>NC_058093.1:42687500-52687500 GCF_020171115.1 Neogale vison
ACTGTCTGAAATGACCTCCCTGCCTCCCCAACCCATTTTCCCCAGCGCCGCCACAGCAATCGTACATTTCACCAGCACTGTCCACTCCCCACGTTAGCCACCTGCCCGTCCTCCACTCCTAGGTCCCCTTCACTCAGGCCCCTCCTACCCGCGTTGTTCTTTCTTCTCTCTCGTTCCTTGATCACATTCGTTCTGACCACTGCGACGTGGAACACACTCCTTGTCACGGTCACTGCAGCATTGCTTTCTCTAGCCGGACACCAGGAACAACCAAAAAGCCCATCCAGGGAGGGAGGGGTGGCGTCATAATGTGAAAGCCACTGGAGCAAATGTCACTGGGCTGAAGAACCTGGTACCAGGGGCTCCCTGATGTGAATCATCGCTTAGAGAGCACTCTTGCCCACTGAGGGACAGGGCCCTAGTGCCAGGACAAACTCAGCCGAAGGGACATTCTACAGAACACCTGGCCTGCACGCCTCGCCACACGTGAGTGTCGTGAAACACCCGGAAAGGATGAGGGGCAGCTCCAGATTCAAGACTTCACAGAGGCAGGACAGCCAGGAGAGATGAGAGACCCTGGACCAGACCCTGAATCAGAAAAAAAAAAAAAAAAAAAAAACAAAAACAAAAACTGGGAGGACTTACTGGGACAACTGGTGGAATCTGAAGGTGAAGGTGGACCGAACATGAGACAGCAGTGTTACACAGATATTAGGGACTATTTTTTTTTTAAAGATTTTATTTATGTATTTGTCAGAGAGAGAGAGCACAAAGAGGCAGAGCGACATGCAGAGGGAGAGGGGAAAGCAGGCTCCCTGCTGAGCAGGAGCCCCATGAGGGGCTCAATCCCAGGACCCTGGGATCATGACCTGAGCCTAAGGCAGAGGCTTAACTGACTGAGCCACCCAGGTGCCCCTAGGGACTGGTTTTATAAACAATGGTTACATTGTGTCCACTGTGTTAAGGCCTAATTTTCTGACCACCCCCCAGTCTGCAGAGCAGGGCACTTGGGATAAGTCTGTTAATGCCTAACTTTGATTTTAGGAAGGGCTAGTGTGCCCTTGACATGATCGAACCCCATAAGCCAGACCACCCGGGGCATGCTGTGGTCTCCCCTTACGATGGGAGTCTCTGAGGGTTTCCAGAATGAGGTCACCTAAACTCCAGGGCCCATAGAAGCCCACCCCCACCGCTCTACCTTGCTGGGCCCAGCCTGCTGTTTCTTTCTCAGCCTCTCCCCTGGGGAGCTGCCGAGGGGAACCAGCCCCCAGCCCAGCTGTGTCGGGCACACAGAGGGCATTTTTGTGCCCTGTCGAGGCTGGACATGACCAGCGTGGCAATCAGGGCTTCGACATGCGACTCCCCCTCTCCCACCGAATTCCCTCGCCTGATCTGGTCCAGGGCCCGCTCACACGGCTTTTCTGATTTCCCAGCCATTGTTCCAGGCCGGGCGGAAGAGAGGCTTCCCCGAGGCTTCCTGGCATCCGGGAATGTATAATGAAGTCACCAGCCTGCGAAAGAAAAGGCCTCTGTTTCTCAGGGTGATGAGGCTCGATTCCGGGACGTGCGTTATGCTGCTCCATCTTCAGAAATAAAGTGGGGACTGTTAGGAACACGTCATCTGGCCTGGCAGCCCTGAGAGGGGACACTGCATTTCGTGCTCTGTGAGTTCCCTTTCGCTTTCCTATCGGCTGCGTGGCTGCGTGCCCGAACGGTGGGCCGTCGCTCTTCTGCCAAGATGGTGTGAGCCACTGGCTTAGAGGAACCCCCATTTGCACCTTCCCCCAGGCCTTACAAACCAAGAGGCCAGGGGATCCGCTGGGGCAGAGGACCTCCTAGAGGCTCTCAGGGCCCGCGGAGGCTCTTAATCTAAGCCCAGACGACAAGAGAGGTCACCCTGTCTTGGCTCCCGTGGAGGCCGCCACGGGAGCTGTGAGCACAAAGCCGGGATCGTGGTCATGATGAAACCATCAGGACAGGCGCTGGAGGCTCACGCCACGCCCGCCAGACAAAGCCAGAGTCAGGGCCAGGCCAGGTCTTGGGGGCACAAAGCGCGTTGCCCATCCCAGCGGAGTGAGAGTGGCTGAGAATCCGCCGACTGAGAATCCGCCGGCCAAACCAAGGGCCAAACCCCATAGCAGCTGTCAAGGAAAGGGAAGGTCCAAACCTGGGAGTCTGAGGTGGTCTCACTCAGTTTCTCAACTCGAGCTGGGGCCATCACGAAGTGAATCTGTTAGTTCCAAATCCTGGTTTCCCAAACCAATCAGGGGGAGGGGGAACCCTCCAAAGTTCTGGAACCTTCATTGTGGGAAGAACTCCTGAGGCGCCACTTGAGCTCATGAAATTAGAACCCACACGTGGCCTTTACAACAGCTTCACCAGCTTTTTCTGGGGCGTGGGGAGAACAGAACCCTATTAACTATTTTAAAAGTATGTCCTTGTCTCATTTTACTTATTTAATTTGTTCCCTTTACATTCCTATTCCAACCACCCCATCAAGGCAGCCTTGCCCATGGGTGACTATGCATCTTTGAATTTAAACGTATCTTTGAAAAGTGCATATTTCTTGGTGCGTACCCCTATTTTGATTTCTATAAACAAGGTTGCCTTGACCAACTGCCTCTTCTGTTGCTCCTGCCGCTCCTAGTGCTTGAGATAAACCCATGCTGCTTAGCAAGCATCTCCACTGTTTCCAAGCACTGCTCAGAGCTCCGTGGTGTGTGTGTGTCCCTCCCATTGTACCTTTATCCCCGAAGGGTTGGGAGTTCCAGATGCTTCCATCCCCCCCACACCCAGCAGACATAGACACACATACATATACACACACATGCACATGCACACGCACATGCATACACAGAAACACATACAGTTCGTGTGTAACTGTGTGTATGTGTGTGTGCGTGCCCAGAAGCAGGATTCCTTGGTCATACTGGGAATAACCCAGGTTCATCAATTGATGAAGCCTGAACTGATGACAGACCTGGAGTCCATCAGCTGAATCTGCCAGATGGCCCCCCACCAAGCATACGTCCACCTACACTCCCACCACCAATGCACAAGGGCCCACACACCCCATGTTCCAGAGTTAACGTCATCCTGCTTCTACTTTCCTAATTTTTGCTGGTCTCGTGGATTTAAAGGGAAGACTCACTACAGTTTGAATTTGCATTTTTTTCAAGATTTTATTTATTTATTTGACTGAGAGAGAGAGACAGGGATAGCAACAGAAAGTGTAAGCAGGGAGGAGAGGGAGAAGCAGTCTCCCCACTGAGCAGGGGAGCCCAATGTGGGACCTAATCCCAGGACTCTGGGATCAAGACCTGAGCTGAAGGCAGATGATTAACTGACTGAGCCACCTAGATGTTCCAACATTACAAACTTCTTATCTCACTTTTACATATTTTTCTCACTTTATGATGCACCTTTCTCATTACATATTTTTAAATGTTTCTGTGGAGGTGTAATTGACATATAACATTAATTTCAGGTGTGTAACATAATGATTCAATATATGTGTGTATTGCAAAGTGATCACCACAATAAGTCTGGCTAACATCCATCACTATACATTGTTAAAAAAGACTTCTTTGTGAAGGACTTTTAAGATCTACTCTCTGAGCAACTTTCAAAAATACAGTATAGTATCATTAACTTTGGTCACCATGCTGTATGTTACATCTCATGACATATTTATTTTATAACCGAAAGTTTGTACTTTTTGACTTCCTTCACCCCTTCTGCCCACCCCCACCCCTGCCTCTGGCAATCGCCAATCTGTTCTCAATGGTGTACTTTTTTTTAAAACAACTTAACTGAGATACAAGTCACATACTGTACAATTAAATTGTGTCATTCAATGGTCTTCAGTGTATTCATAGTTGTGCACCCGTCACCACAATCAATTTTAATAACATTTCCATTATCCCCCAAAGAAGCCATGTATCCATTAAAAATTCTCCTCACTACCCCCACCCCCGAAGCACCCAGGCCTTAAGCAACTGCTGATATCCTTTCCATCTCCATAGATTTGCCCACTCTAGATATTTCATATAAATGGAATCCAACAACATGTGGTCTTTTGTGTCTGGCTTCTTTCACTTAGCATCATGTTTTCAAGGTTCATTTGTCTTATAATGTGTGTCAGTACTTTGTTCTTTATTACCAAACAATGTGTATGGCTAGACCACGTTCTGCTTATCCATTCATCAGTTGATGGACATTTGGAGTTGTTTCCACTTAGTGGTTATTATGAATGATGCTGTTGTGAACATTTGTGTTTACAGAATTTTGTGTGGACATATGTGTTTCCTTCTCTTGGGTATTTACATTAAGAGTGGAATCATATGGTGACACTACGTGTAACGTTTTCAGAAACTGCAAAACTGCTTTCCACGGTAACTGCGCCATTTTACATTCCCACCAGCCATATATGAACATCCTCATTTCTTCACATCTTGCCCACATTTGTTGTATCCGTCTCCTCTATTACAGCCATTCTGGGGGCGGGGGGTGGAGCACTATCTCCACCGACAGCACTGAGCATCTTGTTGTGTGCTCCTGACCATGTGTATATTTTCGTTGGAGAAATGTCTATTCAGATCCACTGTCCATTTTCAACCTGGTTTATCTTTTAATTGTCAAGTTGTACAAGTTCAGTGTACTTTTTGGACCAAAAGAATAAACCGTTACTTTGAGGTAATCATAACAGGCTTACTTTGTTTGAGTTTTGCCTTACATATGGTCTGTGATCCATTTGTGGAACGTTTCTCCTCTTCTCGATCTGCGCCTCTGTGATGATTTGCTTTGGTGTTCCTGTAGGACTTGGATCATTGGTGCCCTCCAGTTTTCTAGGTATTCCATAATATAGCCAAGGAGAAACTGCTATGACTTTATGGCTAATGCTCTCCTACCAAGAACCCTTTAGATGGGGCCAGTTGTTTTAGTTGGCCAAATCTGTCTTCAAATAGCTGGGGTCCTAAGTCATGGCTTAGGGACTTACGTAAAGCATGACTTCAGTGAACCAGCGCCTTGAGATGGCAGCTCTGGTTTCATGTCACGAAGGTTCATGCCCTCTTCCAATGAGCCTGAGACCACGCTTTTCCTGGGGGCCCTAAGTGTCCCCACTTGGTGTGGATATCAGAGAAGCAGGGCTGCGTATATTATAGTCTGGGTAGTGATGCGTCCCTGTGTGTGGTCTAGCATCATCTGTCTTTTTATGGATGCAGTATCCTTGTGCTAGGACGTACCTGGCTGAACAGCTGAGGATAACATACCACCCAAGCCTCAAGATTAAGAAAATGTTACACTTTACAACTGTGTCACTGTATACAATTTTATTTTATTATGTTTACTAATCACCATACAGCACCTTATTAGTTTTTGATGCCGTGTTCCATGATTCATTGTTTGCCTATAACACACAGTGCTCCATACAATACAATTTTAAAAGAATATGTACTTATTGCACTAAACCCTTAGTGCCTTCTGATGAAATAGTCAAAGCCCTGTATTGTAATTCTCCCCACTTTAAAGGTGGAGAAACTGAGTGCAGAGGTGGTATGTGATTGTCTGTGACCGCAGAGCTCATGAGTGGTGGGTAGATCTTAGGAAAGACCCCAGCTTTCTCACCTACACTACATGACTGCATTGGTCTGCTAGGACCACCATGACAAGACACCCCAGGGGCTTAAACAATAGACCTTGACTTCTCACCATTCCAGAGGTTGGAAGTCCAAGAGTAAGGTCCAGTAGAGTTTGGTCTCTGGTGAGAACCCTCTGCTTGACTTGTGGATGGCCACTTTGTCCTCCCATAGCCTTTCTCTGAAGGTGCATGGAGAGGGGAGGAGGGAGAGAGGGAGAGAGTGCACTGGTGTCTCTTGCTATAAGGACACATCCTATCAGATCAGGGCCCCTCCTTTATGATCTCATTTAACCTAAATTACTTCCTAAAAATTGCATCTCCAAATACAGTCACACTGGAGGTCTTACTCTTTAACATGCGAATCTGGAGGAGACAGGATTCTGCCCTTGGCAATATTATAACAAATTGCTGCAAACTTAGTGGCTGAAAACAACACAATGGTACTATGTTGCAGTTCTGGAGGGCCGAAATCAAGGTTTCACCGGGTTTCAGCAGAGCTGCATTCCTTCTGGAAGCTTCCAAGGAGAAGTCATCTCCTTGTGTCTTACAGCTCCTAGGGGCCACTTGTACTCCCTGACTCATGGCCCTTCCTCATGCTGCTCCAGCCTCTCACGCTCTGTCCTCACATCTCCTTCTCCCGACTCTGATCTCCTGCTTCCCTCATGATGACCTTGAGCCCACTCAAGTACTTCAGGATACTATTACCATCCCTAGATCCTTAACTCAATCCTATCTGCAAAGGGCCTTTTGCCAGGTAAGGTGACAGTCACAGGTTCCAGGGATTAAGAAGTGACCTCTTTGGGAGTGTATTCAGCCCCCAATGTTCACTTAACTCCCTTAGATTGCATCTTCCTTTCTATAAAATGAGGAAGTAGAACAAAAAGATTCCTAAGACCCTTGCAGACTCTCTCCCGCTGTGGCTCATGGTTAGCCTGCTCAGAAGAGCAATTTCTGGTTTGCTTCATGTCTACCTGTCACCTGCTGGCCATGCTCCCCTAGCTTGGAGCACAAATGAGTTTACATATCTGTTAGATCGTAGCGTTTCTCCTCCTCTTTCTTAGAACACCCCTCTCTCTCAAAACTTCAGCTCATCAGCATTATTTTCCAATTTTAGGAAAACCAAAATGAACTCATTTTGCTCAAATATTAGGCAACATTGCATTTTTCAGAATTTCTCACTTTTTCTTCAGAAATTAATCAGATTGGGTATGCATCCATTTATTCATTCCACAGATATTTACTAACATCTGTGTGCCAAGCACTGTGCTACTTTGCAAGGCTGCTCCTAAGTCATCATGTGGAAGTAAGAAAAAAAAAAAAAATGGGGATTCAGGACACCTGTTTCCTGTTGCCTGGATACCTTGTCTATAAAAAGATAGTGATGGTAATGATGACACTAGATCACTTAAGGACTCATCACTATTCAGGACACCTTCAATTCTGAAGATGGCAGGGAACACAGTTCAAATGAAGAGACTCCAGTGAAAAGCTCCCTGTCTTGTCCAGAGGTGTGGGCAGGGTTAAGGGACCACCCAAGGGATGATGGGGAACGCAGATCCCTGTTACAATGGCCAGTGCTACCATCCCCAGGGACAAGGGAACCAGGTGAGACTTGGAACCACAGAGGTGGGAGCTGTCATCACAAAAGGTCAGAGCTACGGTCAGAGATGAGGTGTCAAAGTAGACAGTGGGTGGGTGGCAAGAAGTACCCCAACTCGTCTCTCTTCCTGCCCATTCATCTTATGCCAGTGATCAAAGCCAACCAGAAGGGACCCCTGGAGATGCAGTCATAGGAGTTAGTCTCTGGGGGCACAGAGAGGGCAGAGAAAAGCCGAGAACGGATCTTGCTAGGGTGGGTGGAGGGAGAGAACCAAGGAGAACCAGCTTTCCCTCAAGTCACTCACCAGCTCTGGTTTTTGTTTCCCTCACCTAAAAATGAACCAGAGAACTGGAGTCTACTAGGTGAAGGGTGGTATCCCCATTTATTTCAATTTTAATAATCTATGGCTCAAGCTACAGACATAAAGTAGAAATATAGAGATATGATCTATATTCAACCGCCGCCAAGCCATATGTTTGTTTTCTGTAAATATATAAAATACCGTGAAGACGTGGCTTTCCAGGCACCAATATGTATAAATATATCAACAGGGCTTCCCTCAGCACACATAATTCATAGCTGACTTGCACAGAGTTAAGAGGAAAATCAACAAATCAGAGCATATTCTAGCATTTGGTCTGGCCTGATTGGGGAGGAGGAGGGGTTCTTCAAACTTCCTTGGATTTTAATCTTTACATGAACAGCTGTCATAAAAATAAGAAAGCTTGGGGAACACAATGCACTCTGACAGAAGCCTTCTCTCCCTCCAAGCCATAAATTCATTGAGGAGACAGACATATAGCACCGTGTCCGTGAGCCCGCGAGGAAGACTCTGCTGAGAGCCCCAGCCTCCCTGGGGACACGGAGGGAGGGGAAGCCTCTCAGCTTGTGTCCCAGATACGGCAGTGGCAGCTGACGGTCGCTAGCACAGCGCTCTTTCAATCTGGCTGATCATCTAATAATACCTTTGAACAGAAAGAGACAGCCACTGGCAACAAATGAAAATACGGCAATGCGTTCAGAGAGCAGAAGGGAAGCCAGGCTTCCACTGTGTGCAGACACTCAGCCGTGAACCCTCCGGCCCTTAGCTTGGGGCTGCTGCCCTTGTGAGAAGTCACCCCCTTGACTGGCTCTGGTGGGGGGACATCTCTTTCCTCGTCATGGCAGTGAGGGGGTCCCTGACCCTCTCCTGGTACCATGGCCAGGTTTCAAGAGGAGAATAGCTACAATTGTCTGAAAGGCGTCTGTTGTTAGTTCAAAAATGAACACGTGCAAGGAAATTTCTGGAAGAACACACAGGCAACAGTGTACTACTCCCTGGGGAATAATAGGAATTCCCCCTAGGAAGGAAAATTGAAGTCTTGGGGTAGGAAGAAGAATTCTATCTTTACTACGTATCCTTCAGTTCTGTCTAAACCCTTGACTCATGCATGTGTATCTTTTTAAATTAAAAACCACTGTCCTAGGGGGTCCAACCATTCTACAAGCTCGGGTCCTGTTTTGCGATGAGAAGTTCTTTGCCACAAAATGGTTTGCAGAGTATCCCTGATGTGTTTGCACATATCACTCAACCCTGGGGAAGGTCTGAGGAATGGTTTGCTTAGAATTCATAGAATCAAAGTAGATAAAACCAAAAGGCTCTAAAATATCCGAAGAAGGCCCCCCTCTGCATGCCCTGACTGGCATTTTGCATGATTAGCTCACACCGGTGACTGATGCCATCCAGACGGGGTGCAGGGTCCTACGATCAGCTGATGAGGAGAATGGATGTTTCTCTTTTCAGGAGAGGACATTGCTGTGGACAGCATGGCCATTGCCAGGTCTTCCTAATTACTGGAAACCTCCACTGGTAGATGCCTTTTGGTTTTCATCAACCCCTGTCTGCCTTTTTCCCAGAAAGCAGAAAGAAAGCAGAGAAAACCTCTGTGAGCCTGCGCTAGCCTGGGATCTGGAAGTGGTCAAGGCACCCTTTCCACCACCTTATGACTCAGGGATGCTCCCCATGGGGGCAGAACTGAACATCTCCAAAAGCCATGATTTTGGAAAGACACAACCTTGACCATTTAACCTTCAGACCCAGCCTGTGATGACCTGTGGTCTGGGGTTCTCAATCTCTACTGCCAGCTCTCAGAGACCCTCTTGGTGCTTTGTTCCCAAGTCAGCATGTCAACCCCATCCTCTTTGCCAAATGGAATTTGTCTTCTCCCCAATTCCAGATGCTACCACCCCTTGAAGCAAAAGGTCGAGATCCCTTGTGTTCCCCAGCTCCAGCTAATCTTCCCAGAGGAAGTCACTGGAAGTGAATTAGAAATGTTAAGGGAATAGAATGTGGAAAGAAGTCTGGAAAAAATTAACCAAGAAACTGTTGCAAAACCATCTTTGTGGTGAACAAAATTACCAACACTCAAAACATTGTAGGCTTTCACTATCAACAAAACTGCTGTCTCGACCAAATAGCCGTGTTGACCCCCCTTTGCTTTCTTCCAAACTGCTTTCATGCAAATACTTTTCAGCTTTATCACTTGCTGCCCTGTCCCTCAGCCAGCTCTTGAACCTGACCTGGTGGCACCACACTTTTACTCAGAACGTTGCCTCCCTGCCCCCACACCTTCTCTGCCATGACGCGTTGTCATGAGGTCAGGCATGAACCAGAGACTGGGGAGACGCCATTGTTTTTAGGAACACCTGCACACCACTTGGCAAGGGGTCAAAGACATTCATAAATTTTTGGTCAGTGAACACCACCAGCTAGAGGACCGTGTGAGCAAGAAACATGGAATGGTTCCCCATTTGCCCACCTACACCCATCTACACCCACCCCGCCTCAAGCTAGGGTAAGGACATATCTGAGGCCCTGTGATTTCCTGGCACTGGACCCTTCCTCCAGCCCCTTAATAAAAGCTCTGCTTTCACTTAATAAAAGCTCTGCTTCCACTAAGCTCTCCTACAACCAACATCCATCCTACCACTGTCCCATGACTTGCTTGATTCCCTCATTTTGATATTTTCCAGTTCTATGATTCCAAAGATGGCCATCAACATACCGCCACACCTGGGCTCGGTCCTCACATGCAGTGTCCCACGTGGGACATCTTCGTCCTATAGAACCTTGCTCAACTTGGGGGATGAGCCCCAGAATGAGGATTTTCTGAAGTCACATTTGGGGCAGCCCGGGTAGGTCAATGCCATCTGGTACAGCTCCCCTTCCCTCTGGCACATAACTGTTATCTAGGTTTGGAATTGTTCTTTATGAACTGAAAGCCAGGGGTTGGAATTTAGAAAGAAAGGGAGACAGAAGATAACGTTACTGGTTGGAGGATTTCGGACACACAGACAACCTGGGACAACCTGAGACCACCCGACTGGTGTGTTTCTCTCGGCTGCAAACCCAGCCCGCACCCCTTTTACACCCCTAGTCTTTAATTCTACATCTCAGTGGTATTACTGAAGATTAGTGTACTTGTGAGCTGGGCACACCTACTAGCTTCGGCCAAAGGGAGTACCTGGGGAAGAGTGATGGTTTTGAGTCATCGGAGGAGGGGCTGTTCAGTCCGAGTGTAGGAAAGGTGGAGCACAGCTGAAATCACTGGAACCAAGGTTCACGGGTCATATGTTTGTCATCTCAGTGTGTCTGCTGCCCAGCCTCATGCCCTCTCATCCTGGGCGGCTTTCCCCCGTGGCTGGAGACACGGGGGCCAGCACCTAGCGAGCTGGTTATCTTGGGTTCCTTGCTAGCAGAGACAGACTCCTTGGTTCAGTTTCTCCCAGCAGACTGGGTCTGTGAATCATGTTTGTTAGCTCTTGACCCTGACTTTCCTAACTCGGAGGACTCAAGTCCACCACACACTGGAAAGGAAATGCTGTCACAGCAGAGAAGTGGACAGAAGGAACGGCACACTTTATGTAATAACAACAAGCATAGCCATGAGCGGAATAGGGAATATTGGTTGGCTAAGGTGGGGCGGGTTCTGAAGGTGGACAGTAGTGCTTTCCACTGGAATTGTTGGCATCGGGAATTATGCCTGGAGGCTTTGTACACTGTGGCGGGCAGAATTACCATCCCCGAAGATGTCCACATCTTATCCCTCGTGCCTGGGATTGCTACATTACACCGAAAAGGGGAATTCACATCGCTCATCAGCTGACCTTAAAATGGGAAGATTATCCTGGATTATCTGAGTACGTCCAGTGTAATCACCAGGATCCTTAAATATGAAAGAGGGAGGCAGGAGAGTCTGGGCCAGGTTGATGCCACCTGAACATGGGTGATGGGACATTTCTGGCTTTGGGGACAGGTGAGGACCCAGCAAGGCAAGAGGGCGGGGCCTCTGGGAGCCGGAAGGGGGCAAGAAGATGGATCTCCCCTGGAGCCCTCAGAAGGATCACAGCTTCTGCCAACACCTCAATTTTAGCCAGGGAGACCCATTTTGGATTTCTGACCTGTAGAACTGTCCAATAAAGAGTGTGTGTTGCTTCACACCACTGAATTTGCGATCATCAGTTACACCAGCACCAGGAAACTAACACATGAAGTAATGGGCTTGTAGGGAAGATTTTGGCTTGGGGAGAAGCAGATAAGAGAGCAGGAAGAGTAATAGGGTCTGTGCTCCTTTCTGTGGCCCATGCCCTTTGAAGAGGCTTGAGCCCCTATGTTTGGAGGATTTGGACTGGGAGTTGATGGAGTTGCTTTCAGGAAACAGCCCCATGAGCCTCTGTGCATCAAGGGACCACCTGACAGAGCTGGTGCTGAAAGGTGGGTAAAGGCCTTTCTCCTCACCTTCGTTTTCTTTCCCCTTCTACCCTTGGCACATGAAGGACGATCCTCATTGGACACATCCAAGGTGGAAGCCTGTGCATTGGTATGTCTCTTTCCATGATGGAAACCATCAGCTAAGGGAGCTAGGAGGTCTCCCTGGAGAAGCAGCCAATGGGTAGGGGCCACAGAAGAATGGAAAAAGAAAGAGGAAGGCACATGTGCACAAAATCTTGTAAATTTAAGACCTTCCCATGGAGCTGTTCCACATAACCGGTAGCCAAGCCCCAGTTAGGAAGTACTGAGTTATTCCTTCCTTCTATTTTTACATTAAGTCTGCTCGGCTCATAAAAGACACAGACACCAGCCAAAAACAGGAAAACTAGGAGCATCCTAAGAAGATCCTGACACTCGCCCTGACTTACTTTCTTGTTCTCTATGACCTGGATCTCATGCTGAACCCCTATACTCTTGATGTCACTATCCCAAGTTCAATACTGGCTTTCAATATTAATGAATGGAGTTTAAGTCCTTGACCACCCCACCATCTGATTCTTGGCTTTCTCCAGTGATGCCTCAAGTGAGATCTCTCTGCTTCCCCAGCACAATTCCCTGTCCTCCTGGCTTCACTAGTGTCCTAGTCAGGCAAGCCTGACCATCCCACAAAATGAAGTAACAGGTGGGCTTCGATGTAGATATTGGCCATGACCTCAGTGTCTGAAACCCTCAGAAAAATTGAGGAAAAATTTCCCCAAATTCAAAATAGTCTAGTTTTTTCTCCTCCAACAATGACTGAAATTATAAAAATGTCTCATTTTAACTTGGTATTTCATCAGTGCCCTTCAACTGTCATGAACCAATTCCAACCCTATTGTGTAGAGATAGATTAATATGTATCTGTGTAAAATGTATCTCTATAATTCTGTTTCCTGAATCCAGTGCCCCAAGGCTACACCTGGCTTTGTGACATCAGAACTGATCAATGACAAAAAGCTTATGCTGGTAGAGTATGAATATTTTGGTTCATTTCTGCATCCCTATCCCTCCCATCCTTATCAGAAGCCACCCCAGAACAATTTTCAGTTTTGGTGGTGAGCTGGGAGATAGGCGAGTGTCTGCCTTGCATCAAGCTCTGCCGAATGTGTTCCCATATGAGTTCTGGTTTATTCCGCCACTCCATTGGCACTAACCCCTCTCACTGGCCTTCCGAAGGGCAAAGCAGACATTCTCTCCTGGTGCAATAACCGTGAACTTTGCCCAGGTCATCTCCAATCAGAAGGAAAGAATGTTCTTCTACCCATGAAAGGAGTATGGCATTTTCTTCCACCCATGGATCACTGCTCGGTAGATTTCTATTAGAAACTTGACATTTCTTAGCAACTCCCTAGCAACAAAAGCTCACCTGAAATTTCATAAAGCTTTCCAGAAATTGTTTTCTAAAAGGATTCATTCCCTCCCAACATTTTTACCCTCAAGGAAATAATTTCTCTTTATTGCTTTTCCTGATCACAAAAGTAATATAGACTTGCTTTAGAAAATTCAGGCAATATACAGATATAAAAGTAAGAATTCCTGGCTGGTACCACTCCCATCCCTGCCCCCTGTCCCCTGCCAAGAACATCTCCTAAGAAACATTATTAAACAAGGTTGGTGGGTTATTGTTTTCAAACAGAGTTCAAGTTACTTTCGTGGGCAATAAGTAACAAAACTCTATCTAGGTGTCAAAATAGAAAGAGACTTTCCTTTCTTTTTAAGGAAGTTACCACTAGTTCTGCATTATTTCCCTTTCATTCCTAAATAATAAAAGTTTTTTTTATCCTGAATTTCATCTTTCTAGCCACTATATCGAATGAGGATAAACCAGAAAGAGATTGAGGAAAGCACAGACTCCGCTGAAAGACACTGAGTAGAAGTTCAGCCAACCCAATAAACCGGGTTATAGTGTGAAGTATAGACATGGAAATAATTAATGTGAAGGACAAAGAGGAGGTGGTTATTGAGTAGCGATCACACAAATAAGATAAGCCGGAAACTTCTGAGCATGAAAATAACCAAGGTGCTTTACAAAGGAAAAGTGATCTTGACCTCATGTACATCCTAAATGGTTCAGAGTTGTTCTTTTTCTAACTGTGGGAAGTCTGAGCCAGCAGGATTTCATACAAACTGGCACTGCAGAAATATGTGTAATATATTAGGGTCTGGGCTCTGTCTTTAGAAAAGCTTAGCATCCTAATTCCAATTTTCCGTATCCAAAGTCAGTCAGTATCCTAAAACAAGGTCATTTATTCTCCATGGCATAGACAAGATTAAAATAATGCTTCTGTGATCATAGATTGCTCAAGAGAAAGAAAAAAACCTGCATTCTGACAGCCATTGATATATTCAAGAAATATTACTAAGTGTAAATTTTTATGTGAAGCCCACCACCCAGATGTGTGAGAATAATGTGTGTGTGAATCTTGCAAAACAAAAGAAAGAATAAATCCTTGACCAGACCCCTTGCTAGGCTTTAAAGATGCCATGATTAATAAGAGACAGGAAGCAACTATTAGTCCCACAAAGTGCATGCCACGGTCATGGAGAGCATCTGTGAGGGTGAGGAGTGTATCCTAAAGGGAAGCATACACTAAGAGAATGTGAAAACCTCAAATATGTCAAGGAACATTTTCTTATTAGGAACAGCTACAAGTCCCTCTTCAAATTACCCACAAAGCAATTTTTCACTTAAAAAAAAAAAAAAAGACTTGATCTATGTTAGTTTCCCACAGCCGCTATAACAAATGACCACACACTGAGTGACTTAGAGCAGGAGGAATGCATGCTCTCACAGTTCGGGAGGGGGGAAGCCCAAAGTCAAGGTATCAGCAGGGCCACGCCCTCTCCAAAGGCTCTAGGGGAGGGTCATTCCTCACCCCTTCCGGTTTCCGGTGGTGCTGGCAGTCCTGGTGGTCCCTGGCTTGTACACTTCAGACAGTGTCCGTCTCTGCTGGCTTTCTGTGTCCGAACCTCCCTGCTGTTGAGGACAACATTCCTGTTGGGTTTAGGGTCTGCACTCGCTCTTCCGGTAGAACCTCATCTTAGCTCAGTTACATCAGCAAAGACTATTTCCAAAGAAGGTCACACTCATAGGTTCCAGTGGACATTAATCTGGGAGAACCGTGTTCTACCACATAACATTTTGTAACCTTTAGAAGGGAGCGTTTTTCAAATTGCCATCTGAACTTCACAGTCAAGCAAGCTTGCGATCTATTTTTGGTCGGTTCTTTGTTTGATTGGAAATATTTCTCACCCACAGAAATACTTCCAGAGTAAGGCGCCACCGTGATCTGTTTAAAGTCAGCTAATTCTCCGAAGGACCCCAGACCCTGAAAAACAGGATCTCGGAAGTGAGGAGCCTCTGGGTTTGAGCTGTGTTTCTGTCACAGGCTGACCAACCCGACCCATTTGCCAGCTTCTGTACTAAACACGCTGCATTCCGGGAACCCCACGGCACCTCCCAGAGTGGAACGGCTCGTCGCCTCACCAAGCCTACGGAAAAGCAACACGGCTTTGCAAATGTCAGGACTTTACCAGAACAGGAGCCAAACTCTGGAAAAGCCGTCCTCCAGCTCTGCTCCGAAATCGTGCTTCTGTCCAATGAGCCGTTTAGAAGGGGGACTGGAATCTTGGTCGGAGAATCCACACAGGGTCGGCCCTGAATAAGTCGTCTTAATGGGCCGAGTGACAGCCTGTAATGACAGCACCAGACGAGGGGTGCCTGGGGGACTCCCTGGGGAACCGGAGGTGTGAGCTGGCCCCACAGGTAACATCCACCTGTCTCGGGCCTGGAATGTTCCATCTCTGAGATTCTTTCCTTTGGATCTTAAAGACAAAGTTCAAAACTCTCGTCCATACAAATGCCCTCAGGGGGAAGGAAAGATGAGTTTGGAAAGCCCCCGTACTGAACAGAACAGATAGGACATTTGTCTCAAATCCTGGCTCTGGCCCCCATTTTATATTTGGCGCCAGCAACTCCCTTAATCTCATTGGGTCCCAGTTTCTTCAACTGTAAAATGAGAAAGATAATCTGCCCCTTCCGGAGTCGCAGGGTTGGGATGAGGCGTGTGAAGTACTCTCTAGGAAGGGCGATTTAAATACGATGTATGATTATGAGAGCAGCAGAGGGGAAGCTTTGCTGGGCCCCGCAGTCTGCCAACGGCCCAGCCAGAATGGGGTATCAGAACAGAACAGGAATCTTCTTGGCCTAACTCACGACTTTAAAGTTATGCTGAGAGCACTGACCAATAATTGTAGGGAAAGGGGCTGCTTGCCCTAATATTTCTGGCTATAGAACCTGAAGGATGTGAGGGCTCCTCTGGGGACCCACGAGCCTGGAGAACCAAACGGGGAGGCAGCAGGAACAGAGAGGAAAAAACAGGAAAGGGTAGGTAGAGAGGTGCAGCACAGACATGGCGGGTCGAGGGGATCGGCAGGGTTGGCAGGCCCGAGCCCAAGCAGAGGTCCAGCCCCCACTCTCAGCCCCGCCCTGAGTGCCCATAGTCAACTGGTCATCAGGTTCCTTTCTCGCCTCTCCAGATTTAGATCACACCCAGAGGGTCCCCAGTGAAAACTGAGAAGCCTAGCTGCTCTGGTTGCCACCAAGGGAACACAGCGGTCAAACCAGATCCCGTCCCTAGTAGCTCCCTGACATGGAAGGGGGGAACAGCAAGGCTCAGGGACACCACTGTGTGGGGCCTCGAACCTTGCAGAAACTGACCTCAAGGACTCCTGAGAAGGGCAGGAGGGAGAAGATGAGGCCAGGGAACATTAGGGAGCAGGGCTGTGAAGGAGGGTGTCAGGAGAAGGGGGAGCTGGGGAGCAAAGGAGCACTTCATCAGGAATCCCTTTCCCGGAATTACTTGCCCTCCAGCCCAAGCAGGCAGTCCCAGTGGTCTCCTCCCAGCCTCCCAACCAGGAGGACACCCTGCAGGAGGCATCATCTATCTATAAACCCCTAGGAGGAACATGCCGCTGGCCCTTTTGGCCTATGGCCAGCGATCTGAAAACAACTCTGTGGGTGTTGAATTCCTTGAACTTTGAGTAGGAGAAATGACTCCTCTGAATTTGCGAATGTTGCCCGAGGCCTGGAGTCAAGACTATCATTTCAGAATAAAAGCTCCAATGACATCTTTCAAAATTCATCTACTTGCTTCTGCATATTCTTATCTTAAAAAGGAATAAAAGCAACAACAACAAAAAAAGCAAAGAACCCAATTTAAAAATGGGCAAATGTCTTGAGTCGAACTTTCTCCAAAGACATACTAATGGCCAACAAGCACGTGGGAAGATACTGAACATCCCCATTAGGGAACTGCAAATCAAAACCACAATGAGAGACCACCTCATGCCCACTAGGAAGGCCACTATCAAAAAAAAAAAAAAAAAAAACATAAAAGAAAAAATATTGGCAAGGATGTGGAGAAATTGGAATCCCTGTGCACTGTCATTGGGAATGTAAAATGGTGCCACCACTACAGAAAAGAATATCATGTCTCCTTCAAGAATTAAACATAGACTTTACAAATGAACCAGCAACCCCACTTCTGGGCATTCCCCCGAAAGAACAGAAAGCAGGGTCTCCAAAAGGTATTTATTTGTACATCTGTGTTCACAACAGCCCTATTCCCAATAAGCAAAACGTAGAAGCAACCCAAGTGTCCATGGACAGTGAGGGAATGATGTAGTATATCCGTAGGTTGGAATGTTATTCCATCTTAACCAGGAAGGAAACCCCATCCCACACTAGAACACGGATGACCTTTGAAGACATTGTGGTAGATGAAACAAGTCTGTCACGCAAAGACAAATTCTGTGTGACGTCGCTCTATGAGGACATAGAGGAGTGGCACTTAGAGGCACAGGAAGTAGAATAGTTGCAGGAGGACAGGGAATGGGGCGTCATTGCTCGGTGAGGGTGGAGTTTCAGTTTGGGGAGATGAAGCGTTCTGGAGATGTTGCACAGCAACGTGAATCCACTCAGTGCCATTGGACCAGACACGTAAAAATGCTCAAGATGGTGCATTTAATGTTACGTGTATTTTACTACAATTAAATTCTTTGAATAATAATGGTTTAAACAACAACAACAAAAAAAACTAAAGTCTAAAAAAAAGCACCATGATTTATAGTAAAAGAGAACACAGGTCATCAACTGTTGGTCCTACTTAATAAAGAAGGAGAAGCAGAAACATGAAAGGCTAAGTGGTGCCTAGTGATAAAGAACAGAAGGGTTAAATACAAACCAAAGCAAAAAAAAGCACGGGCGGAGCGGGGAACAGACCATGGAGAGTTTCTTCGTTAGCATTCGAAAGATCAAGATCCTATGTGCCAGACAGCGGTTCCTACAAGTGATGAAAGTGGTCGCCCATATCAGAGATGTTACCAACGACTCTGTGCGTTTGTGGTCCCCCACACTTTCTCTAGTTCCAACCACCAAAGTAAGATGATTCCCATCTCTCTCCCCACCACAGTGTGACCGCATCCAAGCAGAAGTCACCTGTTTCCCTCAGAGTGGTATCCACAGACCGTCCAGCAATAAGAGGCAATTCCATAAATACCTTGTTGACTCACTGATTGATTATTTGATTGACTGAGTGCCTGCCTGGATGAACGAATACAGAAATTGCATTGGCATGCCCTTCTCCGGGGTATAAATTGGTGTTCTGTTTTAGAAATACAATTTAGCAAAATCTCTAAGCACTTTTAGAACACACAGCCTTTGACTCAGAAATTCTCCTCCCAGAAATGTGTCCTGTCGATAAAGCCCGCAAGTGGGGGAAGATGGCAACATGAGTGTCTACAGCAGTACTAAGCAGTTGCAACTGGAAAATTCTGAAAACTGTGTGTTTAAGTAATAGGGATGTTCAGTATCTTCCCACATGCATTCACCTGATGGGATACTATGTGGTAACTTTTTAACTATATCTTCATGTAACAGATTCAAAATCTAGTTTCAAATTGAAAAGGCAGATTGTTAAAGAAGATGACCAGTAATCCTGATGGCAATCTTTTTTTTTCCGCGCTTGTACTTAAAGAGAAGTTCTGTAAGGAAAGCTGTGTCAGGAATAGAACTCTGTTTAAGACAGGGAGAGGGACTTCTCCTTTCCAAGTTACACTCTTGTTAGCTCTGATTTATTTTATTTAAAGGTATTAATTTTAAAATGTGAAAACAAGTATGAAACAATTCTGTAGCCTGGAACTTTAAATCATAGAGAGATATCCACTGAAAGTCAGGATGCTGTACAGCCTCCCGACATGCCAGGCTCACTCAAAGGGTTCTTTGTAAGCAAGAAGCCGCTTCAGTGTTGTCCAAATGCCAAGCTGGCCAGGCCACAAAAACTGAGCCTTTGGACAGGGGCCGTGAGCCCTCCAAGGTCACATCAATGACATGTTATAGGAAGGGTTTCAAGGCTTCGTTTTATTTTAATTTTTTCCGTGCTGCTTTTATTCAATGAAAAGACTAATTTCAAATCTACACGAAGCTAAGCTGAATCCGAAGACTTAGAGAAGGAGGTCTTGTGGTCTTGTTTGTAAAAACGCGGCCACTATCCTTTGGCCTTCAAACTCCGGGAAGGGCCTCTCAAATGGCTTCCTGTTAGTGTTTCAGGGACAGAGCAGAGGACTGGCCCCTGGCATCCAGATGTTCTTGGGCTACAGGAGTATCGAGTCTCCGCAGCAGGTCCCTCTTTGGTAAGGAGATGACTGCAAGGAATTCTCCGCCTCCTGGCTTTGACTTAGGTCTCACATCATCTGCATCCTCTCCATGTATAGTTCCCACCGTGTACTATCTGCAACATCACCTTTAAGCCAGTTTCTTCCTCAGGCCTGCAGAGAGCCTTCTTTAAATTGCGGGGGGCCCCTGGGACCTCCACGCAGCAGCCTTCCTTCGGGGGTCAGAGCTGCTTCCCCAGAAAGATGTGCACATGGTGAGGAGCTCTCCGTTTGCAAGGACAGGCGCCGTGCCACCTGCTGACGGTCCTGCCTGGTGGCACATTTCATGGTCTTCTCTTATTCGACCAGTAGGATCCATGTGAGCCCTGTCTTCAGGCTTGGCCCATCTTCCTTCTGAAAGTACCTACGGCGCTCTCCCACACCGAGGGGACAGACTCAGTGCAGACATCCAGCCCTGGCCTTTTTCTCCCCATCCTGTCTTTCACTTCCAGCCAGCAGCAACCTAAGAATTATCAGCAGATCCCCTCTGAAATAATAAACTGGGATTTTGAGAAGGATCCGCTGGTTCTTGGTTTCTCATTTTCAAGCTAGTTAGTCTTTTTCGTTCTCAGGAAGGAAGTTCACACTCCTGGGCTGTGCACAACTTAGAATCTCCATCTCAACACTTCCAGGATTCCTGTCCTAGAACCCGGAGGCTGTGTGTGTGTGTACTAAAAGTCACTCCACGATTTTCCTCTGCTCCCTTTTCTGCTCTCACCACCTTTCCTTTTCTCAAGTCTTCATTTTATAGTAGGTGATGTCTTGTTTGGGGGAGGTCTTGGGGGTAAGAAATAGGGTAACCCTTGAGGAATTTTGAAATACATGAATTCGTCAGGATCGTCTCAGCTACACTTCAGTAACAAATACGCCCTCAGTAAAGGTCAATTTCTCCCAATGCTGGTTGGGCAGCCCACTTATTTGGGTGGCTTTGCAGGTGGTCATGGCTAGGGAAGAGACAGAAGTGGAGAATCTAGAGAGAAGTTCTGAACCCCAGGCTTGCAGGTGGCTCCTGTAACTTCGGTCCACATCCCACAAGCTGGAACCCCAGCCACAACCTAACTTCAAGGGAGATGGGGAAAGGCAGAGAAAAGGAATGTGGGGCAGTCACAGATAGTCATAGCCCAGGCACCCTAATGTGTATTGAGATACTGATACCTGCCAATGTCCCTGGGAAGAAGACACTTTTATGAGACAACCAGATGAATAGCTTGTTCCCCCTTTTATGAGACAACCAGATGAATAGCTTGTTCAGCATCGCAAAGAAGCCTATATCATGTGCCAAGTGCTCTGTGGCCGGGCTCGATGGATGGGACATTGAGTCTCACAGGTGTCAGGGTTTCTCCCATTTGACAGGTGAGGACACACACTCAGAGGTGGGCCGGTCTTCCAGATCAGAGAGTGCCCAGGACAGAGCTGTCCAGAGATCCCGTGTCTCCAGACTCTGAGTCTGAGTGCTCTCTGCCACTCTGAGCCACCAGCCTCTGCCATCACCAGTCACCTTGCATCTACCAGCTCCCAGCAGATCTCCAGTTCTCTCTTCCTCTGCCATAACCCACCTCAGAAGCCACAGAAGGAAACAGCTGCCCAGCCTGCAAGCGACTGGGCACCCCTGGGCCCTCCATTTCTGAGCCAGTCCCAGTAGGGACCCGTGCAACCTCGCCCTACCAGGGGGAGGGGGCCAGCACCATTGTCACTCTCCCAGGAGACCTCTCCTCCACCCCTTTAGCACCCTGGTTTCCTGATTCAAACTCAAGTTTCCTGCTGGGTCCTTGGCCCATGTCTGAGTTCCATCTGGTCTCAGGGCCTGAGAGCCTATAGAGATCTGCCGATTCAGTGAATTCCACTTGTATCTGTGTGGGCATGCACAGTGCCCCCACCATACACATCAACCCCATTCCTGCTGTCTGCCAGGCCCTGTGCCTACTGCTGGGTACTCAGAGAAAACTGGGACGGTGTCTCAGCCCTCCAGGAGGCTCACAGGGTCATCAGAAAGAAGGACAGGTAGCCAGGAACCACGATGCCATGTGACCAGTCCAAAAGGAGCACAGCCTTTAGGCACTCAGAGAAGAGAGTGAGGCAAGATGCCAGGCCCATTCAGGGAAACCACAGAGAAGTGTGGGCGTGGAGGGGCAGGGCTGGATGGACTGGATGGTCTGCCAAGCAGGAATGGGAAGAGTACTCCAGGAAGGACAGAAGGACGAGTAGAAACATGGTGTCGAAAAGGCACTTGGAAGCCTCCAGAAACTGCTAGTAGGCTAGTTCCCTGAATGAACCAGATCCCATCCATGCCCTTAAGTACAGGAAGTAGAAATGCCCTTTGATCTTTGTTTCTTCCTTACTTCTTTCCACTTTTTTTTGTTTTTGTTTTGTTTAATAACAGATATATGTGTATATATATTCAATGGCTGTAAGTACACGCATGATGTCATGCAACCATCTCCACCATCTAATGTTAAAATAATCCATCACCCGAAATAGACATTCTGTGCTCAGCAGTCCCTTCCCCTCCCTCAACCCCTGGAACTGCTAATCCAGTTCCTGTCTCTGTAGATTTACCTGTATTGGACATTTCGTGTAAGTGGAATAATGCAACATGGCATCTTCTGTGACCAACTTTTCTCACTGAGCATCCCGTTTTCCAGGGTTACCCGGAGACCAGCATGGGTCAGCACTTCATTCTCTTTCACTGCCAAATAACATTCCTGTGTATAGATAGAGTGCATTTCGTGTACCCACTGATGAATGTTTAGTTTATTTTCACTTTTTGGCTACTGTGAGTTCAACTCCTGTGAACATTCATATACAGGTTGTGTGTGGATGTGTGTTTTTATTTCTCTTGAGTACGTACCTAGGAGTGGAATTGCTGGGGCCCATGGTCACTCTACGTTTAACTTTGTTTTGTTTTGTTTTGCTTTAAGATTTTATTTATTTATTTGACAGAGAGAGATAGCGATAGAGGGAACACAAGCAGGGGGAGTGGGAAAGGGAGAAACAGGCTTTCCACTGAGGGGGGCTTGATCCCAGAACTCTGGGATCATGACCTGAGATGAAGGCAGATGCTTAACAACTGAGCCACCCAGGCACCCCAATGTTTAACATTTTGAGGAACCCCCCAGACTACTTTCTAAGGTAGATGCACTATTTCACATTCCTACCAACAGTGTATACAGGTTCTAATATCTCTGTATATTTTCTAATACTTATTATTTTCTGTGTTTTTGATCAAAGCCATCTTAGTAGGTGTGACATCGTACCACATTGTGGTTTTGGTTTGTATTTCCCCAACGACTAAAGATATTGATCATCTTTTCATGTGCTCTTTTTTTCTTTTTTAAAGCTCTTTCTTAAAGCTCACTAAATGCCTGATTTCTTGGCTTAAGAAGTGATGGGAAGGAGCCAGGGGTCATCACTTCAGACTGGGTAGGTAAAGGATCGCTGGACCATGGAAGAGCACAGACATCGGTCACAGCTCTCAAGCTGGGTAAGGACCCACTGCACAGTGTGAAGGAGGGGAGCTCTGAGACCCCATTAATTTGTTTAATTCCTGGTATCAAAGAGGATGTTATCACCTGAGATTCATCATGATTAAATATAGTTGGATCTGTACAATGTGTTGGAAGGCTCTTTAATATGAAAAATAGCAGAGAAGTCAGACAAACCTAAGTTGTTTTTTTTTTAAGATTTTATTTATTTATTTAAAAGAGAGAGATACAGGAGACAGGAAATACAGGCAGCAGGGAGTTGGAGAGGGAGAAGCAGGCTTCCCACTGAGTAAGGAGCCTGATGCAGGGCCTGATCCTATGCATGGGATCATGACCTGTGCCAAAGGCAGATGTCCAATGACTGAGCCAGCCAGGTGCCCCCCAGACAAACCTAAGTTTTATTCCCTATGCTTTCATTTAATTGTGTGGCTTTGGGCAATTTACATAATCTCCGTAAGGCTCAGCTTCCTTGCCTGTAATATGGGAAAACAAATACCTAATTCGCAGTTTATTGTGAAAATTAAAAAATATATTAAAAGAAACCTATCGCTTTATGGTCAATAAATTTTGGTTTCTTTCTCCTCCTTCTAATACTTGACTGGGGACACTTTGCAATCGCACATCGCCATGAATTTCATACTGTGGATTTTCACGACTATAGAATGCCCCCGGATGTAGGAAAGGACTTTTCGACTGCATTGGCTTGGTTGTTTGGCAAAGGCTGAGACCCAGGGCCTGATGCAGTCAGTAAACAAGGCTGTGCCTCCCCCAGCCTGGTTCTCCACAGCTGAGCAGACTCCGAGAAGGATCTAATTATATTTCCCCCTCACCTTCAAGACCTCAGCATCTCAGTGTGGTTTGGAGGGAATTGGCAAGGTGGTTTGGACGGTACAGGGAAGACAAGCTGTGTGCTCTGTCAATGGATTCCTGGAAGGCTGAGTTTTCTGGGAAGGTCATGGAGACGTTGTTCCTGGAGCCAAGGCTGAGAAAAGGTGGAAGAATTGGGTGGTTAAAGAGGAGGCCGCTTGTTTCCCTTTGAAGGGAAACTGATAGGCAAGCCACGCCGAGGCTGGCAAAGTATCTGGGGGTTGGGGAGGAAGTGAGCAAGACTTTGGTTGAGCAGAATTCACATGTGAGAAACAGCGTCTCCGAATTCCTCCTATGCTACCATATATGGCTCTGGTTGTTTAAATGGGATTGTCAGCACTCTCCCGGATGGCTGTCTCATGGTTTGGGTGACTGTTCTCATCCATAGTCAACTCATGGACAAATGGAAAGAGCATCGTCTTGCCAGTACTATCAACCCCTTATCCCCTAGATGCCCACGGAGCTCGTCATGGAGACGGTGCCTGCCAATTCCCACAACCAGGCCAGGGGAAGCTCCCTGCTGGGATCTGTCCCTTCCATCCCATTCAGCTCCTCTCTGGCAGCACCTGGACACTGGCTGGGTGTTTCTGGCTTCTCTGGCTGCCAGCTTTCAAGGCAACAGTCTAAAGATGGCTATCTTCAGAGGAAACGTGTATGCAAGTCTGTATATTTATACCATACACACACACACACACACAAAATATCTTATGTCCTGAACATTTGTGTCCTTCTCTTGAAATTCATATACGGAAGCCCTACCCTCCAGGGGGATGGTATTTGGAAAAGGGGTCTGTAGGAGGCCGGTAGGGTGGGGATCCCCATGTTGCAATGTCAGGTACCAGAGTTCTGGATCTGTCCCCACTTCTG
Organism: Neogale vison; assembly: GCF_020171115.1. NCBI lineage: Eukaryota > Metazoa > Chordata > Mammalia > Carnivora > Mustelidae > Neogale > Neogale vison. Next base: position 42,712,460 of record NC_058093.1, read on the forward strand.
CACAGGGAAGAGGTCCCATGAACATACAGATGTATGTTGGCAGCTACCCAAAATCTAAGAGAAGAGCCTTCAGATTGGAACCCACCTTGCCGGCACCTTGACCTTGGACTTCCAGCCTCCAAAACCACGAGAAATTTCTGTCGTTTTAAGCGGTGCTGTCTGCGTTGTTCCATTATGGTGGCCCCTGCTAAGACAACATATATACCAATATGTTCACTTCTGGGCGAAGCTCTTCAAGTAACCCCACTGCAGTTGTGCAAAAGCACCTGTTTTTCTTTGTATAGTTTATTGGCTTTTAAAGCAATAGTTCCTTTTTTTTTTTTTCCAGGTGTTTTCTAAGAAGCCCATAGACCTCACAGTAAAGACATTTCTTGAGACCATGGCCCTCGGTGAGGTGATTTCACACGATCTGTAGGGCTCCTTGCCTCTGGAATCCTCCAGGGCTCCTAAATTACTGAAGGAAACAGATGCCTTATAACCTTTGAAGCTCTTACTCCGTGAAGCCCTGTGCTTGTCCTTACTCCTGTGTGAGACTGTGTCAACATTTAATACATTTCGTCTCACCATCTTTCAACTTCAGACTAACATCCAAAATGCTATATTGATTTTCTAGTTTGGGACATGCATTTTTCCAAATAGCATTCGCTTCTGGTGAGTGTCTTTAAAAAAAGAAAACGGTTCCCTGGTGAGTCTGCTGCCCAGCAGGTCTGAGGAATGAGGAGCTGGAGACCAGCTTAGCTCACCCCTTGTGGAGAAAATTGGAACATCAGGTGGGAGAGAGGGTTGTGGGACCAGGTGTGCCCTGAGAAGCTGTATCGACGAAAATATTTTCCCACAGGCCTTGCACATCATTGGACTGTGAATGATATCACCTGCCCATATTGAATATACTTCTCTTTGGCTCCATTCTTGATAACACGCCACTTCCTCAGGCCACGGTCAAGTTGCTTGTCACTTTTCCGAGGCACGGCTGCTTTGAGGACTGTATGTGAGATGTGTCATGTTGAACCTCCGTAGAACAGTCTTTGGCCTAGCTGCTCCCACTTCAGGAGACTTTTCGGAAATGTCCTCACTGACTAAGTTGTGGGAGAACTGGAAAAACTGTAACATTAACTGTTCTGATGGCTTGAGAATTGGAGGATGCCTAGGGGCAGGTCAGACCCCCGTTTGCGCCCATGCACTGTGCCCCGACAATTGCAGCAGCGGCCCCCTGACCCGAGCCGCGGCCGAGCCTCAGCCAACTCTACCGAGCCCCTGAACCTGTGCCTTGTTCCTCACTGTTCTGCCTCGGAAGCGGAGGAGGCCATGACCTCCGGGGTCACTCCTCCAACCCTTTTATGGGTGAGGATATGGGATCGCAGAGATCTGAAAGGACCTGCCGAGGTCATTCAGTGAGTCAGAAGCTGAAGGCAGGCTGCCTCCTACTCTCTGGACATCCAGGCCCTTTCCCCACCTCTAGCGACCTCGTGGTGACTGCCTCACCCCCTTCGCGACTCATAGGAGAGTGGCTGCCGTCAGGTGCCCTCCATGTCGGGTCCTCATGCTCCTGTTGTGTTCCCACCACAGCCGAGCGTTCCCATCACAGCCGAGCACTGGGGCTGCATGAAGCCAGTGCTCTTAGTCACCTAATTAAGCGGGAAGACCCAGCCACCACCCTGGCCCCTTGTTTTGTCTAGGCATCCTGTTCCACCCTCCCCCGCCCCTCCACCCAAGTGTTTTAACACCTCCTCCCTCCTGCGGCTCCACTCAACACCCACCTCTCCAGCAAGGGATTGTTGCACAAATTTGAACTGTTTTCCCCATAGGAAGGCAAGTTTCAAAATAGGAGGTGCAGCTGTATTAAAAAAAAAGAAAAAAAAAAAAAAGAGAAAAAGAGTGTTTTCACAGCATCCGGAAGAGCAGGTGCTCACACAGACTCAGGTTCTTGCGGGCGATCGCAGTGTCAGTCTTCAGGGAGATTTCGAGAGAGAACAGAATGGTCCAGCGTGGGACAGAAGGACATTTCACATTGACTTTCCAGTTCCATCCGACAGCGCCGGCTGTGAGCAGGTCAGGAAACGGAAGGTAAAGGGGCAGCATCTCTGGCCTCAGAGAGTGCATCATTTTGAACAGGAAGAAAACGTGTCTCCAAACACAATGTGCTTGTTCATGGGCGGTGGGAGGTGTTCTCCAGCAAGACCAGGGCCAGCGCCTGTATTCCGTCTGCAGGGTGGGCCCCCTGTCTGCGGAGAGCAGGATGAGGCCACCAGGCCTGGATCACGCAGAATCCACATTCCCCGGGGCCACCCACGGGCCGCACCCCTCCCCCCCAACACTCCATGGTGACCGTGGTCTGGGTATAACTTGGGACTCTCCTTTGGGGTCAGATTCAGGGACTCTGGGATGTCCTGAAGCCTTGTTTGCATGGGAGATTCCGAAGTCCATGAAAGGGGCCCAGAAGGAGTTTGGAGCTCAGCTTTGATCCCTGGAATTAGGTTCAGACCATCCAAGTCTGAACAACCAGCAGGAGGAGACGGGTGCCTCACAGAGGCCTGGGGAGGATGTTCAGAGGAGGAAGGGAGCTCTGAGCAGAGGAGAAGACCGAGAAGTTCTTCCTGTCCTGCTCCTGAGGGGCTGGAGGCCAGAAAGGGGCCCAGAGGCCCGCCAGCTCACCAGGCCCACGGCACTCTTGCCAGCATAGCGATCTGTCCCCCCACCGAGGCGTCCAGACCACATTGAGACGGGCCTCGAATGCCCTCCTGTTCACAGATTCCATCCCGACTCACACATAAAACAGGATTTATTATTACTTAGGACAATGTACTCTGATAGTTCCTCTAACCTGTTTCATTGTATTAAAATTCAGATCATCCCAGGGTCCTGGGACGGAGCCTGCTCAGTGGGGAGTCTGCTTTTCCCTCTCCTTTTGCCCCTCCCCAGCCCACCCCTGCTCTCTCTCTCTTTCTCTCACTCTCTCTCGAATAAAGAAATAAAATCTTTAAAAATAAATAAATAAATAAAGGGCAGACCATAACCCTCCAAGTTGATGTCATGACCCCCTGGAGAGTCATGACCCGTAGTATGAAAAACAGAGGTCTAGGCCTCCATCAGGGCCCTCCTGTGTCAGGAGAGCAAATGATCAGAGGCCAAGTGAAAGCGGAGGAAAGGGGCCTGTGGGGCTGCTTGAGCTCACCACGTGGAGGCTCTCGGGCGCTGGGAAGGAGTGCGAGTCTAACACCCAAGGGGGACAGGGACTCCGGCAGCATTTCCACCTATGCAGAAAGTGAGAGAAAAGTCAGTATTATTCCCACACAAGAGAAGACTATATGCTCTGACACAACGTTCCAGTATAAAATAATAGCCTGTAAATGAGAACAACCGAAACGTTCTAGAATGCTCACCCGGTGAATTACAAATTATTTTAACATCGCAATTTCATCAATACCTGTGGAATATTACCATGTCTGCCTTAGCCATGGGGGGTAGGGGTGAGCTACGCTTCTCACAAGGCAGGCATGTTTAAAATCGTTGGAAAACGCAAAAGAAGAACTGAGGAAATTGTATCAGCGCACAGAGAGCCTCCCCACCCGGACTGCAGCTTTCCAAAGGTATTAGGAGAGCGCTAGGAGAACTGTAATGTATAATTAAAAAGTGACAATGGCTGTTACAGCAATCAGAGAATAAACTTCTGAGAGGCAGAAGAGCCTGAACTGAGCACCAGGAGCTGGACCGCCCCACTGTGGGCTGGAGGATACCCTTCATATGAAATCCAGAGTCTCTGAAACTAAGCAGGGGTGATGGACATCAGACCAGGGGTCACCTGGAGGTGTGAGGGTTGGTGCGGAGATCAACTGCAGAGGGGTACGGTGGGACCTGCTGGAGTGATGGATGGATCTCATATTGTGGGGGACGCCTGAGGGGAGTAATCAGTTAAGCATCTGCCATTGGCTCAGCTCATGATCCCTGGGTCCTGGGCGAGTCCCGCATCCGGCTCCCTGCTCAGTAGGGAGCCTGCCTCTCCTTCTCCCTCTCCCCCAGCTCTTGCTCTCTCTCTCGCTCTCTCTCGCTCTCAAATAAATAAAAAAATCTTTAAAAAAAGATCTTATATCGTGATTGGGAAGGTGGCTGTGCGGATAAAGCACTTACCGAAATTCATCAAATTGCACAGTAGAAAATAGACAGCATTGTGCCATATATAAATTAGGCTTAAAGCTGATTTTTTAAAAATAGCTAAAATTAATCACTATGCTTGGCTGAAGATCACATGGATTAGGTACTGATAAGAATATTTTAAGAAGAAAACAGAATGGCTGTCCCCCAAATAAGAATCTTGATAACCCACACGTACACGGGTCTGGTAGAAATTTCTGATACCCGTGGCCGCCAGTTTTTCTCTCAGCCAGCAAGAGGAATCTCAGCACATGCTGGTAACACAGGAAATTTAGCTGATAAAAGCTCATCTTAGAAGCTGCCAATACCTCGTTAGTAAGATCATGAGGTCATACACAAAATAGGATGTGGGTTCCTTGGCCCGTGAGACATAAATAGTAACTCGCCTGTGGAGACCCATCCGAGGTCCCCCCGTTGGACCTGCTCAATATCCAAGGTTCACAAACCACAGCTGAGAATCGCCGCGGTACCCACGCCTCCTGCCGCATCAGGAACATGAGGGTGGCGTTTCAGGCCACGCACACACCTGGCAGCGTCCATCATATGTGACAAACCTTGGTCACTCCCTGTGACTTGCCTGTCTCCTGCCCAGCAGAGCAAGCAGATGGTTTGCTATGAGCTCTCTCCTAGCTTTTCTGGTCCATCCTGGGCCTTGATGCCTATTCCCCAGTTGTGAGCTCCTCTGGGCAGCCTGGCAAGTACCCACCTTCTGTCTCAAGGAAGGCTGTCTGCTCTGCCCTGCATGCCCTGCATGCCCTGAGGCCCAGGGACCAGCTCTCCAGCGGGACTTTCTCTCCCCAGCAGGCTCCTTCCTGCCATCACTCCCTGGGCAGGTGCAGCCCGGCCATCCGGCAACCACAGCAGGCCCTTGGCTCTGTCTGCAGCTAACAAGCCTGGATCCCAGTGAAGGCTGGCATGGGTATCCCATGTCCGTACAGTCAGAGAACATGTGGATTATACCCAGCAATCACCTTATATTAGTAGACACACAGCACAAATGGAAGGCCACACCCCTCCAAGTTTGAATCCTGGCAAGTTATACATTAAGCTGCATTTACAGTCTGGGCTCCTCCTTTACTCCCCAGAATTTTCGGCTAACTCCCCCAGAATCTGTCTTGTGATCTAGAAGCTAACCCAGCCCTAAATCAGAGCATGGATCAGCTGCGCCAAGCCTAAGACTCCGGGGTGATGACTGGCCTTCCACTCCCCCAGGGACCCCACATGGCAGATGCCTCCTTTAGCATCTCTGGATGTCCCGGCAGCTGGGGGAAGGGAGAGCACAGCTGTCAGGGAGCCCAGCCTGCCTGGACCCCACTTTAGGGGTGGGGGAGGAGTCCGATTGGAACAAACGCAGCTCCACTTCCTCTGTTTGGTGCCAAGGGCAGGATGTGAAGAGGGGAGAAGCTGTCGGTGCTGGGAAGGCAGTCATCGCAGTGAAAGTCTCCGGTGAAGGCAGAGAGGATGGACCATCCCTGATGATTCTGATGCTCAGAGGGAAGCACTCACCCCAGGGGGTAGGAGGGAAAAAGGGCAACAGGGGGATGCTTGCCAATGCCACGAGGCTGAGGGCTCTGTCCTCCGTGGCGGGGGGCCGGCTTACCTGCCCGGCAAATACATCTGATCCACAGGACTGGAGCAGGATCAGGAGGAGAGCTGAGTCTGGTCCAAGGAATGTGCAGAGCTAATGTGAGTGACATTCCTCCAGCTCTGTGGAACCTCCCAGGTGAAGGGTGAGGATTCTGCCTCCGGTACCATACACCTAACTCACACCAACTTGCTTGACTGGGTGAATTTCACCTGTGTGTGGTTCCTAACTCACCACTGAAGGTGTGAGCTCCCTGAGCAAAGGGACCACGTGTTATACTTCTTTACCAACCCAAGAGTAATGTTCACAGGGACATAAATAAAGCAATGTTTTCTATTTTTGTTGTCATCGTTCGGTAGGTCCTATGTGTTGCTTTCAATATTGGCATGGGCCAACTGTCTCTCTGCCCAAGGCAGGGCTTGAACTCACAACCCCAAGATCAAGAGCTGAGCTGAGATCAAGAGTTGGACACTTAACCAACTGAGCCACCCAGGCGCCCCTCAGCTAAGTCTCTTAAAAAGAAAAAAGACATAGCTCTGAAAGACTTCAATGAAAATTAAGATTTCGATGCATTGAAGACAATGCATTTTTTTTAAGATTATATTTATTTATTTTAAGGAGATGGGGGAGGGAGGGGCAGAGCAAGAGGGAGAAAGCTGCTGAGAGCAGCGTCCTATAGGAGGCTTGATCCCAGAACCCTGAGATCACGACCTGAGCCAAAATCCAGAGTCGGCCACATAATGGACTAACACAACCCAGTGCCCCGAAAGCAACGCATTTTAAAACAATGAATGCAGAGAGGGTGACTATTCCTGTGTCCCTCCATGCTGCAGGTAGGGACCATCTGTCCCAGGTAAGAAAGATGACCCTAGGCAGAAAGGGAAGAAGGAATGGGCATGTGCCCAGCTGGACCTCGCCAGAGAGGCCACGTCCTAGCCGGAGCAGAAGCAGACATGTGGGGGGCTAGCAATGGCAGAGGAGATGGCTAGTGTACAGGGAGAAAAGCCGGTCCAAGAGTTTGCCTGAAGGAAAGCAGTAAGAAGTCTCCAGGATGCATGTGGCGGGTGATATCAGGGGGCTGTCGAGGGGCGAGGAGGGCCCAGGGTCTCAGGTGGGATGCTTCAAAGCCATAGGTGTCCCCCTGAGACCCAGTGGGACTGAGCAGGAAGGAGAATGTCCCCTGATTCTGAAATCCAAAAACACCCAGCCTCTAGTTCAAATGGTGCCGGCACAAGAGCCCTCAGTCTGCGTGAAGACAGAGACTACAGAAACTCAGAGCGACTCCCAAATGACGACATGAGCGATCGCCGGGATCTGGGAAGAGTTGGCACTGGCCATCAGGAAACTGAAAAGAGATTAGGAAGAGTATCCCCAGACACCATCTGAACAGATGCCCCTTTGCTTCAAGAGATACAGACCGGCCCTAGTTTCTACCCCCAGGCTCAGATTTAGGTGTCTCAACCAGAGAACTGGCCAGCTTCCCCTCCATCCAGCAGGTATAATGTCCTGGGAAAGGCAAGGAACTGATTCCACCTGGCCATATCCTGCCAGAGCAGGTGACCAATATATCTATGAACATAAGCTCAACGCCTGTAGTAATCACACAAATTCAAATGGAATGAAAAATGAAGTCATCTTTTGCCTATTAAACTTATAAATCCTTTAAAATGATAATACTCTTAGGAAGCGTGCTAAGAAATAGATACTCGTGACTGTTTCTAAGAACGCAAATTGATTCACCATTCTGAAATCTCTGATGAACTGAAAAATTAAAAATATGGACATATGTTTATCTGTCCAGCATGTCCTCTTCTGGGCAACCATTTCTTCTCTGAGGAATTTCTGTGTGGCTTCAAATCAAGGAGCCATTTCTCCTCACTCCCACAGATAGTATAAGATGCAAGCCAGTAAGCCAAGCCCCCTCAGGATTTTTCCCAGTACTCTCAGGAAAGACACGATTGCATGCATCATCTCGGTGCACACACAAGACTCAAGACATGGAAAGGGAGGAGAAAAAGCTGTGCACATCAGCAGGGGGAAAAGCTCAACTTGCAATGCTAAATGAAAATTAAGAAATGCAAGTTTGGGGCGCCTAGGTGGCTCAGTGGATTAAAGCCTCTGCCTTCAGCTCTCAGGTCATGATTCCAGGGTCCTGGGTTGGAGCCCCGCATCGGGCTCTCTGCTCAGCAAGGAGCCTGCTTCTTCCTCTCTCTCTGCCTGCCTCTCTGCCTACTTGTGATCTCTCTCCCTCTCTGTCAAATAAATAAATAAAATCTTTTTTATTTTATTTTATTTATTTATTGACAGAGATCGATCTCTCTCCCTCTCTGTCAAATAAATAAATAAAATCTTTTTTATTTTATTTTATTTATTTATTGACAGACAGAAATCACAAGTAGGCAGAGAGGCAGGCAAAGAGAGAGCCAGGGAAACAGGCTCCTTGCTGAGCAGAGAGCCCGATGTGGGGCTCCATCCCAGGACCCTGGGATCATGACCTGAGCCAAAGGCAGAGGCTTTAACCCACTGAGCCACCCAGGCGCCCCAATAAATAAAATCTTTTTAAAAAATGCAAGTTTTAAAACACACAGGATAATACATGCTTCCCCAAATTACGTATATGTGTAACTAAAAGTCTAGAAAATAGATCAGAAGAACACACATAAATTACTCAAAAGTAAGATCTGTGAAGGAGCAGTAGAACGAAATTTGGGACGGAAAGAAGAAGGAAATAAAACAATACAAAATTTTTCTAATGGATTAATGAAGACACAGTGCCCTGAGCTGGAGATCAGGAGCAATCCAAGTCTGTGCACCTAAAATGCAAAACAAGCAAGAAAATTATGAGCATGCCTAGCTGTTGCACAGAAATAATTGTGAGAGACTAGAAGCTACTTAATCATTCAGGAATTAAGACCTATCAAACAAATTATGGTACGTGCATATGATGAAATGATATGCAGCCATTAAAAAGTACACAGCCCTGTGAGATTATGATTTCTAAGAGGTATGTGCTTGGTTTGCATCCAGTTCCTGGCACAAAACACCTAAAACCCTTGGAATTTCCTCTAAGGAGAGCAGGAAAGATGTCTTTTATTATGTTAATGAAGTGGCTTTTGGAGAGCACCTAGGATGGGGGCTGGTTGCCAGGGGAACAAACCTTGAGATTAGAGGCTTGGAATATTTAATACCCCCCTCCCCACTCCTGGGAAGAAAGAGGGCTTGAGATGGAGTTCAATCACCAATAGCCAATGATTCAATCAGTCGTGTCCGTGTAATGAAGCCCTCCACAGAACCGTGAAGGATGGGGTTAGGAGAGCTTCTGGCCAGGAACTAGCAGAGATACAGGGAGACTGGCGCACTCGGAGCACAGAGAGGCTCCTGTTCACCCTGCCTTGTGTATCTCTTCCGCCTGGCTATTCCTCAGTTATATTCTTTCATAATAAACCAGTAGAATTATAAGTGAGATGCTTCCCTGAGTTCTGTGAGCTGCTCTAGCAAGTTCATTTCTCCCTGGAGCCAGTCCATCAGAAGTACAGGTTCACAACTTGGACTCATGACTGGCATCTGAAGAGGGCCGCGGAGGCGGGCAGTCTTGTGGCACTGAGCCATTAACCTGTGAGATCTGAGATCGGAAGCTATCTCCAGGTGAAGAGTACCGGAACTGAATTAAACTGTAGGACAGCCGGCTGGTCTAAGAGAGTTGCTTGGATATGAGGAGGAAAAAAATCCACACACTGGAACTGGAATCAGAATCATAATTGCAGAAATTAATTAATCAGTATAGAAAGTTATTCTTGATGCATTGACTCATAAGAAGGCAAATTATAAAATAGTACATACAATTGATTCATACGTGAAATAGAGAACATTCCAGAAGAATGTGTGGTAAATAGGGGCAAATGCGTGGCTCAGTCAGATAAGCTGCCAACTCTTGATTTTTGGCTCAAGTCATGATCTCAAGGTCATGAGATCGAGCCCCACAGCAGGCTCCACGCTGAGCATGGAGTCTGCTTGAGATTCTTTCCTTCTCCCTCCACCCCTCCATTGCTCATGCGCTCTCTCTCTCTAAAATAAATGAATATTTTTTTTTAATAAAAAAGAATGTGCCATGAATCATTAAATGTTGTTACTGTTGCGATAACAAGTCTTTTTCCCGCTTTTTTTCTTGGTTTATGTGTGTCTTCGGAGAGTTCAGTAGTGAGCATATATTACTTATACAATAAAGAAATACAAAATTTCCAGAAGGGGCTTTTATTCAGTAGGAAATGATGTACTAACATGCCAACTCTCAAATGCAACTCCTCTATACCCCGTTAGCATATTTTAACAATTGCAAGTGTCAGACTATTTTTATGCCATTATAGCCTAATCAACCCCTAGATGTGTTGATTTCTGGAGGAAAAAGAGATCAGCACCTTGAGACAGAGCACGAATGACCCACAGGTGTTTCCCGTGATGAAGGAAGAGCCTAAATATAGAAAATTCAACTGTGAGAATGAATTCACACTGTTCGTGATCTGAACGTAAGCAGGTTTTCTTCCTGTGCCGTTCTTCAAGTCCTGTGCCTGTGGAGCAGCGCTGTTTGGGTGGATGTCAGGATATAAGGTAGTTTTCCATTCTGTACACCACTCGCCGCCTGCTTCTGGGTCATTTGGCACTCGCATGCCCACACCATCCTGTTGGAAGGGGCCCAAGGGAAAGACCACGGTGGTTAAGGGCACAAAAGCTGGACTTTGCCAAGAGCAACACTCACGCCAATCCGACTTCACAGGATGGGACTCGATCCAAAGAGGCGGGCTCTTTCCCAAGGAAGCAGTCTCTCTCCCCTGGTAGAGAATGCAACTGAGAAAAGTAGAACTTGCCCAGGACCCGCTAAGACTTTCCTGGAACTTATAAAAATAACTTCCAAAGTTAGAAGGGACATTACTTCAGCTGTGTGTCCTATTCCCAAATGAAAATCAAACCACAGCCCAGAAAGTAATTTCCACCATGACTTTGAAGTGCTTCCTTGTACATTCATGACCCTTTTGCAGGTTTCAATGTTTATAGGGGAAATAATTGTGTAATTGTCAAAAAAAAAAAAAAAAAAGGTTTAAGTTTAGCCCTAAACAGCCCACCATCATTTAATTAAGAATTCTCATTTTTCCAACCCAAGGGGAGCAGTTCTAAACTTGCTTTAAACACTGTTGGCTAAGTTAGGCAGGATTTGGAGGCCCCAGGTGTCTCTCTAAAGAATTGGGAGCTAATCTGGGGAAGGGAGGAGGGAAAGAGAAGATTGAACACCTGGGACTAACATCCTGAATGGCAGGGGGTGTGGCCTTTCAGAGGATGGGTCCGACTCCATCCTACACCTAAGTCATCCGACAACAACAATATGTCACCAAAAACAAATGTGGCTTGAGATACAGGAAAGAGCGTGGTGTCCATTGGATGTCGCATTTGGCTAAAAGTAAAGCATCTGGAAATTCTATTTTAACAAGTTCACTGCTGAGAAGGTAGCTGAAACTGTAAGAACTGACTTCTTAATGAGAGGCTAAGCAACAAAGAAGAGCTGGTGAGTGGACACGCTTGGAATTGGGATACAGGCCATCTTGGGCTTCATGATCGTCAAGGAGGGGGATTTTGTGCAAAACCTGGTCCACAGCTGATCTCAGCTCAAGAGCTGTGACAAGGACAAAGTCCCTAAAAGAGGAATACCCTCTTTTCACTCCCTGCAAATGAGTGAGGGGCTTCAGAGTTTTTTAATGTTGACTAGGACATCTTCACGTGAGCGAACCACTCCTTCCTTTCCTCCTTTGCATGTCTGCCCCATGTCACCTCCCAGGGCAGCCTCTTCTGACCACCCCAAATCTCGCACCCTCCCGACCTGGCATTCCTGTCCCTACTTTACTTTTCTCCACGACACCTGTCACCTGAAATACCTATGTCTTACTTGCTTGTTTTCTGTCTCCCTGCTGGAGTGTTCGTTCCACGAGAGCAGGGACTTTGCCCACTGACATTTCCCCAGTGCCTCCATTTGAAGGAACGTGGTAGGCCCTCAGTAAATACCTCATCATTGGGTTAATTAACTGATGAATTAATTCCATTCCTATTATTCTGTTTTTTAGTGGAGCCATTTGTCACATCCTTCATCTCTAGATTATAGCTTCTCAAGGGCAAAGACTCTAAGGGAAACCTTTGGATTCCCTAACTACTTAGCCTATTGATGAATGAACGAATGAGTGAACGAGTGAGTGAATCAATGAACTAACAAAGGAACAAATTATCTAAGGCCCAAAGGACAAATGACACGTTAGAAGAAAAGGGGGAGCCATTAGGAAACCTCTGAATGGACGCTTGGAATTTTCTTCTTTAGCCCAATTCAAGCTTGTGTCTATACAGCTCGAAAAGGAGTACACCCACATAGAAATTTATTTCTATTTATTCAAAGCAAGTCAGAATTTCTCAAACTGAATGGGAATTTTTAAAGATGATTCTTCCTAGAGTCAAATAAGTTTGGAAAACTCTTCATGTAACAATGTTAAACAGATTTCTTTATGGCAAAACTTACATGTAGTTACTTTTAAAATGCTACTGTTCATTCTGAATGAATCACCAATATTCATGATTTTTTCCTCCAGGTTTGTTGTTGTTGTCTTACGACCGGGTGCTCTGCCTGTGGACTAGCCATGAACGCCTCCCAGTGTTCCACGAAACAGTGTGGGAAATGTCGTTTCAACATATAGGTCAGAAATTAGCACTGGCCCCTTTTTTCTCCATGGCCTTATTGATGGGAAACCCCGCTGCTCACTTTTCTGTTTGCCAAAGAACTGACATGTTAAAGTAACGACAGAAAGACCCAGAAGAGCTGAGCATGACCTCTGAGCCTGCCAGGTGGTTAGGAAGGATCCATCATGATTTTTAAATAATAATAGTAGTAAAGTTCTTAAAAGTCTGTAGATGTCAAGGTAAGGAAACATGAGGAGGGTAGAGAAAGCGTGGGCCCCAGAAGGGCGAAAAAGACCCTTTTCCTCTGAGGGCAAAGCATGTCTCGTGTGCTGGGGAATCCCTCTCTCTCTCACCCACTTGCTCGCTCACTCTTTTTTAGGCTCAAGCCACCGTTAGGGTGGAGGACAAGTTCCGTGACCAGTGGACCCGGGCCGCGCTTCACGCCTCCTAGGGCCAGCCCTCAGAGCCCCCCCAAGATCACCTCCAACACTCTGTGGCTTCCGAGGCATGGCTGGCCGAGCCCTGAGTTACAAAATGGCAGCAGAAGGGCAAACAGAAGATCTTTCCTTCCAGCTTGACATGAAACAAGCAAACACGATGGTTCAAGGTCATGGGCGCCTTTTCTAATTTCATGAAGGACGTTTGTTTGCAGAAAGCTAGTTGGCTGCCAGCACAGGGCATGAGGCTGGAGCCGCCCGCCACAGGCCTCTTCCCTAAAGGGTTTGAAATATCAGAGTCTGTCACTTCTATTCCTGTTGGCAAAGGAGACTTGGCTGCGTTGTTCTCTCAAAAGCTTTCATCAAAATAGCCCATTCACATTACATAAGCACATGCAGGTTATATTTGAGAGAGAGAGAGATGTTGACGTTTGGGGACAAATGACAGAGCTTGCTGTATGTTGGGGACAAGGCTAAACCCCCACGGGTGGGGAGGGCTGGCCACAGGAGTCCCTCTGCCCAGACTCCAAGGTCCCCACGGGGCCAGAGAGTGTTTCTCAGGGTTGCTGTTTCCATCCGCAGTAATAAGCTTTCTGGGGGAGGTGAGCACAGAGGGGGGGTCTCTCCTCTGTCCTGCCCCTCCTGGTGAGGACTGCGATATTCCTCCACAGTACTTCTGAGCCTGGGAGGGGGAGGCCTGTGCTGGGTCGTCCTCTCTCTTCCTCACACTCAGGAAGGCCTTGGGTCCCTGGGTCCCTGGGTCCCTGAGGGTGCAGTCTTCTGCGGGATCTGGCCTATTTTTTCTCCAGAGATAGATTTCTTTCTTTCTTTTCTTTTCTTTTATTTCTTTCTTCCTTCCTTCCCTCGTCCTTCCTTCCTTCCTTTCTCCCTACCTTCCTTCCTTTCTTAAGATTTTATTTATTTGCCAGAGAGAGAAAGAGAGCCCACGCAGGGGGAACAGCAGGCCGAGGGAGAAGCCAGCTCCTTGCTGAGCAAGGAGCCCGAAGCAGGACTCCACCCCAGGACTCCGGGATCATGACCTGAGCCAGAGGTAGACACTTAACCAACTGAGCCAATCAGGTGTCCCCAGCCCCCTGGAGATGTCTTAGGTTCTGAGTCTAGAAGGGCTTCTTGACGCAGGCACAGAAGGCTTTTTTCTCCTGTTCCCTTCTTCCAGATATAGTGGGTCTTGAATTCTGCCCTGGGGAGCAACAAGGTTTGCTACCCCTACCCAAACAGCCCGAGACTCCTGTTTCCCACATGAGCAGGTCCTGGGTGGGCCTCTGGGTCTCTTGTCAAGGCCGCTGCGGCTGCCCTCCCAGGCCCACGTCCTTAGGAAGGCTTTTACCCTACCCCTCCGCACCCCAGTTTTTCCTGTGCTCCAGACATCGCTGAGGTCCGTGGAGCAGAGCCAGGCGTGGGTGCCAACTCCCCTGGTGTCTGCCACTCCCCGGGCTTCTGGGCTCTCAGAAGCGCCCACATTCAGCCTTGACAATTCATTAAAAGTTTGGGTGGAATCTTGCAGTTGCTTGGAGGCGGACCCCGTCCTTCTCATGCTCTGTGCCCCGGATAAGCTGGACCTGGTACCCAGCTGCCCGTGGAGCCACCAGAGTCCCCCCAGTTTCCAGGCCAGTGGCCACCTCTCTTGCTCTTAGCGTGCAACCCTCCCTCCACCTTCCTGTGCCCTATGCAGAATCGGAAGTCCTCCCCACCTCTTTCTGCAAAGAATCCAAGTGGTTAAAAGGATTAGGTTTATTTTGAGTTTGTTTTGTTTTGGTTTTGATACATGTAACAACACTGCAGGGTTTGAGTGCTTTGTTTTGTGTGATACTTTTACAACATCAAAATGAAGCCCTGGAATTTTTGAGCAGTGTTTTACAATTCACAATAGGCATCCTTTCGGGGGTGCCTTACCTAATGACCTTCACAGTAACCCGAGACTCTTGCTTGGTCTCTGGACTCACACGACCGTGAGCCACGGAGCGTTAACCTGGCTGTTGGGGCCAAATCTATGATTATCTTTCTTTTACCTGCTTACCCTTGCAGCAGTCTTGATGCTGTTGTTCTTCTGTCATTTAATTAAAAAGAAGCTTCGTTTTCGAACAGTTAGGGTCCTTGTTCAAAGAACAGAATGGAGCCTTCCAGCACAAGGCTGGCTCTTGAACCCCTCTCTCCAATCAGTTATGATGCGCTGTGCACCCTGTGCCAGGCGTCCTATCGGATTCAGGACTACCAGTCATGAGACCCAGCCCTGAGTCGGGCACAGGCTGCACTCCTTTATTACCATCCCATTTAATTCTTAGGACAGTGCCATGAGATGAGAGACCATTATATCCATTTAAACATAATCTGGGGGGATTTTGGTGGCTCAGTCCGTTAAGTTGGCTCAGCTGATTAAGTTGGCTCAGTCAAGTCTTGGTTTCAGCTCAGGTCATGATCTCGGGGTCATGGGATCCAGCTCTGCCCACACCAGGCTCTCGGCTGGGCGTGGAGTCTGCTTGGGATTAAAAATAAATAAAATATATTTTTTAAAAAAACATAATTTTGTAGTTTTTTAAATTTCTGAAGTAGTACTCATGGTTTTGTTTCTTAGAATCAAACTTTTTTCTTTTTCCTTAAGATTTTATTTATTTATTTATTTATTTTTGCAGAAGAGCAAGAGAGCACCAGCAGGAGGAGGGGCAGAGGGAGAGGGAGAAGCAGACTCCCCGCTGAACAGGGAGCCTGATGCAGGGCTCAGTTCCAGGACCCTGAGATCACGACCTGAAATGAAGGCAGAGGCTTAACCCACTGAGCCACCCAGGCGCCCCATAAAATCACACTTTATGGAAGCATATGAAGTGAAAAATAAGGCTTCCATCCTCCATCCCAACACTTAGGCTCCATTAGTAACCACAAGTAGGGTGTGTGTCTTATACAGGATTCCTATGTATCTTTGTAGTAAATGCCTATACATACAGAAGCAGACTCCTACAGGATACATTTATAGTAAAACTTTTTTCTGTCTCTGTGGGCTGACGCTATTTGCCACCTGATTTTTTGCACCAAGTATATGTACATATTATGTATTTATATATAGTAAACACATCTATCCCTCTATATAGATATATATCTGTATCTATAGAGATGTATATATCTTAAATATCTTTCCTTATCCGTAGTTAAATAAGCATCTATTTTAATATTCCAAGCATCTGTTCAGTATTGCCTTGAGTGACTGCCCTAAAATTTATTTATCCAGTTCCCTAATTGTGAGCTATGCAAATTGTGTCTCGATGTTGTGATTGTGTGCGTGCTGCAATAAATTAGCTTTGTGTTTTGCGGGCAAGATAATTCAACTCTATCTCAATATTCTCATCTGTGTAATGGAAATAAAAATAGTACCTCCCAGCCGGCTGTTGGGAGGATAAAATGAGATCATAACATAAAGCACTAAGAAGAGTTCCTGGCATGTTGCAAACATTCAGCAATTGCTGAATATTATTATTATTCTAAATTTCTGTGTTCTTTTGCAAGAATAAACAATACATTTCTGTAAGTGAAATTCATGTGGAAAAGAGTACAGGCATTTAGAGTTTTGAGAAACATAAACAAATTACCTTCCTGCAATTTACTCTAAAAATGTTCAAATCACTCGTAAATAAAGGTTAGTCACAGCAACAGTGCTGTTCCATTTCTCACCCACCTAATCACCGAAGACTGAACAATTGGAAGGTAACTGGTACTGGTGAGCCTTTGGGGGAAGGTGTTCTCAGACTGACTGGAATCATCTTGAAGAGGTTCTCCTTGCTAATTTTGTCAGGCACACTTGGAATATCTGCAGTTTTTGTTGTTGTTGTTGTTTGTTTGTTAACAATTACATAAAGTCGAGTTTGGCCTTCAGTGACCCAGAAGCTGAGGAATTATGGGGAGTATCCCTCTGGTGAGAAAGTCCCTCCAGATGCCATGAGTCCATTCCTGGGCCCAGATGGTTCTCAGGGAGAGGCACCCACTGTATTTCAGCTCCTTGAAGTCATGGGATTAGCTCTCCAGCTGCTCCTAAGTCCATGAGCAGCAACCTAAAGGGATAGAATAAATGACGCAGCAGAGGACCCTTCATTTCGAGTCTCTGGGGCCAGTGCCAAGAGATTCGGCAGACTCCTTCCACCTTCCATTGTGTGAGCCGGAACAGGTTACTTGACCTCTCTCAACCTCTCTCCTCAGTAAAAGAATGCCAATGTCAGCTCCTATCTTCAGGGCTGGTATCTCCATGGCTATTGGCATAAGGAAGGCCATAAGGTGCTGAACCACTCCTGTCCCTGTAGGTGACTAGCCCCTGTCCTCATCCATGTGCCTGAACTCTGCGTGTCAGCTCTTCCTGCCCATCTTCCCAGGCTCCCCTCCCCGTTCCCCCAACACTAAAGGGTTCACGCCTGGCTCATCAGTGGGCCTCCCCGCTTTATCACCACAGCCGAGTTTGTTTTTGATCGACCTTCACTCATGCCCTAAGAAAGCTGAATAATTTCGGGACACCTGAGTGGTTCAGAGGGTTAAAGCCTCTGCCTTCGGCTCAGGTCATGATCTCAGGGTCCTGGGATGGAGTCCCGCATCGGGCTCTCTGCTCAGCAAGGAGCCTGCTTCCTCCTCTCTCTCTGCCTGCCTCTCTGCCTACCTGTGATCTCTGTCTGTCAAATAAATAAATTAAATCTTTAAATTAAAAAAAAAAGTTGAATAATTTCAACGGCACTCTTGCCTGTCTCCCAGAGTCACCAGAGATATTTGGGATGATGCACAGGAACCCCCCGGTACCCAGTACACACTAACCACAAGTAATAACTTATGACCATAACTGACACTAAATTATCAGTGTCGAATGGAGAGAAGCAATCCTACCGCAGGGTCACCCTTGGTCTCCTCCCTGTCTCTGGCTCCCACGGGGAAAGGATTCTTGTTTATGGTGTCTTGCAAAGAAGAACAAAGGAGGCCAGAGAGTAGAAGGTGGTCCCCATCATGTGGGACTAGCAAAGTAAGAGATGGGAAACAGAGGCAGAAAAGCCTTGCTGGCCAAACGCCTGGGAGGGGCTGCTTTGGGAATGAGAGTGGAATGTGGGAGAAAGCCATAGTCCGCTGAGGGGGCCAGCCAGAGGCTGACTCAGCTGAAGTCCATGAGTTTATGCTTTGGGGCCATTGGTTTGCAGGGGCTCCTTCTAAGACCCTGGGCAGGGCCAAGTGATATGTTGACATAATCATATATGTTTTTGAAAACTTTGCAAAAGCAAGATGTTTTAACCATAGTTCCTTATGATTCTCTGTCTCTTTCCCTCCTTCCCCTCCATCACCTTTACCTCCTGTCGGGGGTGTTAGAGCGAAGTTCCTAAAATATATTTAGTTGGGGTTTTTGTGGATCTATTTATCTGGTTTGTGGTTACTTTTGTGCATAGTTATAATTCTAGCCATCCCAGCATGGGAATGGCTGTCAGGAATAATGCTCTCCCCATCTCTGTGACTCCCCTGTTGCACTGCCCCAGTGACTGCTTCCTTGCATGAAGGTATCCTTTGGTTCTTAGCATCGCAAGGATGTATCTAAAGGAGCAACACTAGGTTTAAAATAAGAAGCAGGAGCTAGACTGCTACATCCTTCCAACATTATGTATATAAAATTACAAGCTGAGAATTCAGTTCTCATGGATGCCTTGCTAACAGGGGAGCCCTCTCCCTCCCATCAGGAGTAGATCTACAAAGCCTCACAGACAGCTGTACCTCGCCACAGCTTTTTCTTCAGCACAGAATTGTATAAAAGGAATTGATCAGAGTTCCCATGTAAGTTGCACTAACCTGCAGCAGTAGTAGAAACAGTAGGCACATTTGGGTATAAAGATAGATATTTTATCTGCCCCAAATCCTGGATCCTGTTTTCATGTATCTGATGGATCAACTCCTCACAAAGTCTGAGGAGTCTAGGTGAAACAGCAGTGCAGAGTTGCTGCCCACACAGCAAAATGGCCTAAGTGAACCAGGTTCTCACTGAAAGCAGCACTTTTCTGTAAGTCAGCATTTATGGGATGAGGGCAGCTCAATTACAAAATTATGTGCAATCAAAAATCGATTGCACTTTCTTTACTCTTTATAAACACTCATTTTTGCGTCTAATTTTACATTCATAATTTTGTATTCTTCTTCTTAATGAGACCCTCCGAAATCATATAAGCCACAGGTTCCACAAAATCTGGATCTGTCCCTGCCTGAACTCCTGGGGAGAGAAAGGTTTTCCTTTTAAACTCACTGAGTTCATTTCAGATGTAAAATGAAATTGTGAAAATAGGATACCCTGCTTCTAGCTCCTGTTAACACAACCTTAGTTGAATCAAGAACAGGAAATGAACTAAACTGTAGACCTTATGAGACTCTCACTGATTTTTCCTCTAATGCCCCTTTTCTGGTCCAAGTTCCCATCTGGGATTGCACACTGCATTTAGCGATTGGTTCGAGTTAGTGTCTCCAGTCTAAGACAGTTCCTTAGTCTTCCATCTCTCATAACTCTGACACTTTGGAAGGATGCTGCTCAGTAATTTTGTACACTGTTCCTCAGTTAAGGTTTGTCCAATGTTTCCTCAAGGCTGGAGCAAGGAGGTGCATGTTTAGCAAGAATAGGGCAAAAAGGACTTTATATCCTTTCAGTGCAACTTATCGAGAAGTTCATGAGGCCAACATATGTTATTAATTATGACAGTTCCCTTGATCATTTTAGTTAAGTTGGTGTCTTCTGGGTTTCTCCATCATAAATTTGCTAACTTTCCCTTCTTGGTAGTAGATAAGAATCTCGGGGGAGATGCTTTGAGACTCTGCAGACCCTACTTCTCAAGCTTTCTCCCTCTAACTTTAGTATCAAGGATCTTATCTGAGACAATTATTACTGAAGTGTTTGCTTCATGATTATTCTTTATTTCCCTCTCTTTTTTTTTGGTCTTTTTTTAGCAATTGAAATTCTATTTTGAGGAAGCGCTGTCTCTTCTCTCCCCATTTACTTACTTATTGTTCAATTATTTATATATACCAGTATGAGATAATGATGGCTTTTTATTTTGTTCTATATGTTAGAATTCAATACTATCATCATTTATTTTGTTGCTCAAATGTTTCAGCTTTGGCCACTCTGGGTTCCTGCAGGTCAACTCCTGTGTTCTTTTTACAGGTTGTCATCTTTTTTGGGTATTTCCTTACTTTTGGGCACCACAATATGTTCTAGGTTCATCTTGCATTTTCCCTTCCCCAGCACTGAGATCAACCACTTCCCCTTGGTTCCCTTTATTAGAGACCAAAATATGGGCAGCAGGTGTGCCCATTGTTACTGGGGTGTCACTGCTTCTATTTTTCACTTTTTTTTTTTGAGGAACGTCCATACTATTTTCCACAGTGACTGCATCAGTTTGCATTCCCACCGATAGGGCATGAAGGATTCCCCTTTCTCTGATCTCTCAGAAGACAGAGCTAAGGAGTATATGATCAGACAACCTACTGAATGGGAGAAGATATTTGCAAAGGACATATCGGATAAAGGGTTAGTATCCAACATATACAAAGTACAGATACAACTCAACACCAAAAAACATCCAAATAATCCAACTAAAAAAATGGCAAAAGATATGAACTTCTCCAAAGAAGACATCCAGATGTCCAGCAGACATGTGAACAGATGCTCACCATCACTTATCAACAGGGAGATGCAAATCAAAACTACAATGAGGTATCACCTCACATCTGTCAGAATGGCCAAAATCAAAAACACTAGAAACAACAGGTGTTCACAAGGATGCAGAGAAAGGGGAACCCTTCATGCCCTATCGGTGGGAATGCAAACCAATGCAGCCACTGTGGAAAATAGTATGGACGTTCCTCAAAAAAAAAGTGAAAAATAGAATTATTCTATGATCCAGCAATCACATTACTGAATATTTACCCAAAGAATATCTGTGGAACATGCCCCCCAATGTCTACAGCAGCATTGCTCACCAGAGCCAAGATATGGAAGCAGCCAAATGTCCATCGATTGATGAACAGATAAAGAAGATGTGGAGTACACACACACACACACACACACACACACACACAATACACAGAGGAATATTGCTCAGCCAAAAAAAGAATGAAATCTTGCCATTTGCAAGGACATGGATGGAGCTGGAGAGTATAATCCTAAGCAAAATAAATCAAATCAAATCAAACAAATGACTATTATTTCACTCACATGTGGAATTTAAGAAACAAAACAAGCAAATGGAAAAAATAAGAGAGATAGAGAGAGAGAGAAATCAAGAAACAGACTCTTAACTATAGAGAAAAAAATGATGGTTACAGGGGGGTGGGCAGGGAGGCGTGCACCTGTCATGATGAGCGTTGGGTGTTGAATGGAAGTGATGAATCACTGTATTATATACCCAAAAGTAATACAGCACTATATGTTAACTAACTGGAATTAAAATAAAAACTTTTTAAAATTTTATGGAAATGTAGTGACACGTGTGTATGTCTGTATCTGTATTTCTTTATCTGTCTTTGTCTACCTATCTCTAGAAAATAATAAGTTTCTACTAATACCTCTGATCCCAGTTCAGCACCTTCTTTAGATAAATACATGGGAGAAGGAACTAGTGTCACAAAAATGGCAGCATAACCAATCCTCCAGAAACCCGCGGTCCATCCCATATCCGTGGGGTCTCATGGATACTTCTCAGGGGTATGCATTATTCAAGCTCCCCCCGTGCTGCCATGATTTAAAACAGGCATAAGAGCTGTGAATAAGTAAATCACCTTTGCCCTTCATAAAGCCAAGAACACAAAATAAAATTAAAATGACCTAATTCCAATTGCCAGTTCTCCAAATGTTATGACTGGCAAATACTCAGATAAACTAAGATGCTTGTATCCTGCTGATTTTATCTTTAAAATTACACTTTGTTGATGTTGGAACTCCACCGTCCACAACAAGTCATTGCATTTCAGGTAACAGAGCTGTGTATAATTTGAGTGAACACTTCAGTAAGGGTGACTGACGTCACGGGGTTTTAGGGCTCATGGGGCGTGATGCCTGCTGGGTAATGCGAGCTAGCACAAGACTTACCAGCAATGACCCTAACGTAGCACTTATACTCCCAAAGGTATCCAAGTCCTCCTCATTACTATATAGGAATAGGATGCAGAAGTTTGTCTCTTGCTACACTGGTTTCCACGAGAGGAATTTCCAAAGTATATAATTCTGGCTCCTTGTCCTACCTCCCACTTTTCTCAAGGAAGCTAAGGTCCAGGAGTGGATTGGGAGGTCAGGAAAGGAGAACAGCCATGCACAGCCAGCCCATCCTCCTTCTGACAGCGAAAAGGAGAGGCTCAGTTTGCTCCTCCCAGTCCCAAGGACTCCAAGACCAAGGCCACATAGGTGGAGAGATGATTCCTTGTCTCTGCCTGTGGTTCAGCAGGGCAGTCTCAGCCTGGTGCTGTTCCACAGCCTAAGCCATGACCTGGTCCAAGAGTTCCTTTTGGGTTGCAAGTTGCAGGTCACTTGAGACCAGAGGAAGGACAGGCCTTGCAGATTTTGAATATTAACAGTTTCAAGCAGACTCAAGACCACCAGTGAGATTTGATCTTAGTGAGTTACTGCAGTTTGGGGCAGTTCTGTTTTTCAAAAGGAAGGACAGCAGGCCCTGACCTTGCCTAGGCACAAGCTACCCACACCTTCACAAACGCTCCCAGCCTCTGCCAACTCGGGGGGTGGGGCGGTGGTAGGAGGCTGCAGAGCACAGGCCTCAGCAAAGGCAGGTGCCACTGGGACCGAGTAGGTGCGTCAGCCAAACATGAGCTGCGTGGGCGGCTACGGGGTGCCAGCTGCTACGGCTTGACCTTGAGCTATGCAGACACAGCTGACATTTAACCATGCATGCCAGTGTCACAGGTGAGGCTAAGGCTCGACCTTGACCTTGACTTTGGCAGGCAGAACGTTTTCTGCTTTTAAAGCTGAGAGGCAGCTGAGTTCTGCAGGGAGTTAGGTCTAGCTTTTACGTGGGTGACAGGCCTGGGGAGACGGGCCACGAGAGACTGGCAGCCTGATTCCGTCCCATGAGCATGGCCTAGGAGGCAGCTGGAGGGACGAATCTTTAATCATATGGTTCCTCACTGGGCCCCGAGTTGGCTCTAGTCAGGTTCATTACAAAAGCCCTGCTCTGGGTTTTAGACTTCAGGGACCCGAACAGACTCACCTGCAAGACGTGTGGATTTTTAGTTAAAAACAAATAAAAAGAAATAGGAGTCTCTGATGAAACAAAAGCTGTCATTTTGGGTTAAGGGAGAAACCCAGCGCAGTGAAACCGTTGCAAACCCAAAAGCTAGAAATGCCGGTGCCTCTAAGAAACACATTTGCTCAGAAAACCAAGTGGAAATCAGAATGACATTTAAAAAAAAAAAAAAAGCTTTAGGCTTATAGTCAGAACAGTAGACCTGGAAAAATCAAAATAAAATAAGGCAGACTGGGAGGATTAAACCGGAGAGAGAGCTTTCTTTAAGAGGCAGGAGAAAGGGCAGGATTTTAGCAGATGTCCAAAACCGTACTGAAGGAATAAGTATCGAGATCTAAGGCCAGGAGAGACAGATATAAACAGGAAAGAGCTAACTGCTCTCACAGGGAAATAGTGACCTTGGTTGCTCACAGATCAGACACAGTGATGAAGGGGCACCTGGGGGGCTCAGTGGGTTAAGCCTCTGCCTTAGGTTTAGGTCATGATCTCAGGGTCCTGGGATCGAACCTTGCGTTGGGCTCTCTGCTCAGCAGGGAGCCTGCTTCCCCCTCTCTCTCTGCCTGCCTCTCTGCCTACTTGTGATCTCTCTCTCTCTCTCTCTCTGTCAAATAAATAAATAAAATCCTCAAAATTAACTAACTAACTAAATAAATAAAAAGAAATGGTGATGGAGTCCAGTGAAATCTGACAGATCTGTCCTCTCAGGAGCTATGCCAGGTGGGCCTCCTGGAGGAGGTAAGGAAGAAGATATTTAGAGCATCAGAGTCAATGGTAAAATCAACTGGAAACCAGCAGGAGTGCATTCCAGGTGGTTGGAGAAAATCTGAACAGCTTCGAGAGACGGTCACTCAGACCAGTATGGAACATCACGGCGGCCTCCTCGGGTGCACTTCAGGGTGACACCGTTGGTAGGGTCCCCGTGCATCCTACCCTGAGAGGACAAGCCTCAGGAACAAGGATGCCAAGATGTCCTGAGCCAGGAGGACCGTGAAGGTGGAGTCCAGGCCCGGCTGAGATGCTCGCCTCATGGCAGAATGATCCAGCTCAGGGAGCGAGTTGTAAGGAGGTGGGCAGTGGGGGGTTGCCACAGACCTACAACAGTTGTTTTTCTTTCCTTCTTCTTACTCTGACAGCCTCGCAAGTCTGTGTGGAGGCATATGTTTGAAAAATAAAGGACACAAGGAAAGGGAAGAAGAAAAGACACTCAGACTAAGCAACCAGTCATAACCCAGGACCCCTGAGCCAAGGACAGGGAGCCAGTCAGCACATGGCTGAAGTTGCTGGAAACTCAAGGGGCCCCTGAAGAGTGGGACACCCAGGGCACCTGACGCTTCACCATCAGGCCCTGGACAGGGAGTACTCCCAGTGGAGAAGCTCAGAGCATGAGCTCAAAGTTCCAACCAAGCCCAGAGTTCTCCTCACGCAGAATGGGGATGAGCATCCAACAAGACCGGGAATGGGTCTCTATGGGACGAGGGATGTCTAAGGACTAGGGACTACGAAGTTCTAAGTCCTGCAAGGAGGCAGCTATGTCGTGTCACATGTGAGCAGGTGGATTCTTCCCAGATGAGGTGAACATGGCACTGACATAAGAATGTTTCCATGACATATTTCTCCCAAGTTTAACTCAGAGGTCAAGGATTTGAGCCAACCAACACAGCCTGATGGGCACCTGTGGGGGGAAGGGGTGAAAGTAAGATTGTCTCCTTCCACACTGTCTGTTCACATGCCCAGGTCAATGCAAGGCTGGGCAGTATGTGTGACATGCGTGCTCCGTTGTTCCTGTCCTGTCCTCCTAGCTCTTGGATTATTTAAAAAAGGAACACACAAGAGACTTGGGCAACCTTCTGCATGTTGGAATCACCTGAGCAGCCCTGAGAAAGCCCTGAAGCCTGGATCTCACCCCAGAGATTCTGAGTGGACAGTTGTGGGAGCTGTATGGACCCTCCAGTATAACAGGACACCCAGAACTCAGAATGTCGCCTTATTTGGAAATAGGGTTTTTGTAGATGTCTTTAGTTAAAAATCATCAGGGTGTGCCCTAAATCCAATGACAGTGTCATTTCTTCTTTTTTTTTTTTAAATATATTTTTTAAAGATTTTATTTATTTATTTGACAGAGAGAAATCACAAGTAGTGGAGAGGCAGGCAGAGAGAGAGAGAGAAGCAGGCTCCCTGCCGAGCAGAGAGCCCGATGCGGGACTCGATCCCAGGACCCAGAGATCATGACCTGAGCCAAAGGCAGCGGCTTAACCCACTGAGCCACCCAGGCGCCCCGACAGTGTCATTTCAAGAGACAGATGGGACTTGCAGAGCCCGGAGAAGTCGATGTGAAGATGGAGGCAGAGGTGGGAGGGAGGAAGGGTCTACAGGTCAAGGAAGGCCAAGGATTCCCAGCAACTGCCAGGAGCTAGGAGAGGCATGGGAAGGTTTCTCCTTCAAGTTCGCAGAAGGAACCAACGCTGACAACATCTTGATTCTGAAGGTCTAGCCTTGAACAATGTGAAAGAATAGATTTCTGTGGTTTCAAGTCCCTCAATTTGTAGCATTTTCATACAGCAGCCCCAGGAAGCTAATGCACCAGGTGACTGTCCCACGTCCCCACATCGGCCACTCTTGCCCTTTTCAATGGAAGAGAGCGCCGCTGCACGGAGTCGCCTCCATCCGCGGTGCTTCCCATCCAGACTGTGTCTCGCTGAGCCAGACAGGAATTAGAAACGGGAGATTAATTTCTGGTCTTTAACTTCTTTGACTTTTAACCAACAAGGGAGAAAAAAATTTTTAATTCCAAGTTTTATTCCTTTGGATTCCCACTTCTTTGAAGTTTCACAGGCAAGAAGACCTCATCTTCTCGTTTCATTTTATCGCCAGAAATTCCTAACAAAGACAGGGTTTGTAGTCACATAGGAGGATTTTTGGAGAATCTTTAGGATGTCCCTTGGTCATACCGCAGACGCTCCGACAGGCCATGTCAAAGAGCATGGCTGGACAGGATGCGACAGGGCACCGGAAGACGGAGTGAGTGTGCGGCCCTGGGGAAAACAGTGACCTTGAGCTGGTTGAACTCCGGCAGCGTTCCCACTGAGTTCTGAGCTATGTGGGAGCGGAGGGTACTACGCTGCAAGTCCCTAAGACAATCCGTTAAAGAGCAGAGCCTGGTTCTATGGGGAGCGGGACGCAGGCCTGGCCTGATACATGGCTGGTGTCCTCCTCGGAGAAGGTGTGGGGCCTAGAGGATCGCGGCCCCACCAGGCAAGTCCTGTGGGTAATAAAGATACAAAGCTGGGAGTAGGGAAGCCACCCCTCCAGCCCTTCGAGAGGGGTGTCCCCAGAACACTCCAGGCCCCTGGCCCACCCCACTACAATAGGGCAAGATTTCTGTGGCCTTCATTGCTTGGTCTGTGCCCCCAAGCGTCTATCTTTTCCTCCCTCTCCCTACCCAGACCTGGGCAAAGTGTATCAACTGAGCGTGGGTTTGCTCTCTCCCTCTGCAGCCTGTGCCCAGGCTCACCTGCCGGCAGGACGCCAGCAGGCCATATCTTGAACCTGGCCTTGTCAGTAATAAAGGTGACATTAAGGTCTCTGCCTGCTGATTGTCTGACTTTACCATTCGTCAGAAATCAGGAGGGAGGGGAGCGCCTTTGGCCGACCCTGAAAGCAAAGGCTACCGGCCCTTACAGAGTCCTGGCCCTATGCTGGGGTCTATGTCCAGACCCTACAGGAATGTTACCGTATTTCCATAGGGAGTTTTCCCCACTGCTCTAGAAGGAAGACTACCTATTGTCCCATTTCAGAGATGAGGATACTGAAGCACAGAGAGGCTGGGTGAGATTGCACAGGCTAGGAGTAGAAGAGCTGAGATCTGAAGGCAAGCAGTCTGATCCCCAAACTCTAAAGTTAATGAGACAAAAGCAAACCTGGATAGTGCCAAAACCTTTTCTGGCATTATATATCATATAACCTATATTAGATCGTATATAAATACAGAAAATACACGTGGGTATGTATTTAATACATATGGATATCATTTGGGCATGATACTTATGAATATATATACACTCACATATGAGCTTAAGAATATGTATATGAACATATAGACACATAATTTTTGATATGTATGTATTATATATAGCAAATATGCATATCCAGCAATTTCTCTTACAAGAATCTATTCTAAGAAAGAGTCAAAGAGCTATATAAACGCATATGTATAAGGCTGTTCAAAGCAGCTTCTTTTTAACAACAAAATGGAAATAATTTGAATATCCAAAATAAATGTCAATTAATTACATTACAATAAAGTCATGCAGGGGCACCTGGGTGGCCCAGGCAATTAAGCATCTTACTCTTGATTTTGGCTCAGGTCATGATCTCCAGGTTGTGGGATTGAACCCCACGTTGGGCTCCCCACTTAGTGCAGAGTCTGCTTGAGATTCTCTCACTCTGCCTCTGCCTCTCCCCCTGCTCTCTCTCTCTAAAAAATAAAATCTTTAAGGAAATAGAGTCATGCAACACTGGAAAGATATTTGGAAGGGTAAGGGAAGTCTCAGGGACAGCAGTAAGATTTGGAACTGGGGAGCAGACCAAAGGGTGACCAGCACCTAGCAAGGCTGAGACACCTTCAAGCAGTGAGAGCTGAGAACTAAGAAGCAGCGTCCCTAGAACGTCTAGGAATTGAGGCACAGGATACATCCAGTAGTGGGGTCAGTGGGGGTGGTCTAGAGCTACACCAAGGAGAGGAATGCGCCTTCCCCACTCCTGCACGAACTGGAAGTAGATCCTCTACAGGAAGTGAGGCCACTGGCCTCTAGACTGGTCATCGCAGGCTTGCTCGAGGGCAGGGCTGCCTCTGAGGACAGGAAGGCTAAGGTGTTTACGTTCTGGATGCTGACACCCTGTGCTCCCTCTTCTAGCAGCTCCCGGGAAGAGGCTGCAGGACCTCCCCTCCTGGCAGAATGCCAGTGGCATCTCCTTGGGAAAAGACCTAAAGACTTCAACATCAACAATTTTCCTTTTTTTTTTTCTTTTAAAGATTTTATTTATTTATTTGACAGAGAGAGATCACAAGTAGGCAGAGAGGCAGGCAGAGAGAGAGGGAGAAGCAGGCTTCCCGCTGAGCAGAGAGCCTGACATGGGGCTCGATCCCAGGACCCTGAGATCACGACCCACTGAGCCACCCAGGCTCCCCAACATCAGCAATTTTCAACGAAACATCCAGCCACTGAAAGAGGTTAGCCAGGTGGAAAGATTGTGACCCTGTTGTGCAAACAGAACAAACAGGTGACCTTGGAGGTAAGGCTACTGGCTTGTGTGTCCCTTGTGGGTGACCACCAGGATTGGCCAGTTTGAGGTTCCCAAACTGAACACAGTGAGAGCCAGATGGAGAAGACAGGATCAACGGAATGTTCCATAAACATGGGTGGAAATTACACCCTATCTGGGGACACAGCCCAGAGTCAGTGCTGCCAGGGAACGAAGATAAGAACAAAGCCGTTGGTGTGTTGGCACAGGAAACAGCATGGTGTTGGTGACAAAGCCCCAGAAGGACAGCAACCAGAATTCAGAACAAACATGGCGAGGGTGTGTGTTCACAGGAAACTCATTTCATATCTCACAGGAGCCAAATACACCCAGGATCCCAGTACTACCATTCATGAGCCCAAAGGCCAGTGGTTAGAAAGAACTGATGGTATGTGGATAAGAGGTAAAAATTGATCTTACTAGTTCCATTACCAGCTTCTTACTAGTTCCATTACCAGCTGTGGCCTTTTGCATTAGTTTTTCATGCATCAGTGTGGGGGCTTTGTGACCAAATGAAAAACACTCATTACAACTATCGGTCTGCCATTAATGGCCACCCCTAGCACAAAATCATCCTCATGATGCTCGCAGTAAATATCCAGACAGTGGGAGCCAGGGTTAAAGCGTGTTGAGGGTTGAACTGTGGCCCCAGCGCCACTACCCCAAAAGATAGGTTGAAGTCCTTACCCTCGGTTACCTGTGAATGTGACTTTGTTTGCAAAAGGGATCTTCGAAGGCATCATTAAGACGTAAGTTAGGTTAAGTTCACACTGGAGTAGGTAGATCCTTTACCCAGCATGACCAGTGTCCTTACAAGAAGAGGACAAGAGGCGCAGAGACATACACAGGGGAGAAGGTTACCTGTACACAGAAGTGGCGGGAGGGATATGTCCACAAGCCAAGGAACGCCAAGGATTGCTGGCAGAACTCTGGAGGGGCACGGAAGCTTTGACCTTTGAGCTGCCCGGAGGAAACAACCCCGCTGACATCTTTGATTTGGGACTTCTGGCCTCCCTACTGTGAGACAAAGAATCTCGATTGTCTTACGTCACCAGTTAGGGGTGCTTTGTCTCAGTAGCTGGAGGAAACCAACACAAAAGGGCTCAAAGGTGCACCCAGGGCTGGGATTGGAAACCACCCCTCTCCTGATGCTCTTCCCTCCACCTGCCTCTACTCATCTGGGAGCTCATTATCATACTCCTCGGGGGTGTGGGGGAAACAAAACAATTGTTCCCCCCAAGAGAGAGGACGCTGAAACATATACAAAGGTAAAAATGGAGCCAGGCGCAGGGAGTCCAGCACCAACAAAGTGAGCAGCCCGGCTCCCATTATAGATTTATAGTCCTGGTAGTTCAATACAAGCCTAAACGCCCTCCAACCTGATTTTCAAAATTCAATATTGGCAGAAAAGAAAATAAGCCTTTGTTTTTCATGCGTGAGGACCATTTCTCTGTTCTCAAGCTATCGAGGAAAACAAACGTGGAACCAGAAGATACCTCTTCTCCAAAGCCCTTTTTTCTGCCTCTCAACTGTGCTCTATGGTTTTTCAATAAAGGACAGTTAGGCCCATGATGGCTGTGTGGTCCCTACATAGCCACAGGTCTGTGGAATTTGTGTGCTGTGGAGCACAAATTGGTCTTCTTTAAATTCTTATTAATTAGATACCTCTTATCTGAATGCGACACCATTTCTGCCTGTTCCCATGGGGGTACCTTACGGCAGTGCTAAGCACAGCAGCATATCTGCCACCCACACCTGCCCTCCACAGCTGGCACTCGCCCAGCTGCACCTGCCAGCCAGGTCGGGCTCCTGCCGGGGGCGCTGGGGTGCATGGTGTGAGGTTGGCTTCTGCCAGAGAGGGAACAGACCTCCCCAACAGCACCCAAACCCAGAAGAACCACATGGTGTGTTGTAGTACCTGCCAACCTTTTATATTTCTCTTTTTGCTCCCCTAACTGTTGTCCTTGAACTTGGCTCTACAGGATCTGAAGGAGCTCTGAGAAGAGAGCTAGGACACGTTAAAAGGAAGAGGGAGAGAAGGGAAGGGAAATCAAGGAAGATCCGAAACTGTGAAAGGAGGTGTTCCCATGCCATCATATATGACTTGTTTCTTCACTGTTGTCTTAGAATTTCAGGGAGGGTCCCATTCCTGAGGGCAACGGTAACCTCAGGTTTTCACATAGACCTTGAAGACATATGCCCATGAGACTTATCCTGAGTTGACCACATAGGCTCTGCTCCTTAAACCTGATACCATGAACAGGCTCTCCAGGCAAAGACTAGAGCATATGGGAGGTAATTATGGGAATAGAGAACAGCTGAACTGTGGGAATGGGGGAGTGCTAACCTCCAACCTTAAGAAGCTCCAAGAGAATCTTCCTTATAGTATTGTTGCTGTGTCTTTCTCCCACCTGGATGAGCACTGAGCCACAGAAACTCATGGCCACCCTGCTGCCCTGGGCTGGAGCTTAGAGGGCTGGGCTTGGGAGAACTGTGACCTGATCCCCATGGGAGGGCCCTGATGTGGGGAGCTGACTAGAACACTTATAATGGCAGACTAAGAGAGAGGCTACCTACCATACAGTTGCACAGACCCTCAACATTGGGGTGGTACAAATTCATCAGTTTTCTTTGGGCCAAGTGGTAGCCTGATATAGCTGACTTTATGGGAACCCACCCAAGAAGGCAGCCTTTGAGGTCATGGTGACCTCAGCCATAAGAGGCTGTGAGGTGGACCCCTGGGGCAAGAGCCAGAGGGCCTTTGAAAGAGCTAATGCCTTGATGCCTTGGGTGCAAGAAGAGAGCCAGCATTCAGACCCTCGTCATGACCAAGAGCTTTGGGAGAGGCTCAAGATGGGTGAGGAATGACTGCTGTTTGGGGTGGGAGGGCCCCCAGATGTAGAGCTGACATGCAGAAGCTAACCCCCCACCCATCACCATTTGCTCTGAGCTGGCTTCCCATGAGAACTTGGGACTAGCTGTGTGTGCACTTGTGGGTATGTGGACTCTAGTTCTTAAAAGGACACAGCAGTCTTTCAACTCTTTTGCTATGGTCTCCGCCATCACCGGTAGTGTAGCTATTAGATGTTAACTATTAGGGTGAAACTAGATGGAAATGGGATATAAAAGTATAGGAAATACCAAGGAATGAATTGCCATCTACTCTACTAAGGCTGGGACATAGATGCTTCTGCTGAGTGAGCCTACGCTCTGAGATACTATAAGGAGAGAAGCTCTCTGAAAGTTCTTTGCAGATACAGAGGTTTGGTATAATCAATGGAGCCAGCGGAGTGTCCCAAAATAGACTCCAATACACTCAGGAATCCACCATATGATAAGGGTGACATCTCAGATTGAGGGGAAAAGGTAGGTTCAGTAGATGATATTGGGGACAACTGGTTAGGCATTAGGGGGAGATGGGGAGCGATCCTTACGGCAATCTTTTTTTTTTAAAACATTTTATATATGTATTCTTTTAATTTATGTATTTGACAGACAGAGATTACAAGTAGGCAGAGAGGCAGGCAGAGAGAGAGGGGGAAGAAGTATCCCTGCTGAGCAGAGAGCCCGATGCGGGGCTTGATCCCAGGACCCCGGGATCATGATCTGAGCTGAAGGCAGAGGCTTTAACCCACTGAGCCACCCAGGTGCCCCCCCTTACAGCAATCTTAACACCAAAGTCAAGATATATGGTTTGTAACAGTAGCCACTGGCCATGTGTGGCTATTTAAATCTGAACTAATTAAAATTAGGGGCACCTGGGTAACCCAGTCGGTTAAACATCCAACTTGGCTTGGATCATGATCTCAGGGTCTTGGGTTCGAGCCCCATGTTGGGCTCGGTACTCAGTGGGGAGTCTGCTTGAGAGTCTCTCCTTCTCCCTCTGCACCTTCCGCTGCCCACACACACTTGCTCTCTCTGTCTAAAATAAATAAATAAATAAACAAATTTTTGAAATTGAGTAAAAGTAAGGACTCATTTATTCTCTCACATTAGCCACAGTTAAAGTGGTGAAGAACCGCAGGGGGCTGGTGACCATCAGATTAAACAGCATAGAACATAGCTGTCACCGCAGAAAGTACCATTGAACAAGGTTGTCTAGATGATTCAAACGTTTAAACATTACAACATACCTTATTAAAGCACTAGAAGAAAAATAAACATAAATTTTAAAATATTGGAATGAAGGAGGGTCTCAAAATGGTTCAAAAATGTAGATACCAGATAAAAATGGTTCAAATCCATAAGTAAAGAGTTAACATTTTCTCTGTATGAAAGATAGCCTCAGTTTCACAGTGTGAAAAACCAGGGGAAGATTATAACTCATAAGCAGATAAAGAGCTAATCTCCTTAATCAAATCATAAGAAAAATACCAACAGAAAAACTTGCCAGGGGCAGGCATGTCACAGAACCAAAGATGTAAATGGCCAAAGAATATATGAAAAGATGCTTAACCTCACTCACAGTTAAGGAAATCCAAATTAAATAAGATGACACCATCTGTTGTTAAATAACGGAAGAGGCCACTTTATAACTATCACTGATAAAAATGTAAAAGTTTGCAAAAACCACAAAAAGGTAACACCTCCTACCTGTTGGAATGGCTAAAATAAAAGATAAGAAATAACAGGTGTTGGGAGGGTTGTGGAAGAAAATGAACCTTTGTGCGCTGTTGGTGGGAATGCACACTGGGGTAGCCACTCTGGAAAACAGTATGGAGGGTCCTCAAAAAATTAAAAACAGAGCTATAATACGACCAGCAATTCCACTTCTGAGACTGTCCCCAAAGGAGAAGGAAACACTAACTTGGAAAGATAGCTTCACTTCCACATTCCTTGCAGCATCATCTACAACAACCAAGATGGCAAAACAAAATTAGGCGTCCACTAAAAGATGAATGGGTAAAGAAGCTATGATGTTATTCAGCCATGAAAAACAAGGAAATCCAGCCATTTGTGACAACACGGGTGGACCTTGAGGGCAGTATGCTAAGTGAGATAAGTCAGACAGAGGAAGACAAATATTTTATGATCTCACTCAAATGTGGAATCTGAAACAACCAAAGTCATGGAAAAAGAGGTCATATCTGTGGTTACCGGGGTTGGGGAGGGAGGAACAGGGGAACTGAAGGAAGGTGGTCCAAAGAGGTATACTTCCAGATATAAGATAAATGGACCCTAGGAATGTAATGCACACCACAATGATGGCGGCCAGCGATGGATGTCCTCCCATAGACAGGAAAGCTGCAGAGGGAGTAGGTCCTAAAAGCTCTCATCACAAGGAGAATCTTTTTTCTTTCCTTCTTTTTGGTTTTTTTTTTCTTCTTTTTATTCTATCTACATGAGATGACATGTGGTAACTAAAAGTTGCTGTGGCAATCATTTCACAAATCATGTAATTTAAACCCCTATGTGGTCCACATTAGACTTACACAGTGATGTGTATCCATTAAAACTCAGTAAAATTTTAAAAAGTTTTAAAAGTTTGCACATATCATGAGCCAGAATGTGGAATATCTGGTGGGACCATACATGGTCGGTAGAAGAAAAAACTAGAAAAACCTCTGGGGAGGCAGTTTGCCAGCAGAAATCTAAATTTCAAATGCACGTTCCCCTTGGCCCCGTATTTCCATCATTAAGAATTTACTCTGCAAATAAACTTGGAGATGCGTACAAAGTTATGTTCACAAAATGGTCACTTGCAGTGTTATTTGTTACAACAAAACAAAAATCCGAATGTCTGTTAAATGGTCTGTTTCAATAAATCATGCTACAGTTGTATAGAGAGATAACGGGCACCCACTAAAAAATATATGGGCTGATAAGTTAAGATCCCCGAGATGCATAATTAAGTGAAAAATGCAAGGCAAGAACAGTGCATGGTATGATCCTAACTGGGATTTTTTTCTACTTTCAGGTATACAAAATATACACACAAATTCTGCATACACACAAATAGGCGCAGACACAAGGGGACGCAGGAGCCTGCTCATAATTTCTCCCAAAGAATAGAACTGGGGTGGGGGAGAGGCATCGTTTTATTTTATTTTTTCTCTTTAGTTCTTTTCATGCCTTGGAGTTTTTTATTTTGTTTTGTTTTCCTTTGGAGTTTTTTTTACCTTAAGCATTCATTTGTTTATAGTAGAAAGGATTTAGTTTCAAAAAATGTTCAAGGCACTGCATAAATGGAAAACAGCCATCAACATCTTGCCTAAATTTAATTCCCACGGGCAGGTATCCCCGCAGGTAATGCAGACAAAGGGACTGAAGTGAGTTTGGAGACTGAGTACAGGGTCGCGCATGCGCTGAGTGCGGGAGCGGCTGCAGTCCGTCACCATGGAAGCGAAGGGACGCCCTTCCTGATGTCTCCGCGCCAACGTGCCAGGCCAGGTATCACCTAACTCCAGCTACCCGATACCCGGTGAGGGGATCCAGCTCTGACTCAGGGAAGGATCTGGTTCCAGGGAATGTGGTCTTCAAGAGCAAATCATGCGACAACCCAGGAAGAGAACCAGCCGGCCCGCGGAAATCCTTGGAAAATGGAAGTTGGTCCTTGCTCCGGCCGGCCCGGAGAATTTTCTGTTCCCCGGAGGTGAACCCAGCGGCCCGGTTAATGCAGAGGCGCAGAGAGGGCTGTTGGGGACGGCCGTGACCGTTCACATTGCGGTGGAGGACCCGGTGCGGGGACAAGCGGGTGTCGCTGGCAGCGCACAGCGCCCCTGGGACTGAGGCTCGGAAGGCCTCTCGCGGGTCTGGAATGGCAGCCTGGAGGAGACAGGCTGGCGGCAGGCCCTGCTGGGGATGTCAGCTGACAAATAGAAGCCTTGTTTTGTTCTCTGTAGGAACAATGGAGCTTCCACGACGCGGCGAAGTGTTCAAATGTCTCACATTCTCTAACATCCCACCACCCCGAGTTCACTCCTTTTATTTGGACAGACTCTCTTCCGATCTCCCCCCACCCCGCCTTGGATACATATTTTTCACAGTTCTCATTAAAACATAACCCCCAAAATAACATATTCCCATTTTATTTTTTAAGGGTTTATTTATTTATTTGAGAGAGAGGGAGAGTGAGCGAGAACGAGCAAGAGTGACCTGAGAGCAAGCACCAGCAAGCAGAGGGGCAGAGGAAGAGGGAGAAGCAGGTTCCCTGCTGAGCAGCGAGTCCCAACTCGGAGCTTCGTTCCAGGACCCTGAGATGGTGACGTGAGCCGTAAGCAGACACTGAACCGACAGAGCACCCGGGTGCCCCCCATTTTGCCATTTTAAGTCATCGAATGTTAAATGCATTTTCCACATCTCGGCATAGCACTCCTACTTATAGTTTCAGTGGACTGAAAGTCCCTTACTTCACCGTGCTGACACCCTGTTCCTGTTCCTCTTTTGGGTGGTGACACGTTGCCGGATATTTCTTATTTGGTAACCCGAAACATGAGACTCCAATGAGCATCTCCAACGTATCCAGTGCTTTCCTTCTATCAAATTACTTCCTAAAAGTGCTCAGGACTGAAATCACAGCACGAAAGACAAACTTTTTTTTTTTTTTTTTAAAGACAGAGACAGCAAGAGAGGGAACACAAGCAGGAGGAGTGGGGGAGGGAGAAGCAGGCTCCCCACTGAGCAGAGAGCCTGATGCGGGGCTCCCTCTCAGGACCCTTGGATCATGACCAGAGCCAAAGGCAGATGCTTAACGACAGAGCCACCCAGGTGCCCAGACATAAACACTTTTTAGACGTGTCACCACATTGCTTTCCAGATGGGACAACGGTGGAAGCACAAAGCCAGGAAGGCCTTAGCAATCCTTGTCAGCTGGGCTTCTATACCAAAATACCACAGGTGGATGGCTAACAAAAACAGAAAGCGATTTCTGCCAGTTCTGGAAACTGGAAGTCTGAGATCGGGGGGGGCAGGGTGGTTGGGTTCTGGTGAGAGCTATCTTGTTGGTTCACAGATGGCCACCCTCTTACTGTGTCCTCACACGGTGGAGAGAGAGAAATAGAACACTTCCTCTTCATATAAGGCCACCAATCCTATTGCATGAGGACCCCATCCTTATAATCGCATTTAACCTTAATTATCTTCTAAAAACCCTAACTCCAAATACAGTTACCCTAGAGGTTAGGGCTTCAACATACGAATTTAGGGGGAATGCAATTCTGTCGGCAAGAGTAGCCCTGTCTCTAGGAGAGCTGCTGGACCATCTGAGTCCAGTTCCAACCAGAAATAGGTAGTTACACCAGCCACTTCTCTGGAGAAAAGCCAGGGTGTGGCATGTGGAAGCAGAATGTGAGCTCCGACCTTACAAGAGTCTGGGGTAAAGTCAACAAAACAGGGGAGAAGGGAAGGCTTTCCAATTTCCATAGCGAGACCTGGAAAGTCATTCCACTTTTTTGTTTATAATCTATGATAATCATTGACTATGAGCTCAGCTGCAGTGAATTGGGAATGAGGCTATTACATTCTAGACCTGAATCTGCTCAGAAACCGTCTGCTCTCAGGTTCTCCCACTGCCAATCTTTTGGGACCTTACTTTGACCGGATACTACCACCAGGACCTTCTCAGTGTCCCCGGCATGCTGGGGTAGCTTCATGAAGACAGGTGTATTTGATTTAGAGGATCACTAAAAACATGCGTGGCCTCTGGACACCACCAGCACCCTGGAAACAGGTGGTGCAGGAGCTCAGGCTGAGGTCAAAGACTAAGCATCACAGAGATGAATCCACACTGCATCGCCTTGCCCAGCCCACGCCCACTTCAGTCCCTCTCCCTCCCATCATCCCACAGAAGGGCCTGTTCCTTTCAAGATAAGATGGGGAAGTGTGCCTGCAAATGTGCCATTTGCCACATCTTGTCCTCTGCTGGGCCTCTGACATGTTATGAGTGTCAGCACTGGACAGCCCATATGGATTAAAGCTTGGGTCATAAGGATTTTTCTGGAAAGAAAAGAGCTAGTGGCCGAGGCTGCAGAGCACACATGGCAGGACTAAGAACCCCTGTTCTTACCCTATCACACCCTCTGCCTGGGGGCAAACTTCAAGTGTTGCCGCCACTTCCCCACTCAGACTCATCGCTCCTTCCATCCTAAATAAAAAACTCCTTATCTGGGTCTAACACATGTGCAAGTAATGTAGATTTTACTGATTTTCCATGGAAAGAAAAGAATGCCATATTTTTAAAAATAACATCTTATAATAAAATTTAACGAGACTTCCCTATTAGTCCTGTTGTTCTTCTCTATCTTTTTAACCAGACTGCCCATCACTGGGCCTCTTCCCGTCTCCCCATTTCTTCCACAGAACCTCAAAAAATGACCTTCTATTGTCTGAGACTCTTTAGCTCTATTCTTGTGCAAACATTTACTCTCTCTTCAAAATAAACAATGCTATCATTTGCCAAAACTCGACCAGATTCTGCTCCTCGAGCCTGTCCCTGGGGCTTCAGCTCATATTGGCCATTAAGGCCAAGGTCAAAGACCAGTTCAGGAGCTACAGGGCAATAAGCACATGAAGCTGGAGAGAGGAAGATGGAAATCTGGCCCAACCTTGGATCCAGAGACACTGAAGCCGATGGGAAGTGGCACTTACCAGAGCACATACTTGAAATGAGCTAAACAGCCACAAGACAGTATTTAGTTACCTTCCACCACCTGGACAGCTCTGGGAAGGAAGTGACTGTTTTGTTTACCACAGTGTCCCAAGTCCGTGGCCCACTGCCTCCCACAGAGTGGGTACTCAATAAACATTTGTTGACTGGCTGATTGATCCCATTTTTATGCTACCCCAGCCGAGCTTATGAATGTGTAAATCCCCAAAAATAAAATAAAATTGCAGATGGCATATTTAACCTAAGCTCAGTTAGACACATGCTGAGTTTGAGAATATAAGAAATTGTTGTAATTTCACATGTGTACCTTAAATTAGCAACTGCTGTTTCTAATAAGATTGTGGGTAAAGTCAACTTCCAGGGGTGCCTGGGTGGCTCAGATCATTGAACATCTTCCTTTGGTTCAGATCATGATCTCGGGGTCCTGGGATTGAGCCCCATGTCCAGCTCCCAGCTCAGCAGGGGAGTCTGCTTCTCCCTCTGCCTGTGTGCTCTCTTGCTCTCTTATGAATAAATAAAATCTTTTTTAAAAAGGCTCAATTCCCGGAAAGGGAATGCTGATATCCTATGAGGTAGGTATGTTAGTAGTTCCGTTTTACAGATGAGGGAACGAAGGCCTGAAGATGACAGTAAGTTCGCTGGAGTCACACAGTGAACAATGGCAGAGCAAGATCTTGAACCAAGAGGGCGGACCTATGCAAGGTTCTGTTTGTGGTCAGTTTTGGGGTTGTCTGGAGAGCGTCCTGGACCAGATATTTTGTCCGACTGCTATCTCTGCCATTGACCTTCGGGTGACTGGAGGTTAGCTTTAAGCCACTGTTTTCTCATCCATAAATAAGAGCCATCTGGAGGTGCTGTGCCCAGGTCTGGCCTGCCGAAATCATGAGCACAAGACTGGTGGAGCCGATTACCACCTCCAGGAAGAGCAGTTTGGCTGAGAGCGAGCCAGGCCAGGATCCAGTCTGCTGTTGAGTCGGAGGCGGCTGACCTGCCCAGGGCCAGTGTTGCTGCCAGAAGTCAAGGACTGAAAAGTTCTATTCCAGCTCTGGTGGGGTGAGACTGAGGGAGGGGGAGAATTGGCTAGAATGCCCACCTCACTCCAATTAGGGCATTCTACGCTATAAAACTGGGAGCGACTTGATGCTTTCGATAACCAGGCAGGTGGCTTGGGATAATGACACAAGGAGGATGTCTGGAGTCCCAGAGAAATGCCCTATGAGGAGAAGACTCACAGATTGAATTCATTGCTAAGAAGCTTCTAGAAGGTGCTTTGGTTTTCAAAAATACCGTGACTTTCCTAAAACAGAGCTGTGGTCTAAAACATTATAGAGAGACATTCAATGACAAGAATTGGAAAAGCAGCAACAAATATGTTCCCCCTAAGAGCTGTGTACATTGAATATCCTGTCCCCACACCATGCTGGTTCACCAGAGACTTTTGGTGGACAAAGCCTGGCTATTCCACGTGAGATGGGCTGATGAGCCCAGTGGCTTCTAGTGACGAATCTGAGGACTTACCTGAGCCTACTGAGTCAGAACCTGGGATTTCAGGCTCCCGGTGGTCTGTGAGCACACAGAAGTCTCAGAACCATGGGCTGTCAGGTCTTCTATCCATCCCAGGTTTTTCAAGTTGGGAAACAGAAGCGTGGGTGAGGAAGTCACTTACTTGGTGACAGGAAGTTGGTGGCTATGCTCAGGGAGCCTCTCACCCTCACCCCTGGCTGAGGCAGGATCACTGCCACTTCCTGTGCCCCAGGACCTCCTCCTGGTTGTGAGACTGTCTCCCCCTTCCAGGAGCCCTGACAAGGATGGAGGTGGGACCAGCGGGGTGCCTCCTCGAGCCTCAGACTGAGAGGGACCCAAAACACCCCTGCAAACGAACCAAGGTGGGAATTCCCAGGATCCTCACCCAGTGCATGGAGAGGGATATGGAGAATGTAGCTGGTGCCTTCCCCTTCACCCCTAGGCTCACCACCAAAAACATGCGGGTGGTTTTTCCCCATGGGAACCCAAGGGGTTTCTGTGATCACAGGAGTGTGCTAAGTTTGAAATGTCAGGGAACCAAGGCCTCAGAGAACAACCCCTAGTCCATGGATTGGTGAACAACTACCCCAGCTTCCTCATCCTTTGGGGTGACCCAATGCAGTCCCCCAGAGGACCCAGGTAGACTGAACCCCAGTTGCCTATAGCAGCATCCTTCTTAGGAACACAGTCTACACTGGCTTCTTCCCTTTCCCCATCTCACTTCCCAGCACCCCCCACCTTGGAGCTTCCTGGGGTCACCTCTCAGACCAACTCCTTGGACTCACATCCTCATCTCTGGGTCGGCTCCTGAAGGAGTCCCACTGGACTGCCTTGAGAGGCCCAAAGACAGTCAGACAGTTGGCGCACTGCTTTCTATGGAGGGTGATTTCTAGTACTTTCCAGAACTGAATATTTTTTGCTGAATAGGTGATGTGGGTTTGGGGCAGAGCTGAACAGCTGTGGAGAATGGAGACAAGGGCTGGCTCACGATATCCCCATGGTACCTTTTTCTTTATCTCTCTGGGAAGCGCAGAAGCTATGCATCTATATACATTAACTGTTCAGTGAATGTTGGTTTGGATGGATTCAAGGTCACCGTCAAGTTCTGTCCAGCTTTGCATGATGCTCTTGGTTATACAACTGCTTCAAAGACCTGGTTCGTAGCACATAGCTACTAAAATTCAGAAATGAGCTTGCCCAAGTTTGCTGTATGCTATTAGCAGACTCATGAAATCTCTGTGTAGTCACAATAGCATCAAAACAAAAGTTCTGTACTTACCCAGCTGGCCCTTCCTTAGGTATCCATAGGCTCCCCCATAGAAATATCCAAAACTCCAAGTGAGTGCAGATTAATGACTCCCTGACTTCCATTCCAGACCCTTTCTGTGATTTTCTGTCCTCTGTTACCATTAGAAGTTTGCTGTTAAGGGAATACCTTCTGGAGACCCCTCTAAAACCAGGCAGAACCCTCCAAAAGTGATATGGGAGTCCACAAACGCTTTCTGCAGAGGGCCTTACCATAAATAGGTTTTGCAGGCCTTAGGTCCCTGTCATAGCTCCTCCCCCCTGGAGTGTGAAAGTGGCCATAGATAGCAAGTGAATGAATGGCTATGGATGTGTTCTAATAAAACTTTATTCAGATACTCGAAATTTAAATTTACATAACTTCTGCATGCTTTTGGAATAGTCTTCTTTTTGACTTTTTAAAAGCCACTAACACATAAACATGATTCTTACCTTCTAGGTCCCACAGAAACCGGCTGTGGCTAGGGTCTCATCCATAGGCTAGAGTTTGCAGACCCGAAGCCTAGTGTTGCATCAGCATGTCTCCGCTGTCGGTGGAGGGAATGGTGGAAAGAAAGTAGAATCTGAGGGTGATGTTAAAAAGAGAAGTGAAGGGGAGTGTTCTTCAGTAATTCCCTTCTGCCCACGTCATCCCTTTGCCTTCTCCTTCCATGATGAGCAGAGCAAAGTGCCCCGAGCAGGTGACGCTCGCAGATGATAACGAAGAGGTGTCAATGACCCAGAAAATATTTAAATCCTTAGAAAGCATGTTGGTGCCCTGCGCTGGTGCTTCTTGCTTCTTAAGCTCTCCCCCCAAAGTGAATCTAGTGGGGAACCTCATCTACGAAGATAAAGTGGAGCTTTTATGTGGAGGGAACCAGAATTGGGGATGGAGGGGTGCATTCAGTGCACTCAGACCATCCTCCCACCCCCGCCAGTGGACTTCCTCCGGGGTCCCAAGGAACACCGTTTGACAACCGCTGGTCTTGGAAGAGGAGGAGGGGAGTCAAGCAAATGGCTGCTGTTCCTTTCCAAAGGCGGTCCATGATCTCAGGAGATACACGGAAAGTTGGCTGGCGTGCTGCACACCGGGTGTGCCCTGGACCCCAGCCGGGCACAGGCCAGCCCCTCCTTTGTAGTGTGTGCTCACACTCTGGGCAGCGTGACAGAGGGCACACAGAGACACAGTGGGAAGGGATCCTCGCAGCCCACGCGCTGAGCTGGGTGGGGTGCGACTTAGCAAAGCCGCAGCTCCCAGGCCCCAAACATGCCCGGTGAGATGAGAGAGCAAGGTCAGAGCGAGAAAAACCTCTTAACTGTGCCTGTCAATCCAGACAGGTTTTGTAAAGGGCTCGTCTTCCCTCCTGCAGAAAATGTCTCTGTGATCATGCTGGTGAGAACTCTGCTGTGTTTTTAAAATCCGCACCGACGCTGCGGTGAGGAAGGAAGGCACACAGGCTCACACTCAGAACACAGAAAATCGGGTCTTTAACGCCGGGTGTGTCACCGCCCCCTGACCCAGCCGGCAAGGTCTGAGAAGGTTAAATGAGATAACACCCAAACGTGCCAAGTACTTAGTGGCGATTCGATAAATATTTAAACGCAACTTACACTTGGAAACTAAGTGAAAATCGAAGAACAGAAAAGCAATCCTTTTTTGGTCGATGTCGTTTTACATACATTCAGAGGGCACGCGGAGAGGAACAGATGACCCAGTGTATGAGATCCTAAGTCTCCCAAAACCCTCAAAGATATTGTAGCAGGTCATCTATCAAACCAAAAG
Organism: Neogale vison; assembly: GCF_020171115.1. Classification (NCBI taxonomy): domain Eukaryota; kingdom Metazoa; phylum Chordata; class Mammalia; order Carnivora; family Mustelidae; genus Neogale; species Neogale vison. The sequence continues at coordinate 42,755,097 of NC_058093.1, forward strand.
CGTGAATGTTTTCAAAAATGCACGGCGAGCGTGATGAGAAAGATACAGTTGGTAAACATCGCAGAATCCGTCCTTTTAGCTGCCTCAGTAGATCCATTCTAAATCATTACTCGGTTTTCACATGATCTGGGAGACGATTATATAATTTCAAAAGTGTCTGTAAACTACTCATTTGCATCTGATTTCTCAATGTCTCATTTGTTCATCAGCCAAAGCCATGTGTATAAAACCAGCTATTTAATCTGTGCACAGAATGTGTATAAGCAAATTAATCTTCCGTTTTATGAGAGAAAAATTCATACACTCTAAATTACCACGCGTTGCGCACATGATACGCAGAAGAGATCCTTTACACGATTGTGTGAGAATGGTCTCCATAAACACCCACTTTAAAAACCACTGCAAATCTAAAGTCAGTGGGCCAAGTACAGATTTTCACACCCCCGGTAACCGACATGAACACAGACTCGTGTTTCTGCGGCATGCGGAAGATGGCTTGAAGGCGTTGCTAGGAGAATAAGGCATCTTTGCCTATTACCTTCATCTGGGAAACAGAAAGCAGTCATAGCAGCTGGGGCCATGGAACCCGTCCAGGACAACTGGTGTGTGGCTGCGTGGCTGTCAGGGAAGGGGCAGGGGCATTTCTATTGAGCAGCGACTTCTGCCCTAGGGCCAGCACCCCTCTCTGCTCTGGGATCTCTGATTCCGAAAGCCTGCTGGGTCTGCAGCCCTGTTGATCCCCACCCCTGTGTGGGGCTGGGATCTGGAGGGTTTCCTGGGCTCAGTGCCGCTCCTGGGTCCGCGTCTAATAAGCAGTGAAGTTTGGGTATTGACTTCACCCACTCGGGCTTTCTCCTCTGTGCGTGAAAGGGACTCTGAGATCCCATGCACAGCTCGATTCTGTGACACTTCAGCCTGCAGACTGTCAGTTACTTCTTTTGCAACCCCTGGGAAGCGGGCTTGAGTTTTGCTTCGACATGCTGTTACAAGGACTTGGCTTGGCCACCAATCGCACTTCTGGATGAATACACCCAAAGGAAATGAGGGTGAGGGTCTCCAGGAGATGTTCGTGCATCCCAGTTCATAGCATCATTATTCGCAGCGGTCAAAGGATGGAAACAACCTTTGTCTGTTAAGGGATGAAATGAATAAACAACTGTGATCTAAACAGGCTTGATATAAATTATAAATATGAATAATATATTGATATAAATTTATATCAATATTTTATATATATTAATTTATATGTATAAATAAAATGGAATGTTCCTTAGCCTTAAAAAGGAAGGAAAGGCTGCCATGTGCCACCACATGCGTAGACTTGGGGGACATCATGCTCGGTGAAATAAGCCAGACACAGAAAGGCGTGTACTGAATGGTCCCACTTAGAGCAGTCAAATTCATACAGATGGAAAGTAGAAAGGTGGTCGCTGGGGGCTGGGGGAGGGGGAGTGGGAAGGGTTGTTTAGTGGGTATGTTATTCCAGTTTACAAAACGAGAAAGTTCTGTAGATCGGGTGCACAGCTATATGATTACACTTAATGTCACTCAACTATACACTTAGAAATGGTTAAGATGTTAAGTTGTTTGTTTGTTTTTTTTTTTTGGCCACAATTTAGAAACAATAAAATAAAGGTACGCCTGGGTAGCTCAGTCAGTTGAGTGACTGATTCTTGATTTTGGCTCCTGTCATGATCTCGGGGTCACCCTGCACCCTGCATGGGAGTCTCTCTCTCCCTCTCCCTCTGTCCCTCCTCACCCACCCTGTCTCAGAAAATAAAATAATAAAGTAAACTGTAAAGTAAAATAAACAAATACGATAAAATAAAGGTCTTGCCTAAGAAAACTTAACCCTCTTCCAAGGCTGGACACCCTGGCTTGCCCGCTCTGTCCTGTCCTGAAAGCAGGAAGAGGGGAGGTCTGTGAATTTGGACAGGAAAGCACCGACATCCTTAATTTCACTAAGCTCCAAGTGAAATATAGTATCACCTTCCATCGTGAACATAAACTAAAAAATCACAGAAGAATTAGCAGTATCTGAAATTTTGCCACTGAGGGGAATCAGATATTTTCCTATAGCATTCAAATAATACAAATATCTTAAAATATTCTTTAGTTTATCAGTAATTCAAAATTATAGTAGTTACTAGACTGGCTGCTTTATCTTGTTAATTAGTGTGTTTATAAAGAGGTACATATATTCTTATAAACTGTTAAATATCTTGTTAACTGCATGTCAGTGTAACTGGTTTCTTTCATAAGTTTATGTATCTTATTGAACAAATTTAAAAACATCAAATTAAATTTTAGATGAAAATGAGGAAAGCTGACAATGCTTCAGTTTCCCCCAGAGAGGTTGGCTTTTTATTAGTGTGTCACTAATTATGTGTTGATGTCCATACATCCAAGGGCCATCCCATGATTATTTCAGTGAAATGTGCAAAGCCCGTGTCTCTTTCCATGCATTTTCAGCTAAGAGGTCAGCAAAAAAAAGGCCCCAGAGATGCCTGTGTCCCAGTGCCCGGCACCTGTGAAGACTGCCTCCAGTGACAGAAGGGATTTTGGAGGTGTGGCTAAATTAAGGATCCTGAGCTGGGGAGATTATCCTGGATCACCCCAGTGGGCCCAGTGTAACCACACAGTCCTTGTAAGAGGGACACAGGAGAGTCAGAGGGGGGTTAGAAGACACTCCACACTGCTGGCTTTGGAGAGAGAGGAAGGGGCCAGGAGCCAAGGAAGGCAGGAGACCTCTTGCAGCTGGAAAAGGCAAGGAAACAGATTCTTCCCAGAAGCCTCCAGAAGGAACACAGCCTGGCTGACACCTGGTTTTAGCTGGCGAGGCCTCTTCCAGAGTTCTGTCTTTCAGAACTGTAACAGAATAAATGGATGCTTTCTTACACTACCACATTGGTGGTACTTTGTTACAGCCACCATGGGAAGATGCCTCAACACAGGGACTCCAGCATAGTTGTGCTTAGCAAAGACATCCAAGGGGAAGGCAGGTTGGGAGTTTTGCTTACATGCTTGTCCTCTGAGAAACGCTAGTTATTCTCTGTCTTTACACAATAACAAAAGTTTGCAGAATAATCATTACCCCCAAAGAGTACTCAGCCCCCCTACCTGTGATACACCAACATTCTGTTCTGTTCTCTCCTATTCTTTATCAATAGAACTGATTTCTCAACCTATTGAAAAATCATGAGCCATAGAAATCTTCTCTGAGTGACAATTACTCCTTAATTTGGGAAAATAAGAGTGATGGATTTGTGTGTGTGTGTGTGTGTGTGTGTGTGCCTTTGGTCTTTATCCAAGAGGTAAAGCAAGTACCATAAAGTATCATGGCTCAGGGAAAATTCCATTCTGACAATTCAAGATGGCTGAGGAGAGGGGCAATGACCCCCATGACAAGGGAGGGTCCTGAGGGGAAAGGTCAAGGGTGAGGGGTCCTGATTGCTACGATCAAGGAAGTTCTGAGAAAAGTAATGTACAGTGTACAGTTTAATTTGTCCCATCACCTTGAACTCTGATTTACTCCTCCCACATTATGATCCCTAAAGCTTTCTAAGAGTCCTTAACAACCATACCCTTATTTTAGTGACACAGGAGCGATAAAACTTGGATTTCAAGTAGGAACTATTTGCACTTTCAGGGTGATTTTTAAAATCTGGATAAAATCCATATATCATTCATTAAATTAATTTTAGGGCTCTCCATTACACGTGAACATCTTTTTTTAATGACCTTAAGGGAAGTAATACTGCTGCTCACTTTGTTTACTTTTCACAAGAGGGAGACATTCTTCTAATGCTCTTCTCTAAAAATAACTTCCTTTATTTATTAAGTAGGCTCCATGCCTAGTGTGGGGCTCACACTCAAAACCCCAAGATCAAGAGTCACACGCTCCACGGACTGAGCCAACCAGGAGCCCCAAGGTAGATATTCTTCTAAACCTATGAATAACTACACACTGACCTAAATATGTCAGGGTAAGAGAAATAAAGATGTGAGTTCTTAAAAGTGGTATTCATCTGGGGGCACCGGGATGGCTCAGTTGGTTGGGTGTCCAGCTCTTTGGCTCAGATCATAATCTCAGAGTAATGGATCAGGCCCTATGTTGGGCTCCATACCCAGCGGAGAGTCTGCTGGAGTCTCTCTCTCCCTCTCCCTCAGCCTCCTTCCCCAATCTCTCTTTCTCGCTCTAATATCAATAAATCCATCCTTTTAAAAAATGTTATGTTCATCTTTATTTTGTTTTTTATCACCTTGGCTTGGGGGTCACGGGGACCTGTGGTAGGATTCTGAATATGTTAGTAGCAGGTGGTGACTCACCAGCTTACACAAATCTCATGAGTTCCAGAAAGATACCTGGCATTGAGTAGTGTGGGTGGGTGCAAGGCTGATTCTGACAACTGAGGATTCCTTTTGAAAGCTCTTCTGGTTACTCATAGGTGTAGGTTCAAATGCAATAGCTACTACCTATGACAGCGCCAAATAGTAAACCACCATGTTACACATTGCATACTGGACTATGGCAGAGTTTATTAACGTGTTATAGGCAGAATAATGAACAACCCCCTTTCCAAAGCTGTCCATATCCTAATGCCCAGACCTTGTGGATATGTTACCTAACACGTCAGTGAGGTATGAAGACTGCAAGGGGAATTGAGGTTACAAATAAGATGACCTTGTAATGGGGAAATTATCCTGGATTATTCAAGTGGGATCAGTAGAATCACATGTGTTCCAAAAACCAAGAGAAAGCAGCAAAAGAGGGGGTCAGGCAATGTGACAAGAGAAAAACTCACCTCCCCGTTGCTGGCTCTGCAGCGGATGCAGAAAGGGGCCACAAGCCCAAGGAGCGTGCAGGCGGCCTGGAGAGGCTGGAAAGGCAAGAAAGGACCCCACACAGATCCTACGGACATGAACGCAGCCACTGACATCTCAGTTTTAGTGTGGTGAGACCCGTGGCGGGCTTTAGACCTGCAGAACTGGAGAGTGGTACATTTGTGTTGTGTAAGCCCCTAAGTTTGTGGTGCAGTAGAAAACTAATAATGTTGCTTCAGAAGAGGGGTCATGGCCATCAGGTAAGAGCTGTGGGGAGTAGATAAGCAGAACCAATGCGGGGACTGGGCTCTCCTTTAAGGGTTGCCTTATTCAGGGCAAAGGCTCAATGAATGATGAACCAAGAAACAAAAATATCTTACACATGTGCTCTCACAGACATGCCACAATTCTCAGGCATTTTCACAGGGTGTAGGGATCGTCTCTCCATCAGTACCTATGACTACAGTACAAATTACTCCAAAATGTAGTTCTCATTCTCCACCTGGCACTGTGGGCTAGATCAGGCATGTACATTTCTTAGTGATTGAGGCTTGAGGAGCAATCATCATTTATTATCTTTCCCAGTTTCTGTGAGTCAGGGATTCAGACAAAGCACAGAGGGGATGGGTTTTCTCACTGAACCGTATCTGGGGCCTCAGCAGGAAGACCTGAAGCTGGGGAGCAGGCATCTTCTGAAGGATCTTTTATTCACATGTGACCTCTCCATGTGGCTTAGGCTTCCTCCCAACATGGTGGCCAAGGACAAGTGGAAGGAGTAGGAAGCAAAAACAAGCAGAAGTGGTCTTGCTTTACATGACTCACCCTCAGACATCCTGTATCACTGCTTTTGCTGTTTGGATGGCTGGGAAGTTGCACGTAGAGAAAACAGGGATGCCGTCCCTCTATGCTTCCTTTAGAGAAGTGAGTAAAACAGATTTGGATTCTATCACTTTTAGTAGTCATATGAACTTGGGAAAGTTGTGTTTTAGGTTATATAACTGATCTTTACAGATAAGAAAACCAAGTCTTAAAGATATCCTTCCTCCATTGACAAAGCATCAGACACACATTTTGTTTGATGTTTATGACCACCTGTGACATGTCACTGCTTTCTTCCTGGAGCCAAAAACTGAACAGCGAACACAAACTCGGGAGATTGGCTTGGTTGCATGGCCAAGGATGGCATCACAGACCAGGGTAGGAACCGACTATGTGCTACCTCCCAGCAGCTGGGTTATTTACCCATACCTGACCAGCAACTTCCCAGGGCCATCCCACTATGAGGAGCAGCTCTTCCTTCCCCTTACTCTCTACTCAGTTTTGTGATTTACTTTGACCACAGGGATGTCTGCAGATGTGGAGTGCAGATGCTTGAAATATACTTGCCCACTGGGGATAGTTCTCATGAACCACTGCCATCACTAAGAAATGTACATGCCTGATCTAGCCCACAGTGCCAGGTGGAGAATGAGAACTACATGGGATAAAGGTCAACGGCCATGGAGAGCCCAGTCAAGTCATTTCCCAGAAGGGAAAGTCCACCCAGGGGCAAATGCAAGATAAGGACATTTAATTTTGGCAACTTTCCAAATTCCCCCTCCTCCTGGTCCCTGCTCTTCTCTCCTACCCCTGTATGACCCTTTCCCACCTCCACCAGGAACCCAAAGTCTTTAGGAGACACTGATTCTCCAAAACTACCTACTGCCTTCTGCAGATGACCCCATGAGATGAACTGACCTCTGTCATATTACCACCCATACACATGTCAAACAAAAATCTCAGAGCTCTTTAAACATGGGTGTAATCTAATGAAATCAATGCAAGCTCAGGCAAATGGATAGAGTACACAAAAAATCCAAAGACACATAATGCTTCATGAATTTTCTTATTTATTTATTTATTTATTTGAGAGAGAGAGAGAGAGCATGTGAACAGGGATAGGGGCAGAGGGAGAGGGAGATTAGCAGACTCACCAATGAGTGGGGAGCCTGACTTGGGGCTCAATCCCAGGACCCTGTGATCATGACCTAAACTGAAACCAAGAGGAGGATGCTTAAACGATGGAGCCACCCAGGCACCCCTGCTTCATGAATTTTCTATGACACTTCTTAGAGATAATTTAGGTGGAATAGCTATGTAGCTATGCATACGGGCAGTTCTGTAGGTTTGGGGGATGGGGAGCATTTTGATGTTTAAGGTTATGGCTGTGAAATTATTCCTACAGACCACATAATTCACACTGCTGTCCCACAGGAGAACATGTCTATCTATGGCTATGCACTAGCAGAACTGCCCTTAATTCACCCTTTTAATTAAACATTATCAGAATTATTCACCCAACTCTAACTCAGCTGCTGAATGTGTTCATGTGGGACCCCTGTGTCCACGTGTGTGTGTCTTCGAGTCTGGCTTCATCTGTAGCGATTCTCACTCTCTGTTCATGATCTCAGACTTGGATTCAGATAGTGAACCCTAAAAGCAGTCCCTCTTCTACAAATAATCCCCTGGAACAAAAGCTCACGAAAAGTAGGTATCATCTTTTTCATCTTTGTGTTCCTAGAATGTAGCACCCTGCCGGGATAGAGTAGATAACCAAAACAAAAATTTGTTGAATGAATAAATGAGAGATTTAATGAATGAACAAATGGGATGACCCTTAGATCTTTCCTTGACTGTTCGGCTCATGGGAGAAACTACTTGGAGGGCCAGCTTGCTCTCAAAGTGAGGTTTTCACTCATACGTTGAAATCCTTAGAAGGACTAGCTGTATCAAAAATGGCCAGAATTCTTGGCTGTATTCACATAAGATGAACCTATAGTAACCTTCTCGGCAGTGCCACAGAGTCTCATGTTGGTAGAAAAACTTTAATTTCAAAGCAGCTAACATTTATTGAATACCTACTACGTGCATGGTGTGGCAAGTGAAAAGTCTTACTATTTGAGAGATGTTTGTTCACTTATTAATTTATTGAATATTTCTTGCCCCTACAATGACCAAGCACTGTGCAGAAGAAAGATGGTCCTGTCACCATGGAAATTACAATTTAATTGAGAAGCCATTCATTACCCAAGCATTGACTGGGTATCTATTATGTCAAGCACTTCTTAAATGAGCTGCAAGTAGAATAGGGAACAAAACAGACAAAAATCCTGGCCTCTGTGGAGCTTATATTCTAGAGGAGGACACAGACTATACATAAGATAAACAAGGAAAGTATGTATTGTCTTAGAAGTGCTAAGAAGAAAACAAAGCAAGTGTGGTTTTTTTTCCTACTGCTGTTAGAACTTAGTGGTATGAACACAAATTTAGGATCTTATAGTTCTGGAGGTTACAAGTCAGAAACAGGTCAATAAGGCTGTGTTCCTTCAAAACATCTAGAAGAAGATCCATTTTCTTGGCCTTTCTAGCTTCTAGAGGCCACCTACATTCCTTGGCTCATAGCCCTTTCCTCCACCTTCAAAGACAGTGATGCATAGGAATTACCAACCTCTCTCTCTCTCTCTCTCTCTCTGTCTGACTCCCACATCTGTCTTCCCATCTCCTTCTCTGACACTGACCTCCTTGCTTCCATCTTATGAGGATGCTTGTGATTACATGGGATGCCCACAGATGGTACAGGGACATTTCCTCCTCTGAGTGTCCTTAAATTGATGACATCTGGAAAGCCCTTTGTCATGTAAGGGAACATATTTACAGATTTTAGGGGTTTGGATGGGGGTACCTTCTTCTTGCCACAGCAAGGAAGTGAAACATGAGGTATTGATGAAGAGGGATGTCATTTTATTTTACTTTTTGGAGAGAGAGAGGGAGAGCACACAAATATATGCACAAGCAGGGGGTGTGGGGGAGGGGGGCAGAGGGAGAGGGAAAGAGTGAGAATCTTAAGCAGACTCCACACCCTGTGCAGAGCCCACCTGGGGCTCGATCTCATGGCCCTGAGATCATGACCTGAGCCAAAATCAAGAGTCGAATGCTTAACCAAATGAGACACCCAGGTGCCCAGGAGGGATGCCATCTTAGGGTGTCCAGGAAGGCCTTCCTGAGAAGATGGATTTGGAATCAATATGTGAAGGAAATGGCAGAATTGGTGGGCACGGTTGCTGGGGAAGCACATTCCTGGCGGAGGAAGCACCAAGTATAACACCAGAGGGGGGCTGTGCCTGGCATGACAGCATGGGAGGCTCCACAGTGTGATTAAAGAGGAGAAATCATCTTTCATGGGTCTCTCATCTCTGAACATCTGTGGGCAGAGACATGGACTGTCTTTGCTCTGAACCATCCTTTTTTTTTTTTTTTAAGATTTATTTATTCATTTTAGAGAGAGAGCAAGATAGTCTATGTGGGCATGTGAATCAGGGGAGGAGCAGAGGGAGAAAGAAGGAAAGAGAGAATCCCAAAGACAGGGCTCACCAAGTGTGGAGCCCAACATGGGACTCAGTCCTGATCCTAGGACCCTTAGAATATAACCTGAGCCAAAATCAAGAGCCAGCTGCCTAACCCACTGAGCCATGCAGGTGCCCTGTTCTGAACCATCTCTTTAAGACCCTTTGTAGGGCAACAGCCTGGGGAGATGGAGATAGTGTTTCCTGTTCACAGTTCAGTGCAAATATGCTTACTGTCCATGATAATTAAGATACGGTTTCCCTCCTGAAAGAACCCTTCCCATATAAAAGGTTGGGGTTCTCTAAGCTCAGGATTCTCCTCTTGTAGGGCAACCCACTATGTCCATGAGGTCTGACCTCATGGTCCTGTGGAAACGGGGGCTCATTGATCTGGTGCATGAAAATGCTGATATTCTACCTACTGCTATTGCTGTCAAGGATAAAGTCCTTTGTTTCTGACCCAGGAGTCTCATGTCTTCTGGCAGCATCTGTGAACTTACAGCAGGCTAACTTGTTAGCTTAGAAGTAGTGGGAATGCTCAGACCCTGAACTGGTGCCTATATGGCTTCAGAGGCCAGAGTAAGCTAGATTTCACTCTGAGTGGGATGGGAGTCACCGGAGGGTTTTGAGCTGAGGTGTCACATGACCTTAGGTTTTATAAAGGTTCACCAAAGCTGCCTTATTGAGAATATGCCGTAAGAAGCAGAAGATCAATGGTCAGGTCAATGACCTACCAATAACCCAGAGGCAAGATGATCAGGGCTCAGTAGTGGTGGTAGAGTGGTGTGAGTAGTGGGATTCTGGATCTGTTGGAGGTGAAGTTGACACTCTTCCGGGTATGAGAGGAGAGGTGTCAAGTTATTAGCTTGAGCAGACAGAAGCCAGAAGTTGCCCAAAACTGGGATGGAGATGATTTCAGGGTGAGCCGGGGGAGGGGATAGCAAGAGTTCAGCTTGAGGATGTTGGATTTAAATTGCCAGGGGGCATCCAACAGATGTTGAGGCATTTGGATATAAATTCATTATTCAGGGGTGAGGTCTGGTCTGGAGAAACAAATTTGAGGTTCATTAACCATATAAGATATTCAAAGCCTAAAGACAGAGATCACTGCATATAGAAAAGAGAAGAGGCCCAAGAATGAACATCCCCCACTCCCACCTTTCATATTTAAGAGGTTAGGGAAGTAAGCAGAAATCACAAAAGGGACTGAGAAGCCAGGAAGATAGTAGGGAAGCATGATGAGCAGGTTATCCCAGCAGCCAGGAGAAGAAGGGGTTTCCAGGAGAGGGAGTGACCAAGGCCTGCTGATAGGTTAAGTAAAATGAGGCCACATGCCGGCATCTCAGTTATTATAGTTACTTACAATAAGTGTAAAGCCAGAGGCATATCACAGATGGAGCAATGAACTCTAAGTGTGTCAAGAACCCTGCTGGGGCTTGGGGATGGGGAGGAGGGCATGAGCAAAGGCTCAGAATGCTGAAGACGGTCGGCACGTTTGTCTGGGGGAATTGTGAGCCCAGGGAGGGTAACGCAGCGAGGCTAGACATCAGGGTACAATACACGGGCTGCAGGTGAACTGGTGAAGGCTCAGCTGGCTTTGCTCAGGCATGCCTAGGCAGCGGATCTCTGTTTCCGAAAGACCCCTCGGAAGTGTGGGGGCAGGGACTCGGCCAACGCATAAACCAGGCCCTTCGGGGCCGCCCATTGGTCCTGGTGTTCCACACATCTGCAACAATCCACTTGCTTAGAACCTGCGGGGAGAGCGGTCTGCGCGCGGAGGCCAATGCTGCAGTGCGGTCCAGCTCCGCGGGGTCCGGAGGCTGAGCTTACGTGGGGCTGGGGGCTGACAGGCAAGGGGCTGCAAGCCCCCTCCGAGCGGGCGGTGTATGAGCTGTCTGATTCACACCTCAACCCTTTGATTTTAAAGGGAAAGGGTACCTAGGAAGTCTCCGTGGTAGTCCAACGCCCCTCGCTTCCCCGTCTAAACTTCATTTCACTCGTGGAGTATGAACTCCACGCCCCCACGGCTAAGGAGGCTTTTCGCCTTCGCGAGGTAATTTCATTTAAGAGGTAGCACTCACGTCACTTTCGGAAGAGGCGAAAAGTTTAAAAATGCGGGTTGGGGGAGGCCGACCAAGTGTGGTCGTGGGACACTGGCGAGTCGCAGAGCCTCCTGCAGTCGGCCCCGGGGAAACAAACAAAAACGCAGGGGTGGGGAGGTCGCTCCCAGCCTCCCGGTCCCGAGGCGCCGGGGCACAGGGGCCGCTCCAGGGCCCACGGGGAAGGCTGCGTGGGATGCGAGATTGTCCCGCGCCCACGGCGCCTTGACCTAGGCCGTGCGCCCCCTCCCCGTGGTCCCGGGCGGGGCGGGCCGCGACGCGGCGCGGACTACAAGTCCCAGGAAGCCCAGAGGCGGGCGCGGGCGGAGCCTGGCGCAATTCCCCGGGATCCGGCGCGCAGGGAAGCGCCGCGGAGGACGCAGCGGCGGCGGCCGGAGGGCGGCGAGCGCGCGGGCGGGCGGGGCGCGGGCGGAGGCGGGGCCGACGTGGGCCGGAGCCCTGCGTGCCGGGGAGGGGGCCGGCCGGGCAGGCGGCGGGCGGCGCTCGGAGCGGGCTCCGCGGCTTGCGCGGCGCCTGCGGCTCGGTCCCGGCTCGGCTGGCGGCGCACGGCAGGCGCGGCTCGGGGGCCCAGGCGCGCCGGGCAGCGCAGCACGCAGAGCGCGGACCCACGCCGCGGCCGGGCGCCCAGAGCGGCGCGGCCACTGCCCGGGGGCCGGCCCTTGGCCCCGGCGCTCGGAGCGCGGCGGCTGCCTGGCTTTAATGGCTGCTCGGCGGGGCAGCGCCTAGGGGTGGAAGGGGCTGAAGCGCAGGAAGGCGCCCGAGCGAGCCTCCTCCGGGGCCGGCCGCGCCTGCCGCGGCGCGCTCCATGGGGGCCCGCTGACCCGGGGCGCCGGGGCCCGCTCGCTCGCCGGCTGCGCGTCCCGGCCATGAACTGAGTCTGCGGGCCGGCCCCGCGCCTGCTCCGCCCGCTCCTTTCTTCTCGCGCCTCCTCCGCCCGCCGCCGGCGGGCCCGGCTCCCCGGGGGCTGCGGCGCCCCGGGCTCGGCGGCCCGCGGGCCCCGGGGCGCGGGGCGGCGGCGGCGGCGGGGGGCGCGCGGCTCCGGGCGCGGCGCCTGCACCATGAACTACCAGCAGCAGCTGGCCAACTCGGCTGCCATCCGGGCCGAGATCCAGCGCTTCGAGTCGGTCCACCCCAACATCTACTCCATCTACGAGCTGCTGGAGCGCGTGGAGGAGCCGGTGCTGCAGAACCAGATCCGGGAGCACGTCATCGCCATCGAAGGTGAGGGCCGGGCGGCCGCGGGGCTTCTGGAAAGCGCGGGGGAGCGGGCGCCCCCGGCGCGGCGGGGTGCGCGCGCGCGCGTGTGTGTGCGTGCGTGTGTACACACGCGCGGGGCCGTGGCACGCGGCTGCCCCGCGGAGGGAGCTTTGCGGTGCTTCATGTCTTGCAAGGCCGGGCGACGGCGGAGGGGGAGGCCGAGGGCGCCGCCAGCTCTCCCGGGGAAGATGGGCGGGCAGCCTTAATTTGATCATGGGCAGTGGAGTCTCTCCTGTGCGAAGGTGGCTCGATGCTGCCGCGTCCCGGGCCGCCCTACTGACCGGACCGAGCCGATCCCCGGGGACTGCTGGCGGGGTTGGTGCCACCGAACCCGTGACAGGTTACCAGGCCAGGGCTGGGCGTCTTGCTAGATGTTGAAGAGGTTTGGGGGAAGTGCAGCTGCTGGGCTGGGGGCCCAGACCAGAGTGCTTAGGCGGGGCAGGGCCGCCCCCTTCTCGTCTTTGCCCAATTCAGGGAGCCCGGTGGAGACAGCTTCATGGAGCCCGTGCAGACAGCCAGCCGGGGCTGCAGGCTGTGTCGTGTCCTCGTGCCTGTCCACCTGCCTCAGTGCAAAGGCTCGTCTCCCTAGAGTGTTTTCTACCAAAAGTCTGGAGCCAGATTAGAAGTAGAGCCTTCCCTACCAGGAGGAGAGGGGGTCCCTCAGCCTCAGGGTCTCTCTTTCACAGGCCAGAGGCCACCCCCTTCCAGCTTGTCCAGCGTGGCTGTGACCCTGCTGGAGAGGTGCTGCAGAGTTCGCCTCTCTTGGGCCTGTATTCTCTTGGGATTATGAGTGGTTCTTACCTCTCTGCTAGTAGGTTTCTGGTTGTCTCCTTGGTCTTTCCAGTTGGCCCCACCGAGATCCGCTGCGGGGACAAGGTGGGATGTCAGTATGGGCTGTGGTGTTCCACCCCAGCCAACACTCAGTCAGCAGTTTTTCCTCTCTGTTGACCAGAGGTGGTACAAGGCCTGTGGGTGGGCCATGCTACGGACTGTCCTAACCAGACACCACTGGGGCCACTGTTGAGGAACATTGAGAATGTTCCAAGGCCTGGCAGGAGTTTGTCCAAAAGCCTGGGTACAGGCAGTCACCCAGCTCCCCTCCATCTGTGACGGCATCGGCCACAGGAAGGCTTTGCTTTGGTATCATGCAGTCCGAACTACTAACCCCAGAGCGTCTTGGTTTGACACTTGGCCAGTTTAGATGGGGAGGGTGGGTGCTGTGGTGCTGATCCTCTTGGCATTTGGCAGCGCCGTGGACTTGAACCACGTCCCGGCCCGGCTGCCTGCCGATTGGCCGACTGCATCCACAGGGGACCTGCTGGTTCCCTGGGAGGATTGGAGCAGTGCTCCAGCCTGTGTGGGACCTGGCTGTCAGAGCACGTGGCCGCCTTGTTGGCAATTTAAGATGCTTCCAGATTCCTTGAGAGCTGGAGAGTCCCCGTATACCTCTGACGAGACCTGTGGGAGGCCGTGGGAGCTGCACGCATCTGCTGATGGCCGCGTGATGTTGTACGAAGGTTCCTCCAGGGCCTGGGCATCGGCTTGGTTGTGGTCAGAGTGAAAGGGACGCTGTGCCTGTTTCCCTTGTCTCTTTGCAGCTCTCTGGCTGTATCCATAGAAGTCTGATGAAACACTTGAAAAGATAGTGGCAAGTGTTGGTTGCCTTGGCTGAGAGCACCTCGTGGCTGTGCAGGGACCTCTCGTTGAGTGTGGTTCCTGACGCCTCGTTCTCTTTTCTCATTCAGGAAGCCCAGCTCTGGGGTCTCCCGCACTTCCAGCAAAGCAGTCTGACTTTCTAGCAAGAGGCTGTGGTTACATTTTTCTTTTCTTTTCTTTCTCTCTTAAAAAAAGATGTTATATGGTTTCTGGGTGAAGGTTTTTGGTAGCTTGATGTCTGCCTTTACCATGTGACAAGTTAAGCCCTTTCTTGGCTGGAATCCTTGTCATTTTTAATAAGACTCAGAATCACTGAATATGAATCCTATTTGGGACTTTGATGCTATTATTTTTCTGTTAGAAAAAGGAATGTCTGTGTTGTGTGTGGCTGTTAATGAAGCTTAAGAACCATTCTCATATGTTTCTGTTCTTTGCTTTACTGTCAGCAGTGATATCTCCTTTCATTTGTATAGAACTTTAGCAGAAATACTCTTGCATTCATCATCTCATTGTGTATCTGTACCAGCCCTGTGAGAATGTGGGCCAGATTCATTATCTTCCTGTCGTGAAGGACGGCGGTTCAGGGAGGGATAATGACCTCCTGAACATTTGACTGAGGTCATTCCAAGTCTGGTCTAAAGCAGAGGGTCATTTGAATAGGGAGTGTAGATCTGTACCTCCCAAAGCACCTTACACTGCCCCTTCCAACGAAAGGTAAGTTCATCCATGATAATGAAATGTCCTCTCCCTCTGTGCGGATTTTAAGATACAGTTGTGATTTATGTCTGTACTGTTGATGTTTTGGAAATTGAGAGGATTGCTCGATTATGGCAGGGGGACATTTTTGCTACGAAAAGAACACTGTGCAGAAGCAATTTTGTGTGATTGTGTAGTGTGTGGGTTATTCACTCATACAGAGCCCAAGAGTGTGGCCGTGGGGCCCGGAAGCTGCAGGCGTCATTCGGAGGAGCCCAGGGCTGGACGTGGGCACGTGCCCAGAGCATTAGCACCTTGCAAGTCAGGATGACACAGCGGCCAAGTAGAAGTCTTTCTGAATTTTAAAACAGAACCATCTGCTATCAGGAAAGCCTGTGCACATCAGGGCAGATTGTTGTTTAAAAATCATTTGTCCCACCAAACAGAAAACAGTCTGCATTTCAGAGGCTACCCAGCTCGTCTTCCCCTGCTTCTGTGAGCACATGTACAAAGTTGGATTCCTATTTACAGAGTTTCTCGGTTAGCATATTGTGAGTGATATAGACAGTTTTGGAGATATCATTTCTTACTTTGGCATAATAATCCGGCATTTGGCTGTGCCATAATTTATTTAAAATTTTTCTATTTTTTGGTGTTTTCAAGAGTTTTTACTGTTGGTGTGAGGAGTGGCCTTGTTTGGCCAACATCTTTTCAAAGCTCATTTCAAAGTGATTGTAAGTGGGTCTGGATTGGAAAATCTCTTGGTGATGGGCTGAATTGTGTCTATCTTATTTGAAAGAGTTCACTGAGAGTCCCAAATAAGAATGGGTCTGTGGACCCTGTTTGCAGGCTGGGAAACATGATTTTGTTTTTGTTTTAAAATAATAACTTGTCAAAAAGTTTTTTTTTTTCAAATTTTTATTTTAGACTTTGAGAGATTCATTTTTTTTCTCCTAAATCTCTGGATTCTAAGGAAGCATTGCCTACTGTTTTCAGATTGTCCTGGTCAGATTTCTGGGGTGTCCCACAGGGGTGTGGCATGCTCTGAAACGTAGCTGGGTGGCACGGATGTTCTCCAGACCCAGACACAAGGGCAGGATCCGCTGCTTCTGGTGTGGAGAGCTTGTCTGGGTTCCCCTGTTTGGTTCTCTTTTAAAAAAAAATCTGTCTGGGGTGGATGGGTCTGAGGTAAACGAAGTCAGCTGCCTTTCTTGTTAAAGAAACTTGCTCTTCTCTTAGGGCTCATGTCTCTGTTGGCGACTGCACCGTGTAATTCAGTTTGCCAGCAGTCGCACTGTGGTGGGAATAGCAGCACAGAGGGCTCACTTGCTGGGGTGGTGGCTGAGCCCCTAACCAGCTTTCAGGCCTCCACACCACCCCCCTTTCCCAGGTGGCCCATCAGGCTCCCTGCCAGCCCCACTGGTGGTTTGTGCAGCTTTCCCTGGAGAGAAAGGCAGGAGAGCGCAGTCGCAGTCCTCAGCCAGAGAGCTCTGCCTGGCGTCTCTGGAAAGGGCACTTCGATGGAGTGGGGAGGAGGGGTGCTTGGGCTGAGCCCCTGCACCAGGGGACCTGGGAAGGTGGGGTAAGGGGCCACTTAATGCCGTGATCCAGCTGCACTGTGGAGCATCTGCGGACAGTGGAGTGCTAAGGGCTTACCCTGCATCGTCTCAGTTCATCCTGTGGTGATCCCAGGATCTTGATGCCACCACTGAGGTCCCGAACATGGAGGAGACTTGTCAGAGCTGGCCGCGGGCTGGACTGACCTGGGTGCTGGCTCCGCAGCTCCCTACGAGCCAGAGCAGAGCTCCTGGTCATTCACAGTCTCTGCAGGCTGGAAGCACCGCGGTCCCCAGCACAGCCTGCCTTTCCTCTGCCAGGAAGGGTCTGACAGTGCTGCTGGTAGCTGTGGGTGTTGTTTTTCTGTAAAGCTGCTCACCGTGGCGAGCTTGTAAGAGCTGGTTTTCATATAGGACATTATTCAATCTGGTTGTTGCCTGTGTGTGTGTCTAGGGAACAAATACTTTCTTCCTGCCATGGATGAGCATGATTTTTCTTTGCCAGTATCGCCTGCATTTGTATATTTCAGGTTTAATCGGAAGATGCAGTTATGGGGCCTTCTAGTTATTGATACAAATGTTGCACTTTCTTCCTTCGAAATAATTCTCAGTTGGCCGTTCCTTGCTTCCAGGTTAAAGTTCATATCTTCCCGGTGTCCATCTCTTTCACAGTCCAGATGTCCCTTCTGGCCTGGCTGATGGCAGCATCTTCCCATACCTCTCCCAGGCATAGTTTCGGCCTGCCTGCTCCGTGTCCTTCGGCTCCTCTCTAGCCCGCAGGACTGGGAGCTTTCTGAGGGCAGAAATAAGGTCCTGTTCATTTTTTTAATGTCCTCAGCGATTCAGTGTGTCATGTCTGGCTCTTGGAGGAGGCCCAGGATTTGTTTGTTGACCGGCTCACTTGCCGGACGGACTAACCTTTTCTCTGGAGTTTGAGTCTCTTTGCTCCTCATTGGTAATATAAATAGCATTTATCCCCTGGCAGAAGTTGAGGGCGTTTTGAAACTTGTCAGGAGGGTACAGATGTTAGGGCTGGGCACCTTTTGGATCTGATGGGTTTCAGCCTGGGTGGAAACTAAACACCATGTGTGTGGGGTGGAAATGAGGCTTCTTTAGCCGGGTGTAGGGGAAGGGAAGGCTCTGCTTGATGAATCTGAGAACCTTTTCCGCCAGGCGCTCTGCACAGCGAGGGTGTTCCTTTGTGTTGGGTGTGAGTGACTTTCCAGCGGAGAAGACTGACGTGATGTATCTTCACTGTAACACTGAGAGCCGTGGTTCCCCAAGTTCAAGTGCAGTTGGATGACATGGAGGGAAGCAGACTGCTGGCCGCCAGCCCCCAAGTTCCTAGCTCTGTAGGTCCGGAGTGGGGCCCAGGAATGTGTTTTTCGAAGGAGTTTCCAGAGGCTGCCAGAGCTGCTGGTCCAGGGACCACTGTGTGAGAAGTGTTGCTGTGGGTGGAGGAGCTCCAGCGGGCAGGACCTCTCTGGGCCCGCTGGTGGGCACGCATGCTTACGTGCAGGTGCAGGTGAGGGTGACAGGTGAGGGCCGGTCGCTGGGGAGTTCGTTAAGGCCACACAACTGAGGCATCATGGAGAAGGGATCGAAATCCAGGTCCGAACGGGTTCATGTCACTGTTCAGGCTACATCCACGATGCTGAGTGCCCGTGAGGGAGGCAGTCACACGGGGGTGGACATGACCGGGGGATCCTGTAGGGAGCTGCTCCCGCTTGAAGGCCCCTCTGCTGTGGCGTTCGCTTTCCTTCCCGTCTTCTGGAGATTTTTGCGGCTTCTTGGAGTCCCCTGTGCATTTAGAAGGGGCTCGTCAAACTTCAGTTGGCTGGGGGATTCGTCAGAGGATAACGTTTTGTTATCGCCGGTGTGGAGCTGGAAGAGCCTTTCAGTGAAGGAGGCGAGCTGCGTGTTACGAGCAGCCTGGGAGGGCTGACCTGACGGGGAGCCTGAAGGACGTGACTCAGAGCCGAGAAGGCACTCGAGCAGCTGCAGGAAACTTCATAACAAATCCTGGGGCCCTGTCACTGCCACCTCTGGTTTTTTTTTTTTTTTTTTTTGTTGTTGTTTTGTTTTGTTTTTCCAAACCAGACTTTTTATTTGGTTAAGACTAAAATCCCTTAATTTGCATCCTTCATCTTCTTCTTTTTTTTTTTTTTCTTTTACCCCCTGTGTACCCTGCAGGTGTTTATAGTTTGTGAGTCTCGCTCCGGCTTGTTTTAACAACTGATTTGGTCTTGTCTCGTGTTTCTCAACATTCAAACAAACCCGTTCCCCCACCTCCCACCCCCCCTTCTCTACGCTGCAGATCCTCTGAGTCCTTTGCTTAAGTGATTGAGTTTGGCAAAGCGGATCAGGCTTAGTTATTTTTAAAATCCAGGGTTCGGAGTTCTGATCTGGTGCTTAGCTGCATAATTCCTTCCCTTTGTTAAGTGCCTCTCTCTAAGGAGGAGGCCCTCTGCAGAAATTAAGCCGCAGTCTCTGCAGCATCTGTTATTTTGGGACTGGGGATGAGGGCAAGGCTTTGTATGTGCCGCCGTGGGCCCCTCTTCCAGGAGCTCTGTGCTTCTGAGGGGCTGAGAGGGATTGTGGGTTCTTGCTTTATGGAGTAGGAAGCCCGTATGCAGGGCTGCGAGTAAAGTGACTTTCCCGAGACGCACTGATAACCCACCCTGGGGCAGGGTTGTTCCGGTCAGGTCCCTCCAGCCTTCCTGGGCCCCTGCTCTCAACTGCCTGAGGCTGGAAAGTGGTGTCTTGGTTGCCTCTGGGGATTGCGAGGGAAAGAGAACAGTGCCACCCCCACAGAAGAGGTTGTTAATGGACCCTTTGAATAACTAGCCAAATAGTTTGTGTGCGAGGTCGGAACATTTTCCATAAAGAGCAGGCTAAATATAGGCTCCAGGGTGGGGACCCGGGCCCAAGAGGGGAGTGTCAGGCCTCAGATATTGTTTCTTCCACTGGTAATCAGAACTTGCCACCAGCCCGGAACAGGTGGCCACCCTGAGCTGTCTGGGAACAGATTGGTGTTTTTGTTTAACCAGGGCCTCATTTGCAAATTTCACACTTCTCCCGCTGTTTGGTGGGGATTGTCTTTTTTTGGGCTGCAGTGTTGGAGTATTTGTACAGTGTTTCTACACAAGCAACTGTCTCATCTTTAAAGCTGCTCATGCCGTCTGCTTGTCATTAGCATCGTGGTTTAGAAGCAGCTTTTTATTTTTCATTTTTTAAGGGTGGGAAACACTTTTCATGATCCTGGGAGAAGAATTCAAATAATTACCGGCCATGTTCACTTTTGATTTATGTTTGGTCTTAGAAATGTCAACATTCAACAGGCTCCTGCAAATAGAACCATGTTGATTTCCAGCTTAGGACACAGCCTCACCGAAGCCACTGTTCCCGTGTTCCCAGATAATAGTCTTCAAGGGAGAAGAGTGTCTTTTGGAAGTCCATTTAATTTGAGTTCAAAGAGTTTTAGTTGACAGGGACATACCAACAATAATGATGAAAGGAAGAAATTAGAAATTTTTTTTTTTTTTTTTTAATCAATGCCTGCGACAAAACAAGACCCACCTTAGGTTCCTGGCAGAGTTTTTACCTCTGAAGTGCAAGACCAGAAGCGTTCCCTCTGCGTGAGGACGGGTGGTGGCCTTCAGCAAAGATTTGGTCTTGCAGGTGAGCTGGTTGCTTCCTGGTTTCTGTAATGAAAACGAAATTGATTTGGAGAGAGCTGATGGCCCTGAGATTCAGCTGTTTGCTTCCAGTTGTCCTTTTCCGTGAGGGGAGAGCAGGCCTATCTTCCAGGGAGGGTGCTTGGCTGAAGCCTGCCAACCCACCCTTCGTGGTGGTTCTTGAGGACCTGGGGTGCCGCAGTCACGTGTGGTTCCCTCTCCCGTTCTGACCCGGCTGCCATTAGTGCAGGCTGGAGAGCCTGATTTCAGACGGACAAGAGCATTGTTTCAGTTGTAGGCTCAACAACCACGTCTGGGTCTCTGCTTGTCCATGTGTTACTATTTTGAGTTTGGGATTGCTGGGACTGGGACCACTTCAAGCTCCTAAATTTTTCTGAGCTCTTTTTTCACCTAGAGCATTATTACAGAAAGATGCCCGAGTCATCAGGGAGGAGGTTTTCACGGACTGAGCACATGTATGTCACCGGCATTCAGATGAACAGACGAGGCATTCGGCACAGCCAGGACCCGTCTGGGCTCTGGGTTGAGTTCAGTTATAGGAGGTTGCCTTGGTTTATTGGTGCGTTCTCCCATTGATGGGCATTTGCATGGTTTCCTGTTTCTGGCTGCTA
Source organism: Neogale vison (assembly GCF_020171115.1). Lineage (NCBI taxonomy): Eukaryota > Metazoa > Chordata > Mammalia > Carnivora > Mustelidae > Neogale > Neogale vison. The sequence goes on from NC_058093.1 coordinate 42,775,897, forward strand.
CGAACAGTGCCACTGAGAACATTCTCGTACTGGTCTTTTGGTTCCTATCAGGTACCTAGGAGTGGGGAGCTGTGTGATGTTACCTGTGTGGACACACCAACCATGAAACCAGTCTGTCTGGTCGGTAGGCAGCACAGCACCAGTCTGAAGAGACCTTTCATTGCTGTTCAGTGTTCAGTTCATGGGGCTTAGGGATTGCCTTCTGCCTTTGATTTTAATTCTCTGCCTTGTTTGTTCATAAACAAATATTTAAGTGGCTAATAAATTTCCGGCACTGTCTTAGATTTTAGGATTTTTCTATGAACTGTTAAATCCTTGTTAGATGAATAATTACAGCTCTGTAAAGAAAAGCTGTGTGAGTGAAATCCTTCACCAGGAAGTACTTTCCTTTAAAATGTGGATGGCACAGTTCCCCTGAGGCCGGCATGGGCCCCTTTGGGCTCTCCCTGGCTCTTGGCAAATCAGTAATCAGTTGGGGGTACTCATTCTGGAGGATCCCAGCCCAGTCCAGGATCCATCTCACCACACCCATCCTGGGTGTTAAGTAACCTTTGGATCTGTGTTGGCATTTGAATGGAAACTCATTTTCTACTCTGGGCCTAAGCTGTTCTGTGGTCCTATAGTTACATATTAGCACTCCTCAGTTTCTGTTGTTTGTAGCAATTATGTGCAAGACAGGAAAGGAAAAAAGCTAAGTGTTGCCAACTCTGTTACTCTCAAGGGGTTATTTTCTTTGTTCCTTCTGTGGTGATCTGGAGCTGCCCATCCTCTCGACAAAGGCCACACTGACCGGGGCCAAACCTGGGAGCTCATGAGGGTGGGAGGGTGTGTGCGTGCGGGAGAGCTTCTCCAGTGGCTTCACACAAAAAATGTTTATTTTGAGGGATGGGGGTGGGAGGGCTGTGTTTATTGTCCCAGCTTAGCATGGAAGTAGCTAGTGTGAGAATCAATAGGCAAGGTTTTATGAAGCACCTACAGTGGGGTAAAGGGCAGTTTTTAAAATCTGGGGTGGGGGAGGGCAAGCAGATGTACGGGACCTGAGGCCTTCTGCCAGCACACCTTAGATCTAGCTCACGAGGCCACGGGAATACAAACTGAGATAAGGGGCCACAGTAGTTCCAGGCTACGTGAGAAAGCCAGGGCTGCCTTGCAGGGAATGGGATTAACCCAGTTTGGAGGGTGGGTGGGATTCAGGCAGTGGAGGGTTTTCCGGCTAGTGGGTAACAGGATGGGTCCTCAGCATACAGAGACTCAAGGAGTCCTGGGTGATGGAGAAGAGCCTCTGCTCTCCCAGAGAGCAGGTCAGGAGCATTTTTATTGGGGAGCAGGAAACTATTGATTATGGATTTCCATTCGGGGAGGGGAGCACTGTGATGCTCAGCTGTGGCCCTGCAGGCTAGAGGGGGTGTTGGTGGCTGCAGTCGTGGGGGCTGGTGGGGAGGGCTCAAAACCGGGACCATCATCCAGGCTGTTAAATGGGGCAAGGTGGGAGCACAGACAGGCCCCAGGAGATGGTCAGGGAGGTGCAGGCCACCATTGTGGCCTGTGAGCCTCAGGTTGGAGTGGGGGAGATGAGAGACTGAGGTTTGATCCTTGAGGTTTGATGAAGGGATTCCAACTATGGATGCCCTGGGGTTTGGGAAGGGGGTGTACGGGGCCATGTGCAACAGTTACCTGGGATTTGTGGAAGAGGGCCCTGTCCTTGTGGGGCTGATTTGCATATGTAGATCAGGGAATCACCCTGTCTCTGGAGCAGGACAAGAGACAGGCATTGTGGCCTCTTCCTACCCTGCAGACTTTAAATGGGTGTCCGAGGTGTGTGGATGAGAGTCGCTCCGGAGTCTGGCTGGTGTGTATCTGTCCAGGGGCTGAATCTGCCCCAGGTGGGGGCTTACATGATTGAGTTGTTGCTCATAGCCCTTGGACTGTGGTGGCCCCTGAAGTCTAGCTTGTCCAACCAGAGTCTCTTGGCCAGCTGTTCCTTTTTCAGAGCAGTGCCGAGGGCGTACCCCGGGATGCTTGACTGATGTATCGGTCTGGAGCTAAACCTGAACTTACATCTTTACGTCGGGCTCTCTACCCAAGTCTGTGGCTGTTCCTGTCTATTAGGTGTATGTAGTTTCCACTTAATGGCTTGAATCCATAGACTTGTAGAGCCAGGTGCTGGGAGTACAGAGGTGAATGGGCCATTTGCCAGGTGTGAACAGGACAGGTTTGTGCTTTGGGCCAGGTGTGTAGTGAGCTGGGGGGTATCGAGGGTGCCGTGAAGAGGCCCGGGGGCTCCTGGAAGATGCCTTGTTTGAGCCTCAAAAGGCAGAAAGCTAATGTCGTGGGGGGTTTTTGACAGGGGACCCTGTCATCTATCAGGAGGCCTTGGAAAACTCATCTTTGCCCAAAGAGGTCTCACTGTGTTCACGCAGAAAAGCCAGTTTCCATTTTTTCACTTAGAAAATTTCAGTTTTACTGGAGTTTCTCAGTCTGTGTTTGCCTTTCTGGTCATCTCATTCTGGGGAATAAAAGAGTTACTTGTCTCTTTTCGTTCACAGTCTGAATCTACAGGTTTTTTCTTTTCCTTTCTCCCCCCCTCTTCCCCCTGCTTTAGACTCCCCAAATCCTACACTCTTTCCCTAAGTTCCCAGCTGGCCAGGAGACATCACCAGAGTGGTGCTAAAATCATGTGCAGTGGCATGTGGTTTGTTGCCTCGCCACCACCCCCCGCCCTGCCCCCATGCCAAGTGAGGCCTGGAGGTGCTGGGAGGGCAACTTGTCCTGAAAGTGCTTCAGAATTCCAAAGTTCCAATTAAGAGTCTGTGTTCTTCTAGAATTCCACCTTCTCCTTCTGATGGGACGCAGGTTGCTGTGCACTGGGAGTTTTGCAGATTGCCTGCTTAGAGATAAAAGACATAGAGTGGTACAGCTGTACTCTCGTCTGGAGAGATCGGCACCCCTCCACTTGCTGGCATTGATGCTGGGGTGTGTTGTGTTGAGCAGAGTGTGGTAAGAGGCAATTGCGCATCCGGGTGGACGGAGCCCTCACCCACCTGTGCGGTCTCAGGCACCTCCTTCTAGGTCTGCTTAGGGAGGGAGCAGTGTACTATTCTAGGGCCTGGGAATCATACGAACAAGGCGTTTTGTGACTAAGAGACAAAATTTGCAGATTAACTACAGCTTGAGCTTGAGGAGGCTTTCTTTTCCTCAGCGTTTTGTGATGAAAATTGTCGAACACACAGAACTGAAAGAATGTTTAGAGGAACTCTTCTGTTCCCTTTGCCTTGCTTCTCTCCTCGTCAGTGCGGCGTGTCTCCCCATCCAGCCAGAGGATTGTTATCTAGCGTTTTCTCTACATTTCAGAGTTTTCCAAGGCTCATCCGATTTTGGCTTGGAATCCAAAGGATTGCTGGAAATGGTGCTAGGCAGGGTGTTAGGGCATCTGGTTCGAGGTGCAGTGCTGGCAGAGAGGGGCAACACACGGGCTGAGTGTGGGTCGCTTGTGAGGGGGTCTCATTCTGCAGGGAGTTGGTTTAATTTGGGGTCTGGAAGGACAGCATTTTGTTGTGTTACTGTTGATTTAGTTCAGATGTGAACCTAGAAGGAAACTTGGAGTGAATTCTGACTTAAATTCCCCATTTCAGGGTGTGTATTTGGGAGGGCAGCCCCTCTTGGGTCCTTGGTAGTTTTGGGGATGGGATGGCACAGAGGATTTTGGTTTTAGGAGTAGCCCATGTGTTGATATGGAAGACAGGCATTTTCTTATTTAATAAGTTACATTGTGATCGCTTCCTGGAAGGGGGATGATGTCGTGGAGGCTGACAGCCATGGTGACTCTGTGTGGCCTATAGCAGACAGATACCTCTTGCTTGGGGATCCGAGACAGGCTCCTGCCTCGTGACTTGCCATGGAATTCTTGGGACACACATGTCCCTTTGGTCCTTCAATTTAGAAGGGGTTGAACTTTGATCTCAGGGTTCCCCCTGTCTCTGAAGTGACCACCACAACTGCCCCTTTCATTGCTCCTCATTCTCCAAAATGACCAAGTCTGGCAGAGGTGGGGATGGGTGGGGGGAGGAGGAGATGGTCAGATTAGGTCAGATTGCCCTAGGGCCTTGTGTTGAATTGTTTCTATCCATAATTCTCCTCCCCCAACAAAGTCACAGAGTGAAATCTCACTCCGTAAAGCAGTGTCCAGTCAAGGGGAGGAAACATATTGCGTGTGTGTGTGTGTGTAACCCATGTAGTCCATGGAAAACTAGCACCGACATGGGTGCATCTCTTGAAGGCTTCCTTCTGACACCTGAGCGTGGGCAGGCATGTGCTGAAGAACCTCGTGGATGATAATCTCCAGCACTCTGTAGTACTCTGGTCCCCCAGACTTAGAGACGGTAAACAGCAGGTGTGCAGCTGTCTAACCTGGTGATGGTGTGTCATTGTCGTCGTAATGGGCATGTGTTGAAAGCAGCCGGTGTGATGAACACGTCTGTTATGTGTATGACTTATATGGCAGGTTTTAAGGCAGATCCTAGAAGTCTAATTAAGCTCTCAGTCACCTCGCTGGTTCACGAGTTTGAGGGAGCAGCCTCCAGAATGGCAGTCATCGTGGCCCTGAATGGGGAGCTGAATTACAGTGTGATTCTTGTCTCTGCAGTGTTAATCACAGTGTTAATTATAGAACCTGATTAGCCCCAAATTCCTGTTCTCCAGACTGGGCCCAAAAGGGGCATGTCTTCCGGGTTGTCCTTGCGCCAGCAGTGACTTCACAGTGGGCTGGTAGAGTCCCCAGCCTCCTCCTCATCTGCCCCCTGCAGTGCTCTCCGCATCCTGCCCAGAGCTGGCTGGACCGGAAGGCCTGGGTGGTGGTGGGGGGGTTACTGAGTCAGCAGATTCCTTCCCGGATCCTCTCTCAGGTCTTCTACACACAAGAGTCCTCTCCGGGTGGGCCCCGATTCTGCTGGCCGGTCGGACTCTCCTCTCCCCTTCCCAGGACTTCCAGCATTTTTGCTCAGGGACCTACCTTTGTTTCTTTGCCAGATTTCAGTTTGAATGGGTCTGTGTGTACAAAATCTCTAGCAGAGCTCGGGCTTTAATTTCCATTTGGTCGCAGTCCTGTCTTCACGGCAAGCAGGCTTTGAGCTAAGGGGAATTTATGGCACAATGTGTCTCGGTTGTCACCTCTTTGTCACTCAGCGAGGGGGTTGAGTTTCTGAAGAAAAGGTTGGTGGCTCCAGTGCCCCTCCCTCTCTCCCCACTCCTTCCTTTCTCACAATGTGGGAAAGCTACTCCCCCCCCCCCCCGCCCCAAGTGGGAAAGCTTAGCTTTTGAACGTGTCCTCTGTGGTGGGACACGATGCTTTGGCCCTTCCAGCAGTTTATGAAAGTGCGATCCAGCCTCGTTCGTGAGTTATTGTGGAGGAGGGTGTTCCCCAGAGACTGGCCTGTACAGTTCATCTGGTCATTTCCGTAACAGGCAACCCAAACTCTCCTTATAGCTTGGCGCCCCCTGAGTACTGAAAGGCCTCTTGTTTCTGAGGCCTTATCGTAAATGCTGCTTCCCGGGGATCCAGGGCCGTCTGCCGCCCAGCCATCCTTCTCCCTTCTCTTTCTGTCTCTGGTGTGTGTGTTTGTGGACACGTGGGGATGTCTTTCCCCCGTTTTATCCCAAAAGCAGCCTGGCAGCCTTGGCCGTGATTTGTTCTCAGGAGGGTGGGCAGTGGAGACATGCGTGGACCATCTGCATGGCCGGGGGCGGGGGGCGTCTGCACCTTCTCACGCCAGAGAACAATAGTTCCTCACCCTGCTGCACCCACCTGTGGCTTCTGAAAACAGTCCCTGCCTAAGAATTCTGTAGGAAGATACCGTGTAAGAGCTAATTGCAGTGAACTTTTCCAGAAACATGTGTTTGGAAGATCCATGTTCCATGGTTACTGTTACCTTGGCTCTTGTTACATAATTCCTGTTAGATACGGGGGTTTTGGGATCTTGGGTTCCAATATTTGAAAAACATGACTTGAACTACAGTTAATATGGTATTGCCTTTTTGGGGCTTTCTGGACATAAACACAGGAATTGTAATCAGAAACCTGAGTTTATTTGACCAAGAGTTTCTTTTTTGGTTTGAAAATATGCTGCTGGGACCACTCCTGACGAGGGGCTGTCAGAGGCTGTGTCCCCAGGAGAAGGGCCACTGAGCCTCTAGGCCACTACTGTTGGCCTCACGCTTAGGCTTGTTTTCCCTGACCCACGTCCGTGCTGCGTTCCTCCCTCCACACTCTGCAGAGATGGGGAGGCAGGGGCTGGTGGGCAAGGGGCTGAAGGGACAGCCTGTTAGACCGAGACCCTAGCCGTCTGCTTATGGAGTTGACTAGAGTATGTCTTCTGATGGTTTTTCTATGAGCACTGTGATCTCAGGCTAGCTTCTGACCTTTTCCCTGAGCCTGAGGGAAGCTGGAGCTGGAACAGCCCCTTGCTGATTCTTTCTCTCTAAAGCCCCAGGCAGCCAGGTCCTACTTGGGCTGGGCTGACTCTCTTTCGTTGGGGAATTTGTTGGTGATCAGTCGTGACCTTTTCCATGCTGAGCTTCTGTACCTGGAAAGCCCCAGAGGGAGCAGCTGCTGGGAGTCTGTGGGGCGGGTTTGGAGTGCTCCCATGTTCCAGGCCCAGCGCTGCAGCCAACTGGCCCAGGGGCCTCCACGTTCTCCTCCCAGGTTGTTCCATCCCAGACCTTAGCTACGAGTTCATTTTGAGGAAGAGAAGACAGAAACCGCTCCCTGAGATTGCCCTGTGCCGTGCAGACCTCCAGGGAGAGGCTGGTGCAGGGATGTCCCTCTTGGGCCTGGGGTTACAGTTCTGCTCCCGCAGCCAGGCAGGCAGCCTTGTAAATGACACCGTTTGTTGCCTGGAGGCGTCTCTGACAGCTGCTCCTGCTCTGGATTCCAGAAATTTCTACGAAACATTTCAGGAACACCCTCCCTCCCTCCCAGTTTCTTCCCTTTCTTCACTTGGTACAACCCATAACCGCTCCAGCTGTTTCCTGAGTGTGTGCTGTGCATGAGACCCCGTGGTGAGGGCTTAAACATGCTTTCTGTCCTTTTATCCAGGTTTCCCCAGGATAGATGTGGTAGGACCCTCATTTGACAGGTCTGGAGCCTGAGAGCCAGGGTTTGAACCCTTGCCTGAATCCACCCACACCTTGGAGCTGGCAAATTTAGGGTTTAGACTCAGGAGTTACAGTCATGATGTTTTAGTGAAACACAGAGGAAGCCTCTCTTATCAGACCAAGGCCTGCAGGTTCTAGTTGGTGATTGGAAGCTCATACCCACCCCCAGTGTTTTACCTATTGCTGAAGTTTTAAAGAAAAGAAAAGCTGCAGATCATGTTGACTGCGTCGCTGAGGTTTGGTGATGCTGGGATGCCGAGTGCTGGTTTTGGTGGCACAAGGAGGAGACACGGTGGCAGGCTGGCTGCTTGCAGCGGCAGGTCTGGGACAGGGACAACTTCCAGATGGTGTGCCATTGAAAAGACGCCCAAGTCCAGAAAGTCTGCAGCACCTTTAATCTGGGCTGGTTGGAAGTACTGCTCTTAAACCGAAGCCACACGAATTATGTGACATTTTAATAATGGAGATGCTAGCAAGCAGTTAATTTTTAACACATATAAATAGAAGTTACTTTTCCTCTGGGCTATAATTAGCATAATAGGGAGAAATTGATACCCTGGGAATCAAGGGATTTGCCTGAGGTCACGCAAAGTGAGGCGCTGAGCCGGGAGGTCGAATCGAGGTGCTCTCCTGGTGCTGCGTTCATGGGGGAGCGGAGCCAGTTTCCCAATTGGGAAGCTTGGCACAGGGTTTACTTTTCACCACAGGAGTGGGCTGGCTGGGTCCTGGGCACAGCCCCACTTTCCCACCGGGGCCTGGGCTGGAGGGCCGGCGTAGACTCTCTCGGGTTGTGCAGTGGGTGGCTTTCTGGAATGGGGTTCTCTGATGCCCGTCTGGGGCTCTGGCCACAGCATTCCTACCGTCAGCCTTTGGTGATGGTCTGGATTCTTAACCATGTTCTGGTCCTGACCCCGTCCTGTGCAGGGAGCTGGCCGCGGGGAGCTGACCACAGTGCCCTGCCTGGGGTTGCAGCCTCAGGGCCCCCCTTTCCTTGCTGGCATTGTCATGGTTTGCAGGCGTGCGGCGCTGCTAACTGGGAGTAGCCATCTGCACCGTCCGCGACGTCTGCGCCGTCCGCACGGCCCGTGCCCTCGTGTGAGGGGATGCTGTGGGCAGTTCCTGTTAAAGTTAAAGCTGGTGGGCACCTGGGTGGCTCAGTTTGGGTAAGTGTTCCACCCTCGGCTTTGGCTCAGGTCAGGATCTCGGGGCGGTGAGATTGAGCCCCAAGCAGGCTCCCATGCTCAGCAGGGCATCTGCTTGTGCTTCTGTCGCCCTCTGCCCTTGCACATGCGCTCTTGCTCTCTCTCCAGCCCTCCTGCTGCCCCCCATCTGCTTGCACTGATGTGCTTTCTGTCACCGTGAGTTAGTTCTTGTTTTCTGGAATTTAATAGAAATGAAATAGTGCAGCAAAGCCCCCTTCTTTTCTAGCTTCATTCACTCCCTGTGGTGATTGTGAGGCTCATTCCGCTTGCTGGGTGTATTGGCAGTGAGTTCTTTTTCACTGCTGACTAGTGTTCTCTTGTGTGGCTCTACCATGGTTAATCCTGTCGATGGACACTGATTGCCATGTTCATGGGTTTGGTTTGTGCCGATAAAGTGCTGTGAGCATGTGGTTCTTCATGCGGCCACATGCTCCCTTGGTAAATACCTAGGAGTGAGGTGCCCGGGACATTGGGTGGGTGTGTATCTGACTTTTAGAGAACTGCCCAACTTTTCCAAGTCAGCTGTTGGGTTTTTCGCTCTTGCCAGCAGTGTGAGAGTCTCCACTTGGGGCTGAGGCTCTGCAGGCTCCTGGCGGGGATGGCTTCGGGGTGACACCCGTCCTGCAGAAGGAGGAGGGCTCCTGGGGGGCTCATTCGGTGAAGCGTCTGCCTTTGGCTCAGATCATGATACGGTCCTGGGATCAAGTCGCGCATTGGGCTCCGGATCAAGTCGCGCATTGGGCTCCGGGCTCAGCAGCGAGCCTGCTTCTCTGCCTGCTGCTCCCTCCTCTTATGCTCTCTCTCTCTAATAAATAAATGAAGTCTTCTAAAAAGAGCATGTGCCATCTGTGTGTGATGGGCTGTGAGCTGTCTTGTACCAACAGGGAGTGTGGGGGTGAGGCCGAGGTGGGGGAGAGGTGAAGTGGGAACTGGGTGAAGAGGCCCAAGGGAGAGAGGCTGTGGTCACACGCGGTTGTGTGTGTAAAAACCAGACCCATTTGGGTGCTTCTGGGTAATGTCTGGTTACGTATTGGGTGCTTCTGGGACCGTCTGGGTAACATGAAGAGCTGCCTTTCAGGTCCTCCGCAGCGGGCGCGAGGCGCAGGCACTGAGATGAGGTGGGCAGGAGGTGGTAGGCAGACATCGGTAGTCAGGCCTCCATCCTCTGCATTGCTTTGTGACCCCTGGCCTCAGTTTCCCTGCCTGTAATCCCAAGTGTTTGGCCAAGATCGGTGGTTTTTAATGGGGGGATGGGGCAGTTTTGCAGTGTTCGGGGAAATTTTTAATTGTCACGACTTTGGCATCTGGTGGCTGTCCCGCAGCCTGGTCTGCTACCCCTCTGTGGTTCCCTCCAGCTTCTGCTCTGTGTGCAGGGCCCAGTGCTGACTAAGCCTTACCTGGCACATGTCTTTCTCGGGGGACAGCCGCAGGTGTGTGTACCTGTGTGCTCACCGGGATCTCACCGGGATCAAGGACTTCTCAATGAGAAGGGCTGACAGGGGAATGGGAAGTAAATGGGAGCCTCTGTTGGCTCCTTCTCCCCAGAGTTTTCTAGGAAACCGACTCCTTGTGGGGATGTCTCTCTCCCATCCCGCCTCCAGTGCTGGAGTAGGCAAATTCCACCCTGCTCTTTATGACTAAGTGTCTGGCAGCCTGAGCCCAGGATAGTCTTTTTTTTTTTTTTTTTAAATTTATTTATTTGACAGACAAGAGATCACAAGTAGGCAGAGAGGCAGGCAGAGAGAGAGGGGGAAGCAGGTTCCCTGCCCAGCAGAGAGCCCGATGCGGGGCTCGATCCCAGGACCCTGGGATCATGACCCGAGCCAAAAGCAGAAGCTCAACCCACTGAACCACCCAGGCGCCCCCCAGGACAGTCTTAATGAACCTCTCTGATTATTAACCTTTGCCTGGCTCAGGGAAATCGCTCACTTGTTCTCTGGCCAAGAGTAGACCTGGAAACCTTTATTTGGAAGTCTTTGACAACTCCACCTTCTGGAGAGCTTAGTTCCTTTATTTACGGGGTGGGGAGAAAACCCTGAGTGATTTCCTCAAAGAGTGGATTTGCTCCTGCGGAGTTTTACGCAAGTGCTCATGGTGGGGTTCAGTGTGGGGAGGGGAGATGATGGGGTGTCCACATCACTTCCTGCTCTGATGCCACATCAACAGAACACCGGAGAGGCAGATACTATCTCAGCTGGGGTTCTGGGATGTCTGTTTTTTAACTTTTGGAGGCACATCCCGAGGATGAGAAGTGGTTTTCAGGACATAGAAAAATAATATATTCCACGCACGTCCTTCTGCATTCCCACCTTTCTTTCTGTGGTGCTCACTGCAGAACAGACCTCCGGACAGGGCCATCGCTGGCCTCACAGAGGTCCTACCTGCCGTGCTCAGCAGCTCCCATGTCTTCGGAGAGCCGCAAACTTCCAGGCCAGCCAGAGAGCCTGCCCTTTGCCTCCCTTTCCAGGAAATGAACATACACGAGTGAAAACATTAGGAAGTGCTTTTGGATATTCTAAGAATGTGCTATCCTGTTAGTAGGAATGAGGGGTCCTGGCCGGCCTGGGTCCTTCTGCTGAGGGACTTGTTGGCTGCGGTTGTCGAGGTGGGCGCTCCTGGTCCCGCTTGGGTATGCTCCTCTGGCCAGCTGCCATCGGGTTTGGTTGTCTGCGGTTTACTGGGCCCGTCGAAGCTTCTCTAGTCCAGATGTGGCTTTGCTACTGGCATCTTCCGGACCCCAGACAGTGAGAGCTCGTGTAGTTTGGAGGTGTGTGGGGTGTTGTTTTCTCCCTCCCCATGTTCCTGTCACTGTGTCAGGTGGAGGGGGGGTGCTGTTGACCTGCGGTATGCTGGCCCGTCAGCCCTCCCCTTGCCGTCTCCACGGCACACACGCGCCGTCCTGGAGGAGCCAGTCCTGGAGGGGCCAGTCTTCAGGCCTTTCTTCCTTAAAAAGCCAAAAGCTCCCACAGTGTGCAGCCCTGCCACGGTCAGCCTTCTAGAGAATGTCGGGCTCTTCCAACTGAATAATGATCTTACAGGCTTCCCAGGTTTGGCAGTGTGGTCACCCCTGGGATTCTGCTGAGATGTTTTAAGATCAGCCCAACATGGGCTTTCCCCTGCATGGGGGTGTGTGTGTGTGTGTGAGACAAACGTGGGTCTCTGTTGACGTGAGTAAGCACAGGCTGTCCCATCAAGTCTCCCCTCGGTGCGTGCCGGCTTGTCTGTGCATCTGTGCTCGATGTCCAAGGATGTTGATGTGGTAATTCGCGTTTGACAGCTTGGCTCACCCAGAAATAGGTTCCAAAACAAATCTGGCCAGGCCCTGCCCTGCTTAAAAGCCTCTAATGGTTCAGCGGGCGATCAGAAGGAAGTCAAGATTCCTTGACCTCACCCCTAACCCTGCTGAGAGCAAGTCATGGGGTAAATAAAGAAAAAGGAGTTACTTTGTTTAGCCCCCAGGGCCCTTTGCCACAGGCCTGCCTGGTCGTGCTCCTTAGCAGTTCCCTGGGGCCACCCCATCCTCCTCAGACTCCCTGGCGGTCCATGTCCTGCACCCCTCAGATCCTGTGTCGCTGCTCCCCTGAGGTCATTCAGAAGGTCCCTGACCCAGTGCCCACGTGTGGCCTATGCACTTTGTCTAATTGTGGGATCGCCTGTCCTTCCCCAGCGAGGGCTCAGAAAGCTCTGGGATTATGCTCCTCGGGCCTGGACCTGTGGTCATCCAGGGCCTGCTGGGTGGCGGGAGCTCCAGCCTGACCGCCGGCCAACAGAAGGACCTCAGAGGCCTTTCCCTTGACTGAGTCCATGGGTAGCAGCAAGTTGCATGCCTGCTGTGTGACGTGGATGTCCTGGCATCTGGTTATCCCAGAAAAGAGGCCCCTGTCATGGTAATGAATCGGTGAGGTGGGAATTTGAGGTGGCCATGGCTGCCATTTTGAGAATCGCAGAATTTAGGGCACTAAAAAAAAAAGTTCTTAAATTTCAGTAGTCTTTGCCCTAAGCAGATAATCTTTGCTTTTTAGGATAGAAATTGCTTATTCTTTAATCTGGCAGGGGCGGGGGGAGGTGAATGCTAAGTTAGTCCGTTCTGGTCCGTGGTTGAAAACATCAGAATCCCATTGTAGGTCCTGCAGGCACACATGACGTTTCCCAGAAGGCTGTGGGGGGCACATCCTCGTGGGAGGCCAGCTGGCGAGCCAGCCCTGGGGCTGGACTGAGCCAAGCCCACCGATGGGGTCCAGGGAGGAGGCACAGGTCCCGTGTCATGGAGACACTGCCATTTTCTTCTTGGCCACCACCCGGACCTCCTGTTCCTGGAGAGCTTCAGCCACCCCTTGGCCAGCTGGAGTGACAGCCCCACAGGGATGGTAGCAGAGAGGAGGGCTGGTCCCGATGGCCTGTGGGGAAGCTGTCTCCAAGAGCTGGGAGAATGGGCACAGGCTGTCAGTGACGAGATGCTAGTCACACGTCGCAAGAGTGGTTTCAGGTCTCTGCTGAAGTCCACCACTTCCTTGTACTTCCGTTTGAGAAGCTCTGTTGAGCTGGACACTTTGTGGCTTCAAAAGAGAATGTGATAGGTTCATTGGTGACTTCTGACACAGGTGCTCATCTTTAAGATGTATGGACATCACAGGCAAACATACCAGCAGCTTCAGACATTTCGAGTGACTCCATGCACATCTGAAGGACAGACATTAAACCTACAGGGAACTGGGAAGACGCGGTGGACTGTGTCGCCTTTTAAACCTTAGTGGATGTGAGGTACTTTTGAGAGCGGAGGTGCCTGCGGGACGTGGGGAAATGTTGCTGGGCTGCGTGTGGGCTTCGTGGACCAGGGGTCCCGTGGACTGTGACAGGTGATGGAGCATGGTTTGTGCTGCTGCTTGGGACAACCGTGAGGTTTCCATGGGTGCACACTTGGCCATGCTTCCTTCCTCTCTAGACATCACTGCTGTCGCCACGTGTCTTACTGTCCCTCAGGGCCCCCCTGTTTCTGGGCATGCCGAGCAGCACTGAATGTCCCGTGGAAGGAAGCCCTTTCCTGAGTGGTGGTCTCTGCTCCCCACACAAACCAGAGATGCTGTGTGCCCTTTTCAGTTCCCAAACTCGGGAGTCTATTGTTTGAACCTTCCTTATGCTGTTTTCTGCTTCCCTGTCCCATAACTGCTGGTGGAGGGGCAGTCCGTGCAGGGTCGAAGGGCAGGTCTCAGAAGTATGCTGCTGCTGCTGCTTTCTAGCTGTGCGCCTTGAGACAGTCTTTTTAATTCCCGAGCCTCAGTGCTTCCTGCTTTCTTCAGAGGACCTGAGTGTGGGTGCTTGGCACCCGGGTGCACGGCCCATGCTGTGGCCCTCCCTGACCGGTCCTCCTCCAGCTGGCCTCCTGCCATATCCGGGCATGCATGGCTGTCTGTCTGGTGGGTGTGCATTCGTTTGGCTTCCCTGGGAGACTTCAGCTCACCTCTACTGGGGATCGGCAGTGTGGATGCTCAGCCTGAGGGAGGGCCCTGAGCAGGGAGGCCCTCCACCAGCTGGGTCTCCACGGTGGGATTCGCCCTCTAATGTAATTGACCCAGCAGTTGGCCAGGCAGGTGCTGTGATGGGCAGTTGCCGGCAGATGCATCCAGCAACCTGCGGGGTGAGATCTGACGGGCTGGGGTTGCTGTGGGGTGTGGGAAGGGCTTGGGGTCTAGATCTGTCTGCAGGCTGTCCTGTCGCAGACTGACCGGCCCAAGCAACAGATGTTGACTGTCTCAGTCCTAGAGGCTGGAAGTCTGAGTTTGAGGTGGTGACTGGTTTGGATTCTTCTGAGGTCTCTCTCCTTGACCTGTGGACAGACTCCTTCTCCTTATGTCCCCTTGTGACCTCTCCTCTGTGTGTGCGTGCCTGGTGACTGTCTCCTCTTAGGAGGATACCGGTTCTACCGGATTAGAGCCTTATACTTAGGACCCTTATGACGTTGCTTAGCCTTGGCTGCCTCCTTGAAGGCATTGCCTGCAGGTACAACCACATTGATGGTTTGGGCTTCAACATAGGAACTGGGGGTGGTGGTGGTGGTGTGTGTGCATAGTTTAGTCCATAACAGTGTCCTTCCCTGCCTCCGCCTTCCCCAGGTCCCATGGTGACACGGGCGGACAGGTGGTCATTATTCATGCGGATCGGGCTGGGGCTGCAGGCCATGTCCTGTCCTGCCCTGCCCACGCTGGTGGGTCATTCAGGCGCGGACTTCCAAAGTGAGTGGAACCAGGCAACAGTGAATTTCTGGACCCAAACCAGACTACTTACTTTCCATCTTTATTGTGATTTCTTCTTATGATATCTTTATTGTTTGATAATATCTTTGTTTACTTCATATATTTAATTGTATTTATCCGATGTCTGTATTTTCCGTATTTATTATAGTCTTATTTTAATTGAAGTTGTAGAGATTTCATTTTTACTGGGAAAGCATAAGAGACATTAGGGTATTACGTTCTGAAAATTTGAAAGAATGTGTGTTTAGATCAGAACAATGTTTTAAAAATATAAAACAAATTGTGAAAAAATTAGGAAATTTGGTTAAAATTTGTCTTACAGAAAAGTGGAAGTGGAGTAGTCTGGGGTGAGGCCTGATTTCAGGGCACCTGTCACAGGAGCTGTGCTGCCCGGTTGGGAGGGGAGCTGCTGTGGGCTCACCCAGGCCTCGGCTCCCGGCTCCAAGTGTGGCCCCAGCCCTGCGGCTCCAGTCTCCCACGTGGCCCACAAACAATATCCAGATGCAGAGGGGAGGGTTGGCCATCTTCCTCTGCCTGAAGACCACTGCCCTGCCACATTCTGTTACCATGGTCAGTTTCTTCTGTGGCCGTGGTCCATCATCCAGGCGGGAACGGTGGTCATCAGGTGATTGATCGATTACAGTCTCGCTGTCTCCACAGCTTTGAGCAGACGGAGTTGACGGTGATCTTTGAGTGGCTTTACAAAAGGGGTTTTGATCATGAGCTTTAAAGATGGCAGAAATAAAATTGGCTATCAGCCCACATCCCGTGCCCGTGCAGTTACATTCTGAAGACTCCTTGTGAGTCTGCCCTGCTGGCACTGGCTCCCCGGAATTGACTTTGATCTCCGAGTCCCGACACAGATGTAAGGGTGGAAGGTGCAGGTCAGCCCGTGTCAGCTGTCCCCACAGTTAGCCTTTGGGAGGAGCACCAAGCTTCTAGAACATCTCAGGCTGGCATTTTCTGCTGTTGTGCAAAGAGAAGAAGAGCACATAAGGTTTCCAGTGTTGAGTAGGAAAACAGCCTTCAATCTCCACCAAACCAAGAAAAAAGATGACTGATTATTTAGTTTTTAAATCCTCAAAACAATAAAACTTGAGTCTTGGCAGACGCTGGCAGAGCCAGTGTAACCGTAATCCTCAGGTTAACTTGGTTTCCAGGCTGGTGCGATAGCCCTTCTTCGTGCATGCTTCTCCTGCAGTGAGGGGTCCTCTGCCCTGGGTCTTGTCCAGTGTGGAGACACGGGGCCCCACCCTGTTCAGGGCGGCGGGATCGTCAGAGCCAAAACCTTGACGTGTTGGAAACTGGCACTGTTAATGAGTACAATTTGCAGATTATGTGACATGAATCATGTTAATCAGCTTATATTTATTAATTGGTCTAATCCTCACAGCAACTCAGAGACAGATATAATTGCCAGTTTATAGATGTGGAACCTTGAGACCAAGGGTATCGAATGATAATTCACTACCTCCTGAAGGTGTAATGGTACGCATAGAAAATACAGAATTGTGTGTCTGTGTGTGTGCGTGTGTTTTGTGTGTTATGTATGTAAGAATGAAGTTCGAAAAAAGTCTAAAATGAACCTTTTGCGGTTTTATTTTATGTATGTATGTATGTATGTATGTATGTATTTTAAGCTCCTCGCTGGGGCTTGAACTTGCAGCCCTGAGATCAAGACCTGAGCTGAAATCAAGAGTCAGAAGCTTAACAGACTCAGCTGGTCAGGTGCCCTTGAGGTGTTATTTTCTAAAACTTATGAGACAATTCAAACGTATGAAGAATGCGTAGACTCCTGTAATCACCTCCTGGGTACCCTCAGGGAGCTTCAGTAATTACCAGCCCATGGCTGGTCTCACTTCCTCTGTATGCCCTGCCACCGATTAATGTTATTTTCAAGCAAGTCCAAGACACCCTATCATTTCACCCGTAAATGTTTCAGTACTTGTCTCTAAAGTTGAGAACTAAAAACATACACACTCACATGTGCATACATAACCATATTACCACTGTTACGCTTAACAAAGGAACAGTTCCTGGGTGCCTGACTGGCTCAGTCAGTTAAGCATCCGACTCTTGGTGTCGGCTCAGGTCATGATCTCAGGGTCCTGGGATTGAGCCCCGTGTCGGGCTCTGCACTCAGTAGGGAGTCTGCTTGTCTGTTTTTCTCTCTCTGTCCCCCTCGGATAGGTAAATAAATCAACCGAAAAAAAAAAAAATATAGTTCCTTAATATCACCGAAAATCCCATTCATGTTCAGTTGGAAATTGGAGTACCATAATTTTTGTCTTTCACCTTGTTTGAATCAGGATCCATTAAATGTCTACCCAGTGCAACTGGGCTGATCTTCTAGGTCTCTTAATGCGTGGGTCCCATGGCCAGCTTTTCTTTCTTCCCATGTGATATGTTTGCAAAGCTGAGTTGTGTGTTTTGTGGTGTTTCCTTAGTCTGGACTTTTTTTTTTTTTTTTTTAAACTGCATCCACTTGGGGTCACTTTTATGCTCCCTTGCCTTCTCTGTTTCCCCATAAATTGATGGTTTTAGAGGCTTATTTTGGTGCCCCTTCTGGTTTGCTTGGTAGACTATTTCCTGGGTGGTGGCTGGGCTTCATCAGGAGGAATGGACCTTCTGGTTGTCTTACTATTGATGGTAACTGCTGCCGGTGGGCCCGGCCCAGATCCGGTAATGCTTAGAGGTTGCAGAATGGTAGAATGGTAGTTTGTGACTCTGTCATTCATTCTGTTTGCTTGTTGGGAAGCTCTCAGGGAGAAAAGCTTTCTTTATGCTGGTCTAGGCCTTGCCCACCTTTGGGGCATTTCAGGGGAAGGGAGCATTTTCCTCTAAGCCAGATGGATCCGTGCAGAGGACAAGACCCAGACCCATGGCGGATACCCCTTGCTGTAGCCGGCTCCTGGGAGAGGTGGCCTGGTTCCCACTCCAGGATGGGAGCTGTCTGCTGTGCTCCCCTGCTCCATCTCTAGTCCTATTCCCTGTGAAGCCAGTTTTGAGAAGTGTTTCATGCCGTCCATGGAGGTAACAGCCGGTGTTTATCTGGTCACAGAGTCCGCTGGACTGGGTGTCCGCAGGGAAGGAGCTGCCGGTTGAGATGGGGGAGGTGGTGGTTTGAATGCCCCACTGGCCACTTAATGACCTCAGCAGATTGTGGGATTGGGCTGGGCTCTGCTTCCCCTCTGTCCAGCGGGGATGATGCCGCCCATGTCCTCTGCGTTGTGTGGTGAGTGTTAAAAGGGGTGAAAAGCTCTGAGAGGGAACCACCTCCGAGCATGGGGCTCGGCACCATGGAGACGCCATGTAGTGTGTCCTTCTGCTTCGCCTAGTTCCTCCAGTCATCGTGGGGGCCCCCTTGTCACGTGGCATCTGTCTGGACTCGGGTCCCTGCGGCATGTGCAGCAGACCCTGAACCCAGCAATACCCACTGACACTGGGTCTGATTACAGGTGCCGCCCGGAGCCAGTGGGCTGCACTGGGATGAGGTGGGGGCTGGCTCGGGCCCCAAACACCCTGCCTGGCTGTCGGGTGTGACAGCACACATGCAGTGTGTGAGGAAGCTGCAGTGTTGTGTGCGTGGGAGTGAAAGTATACGTTTGTAGGAGGCTCCAACCTGGTGGAAAGTTTTGAACCTTCCAGCTGAGAATCAAGACAGGAGAGGGTGCGGGTGGACAGTTGCTCCAAACCTCTTTCTTTTAGAAGCCAGTGCCGCTGTGGTTCTAACCAGGTCCCAGTGGACGTGCCCATCCCGCCCTCCTCCCCCACTCGGTTCCAGAGGCCCCTCCCAAGGGATGGGTTGACAGTACACACTTCGCTTTCCCGTAAGTGTTCTTGGTACATAAAGTAGGAAAACAGAAGGTGGTAATTGGAGAGGTTCCTGCTCCCTGAGCACAGGAGGTAACAGGGATCAGAGGGAACAAGGCAGTGGGCTGCATGTTGCCTTTCCCTTTACTTAGCAACCTCCTTGGTCCCCACAGAATGGGGGGAGGCGTTCTGTAAGGATCAGCTGGCAAACTAGATACTACATTCTAGATAAACTGGTGCCGCGTACAGCTTCTGGGTACAGTGTCTCTGTTGCAAAGTAGCATTTTTCATTAAAACAATAGGAGCTTTAAAATGCATCTTTCGTTTCTCCTGAGTCTGCAGAATGTGAATATCACCCTAAAATGTCAGGGCTAAATTTCTTAAGGTGAGTGAGTGGGACAGGCTTGAAATTGAGCAAAGAAAATTGAGATTGATCACTTAGGTTTACTTTCCCCCTTTTGGTAGGTCATTGTTTCATGTTAAATTTGTGTTTTATGTCCATGCCTCCTTTGAAGCTTGAGATGCTGATGTGATTGTAAGCAAACATCTCCATAACAGGACGGAGAGGACTGGTTTATGAAGTGGGTAGACGGAGTGAGAGCTAATGTTCACATGGCTGTTTTTCAAAGGCAGGGCCACTCAGCCAGATGAATCCAGGCACATGTGGGTTCTTATGGTTGATGCAAACCTGTGGACCAGCTACGATGAGCACCCCCGGAGCAGCCCTGTGGGAAGGCATTTGGTGTGGTTCAGATGCCTCCTCCCAGGGCAGGCCTCGGCAGGGCTGTTGCCTTTGCTGATAATCCATCTCTGTTACTTGGAGACTGTGAGTTAGATTTTAATTTTTTCAGCAAGAAAATCATTTGAAAATATAGAACATTCCTCTTGTAATCCTGTTAAACAAAATGGTTTACGTTAAGGAAAGCCTCTTGTGGATTAAGTGGGGGTAACAAGGAATGAATTAATACAAAGAAAAAAAAAACCTAAAAAAAAAAAGCGGTAGCACCTTTTTGAGATTGTTGTGCATAAATGAAAATCAGAAGCAGGTGCAGAAGTGGGTGTGAACAGCAGAAATGAGTGGGAAAGGCCGTCACCATCCTCAGGTTGGAAATCTGAGGCACGTGTTGTTTCTTTCGGTTGAGAATAGTTTTGATGCATAATGAGCCTAAACGTTAAAGAAACACTGTTTTTTCTCTCAAATCGTAGGTGAAAGTGGGTGAGTGCCGGCAGCGTTTGTCCAAAACATTACGCAGGCAGACTCCTGTTGAGGGAGTGGGATGGCAGGGCCGCCGTGGTGCCGGCTCCTTCCGGGCCGGAGCCCTCTTGTGCGCCGGGGGATGGTCTCTTGTTTCCTTCCCGGAGTGGAGGTAACGGTCAGACCTGGAGTCTTCCTGAGACTGCATCTCGTGAAAGTGAAACAGTCATTCTTCTGTGTCGGCTTCGTGTTTCGTTCTGTGTGCCACAGTGATGGGCAGGGATGGGCCGTGGCTGAGAAGGGGGAAGTGGGACCTGGGCAGCGGCGTGGGGCCACAGCAGGACTCGGCTTGTCTAGCAGGCCACTTGCCGGGCACCGGTCCCAGTGTGGACGTGTGGTTTGTGTGTCCAAGTGGACCTCAAAGAGGACATTATTAATAAGCAGGAAAATGCCTGAAAAATAGCCATCAAGTTACTTTTAAACAGACTCTTACTTTAGACATTTATGATTAGACATTATGATTAGACATTTGTGTGTTTATCATAGGATTATTCAAGTAGAAACAGAAAAACCCCAAACCTAGCACTGTAAGATGCCGTGTATAGGTTTTGCGTTTGTCATTTTGGGTGTGGTTTGCTTGCTTCTAGTCGCGTCTTTGGACTGAGGCTCTTAGGACATTTTTCAGATGTGGTGGTCCTCCTGGCTCGTCTTCACAAAATTGCTTCTGTCATCCTTGCCAGCATGTGGATATTTCATAGATGGCCACTTTTTTGAATATTGAAGCTCCTTCTGGCTTTTCAGTATTCTGAACAACACAATACAGGATGTTTTCATAATAACTGCGTCGAATACTTCTTTGTGATGTTGCCCTAGATGGGTAACTGTTCTGCCAAAATTTTCTTCAATAAAAATAATGTTGTGTGGACTCTGCAAAGTTGGTACCAATTTACCCCTCCGCCCGCCAGGCATCGCATTGAGGGGGAGGTGGTGGCTGCAGAGGGAGTTAGTCCTTCCACCCTGCAAGCCCCAGGGTGGGGGGCGGACCTCCATCGCACACTTGGGGTCCCTCGCTCTGCCTCCCTCTCCCCCTCCAGCCCAGCCTTCAGTTTCTTAGGCTTCATAAGAATACTGATTATGAGGGGGACGGAGGGGGGCTCAGTCAGGTTAAGTGTCCACCTCTGGTTTCTGCTTAGGTCAGGATCTCACGGTTGTGGGATGGAGCCCTGTGTTAGGCTCTGCGCTCAATGTGGCGTCTGCTTCAGATTCTTTCTCCCTCCTCCTCCCCCTTCTCCTGTGCACACATGCAGTCTCTCTCTCTCTGATAAATAAATAGATGAATAAAGTCTTTTTAAAAAAAGGAATATGGATTATGGATTGTGTCTGATTTCAGGTGTGGCATTGGAGGTTGAGGGAGGGACATGCCCACAGCTCTGGGTAAGGGGAACCTTCCCCAGAGGCTGCCGAGGAGCGATCGCCAAGACAGTTGGCAGAAGAGACGGGCTTCCCAGCACCTGCGGCCTGGCTGGCATCCTCCACGCGGTGGCTTTGGAAGGATGTGCGTGGCCACCCTTCCTGGGGAGCGTGGGTGTGCAGTGTGCTTGGGTGAGATGAATGCTTCCCATCACCGTCTGGCTGTGGCGTGTGACTTTCTCTTTCCTTCCTCGTCTGCAGGGCCATTTTGGCCGAGGGCTGCACCACACCGAGTTCTCTTGCCCAGGAGTCTGAACTCCATGTGGGGAGTGGCTCCAGGCCCCTGCCCTGCTGCCGGTGGCATATCAGGCTGCGCTGCCAGAAAGCCTCTGTGTTGCCTTGTCATAGCCAGAGCACAGATTCCTTCTGTTGCGGGAAGTGCTTGTTTTGAGTCCTCTGCAGGGAGCTGGTACTGGTATGGTGTGTGCCAGAGGTGGTTCTGTGCTGATGGTGGTCGTGGCTGTGGTTAGTGGGCATCTCCTGAGTACCAAGAGTTCCGTGTATGTTGGCTACCTCTATGAATAAGCCACAAAATCCACATTATCATGTCATTGTAGGGATTAAGAAACTCAGAGAGTACAAACCTCGTGTGGGGTCCTTCCAGGCCGGGGTGGGGGGTGGAGAAGGCCAGGTTGGTGTCCAGGTGTCCAGGCCCCCTGACCTCAGAGCCTGTGGGTAGAGATTGAATGGGCAGGAGTTGCTGGTGTCCTGTGTTAGGTGTCCTTGGGGCAAGGGAAGGAGGTGCACAGCCAGCCTTGGACAGGACAACTTCAGGGAGCTGTTACAGAAGCTGCAGGGCTTGGGCTAGAGGAACTCAGCTCCTGTCCTATGGAGCCTGAGAGTGCATGGGAGTAGCAGACATCTGCGTCCTGTGTGTTTTTGTTCCTATGTTAATCTGTCCCCACCTGGGCGGGTCCCCTCAGGACTTTGTAAGGCATACACACATGCACAGGAACCTTTGGGATCGTCATCCTTCCCTTCTCGCAGCCTGGCCTGTGAGTCGGGGCTATTGGCAGCTTCGGGGTGGGAGGTGGGGCCGTGGAGGAGATGGGAGCAGGGCGGGCAGCACTGGGCTCCGGCCTGCCTGCCCTCCTGAGCCTTTGCGGAGGGCTGGCCGCTATGACAGCGCGGCATCTGGGCCAGGCCGTGTGCGCCTCCCTGAGAGATGGGTCTGGGTCCAGAATGCTTGTCTTCCAGGGCTAGGGGAGTTGAGGTGGGGTGTATTAGGTCCTTAGTCTCAGTGTGGCTTTGGGATCCCAGGGATGGGGAGGCAGCACTTGATGCCCGGGCGTGGAGAAGGCCCAGGGTACCCCGCTCCTGTGTGCAGACACTGACCATGGAAGCGAACAGAGCTGGAAGCCCAAAGTTTCTGTTGAAGAACGGGTGCTAGCCAAGTGCCTGCGTGACTGCAGTGCCACGAGGGGCCCACAGGAGGCAGGTACATGAGATTCGGGCCAAATTATTGGCAGGTTCCTGAATGAGTGAATGCTGCCAGGTCTTGGCCTGTCAGTGTCCCTTAGTGAGGGTGTCCTTGTGCTGTTGATTTGGCTCCTGCCATATGAAATCTGCCATTAGATTGTGCTCTGACTTCCTGCAGCACCAGGTTGCCGTGACCTTGGTGTCAGTTCCCTGCTGCTTCTGTAGCAAACTGCCCCCAACTTGGGGCACGCATATATTCTCTTGCGGCCCTCTCTGGAGGGCACGTGTTGTAAAGTGAAGGTGTTTGCAGGGCTGTGCTCCTTCTGGAGATGCCATGGGAGGGCCCCACCCCCGCCTCCCCCTGCCATTTCTGGTGCACCCCTGTCCACCGGCCTCAAGGGCAGCAGGGTGGCTTTCCCCAGGCTCTCTCTGATCTCTTCTTCCATCCACATGCCACCTCTCTCCTCTGCTTCCCTTTGCCAAATTGTTAGGACCATCATGGTTGCCTTGGGCCCATCTGGACACTCTAGAACAAGATCCTTAACTCACACCTGCGAAGCCCCCTTGGTCATGGTAACAGTCACAGGATCTGGGGATTCTGACGTGATCGTCTCTGCTGGGAGGGGGCCTTTTTCTGGGGATCACAACAGTCCCTCACTCTGTTTCTGAAGCTCCTGTGAGTCACACTTCCACCCGGCAGAGTAGGGGGCATGCTTGTTGTCACTGGGGCTCAGCCTTCCCCTCAGCCTGGGGCGGGGGCCCTGCTGAGTCCCGGGCTGTCCGGTGCCGTCTCCTAACTTAGGCTACAGTTTAGAAAGTACAGTTAGACTGTGAGGACCTGGGTAATGATTTGGGGCACTTGGCACAGGCTGACTGATGTGTGGGCACCAGAGATCTTGACTCAGTACAGGGACGCTGAGTTTGGAAACCCAGCCCATTCTCCTGGTCCAGACTGCTGTCTGTGGGCATCCTTCATGGCCGGACTCCTCCCCCCTTGTGCAGCCAGCCTCGCCCCTGTTCACTGCCACTGAGGAGCCTTGCTTCTTCTCCCCTGCATGGCATTCCAACCACCGGCTGCTCCTGTCCCACTCCTTGCTGGTGGGGACACAACCTGCCTTTTGGCCCTGGTGTGGCCTGTCCTATCCCTTGGACACTCTTTGTGAATCCCGTGACTTGTGACTGACCCTGTCCCATGTCACCTGCCACTGTCTGCCTGGAAATGCGGTCATGACTTGTGCCTTCTTCATGTAGTGTCCCTTGGAGGATGAGGGGATTGGGAGACTGGGGTTCTCTGTCCGGCTTTGCTCCTACACTGCAGGCACGACCCGCAGCCCTGCAGGATGGGTGCCCCCACTAGCCTGGACAACTGGCAGATGCCTGTTTAGGCTTTAGACTTTAAACAGGAAAAAGAGAAGACAGGAGAAATGGTAGAGTTGATCCCAAGAAGTGGCATTTGCCGGGAATAAATTCGACTCTTGTTCTGGTCACTAACCTATTACCTGCTCAATACAGAAAATGTGGGGCAGTGTAACGAGGGGGAAAAAATTGCCTGTAATTATTCCATCTATAGGCGACCGTGGTTACGTGGGGCGGGGGCAGGTCCTGTTTTCCCACCTTTCTGTTCTGCGAAGGTTCACATGTGCGGCGTGCTCAATGGTGTGTGGTTCCGTTTTTTTTGCTACGTCATCTTTGTTACACTGACATTTTCCCATCCTCACTTTCTAATTGATTATGTATCCTACAGCTGTGTGTGATATTTAATCATGGATGGATTGGAATGGACTCATCCCAAACTAGATCTCTTTTCTTTTCTTTTTTTAAGATTTTATTTAGAGAGCAAGCGAGCATAAGCAAGGGGAGCAGTGGGCAGAGGGAGAGGGAGAAGCGGGCTCCTTGCTGAGCAGGGAGCCTGATAGGAGGCTCTATCCCAGGATCCTGGAGCATGACCTGAGGTGAAGGCAGCTGCCTAACCCACTGAGCCACCCAGGCAGCCCCCCCGAACTAGATTTCTTTTTAGAACTTTTTGAGTGCTTCAAGTAAAAAAAAAAAAAAAAAAAGACAGCAGTTAATGTTTTAAAACAGGTAAGAAGGAAACCAAATACCCTTCCCTCATTACCCCCTGTCTCTTACCGTGTGAGGCGTGGCCCATGTGCTGTCTGCTCCCTTTGGGAGCAGGGGATTGGTGGCTGTGGGCTCTCTTCCATTGGGCGGCTCTTCTAAGTTGGCAAGCACACGGTTTGCTCTTTGGTCTGTCTCCTCTGGTGCTTCTGACTGGACATGGTTTGCTTTGCTCCTGAGTGTAGAAAGGGACAACCCCACAAACCTTACGTGTGGTGCCCGTCTGGTAAGAGTGAAGGGCTGCAGAGCAAACCACGACCAGGTTCATGAGCATCAGAGATATGTAGGATTATGGGCCCTGCTGTGGGTATTTTGTTCCAAAAAAGTTTTTGCAATCTACTGGTAGTCCATTTAAAAATAAAATATGCTCAAGTTTATTAAGAACCACAGTCAGCTACCTTCTGATGAAAGAGGTTTTGACTTTTTGCTTTTTAGAATTAATGAAGATCCAGATGTTTGTGGTAGGCAGGAAATCAAGCAGATTTTATAGGAAATTATGTAAGGAAGCTTAATGACTAATTTTTTTCTGGATTAGACAAGTGGAGAACAGTCTTAGGGAAATGTGTACATCCATTACTCATTAGTTTACTATATGATAATTAAAATTGTATAGAAGCATATCAGATAATCAGAAACTGGGTGGCATTTTGTGCTAAGGGTCAAAACAAAGATTTTGCTTGGAATGTCGAGCAGAATTACACTCGGGCTCAGATTAAACACATGGCAGGCATCCTATTCCAATTTTTGAAATCATCAGCCAGGCTTTATTCTATTTTTTGGGTCTTTGTTCTTTTGTCCTTTGTGCTAATGAAAAGGAACGCTGGGAAAATGGCATTGGGAGGCCAGTGCAAAATCGGTTGGGGTTTTTCTCCCTGGTGGGAACTGTGAGATCTGCCTGTCTGCTCCTTCCCCCTCAGCCACTCCCCCTCCGTTCCTTGTTGGGCTGAGGTTTTTGTCTCCATAACCCAAGTTTACCTTTTTGGATGAATGAAACTTAACCAAATGAGTAGTTTATTTATACACATACATTCATGTATAATTTTTTACTCGGGTTCATCGTAATGTATGTCTACTACAGAGAGTTTCCTTATATCTCTGCGACACCCCGTGTCAGTTTCTTGGTCCAGTGACACTGGGATAGTGGTAGTGTGTCTTGAGCTGTGTTGGGAAGTATCAGCATAGTAATCCCTGGGAAGCCTTTGTAGATAAGTGCCCAGGAAGGTGGCAGCTTTCTCTCTCTCTCAAATGGTTGGACATTTGCTTTCAACCTCATTCTGCCCTGTTCAGGGTTCCTTGGATGAGTTATCGTTCACAGCATTGACCTTTTCACCAAAATAGTGTGGAGAAACCCCGGCAACAGTGGGAAGCAAACCCCATTCTTGAGCGATGAACATCGGGATGCTTGTTTCCGGCAGATGCCTTCTGTCTGGTTCCCCACCTCCTCCCGTGTAAATCTGCTGGTGTGTCTGCAGATGGAGAAGGACCCACCCCCTGGTGAATGTCCCCGCCTCCAGGAGCTGAGCCTCCTGCTGTCATGCCTGGTCCCTGCAGAAGCACCCCGTAGGGGGGCTGCTGTCATGCCTGGTCCCTGCAGAAGCACTCCGTAGGGGGGCTGGGCAGACACCCTCAGTGCAACTCCCTGTCCCCAGACCATGCTTGGGTGGAACTTTGAGGGAGAAGTATGAACTTTCAGGGAGGAATAGATGGAACTGTGTGTGAGTGGCGGTCCCAGGTCTCTAGGCTGTCACTACAAAGGCAGTCAGAGCTCTGCAGCCTTCCATGTGGGGCCCAGGCGCAGAGCAGCCTTGGGGATGGCCCGTGCAAAGGCTGCCCTCTCTGGGGCTTGAATGTCTGCAGCCTTTAGCAAAGGTTGGTCTGCCTGCTTAGTGAGCTTGTGTGCACAGTGAGCTCTGAGCTCTGACAGTCCAGTGTGAGGCCAGCATGGTGTGGGGGAATGTTGCCCTGGCTGGCCCTTGCATGCTCCCACAGGCAGTGGTCCACTTTCCAGAACTTCCTCTGATTGGGGCACATGTGTTTGGAGCTCAGGGCCCTGGCTGGCTGGCTGGCTGGTCTTTTGAGCCCTCCAGGGTCTGGCCATAGAGGCCATTCTGGCTTGCTGTGTAGGACGTAGGAGTTGGCTTCTAACCCTTGTTAGTTACTTGCTTGTCCCGGAAAGTGCTTCATCTTTTAGAGCTTATATTGCTAAATTGCATTGCATTTCCCCTTGCTCTGGTGTTTTTTCATCAAGAACAAAAAATTTCCATTTCCATTAGTGGAAGTCTGATAATCTCTCAAGGACAGATCAATGCATCCAGATGTCCAGTTTTTCCGTGAAAACTGTCTCCCTTTAGCTTCCCATGGGAGTTGGTATCTGCCTTCTTTGTGGCCCTCTCTCCTTGCAGCATGATTACATGGAGCCCAGTGTGCGCGTGTGTGTATGTGTACCTGTACGTGCTTCTGCTGTGCAGTTTGTGTTCAGGTATGGGCATGTTTGTGCATAGCTGTGTGTGTGTGTGAATGTGTATGCCTGTGGGCATGGGTGTGTGTGCATAGCTGTGCATGTGTGAGTGTGCATGCACGTGGGCATATTTGTGCATAGCTGTGTGCGTGTGTGAATGTGCATGCACGTGGGCATGTTTGTGTGTGCATAGTTGTGTGCATGTGTGAATGTACACGCACTTGGGCGTGTTTGTGCGTAGCTGTGTGCGTGTGTGAATATGCACGCATATGGGCGTGTTTGTGTGTGCATAGCTGTGTGTGTGAATGTGCATGCATGTGGGCATGTTTGTGCATAGCTGTGTGCATGTGTGAACGTGTATGCACGTGGGCATGTTTGTGTGTGCATGTGGGCATGTTTGTGCATAGCTCTGTGTGTGTGTGAATGTGAATGCACGTGGGCATGTTTGTGTGTGCATAGCTGTGCTTGTGTGAGTGTGCATGCACGTGGGTGTGGGTGTGTGAGTACGTGTCCTGCAGGTACTGGCACTGTGTCTGGTCCTCTTGGTCCCTTGCACTGTGTAGATTGGTGGCACATGTGAACAGCATGGGTGGAGCTCCATCTGGGAGGAGAGTCTCACCCAAGTTTCACAGATAAATATATATAAAGATTGATTTATGTGTTTTGGAGAGTGCACACGGGTGGGGAGAATGGCAGAGAGAGAATTCCAAGTAGACTCCCCGTGGAGCCCAGAGCCTGATGCAGGGCTCCATCTCCCTGAGATCATGACCTGAACTGAAAGGGAGGGTCGATGCCTAAGCCAAGCCGCCCAGGCACCCCCACATAGACGTATTTTTAACTGGGGGCCTGGTTTAGACAGCGTGTCAGCTTTTCTTAGGTTGTAGTGACTTTGTTTTCCTCCTTGTTGTCCTTCCCCCCAGACTCTGCATAGCGCCTTGCTTTTTTGACAGGTGGGCAGCTTTGGGAGCACAAATGGTTCCTTTGTGTATTTGTGTACTCACTCACTCCATCACAGTTTAGCAGGTCCCTGTCGAGTGGCTCCCTGTGCTGACCCCGTGCCCGACACTGGGGATCTAGCTGTGAAGGGGACAGGTACAAACTGGCGTTCCTGGAGCCAGTCCCATTTGGACTAGGTAGAGGAGATAGATGAGAGACTGAGATGAGTGCATTATAGTGCAATTTCCAGGATAAGGACCGGAACGCAGCAGGGAATAGTGGGGGGAGTGTAGGTCTGCAGTGGATGGCGTGAGGGTGCAGTGGAGTCCCGGAAGGAGGTGTGGCTGAGAGAGCACGTCTGACCACAGACCTGGAGGAGGTGAGCAGGGGAGGATGGAGACCTCCAGCAGGGATGGTGGGAGCTCTGGGCAGAGTCCTGAGAAGGAGGGACCTTGAAGCATTTTAGGACCATTTTAGGAGCCAGAGAGAGCTGTGCATGTTCTGAGAGCAACGTGAGTGGATAAAGAGGCCCCACATAGGGTGAGCGAGCAGCAGGCGGTGGGCAGGCGGCCTGCAGCGGCCCTTGGTAGCTGCTAATGAGCCAGTCATGGCCCCTGCTGGTTCTGCAGTCCCCCTCCCCCCATGCCCAATAGCAGTCTTAGGGGCTTGCAGCTCTCTGAATGAAAACTGTCACTTTGATTCTAATGATCACTTTAAAGATGACTATTGTTGAACCTATAGGAGCTTTCAAGTTCAGATGATTGAGCTCTGAATCCTGTCCAGTAGTTATCTCAACAATTGGGGTATTTTGGCACCGGGTTGGGGGTGTTTTAAGGCCCGAGTCAGTGAGTGATCTGGGGGGACGCACGCTGGAAGTCACTTAATTTTTTTGTTTTTCTTTTGCCCTCCATTTTTTGGGCGCAGTATTAAGTCAGCCTCATTTTAGACTTTGGGCCTCTGTCATCAGTAAAGCTGTCATGCTTTTCCCTAAAGACCAGGTTTGAAGCCTTTCTTCTAATGTTTTGTACCAGCCACACTAAGTGGCTTCATGTCAACTCTCCATTCATATTTTCTGCAGCAGCTAATATGCCTGGTGTGCTCATAATTGTTGCATATTCAAAATGCATGTGAAATCTCCGTGTATGCCCTGCTTTTCTCGGGATAAATTCAGAGAACAACTGTGAAGTCTAATCCATATTGTCATGTTGTTGAAAAGAAAATAGGGTTAGAGGCTTATTTGGAGGCTTTGAGTGTTCGTGGTGATACAGATGGGTGTTACTGACGGATGATGTAAAATCTTGAGTTCCCGAGGCAGGGGCAGGCTCAATTTTTGGCTGAGGCATATTGCGCCATGGTGGTGCTGTTGAAGAAAAAGGAGCATCTGGGGCGCCTCCGGAGCTCAGTGGGTTAAGCCTCTGTCTTCGGCTCAGGTCATGATCTCAGGGTCCTGGGATCGAGCCCCTCATCGGACTCTTTGCTCAGTGAGGAGCCTGCTTCTCCCTCTCCCTCTGTCACTCCCCCTTCTTCTGTGCTCCGGCTCTAAAATCTTTAAAAAAGAAAAAAAAAAAGAAAAGAAAAAAAGGAGCGTCTTTTATGATTAGCATTATTTGGTCCCAGAGTCTGTTAGATTATATTCCGATTGTTGAGGATGCACTGCACCCCCCACCCCCGCCCCGGTTTAGGAGGAAGACTCAGCCATTGTGTATGTACGTGTGCTTGCACGAACCTCTCTGCAGAGGATGGGGGGGGGTCTCCTGGAACCTTCTCTGTGCGAGGGTTTCCCACGCCTTGTTGCCTTCTTGTCGGATGCACGGAGCTGGTTGTCTATCACTGGAGGCCTCTCCCATGGCAGGGGCCATCCCCTGCTCTGGGTCCACCCTGAGCCATCTTAGGGCCTTCATCCTCCTCCTGGGGCTCCCCTGCCCACCTTCTCCTCAGAGTTCCCTCCTCTGGATGCCTTTTCCTCTTTGAGGACAGTTTTGAAGTCTGTCGTCCAGCATAGAATTTGGTGCTCTGGAGGAGGGCCTAAAATATCCGTGGGGAAGAATTGGATTACCCTGGGAAAAGATAAGGGGAAGATGTTTGTATTTATTCATTTAATTAATTTTTAAAAAAAGATTATATTTATTTGAGAGAAGGAGAGAGAATGCACGTGTGCAAACATGAGGGGGGTGGGGCAGAAGAAGGAGAAGCAGACTTCGTGCTCAGCACAAAGCCAACGCGGGGCTCAGTCCCAGGACCCTGAGATCATGACCTGAGCTGAAGGCAGGTGCTTTACTGACCGAGCCACCCAGGCCCCCCTTTTAAATTTTTCATTAGTTGATTGTAGTGTTTTAACACCATTAAAATAAGCAGAAAACTGTTACTATTACTTTATTAGAGCACTTTAAACCATTTTTTCCTGGGTGGGTGGCAGAAAGAAAACCTTGTCTTGTCTCAGCCACTTTTTAAAATGCAAATTTTCAATGGTTTATTTTTTTGTTGGCAGCAAAGCATCATCTGTGTTTTTTACACACAGAGTTCCGGACACTGTAAGAGAGCACAGCTCTGTGTGCCCCTGCTTTCCCCGCTGGCCAGTGGGGATCCCTGTGGGTCTGGAAGGACGCCTGTAGCACAGCAGTGCTTGGGGTGCAAACATCTGACCGCATCGAGTAGCGCACTCTGTGTGCACCTTCTAGAGTCGGGAATGTTCCTTCTGGGGCTGAGATTGGGGCTGCATTGAACCGTCTGTGTGGGAGATGACATGAGGGGCTCAGAGCAGGAGCAGTGCTTTGGAATCTTCTTCAGCTGGGCCAAGAGCTGATTTTTAGGGATTTCTATATTTAACCCCATGCTAATTCTTGAGATGTGGGGATGGGAGATGGATCTCATCCCTCCCTGGGGCTACCTGTCGAGGGGCTCCTGGCCCAATTCAAGTAAAGGATGCTGGTCTCTCCTGCCTCCTGTTCTTGGTCCTTTTTAGGGTGCCGTGCTGCCATGAGTGGTTACTTCTCATGTTGCTCCTACTTTTGTAGGTTTTCTCTCTATCCTCCTTCCCGAGTTTTCCCGTTGCGTGGGAGGGAGGAGACCTGGGCATGAGGTTGCACAGGTTAGAGCCCCCCGGGGCCCGCACTAGGGAGCAGAAGCTAAGGAGATGCATCCCAGCTTCACTGCTCCCGGAAGACACTCCTCATTCATTTCTGAGGAGAGACCCTGCAAGATTCTGGTGTGAGGGATTGCGGGAGGGTCCCTGGGGCAAACGTGTTAGAATGGAGGCCCGTGTTGGGGCTGTGAGAGACTGTGGATGTGGAAGGAGAATGAAGAGCTACTAGGGGAACGTAGTTTTCCTTTCTGCCAGGGTTTTGGGCATCAGAAACGAAGCCTTTTTTCGGTCTGGGACAAGGAAGCAGCTAGTTAGCCTGCACCTGGGGGATCCACCTCGTCCTCCTGGGTCTCCGCTTAGGCTGCCAGGCCCTGGGTGGGTCCTGCTTCCTCCCATAGCATCCTTGGGAGTGGGGTGGGCCATGTGATTGGCAGCTGCGGGGAGCAGGGACACTGGTTCTCATCCTGGTTCTTCTCTACGTCTGTGTTGAGGAGAGAGTGTTATTTTTATTAAATAAGCTCAAAAAGAAAAGAGACTGGTTATTAAGAAAGCAAATGATGTGTTTAAAGACTTCAGAAAGCTTCTCTTTGGAGGGAAAGAGAAGATGGGAGAAAATCTCTACAAAATCTTCTTACAGTGTCTAAGAGAGTAGACAGTAAGCAAATCTGCAATGAATTAAAATGGGATGCAGAGACCATTATGAAGGGATTAAACGTATGGGAGAAACGGGAGCTGCTCTTAGAGAAAAGGCATTTATTTCCGCCTGTCCCAGGACTGGGATGGCATAAGTGAGGAGGCAGCTCGGGGTGGCCACATAACCTCATGGAGAAAGAAACGACTTCTGGTATTTCGGAAGGATGGAATTTAAAAGTTGCATTTCGGAAGGATGGAATTTAAAAGTTGCAGACCTGGAAGGGTGTTTGCCGCCTTCTTTTGTTTGTTTGTTTTTAACCCAGCACGATTCTTTATGTGATTACTGAGCTCCTTGAACCGTCTAGATGGACATAGGTTTGAAGAGTATTAATTAAAAAAAAAAAAGTAATACATACTCGTGGATATTGGTTTTTGTTTATTGTTTTTAAGGAGTATAGATACCAAAAGTAATTATAGGTAATTTTTCTTTGGAATATTCTGGAAATATTTTTTCTGAATCTCTCACTTAAACAGTTGAGCCCAGTTACCATGTTTAACAGTAACTGTGGGACAGGGTCCTGCATCGGGTCAGTCCAGACCGACCTCACACAAACATGGATGAACACGAAGCCCGTCTGCTTGAGGGCTGCTAACACGGACGCCTGCGCTCCCACTGACTTGAGGAGACACATGCCCCCTTCTCCACTGACCCGTCATCCTCCCTCCTCCCCCAGTAACTTCTGTCCTCAGCATGCTCTTCGCTGTTGCTGTCATTCGTTGACAGTGTTACCGGGTAATAGATGGAGCCTACAATAGCGCGTTGTTGGTGTTGTCTGTCCTTGTAAGCTTTATGTAAACGGGATTTAGGTGCATGTGGGGCCGCGGCCATTACGTTTGTTCCCGGGTTGCAGTAGCGGGCAGCTGCGGCTCCTTCATTCCCACTCTGTCATGGAGAAGTCCGTTCTGTGCATTGAGCAGCGTGACCAACTGTCTTTCTCTTTTTAATGGATGCATCATTTTTTTCTTGCTGACGCTGGATGCCCTATGGCATTTCGGGTGGATGAAGGACAGAGACCGGGAGCCACCGTTCTGTCCCAGGGAGGAGGTTGCTGTTCTCCGTGGCGCAAGCTCTTCGAGCTTCGGCTGTGGGCGAGCTCTGTGTCTTTCCCATGCACACACAACAGGTCTGTAGAGCGGGACCCAGGGAGCGGAGTGCAGTTCAAACAGCAGGGCCCTGTGGGCTGCTTGTCAGGGATCCTGAGGTCAGGAGCACTTGAAGCCAGAGCGCAGGGACCCATCCTGAGCACAAGGCCCAGTGCCAGGCCCGGGTCGCGGCCTTGGCCTTCAGGGAGTCTTCCTTGTGTGGACATGGGGAGCACAAGTGAGTCTGTACATGAAGAGGAAGCAATCCGTACAGCTCATTTCCTCCTGCGGTTTCAGGCAGCTTCTCTATCAGATCAGAAGAAACTAGCAGTCCCGAGCCTCCATCCCTGAAGAGTAAAATCTCGTCTTTCACTGTTGAAAACAATCACACGATGTCGGAAGAGACGTTGATCCTTGAACCCCCCCTCCCCTCCCTGATAGTAACTAACACAGGAGTTTAATATGTCCATGCACGTTGTTAGAAATGATTATAAAACGTATATGTTTTACATGAGATGATCCTAAAAAGAAAGTTGATTTTCTTTCAGGCTTTTGGAAAAACCAGTTTGTTGGATTCGCCTTACCTGCCTTTGTCTCCATGAATGACTATCTAGTCTGTCTCACTGAGCCGTTGGAGGCTGCTTTAGGGTACTTCGGCACCAGATGCTGCTGCCTGTGTCCTGAGAAACAAGGAAAGAATACTCAGTAACCGCGGGGGGTGGAGCATTCTGCCAGTACCACCCCTACTTCTCCGGCCGTGTTTACGGCTCCCAGTTGTCCTATGAATGGCCCTCGTAGCCTTCTTGAAACTCTGAATTTTTATTTACCTCTGGGAGCTGGACCACCAGAATAGGGGGCACCAAACTGCAGCTGGGGTTTTGTCCTTCAGTTTTGGGATTTGGAGCTGTGCCCCTGTTGACTGAAGGCTGGGTTTTCTTTTTTTTTTTTTTTTTTTAAAGATTTTATTTATTTATTTGAGAGAGAGAGAGTGTGAGAGAGAGCATGAGTGAGGAGAAGGTCAGAGAGCGAAGCAGACTCCCCATGGAGCTGGGAGCCTGATGTGGGACTCGATCCCTGGACTCCAGGATCACGCCCTGAGCCGAAGGCAGTCGTCCAACCAACTGCGCCACCCAGGCGTCCCATGGCTGGGTTTTCTTAGGGACGGATGGGTGAGTGGTGGTACTGTCCTTCTCTGGGGATCGTCTGGCCCCTTCCCATATGGAGTGAGTCTGTGGCAAGTACCAGGGGTAGGCTGGGCCCTGAGAAGGAGGGCTGGCTGTCATTGCAGCCAAAGGGGCTCAGTGTCGCCTGCAGGTTCCGAGTGGGGAAGTGACTGAGCTGGGCTAATTACAGTGTAGCTACTCTGTAGGATAGAAGGTATCTGCTCATTGCTGTTAAGTGTCCACTCTTGCAGAGCATGCTCAATAGGACATTGTTCAGTCGGCCTGGCGACATTCCCTGTCCCTGAGCCTGGGAAGGATTATTGGCTTTGCATCTTAACCAGGCAATGAAGGGCCCCTAGGGCGTCTAGGGGAGAAGTTGGAGGAAGATTGTTGAACTGAGCTTCAGACTGTAGCTGCCTGGGGTTGTTTTCAGGGCCTCTCACCCAGACCTGGAGCTGCACCCTGGGGTCTGATAGATTGAAGGCACGAGCAGCTCTGTCCCTCGGGGATCTCTGTGTCTGCAGGAGCTCTGCCCGGCAGGTTACGTCTGGGGTGAAGTCACACCGTGCCAGCAGGAAGCTTCTCCAGGGCTGGCCTGGCCCTAGGCTGCCCCTCCTGTTGGTTTCCCTTTCAAGTTTACCCTCTGTCCTTCAAGTCTGAAGTGCCTCCCTGGCTTTTGCCCCCACCACCCCCACCGCCCCCCACCTGGGGAGGCTTCCTGGAGCATCCCTGCTTGGAAAGGTCATTTTTCCTGCTTTAGAAAACAAAGTATCTATGTCTTAACTACCAGCCAGCTCCAGAGGGTGCAGACCATGTTACAGTAGAAGGCACAGAACGTGGCCGTCCCGGGGGAGTCAGGGCCAGTCTCTGCTCCGAGACTGGGCTCTGGGTGCACCCGGACTCCTGTCTATCTCCTCCCTTGGAGATCTACCCCCACACCCGCCCTCTGCCCTAGGCGGGGCTTCATCTTGGGTGGAGGCTCAGTTAGTACAATTTGACATCTTGTTTCCAAAGAGATTGAGCAAGAGAAGATAGGGACTCCCTTTTCTGGATCTTTTTCTAGGAGTCTCTAGAGCTCTTTTCAGGTGGATGGATACTCCTGGGAAGAGAAAGAATTCTCCGGTGAAGGCAGAGAGCTATTTTTCTGATTAGATCCTATCAGGCTTCTCTAGTTCCTTTTCCAGTTCCTGTTAATTCATTTTCTTGCTTGACAGCCCTGACAGAGCATTCACAGCTGGGACCTCAGCCTGGAGCACTGGTAGTGAGCTCAGGCTTCACTCTTTGATGGGCGCCGCGGCGGGAGCTGGGTGGTGTTCGGGAAAGCCCCTCCGAGCCCTCACCTGTGCTAGCAGGGTGCACTTCCGGATATCCAGTGATGGTGTGTGCCCTCCGGAAACACCGGGTCAGGAAGAAAATCGTGGGATGGATCTAAGGTGACTTCCCACCAGGGCCTGGCATCTGCTTTTGCCTGCTGCCACAGATGTGACTGTTCACGTATCGGCCTCTGGCTCTGGTCATGCCCTTTCCTAGTGCGCTGGCTGCCTTGTCGCTTCCCTCTCCCCCGTTCCAGGAAGAGCGTTTGAATGCCTGGTGACTGGGGGTGTCTTTCGATGTGGCTTATCCTCCAGTGTGCTCAGTGCTTAGCAAACATTTGACCTTCAATGGCCATCTGTATGAGTGATGACTGATTGCTCAGATGTGGGTTCCGCCTGTCCCAGGAACGTGACAGGAGTGAGTGGCAGAGGTCTGTAGGCCAGCTATCTGCCCAGTGGCCCATCAGGCATGGTGGGCAGGACATAGGGAAGCTGCCAGAAGGACCTAGGAAGCTGCAGTTTGCTTTTGTGAAAAATGTCCCTGAACCTGAGGGGCTTTGTGCTACCCTGTGGGGCTTAACGGGTCCTGGGTTCCACAGAAACTGTTTCCTCTCAGATGAATCTGTGTGTAGTTTCTATTATGTAAGCTCAGAAGGAAAGGATGCTCTCTGGGGCTTGACCGGCCTCTGGGTGGGGAGGGGGGGAGAAATAGGATCCTTTCCAGAGTCATTGTGGCTGGAAATACGCTTTTGTTCACTGGAAGTAAAGCTCTCAAAGCTGAGGGTGAGCACGTGAGCCCTTTCGTGCTATTGGCCACCGGGGTGGGGTGGTGTGTGCCTGGTCTGGGGAAAGTGGGGGGCCTGCTGAACCCACCCCCATTAAGATGCCTGGAGCTCTTTATGACGTGAAGCCTTTTGCTTCAGGCCCTCCATGCTGTAACTGTCAAACTTGAATTTCCAGTTGATTAAAGGGGAAAATCTGTCTTCCTGTTGGAAGGTTGACTTTATAAACCTTTCGTGTCAGGTTTCAGAATCGCTCTGTTTCCTGTGGGTGAGACTGGCCCAGCCAGGGTCACGTTACCTTCTCCTCAATGGCCCTGTATTCTGTGGATGGAAGTTCTTTGTAGTTCAGTTTTTAAATTTTGGCTTGAGTTAAACGATATTCTAATGACACGGGCAGTCACTTCAACATACGAAGGGATCTTTTGCACCCCATGGAGTTGAATCAGACCATTTCCTCTCTTCCTTGGGTTATTGCCATTTTGTTGTGTAGATCACCGTTTATTAGGGGGATTAGGATTCTGTGTTCTCCGCGATGTGGGCACTCCCAAACCTGATCCCACTGACCCACCCAGGTTCCAAGGGCTTATAGGTCACAGTGCTGTCGGTTAAGGTCATTTTGACTCTCTCCTCCTTCCCGCGTCGAGAGTAGTGCACACATTTGAGAACGGCGTCAGTGCGCACAGTTTCGTGTGACCACACAGCAAGTCTGAGCATTTTGTTTTTGCAAGGAAGGGACGATAGTCGCAAGGCTGAGGTTGGGAGAAACACTCCATCCTGGTGACTGTGTCACAGGGCGAGCGCAGGGATTCTGAGTTCGAGGTTTATTTAGAGGAAACTGGGGACAGAATTGAAACCTGTCTTGGTCTCCTGCAACCACGGAAAATGAAGCAGGGGCAGTAGGAGATGGGGTGTTCTGCTTCTGCTCCCAGCACCTGATTAGACTGAGTCTGACCCAGTAACTGCGTCTTGAGGCCATTTACTCCCAAAGGTGGGGGGTGTTGGGCTGTAGTGGGGGTGCGTCCCTGTCATCAGCTACAGTCTGCCCTCCTCAACCATGCGTGCGGATTCTGTTGGGGGATGCAGTGCATGCCAGTTCCAGGCCCCCTGGGACGCTGGCCCTGATGGATCCTGCCATGATCAACTCTTCTCCTAGCCTTGTCACGAGATCGCTCTAAGATGGACAGTGCTGAGCTGTTTCTGCTCTGTTGGTATCCACAGCCCTTGAGGCTGGGGACCCTCACTGACACACCCTGTTATCTACCACAGCACTGAGCACTGGTTGGCACTTGCTGCCTCCTTGTCGGACACAGAGCCTGGGAGAGGTGGGGCTTCTGCTGCAGGGCAGGGCCCGGGGGACACCTCCTGACCCTGGAAGACAGGGTGGGCTGCAGATGGCAGGTGTCCCCCAGTTGGCAGAGCACGTCCCCTGCTTGAAGCTGTTTGTAACCCCTTTACACCCAGCCTTCTCAGTAGGGGTGAAAGTCCATTCCTGAGAGGGGAAAAAATCCCAAATGCTGCAAGGGTGTCTGGCCCTCAAAAGCCATAGGACACAAACAGGTGTTCAGTGTGTCTCTGCTGCTCAAGTTTCACAGGGGGAATGATGAGAAGAATTCTGAAAAGGTTTTTGGGTTGTGTAATAATGAGACACAGGTTTAGAAACACTGCTCTATGCTAAGTGTGGTTCTTACTCCAGGCCTTTGTTCCTGGGGTCCTGTTCACCTGGATGGCCACCCCTCCCCCCACCCACAAGGTCTTGGCCAGACCCTCCTCATTGTTGAAGATTCAGCACAGTCTTCACTTTCTCTCCGTGGTGATTTCCACACTGGGCTCTAATGGTCTGTGACAGAGGGGCCCAAAGGGCAGGAATCTGGAGGCGTGGGGACAGCTGTCTCCCAGACCTCAGCTGACTTCTTGCCATCGTATGTGAATGTTGTCCTGAGCCAAGCTTGGGGCTGCAGGGAACGGCCCGGCTGAGTGCCCAGCAGGCCTACACCCCACCCTGATGGGAGCCATCTTGCTTCTTTATGGCCTCATTATCCTGTGAAATGGAAATGAGATGCTTAAAAATCTCTTTTTCAGGGTCAGAGGGGACAAGCAAAGTGGAGGCTGCTGTCTGGAAGTAACCTGGGTTTCACTTAGCCAGCTTGAACTCCTGGTGATGCTTGGCATTCTATCAGGAGAAGGAATCGTGGTTCCAGAAGCATGCCTGGGGTCTGCGCATCTGTCCCAGGGCTCTGTTGGGAAACAGGGCTGGGGCCCTTCCAAGATGACTTTGGTTTCTGTCCAAGACTGGGGTTATTTAGTAGCTATGGTGATGATGGGGTGGGAGCTTATGTGGGGATTGGAGGGTGATCCTTGGGGGTGATGGTGACAGCTTGCCCCCTTCCCCGACTGGTCCTTGGCTCCCACCCTACAAGAGGGCCCTCATGGAGACCCAAACGACATCTTGCTGGCTGGAGACCTCCTGCTGTGTTCCACCTCACCCAGGAGCTTGCTTCTACCTGTGTGTTCTTCAGTTTCTTGGCAGAATGAGAGTTTTATTTAGATGCTGCTGTGAATCTCGAAACAGATTAAAGAAAGTTACGGAAAATCCTGTCAGTGGAAGGAAAGCAAGCAGTTTGCGGAAGTAGAGTGAGAAGGTGAGCCATCTGTAGTCGTCAGCCCATGGTCCGCCTGCTGCTGCCCCGTTAGCCGTGAGGCTGTGCAGAGGGGGACCCCTGAAGGAGAAAGGGCACCTCATCTCTAGGAGCCTGTTGCCAGCTCACAGAAAACATACATTTTTGAGACTGTGGTGTAAGATGGCACTGTGGAGGGATGGTCTTTACCCTCCGGTGGACAACAGAGAAGTGACAGAGGGAGCAGGCGTGGGAGTCGAACCCCATGTGGTCAGCCTCAGGGAGCTAGCTTAGCCATTTGGTACCTCTGCCCAAGTTCTGTACTTTGGCTTGTGCTTCTAGAACACTTTTAGAACTCTTTGAGGAAATCTTTGTTTTTTTCCTCCCCAGTACTTGAATAAAACTCCAGGGAGTTATATGCTGCTTTTAGTGACTTCTTGACTGTTTTCCCAAAGTCTTAGAAGCTCAAGAGAATGATTTTGGACTCACCGCAAGGCTCCTAGTCCTGGTTCTGTGAACACTGCTTTGCTTCTTGGAGCATGTATAACACAGTATGAGAAACGAGTCCCGTTCTTCCAGTGTTTTCCATCAGCTGCCCCAATAAAACTAAATACAGATGAGTGAGATCACAGACTTGTGAGGCCACATTATCAGCCAGAACAGGCAGAACCTACCGGTGCTGTGAGATCCATTAACGCAAGATTAGCGAACCCCAGGAGCACATCCAATTGAAGATGAGTGGGCCTCCGATGTTCCTGTCTGCTGGGGTTCCCTTTGTCTGTGTTAATATGATTTCTAGGTCCTACCTACCCCCCCCTTTTTTTTACAGGATGTGTCTGGTGTGCTTGAGATTCAACACAGGGCTTGCCTGAAGCGATGCCATGGAGAACATGTACCTTTTGTGTTCGATTTGGAAAGGAGTCTGTTTCTCCTAGGAAATACTCAAATCCCTTTGGTGCCAACCTCCCAGATAACCTCAGCTTGTGTGGGTCCTTTCAGCCATTTTGATGGACTTATTTCATGTGGTTCCCGTGAGAAGCTATATTTGTGGGTGTGGGGGTAGGCTTGGGAGTGGAGGCAACAGGCAGTTGCTTGGGTGTCTGTGCTCCGAAAAGAAAAGACCCTGGTAAAATTCTCCACTGATCTGTGTGTAACACTTTGTTCTAGAAACTGTTTTATAGAAATGCATACACACCAGAACAGGTATGATGAATTCCTGTCAGCTGGACCTTGGGGGAGGTTAGCCTGTTGTTGCCATTTCTGCCCAAAGGTCAGGAGACATAGTTATATCCATTTTAGTGCGAGAAGACAGAGTGAATGCTCTGAGGCTCCTGCTAATTCTGGGGCAGAGAGCAAAGTCCAGTGCTTTGGGCACTGATTCGGTACTCAAGACTACGGGCTTCTGTTATCCTGGTAATCATGGTGGTGACCCTTTTCCGGGTCTGGGGGCGCTCACCTGCTCTGCCTCCGTGTTCCAGTTGTGAGATTGTGGTGGTGAAGCCCTGCAGGGTGGTGCTGGGGGGCTCGACTCCTTGACTTAAAGATTTCTTTCCCCTCTCCCGCAGCTTACTTTCAGAAAAACTGGAGTGTGCAGAAGGCCAGAAGCTCCTCAGTTTGGAGCAAAGCCTAGTTTGTCTAGCTGGGAGACTGGTTCTATTTATGCAGATGAAAGGACCCATATTTCACTGGCACATTTTCTACCTGTCCAACTAGGGGTGCTCTGCTGCTGGGGTAGCAAACACCCTCAGGCGGAGTCCAGCCCGCCATCCCTGTTTTTGTAAATAAAGTTTTTTTGAAACAGCCACACCCTTCCTGTGTGTGCATTGCCTCTGGCTGCTTTGGCATCTGGCCCCCTGCAGAGGTGCCTTGACCCCCTCCCCCCACGCTAGAGGGACACCTGGGTGTTTGCAGGGGTGTTCAGTACAGACTGAACTTGCTGCATTCTGGGGCTTGGGCAGAAAGGGAGAAACAGCCTCTAGGCATGTGGCACTCACCCAGGTGACTGAGTGTTTCACAGCTTCCCTCTTCCTCTGACATTGTGTCCCTCACGGTTCTTGGAGGGTGGAATGCTTAAGAAATGAAGTTCTCCAGATCCTGGCATAGGCCTGTGTGGGCAGTCAGGTAGGGAGGGCTGGAGAAGACCAAGGCAGTTGGGGGAAATCAGTGAGCGCTGCCTGGCAGGAGGTCCATTTGCCAGCCACCTCTCTCAGGAAGGACAGCATCTGGGTTTGCAGTCTGCACTAGCCTCAGGCTTGAGATCAGCCGTACCTCCAGCCACTTGTTTGTAGAGCTGCCGAAGAGGCTCAGAGGAGAGGCAGGGCATTCACCAGCCTGCATGAAAGGCTCCCCAATCAGCTTCTATTTTTAGCTCTGCCAGCCTGTCCTAGCTTTCCTGGTACAAGTTGATTTTGTCTGTTAATTTTCTGTGTGCCTTGTGGGCAGCTTTTGCTCCCTTTAAATTATTATTTTTTAAAAGCCCTTTTCCACCATGTAATTTTTTAAAAAATGAGCCTAATACTGTTCACATTTTAGCACCTCGGTATCATAGCGACAGTATTGATGTAACTGGGCACTCACGTGAGTCTGTTTGGTGCGCACCCTGAGCAGTGTGTTCTATGTGGAAGCCCCGTTTAAGCCACTCAGAATTGTTAGATTCCAGAAACAAGGTAGGATATATGGATAACACCCTCGCAGCCACTCAGTGTCAGTGAAAGACCCCTTGTCCCCTGGGAGCATGTTGGGGATGTGGGATGTGTGCCCCAGTCCTAAGTGCCTTTGGATCCGCACATGACTGGTGGACATGTTATAGTTGAGAAGTTCTGGGCTGCCCCCCAATCCGTCCTCCTCCTGCTCCATACGTGGCTCCCACTGGGTGGAGGGAGTCAGGAAAACAGGCAGTAGCAGTCCAGTTCCTGGGGCAGTCACCCCACAGGTGCGGCGTCACCTGTGCTGGAAGGCAGGGAGGGGCGTCATCCTGCCCAGCTTTGTAGACTGGCTATGTGAGACGGAGGGCCTTTGTGGGCCCAGCCACGGGCCACTTGTTCTCCACCTGCGGCCAAGACCCTCCCTTCTGCTGCCTCATCAGAGGGATTCCCGACTGCACCCTGGGCTGCCACCTGCTGGGGGGACCTGCGGCCACCCTCTGGAGAAAGCCTGTTGTCAACCCTGGACGTGTGCTAGGGCTTGGAGCCTCTGTGCCGACAGTGCTCTGCAGTCACTGTATACAGTACATTTGTGGCGAGCTTAGCCTCATGAAGTCACCTGGGTGTGGTGGCTCCCGCAGGAGCATCTCTCCTTGGCTATAGCTTCTGAGGCTCTCAAACAGCCCTGGAACAGGATGTTCCAGGCCGATGTTGCCTAGGTGTAGGCCCTGCAGGGCTGTCGGTATCTCAGGTGACCAGAGCTGACCTCTTCGGCAATGCAGGACCTCCACAATGCAGGAGGATTGGCCCTCGACTGTGTGGACTCCTATGGACTCGGCTCACTCTTCTGTGATCTGTTGTGTGTGAAATGATGAATGTCC
This sequence comes from Neogale vison, assembly GCF_020171115.1. Taxonomy (NCBI): domain Eukaryota; kingdom Metazoa; phylum Chordata; class Mammalia; order Carnivora; family Mustelidae; genus Neogale; species Neogale vison. The sequence continues at coordinate 42,818,162 of NC_058093.1, forward strand.
TGTCTGTGCCCTCGTGGTGTCAGGTGAATTTTTTGGGGCCTCTGGTGGCATTGGTGCTCTAGTGACCTGCTCCATGTCCACCTGTGGGTAGGCGTGAGAGCTGAGGGTCTTCGGGGGTGCCGGCGGGGAGCGGCTGGGGCCTGGGCAAGGAGGGGGGCCAGTATCACCCCCACAGGCCCGCACACTCCCAGCCTGTACCCACAGCCGGCTGTGCAAGTGGAAGGCTGGCCCAAGGCTCTTGGTGCTCACCGTGCTCCAGGCAGCCCTGCCGGGTCAGGCTCTGTGCTCATGTTCCCACCTGAGGCGGAGTCTCCCCTGTGTTCTTCCCTGCTTTTCTCTTGGAGCCCTCTGTAAAACTGAAGCCCTTTGCTGCCTGCAGCTTCTCCCCCATCATCCGTCCCGCAAAGGTCAGCTGAGAGGGCCAAGTGGCTTCTCTGCTCCTGATGGAGCTCTGCCTCTCCGTGCGCGCCGGTGGGAGCTGCGGGGAATGCCAGTGCATGGGCTCCCCCACCCGCGGGCCCCGGCCACCGGCTCCGTGAGTGCCCTGTGTGTCCGCCTTGGTGCTGTTGCGGGCTCCGCAGGGCTCTAGGGCCCACCACTGAGGTGGGAGCAGTGCGCCTGAGCAGTGGGAGCTGTAGACAGGATGCTGCAATGGGAGGGAGAACCTTGATCCCTCCGTGGATCTGAAGTGTGAGCTCTTTGAGTCTGCTGATAAAACAGTGTTTCCTAAAAGTGAGCATATGTCAGAGGGAAGGGGCAGGCTCAGTGGGACGGGACTTGGCAGCTGGTGCTCCACGCACGGGCCTGACAGTCTCGTGCCCCACTAGCCCCTCCAGGGCAGCTGAGACCACTTGGTGGGGTCAGGCCCTGTCCTGCCTTCTCTCTCTCAGGAGCCCTATTTCCTTCTTTCCTGCCTCCTGGGAATGAAGCTTCCAGACCTCCCATCTCCCCGCTGATTTTGAGCAGCTGAAGAGAGAGGAGCCAGACAGCTTCTGGGGCCCCCATGTGAGACTGATTTTCTTTCCTAGGCACAGTCTTGGAGGGCATTTGCCAGTGGTTTCTGAGTGGGGCATCTCAGGAGAGAGACAAGGTCAAACCCTGAGAGTTTTCTCTCGAACATGGAGGGGCTCACTTCTGCTCTTCCCTTGGCCAGTAGGTCCTGGAGGGGAGGGGGCGGGTCCTCCGATCAGGACTCTTAGAGGCACCCTGCACTTGGGGTGATGCAGAGAGCGGGGTAGCTGCTGCCCTTCCTCCAGCCCTGAGTGCGGGCTTTGGGGAGGGGGAGGCCTCTCATGCACTCTTCTCCTGGTTTATTCTTCCAGCTTCTAAAAAGGTACAGGAAGTCTGCAAGTCTTTCTGGAGAACCTAGTGTGGAGGTATGGCAAATAGCCTGGTTTAAATCTGGCTACTGATACCCACTTGAGCAGGACTTGGGGACGCGTGACAGGGGTGAGTTTGAGGACCGTCTGTGTGGCTTTTAACCTCCCTTCTGGCCACACACATCTGGGAGGCTCCACTTAGTCCCACTTGAAGTTCTGCATGTTGCTGGCACTGAGAAACACAGTTACTGCAGAGAGAAGAGAGAAGTTGGAGCCAAGAAATTTATCAAGGGACATTTTATAACTGGAAATAGTTTAGGAAACCAGGCTTGGAATGCTTCCCTGGTGTACTTATAATGCAAATGGGATTTCATTGTGTGTTTAATGCTTGCTGTTGTTGGAGGCCCAAAGACCAGTGGAGTCGCCTGGTCAAATAGAACCATCGGTTCCTTGGAGACAGTGCAGAACCCTGGGGAGTGGGCTTTCTGGAAAGTGTGGCATGGTTCCACTGCTCCTTCATTTGGTGAGTCATTCGCGCATCAGAAGCATCAGCGGAGCAGCTTGTGTTTGCCAGGCAGCGGGGATGTGGGGTGGGAGCAACTCCTCCAGCTGCAGGGGTGGTGGGCCGGGGCTGGCACCTGCCGGAGGTCGGAGACAGGTGTGGCTGAGGCAGGCAGAGCTGCTGTGGGTGCAGGGACGCTTGGGCCCTGAGAATGGGGGCAGAGGAGACAAGGAGGGTTCGTGGTGGTAGGGGCAGCTGGAGAGAGCAGTGTCTGCAGTTGGGAAGTGGAGTTGCAGGAACGCAGCTGCAGAATGTAGTGCCCGAAGTGAACTGTGAGCCAGCTTCTCGGCGAGGGCCCTTCTGCGGACACAGGTGGTAGTATGGAGCGGCAGGGCCCACTTTGCTCCTAAGTGTGCACATGCATACACACACAGACACACAGAGTTTATATGGGCGTGAGTGTGACATCCCCAGATGTGTAGTTTCTCTGAGCCCCCAGTTAAATTGTATCAGCCTGTAGCATTAATGCTTGTCTTGTGGTGTTACTAGGATTGGTTAAGAGAAACAGATTCTAGAACGCTGGTACATGGCAAGTAGTTCATAAATGATTATCGCTGTTACAGTCTCCATCTTTGTCATCATTGTCATCGGCTTTAAAAGGACTGGTTGAGCCTTGGTGTATGAGCACATCTCCCTTCCCTGTTTGGCGGGGTCATTTGGTGGCAGTGGGATCTGTGTGTGAGATGGCGGCCAGCAGTTTATATCTGGAGCCACACTAGGATGCCTCCCAGGGCTTTGGATCTGGAAGGACCTCCAGCAGGTGTGGTGGGGACTGCAGGTGGCAGAGCCTTCCAGGGCGCCTGTCAGCATGTTCGATGTTCCTACCTGGCTCGCCCTGTGCTCTGTAGTAGAATCGCCTTGAAAATGTCTCAACTGTGGTCACTGGATGTGAGAAAGAAGCACAACTTGGGGATCAGAGAGCTACCGCCACTCCTGCGGCCCAGTCCCACTTGCCCTGGGGGCCTGTTCCTGGGTGGACAAAAAGGCTTTTTTTCTCTTGATACCTCTGTCCAGGGATTTGTGGAAGCTTCCTGGTAGCAAACATTCAGTCCAGTCACTGCAGGAGACCTGCAGAAGGGCTCCAAGGAAAGCGATTTTCCAAAAGTAGAAAGGTGGATAGCAAGGTAGGCTTTGCGGGAGGAGGAAGACAAGGAGCCTGTAAGACAGTACGTCAATCTGTCAGGTGATTAGGAGCCCTGAACTTGAGCATCTCGTTTTAATTAGTGTGGGTCTGCCTGTGTGTTTATACTAAAGCAGAGTGTGGCCTGCTTAGCCGCTCCTCATGGTTTGTTTGGGTTTCTTATGTGGGAAGTCTGCTTGCAACCAGGGCTCCTGATTACATCCTCTGGGGTGGGAGAGGGGCACAGTCCCGGGAGTGCCTGGGGAGCATGTGGACCTTCCTGGTAAGGAAAGCAAACTGGAAGGACCAGGCTGCCCATCATAGCCCGCTGTGTTCCCCGTGCCTCTCAGGAGACCACCAGGGAGGTCCCAGCTTCCGAGAAGGAGGAAGAGAGTTCCACTGACAAGCCTCTGGTTGGAGGTTCCCAGGGTCTCATAAAAGTCTTGATGCCATTTGGAACCATTTTTTGATTTTGCCAAACAAACTTTCTTTCCTGCCGATAATGTTGTAGGGAGGTCCAGGGAGGTGGTTTCCCATGGTGTGAGCACTAGGTGTCTTAGCATTTCAGAACCCCGGGGTAGCCCTGGGGTAGTCTGGGGGCTAGGGTAGGGGTGGGGGGAAGGTCTGGTGCCCCTAGGCAGAACTTCCAAGGCTCTGGGATTCTTTTCTCAGATGGATCATTTCCTTAAGAATCTGGGTTAATGAGGAAAGGATTTTTCCTTAAAGGAGCCAGGGTCTCGCCTGCTCTGTACTAGCGCTCTTTGGCCTCTGCCCGTGCCTCAGGGACATAGACTGCCAGCTGTCCTGCTCTGTGGGTCTCCCCACAGACTGTGGGTCTGTCAGCTGAGACTCGTCGGTGACACAGCCCTGAGGACCCAGCCGGCTGTCCACTTGTGCCCATTGGTCTGCATTTCCAGTCTCTGAGTAAAAGCAGTCCCCACTTCAGTGTCTGAAGCTTGGCTACATGCTTGTGGTGTCCTGGGTCTGCTGAGTGTCAGGACCACAGGCTATACAGGGGCGTCCCAGGTGGGACAGGGGCAGGGGGCTTGCCTCTGCAAGTGAAGGAGGTTTCTGCACAGTGCCCGCCGCCACCTGCACTCCCAGCTGGATAGCAGGAGGGATAGCTGTGTTCAGAGGCTGGGCTGTGTATAGGCAGGTCTGTCCTGGGGCCTTTTCATCAGATTGCTTTTGGCCGGATAGGAGGGAGCGACCCAAACGTGTGAACTTCTGCGTCGATCTTGGCAGCCTCACTCCTGAGTAAAGCCACAGTTGGCCAAGGTGCTGGGGGAAGAGAACTGGGGTCCCCACCTAGCTCTGGGTGTCTGAGGTTGCAAGGCACTTGGCAGGCCGCATGCTGGTTGCCTGAGGCTTGTGGCCGGTGACCGGTGCTCCTGCGGCTTCCGTCAGGATGTAGGATTGGTTGGATGACGACTTGGTTGTTGGGTGTTTGGGCACCCACTCTGTGGGTATACCATGTGGTTACGTAAGGCCACGGAGACTGAGAATAGGCCTCCCAGGCCTGCCTCCCTCTGTCCTCCGGTTCAGTTGTGCACCCGCTGGGAGCTGCTGGTTGGGGAGCTTTGGAGTTGGGGGAGAGGCTGCAGAGTTGCCCCGAGAGGAGGCAGGGGATGGAGACTGAAGTGTGTGTGGTGCGGGGTGCCACTGGGGACCACACCTGCATCCTGCCTGCTGACCAGCAGAGGAGCTGCCCCTTCCTCAGAGCTATCCCCTGTGTGGCTGGTGTCATAGGAGCTGTGATGCCTAAGGTCCCCCTGTCCTTGGCCCGCACCTGCCTTCTGCATTTGAGGACTCAGCTGCTGCTCCAGCGGCCCCAGATGAGACAGGAGGGGGGCAGCCTCCACAGCCCAAGCCAGCGGGGCCCCGTCACCTGCACCTGGGCCTTGCAGGGTGGGCCATGGCTCAGGCAGTGGCTCAGGCAGTGGCTTATCCCTCCTGTGGATGGGCCACGTGGGAGTCTGGGGTGACATGACCCCGGGAGAGGGTTTAGTGGTGAGGCCACGGATGCCAAATCCTGCACCCTTTCCCTGCTCAGACTGCCCCTGGGTGCCCAGGCCCTGCGTGACCCCTGCCTGGGGAGGGAGGGAGCCCAGAGCCTCCAACAGGGTTCAGTGGGAGGAGGCTCCACCTCCATGTGTGCAGGTGTGTGTTTCAGTAAACGAACGTATAAACGAGCATGACGAGGATGCTGATGGACCCAGCTGCCTTAGGAAGTGCAGTGAGCAGGAAGTGCAGTGAGCTGGGCTTTCTCTGCCATGCCACGAGACGTGACTCTAGAAACCCACTTGGTCATGCCGTTGAGCTGTGGCCTAGAAGTGGCAGTGAGGTGAGCCTCATGATGCGTTTGCCCCGTGCGGATGTGTGCTGACCCCCGTGTGAGCGTGTTTCCGGAAGTTTGTCTTGGCTGAACTCCTGCCGCAAGCTTGTGTGGTCCCCTGCTTTTGCACCAGGCGTGTAGAAGTCAGACTGGGACGGAGGGCTGTATTAGTTTGGGCCCGACCACCCTGAGCCTTCAGCATGCTCGGTCGTGGCTGCTGGCTTCCTGGAGATGGCTCGTGGAGGCAAGAAAGGCGGCCCTGGGTTTCCCAGCTGCCAGGGCTCTGGTGGGAAGGACGCCGCTGCTGTTCTGTTTCCTGCTGGCTTTCAGAATGGAGCCTGTCGGGCACGGTGCCCACGGGGGCCTGGCCAGGAGGGGTCTGTGGCACCTGCCACGGGGCTGCACATGCCCTCCCAGGCCCCAGCTCCTTCCTTGCGGTTCACAAGCGCCTCTTCCCCTGGGAAGCTGTCCTTCCAAGTGGTGATTTGCTGCTGAGCTGCACAGCCTTGCTCGTGTACTGCAGTTGGCAAGGCCCATGAGGGAGCTCCGAGAGCAAGAGATTCAGCAGGACGGGGTATAGGCGGAGGCTTAGGGCCGTTTTGATTTGGGAAAGGAGTGAATCTGACCTCATTCCAGAGACTCTGGCTTGTGAGAATCAACGAAAGTGAGAACCAAGAAGTGTTGGGGCTAGTGGTGGGGTCCGTGTGCCCCGTTCCTCGTTGGCCTTTCCTCTGTGACAGGAGCACTAAGGGCTCTACCAGAAGGTGTCTACGACTCCCCCATGCCGGAACGTTCCCTGCTGCCCAGATGGAGAAACTGAGGCACGGAAGCTTCTCAGACTCGCACAGGACTGCAGTTCCGTTAGGGAGACTGGAGTGCATGCCCTGCCCCGTCCCCAAAGCAGCTGTGAGGCCATGTGTGTGTATGCGTGTGTGTGTGTGTGTGTGTGTGTGTGTGTCTGTGTGTGTGTGTCTGTGTGCGCGTGCCCTGGGGCTGCAGGTGTGGGACTTGTGATGTGCAGCTAACCATTGATGCCACACTGAGATCTGAGGTCTGCGTTGGTGCTTCCGTGGGCCCTTCCTCATGTGAGTGAGCTTTCAGTCATGAGCTCACCTGCTTATAAGGTGGTGGTTTGGGTGTGGACGGGGCTGTGCTGTGGAGGCTGAGCTGCTGGGCCAAGTCCCCATGTCGCCTGTCTGTCCATGGGCTCTGTGCTCATGAGCCTCCAAGCAGGAGGAGAATGGTAGAGCCCGCAGCAGCTGCGTGTGGAGGGATGCATCCTTCCCTGCACAGACAGGGCGTGGCTCTGCCCACGGAGGTCACGCGGTAAATGTGCACAGTGGTCATTACTCAGGTCCTTGGGGGCTGTGGGGTCTGTGTGTGGATGTGTGAGTGTGTGTGTGTGTGTCTGTGAGAGCCCGTGTGTGAGCAAGAGCCCGTGTGTGTGTGTGAGAGAGAGAGAGCCTGAGTGTGTGTGTCTGTGAGTGTGTGTGTGTGAGCTTGTGTGTGACCCTCTGTGTGTGTGTTTTTGTGAAAGAGCTTGGGGTTCTGTGTGGAGCGATGCCCCCAGGAGATGTACCCCCCTCCCATGCTGTGGCCTCCCGTCGTGGGAAGCACCACACTTTTGTGTACATGGGCTCTTTCACACGCACATTGCTTTATTCCCCTATTTCATGACTTCTTTCTCATCTGATTCTGTGTTGTCTTCGTTGCATATCTGTGTACAGTGACTTTAGCCACTACTTTTCTCCTTCTTTTAAACCACTTTTTCTCCCTGAAAATCCTTTCTGTCACCTTTTCCTTGTTAACCACGAAAACATGCCTACTGTTTGTCTCTGATGGGCTTTTGTTCTCTGTCAGCCTCTGTGTGTCTCTGCCTCAGTTTCCCTCTTGTGGTACTTCTAATGCATGTGATGGGTTCTGAGAATGAAGCATGCCCAGGAAAATTATATATGTTGAAATCCAGCTTCTCAGGCCTTTAAAACTACTCAGAGCCCTTCCAGAATGTTCTCACATTTCCACCAACTTCCTTTCTCTTTCTGCTGTAACCCAGCTACCCTCCAGCCTTTGCCCTCAGGAGAAATAAGAGCACCCCGGAGATTCCAGCCCACTTTCCCTTGCACTGAGTTCCAGGAAGCTTCCGCTGGTTTTCCCACAGGAACAATGTGATGATGGGATCAGGACCACATTCCTCACAGAGGACGCAGCCTTGAAAGATTTGATTGGAAAGATGCAACAACGTTGAACTGCTGTAATTTATAATAATGCAGTTATGCTCTCGACCATAAATATACTGTACAAATTGACTTTTTGAGGGGCCCCAAGGTGCTGTGGGTAGAAGTCGAGTATATGCAGATGGACTCTGGGAAATCATTACCGCAGCCTCAGACGGGTCTGTTTGTAATTAGGAAAAAGAAGTTTATTACACATTTCATTGAGGTTTCTTATAATTATTTGCCAGCTTAGAATTCATGAGAGTACGATTCTGGGGGTTTGTGAGTGTCCTCAGACAGTCTGGAAGGGGTTGTGTCTTAGTTTGCGTCTTGTGCTTCTCTGTGGTCACAAATACGGGCTTTGCAGTGAGCACGACCTTGGACCAGTGGGCGCAGGCTGTGTGCTGGCGGCTTGATGAGGATGCTGGGAGTGCCTCTTACTCTAAGCACGGCTCTCTGAGAGGATTTTAAATCACTGCAGAGAAACCAGAGAACACAGATGATGGAGCAGTGAAGGACAGAACTCATCCCGGTCTCCAGGGGGAAGCCGCGTGATGTTTCTTGGAGGTTGTTGCGCAAATTCTTTGCGCCCGTGGAATTTAATATACAATTATTTTAAAACAATTTTTATTGAATAAAATTTGGATACCATAAAATGGGCCCCTTAAAATGTATGCTTGAGCTCTTGAGATTCAACACCACCATCTAAGTCCAGAACATTTTTGTCACCCCAAAGAGAGCTCTGTACCCGTTAGCAGATGCTCTCAATTTCTCCCTCCTCTCAGGCCCCAGCAGCCTTTAATTTAATATCTGTCTCTGTGAATTTGCTTATTCTGGACATTTCTATAAATAGAACCATAGAGTATGTGGGCTGTTGTGGCCGGTTTCTTTCACGTAGCAGCGCGTGTTCAAGGTTCATCCGTGGTATAGCCTGTGTCAGTCCCTTCTTAAGACCAAATTCACATAGAGCGTGGGGAAAAGGGGGGGAGCTCACATTTGTTAAAATAGTCATTCAAGGATGGATGCTGGGTTGTTTCCACATTTTGGTGTTGGGAATCAGTTCTCACAGCCGTGTTTAAGGGTCCACATTTGTCTACATCCTTGCTAATACTTGTTATTATCTTTTTGATTACAGCTGTCTTAGTGGGCGTGAAGTGGTATCTCATTGTGGTTTTGAGTTTTGTTTCCCTGATGTCTAGTAGTGTTGAGCATTTTTTCACGTACTTAGTGGCCACTTATATACCTTCTTAGGAGAAATGCCTATTTAGATCTTTTGCCCATATTTTAATTGGATTATTTGTCTTTTTATTGAGCTTTTACAGCTCAATAAAACTTTTACAGTTCTTTGTGTATTCTGGATGATGAGACTCTTAGGAGACGTACGATTTGCAAATATATTCTCCCATTCCATGGCTTGTCTTCTCATATGGTGTTCTTTGATGTACAGAGGAGTGTTTAAGGAAGTCCAGTTTACCTGTTTTTTATTTGGTTGTGTGGGCTCTTGGTGTCCTGTTTGAGAAATCACTGCCTAATTTCAGGTCATGAAGGTTTATTCCTGTTTTCTTGTAAGCCTCTCCTGTTACACTTAGGTCGTCAATCTGTTTTGAGTTAATTTTTGTATGTGGTGTGAGATACAGGGTAATTCTTCACATTTTCCCTTCCCAGTGTGTTTGGATGTTTCTCTACATCAGTGTGTTCAGATTTCTCCTTTTAAGAGGGCCTGGGTCATTCCCTGTGCAGTCATGTGTTTACCGGGACTTCTGTTCAGTGCTTGGCCTCCTCTCTGTTTTCTCCAGTTGTAAGCAGTGACATAGGGACTCACCTTGCATGTATGTTAAAATACGTTTTTATTTGTTTATTTTTAAAAGATTTATTTATTCTTTAGAGAGAGAGCATGGTGGGGAGAGGAAAGGGAGATAGGGAGAGAGAATCCCAGGTAGATTTCCTGCTGAGCTTGGAGCCCCATGTGGGGCTCGATCCCACGACCCCAAGATCACGACCTGGCCAAAACCAAGAGTTGGACACTCAACCGACTGTGCTGCCCAGGTGCCCCTGAAATGCATTTTTTGATCAGCCCCATTTTTCACTATTGTGGTAGGCAAAATAGTGACCTCCAAAGATGTCCATGGCCCGATCCCCAGAACCTGGGATTCTATTACCTTACATGGCACAAGGGACTGTGTAGGTGAGATTATGGTTAAGAACCTTGAGTTGGGGGGATTATCTTGGATTATCTCATGGGCCCAGTATTATCACAAGGGTCCTTAATTGTAGAAGAGGAGAGTCTAAGGGAGAGATGTAACTTTGGAAGAATGATCACATCAGATATGATGCTGCTGGCTTTGGAGAAGGGGCTATGAGCCAGAGTTTCTGTGGCCCCTACAAGCTGTTGGAAAAGCCAAGGAGTGTGTCATCCCCCTGGAGCCTTCAGAAGGGAATGCAGCCGTCCCTCCCCCATTGGACTTCTGACCTCCAGAAGTGAAGATAGATCCTAAGTTGTTGTTTTAAGCCTCTGAGTTTAGGAGCAGTGGGTAATGAACACATGTGGCTTCTCAGGTGCTTCAGATTTCAGGTGTGCGTTCTCGACTAGACCAGGTGACGCTCCTGCAGGGTCGGGCGCTGTTAGGCGCTCTGCGCACTGTCCGAGGCCTTGTGTTCTGTTGCGGGGTCATTACGAAAAGCAGACCGCTCTGTCTGCGCAGACCCAGGCTTGAGTGTCAGGGAAAGTGCGCATGCCGCCGCCGTGACATCTGGGCCATGTGGAGAAGGCCCACGGGAGGAGGGGGTGGCCCCGCAGCTGGGAGTGGGGAGCCAGGAGCCGGCACCCCTGTGTCTGGATCTGGAGCCATTGTGTTGTGCTACACTTGCTGGTCTTGCCGTGACACTGCCTCCGCAAGTCTGTTCTCTGTGCATGAGCAGAGTTCCTGCCTCATCAAGAGCCACAGGGGCCTCAGTGGGCTGGCCGTGGACCTGGCCACCGTTGCCAGTGCTGTGTACCCTGAATCCCAAACCACTGACAAATCAGTGACCTTTAGAAGCTGTGCCGTTGGAGAGTGGCCAGGCCATGTGCAGGAGAACAGGGAGGGTTTACAGAGCCCTTCTGCTGCTTTGGGGGCTGGGGCAGTCATGGCAGCTAGAGCGTTTCCCTAACATGTTGGAGTTTTCCGGAATCCCTCCCAGATGGTTCAGGTGTGTAACCAGGTGCTCCTTTCCTTGTGCTTCCTCTGGCTACTAAGCTGGGGGTGCAGGGCTTGGATGGGCCTGCCTGGCCCCACCCTGGTGATGGGCCTACCTCGTCCCAGCCCCAGGCCAGTCTTCTCCAGGCTGCAGCCTTCTGCCTCTGTGGTGGGGATGTTGAGAGGATTAAGTATCTAATTCAGTATTTGGAAAAAATATCTGAGTTTAAATAGAGGCTCATTAGATACCTTTTTTGGATTAGAACCGTAATTGACTTAGCATTTAAGGCAGAAACAGGCCTTTGATTTAAAAACTGTTGACAGATTTGAACCTAAGCTGCTTCTGTTTGCAGAGGAAAGCCACCGACTTCAGTCAAGTTGAAACATAACTTCCTCTGTGTCCTCTGAAGTTTGACTTTTGTTGTGTTTTGTAAAACACAAGGCTTTTAATTGTAGCTCACATTTATGGCTCCTTCCCGGCCTAGCTTGAGGGGTTTTCTTTCCTAAACAAACTAGGTAATACCGCGACATGGTCGAAAGGGTTGAACATACAGAACTCTCAACAAAAGATGAGAAATGTTTGAGCTTAGAGATTGAGGTGTGTATGGTGTTATGTTTTGCACGTAAAGGATGGTCTTCAGTGATCTTGAGGGGAATGGGTGGTTAACTTTTAAGGCCATTCCCCATGAGTGAAAGTGATTCCTTTATTCGTCTGTTACATTAGGCACCATATAAATGATTCTTTTCTTCTTTCATACCATAATAAGCAAGCAGTGTAGTCAAAACATAACATATTATGGCCTGTAATCAAGTGATTATAGGGTACGAGTGTATTTTTTGCTGCTCTGGGGTTGAGGAATGAGGAAGGGATGCTAGGCATTTGTTGTACTGCTGATCGCTAATGGGGGTTGAGGGGGTTAAGGCTGCCTCTTTTTGTGCATTCTGGAGCAAGGGGTGTTGTTCCTGCTGCCTCCCCCCACCCCACCACATGTCTCTATCTGGGCTTCTAGCTGTACCCCACCCTTAAACCCTGAAATCCACCCTGCAGCTCCCAGCCATCTGCCTTCCCTCCATGTGCCTGGAGCTTTCCAGGGGCCTTCTCATCGTCCGACCCAGGGCTGTCTTTCATCCCCTTTTCCTTAAAACCCTCCTCCCAGAGAAGCTCCTTGTAGCTTCGGTTGTGAAGATCCTCAGTCCTTAACCAAGAGTGAAGCCTCAGGAGCCAGAGCACTTGGATTCTCATCCTGGCTCTGTTGCTCTGCAGCCTGCTGACCTTGAGCCATCCCGGTGCACGGCGCCCCCATCTGTGAAATGGGGACGGCAGCAGAGCAGGTGCTCACCTCTGGGGCTGCCATGGAGATACGTAAGTGCGTGTGGTATGGGGCCTGCCTCACACCTCCAGCGTTCTTCCCACGAATAGGCCCTGGGACCCCCAACTGGCCCTCTGCCAACTGCCCTCGGCTGCTGGGCCCTGGCCCCCGACCCTGCCAGCCATAGAGCCACTCATCCCAGCCGTGTTCTGTCCCTTTTCTTCTGTGTCTGGGTCTGTTGCCTTCCCCGATGCCCCGTCGTGAATTGGCCATGGTGCCCTCAGCTTTGGGCTGTGACTGCAGCCCACACTTGCCTCAACAACCCCTCTGGCGACAGCAGTGCCCCGCACCCACAGCCCAGCTTCCTGAGCCCTGCTGATCAGCCCCGGTTTTCTCTGCAAGGCCACAAGCTCAGATGCACCAGCTCCTTCTGGGGAGGAAATTGGTGCGTTAATTGAATCCAGGGTCTTCTGCAAACACTGCTCTATTTTTACAATCAGACAGGAAGTTGTAGTTTTAGGATACTCTGTATCCATTAGATCCCTGGGAACTTGGAATGTTAGAGTAAAATTATCCTGTTCTTGGTGGGGTGTTTTGGTTTTTTTTTTTTCCTGATTTCTTGGCAAATTTGAGGACTTTGTCATATTCTCTTCATTTTAATTTATTTTGCCGTGGGTTGGGAAGGGAGAGAGAGAGAGAGCAGGAGGCCAGCATCAAGTGTCTGCTGTGTGTTGAGCACGGGGCCAGTTGCTTCAGTGCCCTTATTGTAGCCCCTGGGAAGGAGGTGGTAGTGTTCCTGTCACAGATCAGGAAACTGAGGCTGGGGTTGGCTGGCATCTTGCTTAGGTCCCGTGGCCAGAAAGAGGAGCTGAGAGATCAGTAGGACTCTCTGGTTTCCAAGCCCACGCGTCTTCACGGGAAAAAGTGTGTGTTGCTGCTGGTCTGTAGGTCTCTGCTGGGAGGAAATGACCTCTGGAGAAGTCAGTAGGTCTTCCTCTTGGCAATTACCTTTCATCCTGCATGCTTTTTCAACCCACACAACCTTTTAAAATCTATTTATGATCTTGACCCTGGCCTGTATTCATTGAATCTTAAAGTGGTCCAGCTACTAATGACCAAGATGTGACCTCATGTGATGCTTTCCTTGGACGGATGAATCAGGTTTCAGTTACAGTCTTGAGCCTTGCTTTGGAGTAGTCAGACTCTAGGGGATGCTGTTATTATTATGGAGCTTTGTTTTCCACAGAAATTGATCTTGCCTGACATACAGTAGGCCAGGGAGGCCTCCTGGTGCCTCTGGTGGGGGAGGATTTTCATCCATTTGCTCAGACCCAGTACCTGAGACCAGGTTTCTGCAAATTCTGTGCAAGTGTTGGTACTTTTGAGAAATGCCTTCTCTTCAGGGGCCACTCCTAAACTTCAGGTTCATGCACTGGTCAGGCATGTGACACGGCGAGGGCCTGCCTATTATGAGCAGCCTTGAGAGCAGGTGTCTGCCTGGGTCCTCTCCGGGGGCCTGGCCTCAGCCTCCTGCTGGTCTTTTAAGCCCTGGTGGAGGAGCCCTGCTGGACTTTGCGGGGGTGGGGGGGATTTGGTTAAAGGGAATGAAGGGGATCCTTTGAAAAGGCCCATGTGTTTCGCCGTTTCCCACAGTGTTGTGCCTGCAGGTGCAGAGCTCCTGCCACCCCGTGGGCTCAGCGGTGTGACCTGCGGAAGACAATTCTTCGAAGGAGCTAACCAGGCAGTCGGGTATTCGAACGTTATTACACACTTTTCTTAGTTATTTCTGATGAAAATGTTCTTAAAAGGCCATCGGGAGCTATAAATACCAAAGCTTTTCATGTTTCTGCTATTTATAAACTTTCAAAGGATGTTCTATGATGAACTATTTATTGCAGTTTTTTATTATTAATTTTTTCAAACACAGAGAAACAGAAAGGATTTTACAGCAACTGCTGGTCTGCCTACTATGTGGATCCTGCAGTGCACAGCTGACCGTGTGGACCCCCTGCCCCAGGGTCTTTGGGGTGCACTTCAGGGCCATTTGCAGACTTTGGAATGGATCGCTCAAGCATGGGGGGGGGGCAAGCGTAGCTTGAGCTCAGTATTGGTTACCGGATCCTTCTTTTGAGAAGAACCTTGATGAGCAGAGAAGCACAGAGATCCTGTGTGTGCCATTGGATGAGGGGTGGTGAGCTCTTCGTTGCAGGGAAGAGAGGGCAGGCTTGTCAGTGGGGATGCGCTGGGCTCCCTGTCTCTGCGTCTCCCATTCAGGTGGTCGCCCGCCTGGTACCCACTCGCTCTGCTCCTGAGTCTTGTGTGTGGAGGGTGGAGGTCCTTGGCCGGCAGACCCCCGGGGGGACTCTCAGAGATACTGTCCGTCACCTGCTTGCTGAAAAGCCCAGCACCATGTTGTGGGAGTGTCAAACTATTTAAAGTCTCACCGGACATCCGGGGGCTGGTGAGAAGGGATCCGCAGGCCAGAGTGGAGAAATCTCTGGAAGGTTGCTTCCGGGCCAGCATGCTCGCTGACGTTGGAGGAGGGCCAGGTAGATGCCCTCTGGGAGGTTGTCCCGGGGCGTGTGGGCAGACGGGGTGGATGACCTCACCAGTGCTGTTTCTTCTGTGGTGCCCTGAGTCTGCAGGCCCCCGTAAGGACCTCATTGTGATGGCTCTGGTGCCCGCAGGGCCCCCAATGGTGTCCTGAGAAGGCTGCCTGCAGGCAGCACATTGTCAGGCTGGGGCCCGTGTGGCATTCATCCCTGAGTGGGCCTTTGTCAAGGGTGAGGGCAGAGCGGCGGAGGCAGATCCACAGGCGGCCCGCGTGTTTTGGACTCCGAGCGGGTGGCCGGCGGCATGCCTAGCACTCATCCCCATCGCCCGGGTCCGTGGGCACAGGAGTCCATCGCAGCAGCGTTCTTCCTGTTGAGGAGGAGGCTGAGGCTCACTGGCAAGGCTACGGTGCGTCCAACGCCGCTAGAACTTGGCACGTGCTGGGCACCAGTGAGTCTGTGGTGCTTGAGTGTTATCTAGAGGCAGAGCTGTGGCTCTGACACAGGATGGAGATGTTCTGTGTGTGTGTTGGGCTCAGAGAGGATGTGGGTCCCCCCTATGGCCGAGCAGAGCATGAGAGGAAGACCATTGTGCGTGCGTTTCCGATGGCTGCTGTACCCGGTTATGGCACACGGTGACGTCAAACCACTCATGTTTATTCTTGAGGAGTTCTTGAGGTTGGAAGTTTTTAAATGTGTCCTCAAGGCTGCATTCCTTCTAGAGGCTCCTACGGGGTTGCTGTTCCCTTGTCTTTTCCAGGAAGCTCCTGGGCCCCTTCCTCCGCCTTCAGAGCCCGCTGTGTCATGCCTTCCAGTCCATCTTTGTCTCTCTGTGGTCCCACAGCCCTTTCTTTGACCCGGGCTCTCCTGCTGTTCTTGAGTAGGGACGCTGGCGATAACGTTGGGCCCACCCGGATAACCCAGACTGAGTTGAAGATACTTAATCAGACCTGTGAAGTGCCTTTGCCACGTGAAGTGACATACCCATACGTTCCAGGGACTAGGAGGTGGACGTTTCTGGGGCCTGTTCATCAGGGGACCTTGCGCTGTGACAAAGGCTCTTAGAGCACTAACACAACCGCTTCCGGATACTTGCAGGGGGCCAGGCATCCCTTTACGTGTGCTGCACAGCAGCCTTGCAAAGTAGGCTTGTTACTCAGCTTTACAGGTAGGGAAACTGTTGGGGCCCACCTGCAATAAGGACAGAAGGAAAGAGAAGCTGGTGTGTCAGGCTTCTGAAGCCAAAGTTCTGCCTTTCCCCCTGCATGAGAACAGTCTGGGAGCAAGCTGGGTGCACAGATTCAGGTGACTGAGATAAGGGAGGGTGCGGGAGGGTTGGACGTGGGCAGCAGGTGTGTGCTGGGCCCACACTCCCACCTGGGGGAGGCTCCCTCCGGCTTGTGGGTCACAGAAGGTGCTGGTCTTCTCTTGGCGCTGGTTCAGAGAGTGAGTCACGTACAGCACTTACTGCTTGGGCTGCCTGTGTCCGGAATTCCCACTGCCAATCAATACCCCCAAATGGATACAATCATCTCTAAGACCTGTGCCTCCTTAATCTAGTAAGTGTAGATTTAAGGAGCTTGTAGAATTAAATATTAAAACCAGAACTGCGTATCCCAGGGAGAAGTGGTGTGCCCGCCCACGACCGGAGATACAGAGAGAACTGGTCCTCCTCCCTCGTCTCTTCCAGGGCTTTGTCTCTCCCCTTCCTTGTTTCCATGTCTTTGAAGTGTTTCGGTTTTTGAAGAGAAAGCCAATGGGGATCCATTTTCATTTTGTCCAGAATGAGTCTGCAGACTCCCCTTCCACTGAGCCTTTGCTTTATTGCGAGGCTGAGCCTGAGTAGAAGGGTTGGTGGTATTTGTGTTCTTCCGGGAACAGTTTCTTCCAGTGTTTGTCCTGGGGGGTGATTGGTACCATCTGTCCAGTCCTCGTCCCGGGGAGGGTAAGATTGGTGTCGTCTGTCCAGTGCTTGTCCTGGGGGGTGATCTGTGCTGTTCGCCAAGTGCTCATCTTTGGGGAATGGTGGGTGCTGTTCGTCCAGTGCTTGTCCTGGGGAGTGATGGGTGCTGTTCACACAGTGCTGCTCCTGGTGGGGGAGGGGTGATGCTTGTCCATTGTTTGTCCTGGGAAGTGATCCGCGAGGTTCATCCTGGTGGAGAAGGTGCATGCTCCCAACAGGCAGCTGTCAGGCTTACCAGCCCCAGCCCCATTTGAAAGCCATCTGTGTCTGCAGCTGGGTGGGGATGGGACTTTTTTCCCAAGGCAGAGCCTCTCCATTAAGGCTGGTCTTCGTCTTCCTGGTCAAGAGGAATGTCAAAGTCAGACTCTCCTTTTAAGAGTGTCTGAGAAAGCCCCTTCCTGAGAAAGACAAAGTCTTACCACACAAACTCGGGGGGTCCTTTTTGTGCTTTAAGAAGCACATTCTATGTAGCACACCCTATCATTATTACCTTGCAAAGATGTAGAGAAAGAAGTGACTCACTAACTGAAAATTCTTTTGATAATTTTCTAGGTGAGTTTGGTGGTGGTTTTACGGCCACTGCTTATTAAGTGCTGATTTCTGGCCATTATGTTAAGACACTAGTTTTCAGGGTTACTTTTGTTGGGGTGTCTCGTAGTTCTCTTAAGTTCAGAGATTGTTCAGCTTCACTGAACCTTGGATTCTTCTTTGCTAAAGTGGGGATAAGGGCAGTGCTCTAATAACATTTTTATCAGGATTAAGTGTGAAAATGCTTGTCGATGGTCAGGACAGTACCTGGCAAAGCAGCATTACTAAGGAAATCTTACGTGTCTTATGTTTATGGTAACATATTTTAAAATATGTCTCTAACTAGCCCTGCATGCTCCAGTATGGTGACCACTGGCCACATGGAACTCTTTAAATAGGAAGTGAATGAGAACTTGAGTTCCTCAGTGGCAGTGGCCACATTTTTACTGTCCCGTGGCCAAGTGTTGCTGGTGGCTGCCACGTTGGACCGTGTGGATAAGGGACATGGCTGACATTGCAGAGCTCTGTTGACCTGACTCAGGTTAAAGTATCAGCTACCTGAACTTCCTTTGTATATAAGCCAATTTCTGGGGCTCTTCTCCAGTATTTATTTTACTTGGAACAACCCTTTTTGTGTCACAGGGAGTTGTGAATTTTTGTTCTAAAGAGCTTTTTTAGAAGATAGAAGGCTGGGTTGGCTTCAGGAGGCGAACAGGGCCCTGGGGTGGTGTCAACACTTGGTAAAGGAAAAATGACCTCTCCTTGAGGCCTGGCAGCCCAGAGGTCCGTGGTCTACTCTCTGCGCTGATGCTGATGTGGGCTCAGCCTCTGTTTGCCTTTGAACTTCACTGCACTTTGTTCAACAGCTGCAGGGAAAAGACGTGAACCACACAGCATCCCTGAGAACCGCTGGTTTGGGGGTGGGGGAGGTCGTGCTTGGATGCTTCTCTGCTTTCCCTGCGGGTCCAGGTTCTGCCTCCTCCTCCTGGTGTCACCTGGCCCTTCCTCACAGCTGCCTGCAGCCGGGTGTGTGGGGAGACTCAGCCTTTCATAGTTCCTCCATTCTTGGAGCAGCCTTTGAGACATCGTCTGTAAATCGCTTTGGCTTAGCATCCCCAGGTGTGTGCCCCTGACTGTGCAGCCCCACGGCACCTGTGGGGACAGTGGCCTTGAGGCCTCCCCTGCAGGTGTCAGCATCTCCATTACAGTGCCACATGTGTGGCCGTGTGACCCCAGGACCTGGGTCCTGCTTGCTGCACACAGGCTGGGGCAGTTCCCCCAGAGACTGGGGTGATGCCCATCAGCAGACCCCTTCCTGCCTTCTGACTTCCCTTCCTGCTCTGCACCGTTGGCCCCGTGGTCCCAGCACCCCGGAACGTGCTGCTGTATTCCCTCCCATGTTTGCCTCATGCCCCCTTGTCTGTACCTCACTGCAGCCCAATCTCACTGAAACAGTGACATCTTTCCCCATCCCCTTGGCCACAAGTCCTCTCTCAGCCTTCGAAGTGCTACACAGCTTCCTCTCCAGAGCCAGACTGTCACAGGTATCATCCTTGGCGTTAGTCCTGTGAACAGGGGCCTACTGTGTGCTGAATATGTGCTAGAAGCACACCAGACCCAAGCCTGGCCCTGCAGCGCCTCCCAGACTGGGTGTTAAGAGCCGTGAACAGACATTCCGGCTGCCCTCCTTTTGGAACAGGAACAGATACGTGCAAATGAATAAGAAACCTTGTGCCAGCCGCTGCTAGACCTTTGCCTTCCCCTCTTCCTGTCCTGCAGGTTGTCTTGCTCGTGCTTACTTAAACCTTCCTTCCTTTCTTCCTTTGTAAAGCAGTTTGTCTTCAAGACTTCCTAAAACATTCAACTTAATTTTCATAGGAAAAACCCTCTTACTTAAATTCTTATAATCAGTCTGTGTAATGTTTAATCAAATGATGTAATTATACTTACTCTTATTAAAACGTCCATTGCATTGATGTGTGTAATATTTAATTAAGTGATGTAATTACAGTTACAAGTACAGTGGGGATACGGAGGTTTGGAGACAACAGTGAGGCTCTTGAGGACCGCAGTCTCCACGGGTGGGTGTGGAAGGGTGTGGGCAGCCTGGCCACCAGTCCTTGGCATGGGTGGGCTTGGTGGGGGTTTTAGGAGGAAAGGGCTTCAGTGAATCGCTAGAGTCAGGTTGGCATGGCTGGTCAAGATCGCTGTGGACACATGGAATGTGAGTTTCCACAATCCCGTTCTCCCTGTGCCTCATCGCTGGAATGGACCAGCCCAGAGGCTGGAGGCTGGGCTCTGGGCAGAGTCATCTGGCTGCTTGGTGCTCTGTTCCACTCTCCCCCACTCCTGGCACCACCTGTCCTCCTAGCTCGACCCTTCCCGTGTTGGCCAGGAGCCCCTGGCTTCACCAGGTCCCAGATGTCTGTCAGCTTCTCATGAAGAGAGGGCACAAGTAGCTTGGGGTCCTGCACACTGATTCGCACGTGGCCCTGGGCTTGGCCTCAGAGGTCTGGTGTCTGCAGGGACGTCCCTTCCAAGTTGCAGTCTGCTTAGTGGCACTCAGTCCAAGCTGGGGTCAGCGTTCGCATGAATGTACTCCCAGACCTAAAGAATTCAGGGCTGCATGGACGCTTTCCTGTTCTGGAATGGGACTGCCAGCTCTGCCATTGGGGAGTCATTCTCAAAACACCTCTTCACTCTCCACCCTCTGCCGTGGGCATTAGAAAAACCAGACATGTTCCTTTCCCTCAATGGAATGACATGAATGGACAGACTTAATTGTATGTATCGTGCAGTTTTGTTTTGTTTTTTTGCTTTGCTAAACACATAAACCGTTTCACAAAATATAATTAGTTAAGATGCATCATCTGATAGAGAAAATAAATGACAGCCCCTTCTAAAGAACCTCTATGACAGTGTGGTTTCTCCTTCTAATAGTCGTTATCAGATGATGCCTTCAGATCTCCTTAGAACTTCCCACCACTGAACACTGTGGTTTTCTGGATTTGAAAGTTCTCATCAGGCTTTTGAGAAGGTGAAGAATTCTCCTGTTAGGACTGTTTCAGCACGATGCTTCCCGAAGACCCGTGCATGTGGCTTGAGTAGGGGAAGGTCTGGAGCAGTGGCAAGCCAAGTCAGCCAGGCGGGAAGGAGCAACAAGAAGGAAGAGAGAAATCAAACAAGATCGGATGACTGATTTTGAATATTTCTGAGATCTTTGGTGTAGGATCTCAACTTCTGAGCTGTTCTGCTCAGGAGATGAATAAGATGTAGCGTGGTATCATTGTTTCCTACGCTGGTGTTACGCGCGGTGCTCGCCGACGGTCTGTGTTTGTGTTGTCATGCATGTTAGAAAGACATCAAACGTTGGAGTTCGTGAGTGATTAGTACTTGGGATAGATCTCAGGTGTGAAAGATTTAAAGTTCCTGAAAGAGTAGGTGCGTAACAGGTGGAACTTGGCGGTGGCAGGAATCACGAACGTGGGAGATGATGCCTGAGGTTGGGAGGCAAACCCAAGGAAGCAGAGTCGAGGCTGAGCCTTTTAAGGACCAATTGGATGATAAACGGTCAGAGTCTGCCTCGTTGTCCCTGTCACCTCTCTGCGTTGGCAAGCAGCATGCTCTGTGTGGCGGATGCTGAGGTTCTCAACCCTCGTGGTCCTCAGACCTGTCCTGCTGGGCCTTGGCTGTGTCCCTCTGCCCTGCCAGATGGAGCAGCCTTCGGGAGACGTGGAAATGCACAGGCTTGCATATTTACTGTTACGGAAGTTTTCTTCATTGCAAAGGTCTTTTTCTACTTTTCCTTTCCACATGTATGTTATCTTAAGTGTCTTTCTGTTTCTGGTGTCCTTTGTGTCCTTTTTCTTTCTCTTAAATACCAGCTACCTTGCTCCTGAGATCGTGGGGGAAGTCTGTCTCTTGAATGATCCCCTGTCCACATCAGATAAAACTCCCTTCTTTCTCTTGTCTTCGAAAGAGAAGCAGCTGTGGAATGGTGGCATTTTTTATGAGGCACATGGCTTTCTTGGATGTCCTTCCTTTGTCCAAGGGACCCAAACTCTCTGGCTGTTACTCTTGGCCCATGCTGGCTTCTGTGGTGGTTGAGACCAGGGGTGGGGGAAGTGTCTCCCCAGAGGCAGTTGCCTGGGCAGCCGCTGGGGCCTCGGGGATCTAGCTTCCCTGCTCTTGCCTCGGGCTGTGGCTCTTTTGATGGTGATGCCAGGGGGAGGGGCTGGGCACGTGGCCAGGGGGATACTGTCCTGGGGATCCACAAGAAGCCGTCCTGGAGAATGAGCCTGCTGGCTGACGCTGGCAGTGAGCTAGGTCCCCAGGAAGAGGGTTAGGAGGGGCTCAGCAGGGCAGGGTTGCAGGCCACATGGGAGTGTGGCTGGGTGCTTAGGTGCAAAATGGTTTAGGACAAGGATTGTGTAAAGTAAAGCCCATGGAAAACCAGCAAAGTCTTGCAAAAGAGGAAGAGGCTGAAGGAGGCCAGAAGGCTTGCTCACTCCTCCTGTGCGCCATCTGGGGGCTCACAGCCTGCCTGTGCCGGCTCCATCGGATGCGGGAAACGTGAGGTTTGGAAGAGTGATCTGGAAGGTCAGCAGCCGCATGCACAGCCTGGGCCTACCTCGCTGCTCAGGCCGGTGCCGTCAGCGGGAAGGACGGACACTTGTGACGTGTTTCACTTCACCTCTTTCCCTGTTTCCTTCCTCTCTGGTGGCCGGGGCAAGCTGACATTTCGGGTTGTACCCCTTGTCACTGTTCCTCCCACGTTTCCTGTAAAGAGGTGCCCAGCGGCAGCTCCTGTGAGTCTGACTGTGACACTGAGATTTGTAAGAAATACGCACATGGTCATTCAGATGACTGGAAATAGGTATCTCATTAGCTTGCCAGGAGAACCAGCTACAACTGGAGGGTTAGAACTTCCAGTCCCCTCTACGCCACCTCTGGAGAGGGGAGAGGGGCTTGGAGGTTGGATCAGTCGCTAGTGGCCAATGTATTAATCAATTGTGCTTTTGTAACAAACCCTCCATAAAATCCCAGTAGTGCAAGGTACAGAGAGCTTCCAGGCTCGTGAATATATAGACACACCAGGAGGGTGACACCGTCCCCCCAGCTCCACTGAGACAGAAGCTCCTATGCTCCAGACCCTCTGTGACCTTGCCTTGTGTGTCTGTCGTCTGGCTGTTCATGTGTATCCTTTGTCACATCCTTTAATAAACTGGAAAAGGTAAGTGTTTCTCTGAGTTCTGTGAGCCACTCTAGCAAATTAATCAAACCTGAGGAGGGGTGGTGGGGGCCTCTGATCTCTGTCAGGTTGGTCAGAAGCCCAGGTGACAGCATGGGCTCACTGCTGGTGTCTGAAGTATGTGTGCGTGCCTGTGTGCATGTGTGTGCGTGTGTGCATGGTGCATGTGGTGTGTATGTGTGCAGTGTGCACAACTGTGTGCGTGCATGGTTGTGTGTGTCTGTGAATGGTGGGTGTTGTGTGTGCACAGTTGTATGCATGGTTCATGTGTGTGGTATTGTGTGTGTGTGTGTGTGTGTGTGTGCGCGCGCGCAGGCAGGCATTCTGGGGGGACTGAGCCCTTAACTTGGGATCTGATGCTGTCTCCAGGTAGATCAGAATTGAGTTAAACTGTAGACACCCAGCTGGTATCAGAGAATTACTTGGTATGGGGAAAAACCTCCACATGTTTGGTGACCAGAAGTGTCAGAATTGAAGTCTTCTCTGTGAAGGTAAAGGAGACACACAGGGAAGAAAGACATAGTAGGGAAAATCTGCATTATTTCCTACATAGAAGGAGGGGAAAATTGAGTTTTTTCCATTTCACCGATATTCCTTTAGAGGACACCCACAGACGTGAGCCTTCTGTCCCACTCTCTGCCACACGCACGTACCACGCAGACCCGAAGGTCCCGCCATCTCGGCCCGTCCTGGGGGATGCTCAGGGAGGGGCTCCCACCAGCGCAGCACTCCAGGACTCCCTGTGGGGCGGGGCTGTCCCTTGGGCTCTCCCTCTGGTCAGTCCTGCTTCCTGCCTTACTTCCACTGGCTCCCATCTCCCAACTCTGGCCTGAATGTCGGGCTCCACTTCCACATCTTTCCCAAGGAAAGATACAGTATTGTCAGAGTTGGGACTTTCTTGAGGTCACTTTGCAGAGCTATCCAGTGGAAATAGAATGTGAGCCACGTGAGCCCTTTAAAATTCTCCAGGAGCCACATAAAGATGTAAAAGAAACCAGTGAAATTAATTTTACCAATACATTCTGTTTAAGCCAGCATATCTGCTGTATTGGTGACCCTTCTGCTTGGCGAGTGTATGGAACGTATTAAGGAGTTGTGTTATATTCATTTTTGGTCCTGAGCCTCTGGCATACAGTGCACGTGGCTTGCTCACCACACGTCTGCCCCGGTTTGCACCAGACATACCGCATTTGCCCAGGAGCCACCTGTGGCTGGTAGCCTCTGTGTCGCACAGTGTGGTGTTGGAGTTTTGATTTGGTCCTGTTATTGTGTCCTTCTGCCCAGAGCCTTTGGCAGAAGCTATGCAGGTATTCAGCCCATTGCTGAGTGTCAGCAGACTCCTGTGTTAGTAGGGAAGTCCTTGGCTCCCACACCGCTGGCTGGGCTCAATGGTGGCCCGAGTCCTTGCTGTCCAGAGCGTGGCTGGTGGGCAGGCAGGAGATTTGCCACCCCCGTACTCCCACCCCCAGTTGTTTTTGTGGGGCCCGTTAACTCGGGACGTTCTGCTTGCTGATTGAACCAGAAACAAAAAGTGCATTCAACACAGACGTGCCGGCTGCCTCCTCCAGGAGGGAGAGGAGGTTAGCTCTTCCTGAAATGTAATCCCTCTTTCAGCCCTGCACAAAAGCCTCATGTCTACGGGCTTGGGACCTGATAGATTGCCTTTGTGCTGATTGAAAAAACCAAACACAGGCCTGGTGTGAATAGGGCTGTTTAGAGGAGGTTCCTGGGGCAGAGGAAGGGGCAGGTAGTGTCTGCAGGGGCACCTGGCCTGCACCTGAGGCCGTCCCAGCTGCTGCCGTAGTGGGGACTTCAGGCTGGTCATCCCTGTTGTCTGGACTGGAGCTCCAAGGGCTCCAGCACAAGGAGCCCGGTCCTGGGACCCCCCTTTGCCTGCATCCTCTAGCCCGGGAACACTCAGGCCCTTGCCCCTTACTACTCCTGGTGTTTGGGTGAGAAGTCAGTGGTGGGATTGAGGATAGTGAGCACAACACGTGAATGTACTTACTGCCACTGATCTGCACGCTTAAAACGATTAGAATGGGCGCCTGGGTGGCTCGGTGGGTTAAGCCGCAGCCTTCGGCTCAGGTCATGATCTCAGGGTCCTGGGATTGAGTCCCGCATCGGGCTCTCTGCTCAGCAGGGAGCCTGCTTCCTCCTCTCTCTCTCTGCCTGCCTCTCTGTCTACTTGTGATTTCTCTCTGTCAAATAAATAAATAAAATCTTTAAAAGAAAAAAACAACAATGGTTAGAATGGCAGACGTCATGTTCCCTGTATTTTTTCCCCCGTTTAAAGGAGGCTAGTCCTGTATTTTTAAAAGTACTTGTGTTAAAGCCCAGTCAGTTTTCAGTGTCTAGGGTCAGAATTATACACTTACCGTGTATTTGTTTCTATGTCTCTAACAGCTGTTTCTGTAATGCCTCTATGTGTAGGTACAGATATGTAATTTATGTCTGATTCCTTCGACAGAGTGTTAGAGGGGCTGTATTAGTACTGGCCGAAGTTAAAAGGTATTCAGTTTAATAATCTTGCGAGATTGTCACCATGAAGCAGCTTTCCCCCCTCTTGTCACAGTGACGTGCTTCTGCTCCCGGCTCGTTGACTGAGGGGAACAACCTCAGTGCCGCCTCCCCCCATCCCCCGCCCGAGCCCGTGTGTGCAGCGATGGCCTCAGCCGTGAAGGGCGTCCTCTGTTAGGCCCAGCTGGCTTCCGGCGAGCTGGGCTCTGTTTTCTGCGTGCGAAAAGCAACTGAAGGTCTTACTGTGCGGCCACACAAGGAGTGTTCTGGGGCCGTGGGGCCGCAGTCCTGAAGCAGCCATTGTTCACACTGGGAGGCTGGCTTCTAGGCTGGTGCCTCCTGTGGCAGGACCTTGCACCCCGGCGCCCCGTGGCTGTGAACCTCTTCCCGTGAAGAGCCTTCGTCTGGCACAGCGCTCTGGGGACCCAGTCCGGCCTGGGGCAGCCTCGCGGTGGCTGGGGCGGCCCTTCTGTTCGCCATCCGGTAAATGATGGATGCAGGACTGCTGGGATGTCAAATTCGCCATTTTAAAGTGAGCACTTCAGGGGCAGTGGGTCCACCGGAGTGCACGCCGTGTTGTCCCAGAGCAACTCCAGCCCCCCCTGGAAACCCTGCACCCATCAGCTGTTAGCTGTCACCCCCTCCCCCTGCCCCTGTCCCTGGCAACCGCCTATCTCCCCGGCCTTACCCGTTCTGGACGTTTCACGGGAATACAGTCCTCCTGCACATGGACGCGGGTCTGTCTGCTTTCTCTCGGCCTGATGTTTCCGAGGTTCCCAGGTCCCTCCATGTCCTTGCGTGTGTCGTGTGTTGGGACTCTTCTGCTCCTTTTCAGGGCCGAGTCCTGACACCACCCTGTGCCTGCACGTGCTCTGTCTTTCCCCCTAGTCTGCTATTGGAGGTTCGGGTGCTCTCTGGCTGTTAGGACACGTGCTGCTGTGCACATGAGCGTGTGTGTGTCCTCGCGTTGTCTGTTCTCCTCTCTTTCCGATGTGTGCATTGGCGCCGAGTCCCTGTCCCTGTGGGAAGTCTATGTTTAACTCTTGGAGGTGCCCCCAAACTTTTCCCCATTTTTTCTTTCTTTCTTTTTTTTTTTAATCTGTAGTGAGAATATAGAAATCTGGGCCACTTGCTTCTGTTGGGTTGAGCTGTTCCCTTATTTTGTTTTACCTCTGTCATGGTGGCTTCTGTGTTGGTCACCCTGGAGACAACAGGTGGATTTCCTCACTGTCTGGGGGTCTCTGAGGCAGTGTCAGATGAACCCAGAGGCCTCGGGGTGCTGTGTGAAAGTCTTGGATCACCACCTTGTACACCTGAACTAGTAGAACACTGAACTGTGCTGGAACAGAAATGCAAACACACGAACCCAAGGGTCCTTCTCTCTTAGACTAGGTGATACTTGTTTTGTAAAGGGATTTGTGTGGCCACATGTCCAGGCGTCTTCAAGTATGAGCGTTATGTGGGTGGGTCATTTGTCTAGGATGGCTTTGTTAATTGATAGCTTTCTTTTGTCTTTGTGGTTCCTTCTTTTTGGCCCCTCTGGTCTCTGCTGTTTTGCTGGTGGTCTTTCAATAAGTGCCAGCAGTGGTAGCAGTGAAGAAAACCGAACAGCTCACCTTGGGGACAAGGGAAGAAATCAGGAGAGAACCCTTGCATCGGCCTCCGGGTGCAAGGCAGCGTCTCTCTGAGCAGCAGGTCCTTTGCCCTGGATGGGAGAGCGTGGCCCCACGCGGTTTGGGCAAACAGCCCTACATGTAACTTATGTTCCCATATGTGCCAGTTCACACAGCACGTTTGCATACACTGTTCCGTGATCAGATCCTGATGACCACCCTGTGGGTATGGAAGGTTTTCTTAAGAAGCTGGCGCTCAGTGAGATTGGACTTGGGGTGCGCACAGGTGCTGGGACCTAAGCCTTAGGCTCTGACCCGAGAGTTACACAGAACTGGGTCACGAAGCAGGGAGGTTGTCCGTGTTTTTAATGGATGGGGTGTGAGATTCATAGAACTATGTTAATGGTCGTACGTGGGTTTGGAGGACGGACCTGGAAAGATCCCACAGAAATGTGAATTCATTTTTACTAAACACACGATTTCCTTTCTGGAAGCTCAGCCATGTGCAGGTCTGTCCCACATACACAGTTTCTGCTTGTTGGCGCCCCCACCCCCAGGTTGGAATTTATGCTGCGGGGTCAGTCCCTGTGGGTGCGTGCCCGAAACAAAGCCACCGCCCCAATTCCTGTTTCCTTGGAGACGTCTGGAGACCTGTGCGCACGGGGTGCGGACCCCACAGCTGTGTGGAAGAGTTGGCTAAATCTGTGCTCCTCGCAGGGCAGCTCCCGGTGCACAGATGAGACATGGGGCTGGGGTGGGGGGCTGGCAGTCGTAGCTAGTCTCAGCTGCTGGTCACACACCTGTCGGGCAAGGGTGAGCTGAGCAGAAACATCGGGAGAACAGTGCATGCAGGGATTTTAGCGGACTACGGGCGCCGTCTGAGTCAGCGTGCTGGTGTGGGTGCCTTGCACAGACATGCCCCACGAGCTGGAGTGCGCCGAGCCCTCAGGCCACCTTACAGGCATGTCACCTGAAAGAGAGACGGACGGTCACGGGGCTCAGCACGTGCCAGGCCGACCCATGGGCGTGTGTGGACTTGTGTCAGGAAGGCGGCAGGCAGACCCTGGATGGCAGGCCCAGCTGCGGAGCCCTGTGGGTGCTGGCCCGGGGCAGGAGAGGAGGAGGTGAGGCTGTGCTGGGGGACATGGAGGGCCGGCTGTGCGGGGAGGCAACAGAGGGCTGCTGCTGTGTGGCGCCCAGGTTGGGGTCCGCCGTGAGGTGTGTGGATGACGGGCTGGACCCAAACTCTGCCACACACCGGCCCTTCCCTGCAGAGGCCTCTTGATGAGAACCGAGTGCCCCCCGAGTCCCGGCCTCACAGCCATTAGGATTCATGTTGTCCCTGTGAAGAGCCCCCTGCGACACTCTCGTTGTTCCACAGGGTTCAGTTTTGTTCCATGAACACAACAGACCTCTAGGAGGCGAGACTGGCTTCCCCTGTCCTCCCTGTCCCCAGTAAGAAAGGGGGGCCGGGGGCTTGGCTGGAGGCCCAGGCTTCCAGGGGGTTCTGGGGCACGTGCTCTGTGGCTGTGTTCCCATATGACGCCCAGTGTCACCCTGTGCAGCTTGGAGGCCTCCGTGACAGAGCTCACGTGTGTGTGAGCAGTGGTCCGATCAAGACCCGAGAACGACCGGGGTGGCGAGGTCGGGGTGGGGTAGTTCTGGGAAAAGATGCACGGACTCAGCCGGGCTCCGGCATCAGTTAATTCTCACGCAGTTTAATGAGCAAATGCTCACCAGATTCTTTTGTGAATGGATGGATGAGTCAGTGGCTTGAATAATTTCTGAGCAATTTGTAGGGAGAAGGTTCTACCCAAATAGAAACCTGGTGGTAATAATAGGAGTGTGTTTTTCGGTGTTAAAGTGAGCAGACACCTCTTACCGCCTCGGTATGCACGGAGCCATCTACAAGGCACCAGCAGGTGGGAAAGGAGGAAAGCATCCCCATCACCAGCAGCCAGAGGTGAAGAAAACGAGGGACAGAAGCTTTCTCTCCGTGCTGCGTCTTTCTGGGAATGATCATAGGTGTAAACACAGCTGAGGTTCTGAGCTCACCACTGCCTGACGTTCTTCAGAGGACTAGAAGGGTGTCATTTCCTTTGTCTGGCAGTCCTAACTCCCCCAAGAGGTGTCATGGAAGAGAAGAGAGGGCTGGAGGCTGCGGAAAGTACAGGAACCCGCCCAAGGCCTTTGTGGCCAGGTCTTCCTGCTCGCCCTGCAGTTGCCCAGTGTTTGGAGCCCAGTGTCCTGCTCAGAGGATTTTATCTAGCCGCAAGTGCAAGTGATTATGGGGGTAGTGCTCAGAATTCCTTGTGGATGAAATACCGAATGAAGGGAAAACCCAGGCTTTCTTCCCTTCTGGCATTTCCCTACAATTAAGGCCCTTGTACCCCATCCTTCATGTAATGCGGTTCCCCTACCCTTCACTCTGCCCCTTCTCAGTCCTCAGTGCTGACAGGTGGGAACCTTGGCCATGGTAGAACCCGTGGCTCACTCCTGCTGACACACGTGGTCATGCCTGGCCTCCGGGGGAGTGAAATCCTAGTGAAAATAATCATTGGCTTGTAGTAGAGCTCAGAAATTATTCAATTGCAGCAGCCAGGCTGCTGGAATATATTAGGTTATACCCTGTTCATTCAAATACCTAAAGTCCTCCCTGGGAAAATTTCCGGATTTCCTTAAATTCAGAGAGTGACATAAGGTGTTATTTTTCTGTTTCTTTTTTAACCCACCTTTTCCTTGGAGGTCGTTAGTGTGAATTATAGATTAAGCCCACTGTGTCATTACCAAGTTGAGGCTATTGACAGGCTCTGTGAATGCAGCTGGGCTCCCTGAACAGAGCTGCTGCGGATTGTCATTACTGATGGGACCCTCGAAAGACTCTTCCAGCAGGAGGGTCCTCCGTGGCCCATTTTCCTAGCTTATTTCAGAATTTTAACTAGCCTCTAGGTAATCAACAGTTTGAATTTCTTGCTGTTCTTCACTGAAATATGGCTGTGTTTCCCTTACCTTGGGTATATTTGTCTCAGTGGATCAGGGTTGCTGTCATACAAACATTTCAAACGGTTCTGGAGGCCGAGAGGAAGGTACCGGCAGGTGTGGGGTCTGGTAAGGGTCGGCTTCCTGGCTCACAGGTGACTGCTTTCTTGCTGTGCCCTCAAAGGGCACAAAGGCCAGGAGTCTTCTTGGATCTCTGATCTGTCGCCAGGGCTCCCCATGTGGTACGTGATCGCCCCCTACAGGCCCTACCTCCTAACACCATTGCCCTGGGGGTTTGATTTCCAACGTAGGAGTTTTGTGTGGGACACATTCAGTCCACAGTAATATCTCTGCCAGATTTTCCAAGGGCCCCTTTCTCCAAGAGGCCTGGGATATGCCCTTTCCCAGGCCCTCTTGGGTGGCGCCCTCAAGGCCTCTGGAAGGCTGATGGACGTGTTGAGACTTTGAGAGACACCTTTCTTTCAACGGCTGAGTTTCAAATTCTCACTCCAGCTCAATTTTTTTTTTTTTAAAGATTTTATTTATTTATTTGTCAGGGGGAGAGAGAGAGAGGGAGAGCGAGCGAGCACAGGCAGACAGAGAGGCAGGCAGAGGCAGAGAGAGAAGCAGGCTCCCTGCTGAGCAAGGAGCCAGATGCGGGACTCGATCCCAGGAACCTGGGATCATGACCTGGGCTGAAGGCAGTGGCTTAACCGACTGAACCACCCAGGTATCCCCCAGCTTGAGTTTTCAGAGGGTAGCTCTTGGCTCTTCACAGGTAAAAGGACTAGGCCAGCTGATGGTGTCATATGCCCTTTGGGAAAGCTGTCTTTATATTTCATATTTTTCTGGAGTGAAGGTGATGGGAGGAAGCGATGGTCATCTTGGTGTTTGTGCTGCTCCATATGGCCAGGAAGGAGAGGTCGGGTCCAGGTGGCACTTTTCTAAGGAGGGGCCACTGAATTCTGGGGAGTCCAGGTGAAGAAAGAGGTGTGGCCCTAGGGATTTGTTGGGGGATGGGGATTAGGAAGCATCTTTTCTTTCTTTCTCTCTAACGTGCTCTCCTCCCCCACGTTTTACTCAAGGGAACTTTTTAAAGGTTTGAATTTTTAAAACTAGTTATTTTAATTTTTCTTATCATAAAAACATAAACAGAAAGCAACTGTAATCTCTCTGCACCGAGAGAGATTATTAACCCCCTGGTGGTCATCCTTCATGCTTTCCTGAATGCAGTGTCTCCGGGGTCTGGCGCTCCCTGGGCATTTGCACATCCTGGTGATGAAGGAGGAGCCCCGAGTCCCTGGTGGGCGGGGCGGGTGCTGAAGCCAGTGATGAAGGGCCGTGGGCAAGGTGGGCAGAGGCTGCTGGTGGAAAGACGAGACTGGTGGGCAAGGAGAGGGGCGCCAGCAAAGCCGAGCCTGGCCATGAAGCCAAAAGTGAATTTGGGAAACACATTTTATCTGTGTTTTGGGATGAGATGCAAAGGGAGCAGACCGCCTCCCCACCAGGGCTGTCATTTCTGCTCAGGCCCATGGGAAGGCAGGTGGGAGAGGCGGCCGGGCCTGCGGGAGGCGCCCCCCTTAGGTCACCACCACACTTCTCTTCCATCCCCAGCCACAGCCTGTCCAGGGGACTCCTTTCTGGTAGAATTAGGCAGTTTCCTAGAATTCTGCAAGAGATTGAAAGAGTGACTGTGTGATGGAGCTGATAGGAAATAGCACGTCATCTTGGCCACAGCGGTGCACTAAAGGCTGATGGGTCTGGGCTCAGAGAGTCCCTCCTTTTCTTGGTGGATGTGGCTCCAGAGGAGTGGTATGCCCTGTTTGCTGTGCCCTGTTTACTGTGCCACATACACAGCCTCAAGTCGCAAGTCAGAGGTGAGTTTCAGTGGAACATCTGTGGTCCCAAGGAGCCCAGGCCAAGCAGGACAGGTTGCTGTGTCCAGGGAGGGTCGTTGAGGTGGCTGGGAGCCGTGTGTGTCATTCCCGTCCTGCAGCAAAGGAGCGAACATTCATCCTGCACAGCTCTGACCGTTGGGATGGGGCATTTAACCTGCACACGGCACCAGGAGATAGACCATCGCTTCTAGAATGAGCACAATGGGGGAGAGGCCTTGAAACCTCTTCACTGACTGTGAGGGCCTTTGCTCTGAAGATGCTGTCTTCCCGTGCTTTTGGAGGGCTGGGTCAGAACAAGGACCATGGTGAGTTTATGGCTGGTGGTGCAGGGCTCCAGAAGGAACCTGTGCAAGGCCCTGCCCCCTGTTGGGTGCAAGTGATTGCCAGCAGGCCTCTAGTTTACAGGTATTTCATGCCCAGGAAGGATGCCGAACCCCGGTCATCATCGCAGAGCTGAGTCAGGGACGTGCAAGCCTTGGTACCTTTCAGGGATCCAACGAGAAGGCTGAATTTGGTGGAGGTTGTTTAGGGAGGTAGTGTCTAGAAAGCCATGGCCTCTCAGGGCTGAAGGTACTAGGTAGGCTGTTTTCCTCGAGAAGAGGGGACCAGCTGGGAAATGGAAGGGGGTCTAACTCCTGTACTCTCCCGGGGGTACTGGGATCCCAAGAAAGCACATGGTCACTCAGTATAAGGAGAAGCAGGCTGGCTGTCAGTCAGTGAATGAACAGATGAAAAGGTCTGGGGACTGTGGCCAGCGGGGGGTGAGGAGGTGAGGGGGGTGACCTCCAGGGCCACTGAGCTTCTAGAATGAGTTTCAGGTGCCTCTTCACCTGGGCAGGTATGTGATACCTGACAGGCGGTGGGTGCAGGTTGTAGGTCTGTAGTTCTGTACTGACGTCAGCCACCCCCCAACCCGTGGGTGACTCGGGGTTACCTGTGTTTCTCGAGCACTGTCAGGCCAGCTGTGTTCATAGAGCCTTCCGGAAGATTCTGTTGTGCAGCTGATGGAAGCGATGGGTGGGTGAACGTGGACCCTCCTTGTGCAGGGATGGACCTTGTTCCCCACAAATTCCTCCAAAGAGGCCCCGATACGAGACTGACCACACGGAGAGTGACAGATTTCAAAATCTGTTTTAGTTTTAGAATGAAGTAGAATGAGTTTATTAAACTTCTCTGGGTGCAGGGGGAGAAGTATGTTTGTTTTTGATCACATTTTTCCTTCTTGGTTTGCATTTTACATGTTTCTGATGAACTTTGCTAGGAAACATTTTGGAGACTTTTACTGTCTCTAAGCAAACGATGTCTCACAGATGTATTTATAACATATTTTTCTGTACATACAGACATATGCTTAAATATATATAGACACGGTGTTTTGGCTCTGAGGTTTTCAAAAAAATGTGTATTCAAGTAACATAAGAGAGTGCTACTGTTCCATAAGGTAAAGGGTGAGCCACTAGGTCAGTTTATATTATAGATACACGTGTTATGTTAATTACAATTTTATTTTAATGGTAGGTTCACGTGCGGTAAGAAATTTTTTCTTTTTCAGGTAATATAAGGGAAGTGGAGATTTGGAGATTGAGATACTTAAATGCAATCTGGTGTAATTTTAGTTCTCAAAGGGGCTTTTAATATCTGAGCTTCCTGCCGGAGAGCTGGGAGAGCAAGCTTCTCCATTGTCTTTAAGATGCTGCCCCCTTCTGGTGATGACGCTCACTCGGATACTGGCTGTTCTCAGCAAAATTGCATTCCGATGTTCTTCCTATTTGAATATTATTTTTATGAGTAAACCTGAAAGAGAAAACTGGAATCAGCCATGGTCTGTTTTCCTCTGTCCCTCTCCTGCTCCATGAGACCTGGGAATAACTTTTTGGTCTATCTACCATCCCGATTTCTAAAATGATTGTATTTTTTCTCACCCGTGTTACTTCTTCCTTTAGCTGCCATGTGGAGCACCTCTGTGGGCCAGGCACCATTATTGGCATCCCAGGAGATACAGCACTTTTGTTTTTGTAAAGAATTGGGAATATGGTGTGTAGTTTACCAGATCATGATTTCTTATGATATAAACACAATTATAAGAGCATTAAGATAATTTTTTTAAAAGATTTTATTTATTGATTTGAGAGAGAGAGAGAGAGACAGAGCACATATGCAGGGGGAGAGGCAGAGGGAGAAGGAGAAGCAGGGTCCATGCTGAGCCACCTGGGGGCCCAGTGTGGGACTCCATCCTGGGGCTGGAGATCATGGCCTGAGCCGAAGGCAGATGCCCAACCAGTCGTCTGAGCCACCCAGATGCCCCATTAAAATAATTTTAAAGAAATTTCGTCTCACTCTGCCCAAAGGAGGTGGCTGGAAGCAGGACCCCAGCTTTGGAGCACTTACAAGGAGGAAGAGGCACACCTATTTGCCCGAAGTTCTTGGGTGAGGGATGGCCCCAGTGAGATGCGTGTGGAGCCCAGAGGAGAGCTCACTCAGATATTCTCAGAAAAGGAGTCTCAGAGAATGAGGGGCAGCCTCGAAGAAGTGCTTGGAAGAGGGGCAAAAGGGCAGCCCTGTACCCAGGGGAAGGAAGCAGGAAGTGAATGGGAAACCAGAGATTTATTGGTAGGGAGGGTAGAGTGGGGGTCAGCTAGCATGGGGATATTAACCCATGGCGCCCCATGCCCTATGTGAATGCTGCAGTACATTCTCAGGACATATTACCAAAGTCTAGAATTCAGCTTGCTCCTACACATGGGACCACTGTTGCCTTAATTTGCTCATATGGTTTCAGTTTTGTAAAGTAAGCATAGCACTCCAAATTGTGCTGTCTCTTGTAACTAAGTGAAGCAATGCTTTGTGGATTTGTCAGTGCCCACCCATTATTTTAAAACTTAAGCCTGGACTTTTTGGGGACTCCTTTTCAGCAGCCACCAGTAGATGGAGGGAGTGAGACATATAAACAGGAAAGAGCCTGTCCTGCTTGGGGACAGCGTAAATCCATCTTGCTGTGGACGCTGTTGGTACCATAGAGAGAGAGACTTGTAACTGATGATTTCTGTGAAACTGACAAAATCTAGCCATCGACAGCAACAGGAGGGACCAAAGTCTGTTTTGGAAGGTTTTTGGGGTTTTGTTTTGTTTAGTTTTGAAAATTAAAAAGCTATACCTTTATTTACCTTGCTAAGGACCATTTAAGAATAAGTAACGTAAACTGAGGTGGGTTATTAGAATATTACGTAGCATTACAAGGGCAGAATGTTTTTTTTCAGAAGGAAGCAACGGCGTGCTGCTCCGCATACATTGTCCATTGGGCGCAGGCATTTCTCAGGCTTATGAGGTTGTGTTCTTGGAAGTTGTGGTGTGAGTGTAGTGGTTTGCCCGGAAGGGCGCTGTGCTCTCGATGGGAGTGATGCTGTGCTTCCTTGGAAATTACCGACAAGCACAGCCTTTACTCTGATCTCACACCAAGTGCCAGTAGCACACAGCTATGCATGAATCCCGTGAGCACCTCCGGTCTGTAGGGGGTTGGACAGGAAGTCAGAACTCAGTACAGGTGCTCATATGGAAGGCAGTGTTGGGGACAGGGTTCAGATGGCTCTGGGGCTATGGAATTTTGAGGAGTCCCAGGAGAAGGTCTGTGTCTCTGACTGGAAGCCAGGGACCTAGGAAGGGGCATCAGGGAGACAACATATATAGCTGTTTACAATGGGATTGTATAAGTATGTATTGTATAAGTAGTGATATTTGGAATCATAGAATATTAGATCTACGGGGAACCTTGGGAACTGGCTCCACTGCTTCTCTCCCCATCCCAGTCCTAGAGACAGGAAAACCAGTGACGTCTGCTCAGGTTAGTTGTGTGCAGTGAATTGGATCCCCCAAATTCATACGTGGGAGGCCTACCCCCCACCATGATGGCATTAGGTCCTGAGGATAGAGCCTGTGTGACAGGAGTGGTGCCCAGCGAAGAGTTTATCAGAGGCCTTGCTGTATCCCTCTCTCCTCCACACAAGGACCCAGCAGAAAGGCATTGTCTGCAGGCCACGTGGAGCTCTCCCCAGGAACAGAAGCAGCAGGACCTCGGTCTTGGATTCCCAGTTTCCAGAACTCTGAGACATGAATTTCTGTTGTCGAGGCCGCCCCATCTGTGGAATTTTGTCGCAGTGGTTCAAGCTGAATTGTACAGCAGATCGATGGAACCAATGGGACAAGGATCAGGGTTGCAGACTCCAGGGCAGAGGTCTTCCATTTAGAGTGATGCTCCTCCCGAAACCAGGCCTCAAGGCCAAGGGCCACTCCTGGTCATCGTCACGCCCCACCGCCAGCCCAGCCGTGGGGTACAGCATGGCTGTGTGTCCTAGGACTGCCTGCCCTCTTGGAACAAACACAGCTCCCAGACATGAGGGTGAGGCTCACTTTGTCCTTGGGCCCATGGAGCACTTTTTCCTGGGCCGTGACCCCCGTCACCACCCCATGAACAGTCCACACACAAGGAAGCCTCCCAGCCGTGCACCCTGAACACCCAGTAGGCCCTCGTGGGATGGTTGCTCTTTTGGTTCTTCCTGCTTTCCTACTTGTGGGGTGATTCCTTCGTCTCCTGGGACGAGAGCTCTGAACCCCAGAACATCAATTCCAAGCACTACATCAAGTAAGGAAAGCTTACCAGGGGAAGGTTCCCATGCTCCTTGCCCCACCCTGAGCTGGTACTGTTGTTTTATGGTTACTTAACATAGTGTGCAGGATGAGATCTTACCTTCTTACACTCATCACTCTTGCATAATCCAACTACAAGTTCACAATGACTAAACCACAGGCAATAACCTAAGGAACTACTTTAATTCAAATGTAACAGATGAGGTGCTTTTGCACAACTAAGCCAGCCTCTGGGTGTGATTTGCGGTAGTCAGAGGGAGGCCCGGGCTCTGTGTGTTTGGGGTGTCTTAGTTTCCAGATGCCTCTGCTGCCCCCACAGACAGCCTTTAGTTCTTTAAGATATTTACTCCAAGTGAAAATGCGCATTTTCACGCAGGTTGCTGAGGCTGAGTCTGCTGCAGACCTTTTATGCTGCCCCATTTGGGTGCTTCTCAGAGAGTATTGATCAGTCTTCAGTTCCAGTGCATTGCCCATTAAGATCAAGGCACCATGTTTAAAAAGCAGAGTTGGAGGAAACTCAGATTGGGCAGTCGGGGACCTTGCTTTTGAGCAGAAAGCACCTTGCACAGGTGAATCCATCAGTAAAGATATGGGAGGCACACCTCTGGTAATTTGGTCAGAGGCCCAGGCAGATAGTGGGGGCTTTAAGAAGGTGTCACCATTGCAGTCACGAGAGGAGGAGTCCTCTGCCTCACCTGGAATTATGCAGTGCTTGAGGCAGGTGGGTCCAGTGGTCCAGAGTGGATGGGAGAGACTGATCAGAGGACCCTCATTGTTCCTAGAGAGTTGTTCCTCACTTATGAGCCCCAAATCCCTGAGGAGAGAGGAGTAATTGGTCATTTCTCATTTTTGAGCAGAGGGATGAACGAGATCCCCAATCTCTTCTCACTTGCTGTGTGCACCAGATTAAGTGCCTTTATTTTAAAAGCATGTGAAAAATGAATTCTTGGTTCAGTGATCCAAATATTTGGGGCTGTGGATGGGTTCAGCTGCTTTAAATATTTGGCTGGTGCAGTGAGTTGGGAGTCTGTCTTCCTTTTGTTGATATTTCCCTGTGTGGTTGTATATACAGATGAGCTCATTGTTTTCTCTGAGCAGGTAAAAGTGCATTTACTTAGATGCCTTTGGAAACTTGTCCTAAATCCGTTTGAAATTCTTCCTCTGCTTTTATTTGTGGAAAACTTACTTGAAGCCAAGAGGGAAACTGCTAGCTGCTTCTAGAAGACATTCTGGTTTACTGCAGCTGATCCCTTGCGCATATGCTGACAGAGCCCGTGCAGGTATATATTTTTAGCTGCCAAGGGTGTGTGGGCTGGAGTAAGTTACCCTGTGTTTTCTTCTTCCTGTCCTAGTTTTGTAGATGGCAGCCATTATGGAAACCGGTGTGGAGGTTCCTCAAAAAATCAAAAAAACAGAACTACCATATGATCCAGCAATCCTACTTCTGAATATATACCTAAAGGAAATGAAAACAGGATCCCCATGTGCACTGCAGCAGTATTTACAGTAGTCAACATATAGAAACAACCTGAATGTCCATGGGCAGATGAAAGGAAATGGGCATATATGTACACACAATGGAATATTATCCAGCCATAAAAAAACAAAGAAGTTCTGCCTTATGTGAAAACATGGGTGGACTTTGAGGGCATTGTGCTAAGTGAAGTAAGTCAGAGAGAGACAAATACTGATTCCACTGATGTGTGGATTCAAAAACAGATTTGTAGAAAAAGAAAAGGGTGGCTGCTGGTGTTTGGGAGTGGGGACGGGGAGCTGTGGATCAGAGGGTATAGGCACTCACTGATGAGATGAGTAAGTTCTGGGGATCTAATGTGCCCCATGGTGACTGTAATTAACAGCACTCTATTGTATACTTGAAAGCTGTTAAGAGTGTAGATCTAAAATATTCTAAGCACAAAAAAGGTAACATGTGAGGGAGTGAAGTTGTTAACTAAGCTCATGGTCGGGGTCATTTCTCAGTGTATATGTGTCTCTGATCATCGCGTTATAAACCTTAAACTTTTGTTACATGTCAGTTTTATCTCGGTGAAACCAGAATAGAGGGGGAAACCTGAGGGTTCCTTGTGAACCTACTCTTGCATTTCTCCCTTTAATGACCCCAGTGTCTGCTTGGGCCAGATCACTTAGCAGCTCTTCCTCTGTGTGGAAAGGGACCAATGTTGAGGATGTTCAGAGAGAGCACCTGGCTGGTGACTGGCAGAACCTGTGCACTCACACCTGCTTGTGGTCAGGCTTGGAAGGTGCTTCGGGATCTCGGGCAAGGCAGTGCCTGTACCCAGGGCATGGAGGCTGCAGAGGCCATGGTGGGCTGTGACAGTGAGAATGATCATTCTGTGTAACTGACTCGAGGAAGCTCCTGTTTCCAGGTGGAAGTTAAACTGCCCATGGAAAGTAGGACAGTTTTCTTTAAGGATGAATAGGGATTAGGTGCACATTGCAGCTGCAATAAACTGTTGTAACCCGAATCTAAACAGCCTTCAGGGAGCTCCCGGGCTCTTAGTGGTTATTCATTCACCAAATGTGGAGTCAAGTCGCTTGTCCTATGTGCAAAAACTGGTGAGAATGGGACTGTTCTGTAGGCCAGTTGGCAGCAGAGCCAGTGGGGAGGACCACTAATAAGGTGGGTGGTTGTGACTTCTCTTTATCCCCCCTGCTTCCCCGTGCAACTATCAATGTGCGCGACTCCAGGGGCTGCCTCTGAGGGACTGTACCGAGTCACTTTTTTCCAGTCTTAAGGCCGCTCTGCTTGTGGTGATCTGCAGTCGCATCAGCCTGAATGAAGCCCGAGTCCCCTTCCTCCTGCCCCACCCAGTCCCACCCGCTCTACCTGCCCCACCTTGCCCCGCCCTGCCCCGCCCCACCTGCCCCCAGCCCTCCTCGACTCAGCCCCGCCCCACCTGTCTCGGGCCCGCCCCTCCCGCCTCGTCCCCTCCCCACCTCAGTTCGGCCCCACCTGCTCGGTCTCAGCTTTTCCCATCTCCGTGGGCAGTGCCTGCATTTTTCCAGTTAGGCCCCAGAGCTAATACCGAGTCATCCTTGGAAAACGTGGGCTGTTTCTCCAACGGACCGCTGTTCCTTTTCTCTCTGGTTTTCACTTCCTTCCAGTGCTTGCTGGGCTGGCCCCCATGCACTGCTGTGACGAGTCTTGGGTCCTCCCCCATGGCTTTTCTTCTCTTCTTCCTTTCCCGAGCAGTCACCAACATTGAACGTGCTCATTATTACGTTGTTTTTGAGCTGTTCTCCGCTGGAGGACTGTACGCTCCCGAGGACGGGGTCTTCGTCTCTTTGAGCCCCAGTGTATCCCAAGCCCTGCTTCATGGGGCTCTGGCCGAATGCGCTGGGTAATGTACCGTGTGGAGTAAAGATCAAGCACTGTGGGGGCTTGGGTTGGTGTGTGAGGCAGAGATGGAAGGCTTCCAGCCTGGCCTCGTAGTCTACCCCAGGGAAGGCAGATACCCCAGATCCCCAGATACCGCCTCGCGCGGATAAAAACATGTTAGATTCTATACGTATGAAACTTGCAGTGATTTTTTGTTTTTAAGAACTAAAGTCTCTTTTCCTCCCCACAGTGTGTCTGCATGCATGTGAAGTGTGATCCCGTATCCGCAAAGTCCAGCTTGCAGGGGCCTCGGCTGTAAAGGATTTCACAGGGGATTTGAGCACTAGGATTCTCGCGAGATAGTGAATCAGTTTAGTTTAATCCCATTTTGTCAGAAAGAGATGCATTACGCTGGTTTCCCATTTCGGAGTGAGACGCGGTTGCTCGTGGGGAGTGTGGTAGTGTGCGCGTGCGCGTGGTGGTGCGTGCGCGCGCGTGTCGGAGTAGCGCACGTGCATGCAAGTACACCCATCTGTGGGCAGGTGTTACTCTGGTTTCTTCTGGCATTCATGAGATCACCGCCCCCTTCCAGTGCTCGTTCCCCATCTTGCTTTTTCTGTTGTTTTGGAAGGTTTACTATTAGTGGATCCCTAATCTAAAAATGTAGATTACAAAACTTACATGTCAGGTGCGTCTTGTTAAAAGCACCATAGCTATGCATTTCATTTGCTCACTTTTTTCCCTTAAGATACATAGAATCATTACCCTCAGAATTGAGGTGACCTCCAAAGGTGTAATTTGGCATCTGTAATGGAATTAAAAAATGTTTTTGTTCAGATTTGCCATTCGTTCTCTAGTTGTGTATGTAAAAGGAATACTGTCACTTTATGCTATTTTTTTGTGTCAGTTGCACATTTTTATTTCCTCTGGCAAATGATATTTAAAGCTATGATAACAATAAAACTTAATAGGCAGGGCTAACATCAAGTGCTTTCCATGTTCTGTGCTATATGCGTTTCACACACATCGCCTTTAATAGTATGGGTATTATCAGGGACACCTGGGTGGCTTAGCCTGTTAAGTGCCTGCCTTCAGCTCAAGTCATGATCCCAGGGTGTTGGGATCCAGCCCCACATTGGGCTCCCTGCTCAGTGGGGAGTCTGCTTTTCCCTCTCCATCTATCTGCTGCTCCCCCTGCTTGTGGTCTCTCTTTTTCTCTCAAATAAATAAAATCTTTTAAAAAATACTGGTATTATCACCATTCCTGTTTTGTCAGATGGGGATGGCCAGGCTCTAGCTCACACCCGTGGGCACTGAATTTCACCACACGTGGTCTTATCTTAGTATCTGTTTTTAACCTTTTTAAAGGTAGCACTGCATCATTGAGCGTCCTATCATTTTTATCAATATCAGCGATTTTCTCCTTGTCGTGTTGTGAAATACGGACACCTAACAAGTAAAACAGGACACCCCAAGAGAGAACATAAGGGAAGCAGCCTTGAAGAAATGGAAGCACATTTACAGAAATTTCAAAATTTTAGTCTCTACATCAGAAATTGGAAGTGTCTGAAGACACTGCTTTCCAAAAATGGCCAGCTCTGCCTGGTCGGCACATTTTTGTTGTGCAACATTTCTTCCTAACCGGCAATTAGTTGATGACTCTAGAATTTCTGCTGTGGATCTGAAGA
This sequence comes from Neogale vison, assembly GCF_020171115.1. Classification (NCBI taxonomy): domain Eukaryota; kingdom Metazoa; phylum Chordata; class Mammalia; order Carnivora; family Mustelidae; genus Neogale; species Neogale vison. Next base: position 42,859,170 of record NC_058093.1, read on the forward strand.
GTTCCTGGAGGCAGCACACACCCTCTGTGCCCCGAGTTGCCATGGTAACGGGCACGCATATCCTCCTGCTGCTGGGTTGGTCTCCGGGTTGGCCCATCAAGAGCTCTGCAGACACAAAATGAGTTTGCCTCCTCCAATTAGATTTTTTTTCTTCTAGTTTTGAGCATTTTATAGACTTTCATAAGCATGCGTTTTGTGGTGAAAACAAAACAAGCAGATATGTGTCTATGTATGCAGAGGATTTTTTGGAGGCTAGTAAATATTGATGAGTGCTCCCCAAGGTCAACTGGGGCCAGTTGCTTACTTGCTGTGTCTGTCAGGCTCGGTGTTATCCAGATGTATTTACTGCTGTTCTCATGGCCTCTTTCAGCCTCTTGGTGAATCTGGTGCAGGAGGCAGGAGAGAGCAGGCTGCCGGAGGCTCAGAACTTGGTAGTGTGTCATTTTTCAATGAAAGCAAAAGTGGTTTGCCCCATATGAACACAGTTCTCCCGGTAGCTGTCCATCCTCTCCGGGATCTAGAGAGTGACTCTCAGTATGTAGTTCAGAGACCAAGACCTACTTTGATCGAGTCATCAGTGGGGCTCAGCTTCCTGATGCCTAGTATTGCATCCAGAATGAGCTGTTTTAAAAAGAAAATCACCCTGACTCCTACATATCACCAAAGGGGCCGCACGAACTGTCCTTGGGGAATAACGGCAGAAGCAGTCCCTGGTCCATGGAGCTTGAGCATGAGGAGCAGCACTTCTGATGATCATTGTTTACAAGCCCGTTTCACATGCATTATCTCATTTGTCCACTGAGGCTGGAAGGAAGGAAGAGTGGGTATGAAATCCTGTTTACATTCTGCGGATGAGAAAATGGGTTAGGTGGGTGAGGGGCTTTCCCAGGTCCTCCAATTGCAGATCTGGCACCAAAGTGAGTTCCCATGGCTCCAAGCCCAGAACCAACTCTCCCCAGACCCTGGGCTGTCCCCAAACCATGCAGGGGAGGGTTCTGGGTGGGGGAGGTGGGAGACTGTATAGAAGGCCAGTGCATGATGAAGCCAGTCGACACTTGGCTTCCAGTTACTCCAGCAGATCCCCCCAACGCTTGCTTCACCAGCTCCTGCTCACTCACACCACGGGGCTAGCTGTGCCGTGGTCTTGCTGCTGTCCTGTGCGGTCTCCTTTCAGTGCTCCTGCAGGAACAGCACGTAGCACCCAGGGCAGGAGGAGGACCTGCTGGATGTCGGGGGGAAATGAGGAGGACTTGGGGCTCCTCTCAGCCTTTGCTCCCCCTGCCACCCAAAGGGTTGGACTCAGAGGCTTCTTTCAGCTGGCACATCATCGGGGGTCGATTTGGGCTTCCCCAGAACTCGGAAGATCCAGCTCCAAGGTGTCTTCCTGGAGATGGGGGAGCAGCAGGGAGAGGAGATGGCTGTGTAGCTGGAGGTTTGGGGCCTCAAGCCCTGAGACACTGTCCTGGGAACATTCTTTGAGTTTTTATTAGCATCTTAGAGTTTTAAAAGGATAGATAATATCTGGATGTCATGTCCCACCAAGATAATTACCGATCTGTTGAAAATATATTAGACCAAAAGTGCACCCACATCTTCTCAGCCTGATGTAGAAATGTGTTGCGTGAATGCTGCTATGTCCCAGATGCAGGGGAGCCGAGAAGAGCTGGCCAGGCCTGTAGTCTGAGGGATGCCCTGGCCTACAGGGTGGGTGGGTGGGTCAGGCCTGGATTCCTGCCCCTGGTCTGTGTAGCTCTTAGTTTTCCCACTTGTACTGTGTTTGTTTTGTTTGTTTTTGAGTTACGGATTTATTTCAGAGAACGTGAGCATAGGGGGCAGGGGTAAGGAAAGGGAGAGAGAATCTCAAGCAGACTCCCAGCTGAGTGCAGAGCCAGACTCGGGGCTTGATCTCAGGATGAGCTGAAGTCAGAGTCAGCCGGTTAGCTGACCGCGCCACTGAGGTGCCCCTGCTTGTGCGCACTTTGGATGTCGTGGCCGCCAGGTTGGGAACATCCCCTGTGGAGCCCCAGTGCTACTCTTCTGCCTGGTGCACCTCTGGTGCCTCCCCATTGGGCTGGGGAAAGGAGCACTGGCCACGCATGCTGGGGACCTTCGGACCCAGAGCTCGCTGGCCTTATTCTGTAAAATTCCATGGTGTGTGTTTTTTCCCTGTGTAATCTGGCTCTGGAAACAGAGCTGCTGATCGGAGTTCCCAGCTGGGAGGGCCTGGCAAGGCTTGCGCTGGGTGTGGTCCTCAGATGGAGGAGCTGTCTCAGGCCAGGGCCCCAGGGATGCTCTGGGAGAGGTGGCCTGGCCCTGGGTCTGCAGCAGCAGTAGCCGCTGCCCCACACAGCAGGCACTCCTGACCCCCGCAGTGGGGCTGGGCCTCCCACTGCCCTCCCCCAGGGGGGCTGGCCCTGCCCTCTGATCAGTGGGGAGGACGTGGGGGGCTGCCATGCTCAGAGAGGTTACATGGTTAGATGGCTCCTCCATGGTCACAGACCAAGAGCAATTTTCCATGAGCTGTAACTTATGGGACACCTGGAAGTCAGTCTGTCGGAGGTCTGGAGGAGGCCAGGGACATGACTGAAGGGGATGCTAGAATGTAAGGGAAGGTTTGATCTGGCAGAACCCACTCTGGGATATCCAGTCTCAGCTTTCTCTACTTTCCAGGTAACCCCCCTCCAACCCCTCATTACTCACATAGTAGTACTAGTAGTAGTAGTAATAATAATAGAAGTAGTAGTGATATAATAGTAGCAGTAGTAGTAGTAATAGAAGTAGAAGTAGTAACAATACTAGTAATAAAATTATATATAACATAGTAAGAATAGCTTCAGGAGACCTCAGAGGCAGGAAGCAGTGGTTACACTGGGTATAGAAGTAACATAGCACAGAGCTTGGTCGCTTTGAAGGGTGCTTATTACAGAAGGCTTGGTGGTTTCTTGTCCTTCTTTCTTGTCTTTTTTTTCTTGGTTTTCTTTCTTGGTGTGGGGGCGTGGGTGGCAGGTTCGAAGCCAAGACTTAGTGTGTGCATGACTGGGGTGCTCAGGCCTGGAATACACATCGGCTGCAGAATCCCTCTCTGTGGTCTCTGGATGGGGGTCCCAAGCTTGTTGGGTCACCGCGCTGATGAACAGGGGCTTGAGCCTGTGGTAAAGAGCAGCCCTGTAGAAATTACAGTGAGACTAAAAGATATAGTCTGAGTTCTTGCTAGAATCGTGATTTGGTATGAAGGTCTTACTTTTTTATTTTATTATCTATTTGAGATAGAGTGTGTGAGAGAGAGACACAAGCAGGGAGAGGGAGAAGCAGACTCCCCGCTGAGAAGGGAGCCTGATTCGGGGCTCAGTCCTAGGACTCTAAGATCATGACCTGAGCCGAAGACAGACGCCTAAACCACTGAGCCACCATGCACCCCTGTCTTCATTTCTTTAAATAGCATTCATCAGAGATGCCTGGGTGGCTCAGTCAGTTAAGCATCAGCCTTCAGCTCAGGTCATGATCCTGGGGTCCTGGGATCGAGCCCCGTGTCGGGCTCCCTGCTCAGGGTGGAGTGTGCTTCTCCCTCTCCTGCTCCCCCTGCTTGTGCTCTCTCTCTGTGTCAAATAAATGAAACCTTAAAAAAAAAAAAAAAAGCATTCATCAATTATAAATGTGATTTGAGTTTTGTACCTTTATAAGAGTTTTCACATAAATATGTGTACACAGTAAACAAAGAAGCGCTTCCCTCTTCTGTCCCAGCTTTGGAACACACAGTTGCTGTTCTTTAACGTGTTTAGGTGCCTGTGGGTCTGTCCTTCAGGGTCTGGGGCTGCGTTTTAGGCCTGCTGGTAAGAGACCCCAGTACTGGGGACCTCCCTTGCCCTCCGTCAGTGTTGATGTTGATAATTATGTAAAATTATTCTGCTCTGCAGCCTGCCGACTCACTGGAGAACCATCAGACATGCTTGACTTTCTAATTATAATCATAATCTGAGCGTAATTTCAGGATTTTGTTTCCCAAATTGCTTATTGTTTTCTACTTTCCCTTGGCGCAGTGAAGCCTTCCATTCGCCTGCAGGAGCGGCGTTGGGCGGGTTCGCTGTGCTGGGAGGGAGGCTTGGGAGAATTGAATCCCAGTCCTCGCTTTTCATCTCTGTGGGACTTCAGTGTGCGTGTTAATTGATTGCACCTTTCCCTCCTCTCGGAGCTGGTGCCTCTGGACAGTAGCCTGTTTAAAGTGGGGCTCAGATGCACCTTTTTGTGGGCAATGCCTGTGCATAATCAGAGGGCCAGGGCTGCAGTGAATAATTCATGTCAGCCGGGGCTCCTGCCTCTAGTAATGAGATCTCAGGGGCAATGTCTTGAGTGCCCAGGCCCCTCCAGATGATCTATGAATTGGTCTTTGCCTTTGTGCTTATTCAAACTGACAAATACACACTTAAGAACTAATCACGTTCAGGGGCTAAGGGAAACGAGAACAACTCTGTGTGGTTTTCCCTCCGACTCTTGAGAACCTGCCATCATCTGAACCAGTGTAGGAAGAGTTGTGGGCGCCTGTGGACAGAATTTGGGAGTTCTCAGCCACCATATCCAGGGGCCCTTGGTGGGGTGGAGGGGTGGTGGGCTAGAGGCAGTGGGGGTTGGGGGTCCAGCCTGGTGATTCTCCCCAGATGCAACCCCAACAGCACCTACCCGCCGCTTCCTTGGTCTCGTCCTGCCCCCCAGCTCTGTGCTCCTGTGGATGGATAAACCAGTGTCTCTGGATTCCAGTTTCTGCCCCCACGCGATACTGCTAGCTCAGGGCTCCGTGGTCTTCACCTTCCCAGTGTTCTGTGCTCTCTGCCCGACTAGGGGTGCTTTTCTTGTTGGGCCATTCTGTTTGGCCCCAGCTCTGTTTCCCAAGGTGCTGTGAGCAGGTAAACTACAGTGGTTTTGAAATAGCTTTACGTTTACTGTTCGTTCACCTGAAAGTCTGGGGCAGACAGCCTAAGGAATACAAGCGCTTCGTAATTTGGCAGCTTACAAGAAAATGGGTCTTGCCTTGTAACCTCAACCTGTTTCCGTTCAGTGCGTATATTAGAAGTGCCGTCCCCCAAACCTTTCTGCTTCCTTTAATGAGAAGTGTTACATCTATTTGAATAGAAACTGGGGATTCAGAAACTAACATCACCACGTTCCTCTGCAGGAGAAGAAAGGCTAGAGAAAGAATTTTTAGCCAAACCTTAAAACATTCTTGCTGGTTGGACATTCCCTTTTCTCCTGCTCTCCCTTAAAAACCACTAAATGGGCGCCTGGGTGGCTCAGTGGGTTAAGCCGCTGCCTTCGGCTCAGGTCATGGTCTCGGGGTCCTGGGATCGAGTCCCGCATCGGGCTCTCTGCTCAGCGGGGAGCCTGCTTCCTCCTCTCTCTCTGCCTGCCTCTCTGCCTACTTGTGATCTCTCTCTGTCAAATAAATAAATAAAATCTTTAAAAAAAAAAAAAAACCACTAAATGAAGGAAAAGGAAAAATGAAAATACGTCAGAGGTGAAGGGAGCCACTTTATTGCTTATTACTCCAGGTGATCTACCGATAAGTTAAAAGAAGTATTTAAAATAAACTGGCAATCATTTAAGAATATTCCTTTGTGAATGTGCCTAATTGGCACATCCCTCCCCATAGGACGGTCGCCCTCGGGCAGTGGTGAGGAGAGGCAGTAATTAGCGGTAATTAGCATATCGCCACGCTGGGCAGTCCACGGGTGTTCTTTCCCATCTGCTGTGCAGGGAGCTGAGGTGACACCTGGCCAGCAGTGGCCCACACGAGTTCTTTGTCATTTGGGAATTTATGGTTGAATCAAAATCTGTGCAAGGATTTTCTTCCTACAGTTAAAAAAAAAATGTACATGTAGATTTACACCCAAACACACACGATTGTGTGTTCTGCCCAGATGGTTGTGAAAAGCCCCTAGATTTCCTTCATTGATGTCTTTATTTATTTATTAGCTCCTTTATTCTTTCTTTAGGTATGTGTTGAACACCTGTAGACATACTGGGTAGACACCCTGGTGGTGCTGGCAAGCAAGCAAACAGGGTCTTCAGCCTTGGGGGTCCTTGGAGTCTAGAGGGGAAGGCAGCACTGGCCGTAGTCACCCTAGTAACCATAAAGTTAACAGTGTGGTCAGTGCTGCTCAGATGGGAGGTGGCTAGTGTGGGGTACGTGTGCCAGAAGTGGGATCAGGATGGGCTTCTGCAGACATGGGAGACCTTAGTGAGTTGCTGCTCTTTTCTGAGGTCTTAGTTGGGGGAGGAGTGTGTGTCATCCCAAAGGGGGCAGTGTGTGCAAAGGTCCTGTGGTGGAAGGGATGGATTTGAGGACATGGAAGGGGTCTGTTGCAGCTGCTCTGTGGATAGGGAATGCAAGAAGCACAAAGTGTGGGCTGAGTCACTTACGAAGTCTGTGAGCAGAGAGAGGTCTTGATACCGAAGGCTTTCTGGTGCAAGGTGTTCCATCAGCTTCCCTTTGGGAGTACTGAGGGTCCCTGCAGGAGCCTAGGCCTCCCCACCCCACCCCTGTGCAGCCTGGCATAGGATTTGGGACGTGCCAGGCACAGGGGCAGACGCAGGCAGACATAAGCATCCACGTGGTTGGGGAGGAGGCTGGATCTGCTGCCTTAGTACTCACCAAGGGTTCTTCTGTGCAAAATACAACAAAACATCGGGTACCACGAGGTGCTTTTTCCATTTTCTCTGCCTCTTAGGAATAAATTTGATTTTGTGGCTGTTCATTGTTTAGCTGAGATGTTTTCTGTACTTAAAGCACATGCCACATGTGATAGTCTTACAACACATTCAGGCCCTCGGCCTCCGTAACCCTAGGAACAACCTCCAAACAACCAAGGCCAAGTCAGCATCTGCCTGTGGGTTGTGTGCGCAGACAAACAGTGCTGTGCAAGATGAATGGTTTTCTGTGTGTTTTTTGGTAAAATGCAAATGACAGTGGCGTCTTGTATGAAGGTGATGAGGGGGTGACATGGAGCTTCTGCGGCTCCATTTGGTCAGCATCAGGTGTGGTCCCTCCATAGTCCAGCTGTGGGCAGTGGTGACTGGGCTCTGCTTGTACAGGGCCACGTGACTGGGAGTCAAAGAAGCAGTCTCTGCAGGGCATCTGACAACAGCATCTGCCTCTTTCTGCTCTCCCTTGGACTGTCTTGTAGCTGACCCCACAGAGGAGCCTGGCAGACTGTTAAAATTGGAATGATCGAAAATGAGCTAAAACTGGAGGGATCCCATTCTTTACTCACAGCCCAAGATATTTTTTCAAAGGATTATCTCTCTCGTGTTTCTAGGCCGAGAATTTATTACATTTTTCCTAAATTTATCCATAAACGTGGATCAGATGTACATTTGGCATTACTCTCTTCCCTGAGCCATTATGGCCCTATTTTTTATGCCAAGAGAAAGTATTCTCAGGCAGCAGGGTCAGCTGTGCTGTGGTCTCCTGACTTCACAGAATAACTATGCATTCTGCCTCTCTTGGGGAGCCGGGTTATTGTGAAACTAGGTCAAATTATTGTTTTTCTCTTTTTGCCTATTACTATTCCAAAGACAGAATCCTTTCCTCAAAAACAAGGCTTGAAAGTCCGATATGCTTGGGATGGCCATCAACGGCAGAAAATAAAAGCAGTTTGCCTTACAGCATCTGAGCAAGCGAGTGCTGTCTGAACAGGACAGAGACACTTTAGCCAAAATTAAAAGGCAAATAAGAAACAAAATATTTACAACATGTGGTGAAGGGTTGTCTTTTATATGTAAAGAGTTCTTATAAAGCAATAAGAAAAAGAAGTTCCCCAACAAAAGAAATGGGCACAGATTCATCAAAATAAATCAAGGAACAAGTAGTATGTAAGTATATTTATTAGCTTTATTAAGGAGCAATTTAAATGATGAGGTGATTTTTTTTTTTTTAAACCCAAAGTAGAATATTAAATTAGGGAAAGACTCTGTGTTGGCAACAGCATATGGACCTGGGTCTCTGTCTGGTCTGTTTTGGTGGTGATGACAAAACACCACTGGCTGGGTGGTTAAAAACAATAGAAGTTCAGCTCTCAGGGTTGTGGAGACTGGAAGTGGAGGTCATGGCACCGGCGTGGTCCGGTGAAGGCCATCTCCTAGGTAGCCGACGGCTTGCTGTGTTTCACGTGGCAGAAGGAGGTAAGGGGGGCACTTGGACTGGTCTTAGAAGGGCATTAATCCTGTTCATGAGGGTCTGCTGTCATGACCTCATCACCTCCCAAAGTCCTTACCTCCTAAGAACACCTAATAGGTTAGTTTTCAGCTGACAAATTTTGGGGACACACATTCAGGCCATACCATTCACCTTTCAAATAAGTGGAAGGAATGTAAATTGGCATAGTCCCTTTTATATTACATTTGACACAATGTAATGAAAGCCTTTAAAGTGTATGTAGCCTTTGACCTAGCAGGTTCCACTTCTGCCTGCCAGTCCTTAACCCTGGATTTGTTCAGCCCATTAAATAAAACACGTGGTGTTGAGTGTATAGCAGACCTCATCCGTTTATGGCCCCAGCCCCACGTGGGGTCTCATCCTGCCCAGCTGTGGTCAGTGTGACATCACTCCGTGGAGACCTTTAAGAAATGTGCTTGCCCTGAACAGATCTAAGATTAACAGTAAAGAAAAAAAAAATTTTTTTTTTGAAATATACAGTTAAAAAAAATCCACTTTGCAGTTTAACAAAAGCTTGGGAAAGATGCCCTTTTTGTTGCATCTTGGAAATGAGGGGGGATATGTTGTGTAATTTTTAAATGCCATTAACTTCCCTAGAGATAATTGTAAAATGAACAAATGTGAATGTGTAATTTTTTTTTTTTTTTTAAACTTCAAGTGAATTAAAAAGTCAAAGTCGCACAAGTTCTCCAGGGATTGGGCAGGACTCACATTTTATGAATTTGCAGTGCAAAAGGGAAACATTTGCTTTCATTTTTTGGCATGCTGAAGTGGTCTTACCAGGGGATTGTGACTTTTAATTTTAAGGATTAATTATAATGTGGGGGAAAAAAATATTCCTAAAACCCAGAACAGATACGGGGGAGTAAGTGAGCAAGGGCAGTCAAAACAGTGATTTGTAAAAACAAGGTTCAAATGTCCAGAGAATTCAATTTTGTTCTGTCCAGAGCACAGCAAGTTATTCTTTGTACAGTTTTGCGGCACTGGAGTTGCAGAGGAAGGTAGGATAGTGGTTGAAATTGTGAATCTGGAGTGTGCTGCTGGCTGCTGCTGCTTAGTTGTTCAGAACATTTGCTCTTGGGTGATCATCTCCAACTCGTGACCTGGCTCAAGGTTTTGGGTAGAAACATACTTTACCTTCAAGGGGTTTGCTTATTTTTTAAACTCTCACAAACCAGATTTTTTTTTTTTTTTTTTTAATTATCTAAGTGAACACAGCCACTGGTTTTAGGATATGCGTGAACTTCCTTTCGGGTGGAAGCACTAAACTGATTTGGGAGCCTGAGTCTCTGGAGGGGGTGTAGGCAGCAGGTGGGCAGAGGGAGTCCCGTTCCCTGGATTAAGTAACTAACATTTCATGGAGCATCCAGCACATGTGACTTGTCTAACTTTGAGAAAACCAGCATTCGGAAGGCTCACAGTTTTGATTGCACGTATGCATTTTGAAGGGTTGTTTGAATTCAGTTTTCAGGATGCCTGCAGGTTTTGCCCCTACCTTTTTTTTTGTTGTTGTTTTTTTGTTACTGCAGTTTCGATTTGTAAACCCATTGTATGTATTAGTATCTGTAGCTTTTGACTGTCTTCTGGTTGGGACCCAGAGCTCCAGATTGATAGGATACTGAGGATTTCTTGGTCATTGTTACTGAGCCACAGGGGCTGACAATTTTCAGTAGGTTTTTGTGCGTGATTATCCAGAGCACTGGCTTTTGTGGGTCCCACCCCTACTCTGGGGAGCCAACACATTGTTGTGGGGCACCTGGTCTGTTCTTAAAATTCACGCCCGATCTGTCCAGCTTAATTGGCTCCCTGAAGCGCCTTTCCTTTTTTAACTTCGAATTTCCTATAGACCCATTTTACATTGCTGCAAAAATTTGGAGGGCATGATTCAGGCACAAATTAACAAGCTTCAAGGTTAGGATTTATGGAGTAAAAGGGCTTTAATTATTTTTTCGTTGTTTTCATTAAAAAGATCCATCATTAAGCTTATATTTAGACAACATACCATAAATGTTTAAAATTGGAAGACTTAATTTTGATAGTGTCTATTAATTACTATTATTAAGCTCTAGATAGTAATATGTACATTTTATCAGGCTGTGGTTAAATGGCATGTGTAATTTCATTTACTATTCACCAAAACAAAACCAAAAACCAAAATCTGGGGGTATAAATATGGTAGAAAAATGGCCCCCAAGGATGTCCACATCCTGATCCCCTCCCCGAACCCTGCGAATATATGACCTGCATGGTTAAAAGACTTTGCAGATGTGATGAAATGGCCTTTTGGGTGGGAGATTAGCCTGGCTGAGCCAGGTGGGCCCTGTGTCATCACAAGGGACTTTGTAAGAGGGAGGCCTGAGCGTCAGAGTTCTCAGGAGGCGATGTGGGGGAGAAGCTGGGCTGAGGGGTAGAGCCAGGAGCCAAGGAATCAGCTTCTTCCCTGGAAGCTGGAAATGACAGGGAAATGGCTTCTCCCTAGAACCTCCAGAAGGAGCACAGCCCTGTGGATACAGTGATTTTAGGCACAACTGATTGTGGGTGTGAGATAGGACATCCGTGTTGTGAGCTGCTGGTTGGTGATGAGTGTTCCAGCAGCGACAGGAGAGAGACGCCGTCCGCACGGGGACTTGTCCTCAGGCATCTTGCTTGGTGTACCCTTAACCCATGTGCCTGGTCAGCATTTGGACATGGGCAAGTCCCCCTGTGCTATTGCGCTTTGTGTGGCTCTGTCTGGAATGTGTGCCCTGAGCGCGGGCCTTGGTTTTCCTGAGCCTGGGTGCCTGCCGGGCCCTTCTGATGTGGCCTGGCTGCCTTTGGTGACATGTGTCCAGGAGAACTGTGTTGTATTTGCACTCCCTGAGGGGTGCTGCCTTCTTGTGCCTCTGCAGCGCCTGCCCTTAGCCGCCTGGAGACCTCCTTCACCCCATCTGAAGCCGTGCCACGCTTCACACCGAGATCCCTCACCTTCCAGGAACCCTCACCTTCCGGGATCCCGCTCTTGAAGTCCCGGCCCTGGACGGCAGCGTTGCCCCAGCGGGTCCTGGCTACACCTTCAGGCCGCTTCCCCTGCCCCTCCAAACCCCCCCGGACACTGGGCTTCACACAGCAGCTGGGACTGGGGAGACAGCCCTCAGAACCCAAGTCAGGTGTGATCACCTCTGAACAGAACCTCTTCCTGGAGTCGAGGTGCCCACATAGCCCTCTGGCTCTCCTGCCCCACCCCCAGCCCTCTGGCTCCTCTGCCCCCACCCCCAGCCCTCTGGCTCCCCTGCCCCCACCCCCAGCCCTCTGGCTCCCCTGCCCCCACCCCCCGCCCCCTGGCTCCCCTGCCCCCACCCCCAGCTCTCTGGCTCCCCTGCCCCCATCTGCTGCTCTTGGCCTTGCTGGTCGTCCTGCTGTTCCTCAACACGCAGAGTCACTCTTCTGCCCATTAGTGTTGTGTACTGTTACTTTTTACTGGACGGCCTCCACCCCGTACCCTCGGGGTTTCGCCCCCCACTTTTTTCAGGCTTTACTCAGGGCTCACTGGAGAGGCCCAGGGCCAACGCCCCAGCCCCAGCCCTTCTCTCTCACCTGTCTCATGTCTCTCCATGGAGCGTAGCAGCAACCCCCTGCTGCAGGCGTTGCCCTCTCTGCTCACTGCATGGAGTCTGAGAGCACTGGGGTTGTGCAGGGCTGCGACCCCAGCCCCCAGGTGAGGGGGCCAGCCCCCAGCAGGTGTTTTGTCCATGTTTGCTAGGTGTGCAGGTGAGCGAAGCTTGCATTTTCTCCACTGCCCTCTCACTGGTGGTAGGTGATTCTTGAACCGTAGCTCTTCGACCTTTATGGGTGACAAGTTGTTGGTACTCCTCCTCACTGACGGAGAGGTGAAGAGGTGTGGGAGTCACTGTGGGTTCTGGAGCCCAGGGGTCCCATTTGAATCTCCGCTGGATTCCCTAATTGGCTGGGTGACTTTGGAAAGTTGCTTAATTTCTTTGTGCCTCAGTTTGTTCCTCTGTCAGTAAAACAGGCATGTTCTAGTCCTTCCTTCTCACAGGGAGGGTGGGGGAGAGTCAGGACATGAGTGCGTAGAGCAGTGCCAGGTACGCAGCGAGTGAAAACCGTCACTGCAGTCTTTCTTGCCATCCTGACTTTGGGCGCCCCGGATTCTTATGTCTGCATCCGGGGAGCCCATCGATTCCTTAGGGATCCATCATGTATCTGGTGTGGTTTCCTGGAAACCAGGAAAGGCCTCCTGCCCTTTGTGCTTTTCGAGGCGTCTCTGACTTCATGCCTGTGACCCCTCTGGTCTCTGACAGGAGGGCGGGTCATTCTCTATGTCTGTGTTTAGAAGCGGAGTGCTTGCTCTTTGCCATGGGCTTGTGGCCCAAGTATCCAAAGATGGAAGTTGTTCCTTCCGCGCTGTCCCGGTGTAGGAGGAGGGAGCACGGCTGGGACCACCAGGGACAGCTGGCACCATGTGGGTAGGGAGGGTGCTGCACACATGCGCCGTCCACCCCTAGGAATGGCGGTCTGCTCTGGGGACATTCCCTGGTGCCTCCTACAGACTCTGCCCCTTTTCTTGCAGCAGATGAAGCATAATTTAAACTACACGTCCCGGGGCACCTGGGTGGCTCAGTCAGCAAAGCATCTGCCTTCGGCTCAGGTCATGATCTCCAGGTGCTGGGATTGAGTCCCCCGTCAGGCTCTCTGCTCAGCGGGGCACCTTCAGTCTCCCTCTCCCCAACCCCTGCTCATGTACTATCACGCGCGTGCACGCACGCCCTTCCTCTCTCAAATAGATAAAATCTTAAAAAAATAACTACACATCCTATCGAGTGTTGAGCCTGCTGCTGTCCAGCATTAAATCCTGTTTACCACCCTAGAATGCCTTCACCTTCCCTTGGTGTATGGTGAATAGGTCACCCATAGACGGCCATCCAGAATGATTAGACATTCTTGGTGGTTGTTGTGTTGTTGTTTTTGTTTTGTTTTGTTTTGCTGCACAAAATAAGATTTAGTAAAAGAGCCCTGGTTAATAGCTGGGATTTCTTTTCATTATCTTCCCAGCCTTGAGGAAGGAACTTTCTGGAATGGTCAGTGTCTGCAGGCCAACCTGGCCCTCTTGCTGGCTTTCTGGAGTGTTGGCTGTGGTTTAGACTCTGGCGTGAGCTAGTAAAGGATCTCTTGTACTTTCTGTCCAGTCAGTGGTCTGTGGCATCCTCCTCCGCCAGGGGCCCCTGAGCCTTGTGAGATGGGCCCTCTCCTCACATCTGTGTGCCCCCTCCTCACATCTGTGTGCCCCCACATGCCTTGTTCCTGTGGACTCATGGTACAACGCCATGATCTGAAGACAGTTGTAGGAGAGGGCAGTGTTGGTCCTTGCCCTGCTTTCTTTAACTGAACTCTGGTAGTCTAGTCGCTCTGATTCATGGACTTAAGGTCAGTGTCAGTTTTGAAAACCAGTCCTGTAACCCCAGGAGCCCCTGGCCAGGACAGAAGCAAGCCACTCACACAGGTCTCATGAGTCAATTGGACCATTGTGTTTATTGAGCACTTACATGGGCCAGCCCCTGTTGTATGGTGAGCTTTCAGCAAATGCACACATCTCTTACACACATACACACACTGGCCCATCCTCGTAGTCCGTAAACTGTTATGTTTCTAGTCTGTTCTGCTGGTCAGGGGATATAGGACCTGGGAGGGCGTAGGTCTTGGTAGGCTGGGACTCATGATCCTGGCACCTCCCACCCCCCACCTGCACCCTGGAGGGACGGGATGGGGGAATAGGGTGTGAACAGTGATGCTGTCGGTTATGTGAATGTATTCTAGGGCTGCGCTCATTTTCCTGTTGATTGCCCTGTTTCTCCAGGCGGCCACAGCTCTGATGTTTTCACGCATGTGGGCCTCTCCTTTCCGCTGGAACTTCCACTAAGCTGCAGAAATGGTGTGTCCACGCTGATGGACCACTCCGCGGATGGATGCTTGTTCAGTGGTCTGTGCACGACCCAGAAATCTATGGGTGGCAGCCTCTGGAGCAAGATTTGCTTTGCTTCATGCCAACTTGTGTAAACATTAGCAAAATATGTTTTGGGGACAGAACATGAGCTAATTTGGAAATGGTAGGTTATTAGACTCCATTTGTTCTGCACATGGTGGCATTGAAAGTTGCTGTTTCAGGCTTTCAGGGTATGGGGAGCTATCCTGAGTCAAGACCTTTGTCTTCTTGTCCCTTGGTCAGTGCACTTTGCGCTCCCGTCCATGTGCTGCTGGCTCCCACACTGGTGCGCGTGGGCCTCCCAGCACGGCTGCGCACAAATGGAAGGCTAGGATGCAGTGTTGGAGGACTATGAGCTTGTACTTCTGGTTGCCTCTCAACCACATATCTGGGGTGTATTTTCTGACTTTGGGCTTTTTTCCCCTGCCGCCCCCCATAACTCAAGACATTTTCTCTGAATGAATGACACATCTCTGCTTTCTGACAGCCTGGGTCATTCTTTCCTTTCCTGTTCCTTTTTTTTTTTTTTTTTTTTAAATTCTTTTTAGTATTGTAGTGTTTCTCAATATTTGTGAATCACTTCGCATTTGTAATAAGACAAAAGGTCATATTTAACAAGGTATTGTACCCAAGAGGAAAATTTTGTTTCCGTTTTAAAGATAATTCCAGTGCAAGCTGCCTCATGGATAAGTTAGATCACACCGAGTGTGTCCATAAGCAGGGCCTTGGGGGGAATTTCTGACCACTAATTACTAACAGAAGAGAACCGAAATACGGCCAGCCCCTCTGCAGCCTGCGTCCCAAGTGAGGCTTCGCTGAAAAGAAACTTTTTCACTGTTGAGAGAGCCTCATGTTGTCATTTTTGAAAATGTTAAATGAGGGTCACCTGGGTGGCTCAGTGGAATAAGTGTCTGCCTTCAGCTCAGGTCATGATCTCAGGGTCCTGGGATCGAGTCCTGCATCGGGCTCTCTGCTCAGCGGGGAGCCTGCTTCTCCCTCTGCCTCTGCTGCTCTCCCTGCTTGTGCTCACAGCACATATGCTCTCTCTCTCTCATAAATAAAATCTTAAAAAAAAAAAGTGCTAAATGATTGAAATACTCAAATCCAGAGAGGAGACCGTGGTGAGTGTTATTGTGTATTTCCCTGATTTCAGATTTTACCATCTTTGCTTTCTGTGCAAAGGGTGTGTGTTTATGTTTCTGAAGTTACGGATACTGGAAGGGCCATCGCTGGTCTGCCACACTGTTGATGGTAGCTGTGTCCCTACCACCTACATCTCTTCAAACTAGGATGCGTGTGACCTCAAACAGCACCTGGTATTCTGTGCATACGGGACGTAAGACCCTACAGATGTAACATGCTGAAGATGTCCTTTTGCACTTTGAATGAAAGAAACTGTGTTATTGCATATTGGTTTTTTTTTTTAATTTTACCCACTATAGAGTATTCCATTTAGAACCTTAATTATTTCATAGCTAAATATCTCTTTAAAGGTTTAAAAGTTTTATTTTACGTATTTAAAAATACTTCCTTGCTGTGTATGCTTATGCTGTGAAGCCTGTGTGTATGCTCCTGCGTTAGAATCGTGATTGCTGGCCGCCTGGGTGGCTCAGTGGGTTAAGCTGCTGCCTTCGACTCAGGTCATGATCCCAGGGTCCTGGGATCGAGTCCCGCATTGGGCTCTCTGCTCAGCAGGGAGCCCGCTTCCTTCTCTCTGCCTGCCTCTCTGCCTACTTGTGATCTCTTTCTGTCAAATAAATAAATAAAATCTTTAAAAAAAAAAAGAATCGTGATTGCTTGTGTCGGTATGTTGAGAGTTGCCGAGAGGGACCCACATCCTGCCCAACAGATTAGGCTGTAACCCCCACAACCGTTGTGGGCATATTTGATGGGAGGGCTGTAGCAGCAAACCTCGGAGACCTGGGCTGCCTGTCGGGATACTGTCCAGACAGCTCAGGTCTCAGGCTCTGGTCCAGGTGCTTCTCTTGCAGCAGGGATCACAGGGTGCATTGTGTGATGACCTGTGTGCCGAACTTAGCTGGGGCAGCCGGAGGAAAGTTGCAGGTGTTCCGTGTGCCTGGGGTCAGGGCTGGCTCTGTGTATCTGGGAGAAGGGGAATTGTAAGCCTGATTGTCTGAAAGAGAGACAAAAACTGTGCTTGGAAAAGGCACTGTTATTAACCCAATAGAATAGCTATTTTTGCAATTCCAAATCACCAGATTTTAATTAGTTAAAAGTGTCCGCTGATCAGGGGATTATGAACTGACTATGTAAATCAGGGCACGTGAGTGTTCAGTCCTCCTTCACACAACTTGCCAAACACCAGGTTGGCTGTGATGTGTTAGACCAGCAGCAGAAAGTGGGATCTCAAAGACAGAACGGTTGTGGTTAGTTTCCATAGGACTTTCTGTTGTGATCGTGGTTTAACGTGGTGTCTAACAGAAGATTGAAATAAAATAACTTCGGACACGGTCACACTGTTGGTAGGTGTAGGTGTTGGCCAGCCCATCTGGGAGGCCCTGGGACAGCCTGTGGCCCGTGTTTCAGAAATGTTCACGTTTGACCGAGAAACTCTGCGTGGAGAGAGAGGTGCTAAAGCAAAGCAGAATACTGGCCAAGAGAGTTGTCAGCAGAAAGCACAGGTGTCTGTTGCTGCATTTTATAAGAGTGGAAACTTGGGAAAATGTGTGTGGGCAGATGTCCTTCTTTCATGCGGCGGGCAGAAGTCACTGAGTACAGCGCGCACGTACTCCCTTGGAGGTTTGTTTGTGGCTCCGCGGGGAGACCCAGGTAGGGCCTGTGCTGTCGCGTCTGGCACTTGGTGAGAGCCATCATTTTTTTTTTTTTTTTAAGATTTTATTTATTTTATTAGAGAGAGAGACAGTGAGTGCACGTGCTGGGGAGGGGCAGAGGGAGAGGAAGAGACTGTCAAGCAGACGCCCTGCTGAGCACAGGGCCTGACACGGGGCTGATCCCACAACCCTAAGACCCTGACCCGAGTGGAAACCGAGAGTCGGCCGCTTACCCGACTAAGCCACCAGGCGCCCCGTTGCCATTCTTTTTAAAAAGCATCTTGTGCGCATATAAAAATCCAGAAGGACGTACACCAGAATATGAGTGGTAGTGATGGTAGGTTTTATGGGTCTTTTTCCCTTTTTTAAATCAAATATATATACTTTTCCTCAGTGAACACCTATTACTTATATACATGAAGTTACTTTTTTTTTTTTGGAATTCTGGCCAAAGGGAGATGAGGATGTGTTCGGAACTAGAAATGTATGCCCCGGAATCTCTTCCAGTGGGGGAAGAGGAGGGTCACCCGTAGTGAACTTGGGAAAGGAATGGCATGCTTTGCTGGAGAAGAGGGAGGAGGTGAGCCAGGGAGGTACCTCATGTCCTTGAATGGCTCAGGACAGTGGCCTCACCCCCCACTCACTTGTGGGTGAGTCTCCCCCGGCACCAGGCAGGAATATGTCTGGAGGGGTGAGGAGCACAGGACCCATGTGAGTGAGTCAGGGCCCGGACTGAGCTGGGTGAGTTCTTTGGGGTGGACGGAGGAAAGCACCCCAGGGCAGCAGCTTCAGGGGTTCACGGCAGGGGCAGAAAGGGGGAGTACTATGCTTGGACTCCTGGATCGGCCTGCAGGTGAATGGGCCCAGAGGCCTTCAAGGGCAGGGCGTCCGAGGGAAGGAGGGAAGGAGGCACTGGAGGAACGGCTCTCAGGTGAGGTAGAGTGTGACCTGACTTGGGGAGCCGGGAGGGCAAGGCCAGTTTGGATGCTTTGGCCATGGCCAGACCTCCTAGACCAGGAGGAGAAGGAGGATGGGACAGACATGCAGGGAGAGTGTCTCCAGGCATGGGGACCAAGTGTCCAGCGAGGTGATCGTCCCTGATAACGGACACAAGGGACATCATGGAAGGCAGAAAATGACCCTGGGAGGATTGTTAACAACACTCCATTGATCAAGGTATCATCTTCTGAAGCATTCACCATTTTGTCACTTCATGTGGAATATTTCATGCACCTGTTTGTCCCATTAGTGTTGTAATACATAAATGCAAAATTTTAAAACAGAGAAGTATAGAAGGGTTTTGTGCCAAATAAAACAAAGAAAAGTTACTTCTTTGAAAACTCAGAGTCTTGTCGTACACCCTCGTTAATATTTTGGTGAAATTTCTCCTAAACAGTTCTCTCGATTGATTGATTGATTGGTGTTTGAGAGGGGGGTTTGGGAGCCTGGCCGCGTGAGTGTCCAGAGCCCTGTGGTCCAGCAAACCGTCCTCTGCATGGTCTGAAGTTGACGGAGAGTGAGTGGGATGTGCGGGCTTCCTCCATCCTCAGTCCGGTAATGGTGCTTGTCCGGCTTTGGCGGGGCCTTATTTAGGCTCCCACCGGCGGAGGCGGGGGCGCATTTGCCCTTCCTCCCATGTGGCCACCTTCCCTTGCCGCCGCCATGACAATGCTGTGCGCCCCCCCTCCCCCCCCCGCCTGCGTGTCTGTCCTTCTCCGACGGCTGGGACCGTGGCCCGTGTGCCGCCCCAGCCCCGTGCAGGGTCTGCATAATGGATGAACCCGAGTGACAGGGTGACAGCCCGCACACAGCCTGATCAAAACAAAGAGCCCGCCGCAGAGAGACCGGCAGATTGCGGAAACATATTGTGAACACATTCCCCGCTAACTGAGAATTGTGTCATAAAACGCGTCTCTGGCCTGTCAAGAAATATTTTGACAGGGCCCTCTAGCCTCGCTCCTTCATATGCAAATGTGTTGGCAGTGCCAAGCTGGGGGGTGCCCCCCTCGCTGGAGGAGCCGTCCACCAAAGGGTGGCCCCATCGTCAGGGTTCACTGCTCCTGCGGATAAAAACGCGGAAACCCCCTCTGAATGTTTTCCCTCTAACGTGTAAACCGCCAGCTGGGTGATGCCGGCGCTGCCGGGTCCTGGGGCTGCAGAAATGTTCCCTGAGGGTGTGAAGGGAGAAGCCACGCATGGAGCCTGGCATGAGGAGGGATGGCGGATGGGCCAGGCTGTGGGAAGTAGCCACACCGAGGCTGGGTGAAGGGGGAGCCAGGGTGGGGGGGGTTCACCCCCCAGGGAAACTGTTGGTCAAGAAGGGGCTTGTGCCTCAGGAGCAAGCCATGCGGTCTTGGTTGTGGCTGGTGTGCCCTGCCCGGCTCACAGAGCACCCCTCTTGGGGACGCATCCCCCCGTGCTCTCCCTTCCAGGAGGGGCAGCCGTCTTCCCCGACTTACCGTAAGCCCCCCAGTGCCAGCCTCCCTGTGCTGGTGTCTGCAGGGGCCTGGGGAGGTGACGCAGCCTCTCCCTTGGTGTCCTCCACGGGAGCGGGGGCGGGGAGGGCATATCTATTAAACATGGTTGTCCTGGAAGCTCAGGGGTGCATGGGCAAATGCTTGGACGTGCAGGTGGCACATGGGAAATGCTAATGAGGTGTGGGTTGTTGTCAGGGCTGGTCCTCCGCTGGGTTGTCCAGAATAAGCCTCTCGTGCCGGTAGATGTAGAGTTACTATGTGGCCGCTTTTGGTAAATCTCATTACAAAAGACTGGATGGGTCCCTTTGCCCCCTCCCCCATTTTTTCCCCTCTGTTGCCTGTGTGTGTATTGGACCACAGCAGTGACAGTCACATCGGCCCGGAGACAGGTCTGGGGTTTTGGAGCCCGGAGACAGGTCTGGGGTTTTGGAGCCACCAGCCATGTGGGACAGCCCCCCTGGAGACATGCCAGAGAAATACCTCTCAGTCTTGCTGAAGCCACTGATGGTTGAGGGTTCTCTGCTGCTGACCGTTGAAGGCCACATTGATTCCTATGCAGGCTGAGACTGTGTTGCCGCCGGCCGAGAGCTAAGCCTCGTGGCATGTCAATGTCATCAGGTGAATTAACATAGCGGCTTTCGGATGCTGGCTCTTGTCTCTGGAGCCGCATTCCGGGGAGACTGTGTGGCTGCTGCCCCGGCGCCCACTGGCCATGCTGCGGCTGAGGGGGAATGGTCAGGGCAGAGGCCTGTGGACTCTGGAGCCCCCAGGATTCCCTCCGCTCCTCGTGCTGCCTGCAGCCCGGGGAACTCTGGGTGGGGTGCTGGCCGGCCAGGGATACCCCAGGGGCTGGTGGCCACGTGTCACCCAACTGGTTTCCTGAGCTGGAATCAGGCAGGTGCTTACAGCCGAGAACCTTCCTTGTCACCTTGGGCTTCTCTCTAGGGGGTCGAGGCTCTCTCCTCTGTTGGAACAATGCCCGGTCAGTTGGGATACACTCAGGCAGAGCCTGATGGCACATTGGTGTGTGGTTTATAACACGTGCCCTGTCACCTTGCTGTTCCTCTTGAGATTGATGGTCGTCTTAGCGCTCGGTGCAGGAGCTTGGTGGCTGGAAAGTGGAAAGGGCTGCAGTGGCCGACCTGACTGGCCCTTACTGTGCGGGATGGACAGCCCAGTGTCCTGCAAAACCAGAGCCTGCTTTGGCGGCTTAGCTGCTCACAGTGGGGGAGCTTGGGGGGGGTCTCCCAAGTGTCGCTTTGCCTGAGCGCCCCTCCCCTCTGCCCCGCAGAGGTGCAGCCAGGTTCCCTGAGTTTCCGGAATCCTCGAGCAGGGGGGACCCTCGCGCGTGGGCTAGATGCTGACGGAAGGCAGCAGCTGTGGCTTTCAGACAGATGGTAGGGCTTTTCACTGCCTTGTCCCACAATCGTGGATCTCTCGAATTTCTTCTTTTTTTCGGTGCTGATAATAATTTATTGTCTGTGTTTGCCAATCCGTGCCTGAGTTTGCACAGGCGCACCGCTCCAAGCCAGCTCCATGCCAGACAGGGTCACCATCCTGTAGGGTCCCATTTCCCCTCCCCAGCCTTGGGAGTTTTTACTACAGCAGCAGCAATACCACCACCATAGTAATTGTGGACCCCCCCTGTGGTGCTGCAGAAACAATAGAGCTCAGCCTTGGGAAGTTCCCCAGGGCATCCTCAGCTGTCTTGATCTCTCCAGAAGCAACGACTTCCCGGCTTCCCACGGGAACCAGAGGACAGACATGGTCCATCAGAAAGTTCGGTCTTGTGTCAAAATTGAGCATCTCAGGCTGTGACCTCGTCCCATCCCTAATCAGTTGCACCGCCTTGTGCTGTGACCATCTGTGTCCGTGACACTGCGGATGGTCAGAGGAAGGCCGAATCTTCTGGGGTGGGGGTGGGGGGATGCAGGGCATCTTTCTGGTATGTTTGCAAGTGTCAGCAAGCCCTTCCTCAGTAAGCTCGCTCAGAATGAGGCTTTCCTCTCTGATTTCCACACACTCCAACTTTCACTTGTGCAGCTAAAGCATAGAATGCTGGTTTTTTGTGTGCACCAAAATAATATCATCCTTTGGTAGTGTTGGAATTGTTTGACCGTTTGAACTGTCTGGTGGCGGTCAGCTGTGTGAACTCAGACCTGCGTGGTTTTTCTATGGCCCTTCCTCAGCTCGGGGACCAGCTTGCCCTCAGAAGTGTGAACGTTTGTTCCCTGCCGGGGAACCTTGTACAATCTTCTGCCCCAGGACCTGCTGGTCAACAGGCATCTGAGGTGTAAGTAACAGTGTCCAGAGTTTGATCCTTGACCTTGTAGCCCAGCTGTGTGGCATTAGGTGAGTTGTTACACCTTTCTGAACCTCTGCCTCCTTGTCTGTGAAAGGAAAGACAGTAGCTACCCAAATACCTACCCAAAGTGATTCTGGGAAGGAAGTGACACACTTCCGTGAATGCGCTGTGCTCACACAAGCTCCCGGAGCGCGCTGCTGGTATCCCTTCCGTTTCTCCTTTTCTCTGCTTTGTGGGATTTGCCTGTAGACCCACCTGAAAGAACAGGTTGCCCTGAATATTTGATAGTCCTCAGGTTTGTAAGGTGGATGAATTCTTTCATCTGTCATTCAGAAAATGCCCGTTTCTGAGGTTATTTAAATTCTTTGGCAAAGGTGGTTTAAGGCTCAGAGAAACAAGAAGATCGAAGAAAGGATGCACTTTGATTTTAGTTTTGGAAAGAATCAACTAGATGAGTGACTTTTTTTGTCCAAGTGACAGCATTGTCCGCAGGGCCTTTTGCAGAACTCTGCCCCTCCCTCCACCAGAGCTGTGCCCTGGGAGCCACCGCCCTGGGGGATGGGACGTGGGCTTGTGTGAGGTGGGGATAGTTGAAGGATGTACTGGGTAGGACAGTTTTTTTTCCTTTCCATGCTTTAAAATCGCACCTTCCAGAGAACAGGATTCTGGGGAATGAGGCTGGTCTTCAAGGCCCTGTCCCCCTCAGCTGTAGTTTTCTTTCCTTCAGTGAATGCGTCTTGTGGGCGTCTTTCCAGGACTTTGGCCTCATGCAGGGAACAGGGTAGTGCCCTGTGCCTTTGGCGGTGACTACTAAAAGATAAACATAGTCCTCACCAAGTTGCTGTGGGGCTGCTGGACTCAAGAGAAGGAAGAGGAAGGGAAAGCTCGTTGATTGAGGACATGGTCATGGCTGTGGGAAAAGCAGTGGATGGGCAGTTGTGAGCCCTCTGGGTAAGTGTTGGGGATGTAAGAGGACTTGTGCAGAACCAAAAGGCATGTTCAAACTTTCCCCTTCTGGAGGCCCAAGTGCCCCCTCCTCTAGCCTGTGGGACCCTTCACATCAGAATCCCAGAACTCTGCTGGGTTAGTGGTGAGTCAGCCTCACTGAATCCTTGTCACACTACTTGTGGTGGGCTGAGTTGTGTCCCCATGGAATCCATATGCTGTTAAGTTCTGACCCCCACAGCCTCAGAATGCGATCTTTTGTAGAAGAGGCTTCATTGCAGACACCGTTAGTTGAGACGAGGTGATACTGGAGTTGGGTGGGTCCTAATTTGGAGACATACATGCCCCTGGAAGAACACCATGTGATAATGAAGGTAGAGGAGCCCCAAAGATGGCCAGCGGGCCACCAGAGTCACCCTCGCAGCTTCAGAAGAAACTGACCCTGTGCACACCTTGGTCTGGGACTTCCAGCCTCCAGGACTCTTAGACCAGGGATTTCTGTGGCTTCCACTACCAGGCTGGGGCTGGGAGCGAAAACACCACTTGATTTGCTGTGTGCCCATGTTGTTTGGCAGTTGTCCTTGACCTCCGTTTCTTTATCTGTACACTGAGGGTTAGACCTGCCTGATAGGGTTGGAAGGTGCCCAGGACCTCCTGGTCTGTCAGAATGTAACTATATTTCTAAGGAACGGGAAGCCAGGTGCTCTGGGCCAGCAGGCAGCACTTTCAGACCTTTGCAGCTGGGAAGGTGAAGTAGCGCCATGTTATAGAGGTGTGGCCAGGAAGTACAGATGCAGCTGGTGGTGTCACACACTGGCCCTATGGCCTGGTTGTGTCCCTCCTGCTTCCCTGGTCCAGGTGTCCTTGGCTGTAAAACAGGAAGTTAGACTAGATAACCGTGTTCAGCCCCAAGATGTTGCGACCTTGGCAGGTGAGTGTGACACTGTCACGGTTGTGGCCCTCGGAATGGGAGCGCCTGGAGGGTCCTGTCTTAGTTTGGTCTGATGCCCTGCACATGTTAGGTGTCTCATAAACATTGGCTCCAGCTGAGAAGAAAACTGGAGCATGTCCCCAGGAAAAAATTGTGAAGAATGTAGAGATAAACATCAGAATGATATGGAAAAATGCTAATATGACTTTGTTAAATTGGAAAACGAGTTGTAAGATGATAGGTTAATTATTATCTCAATTTGGTTAAAAAAATTACAAATAAAAAAAATGGTCTATGCATACACAGATAAAAGATGGGAGAGAAAAGGAGCACAGTATTGATAGTAGCTGTCAGTGATGGGGAGCTCGCAAGTCATTGGCTTTGCTCTCCGGGATTGGGGGAAGAAGAACCTGGTGATTGTGTGGGTCTTGGAGTCAGATGTGTATCCTGGCTCCCCCGTAGAGCACAGGCTGGGGGAAAGGAGAGACCGGGGGGACTGGGGGGAGACCAGCCAGGAAGCTCATCCAAGAGAGGGATGATGTTGGCCTAAAACGGGTTTTCTCGACTTGGGTACAATAGACATTTTGAGCAGGACAATTCTTTGTTGAGGAGACTGTTCTCTGTCTTGCTGGGATATGTGGCAGCCTCCCTGGCCGCGAAACCCATCCAGAGGCCAGCAGGAACCTCTCCTCAGTGGTGACAATCAAACACATCTCTAGGCAGTCCAGTCCAGTGTCCCCTGTGGGGAAGAATGGCTTGTTAGGAAACCATTGTCCTATGAAGAGCCATGGAGGTGAAGGAAGGGGATTAGTCTGGAGAGATCAGAGGGAGGTTGGAGGAACAGCACCTTCCCTCCTGGCCTGGGGCCATGGTGGTTGGTAGGATTTGGGCTGGGAGTGGCTCTCAGGTTCGGGGGTGGGTATGGGGTGTGTTTTGCTTTGGCCATGCCATTGTTGAGTGTGGAGTGCCTGTGGGGGTGGCTCAGTGGGGTTGTTCCAGAAGGCTGTTGGGTCAGGGACCGTCTAAGGCTCAGATCTGAGCAGGAGCATTCTGAGGTTATCTTGGGACTGGGGCAAGCCTTGGGGGTGGATGAAGTCATCCAGGAGGATTGTGTAGCCTGAGAAGTGGGCCTGAGATGGAGCCCCGGGGAATCCCAGAGTTTCCAGGGTGGGCAGGGGGGAATCCCAGAGCTTCCAGAGTGGTCAGGGGACGAGGAGCCTGAGGGAGGAATTTGTTTACCCAGATGGACCTGTTGCTCAGCAGCCGCTGGGCAGTGAGGCTGAGGTCCCCAGGGCAGATGTGGCAGCGTGGTGGGATGACCTCACGTGTGTGGGGTGTGCCCCCACCCCCGCAGTGCTCCCGGCCTTCCCTGGTTCCGCTGTCTGTGTGTCTGGGCAGATAGGAGGTGTTTGTCATTTGAGGAGGAGCCTGAGAGAGTCTCTCTCACTTTCAGGGCATGACGGAGGGGAGCCTGTTGTGCCGCTGTGTCTCCCAAGCCCCAGATAGCGTGTTTGACCCCCGTTGCGGGTCTGTTCATTGCTGCTGATCAGAGCTGCGGGAAGATAACGGAGCAAAACCAAACCGCTTTCAGGGCAGTTTAAACCATTCTAGGACTTTTTCTTTTTTGTTTGGATCATTTGTCGGGCATTGAAATATTCAGGACCTGGTAATGTCAGGAATAGAGAGTTTCCCTTTCAGGAAACTGGCATCTGTGTAGCTGTTTTCCCTTACGAGTTTCAGGGACCCAGGGTTGCTCAAAAATCACTTGCGGTTTTCCTTGACATGAGGATCTCCTTGGGTGTTTGGTGTCCCCGTGGAATGTGGTCGTCAGCCTCTAGGGCCGCGAACTTCCGGTTCCCCGTTCACAGGCCCTTCCCTCTTTCCTCCCGAGGTGTGCCAACACCGTCACTCACTGGTGCCATCCCCCTGACTGGGGTGGCCGATTGTGGACAGCTATACCACTCAGGGCCCTGCTGTCTCTGCTGGATTCCCACGTGAAACATGGACACTGTGCTGTGTGAACCTGAGTCTGTCACATTTCCTGCCTTCTGTTTGGTCCAAGCTGGCCCATCTCCCAGGATTCTGACTGGTTTACTGTGCAGTTAATAAGGAAAAATGGTGCCTAATGGCCATTATGGCCCCAGGCCAGAAGGGAAGGTAGTATTCCTCCCCTCAGAAGTTCAAGAGTCAGGAGAGGCCAGCCCTGCCCAGGCAGAAGGATTGTCTTCCAGAAAAGGAATGCACCGGGTGTTACCTCCCAGATCGCAAGTCACCATCTCAGGGTCCAGAAGCAAAGAAATCCTAAAACTCCCAAGTACCATTTTCCCAACCCATGGACTGACAGGCTCAGCCTAATTAGAGGCCAGTAAGGAGTCGCGTTTCCCCAGTCATCTGCCCACGGCTCTAGTCCATAAGCAGGGTGGGTCTGTAATTAAGCTGTCTAATTGGGCAGGACTGCAGAGGAAGCTGGGAACTGGCAGGCTCTGGTACCAGCCACCATGTCTGTCCCCTGTCACCTATGGAGAATGGCTTGGGGGCAAATTCTAAAGACCTTACGGGGCATGCCCTTTGAACTTCCCTTTGGTCAGCTGGCCTGAGAAGGAGTGGGGGGAGGCGCATTCTTTCCTTTCCCAAGGAAGGTGAACTGGCCGGAAGTTTGGTGCACTGGGAGACAGGAGAGAGGAGTCCTGGGCTGTCAGGTGATGAAGCCTCCCCGTCTACCTCTGCTTGTTCTTGGGTCTGATCACACGGTCTTGGGCCTGGCATTTGCGTATTGACGAGCCTGTTGCCTGCGCCTGCAAGACTGCTTTTCTCTCTGGGAGTTTCATTCGGGTCACGACTGGAAGGCATTTCCCATAAATCAGCCAGAGCACATGTCCTTGCCCACCAGCCAATTACAGAATGCAGTGGGGCAGACCTGTACATTACCCAAAACAATGTATCACGGCACTTCTGAACTTTAAAAAATAGTCTCTAATCTTACCCTCAAATGTAGACAAGTCAAACTATACATAAGTATGGGTATGTCCCCAAAATGTGCATTTTTAAAAAATGTGTTGTGGTTATATTTTAGGGAAACTTAAAATTAGACAAGAAACCCTGCGTGTGCGTGTGTGCATGTGTGCACGTGTGTGTGCACAGAATTCCTTCCTTTTCCTTCCAGCAGCTCGTGGTAAATGTCAGAAAGTCAAGGTGCTGAGCTGCTGTGTTGGTGTTTCTCCGGGTGTGTCGTGGGTCTCCTTTCCTCCCCATGGGGCTGCCGGCCAGGTGGCATCCCTCAGAGAACGGCTTGTCCTCTGCCTGTCTCGAGCCTTCACTTTTCTCACTCAGCCTTTGAGTGACATCCTCTTCTCCGTGTAAAAAATACACATTTTATTCCGCAAACAGCTTTGCTACATTACCACCGTGTAGGAAGTAATCAGTAAAGAAGATCCCCACCACCACCTAGTCAGATCTCACCAGTCTCATGGTTTACCTGTGTTCCTTTCTTCCTTTCCCCACATCCTGCTCTGACCTGGATCTGGGTGCAGAGATAGCTCCAATAATGCTGCTTAGAAACGATGGCTAGCGTGTTCTTCTGGGCAACTTAGCCTTCAGGCTCAGTATCTCCGTGGTGGCCCAGGGTCCTCTCTGCCTTGCTTCTGCCTGCGTTTCTGTCTTCCCTTCCTTTCCATGAGCAGTGGGTTGCTCACTACTGACTGGCTGTTTCTGCCATCATCCATTGCCTTGTGTTTCCCCATTGCTTCCCAGAGGGTCCCAGAGCACCCGTGTCTGACATGCGTGTCTCCCCACCCAGCTCAGCCATCCCAGCAGCAGGGACTCCCGTTCCAGAACCTGCGGGCCGCTTGCTACGGTGGGGTCTCTTTCTCGGGTGTGTGTTTCTTTCTTCCCTGAGGTCCGGGGCATTTGGTGGGGAAGATTTACAAAGAAACATGGCTGGGGCCTTTCTGCATGTGCCTTCTTGGGGCTGTGACCGCTGGCATCACGGAAGAGATTCTGGCCTAGGAGGGAAAGCCTGGCTTCGAGATCAGAAGAGCCTTCTGCGTTTTGCTGGAGGGACCGTCCCCGGGGTTCTCCAGGAGAGCCTTGGCACACCCCGGAGGCATCTGTGTTGGGATTCGAGCCTTGGTTTTTCCAGGAATTCAGTGCACAGTCGTGCTTGAACTTGCCCTCCCCACCCTCCATGTGTCCCAGCAGCTGCTGGCAAAGGTGTCCCCAGGGGCCAGCTGTCTGAAGGCAGGCCCGCCGGTGAGGGCAAGAGAGCCCTGGCCTCCGCTCCGCTGATTCACTGGGAGGTGAATCATTGTTCCTTTGGCTTCAGAAGTCACACGGCGGTGGAGAGCTGTGTTTATGAGGAAGCACAGACGCAATTCTTGCTTTTAGAAGGAAGAAAATGTGAGTTGGGGATCAGTTTGGCTTTGCAGCAGATTCCCTTAGGAGGGCAGGGGAGTGATCTCAGTAACCGTCTTCTTCCTCTGCCTTCCAGCTGCAGGGGAGGGAACGGAGGCCCGGGGAGAGGATGCCCGTGAACACACGGGGTCTCGGAAAGTATAGAGGACATTCTTGATTTTCTCTGAACTGTCTTTTAATTCAGGGAAGAGTGATCATCGTGACATGGAAGAAACGGAAGAAGCTAACTCTTTGTGTGGTGTAAAGGAAATCTACCTGTTTGGGGTTACTGAGTAAGACCCAAAACATCTTCCCTGGGGGTGCGCTGGTAATCGACCGTCTCCATCTGCAGGGGCCCCAGGAGATCAGGTCATCATATGGATTGTCTGAGCACAATCCTATTTCCCTGACTTTGGACAGGAAGCCAGAAAGTGAGAAGCACACCATTGAAGCATATCTTAGACATAGACTTTGGCAAACACGGCTTCTCCCCCCCTAAACTGTCTCTTGAGTAGGGTTCCTGGTAGCAGAGCCAGCTGCGCATTTGGCCCTTCTGCGCCCTGTGATCCTCCCCCGAGGGAGAGCCCGTCATCTAATCAGAGCTGGCAGAAGACAGAGCCCCGGGGTGTGCTGCCTGGTTTCGTGCCTGTGCTACAGGAGGTGTGGAAAGGGCAGAGACGCTGCTCCCTGGCCACAAAGTGGGGGTGCCGAGCTGCAGAGCAGGGGTCACATTCTGGAAATGGGGAGCCTGTTAAGTTGTGCAGAGTGGGCCTTGCAGGCGTCCTGGGGCTCTTTGAGCTGCTTCCACTGCAGGTGTTTGGGGAGGACTGGAGGGAATCCTTGGAAGCAAGATGAGAGGCTAGGAGCAGAAATCCTGGAACCCAGTTAGATTTCTTCCGGATGAGATAATACCGAGGAGGAGCGGGACGAGGACACAGCACGCGGCCAGTGCGTTCTCTTTCCCTTGCACGGTCATGTGGCATGCTCACGGATGTGTGTGTGTGTGCCCCTGGGGACTTCTGAGCATTGGCTGTTGACGTTCATCTCTTGGACATGCTGGTGCTTACTCAGGTGGCTCCAAGGAGTCTACACCCTGCAGGCACAGAGGAGCGCCCCCGGTTATGGGAGGGGAACGCGTGATTATTCTCGGCACTGGAATTCACGGGCTGCTCACAGAGCCTGAACCCCCTGAGCTGGGGACCGGCAGTAGTCTCTCCCCTGGGAGGGAGTCATTCAGCTGTCCATGAATGAGCATGAGGCAAAGCTGGGTCAGACCC
This sequence comes from Neogale vison, assembly GCF_020171115.1. NCBI lineage: Eukaryota > Metazoa > Chordata > Mammalia > Carnivora > Mustelidae > Neogale > Neogale vison. The sequence goes on from NC_058093.1 coordinate 42,888,469, forward strand.
CCAGCTCGCGAGGCAATCTCGGAGAAGAGGTTGGCTGAAGGGGCCCCGGGGTTTGACCCATGATCCGAAACGCAGCTCGGCAGACTGGGTTGCCGAGGTCCTGCCACGTGCTGTCGCACCTGCTGGTGCCCCTGGACCTGTCGATTGAGGTTTCAGATGGACTGACTTGCATGGGGATCCTTTCTTGATAGTGCATCATTGTTCTGTCTTCGCAGAGGGACTTTGGCAGAGCAAACTGATGTGTGTGGGGGGTGCCGTTGGCCGGGGCGGGACTCCCCATCTGAGACGGGCACACTGCTGCCAGCCCTGCACGGTAGCGTTAAAAGTGAATACTGTGAGCTGTGCATAAAATAAAAGGCGGGCTCACAAAACTGTGCCGAGATGCTCAGCGAGAAAGATTCAGCTAACATACGAGGAGCTGCGGGGCCTGAGTCTGTCCTGGACAGTCAGCCCAGGGCCGGCATCTGCATGGTGCAAGTCACCTGGCAGCATGAAGGGTGGATGTGTGTTTGCGTTTTTGGGCGCTGGCTGATGGTTTGGTCACAACTGCCTGTGAATGAGAATAATTATCACCTTGACAATTCTTCACAGTCTGTCTGCCATTAAAGTGTCTAAGTGACTTGCCGAGCAGAGAGCAAATACCTACCTGAGGCCACCTGAGTGATGGGGATGTGTCCGCTGTCACGGGAGGCCTCTGAACCTGCTTTATGGAGCTCCTCAGTGGAGGAATCCCGTCATAGTGGTCTGCAAAAGAGGTCCTGCTGTTCGTGGGGTGGACTCTGACATCTGCAATGAAATTCTTCCAGGGCTCCGTCCGATCTCATCATTGTTTTGTGGTCCAGGACCTGACAGTGTGGCCTTGGGCAGCTGGCATCTCCCTGCCCCCCATCGTGGACCACACGGCCACTCACTTCTTCCTCAGGCCCCCTCAGTCTGGAGTAGAGTAGATTGTTGCCATTCAGTTAATGTCCCCCACCCAGTATGAGCAAAAAAGCCCAGGAGTACTTGGGTGACTGAGATTGACCCAGATGACTTCTTGTCTTGAAGACAACTGCTCCCACATTATGCTTTGAAAATCCCACACGGTCGTGGGCCAGTTTGGGGGAGGCTTTTTGGCCGTGTGTCCGTGGTGTCCACCACTTCCATCTGTTTCTATCTTCCTGCAACTTCAGGGTCACCCCCAGCCACCCGCCTCTCCACCTGCTCTGCAGGCCCCTGTCCCAGGGCGGTGATCTTCACATTGTTTTCTTTCCTTTTGCTCTGTTTTTTGTCTAGGGTAGGTCCTGAAACTGTGCTAGTGTCCCCCTAGGGGATGGGCCATCAGTGGGTGGCCCTGTCCCTCTTCACAGGGAGATGCGTAGAGGCAGGACCCATGGAGAGTCTTGGAGGATGGTTTGAAATTGCCTGAATTAAAGTGCCTTAAGTGACGCTGCAAGCTCCATAGGCGTGGTTCCTTCTCCCTCCCTTGCTGGTGAGGTTCCTCCCTGGGAAAGACAGTTTTCCATTTGCATTGTGAACTCATCCACAGCCTAAGAAGCTGAGGTCGGGGAGGGACATGCTGGCCTGTGCCTGTAGCCACCCCACCCCCAACCCCGGTTCGTGTTTTCCATTGCCTCCATCAGGAGCCAGGGGTTTGTAGCCAGTCTGACCTGAGTTCAGATTCCTGTCCCTCCCCTCCTGCTCCGCTGTGCAATTTGAGTGACCCCTTCTAAGCCTCTAGTCGGTTGTCTGAAAAAGTTAGAGGGTAGAGGTACCCACTCTATTGCCGGGGACTGAATGCTCGCGGGTGTAACAGGCACACGGCCTGTACTTGAGTTGCTCTGAGCGCCTGACCTGCATCAACTTTCCTGGTGTTACTGTTGGTCCCAGCCCTGGTCACCCTGCTGACACCAAGTCAGTGCAGTGGCCCCTCTGATGGGGTCTTAGAGGACACACGGGACAGTGTGCCTTTTGTGAGAGTTCCAAAGGAGGGTAGTGAAACATTTTTAGAAGGTTTACTTAAAACCCCTGTGCTGGTTATATATTGGAATTTAGTTGTATTGTTTTTAGGGAGATGGGCAGAGGGCTCCCTGGAGGAGGTGGCCTCCTACCCTGGGAGGAGGTAAGTGTGGTCACTGGGCAGAGAGCTCCTGGAGGACTTGGTGGGGCATAGAGGAGTGTCAGTTTTTCCTAAACCGGAGAGTGAGTCTAGCAGAGAAGTTATTTTTCTATGACAAACTAAGTCCCAGTGACCTTCTGTCTCTGCTTCCAAAGTTCTAATTTTTCCATTATTCCATCCTTGACTTTGTCACACTTTAAAAGCCTCTCACACTTTTATATGTCTTTTTAAAATGTGTTATTTTAATGATCCTTCAAATGGTGTGCCATTCTTCCAGAAATGAGGGAGGGAGGGAGGAGAAAAGAGAACATTTGGCTTTTTACTAAATCAGTCATTTTAAGACATTTGAGTCAATTATTTATCTAAAATGTAATCTGTTATATCTTTAATGTCGGAAAAGATACCAACACTCTGTGCCCTAGTGTGGTGCTTTTGCACACTTGTGTAGAGATGCATGAGAGGAATCTGGGGGAGGCTTTTTGAAGCAGATGTCTGGGGTGGGGCCTGAGACTTTGCATTTCTTTAAAAAAATTTTTTTAAAGATTTATTTTATTTGAGAAAAAGAGAGAGTGCCTGTGCACAAGATTGGGGGGAGGGGCAGGGAGAGAGAATCTTAAAGCAGACTCCCCTCTGAGCTCAGAGTCTGATGTGGGGCTTGATCTCTGGATCCTGAGATCATGACCTGAGCCAAAACCTAACAGCTGGACACTCAACCAACTGAGCCACCCAGGCGCCGAAGACTCTGCATTTCTAACATTGAGGCCATGTATTTGCAGACGCCCCTGGTCCGAGGACCACATGCCAAGGAACACTGCCTAGAAGTTCCATGATTTCAAAGGGTACCATGCAGTATATCATGTGTCACTAGGCATCATGGGTTGATGAAAAGGAAATCAATTAGAAATACTTCAGCCCTTCCATTAGATCATGGGCTAGCTTCTCTTGTTATTTATTCTGGAGTACCTCTTATATCAAAGTAGTGGCTTTTTAATTTCGAGCTGGGGTTAATTTATGGAGTTTCTGAAGCAACAGAATTCAGTAAATCAATGTGGATGACCGTGGTGATAGGCAGTCAGAAAAATGTCTTTTTGATTAGAGCATGATCTTTGGATGAAAAAGCTGAAAATAATCATGGATCAGATCTTGGGGGAGTGAAAACATTGGGAGGGAGTCCCTTGCTGCCCTGGGAACTGGGCGGGTTTGTGTGTTCATTCATTCATTCATTCATTCACTCACCCCCCCCCCCACACACACACACCTCCCCTGCTCTTTTCCCTCTTTCCCAATATCCCATTGGCTGGCCCACCCATCCATCCATCCATCCATCCATCCATCCATCCCAGGTTAGCTGTTTTCCATGGCAGCTCTAGGCACTGACGATGCACCAAGAGGAGAAGGAACGTAAACTCTGCACACTCATACTGAAGCACACAGCTAGTGGTGCCTTCTGAATTCCTGGGGGTTCTTGCATGTGCAATTGCCCTCCACCCTTCCACCCTGCTGCTCTGAGGAACACCCGGCAAATAGCACACGGAAAACTCAATGTGAAAACAAGTACCAATTTTCAAAGTAGAAAAAAGCATGGTTTCTACAAATTGCAAATCTGTGAGCTTAGCTTCAGCTGCATCTAAAAGTCTAGAAAAACTTGATTTTAGCTTGTGCCCCAGACAACACAAGATGGAAACCACTAGATGGGTAACGCCAACAGGAGAGAGATTTGCTACCACTGAGGATACTGTGCCCTGCTTCTTCATATCAGCAATATTCTTAAAATTCTTTCTTTTTGATGGACTCTGATCCCCATTTTGACAAATTAAGGACAACATATTTGCAGTGAATGTTATAGATGAACGGAATGCACAAAACCCAGCTAGTCTGAGATGTTATTTGAGCAAATAAGCAAACATTAAGATCACTGATGACAATGACATAGAAACACCCATTTCTATGGTCTTAATTGTGGGCGTCAGATGGGCTGTTACCAGAAGATGCTTGTGTGTTGGTGGGCAAGGGTGCAGGGGTGGGAAGTGTTGAACCCCCACACTCCCAGTGATGGAGTTGAAATCATTTACCTTTTCTAGAAAGCAGTTTGGAAATGTTGAATCAATGAAAGGTTCCTACACCGTGACCTGGGAATTATGCTTCTAGGAATCTAGGCTAAATAAATAGAGATTTTCACAGTGATTGATGGGTTGGTTTATATTTTTACCCTGTCTTGTTCCAGAGAGGATATAAAACAGCCTACAGGGATGGGCGGGTGTTTAAAGGCAAGATACTGTTTCTGAAAATGTCTTACTTTGACAAAAATCAGTCTTACATCACGCCAGGTGTCTTCTAGGATGAAATGATTAAGGTTTAGCATACCATGTTTATTTTTTGAACTTGATTTTTTATGGTTATTTAACTGGGAAAGAGATACAGAGTGATGCTAACTGTACCCCATATTGAAGGTGGTCGGCTGACCTTCACACCTTGACTGGGCAAGAGACTCGTTGACCTGCTTTCCAGATGGCAGAGGAAAGGGTCTTGGTGAGTTCCCAGATAGACGCGCTTCAAGCTTGCCTCCTGGAAGCAGCACACCTGACCCCTGTGGCTGGGCCCTGCTTCCACGGTTATCAAGGGCACCACCCAGGTCATCTGGTCACGCTCCAGCCTCTGTCTACTCCAGACTGAGGTTCTGCCTCCCAGCCTCAGGCCCTTCCCTGAGTCCCTGTGTCCCTGAGACTCCCTGTCTCCTACTCTCACCCAACCTTGAGGTACTGCCATCAGCAAATGAGCTGATCAGGTGTCTGTGGGGTGACAACACCGATCACAACTGAAGGGAACAGTGTTCTACCTGGGGTTGGGAGAGGGGCACTGATGGCAATGCCAGAGATCCCCAGTGGCATTTCATAGGCCTCATGGGACGCCAGGGATGAATCAGAGCAGGAAAGACCCCGATTCCTCCACCCATAACAAGTGTGGGATGGTAGCACAGCACTGAGGAGGAGCAGAGCCTGGGTCCATTTCCCTCACCATCCACGTACGGGCTCTCTGGCCCTGGGCGACTCCTTGACCTCTTGAAGCCCTTCCCTCCTCTGCAAGAAGGAAATCGGACCCAGTTGCTGCATGGGTCACCCTCTTGCTTTGTTACGTAAGGAAAAGGGGTATAGATTCACTGGTTTCTTCTATGTGATCCGTTCCAACTTTGCACGTTATTGGATGGATTCAGTAGTAAAGGAGAAACTTCCAAAAAGGATTTGAAAGGTGGTCACTATGAGCAGAACAGAGAGATAGCTTTTTAAGTCATTTATATTGTGTTCAGAGCATAAACAGAATTGTTGAAAAGCCAGCCTAAATCCAAGTTTTAAAAATTAAAAATAACCTTCCTTGTAAAAAACAATGTAAGTCAGTTTTCTTTTTTAATTTTTATCATGGAGCCCAGCACGGGGCTGGAACTCTTGACACCTAACTGATTGAGTCAGACACCTAACTGATTGGGCCACCCTGGGCACCTCAGCAACACAAGTGGAATTAGAAAATACAGAGCAAGAATGAAGAAGACAAGTCCTAACAGTTATTGGGAGGAAGGTAGAATCCGTATTCTCTAGCTGCAAATTTCAGTCTGGACTGCGAAGATGGCTTTTTTTCATAACGTATATTTAATGTCGTGTGAGCTCTTCTTGCTTCTGCTGCTGCTGCTTCTTCCCTGGGCCTCTGTGTGTAGCATATGAAATGGTTGACAGGAGCCCCAAATGATTCTTCTCTGCCCAATAATGTGATCATTGCGGTGGCATTTCCTGGACAGCTGGGGTTGCTTAACTTTGTAGCTACATGGTAAGATGAAGGAAACAGATTTTCCAATTGAATATTTTAATACATGACGATTGAAAAGGGACACCATAAACCACATCACGTACACTGCTGCTGATGTGATGAGAAGAAGGATTTTAATAGGGGCGTCACTGTCCCAGTGTGGAGACCGGAATAAAGAGTGGTTCATGAAACTGAAGGTCATCCTTGGGCCTCCATGCGTGGGTTTAGCAGAGAGGGAGTGATCTCAGGACAGTGACACATAACAAGTGACAGGAGCTGGGTATTGGTAGTCAGTCGTGCCCACGGCCAGTCCTGAAGGTGATGTGCTCTCATCTTAACCCCTCCGGGCTTTCTGAGGACCTTCCCTTCTCCTTCCTTCCCACAGGAGAGTGCTTGATGGTAATTTCCTCTGAAAAGTGTCCATCATGGGTCTCTGCTATATTTTCACGGCAGCAAATGGTCTTAAGAAAATTAGAATAAAAATATCCAGCATATTCTGAGTCTCCGAGCTGCTGCTCGCCACTTTATCGGGAGCTAGTTGAAACATTTATAAGGAGTGAGCAGTGCATTTTCAGTCCTTATGTTGTGTCTTTGTCATTGTGATTTGTATTCATATAGGAAGCCCAGCAAACTTGGAAAGAAAATGACTTTCTGATTGAATCATATAATTTCAAACAAAGTTATTTCATGAATAAGGAATATTAATTATGGTATCCAGAGTGATCCCCAGGTTTTTGTTTTGTTTTTTAATTTTTTTTTGTTAGCGGAAACATTTGTGCATTCCATACAAGGTCAGCATAGATTTAAAAGCAGACATACGCTTTGAAAATTTATTCATGCTGGAATCGCGAACATGGAATTAATTAAGTGTACAGAAGCTGGAAGATAGAAGGGTCACTGCCTCCATTTTTGTTCTGTAAAGCGCTTTATTCCACTGGGAGATCATACTTGGCTGTCGTGCGTGGTGTATGGTTTCTTCATGGTGTGTATTAATAACCTGTAGGTGGAAACCATGACAGACAGAAGACCGGAAAGTGATGTGCCCTGAATTTGTTTCTAGGAATGGTAATCCCTAACAATGCCCGGGGATCTCTTGGGGAATCATGGCATCATATCTCTCCTGGCCTTGATGTCTCACTTCTCTGTTACTTTTGTCCTTTTTCCTTTATTTCACCACTAACATACTCCCCACCCCCAGTTTCCAAAGGGAAAGTTGGTGGAGGTAATGGAACAGTCCTGAGTGCTTTTATCTGATCAACTAGTAACAGCCAGCGTGTTTCTCAGGGCGGGGCTGTGTGTGTATCTAGTGCTCAGCAGAGTGGCCTGAAAAGCCAGAGCACGTGGTTCTTGTGTTGTTGTCCCTGGTCTCCTTGGAGCAGAATTCCTTAGTTTGTGGCGAAGTCATCTACATTATCATATGGACATATGTGTGTCATATCATATGTACATATGGTAATATACATTATCATGTATCATACATACATATATAAGTATACATACTTATATGCGTATGTATGAGTACATATGTGTATGTGTATTTGTGATACATTTCAAAAAGTATGCTTTATTCATGCTTGAGTTTGTTCAGTGGAAATTTCTAAGCTTTTTCTAAGCTTTTTTTTCCTGCCCCAGTGAGGCTCTGTCCTACAGGCCATGGGGGTATCTCTGTTGGGAAAAGATCCTAGTCTTTGATCTGGAGATTTAAGGAAGGGGGTGGGGCCAATGCAGAATGAGACAAGGCCTTTGGAGCTTGGATACTTCCAGTAAGTGACCAGCAGGGCTGCACACACTTTGCTGGGCAAGTGAAGAAAGCATCTTGTTCCAGGAAGGCAGGTGCCTGGCATGTCTTTTCCTTCCCTGCAAAGATGAAGGAGTCGTTCTTTTAAGACTCCAGCATGACCCAAGACTGCAGCCCCTGTTCCACTGGCCTGGGGGGATGCTCCTGCTAATGACTGCTAGTGAGGATACCACGCAGGACAGAATATTGCTTTCATTTATCTGGGTGTCTTATTACCACCATGGAAACGGACATTCAGGTCTGAAGAAGACACACCTTCTTTGTAGGGCTGTCATCATATCCTTGTTTCTAGAGCTCCATTTAAGAGAAAGAAAAAGAAAAAACAAGAGAGTTTCAAGCCTAAAATCGTGACTTTTTTATGTTAATAATGTGGTTTAACATAATGGCATTAAGGAAATGGGAGCGTCGGGTTCAGCTTCTGCTAGAGCCCTCCAGTCAACATTGCTGACCACAGATGAGGATGACGGTTTAATGGTTGCACAAGACACACCTGGTTTTAGGTGAATCCAGTAAGGTATTCCAGTGAAAAGCAGAAACCCAAACTGACCCCACCTCACACGTGCGCGTGCGTGGTTGATTCCTGGTTTCTATGAGAGGGTGGCAGGGAGGCTGAGCCGGGGCGTCCCTGCTGCTGTCAGTTGGAGGGGCTGTATTTGGTCATCGGCACCCTCGAAGCAGAGCTGGCCTCCCAGTCCTGAGCTTCTCACGTCTAGTAACTGTTCTTTCAGTGGCGGTGCTGGGCAGCCCTGGAGTTGAGCTGCACCTTGCAAGGCCTGTTGATGATGGGGCAGCTTTGAGATTTACGGGGGGGGGGGGGAGCCTTTTGTAGATCCAGATGTGACTGTTACACACCAAATGCGCCCCTTTAAGAACTGCTGTTTGCTAATCATGAGGGTGCTTTCATGAGCTGAATGGTGTTTTCCCAGAATCCATATGTCCCATGAGCCCTAGCCCCTCCCCCACAGCACGTCAGAGACTGTTTGGAGACAGGATCTTTAAGGAAGTCAGGAAGTTAGATCAAGTCACTTGGATGGGCCCTGATCTAGTGTGACTGGTGTCCTTATAAGAGGACATTAGGACACAGGCACGAAGGCACCACCATGTGAAGACATGGAAGAGACGCCGTCTACAAGCTAGAGAGAGGCCTCGGAAGCAGTCAGCCCTCTGACGCCTTGACTTCAGACTTCTACCCCCGAGAGCTTGGAGAAAATAAATGCCTGTTGCTTAAACGCCCAGTCTGTGAGACTTTGTTACGGCAACGAGAGCAGACTTTGAAAGAACTTTGAATTATTTGTCTTGATAGTCAAGTTCATTAAAACCTTGGTAGCCAATCAAACATTTATGGAAATTTCTCCTTTACACTTTTACCCCCTTTGAAAAACGTTTTTGCTTGTTTGTGCACAACTTGTCTATTAGCAGAATGTCTTTTGGTACTAGAAGTGACGAGGTTTTGCTTTAGAAATAATGCTGCTGGGGCGCCTGGGTGGCTCAGTGGGTTAAAGCCTCTGCCTTCGGCTCAGGTCATTGGGATCGAGCCCCGCATCGGGCTTTCTGCCCTTCGGAGAGCCTGCTTCCTCCTCTCTCTGCCTGCCTCCCTGCCTACTTGTGATCGCTCTCTCTCTGTCAAATAAATAAATAAAATCTTAAAAAAGAAAAAAAAAAGAAAAAGAATGCTGCTGATGCTACATGTGGAGGTACTGAGTTGACAGACCTCCTAAGGTCTGCATGTCTTCTGAGCAATGCTCAGTTTTCCAAGGACCCTGGCCTTTGGACTGATCTAATTATATCCGGAATGTGTCTGATGGTGAGAATTTATGGCTTATTTATAAGTGAGTATTTCCGCTTTAGGGAGGAGAGGTCCACAGTTGGCAGACTTCCCTGCGACCTTCCAGTGTCAGGATCAAGGGCGGGAGTGGGGGAGGGTTGAGAGGGCACTGGGGGCACTGGGTGGGGAACCTGGAGAGGGCTCGCAGGCAGAGACAGGCCCAGCAGATGGGCTGGGAAGAAGACGTTGTGATTTGGAGCCCACACCGGTGTTTTTGCCAGGGCTGCCCTACAGTCTCCACTGGCAGGGGAAGCAGAAGCCAAGTTAAAGCCAGGGATGAGGGCTGAGGGGAAAGCTGAGGGTTTACTCATTTTTCCAGGGTGGGATTTGGGGATAATACTAACCTCAGGACTGGTAGCTGTCCTTGAGATCCAAATAAAAAAGGAGCCTGTTTTAGCCTGGTCTGGTGTGTCTTGAGCTTCCAGTGCCCTATCCCTCAGAAGCAGGGTGAGAGGCGTGTGTGTGTGTGTGTGTGTGTGTGTGTGTGTGTGTGTGTGTATTTTAACCAGGATTTCTGCCTGCCTGGTCCCAAAACATTTTACACTTTGCTCTCCTTTGCCTTTCCCCTTCTGTCCCTCCCCCACCCAAGCAGAGCGGAAGGACATGCCCCCGACATTCTCCAGCAAAGCTCTTTCACAGTTTTATTCCTGGCACTCTGCCTCTGTGGCCTCGCTCTGCATATCCAGAAACCTGGCTGGGCCCTCCTTGGAGGCAGGCCACATGGGGGCCTGTGGGTCGGAGGCCTGGGGAGCAGGGTCGGGGGGGCTGCTGTCAGCCATTCCCCTTGCATGGACTTGGTGCTTTTCTGAGCGTCCCCAGGCAGCGCTGGGTTCCAGTCTAGCTCTAGGCCTTACCCTGAGGTCCAGGATGCCTTTTCTACTGTCTGTGATGATAAGTTTCTGTATCTGTAAAAGATGTCTAATAATAATACCTACCTTATAGGAACACTGGAGAATAGAAACTGAATTAAATGAATTAATCCCTGAAGGCCCTTCAGCTGAGCTTGGCCTTTGGCATGCCCTCCTCAGGCCTGGCCTTGGCCAGGGCAGGAAAGGGGGACCTGAGGGTTGGTCTGGCTGAGCATTGAGGCCCACCAAGGGGGGGACCCTGGGCTGCAGAGGGAGGGTCAGGACGAGCAAGCTCCTGGGGAGTCTAACAGAAGTGCTAGAAGTTCTGGGGTCATGGTGGGGCTGCTGATGGCCTGGTGCCCTTTAAGCCAAGGCCAACCCTCTCTGGTCGTCAGTAGCCCCGCACAGCTAGGCTTTTTTGGGCCTTCGAGTCCTCAGTCAGTGTAAATCACTTCTGTTCTATTTCGCTCCTAAGCTTGTAGGAGAGTTGAAGGTGTGCTGCGTGCCTGGCTGGCAAAGCGTGGCCACTTTGTACATTGTTTCTCAGGAGGGAGGCTGCCTCTGGCCAGGCTGGCCGAGTGTGGACCCAGGTGACCTGCTTGGTGCGCAGGTGGTGTGAGCAGCTCAGGCCCCATATTTATCCCCTGGCCTTGGCATTCAGCGGCATCCTGGGGATGGTGGAACATTCTAGAGCCGTGGTGTGCAGCAGTGGGGAGTCTCGGCAGCTTGCTTGGGTAAACGGCCATCTCAAGCGTTGCATTTCCTTGCATACGAACTCCTGACTTCCTGGAGCATTCTTCTGGAGGAAAAGTCCTTTTGTGCAAACATCCTGTTGGCCAGTGTCACTTTATCCCCACCCAGAAGCATCCAGTGCCAGCTGTCACTTCTCTGGAAATTCTTGGACAGTCGGTCCGGTGTGGTAGTGTTTGCACACACAAATGTGGCCACCCTTGCGGGTCTTCCCAGAGTGCATGCCCTGCACAGGGTCCCACCGCAGCTCCCGACAGCTTCCCTGAAGGTGCCCTTGGAAACACGAAAGCCAGGATTTTGAAAACTTCTCAAGTGCCACATGTCAGGGACCAGGCCCTTAGGTCTTTGCATTGACTCTGGGTAGGCCCACGATCGTCTCCCTTTTCAGTAGTTCTAAGTTATTTCAAGTATTCTGGTTCTTTTTTTTTCTTTTTCCCCCTTTTGAAGGTTTTTATTTATTTATTTGAGAGAGGGAGAGGGCGCTCACATGAACAGGGGAAGGGACAAGCAGTCTCCCCTCTAAGCAGGGAGCCTGATGCAGGGCCCAGTCCCACGACCCTGGGATCATCACCTGAGCTGAAGGCAGACGCTTAGCCGACTGAACCACTGAGCCCACCAGGCGCCCCTCTAGTATTCTGGTTTTCAGTGAGTATCTGAGCACCGAGATCAATGGCTTGCATTTCCTTCTATGTCAGTAAAGGCCCAGTACCCTGCGGGTAGCCCTGGCTAGCTGAACCTTGGCTACCCTGCTGGCCTTCCTCATCCTGGGACGGCTGCTGCTTTCGCACAGTTAGCATGGCCCAGACTTGAGGGGGAAGAGGGGGGCCTTGGAGGGCTTCTTGGAGGATCCAAACCCTTCCCTTCTGACCAGTTCCCAAGTGAAGCCGCTGCTTCCCTAGGTAGTCACAGTCTGGAAACTCCCCGCCCCCAAGCATGGCTTTGAGTCCTGGAAGGAGGGGCACGATCTTGCCGGGGGCGGCCACCCAGGATCAGCTGCACTGCAGGATTTTTGTGGCCAGGGGAAGAAGTGAATCGCCTTCCTCTCTGTGTCTTTCCCTAACCACTAGAGACCTTGTAGATAAGCTTCTCGGGGGTGTGGGGCTGCTGTGTGGTGTAGCAGTGTAAACGGGGGCATCAGCCAACCTCTGCTATTACTTGCAACATGAGCAAGGCGCAACTGCTCCCTTCCAGAATTAACCTTGAATCAGTTGCCTGGATTGGTAAAGTTAACCACCTGGCAGCATTTATTAAGCAGATCACTGATAATGCCTGGGGCTGGGAGATAAAGATGCTGGTCCTGTGTCGGGACTGATAGCCAGAAGGGGTGGCCCAGGTGTGCCCCTGCGGGAGGAGGGGAGGCCCAGGCTGTGAGTAGGACCTACCATACCAGCCCCAGCGGGAGGCTGTGGGGAGATGGGGTATGGTGTGGTCAGGACTGGACAGGAGTTGGCTCTGTTGGAATGAAGGGTCTTGGGAGGCAGCAGGCAGCACACGTTTGTTAAGCAGTGGGACACATGCTTCATATATATCGTCACGTTTGATTGTCACATCTACCCTGTCATCATGGCCTTACTGCCAAGTGAAGCTGGCTCAGAGACTTGAGATCCCTTTCCCGAAGTCACACAGGCTTTGCATCATTCTGGCCTCAGAGCTCAGCCCCTTAGCTGCTCTGCACAGCAGGGGTGGCGGGGGGCCATCCAGGGCCTGGCATGCGGGGTATGGAGTGGGCATTCTGTTCTGCAGGTGACAGGGAGTCTCTGAGCAGAACAGTGGCCCACAGATTCCATCACAGCGGTGGAGAGGCTGTCTGTCTGCTAGCTCTGCGACTCTGGTGAGGGATGAGGAGGGTATAAAGGGAGGAAGGAGAGTGCGCTCTTCAGGAGGTGGGAGGAGCTTAGGAGGGGGCCAGAGGGCACACAGAGGGAGGATAGGCTTTTGTTTCTGTCTGTTATTAAGTGGGAGATAATTCAGTATTTTCCGTGCTGGCTGGATGAATGTGATGGATGGCCACGGTCTGCTTGCCAGCTTTGAGCAGGAGAGGTGAGCGTGGCTGGGAGGCCCAGAGTGCGGCAGCTCTGCGGTGTGGTCCCCCCAGGTTCTCAGAGCAGGCTGCAGGCTAGGAGAGTTGGGATGGGCTTGTGGGGGAACCAGTGCTGCAGGGAGGGCCTGTGGGGTGCTGGCGCCCAGCCTGCGCCCCCACCCCCCCGTCGTGTGAGCATCTGCCTAGTGGGGCCCCGAGATGCAGACTCAGTGCTCCCACACTTGAGCATGGGTCCAGCGGGCTTGAGTTTGGATGGAGCCACCTTTGGGGTGGGCCTCGGTGAGGTTCTCAGAGGCATCAGGGGCCAGCAGAGCAGCGGGGGTGAGGACAAGGGGTGTGCCTTGGCCTTGGCTGGATAGAGTAGGGCCTACAGATTGGAAAGGACCGGACGTGTCACGCGAGCCTGCAGAGAGCAGGAGTGGACGCGCTGGAAAGGGAACAGCTGTTTGGAGGCTTGTGGCCCGGTAGGAGACATTTGGAGGCTAAGATTGTGGGTTGTCACAGACCTAGGTAATTCAAGGGCGTAACCTTGGAAGGAGGCCCCAGGAGCTAGTGAAGAGAAAGACCACGTGCATTCAGTGTGGCCTGGCTCTCCAGAGGGATGCTGTACCCCTAGGCACCTTTTTTGGGGTATCTGGGAGGTAGTAACAGGAAGAAAAGGGGCCCTGGGGCATGGCATGGACGTCCCCATTCTGTGTATGCACTCCCTGCCAGGCCACCTGGTGATGTCTTAGCTGGCGCTAGGACTTTGTAGTTTGGAGTCTTTTGGGGGCTGCCTTTGATCCACTCACACTCAGATCTGTAGCTGGGTGAACCTCCTTTTCCAGATTCGACAAGTTTTGTGTTGGTAACCAGCCACATCGCCATCTCCAGGAACACTCCCAAGAGCAGAGACGATGCTGGAGCCCTACGAATTGTTTGATTGTGGCAGTGTTGTTTCTTATCCCTCCGCTTTGTCTCATGGAAGATTCTGGAGCAGGTGGTGATTTCAAGGATGTACGCTTAGCACGGCATACATCTTAGCCCAGGGAGGCAGCTCCGGGGCAGCCTGGGCTCTCTGGCCCCCATGCCAGCGTCTTCCTGGCACAGGACCTCCTCATCCCTGCTCCCTGCAGGCCGCTTGCCAATGAGCCGTGCGTGGCAAGCAGATGAGAGGACACGGATGCTTTATTTCATCTTACGGTGTCAGAACGGGTCCCCGTGACCCACTTCTCCGCTTTCTCAGGAGCTCTTATGCAAATTGTAACTAGCAAGGGGGCCGCCACCGCTTCCACCCCAAGTGGTGTGTTTGTCCTCTGCCCCCGGGAAGGCCGAGCCGGGGACATACTGGCTAATAGAGGCAGGAGGGTGGTCATGTGGCTCCCGCTGCTGACCAGGGCGAGTGTGTCTGGGCCATGAGCAGGCTTCTTAGCCATGTTGTTTTCCACATTTAGAGAGAAATACATTAAACCTTCGGGTCCCCCAGGCACAGAGAAAAGATCTCAGCAGACAAATCCCAAATGGGACACAGAAGTGATAACTGCCCAAATAGGCTCTTGAGCCTTTAATGGTGTGGCCAGAAGTTCCCAGGGCATGATTTGCAGATGGGACATTTTGTTTTCATGGAAGTCGTGGGCTTCACGAATCCTTCTTGGGGGTGGGGGTTGTCAGTACAGCTAAAGACAGACTCGGTAAACATCCGCAAGTTGTCAGACAGACTGAGGCCGCTGTCCTTTGACAGCTCGTGGTATTTGTCTGAACTCTGGGGGGGCGTTCAGGGGTGAGGGGTGAGGTCTGTATCAGATGGTTCCCTGTGTTTTGGTTGTAAGGTTTGTAGGAAGATGCTAGTGCTGATCTTAGTATTAGAAGAATGTCTGCCAGTGGAGCCTGCAGAGGAAAATGCTACTGGACAGGCCTGGTCCCGTGCACCCTCAGAGACGGGGAAGATTAGGTAATCGGTAGGAATTCCTTGATTCTTCTCCTCACGAATTCCGGAGCTTCTCTGCAGCTGTCCAAGGGACAGCTGCACAGTTGTGTTTTACCCTTGATTAAGTCCTTCTCATTCCTCAGCTGTGTCTCCCCAGAGTGCTGAAGGCCGGAGAGAAAGGCAGGAACGTCCCCCAGGGAGCTCTGGGCTTGGCCAGTGCCCGGCACCTCAAGGGTGACCGTCACTTGCAGAGGCCGTGGTTGTGCCACAGACCACGAAGTGTGGTGTTCGCATTTGTTTCTGCAAAGTGACGCTTAACACATTTGGTTTTAATTTTATCTGAAGTCACCTTTGCCTGTCATATAGCAAGAAAGACCACCAAGAAATGTCTGATCTTTTCCTTTGTTTGGGAGTGAGAATCTACTCGCAAGGGAGTCTTATTGGCATATTTCTAAAAATCAGGACTTTCTCTTCTTGGCCTATGTAAGTGGATGTGAGTTTTCAGCTTCGTTTCATACCCTCCCTCTTGGCTCACAGGACCAGAGTGTGGGGAGGAATTTCTCCCCTGTTCCCCATGGAGCAGACGTCTTTATTTGAAAAATGGGTTGGATTAAGGTTTCTTCTTGTCCTGGCTCGTGGTAATATAAATGAGTTCTCATTTTCCGAAGATGCAGTCTGTGTGTGAATAACGCCAGCCTGACCCAGTGCAGAGGGAGGGGACAGTGTCCTAAGGCAGATCCAGCCCTGTGCACACGGGTGGGCAGGGGCTCATGGTGGGAGCTCCCTGGAGGGCCAGCCAGTGAGCTTCCCTGAGATCATAGTGTTCAGGTGCTCTGGGGGGACCTGGCCAGGGCCGGCCTGCCTTCTCTGCGTGCTTCTTATGACACGAAGTCTTTAAGCACCATGCTTAAGATGAAAACAACACAGCATTGTTTGAGATTTTAAAGACTTAACATTGGCAAAGTGGAGGATTTTTTTCCTCTTTCCAGCATTTTAATCATGTCTGTGATACTCACTGATTTACACTAAGTGTATTGGATGGCTTGTCTTTCACGGAATGACGACTGGAAGTGGCCTCATCTGGAACTAGTGCTGTTTTTCCAATTTTGGAAGGGTTACTGGAAATGATCACTTCTTTTTGTTGTAGAGGGACCATCTAGAGCTTTTTAGTTTTACATGTAGAGGCTAGAGAGGGTGGTTGCATCAATGAAAGAATAAAATGAAAAGTTGCCAGGACACAGGAGCCACTCCTTCCTTCTTTCTGTGCACCTGCCTGTCCTGGTTCTCTGCTGGTGACATTTTGCTATGCAGGGGACCCGAGGTAATATTTGCCTGCTGTTTGGGTGGTCCTGATTTGGGGAGAGACATTCTGGCACAGCTAGGGAGAGGCCCCAGGGTACTGCTCAACATCCTCCGATGAGCAGGACGGACAATCAGCAAAGGAGGACCCAGCCCAGAGCATCCGTGGCGCTGGGGCTGCCCATCCTCCCCGGCCAAAAACCCATTTTCACCACCTCCTTGAAGCCTTTTTTTTTTTTTTTTTTAAATCTTTCCCCTAGAAATAATCATCTTCCGCCGCCTTCTTTCCCCCCTCCTTCCCCTCACATGTAACGCTTTCTGCTGGACATTGGTCATCTAGGACACTTGTCAGGCTCCTCAGCTCCCCGTCGCCCCATCCCTGGGCAGAGCGCTCTGGGCACAGTCGGGGTGCTCCTCACTGCTGATGCCTGCTGGAGGGCGGAAAGTGGGTGAGCAGCGAGGGCTCTTGCTGTCCTGTTGAGGCCCCCAACTGCCAGGGCCCACGTTTCTGATGCGCCTCTCAGACTCCTCGGCAAGCTGAGGGCCAGACTCTGTGCCACGGCCCCACACAGGTGTGCTTGCGCCGCTTGTTCTACTCCTCTGTCATCCAGATTCGGCAGGGGGCTGCCTGGAGAAGCCCTTTGTTGACAGGACACTAAGCTGGACTTGGGGCATCATGGTGGAGGGGTTGGGGTACTGTTCTGTCACGTCTCCTTTGCCCCCCCTTCCCACAGAGGTGCCCACTCCTGGCCTCCTTATACAAAACCTCCTGATTCTCTGATCAGGGGATGCCTTTAGATGGGATGTGGACTAAAAAAGCCCTTCCCTTCATGTAAAGTCTCACCAAAATTGGTTTTGATAAGTAGTTGCTGACCTTTTTCCTCTGACTCCTTCTGTCTGGGGCCTGCTGCTGTTGCCCATTGAGAGAACAGTGGGGTCTCCTTTTAAAATTGAGGAGTCTGGAGCACAGGTGCTGCCCTACAATGTCCGTGTGTACAGACATGTAGGACTGTGAAAGGTTCTCTTGACAGTGGGGGCATTACTGGTCCTCGAGGGAGAAGATAGGTGCTCAGGGGCCTTCTTTCTGCCTCTTGGGTCAGAAATCTTGGCCTTAGGGACCCAGTGTACTGCTCCCTCTGTGACTCATCAAGTCCTTATGTCTTTCATGGCTCCTCTTTTAACTTTCAGCTTATAAACTGAGGGAAACGGGGTCCCTAATGAGTTCAGCCCAGACAGGGTTGGTCACAGAGTCATCTGTCTGCAGAAACTGGGCATCCTGGTGGGTCTTAGATCAGACAGCATCATTCCTGTAGTGATCGGACTGGAGTCTCATGCTGAAAGGTAAATCCAGGACAATGTTGGTTTAGCACAAATGCCATTATTTTTGCTTCTATCTGTCTGTACCTTTCAGTCAACCCGCTGTCAGAAAATAGCCTTTTAAGGGCCCCATGCACCGGGGGAGGTGCTTTGTTGCCCCCCAGGTAGGTGTGCAGAACCTTGCAGGTTCAGTGGTTGGCCTGTGGCGGTGGCCCCCACACACGGTTCTGCGAAGGTCCTGTAAATGTGATCACTGGCGGGCAAGTTGTGTTACTGGGAAAGTCTCCTTGTATAGCAGATGGCTCTGCTGACTACCAGAGATTTCCTTTCAATAGGGCTTACCAGCTCTAGTAACACTCTTGAGAAATAGTATTCTCATGGAGGATGTGTAATTTATAGATAGCTAGAAATGGCCCAGGACAGGGAAGTCGCAGGAGGGTAGCCAGATGATCCCATAAACCCAGAATGGGTGAGGAAAGCCAGCTGCAGGAGGCAATGGAATGGAGGGGTAGGTAGGGCTGTCTCCCACTCCTGGACCTCTCTGCAGCCCTTCCAGTCAGCACTGGAGCCCCTGTAGTGCTGAGCCTTTTTCCTGCCTCCCTGTTATTTGCTTTTGATGGAGCAGTGAGATCAACCACAGGCTTGCTTTTTTTTTTTTTTTAATAAGCCAAAATGGTGATACATTTGAAGGCACAGAAAAATTTAAGAAATGATTATCAAGAGGGGTCAGTTTCAAAAGCAGCAGAAAAAGCATAGTGCACCTGAACATATATAGTATGACTTCTATTTTTAAAAGGCAGGTCCCGCTGCGTGAAAGGGGATTTAGATTTTGGAGTGACAAGATCTGTCTGAGCCTCTGATGCTTTGCACTGGAAGAGCCCATGTATCCAGGGCAGCGGGGAGAGTCCTCTCCTGGTCTTTCAGCCTAAACTGTAAGGCCTGGCGTTGGAGCATTGCGATCTCAGTGAGGAAAAGATATGCGTGCTTGGGAGGGGAAAGCCCTGAGGGGTAGTGAACCTCTCCGCTGTGGCTGGAAGAGCTTCCCTCATTCAACACCATCTGAGATTCCGAGGCATCTAAGGCGGATCAAATGGAATCTTCTACTCTGCAGCCTGGATCCTCCCACGGCAAAGTGCAAACCCTGGGCTGGATTCCAGACAACCCAACCGGCAGGAGTGGGAAGATGCCAACAGTTCAAGATTTGAGCCCTTAAGGAATGCTATCTATGTTTCTTTGTACCTTTGACTCAGATAACAAGCAAGATCTATGTCTTAATCATGGGCTGACTAACTTCATAGTAAACTTCATCACAATTTTTGAGGGTTGCCTTTGTCTTAAAAAGTGAGAGTGGATCCCAGGCTAAGTTATGAGCTCTGGGTTCTGATGCCACTCTGCTTGGCGGAGTCCCTTGTCTCCACTTGAAGCCAGCTTGGCCTTTCTGTCCACACAGCTGCAGGGATGAAACCATAGACCCCGCCCAGTGCTTCTGGTGCTCACCCTGTAGACAGACAGACAGGTCCTCTCACCTCCCTCCCCTTCTTTATGTTAAATCACAGGCCTTGAAAACACCATTGTTTCACAACTTTGTGAGTTCTTTGAGGCCAGAGACTCTGCCTTCTCACTGAGTGCTGTGCAGTAGGCATCCAACATAGATTTGAAGAGTAAATGAACAAATGGAGAAGTGAATGAGGAATGGAAACTTGCTAGATGTTGGTATCATTAGCATTTGATGAGTTCCAGGCTCAGTAATATTCATACATTTCTCTCTCTTCAAGGTCATCAAAGCAAATGCTGATGCTTACAAAGACAACACTACTCTGGCATGGGGATGGGTATAGGCAATGTGACCCCAGGCCCAGCTCTCAGCAGTGATCTGTGTAGTCTTGGGGAATCACCCACCCTCTCTGAGCCCTAGGCATCCACATAACCTGATGGGCTCTGGGAACCTCATTCTAAAGCTCATTACTCTCCATTTCCCTCTCTGGAAACAGCTGGTTCTTGGGTCTTATCCAAGTGGGCTTTTTATCCGAACTGAAGGTAAGACTGATACGTCCTGGGGTTCCCTAACAAATGACCTTGAGGACACATTAGAGGCACTGCTCTTGAACCCTTGAGGGCCAGGAGTAGGTGGACACATGACCCCATGATTATGGCAGTCATATCCAGGTGCAGCCACTGGGGGTGGTCCAATGCGTTTTAAACTTTTTTTTTTTTTTTAAATGGACTTTATTTTTTAGAGCAGTTTTAGGTGAATGGCAGTATTGAGCAGAAGGTACAGATGGTTTCCCTATACCTCCTGCTTCTACACACTCATAGTATCCTCCATTACCATCCACTACCCACATTCCCTCCAGAGTGGTACATTTGTTATGATCAATAGATCGATGTTGGCATTTTTATCACCCAGAGTCCAGAGTTTCCCGTAGGGTTCACGCTTGGTGTTGTACATTCTGTGTGTCTGGGCAGATGTATAAGGACACATGTCCACCATTATGGTGCCATATAGATGGGTTCCCTGCTCTAAAAATCCTCTGCATTAAAGTATCATCTTAAAAAGAAATGGCATTGGGGCAGCTGGGTGGCTCAGTGGGTTAAAACCTCTGCCTTCGGCTCAGGTCATGATCTCAGGGTCCTGGGATTGAGCCCCTCATCAGGCTCTCTACTTGGCGGGGAGGCTGTTTCCCTTCCTCTCTCTGCCTGCCTCTCTGCCTACTTGTGATCTCTGTCTGTCAAATAAATAAAATCTTAAAAAAAAAAAAAAAGAAAGAAATGGCTTCACCTAGGAAGCTTTCTGATCTGTCCCATTAAATCTGAATACTTAATTTCCCTTCAAGGTAAAAATCCAGGTAAAAAATTTCCCTGCAAGGTAACCTCCTCCTTCAGACACCTCGCCATTCATCTTTGTGTCCCCTTCTGTGCTGTGAGCATGGTATTTGCTGAAAGGAGGGGAAAGCAGGACTTGCGAACAGTCACAGAATCCCAGAATGATGCTTTCCCTCTAAACAGCTTCTCATGCGTCTTTGGCATTTCCAGGCCCAGAGAAGCCTGTATGAGCATCCAGCTTGATTACACAGTTGATTCATGCTATTTATGACACTTTCTTATGGAAGCTTCTAAGCCACCGAACGGAAACCCCTATGTTCAGGACATCACCCAAGAACTAACAGGTTGATGGGGCGCCTCAGTGGCTCAGTCATTAGCATCTGCCTTCTGCTCAGGTCGTGGTCCCAGGGTCCTGGGATCAAGCCCTGCATTGGGCTCCCTGTTCTGCAGGAAGCCTGCTTCTCCCTCTCCCACTTCTCCTGCTTGTGTTCCTTCTTTCACACACTCTCTCTCTCTCTCTCTCTCTCTCTCTGTGTGTCAAATAAATAAAATCTTAAAAAAAAAAAACAAAAACCCTAACAGGTTGATCAACTATGTGAGAATATTGTGCCACAACAGATCCTATCAAGAAACAGGATCTGGAGATCCAAGGGATAGTGGATGGGGGAAATTTGATGGAAGACAAACTCAGCATGGCACATGGTATCTTAGCTGTTTCAGTCCTCTACTCAGAGTTTGGGTCCAATTTTCTCCACCGCCAACTTCCAGGTGTAAAATCTGAGATGGAAGTGGACAGGCTTGGACAGGCAAGTCTTCCTTCTTCCTGCTCTGAACCACTGTGTTCTCCTGTCTGTTACTATCAGAGGCCTTTTCCTACACCTAGGGATAATACTCCCCAAACAGCATTTTAGGAGTGGAACTGCCTGTCCTTGCTGGAGGGCGGTGGTGGGAGCAGCGCCGTCACAGGGAAGCGGCCATCCTCATCCCTCCCAAGCACAAGTGTAGTACTGAGTACACTTGTGAGGGGGTAACAAGTACCTGAGACACCTTGCTTTTTAAAGAAGTAATTGTTTGAGTTGCATCCTCCTCAGAGCTCCAAATAAATAGGTGAGACATGACCCAAATTTAGTTTTGCAGGCCAAGCCCTGGATTGAAGGGCTAGGGTTCAGGCCAGGTGCCAGACTGCCCCACCCCCGAGGCTCCGGTCCGCGCGGCGGAATCCAGCCCGGCGCTTCTGCCTGCCCGCCAGGCCGCGCTCCCGCCGCCGCCGCCGCCGCCGCCGCGCTCCCGGGACTCCGCCGCCGGGCTGAGCGCGCGGCCCGCGGTCGCTGCACGTCGGCCCCCGCCCGCCCCGCCCCGCCCCGTCGCGCATTTCCATTTTAAACCGCCGCCCGCCAGCCCCTCGGCCGCGGCAGGCACAGCTGCCCGCGATCCCCAGCTCAGGGAGTGGCGGAGGCTGCGGAGCTGCCGAACTGTGCAGAAAAGGCCTGAAGATGCGAGCGGCCCCGCGCTGTAGACAATGAAGCCGCGGGTGCCGCCGCCCGCCCCGAGCTCCGCGTGCCGCGGCCGCACCTGCCGGCGAGACCGTCTCCGCGCCTGATCGCCCGCCGCTCCGCCCACCCGCCCCGCGGGCCCATGGCTTGGCGCCCCGGGCCCGGACCCCCGCACACGGGCCGCGCCGCGCACGGGCCGGCGGGCGCCAGCGGTGCCGTCCCCGCAGCCTGAGCATATCCCTCACGGCCAGCGGGGGGCGTGGGCCCACTGCGGGCGTGCCCGTTCTCCTGCCTCGCCCCGCGACCGCCCGACAGCGCGTCCTGGCCCGCGGCGCGCTGGATGCGGCGGGGCCCCGGGGGGCGGCGCGGTGGCTGCGGCCCCGGGCGACATGTACCTGCTGGACGGCAGCAGCGAGCCCGCGTCTCCGCCCGCGGAAGCGATGCCGCGCGGGACACCCCCCAGGAAGACCGTCTACCGTATCTCCGTGACCATGGTCAGGAAGGACCAGCTGGCCGCGCCGGTTCCCGGCGGTCCCGACCCGCGGCCGCCTCGGAGGCCCCGGCCCACACGCTCCCCGGACGCGCCCGGGCGGCTGGTGGAGGAGGCCGAGGAGGAGGCTGCGAGCGCTGAGGACCCCGAGGGCCGCGGGCCGCGCGCCTGGGACTTCCGTACCTTCCGCACCCGCAGCACTGGGCAGCTGGAGCTCGGGCGGCTCCGGCCTTGCGCACGCGGCCTCGAGCCCGCGGACCTGGCCAGTGGCCCCCCAGCAAAGGATGAGGGGCCCGGCTCGCCCCCGCCTGGCAGCCCCGATGTGGAGGGGGTCCGGGCCGCACCCCTACGGCGGAGCCTCAGCTTCAGGCACTGGAGCGGTCCCGAGGCGTCGCAGAGTCGAGCACTGGGCCGAGGGAGGCGCCACAGCAGCTCCGGGAGTCTGGCCTGGGCACCGGGTGGCGAGGCCACGGCCGACCCGTTGACAGTGATGGAGCCCGCGGCCCCAGCGCTGCCCGCCTCGGAAAAGCGCAACACCCTGGACGTGGGCGAGGTGCTTAGCAAGAACGATGCGCTCTCGGACCTGGAGCGCTGGGAGCGCAGTAAGAGCAAGAACCGCACGCTGGACAACAGCGACCTGCAGCGGCTGGAGCGTGCGCGGGCGGCGGCCGCGGGCTCCGGCGCCGCTTCTGAGCACCGGCTGCTGCGCTTCTTCAGCGGCATCTTCGCGCGCAGGGATGGTGTGCCCGGCGGCGGGCCCTCTCCCCGGAGCGGCTCCTCGCGACCCCGCGGCTACTTCAGCAGCCTGCGGCGGGCCCCAGCCGAGGCGCACTCGTCCAGCGCTGAGAGCATTGACGGGTCCCCGCGCAGAGGTGGGCAGCGCGTCGAGGGAGGTGAGGGCAGTGGTGGGAACTGGCCTGGTTCCGCAGTGGCTGCTTAGCAGAGTCCCCTGGGACTTGGAAGTAGCCAAGTGACCTGCCTTCCTGGGCCACCAGTCCGCAGGTGGCCACGCCGGATGTGAACTTGCTACTGCAGTCTGGAGGTTCTTGGCTGCCCTGCCTCCAGCTGTGTCTGGTGGTGCCCTTCGGAGTCATTCTCCTCAGCCACCGAGAGCCTGTCTGGGGACAGATCATCTTGCCATGCTGCATGTTTCTCCTTATGTGAAGCGGGGAGACTGGGGAACCTGTGGGCTGCCGCACAGGTGGTGCTGCCTGGCCAGGAGCAGCAGCGTTTGTTTTGGTTAATCTCCACCCCCCCCCCCCATGCCTGGTCTTCCTGTGGGCGCTGCCATCTGCCAGTGCTGTGGTGTGGCCTCCCTGACTTGGCAACTCTCACCTATTGCGTTCCTGCTAAGGATGCTTCATCCCAGTGGGCAGGAAGACGGGCCTCTCCCCACAGCTTTTGGAATCTTAGCGGGAGAGCAAGTCTGGGTCAGGATTCTGTTTGCTAATGATATATTGTCCCATACCGGTAGGAAAATAACCTCCCACCCCCCACATACAGCCAGTTCAGAAACTTTACTTCCCTGTTGCCTTGTAACCTCCCTATAGGGACCTCACAGTGAAGGTTTTGGAGGCAGATGTGACAGTATTCTCTTGCAAGATTTAGGTAATCTGCTGGTGTTTGGAGATTAGGCTCCTCCAGAAGTTAGAAAATCCATATCCCCTTCTCTCCCCATGCGGGGTCATCACCCTAAAGGGAAGAGAGAGGGGTGAGTGGAGGGGCTGGATTGTTACATTGTGCTCGCGTTGGGGGTGGAGGGGGATGGCTAAAGATACTGTCCCTGTGTACTTCACCACCAAGAAATCATTAGTAACATCCTTGGTGCTGATTCCCAAACACTGCTGCTGGTGGAGATGAAGGGAGTTGAGGCTCTGCAGTGTGGATTTTTAATTAGAGAGTGTCAGCTGGTAACTCAACCCCCCTGGAGAGAATAATCCTCCCTAGTGGACTTCACAGGTCAGCTGACTGCCTGGGGTAAGTATGCAAACAGCCAGCGCAAAGACATCCCTGACCTTGCTCAAGTATCTTTAAGGGAAACTGAAGATCAATGATGTCCTGTTGTAAGATGCTTCTGATGATCTTCAAAATGCAATAGTTGAAATTAAGCACTTGCATATGCAGTAGAGTTTAAATCTGAATTTTCTTTTTATAAGTGAGGTTGTAACATAAAGTTATTTGTTGCCAGGCTTGTGTTAGTTGAACTTGCTGTGCACATCCTGTGGCTAACTTGCCCTGGAATATTCTAGAAGGGACTGTGTTTGACTCTGGCCACTATCCCATCCCTTCCTGCATGCTCTTCAGATTCTAAAAAATGGTGTGAGTTATTTTGTTTAAGTTGGTTGCTCTGAAGTTGCTCTTGTCCTTACTTGCATTCAGTGGAGGTTCAAATCCATAGGGTCAGGTTCTACCTGTAATAGCAGGCTTGCATCTTTGTTCTCCTGGGCTTGCTGAAAATAGTAATTAGCTGCCTGGGTTCCAGACAAGTACCCATGGTTGGTGGGGAGGGGAGTAGAAATGAACACATCATTTAGAATGAATGCATTTCCTTGTGGTCTCTATTGATTCCAGTTAAAAGTATTGGGGTTTGGATCTTGGTGATCCAGTCAGAGAGATCGATGCCTTTGGAAAGAAGAGGTGTAAAGTGTGTTGGAATTTTTCCCTGTAGGGCAGTGTAAGATTAAAACAGTAACAATTACAATAGCGCTTGGTTTGTTTGTTTCTCGTGGCCAACCCTTCTCAGGGTGGAATTACTTTGGGCTGAGACATCAGCCAGCACCGTGGGCTGTATGGAAGAGCAGACTGTGAATGAGCTAGGTCACAGCACGCATAATCCCAAATCCAGGTTCTCACTTGACTCTGAAGTTCGAGGTAATCACAGAAAAAAGCCACAGTTCTCACCTGCCTTTGGCTAAAAGGCCTGGAGCAGTGTCTGTGTTCTCGAGGTTTGGTAAGGTCAGTGGATCTTATGGTAAAGGTGCAGCCCCTTTATTATGCCGTTCTACTTTCTACATATTGGCTGCTTCTGATGTAAATTGTTCAGAGTTAGCTGCTGTTTAAATGAGGTTTTGAATTTAGGGTAAAATGCTCTGAGGTAACATTCCGATGCAGTGGAACCCTGGCTCCATTTTCCTGGAAGTGTCTGAGCACAGGTGCACAGAGCCTTGCCGAAACCCTGGGGCCAGGGAGGTTGGTAAGACTTAGAACATTTGGATTTTAGGAAGGTCAAATGCCGTGTGTTACAGAACACCGTGTGTAGCGTGTATAGAGAAGGCGTACTGCATTCAGACATTAACAATGGCCCAAGAGCTGGAGACACTCCCATTCGGTGTGATAAATATGTTTACCATTAGAGTCTGCTAAGCTTTTGTGAGTAAAGCTTCCATCTTTAGCCCTTTTTGGATTTCAGGACTGCGGATAAATGATCCTGGAACTGAAATGTAGTACACATCATGAGCAGCAGCTTTAGCTTTCTTTAAATCTTGGGCCACAGTGTATTAAAATTTGAAGTCCTTTCAAGTATGAAGGAAATTAGAGGACCTTTGTCATCGGGGCATGTTTTCCTTTTGTTAGACTCAGCTATTAGGTTGTCATTTGGCTCTGGGAAAATAACTTTAAAAGACAAAGTAACTCTTAGGTTCCTTAAGTTAACCTAGAAATCTTCTTCCTCTTAGACAAGGCACCTAGGCTAGTGGTAGGGAAGGAAGATGGTTGGTCTTCTGAAACACAAACACAGGCTCACACATCCCGTGCCTATGGTTTTCTTGTATTCTTAAGGCATTAGGATGAAAGGATTGGAGGACCTACTTTTGTAGGATGGTTCTCTTGTACTTTGTAATCCCTATTGTGGCTTTTCTCTTCCTCTGACTGTTGCACACCCGCCTCCCAGAGACCCATGGCTGATTCTTCTCTCTTAGGTTCATAACCATCAGGAGTCCCCAGAAGGTTTCATAGTGACCCTGTGTGAGATCAAGGGCAGTTTCCTATTACCTGCCAACCCCATACCAGGGCAGAGTCTGTTGACATAAGTATAATTTAATGCAAAAAAAGATTGAATAATAAGTGATGAATTGCACTGTAGGGTGTCCCTTCCTGGCGCATGCTCTTTGCGTCCCGCCCCCTGCTGCTGGCCCTCTGCTGCTGGCTGGTCCTCCCTGCAAGCAGCTGCAGGCAGTGCCCGCGCTGGGCTGGGCTGCCAGTGTCTTTGGGGAGTTCTCTTGCTGTCCACGAGGATTGATGACCGCAATAAAGTGATCACGGACAGCCCTGGCTGAGGTTAGCTTTTCAGATTAGTAATTTACAACTGATTTCTGACAGCATTGTTTTTATGAGTGGCTTTGTTCTTTAATTCCTGATTCCCTTGATGTGTATCACTCAATTTGTGCAGCTTGATAGACTGTTTTATAGTTAAAAAAAAAAAAAAAAGAAAACAAGCCTTCAGTGGAGAAAGAGAGGAAGCAGTAATTAAATGAAATAAAACTACTGAAATAACTGAAAATTTTTTCACTTGATTTGTTGCTGAAAAGGACATACATGGTTTTAAAGGAGCAGTGTAATTCAGTTGCTCGTTTGAAACATTTTAAACTAATTATGTACTCCATATTTGGGAAATCACCTGCTTTTTAGAAATGAATCAAGATAGTGGTTTAGGAGAACCTTCACTGTTTTTGTTATAAGGTCGAATTGCTTTCCTGGAGAACAAGCAATCCACTTGGCATCCAGGCGGAGCTGCCCCCACGAAGGTCAGCTGGGGACGCTCTAGGCAACTGCTGAAGGCTTGGACTGTGTCTTGCTATGTTAATGTTCTCAATGTGGAGACCCTGGTGTCAGCAGACTCACCCGTTAGCACCTTCCTTTATGTCAGCCGGGACCCTGAATATCATGCTGTCACAGGCATGTTCTCAAGTATGTCTGCCTGCCAAAGAGGCCTCAACAGTTTAAGCCTAGTCTGACCCATTGCAGCAAAATCTGGTCAGTTATACAATTAACAAATACCTTTGTTTGGAAACAAAACTATAAAGCACTGATAATATTTAACCCTTTTTTAAGTTTGTTTTCCTGTTCGTGGACAGATATTTATGAAGTTTCTGTGGTGTGTTCTGAGCAGGAGCAGGGCGCTAGAGCTAAGTCAGGCATCATGCCTGTCTTTGCAGGCCCCATAGTCTTGGGGGTTGGGAAAGTTCCAAGGAATCACTGTTTAGGGGAAGGTACGACTATATTTCTCTCTACAACATACCTCCCTTAGAGCACTGCTAATCCCAATATGTAACAATAACCTCGTCTACATACTTGCCACTTCTCCCTCCTGGGCATGAAGCCTGTAGTAGTCTTCTTAGTACAGAGTTCAGAGTGCTTTTCTTGGCTCTTGGACTTTGAATAAATGTTTGTGGGAGGAATTAATGAGAGGACTGGGTACACAAAAAAGGGAGCAGATGTCCTTGAGCAGGAGAAGGAGTTAATGAAGACCTCACAGAGGGATAAAATGATTCGGGTGTTGCAGGATCACTAAGAGTTTGACAACTGGAGAAGAGAAGATTTCCTTTCAGCAAGCTGGTTGGGATTTCTGTAGTTAACAGCTAAGAAGTCATTCCTTCCTCTAATCTATATGATTAGCAGCAGCCTCAAGCATAAGAAAAAGGATGTTACAGCTTCCACAATGAGTTGGTTTATTTTGTTTTATTTTTAGCATAAGTTGTTTGTTTTTGATAGGAAATCTCCTTTAGGCTGCTATTTTTCTCTGTAATGATTTGAAAATCATTAATTTAAAATGACGTCACAATGAGTAAAATAATGAAAAGTAAAGGTTTTATTTATTAAGGACAGCGATTGAGACAAGTACATCCAGCTGTGGTCTCTCCCCAGGTGATGAACAGAATTGGGATTAAGGTCAACAGATTAGCAAAAAGAAGGGAGATTATGGTCTTTGCATCATTTTGAGAGAAGGACCATCTGCCCGCCATCGTTTTGCTCTGGGTTTTGTTCAGCTCAAATCTGAGTCGGCTGTGCTTGTTTGTAGGTGACGGCTTGAAATTCTGTTTCTCTTTAGGTTTTTCAGTTGACAGAGGCATTCACATCAGTTTTCTTTTCTCCCATTAAGTAGGAATTAACGTAGAGGCCTCTACAATTAAACATATTTTAGTCCCCATTCATTTGGTTGGTTTTCTCATAATCTCTTGTTAACTTCCGTTTTTGTAGTTGGCTTTTCATCCTAACATCATCGATAGATCTAAAGGCTCAGAGCTTATGGAGAAATCAGCTTTCCTGGGGTGGAAGGTGGATTCCTGCTCACTCATTCCGAATGGGGCCGCCCCAGTGGGAGGCTTGTGAAGGGATCCTTTGGCTTGTCCTTATCTAACAAATGCAGATAATTTTGAGAGGTGAATTTCAATTGGCAGGAGTGAAAGGGAAAGTGAGGGTCACTTTCCTACACAGTCCCTTGTCGGTGATCATACTGAACGCAAAATCTATTTCTGGTGTGATAGCAGGTCCAAGACTTCGCATGACCCAGTGAGCCAGGCGTCTCTGGGGGCATGCAGGACTGTTCCCTTTGTTCAGTAGGTTGTCTTTGAGTGGGATGCATGGGACACACATTCATTGAGTGGATGCTCACTTGTTTGAGCTGGTTGGTCGTCAAAGGGAGTCTTGTGCTCCCTCTGTGCCTGTCATTGGCCGGGCTGCTTTCCGAGATCCTGCTGACCCACTCCAGAGAGAGAAGTCCCTGGACAATGCCACCAGCCTTTCTGGGGCAGCTCACATTCTCTCCGGTTCCTACCCCAGATCAGAATCCCTCAGACGCCGCTTCTTCTGTGGATGGGGGTGGGGAACAGTGGCCACTTTGTACCTTCCTGCTCACTTAGCTTAGCAAGTGAGACCTGTGAATTATGTGAAACAGGATTCTGGACTTAGGGATGCTTACCTGTGACTTGCTTTCCTGCAGCTTACGTCCCACTACCTTACAGATGGGCACAGTTCCTGCTGTGTGGGAGACCCGGAGCGAGGCTGCTTCCGTCTCCTTCCGCGCCACGCAGCAAGCTCCTCGATGGCTCCCTGGGACTTGGGGCTTGTTCTTCTGATTCGTTTAGTTCCCAAACTAGAATCCCCACCTTCAGAGAGTCTGATCTCTCTTGCATTCAAGAGCAGCTGCTGAATCTGCTTTCTTGATCTGATTCATGGAAGATTCTGGAAGCTGAGTTCATTAAAGACTCTGGAAATTTTTAGTTTGAAAGAGAAGCTCGGGAGCCTGGAGACTTGTCTGCCAGTACTTGAGAAGCAGACATAAGAAGGGCCCAGCAGTTAGCACCGATGAGGGAAACTCCTAGGGAAAGGGATTTTGCCTCAAAAGTAGGCAGTCACTTCTCAGAAGCCCTCACACTGTGGAACAGGCTGCCTTCTTATGTGCAAAGTTCCTGTGACTGGAGGTGTCCAAGCCCAGGCGAGTCTGGGAATGTTGGAAGGGGTGCTTTGTTTGTTGTCTGGGGGCTTAGAGTGGATGGTCCTAAAAGCCTCCTCCCAGTTTTAAGGTCAGGAGTTCCCTTCAGACTGTAGGATTTTGATGATTTTGTATCTGGTGTTCTCTCAGAAAGTGGTTCCTCCCAAACTCCAAGGGAGATTTGTCTGTATTTTCTTGGTCCTCTTGCCCGGCCCTCACCTGGCCCCCAGTGTGGTTCCTACTTGGTTCTGCTAGTTCATCTGGGTTGGGGTAAGAGTTCTGCCTGCCAGCCAGAAATAGTCTGCTTCCCCCTCCTCCTCTGTATCCCCATCCGTTGCCCCCCCTCCATGTTACCCTCCAGTTAGCGCTTCCCAAGCTCGTGTTGGGCCCATCGAGCCCCTGAGGTACGGATGCCATTGGCACTAGGGCGGTGGGGGATGTCCGAGCACGACATCGTGGTGTTTCCTTCTTGCTCGCTTCCTCCTGGTGCTCCAACTCGGGGTGTGAGTGATGCCACGACGCTGGCGGGAAGGAATGTTCTGCACGTGGTGGGAGATACTAAGGTGCCGTGTGGGGACAGCAGCGTGAGTTGGTGGGCGAGGTTTCATTTTGGCTGCAGCACTCAGGCTCACGCCGAGTCCCCGACGTGTCACGTGACGGCCTGAGCTCCGTCTCCCTCACGCACGTGAGGGGTTCGCTCCCCACCTGGCTGGTTCTCAGGAAGCCCGGAGGGGAGCGAGGACACCCCCTGAGCCGTGCAGCTCAGCCGTGTCGACTTTGCTTTACAGTCGCTGCCTCTGAGAGCTTTTGCAGAAGCTCCAGGGTTAGAAAATAACCAAGTAGCGGCTGTGCTTGGATTTATGTGGGCTGGGAGGTGTGCCTCTGCCCTGGTGGGACGGGTGGCCTCCCGCACTCGGGTGAGTGTAAGTCCCCCTTGCAGTTCGTTTTCAGTAAGTGATCCTGTATTTCTCATGATCTGCAGTTTTAACTGCTGCTTTTTAAGTTACTGACCATCAGACCCTCAAACCCTAAGCCGGGAGAGCAGTCCTCCTTTGTCTTGGGCGTCATCTCCTGCCTCCCCTTCCTTATTCATGTCACTAGAAGATTCACTGTTCTTCGCAACATGGGTTCGTGGAGTTCCTGATCCAAGCCGAGGACTAGAAAGCTGTCCCTAGCAGTGCCTTCCCTTACTGTGCTCCCCGGAGCGCGTCGGCTGCAGCCCCTGAAGGAAGGAGCCGCCATCCACGTCAGTGGCTGATCATCCTCTTGGCAGTGACTTGCAGCCTTCAGAGTAGTAAGCACTGGTAGGAGGTGTTACCAGGCTTGTTGGGTGGAGTAGTTTGTAATAAAGATCATCTGGAGCATTCCACTTACCTAATAGTATTTAGGTTTTCCAGTCTCATGACCCAGGTGGTGTCACTGGACCCACGTCACTCCCCAGCCGGCTTTCTGACTCTCTGTGGACAGAACTTCCTGGGCTTAGCATGGGGTGAGGTGCTGATAAACCCATTGTAAGTTGCAAACGACAGAAGTCGAAAATGCCTTTGACAGACCTAACTTACTGGGCATCGTAGCCCAGCCCTGCCCACCTCCAGCGTGCTCGGGACAGGCCTGTGAGGCTGCAGCTGGGCAGACCCGTCGGACACAAAGGCTGTTGTGTGACGAAGTGCTGTTGGATGCACACTGGGTCTGCGGACACAGAGCGCTTGTGAGTGGGTTGGCCATTGACCCCGTGATCGCTTGCTGCCTGGGAGCCACAGCTGGCCTGCCCCCGAGAGGGGATTGGGCTGCACGTCACTAGCAAGCATGGTCTCTGCCGACCACATGGGTTTCCGCAGCCCCATGCCTTGGGGACTGTCCGTACGGTGCACTGAGCTTGACTGTTGACTATGACGTAAAACGCCCATCACTCGTGCCCGCGAGAAACCCTAGCGAGAGGTCCTTCGGGTTGAACAGGAAGAGAACAGGGAGCAGAAGCCGTGGCTGCTCCCTCACCCTTCAAGACTGAAGAGAGGTCAAGAGATACATGCATAAGATGGAGAACATGTGCACTGTCAGTGGACGGGGGCTCAAGTGTTAGGAAACTGGGCAGCTTTGGTGGGGCTGTGAGTGAGGAGTTCGGGCTGAGCCCGGGGGTGATGGGCTGGCATGGGGGTCTGAGCCTGAGTGCCAGTGTGTGGAGGGGTCCGGGAGCCGCTCTGGAAGCTGTAGCTCTGGAGGGGTCCTGGGGCCTGTTCACCTCATGATGTGTGATGGCTGTTCCCAGGCATGTCTTCTGGCCCTCCACAGGCTGGGGCAAAGGGACCCAGGTGGCCTCATCCAGTCCTCAGAGAGGCACTGAGGACAAAGTCTGGCCTCCCTCGGGCCTTGTCTTTGTGTGGCAACAGGTGACGTCCGTTTAGACTGGTTCTGGTGCCCAGTGTGTCTTCTGGTAGCGCTCTGTCCCTTGTCCTCCCTCATTGGGAGCATTTGTTCCGATAGTTC
Source organism: Neogale vison (assembly GCF_020171115.1). Taxonomy (NCBI): domain Eukaryota; kingdom Metazoa; phylum Chordata; class Mammalia; order Carnivora; family Mustelidae; genus Neogale; species Neogale vison. The sequence goes on from NC_058093.1 coordinate 42,920,865, forward strand.
TGCAGAGTGTCCCCTTCAGGCCTTGCTGAGAAAGGTGGGCAAGTGGGAAGAGAGGCTGCGGAGGCCCAGAGTCTCTGCTAAGAGCCCTTCTCCATCACCTGCGTCAGGCTCCAGAGGTACCACCTGTCTATACGCTGGGCTGACCTGGGGCCCCGGCCCCGGGAAAGGTGACTAGCTCCCTTGACTGCGGTCTGGGACTCGGTGGCCACACACTCACCTTCTCTCAGCCGTGCGGTCCGCTGCCTGGGTGAGTCTGTGCTCCTTTCACACTCACTGTGGCCGTCTGGGTCTTGCTGCAGGTGGAGAGCACGCACTGGTAGGACCTGGTTCCAATCCCGTGCTGTGGTCCCCAGCTTGTTTCTGCCCCACTGCAGCTGACGGCCTTACCCACCCCTTTCTGACACAGCCAGACAACATGCACATACAGACACGCAGAGCCACTCAGGAGGGCGTTTGTCTTTTCGTAGACCCGTTCAAGTTGGAAGGCTTTGCCTATCCATTCTTAAACTAAGATCTCGAGTTTATGGCACAGGAGTGAACGTCAGGGGGCGCCGGGGTGGCCCAGTGGGTGAGCGTCCCAACTCTGGGTGCCAGGTCAGGTCATGATCTCAGGGTCATGAGATCAAGCCCCATGTGGGCCTCGGTGCTCAGCATGGAGTGTGCTTGAGATTCTCTCTGTCCCTCCTACCCTTCCCACCACACCTCCCCTCTCAAAATGAACAAATAAATCTTTTTTTTTTTTTCCCCCGAAGCGGGGAATCACATGCAACAGAACCTGAAAGCCTTATGCAGATAGCCAAACGTCGTGCACCCGCGTCGGCACCGTGACTCACGGGGACACGAGTAGACTGCCGCGTGTCTCCAGGACTGCTTGGTTTGGGACCTCAGGGAGGGGCAGGCGGACGGGCATGTGTGGGACACTGGGGTGTGTGTGTAAGTCCCCGGGAGCCGGGCATCGGGACCCTGGGCTCGTCCCGTGCAGGTTCCCAAGCGCTTGGCTCTGTTTCGCCGCTGCCTTCCCCACCTGCGGTCATCCTCTCAGACCTCCTGTTGGCGGGCCCCACTGGGATCGTCCCCAGCCTGCTGCCTCCCTCTCAGACCCGGGGAGGGACCGGTCACATTTCATGGTCCTGGGACCTGTGCTTTGCAGAGCAGTCCTGGAGCCAGCACGGCTGGTGACAGGTTGTCCTGCATGGCCACGGATGCCGCTGGAGATGGGGCTGGCGGGCCGGGCCACTGCGGTCCGAGCAGGTGGGCTGTGAGCTTACCCGTTGCCCTCCCTGCCAGGGGTTCTTGGAGCGGGCGCTATCAGGCTGGATACTGTGCTCTCTGGACTGTTCCTGAACACTTACGGACATGAAGTGGTACTTACAATGTTTTGGTTTTTTGTTAAAGTAGGATTGATGTACAGTGTTGTTAGTTTCAGGCTTGCAACATAGGGGTTGGAGAAGTCTCCACGTTGATCAGAACTCGCCAGGATGAGTGTAGTCACCATGTGACCGTGTGACGTCGTCACACTATTACTGACTGTGTTCCCTGTGCTGTACTTTTCACCTGTGGCTTATACCTGGAAGTTTGTACCTCTTAATCCTTTTCCCTCCATCCATCCCAGTACCTCTGTCCCCTCTGGCCACCGCCAGTTCTCTGTGCTTGTGAATCTGTTTTTGTTTTGTGTTTGTTTTCTAAAGATTTTATTTGAGAGTTTGAGAGAGAGCATGAACAATCAAGTGTGTGCCCATGGGTGGCGAGGAGCAGAGGGAGAGGGAGAGAGAAAATTGCGACATGGAGCCCCACACGGGACTCCGTCTCACAACCCTGAGATCATGACCTGAACCAAAATGAAGAGTCAGACACTCAACTGACTGAGCCACCCAGGCGACCCTGTCTGTTTTTTTTGTTTTGTTTTTTTAGATTCCACACCTAACTGAAGTCATAGGGTATTTGTTTTTTATGATTTGTTTAATATAACTGTTCCAGGGTCCATCCATATTGAAGCAGATAGCAGTATCTCATTCTTTTTTTGTGGTTGAGTAATATTCCAGTGTGTGTGTGTGTGTGTGTGTGTGTGTGTGTGTGAGCGCAAGAGAGAAAGAATACAGACATGTGTGGACTTGGGTTGCATCCATGTCTTGGCTATTGTAAATAACTGTGCCATAGACAGAGGGGTGTGTGTGTCCTTTTGAATTAGCGTTTTCATTTTCTTTGGGGAAATAACCCAGTAGTGCAATTACTGGATCATATGGCATTTCTATTTTTAATTTTTTGAGAACCTGCATATTGTTTCTACAGTGGCTGCCCCAGTGTCCATCCCCACCACCAGGGTGTGAAGGCTGCTTTTCCCCATGTGCTTGCCAACACGTGTTGTTTCTGGTGTTGTTGATTCTAGCCATTCTGACAGGTGTGAGATGATACCTCACTGTGGCTTTGACTTGCATTTCTCTGATGAGTGATGTGGAGCATTTTTCCACGTGTCTGGTGGCCATTTCTGTATGTCTTCTTTGGGGAAATATTTATTCAGGTCCTCTGCCCATTTTTAATCAGGTTATTTGTTTTTCTGGTGTCGATTGTGTAAGTTCTTTGTATGTTCTGTATACTCACTCCTTACTGGATATGTCATTTGCAAATACCTTCTTCCTTTCAGGAGGTTGCCTTTTAGTTTTGTTGATGGTTTCCTTCCCTGTGCAAAGCTTTTTATGTTGGTATAATCCCAGTAGTTTATTTTTGCTTTTGTTTTCTTTGCCTGAGGAGACACAGCCATAAATACCTTGCTAAGGTCAATGTCCGAGAGATTATTGCTTGTGTTGTCTTTTAAGGTTCTTACGGTCAGGTCTCACATTTAGGTCTTTAATCCATTTTGAGTTTATTTTTGCATGTGGTGTAAGAAAGTGGTCCGGTTTCATGCTTTGGCACGTAGCTGTCCAGTTTTCCCAGCACCGTGTACTGGAGGGAGACTGTCTTTTCCCCGCCGTGTGATCATGTCTTTGTGTCGTATGGTAATTGACCATATAGGCTTGGGTTTATTTCTGGGCTCTCTGTTCTGTCCCACTGGTCTGTGTATCTGCTTTTGTGCCAGTACATACTGTTTTGATGACTGTAGCTTTGTAGCACACCTTGGACTTGAGGATTATGGTACTTAAGAAGGTTTCCTCCTTCTTTCTCAGGATGGCTTTGGCTATTTGGAATGTTTGCTGTGGTTAAATTTTAGGGTTATTGTTCTATTTCTGTGAAAAACACTGTTGGAATTTTGATAGGATTGCATTCAATCTGTAGATTGCTTTGGTAGTATGGATGTTTTAAAAACCCTGATTCTTCCAGTCCATGAGCACGGAATATCTTTCTGCTTATTGTTTCGTCTTCAGTTTCTTTCATCAATGTCATAAATTTCAGAATACAGGTCTTTCATCTCCTTGGTGAATTTTTTTTTAGGTATTTTATTTGGTATACAGTGTTTTTAAAAATGCTGCTTCTGCTTGTTTCCCTTGGACTACTTTTATGTGATGGTGGATGGATCTCGTGCTGCATGTGTTTGAGGAGTATGATGACATCGTCAATGTGTGGGTGACAGGAGACCCCTCAGTTTCCTTCCTTACTGGCTTTCCGGCAGTATTGACACGCGACATGCATCCCTTCTCCCCGTCACTGATGGGCCCCAAGGTGCTTCTGTTATCTCGTACTTGGGTGAGGTGTCTTGCTGCCCAACCCACATCTGGAGCCAATGGGGTAGCTTCACTTTTCCTGCTCAGGGGACTTCAGTGCCCATGCCTGGAAAGTTAAAACTGGAAGGAACCTTGACCCTCCCACTTCCCAACCTTAATCCCTACCCATTTGAAAGAAAAAGCAGTACCTGGCTTTTTAAAGACCCCTTCCATGTGGCCTCCTGGGCTGAAGGCAGGTACAGGAGGGGGCCTGTCCCACATGCCCTCCCCTCCCTCCTTCTCAGCCTCAGGCTTGTTTTGTTCCAGAGGCAGAACCCAAATCGGAACATTTGATAGTACTCTCTTGGGACATTTTAGGCGCAGGCTTAGTGGAAAATAAAAGTGATAACCAAAAAGCAAAGTGTGGTGTATTCTTAGCTGCTGACTGAAGCCCTTCCCTTCAGTCCAGTAGTGAGATTGGGTCTGAGAAGTCCAAACCGATGGTTTTATTTTGAGAGTTCTAAATTCGGCCATGTAAACACTTCTGAGTCTGAGCCGAGGGTTTGGCTTGGAGTCGAGGCTGCTATTTTAAATATGCCAGAAGCCTTCTTGGAAATCACTTGCTGCTGGTTTTCCTCTGATTAGGCTGTGAGCTTGGGATCTCAGGGGGCTCAGTTTCGAGAGTTAGAGCCCTGGGGTTCTAACTTCTAATAAACAAATTAGAAGATCCTCCCCCACCCCAGATCCCACTGCCCGGACCAGGCAGGGTCCAAGTGAGTGTTCTCCTTTCTGAAGGGGCCAAGCTGTGGGCTGCTCTGCTGCACCACCACCCCCCCTGACCCCCTGACCCCCCAGGGAAGGGCCAGGGTCTCGGCAGATGGGTATGGCTGCTGCTAATCCAAGGAGGAGAGAAGTACGCCTTTTCAAAGGCCAGCGCTGGCCCATGACTGACTCCCAAGGCAGGAATTTCTACCCATTTCCATTACAGTAAACAAGAGTAAATTGAACACATCTGGAAAATCTGATTACAACCTCAAATTAAAGATCATCATTCGAGATGTATCAGCATTCTGTTGAGACATGGGGAAGTCTGTGGCTGGCTTTGGTTCCCCTCCTTCTCCCCCTCCCCCCACTATAGAGCAACATTGGGTTTAAAATGGTCAGATCACCATGGTCAGTTGTGGGCAGGTGCTACACAGTAGATGCCAGGGGAAGACTCAGGAACAGTTACCTGTTGTTTGGGATCCCCAGTGCAGTCCCCTTCCTCCCCCTTCTCTGTGTGGCCTCCATGGAGCCCCTTCCCTACCCTGCCCCCCATTCACCCTTGGGGATGAAGCATTCACCAGGCTTAGGGAAGCCCAAGTGGCTGATGACCTCCAGGAGGCTCGAGGCAAGGCGGGGATGCAAAAATAAATTTCCCACTACAAACAAACGCACATCGTCTTGGAAGCTTCTCAGAGACTTGCATGCCATCATGATGCCTAGTTGTAAGAGAGACCCGCAGCTAGATCCCCCTCACCCCCACTACTGTGCCTCCTTCCCTCTACTGTGTCTACCTTCACTCTACTCCATCAGCTGGGCCTTCTCTCTTATCTGGTCCCTCAGTGAACCCCGCCCAGGCCCCTGCGGTTCTGGGAGAGCTGATCTTCTCCTACCCCTTCCCTTCCCCAGCCCCCCACGCTCTCCCCCTTCACTCTTCTCCTGTCTGCTTTCCTCCTTCCATACCTCCACCCCCTGGGTCCGCAGGAGCATGGGCCTTTAGCCTGCCTGCTATGGCCAGGTCTCGCTCATCAGCCAGAATGTGTGGCTTATGTCATCTTCTGACTTTAAAGCCATCAGGTGACTTCCACTGCCACCGTGGTACAATCTAATCTCTCTGCACCAACCATGTAATATCAATCTGCTCTTCATCCTGTTCCCCTTCATCACCCGCCTCACTGCCCTCCTGAGTGTGCCCAGCCCCTCGGAGAAGCCTTTATGACCAGCCCGCCCTCAGCCAGCCTCTCCCACGTAACCTTTCCCAAGGTCTCTTGTATTCCTGCCTGGCGTCCTCGTGGTCTGTCCTCCCAGACTTCTTTGTGGCCTTGTTGGTCATCTACTCTGGCCTGATGCTCCCCAAGGGTGGCATCAGCTTAGAGCTGGTCTTGGGTACCTCCCTAATTCTTGGCATGGGGCCTGCCTGCAGGAACCCCGGGTGAATGAATGAGTCAGGAAGGGCATAGTGCGTGTCGTGGGCAGCTACATCAGGAAGCTGGCAGGGTGCTGTGATCCAGGGAGGTGCCGTTAACCGTCAGACTCATCTTCTCCCTTCGTGGTGTGAGGACCTTCCTGGTGGGAGCTCTGTGTACGAATGTATATATTGGAGGCATACAAAGGAGGTTCTTGGGAGAAGGTATTTCTGCCTTTTCTTACTATAGAAGTAATACATGCCCTCGGTGAGAATGAAAATGGGACCCAAATCATTGAGAGAGATTACGCCTGTCTCCCTCGCCCCTGCCCCTCATAGAGACCCCTGCTGTAAGGTCTCTGGCTAGAACTCCAGGGAGCCTTGGGGCTGTTTGCCTGCCATCGAGCTCGTTAAGGACCTGGTGATCGTCCATGGGCTCAGGTGACTTGTTCTGCAGCCCAGTTTTTACGCTCGGTGTGTTCTACTTAATCTGTCGTGGGACTTGTCCATGCACAGCCAGGGTGGGTCCAGGGTGTGGTGGTTTGTGGGGGTGAAGCCATTAGAGCAATGACCGGGGAACTGTGCGGGGCGCCGGGTCAGGTGTGGTGGGGGCACTGTGCTGGGGGAAGGAGGTAAGAGGTCGGCCGTGACTCGAGCAGGTGGCCCCAGGTGAGCGCCTGTGTGCACAGGACTGTGTGAGCACTGAGCCTGGGGACTAAGCCAAAAAGCAGGGCAGCGACTGTCCTTCCCAGGGGGCTTCCTAGTGGAGGGAGGTGCACGCTTGTAGACACCACACGGCATCGTCAGCCTGAGATGCAGATGATGCCCGTGACTGTCACCATCCCCTCTGTGTGGACTTTGTGCTCTTGTCGCTTTCTGCTGAGAACTGAGGGGGGTCGAGAAGGAGTGTGCCCTGGGGCCCAGGATGGGCAGTGCAGTGGTGAGCACTCCCGTGACAATGAGGAGAGAGTTGGCACACTTGTTTTGTTTTCCCGTTTATAATTCTGGCCCATGACCTGTACTGACCCCGATCGTCAGTGACTGAGGGGGTCCTAGGAGTCCCACAGGGTCGTGGGCTGCTCGGTGGGCATTGAGCATGACGAGGGGGTAACCCTTGGGCTTCCGTGTTCTGTGGCTGCCAGTGTGGTCCTGGATGAGAGGCCGGGACCAGGCCTGCGGAGAGGAGTGGTGGACCCATGCTTGCTGCCGGCACAGCCCACGTGCTGCTGGGACCCCAGTCCCATTGGCGGGCATCACGAGCTGACATGTAGCACAGCCACAGACCGGGTCGTGGCATTGGGACCTTGCTGTGCATTCCCTGTATGTGGGCTACAGGTGGAGTCCCTGTTGGGGGAGGAATCAGTCTCCAGATGAGCCCCGTCCCCACCCTACAAAGTGATACTTCCTTTTTTTCCCTTCTCAGTTTGTTTTGACTTGGTTTTATCAAAATTAAGTTGAAGGTTATTTTCGCCAAAGGTCATGATGAGGCGTCTGTGAAGCCTCCCTGGGGTTCAGTGAGGGCCTATGTCGGTGAGAGCAGCTGGGGACAGCCCGGAGCGTGCACGGCTGTGTGCCCGCATGGATGCTGTTCCCGGAAGAGAAGACTCCAGGGTGTGGCAGCCAGGGGGCCCCTGGCAATGGGATTGAGGCCCACAGAACTGAAATGACTTGCTGAAATTGCCCAGCTCTGGGGTGCAGAGCATCCCCACAGCTCAGCCATCCCCCAGCTCCACTCCGGGAGTTCGTCCCCACGGAGCTGCCACAGAGGCAGGCCAACCCGTGGGACTCCTCGCAGCCCCAGAGGGAGTGACGTGTCTCTGTGAGCAGTGGTGACAGACGGGGTAGCCTCTCTGCACCTTTCTCCCTGCTCTGGGGCAGCAGGACCCCGCCCCCCCACTCTGCTGCCGGCAGTCCGCTGGCTGGTGAAGTCTGACGGCTCCTCCTCTGTTATCTTCTGGGTTCATTGTCCTCAGTCATCAAGCTGTCCCTTGTCATAAATATCACGTGCACCATGAATTTTAAAATGTTACTGTGTACAATTCTTTACTGAATTCAGACCACTTGGCGTAAGAATTCTACATACGAGTTAACAGTCTTGGGGCCTGTCCTGTTTCCTCAGCATTTGATTTAACCAGGGGCAGCTTTGCTTATTTCAGCTTTGTCTTAACTTCCATGGACCATGGTTGTTGCCACCCTCCAGCACCTAAGCCATGCGTGGAGAGTCCCTTGTCATACTTGGGTCCACAGAAACCTCCGTAAGACAAACAGCTATGAACGATCTCAGAAAAATGGCTGTGAATGTAACCTACCAATTCTGTTTTATCTCGTAATTTCTGACTCCTACCATTTCATAAAATATCCTTATTTCAGGGCGCCTGGGTGGCTCAGTCGTTGAGCATCTACCTTCAGCTCAGGTCATGATCCCAGGGTCCTGGGATCGAGTCCCACATCGGGTTCTCTGCTCAGCAGGGAGCCTGCCTCCCCTGCCTCTCTGCCTACTTGTGTTCTCTGTCTGTCAAATAAATAAAATCTTTAAAAGAGAATTTTTTTTTTAAAATGTCCTTATTTCAACATCTTCCTTTTCAAGGACCCTGCAGGTTCATTTTAGGTGTTAAAATGTCTTAAAGAATCCTTAAAAGAGCTTTTCATAGTTTTAAGTCTCATAAAATCTGAGGTGCCGACTGGTCTGAGAGACGAGGTGCTGCTGCTTAGCAGGACCAGTTGCCCCTGCACGAGACTGTGTGTCCTTGGCAGTGGCTGGCGCATTTGCCAGGGCCCGGGGGTCCCTAGGGTCCCTCTGTCAGGGATGCTTCCTGCCGCAACCCGCTGCGCAGGGTTTACTCTTTGTAAACTCTTCATCACACCAGCCACACACTTCAAGTCCTTGTTAACCTTCCACGGAACAGAAGCTGTTCCCTGAGGCCCAGCCAGCCGCCAGTCCTCCTGAAGGCCCACTTGGAGCCTCCCTGTGCTGAGACCCTGGGGCGGCCATGGCCATAGAGAGGAATTGGAGGGAGGCCTGTGCCTGCGGCTGGTCTGGGGGCCGTGTGGCAGGTGTTGGCAGCCTGGACCCTTGTGGGCATCCGACAGGCTCTGACCCCTGGTTCGCGTGGGAATGAAACAAGAAAAAAAGTCTGGTTCGGCAAGGTTTCCCAGAGAGCCCCGCACTCAAACTGGAGATCTCCTAGGCCTGTGGTTTTACTGCCCGGGAGGGAGACAGGCGGAGTCCAGTGGGTTGGGGCCCAGGGCAAGCAAGACCAGGAGACCTCCTACAGACTTGGGCAGAGTCTTTGGTTTGGGGTTGTCTCGGTGTAGAAAGCCTGAAATGGAAGAGAAGGTTTGGGGTGGCAGCGGCTGGTGTAACTGGGGAGATAGAGGCTGACTTTTCATAACAGTTTCACTTGCTGCCTGATAGATACTGGAAGTTGGAGGTATTTTTTTTTCCTGAAAGTTTTGTGACCCTTTTGAATTCTCACTGGTTAAAGAGGATCCCCAAATACCTAGTTGAGTCTCTCCTTTTTAAAACCCCTGTAGCATCTCCTGGCCAGAATTTCCTCTTTACAGCTGCGAAATAGGCTCTGGAAGGTGAACAGCCATGTCCTGATTGCATTCTGCTACCACAGGGGTTGGCGTAATTCAGAGCCCAGCTTTGGAAGCGGTTTCTGTTTTCTGGACGGTGCCTTAACCACCTGCAAGGAGCACCCTTCCTTCTCTGCCGACAGGGGAACAGACAAGGCCTTGTGAGGCCTGCTTGTCCTGCAAACATCTCGCTCCCAGTGATGCTGTCTAAACTTGCCCTGACACTGTCGGGGTTGGGGAGTTAGAGCTGTACGTGAGACCCTGGTGAAGTCAGCAAACCCAGGGTGTGATGTTTTTCCAGAAAAGGCAAGGGAGCAGCCGTAGGTATTTCTGGGGCCTGCGCGCGGGTGGTTGTTCTGGGGACGTCTGTGTTGAGAGGCTTGGGGGCCCGTTTCTGCGTGTGTGGCATTCTTGTGTTCTGTGTCTCAGGTTAACAAGAGCTGGGGGCCCAGTGCTGGCCCAGAAAGACACCTGCTCTTGTTCACAAATAAACCATGGGAGGTGGCCGGAGCACAGAAACGGGTGTCCTTCGGAAGGAAACGCAGGTCTTCAAAGGCCTGGAGCCGCACCAAGGAGCCCTTCCTAGCTGGTTCTCCTGCTGTCCTTGAGGCTCTAGGTGGCCATCTCTTTCCCTGTTAGAAGAAGGAAAGTAGACTTCTTTCTCTGCTTTCTTATCCCCAGATCCCCACAGCCTCTCCTTTTCTGACCGTCGACACAGTGTTCCAAGCCATTGTTCCCACTTGTGCCACGGCACTGGTGTTCTCGGGGTTTGGGAACCAGGTGCGCGGCAGCCACTCAGGAACATCATTGAGGACAGTGTAGGGAAGGGAGCCATCATCCTCTGGAAAGTGAGAACCTTGCGGATTCCCCAGAGTTCATCTGGGCGGGCACCATTTTGCCTTGGGGGCTTCTTAGGGGAGAGAGGAAAGGGTCCAACTCACTCCGAGCAGTGCAGCGAAGGGTTCTGGGTCCTGTTGGGGCCCCTCGGGGGAGATGCTGGGGGTTGCAATGCTGGCATGAGTCTGGTGGTGGGATTGGGGCATCTTGGTAGCCCTGTTGTCATTTGCATTGGGAGGGGCTTAGGAATGGGGATGGTGGCGGGGGTGGGAGGGACTGTCTTGTGTGCGGATCTTTGAGGCCACTGAGAAGCAACATGGACTTCCAGGGACCCCTGACATGAGTCTGGTATCCCGGCGGCTTATGCTTTATTCCATTTATTATAGAGATCCAAAGATTTCCTAATGAGAAACGAAGTCACACGGTGGCAGGTGGTGCCCGTGAGCTTAAGTCCTCCTTTTGTGACTCATCAACGTATTAACCAGTTTGCAGTGGGGCTCTCTCCTGCTGCGTTGAAATGGATTTCCTTATTTTATTAAGGATGTGCATTTCCTTTCTCAGCACAGAAATGAGGCTGCAGTAGGAGCCATGTTGCCTGTTCCCTGTGGGTGCGCTTGCTTTTCCCCATTGCTTCCGTTTATATTTTGGGATTATGTGTGCATGCTCCTTCGCTTTTCTCTTGCTAAAAAGAATAGTTGTTTTGTTTTTTTTAATAAAATCCTTGTGAAATTTAAGGTTTTTAAATTAGCATCTCAGTCCATGAGATAATACATTGTTTTAAAATTTTCACCTGCAATTTCAGGTTCCTTTTTTTAAACCCTTGTATATAATTTCGCGAGTTTTGCTTAGAACCTCTATTTGTGGTCACTGGAGCCAAATGGGATCGCAGAGGGGAGGCGAGACTGTAAAGTCGTTCTAATTGTGGCCACATGCTGTGCTTCTGGTTGGCAATTAGGAGGAAGAAATCAGAGTCCATGGCTCTGCTGGGGATTGAACCCACCAGCCAAAGGATGGGGGTTTAATGTAGTGAGAGATGAGGGAGTGAGATGCAGCTGTCTAATGAGATCGCTGGTGAGCCTCTGGCTGCAGGCTCTGTGCCCCGAGGACGGGCTCGGGGCCAGGAGAGGAACTGGAGCCTCTGTGGAAGCTGGGCTGGCCTCCCTGGTCCTTGGGTAGCCAGAATCTGGGGAGGTGGGGATCCAGGAGGTGGGGCCTTGTTGCCGTTCTAGTCCCCTGGAAGAGCTCTTCTTGGTTGAAGCTTATTAGTTCTCTTGCTCTGTTCCTTTGATTAGGGGTGTTTTCAGGATTTTAGAATTCTGCAGCATTCCTGCTCTATATCAGTAATCACTCCATGTGGATAGGATTTTTGCCTTTGCATTCTCCTGTGCTGTAGTTTGAACCATAGGAAACTGTCATCTTTCAGCCACCTTTGACCTACAAAACATCAGTTACACCTGGTTGAACATAATATAAACTGAGATTGATACCAACTGATGATACTTTTAGCTGGTTTTACTCACTTGAGCCTTACGTGTTTCTTTGCCCTAGGAGAACTGGGGTGTGGTTGCTTGCCCAGTGCTTTTTTAGCCACATGTCACTTCGGGCTCCCCTATGGCTCACTGTCCCTTGTGGGCCCAGGGCAGGTAGCATGTGTCTACCCCAGAAAGGGGACACCCGAATGTTCTTCATCACACCTCCAAAGGCAGCCGAGGGGGTCCCGCTGCAGGTAGTCCGGCCTGTCGCCAGGCACAGACTCCGTCACAGCTGCAGGTCCTCGTGGAATCCGTGGGAGGGAAATACTTCCATTTTACCGGTGAGGACACTGAGGGTCAGACTCACAAAGTCACCCAAGGTTGAGGACACCACCAGCCAGGACTCTGAGGCTCTGGCACTGAGTTCCTCACGACTTGGGTTGTGTCCCTGTCTTGGGTCTTGTAAATAATGCCACAGTAACCATAGGGGTGCATGTGTTATTTTGAATTAGTGTTTTCATTTTCTTTAGGGAAATAACCTGTAGTGGAATTACTGGATCATACAGTATTTTTATTTTTTATTTTTCGAGGAACCTTCGTACTGTTTTCCACAGTAGCTGCATCAGTGCATTTTCCCAGCAACAGTGCCTGAACGGTTCCCCTTTCTCCACATCCTCACCAACTTGTATTTCTTGTCAAGATCCTGAATTTCTAGGATTAGTCTGGGCTGAGGGGTCTGAGACAAAGTGTGATGGGGAGTAAACTTGGAGGAACACAGAAAGGAAAGAGGGAGGGATTTAGAATCTGCTGGTGTAGATGTGACATTTGCTTGGTGCTCCCAGGAGCAGGGAAAACCCAGCCACCAACTGCTGTGGTGTTTACCAAGCACAGGGGTTGTGCATGCTCTGGAGACCATCTTCAGAGTCACGGGCTCGGTCACAAAACACGAGTGCAGCTCTCCTGTTTTCTCTGTGTGCTCCATTCTGTATGTATATATGGACTTATTTCCGCTCATTAAACAGACGATGCTGAAGTCACATGTACTCTGGGCAATTTTCTTTCTTTTCTTCCTCTCTCGCTCTCTCTCTTTTTTTTTTTTTAATTACTGAAATTATTTGTCTCCAAACCAAATTAGTTGTGATGGAAAAATTGCACTGTTTGCCTGGATAGCAAAGAAATTTAATTGCATTTTGTAAAGAAGACATGTGTTTGTACTCATAATTTCTGTGCTCCTGGAAAGTCCTTCCCACAGGTGTTTGGGGTGAGGGGGTAAGAGGACCAGGAGAAGACAAAATACATCCCTTTCTAACTTTAGCTTCCCCGACCGGATATGCTAATAAGATTATCCTCAATTATTTTAACTGAGATTTACCGTTATGCCAGTGGATTTGAGTGTTTATTCTTAGAGAGTGCTTATTTTCAGCAGGAAGGAAGTCACTCTCCAGCTCAATGCTTTTCTTTTTTTCTTTCTTTCTTTTCTTTTTTTTTTTTTTTTTAAGATTTATTTATTTATTTATTTGGCAGGCAGAGATCACAAGTAGGAAGAGAGGCAGGCAGAGAGAGGGGGAAGCAGGCTCCCTGCTGAGCAGAGAGCCCCATGTGGGGCTCCATCCAGGGTCCTGGGATCACGACCTGAGCCAAAGGCAGAGGCTTTAACCCACTGAGCCACACAGGTGCCCCTTGATGCTTTTCTGATGTCAAAGTATACGTGGTTGGTGCAGACTGGGCAGAAAGGGGACATAATGAAGAGGTCTTTTCATTGGTCGATCTTACCCCTGGCGTTCCTGGTTGTTGCTGGAACCAAGAGGTTAATGCTCATACCCTGCATTTAAATTAACTTGGAGCTTAATGCTGAAGGACAAGGTGTAATTTTCAGCTAGTTTGCAAAATTCTGCCAGCTTCAAGACTTGAATTTCTGCCTTTAATACATCAAGAGCGTGGACGAGTCGTGCTGGAATGATAGAGAATACAAGGGCACGAAGGCAGAAACAGGTTTTCTGACGTCCGTGTGTCTGCTGGGCCTGTCTTCATGTGTGTTCCCACTGCTGGGAGGCAGATGATCGGTGCACCCCTATCGACCGTCCGTGTCCCGTCATGCCTCCACTTCTGCTCTTTGGCACATGGCGGGGGTAGGGGGTTGCCAAAGAGGAACATTTCTGGCTTACAGGTTGGAGCGTGTTTTTTGTGTGTCGTGTAATGAGGGCCTTAAATTTCCTGGGTACACTTGTGGTTCACACATGAATATTTTTGAGGGCAAACCTAGAGCCAAGTTCCTCAATTAGTGTTAGTAGCAAGTGGAGAATAAAGGGAATTAGGAATCACAAGGAATTTCAAGAACATACAGGCAAGGGAAACAATACCATTCTTCTCTTAGAGTAAAAATAAAATTAAAATGGATAGCCTCGCTTTTGTTTTCTTTTTGTTCCTTCCTGTGCTCCCAGGCCCCGACTTTAGGTCTGTCCTCCTACCTGTCAGCATTAGCGGGTGTTTGCATTCCTTGGGGTCCAGAGTCTTGTCTCAGTGTGTGGCCGGAGGTGGCCCTGGAAGGGAGCGTTCTGGAAAAACAGCCTCCCTGTCCCTTTGCTTTTCTCTAGTGCTTTTCTTAGAAAAGCAGCTTGTACTCTGGGGAGAGGAACTTTTCTCTGACATTGAGTTTTCTGTAGCTGTGTCTCTTCTAAAAGAACAAGGAAGGACTTTGGGACGCCTGGGGCAGGGGTGTGGGCAACCGCTGAGGATGCTCTCCTGAGACCCACTGAGGGTCTTTGTGCATCCCCTGGAGAGGGTCCGTCTGTCTGTGTGTTTCAGCCCCAGTGGGGTGTGTGCTGTTGTGCTGTAATCCAGGGCTGCAGTCAGGCCATCGAGGCAGGCTGCTGTTGGGACCAGGAGAGCGGGGCAGCTACAAATGAGGGTTCCCTTCTCTGCCATGTGGATGGAGCCTCTTGTTTACATTTCGACGTTGTCTGAGCTGGAGTTGGACTCAGCCTGCAGGTCAGCAGACCTGGCGGGCCAGCCCAGTACCCAGGAGGAGGAAGCCAGATGGACGCAGGTCCTGGGACACCACTGGCCTCTGTGCGCTTTCCTTAAAGGAGGGGGGGCCTCCCAGGAGGAGGGGGAGGCAGGGGATTTTCAACTCAGTGTCTGTGTGATCCCCACATTCCACCACACCAGCAGTGTGGGCTCAGAGCTGGAAAGTCCGGAGTCCTACTTGCCCTCAGAAGGATGAGCAGGAGTTTAGGGGTGCCGAGGAGGGCTGACCACAGTGCCACAGGCACTGCTCCCCATGAGGGCACCAGGCAGATCGCAGGCACCCAGGCAGTGCCAGGACCAGCATTTTCCATTCTCCAGCCCCGAAGCCACTGTCCATGGACACGCTGACCATTCAGTGACCTCTATATTCAGCAGGAGTGCGGGAGACCCAGATGGGAATGAACCTCAGTAGTAGTATCTGTATGCACAAGTCTCAAGCTGCCTCCCCCATCTTGGGAAAACAGTCTGGCCACAGACCCCCTTTCTTTTATTTTATTGCCTAAAGAGACTGTTAAAACTGATGACAGTTGATTGGGAAAAAATATAGTTTGGGGACGCCTGGGGGGCTCTGTGGGTTAAGCATCTGGCTTTGGCTCAGGTCATGATCCCGTGGTCTTGGGATGGAGTCCCGTATTGGGCTCCCTGCTCAGCAGGGAGCCTGCTTCTCCCTCTGCCTCTGCCTGCTGCTCCCCCTGCTTGTGCTCGCATGCTCTCTCTATCTGACAAACGAGTAAGTAAAATCTTTAAAAAAAATACAGGTAAGCCAAAACCCAAAATTCGTGGTGGAAGCGACGCAGTGTCTGACTTCCCTGGGTCACTGGGGTCACCCTGCAGATCATATAAGGCCACGTTCCCATTTTTTCCCCAAGAGAGCCGTTGGTGACAGAAAGTAAGTGTTTTGGCAACTTAATTCGCAGTGCCGTTCACTAGGAAGGATGTTGGTTACCATTGCCTAGTTCCTACCGGGGCTCAGGCTCCCTGCTCACAGCGTCCCTGTTCACTGTTTACAGGTGACATCTTATCTGTGGCAAAGCAGGGGCTGCTGGGCTCACTGAAGAGCGGGTGCGCCTGACAGCCCCCAGCCTGCTGGCTTCAGTGGGGGGCAACAGCTGCCCTTGGTCTTTACTTTCACGAAGGTCTTTCTTCCTGCGTTCCTGCCGACTCCCCTCTGCTCACCAGCTCCACCCGCCAGCCAGCCCCTCGGCGCCCCAGAGCACAAACTCTTTGACATTCAGCACCAGTCTCTTCTGCAGCCAAGGTTTCGAGGTGACCAGACATGTCCGCATCAGCTGTGCCTCTGCCCCGGCTGCTAACAGCCTTCTGTCTTCTCCCAAACCTCTGACCCGTCCTAAGCAGTGGAGTCCTCTGTGCTGGGCATCTCCCATGCCCCTCTACAGGGCCCAGGAGCTCATTTCTGCATCCCCATGGATCGTGCCCGCCTTGCTTCCTTCAGACATGTTATTTGTCCTTCTACGGGATGGCCCCAGTGGAACTGCACGGTCCTGCCCTTTACTTCCATTCCTGCCCCTGTGATCTAGAACATCATGTATTTCTTTGTAAATGATGGGCATTCCTTGACTTCTGTGAATCACTTCACTTCTTCTTGGATATAACGCAGAGTGATGAAATTTCTGAATTTGTGGGAAAGAGATAGAAAGGGAATCCCATTTGGAATGAGAAGTGTTGGCCCTGGGCTGGTTGTGGTGGGAGCAGGTGACCACGTCTTTGTGAGCTTGGCTCCATCTGTTCCTAAGTGCCTAGTACTGGCGGTGTTGTGGGGTCTCCCTGATGAGAAGGGGTGAGCGGGAGGTGTGGGGAATTGGGTCGTGGGGTCATCTGAATTGGGTGGGCCCACCTGACCCACACATATGAGGTGAGCGGCAGAGACGGCCGCCCGGGAAGGGCGGGCACCACGAGCCTGCTGGCTGGGATGGGGCTGGGCTCTGCAGAGCACCTCAAGGTGGCTGGGCGCCCCCTCCCCCATCTTTCTGGCAGGTCTTCCAGTCCTGGCCGCATCTTCAGTGTACCATGTGTGTGTGAGCATCAGAGCTCCACTAAGTCTCCTGAACCATAAGTGGCTGTTGTATGGGGAACATTGGGATTTTCAAAACTCATTCCCTCTGTGACTTTGTTGGTGGAATTTCAGATAAGACTCTCTTAGCAACAAACTGAGAAATCAGAAGTTGACTGACAGCTATGGGGTCAGTTCCCGGGAAGCCAGGGGCCTCCTTGATCGTCCTGCCTACGAATGTGCAGGATCACGAGGCTCCTAGCTCACCCCCTGGACAACACGGGCTGGTGGGGCTCAGGCGGGGATGTCTGAGGTAGGGACGTGGAGTTCCCGAGGCCCCTTGGTGTTGCTGGATGGAGTGTACGTCCTGGTTTAGGAGACAGACCCAGACTTGGGATAGTAATGGGGTAGGAGGAACATGAGGATGGGGGGGTCTCCACCATCCTTGGTGTTTTCCTGGTCTGGGAAGTGGCACTCTGGGGCATTCTGATTGCACTGAAGTGAGTTGTGGTGTCTGACTTTGCTTTACGTCCTGTTTTACAGATGCCTTTGTGAATAGCCAGGAATGGACGTTAAGTCGATCTGTGCCGGAGCTCAAAGTGGTGAGTGGTTCTTTCGGCCTCTGTGGTTGTGGTTCCTGCCCTGCAGGAGGTGGGCCTCTGTAAGGGGTGGGAGGTGGCCTGCGCGCATGCCCAGGCCTGCATTCGAGAGGGCCCGGCTGTCCCTAGGGCCTTGACGTGGGTATATGCCTGGGAAGGACCAGGTGTAGCTGACAGTTTGGGACCGGAGCCCCGAGTATGCCCAGGATGGCCACGCCAGCCAGCCCACCAGCATGGCCCTGTTCATGCCAGGCAGGGTCCGTCCGCCATTTTCTCTCTTGTGTCTGTGCGCTTGTGTGAGAGAGAGACAGAGTCACACATACACGCACAGATGTGTCTGGCTTTATCCTTTGCTGGGATGCCATGGAAGGTTTCTGTGATGAGCTGTCAAGCCTTGGAATTCATCATTTAAAAAACGTGACTGGTCACTTAGCATGGTACATAGTAATAACATAAAAGATTTCGTTTTTATTAAAAAGTTTAAATACTCTTCCAGTGAGATTTTTTAAAGCATCAAATTGCCTTATATAAAAAAATGACTTGGGTCTATTGCAACCACACCCCTGAGCACATCTCCACTGCATGTCTGCTGGCTTAGGGTGGAAAGAAGGGACCAGTATGACTTTTAAGTAAGCGTGTTCTTTGTCATGATGTCAGTGACATTTGGGAGAAATATGTATGTGTGTATTTACATGCATATGTATGCACACACATTTACAGGTGTGTATGTATTTATGCGTGCATCTGTGTGGTGATGTATGTGCTTATATATATGTGTACTATGCATATTTGTGTGTATATATTTATATGCAGAATGTGTATATTTGATGTATGTGTTTACATGTATACGTGTGTATGTGTATATGCATATTTATGGTATGTGCATATGTGTGCCTACACGTGTGTACATTTATATGTATAAGTAGGTATGTATTTATGGTGTGTGTATGCTTACATATATACATGTATAATGCACATACGTGTGTGTATATTTATGTCTGTAGGTGTGCTTGTATATGGTGTGTGTATGTGTGCTGTGTACATATATATATTTATGTGTGTATATGTGTGTATTTCTGTGGTGTGTATAGTTGTGTGTGGTGTGCATACATTGTGTGTACACGTGTTTACACGTGTGCATCGATGTGTGCCATTTGTATATGTGTGTGCACACTTGTGTGTGGCATGTGTGCATTGTTTGTATACATGTGTGCATGTGCATGTACATATTTGTGGTATGTGTGATTGTGTGTATACATGTGTGTACATTGTGTGCAAGTGTGTGCATGTTTGTATGTATACTTGTGTGTGGCGTGTGTGTGTTTTGGGCTGCTCCAGTGGCGCGCCCTGACCATAGGACGCAGGCAGACAGGCTGCCCTTGTTTCCTTCTGCCAGTGACTTGCACACAGGCCTGCTCCGTTCTCCCCAGCCCCCTGCCTATCTCTGTGCGTACACAGCCTTTCCCCTGCATGAGCCCCTTCTCCTGAGGTTTGTGTTGCTCTCTGGCACGTCTGCCAGTAGCCCTCCCCGTCCCCACCCACAGCTGCAGCCTCCGTGGTGTTTTGTGGGTGACCCGGGGTAGGGGCCAGACTTCAGGTTTCTCACCTCTGAGAAGAGGAGATGGAGCCACAAGGAACGTCCAGCTTTGAAGAGAATGTATGTGACTTTGGTCACTAGAAAAAACACATTTTTAAACCTAAGAAATAAAGGATGACGTGGGAAGGGACTCTGGGATCTGCAGGTGTGGTCATCAGGCCCTCCTGTCCTGTCTGACGTGCCCATCCCGCTGCCCTCACCGCGTGTCTTGTCGGGGCTTCCTTCCCGTTTCTCCTCGCTCTTCCTGCCAGAACCCTGACCTTTCTCTGCCAGAACCCTGACCTTTCCCTGCAGCATTGCCAGAGGCTCCGTTCCTCATGGGAGATATGGGGTCTTCTGGTCCTGAGGCCCTGCCCGAAGCCGGCATCTGCACGACGGGCCTCGAGACAGCCACTTCTTTCCTTCGTGTTTTGTGCTGTCCTGGCACAGGACTGATTCTGTCAGGTGGGCACCTTCAGGAAACGCCTGTTGAGAAGGGATAATGAAGATGTGGTCCATACACGCAATGAAATATTACTCAGCCATCAGAAAGAATGAATACCCAGCTTTTGCATCAACATGGATGGTTTGGAGGAGATTATGCTGAGTGAAATAAGTCAAGCAGAGAAAGTCAATTATCCTATGGTTTCACTTACTTGTGCAGCATAAGAAATAGCATGAAGGACATTGGGAGAAGGAAGGGAAAAAGGAAGAGGGAGAAATTGGAGGGGGAGACGAAGCATGAGAGACTCTGAACTCCGGGAAACACACTGAGAGTTTCAGAGGGGAGGGTGATGGGTGAGTCTGGTGATGGGTGTTAAGGAGAGCACGACTGCATGGAGCACTGGGTGTTATATGCAGACAATGAATCATGGAGTAGTACATCAAAAACTAATTACGTACTGTATGGTGTCATAATTTAAAAAAAAAAAAAAGGAAACGCCTGTTGAATGAATGCTACAGAGTTGGCAACACTGTTACTAGGAGCTTTGCGGGAAGATTTACTGGTTGCAGATACGGCCTCAAACTCAAACCGCTGAGGCACCTTTCTGTCCTGCAGTCAGAGCAGAACAGCGGGCGCAGGTTGTGGTGAGGCCGCGGACCACGGCCACTGTGCACGGCGGGTTTTGATTGTGTCACAGGAGCACCTCACTTCCACTGCCCGTGAGCTGCGTCCTGCTGTTAACCCCCATTTCAGGAGGAGGAAGTACCCTCAGCGTCCTGGGAACTCCCCCGCAAGCCGCAGTCAGTGAGTGGCGGAGCTGGGACTTGAACCTGTGCCTGGCGTTCCTGCGTCAGCACTGCTGGCGGAGCTTCCTGCTCCCCGGGAAGTTCCTCTGTCTCGCCGCCCAGGCCGCCAGCTGCTGGCCCCACGCAGCCGCCGAGCGCTTGAAGGGCGGCCAGTGCGGCCGAGGAGCTGAGTATGAAACTTTCATTTAAGTTTAATGAACTGAATTTGAATGAGCCCCAGGAGACCAGGGGCTCCCCTTCTTGACGGTATTCCAGTCTGTGACGGTTGAGTATCCAACCCTGTGATTCGGACCCAAGCTTGGTAGTTTGTCGGGGGTTCCGCCACCAGCCACATGTGCAGACCAGCCATGACTGAAGATGCTCACTACTGAACACTGGTCTTCTGCGGGTATTTCAGAAGCGTGTCATTTTTTGGAGGAATGCTCAGAGGGGTGGGAGGTGAGTCCATGAAGAGGTGGCTTGGATTTGTGTTCCCAAATGTAACCGTCTTCAGGTTTGCACATGTGCCGAAGGGTTGGCCACGTCTCATGGATGCAGAAATGTGGTTCGGCACGCTTTCCGCGGAGGAAGCTGTGTGTCGTGGCCCTGACCTGAGTGTGGATGGATGGACTCCCCGACTGCGGAAGGGCGGGCGGCTCTTCCTCCCTGGCTGCCCCAGCAGGTCCCCCTTCGGCGCCGAGGACTTCTCAGCTTCTGCAGAAAGTGCTCCTTTGTTCCGAGGCAGCCTGTGAGCTGGCATTGTTTGACACCCCACCCCCGAGACAGGTGGCCCCTTAGGTCAGCGCCTTCGGAATCCCCGACTCTGTCGCAAATGCAGTGGGTGCATGACATAATCCCAAGCCTCAAGTGGACTCTTTATGTTTGCGATAAATCTTCTGGAATCTCTTAGAGGAGAAATCTCGGCGTTCGCGTTCTTTCAAGAGTGGTGGGACCATGCCTTATGTTTTCTGAAGGCATGCCGCGATGAGATCATCGGTGACCAGTGGCTCTTGGACCAGGACACCACTCTTGGGCGGAGGGTGCTCGGTGCTGGTGTCTGGGAGAGAAGAGCCACCCTCTACGTCCTGCCTGTAGGGGGAGCCTCGGGTCACAGCCCACGTGTGGGTTTTCACTGAGTTCACTGGGATTTTTACAGACAGCCTTGGCTTCCTTTTCAGCAGACTGCACGCGTAGCAGGTAAGTGGTGAGGTGAGGACGATGGGGAAAGCAGTCTGAAAGGAGAGAGCACTCCTTTCCCCCGTGTGGCGTGAGGATGCGAGCAGGGGCTCTGATGCTTCTTGGCCTCACCCCGAGGACACAGCCTGCAATCCGGGGACTGTGACTGCGTCTGGCCACCGAACGTTGACGGCCCATGTGTGATTTTCCCGACTCTGCTCCCACGTCAGCCTCCCACGAAGCTGGCAGACGATGGACGGGCTGGTTCCATTCTCTCCTTTTTATTCCCAGTAGCTCTCACGGGTCCCAGTGGAGCTTTACAGCCTGAAGAGCATTTCCGTGCCTTATTTTATTCCTCCTTCCAGCTGGCTGGTAGTTTCTGCCAGTCTTTGAGATTAGCATAAGGCCTGTGGGGCTGAATATAAGACGGTCTGTGAGGCGGCCATGCAGAATGGAGCTCAGGCCTTCCCCCGCTACCCTCAGGACTGACGGATTCTCTCCTCCTGAAGGCCCACTTCTCCACAGAGCATTGGTGTGTGCGGAATGGACGCTGCCCATGCAGACACACAGGCCAAGCAGTGTTGGAGTCTGAGCATTTTCCTCCTCAGGAAAGAGAAGCTCTAATCTTAATTAAAAATTTAATTCTGTGGCATACTGGTTTGGATTTTCTCAGCATGAAGCTGACAAACAGCAGGTGCCCTAGAGCAAAAGAATAATTAATAGGTAGAAACTCAGATTATAGAGGCCGCAGGTAAAAGGAAAACATGAGTCCCCCCAGGAAGGGAGATGGCTTTATTTAGGATCTGACCATGTCGCCTGGCGTTGTGCCTCCACAGCAAAGCCTCTGTTTGTACTTGTGCTTGGTCGTTCACGCGTTGGCTCATTAGCATGGCCAGGGCTGGTGGGAGGCTGTCCTTGCTGGGGTGACACTGGGACCCAGAGACAAGGTGACCCCGAGCCTGCCCATTGAGACTCGTCAGCATCGCTGGTCAGACCCATACAGCGATACTGGTAAGATAAAGGTCAAGGGACAGCGTCGTGAGGAGGGCACGAAATGGGGCTTGAGGAGAGGTGCCCAGTTGAGGCTGTGCGTTACAAAGGCTTCTCAGAGGAGGTGACATCTGAACTGCTTGCTGACCCATGAGCAGGAGCAGCATTTCAGGAAGTGATGGATGCGAGAAAGTCCAGGTGTCTGGAGACAGCAAGGCCTCTCAGGACTAGGCAATTTCCAGGAGTCTCTCTGGTACTCCAGGGGTGAGGAGGGGAGCCAGTAGACAGAGAGGCCAGCTAACATCTGCCCTTGTGATCCAGTGGACAGCAGACCTGCCCCAGGATTACTCCCAGGGAGTACGAGGAAAGTACTCCCAAGTACAGGGGCTCAATGGCCGGAAAGGGATGGGATGACTTCCATGTTTCTGGTTTGAGAGGCAGGGTGGGGTGTGGCCCCAGAGATGGATGAACAAACTGGGGGAAGTGATGAAGTCTGGGCATGGTGGGGTCTGAGTACCAGCAGAGATGGTGTGGGGTGCATGCGGAGAACTTAGTGGTTCTCCTGGTAGCGGCTGGAGAGTGAGATTTGGGATCAGTAGCTTACTGGGGGTTGGAGGGATGTGGCCTGGCACACTGGGGGTCAGGCATCTAGAAGAAGCTAGGAGATCTGCAAGGATCCTGTGTAGGCCAAGAGGAAGTTCAGGGAGGAAGCCCAGAGCAGAAAGTTTGAAGAAAGCACAGCTCACCTCCAGCTTCTGGTGGTGGGCTGGGTCAGGAGCAAGAGAAAGGCCAGTGCTCCAAGAAACGTGGTCCTTGCTGACCTCAGGGGCAGCGTCCTTGCAGCCCTTGGCTCAACACTTGAGATCTTAGGGGTCGAGGGCAGGCCTGGGAGGGCACGAGCATGGCTGAGAGCCTGGCTCTGCTGGGAAGGGGACCTGGCTTTCATAGGAGGGGACTTGCGTCCAGAGGCAGGGCTCTTGTTTTGTTTTTCTTACAGAATTGATTTGGGCATCTTGAATGCAGAGAGGAAAGTTCTGGTGGGGAAGGGAAAGGTAAATATACAGAAGGGGGTTCTCCCTGGGCGGCTTGCAGAGGAGGTGGAGGAAGTGAGGTCCCTGGCATAGGCGAAGGAAGGTTTTCAAGGGTCCCCGGCTGGGAGGGTCCAGCCGCCCTCAGGTCCACGGGTCAGGCTGTGGTAAGAGAGCTTTTCCTGAAGAAGGCGCTGCACAGGGGACACTGCCCAGTGGGAGTAAGATGCGACTGGTTCTGGCTGGAGCCTTGGTCCTCCTTGCTCATTTTAACCCAGTCCAGACACCTTTGCCGCCTCCACTGCGGGCCCCTCCCTGCCCTGTGTCCTGGTCCCCCCGCCCGGACCCACGTTCCAGAGAAGCAAGCTTCTCCCTGTCCTCCGCACCCTGCTCCCAGCCCCACTTCCAGCCCCTGCAGCCCCCATGGTTCATCTTCCATATGGCTCTTTTTAGTTGATCTCTCTCTGGGCTCTGGGACCAATGCCGTAGTCTCGGTGGAACATACCAGAACACCCTTCTCATTCCTATAGGAGTCCAGACTGCACCGGGCCCCATGGAACCCCCATGGACCTCGCTCAGGATGGTGAGGGTGTGCGGTCAGTGTCGATGGGCTGACTCACCGTGCGCACTGCCGGTGGTGCCTCTGCCCACGGTGCCAGCAGGACCACAACCAGCGTGTGCTCAGACGGCACTGACGTGCTCAGAGCCTGCGAGACTGGTGAGGACAGGAGGCAGGCAGCTGGGCTCAGGAACCCCTTTGACTTCAGGAGAGTTTGACGAGCCAGGTTTGGTACTTCCTGCCGATGCTTGGGTGTGGTCAGGCTTTGACTTACTGTACATGCTCACTTCTCTCTGTTTGCAGATTGACGAGTAGAGTGACAGAAGGATAATGAACGGTCGTCCGATTCTGTGTTTCAGGGCATCGTGGGTAATTTGGCCAGCGGCAAGTCGGCCCTGGTGCACCGATATCTGACCGGCACGTATGTCCAGGAGGAGTCTCCCGAAGGTATGCTGTCTGCCAGGCTGTCTCAAGCTCCAGAGCGTTTAGTTTATTAGATTTTCCCGTAGCATACTCTGAATCGTGACGATGATGCATCATCACATGTCGAAAAAGAGTAAAATGCCAAGCAGTAAAGATCCTTAGGTATGTTGTTTTTTCCATAGTGTTTTTAGCTAACCGATTATACTTACTTTGGCATTTAGAATGGTAGAGTAGAGTCTTGAAATGCTGTTGAATTTATTTCTTATGTAATAGTCCTGGCGTTTCAAATGTCAGTCCGGTGTCGCCCCCTTTAAATACTGCTCGGACATTCCTCTGATCTGGGTATTGAGTTTTTCCGTAACTTGTATGTACTGTTACGTGGTCCTGGATCAGAGCCTCTCACATGACCACCACATGTTTGAGTACATCCCCCCATATATTGTATTATGAACATGTAAGAATCATTTTGCATGAGAGTAAGAGATTTCTTTTGCCATTAGGGTTTTGCTTCTTCAGTTAACATATTCATATTTTGTTTTTTGCTTTAAGTGAAATTATGGTAGCGGTAGGAAGCCACACAGTCCCTGTGTCTTTAATCAATGTAGAGTTCACAGGCGGCTTTCTGAATGATATTTTCTCTCCATGTAACCTTTTACAATCCAACTCTGAGACACTGAATTTCTGGTTCCTTCTTTTTCTTACTGGCTGTTCCATTCTTTGCAGATATGGATGCAGGTAACTATACGTTTCCTTCATGGCAGCGCTTGTCTTGTTTGAAGAGAGAGGACAGGCTCGACTTGGCACTGTAGTGTTCCTTCCCTCCTCGTTCTGTGTGCCATTGATTCTGTTTCATTTTATCCTTTTGTTTAAGTTACACATTTCACCCTGTTTTGTCCCTTAGATGTGTTCTTAGAAACAGTCCTGAGTAGCTTCTCATGTTCCCTGTAACACCTGTTCTAGTATTTAACTCTTGTCCTGGAGACCGTGTAACCATTCCGAAGAGCACGGAAGGCTGGCGTTCTGGGGCTCTCTGGGGGCTCGGCCGTCATTCTGCAGGGTCTTGCAACCCTGCCCTCAACGCCTCGTGGTGGTCACCTCAGGGAAAGGTCCGCTTTTTCGTTATCCACATGGACATGAAGGTGTAGGGAGTTCAGACACACAGGCTTCTAGCTGGGAGTTGAAGAGAAGCCCGCGTATCTGATGGACGGAGAATGTATACAGATGCTAGGGAAAGTACCATCTGGACAGGGGTTGGGGGAGAGGTAGTCCTGGGTCTTTCTGACGTCTTCTCTGGGACCTGTGCCTGGGCTGTGCTGGTGTTGCGTCTGTTCCTCGGTGTCTGAGCGTGGATTTTAGCCATAGTCCTTTGGATTCCACTGAGGGGGCCTGAGCTCTTTTCTTGGGCTTTCTGCGTCTTTGTTGGGGTTAGGGATTATTGATGAGGCCAGCTGTTGAGGGACGGGCTAACCTGACCTCCCACGATCGCCTCTTGGAGTGAATCTGCACGCATTCTTGGGGGTCGCTGGTGACAGGGTCTGGGCCCCTGGTTTTCTGCCAGTGCTTGGGCTCCTCCTGTGCTCAGTTCGGCGTCCAGTGTAGTCAGCGTGGGAGCCCCCGAGTCATGGACGCTGGTTCTGCCCCACGCGGCGCTGTGTTGTTGTTATGTGGCTTTTGCTGGTTTCCCATGTGCTGTTTTGGGTCTGTTCCATCACATTTGGGGCTGTGGCTTCTTTTCAAGGGACCCTTATATTTTGATGCGCATGAAGGCATTTTTCTTGAATGTTCATACTTCAGATAAAAATTATACTTAGTGGAATGACTCAAACGGTGGTCTCTGATGAACCCCCCTTCTTTGATTGTTTAACACATTTTACTCTATTGAAATTTCATGGCAGTGCATACAGTTTTAAAAATACACCATTTTACAGAGTAGAAGCATGCATGAGCACACCAAAGGACATCCCTTTCCTCATCTGCAAAAAGTCTCATTCCCCACAGTGGGGCTTGTGCCCAATGTGTCCTGGATCAGGGGAAAGACCATCCATGATCTTTTCTCTCTACTTTCAAGGACAGGCCACCTGCCTGTCCTCTCATGTGTGACTCAGGTCAGAGTAGGGCCCCCAGGTGAGCCTGAGTAGACGTGCATCGGGGCCTCTGGCTGCAGAAGGAACTGGGCAGGTGCCGCTGTGTGTTTGGGAACCCCATACCCCCTCCTCTAGAATCTTTGCTTCCCAGGGGCTGTCCACGCCTGCCTTCCTGGAACCAGGCAGGTGGCCACGTCCTTGCCTCGTTGGGAGGCCGGGGCACTGACTCCCACTTCCTGTCCCCTGGCCTGGGCGAGTCTCGTAGCAGCAGGAGAATCCGTTTGTTTCAGAAAGGCCATGAATGACGGAAGCCTCGCTTTCTCACTGTCTGGCCACACTGGAGTTCTTTCTGGAACTGGAACTCTGCCAGGGATCCTGCAGCTGGAAAAAGTGATCTTGGTTGTTGTCGAATGTGAATGACATTGACGTATTAGATATGCTTACTTCATTGAGAAGCCTTCCATCCAGAATGTTCTGGATTTGGAGTATACCAAATCTCTGCCCAGGTTTGTGTGCCCATGCGGGCGGCACGAGAAGCTGATCACAGCTCAGCCCCACCTGTGAGTACCTGCGAGACAGAGGGTCAGGTTAGGGGGCAGCAAGCTGAGGATGGATGTCTCCAGTGCCACCCTGGGGGGAGGGCCCGTCCTGCAAGCTGTGCGGCCCTTCACTTCTTCTAACTCATCCTCCTTCCCTCCAGCAGCTGTTGGAGTGACCTGCTGGCTGCCCCCAGCCGCGCGTGGCAGTGACTTCAGGCACCAGCTTGCTGCTGCGGGTGGCCGTGAAATCAGCCAGTGTGCATGGCTCACTGGAGCTCTCCTGTCCTCTCAGGGTTGTCTTGATTTCCTTAGCATGCAAATGTCCTTTAGTGCCACTCTGACCCGCCGCCGTGCGACCTTCACATTGCTGGCCTTTTTCGGTGGGGACAGCTTTCTCTTTGCAGGAGAGTTCTCTCTTCTGCAGAAACCAGTGCGGGATGACCCGGACTTTTGGCCGAATGTACTTTTCATCAGATGGGTTGTAGCTGGGTCTCCGAGGAGAACAGCTGCTGTGTTTGAAACGGCTGATAGGTTCTCACGGATACTCCTGTAGCAGAGGGTTGACAAACACGATTTCAGTGATTTTAAAGGTGCAGTTTAAATGAGGGATGGATTTAAATATTATGTGTGTTTTTTAATGAGTAAATGAGCAATGCAAAAGTGGGTAACTCAGAGGGGAGCCAGTGATTCCGTCCAAGTCATCTGAGGAATGAAATTTCTGTGCAAATACCCATTCAATTCTGTGTGTGTGTGTGTGTGTGCATGCGTGTCAGTTCTAGGGCTGTCATAGCACGTGACCACAGACAGCATGCTGTCACCGTGCTGGAGACCTGAAGCCCTGCAGGACGGTGTTGACCAGGTGCATTCCTCTTGGACGCTCTGACCACTGGTCTGTTCTCACGCGGTGTTCTTCCAATGGCCTTGTGTCCGTGTCCGATGGCACTCTTCTTATGGGGCTGGTGGTCCCTGGATGTAGGGCCCACCCTGGTCTCGTCTGACCTCATCTTTGTCACCTCTGCAAAGACCCTGTTTCCAGAGGAGGACACATCACAGGTGTTAGGGGCGAGGACTCGAACTTCTCTGTCACGGGAGGGAATCCCCCCACCAGCGCTGCTCCATGTGTGATGCACACCTGGTTTTGAAGCAGAAGCTGCACCTGGCATGGTTGTCCGCTCCCTGCGGTGGGGGGGTTGGGACAGACCGTGAGCTGCCCTACTGTCGCTGGAGGTGCTCACTGCTGGTGTCCTGGAGCTCTGCAGAGAGGAGATGAGCTTGCCTGTGACCATCACACCTTTGATGGGGATTTCACAGCTGTCACTCACTGTCTGTAAGGAGAAGCAGCGCGATCCATGCCTTGTTATTGGCGCTCATTAGAATTGTGAACGATTTTGACCATGTTGTCTGAGTGTCCACCTCACGTCCACGCTTCACATTCACGGTGCACCCTCCCACCGTGCCCCCCTCTTGGGTTTTCACTCTGTCCCCCTCAAAATCAAGAAAAAGAGAAAAGAAAGGAAACACGGATGTCCAGTCTCTGCGGGAACATGATGGACACCTGCCCTGAGCCGTGGTGCTCCTTGAGGACTGGGAGGTGATGGACTGTGGTGTTGTCGAGAGACTTCGAGCTTTAGAACGGGGTCAGTGCCCCGAGACCCTGTCTCTGTGACATCCCTCTGTTCTTCCTCTTCTCTCTCGTGGGCCTTGCTGAACTGTGCAGAGAGCTCGGGCGAAGAATCTAGAGCCTGGAGGAGCTCACACCGGGTAGCTGCCATGGTGGTAGTGCAGGGCAAGGGCCCAGGGGCTCCCCAGGATGAGACTCCAATGTCCCGTGGATTGAGGGGAAGATTTTAAAGTCAGTGGTGGTGAGCTTAAGAATGTCCACAGACCTTTTCTCCTGTGTTTATAAAACTAACTGCTCTTAGCTAATTTTCCAAGGAACTGTGGGGACAAAATGGGGAGAAAGGTGCCAGGCTGCCCCGTTCCTGGCTGCCCCTGTCCCTTGTGGGTGGAGAGTTCTGTGGTCATGGCTCCTGGCAGGAGCAAGGGCCTGCTGGCAGTGAGGTCCCTGCAGGCTGCCATCCCTCCCCTGGTCTTGCCGTCGGCACCGCCAGCAGCGGTTTCCCAGCAGATGCGTCTGTCTTGGGGTGGGAGGTGGTTCTCAGGAGCACATGGGTCTGAAATATTTTTTTTAATGAATGTTTGCTTAGTTGCTTAGAAACAAACCATGTGGTAAACACTTAGCCATATTTTTTGGGACACATGAAGTGCATTTGAGCTGTCAGCCCCTGAAACCCTTTCCAAATCAAATAAACTTAAAAAAATTTTTTGTCAGCTACCACTGCTCAACAGATGTTAGGGCTTACTTCTAAACACGTCCTCTTGTGCTGTTTAAAGTCCTGATGAAAAAAAATCTGTAAACTCTAATAAAAGTTGAGTAGTTTTGAAATCCAGCCTTTTAAGTATTTTAACACAATTTTGCCATGTTACTTGTAACTGAGTGATTATGAGTACATGATAATTTTTTAATGAGGATTATCTGTAAACCTTGAGGTTACGAGCAGCCTGCTGGTAGTTTGGTTTAATAGATCAGGCACAAGTCTGGTCTTTTTCACGTTCTCTGATCCTTTCAAATCCGTCTCTGGCCATGGAACGTCACTGACCTCTCGCTTCCTTCCCCCTGCTCTTCACTCTGTCCTCTCGTACGTAAGCCACGTAGAGGGCCAGGTGATACTGCCCAGAATAGGGGAGGGATCCTGAAACTATCCCTAGAGCCACAAAGAAACCATGAAAGAGCGCGTTCTGCTTTGTTTTGAACAAGGAAAAGAAGGCTGTAAAGTAAGAATGAGGAGGTCGTCATGTTTTTGGCGTTGACAGAGCTGGCAGGACAAAATGTGTTTTTGAGTTGGTCGTTTGGAACTCAGAACACATCTTCCCATGTTGTTACAATTAGGTCAACAAGAAACTGAGGGCGTACTGTGAACCGGGTACCTTCCAGAAAAGAGAATAACCTTCTGTTGAGATAACTCAAGTTCAAGGCCGTGATTCACACCTGGCCAAAGGAGACAGTGAGCACTCGGAGGAGGGCTTGCTGGCTTCTGCCAGGAAGAGCGCCAGGTTCCCCCTGCAGCCCACAAATGCTCCCTCTGGCCATGTGATGCAGAGCCCCCAAATAGCACGGTGTTGACACAGCTGTTGCTTTCCCAAGACCTCTCGGGACATCACACATTGCTACAAAACCATTTCTTTAATAGGAAAAAGGAGATGAGGGTCCAGAAAGTTTCACCTTTGCAATTATAGGTCACTTTTTCCTGGAGAAGTTTTAATACCAAAGGTGTGTTTTAGAGCTTCAATTGTGCGACCTCTGTATTGCAAATGGAAAAGTGGTCATTGGAGAGTCCCCTGGTCCGTTGCTGCATCTGTCCCTGTGTCTGGCCTTGATTCTGTCATTTTGTTGGCAGCTGGCTCCCGTCTCAGGCAGTCTGAATGGCAGGAGAGCCGTCTACCACTGGCCCTGCAGCGGTCTGCTCGGATCTGGCTTCTGACCTGGAAGCCACAGGGTACACATGCAGTGTGTCAGCCTAGACTGTAGGTGTCCGCCTTCAAGGAGTTTACGTAGAAAAGCAGGGATTTATGTAACTCGTGTGTGGGGAGCAGCTAAGAGGAAGGATTTCATCTAGGAAGACTTGCTGATCCACGTAAGCTCCCGAGGAATGGTCTCTCCCATTTCTTGCCTCAGTGGGCTTTCTGCTCAGCGAGATCTCCTCACTTGGTGGCAGGCATTTCATTGGTGATCCTTAGTGTTCCCGGGAAATGGGGAGGAGAGTTGACCATTTCTGTAGCTCCAGCAGAAGATCAGACATCCGTCTGGTTGCCTGGCTGCGGTCCCGTGCTCTTCTGTATCGTCACTGACGGGGGCTCGTGATGCAGAGCTCTTCCGTGACACTCAGACCCGCTGTCTGGCCTTATGCCCTGAGGACCCGCCCTGGCAGTGCCCCGGGTACCGTTTGAACTCACCCCTGTGCTGCTGCCACCAAATCACTCTGGCTTCCACTGCCCTGCTTTGGCTGTGGACCTTGGACTTCTCAGGCATGTTTTCCTTCTTGATTTTCAAGGACAGCAAACTTCGGAATGTTATGCATTTGTTTGGATCTGAAAGTATCAGTTCACAAAACTTTTTCTGCATCTCCCTCCCCACTGTTGTCTTAACTCACCACCCCTTCCTCCTGCTCAGGCTGCTTTACTGGTTCTAGGACGTGGGAGACCTCAGATGCATGTGACCATGCCTTCGCTAGGTGAGAGGTTTTCTGTGGAAGGCAGCACAGAAAGGAAGAAATACTGGGCTGAGGCCAGCCTTGGGGTGAAGAGAGGAGAGGGTGAGGGGCACACCATGCCTGGTGCAGAGGGGAGGGTGCAGGGAGGAAGGCATGGGTTACTGTGTGGCTGTGGGTCAAGGTGGAGAGACTGACATTCCGGAGGAGGCTGGGTATCATTTGAATGGATGGAGCTCACCTGGCAGGTATGGCTGATGAGAGATGCAGCGGTTGACATTGTCTGCAGAAAATGTTACCTCCCGGGAGACCATGCTTACTGGACCGAGAACTCCCAAGTGCCAACTCTCCTTTGGGGTCATGGACTCCGAGGACCAGGACTTGGTGATGAGGGAGGTCAAAGTTAGCAGAGGTGAAATAGGCCAAGTGGCAAAACTACATGGGAGAATCCTTGGTCAAATGACAGTGCCCGGGTCTGTGACTGTGCAGGAGTCCCCTGTCTCCAGCCTGAGGGCAGGACGTCTGCAGGTACTAGCCGTTCCAGTCTCACTGGATGAGAAGGCTCGCCCAGTCCTGTATGTGCGTGTGCGTGCTTGCACATGGGTAGACCATGCAGATCTACCACTGATCCTGCGGATGACGGTTTCATAGCATCCACGTGAATTCTCTGGTGACTGACCCAGGCCAGAAGTAAAAGCCAGAGTTGACTTCAGTGTCGTGTTCCATGCATCCTGGGTGGCTTCCTGGAGTCGGTGTGTTGGGAGACTCTGAGGGAGGGTCTAGTCTGGGCGGAATATGAAGTGTGATGAGTAGGCAGCAGAGGCCTGTGTTCTGCTCACACGGCCCCGTGGAGCAGCATGTGTGGCCGGCATTTGTTACCCTTTTCCCGAGACCCATTTTTTCAAAGCTGTCTTACTTATTTTTAAAAAATAACATCAGGGACAAAAGAAGAAAACAGCACTTGCTCTTTGAGGGCTGCTTGAGTAGTGGATGGCGTGGAGAGAGTGGGGGAGGGGGGCACAGACCCGAAGGGCTCGCAGCATGCTCTTGTCTCTCCCCGGGGCTGGGGGCGCGGGGAGTGGGCCTGGACTGGTGTGGGGGGCATGGGGGGCATGTGGGGGAACTGTCTAAAACCACGTGCCCTGTAACCGCGTAGCATGGCAGGGGGGCAGGTCAGCTGTTCTGTGCGTCTTCCTTGCAGTCCAGGGAAGAAAGAGGCCTTGTTGGGGCAGGGGGATGGCTACTGTAGACATGCTCTGACAGAGTTGGGGTTCCGGCCTCTGACGGGATGTGGGGACAAGGAGGAGTCCTCGGACAACCTCTGGAGGTTGGAATGGATTCACATCCCGACAGAAGGAACTGCAGGAACCTGTTGACCTCCACGCCCTCTACAGCCCCGTCAGGGGTTCTGGCTGCTCGTTAGTTCTGAGAAACACTGGCCACAGAGTGTGTTTGTGCTGTCTGGGCACTGGGCCCTGTGCCCTGGCGTGCCCTCCAGCTTGGGCAGGCGCCCGCCATGCACCAGGGAGCGATGCAGTCTGATCTTGTTCCAGAATGTTCCAGATGCAGAAGCTTCCTGTGCCATGTGCAGGGTCAGGTTTAGCTGGAGAGGCAGTGACACACAGGCATGCATGCGCGTCCGTGCGCACACACCACACACACACACACACACACACACACACCCGTGAGGACACCCCAGGGGCAGTGTGTCTCCTGCCCGCACTTTGCAGGCTCGGAGCTGTGCAGCTCACGCTCTGCGCTCTCCTCAGGTGTGCTCGCCGACCAAAGCTCCCTCTAGGATGGGGACAGAGACCTAGAGACAAAACCCGGATTCCTTCCAGTAAAGTAAATACACTGTTTCCACAGGACTGGAACAGTTACAGCGAGTCTCTAGAGGGAAGGCCGAAAACTGTAATGTGCAGGCATTGGCATGAGAAATGTCAAAGGGGAGACTGGGTCCAGCAGTGCCTGCCCTGCTCGGGCTGTGACTGTCCATGAGCTGGAAGAGTCACTGCATTTTGAAACATTTGTAAAAGTAAATAAACCAACCAAGAGGCACCCAGGGGGAAAGAAGAATATGGCCCATGGTGCTTAAACTATTTATTACTTGGTCCTTTAGTGACAGTTTACAGACCCCACGCTACAGTGTGTAGAAATGGCATCAGCTCGTTAAAATGGATAGGATTTTTTGGTTTCTCCGTAGGGTTGGATCTAACAGTGAGCAGCCTTTTTTAATTTCTTAAAGCAGATACCTGATTTACACTCAGGGAATAGTGAGTGAGCAGTTATTTATTTATTTATTTTTTGAGAGAGAGTGAGTGAGAATGAGTTGGGGCAGAGAAGCAGAGGGGGAGAGCGAACCTCAAGCAGGGTTACCCGCTCAGCGTGGAGCCTGATGTGGGGCTCTATCCAGTGACGCTGAGTTCAAGACTAAGCTGAAATCAAGAGCTGTACACTTAGCCAGCTGAGCCACCCAGGCGCCCCATGAGTGAGTAGTTCTGAAAGCCATTACTTTTCCATTTTGATTCTAGGTTTGCGTATTTAAAAATAGAGTTTGTGCAACAGATTATTTTTTTAATGGGAAGTTACTTTCACGTGGATTGCGTTAGTTGAGTCCCCATGAATCTGGGGACTGAGGGACCACTCGCCAGCATGCCAGTAGCTGCGTAACCCGGCGTCCGGCTTCGGTTTGGAGCTTGTGGTCATGCACCCACTACCATTCTGGGGCTCTGGCCCTGACACCTGGGTCAGGCTGCAGGTAGTGTCACTGGTCGGGGAAGCCTTGTTTCAGTATTCTGCATGAGCCAGGTTCTTGGACCCCAGTTTGCAAAGCTCTTCGCAAGTTTACCTTTTTTGGTGCTTAAAATAAATGTGCAGAATACTAAATAAAACAACCATAAGTGTGTTCTTTTCCCCCGAAGAAACTAGTCCGAGACTAAGTATATTTCATTAAGTTCACCACACAAGTTATTTCAGGGATGGCAGTAGGTGCTGGAATGTTCAAGTCCAGCCACCGTCGTGGGCACTGGAATGTTTTCAATAAACAGTTCACTGATTTGGTTATGAATCAGATTTTACTGAGCAGGGGCCACCATTATGTGACTGTTTCCTCGAGAATGCAGTTCTGGGACTGCCCCCCTCCCCCCATCCACTCAGTGGGTTCTGGGGGCAGGTTCTGTGCCTACTCTCGGTACCCTCCCTATCCCGCCCGCCCCATCCGACACCAGGCCTGGCTCTTCTCCTCCTGCCCGCTGCCCTTGAAAACAAGCTGCATTCGGGCAGAGCTTCTGCCCCTTCCCCTCTGTCCCAGCACCAGCACTCTGGGTGGCTGGAGCAGGGCTTGCCAAACACGTGATTGGTGGTTCGGAAGGCCACGGTTAGGCGGACCCCAGTGCCAAATTGGCAGGAAGCACTTGGGAAAGGCTCACAGGTAGCAGCTCTCTCGCCTGTGCTGGGAAGAGCCAGATGGTGTCACCGGAGTGCAGATCAGATGCATTCTACCCTTTACTGGTGTGGAAGCCCTGCTGGTGGTGAGGAGCACGCCTCGGGCTTGGGTAAGTGTGGAGAGGCTGTCAGCAGAGACTGGAGAACCTTCTCCTTGGAGCGGTTTAAGAAGCACTGTGGAAGCCTTGCTATCTCATGAGTTGTTTTGACCTGGTCTCCTGGATCTTCCAGAACATGGGGAATTAGGACCAAATGTTAGGCAAACTCTTGGTTTTCATGTAGGAATGGGGGAAGTGTTTTTTGCCTTCTGGTTGCATCCTCCTGGATGTGCTCCCATGTCACTGCCTTTGCAAGTGGAAACTCTCCCGCTAAGTGTGAGTTTGCATTTGGAAATCGCAAAATCGTCCTTGTAACGGAGCAGTGTCTAGCTGTCTGCCAGGCACCTGTGATGTTTAAGGACCCGATGGGGAGTTGATGTGGGACAGCTCCTGCCTGCTCACCTTGGTCACTTGAGTCAGGTGCTGTGATTTACCTGAGTTTTCACATAAGGAAATGAATGCACCAGGAAGCACAGGTACCACTGAGGTTTGGGCCAGGGGTTAACGTTGGTAGGTGTGAACCCAGGGTTGACGTTGGTGGGTGTGAGCGCAGAACTTACCCTTGGCCGGTAGGGCTGTGTCTCTTCCCCTTCACTGCTGCCTGGAAGCACCACCACCCAGAGTTACAACTTGACAGATCATTAGCTGGGCTCCAGCACCTGGAAGGGCCTTGGGCGGTCATGCGGTCTGAGTGCTGGGCTCTGCTGCTGACTGCGGGGGTCTTGAGCCCTGGTACAGCTGCCAAGTTATTAGGGAGAATACTGAGTTCTGCGGGAAAGTGTAAGTGAGCTTTGAGGCTTTGAGTTCTAGCTTCGCAGAACAGTGTTAACAGGAAAATTCTGAGTGTATGGAAGCATGAGGAAGCCTTGGCTCCTGATCCCAGAGGTGGGACCCACACTGAGAGGCCTGGGTGGGAAGCCATTCGCATGCAGAGGTCTCTTTCTGGACGGCGTTCCCCTTATTTCAGGGGGAACCCCTGGACACCTTGGGGCTCTGTGGCCTTCTTGCCAGCCTGCCTTCTGGCATTGATGACAACACAGAGGATGTGTTATTCTTTGCAGTTGCTCTATTAAAGATAATTTTGGGGGGGATAATAGTATTTGAAGCAATTTTTGGGGGTGGGGGAAACTCATGAAACTTAATGAGAATGATATTGGGTCTATCAGTGGATGTTGAAAATTGGAGATTGGCTTGGATAAATCAGTCTACATACTTGCCCAGAGTTGCTGGGTTTATTTTAGTCTTAAAAAGAGATGATTTGGGGGCACCTAGGTAACTCAGAAGGTTAAGCGCCTTCCTTGGACTCAGGTCATGATGGATCGAGTCCCGCATCGGGCTCCCTGCTCAGTGGGAAGCCACTTCCCCCTCTGCCTTCCACTCTGCCTGCTTGTGCACGCATGTTCTCTCTCTCTCTCTCTGTCTCTCAAACAAATAAAATATTTAATTAAAAAAATGATTTGGAGGCGAGAACTCTCAGTAGGATTTATGTATTAAACTGCTGGTTTGCATATTCCTCAGTAAGATGTGAAGAAATCCTGACTATTGAGCAACAAGCCACTTCCTCGGCTGTTTCGTTTTCCAGCTTCTGTTGGAGCAGCCGTTTCCTCCCGCAGGCCTCTGGGACATCACAGTGCTCTCCACGGGCCATGCTCAGTGCTCCGGAGAGGTAGCCCCAAAGCTCTTTTGGGAACAGGGCCTGAGGTTCTTGGGTTCCAGTGTTCCAGTGTTATGTCTGCCTTTCTGTCCAGCTGGTTTTGGGTTTTGTTGACTGGATGTCAGGAAACCTGAACTGCATGAATGACACTTAAAAATATATATATATATATATAATCAGCCTGTTTGCTATTTCAAGGTACCCTTCCATGAAATAGGTCCACAAGGTGGCAGTATCGTAGCCAATGAGGTTTATCCGAGGCGCGATTATTGCTAATTGAAATAGGTCCACAAGTGTGGAAGTAAAAGGAATGGCTGGACTTTCATAACTTTGTGTTGCGTTAATGAAAGAGCTGCTCTCCTTTCATGGAATTGTTCAGACAGGGGCCCCCCGAGTTGTGGTAAGCACTCAACGCACCATGACATCCCGAAGTTAGCGTGTGAACCAATTACTATTGCCCCACTGACCGACACACAGAAAGCTGCCCCCATACACGTGCCTGGCTTGTCGGCCTTGAGAACATGGGGCATGTCCTGTAGCCAGGTACTTGTCTGCATAGATTGTGGCTGGATTTCAGGTGCAGACGCTCACAGGACAAGGGTTTTCAAAAGTCAAGTTCAAAGCCGCCTCTCTGCTAATATTCCAGAAGGTGGGTTTCTGCATTTACGTAGGAGTTTACCTGACGTGGCCAAATCCACGTGTTCTGGGTCTCATTCAGTGCATCACTTACTTGGTTCATTGTCACCTATGGTTCACTCACCCAACCAGTTATCTGTATTTAAAATGCTCGAATCAACCATTTTTAAAAGCCTTGAAGCCTCGCTGGAGGAAAGTTCTTTTGAGTAGCTTCGAAACCCTGCTGCCTGATAAGAAACCCCACTGTTGGTGGCGGGAGCTGTTTCCACCAGGGTCTCTGTTTTCTCTCCTTTAAAGTGGTTGAGAGTGTGTGTCACTGTTTCCTGGAACATCGTGTAGTCTTTTGATCTGCAGATTCAGATCTCTCTGCATTTCTGGAAAATTCCTTTGTATTTTCTCTCTCAAGAGGCTTGTCTTTCTTCAGGGGGGTTTGTTGTCAGCGACCCTGTTTACCCCCCACCCCGTCAGCCTCAACTGTCGTCCTGTCCACTAACTCCTGCCTCAGGTTTGTCTCCGTCTTTCTGATCTCACCAGCTGTTTGTTTCAAGCCGTCCCTCTGGGTCAGACTCTCAGCTTGGAGCATTGTCTCCTCTGTTCCTGTTTTTCAAATTTTACTCATTTGTTCCAGAAGGTCGCTGTGGTTCTCCTTTCTCGGGGTTTGCACTTCATCTCCTATCTGAGATTCTCATCACTGGCATTCTTGTTGTTTGGAAAGCCTGTTCTTAAATTGCATTAGAGAGGAAAGCGCTTGTAAGGGATTTCCTTCTGCTTTTAGAGTTTAGTTTTCTTCTCTGTTGGCTCCTGTGTTCTTCGTGTGCTCCCTTCCTCTCTCCCTTCTTGCCTCTTACCGCTGCATCAGCTCACGGTGTCCTTACCATTTCTCTGCAGCATACCTCCTCTGTGGGCATCTGCCCACACCTTCTCTCTGACGAGACTGCTGCTGTCTTGACTCTGCTCTGGGGTCCCTCCGGGGTCGGCCACCAGCACTAGCTGGGGCCACCAAGGAGGCTCCTCTCGCTCATCCTGAGTCCGGTAGAGGCTGTGGAGAGCCCCCTGCCATCTGGTTTCCTGCAGGAGACAATAGCCCCGGTCTTGAGTGTCCTGGAGCAGAGGGCTGGACCGCTCCGCTCACGCTGCTGTTCTCCAGCCCCCAGCCATGCACGCAGATTCCCTGCAAGGATGTGCTTGGGCCACAGGACCAGGCTGGATGTTCTTTTCCTGGAGAATGACAGTCCAAATGCATCATCATGCCCTACCCATCCCTGTCCTCTGCCCTCCGAGGGAACCGGCCCCCAACCACAGGGATCTGCTTTTTGTCACAGTCTGGGCTCTGTTTCTCCTGTGAATTTGAGAATGCCCAATTATGGGGTTCCTTTCATTTATGGGGTGGGGGTTGGAATACAGATTGTCATTCCCCATTCTGGCATTTTCTTTGCCTCCAGAGGGTCGAGGATAAGGCTCTGCTGCCTCTACCCTCTTTCCTTCCACCCTTTGGGGGCCGTTGTTAACCCCAGGGGGTGTGATTAGGGGCCCCCCGTCCAGTCCTGGAGTCTTCTTTTTATCCAAAGCCCACCGTGTTTGAGGATTTAGTCGGTGAAGCTTAATTCCTTTTCTCAGTGGATGATCAATTTTCTTCCTCCTGCTGTTTACTTTCCCTCCTTTGTTTTATTAGGAATAAAGGAAAGGAAATTGAATGATAGTGAAGTTCATTTCTGCCATCTTAACCTGGAACTTTGACTTCTCTCTCGATCTTTGTTATTTTACTTAGATCTGGGTGAAGTGAACTCATTAGAGTCCTCGGGCTGCTGGAGAAAATAGCATGTTGAACCCTCATCTCACCGAGTCGTAACCCTGAGTGCTTCACCCGTGGGAGCACTTCGAGGTCGCTGCACATTAATCCTCTTTGCTGGTACAGTCTTACAGTTGTTACTGTTCCGGTTGGGTGTTTTTTTTTTTTTTTAAAACAATGTAAGTTTAAAAAAAAATTGGCAAAGGAGATGAAGTCTGACTCTGTTAAATTTTGTAAACTAATACATTACCGATGAGACTTTTTTCCCAGTGAAAAAAATAGTATGTGGTCCAAAATTCCTTTTAAATGTCACAATAGAGAACGTCTCCAAAACCTCTTTATTAATAAGTTATCAACTTTGGTATTTTTGTCAGACTTAAAAGGGCAAAATTCAAAAGTTTCTGGCACATTCACAATTAATTTTTTTATATTCTCCTAGGGAAAAATGAATTCATAGTTTTTATTCAATGTATCCCTCTCATTCCATTTGCCTTAAATACTTAGGAAACAATAACATTTGCAGATACTCCGTTTTATCTAGTGGTTATGTGGAGAAGAACATTTTGGGCAAATGTTAGAAGGGTTCTCATGGCCAGCATCGCGCAGGGAGCGTAGGAGGCCCAGTCCCTGATGGATGTCCCCGCCTGAGCCACGGCTCGTGATCGCTGCCCGGTCCCGAGGCCAGCTTGCCCCCACGGGAAGCAGCGGGCCCAGCCACAGCTCCATCAGCTGCTAGGACAGTGCCCCTCCCCTCTTACAGAAAAAGGAAATCATATGCTGTACAAACGTAAATTGAAACTCAAAAATAATTTTCATCCTTTGCCAGAGCATGAAAAAGTAAAGATGAAAGTCCACAGTTTAAAAAAAAGGAAACAAAATGATAAGCAGGTTTCTTTTTAGTGATGATTTTGGAGCTGTGAGCAGAGCAAGGAAGAGGCTGGGTTCTCAGTTGGCCCCGTGGGTGCTAGGAACTTGCCCGAAGGCTGTGAGGCTCATCTGTGGACAGGGCGGCATCATGTGCACCTGTCCCAGCAGAGTCCCCTCAGGAGAAAGAGGGCAGGGATCCGTGGGCACATCTGGGTTTGTGTCTCCTTCCTGCAGCGTGCTGGTGAGGGGGTTTCGGTCAGCGCCTGACCTTCTCTTCCTCCCCAGGAGACGGGGATGTCAGTGATGATGTTTGCCTCATCGGGTATCGTGAGCAACAGCAGAGAGCATGTGGGGAGAACAGCGCTTTGTGAGCTCTCAAGGGTTCTAGGTCTGTTATTGGCCTTGTCTTCTCTTGCTCAGAGAAATGTTATCGATATATTAGTAGCTTTCAGTCCTATTCACCAAAACGATAGAAACAAATGTCAAACATCTGTTGCAGTGCTCACTCCCAAGAAAGCTTTTTTCAAAGGAAAATTAATTTGCTTTTTTCTCCTTAAAGCAGAATGACAGGGACGCCTGGGTGGCTCAGTTGGTTAGGCAGCTGCCTTCGGCTCGGGTCATGATCCCAGCGTCCTGGGATCGAGTCCCACATCGGGCTCCTTGCTTGGCGGGGAGCCTGCTTCTCCCTCTGCCTCTGCCTGCCACTCTGTCTGCCTGTGCTCACTCTCGCTCCTCTCTCTGACAAATAAATAAATAAAATCTTTAAAAAAAAAAAAAGGGCAGAATGACAACACAGATGAGAGCTTAGCCCTCCATGTGGGGATCGCCGTCCACAGTGGGTCGATCCCACCAACTGTGAGCCATGACAAGGAACGCACTTATTCTACTTAACCCAGCATCCTGACTTTAGAACTGGTTCCCAGGAGTGAGACCGAGACTCAGGATAGTAACCTCGACACCTTTAGAGTGTCTGATTATGGTTGGATGGTCAGAGACATTCTCCAGTCTTGCTGGAAGCTCCTTAGAAACCAGAACTGCCTTCTTCCCGGGTGTGCCGTTCACAACACCTGCATGTCAGCGTCCCTGTTCTCGTTAGGCACACCCAGGTCCGCCGGGTCCGCCTTTTACCTGATTTTGGGGGAGAAATGAAGACTTCGACTCCCTTCAGAATGCAAGCTCAAGTGCACACAAAGGTCAACAGGGGAGTTTCCTGGGAAGCCGGAAAACTTGCCTTTGGCTGAGCTAGAAGTTGCACATGAGGCTGAGTTTAGGCAGCAGAGCAGCCTGTCTGTCTGTCTGTCTGCTGAGCGCCGAGTGTGATGCTCTTCCCCTCTGCTGGCCGCAGCGTGTCTTTGGAAGGAACTCACATAAGCTGAGAGGGACATCCATCTTCCATTCCCACAGGGATGTCATCCCGGGCTCTGGGCCCTGGTGCTAGGGTCGAGCCAGCGCGCTTGCAGCTGCATGTGGGCCCCATGGCCCTGGGGTCCGCACACCCCTGCCTGCTGTGCCCACCGCACCCCTGTACACAGGTGTGCTGGGCCAGCCAGTGCTGACGGTTTCCAAGACGAGGTCAGGTATGGGGACACTTTCTAAAAGTAAAATCATCCCAGTAGTAATTTAATATTACGTAATAATAGCTGGCAGAGAA
Organism: Neogale vison; assembly: GCF_020171115.1. NCBI lineage: Eukaryota > Metazoa > Chordata > Mammalia > Carnivora > Mustelidae > Neogale > Neogale vison. The sequence goes on from NC_058093.1 coordinate 42,962,204, forward strand.
GGCTGAACGCCAGTCATGTAACAAATTTACATGTTGGCCACGGGGAAGACTGGGCACTGTGGGCTAGGAACACAAAGTTGGGGAGAATAGACCTGCAGGAAAACCATTGGAATTTGGATAATAAAATAGGCATCAAAAAACACTACATGAAAAGTGCGGTTGGATGCAGAGTTTGGGGGTGTCCTCTTAAATCTAAGGTAGGCAAATACCTAATGCTCAGGATGGACTGGACGCTTGCTTTGAAGTCCTGAGCCATGGCCCCCTCTGAAGCCAGGCCAGCTTGGCACTTCACAGGCTGTCCTCCTGAGACTCTCCCCTTTGCATTTCTAAACTGCAGAAAATGAATTTTAAAGTCGTATTTTATTTACGTGCCAGACTGTGTTTCTTCAGGACCCAGCAGCCCCATTCCAGTGGAGCCCGCTGGTGGTCCGTGGGACTTTATTTATATATAAGTCTTCTTAATCTCTTTCTTTCTTCTCACACGCTGGATGCTTCAGTATCTGGCCAAATTTTATTTAATTATTAAATCTTTGGGGTTCTTGGCAAATCCATAGGTGTATTTAATTTTTTACCTGTTGTGTGTATAGTACCAGAAAAATCACATAAGCCAATTATAGGTGTCTAATATTAGTAATTATAAGATAATGAAAAAACATGCTAATTATATACCTTGAGGGGAAACGTTAAGTGATTTTAAAATTGGGAGGGGCCTTTAGCGGTGGGAGAAAGGATCACCCCTCCTTTTAGAGATGATGTAAATTAGGTCTGGATCCTTTGCTGAGGTTACAGAGCTGGATATTGTAGAGGAGTAAGAAAAGAGGTCGTTGCTAACCTTCCTTGAGTTGAATACTGTGATGGAACCATCTGGAAGCAGAACTTGCCAGTAAGTCTCCACAAATATGCTGGAAAGGAAGAAAGTGAAGGAATGGTGGTTAAATTCATCCAGCACGGTCTGTGGGTAGGATATGCGAGGTGGAGGTGCTGAGCCCTATGCCATCCCGTTCCTGGAAGGCTGGGTGCTGGACGCCTGCCCACTGGGCTCTTGCTCCCTGGAGGGGGACGGGGGGAATGCTGCTGGTTTGGGAGATCAGGTGGCCCCAGGGACAGGCTCCATTGCTCACCTCCTGCTTGGAGGCCACATGTGTGGCCATTGTGCCCAGGGCAGGTTTGTGTGCTCTCCAGTGCTGGCGCATCAGGGAGCTGCTGGGCCAGCCGGCAGGGACCCAGGGTCCCAGGGAGACGAAGAAGGGCAGGGGCTCTGGGTCAGACCTGCACGTGGTGCAGAACTTGCAGACTGTGGATTGCCGTGGGGGTGGGCCTGCGGCCGAGGGCGGGTGTGAGGCAGCCAGGAAACTCCTGCAGAAGCCTGGATGATTTAACAGATACAGACAGTCAGGATGGAGAGAGTAAAGGGGGTTTCAAAATGTTCTGGGGATAAGCTAGGTGGAGAGAGAGAAAGTGCATGCGTGTGTGTGTGCGCGCGCGCATGTGAGCTCACTCTAGGAGGGTCTTGAGGACCAAGACCGGGTACCAATGTATTGGTTTGCTTGGGCTGCTGTAACTGAGGGCTACCAACAGGGGGCGCTCCAAACAACGCATATTGATTCTCCCACCATTCCGGAGGCCAGAAATCAGAGGTCACAGTGTGGGTAGGGTTGATTCCCCCTGAGCCTGTGGAGTTGGATCTGTTCCAGGCCTGTCTCAGTCTTCTCGTGGTTTGGGGGCATCTTCGGTGTTTCTTGGCGTATAAAGCTCCTGCATTCATCTTCACCAAAATTTCCCTTGTCCAGGGACTCCAGTCCCTGGATAAGGGGCCCATCCTACGCTAGTATGAGCTCATCTTAACTAATCACATCTGCAGTGAATTTATTAGCACATAAGATCCTTTTCTGATGTATTGGGCGTGAGGACCTCAGCATATGAATTTGAGGGGGATGGGACCCAGTTCCGCCCATAACAGAGGTAATGGTGGGCCACTGCATGAAATTAACGTTGCTCTTTTAGGATGTGATAATTAGCAACTTAACAGATTGAGGAGCACTTAATGATTACTGGGTTTTTTTTAAATACCTGCTGGAACAACAGGGTTCCCACAGCCTCCCGAGGGCCCCAGACCTCAGCCCTTCCCTTCGTTCTCCCGAGCACCGACAGGACTGTGTTGCTGAAAGGACATTTGTGAGGTGCTACCCAGACCAGTCCTTGCCACCAGAGGGCCCAGCGGATGTGACGTGTGAACTGCCTTGAAATCACTCAGAGCACCAGTATTTCCTGCGACGTGAGAGCTCCAAGTTCTGCATCAGATCTCTAGACGGACGTGATCTGAAGTGCTGTGCTCACTCGGCTTCTCTGTAGTGCTGTCACCCTAACTCAGGCATTAAGATCGACCCACTGGGAGTCAGAGGGAGGAATCGTGAGCTTGTACACAGATTCCCGTGGCTTGTCCCTTGTCCCCCTCAGTGTGACCCGTCAGATCTCTACAAATAGGATGTGAGGGGAAAGGTTTTTCCCAAAGTAAAGAATAGATTTCCCATCTGACATTGGTTTTTCATGAGAAGTTGAATTCGATTTATTCTCACCAAGACATAGAAGGTTTCCAGCATCTCTCTCTCTCTCTCTCGAAGATTTTATTTATTTGAGAGAGAGAGAGATCACAAGTAGGCAGAGAGGCAGGCAGGAAGCAGGCTCCCTGCTGAGCAGAGAGCCCGATGCGGGGCTCGACCCCAGGACCCTGGGACCATGACCTGAGCCGAAGGCAGAGGCTTAACCCACTGAGCCACCCAGGAGCCCGAAGCATCTCTCTTTTTTAAAGGTTTTTAAAAATGTGGAAGTGATCCTGATTGCTGTTGCAATAGCAATATAAGGAGGCTTATACATTAAGTGTATCTTTTATAAAAGCAAGTGATAACTCTTGGCAGAAATTTTGAATAGCACTAGTAATCCTTGTGAGTGGTTGCTGCCCTTCGGGTGGGGCAGGGGCCCCATTTTATAGAGGGGGACGCTGGGGTAGAGAGAGTTGAATAAGGACAGCGAAGTCCCTGGGGTGGCGTGTTGTGGCCCTGGGATCTGCACATAGTGCTGGCCTGGCCTTGGAGTCTTGTGGCTGCGTGCCCGTTGGGACATGGGGACTCTGCTGGGTGCCTAAGGTTTCCTAGCTCATTTTACAGTCTTGGCAGCCCAGCAGGGACAGGGTGCTGTACTTTTCTCCTTACACAGAGTCTGTGATTCGGGGACCATAGGTCATCTGCCCGTCTTCCTACAAGTGCAGAAAGTGGGCTGAGCTTGTCCAGATCCAGCGAGCAAAATGCCGGTCTCTGTGCTCTGCCTGCACTCTTTGATGGTGGCCTTGCGGGGGTGGGGGGGAGCAGAAGGAGCATCAGTCTGTGCTGTTGGAACGTTGGAGAGTTGTCTTTGGTTTTTGTTACTGAGCAGACTGAACGGCAGATAGAGCACGTGTGTTTTGTGGGCCTAGGAAGGAGAGGAGAGTGGGGGCGTTCATCTGTGTATGTGCAGATGGGGGCCTGCTTCAGAAGGTTGGTCCCCCAGCTGGCCTGCCACTGTGCACATAGCAGGTGCCTGTCTGGAGCTGTCGGGAAGGCCTGGAAGACAGAGGGCCCACTTGCATCCTCCGGGGCCGGTGGGGATGCTCTGCCCATGTGGTTCTCTGGGAAGTGGTCGTCCGGGGCTCAGGTGGTGTTTCTGGAAGGCACCTGTGCCGAGGACAGAATGAGAGCAGGTGCTGATGCATTTCTTTCCCAGAAACAATTCAGAATCCTGGTGAGGACTCAAAGCCCAGGATCTCCAAAGTGCTTTGTCTTTGGAGGTGGCTGAGGGAACCAGAAGTGGACATCCTTCCCACGTCCAGGAGAAGCCTGGTGGGGTGGTCTGGGGTGCTATAAGGAGGTGCACAGGACAGTTGCATGTCCCTCCCCAGCTAGGCGTGTGCAGGGCCGAGATGAGGAGGGCCAGCCCCCCTTCCCGTGTGCACACACACACACACACAGCAGCCCAGCAGGGTCCCTGGTGGTTTCTCGCTAACACGGCGTGCTCTCTAACCCCCCCTCGCCAGCCAGCTGCCCCGCTCTGTCTCGACTTGTGCGAGAGGCCATCCGTAGTTCTGTCTAACACGTGTGTGCTGGTCGAGCGTCCTCCCCGTGCTCGTGCCCCGTGAGTACGGAAACACCATTCCCATGATGTTCTGTGTTTTCCTTTCAAAAACTGGGTTTCTCTTGAGGAGAATACAGGTTCTCAGCCCTTGAATTTCTCAAAATGTTGTAGATTAGGCACCTGTTGAACATGAAAAATTCGTTTCAGTTTTGCGAACCCAACAAGAGAATGTTAATTCCTGTGCTGTTTCTGAACTCTGCATCAGTGTGTTCCCAGGGAGAGCGAATTCCCGAATTTACAAATAAAGGCTACGATCAAATGCTTCCCTTCTCAGCCACGGTGACCCCGGCATTGCCTGGGAGGCTGTGGACACAGGTCCTTAATGACAAATACTTAAAATCTGAGTTCAGTACTTCTTTTAAAATCCAGTGGTTGCTGGTCCTAAATACTGAGAGTTGCCTCCCGGGCGACAGCCTAGGGTGTATTTTTCCACAAGCGAAGCCCACGTCTGTTTACCCTCCTCACACCCTGTCTTTCCTCTGTAACGAGATGTTTTGTGTGTGGCAGGTGGCAGGTTCAAGAAAGAGATCGTTGTTGATGGACAGAGCTACCTGCTGCTGATTAGAGATGAAGGGGGCCCCCCAGAGGCGCAGGTGAGTACTACAAGCAAAAAAATGGAAAGTAGCCTCTTACCTTTGCTCCCTTGTTAAGGTTTTGGTTCAATAGGTGATTCTAGAAATCTGTCAGGTGTGTTCCAGAAAGGTAACTAGAGCCCCCATGAACACGTTCTGTCTAATAAACATTCTCTTGCTCCTTCAGACATAATCCTGGAGGGAAGTTAGGTCTGTGTGGCTGGTTTTCACTTTGTGTTTTTAAGATGGAAGGAACAGCTGAATGTGCACTGATTTGCCGACTGTTGATGTGACATCTGGAAATGTCCATAGTCCTCTACCATTCTCTGTCTTCAGTTTATTCCCTAGAGCAGCAGGATGATTGAGAAGTTGCTGGTTTAAAGTCTAGAAATCCAGTGGGGGCTGCCATGCTGCTTTCTGGCCTTCTTGGTGCAGGTTAACCCTACTGAAAACCAGTGTGCGGTATGGTGTGGTTCCCTTGGAGGTTCCCTCAAGGCTGGGCGTCCTGGAGATCAAAAAGCTTAGATGTGGAAAACTTTGCCTTGGTTTACTCAATCTCCAGTTTATTATTTTACTTATGTAATAATTTACTAGCCAAGCACATATTACGTCCTGAATCCAGTCAACAGCGAGCAAACGCCTGCTGCTGTGGTGTGGGTTTGCTCCTGTCATCCTTGAGACGACCCCGGGGAGCATGCTCTTAGGAATCCTGTCTTCATGGAGGACCCTGATGCCGTGACATCTTGGGCGGGGTGGACATGGTGGAGGGGCACAGACCAGGGGATGGAACAAGAACCCCCTGGAGATCTCTGTCTTGGCCTCTGGCCATGAGACTGTGTTGACCAGTCCTTTCTTCTAGTTGTACTTTGTTCAGGAGCCTTCTTTAGCCCAGAAGCGTACCCTAGTTAAAGATTTCTACTGTGGAGGGATATCAGCAAAAAGCCTTTCAAAATTAGGGACAGGATTTTGTACAAAATTAGGCAGAGTGTGTTTGAATATCCAGGGCTGGGGGCATATCTGTTTTCCCATTACCCTTCTCAGGCACATGGAAGCCTGATCTTTGTTTTCATTGTTCCAGAACAGTTCATGCACCTCACCTAAGAGAACAGCTTCATGAACAGGATTGTAAGGCTTTTTTGTGGGTACTAGTGTCCTCTTAGGTTTGTGGAAAACCTGCCGGTTCACCGGCTTTTTGTGTGTGGCAGTTGGTGGGAGCAGCCATTGGGATGGGTGAGGGCTGGTTCTGGAGTGCTCACCACCTGCTAGGTGCTGGGGTAGCCCGGCCGTGACCACAGGAGTGCGGGATATGGCTTGCTTTTCCTCTGCACAGGGGCTCACACAGCCTTGCTCCAGTCCTGGAGGACCATGAGAGCTCTCCGGGTGCTTGTGCTCGTGTGTGTGGGGAAGCTTCACTGCACTTCTCGGAAGAGAAAGGGAAAACATACCTGGAGGTGGTGAAAGGGGAAAGGAGAAGCCTTTGGCCCCCTGGGTCCTGGGCCCTTTGCAGGGGCATCAGGCCCATCCCAGGATTCATTCTTAACAAGATCCTGGGCTCATTTAATTCTGCTGTTATCATTTGGACTTCGTCTTTATTTAAATCTTATCATGTAGAATTTTGACGTATAACTGAATCACTTTTCTGTCACAAGTCAGAGCTTACCCCACAAAAAAATTCCCCCAGATATATCAGAGCCGATGCCTAGACTGGTAAAAGCTTACCTAGGAACTGTGGCTTTACAGAGAAAGTAAACAGGATTAATATTATTTTTCATTTTCATGTGGAAAGAGCAGGGTCTTCGGTGGCAAATTGGCCTGCTCTGGATTCTGCTGTTGGAACCATGTGTGATGCTGTAGGGCTGAGCCTCCAGGGCCCCCATTCACTAGGCTCCAGCCTTACAAGTGGTTTAAGTACTGAGTGGGCCAGTACATGCCTGGCTGTAGTCACTTGCCCCGAGTAGAAGTGATGGAGGCTTCACCTGGATGCAGGTAAAACAGGAACAAAATAGCAAGAATCAGGCTATTGTGGGATTTTAATGTTTTTCTCTGATTTTTGCTCATTTTGTTGATTAGCTTTGTGTATTTCTCTAACCATGGTTTATCATATCCTCAGAGGGTGCTTTCAGAATTCACTGGCAGGGGTGCCTGGCTGGCTCATTTGGTGGAACACACGACTCTTGATCTTGGGGTTGTGAGTTTGAGCCCCATGTTGGGGATAGAGATTACTTTAAAAAAAAAAGGATTCAGTGGCAGCTGATATTTTCAGTAGAAAGCCCTCTTCTTGTGAGAAGGGAGTGGGCCACAGCCTGGGTAGAGGATTTCTGAGAGGCCACTGGAGCCCGGAGAGGAGCCCCCGCCCCCATCTCAGAGGGGTCCAGCCAGGCTCCTGGGGGTCCTGTGAAAGGGAGTTGGTATGAAACAAAGCTCCAGCGTCACTGTCAGCACCTGTCTTCCGATGTAGGGAAGTTTCTTCTGGGAGCCTGGGTTTGCCTTGTGTTTGTGGGACTGTGGCTGGCTAGATCGGGTGCAGAGAGGGTAGACGTGCCCATGGGCAAGCATGTGCAGGTTGTGTTTCTGGGAGTCCGGGGTGGCCTGGGTGGGAAGGCGGCGAAGGTCCACTTCCAGATGTGCCACAGGGTGGATGTTAGTGACACCAGAGCCACGTGTTACAGCCGAAGTCAGGCATCCATTGGACTTGGCCTGTATGAGGGGACTGCCTGCCACGCACCCTGTCCCCACGAAGACGCCGTCCCCACCCTTCCTCTCCGACAGACAGCCTTGTCACTCAGCTTCCCTTCTCTCTGCCCTCTTTTCTCCCTAGTTTGCCATGTGGGTGGACGCTGTGATATTTGTCTTCAGCTTAGAGGATGAGATAAGCTTCCAGACCGTTTACCACTACTACAGTCGGATGGCCAACTATCGGAACACGAGCGAGATCCCTCTGGTTCTGGTGGGGACCCAGGGTGAGTGCCGCCCGCGCGCAGCTTTGGGGTGAAGGACCCCGACAGTTGAACAGTGAGTGGACTCAGGGCCTGTGGTTTTGGCGTGGAGGAATTTGAAAATGGTGTGAAGAAGAAATAATTTCCACCTGAAGGCTTTTTCTGTGAGAATCCAGAAAACTGAAATTGTCCCATTTCCTGATTTGATTCTATGGAAAAATCACTCGGTCAGCACCTTCAGAGCAAAATCCTTTCCAAGTGCTCTCGAGAAAACAAAATCTATTTTCTCTTCCTGTCATGGGACCTCTTAATTCTTTTGGGTATGTCAGATAGTTGATAAGCAATTTAAAAGCGTATTGATTTTAACTTTTGGTACATCTTTAAAATACTACTGATTTCTTATACGCAGCAGAGTTTTGTTTTATGCTGCTCTCTTTGTTCATATGTTATGATCTTTGTGTAATTTTTCATCTGGCAGGTACCTCAGTGTCTGGAATTACCTGTAAGAGTGCATTTCTTGTCTTCCGCTAGGCCACTTAACACTTGGCCTCTTGCAAAGTGACAGCCCTGAAGTGTCCTTGTTCTGGATCAGATTCACTGATGGGCAGATGTCCACCATCTGTGTCTTAAGGCCACATAGAATGTTTTTAAAAATCAGATGCAGGTTGACTTTAAAGCTGCTTTGTCAGCAGTACGGGTAACTTACAAATGATCATGTCAAGACAAACCGGATTACACCTTCATTTTGTTGTTGTTGCTGTTCATGTGCTCTGTGTGTTAATTCCTTAGAGTGTCCACATCTGGTTTGCCTTTCTGTGCCCTGATGTGAGACTTTTCTAAACGAGAAACGGGCTGTGTGGCAGCAGGGACAGAAGGCCAGCTGTGTGCATGGTACGAGGTCTCGTGTGCCAAGACGGAGCTCAGGTGGGGAAGCAGCTGCCTTGCCACGGAGCCGCCTGGGCCAGCCCCAGCGGGGTGGGTGTGTCTCATGAGAACGGAAGTAACGGAAGTGGCATGGGATCCACGGAAAGCATCATCTCCATGTGCTAGATAGAAACTGTTCGAGTCGGGTTATCGTGGGGAGCACCCCCACCCTCTTTTAGGGAAGGTGTAATGGCCAGGGGTCTCAGGACTGAAGCCTGGGAGCTATGGTGGGTAGATTCCACCTACAACCAGATGGGAAAGAGGTTTTTTGTGCCCAGGGCGTCCTCTAGTGGTCGCCGGGAAACCAGGGCGGGCCCTTGGGAAGCCCTGGGTTCTTGCCTCTAACTCACTGAATGGGCCTATTGGAATGGGGCCTCCTGAAAAATTCTGTGTTTTGTGGTGGGTGGCAGGATCTCCAGCAGGTCTGCTGAGAGGTGCCCTGAGGCTGGAGCGAATCCTGCGGGCTGCTTTCCCTGCGGGCCAGCCCAGGGCATTTCTGAGCAAAGACAGACACTGGGTGCAACCATCCCCTCGGCGGCTGAGTTCAGGGCTTTGTATCTTTGACGCACAAGGCCTTTTTTCTGTGGACTCACTGTGCTGGGCTCAGGGACTTCCTCGGTCTGGGCAGGGAGGCGATACGTGATCCGCTTGGGGTCTTGTCGTCTTAGACAACTGTGGTTTCGGTAGTAGAGGGTGGAGTGGCTGGTCCTGGGTGTGGGGCTGGCTAGCCCTGGCGTCAGAGCATCCTGGCGCCGTGACCTGGACTGCTGCCTGCCCGGACTCTGGCTGGGGTGCAGTGCAGGAGCTCCCGTGAGGCCCCTGAAGCACCCGCGGGCATGTGCATGTACGACAAGCCGTCATTTTGTTCTCTTTGTTAGATCCCGACACACAGCTTTACTAGGGCCTGGCTGGGGCTCCAGAAGCATGCCTTTCTGTTCCCTTCCCTGGAGATGAGCGTTGCCCTCTATGTCCTACCGCAGCTGCAGGAAGGCAGAACCATGCCTCCCCCCAGGATGGCCCACGTGTTTGTAGAGGAAGCCTGCAGAAGGCTCCAGAAGACTCTGGGGAAGCCCCAGTGTGGTCCCCAAGGGGGAAGAACCCACCCCTTTTTCTTCCTGCTGATCTTCTTAGCATTTGTGTGGAAAGGCCTCAGGCGAGTGAACACCTGAGCCAGGGAGCCTGGGTGGAGGGTGGATGCTGGCAGTCTCCTCACATTCACATTTGTCTGTGGGGCTTTGTTCATACGTCAGCACTGCCGAATCCCAAATGAACAGGACATGTTACCAAGTAGGGACGTTCCTCACCTGAGGGGTCCTCTTGGTCAGACCTCTCATTTCCAGAGTGCCCTAGAAATCCCTGTGGCAAGAGGGTAGAGTGAGTGTAGGCTTCTAGAAGGTTCTGCTCTTAGGTACTTGTCACTGCTTGCAGCCTTGCTTTCTGTGAAGCCTGCGTATGTCTGGTACTTTTGCTTGGGCTTCATGGGATGCTGGAGGTAAAAGGTGGGTCGGGTCATAGATGGGGGACCCTGAGCTTTCCCCCACGCTAGGTGTGTGGGGTTGGAGGCCTTATCTAAGGGCGGGAGGAGTGTCTCTGCGAGACTGTGTGTTCTCTCCGGGTACAGTCAGGAAGCTGTGCGAGGGTCTGCAAGCGGACAGGACACTTGCGAATGAGGCAGTTACATGATGTTTGTTAAGCTCATTCTGTTTTAAAGGCTGCAGGTGATACCAATTTAAGGGAGGGGCACAAGCTGTGAACAGGTGCAGGGTTACAGGTGGAATGAGAGATGGGGCTGGTATAGCCCGCTCTGATGTGTGCTGCGGGTACAACATGGCCACAGAGGAGATGTGTTGCTGCCCCTGGGAAGTCCAGATGAGACAGTGCGGCAGGCCTCTTCCTGAGGAAGGTGGGCTCCGGGACTGTTGGGGACCCCAGGTCAGGATAAGCTGGATTTACTCTATGGCATGTGTTTTCCACATTATACCGGAGCATTGAAAAATTACAGATTTTGACCTGAAAACTACTGTTTTCTTAAAAGATGCATGCACCGGGGTGCCTGGGTGCCTCAGTGGGTTAAAGCCTCTGCCTTCGGCTCAGGTCATGATCCCAGGGTCCTAGGATCGAGCCCCGCATCAGGCTCTCTGCTCGGCAGGGAGCCTGCTTCCCCCTCTCTCTGCCTGCCTCTCTGCCTACCTGTGATCTCTGTCAAATAAATAAAATCTTAAAAAAGAAATGCATGCACCTTTAAAATATACTTCTTTTCCTTAAGTGTTGGGAAATCCAGGTCAGATTTATTAGTCTGGAAGACAAGAAGACAGGATGGGGTGGTGTTTGAAGAAATCCCTGTAGGGTACCTTACTAGGGAGTGTTCTAGAACATTATTGAGGTGGCACAGGCCATTGTCAGAGAAAGAGGCCTGAATCAGAGTTAGTCTTGATTTCTCTATGGGAAACTGTCAGGTCAGGCATATACCATGAGATAAAAATAAAACAGGAAGCAAGAGAAAAATGGGGGAAAAATGAATAAATTATTCCCTCAAGATGCCACTTTTTCATACTTACAAAATTAAATGTCACATGCATGTCCTGAGCCCAAAAATAAACACAATTTATTTATGTATTTATTTATTTTTTAAGATCTTATTTATTTATTTGATAGACAGAAATCACAAGCAGGCAGAGACGCAGGCAGAGAGACAGGAAAGGAAGCAGTCTCCCTGCTGAGCAGAGAGCCCATGCGCGGCTCGATCCCAGGACCCTGAGACCATGACCTGAGCCTAAAGCGGAGGTTTCACCCACTGAGCCACCCAGGCGCCCCAAACACAATTTAGAAAGTCGTTGCCGTCTCCATGGTTTCTGCTGTGCTGCTGCTCTTCCTTTGACTAGTGGAGAAAAGCCTGTCGGTGGATCTTTGTTTCAAGAGCCGTTGGCATTTTCCGTGGTGCAGGAGCCTCAAGCCTATGAAGAAAATGTCACAGGACAAAAAAGTCCCTGAAAAGTGACTGTTGTCTCACACCTTGGTCCTAACATCTTGACCTTTCTCTGTTGGCATGTGCCAGGCACCAGAACGCATGATGGGATGGGGTCGAGGCATCTGGGACACTTGAGCTAAAGAAGCCTGGTTTTTCTTTGTTTAGGGGACTGGTGGCAGATGGCCCACACCTGTTTGTTACTCAAACGTCCCCGTCTGTGTACAGATCCTGCAGGAAACGGGTACACCCAGGTCTGGCTCTGTTAAAACCTCAGGTGGTTTGCAGCCCAGTGCTTGGGGCCCTCCACCCGCCCCTTCACTTCTACTCCTGCCTTGGTCTCCCATAAACACACCAGCTGCTTGGTTGCCCCCTGCCCCAGGCTCTCCCCCTTCTTCCCCCCCTCCACCTCGCCCCAGGTAGTGGCTGGTTGGTCTTTACCTCCTTCCTACAGGTGGGGCTGCCCTGAACATCCACACTGAGCCCACTGACCGTCGAGTGTCCTGCCTGCCTGACTCGGGTCTTGCGGCCAAGCTGCATTCACAGCTGTTCACGTCCCTGTCTTGTTCTCTGCCTCTCCCTCGGCCGACCTGGTAGCACCTCTGTGGGAGTGCCGAGTTTTGTCTCGTTCACTGGGCATCCCTGAGCCTGGAACAGATGCCCAAGGGCAGCTCTGTGGGCACGGACCCAACAGGTGTGTGTTTACACCTGCGGAGTGATGCTGCTGGAAGGCAGCGAGCAGCGTGCTGTGTGCACCAGACACCGCCGGCCAAGAGGGAGCATCGGTGTTCTTTTCTCCTTTTTTAAAGTATTCTCCTCCAGAGTCACGTTTAACTCTTAACTCCTTCTTTCCGGGCATATGTTTATCTTTGTTTCAGAAGCGGGATCCTTTGTTTACAAATGAGGACTCTGCTGAATGTTTGAGATCATTACCTGGAGGACAAAGCAGGCTCTGAAAACTCCAGTTCTTAAACATGTTACCTCCCTGGGAGCAGGGCACAGGTTTTGAGCTACTTGGAGACTTGAAGTGGCAGAAAGTAAGTGGGGCTGCTTACGGTCATCATGTTGCTGTCTGTTCCAGATGCCATAAGTTCCACTAACCCACGGGTCATTGACGACGCCAGGGCGCGGAAGCTGTCCAGCGACCTGAAGCGCTGCACCTACTATGAGACGTGCGCCACGTACGGGCTGAACGTGGAGCGGGTCTTTCAGGATGGTGAGTGCTCCTGGCGCAGCCGGGTCCCCTTCCCCCTGCGCGGGGTCCTGTCGGTGGGCATGTGGGCCTTGGTGGGAATCCGGGGGCCCCTCTGTACTGAGGTGGTGCTCGGCGGCATGCAGCAGTCCACAGGGAATCCTATGTGGCACGCTTGTGATGGGACTTCTGTGCACGGGGTACGACACCGCCCACACTTACTTCTGCACGTGATGGGTCACATGTACGCATTTGCCATTTCTTATCCACCATAGCTGCTCATTCTTAACCCCAGCCCATCTCTAAAAACAGTCTGAAATATTTGCTTTTAGGCTTTGGGGAGAATAAACCGAGAGAGTCAAGTTTGGGCCAAAAAAAACACAAACAAACAAAAAACCCAACACCAACCCCACATTAAGACTCATGGCTGAGAGCCAGCACCACAATTTAGGAATTGTTTCTTTGTTGCTGAATCCATCAGTGATCACCCACCCCCAGAACAGCCAGGCAGCAGACTGGAAGCCCTCCTGGAGAAGCACGGGGCTTTTGCATGGGGCTTTTACGGGGCAAAGACAGTCTTGTACAAGATCAAAGTGGTGGGCTGAGAAGTGGAAGGGGATGAATGAAGAGGTGGGAGGGAGGGAAATGTAGGGAGGGAGGGCTGGTCTCTGGTCTGGAGGGGTTGGGAAAGTCTGGGGGAAGGAGAGTCCCTAGGCCTGAAGGGACAGTACTCCCTGCAGAGGGTCCTGATGTCCACGGGGAGTTGTGGGTAGTCACTGCCAGGCCGTCCCCCCTTGCCCCCCCCATCTGGCTGACCTCTGTGGTTGCAGAGGAGACCACCTGAGCCGTGGGTCATCCCGGTCTTGCCGGCCCAGACCGCAACAAAGACATGTTTCTGCCAGGGCAAGCAGTAATTACATGCCTGCATCTCCGACCTCCCCAAACGGGGCAATATATGCTCATCTTCTAAATGTCCAGATGAGTTTTCAGATGGAATTGGAGAAATCCCACATTTGGACCATTTTAGGACATTTCATAGATTGGGTCCTCTCCAAACCTTGCATTTTCTTCCCTTTTCCACAAGACCTGGTCCCGTTCTCAACTCACAGCCTCCTTCCCTGCACCGTGGCTGGTCCTCCCCCTTCTCAGCCCGTGTGCCCTCTGGGTCCTCCCTGCCTCCCCAGCGCCTGTTCTGAAACAGCGGCTTCCTGCTAAGGAACAGCACGAGGGCCTTCCTCTTTTGGCACGCATTTACAACCCCCTCGCCATCCCCCTCCCTGATGGAGCCCGTGATGGCCCATGGGCGCCCCTACTTATGTGAAGAGCAGTGTGCGGAGGCGCAGGGGGTTCCGGGGGTGGGGAGGGGGTGCCCTGCGGGGCAGGCAGCCTAAACCTTGTGGGGTTACCACAGGTGATGGTCGCCAGTCTGGGGCGCACAGGCCGCTGCTGGTCTGTGTCCCCTGGGGCACGTGGGTGGGTTGCTCTGGTTGCCACAGAAGCCTGTGCACGTCGCCCTGCCAGGCCCGACTGAAATAGCTCCTCTCTGGCCCTCTGCAGCAGCTTGCCCGCCCCTGCTGGCGGTTTTAGGAATTTTATCCCGTGAATGAGCTAATTCTCCATAGTGATTGCTTTACGTGTGCGTTTATCGCAGACATGAATTGTTCATCAATAAGTGAGCTCATACGTAATAATTGTAAGAGTTGGTCCACACTGGGGGATGCCCAGGTCCCGTGCTTCCCTGCCCTGCCCCCTCTGACTGTGAGGGGGAGCACCAGCCAGGGGAGAAGAGGGAGGACCTTTCCAAACAGCGTTACTGTATCCTCTCCCAGGGCTTCTGCTGCGATTTGACAAAGCACCTGAGTTTTCACAGGCTCAGGAGATTTCCAATACATTTTGTTACTTCTTATTTTAGAAATAATGCATTGCTGTTAAATATTTAAACTATATAGAGTCAGAAAAGAAAATAATATTCATGGTACTATGGTTTCTATGACTATTATGATTTTGTCTTTAAAATATTTCTATTTATACGAAGATCAGTTTTAAAAATAAAATTAGGGCTTACTCTGCGTGTTCTGTAGGAGGATTATATCTTTTTGTGTAATTGTTTTATCTGTGATAAAAGTCATTGCTGACCAAGTTGGGACTATGCTCAGTATTTAGAAGCCATGAACGGTAACAGTCCATTTTAATCCTTAAGGAGAAAAGAAACCTCATAATGTTTAGAGTTTAAAGAAATCAAGGCTTAGAAAAATTATGGAGCTTAACCAAAGGCATCGGGTCTGGATGGGATGCTTGTCTTGGGACCAGGAGCCCAGAGCCTTAACCGTTCTGCCATTAAAGCCGCAGTGATGTGGGTCCTGCCTGGTCCCCTGGGGGAGCCTGGACAAGGGTGCACAGCGGGCTCCCCAACCACTCACAGACTCAGGTCACTCAGATTTCTCAGTGGACTTTTCTGGTTTCCTTTACGCCTTAGGACTTGCTTTTATTTATGTGCTTTTCTATCTTCGCATCATAGAGAAGGAACGAGCATGTGGTTTCTACGTAACATTTAACTTACTCCTGAAAGGAGGATGCAGGCCTGGGTCTTAGACCACCAGATGCCCCCCGCTTGCCCCTGCCCCCGCCCACCAGACTTACTGGTTGACTGGCTCCCTGAGTTTTTTTGTTTGTTTGTTTGTTTTTAAAGATTTTATTTATTTATTTGACAGAGAGAGATCACAGGTAGGCAGAGAGGCAGGCAGAGAGAGAGAGAGAGAGAGAGAGAGAGAAAGAAGCAGGCTCCCTGCTGAGCAGAAAGCCCAATGTGGGACTTGATCCCAGGACTCCGAGATCATGACCTGAGCCGAAGGCAGCGGCTCAACCCACTGAGCCACCCAGGCACCCCTTGAGTTTATTTTTTAAGATGCCAGGGACTATAGTCTTTGCTTCTTTAACTCGGGAGTTCTTAGTATCCTGAAACTGAAGACAGATTGTGAAATTAATGGAGAAAGAGAATGCCTACTTTTCTCTACAGGGTGTAGTTCTCACACAGCTCTTGGGAAGGAGTCCAGGACACAGGGACTCCGTCAGCCCTGGGAGTGTCCAGAGGCTGTGCGGCAGGTGGATGCCCTCACCCAAGCAGCGGCCTTGCTCACACTGAGTCTCTGGTTCGGGGTTAAGAAGAGGGGATGGTACAGGGGGAGGGCCCCTGCCTTGGCGAAGTGGAGGGCTAGTGCCCAGAGATGGAAGCTTGCCCCTTCCCCAAGGGTGGAAGGCAGGTTGTGAAGGACCGGGTTGTCTTGACCACAGTGATGCTGGATCATCGTTGATCCTGCTCCTAGCTAAGTCTGTGTGGCTTGGAGAGCAGAATGTCTGGCCTCCACGAGGGGGTTCCTGTAAATAAGATTCACCTGCTGAGAAATCACATACTCCCCAGTTCTCCTGCATCTGGGCTACTGGTCCTCACATGGGCGTGGTTACCCGTCTGTTTGTCTGTCTGTCTCTCTGTCTGGATTTGCAGAAGAGCCCTGCAGGGAGCACGGGGCCCCACACGCTGGACCAGGGAATTGAGGCAGCCAGAGCTGCGTATGGCCCCCCACTTCCCGTGTCTCTCTGTCTGTCCAGTTCTGTGCAGCTCTGGTCACCGCCAGCTGTGTCTACAAGATTAGCTTCAGGCTTTTGTAGTTTTAATGTTGTAACAGTGATGTCCGTGCTTGGCATGAAATTTTTCAAAAGTCCCTGGTTATTTGTTCTCTTGGCCTGGATTCCTGAAGGCCCGGATTACAGAAAAATGATGTTCACTCTCTGCAGATATTGTTTGTTCTGGTGCTAAGATTTTTATTCAAGAGAAGGTCCTCTCGCTCTCTGAAGGAACCAGCCAAGTGGGAGAATCTCTTGCCATGAGCACATGTTTCCTGCCACTTTAGTTCAGTATCTGGGTAGGGAAAGGCGGGTCATGTTGGTGATGGTATGTTTCAACCGAGATAGGGACAACCTAAAATGAATATAACTTAGTGACAGGACTAAATCCTTCCCCTAGACCAACCTGTGCTGAAAGGCAGTGAAGAGCCACGTGTAGAAGTGGTTGGAGGGCCCTTTGGACCATTTGTGTGTGCCATCTTGAGAGAAGAAAGGGGACACTGACTCCCCATGTTCCGAACGGAACATTCGGAGTTTTAGTTCCTTGAGGTTGGGTTCTGGAAATGATGAATTCTCCTCTCTTTCCAAACACACTTAGATTTCTCAGCCTACACAGACTGTCCCTGGTTATGGCCTGTTTTGTTTTGATGGCAGTGATTGTACAGTGGGTATAGGAGGAGCGCAGTGATTTGGGTCATAGTGCAGTTCTCTGTTTCAAACTCCGCATGATGTAGAAGCAGTTTTCGGTGTGTTTTGATGTGAAGTAGAACCAATAGACCCCTAAGTGTTTGGGGAGGTATGTTTTATAATTTTTAAATATTACATTATCTGACTGGTGTGTGATATTTTAAAGATATCTGATATATAAAGAAAAGCAGTTTCCCTTTCATGTGGAATGAGTAAAACCTGATGGTGGTACAAAATATTTAATTTTCCCTTATCCAAGCTCCTTTATGACTTTTTTCTCTAGCCCTCCCTCCCTCTCCTAAAATGAACGGATAAATATGTGTATTGTAAAACAGCAGTGTTTTATATACAGGTCATTCCTGTTATGCATCCTGATGCCAGCTGTTTTTTTTACAGAATGTAACACTTTTACACGTAAACTCTAAAACTGTCATCACTTGTTAAATCTGAACTGAAAACACCCTATTAGACATTAGAGCGTGCTGCCCTGTAAAGCTCTAACTTCTTGTCTTAAGCTTGTTTTCATAGGATGGTAGGAAAACTGTATACAGCATTTCGCTCTGACAGTAATTGTTCAGACCCAGTCAAGATCCGTATAAGCAAGATGTAAATCAATTACATGTCACTGTCTGTCTCCCTGACCCTCTCCGAGACGGCTGGGTCTGTTATGTGTTATTCAGAGTACCTGGGTCGTTGAGTGATCTCCCGTGGAAGACCGCTCACCCTAGGGTAGATGTTCTGCGTTACTTCCATTGAAAGAGACAGTTCAGTTAGAGGTGCATGAGGGTGGGGAGGCTGGCCGGTCGTTCTGTGCACTGGTGGCTGGCTGGCTGGGCTTCCTGGTGATCACATACTTGGTGCAGTGTCCTGCAGTGCCGGTGTGGGCCCGTTCGAGGAGGATCCACGGCAGTCTCTTAGCATGGCCATACCAGCTCTTTACATGCGTGTTGTGGTTCACATTCTGGAAAGCACCTATGTAGAAGCAATGCCTAGTGTCCCCCAACCTTCGATGGCTCACCCATGCGTGGATGCCCTGTGCTGTCAGGGCTGAGCCTGGAGAGGCTGCGTGAGTGCCCCAGGGCTCTGTGGTACTTGGGGGAGCCTTAGTTTGCTTTCTGTCCTTCTCTTGCAAGGACTGATACCCTAATGTACAAAGCATCCCATTTCACATTAAATTCTGCAGCTGCTTGGTCCTAATTATGGCCACGTCCTGCACAAGAGTAGCTGTATTAATGAGCCCGGTTTGTACAACCTAATTGCTTGTGTTAGAGCATCATTAAGTGGGAGCAGTCTCCAGGGGTTTTGGCCCTGAGTGCTGCGTCACCCTGTTCCTTTCCGTTTTGCTGACACCGCGGTCTTTGTTTGTGCTGTTAAAGGATACGGCAATTAGGCCTCTTCTGTGCTTTCTCGGAACCAGCTTAATTTTCATTGTTGGGGTGGCCTATTTTATTATTTGTTTTGTTGCTGCTGTTTTTCTCTTTATTGTGTTAGGGAGGAGACTGGAGCCTGTCATTTGTTTTTATGTTTGTGTAATTCTTTTTTCAAAGGAGTTCTTTCAAAAATAAGATTTTCCGTGTTGAAAAGCAATCCATATATATGTGTACATTGGGCACCTCATATATATATATATATATATATATATATGATAGATAATAGCCAAGAGTCATTTAGTATCTGTCAATTTATATTTTTTTATCATTTGTATATATTTTTGTATATGTACATATGTATGTATATTTTTTATCATTTGTAATAATGACTAATAGTTATGTCACAGTTTAAGGGTTTCTAATGGACGATGGTAGATCTTAATAGGCCCTCTTTACAGCCAGCGTCCAGCCTGCGCGTCCTTTCTGTGCACGGTTTTCTCCACATGCCTGTGCCCGTCACCATCCCCATGCCCCCGCCCCGCCCTTGGCGTGTGCTCACTGCCCTGCTCCTCGTTGCACCGAAAGGTTGTACATTCAAGATTTCATGGGCAGATGGGTAGTTTATGTTATGACGGGGCAAACAGACTTTATTATGCTTAAATTAAACTTTATTTGGTTAATATTTTAAAACTTCTAAGAACAAGGATGACACATGCAAGTTGCCTCCATCTGGCAGAAGTAGCAGAAAGGCTCCTTGGACTGCTGTTGGTGAGTCGTGTAAGGTGGGCTTGGCCCCGTTTGTCGGCCGCTCCGCGGTTGTCATTAAACACCCATGTCAGTGGCTGTCACCGCCGGGTGGCTTCTAACCTGGTCGGTTCCTGCAGAAATTAGAATCTGCATGTCGCCTCCAAAAGGACCACGTCTGTCCCATTCTTGTCGCCTCTCATTAAATTGAAAAGATACCGGTGTTGACGTTAAGTAGAGTTCGGGTTGAGCCCATGGGTGGGGAGGAGGGAGTGCGTGTGGGGAGCAAGAAGGCCGGGGTCTGGGCGGGTCTTTCTGTGCCCTGTAGCCTGGTTTGTGTGTCACTGGGAGAGTGCGCGCATGGTTTGCCTTGGTTGTTTTTATAAAACATGATGTTATCGGTGCCCTTTGTGTGTGCATCTTTAAACTCAGTGAACTTCTTAAACCGGAGAAACTTTCTCTATGAGCAGGTTAGATCACAAAATGAAATAGTGAATTAATACCAAAGCTAAAATATCAGCATTAGCTATAGTACACCATTATTTTCAGAGGCTCAGAACCAAAACCAAAACCAAAAGAAAAACAAAAAACTCTCTTGAGTTGATATTTTTAGGGACAAAAAAAAAAAGTTGTTTGGAGTTGAAAGCCTCTTACAGATGAGCCAGCCCCCTGGTGGCTGCCCTGCCGCCCAGTGTTCTCAAGCACAGTTGCCAGATGGGGGACGTGCTGCGGTGGGGCTGACGGCCAGGCTGTACATGAATATTGTCAGGATTCATGTGACAGTTTGTTGAAAGTGATGACCCTGACATAATCCAAGTGTCTTAAGATATTATTATGAATTGGACACAAGCATGAAATCAGTTTGTTTCTTGTTTGGAGTCTCTCTGTGTAGAAATTTCCCCTTTTGAGAGTTTCTCTCTCATCCATTGAACTGTTCAGTGGCCCCCAAAGCTGGATGTTTATGAGGGTCTAACTCCTTTGGACGTGAGCCAATCTGCTTACCTTCACCGACACAGGTGAAAGCATTCGGCTAGGGGTATCTAAGTGGTGGGTGTGATTCAGACTTCGAGACTGCAGCTCCCGGCCCTGACAACTCAGATTCAGGTGTGAAACTGGGTAATTCTTTTTTTTTTTTTTTTAAAGATTTTATTTATTTGATAGTCAGAGATCACAAGCAGGCAGAAAGGCAGTCAGAGAGAGGAGGAAGCAGGCTCCCTGCTGAGCAGAGAGCCCTATGTGGGGCTCGATCCCAGGACCCTGGGATCATGACCCGAGCTGAAGGCAGAGGCTTTAACCCACTGAGCCACCCAGGTGCCCCCGAAACTGGGTAATTCTTAAACTAGTTTCTGGTGGGGCAGAGAGGACCCTGACATTTTTTACTCTTTCCAGAATAACATCCAAAGATGTCATCTTAAAATCCTGATACAAGGTTGCTTGTTATCACAAACAACAGGGGACAATGAATAGTCTTCCGTTTCAGAGTTTGTGGACAGATCTGGAAGGAGAGACTGTGACCGTCTCTGGAAGTTTCTTACCCCGCATCAGAAAGGTTTCCTGCCGCGCTTCCCTTACTGCGACTGTGGGCAGGCACCACGGCTGTCCTGTTCCTGTAGCTGTTGCTCTAACGCCCACCCCACCGACATGAGATCAGTAAACACACTATGCTCTGTTCTGATTTTTATGTGAAGACTCCTGTCTTCTGCTCATAGAATTAATGTTATCAGTGACACAGAAGACGGTGTGCTTATACTTTCCTGTCCTGTGGCATTATAGCCAGGCCTGCCCCAGGATTCTGTTAATGACTTGAGCCAGCTTGAATTAGCTTGATGTATCATTAATGCATACAAATGGCTCTTATTTTTGTTCATAATCTGTTCATAATGCCACGCCATTCTGCTCTTCTTAATGTTTTTAAAATGATTAAATGGTGATGTACTTTTTGACCTACTTAACCCTCCCCAGCCTCTGATCAACACAATATGAAAATATTCCTTAAATAGGATAGTCAGAAATTGTTGTTGTCATGGCTGTTGTTTTCAACCCAGTTTGAAGTCTTCTGTTTATAACATTTTCCCCCTAGAGAATACAGACATGGCCAGATTCTTATGGCCTCCCCCTCCCCGAGAACTGTCTGCCATTGACGGGGGTTAGCAGCACCATTAAGTTCAGTTTGTGAGAGACAAGGAAGAGTAACCCTCCAAGGAGGGAAGTCATGAAAGTCCTTAGCACCAGAAAGCATAGCTTTTCCTTATGAATACTGATGTTTTTGAGCACTTCTCAGCAGCTGGGGGCTGGCCAGGAGTGTGTGAGGGTCCAGCTCGGAGCAGACACTGGGCGTCCCTGGAGATAGGCTCTGAGATCTGGCGTCGGCTTGTAGGGTTAGTGCAGAGTCACTGGAAGTTCTCTGAAGAGAAGATGACCCCCCCGCCCCGAACGGCTGGATGGATCTTCCCTGATTTAGGGAGAAGGCAGCTGTGAGGGGTGTGGATCGCACACTTGTTTGTCTAAAGAAAAAGAACCTGTAGAAACTGCTGATGACAAAATGGGATTGTGTGAGGTAGGCTTAAAGAAGTTTAAAGAAGTAAAGAAGTTTACTAATTTGAGAGAGAGAACGCACCTGGGGGTGGGAAGGGCGGAGAGAGGGAAAGAGAATCCCAAGCAGAGTCCTCTGCTGAGTACAGAGCCTGATGCAGGGCTCGATCCCAGGACCCTGAGATCACAACCTGAGCTGAAACCAGGAGTTGGACACCTAACCAACGGAGCAGTGCCCCTAAAGAGATGACTTTTAAAGGATGGATGTGAAATACGGAGGTAGAAACCACCCATCACACCACCCCCTACTGGCTGTTACCGTTAGGGTGTGGGCTGTGTGGCTGTGTCCATTATCCGCCCTTGTGACATGGCACAACCGCTTTTTCACATCAGTAGTTTGTCTACCATATATTTCCTCATTTTTGCATTGCGTTCCCTTGAGTGACTAGAAATACTTTTTTGGCCCAATCCTCTATTAGACATTGAGGGGATCCCCCTAGTTATGTGTTTGTTTTAGGATCAGTGCCCGAGTGGATGGCTCTTTACCTAAATATTTGTTTCCATCCTTAATTCTTTCTTCAGGAGACAGCCCTGGAGGGGAGACGGCAGGCTCCATGGCCCGCGTGGCCTCACGGATTTTGGTCCTTGACCTGTAGGCATTCTTTGGGGTCATTCCTGCTCTCAGTTCTCCAGCGGGTGTCCTTTTTCTGTCTCCTGGTCACACTGGATATTTTCAGTTTAAAAACTTTCATCATGTATAAAGAGAAAATAATCATAATTCTTAAATTTGTCTCAAGTATGATTTTCTACCTGTTAATATAAAAATAAGCTCATTGTCCATAGTCAGGCATTTTGTTAAGAGATAGCAGTCAGTGCCTTGGGTGGGCCAAGGTCTGGCGTGTTGGGTGGCACATGGGAGCAGGTGAGCCTTGCTGCTCTTGCAGATGTGGCCTTGGTGCTTCTGGTAGGTTCTGCACAGCTGGAACACCCCAGCTTGCCATAGGTCAACAGCCCAGAGACCTCCCCAGTTCCGTGTGTAGCAGTGACCTTGAAGCGGGGTTTTCTTGCACTTCATCCATCCCTTCTGACCCATGGTGCCACCAGCATGCTGCCTTGTGTCGCCTCCGAGGCAGACCCCTGCAGTGGGTGGGAAGCGGCAGCTCCTGGCATTTGGACATTCCCAGAGCTCCAGGTCATGTCGCTGCTCAAGAGGGTTCAAGGGACTCTGGAAACAGAAGCAGTTCCAGAGAGGGGCCCTGACCCACTCCCTGCCCCACCCCCTGCCCTGGTCACGGGGCCTCTGCTGCGGCTGGGGACTGTTCCTCTGCAGTGGGGTCCTGATGCTTAATGCACGTGACCCCTTTGGTGGATGTAAAAATCCTATTGCATTTATTTCCTGTTTAGACGGTCAGAATCTGGGAAGCACACAGTCTCTGAAAATCGAAGACGTAAAGCACAGGCCTTCATTCTCCCCCCAACCCCCACCCGCATGTCCGGTTGGGCTCTCAGGCACAGGGGTGTCTGCCCAGGAAGGTGGGGCCCCAGCGTCAGTAACGGCGTGGTGGCCACGTTTTTCCAGGCTGCGTTCAGCCACAGCCCCAGGTGGGGGGCGGCAGTCCTGTCTAAAAGAAAAGAGAACTGGAAAAGAGTTCGGTGGGGGACGTCTGGCTGGCTGCTGCACGATCAGGCCTGGGGCCGCTAGTGGCACTGGGTGGACAGCACCCCAGCGTCCCTTCCCCCCGGCTGGGAGGTGGCGCTCCCTTGTGCGCGATGCGCCTGCAGGGGGCGCTATGATTCATCTCCCTCCACGGAGCTGCCGGAGCGGCCGCCGTTCGAGGGGCATTTCTTTAGGTGATTTTTGGAATTTCAGGAAGCTTCCTCCCATTTTACTTTGTGCGTAAACCATAAGAACAGCGGTGTTGCAGTCACTGGGATGCTAGGAAGTTAACTCCCGTTCCTGCACAAAGATCTCTACTAAATGACCCACCGGGGTGTCCCTTTCGGGCCTGAACTACAGACTTGTGGAATGTCCAGTCTGGAAGGGTGTGAGACCCCGGCTAGCTCGGGGTTTGCTTTCCAGCCCAGGCCAGCCCGCCAGAGAGCACGCTTAGTCACAAAGCAGGAGCCGCACGGTCGTACCTTTGTCTGGAAATGTTGAAAGCCATGGACTGCATTTTAAAATCCAGTAGTGAGTGAAAATGCTCCTTTAAGTTCGAGTTCTCTTCATAAAATTAAGCAAGGCCGCCACTGAGGGGTTTGGGGGTAAATGTGACGCTGTATTCAACATGTGAATTATTTCTGATTAGCTGTGGACTAAACGCTTATCTCCGCACCTGGTCTTCTTCCAGGAGTAGAATATGTGGGTTGTTGGAATGTTGGCTCTCTAAGGGCGTCTCAGATTCAGCAGAAATACGGCATGAAGGAAACGTTCGCGTTCATCCACTTGGTTTTGTAATTTAGTGAGAAGCCACTAGGGGGCATCAAAAGAGCGTGTGAGGGTGATTCTGGCCCGCCTATTTTTCCCTTTTGCTGTCACTGTGGAGAATAGACATAGTAAAACTAACATAGTGGTTTAAGAGATCATTTAAGACCTGTAATAAGATGCACTCCATAAAGCGTGCGAAGTTACTGGATCAGCAGTACAAGAACACAGAAGTAAAGTTTCATTCATGGGCATGGGGAGGAGGACAAAATAAAGATGAAATGATATATTCTGTGGTTATAGGGACTTACATCCCTTCTTGCTTTTTACCTTGTGTGTAACTTTAGAGAAGATTCAAAGATAAAATGACAAAAGATATGCTTTTTTAAGCTAACATATAGTAATAAACAGACTTATTATTTAGTACATCGTACTCGTTTCATAGAATTCACCAGGTTTTGCAGACCTGATGACAGCCAGGGTGTCTCTGATGCCGGGGCTGAGTAGGTAGCCATACACGGCTGGGACGGAGCCTCTGCCATCAGCTTCTCTGCCTGACCCTCACCTCTCCCTGCAGGGACACTGAGGGTTCTTCCTGTAGTCTGGTGTTGATGTGGAGGTCAGTGGTGAAATCAGGCTGATGCCCCTGGGCAGAGGGAAGGGAGTTGATCAGTTTGAGGAAATGTAGAATTCTTATAGCGGCGAGCCGTGGCCCTGGGAGTGCTGCCCTGCAGAGGGTGCGGAAGCGAGGTGCGGAGGACCCTTCAGAAGGCTCGCACCTGCGGTGTCTCTGGGCTCCCAGCCCTGGGCTCGGGGCACGTAGAGAGAAGAGTCCCATTGTTGGAGTTTGGGGTTTTTTTCTCCTCCTCTGTTTTCCTAAGGTTGAGGGCTTTTCTACTGTTTTCCATTGATTTATTTTTTGCTTTTACCCTTAATTTTCTCCCACTACATAAATTCCAGTAGGAATTACAACATTTCAGATCATAACTATTTTTTTAAGATTTTAAGTAATTTCTACACCGAACACGGGGCTGAAACTTACACACACACACACACACACACACACACCTGCAAGATCGAGAGTCGCATGCGCCACTGACTGAGCCTCAGATCATGACTTTTTCAGTTTCTTGATGCGGCCAGGGGGCCTTACTCCACTTCCGGTGTCTCAGGTGAGGAGCCTGTCAAGTCACAGTCTTTCCCTACAGATGGTTTCTTTTTTCGGATTACGTACAGCTGGAGTGTTCAGAATCAGCAAGGAAGTAACATCTAGTTGAGGAGCGCTCCAGTTTTCCAGCCCGGGGAATGGTGTCAGCACGGGCAGAACCCCGTGAGCACCAAGAGGACTGAGACGCGTGGGGCGATTCCATGGGGTGAAGAGCAGCGTCCGCCGCTGGGGCTGGCTCTCACAGACTGTGAGAAAGGTGTTTGCCCAGCCCCTGAAGTTGCGAATGCTGGGGGCACACGTAGGTGAAGCACTGGCCCGGGTTCTGGGTGCTTCAGCTGCGCTTAGTGGAGTCTGCATTCAGCCCTTCCACGGCAGTGGGTGCTCGGGACCCGCGGGAAGGGAGCCCAGCGCCGAAGTGAGGCGGCTGCCCACCGCTGTGGGGGAGCCCGTACTCACCAGGGCTGCAGGATGGATTTTTGTTTTTTTAAGAACAGGGAAAGCCTGCTCCTGCAGTCCAGTTTGAAAACCATTGCTCTCCTAAATATGTTCCTGATCACAGACCTCAGCACATAGCCCCACGAATCTAGTCAGTCAAAAGGGTGAGGGAAAATTCCCAGGAAATCAGAACTTGCTGGTGATGGGTCTGTTGCTGGGCATTCCCCTTCCCCAGGCTCCTTGGGCTGCTCCTGCCAGTCCCTTAGGGTTGGTGTTAGGGGGAGACCGGGGGGGCTCCATGCCTTTGTTTTGTGCTTTCTCCTAGACAGGCTGTGTTCCCAAATGGTGATTAAAGAAACGCAAGCAGGTAGTTCTCCCAGCTCACGAGCCTGTGCAGCATGGAAACAATTAGGAAGCCCTTGAAATGAACTGATATGTGAAGGAAATCTTTCAGCATAATACACAGTGAACATGACTGCTGTAAAATCCAATGGCTCTGGAGGGAGGGACAGTTGAAAAAGACCGATCAGATGAATACGGGCAGCTCCATGTGCCACTGCTCCCCGGGTCAGGTGGCGGTGCGGAAGCCCAAGCAGAAGGTCTGTTCCCAGGCTTCCTGAGCTGGTCAGGGACGGAGGTGGGGAGGGAGCTTGTTTGCCGCTGCGGGGAACCAGCCTGGAGAGGCAGGAGGGCATTGCCCTCGGCCACTAAAATAGCATCACATCCGGCATGGATTTTGCTTTTCAGAATTATGTTTTGTGTCTGTTTCTGTTAAAATACACATTGATGTATATTTTATACGTTATCTATTTACGTGTACTTAAAGGTGTTTAGTTTTTCTCATCAGAATAACACCTGTTTATAAAAATACAGAAAACTAGAGTGCCTGGGTGGCACAATGGGTTAAGTGTCCGACTCTTGATTTCGGCTTGGGTCATGTGTGATCTCAGGGTCCTGAGATGGAGCCCCGCGATGGGCTCTGCACGCTCGGTGGGGAGTCTGCCCCTCCCTCCACTCGCACACACATGAGCGCACTTTCTTTTTTTCTAAAATAAATAAAATCTTTTAAAAAATACAGAAAACCATAAAGGAGCCAGTTAAAATCAACTGTGATCCCGCTGCCTAGGAATAAACATTTTATTGAATGTTGAGTCGACTTTTAATACTTTTCAAATGGAATTGGGACTTTATTCTATGTCCTTTTAAATAGCCTGCTTTAAAAAGACCTAAGAATAGTTACTGTGTTATTTCATTTCCTCTAAAGCCTGTGTTTTTATGACCTCACTGCATTCCTTTTGGAAACTTGCATGTGCTAGCCTGGATTTACCAGTCCCAGAGCCGGAAGGCTGGTCCCGAGACTCCCCTTCCCCAGATCTGTTCTGTAAGTAACCCTTGAGTGCCTGTGGGGTTGGCAGAAATGCCCACTTCCTGCTGAGAGCATCTTAGATTCGTACCTTTTGGATCAGGTGTGGTCCGCTGGGACCTTCCCAACCAGAGCCCCGGTGCATGGGGACACACTCCTGGGTAGGCCTCTGCCTCTCCCCACCGTGTGCACAGGCCACCTCTCCTCTCCCTCGTCACCAGTGACCTGGGGGCTACAGGCCGGCTCTGGGTAGACTTGACCACCAGAAGTCACTGGCCTGAAGACCTCGGGGGTCCATCTCTTTGGTGTAGATTCCTCATGGGAAAGAAAGAATTGATTCCATTAAATATGTATATTAGACAAAATTTACAATGGACCAGATAGGCCCTTTTTGCCCCACGCCCTTTTCTGGCAGATGAACAGAACTAGGCCAGATTCTGTAAAGATCCATTTCTAAATCTCATGTATTCATTTGTCCAAATATAAAGTCCTTTAAAATATAATATTTAAAATTAAAATTGAGGCTTAAATTGAAGGGCAGATCTTAAAACGCTCAGAATCATTTCAGATTTATATTAAAACTACGTAGAAAAGTTGGTAGGTTTGGTTTAAAAAAACAGCTTTGGTAGGTCGTCAGTCAGTGTGAGGATATTTGTGTTGGAGCCGTGGCCTGAAGTGGTGTGGGGGGCTGGATAAGCCGTGTATCCCCCCACCCCCCCCGCCCCCTCGTAACTAGCACAGCCTCATTCCTGGAGCCTGCGAACGGTCCTGAAGCAAGAACCAGGGACTTGCAGATGTGGTTAAGGGTCTTCCGATGAGGGGGTGGCCCTGGATTACTGGGCTGGGCCTTGCAGGAGGGAGGCAGAGATGTGGCCACCTACAGAGAGAGCACCCTGTGAAGGTGGGTACGTGAGAATTGGGGTGCCCTGGCCCCCAGAAACCGGGTGAGGCGGCAGTAGGTTCTCGCCTCAAGTGTCTGGAGGGAGCACAGCCTTGCTAGCACCTCGATATCAGCCAGCGATCCAGGTCTGGACTTGGTCCCCAGCCCCAGGCCAGAATGTCTCCTCCAGCCTGTGGGACCTGCCTCCAGCAGCCCCCTGAAGCTACTACCACACATGGAAGGAGGCAAGGTGACCCGGGAAGGAACAGGTGAAAGCTCAGAGGGAGAAATGCATCTCGCTCAGTCCAAGGTGTGGGCTTGAGGGGCCGCATGGCTGCCCTGGGCTCCAGGAGCTGACTCCCCAGCTGTACCTGTGCACACCTGTAGCAGGTGCATCACCAGGAGCCCACGGGCCGGCCCTGTGACCGCAGCCTGGGTGACCACAGTCACAGGACCACATGAGCGGCTTTCCAAGGCAGCTGCCCTCGACCCAGGGGAGCAGATGGCTGTGTGCTCACTGACAACAGGGAGGTGGGACGAGAGGTCAGGGACATGGGCAGCCCACCCGCTGGCTGTTCACTGCAGCCCCAGTGCCCTCATCTGGGTCTGTCACCCCTTGTGTGGCCAGGGGTCTCCGGGCCCCTGCCCCCAACTAATCACTCCACTCTACCCTCCCATCTCCTCATGCTCTTCAGTGACCTTTCTTCCTGAATCCAGAGGCCAAGTTCAGTTGCCATGCTGCCTTCACCTGGTGGCCTGGACTCACACACACTCTTTCATCCTGTGACTCTGGACCCACCTGTTTTCATTTCATGACTCAGGGCGCCTGCTGTTCCCTGGGTTTCTTCTCTGTGCAGCCTCTCCATGATGCCCTTCACTCAGACCTGGCCCCAAGCCATCACGTCCCTTGGCAGCAGCTCCAGACGGGATCCAGATTCATGTCGGTGACATGGGAGATGTAATTAAGAGGCAAGAAACTGTGGGGTTTCTGCCATGCAGCAGCAAGAAGCGGGGGTCAGGCTGAGCCCCACGGCAGGTGTTGCTGAGTACAGTGTGTCCATCGGACTGCTCGCCGCATGATACCGGACTCCTGTCCGGTGCCTGGGTCTACCTGGCACTGACCAGCTCGAGCAAGGACCAGCCGTATGCTGCCCAGCAGCCTCCCCAGTGCCTAGCCCAAGACTCTGCCCTAGCTAGTCTTTTCAGATCAGAAAAAAACATGTTTAAATTAGTGCAACTGGTGTGGGAGGCTCTGTGGACCATTAGGAAAACATCCGCATGTGAGTCTTAGAGTCAGAACACCTTCCCGTTTGAGCTTTACTCTGTTTTGTATTTTATCATTCGGCCTTCCCGGTTTCAAAACCAGGGCCGTGGGAGATGAAGCCCATATCCAAGGCATCAAAGACAAACTACGAAGCTCAGGTGGGATTCTTCAGCTGTTGTATCGAGAAGGTAGTTGAAGTCAGTGACCGTCCCAAGGTGCAGATGTTTCTTGTAACTTTGCCAATGACAAGACAAGCTGAGCCGTTGCTAAGCACGTGACTCCCTGAGAAACTTCATTTCCTCTTAACGAACTTCCTATTTTAATTCTGGAGAGACCGCTGTTACGAGTAGGAGTAGGAGTAGCCGCCTGCCCCAAGGCACGTGAAGTCAGCAGACGTGGGAACAAAATCTCATTTATTGCTGAGTCAGTTCCCGAGAAGCTATCGCTCCAGGTGCCCGTGGACAAAGGTAGGGGCAGAGGCAGAGCCGGGCTCCATCTGGAGCTTAGCTTGCATGACGGGTCAGCAGCTCGCTTCCTCAGTTTTCCCAGCTGTGAAATCGGGATGCCTTCCCCCTTTCACTTCTTCTAGGGATGCCCATAATAACCGAAATACAGCTGTCCCTTGCTTCAAGGACTTGGAAAGAAAGTGCCGGCCTGTCATAAAGTAGCGGAAGGCCTGGAAAGGTGGCATGATTCTGAGCAGAAGCCCGTCCATCAGGAGATCCGTTTCGCTTGGCAGAGACTGAAGGCGGAGCCGGGAGCAGACGGGCAGAAGCCGCCCTCGGTCAGCTCCACACCAAGGGCGGAGGTAGGACAGAAAGCACTGTTTGTAACCAGCTTTCCCCGTCGTGTTCCGGAAGCAGATTAACTCGGTATCAACGCCAGCCTGACTGCCACATTCAGAACAGCTCCCCAGGACCCGTAAAGTGGATCGCGAATCCCGTTCTCCCCAGTGCCATTCCCTGAGATGGCCGGATACTAAATGAGTACTGACCCTGGTTTCTTTTCTTGTATCTGCAACCCCCCACCCACCAATGTCCTGAAAATATTACCAAAATGCCGCAGAGAGGTGTTTTTTTTCCCTGCTTGAAGATAAATATTTATCTCACATGCTGGTCAGTTCCACCAAGCTCTGTTTCTGGGGGCTCTTAGCAAAAATAAGCAGCGTTGACAGCCTAGTTAACCAGTTAGTCCTTCAGCAAAACCTGATGTCCTTTAGTCTGGCTCATGCTGATAGACGAACTTGCCGTGAAGTATCCAAGTCCGTGAACTTACTGCGTTAAGTCTCAAGAAGAAAATTCAAAGAATAGCTAGCTTTTCTGAAGATACTATGCACGTGTGTCCCTCCTACCCCCCGCAGAATATGGCATATGTCTAATGAGGAGCCCATGTCTGAAAAACCCGTAGAACAGAAATGCAGCCATTCTGAGAGTCTGTGGCATTACCCCACCTCTCCCTCCCCCCCGCCCGCCACCACCACCACCGGGGAGAGGGCCAGGGTGCTTGGGGAGATGGGGACAGGCCAGTCCAGGGTGAGTGGTGCTGCAGACAGGGGCAGCGTGTGTGGGGTGGGCCCCCCACAACCCCCCCAGCCCCATGTTGCTCCAACGCCTGCACCCGATCTGCGCACGACACGTAGGCTGGTGGGAACATAGGAACCCAACCCAGAGCCGTGAGGTGTGCAGCCTCAGAGCCACTGATGGTGGAGCCACCGAGGACTGAGAAACGAAGCATTGAAAGTGGAAATAACGCCACTGCTCTGAGGTAGCGCCGCTTTAAAACGCAGTAATCAAAGTAGCTGCTGGGCTGCTCCTAATTCCCTTCGCTGCGGCGGCCGCCTTTATCTTTGCGGCGGTGCTTTCATTCCAGTCGTGCGCTTCTGCTGGTGTTTTCCGTGAAGTTCCACCGTAGAAAACAGATGTAGCTCGAAAGTAATTATAACCATTTTTCATCCTGTGGAAAAGCAAGACGCATGAGATGTGGGTGCTGCAGGAGAGAAGCCCGGGAGGTGACGGAGCCGTGGGACAGTCCTTCGCGCCCCGTCCTCTTGTCTCCTGGCTGGTCCTTGGGCCCCGGGAGCAAAGCCACCAGCACCCGGAGGAGGCCACGGTTCACGTGTGGGAAGATGCAGAGCTTCCGAGAGCCCGACTGGTTTTCTCATGGAAAGGAGTCCTTTCATTAAAGGAATTAAGTTTAATTCTGGGAAAGGCAGAGGGGAGGTTCAGATAGTGGGGATGTGATGGTCCTATGTTAGCGCTGTGGGGGGTGGCAGAGGAGGCTGTGTCCTCTGCCCGCAGCCTCGTGGGACAAAGGAGGGAGGTCAGCGGGGTGCGGGAGCCCACACACAGATACCCGCGCCCCAGTCGTCCTCCTCCATCACCAGGCATGGAGCTGTCCGGTCACCCTCAGTGGGAGGAGATTGGCATCCATGTCCCCTTCGTTTGGTGTCCTGATGACTGACATTAACGGTCATGAGTGCATTTTAATCCAGCAAAGATACAGTTTTACTGGGAGAAGACCATTCTTTAAAATCATGGGTGTCCTGTCGTTCTTTACTCTGGAACAAGAAAAGCAGCATCTTCAGGACAGGATAAGCCGCCATGGAAAGTTCAGGAAGGCTGTCCTCCATCCGCCACCAGCACCCGGGTTCCTCCGTCCTCCAAGGGACAAGTGCTTCCTAGTTCCCAATCCAGCAGGGCTTCGTAGTCACCTTGCTTTCCAAGAGCAAGAGTTCAAGACGGTCTGCTCCAGCCAGATTTCCAACCCACTGGCTGCACTTGATGCATTCCGGATTTCCCTGGGGACCTGGGATGATGCGTGAACCATGGTTTGGACCGAAATTGTACATTGGTATGGTGAATCAAGAAATTAGTCTCCTGGAGGTATCTCAAAGACAGAAGACTTTTAGAAATGAATTTTAGGAATTTGGGACATTAATTTTCTTCGAGGAGGTGCTGCCTGTCCTTCCGTGTCATACAGACATACGACTCAATTTGAAGACCGCCTCTTGATCCTCTTCAGGCTTTCAGGTTTCCCAGTGCCTGGGATTGCTATGTGCGTCTGCTAACTGGTCCTTAAAGGTTCTCCTACGGTGTTTTCTGAGTTACTTGGAAAAGTATGAATACAGGGCTCTGGACCCTCAGGAGACTGAGTTTCGTTTTGTTTTGAGCATGTACTGGACTCAAGATCCTTCTTAGAGCTGATTTCACTTTCATAAGCTCTGCAGGAGCAGGGAGTGGATCTGTTTCGAAATCTGGGTCACAGCGTTTGGCATATGATGACTTCTGCACAGATCTGATTTGGTGAAGAAGGGAACTAACAGAGGGGCTGGTTTGTAAACCCCATGGCGGTGGTGGTCTTGCTTCCAGTCCGTCTTCTGAATCCAGGCAGGCCGTCCTACTCCCAGTCTCTCTGTGGCCTAGATCAGCACTCAGATAATGACTGTTTCCTGCTCAGAGGCCTAGGTGAGTTGCTGGCACCTCCTACGGTGATCTCCACGCCTGGCTGTCACTGGTTGTGACAGTGAGCTGCTCTCTGGGAGGGGAGGATGGCCTGGACCCTGCAGAGAAACAAGGAAGAGAAGACAGATTGCCTGAGCTCTTCACATGGGAGAAGGCAGAGTGGAACAATCCAGAAACACTGCTGTGAGAGTTCTGCCCACCCTTGAGCCCCCAGCCCCCTCTTCCTCATCAGCAGATACCCTTGCTCCCATCTTTGGGGACACACAGAAGCCACTGTTTCAGACGGGACGCTCCCCAGTGTCCTCCTCCCGCTCCACTGTGCCCTGAGCTGGTGGTTCCTCAGCCGCTGGCTCCGACCCCTGACCGCACCCTGCCATGCCTGCTCTGTGGCTGTTCTGTCGTTTTTTTTTTCCTGCTGTGGCTGCCCTGCCGTGGTTGCTCTGTCATTCCCCTTCCGTGCTGCCCTGCCGTGGCTGCTCTGTCGTGGCTCCCCTTCCGTAGCTGGCCAGCAGGGCTGCTCTGCCGCAGGTCACTTTGCCGGCCCAAGCCACTCCCACGTGCAGCTGCAGACACAGACCCTTCCTGAAGGTTGCCAGCAGCATCATGGCTGTGTAGACACCTGTCCTTTTGAGAAGGTACATGTTGGAATGTTCAGAGCTGGGGGAAGTGACATCTCTGACTTCGTTCATTCGGTTAAAACAAATAAGGCGAAATACTTGCGTGTGTCGGATGTCAGTGGTGGTCATGTAGCTTGGCTGTTCATTTGTATTACTACATTTTACCCTTTGCTTAAAAATGTTCCTAACGCAGCAGGGACTTGGGGGCAGGGCTTTCCACGGACGCTCCTGGCTCTGTCCTCTGTCCACGCTGACCCAGCCAGCGTCGCGTGGCTGTGTGACATGCGTCTGGGTCCCTGCCAGCTGAGCTTGACACTCACTCGTCCTCTGTCCACTTGGCATCCCGTGGGTATCTGAGGCGCTTCTGGCTCAGCATGTGGCCCTTCCATGTACCCCGATGCTCAGACAGCTGGGGCACGTTCTGACTTCCCTCTCTGCCTTCCTCCCTGTGCGCTCCGGTCGTCAAAGTGTGTTGGTATAACTGCGTGGCTGTGTGGTCACATGTCCCAAATGGCCCCATCCACCCTGCACCAGGGCTTCCACCAGTCTGTATACTTTGCAGGTGTCTGTCCCCCAGTCCTCCCAGTGTGGCCAGGGAGATTTTTTATTTTTTATTTTTTTTAATTGGAGAGAGAGAGCATGAGCCGGGGAGGGTCAAAAAGAGAAGCAGACTCCCCACTGAGCAGGGAGCCTGATGTGGGATTTGATCCTGGGAGTCCAGGATCATGACCTGAACCAAAGGCAGTTGCTTCACCGACTGAGCCACCCAGGTCCCCCAGAGGGGCTTTTTAAATTCATGTGTAATTAGAGGCCCTCCTGGTGTCTTTTCAGACTCCCCATTGTGCTGGACATGGAGACCCCAGTCTGTGTCGAGTCTGCATCCGGGCTCCTCTCCTTCGCTGGGGCCCTTGCTTTCCCTCAGCTCCAGTGCCACTTTCTCAGAAAGGGCTCTTTCCTCCCTCGTTCAGCTCTTAGCTGGAAACCCCAAACACAGGGCAGCCTGCCTACTGCCCCACCTCGCCACCCTGGAGGCTTAGCTGAAATGTAATTCGCCCGCCGGCAGAGCTGCCTGTCAGAGTTGGGGTTTTCGTTTTTGGCTTCGCTTTTTGCCACAGCTTCCTTTGGGGTATTTGTAATCTGAAAGCTGATTCATACGGTTTACTCTTTGTGCCGCATGAGATAAATATTCCTCCTCCTAGCTTGTTCTCCTGTAGCTCTTTAAGGAGCATTATCGGCTGCCCTTGACCCTGTCAGAACTCTGCGGCTTCCTGTGGTTCTCTAGTGCGCCTGAGCCGGAGCTGCTCGGGGGCCGCTAGGTGGCAGCACCGGCCCGGCCAGAGCACCCGCGGGGGGCTTCCTCCAGGTGAGGCGATCTGCCTGGGAGCCTTGCAGTCGGAAGGTGGGAGTTAATGTGCCACATCAATTTTAGTTTGAAAGATACAATTAATTCGATTAGGCATAAAGTGGACATGATAGGAGGCTGGAAGCCCAGGGCTGAGGCGCGGTCAGCTACCGGAGTGTCGACCTCCTTTCTGCTTCGCCTCTGGGGTGAAATCCTCACCAACTCTGCTCTGAGCGTATGGTTCATAAAGTTCCCACCGTTATGGTAAAATACTTGCACCATCGGTATTTCATTAAAGGATTGGACTGCGCAGTCTTGTTAGGGAAAACTTGATACAGCTGTTCCCATGAGGCTCAGAATAAAGATGTTGAGAGAAAGAAGGTAGCAGGTGCCTCTAGGGACTGTCTGTCCCAATCCCCTCGCCTGCTGTTTCTTGGTACAGTTGTGCTCGATTTTATTTCAAGAAGATGGTGGTGGTGGTGGTGGTGGAGGTGGTGGTGGTGGTGTGTGTGTGTGTGTATATGTGTGTGTTTTAACAGCTTTCAAAGTAAGTTGAAGAATTTAGGCCTACAAAAATTAATAGCTACAGGTAACCGCAAAAGATATTATTGGCAGATGCAGCAAAAAATATATTTCCACAGAAAATTGGATTTTGCACATAAAACTTAGTAATACTAATAAAGACAGGTCATTACCAGTTTTAAGCCAAATAAGCAAACTCAAAGAGATCCGCTGTCGGTGTGACTCTTGGTGGTTTTTTATTTTTTTTGAGAAGTGTAAATCAGCTTTAGTATAGCAAGTACACCGCGGATTTGCTCAAATCATTCCTACCCCTTCTGACGGTGGGGAGAGTTGCTCGCGCCGAATAATTTACAGTCCTGTGGCAAGGTATGTTTATATTTAAGCTGTGCAACGGTGTAGCTAATGAGAAAGATAAGAAATTTATAGTCCTTGGTGATTGATAGGATTACTGCTTCGGCATTAATTGAAATCTGAGGGATCACAGCTGTGGGCTTAAGTTAGGAGGAAAAATTACTTCAAGTAAAGGAAAACTTTTAGCTATGCATCTGAACATTTTAAAGATAATTTTCCTGCTGACAGTATGGTTGGTGGTAGAAACAGTTGGTCCTTGCCAGGGCGTGGGTAATTACACAGAGATAATTATGGCATTTCCTTTGTGACCTCCCTAAGGTGTAGATGGTTATAAGTGTGGAAAAAAAAAATTAAATACCATGGAGTTTTTTAAATGGCTTTAAAATTTTACATGTATAATAATAAAATTCTCTATAGCTAACTCTTTGCTAAATATTCTCTGAAATATTTAAGATGGTAGGGAGGGAAAAAAAAGGCCCATACTAATAATGGTAGAGGCAAGTCTGTGCTATCAGTCATTGCCTTAAAATTTCCTCTGATTGTATTAAATCTGGGGATGTCCAAAGTAATCTCACAGAGCTTCCCTGCCTGCCACTTTTAAATGCACCATTCTTGTTTAAGCTCAGTCTTGTGAAAATGTCTAAATTTTCCCATTAAGTGCTTAAAAAGTAATAAAACTAAAGTCATTAGCCTTCACTCATCAGAGCTGTATCAGGAGAAATATTCTTTGGCGCAATAAATCTGACCAAGGGTTCGACATTCATATCCCTTGGATTCATTCCCTGGAAATGGCCATTTGAAGGTAAATTGCTTAAGTAGGGCAGTTTAAATTTTTAATACAATCTTATTGTAACTGTTAGCAAATGATTAAAGTGCAAAGGGGCCTTATATGTTCTGTAAGATTTATAATAAACGCTCTATGATGCCTTTTCTGGGCTGAGTTATAGATGTTATGACAGCTAAATGCGTAGAAAGGCCAGCAAGTCTCAAATGCAGAGTTGAATCTTTACAGGAGACTAAATCATGCTTTCTGAATGCAGACATCTTTCCGGTGGACACTTGTTAGTTCCTGCGTGCGTTAGTTAGTGGTGCTCAGGCACCTGCCAGCTTGCTTAGGACAGGTAGCACACAGTGCCCCTTGGAATCCACTGCACAGCCAATGGCAACGGCTTTGAAAATAAAAGGACAGCAAATTACTGTTCCCGTCACCAGTTTGCTGGTGGGATGTAAATTAATCTTATCAGATGTCTCTTTCTCTGACGGAATGCCTTTAATATGATGCCTTCTGGCCTTTCTTTTGCACAGTCAAGGAGGCCGCCAGCTACCTGTTCATGAATCGTGGCCACTGCGATGCTCTCCTTACTTTCTAGACCCAGAGATGCGATGAGATTCCTTGGACTGTCAGATGTCCAGCTGTCATGTGTGGATTTGACGTTGGAAGGCACGTGACTGGACGGCCGGATTGGCTCTCTCTTGAGGGCCCAGCTGAAGCCCAGGAGAGCTTCAGGGGTGGGCAGGGTGGCCTCGTGGACAGACACCAGGTCAAGGTGCAGAGCCGTGAGAGTGTCCCCTTCTGTTTCATGTGCATGTGAATCAAAGCCGCTGTTGGGTGCACCTGTGATACCTTGGCAGGGTAGCTTTCTTTAGCTACTACACATCTTATATTTTCCCTCCTCTTTTTTGATGTATTTTTGCGCATCAAAAGAGAAATCTGTTTTAAAGACGATGCTAATATCTTTTCTCATTTGCATTATATGTTTTTGGAGGAAGGTACTAAATACCCAGATTTTCTCAACTTCCTTTCACGTGTTAATTTAGCATAGTAAATCTCCTGGGGAGAAATTTGTCTTTTACCGGGTGTCTCGTTCACAGGTGTATTTTGAGTGTCTGCAGTGAAGAGAGAACATTCCTTTTAAATTAATGTCCTTAATTCCTGAGATAGGTATTAATGATTTATTAATTTGTACACATTTGAGTTCTTTTTATCTATCCACGTTGGGTTTTTTCCCCCCTTAGACTGAATTCCCAAGAGCTTCACTCGAAAGCTTGTCTGTAAACAGATTTCTTGTTATCAGATAAAATGTGAGGTGTAGCAGGATCAGTGGAGGAACTTGAGACCCCGGAGGAGAATCGACCTTCTTTAATAACTAGAAGTCACAGTCACTTCCTTTCTCTTTAAGTGGTACGGAAGCAGCAGTGTTGCAGATTTCATTTTCATAGTTTTTTGACCCTAAGATAAACCTGGTGTCAGGCTGAAGTAGGGGAGCCTTTTGCTTCCATTCCTCAGGGTGGGTTCCGTGCCTCCCGCTGCCGTCAAACAGATGGGAGGGGACTGTGCTCAGCCGGGACTGCCGTCACTCATGTGAGTTGGTAATCTCTCTCTTAGACTTTTGGGATACAGATGATAACTTTTGTGACCTGCCGGTTGCTGAGAGCAGAGTCTGTGATTCTCTGACTTGTCTTCCGGTGTGTCCACCGTGGGTTTTTCTGGCGCCATTTTCCTTGGTGAGTTTGAGCTGTGATGTATCCAGGACAGCACGCCTCAGGTTTTTGTGAGTGAAAGATGATGTTTTCTGAGGGTGGGCTAACACAGTACTTTTGAGTGAAGGAGAAAGGGCTTTGAACTTACGATCTAAAGGGTCATTTCATAACCTTTTGTCTGTAGCTAATGCTTATACCCTGGGTCAAACAGATTTAGAAATAGATTGGCTTTTCTAAAAATAATGGGTACTGAGTCCCTTTCTCATTCCTGGCAGGACCAGAGAAGTTGATGATAATTAGGTGTCATGTTCTCTGTGGTAGGAGATCCCCATCTCCTCTGGGAATCTGTGGAAGGCAGTGAAGGACTGTTGTGTTCCACTAGGATGAGAAGAAGAGTTGGTAATGTCCCTCCCTTAGAACTCTAGGATTGTGGTGCACCAGTGATGAAGTTAGTTTGCAAACTTGTGATTGCGGACGTATCTACAAGACAGGACTGAGTGAAGAGCCAGGAAGTCGAGGATTCCCTTTACATCAATTCTACGAGAGGCAGAACTAACTGATGGCCAAAAAACCTGGAAGGGTGGATTTAGAGAAGAGGGAAGGACTGCTTAAGGTGGGGAGCACAAGGGAGCTCCCTTGTGGGGATGGAAACTTCAGAATCTTCATGGTGATATGGATTCCATGACTTGTCAAAACTCCCAGCAGAACGGTACAGCTAAGACTTTTGCATTTTATGGTATGTACATTTAATCTCGAAAAGACCCTTGAACAGTTAATGAGTTAATTATGCACATGCTGAAATGTATCAGGTGAAGGGAACCGATGTCTGCAGTGGGTTAGAAATGGATCAGAAGGTAAGATGGATGGGTGGAGGGATGCGTATGTGATAAAGCCGCTCTAGCAACAGCATGTTGTCAGGAGACCTAGTGGTGTGTCAATGGGCACTGATTCATTCTTGCAACTTTTTGCACAGGTTTAAAAATTTCCATTATAAAAATTTAGGAGGGAAAATCAAAACAGTTCTTCCATTTAAAATCTTATTGTGGATATTTTGCATGAAAATGGATACAGGGAAACTAAATCACGTCAAGTACTTTCCCACTCACAGGTGAAAGTGTGCACCATTATTGGGAGCTCTAATTTTTTTTTTTTTTAGATGTGGCTTTCTTGAATTAAAATGCACGCATGATTCTTTTAATAATTTCCATAATTCGTAGAAACTGGCAATAACAGATCGGGGATCTTGACTTCCCCACCATCACTAAATCACAGCAGATTACAAATTCAAAATCAATCCGTATTCTCTGCTGGACTCTAATTAACACTTAAACGTTATTAGTCACAAACGTGAAATCTTGATTGGCGATGACCTCCGGTATTCTAAATGTAAATAAAATTAGATTTAGATCCTTTTTAATTACCTGAGGTGCTGTGAGTAATTACAATGGCAATTGATAAACTTCATTTCTTGTTAAAGAAAAAAAAAAGCTTACAGAAAGTTTCTCCACACAATATACTTAACTCTTCAGTAACCACAGTCTATGGAAAAAAATTCTCCAGAGTTCGGTGTTGATGAAATGGAATTATTACATCATTTCTTCTCTCGGGCCCTCGAGTGCACAGAACCACAATGCCTTGTAGTGCCATAATATCCCACAAGGCAAGACCTGCCCAGAGGAACCTTGCATGTTTGAAAGGGTGGCTTTCTGGATGTTACTGGTTACATAATAATAATTGATGGGCAGCAGGGAGAGCGTTACAATGACTTAATGCACGGAGCCCCGTTGAAGACCAAGTGGAAATCTGTTTTGTCATGTCATCCTTCTTCCTAATTGCATCACACTACATTGTATAATTCAGCCTGTGTGTCACTGTCACTTGTTTGAAGGCCTCTCACACTGGGGCCACCACCACTGGCTCATTATTAACGGAGCCGGGGGAGAGGAATAATTTTCTCCAGTCCCAGCCAAGACATCTTCTCTCCCACTTTAAGAGGGAAATGTCTTTTTTATGGAGATTGTTGTAAGGATAATTATTTCTGGAAATAGGAAAACAGCTTCAGTTGTGATAGATAAGTCCATTTTTCTCAAAAGTTAAAAGATCTCTGAAGGAGAGTGTGCTTGTGGCAAACGGGGAGATTAGAGAAATGTCTAAGCTCCTTTTTTCCTTAAAGTATATCTTCAAATAGGAAGCAATTTAGACCCAATGAATTGGGCTCAACCAATTATTAATCAAAGTCTATTTAAAAAAAAAAAAAAAAAAAAAGGAAACCCAGTGATGACCCCTCACTGAATCTGTTTCGGGTGCCCTGATTCCAGAACCTGACAGCTCACCCATCCTCTTGTTTGGGGCCTTTCTGTCTGTTCCTTGCTGGTCCCATCTCATCCTACTTTAAATTTTTGTGCAATTTCTTTGGTCTGAATAACTTAGCATAATCAGTTTTATGCATCTGTCATTTCTTCGAGGTGCCTTCCCCATTTCCATGTTTGAAGATCCTTCGTCAGTTCTGTGTTTGTGGGACCATGCATCCTGTGGTGTCCCCGCACATCCGTGCACTCACCTGGAGCGTGTCTTTCACCCCACCCATGAGCCGGGTTAGCAGGTTCCACCATCGGTGATTCACCTTCCAAGCAAGAGCAATGCAGAGGTCGAGTCCTGGGGCATGGCAGGAAGGGCGCAGAGCCTCCCCAGGCATGGGGAAGAATCCAGGCAGGATGAGCTTTCACCTTCAGGGGGTGTCAGAGACATTTCTGCTCTGGAATCATCAGCTTTCTCCGCAAGACAGCTTGATGAGTTGAGAAGAAGTGACAGGCTCATTTTTCCCCTCTTTGTTTAAGCCATTCATCTTGCAGATCCCGCCTGCCATCCTAGTTGTGTTGCCCATTTATTGGGATAGTCACGTGCCTCATCTTGAAAGACGCTGATTTGCATCCAACTTGAGAAGAAGTGAGGGAGAAAGTTAATCATCTCTTGGCCTTTTGAACGGATGTGCCTGGGGTTTAATTGCAGCATTTGGACCGTTTGCTACTCAGGATCTGTATCCAGCTCCATGTTAACCCAGGTCTTGGTGGGAATAGACTAGGGACCCAGTACAGAAAGTGTCCCTCTTTGCAGGGTCTTTAATTTCTGCTTTCCACACATCTTGTCTCCCTTTCAGATTAATGTAACCTGCAGTAGCTCCTTTTTAGCTCTCCCAGCTACTGAGTATCTATTCAGTTACGTGGAATAATGGTACTGAATGCTAGGTAGACCCCGAGTACACTGCTGTCCGGCCTCATCAGCGTACGGCAGTCTGTTAAGACAAGAGTACAGTGTTCTGACTTCTGAGCCAGTGAGCTCCTGAACGAGAGGTCCTGTGTCCAGGTCTAGGGGCCCAGCCGGCATCCCAGCCCCCACCCTGGTCTCCACACCTGCCAGAGGGACCAGCTCCTGCCACCCAGCATCCCGCTGTCCCCAGCTTGTACACGCTTGGACCTCCCACCTTCTCCTGGCTTAGAGCCGAGCGGAGACCCCGGAGACCAACACAGCCAGACTCGGGTGCGTTGGAAGGTGTGCTCGTTGTGCACTGCTGGCCGCCCACTTCGCAGGCACGACACTCTTATATTTCATGCCTCCCTGGCCATCTTTTCCTAGTGCTTCCCATTTTTAAGGCTTCTTCAGTGTTCCCCCAAGATTTATAATTCTCAGTATTTCCCTTTGAGAATTATCCCAACTTACGATTCCACCATAAACACGTGCCTTTCTTTGAAGCTATTCACGCTCCCACAGCTGGTCACAGACCTGGTGTACTGGTTCCCAGACATCTTGCTGGATTCTGATGAGGAGTGAGGAGCTTGGGGGCTCTAGGCCAAGACTGATGAGCACGGCTTCTTGACACCCTAATAAAATGTCATGGGAAGCGGCCTGACTTGTCTCCTCCACGGGATGCTCTGACAGAGGGCAGAAGCTGTGCTGGGTGTCCTGGCTGCTGGCTCACCATTTGCGGTGGTGGAGACAGCAGCTTCTCACACTCTCCCCTTGTTCAGTGGCTTGCCTAGCCCACACCAGCCACTCCATGACGTCATGAAAGAATAAGCAGGGAGTGAGTAGGGGTGCCTGATGAGGACACTTCCCCAACACACACACGGACAGTAAAAGTGGCCAACCCCATGTAGTGGACATAGAGTGAACAGCACTTGGGCATGACCAGGAGTGTTTTGGGGGCCCTTGGTGTCCATGTTGCACCCTCTGGGTCACACATACCTCGTGGGTTTTATCCCACCCTCACCTGTGGTGGGGAAAGTGGGGGGCAGAGCTGGGATGCCTCCTTCCTCCCTTCTGTTTCCTCGTGAGAGTCCCCACTCGGGTTCTTGGTGTCCGTTCCTGTTTGGAGAGCCAGGGGACCCTTATGAGCTAGGCAGCATGGCAGGCACAAGTATACTGTGGGTGGTTAGGGCTTTCAGGAGCCCGAGCCTGGCCCAGCCTGGTGCCCTGCTTCTCTGGGCACGCACCAGTGCTGGGTGTGATGGTGTCCTTTCTAAACCTCATGTCCTGACCAGCAGTCAGAGACACAGAAGAGGTCCTTCCAGCTGGAGAGGGACTTGGATGTATACATATCGTATCCCCAAGCGTAGTGCAGACCTGGAGAATATTTAAACTGGGAAAGTACACAGAGAGGAAAACCAGACCGCAGCCGGCACAGTCAGGAGGGATGACTTGGTGAAGGTCTCCAACAGGGTGCTGGTAGGGTTCGCCAGTTGGAGAGAACGTGGCTGCGAGTGTGGAGCCAAGGGAAGACCAGATGGTGCATGGCGAGGGGAAGGCAGAGCAGCTGGAGGGTCCTCCAGAAGGTCAGGGAGTGACCATCCTGTCCTGTTGGCACAGGGGGCAGTCCGGAGCCTGCAATGCAGTCCTGTGGGGGACACCAGACCGTGCTGTTTGCAGTGCCTTCCTTTTCTCCTGGGGGAGAGATGCTGATAGAAGCAGTTTTGAGCCCCAGCAGCCCCACGCTCACACAGGCTGTGGGCAGTACCAGCCAAAGAACACTTGACGATATGGTGTTGGGATATATTGACCCTTATTTTTCAGAGACATGAATGTATGCAGTTCTGTGGACCTGGGGACCTTGTGCCCTTCGGAGCCTAGAACCAGCAAGTGGTCAGCACTGTGGTTCTCGCCACCCACTAGCCCAGTGTCCATAGTGACTGTGGGACCCATGTTCCTGTGGGCAACTGCACTTGGGACTTGACTTTAAGGGGCAATTGTGACGAGACAAGGGTAGAGCGTGCATTTCCTCCAGGGGAATTTAACATCCCCCCTTGGTCACAGATACTCACTTTATGTGAAAATTAGGAGTGTGTATAAAAACACCAAACAGACCACATTTATTTCAGCATGGGTTTCTCTAAA
The DNA here is from genome assembly GCF_020171115.1 of Neogale vison. Classification (NCBI taxonomy): domain Eukaryota; kingdom Metazoa; phylum Chordata; class Mammalia; order Carnivora; family Mustelidae; genus Neogale; species Neogale vison. The sequence continues at coordinate 43,005,605 of NC_058093.1, forward strand.
TTTTATGTTCTTTCACTTTCTGTGAAATGGGAAATCCAGCTGCCTTGGACATGGTAGAAATTTCCCCTCATTCTGAAATTAATGTCGGCAGCCTTGACTTTGCTCCGTCCTGAAGGTAACTGTTTATTACAGTCGGCATTTAAATCCCCCGATTAATAGGAGCAATTAAACAATAGCTTCATTTCCAGCAAATTAACAACCCTAATAGGTAATTGCGACATAAATGAAGATAAATTTGTTTTAATACAACGAGATAAAAAGAATACAGACAAGCACTGAATCTCAAATTAAGAATTCAGACTTCATTAGTTTGTGGAAAACTTGAGAGCATCCCCAGAAGAGATGAAAGCTAGCTTGGCTTTTCAACCAGGGCCTGTTTTGGATTTGAGGTGGTTGTTGTTGTTGTTGTTGTTGTTTTAATATAATAGAAATATTATGGTTTGTGCTTAGGTACACATAAGGTAAGTCATCAAAAGATAACATGCGCCCCCAACTCTCTCTTCGGAGGACTCCCTCGATTTTTGTCCAAAGTTTGTCCGGTTTTCTGCAGAAAGCAGATGCATAGAAGAACATTGCCTTTGTACTCCCCCCGAAGTTATCATTATGATCTTTTAAGTTACAGGGTACCTTTCCTTTTTTATTAATATTTGTCATAATTAGGAAACTGTACGGGTAGTTTATGGTTTGTTTTGTAGAAATGTAAAAACGAGCCAGGCCTGTTTATAGAATGATAAACGTAGCATTGGTGGCAATGGTGGGGCTGGGATGTCCGCTTTGGACAGCAGCGGGGTGAGGTCACAGGTCATGGCAGAGAGGGTGAGAATCTCACTAGATCCAGGATAAGGAGCTTCCCCTTGTTAGTCACTGTGCTCCTGGGAAGATCTAATGTACTTCAGAGAACAGGAACCAGGTCCAGACTGTCTCTCTTAAGAGGATCAACATACTCAGGTTTTGGGAACTTTGGCTTAGCCTGGTTCAAGTGTCCAAATCTGCTTGGAACATTTTTTAAACTGTGGAAGTTTACCTGAATCCCATCACTGAGGCTCGATCACTTCAGAAGAAAGCCTTCTGGTAGCTTTGAACTGTAAAATGATGCATGGTCAGCCCAGAATTCTATCCCCTGTAGGAGTATTCGTCAAGCACAAAGGAAGAGGGACAGTTCTAGAGACAAGTCTCAAAAGAGAAGGTCCAGTTGCCTCTATAAGCCATAAGAGCCTGGCTCCGGCATCAAGGCCACGGCGGCTCCAGTACAGCCCCTCACTGCCTACACCCCCGCCCCACACTCTCTCCCCATCTAGATGGAGAGGATCTGCAGCTCCCATTCCATACCAGGTGTCCTTCCAAAGCCAAGGTCCTGTCACACCAGTCTGTGAGTGGTTTTGTCAGCCCCCATTGCCTCAAGGATCAAGCCCACACTGGCCGCCCCTCTTTGCATATGAGAACCTTAAAAATGTGTTTCCAGTTGCCATTTTAAGCTGCCTCTCCCACTTCCTCCTCTCCTAACCTCCCTATCTGCTCTGCGGCTTCATCTGTTCACTTGTGTGCCCACCTGCCCAGGACTGGTTGTGTGTCAGGCACACAGCAGTTCTAGGAAGGTAAATGAAGCTTGGCATCCAGCATTTCCAGAATGGTTTAGAGCTCCGTGGAGTTGACCCATTGTCCCAGAAGGTGAGCAAACCATGCTTTCCAGTTGGCAGGATCTCCACAGGTATGTAAGTCCCAGGCCAGGCCATGGATCCCTCTGGTTCACTAATGTCATCAAGCATCAGACAACCTGAGAGACCTTTATGAACACATCTCTCCTCCCTGACTCTCTCTCTTTACCTGTTTTTCTGGCATTGTTCCCTCTATACCCAAAACTGATAATATAAAAACAAATCTAATAGATGGGGCTTGGGGTTCCAGCAGTGCCAAATATGCCTCCTTTCACATTGGCTCACTGAGATACTTGCGGTGAGGAAAATCCCACCTCAGATTGCTTGTCATTCCTAACGAAGTCACAAATTCAGAACTACATAGATAATTTGGTAATTAATTTCTTCTTAATTAATAAGATAGTTTAATGATCACTGAACTGTAATTTAAAACTGAGTTGAGACATTAGAAGATCTTTTATTTGTTACTGGAAGATTTACAACCCCTGGTGGCTTCTGTTATTTATGGGAGTTCTCCCCATGGTTCCAGTGGAGGAGCCGTTGGGTGAGAGGCGCCCCAGACGGCACCTTCGGGGGCAGCACCAAAGACAGGTGATGCATGCATGGTCTTGTCCTCTGTTGGTGCTTTTAAGATACTTCTGTGGAGTAAAATTAGAGTTTCAACGCTAGTTGATTTTTACAAGTATGTCTGTTATAAACATTTTAAATACTATTTTATTAGATTTATTCATACTTAAATTCCTGACTCACATTACTTACGGTCTGGGCTTTCCATCCTTTCATTCCTCCCCCACCCCACATTCTTGGCCTCCACGTGCTGCGTACAGTTTTCTGCAGTAGCTAAAAAATCATCTTCCTCGGATTTGGCTCAGTTCACACTAAATGTCCACTTGGCATCTAATTGTGGCTCTTCAGTGTCAGATCGATGTGCTCTCGGAGTGTTGTCCTTGGCTTCTCCCCGCTCCCTGCCAGTCCTCTGCTCCCCAGCACAGCCTGAGTGTGTGGGTCTCACCCCAGAGCCCCACTTACCCTGGAAGAGGCTGTCCGTGTACACAGTTGTGCTAAGGTAGAAGTTGACAAGGATGTAATCATGTGGAATACTGAATAGCAAGACATTGCACAATCTGTCCTTTCTTGCACTGTGCAGGGGGTGGGGGTGAGGGGAGGTGAAGGGACAGGCCACCTTGGAGCCTGGTCGCCTGGGACCCGTGTGGGGCGTGTGAGCAAATCATGAGGGGAGGAGGGCTGCCCAGGGAGACTTTGAGCAGTTCCAGCAGTGGCCCCTTGTCTCTGGTGGACAAGCTGGCGCTCTGGGGGTGCCAGCTCCTTGACTAGGTCATCCTTCTCTCCAGCTTCTGGCCCAGCCTCTGCTGCCTCACAGATGCCACGTCAAAAGTTCTCGCTGATTGATTCAAACAAATCATTTAAACCCAGAGAAGATACTTCGCTGATTAAATTTACTAATGTTTATTGTACTATGTCAAAAATGTCATAATCCTTAATGAAACCAAAAAGCTTAATTTCAGATGTTGCGGAAGCCAGGCAGCGCCTTGCAAACAGCTGCTCAGAGGCAGCCTCCCGCCCCTGGCAGGAGGCCGGGCCGCCATGAACCGTCATACGTCGGGCTTGGGGGTGTTGAGTGCGTCGTCGTCTCTTGAGTGACTGCACGCCGGGCGCTATGGGAACCCAGAACCGCAGCCTTTCCACAGGGACCCCGAGCGCGTGCGTGTACGAGCGTGTGCGTGCGGCGTGCGCGTGCGTGCATGTTGCCTCCTGCGCGCGCCGCAGCGTGCCAGTGCGGCGTGAGGAGGCTCCGCGGTAGCCGCTCTGGCAGCTGAGGGAACCAGGGTGCGGGGCCTCCCCTGAGGCTCCGGGCGGTGAGCGGAGGTGGGGCTCCGGGCATGGCTTCCGGGACAGGGTGGGAGGGCGACAGGGCCGTGCTCTGGGCTCGGTGACCCCACGCTCCGGGCTTCAGAACGACCGCGCCACGTGACCTGTACGGCAGGCTGGCCGTGGCCGGGCCGCGAGGTTGGGGGGCCGCAGCGTGGGGTTCGGAGGGGATCCCTGCTCTCTCCGGGGTTCTGAACCGATTCAAAAATAAGACGAGGGACTTGGGTCCCTGGAAGAACGAATTCCTGCTTTCTGTCGGTAAAGCTATGCTGCGAACTGAAGCTGGGCTGGGCTTCCCCCTTGGAAACCAGAGTCAGACAGCCTCGCCCCCAGGTTCCAGGCAGTGCCCACGCCCGCCCCCCCCCACCCCCCGCCCCCCGAGCTCCAAGCATGCCGGCTCCCACTGCAGGGTTGAGAAGGGATAGCCTGTTGCAGGACAGGTCTCCCCGTGTGGTCTGGCGCCTTTATGGGGACGCTGGTAAAGAGGCCACGAGTGCTCGGGCGGTGGGAGTCTCTTTGTGGAAGGAGATTCCAGGAGTGGACGGTCCATTTCGCTGCGGAGCTTCAGATGTGATGTGTGTCTGCTGGGAGCCGCGAAAGAACTGTGAGCAGAACGGCGCTGTGGGGGGACTGGCCTGCAGCAGAAGGGGCTTGGGGGGCTGCGGTGGACAGGACTGCTTTGGAAGCCAGTTCAGGAACCAGCCACGGAGGGGGAGGTCTTGGACCACGGCAGTGGCCATGCAGATAAATTTGAGATTCTGGTAATAGGATCAGTCACCTATGTCCCCTGTGTCCATCCCTGTTGGGGGTGGGGAGGTGTCCCGTCATGGATTTAGGTGGCAGGAGGGTGAGGCTCACTTGGGCCACATAGACTCTGAAGTACATCCCAGGGGAGATATGTGGTTCTGGAATGCAGAGGGTTCAGAGCAAGGCTGTCCTATAGATACGGGAGCCATTGGCATCGAGGTGGATGAGACTGCCCGGGGGCGGGGGGTGCACGGAGGTAAAGGGAAGCTGAGGAGGGCTGTTTGGAAGCACCCAGGCATAAAGAGCCAGTGCAGGGGGCTGAGCACCAGACGTTCTGGCTAGAGGAGGCAACTGGAAGTCAGTGTCAGGGAAGCAAAAATGAGTCAGGAAAGGAGGGAACAATCAGCCATGCCAAATGCTGCCCAGAGGTCAAGTGAGATGGTGGCCTCTAGTCAGTCACCAGTGGCCTTGGCAGTGGCAGGCTCCATCCTGGGGGTGGCGATGGTCAGGAGTGCCATGGTTAGGAGAACAGAGGAACAGTCCAGAGAGTCCCCTGCTGGTAGAGGGCCGACTGGAAACAGAGGTTGGCCAACAGATGGACGGTACCAGCGTCGGCTGAGCATCTCCTGGGTGCCAGTCACCAAGCTGCCTCTCTTACCCATTACCCAGATAGAATGTGAAGATCATAGAGAAAGTTAGGGTACAAAGCAAAAGGATACATAGTCCCTGTTCTGGAAGAGGTAGAATCTTATGGGGAGGCTAATGGGGAAATCTATTCTGTTGCCACATAGCATTGTTGCTCCCGTGGCAGAGCCACACTGATGGCACCTGAATCCTACTTCTGCCCCCAGTACCCCGTCTGCTCTGTTGACCTCGTCTGTGGCACTGGGAGCTGTGCGGGTGAAGTGAGTTGCTAGATGGGACTGTGTGGCCCAGATGTAAGCCACAACAACAAGGAGGGTACAGACTCGGGGGAGGCAGGAGAGGCAGGCCTGACTCCCACTGTCACCAGACGTGTTCTTTCCCTTGTTCAGTGCAAATGATTTAAAAAATAAGGTCAGAGCAGAAATTGGGCATCACACCAGGGTTTAATAAAGTCTTTTTGGGAATGATCAGAGAATCTTATTTTTATCACTAATTAAAGGGGGCCGTTTACAATAGGAAATCTTGTTTGTGGAGCAAGGAAATATACAACTCACTTTCCTTGTTGCTGAAGTTTTTGAATAAACTTCTTTTTAGGGACACCTGGTGGGCTCAGATTTTAAGCATCTGCCTTTGGCTCAGGTCATGATCCCAGGGTCCTGGGATTGAGCCCCTGCGTCAGGCTTCCTGCTCAGCGGGAAGCCTGCTTCTCCTTCTCCCATTCCCATTTGTGTTCCCTCTCTCACTGTCTCTTTTCTCTCTGTCAAATAAATAAATAAGATCTTTAAAAATAAATAAGTAAATAATAAACTTCTTTTTAATGAAAGGATGGAAATAAGCATATGAAAGTATAATTGAGTGTGGTTTAAAAAATCATCTCAAAGTCATCACTTACATCAAGTAGGGGCACCACCAGCCCCCTAGAAGTCCCTTATGCCCTGATTATAGATAGATCTTTTATCTGTTATCCAAATAAATTTCCGAATTATGGAGGAAGTGCCTTTTAAAACAGCATGGAGCATTAGTACAAAATATACGGACACTAATGAAATTGGTTAGCAGTGTTGGGTAAAAGAGCAAACATTTCTGTATATGGTGATGACAGCATTTAGGACTTAGGTATAGTTCATGTCACGAACACTGAGAAAACAGCACCTCCCGATGATAACAGTTCCAGATTCTTAGCTCAAGTGATTGGGTTTGTGTTATTCATTTATTCACATCCATGTATTTATTTAAGACATGTAAGAGGGGCACCTGGGTGGCTCAGTGGGTTAAAGCCTCTGCTTTCAGCTCAGGTCATGATCCCAGGGTCCTGGGATCGAGCCCCGTATCGGGCTTTCTGCTCCTCGGAGAGCCTGCTTCCCCCTCTCTCTCTGCCTGTCTCTCTGCCTACTTATGATCTCTGTCAAATAAGTAAATAAAATCTTTAAAAAAAAAAAAGGCCATGTAAGATACTTCACTTGTTGAATGAGCAAATGTAGGCAAAAACTTGATAGTTAAAAACTGCCCAGCCCCTATAATCTGGGGTAATACTGATGTTTTAAGTCTCTTAACATTCCAGTGTTATAAACATCATGAGTAGTTAATGATTGTAACTCAAGAGAACAGTTCCTCCCTCTGGCATCCCACTGCCTGTGAGTTGTTGGGGAGGGAGACTCATCCATCTGTCCCACCATCTGTCCATCCCTCTCTCCCTCCCTCCATCCATCCATCCATCCCTCCCTCCCTCCCTTCCTCTGTCTCTCTTTTCCTTCCCTCCCTCCTTACATTCCAGCTACCCTGGGGCTGGCTCCTGTAAGTTCACTTGCTTTAGCAAAGTCATCCGAGGGACGGACCATGACAGTATCTCAGCAGGCAGTAGTCACGCTAGCCTTTGCACACCTGAACGATTCACCTTAGAAGGTGTTGAAGTGAGGTACACAGAGACTCTACCTTTCAGGTCACATTGTTGGGGCATTCAGCAAGTAACAACGGTGACACTTAACCAGAGGGGAGACACTGGTTTTCACTCTGGCGGGGAGGATGGCCACACCTTACTAGATAGTCACTTTGCCTTCTCTTTCCTGTCTTTCTGTTCTTATTCTTGAGTCACATGCTTTCATTGCTCATCATTAAGTTTTCCCCAACTTTTATGGGTTATCCTACAGCTCTAAAGCAGTCTAATTTTTTTGTTCATTTGTTTTGAAGATTATTTATATCTTTTATTTGAGAGAGGGAACTTGTCCAGGGTGAGTGGCAGAGGGAGAGGGAGAGCATCTTAAGCAGACTCCATGCCCAGCACGGAGCCCAGTAGTCTATATATTTTAGAAAACAGTATCTATAAATCATTTTCTTTTGCCAATTGTTTATCGAGGCAGGAAGACAAAAGTTACGGGCAAGATGGGAAAATGGAATGACTATGATGAGTAAAAGTTCTAATAAAGTAAAAAGATGCAACAGAAGTTCTCACTTTGGTTTATGTAAATAATGTGGTAGAACAATTAGAAGAATTTCAGTACTTAACAGGCACCACACGCTTCATATAGCTGTCACTTGGGGGAGAAGCCTCGGTGTAAAAACGTTATTTTTGGCCATGAGCTCACTCCCTCTAGCCTCCAACCAGAAGAGGTGGAATAGAATGTTCATTTGCACTTGGAGTTTCATAAAATGAGGATTTTATCTTAATTTTTTAAAGATTTTATTTATTTGACACAGATCTCAAGTAGGCAGAGAGGCAGGCAGGCAGAGAGAGAGGGGGAAGCAGGCTCCCCACTGAGCAAAGAGCCTGATGCAGGGCTTGATCCCAGGACCCTGAGATCATGGCCTGAGTCAAAGGCAGACACTTAACCAACTGAGCCATCCAGGCACCCCAAAATGAGGATTTTGTAGCACATTTGGCTTGTCTTGGAAAGTTTCTCAGATCTTCCCTTCGTGTAGAAAACAACTGTAGAAAACGCTTACACAGAGCTCTCTGGACAGCCTAGCTGCATTCCGTTCGGGCTCTGTGTGCTCTCTGCAGGCTTGAAGATTCTAGCCTGTGTGGTCATCCTGTGGTATAGTGACTCTGAGGCTGGGAGTAAAACAAAAATGCCTCTGCACTGCTCATCAAAACCCCCTTTCACTACCTCCTCAGAAAAAAAAGAAGTACTTTGGCAGTCACCCTGACAGTCATGACTTTTGGTCTTTGGATTTCACTTCACCTGCATGACCCATGTTTTGCAGCTTTTGGAAGCTGAGCTTAGATTTTATTTCCGAGTTCACATAATGATTTTTAAAATGTTCTGATATACGTCTTCAAAGACCCTAGATCGATACGCCAATGGTTTTGAAATGACAGAATGCTGCGATATTCCTCTGTAATTTAAACATGATTAGCTGATGAAGCTTGTGATCAATACACTGCGGGAAGATAAATTAATTGATATCATCCTTTCGGGATAAGAGGCCCATTGGAGGCGGGATGTAACTAATGAAGCTGCTGCTTCATCTCTGAGAGCCATTTTTTACACCCTGCATTTTCGCTTCATCATATTTACACGATCATTCATTTATAGGAATGCCATAAGCTGTGGACAAACCAGTTCCCTATTAAAATTTTGTTCATTTGGAAAGGAAACCACGGACACTGTGTGTGCTCCTTTAGTGTTAACAGCCTATCGCTGGGGATGACGGTGTGTTCCTTGGCACAGGCATCTTTAAAAATAGCAGCTCTTGGGACTGAGACAAGGATTGAACACCATTGAACTTCATTACAGCTTGTCCCCAAAGACACACATCTATTCAAACAAAAGCTGCAGTTCTTCTGCAGTGACACCTATTGGTGTGGGAAGAGTTTTCTTATTGTGGACTTCCTTTCCAATTAAAGGCAGCATGCTTTATCAGCGAGCCCATTTGCCAAGAGAAGTTATGGCTGGTTGAATTTAGATTTGTATTGATTAAGATAAACTTCCAATGTGTGTAGTAATGTATTTAAATAAAGTCTTTGATATAATTACATGTCCTTGGCTATAATTCTATGCAGTAGCTTATAAAGTTAAGAGTGATTCTTTAGGCTATGCAAAAAATAGATTTTTGATTTTCAAGGGGGAGAGGTTAAATTACCTTGTCTCATTTAGGATTATTTTTGCTGCGAGTAACAGGAAAAAATTCATAACATTAGAATAATTTGAATAGGACAGGTGTGTATTTTTTATTGTTTTGTTTGATGGTCAAGGCTGCTGAGGTGGTCTGGGCAGGGCTACCAAGGCTGGAGCTGGAGGGCCAGCTCCCTCTGTCTTGTGCCCCACTACATGTGGCTTCTGTCCCTAATATGGCTGCAGAGGCTACAGCTTACATCTGTATTTTCAGCAGCAAGAAAGGAAAAGGTGGAAGGAAGAAATGGGCCAAGGGCAGCCCTCTCAAGGAAAATTTCTGGAAGCTGCCGCATGAGCCCTCTCGACAGTCATCCCCCCGGCCAGTACTTGCCTATGTGGCCGCACTTAGCCAGGTTGCAGGAGAACAAGGAGGAGGAGGCGCTGGGAAATGCTATCTTTATTCTAGTGGTCCTGTGCCCAGCCCCAGAGGTGGGAGCTCTGTTACTGCAGAGGAAGGAAGTAGTGGATCGTGGGGACAGCTGGTGGTCTCTGCCACACTCCCTGTATTTGGAAACCAGCCTCAAATGAATTCCTCTTGTCTCCCATCCACTAGTTGCCCAGAAGATTGTGGCCACGAGGAAGAAGCAGCAGCTGTCCATCGGGCCCTGCAAGTCGCTGCCCAACTCCCCCAGCCACTCGTCCGTCTGTTCGGCACAGGTGTCCGCTGTGCACATAAGCCAGGTATGTGGGGTGGAAAGGCACAGCAGAACCAGGGAGCGGGCCAGTCCCAAGGGTACTCTTAGCCAGTTCTATGCTGGATGTCTTTTTTTTTCCTTTTCCACTTTATAAATAACAGCATGTTGGTAATTGACTGCACATTTCCTTGAGAAACTGCTGTGGCCAAGTGGATTTTATGGGAATCATTCTTCAGTGTTTCCATCTTCACGCTGCCTGTGTTGTGAGGCATGCTGGTATGGGCAGAGGCTCCAGGTGTGCGTTGCGCTCTTTGCTTTTGATTTAAATTACCCTGCGTTGGTCCTGGTTCTGGTCTGCTCATGGGTTGAACAATTGTGGGTAAACCTCAGTGGCTAATCCCACTACATGCTTAAATTTGGTAGCACATCGCAACTATAATTACCATCTCCCTTGGTTACATCTTTCCAGGGTAACATTCTGGCAAATTAATTACTTGAAAGCAAACAAAGTAATTTTCACTTTGAAGAGCCAAACCCATAGTCTGCTAAGGAAACCATTGACTTGGTTTGCCTGTGTGTGTTTTTAACTAATATTTCTTGGGCAGGTGTTATATTTGGACTCTTTTAAAATGCTGCAGTGAGAGGGTTTGGTATACCACTTCCATTTTCCTTGGGGAAATCAATAAGTGATGGATTTACAGTAGGGCCCTATGAAGGTAGACTCAAGGATGTGGATGGGTCATTTTCAAATCAAATAACAGAACCTCTCTTTCTCAAGTCACTTTTCTTAGGAAAAAGTACTTTATGAGATGACTGGTATAGTCTACAATGAGGCCATGTTCTACTCGATGCTAATCAATTAGCTGGGTCAGAGAAGCTACCCCACCTGTCATGTAGGCCTCTCTTCAGTGTAACTTGCTAACTTGTGGCTTACGACCCTGCAAAGGTGGTGACATTAGGTTCCTGGAGCGTGTCATTAGTAAAACCTTCGTTTTTCATTGTTTCAGACAAGTAACGGAGGCGGGAGCTTAAGCGACTACTCTTCCTCTGTCCCATCGACGCCAAGCACCAGCCAGAAGGAACTGCGAATCGATGTCCCTCCCACTGCCAACACACCAACACCTGTCCGGAAGCAGTCCAAGCGCCGCTCCAATCTCTTCACCGTGAGTGTCTGCCCCAGAAGCTTGAGTGAAGAACGTCAATCACTATGCATCGATTAGTTGCTGGATGGTTTAGTGTTACTTGTAGAATCCAGACTTAGTTAACGAGACTAGCACTGATTTCTTTGAAGGTCTAACAAAATTACAAGAAGCAAGGATTTGGGCACTGAGGAAAATGTGAATTTTTCTGTGTGCAAGGAGTTCAGATACATGTGTCAAAATGAAGAGTGAGGGGCTGTACAAGGGTATTTATTATCTCGTGGTTGTCCCAGTCTCTAGCGACAGACTTGTCACTCTGGGTATGAGATGACAAAACTGTGCCAGAATCCCCAGACGTGGGCCTCTAACCTTCCCTGTGGGATGCATCAGCGACTTCGGTGTACGGAACTGTCCCTTCTCGGGCTGGGGCTTCTGAGGATTTATCACGGGGGTGGAGGGGTGGGGGTGGCTTCATCACCAGGAGGCTTCAGTGTTTCTCAGAGGCTCCTCGACAGGAGGCTCTTCATTGGACTTTTCTTCAGAGTCATTTGTGGAGCATTTTAAACCTGAGGATCATCTCCATGGGCTTAGGTTTATGAACTCAGAATCTGTAGGTGAGCCCCAGGCATGTGCAGTTTTTAAAAGCTCCCTTGGGCAATGGGGACACAGAGAAAACCCCTAAACCAGCGAGGAGGCAAAAGCACTCCCACCACATCCCTTCCTGTGCACCCAGCAGACATATCCAGTCAATCGTGAGAGGCTCTGCAGCTGACCCTAGAGCTGCAGGCAGAACTGCTGGCCTGTGACTGGAGTCGTTTGACCTCAGAAGAACGTTTTCCCTCCCGAGACCAGGTGTGTGCATCATAAGTTTATCATTTCAACCAGTGCTTTTGCTCCCTGGGGACACCTGGCAGTTTCTGGAGAAATTCTGAGTTGTTACAACTGGGAGCCAGGTGGAGTCATGGGTAGCACCTGAGGTTGCTGCTAAGTATTGTACAAGCCCAGGTCAGCAGTACAGCACAGAGTCATGTGGTGCCCTGTTTTAAACCATTGGACTTCTCATTTTCGGTGATTACCGCTGACTTAGATGCATATGAGTCCAGGATTTCATGTCTTGAACTAAGGGGGGCTCTGCAGGGGTGGCTGGGAGCCTCAGCTGACCTGTTGCCTTATTCAGAGACAGCATTTCTGATGTTGCATGCAGCTGCCAAGCCTGGTAGACACCCATGCCTTTCCTACCATGTTTGAGGCAGTCTTCCTATTGGAGAGTTGCCAAGATCTGCTGCCGACAGAACGTCCACTTTTCTTTGCTGCCTACCCTCTGCCACGTCAGTTCTGACGGACGCTGTTGCTGTGAGTGCAGGGTAAGGAGCAGACAGATCAGACCCAGACCCCAGCCTCCTGGGGCCTCTGCTTAGCCTTCCTGGGCCAGAAATGGCAGCATTCTCTGTGAGTCGTGCTGCTGGAAGAATCTCCCGAAGGGTGAGGGGTCTTAGTGGCATGGATTTCAATTTTGTGTCTCCACCCTTGCAGCTGTGAAAAGAATTATGACAGTGCTAATAAGCAAAAGCAGTTGTAGGACTGTGTGACCCACTGGGAGGGAGGTGTTCAGCCTTCTACAGTATGCAGGGGAATGCATGATTTGGTTATAAACTCCTCTGTGATATAAGAGGCTTTGTTGTGAAATGTTTCACACACCAAGAATTAACAGCAGTTCCCAGTGCGCCCAGTACTGGCAGCACTTGGCAACACCCAGGCCGGGGGAGAAAGAACATGCAGGCTCACCACACTTTCCAGGGGCTGCATGTACCGGTCATCAGCTTTGGTTTCCATTCTAAGGAAGAGGTGAGAAGCCAGGAAGTCTCTTTAAAAATAGGGCTGTTTGGAAAGACAGCTGTAGCATATACTCATTCCTACTCTTTAAAGAGTAGCTCTGGAATTGGAATGTACCAGAAAACATTATCCTGGACCCTGCCTACTAGGTAACCATGACAACCCAGGTTGCATACAAAGGAGAAACTTTAAGGCAGGTGGAATAAAAAATATTAAGAACTCTGTTAATATATACTTCCTTCCCCACTACTGTCTGCGGAGACTGGTTTTCCTGTCTGTCAGGAATATTTCTTGCCAGAGTCAACCAACATTCAAGACAAGGTGTTTTTGGAGAAGAAGGAGGGGCCGGAGAAGAACTGAAGTGAGGCATGAGGCCTTCCCCTCCTTCTCCAGGCCAAGCACAAGTGTGCATGCAGCGTGCGGCATCCAAGAAGAGACGAGGGCCCCCAGCAGCCCAGACTGGGCTGGGCGGGTGCAGAGCCAATAAAAACTCATCCTTACGGTTACTGAAAATCTCCATTAATTATGTCGTAATTAATATGTCTAATAGTGGAAAAGCCTCCCTGTGAACCTGTACACGATCACTCCTTACTCTCTTTCCCTTTCAGTGTTGGAAAACAGCTGGAGTAAACCATTTTAGAAATTGAGTCCAGCCGTGCAGCAGTTCTTAAAGGGAACAGAAATTTGGGGTTATGAGGGAAGCAAACACTGCAGTGGATTTACATCATGGCATTTAAGGAAAAAGGTTAAAATCCCAGGGCGTGACCCAGGTGTTGATGTTGAACAAAACGGTGATGGTGGTGGTGATGGTGACTTGTGGGTATTTTTAAGTTCAAGATCTTAGAAATAGGAACTCCACTAGATGTCAGTGTCATCCAAGGAATGAGAAGAGGCAAATTAGTTTTGAAATTGTAGCAATTAAGAAACTAAATTCTCATTATTACCAGTTTGCATCTACTCTTAAATATGTAAAATTCATAGACTCTTCATCTCTGGCAGTTGTTGGTAATTATTGGCTTAAATTGGGGAAACGTGTATTTATTCAAAAGCATCTAGTAGGAGGACACATGTGCCCTCGGCCGAACAATCTTAGTAAAATTCCATGCAGACTGCGGCTGTACCACCCAGATGAAGGAGCGCTATCCACCTTATTTATTAGACCGTCATAAAGAGGCCAGAGTTAATTAAGTAGTACACACATCATTTTTCAAATACCACGCTTATAAATTTTATAAAGTAAACCTGTAATGTACCACTCTGGGCTCAGATTTTGCAGTCCGAGATGTTTATTTGCATATACACACGTTTTTAGACAAAAATCATATGCACTCTTAACAAATTATAGTAAACTTCACATTGCTCTCCTAGTAGCAAATTGTTATATTTGTAGTAGGAATTAATCAAAAGCTTGGTTATATCTTATTTTGCTCTTTTCTTTGAAAAAAATCATTGTTTTAAGAAAAATTTTAAAAGATTATGTCCATTCCATTTTTAGTTTTGTAACCAAAACCAAAGTGGGTTCTTAGGACAATTAATTTAGTGTAGTTGTTCTAATGTACATGTGGTTAAAATGTTTTATTAGAAAATATTTTTATGCAGAGGCAGTAGTAAGAAACATAGGCATGTACTTACTTGGGGCTCATCAGATGCACACATTTTGCCACGCCTGCCACGACTTTAAGAAATAGCACATCTTGGGTAAAAGTTGAAGCCCTGCAGGTGTGCCTCCTAGATACACGCCTGCCCAGCTCCCTGCTGGAGGATCAGCATCATCTTGAATTTGGTGTTTATCATCCATCTGCACATCTTAAATTCACTCTAGTACATGTCCATCACTGGCACTGCCTTGCTGCTTTTCGTATTTAAAATAACAGTGTCCTTACACGATCCTTCTAAAAGCCCCCCATCCTGCCCACTGACACCAGTTAACAGTGCCCAGCATACCCAGGAAGCACACTGTGAAAGATCCCCAGAAACCCACTGTAAAAATGGGGCATTGAAGTTGATGGTGCAAACAGCAGCATGTGTGTTTTGTCTGCTGTGGAGGGGAGCGTGGGTCCTGTCACAGTGTGTCCTAGTCAAAGGCTCACTGTGGGTTGAAGGGGGAAAGCAGGCTTCTGTGTGATAGCGTGGGCTCCTGGCAGCATTGCTTCCTGTCCCTGGACGCAGGTAGTTGATGGGGTGTCCCTCCATGGCTTCTTGCATCACATGAGGAAAGGTAAATATTTGTGCAAAGAAGGAGGTGATGATGAGACTATCTTTAGCCTTTCTTTCTTCACATTCGGGGCTCGCAAGCATGATGGTCTCTCCAAGGCTCGCCGCTGACCCCTGTGCCGAGCATGGTTGACCCTTGTTAGCTTCCAGTTGTGCGTGTCTGGCTGGTCCCCGCACACTGTTACTTGTGATACGCGCAGCTGGTGCCCAGAGCCTCTTTGTACGGGAGGATTTCACGGAGCAGTTTCAGCACAAGCAGAAGCATATGCTGTGGCCATGCAGTCTCCCGGCCAGCAGAAGACTTGGGAGAGCTCCCTGCAGGTGCTTGTGTGCCCAGGGGTCTGTCTCCGCACAGTTGTTGGGTGCCCGTTGCTTTGGCAGCCACGCAGCCTGGGGACGGGGGGAAGTAATCGTGGGGCGGGGCTGCAGCAGACCCTTCTGCCCAGCAGCTGGTCAGAGCCTTAGAGTCATCGGGATTCTCTGTGCCATTTTGGTGGTGAAGTCTTCCTAACTTCTGGGGTCATTCATAGCAGCGTGTGTGATTGGACAGAGATGGGTTCTCTGGCAGCCTGCTCCCCTGGAATCTGGGCATCCGGCTTGGAGCACAGAGGAACTAGGGGGACAGATGTGCTGCCTTGAGGAAGATGTTAATTTTTTTATGTTTGTTTTGTTAATTATTCTGGTTAACAGAGAATAATGAAGGTGGATTTTCAAATTTGGAAATTTAGAATTCATCAAGCTCCCAGAGTCCCATTAATGAGCTCTGTTGATTTAAAAAAATCTTTTTTTTTTTTTAAATATTATCATCGGGAGCTTTGAATCTTCTTTTACAAATGGAAACCTCAAGTGCCAACCTGCCTGTGGACTAAGATATAGCATAAGGAGACTCGAGAGCCATTTCATAGCTCTAACTGTACATTACTAATTAAAGAATTAATTAAAGAGAAAAGTGAGCCCCTAGCCTGTAGCTGAAATTCATGACAAGGAATCAGTATTTCCTATTTCTTCCTGGCCCAAATGGACAAACTGTCTTACGTTTTTCTGCAACTTTCAGTTTGTTGCTTTTTCACTTCCCGTTACCTCATTCCAGGCTTTTCTACCACCTTAAAGAAAAAAAGCACACAGTGCCTAGCACATAGTAGGTTTTCAGTAAATGTCGGCTTCCACAGTCATCAAAGGGGCTTATTTCTTAATGAGCACACATGCTCTTCAAAGTGCCACATCTGAGTTTACATCCTAGGGAGTTTTCTCACACCCGGTGACACTGCCCCTTTTAATATTAGAAAAAAAACCTGGCTGCTCTTATACCCCTTTGAAACTGGATTTCATTAGCTCTTCACTGCACACCGGACACCACGAAGTCTGTTCATTTCATATATCATCTCAGATTTGAAAAGCACATGAAAATATTTCTCCATTTTCAATATTGCGTGAGTAATGTTCCCATTGAAAAGTAATGGAGTGAAGTTGTCACTTGTCAGCACAGTTATTAAGGAGGACGAGTTTCAGATCTTTCTCTCATAATAAAATAAATCTGTCAGAAAATCATTGTGCTCACACTTCCTCATGCCATCCGGAGATGGAGGCTAAGCTGTGGTGCTCCTTCCACTTCCCGAAGTCGCCTGCGCTCTGGGTTGTGGCTTCCCTGAGCGACACGGGGCCACCTGCCCACTCCCAAGCCGGTCACACAGTGTCAACAATGCCGCCCAGGAGACGGTTCTGCAAACTTAGCAGACAAAGCTGCTCATTTTTCCCCAAGCACTGATGTGTTGTCAAAAAAGAGGTCTTCAACTTTGTTTCCCCTTTGTTATTTTTTGTGGTGTGGTGTGGTAACAGTAGTTAGACTTTCCTGCTTTCTAACTGTCCAGAAGCAGTTAAAAAAAAAGTTCACGGCACCTTGATATGAATGAAGAGTGCACTATTAAATTGCTCTGCTCCGTCGTTCGTAGAATTTCAAAATCCTCCTTCAGACATTAACTCAACATACACATTCATGTGGTAGGTTCCCCCAACAAGCCGCAAGGAGGCCTTTTCTCCTCGGCTGCATTAGCTGCAGCCCCAGAAAGCGCTTTCCTGTTGGGTGTTACTTTCCTATACGGTCCGTTGGTTTCTACTGATTGAATTTTGAGCTCTGTAAGAAAAGAATTAAAAGGGAATTTTGCGGAAGAAAAGTAGGGGGCAAAGTTTGGAGAATTCTCTGTAAAATGATGGGTTGGTGGGAGCGAAGTATTCAACAGCCCGCTTTTGGGGCTTGTGTGTGCTTGCGCCTGCGTTGTCCATGGCTTCTGGGTGTGGGAGCGAAGAAACCGTCCAGGGAAGGGCAGGCCTGCAGATCCGCGAGCCACAGCCCTTACCCAGATGCTAACTTTATTTTTGCTTTGCAGTCTCGGAAAGGGAGTGACCCAGACAAAGAGAAAAAAGGCCTGGAGAGCCGTGCGGACAGCATCGGGAGCGGTCGAGCCATCCCAATTAAACAGGTACGCCGCTTCCCCCTTTTTCCCTTCCTGGAGCTGGAGACACACCTCGGCTCTCCTTGCTATGATGCCGGCTCGTGCGCCAAGGTTTGTTTGATGTGCTCTGTTGATGAATGTAGAAGTCACTCACTTGACATCAATTAGAAGAGGTTCCTGTGTGTATTAAAATAGGATCATTAGAATAAGAAGAGGGAAAAATGTGACAACAGATCTAATGAAGTGCAGTCTGCCCGCTGCATATGGAGTGTGTTTCGAGGCTGAGCTGGCTTCAAAGGCTGCCTTTGTAGCTCGGCTTTGATTGGGCCGCGGGCCGCCAGTCGACAGGGGTAAATCAGATCGCCGTACAAGAGCCCCTTGTGATCACAGGAATAGCCCGATGTGGCCCTAATTTGCTCTCGCAGACGGACATCTGAACACTGTTTCAGGCTGGTTTGTAACAACGAGGCAATTAGTTGTGATAATCATAGCCGGTGTGTCAGCTGCGCGCTCTTGTTTGTAATTTGCTAATGAAGGAATTGTAACTTTGATTAGGTTCAGTTTCATTTAGACCTTATTATATAAAGGAACATTTACAGCTGTAATGTGGGGCCTTAATTAAACTTCCTCATTACACAACAGGACTTGAATTCAAGCATTTGTTTTGGCCTATGTCGCTAGCCTGGAATAGGTTTTCATTAGCCCAGAAACCGGGTACCAAATTACTTTATGTCTCAAGTAAAATGGAAATTCACGTGACATATTTTGCTATTATAGTTCCAGAGAAAATAAAAATAAAGACTTCGACCCAGCACTGTGGCTCCTGGTAATAGCATCTTTTACTTTGTGAAAGAAGTCCAATTGATTTAGAGTGCATTCTGCTTGAGAGAGGGGGAAAAAAAAATCTGCAGGCAGGATAATAGCTCTTCCTCCTATGAACATGGCTGTAACCACTTTGTTCCTCTGGGGGATTGCTCTTTGCCAGCCTCTTCCACGGGCACTCCATTTCCTGTGCCCTTCCACAACTCTGGTTGGCTCCGGCCACCCCTCCAAGAGGGCAGAAGTCAGTGCACAAATACAACTTCACCATCTGAAACAAGCAGGAAGGCCGCGTTAGCTGGGGGCCAGGCAGCCTCAGCGTAGACGGGTGAAAACAGGTCGGATGGGGCCTGAGCCGGGACTCTGGAAACATTCACTTCCTAGGCCACGAATGTGTGGTCAGGCTCTGGGCACCATTGAGAAAAATCCTCTTCCCTCCCCTTTGCTGGCGGGCAGTGTCTTCACGCTCTAAAATGGTTTTGTTACTGTTGAGGTCCACACTCGTCGTTGCTCATTCTTTTCTTTGTATGCTTTTATTTAGACACTGAGCTGTCTACAGGAGGTGATTTTAATGCGTGATTTTTCTGTTGATTTTGTTCCAAGTAGGATTATGAAACTCCTTTTCATATCATTTAACTCCTTTTCATATCATTTAACTCCTTTTCTCTCATTTAAAAAATGAGTCCTGGGACTTTTCCTTTTGGGAATATTAAAACTTAATTCTCGACCATTTCCTTGATTCACGCTTCTTGTCTTTTGGGAGGTGCCGCCCTCCACACGGGCTGGGCAGGCCCCTGGTGTAATTGGAACCTTCACTCAATTTGTACCCTGCTCATCTGCAGAGGGGGCCCGTCGTACAGACTAGGTTTTCAATCTGTGTGCCGATTGGAGTTGACCATCAAGCGTAAAATGAGTATTATCTAGTCTTTGGAAGCCTTTCAGTTGTGAATGTTCTAAATAATGTCGTCGAAATCTAAATCATGGTCTGATTTCCCGATGAGTCATGGTTCAAGAGCGTGCACAGATCCTTGTCCCTCATGGCTGCCCAGAGCAGCTCCTTCCTAGAAGTACACACCTGTCAGATCAGATTCCCCTGTGGCAGAACCTTCCAGGCCTCAGATTCCTCTTCTGTGAAATGGGCCCTGGATGATAATCAGAGCCCCTTGAAACACTGGGATGTGGAGATTCCAGAGAGAATTTTTTTAAATTCCAGCAAAATTGGATTTTCCAGTTAGTCATGCTCAGGGCAACTTTGTTGGAGCCTGTCTTTGGGTCACAGGGACTGATGTGGGTTTATAGCTGGTCCTACAGATTTATCTCATATGCCCGTGTGTGCCGTGTTTGTAAAGGATCCGAGATCATTAGAGACTGTCTGAATTCCTAACCCTTCCTGCACAGTGACTTCAGCAAGCAGAAATGAGGAGCAAGACTGCAGAGGAAGGAGTCAGGTGCTGGCATGTTCTTTCTAGATGCTCGCCAGACCTCTTGTCGAGGGAATGAACAGTTAGATGAGTCCTTAATATTGGTTAAGTGCTCATATAGTGTCCTCTTGAACCCCCCACACCGCCACAGGTGTGGCTGTACTATCCTTGCTTTAAATGAAACCCCGGGCAGGGTGAGCACTCCCGACCAGGCCACTTAGAGAAGTGATGGGGCAGGATCCAGACACCAGCCCCTCGTCCCAGTGCTTTGCTTTCTCCATGGCTGGTTGGGGGAAAGCCTTTGGAAAGCTCAGAAAGCAAAGTTACGTGTTTTAAGTAAAACAGGTGAGCCTTGACCTCAGACAAATACCTTCCACCTATGTAGAAGAAACGTCCAAGACGGTCCCCACATTTGTCTGGGGACCACGTGACCACGCTCACATGCTCCAGGCGTGGAAGGTCTCCCTTTCCCCTGCCATGGTTTCATTTGCTCTCCCACCCTTCTCCCCAGTGCAGGCCCTTAGCCTTGCCACACAGCCATGTTCAAGACTTGGTCTGGGCATGGGAGCCCCATATTCCGGCTTCTAGGCCAGTCACCCCATGGCAAAGAAACCGTCCTGGAATCTCGGTGACCCCCATGGGGCTGGTGATGGTGACAGGTTTAGGACCAGCTAGTTTTTTTTTTATAAAAAAACTCCATACAGGAATCTTGTAGCAGCTGGTTTAGGGTACGAGCAAGGTGGTCTTCACCACGCTATGCCACTAGACTCGCATTTGTCCAGATTGTGTTCCAGGGGATTATTTTAACCACACTTTGCTCACATTCTGCAGCTCGTTCATTTTGAGAACAGAGGCCTCTTCCCCCAGTGTGGGAGCTAGCTGGATGGAGCATGCTGGACAAGGATTTCATCTCTTCCCCTTTCCCCCCAGTTAAAGATTCCTCATCAAGAGTATGACTGATTTTCTGCAAAATAACTTCATTTTTCGAACCTGCACCCATTTCTTTTTTTGTCCTTTCTGGGACCTTAGAGGAGAATTGGGTCAGAGGGGTCCTATTTTTCCTTCTTCTTTTTTTTTTTTTAAACTAATAAGATAAGGTCTGTTCGAATAAAAATTAAAAAGCAAAGCAAGAAAAATAAAAAAAAGCCAGAGGCCCGGCTCAGCGGCGAGTGGGCTTGTCACGTATTAATTTTTCATTGCTGTGGAGAGTTGTACATACATAATCACTTGATTGCAGTGGGAGTTAGGGAGCTCCTATGGTGTCATTTGCATAAATCTTGTTAAGTCAATGGCAGTTAATGAAGTACAAATGAGCCCGGAGAAGGTGACATGCAAATCGTGGGTGGCAGATGGGAGGTCTGTTTGGGGGACGGCAGCTGTGTGCTCTCCTTTCTTTCTTTCCCTTTGGCATTTTTTAATCTCTATATTATAGTACGGATACACAGCCTCAGCCCTGGCCTCTCCCCCTCCCGGCAGACTCCCGGCCAGAGCCTGGCCTCTTCCCGCCCCTGCCGCGCTCACTCTGCAGAAACAGACCTGATGGCCTCACCTCGCCTCCCGCTTCCTAACAAACACTGGGGTGTTTTTGAATCTTTGAAATCTTGGTCGGCTTGTCTTATCATGCTTCCGTCATTGAGAATACATATTTCACTTAGTGAGGCAAATATGCGAGCTGCTCACTAAATACTTGGAGAGAGTATATTGTCTCCTGCAGGACTTCGAAGAATGAGAGTAAGAAACACTGTCTTTGCTTCATCATACTTCCATATGGGAGTCTGGTGTTCCCCCTTGAGACAGGCCAGCGGTGTCTACCCAGCATTACCCACCTTCGCATGTGCGCTGTGGGCCTGGGGGGCGGCGGGCCTCGTGGGGCTGGCCAGGAACGAGAGGTTCTGGAGGTGGATGGGCACCCTTAAGGTCAGGCTGCGGCAGAGACCCCTGCCGGTCAGTGCAGACCCCTCAGGCGGGCCCCCTCAGGCCTGTCTCAGTCATCTCTTGGGGTCCCTTGCCTGCTAGTTTGCGTTTTTAAGCTCCAAGTGCCATCAGGCCTCACCATGAACTTTTAGAGATTTATGGGCAAAACATCTACTTCCTGCTTTCAGAAGTTGGAGTTGTTTTATTTTTTTTTTTTTAATCTGTTTCATCAACTGGATCTTTTGAGAGAAACTGGTCTCTGTGGACTTTGAAGAGAGGCAGGCAGAGAGGCATGTGTGGGCAGCCTGTGCCTGGCAGCCGCTGTCCTGCTCACACAGGAGTTGCCAGGCCATTGGTCCTCGCACTATGAGTCCAGCTGAGCACTTTCCCCAGTGTGTGGGCCTGCGAGGTAGCGCCATAGGCCGAGGTCAAAACAGGTTTGGGATGGGTGCCACAGGGATACATCGAAGCCATGAATTGTCCTCCAAACACCTGACTTTAAATCTTAATTTTGACCTGGAAGCTGGATATCATGGTCCCCTCGGGAGGAGAGCACTTTTTAACAGCCACCTGAAGCCACCAGGAAACCCTCCCCAAGCTCTCGTGGAAGGGCCGACCTGCATGGAACTTTCCAGTAGCACTCCACCACAGGGCCTGGGAACCGTTTGAAGCCCTGTGTGGTTTTGATTCTCAGCTGAGTAGAAAGAAGCAATTGTCAATTAAGTGAAAGGCACCTCTGGAGTTAATCCTTTTGGCCAGCCTGCTGCAGGCCACTGACCCGTGTTGTCTGGTACCTGGGATCAGCCTGAGGGGGTGGATTGTGTGGTGCTGGCAGAATAAAAGCCACCTAATGATGCTCACTTTTAACATCTCCAAGTTTGACACCAGTCACAGTTGGTCAGCTGCCGGCCAGTGCTCTTGTGCAGGAAGCAGAATTGAAGAGTGGGTTGAAACTTCTGGGGGGTTTGGAAGAGAGAGAGTGGCCGCACTCTTCCTCCTGGGAGTGCAGCAGAAGCCACCCAGCTCCATCCCGCCACATGTGTGGCGTCTGCAAGGCGTCAGCGCTGCGGCTCCTATCTGTCAGGCCTGACCACAGAGGGACCAAGGTGAGCAAGAGGCGGCCCTGAGAATCTGCTGTTCACCCATGTGGCAAATCAGCTCTGCCCGGGCATCGGGGGCCCATTTAGTTCCCCAGAAGCAGATAATTTACTGACGTGGATCCCAGTGCCCTGAAAGCTAATTTACCTCACTTGGGTGAACAACTCCCTGAGAGTGTTGCATCTGGCCTGGTTCACGACAGACTCAGCCAATTACAATTATTAATTTAATGGGTCAGGTGGGTGCATCACATGCTTTTAATTTGACTCCTCAAATATCAGACTGTCATTGGAAAAACCACTCAGACTCTCTGGATGCCTGGGTAGGAATTGACCACCATCCATCTTAGACCAAAGAGGACACATACCCCACCACCCCCAGACCCCTTTGGCTGTACGGGTGGACATCAGAGTGGTCTAAACAAAAATGCCTAAAAAGATTATGTTAACCTAAATACAGAACCCATCATTTAAATATAAATCTGTGAATTAATTTAAAATGTGACTCCCCTTAGTACCGCGGGCTGCAGGGGGTGACACAGAGCGGTGTGTGCACTCAGGTGCTTGGTACACCGTAAACTGCCGTGCAGACATGATGTGTCCTCTGTGGATCCATAATCCAGGAGCTGGGATAATAACTGACTAAGTGATTCATTTCAATAAAATGTTGTTTATTTTCTTCAAGAGTTCAGCAGTGATGGTAAAGCCCAATTCCCCACGAGCTCAGCAGCGCAAGTTCATGCACAAATAGAGGAAAGTTCCCCAAAGCCAGCACTGGCATGAATCACCAGAGTTTATTTTTGTCCAGATGAATCGAGAGGGTTTTTTTCCCGGGTGTTATTTCCTATCAGACACGATCAGCTTGGAACAGTCGTGTGCTCTTCCTGCACAGCTGTGCTCTGGGTACCCTGCTAGGGCTCAGAAGAGTCTACGAGCCAGCCAGGGCCCAGATCCTACCCTGTGTCCTCCAGGACTGGGGAGGACAAATGTTGGAATACAGCTGTGTGGCAGGGGTCCTGGGAGCCCCAGGAGCCAAGGAACGGTAGATTCTCCTGAGCTGGAAAGGTATGGGGTGAGCAGGGAAAGGGAAGTGGAGGTGGGGGACAGGCGGAAGCGGCTGCCCGAGGCAGGTGGGAAGGACTGGTGCTGAAAGAGGGTGTGAGGAGGGCAGCCTGGAAAGGCTGGGGTGTCCCGTGGCCAAAGGGTCTGGTTGGCATTGAGGGGGTGTTGGGAGGGTAGTTGGTTTCCCAGAGTCATCGGGGGTGGGGGCACCATGCCATGTCTCCACAACGTGGCAGTTTGGGGGTATGAGACTGAGGACAGTCTAGAGCTCGGGGCTCCACCTCCCCAAGGGACAGTGCCTGCTTCAGGGCAGTGTCTTTGAGGACCAGAGGAGCCTTTCCTTTGGAGAGCAACCCTTGGCCACTGTTCTCCCTAATCGGAGGGTTTCTTCCCTCCTGCTGCTTTATCCCCTAGGGGTAATTACAATCCCTCAGAATATCAGCAGTTGCCAACACTTCCTGTTTATGCACCAGAGATTGTCTCCCATTTAGCAGATGAGGAAGGGAGGGTTCAAGGAAAAGGTCGCTTGACCAGCATCACACAGCACATCCATGGCAAGAGCTGCCCTAACAACCGCAGACCAGGGCCTTAGGCAACATTGGTTTCTAGAGACTGGAAGTCTAGGCTCAAGACATTAGCAGGAGCAGTTTCCCATGAGGACTCCCCCTGGCTTGTGTGGCTGCTTCCCACTCTGCCCTCACATGGCTTCTCGGTGGAATGGGTCCTGGCATCTATTCCTCTCTTCCCCACCACCAGTCATCTTGGAGGAGGGCCCTGCCCTTCTGACCTCAGTTCACCTTAGTTACTTCTTTAAGGGCCCGGTCTCCATGTATGGTCACACTGGGAGTGAGGGCTCCAGCATCTGGATTTGGGGGGCACGTAATTCAGCCTGTAACATGGGACTGATTAATAACAGAGCTGGGGCACAAGGTCGAGTGTGTGTGTGACCATAAGGGACACCCACTGCTGTCTCTCCCGTAACAGTCTTCTGCCTTAGGCCTTCTGGACATTACAAGTTAAGGCCACTGTGTTCCTGTGCACATGTTTGAGAATTGAAAGAACCTACTTTGGGAGTTCGAAAAAACTCCATGTACTTACTGGTTAATAAACATACAGTAGTCAAAATATTCTGATTTGAAGGTTTTGACCTAAATCCTCGTAAGTTGCAATAAATTGAGAATTTGAAGTAAGCCTGTGGGAACACATCCTTTCACGAAGCCTAGAGCATCCTCTCTGTGCAGCACATTTTATAAGTTAAGGCAGTGGAGACCCTTTAGGTCGGTTCTAAAATGAAAAGCTGCAATAATCTATGATTTCAGTGTGCCCTTTCCCATGCAGAGGTGGCTCCTCAGGACCGTGGGCACGTGTCAGGCCTATAGCTGGAATGGCCAGGAAAAGCGTGTTTATTCAGCAAGTGCCTACAGTCCTGGGGTTCATCCTGTACATGTCTTCCCTTCTAGCCTTCCAGAAAAGCAAAAGCAAAAAAAAAAAAAAAATCCATTGTGTCCACAAATTACCTAACCTGTCACTGTGGTAAAGGCACAGTGCAGTGTTTTATCAGTTTATTGCAGGTAGAGGAGAAGACATCCAGAGAATACATGTCATAATTGAAGGAGAGGTGTGGCAGGAGCACAGGGACCTCACCATGAAGGTGATGAGGGGCCATAAGGCTGCACTCATGGGCCACAGGTTTGCAGATACCACCTACAAACCAAAGTCTACCAAGACGCCTGAGAAAATCATAGCACATCACAACCTCATTTCACTTCTGCTCCATCAAGCTGTTCCCAATGGAGGACTCTTATTTTTCCATGTGTAAGAACATAGAACATGGATTAGGACCTCTCCCAAGCTGGCTTTTGTCCTTTGTTTATAGGAAGTTTAGAAAATGAGTGAGCGCCTCTCCTCCTGCAGGAAGAATCACACTGGCTGTTAGAAATCTATGTTCTACATAAAAACAGCAGCAGTGGAACTCTGGGGGCTTTTGGCTGCTGGAACGGACCCTTTTTCAAAAAACGGAGATGGGCCCCCAGGTTAATCAGCTTTACTTGTGCCCTGGGCATCCCGGGCTTTCCTTTACTTTACCCCAGCTTTACTTGTGCCCCGGGCATCCCGGGCGCTCTGTGGCCCCTGTGTAGGCCCTCTGCCCTCAGCGGGCTTGTACCTGGTGCTTGCTCCAGAGCCTTTAGCCCAAAATTCTAGAGAAGGTGACCTTGTAAGTCTTTCAAGTCCCTGTTTCAGGAAAGACATCAGACCATGATGCTTTGGATCTTTTTGTTGTTGTTGTTTTGTTTTGTTTAAGATTTTATTTGAGAGAGAGAGAGAGAGAGCACAAGCAGGGGGAGCAGCAGAGGGAGAAGCAGGCTCCCTGCTCAGGTCTCAGTCCCAGGACCCTGGGATCATGACGTGAGCTGAAGGCAGACGTTTAACCAACTGAGCCACCCAGGTGCCCCCAGACAGTGATGCTTTTATCAGATAATTTTGAGTAGCAAAAACATCCTTTCCTTCCTGCATCTCACAAGGGGACTTATTTCCAAATGACTTACTGATGGCCAGGTCTTCAAATCCTTAGTATCAAAGCTGATGCTGTAATAACATGTAGATATTTGGTGAAATTATATAAAATGGGCATGGGAAGGGCTCGGGCATGGGAAATATGTTCCTAGTTAGACCCTTTTATGAAGTACCTAATAGCATAAGTATGTTTGTAGACTGGGAAAAGAGACACATTAAAAAAAAATACTACTAACTCCTCAGGGCCTTCCCAAACCTTGTCTTCCCCAATTCAGGGAGACCTACACCCCACTGTACTTACTTGCTCACATTTCCATCTTCTTAAAAAGTCTTCACAATGAACCAGATGGTGATTGTGTTATATTTATCATAGCAGTGCTGGCCCCCCTTTCCTTGGTGCCTGTTGTGCATTGGTTACTATTAGATGCTTCAAACCTAGAACCTTATTTAATTCTCTGCCAAGCTAGGGCACAGCGTCTGCCAATGGGAGACGGGAAATCCAGTGTTCAGTGGGATTAAGTCCTCCAGCAGATGAGGTTCCCACACTAACCAGTGTCCGAGCTGGCATTCAAATGGAAGAGTCTTAGTGTGTTTCTAGAAAAGTCTTCCATGCCCCATTCCCCGATTTTATTCATGATACAATGGCCATCTTTTCCACACCAGATCAAAAATTATGTAAATGGTGTCCTCTCCTTGTGGGGTTCCATGTGCCCTGTGGGGCCATCCTCAACAACGCTGTGCTGTCTGGCACCCGGACTGACTGTGGTACCAACGTGGCAGTGTCCTCACAGCCCAGAGGTTGACCAGATGGCCAAGGCCCTCTCATGAGAGATTTTGACCTGAACTAGCCACATGGGGCATGCGTGGCACCTAGCTCTGGCTGATACTGGTTCCTTTAATCTGTGCTTGTCATAATCTTCCTGTCTTTGGGGCCCAAGTCAAATGCCTTCTGTTCCAGAAAAATCTTACCTTGTCCTCAAATAGGTGTGGTGTCTTTCCCTTCCCCCTTCCCAGGACATTCCATCAAGTCTTAGGATCTTGCTGCCATCTTGTCTGACGCTCATCAGCACGTGCGTCCTTTGTGCATCCACATCCCCACTGCCATGTGCTCTCACGCTCCTGGAGGGGTGCTCGCTGGCAGAGCTCCTCCCCTGCTGTGTCAAGTAGGGAGGCAAGCAGTGGTCATAGATGAAGTAGTGTTATATTTTGAAAAATGGAATAAATTTTAATTCGGTGTTCTTTACACTGAACTCTATTTCATGTACATAGAATACTGTATTTAGGTAAAAGAGAAGAGGTACATTTTTTAATTGTCAAAGAATCAAACCATCGTCCGTGACCAAAATCATTTGTGAAAACTGGTTTCTTCTAAAACTTCTCTACTTTTCAATATTTATACATTAGAAATTCCACTTCAGTAAATATCTTCACTATGTAACTTTGTTTATAAGAATTGTTTCATGTCATGGGACGCCTGGGTGGCTCAGTTGGTTGAGCAGCTGCCTTCAGCTCAGGTCATGATCCCAGCGTCCTGGGATCGAGTCCCACATCGGGTTCCTTGCTCAGCGGGGAGCCTGCTTCTCCCTCTGCCTCTGCCTCCCATTCTGTCTGCCTGTGCTCGCTTTCTCTCCCTCTCTCTCTCTCTGATAAATAAATAAAATCTTTAAAAAAAAAAAAAGAATTGTTTCATGTCAAACCTACAAATTTTAGAAACAGTGGGCTATTTTTATAATTGCCAGATTTTTACCCCATTCTTCATTCTGTATCGGCCAGAGCCTTTGTGATTGTGATTAGTGCTAAAAACAGGAGTATGTGTGTTCTCAGAGTTATTTTGGAAAAATGATTGATATTGTTTTTAATATACATTAAGTTTTATGGAAATTTATAAATATATCTGCTACATAGATATATTGCTGGGGCTATAAGTGACCTAGAAGAGAAGGTTTGGAAATGAAAAACAACAGGAAGCAAATAAACATGGGTGGATATTTGGTTTTTCTTGTGAATGTCTAAAAAGCTTTGGAAACTTAAAACAATTAGAAATCATTTTATACTTAGGTTTGTAACTCACAAAGCATGATAGAATCCTTTTGGCAAAAGTTAGTTTAAAAAGAAAGTTCTAGAAATGGATTGCTATGTCACTAAAAGTTGGCCTGGTGTTCTTGGAGGGTATAAAAAATTTTACTCACTTTTCCCCATTAATCTCTCTGCTAGAGATTTACCCCAAAGGAATAATTAACCAAGACAAAGGGGAAAATTTTTTAAGTATACAGAAATGTTCATAGCAGAATTATTTATAATACCAAAATCCTGAAAACTACTGATGTCCAACAAGCAAGGAATTAAATTAGTGATGGTCATTAAATAGTGCTAGGATCGTAACCTCTAGAACTTTCATTTTGGAGACTATTTAGAGGTGTGAAAAGTGTTTATAAAACAGTAAGAGAAAGCATAAAACTATTTATAATCAGTACATGAAAATAATTGTATATTTGGTTTAAAATTGGATGAACAGGAACACAAGACATGAGATAAGGCTTAAAGAAGAGCTTTAATACTTTCGACTCTCTTTAATATTTCTTGTGAAATAATTTTGCAACAGCTGCAGTGCCAGCGAGAGCTCCACGTGCCCCACGCCCAGCTCCCCACAACACCAGCTGCTCTCCCGAGCTCAGCGCAGCGATGGCAGCCACAACACCTCAGCCATAAACCTCATCCCAACTCCATCTCCCAGTTCAGCCCAGGGTCCCTGCATGCGTGGGGGTCACTTCGTCCCCTTGGTCACCTCCACACTGAGACTGCTCTGTGGTCAGTCTTACCCCCTGTGACTTTGATGCGGGTTCAGGTGATGCATTTGGGGCTGGAGAACCACAGGGCTGTTCTGTTCTTCTTGGTGCCCTCAGCAGGGGGCACATAGTGGTGGTGTATCTTATCCTTAGCAGCTTTGACTGTGGCCATTTCGTTCAAGTGGGGGGTCTGCCTGGTTTCCTCTGTTGGAAGGGATTATTTTTCCCTTTGATGACAATGAATTGATGACTATCTTGGGGGAAATACTTAGAAACTATGCTGATAGTCTGTAAAAATATTTTTAATGATATAAATTGTATTCAATAAGTAGGTTTTAAAAAATGAAGACAATTTCCTTCTGATAAATGTGCATTGTCTTGAATAAAATGCCCTGGGTGCCGTGTGCACATCTGTGTGTGTGTGTGTAGGTAGAGCAAAGCTAAATTTCCCTTCCTTTCTACTGAGTGAATTAGAAGTCTAAATACCACGAAATGCCTCTCCTATTCAAGGAAATTTCAAGAGCAGTAGTTACATGTGCACTAGTACTTTTAAAAACTTATTGGCCTTTTAGTAGTATCTACAATGCAAAAATATTTTACAGCCTGAAAGGATCACTAATATTGTCCCAGTGTTCTTTTTTTCTTTCTTAATTTCTATTTTTAAAATTTTTATTTAAATTGGATTTAACTAACATATAGTATATTATTAGTTTCAGGGGTAGATGCTGTGGTTCATCAGTTGCACACAACACCCTGTGCTCATTTGCATCAAGTGCCCTCCTTAATGCCCAGTCACCCAGTTACCCCATCCCCCGACCCCCCTCCCCTCTAGCAATTGTATTTCTTTTTTTTAATCTTACATTGATTTACCATCTAAGAACAGTCAAGTGAGTGCTTCTTTCCTCCCTCCAGTGTTGGAGGGAAGGGGCAAGTGAGGATAATTTGGAACTTACTGGGCCTTTGAGGAGGAGCTGAAGGGTCCTGGGTAGGTGGAGGAGGGGAGGAGGAGCCTGGTTGGGGTGTGGGGAGGAGGCCTGAGTGGTGTTAGAGGGGGTTGGAGATGAGGCAACATCTAAAGGGGCAGGGATGGGAGATTTGAGGAGGAGCCCTAGGGGTACAGAGGAGCTGGAGCATTAGGAGTGTGAGTGGACCTGGTGAGAATGGAGAGGCAGTTTGCAAACTCAGGGGGAACCAGAGGCTGTGAGCCTTGAAGGGTAGGCACATTGTAGGTTCTTGGCAGACCCTAAGAGCAATGAATGCTCAGGGCACTGCTGTGGCCTGGTGCAGTGTCACGTTGGTGTAAAGCAGGAGGGAAGCTTCATAGAGATTCGTTTGCAAACCAGGGTCTCTTGGGTTTGGTCTCAGATTTTTTTTTTTTTTTTTTAAGAAAATTGAAGTTCTGCTTAAGATTTCTCCTGTTTTTAAAATAATTTATCTTAGAGAATGGAGAACAGGTACATGGGTACACCTGTACATATGTATTATATACTTGTATGTGTATGTGATACGTTAATATATAGGAATTCCGTGAATTAACCGTAAGAGGGTTTTGTTTTGTTGTTTTCCCCTCCGAGCATCCCGTTTTTGCCCAAACACCATGCTCTGCTGGTGCTTGGGCTGAACTTGAGGCAGCCTTGGCATAGCAAACGCGCTATTTCTAAAGCTGGAGGAGATCCACATCTTGCACATGGAGAAACTGAACCCTGGGAAGGTGATGTGTCTTGCCCAGGCTTGCACCTGATGTGATTGGATCCAAGTCCCATCTTCTCTGATGCTCACTCCAGTGCGCCTTTCACTATTCACACCCATATCCTGGGTATTTTCTTTTCCCTTGAGCTTAAAAAATACATAGAAATAATGTATACATCTATCTTGTTTGTAATGTGAGTGGCCATTTTTTCCTAAGTGGAACCTCTAAGCTTCATACTGTTTGATCCAGCTATTATAAAAGTGAGGAAGAGAATAAATAAAAATTACTACATTTGCAAGGATCTGGTTCCTAGGGGTGGATAAATCATTTGGGGGGCATTTCTCTATCCCATGGCCTCACTGAGGCCACATCAACCCCCTGAGACTCTTGTGTGCTCTCTTTTACATTTTACAGATGAGAAAGCTGGGGCTCAGACACATGATTTCATAAAGCCAGGAAGAGGCAAAGACAGGATTCAAACCCATGTTTGCCTTTTTCCAGAACATGCTGCCACTGAGCCTCCAGCATGACTTCCTGGTTATAGTAAAAATTCAGGCGTGGGCAACACCCAGACACTGCTGCAAACAACACCCACGCTGAGGGGTCTTCGGTTGGTGGCACCCGTGCTCTACGGCACAGCCAGGCCTCCCCCGCCAGAGCTCCTTCCCCTGTTTCAGAAACCCTCTAAGTGTATTCCACAGCGGTTGTTTGTAATTGGAGTATCTGGAATTCACTGTGGTTTTAATTAGTTGATTACTAGTTCTTTAAAATGTACTGTACTCACTGTGGGTCTCGCAAATTGGTAACTGGTAGCTACCAGTATAATTAAATATTTCAGAGCACTTGGCTACAGTAGCATTGAACTGTGAAGAAATAATGTTGTATAGCCAATCAAAAAGAGATCCTTGTAAACTCATTTACAGCGGCAGTGTGTGTTAGGACCATCATAGAGATGCTTATTGCAGGAGAAATTAAAGATACAATTTTGTGCTAAGAGGCAATATAGAAATTAGTTCCTGAATTACTTGTTAATTGATTTGGTAATTCCCTTGGGTCTGCATGCTCTTTTTTTTCCCCCTTTTTGTTGTTGCATTCAGTTAACAGTGACTGTTCCCAGAGCAATAAAAATATTTTTCACACTTAGATTAGATACGTCCTTACATCAGACTGCTAACATTCATATTTGCAGAACCAAAAAATATCGGCCTTAACTACAACCAGCATATTGTTGTTTTATGTGCACTCATCAAGGTAACCAGTGCGTTTGTTCGTGGGACTGGATAATTTCAGCAACAAGGAAGTGTGTTTTTATGTCTTGTGTTTGAGGAGGTTTCTCTGATTTTTTTTTTTTTCTTTTTCCTAATGGAAGCCCTCATTTTGTTATCAACAGTGGAGCAGATTTGATTTATGAAAGTCTTATTGTTTGCAATTCAGCAAGAATAACCATACAAAAGACCATTTGTAGAGAAGCAAGGATTGCTCCTAGAAATGATATTAGAAGAGAATGAGACCTGTTTCTCCTGTCAAGATTGAGTGTGGGTCCAAAAGGAGCACTGTGAATCCCAGGCTGGCAGGGGGAGCCTCAGGGATCGCTCCCTGCGTGGGGTTGGCCCCTCCCCTGCTGCTAGCTGACGGACGGGAAAGAACATTGGGATTCACACACATATTTCTGCTGCTTCTGTGAGGAGGTAGAAACTGTTGTCCTTTTGGATTTTTGAAAGAAGAAACTGACTCCCATTTGGACAGCTACCAGCACGCTGGCCCCATTTTCATGGTGAAGAACACATTTCTCATCTTTCGGCTGTGCCTGTGGCCCAAGCAGGAACCTCAAAGACTTTTTGGAAACGTCATGACCTCAGTTTTAGGCCAGTCTCTTATATTTTCTGTTGCCCTCCCCACCCCATCCCCTACCTGTATAAATATCATTATGCTTTTGCTAAATTCAAAGTAGTTGATTCATTTCAGGGTCTGCTCTTAAAAATGTGCAGTAAAAATTTATATTCAGTTAGGAAAAGTGGAAAATGTTTGCATTTAGCCTTATCTCTATTAAAAAGTACAAAGTTGTGACAGTAAAAAGCCATGTTTATCCTGAAATAAAGGGCATCCCAAATTTAGCTTCACACGGGAACAGAAAACACATGTGAAATGGGGCTCCCGTTGAGCAGACCCTTTGATGAAAGAACTATCTGGCTAGTTGTTGATTTCAGTGGACAGAGAAGGAATACTCTGTGTGCTCTGTGCTCTAGACACATTCCTTCTCAGTGCCCAAAATGGGGTGGCTGGCATTTTCCTCGTTCTTATGGTTTAGTCAGAGCCCATAAGACACAGTGTTGTCTCTGCCAGCAGATGCTGCTTGGGCACACATGGTACTTGACCAAGGCTAACAGGTGCATTCCCAGCCTCATCCTTGTACACTGTGGTTTTAGTTCTAATTCCCTACCCATTGCTTCGCTCCTGTCTACTTTATTTTAAAGGTTTTTCTCATAGAACTAGCTTGCAAGTTACTTCACAAAGTTCTCCTGGGAAGTTACCTGTCTGTGTCACTTTCCTCCACTGATTATTTAAAAATGACCCAAATTTAGCTTAACCCCAGAAGCAATGGTTTTCTAACCCTCCTTCCCCAACGCCCCCAGCCTTGATGGAGTTAAATCAGCCTGCTTTCAGTTTTCAGGTGGTACGGATGGTTGGTTCCCTTGTTGGAGAATTCAGCACCAGGTCCCATCGCTGACCCTAAAGTGGGCCATTGGGGTGGGGGGTTCACAGCCTTGGGCAATTTTGTAGTCCTGAGTTGTGCTTCTCCTCAAATTGCAGAAGAGAGGAAATGCATCCCCTTGAGAGATTGGAAGGACATAGCTCTAAATATTTTATTTTGTATTTTTTATTTATTTTCTGCTTCATAAGGGTATCATGCTGGAATATGTCTTCTGTTAGTTAAATTGTTGATTGTCTCCAAATATTGGAGCCAAGTTGGTGTTCCACTGAAGCTCGCCTTGCTTGTTTACTGGGGCCCTGACCTGAGCGCCCCAGGTGTAGACCATAGGCTGTATCTCCTGCTGTGCAGGACTGAGAGTTTGGAAGCAGGAAGTGAGGGCTGGCAGTGAAGCTCCAAGGTGATGAATATTTCTCCGTGATATTTCTGCATTTTAATGACTATTTCTACTAATACTTGTACTAATAATTTTTAATGGTTCACACCGAGTAGGTGACATTTTGATACATTAATGAGCCTTATCAATGACTTTTAAAAGTTCTCTAGTTTGCCATGATGCTTTGCCACAGCCCCCCAAAGGAAGGATAAGAATGGAATATCCAGAGTCATGACCCCCTAGCTATGCTGTCTGTGAGCTATAAAGAGTGGGTGTCATACCAGCTGCCGGCTTTGAGAATAAGTCCATCACTACATTCTGTCAGAAGCGCTGAATTACCCTTCCAAGGTATGTCATAGAGGATTTCCCTTAAAAATCATTTGCCTGTGTACTAAAAGGTATGTCCGAATCCTCGAGAAGAGTAAGCCTCAGGAACGGTTGGGGGTTATTCAGAAGTGGCTGTGTCCCGCACCAGGAGAGGGCCAGCTGGGGGACTGCTAGTGTGTGTGGAAGGAGAGGCCATAAGGAAAAGCTGCAGGAGTTGAAAATGCTGGAGGTTTGGAGCAGGTAGGCTCTGGGAGATTCCTGCTGAGGGCAGGAGGCCTCCCCAGGACCGATGCTTGCCTGGGCCGCTGTGGGTCCCAATGATAGGGTATGGGGCGTTTTGGCAGGATTGTGACAAATATCCTAAAGAAAGGTGAGTGCGGATAACCTTCCTGAATTTTGCTTTTTGGGAGACAAGTGTTTTCTAGTTTGCTCTTGGGGTTCTGGAAAGCAATGGGCATAACTCAGGTAACTTCTCAGGCACCAGATTTGTCAGAAATGGAAACACTTTGAGAATGATGAGATAAGAACCCGCTGGTGCTGTTACCTATGTCAGGCCCGGGGGCTTACCCGCTGGTGGGTGGCCCAGTGCAACGTCAGCATCACATGGTCAGGAATTCCAAGTCTCTAGACTAGAAGGTACTTGGTAAATATTTATTGAGTAGGAAAAAAAATCTCCATTCTTACAACCACCTTATAAGAATGATAGCATAATTCCCATTTTATAAATAGAACGAGTGCTCAGAGGAGTGAAGCCACTTACTCAGTATCATAGTCCAGTGTTTGGAAATGGTGTTACTTGGGCTTAGGCATTGTGTGACTTCGCAGAACTCAGGTATGTTCTGGAAGGACCCTGGAGGCTCAGTGGAGTGTGTGCCTTAGCTGATAATACATCTGGAGCTGGTAGGTATGGTTCAAGGTAGGATTCAGGGGTGAGTTTCCTTTGGCACATGTTGCCTTAAGAGTGGAGTGGTGAAAGGTCAAGGAGAGAATTCTGGGAGCTTCTGCTCACCCTAAGCAGGTTTCCCAAAGAGCATCCCAGGACTGTCAGGTCCACTTGTTTCACGGGTGTAACCGCGTGAGGAACAGCTGACCAGGGCTGGGCCAAGCCAGGATAACAGGTACTTTTTTTCAGGACTCAATACCTTTGCTGTTCTTGCTGGCACTGGAGCTTCCAAGAAATGGTGGAGCACGTGTCCTCATTTGCAAGACACATCTCTTGGGACTCCATTACTCCAAGGCCCTGATCCTCAGTTTTAAAATCAGGTGTCAGTATTTCCAGAGGCAGTCTCATGGACTGGTGTGAAGAGGCCAATGTAAGGCAGTCTTTCTTTTGTTCCCATAGTGTTTCAATGTCTGGGACAGGGAGTGGGGCGTGGGGGGTGGTGTCAGGACATTCTCTGGTGCCTGGGCTCCTTGTGCCACAGGGCTTGCCCCCCAGAGCCTGGCCATCCTTGGCCAGTATTGTCTGTAGGGCCTGGGGAGGACCACCGTCTGTCACTGCTGCTCCTAGCCTGGCTATTGTGCATTTTATTTCCTGAAGTGGGGGGAGCTGGGCCACTTGTGACCTTTATCAGAATTCCATTTTATTGGTCAAGGATTAATTTTCTTCATGTCCTTTATATCACAGGCAGCATGGGCAGTCTGTCACCTTGATTTCGAAAGGCAGAAGTCTTTTTAGGACGAAGATACTGTGCTGTGTTTAACCAAGTTCTAACTCGAATAAGAACTCTGAGCAGGAAAGGGCCATGACCGGACATCTGATCTCTTATTAGCCGAGCAAGTACTTGATTGCCCACGAGAACTTGTTCATGTTCCAGGCGGGCCGGAACAGTGGTTTTCCTACCCTTCCTCAAAGATGAATCATGACATTAGCTTTTTTTATCATAAAGAGATTTTTTTAAATGTTGGTGATAAATGCTTTTTAATTTTTCAGACCCTGTATGTAATTCAGGCCTCCTTTTCTTTGGGGGAAATCCAACCACATGAGGGTTTGGTGCTGGAGCATGATGATGACTTCTGTCCTTGCCTTGCTGGGTAGCTGTTGGTGCTGGGCTGTACAGCAGGTGCAAGATGGACAGGAGGCTCCTTTGGGCCTCCAGAGTTTGCAGTGCAGTGGATAGGAGGACCTGAGGGTGTGGGACATGTGACAAGAGGGCTGGGACCCGCTCTGCTGGGAGGGGAGTGGAGGGAGGGGCAGCGTGAACATCATGTAGTGGAGAGGAATTGTGTTCTGGGGGAGGAGGAAGGGGATGTGGGAAATGACAAGTTTATGGTGACAGACTGCTACCTGGACACTCTCTGGAAACAGCAGGAAGGGCTCAGGGTGGGTAATACACAGTCTGGACGGCAGGCAGAGCACCATTGCTGAAGACAGAGGCAGGGAGCCAAGGCAGGAATTTCCAAAGAAAGGGCATCATGGCTCCACCCAGGAAAGAGCAGAGAGAACCGAGTGGGGAGGCCCATGGAAGATGCAGACGGAAGAGACCTCGGCTTTGGAGCTTTCTGTGATAATGTCAGGCGGGTGGGACTGGACTGGGCCATTTTGGTGGCCTGGGCGGTTTGGTTTGCTCAGTAAACGAGTCATATCAAACCAGGCCGCTAAATTCTTTTTTTTTTTTTTTCTTTATTTCTTTTCAGTGTAACAGTATTCATTGTTTTTGCACCACACCCAGTGCTCCATGCAATACGTGACCTCCCTAATACCCATCACCTTGTTACTCCAACCTCCCACCCCCCTGCCCCTTCAAGACCCTCAGGTTGTTTTTCAGAGTCCATAGTCTCTCATGGTTCACCTCCCCTTCCAATTTCCCTCAACTCCCTTCTCCTCTCTAACACCCCTTGTCCTCTATGCTATTTGTTATGCTCCACAAATAAGTGAAACCGTATGATAATTGACTCTCTCTGTTTGACTTATTTCACTCAGCATAATCTCTTCCAGTCCCATCCATGTTGCCACAAAAGTTGGGTGTTCATCCTTTCTGATGGAGGCATAGTACTCCATAGTGTATACGGACCACATCTTCCTTATCCATTCGTCCGTTGAAGGGCATCTTGGTTCTTTCCACAGTTTGGCGACCGTGGCCGTTGCTGCTATAAACATTGGGGTACAGATGGCCCTTCTTTTCACTACATCTGTATCTTTGGGGTAAATACCCAGTGGTGCAATTCCAGGCTCATAGGGAAGCTCTATTTTTAATTTCTTGAGGAATCTCCATACTTTTCTCCAAAGTGGCTGCACCAACTTGCATTCCCACCAACAGTGTAAGAGGGTTCCCCTTTGTCCACAACCTCTCCAACACATGTTGTTTCCTGTATTGCTAATTTTGCAGGCCGCTTAATTCTTTAGTGCATTGACTTTTCTCTGCATGTGAGTAATCCCTGTGGGGAAACACATGCCGTCAGGCCCAGTCAGAGTGAGGCCAGGAGACCTCTGCCTGGAAGGGCATCAAGACAGCAGACATGCTCGTTGTCTTCCTCTAAGGATTCCTTTCAGTGAACGTCCTGTAATTTGGAAAGCGTACAACAGTCTCCTCTTCTCAGGGTGGCATAGACCAGGGAAGGTGACTGTTCAGAAAGATGGAATTCTTCCCCAGATGCTTTGGAAGTCAGAGGGTCTGGGGCTTCCTTCTGGGGAACGGTGTTGGGCCGGGGTGAGGTCCCAGGCAAGCCTGCCGGTGTCGCCCCTGTGTTCACAAGCTGTGTCCTACACCACTCACCTCACAGCAGTTCAGCAATGTGTCCACAGATCATTTCTTCCTTGGGCGTTTTCATCGTCTGCCAGCTGTCGGATTCCAGACACACCCCTCCATGAATCCAGTGGGCAGCTCTTACTCTCAGTCCCTATCCACAACCCCACAGGGCTAGGGACTCATTGAGATGTCAGTGGGGAGTGATAATGGCACCAGGTGTCCCCAGCAGGTGAGTCCCGAAGCATTCGTGTGAGGCTGGCGTCGCATCCAATGACAGGATGTGTCAAGGTCCAGGGACCTGCTGCAGGACTCATGGAGGTGCTGGTACCTCTTGTATGCTCCTCGTGCTGATTCGACCTGGTGGGGGCTCACAGCCCAGCTTTAACTTGATTGGCCCTGGCCTCCTTCCCTTCCTCCTCCTCCGCTTCCTATTCTTCATTATTACCAATACACTTATAGGATGGTTTTAGATTCGCAGCAGGATAAGCAAAAAGGACAGAAAGTCCTGCCACAGCAGTACACACCTGTACTGGCTGGCCCACCGTTACCACCCACAGCTCACAGTTTCTGTTAGGGTCTCCCTTCGTGCGCACGTTCTTTGAGTTTGGACAAGTATACGGTGACGTGTATGTTGTTATGGGATCCTTCTGAATGGTTTCACTGCCCTGAAACTTCTCTGTGCTCTGTCTGCTCATCTCTCCTTCTCCACCGCTGGACACCACTGACCTTTTTATAGTGACTATACTTTTTGCCTTTTCCAGAGCTATGTATCATATAGTTAGAATCATAAAGTATGTTGCTTTTTCAAAGTTGCTTCTTTCACTTAGTAATACACATTTAAGGTTCCTCTAGGTCTTTATGGCTTGAAAGCCCATTTCTTTTTAGTGCCAAATACTATTGCATTGCCTGGACATAACACAGTCTGTTTATCCATTCATCTATTGAAGGACATTGTGGTTGCTTCCAAGTTCTGGCACCTTGAATAAAGCTGATTTGATAAGCATTTGTGTGCAGCCTGGGGTGTGGATGTAAGTTGTCACTCATTTGAGTCAATACCACAGTGTGGTTGATAGATTGCATGGTAAGAATAATTTTAGTTTAATCAGAAACTTCTAGCTGGCCTTCCCACATGCCTGTACCATGCTGCAGCCCCACCAGCCATCAGTGAGAGTTCCTGTGGCTCCACATCCTCGCCAGCATTTGGTGTTGGCAGTGTTTCAGATTTGGGCCGTTCTCGTAAGTGTGGAGCAATGTCTCATTGTTTTAATTTGCATTTCCTTAGTGACTCATGATGCCAGGCACCCTTTCTTATGCTCGTTTGCCATCTGTTTGTCTTGGTGAGGTTTCTGTTCAGATCTCACTTTTCAGTTGGGTTGTTTTTTTATTGTTGATTTAAATTTTTTTTTTTTACATTTTAGATGACATTCCTTTACCAGACATGTGTGACATAGTGTCTGACATAGAGTACTTTCTCCCAGCCTGTGGCTTGCCTTCTCATTCTCTTGATCACTTCTACTCTCCTTTCTAATAATTACCCTGTAGTGTTCCTGGCCGTCAGTATCAAGGTGCCCCTTTCACTGGAATGTTGGACTTGTTTGGTTTGCTGGTAGCGTTTTGTTGGTCTTTTCTTTAGAGGTTAGAATTCTTGCAGACATTTCAGCCAGTATATACTGTATGTAAATGCACCCTCAAAATCATCAACTCTTGATTACATAATTGCTCAGAAGCATGGGTAATTCTTATAAGTACTTTATCGTGTTATGTTTAGAATAAGTGAAACATTTTATAAGTTATATATTGTAGGCATTCTAAACTTAATTCTAATTAATAAGCATTTAGGAATGTGCAGAAGTTCTTATGAGTAATAATTCTCCCTGTTTCGTGTTACTGTCAACATCAGTAACTAACAGCTGGGGGAGTAACCAGTTGCCACTTGGCTTCTGTCTTCATTGTCTAGAGTAACCATGTGCAGACCAAGTCTATCTGAGCCTTGGGGAAGCTGTCTCTCCCTACTTTCTCATGAGCGTAGTATGGGAAATTGCCCCTCCCCAAAAGGCAGGATCTTCTTGGGCTGAAACAGTGTTACATCCCATTCTTGAGGCATGGATGTGGTTGCAAGGTCATGAGGCTGGGGTGCTGGCGGACTGAGGAACTGAGTGGAAAGGAACAAGAGAGCTAAGCGCAGGTGTCTTTGGAGAGTAGGTGGAAGAATTGCTGCATTTAGTAGGCAGGCTGCTGAGTACAGAGAGTCTCAGCTAGGGCAGCACTGTAGAAGGACCCTTGGCCTGCAGCCAGGGTGGGGGTGTCAACAGGAGCACTGTGTGAGCCTGCAAGACTGAGGGAGGCCAGGAAGTGTCGGGGGGGGTTGCAGGTCAGGACTTGGAGCTACAAGGAAGACCTGATGCCTGGGGAGGGAGGTGGAGAAGAGGCTCCCCTGAGCATGGGGAGGAGCCACAGATGGCTAGGATGAGGTAGCTCCATGGGGGCTGGATGGAATTGTTTAGCAAACCACAAAAAACCCCGAAAGTAGTAGATGCTCATTGTATCAAAATTAGAAAATATGCATGGACAAAAAGAAAAAACAGTCACCCGTGATGCTAAGTTTGTGCTAACAGTGATTACCACATTATTTCGGACTCCTGTTCTATCTAGTTCATGGTCTCTGGAACCTTTTTCCCTCCTGCCCACCCCAATCCCCAAAGGTCCTCTTGCTCCCCATCCCCCATGCTTCTGCACATTCCCTCCTGTCACCTGGCCCCCACAGACCACCTGTGTCACCCTGGTTGGGCCCCATGAGGGAAGGAATCTTGACTCTTGGTGATGGTTAAAACCATAGCAGATGCTCAATAAACATTTCTTGAATGAATAGTTGGAAGAGTAACTGATGTGTCTGTAAGTATATTTTTAAAATGAGAGCACGCTGTATGTGCCATTTGGACCCTGCTTCTGGTTTCCAGCCTTTGAGCCCCGGAGACATCTTTGAGGCACATTCTCCTTAGATCCCACTCACACCCCTGGTTCATTCCTACTTTCTCTCCAGCTTCCCTAGCATAAATCTCCAACCACAGTCTTGCTTAGCCAAAGGGCATAAGAATATTAAGTCTTTTAGATACATTTCCAAATTGTTCTCCAGAAGAAAAAAAAAAAATCACTCTTTTACGAGCAATGTTTCTACATACTCTTTTCTACTTTTGGGTATTTTATGTATGTGTTTTTAAATCTTAATGAGTTTTATGGAGTTTTTTAGAATTATATTTTCCTGTCTAAAAAATACACACTTCCTTTATTATTAGTTCTAAAAATCATTTTTATTGGCTACTTGTATTGTTTGTGTGTGAAGTACCTGTTCAATTGTTAGTTCATTTTTTTACTGGTGTTCTCATCATTGGCCTGTTAATTCACTATTCAGTAGGCACATTAGCCATTTGCTCTAGATACATTACACATTTTCCTCATTTACCTTTTCGCTTCAGTTTTATTTATAGTAATTTTTGACATGGGCAAGTTTTTCCAAAATTTTAGAGTCAGACCCTCTTAATCGT
Source organism: Neogale vison (assembly GCF_020171115.1). Lineage (NCBI taxonomy): Eukaryota > Metazoa > Chordata > Mammalia > Carnivora > Mustelidae > Neogale > Neogale vison. The sequence continues at coordinate 43,046,872 of NC_058093.1, forward strand.
TTTTTCCTTCTTTATTAATTATGTTTTAAATGTTTTCTCTCCCCCCAAGTTCTAGAACTGCATCCTTTTACTGTTGGGCTGCTTGATGCTTTCAGCTACTTAAGCTTTCATCAATTGAGAAGTTGAGCCATTTTCTGATGATCCGAATGTCATCTTTTTCATGTTCTGTAAACTTTCAGTGCCTCGGGAACTTTGTCTTCTGTCCCGTTGGCGGGATCCATGCCATACTCCCTCAGGTTACTTCTGCAGGTTTTGAACTAAGCTTCAAAATCTGGCAGGAGAACGGCTCTTCTAGGGGAATGGAGGAGGAATGGTTTGTGGGTGACCTTGGGGAGTGAAGCCAGTACTGCCCCATCCCTTCCTTCTGTCCCCAAGGACTGGGAGGTGCCAGTGGTGAGGAAGGTGGTCAGTTTGCAAGGGGCTAAAACAAGGAGAAAGTGAGAGAGCTAGAGGTCGCACTCCTCACCAGTGCTTATGGAGAACTTGCTGTAGGCCTGGCGCTGGAGCCAGTTTACTTCTGTCATGTGGTTTTATAGAGCCCCGAGGTACCTGTACTAGGCAATGTCACTTGCCCAAGGTCGCCCAGGTCATAAGTGCTGAGTCAGCTTTGTGGGCTCACGCTGTGCGAAATGGCCAAGATGACAGGGATGTGTGAAGTTGGGGTCTTCTGGGCCCCTCTTGGGGTCAGGGTCCAGACACAGCCCCTATGGCTTTGGCCTTCCAGAGTCTCCACACCTTGGCTGAAGTGATATTTGGGCAGAGTCTGCAGAAACCTGGTCTCTAGGAGTCTGGTGGCTGAACAAACAGGAGTGTCTAGGCAGAGGGGAGATTGGACTTGCATAAGGAGGTGAGGAGGAGGAGGAGCTGCCTGTATCCCATGTCCCATGAAGGCCTTGACTCAGGGGCTAGGCAGAAAGGCCTGCGGTCTCAAGAGCTAGGGCCACAGCCCTGAAGGCCGAGCACCGTGGTGTGCCAGAGCTGATTGTTGGCCAGGTTTCCTGGGGAGGCAGGTGCTGGAGGAGCTATGGAAGGGGCCCTGCTGGCACCACATTCCTTTACTTTGTCAAATGAGTTCCCTCTCAGAGGGAATTTGTGACTTGATTCTCACATCACATTTTTTTTTTATTTCTTTTCAGCATAACAGTACTCATTGTTTTTGCACCACACCCAGTGCTCCATGCAATCTGTGCCCTCTCTAATACCCACCACCTGGTTCCCCCAACCTCCCACCCCCCACCGCTTTAAAACCCTCAGATTGTTTTTCAGAGTCCATAGTCTCTCATGGTTCACCTCCCCTTCCAATTTCCCTCAAATCCCTTCTCCTCTCCATCTCCCCTTGTCCTCCGTGCTATTTGTTATGCTCCACAAATAAGTGAAACCATATGATAATTGACTCTCTCTGCTTGACTTATTTCACTTAGCATAATCTCTTCCAGTCCCATCCATGTTGCCACAAAAGTTGGGTGTTCATCCTTTCTGATGGAGGCATAATACTCCATAGTGTATACGGACCACATCTTCCTTATCCATTCGTCCGTTGAAGGGCATCTTGGTTCTTTCCACAGTTTGGCGACCGTGGCCGTTGCTGCTATAAACATTGGGGTACAGATGGCCCTTCTTTTCACTACATCTGTATCACATTTTTATGTGCATTCAACATTCCAGAATATAATTAGAGCAGGTAACTGTATAAGCTCATTTTGGACATGTTCCTATGTTCTTATAGTTACAAAAGCCACCACAAAGCTAGCCCTCTTTTTACCAAATGTTTCAGACTTCGTTGACCACAACGCCTACTAAGAAACAGATCTTCTGTGTGACTGTATCAGGATATATATGCACACATGTATGTATAAGTGAAAGTTTTGCGAAATAATGGTTTTAGGTGCATTGTACTCGAGTTTGTTCCCTTCTGTCCTGCTTTATGAAAAGGACTGGTAGCAGCTCACAACAGTGGTTTCATGGCCCTCTGTTGGCATAACTCACATTTTTTTGCAAACACCATCCTAATGGCCTGGTAAGCGTGGTGAGGTCTTTGCATGTTGAATCCACACTTGGTGTTGACTTCCGATTTCACCTCCTAATTGCAGGGCTGGTTGACCTAGTTGAGCGGCACCCAGCCAGGGAGCACCGCGGAGTTCCCACATTTCTCCCAGGCCACACCATCACAACAACTCTTAATTCCACACTTGCCTTACGTGGAGTGTCAGTTCGGGAGGGCACTGTCTACTGGGGTTGAAATTCATTTTCACCAGTTCTGCCTTTAGCAGACTATTATGAAGGAGGTCTCCATGAGAGGATAGGAAAGAAAATATAATGAAAAGGTCCCCTGAGAAGGGAAGGCTCTGAAATCAGACAGGCACTGGCCGAGCAAACAGGCTGGTGGGGAGGCTTTGCTCTTGGGGAAGGAGCTCCTTAGCAGGAGCTGAGGTTCTGCCACAGGACAGGGTGCCGTGTCTCTATAAGGCGCTCCATGGAAATCACTTGAAGCAAGCAGGACAGACTCCTGAGTCACAACACTTTCAAAACCATTTACATAATTGCATGAGAGCCTTTGATTCATTCACTGTGGCCAAACTCCAAGAAGCTCCATGGAGAAGAGCACTTAAGATCGTGGTGTCACCGTGGCCCCACACCCTTGCCCCAGCCAGCCGTGACCATTCTTTTTTTTTTTTTTTTTTTAAGATTTTATTTATTCATTTGACAGAGAGAGATCACAAGTAAGCAGAGAGGCAGGCAGAGAGAGAGGAAGGGAAGCAGGCTCCCTGCTGAGCAGAGAGCCCGATGCGGGACTTGATCCCAGGACCCTGAGATCATGACCTGAGCCGAAGGCAGCGGCCTAACCCACTGAGCCACCCAGGCACCCCCAGCCGTGACCATTCTTAACGCATCAATAGGGAATGCTTCATGCGGCCTCCCTACCTTCTCCCCATTTGCTCTGCTCTACCCTCCCAGCTTGCAGGACAGACTCCCTGGGGGGACAGCCTGACCACCATGTCCCCCACTGCACTGGAGTCCCACACTGAAGCCAAAGCTTGCTTTCAGAAAATGCCAATTTGATCCTGTCACCAGTTAGCTTAGAATCTTCTGTGTCTCCTCCCTGCGTGCTCCAAGGTGTCCAGAGCTCCTCTCCACCACCCAGCCCTGATCTGGTTTCAGTCAGGCCTCTCCACCTTCCACAGAGAGGGTCTTGAGCTCCTAGTGTGGCTCCCCCTTTGCCTTTCTTTGTCGCTAAACTTGGCATCTGTAAGATGCCTCCCATAAATCCCCTCTCCTTTGAAACCTTCCATGTTTATCTGAAGAGTGGATACCCCCACCCACTCCCACCCCATTCCTCTTAGCACTTTGTTCCTTTATTAAGTTGCCTGGCGCATTGGATCAACTTTCTCTTGGGGAGACCATGGAGAGTGCATATCAGGCTCTCCTGACAGGGAGTTCCCTGAGGACTGTGGGTCCTTGGCTTCTGCTGCTGTTGCTGCTGCTGGCATGTCGAAAATGCAGAAAGTTTATACCACATACAGTGTTCATGTGGTTTACTCATCAGTGCGTATAGACGATTAAGGTGGAAAGGAATGACTGAGCCACCGCATTTCAGGGAGACAAAGGAAGAGTGGCTGAGAAGAGCCAGCCGGTGACTGGAGAGGCCCTGGCTGTCACTGTGATTATTAATACATTGTAAAGACATTTTGGGGATTCCGCCATATTTTGTATGGTTGCCAACAAAATGTTGACAGTTGTATTGTGGTTAATAAATTCATTTAGATTTATAAGCATTGTTTACAGAACCTGTTCGCCTGCTGAAACTCTAACAGCATCTGTTCCTTCTTACTAATTAACTGCTAATTACGAATGAGCTTTGTGTGTTTGTCAGTATAACTGGCTCATGCATTTTGTAAGGAACATTAACAAATTGATTTACATAGCGGCAAAGCCATCAAAAGAGTAAACTGAACAGCAAGCCTCTAAAGCCCTTCAGCCGCTTTCCCAACGAAGCAAACTTTTGATGCTACGGACTTGATTGTAAATTTCCTGTTACCTTAATTCTTTGGTAAAGGGACGGTGATCAAAAGCGCACTTCTTGAGTCATCAGTATATTGGTGCTGCACAGCAGAGGGGCCCCAAGGGACGGGGACCTGGGGGATGCCAGTGGGGATGCCACAGGGGAGGAGTCCCACAGAAGTGGTCCCTCAGAAAATTCATATCAAAACCGGTGATACTTTGTGTCAGAGTAGCAGAGTAGATGTGTAGCTCACAGGCAGCAAGGTGCCTGGCCAGAAATGTGAAATCTGTTGTCCATCACATTTTTCCCCCTTCCTTGCATTTTTCCCAGTTTCAGACTCCATGGATGCACAGCATGTTTTTAAGAGCAGGCATTTAAAATTAACCAGTTTAGATGGCTGACTCCAGCAGTTCAGGGCTCATCGACTTTACAGGGAGAGGATGAAGGCAGCCCCCTGCCTCGCTGGGATGTTGGGCCTGTTTGCATCCTAACAGCTCTAGAAGAATCTAGCCCCTTGGGGTTTTCTCTGCAGTTACCTCTTTGGTTAGAGTTGAGGGACAGAAAAATAGAACCAAGGCAAGAGAGTTTGTGAGCAGAAAAACAAGGGAAGAAATGTGTTGTACCAGTGACCATTTATTTTCAAGGTTACCTCTGCCAGTATTTCAGAATGCTGGTATAAAGCTGGAGGTCATGAACCAGGCAGGTGGATGGAAAGTGGGTTCAAGGGTTTTGAGAATAGCTCAGGTTAAATACGATAACAGCATTACATTAAAAAAAGAAGAATTGGGAGCAGCAGCCCTAGTAAGAGTTTGCAGAGTGAGAATGTTCAGTACAAAGAATTAAAGTACACAATGCTGGCATGAGCCTTGACACTGTCGCCCTGGAGGTGCCAAGATCCAGGCTTGCAGGGAGACCCTGTACCCCAGCTCCTCAGGCAGACAACCCCCACCCTCTTCTGAACCTACAGAGTTAACTCCTCTGTAGAATGGGAATGACAGGATACCCCACCTTGCAGGGTTGTTGGGTATCTTAGAAAGAGAATAAGTAATCTGTGTACAGCAGGTGGCCTGAGTGATAGATCTGGAAAGAACAGTTAGCCATCCTTGTCATCTCTGTATTCATATAAAAGTAAATACATGTAAACACTATATACTCAACTTTATTAGAGTATATTAATTACGTGAGGGAGGAGAGTCTTCTTTCTACACAGTGAATTTATTACTTTTAATTTGAAATGAAAAAAGTTTAAGCGAGCATAAGGATGGAAGCTGAGAAGTACAAGCTTCAGGGGAGGGGTAGGATAGAGGGGCAAAGTTATTTTACAAAGCTGTAAATGTGTTTCATGGATAGCCGAGACATTTGATGAGTATCTTTAAATGGTACCACTGACAAAAGAATAGGCTGCCGCTGGTCACAATTACACCTACAAAGTAATTTTGTTAAAAGTGAAAAACTGCTTGCTGCACCATTTCAGTATATTAGGAGGAGGAATAGGAGTCATGCTTTCTGAAGAAATTCTTGCATTTCTTCCCATGGAATTTTCCCATGGAGAAGTTAAGCTTTGAAAACTTAATTCAAAATAGTTGGCGCCAAAATATTACGAAATGATTGCGTGAACTACAAGATAATTTCAGGTGGCATTTTCTGGTTGTGTGTGTTAGCTACCATCACTAGTTACCAAAAAGGGGACTCGAACTCACAACCTAGCAGGAAAGACAGTTTGTCTTGGTCACTGTGATCTGTATCTGACTCTCCCTGCTGCCATAACAGGAAGTCCCAGGGAACCCAGAAAGGAACATTCACTCTGCTTCTGTATTTGACATGCACTGTCCTTAGCTTTCCAGTGTTCACTGCAGATGACAGTTCATGAACAGAAAGCCTTTTCTCTTGGAACTTAATTGATTAAAGACTTGGTTTTTAAAGCTTAAATTGAAATAGATACCATTTTTTGGATTTATAGTAGAAATCCAGTTTCTAAGACTTTCTGGGTAAATTTTGCAACCCAGGAATGTACTTTTGAAATAGAAAGGGATCTTGAAACTGCCTCTGGTGAATATGGGATTTACCCACAACAACATGCCACGTTGTTGACAGTTCTTAATGAACAAATTCCCGGTGCTGGGTATTTAACGTGATACTGGCCTAGGTTCCAGAAGATGTCCACATGGGTATTCTTCTCCCCAGGGACCTTAATCTACACTTAGCACGAAGCAATCTTGTGTAGAAAAAGCTTACAAACAATAGGATGAGTTTGGAATAAAGTGAGAACACACCGTAGTTCTTTTCCATTTAAATAGTGCACAAGGGACTTGGAAAAGTGCTTGGACCGGTGGTTTTCGATCTTGAAGATGTATCTGTGTGTGGCTCTGTGTACATACAGACACACGGTACACTCCATTAGTGCAATGCCCGGGCTTTGTGAGGGGGCTTCTGGGGAGGAGGTTTGTTGCTAATCAGTTTCACAGCCTTCCTACCCCATTAAGAACCACTTCAGGGAAACCTGAAGGCTGCTTGGTGCCTCCTCTCTGGGGTTCCTAGCGAAAGGGATATTTGTGCTTTCACACATGAAATCGTTCCTTATTTGCAGATTATCATCATTTGAAAGACATTTTTGTAGCTTGATTTCCACTCGGAAATAGATGTCACCAACACAGGATGAGAGAAACTTAGAAAGAATTATGAACTTCTTTTTAAAATGAGAAAGTCAATGAAGGGAGGCGGCATAACCAGAAAAGGGGAAAATTAAAATCTGAAATAATTTATGAGCAAAATAATTTTCCAGCTAAGAGTATATTAGCTGTTTACTCAAAACATTTGAGAGGAATATTTAGAATCAGACTACATTGTGATCTCTGGGGAATTTGTGATCTCCCTGCAGCCCTTGGGGTCAGTCTTTCTCCTTGTGGATTTATTGCTAGAGAAGCATGGAGCAGACTCCCCGTACTCCCCTGAGAGTAGGGTGACTCACCTGTTGATGGTCAGTCTTCTACGATGATACGCCACTGTCCACTGGCTTCAGCCATTGTGCATCCATTTAAGAAAAGAAGTGGTTTAGAGAGGTAAGCACAGTGACATTTACGCAGGGAGGGAGAAAACAATGCTGGTCCTCCACCCTCCTTTCCCCTTGGAAAGAGTTGGAAGCCTCCCCCTCTCTTTTCTGGCCTCCCTCTTGACTCTTTTTTTAACTCCTTTCTTTAGAAGCCTTGCAAATGATGGGTCAGAACTCAGCATTCATGGGCCTGGGTTTCACTAGCCATATTCCAGCATGATGTCCTTCAGCAGTGCCCTTCTAGCTGCAGGTTGGAGGCTGATCAGAGGGAGCAGGAGCCAAGTTAGAAAGCAGACAGAGCAGTGATCCAGGTAAGTGGTGGAGCCTAGAGAGGGCTCCTGAAGGCAGTGGCTGCATGTGTGGAGGGAAGGGGACGAATCTGGGAGCTTTTATGGCAGTGGTTGATAGGTATGAAGATGAGAGAGAAAGAGGGAGAAGGATGGTGTTGAGATTTCTGGCTTGATTAGCGTCAGAGAAGATGGTCCAGTCACAGAATGAGAGAAGACTGAGAGATGGGACGCCAGAAGAAGTCGTGAGTGTCACGTGGTTTAGACATCCTGGGTCTGAAAGGCCTGCAGAACAGCCCAGCAAGCCTTCTGGTGATGTTCTTACAGCCGGGGGAATCCTGGGCTGAAGGTTCATGATTGTAGACATGAGAGGATACCATTTGGAGAGATCACACAGAACGAGAGTAGAGGGCTGGGGTGGCATCTGAGAAACATGAGGGTTGTAAGAACGGGCAAGTGAGGGGAAAGCCCAAACTGAAAAACAGGAGCGGAGAAGTGGGAGAAAATCTAAGCAGCTGTGTGGTCAAAGGAAAACAGAACTTGGCTTTTGCAGACGGGGAGAATAGGGCGGGGACAGGAAGCTGTCTGTTGAGGTGGGTGACGAGGTCATTGGTGCCATCCATGACGCAATGAGAAGAAGCTAGCTTACAGGCTGTTGAATAGTGAGCAGGAGGGAAGGTGCAGGACAGCGAGGGTAGACAACACTTTAAAGCCGCCCGACTGGTGAAGAAGAGGAAAAGAAGTCTAGAAGTTCTTGATGAACACATGACAGTAATGCAGTATTGAACTGCCATGCATTTCTGCTCAGAAGAGTTACCAGCAGTCTCATTCTGAATCTCTTGAATGGACATGCATGGATCTTCAAGTAGTTCCTCACATACCATTTAGTGGTTGACGAATAATTACCAGTGTGTATGAAGTACTCACCAGGTGAGGCGTCGGGGTATGGCGGCCAGTGTCTCCCTCACAGCTGTGAATTTCTGTTGACTTCTTTCATTGCTGAAAGAATAAATTATTTCAGGCATGCATTTCAGGGGTGAGGTCATTCCTCACCCCTCGCTGTGTCCCGTCCCCATTCGTATATGCACGGCCCTTTCCCTTCCCCCAGAGCCCCAGGTGCCCTTACCTGTGGTCTCACCTGTGCTCCCATCAATGAGATGAGGAACTCCTAGCCCTGTTAGGAAGCGTCTCCATATTTAAAGGAAATCTTGCAGTCCTTGTTCCACAAGGATGGCGGAAGGTGTACCTACTTCTACAAGGTGCCCCTCACGGGGAGGGGTTCCTCTCTCTGGAAGCAGGAGCCTGCCTGATGGTTGGGCCTCCTCCACTGTTTCTAGGTTTTGGCTTTCCTTCTGGATTTTTTGTTTTTTAAAGTTTTGTTTGTTTGTAGACCATGCACACAGGCAGGGAATGGGGCAGAGAGAGAGGGAATCTCAAGCAGACTCTGTGCTGAGTGTGGACTCTGACATGAGCCCTGATCCCATAGCACCAAGGTCATGGACTCAGCAGGAACCCAGGAGTCGGATGTATAGCCTGAGCCACCGAGGCGGCCCTTCCTTTCTGTTCTTTACGTCAGAGTTCAAGAGCAGAGCCTGCCTGTGAGAGAGCAAGGAAGTCTGCCTCCTCACTGGCTGCTGCAGCCCAATAGTGCTAGGAATGATTGCTTAGTTGCAGAGCACACACTGGGTGCTCAGGAGCCCGAGTTCTTAATGAGTGCTCTGCAGGTAGTTCTCGGGGACCCGACAGTATGGGTGGGGGAAAGGGAGGGTTCATCCTTACGTCTGCCAGGCTCTGAGGAAATTAGCGTTTCATTCAGATGTTGGCGGCGACCCACGGTAGTGAGAGCAGAGCCTGTGACTTGATCCCCACAGACCTATAGCTGTCACAGATAGTTTGACTGGGTCCCTGATACTCTCAGTCTTTGGCAGATTGGCAGGTCAGCCGCCAGCTCTGACAGTGTTATTGAAGGGCTGTGTTGTTTACCTATCACAGGTACGTTTTTATATTTCGGTTACTGTGTTTAAGTTTAGTTGGTCCTTTTGTATTCCAGTGGATTTAAAGATGCTCTTTTTAAGAGATCCTTCAGGAAGAATCTATGAAGACTCAGTCTTCTGGGAGCACGCCTACCAGTGGCTCAGGGTTTTCTTACCCTGTCCATTCAGTAAACTGAAAATGTTTTCATCCTACATATAAAGTTTCATGTAAAATCAGGGATGAGTGTGTTCAAAGCTAAATGGAGGTGTTCGCTGTCCTGTTCTGCCCTTTCTCACTTTTCCCCATGGAGCCCTTCAGAGTCCAAGGAGTGGGTCCAGCGTTGGCCCCCCCTCCCAGCCTATCCCTGCCCCTTATCTCCCATCCCTCCCCAGATTGTCTCTCCTGACCTCTCCTTGAGAACATTTCAGAAATGCTGTTTACTCCCCACTCTCCTACGTGGTGGAATTGCCAGGGCCAGTGGGTGACAGTCCCCTTACCAGAAAAGGATGCTTGTTCTCCTTCCTCCTGAGGCCTGACCTCTCCAGCATGTGACAGCGGCATCAGCTCTCCTCCTCCTGTGACTCTCTGTCCTGGGATTGCTCCTCCTTCCTGTCCAAATCCCTCCCAGAGCCTGTGCTGCCCATAGCTGTGTGCTCTGTCTTACCCAGTGCATCCCATCATCGCTGGCCTCCCAGCCCTTGGCACCTGTCTGCCCTGAATTGGATACCTCTGTTTTAAGCCCGCCTGCTCCAGGATCCTCAGACTTTGGAGCTCTTCCTGATCCCATAAATTCTGTTTCCTACACGACTTTTCCGCTTGACCCGAGGATGTTAGTGGACAGCTTGAACTTGGGTTGTCTGTGGTCCAACAAATAAAAATATTTAATGTAGGAGTTGCAAACACAGTACTTTATAGGGGCCAGATAGATGCACTTTGGTTGAGTACATTCTGGGGGTAGGCTTGGGCGTTTTGTTCATGGGGAGGGCAGCTCCTGCTGTGGGAGCAGCAGTCTCTCTCACACCCCCTATTTTGTGATCCATTTTTCCAGATGGCCCTAGTGTTTAAGGGAAGTCAGGAATCTGGGTTGGCATATTAAATCTTGTCCTTTTCAAATGTTGGCAACTATTCTAAGAGATGGTAAGCCCTTGTAGGGACTAATGGAAACACTGCTGTAGGGTGGAAACAGCCCCCAATTTTCTCACCTGCAGGTCCTCCCCACCTTCCCAAGGATCTGGTGCCTCTAACACAGCATGAGACCGCTTGTCCTGTCTCTGCCTTCTGGCCCCGGCTCCGTCCCATCCTGTGTGCTGCCTCAGCACTGACCACCTCTCCTCTACCCAGCCTGCTTCTCCATGGCCCAGGGAGAAGCCCTTTTTTGTGCCCCATCCCTCAATTCCCTAGGTGGCCCTCTGCACACAAACACCATAGCACTTGTCACACTGTGTGTTGACAGCTCCTGGTCTTCCTGCGTCTACCTCCAGACTGTGCTTCTTGTTTGGACACCAATTACAGCATACTGTTCGGGGTGTCCCCAGGACCTAGTGGGGACCCAGCCTGGCAGCTAGGCTCTGTTACTGAATGATCAACAAGAAACTTTCACGCCATGAAACTTGCTTTATGCCAGGCAAGTTACCAGCCCAGGAAAAGAAATGTGCATCAGGCTAAAGCTTCAGCCCAAGAACCAGGCATGTTGGGGATTAAGAGTGAGGCTGTCCCCAGATTTTGGGAAGGGGGCCAGCAGGGAGATCCTCCCCCAGACCCCAGCCACATCCTGAGTTAGATCAGGCCATGAGGCTAGTTTTGTCATCAGTGCAGCTCAGACCATATTTAGGATGTATTCACCTGAAGCCAAAACGGGCTCGGTGCCCACTTCTGAATGCACGTGTTTATAGACATGGATGCAGAAAATCAGACTATGCCTGACACTTGTGAACAGGAAAATGTCATGTGGGAGAAGCTCAGGGAGCTTGCCAAGGATGCCCTGTTCTTAGCCGTGGGTTACCTCTGGCCCTGCTGATCTACCACGGACCTTCTCTTCTCATGCCTCTGTTCGTGAGCTTGCTCATCTTTGTATCTTTCCTATCAGCAACATCCATGGAGTTGCCCAAGTCAGGAACCTAGGATCTTGGAGTTTCATGTTGTCCTTCCCCACTCATTCCTGGATGGTCAGCATGTCCGGCCCACTTTCCAATCTGACTGCTAACCCTTGGGAAAGCCTGCTTGGAAGGTGGCCCTTGGCTATGGTCTGGGTGCTTTGGCGGCTTCCCAGCATCCTCGGGACTGACAAGAGTGGCTCACTGTGCCTACACCATGTGCATACAGCATGGTTGAGGCTGAACTTCTGCTCTCCTGGGAAGCTGGAATTCGGGTACATGTCAGGCAGAGGATGCCTACAGGACCAGCCCCCAGCAAGGTCCCTGGTGCTGAGTGTCTGACGAGCGTCCCTGGTAGACAGATTTCACACACGTCCTCACAGACCGTTGCTGGAAAAATTCAGGGTGCTCCGGGATACCTGCAAGCTTGTGCCTGTTTCCCTTGGATGTCTCCCTGTGCTCCTTCTCCCTTTGCTGACTGCTCTGCATCTTTGCCCTGTAATAAACCACTGCCACAGTCCTGGCAGTCCTCTTAGTGAGCCGTCGACCACCTGGGGGAACCTTAGCACACCAGCTCTGTTAAGACTAGATGTCCCCTCCTCTTTGCCAGAAATCTTCATTTTACTATATGCTCAACCTCAACTTTCCTTCACACTTAACCATGTTTTATTGAGCATAGATAGATAGGTAGACAGACGAGTTTCTGGCTGAGTTTAAAGAGGAATCCTCTTAAACACTTTTTTGGATGGTTGGAGATTTGGGTCTAGACCTCAGAGGGAAAAGGTTTTGAAGGCAGCCATTTGTAGGTTCTTAGCCTGAAGTGCACAGACCCCCTGAAATCCAGATGGAACATAGGAGTTGATGTATCTCTTTCTTGGAATCTCACTGCTTCCCAGTGGGCTCAGGCCTCTCCAGAACCAAGAGCCACAGACCAGTTGGTATTCCCCAAGCTGACCATGTGGAGCCAAATGAGAGGAGACTGTCCTGCAGGCGGCAGACCCATCAGGCCGACCAGTGCCCCAGAACTCAGCGACACCATGAGTCTTGTGTGGAAATAAGGAGCATCTTGTGAGACCAGGTGCCCAGAAGGGTGATGTGGTTCTGTTCACAGAATTGGAAACCAGAGAAGAAAAGAGAGTTCAAATAGCTTCTCAGCCTTTTGGTTTTGGCTGAGATCGAGTGAAAAGAGGACTCCATTCAGAAGAAAAATAAGTGCTTTTGAAAGGAAGCTGGAACCAAAAAACATGATCATCTTTTGTTTGCTTTCAGAGATGCCGTTCTGGTTCTTTACACAATCCCAAAATTCAGAGCCCTCTTTCCATTCACATAACTCAGGCTTTCAATTTTGTCCAGAAGGACAGAGGATTACAGTGGAGGTGGTTTACATGTGCGCGTTGCTGTCTTAAGCTCATACGCGGCATGAGCCTCTTCCTACATTAGCTTCAAGTCCACTCTCCATGGCACCTTGCATCTCTGAAGAGATGCGGCAGGGTTTAAGTGAATCAGACTTACCGTAAAACTATTCTAACCATAGCAGCTTAATTTGTTAACTTATCAAACAAAAACCATTTTTAATATTTTTGACTACTCCAAACTGAAGCAGCACAGCTAGCCCATTAAAGGAACCATTTCTACCATTGCAGATCTGTTTCCAGATCCTGAGATGTGCCATTCTGGGTTGTTGACCAAGATGGGTGACCCTGGAGCACTGCCTGCCCCATGGCGCCTCATCTTAGAGGGCAGCCTGAGCCATGCCTCCCTGGGGCTCTGCCTTGTGTTTCTTCTACCAAGTAGGGCAAAATCCTGCAAAGTCACTTTGTTCCCAGCATATGTTTTACTGGTCAGTATAAGAAGTTGGACTTCACCAGGAGCCTCAAAAGCTAATTCTCATGCCAGGATAGTAAGGTCTTACAGTTTCATAGTATGGTCAGTGCAGTGGGGAGGGAGTGTTAAAACCTTTGACCTAAAATAATTTCTGGTCTGTAAGTACTGTAAGATCAGCACTGTGTGTTCACCTCTCAGAGTGGCTGTTGCTGTATGTCCACCCCGTCCCCCCAGCACCGCACCAGGGACAGAGTCTGCACTTGTAGATGAATGGTGGGCAAAGTCCTACTCCTAGTACATAGCTACATTCTTATCCTGAAGCTGGTAGCCTGCCTGTGCCATAGCAGAATGTGGTTAAGAAAAGGAGGAAAATAATCATTGTCTCAACAAATATTTGGATTTAGCAAAAGGGAATAGTCATTCATAGTGGACATAATTGTCCATTGATTGTGATGACCATGATGAGATCTTAATACTGATAGTGTAGTCCACTTATAAGGTGCTCTTCTCAAAGCTCTTACACCTCTGACCCAACTGTGTGTACAGACACACGATCACACACCGAGAGAAGATAAAGTTTCACCGCTCTTCTGACAGAGTAGGAACTCACAGTTGCATCTTGGTAATTGATTGCACTTTTCGTCCCTTCTTGTAAATATTTGGAAGCATTTCTCTCTTAATGCTTTTCTGGTTTTGGAGAGGATTTTTAGTTGTGTGGGTGGTTGATTTCTCCGTGTCCCCCAGCTGCCCCTTAGGGCTTGGGGTCTTCATGGACCGAAACCCCTCATTCATGTGTGTGGTTTAGGGGTACCCTGGCCATGTTGTTCCTTAAAGCTCTAAGTAAAAATGACTTTGTTCCATGGCGCTATGTTAAATTGGCTGGTTAATTCTGGTGTTATTTACCCTGTAATTCATTAGTTTCACCCCACCATTGGCAGCTGACAGGCCGTAATTTCACGCCTTGCAGTAAAAGATGTCTCATAATCTGCTTCATTTAGCAGCAAGAGAATTTAATGAAATTAACTGCAGTCCTAATTATGCCAGTGAATACTAAAGACTGCCATCAAGTTTTCTCAGAAAAAGGACGAGGTCCACCTCGTGAAGGATTTAGAATATAATTTCCTGGGAAAAGTTGCAAATGTCTTCCTTCTATTGGCCAACAAGGGCCAATTATGACCACACACACGACTATAATTAACTGATTTTTTTTTTCTGAATGTCTCTCTAAGTATTCATCGTTTCCAGTCAGATTTAAAAGTGACTCCTCCATTGGAGTGGCATTGATGATGTAAACAAGCTGATATTACGTTTTGCATTAACGGATTTTCCTCCTATGACGTAGCTCTACACATGCCATCACCCGTGGGCAGCAGGTTTTCGGCACGTGAAGGTGGATATTTCCGTGAATATACTGAAATGAAGCCTTCCTTTGCGTGGTCTGTTCCAGGCTTGGTGGGGTGGGGATGGGGACCAACGGCTGTAGCTTGTTAGCTCTTGGGCTTGGAGCATCCGCCCCTACCCAATCCCTCCCCACCACTCTCCTCGTGGACAGGTGGTCTTTCCTGCCTCTCGCTCCAGCCCACTCCCTGCTCCTCAGGTAGGGGAAGAAGATGTATTCTTGGCACCCCGTGTACCCAGTCACCTGCTCGTGTGCACCTTCCCTGCCCTGCCTTCACTTCTCCCTATGGTCCCCTTCAATAGAGGGCTTGGAGGAGAAAGGAAGACAAGCTAATGCCCTGAGAACACCCAGGCTTCCCTGCCACCACAGCCCTGGCCTGTAGGGTCTCCTGCCATCTGCTGCCCCTCATCGGGATGCAGAGGACACAAGCATGGTGGGAGTATAATGACCCCAGGGAAAACACCAGTGGCTGCACTTGAGTCAAAGGAGTGGAGACTCAGCAGAGGAAGAGCCACGCCTTCTCACCAGCACAGAAAGCAATTCAGACACAGACGTGAGAAATTCTGCATTTTATTTAAGTACTATAGAAACATCAACAGCCATGAGTTGTTCACTGCTGCCCGTCTTGTAATCACACTTACAAATGAGTGACATTTCTTACGTTCTAAAAGTAATCACCTGCCTGGGAGCGGTGACCTGCTTCCATGGACCTCCAGCACCTGTGCTTTGTGGGCTCCGTGTACACCTCCTCACGTTACACATCAGCACACGGGCAGGGGATTCGTTCCAGGCAGCTTTCATTCCAGAGACCTCATTTGAAAAATGATGGTGAGGTTTTCCTTTACTGGAGGCTGTGGGCAGGGAGGGTTTGGCAAAGAAGCCCTTTGGGGCAGGTCAGGATAGCCACCGTGTACTCGTGACAGTGTGGCTGGGTATGCTTGTCCGTGACCACCCTCACCTCGCTCTCCCTACACGGTGGGCCCCCTGCCATCCTGCACCGGCCACACTCCGAGGTATTGCCAGGTCGCGCCCTCCCCAGCCACTCCTGTCAGGCCCATTCCTGAGGCTCCATGAATCTTGCAGGTCTGCGTCCGTATGGGAGCTCGTGGTCTGCTGTGGGCAGGGGTGACCAACCTGCCTGGTGGTGTTTAGCAGCTTGCTGGTGGTGCTGGATCCTGACCCGGGCTCTTCTACTCCACACAGCCTCCTTCACCGGCCGCTGTGTCCCTCTCCTCCCTGACACAGCTGACCCAGGGGCTCCCGGGCTGTGTTGGCCGGATGGGCCCTGGTTCTTTTCCGTGCATGGAGCTCTGAACCCAGACAGTCCATGCCAGTGCCTATGCCAGGAGCCACCTGGGAGGCTGCCCAGGGAAGGCCAAGTGTAGGAGCACGTGACCAGAGGAAGGCGGGGATGGGAGGCGTTTCCTGAGTGCTACATAAAAATAATTGTACTGAGATGCAAGCTGGGGTCCCGGCGGCCTCCCAGTTGGACGAGGAGGAAGCCGGGTGTTTGGACGCACACCCGGCACATCTCGCCTGTACTACGCCAGAGGCAGTTTTGGCGACGAGCAGTAAGGAAACCTGGAGTATTTCTCTCCCAGACCCTCCCAGCTTATTAAAAGAACTTATAGACATGAAAATACATTAAAGGGGCAAAGCGGAGAGGGTGAGAGAGATTAACAGCCTTCGCTGAATAGAGCCTATTGATGAGACAGTCCTGTGGGCTGCCGCTGGCTCTGCAACAAGGTGCTAGGAACTGAGAAAGGAGGTCAGGCCTGTCCAGAATTTCGAGGGGAAATGGAAATTTGTATTTAAAAAATATTCCCTGCCTGCGTGCTCCTTCCTCCCCTCCTCCCGTGGGGAGCTGGCGCCGGGAAGAGGCCGGCCCCCCTGCAGCCTGTTCCTTTGCATCCACATGGAAGGATCTGCTCAAAATGCCGTGGGACCTGGGGGAGCTGCGACAAGACATGTGCCTCACCTCCACCGGGTCTTGTCTGTGTGTCTGGGGCCGCTGTGTCCTGCCAGGGTGCAGCGCCAGAAAGGGCCCCCCCCCAACATTGGGGCAGCCACCCACATGCGGGAGCAGGGGTGGATGCCTTGGGCGGTGCCGGTGGGGAGCAGGGCGCTGGCAGGGGTGCCCATGGGCGCAGGGCTGCCGCGCACGACTGTGTGCAAGCCAAAGTTAGCCGTCAGTCAAGTTTTATCTCTTAATGAGTAGAGACTGCTGAAGTAAGGGTTAGGTAATTGAGTTTATAATTAATTAGCCATAACCCTCATCAGATAAAGGAGTTGTGAGGAATATTTTTTTTTATCTCCTTTCTCTCCCCAGGGCCTGCCCTTCTTTGTCCTTGCACTGACAGCCCGCACTTATCTCAGGCCGCGGCCGCCCGTGCCGCCCGCCCTCCCCCGGCCGGGGCCGCGGGTGGCCAGCGGGCTGCATTGTGCTGGCGGGGCCGCAATCAGCCCAGCTGTCCCGGCCATGATGAATTAGCGGGGGGAGGCCGGCGGAGGTGGCCTCCAGATCGGCTGATAGCTCGCAGGCTGCAGCCGCTCCGCCGACTTGGGCGCATCTCTGATAGACCTTTGACACCTCCCAACAAAGAGGTTAAAGAAGGTAGACCTGGAAGAATGGAGTGCTCGCCAGAAAGTTAGGCAACTTACAAAAGACCCCTTAATTTCTATAGCCCAGCAATTCATGCCACAAAGGAAGGAAATCAATGAGAATTTGCCCTCTTTCTTTGAGGAGCCCTTTTTTTTTAATCCCATTTATTGGAACTTTGTGCGTTTGGGGTCCAAGCAGCAGTAAACACGGAAGGCATTCAAATCAGAGACTGGAAGGGGATCTGTCTTGTCTTCACTGCATTCTGCAGACTGCACAGAGAAGGATACCTCTGCCTCCTCTGTTTGAAGATTAGAAATCTTCGGTTTGGACAGGATAAGTGAGGAATTTTTCATGCAACAAGACTGTGATCCCCTTACTGCTGATGATAAACTGAGTTGGATAAACTCAGGGCTTACAGTACCAGCTTTCTTGTGATTATAGTTTCTTTCTGATTGATCCCCAGGCAGGTACAGGTAAGTCCCCCGACATCCCAGGGATGTGGCAGATGAGAGGGTGTGACCCTTCTTTCCATGTGCACTTGCTGTCCTTGTAGATGATGAAGGCAACAAGGCAGTTTTTACCTGTTAGCAGAACCAGGTATCACTTCTTGAGACCATGTGGCAGTTATTTGGGGACTGAGAAGCCAGAATGTTTTACCAGACAATATGACTGAGTAATGATTTTGAACGTTAATGAAAATTTAATCAGATTGAATATATTATTCAACCTCATTTAGGGAGTAAAGTATGATAAGTGCATTTACAAGTGCTGAAATTTATAGAACAAACGAGTTCCCTTTTGTGGGGAGGAAGACGAGAAACCCGCAGACTGATGCATGGTTAATTCAGTGGGGAGAAGATGGTAGGTGGTTCCTGTTGGGTTTGGTTAGAAATACAGACTTTCCTCAGAATTCATTTGGGAAAGACCATTCTCAGCAGATGTTTCCTGGTAAACACAGACTCTGTTCATCAGCTCCTGGTATAGAGATGCTGGCTGCTCTCCTGGAGCCACACCTCATGACCCATCTTTTAAGAGAAGCAGGTAACAGTGAATTTGTCAGTTCTGGGCATTCTCTGGAAGAAGCAAAAGGCGTTTGGTATGTACTTGTGGAATGGTGAACACTAAGATGTGGAATCCAGATTGCTCAGCTGGAGAAAGTGGCACTGCCTTATTGACCAGAGTACTTGGGGTCCCCTCCAGGACACCCAGTGTGAAAAACAGTGGCCAGCTCTGTCAGCTCCTGTCACCGCTGGGACAGTGTAGACCCAGTTCCTTGCTCCTGTCTAACAGATCAAGAGCACTGTGTGTATAGGGGCCCAGCCATGGTCCTTCTGGTGGCCCCATGCAGATCGCATGGTGCAAAGCAGAGCTCCTGCACATCTTGCCTCGCTCGCATCCCCTCGTGGCACGTGAGGCCTGTTCCCAGTAGGGTCAGCTGGGCCGCCCTAGGGATGTCACCTCCCAGCTAGCTGCTCCACCCATCCTCACAGAGACTAACCAACTGACTCCTTCCTTTGTCTTAAACTTCTGTAGTCTGTGCAGGGTGACAGGCTCCTTGGCCAGCCAACTAGGGTGTAGTGTGGCCTAGAGACTGGTGGCAACAAGGGCTTTGAACCTGCTAGCCTGGCGCCTGGTCCTGCCGCTTCCACCTGGTGGCCATGATTTAGAGAAGTCCCATCCCCTGTCCGAGCTTCATCTGCGTCCTCCGTTGACCTGGTAGAATGATGGGCAGTCTCGTGGTAGGGTCTCAAAAATGGCTGGTTTCCCCCCTGCTCTACTTTTCCCCCCTTTTTTCCCTATCTATAAGTTAATGAAACAAATGACAAGAAACAGTTCTTCAGACATCCTTATTTTTGGAGCCAGTATTCTATGAAGCGTCCCTGAGAGTATGGGTCACTTCCAAGGCAGGAGCCCTGGTGGTCAGTTCTCCCTTTGGGACGTGCTCAGTGGGATCGGGTGGCTCAGAGGAGGTCCTGCCTTTTGATCTTTGCTTTCCATGGTCATCACTTCCAAAATCTCAACCTTCCTTTTTTTAAACTAGGGTGACTAATGAAACCTTTCCAACCATGAGAAGGAAAAGCAGAAAGGTCTTTAAAGGAAGAAAAGATGAAGGTTGTCCTTTGTGATGTTCTCAGGCCAGCCATGTGGATAGTTGACATGCTTGACGCTCATGTGGCTCTTTGTTGGGATGGCACAAGGGAGGGGCAATGGGAGGTCTGGCCAGCTTGCAGACAGGTTGCAAAAGGTCTTCTGGCAAAACAGTGGCTTGGATGTGTCAAGGGATTAAGGGTAGTGTGGCAGGCATTTCAGATTCAGTCGTTAATATGTTTGATTCAAAAGTAGATATCACCTAAAATTCTAAACTCTCTTTCCTACTCTTTATTTAAATAGCACAGTGTTTTTTAGACATAGTTATTAAATCAGTTATGGATTTATCAGTTTTCAAACCTAATTCTAAGCTTATTTTATCTTAGGTATGTTTTTGAAGCCTTTAAGTTGAGTTATACTAAATTAAAAATAGAGTGATTCTGGATTTAGATATAAATAGAGTCTCAGTTTTCTTTTCCTTTAGATTCATTGCCCTGAACTGCAAGTTTCTGTATTGTGAGTACATGTCTACTTGTACCCCATTCTCTTGCCTCCAAAGCACTGGGGCCACTGGGAGAGTTGAGCCTCCTCTCTCAATTCAGGTCTCAGGATGCCCAGTTGAACTGGAGATACGGTGTTGTAAATGGGCGATCAGGCATCTGGGTAGGGAGGAGACTTCTTGATTGTCATGCCATAGAGAGAGACATGGAGTTCTTTACCCTTTGGGGGTCTCTCGGTGGTTAGAGGCTGCTTATTCTCAGGAAGTTGTCCTTATCTCAGAAGTACCAAAGGCATTGAAAATTTTCATCTTAATTTAGCCTTCCTGAGGCTGTAGCTCCTCTTAGGTTTGTTTGGCTCCCCATTGACTCATCCAGGATTATTTGGATTATGTGTCCAAGAAAATGCATCTTACCTGGTGTCCACAAGGAAGAGATTTACTGACTCAATGATGTGGAAGGCCAACCCCAAATAATGGCAACACAAGGCACCTCTTGGCTCTCTGATCTTTTTGGGTTTGGGCCCTGCACATACTCCGTGTGCGAAACCTGGGTACCTGTGGTTTTATACCCTTTTCACATCTAAGCCAGCAGTAGACCCAAGCAGAAGTTCCAGAAATGACTCTCTAGTTGTGAACAGCCCCGCATGGACCACCTTGCAGTCTAATGCTGACCTAGTCTCTATTGACTTTGGGGATGAAATGGGCAGTGGCAAGGTGAAGACCTTGATGTAAGGCCTTATGTTGGCCCAGAGTACAGAGGCCAAGATAAGAAAAGGTTAAGTTCTCATGCAGAGTTGGATACCTATAGCCATGTGAATTCAGGGTAGGGTGCAGGACAGCCACCAAAAAATGTCCCCTGCCCAGAGTTAGCATTAAAACCTCAAATCATCAGGTAATGCTGCTTGCTTGCACCTGAACCCTAAAGACCGTTTGCAAAGGGTCGGCTCATTCTGTGAGCTCTGGCATCTGAGAATCCACTTGGTTTCTGCAGTCTGGTAGGGCATATCCTTAGAGATGGCAGTGCCTGAGAGGACATGGCTGTAAATAAACAGAGAGATACCCAAGCTCAGCTGTACCTTATTTAATGGGCCCAGGTGTATGTGGGAGCCAGGTATTCTCAGTGGTGTGCCCTCGTTGGGAGCTCCCCAGATTCTGACTCATCACTCAGTAGCTCACGTGAGAGATACTACATTCCTGGGTTGCTTCTCTTTAGAACCTTCCCGATCATCACAAGGAGACCTTAAGACAGTGTCCTTCTCCCATCTGTCCCCCACCCTCCTAGGTTGCCCAGAGCATATTCACTGAGGACCATGCATCCTCCTTAAAGACATTTCTTTTAAACCAGAAACAAGAGCAGACACACAAAAACACTTGAGTGTGTTACACATCACATACAGACCTTGCGTTTCTCCATGTGTGCACCACACACGAAGGACACAGAAGAGCACAATCTCGGTTTGCCAGCCAGCTTTCAGCTAGTAGCAAACACAAGGTCAGTTAGTGATAAGGAAAGATGAATAGATAAGCGTTTTCTATGTATGTCTGTAACTGATTTCCAGGAATTCAGCACAGAAGTCATTTGGGAATCAATTGAGTATAAAGACAGGTTTTCCAGTTAAAAGCACTGAAAAACCCAGAAGTGCTGAAGTTACTCCTAAAACACGCCTTTTGATCTGTGCCCCTGTGCATGTTTTTTGTTAGACTGTTAGAATGCATTAGGTGAGTGTAGCAGCGGTTGCCACTGCTGCCTGAGTGATCTCGGAATCTTCAGTGACAAGGCACCATAGCTGTCCAGGCATTTCCTCTAGCTTTGCCATTTTGGACAAGTGTGTCTCTTCATTGGTAAGACCTTTAACTTTGTATACATTGAAACTTTAAATAAATTCTATCATCAACGTGATTATGGAAAGGAAACTTAGTGGGCAGAAAAGATTATAATTCATTGACTCTTCAGCTGGTAAGCACATAACTATTCATTGGCTCAAATACACGTCATCCAGCGTTTTGGTAGCAGTTCAGAAATGGAAAGATTCTGCTGTAGAAGATGAACATAACATTTTCGGTGAAACCTGTTTATCTAACTTTATAGCTGCAAAGTTCTAGAGGGCTTTTCAGCAACAAAAAAGTGTTTTTACTTCTAAAAGATAAGACTTGTGTCTTTTTCCAAAAACATCGAGCCCTCAAGTTGGTAGACTGACACTCAGAATATATCCATCTTCTTGATTTTATTTAAGATAGAGTGATTTAGAAGGAAATTATTTTAAAACTATACAAAATTTAGAAAATGGACCTTTCAAGGAGTTCTTAAGATTCCTACCCCAGAGTTGCTACAAAGTAACGAATAGAAATTATTTCACAATGAATTATATTTTGTGTTCACAATTATATGTGCTCATTACAGGATGTGTACTTCCCCTTTGTCAAATGTTATAATGTATCCATCTACCATGAAAGGTCCATATAACATGGAAGGTGGTTTCCTTCCATGCCTATGAAATTGATGAGCTGATGAGCCGGGAGAGACTTACTCATATTTTAATGCCAACAGCAACAGTGCTCACACCCAGAGAACAGGGGCATCAAAGTTGGTGGTAGCAAGGAGTATTTGCCGCTATAATTGACAAATAATACCCCTCATAAATACTGCCAGTCTTTTCAATTAGTTTTCATCTAAAATTCGGGCTACAAAATGATGGCCTGTCAACTGACAATGAATGGCAAAAATTAATAAATTGTCTTCTAAATAGAATGGACACTTAAGAAAAATTGGGCAGCCAATTTAGCACAGCATGAAGCGAGGGGAACCTTTTGTACTGATGCCGGGCACTAATGTCGTCTCTGTCTTTATTAATGGTGCTCGGCGGCTGCTGACAGTTTTGTTGCTACTGGCAACTTTCTTCATTAAAATTAAAGCCAGTATCAAATTCCATTAGCCGTACTCTGGGCACCTTGCATTTTCTTATACATATTGTTTCTTTTATTAACTCCCTGTCCACCCATGAGAAGTTTTAAAAGAAGTTAAACAGGAGGAATTGTTTTCCAAGGCCAGGGAACCATTCTGTGTTCCTGAGGAAGAATGGCTCTTACCTTTTCTATTAGAGCCTGCATCCTGAAATCTACAAACCCCCTCTTTTTTGTTCCCCCCTCTTTTAAAGTGGGAGCACATGACCTGGAAATACAAACTTCTTGGGGTCTGCCAAGCTTTCAGATAGGAACAGCCTATTCTAGTTTCTGATTTTTTTTTTTTTCCTGAGCAGTATTTTTTTTTTTTTTTAAAGTTGGGCTTCCCATTTCCACTCTATTTCCATAGCTGACTGTACCCTGACACAATAGTAGGTTGATGCTTGGAGAGACTTGCATTTGTCACAAATGCCTTAGAGTTATTTTCCCCAAAGGCATTACTTTTATCTGTAGAACAAATTTCAACCTTTGAAGGAAAAAAACCAAGCTTTGCTGAACAAGTTCTCAACTATTGTCTGAAAAGCTGTTGCTGCCCTTCACAGCCCTGTAAGCAGTTCAAAGGCCTGAAATGCCTCCGCCCCGGAGCGTTGCCTCTTTGGGCAGCAAGAAGTCACAAACAGCTCAGGTTCTAGGACAGCACAGGTCTTGCCTGCGCACTGACGCCGTCCACCACCACTGAGCAGAGGTCGTGTGGCTGCTGTGGACGGCTCTCGGGAAGGCACTGGGCTAGAATCACCAGCCACACAGGTCAGCTTCCCCTCTCCAACCAGCATCCTAATTGCTTTCTCAGACCCTGAGTCATGCTCAGCTGAGGGGCTCAGCCTGTGTCTGCATTGTTTTTCTTCTCCTCCTCCTCCTTTCAGCTGGTCCCTTATATTGAAAGAAACCCAGATACTAATTAAAACAATGGAGAGTTAAGTGCCAGACAACAAAGGAAAAGGCATTATGCCAGATAACCTGCACTCAGAAACTAACATCTGATCTCTGAGCATCCTGGCACTGGAGGCAAAAAGGAAAGCATAGTTCTGAGCTCTGCTGGAAGTCATTGCCTCTGTAGACGCATTCCCATAACCTCGTCTTAACTGACTTGAAAGCATGGATTGCAATTACTCTATTTCCCCTTACCTCAAGGAGAAATATATAAGAGTTAGTATTTTCTGATTGTACACGTGTCTAGTCCCTACTGTCTCCTTGTACCTTATCTCCCACCATAGATTAATATTAGCAACATCTAGGGTAGTGTTAAATAAATGAGAATCCCAACAGGCAAAGTATCTGTCTTATTCCCGATTTTGGATTTTCTTTTTTAACCTAAGAAGTGACTGAGAGTCCAGACAGTTTATAATTAAAGACTGGACGTGTTTTTTGCTTTGCAGAGAGGTGATGCTTGTTGCAATCTGGTTTTTTCTAATAAATATTTGCAACATTTTAATAGTGAAGCGAATCAATCAGGTAATTGCAGGAAGGCTTGGCTAGCCCATCTTCTTTTTGAATAATCTTAAAAATTAAATGAAAATCAACATGTCTGATAGCGTTTCAATTAGTTGCACTTAAAAAAAAGTATTCACTAAAGATTGTATTATTTGCTAAAATGTAGATGTGCGATTATTTAATATTGTTGGTGGGCCTACGAAAGGAACAGTACCAAATCCCTGTCCATGTGTGTAGCTCTCTGCAGCTCCAAGGGCTCTTCTCCCACTGCAGACCCCCTCCCCAATATCTGAACCCCTCAAGGAAACAATTGTTACTTGATGACTGAACCCACTAATATGTTACAGTAAATGGGGCATGAAATACAACACTTTGTATATAGTATATACTAAGTGATTCTTATATTGAAACAACAATTCCATTTTTAACTTGCTGACACAATGTTTGCAGTGTTTCATCATTAAATTGTCCTGATTAACAATCAACTTCTATAGTGGGACCAGTAATTTTTTTTAATGTGATGAATCAGATCTGTTGAACACAACTTCATCCCCTTTTTTATTTTAAATTTTCACATTTGAGGACTTGAGTGAAATAAGGTGTCATTAATTTTATGTGCTCATTTCCATAGCTGCGTGTTTGACCACTGCTGAGAAGTTTTATCCAGACATTTTATAGCGATAAGATGTCGTAGGCATCATTTGATTTTACTCCATAATCTGGGAATGTGGTCCTTGTTGATGGCAACAACAGTCTTGTCTTTCTCAGGGTCTCTAAGTTGAAGAGAAGACAGTCGTGGAAGATGTTAGCTAGAAAACACATCTAAGCTGCCCCACATTTAGCATCACATCTTTTACCCACATATACCGCATATAATGGGCAGCGTAACCTCTGCCTATGACTTGGGGCATTCGAGCTGATGGCTGTCTTCTCCCTCCTTGGTTCCAGATATATGTAGACATGCCAGCTGGTTGTTATCTGTAAAAAGACCCACGGGTGTCCCCTGGGGGCAGCTGGTGGACTGGTAGGAACACCAGTTCTTATTCACAAAGGGAATGATTCTAAGGATGACCCTTTACCTTCTTTATGCATATCTGTATTCATAAGCACATGTGTCCATATCCATTTTATCACAATTTCCAGTAACCTGACGTTTCCTCAAATGAAAATGGTGGGGAAAACACTGGAATCCATAGAAAAGTTCTACGTGACATCTTTGCCATAACGCAACTTAAAACGCACCTTTTGCAAGGCAAAGGACCGTTGGGAACCTTGCCCTAATATTTGTTTGAACTTAGCCCTTCAGGTCAAACCAAAAGCATGGGTTCCCCCTTCATCCCAGACTACAGAGCACCTGGGTGACTCAGTCAGTTAAGCATCTGACTCTTGATTTTGGCTCAGGTCATGATTCGGATCGAGCCCCGTATTGGCCTCTGCTCTCAGCGGGGAGTCGCTTGAGATTTTCTCTCTCCCTTTGCCCCTCCCGACCGCTTGCACACACTCTCTCAATAAATAAATAAATAAATAAATAAATAAATAAATACATAAATAAAATCTTTAAAGAGAGAGAAAATAGAAGAAAGAAATGACTGTAGTGTCTTTAGACCACCAGAGACTCTGGTGTCCTGGGTGTTCGGTGACCGCCCCCATGTACACACAGCCCCAAAACAGGACACTGACTAGATCTGCTTTGTTTTTCCAGAAGCACGGACTCTCTTTTTTTTAAATGAGTGTGTGATGGTATTCAGTTTCCAAGAAATGAAGTGGCAGTAGTGGTAGTCATCGCTATCGTCCCTGGGTCAGTAGTGCCAACAGAAGGAAGGCTTTGTGCTGCTCAGATGACTGTGGTATGTTTGCAGATCAGGGACTGCCGTGGGAATCATTTTCTGTGCCGGCTCTCATGTATAGTGGAGGCTAGCTGTGGGCTGTGTTGAGAAAGCTTCTGAGGCTCTTCACAGCAAGTTCTCTCTGCTGTTAGTTCAGGGGAGGGGAGTGGGAGCCCATCTTCCAGGTGTTTGCCATGCCTGTTTAAATACTGGCCTCACGTTCAAACTTGGCTATTTGCACCAACCTTTTTCTTGTCCTAACCAGGGAGACGGTGAGTGATGGTTCCCTCCTTGGATTTCTCCAGTAGAAACTATTCCAGGCTTGAACTGCCTTCCTCTGCCCACATCTTCATTTTTGTAAGAGATAGAGGAATCCTGAGGGCCAGGTCCTAGGTAGCGTTTCTCTGTAAATGTCCCCCCATATCCAGAGTAGCGGTTTGCATTTACAATGTGTGCAGTAAGACTGTTTGTGTTGATTTGGTCTCTGCTGAGATCTCTGTATGAGCATCATTCAAATCAGTTTTAACACATAGCATGAGGCACACATGTGTGGTTACAATAGGACTGGAGCCCTCCAGATGACACAGATCAAAGTTGGGTTTCGCTCCCCACTGATCTTGTTGCCCAGCTTAGTTACTTACTGTCCGTGGAAGCCTTTCTCATTCATGGCCATGGTTGTAACTGCTCCGCTGCTTCGTTCATTCATTCAGCAGGCATTTGGGGATCATTTATTCTTTGCCAGGTTATAGGAAACAGAAACAAGCAAGATAAGAATGGTCTCTGCTGTTGCTCAGCTGGTGAGGTGGAGGCTAGGGAGCCACATGGGGCAGGAGCTTGGTACAGCATGTACGGCATCATCAAACAAAAACAGAATGGGATCCACCGGTTCAGTTTCAACTCTAATTTTCTTTTGGTAGCCACATGAGGGGAAGAAAAGTGAAATTAATTTTAATTTGTTATGTCAGCAAGTATGCGAAATATATTCATCTCAACATGTAACCAACATAAGAAGTCTTCCTCTTCCTGAGCTTTCCGAAGTGGGTGTATAGTTACCCTCAGGGCAGCACATGTCAGAACTGACCCCAGGTGGAATCTGCAGGTGTCATGTGGGCTTGTGGGGGCACAGAAGTGGCTGGGGCAGCACCAAAGAGGAGGTGGGGAGGCAGCATGAGGCAGGTGCTCTGGGCTCAGGGGGCACTTGGGCACATGGGAGAGTGTGCCGATGGGGAGCTCTGGACTCAAGGTATCAGCAGGTTGAGATCACTCTCCCTGTGGGGCACCAGCCAGTGCTGTCCGCAGTGTAGTGAGATTTTCTAGGGCAGGAGTGTAACTGGTAGAGAAATGAGCTCCAAGGGTGGCAGCCTTAGAGAGTCAAGTGGGTGAGCAAGGGCCAGAAACAGGAGTGAGAACAGGTGCATTCCCAAGGAGAACATATTTCCAGGTGTTGGTGGGGGAGAAAAGACAGGGCTCCTGTGCAGAGGACTTCCAAATAGCTTCTGTAGACATGAAATCTTCTCCATAGCTTACTTGAGCTTTGGACTCTTACTCGAGCCCACTTGAGTGCACAAGCATGGTGCCCGGAGGCACTTTAGTGAACAGTGGGTGGGGGGCCGTGTGGTGTTTGCAGTGACTGTGGGCTCAGGGGTCATTTACCTGAACAAAGAAGCAGCCACAGGTTTCTTATTATTGCTTATACAGGAGTTCCTCTCTGCTTTGTCCCTGTGTCACGTTGTAGGTGCCCAGTTTTGTGCAATGCTTGCCCGCCCTAGCAGGAGGGGATGGGGCCCCTCCACCCCTGGCCTCTCTCTGACTGCCTGGACACTGGGACACGCTGGCTCCCTGGGCAAGCGACGAGTTCAGGTTTATTTCATGTAGCTAAAACTAAAGGAGGAACCTCCCAGCTGCGCAGAGCCCTTTGCAGATAGTGGCATGCTGGCCCCCAGGGCTGGCCAGGGCAGGAGGAGAGGCCACCGCCAAGGAGGATCCCACACCCCAGTCTGTGTCAGGGCTTGCCTGCAGGGGTGTTGTCACCCCTGCTGCTGAAAACCCAGTGACAGGAAGGGGTAGAATGAAAGGCAAGAAAAAAACGAGGTGATGAAGAGATAATATTAACTGGATAAATCAAGATGAGATCTGTCGGTCCAGGTGGAAAACATTTCTTTCTTAGCGTCCTCTGCATGTGTTTGGCCAAAGGAGGTGTTTTCTCATAAGTGGCGCAACACAGAGCGGCTTCAGTGGGTTTTTTCCACGCGGGTTTAGAATTCGTACGTTCTCGTTGGGACTTAATAATTCCAGTCAGACCCAACATGAAGTGGAAATCTCCGTGGCCTTCCTCCCTGCCAACATGGTGCCTAAAGGGGAGAGAAACCCAACAAACTTTTCTCCCTTCTCTGTCATTGTTCTTGGTCTTGTTACTCAGTGGACACGGTGTTAAATCGGATTCTGTGTCCATCATTATTAAAATGTGAAGTGTGTCGGTCACAAAGCATACATTTCAGGGCAGTTAGCTGAATAATTCCTTTCTTTATTATCCCAAATTACTGCTGAGCTCTGGAGAGGGGACCGGTTTAGCCAATTATTGCCATTTGAGCTGGATTTGTGGGTGATTAGCTCCTGGTCGAATCCAGTCCCGGCCGGCGCTTTGAAGCCCGCGCCGTGTGATTTTCTCAGCAGTGAGGTAGGAATAGACGCGGCTAATGACAGCAAGGTCACGCGGGTGAGCTGACCTGTGCGTGGCGCAGGTTTGGGTTTCGCAAATAGGGCATCCACAATAACAAGTGTGGCACTAACCCTGCCGTGCATAATCGGGGCTTTCTAGGATTGTCGGAGATGCTGACAGCTCAATTAAAGTGTAACCCTTTGTACCCTACAGCCTGGCAGAATAACAGAAATATTACTAACCAGCGAGGGGAGGGGGCCACGAGGGAGCTGGTTAAAGATCCAGAATTGGCTCCTCGACCCCCTCCCCCACTCCCTCCCGGCACAGAACAAGCTGGGAGAAAAGCCTCCATTTGTGGTATAATAGATCCTCTGGAGGAGGGAGACGGAGACAAATATTACTTTAAAAAAAAAAAAGGAATTCAGTTATGGGGGGGGCACGTGCGGGCTCCCTGTTGTTTCTATGGAAACACTTTAAACTGGGAAGAAAGTTAAGATGGTATAATTGCGGCCGAGCTCACATGTGCTGAGCTCAAATTGGTCCGGCTCCTTCTGCTGAAGCTTACATCCAAGCATCACGTTGGTGAATTTGCTGCAAGTTTTTCGTTTGAGGAGGATCTGGGGAAACCAGTTAATTGGGATTATTTTCTTGCACACGGTGAATGTTTATGTTATTGATTTACTGCTTTCACTTAAGAGCATTTTGTGAACCTTGAACGACAAGCTGTTCTGACCCCACGGTGTGTCTGTAGTCTTGTCATTTTTGTCATGCTTGTTTGTTTTTTTTTCCTTTTCTCTTAAACCATGTAACAGGGGGTTCACTCATCCAGATTTGACTCAGTGGCATTTTAATTGAGTGCAAGATGTTACTCTTTCCCCATGTTTTAGGTTTTGGTTTTAGGTTTTTGATGGATCGCTTGTATATTTGGAGATATTTTAGAATGAGGAACGGAGTGATGGAATAATTATCATCGGGACTAACCGTGCACAAGGTACTGACAAGAGAATCTGGGAGCCCGTGCCAGCATGGATAACCCAGTCTCCCACAGAATTCCCAGTCACAGAGGGAGATAACCCATGTGTCCACTTGGGGACTGGGCATTTGAGGTGCCTGATAGATCTCGGGGAAGGACATCCAGTTGGGACTGAGAAGCGACACTCCCTGAGTGGGGAGGTAACCGCTGTAGGGACGGGTGTGACCAGGGACCTTCAGGGCACTGTACCTTCTGATGGGGAAGAGCACTTCTCTGTCCTGCAGCAGCTCCCAGCCTGGGCACGTGCTCACATGCCACCTTATTCACCTACCAGGGCTGCCAAGACAAGGTGCCATGGCCCAGGTGCCTCAGACAGCAACTTTATTTCCTCACAGTTCTGGAGACCAGAATCCGAGATCAAGGTGTCCTTAGGGCGGTTTTCTTCGAAGGTCTGTCTCCTTGGCGTGGGGATCATGCCTTCTCTTTGTCTCCCCATAGCCTTGTCTCTGTGCTTGTCTGTGTCCTCATTCCCTCTTCTCACAAGGACAGTCAGATTGGAAGAGGGCCTGTCTCACAGCCCCATTTAACCTTACTTACCTCTTTAAAGACGTGTCTGCACATGCAGTCATACTTTGAGGCATGGGGGTTAGGATTTCCACATTCGAATTTGAGGAGGACATAATTCAGCTCCTGACAGCCAGTATCTAAAGGTCTGGATGATGCTTGTTTCAGGAGAGGTTATGGAAGCCCAGAACCCATGACCCTGAGGCTCAGGGCTAAAGGGTATGGGCTGTTCACCAGGATGGCAGGAAGGAAGGGGAGGATGTGAGGAGGACATTCCAGGGAGAAAGAACAGAATTTGCACTGTTAAGTAAAACTGATGGCTGCTGGCTGTCTTTGCACGGTTCCGTATCCTGGAGCTGGCTCCACACCCGTTTTCTGTAAAGGGCCAGGTAGCAAGTGTTTTGAGCTTTCCAGCAACTGCTGAGCTCAGCCGGTGCAGGGTGAAGGCAGTAGCACTGATGCGCGAGAGTAGCTGTGTTCCCATTAGACCTTACTTACAAGAGGCAAAAGGACAAAAGGTTAGATTTGGACCTTAGACCAGACTTGGCCAGCCCCGGTCCGGTGGGATTCCCAGCACCAAAAGTCCAGATTCAAGTGCACTGAATGGGACATCATGTGTCAATGAAGGACCATGGGGGAGAGGCCTGTGCGGATTTGACCCCCAGTCAAAGCGCAGTGTGTCGCTTACTGCTCATCTGAGTCCAGGTGCACTCTTGAGAAACGTGCATTTGTTATTTGCAAGGGAGGGCTTAGCAGGAGAACAGGGGCAGGATGGGTAAGTTTTCATTTTAGAAGAGCTGAATATCTTTAGGGATGGCAGGGAGCCTGTGACATAGGAAAAGATTGTCCCTGCTCCTGGTACCACCCCTTTGTGTTCCCCAATTTCTGATAATGAGATTCTGTCACCTAACACCCACATAAACATGTTTTTTTAGGTGCTTTTTTGTTTTGGGATTTTTTTGTTTGTTTGTTTGTTTTTGTCAACACCCTCATGGAGGGCTTGATCTCAGGACCCCAAGATCTAGAGTTGCATGCTCTACCAGCCGAGCCAGCCAGGCACCCCTCTAGGTGGATGATGATGCTGATTACAATTATTTTAAGTAAACCAAAAGTTTAATACATGTCCTAGGAAAAATCTTGATTAGAATAAAAGTAATAAATATAAATGTGAAGACTGATTGGAGTTTATACTCCTTGGATCTCTGTTAAAGATGCCAGCATTTAAATAAATAAAATCTTTTAAAATTGAGATGGTGCCTGGGTGGCTTAGTGGGTTAAAGCCCCTGCCTTCGGCTCGGGTCTTGATCCCGGGGTCCTGGGATCGAGCCCCGCATCAAGCTCTCTGCTTGGTGGGGAGCCTGCTTCCACCTCTATCTCTCTGCCTGCCTCTCTGCCTACTTGTGATCTCTGTCTGTCAAATAAATAAATAAATTCTTTAAAATAAAAAAAATGATGCCAGCATTTCTCTGCAATGCTTTAGAGAAACATAGAAATCTTTAACTGCTATAAAGAGAATTTGTTACAAACTGAAGAATGTGAATCATAAAACATGGAGGAACCATAGCAGGTGTTTTATTACAGGAACCAAAGAAGTACTCAGACTTCACTTTAAAAAAAAGAAAAAAGTTTAGACACATTGAACCTTTCTGAGCTAGTGTGGATATGTTTAAACCATGGGACACTTGTGTTCTTAAACTTGGTAACGAGGAAGCTGTTGGCACCACTGCCAGGGAAGCGGGGCCATTCAGTTACTGTCACCGTGAGATTCGGCATGTGCTCCTCCTTCCGTCCAGTCCCATGCACGCACAGCCCCCAGCCTCCGTCCAAGCCAGTGAGAAATGCTCCCTGGGGAGCCAAGGTTGTCTGATCTTCACATGGAGCAGCCTGCCACTGGCTGGTGCCCCTTGCTGCAGAGGCGCTGGCCATTAAATGTCCCCGTGTTGCAGTGAACTCCGTGCTGACAGGCAACATCGCTGTTCCGTCCCTCAAACCCAAAACAAAGACTGATGGGCCTGGTTAAGACCCCCAGTCTCTAATGCAGTCAGTAAATCTTTGTTGGTAAATAATTGCTATCGAGCAGAGTTTTAATATAAATTTATGAGTGGTGTTTCATCACAGCTTGGGGCTGCAGCAGGCACTGAGTGATGAAGTTCAGATAGCACTTACATTCATTACATTAACTTTGTGAGTTATTTAAAGCTTGTACACTTAACATTGCTTTTGGCTTTCCATGACCTCTTGGGACTCGGCACACGAATGCACATGACTAATAAAGAGATTGCAGCCAAAAGACAATTCTACCCTTTGCTCCACCACAGGGAAAGTTCCTTGAGCAAAAAAAGCAGGAAGTGCCTGCTTGAAATTCTGGTCTTCTGGTTGTAGATCATTAAAATCACAGTGTTTCTGATGCGCCAGTAAATTAACTAGGTGGTAGCAATTAGATCAACATGTGCCATTTCCAAGTAAGATCAGAGGAACACTGGAGAGGTCACAAAGCCCTTCTGTTTCTTACTATGCAAACAGGTGACAGACATCAAAGCTTTAAAATCAGTCTGGAGGGCAAACTGATTCACGGGGAGGCAGCTTGGTGTTGGGGTTACAGGTATAGACTGTTGCCCCTGGCTCTTCCTGCTGCATGGCTTACCTGTTGCTGGCAACTACCCCAAATCACAGTGGTTTAAAACCATAAACATTGCATTATTTCTCCTAGGTCTCCAGGTCAGGGATTTCGGCCAGGCATCATGGGGACATCTCTGACCCACAGAGGCCTTTTAGGGCTGGGGCAGCCGGGATCCTTCCTTCACTACCATCTTTGGTGCCTCAACAGACGTGGCTCAGATGCCTGGGCATCGAGCCAGCAGCTCAGTGGCCATCCTGTAGCTGGCACCGGGGCTATCCTCCACATAGCCTTGGGGTCTTTCTCTTCACCGTCTCCCCAGATGGAGAGATGGAATTCTCACGAGGCCACTCAGGGCTCCCAGGGGCATAAAAACAGGAGTGGCCAGACTCTTGAGGCCTCAGCTAGAGCAGGCCCAGCATCATTTCTGCCGCATTCTGTGGGCAAATTGAGAAGTCCCCTGAGGACCACATAGGAGGTTTTTTTGAGGGTAATCTTAAGAGACTAGCTACTTTGATCTGCCCTCCCAGCGTGCAAAGCACCCTCCCCCTGGCCTCAGATTCTCAAAATCTCATGCCCTGGTGGCATCCAGTTCAGGCTTGAAGTCCGAGACTGTCATCTGTATTGGGTACGTGTGGATGTGTCTCCTGGGTGTGATCCTTGCCATCGGAAGACCAGGAAGAGACAATTCACCTAACACACACACTTGCGCACACAAGGCAAAACCTTTCAGCCCAAAAGGAGGAGAAAGAAGGGGCCTGTAACAGTTAGTGGTCCACAGCAGCTCCAAACCCAGCCAGGTACCTGTTGCTAATCATCCTGCCCAGGGCATGGTGGGAGGGGTTGTTCTCTCCCCAGGGACACCCTCCTGGGCCCTGGCTCTGCTGTCTCAGCCAACCTTCCTTTTCCTTAAGAAATGGCCTGGTTTTGCAGCTGTGTGGCTCTCTTCCTGCTTCCTGCTGGTCGTAGTTGGAGGGTCAGGGGCCTCTTTTCATTTTAGACTTGCACTGTGCCTTTTAGTACAGCACGGTACAATTCCTTTAAAACCCTTGTGGGTATCCTTTGTATCAGATTGTAATTTATTCCATTAGACAAAAGCCACCCCACAGATCCTTGTCTGTGGTCCATGCGTGCTCTCTAATTGGAAGGGTCTGTGAGGCCCTGCCTTAAATCTTTGTGTTCTCAAGATGAGGGTCCAACTGCCACAACCTTGCTGGGTCTTCATTCTGAGATCACATCCCCTGGCCTCCCTGGATTAGATCTTTGTTCTGAGGCCAGTTCTTACCTTGAGTTTTCTGCTGGCAGGAGAAGCTAGGAATGAGAAATGACTTTTCTCATGTTGGTGTTTAAATTGGCAATATTTTCTCTAATCCTGCTGAAGGCTGAACACCCTTGACTCCCCCCGCTCAGCTCATCGGAGCCAGTAGCATGGTGAGCCTTCTGCTCGAAAATCTCCCCTCCAGGTCCCCGGCTTCCCAGGCCAGCTGGCTATGCCTCACGTTCCTGCAGACAGCAGGTTTGTGGATGGCTGTGCCGCTGCCCGGCTGGGCCACCCTTTTTCCATACTCAGGTAGCGTCTTCCTCCCTGTCCTTCTTGCC
This sequence comes from Neogale vison, assembly GCF_020171115.1. Classification (NCBI taxonomy): domain Eukaryota; kingdom Metazoa; phylum Chordata; class Mammalia; order Carnivora; family Mustelidae; genus Neogale; species Neogale vison. The sequence goes on from NC_058093.1 coordinate 43,081,317, forward strand.
TGCGTCCACAGCTGTTCCATTCCTGCAGCCTTGGCCAGCTGCCTGGTGCCAAGCCATGGGCACATGTTTATGGATTTTACTACAGCAGCATTGCATGCGGATTCTGTTTCTTATCTATCATTGCCTACAACCTACTACAAGACTTAGTGATTTCAGGACCACAGACAGAGCACAGTGTGGCTTCTCTGTCAGACCTCCCCAAAGCACAGAACCTGCCAAGATTTCTTTCTTTCTTTCTTTTTTTTTTTTTTTCAGCAGAACAGTATTCATTGTTTTTGCACCACACCCAGTGCTCCATGCAATCTGTGCCTTCTCTAATACCCACCACCTGGTTCCCCCATCCTCCCATCCCCCGCCCCTTAAAACCCCTCAGATTGTTTTTCAGAGTCCATAGTCTCTCATGGTTCACGTCTCCTTCCAATTTTCCCCAACTTCCTTCTCTTCTCTAACTCCCCTTGTCCTCCATGCTATTTGTTATGCTCCACAAATAAGTGAAACCATATGATAATTGACTCTCTCTGCTTGACTTATTTCTCTCAGCATAATCTCTTCCAGTCCCGTCCATGTTGCTACAGAAGTTGGGTATTCATCATTTCTGATGGAAGCATAATACTCAGTGGCTTCATCTGTAAAATGGGGATAATCATAGTAACTTACATGGGGTTGTGAGATTTCTCTGGGTTAATATGTGTCACGCTTTTAGAGCAGTGACAATATTGTTTTAGAGCAATATTGTTTTGCAATAGTAAAATTTGTAAATAGATGCATAAGCAACATAAGAGTTAAAGAAAACACTAACAGCAGTGATGTCCACACTGATAGCAGGTCAGTGAGAAGCAGTCTTATGCAAGAGATTGTTTTCGAGTATACAGAAGTGGCATCTGAAAGATAGACCAAGTATATGCTGTGACATACTCCCGCACAGTTTTGCCCTGGGTAACACAGAATCAAAGAGACTTAGAATCATAAGGGCCATTTGCACCCGCTGATGGGAACTGCCCGCCCATGTGTGTCTCTAACAGAGAGCCTTCCGGCCTCTTCATCCTCATGACTTCATGTCCTTTAAAAGTTGAATATGAACTGGTTTTAGATTTTCCATTTTCTTGGTACTTAAGTAGACAATGTATAAGTTCAGGATGCCAGAAGCATTGTAGTTGAAGTACAGGGGCTCGGTCTGATGCAGGGAGGGGCTGCCAGGATCCTAGGCTTCTCACTGCACTGATAAAAGTCTGTCCCAAAGGGGCACAGTGGGTACGCTCTCCTTCTTGGCATGTTGGGGGACACTCTGTTCAGAGGGGGGGCCCCACCGTGGCAGAGCAATTGGAACGTTATGCTTCTGGAAGAGTCTGGGACTAAGAAGGGGTCCTGGTATGTAGCCATGTGACAGGATGTCTCACTGGGGCTTTGCGGTGGCTCTGCAGTTCCTCCAAGTGAGGGCACTTTGGAGAGGGCCTCCTCTTTCCATGTGACTCCAGAATTAAGAACCAGGATTATCCGACCCTCCTCAGACAGCAGAGCATTGCTCCCACAGCTCTGGCCATCTGGACCCATGGGCTCCCTGGCACACGGCTGCCCAAGCAGGACTAGGGGACCCTGGGCACGAATTGTAAAATAAATACTGGTCTCACAGATTCGGGGCTGAGTGGTTTAAACTCTGGGGTCTTTTTAGACTCTGAAACTCCTTGATTCCCACTTCATACAAATACTATGAAAAATCAGTGTTTGGAGTGAACTTTAGCAAAAAAAAGAAAAAGAAACTAAAAGTGAACACATTTTCAGTCTGCAGAAGCTATTTGCTGAGTCTTGTCATTCGTCATCTGATTGAGCCTCTGATTACAGAACTTCACCTTGCAGCTGCCTCTGCTGCTCATCAGGGCAGCACGCGTCTCCTCATGACGCCTCTCAGGGTGGGCTCTTGCTATCAGTCACAGAGTGGCGGGTGCGGCTGGCGGGCCCCAGCTTGGGTGCTTCTCCGAGGCAGGGAGCAGGGCAGCCGAGCAGCTCTAACAGCACAGAAATCTTGGGGGTCGGGTCATGAACCCACCGAGGGCCTGGCCCAGAGGGTGGAGGCATGGCCTCTAGGACGCTGGGGTGTTCTTCAGCCCTGCTGACTTGTACAGCATTTGGTTGTTATCAGAGATTATCCTGCAAGGTGAATCATAGGATTTATTTAAGATTGTCAAGATTTGGACATTCAGCTTTCCCAGCACCAAGATAAGTCAGCCTAATTTAGTTTCCTGACAATGTCATCTCTTCTCGTTGCCTCCTAGTTGGACTGTTCCCCCTCTATCCCCTTAGGAGTAAGTCCTGGCATCCCCCACTGGGGAGAGGATAATTGTGCATATAGGATTTGCTCGTGAAAGTACCCGTAAGCTAGCCAGGAGCTGTGTAGATCCATCTGCACGGAGCCCTGGGGCTTTGGGGGGGGCGGTTGCAGCCTGCATTTTTGTCTGAGTGCAGATGGACAAAGCTTTCTGAAGCCTGGAGCAGCTTTCTGCTACCAGTGACACTGAGGTGACCCCCGGCCCCTGGTATTGTTGGAATTCCTTCTGAAACGGATGGTGGAAAAATGGGAGCCCACAGGAGAACGTCTGTGAAGTTTTGTTAAGCTAAGTTTAAAAATCTTAGAAATCTGCCAGAGAGGGAAATGTAAAGATTTTAAGTGAATGCTTATTTACTATCGAATCACCAGCAGTGACTGCCCCTCTCCCTAATTCTTACTCTGCAGGGTGACCTCGAAACACCTGGGTTTGTAACCAGCATTTTCCTTGGGGCCTGCCTCTCTTTGTTGGTCTCTGCACCATATTTGGTTTAGATTGGTTTTTCTTAGATTCTAAGAAATCAAGGTATGTTGAGCAGAGCGATGCTGTGTGTTTTCTTCAAATAATAAGAACGTGCAGAGGGATGACCTTCTGAAGGTTTACTTGTGAGTTTCTTCAAACTTAGAAATATTTTCCCCCAGAAACAATGTTTTAGGGGTAGTCAGGCTTCCCAGCTGGCTCGTCATCCATTATACTTGTGAAAATTGGTGTAGAAAGCAGTATTGTTGGAACTTGAACCTAATTATCCCATAAAAGTGCTTCCTTGATCTTACCTTGTATTGTGGTTCATGGGGGACAGCAGAATTAGGAGGTCGGGCAAAGCTGGTACACATTTGCAAGGACACTCATGGGCACCTCTTCTTCTGGAAGACTCTTTCTCACACTCAGAATTTCGCTTTGGCCTCGGCCTGGTACACCAACTAGCATTCTTCTTGTGCCTTCGTAGTCATCCTTACCATGCTGTGAGTTTCTAAATGGGCAGTGAGAGTAAGAGCAAGCCAGGAGATGCTTCGCTTTCCCTTATTCCACGAGGTCAGGGGCTGAAGATTTCAGAGGCAGAAGCTCAAGCTGAGATCATCTGACCTGAGAGGGTGTGGAGCTGCCCCAGGGAATAAACCCCCCAAGTCAAGGCTGAGCTCAGTACTGGCCATGGGTTTTCACCCCAGAAAAGCCTGGAGACCACGTGGGAGGTTTGCTGGGAATGGGGAGTTCAAGCAGGAGTGAGCTCCCATCAGTTGTCAAGGGAGGCCTGGCTTCAAATGCTGGGTGGTTTTCAAGAGGCCCTAATACGGTTCCATTCAAGATGGATTATGTTAGCCATGGTGTGTCTATTAGATGCTGTACTAAGTTTACAAATGGAATTTCATGTTTAGTAAATTAAAAATCTGGAATGAAAAACTGTAAAGTAAAATGATCTTATTTGTAAATACCAGAAGTTTCAGAATTTAGTTAATGTGTGATTTCAGAAAGAGAAATTTGGGTTTCCTTTTTTAAAGCATTGTACCTTTGGTTCCAGGGTGCTTGCTCAGGTAAAGGAAAGGTGCACAGTGCATCGTGGCAGTTGGCAAATCACATTTGTTGAACCAGCGGCACATCAGCCCCCAGTAGCGTCACACAGTTAAGATCTACACACACACAGGGAAATTGGTTGAACATACATGTCATTCACAAAGTAGAGGAGAAAAGCTGAATTACCAAGCTAAAAATAAGTGTCATTTCCATTTTATGATTATAAGAGAAAAATGAATGTTTAAAATTTCTTAAATTAGTGCCTACTTTTTTAAAAAAACTTATGCCAGACTTTATAATTTGTATTTATGAATGAATATTTTCCTTCTAGGGCATGTTGCTGAAGCGGAGTGGCAAATCGCTGAACAAGGAGTGGAAAAAGAAATACGTCACCCTGTGTGACAACGGCGTGCTGACCTACCATCCAAGTTTACATGTGAGTGTGGCCCCTTGGCACAGGTGGCAGGCCTGGAGTTCAATTTTAGTATATGTGCTGCCGAAGCGAGCACAGGCCTGGAGTTCAGCTTGCACACCGTGTGTGTGGTGGGGGTGAGGGTCGTAAGCATCAGGACTCTTGTCTCTGAAGTTAAAGTAGTCTTGGGTCTCCTGCTCCATCATGAAGTAAATCATACGTTCCTCACTCTCCATCAGACCATGTGTCTCTCCCTTCCGCTCCCCGTCACCCAGCTCTGGTTCTCTAATTCTGCAAGGACTTACAACAAAGGGGCAGATAAAGTCAAATAAAAATAAAGTAAAAATTTCAGTGAAAGTGAAAAGATAAGAGCAGGTAGCAGGAGAGAGAAAAAAGCGAGCATATACCTGAGAATCTAGAACAAAATCTGAACAATTGGTTCAGAACCCAGTACTCTGCTCTGAGCAGCTGAGAAAAACAGGAAAGTTAAATGTAGTTCATGACTCAGGTTTTATCATCAGATAAGAACCACTAATCTGTCTATAAGGTAAGAGCTTTTCTGCATGTGTTAATAAAATGAGATATGTTGGTGATTTATACAAGATAGATTAAAAGGCAGAATTAATTTTATTTTAGGGGGAAAATGTGGAGGACATTCTACTCATCCTGAGTTGTCTTAGGAAGCCTGATAAAATCTGAAAATGGGATGTAATGACAGTTCTCTAACAACATATTCGTGAGTCTTGCTAGGTATTTATAGGTCTTAATGTAGATAGATGTGTAGATCAGAATATATAGTGGTAGCTGCTCAGCTGATTGTATCACTGTGGTAAGATTTTAATTTAAAAATGTCTAAATATTTTTTTAAACATTTTATTTATTTATTTGACAGAGATCACAAGTAGGCAGAGAGAGAAGAGGAAGCAGGCTCCCTGCTGAGCAGAGAGCCCGATGCGGGGCTCAATCCCAGGATCCTGGGATCGTGACCCGAGCCAAAGGCAGAGGCTTTAACCCACTTACACACGAACAAGAAGTTACACACAAGAATACTAAAGAAAATTAAAATCGTTCCCACAGTACCACCTGGGGAACAGGACTGCTGGCATTTCGGAGCATGTGCTCCCAGCCATTCCTGAGCATCAGTGCTTTTTCCTCCCATGAGCACGTGGTCACCCCGTACACTCTGTCTGTGCCCACTTCCGTAGATGATGACAGATCACATGCCCTGCCTGTGCCCGCGCATACTCTTGTATGCTGCCATTATTGATAGTGACATGATAGTCATGGTGCAGATATGTCCTGATTGGTGTAACAGTGTCTTCAAAATGGACATTTGGCAAATAAATTTACTTTGAATTATTTTTAATGTTTTAAGTAACTAATCATTGTCCTCTATTGACATCCCTGTGCCCTTATCATTTCCCTGGGACCGTTTCCTAGCAGTCACTTCTGGAGTTGAAGAGTGCTGATGCTCTCATGGCTTTGGGTATATGTTGCCGGATTCTTGGAAAGAGTGTATCAGTTTTTCTCCACCAGCAGCATACCAGAGGGCTTATACCTATATTCCCATGAACTTCACTTCAGAATAACATATATGTCATTTTTCAATATAATAGGTAACAAGTGGTGCCCTTACTGTTTGTTTGCTTCCTGGGGTGAATTGCCATTCTTCTCCAAGTCGTCCAGCAGCGGCTTTCCCCTTTAGAACCATGTTATGAAACAGGTGTTTCGTTAAGTGTCCCTGACTTATTCTGACATTGATGGGAATGCCTCCCGTGCTTTACCAGTAAGTAGACTCCTGAGAGGTCAGTACTTACTGTACTGAGGAAACTCCTCTGTGCTTGATTTATTTTGGCTGATTTGGGAATAGAGTCCGGTCGCTTCTCTAAGAAGCCTGCGTGTGGCTGTTCCTGCGTCACTGCAGCCCACTCTCCGCCTCTGTCAGAACACCAAAGCAGTGTGGGCCCTTCGCTGTGTTCTCTTCCCAGCACTGCCCCGTCAGCTGCCATCTCACTGGTTCGTATCCTCTTCCTCTTAAGACCATGTCAGGGAGCACAGGTCAAATTATTGACCCAGTTGCTTTGTGTTATTTAGAGAGAGAAGTGTAATCAAAATTCTTTTCATGCTCTAAGACTCACTGACCAGGAAAAAGTGGGGTCCAACTGATGAGCATTTCGGGCCACTTTACACTCCTCTGTTAAGCCCAGGCTTGATTGGAGGGACATCTGCTTCTTCTTGCCAAAGGGAAAAGGCATGAACATCAGTATGTCCCAGAAAGTTCCTGTAGGAAAGATAATGCCTACTTACTTCCCGTTCCAGCCCCTCAATTAATAGAATCACAATCAGTTCTTCAAAAATTCTCCCACATGAGTTTCTTCTTGTGATGCTCCTCAGTGCTTCCTAGTTCCTTTACACACACACGTGTGTTTGCACACACATGCATGGACATCGTCAGAGCACAGAAAAAGGAGCATAGTGGGGCTTTGCTATATAATTATATGGCAGGCAAGAGCTAATATCATTATAAAGTGCAGTTCAGTGAATGCCAGTCTCCTGGGAACTAAAATTACTGAAGCAGATATGTGCCCCCCAACCCCGCAAAGGAAGTGGTGTAGTCTAGAGATAGATTTTAATTACCAGAGCACGGAGAGGTGGCGTGGCCTTCACTGTAATCCTCCTTTGGTTTTATTTCCACAACCAAGCTTTGGTTGGAAGTTCGGAGAAGTGAGGTTCAAATACATGTTCTCTTCCAAGATAGAGAGCTGCAGATCCCCAACTACAGAGTTAGTCTGGCATTCTTTGGCTCAAAATGGGAAGACTTGTCAAAGGGATGCCCATGGCAGAGTCCAGATTTGTTTTAGTGATAAATCCAGAAGCATGCAAATTTGTTGCAAATTTATGTCTTAAAATTCTACACCATGAAGACTGTCCTAATTATTTTAGTCCAGGAAATTTCAAATGGTGATAGAACCCAGTGATATCAGTTAAACTGATTGCACTGTGACACCCACTTCCTGGTGGTCTCTGGGCTGTGTTATGGCTGGAAGTCCATGAGGGTGCATCTGTTGTGAGTGCTTAAATACTGGGGAAACCCGCCCAGGTTAGTGCCTTTGGGTTTCATTACTGTTGGTCATCACTGTTAGTGGTCATCTGCGGTGATCCAAAATAGCATAGCCTACAGCCCGTGTCTCTCCAGGGAGTGAAGGGAAATAAACCTGGCTAAATAATCTGATATTTGTAGATAGTTTTCCACAAAGACTAACTGTATCTCAGTAATGGAGTAACGGGGCCAGCTGCTGGTGCCTACCACCAATTTTCAATGATTAGATAGTGTATTTACCACAAAGGAACATGGTATGCTTTTCTGAGGATGGGAGTCTAATAGTGTAATGATTCTGTAACGGGGTGAGTGCTGCAGGATTGAGCACGCAGTGCTTGAGAAGGCACGAAACACGTGGGATTGGAACAGATACTAGGCAGAGCCACACAGCAGCCCCTTCCAAGCCAGTGTGGCCACATGGCCCTCATCATGAGCACAAATGTGAATTTCTCTTGCACGTGTGTGCTGAGAACCTCATGGTCCCCTTCAGGTTGGACCCTGATTCCACCACTAGCCACCTTTAGCTTGGTGATCATGTTGAACCCAGGGAGCTCAGCCCGGTTCTTGCACATAGGGCAGAGTAAGGGATCGAATCAAGTTTAGAGGGAAAATAGGCTGGCATTATGAGGGTCCTTAATCATTTCATTCAAAGTTGAGATTGCCTGGGTATATCGGCCACTAGTAGAATGCCACCGGTATTGGAGGGCCCTGTCCAGGAAGCTGATCCAGATGTCTCCGGTGTTCATTAGCCAAATGGGATTCCTGGCTGAGCTCCCCAGCAAGAGCTCCTGGACAGACAGGCCTGGGCAAGAGGGTGTCAGAACAGGTATAGAGCTTGCTGCCCCCACAAGCCTCTCCCTTCCCCACTCTTGCTGAATCCTGCAGCCCCCGGGCAATGCAGATCTCCTGAGACCTTTGCTTGGAAAAGATGCTGGAGCAGCAGCAGATTCCAGCTTTAGCTTACCTTGGGTGCTGTGGAAGCAGAAGACTGACCATTTCCTAAATTTGCCACCACAAAAAAAAAAAACTTGGAAGTTTTTAAATGTCTTCCTTGGATGCGCTCAAAGTAAAGAAGGTCTCCTGGAGAAATGAATTGTGATCCTTTAAGAGACCCGTATGTTTTTCTTATTACACAGGTGTCCATGGCCATGTTTGTGTAAATCATCATCCTTCAGACACCCCAAATTTCAATCCCAAGCATAAGTTTTGTGTACATTGCTGTGATTGAAAAAAGCCTCTTGACAACCCAGACTGTCGGTTCGTGGCCCCAGCGGTGGGCCGGGCTCCGGGCTCCCAGTGGAGTGCCACACACTTTGAAATGGCGGCTTCAGAATCAGGCTGCTGGGCGTGAGCTGGGGGACCCTGCTTTGCAGCACACAGTAGGGTTGGCGTGAGGCTGGCAGGCTCGCCACATGCTTGGAATGGGTTGGCTGCCAGGGACACTCCCAAAGCTGGCCTCTGAGGACAGCCTGCCTCTCAGAACTTGGAGGACCTCCGCTGGATGATGGTCCCAGGGTGTCAGTTCCCACTGGTCCTATTGCTCCTGATCCCTCTTCCTTCCCTCCCATCCTTTCCCAGCCCCATCTTCTTCTGAGGCTTCATTCTTCCCAGGTTGGTGGCTTCATCCCCAGGAGCATCCGTAGTTCATCCTGAGCCCCAAGCACAGGTGCAGATGAGTTAGGGACCAGCCGTCCTCAGTGGCTGTGACACACAGCTTGGCCTTGCTCTGTCATCAATAGATTCAGGCTCTCCCTGCACTAAAGAGAAAGCCTGTCACCCTGGCCATGCCTCCTACTATTGGAACCCTTACACGTTTCTCTCAGGGAGGAGAGAATGGCTGTCTGTAAGCAGGGGTGGAACTGCCTATGTGTGGCAGATAATAGGAAGAGACAGTCTTTCTGGAAACCAGGAGGAAAGAGGGAAGAGACTGACCACCCTAACCCAGACTGAGAAAGTTTCCTGAATGTTGATGGTGGCAGTGCCTCCCGACCCCAGATGTCCTCCCTGTGTGCTCCTTGCCCGTGTCAGCCCGTCCTTAGAGGCTCAGGAGAGGCCAGCAGGGCCGGCCTCCCGCAGACAGGTCCCCGCCTCCCCCACACTGTCGCAGGGGAACAGGAGGAAGAAGTGACAGTCTCAGCCCTAGCTGTTCCTCAGGATGGGTGGTCACCACACTGGCTGCCAGCAGGGCAGCTGGGTAGCGGTAGAGAGGCACCGGCCAGGATGTGGGAGCCGCTGAGAGAATGCACGCTTCCTGAGCATGACAGCAGCTGCCCCACTGTAGGCCTGGGGGCCATCCCGCCTTTTAAACACAAGCTGGAACCCATGCACCAGCACACATTTGCAGTCTGCAGCATTCCTTCTAGGGAATGCATCTTAATAGTGGACATTGAGCAATGGGCTGGATGGTGTCCACTCTGGATATCTGGAAGAATCCTTCAGGTGGGAGGTCTGAGGATCACGTGTTCACTTCAGAGGCTTCTCCTGCACCTCTGTAAAACAGAGGCTGATGGAGTCCGTTGGACTTGTGAGGAAAAGCCTCTCCTCAGATTGGGACTGCTGGGCAGGGTCATTAGTCACATGGGACGGTGAAACCTGGGGTCCAGGGTAACCCAGTTCACTTGCTGCCTCTTTCTCAAGATGCTGTTCAAAAGTAAGGTAAACCTGTAACCCAGTTTAGGTAACAGGTGGCAGTGTCAGGCAACATAATGAAGCTGCTTTGGGTTTGGGGCTGCTCTGGTGGGCTGGTCGCACTGGTTAGCCCAGGACACAGGACCTGTCAGTGCCAACACTCGCGAGGCCCAGGGCTCCAGGGATAAGCGGGTCACCTGCACTCCGGTGCTGACCAGCTGAGCGCCTCCTCCATCTCCACTTGGCATTCTGTAAACACAGCCCTAGCATGATCAAAGAATGATCAAAGTATGTGGACAGACTTCTGAGGCTGCTCTGTGGTCCGGGTTTCTGTTTCTCAGAGAATTTGTACATTTAGACGACCTTTAAAAAGCCCTCCCTGCGTCACATTCTTGGGGGAGGTAGGTCTGAGTGTCTCATTGATGACACCTCACTGGGTCAGGGGGTGGAGGGCGGTGTGTTCTTTGGACTTAACTCTGAGCCGCAGGGAGCACCTTGATGGAAAAATGGAGGGGATAATGAGAAAGAACTCGGACCTGGGGGCTTCACAGTCCAGTGTCCCCACCTATTCATCTTTGTGTCGAGAGAGCACCATCGAGGGCATGGCTAACAGAGGTGTGTGTGCTGGGCTTCCTGAGCGGGAGCTCGTGGCCGTACGGTTGGTCCAGTGACTTCATGGGGTCCTGGCCAAGAGGCCTTTCCTGGCATCCTCATTAGGATGCGGGACGGTTGGGCACAGCCCACCTGCCTGGCATGGGCTCGGATTGCTCACACTGTAGAAAACCTCGTTCTTGGATTTCATTCCCTTTCGGTGCATATGGGCCGACTTGGAAGCAGCCGTGGCTCTGTCCTTCCCTGACCTGCAGAGCTGTACTCCTCCTTCCCACAGCACCTCCTTCCTGGGTGGCGGAGAAGCTCCCGATGCAGAGCAGCTGTGCTCTGGGTGCCACTGGCATTTGCTTGTCTTCTCAAGCAAATGGTAGAGTCAAACTTGGACTCTGGTAGAGTCAAACTTGGACTCTGAACCGTGCTATCAGAATGCTGATTTCAGTCAATTTTCAGGTACAAAATCAGAAAATCCACCCCTCTACCAATGCAAAAATGAAGAAAAGATCTGGGATGATGCCCTGAGTGGGTATTTATCTAAAAAAAATAATAATAGTAACATCGGGAAAGAAAGGAAGATACTTCTATTGGGAGAACAACTCTTGCCCATACCCACTGCTGGTAATCATCATTTAAGGTACACATAGTCCTCACATAAGATCAGGACCTTTTCTGTAATGATTCACTATGAATCCGTGATCAGTTCCTTCAGTGAGTTTTGCACACCTGCTAAGGTAGACCTCAAATTTCTTCAGGTAGTGATTACTGAGTTATACCCAGAGAAACTCTTCATTGGTTTCCCCAAAACATTGCAGAAGTCGGACTAGCTTGAATCTAGATGACTACGCAGGTACTTCAAAGCCCAGATTTCTAGATGTCAAATATTTCGAGTCATGGGATGACAGAGGACCCTGAGATTTCAGGACCCCCTTCTTACTGAGCAGAATAATGTCAGACATGTCCTGTCTAACATGCTACTGCAGGAGCATAATTAGTTTTATGATGAACAGTTATTTGATCTTGCTTCCCCCTTTATAAGCCACAGTGTTGCAGGCTCTCCTTCTCTGCTCTATACGTTCTTTTCCAGCCGGGCTGCTTCTAATTCCAGTCTGCAATCCAACCTCCTGGTAGACCTGCATGGCCTTCCTCCACAAGAAGTCCTCCCTGATCACTTGGCAGACCGGCTCTTCTCCTGGTGCCTTCCAGTATCTCTGTACCGCCCTGTCTAGCAAAGACCTTGCCCTGTTTCCCACTGTTTGCCCAGGACTAGCATAGGCTAGGGCACCCTGGCCAGCTCCTGTGGGTCACATGCAGTCAAGTCATGGGCTCCTGCCCGGGCTGGGATCCTCACAGGGGACGATCCTGCCTCTACTTTGAAAATTCCAGTGGGACTGGGGTAGAGGAAATAAACCACGTTGCACATCTAGACCTCCCTGAGTGCAGATCCGCTTGCATTGGGTGGGGGAGAACACACACATACACAGTCTTATATGAAGGCCATAAAATCTTAAAACACTGCTGAAACCCACAAATAATCCCTTTTAAAGTAGATCAGGAAAATATGTCAATACTGAGGAGCAGAGATCTGGAACTCTGGCTACAAGTGAACCTTTCTGTTCTGTTTCAGATGGGTGGAAATGGGTTTGAAAACCATGGGAGTTCTTAGAGTGGCCGGCTTTATCTATGGGGCAGCAGAAGATCCCTGAGTTTGCTGGGATGGGGACTGTATAGGGGAATATGGGGGGCTTTGCTGAGGTTGGGGTAGAAGTTGTATTCCTGAGTCTGAGCGTCTCCTTTGGCCTGCCCCGGGAATAACTGCTGTCTGCTTGTCCCACCAGAGTGGTTTCCTGGGCCCATGGTGGGAGCAGCCCCTCCAGGAGCCCCACATCCAGATCTTGCTTGCTTCTAGTTGCACTTGATGCTCTGCCCCTTCCCAGGAGAGGCATTCAGGCAGCTTGCCACAAACCATGGACGTGAGAGTAAATTAAGAACATGCCCCTGCATAGTCATCTGAGAACATAGGCCATCCTTGCACACATGTACAGAACTCCCATCTCCTTTGTCTTAGGTAGAGAAAGAAGTCACTGTAGATCTCTGTGGTCCGCACATCCTTACCTCTGTCCTTAAAATTCCTTCCTTATTTCATGTCTGACAGATTCCATCAGCATCCTGTACTGATTCCTTCTGATGCACAGGGGGGTCCGCACTCATGACTTAGGGCCTGGCGGGGCCCTTCTGCACCATGGTGGCTGGGATGGAGCCCCGTGGCATGCCAGGATTCAGCGGCCCACTTTGGGGATCACCGAGCCCCTTTCAGGTCCATGACTCTGGTTACTCTGTGGGCTTTTCGTCTTCTGCCCTAGCATTGGTCTCCACCTTCTGTCCTCCCTGGGAACTCATCCAGCAGGGCCTCAGAATGGAAGTCCCATTGGCAGAGGTGATATGCTCAAACCCCCCTCTCCCAGACCTCAGGCCTGCTTGTCTGCTCCGTTAGCCACCAGAGCACCCTGCCTCAGGTTTTTCAAAATTCAGCCGCTGTCTGCGGTACAGAGAAAGGCAGTTCTCCCCCTTCACCATGTACTTCTCATACTCTTGTTACTTCTCTCCACTTGTTTCTTTTAAATGCGTCAGTGAGGAAGAAGATCCCCACTCTGCTTAAGATGGAGCCCTCACCTTTTCACAGGACCCGCCAGGTCTTTCTGGGTGTTGCACCGCACACTGCCTCTGACCCACCGTGTCCCTCCGTACCGGACTTGCCTTCCAGCAGCTCGCACTGCCGTGTTCTCTGGCCTCCAGGCCCAAACACATGCAATCGCTTCCACCAGGAACACCCTCTCCTATTCCTCCTTCTTGCCACACCAACTCTGCTCATCCTTCCCCCGCAGTCTCGAGAACGGCATGTCTCTGTGGGGTTTCCTCTGCTTGTCCTCTTGGGGTGTACCTGCCGTGCATGCCCTTCCCTTGCTGTGTCCATTGGTGCTCTGTTGTTCCAGTGTATCCTGCAGCCTGCATCTCCCACAGGCGTGGGCAGAGACCTCCAGGGTCCTGTCAGCTGCATGTCCTTCCCATTGGTGTAGTCTTGCTGAACAAAGAATGAGGCACGATTTGTCCATGTGCTTGGGCTGTCCTCATACCAGCAGGCCTGTAGTTCCCAAAATCATGAGCAGAGGAAGCCACCTCCTTACACTTTAACACTGAAATATGTCCCAGCTGTATTGAGTTTCCACTCAAAGAGAAGACCGCAGGAAAAGTCCAGGGTGGGAGAGGAGCACAGGATTTCGGTTTTGTCTTTTTAACTGTGGTAAAACACACACAACCTAAGACTGACCATCTTAACCATTTTTAAGCGTACATTTCAGTGGCGTGAAGTGTATTCTCACTGTCGGCAGCCAGTCTCCAGAAGCTTTTCATCTGGCAGAACGGGGATTGTCCCCATTAAACACTAAGTCCCCATCCCCTTCCCTGCAACCCCTGGGCAGCATCATTGTACTTTCTGTCCCTGTGAATTTGTCTACTCTAAGTTCCTCATATTAGTGGAATCACATAGTGTTTGTCTTTTTGTGACTTACTTATTTCATTCAGCGTAATGTCCTTGAGGTCCGTCCATGTTGTAGCATGGGTTGAATCATACTCTGTTCTGTGTTTTTACCACAGTTAGTTTATCCATTCCCCTGTGGATGGACATTTGAATCGCTTCCTCCTCTTGGCTGCTGTGACTCATGCTACTGCAGATGTGGGCGTGCAGATGCTGCTTGGAAGCTTTATTGTCTAAGCTACAACATGCGAGAACTATAGAGATATCCATCCTTAACCAGGGCCCACTGGGGAATTGGCTAGGTGCAGTCCTGAGCAGAATGAGTCATGGAGGAACCCAGGTGGTATGAGAGCAGCCACCCAGCCCTGTTCCTGTGGGCTGCCCCTGGCCTTGTCACAAGCCCTTGGAGCACTGGAGAGGCTGCCCTGTCTGTGCTTGGGGCAGCCTGGGAGCTATCTCTGACATTCACCCAGTTTCAGGCAGTGTGGTGAATATCAGTGTTGTCAGACCCATGGAATGATCCTGCCAAAATTAGTATAAATACTTTCAGAGAAATAATTACAATTTTTGTTAGAAAGAATGACTACTGAAAAACCCATACTGTTTACACATATACAAAAAAAGTTAGATGCTTTTTCAAAGTCTTATTTCTGCCTGAGGAAACTCTTACTTATTTTATGGAACGCTCGGGGTTTGTAAAGTGTTTAGATTTTCAAATACAATGGCCAGAATGCCTGCTCGCTGTGGTACAAGTTATCTTCACGTTGATCACACAGTGTGTAAGTAGGGCGTGACCAGACCAAGAAAAGTCTTCATGTTTCTGTAAAAACTAAACCACCAAATATTCTAGATTCTACCTAACCTATTTTTTCTACATTGAGAAAACTCCATCTGCCTTCTTTTCTAAATTAAAAAAATAATAATATATGCGTATTTGTGTGTTTCTGTAAATATGCAGATTTAACCGGGTAGCTTGCAGATTTGAGTCTTCAAGCTTTTAGAGTCGATAGGACATTGTCTTATTGGGACGCAGCATGGTAGTTCATCCCTTGACCCAGTCCGTATCATTTTGTTTTCCATTTTTGGTCTTTTTAGTGTTCCTAACTGTAGCTAGAATTCTTGCAAAAAGGTAAATAAATCAAACCCATTGGTTTTTTTTTCTGACAGTAAGTCACTACAGAGGAGAACTCTCTACGGTAGAGGATGGACGTGGGGGGTCACAGGAAATAATTCTTCCTCTTCCACCAAGAGATTGAATTCCATTATGATATTTTATAAATATTTTCTTCTGTAGCTCATAACCCAGTTACTGGCTTGTTGCGAAGGTCTTGCAAGGAAGAAAGGGATGGAAGGCCTGCCTCTTCTCAGGTGTGCCTGTGGCCCCAAATGGAAACCAATCAAGGTGGCGATTTATGTTCATTAAGTGCTTGTCAAAACTGAAAAATTTTCTAATCAACAGCAATCTAGCGGCGGCCCCCTCGATGGCTGGGAGTGCCACCTCGGCCGCATCGGCTCTCTGCCTGTTACAACTCTAGGCGAAAATCCGCTGATGATTACATTAGGCTAAGCTGCGGAGTAAATGAACCGTGTCTTATTTAGGTGCCACTAGCTCCAGCGTAGGCCTGCCCCGCGGGGCACTGGGTAGCGTTTTATGGCTTTAAAATTAGTGTAGCTTCCCATTTGCTGCAGGGTGCTGCATGTTATGCCTTTGAACTCAATAAGCAAAGGGAAGGGGGCCTTTTGTTTTTCCCCCCGTGTTTTTCTCCCTTGCATTTTAGCAGTTTTGTTTTGCATCTTTTCCAGACGGCATTTTGCAATAAAAATGTCTGACTACCATATACATGCCTCCCCCACAAAAAAAAAAAAAAAAAAAAAAGAGAGAGAGAGAGAGAGAAGAGGAAAGAAAGGAAAGTGGAGGGGGAGAAAAATAAAAAGTAGAACATAGCAGATGTCTGCAGAGGACAGAGTTTCTTTTTTTCTGAGCTGGGAAATGAAAAGTCGCTTGGCAGGTCACCCCTCATGGCTTACCATGTCAGGATTATTACCTCAAGTAGTAACAACACCTTGAGCTCAGGGAATGATCATGTCAGCTCCGAGGGCAAAGATTTCAGTATGTTGACTGGACAGCAGTAAGGAGAGCTGTCGTTTGGGGAGGGCACTGCCATTCTCTTAAACAGTTTGCAAATGATCTTCGTCCATCCTTAGAACTGTCCCATGAGGCGGGAACTGTTCATCTCCCTATCTTAAAGATGTGGAAATGGGGACCAGGAATGATTAAGTAGTGTGCCCCAAGTGCAAAACTCCCCAGACCCCAAGGCTGGATCCAGAGGCCATTCTCTGGCCCGAAGGAAGCTGACTTTGTCCTCTGCAGACTTCTTTAGTTGAGGAAATTAGAATGTTAACGGACATGAAGCAGTAGCATCAGGGGAACAGAATTACTCCTAGAAAAGCAATGTGTCAGAAGAAAACACAGGTGTGGTGAGCGTTCAGAAATCCTTCAGTGTTCTGGTGGGCAACAGTGAATGTGGGAGATTTTTGTCCTGCACTGGGTTAAATGGCAGAAGAAAAGGTGTAGTGATCATTAGCGCCCCCCCGAGGACAGACTGTGTGTGCTCTCTGTCTTAAAAATCTGCTTTTTGAAGAGCTATGTGTTCTAGCAAATTCACCCCAAGAAGTCTGAAGTTTTAAAGAGCTTCAGATCTAATATCGCTATGCTGAACATTCCTATCTCACTCAAAACTTCCCATATATAACTGCTGGTCCAGTTGTTTCAAGCCATAATTAATTATTAAAGTACTCACATAGCCAAGGAACGGTGCCAGCTCCTTGAAGTTCATTGCAGTGAAATTTCACTCATGCTTGCCTTCGGAAGAGGCCTACAGTGACTGGGAAGACAGGAAGCCATTTTCATACCCGACACATTCATTTTGTGTGGGCTGGGTTTGAGCACGCATGGGTTACAACTGGGTAATATTCAATTTGAACCTAAAATGAGGAAAATCTTTCTTGCAGTGTAAAGCTCAATATGCTAGGTCAATCAAGACAGATACAATCAGGAAGCAATAGGTGTATTCATAATTCAATTTGGAGTTTTCTGCTGTTTTGATTTATATTATAATAACCTATCCCCCAGGGCTGACGTTGGACTTCAGCCCACACGTATCAGATGCTCGCTGGCGGAGGGGCCTCTAGAGGTTGGCCCTGGCTGTGTGTGGGAGCTGTCCATGGTGCATGAAGCGCGCTGCCCCGACCCACCCGTGACGCTTCCCCAGCCTTCCCTTCTGCTGGGTCTTCCATGATCACGGGGCCCACTAAAGAATCTGCTGTCGTAACTGTTGCATTTGTCCCGGGCACCAGGTACCTTCTTCCTGGGGTGGCCACGCATCACGTTGGCGTGTACTTACGAGCCAACGTTGGTCGAGGGGTCCTTTCAAAGGCAGGTCCAAAAGCGAAACCCTGCAATTCTGTTGGCTGTCTGGGGAAACAAAAATCATCTCTCCTAGGGTTTTCCACTTTGAAGCTGCCTCCTACCTTGCTATTGTGACTGGCCCTTTGGAGAGAAGGAGAAATTGTCTTCTTTGAGTTATATGATCTGAAAGGACATGGCCAGAAGATTCCTCCTAGTTTTACGATATTTTCATAGTATTTTTAGGGTATCGGTTTCGTGCGCTCCTGTGACTGTATATGAGCCTATTGTTTATTATTCAGAAATGTTGGACTTGAACATTTGCTTGGGTCTCTTTGAATGGATGGTATTATGTGTGTCTTTATAGATTAGTTTCCTTTGAAAATAGTATTAAATGGAGTTGGGCATAGCAGTGCATTTAACAATGGCTTCTCTTACATACTTTTTTTTTTTTCTGAGCCCTGAAGTAAGGATTTTTTAAAAATAGAACTTATACAAACTATAGTTCCTCTTTGAACCTGGACATTCATGAAGTACAGTGAAAATCGGAAGAATGAGTCAATCCTTTCCTCCAGGAAAAGACAAACAAATCTGAAGAACATTTCTGGCATCTCTGCAGAAGCCCAGCTCTCATTCCCTTCCCCCAGTTGTGTGTGTGAAGCTGTTGCACACTCGTAGCTCTTGGCTGTTTTGTGAATATTGAACTGGGCAAGTGGTTCTGAACCTTTAGGCCTCAAGACTCCTTTACTTTATTAAAAATAACTGAGGAATCCTAAAGGCCTTTTGTTTCTGAGGGTTATATCTTTTTTTTTTTTCAAGTTTTTTTTTTATTATTATTTAAGTCATTTCTACACCCAGAGTGAGGGCTCTCACCAGAGTCACACACACCTCCCACTGAACCAGCCAGGCACTGCATCTGTGGATTATACCTAATTGATACTAAGCATGTTAGAAATCAAAACTAAGAAAATTTTAAAATACTCATATAATTTATTTAAAAGAATAATAAACCACCCTTCTGTGATATATTATTACATAAATAACATTTTTATGGAAAACACATTTTCCACAACAAAAGGAAATCTTGAGAACAGTAGGACAGTCTTACTGTTTCCATTGAACTGTCTTGCTGGTTGAATGACCTTCTGTGTGACACCATGCATGGGTCATTTCAAAAACATTGCTTAGGGACGCCTGGGTGGCTCATTCAGTTAAGCATCCGACTCTTGATTTCACCTTAGGTCTTGATCTCAGGTTTATGAGATCGAGAGTCCCATGCTCAGAAGGGAGTGTGCTTGAGATTCTCTCCATTCCTTCTCCCTCACCCTCTCCCTCTGCCTCTCCTGCTGTGTGTGTGTATGTGTGTGTGCATTCTCTCTCTCTCTCTCTCAAATAAGTAATTGAAAAAAAAATGTTTAACTGAGATATGCAGCTTTCCAAATGGAGACACTTTCCATCATATAATATCCAGAAAGTGTTTGGATTTATATCACCATCCGTCTTGTTGGGAAAGAGAGTGTCAGTATTTGGAAAGTATGAAGCTCACGGTGAAAGATGCAAGTTGCCAAGATTCTCATCCTCACCGGAAACTCGGGTTCTACACCAGCCACAGATACTGTCCACTCTTTTCCCTGCAGTGGTCATGCTGTTCATTTCAAGAAAATAGCTGCCAAAAGCCCAAGGTTGAATAGTCATATAACGTCTGACATAGTCATTCTTTGAAGTAAAAATAGGTCCCACCAAAAAAGCAGCTAGTTCAGCTCGAACCTCAGACAACTGCAGAAGTATGTTTCTGTGGGACACCCGTCCCCTTCCATGTGTGGCACCAGCGCTCACACACGCTTGCCCTGTCATTACCCAAAAAATTAAGAAGATATGTATGTACTTCAGGGTTGAAATGTTTAAGAATCAATAGTTGCCCTTTTTTTTTTTTTTTTAATTTGACACAGAGAGAGAAGCAGCAGCAGTGGGAGGGGGGGGCGGCAGAGAGAGGCAGACGACACTGGGCTTGATCCCAGGACCCCAGGATTATGATCTAAGCCAAAGGCAGATGCTTAACCCACTGAGCCACCCAGGTGCCTCAAGAACATTTTTAAGTGAAACTTTGTTTTTATTTAGAGAACATGGCAATGAATACTGACAAGAGGGACTAGTGCAGTTTGGTTCTGCTGCCTGGGTTTATGGTCTAGAACCAGCAGTTTTAGTCACCAGAAAAACAAATTTCAGCTCTGGAAGAGGCGAACAGTGTCTTGGAATATTTTAGAGATAGTCTGAACCTGTGAACCCCCGGATAGTGTATCAGGGACCACACTTTGAGGACTGTCAAGCTAGGTCATGCAAAGAGGAAAAATTCAATATATTGGCCACAGCAAGTATTAGTTTGTGCTAACAATTATCTCACCTAGACAAGCTATATTACATGTTAATATGTTAAATTTCTAGGCATTTATGTACAATTAGAGACCAGAACTTATTGGGAAAACATCATGGGAACAACGTTTCTGTGATTTTTTCCCATCATTTGTGAAGATGAAGGGTCTCCATACTGTATAAAAAATCTGTGTTAAAATCACAGTGGTGTTAATTGCATTATCTGTCCTTGAAGATAGTCTCAAAGCCGTGTGTTTGATTCAGATGCTCTCGTTCAGAGATGCCATCATACCATTTCTACATTTGGAGTTGGCTTTAAGATCTTGTTAACTGCTTTTGGTAACCCCATGAACACATCAAGCAAACCCATCTTTCAGCAGACAGCCAAAGGTAACATGGGGATGGGAGGCAGTGAGAATCAATATAGTAAGAGTATTTTTAGGGACTATTGATGGATTGCTGTATTTTAAGCTTAAGTTCAACGCCAGATGCCCCAGAGCTGACTAAGATGAACTCACCATTTACTGAGAACCGTATAGTCCATCACACACAGAGAGGGCTCTGAAATTGCCAGACCAAGAACTCCACACCTTTCTCTCTGCGGTTTTGGGGAAAACACCTGGGTTCCAGCAGCCTCATGCTGTGTTTGGGTGAGGGCTTACTCTCCCTGCCCGAGTACCACATTAGCCAGTCAATGACCTCCAGGTCCTGGTAACGCATGACCATGAGACTGGAGGACAAGATTGTCAGCCGCAAATCAATTAATTCTCCGAGTCCAGAGAGATGCCGTCCACCACGGCACTAATGACTCCGCGGCCCTCTCTGAAGGCAACCCCCCAGAAGGCTGGAGCCGCGTTAAACCGTGCTTCTGTCAGCAAGCTGGAAGCTGTGGGTCTCTGACACGGCTCTCAATTGCTAGCAGGTTTCTCTCATTGCACCTCATTTGCATCTGGGACATCAATTAGCATGTTTGTTGAGGCTAATTGAATGAAACTCAATCATAGCTCTTAATTGCTTGACTATGTGAAAAGAAATCACATTAATGCAGCTAATTAAGTGTACGGCAATAGATGCAACATAATTAGGAGCGAGAGGTAAAAAACAAGGGATGGCAAAGGTGCAGGAGTGGGCTTGCGGGGGGCTGCAGTGCTCCGTTCCTGAGCTCACCGCACGTTCGGCAGCGGGTCCCTTTGCTCCAGCGCCTGCTTGGAGAAAATAATCCGCACGATGAGCATGGACAACTTGAGAAGAAAAATGCAAATAGGTTTGCAATTACTACTTTTTCAAGCTGTTGAGGGGCAGGAGATAGCACCTCTGGGGGGCCTGGCTCTTGAGTGGGCCCCAGGGACTTGTTAAGTGCTGTTTAAAAGTACTTGGCTTTGAATTACCCTCATGCCTTGTTAAAGGGTTTTTTCCCCTTTTATCATTGATCAGCATTTTCTACAAGGAACAGGAGAAGGGTAGTATCTGTAACATTTGCATATCAAAATCAAGCTTGCTGTCTTTACTTCACCCAGTGAGGCCCCTACCTCAAACCTGTAGGGCCGCATGTCCCACTTCTGAGGAGGCGACATTGGTTAGTGGTCCTAGCTTTAATTCCTCAAGTACCAAGCTGGGGCAAGATGAAAAGGCTGGGTTCTTTCAAAAACAGAAATCTCAGTGTCGTTTCTCTTGGGGGAAACTTGAAGCCGCAGACACACGCCTTTGCATTCCACCTGTTTCCGAAGCACCATATTAAAGGGCTTTTGTGGATTAGGACGTGCATTTTGTAAGGTTTGTAAAAATGTTAGTGGCTTGCACTGTAAGAATTGCCAAGTTTATATCCTGGTTTTTTTTTTTAGATCTAGCTCCTCTGAGGTTTCGGTGCCTAACTCAAGCGAGAAAACAGATTCCCTGGCCCATGCTGAGCCATGATAAATGTGTTCTCTTGCTGCATTGTAATCCAAAAAGCAGACACTTGGTACATTTCTATAATAATTTTAAATAAAATATCATGGTTATTGTATGTTAAAACATGCCTATTAAAAGAACCCATGCTGAGGCTTTAGTCACTATCTGATTAGCCTCATTTTAGAGCCCATAAGCAATAAATGCTCAATTACACTCCTGTTATTGTATTTTAATTTGTTAAGAATTGGCATTAAAGAAGAAAGTTATAGCAAGTTGATATTTTTGAAAGAGTAACTATGCAAGAATGAATTCATTATGTACAAGCCTTAACTTTGGTGTTGAAGCTTAGGTTGGCCTATTTTCGGTGGATATTAATGGAAGTAAGTTAAAGATGTTTAAGAACAACATTTTTTTTTTTTTTTTTTGGTGGATGACCTTGACCCTCAGTCCTAGACTAACCAAGGATCACTTCCCTTCTGCTTTTTGTTCACCATCCTCAACACCCTGAGCTCATTCATGAGGTTCCATGTATTTTTTCCAGTCTGTCTTATCCTTCTATCTAATTTAATGGTAACAGCCTTCTGTCTTTGGTCCACATCCTTTCAAAACATAGCTCTTTCATGGTTAATTATATTTGGGGGAGTTTCCCAAGCATCTTGACTTCCAGGTGGAGTCTTGGGTCTGTCAAGATGGCGGAGGCGAATGCCAGCCAGCAGGGTCAGATTGCATCAGGGCCTCTGCTCCTGGCTCCCATGGCTGACAGCAGCTCTGTGGATCCCACTATATCTCTCTGGGTGGTGACTGCTGACAGAGGCCTAGCCTCCCACTCCCATTGAAGAGCTGGTCTGTTTCTGACCCCCTTCGGTGCAGCTCCAGATCCTTTCTCTGCTGGTCTTTGCTCCCATATTCCTCCTGATTCCAGCCTTGTGTAGCCTTTTGAACATTCTTTGCACGTGGAGGTCCAGTAATTCTTAATTCACCAGTAAGCCCTCACTCTGGCTCTCATTTTCCTCTCCCATTCCCCCACCCAGCAACCAGTTCTTGGGTGGTACTGAAATGTCAGGTGACCTCCACAGAGACCATCACTATCCACCTAGACTTCCCCCTGGTTCTGTTAGCTCCTGGTCATTCACCTCCAGCATGGAAAGAATG
This sequence comes from Neogale vison, assembly GCF_020171115.1. NCBI lineage: Eukaryota > Metazoa > Chordata > Mammalia > Carnivora > Mustelidae > Neogale > Neogale vison. The sequence continues at coordinate 43,104,246 of NC_058093.1, forward strand.
GCAAGATAACTTTTTCTGGATACATTGAATCACTTGGAGAAACACAATGCTTGAGTATCAGACTTACTCAGTGTTCTTTCTTTTTCAACATCCAGCTATTACACATCCATCCATGAGCTCTGTGTTTTCTCAGCACCATACCACCAACCTCTCAAAGGAGCAGTTTAAAAAACATGATTTCACATGGATACTTATTTTCTCCAGCTGGCCTGTCCTCCCCCAAGTGGAAGCATTTCCTGTGTCTCCTTGTATTTCCAGGGTCTGGGTTAGTTCAGGACACAGAGGCTGTGATTTCAGTATAATGATGATGCTACCATACTAGACAGATCAAAACCTCATTATTTTTAAAGTGCCTGCCACAGTGGAAGGGGTCATAGGATTATAACTTATGGTGTCTGATAGAACCTTGTGTCCTAGATTGTACGAGGTCTTCTTTTTAATCTCTCTTGGATGTTTAACATTTTGAACAGGATTACATGCAGAATGTTCATGGTAAAGAGATTGATCTTCTGAGAACCACTGTGAAAGTCCCAGGGAAGAGGCCACCCCGAGCCACGTCGGCCTGCGCGCCCATCTCCAGCCCTAAAACCAACGGCCTGTCCAAGGACATGAGCAGTTTACACATCTCACCAAATTCAGGTAAGCTCATGGCAGACCCACACAAGAACCCAGTGGTAGGTGCCACTGGTTGCAGGACAGTGTGGAGCCTTGGAGATGAAGTGAGGTTAGAACCATGAACGTTGTACTTTAAGGTTTAGAAACCTCTTCTCTTCCGTGGATGGTCATCTTCCCTACACTTGTGGTTCCGGGACTGCCAGCCAGCACATGGCACCATCTTGAGTCACAGTCTCACAAACCAAACCACGAGGTTTTCCCAGAGATGTGTAGTTGGAAGTAGAGTTTTGCATATGATTGAGGATTTAAGGGTCTTCTAAAGTATGTAAATGAGCTGTGAAAGTATCAAGGGCTGGTGTGTATTTGTAGTGACTAAGTGGATGAAAGTGGAAGAGCTATTTGGAACAAGATTGAAAGGAAACTATTGGACCTCAACTTTCAATTCTCTTGGCTTCGTATTGTTAACTTTTATGTCATTCTTTTACACAACTTTAATTTTCTTTATTCTCTTTTGAAAGGAGATTTGGTTTTTAATTCAGGATCAGAGGAAGGGTTTCTCAAATCTAGATGTGTTTAGAAATTCCTGGCCATTGTGTGCAGTTGCAGGCCATTCAGAATGTTGTGGTTCATTCTGTGAGTCTTTGCAAATGGTTGCCTTCTGGCTTTGACCTTCCAGTGATTACTTACCAGAGAAAAGGCCTGAGTCCTCCTTCTAACACACTTTAACACACAGGTTTGTTTTCTCCAGCAAAAAGTCCCTTTTTTCTCTTTGACATACATCCAGTCTTTTAAAAATGAATTAACTGTTCTTTGGGACTTTCTGGCATAGTCTCTGCTGCATTTTTCTCCTTCTGAGGTGTCAGGTGCTTTGAAAGACAGATTATGCTGACCCCACAGTTCTGTGGTATACACAGTGTTGGTTGGTGAAAGCAAGGTAGTAGAAAGGGGCCAGAACTGGGGTCCATTGGGGCTCTACTGTGTGATACCAAGTGGCGTTGGACCGCTAACTCGGTAAAGTTTTACCACCATATTAGGTCGATCTCGCCTGGCCTGTGTGCACCACAGAAATGTGATTGCAGGTAAGATAATACATATGAAAGTTTTGGGAAACTTGTAAAGTACAATTCAAACATCAGCTGCTATTAAAAATCCAAAGAAGTAGGGCTTTCTGCTAGGGAGACATCAGTTTATTACAAAATGGTGGTAAGGTCTCTTATGACTTGCTGACCTTCCTTTTGAGACATACCTGAAATTTCCCTTTTCTGGATGGTGTGCTAACTCTGGGATAAGAAGAGAGAAAATAAGTACCCATGGTGGAAGGAGGGATTCTGTATTAAATGAAAAGCTGATATCTTCACTACTTTGTATTTATTAGCTTTTTCAAAAAATACTTAGTGAGTGCCTGTCCTACACCAGGAACTGTGTATGCTAAGGATGTGGAGACCCCAATCTCCAGAACTTACACCTGAGGCTGTCACCTTAAAACGAGCTCATTTTCCACTTCTTCTAACCCACCATGCCAAACCCACCCATTTTAGTCACGTGAACAAACATTTATGGCATATCTGATGGATGCCAGGCATGGTGCTGGGCTCTGGGAACACAGAAGATTAAGACTCATTTCTGCTGTTGAGAATCTTGGGCTCTGGTGGGGAAGAAAGACCAGCAGACAGGTAAAGGCAGGGCTCTGAGGCAGGCCACGGTACAAGTACACAGAGGCCTGAAGGTCTAGGGGTGATGGGTCCAGTTTACCCGAGAAGGTGGACCAAGGCTCAGGGTTTGGAGGGTGCCTGTGCAGAGTGTAAAGAAAGGATGGATGGGAATCTGCCAGGCACAAGGATGAGGGAAGAGCCTCAGTGATTTGAAGGAGTTTTAAATACATAATGTTTGGAATTTAGAGTTTTTTTAATCTTGAGACTTGTGTTCTTTGGTGCTGAACTGCCCCTTGTTTTCCTCAGGAAAATGTAATGTTTGGTAAACAGAAAATACAAAATGCCTTGTAACCTTATGATATGCGTGGAGTGGCTCATGTCCTGTGCCTCTGCTAAAGGAGCATTCCTTTAGCACCTCCTTTCTCTTGAATGCCCTGGCATTGTGTGGATAGGAGGGTTTGGGACGGTGCACAGAATCCCTTTCCCTGCTCCCACTTTCAGCTGATGACTGCACGTTCTTCCAACCCTTAGCCAAGTTAATTCCTCTTAAAGGGAAACTGGTTAATGTTTACTCTTCCTCGGATCACAAGTAGGGACATGGAAGTGGGGCTGTGACATCACAGGAGCACAATACCACTTTGGGGAAAGACAGTGCCTCGTGGTTACAACAGTGCTCAGGGACGTAGCTTCCTTGTCTCTGCATGCAGGTGACCTCATCAGCTGGTGGCCCTCTGTCCCCTTGTTCACATGTACTCTCTCACGTGAAGAACAATTTTAACTTGAAGTATGTTGATGTTATTTTAAGTGACAGACTTTGACCTAAAAATAGGTATTATTTCAGCTATTTTAGGGCCGTTTGCCAAAGAACTTAACATGCTACTTAACTATATTCTTTCTCAACTCATTTGATTTCTGCTGTTTTGTTCTAGAGGTCCGATTTAACATGGAGATGTTTGTTTCTTTTTATGCTTTTCCTTTTTATTTGTTTTCCTATCTCAATTACTGGAATAGAGCAATGTTTTGTGTCTTCCCTTCTTGTAACTTTTTCACTTGTGTAGACGTGATAATATGCATGTACCCAAATCCTTGTGTATACCATTTGTTACTGTCTTAGGACAAATGTCCCTAAGTGAAGTGACTCAGTCGGTGTTTATATACCAAGATCGTGGTATGCATTTCCAAAGTAATTTCTGGAAAGGTTTTGTTACACAAGTACCCTTCCATCTCTAAAGTGAGTATCCATTTCACCCACACATGCTTGCTAGCATTGCTGTTATCATTTTGGAATCTATACTAAAAATATCTCATGCTTTGTTTATTTGGATTTCTTCAGTTAACACTAAAGTTGACCATCGCATGCCTGTTGATACAGATATTTCTTACGTCACAATTGTTTAGATGTATCTTTTCCCATTTTTGTATTTGGTGTTTGTCTTTTTCTTAATAGTATATAAGAATTCTTTACATGTTAAGGATATTAATGCTGTATAATATGTTCTATAGGTATTTCTTCAGTTTATTATTTGCTTTTTAAATTTTATGGTCTAATTTACGTATAGAGGTTTTCCCTTTTTTAATGTATAATCAAGAATATATACATATAATCAAATTATAAGTCTTAGTTCTGCAATTTCTGCTTTAGATATTTAGAAACCCTTTAGTAATAATCCTGAAAACAGATCACAATTCATAAATATATATTTCTGAGTTTTGCAGTTTTATTTTTGTTTCTTTTTTAAGAATATTTAGCCCTGAATCCACCTTTAATTTGTTTGCATCAATTATACACAATAGGAAATCTAATTAAGCTCCTTTTTCAAATAGATAACTAATTGTCCTTTCTCTGTCAAACTGTTTACTTATAACTGTGTGTGTCACCTTTATTATACAACTAACTCATTTAATCAAAATCACTGTGCTTCTGGGCTTGGGAATCTTTCAGTTGACCTATTGTTACCATTGTGTTACCATGTCTGGATTTACCACAGTTTCTTAGGTTTATGATTCAATTTATATCTGGTAGTAATATTACTCTTTGATTTTACTGGTGTTCTTGACTATTGCCACTCATTTATTTTTTCCAATAAACTTAAGAGTAACTTGAAACCTTCTCCTATCCCCGAAAAATAATCACATTGTGACTCATTGACAGTGCTTTTAATCTATCAGTTAATTGGGGAGGAACTGATATCTTTACTATATTGAGTTTCTTGTCATGGAACACAAGTCTTGCCCAATTTATTCGAATCTAATATATATTCCTCAGTAAAATGTTAACACTTTTCTTCATTTAGATGTATCATGTCTATCCGTTCTGTTTATAATTTTTGATGAAATGTGGAGCTAGTTTTTAGGGGGAGAGGGGTTGGAAGAGAAGGGGGCTGTCTGTTATCTCATCTACTTCGCAAGAAATAAGAAAGCTCGGGGTGCCTGGGTAGCTCAGTGGGTTAAAGCCTCCGCTTTCGGCTCAGTTCATGATCCCAGAGTTCTGGGATCAAGTCCCACATTGGGCTCTCTGCTTAAACAGGGAGCCTGCTTCTCCCCCGCCTCTCTCTGCCTGACTCTCTGCCTACTTGTGATCTCTGTCAAATAAATAAATAAAATCTTAAAAAAAAAAAAAAAAGAAATAAGAAAGCTCATAGTCTTTATGTTTTTTATATCCAGTCATTATATTGAACTCTGTGTTAGTGGGAATATTTATTCAAATGTTTCTCTTGATTTTCTAGTATATGATCTTAATGCATCTCACATTTCAGATATAATAATGCCTAATTGTATGTCTGTGTTGACTTTGGAATACCTTACTGCTTTTCTTCCTGTACTGCTCGTGTACCATCATTACTGGGTCGGCTGCATGTATGCCCAGCCCCGAATAGTGCTTTGGAGGTTTCATGGGCAGTATGAGATCCTACCTTCAGAGGCCTTGCACTCTGGTGGGGGTGGAAGAGTCAGAAGATAAACAGATAAGACCATTGAAGTTGGTGATCAATGCTCAAGGGATGAAGGGGGCAACTGGATAGAAAATCACTGGTTGTGGTGGTGGTCTTATGTTATTCCTAGTATTGGGAAATGCTTCACCAGTCTTGGAATGCTGACTGCATTTCAAACATCAAAATGCTGGAACTGTGATGATCTTCATGTCGTATTTTGACCAGGGCTTAGGGAAGGGGAGGAAAAAGACATCCAAGTAGCTGCCTTGTGTACTGATAACTGAGCCTGGGTCTCCCTTTGGGGCCCACAAGTTACGCAGAGCAGAAGAGCCACAGTGAAGGTGGGGAGGCCCCACACTCCGTGGGGCAGCTGCGGAGGGCAGGCATGGCGGGCAGCGGGACACATTCCAGAGGAGCCTGCCATCGGTGTCCCCACCTCCAATCCGATGGCGACACTGATGCTTGAAAGAGAAGGGAGTGGCTTGGGGAGCTCAGACATCCACACACAGAGACAGAAAGAAATGACAAGGAAAGGCAGTCTTGCCATGAGGGACGTCACCGATGCACACCAGCCTGCTCACGAGCAGTTGATCTAAAGTGAACCTCCCAGTCAGCTTGGGCCACACACCTTCCAAAGGCTGCAGGGCCAGCCCCTGCCTCTGCCTGATGGACTGGCGGGCACACGTTCACAAATACGTTGCATTTGTGGAAACCAACACATTTGTGGAAACCAACACTAAAAATGAGAGAAACCAAGATAAACTGCAACTGATCCTACAAGAAAGTGAGAGGTGGGGAAGAAGGAAGACTTAAGAGGCTAATTATTATTGTCTTCGTAAAATGAAACAAAGTTTACATGAAAAACCTGGGGATAAAGAGTCCTTGAAAATTAAAGAAAAATTGATTACAAAAAGAAATTTTTTTTTTTAAATTTTAAATTCAGTAGAAAGTTTCAGTGCTGTAAAGACCATGGCCAAGGATACTGTTGGTGATTGTACCTGTGACAGCAGAAAGCACACTAGAGGTGATGAAGGACATGTTGGTGTCTTCCATCTGAAGAGCTGAATGTCAAGTTCAGGGGAGAGGAGACTCTGCAAACACAGACAGATTCCCAGAAAGCATCCCAGGCAGGAAGAGAGCATGCTTACCTACTGAGAGGGAACTATTCCGGCCTAGGGACTTCGGAGCAAACACCATATGCTAAAAGACAATGGAAGAATTTCTTTCTAAGGACAAATCATTTTGAACCTAGAAGTCTATGCAGGGCCAAACTACTATCAATCAAGTATGGAGGAAGAAAAAAATTTTTAGATATACAAGGATACAGAAACAAATTACTTTTTGAAAAATTACTTAAGCATCTACTCCAGCAAGAAAGAGGAGGAAGAAGAAGAATCCAGGAGATATTTATTCAGGCCTGGTTAAATTCCCCCTTCCTGATCACATCTCCCCCTTCTTCCAAGGTCACTCACTCAGGATGTCCATGACAGTATCTGCCTTTCCTGGTGCTTTTTGACTTGGAACGCACATTACCATTCTAGTCAAAAGCCACATTTTAGTGAATCCATCCAACTGTAATCTCAGACATACTTCCAGAGAAGACAGTCAGATGTCCCACAGTATCTTCTGACAGGAGTTGTCAGCCAGGCTGGTTTTGTAGAATCGTATCCACCTACAGTGGAATACTGAGTTGTGTCAGGTCTGAACGTTATTCTGACACTGAAGTAACAACAGGAAAACGTAATGGTCCACAAAAGGGCCTTGAGAGGCAGAAATCCTGCATTGAATCCCACCTTCCCCATCTTAGGACCTTATGCAGATGAACACCGGTTTTTTCATTGCTGCCGTGGGCAGTGTACCTACTTCGCTCTTGGGAGTGCACCTTTGCAAAGTCCAGCAATCCAGGGCCAGTCTCCAGATTCCATCAGGAATCCATCATATTTGTTGTGCTTGTCACTGGTGAAGAAAAGGAAGCAAGGGGACAGAAATTTTGCATGGATTTTTTCCATGCCGGGCACTGTTGTTTCTGTCACCTGTGTGCAGCCCTCATGGGTCAGACACACTAAACCCATGCCCGACCCGCAACAGCATTCCCTCTGTTGTGGTGGGAGCGGAGCTCTGCGGGACCAGCCGGATCTCCGTGGGCACTGGGCTCCTAGGCCATGTCCCCCCGACTCTTTATTCCCACACTGCCCCATTTTGGTCCGAGATGCCAGATACCTCCCTGTCCTAAAAGTGTGTCTTTGTTGGGTATTTGGAATGGTGACTGTGTTTTTATCCTCAGCAGAGCAATGTGTAGGCCTTTGTAGCAGGAAACCTTGCCCCCTCCTCTCCCTCCCTCCCTGCGCTTCAGGCCCCCAGCGGTTTCAAAATATTAAAGCCTCCGGGAGGGTTGAGGCTGATTTTTCGGGGGTGGGGGCGGGGATCTCGATGTGTTTTGAGTATTGAACTGCCGTTGACATCTAAAGTCTCAACCATGCTGTTTTCCTCCACACTTCAGTAATCAGGACATCCAGCAAACCCATAAAAAACCAAACTAATAGCATGAATATTCAGTGACCTAGAATACTAATTATTGTCATGAATATTAATGTGATCGGACTTGCTTTTTCCTCTCCTCTTTCTCTCCCGTCCTCTTTCTCCCTCTCTCCCTCTCTCTTTTTTTCCACTTAGCCGGCTCTAAAGATGGGTCATAATGAGAGCATTTAAGAGGGAGCGCGCTCTCCGCCGTGACAGGGACTGGGGTAATAAGGAGAGCTTGATTAACGCGGTGCACTTGGGGGAGAGATGAGAGGCTTCACGTGGGCCTGTTCGGGGGAGGCAATGAGACACCGGCGGCTCTGTTGCTGCTCCCGGAGATTAATGAGGCCTAAGAGTGCATTAGGAACAGTGACAAAGGTTTGATCTAATGGGCTCAGCCATTTTTCCTTTGAGTGACAGACGCACAGAAGTAATTGGCTGTGCAGAATGGCAGCTCATTGGCGGTACTTAAGGATACATTATCCCCGTTGTGTGGCCCGCAGAGGCTGTTTATCAAAACTGCTCACACTGCAGACGCCGAGCCGCTAAGCTGCTGTTACAGTCGTAATAGCTGTGAAAAAATAAATAAATAAATAACGCAACATCAGAATTAGATCCGTTGTCTCCTAGAAACAAAGTTTTTCTTTGTTTAGTTTCAAATGGTCTAGAAAACATTTTAATAACTCCAGAGTCTGCTCTGGGCACAGAGGGAACCGCATGGCTCATGTGTGTCTCCTGGGTCGTGGGCCTCCCACGAGGGAGGGGACCTCCCCCCTGCCCCGACTTTGCTTTTCGCTGTGTTTCTGCCTCAGTCACCCCTTCCTGTCGCACACTTTGGACTTTGTTTGCCACGTTAGTCTGGTTCATAAACCGGGTCCTTTTCCTAAACACCCATCTAGCCACTTGGTAGAACGCTTGCAAATAAAAGCCTTACTGGTTGAGAATTATTTTGCTAAAAAATAATGCAAAAATCAGTATCCCATGATAATCTCCTTCCACAAACCAGGGTTTACTTGGAGTAGATTTGATGGTTTTTTAGTAACTCATTATTTTTAGGGAAAGGAAGAAACATTTGGGGGCATTTCTTTCAGACCCAAAACATCAGCAAGTGTGCTAACTCTGTAACTAAAAGAGACAGTAAAGTTACTACTCTTCAGAAGAGTTGCACCATCTTCAGCTTTTGTGAGAAACACATTCTTATTGCAAGCTGTTTCTGTGTTTAGATGTTTCTACCACTGAGGTTTAGGCAGATTTCTGTTCTGTTGTTTCCATCCTGAAACTGTAAGCTCTTTGAGGTGGAGACCATTACATCTCTTTCTTTGTTACCCTCTCCTAGTTTCGTGACCTCACAGTTATTTTATCATTAAGCATCACCGCCCAGGAGAACTATAAGGGATGACCATTGAGGCTAAGCACTGTTTGCTTTCTTTCGATGCAGCACTCCATGGGCAGAACCGTTGGGGAGGAATTCAGGGATAAATCAGAAGCATGCTTTCCAGTTTAAGGAAACCTCCTTCAATTATTTGAACCCTAAGTGGGGTGGTCTCTTCTGAGAAGACTGACAAAAGCACCTTGATCTTGATGCATCATTTCCATTTAAAATACTCGGGATACTGAGCTATCTTTCACTATGGGGACAGATATTCCCGTAAGTAAATAAAAGTTGCTTTAGAAACTTTGTTCCCCCTTTCAGAAATGTGCACGCTTGGTGAAGAGTAGTGTTTTAGCTGTTCCCGTGATGCTTTCAGCACCAGCAAATGGTCTGCATGGGAAGAGCTGGAGGAAAGAGGGTCCCTGAGAAGGACCTCGTCCTTCAGGAGGGTGGCTGAGTGCTGTCTGGGGCCTGGGGAAAGAGCCATTCTGTGATCGAGCCAAGCCCATGATTGGCTTCCTTGCTGCATGCCTGCTCCCACTCAGGCAGGGGTGTTTTCAGAGTAGTCATGACATTCACCATATCCGAACCTTGTGGCCTGGTGTTTGGTAGTTACCGCTTATTAAGAGAACATTTGTCTTTCTGGAATATTCTGGGGAGTGGTAAAAGGCCCACCTCCACACCACAGCCATGATTTCTCTATAAGAGTTGACCTCGTAGGACCGGAACGGAGGGAAAGAAGTGAGCACTTCTGAGCATAGGCCTACATGACCACCACAGTCTCCTTCCTGAAGAGGATAATGAATGTACTGACAGCCAGAGAAACCTGTTCTCAAAATAGATTTTGGGCAAAACACCTATTGTGTGTATCATATAAAGGAGAAAGAACATTTTCAAGACAGAACTGTCATCAAGTACAAAAGAAGAAACTCAGTGTTGGATGTAGTTGTTAGGAGTATAGTACCAAATTACAAAAATAGAGGGGAATACACAGACATCTTGGGCTTTATGTGTTACAAAACATGACTGTGTGAACACGGTAATCATATTTTGTTACTTAGATTTTATTTATTTATTTGTCAGAGAAGGAGAGAGAGGGCACAAGCCTAGGGAGCTGCAGAGGGAGAGGGAGAAGTAGACTCCTTGCTGAGCAGGGAGCCCGACACAGGACTCGATCCCAACACCTTGAGATCGTGACCTGAGCCGAAGGCAGATGCTTCACCGACTGAACCCCCTAGGCATCCCTTAAAAGAAAATCCTTAGTTTTATTTTCCTTTTGTGCAATGTTGCTTATACTTTGTTATCACTGAATTGCTATAAACTCATTCATGTAGCCCATACGAGTAATGGGCAGTAGGCAGGCGAGCCCGATGTATGTACTATATGAGTAAACACCTCAGAGTCTGTAGTAGCAGGTGTTCCTGCACCCGATAAAAGTGGGCGAGAAAGCGTGGGCATTATTTTCACAGTGATGAGTATGGCGCCAGAGAACTGGGAAGACATGGACTTTGTCTTTGGAGTAAATATATTTGGACTGATTTCTAGATATAATCCCTTAAGGTGAGCACCTCCCTTCTCATGTGCTTAATATTTTCATCTTGAATTGTCCCGAACACCAGATTTATATCCATCTCCAGGATGCAGTGGTGACCCGGCTGCGGCACATGAGCAGGCCCAGGGCTTCTCCAGCTCCTCTTCCTTTCTGCACATCTGGTTGTACCATTCATCCACTGTTAGCACATGTTCCAGGCCCATGGTTTCATTTCTTCTTTCCCTTTATAAATTGTGCCTCTGATGGCTTGGATAAACCTGGTTGTAATCCTTTGGAAATTCTGGAAGACCTGGAGTGATAGAAGTGTTGTCACGCTGTCCCAGCACTAAGCACTGCCCAGGTCCATACAGCAGGTGCTCAGGACGCCTTCGAGAGCATGCATGTTGGCTCGTGCATTGTGAGGACGACTGTAATAGCCAAATGCAGATGTGAGCAAGGGACACACGAGGAGACCCCGGCACAAGAAAGATGCAAGGATGACATTCAGACCTTTTAGATTTAAAGGCAAACAAAATTAGCATTATTGGCATTTTAAGCTTCTAGTAAAAAATAAACTAGAGAGAAAAGGAAAACTCACCATTGGTGAAATTAATAACAGCTTATATCCACAGAGGCTTTGTGGTTTACAAAGTGCTTATACAATTTGATGTTTATATTAATCAGCCACATGGGGCATATTATTGTCATCATCATTAACGTTATATCCATTTTACAAATCATGAACTGAATTGTTTTCAAGATGCCCAGGTTCCATCATCTTTTGGCCAATGGCCTCAGAAAATCAGCAATATATGCCACAAGTCAAAAAGACGTTAATGCTATTGGACTGAGTAATGATTCTCCCCAAGATTTTATCCTAACGAAGAGTCTTAATAGAAGATGTCCTTTGCAGTTTTGTTTACTCTAATGAGAAATTGGAAATGAAGCTATCCAGAAGTAAGAAAATAGCAGTGTGAATTGTCTGTCTTAAATCAGCAAGATGTCATATATCTAAAATTATTATGAAGATAATGGAACAACACATGAAGAGGATTAGAAGCCATAAGAAAGAAGTGTAATATAAAATTACATCATTCCTGTGGCCATCACAAAGAAGAATCGGTGCTCGTGTTCAATAATGAGTTGATCTGTTACATGAGATTCTGGAAGTCTTCTAATTGACAGCATTCGTGCAAGTAAGTTTTAAAGACATTGATACAACAAGAATGGTTCAGTGTTTTTTTTCCTTGGACATCATAATCAGAACAAGGAGAAATCCAAGCAAAATGAGCTATTTCTGCTTTTTAGGAAATAGGTAGGAACTGGTCCCAGGACTGTAGTCCTGAGTATGGCCACACTGTTGTAAGCAGTAGCAAATATGTCCACTGTGACCACCATGTCTGGGCTCCATACATTCTCTCCTCTCAGCACATATGGGCGTATATCCCAGTGAAGAGGTGCACCGCAATTCCCATCTCAGTAGTGGACGTGTTGAATGCACTCTAACAAAACAAGTGTCAGTTTATAACAATGCAGAATCCCGGACGCCTATGTCTTTAAGATACTGAATGTGTCCTTGGAAAAAATCCTCTTAGCCTCAAGTCCTGGATGCCAAAAAGGAGGGCAGATTTCCAATGCAAATAGTGCAGCGAACGGCCCTGCTCATAGGCACTTAAATCATCCGTATCTCACTTTTTATGGTAGTGTTGTGAATTATATTTCTTTTTGGGTTTATAATTGGAGGACGAACAGATGGCAAAGGCCTATTTTGAAGTGGTGTGGCCATTACAGTAGCCTCGGTCGCCCTGCTCCAATTCCAGCAAACTGGCCGTCTTGCTCGTGCTCAGCGGGGGCTGTGCTTTGGAGGTTTGCAAGGCGGCCTCATACCCCAGACTCCTCTCACATTGGAGGCCAGGTAGGAATGAGAATCGACCCCCAAAACCGATCTGTTTCTCAGTGGGAGGCCTCCGAGGATCAGGGAAAGCTCCTATCAATCCTATGCTGTAATTACGATTTGTTTTTAAAAAGGTATAAAATCCCACAGTAGATACTAATGTCTGCATTGTACTGGGGCCCTTGTAGACCCCTCTCTGCGTCGTGCCCCCCTCATGCAAGGCACAGGTCTCTAACCTACGGGCAAGCACTGCTGCTCTTCTACAAGCTACTTTACCAGTAATTCAAATGCCAAATATTCCTTTTCCACTTTAAGCCTTTGAGAAGGCCAAGCTGTGTTTGTGAAGATGAACTAAAACGGAAAGTACAGTGAGCAAAATTTTGTATTTTACAAGAAATAATTGTTGATGAACCTTTATTTGAATGCTATGAAAAGCCTTATTTCAGAGTATATTTTTAAAAATCAGAGCAAGCTATTTTTTATGTAATAAGCCTATAGCTTAAAAGAGGCATTCTGTCTTTGATGGCATTTGGTGGATGAAAACAGTCGTGTTCAATAGAAAACCAGCATCTTTTTCATGCTCGTTTGAGATCAGTTCAGGCAACATACTGATATTCATTCAGATATAAATGCCATAGTCACTTTGAAATGCAAATTGTTTTAAGAAAAATAGCATATGGTGGAGGTAAGTACCTTTTCAAATCAACTCTTACACTTTAGGGATATAAGTAAAGCTAAAATTATTCTTTGGGAAGAATCTGGCGCTTTTGACACATGGAAGCTGGGCTAATCAGGGCGGCCCATAAGCACACACATATCCATATCAAGGAGATGGCGCTGAGACTCCATGGATTAGCATGGTAATGTAGCCGCCCCCTGCTAATCAAGGCCAGCAGCCAGCTGATCCGGAGATGGGGTGTTGGAGGAAGCACTCTGTCTGAGTTCAGAACGGGCCAGGTAGTCGACTGTGTATATCCCGATATTTGGGGAAAAGATACTGAGACAAACAACAAATAGGTCTTTTCATGACTCCCTTGCTGTGGAAGCAGCAGCTCCTACTGTGAAGGGCTGGGCCCCTCTTTGAGACTTCATATTGGTGCCCCCGTCTCCTCTCCCCCACCCCAACTCTGTCTCTCACACTTGCTGACCTGACCTCTGTATCCACAAACTCTTCAGATGACCCATTTTTAGCTTTTTTGGGAGGGTGAGATACATTATATCAATAGAACACACACAAAGAAAGTGCAAAATCCTGGTAGCTAAGTGTGTAGGTGGCCCGTCCTCAGATTGGGAAGCAGCAGGTGGCCGCCAGCCCGTGCCTATACACATGCGCCTGAGGGTGGTTGCTATCCCATCGCTCACTCCTAGGACTGGTTGCTTGTGGATGGTGAACCGTTGGGTGGGGTCACAGCCATTGGTGCTCGAGTTGGTCTTCTCCACACATCCTGTCTGTGAAGTTCGTCCTGTCATGGCCATGTCAGCATCCGTCCTCCCTGCTTGTGGTGTTCCACCATATGGACATACCACGGGGTGCCTGTGGTGGGAGATGTCCTCCTTTGCTGGTTCGGGGCTGTTCCGAGGAACACCTCTGCAAATATTCTTGTACAGGATTTCTGGCACAAGTGTTAGGCACTTGTGGGACTAACATTGGACTGAGTGTGCGACTTCCATCAGACTGAGGTGAAAAGGGAAACAGGAATCTGGGGAGAGAGGCTCTTATTGGACATCAGGTGAGTCAGAAGAGAGTTTGGGTAGTCCTGGGATTGCGTGAGATCCCTCTTTCCACACTTTTCTGGAGGGGGGTGGTCTCCATTTCCAAAATCTAAAATAAATCTGCAGCGTTCCGTAAAGTCTCTCCCACACCCTTCCAGGGACTGTTCTTCCTGCCCCTCAGACCTTCCTATGGCTCCTATATTCCTCGGCCTTGTGTTTTGGGCACACATGGGCTTGTCCAGTCAGATAGACTTGAGTGTCATATCTTGGTTCTCAGCCACACGAATGAAATTCTGCAGCAAGATGGATGTGTGTTCGGATGAGGACCTGCGGGAGCCATTCAGTCTGATGGCCTAGAGAGGCCCCTCTGCCTAGGCACAGCCGCTCAGAGCTGCTCCGCATTTGAGGCTGACCCCGACTACGTTGAGAATAGTGTCCAGGTCCCCCCGTGTATCTCTATGGTCTTGGTCTTCCATGCTTGACTGCCGGGAATAGATCAGCTGTGGGCTTCTTTCACAGATGAGAACCCCAGATCCTCAGCCTTAATTAATAATATGTTAATGTGAAATGAATTACCATTCACTTGAAGATGTAGGCCTAGAGAACTTAGGAAATAAAGTGAGTTTAAGCTTAGCACCTCTCTTACTTGCTTTAGAAGTATTTTCAGAAGTGGTGAGAAGATCGCAGTGTGGTCACACGTAGGGCAGACTCTGCTGGGTGTGCATGCGTACAGTCTAGAAGCAGGGGCTGGTGTTGCTTGACTAGTGCCAATTCGTGACATTTTTTTCAGAAATACAAATGAAATTATGCATTAGCCTTTTTTGGATGAGGGGTGTGTGTGTGTGTGTGTGTGTGTGTGTGTGTGTGTGTAAAAATAAGCATCAGAAATTGACATAAAATACCATAATTAGATCTGTAGAGTTATTTAAGATAATTCATGAAACATTTGAGGGTAGCTGGTTTCTTTGACTTATGGTTTCACTCAGATAAAGTCGAAATGCCTCAGAGGGTAATCACTGGCCCAGGACTGCTCCTGCGGGGAGTGAGATGCTCCACGGGCCACAGCGAGCCACTGAGACTACTTCCATGGGGCCATGGAGCACTGGTTTGCGTCAAAGTTAAAACCTGTGTCTTCATGTGTTTACCTTTAAAGGCGAGGGCATGTCTGTGTTGATCCCCAAACTATATATTTATGGCAAAAACAGGATTTTTAGCCCTTCATAATTTTTTTCTTACATCGTAGTTATTTGATCTTTTATTGTTTGGTGTTTAGAAAAGTTTTAACTGACATTGAAAATTGAGTATATACGAGAGATTCGCTCTCTTGGGAGAAAATCAGAAACGTTTTACTTCTGAAACAAGATTGTTCTTCAGCCAATTTTTTAAAGATTTTGTGACTCGCGGTTAGCAAAGATGAGGACTGGGCAGGCAGGTGTGTTCTCTGGCTGCTGCACTGGCCATTTGGAGAGCACAGGCACAAGCCCGCGACTGCCAGATGCTCTTCATTTTTTCAAATAATGCCAGAAACCACAGATTTTTAAAAGATCTCTCCCAGATTCTGCCTTTAAAAAGAAATCATTGTGTACTCAGGAAAAATCATCTATGAGCTCAACCCAGACTCTAGGCCACAAGTCTTACCCACATTCATGTGGCCAGAACTCGGTCATGTAGTGTATCTTGAGTCCATAGTGGGGGGTTTGGTGTGATTGCAAGAAGGAGAGCCTCATGCACTGCAGGGCCCTGAGGTTGGCCTTCCTGAAGAGCTCTGCCCACCTGCTTTGGGTCTTGCGCTGAGTCGGCAGTCACACACCAGGAGCACATAGTCTTGCCGGAAGGTTCTTCACAGGTCCCAGTGGGGTTCCTTGAGGATCCCCTCAGGAGCCAAACCCCAGAGCTGCTCCCCAGCAGCTTTATACATTGAACGTGCTATGCTTGAAAGTTTGCTTGACAAACAGCTGGAAGCTTGAGGACCGGGGGACCCGCTGCAGACACATGGCCAACTCCATCACATGGGTTTCCTACAGTGTGTACATTTCAAGGAACCTACTCTTCTCCTTCCACAGTGGCTATTTGGCCTGGACATGAAGAGTTTGTTCACCTAAGACGAGCTCTTTGTCGGATACCCCTATTAGGACACTGCACGTGTTCCTGTTCCAAGTTCAGACCGAGCAGGCTGCACTGTGTGCAAGTAGATACCCTAGGGCCTCTGCTATGTGTAGTCAGGGACAGGTGCACTTGGGAAACTCTGCCTTTCAAGGGAAGTGTGTCAGGAGGTTTTTAGGCTGGTTGTCGTCTGGGAGCCACTCCCTGGAAGGGAAGCCACACTGCGGGCTTAAGTGTCGTCCTGGCATCATTGGCTCGAAGACAGACAGTGAAGGTGTTTGGGTACTTATGAGCCTTGCCCTTGTGTGCCTCAGGCTGGTGTAAGAAGAGGTTTTGTGGACAGAGTGCACGCTTGATCATGACTTGTCACTGGTGTGATTGGCCCGCACAGAGAGGAAAGAATCATCTCCTCAACGTTTTTGCCAAACAGCAGGTGTGCCCACAGGCAGTTAGGCTTTGGGGCTGGGGGTTGCTGGTTCAGCGGTGAGGTCACAGCTTGTGTGGATCTTCTCGTGGTCCTCTCTGTCCTCTTTCCAGCTTTTTTCTTTGCCCTACCATAAAAGTATTAGCCGTGTCCTCAGGCCCCTATCTGCCAAGAATTCATGTGATGAAAGTAGAAATGGTTTTGAGGTCTTAGGGTAGGTGGGGTTTGTCCTGAACGTGGCTCTGAGTGTAGGTGTGTGAGATGAGGATCCTCCCAGGGAAGAGCAGGCCCAGGGTCTGAAGGTGTGGGCACCGGGGCTGGTGGAAGTGGCACAGACATCACTGGGGCAAGGGGAGAGGTGCCCCAGAAAGTCTCAGGGACAGTCAGCCCCAGGTGACTGCCCATCTCATCCCTCTCCCCACTGGTTGAGCCTAACAGGAAGCCAGTGGTTGTAGCCTAAATGGGTGCCCTCCTAGGAGAGCAGGGCAGGGGAAAGGGATGGTGGGAAGGTGGCCAGCAGACACCTATATGGACATAGGCTGCAGGGGGAGAACCACACTGCGCTGCCCAATGGGAGTACCTCATCCGTGCCCCCAGATGGTGCCCTGCTGTGGGTCTGAGCCCCGAAGGAGCATGTGGTCTGTCCCTGATTGCCACCCCCACTGACCGTGAGCTGCTCCTCTGTGTCTGAGCTGCCAGATGCCCGGCCTTTCTCCCCAGTCTGCCATGGGGATCAGCCCCCGAGTGGGTGCAGGAATCCTAGCCAGCAGCATCAGTCACAATGTGTGCTTACAGGATTGGAGGGCCTGAGTGGGCCCAAAAATCAGCACCTCCGTGGTAGGAGGGAAATGGCTAAACTGGCTCAGACCCTGCAGCCAGACGGAGCCAGGAGCAGGCTCCTGACCTGCAGTCCTGCATGCTGCCCGAGGGCACCTTTGACAGCAGGCATCTGAGGTGGCAAAGAGCTCCAGTTGTCGGTATTGTGTTCGTAGTGATTTCTGGGTATCCGAGCTTCAGCAGGTGCCCCCAGGATGTCTTGTGTGCCCGCGTTTCAGGAGGAGTGTCTGAAACAGCAGGAGCTAGGGCAGGGCCTGGGGGTCTGCGTTCCAAACGAGCTCCTGGCCGAGCACTGGTCTGAGAACCGCACTCAGGAGGGTCTGGGTCCGCCCATGCTCCAGGTCCTGAGGTGTTGCTTTCAGCTTTTTTCTGGAAGTGGGTAGAGCTGCCTGGGAATAGTTTTCCTCTGTGATATTCAAAGTATGCCCGGTTCAGATAACAGCATAAAATCGGTATCCCCTTTTAAGGTAGAAATATATTTTTTGAAGCATCTCATCTCTGTGAACCACTTGTTTGTTGCATGGCTCACGTAGGCGTTTCAGTAGATGATCTTGGGATCACAGTCCTGTTGTTTGTTGGTAGCAGAGCCCCAGTTCCCACATCTTGATGGCTCACTGGGACCACCAGAGTTCTGTGGGAAATGTGCATTCCCTCCAGCCCCAGCCCCAGCCCCAGCCCCAGGCCTTTGGAATCAAAATACAAATATTTTGAAGCCTCTGTTTTTTAAAAGTTCCATGGGCAGTTCTGGTAATTGGCTAGATTTGGGAACTACGAACCCAATCTACGCACTTAAAATCTTGTGCTATGAGAGCCTTCTATTAAAACAATTTGAACTTGATTGGATCTAAACTAAAATAAGCAGGAAAAGTCTAAAACAAAACAAACCTGATCTCTGAAGATCTGCATTGAATGCATGAATTCACTCACAGACAGTAGGATGGCCACACTTTAGAGAAAGGCTCTGAGTCATGATTTTGAGTTTATAGTTGATATGACCAGGAGATCACTCGTTCTGATGTTGAACTCCTGATCGCTATCATCCCACACACATTGGGACCGTTCCATCACCGCCCCATGTGCTGAGCAGTGGCGAATGCTGTCTTTCCTCTACTGGGCCTCTTCGGGGTAAGAGTGAGCTAACCTGGATTAAGAGTGCATGTCCTCCAATGTCTTGTCTAGGAGCTTCGATTCGTGTTGACCATAAAGTAGAGCTTCACTGTAAAAGTTGGCTGCCATTTGTGATCATTTTCCCTTCCATCAATACGTGGACACAGTGGGGGCTCCTGTAGGGTTCGTCTTGCTGGCCCCAAAAGTGGGTCTTCCATCTTCACCTCTGCCCCCACCTAGAGATGGTGTCACGTTGGCGTCTTTTTGTTTAGGATTGCATTGCGTGGTTAGGTTCCTTGGCAGTGTGCCCGCAGGCTCCCTAGGATCTGTTCCACCCTTGTTTTCCTCTTGAATATTGTTCTGTAGGATGCATCCATCTTTCACGTAGGCAGTCCGCCAGCTGCTCTCGGTACCGAGGTCCACCATGCGCAACCACGTGGGCGTCTCGACTGACTCGTGCTGGCTTCTGGGGTCTGCAGTCCGAGGTGGTGTTCACCTGACTTGTTTATTCCTAGGGAATGTCACTAGTGCATCTGGGTCTCAGATGGCCAGCGGCATCAGCCTGGGCTCCTTCGGCAGCCGGCCGGACGGCATGCAGCAGCGCTCCTACTCTGTCTCCAGTGCCGACCAGTGGAGTGAGGCTACGGTCATTGCAAACTCAGCCATCAGCAGTGGTAAGAGAGGGCGCAGCCCCCCGGACCCGCGCCCCCCTCACGGTCCTCGGTGTGAGCCAGGGGCCGGATGTGGCTCCCTGGCCGTCCGTGCTCACTCTGTGTGCGGGCCCTATGGGGCAGCTTCATGAGCCGGGTGTGTGTCACCTTTCATCTGCAGAGCATTTGGTCCTTGACAAAGGTTTCACTCACATCCTCCCATGTGGTCCTATCAGGGAGGAGCAGATTGCCTGCCAGGTTTGGAAAGTGAGGCTGCACACACACGGTCCCGTGACAAGGAGGCGAGAAATAATTACAGCCAGTATCCCAGTCACACTTTCCCTGAGACCCCACACCCATACTTCGAGTAGCACTGCTGATGTTGCATTGTCGGATGTGGGGTGTGTTTGCTTTTTTCATCAAAGGAAAACACAGAATTCGTTCTCCTTATTAGTTTTCCAAAATTCCTGATGCACCTTCTAAATCTGGAGAGTTCCCTGTCACCTTTTTTTTTTTTTGATGAGTGTGGGCAGCCTTTTGGGAGACGGGTGTGGACGTCAGAAGCCGCCCTGATGTCTGGGCGGAATCGTGACTGATGTGCTATCGAGGCGCCTGGCTTTGCAGCAGCGTGCTTTGCCTGTGGCGTTCTATCTACGGCCCACTCACCGGTATTTAACGGAATTCCCACTGTTGTATGTCGTCTATCAGACAGGGGTTTAAAGTAATTTTAGCATAATTTGTTCTAATTAAAAGATTCAGCATCAGGTCTTCCCTGTAGACCCACCAGCTGCTGCAGCAGGACGTTTGCTGTGGGTAAACATCGTCCTTATTTCTAGTTGCTTCCATCTCTCTGGCCGACCCTGCCAAGTGAGGGCTTGCAGTAAGGACAGCTCCAGACTGGTTGCTGAGGAGAAGTGGAGTCCATCAAGGCCACACCCAGGGGTGCCATGACAGTGTGGGTCTGGAAGGGCGAGTGGCATGGTATGTGTGAACAGAGCATGGCCCCTGTGCCTGGCATGCACCTGCCTCTGGGCCCCCTTCCCCTCCCAGAGGAGGATGGTTTGGCAATCGATGTCCCCTTCCGCCTCTTTAGGGCTTTACGCCCATTGTCTCAGGTCCTGCGATGCCCAAGGACCCCAGGAAAGCGGGTTCTGACTCACTGAGACAAAGCACCTGGAGTTTGGTCCCTTGGAAAGTGACATCTGAGTGTTCACCTCTGTCGCCTGCCCTTGGAAGGGCCTGTGCTGGGTCAGCACCTGAACTCCCCGCGTGGTAGCCACAAGCCTGTCTGGTCCGAAGCATGGGTATGCTTCCCTCCTTGTGTGGTTTGGGTGTGAACACAGCACCTGATCCGGGGTGGCTTCTGTCGCCGAGTGTCTGCTGCTGTCATTAAGTGAGCAAGCAGTTCACATAATTACTGCATCATCAAGGTGCTCTTTCAGTATCGCTGGTCAGCCACGGTTGGCCTGTGGCCGCCTTTCTGCACAGATGTTTCTGGAGCCTGCTGTGCACACTGCCTTGGTTCCTCCTGGTCAAATGGGGACCTCTTAGAACTTTCCTCCTCCCAGTGCACTATGGATCCACAACCATGGCCTGAGGAGGGCAACAGCATTGGAATTCTCCTTATGTGCTATGGGAGTTATATTTGGGAAGAAGGGGGGGACAAAAGAGCAGGTTCTTAAGAAAGACCTCACCCCCAGTCTTTGCCTCCCCTCTACTCAGAATGTTTTATAGGGGCGCCTGGCTGGCTCAGTGGGTTAAGCGTCTAACTTTTGATCTCATCTTAGGTCTTGATCTCAGGCTCATGAGTGCCAGCCCTGCATTGGGCTCCATGCTGGGGGTGGAGCCTACTTTTAAAAAAAGAATGTTTTCTAGAAAAGGCATGGAAAGTGGCATATTTGTCTAAATCTGTTCTGTGTAAGCCTTCCTGCTGCACACTTAGGTCTTTGATAAAGACTCACTAGGTAACTGTCCCCCCCACCCCACATCATAGCTCTTTGCGCCCAGCTAGGCGTGTGTGCCACAGGCACTCCCCAGCACCAAAGCTTGGGACTGTGTTATTTCCAGACCATCGGTTTGGTTGGAAGTGGCATTGCACGGAAAGAGATGGCATTGGTCTCTACACACACATTTATAAAGTTCCTGTAAGAGACGGTGCTCGCCTACATACAAATGGTGTTTTTATATTTACAAAGTGATTTCTCATCTGTTGACACCCTCGAGTGTCCATTCTTCATGTAGCACGCTTGGTAAAACTCTTTAGACTCCCTGACGCCACAGGGCCTGAGCCCCGAACATGACACACAAGGAGCTCCAGTCCCGCCCTTTGTCAGCCCTGTGCCATGGGACACAGAGAACCTGTAGGAAAGCCTGGGCTGAGATTGTGCAGGTAGTTGAGGGATGGACAATCCATCAAGGAAAACTGAAAGAGAATCCAACTTGAACAATGCTTACAGACCCAGATGGGGGGTTTTTTGGTGCCAAACCACAAGAGGCAATTTGGACAAGGGCTCAGGGAGAAGGAAAAAGGGAAATGCAACCACCAGGGAGTGGACGTGACATGAAGGGGCTGTTGGGAGCGTGCAAGGGGAGATGGGTGAAAACTGGACAAGAAGAGGTCAGAATGGCAACATTAATCAGCATCTTAATTTTAAGGCTTAGAGCTGGCATCACTTATATAGCAAAGATCTGGAGAGGCAGCAGAGCACTGCACAAGAGGAGGATTCTTGCAGTTTTCCTCAATCCTTCCTGATTCTTCTATTTTCTGAGGGTTGATGGCATGTCACAACCAACATATAGTTGAAAAAGGAAACAACAGTGGTAATAATAATGAGAGCTAATATTTATGGAGGTCTTCATGTGGCTGATCTCATTTGATCTTCAGGGAGTAGACACTGATGTTAGCTCCACTTGGGTAGGGAGATGTGGGACTGTATTGCTTGTTCAAATTCACCCTCTAGGAGGGGCCGGGATGCAAACCTGAGAACACGTCAGTGCTTTTTGAGATGTGCTTCCCAGACGAACAGTAGCAGTCACCGCCTCTGGAAATTGGTTACAGGTGCACATTCCTAGTCTCTTCCCAGACCCACTGACTCCGAGGCTCAGGGCTGGGCCCCAGCAATCTGTGTGTTAACAAACCCTCCATGGAACCGTGTCCCATGCTGACGTTTGAGAACCATGGCTCTGGGATCAGGCAGTGCCTGGGAGTTTGCTAGAAATGCAACCATCCAGGCTCCGCGAAGACCCGCCCGGTGGGAGCCTCATGTTCCTGGGATCCCTGGGTACTCTGGTCCACCTGGTCATTAAGAAGCCCTGTACCCACCTGCGGTGAGAGTAACGTCCTGGCTTCTTGCTGCTTAGCACCATCCCTGCCTTCCGTGATCCATCAGGTCCCCAGACCCCGAGCAATTTTTAATGAACATCAGGGCATCAGGTCTGACAGGCGACTTCCAAGGAAACGTGTTTATGAATGGATTTCTAGACCTCAACTTGGGCATCAACATTTCCTGCCGTGTTGCAAAATAATCACCAAAGAAACAAATATAATTAAGAGCTTTCTGTCATACTTTTTTCTTTTCAAATTGCAGTTGATACAAATCCCACTCTCTTTTTTTTAATCATTTTATTCCCCCCTGCCTGGCCTAGGTATCTGGTTTGGATGTCAGAATCATAAAAGCTTACACAGCGCTAGCAGCAGGGACAGGGGAAGCTAAGCTGCTTTTGAATCCAAATGCCCCTGAATTGGTGAATTTGCCTTCCCATTGTCATACACTTTATTATAAAATGTAATAATAACAACATCAGGACTCAATTTTTCTCTGCCCCCTCGTCCACAACTAAATTAAGACTTTGGCTCCAGAGAACTTTTGAAAGGCTCCCCCTCTCTATGCACAGGTACCCTGAGGGGTTTCTCTCTTTTAAGCAGCTGTGAGCAACTCCTAATTAGATAGATTACTTTGTAGTGTGCAAAACTACCAAACAGGAGGTTCTGGTTAAATTAAGGGGGGAGGAGAAGAAGAATCCATTCTGTAAAATGGAATGCCCCACTGCTTTATGACTATTACTGTTGTAAGGTTTTACATTAAGTACCTGAGGTTTAAAATTAAATGTCTAATATAATTTGGCGTTGCTAACATGAGACCCGCATCTGCCCTTAGAGGAAATCCAGACAGCTCAGTTCGGGGTTTCAAATTGCTGTCTGCTGGCTCTCGAGCAGCACGGAGGATTGGGTCCCTCTTCGGCGAAGCGCCACATGCTGCTCGGCATAATTTTTTAAATGCAGAAACATATTCATCTTCAGCTTCAGCATTGGAAGAGGCTGTTCCCGTAGTACATGAAAAATTAATTTTTTTACATTTTTCCTCACTCTCCTAAGTGTTTGACAGAAGTAATTTTTGCAGCAAGAGGGAATAAAAACTGGTGGCTGTAAATTCCTGTCCTGCAACCTCTTGTGTAGATTCTTTATGGACCCAGAATTGATCTACATGTCAGACCCTGTTGTGGTTTAAACTGTTTATCACCGTAATGGCAGCAGTGAGCCTGTGAACACCAACTTATAATCCTGGGTGAAAGAAATTGTTGTTTGCAGTCAATGAAGGGGCAGCTTAGCTTTATTGATAGATTCAGGACAATTATCTCTGCAACAACTATTGGCTGAGAGTTTTCGTGAGTCTTATCGGGAGCCTGTGATTTTTTTTTTTTTTTGATTAATCATTTTCTTTATAGGTCATTTTCTCTAGAAGCCTTATCCTAGAGTTTGCATTACTGAGGGTGTAGCAGGGGACACCAGGGGGTCGTTTGTACACACTTTCTTGTCATATCTTGCTCTGAGGCTAAATGCATTTTGAGATGCATCACACCTATGCCAGTGGACCCCCCCACGTGTGTGTCTGAGTGTGTTCAGGCCAGGCAGGCCTGCCACCGCGTCTCCCACCAGTGCCAGCCTTGGGCCTCAACTGTTGGTGTCGCCACGGCAGCCCTGCCCCCCACCCTCGGCTGTTAGGTGGTTTTGCTGGCTCTACCCCATCCCCCCCCACCCCGATTGCTCCATTCCAACAGTTCATCTTTGCTGCCCTGGCTGGCCATCACTGTGAATACTGCATTGCTTTCAGTGATTCTAAAGCATTTCTCTTCGACCCTTCCTCAGCCTGACTCTACGCCCGGCCAGCAGACAGCCTTGTCATTGTGCACACACCGCGCTTAGATTTTGTCGTGAAAGTGCGTGTGGCTTGTGCATCTCCTTCCAACAGTTTAATCCTGCGTCCTCCTGTTGGAATCTACCAGAATGTGCTATTGGACCACTGATCCTGAATCTGAAGCCTTTAAGCTTTTTAAACCTTTAAATAGTTTGAACTAGTTTTTTTCTGTGGCTATTTTAATGATAGAGGCTAGACACACACGTTTCAGTCCCGCTGGTTGTGTGCCCCACACTTCTCTCTGTCTTTGCCTTCCCAGGGGCCTGGTCCAGGGATGGTCAGAGAGGGTGCTGGGACTGGGTGCCGGGATGTTTACGGTCTGAGCACTTTTTTCCTCTCCCTGGATAGTATGCTGACAATTTTGGCATGTTGCCAGCAGGTGGTGGTAGTGTGACACAGCCACTCTGACCATGAGGCTTCATTTGTAGGAGGGTTTTTGTGAGGGAGGAAAGGAGAAGGTTAAGGTGGGAACTGCCTTTGTAGTCAGCGGCCTCTCTGTGTCCAGAGCTTGACATCTAATGTTCATTTTCTGAGAATCACTGTTGCTATTTGATAACTGAGGTTCAAAAAGGCTGAGAAACCCAAGATTCTTAATAATTAGCCAAAATTCAAACCCAGGTCTTTCTGATGCAGAAGCTTACAGTTTCCCCCTTTGCCATTTTTTAAAAGGGAACATGAATGCCTAATATTAAAACATTGTATCATGAAAGTTGTTTATCTTTATAAAGCTTGCTTTTAAAGAAAATAACGTTTTCCCTTCTCTGGTTTCTCCTGAACTTTTCCCTTTATCATCAGTTCCTCCCCGATCCTGGCTGGCATTCAAAAACCATTCCCTGGGGTTTGTCATCAACCTTCAGCTCAGCGCAGTGTTAAAGGGCCCGTGGGCTCTCATCTCTCAAAGCTGGACACCCCGTCTCAGCGGCTGAGGTCTGCTCCCCTCATTGGGCTGGTCGGCCTAATTAAAGGGATGACCCCAGTTCCCTCTGTGCTCAGAGCCTGCTTTCCTTTCTCTGCATGTGGCCAAGGAGAAAGCAGAAGCTTCCTGGGGTAACTGGCCACAGGGGGGAAAAGGTGTATTTTTTTTTCTTCTCTCAATCAAAACGCTGTTACTTTGTACTTTATCTCCTTAGTTCCTTCCTGCCAGCTATTTCTAGCAGCAGGTGCTGACCAGAGAAAACATTGCCCCCAATATTAGAACAGGGAGCCGTGGATTTCATGCTTGAAGGCCAGCAGCTCTCATTTTGCCTAGCAGAAGTCTAGAAATCATTTTAAACGGATGGCAGAGAGAAATACTGTTGTCAGTTGCTGTTAATACCTGCCACGAGTCTCTTAGCCCTCTCTGGCCCTTGGTATCTTCTTCTGGACCACTGGTTCTCAACGAGGAGTAATTTTTCCCCCTCCCCATGCCCTGAGGGTATTTGGCCATGTCTGGAGACATTTGGGGTTGTCGCAGCTAAGGATCAGAGGGGTGTGCTTCTGATTTCTAGTAGCAGAGAAGCTGCTAAATTCAGCACCACAGGATAGCCCCCCCCAACGCAAGAAGTGATCCCACCCAAAAATGTCATTAATACCAAGGTTGACAAACCCTAATCTAGACAAGACAACTTCAGGTCTCTGGTCCTTTCTTCTAGCCATCGGTCCCTCGTGAATTAAATAATCCTTCCTGAAGAGATGGAAGCTTAAGACACCTCCTTTCTGGAGGAATTCCTGCAGCCAGCCCCAGGAAGTGTCTCGTCCCTTTGACTTTGAGACTTTGAGCTTACCCCCAGGCAGAAGCTGGAGGTTGTCGCTTCTACTCAGTCTTTTGCCCTCACCAGCTCAAATGTTCCCTGTTATCCAGCAAACACTTGCTGCTTGCTGGGCATAAGGGCCCCCCAAGATGAGGACCTAGAATGATCCCCACCTAGCAGACCAGGGCTGGACTGAGTCTCAGATGCCCAGAGCACAGTGCAGGGGAGAGAAGGCCCCAGCAAGCATGGGATGGCCTTGGCTGTTGGCAGGCCTGTGTGCCGCCTGTGTGAGGATGTGTGGACAACATCGCAGGCATCACATTGGTCCCCTTCCGATCTAGAGACCACAGAGTGAAACAGAGGGCTGATGGCCCAAATTCAGGTTCAGTGAGCCAACTGTACAGGGCTGCAGTGGGACGGCCAGCCCTAAATGGTGCTCACTGACATAGCTTTGTCCTGAGAGAATGGGAGGCCTCGGACCACCTTCTGTGCTCACCTCCCCTCAGGTTCTGTCGTGGGGCCCCCTTTCCAGAAACCTACATCAGATAGGGACTGAGAACTGGGAGAACGGGAACCTCACAAACCTGACTGCACATCTTAGGCTTCAGGATGCTTTTTAGAAATCCCAGTTCCCGGGGTTGAGGGCTGGCACCACGGTTC
Source organism: Neogale vison (assembly GCF_020171115.1). Lineage (NCBI taxonomy): Eukaryota > Metazoa > Chordata > Mammalia > Carnivora > Mustelidae > Neogale > Neogale vison. The sequence continues at coordinate 43,131,179 of NC_058093.1, forward strand.
CTCTGGCCAGGGCTGAACCTGAGCACCAGAATGTTCCCCAGGTGTTTCGAACGTGCATCCAAGGTTGAGATCCACTCTTAAAGGGGGTTGTGAAGTGTGCATGAACCATGGCTCCGATGAGAAACATGAGCCTTATTCTGTAGATGAGCCTGTTGATCTCAGGGCACTGACTCCACAGTGCGGGAAGGATTGTTGTGACAGTTTTTGACACAAATGGCATCAGGTAACCTGACATAGCATACTGCGAAATGATTGGCTCAACTTTTTCTTCTTGAATCTTCTGCATTCTTATTCACCTGATGACTCTCTTTTACTTTTACCAAGGAAATAGGGGGAGGTGCTCACTCACTCCCCATGCTCAGACCCACCCCTGCTGCACCTGCCGCAGCCCCGTGCTCAGGCCCATCCCCGCTTTACCTATGGTGCCCATGGCCGCTCTGCTTCCTGCTTGCACAAGGGATAAGCTGTCCCTGCCCTTGGCCAGCGTCCTCCCTTCTACCTCTGTACCCATCAGCTCTCCATGTCCAAATGACTCTGTTCCTAGGTTTATCCTGTCTCCTTCCTGTGCCCCCAGCTCTCCCCAGTCATCAGATCCTGCCTAGGAGCCTGCACACCTGCCCTGACAGCTCTCCTCCTGGTGCTGGCCAGGAGGAGCCCTCAGCAGCTCCCAGGCCTTGGTCCACTCTCCTTCTGAGCACACCTGCCCAAGGCAGCTTTCCATAGTCCCTGACCCCAGTTAATCCCCAGCCACTTTCTCTCTGACCTGTCCCATTCGTCCTCTGTCCCAGCCCTTCTGAAACACTGTTCTCACCTGTGGCCAGACCTTCCCTCTGCCAACTCCTTGGTTCCCTTCATAATCTCCTTGCTGGAAGCGCTTTTCTTGGCTTCCCCCATGACACATTCTCTGTTTTCCTGCTATTTTCTTGGCTGTGTCTCAGAATCATCGCCTTCTCTTTTAGACCTCAGATCCTTGATGTTGCTCCAAACATAGTCTTCTCTCCGCACCTTACGCACCACCCCCCTTCCTCCGAGTGGTCCTAGCCATCTATCTAGACACTGAGGACACCCGAGTTCTTACCCCACTGGACCACGCTCTCTTCCATTGAGCATGTGTAATCAGCCACCTACTTGAAGGACTGTTGACCCACTCACACTTAGCATTTCCAAAGGGGACTCCAGACTTCAGTCTGCCGTCCACCATCTCCTCCCAGGAGATCAGGCCACACACAATTTCTTGTATCCTTACCTCACTGAATCAACTCCTACGGCTGGTTCTTTGCACTCTCTTCCTGAGTGCACACCTGGTTGCCCGCCAAGCTGCCTCTCTTGCCCATGGTTCCCACCACAGCTCTGTCTTGTCAGCCCTGTTTCTTCCCCCACCGTGTGTTGTTGCTTCCGAGAGGTTGGCCAGACTCATCTTCTAAAAAAAAACAAACATGAATCAGCTTGCCACGCCCCCCACATGACACTGCGGTGGCTTCCCCGCTGCGCACGGGCTGTGTTCTTGATGTTTTATTTCTGGCTGACAAGGCCCCAGCTGGTCTGGCCCCTGATGTTTCTTTATCCCATGTCCCACCTGCCCCTCCCGTCTCCCTGTCCTTGGCTCCTGTCCGCTGCTCTGCTCAGAGCTGGTTGAGCTTCTGTGTGTCCGTGTCACCCCCAGTGGCTCCTCTGTTTCCCCTCCAAGCCTGCCCATATTGCCTTCTCCTCTTGGCTTTCTTGGGACCTAGCTTATACCGTGTGCCTGCCTGTTTGTTTCCCTGCCCCAGCCACTTTCTAGCCAGTCACTGTGTGGGATTGTGTGAAGTCATCCCTTCTTGTTTTCTTGTTTGTCTTATCTTGCAAGAAGGTAACTACACAAGGAGAGAGTCTTCAGAGTCTTACTGTCTCCATCCTTGAGTGCCAGAGGCCATGCCCCGCACACTGTCCCAGTGTCTTCTCCCCAGACTGCTGGTCTCGCTCATGATCCTTGAATGAGCACACGTGGACAGGCACCAGAACACACCAGGAAAGTACATGCCCCATGTGACGCGGTGGCATGGTGGGCTGGCTAAGGCCTCTGCTCATCCCATGATAAAATTCATTGAGTTTTTAAGATTTCTCTTAAACAAAATGCTTGGCATGGTGCTCCAAAAACTATTTACTAGCAGAGCTGGTGCCCCTCAGCTAGGACAGAGTATGTTGCCAGGACTTACCATGTGCCAGCAGGGGACATTCACAGCGGGCTGTCGGAAGCACGTTGTGCATGTTTTCAGAGTTAGTTACCGGTTAGAGTTCACAACTGAATTTCCTGCCTTTAATTATCTCAACCCTTTCTGGAATCACAAGGAGAGTCAGTGCTAAATTAAGGAGGAATAATCTAGATTAGGTGCACTTCACAGCAATTATTAAATTTTCTATTTAATTTCATGTATTTCACAAATACTTATTGACCACTTACCGTGCTCCGGCTGCTTCCCCTCCCCTGGTGGGATATCAGGGATCCACACAAAATTCCTGGTCTGTGGAGGGAAAGGGAAAAGAGACGGGGTATCATTGAGTGAACACATTGAAATAGGCTTCGTCAAGTGGTGAGAAGTAGATTGAGGGTAGAGGGTGGCTAAGACATGCGTGTTTCATTCCGAAATCAGGTCTGGAGTAAAAGTATAAATTACTAAGTATTTTTCCAACAGAAACCGTGAAAGCAAATTATGCATTCGTTCATTCATTCTTTGAGCAAATACACACCAAGCACATCATGTGGGTCAGTGCCCTATTTGTATTTGAAGGTGGCCCCAAGGAAGGCAGATTGATTCATTGGACCTTAAATGCTGGTAAGAACCGGTAGGCTGGAGGACGTGTGTGCACCCAGTGCAGAAGGAAGAGTGTGTGCAAAGGCTAAGGCGGTATAAGGCATCCTGGAGCACTATTGAATGACAAAGGGGAAGAGCGGGGTATGAGGCATGGAGGTTGGAAGGAGAGTTCAAGTTCGGTCATGAAGGATAAGAGCAAGAATCCTAGAAGGTTTGGCATTGACCCTGAACAGCTGGGTGCCCCTGTGATTTTCAGGAGGAGAGTGATGTGACTTTACAAGCTGCCTGTCTAGCCAGCAGGGGTCCTCATCTCACATATGGAGAGGTTGGGCAGAGGTGTGTTAGGAGAGGGGACACCCAAGTCCAGGCAGGTCACGATTCTCCGGGAAGTCTAAAAGTCTCTGCTGGAATTGACACTGAGACTTGTACTTCTCATCCCCTGGGTATTTTTAGTAACATCATTTCACATTGGCCTCAACCCTGTAACAATGTGTTAAAATTTTAAAGCTTCCTAAAATATAGAAGTCTAAAATTCTGTGAAATTATTTAGTGTTTTAATATTTTTGTTTATTGGTCCCTGCAGTTTTAGTTGCCAACTTTCAATTTTAGAGTTTTTGTTTTGTTTTGTTTTTAAAGATAGAATCATTTACTACCCCAGTATCCAATCATCTATAGATAGAGCAGTATAAAAAGATTAGTCAAATATATATGCTGTTACTCCAAATAGAAAGAAAACTTTCAGTGACCTTTTGTTTGCCACATTAAAACATCTGATTTTCTACTGTATATTTTTAAGTAGTCTCGGACTGTTTTTCATGGTTTTTTTTTTTTTTATCGCCCTTGAGCCAGGAAAATACTCATTTTGTATGTTTTGCTCAGGTTCTCATCCTGTGAATCAGGTAGTTTAAGAAATGTCAGTGTTACTGTCTTCCTGGTGACTTTGTTCATTATTAGAATAAAACTTGATCAGATCTTTTTCAGTGTCTTCCATGTTCCTTACTATAGAATGTATAAGGACATGCAAAAGTGGAAAGACCTAAAGGGCTTAAAACATTTTAGGTACCAAGAAGAAAAAAAGGAGTGGAAGTAAGAGTAGAGAAGGAGTGACTATAAAAATATAAGTAATTGTGAGTTGTTTGGAAGGAGATGGATCAGGTAGATAGAGTGGATGGATGGATGGATGGACAGACGGATGGACAGATGGCCTGGTGGGCAGATGGGTGGGTAGATGGATGAGATAGGTAGACAGGGTGATGATAGATAGACAGAGGGATAGAGAGATAGATAGATAGAGGATAGATTGAGCGAAGGGTGGAAGGATGAGATGAGTAGGTAGTAAATAGGGAGATAGATGGTAGATAGGTTGATAGATACAGTTGGCCGCTGTGTAGTGGTCGATCAGTGCCATCCTTAAACCCTCTGTATTTCCACCTTTAGGTTTTGTATATTGCTGTGGTTTTCATTCTTAAACTTTTTTCAATGAATATATATCTTTTGTTACATCTTTACTTTATTATCTGACAGAAAAGATTATTAACAGAAAGTGATATTAATATTAATTATACAATGATACTAAAAATTTTATATCGTGAGGAAACAGATGGTTATTTTAAATGACCTAAAATTTTATTCTTTTATATGAAGAAACATTTTAAACATACATAGTTATAAATGCTATTTTAATTGCTACATTATTTCTACAGTGGGGTTTTTAAAATCTTACTACAGTTGCAGGGAAATGTTTCTGTTTATTGCAGAGTTTCTTAAAATGTATCTTATTTACAGGAAAATAATTGTAATTGTGTTTGAGATCTAGTGTGGGGGCAGACATCGTCAATGAACGTGGCATGTGGTTACCCCACCCCAGCTTGCCATCTGGCATGGTTCGGGAGTTCTCCTCTCATGTGCTGGCTGGTCTGCAGCCTGTGGTTGAGCCCACAGCCTTGTCAGTTTTCAGATGGGCCCTCCCTTTCTCACAGTGTTTGTAAATAAGTAGTCCCCAGCTAGACTCATACTCAAATCTCAAATCGTAACTGAGATAAGCATTACTACTTTAGAAGTATTTTCTGTGTATAGTGTAATGAGAAACAGAATTACCTAATGTACTTCAAAACATCGAGCTTGTTTTTACAAGATCAGAAACTCAGCTTTCAAGCAGCTGTTGACTCTCATTTCATATCCAGCTTTGCATTAGTGTGATAAGTCAACTAAGCATCTCTGCTCCCCAAAACCAGCCCACAGAAATCTCGTAACTGTTTTCCTTTGACATCAAAATGTCCAGGAAATCCTGTGTCTAGAAACACTACCTCAGCACCTGAGCATCTCCACGCAAGATGCCTTTATGGTGGGGGTGCAGAGGGAAATTGAAGTCTGGGGGCACGTCAGCCCCAATCAATCAGAAGACAGTGGCAGCGCCCACCAGACACGCGGGTCAGGCCCCCAGATGAGATTTGTACGGCAACAGCATCCATCCAGAGCACGCATTCTAGAAAAATTATCATCATATGATACCATCTACAGAAGTCAAGGTGTAGGTTATTACCTGAGCCAGCACCTGGTTTTTATACACGGCTTTCTTCTGGGGGCACAGGCAAGCTATAATCCACAGTGTTAGCAATCAGATCACATTAATACCAGTTCCTGAACAAGTAATTATTTTAAAAAAGAAATTATTTCATACGCTAGTCCTTTTTTTCCTTAAAATTGTGTTACCAATAGTCTGTTTCTTGTTTAAAAGATTCTTTGATTTCTAGATAAATGGATACTAGATGCACTAGTATGAAAGCGCTACCAGTAAATGGATGTGACATCCGTCCTGTGGCTAGAACACGGTGACACGCTGGTGTCAGTTATGCACCTGTCACCCCATTCTGGGAAGCCTGCTGCCTTCCCTCTGGCACATGGCTAACTACTACGTCCCTTCATTCTGGCAAGTGACTAACTACCATTTCCCTTCATTAATTTTTACAATAATAACTGTATTTTTCCTTCAGTATAAAACATCATATTGAGAAAAATTGAAAAGGCAGAGAAGCTTTTTGCTTTAAAAACAAACTCCTTACAGTAAGTTTTCAGTTTGAGGGTATACACCCTTCTAGTTGTGTATGTCTTCTTCTTTATTTCCAAAGTTGGATTATATTATAAGTGACTTTAGCTGTAAATACGTTAACTTTCCATTGTGTCTAAGAACAGTTCATAAATCTAAAACAACCTGTATGACCAGCAGTGAGGCACTGGATAAAGAAATCATGGTAAACCCCTGCAAGGAGATACTGCACGGCCATGAAAAGGTCACTCTCTCTGGACAGACATTCCTAGGTGTCCTTGTCCTATGGAGGTGACTGAGCCTTGCTCCCATGCAGTTCACCCCAGCTGTACCTTTCATGTCCCAGCAGAGACCATTTTATCCATGAGGCCCTGGTGACCCCCACCTAAAAGTGCCCCCACTCCTCTTCCCTGCCTTACTTTCTCTGTACCCCTAATCACCTTTGTGATTTCTTCCTTTACTGCTTAATTTGTTATCTTCCACCACCAGAATGTGAGGGGAAGGACTCTGCCAAGTTCACAGGTTTGTTTCCCAGGCCGCCTCAGTCAGTATCCACCCAGTGAACTTCCACTCAGTTTTTATGTAATGGAATGAACAGCCAAATGTTATTATTTGCCATGTGGTTGTCCTGGATTGGGTGATTTTTTTTATATTGCTCACTAAATTTACTGTACAGCTCTGTGAGGTCGTGTTGTTATCTCTGTTTTTAAAAAGTCTTAGAGAGTTTGAATAATTTTCCCAGGGTCACACAGCTCGGAGGGGTCATGTGTGATGTAGGTGTGACACACAGGTGGAAACCCGAGCTGTGGATGAGGCCAAGCCAACTGCATACCCACCTGTGTGCCCACCTGCATGCATGTGTGTAAAAAAACCAGCTGGATGGAGAGTACAGACATCTCCAAGATCGTAAATGTTTTCCCCTTTCTCTTTTCATCCTTCAGCAATAAATACATACTATTTATGGAAAAATATGTTAAATAAAATTATTTCAACTAGAAATTCTATAGTTAGAAAACACAAAGTAGGAGGTAAACATTTGCAAATCTTTCTACTTGTCAGTAGGTATTGTCAGTTCGAAACCATAATTTATCCAAAAACCAATAGCAGTGAGTCTTTCTATGTGGTAATAGAAAGTGGTCCTTGCCTGGCTATGGAGGGCAGAAGAGCTGGAGGTAGGCATTTGGGGTCCTGGGTGGCAGCCGTGGGAGAGCCAAGACACCTGCATCCTTGCCCCCATCCTGCCCCTTGCCGCACAGTGAAGAAAATTAGAGATACAGAAAGACCCAGCCAAATGCAGAGCAACTGGTCCAATCCTGGTGACGCTCTGCAGAGCCTGCCCCGTCCCCTGGAGGGCAGATGTAGTTCCAGCAATAAGCCGAATTGTTTGCAAACATGGATTGGCTTCAGTAGGATGTGCCTCAGCCTCGAGTTTAATTATATTGAGGAAATTACAGGGTTTCATAGTCCGTGAATGTCTTTGGCTGCCTGGACAGAGGGCAAGGCTCTGAATCCTGCTCTTGCCAGCCCCATCCTGTCTCGGCCAGAAAGCACGCCTTGAACAAGTAGGCCTGTTCTGAGAAGTACCAGATGTGAAGTCAGATAGAATCAGACTCCGACTTCAGTGTGTGATCTCACTTTTCAATTTCTTCCTGCAAATGTGTACTGAAGTTGGATTTGTAAGAATCGTAGCTGTAACACTTCACAAAGGGCCATGCTTTCCCAGAGGAGCTAGAAAATACTGTGAGAGTCCTAATTACACCTCATCTCGGCCTCTTCTTCTGCATGCTGTCTCCATGTCATCATTTTGTTCTCTTTCTTCACAACTGAGCAGCTCCGCTTAAATCCCCCACGTAGCCAAGGCTATCTAGACTTGTTACTTTGAGCGTGCCTAGTAAATTCCATTTTTGTGCCCATTTTGCATGAAGCTTGTACGTGCGTGCTCTCTTCACTAATACCAGCATCTCCTTTTTTGTTTCTCTCTCAGTCTCATAAAATAAGAGCAAAATCTCTGTAGTCACCCTAGCTGCATGCACAGCCCCAGCCAGGCTCTCCCTCCAGGTCTGTGGGGTATCCTTGTCCTTCAGATAGCCATGCCTCCAAAGGTCAGGGTCTCAGCTGGAGCCGAATGACAAGGTGTGCTGGATAGAGGGAGACCATTTCCCCTGTGAAGAAGTGCCCCTGGATCTAGAATGAGCAAACGAACTCGAATTTCAAAGAAGAAAATACATAGATCCATTCTTCCTTTTCTATGCCCAGAACCAGGGAGTCAGAGAGGCACCAGAAGTAGCAATGGGGCCACTCCTGAGAGCCCTTGGCCACTGTGAATGGAGAGGGGAGTGTTTACTGATAAAAGCCAGTCGGGGCCGGAGTTTGAGACTATGGAAGTGGGGCGGATGCTGGGGTCTGCATACAAGTGGATTGAGAGACCCTTTCCATTTCATGCCCAGACAACCTGGAAGTCCCCACTTCCTGGGGCCACTCAGAGTCTCCCGAAGCCTGTGAGCCATAGAATCTCAAAGATTAGAGACAGCTGGTCCTGGCCACTGCTGGACGGCAGACTGTGCCAGGGTGTGTGGGCAGGGGCAACTGGCAAGAGTGTATTCAGGAGAAAATTGTGGATCGCCCGGAACCTTCTGTAGAAATGGGGGGAGAAGAGGAAAAAAATGTATTCCTCAGGAAAGGGGCGGGCAGAGCCTTGGAGGCAGGGAGGAGGCCCACATCCTGGTTGGGGAGGCTGGTGGGTAGTTGTTTCTTTTAACCTCACCCCAGGGGATAAAAGGCAGCAGTAGGGAAGAATGGGAATGAGCGATTCTTTGATGAATAGCAGGCGGCAGATTCCACTTCTCTAGCTGGGGCTGCTGCACCCTCCACTGACCCTTCCATCGGCCACAGGGGGCTGGCCTTCTGCTTAAGGAAAAGGAGAAAAATGTCAGTTATTATGTTTGGGAACACAATCTTATCTTTCATTTTATTTTACAGCAATTTCCCCAAAGATCAACCATAGTGTCTGATTGAACCATATTGACAAAATTTTTAGCCACAATAAAGAAAATGCTTTAAACTCAAAGCAGATTCCACTCAGAATCTCAAAACACTTTATTTTATTGTGTTGCATTTTATTTTATTTTTGTCAGGAGAAAGCCCAAGTTCTAAGGCAGTGCTGGAAGTAACACGATAAAACCATTGTAGTATCAGTGACATCTGTTCTTTTCTTTAAAAGAATGTTCTAGACTTAACGCTGCATTATTAACTGCTTCTTGTCAGAAGCAAGCTTAATCTTAGTTTTTACACACCATCATTAATTTTAGAGATGACAGCAATTTGTCATTTTTGTAGAGAAGACAAAATAAGAGCCACTCACTTGACCAATATTATCATCTATTGAAAAAGGCTGTACTTTAAACTGTGCTTCAGAAGTGAAATGATGTCTTGGCTGCGGTTCTGAACGAAGATATTACTCGTGGTATCTTTATCCATGGGGTTATTGGCAGAGACAGTTATCCGGAGTATAAAATTTGACAGATTTTCAGTCAGGTTAAAATTATCTGTCATGTTACGAACTTTTCCTGTACTTAGCAGTCCAGGGGGATTCTTGATTTGAGATTGACGCAAGGTTGTCATGACTCCCAGCTGCATGGAACACAGAAATAAAGGGCAGGTTTGCAGAGGGGCTGTCCCATTTTCACACAACCTCTTACATACCCAGTTCTTAATCATCATAATCATTAGATTTTCTTGAGCTTTGTTCTTTTTCTCATTCTTGGAAAGGATCGCAGAGTGGGATTATGATTGGGGTGCCTATGGACGGCTCAGGTCACGATCTCAGGGTCATGGGATCGAGCCCCACACCATGCTCCAGACTAAGCACAGAGTCCACTGGAGGTTCTTCACCACCACCCCCACCGCTCTTCCCCTGCTCATACATGTGTGTGCTCTCCCTCTCTCTCACTCAAGTAAATAAATAAATACATAAAATCTTTAAAAAAGGTTGAGGTGCCCATGTGTTAATACTTACGGTGGGAAACTGGCGTAAACGGGGATTGTCCCAAGCAAAGCAGGATGAATGTCACCCTAGTTAAGCTTGGGGCAGCCTTGATTTCTCACGGGTAATACTCATGGGAATCACTGGTTTTATGCTAGCCTCAAATCCATGGTATCATCTTCCGTTACATGATCAGAATCCTGGCCTGGAGATGCATTACACTTCACCAGCCCACTAGCCCCTTCGTGGATTGGGCTGTATTTGCACCCCTAGAACTTAAAGCTTGCCAAATGCAGGAAACCATCAGGCTCCTTTGCAACAAGGAGGAATCCTGACTACAAATCTTGGATGAAAACCAGAGAGCCCACTCTGATCTACTTGTTTGCCATCTGGACCTGCTGCCTATTTGTGACCCGGTAAATATTTTAAATACAGTGTTTTAATAGTGTGTCAAAAGTAAGAAGTCATTAACCTCATCTTCTCATTAATGTCACACCAGATTGATTCCAGTGCTCAGTGAACAGATGACCTTACTGTCTCAACTTCCTTATTTAAATGAGTGTGTGGCCACCGCTCACCTGCCACTAGTTAGAAACATGAGTGGGTTGATAATATCTGGTTTGCTGACAGAAGAGTTAGAGGTCAACCCCAGCCTTGGAATCTACATAAAATATGTAGCGCAGTCATTAGTCATTAGCAGCAGGTTAGCAAAATTCTGGAACAGCAGGAAAGAGAAATACTCTCTTTTCAGTAGCTGTTAAAGGAGTCATTTCACCCTTATTTTAAAAAAAAATTCATGGCCCAGATCTTTACATTTGAATATTAGGGGAGGGGTGTTTCTGTATTTTTCCCCCAAATGTTTATTTTGTTAAAAGGTTATTCAGTTACAGAGCAGGTACCCAAGGCACCTCGTGATGCAAATTTAGGTACCTTCAGCATCCGCACAAATCAGTTCATAGCCACATGGGATTACAGTTGGATTAGTCTGTTAGGGCTCTGCACTGTTAACTGCACCACCATACTTTTCTGTTTCCTTCACTGTTCTTTCCCCAGGGCCTGGAACAGTACACCCTGCGAAGCAGGCACTGGGTAGTAGTTTGCTGAATCGGTGAATATCTCGTGTCTACACACATCCATGCACTTGCTCCCTGAATAGGTGATCAAAGTCTTGCTCCTCTCCACACTGAGCCATGTCACCTGTGTCCCCAGTGGTTGCAGGTTGCCCTCCATCAGCTCCAGGGTTTTCTGTGGGTAGGTTACCCATGGAACCCATCTGTTTGGAGTTTCCCTCACTGGCCAAGTGGCTCAGGGAGTGAGGGAGTCCCACTCAGCAACCTCAAGCCCACTGACTGGGGCTATTGTTAGGGCCCAGGTGTGGCGGAAGGGAATGGAGTTTCAGAGGCTGGCGGGGCCTCTTTCAAGTGGCCCGGCCTTTTGTTTGAGGCACCTGACACCACAGCACTCTCTCTAGCTCCTGTGATGGGGGCATGCCACCCACCAGCAATAAAGACTTGGGAAGCTCAAGGGTCCCTTTTCATAATCAAGCTGCCTGTCCCGCAGCTTAGGAGAGAATAGTGAAATCACATGGAACAATAAGTTTTTCAAATACTATTTTTAATGACATCATTTCTCTGACTTTGCAAATTAGCATTTGATTTCATTCAAAACAAAAATAAACACCGTTGACTTGAAACAACAAAATGTTACATGGGATGCCTGGGGGAAATTGAGATTTTTTTAAAAAATAAAATTTATCATCTTTGTGTGGTAATAATTTATTTTGCAAAGTGCTCAAAACTGTGCGGATATTTATTACAGATTTTTCAGCTGGCGTTTAAATAATATTTAAAGTCTCCGGGTCTTAAACATACAATTCTAGATATATTGGATGTTTGTTTCCCCTGGCATTTAAAAAAAAAAAAAAATTTACTCATGTTTATGTTCTTTGTGCTGCCAGTTAAGTCTTTGAGACCCTCTGTTTTTCAAAGACCTTTTTATTGAGCACCAATTTTTGCTGGTTGGTGCCTACTGGAGGGACACTACCATGTAAGAGAAACACCCACAGACAAAATCACAGCACTGAGAAGGAAGGCAGTGATAGGAGCCCTGTGTTGAGAGGAAGTGCAAAGAGGGGCTGGGAGGTCATGGTGAAGGTCATCTGGTGCACGCAGTCCCACTGCTGAGGAGCCCTCAAGCAGCCTGTCAACAGCGCTGTGTCTGTCTAGCCGTAGTCGAGACATATCTCAAAGTCAGTCTCCCAGGATCCATTCTAATAGTTACCAAAATTTCCCCCTATGTTTTTAATGTTATGGTATCAGTCATGTGTGAATTTTGGTGTTGAGAATCCTCAGTTTTGACATACTGGATGATTATTATTTTAGAAAACTTGATCACCCTTTGTGGACTTGTGTTTACAGTGTTCAAGATCCACACTCTGCCCTCGGTGCTTTGTGTCTGTCTATAGCTTGCACCGTCCTTCCTCCAGTGCTGTGAATGCCTGTGTGTTTTGTATGTCTGCTGGTAATATTTTTGCATTAGAATGTAAACTGTTTAGGACAGGAGCTGTGTTTTGCGTACTTGGATTGTTCCAACTCTAGAAGAGAGTTCCAGGGCTGGTGAGTCATTCTGCATGCCTGTCTGGCAGCTGGCCTGCCACCACACTGAGCAAACGGCTGAAGCCGTATGCGGCTCTGTCCTCATGGATAGGGGTAGATGTGAGAGGAAGCAGGGAGTCAGGCAGCCCAGGGCCACCGGTCTGAGCAGCAGGAGGGTGCCATTGCTGTTGGCCAAGATGGGGAAAGGAGCATGTTGAGGCATAGCAGGCCAAGAGTGGGTGTTCAGGACGGCTGTTTTGCCCAGTTTACCTGTGAAGAAATTGAGGCTAACAGACATGAATTCCCCCAAGTGGCCAGCTAGGATTTTGAACTGCCTTTCTGATTGTACAGCTGGGCTAGTTCCTCTTTATGGAACACATCATGGTTCTTTCCCTGCCCTCAATGTTTCCATCTTATGCCGTGGGATGTAGGCCATTCAGAGGACCAGGGGCTGCTTCGTGGAAATGGGCAAGGGAGGAGCTGAAGTGCAAATTGGCCAGCAGTCAGTATGCAGGCTTCAAGAACTTGGTTAGTTGGATGACCTCACACTCTGCTGGCGAGACAGGCACAGAGCTTCCAAAAGTGGTTGAGCAGCATGTATCCAGAGCCCCACGGATGCTTACTTTCTTCAACCAACACCTTGAAAATTGTCCCAATGCCATAATTCTAAATATTCAAAAATGTGTGCAGAAGTGTTGGCATTGGTCAAAATTTTGAAATCCATCCTAGCAGGAGAAATAATTAAGCAAAGTGAGAGACATATTCTGTTCTTTCTGATGTTTTTTGTTTGTTTGTTTGTTTGTTTGTAACCTGTAATTGACCCTGGAGCAGTAGGATGTGTCACAGCCAAATGACCTGTTTTTTTCAGTCTGGGTGTCTGTGTATCAGGTTTTCTTAAAAATAGGGACACCAGCTCCCTATTTCTTCAAATCACATGATATCAGCAGGTTAAGAACAGGGATGTGTCATGAAGAAGCAGCCTTATTGTGGTGAACCAGAATGCGCTGGTTGAATGTGTTCAGGACCCTGGACAGAGGCACCCCGCTTACCTAGAAAACTAGCTATTTCTGCATCACACAGGATGCTTTCTTGTGTAGCAGTTGGTAATTTGACTCCATGTGACTTTTAATAGAAACAGCTAAATTCCTAAAATGGGAAATTTACATTATCAGAGAGGGAGCAGACATTTAATTAACTCCTCTAATTGAGTTTTCTTCTCAGACATGCTCAGTCCTTCCCCAGCCTGCCCAGCCAGTGGAGCCTCCCATGTGAACCAGGATCTCTTTGTCAGTTACTACTTATAAGCACCAAACTTGAGAAATGGTTGTGGCTGATTATGTAAAAATAGAGAAGGCTGGAAAGAAACAGACATCTCTTGAAATGATTTCATTTCTACTTAACAGCCTTACTCCGAGCACCTTTGCATTTTTCCGAGTATGCTGGATTAATTCAGCTAAAAATCAACTAGAGAACAATTTGATTTTTGATCCTCAAGTGTAAAATACTGACTTGCATTCCCTGATATGTTCCTTCCCAGCATGTTCCCACATTGACTTTCTCAGGCTGTCGGCCTCACTGGACCACAACACATTCTACCTTTTATCCCCTGAGATCAGATCAAGGTTTTCAATGCAAGCTTGCCATCCAGCTTGAGGGAAAACTAGAGAGACCTGAGAGGAACAAGGCTGTTCTGGCTGCTGTCATATGCTGTGCTCTGCAGGAGGTGGGGGAGACTGAGACAGCTCCCTCAGAGAAGGATGGAACATTCGGGATCTGCCATTCATTCAAAGCATACAGCCAGGTCCTGGCACATGGCTGGAGGACCAGACCATCAGCCCCATGGATCCCCAGGTCCCTTCCTGACCCTCACTCTGATACCCTCCCTGCATCTTGTTAGACTATGATGTTGACTTGATCTTCCTTGTTTGATTGCTTCGTAGCATTTAACACAATGACCATCCCCCCCTTTTTCTCTCTCTCTCATTTTTCTTTTTAACAGCTTCATTGAGATAAAACTCACATAGCAATATGCTTCATTCACTCAAAGTATACAATTTGGGAGTTTTAGTGGATTCACAGGGATGTGCAACCATCACCACAGTCCACTTTAGAGCATTTCCATCACCAAAAAAAAAAAAAAAAATCCTGCACCCTGATTACTGATCAGTATTTGTGCCACTATATTTAAGGCTGTTACAGATGTGTTTCAGTAAGCGCTTCACATAAATGAAGATCAATTCCAATACTTTAGTTTTATTTACAGAGACATCTTGGTGCGACTGAACGTGGCCTGGGTAGGAGATGGTTCTCCCCTACATTTTCTCTCCATTCTGGCCCCTCCTATTGTATTCCTTTCCTCCCCACTTTGTAACTCAGTCTAACACTGTGGTGTCTCTTCCTTCCCCCAACACCTGTCATCTTCCTCGAACCCCCATCGTGTCCCTGCTGCCCCTTCTTCTGACACCGTGTACCTCTGTGTGAGCGCCGTGAGCGGCAAAGGGAACCGGACAATATACCAGTCTCTGAAACATCTTCAGAGATTGGGATTCAAGTAAACCTCCTCCTGTTGAAAGCTCCCGTCAAAAGGACTATGAGAAGGGGCGAGGTTTTGAACTTCACTTCACACTCACCTTTTAACAGAGGCCGGGATGTTGTGATTTCCTTGGATGGCAGAGGTGGCCTGTTCTTTATTTACCAGCCCGCACATCTCTCTGAGCTTCAGAAAGAACAGAGCCCTTCTTAAAGATCCAAATGAGCTTTATATGGTTGGTCTTGTCTCGAAGGAAATGTGTTTTAATTCACTGGCTCCTACGTGACCTCATCTTGGATTTTTAGAAGGTCTTAGCTATCAACTGATGCCCCCTGCCCCCAACCCAGCATGGACAAATAGCTCTGTCTTTGATCATTTTGTATTCTTTCAATACCCCCCCAAAAAAAGGATTTTTAGGAATATATGCTACTTCATACTGCCAAATGAGTAAGGTAGGGAGTATGTGAAAGGAGACAGGGAGGGCTGGTGTGCACACACCTGTCCTTCTCCTTTTTCCTGCTTCCTTTGTTTTTGTATAGATGTGTACTTCCTATGAGCATGCATTTGAAGGTTTTTGTATCTGTCTTTGACACACTGGAAATTAACAGCCAGCCAGCCCTGGGGACCATTAGCAGCTCCTCTGGTCATGTGGACAGCTTCCAGCAGCAACTTCTTGATGTCCCCTCTCTCCAAACCAAGCCCACTAAAGAAGAGTGGTGGGAGGTCAAGCTCCTTCCAGTGCCTGGGAAGGGCCTTACCTCTGACCTGGTGGGGACTGGGGATGTGTGCAGGGACAGCCAGCCCAGGCGCCGCCGCAGGAAGAGCAGTACATACGGTTGTGGGGGGCAGGGTGGGAGTCACACCCCTTTCCAGAGTGGAGCTGAAGGATGCCTCCCCCAGCAGACGCGTTTCCAGAGACTTGGGAGTAGCTGAGCCGTGAGAGCCACATGCATAGAGCCCCAAGTATTTGAATATCAGCCAGGATATCAAAAACCTATCTACACACCTGGCAGTGACGGCTCCCGCCAAGGCAAGCTCCCTGCAACAGTTCATCAGAAATGGCCCAGCTAATGATCGGCTGGGCAGATAATCGGAGGAGAGTTAATTGTAAGGTTTCGATATGGCATCTTGTCAGCAGAGATAAGTTGTCACGTTTTCCACTTGAGCTGAAACTAAATGATTGTAAAATAAGTTATGAGTGTCCTTGGGCCTGTCTGCCGGAATGATAGCTAAGAATACATTCCTGGCCATCCGTCTCAAGCAGGCTGCTTGATATTTATGCGAGCGGAATGTTATTTTATTCCCCTCTGGTCATGCTTGTCAGCTCTCCGAGTGAAAAGTGAGGCGCGTCTTTGACTCATACTTCACGTACCGGAGCCTGGAGAGACTGCAGATTGTTATCATTATTGCTCATATTATATATTTTTTGGGGTGTGCGTTGAACATTGATGCCCGATTGGGAAGAACTAATGGCTGACACTGAGCGCACGGGACGGCAGCGGACCAGCCCATGCTGGCTCGGCGTCGCACACCCAGGGGACTCCAAGTCCCTCCGTCAAAGTCGGGTTCGATGTGGAGTAATGAGGCGCTTGCTTTTTTAATTTGGCATGCCTTTCTTCTCTTCGCGTCCACCCTCCCGTACTTAGCTCTGTCGATGGTCGCCGGCTATCCCAGCGCCTCGTAATTGATACAAAATAAAATGCATTATTTGTATTCAGTCAGGAGGAGCGGATTGCGTCCCGTGGGCTGCGGCTGGAGCTCATTTACTGCGTCTGGGGCTGGGCTTTCCGGGCCTCTTCACTTTGAGGGATACCTTGTCAGGCAAGAGGAGTCGTCGGAAATGGAAAAGCACAGCATGGAAGCCTAGTACATTTTGATTGCTCATATTTTAAACCAGGGGAATTTAAACAACTCCTCTGAAAAGGGGGTTCTCAAAATCTGGAAGCCAGGGGCATTAATACAGCAGCTCAGGACCCAACTAACTCCAAATGTAGCTCTCTCTGCCCCACTCACCCCAGCCTCCAGAATAGCCCTGCTGGCCAGAGTTGTGTCTCCTGCCACAGCCCCACTGATCGGCCCCCAACCAAGGGTCCTGAGGCTCCCTCGAGAGCTGGGTTCCCCTATGCCATAGCAGGCCCCTCCCACAGCCAGACCACCCGGTCCCTCTACACACAACCCCATCGCCCCGCCATGCACTTCTGAGCTCTCCCTACTCCCACTGACCGAGGCCTGGAGCATCTGGTTTTTACAGATACTTGTGTTCCCATCCCACTCCATCTCCCGCCTCAGCCCCTCCACTGTAGACTTTCAGCCTCTAGGGGGCCACAGTGCTGCTGCCTGTGGAAGTAAATTGCTGAGGGGAGGCGGGGGGGGGGCAGGGGGGAGGGTGGTGGGCAGAGGTGTTGGGGCACAGACACATAGACATGGGACCAGGAGGAGACAAGAAAGATGGACTCCACCTTCACCTGCAGAGTGGCCTGGAGAGTCACTGCCCCAGCTCGTCACCTCTAAACCCCGGCAAGGATGGTCCTCTCTGTGGGACCTGGGCCCACTACCTGGTGCACTACCAATCAGGCAGCAGGTGGGAAGTACTCCTGGATTCCAAAGTGTTTTGTGCCCATCGGTTACTTTATTCATCTTCTTTCTTGTCTGAAATAGAATTTATGGGGCTTACAAATGCTGATCCTGCTTTTCTGTTTTCATTATGACAACCCTGTGTCATCTTAAAAGCTTATCTCCTTTTCTCCCTCCAGTGGCCAGGGCGCCTGTGTTCTGTTTGTCCCCAGCCCCACCCTGCCCCAGGGCCTTCTAACTCAGTGTACTTCGTTTCCCTGTCACCCTCACACACTCATTCTCTGAGTCCTCATGGCCCAACCAGTTGTCCCAAGTCAATTTCTGTTTCTCAAGGGGACCTACAGGGCCAGCCAGTTGGCCTGTTCCACCCAGGAAGGTGGGCATACAGATGGCGCCTCACCTTACTTCCGTCTGCGTGCAGGGTCGCTTGTGTGAACATGCAGTGACCTGCGTGCAGCTGGTGTGCCCACTGCACGCATGAGCCCCCCCTTCACTCTCTGTTCCAATAACATAGCCCCAGAAAAAGAGTTCTTCATGAAGACATTGAGCAAGAAATTAGATAGGCATTCTTTCACTCATAGAAATCGGCTCTGTGATGCAGGGATTTTGCCCTTTTCTTTTTTTTTTTTTTTAAGATTTTATTTATTTACTTGACAGAGATCACAAGTTGGCAGAGAGGCAGACAGAGAGAGAGGGGGAAGCGGGCTTCCCGCCGAGCAGAGAACCCAATGCGGGGCTCGATCCCAGGACCCGGGGATCATGACCCAAGCCAAAAACAGAGGCTTAATCCACTGAGCCACCCAGGCGCCCCTTTTGCCCTTTTCTTGGTGCTGAACCTCAGGTGCCTGGCCAGAGTTGGCTCATGCAGCACTCCATGCTCATGCAGTGTACGTGGCGTATTTAAGGCTTCCTTACTCTCAGTGTGAGTAGACTCATTCACAGAGTTAGAAGCTCACCTTGAAACAGGTCCCAGATGGCTGGAAACTTGCATGCCCGTATTTTACCAAGAAGTCACCAAGTGCTTCTCTGTTACATAGCAGAAAACACCATCCACCTGTGTGAGTGCCCCTCAAAGGGACCTCAACTCCTTATAAAACTTAATGCCACAAATATGCATGCAACTCCCATTTTCATCCCAAATCTGTACCAGGCGGCATCCTGGTGAAGAGGCCGAAGCAAGTCCCTGCCTCCATAAGGTTCACATCACAAGAAGGCGTTTGTCACCAAGGACACAAGCGTGTCCTCCATGGTGACGGAGTGTTCCACATAGGGAACACCACCTGCCACTTGAGGCAGTGGGACTGGATGCCAGGCAGCTGTGGACAGTGGTTCTCTGGGGGCCTCTCCTTTGGGTTCTAAAACCCACACCTTCCTAGTTTCCCTGTGATCTGACAGGCGTCCAGTTCACTCCAGCTTGTCCACAAAGGTGGGGGCTGTTACCTGTGTGGGGTGCTGCCAAGACCGCACAAGCCCACTGGGGCTTGTCCACTGATGGGGCTGTGGTAGTGCTGGTGGCCACCGTGAAGGCAGGGCAGCGGCTGGTGGGGCAAGCTTGATGGGAGTGGGGTCAGCCTTGACCAGACACAAGCAGCAAAGAGGGGAGAGGCTCAGGGAGCTCTGCTTTAAAGAGGATCAGAAATCAGGTGGTGGCTGGGCAAGGGCACAGGGTCACGGAGGTTTTTGTTAGAAACAGGAGGCAGTGCAGTGATACAGCACGTTTGATGCAGGCCAGAGAAGGTATGAAAGGCTGGGGCAAAGTCACTCCAGGAGCCAAATGGGATGGGAGCCAGCTCCCAGAGCGAGGAGGGCCCCAGGTCGATGAGAACCAGGGACAGGAAGGAAGATGCTCTTTTCTGATTGTTGCTTTTTCGGTTTGGTTGGGTTTTTTTGTTTGTTTTGTTTTGTTTCTGTCTTCAGCAAAATGAAAGGTGATGTCTTTATGGGGGATGGAGTGAGGTGTGGGGCATTTGGGGAGAACGGAGGGGGTGTGATACAGCCTATTGGAGAGCAGGAAGCAGCTTTACTCCGGGAACGTAATAGATGGAAGGGCAGGCCCAGTGGTCCAGCCCCAGTGGGAATGAGGGTGTCCCTCCAGCAGGGCCTAAGCGCAGGCACCAAGCAGGTTGGGGGTGGAAGTTAGCATTCAAGTTGGATGAGTGATCAGGAAGGGTAGAGAGTGAAGAGTGCTGCTGGATTAACCCTCAGAGTGTGGGTCCTGGTGTAAGTGACCTGGGAGACAAAAAAATGAGACCCAGTGAAGTTGGCTTCCTGTGGCGGGCCTGAGTCAGGACCATGAGGGCGAGAGGGAAGGAGGGAGCTTATCGAGGCAGTGGCCTAAGAGGCCAGGATGCTGAAGTGAGCACCTAGGAGGAGCTGGACATTGTCATTCCTAAGTGAGGGTGGGGTGAGCTGCTGCTAAAACAGGGAGCTAAGAAGGAGCAGATGCCAGGGGTCAGTGGGTGTGAGCAGGCTCAGGGTGGGGGGATGGGGGGATTGCTTCATGGGGTGGGGCTGGATGGGGAGTGGTCTGCAAGCAGTGCCTAGTGAGGAAGGATACCTGCCCCCATCTGTGAGCTTCCTGGGAGTGGAACGGCAATGCCATCACCTGGGTGGGGGGGCCAACTCAAAGCAGGTAAAGCGAGTGTTCCAAGAGGTTCTTTGTCGTGAGGGGGTTCGCACGGACAGACCAGGAGACTGAGCCAGTGACGAGGAACAGAGCAATTCAGATCCTGCAGGTCTCTCCCTGTTGCCATTTTAGACCAGTCAGTTTTTAGTGGTGGGAGCTGTCCTGTGTATTTTTTAGCATCTCTGGCTTCTACCTGCTCGATGCCCATACACCTCCACCTTGTCTCAGTATGATAACCAGAAACATCTGTGAACATGACCAGGTGTCCCTGGGTAGGGGTTTCCAGTTGGGAGCCAGTGGTACAGTGGAATGCCAGAGCCACAGGTGGAAGGATGTGCTGGTATGGAAGGTGCCCATGGAGAAGAAGGCTGGAGAGACTGCTCAGGGTCCCTCGGGGGAAGGCAGGTGTCACTGCTGCCCCAGGATGCCCCTCAGCCACTTCCTTCAGGAGAATCAGAGATTTCTCCCTGAATTACAAATATTCCAAGATGCCCAGAAAACTTGGGAATGAAATCACCAAGTCCCTGTTAGTGACTTTAGGAACAGTTTTCTGCATCTGGAATGAAGGGAGGTTCCTGGACAACAACACATACATTTTGTTCCCCAGGAGGGTAAATTATGACTAGTATTTCAGGGAGTTGAAGTGACCTTCCAGGTGGATCCTAAATTAGGCTGTTGGAGAATTGCTTTGTGTGTGTGTGTAGACTAAACAGGGTAGCTTATTAAGGAGAGAAAACATGAAGTGGATTTCCCTTTATTATTCAAAAATTGTCAAAAATGTGTGTCAGTGGGGCAGCCGTGTAGGCCTTCAATGAGGTGTTTGACGAGAGCATTCAGCACTTTCTTCCTGGGTAAGTCCGAAGATCTGTGAGCGGGACACGCACAACATGATGTCCCCCGGTCTTGTCGCACCAGTGCTCACCAGCGCTTCCAGCTCAGTGTTGCTGCGTCTGCAAGCTGGGGCTTTGTTTGGACTCCTCTCAGGTTAATGTGTTCCCTGGTGACGTGTAGGTGGAGGTACCAGGTTGTGTGCTCAGCACGAGCGGGAAAGGCAGTGGTGAAGGATCAACGACGTGCAGGGGGATGTGCCAGCCACATGAGGCACCAGGACTCCTTGGCCGTTGCATTCAAGGCCATGTGCTGTTACAGGGCAGACAGAGGGAAAGAGTCTCAGAAGGGACTAGAGGGCGCAGACATAGAGCCACCCCATGTGGTGGCAGCTGTTACTTGACCACATGTGACTCTAATGTTCTTAACATCTTGCAAAGAAACATGGGTGTGTGCCTTAAGAAGTACCAGGTGATGGGAGGGACCTGGGGAAGCTTGCTGGGAATGGTGCGGACACTCCGTGCTCAGCATCAAACGGAGGAAAGGGCAGCTACAGCTGCGCCGGGGGACAGGCATGCTGGTTAGAGCCAGACAACTGGCAGACCTCCGAGTGCAGGGATGAGAAACATCCATCTGGGAGAGAGCAGTATAGCTGTGGAGTGACCAAAGAATTAGGGTGCACAGTTGGGAATGAAAGTGGTGCGTTGAATTGAATGGTTGCCCAAGGGGCAGAGTGAAGGAGCAAAAGGCCAGCCCTGCCATCGCAGAGACCAGCCATCCTTTCCTGTTCTCCTCATCTGCCTCCATGGTGAGGCTTCAGCTCCTCAAGGGTAGGGATGGAGGAACGGTCATTGGGACATTGGGACAGTTCCATTGCCTGTCAATGTGCCTGACACAGGGTAGGTCCCGAAGAGTCAGAGAATCAAAAATTGGCAGGTCTGCTATGCGGAGAGAGACAGCATGCTGTTTTTCACTAATAATAAACCTATGCTGCAGTTTTACACGACATTGAGGGTGGAAGTGAGCTAATTGGGACTCCCTCTCCCCTGTGTGCATGCACAGAGGCCGAGCCACCCCCAGGACACCTTCGTATGTGTCCACAGACATCTTGATTTCTTTCCTAATGGATCAGGGTGATTATGGGACAAGAAAAATAAACTAGTAAAAAGCATGGACTTCTCACTTTGCTTTTCCAGAACCCCAGCCATGCAAAGTGGAGGATTTTAAATTCATAGCCTACAGTGATCCAGAAATGAAGTTTTTTTTTTTGTTTTGTTTTGTTTTTTTTAAATGGGAGGTGGTACATTAGAGGAAACAGCCCCATGAACTTTTAATACTGCATGCTTTGGGGCCTTCAGTCCAGTGAGCTCACCTAAAAATAGTACTTGTGGGACCTGGTAGGCTTTTGGAGGACCATTGCTTTCGTATTTCTGCAAAGCTAGCTTTATAAGTGTTAACTTTTGCATTCTTTTGTCTTTTCTGGTCCCATGGCAGACACAGGGCTGGGTGACTCCGTGTGCTCCAGCCCAAGTATCTCCAGCACCACCAGCCCCAAGCTCGACCCGCCCCCCTCCCCTCATGCGAACAGAAAGAAGCACCGAAGGAAGAAAAGTACCAGCAACTTCAAAGCTGACGGGCTCTCCGGCACCGCTGAAGGTAAGGTTTCCCGGGGAGCTCAGGGTGAGAGTCTGCATTCCTGGAAATTAGTTTTTATTTCTCAAGTTGGGGAGGTCCCATAGCCTTAGGACTGCACATGCATAGCGCTGCTGGTCACCACACGTGCATTCTGTGTGCCAGGCTGCCCCAGAGGGGCCCTGGCCTCGTCACTGACTGAGTCTCGAGATCATTCCACCAGATCAACTCTCTTCCTTTCTAGCAGTCATCATCTGGTAGACGGTAAACCTGGTTTCCCTGTCACCCGCCTGGTCAGGTTCTGGGTCTGGCCCAGCCTCTGCACCCTGTACTCCAACTGGGAGGGGCGCCATATTGTTTTATTCTAACAAAGACAGCTCCCTTTCCTATTCTAGAAGTGTTTTCTAGTATTGGCTGGCCTTAATTCTTTTAAGACAGCTACTCCAATCCTGGCTTTCAGCAACACATTATGATAAATGCTTCTTCTATGAGTGTCTGTCCACTCTTTTTGTTTTGTGGGCTCTATTAATATTCCAGTTGTCACAGTTTGTCATGGCTTGTCTTGGTTCTCCTTTTACTTGTTGAGCCCTTAGTTTTTATTCTCAGTGATGGCCAGATGTGATCTTTCTGAAGTCACTCCTTCAGATGGATTTACATTTTTTTATTTCACAGATGCAAAGTGGAGATGCGCATGTGTACACACACACACACACCCGTTATGAGACTGAAATTAATGCAGTTGTAGTCAATAAGCTGAAGAAATATGTCAAAGGAAGATAAAAATTTTGTAGCGTCATTGTTTAACATGAGTAGTAGTTTGTGACACCATCAATAGTAAGAGTCTGTTTTCAACACACATTCCACACAGGCATCGGAAATACTTTTATAACTTTATACGCTTTCTCTTCCTCTGTTTCTGCTATGCTTTTCCCGAATCCTCTACTTGATTGTTCAGAACTACAATTTGCAATGTTGGAAAAAGTGCCTTCTTCCCTCCTAGTATCCCGCCATGAGCCTGGAAGCCCACAATGTGTACGTTAGCAAGGAAGGAATGGAGTTGATGGTGTGTGCAGGGGGTTTGTTGTTCACATGATTCTGTGAGTTGAGTTGTGGCATGTTTCACGCATCTGAGAACTCGGGAGTTCAGAGTTTCCAGTGGCTTGCCAGGGTTCTCATGGTGGCGAGCAGGGAAGAGTCTGAGAGCACTTCTTCACATTCTCTTACCCTATTGCCTCCCTTAGGCTGCCTGTCAACAAGTTTAGCCAGTAAAAACTGATTTTCTTCCATTATGATAAATAAGGATGATTCTATTATATCAGGAATGGTGAAAAATAATGATTATGGATCAGAGCACCCACCTAGACATTTCTGACCTTCCCAGTTGAAAAGAATGAGCTACAGATGCCCAGCGTTGCTGAGACTTTCAAACACTGCTTTAACAAAGAGCATCCGGCTGTAGAGGTGCACTGGTGGCTATGCCCTACCCAAATGGGAGGTTGGGGGTAAAACCAGGAAGAAGCCTGGAGCCTCATCAGTCTGGGTGACATTCACCCCATATACCCCAGGGGAGAAGAAGGTTTGCTGTAGGAAAAGGCCTCCTATCCGTGTCACAGATAACCATCATACTGGGTATGTCGTGTTTCTGTTGAACAACTTTTTTCAGAAACACCACTTGGTAGAAACTGATGATCAAGTCCACCTGTAAGTACATTACACCATTACACATATTTTACACTTTCTGCTTATATCCTACCCACCTCCTGATGGAGCGACAACTGTGTCAGTAAGATACAGCCTTCAGGTAAATCAGTGGTTGCGTGTTTAATAGGACCGCGGCTTCAAACCAGCATCCCGGTCAGCCAGGCATGACTCAAGAGAGGTTTGAGACGTGTCGGTGAGTTTGGTGGACACCTGAGAAGCTCCCAGCCCATTTCCTGAGTTACTGGGATCGTATCCTATGCTGAGCAATAGTGTATAATAAGGCTGAGACAGATCCTCAACGTAAAAACAACCTGGGACCCTTTCATTAAAGGGCCTAACTGCTGCGGTGGTGACGCAGACAGAAAGACGGACTCCCAGCACCATAGAAACACCCAGATTAGAAATTGCCACAATATCTCAAGCATGGATGATGAGTAATGGTTGACGTGTGTTCAGAAATTCAACACCAGTGATCAGAAGGGAAGCTGCCCCTCACTTCCTAGTTCACAGTTATTGTGTCTGTAATACCAACGGCCATGACATCTTTCCAGTAGGAAATAAGGCAACAGATTCTCTATAAAAAGAAAAAAAGAAAAGGTATAATTTTTCCTAGGAAAGGTTACATACAAGATGGTAAATGAGTCATTTTTGTGAGAGGCCCTATATTTCATTATTTCTGAAGTACACTTTTTTTTTTCACGTTTTAACATCTCTGAAGTCATAAGGCAACCTACAATTGAGAATTGAGGTCATTTTAGATTTAATGATACAAAATGTTTTATAATAGTCTTAACAGCTATTAGCTCCTTTAAGTCAAGAGCATAAACTGTCTAAACATCTGTTCTTGAAATTAAAGCTAGTTGTATATGTTTTATTTTTAGAGGATATTGTTTAATTTTCATTATAAGAAAATATTTGTTTCTCTTTCCTGTTCTATATGTTCATCAACCAGTTCTATGACTGGTTGTTTCCACTGTATTCTTTGTTGACTGACCTCATAGTGAAAAGTTGAAATTGTAGATATCAAACGTTCTCTACAAGGTGTTTAAAAAGTAGTTGAATTATATCGTTTTTGACATAACATGCTGGAACAAATGACTAGATTCAAACGTCTTCAGAGTATAAGACAAATAAAATTCCACTGAAAGCTACTTTAGTCAGGGTCCTGGGAGAAAACATAGCACCCTCAAGCTGGGTCATTGAGGGGGGTTGACCATGGGACTGTCTGCAGAGGTGTGGGAAGAGCTATGGGATGGTGCAGAACCCCAGGAGTGTAACAGACAACAGAGGGGTCAGTTATCAGGACCCAGACAGAGAGCTGTTTGGGCACGGTTAGGAGCTATGATCTTCAACAGAAGGACCTATTTAGTCTGTGGTGACGTGGAGGGTAAGGGACCGAGGGGGACCGCCCTAACTTCATTCCCTTCCCTGACTCTGATTCTGCCTGACCCCTTCTTTGACTAAATCCTAGCAGAAGCCAAAGGGCACCAGCCACACGGGTCCACCTCCAAGGCAGAGACGGCAAGAAGGTAGAGATGAAGCAGCAGAAGCAAGGCGGTGTTCATGCCTTTGATTGTGTCTCTCAGAAATCCCTGGGGAAGTCTGTGCCTCTGACCCTTGACTAAGTGCACTGGGCCAGAAGCCCCGCAAGAGGGCAGAGGTGTGTGCTAGCCACCGTTGTTTTCTGGGCGCCTGGCCCAAGCCCAGCTGAGGGGCATGGTCATAGCTTCCTGAGTGCACCTCCGAACTATTCCTCAGCCAGGTGCCCCACACAGGAGCCCTAGACGCTCAGCCAAGCACCAAGATTCTGGTGCCAGGTATTTCTTACCTTGGTGCCATGTTTGTCCAGAAAGTACGAGCTACAGTATAACATTCTTGGGATCTGCGCTGCCGCAAAAGCCAGAAACACTGTCCACATGGGGGCTCTTGGTGCACCTGACAGAAATAAGGGCATCCCAACCAGCGAGTTTCTCGCTGGACCAGCATTCACAGTCATTGTCCCAGTTCTCTGATGCTGCAGAGCGGTGATAAACTCTACACCCAATGGAAGAATGCGCTATGACCTAACTTAAGCTGAACAGTCATCTGCTTATATGTATAACTTAAAATGAATGGAGTGAATCTAGTAAATTATAGAAGCAGAGACTGTGATCTTTATACGTATAACATAAAATAATTCCTTAACTTTATAAATATTTTGAGTTCTGACGTCATAACTTGATCAGGTGTGTGCATTTATGTGTAAGTGCTGGAGGTGTTTGGATGATCAAGCCAGTCACTGGACTTATCTGGAACTTTTAGTATCACTTACAGAGTCAAAAACTAGGTGAGAAGGGGCGCCTGGGTGCCTCAGTTGGTTAAGCAGCCAGCTCTTGATTACAGCTCAGGTCATGATCTGAGAGTCCTCGGATCGAGCCCTGAGTTGGGCTCTACGCTTAGTGGGGAGTCTGCTTCAGAATTCTCTCTCTCCCTCTGCCTCTCCCCCCGCTTGCTTGCATATTCTCTCTCTCTCTCTCTCTCTCTCTCTCTCTGTCTAAAATAAAGAAAGAACCTGTAGAAGGAAAAAAAAAGAGTCGGAAATTTAAAATAATCCAACCCTGTCCTTGTGCTGTACAGGAGGTGTGAGGTACAAGCTGGGGACGCGAGCTCTGACTTTGTGAGAGTGACCTCATGTATTGTTGAAAGCAGAGTCCCCCAGCAAGGTAATGGATGCCTCGTTGCTCCCAGGGCTCAGATCTGAGGCTGCTAACTTTGGGCAAGAGTAGACACTTTCTCACTGAGTTTAACTTTGAGAAGAACAAGCCTCATAGAAGCCAACGTCTTCTAGCCGTACCATAAAAAAGGTGCAGGGGGTCATTACGTTTTAAAAAAAAAAAAGAAATTTGCATATCCCATTTCTACTTGTACTCCTACTTAATAGACCCTTGAGAACATTGGATATTAAAATATTGGTGATCTTGATTTTAAAAATTGGATCTGATTTGTTCAGGATGAATTGCATATAGGAAAATGTCATATGTTCAGATCTGGGCTCTGTATTCTATGGTGATGATAGACCAGTGAAGATCAATTCAGATGGGGGCAAGAAACACAAGCATGGGAACTGAAGCCCATGACGTGGAGGGAATCTTTGAAGTACCTAGAACAGCTGTAGGGAAGGACAGGAGGAGCCTGGGGGCATGTGAACTCACCTGTCCTGGGTGGCCCAGGTGGGTTTCTTTGGGACCAATGGGTGGACGCTTCAAGGAGATGGGTTTGGGTTCAGATATTAGAAGGCAAACTTTGTAAGAGGCAGGGCACCTGCCCCTGTGGTGGCCACAGCACTGGCTGGAGGGGAGTTCGGCTCTGGAAGGGTGCTGACACTCAGGGCCCTGGATTTGTTTCCAGAACCGAGTTGAAGGGCGTGTGCCTGGAAACCCCTGGGCAGTGGGAATGATGCAGGTCTTTCAGGACTTGCCGTGTTTTGGCATTGTCTCTGAATTGCCATAGTCTCTGGGCATCTTCTTACTCAGGGTCCAGTAGTGAGCTTACCGCTGCAGAAATGAAACAAAGAGCCCTGCATTCTCTGTGGTCCTAACTCTGGTGGTTCTCGTTAGTTCGACAACATTCATGCAAGTTTGCATCGAGTGTTAATTTCCCTGTTTCCCCAGTGAAAAGGTGGAAGTAGAGAGAGGTTAAGTGGCTTTCTTGTCCAGGGTCAGGTTGCTGGTAGGTGACAGAACTTTCTCTTGATTCTCTACCTCAAACTCTTTCCACCAGGCAAAAAGCAAGTCTTTGAGGTATGTGGAGCGGCTTTTGAATCTAGGAGTGGGGCAGACAGAGTAGCTTCCTTGATATTTCTCAGATTCTATGTAAAGATACTGACTTTTATATGGATCATAACATCTAGAAGTTGTGTAGCAAAGATCTTTCTTTAAAAATGCAGAGCCAGTCTGGATTTACCGAGTCTTATTATAGGAGAGGGTATGCAGAAATCCTGTTGTGTTCCCCCCACCCCCTGCCACCTTGGGTTCACAGTGCTTTGTTCCAAAGGTCTCAGAAGGGAATTTGTTTTATCCTTCTCATTCTGATCCCTTGGTTGTTCACTCTGGGTCTTTATAGAACCATTGAATGGTTGATCCTGGATGGATATTGAAATATTATCTTGTGGAGGAAAGTCACAAACGGCCTCTCTCCATTAGGATAAGAAAAAAAGAAAAGAATTGCCCAACCCAGCTGCACTCAGTAAGCAATCAGAGGAAAGGGCTCAGCCTGTTTCCAAATTCCATTAAGTCCAAGTTGCAGGGGTCCGCCTGGATGGAGCTTTCCTCCCCTCTCACCCCGAAGAACCTGACATGGCACATCATTTTATCCTCTCAAGTATCAAGCATCCTGCACAAAGGAAGGACCACTCGTTTGGCTCCGGGGAGGACATGAGAAATTAAGGCTCCGCTTCTCTCTCCCCCCAGAGGCTGTTAGAGCCTTAACTTGGAGCCAAGACACACACAAGAGACGACCTCCATTTACACCTTAAAACACCAGTGCTGGGGACTAAATTTGGCGAAAATGAAGTTTCGTCTTCACCTTCACTTAGCTCCGACTAACGCAACAGTGGTTGCTATGCCCAATCAGTGAATCTTTTACCTCAGGAAAAAAATGTTTTATACGTGAGGTGAGGTTTGGAAAGGCAGTCTGGCGAGGAAATAACCATGCACATGCATTGTCCAGTCTTGTTCCTGCACTTAGGGTTACAAGAAGGCAAGACCTGGGGGCATTGAAGCTCCGTTCCTCTGTGTCCATTGGGTTGTGTTGACTGTCATGCAGTTTGGGCATCACTGGGTCATTGGGGGATTTTCCATATGAAGATTGGGCCGGGTGGGGGGGCAGTTTGTTTCATTTGTTATGGAAGTGTCATACCACCATGATGTTGTTGTCCTTCCTCTCTCCTTGGCCACAGCCGACACACCAGGTAGCACACCGTGTTGCTCATGATGACGTATGAGGCCAGTATGGGGTCAGGGCCAAGGAACTGCCTTCACGGTTTGTTTCCTGTCTGTGTGGTTTTCTCATTTAATTTCATATTCGGAGGTGGCTGGAGAGGGAGGGGGGAACGTTTATGAAACCCGTGCAGGCATTACTAGCACACATCACCTTGGATTCCCTCCTTTTAATCTTCAAGAACATTCCAGCAGCATCCCTCGGGTCTGCTTCTTGTTCTAATTTTGGCAGCTGCCTTGCGTCAAAAGAGAGGAAACAAGAAGCCTCCATGATCACCAGCCATGTTTTGTAACAATAAGGACTTCATAATTGAACTCCCTCATTATTAAACTAGTTAGTGCATCTGAATCTTTGAGCAGTTAATCAGAGTGAATTGGAAAACCAGTAATTCAAGCTTTTCCTGGAAGATATTCCTCGAGTACAGCCACTCAGAGAAGGGAGCCGGGGGGCTGGGTTTCTTCACCCTTGATCTGGAAGTCAGAGGAGACACCACGTTTTCAAATGGACTCACTACTCCCCACCAACCAGCTCTTTTTTCCAAAGCGAGTTCTCAGGTCGTAACCCCAGCTCCCACGAGAACGGACTTGCTGGATTTGTGCAGCTCAGGGTTTACTCTAGACGTGGACATGATAGATGGGGCACCGTGGACTCCAAAGCTGTCCTGCAGGGTCCCATCCTCCCAGCATGCTCGAGCTGCAGGTGCCCACAGCTCCTTTGTGGGAATCCGCGGGTGAGAAATAAACAAAGATGAGTCGACCACAGCAGGAGGAGCCAGAACAGAGGCTCCCAGTCATCAGTCACCGACAACAACAGAAGGGTTTTTGATATTATCTTTTTTCTCAAGTACACACAAACTAGAGAGTTAGATTGAGTTCCCTGGAAGTGCATTGGTCACCTGCTTGGCTGTCACAGTGACGGAGACAACCCCTGCCTTCAGGATGCCCACCATCTGGTGCAGTGCCCACATCCATAAACAGGCTGCAGCCACCGAGCAAGGCCCCTCGGGCCCTTGGGGTCCCCGCAGGAGGCTCTGCAGAAGAGGTGAGCTGCTCGTTTGTGGCCTGTTACGTGGAGAAGGAAGTCTCTGGTGCTCTAGAAAGTCAGGGGGAGTACAAGAAGGGAATGGTGTTAGAACAAGGGAATCTTGTTCTAAGGCAGCTTGGGGGCCCCAGGGTCTCTTGCTGTCCACGAGTGAGCAGGCATGGGCTCACCTGTGAGAAATGTGGACTCCTTTGAAGGTGCCATTCCCAAAGGACAGGGATGGGACAGACCTCAATGGCCCTTGTTTTCCCTCAAGTTAGAGGTACTGTTCTGCAGTAGGGCTTGGTTGGCAAGAGCTGCCCACAGCCTCCAGGGTTCACTGACAGACTGTGAGGCGGCATGTTTCCTCCTGGAATGCTGCCTCATCTGGGACATTGAGTCACCTGAAGTTTATCCCTCAGAGTCTTTTTCTTGACGTTCTCAGAAAGTCAAAGCTGTCAGGATCCTCGGTTATTGCTTAACTCTGCGACAACACAGAGACCACCACTCCCCCAGCTGTGAGCGTTGTGCTTGACCGGGGCCCCCGAGCTGGGAGCCAGTGCCGTTCCGCTGGGGCCTTCCTGGCCATTCCAGTTGCGTGGCCACAT
Organism: Neogale vison; assembly: GCF_020171115.1. Taxonomy (NCBI): domain Eukaryota; kingdom Metazoa; phylum Chordata; class Mammalia; order Carnivora; family Mustelidae; genus Neogale; species Neogale vison. Next base: position 43,162,089 of record NC_058093.1, read on the forward strand.
TTTATACTTCTACTTTGCTGCATGCTCAGAAGAAACGTGATGTTGTGACTGAATCTGCCTCGGCCTCCCAGGGGCCTCAGATGCTTCCACCTGGATGATTCCAGGGCAGACTGGCCCCTGGGAGGTTCTAGCCGAGGATGCCACAGCTCCCTTGCAGCGCTGGCGGGCATGAAACACACAGGTCGAGGGGTCTTCATTCCTAAGGATGTAAAACAACATAATAAAGATGGTGACCAGATGTAGAACTGGATCTGTGTAGAAACAACGTGATAAATGGGAAGTAAAATCAAATCAGCATACACCTTATGTCTCAGGCAGCTGGGGCCGTGGCAGACCCACAGATGGGCAGTTTAGATGGTGGAAATCCATTTCTCCCAGTTCTGGGGGCTGCAAGTCCAAGAGCAGGGCGAGGTCTGTCTGGTTCTCAGCAAGGATTAGATTCCCAGCTTGCAGAAGCCGCCCTCCCACATGTCCGCATGGCCTTTCCTACATGTGCTCGCTGCCTCTTCTTGTGAGGCCACTAAGTGCACCGTGAGAGCCCCGCCATCTCCACACCAACCCTGGTCACCTCCCACCATCTCCATCACCATAGGCTTTAATGGATGAATTTTGGAAGGACATAAACATTAAGTTTTGGAAGGACATAAACACTAAGGCCATACAACCTGGTGAATTCCTGTTTTTGTGGGCTGCCGTGTGCCCTCCTGTGCCACTGAAGGAAGAAGACACTCTGTGGACTCAATCACGCAAACCAAGCCTGTTCTCCCCACATCTTCCTCCCCAGGGCCTTAGGTCCCTTGTTAGGATATGTCATGAAGTGTAAGGGAAGGAAGCCAGGATTGATTCAGTGCCCACTCTTGAGTGTGTGCCCTCATTGCAGCCTGTAGACAATGAGGTGGTCTTAGGGGGAGTGGGTAGGGGAGAAGGTTGTCTCCCATTTTCACGGGTGAAGGACAAGGTTCAGGGAGGTAATTGGCCAAGATCTGCAGATGATGTGAATCTGAGGTCTGCCTCTGGCCTCCAGACCTCGTGCTGTCCACCTGCACCAGGTCCACCTGGCAAGGACCTCAAGGGCTTGGCATGAGGAGGAGCTCAAGGCAGGGCCACGCCTGCCACGCCCCACTGTGGCCTTTTAAGAACTCAGAAGCAGCAGGGTGCCTGGTGGCTCAGTTGGTTAAGCCTGACTCTTGGTTTCGGCTCAGGCCAAGATCTTAGGGTCCTGGGATCAAGCCCCACGTTGGGCTCTGCATTCACTGGGGGGTCGGATTCCCCCACCCCCTCTCATTCTGCCCCTTCTACTCATGTGCATGTGCTTTCTCTAAAATTTAAAAAAAAAAAAATCTTTTAAAAAAAAAAACTCGGAAGCAGTGATTCCTTTGCCACTCTTGACCTCAGTATCTTTCCTCAGGACGCCCATGGTGGCACAGCTTCTTAGCAAACACTCTCTCATATGTACATGCACACTCTGGTACCTTCCAGGGAAATTTGGGAGTCACTGCTTCAGCCACTCTGCAAATAGTTGGAACATGCAGGACTCGAAGACAGGCTGTCTCCTGTCTGTGACAAGGGGAGATCAGTCTTGAAACTTTCTAAAATTTAAGGATGTTTAACTCCCTAACACAGACACAACAAATCCCTGTTTTTGTGTTCCTTCTGAGGATGATACCTTTTGGGGGGGGATAGGGGGAGTGACACAGTTTAAAGATGGAAGGCAGAGAGAAACCCTGGATGAAGCCCCCCCACCATTTGCTTGAACCCCACCTTGCTGGATTCAGGTATTCATCAGATGTCTGCCTCACGTGCTTGTGGGGTGATCGCGGCACACTCCCGTGTCATTGGGTCATGTTAGAGAGGCTCCAGAGCAGGTGTGGTCTTGAGGTTGAGGTAAACTGTTGCTTGAGGAAGCTTTGCCAGTGCCCTTCTGCTTTCCAGTGGCATCCCTTTCCGTCGGAGCCATGCCGTAGGATCCAGGCTCCAAGCCCAGGGTGTCATCACCCATGAAAGAGGGAGGCCCCATGAGCCCCACGGCAGGCATCGCCACTCACACACACACAACTTACCAAGGGCTTCCTTTGTACTCAGGACATGGAGGAAATTGGCCATATGTCTGTGGGGTAATGGGCTCGGCTGCAATATGAAAATCTCTCAAATGGTTAAATTCAATGACATTACATCAGAGTTCATGAAGAGCGACAGCTGCACACAGTTTAATTCTATTTAATTTTTTTAAGGGGGAAAAAGCAAAAGAGAAAATGTTTTAGTTTCTCTTAAGCTGATTTCTCTCTGCTTTTGCCTTAAAAGTGCCTTTCTAGTTGCCACACAGTGATGTGATCATTATCCGCCACCTCGTCGCCGTGCCGTCCCTGCGCGCAGGAAAATACAAAAAGAGAGAGAGAGAGAGAGACCAGGGGAGCTTGTGAAGTATGACTTCCTATCCCAAGACTCATTGCCTGCGATTCGTAGCGCTTGACAGTAATGATCTTATTACAGTACTCTGGACCTTGAAGAGATTTCATGAGGAGAGAGAAAGGACAGGCCTCCGTGTAATCAAGTGGTGCTGAATATTCCACGCGTTTTTGATCACACACTGATTGGGCACAGTTTTAGCCCATCTTCTAGTCAATTATGCATGGCCCCTGCGCTCTCGGAGAGTCAGAAACATTGATGGCTGTTGTCTGGGTTTTGGCAGGCAGCCAGGGGTTTGAAGTGCCTTGCACACCATCATCCCAGGATAAGTGCTTTTTAGTTGGAATTGATTACCTTTCTTTGGGTTTTGCTTAATAGCAAAACTGCATTTGGAGAGGGCTTCAGGTGAAAAATGGACGTATTAGCCATTTAGAGCATCTGAACTCCCAGGCAATCCTTGGGCTTCCCTTGTTTCTGTCTAATTTCTGTTTAATGATATGACGTTTGGTAATATTTAAGATATTCCACGTCCTTTGCCGCCAAGCACACATGTTGAGCGTGGAGGGCAGGTTGGAGTGCGTGGCCACCATTGAGGGCTTCCAGGACAGTCCGGGGGATGCGGCTCCAGACTCTGAGGGAGTCTCCACCAGTGAGCTTCCATCCTGGTCAGAAGGCATTAATTACCTAGAGAGATCTGTGTCTGCAAGAAAATAGATGGTGGGTTTGTCCTGCAGTTGACCACCTCGTCATAGGTCACTGTGGCACGCTCTGCTGGTTGATGCCTAAGAGAGCTGTTAGCTTGGGGCTTATGCAGTTGTGTACTTCCCATTATTGATCTCAAAGCCTAGTGATATTTGAAAGGATGGGATTTTTCCTACCAGAATGATCACTTGATATTGTCCATTATGAAGCTAACACAGTTAAGCAAATGATAATATGCCTAAGAGACCACGGTTATGAACCAGGATTTTTTCTTCCCTGTGTTACCCTCAGAATTCTGGTTCTTAGTGTGTAGATGGTCTCAGAATCATCAGATAGGAAAACATGAAAGTTCTCTTTAAGTGTGTGTGTGAGACCAAGGAGTTAGACATACCAAAACCCAGTGGAGGGGAAGGGGGGAGTTGTTAGTAGATGTTTCTAGAAATCTGTCCTGAGCCTACCTCTAGCCATTGACATAACTGACACCGGAAATGGGAACTATGCCATTTTGCCACAGGGTCCCTCAGTAACCTGACTTGACTCTTCTTAATTGAGTAAATAGGTAGCTTTGTTCTTTTTTCTTGGTTTTCATTTAGAGCTTTCTTGCTTTCTGCAGGTGGGAATAATTTTCCTCTTCAGTGGCTCTCTGCAGAAGCCATGCATCTCTGTAGCAAGGTTACTAAACAGCCCTAGGAGAACTTACCAGAATCCCTAACTCCATGTTCTCTGTGCACATGCACAAACAGAGGGTTTTTTCCTTTCTCAGTCTCGTGAAAATAAGATTATTTTCTCTCAGTGCACGTTGAGTGATGATTCTTGAAAAGAGAAAACCTCAAAACAGAAAACCAAAGTTGACCACCACTGATGGCCAGAATTGCCCCCGATTGTTGACCTTTGCACGGTGTGGGCAATTCAGCCTTGTTTGTGGCCTCTCAGCCCCATGGGAATCTCTTATTCACATCCACACTCCAAACTGGCTTATCTAGGACCTTTCCTAAGGCATAAGTTCATGTAAAATAAAGGATTTTATAATAGGTTTTCAAAAGGATATTCCTTGATTTTGATAAGTTCCTATTCAAGCCCTTAAAGACTTTTGTCATCTTACCCATTGCTACATTTCAACAGGTTGATAAAATGTGTTTTTATAACAACTGGAAAATGCCAAATCCGCAGTTAGCAAATAGTGCAAGTTTTAAAGGCCATAACTTTAGAAGAGCATGGCATACAGTATGATGATCTCCTTTCAGCCTGTAATTTTACCTGAAAAAGTGAGTCTGGTGTTTGCATTTAAAGAAAAAGAGTCGATAAACTCATACAGTTTCATCTGTGAATGCAGAATAGCTCTTATAATTAACCTGTAATTTACCCTGAATAGGCCAATCAATTGATGTAAACAATTAAAGACCAACTGCTTTGTTGAAATCTGCCCCACCCTCCTGACAAACATTGGTTCCTCACAGTGTTGGGAGACCAGTCTCTTAAAGCTAGGATACCAGAAGGAGGGAGGGAAGGATTCATCTAGTGGTTGGTGGTTTGGGACCGTTTTCTTAAACAACTCGTAACAGTGAATGTAAGTTGTATTGTCTACCGTTGGCTCTCAAGGAGTGCTAAAGACAGGTATTGACAGCATCCTTCCCAGTTCTGCCAGCGGGAATGGGAAGGGACACGGATATGGTTTGGCTGTTTTGTTTTCAGTGGCATAGAACCCCCCACCCCCACCCCACCACCATGAGCACTCATGGAGGGGAGGAAATGAAGCCAGCCCTCAGCCATCATCTCCTCCAAACTATGCATGGTTCCAGAATGGTGGTAAAGAGCCATTGGTCTTCTTAAATTTTGAACATTTGAAGATGAATATGTTGCTGGTGTCAGTAACTTGTTACCTTCTATTTCTGATCACAACAGATCAGATTAGTTCACCCAAGAGGATTCTTTGTCCCAAGTTCCTTTCTTAAAGAACTCTAAGACATGATTTGAAGCCATTCATTTATAAGCCAGATCTAGTTCTTGGTGTCACTTTTTTCCCAAACCTCAAAGTATTCTGATTCCCCCCTCCACACTGTCAAAATCAATGAGTACATTATGTGACTGGGATGGAACATTCCATAAGCGATCAAGGTCTGCATCAAGGAAGGGCATTTACCCCTGCAAGGCCATTTGCAGGCAATTTCCAGGGAAGCAAGCTGGGAAAGGAAGTATGCATTAGGAGAGACTTGGAGCTCTGGGGATGCTGAGGCCACATGGGGGTGGGACTTAGGGGCCGCAGGGGGAAGCTGGACCTGCAGCTGAGATGCTGCCAGGGGACCAGGGCTGGAAGGGGCTCCATGCAGGCAGGGCTACTCTGTCGGCAGGTGAGGTTGGGCTCCATCCTTTGCTTCCAGCTCCTCCTCCCATTTTCCTCATTCTTGCTTCTGTTCTCATTTTACTCTTTCTTTCTCGAACTTTCTTTATCTGGGACTTTTCTTGCTTTTTTTCTCATTTTCTCTTTCCGTTTTTTCTGATCTATACCTCAGTAGGCATCTTTTTCTCCTTTACTTTCTTATTTTCTCTCCTTGTGTTTTGCTAATTTTTTAACTTTCTGTGTATCATGAGGAAATGCATAACATAAAATCTGCCCCTGTAAGCTTAGGGTTCACTTTCAAAGTGTCGCCTAACCATCACCGCTGCTGATTTTCAGATCTTTATTGTCGCCCCTTTCTCTGGCCCAGGGTGACCTCTAGCCTACTTTTCGGCTCTGTGGATCTGCCCGTGCTGGATATGGTCTGTAAATGGGATCATTTAGCGTTTGTCCTTCGTGACAGGCTCCTCACACTCTGCCTGTCTCCAGGGCTCACCATGCACACATGTGTTAGTGCTCCCGTCCTTTTTAATATCGAGTCATATTCCATTGTGTGCACAGACCACGTTTGGCTTACATGATAACCTGCTGATGGACACTTGAACTGTTTCCACTTTAGGCTGTTGCGTAATGTCGCAGTGAACGTTGGCATAAAATAGCTGGTCCTTTTTCTCGCTTTTTTTAATAGCGTTTATGGAAGAGTGCATTTAACTTTTGGAAGAGTGTCCAGATTCCCTCGTTCCTTACATTGCTCTCTGCCTTTCCTTTGTTTCCTCATCTGTGCTATGGACTTGAAGGACCTCCCACAGTTGAATGAATCAATTTTTGTCTCCCTCTTAATTACAAAGCTAAATATATATGACTTGAAGATGTGTTTGAATCTTTTCCGTTTTCCTTTTTAAAAAGCTCTAAATGTTTTTTAGTTCAAAGCTCCTTTCATTGGTTTGGGAGTGTTGATGGACTCCCCACATCTGCTGCTTGAGTGGATCACACCACCCAGCATCCTGAGCCCACGGGCTCCCCCTGACCACACAGACTCAGAGCCGTAGGCCGGCGTCCCCAGGGGGTGTGCTCCTGTGTCCACACACCTGCCTGTCCTAGGCACAGGCATTTCTCACTATAGTTGCTCAGACCCCAGCATGCCCCAGCATGTGGGTTCATGAAACCTTAAAGACAAGAGATGATTATTCCTCACTTCTGCCAACTCTACTTTGACCAAGATGAGCTTTTCCACTTCCCTTCGAATTAGTGACCACAGCCGTTCGCCTTTGCCCATCATCCCGCTGCAGCAGAACCCATGTGCTGGGTGGGTCAGGTGTCCCGGCCTCCACTGCCCTGTCCTCCTCACAGCACTTCCCAGGACTCAAGTTCTGGTGCCTGGTACCCGTCACTTCATTTTCAAGACAACGTGGGTCTGGACACTGGCGCCCTCCTAATTCCTGTGCATTTTGCCTGCGCGTCGTTAAAAACTTCCAGCCTGGCTCACGAAGGAATGCAGCCGATTGCTATGGGCTCCATGGTTGTATGTTTCTCTCCGTAAAAGCTCAAATACTGCTATCTGTTCTGTGAACCAAAGTTAGTATTAGAATAGAAGCAGCTGTTTTCAGGACAAGTCAACCCCCTTGGAAAGCCCTCGTCCCTCCCTCTCTACTCTGCCTGCCCCTCCTTCCAGCTACCCAGGCCAGCAGGTGCAGTGCCAGCCCTCCAGGGCAGCCTCTGTGGCTCAGGCATTAGGACAGGGGCCCACTAGGACGGCTTGTCTCTGCTCCACAGTGTCTAGGGCCTCACTTAGAAGACCAAGTCCGGAGGCTGGAAATCTCTGGAATGGTTGTCAGCTACTTATTGGTGCCTGTGAGGACCTTCACAGGGTCTGTCAGCCAAAACATCCGCACATGAGCTCTCCACATGGCCAGGGCTTCCTCCTGACACAATGGCCAAGCACCATAGGAGAGCCATGTAGCCAAGAGGAAGCCATGTTTCCCTCTGAGCCTGAGCCTCAGGGGACACACAGTGTCACTTCTCCTGTAAACTGTCAACATGGTCACAGAGTCCCACCTAGGTTCCAGGTAAGGAAGTAGGCTCTGTCTCTTGCTTGGAGTGTGGCAAGATTCTAGAAGAGTGTGTGAACCTCAAACATTGCTGCTCCCATTATGGAAAAATCGCCACAGGTAGTAAATAAATACATGCTATGTCAGGTTGTGGTCAGCGCAGTGGAACAAGATGACGCAGAGCAGGAGGACTCACAGTCCCCAGGGGAGGGCAAGGTTATTTTCTGATGTGGGCGAAGGGGCCAGGAAGGCTCCCTGAGGAGACCTAGGAGCAGAGACCTGGCGGAGGAGGCGAGGCTGGGAGCAGGTGGTCCGCTGGGGTCCTCATGTTCCTGGCAGAGGGGTCACATTCCCACTGGAGTTACGGGGGCCTCAACAAACTCAGCACTTGTCCCTGGTCAGTCTAGTGACCTCTGTGCATATTTATGTTCTGCTGTATTGCTGACTTTTACCTTGATTTCAGTATCGTGATTTTTTTAGTGGTAAAATAACAGGAAAAATCATTTCATTTTATTTTTAGAGTTGTTATATGTTTATTTCTCCATTTCTTAGTAGAAGAGTCAATATAAAAATATTTCAGTATCCTCTAGCCTCTTCCCCACATACATTTGTACTCTAGTATTATGGGATTTGCCCTTTCCAAGCAGCACTGGGCATCTAGAACTTGTACTGCCTTTAAAGGTGCTCCAGAGACCCACTGAATACAAAGGGATGCTTGAGAAAAATGATCATTTTTCTGCATGCTAAAGAAGAAGAAATACAGAAGAAGTTCTTGAGTATTTTATTCTGTGTAGAATTATTTTCAGAGTTGGGAGAATGGCATTGGGAGTTTTCCAACAGTGGGAGGAAGACATGAGCCCTTAATAGTGAATATTCTCCTTTCTAGTGCTCTTAAGATGAAGGCAATCACATAAGGTTATCTTGCTTCATGGGTAATTAAGGCATTTCACTCTGTGATCCCTTATTCTAATGAAGAAGAAGAAATTTCTCTTTTGCTGAATTATTTCTTACAAGGACTTTATTTCTGCTCATTGCTCCGATTTTGCAAAGTGTTCCTTTTACTTGCAATTGTCCCCTATAATGTCTTACTGGACTGTGAGTCAGGGGGAAAAAAAAGTAGATTCTCCACAGAATCAAACTTTTAAAAAAATGCTTAGAATCTCACTGCCCACAAAAGCAAAACAGGCAACATGGCAAGCATCCAGATCCCTCTCTTCTCCTTCGGCTGTAGCTACACTTTGCTCACCTGTGGCGTTTGGTTTTTTTGCCAAGGACATGGTGGATCCGGGTAGGCAGGTGGCTGTGCATGAAGAGAGGCTGGGGAGGGTGAAAGTCGTGGGACCAGGCAGATAGAAGCCACTTAGGAATTCGGGCTCAGGAACCACGCGTGTTGGGTTCGAATTCGGCTCTACCTCTTGCTGGCGGGATGGCCTGGGTGAGCTCCTTGTCTCTCCCATGGCAGTGCTCTCAGCTGTGAAATGAGGGGACCGTGCCATGCCCCTGCTGTCCGAGTCACGGAGCTCTATCCTGAGTCCACAGGACAGAACCCTCCCCTCATTCCTTCTCGGGAGCTGGTTCGTGCATACCACAGTATTACTCTCGGGAGCCGGCGTGCTCCCCGCGTGTCTGAAGATGATGCTGACTCACCCGAGAAAGGGCCCAGGGGCCCTGTTGTTCTGACTTAAGGGGTCATTTGTTAAATTGTGCTACTTTCAGTGTCATGGACAGTAGCAATCAGAGATCATCCTTGAAAGAGCATTGACCAAAATGTTGAAGCTACTTCTTCAACATCCAGACCTCCTGCCTGCTACCATTCTTCCCTCGCGTGGTGGGCAGCAAAAGAGAGTGGCCCCTCTCACTGCCCCATGAGCGGGAACAGAAATGGTTTTCAGGCGGAAGTGGCACGTTGCCACAGGACCCCACTGCATCGACTCCTCCCAGCCTCTCACAGCTGATCTCCAAGTGAAGGCCATATGCCTTCCTCTGCCTCCTCCAGGGAGCCTACACAGCCACAGAGGTGAACTGGAGACCCTGCACTGTCGTGACTGCCATTAACATTGGAAACCACACCCCCCCAAAAGAACCCACAAAAAACAGATTTTTTTTTTTAAATTGGAAATTCCCTTAAGATAGTGGTAAAAGTGCATTAAAAATGAAGAAAAACAACTTAATATTGAGGCATGGGTTTTTATATGTATGGCCTATCAATGACTTTAACACAGACTCTGCACCTTCGAGACCCCAGTGGAGTTGTTTTCCCTCAGCATTGGCAGCAAGGGGTCTAGGACGCCCCCACATCAGAGCTGTGCAACTGCTCGCCTTTGTGGCGAGGACAGGGCAACGTATTGCTTTTCCTCCTTTTGCTAGGCTGCTGAATTGACTGGGGCTGCTTGTCCTGTGTCCTGTGCCCCTGCATACTTACTTGCTGGTGTCCCCAAAAGCCCGGCACTGTGCATGCGTGTGGGGTGCTCCTGATGTATGCTGATACAGTAGAAGAAGAGGAAGGGTACCTCCATGGGCCCACGTGGACATACCAGAGGATTTTCCAAAGTATTTCTTCTGTACAAGTTGGTTTTATGTGATAGAAACCCAAAAGTTTGTGTTTCGGATAATGAATCCAGCAAGATGCTCTGAAGGAAAAAGTTGCAAAAACATCACGTAGTCTCTTTTCCTGTTGGGAATTTTAGTCGATAGATGTGCTCAGAAACCCTCCATTTAAGAGAAGGAAAACAGAGTCTTCATTTAACTTATTTAAATGGTGATACCAGGTGGGTGTGCCATACCCATCTAAACCGTAGTTAGTCCTCAGGACCATTCTGTTCTGGAACACATTTTGGGAAATGTTCAAACCAAAGAAGACAGTGTTGGGTTTGGTGGTTTTTTTGGGGTTTTTTTTTGTTTGTTTGTTTGTTTTTAAGATCTTTTTAAATAATCTCTGCACCCACTATGGGCCTTGAACTCAGAACCTCGAGATCAAGAGTCTTATTCCACCAACTGAGCCAGCCAGGCACTTTGGGAGTACAGCATTTTAATTGCTTATCCGACAGTGTGTGGGATGTCCTGAAGCCTCCTCACTGATAATTTGGGAAAGACTGAGTGAGCACGTGGGATTTCACCCATGTGAAAACCCAGAACATTCCTAGGGTCACAGAGGTCTTGAGTGTTTGTTCAGCTCTGGAAAGCTGCAGTCCCAGGACTGCTCTGGGGCAGACATCAGCCTCATGGTCCCTGGCCCCTAATTCCCAAAGATCTCCAGGCCAGAATTACAGCTCACATTACAGATCACCTGAAATCAGACAGCACACTTTCCTTATGTGTCTTTTTTAATAACTGTGTGCTTTCATTTTATCCTTTCAAGGCACCTTAGAGAATGCTTACCCCTGCTTGAATCCTTTGCATTTAGCATATTTCCATGCACGTGTTTATATGTATTCCTGCAAGCTAGTTACACATAGAGATGTTCCTGACTTTTTCATTGCTGTGTGATAGTGGAAGGAGATAATGTCGTCTTTTTGTGCAGGTGCTTATATTCATCTGGAACTTGCTGATGGACAGATGCATATACTCCATGGAGGCTTGCTTCTTTCCATGTTGAAACTTGAAAAATAAATCATCTTCATTACATTTAATATTTATTATTTACTCTTTGCCAAACTATACACTAATTGCATTCTGTGCATTATCTTCTTTAATCCCGACTTTCCCCCCCGACCTGATGAGATAGGCATTAAGCAAGAGTAGAGGGTTCAAAAGACCAAGTTGTGTTGGTTTCCACCTTCCGTGAATTTCTTGGGGAGAGAGAGTATATTGAATGAATTTGATTTTAATCAAAACTAAATGATACTCAGAATCAAAATGATACTCAGCATATGGTGCCATAGAAATAAGTATATTATTTTCAGTATTGTTTCTCAGTAAAATCTTTAATTTACCTGAAAAGGCATGCTAACTATCACCCTCCCACAGTGGGGCAGGGTTGGGGGGCAAGGACAGAAGATCTGCTTCAAGAAACTGCAGGCTCTGTGAATCTTGGACGGGAGGCCTGTGCCGCAGCCCAGCACCCTAGGAGGGCACAAGCCTCCGTAGGGCACTCGGATGCTGCTGGTCAGATGTCACCGTTGTGCAAAACTGTAAGCTGTCCTGAGCCAATGGGAAGCCCTTCTGCTCTCCTGCTGCCCAGGATTTTGTGTCAGGACCCTGCTCTCTCCGCGTGGCTTATTCATCTTTGTTCATGTTGTGCTTCGCTCTTTCTCTCCCTTTTCTCTTCTCTTCCTTGCCCCTCACCCAAAAACTCCATTCTGCAAATGGACTCGGAGATGGGCCTTGATAAAACACTGGCGTGTCGCCCTCGCAGCCTCCGCGTGGCGGTGTCATTAGCTCTTGCTGATTATCTGGCTGCGCGAGCTGAAGCTGCCGCCGCGGCGGGCTTGGCAGGGTGCGGAGATTAACTGGGGGCTTTCTAGCCGTTTGTCACACAAATAGCGGTGCCAGTAAACTGAAAAACGATAAATCATTTTTCTCAAGATTGAAACCTTTTATCAGTTGTTTCAGTTTCATTATTCAATCAACGATTAGCAGCCAGCCGTCCTCGCTCAGTCATCCGCTGCACACAGCTCCGGCTGCTGCCAGCTGAGCAGCTCACGGGCCCCTTCCTCCCACCTGTCCTCTTGCTGGTCCCCGCCACTAAATAGACAAGCGGTAGCTCGGTTTCCGATGTTCCTCTCCTGATTTCCTAAAGCTAGGCTTTGACACACGGTTCCTTTCTGCTGTAGCTGTGAGATTGGTCGGAGGGGTGGAGGGCATTTTTCATTTGCCTCCTGGTGGGTGTTTTATTTAAGATATTTTTGCCTTTTAATTTAAATGTCTGCCATCTTGATTAAAGAAATGAGGTGGCAGTATTCTTGCTCACACCTAAGTCCTTGATGTCGGGGTGAATGGGTGATGGAGCCCTTTGGCTGCCCGCTCCAGGGCCCAGTTCATCCAGAGGGAGAACGGAGAATGGCACCATGGCCCCAGGCCGGCAGGTAACTGACCCTCTGGAGATGCCAGTGGCCTGTGGTCCACGTGTGTGCCTGCCCCGGCAGAAGGCAGTAGATGCTGATACTGTGGTTCATTGAAAACAGAGTCATTCTGGAATGTTGACAGATCATGGCCATCAGAAGAGGCCTGCAAATTTTGTAAAATGTTGGGGCTACTAAGAGAGATCTTTGCCTTTTTTTTTTTTGGCTTTTTCATTCAAGTTTAGTCTATCAGAAAATATATTTCTACCACTAGCTACATGTGGAAGAGGGAAAAATCCCTTAGTTTATTTATGTATCGAGACCCCTACTTGGTTATTCTGTTGGAGCTCTCCTCAGCCAGGAGTGGAGGAGTGTGTGTGTGTGTGTGTGTGTGTGTACACACATGCACATATGTGTGAAGACTTTAGGGAAGACTTTTTTTTTAAGAGAGAAAAAGAGCATGAGTTGGGGGGTGGGGCAGAGGGAGGGAGAGAAAGAGCCCCAAGCAGGTTCCACACCCAGTGCAGAGCCTGATGCTGGGCTCGAGCCCACAACCCTGAAATAAAGACCTGAGCCAAAATCAACAGTTGGACCCTGAACTGACTGAGCCACCCAAGCGTTCCTAGTGAAGACATTTTTTTTAAAATATTTATTTATTTATGTTAGAGAACACAAGTGAGAAGGGCAGAGGGACAGAGAGAGAATCTTAAGCAGACTCCAGGCTGAGCACACAGCCTCACATGGGGCTCCAGTCTCACAGACCTGAGACTGAGACCTGAGCCAAAACCAAGAGTTGGGTGTTTAACCAGTTGAGATACACAGGTGCCCCAAGACTTTTAAAAATACTATAATTTTAGAAGTATTCTGAATTATATCTCTACAGCTTTCAAAAATACTTCCATACCATCTTGAGACTAATCTGTATTTTTTCCCTTGGTGGTACATTTTTGTGACGGATGTGACTCTGTCTTGTTCCTTCAGTTCCTATAGCATCAACATCAAGATAACGTCATACAATATGTGGTTAGTGGTTTGTCACATGCTGATACTGTTAAGTTGTCCAATTTATTGTTTAAGAAGAAGTAATTTGGAGAACTTTTCCAGCTGCCCCAGCGTAGTCATTTTCCAAGATAACTAGTAAAAACCTCTGTACTTTGTAACTGGAACACTCCCAGCCCCACTCAGTGAGAAGGTTTTGGTCTCCCCATGGATTGTAGCAGTCCTGTCCCATCTGCTGAGATCCCTTTCTGCCGCCCTTCCTTGCCATCTTCCTCAACATGTGTGTGAGACGCGGTGTGTGCACACCCGCCCCCACCACCACGAGGGAGTTCCTTGCTCTTGTTAAAGAGTTTCTTGGGGGAAAAGAGTTTCATCTTTTGCTCCTTCACCTTTGAGAACAGAACTCCATACATCCTCCTGTCCTCCCTGGATGAGTGGCTCACTAGGAGAAAATAGTGGAGGCTCTGAGAACTAATACAGAAGGTCACTAGGAATTATTCAGATAACACTCCAACCAGCGTTTCCCTCCCTCATGTCTGTCATGCTGTTTGAGCTTTTTTTTCTGTGCATCTTACACTTTGCGTGGTCTTGATCTTGTGCACGCAGTAAGGGGAGGATGGCGGCATGCACCGAGGCAGACTTTGTGCCCCTCTTGGTGCCATGTCCCCTTCATGTCTTGTGGCAGCCCTGGGATGGAGGAGGAAGGGGACTGTGGCACTCTGCTCTGAGTCACCCTTTGGCCACCCTGTGCCTCTGCCAGATGGGGTGGCCTGAGCATCAGCTTTCCTACCTCACTCCCGTTCTCTGTCGTACATTACCTTGCCTTGCCCCTGCACCCCTGAGGAGGGACACATTCACTATGCCAGCTGGTTGGGCCACTGACCCACTAAATCCCACCACAGCTTGTGACTGTATCTCCTCTGTGAAGGGAGCAGTCCATTGCCATCCTGATACTATTTTCTTGGCAGTTTGCATGTCCTGCATGCTCTGTAAAATACCACTTTTCTTCCCTGAAAGAATTAGAAAAAAATAAATAATAAAAGAAAACCCTCAAATAATGCATATGTGGTACAGATTCCTGTGTTGTATACTCATTCATGAAACTGATGGTCAAAAACCATAAGGCCACAAGCTTAGTACTTGTATGGAATGAGCCACTCTAGGATTCCTTTATCTTACAGTTTGGGGTTTTTCTATATGAAATGCCCCTCAGTGAGAATGCCAATTGCACTTCATATCTTGTACCCAAGTGAAATATATCTATTTGGGGCAATATTTTGTACATGCACTTGTGATTGCGCACTTGTTTTGCCTACGTAACTTTATCAGTATTTCTCTGTGTAAGTAAAGGGGCTGATTTGGTCCCCTGACACTTGGGAATCTGAGCTCAGACCTTCCAGAGCAGATAACTTCCCACAGCTGTGCCTTCCTGAATTTCACAAAACCAACTTAACATGACTCTGGTCTTTAATTTTATTAAACTCTTCCACTTTTAGTTAAAAAGGTGAGTTTCTTGTGCTGATTACAAGCAAAGATCTAAATTCAGCATGGGAGCAAACATTTTCTCTCAGTGGGTCGAACTCATTTTCTGATTCTTGCAAGTTAATTCTGAAGATTGACTGGAGGATTGTTCAGACTTGGTACACTTTTGTTAAATATATGTTGTAATTCACTAAAGGGGAAAAAACATAATTTCAAGGTCTGTAATGCCAGATGACATACAAGGAGACAGCTTTAGTATCCATAAGAGCTGGCCTTATTGAATTGCTGCCTCTAGAGAGCCTTAGTTCACAAACGTACCCTGAAACTCATGTTCATGATCAGAAATTAAACAGCCCATCTAGGCACAACCACTGGGTGGAGCAGGCTTTCAAGTTGTTAAGAGTTTCCAGAGTGGGGGCTTCCGGGTGGCTCAGTGTGTTAAGTGACTGCCTTTAGCTCAGGTCATGATCCTGGGGTCCTGGGATCGAACCCTGAGTTGGGCTCCCTGCTCAACAGGAAGCCTGCTTCTCCCTCTGCTGCTCCCCTTGCATGTACTCTCTCTCCCCCCTCCTCAAATAAATAAAATATTAAAAAAAAAAAAAAGAAGAAGAAGGAGAAGAATTTCCAGAGCATGTGTGACATGTACTGGTCATGCCACACAAAGATTTCAAATTGTCTTTAATTTGTAAACGTTGGTTTAGTGAGAATAAGTGATACCTGACAATGAGATAATAGTTTCCTCTGTACATACTCCAAGCAGTAGAGTAATCCTTTCCCTGGGTAATGTTACTCTTGGCCTTTCCATCTGAAGAAACAATTAAAATGATCAGGAGAAAAATATCCATACTCCTGCCCAAAGATGCTTATTATAGTATTTTTAATAGACTTTATTTTCTAGAAAAGTTTTAGTTTCTAGAGAAGACTTCTAGAAAAATTGAGGAGCTACTGCAAGTAATTCCCAAATGACCTCCACACATGCACATGTGTACACATGAGTTCCCTCGTTATTCACATCTTTAATTAGTATGGCATATTCATGAGCCAACATTGGTACATTTTTATTAACTGAAGTCTGTACTTTTTTTGGATTTCCAAGGTTTTTTCCTGCGATCTCTGCTCCAAGATGCCTGCCAGGATACCACATGACACATGGGGCTGCGACATTTTCTCAGACTTTTCTTGTTGTGGATGACCTTGACAGTTTTGAGGAGTGCTGGTCAGGCATACTGTAGGATCTCCTACTGCTGGAATTCATGTAATGTTTTTGTTAGGATTAGTCTGGGGCGGTGGTTTTGAGGAGGAAGACCACAGAGATAAAGTGCTGTTTGGTGGGGGTGGCACCTGGGTGACTCAGTTGGTTAAGCATCCCACTCTTGATTTTTGCTCAGGTTGTGATCTCTGGTCATGAGAGCAAGCCCTGCATCGGGCTCTGTACTTGGTACAGAGTCTCCTTGTCCTCTCCCTCCCTCTCTGTTCCTCTTTCTCTCTCTCTCTCAAAATAAGTAAATAGGATCTTTGTGTGTGTGTGTGTGTGTGTGTGTGTGCACACGCACGCTGTATTTGTCACGCACTTCTCAAGGGTCATACTCCCACTGGCGTATATGACCTTGATCGCTGGCTTGAGGTTGTGTTTGTCAGCTGCCACTCTGTGAAGTTACCCGCCCCACCCTCCCACTTCCACACTGTGCTCCTGGGGAGGAAGCCTCTTGGTCAGCTGTCCCTGAGAATTGGGGAGTTAGGCTCTTCTTCCTCTAGGGTTTGGTAACAACATAAATTATTTGGGATTCTTCTACATGGAAGCTTTATCTCTTCTCCCCCATTTATTTATTCAGTTACTTCTTTATATTTGCATCAACTCTTGGCTATTTCTTTTATACTTTAGGTTATAATCCAGTACCACTTTGCTTATTTTGTGCTCAAATTGTTCCAGCTCTGGCCACTGGAAGTCCTTCCTGTTGGCTCTTTTGCCTCTTGTCACCTGCCCCACACCCCAACAATTACGCTTGTTTGCCTTAGCCCTTCCTTAACTTCCTAGGACCATACAATGCCCTGGGCTCATTTGTGCATTTCCTGACCCAGTGCTAGAATGAGCCACTTCTCCGAGGAGCCCTAGTTCTTTTTGTTGGAGAATAGCATTGGAGACAGAGATCCGTGGGCTAGATTTGCTTGTTGTGACTGGTGTCATTTCTCCTTGGCTCTGTCCTCAGCATGGCAGAGAAGAGAGACCAGTGTGTGTGTCCTACCACGTCTGTACCCATATCTGTAAATAAATCTGTATGTGACCATCTCTATCCATATTAAGTCTAAGAGAAGGTAATGTTTTTAGTAACATGAAGCTAGAAATAACTAAATACTTAACGATAAGGAACAGCTGCGACTATGCCACGCTGACTCCATGATGCAGCTGTTAAAAAGAATGATTTTGAAAACTATGGTAACCTAACACCTTGCATTCGAAAGTAATACAGGTCTCTGTAGAAGTCATACCTGTAAGTGGGGTAATTATGCATACATATGGATAAGAACTTTGAAGAGGACAATGGGATGGCTCATGGTTTATTCTTGTTATTAAACTGCTGTGAACCTAACTTTGCTCCTGCAATAATATTGAAGCAGTGTTCCCGTATGTTCTTGCTTGAGGCTGAATAAAGTGGGTGTATTTAGATCATTCTTACAGAAAGCAATGAGAACTTTATTGTTACTCTGCTGTGTGAGTACAGCTCTCTCCTGGGCCCTCCTGAGATAATTGTGACCTTGTTCGTTCACTCACAGTAGCCAGGGGGCAAGCTGCAGAGCTGCAGAGTTCTGTGTGGCCAAAGCAGTTTTGCAGAAAGCAACGTGTTAGTGTTTCAAGGCATGCATGTCCATGGTAGCAAGAAGAATCAAAAGTTTAGAAATCTTCTGTCTGTCACTCTGCTCTTTGTACCCTATCGACTAAACACATATCTGCCTATCTCACAGCTTCCGTGGTTTCTGAAGCTACAGATCAGAATTCTGTTAGAAATTTCCAGGGAAATTCTCCTGAAATGCCAAAGGTTACAAATGTTTCCGAGAAGATATTTTTGCTAGTCTTCTCTGATTCACATAGCCATGTCTGTGGGGACTGTGACGGGCGAAATAGCCCTGAAGAAGTGTCCTGTTTCACTCAGGCAGGTGTAGGAAGTCAGCTACAAAGATGGCAGATCAAATGCGGCATCCGCCATGGTGGAAGCTGGTGGTCCAGTGATCACAGCCCCTCAATTATAGCCCTGCAAGGGGCGCAGGCAGCCGTCATCAAATAATTACGCCTTTGATTAGTTGCTTTAACTGGTCATCGCCTTTGAAATACGATAGCGCAATTCAAGGTTTTATTAAAAAACTATTTTTTCTGGAATTGTTGAGAAAGAATTTATGTTAAAAAAAAAAATCCAAAGAAAAGCCTGCAGTACATTCTCTTGGAGGAGACTGGGAAGAAGAAAGGAAAGCAGGGGTGGGAGGTGGGGGGGATGAATGTTTCCCATTATCACTCCTTCCCTTGGTAAGCTGCTCAGGCAGCCTGCTGCCCAGCCTCCCCACCACCACCACCCCCAGTGTGGCTGGCCCTTTTCCTGCCACCCACTTCCCCAAGCCCTGAGCTGGCCCTCTGGGGCTGGCCCTCGGAGAGGGGCTGGGAGATGGAGCTAGGCAGAACCCTTGCCCCATCACACTTGACTGTGTGAACACAGTTGAAGCCATCTCACAAAAGGTGTATTCCGTACACACATCATTCATCTTGGCAAAACTCATTTGCACCTCATTTTGTCCTAAGTGAGAATTTGGTTTGCATCTTGTTCCTGTTTGGAATGCCAGGTATCCAGCCCTGTAACACGAAATGCCATTCCCGAGTAACTAGCCCTAGAGAAAGCTGGAGACCCATCACTACACATTAGCTCGACAGTCATCCAGAGGAGAGTGAAGCGGGGCCCCCTTGTCCATATGATCCTTACAAGTCACCCCCAATCTCCCCCTCCAAAAAAACCTTTCCTTTTCAAAATGAATAGCTGCTCCATGAAGACAGGGAAAGAAGTTAATACCATGTACTGACGTGTTTCCATTCTCCCTCTGAGACTGTGCCAAACCCAAATCTGCACCCAGATTTATCATGAAATTGTGCTCAACTTCAGCTCTTATTTTATTCTAGTCCCTGTTAAAAGTCATCCTCTTGGCATCATACTGAAAAACCCAATTAATTTTGGGTACCCTTGAACCCTTACCCTGGAACGCAGTGTGTTTCTAGGCCATGAGGAAAGCTGGCTCTCCACCTAATTGGAACTTCTGGTTTTATGGTGTATCCCGGAGCTTTCGCTTAGTTTTTATTTTCGCTGTTTTCTGGGGTTAATGGTATTTTCTGTGTGCATCTGCATTAACCACTATGCAGAAGCCCTCGGCAGCTTGCCTCTCCTAGCAGTGTTAAAGAAGCCACCGCTACGGAAATTGTATTTGCTGTAAAGAAAGCCATTAGGAGTTATTGGAAATTGAATTAAAATTTTATAATTAAGGGTCAGTGACTTAATTTCAGGGTTTTCTTTAGTTGGGTGTTTTATCTTCTGCGTTCTGGAGCTTCTGATTAGCTAGCTCTCGTCTTGCTAGAAACTGGCAACGGTGAAGTTCTTTTGCATCCTGAATGGACGTCCTATATTTGCTTGGCCTCCGGTTTTGTTTAATCCTCTCAAAGCCCCTTTTAATGGACGTTTCAACATGACTACTTCTCTGTGTGGCAGCCTCTAGGAAGCGACCGTTATGTCAAGCCCCTTCACAGCTCAAGGAGTGAGTTCCCAGTGCATAGGAATCTTCGGGGTTGCATCTTGTAAGGGTAAAAAAAACACACACACAAAAAAAAAAAAAAAAACACACACACACACACTGCCTTTTTATAAGAGAACAGAACATTTACAGTCTTGTTGAGCAAATGAACATTTAAATGGCCAGGACAAAAGAAATCTATAATCTCTAACCTCACAATGAAATCGCCACCAACAAAAGATCACAGAGTGCTGGGCGCGCTAAACTGGAAGTGACACAGAACCCCAGCCAGACCCACAGCTGCCCGCGGGGGCTCCTGGGGGATGCTCTTTATCCAGCATCCTGGTCCCAGAAAGCTCTGAGGAGCAGAGGCACTCCCCTCTGCACAAGTGGCATTTATACGGATGGCCTCTTTAAAAATAAATAAATACACGTCTGGTGTGGACTGGGAGCGGTGCTGTCTGACAAGGTTATCATTTGGCTTCTGTAAGAGCTACAAGCTTACAGTCCCTTGTATGAATGCAGGGGGTTATTTGTTTCGTTTGGAGACAAGACATTCTTAGAAATGAGTGACACACCTTCTCCGTCCCAGCCCCTTCCTCCGTGTAGGTAAAAAGATCCTATTCGTTCTCATAATTGATTCTGAGGGCTACAGCGTGCCTCATTTAGCCGGCCCTGTTCAGTTCACACCAGGGATGTAATTCATGTGCACTTGGACATCCAACATGGCTGACAGGGCTTGGACATACAAGCTCACGGCTGCATCATTTTTTAATCAGCTATCTGAGGAATATTTATCTAATCAGCAAAGAGCGCTGTCAGAAGGAGACCATAGGTGACATTAATATAAGTCTGTGGTCTCCTGGTACAATGATGGAGGAAGACTTTAGGAGAAAACCCTGCTCGTTTGAGCATGCCAACAGACTAAGGAGTATTTTTATTCCCCGTGTAAAGAGCCAGTCCGAAATTCTCCTGCTAGAAATCTGCATGTGATCAGTTCTCAGGTTTTTGTTCACATGCTGTAGTTTAAAAAAAAAAAAAAAAACGGGAATTTTTTTTCTTTGCTTACAGAAACAAAATAACAATTTTTTCTTTAAAATAAAATTTGTTTTTAAGTCCCTCATGATCATTGTGTGAACTCCTATGAAAGGGTATATCTTGCAAAAACCAGGAGATGTGTCATAACTGGGAGTTGTTAACTCTAAATGATTCCAGCTACTCTAACTTAGTAGAAAGCCCTAATTTGCACATTTTCACCCTCGCTCGCTCTCCTTTGAAAAGATTGTGACTGTCTGTTAGTAATTATGAGTTGAGTGTATTGTGTCATATCTCATTTTGGACTTCTGGACACAGAATTCTTCATTTATAACTCTCAGACCTTACCTTAAAGAAATATTCTGTGAACTGAAGTTAATGCCCGCCTCCCTTCTTTAGATGTAGGACTCAAGATAAGGAGCATTTGAGACCCAGATGAGCTGGGTCACAGCCACCCCACCTGGCAATGTGGCACATGCTACTGAAGAAGACCAGTCACTCCAAATGTGGATCTCTGTGGGGCAGCTTTCTGGAAAGGTTATGTTCCTCAACGTCCAGGGCGCATACGCTTATACACTTGTCAGCCTTAGGACTTGGGTACCATAGATCCTGCAGGTCACCTCTCTTTGTCTTTCTTTGTAATTCGAAGATTACCTTATAAATTCACTCTGCTAATGTGAATCAGTGCTTCTTCAGCCAGGGGGCTCTTCGTTCATCATAGGGGGACAATGACAATGCCACTGTTACTAAAAGGCAGGAAGCTTTCTGTCTTAGAGTTCAGAGGATGAGTCCCTACTCTCTTACCATGTCTTTTTTAAAATTTTGATCTTTTCAACCTTAGGAAACACATTCCAACCTGTATAATGATGAGTTCTATGACCTTCTCTATCATAATTCTTAACCCATCAGCCATGTGTCCCACGTATCGCCTCTTGATGTGGCATTCATGTAACAATCTGGTATTCATCGTGAGCTCATAGTTCACGTTTTGATGCCATTGTGGGGAGACATTGGCGTCCTTTCCCCAGGCCCTGCTGACTCTTCGTGCTGACCCAAGCTGGGGTTCAGAACGTCCCATTTAATTTGCAGGCTAAACTGAGAAGAGGTCAGTCTTACTATCTACATTCAGGCTGACCATTAGTTTGCATTATTTCCGAAATTACATGTTGGAGGGTTGTGTGTCCTTTGAGGTTTGCATTTGTGTTCTCGACATTTAAGACTGTACAGGGACATCGTGCCGTTTAAACAGCCACAGGAGGCACTGAAAATCCTTTAGAGAAGAGACTTGCATATTCAGTGAACCCAGCAGCAGAATGGAAATACCCACAGCAGCTCACACCCTGCCACCCTTCTGTCCAGTAATGTGAGACTCTGACACTAAAACAGTAGTTTTGTGAGAAGGAACACGAGTGACAAAATCAAAGTAAGTTAGGCTGTGTTTAAGTGGAAGAAACTGTACACCTGAAAATTTTTTAAAAAAAGAATAAATTTGCTCATTAAAATAAAGATAACCCAGAACATTCAGAGATTTGAACTAGTCCACAGGAAGCCCTCAAGTATCCCCCAGAGGGCGTGGTTGTAGCATGGCGTGGGGTGGCATGGTAAAGGGTGGCACAGTACAGGGCGCCTGGCCAGCAGCAGGTTCGCTGCCGTGCTCCTGCATCTGCTCAGGGCAGTGTCTCCATTTCCTCAAGAAGGGAGCCCAGGCAGCAGCAGTGTGCACACCTGGAGATTTTTATCAATGATAATATGATTGTATTTTCTCTTTGAGAAGCTTCGAAACAAGTGGACCCAGAGCAATCAATGCCCCAGGAGACAAATGCACGGATCAGGACCTTGGTATCCTCCAGAAAAAGTCCATTTGTTTAAGGGGAAGAAAAAGGCATGACATTTTACACATTAAAATTGATTATTTCATCAATAGGTTAATAGAAAACCAGACTGCGAACTCACTTCCTGCTTCTACATCCATATGATAATGGGAGATGGGAGCATGAAAAATGCAGGGTATAAAGCAGAAGAGGGAAGAGGTTTGCGCTGAGCATCCCTCCCTTCCAGAGGGGTGCCCAGCCCAGACTAGGCCTATTTATATGTAAATGTTTGAGATAGAGGTAGGTTTTACACTGAGGAGTGTATCCTCTTTTGCAGTTACTACTTTCTGGAACTTGTGAAACATGGGCCAAGACACCACAACTTCGTCTGTTGAAATAATTAAACACACAATTCTACAAAAGCACCCGCTCTACCTGAGGAAGCGGATAAACATTCATTGAACACTTCTAAACATCGGAAATCTGTGACTGGCTTGGTCCAGAAGTCAGGGCATTTGTGCTGCCATGTGGCAGTGGCTAGCTCTCTTTGCCAGGTGTGTTCACCCCTGGGACAGATCCCTTGTAGGTAGTTAGTTGATAGCCTTGGTGGTGCGGAGACAAGGGGAGCTCCTCCAGGCACATAAGATTACATTCAGACCATCTATTGCAGGAGGTAGTCTGGGTCACCACGACTTTGGAGATTACAGTTCTTGTTAATTGTCAGTTTTCAAGCTGCGAAGTCATTCTGAGGTTTAGTTATGGCTTACTCTTTTCTCGGTTTGGATCGGGTGACAGCTAAGTTACAGCTCGGTTTTTGTTTTCATCAGGATCACAGAATTTGCATTCTAAATATACAGTATGTGTTTCAGAGTTGCGCTTGCTTCCTGAAACATCCCTATTTCTTACACGTAGCTTACTTTGCGCTCTCCAAAGAAGTCCAATACGCACAGAAGTGCTGGAGATTCAGGTCCGCAGTGCAGCTACTCGTGAGGACCTGGTCATCACTATGGGTCACGTGCTGGCCACCAGAACTGTCTGCACCCTTTGAGATTGAGCCTTGGACCTGACAGCGGGCCAGAAGAGCCCACCTGTTCTAAGTCAGAAATGCAATGGGGTGTGAGGGACTCCCGGTCAGCCTGCCCTGGTCTCGGGGTTGGCCTGGTTTCCTACAGTGTGCTGCAGACACCCTGTAGCAATGCAAACACCTGCCTTCCCAGATGAACGAGCGCTTCTTCCCTACCCACAGTGAATGGTTTTCCAGAAGAGGCCCTACCAGCAGGTTGGACCACTTTCTTTTCCTGGCTCTGGTGGTGGAGAGAGAGGACTGGTCCAGTGTGCCCTACTTTGGGAACTTCTCGAAGTTTGTGAACTGTCTCCTCTGAAGGGCTGGCGGGAACCAGCCTCTTACCACAGGTGTCTGCTGGCCCGAATATATGGTTGGTGGGCCAGGGGGTTGGTGAGTTGAGAATGTGTCCCTGGAAAAGAGTGTCTGAGAAGGCTGGGGACCCCTCCCACCTACCTCCCAGGACACCGCACACACTGTTAAATTCGTTCTGCATTTCCCTCCCAAACCCAGGATTTTTCTGTGGGTAACTCACTATTTGTCTAACCGCCCCCCAAGCCGGGATGCTTTCCTGGGCGAGCTGAGAGCTTGAGGCTCATGCTTTTTTGGGTTCCTTGGAGCTCCATTCAGAGCCTCCAGCAGCCCCCATAAGAAGGAGAAGGGACTTCACCCTTTGATGACAGCAAGATGCTAGCAGTTTTGCTGATGCAGGCTACTGTCCAGATCAATATAGGTGTGGGGAGAGACAGCTTCTCTGTGGGTAGCTCTGGGTGCTGTAGACCTCCCTTCTGCAGCATACATGCGAACTGCTAACTGCCAGGGGCTCTTGGTTAGACATGCTCCTAGTGTTTTGCCAGATGAAAGGGCTAATGGCTCCTGGCATCATAGCTCCTTCAAGAGACGCCATCCGTCGCCAAGGAGAAGGCCAGCGTGGCACCATTTGGAGGAGCCACGTGTCCAGCCCAGCAGGGAGAAAAGGACGCACGGACTTCCTTGCCTGGTTGTTTGATTTTGTACAAATCTAATGACACTAGATAGCCCACCCCTTCCTGCTCCTGAGCTCTGCAGGGGAGGGAGGGGCAGCAGGGGTGAATGGGGGTTGTGAGGCCCAACGCCCACCTGCCTCCCAGGATGCGCCAGCTCAGGGCTGACGTCACAAGCTGCTTTGACTTTTCTTTTCTCCCCTTTTCATTTGTTTTCTTTTCCTTTTTGTTTCCTCTCTTTCCCCCCCCTCCCTCCCCTTGCTCTCGGGATGCAGCCAAACGCAAGGCTTGGAAACTAAACCGTGTTGGTAGCCTGCGAAATATTTACAGCAGCAGCAGCACCAACACTGAAGGTAACGCCACGCGCCGTACGGAGCCGCATGCCCCCTCGTTGTGTTCACGGACTCATCCCCGCCGTCTCTCCATCTCCCGTCCGTGTGCCTGGTTTTGCCATTCGTGTTCCTTTCAGCTTACTTAAATTTTGACCTTTCGCTTCAGTCCTAGAGTAGCGATGTTTAAATTACTTCAGAAACCTATTTTCTCCTCTTTTTTCTTTCCCTTTATACATGCGGGCACTCAATGTAATATTTCCCAAGTTATTACAGTTTTTAAAAGTGTGAGTATCAGGTGTAATGATCTGTAGCCAAATACAATAGTGTGCCGTGACATTTAAGTCACAGTCTTAATTTGTTTTGTGGACGCATACTCCATAATGCTCTGTGAGGCTCTAATCCAGAGGCGGCCCGGCCCGGGTCATTTGCATGGGCTGCTATTGCTTGTAAATTCAGTATATTGTTGTGTTTCTAAAGGTCGTATGGTGCCAAAGTTCACAAATTGACTTGCGTTGCTTTCTCCACTGGAGACAGCCGCCACTGCTTTTGTATAATAGCAGATTGAATTTTTCCCACCTTCATTTGAACAACACAATTATAAATTGCCTTTTTTTTTATGATTACAAATGTCAAGGGTCAGAATTATTTTGATGCCAGGCAAAGGAAAACCACCGTCCGCCCAAGCACTTGTGCGGGAGGTGGTGTACGATGTGTACGATGCAAAATAGGTCACAATCCAGCGATCTTGGTATAATAGGGGGACATTTTTTTTCACTTAAGTGCAAGCCAAATGGGTCAAGTAATCGTAAGCTCGTGCCCTAACACTAATTGACTTATTTGGGGATGATTATAACTGTAATATTTTTCTTAATGTCACTGTTTTCTGGGCTGTTGATTTTAGCGATTGCCAAGCAGTGGCATTAAATCTCTTGTAAATTTTAAATTGCACGCTATTTCTGTAAACAAGTCCCTCTCTTCACATCCCGATCATTAACCTTTGCTGATTTATATCACCATCCTCTTTTTCTTCCTTCCACAATTACTCCTGTCTTGCTGCTGAAAGCCCTGCTCTCAGCCAGAAAAAAAAAAATGAATCTGGAAAACAAAACTACATTTTCACGATGGCTTGTTAAAGACCTATTTTTTTAATCATAATTTTTTTTCATTCCTCAAGGGGAAATTGTCATCTGTTAAGGTACCAGTGGGGCTTGACCCCCCCACTTGGTATCTTCTTTCAAAGCATTCATTCAAGAAAGACAAAATGAGAGGGAAAAATAATAGAATTTTACGAGCAGTGACACGCAGTATGATTTTTTTGTCTTATTTTTAAGGGTGTTAAATATACTCTTTCACTGTTTTTTTAGTGTTAGTTTTTTAACTTAGGCTGCATATCATTTCTTTTCCCTGTGTCCTTATCAGATTTGTTTTTCTTTCGTGTGTGTATGCATTTGTCCTGACAAATTTGTTTATTGACTCCTGGCCTTCAAAAAAAAAAAAAGGCACATCTGGTTTTCCATGTGGTCATATATAAAGTTGGGGGACAGTGAGGAGGTGGACAGACAGTTCCCCCTGGGACTTGCTGACAGGCTTCCTGGAGACACTGGTGGGCTGTAGCCTCTGACAGGTGTGGTGATGTGCAGAAGTAGGAGCTTCTCACCTTGACCTACCAGGTAATCTGTGGCGTCTGCCCTGCCCGGCTGTCCTGGCTGGGGACAGACAGTGATGTGTGCAGCTCCCAGGAGTCCAAACACCAGATGAGGCTGCATCTCCAGGCCCTCGGTCGACTGCCAGCAGCCGCTGCAGGCAGTCCCAGGGGAACTGGAGTAAATAATGACCACCAAGCCAATCCTCCCTCCCATTTTCTCTCATTTCCATTCGGCGTTGAGTTACATCTGTGAATCTTCAATTAAGTGACATGACTGTTCTTCCTTTACTTTGTTTGGTAATTCTGTAAGCACACCATCTCATTTCATACCACTTTTAGTCATGTTTTCCTGAATTCGTGTAATTATATAAATTCTCAAAATGCCTTTCTGACCTCCAGTCTTTTGCTGTGTGATATCATCATATATTCTCTATAAGATGATCCTTTATGAAAATTCATACCCTGAACATTCCAAGGTTGGTTATCACCTGAGGCCTTGGGTGATCTGCTAAATGTACCTTCCTCAGACTGAGTATTTTTTAAACTGGTCTCTCTGTATAGTGTATTCAGATGTACCCTCCAAAACACCAGAAGGAAAGTTGATCCCAAGATCCCCGGGGAGAGAGTTGGTCAGTTTCCAACTCCAACAAGTTTCGGGAGTTAGGGAGGGGCACGCGCTGTGAGACAGGCACCATACGAGGAGCACATCCACACCTCTGAGCAGGCCTTAGCATGACCTGGGACGGGGCCCCTGCATCCCCCTTTCCAGATCCAGGGAGTGCAGCTCAAGTGTTTTGGGCTTGCCTGGAGACTCAGGTTGGCAGGAGACAGGCAGGACTGGAATTTGGACCTGGTAGTCTCACTCTAAAACCCTTTTTCTTCTGTGTCCACTCATTCCTGACCCCTGGCCTGCATTATTTCAGCAAATCCACATGGTACCCTGCTGGTAGGTATCCTGTTGGAGATGGGAAATTGGAGTTCTAGAGGCAGAATGCATGCCCAGAGAGCTCAACTCCAGGACCTACTCCTGGATCCTCATGGAACAGGTCAATAGATGGGTCAATGGTGGGAGGAGATAAGACAGATTACCCAGAACTGATGATGGAAATGCCCAAGACGAGAAAACAAAAAAAAATGTTCTCTTTTCTACTTTTTTCTGTCCATCGGGGTTAGTTACCTCAGAAACCGAAACGGAAACCTGATGTTTCTGTATATGTATATTAGACTAATTTTTACATCTCTGTTATTTTATAAAAAGTCAACTCTGCCAAGGTTGGTGAAATTTCAGTTCCTTCAACAAGAACGAGCTTTCATTTTGCCATCTCAGAGGTTTGTGAAATGGGATGGAAGATCTGTTGATGATGGGATTCTCCAGTTCATCGCTGCCTCTGAGCCCAAGGGAGAACCACGTCCGCATCAGGCGGCTGAAGCCAGACTTGGGAATGTTCAGATCCGAGGTCAGCGTCTTTCAGAGGAAGAATAGAGAGGGCTGAGCAGAAAGTGGGCGCTGTGTCAAGGGGATGTAGAAGGAAGGCCTGTGGGATGTGTGTGAGCAGCAGCACCCCAGAATAGGGCCACATGGGGTCCCTGCGCTGTCTTCCTCTGCCCACCCAGAGACAGGTGGGATTATTCCCCTGCAAGACAGAACAGAAGGACTCTTCCAGGACACAAGGGGCGTTTCTTGGGGTGCCAGGCCCACCCTCACTTTGTGAGCTGAACAAGCCACTTTGTAGTATAGGTGATGCTCACACCCAGGTCCCAGCCAGGTTCAATATTAGCCTGAGTCTCTGTTCAGTCCAGTCTCGGGGTACATTTCTGTGGATCTGAGACTTGCCCAGAAGACGGGTCTGTGAAACCTGTTTGCATAGCTTCCCCGTGCCACAGAGGGACCCTGAGGTCCCTAGCACGTGGTCACAAATGGGCCCCACATAGAGGGATACAAGCCATTTGGAGAGCACCAGCCAGCACGGCGGCTTGCCTCGGACCTCCATCTGTGTCCCTCCTGCACCAGATGTCCAGGACAATCCCTGACCAGCACCTGATGCCCCCGGTCATGGTGCTGAAATATCTGTCTCCTTCAGGTCGAGGCAAACAGATGACCAGCTCATGCTTATGCACTTGTGGCTGAGATAGTGACGAGCTTGCCAGGTCTCAGGTCCCTATCCTGCACAGGTCTGGGGCAGAGGGAAGGGAGAAGGGCTTGCAGTCAGACAAGGGATGTTGGACGAAGACTCTGGCATGGAGTGAGGGAATGTTCGTTCCAGAGGAGGCATGGTGTGCCCTGCGGGTTAGTGGAGAGTGAAGCTCGACATGGTGGAGGGGGTCAGGAAAGGCTTCACTGTCTCCGGGATTCAACAGGAGCCACAGCGGACTGCAGCACTGAGCATTTTCCTGGCATCCTGCCCTGGGATTCCCAGGAAGCCCAAGGGGGAGGCTCGTATCCTCCACATTTCCCAAAAGGAGAAACTGAGGTGTGGGGAGGAATGGTCACGTGCCCCCAGAAAGCACCCTCACAGGTGGCCACTGGGCTGGGCCCTGAGGTCAGAGCCACAGCCTGAACCTGTGGGCTCCATAACAGGTGTTGGGCAGGTGGAGGCTCGAGCAGAGAGGCACAGACTCCCTGCTCGGGCTGTGACCTCCATGGACGGCCCTCACCACAGGGAGGGGAACGAGGCTGCTTTGCCGCTGTGGATGTGACCTGTTGTGTCCTTTGGTGTCTGCATCCAGCCCTGACCTCCGGGCTCATCTCCTGAGGCTGCCTTCAACACCTGGACACAGGGCTTGCCACTGTGAGTCCTTCGGACACCTGCAGCCCTACGGTGATGCTTGATCGGAGGTTCTGCACACCGTGTATTTGTGAGCAGTGGTGTAGACGGCGCTTATTCAGTCCCAACTCCTGAGCCAGATGGGGTCCAGTTCCAGAGTCTCCACAGCACCTCAGTCCCCCGTCTGCAGGCTGCAGAGACGGCACACTAACATATCCAAAGGACGGTCGCTCAGCGTCCACACCTGCTGCGATTGTCCATGCTTTGTGCCAGAGCGCCGCCGGTCCCGTCATCAAGGAAAACCCAGAGCTTGAGAAACGTGGACATGGCAAGGAGCAGAGATTCAGCAAGAGATGTTTCCCTGAAACTGTGAGGGGGGATTTAAAATCAAACCTCGTTTTTTCCAGACCTTGAAAGCTACCCCTCCCCCTTCGCTGTCATCCTCAAAGCAGTCATCACACACAGAAATTTGGCTTTGGAAACAGACATGCCTGAGCAGATCCCAGTTCTGCCACTTCCCAACTGTGTGGGTTACGATGACTTGCTGGGTCTGTCCTCCCCCGGCCTTGTTTTCTTCCCCCAGAATGAACATGATAAAGCCTACTTGGAAGGATAACTGGAGAAGAAATGACTTGACAGCAGAGCTGGGCCCACGGTCGGGGTGACCACAGGGGTCACAGTGAAATTCTTAGACTTATTTAATAGGCAGATCACTCCAAGAACACAGTCTGTGGAGAGTATCCATGGCACTATTTCCTAGGCCTGTTGAGCGTATTAGTTGAGGGCAAAATCGGCCAAGGTAGATGCTGGTCAGTGATGAATGGTACAGATTAAGAACTCCTGCAGATCAATTAAGATTGGAGACCCTTTCATGGAAAGTAACTCCCGAATTGACTTTTAGGGGAGAAAAGTGAGGGTACTTGTCTTTCTAGCCATCAGCTTTTCAAAGGGTAACCAAGACACTGTCAACCAACCCCACAGCCAGCAGTAGCTAGGGGCAGCCCCAGGGGCAATACAGGGCCCGCCCAGCACAGCAGAGCCCACACATGCCCTCCACCAGAAGATTGGGGACCCTGGAAAGTGACGAACATCAACTAGAATGAGTAACAAATGATAAATGCGCAGAGCACTGCTTAGGAACCACATA
This sequence comes from Neogale vison, assembly GCF_020171115.1. Taxonomy (NCBI): domain Eukaryota; kingdom Metazoa; phylum Chordata; class Mammalia; order Carnivora; family Mustelidae; genus Neogale; species Neogale vison. Next base: position 43,192,603 of record NC_058093.1, read on the forward strand.
AATCAAAACAGCAGATACCTCTGGGCTCCCTTTCTCTTTCTAAACCAAGAGCTTGGGCCTCAGGCTTTCCTGCAGTGCCTTGACCATAAGCAGATGCCCGGAAGTTGCTCGAACATCTGTCTTCTCCATCCTGAAGTGTCGCAGTTTTGGATCTGTTTATATTTTTTCAGGAGATTTGTCTTAGGTACTTTCCCTAATTTAAGAAATGCCTGGCACCCATGGCTTTGGAAGCCAAAGCTGATAGAACAGAGTTTCGTGGTGCCCAGCTCTCAGATTGCTCTCCCGGCTCTCTCTAATGTGTTTGGAAAATAAGAGAATCTTCCCATGACAACAGCAATTAACATCCCTAACTTTGTGACCTCCCCCTGGGGACTCGCTTCTTCACAGAATTAATTCTGCTCATGTCCTAAATTAAGCCACAGTACAACACCTCTGTTGGACTCTGGGCTAAACAAAGATATTTACCTAATTCAGAGTTTGCAAAAATATTTACCTAAATACCACAAACTGAGTATGTTCATAATGAGCAGAAATAATGGTGTTTTTTTTTTTTTTCCCTTTTCTGCTTAAAATTAACTTCTGGAGCAGGAGGAGGGAGTGTTTTTCTATGTATTATTTAGTGCCCATAGGTCTTGGTTCTGCACAACCCTAGACCATATTCTTTAGGCTTTCCTTCACATTTATTGTGTTCTATGAAAATGGGAGAAATACTGAAAATAAATAGAAACTGACTTTTTGTATTATGGTGGGTTTGGCTGAAACCTTAAACATGTGGTTTTCGTAATGAAGTAAAAGATCTAGACCACGTGCTTATGTGATATATGCTTTGAAAGCGGAAGTATCTCAGTATTTTACAAAATGCGTGGCTCAAAAAATTAACGTAAAATTAACATAAAAGCCTGGGCTGCGTACAACATAACCACAAGTGATCTCGCCGCATGTAGATTGTGGTAGACCTGAGGAGGGGGCAGAACGGCAAATGCATCCCCTCCCTGTTTCCACCTTGGACCAGCTGACAATGACTGTGTGCAGAGTTACATTAGGAAGGATTCTGAGGCTGCATCAGGCTCTTCAGGATCCATTATGGATGTCTTCCCTGGCAAAAGAAAGGGAGGGACAGCACGCCTCTGTCATCCCAGGCCAGCCTCGTGCCTCCCTCATGCTTGAAGCTGAGATCAAAGGGTGGGATGGGCTCCCAGTTGGCAGGTGGCAGAGCAGGAAGGGCAGAAGAGGGAAGCTCGTTCCCGGAGAGGACCACAAAATTGGAAGGACGTGAAGAAAAGACAATGTGGAGTTTCAGGCAGAAACTGGAAGAAACCGATTGCTATGCTCACTTGGTAATGAGAAAAAAAAAAAAATGACTGAGCCAAACATTGAAGTGACTATTAACCTGTTAATCCAGGTACTGTGATAGATCCTAAAACAAAAGTCCTAATTCTTGATCAACAGAAGCCTGGAGTGGAGAAGACCACTGTTTGACTGCAGGCCTTGGTTATTTCACAGTCAGAACACTTTTAAATGGTGAGCAGCTGGGAACCCTCAGGTTCTGTGGATCCTGGACTCCTCCCTTGGCCCCCTCTTCAAGGAGACCTGTCCCTCGGTGCAGAGCAGCTCATCCCTGCAGAGTTGAGAGAACACATTCTCATCATGGGTTTGTCATGACCTATGTCAGGAAGGATGCTTAGCCTTACAGATAGCGCTGAGCATGGGAGGCTGGGTTCCAGCTTAGTAGAGGCGCTCAGGAGAATGGACTCAGGTGCCCCATCCTGCCAGTAAGACAGTGACAGACACGCTGACCCTTCTAAACTCAGAAGAGATGTCCTTGCTCGTGTCAAACCTGCATCTCAGTTTCAAGCAGTTGTGTGTCCCCTGGGCATAAGGGACCAGGTTGCCTGGGCCTTTGTAAGAACACAGTGCAGTTGCTCTGTTGCTCAGACCCACCCCTGGAGACAGGCTCACATCTATCTGGTTCTTCTCCCCTTCCACCCACTTGCCCAAAACGCATACCTGGTCCAGGCAGTCTCCTGTTGGAAACAGCTTCCAAATGTAGAACAGTTGCAGCTGCTTTAAGTCTTTAACCCTTTGTCTGCTAGGAGTCCGCAAAAATAATTGATGACTGATTGGCCCATTAACCTTTAAAAAAAAAAAAAAGTTTGACAGCCCAGACTTGTGTAATGAGGAGGGATTCCTCGTGAAATCAGTCTGATGGCTGAGTTGCTTGCCCCTGAGGAGGCAAAATTAGCCCCACGGGGCCTCGTCTGCATAGAAACTGGACGCAATTAGTGTAATATCCGGTGTTATTAATGTCGTTTGGAATAATTGGGCAGGTTGATTTCGACAGGTTCATGGCGCTAAAATACTATTATAGTGGACCTCTCCGCAGCTAACTGTTAAACACGGAAAACTGTTCAAATCCCTGCGAGCCCAATCACAAAACTTTATTTAGCAGCTCAGCCCTGGAATGTCACGTCGCAAGACAACACAGTTCTTCATCCCCAGCCGTGGATATGCGGCGCTCTGATATCCCCGCCCAGGGGCCGTGGACCAAAGATTACTGGTGACGCATGCATCTGACACGAAGAAGCCCACTCGTGACGTCCGCGCCAGCAGGCCTTCTGGCAACCTGAGTTCTATTTCTACAGGATAAATTAAATATAAGCCACTGTAGTTGTCACGAGTTTGTATTAGTGAAAGGAATAATAGCAAGTGTATGTTCTCAGGGTCCACGTGCACACTCTTCACATTTTAAATGAGGGTGACAGTGAAGAGTAATGTTCAGTCTGTCTTTCTGACTGATTGGCCTCACGCTGCCAATTACTGTTTTTATCATTTTTTATCTAGTTGCGTATAACTAAAATATCACTGTGCCACTTCATTATGGGATGGAATCCTGCTCGTCCATCGGTGATTCGAATAAGGCCATATCGCCAGATAGAAATTCATGTTCATCCGTTAAGAAGACGGGAAAATGTCCAAAAATCTGCTGTGAATGAGTGTAAACAGTCACTGCTATTAAGCAAGGATTAAATCGAGAGATTTACTAAGCGTTGACCCTAGTAGGATGCCTGGTTAGTCTGTCCCAAGTCTTCTGTCCCCGGGATGAGTCAGGATTGAGTTTGAAACAGGTGGCTGCAGCTGGCTAGAGGGGAACCTAGAGGGCATCCAGAGCACCCATCACTCCACTTTGCTGGTCAGCAGCCTTCTTACTTCCCCTGGGTGGGGTGGGGGTGGGTCTCGGCGTGGAGGGGCCAAGGTAACTGCATCTGTGGGACATAGCTTGACAGGTCCCCAGTAAGAGAGGAAAGAGATCATTGGCCCCAGCCCAGTTATGAAAACCTGGAGAAGGAAACTTGACATGTGCCACCCACCCCCAGAACAGAGCACAGCAGCCAAGACTGTCACTTGCTCTGATGATCCTGGTATAGATGGGACTGTCCTCCTCCTGGTGCTAACCGATCACTGACGATGGCAGCTGGACAGTCCCCAGCTTATGACTGACACACCCAAGGGCATCACGTCCTGGGAGCCGTGACAACAGCTGGGTGGATGTGTGTCATCCCGTCCCCTGGCATTCTCCAACTGGACGAGCTTAAAAGAATCGACGCTAGTGACAAGCTGGGTAGAGATTTTAGGGAAACTCCTTTTTAAAAGTTCGCACACTTTGCTTGTCTGACATAGGTAACAAGGAAAAATAGCAGAAAGGTCACTGGGAAGAGGAGAGACCCTTCCAGCTCCCATGGACACCCGCCAAGAGTTCCTTTCCTTTAAATGTTTGTTTTCAAAAAGCAAAGAGCACTACTAGCCACTTTAAAGAAAGAAGAATAATTAAAGGTAATGAGATGATGGCGATAGGTCTTTTTGTATTTTTCCTAACACAGAACTAGAGCCTGACATTATTTGTTTTGTATTTATTATTCCACGCAGTTTCATTGCAAAGAAACAAAGTATCCCTTCATGGAAATTATATGTAGTGTGATTAAAAATGCAATTGCTCTGTAATCCTTGTTCTTATTTTGTTTTAATCTAGGGAGGCAGAGAAAAGCCATACGGCAGATATAATTCAGTTTTGAAATTCTAACTGTATCTCTGTTAATATATTACCCCACCACCACCACCAAAAATAAAGCCACATAAAGACATTAATATCTGGGGAAGCATATTATGCCATAAGCATCAGCTGGGACCCCTGTGAGGACAGCAAGTAGACCCCTTATTTGGAGTCTCAACCCCTTATTTGGGGAGTGAGGCATCCCTGCTGCCCAGCTCCTTATAAAGACACCTTCACCAGGGCCCAGAATCCAAAAGAAGGCTCACCCTCACTGGGGGTGCCTCGTTCCTGGGACAGTGCCAGAGTTCTATCCACCTTCTCCACACAGGCTGGACCCCTCTCCTCCAACTAGCCCCAAGGTTTTCATTGGCAGTCCAGCAAGGAGCCCCATCAGTGTGGCCCATCTTGCTAAGGCCAGCCCAGCGCCAAAGGCAGCAGCATCTGTCGGGAGCTGTTGCTGGGGCCCTATGGGCAAGACTGGAGGGCCCATCTTCTGCCACATCAAGGCTCAGCAGTTGGGGTAAAAGAGAAAACTTCCCCCAAAGAAGCTCTGTCAGTGTTTGACAGCATATTGAGCTTCGGCTTAGAATGAGTCCCGTCGGAGACCAGTCCTGACACTCCCACCTGTCCTGTGACCCCTGGGCCTCAGTGCACGCTTCCAGATACCTTAGAAACAGCACATACACACAGATGTCACAGTGACCACACTTACCATGACACCACACTTTGTCCTCATTCGTGGCGTCATTATTTCCGTGAATGTGTGCCTTTCCAGGTTGGCAGTCACCCCCAGGCCTTCCCCTGGGCAAAGCACAGTGTCCCAGATGAATTGGAGTCTTGTGCGTTTGCACCGGTGGTTCTTCGTTGTTTCATGAAACTTGTGCTTTCCAGGGTTGTTGGGGCGACCCTTGTTTTCTAGACACTTCTGGTAACCTTGCCAGTCTCACACCTCTCCTTGAGAGCCCATGTCCGCCATGCTGGGTCACAGGATGTCTTGCATCCATTTGGTCTGTGCTTTGCTGATTCTTATTGTTGTTTCATTACAGTTAGCAGACCCAGCAAGGGTCTCAGCTCCCAGGAGACGAGGCGTGAAACCCTCTCTGGCTGCTTGCATACTCTGGTTTGTCCATCACCTTGAAATGCAGGGTGGGCTCTGCCCTTCACCACCTGTTAGCAGTGACTGCAGGTTCCAGTGATCCTTTGTGTAGTTACTTTAACGACGAAGTCAAAGTGGCTTATTCACAGTTCTTCGTATCCTTCCCTATCACAGATGGAAGGAAATATATATTTGTAAACAGATATATTTACATATGATTTGTTTTTTCTAGTGTACAGAAATGCAATTGATATTTCTTTATATTGGTCTTACATACCATCCATTTACTAACGGTTGTTCTTATTTTTCATAAATCTAAATTACTTGTGGTGTCCTATGTAAACAATCCTGCAATCCATGATTTTTTTTTTCTTTCCAGTGTTTAGGTCTTCTATTCTCTGGTATATCTTGGCCCCAGGGTTGAACAAATGCTGTTACAGTGAGCATCTTTGCTTTGAGTACCCTTTAACTATAAGAAGTGATTGCTTCTGTTCGTCATTAAGAATAATGATGCTACGGGTTTGATAGGTACTTTTTGTCCAACTAACGGGGTTCCCTTCTAGTCCTGGTTCAATTATAGATTTTGGTCATATATCTTTTTCTTATTTAAGTGTTTCCCCCTTCTGATTTGGAAGGTGCATCTTTTACTTCTTTTTTTGTAGAGACTGACCCTGGTACTCTATCATATGTGCCTAATGCTCGTCCTTCACGCCCTTACAGATGAGTACGCCACCCGATAACACATTGGTTCCAGTGTCTCTCTGCCAGCCTGTCTCGGGTACTTTGAAATGAGACTTTATTCGCAAAAGTAGTATCTGACACAGGTTTTGCTTAATGTATCTACGTCTCTATCTGTTCAGCTGTTCACCAGTCCTTCCCTGGTCCTGGCTTGTTTTCTAGACACTGCTGAAGAGCATATTTGTTAGCAGCTCCTTCAGCGAGTCTTGGTAATAGACTCTTTCTACTGTTTGTTTTTTTTTTTTTCCACATAAAATATGTTCCACTCTTCTTCTTCAGAGAAGGTTTTCCAGGCTCCCATGCCTTGACCGACATTATTTTCTTCCAGGACTCGAGGGTATTATCCCTCTGTCTTGAAGTTTTGGTTGTTGCTCTTGAGATAATCTGTCATCCATTCCACTGCCATTTTTTTAAGAGCAGCCTGCCTTCTCTTGCTTTGTGTTATTATGGACCCTTTTTTGTCTTTAGTTTTCCATGGTTTTGTAAGCTTCTGGTATGGTTCTTCATGGCTGCGATCCTTCCTGGTTGATGCTGTTTGCCCTGGCTTAGAGCCCCCTATCATTCACAGTCCCGTGAGGCACCCACCATTTACCTGGTGGTCAGGTATGCATCCCACCTTCCACATGCCCCATCATTTCTCTTCCACAGCAGCCTCACTGTGTCCTCTGTTAGTCCCTCTGTCCTCCGGCTCTTCATTAGCCTACCCCACCCCCTTGCAGCTCCTCCTTCATCCTGTGGTGGTGGGGGGAGGGGGGTTGTTAACAGTATCATTCAAATTTCCAAAAGAACTATCCTTTTTTTCTACTCTGCCTGATCAATTTTCATGGTCTCCTTTTGCCTGAAAATTTAGGGTTCCATTTTTTGTGTTTATACATTTCAAGCATAGTTACTTTAAATTAGGTATCTGTAATCCTTTGGATCTAAATTTACTGTCCTGTTTTCTTTGTGTTTAGTGTCTTTGGTATTGAGTTCACATGTGGTCAATTTTTGTGGAATGCTTTCCTTGCAAGGACATGCCAGGAGCCAAGGAGGCTCTACAAAGACAGGGCCGATGTCCCCTTCCCATCCTGATTGCTTGGTTTGGGGGGAGTCACTCAATGTTCTCTCTCCCACCTTATTATGACCACCTTGTTTGTTATGCCACCAAAGGTGTTTGCCCCTTAGGGTGGTGCTTACTTATAGGCATTTAGCTCTCAGTGCTCACTGTTCTGGTGTCTGAATTCCTGGGGCCTCGGGGATGGGGAGAGAGGGTAGGCTGGGAGATTGGGCCATCGGTACGATAACAAGTACGTTTTGTGGAGAAGCCCTGCATATGTCTGTCCACCATATTGCAGGGCAGTATGGTTAGCAGAGTGTGTGGAAGCCATGCTCAGGCTGGTGCTCCCCTGGGAGGAATGTGGCACACAGTCATCACATGGTAAACTCCAAGCCAGAGCCAGGGAAGCAGTCAGCTGAGGGCCAGAAGTAGGGGAGGCAGAGAACCCTGCAGGGCAGGGAGTTCGGTAAACAATGCTGTAACTAAGAAGATGGCCATGGGAAGAGCGGAGAAGGTGGGATCTGGGTGATTTTGAAGGGTTATGGCAGTTTGGTTTCATGCATGGTAATTTGATGTGAGGACACAATATTTAAAGAGTATCTGTGGGCATTTTTTAAATTCCACAAATGATTAGATCTGGGGGTCAGAGCTACAGATCTGAGAATTGTCCACATATATCAGAAGTGACTGTCTATGTTTTGGAAGGAAATGAACCCTCAGAAGTGGTGAGGGGGTGGGAAAGCCATGAACTAAATTTGGGGTGGTCGGCAAAGGAGGGCTGGGTAGGAGGAGAAGAAGCTGTGATTTATAAGCTAGAAAGAAAATCCTGAGCCTGGCAAAGCAATGGCCAGCATGCTGAGCTGCAGCCCCCCCTTCCCCTAGGGCAGACATTGCTAGTTGAGCGTAGCACTCATTTTCCAGAAGCCTGAAGCCAGCCTTGGGACCCTCCACACGGAGGCCTGGCTGCTGCTCAAAGCCATATGTTACAAAAAAGTTGAAAAACTGTCCTGCGTCCCTCCCGTAGTGAGTATAAAGGGCCTACAGGTCATCTCTGAGAAGCTGAGTTTCCTCCAGGCTCCCTCTGAAGAGGACACACAACAGGGGATTAACTTCTCAAGGGTATGACGTCCCAAAGTTGGTTGTTCATCTGCAAATAGCTCCGACAGGGAGAGAATCTTCTGCAAGTACAAACGGGAATGTTGGGTGGTGTAGAATATGCTAGAAAAGGAAACTTGTGTCCAATATTAGTAGCCGGAGAAGACAAATGGTAGGATTGACTTTGGAAGTGATGGAAAAGCTCCAGAGGAGATGTAGCAAGAGTTCCATTTGGAGATCTGCAAGAAATGAAGTCCGATATTCCTGTAAATGCTTAACTATGTTTATTCCCACAAGTAGATTTGTCATACACAGGTAAGTTCTGTTTTCATAATTAATGGGACAAAGCCAGACTCTACTCTAGCAGTTGAATCTGAAAGTCTAGTCTTTGCACGAGCTATGACGAGTGTTTCAGTGGAGAACTCTCCATAACAGCTAGAACCAAACAAAAAGTATTAGTGTTCCTGCGCCACAGACCCCCATCAGTGTGTGCCCCTGCGCCACAGGCCCCCATTAGTGTGTTTCCCGGCGCCACAGGCCCCCATCAGTGTTCTCACTGCTTTGTGATGAATCATCTGAGGTTATGTGTACACTAGTGCCGCCTAGACGATGTCTCCTGTGTGCCTGAATCCTTGCCCCCCTCGCGGAGCCCGGCAGTCACACACCTGAGCTGTCATCAGTGGAAAGCAAGCTCAGTTCTTTCCCTTAGTTCCAGGGGAGTAGCCAGTGATTCTGGCTAGAAAGCTTTGTGGCAGACCAGTGATGCATGAATTTAACTGAGAAACTAATGGTTATAATATTTTTTTCCCCTGATAGGTTCAAAAAATCCTGATCAGGGGAACTTTTGTGGCGCATTTGAATTTCACAGATTAAGACAAGTGTGAGCCTATTGGGTAGATGTAATCAACAATTGTCACATTGCACCGTGAATTAGCAAGTTTTTCCCAGTGGCCTGACTATGACTTAAGTTGTTCTTTCTTATCTCGCCTACCAGTTCACTGGGGTGGTTTTGCATAAAGTACATGAATTCAGGGTACTATCTTACAGAATTTAGTATAGAAGAGATTGTAATTTATAGTGTTGGGACATTAAACCCTGTGGATCAAGAAGCTAGACCTTTAAGAATCCACAGATGTAGTATCTCAGCCAATAATTGCAAGGTACACTTGTGGGTCAGTCATGGGAGACCTATTTGAAAGTCACAGCGAGGTTTTGGGTTTGTTTTTGTTGTTGTTGTTGTCTTAAGATTTTAGTTACTCATTTAGAGAGAGGGAGAGGCAGAGAAAGAATCCCAAACAGACTCCACACTGAGCCAGGCCTGACATGGGGCCCGATCCCAGGACCCTGAGATCATGACCCCAGCCCAAATGAAGAGTTGGACACTCAGCCAACTGAGCCACCCAGGTGCCCCCACAGCTAGTTTTTAAGATGAAAATCCCAACAAGGCTGTAAGTGTCCAAGGGCATCCGGGGTGGAGGGGGAACAGATCCCCTGCCTTCCTCCCCCTCCACCCTGTTCCATAGCAGATCACTTCTCTCTTCTGTGTTAACACAGGGGTCATTTGTTCTCCAGCTCAAGAGCACAGTACATTGGGGTAGAATTTCTGATGCCCCCTCACTTCTGAACTCTTAATCACCATCTCTCCAGAACTCAAGTCATAGAGAGTTAGGAAGTGTGGCATGCTCACCTACCCCACAGGCAAGCATAAGACACCCCCCACCCAGACCCCTGCATCCTGCGATGCCTTCCAGAGGCCCTGCCCTTGCCCTTGCCCCTGCCCCTGAAGGGGCATACCCTTCAGCCCTTTCTCCGAGCTCTGCCAGTCTTCTCCACAGGAAGCCCAGCTTTTGGCCCCTTTTGGTGGGAGGGCCTTCAGTTCAGCCAGGGCCATGCCTGACCTGCACTTGGCACCTGCATCCCACAATGCACTGCATCACAGGAGCTTTGAACAATGCCAGGATTGTCATAGACCTTTGAGAAGCTGTTGGGAGCACTGGACCCTCTTGTCAGACAGATGTCAGTCACGTTACCTGAGACCAGGTGCATTTGTAGAAGGCCTTCAGCAGTGGTTTGGCCCGTGGACATACCCACCTGCTCTCCTTCCAGTGCTATTCAGAGTTGGTTCCAGCTCCCTGAGGGACTAAGTTCTAAAATAGTGACTTTATATGGAGCACAGTACTGTTATCATCAGAATGCGTATAGATGCTGTGTAAATGTGGCATAGCCTTGTTTCCAAGGCAGTTCAAGCTCCTTTAGGGAAGTGGTTGCCCAGAGCTGGTTGTGCATTAAGAACGTTCTGGTTCCTAGGTCGGATGGGAGGGGTCCGTCCATCACAGTGGTTGAGGCCACTCCTCTCCTGAGACAGGGAAGCAGGGAAGGACATGATGTGCAGGATAGCTCGTCTCGGGGCTGAAGGATTCCAGGGAGGCAGGGCTCTGGGAGAACAGCCTCGAGAAGGGCAGGACTGACCTGCAAAGGGCAAAGGTCAGGCGCGGGAAGTCAGGGGCTGGGAGGGCTGCTCCAGAGCCGAGAGTGTGGAAGATCGGGGCTTGGTGTGGTAGATGTGCCTACATGCGGGTGACAGTGGTCACCTAGGCAGTGGTCTGCTTGGCAGGTCTCAGTGGTTCTCAGTATGACTAACAGCTGCTCACAGGGCGCTTGTAACGCAGCTGCTTCACAGTCCAGTGCCTGCAAACTACAGCTCACGTGAGACGTTGTGACTAAAACTCGAGCTCGAGATCTCTCCATGGTTGTTGGTAACTCACCATGCTGCTTTTATGTGGTGCCCCTTCTGTCTCCGTGGCAGTAGCGGGGCTAGACAGAAACAGAGGGTCTCCCGTGGCCCAGGCTGTGTCAGCCTCAATGGCACATGTCACTAAGCCAATATGTAACACTGTGGAGTGGGCGGCCTTTCCCCCCAGGTTAAGGGTACGGAAGTGAGCCTCGGAGGAGTCAAGAATCTGTCCAAAGACCCCACCATGGCAAGTGGTAGAGCATGATTTGATTGCAGGTCCCACTGTTCCCTGTGCAGATGGTCACCCCAGTGGCAGCCGTGATGTCGCCTCAAATCACCTGGAGTTCCACTCACTTTCCAGGCGGAAGACAATGGAATGAAAGCCTTCCTCACTGAAACGGGTCTCCTGCCAATAAATAGCAGAAACCCCCAGGTGTCCCCGTTTGCCGTTGGTCAGTCTGTGGATCTTCACACAGGTGCCTGAGAGAAATCAAGACTCTACCCTGAGATTAATGCCATTAACTGAATTTTCACCCCCACAGATCTCTCAATGGTGCAGTGAGTGACCGTATTATTTTCCTGAGTGGCTTCCTCTGTGCCCAACACAGAGACACGGACATCACACACTGATTTTCATTTTTCCTCATCCCCCGAGCACTGATTGAAACCCAGCTAAACCATGCTGGCTTTAGGAACCAAATCTTGCGTGTTTGGAGGTCTGTGGATTCAGATCTCCGCTGTGTAGTCGGGCCGTCCTGTGTGTGCCGCCAGCCCCATGCAGGCGCGATTGAACCCAAAGGCACTTTTATGACCGAGGACGGGCAGAGGGGCTGCGATCTCATGAAAGCTAAACTCTTCATCCCCACCACTCTGTGTTTCAGAACAAGAAGAAAACTTTGAGTTTATCATTGTGTCCCTCACTGGCCAGACATGGCACTTTGAAGCCACCACATATGAAGAGCGAGATGCGTGGGTCCAAGCCATCGAGAGCCAGATCCTAGCCAGCTTACAGTCATGTGAGAGCAGCAAGAATAAGGTAAGACCCTTAGCAGGCTGCCCCCCGAAATCAAGAGCCACTGATCGTTAAAGGGAAGTGGAGGCCCGGAGGAATGCCCAAGGGAGGGGAAGCATCATATGATGTGTGTGACTGACAGAAGCCACTTATTCTTCTGGAGTGAAAAGCTAAATAATTGAAAAGAATGAAAAAACACTTTGTGTCGATACGTATCAAGTATGAGTATCCTAGCCTAACCATGTTCCTGTGGCAGAACATCCCATTTTACATCTTGACTCTCTCAACTAATCCCAAAAAGAAAGCATTGACCTTTTCATGGTGGGTGATGAGATCTTTTAAACTCTTGTAGCTTATGCATCGACATTGACTTTGTTTTAGGCAGAATACACTCAGGAGAGGAGAGGGAGACTTAAAAGATGCACTGTTCTCTTCTCGCAAATGCACAAAATTCAAACCCATGTCAAGTTAGAACACTGACTCTTGCTACAGAAGTAAAGGAAAACAAAAGCCGCATAGATGAATCTGCAGGGCATCAGGCGGGAGGTGGGGGGTGGCAGACAGCGTCCACTCTGTAAACTCTGCTGATGAAGCCCGCTGTGTGCTTTCTTCAGTCAGCAGAGGTGATTCTTTGCAGTTGTTTAGCCAGAAAAACAAAACAAGAAACTGTAAGCTGCGTTTCCTAGACCACTGCTGGGGATGTTCCCATTATGGCTTTTTTCTCAGTCATTGCTTCAGTAGGGTAGATGTTTTCAACCCCTTTTCTGGGACATTGTAAAGTCTCGAAGAACGTTTTGACTTTTTAAACTATGATCAACCAGAAAAGGAGAGAAAGAGCATTGCCCACCAATCTGCCCCCTCCATTTGTGACCATTTGAAGAAACCTCTGCACGATCCTTTCTCAGCTTAAGAAGGGAGTCGTCTTTCAGAAACGTGGAGTGTCTTACCTTATTACCCTCTTTAACCAGGATAAACCAGACCATAGTCATCGTTATTATAATGCAATTTGCTTCTTTTCTTTAAAGATGTTTTATACCAGGGTGGGGAGGATCACTGCCTTTCCTCTCCGAGAACCTTGGCTTTACTGACTCACATTCACAGATGGGGCTTCTGAAGCAAATGCAAGGAAGTTTCGGGATCTCCTCATGGACGGGGATTGACGACACATATCCACACAAAACATGGGACTCTAGTTTCAGAACAGGAGTGGGGAGAGCATGTGGTCGAACAGACAAACACATCCTCCAAACCTTAGACACGATCATGGTATTTTGGTATTTTACATCAGACTTGAATCCATGCCACACCCTCCAGATTCAGGAAGATACATCTCCTGTCTCCTATTTCCATGTCACGCCCTTGCCGGACTCTTCCCAGCTCTTTGGGAGAACAGACAGCATCACTCTGGGCATGACACAAACCCCTGCCTACAATGCTGTTCCCTTTCACTCTACCAGCGCTCTTCCTTGGAGGACTCATGAGCACCAGGGAAGACAGACTCATACCTGTTCCCCTGGGTGTTTGCTGAGTAGGTGTCAAAGTCTACAGCATGGAAGTCCCATCCAAGGAAAAGCTGCAGGGAAAATACAGACTCAAATGAGTATGAAGTCTAAGGAATTTTGGCTGCTTGTGGATAATGTAGGCATGGGCATACATATGCTGTAGAAGTCAAACAGGCAGACAGACAGACAGACACATCCCTTTGTGTGCACATACTCCAGAAGCCAACATAAGTTGTTAAGTACACTTTGGATTACTGGGGTATCCAGCCAAATGGGAAAAAAATCTTAATAATGCAGTTATACTGATTAGATAATAGATACAAATAAATTATAATTTATGTTAGTAAGCAGTCGGTTGTTCCACATCAAACAGTTTGACATGTGATGATTCAATTTGTGAATTCTGATATAAAAATCCAGCTTATTTTAAGTATTCTTTGATACTTGTTATGTTTAACCATTATTAAATATATGCATTGTTAGCCTTTAGAAACAGTACCTGTCCTGGGGTGCCCGGCTGGCTCAGTTAGTAGAACCTGCAGCTTTTGACCTTGGGGTCATGAGTTCAAGCCCCATGTTGGGCATGGGTTTACTTTAAAAATAATAATAATAAAGTTAGCTTAAAAATAGTACATACCCTTGTACCTAGCACCTCTGCTTCCAAAACTTTGCCATCAGTAAGTAATAACGAATGTAGGCAAAATTTTAGCAATGAGTTCTTTACAGCACTATTTACAGTGGAGAAAAATTGGAAACCACCTAAATGTCCACCAAAGAAAACTTCAGAAAGAAATTCTTATAAGTGGCGTGAGATCCAGCCACTCAAAATGATGACATGGGAGAATGCAGGGTGGTATTGAGAAGTGACCCCATGTCTTTAGGCTAAAGCATAGGTTCCAAAGCAATACAGGCTGGCCTTTTTTTTAAAGTACATGTATGCATACAGGTGTGCTTTTGAAAACAGGTTAGAAGAATAGATATCATAATGTTGCTAAAATGAAGCATGGATGATCACATCAACGCTTGTAAATTCTTAAGTTGTTCTTTCTCCCTTGGGTATTTCTTTAACTTGTAGAGAGAAGAGGGCTAAGTATCAGTTTAAGAACCAGTGCCCCTCCTTGCCCTCCACCCTCCTTAGTGACTTTGTTGCTAGAGCAACTGAGATACTGTTAATGTGAAAAGTGCATCTCTAAGGCATGAAGTGTGGTATGGACGTGGTTTCCTGCTGAGGAATCATGAGATGTGTCTCATGGTGCTGATTAAGCCCTGACCCATGGCTCATAAGCAGATTCTTTCCCCTTCTTCCATCTTCAGAGCAAGCCGACCCGACAGGGCATGCTAACCACTTCCATCCCCCAGGTGGCAGTTGGTCTGTGTTCACTCACGAATGATCCAGAACTTACCTCTGTCCTCGTTCCTAGCAGAGTCCCCTCCCCTGACAGGTCTTAACGCAGGGCACACAGCTTTCTCTGGCGGTCATGCTTTTCCCCAAAGACCTAAGAAGAGGAGCGGCTGCTTCAGATCGTCCTCATCCTAAATCTGCTGACACACAGTTTGGCTTTGCCCCGATGTTGCCAGGGGCTGTGCCAGTGTCCCCCAGGCTTCTCACCTCTTGCCTTTTTTCCCTCTATGCCCAGTCCCGACTGACGAGCCAGAGTGAAGCCATGGCCTTGCAGTCTATACGAAACATCCGCGGGAACTCCCACTGCGTGGACTGCGAGACCCAGAGTAAGTCTGGGCGGGGGAAGGCAAAGGCACACAGGAGGTGGGGCAGTCTGGTGACACCCAGGGCACAGTGGACCCATGTCAGTCCTTTGGCACATAAGGTTCATGACGTGACGTGATGACTTTTAAAGAACTGAAATATTCATGTTTGGATTTTATTTGAACACAGTACCCTGCACTCAAGCCTAGGTTTGCCTTCTGACTCAGGCTTCCTGATGAGCAGTGGTCAGGCCAGCCAGGGGTTCGGCTGTGTGCCCAGATTCAGTGCCATATCCAGAAATTAACCTTTTGCTCCATTAGTGATCATATGCTTGTTTGCTTTTTCATAAAAATGCAGCACAATTGTTAATTCCTGCCCAGAGATTTCTGGGGTCAGTTTTTTTTTAATTTCAAAATCATATATTCTGGATTTTGGCATCAAAGGTGTTTATTTTTTTTAATGTGAAAGTTATTGTACACTAAAGCCTCTGATTAAACTGATAGACTTCATTTTGATTGCTTCGTGCCTTGGAGTGACCCAGTTTCACTTTGTGCTTCCTGCTGTCCAGCACAGAATACAAGGTTTTGACAAGAGGGAGATCCAGTTGAGACCAGGTGAAAGTCACTGGCCCCAGGCTCAGTGTCACCTGGGAATCAGAGGCATGTAATGTGGTCCTGGCCATCCTGGAGCCCAAGCCCAGTGGGCGAGGCAGGACCCAGAGACCACAGAACCTGCCACCATGGAGAAGGGCTGTTACAGGGAACACAGCAACTCAGGCAGACTTTCTGCAGAAGTTAGTGTTTCGAGGGGCATTGGAAACTCATGGGATCCGAACAGGTGGCTGGAGGGGTCATGGTATCAGGGAAGCAGTAGGACATGCACCTGCTGCTCAGGTTAGGGGCTGGCTGGAGCCAAGGAAGGTGAGGATAATGGAGTGGGTGGAGGGTGAGGATGCTAAGTGGGTTGGAGGTGATGATGCCAAGGTGGGGGGAGATGAAGATGCTGGAGTACGGGAGGTGAGGATGCTAAGTAGGTTAGAGGTGAGGATGTTAAGTTGGGGGAGGTGAGGTTGCTAAGTGGCAGGGAGGTGAGGATGCTGGAGTGGGGGGAGGTGTAGGTGCTAAGTGGTGGGGAGGTGAAGACAGTGGAGTGGGGGAAGGTGAGGATGCTGGAGTCGGGGGAGGTGTAGGTGCTAAGTGGAGAACATTAGAGCCTTTATCTTCATCTGTAAACACTGGGAACTCCTTTGAGTTTCAGAGCAGGAGTGAGATGAATTCTGAGCTGTGCTCAGGGAGATTGGCCTGGCCGTCCCATCTCCTATAGATTGGAACAGAGCAGTAAAGGAAGGAGGAGGCCGCTCTCGGGGATGGTCACGTAAACAGGAGGAGGTAGGCACTAACTCAGGTTGTTAGGTGAAAGGGAAGTGGGGAACCCCTCTGAGAAGCCACTGTGCTGCAGGGCAGGAACAGGAAGGGTCACCAGGCCCATGTCTGTGGTCCCCAGGGGAGAGAATGTGTCTCTTCTTCAGGTGTCTTGACAAACTTCTCTAAAGTATCTTCTTTTGTTTAAAGGGCCCCTGGGTGGCTCGGTGGGTTGGGCCGCTGCCTTTGGCTCGGGTCGTGGTCTCGGGGTCCTGGGATCGAGTCCCGCGTCGGGCTCTCTGCTCAGCGGGGAGCCTGCTTCCCTCTCTCTCTCTCTGCCTGCCTCTCTGCCTACTTGTGATTTCTCTCTGTCAAATGAATAAATAAAATCTTTTAAAAAAAAATGAAATTTACTTTTAAAATGTATTGTGAAAGAAGTTATAAGAGAGTACTTATTAAGTGTGTTTTTAATCACAAAGTTGTTAAAGTAAGAATTTTTAAAGCTGTTAGAGCCTCCATTAGGAGAAGCACCTACAACTGTTTCCACCATACAGTCAGAGTCCCTTAGGGACGATTCCGTGGCTCACAGGCTTCGTGGTATGAGCCACACTGGAGGTCAAGAGTCCCTTCTGGGAGCAGGTGGGTTGCTCGAGTGCTGAGGTGTGGGGTCGGGGGCGTGGAGCAGTGGGGAAGGGAGGCTCCTAAGCAGATATGCAGGGATGAAAGGAGCCATCCTTGTCCAAAGGTGACAAGTCCAGAGAAAAAAGAGATCACGAGCTCCCATTCCTTAAACACTTTGTCTCCTTCAGGCCTGTGCCAAACCTGCCATTGCGCTCTTTCTGTTCTTAAGACTGTGAATGTTGGTGCTGCGGTCAGCACCAGTTACAGGGGAGGAGACGGGAGTCTGAGGGGGGAGTTAAGTATCGAGTTCTATATCCTGTGCCACAGAAAGAGTAAGCGGAGCTCCTTGCCTCCCTGCTGTATTTTTTCAGAGAATAAGATGGGGGGACAGAGATCAAGGACACCAGAAGGGGACACTTTAGCAAAGGCTTTTTGTTTTTAAATCAAGATACCCAGTTTTGGAGAAAGTGCTGGTAAGGGCCCCACCCACACTGTTGATGACCTGTAAAACCTCCCTGAGTACTTTGGCAATGTACCTAACAAGCCTCAGGCAGGTGGATGCCCTGCACTCCAGCAGTGTCCTCTGGAGACCAAGCCCATGCAAATGCGTAAAAGGGCGTAGAAATGTCGCTTCACGGGTGTCCATCACTGCGCTGTTGGCAGAGTAAAGAACCAGAGCACCCCCAATGTGGGAGACTTGAAGAACCATTCATGGTGGCGTCTGCTCAGTGCAGTAACATGTGCAACCTTAAAAAGTGATGGTAAAAATTAATAACGTTATGTAAAAAAAAATACATATTAATTGAGATGGAGAAACTTTATAATGCATTGGAAACAACAAAGAACTTGGGCAGTAAGTCAAGGAGACCCTAGTGAATCATTTCAGGAATTTAGGTAGAAAAGATCTGTAAGGTTGCACTCCAGAACGTGGACCCCACCTCTTTCTGGAAGTGGTAGGGTATGGTGATGTGGGTCGTCTAATTGTTGTAGAATGGGCACCTGTGTCTTGGGAAATTGGATGCTGAGTAGCCTGTATTTCGGTGTGTGCAAGTACACACACACATTTGTCAGTGTGTCAAACTTTAAATGTAAGGTCATTTACATTGGTCAAACATGAAATGGTCAAACATTAAATGTAAGGAGAGGCTCTGGTTTCTGGGTGTTGAAGAAGAAACGGGGTCAAGAAGAGGTTGCTGCTTTCTGCAGAGCCCTGGAGAGCCCGATTTCACCCAGGGACCTGGTCCTGCCTGCATCTTCCCAGGGAGGGCACAGGACACTTCTGCAGCCCCCAGCATCACAGCTAGGAGGTCATCCCTCATGCTTCTAGAGGGTTCTGGCAGGAGGGGGTGGGCCTGCCAGGCCACAAACGTGCGGGATGCTTCCTTGGGTTCCATTGGGATCGAGGCTTCCCTGCTTTGCTGCTAAAGCCAAAACACAGGAAACTGTGTCCTTCCCTCTGCCTGCAGGTCCTGGGAACTGGGTCCAGTGTTTGGTCCTTCTTTCTGATTAAAGGTCTTTCTCTTTTTATTTGTTTTCTGGTTTTGGTTTGGTTTGGTTTTTTGAGAAAAGAGACATTGGGAATAAGAAAATGACTTTTTGGAGTCCCAGATAGCTTGGTGGTCTCTGTGGAGAGAGGATCAAGTTAGGGGAGAGTGGCTGCTCTATCGGCCATGATGGGCAGCATGCTAGTAGAACAAAAGACACTCCTGTCCTCCATAGCATTGCTGGGGACAGAGGCGGCGGTTGGCTCCAGCTCCAGCCATTAGGGAATTAGCCGATAAAGGAAGCGTTCCAACCCCAAGAGTTATTTTTCATAGAAAGTGCATAGGTAGATTGTTCGATGAACAGAAGCAAGAGAGAGACTTGTGCATTTTTTTCACGTAAATATGCACAGATAAAAAATAAGTTGACTGTGATCGAAGTGGGTCGTAGTTCCAAAGATTTTCTTTCCTTGTCCTTTGTACTTGACACCTGCCTTTAAATGAGCCCATTACTGTTATCATTTTAAATGGATCTTTAGAGAGGCTTGAGGGGGACTTGAAGGTGTGGCCCCCCCTTGGCTTTCTGTCCACCTGAGAGCAGGGCCCTTTGCTTCGTGGTCCTGTGTCTGGGGATCATGTGGGAGGAACCCTGGGCTCCAGGTGCCACAGACGCCTCTCTGGATGATTCCACTGGCTTGTGAACACCCCCCTCCCAGTTCAGTTGTGTTCTCTTGGGGCTGAGGGGAGTAGGGCTTGACCATTTCCATGACATGTGGGATTGGGAGCTCTTGGACCCCCCGCTACCCACCCATTGTTCTTCCTGAGAATGTGCTAAACTGCCGGCAGCTGCCTGTCTACACCTGATAAGCCCCAGACCAGGCTGTGAGCTTCCTTAGTTCAGGGGGTCCATCGGTGGAGGGAGGCAGTGCTGCAGTGAGTTTGGAGAACGATAGCAGCTGTCCCTCGAGGAGCTGCAGCCTTCAGCCATCCGTGCTTCTGGGAAGTCCTACCATAAAGATAAGGAACATGGCCCAGACCGATCAGACGGTGGGAGTCTTCATTCAGGGCACCTGCTGCCAACTCTCCACCAGGAACATGTTCGGCAAAGTCCATCCTCCAGAGCCCTTGAGAACCCAAGAGCTTGGAGCCCTGGCATGGTGGTTGCCAGTAGGCCTGACCTGCATGGACAGACCCGTAGAGGCGATGCAGCCTTTCCACCACTCCAAGACCCCTCATCCGTGATGCCCTCCTTCTCTTCCTGGGCAGAGCTGATCCCTCTCTCCTGGCTGGTCCCCGCTGCCCTGGATAGAAATTAGGGGCGTGAACTCCTCCCACCATGTTGTAGTGATGTTGGGAGCAGCTTTGCTGGTGTCCCACTGGACGTCTGGGATCCTGTCTTCTGTATCTTTATGGACCCTGGACCTGCACACTGGAGGGGACTCTACTCCTCTCTCCCTTCCCCAGTCTCTAGACGTCTCAGCAAAACCCGTAGTGGGAGCACATCAGCCTCTCACTTCTGTTGCTTGCTTTTTCCAATAGGCATAAAAAGAAACTGCAAATTATATAACTATATATTTTTAAATTACAAACAAATTATGCAGTTATGTCTGTAAAGACATCCTTGGGGCTTTGCCCACATGTTCCCTCAGAGAAGTCTTCTCCATCCATCACTGGGTTGAAATGACACACGTGGGTCCATCTCACTCTTTCCCTAGCCAGGTTTTCTCATAACACACACTTCCCCGACACCTGGTATGTTTTTCCTGTCTTTTCCCTGTTGGTCTGCCCCATGGAATCGAAGCCCTCCACTTAACCCTCAGGACAGGCCCCACGGGGAATGAGCATCATTAGCCTCGTTTCCTAAGCGAGGCCTACAGCACAGAAGACGCTTCAAGGGGCAGGTGGGCAGGCTGGTGGGGTCACTGCCCTGAGACACTGGAGATAATCCAGGGCTTTAAGGCCATGCTGGACTCGCCTGTAGGCCTGATGTTGGCAGCCCAGGCTGCAGCACCCCAAGGCATCCTGGTGGGAGTGAGGTGTGTGACTCAGCAGTGTCCTTGGCAATGTGGGGATGCTGACAGCTGTCAATACCTTCTCACCTATTGGAGCAGAGGTGAAGCTATCCCCTCCCACCCCCTGCGGCCCCAGTGGACATGTCCCTGTAGCCACTGGTCTTCCTGAGATGCTGGAAGGTCACAGCAACGCTTCACCTCCCCACCCCAGCTCCCCCCAACCACTCTCGGTATTTCTGATTTCCATGGAGATCTGCATGCAGTCTTTGAAATGTGTCCTGCATGTGCCATCCTCCTCCAGGGGATGCTGCACCAGGCTGGTCTCAGAAGCTTGGAGGGGGAGGGGCTAAGGCAGCACTATATGGAGTTCCAAACCAGGCGTTGGGGTCATTGGGATCCTATGCCCATGGGGTAACTCAGAATGGTTGCGGAGGTCGGTGGAGCTTGGCACCTACTGAGGGGATCTTTCCACAGTCCAAGTGAGTGGCACGGGGGCAGCGGGGACAGCATGTAGAGCTTTCACCCACTGTGCACCATGATGGGTGGTGGTGGGCACTTGGGCCTCGTGGCATCCTAGTGCGTGGGCCCCACCTCCACCAGCCCTGGGGAGGGGGCCTTTGCTCTAGTTGGGCCATTCCTTCCTTTGCCTGAAACTGGCTCCCTGAGGCGGGCTCTGCGGAGTCATGAACGCGAAGAGTTTGGTGCCCCCAGCTCTGCCCAATGCAGGGTGGGTTTTGCAACATGAGGCACATGTGTGTGAAGGTCTCCCAGGAGCAGCTGGAAGGCTCCCATGAGGAAGCGAGCTGTGTGCTGAGGCCAGCAGGAAGAGATGGTGGCCACGCAGAGGGGCGCAGTATGTGGGTATCAGGGAACTGAAGGGCTCCTGAGAGACACACACACAAAGACAGGCTCACTTCTGATCCTGCTGGTCAGGATTGTGGGTCGGATCCAAAGGCCAGAAGGCCAGTTGAGAAGGGGCCAGATATGGTCAGATGCACCAAGGAGGCCACAGGCCAACATGTAGAACACAGCCTGTGGGGCATTGGAAGGCGAGACCCCAGATGGGAGGCCACTGCGTCCTGGTGGTGATGGTGGCATGCACCAGGGCAGGAGCGGTGGAGACAGGAGGAGATGAACATGAAGACTGAAGGACTTGGTGATAGGCTAGGGGGTGATGGAAGGATCAGGCTCGATTCCCAGAATTCCAGCTTGAATAACTGGATGAATCTGTGCCATTGGCTGGGATGGAGCTGTCCCTTGGAGGAGACAATGTTCAAGGGCAAAATGTCGACGGGGAGGTACTTGCATGTTATTTCCAAGTGCAAATGTGTGGTGAGCATTACAGGTTCTATTCGAGAGAGAAGCATATCCATGTTCATTCCTGAGGTGGGCGGTGTCTGTGGATAGTTGTTAGCAGTTGGATCATACTGGGATCCACAGGTTAGGTAGAGTTTGCTTGGAAGAGCATGTAGAATCAAGAGATGAGCCTGCAGAGCCCCCTGAAATAAGGGACAGGTTCAGGAGGAAGAATTGGGAAGGAAATCAAGTTGGGGAGCCAGACAGGTGCTAGAAAAATCCAGAGATGGCATTGACCAAAAAGCCATCTAAAGGCAGTGTTATAAGAAGTTTCCAGAGGTCAAGTAAAATGATGGCTGAACACCGTCCTGATCTTGCTCACCCTGATGACATTGGCTGCCCAGCTCCAAGGGGAAGTTGGGGGTCGGGGGCCAGACTGGGATTGAGAGGTGCAGACTCAGAGGTGGCCAGTGCAGGAGTTGGGCTATGAAGGGGCACAGCGGGGGTGTTCCGCAAACTGTTCACCACCCCATCCTCTTCTCTCACCACCCTACAGGGCCCAGGCCAGCCCTCTACCGTGTAGCCTACCCTCCGGCACCTGCTACGGTCAACCTCTTCCTTCCATGCCGCCTGTGCATTTATTCTTCCAACTCTACTCTTCAGCTAGTCTGCATTTCCTTATTCCGTTTATTTTATTATTATTATTTGGGACATATGTCTCCTTCTCCCAGCCAGAACATCTCTAAGGCACAGACCTCTCTTCTCCTGTATCCCCCCATGGTATCCATCCCCACCTCCCAGAGTTTGTATTAGATATGAAGGAAATGGCTGGCTGATTTCTGATGAAGTAGCACAAGGCCGTTCCTGGTTTTTTGTTGACTCAGGTGTACCTGGAGTAAATCTTGATTGTCCCTGGATAATTTAAGCCTTCCTTGGATCTGTTGGTAGTTCAAGCCATTGACTGTCCTGGTGAGCCCTGTCTTCACAAATCAGCTGCAGATTCTAGC
Organism: Neogale vison; assembly: GCF_020171115.1. Taxonomy (NCBI): domain Eukaryota; kingdom Metazoa; phylum Chordata; class Mammalia; order Carnivora; family Mustelidae; genus Neogale; species Neogale vison. The sequence goes on from NC_058093.1 coordinate 43,215,347, forward strand.
ACAAAGCCAACCTTGGGCTTGAGTCCAACATCTTCAGAGCTGCCAGCCACTTTCACACAGGGAATGATCCATCTCAAGGGATCCAGTGGTGTTCTCTAAACTCATTTGTTCTTGTTGGTGTGTTATCACAGCCTAAAGCATCACCATTCATTCTGCAGGTTAGGGTTGATCCAGCTGGGTCATGACCTAACCAGTGGACCCTGCCCGCCATCTTGCCAGCCATGATAGATTCTTCCAATGGTTGCCCTTGGAAGAATCACTGAAAACCATGTCTTCATGGTAGCATGCCTGCCTTTGTCTTTGAAAGTTGCAAACATGTCCATCATATGACTAATGAAAACTCTGATGTGCCTAGAGTTGCAGGAATGGCTGGTTACGAAGGACAGTGTAGCTTTGGAAGTCCTCTTGAGCATTCCCTCACTCTCCCTCTGTGAGCAGCTGTCCCCCGTGGATGCCAGGTCACATACAGTTCTTTCCCATGTGCATTGGTACTCTCGAGGGGGTTGCTCTGAGGTGTTAAAATGTACATCTCTGTGTCCAACCCAGTGCCTGCACCTGTTCGTCATGTGGGAAATCCTACACTTTGGCTGAAGCCAGGTTTTTTTAAAGGTATCCCCAACATGTCAAACCTTTCAAAATGCCTGAATCAGCATGGAGGACTGGCATGGGCTCCATGATTCTAGGGAGGGATGTGAACATCCCTTCACACCGGATGTGAAGTCCGGTAACAGGCCTTTTTGTTCCTGAGATGCTGAGGGCAGTTGGAATGAGTAATGATGGTCTGACGGTCCTCTTCCCACAGATCCGAACTGGGCCAGTTTGAACTTGGGAGCCCTCATGTGCATCGAGTGCTCAGGGATCCACCGGAACTTGGGCACCCACCTTTCTCGAGTCCGGTCTCTGGACCTCGACGACTGGCCCATCGAGCTTATTAAGGTGATGTCATCCATTGGGAATGAGCTGGCCAACAGCGTCTGGGAAGAGAGCAGCCAGGGGCGGACGAAGCCTTCACTGGACTCCACAAGGTAGGGACGTGGGCAGCTGTGTGGCTCTGGGTCCTTCTGCCGGCAGTTCAGCCTCGGGAAGTGACCTTCATGACAGCCCCCCACAGCCACCCTGGCGACCTGTAGGAATGCGGAGGGGCCGGGCCACGGAAACATCTGTTTTTAAAATTGGTTTTCAGCAGGCATGGATAATTCAGACTCCTTAATTTTTTATGTTTGTTTTTAGACCTTGGGGATTCCTCTCCCCCTCTTAGAAATATATTAAGCTTCCAACCTTATGAATATATCACTTTAATTAATACATTTCTAATAGGAGTAAGCTGTGCTGTGAACACTAATTATGAATTTTTGATTCTTTAATTTTGTGATTCTTCTGTCTTTGATAAGCATCTCCTCAGTTGGTTTCCCTTCCCACCCCCACAGACCCATAGCAAGCCAGTTTACAGTAACACAATATATTTTATTTTCTAAAATATATTTCCAACACAGTTAATCAGCCAAGTATGGCGTAACGTATGGTGACTCCTCATTAACGTTAATTGTTACCCAGTGTAAAAAACGCATTTATTTTGAGCCCATTTATTTTCTCATTTTTCATTTACAGCTATTATAAACCGTTTTTGAGTACACATACATATTTAATGTACCTAAGAGGTGATAAAATGGCATGTCTTCCAAGAAAGCCTGCTTCACAGAGGCAGAGTGGGCCATCGGGTCCCTGCAGCTGCCCCCAGGAGGAGGCGCTCATGGTCACATCCCCCACTTTCTTGGTGGGGGGGGGGCAGTACTCACTTTACGCTTTTACTTCTCCTGTGTGTGTGTGTGTGTGTGTGTGTGTGTGTGTGTGAAGAGGTGAAGGGAGAGAAGGTCATTAGCACTTTTTAAATTCCTCTGGCTTGTTTTGCTGGTGATGAGACAGCATGAGAGTCCACACAGCCATCTGCATTCGGGCCCCACGTGATGCCTAAGAAGTCGGTTTCGTCTACTAAGCCATGATCCTGTGCGAGGAGTCGGTGGATTTTTTTTCATGAATGCTGAAAAATGAATTTGTGGTGCCACCTTCGGTTCACTTTAGAGAATGAAGTTGGTGTGTTAGGAACCTATTCTTCTCGTACAGTGTCCTGTGGGGCAGGGGCGAGGGGAGCAGGAGCGCCCAGAGCCAGCCTGGCATCGCCTCCATTTTCTGGGCGAGCTCGACCACGCAGTACCCATGTAGGCAGCTTTCCTGCAAACTGAAGGAACGATAGGCTTCTTTAAACTCGTGATCTTGATCAAGAACGTAGGAATTAACCATCAGTGAGGAGCATTCTTAAAAGACGAATTTGTGCATTAATATCTTTTTTTTCATAGATGTAGTTTCCTCGGAGGACATGTAGGCCTAACAATGAAATAAGATTAGAAATTGGATCAAGTTTCATGTAGGAGTGCAGAGAACTTTGAAATTGTTAGGAAAAACAATTACTCCTGCATCTTCCTGTTTTATGTGTAAAAGAAGCATATTATTATTTTTAGTTTCCAGAATTGGGCAAAAGTTGGTTTTTCCATCTGTCATAATTAGCCACCATTTAGAGTGTTTAGGCAACCAAGACAGGGGTTGATATTTTTAACTGGTAAATATTTTATAAGAATCTCATCTTCATTCCTAAGTGAGGGTTTTGCACATGCAGGCACTTGACTCCTCTAACCTGTGTATTTGATCTGAGCTCTTGAGTGCATGACTTCTCTTCTCTCCATCATTATCAGGGGCTTCCTTTCCCACAAATGGGGTGATCACAGCGAAGTCCCAGCTCTCCATTGGTCCCATTCGCTGTCCTAAGGGGCTGTCCCAAGTGGAAGTGCTCCCCCACCCCACCCCACCACCACCCCCCGCAAAGTCTGTGGTGACAGTGATGCTGGGTTACACGGCAGTTCCAAAGAACATGAACCTCTTTGAGAACTGAATATTTCCTTGTGCCTTTAGTTATTCTGTCTGGCAGTTTCGTTTTTAAATTAATATTCAGCAAATAGTCACTGAGCACTTTCTCATAGAAAAGAAGTGATATGTGGTGATTATTGCCCATGGTGACTGATGAATGTTGATGAATGTTCTCAGGGCCACAGCTGAGGGTGCCGGGACTCTAGAGGATTCACTCATGGGAAGTTCTTACAACCACTGTGCTCCGGGGAGGTGTCACTGGCCAAACAATGTCTGAGCTGGACTTGAAAATGTGGGGTGATGTCTAGGCCTGGGTAGTGTGGTGTGCAGGAGTGGACGTGGCCAGGCCAAGTCCGGCCCACAGGAGAGTGTAGAAACTGGGCAGTCACCAGCCATGGGGTGGGATCTTCAGGTAAATGAGGAGGGGTAGGGGCTGGTAAGGCCAAAAGAGAGGAAAGGCCTGGCTGAGCCTTTGAGCCAGGGGTGTATTATAACAGTGACTCTGGGGTTTGTGTGTTCACGTGTGATCCACCTGTTCCCAAGAGGACTAGAGGCAGCCAGCGGCATTGCTGGAAGGGATAAGATGATGCAGGGAGGCCCATTGGAAGGCTATGGTCCTGGTGGATCCTATGAAGGCCATAAATGCTCTGTCAAAAATATAAAGAAACAACTCAGCATAATAGCACAGCAATAATTCAGACACCCACCATCTTCACTACCTCATGCAGTCTCCTCGAACAGAAATGAAGAACTCCAAAGTTTGGGCTAGAATTTCCATGTGGAATTCAGTCTGCAACGTGAGAATGGACAGGCAGCCTGGATCCTGCCTCTCTGAGACAGGGACAGACGCCCCCCCTCCCAACCACTCCCTCTGGTCTCTCTGCAGAGACTAGGATTGTTAGTACAAACAGCTGGAGGGGTCTTTTAATGTGGCCCTAAGGTAATACTAAAAAGAAATATTTTAATAAATTTTTATTTCTATCCAAAGAAGGGCCAAGTGCAATATATCCAGGCTAATTCTTTGGAAAAGGGCCCAGCTGTTTTCCTAAGAAGCTCGGTCCATTCCATCTTGTGCAGGAGATTCATTCTGACAGTGGAATATAATTAGAAATGTGCCGTTCCTCCCCCAAACACACACACATGACCATGGAGAGGTTCAACACAGCAATCTTCCTCCAAAGAAACATCCAGTCCCCTGAAACCACCTCTCATTGGTGTCACCCAGGCCCGCGGGTGAGTTAGGAAAACAGGCGCCTTTGACCAGCTGGCTGGCCTTCTGCTTGTTGTCCCTGCACCCCTGATTAGGGCAGCTTCGGACGGCTCATAATTGGTTCCAGTGATTCTCAGCTGCCCTGAGAACTGCCGTTCAAACTTGAGCAGCGTCGTGATCAATCGAAGCTGACGGCAGTGAAGCAGTATTGACTTCCCATTCCTAAACCGGGAATCATTAGTCAAGAAAAGCATCTTTTAATTACTCCCAGGAAGAAAAAAAATCTTTTTGGATGGATTCTGCAACAACTGCCATTTTTTTCCAGTGCATTCGATATTAAATTTATTGTCGCAGGAGGGGAGAGGATGCCCTTCATCCCCCGTCAGTGATGGAGGTTTAATTCAGAGAAAGGAGCCCGGTAGAGGATATCGATGGTACAACAGTTAACTACAGCTGGGGTGGAATCAGAATCCCCCTCTCTAATTGCTATTGATGCCATTTAAGCACACACTTAAAATATTGATTTTAAATGGGGATGCTGAAGCAGGAGAGCCGTGGTGACAGCGGACGGGATTTGCTAGGTTCTAGGGGCTAACGCAGGGGCAGTGGGCTGTGTGTGAGGGGTGGGGGGGCCAAGAGCTTCATGATACATAGCACATGAGTGTGCAGGGGCTTCATGACACGTAGCACGCGAGTGTGCGGGTCACTCCGTGCAATGTGTTGTGTGCACTTAGACGTGGGGCCTGGAGCAACCAGGCAGGGCCCTGGCTCCCACATTAGGACACGTGGAACCGTCGGGCCAAGTCCCGGAGCTCGCTGTGGCCCCTTTCACATCAAGGAGTAGTGCACTCAGAGGCAGCGACAGCCAAACTGTGAAGAGCATGTTTCTTGAGCGAATGAACAAATGAGCGAGCGGATGGGGAGACACGGAATGGGGCCGCGTGGAACCCACATGCCAGGTGCTCCTGCTGCCTCAGGGCCGGGGGTTGCTCGCTTGTTCGTGCATGAAATCGGGGCTGCGCATTTGCAGCACACCATGAAGTCGTCTGGGCAAACCTCAGACCTCTTTCCCTTCTCGGCCCCGTGGGGGTGTTTGGAGGGCTACTCTCTATGTCACTGTGATGCATTGTTCTCCAGTCCTGTCGCTGTTTCACTTCGGAATCTTTTAGGATTGCCTGTGGTGACCCTAATTTCCTTCCAGGACCGAGCGGAGCCCTCTGGTCCGTGTTTCTCTTGGCAGAAGCCAGACCATACTCAGCCACCTACTTCGTCTTCCCCTCTCCCACCTTTAGGTCTCCGTGTATAGGCATCGGGTCCATAAGGGTCTGCAGGGATCCCTCGCGGCTGGCGTTTCAGGGCAGGTAGCCTATTTACACAGTGGTCTGGGAGCCAGCTGATTTGGTCTCAGAAATCAAAGGAACCTGGATGTGTGTTTTCCATTCTGTCAAAGAGCCCTTGGGAGGAGCCCTAAACCCCACCGAAATCCCCCTTCCTTCTGATCCCACTTGGAAGGGAGCCGAGTTGCTGATTTAGGATACACTCTTCTGCCTCTTTGAGCGTTCTTTTTCTTTCTGTCATTGTCACCTGCACATCCAAACTCCCCTCTTGTCTTTAACCTATAAAAAGATGCCACCTTCGGGAGGAAGATTTGGGGCCGGACGTCAGAAATCTGCGTGGGAGAGACTGGCCGCTCACTTCCAGATGGAGCAAGTCTGCCCAGTGACACGAGTTCCGGTCCTTTTTGATTTGGGATCGCCACTTTCATCTTATTTATGCACATGGAGATATTGATAAAGGGGAAATGTATCCAAACTGAAAATAATTGGATCCCTACCGTTAACTCTGAGATATTAAAAGCAGTACCACTTGGCCACGTCTTTGTCTCGTTAGGTTTGATCATAAGATCACAATATAGTAATCTCGGGCTCAAATTTCTGGCATAAAGATGCACTGTTCCAAATGTGGCCTCAGGGAACATGAGTACCCACACAGCCCCAGGATTATCTCATCTTATTATTTTTCAACAGTTCTTGGCCCGCTGAGGTCAGTGTTTTGTCTCTTTTGAGTGTTCCTCTATGCTTGACACCTTTTCCTATTTTCTTTCTTTAAAAAAAAAAAAAAATGGGCAGGGGGAGGAATCGGGGGTGGGGGGGATGGGGAAGGACTTTGCACTGATGACCAGAACCCATCTGCAGTTGGGTGGCATCTGCTCCCCACATGTCACTTCCCTCATTAACAAGCAATTGAATTAATTAAATGCTACTCAGAACACGCATAACAAGCTACCGGCAGTGTCCAAATTAGCACTGATAATCAAGGATGATTTCCTTTATTATCCTGCTAAGTGGTGTGCAGACTCTGATCTCCCTGTCTGCCCTCATCTATTTACATACCCCCAGCTTCTGCCTTTGGAAGCGGAGGTTATCTTACCTAGTTAATTTGCCACGATCACCAAGCATGGCGGATTGATGCCCTGCCCCCGCCGCCACCGCCACCGCGCAGCCCCCTCCCCGCCTGCCCTCCCCCAGCCCCAGCCTTTGTATCTCAAGCTCACTGATAAATTAAAGGCCACCCCTGTGGTCTCTCAAGTGAGTAATAGAGGCAGAAATTTCATTTTGCAACTGGCTGATTTAATGATCCAAAGGGTAATTAATGGCCTGATTATCTTAATGTTAAATATGTCCGGCAGCAATTACTGTGACCTCCCGCTTGTCAAGGTCCGGGCTGTGCTCTTCTTTCAATTAAGTTCTCTGGGGCTTAATGGTATGAATAAACTCCTCTGATTCTATCATCCCGGACGGACGCAGAGGGTTCAGGAGCTGGGGGCTCGCTTGGAGTTTTAATCAGCCTGTCTCCTACTCTGGCGATCAGAGTTAACAATTACAACAAGGACAGCTTAACTTTCTTCTTCCCCATGCAGAGCAACCCCACACACACACACACACATACACATACACATGCGCACGCACACACACACGCTTTATTGTTGTTTTATTTTATTTATTTTCTGTCGTTTATTTCAGCGCTCTGAGGGAGAATCCTGTGTGTGGAGGAAGCCGCTGGTCTCTTCCAATATAAATTATCATGTGAGCGCTGTGGTTTTTCTGTTTGACAGGCTTAATTAATTGGCAGGAGCCCCCGAAAATGACAGTGCCACTAATTGCAACTCAGAGTGAATTTCTGTCATCGTGGTGTGCCTGTCAGCGGGCGTGCTCCGGCCCTAGCCAGCCCAGCGGCCACCCTCCCCGTCCAGGCAGGGACCGGCTCCCGAGCGCATGGGGACAGAGGCAGAGCTGTGGGCTTACAGGCACGCCGTCTGCGTGCAGGACTGACGTTTACTGACGATAAAGTTTACACGGCTGTGGCCCTGCAGACCCAACAGCTGCTTGGGGACCTCAGATTCTACTTCAGATATTTCAGCAACGTCTCCTCGCAGGCTGGCTTGGAACCAGACTGCAGGAACCATAACTCACTGAGCGCCCCCCCATGACTGGCTGGTCCTCCCCAGTACATGGTGAAATATGCTTGGTTTACCGGGGCTCTTCCCAGATCAGAAATAGTCCACTATAAATATGAAGCCAATTAGAAAAATGTACAAATGAGAAGTACATTAACACTGGCTCAGAAATAATGCCGGTAGATTACAGTCGACAACAGATTCGGTGGTTCATCTGGTAAACCGCAGTCAGGGAGCTTGGTGGGAATTTATGCTCAGCTGTAGTGGTCTCCGATTAAGCGCTCGTTAACAGACTCGCTCCAATTGTAAGAAAGCGGATTTAAGAAGATTCTCTCCTTACGGTTCAGTAAAATGGGATCTGCTTTTTACAAGAGAACTGTACCTTCCATTTGCCTTTGAACCAGACGGACAATGTAGTGCTCTGGTGTATTGTGGCCGCCTGCTGCCCGCAAACCCCAGGGTTTGTTTGATCCTGCAGGAGACTGAATGTGTCCTGGGAGCCAGTGTGGCTACCGGGGAGCTGTCTTGAGTTGAAAATCCCTCTCGTTTACTCTCTGAAATGGAGCGATGGAGACAATTAAGGAGTTTTTTTTATTTCTAAGAATTTTTATTGCCACCGGTAGATGTAAATGCAAGCCAGTGGCCAGTGCTGGCAGCCTCTGGGGGTCCTGGGCATGCCTGGGCCTCTGGCTCGTTGTGAGTGTATATAAGGGAACATCACGCTAAGATTAACCTTTTGGGGCTTGAAGTACCTATCATGGAAGACATTCCAAACAATGGGCCCATGAATTCTTTCTACAACAGCTGCCTCTGTTTTTATTCCTACGATGGTAGAACATTTTCCAAAGTGTCTTTTCTTCCAGTGTTGTTTTGAGTCCTATGCACCAAAAACTATCTCTTTTCTGGGGAACTTTCTGCTCGGTGCTGTGAGCTTTTCCTTAGCATGGAGCTGTCCTGTGACACAGGGTGATCCCCATTTTCCAAGCAAGAGGAGTGAGGACCTAAGGTCCTTGTGTCGTTTCTCTGGGATCCCACACAGGACTGTGGACTGGATCACGTGAATTCAGGATCAGACCCCTGGAACCTACTCTTGGTCCTTCTACTACTCCTGTCCTTGGCCACTCAGCCTCTTGTGGCTAAATCCAGTAGCTAAATCCATGTGGCTAAATCCTGTGGCATTTAGAGATGCAGTGTCCCTTTCCTCTCCTCCCCAAGGCCCCAGCTCACACTCTCATTAGCATGGTGTCTGTGTATATATATTACCAGTGTAAAGTGATAATATATAAGATCACATAGCCACCATATCTCTACACTCGTGAAATCCAGTGGCCTCGCTCATAGGTACTGAAGTATGATAAAGCATCATTCATTTCCGTTTGCATTCATGGGGCAAACCTGATCTTTTAAGTCATTCAGTCATGATTCTAAAGTCTTCATTTTCTGCAGTTGGTGCTAATCTTGAAAGCTTTAAGTATCCGGATCAACCACCACAGATGTGTGGATTGAGTCCCGACATTTCATGTAACTACATCCTTCTGCCTGAGGCTCCCTCTGTCCATGACCCTGACACAGCATTGTGTGTTGAAAACATTCAGCTTTCATTTCCAGAAAGCCTTACAATCACATTCATTATCTGCATGATGAAATGCACAGGCAGGCTAGAAGATTTCTAATTTGGGTTCCATGACCAGCATTTTCTGAGATTTTTTATTTAAAACAAAAAACAGGGTATGTTCTCTTTTTTAATAGGAAACTACCCATTATTTCCACCCACTTGATCATGTAGATTTGATGTTGAAACAATATTTATGAAGTTTCCTGGGTTCTTTTTTTTTTTTTTTTAAGATTTATTTATTGGGGGGGGCAGGCAGATGGAGAGGGTAAGAGGGAGATTTCAAGCGGATGCCTCACTGAGCATGAACCCCAACATGATGCTCAATCTGAGGACCCTGAGATCATGACCTGAGCCAAAATCAGGATCCGGACTGTCAACTGACTGAGCCATTCAGGCACCCGTCCTGGGCTCCTTTTTATCTGGAAGACAAAATCAGCTGAGTACCTAGGTCCTGCAGGCTAACAGTGAGAGAGGCAGACAAGTGGTCTGTGCCAACTCAGGCACTGGCAAGGGTCTACTGATGTGGATGATGTGGTTTTGTTTATTTCCCTTTATACTTGTTAAGTGGTTTTCCTACAGCATCAGCATCACCTAGAGGTATATGTTTTTGGCCCTACCCCACATCTACCTGGTTGGCATTTCTAGTGCGGGGCCCAGCAATATGCTTTAACCTTCTATGTGATTCTTATGCTTATTAGAATTTGAGAAGCCCTGGTTCACGCCAGGCAGCATAGACAAAGGTTCACAGCCCTTCCTGAAGTCCACTCCCTATCTCAGCCTATGTCCCTGGACTTCATTCCTCATTTCTTGAGATGCAGGTGTCTCTCCTCTTTGTTTACCAGACAGTTGTCTGGCCTGACATATCCAGGATGCCAACCCAGCAGGTGCTGCCATCCACAGAGTACATCTGTTTGTCTTGCCCCAGTACAAGAGGATTATACACTATGATCAAATGTCATTGTCCCCATAAATGCAAGGTTGGTTCAACACCCAAAAATCAGTCCATATAAAATACTACATTAATAGAATAAAGGACACAAAGTACACAAACATCTCAGGAAATGCAGAAAATAAATCTAACAAAATTCAGCACCCTTTCATGATACAAACACTCAGCAAACTGGGAATAAAAGGATACTCAGCCTGCATCTTAGAAAAGCCCACAGCTAACACCTGCTGAATGGTAACATACCAAAGGCTCTCCCTCTAAGATCAGGAACAAAGCAAGGATGTCTGCTGTCATCACATCTGTTCAACATTGTACTGGAGGTTCAAGCGAAGGAATTAGGCTAGAAAAAGAAACGAAAATTATCCAAATCAGAAGTTAAACTATGTCTCTTGGCAGATGACATGATCTGTATATCAGAAGTCTGCCAGAATCCACAGTGAATTATTATAGCTAATAAATGAGTTCAGCAAAATTGAAGGGTACAGAATCAGGTACAAAACTCAATTGTATTTCTATATACTTGCAGTGAACAATCCAAAATAAAATTTAAGAACAAAATTCCATTTTGTGTGTACTGACAACCACAAAACATCATTGGAAGAGATTAAATAAGACCTAAATAATTGACAGGACATCCCATGTTCATGGACTAGAAGACTTAATACTGTAAAGATGTCAGTACTTCTTAAATTGACACGCAGATTCAACACAAAGTTGGTCTTTCACAATCTCAGCTGCTTTTTTTCTTGTTTTGCAGAAATGGACAAGCTGAGCTTCTAGCATATATGGAAATGTCAGAGACACCCCCCCCCCAGACAGGCAAAACAATCTTGAAAAAGAATAACAAAGTTGGAGGACCCACACATAAAACTAACTACAAGAGTATAATAATCTAAGGCTGTGTGATATTGGCATAAGAATAGACTTAGAGATCAACAGAACAGAGTTGAGAGTTATGTAATACCCCATACATCCTTGGTCAGTTGATTTCCAACAATGATGACAAGACCCATTCAGTGGGTATGGGGGGAACAGTCTTTTCAACAGGTATCCAGATACAAAAGAATGAAGTTGGACCCCTCTCTTTATATGCCATATATAAATTAGCTCCAAAGGAATTAAAGATCTAAGTATAAAGACTAGAACTTTATTATAATACTTTTAGAAGAAAACATGGATAAATCTTTGCAACCTTAAATTTGGCAATGGCTTCCTAGATACAACATCTAGAGCACAAGCAACGTAAGGAAAAACAGATTGGACTTCATGGAAATTAAAAATCTCATTGCTTCAAAGTACAATACCAAGCAAGTGCGAAGGCAACACACAAGGGACACCTGGGTGGCTCAGTTGGTTAAACATCTGCCTTTGGCTCAGGTCATGATCCCAGGGCCCTGGAATCAAGTTCTGCTGAGCAAGGAACCTGCTTCTCCCTCTGCCTGCCACTCCCCCTGCTTGTGCATGCATGCACTCTTTTTCTCTCTGACAAAATCTTTAAAAACAAAACTATTAAAAAAAGACCACACAGAATGGGTGATAATATATAAAAACAGTACATTTAATAATCTAGTATCCAGATCATATAAACAACGTTCACAGCTCAACAATAAGAAGACAAATAACCCAGGTTTTAAATGTGCAGAGACTGTGAAAAGACATTTTTTCTAAGCAAGATGCAAACACACAAAAAGATGCCAAGCATCATTACGTACTAGGGAAATGGAAATAAAGCCCATATTGAGAGACTACTTTACACCACTAGCATGGCTGTAATCCAGAAGATGGACAGTGGTGGGTGTTGGCAAGGATGTGGTGAAACTAGAACGTTCCTACACTGTTGGTAGGAATAGTAAGTCACAGAGCGCCTTGGAAAACAGCGTGGCAGTTTCTCAAAAAGTGAAACATAGAGTTACCATGTGACCAAGCAATTCTCCTCCTAGGTATATACTTAAAAGAAATAAAAACACATGCCCGTACAAAAATTTACACTTACGTGTTCACAGAAGCACTATTCATAATAGCCAAAAAGTGAAAGCAAAACACCCATCAGCTGATGAATCGATACATAATATAGGGTCTATCCATACAATGGAATGTTATTCAGACATAAAAAGGAATAAAGTATCACGTATGCTGCAATTTGTGTGAACCTTGAGAACAAAATGCTGAGTGGAAGGAGCCAGACACAAGAGGCCACACGTTGTACAATTCTGTTTATACAGAATGTCTAGAATAGGCAAATCCACAGAGACAAAGTAGACGAGTGCCTGCTGGGGGCTAGGTGAGGCAGGGCAGTGAGGCATAGGGACTGGCTTTCTTTTGGGGATACTGAAAAAGACCTGGATTTCCATGGTGGGAATGGCTGTACAACTTTGTAAATATCCTAAACATCACTGAATTGTACATTTAAAGGGTGGATTTTATGGCATATAAGTTATGTCAATTTAAAAAAAAAAAGGAAATTCCAAGGAGAAAGATGAGGCAAGACATTCTGCAAAAAGAGAACATTCTGGACAAAGGTGCAGAGGCATGTGTGGTGGGGAAAGGTTGGCCTGGCCAGCCCTTCTGCTCCTTGTCTGGCATGGGGAGACAGTGGAGGAGTTTTTCCAGTGTGATGCTTTGACCGGTGGTTCCACTGTAGCCAGAGCTCCCTGTACTTGGAAGAATAGACCAGACAAGGATGAGACCAGGAAGAAGGTCGTGCTGATCGAGTCTGAATTGGTGATCATCCCTACCAGGGCCTTCGGGGAACCTGGGCGAGGCCCCAGGCACAGCCCACCATTGTGGCACAGAATCCATACAACAAACCGACGTCCTTCAGAGTGTCCTTCCCTGGGCCATGGGACAATTGCCAAGGCCATTAACTGACAAGCAGAACAAACAAGGTAACAAGTCACAAGCCCCTGATGGATCGATGTCATGATAGTAAAGGTAGAAGTTGCACAGGAAGAGGGCAGAGTAGTGGCACAGCCTGCCCAGCATGGCCTTGGCCCAGCCGTGGCCGTCCTCTTGTGGCTTCAGAGCAGGATCTCTGGGCCACACCCTCCAAAACCAGCAGACAGAGGGAGCCTCCCCCACTGCAGAGCCCTGATTTCCCCAAGAAACTGGCTGTGGTCCCAGAGAGTAGGAACAGCAGGGGCAGTGCTAGTAAAGCCTCAAATAACTAAATGTTCATTTGTAACTTATACAAACTTTCATCGACCTGAGATCCAGAAGAGGAACATAACTGGAGTACATACCACTCAGTCTTAGGGACCCACTCATAAGGAAAGCATCTCTAATGTGCATGATTTAATACAAATGACCCTGGGTGGCAAATACATAATCATGATTACTTACTCATGACTTTCTCCTTGACGATCCCCAAGTGCCACCTTGTGTGTTTTCACATGGATCCTCATGATCTCAATGAGCTTGGAAGATACTTGTTTGGAATCAGAGAAGAGGACCCCCAGGCAGGCAAAATGTCTTGCATGTAATCTAACCCAGACTTGGAGCAGAGTTAGCTCATGGACTTCCCATTCAGGGCCCCTAAGAAAAGTTGGGCACATGACTTGTAAGTGTGGAATTCTGTCAACAAATGACCACAGTCTTGAGCCATGCCTTCCCACCACTCCAGTGGTTTTCAGCTGGGAGACCTTTGGAATAGACCGTGGGGTAGGTTATGGGACTGGAGGCCTGGGATGCCAGTGCCCAGGAAGGAGGAGTCGCTTTGCCCAGAGGGACTGTAGCGCCCTGACGGAAGAACACGGTAGAGCCAACCATGAAGTAAAACCGTGCAGCTCTGACGAACAGAACCAGCCCTCCATTCACGGGCTGCCTACACGCTTCCACAGACTCCAGTAGAGGCCTCTGGGGAGCCAGGACCTCTCGCAGGAGGTTCCTTCTTGGTGTGGGCAGTGGATGAACTCAGAAAGAGGAACATGTTTTCATTCTAGAATGCCAAACTGTACCTTTGTAAATGCATTAGATGAAACGAGGATAATTGTATACTCCATAAAGTTCCAAAGGAACCACAGTAGATGCTCAATAAATATTTGAGAGCCTGTGGGTTTTCTTCCCCAAAAAACTAAAGTTAGGGCTATGACACATGATCACTAAAAAGGAAGTGGAAGTAAATGGCTGGCCAGTGGCCCCAGGGAGTATCTGTCTGATGTAAGATATATGCAAAATAGTGTGAACGCCAGTACTTGGAGAAGGTGACGAAGCAGTCATGTGCCCCAGCAACTTAGAGCTGTGTAGAATGCAAACTCATTTAAAAACTAGGAGACAGCTTAGAGAGGTGTAAGGCATAGGGTATCTTGAGACTTGCGGATGAAGCAGTGTTTCTGGGACTGGGATCAAGGCCTCGTCCAGGGGCTCTAATCTAGTGGGAACAGCACACTCCACGGGGCTACCATAACGCAAGACTGAAGGGTACTGCAGTGTGAGTACAGATAAACAGTACAATTGCCTAAATGCATAATCAGGAGTAAACTTTGCGTCAGGAAGAAAGGTGGGATATTATGTCATTTTCTGTCATAAGTAACCATATAGTTCCAAAAAATTACTCTTGATTTCAAAGTTCTCATTCCCTTGTTACGTTCCTGTCCAAGACTATTCTTTAACAATCATGTTTTATCTTGACAAAGCATGTATGAGCTTTTCTTCATCTCCTGGGATTGACCCTGTTTTCCAAAGTGCGACAAAAGCCAGTGGCTGGGCCATATCATGAGGCAGCATCTGAGGATGATGTCACCAGCCATCATGGTAAAGGCGACGGCTACGCCCACACAAAGTGAGGGTGCCTCTTCTTAGACTCAGTTGGGACAAAGCAGAGCACCCTTTCCAGGTGACATCATTGCCAAGGGGACACACATCTCTGGCACTAGGAAGGGAGCAGTAAGGGATTGAAATGTAATTGTGGTTACACTGAGAAAACTATTTCCACGATGGCAAGGCACCAAGAGCTGAGCAGAAAAGGCATAAGTCAGGAAGGGCCAGAATGTTCTGTGACGTCATATGATGTCCTACAGTTGGAAGAAGATCTAAAGTGCCCCCTGTCAGCCCACATGTTTGGCGATGGCCACGGATGTGTGGTGATTCATGAAGGCCACTGCTTCTTCCATGGTCACTGGGCTTATGTGAGGTCTTCCCAATGGAATATCCTGTTACCCAAAGCAAGGTGACTTCAAGGATGGGCTTGATTCCCCCTTGGCCTCTGACACCACCCCTCTCATGTCCAGCACACCGAAGACATCAAAGCCAGAAATAAGCCGAAAAGGTCCCAAAGGCCTGGGGCCGCAAGGAGAACTTGCCCAAGCAGGTGGACAATCCAGACATTCCCTACACGACCTGCAGCCTCCAGGAATAGGGAGATCCACTGATGCTACAAAGGCCACATGTACAGACCACCCACAGCCTGCACACTTTGGGGGCCCCTGATGAGGTCTCTAACAGCTCTTGGAAGGCAGGCAGGCTCTGTCCCCATGGTACAGCTGAGGACATGAAGGTCACACAGCAGGTACTTGGTGACTTGGAGTCCGGGCCTGGGGAACCTACAGCCTGTGCTCTACACCTCGGTGCTTTGCTGCTGGGATCCTGGGCCAGCAACTGAAGGCTGCTGCGTATAATGCTGGACAGCAGTGAGATGTGGCGCAGCAGCTGTCGGGGTCTGCAGGACGTGGGACATCAGAGGCAGCATATCAGTGTCTGTGCCTCTCGCCCCACCCGTATGGAGCAGGCAGCTCGGGCCAGGGGGCTCGTCACTTCCCATGCCTGCACTGCCATATGGCACAGCTTTTCCGGACTTGGTGACCATAATGCCATCTGAGTGCCATGGAGAATGCGGGCCCAGAAACACAGTGTCTGAAATTTATATTTCATTTTTCAGGCGTAGCAAACACTGAGACACAGCCGGATTCTCTCAAAAGTCGGCTTCTCAGTACACTGCGTTTTGATCCCCTCTCCCCCAGGCATGGTGGGTCGTACCCACCTTCCTCAGGGTGAAGAACCACAGGTCGGCTTTAGGAAGCTTTCAGCCTGCCTGTTGCTTGG
Source organism: Neogale vison (assembly GCF_020171115.1). Classification (NCBI taxonomy): domain Eukaryota; kingdom Metazoa; phylum Chordata; class Mammalia; order Carnivora; family Mustelidae; genus Neogale; species Neogale vison. Next base: position 43,231,533 of record NC_058093.1, read on the forward strand.
ATGCCATATCTGCTTTAGGGCAGGGGGTACCGGTCCGTTGAGCACTTTGTAGGCGCAAAGAGAAGAAAAGAGGAGTATTTTGTGATGCTTATTGGAAATAGTGATTTTGCTCTGATGTGCACCCCAGCGTGCATGACTGTCTTCTGGGCAGCAGATCCTTAAGTGAAAAAGCCACCTGGGGGGTTGGAGTTAAGGGAAGGCCGGGAGGCCCTTCTGGATGCCAGGAGAAATTTCTGGAAGGTGGTATGTCAGCTCCCAGGAGAAGCTTCTGGAAGGCGACATGTCAACTCCCAGGGCCCAGACAGTATTGTTGCTGTGCTTTGAGGAGCATCAATTCCCGACAGGGCAGTCTCTCAGTGTCTCTTGATCAGGAAAGGTGCTTTCTGAATTTTATTTTAAAGATAATACCAAGTTAACAAGCATAATGGCTTTTCTCCTCTGTTGTCGAAGCTTTCATCAGCAGCTTGAAAGAGGATGGGGGCAGTATGTAGTTTTGTGAAAAGCTCAGGCTTGGCATCTGTGAGCTGGGAACTTCGTCGTGGCTTCCCGGGTCAGGAAGATGCCAGGGGACCACAGAGGCCCTGACCCATCTTCCATGCTGCTGTGAGCCTGGCAGAGCCCTGAGAGGCAGCTGCTAGTGGAGGGCTGCTGGGCTGCTTTTTCTGGCTCTCCCCAAGCCCTGGGGAAGCTCATGTGGGTGAAGGGGTGGGTGTGCGTGCAGCTACAGAACGGGACCGCTGGACCCCAGTCCTGGGCCTTGCCTGCCCTCATCTGTGAATGCTAATTACACCTGTTCCTAAAACTCCCAGCATCCCTTCAGACACTTACCCTCACCTAAAACCCACTGAGCGGGTCCCCGTGAGGAGGGCCTGAGAGCCAGCCGAGCGGCGACCCCCATGTGTCCCTCGGGGTGGCCAGGGAGCTCACTCAACACAGGGAGCAGAAGCGACTCCAGCCCGAGTACCAGCCCTCATCCAGAGGCACACAGGTAAAGCCCGCAGCGCTTTGCTGTGCCTCAGTGGCACCCTTTGCAGACCCACCATCAGGCGGTCTACCCCATCCAGGCGGGTAACGTGCGGGTGAGACAGACGCAGACATTCCGACTTAATCACAGGCTTCCGGAAAAGCTCCTGGCTTTGACGGTGTTGGAAAGGCTCTGTCCTGATGTCTGCACGTGTGGTTTGGAAATCGTCGAACTGGGTGAGGCTGAATTGCTCATCTGGGTGCAGGGAGCGCACGCGTGGGCTTTGAGTTAGGAGCCTCAGCTCGCTGCCTCCAGCGCTGGCCACCCTATTGTTGCGCCTGCTTGTTACCCTGCCATCCACTGGCTGCGCTTTATTTCTGAAGTGCACTCCCCTCGCGGCTGGTTTTCATCTGACTGTGAAGCAGCCATCAAAGGAAACTACCCTAAATGTTCTGTTCGCCGACAGCCTGGAAACCTTTGCTGACATGTTGCTCACATGCGGGCCGGCTCTCAAGAATGGGAATGGTGTCTGGCCAGCCCGTGGGCCGCTGGGTGGTTAGCGAAGGGAGGCACGCAGGGGCTGCAGAGTGAGTAGAAAAGGAGCCCTTTTAACGTCCATATTGGCAGTGAAGTCTGTTCCCCAGGGCAGGCAGTGGGTCCAATTGTTGCTGGAACGGTTCGTCTCACTAATCCTTCTAGAACGGGGATCTTTGACAGTTGCCTCGGGTTGAGTTTGAGAGCCCTGCCATGAGCAGCTGGGGTGCCTGTTTATCGAGAGCCCTGGGGCTCACGTCCCAGCAGGGGGACTAGCCCTCCAAAGCCCTGAAACTGTCCCTCAAACTCAGCAGCGGCAATACTCCTTTTTGCCCTTAAATATGAACTTTCAAGTTCCTGGGGCTTTTCCCTGTGTGTCTTCTGCTGAGATTCTGTGGAATGGCTGACCTGTGGTGGGTGTGTGTCCAGCAACCTCCATGTCACTGTTCAGCGCCTCGGGTAGGGGTGGAGGGGCATGGCTTGGCTGTGTGTCTTGAAAAACCCCGCTCTCCTTGGTTGTTTCCTTGATCCAAGGAAGGACTTGAGGTCTCTCCCCTGGGGCAGGGGGTTCTCTCTGCCTTCTTCATCACCATCGTATGACTACCCTCCCAAGCTCATGGAGGCCGACCACAGTGCAGATCCATCCACTAAAGTAGGGACTGCAAGAAGCTTTGACATGTGGGCTGATGCGAGCATGCAAAGGCCAGAATTATGAGTGCCTTATTCAAAAAGGCACTCATAATTCAAAATGTCCAAGTAGAAACCAGAGACTCCCCCAGAAGACTCCTTTGGCAGTTGTTGAGGTGAATTATGAACTCCTGGAATTGTTAGATTATTTATTTAGTAAGGCAGTGAGGGGTAATTTTTAAAAATTTATTTTGAGGGGCGCCTGGGTGGCTCAGTGGGTTAAGGCCTCTGCTTTCGGCTCAGGTCATGATCCCAGGGTCCTGGGATCGAGCCCCGCATCGGGCTCTCTGCTCAGCACAGAGCCTCTCACCCCCTCTCTCTGCCTGTCTCTCTGCCTACTTGTGATCTCTCTCTGTCAAATAAATAAATAAAATCTTTAAAAAAAATTTAAAAAAAAAAATAATAAATAAATAAATAAATAAAAATAAAAAATAAAAATTTATTTTGAGGTAAACCTTACACACAGTGCATTAGACACATCTTGGGTATGTAATCAGTCCCACTGGGTTTTTTTCATTTGTAAAATTACTTTAAATTCCATACAGTGCTAGATAAGTTTCAGGTGTGCGATAGAGTGATTCGGCCCCTCCATACATCACCCGGTGCTCATCAGGACAAGTGTCCTCCTTCATCCCCATCACCTGTTTCCCCCCTCCACTCTGGTCCCCATCAGTGTGTTCTCTAGAGTTAAGAGTCTGTTTCTTGATCTGACCCTCTCTCTCTCTCTTTTTTTACTGTGTGCTTCTGTTTCTTAAATTCCACATGAGTGAAATCATCTGATATATGTCTTTCTCTGACTAATTCATTTTACTTAGCATAATATACTTTAGCTCCATCCATGTTCTAGCAAATGGCAAAATTTTATTCTTTTTCATGGCTGAATACTATTCCTGGGTGTGTGTGTGTGTGTGTGTGTGTGTGTGTGTGTGTGTGTACACCTACCACATCTTTTTTATCCCCATTCGTCTATCAGTGGACACTTGGTCTGCCTTCATACCTTGGCTATTGTAAATAATGCTGTAGTAAACAGGGGGGTGCACGCATTCCTTTGAATTAGTGTTTTCGTATTTTTGCAGTAAACACCCAATAATGCCATTACTGGGTCATAGGGTAGCTCTAATTCTAACATTTTGAGGACCTGGAGGGTCCTTTTCCACTGAGTCTGCACCCATTTACATTCCCACCAGCAGTGCACAAGAAAGAGTTCTTTTTTCTACACGTCTTTGCCAACACTTGTTTTTTGTGTTGAGGATTTTAACCATGCTGACAAGTGTAAGGTGATAGCTCATCGTGGCTGTGATTTGCATTTCTCTGATGATGAATGAGCATCTTCTCATGTGTCTGTTGGTCATCTGGATGTCTTCTTTGGAGAACTGTCTGTTCATTCTTAATTAGGTTATTTGGTTTTATTGTGTTGTGTAAGTTCTTTATATATTTTGGATATTAACCCCTTAATCTGTTAAGGTATTTGCAAACATTTTCTCCTGCAAAACAAACTACTGAATACAAACATTCAGTAGGTTGCCTTTTAGTTGGGTTGATTGTTTCCTTTGCTGTGCAGAAGCTTTTTATTTTGATGAAATCACAATAGTTTGTTTTTGCTTTTGTGTCCCTTGCCTCAGGAAACATGTCTAGAAAAATGTTGCTATAGCCAATGTCAGAGACATTTCTGCCTATGCTCTCTTCTAGGATTTTTATGGTTTCAGGTCTCACCTTTAGATCTAATCCATTTTGAGTTTATTTTTGTATATGGTGTAAGGAAATGGTCCAATTTCATCTTCTGCATGTAGCTGTCCAGTTTTCCCAAACCATTTGTTGAAGAGACATTTTTCCCTTGGATATTCTTCCCTGCTTTGTCAAAGATAATTAACCATGTAATTGTGAGTTTATTTCTGGGCTTTCTGTTCTGTTCCATTGGTCTGTGTCTGTTTTTACCAGTACCATACTGTCTTGTTCTCTACAGCTTTATAATACTGCTTGAAGTCCAGAATCTTGATGCTTTAGCTTTGTTTTTCTTTTTCAAGATTGCTTTGGCTATTCGGGATCTTTTGTGGTTCCATGAAAGTTTTAGGATTGTTTGCTCTAGTTCTGTGAAAAATGCTGTTAGTGTTTTGATAGGGATTGTATTAAATGTATAGATCGCTTTGGGTAGTATAGACATTTTTGTTTTGTTTTGTTAAGATGAATTCCTCTTTTATTACACATAGTCCAATTTTAACTTAAGGAAGATGAATGATTATTATTCAGCAATGTCATGTCCAGATTATATTTCTTTTTTTTTTATTTTGTTTCTGTTTATTTAGTTTTTTTAATTTTGTATTTTTTATAAAAATTGTATTTTTTATAAAAATGTATTTATATAAAAACTGGTTTCTTAATTTTTTATTTTTTATAAAAATGTATTTTTTATAAAAATGTATTTTTTATTAAAAATGTATTTTTTATAAAAAATGTATTTTTATCCCCAGGGGTACAGGTCTGTGAATTGCCAGGTTTACACACTTCACAGCACTCACCAAAGCACATACCCTCCCCAATGTCCATAACCCCACCCCCCTTCTCCCAACCCCCCTCCCCCCAGCAACCCTCAGTTTGTTTTGTGAGATTAAGAGTCACTTATGGTTTGTCTCCCTCCCAATCCCATCTTGTTTCATTTATTCTTCTCCTACCCACTTAAGCCCCCATGTTGCATCACCACTTCCTCATATCAGGGAGATCATATGATAGTTGTCTTTCTCCGCTTGACTTATTTCGCTAAGCATGATACGCTCTAGTTCCATCCATGTTGTTGCAAATGGCAAGATTTCATTTCTTTTGATGGCTGCATAGTATTCCATTGTGTATATATACCACATCTTCTTGATCCATTCATCTGTTGATGGACATCTAGGTTCTTTCCATAGTTTGGCTGTTGTGGACATTGCTGCTATAAACATTCAGGTGCACGTGCCCCTTCGGATCACTAGGTTTAGGTATCTTTAGGGTAAATACCCAGTAGTGCAATTGCTGGGTCTTAGGGCAGTTCTATTTTCAACATTTTGAGGAACCTCCATGCTGTTTTCCAGAGCGGTTGCAACAGCTTGCATTCCCACCAACAGTATAGAAGGGTTCCCCTTTCTCCGCATCCTCGCCAGCATCTGTCATTTCCTGACTTGTTGATTTTAGCCATTCTGACTGGTGTGAGGTGATATCTCATTGTGGTTTTGATTTGTATTTCCCTGATGCCGAGTGATATGGAGCACTTTTTCATGTGTCTGTTGGCCATCTGGATGTCTTCTTTGCAGAAATGTCTGTTCATGTCCTCTGCCCATTTCTTGATTGGATTATTTGTTCTTTGGGTGTTGAGTTTGCTAAGTTCTTTATAGATTTTGGACAGTAGTCCTTTATCTGATATGTCGTTTACAAATATCTTCTCCCATTCTGTCAGTTGTCTTTTGATTTTGTTAACTGTTTCCTTTGCTGTGCAGAAGCTTTTGATCTTGATGAAATCCCAATAGTTCCTTTTTGCCCTTGCTTCCCTTGCCTTTGGCGATGTTCCTAGGAAGATGTTGCTGCAGCTGAGGTCGAAGAGGTTGCTGCCTCTGTTCTCCTCAAGGATTTTGATGGATTCCTTTCTCACATTGAGGTCCTTCATCCATTTTGAGTCTATTTTTGTGTGTGGTGTAAGGAAATGGTCCAATTTCATTTTTCTGCATGTGGCTGTCCAATTTTCCCAACACCATTTATTGAAGAGGCTGTCTTTTTTCTATTAGACATTCTTTCCTGCTTTGTCGAAGATTAGTTGACCATAGAGTTGAGGGTCTATTTCTGGGCTCTCTATTCTGTTCCATTGATCTATGTGTCTGTTTTTGTGCCAGTACCATGCTGTCTTGATGATGACAGCTTTGTAATAGAGCTTGAAGTCCGGAATTGTGATGCCACCAACTTTGGCTTTCTTTTTCCATATCCCTTTGGCTATTCGAGGTCTTTTCTGGTTCCATATAAGTTTTAGAATTATTTGTTCCATTTCTTTGAAAAAGATGGATGGTACTTTGATAGGAATTGCATTAAATGTGTAGATTGCTTTAGGTAGCATAGACATTTTCACAATATTTATTCTTCCAATCCAGGAGCATGGAACATTTTTCCATTTCTTTGTGTCTTCCTCAATTTCTTTCATGAGTACTTTATAGTTTTCTGAGTATAGATTCTTAGTCTCTTTTGTTAGGTTTATTCCTAGGTATCTTATGGTTTGGGGTGCAATTGTAAATGGAATTGACTCCTTAATTTCTCTTTCTTCTGTCTTGTTGTTGGTGTAGAGAAATGCAACTGATTTCTGTGCATTGATTTTATATCCTGACACTTTACTGAATTCCTGTACAAGTTCTAGCAGTTTTGGAGTGGAGTCTTTTGGGTTTTCCAAATATAGTACCATATCATCTACGAAGAGTGATAATTTGACTTCTTTGCCGATTTGGATGCCTTTAATTTCCTTTTGTTGTCTGATTGCTGAGGCTAGGACTTCTAGTACTATGTTGAATAGCAGTGGTGATAATGGACATCCCTGCCGTGTTCCTGACCTTAGCGGAAAAGCTTTCAGTTTTTCTCCATTGAGAATGATATTTGCGGTGGGTTTTTCATAGATGGCTTTGATGATGTTGAGGTCTTTGCCCTCTATCCCTACACTTTGAAGAGTTTTGATCAGGAAGGAATGTTGTACTTTGTCAAATGCTTTTTCAGCATCTATTGAGAGTATCATATGGTTCTTGTTCTTTCTTTTATTGATGTGTTGTATCACATTGACTGATTTGCGGATGTTGAACCAACCTTGCAGCCCTGGGATAAATCCCACTTGGTCGTGGTGAATAATCCTTTTAATGTACTGTTGAATCCTATTGGCTAGTACTTTGGTGAGAATTTTTGCATCTGTGTTCATCAAGGATATTGGTCTATAGCTCTCTTTTTTGATGGGATCCTTTTCTGGCTTTGGGATCAAGGTGATGCTGGCCTCATAAAATGAGTTTGGAAGTTTTCCTTCCATTTCTATTTTTTGAACAGGTTCAGGAGAATAGGAATTAGTTCTTCTTTAAATGTTTGGTAGAATTCCCCTGGGAAGCCGTCTGGCCCTGGCTTTTGTTTATTTGGAGATTTTTAATGACTGTTTCAATCTCCTTACTGGTTATGGGTCTGTTCAGGCTTTCTATTTCTTCCTGGTTCAGCTGTGGTAGTTTATATGTTTCTAGGAATGCATCCATTTCTTCCAAATTGTCAAATTTGTTAGCGTAGAGTTGCTCATAGTATGTTCTTATAATAGTTTGTATTTCTTTGGTGTTAGTTGTGATCTCTCCTCTTTCATTCATGATTTTATTTATTTGGGTCCTTTCTCTTTTCTTTTTGATAAGTCTGGCCAGGGGTTTATCAATTTTATTAATTCTTTCAAAGAACCAGCTCCTAGTTTCGTTGATTTGTTCTATTGTTTTTTGGTTTCTGTTTCCTTGATTTCTGCTCTGATCTTTACGATTTCTCTTCTCCTGCTGGGCTTAGGGTTTCTTTCTTGTTCTTTCTCCAGCTCCTTTAGGTGTAGGGTTAGGTTGTGTACCTGAGACCTTTCTTATTTCTTGAGAAAGGCTTGTACCGCTATATATTTTCCTCTCAGGACTGCCTTTGTTGTGTCCCACAGATTTTGAACCATTGTATTTTCATTATCATTTGTTTCCATGATTTTTTTCAATTCTTCTTTAATTTCCTGGTTGACCCATTATTTCTTTAGAAGGATGCTGTTTAGTCTCCATGTATTTGGGTTCTTTCCAAACTTCCTCTTGTGGTTGAGTTCTAGCTTCAGAGCATTGTGGTCTGAAAATATGCAGGGAATGATCCCAATCTTTTTTTTTTTTTCCAATTTATTTATTTTCAGAAAAACAGTATTCATTATTTTTTCACCACACCCAGTGCTCCATACAATCCGTGCCCTCTATAATACCCACCACCTGGTACCCAACCTCCCACCCGCCCCCGCCACTTCAAACCCCTCAGATTGTTTTTCAGAGTCCATAGTCTCTCATGATTCACCTCCCTTTCCAATTTACCCCAACTCCCTTCTCTCTAACACCCCTTGTCCTCCATGCTATTTGTTATGCTCCACAAATAAGTAAAACCATATGATAATTGACTCTCTCTGCTTGACTTATTTCACTCAGCATAATCTCTTCCAGTCCCGTCCATGTTCCTACAAAAGTTGGGTATTCATTCTTTCTCATGGAGGCATAATACTCCATAGTGTATATGGACCACCTCTTCCTTACCCATTCATCCGTTGAAGGGCATCTTGGCTCTCTGATCCCAGTCTTTTGATACCGGTTGAGTCCTGATTTAGGACCGAGGATGTGATCTATTCTGGAGAATGTTCCATGTGCACTAGAGAAGAATGTGTATTCTGTTGCTTTGGGATGAAATGTTCTGAATATATCTGTGATGTCCATCTCACCCAGTGTATCATTTAAGGCCTTTATTTCCTTGCTGATCTTTTGCTTGGATGATCTGTCCATTTCAGTGAGGGGAGTGTTAAAGTCCCCTACTATTATTGTATTATTGTTGATGTGTTTCTTTGATTTTGTTATTAATTGGTTTATATAGTTTGCTGCGCCCACGTTGGGGGCATAGATATTTAAAATTGTTAGATCTTCTTGTTGGACAGACCCTTTGAGTATGATATAGTGTCCTTCCTCATCTCTTATTATAGTCTTTGGCTTAAAATCTAATTGATCTGATATAAGGATTGCCACTCCTGCTTTTTTCTGATGTCCATTAGCATGGTAAATTCTTTTCCACCCCCTCACTTTAAGTCTGGAGGTGTCTTCGGGTTTAAAATGAGTTTCTTGGAGGCAACATATAGATGGGTTTTGTTTTTTTATCCATTCTGATACCCTGTGTCTTTTGATTGGGGCATTTAGCCCATTAACATTCAGGGTAACTATTGAGAGATATGATTTTAGTGCCATTGTATTGCCTGTAAGGTGACTGTTACTGTATATTGTCTCTGTTCCTTTCTGATCTACCACGTGTAGGCTCTCTCTTTGCTTAGGGGACCCCTTTCAGTATTTCCTGTAGAGCTGGTTTGGTGTTTGCAAATTCTTTCAGTTTTTGTTTGTCCTGGAAGCTTTTAATCTCTCCTTCTATTTTCAATGATAGCCTAGCTGGATATAGTATTCTTGGCTGCATGTTTTTCTCGTTTAGTGCTCTGAAAATGTCATGCCAGCTCTTTCTGGCCTGCCAGGTCTCTGTGGATAAGTCAGCTGCCAATCTAATACTTTTACCATTGTATGTTACAGACTTCTTTTCCCGGGCTGCTTTCAGGATTTTCTCTTTGTCACTAAGGCTTGTAAATTTTACTATTAGGTGACGGGGTGTGGGCCTATTCTTATTGATTTTGAGGGGCGTTCTCTGAACCTCCTGAATTTTGATGCTCGTTCCCTTTGTCATATTGGGGAAATTCTCCCCAGTAATTCTCTCCAGTATACCTTCTGCTCCCCTCTCTCTTTCTTCTTCTTCTGGAATCCCAATTATTCTAATGTTGTTTTGTCTTATGGTGTCACTTATCTCTCGAATTCTCCCCTCTTGGTCCAGTAGCTGTTTGTCCCTCTTTTGCTCAGCTTCTTTATTCTCTGTCATTTGGTCTTCTATATCGCTAATTCTTTCTTCTGCCTCATTTATCCTAGCAGTGAGAGCCTCCATTTTTTATTGCACCTCATTAATAGCTTTTTTTATTTCAACTTGGTTAGATTTTAGTTCTTTTATTTCTCCAGAAAGGGCTTTTAATTCTCCGGAGAGGGTTTCTCTAATATCTTCCATGCCTTTTTCGAGCCCGGCTAGAACCTTGAGAATTGTCATTCTGAACTCTAGATCTGACATATTACCAATGTCTGCATTGATTAGGTCCCTAGCCTTCGGTACTGCCTCTTGTTCTTTTTTTTGTGGTGAATTTTTCCGCCTTGTCATTTTGTCCAGCTAAGAGTATATGAAGGAGCAAGTGAAATACTAAAAGGGTGGCAACAACCCCAGGAAAATATGCTTTAACCAAATCAGAAGAGATCCCAAATCGTGAGGGGGGAGAAAGGGGATAAAAAGAGGTTCAAAAAGAAAGAAAAAAAAAAATTAAAAAAAGAAAACGAATAAAGAAAAGTATAAAAATGGAAAAATATATATATATTAGATAAACTAGTTAAAAAGCGTTAAAAAAGAAAAGGGTAAAAGTTAAAAAAAATTTAGCAGAAGAAGAGAAAAAAAATGAAAAAGAAAAAAATTGAATTAACTGCAAGACTGAAAAATCACAGGGAGAAAGCCATGAGTTCCGTGCTTTGCGTTCTCCTCCTCTGGAATTCTGCTGCTCTCCTTGGTATTGAAACTGCATTCATTGGTAGGTGAACTTGGTCTTGGCTGGATTTCTTGTTGATCTTCTGTGGGAGGGGCCTGATGTAGTGATTCTCAAGTGTCTTTGCCCCAGGCGGAATTGCACCGCCCTTACCAAGGGCGGGGCTGAGTAATCCACTCGGGTTTGGTTTCAGGAGCTTTTGTTCCCTGAGTGCTTTCCGTAGAGTTCCGGAGGAGGGGAATACAAATGGCGGCCCCCTGGTCTCCGGCCCGGAGGAGCCGAGAGCCCGGGGCCCCACTCCTCAGTGCGCCCTCAGAGAACAGCGCCCAGTAACTCCCGTTTGCCTGACCTCCGGCCGCGCTCCGAGCTCACCAAGCCTGCGGTCGGTTCAAGGTAACCCCGAGCTGCGAGTTTACTGTAGGCTCTGTCTCTGTAGCCGGCTTTCCCGTTCCAATATCCGCAAGCTCTGCGACACTCAGACACCCCCGATCCTTCTGTGACCCTGCGGGACCTGAGGCCATGCTGACCCCGCGTGGGCTTCGCCCCGGTTTAGCCTCTGGAGCGATGTCCCTCAGCGGAACAGACTTTTAATGTATTTTTTTTTTTTTAAGATTTTATTTATTTATTTGTCATAGTGAGCACAGGCAGACAGAGTGGCAGGCAGAGGCAGACAGAGAAGCAGGCTCCCGCTGAGCAAGGAGCCCGATGTGGGACTCGATTCCAGGACGCTAGAATCATGACCTGAGCCCAAGGCAGCAGACTTTTAAAAGTCCTGATTTTGTGCTCCGTTGCTCCGCCGCTTGCCGGGAGCCGGCCCCTCCCCCCAGGGTCTATCTTCCCGTCGCTTTGGATTCACTTCTCCGCCAGTCCTACCTTTCAGAAAGTGGTTGTTTTTCTGTTTCTAGAATTGCTGCTGTTCTCTTCAATCTGCCGATGGATTTGCAGGTGTTTGCAATCTTTAGATAAGCTATCTAGCTGGTCTCCTGCTAGCTGAAGTAGTCTCAGCCTGCTACTTCTCCGCCATCTTGACTCCCTCCCCCCCCCCCCCCGTAGTATAGACATTTTAAGGATACTTATTCTTCCAACCAATGAGCATGGAATGTCTTTCCATTTCTTTACATCATCTTGAATTTATTTCATCAGTGTTTTATAGTTTTCAGAGTGTGGATCTTTCACCTCTCTGGTTAAGCTGATTCCTAGATATTTTTGGTTTGATGCAATTATAGATGGGATTGTTTTCTTAATTTCACTTTCTGCAGCTTTGTTATTAGTGGTTAGGAATGCAACAGATGTCTGCATATTGATTTTGTATTCTGCAGCTTTACTCAATTCACCAATTCTAGCAGTTTTTTGATGGAGTCCTTATGGCTTTCTATATATCTAATATCATCTCGTCTGCAAACACAGCTTTACATTTTCTTTACCAATTTGAATGCCTTTTATTTCTTGTTGTCTGATTGCTGTGACTGGGACCTCCAGTCCCAGTTGAATAGAAGTGGTGAACATGAACATGTTTGTCTTGTTTCTGACCTTAGAGGGAAAAGCTCTCCATTTCTCCCCATTGAGTATGATGTTCACTGTGAGTTTTTCATGTATGATCTTCATGATGTTGAGGTATATTCTCTCTAAACATATTATGTTACCAACAAATTGGAACAACCCAGAAGAAATGGATAAATTCCTAGACACATAAACTACCAAAACTGAAGCAGGGAGAAGTAGAAAATTTGAACAGACCCATAACCAGCAAGGAGATTGAAGCAGTAATCAAAAACCCCCAACGAACAAAAGTCCAGGACCAGACGGCTTCACAGGTAAATTCGAGCAGACATTTAAAGACAAGTCAGTACCTGTTCTTCTCAAACTATTCCAAAAAATAAAAGAGGAAGGAAACTTCCAAATTCGTTTCATGAGGCCAATATCACCCTGATCCCCCCAAACCAGATAAAGACACCACAGGGAGAGGACAGGCCAGTATCTCTGCTGAACATAAATGCAGTCCCACAGTTTTAACAAGCACACACACCTGTATAACTCACACTCCTGTCGGTATCCCTCTGTCATCCCAGGAAGTTCACTCTCATTCTCCTTCCAGCTAATCTCTATATTAGGCAGTCATGGGTTTGATCTCCGTCAGGACACATTAGTTTTGCCTATTCTAGAAATTTACATAAATAGTATTATATGGTATGTACTGTTTTTCTGACTGACTTTTGTCCCTCAAAAGTATGGAAAAGTGTTATGGTTCTATCACTGGTGTATTTTTTTGCACTCCTTACTTTTTCAAAGAAGTATCTAGAATATAGTTTCTTATCAACCATTGTTTTTCCCATTTTATGAATTTTGAATCACTGTGACCTAAGAGCTAGGTGTATGTCAGGTGCACTGTAAGTGGACCTGGTGCTGGTGCTGAGGTTCAAGGACAGACTCAGGTCAGACTCTTAGTTTATACTGACTTGTCGTGTATCCTGGGCTGTTTGTGTCTCAGTCACCCTGTCTGCAAAGTAGGGATAATTCCAATACCTGCCCCAAGGGAAGATTTTGAGAAGTAAGTGAGAAATAGAGGTAGTGCAGAAATATATGTAATACCGAAACTTCTAAATAAAGGTCAGAATTCTAGGTAATTGTCACCTATTAGCTCTCGTTAAGAAAGGGGAAAAAATTTCTAGGAGTTCAGATATGTTGGGATCTGGTTCAACAAGCTTATTTAAAAATGATAGTAATACACACTTCCTGTTTACTGCAGCATCCTGAATGAGTCATAAACACATTACATCTGCAACTATTATAATACCCAGTACTGACCCAACCCCTTTGAGACAGACAAGAAGAATATTTCTGAAAAGACAGTTCAATTATTATGACATAATGTTACCGTGTGCTCAGTTCTGTGACTAAGACTACAAGTGGCCACATATCTGAAGAAGAGAATAAAGTGACATTTCCTCTCTGGTTTTGGGGAGGCAGCCTTGTCCCTTAGAGAGACGTCCTTCTGTCCCTTAGAGAGAGACGTCCTCCTCATCCTTTGCAGCCTGTGTGTTCCGAACTTTTGAGACGAGACTCAGGAACTGCGAGAGATGTTCCGGTGTGGTCACAGAAGCCAGAGAAGCAGGGACCACCCCCAGTGCATGGATGTTCCAGATCATAGTCACTGGTCTAAGGCTGGCTGGGCCAGCAAAGGGAAGGGCAGGTTGCATGCGGTCCTTTAAGATGGGTGGCTCTCACCGAAATAAAATAATTAGCTTCAAATCAATGTGTGACAACTTAACATGTAAAAAAGATACTTAAGTTTTTTTAAAATAATAATGCTTAATGTTATCCAGCGTTTCCTGGAAATGTGCCCATGTCCATCCCTGCCCCCTCCCCCCGCCCCCCACACACACACTGGTGGCAGTAAAAATTGGCAAAATTACCAAAATCTTCCTGGAAGGAACTTAGCAATATGTATAAACAGCCTTCAAAACCACATGCTTTTTGACCTAGCAGTACTTCTAGCATTTATTCTAAATGATGAGGCTCTAAGAAAAGATTTCATTGCAAAGGTATTCATTGCATCATTGTTGCAAAGTTAAAAATTTTAAATAAAGCAGGATTCCAAATAGGTGATTACATTATTTATTTTGTATACAAATAAGGTATCAATTATATAAAATGTATATATGATTATAGTACAGAGTATATACCATGAAGCATTTTGAAGTCTTTAAAAATGATGCCACTAAAAATATAGTCACACAGAGGGGTAGTCACACTATGTTAAATTAAAAGCATCTTATAGATTAGAATGTACCCCAGATTGCTAATTTTGACTTTCTTATAAAAGACTGAAGCCTTATTAGAAGGACTGGGGTTACATTATTAGCATGGGCATCATGTAGATGACCATGCTTCTCAGACAGTGTGAGATTGGTACTACCCAAGGGTGCACTTGCCTGCTCTGTCCAAAGTCCCGTAGCTGGCATACTAAATTAGGAATGTGCAGATTATGGTTTGCTGAGTAAGGAGGCATGAGACCCTCACACAGAATCGGTAGGTGGTTCCCTCAGCATCCCAGCTTCCATTTTGGGGAAATGAAAACCTTAGGTCATTTTGATTGAAGGTACAGTTCCAGTGTACCCCAATAAAGGAAGTAGAGCCTAGGATGTATTGTTACTTATAGAGCCCAGGAATGGGGGAGGGGGCTGGGGCGGTGAGCCAGTGGAAGGGCAGTTTTCTGACCCAGGTCACAAGGCAGCGGGAGATAGACAGCAGGGTAGCAAGCACCTGTTATGAAAGCTGTTTGGGGCTAACGTCACTAACTTTGCTCGTGGTGAACTCTAAGTGGTTATTTTAAAAGGTGCGGGGGAAGAGCCAAACAGGAACTTGGGACGGGCATCCTAAGCTCAGGTCCTTCTCTAAATGTCCAGGTTCTGGGTGTGAGCAGGGTGTCATGCTATCAGCTGTCTAGGCAGCACCTCAGATAGCTGTCTCCCCTGCCCGTGGGGCCCTGGCATCCCTGGCTGTGCTCGATGCTAGGAGTGGGAGCGTGAAACTTGGTGGGGGGGGGTCGTGTGATACTTGGATTTGAGCTGCGTAGCCATGAAGTTGGCCCTCCCTAGGTCTCCGTTTCTGTTCTTCTAGAAGAACCTGGCTGTTCTCTTTTTGTTGCCATGGGCTGCTTTTGGGGGGGCAGAGCGGAAGGTGAGGGGTGGTATCCAGAGCACCAAGTCTGCCACCCACATGATTAATCATGAGAATGAGCCATATTTACACAGACTGATTCTGAAGGACTGTTGGCAGGTGGGGGTGTCAGGAGCATTATGAGTGTCTCGAAAGGTTCATTGTAAACATGGAGTTCCCACAGGACCCAGGACTTCCACCCTAGGCATATACACAAGAGAAACGAAAACATGCATCCACACAAAAACTTGTTCGCCAGTGTTCACAGCAGCATTGTTCACAGTGTTCCAGAAGTGGACACGAACCAAACATCCATCAGCCGAGGAACCGTGTGGACTGTCCACACAATGGGCTGTTTCTCGAAGAGCAATGTACTGATTCTCACTACAGCACATATGACCTTGAAAACACTATGCTAAGCAGAATATTGTTAGCTTCAGTTTGTATGGAACACCCAGAATAAGGCAGCTCTGTAGAGACAGACAGTGGGCTGTTGGTGGCCAGGGCCAGGTCCAAGAGAATGCCAAGGGAGATGGGCAGTCCTGCTGACAGGAGTGCGATCACTTTTTGAGGTGATGACAATGGGCCAAACTTGATTGTGCTGGTGGTTACATAACTGTGAAAATGTGAAAAACATTGAATTGTACACTTTTAATGAGTGAATCGGCGTGGTATAGGGACTGTATCTCAAAGCTGTGAGAATTAAAAAAAAAAAATACATCATCCGCTTTAAGTAGCAAGAAGAAGAAAAGGCAGCAGGCTCTCAAGTTTTAAGTGAAGCTGGAAAAAATCACGTTTCCACGGTAAATAGTAAGCGTTTGCAGAGCACAAGTCATTGCCCGCACGGGGAAGACCAGGCAGGGTCACCCCAGCCATCTGGCTCGAGGCAGCACGGCTTCCTCCTTTGACCTCAGTGGCCTTCTCCCCACAGAATGTGTCCAGAGATGGGAGAGTCACTCAAGGTCAACATGCGGGATTTCTCAAGTATCCCCCAGGGTTTGACTTGGGACTGCAGGAGGGGCGCATGCTTCCCCACACAGGCATGCACTAGTCAGAACCCAAACGTGTGTCCATGTGGCTGCTCGCTGAGCCCCTCCCACCCTGGCCTCTGCAGGAGGGACTGTCCCTGCACAAGGACAGGCTGAGCCTGCCTGCGGGACTTTGCTGGCCCAGCCATGGGTAAGGCCGGGATGGCCGGGCCTGACCACATGGGTGTGTACGTCCCAGGGTGGTTTAGCAGTGGCCTCCCAGACCTGCACTGGAGTTGTGTAATCCAAACCCCAGCGTGAGTCCTATTTGCACAGGGAACACCAGCTCAGCAAACATATGGGGCTCTGCAGTGGGCCAGGGAGCTTGTGAGCCAGTGTGCACAAAACAGGACACACCCCCTCGCCTGCTTCTGAATGATTTCTAACGGCCTCTTGAGGCCACACCACCTTATTAATCTGAAAGAGATCAATTAAAAGTGAGAGTGTTAATAGCAAAATTAGGAAGAAAAACTGACAAGGGATGGGGGCCATGGTTCTGAACGTCACGGCAGAGCTCTTTGCTGCCGGCCCTGTGGGGTCTACCCCAAGCTCTCCACGGAGAAGGCCTGGGGGTTATGGCTCTGTGAGGTGGGTACACAGTCAGAGTTCTCAGCTCAAAAAGCCAAGCCACAGTTTGGAATTCTCCATTGTTGTTGAGAGCTGAGAAATGTCCCTAAATGTTGGTGCTCATGGCCATGATGATTCTCCTTCACAAGGGTGTCCTTGACCATCTCTAGGAGGGAATGAATACCGACCCACAAGAGGAAAAAAAAAAATCTATAACCTGTCATTTTCCATTGCCCAAAAACTGGTTTTTTCTCTCCCAGAACCGTCTCATCGTTTTCCCCTCAAATTTCTCACCATCACCACATCTCTGCCTGCACGATCCAGATGTACAATGTGAGTTCCGTCACATCTGAAATTTCCTAGCAGCTGTAATTGCTCTCTCTGGATAAATCGATGGGAGCAGTGCAATGAGGGCAAGGGTTAGCCAGAATTCTGCCTCTGCAGAGTGCCTGGATCAGAATGCTGCCTCCTACGCTCACGAGCTCTGTGGCTTTGGACAAGTCTGTCAGCCTTCCCCAACCTCGTGTCCTTGAATATACTCCAGGGAGGATGACCTGGGCCCTTCATATGACCTGGGCCCTTCATATGACCTGGGCCAATAAGCAGTGTCTATGTATGTCAACACCGCAGCCTCTTTTAAGACCTGTGTCAATGCCACCTGCCCAGATGTGAAGCCTATGTGGCCATAGCTCTCCTGGGCCGGCAGAGCCTCCCTCCCTCCTATTTGCCCCTGAGGACCATCACCGCCAAACCCCGGCCCTTTTCCCAAACACACACTTTGCTCCACAGCCCCAGTGCTGACCAGGTGTTGCAAGTACCGGCTGACTCAATTCCAGGAAAATCAGAGCCACCAGCTTCCCGGAGTAACTCAGGGCCATGCTCGAGAAAGGCAGAGAGAGATTATGGAGAAGGTTATAGACTTCCCTGGGAACAGAGAACCCATGATTTTTGACTTCCAGACAGTCCTTTAGAATAGACGACCCTCCTTCTCATTAAAGATCTAGTGACAGTTTTCATTAGAGGTTTGCCCTAATGTCCTTGATTGTAAGTCCTTCCAAACCAGGACTCCCATACCAGCTGATGAGAGGGAGCTGCTGGACAGCGTGGAAACTTCTGGTGAGAATCTGCAGATTCTTGGTCCACTTGGGCACAGATCGGTGCAGGTCAGTTCATTCTGTGTCACTCTGCAAAGGCGGGTGTTGAGCAGAAGACCACCAAGGAGCCCCTGTAGCTTGGAGAGTCTGTGGACCTGTCCTCTCCCCCTCCCCATTTGTAATCAGCTACAGAAGGCTTGGACATTTCTCTGGTGTGAGTTAGTGTAGACTAAGATGCGGTACAGGAATGACTTCCTAATTCTCCATGGAATCCACTAATACCTCCGAATGGGACAACTGCCTCAGGGGGTTCACATGTAAAGACACTGAGGTGTTCCTTCCCTTCCTGCACTCTGGAACGTTCACAATCAGTTTCTTTCTGGCACCACAAAGGCTATTCCTAATTTCCAAAAGCTTAAACTTGGGGATTCATTTTAAATATCAAGAGTCCATTTGCTCTTACTAAACAACAGCCTACACCAGACCCAGCCCCTAAATGCAGTAGGTGTTTCTGAAACACACTGAGCCAAAATACACCTGTATAAGGTTTATGAAATGTAAATTAGTTGAGCAGTGACCACAAATGACTTCGATGCAACCCATTTTCTCAGCTGTGTTTTCCATTTGCAATTCCTATTTTTATTTACTGTCCTCTGTGGAATGAACATAAAGACGAGTCCTCATGGAAGGAGCCAGAGAGAAAAGACCCACGTAGCGCATGATTCCATTTCTGTGAGACACTCAGAAGAAGCAAGACTGCAGAGACGGAAGGCGGATGAGAGGTGGCGTGGGTCCAGGGTATGGGATGGAGGACTGGCTGCAGGGGGATGTGAAGCATCTTCTGGGGGAAACAGAGATGTTCTCAAACTGAAGAGCAGGGCTAGTCACACAGCTCTCTAGGTCTTCTAACAATAGTTGAATTGTGTCCTTAAAACAGGTGAATGTAATGGTATGTAAACTATACCTCAATAAAGCTGTGAGGGAAACAAAAGACTTAGTACCCTCCCCCACCCCAGGGGGCACCCGGCTTATTAAGAAAACACAAGACAAAGAGGCAGCATCAATGAGGGTGAGGCCACAAAGCGGTCCCCTGCTGCAGACATAACAGTGACCCATATTCGTATTCCCACCTGCAAGGAGGCAAGGAGGCGGCAGGACCTCTTATCCCTGGTTTTCAAAGCCTTTCCGGTAAATGTGGGACCTGCTGGGGGCCTCTCCAGGACTGGAAATGGCCTGAGGTCCTGTCCTCAGGCCCTGCGGCAGGCCTGTCACTGGCTCTCCCCAGCCTCGCAGAAGCACCTCTATCTCTGACAGCTCCTGGCAGGGCCTTGACCCCCAGGAGCAGCCGTGCAAATGTCTGATGCATCATGAGATGCCACCGTGGGCTCTAGGCTTGAAAGCTCATATCAGGGTGAGTGGTTCAGGATCCGAAATGTATCGGGGCACCTGGCTGGCACCATCGGAACACATGACTCTTGATCTTGGGGTCATGAGTATGAGCCCCATGCTGGGATTACTAAAAAAAAAAAATAAGTGAACTTAAAAAAAAAAAAAAAAAAAGGAGGACCCTGTCACTTGGCTTGGGGCGCGCCCTGTGTCTGCACCTCCGAGGCTTGTGACTGGTCCTCCCCTATGGCTTCCTAGGAGGACCCATCTAGGAGGAGTCTGGCTCCGGGCTGTGCACCTATTGGGGGATGGAACAGGGTCACTGCTTCAACCTCCAGGAAGAGGGTGCCTGGGCACCAAGCACCCATCCTTGCCACCCATTCGCCTGATGCTGCTCGTCTCCTGAAGCCAGTCCACATATTGCCTCCAGGCTCGTGATTCTATAGCTGCACTCTGGCCAGGCTGCTCTTGGGCTCACTGACCTGTTCCGTCGGTCAGTCAGACACGGAGCTCCCAGTGCGTGTGCCTGTGCAGAGAGAAAGAGAGAAACAGAAGGAAAGCTCTGTTGTAAGGAGTTGGCTCCTATAGTTAGGAGAGCTGGCAAAGCCATAGGGCAGGCCCACAGGCTGGAAACTCAAGCACACGTTAATGCCCGGGGCATGGGGCACAGTTGTCTCTCCATAAAACTGCAGGTGTTTGCCCCCAAGCCTGAGGCCCGGTGGATGGGGCCCCTGTTGAGGATCATCTCCGCTACTTAACAGCTGCTGGTTAGAGATGGTGTTAACTGTTCAAGGCAACTCGTAGGCAGGTGGTCGATGAAATCGTGGGTGCCACAGCGTGGACACCTTGACACATGAAATTGAGCATGAGACTTGCCATGGCTCCAGCTGGCCAGAGGATTCCACTGAAGCAGAAGCCACACGCTCTCTATCCTGGGGCAGTGCTTTTTTTTTGGGCCCTTTCACCTTTCCAAGGATAACCTCCCTGGAGAAGTGTGATCACTACATGACACCTTGAACAACTTCATGGCCTCACCTGATACCAGACAGGTGCCTACGTTTTGGTTCCTGTGACTTGGTGCTTTTATGGACTAGATGCATTCAGCCCGCCAGCCCCCCTTGTCACTGTGGAGCCGTGTAGAGGCTCTGGCCCCGTCTCCTGCCCTTTGCCTGATTATGTCCTTCTCTCCACCTGGGGCACCCCTCATTCTGTGTGCTCAATGAGTGACAACACCCCCAGCCTTTCCTTCCTCACCCCCAGCCCTGCACTTCTTTCCAGTGGGAGGTCTGGATGCATACGGTGACCCCAGGGCTTGAGCAGTGAGGTTCCAGTCCTGTCCTCATGAGGGGATGACACGACAGCAGCCTGATCTCTACCCCCACCCAGGCACACCATGCCAGTCCTCCAGAGTCTGACAGCCCAGAAGGGAGACAGACACACTCAAAATCTCAAAATTGTTGGATGAGGGGTGCGGGGGGTGCTCAGTCAGCTGAGCATCCAACTCAGTTTCGGCTCAGGTCATGGTCTCAGGGTGGTGGGATCGAGCCCCACATGCGGCTCTGCACTGGATGTCAAGCCAACTGAAGATTCTTTCTCTCCCTCTTCTGCATCTTTCTCCTTAAAACCATTGTTTGATGACATGATGCATGGAAACACTGAAGCAGGCAGAGGGGAATGGAAAAGTCCAGGGAGGCCTCACCAAGGAAAGCAGGGAACGGCAGACAGAAAGCTGGTGGGACAGGGAGCGGCTGTGCAGCGGGATGGAAGAGAGGCCGAATGGGACACACAAACGTGGGTTTCCCGGTTGCTGAAGACTGGCATCCAGGGCAGGGAGTAGCTGGAGATAGAGTGCTTTGGGTCTGAAATTGTTCAAACTAGGGCAAATCTGCTCCATAGAGCCCATCAAGCACATAAAACTCCTGCGTCCGAGATAAAAGCTTAGCAAAATCTGTAGCTGAAATATCAGCACCTGTATGGTTCCCCAGCCCTCCCTGCCTGGTTCCCGTAGGGTGATGGGACGGGGCGGGGGACATCTGGGCATGCCAGAGCTGAGCCCTGATCTCAAAGAACACAGTGATGGACAGAGAGCACGCTGGCCTGGGCTCTGAGGGAGACACTCTATGGTGCAAGGAGTCCCCTCCGCAAACATTCTTGGAAGAAGAATTGGAAACAAAGACAATTGAGCCTCTTCTGGGAAGACGAACAGAGACGAGAGCCACCTCTGAAGACCAGTTTCCCGACAAGAGGCAGGGAGACAGGGTCACACCACCTCTCTCATCAACCTGGAGGGTCCAGAACCCTCCTTAATTGGGCAGGAGGGGTAGCAGGGGGCAAATGAGGGCAGCTTGTGGCCGGACAAGGTTGGGGGCCTGTGGAATTCCCAGGTCAAAGGCAGAGGGTTTCACGAGGCCTCCTGCTGCCCAACGTCAAGTCCAATGGGCCGCACTCTGAGCGAGCTTGCTGAGGCCAGCCAGCCTGCACTCTCTACGTGGTTCATCCATGCCCTCTCCTCCTAACAGTGTGCGAATCATATTCCCACCACTGCTGGGATAAATTACCACAAGCTCAGTGGCTTAAAGTAACAGATTTATTATCTTGCAAGTCTGGAAGCCAGAAGTCCATGGGTCGACATGGCTCTGTTCCTTGTAGAGGCTCCCAGGGAGTCCATTTGCTTTTGGAGGCCACCCCCGCCCCCTGCCTTGTGGCCCTGATCCCCCTGTCCCCTGTGATCCCCCTGCCTCCCAGTGGGATTACCATGTGGGTTGGTGTCTTCGTGAGAATGAAAATATGGACGTCTTTGGGGAGACTTTGTCTGTCTGCCACCTTCTCCTGTCCTCTCGAGGTGTTGCAGCCCACATCATCAGTCCCCCACCACAGACATGGCCCTCTGCATGTTTTTCTCCACCCATATGTGGTGCTTGTGGACATATCTCTGTCTGGGGTACAGAGGGAACCATCGTTGCAGGGAAGACCATGCAGAATCAGGACAAGGAGCATCTTAGGCTAAACAAAGGCATCAGGCAGGAGAGCTGGGTCAAATTTTTCCATACTGTTGACTACCTTGACTTTCTTCTTAAAAAAAAAAAAGTGAGGGACACTTGGGTGGCTCAGTTGGTTAAGGGTCTGACTCTTGATTTTGGCTCAGGTCACGATGTCAGAATTGTAAGAGCCATCCCGTCAGGCTATTTGTGGAGCCTGCTGAAGATTCTCTCTCCCTCTGCCTCTCCACTACTCGTGCATGGGTGGTCTCTTAAAAAAATAATGACAACAACAACAACACTACTTGACCTATTTACCTACTAGGTGATTATGAAGCTCAAATGAAAAATGTCCAGGGATAGATCTCTGAACTATACTGTATTGAAAATGTTGCCACTTGCTCTGTTCCCTCCATTTAACTGCAAGCTTTTGGGTATCTAGATTGGGATAAAATGTTGACCAGTCGCCAGGCAGATGCCATAGCTCTTGGTCAGAAGCCACCAAGCCATTAGTCAAAGCCTCTTTAATAGAGATGCATGCCTTCCACCTTGGAATAACTTACTTAAAAATATGTGATTAGTAGAAAACATAATGTTTCCATCTGCCTGAAGTTCTGCAGGGTTTTGCCAGGCAATTATCTGTATAAAATACTTTTTTTTTTTTTAAGTAGAATTCTATTGCTAATGAAACCATATTTTGAACATGAGATTTTTACAAAGAAGAAAAAAATGTCATTATCCAGAAAAGCAGCATTAGCTCTCACATTTGATGGTCTACACAGAATATTCCTCTTCCAGGAGAGATGAAAGTCGTCCCCATATATCGGCCTATGAAATTACTGTAGAATTGTGTTTTAATCCCTGGAAGAAGGCAGGGAAATGGAACCCTAAGCTGGGTTCCACGCATGGGAAGTCAAATCTGAAATGTAGAGACGGGATGTATAGGGTAGCACACCTCGTCACTAATCCAAAAGAGATACAGAAAAAGTGGGTTGTTTTCATGTTGGAAAGAGGCAGCTTGAAAGGTAAGGCTTCATTCCTGCAGTTTCTGCTGGTGCCCTTTTCCCCTGATCACATTTGCTAGATGTCCATTTCTGTAAGTTTTCCCTCTAGAACAAACCTATCATTTCTCGCCACAGGATATTTACAGCTTCAATCAGTGCCAAATTCAATTGGCTTCTGATCTCATCGCTGGAAGTTATAGATGCAGATATTATTTGCACTGCGGTTAATTATGGAGCAATCAAACTTTGGCTTTTCCACTGTAATTTCCTCTGCCAGCTAATTTAATTAATCACCCCCAGCTCAGCTCTTCCAGCTGCGACCAGCAGGGTCATTAATTAGGCGTGTGGCGGTAGCTCACCGACCAGGTCCTGCTTCCAGGCTGCTGCCCAAGTGATCTCTCCAGGAGGGAGAGCCCTTCCTAAGCATCCAGGCAGGATTAGGGGTGGGAAAAACATTGCTCCATCCCCTCCCAAAAAGAAGACATCTCCTAAAGGACCCTGTGGGGGCAGAGAGCTGACCCACAGTGGTGACTGGCTTGGGAAGCCCTCAGTAAAAGCAGCCTGGGCCTCACTTTCCCTTTAGACTGGCCTGGGGACCAGGGGAGGCAGGCAGCACTGATGATCACTTCTGGTCTCCAGTGTTTCGATATGGCAGCAAGCTGCCAATAATGCAGATATCACTGTGAAGAGCTGAGTCCATGACACAGAAGTGTCGGTTTCCTTACAGGCTCGTGACATCAATCCTGTGACTTGGGAGCTGACTTTTGCCCTGGAAGCAAGAGGAAAGGGTTATTTTGGTTATATCCTAAGGAAGTGACTTTTTTTGGTCTGTACCCATTGAAATGGATGCCTCCGTGATGCAGATGATTCTCCCATTGCTTTGGAGAGCCTGTTAATTTTCAAGCAGTTTCCAGCTTAACTTTTCCTACGTTAAGAATACCCATTACTAAGAAATAGTCTCTGGAATTCCACATTATCGTGTGTGTGTGTGTGTGTGTGTGTGTGTGTATAGAGAAACAGTCCCCCAGATGTGGGAGGCTTTCTTATGCTTATTCTTTAATAGACTTCCTTTTCTTATAATTATGGTTTTTTTTAACTTAATTTATTACGTAGGAAGTTCTTTTTTAAGCAACTGGTTAGTAAGTCTGAGTTTTGTATAGAAGGATAAATTGATGAACAGGTGTTTTCAAGAGCTGTAATAAATCATCCTAGAACAAGGAATGCCTCTTCTGAGATCCTATCCAATGCCCTGCCCTCAATTAAATGAATCAAAGAGACAAATGTGAATGCGTGCACGCACACACACACAGCACACACAAAGGTTCTAGTCGGGAGGGAGCAGGGCGGTCCAGCTCAGTAATTAAAGGGATAATAAGGACCCATTGTGTGCCAGGTGGAAGAAAATGTGCAGGAGAACTCACAAAGTCTGTATGGTTGGACCTGTCTGTTCAGCCAGACAGGAAGCACCCCCATCATAAAACCTCCATGGCCTGTAAACACCAAATTTCCCTCCTGCCAGGGAATGGGGCTGGGGAGGCCCCAGTGGGTAATGGCTCCAACAGTGGCTTTAGTCGTGCCTTCCTGAGTAGGCGGGGTCCACACAGTCCTTAAACAAGTGTGTTCCGTCCTGACGGCCAGCCCCGTGACCCTCTGGCATATTAAAATTTAAATGCACAGTACATGCATCCATTTCACACTGTAAAGATTGTTCTGGAATGAATTATAAGCGGAGGTTCCTCCCTAACGTTCCCACTCTGCTACTGGGAATATAGAATTTTGCAATTCTTGAGAACTGCAAAACAGCCATAATGCAAAGGTGGTCTGCAAATTTCTCTCTTCAAAAAAAAAAAAAAAATTATTTTTGATTCTTTTTTTTTCTAGAGGAACCTCTTTGGATTCAAGTAATTGCAAACCCTGGACCAAATCTGTCTTAGTCCTAGCACTAATTCAGATATCCATCATAAGAATTGTTGTTTGTCCAATTCCACTACTGCCTGAACCAGCCCTAGGAATGGAAGGAAGGCAGAAACACCTGATTCTTTCCTTTCGGAACACTGAAGTACAAATTGGAAAACTCTTATATTCCTCTAGAAACTCCTGCCACCACCTCCAAGCTGGTAGGTGGGATCTCTTTGCAGTGGAATGCTGTATAGTGCTGCTTACACACACCGGCTGCAGGGTCTGTAATGCTAACCTCAGGCCTCAGTTTCCCACACATGGAACAGCAGACCCCATCCCAGGTAGGAGAACCAGCTCTTGTAGAGCCGAGAGGCCCAAAAGGCTTTACATTGACTGTTTCCTTATCTGGAGGGCCTTCTACCCTGGCAGCCTTTACTGCCCCTGAAGAGAATTGCTTCCGTAAAGAGAGCCAAGGGGAAGCTGCTGGAGGAGGGGTAGGCAGGCCCAGGCCGAGAGGAGGCCCCTGCCGTGGCCCCTGAGGGCACCCTGTGGTTTTCCAGGACTCAGTGTGGGCCTGCTCCATGGACCACCTTAGGATGTAGCCTAGCCGCCTTCCTTTGTGAAGGCCTGCCAGCCCTCAAGGAGGGCTCCTGGCGGGGACAATGGCTGTCCGTCAGGGGTAACAAATCCCATGTCCTGCCCTTGGGTTCACTGGGCCCAGTGGGGCGGGGTGATGGCAAAAACCCTGATCACTGTTGTCATTTCTCTGCTCTCATCACAGCCTTGGAGCCGGAGAGAGTCCATTCCATTCGCTGAGTCTTGAAAATCTGCCCTAATCTTCCCCTTTTTCCCTCCTGCTTAAAAACAGGCTCTGACAGTCTGAATGTTGGAAATAATTGGATTCTAAATTCTAATTCATCTGTAAAGTATTCGGTGATTAAATTAGCCTAATAGATATTATTTCTTACGTGGCTGCATAATTTTACCCTGCTCAGATCTCTGAGGCCCTAACGTCAGTCACCCCAACCCAGCCCCCATTTGCTATTGATGTGAAATTCTCAGAAGGCGAGACATAACTCTCCCTTCTTCAGTCTGTTTTCCCAGGTTAAGAGTTAAACTGATTTATGCTTAAAGGGTATTGCCTTATTGCTCAAGTGTGGTTGCACGGTGTGTGTTATTCTCTAAGAAGAGCTGGAGAGGAAAATATTATTTTATGTAATTTTGGATAATCTTTTTCTATTCAGAGACTAAAAGATATGCAGACCCCAAAGCGTGTTGGCCTGCACATCTCTTATAAGTTGCATGGGGTATTCCAAATAGTTGAGAATATATCACAGTTAAATCATGAGCTCATTCCATAGATCTTATAAATGTGAAGACCATCCAAAAAATCTTAGAATGCCTTTTAGCTGGGGTGTCTTTAAGGATTTTCTGTAGAGCTGATTAAATTCTTGGCTGGAAAGGGGGGACTGCAGCAAAGGCCAGACCCCGGACTTGCTCCAAAGAGGGCATCTTGGCCCATCACCCTTCTGCCCCATTTCTGTATTTCTACACCTGAATTCAATTTCTTCAAGTGTGTGCCTCTCCCCTCCCCTCCTCCGCCTCCCAGCCTACCTCCCTGCAAACATCTGCAAATAAAATCCGCAGTTCCCTCCCTGGTTCAGTAGCTGGAAACAGCTGGTGG
Source organism: Neogale vison (assembly GCF_020171115.1). NCBI lineage: Eukaryota > Metazoa > Chordata > Mammalia > Carnivora > Mustelidae > Neogale > Neogale vison. The sequence continues at coordinate 43,258,364 of NC_058093.1, forward strand.
GTTTTGTGCAGCAGCCGAGCAGTGGGGGGACACAGTTTTGGCAAACACTCGGAAACCGGGAGAGAGGAGGCTGGGTAAAGTCAGGAAACTGTTTTCATGAGTAAATGAAGGAAAACAAAGGCCGCTCAGCAGGAACAGAAGGGACACACACCCCCTCTGAATAGCTCCCTAAAAGCAGAGCTGAAAAGGAAGAAGGCCCGTTTGCTTCTGGGGATCCAATAAATTGTTTCAGGAAGTGAAAGTCTGTCCAGGCTAATGGAGCTGTGATTGACAGCACTTCTCATTATGGAACCCATCAGGGGGCGGGGCATTCAGTGCTGTGAGGGGCCGGGGTGGGAGCCAGGGAGCCCTAGCCCCAGGTGGGGGTCGTCCTGTGTTCACTGAAAGAGCCCTGCATCCCCATCCCCTCCCCAAGGAAGGAGAACCACATCTTTCAGGAGCTCGTCCCTTTCCTGTCTTAGCACATCCTGCTTGCCACCATCAGGAATCTACCAGAATCTTCCTTCGAGTCTTTCCTGAGAGAACCTGCTGCAAGCGCTGGTTGTAGTACCAGGCAAGATGGCAGAGCATGGGTCTCCAGGATTGGCCGCCTTATGGCCTAGACCCACCTGGACCGGTTTGATGTTAGGGATAAGGGTCCTCCTGGAGGTTGTTGATAACATGATCACGGGCTTTTTAAAAAGCCTTTTTCTGTGTGTGTGTGTGTGTGTGTGTGTGTGTTGCTGTGTGTTACAGAGGCAGACCTGTTAGACTACCAGAGACGGTCGCTTTCTTTGCCCACACTAGGCCATACTGAGGGCAAATTGGCCTCAGTTAAGTGAGATGGATTAATCGTTATCCAGGACTCTAGAATGGGCCCTGGGATGTGAGAGGCCAGCCACCTGTGCTGGGAAGGGCATGACAAGCATCTTCTGTGCTCGAGACCCCTGTGTGATCAGAAGCGTGGGGAGACCTTGAGCTGGTCAGCATTTCCATAAGGAGTGTCACCTGACACAGCAAGTCAGATTCAATGTCAGCAGCAAGCATAGGCCAGGGTTAGGGAAGGCAAACAAGACATACCTAGTGTCCCTGGCCTGAGGGACAGGTCACAAAGGCCTGGTTGTCCAATTTGTTGATGTACTGAGCTGACAAGACTCCCTGCCGGGGCAGGAGAGACTCCATGATGGTCATTTCCAGAAAGCTGGGGAGCGTTGCTACTGTCCTTTCATTTTGAACCTCACCCCTGTTGGTCACTCGTGGACCTCCAGCAGTGTTCCCTCTCCTGGGTCCCAGTCCCAACCTTGCCAGGTCTCTGAGAGCACCGCTCCACTAAACATGGGACCAAGGGTGAGGGATGGGGGTACTTTTCCACCCTCCTAGGCCCAGTGGCTGGGGGGTGGGGGATGGGGCAGTGCTGTGAATTAGATTGTCAACAGATAAAGAGGAGAAAAACCATACAAGTTTACTGATTTTTTTTTTTTTTTTTGAGAGAGAGAGAGACAGAGGGAGGAGGGGCAAAGGGAGGGGGAGAGAATCCTAAACAGACTCCACGCCTAATGTAAAGCCAGACACGGGGCTAGATCTCAGGACCCTGAGATCACCACCTGAGCTGAAATCAAGAATCAGACGCCTCATAGATTCTATGTGCAGGACAAACTAATAAAAACTTGTCTTTAAAAAAAAAAGAATCAGACGCTTAACTGACCAAGCAATCCAGGCACCCCACAAGCTTATTGATTTTTAGTTTTAACGCATGGGGGGCCATCAGAGAAGTGAATACCGAAGGGATGTGGAGGTTTGAGAGGTTATATGCTGTCTTCACAGGGGAGGGGAAGGGGAGAAAGGCAGCTCCTGGGAGAGCCGCTGATGTGTAAAAAGGATCAGGGGACCCTTGGGAAAATAGTGGGAGACCTGAGAGCCCGGGACAGAGTTTGGCTGCGGGGCCGACTTCCAGCCTCTCTGGGGCTAAAGGTTCACTTTCCCTGGTGGATACGCCTCTTGGGACAGAGATCTCCCACAGCTGAGTTCTCTGTGATGGAAGACCTGTTTGTAGGCAGGTAAGAGTGGGTCAGAGAAGTCTTCCTGCATTTGTGGGCTCTCAGAATGGTCCTTGTGCCTGTGTTGCCCATCTTGGTTCCCACACAGGGTATCGCCTGTCCTTGGACGGTGGTGTCCTTTATTAACCTTGTCGAGAGTCCTTAAGCACTTACCCTTTGAATTAGCAAAGAAGGAGTTTTCTCCTGCCATGTTCTGAAGGAGTTTCCATGCACCCTGAAGAAAAGGTACAAAACTCCAGCTCTGCTGAAAATGCAAGGGCCTACTTGTGGGGTTTGGGTCTGGTACCGCCTCCTTGTGACCACCATCCTGAAACATGAGACGCTCTGGTACCCCTGTCGGTTGGCTGGCATTTCCATAAAGTCTGCCTGGTGCTATTAAGTTAGTGGATGGTCAGTGTATCTTGAGGTTGATGCCTCTGTGAACTTAAATATTTGTTGTAGTCATTTTGCCTGCAAATTGGAGATGCGCCAACACTGACCAGTGCATAGTGTGTGTGTGTGTGTGTGTGTTTTTAAGGCTTTAGTTTTAAGTAATCTCTATACCCAGGCTAGGGCTCGAACTCACAGCCCTGAAATCAGGAGTTGCACACTACACCAACTGAGCCCCAGCCAGGCACCCCCATTATGTGTTCTTAATCTACAGGAAATAGTATGGTTTTCTCATCTGGGTTGGCTACACTTGAAATTTTGTAAACTAGATCCTGGGCTGTCTGTGTAATAAAAACCCAGAGGAGAAGGATTCTCTGTCTCACTCCGTTTGTTCTGTTCCCGTGAAATTAGAGCAGCAGCTATGGCAAGGACAGCTCTCTCCCCATTGTGCTGTATTTACTTATCCATCGGCCTCTGTTCACCCTGGAGCCCAGAACCTAACTCCTAGTGAGCATTCAATTGATATTTCTTGAAAGAATGAATGCTTAATAGGGCATTGGATGATGGTGGTAATCAAATCAAATTCAAAGAACTCCCAACTAAGAGAAAAAAAGAATTATATATTTCGAAGTACAGAGGTGGAAGGGATGTCGACATCCGTCAGTTGGGAAAATGGATGCAAAGCAAGGGGATGGGGACCGCACTTGGGGTACGGTACAGAGCCGGAAGTGCCAGCAGGCAAGGGTGGAAGGCAGACCACTCACGCCCAAGTCCACATTGCCCCATTCTTCAGTTGACTTTTTCTTAAAGATCATGTACTACTTTTGTGATTTTTTTTCCCCAAAGAAAACATATAAAATTAAATTTCTTCTAGTCAGTTGCTTTAGTGCAGAGAGCAAATGACCACTCTTTCACTGGGCAGGTCTATGCTTCTCCTCAGTCAATGTCTGTGCGTCTCCTCCAGAAAGGGCGATACTACCTCTGCGCCTCTGGGTCTCACTGCTGCCAGGACGCCGGCTCTGCTCAGGCCAAGATGCTTTCTTCCGGCTCTGTGACGGAGATGAGCACATCCCAGGCCTCGGGACCTGGCAGAGGAGGACATGGTGCCTCACTGAAGGTAGCTGTACCAGTAATCCACAAGGTTCCTTACTGGCCGGTGCCTGATGAGGAAACCCAAAGTGTGGAATCTTGTTCTGTTTGGATCTTGTGGCCCTCTCAGGTCCCTGTTTACCCCTCTCGAACAAAGAGAAGTTTGCACAGAAGAAGAGGGAGGTGGTTTAACCAGAAAAGCTCTCTGGAAATTACAGATTCCTGTACAGTCAGCATTAATATGCCGCTTTTCAAACATATAAATGGGGGATTGAATTGCAAGAATGTCAGCAATAAAGAGTGCATTTGTGGAATGATGACCTGATTGGCATCCCTGCCTTTTGAATGGCTGACGAGGTCTAATTGGCATAGAACGCCCTATAAATTTATTAGCGGGCCTCGCCTGTCATTGGTGGACTTTCTACTGTTAACCACCAAGAAATTACCAATTTTCAGGAGTTAGTCACTCAAGTCGCACTATAACTGGTTTAAAAAAAAAAAGTGCACACCGCTCATGTTATAAATCAGGCTTATGCCTCGTACAGCACAGCCCTCCGGCTGCCAATTATCACTGGGTTAGGGAAGTTTGGGACCAGTGGAGTTGCAGGGAAGAGCCCGTGCTCACAAGGAAGCCCACCGCCTCTCTGCATACTTGCGCTCCTCTCGAGCTGTCCACAAACACCGCTGGCTGGAGCTGTCTGCTGACCTGTTTACCAGCCCCCGCCTCTGCCCCCCCACTGCTCCAGCTGCTCAGGCCACCGATGGGCTGGCTGGAAATTGCAGTTTTGTGGTCGTTCACATCCAGGGCTTTGATGTTCTTATTGATACATTCAACCCTCGGGCACATCATGCAAAGAGGACACATCTACCCTCTTATTTCAGGAACATAATAGAAATATTCAGGAGCAGACATAATTATTTCAATTACTTCTCTCTGGTGTTTCAGACACACACTCGAGAGTCACAAATTAGAAAATAATATTCACATGTGTCTTCTAATTGGTAACAGATTAGAGGCATTTTATCTTTTTAAATAATTTCCAAATGTGCCCTGAAGGACAGGGGAAGGAACAGAATAAAGGTGGAGAAAAGCAAACACGGCTTTGGCAGGCCGGCGCGAGGCCCCTGTTTTGGCCACGACCGCAGGACAGTGAGGTGTGGGAGGCCCTTCTGTTTTCAGTTGTCCAGATTTTGTGTTCATCACTTTTTTTCCTGTCAAAACCCAGCAGCGATGGGACTGCCCACGTCTGTGCCAGCCTGACTTGTAAACGGCAGTCCTCACGTGTGAGTGTGTTGTAAACACGGTTCCCGCCCCTGTACCCTGTGTCTTTAGCCACGCCTTCCACGCACACACACAGTTGCATATCTGCACTTGGTCTTGGGTCTTATCTGCTTGCAGAAAGAAACCTGGAGTCGTCTATGCCTTTGTGTCCAGGAATTTTGGAGGAATGAGGACCGAGGTGACAGTGACCCCAGATCACCCAGCAGGCCGTGCTCTCGTTCACACGCAGGCAATGCTGCATTCCTTTCAGTCACAAGGGCTCTCTCCATTCCTTTCTCATAATGGAATTTAGTTTTATCAAATAATGTTTTTAAAAACTTATAGCTTCTCTGGGACACCTGGGTAGCTCGGTCACCTTTAGCTCGTCTGCCTTTAGCTCGGGTCGTGGTTCCAGGGTCCTGGGATACAAGCCCCAGATCGGGCTCCTTGCTCGGTGGGGAGCCTGCTTCTCCCCCTCTGCCTCTGCCTGCTACTCCCCCTGCTCATGCTCTTAATCGCTCTCTCTCTAACAAATAAATAAATAAAATATTTAAAAAAAAAAAAAAAAGCAAAAAACTCGTAGCTCCTACTCTGGAAAACAATTTGGCGGCTTCTTACAAAACTAAGCACGCATGTCCCATACAACCCAGCCACAGTGCTCTTTGGCATTTATCCCAGAGAAATAAAAACTTAAGTTCACACAAAAACCTTTTCCTAATACTCATGGCAGCTTTATTTGTCACGGTGCAGATGTCCCTCAGTGGGATGGTTGTACACACTGTGGTCCATCCACACCACGGAATGCAGTTCAGCAGCCAAAAGGTGTGGACCGTTGATGCACACAAGAGCCCAGAGGGGACTCCAGAGTTATGCTGAGTAAAAACAGCACATCCCCAGAGATTACATGCTGTATGAGTCCATTTATGGAGCATTCCGGAAATGATGGAGTTAGAGAGCAGATTAGTGGTTGTCAGTGGGGGAGGGAGGGAGAGAAGGGGAGGGGGGGTGCGGTTTTAGAAGGGTCTGCGAGAGGAACCCCAGCAGTGGGAATGTTGTCTGCCTTGACCGTGAGGGGTGCAGCAACGTGTCACAGGAATCGGATAGGATGGCCTGGAACTAAGCAGACACACCACAGACACAGATGACACCACATAAAACTGGGGCGACCCCAACCAGATGGCTGGATGGTATCACTGCCAAGATGTGTCCTGTTGTTAGACTGGACTGTAGTTTCCCAAGATGGTACCGTGGGAGGATACTAGCTCAGACATATGGGGTCTCCCTACATTATGTCCTTAAACTACGTATGAATCTCAACATGTAAGTAAAGTAAATACAGCAAAATAAATGGCGGCTTCAGTAACAGGATGAGGATTCCTTAGGGGAATCGCTCATCCCAGATGTGGGGGAGTACAAGTCGGCCTGGGACACGTTGCCATGCCGGGAAGCACGATGTTGTCAGGGTCTGAGGGGGACAGAACAGGGACAGGGTCTGTCGTACAGAACAGGGACAGCTCCGGAAGGTGCCCTGTGGCCAGCCCTGAGGCAGCATGTAAGCATCAGAATAATGGCAGTAGGAAATCCTAGGACACAGGGACTTTTTTAAAGCCTGTGGGTCTGTGATACCCCCAAAAGGAGATGTTTGGGGGGGGTGACTCTTCTTTACAGAAAATGCCAACTAATAATTAGAGAGGGACTGACAGAGCTGGAAAGTCTCTGTCTTGCCTTCAAGGATATACCAGCAGATTCTGCGGGCATCAGAGCTTTGGGGAAACATCTTGAGGAACCAGAGGTGCAACGTCTTGAGGGGTCAGGTCCAGGCCACTTGTTAGTTATAAAGAGGGAAAGGTTCTGGACAGAGGACAAGTCTGGGGACCACTGTTTCACCTGTGCCCAGACTCAGTAGTTGGAGCACCCCCCAGTCTTTACCTCCTGATGTGATGGGGGGTGCAGTGAGCACGTGTCTAGTGTCCTCATCACAAATAAGTGACCCGGATTGAATCAGAATGAGATTGGGGGACAGTGTACAATCCAAACTGCTTGGACTCCTCAAGAATCCCCATGTAATGAAAGGCCAGAGGGGGTGCAGAGTTCCGGAGGACAGAGTAAAGGAGATGGTGGAGGGTAGGGATCAGATGCAGCCACACGGAATGACTTCTGGCTGGAGGAAACATTTGGCTCTCGCGGGTGTTGGGGATCACTGAGGGAAACGGAGTATGGACTGATTACTGTCGGTAATAACGTTACATGGATGTGAAGTGCTTGAGTCGAATGGTGGGGAGCCGTCATGATACAGGGACACAAGCTGAGTCTCACACGGTGGTGCCTGGAGAGAGTCCTGGTGCAGATGTCTTGACAGCATTCAGGTTCTGGAATATTTTTTAATTGAAACAAAATAAATGTAACTTAAAATTTACCATGTTAATCAATTTTTAGTGTCCACTTCGGTGGCATTAAGCATGTCCACATTGTTGTACAGCCATCATCCCCATCATCTCCATTAGTTTCACATCTTCCCAAACTAAAACTCTGACCCCATTAAACATGAACTCCCCGTCCCCCTCCCCCACCCCGTTGCTACCATTCCACCTTTTGTTTCTGAGTTTGACTCCTCCAGGACTCATGTGGTCTTTGCCTTTCTGTGACGGGCTTCTTTTGCTCAGCACAGTGTCCTTCGCGTTCATCAGTGCTGTAGTGTGGGACAGAATTCCGTCCCCTTTTATGGCTGAATGATATTCCATTGTACGGATAGACCCCATCATGCTTATTCATTCATCTGGTGATGGACACTCAGGTTGCTTCCATATTTTGACTGTTGTGAACAATGCTGTTGTGAACATGGGTGTTCAAATAACTCTTCAGTGTCCCTCTTTCAGTTTTTCTGCCAATATACCAGAAGTGGCCTTGCTGGGTCATGTGGTTATACTGTGTTGAACCTTTTGAGGAACTGCCTTGCTATTTTCCCAGATTCTAGATTGTTGACTCATTTAATAGTGAGTGTTGGCTGTCTCATAGAACTCCTTTTTCCTAGAGGCCTCCGACATCCTACTGCATCCTACAGAGCGAGAGGGCATGCTCACAGGAGCACAGGGCTCCCCGTTCTCCACTGTGGCGTCAGTGAGCGGGCCCTCCTTGGCCAAGGCTCTCTGCAGAGAGGCTGGCAGACCAGGGCTCTCCAGTTAAGATGCAAGGTATCTGGTTCCTATGTTTGTCATATTAAAGACACATAATAAATTGGTTGTTGTCACCATTATTTTATAAAAGGACATTAACATCCAGAAGATAGGAAGGATGTAACCTCAAAAAAGGAAGTGCCCTACAAATGCATGAGTTTAGCTTTATTCAAGCTCCATTACATGGTTCATGTTTTGCCACTTCTCGGTGGACTGGAGATAGCTTTGCCGCCAACTGATACTTTATTTTTTTTAAGGCTTTATTTATTTACTTGAGATAGAGAGCATATGAGCAGGGCGAGGGGCACAGGGAGAGGGAGAAGCAGACTCCCCAGTGAGCAGGGACCCTGGGACCATGAGCTGAAGGCAGACACTTAACCAACCTAGCCACCCAGCTGCCTCACCAGCTGATTCTTTAAGGCAACTGGACTATCCAGGGGGCACCCGGGTGGCTCAGTCAGTTAAGTGTCCAGCTCTTGGTTTCTACTCAGGTCATGATCTCGTGATCATGGGATCGAGTCCCATGCTGGTTCTGCTCTGAGCATAGTTTGCTTCAGATTCTCTCTCCCTCTCCCTGTTTTCTCTCTCTCTCTCCCTCTTTCTCTCTCTGAAATCAATCAATCTAAAGCAACTAGACTATCTAGGAGCAACTAGAGAATTTGCAGGGCCTTGTGTTCAGGAACCGTCAGAAATTTCAAAACAGCGTAATGTTAAACCAGGCATGGACCCCTTCTGGGAAACGGGCCCATGTGTCTGCAGATTTGCACCCCCACGAAGTCAGCCTGGGCTAGGAAGGCCCTGACATCTTCTCTGTGCCACTGTTCCAGGATTCGCTTTCCAAGAAAAAGCAGGCAGAATTTTCCTGTTGCATCATCAAAGACAATGACATTGGGCATGTTAAACACTGTGTCAGTTGTGGAAAATAAAACATCTGACCAGTTTCTGCTTCCTGATCCAATTAGGTAGATAGATGTTTGGTGATTTTCATGAAAGAATTAACTTTAGCTTGTTAAAGGATCATGTTTTCCTTACACTAGAGAATTCACGTATACACTGCAGTGACTCATTCCCAAGATCACCTCTACACTCACACGTGACCAAACTCAGAAAAAAATAGTACCTAGTGGGGACATAGATTGGGTCTAATATTTGCAGTATTTAAGATCAGTTGAGAAAGAAAAAACAGCCATTACTCATCTGTTGGGTTTTCTCTGAGAGGGACATCTAGTCTTCAACAGATTTTGAGTTGCCAGGGACACTGGCATGGAGTCCGTGTTGTCTGGTGTGAAGGGTCTCGGGCAGACCAGCCCCACTGTCCTGACTCTGTCAGTCAAGCTGGCAGCTGATCCAGTTTGGATCTTTCAGCATGTTTTTATGTTTTTGTATTTTGAAGAAAATTAACATGCAAACTCATCTTGCATGCCATTTCCATTTACATACGCTCTGGAGTGCATTTTCCCTTGTAAAATCTGTTCTGTTCTTGTTATTACTGTTTTGTTTGTGTGGTCATTGAGAAAACACATGACTATTACAATCCCCACCTCCCCCGCCCCCGCGCCCAAATTAAGAGGAAAACTACATTAAGAAGACTCTTCATTGTTCAAAATCATTAGTCTTAGGTCTTTAAGAGGCTGCCATTCTTAAAGCCACTTGACCATTTTTACCGGAAACCTGCTCAGAGCTCGGCACATGTGGCCAGTGTGTCTCAAGCCTGTAACCTGTGGCCTGCCTCTCTCTGTGGTTAACGACCACTCAGCGGACCGGTCTTGGGGAAGCCACCAGGTCATGCTTGGCCCTGTGCAATTACTCCATCCTGTCCCTTGGTTTTGCATTTACGAACAGCCCCAGAATTTTTGCTCCCTGGTGTTTAAAGGGCACTGGGGCACACACAGCAGAGGCTTCTATCCATTTCACAGTATTCCGAGCGGAGGAAAAGGGCCATTTCTCTTCCCTTATCTGTTTATGATGCGATATGTTCCAAAGCGGATCCCATCAGCCACTGTTATGGTGAACTTAATTCGCTGTGATGGGGGTCCTACCACCAGGGCTGCCGCAAAGGCTGCCGAGGCGCATCCCGTTTCATGCCACATTACGCAGGATCGAGGACCGCCTCACCTGACTGGCTCAGGCTCCCTCTCACTTGGCACAGATTTATCGGGATTTATGCTCTAAAACAGTTTTTCACATTTTTTCTCATGTTGAAGTACGGAAAACGTCCGTTGTGTGCATGGCTACCATTGCTGAGCCATGATTACAATGTGAAAACATGCGCTCAATGTGCAAATTAATTCACAAACTGAATTTGTCAAACTAGCTTTGCACAGAATAATAAAGGTGTCTGCTAAAACTCCAACAAGAGAATATGTCTGGGAGTGGAGCATGGCACGGGAGCACAGAGACAGTAAGAGTTTGCAAGTTGAGGTGATTTTTCCTTTAACTTCCCACATTTTGATGGGTTGTTTTATAATAGATGAGAAAATGGAGGGAAATCCTGAAAATAAAAATAGTGTGACTTCTTCTGGAACAGTCTGGGCATTCTGACTTTCTCTCATAATATTCCAGGTTTTCAGAAGGATTTTCTTGAAAGTCACATGTGCTCTGAGCTGCCCTCAGTGCCCACCCCCCCCCACCCTACTACCTGCCCCCGTGCCTGCTCTTCCCTCTCCAGGACCAGCCCCAGCCAACTGGCCCCAGCTCTGTCCAGGGCTCTGGGAAGACAGGCCTGCCTCCCCTTCCAGTTACACCTACCTCTCTAACTGGTCACCTTTTAAGTGGGCACTTAAAGGGTGGAGAGGGGTGGGCCCTGGGGTCCATGCTGTGATTCCAGGGCCCAGAAAGTAAACATGAGTAGATTCTCCCATTCTGGGATTGATTTCCCACAAATGAAGCCTGAGAAGGCAGTTCAAGCCACTCTTGGAGGGCCACAGCCTGGGCCAGGGATTCCACCTTCACCGCCAGCAATATGGCATCTGCAGGTTGTGGACCCAGAGAGGCCTCAAAGCAGCTGCTGCAAGGGAATGGGAGTGTGCTGGGCCCCCAGATGGATGGTTAAAAGCTCCAAGGGAGTGGCTGCACGGGTGCTCTGTGTTGTCCAAATGGGAAGCCAGGTGAGGCCTGCCTTCCAGTGGACCCAGCGGGAGGAGAAAGGCCTGGTTGGACATCTGGCCCAGCGGTGCAGGGCTCTCCCAGCACAGTGAGGTTAATACCCGCCTTTGTCTTTTCAAGCCAATGTTCCCATGGGACCTTCAACTTCAGAGTCAGTGGGTCTTTAAATCACCCAGCCTCTCCAGAGGGGGAATGGAGGCCCAAGAGAGGGTGGCTGCCTGGTGAAGGACACCCTCCCAGAGATGCCCAGGTCTGTTCTTTGTGACTGTCTGGCCTGTCGTAGACAACCAGGGTTGTGTCGTAGACAATCCTCCTGGGTTGTGAGGATTGACCTGGGTCTGGCCCAGAATCAGCCGAATGTTTTCCCCTCCCCAGGTCAACTTGAGCTTGTGACCCAGCCTGACATCTCCTTTATGTCTACTTTGAAATTTTCAAGGAGGATCCCTGCAGGTTATCCCAAAACTTGAGAAGGTATATGCTCTGTTGCTTGTAGCCCAGAGCATACTTCTGCTCAGCCTGGCCGGGTTCCAAACAGACAGGTGCTGGGAGGTGCCCAGTGCTAATGACAGCAAAGCTACCAGGGCCCCAGGACTCAGCCTGAACCCCAGACTGAGATGTGGGTGTGGGACCCCCTCTGCTTGTGGTGACTGGCGCTCTCATCCACTGCCTTCTGGGTGGAAGGGGGTGGGAGCCAATGTGCACGGGGCAAGCAGTACCCCTGAGGACGTGCTCCCGCCTCCTGGGCTGCCCAGGGTTGCACCTGCATCCCCCCCGCCAGCCACCCACCTCCAACACCTGCAGCTGGGCATACTTACCTAGGACTCACAGAAGTAATAAGCCTAATACAGTTGACTTTATTTAATTAATAATGATTCTGTTCTGTTCCTGCAAGCTCATAAAACACCCTGCAGGTTGGCAAAAACACTCATAATATTGATCAGAAGTCAGGAGGGATATTTATTTTGTCTTTGCCCCATGAGCATAAATCCTTGTCCGTTGCCTCCTGCTCTGTGCATGCGGGATTTACAGTGGCCAGTTTCTTAAAAGCTTTCGGTAATTAAGGAATAAATATCCATCGGTCTTTGTTGGCCGCCCTCCCTTAGCAACGCAGCTGGGGGAGAAGGCATGCATGCCAGGGGCAGCCAAGTGCTCAGTGCTCGGCCTGCAGCGGGCCGGGGTCTGCCCCTGCAGAGAGAGGAAGCCCCCTGTTTTCCTAACATATTGTTCCAGCCCCCCTTCCGTGCCTCCCTCCCAGTTCCTGCTTTGCTTGAGGCAGAAAGACACTTTGGAAATTCCTTGCTGCTAGCTAGCCCTGTCTTCCCTCTCCCGTCACTGTCACTGACTCCGCGGAAGCCAAGCGCGTCTCCTCCTCGCCGCTAAGGATAGCCCTTCACTCCCATATTCTCTGCTCCAGAATCTTCTTTAAAATCAGTGTTGACAAATCCTCTCCCAGCCCATGAAGGCGGAAGAGAGATGTTTCCGAAAAGAACAATGTGACAAGTGACAGGCCCCCCAAAAAAGTTCTTGGCCTTTTAATGTTTGGGGGGAGGGGTTCCCATAAAAATGAACACATTAGACTTGACATGGAGGGGGCTTTCAGGAAAGGCTACTGCTGGTCCGCGTCACATGGAGGCGTCCAGGGAAAGTCTCGCTCATACGGAATGGAAGGCTGGGGCCAGATCCTCCAAGGGTCACGGGTCCTCGAGGACCCAGCAGGGTAAGCTGGTCACCGCGCGGGTGTCTGTGCCCCACGTGACTCACCTCCTGGAGTGCCGCAGAACAGTGCCAAGAGCCAATCAGAAGCTTCGACGTTATTTGCTAAAAACTGCCTTTTCTGGGAATCCAACCCATTAACCTCATTCCCCCTTGGCAGCCTGCTGAGCTCCCCCTGCCAGACTTAAAGTGCAGCTGATGGCAGTTACATGTGGCTGCGTCAGGATCCGAGACAGGGACACCGCCTCAAGAGAACGCTCTCTGAGGACGGTGGCTAGCCTGGCTCTTCCTCGCTCTCCGGGTCCCCCCAGGGGCCTGTGAGACCTGCTCTGCACTCTGCTCCTCGCTGACAGTGACCGACGGCCCCTCTGGGACACAGCTGCTGGGGGCCCTGCCGCCCAGTGTGGCTCACTTCACCGCACTTCTTTCACGGGTCCTGGTGTCTGTGATGTTGGCTTTGCACTCACTCTTCTCACCTCTCTGTGGTTTCCTTTCTCTTCATTCTAAATTTTTAATGGCAAATAGTTTTGGTACAGGAAAAAAATGGGAGGAAAGAAAGGACAGCTTGTCTAGAAGGGCACTTTGCAAGCAGCAGAGGGAATGTTCTAGATCATGTGCACTGTCCAGGGCCACAGCCGCCTGCTGCGTGTGGCAGCTGCACACCGGGCCTGGGTGTGGGGCGTCTAGAGGAGCTGAGCAGAACTCACCATTTTACTTCAGTGACACTTAGACACCGGCGTGTGGCTCACGCTGCCCCGTTGGGTGACATGACTCGTTACCTACCCCTTCCCTGAGGAGAGGGAGTGGGTGTTGAGATGGCCAAAGAGAGGCCCAGCCGGAAGCCTGCTGCCCAGGCACTGACCCGGGGTCAGTTTTCCTCATTTGGGAGGCAGCGGGGCCCGGAGGAGGCGCTCAGGCAGTGACCCCTGGGTCAGCTGCTTGGCCCTCACAGGTGGGGGACCCAGAGCAGCTGTCTTCACCGCTCTGTGGCTCACCTTTTTCTCTTTTAAAACAAGGTAAGACCCACGTATGTCACCAGGTGTCATCAGAGTGAAACCAGGTAATTTATGAAAAGCTCAACCCAACGGCTGACACATCAGAGGTACTTACAGCCCACAGCAGCTGTGACCTGCACGGTCGCACTCTTGGTCTGGGTGACAGAGTCAAGCCATTTGAGTTGTGATTCTTGCCTGGTGTACAATCACGTGTGCACAGGCCAGTTACCAAAAGCCTGGCTCACACAGACTTGTAAACAATGGTAGCGAGACGGTGAGGGGCTCAGGGCCTGTTGCACGGCAGTGGAGGGAGGCACCCCAGGGGATTCAGACAGGACGCCCCCCACAGCAGCACTTCTACTCACGGGGCTGAGAAGGTGCCAGCCTGGTACTGGATGACTCCGGGTGCTGGGGATACCCAGCCCTTCCAAGGACACCCCTGCCGTTACCGAGGACGGGTGACCTTCACAGTCGATGTCTTTCTTATCATACTCAACAGCACCATCCGTGTCTTGCCCTGCCGGCCTTCTTCGCTCCTAGACACTTCCATCCCACTCTCCTCTGGCTTGTCAGTGACCTTCGTTGTCTGCCCCAGAGCTGAACAATGCAGGGGTCTGCCAGCACCTGGCACAGTGGCCCTCACTCCACGACTGGATCCCATAACCCCAGATGGAGCCCAGTGTAGCCCACACATGCTGAGTGTCCCCAGCCCTGGGTCCTGGCCACAGACCCCACTGCCCTGACCCTCCGCGTTTTATTCCGCAAGCCTAAGTGCTTATTTCTGTCCCTTGCCCTGCCCCCTTCTTGGCCATCTTTTCTTGACTCTGGCCTGGATTCTGTCATCCACCGAGATAGCTGCCCCCGTGGCCGCCTGTACGTCACCCAGCATTTATTCACAGATCCCAGGAGTGACTGGTGCCACACTGGTGAGATGGCACCAGCGTCTGGCTCGTCAGGGCCCGTGGCTGCACAGGGCCCGTGCAGGCTGGAAAGCCCTTCTGCCCGCTGCACCCGGCCCCTGTCCAGGCCTCAGAGATGGGCCACGGCCCAACCAAGGTCCCGGCCTGAGCGGGTGCCTCAAGCCCATCTTGAAGGCCTGGCCTGGTGTGGGAGCCTTGCCGCGGCCTGTCCTGCCCGGATGACTCTGGGCTCCCTGGGTCTTCACAGCCCAGCCACCAGTTGTACATACAGCCTCCAGTTGTATCTTTTCTTGTCTTTTCCCCCTCTTCTGAAACTTGGGACAAAACTGACCCATCTCATTTTTCCCCGAAGCTTTTCAGAAAACAGCCTTTCCTTTTTGTCATGATTTCTCAAAATGACTCTGCCATCACACATGCATTTTGCTCAGTGTTTGGTATGTAGCTCTTTTGTGAAAACATGTAACATGAGCCTGGCATGACTGGGAATTCTCCAGAAAGCCGGTTTCTGTCATCATCATCCTCATCCTCACCCTTACCCTCACCGCAACCAGTGCTCCTGGGACTTGGGGGCCGTCCCTTTTCTGCTGCGCCCGGTAGCCCTCACTGGTGTGGGCGGCTGTTTCCGTCCGCCAGGCACTACAGAGGCAGGCTGCAGGGGCAACGTGTCCTGGGGACATCTTTAGGGTGGCACCTGGAGCCTTGGCCACATCAAGGTCAAGTATGGCAATACCTTGTCTGTTGGGCCACCGGACCCGAGCCCATCCTGTCTTAGCCTGGCAGACCCCACATGGCTCTGGGGACCATGGCTCCCCCTGTCCTCTGATCCCCAGATCCTGGACTCAGTACCTGGCCTGCCCACGGCTGCGCTCGTGCACCGGGCAGTTTCCTGGCCCCCAGACAGGAGGACATAGCAGGCCCCCTCAGAAAGGGGTTTCATTTCAGGCAGGAAGAGAGGAAAGTGTTACACCTCCAGTTGTATCTTTTCTTTTTATTTTGGGGGATTGGGTTAGTGTCTCTCTTCTGATGAGTTGCCCGTTCTCTCATTTTCTCTCACTCCTATGCAGTTGATTTATTTAAAGGTGTGTCAGCACAGGGCTCAAATGAGGAGCTGGGCCTCCTTCTTTCTGCTGACGGCCAGCCATGCCAATAAGTCATTTTTTAGCTCATTAGCTAACGGAGACTGTGAGCCGCGGGCCTCCGGGGGATTGGAATGAGGTGAAGTGATCTACTGCCAGCTACGCTGCTCTTGAACTGGCCTTCCTTGGGGAGAATGAAAGGCTTGGCCAAGACAAGCGGGGGATCCCAGAAGTAAGATTGGGACATCACAGTAACAATTAGCGTATTTGTGCTTTGGTGTCCTGGTTTCTTGGGATAAATGGTTTTAGAATATTCTTGTAGCAAAGGAGTCATTAGCAGAGTGTCCATCTTTCACGTGGTAACTGTGGGCACAGGAGCCAGATGACCGTGATGGAGGCCATGGTCATCCAGGGCATTAGCCTGGGCTGCCTGAACAGAAGGCCACAGAGCAGGTGGCTATAACAACAGAGATGTATTTTCTCACAGCTCAGGGGGGCCGCAAGGTCAAGGTCAAGATGGCCAGGGTTGTTTTCCTGGCTTGCAGACGGTGCCATCACGTGGACAGAGATCCGTGTCTCTTCCTCATCTTTAAAGGACCCCAGCCCCACTGGAGTAGGGGAGTATGATCTTACTGAACCTCAGTGACCTCCTCAGAGGCCTGGTCTCTAAATGCAGACACATCTGGGTTAGGACTTCAGTATATGCATTTGGGGGCACACAGTTCAGGCCGTAGCACCCGGGAAGACGTCAGACACCTCAGGGCTATGGGCTGGGGCTAACCTCACTTGGCCCCAGATACCATGACAGCCACAGCATCCTTTGTACTAGCCAGGCACCCCTCGCCCAGTGTCCCGAGCCCCTCTGCCCCACGTTAGGGTGTGGGGGGATCCACAGGGTGTCAGTGGGTTTGTCAGGGCCCCTGGCCTAGGGCCCTCACCTTGCCCTCCCCAGGGCATTGACAGCCTGGACTTAGAAACCTAAAGCATCCAGCAGGCGTTTGACCTCCACGAACCCCTGTGCCGTGGACCCCTCTTTGTCCCACACGTCACCCCCACAGGTGAGGTCACAGGTGCTCGAGAGCGGTGGTGCGTCATTAGAGACGCCATTCGATTCCATCATGACAGTGCCCATGGCCAGCCCGCCCTCCAAACATGGTCACCTTGACCCCGAGACTGCCCTGCCTGCTGTAGACCTCACTGTGCCCACTTTAAAGATGAGAAGACAGGGCCCAAGGGGTCCCTGAAGGTGTGGCAGTCGACACCACAAGGAGGAGGAACCAAGCAGGCACACAGATGCCATGTCTCGATGGCCAAAAACCAGGGCCTTGTAGCCCCCGGCGGTTCTTTCTTCCTGCCCTTGGCCACTATGGAAAGCACAAAGGGTGAAGGTTACCCCCTCGGTTGCCAGGGTGCGTGGTGACCAGGGGACATGGGTTCAGGATAAAGGCAAGTGCTTGCGCATGAATAGGGCTTCTTGAATTAGCAAGACCCACGTGCCCTTGTCAGTGCTCTCTGCTCCTACCAGCTGGAGTGTGTGCGCCTGGGGCAAGCATGAAGCCCAGTGGCCTCCCTTAGCTTTCCGGCCCCTCCTGGAATTAGAACACCGACACCCTGCAGTCCTTAGGGTGCAAGAGCCAGCATGGGAAGAAGTCTTGGTGAAGAGCCCTAGGTCCCCCCACGACAAAAGCCACACGTTAAGACAGCTCTAGGGGGACCAGGTGGAGTGTTGCTAGAAGAGGCAGTCCCCACCAAGTCCTTGCAGTAGTCCTTTGGGGACAGCCCCCGTAGCAAGCCTGTTCTCTGTCTCTGAGTTGGTGGAGGTTCAGAAACCCTGTTGGGATCAGTCACCTCCCTCCAGCTCTGCAGGGTTGCAGGTGGACCAGCTGAGAAGAGCTCAGGCCTTGGGCCTTCCCTTGCAGGAACCCTCTCCAAGACCTTGTTCCTAATTTCATATCATATAACATTACAGTCTTTCTCCTGAAGAAGCTCCCAAAATAGTGTTCAGCCCCTTAAAATCTGGACCCACGTTTGTGACATGAACAGCACCGACTTTGAAATGTAAGGAGCAGTTTAATAAACAGGTCAGTCGTTGACACACGTGTTGATTTCCGTGAACCCAGAAAAACCTGTTTGGGGGGTGACCCGACCCCCAACCAGAAAGTCACCCTCACTTCCCCGGGAGAACGTGCTGGCTGCTGGACAGGACTTAGAAGCTGCAGGCTATCCTCAATCTTCGCCTGGGGCATCCGAATATTAAAAAGAGAATTGGATAATTATAGTGAGGATGATAGTTACCGTGTTCAGTTCTCTGTTTTATCCCTGGGTGATTTGGCAATGTGCATTAAAATCCACCAGAGCAGAATAAAACAGCTCTGATTTTAATGCCTATCCCCAAAAAGGAGAGTTAGCAAATTGGAGCTTGAAAATCTGGACACATCCTTCACCACCGTCCCTTTTCATTGCATTCACGTTTGGTTCTTTCCTTTGGTGATTTATGAAATGCATCAACGTATGTTAAATACATTTTAAATAAGGGTTTTTTTTAATAGCATGAGAGACATGATTTGTTTGCAGCGTTCTTTCTTTCTCCTGCCCAGAGCTTTTTGTGCTTGTATTTTGGCCCAAGTAGGGACTGGGTACCAGGCTGCGTCCCGGGTGGGGTGTGTGGTGGGTTCTCAGCTGTAGCCGAGTGTTTGTCCTGGAAATCTCTGCATGAAAAGGGTCGGGGGTCACTCTGGGGTCACTCGCATGTACCAGGAAGTGAAGCAAAACTAATCCAGATTTACTCCTGGAAGAATTTGTTTGCCTAAGTATTTAAAAACAGATTAGGGCTAACCCGACACTAGATCACTAGGAGCAATGTAAACATGGGTAAAAGGTGTAAACAAGGCCTTTCTTCTGTACTTCGGAAGAAAAAATGTCATGGTTAATGAGTTTTCTTTCTAGAGTATCACGGAGGTCCTAAGTGATTCTCTGTGTGGTGTGTAGCTATGTACCCTGATCCTTCTCTGGGAGGAAATGCTGGGTTGTAGGAGGGGGCAGCAGTGAAGCAGTGTGTTAAGTCTCAGGAACGACAGTCACTCTGCTCTGCACGGCTGTCCTTTCATCTCTCATCGTCCTCATGGAAAAGCATCTGTCCGGCTAGCCGCACCCTGTCTGCTCCCACCCTGCATGCTCGCACCCCCCAAGACTGGCACCCCCCCCCAGACTCACCGACCTCCAGAGCTACTTGTGAAATCCCCCTTCAGTCTCCAGCATTTCCTCTTGGCCCCAGGCAAGGCTGCAGGGCCGTGACCCTGAAAAGTGTCTCTTGCACCCCGTTTTGAGAAACCAAGACCCATGAACACACCTTGCAGTTGGTTTCTTCCTTTTTCTCTCTACTTTCTCTTCCCATTCTCCCCCCGCCCTCTTATGCTCAGCCCTCCTTCCAGATGTCATAGGCAGCATCCTGTCCTATTTGGATCCCGACCCCCCACCCCCCACAACTAAGTTCCCAGAAGACCAGAGCTCCTGGGGGAGGGACTCCCACTGCAGCTCTTTGCATCTGTGACCCCAGGCCCTTCCCCTCTCCTCCTTGTATCATCCCCTCCTGCACCCCTAGCTCAGCTCTGGCCTTGGGCCCCCTGCCTTGTCTCCCGGGCTGGGCCCTCTAACACCTTGACACTCTCCACTTCAGCCTTCCCCATGTCTCCAGAGAGGTTACAAAATCAAGTCGTAACTGCATTAGTTTGCTTGTCTTTGCCAGACCTCTCCATTGGGGTCTCTGTGGTTTTACACGTGGGTCTGTAACAAGATGTTCCTTAACCGAAGCCCCGGGAGACCCCCGGGGAGTTCACACACTCCCTTCCCAGGCTCCGAGTTAGGGGCTAAGAGTCCAAGATCATACCGGGTGGGGTAGCCCCCTGGCCATCCTGTCCCCTGGCCCTGAACTCCAGCAGGGTCCTCTAATCCCAACTAAAAGCTGTCACTGCTTACAGTAGAGGGGGCCTCCAGGCTGCCCTGCCATTCGTGGAGTCTTGGGCAGGAAGGTGGTTCCTCAGGCTTCTGGGCTAAAACCAAAAGAAATCACATGAGAGCTCAAGTCCGTGGGCCTCTGTGCATACCTGCAGGCATCAGAACTCCCTTCCCCAGAGGTTCTGATTCAAGGAGGCCTGGGGCAGAGCCTGGGGATCTGCGTTTCTAGCACGTTTCTAGGTGGTGCTGATGATGCTGAGGGGGCACCCCAGTCTGGGAAACAGGGGCCTGTCCCTCCAAGGGCTTTCTTGTGGCTCCCTGGAGGCACTTGTCTCCTGCTATTGCACTTCCACCCTGAGGCCACCAGACCACCTAGGTGCTGGAGCAGAGAGGTGTTGCAGCCTTGGTTGTCCTTCCTGGCAGTGACCACGCCCGTGTGGTGGCTCTTGCAGGGAAGAGAAAGAGCGGTGGATCCGAGCCAAGTACGAGCAGAAGCTCTTCCTGGCACCGCTACCCTGCACGGAGCTGTCCCTGGGCCAGCACCTGCTGCGGGCCACCGCCGACGAGGACCTGCGGGCCGTCATCCTGCTGCTGGCCCACGGCTCCCGGGAGGAGGTGAATGAGACCTGCGGAGAGGGGGATGGCCGCACAGCACTGCACCTGGCGTGCCGGAAGGGGAACGTGGTCCTGGCACAGCTCCTGATTTGGGTAGGTCGCCCGGGTGCTGCGAAGGGGGCACCATGTTCTGCTCAGCAGGCATGGTTGGGGCAGAAGGTCACAGGTCTCAAGGTGGGAAGCAGTGTGGACAAGGCATGGGGGATTTCGGTGTGGAGGCCCCCGGCTCTCAGGCTCCCTTGCGTGAGGACACTCCTGGAGGACTGAGGGAGCAAAGGGAGGAGGTGAGTGGGACACGCTCCTGCAGAGTTCGCATTTCTCGTGACCCCTCTGGGGGGAGCGTGGCTGGAGGTGTCCCTCTTGTTCCTATTATGACAGACTCCTGGCATCTTTACTTCAGAGCAGGGTGGAAAGCAAGGACATAGCTAGTTTATGTGGTTTTCCCTTTTCCAGACACAAAAATACTGGACCCAAAGTTTGGTGTTTAATACAGTAAGTAGGACTTTAGCAAAGTGCTTCTTCTGGACTGTTCTGGCTAACTTCTACTATTTTTTAAATATCTAAATTTTTTTATTTTATTTTATTTATATTTTGTTATTTTTTATTTTTAAATATCTAAATATTTTTAAAATATCTATTATTTTTTAAATATCAATGGAAGCATTTGCCATAAAGTCTGAATGGGGACAGGGATGGGACAACATGCATAGCAGGGCACTGCCTGGGCCGCAGGGTGGGGTGCTGCTTCAAAGAAGCCCACACCCCATGGGGGCAGCTTTCTTCAGGCTTGGCCATTGCGGGTCCCGTGGAAAACTGCTACCGAGAGGTCCCTGGCCAGCGTGGAGGAAAACACTTGCCCACTGAATAGACTGAAGGGTGCAGTGTGGTACGAGCTGACTTTCTGTGCTCCTGTGTATTACATATGTGTTTCCTACAATGGAAAGGAATCACCTCCAAGATCAAGAAGTGATTATTTTTTGTTTTTACAGTTGCAGAGTCAGAATAGAAATAGCACATGAGAATGATTTTTGGTCTGCCACACAAAGGAGGGGCTTTTCCTTGTAAAAAGCACATTATTAGGGCATCTGGGTGGCTCAGTTGGTGAAGCCTCTGCCTTTGGCTCAGTTCATGATCCCAGGGTCCTGGGATCAAGCCCCACATCAGGTTCCTTGCTCAGCGGGAAGCCTGCCTCTCCCTCTGCCCACTGCTCTCTCCCTGTTTGTGCTCATTCGCTCTTCCTCGCTCTCTGACAAATAAAATCTTAAAAATAAAAGGCACATTTTTTTAAAGATTATATTTATTAGAGAAAGAGCATGCACACAAGCAAGAGGGAGCAGCAGGCAGAGGGAGAGGGAGAAGCAGACTCCCCACTGAGCAGGGAGTCTGACTCGGGGCTGGATCCTAGGACCCTGGGATCATTACCTGAGCCAAAGGCTGGTGCTTCACCTACTGAGCCCCCAGGTGCCCCAAAAAGTACCTCCTTTCAGAGAGCACGCAGAGGGGTGAGGTGTGGCACCTGGCCATGCAGCTCCCCTCCAGCTCATGTGTAGCCCATCCCAGGGGTCCGTGTCCCTGCATGAGCTGAGCTGTGCTCCCCCTGGTGACCTAACAGCCCTCTGTTGCCTCTACAGTACGGGGTGGACGTCATGGCCCGGGACGCCCACGGGAACACAGCACTGGCCTACGCGCGCCAGGCCTCCAGCCAGGAGTGCATCGACGTGCTGCTGCAGTACGGCTGTCCCGACGAGCGCTTCGTGCTCATGGCCACCCCCAACCTGTCCCGGAAGAACAATAACCGGAACAGCAGCAGCGGGAGGGTGCCCACCATCATCTGAGGACTGCGCGCCCCCTGCCCGCCGCACCCGGGCGCCTGCAGCCTTGTGCCCTCTCTCGGAAGTCACGCCACGTGAGTCCCGTCGCGTCCCCACTCTGTTCCCGCTGGTCGCCTGCCACCTGCCCACCTGCCCTCACCCCACGCGAAATCACAAAACCTGACCGTCCTTGCGGGGCGAAGAGGAGGCCAGGAGGCTGCCGAATGGAGTCCTTTTCATAAACTCCCCTAGCGACAAGCAGGAGCTACCGGCGGGCCTCGGTTTATTGACGATAGCACACAGCAAAGGACCCCCCCCCCGCCGCCCCTGTCTGGAGACCTGGAGCGCGGCACAAGGGACGGGGACGAGAGGGGGAGGGGAGGCAAGGAGAAAGGAGAAGGGTAACTCTCCTTAACCGGCAGTTAAGCACATCAGTACACTTCACCTCTACCAAACGGAACACTCGGATTTCATCTCCTCTCCGAGGAGCTTGACGGCATAAATCAGAAGCAAGCAGAGTTTGTCAGGTTTGAAGCCCCTATGATGGTATGTGTCAAATCAGTTGTAGCTAATCTGTCCAGGGAGAATACTGGCTTCATTACACTTGCATAGTTGGGTTCTTCCAGCATTACCGCTGTTTAATAGAACATGATTAGTCATCACCGAGAAGAAAGCATATTAGCTGGGGAGGTAGTTACGCAGCACGCTTCGATGATTGCCACGATGTGATTGCAATACTTCTCAGAAGCATCGTATTATCCCAGACATGTTCTTTCGAGCCCTTGGAGCCCTCCTTTCTAAATTCACTGTCATAATTTAGTATCTGTTTAATTTTTCAGTCCAAAGAGAGGAAATCGGTTGCTGAGTATTATTTGACTGGAGTCTCCTTGGTGCAAAAACAAAATGGAAAAAATAAATAAGATTAAGTCGGAAATTCGAAAGGAAATCACAAATTCAAGCTAATAATAACATTTCGAGGCCATGTAGTAAACTCGATAAAGGCACAAAAGGCTTCTTTTTGTAAATCTAAGAGATTTTACTTCCTTTTGCCAAGGTGGATGTCATGGGTCTCAGTCACTGCCGGGCCACTCCTGAGTGTCACACAGGCTTCTGTGTCATGTCTGTAGCTAAGATTGTGAAAATCTATTTGAATAAAAGAAGTTCATAAATATGCATTGATTTTTGTTCAGACAAATGGCACCTCTGTTAATTTATAAATTGAACTGGATGTGAACTAATAACGTGCAACTAGTTGAGATAAGAGAGTTACAGATCGTTGTACACGGAAAGCACTCCCAGCAGCAAACACTTCCATTAATGTGATCGACAGCTTTTAAAAAGGAAACTATCAGAAGATGATGGTGGTACAATTTGCTTATTAAAATCGAGAAAGAAAAAAAAATGCCTATGAGAGAAAGGAGAGGGAGACATGTGATTTCTCATTGTTTAGATCTGATACCGCTTCTGCCAACCCAGAGGAGGGGGCCGTGGGGAAGCCAGGGATGAGTTTCTGAGTCCCGGCCCCGGGTGCTGGGCAGAGGCAGGCCATGACCAGCTGACTCGTGGGCACTGCTGGCACTTCACTGGGTGGCCAGACCCTCCATTTCCTTTACTTTGGCACCTAACCTGCCATCTCCGAGGTGTGGGATGACTTCGGACTTAGCTGCCTTCAGCGTGATGGCCAAACAGAGTAAAAAATCAGATCACAACACCTTAGGTTAAAAGGGAGGGGGTGGCTGTGCCTGGAACCCTTTAGCAAGTCCGAGTGTCTCCCTGGCAGGTGACCCTGGGTCCGCTGTCACCCAGGAGCAGGGCCATGTCCGCCCAGCCACATCTGCCCGCAGCCTCCAGGCAGGTCTCTCGCACTTCTGTGATAAACCTATTTTGTAAGAGTTTTTTCTCTTCTTTCACCTTTTAAGAAAAAAATTTAAGTAGGTGGGGGAAAAAATAAAGCTTTACACAGAATTTATATGTGGGTCAGTGTTTCATGGACATGTGTAACCTTGATTCCATTGCGTGGAAGCCAGCAGGCTCCGGGAACAGCAGGTGTGGAAGCCAAGAAGCTGGGAACCTTGACAACAGGTCCCTAATCCTACTCCCACCCCCCCACAGTTTTTAAATTCTGTGTTTCATCACTGTGTAGTTATTTTAAATGTGAATAGAAAAAAAAATGTCGTTGCCTATTTTTGAAGAACGCATCACTGTTCTGATGCAGCTGTACACGTTTGCCTCTGCACAGCCTAGCTTCTAGCATAGACTTTATGTAGTGAACGCAGATACAGCATAAATGAAATTCTTAAATTATTTCATTGTAGTTAACTCCCACTATAGGAATGCTCTATTCATATAGCGAAGCCTTGTTTTGAAAAGAAATGGAATTCCTTGTCAGGCTTCCCTTTGAGATATATATGAGCGTGTACATATTATCATATGTGTTTATAATATAATATTTTCCCAAATGACTTCTTGTTTCACTTAGCCTTTCACGACCTGAATGCCAGATTGGTTTGGTTTGTTTTGTTGTTTTTTCCGTCCTTCCCTCTCTCAGACACAGGGACTTCACTGATCCCTTCTCAGAAAACTTGACCCCTCTTCTGCTATTTTGAGCAATGTTGATCTGCGCTGGGAGACGGCCAGCTTTCCTGAACCTGAGTTTTGGCAGCAGAGGGGAGGCAGTGGTGGGTTTCAAGGGTTTTCCTTGAAAAAAAAAAAAAAGGTGGCTGGTGGCTAATCTGCTTGTATTTCAGTGTCACACCAAAAGGCCTTTCTTCACTGACATTGCTCTCATGCCCATCTCAAAACCTTGCTAACACTGAGGAGGGGAGGCAAAAAGCCACAAGGGCTGGTGTTAGAAATGACCAGTTCGGGAAGTGGGTCGAGTTGTCACTTTCTATTCCCATGGAAGTTTTGTGAAGTGACAGTGAGGAGAAGACAGCACCGCATCATCCCCATAGCATGTTCTATCCAGAAGTAAGTTTCCCCAAACTTGAAACCACCTGCTGGGGTAGGCACAGGTGCATGTGGTCACCGGGGAGGGTAACTTCCCCATCTGGCCAGAAAC
This sequence comes from Neogale vison, assembly GCF_020171115.1. Taxonomy (NCBI): domain Eukaryota; kingdom Metazoa; phylum Chordata; class Mammalia; order Carnivora; family Mustelidae; genus Neogale; species Neogale vison. The sequence continues at coordinate 43,283,542 of NC_058093.1, forward strand.
TCTGCAGACGAAGGAGCCTCAATTTGATCCCTTGAGAGCAGACTTCCAGAACTGGGTAGGAGGATGGCTCGCCAAGCCCAGAGCCCTAGTCATGGGGCCCTGGCCCCTCTGTCTCCTGTTGTCCTAGGAGATGAGCAGCTCGAGGGTGAGTGACATGTTCCTAAGTCTCTGGCCCCATGAACTGGCACAGTTCTATGTCTCCCAGGAAGAGCACGCTGTGTGTGATTGTCCCGGAGAGCAGGGGAAGGCAGGGGGTCCTTGCCGATCCCAGGGCTGTCGAGAGCTCTTGCGGATTAATCTTGACCGGAACCCTGAAAGGAGCCCATTCTCTGCCCATGACCCCAGGCACCGAAGCAGGGCCTTGCTCTTCTGCCTGTCTTCTGAAGTTTTGTCTAGCCTTTGCCACCTACCCAGCCTCTGCCATCGGGCCTCGGGACCAGTCTTCCCCAGTTTTGTAACCTCTGCACCCTTCCAGAGTCATCCTCTCCATCTGTAAGGGAGCAGTCACTGACTTCGTGAAGGGAGAACAGGGTCCAGTGATGAGAAGGACAGCCACAGGGCTGAGCAGACCCAGCTTCATCCGGCTTTGCTGCCCCTCCTGGGTGACCCTGGCCAGGTCCTCAGCTTTGGGACGCTCTTTCCTTAGCTGTGAAACTGGGGGGGAGGGCGGGGTGGCCTTGCAGGATCCAATGACCTGTTGGTTTCCAAGCATTGTGATCACTGCCAGCCAGACACCCGGCCAGGGGCTGGAAGCTCAGGAAATGGGAGTGTTCGGGAAGAACAGAGTTGCTGGTGGCATCAAAGCCTGCGCACTCACATAGAGAGGGTCCCCAGGCTGGAGGTGCTTGCTTTCTCAAGCCGCGCCCTGGGGAGCCTGTGACAGCATGCTCGCTAGTGCCCTCCCCTAGGCCGAGCCAGAGGATGAGCGAGGCTCTCTGTGAGCCCCTGCCTCAAGGGGTGAGCTCCAGTGCTCACTTCCTGATGTTTATCCTCCCATCTTCGTGGTCTGATTTTGCTTTTCCAGGGGCAAAGTAAAGGTTGAGTCTTACTCTCAAACATTCTCCAAGATCCCTTGAGGCCCAGGGTGACCCCTTCTCTCTGACGCCGTGCTGGGTCATTGGCTCAGACAGGCCTCCCACCATTCAGAAGACACCAGGAGGCTGCTGTTCACACTTGGCCCTCAGAGCTTGCCAAAGAGCACCCTGGCTGGCAGAGGTCGAGGCCCTGGGGCCTCTCATGCCTCACTTAGACACTTGCACGGTGAGCGGGCACCTCGCCGGAGCTGCTCTCCCTCTTGAGGCTGGCGTTCGGCTGATCTTGTGCCTGCAGCTGGTGAACGTAACTTCCTCTTGAGGGCGGCCTTGGGTCCTACCCGGATTCCTGCCCGAGCTGTGCTCCAGGGTGCCAGGTCACCATGGCTCCAGTTCTGCCATCTCTTCCTCCTGGCATTTAGAATGTTCTGGAAATAAGAAATCCACATTCCCACCTAGGGAGGTTCAGAAGCCTTGCAGCAATGTAGAGGCTCTACGAGTAAGTATGATCCGGGCTCCAGAACTTCTCAAAAGGCAAAGATAATTGGAAAGCAAATCCATTACCCCTCCATGGGCTCTCTGCCCCTCCCCCACCCGCTCTACTTCCATCCCTCACGCGCCCCACAAGGTCGGCATGACTTTCTAGAACTCCCCTGGATTGTATTTATGTCCTTCAAGCAAACAAATTGAAAAGCAGTCAGGAAGGAATTCAAATAGAAATGTGCTGAAGATACACATCTTTCTTTCCCAGGAAATATAATTTATTTCTAACTGCCTCCTCGAACATGGGCTTCACACATTGTGAAGTCCTGTCTTCAAGTGATTTTCACCCTCATCTTTCACCAAAAAGCTAAACAAGGGCCTTTGGCATCCAGACTTGGATTTTCCACTTTGGGCCATTATCAACAATGTTGCTTTTTCTTGAATTCCTAAGTGGCTTTCTTCTGGAAGCCCTGTGGTCATTGAGGCTTCGGTGTGTGGCTCACACAGGCAGGGGTCTGGCTCCCCACCTGGCCTGAGGTATGGGGATTGGCCCCCTCGCTGCTCTGTACCCTGCACCCTGGTGGGCCTTTCATGATTCAAGAATCTTAGGTCACCTTTCAGTCAAATTGTTGAATTGCTTCCAGTTACGCAGGAGAGATAAGGGGGAGTGGGTTTGTCCCTCGAGTACACAGGAATGGCGTCAGGCTTTTATTTCCACTGCAACCCGAAGTGACCCTTGGAAGCCGGAAGTGACAGCTTAGAACTCCTATTTCGAAAACATGGGTGTTCTTCCCCTTTTGGAAGAAAGGTTGTCCTTATTAATGGATTCCCCATTTCGTTTGGATGTCTGCTGCTTTTTGAGCACAGACTGACGCTTCTTTCCAGTTCCAGTTTCTCCATGTGGGTCAAGAGTGGAAAGTGGAGGACATTTCTTCAGCATGGGATTCTGCAAGACCACAAAGTCTGGTTTTCAGTTTGCGATTTTTAAAGCACCCAAGTTCTAAAAATCATTCCGTTTCACCAGTGTGGGGAAGAGCTTCCCAGGGCAAGGGCTCAGGATGGCTAGATATGAAAGCCTCTCCTTCCCGCATTTCATTTCTGGGGGGGCTGCTTCTGCTCCTGGGTGGTCGCGTCTGTGCTGGAGCTTGTTCCTGCTTGGTAAAAACGCCCTCGTCCGAGGCCCTCATCCCACCTAAAGGGCCATTGGTGCCCAGAGGCAGGTGTGCCCAGCATCGACCCGCCATGAGCCTTTCCCGCCAAGCAGACAAACTAGGGTCTGTCTGGGTGTCCCCCGGCTCCCAGCAGCTGCGGGGTCTGTGCAGGGCAAGCTACCTTCGTCGGGGTGCACGAGGTCAGCTCAGGGCCTGTGTTTTATTTGGACCTGGTGTGTGGCTTCTGCAGAGAACGCCCCCGAGGGTCAGGATGGAGCCATATGACAGAGACTTTCCTGTCAAAGTCAAGTGAGGTCTAATCTAGAATTCACCGTCAGTGGGGATCCCGTGTCTGTCCTTCATCTTGAGACACAGGTGAAAGAAAGCGATACTACATGTAAGAGCTTTGGGGGACCTTCCAAACGAACAACGAGGTGTTAGAGGAACAGCTGCCCCCAAACCAGAGTGTGCCCTGATCTCCCTGAGCAGTGTCCACGATGGCCTGGGAAGCAAATATCTGAGCTGGCCCAAACACAAGTAACAGGCTGTGGCACCAACCCCCAGAAGCCCACACCGTCTGTGATCCCACGAGTAAGATGGGGAGTGTCCAGGCTTGATGGAGGATGCGGGGCTTTCCACCCCTGGTCTAGCACCCAGAAGTCGAAAGCCTGAGTGACAGGCCTCTTTCAAAGACCCTGGGGCAGCCCAGCTGATGACCACTGCACGCAGCTCATCAGCTGACATTCCACTGAGTGGCCTGGGGGAAAGGTTCATCCCACCTGGGGTCCTCGAGGGTCAGAGGACAGAGGGGACCAAGGGTGCAGGAGCTGGAGCCAGAGCAGGGAGTGAATCCTCACTGACCACTCACAGGAGCACAGCACACCCTCCCTGTCCTGCCCCAGGGCGCAGGGGCGGACCTGAGTGGGAATCGGGCTGTTCCACGGTGCATGGATGATGGGTATGTTTAGAAACTGCTTTATGGCACATCACACATCTCGAGGTTAGAAGTCATGCCTTCTCCAAACCCTGAAAAACATCTCGGTTTCCCTCCTCCAGCTGGGCTTTTGTCTAAAATATATCAAACTCTTGAGGTTGCAACCCCTGTCCTGGTCTGAGCACCCGTGTGCTGGGGAGGATGCCATGTGGCCTTGACCAAGGGCACTGCACAAAGCCTTGGGACCCCTGAGCTGGCTGCCCCAGGAAGGACTGGAGGAGTTGGCCACTCCAGGCCCAGGCACGGCCACTTGGGTTCTGAGAGTGCTTCCTGCTCCCAGACAGCCCCCCACTCCTGCCCATGACCTTGAATGGGGTTCTTATAGAGCCACACATGTGTTTCTGAACAGGAGCCTGAGCGGGTCAAAGGTGGCAACCAAGAGGCATCTCTTGCAAGGAACAGGGAAGGCCAAGTCTCTGCCCACCTCTCAGTACATTTTTCTGTTTCTGTAAATAGTGATGTATAGAAGATGGAAGAGCGGCCCGGCGTTTATCCAGAGATGGGTTTGGTTTCTTTGGGTTTTTTTGTTTTGGGGTTTTTTTTTTTTTTTGGTCTTTCTATTACCTCATTCAGCAAGTTTGTTTCACAATGACTCAATGATGCTTTATTTATGTTGTTTGTACTGTAATTAAAACCATTGACAGACATTTCACTTTGCTTGTTATCTCATATGATTTTGTTTTGATTAAATATGCCAGTTTGTATTTTCCTGCATTGGGATTTTTTGTGTCAGCTGTACAGTATTCTAAGGGGGGGAAAAAGAGAAAAAGAAAAATGTGTAAAGTAAAGGAGAGAGGTGGCTATGGTGTAGAGACCTCTTTCTAATAAAGAAATGAAAATATGTCTACACTGCTTCTGTGGAGGTTTTGTGGGGACTTGGGGGGCAGGGCGTGTTGGCCATTCGTCACGACTAATTGGATGTGTGTGCTCAGGCGAGGTCAGTCAGAGAGGAGAGGTGCTTAGAGAAGGGAGGCGCTGGGCTCCGGCCACCTCCCTCGTGTGGAAGGAAACAGGCGCACGCGTGCTGTGGTCATGGCATCGGGACCCTGAAGAGCATCTCCCCACTTGTTCATCCCCAAGACACTGCAAGGGGCTGTGGCTCCAGCCGGGGCTTGGCTGGGCCCGGAAGTTACAGAAGCTTGTCAAGTGTCTTTGCACTGGACCACACTGCCCCAGATGTGTGATAAGGACTAGGAAAGAAAACCCTTCCAGAATGCCTTTATCAATACTCTCTCATTATGAGTAGCATCACATTTTTCTCACACAAAATACACGGTATCTTTACCCCCAAACTCAGAAAATTAAAGCACTCCACTGCCACCACCCAGACCTCACCAGTCAGCAGTTTGGTGACACCTTCCAGATGCGTCTCTCTGCAGACGGGCAGATGTCCGCTCCCTCATCACTCTTGCAGGGCAGTAAACATAAAGCCCTACGATCCCACGACATGTCCGTACTGACATTTGCTGCGGAGATTGTCTCACGGCCCGGGGAGCCACAGTAGCCAGCAGGCCACAAGCAAAATGTGATGAAGGCTCCTTGTCTTACAGGGGACTCAGAGCAAAAGGAGGACAAAGAGAAAGTGCTTGAGGAGGAATCCGTTCCATTTACACGCATGTTGGTTCTCTTGGATCTGGTAACGTGTGCCTTAAATGACGTAAGAGACTGGGCAGTAAGCCAGGGCAGGCACGGACACCTGGAGGGCCTCCCGGGCCCAGCCTCCTCCAGCCAGCTGGTCAACCGCGGTCCGTGGGTGTGTTACCTCCTGGCACCCATGTGAGGTTCTCCACCACCGGCTTCAGCATCCCATGCAGAAAGGAGAGGAAAGGCAAAGGGAGAGGCAGCGGGCAGGCCTCTCCCATCCAATGTTGCCTGAAGCCCCACTCGCGGCTCCATTGACAGCCCCTATCCTTGGCCACACTGGATGAGGTCACTTAGGGCTGCAAAGGAGACTGGAGGACGTGGCAGCTCGGGGCAGGGAGGGTCTGGTGGTAGGGAAGAGGGGGAGAGCAGGTGTCAGGCAGCATGCGGTCTCAGCCCATCCACTGTGTGGGTCCCCCAAACGCCCTCCGTCAATAACCCAGAACAGCAGCTCCCCCAGAGACATGTCCAGTGGGCTGTCAGCCCCACGCATGACTGTCCCCACCTTCCGTCCAGCGCTCCCCACTCGATCTCAGAGGGTCCATCCAGGCCCATAAGCACTCTATCGGACCAGCCAGGTACCAAAGGCAAGACGGAAGCTTCAGATTTTACAGCTGAGATCTTGGAAAGCGACTGTACTCAGTGCTAGCCCGGCTCTGGGGGGACTGACAAGAACGCGCCACTAGGGGAAACGAAGTCAACCAGCGTTTCTGCAAAGCCCTGTGGAATCGTGGAGAATGCCCTGAGAACCTTCCCTTTGGCCCAGGAGCCTAGGGCCTGGACCACCTCCATCCCATAAACATATGTTGGTGACATGAATGAATTTGATGCCTCGGAATCTGCCCGAGGAGTTATGTGACTACTTGAGCATTTGTGTGAGAGATGTTCACAACTACAGCATTTATAACAACAAAGTTTGGGGAACAAGCCCAAAGTCTAACAGGAAGGCAATAGTGAAATAAATCCATGTACCTCCATAAACGGAAAGCGGAGTTAGTTCAAATGTGTTTATCTCATAGGAAAGTGATAGCATGGAAATTAAAAATTAGGATACAGAATATACATAAGATTCTATTAATAAAGAATTTATATAAGCTGTCTTGAAAGTTATTTTTTATCCTTATTTCATATTGAAGGGGAAAAAATCCAAAATGTTTGCAGTGCTGCCTCCCTGGGGAGTTCCTGTCCACATTTTCTCTGTAAGTATTTCTTGTTCATACTAAAATCGGAGAAATGGTTGGTTAATTGATTAAATATATGCCTGAGCATGGAACCCGATGTGGGACTGGATCCCATGACCTTGAGATCATGACCCAAGCCAAAATTAAGAGTTCAATCAATGCTTAACCAACTGAGCCATCCAGGTGTCCCCCTGCTCCCGACAGCAAGTCCGCAGTCCTAAAGGTGGTCCCTGCCATCTGCTTGCTCTGCCCTCCTGTCCCTCCCCTGCCTTCTCCTGCCCCTCTGCCCCTCGTGGTCAGCTCCATCCACGCCCCATGTCCTGGCCTCTCCTGCTCCAGACCTTTATCTACCTTTGCCTCCCCCTGGGAAGACCCCGCTGTTTGTGGCTAGCTCCTTCTCATCTTTGGGGTCTCAGATGAAACGTCCCTCTGAGAGACGTCTCCCCACGCTAACCCCAGCTCAGTCAGGCCTTTCTGCACTGGCTCTTGGCACCCTCCCTGACCTTCACTGTGCATTTCTTTGTGGGAAAGGTCAGCCCGCTCTGTGCTTCCCTCGGTTCCAGGGCCCTGAGTCTGCCTGGGTCTGGGATATCGGCCCCATCAAATACCACTGACCCAAGGCGTGCGTGAGGAAAGGACAAACTCCAGCCCCCCATGGCCTACACGGCCCAGGGCACTGAGGCACCCAGGGTCCACTTGCACCAACAGCGTTCCTTTTAGGAACCGAGCCTCGTCGTCACCATGAAATGTCTGAGGAGTGTCTTCGCTGGACGCCCGGGGCCTGTCAGGACGATCCTTACCAGACCGTCGCAGCCCCACAGCTGTCCCGAGGTCCTCGGGTGGGACTCCGTCACGGCAGGTGGGCCCGATCTGGGAGTTGATGTCCAGAGCTCGCGCCCCCAGAGACGCCCCAATGGGTCCCAGCCTGTGCCCTGCCATGGCCCGAATGGGGACAAAAGCCTCGCTTGCCAGTCATGCCAGCGGTGAGACAGGGCTCCAGTGGCCCCGCATCCCCAGCACGTTTCCAGAAGCCGCTGAGCCACAATTTATCACCACACGTGTCCAGTAAGGCGCCTAATTGGCCCATAAATGTGGCCCAATAACCGCACCTGACACCCAGAGACACTGCGGGCAATTAGCCCTTATTTATCTGCATGTGGCACTGGCCACTTGCTAGCTCCGCACATGTTCATGATCTGTTTATTTGCAAAGCTGGAGGGACACGAACCTCATTACTGCATGAGACAGCACAGTACCCACACACACCCATTTGCCACGCACCCCAGACACACACACACACACATACACTGGACACACAAACACACCCCACAGACAGACACACACATATACACCACCACACCCTACAGATGGACAGACACATACCAGACACACAAACACACACACATACACCCCAGACACACAAACACACCTCATAGATGGACAGACACACACCAGATACACACACACACACCCTCGAGACACACACCCCACACACACATACACACCAGACATGCACACATGCTCAAGACACACACATGACAAATACACACACACGAGACACACACCACACACATTGTAGAAACACACACTATATACCAGACACAAACCCACACACATTCCACAGATACACACACCCCAGACTCACATATACACACAGACCACACAGACCACAGACACACACACATCCCAGACACACAACATATCACAGATACACACACATCTTGACACACACACCACATACACACCACACACACATCACACACACACACTACACACACAACTGCATATACCGCATATACACACCACATACACATCAGACATACATACCTTCATACATACACACCACGCACACACACACACACCACACACTACACACCCCCACATACCCACAGAGACCCACATGCATACAGAGAACACACATCCACGTGCACACATGCACGCACACAGACACACTAGTAGGGACGATGGGAACTTGGCATCGCCCTGCTGTTGGCTGAGGAAGTGGGTGATGCATGTGTGGGCAGAGCTTTCTCTCATGAAACACTCAACAGATCAGGCCCCCGAGCGGCTGCCGGCTCCTGGCGGTCTGTCCAGGTGACTCTGCACCAGGCTGGGGCAACTGGCCCGGGATCTGTGCCCTGGTTATGTGGACTTTCAAAATGCACAGAGATTTGGTCACTTTCGTTCTGTGGCATTCATCTTGACTTTACCCAACCTCGCTCAGGAAAACGACTTCCTGTAAACAAATGATTGCCTGGACGTGGAGTTCCCCAGAGACTGGGGGCTGCAGCTCCTCCCAGAACCTGAGCCATTTGGTGTGGAAGAAATAACGTGACCTTTGAATGGGAGAATGCCACACTCATGGCCACGGCCACGTGCTGGGCTGGTGAAGGTGGGGGCTGTGCTCCCAGACATCCTGGGCTTCAAGGCCTTCCGAGTGCTCATCTGTGAAATGGGTGTCATTTGTGAAGACTTAATGGGTTAACAATACGTGGAAAGAACTGAGAACCATGCTTGGTCCTCAAGAAGCTCATAGCAAGTATTAAAACTCATCAATATTGTCACAGAAAATTTGGAACATCCAAATAAGCAACATCGTACACAACATTAAAATTCCCCCTAATCCATATACAGGCAAAAAGATGTGATCTGAGATGGAAAGATGTTTATACAGCAGAGGGAGAAGCAATCTGACAGTTATCAGACAGCATGGATAGCGTGAGCCCTTTCTTGGCAGGAAAATATGTAGAATTACATATATGTAAACATATATATTTTAAAAAACCAAAAATAATAAAAGAAAAAAAACAAAAAACAAAGGGAAAAAAAGAGGAAATAAACAAAATAAACATATATACACAGAGACCCTTCAGAAGAACACGCAGGAAGTGCTGCCAGGAGTTCTCGCAGAGATTAATCTTGATTTTAACTTGTTCTCTGCCTGTTTGAATTTTCTGATTCATCTGAACATTGATGACTCCTATAACTATTTTTAAAATAAAGAAAATGAAATGAACAATTAGGACCCGCCCACCCCGGATAATCACTCCCCACTTGAATGTGTGTTTTTCAGCCTTCTAAATTCGTATATATGTGTCCTTTTATTTAAAACATAAAATAGGGAGGGACCTGGGTGGCTCAGGGGCTTAAGCCTCTGCCTTCTGCTCAGGTCATGATCTCAGGGTCCTGGGATCGAGCCCCGCATCGGGCTTTCTGCTCAGCGGGGAGCCTGCTTTCCCCTCTCTCTCCCCCCTGCCTCTCTGCCTTCTTGTGATCTCTCTTTCTCTCTCTATCAAATAAATAAATAAAACCTTTAAAAAGGGTTAAAAAAAAACATAAAATAGGTGTGACTGGGTGGCTCAGTCAGTTGAGCATCTGATTCTGGATTTCGACTCAGGTCATGATCTCAGGGTCATGAGATCGAGTCCCACATCAGACCCTGTGCTGTGCATGGAGCCCACTTAAGATTCTGCCTCCCTCCCTCTGCCTCTCCCCACCTCTCTCAAACAAATTAATCTCCAAAAGATAAAATAACGTTCTTCAAACTATTCCGTAGCCTACTCTTCCCTTCTGTCCTTCAAATATTGGTTTTGAAGGTTTCAAGCCAACAGAAAAGTGAAACAGTGGAGTATTCCAGAACACACTCTGAGAAACCTCATCTGCAGTCACCAGTTACTCACATTTCACGTCGTGGGGCTCTTCAGATCGATGACGCACAGACGATACAGACGACATACGGATGACAATGAGCACACACGCTAGGCAGAGCCACTTGAAAGTAAATTACCAACATCATGATTTTTCACCCTTAAATAAATAAGCACAAGGACTTTCCCTGTCGTAACTACAAGACCATTATCACTCCCCAGATAGTTCCCATTGATATGATATAATATGCAGTCCATATTCAAATCTCTTCAATTGTCCCAATAATGTCTTTTATAGCTGATTTTCCTCTCATCCAAGATCCAATCAATAATCACACAGAGCCCTTAATTGTCACGATAACCTACTTCTTTAAACTTAAATGAGCATGAACAACTTTTCATGTCAAAAAAAAATAGCTAATATGATTTAAACACTCACCAGCCAGGAAGGAGGCTGCCTGGTTCCTGGCGCTTCACCAACACCAGGACTAACATTTTATTTAAGTTTTTCCGTTTTAAAGGCAAAAATGAGGATCTCTTGGTTTTTCTGCATTTCAAGACTACTGGGTTGCGATTTTTTTATGTTTAATGACTCCTGGTATTTTGGTGTTCCCCCTGCGTGTTCTCTCCTCACTTTTCTTTTGGAGCATTTATCTTTCTCCTAAGGACATGTGAACGTGGAGGGCATTACCAGCTACAGGTCATACGTTATATAATGTTTCTCATTGTTTCCTTTTTGAACTTTGCAAATTTTTAGGGTGCCGAATTTCGACACTTGTGACCTCAAATCAGCATTTACTTTCATGATTCTTGGCCTTAGTGCTTCCCTTAGAAAGTCCTTCCTCACTTCCATTTCTCTTCTAGTACACTCTTGTTGTTTTCTGGTACTTCGTTACAGTTCAAGTTTTCATCCCTCTTCCGTTTGTGAAAGTTGTGTTTTTCTCCAATTAGTTAGCTAATCATACCAATTCCATTATTTATTCTTTTACAAATTACATGTATAAACAATAGGAGGGATCCTTATTAAATGAATGACATGTAAATTACGGAATTTCCGTGTAATAGACTAATAATTGTATGTTAAACGAATAAGGTAGGGGCACCTGGGTGGCTCAGTGGGTTAAACCTCTGCCTTCAGCTCAGGTCATGATTCCAGGAACCTGGGATGGAGCCCCACATCGGTCCTCAAGGGTCATCATGGAGGACCCCTCAAGGGTCAGGGAGCCTGCTTCCCCCTCTCTCTGCGTGCCTCTCTGCCTACTTGTGATCTCTCTCTCTGTCTCTCTGTCTCTCTCTGTTAAATAAATAAATAAAATAATTTAAAAAAAAAGAATAAGGTAGACAGGTCCTGACAAGGGAAGATCTCTAGGATACATGCTGAGCAAAAATTCATGCTGCAGAGCAGTGCACATAAGTGTCACATGTGACTCTCCTGTATGTGTATACACACATACACACACACAAGACACTCTCTGGTCCCTCTTGGTCGTCTTTGCTGCCCGCTCCGCCTCCTTTTTTCACTTCCAAATATTGGGAGTCCTAGGACTCAGGTCTTGAGCCATCCTGTACCTACACAACGTCCCTAAATGATCTTATCTAGGCCCAAGGTTTTCAGTATTTGCCCCTGACTTCCAAACCTACCTCTATCCTTCCCTCTCTCCTGAGTCTAGACTTGACTTGTCTATCCAATGCTAAGTAGATACTTGGATGGTGTATAGTTAGGAATGCTTTGGGCTACAAATAATAGTAACAGAGGCTTAAGGACACTACCCCTTAAACATTACAAGAGGTTTAATTGTATCACATAAAATATTTTGAGGCAGACAGTCCAAGGCTGGTGCTGTGGCTCAGCAACGCTATAAAAAATAAAATAAATCAGGGGGCACCTGGGTGGCTCAGTCGTTAAGTGTCTGCCTTCGGCTCAGGTCATGATCCCAGGGTCCAGGAATCAAGCCCCACACCAGGCTCCCTGCTCACCAGGAAGCCTGCTTCTCCCTCTCCCTCTCCCTCTGCTTGTGTTCCCTCTCTCACTCTGTCAAATAAATAAATAAAATCTTGTAAAAAAAATCAGGTACTTTCATGCTATTATTGTTAGCAATATGGCTGCCACAACTCCAGACATTGCAGTCACATCCATGGCAAAATCCACATCTGTCCTTTTGATCAGGAAAACAAAGACATTTCCAGATTTTCCACCATCCTCCAGCTAATTTTCCTTTTATGACAGTCTCATTGGCCATATGCAGAGACATTGCAAGAGCAAATATGGTACCTCTCTTTTCCAGCCTCCGTTCTGTGGGTGGGAATGAGAAAATAGAGGAATAGATGTTGGACTGGGCAACAATAGTGCCTCTCTTACCCTACAGTCACCTCAGGTACACTTTCCCAAACAAAACAGTATTCCTTCCCAATAGAGCCCTCCCACATCTGACCTGTGTCGTAAGTAGCATCTCATTGTTGTGAATCTCATTTCTGTGAATAAGTAGCATCTCATTTTTGCCAGTACCTCTTGCCCGTATGCGCAGGAACCATCAGGGACCTCTCTATGTATCAGTCTGATCTGTCATCTCCAAAGATACACCCTAGCACTGACTACCTCTCATTCTCTCCAGCTCCGTACCCGAATCCAAGTGCCAGGTTACTCCCACAGCCCCAAGCTGCTCTTCTTGCTTCTTCTGCTGCCCCCTTTGTTGAATCTCCATCAGAAGCCAAAATAATCCTTTTAAAATGTAAGTCAGTTCCTGAAACTTGTGCTCTCAATGTGGATGGCCTCTAGCATCCCTAGGATAAAAATCCGGTTGCTCACCTTGTCCTGCAAAAGTCCCATGTGATCTTGCCCCTCTCCTCCTCCGACCTATCCTCCACAAGCTGCCCTCCCACAGCCTCGCTCCTTCTTGAGTATGCCATTTGATGGCCTTCCCATCTTTGCACGTGCTGTTCCCTCTCCTGTTCTGCTCCTTGTCCTGTAACAAAGAGATCAGAGTTATATCCAGATTCTAGGAAATGGATCAGAAGCAGATGGGAATTTAGCATATGATAAAAGTAGCCCTTTGCATCAGTGGAAAATATGAACCATTTATCAGATGAGGAGGGACAACTGGCTATGCTTTTAGGGGCAAGTATACTTCAACTCTTACCCCCCCCCATATGCAAAAATAAATTCCAAATAGATTGAAGCAAAATGTAAACACGGAAGGTACAAGAATACTAGAAATGTATGGAATATTTTTATAATCCTGGAAAAGCCTTGTCTCACTGAGATATAGATACCAAAAGCTTAGAAAAGTGGACAGATTTGATACATAAAAATGAAAAACTCTTATATAATAAAGTGCATTGTTTTTCTTTTCTTAGAGCCATCCCACGCCCTAAGGACTTTAATTACCTAGAGGAAACACATAGGACAGAGAAAGAAACACTACTTGGACAATTTTAGTTAGGAAGGCATTTTGTAACAATATTTACCTGAGGCCTTCCAAAAAGTCAAGGTCAGGGTGTGCCTGGGTGGCTCAGTCAGTCGAGCATCTGACTGGATTTTGGCTCAGGCTGTGATCTCAGGGTGGTGAGATCAAGCCCCATGTCGGGCTCTGTGCTTGCACGGAACCTGCTTGAGATTCTCCCTCCTTTTCCCTCTGCCCCTCACATTTGTGCTCTCTGTCTCTCTCTCAAGTAAATAAATAAATCATTTCCAAAAAAAGTCAGTGTCAGGTGTGTAATTATAGGGTAAGAGAAACCAAAATCTATAACAACCAGATACAGTTTATGAAATTGACCAGATGCTGGTCTTTCACAAAGCTATCTAATGTGAGAAGGGGGCGCCTGGGTGACTCCGTTGATTGGGTGTCTGCTTTTGGCTCAGATGATGGTCAAGGGTCCTGGTGCTCTCTCTCAAATAAACAAATAAAATCTTAAAAAAAAAAAAAGTGAGATGGTTGAGGAAATCCAAACACAGGCTGAACATTAGATACTGTTGGAGAATTCCATTAGTCTTCTCAGGCCAGTGATGGTTTGAGTCAAGGGGGCCAGTGTCTTTATTCTCAGAATATGCACAGAGGTTTAGAGTGATTCAACAGCCATAAATAATAAAAATAAATTAACCATTATATAGTGTAGGCAAAGGGTATATAGATCTTCACTTGCTGTTCTTTTAACTTTTCTCTATGTTTGAATATTTTCAAAGGAAAAATTGGGGAATATTTGTAGTTAGACAAGGTGTGATAACGAAATGGAGTAGATGTTAATCAGTTATGAAAGCGAGTAATAACGAAACCCACCATCCCAGTGCCTCCAACGGAGATAACCACTATCTTGAATTTTGTGCCAATCTTTCCCTTGCTTTAAAAAAATACTTTAAGTCACATAGCACGTTGGTTTTGTTCGTTTCTGAGCTTTATAAATCTGAAATCCTATTTTTTTTCCACTCAACTGATTTTCTAAGATTTATCTAGGCTGTGTGTCGCTGAAGTTCATCCATTTGTACTGTTCCAGCATGTGAATGGACCACAATTTGTTTATTCATTCTCCTCCTGATTTGAGGTTCCGGTTTTTGCCGTCACCAAGCAGGCTGCCAAGAATGTTTTCATGCAGACAGGTCATGATCCCAGGGTTCTGGGATTGAGCCCCACATTGCATCGGGCTCTCTGCTCAGCAGGCAGCCTGCTTCCCCCCTCTCTCTCTGCCTGCCTCTCTGCCTACTTGTGATCTCTCTTTCTCTGTCAAATAAATAAAACATTTTAAAAAAAATAAAATAAAATTACATGACTAAGGTCTTTGAAGCTCAGAAATCTCTGCTTGCTCCCCCCTTTTTCCTTGAAGTTGTCTTTCTAGTCATCCCCCCCCACAAAATGTAATCCTAATATTTGTATCCTAAAAGATAATTCACTGGTCACCTTATTGCACGTCTCTGCCATGCAGATATGTTTATAACACGAATTTTTAATTTATTTTAACTTCCCATGACCCTATTTCTCTACTTGTTAAACATTATTTTTAATAATGTACCAGCTAATCACTGGATTGGCTCTCCTCCGTGTCTTTGAAGACAATAAATTGAGACGACTTGCAGGAAGTTTATTAGACAATCACTAGTCATTCTCTTTTACAACGTTGACATCAGAATCTCTCATTGCACCTCTGGCTGACAGTCTAGAATATTCTTTACAACCTGGGGTGATGCACCAAAGATTAGGCATAGTGGAGGGAGAGTGGAAGAGGGGATCGTGGTGAGAGCAGAATGGGTAGAAAGGAGGACATTTGGAAATGTGGTTAAATAGGTTTCCTCAAAACCATCAAGTTTCTCATTACTCCTTGGAAAGTCTTCATATGCACCAGTGTTCTAGAAAAAATACCTAGAAGTAAAATCACCATGTGACTGTGTGTGTGTTTGACTTCACAGTATGAGAGACAAATCATTTTCCAACATGGATGTATGAATTTACATTCCCACCATCTGTATAGGAGGGTTCCAGGTCTCCACACCTTTGCTACCACTTGGTATCATCAGGTTTTTAAATTTTTGCAATTGGATAGATGTCAAATGATATTTCATAGTGGCCTTAATTAAATTTCTCTGGTTACAAATTAGATTGAGCATATAATATAAATGTACTTGCCAATCATATTTCTCATCTATGAAATATGTACTTTTCTTATTTCTTACTGATTAATCTGTTCCTTTTTCACTAGTAGCAGCTCTTTTATTGTTCTTTATACCAGTTCCATACAAAGATTTTCTTCTAGTTAATGGCTTTTTAAAAATGCTCTCATTTGATGAGCAGTGCATTTTGAAACCTGTTTAAGAAATCTTTTAGAAAACAGCAATTCTTCCATATTTGCTTCTTTTTTTTTTTTTTTTTAAGTGGATCCTGAGGGACACCTGGGTGGCTCTGTCAATTAAGCAGCTGCCTTCAGCTCAGGTCATGATCCCAAGGTCCTGGAATCAAGGCCCGCATTGGGGGTCCTTGCTCAGTGGGGAGCCTGCGTCCCCCTCTCCTTTTGCCTTCTGCTCCCCCTGCTTGTGCTCTCTGTCTCTGTCTCTGACAAATAAATAAAATCTTAGAAAAATAAGTAAAGTGGGACTTGAACTCATGACTCTGAGATCAAGACCTGAGTGGAGATCAAGAGTCAGATGTTTAACTGACTGAGCCACCTAGGTGCCATTATTCTAATTTTTTTTTAATTGTGTCTTTTACATCAATATCTTCAAACTATTTTTAATTTGTGTGTGTGGTGTATGAGGGAAATTTTTTTCTGGAGAGATAATCAATTGCTTCAACACTATTTATTTAAAAATCTGTGATGGAGTGCCTGCATGGCTCAGTCAGTGAAGCATCTGCCTTTGGCTCAGGTCATGACCCTGGGTCCTGGGATTGAGCCCCACATCAGCCTCCATGCTCAGCAGGAGGTCTGCGTCTCCCTCTCTCACTCCCTCTGCTTGTCTTCCCTCTCTGGCTATCTCTATCAAATAAATTTAAAAATCTTAGAAAAAATAAAAATAACAAAATAAAACTCTGTGAATACATAGGGTATTACACACACTGGGCCTTCAGTTCTGTTTCGCTGTTCAGCTGGTCTATTCCTCTGGTAATACTTACATTTTCTTAATTACCAGAACTTTATAAGACTTTTTTAAAAAGATTTTATTTATTCATTTGACATAGAGAGAGATCACAAGTAGGCAGAGTGGCAAGCAGAGAGAGAGGGGGAAGCAGGCTCCCCGCTGAGCAGAGAGCCAGATACCACACTCAATCCCAGGACCCAGAGATCATGACCTGAGTCAAAGGAAGAGGCTGACCCACACAGGTGCCCCTATAAGACTTGATATCTTGTAGGATACACCTCTCCACTCTGCCCATTTTCTTCTTTGGGCGTATCATAGCTATTCTTAACCCAAGTTCTTAAAAAATCCTCCTACGGGCGCCTGGGTGGCTCAGTGGGTTAGGCCGCTGCCTTCAGCTCAGGTCATGATCTCAGGATCCTGGGATCGAGTCCCGCATCGGGCTCTCTGCTCAGCAGGGAGCCTGCTTCCTCCTCTCTCTCTCTCTCTGCCTGCCTCTCTGCCTACTTGTGATCTCTCTCTGTCAAATAAATAAATAAAATCTTAAAAAAAAAATCCTCCTACAGTTTTTTTTGTTTTATTTTGTTTTGTTTTAAAGATTTTATTTATTTATTTGACAGAGATCACAAGTAGGCAGAGAGACAGGTGGTGGGGAGAGGGGAGAAGGCTCCCTGCTGAGCAGAGAACCCCATGTGGGGCTTGATCCCAGGACCCTGGGATCATGACCTGAGCCGAAAGCAGAGGCTTTAACCCATTGAGCCACCCAGGCACCCCGTCCTAGCTTTGATAGGAATGATTTTGAATCTTATGAAATGGTTTGGGAATAATCCACACATTTATGGCACTGAATCTTTCCATTCACAATCATTGTGCCTCTCTCCATTTATTTTTATATTCTTTAATGTCTCTCAAGAAAATTTTGTAATTTTCCCAATTACCTTATATTTTGTTTTTAAATGTATACTTTTATTTCCCCCTCTTCATTCTTACGCCTTTTAATTTTTCTTATCTTACTGCTTTGGTTAGGACCTCTAGACACAATGCTGACTAAAAGTAGTAATAGTGGTTTTCTTATTCATTTTTTGATAGCAAAGTTTATTGCTTAACAAATTTAAAATAGATTGAGAGAAAAATTTGTCCTGCCTCCTGAACCTGGATCCCTTGTCCCTCTTGTCCACAACCACCTCTCTGGCTTCTTGAAGACTGGTTTACGGTGGCAGCTCAGTCATTAGTTATTGAATGGATGTGCTTCCTCCAGCCATGAATGAGGGCCACTTCACTGTATCAGTCTGATACACCCCATGTATCAGTGTCTGGTCTTACTAACTTTTTATATCATAAATCCTTATATTATTTTTATACTACAAGCTTTGTTAAAGGATTAAAGTGTTATTTCATTTTGGTCTTAATTTATATTTCCTTGAGTTTGACCAATTTTATTTTTTTTTAAGATTTTATGTATTTATTTATTTATTTGAGAGAGACAACACAAGCCGTGGGTGGAGGGTAGAGGCAGAGGGAGAGGGAGAAGCAGACAACCTGTTGAGCAGGGAGCCCAGTGTGGGGCTTGATCCCAGGACCCTGAGATCATGACCTGAGCCAAAGGCAGATGCTTAACCAACAGAGCCACCCAGACATGCCTGATTTTGGCCAATTTTATACATTTATTAGCAATTAAAGAAAAAAAGTACGCATTGTTCTGCCCAAACCCCTCCAGTGGCTTCCTGCATCACTTTACAGAAAATCCAAACTTCTTTCCAGAATCTCCAAAGCCTTCCATGATCAGGATGCTTGACTACTACCTTTGTGACCCCAAGGGTCCCACCCACCACTCTCCTCACCAGTCTGCTCCAGGCACAGTTGTCTCATTGCTGGTCCCTCTGCCTGGAATGTTCTTCCCCCAGATCTGTGCATTTCTTGCTCCCTTCTGCTTTCAGGGAGCTACCCACTGTCACCTTATCAACAAGGTTGTCCTGACCTTCTTATCTAAAATAGCACCTCTCACCCCTTGCCTCTTTATCTAGCCTTGTTTTCCTTCCTATCACCTATTTGTCTGTGTAATGCCTGGTATTATATGACATTCATTCATTGGTTTGTTTAATGTCACTCTCACCCCCTGGAATGCCAGCTACATCCCAAGGCCAGAACAGTGTTTGACAAGTAACGTGTCCCCATAAATATTTGTGGGATCAATGGGTTTGCTTTTCACCTTCCATGAAAGGCCCATCCACGCCCCTTCCCACCTTCCTTTCCCTTTTATTCTAGTCATTAATGTGGAAACATGTTTTTGACAAGTATTTTTCCCAGTTGCTCCTGATATTTTAAATTTTTTTATGATCTTTTTAATGAACAGGAGCTTCCGTTTTTTACGTAGACAGCTTTGCTCTCCTTTCCTTGTGTCCTCCCCACTCAGCAGATAATTATTTAGCTAATCCTCTTTTCTAGGTTCTGAAGGTTTCCTTTTATACACTGAATTCTGTAATCCATCTGTAATTGATCCACAGTAAGGTGGGAGGTGAGGATCTTTTCTTTTTCCCCAATTAGCCAGTTTTAGCAAATACCACATATGCAATAATTCTTCATTTTCCACAGATTTGTGGGGTTTTCTTTATCGCAGATTCAATCTTCATATATTTGAGTCTATTTCTGAGTAGCTAGTCTATCAATTATATAATGTAATCCAGGAGCACTAACCCTGCATCCAGTCTGTCTGGATATAATTTCTCAATCTACTGATTGCTAGCTGCGTGAACTTGGGACCATACTTAACCTCTCTGTGCCATGGCTTTGCCATCTTCAAAATGTGGGTGACAATAATACAAAATTGCCCCTTCGTAGGTCCAAGAGGCTAGCCATTACCAGCCATTTCTTATGGTTAAACATAATACCTACCTCATTGGGTTGCTGTGAGGATTCAAGTAATTAATGAATTTTTTAAAAAATATTTTATTTATTTATTTGTCAGAGAGAGAGAGAGAGCACAGGCAGAGTGGCAGGCAGAGTCAGAGGGAGAGGCAGGCTCCCTGCAGGGCAAGGAGCCCAATGTGGGACTCGATCCCAGGACGCTGGGATCATGACCTGAGCCGAAGGCAGCTGCTTAACCAACTGAGCTACCCAGGTGTCCCAGTAATTAACGAATTTCAGGTGCTCAGAGGAGGGCCCATCACCCATGGACGTCAGTTGTTGGCTCTTATTAGAGCAAATGCCCTCCTTATTACGCTTCTCTTTAAAAATTCCCCAGCCACATTCATCTTTTTCTTTTTCCAGATGTGTTTTGGAATCATTGGCTCACTTTCAGATAAGTCTTCTGGGACTCTGGTTGGGACTGTACCGAGGTAATCAGTTCACCTGGGGAGTCCTGGCGGCTTTGAAATTCCATCCTCTCCCCAGTCACAGGCTGGTCTCCAACGGACTCCAGCGTCTTCCCAATGTTTCTGCCTAGTGTTGAGGGAGGAGCAGGGTAAAACATCTGGTGATTCTCCTGCCTGGAGGGAGAGTCTGGGGGTGGGGGAGGGTAGATCTGACCTAAGGGCTGGGGTGGGGGGACACATGGGTCACCTTTTACTAAATCTTTATTTCAAGACCAAGGCAGCCCTGTCAGGAAGAAATCACGTTAATGAGAACATTTCCTGAAAGCATCACTCAATTCCTCCAGTGGAGGCTGTGGAGATGCTGGGGGAGGTTGGCCAACTCCAGGTCTCATGGGCTGAATTGCTCAGAATCTGTGGGCTCTGACCTCACCAAGGACTTGGTTAAACGTCTCCAACTTGGCTGTAAATCCCATTTACCTGGCTGTCAGGTGGCTGGAGCAGGGTAACATGTAGTGGAAGGAACATTATCGTTAGTATTACTGTTAGTCTTGGTATTGTTCGTTCATTTTGAGAAAGCTTTCCAAAGACCCAGTGACCAGGTGAGGAGCACAGCCCCCAAGAGCTCCAGGATCCCCAGGGCAGGACACCACAGAGGCCCTCGTGTCCCCAAGACACACCAAAGGCATTGTGGTCCTAAGCCCAAGGAAGTGGGATGCTGAACCAAGGAGGTGCGTCTCAACCTTTGGCAGAGTGGGAGTTGTCTCTGAAAAGAGAGAGACTCCTCCCCAGATGGGTTCATTGTCAGCTCATAGCCCAGGGGCCCTGAGAGCTGTTTTTCCACAGTAGCCAGCCCAACCACTCAGCTGGGGGGACAGGGGGGACATCACTACTACAGCTTCTGACGCAGGCTGTGACTTATCTGGAGCAGGGACGCTGGAGCCCAGGGGACATCTGTGTGGAGGAACTGGGTGACCCCTGAGAGCACCGAGTTCTAGGCAGCGAGTCTGGGAGAGGCTTGGACGCAAGCCCTGCTGTACGGATTCCGGAGGTGCCCTGCACAGCTCACTGCCCGGGGAGTTGAGAGAGGGGCTGGGGTGAATGCCCTCTCTCCCCATGGCCTCTGCTCAGGCTCCCCGAGCCTGTGTCCCCTTCTTGTCTGTGCTCACCGGGGATGAGGGCCTCGCCTTTAGCCTCAGGGCCCACTGGTCTCCCACGATCAAAGTTGCTGTCTTACCGTGGCTCTGAGGGCCCACGGGTGTATCTAGCAATGTCCTGTCCAGTCTTCCATGCCTAGCCCAGTGCCAACAGAAGTGTTCTCAACCAGGGACAGTTCCCCTCTCCTTGAGAGCATTTTTGGTGGTCAACATGATGCACCTTTGAGTTCGTGGGACAGTCCTACACCACCACAAGGATTGTCGTGCCACCAACGCCAAACTATTGGTGGGGGAGGGGCTCTGCATACAGGTGGTGTTAGTGCAGGGAAAGGGAAGCCTCCCGTGGCGCTTTTAGGAACCCAGGCCACTACCAGGGTCCCCTTATCTCATCCCCAGATGGCCTCCTCTTCATGGCAGAACTGCCTTCTGGAGGGAGAGAGTAATTAGGGGAAAGAATGGAAATCTCCTGACTTTACAAATGTGACTTTGCAAAATGAGGCAGGAAGACAAATCTGTCCTCACTGTTATTCATTAAGGAAAGTCCTTTATAAATCCCAAATTAACAATTTCTCATTTAAAGATGGGCGATTATCATTCTTTTCTGGCAATTTGTAGCTTTCAAAATGCTGAAATATGGAAATTATTGGCAAGCAAACTCCAGCCATGTTCGTGGAAAATAGGAACCCACTTCAAAACTATGGATAAACATTTTAAAGAATGATCCATCCTCTAAAGTCTAAGAGCAAAAATCACAAGCCTACATGTGGAAGCACTGCTTCGTATGTTTCAGATGACCCCATGAAGGTCGGCACTCTGGACGGTACGGAGCCCCACATTACTGGAAACCGAGTCTAGCCAGAGGGTACACAACCGGAGATTTGCTGACCTAGGATCGTGTCACCTCTGCGTTTGCCTTCTGCCTTTGTCAATGCTCAGGCTCCTACCAGCTTTCTAAATAATCCCTCCAGACACCTCTGGAGGGAGATGGGTTTCTGTGCAAATGAGTAACTGCAAATATTAGGAATGATGAAGGCCCTTCTAAAAGGAGACTTCACGTCATTAGTCTTGATTTACACAACCACTGAGACCTCCCCTGCCAACGTCCTGCTGAAGACTAAGAACGAGCCAGAGCAGGACTCCCGTGGACAGCCACACTGCCCCCTCCTTAGGGGGCTCCCGACTTGGGTGGGGGGCTAAGGTATCCCCACAGGGGTTGAGATGGTCTTCACCAGTTAACAGAGGAGGCAGACTGCTGAGGTCTGAGAGTTCACTGCCCAAGGACTGGAGCCCAAGGCAGTCTGAGTTTGAGACTGTGTTCCAGGCCCTCTGTGGGCTGCTGCCATGGCCAGATGTTACTGTTCCCCTCCTCTGTGTTACATCATCAACCTCCCAGAAAGCAAGACATCTTGAAGTTTCCACCCTGTGCCGGTCATCCGGGGAAGAAACAGTGGTTCAGATGGCTGAACTGGTTTGTTGGAGTCTAGCTAAGGGGAGTCTCTACAAGGATCCGCCCCTCCCCTCCACTCCCCTCCACTTCCTAGGCCCTTTGCCATGTTCTGTGCTCCCTCTCCCCCAAGATCTAGCCAATTCCAGACGCTGGACTCTGTGAAGAGAAGACTCTATGAAGAGAAAGGAAAACTTGAAACAGGCCCAAAGTGCCCCCAGAACCCGCCGGCCATCCCAGACCCACCAGCAGGAGTGCTGTCTGGAATCCCTTTCCCTCCAGCGCGCCCTCCGTCTCTCACCTCTTCCCCAGCAGGCCCATGGCTCGGCCTCCCCAGGACGGGGTGGGGGTGGGGTGGGGGTGGAGGTGGTCTGGTCCTCAGCACCCAAGTCTTGTGCAGACACAGAGATCAGGTGTTGCAGTGGTCCAGGATAGACCACCCAGCTGGAGGCTCTTCTAGTGGTCTGGACACTACCTCTGAGGCCAGGGCTGGCTCCCCCAGCTGCTGTGAGATGTGAGCGCCCTGGAAAGCGTTAAGGGCTGAGTACAGCTACTGCCCTTCCGATTCCACTTGCACTCCTTGCAGGCCTCAGCTACCTTGGCTGGTGCGGTGGGAGGGGTGTCCTGGAAGCTTCCAGGCTGAACCACCCAGCTTGGGTTCAGACACCTGCTCTGGACTGACCCTGCCTGAAAGAGGCCAGTCCAAGGCCTGATGGGGTCACCCCCCTCCACCACTTGTTTCCTTCCGAGGTGTGGCCGGGCTCGGTCTTTGTCATTCAAAGAGCGGGCCAAGCTCCCACCCTGGGGTCAAGCGGCCACTTCCAACCCCCCCAGGCGCTCAGCCCACTTGGGTCGCCAGGCCAGGTGCTTGGGTAGAGGTCGGGCTGGGGGCGGGGAGAGAAGGAACCGGCAGGGGATCTGAGCCCGCGGGAGTCCCGCGGGAGGGCCGGGTTGGGGGGTGGAGGGGTGAGGGTTGGGGAGGGAGGCTTAATGGGATTGGGTTGGTGTAATCCCATTTCAGCCATTGTCCTTTGGCGGCCACGGGGACCGAGCTGGGGGGCCGGGCCCTTTAAGAGGACGCGCGGCCACACCAGAGACAGACCAGCACGACAAAGGCCCCAAGGGATCCGGTGGCGGGAAATCAGGAGATGGAGGCGGGTGGAGGCGGGAGGGAGGCGCCCGGCATGACGTCTGCCTCCGAGGCCAGGCCCTGCCGCAGGCCTTAGCCTGCACACCAGGCCGCTGCCTCTAACCTGGGGCGGGGGGGACCCTTTAGGCAGGGCTCGCTATACTGGGCGCTGGGCCCGGGAGAGTTACCCCAGAAAAGTCTGTTAGGGTCGAGAGTGAGAATCGCGCGCGGGATGGGCTGCCGCGCCCACCAACAGCCTCCTTGCCTCCATGGAGCTCTGAGCTGCGGGAGCCCCGGGGCGCCCAGATCTGCTCCTTTCCCCTTTGGGGCCCAGGGGGCGAACGGTGGTTTCGGGCAGAACAGGCTCTGTTCACCGTCTGACGACCTCGCCCTGAGCTACCCTGGCCTCCGCTTTCCCTTCCCTACCCCTGCGCATTGCGCAGCTCCGCGGTGGACACGCGGATGTCGATGGGGGACTGTTCCAGGAAGAGCGAGGTGGGCAGGGGTAGGCAGGGCCCGCGCACTGGTGGAGGTGGGAGTGTTGGTGGTGGACTGTGGGATCGCGAAGGAGGCAACAGCCCAGAGTCCACACTCGGGGATAGCTCAAAGGCCAGATGGGGTCTGGCGGGGCTGGATATGAACCTGCGGAGGGAGGCGGGTCATCCCAGAGACTAGAAGTGGGGGTGATGCCTGCATCGTGGAGGTCTGGGCTGTGTGGGGATATCGCAGAGGCCAAAGGAGATGAGGGGACATGGAGTATGGGGGTGGAGGGTGGGGGCCAGAGACCAGATTCTGGCCTGGGGCAGATTCTGGCAGTGGGGTAGAAACAGGCAGTGGGGTAGAAACAGGGTGGAGCACAGAGGCCCAGGCCGTGGAAAGGGCTTCTGGCGGTGGAAGGTAGGGTTGACGAGTTGGAGAAACGCGGAGGCCAGACTTGAGTGCACAGTGGGCTCTCAACTTCCGTAGCCATCTCTGAATGGTGTTTTTGGTTCCTCCAGTGGGCTGGGGTCTCTTGGCCGTTGGGGATCCAGGAAGACAGAAAATCATAGCAAGGCAGGTTGAGACATAGCAGGGAATCCCACAACTCCATGCACTCACACCCGTGCTTGCCCCAGAGCTCACTCTGTGGGGAGGGAGGCCTTTGCAGGGACCTTTGGGTCTGAGCTAGAAATCTGAGCAGCATCAGGGAAGGTAGCAGCAGCAGCAGCAGCAGCATGTGCCCCAGGTTTCTGGGACCCAGACTGGCCCATGACCCACCCCTAGCAGGGCGCCCATGGTTGTGGGCCTGTCCCCTCCTTGTGGCCCGGAGCTGGCAGTGCGTACCGAGCGTAAAGTGTGCTTCCCACCCCTGGCACCACCAGGCTGGGCCGCGGAGCTGGCAGGAGACTCTGGGTGCTGTGACCCCGGTCTGAGGCCAGTCGGGGGAGTGCTCTCCCTGACCTTCTTCCAAAGCCACAGAGGGCGGAAGTCAGCTTAGGTCTCTCACTTCTGAACTATTCAAATAGGCAATCAATTTTATGATGTAATTTATAATTTATGCAGGTTGTCTTCATACATATGGTGTTGCTTTTGTGTGTCGGGGTTTCAGGTGCTTTATTACTCTGACGGTGTGATTTGCATTCATGTTAGGTTGCCAGGATCATATTTCTCCTGTTTACACCGTAAGGGCCCAAAATGAAGATTAATGCCTCCTCCCTTCGCCCAGGCTGCTTCTGGTAGACCCCAGACCGCAGCTTCCCCCTCGACCCCAGAGCCTGGCTCCCCGACAGCCCCAGCGCTGAGCTTCAGGAGAAAGAGGCCCTGTCCCTGGCGTGAGGGCCTTCCAGGAAGCCATGCCTTGCAGAGGGCCCAAGCTCAGACTTCCCACTGGAGTGGAGGCGGTGGGGGGGGGGTCCTCCGGGGACAGAAGCAGGCATGCACCTACAGGAGCCTCCTTCCCAGGGAGGCCATGGCTGGGTGTGGGCAGGCTACTTGGCTGCGTGGTCACTCCACTATCCTGCAGGCGAGAGGAGAGCCAGTCGAGGTAGATTCCATGGCTGGGCCTCAGGAAGCCACCTCCAGCTTTCCCCGGGGAAGTGGATGAGATCTGGGAAGGCCCAGGATCAGTGAAGGTGGTGACCAGATCTGAGGTCCACTGGAGTGAGCCTCCTGACTTCCAGCGTATGCAGATGCCCCTGCCAGGAGGAGGACAGTGGACGACTCCACTTGGGACAGGACCGGGGAGAGGGAGCAGTCGCAGGAGCCCTCTGCTAGGCTAGGCAGGCACAGCTGAAGTGATTAAGCCAATTAACAGACGCGAGGCTAAACGGGCTTTGACCCTGAGAGAAACCGCAGCCTTGGAATGCAGGTGCTCAGGCCAGCCACAGGCTCAGCCAGAGACTCTGGATGATCTTGGGAGGCACACCAGACCTGGAGGACCACCACCCTCAGTTAGCTGCAAGTCTCTTGTGAAAGGACGACCCAGGGGGGCTGAGGACTAGGAGGCAAAAGCTGAATGTGGAGGCATGTGCTAACTCTCAAGAATTCCCTTGTGGACGGGTGGGGGAGGATCCAAGCGCTCGTGGCCCAGGCGGCCCCAAGGATATCCCCAGCCGATGCAGGGAAAGTGGGAGAGGTTGCTTCGGGGCAAGACCAGTCCCATGAGGGCTCTGTTCAAGGAAGAGTAGATGTGTTTTCAAAGGATGCTTGGTTCTCCAAAACGGGGGGGGGGGGGTTGCCCAACTCCCCGGAGATCTAGGGCAGAGGGTCCCTGATAGGGTTGATGTTCCCTCACCCTCCCCACTACCCTTGTCCAGCTTGGTGCACAAGGGGGGCCGGCAGCCCCCCGGGGGCTCTAGTGGATGGCTGGGGGCGCCGGGCCGGGAGCTCCCAAGCGTAATTATTTGATCTGCAGATGTAAGTGGAATTTATTGTAACAACAAATATAGTGATGTCAAAACCCAACCTTGGATTAAAGCCGGCAGCCAAAGGGGAAGTGTATTAATTTCCAACAGCATCTCAGGCCAGAGCCTATTAGAACAAGCTATTCTTCAGGCCCCCCCATCAGAATTAATCATTGGGAGTTAATTTGAAGCTCAGACAAGTTGCTGTTAATTTAGTGCAGGGAGGACGGGATGGAATAAAAAGCTGAGGTGCTGGCCGAGCCTCGTGGGTCTCATTAATCAGCCAGCTGAGACGGCCTGGCTTGATTACAATTTGCAAAAAAATTCATTAGGGCCCGGGCGATTGACAATTTTTCTCTCTGCCTGTGATGTGACTCATTAGGCAGCCAAATGAAAGCCATGATGACGGCCATGATGACAGCGGCCATCAAGCGCTGCTTGTTTATCTTCCTCCCCTCGGCCTGTCTCTCGGGCCTCGGCCTCCGCACCAGGCTCTCGGGGGCGCCCGGGCATTGGGGGTTGGGAGGAGGGGCGCAGCTTCCCAAGAGAGTAAACGGGCTCCACGTCCCCAGGCTGGGGGAGCTCCGGCCCCTCTCCTCGTGCTTCCAAAGGGCGAAGGGCGAGGATATCACAGCTGGGAAGGGCCAGGCAGCTTTGTTCCCCCGCCCACCGGGGTGGGGATTCCCGGAGGTGGCCCCCAGTTTCTAGGGAACTTCATTCCCGAGTTTCGCGTAGCCAAGGCTCTGAGTCCCTCTGTGCTTTCTGTACCTACCACGGGCTTTCAGAGAAGATGGGTGGGAGTTACACCTGTTAGGGTGTAAAGGTATAGGGGAAGCGGGGGCGCTCCAGAATCTGACCTGGGCACCCAGCTCTCCATACCCAGGGTTCTTCCCGCAGGCCCAGAGTGCCAAGTGGAGTCGCCCCCGCCCGGGAGGCCGCCGCTCCTTAGGCTGGGACTCTGCACCACCCGCCACTGTTCCGCCGGGGGCGCCTATCTATCCCGCCCCCGGACTGACTGGCTCAGGTGTGCGGGGTGGGGTGGGGGAATGGGACATGGTGGGGGCGGCGTCTCCGCTGGCCTCGAATGCGCGGGAAGGCGTGTGGCCGGGGGAAACCTGGCTGAGCAGGTGACGCCAGCGGGTGATCCGGGTGGCGCACCAGCTGGTCGCTGGCAGGATCAGGGGGAGCGGCCGGGCCTGGCTGACCGGGCGCGGGGGAAGGGAAGGACCCCGGCGCAGCCTCCACCGTGGGCCTCAGGGCTCTTGGTGGGGCGGGGCGGGACGGGGCGGGGGTGGGGGGGGACAGCAAGAATCCCCTAAGCTCTCCGTGCCCGGCAGAGCCCGCTGAGGCCTTCGGAGGACCGGCCGCTGTATTGTGCTCGAAAACCAAGTCTGGGCCATTTTCCACGCCTGGAAATCTTGGGAACACGGCGGGAAACGCTGACTCGGTCGCCTCTGTCCCTCACCTTGTGCCTGAAGTGTCGACGGAGGCCGCAGTCCCCACAACCCTCCGCGGAGGGGAGGTGACGGGTTGTAAGCGGAGTACTTTAGGCCAATACTAGTATTGACCGAGGGCGCCCTGTCTCCCCTCCCAGGGTTGCGATCCGTGGTGGGTACCGCGCGCGGTTGCTTGGGAGCCTGCTCCCCACGCCGAAGGCCAAGGTTGGTGAAGCCTCTGGCTTCTTTCTCTTCACCCTTGAGGCCACAGGTCAGCGGGCCACGCTCCCTCTCGCTCACCAGCTCCAAGCCCCTGGAGAGACCCGGGCCTGTTCGAGACAGTCTCCGGGGGGCCTGGCCTGGCGCTTCGGGGTCGGGAAGGGAGCGTGCGTCCAGGGCTAGGCTCAGGTGCGCGGTGCCCAGGGCTGGGGGTGGTGGGCCTCGGGGGCCCTTCCCGCGGCCTGTGAGCCGCCCGGCCCAGGCGGGGAGCTGCCCAGCTCTCAAGTACCCCTGCGGACCCAGCTGCCACCCCGTGTGCGCTCTTCTCCGCGACCCTTTTTGTGCTGCCGACCGCCCCAGAGCCCTCGGGGTGGGGCGGTGGTCGGGGCCGCCCCTCCGACCCCGCCTGGAGAGGGAGGTGCGCGGGCTGCCAACGCTCTTCGCAGGCCCGGCCCTTGGAACTGGGCGCTGCCGGTCAGCCCAGCTCCGTTAGGTGGGTTTCTGCTCCAGTCACCAGGTAACGCCCGGAGCCTGATTTATGGGCGCTTGGCCCAGCTTGGGGCGCAAGCACCGCTCCTTTTCCGACCAGGGATGTTGGTAAGAAAACGATTTTCCTCCCTGGCAGTGGTCGGTTTAGAGCATCAAGAGTCTGTGAAAAGCCACCAATACCCGCGCTCGCTTTCCCTCCTCCGGGAGCCCGCTGCCTCCTCTGGCCGAAGTTTGCCAGCCTCCTAGGTATTGATTAGAGCAGGCAAAAGGGAAGAAGTCAGTTTTCTAGGATGAAAAAGAGGCTCCCTTAAATTTAAAACCCAACTAGAGCTCTCGCTCTCCACTTAAAAACCTAGTAGTAAGGTGCAAGGTGGCTGGTGTCCAGCCAGCCTGCAGAGACCAGGACAGGGGACTTTTATCCAGTACTGGCCCCAGACCAGCCACCTGGCCATAGCCTGGCAGTGCCCTCGAAACAGTCAAATCTGGACACACTTATGAGACCCAGAGATTGGTCTTTTTTTCCCCCTTCTCTCTCTCTCTCTCTCTCCTTTTTATTATTCACAAGACTGCGATTGTTTAAATGTCATAACTTATAAGAAAAGAAGCTACATTGAAATAAATTAAACACAATGGAGACGTGCTTCAAACATGGCTCAGATAGGATGTGCAACCCCAGGAAAGAAAGCCAGGCAAAACCAAAGCAAAGCAAATCTCCTGGCTGCCCCCAAAACATCTGCTTTTCAGTCAACTAAAACAAAAAACAAAAAACAAAAAAACCCCACAAAAAACCAAATAAACAAAAAAACCCCAAAACGAAGATAGAACCAAAAATGAGCATAAACCCCATGGTTTGTTCTGGAGTGTTGTGTTTACCTTTGGAAAAGTATGGAAAGGAGGCTGCTATGCGTGGAAGATTACAGCAGAGGGTTTGTTTTCTTCTGGAATGTGAGTGGAGAATATTACTGGGTAGTTTGGTCCTATAACTTTCAAAATACTGCGGCTGAGATCCAGTTTATATAGATATCTATGTACAAAGTAAGATAGTATAATAAATATTTAGTGTGTCTTCAGGTGTAGCTGTAGCCCCTTCAAAAGCAGTCGTTTAAGCCTTTTTAATGAATATACTCTCAATTTGCTTGGGGTGTCCAAAGTTGGGTGGGGGTGACTTTGAGTTTTGCTTCAAACATGGCAGAAGCCACCGCGGTTCCCTCCAGAGCTGCGGCTTCTCCGCGGTGGTCCAGGCCCCGGGTTCTCCCTGGATCCTCAGGGCCGGGCCTGCTCCAGCTGCTGATGCTGACTTCTGATGGCGAACCTGCTGACGTGGACGGGGATGGGGACGACGATCTTGGGGTTCCTGGAGGGCTCCCCTGTCTTGGAATTGGCATTGCCAGCCTTGACGCGTTTCCACTTGGCCCGGCGGTTCTGGAACCAGATTTTCACTTGCACCTCGCTGAGTTTGAGGGCGTGGGCGATCTGCGAGCGCTCGGTCAACGAGAGGTACTTTTTGCAGTGGAACTCCTTCTCCAGCTCGAGCAGCTGCTCACTGGTGAAGGCAGTCCGCCGCCGCCGGTTCTTGCCCGTGGACGTGGTGCTGCCCGCCGCGCCGCCGCTCGGCGGGGTCTCCTCCAGCGCATGGCCGGGGTCTTCTTCCTTGTGAGCCGCCTGGCCAGTCAGATTGTCATCCGAGCTGTAGTCCAGATCACTCTCCAGTGAGAAACTCTCCTCCTTGCCCTTCGGGTCGTCTTCCAGCTTTGACTCGTCTTTCCCTTGCCCTCTGACAGCCCCGACTGAAAGCAAAACCAAACGGCGTTTTATTACATTTCGCACACTAGCCTTCCTTTCCCCTTCCCACCGTCACTTGGGCCTTTTCCCCCCTTAGCGGATTGTCTTTCTATGACATTAACACATTGTGATTTCCTGGCCTTTGAGGGGCAGGGGAGGGGGGGGCGTGAGAAAGCTCAAAGGAGGAAAGAAGACAGTACAGACGACGGCCCTTTGCCCAGAACCATCACTCAAGGGGCCCCAGGCCACGTCTGCACCCTCCCAGCCTCCAGCAGCTTAAGGCAGAAGTAACTGGAGGCCTGAGGCCCAAGAGAGCATCCTCTTTGTCCCCAGGGTGGGGGCTGGGTGAGGACGGAAGAGGAAATTCATGATCCATCTTGCCCCCCTCCCGCAGTGAAAATTTAGTGAGCCTCAATTACATCGCAGTCAAAGTGGGGACACAGGGAGGTATAGATCCCGGACAGTGTCTTTTTTCTTTCTTTCTTTCTTCTTCTTTTTTTTTTTTTTTTTTTTTGACAGATAATGTTGGCAAAAGGGAAGTTTTGAAGCCTTAGGAGAACTTCCCACCAGACACCACAAAACACCGGCAGACGCACAGCCTCCCAGGAATCTGCTTCTCCCGGGCAAGCCCAGTAAAGGGGTTTAATAGGTCTGGGGGAGTCCAAACCCGGCGCCCCCCACCACCAGCACACGCACTACTGAGACACATAGCCCAACCCGCCACCCCTAAAGGCTGAAACCTATCCGGGGCCCCAGGTCACGGCTCGCAGGAGGGGATGGTTAGACTCCTCCAAACTCGCCGCCAGCTAGGTCAACCGCCCCGCGCAGCAGCTGGCCCCGGGAGCTAAATGCCACCCCACCCCCTAGCTTGTTGCTCGGCTCTAAATGCCCCCCGGAGGCCTCTCGGCACAGCTTGGCCGCGTCCTCCTGCCGCTCAGGAGGGGGAAGCCGGGGAGGGGTGACGGGAGGGGGCTCGGCCTCGCCCCCTCTGCCCCAGCGGGAACCCGGAGCTGGCTCGCCCCCGCCCCCTCCCGCCCCCGCGCCCGGGTCGCGCGCGCCGCCGACTCACCCAGCGACGCCTGCACAGCCTCGGCCGCGGAGAAGGCAAGCAACGAGCCCTCCTTGGCCAGGAAGCCTTTGCCGTCCTCAGTGTCGGCTTGCAGCGCCTCCGCCTTGTCGAAGTTGCCGCCACCCGGCAGCGGCTGCGGCGCGAACTTGCGGGCGGCCGCCGCCTCCTGGTGCTGGGGAGATGCAGAGAAGCCTCCAGGCAGCGTAGCCATGAGCGTGGAGGTGAGCGCCATGCCCTGCGCCAAGCTGGAGCAGAAACCGGTGGGCAGGCTGGGGATCTGGTGGTGAGGGTGCGCGGGCGGCAGCGCGGGCTGCAGCGCGGCCTGGGGCAGCGCGGGTGGCGGCGGCGGCGGCGGCGGCAGCACCACCGGCCGGTAGGGCATAAACATGGGATAGCCGGTGTAGACGAAATGGCCGGGGCTGGGCTGCGGCGGGCTGCCGATCAGCGAGTCTATGCTGAAGGCGGTACTACTCCCCAGCGGGCGCTGCATCATCATCAGCGACGGCGGGAACGCTGCGCTCATAGACGCGCTCGGGAGAGGCCAGCGAGAGGCGAAAAGTCCCCGCGCCGCGCCGCCGCCAGGAAGCCCCCCGGGCGCTGGGAGCACAACCGGGTGCGCTGGGGAGGGGCCGAGCGGAACCCTGAAAGCAGGCGCCGCCGACCCTCAGTCCTGAGCGGGTTGCATGCCCGGCGGGAGCGCGTGCGGGCGGTACGCCGGGTGAGGCCGTGCGCCCCGGAGTGGAAAGGGCACCCGGGCCCCGCGGGCTCGCTGGAGCCGCTGCCCGCCGCTTGCCCGTCGGAGCCCGCGCGAGTCTCGTCTGCCACCCTCGGCCCCGGCTCTCAGCCGTCGGTGCGTCCGTCTGTCGGATCCGCAGTCCGTCGCCTCCCGCGGGCAGCTGGGGAGCGCGCGAAGCTGGCGCACTTGTCTTCGGCGGGCGCCGCCAGCACCTTTAAATCGCGCTCCTCTTTCTCATTCACATTTTGCCTGCTGCCCGGCCGGGCTTACCTCACGTGGGGCCAGGCACCACCGCCTATTGGCTGCGCCGGGAGGGGGCGGAGCGAAAACGGGGCTCCGCCCCTTCACCAGGGCTGGCCGGGAGCCGGCCGCGGGCGCCACCGGCCAAGCGCGCGGGCCCGAGAGCCGGGACCTGCGCGCCGGGCTCGCGCCGCGCAAACTTGAAAAGGGCTGTGGGCTCCAAAGCTCCAAGGCTCGAACCCCGCGGCCCGACGTCCTTGTCGAGGCCGCCTCCCAGGGCATCTTCCGGGGTTGGGACCTACCGCGGCTGGGCCAGGAGCGTTCTATTTCTCCCTCAAATGCCCTGGAACAAACCTGTCCGCGGCTCTCCCTAGCGTTGGGTGCCGCTGCTGCGCCCGTGCTCCAGAAGAGGTCCCCAGAGTTGGGAGCAAGGTCCTGCCCCTTCACATCCGCCCCCAGGGCTCTGATCGGGAGCTGGAAGGCCCCAGCCACAGGCTGGAGCGGGCCAGGTTCCTCACTGCGCCCCCCGCGCTCCCGGGCGGGGCGGGGAGGCTGCTGGTCCCCCCATCCCGACCTGGGCCCTCCTGTGAGCGATCCCTTCTCATTTTTCATGACATTCTTAATCATCGCACCTATTTACACACTTTGCCTGCGCGCACCAAAATAACAGCCACGATAATTATGATAATAAAGCGAGTCCTTTATCTGCTCCATCCTCGGGGAGGAAGGGGGAGTTGCTGTGCCTCCAGATTGTATAACGTGAGATTATCCTGATGAAAGCTTTATGATGTTTGCTCAAATAAAAGCTGCGTTTTGTAAATAGGCGCTAATTAAGCACGTTGAGAACCGAGGGAGCGCTCACCCCGGCGCCGCCACCCGGTTTCCTGAGCGAGGACTCGAGGGCGCGCGGTCCCCTTTGCCTACTGCAGGATGGAGCGGATTCCCTCAAGATGTTTCCCCTGCCTCGACAATGGTAAAATCCCAGAATTTGGGAATAAGGGAACTGGCGGGGAGAGAGTGGGGGCTAGTGAGGTGCTTATCTCCTTCTCTATGACAAAACCAGAAACTTGCAGTGCTCGAATTTCTCTTAAAAAACGGAATCGTTAGTGGCCAGGGCTGCCCGTGCAGTGCGCGTCAGTGCGCGCGGGGCTTCCACGCGCCCGCAGGACCTCGGCTCCAACTTCCCGGGTCTAGACGTTCACCCGGAGCGGCCGAGGAGCACCTG
This sequence comes from Neogale vison, assembly GCF_020171115.1. NCBI lineage: Eukaryota > Metazoa > Chordata > Mammalia > Carnivora > Mustelidae > Neogale > Neogale vison. Next base: position 43,317,342 of record NC_058093.1, read on the forward strand.
GTTCGCGAGGAGAGGAGAGAAGGGCATTGTTATTCCAGTCATTAAAAATCAGCTCACGCCGAGGAGCTAGTGGTTGGGGAGTTGGCCCGTGTTGGACGTGTGTTATGTATCACTTACAAGCACATTTAATTGGGAGATAAAGATAAATCGATCTTTATGAATTTATCGACCCTATTCTTTGAAGCTCTTCTTTCTCGCTCTTCTTTCTCCCGCTCTAATTCCAAGGCCCCCAGGGGGACGTCTTAATTCGAGAGCACCTCTAAAGCCGTGGGTCTGGCCAGGAACCCACTGCCCACCCAAAGGGCCCTGGAGGAAAGAGAGGAGGGTGCATCCCGGCGCCCCCGAGTGCTGGGAAAACTCGCCGTCCCCGCAGCCAGCCGCCCTCCTCCCGCTTGCCTCCTCCCCCCCGCCCCACCGCCACCCGGACAAAGACGTCTCGAGCGCGTTTCCCCACTCCAGGCGGCAGTAATAGATGGCTCCGGCGGCAGGCGGTTTGAAAGGAATTCATTAGGACGCCGCTGACTGTACCGCCTGCACTCCCTTCACGCCCAGACCCCGAGGTGGCTTAGGCGGCGTGAGGGGGAATCGGTGGAATCCGCGGGGCAGGAGGTGTCTGTGGGGTCTTTAAGCTCTATCCCTCTTTCTCCACTCCTACAAAAGAAGAAAAAGAAGAAAAGGAAGGGGGGGGAATCGAAGCCTAGGGCAAAAGGCTGATTTCTTTATGAGCATAATAAATACTCCCTCTCATTATGGGATAGTTACAGGCACAGAGTCTCTGGTATGGTTACCTTGTTTTTTGAATACTAAGAAAAAAATGTTCGACTTCTTGCTTGATTTACGTTGCTACAGCCGGGTCTCTTCGCGGCTTGACACTGGCGTGTGTGTGTAAGCTGTTACTCATTTTACCCGAGCAGATTTGCCATCCACTTTGCTATTTCGCAGTAAAAATATTGTTCTAGGGACTTCCGTCGCCTGATTACCCTCCGAGAGACAGGGATTCCTTTGATTATTTTGGTGATAATTCTACATTTAAAGTTCAGCAAGAAGATTTAGGTCCGCTGAATTATAGCTACACTTGAAATAATTTGATGGCATATTATTTGCATCCATAAATTGCTGTGGAAAGTATTGACTGCGGGGGTTATAATACTAATCTTCTTTTATTAGTGAGTTCAGAGAATTCTCATCAATATGAATTTTATTTACTAGTGTGCTTTTTCTCGAATGCAATGCGGTCATATTTTCTCATCTAATGCTTAACTGCTCAGAAAACGACTGTTCGCATCATAAAAGGATTCTTGTGTTTCGCCGGTGATTAACAAGATTCATTCGGGGCACCTCAGCTACCTGCAAAGCGTTCAGAGCGCGGGGACTGCGGAAAATAAAAGCCCCTAGAGTTCTTCCTCCTCTCCTCCGAGAGATTTATGGGTAGCGAGCGACAGGTACAGGGCTTATCCATCCTTCGGATTCCTACCTGCTTACCTCGGACCTGCCTCAAACTGCAGAACCCTTGGGGTGACTCGGCTCGGCCCAAGCTGCGCAGGAAAACCACCTGGCACAGATCTTTGCAACTTTGCCTTCAGAGGTACCCCCCTTCCCCCCCACCCCCACCCCCACCCCCCACCGCGCGCGCTCCCTCGGGTTCGGAAAAAGGAAGGACACTACCGCAAGCACATCTGGGTGCTCCAACTCTAGTTAACTTCCGAGAACTTTTTTTTTTCCCCTCTCAGGAAGACTCCCGCGGGGATGAAGCTGGCCCACCCCTTACGCACTTTCCTCGGCCGATGCCAAGCTGGTGTCAAGACCGTATTAAGCCACTTAAAACCTCAGACGTCAGTAAAAGTGATGGTAATTAAGTTGTCTCCACGCTTCGGGGCTGTCCCAGTCAACATTCGCGTGCAGGTGTATGGAGGCTGAGTATAAAATGCTAAACGCACAAGTAAATGAATATTCATGTGGCAAACTTGCGTCGGCCCGTGGAGTCCAGCCCGGAGGAGGAAGCACGGCGAACCGCGCCTTTTACAACCGCGGTCAGGGTGGAGGTCGCGGGCGGTGGAGGAGAAGGGGCTCCGTGGGCGCCCTAGGTCTCCGTGGGTGCGGAGACACCCGCAGACCCAGCCGGCCGGGTGCTCCCGCCCGCCACCCAGTCCCGGGAGAGAGGCTGGTTTCTCTGGCAACCGTGTTGTTTTTATTTATAGAGACTTTGAGTGGCCTGATCATTCGGTCATGGCAGCGGCTCTTGCTCCTGGCAATCGTTGGGAAATAGCTTGGGATGGGTTTTATTTATGGAAGGGCAATTGGGATTCACACCCAGCAAACCCACAACAGTCCCTCCCAAGCCTAAGACGCACTTACAAAGGGGTGCTTGTGTAAAATTCCCCATCAGACACACCAATTTGCAAGTAGCAGAAAGCATTGAAGCCTCATCTTTTTTAACTATTTTATTCAGACTTTTTTTTTTTTTTTTTTAAATCTGAAAGCCCAAAATAGACTCCATGTGGTTCTAAGTGAAGTCAGCCCTTGGCTGGCTTTGAAATAGCTCCTGCAATTATGTAAAAGAGCCATTCACTAACAGGACGGAATTAAAAGGGATCTCGCCTGCTTCCCTTTCATTGCCAACCTCTCCTGTTTGGCTTTTCAAAGCGCTTCCAACACGATGTCTTTCTCCAGGACAAAAGGCAGAACAAAAAAAGTCCCCAAACTTGTAAATTGAACGTCAAGGGAACTTTAAACAATTTAAAGCCCATAAATAATGATAAAGGGGACTGGCAAAAAAGGCAAACCCATTCAATTAATAGAGTTTCCCAAGCAAAGATCAAGTGGTTTATAAAATGAAAGTCTTTGGTTTCATTATTCTCCTCCTTGACCATGCAGAAAGCAGGACAGGGGGTTTTTCTAAAGCGCCCTGAAGAAGAAACACTTTGCGGGACTGTGTGTGCTGAGACATTCTTATGTAGAAAGTTTTGCTTTTTGTCCCCCACCCTCAAAGTAGCAGAAACAAACCCGCAAATCAGAAACGTAAAAGGGAGGAGACTGTGTGTGTGTGTGTGTGTGTGTGTGTTTTCTTGGGGGACTTGGAAAGTGTTCCCCGCAGGCCCGAAGGCCGGGGAACCTGACCCTTAACACCTGTGCCGCCCTCCCCACCCTGGTGCGCAGTAACAGACTGAGCCACGGGCTCGTGGTCTGTGAGCCGTGCCCCGTAGGATCTAGCGGCCGGGATGAGGAGGGTTCTGCACCGCCCGGGAGCCTGGGATCTGAGGGCCTGGACGCGCTGACCTGTCACTCCATCCTGGGCTCGGCTTCAGACACCGGGCCTAGGCGTCCGAGGGCGCAGGCGGGGGTCCTAGTTGCTTTTGGGAATAGCCCCACAGGTTGGAGTGGGGAGTGTGTGACCACTGGGGGTACTGGATGGCCCGGGAATCCCCGCGCCCGCGCACAACGCTAATCGCCCCGCGAGCACACAGTCCTGGGGGTGGGGTGGGGGAAGGAGGATCCTTGGCGTGGGTTGAGGCCCGCCGCCCCGGGGTTCCAGCTTCGGGCTGAGGCCGGGGCGAACCGGGTCCGAGGGCTGCAGTTGGGGGACGGAAACTGACGCGCGGACGACAAGGACTGCGAGGGCTCGTGCGGGGCCGCACAGGACGAGCGTCCACTTGGGTGGGGTCCGGGGCTGGCTGCACCGGGGGCCCGGGAGGCCTTGCGGTCTCTGAGACCCTGGCCCTGGGTCGCTGGGGAGGGAGGCGCATGGCCGCGCGGCGTTTCTCACCTGGTTCTATCTCCTCCCATCAGTCCCCTCGGATTCCCGCGGCTCCACCTTTCGGGGACTTCAAACGACCCCCAGCCACCGGGCGCCCGACTTTCATCTCCCCGCACAGCGGGCATTGTTTGCGGGACTTCACAGATATGCTAATCCAGGGGCCGCGAACCGGACGGCCTGGGAGGCGGGCGGAGGGCACAGAGGGGTGAGGAGGGGCGCAGGCTGGACAGGGGCCTCGGGGACCGCCTGGCGAGCAGGCCTCCTGGGACGCCAGGGGCCGCTGCGGTGCCCGCGGCGCGGCCCGTCCGCTTTCCCCTGGAAGGTCCGGGGCTGGACACGGCTGGTGTCCGATGGATGCTGAAGTCGGAAGCGTCGGGCTCAGCGGTGCACCCCGCGAGCTCCCAGCTCGGGAGAGGGGGACCGCGTGTCGGGGTGAAGCCGGCCAAGGACTCGCGCGCGTCACCCCATGGCTGGCGATCGGGAGACCCCCCAGGCTCTCACGAAGCAGGGCCCCTGCCGCCTCCGCTCGACAGCCCAGACACCCCTGGAGGTGGCATGTCTTTTTAAAAAGACGCGGTTTACCTCTACTTTAACCATTTAGCCCTTTCGAAACCACCCTAGAGGCCAACCAGAATGTTTGGGTCAACAGTTACGCACATCAGGGGCTGTGCTGCGACTCTAACTTCTGGGGGACCGAACAAAAAGCGGCCATCGTTGGGAGGCGGAACTCCGTTTGCCCTCCTTCGAGAACTACTTGCAAAGCGGAGCCCGCGCTTACTTTCGTTCCCGCCCCTTCCGATTGGAAAACAGCACCTAGAGAGGAGGTCACCAGACTAGGACGAGGCCTTGGGTGTAAACGCAGGGGAGAGAAGTTGGCTAACTGGGGAGGGAGCATGAGAATGGCCTCTGTTCCTCTTGTGGATTTCTGCGGGAGGTGGGGGGGTGATGTCTTTGTAAAATTGCACTTAGCTTTAACCTCATCTGGAAAAACTCCAGGTGACTGCGTGTGTACCTGACCAACCTAGCTCCTCTGAGGTTTCCCAGAAGGACAGTTGTGACTAGTAGGGACAGCAACTCAAGGAGGGCCACCTTAAATGTCAGGCTTTCCCAAGGAGAGGGTGGAAGGAACCTGTGCTGTTGGGGGCTGGGAAGAGCCCCCCTATTAGCCCACAATTGGAGGGAGCTCACAATAGATGCTAACCCCTTCTAAAAAAAAGCAGACAGGGGCACTTGGCTTACAATAGAACACCCAGCTTACAGAACCAGGGAAAAGAAACGTGCTTGCTCCAAAGCCACCGGGATCATTACATTCCACATGGGACGAAGAGCCCAGTGTAGATCTTTGACTCTCATTTGAGGGGTGAAAAAGACATTGAGCACCAGAGTCAGTGGAGACTGGCCACGGGACTTAACATTCCTCTCCACCCTGTTTGACTCACCTCTACCCTTTGCTCTTGCTCGCTGACCTGAGGTTAGCTGTAGGCCACTGGCCAAAAGAGAGAGAGCCGATTTCCTTCAGCGAGGCTTGAGAAGTTAAAATGTCAGCAGGCACCTGTATTTGCCAGGCCGGGACAAACGAACACCATTTCCTACTTACATATACACACTCACTGTCTTTATTCCCTTCGCTACTGCCGGGAGAAGCTTGCAGTGGTAGAGGAGGGAGAGCGCCCTTGTTTGTAGGCCTCTCGATTGTCCCTGTTGCCTCAGGTTCCCTAAATATCCAGCCCCTTGGTGGTGGTGATTGCAGAAATAATTGGAGATACTCACCTGCTAGACCTTGGAAACAGAAGAATCTTGGAATTTCCCTCAATTGTCATCTGAAAAAATACAGGGGAACTGAATTGCCTGACTTTGCTGCCAACAGTGATCTCCCTTGTGGGTGTATCCTGAAGTCCCAGAACTTTAGGGAAAGAAGGAGCCAGACAGGAGCAAGGACAGAGAGCAAACGCCAACATCCTGAAGTATTTTCAGCCAGGGCCCAACCTGCTAGAACACTCGCACATGAGAAAAGGGAACCGAGGAGAGAGGAGCTCCTTCAGGCCTAGAAGAAAAAATCAAGAAAAACTCAAACGCTGTCCCCATACTGTCCTAGGGGACACTTCTGGGTTTTGCAGGAAATGAAAACATTTCTTTTTGTGGGGCATGTTTCCTGTGTGTGTGTGTGTGTGTGTGTGTGTGTGTGTGTTGAGAGTGCCTGCCTTCCTGCTCCCTCCCTCCCTCCCTCCCTTCCGTCCTTCCCTTCCCTCCCTCCCTCCTTCTTCCCTCCCTCCCTCTTTCCTTTCCTCCCTCTCTCTTTCTTTCCCTCCTCATTTCTTTCCTCCCTCTTTCCTTCCCCCCCTCCTTTCCTCCTTCCTTCCAGCAGGGAGTTAAAGAAGGCCTGTGGTTCATACCTACTGTCTACTGTTTACTCTGCTCAGTGATTTTGAAACACCCTTCGAAGGGAAGTTATTCATGTCAATGTCCACACTGAAGGTGATGGCTGCCTGCAAGGACATTGCCACGGACAACCAAGAGAGGGCTTCGGAGGCTGCTTCTAGGGGCCCTTATGGGTGTCTGATGCCTGTTCAAACCAGCCCGCAGCAGAGCGGCTGTCCAGAGTGGCGACGGAAATGACAGTGGAGCAGGGGCAGGGTGTGGGGAGCGGGCCTCCTGCAGCCCTCTGCCTCAGGCTCTTCTTCCCCTTGGGGAATGTGTGAAAAACTAGGTTCTGCTGGGAAGTGAGCCAAAGCCAGAAGCAATCCGACTCATCTCCACCCGGACAAACCTTCTGTTCTCCATAATCTGGGACAATAATGAACGGTAAGCTTCAGAACCAGCAGAAATTGATCATGTAGCTCAGAGAGGGAGGGTGATTGACCTCATGTGACCAATCTGATGCATCCTCTGAGTTCAGGACTTCCCCTCCCCCGCCCTTGCTCACCATGCCCTCTCCTTCTAGTCATTATATTTTGTTTTTGAGAAGATGACTATTTTAAATTTCTGTTTGTTGTTGTGATGTGATACTCCTAGCTTATCTTTTGCTTTTTATAATTTCCCCCTGTTCTGAGTTTCTCTCAGACCCACTTAAATTGCAACAAACAGGGGCACCTGTGTGGCTCAGTGGGTTAAAGCCTCTGCCTTTGGCTCTGGTCATGATCCCAGGGGCCTGGGATTGAGCCCCACATGGGGCTCTCTGCTCAGTGGGGAGCCTGCTGCCTCCTCTCTCTCTCTCTCTCTCTCTCTCTCTCTCTCTGCCTGCCTCTCTGCCTACTTGTGATCTCTGTTTAGTAAATAAATAAAACCTTTAAAAAATAAATTGCAACAAACACCCACCACCACCACCAAAACCCAAGAAAAACCTCAGGAAACTTAAGAAATGAGAGACTTAAAAGTTCAACTTCATTCTAACCCAAAAAACATTCCAATTCAGTTCATTCGTTTTACTGAATGTTATTTGGAAATTTATACTTTAAAATGTAATGAACTGAATACTTGTATTTTGCAACACAAATTTCACATTACACATTTTCAATTTAATGAAGTAACAGGGCTATTTCCTATCTGTAAACAGAGCTCCAATGTGTTATTATGTATTTTAATAAATTAATGAGGGAATGACAGGAAACATTTTTATTTGAGGCTTCACAATTTCCAAAGGAGTAACAGCCTGAAAAGCGACGCGGGTGTGCAGGGCGCTCAGGGATCCACATCGCCCCCTATGGGCCATGGAAGTAATGGCATCTGCTTTGGAGCCTGGGTTCCGCTGTGCGGGGGGAGTTAGTGGATCCCCGACTCCCCTTCTCAGGGGATAAGAAGGACTGAGACGTCTATTTTTTTGTTCCATGCCTACAACTGCATAAGAAAAATGCATTTTTCTTTCTTTTCTTTTCATTATAAACATCTAGAGCACAAGAGAAGCCTTTGTCACAAACGAGGGGGAAAATTCAGACACACACAGTGCTAGGGAATATGATCCGATTTTGGATGTGATAATAGGAACCCCACCTCGGCTGTCTTTACAACCCCAATTTTCCTGACTCTGACTCATCCTGAGCAGCCTCATCCAGGAAGCGGCTGGATAAGAAACCCTCTGACATCTGGGCCTGACCCGCATGGACGCACCGCCCAGCACACCGTGGCCTCTGTTGCCCCACCTGCATAATGGGCGGGGGATTCCGGCTCTCTCCCACCAGCGGCCCGACTGCGTTTCTAAAACGGGGGTCATTAATACAGCGCTTCCGCCACCGTTTGCAGCGGAACCAAATTAGATCGCGTGGCATTCCTTGGCAGGGGGCCTGGGCGGGAATGGTGGCCTGGTAGGGTAGCTGCATTGCGCCAGAGGCGTTGCAGAGTGCTGTATGGATGCGGGGCAGCCTGGGGCGCAGGCCTGCGCTCTCAGAGGGAGAGTATCGGTTTGAGGGCAGCCTCTGATCACAAGACTCTCGAGCATTTAAAGACAAACCATAGGCCACCCATGAACAGGCTGCAGTGTAGTACTGAACATGCGCGACTACTGGGGGATGAGGGGTGGGTTGGAGGTCCCAAGGCACCGCCCCCAGGTCGGTTCAGTGTCAGCCCCTCTGCAGGCCCTGCAACATGCACTGCAACCCGTGCAGAGGCAGTTCCTGGCCCTGGGAGCTTTCCTGACAGTGGGTCCTCGTCACCAAATTGAGCATCAGAAGGGCATAAGGCACTATCTTCCTGGGAAGATGGCCTCTATGTCATTTTAGAGTATTTTATTTTGAATAAAAGCTCTGTAAATTCTCTTAACGTAACAAACAAACCCTAGATCCCCAACTCTTTGGGGGAGGGGATAGGCAACCCTTGCACTTTGCCCTCTTGCTTCCCCCCAAACTCCATGTCCCCAGGGCTCCCATCGCGATCCCACCGTCAGAGTTTTGAACGTGGCTGGGGTACTAGGATGGACGAAGCTGGGGGACCGGATGCGGGTGCGCGACCAGGACCAAGGTCTGTCTGACTGCCCCTTTGCTGGGCTCCGTTTTCGCCGCAGGACCCTGGCTCGAGGGCGCCCCCTGCGGGCCGCGGTCGGGATCGGTCCCTCGGAACCGGGGAGGCCTGCTGTGGCTACTTGGTCTGGAGGGGCTCCCGGCCAAGGTCCAGGCAGGCTGGGATCCCGCGCACTCCCGCACTTCTGGTCTCTGAGCAGCAGGGGCCCCGAGTCCTCATTTCGGATGTGTGTGCTGGGGGCGCTTTTACCGCCCCACCCCCTCGGCTTTTTTTTTTTTTTTTTGGAAGGAGCAAACATCTCCAGTTTTAATGTGGCCCAATTATCTCCTTTAAACGACTTAAAATGTTTCTCTTTAACTCATTTCAATCTAGTAAATATGCTTCAGCAAGTAGCTAATTTCTCAGGGATGGCTTCGCCTCGCCATTTGCATATAAAGCGCGTCGGGGGCCGGGCCCCTCTTGGGGTGCCCAGGTCTCAGGCAGCTGGGCCACCTCCTCCTGGGGTGACGCCTGGGTTTGGCCTGGGAAGGCGGAGGCCTAGGTCCGCGATTGAGCCCGGGGACCAGAGCAACATCCGGGGCGGGGCACCTCCCCCCCCCAACCCCTAGAGAGCAGCCCCTCCTCTGAGCGCCCCGCTCCGCGCCTGCGGCCTCTGTTTGGCCCCCATCCCCGCTCACCTCCGTCCCAGGGAGGGGCCTCTCCTTGGATGCCACAGGGGCGCGAGGGTCGCGGGCGCATTTATCCCCAAGTGCGTTTATTAAATCGCGTCTGGAGATAGATGGACGTGGATACAGGAAAGGAAATCGCAGCGCTCAGTTGAGCAATCTTCTGGCTTTAAATTCCGAATAAAAGTCTCAAATATTCCCGGGTCAGGGGGGCACTGTCTCATTAAAACCACTCTCGTCCTGAAACTGCAATGCAGACATTAAAGTGCAGTATTTTTCAATTAGAGCTGACGAATTCAATCAAAATTCCATAGATTAGGATGAAATGAGGCATGGGTCATTTACAGGGGAATTTAATTGCCGAGCCATTAGACAAATAGTATATTTGCCATTCCCGCGTTATCCATCATTTTCGACATCAATACCGGGGCCGCATCTCCCCGTCCCGCAGCCGCCCGGCGTCGGCTGTAAACACTCCCTTCCCTGTATCTTCTGATTATATCTGATTTCATTTAGGGCCATGGGGGATTATAAATGTTCACGCAATCAAGTTCATTAGGACTTCAAATCGCATTTCTGATTGGGATCGCTCTATGGCTGTCCTCGGTGCGCCTTTCAAACCCCAGGACGAGGCTTTCAAAAACATCTTTTTGAATTCAAAGCTGCACATCCTTTTGTCTTCCGACGTCCCCTCCCGCCTCCTCCTCCCCTGGGCGTCCCCGCGCCCCTCTGTTCTCCTTCACGGGGGAGCAGTCCCCGAACCCCACCGCCCCTTCAGCTGGACCTCCGCGCTCCCAGGCCCGCCTTCGAGACCCCCAACGCTGGGCGACAACCCCCCCCGCGCGGCCGCGGGACGCTCGGGACCCCGGAGACATGAGAGGCCCACGGCGGGTAAAGCCCCAAGCGCTGGCGGATCTCAGGCGCTCGCCCCCAGCCCGGCGCCGGGAGTAGCGAGTGGGGCGCCGCGCACCTTGGAGTCTCGTGACCGCAGGCCTCTGGGCGGCGGTTGGGCCCGACCCTGGGGACGGACACCCAGGACCCCTTTCCTGGCTGGCCCCTTTGACTCCACAGAGGAGGGCGGGGGCGGGCCCCAGCAATTCTCTCTTCCTATTAGTGCACCCAAGAAACAAAGGAGCAGACTCTTCTGGGGAGCGCTCGGCAAGGAAGGCTCGAGACATCCCTTCCAGCACAGTTGAAAAATAATAGCTTAATATTAACTGCTTCTCATAAAAATATACTTCCACAGTGATACAGTTACAAGAAGAAACCCTCATTTTACCCCCGTACTTTGCGCTCATCGCTGTTAGCTGCCTCAGTAATTTAATTGGAATGAAACGTGAGAAATGTGTCATTTTTGAAGAATTTATGCATCACTTCCTAGAAATCTCATTGTGTTAACTAGGAGCCTACTGCGTTCTGTTTAGAACCCATAATCACATTTTTATGTGTCTGTATTACCAGTTAATGTGACCTCCTGTCTTTAGCAGATAAAAAAATTATTCTTTTTCTATAACATCTGCATAGTGTACGTGGAAATCCTGCATCCCCAATGTTCTGCAAACTTACCAACTTTCTGTAGAACAGGGCAAAGACATGTGAATGGAAAAAGTGCCTACTAAATGAATAATTACACACCAAATTAAAACCCTGCATTAAACATAGTCGACAGCAAATACTGCATTCTCAATCATGTTTATTGCTTACAAATTGCATTACAAAGAAATCTACTCTTTTTATTGGCGTGATTAAGCAGAGTGTTAGGACTGTAGAAATACCATTCTGTTAGATTAGATGGAGGCTGGAAGCCGGGCTAGTCCCATTGCCATGGTGAATGTATAATTTTGTTAAAGAACACGTTTAACACACAAATGAGGACTGTCTGTCATTATGGCATCATAAAAGAGTCATCTTAAAATATATTTATTTATAAACACAGTGCCTATAAAACGTGCATATTTAATACAAAGGAAGTAGGCAATTCCATAATCAATATTTTAATTACTGAATTTTTTATGATAGTAGCGCAATTCTATATGATACGTCACAATTCTGTAGCTTTTCTATATTCTCCTCCCCTTTTTCCTGTGAGCTAAAATCTTGTTTTCTTGTTTTTAATTCTGGGGAGAGCGGGTTGGTGGACGTGGGTAAGACCGTTTGCTTATGGCGCCACCTGCAGGATTCTATGAAAATGCGTTTCAATCCTTGCAACCCTCTGCAGGGCTCTAGCAATGTAACCCCAGGCTTGTTTTAGCAATTCAGTGAAATTAGTTTTTGTTTTAAAATAAAACGATGTTGACAGTTTGAAGACAAAATCCTGGGGTCTGAAAAGTAGACTTAAATCCTCAAGTAAGATGCGGTATTGATCACAGTTGATAATTTGGGGTTTCTGACTACCCCAAGGGGACATCAAAAATTTGAGTAAAGAATGATTCGTTCTTGAAATAATGGGATAAAAGGTGCAATATTCCTGGTTTATCACTTGGTCCTTGGGAAGCCCTTAAGAGATGAAAAGCACTTGGCAAGCTAATAATGTCTGCGATTACAGTGATTAAGCTTCCCCTCAGCTGGCCCGCATCAGGACCGGTCACTGGAGCAGACCAGCTCATTCTCCAAGCCTATATTTTACACCATTTTTGTAGAGGGTTAAGTGTCATTTGCAAAAGTTCAACAGCCTTCTCCATCAATGTGTGTCTAAAGGGTTATTTCAGAGATTGGAAATGTGGCAATTATATATAGTTACTGGAATTAGCAAATGCTTCTTCGTAAGGAGTCAGTGGTGTTGATTTTCTTGAAAACATGCTGCATTGATGATTATCATGTAACTTAAAATTAAGCAGACACAAAGACAGTCAAAGATCAGCCCAATGTCGTGCTCAGAATTTTAGGCATAACACGTCCCAGGGTGCTGTGTCCACGTACTGACCGCCCATGGACTGTGGATGGTGTCTAACGGTCCCACTGTGCTGTGGATGGTTTACCCTGGGCAGGACACGGCCAGGGATGCAGGGAGGCGGACCTCCTCAGGACCACCGCTGCTGGAGAACCTCACTTGTGTATTTTTGAATTCTCAGGGTTTGGAGGACAAGCAGTACTGCCAAAGACACTCAATAAAAGTGGAAGGAAACTATTCCTCTGTTATCTTTTTTTAGTGGAAACAGCATTTAGTCTTTTGTTACCATCTGATTTTTGAACCATGTGAATCCATCATTAAAAGCTAAATATGAAGTTATAAAAAACAATTTAGGTCTTATGGAATTGAGTTTATATAATATACTCAAAGAGAAAAGTAATGATGTCCGTAGGAACTGCTTAAGAATGGAAAACATTTTTAGATCCTTTAATAAAAAAAAAATACCAGGGTACATTTTGTTCACTGGAAGAGAAGTCAGCCAGGATAATTCTAGCTTTAAAGTAGAATGTCTTGGGGCGCCTGGCTGGCTCAGTCAGGCGAGCATGTGACTCTTGATCTTGGGGTCATGCGTTTGAGCCCCATTGTTGGGTGTAGAGATTACTTTAAAAAATTTCTTAAAAAGTAAAGTAGAATGAGTTTTTGGATATTTATTTCACCTAGCTTATCTCTCTCCCACCCTTCCTCCTCTTCACCCTGTCCGCCCTCTCCTCCATTTCTCTCTTTCTTTTCTACGTAGTATTATGCAAGTCTCGTTGATTCCACAACTTCCAAATACTTGTAGCTCATACTAGAGGGTCATACTTGTAGCTCATACTAGAGGGTCATCAAAACAAGTTTTTTTTTTAAATACAATTTTTATTTATTTGTTGGAGAGAGACAGCACAAGCAAGGGGAGCAGCAGGCAGAGGGGGAAGCAGGCTCCCTCCTGAACCATGAGCAGGGATCGGATGCAGGACTCAGTCCCCAGGGATCATGACCGGAGCCAAAGACAGACACTTAACCCACTGAGCCACCCGGGTGTCTGCAAACAACACATTTCTGACAGGTATTTTATTTTTGGCCAAACAAAGCAAATTGCTAGCAGTAATTGCATTCTGCAACACTGTAAGTCACTTTCATGCCATCTGATGATTAAGGTAGCCCCAATCACACGAGGCATCTTTGTCTCATACAGCCACGACCATCATTTGGGAGAGGCATTTAGCACTCGTGGACGGCCGCTGGAACCCAGGGGATTTGAATGAATTTCTAGGACCAGTTTATTTTCTGCCTTTTCTCATGATGTCAGGTTCCTGATGAGCTGGAGAACTTGGGAGAGCGTCGCTAGGTTCCTGTTGTGCATGGGCGTGGGTTGACCTAGAATGGGACTGGCTGGTGGAGTGGGGTGAGGGTGCTTCTCGTGGAAGTTCCATGATGGTGTGTAGGGCACAGTGGGGAGAGGGAGGGATGGGGAGATGCCTGAACACCCACCTGCCCTGGGAATATGTCAGCATCTCTCATTTGCTGCAGAGCCAAAGCCAGAGGGAGGGTGGCCGAGAAGGGGACCCTTCCTCTCCACAGCCCACCCCACCACGTGCCAGTTCTGACCAACAGTCTGGCTGATGAATGTGTCTTCTTTGCTTGGCTCTGAGCTGTCCAAGGAGGAGGAGGAGCCTTTGAGCCTGTCTTGTTGAGGATGGGTCCTCAGCCCCAAGGTGGGCAGGCTCGGTCAGGATGGGTTAAAGCAATGAGCAAAGGACTCAATCGGTGAGTGATTAAACCCAAGGACTTTTTTTTTTTCCTTAAAGATTGTATTTATTTATTGAGAGAGAGAGAGAGAGAGCATGAGCAGGGGGTGCAGCAGGCAGAGGGACAGGGAGAAGCAGGCTCCCCGCTGAGCAGGGAGCTCCATGTGGGGCTGGATCCCAGGACCCTGGGATCATGATCTTAGCCATCCAGGTGCCCCCCACCCCTCAAAAATTAAACCCCAGGAACTTTAAGGATTAGCTCTTTTGGGAACATCTACATGTTCAAAGAAGTTCTTGGAGGAGAAAACAGTGAAGAAGGAAGAATTCCCTCCAGGCAGCTATGGGGAGCCATCCAGGGTTCCTTCTGTGAATCTTATTGTCATTTGAAGCTGTAATTTGGGGAAACCTAATAACTGATCATCATTTATCAGTTTAGAAATGTAAGGTCAGTATGTTTCAAGGGGTTCTGCTTTGTTTTAGGACTCTAAAAACTCCGTAAATGTTAGTGCATTTCAGAAATACCACCAGATTGTTTCCTGTGATGGGCAGTATGGAGAGGGCGGCCGGAGATCCTGTCCTGCAAAGACAGCATGTTTGCTCAGCTTCTCATTTGCAAATTTGATGAGGACAGGGCTTGGGGGGTGGGGCGGCGCAGTGGTTGTGTTTCTTACCCTGTACTCTTGTCCTTTCTGCTTGTTCTTATAAATAACATGACTTTGCCTTTTCCCTTCTTATCCTTTTCTCGGGCCATTTTCTGCTAATAATAATGCAATCATCATAACAGAAGGAAACATTAATCAAATTTCTACTCTGAGCCAGCTCTGGACTTGGGGCTTTGTGCTCTCTGCACTCAGTGGGGACAGCCACCAGGAGCAGGGTTGTCAACCACGCTGGTGATCCACACTCCACACCACCTCCCCAACCCTTCCACGCCCCCCACTGCCCAGACCTCCATAGTTAGGATCTGCAATTCGACAACATCCTTTCAGAGCTGGAGAAGCCCAGCCTTCCTGCATTTCTCTCACGGAATCCCCCACCCAGCAGGAAGGATGCAGATACACCTTCCAGCTGAGCAAATCACATCTGGTTTCAGTTAAGTAACTCTTCGTGCTCCAGTGGGACAGCCCCAATTCTGGGGTGGTCACTGAGGGCTCCCACCCGTCCCACAGTGTGCTGCCTGTCTTTCCAGAGCAAAGCCATCTCCCCAGAGTCCCACTGTGACCACATCGGCTCCCCTGCTCCGTGGATCCCCGTGGCTTCTCTAGTTCAGAATCCCTGGTCTGGAAGCCAAGGTCCTCCCGGTCTGCCCCAATGCTGTCCAGCTCTTTCTTCTTCTAGTGGTCGAAGCATGGGGACCTTCCCCTCCGGGAGGAAGACGGCTCTCCGGTCCTCCTGCATGTCCCATACCTTCCTGCACACTGCCACCTGCCTGGGTAGGGGGCGCTGTGTGAGGAGTCCTAAAGTTAAGGCACACATAGGCCTTTTCTGGGTTCGGTGAGTTGTCTGTCTTAGGGATGTGGGCGGGGCACCTGGGTGGCTCAGGCAGTGGTTTCAGCTTAGGTCATAGTCTCAGGGTCATGCGATCGAGCCTTGTGCTGGGCTCTGCACTGAAGGTGGGGCCTGGTTAAGATTCTCTCTCTCCCTCTTCCCCTCCCCTACTCATTCTCTCTCTAAAAAAATATGGCATATTAATAGAAAATTTGAGATCTAGTAAGGCCAAGAGATCAAGAGACAATTGCCATTGAAAAGATAGTTTATTACTCATCATTCCCAAGAGAAGGGGCACATCATACCATGGGGTGGGGTCACAAGGGCACACACAGGCTTATTCAGGCAGTTGGGGGAGGGGATGTGGACAGAAGCCTTTGTCGTGGTTTTCATGGGTGGAACAGGCCAGGCAGGATAGACAGGCTTAGGACCAGCGGGTCTGAATAGTTTCAGCAGGCTCTGGGATATAAATAAGGGCTGTCCCTATCTTTCTGGCACCTGGCCCTCGGATAGTTAGGACGGGTGGAAGGTAGCTCAGAGTGTGACAGCCCAGTAGAAGGGGTGGTTGGGGGTGTGTATGTGAGCTCTGGACTGGTCGGTTTGCATTTGGAAAGCATGCTCGGGGTAAGTTGTATGCTGTCTCTGGAACTGGCTGACTCTGGGAGGAGCAGTCCCTCCAAGGTCAGCCAGGCCCTGGATATCAAAGCACCAGAATACAGAAAATGAAAGAGATGGTTCATAAAGTCCTTGACCCTTGGAACATCTCTTTTGCTATGCGATGCTAAGGCTGGGCTGATGGCTATCTTTAGCAACCTGTCTGTCCCTGGCATCTGGCTTCCTGGGCTGCTGGCCCCTGGGGTTTGGCGAGGGCGTCGGAAGACTCACATGGGATCACAATGTTGGGCTCGCCACCCCTCCGACGTCCTTTAGGGAGTTCTGGGCTGTAATGTGCTGGGAAGCACCAGTGGGCTCCAGAAGGGCACTCCTGTTGCGGAAACAGGTGTCCTCTCTCAATAGATACACCTGTCATGTGTTGGGGACAGAGCCTTTCTAGGTGGCCAGGCTCCAGGAGGAGTGGGACGCCCCTGTGAGGCAGACAGTCTGTTAACCCAACTACAGGGGATGTGTGTATACTTTTTAGTTCAACTTCTGTTGAGAAGTACTTTCTGATACAAATACTATGATATCTGCAGTCTTGATCCTCACAAGCGACCCTGAGAGGCAGAAAGGCCTTTTAAGACCCATTCCATTTCCAAGTGAGCATGAAGCTCAGGGAGGCCAGTGCATCCACAAGGCGGGGACATGGGTAGTGCCACCCGGGTCTGCCCCCTTCCCCGCGGTGCTGTCCTCAACATACGGCCTCCACTGAGGGCAGCGGTGCGAACTACAGCCTCAGTCCCAACACTCTGGTTTTCAGTGCAAAACACCCTCTGGTTCCAGAAGGAGGTAATCTTGCAGGGACTTTGGCAAGGGTAACAGGGGCACAAGGTGAAAGCACCTTTTGCCAAATAATTTCCGAATGGCACAGCGGCAAAGATGCTGCAGACAGCGTGGCTTGTGGGCCAAGGCCAAGAGGGACTGGTAGAAGGCCTGGTGCATCTGGAAGGAAGGCAGATGGAACATAAACCTGAGTGCATGGGCCCAACAGCCAGAAGACCCCATGGTTGCCATGCCCTCCACCAAGAGGGTGTATGCACATTTTGGAGGTGCGGTTCCTCGGGGGGTCCGAGGATGTCTGTTTTGGGTGGTAGAATGGGTAACACAGATAGTCTCCTCACATCCTGCTCTACTCCCCCCACCCCCGCCCCCTGCACAGTGCATTGGCTGTTGAGCCATGTGGATGGAGCGCAAGTCAATGAGACATGAGGGGATATATTCTAGAGGCTTCTGGGAAAAAAAAAAAAAAACGCCCTCACTCTTTCTTCAGCGACAGTGACTGTGGACTCTGTTGGGTACATATGTGGTGCCTGCCACTGCCTAGGCCATATCTAAGCTCTCACAGGGAGAAGGAGGACACACAGAGTAGAGCCTGTGGATTCAGGTGGCTCTGCATGCCCCTCTTCTCTGGGGGGGGGTTACTCAAGTTCAGCTGGGTGTGTTGGGTTTCTGCTCCTTGCAGCCAACAGCACCCCCAATATAATAACAGCTCTTGGCTGCATGATTCCTCCCAAAGAAAAGCAGCAATGCTCAGCTACGCTTTCACACTCTCCCTTTCTCCATCCTTCTTCAGATGCCTTACGCCTCAATGGGTAAGTGCCCAAGTGCACATGGTGCGGGGAGGGAGCTGAGGCTCGGGGCTCTTGTACTGAGGGGGAAGGAAGGGCTGCTGCCTTACCTGAAATACTTCCTCAGGAATCACTTCCCTCCAGGACTCTGACACACGGAGCTGAGGGTAGGCGTTGAAAAGAGTCTCAATAACCCTGGGGGCCGGTGCACAGGTCTTCAGCACCTGTTGGAAGCGGTGGGAGACCAAGTTCACGTTGACTGGGTTTTGGGTCCAGGTGGGGGACAGGGCCAGCTGATAGGGAGGTGTGTTTGGGGTCTCCCTTCTGTCACTTCCTGGCCGTGGGACCTCATTATGCCTTAGCCATATGGGGAACAAGAGCCCTCATGGTAAGAGGACAGCAGGGTTCCCAACAAGCCCAAGGCAGCGTTCTGGCTGGGGCGGTGTAGGGGGGGATGCTGTCTTAGCACTAGGAGAGCTACATGTCCCAAGTCTGGGCTTGGGAATGGCTTGTTCATCCTCGTGCCCAAGAGCAGCATGCCCATGACTCCATGGGCTCTCCTGACCTCTACATTGTTGCTCAGAGCAAAGGAGGGAGGTTCTGCTGGGGGCGGTGGGAGGAGTGTGGTTCAAGGATGGTGTTCGTAATTTCTTATCTCAATTTTCTTATATGTCAGGACAATGAGGGAGAAGAATGGCTTTGTTGTTGAATTTCCTCCTGACTTGGCCTTTCTATTTTATTTTCTGTCCCCACTGGCAAAGGATTCCTCTTTTCTTATTAGCAAATTTTACAATTCAGGTTCATCAGTTTAATCATGAAGATGAGAACAATGTTTGCTTTTTTAAAAAATACATTTCTTGTGATGGTGAATGTCAGTGAGCACAAAAGTAGACCCAGCGGTATGATGATCTCATGTACCCACCCACCATCGACCCATGCCTCGTCCCACCCCATCCACACGCCCGTCATCTCCCCCAGTATTATTTTAAAGCCATTGCAATGGATCCTGTATTTTCATCTGTAATTATTTCAGTGTGACTCCTATAGGACACTGTAGGAGAAATACAACATCATTATAAGACCTGAGACATTAACAAGTTTCTTAGCATCTTCAAATATATGGCCAGTATTTAAATTCACAAATTTCTCTTAAATGCCATTGTATGAAAAAAAATTGTTTGAATTAGAACCCAGATAAATAAAGAATAAATAAAGAACCCAACAGGATTAAGTTTGGTTGATATGCTGTATTATCAGATCTCCCATTTTTGTGTCATGTTATTTATTTGTTGAAGAAACTGGGTTATCTGTCTAGCAGGGTTTCTCGGTATTTGAATTTTGTTCCTGGTATTCGTGTAGAGTTTGGGAACATAACGCTCTTCATCTGCTTTTTGTAAATGCGTAGTTGGGTTGGGAAGATTGATCAAATTCAGATTTGATTTTGGGGAGGCATAGGGCAACTTCATACTCCTCTGTTTTTGAGGTTTATGATTTACTAAGTGTTGTAAAATTAGTATTTCTTCACTGAGAAAACTGAAGTTAAGCAATTTTCTTATAATCAGGCACCAAATATCTACAGCAGACAATTAACAGGCAGGGCCAGCAGCTGAGCTCACTGGGGCTCTGTGAACAAGGTCAAATAGAAGACAGACCTGAATCACTCAGTATGGTTGCTCCATTCACAACTTGCTGAGCTTCCTTC
The DNA here is from genome assembly GCF_020171115.1 of Neogale vison. Taxonomy (NCBI): domain Eukaryota; kingdom Metazoa; phylum Chordata; class Mammalia; order Carnivora; family Mustelidae; genus Neogale; species Neogale vison. The sequence goes on from NC_058093.1 coordinate 43,336,764, forward strand.
ACATATGAAACCCCTTTTAAATATATTAAAACAAAACAGGAAATTAATATCTTTTTGTTTAGAGATAAGCACTATTAGCATTTTGTATATATTAATGTTTTATGCATTTAGACAAAAAATTAAGATATACAGTAAAAGTGGAGAAATACTGTGCCTATTATTTTGAAACTTGATTTTTGTCTACTCAACATCAATTGTGAACAATTCAGAAATTATAAATAAGCACTTCAACATCATTTCAGGGGCCATATATTTTATGAATATATTGTAATATATTCAATGAGGTGATTATTGTAAATGGATGTTATAAACAATGAACACTCTTGAATATCATTCTTTCTCTTTCTGCCTCCAACCATTCTTATTTAGATAACAAGATAAGTCTGTCCTCTTCTGACACTGAATTCCTAGAAGTAGAAATGTGGGATCAAGGAGTATGTACATTTTAGAGGTTTTAGCACATACTGTCTAATTTTAAGTGTGTAAATTATCACACTTTTTGAATAAATGAGTATGAGAGTCTTTCTCCCCTACCCAAGTCATCTCATTAATTATTTAAATTTGATAGAAAAAGTATGGCATATTTACATTTTGGTTGACCATTTCTCTTCCTTTATAAATTGCTAAGTTATGTCTTTTGCTCAGTTTTTCTATAGTATGCTAATTTTCCGCATTGATTTGTATATACACTTTATTAAGGTTATATCTTAGTCATTCATTTTTGCAAATAATAGTATTTTCTCCTCTCGGTATAAATATTTCACATTTATTTTTCTTGTCTTATTACATTGACCAGAGTTTTAAAGTTCAGTGTTAAAGATTTATTTATTTATGAGAGAGAGAGAGAGGTTAAACATGTGTGTGGGTAGGAAGAAGGGCAGTGGGAGAGAATCTTTAAACAGATTCCCCGCTGAGCTTGGAGCCTGACCGGGGGTTCCATCTCACAACCCTGAGATCATGATCTGAGCCAAAACCAAGAGTTGGATGCTTAACCAAATGAGCCACCTAGGCGCCCCTAAAGTTCAATGTAAAATAACAATACTGAGGCATCATTATCTTATTCCAAATTTTAACCAGATTATCTCTAAAGTTTCACTATAATAACCTTGGATATTAGTATCAGATAGATAATCTGTTCTCAGTGAAGGAGGTAGCTATCTATTTCTAAATTACTACACATTTAAGGATGTATTTTTAGCCATTTTCTGACCAAGTTGATACAAGATTTTCCAATACTAACCCATTTTTGTCTTCATGGAATAGATCCTGTTTGGCTATTCTGCATAAAATGGCAGTTTCAATTTGCTAAGGTTTCTGTATTTAAGAACTAAATATGATTTGTCATTTCAGCTTTTTTAGCTTCTTTAGTCAGATTTTGATGTGAGTTTATGCCAACTTAGTCAATTTAGAAAATTTCTATTTTTTTAACTCCTGGAAGATTTTTAAAGTACATATTATTGGAATTAAGAAGGCATAACAGATCTTGTATTTAACATTGTCTAAGCCTAGCTTTAAGCTGCAGGTAATATCAAATTTTTATCATTTTCTCTTCCATGGTTATTGGTATACTTTGTTTTGATTATTTCTCCTCTTCCTCCTTTCTCTTCTTCTTCTTCTTCTTCTTCTTCCTCCTCCTCCTCCCCAACTTCCTCCTCCTCCTCCTCCTTCTTCTTCTTCTTCGATTTGATTTTTAAGTAATCTCTGCACTCAACATGGGGTTTGAACTCACAACCCCAAGATCAACAGTTGCATGCTCCCCTGACTGAGCCATCCAGGTGCTCCTTGCTTTTTTCTTGAATCGTTTGTTAATGTATACTTTCCTGGGAAACAATCGTTTCATTTTATTTATTTTTTAAAAAATTAATTCCAGCATAGTTAACATACAGTGTTATATTAGTTTGAGGTATACAGTGTGATGAGTCAACAATTCTATACTCAATGCTCATCACAATGAGTGCACTCTTGGTCCCCTTGACCTACTTCACCCATCCCCCCCCCACCTCTCTTCTAGTAACCAGCAGTTCGCTCTCTATAGTTAAGAGTTTGTTTATTTTTGTCTCTTTCTTCTTTGTTCATTTGTCTTGTTTCTTAAAGTCCACATATAAGTGAGATCATATAGTATGTCTTTCTCTGACTTATTTCCCTTAGCATTTTACTCTCTAGCTCCATCCATGTTGTTGCAAATGGAACAATCTTCATTTTATTTATTTTATTTATTTTTTAAAGAGATTTTATTTATTTATTTGAGAGAGAGTGAGAGAGAGCACGAGAGGGGAGGTCAGAGGGAGAAGCAGACTCCCCATGGAGCTGGGAGCCCAATGCCGGACTCGATTCCGGGACTCCGGGATCATGACCTGAGCCGAAGGCAGTTGCTTAACCAACTGAGCCACCCAGGCACCCAACAATCTTCATTTTAAAGAAATTTAGCATTGCATGTATATAGGAAATAGATGGCATGTCGATACAGGATCTTTCTGGGAGGAATTTTTAAAATTTTTATTGATTTTTTTATTTTATTGTTTAATTTTATTGGTATAGCAGCTATTTAGCACCATTTGAATACAGGGGAAGTCAAGAGACAGCGCCCTAATGTGGAGCTGGAAACACAGCCCTTTCTGCCTCTGGGCCTGAAGAGTAGGGAGTCAGGTGGGCTGTGTATTAGGAGTAGTGGTCCTGGGGGGCCTGGGTGGCTCAGAGGGTTAAGCCTTTGCCTTCAGCTCAGGTCACGATCTCAGGGTCCTGGGATTGAGTGCTGCATGGGGCTCTCTGCTTGGTAGGGAGCCTGCTTCCCCCTCTTTCTTGTGATCTCTCTCTCTCGTCAAATAAATAAACAAAAAAATCTTAAAAAAAAAAAAAGGAAGTAGTGGTCTTGGATGGGGGACATGCATCCAGCCTATGGCAGAAGGGGGTCCAATCAGAGACATCCTTTGACCTCCCCCTCCTCTGTCTGTCTGCTGGGAGACTGTACTGGTGAAACCCAGGAAGGCAGAGGGCCCAGAGCCTTGTCAATGTGTCTGTGCACGTGGGGAGAAAACCTGGATGGGAGATAACCCCACTACATCTAGAAATAAGCATCCTTCTTCATTTGAAATAAATATATATATATATATATATTCATATAGTGATGAAATAATTGTATTTCCAGTGTCATTGCTTATTTAGTCTTACTGGAATTTTGCTAATTTTTTTTTTTTCAGGGAATCCCCTATTGGCTTTTGTTGACCCATTCTCTTTTAAAATACTCTAACCCATCAGTTATTGTGTTTATTGTTATTAATTCCTTTGTCTGTTTCTTTCTGACTCCTTGGACTGACCATTCAGCTAGTTTAGTAACATTTTCCCCCTTAAGTCATAATATAGGCAACTTTCAAAATAGTACGGATTTTCCTTTGAACATAGGTGTGGTCATAGCCATAACTTTTGAGGCACAGTGTTCTACTTTCTTAAATATTCTGCAGTGATGTAACTATTGATGTGGTAGTTATTTAGAGGTTTACTGTGCAATTTTCAAAAGGTTATTTTAAAAAAATTAGCTGTTTGGTATTAATTTTCTGGCCTGTTGTATTATGGCTTTATTTATTTATTTTTAAAAAAAGATTTTACTTATTTTATTTAACAGAGAGAGAGATCACAAGTAGGTAGGGAGGCAGGCAGAGAGGGGAAGAAGCAGGCTCTCCGCGGAGCAGAGAGCCCAATGCAGGGCTCAATCCCAGGACCCTGGGATCATGACCTGAGCCGAAGGCAGAGGCTTTAACCCACTGTATTATGACTTTAAACAATGCCTGTTTTTGGAGCACCAGAAGTTGTATTCTGTTTGCAGCATTCAAAACTCAACATGCACTTTTCTCATTTACCATTTGAAGCTTCTTAATTTTTTTTTTTTTTTTTTTTTTTTTTTTTTAAGATTTTATTTATTTATTTGAGAGAGAGAGACAGTGAGAGAGAGCATGAGCGAGGAGAAGGTCAGAGAGCGAAGCAGACTCCCCATGGAGCTGGGAGCCTGATGTGGGACTCGATCCCGGGACTCCAGGATCACGCCCTGAGCCGAAGGCAGTCGTCCAACCAACTGCGCCACCCAGGCGTCCCCCATTTGAAGCTTCTACTTTGCCCACTTGATGTGTGAAAGACAGATGTGTACTAAAAATCATCTCGGATTATTATTTTTCATTTAGTTTCTCCATTTTAACATAATGTTTCTTTGGTAGATAGGTTCCTAATGATTACATCTTCACTGTGAAATATATATATGTTTTTATCTCTGTCGGTGTATCTTCTCTTCCCTTCAGTCTGTGTCTCTCCCAGGAATTCTTCTATGCTGCTTATTGATATCGATCCATCATTTTCTTTTTCTTTTATTTTTTTGCTACAAAGTACCTCTGCCTGCTCTTTAATTTTAACATTTTTAAATTCATTTTGTTTGAAAGTGTTTGAGAGTCCCTGTATTGGTAATAGGGCAGTTTAAGAAATTTATAAGAAATTTATATTTATTGTTATAAATAATCTATTTGGGTTTACTTCTGTTTCACTTTATTCTTTTTAAAAACATGTTTAAAAGAATTTATTTATTTGAGAGAGAGAGAGAGAGCATGAGCTGGGGGAGAGGCAGAGGGAGAAGGAGCAGCAGACTTCCCTGAGCAGGGAGCCCAACATGGGGCCTGATCCCAGGACTCTGGGATCATGACCTGAGCTGAAGGCATACAGTCAGTCGACTGAGTCACCCAGGTTCCCCTCATCTTATTCTTCATGATTTTTTATGTTTGCTTCCCTTGTTGTCTGATTTTCTTTTATACAGATTTATATTTCACTTGTGTTTATTTTTATATTTTGGAAGTATGTATCCTATTTAAAATTCTACTAGTGCTTACCTTCAAAATAAATAATGGCCTATATTTTCTAAACATCAAAATTGTATCTTTTGTGTTCTAGATGTGCCATTATCCCTACTCTCTCATTCCTCTCATAACCAATTCTCCTTTTTTTTTAAAAAAAATTATTTATTTATTTGAGACAGAGAAAGAGACAGAGAGAGCAAGGGGTGGGGAGGAGAAGAGGGAGAGGGAGAAGCAGACTCACTGCTGAGCAGGGAGCCTGATGTAGGGCTCCATCCCAAGACCCTGAGATCAGGACCTGAGCTGAAGGCAGATGCTTAACTGACTGAGCCCTCCAGGCTCCAATTCTTCTCCTTTCTTAATAAGATCTGGAGTTTTAGTCCCAGATTATGGTTATTATGAGATCATATTTTATGTTACATGTATCTTCCAGAAATAATTTTTGGAATTAGTGTTTAGTTTTATAACCTGCATTTCAATTACTGAAGTTGTTTCTCTTTCACTGGGTTGTATGTTCACCTCCTGTCCATGAAGCCATTTGTCCTAGATACTTACCAAGCTCCTGCTAGAAGCTGGGGATTGTGTTATGTCTGCATGATACAGTGGCAAGATCTGCCCTCACAGACTTTTATAATCTCAAATAAAAGAAAAAGCACAGCAACAATAGAAAACAGGTGCCACAGTACCATAGAGGGGAATCACAAGGTACTAGACATGGTACCTAGGTGAGACCTGGATTTGCTGTGGGTGGTGATTTGGTTGGTCAGTTAAGACCTGCTAAGGAGGAGGAATTACAAAAGTATGGAGAGTCCTGAGGAGAAGAGTGTTCCAGGTAGAGAAAATAGGGACCAAACCTGGGAGGTGAGGAGGAGCTGAAAATGTTGGCCGGGTGCGGAGCCTCATGTGGGGAGTGTGAGCCAGAGTCTGGGGATGAAGGCAGGGCATGGGCAGGAGGAGCGTAACCACTGTGATGAGGCTGGACATGACCCTGAGGACACAAGGGAGGCATGGGGGACTGCGAGTTGGGGAGTGAGAGGATCAGATTTTAATTTCACAAGCATCACCATGGCTACAAAGTGAAGAACAGTTTCCCGGGGCCATATTGAAGGATCGGAGTGCAGCTTAAGGGACATTTCCACAGGCTAGGAGAGATGGTGGTGGCCCAAACTCAGTTGGTATGAGTCAGAATGGAGAGAAGAGGATGATCCTGAGAGACGGTTAGGAGGTGGAGTTGTGGGAATCTACGAACTTGAGTTTCCCAACCCTGAGATAGTCTTTCATCTCATCTCTCTCTTTTTAAATAGGACAACAATTTTTTAAAAATTTTATTTATTTATTTGAGAGAGAGAGAGGGATTGAGAGAATGGTGGAGGGGCAGAAGGAGAAGCGGACTCCCCATAGAGCTGAGATCCCGATGTGGGAATCCATCCCAGGACCCTGGGATCACAACCCGAGTTGAAGGCAGAAGCTTAACGACTGAGCCACTCAGGCACTCCCTGTCACCTCATCTCTTTGACAACTGGTGTACTTTCACCCCACGGGCCTTCAGCCCTGGACACTTGAGACAACCTACCCTTGTTAAGCGTATTGATGGGTGGGGACTGCTACATCCTGTGGCCAGTGCTCTACCTCGCCTTGTGCTGTGTCGACCACGTCTGACACAGTCAGTCAGGTCCTCCTCTATGATATGTTCTTTAGCTGGTTTCCAGGAAGCCTTGCTCTCATTCCACCTCCCTCCCTGGCCCCTCCTGTTTCCTTGGCTGTCTTCTCATCTCTCCTTCTTCTTGATGTTGGAATGTCTCTGCATTCAGCCCTTGTTTCTCTTCTTCTTCTGTGCATTCTCACTTCCTGGTGATCCCATCCAGTTTCCTGGCTTTAAATCCCATCTGTATGTAGAGAAGGTGTAGTACGTACACATAATGGAATGTCACTCAGCCATAAAAAAGACTAAAGTCTTGCACTTGGCAACGACAAGGGGCTAGAGAGTATGATGCTAAGTGAAATAAGTCAGTCAGAGAAGGACACATGACCTATGATCCCACTTATATGTGAAGTTGAAGAAACAAAGAAAGAAGGAAAGAAAGAAGAAAAGAGGCAAAACAAAAAACCCCAGACTCTTAACTATAGAGAACAAACTGGTGGTTACCCTAGGGGCTGTGAAGAGGGATGGGGGAAGTAGGTGAAGGGGACTAAGAGTGTACTCATTCATCATCATGAGCACTGAGAAATGTACAGAATTGTAGAATCACTGTATCGTATACCTGAGACTGATATAACACTAGGTGTTGATTATACTTGACTAAAAGTAAATAAATTCCACTCACATGCTGTTGGCGCTCAAAAGTTGTATTTCTAGGTCAGTCAAATCCTTCCCTCAAGCCCCGGACTGGAACAGCCAACTGCTTCCTTGGTATCAAAACAACCCTGAATTCTGTTAATTACTATACCCACAATCTTCCCACTTCAGCTGATGACAAACCCATCTAACCAGTCTCTTGGGCTGAATGCCTTAGAGTCATCTTTGACCCCTCTCCTTCTCTCACATTGCACATTCAATCCACCAAGATACCCTGGTGGCTTCACCTCCAAAATACAGCCAGAATCAGAGTGCCTCCCTCCCGCTTGCCCCCAGCACTCCTCACATGGATCCTCACGTAGCCCCCTAACTTGTCCCTCCACTTTCTGCACTCCTCCTCCTGACGTATTTCCTCAGCACAGAGGGCAGAGGGTCCCCATCAAATGTTAGCAGGTCCTGCCACTCTGCTCAAAGCCCTCCATGGCCAAAGTCATGACAGTGCCCTATAAGTGCCCCATACGATTTGAGCCTCTCCTCTCCCTCTGGTCTCATCTCCTACTGTCACTGGTTCTCTCCACCATCAGCCACACTAGTCACCTCATTCTCAGGTCAGGCCCACTCTAATCTCAGACTGCATATTGGCTGCTGGTTGGCTGGCCCCTTCCCCTGTAATACTTGAAACGCCCATGTCCTCACCTCTCTCAAGTGTTGACTCAAAGCCATCCACCCTAGCTACTGCACGTACAACAGCAACTGCTCACCTTTTCCCTTACTTTCTCTCTCTCTAGTCCTTATCATTTTATTGGCCCATTCATTATGCTTGTGGTTTAAAGACTGTCTTCCCATTAGACTGTTAGCCCCACGAAGGCAAGAATACGTCTTCCCCCTTGAACTGTCTACTCAAATATCCAAAACACCTAATATGTTGCTGACACGTGGCTGGTGCTCAATAAATATTTTTTAGCTAAATAATCAAATAAATAGAAGTATTTTTTGATGCATTAGGAAGGCATATCTTACGAGCCCCTGATATCTAAAAGCGTTTTACTTTTGCCATCAAAATGAAAACCATCTAGGATGAGTCTAAAATTCTAGCATCCAAACTTTTTTTTTTCCATTAGAGGATTTATTTGGAGAGCAAGTAAAATGAGTCCATATGATTAAATCTAATTATAAGTATACCGAAACCTTCATTACTACTACTTATCCATATTAGCATAATCACATTAAAAAAATTAATTTATTAATTTTTATAAACATATAATGTATTTGTATCCCCAGGGGTACACATCCAAACTTTTTCTTTAAAAGTCTGAAAATGATATTTTCTTGTCTCATGATACTAGAGCAGCAGAGAAATCAGAGTCCAGCCTAAGTTTTATTCCTTTATGAATAACTTTTCTGCTCACATACTTGGCAAGATATTTTTCATGCTTTTTATGAATACTTCTGCTAGAATGTATATAGGAATGTGTCTCCAAGGACGCTTTGCTGGCTCTGCCGGTAGAGCACGAGACTCTTGATCTCAGGGTTGTAAATTAAAGCCCCATGTTGGGCATAGAGATTACTTAAAATTAAAATCCTAAAGAAAAGAAAAGAGAAGAAATTAAAAATAAAAGGAGTGTGTCTCCCATCACTGATTTGCAGAGAGTATCCATTCAACTTCTAGGAGTTAAGACTTCTAGTGCAGCTAAGTTTTCTTCTATTATGTCTTTGATTACTATTTCTGATCCATTTGCTCTAGGCTCTTCAGTAATATCACTTTTCTGTAGGTTGGCTCTCTACACTCTGCTCTTCATGACCACTTTTTCTTCTATTTCTTCATTTTTTTTCCTTTGCACTTAGGAAGAGGTATTAATATTAGTAGTGAACACACAGTGGTTGATTTTCCAACAGTCCAAAGGATTAGTGTGATTCAGTCACAGTAACTCCATTCTACTTGTCATCACTGGTTTGGGAAAGTGCATGTTTAAGTCATCCTGAGCCAGTGAAACATGGGAAGATCTCCTCAGGGCTTCCAGAGAAAAGCAATTGGATATGAAGCTGGCTGGCCCAGTTGTTGCTGGATGCCATCTTATCACAAAAGCTATTTTGAGGACAAAGCTGACTCACGGAGGTTGGACAAACCTGATTCCATGATAGCTTCGTGAGGACACAGAAACAACCAGTCCCAAAGCCTGCCTTGCTTCTACATTTCTTGTTATATGAGATACAGTGGAGTCTGGAACCAAGTCAGCGGCTGCCCAGTGGGGGCTGTGACCATAAGGAGAAGCCGTTGGGGTACCAGAACCTTGGGGATGCAGGTGCTGCTGGCGAACCTACCAATGCAGAGAAAGAGGAGAAACACACTGGCTTTTTTTCCCCTCCATGCCTAGTTTTCCATGGTGTCATCTTTTGCTGAAGCCGGTCAGAAACCAGCTGGCCTGGGACTCTGAGCTCAGCTTGAAAGTTCTAGCTGTGCTGCCCTCACCCCTTCAACAAGTCAAGTAGACCCCAGGGGACACCAGGGAAGGGATCTGAAGCCACATGTGCCACCAGCCCAGCTCCCTTACTTAAATCACAAGCTCTGTTCCTTTTATGAATCTGTTCTGTTTTCTGCCTCCCTTCATATACTCGCCACCCTCGCCCGTATGACCTTGTCTCCTCCATCTTCCTTTTCACGTCATTCTGCTGCCTTGTCCCCATCACGGGCTCTGTTTTTAGGGACGTAGAGCTATGTCTTCTTGCACTCTGTAGGTGAGAGCATCCATGGCACACAGTTTCTCAGACTATCTTCTGGATCTTCTGATGAGGGGTATGGGTCGCCTTTCTATTCTGTGGATGCTGTCCCCATTTTTGGTTTTTCTACTCCCTTTCCCCGTCATGGATCTATTTATTTATCTCCCTATTGAGCTTCAGTTAAGGGAAGATCAGACACGAGGTCTGTTAAAATGCAGGGGAAGTCCGTGGTGCCGGTCTCATTCCACCAGGGGGGCCTTGGAAGGCCTGAGCAGAGGTAGGCTCATGAGGATGGTGCCCAGCCTCCCTCTGCTTCCATATTCACCTGGTGTGACTGTGCCCCAGCCCCACCCCCACCGGGAGGCCTCTTCTACTACCCTCTTCCCAGAAGAGCTCTCAGGTTGCTATGCAACCCGGGTTCCTTGGTTTCCACCTCTGCACTTCCCTGCGTCTCCTAGAATGCACTGTATCTCCAAAGACATCCCCTAATGCTTGTTTGACCTCTAGAATATTTTTGTAGCGACTGCCTGATTGCCTGAACACTCGGGGTGGTGAAGCTCAGGAGCGGGAGCTCCCTGACTCAGACATGAGGTCATCGTGTTGGGGCCTCGGATCTGCTTTGCGGCCCCCTCCCTTCCCGTCTTCCTTCCCTCCTCTTGCCTGTCTTTGCAGCTATGTCAGTACGAAGACAAGAACGGCTGCCCTTCCAAAGCCCGGAATCACCTTACTGCTGGAAGAACGATCATCTCTGGGCGCCTCCCTACTCGAAACTTGTTTTTTTGTCCCAATTCCTTCCTGTTTCAAAGTCCGACATAAACGGGCTTTAGAGTAGGAGAGAGACAGAGGGAGAGCCAGGCAGGCAAGCATCTTCCCACCTGAGCCTCGCCCAGTCTTATCCCTTCATCACCGCACAGGATGCCCCCAACGTGTGGCTATTTCCGGCTTTCATGAGTCACCACTAATGTGCTATTTTCTGGGGCGTGGCGGTCTCTGATTTCAATTGTCTCCCTTCTGCACTGGGAGGAAACCACACCATGAAGAGGAGCGGTTCACACTGGATCCCTTCAGATCTAGTCTCCCAAGCCATTCCTGCTTCTTCGGACTTCCCCCGATACCCTCACCCAGCCACTGGCTCTGCCCTTGGCCCTCTCCCTTGTCTCTGCAAACTGTTAAATGGTCCCCAGGGACTGCACGTGACAGGAAAGGCCTCTCCCACACTGCCCCCCTCCCCCCAAGAGCTGCCCTCCCTCAGCAGATGCGCCCCCCCCTCCCTGGGGCCCCTCCTCCCTGGGTCACAGACTGTGACCAAGTCTTATTGCCTGTCTCTGGGAATTCATTTCCTGTCTCTCCTCAGTTCCACCTCTCTGGGGCTCCCCGGCCCTCCCCCATCCCCCGGCACTGTGCCCCCTCACGTTTGCCAGGCAGCTGGCTGCTTCCATTATTTTTATGCCAACACAGTTTAAAGATCTCCGCCGCCTCCGTGCTGTCTGCGGAGACGCGGCAGTTACACTCCTCTGACATCCTGGTGTCATTAGGGTCCACGCGCACTCTCCTCGGCTAATGAGGCGGCAGAAAGAAAATTAAGGGGAAAAAACCACACAGGCGCCTTACTCTATATGCAGATGGAGAAATAAAGCAAGAGCAAGAGAAACAGAGGTGCGCCATTTAGGGGAGCTCACCTCCCTCCTCCCAGGGGGAGGGGCGCATACGCCACTCACTCACTGGAGACAGGAGGGAAATGGAGTCTGGTTTGTGACTACTACCACCCCAGGATTCTCCCCCTGAAAAGCTTGGGAGGTTGGAGAACCGTGAAGTCACTTCACCTTGTTCTGTACTTAGGTAAAACGCAAATGTAAAAACTTGGGGCCCATCCTTCCAGCATGGTCAGTGCTGGGAAGGTAAGGCAAGACCAGAGCTCTGCAGATGTTTCTAGAATCTGTCATTCTCACCGCCAATCTTCGTTTCCCCTGGCGGAAGCTATCTGCAGGCCTCACCTGGATTGCCACAGCAGCGTGTGCTTTCCCACTCATCCCCTGCCCGCACATTTTCTCTATACTTCTGCAGAAAAATCAACCCCATGCTCATTTGATTATGTCACTTCTGCTTCAAATGATGTAATACATTCCCACTGCTCTTAAGACAAAGGCTAAGACTCTTAATCCCTGAAACCCCTGCCCCTTGCCCCCTCTTACTGCTTCCTTCTAGCTCCCGGGTCATCTTTCAACTGCCCCTACTACAGTGCTCTTTCTGCCCCAGGATTCTTGCCTATGCTGCCGGGAATGGCCCTTCCTTTCTTCACGCAGCTGAGTCTTCAGCCTTCAGGTCTGGGCTCACCCCACACGCGCCCAGGGAAGTCTCTCACCTTGCCCTCTGCGTCAGCCAGCTCAGGCCCCCATTTGGCACTTTCGAGCCACACAGGGCCTTGTTTGAGCAAGCTCTCCGACCATGGCAACTTCGCACTGAGCATGTAGTGGTCTGAGTCAAGGCTGTCCTCCACTCAGGTGACTGGCAGCTCCACTAGGGCGGGACACACGCGAACTGCCGTCCAACACCAACTCCAGCACTGAGCACAGGCGTTCTGAGAAACGTCTGCTGAAGGAGTAAGCAAGTGCCGGGGGGGAAACAGCCTGTGTGTGCGGCTTGGTGGAGATGGCTCATTGCTGCTGCTGTCCCTGCACAGCTGGCACTCCTGGGCCAGTCTGGATGATTTAGATGGCCCAGCACAGGGGAACAAGGGGCAAGAGATGTGAGCAAAACCCACATTGCAGACCAAGCATCTGACCCACTATCCACTAGTGACAATTGCAAAACAAATTTGGATCTGCTGGTGTGTGTCACCCCCACCCTCCCGCCTGCTCTCCTGCAGGCCGGCGCCCGCCCAGGCGGACAGCTTCCAGGATTCAAACCCGGCAGCAGCCTGCCACCGCGCCTGCGCCTGCCCTCGCGCCCCAACGTCTGACTCCGGTGTTAACTAGCGGGCAGCCGGGCAGAAAGGCCTGGCACTGTCAACATGCTTGCTTCCCAAGCTGTGACACCACTTTGATTTTCGGGGCAGAGCACTGCGCACGGCTCCGATGGATGCTCCGAGTCCGCCCGCAGCGGCGACGGTGCCTTTGTCTGGGCATGGGGGAGCTGTGATTTATGTCATAAGCTCGCTGTGAAACCTTTGCCTCAGTAATTCTGAGCTCCGTGGGTGTCTCTTTACATCTATTTAAAGCACGGCTGTTGCCCACGGACGGCGTGCTCTGTGACATTCCCCGGTGCCTCTGTGTACGCCCCGCCACGGCGCTGAGTCTTGCCGGCAGAGCGTCTTTGTGGCTCGGTTCAGTGTTTGCTGCGCACTCCACGAGTCTGCTGAGCAGTCGGGTCTGTCCCTTTGATGCCCTGTGTGGTGATTAGACCCCTTCCCTGGTGGACCACTTGCAGGGGCCTGGGGGGAGGGATGGGCTGCTGCCTGATTTCCAGAGTTCACTGTGTTTGTCCTGGGCAAGGCTAGAACAAACGCGGCCGCCTGCCTCTGTTTACAGGATTCCCAGGGTGGCGGTCAGTGTGTTCCCCTTTGAAACCCGCTCCAGACCTGAGCGCCAGGGGCTGGTGGCTGTGGACCCCATCAGCACTCCTCCGTGGGGTGCCCCCTAGAGGTATGGGGGATCTCGGGGCTAAGAAGACTCATCCCGGTTTCCAAAGATCTAACCCGAGGGGCACTGCCCCTGGAGTTGCTGGAGCTCACTTCATTCATTCAACAAACACTGATGGAGGAATTGCCCTGCGGCACTGTGCTCACTGTGGGGTGGGGGAGACAAGGTGGCAATGCTTTTTTGTGAACACCTCCAGGTGTTAAGCTTTCTCAAGAAAGCTCCAATCCCTTCCCAGATGGTGTGAAATGACTGAGAGATCCATTGTCACTTTTAGGAGCCAAGCACTTCTCATGGCTTCTTGGTCATTGCTGTATAACGGCCTCTGAGTTCAAACCTGCCCGAAGCCCCCCCCACCCCCAACCAGTAGCCATGCTCTAGTCTCATGTGGCTGGCCAAGCATGGGGGAATTCCAGGAGGGGGCCCTTGGGGCCCAGGCGGGAGACATTGTGCCTTCTCCTGCATCTTGAAACGAAGATAGGATAATTCTTAGACCTCTGAAGACAGAGTTCAGGTGCTGGAGGTCCTGCCCCCAGAGATGATGTCCGTGAGGCTGCACTCAGGACTTGGAAACCTACAGAGATCACTCAGATCGCAGGACTCCCAGGCTAACAAAGGATTATGACTCGTCACTACTGAACTATATTGACTTTTTTCTCTTTTAAAGAACTTGCCCCAAATATTTTTCACTTTTGGCCTATGCGTAAGGACATTTATTTTGTTCTGTTTGTTTCTTGGTCCTTCTTTATGCAGGTTCATGCCAGGAAGGGTGAAGTGAGCTTCTTGGTTTAATGCAAACATGGTGTGACCCAGAGGGGCAGCAGGGATGTCCTGTTCCCATTGCATCGGCTGATAAACCAAGATCGCTAATACGGGGACACATTGCAATGTAAATGATGACTATGAAAGGTAAGTGGTACAGAATATGGAAATGCTGGTGCTCCCTTTCAAGAGCCTGCCATATTGAAATTCTACATTAGTGGAGTGCCATGGAGAACGATTCAAAGATACTGTGAGAGGTAGGGGAAGAACCTTGTCACAGTGCTGGTGAGGTAAGGACACACCGAGGGAGTTATGTGGGTGGAATTTCCCCTCTTTCACCTATGTTTTAATAGACCCAAGTGTTACTCTGAATGCATCTACAAGGCAAAGTTGGCATTTGAGAGAGATGTGTGGATTTCACTATTTCAGACCATCTAGAGTGATGTCCTTTTAAAGTAGAAGCTTTTCAGCTATTTGTTCAAAACATACCCAGCCAAAATGTATCTCCTGCATATGATCAGTGAGTCTGGGGATAATTTTTAAGTCAAACACTCTCAGTTTATACCTAATGGCATAACTTCCTTTCAATGGAGTCTTTTTAGGAGGACAGACCCTTATTCCAACCAATATTTGGGGGACCTTCGTTTTGGAAATATTTTCCATCTTCTAAATGCTTTCTCTAATGGGCAATCCTTACCCTTTATCTTTGTCATTTCAGGGCAGATCTGATATGTGGAAAAAGTGACAGGCTGCTTCAGAGTCAAGTCTGCAACTTGGGGCTGAGACCCCAACACAGCCCTAACCCTGAACGAGGCATTTCACCTGGCTGAAACCCAGGTGGGAGAACCTCATGGGCCTGGGTCACGTGCCCGGTGTATTTCGCAGGAGTGTGGTGTGGACTGAATGTCAGATATTTGCGGACATGTCAAGTGCTTTCATTCAAGTAATGACTAAGGTAGGTAGCCAGATTGGGTATTTCATTTTATATCAAATACTGGACGGACTTTCATTGTTTACCAATTAGATAAGCTGCCAAAACATTTTGAGCCACGAGGGCGCTGTCCAACTAAGTGTCCTGCGTCCCCAGTTTATTTAAAAACAACTATATTTAAGTTGGCTCTGCATCCAACGTGACTTGAACTCACAACCCGGGATTAAGAGTTGCAGGCTCCACCCAGGGAGCAAGCCAGGCGCCCAGCCAACTGAATTTTCTAGGGACTGGCCTCAGGACACCTGCCCTTCCAAGTGTGGCCCCAAGTCCAGCAGCCCCCGCCTCACCAGGGAGAGCTATATTCCCCCACCTCCCGCACCCGGGGAATCAGAAGCTGCAATCCCGACAAGTTCGCAGGCGCAGCGAGCCCCCAGCTGCAGGCCGGTCCCTGGGGCCCTCTTACCTTGGGGAAGGCATCGGGCCACACGGCCGGAGAGCCGTGGTTGAGCAGCGCCTGCACCGTGCGCTGCGGGCCGGGCTCAGGAGCGCAGGCGGCAGTCTGCAGCGCGCGGGCCAGCGGCGAAGCCCCGCCGTAGTCGAGCGCGCCCGTGTCAGCGCCGTGTCGCAGCAGGAGGAGCGCCAGCCCCGGGCACGCGTGGCCGCAGGCCTTGTGCAGCGGGCTGCGCTCGTCCTCGTCGCGCGCGTCCGCCACCGCCCCGCGCCGCAGCAGGAGCGCGCACAGGCGCAGGCGGCGCGCGTGCTCGTCGGGCCTCTGCGCCGCGCCGCACGCCGCGCTCAGGGGCGTCTCGCCGCGCCCGTTCCTCGAGTCCACGCGCGCGCCGCAACCCAGGTAGAGGCACGCGTGCTCGTCCAGGCCGCGCTGCGCCGCCACGTGCAGCGGCGTGTCCCCGCCCGCGCCGCCCGCGCAGTGCACCGAGGCGCCGTGCTCCAGCAGCGCTTGCGCACACCTGTGGGAAGGCCAAGGCGGGTCATCGCGAGGTCGGGGTGCGCGACCCCCTCTACGGCTCCACCCCCGCGGCCCGATGCTCCCTGATCGCCGCTGCCACCCCTCAACTCCTCCACTGTACTCCTGGGGCATGTTGACTCCGTGGAAAGCAGGGGCGGCTCTGAGCTCAGCATTTCCCTACCCAGGCTCTGGGAGGTCAGACTGAGCTGAGGGGTGGAAGTGAGAGTCTGGACGACCCTGGGGCTTACAAGTGGTGGAGGTAGCTGGAAGGTTTCCAAAGAAGCCATGTGCAGAGTAGGACCTTATGAAGAATTTGTAGCTGCTTGGTGATCCTTGGGAAGGTAATGTGGTTCAAATGGCAGTGCTCGAAGCACTAATTACCTGGGCTCTTTGTCATAGCTGCCAATCACAGAGGGCCTGGGAGTCCTGGTTCTAACGAGGGTCCTTTAGACCATCAGGCTCTTTCTCAGTCTCTGCTGTAAACCGTTTATCTTTGGTGATGGTGTGAGGCAAGGCTTGCTTTGCTCCCACAGAGGGACTCTATGCATCCTTCAAGGCACTGACACGGATTGGTCCTGGGGTGCCCTCAGACAGGGCTGGAAGAAGGAGTAGAGCACATAGCCATCCCTAACTGGGGGGATCCCTTTGTTTCAATTGGACTTTCCTTGGAGACTGTGAATCTTGGCTGGGCCTATCTGGGTACAGACCCCAGTGGTCTCCTGGGGGGGGGGTCCTAGATTCCTATGGGACACTGTGGTCTACCTCAGAGGTGGGAGTCCTCTGCTGCCTCCCAGTCCACCAGTGATCCCAAAGTGTCCTCTTCCTCAAACACCAGTGTCTCTCGGGACAGTGGCTTCCTCAGAGCCTCTTGGCACCTGGGGGAACGCCACACACCTACCTAAGGGCAGATGGCAGGCTGCTGACTGGGCCAGGGTCATGCTGGGCGTTGGGTCTCGGACCCCGGTGGGAAACTCTCTGCTGAAAGCAGGAGGCCAGTTGCACAGCCCCTCCCTCCACCACGGGGCTGGCCCTTGTCCTCTGTGGGCACTCCTAAAACACCAGCCCCACTGCAAACCCGTGCTCCTGGGTCACCGTCTGGACAAGTTGTGAATGTGTTTGCCTTGCCCATGGAGCTTTCGGCCTCTCTAGCTCGTCCGTGCCTGTCAGTCCCCTTCTCATCTCCGCCCTGCTCAGACTTGGGTTGTAGGCCTCTCATCTCTCAGCCCTTCCTGGCCTTCTTCCTTCCTGAGTGGCACTGTGGTCACTCTTCTCAGCATCCCAGCCCCTGGAACTGAGGGGACGTGGCCGTGAGCCTCTGCTCCCTCTCGGTTTCCTGCGTCCTTTCCATCCACCCTCTGGTCCTGCTTTATTCTGAGCTCTGGCTCTCTCAGGAGCGGCCGCCCATCCTGCTTTCTGCCCACAAGTCCATCCCGACTGCCATTGGGATCTGTTTCTGCAACGATTGTTCCATCCTTTCCGCATGTGCCTGGGGAAGGGAGTCCCCTCTCCATCTTCTGCCCCCAGATTTAACTCTCTTCTGCCTCCCTGTCTTGTTCTGTATGTTATTGGCTCTTTGCCTTTTTCTTATCACCTGGCTGCCCTGCATTTCAACTGGTCACTTGGCCCCGTGGACTCCTACTCGTTCATCATCACTGGAAATGCTTCCTCCTTCCGCTCCCACCGTCACCGCCCTGTGTGGAGGCCCACATCATTTCTAGCCTGAGCTTTAGCCGCGGACTCCTACTCTGCCCCCTGCTCTAATCGAGCAAGCTCCATACTACCCAGAAAGAGCCTCTCCAGCGTGACTCAGCCATGTGCCCGCTGAAACCCCGAGGGCTCTTCCTGCCCGCTGCACGGAGCCCATGCTCGTTTCCCCCTCAGACACAGGACGCGGTCTGACCCAGCTCCCACTGGCCTTGCGGCTTTAATTCCTGGAGCTCCAGCCTGTGTCTTAACCCTGCCTGGCCAGGTGCGGTTCTTGGAACACACCTGCTGTGTCGTGCCCTCATGCCTTCTGCCTGCGGCTCCTTCATGGGGGTGGTGCACACATTCCGCACTTCCCCTCCTCTTCATCTGCCATGCTTTCCCAGTGCCACCGACAGAGGGTTACCCTCCTGTGTGTTATCATATACCACATACCTGAAGTGCCCAGGGAATTGCATTTATCACACCACGTTTCAAACGTGCATTAGCACGTCTGACTCCTCTCTTAAGATGGGTGGCTCCCTGAGTGTAGAAATGGGGTTTTATTGGTGTCTGTGCCTCAGTGCCCACGGCAGAGCTAGCCCGCTGTGGGTATTCCCTGAAATTCAACATTTCGCACCAACACATCTGCTTAATGACTGCTTTTCAGCTCTCCTTTCTGCGGCGGCTCTTTTTCCTGTTATTTACCTGGCTGGGGCTCTGAACGAGATCCCCCATCGAGGGTTTCCAGGCTGGAAGTGGCTTCTGTCCTTCCGTCCCATTCATGTCTCTACCCCGGGTCCCTCAGTATTTTTAAATTCTGTCTCTCTAGTTCTCTAGCCTCCCGACAGCAGTATCTGGAGAAGTGGTTTGTCTTGGGGGGGAAGAATCTTTATAAACAAGTACAGTTTGATGTGAAATGTCCTTTGGGACAATAACCAGCGAAGAGAGGATGCAAATTTCACAATCAGTGTTTCACATTTGCTTCCTCCTTGCCTCTCTGGGAGGCATTTTGAACATTTTGAACAGTGCAGCAGGAGGTGAGAAATCAAGGGTTCTGTCTCATTTTGTCGCTGAGCCTGTGTGTGCTCACAAACAATCACAAAACATTTTCTTTTACTATTTTTTTTTTTTTAACAGCAGCCTAGCTTTTCCAAAGAGGTCCGCGGGGAAATAGAGCCGGGTCTCTTTCCCCCATCCAGGGCTTCACCGGCGGAGGGCCAGGTTGCTGTTCGCAACAAGGATACCCATCAGAAGAAAGAGGGCACCGGCCCACCCTCTGGAGGGCTGCAGGTGCCCTTTTTCGTTTTTAATGAAGAGCTTCTAATTGGCTAAACCTTGACACTTCCTTCAAGCAGGCTATGATGTAACTTGCAGACCACAGGCATGAGAGAAACAACACAAACAATTGACTGAGGCAGATCTAGCTGGCGCACACTGGGCAGTCATCAAAAATGAAGGTGTGGGAGCCTGTTTAATGACACGGAAAGCTATTTGCAGTGGTTATGTGAGAAGATTAGGTACAAAACAGCACTGAGCAGTCTTGTGTGTGTGTTTCTTGTTTTTGTGTTTTAAAGCAGAGATTTATAGGCATCGATAGCAAGCAAGCCTGGAAGTAGGCTGATGTGTGTTTACCTACGGCTGATGGGGTGAGGGGTGTTCTGATTTCCTTTTTGCTTGCCTATATTTTCAAAATTTGCATAATGAATCAGAGTTACAGTACGAGAAGGGAGCAAGAGAGGCTGATAGTAACAGACCCGTCCCCTGCCGGCTGTTGCGACATTCCTGGATTCTAAGAATGTCAGCTGAGCTTTCCAGGTTCCCAGAATGAGCTCAAAGTTTCCATGGCTCTGTCCAGGTCCAAGCTGCGCTTCATAGAAAGTATGTATGGCAGTACCCCCGAGAAGGTGAGCCTGAAGTTGGGCAGGGGTGGTGATAAGCAGAGTGGTAAGTGATAACTGTTTTGGGGACCTCCTAGACCTGACCTTGTAGGTGTCAAGTTCTCCAGCGGAAGAAGAAATAGCCCAGGGAGGAAAGCCCCACCCTGGGGGGGGGTGCTTTTGCACAACTGTGTGGGCAACTCAGCTTTGGCCGAGTCCTTTCCTCGGAGGCAGGTTTTGTGAGTAGGTTTCCTGCTATCCTGATAGGCAGGCAAGTCAGGAGGGCCTGGGGCCAGTGTCCAACGGTCACTGTCAGGGACCAAGGCTACATTTCCATGTAAGCATGTCAGAATGACTTGTCTCTGGCTTCCAGGGATTAAGGAGACACTGTGTGTCTGAACAGCCTCTGATCCAAAGCAGCTGGGGTGAACACTAACAGCCCCCATGCCTCTTCGCCATCCTTGATAGTGATCGTGGTGACAGGCTTTTACAAGGGCCCGAGGTTCATAGTACACAGAAAAAGTTACTTGAGCCAAAAAGCAGGAGTTCATAGAGATGAGCCCATCAAGGGCTATTGAATCAGTGTCATTTTAACTTATTTCTAAGTGGGGAAGTAGGGTTCTGAGCCCACATCCTACACATGGCTCCCATCTACCTTCCAGCATCTTCCCGAGGCCCTGCCTGGTTCCCTCCCAGGTGCGGAAGCCCACACCAATCCTTCACCCCGGGCTTTTCTGCTGTTTCCTCACTCCCTTGACACCACCTGCCAAGCCTCCCTGCATCCTGTGAGACAATGCCTGCGCAAGGCTTTCCTTCTTTCCTCCTCATTACTTGGTTTCCATAAAGTCCTCAACAGTGGGATTTCACAGCCTCTGGACCTGAGCTGAGAGGTCCCCAGTACTTGATTTTTAGATTTATTTTTTAAAAATGTTGTCTGCGGTTTTGCAACAAATCTACACTGTGGACGGAATTTGCAGGTGGGGAAACTGAGGCTTAAAAGACCAGTGACTTGCATCAGGCCATATATCCAAGGACTTCCTCCTCTGGCTCCAAAGCTCTCAGTCACTTTGCCCACCTGCTGCCTCTTCCCACTGGTATCGTCTGTTACTCTGAGCCAGGAGTGCAAGGCATTTTCCATAAGTTATTTCTGGACTTTTCTGCCAGTGGTTCGTGCGTTCGCTCATTCATTCAGTAAGCGGGGAACACCGTCTGTGCTGTGTTCAGTACCGCCCTCAAAGCAGGGAGAATTGTGTCTTGTCTAAGCGCGTCACAAGAATTTCTGGAAAGACTCATGGCAGGACCCAGAAAGCAGGACAAAGCAGGGGAGGTCACCAGCCTTGGGGACTTGGGGCTACGGGGCAGGTGCCAGCAGCCTGCTTCTCACCCAGTCGTTCCAGCAGCTCTGCACGCAAGATCTCATTCTTCCCAGCTGGACTCCATTTTCGAGGTTTGGGCAAGGATCTCAAGGGTTACGTGGGAGATGACGGTGAACCCACAGCCAGTACATCGTGCTTGGGGAGGGAGCCCCAGCTACCCCTGGGTAATAGCATGACCCAGCAACCACCAAAAACCGGTACCGAGAGAGCAATGCAACAAATAGGGAGAAGGAACTGTTCAAAATCAAATGAAACTTAAGATCCAGAAACCTCACTTAATCTTTCTCGTGGGGAAACAGACACAGCTCCTATGTTCGCAGGTTAATCATCTGTCTCCTGAGCAGTGTTTCCTATGGCCGGAGGTCGCCAGGGTCCTTGGATAAGCCTGACTGCCCTTCCCCATTCTCCTTCCATGACTGTTGTCCAGTCCCCCTGACAGGCAGAAGGGGTTTCACACTGGTTGATGTGCATAGTGAGTGTTAGGAACCAATCTTGTTGGATCATCGTTGCTACTATGTTTCCTTTTCAGAGCTGGCATGCCTGGTGATGGGCTGGGGACTGGTCCCTGGGTCAAGGTGGCTGGAGCCCCAAGTCTGGGTCCCTGGGTGGGGGCTGGACGCCACCATTTGAGCCCTGGGCAAGTGCCAGCCTATGGGAGGCAGGGGACATGGGGGAGTGACTGAGAGGAAAATACAGCCGTGTTTTCTAATGAAGCCATTGCAAGAAGTTTCCCTCCTGTGGATAGACTCCCCAGCTGGCTCTGAATGAAGGACGGGGAAGTCACTGCCCTGAGACTTTGATGGAGGAGCAGTTCCACTTTATTTCCCTGGACCTTCTGCTGAGGGTCTCTTTTGGGGACCTGCCACCCGCCCCTTTCTGTTTTGTGGTTTCTTTTCTTTCTCTTTCTTCAGGGATGCTAAACTGTGAGACTAAACAAGCATACATGTTTACAGTTGAAATGACTGATGTGCATGGACAAATCCGTCAGGGTAGGGGCAAGATTGAGAGAGAAATCGCCCGGCCATTTCCATCCTTATGGTTTCTCTTGGAGCAATGGCCATCACTTACATTTTTTTTCTGAAGTGATCGATGGTTGTGGCTGCTGATGATATTTTGGGCAGAGTCTCCCCAGATTGCAAGTGAAACCCTGCATTTTGGCGAACTGGGAAATGATTTAAGGAACAAACTGAGCATTCTGCTTTGCTTGCCCCTGAAGTAGTACCTGACTTTCTAGAAGCTTCACTAGTGTCCCTTCCTCAACAAGAAATAGACAACCCCTTTCTCCTCCCAATACACTGGATGAAGAGGAAGACCCAGAATCATCAGAATGATGAGCAAAATGAAGAATGAACAAAAGAAGAACGTAAGACTTGACTCCCTTTTAAAGCAGGTGTAGGGATAAGGTGGGGGGGCTTTGAATTGGATGAGAGAAAAGTTTTATGTATGTATGCATGCTTGAATGCATGTATGTATGTATTTTTAAGGTGAGGGAAATGTTGCAGACAGAGGAATGCACTGGTCTTAAGGCTACTGTTGTATAAATTTTGACAAAGGAATACACTTGTGTAAGTAACATCCAAATCAAGATGTCAAATGTTTCTATCACCCAGGAAGTTCCCTTGTGTTTGTTATGTGTCAGTCATCACCCCCATACACAACCGCTCTTCTGATTTCTCTCATGATTTAGTTTTGTCTTTTCTAGAATTTTCTCCTTTTTGGTGTCTGACGTCTTTTGCTCAATGTAATGTCCGCGGCGTTCATCCTTATTGTTGCATGCATGAGTCACATTCATTTTTATTTCAGAGTCATATTTAATTGTATGGATATGCCACACTTTTCAAATTCCTTCTTCTATTGAGAGTGATGGACATTTGAGTGTTTCTGGTTTTTTTTTTTTTTGGCTATTATGAATAAAGCTGTTATGAACATTTATTTTTTAAAGATTTAATTTATTTATTTGAGAGAGAGCATGAGCAGGGGGAGTAGCAGAGGGAGGGGGGAAGCAGGCTCCCCACGGAGCAGGGAGCCCAATGCAGGACTCGATCCCAGGACCTTGGGATCATGACCTGAGCTGAAGGCAGATGCCTAATCAACGCCCTGCTATAAACATCTTTGTGTTAGTCTTCTTGAGGGC
The DNA here is from genome assembly GCF_020171115.1 of Neogale vison. Classification (NCBI taxonomy): domain Eukaryota; kingdom Metazoa; phylum Chordata; class Mammalia; order Carnivora; family Mustelidae; genus Neogale; species Neogale vison. The sequence continues at coordinate 43,359,975 of NC_058093.1, forward strand.
ATATTTTCTGATTTCTCTTGGGGAAATATCTCGAAGTAGAATTGCTGGCAGGTGTGTAGTTGATATTTAAGATATATTTAATGTATATAGATGGCCAACATTTTTGGAAGTGATTACATTATTACACACTCCCAACAACAGTGTACATGAGTTGTGGTTGTTCTGAATTTTTCCTGATGTTCATTATTTCTCAGTGTTTTTGATCTTAGCCATTCTAATGGGTGTGAAAGAGTGAATTTTTCCTCGTGGCCTCAATTTGCATTTCCCAGATGGCTAATGATGTTGAGCACCTTTTCATTGACTTATTGGACATTTATATAACTTTCTGGAAGTGTCTGATCAAGGCTTGTGCCCTGAGGGTAAAGGTTTGATTTGGCCTGCATTACCTCTTTTCCTTCCTGATGATGAGTTATAGATGTTCAAATAGGACTTGGCAAATGACCAGAAAACTGACAAATCTGCCTGAGAGGCCATCCAGGGTTGGTGGGAAGGGGCGTAAACCTGGGATAGTTCATGTCTGAAAGGTGGTGACTAGATACAGAGTTTTTTGAAAAGAACTTAGGTGAACAAGGGAGAGGTGATCTTTCAGCATTGGCCTATCTTACAACACTCGGCTTTTGGGAATTTCCACCGTGTGCCACCTTACTAGCAAAACATGGGTCCTTGAAGAGGCTCAGTTTCCTGATCTGCAGACTGGGGATAACCATGCCTTACAGGTCTGCTAGAGGACTATGGGAATTAAGACCCTTGCAAGTGCTCAGGAATGTGTGACGTTCTGCAAATAATCAAATCACCTGACGGGGGCAGCCTCTCCCTGACACCTTGCTCTTTAATACCCTTCTGATGCCTCGAACACCTGTTGGATCAGGCCACGTTTTCTCCCCTCAAAAAAATAACTCATTCATTTAGGGTGTGGAAAGTGCAGACAGTTTTCTGGATTATGTATCAGTGCCCGAAAGCCTGGCTCCTTAGGCAGGTAACTCTTCTGTTATTCGGTGGAGACATTGGGGTTGGTGTGGGGACTTTCAACAGTTATCCATGCTTGAACCTGACCAGAGAGTGCCTTTTTTGCCTCAGGAAACCTAATACCCTCTTTCTCTCTGCTCGGATTTCAGCCTGTCTGGTCTGAACCAGAAAAGCATTGTCCAGTGATTTTCTTCAGTGATTTTAAAGGTAATTAGCTGCTTTCAGAGGTCTAATTCTGGCTTATGAATTATATTTTATTAAGTCAAATTAATCCAGCTGGGACAAAAAAAGTTAACATGCATGCTTTTTACTAGTATGTTCATGAAGGAAGAGAGTCCTCCTGACTTCTATTTAAGTCCAGATAACTTTACATGAAAAAAAGAATCAGGACTCTACTAATTCTTTTTCTCATTTTAATTATTTCAGAATTTTAAAAAGGGTCAAGGAGAAGAGCCTGATAATAAATAGGGCGAGGCTGACATGCAGGCTACTAACGTGAAGAGAGTAACTTTACTGGAACTTTTCTTTTTGGGAAAATCTCTTCAAAAGGCTCCTAGATTAAAGCTTCGATATCCCTTTTTGTGTGTTGAATTCTGAATTCTGAAGCTTGCTGGTTGGAAGGAAGCACAGATAATTTTTCTTTTTTAATCCCAGGAACTCAGAGACTCAAAGGTTTTAAAGTCTTGCACCCATGGTGAATTGCTGACTAAAAGGGGTTGGAGCAGAAGTGGGTCCCTAGGTGTGGAGACCATTGTCATCAAGAGTAAGAAAATGAAATGGCTCTGTATGTAGGTCAACGACCCCCTCTCTACTGTAAGGTAAAAAAATTAAGGATGACCTAAAATCTACTATGTATAAAAGATTCTGGAGAAAGTAGCTCTTTCTTGTCAAAGTGATAATATGTTTATACTACCTGAAGACAGACCTCCTCGGAGTCTAACTTTAGGGGAACTCTTTAGAGCTGAAAAGCTGTGGTCGAAACCCTAAGCCCTTTCTGACATCTACTACCTTTTTATCCTTCAAGGTAGTTGGCTATGTTATTGTAGAGGTGTTCAATGGAATCCACCAGCATTTCCCATTATAATCATGGATATTGAAGGGATTCTAAGTCAGCTGTTGCATAGTTCAGCCTGAACTTCTGGGATATTCATCACTTATCTCAAACTTTCCCCCACTAACCAGGATTTAAATAAGTCAAGACTGTCAAATGAAAGCACCAGGGGGAAAGATTCACATTGAGAGACACGTAGAGGCAGAAGACAAATGAGAAGAAGAAAAGGAGGAGAAATGAAGACAAAAGAAAGGAGATTTTTAAATCTCCCCATTAATTCAAAAGCATTTTAAAAAGTCCTTATTAAACCATGTTCTGGACCTGTATGATTCCTAAAAAACCAGCTCAAGCCAGGAAATTAGTTTCTATCACACAGTGTATAGCTCTGGTGGTCTGCGTACATCTCAGCTCTTTATGATATCCAAATGTGAGCTTGTTGGCTTATTGGAAGAGCTGTTGAAGGGATTCACAATAATTTGTACTCTGAATAGGTGTTTCTATCTCCTTTCTTAGTAAAGAGCAGTATTTTTCTAATATTGTAAAATGGGAGGTTGGAGCCCAGGGTGTGAAGCTAACTTGGTTTTAAAAACTCTTTTTAGTTTAAAACTATTTTAGATTTATAGAAGAGTTGCAAAGGTAGCACAGATAATTTCCAAATGCCTCTCACCCAACTTCCCCTAAAGTTGAACTAGCAAATGGAGAATGCCTACAGCTGAGGACAGAAATGGATGACAAGGTCTGAACTTACAACATGACTGGCAAACACTGAACTGCTTGACCTCTCAAAGGACCTCTGGGCTCCCAGATGGGGGCTCCGTGAAGAGATCCTAGGCAGAGAGCAAGGGACTCTCTGAATTGAGGAGTGGGATCTAGGAGTCTGGGGAGGTCAAGGCAGGTGGCATTTGCAAGGCAAAGTACTGGGCAGGGGTGTCTTCACAGAGAAAAAAACTTTGTAGCGGGTCCCCTTGAAAATGCGTGCGATTACTGGTTAGTGTATGTGTGTGAGGGAACTGCTCATGACTGGGGAAATAGCACCCCTCCCTGAAAAGCGTTAGAGGAAATTGTGCCCATAGCATGTACGGGTTCAGGAATAGTGCCTGTTCTCAACAACCAGAGCATAAAATCTCATAAATAATGGGGCGTGGATTGGAGTGCTAAGAAGGGTGTTGTCTCAGTAGTGGGGAAAAATTAACCTTAGACTAAATACTGCTGTGGTCAAGACCCAAAAATGTTATAAAGTATTTCCAAGTAACTTTATATTCCAGAGCAGAGATCAAGAATATTGATAGGGATACAAAAATATCCAGCACCCAGTGAAATAAAAGGGGTGGGGGGAAAGAAAGGAAAGAAAGGAAAGAAAGGAAAAAAAAAACTCAGTCAATTAAAACTGACCTAGATGATAGTCTTAGTAGATAGGTAAAACAGTTACTACAATGGTTACCATATATTTGAGAAGCTAGAAGAAGGACAAAGCATATTAAGTAAATGTGGGGGAAGATAATAAAAGAAACCTAACATTGGACTTCTAAAGTTGAAAACCATGACTGAGATGAAAAATACACTGGATGGGAATAATGGTAGATCATGTATTTTAGAACAAAAGATAAGTACAGAAGAAAAAAGTGAACAAAGCATGGGTAAGCTGTGCAACCTCAAATGGTGTCACATACCTGTAATTGGAGTCCCTGAAAGGGAGGAGGGGATTGTATAGAAAAAATGTAAAGAAATAATTGACAAAATTTTTCCAAATTTGATGAAAAGTATAAGCCCATAGATCCAAGAAACTCACTGAATCTTAAGGATAAGAAACATGAACATCAAAACACATTATTATCAAATTTCTTAAATCAGTGATAAGGAGAAAAGGTTTAAGCTAAGGAAAAGGACATTATTACAGAAGAACAAAGATAAAGAAGACAGACTTCTCATTGAAAAATGCAAGTTTAAAGATAATGGAGCTGTCTAAAACACTGAAGGAAAAAAACTCTGCCAACTCAGGATTCATTACCTAAGAAAGTATCTTTCAAACACTCAGGTGAAATAAAGATGTTTTCAAACATACAGACACTGAAAGGATTCATCACCAGCATATCTTCCCTCAAAAAAATATTTTAAAAAAGTCCTTCAGGCAGAAAGAAAATGATACTAGATGAAATCTTTGATCTATACAAAAGGATAAAGGAAACTGGAAATAGGAACTCCCTGGGTAAGCATAAACACGTTTTCTTATTATTTCAATATATTTAAAAATTATCGACTAGTTGAACAAAACTTTAGCAACTTATTATGGGAGTTTTATGTAGAAGTAAAATGTGTGATACCAACAGCACAAAGGCTAGGAGGAGAGAAATGGAAGTATACTGTTGTACTATATGTGAAGTAGTATGGTATTACTTGAGAGCAGACTGATAAAGCAAAGATGTATCCTATAAACCAAAGCAGCTACTAAAATAACACAACAAAATGTTGTATAGGATAAGCTAAAACAGGAGATAAATTGGAATCACAAAAAATCCTCACCTTTAAAAATAAAAGATTTTATTTATTTATTTATTTATTTGAGAGAGAGAAAGAGAGAGAGCATGAGCAGGAAAGAGAGACAGAAGGCAGAGGGAGAAGCAGACTCCCCACTAAGCAGGGAGTCCAATGTGGGACTTGATCCCAGGACCCCAGGATGATGACCTGAGAAAAAGATGCTTAACTCACTGAGCCAGTCAGGTGCCCCCACCCCCCAAATCCTCAATTAATACGGAAGAAGGTAGAAAAAAAGAAGATAAAGGGAACAAATAATGGATAGAAAAAAATAGCAAGATGTTTGATTTGAACCTAGCCATGTCAAAATCACATTAGATGTAAATGATTTAAGCATCCAATTAAAAGGCAGAGACTATCAGACCAGATTTAAAGAAAGATCCAACTATAAGCTGCCTATAAGAAATCCACTTTAGAAATAAAGACACAAACTGAGTTTGGCCTCCAATCAACTCTCAGCAAGAAACTAAGACCTTCAGGGGCGCCGGGGGGGGTGCACAGTCAGTTAAGCACTGGACTTTTGTTTTTTTTCTCAGGTTGTGATGGGGATTGTGAGATGGAGCCCGGTGTTAGGCTCCTTGCTCAGTGTGGAATCTGCTTAAATTTCTTTCTCCCTCTCCCTTTATCCCCCACCCCAACCATTCTCTAAAATAAATAAATAAAGCTTTAAAAAGACCCCTGAGGCCTTCATTCCACCGTCCCTGAGGAACTGAATTCTGCTGATGACCTTATGAGTTTGGCAGCAGATTCTTTTCCAGTTGATTCTCCAGATGAGACCCTGGGCCTTGATGACATCTTGATTGGAGTCTTGTGACTGTGAAGTACAGAACCCAGCACAGCCATTCCCAAACTTTTTACCCATAGAAATTTTGAGGTAATAAATGTGTGTTGTTTCAAGTTGTTTTCAAGTTTGTGGTGTTTTTTTTTTTAAAGATTTATTTGACAGAGATCACAAGTAGGCAGAGAGGCAGGCAGAGAAAGTGAGAGGGAAGCAGGCTCCCTGCTGAGCAGAGAGCCCTATGCGGGACTCGATCCCAGGACCCTGAGATCATGACCTGAGCCAAAGGCAGAGGCTTAACCCACTGAGCCACCCAGGTGCCCCGATTTTTTTTTAAATTAGGATCCAAGCCCAATTTGGGGCTTGACCTCATGACCCTGAGATTAAGACCTGAACTGAAATCAAGCGTTGGAGCCTTAAATGTTTGAACCACTCAGGTGCCCCTGTGGTGATCTGTTATGGAGCAGTAGAGAACTAATGCAGATGTTAAAAGATATACTAATGAAAACACTGTTCAGAAGCAATCTATATTAACATCAAACTAGATATTTTAATATGAAACTAAGTAGACTTTATTTTTTAGTTGCTTTATTTTATTTTTAAAAGGTTATTTATTTGAAAGGGAGAAAGTGAGAGAGCACAGGGTGGGGAGGGACAAAGGGAGAAGGAGAGAGAATCTCAAGCAGAGTCCACCAAGGGCAGAACCCGACATGGGGCTTGATTTCACAGTCCCGAGACCATAACTGAGCTGATGAGTTGGATGCTTAACCCACTGAGCCTCCCAGGAACCCCAAGACTATGTAGATTTTAGAGCAAAGAATATTACATGCCATGTGCAACTGATGAATCACTACATATTACCTCTGAACCCAATAATACACTATATGTTAACTAACTTGAATTTAAATAAAATATAAAAAAAAGATATCTTTTCATAATGATAGAGGTCATTTCTTTAAGAGGACATAACTGCTAAATATCCATGAACCTAATAACAAAGTTTCAAAAGATTTGAAGCAAAAGCTGATAGAACTGTAGAGAGAAATAGACAAATCCATGATTGTAGTCAGAGATTTCAACACCTCTTTATTCCATATAAAAGAAAGGAGCAGAATATCAGTAAGGATATGGAAGACTTAATACTATTCAGAAACTTGACTCAGTTGACATTTATAGAATACTTCCCCATAAACTGCGGAATACAAATTCCTTTCTGGTGTACCTGGAACATTTGCTAAGACCAAATATATTTTGGATAATAGAAGAAGACTCAAATTTAAAAGTACTAAAGTGATACAAAGTAAGTTCTTTAATCACATGGAATTAAATTAGAAATCAATACTATAGATATCTGGAAAATACCCAAATATTTGAAAACTAAATAACACACTTCTAAATAATTATGATTCAAAGAAAAAAAAGAGAAATTAGAAAGAATTTAAGACTAATTGAAAGTAAAAATATGATATTAAGATTCGTGGGATTTAGCTAAAGTAATACATATGGGGACATGTATAGCACCAAAAGCCTATATTAGAAAATTAAAAAAAATTGTCACATCAATGACATTAGTTTCTATTTTCAGAAATTAAAAAAAAGGAGAGCAAATGAAATTCAAGATAATTAAAGAATGGAGGGTAATAAAGACCATAGGAGAAGTTAGTGAAATAGAAAACAGTAAAACCAACTAACCAACCAATGAAATCAAAAGCAAGACTGATCAGGGTGGAAAATAAAAGGAACAATATAATGAATTCCAATATCATTAATGAGAGTGATGCTATTACTATAGCTTCTATAGATTAAGAGGATAATAAGGAACAACTTATGCCAATAAATTCAGCAATGTTGATGAAAGGGCTAAATCTCTTGAAATATACAAGCTATCAAAGCTCACTCAAAAGGAAAGAAATATTTTGAGTAACACTATAGCCATAAGAGAAATTGAATTAATAGTTAAAAAGAAAATGTACAGGGATGCCTGGGTGGCTCAGTTGGTTGGACGACATCTTTCTGCTCAGGTCATGATCCTGGAGTCTCAGGATGGAGTCCCACATCGGGCTCCCAGCTCCACGGGGAGTCTGCTTCTCCCTCTGACCTTCTCCTTGCTCATGCTCTCTCTCACTGCCTCTCTCTCAAATAAATAAATAAAATCTTAAAAAAAAAAAGAAAGAAAACGTACAAAGAAAACTCAGGCCCAGGTAACTTCACTGATGAATTCCATTAAACATTTAAGAAAGAAGTAACAATTTTATATCAAGCTTTTTAAGAAAAAAGATAAGGAAGAGACACTTTTCAACTCATTTTTGAGGCCAGCATCACTCTGACACCAAGACCAGATAAACAGATTACCAGAAAAGAAAATTACGGACAAATATCTTTCATGAACATAGATACAGATTAAGTTTTTTTCCATTTGATCAACCCAAAGAATTTATTAAAAAGGATAACACTAATGATTGAGTGTAGTTTATCTCAAGAAGGCAAGGTTGGTTTAACATTTGGAAAACAATCATTGTTAATCATCCTATTAACAGACTGAAAAAACACACCATATAATCATCTCTAAATGTGCAGAAAAGGCATTTAAAAAATCCAATATCCATTCATAATAAAAATGCTCAGAAAGCTAGGAATGGAAGGGAACTGTGTTATCTGAAAAAGTTCATCTACAAAATCCAACATCTAATATCGTACTTAATAGGGAAAGACTTAATGCTTTCCTCTAAGATCAGGAATAAGAAAAATTTTCTGCTCTTTACCACTTCTATTCATCATTGCACTGGAGGTTTTAGACTGCGATAAAACCAGCAAAAGGAATAAAATGCATCAACAGAAAAAGAAATAAAACTCTGTTCATTCAAAGATCACATGGCTGCCCACATAAAAATCTTAAGGAATTTTCAATGAGTTACAAAAACAATTAGTGAGTTTAGCAAGGTTGCAAGATAGAAGATCAATATACAAAAAATAAATTATTATTTTATATGATAGCTATGTATGATAAAAATTTAAATTAAAAAATACCATTTATGAAGCACCAAAAAATAAAAAAAAAATTTAAGGAGAAATCTGACAAAAATGTGGCAGCTCCATATGCTGAAAACTAAGAAACAGCAGAGAGAAATTAAAGAACTAAAGAAATGGAGAGCTTGGGGCACTTGGGTGGCTCAGTGGGTTGAGCCTCAGGTCATGATCTTAGGGTCCTGGGATCAAGCCTTGCATGGGCTCTCTGCTCAGCGGGGGGCCTGCTTCCCCCCACCCCTTCTCTGTCTGCCTCTCTGCCTACTTGTGATTTCTGTCTGTCAAATAAATAAATAAATAAATAAAATCTTAGAAAAGGAAATGGGAAGATTTATTATGTTTGTTATATCAATTCTCCCCCAATTCATAGATTGATCCATAGATTCATAACAATTCCAGTGAAAACCCTGAAGCCTTTTTAATACAAACTGACAAACTAGTTTTAAAATTTATATGGAGGGGCACCTGGGTGCTCAGCCGTTAAGCATCTGCCTTGGGCTCAGGTCATGATCCCAGGGTCCTGGGAAGAGCTCCATATCTGGCTCTCTGCTTGGGGGGCTGGGGATTGGGGGGCTTTGGGGTGGGGCAGGGGGGTTGGGGGGTGTGGTGGGGATCGGGTGGGGGGAGCCTGTTTCTCCCTCTCCTACTCCCCCTGCTGTGTTCCCTCTCTCACTCTGTCAAATAAATAAATAACTTAAATAAAATAAAAGAAAATTTGTATGGAAATGCAAAGACCTAGGGTAGCCAAACAACTCTGAAAATGAGCAGTGCCTGAGAACTTCTACTACGTGACCTCAAGATCTTCTAGAGCTATAATATTCAATACAATGGGGTATTGGTGTTGACACTGACAAGTAGATCAATGAAATATAATATGAATATAAGAAAGGGTCCGCTGTGGAGCCCTGGGAACCTTGCATGTATCCATACAGGCCATGGAAGCAGAAGTCTTGACCCACTGCTGATGTAAGTTTTGGCAGGACACTCAGTGATCTTTATGGATGGGAAGCTTTAAAGTGCTGCTGTAGGGCCAGTGTCCACTTGCTTCACTATCATGAGAGTTTTTCATTATCTTTTGGGTTCTGGCGAGTTTTGGGACTTCCTGCCTTGCCTCCTGAGAAAAAGCTTCAGACTATAGCACCATTCAGCTGAAGTCTACAGTTGGCTCTTCAGCAAATGGATATCCTATAACTCAGACTGCTAATTATCTGGCTCCTTTCCTTTAGGTGTTGTCCCTCCTGATCTGTAGGAGGAGGCGCTGGCACTTTTGGCTATTCCTCTCTTCACTGTTTCTATAAGTGATAAATGGTCTGAATTTAAGGATGACTCTTTGGGTCTTTACCAACTGAAACAGTCAGACCTCATCCTGTCCTGTGTGCACATGACAAGAGAGTCCAGAAAGAAACCCACATGTATGTATAGTCAGTTGCTTTTAGATGAAAGTACAAAGGCAGTTCAGTGGAGAAAGGAAAGGTTTTTTGCCGAATGGTGCTGGAACAATTGGACATCCACATGCAGAGAAAAAAGCTTCGACCCATACCTCACACCATATCCAAAAATTAACTAAACATGGGTCGCAGACTTAAGTGTAAAATATACGATCGTTACATTTGTAGAGGAAAATGCAAGAGGAAACGTTTGTGACCCTGGGTTAGGCAAAGGTTTATATATATATATATATATATATATATATATATATATATATATATAATAACCCAAATAATCCCTAAAAGAAAAATATTGATAAGTTGGATTCCACCAACACTGTGAACTGCTGTTCTTCAAAACACAATTTTAAGAGAAGAAAATATAACCCATGGATCAGAAGATAAGATTAACCAATTACATGTCTGGTGAGGAACTTGCAGCCAGCATATACAAAGAAATCTCAAAATTTAAGAAGACAACCTAATTTAAAAACATGGGCACAGGGGTCAGCAGGTGCCTCATTAAAGCAGATCTATGGAACTCAAATAGGCACATGAAAAGATGCTCAGATCACTTATCATTAGGGAATTCCAAATCAAAACTACAATAGTATACTTAGACACAACTTTTAGGATGTCTACAATTAAAGGGTGACCATACCAAGGACCAGTGAGAGTGTGAAACAACCAGGACACCGTTGGTGGGAATGGAACGTGGCACAGCCACTTTGGAAACTAGTTTGGCCGTTTCTTTAAAGGTTACCTTTCAATCACATCATAGCAGAGGGGCCAGCCCTTCGAATTCCAAGTCTACAGCCAGAAGAAAGGAAAGCATGCGCCTGTACAAAGCTGGCACACAAGTGTTCATAGCGGCTGTATTTGTAATAGCCCCAGACTGGAAGCAATCCAGTGTCTTTCAGGGTAGGAATGGATAAACTCATGGTGGTGTTCCCATACCGTGGAACACCAACTGAGCGAGGAACAGGAGTGAATCATGGATCCGTGAAAGCGCATGATGAATCTCGAGGTAATTACGTTGCATGAAAGAGATGGGACAAAATACAAAAGTCTGGCAAATTCAGACTAAATTATAGTGACCGAAAGCAGATCAGTGGGGGTGATGGAAGAGATAGCAGGGGGCAGGGAACCTTCGGATGGGGACGGGTGCGTGTGCTATCTTGATTGTGGGGACGGTTCCACGGTTGCATATGTAGGTCCGCATGTGGCAGATCGCACATTTATCGCAGTTGACTGTATGCTGACCACACCTGAGTCAAGCTACTTAAAAAAATGTGTTGTTGAAATATGGCTTCTTTCAGCCGCTCGGAAGACCCGGCGGTCCTTGCGCCTCTCTGAGTCCCTGTTCTCCTCTCCAGTGATCCTGGGAGGTGGTGCCCTTGCTTCTGTCATAGCCCTCCGCGCCTGCTCTGACCGCGGTGATTTTATTCAATCCTCACCTCGGCGAGAGAAGAAATGGGAGAAGAAATGATAAGCCCGAGGGCAGGGACGAGAACGTTTTGACTAAAGAAGTGTCAAGATGACAAAATGCAAGCTGAGAAACCCAAGCCTAATTCCTGCGCTCCGACGCTGTGGCCCCCCGCCGCCTCTCCCCGGCCCTCGCGGTCCCCGCGGGGACAGACACCCTGCAGCCTCAGCCGCGGGGCCCGACGGGCAGCTGCGGGACTCGCCGAACCCCGGCGCCTGGGCGGGCGGTGGGCTCCGGGCCGCGATGCCCCTGCAAATGCGGAGCACAGCTCGGCTTCCTGTGGGACTCCGAAGCCCCGCCCGAGGAGCTAACCATTTATGTCACACTGTGACAATTATTCTGCATAAAATTATCATTAAAAACCCTAATCTTTCAGCTTCCAACCCCGCCAGTGGCCTTTTAGCATTCTTCAGCGCCGGCGTCTGCAGGCCTGTGATCACGGCGCTCATTACCTCGGTGTGGGGCCTCCCGCCTCGCGCTCGCAATCAAGCGCTAATTATACCCGCCCGGGGGCCGGGGGCCGGGGGCCGGGGGCCGGGGGATCTGGGTCCGGGGGTTCGGGGGATCGGGGTCCGGGGTCCGGGGGTTCGGGGGATCGGGGTCCGGGGTCCGGGGGTTCGGGGGATCGGGGTCCGGGGTCCGGGGTCCTGGGCCCTGGACCCGGAGGAGAGAATCCAGTACTCTCTGGGCGTGGCAGGGTCTGGGTCTGGGGTCTTGGGGGTTCGGTCTGAGTCTCGAGGCAGGGCTGGGGAAGGAGCTCAGGTCGGTGAGGGGTCTGGGGTCTGGGCTTCAGAGTCCGGGTAGGGTGGTGGGGGCAAGGATAGACACCAAGGGCGGGTCGCGGTCTGGGGTCAGAGCGCAGGGGGTGTCTGAGGCCCGTGGCCGGGCCCGGGACCAGTTGGGCTCTGCTGCGGTGTGGGGGAAGGGGCGCAGAGGGTCTGGGGGCGGAGTCCGGAGGTGGGGGTGGCTAGCTGGGCCCCGGAGCGGTGACAGCAGCCCGGGTCCGGATTCCAGGTTGGTTGAGGACGCGGGGTGTGCCGGGGTCATGGGGCATGGGCTGAGGCTAGGTGCTGGGACCGGGTCTAGGGGCGGCGGGAGCTCGGAGGCGGGGCCGGGGGCGGAGGGACGTGGCGGGCTTCTGGAAGCCCGGCCCAGGTCGGCTCCAGGTCTGCGGCCGCGGTCTGGGGCCCTGCCCGGTCGCGCGTCCTTACCCGAGCGAGGCGGCGGCGCGGCAGAGGTGCAGGGGCGTCAGGCCCTCGGCGCTGAGCAGGTCGGGGTCGGCGCCGTGCTGCAGCAGCAGCTGGACGCAGGCCGTGTGGCTTCCCAGGCAGGCCTCGTGCAGGGCTCCCTGGCCGCCTGGGCTGGCGTCGGGGTCTGCACCGCGGCTGAGCAGGTGGCGCACGCAGGCGGTGTGGCCGTGGGCCGCCGCGATGCACAGCGGGGTGGTGAGCTCGCGCTTGTACTCTAGGGTCCAGAGGCCTGTGGGAGAGGAGAAGTAAAGTGAATGGGGGAGCGGAGAGGGAGCAGTCCACTAAGTCCACTAAGGACAATGTAGGGTGGAACCATCTCTTAGAATTAGCCACCAGGTGGGCGTGTAGATAAAGAAAGATACATATAGACCAAAGAGAGGCATATAAAGACCCAGAGGGCTGGGATGGGGTGGATATCTCCTACCCTAGGGAAACGGAGGTGGGAGCACAAAGGCAGACAGGGGCAGAGAGAACTCTTGAGGGAAAACCAGCTCAGGAAAGTTGGAAGGAGAGTCTCGAGGCCCAGGAGAGGTGGTGCAGAGGAAGGTGGAATTAAATAGAGACGGATAGGGCCACAACCGAGCCAGAAGGAATGGAGGGTATCGAGAAGCAAGAGGGTCTTGCCAAATACGGGGAGACCGGGCCTGGGCTAGGATTTGAGGAGTGAAGGGCTGGCCCAGGGTGGCTGGTGGGAGGATGTAAGCCAGGAATTCACATTTTCCAGGCTCTGAATTTGGGACAGCTTGAAGCAGGAGAGTGAGCTGTGGATTTTTCTGGAATCCAGCTCTCTCTCACTGAACCCCAAACTTATCCCTTTGTCATTAACAGGAGAAGACAGCAGACAGAACAAACTGACCTGCCGAGCCAAGGTTGCTCAAGGAAAGGCCTTACAAAGTTTAGTCCTCTTGGAAGTGCTGGGTTTCAGAGGCTCCCTTTGATGTGGTGTCCACATTCAGCACAATTCTGGTTTGTTTCTTTGCGCTCTTTAGGGTTGTGTGTGTGTGTGCGTGTGTATAGGGTTGCTCTTTCTTGGTGGATGAATGAAGCGGGTGCTATACATTGTACTTGCCTGAAAACTTTGGGCTTTCAAAAGGCCCGTGGAAGGTTGTTAGCGGCCAGGAGCGCTCGTGGAAATGGGGGAAGCGGTCCCCGGTGAATGCACTTCAAGGGACAGGATTTCACATGGCAGGGATGCCTTCTGATAATGATGGAAGAATCGATATCATGGCTGTAATGAGCTGCAGAGGAGACCCTTTTCAGAGGCCACCTCCTTCCTGGGACCCATGCTGAGCCGGTTTTGAAAGACCACTCATAATTACCTACCTGTATGTAGTGCGGAGTTCCAGCCTGCTCTGGGTCCCCAAGGCCCAGCCTGCGGGCTGTTGCCCACTCACCGGGGGATGTGGGGCCTATTGTCCTGGCAGTGGGTAATGGTGGCCAGAGGCCAGCTCCTGGTTTTGATTGTACTCATTTTCCTGAGCTAGGAAGTCTACTCAATGGGTGGGTTGGTGGGTGTCTAGGAAGGGGGTACTCCATTCTCCAGGTCACACAAAGTTCCCAGCCCAACTCTGCCCACCCCGGCAGCCCTGAGACTTCCTGTGGACTGATAGAAGGGGTCTCGGGTGGACCTTTGGCTCAGTGTCGGGTCAGCACCCCTGTCCATGTCCTGGGAGATGGTGATAATCTTCCACAAGGCCTTCAGGAAAACCTGACTTCTGAGGCAGCTGTTTGGATCAGAAAGCTTGCATCCGGTGCCTGTAATCTCCACTCCCACTCCCTGGTCCAGGTTCTGGCACCAGGAGGAACAAGGACATAGGATTCTCCCCATGTAGTTCATCCCTCCTCAAGCCAGCACTCTCCTTGGATTGCGAACTAGAGGAAGCCAGCGTTCCATCCTGGATGTACTGAGGTGCTGGGGGACAAGCACTGTGAGCGGACTAGTGTTACCCCCTTGCCCATGACCCCCTTCATGGGGAGCAGTAACTGGCCACCAGCAAGTCCTCCTATGAGAGAGGGGGCTGTTCCCAAGCCATGTTTGGTCATTTCTGAGGCTTGGGTGAGCTTCGGGGAAAGCAGAAAAGAACAGGGAGTGCAGCTGTCCCCAGGGCCACCCACCCTCTCTTCGCAGTCCACGTGAGGCCAGTTTCCACTGCAACAGTTTATCGCCTTGGTGGCTGGGATGCCCTAAGTTTCTGTGGTTCCGGTGTGCCATAGAAAACCAGCAGAACTCACGGGGTGGAAAGAGTAAGGCAGAAAAAAGGAAGGAGCCCTTAGATTCAGACCATGGGTTAACATTAATGCTTATTTGAAACTGCAACATTTGGGGGTGGGTGGGTGTGTCCAGGACTGGGAGGCATGGGATTAAAAAAAAAATACATTGATTGAGTGTGCAAGCAGTTGGCATTCTTGGCCGAATCACCACCCAGCTCCTGGGAGGAATGCGTTTCCCCTGTCTGGGGCAGATGAAGGAGGGGAGGCCCGGAAGGACTCCAGGACCCCCTGAGCTGGGGGGTGGTGTGACCCAGACTGCAGCTGCCCTTGCCTTCCCTGAAGCCCATGCCACCTCTGTTTGCACTGAGCTGCTTAGCCCTTTGACAATTTGGGGTTTATTTCCTTCTCCCTGGGTGGGGAATAAACGGAATGATACTCTGTTCTTTGGAAGCAGATCTTCTGCATTCTTTGCCTGCCTGAACCCACAAGTAAGGCACATGGGACATGGGACAGTGGCCATTGACCCACTGACCACAGAGTCTCACTGACCCACTGACCACAGAGTCTCACATCCTTTTGGTCTGGCTATGCTGCAGTGGCTTCCAACACATGAACCCTTTTGGTAAATGTTTTGTGTCTGGAGACCCCGGGGCAGAAGGGGAAGGATGCTCAATGCAGAGTGCCAGCTGAGAATACCCTGGCTGAAGCCTGCTGGTCAGAAAGTCTCCTCAGACCGGGTGGGTAAATGGAGGGTGTTTCTCTCCTTGGGGGAGTCTCTTGCAGACCCAGCACATAGTGGTGTTCAGGTTGCAAAAATGCCCTCAGATATATGACTTAAGGACCTCTGATTTCTTTCTCTCCCTCTCCCATTCTCAGGCTCCCCTGGGTTCTGGGAGGAGCACCTGCTGAGGGCTCTCCCTTTGTTGATGCTGGCTGTGCCCCAGCCACCCCACTGTAGCCGTGGTGTTCACAGGTTCATAGAAGGACCTGGAGCAGAGCTGCATGCCAGGGGACCTACCTCCTTGGCTGCCAGACCCAGGCACTGGCAGATCAGCTCCGATACCAAGGCTGTCTTTTAAAGACGAGAGGCACCTTCCAGCATCAGATGGGTACCTCTAACCCACATTTTGGCCTTTCCTATTTGATTTCTCCCATCTCATCATCTAAGACATTGTGCTGACCAAATTTCATTTATAGACGTCCCTCGCTCGTGTGTGTTAAATGCAGCACCAAAGTGAGCAGTCTGTACCCCAGAGTTCCTCATATGGAGGAGAGTTAGTAGCTCCTTAAACGTACACAGCTGAGTTTTAAAGGAGAAAGCGTACCTGACAGTCCAAATGTGGCTGGGGATGTCACCTGCCACTCCATCTCATCCTTCTTGATCTCAAACACCACGTTGGCATCGTGGAAGGAGCGGTTCATGAGTTGCTGCAGACGACTCAGATCTCCCGTGACCAAGGCAGCATGGTACTGAAGCACTGGGGACCCAGCTCTCTCTTGAGGCTCTCTTTCCATCTTCTGAAAGATTTGAAGTTCTCTAACTGGCTCTGGCCATCTCTCCATTGCAATGCCCTTGGTTTCAGAAAAGCTCTCCAGGAAGGCGAAAGATGGTCTTATGGAGCGTGAGCTATTTCTATTGTCATTACTCAATTGTCATCCAGACAGGGCTCGGTGCTGGTGTATTTATAACTCCTGTGGGCTCCGATGTGATCATGGTTACTTGATATGACCAGCGTCGTGTGACCACTGACATGCCTGAGTGCTCAGCCACCCCCTTGTGATTATATAGATTTGACTTCCAGAGACAGATACATCTGTTTATCTCCCAAACAGCTCTCCACAAGAGGGCAGGCACCCGACGATGGGCAGGGCTCCTTTTCCTGCTCTGTAGGGCATCTTCTTGTTGGCCTATCGCTTTCTTTGCTGCTGTGGATAAGGGTGGGCAGACGTGTGTTCTGAGGGCTGTGTGAGCCCTGAGCATGTATAAGGAGCCCCAGCTGGATGCTGCAAATGACCAGGCTGTCTCCAAGTGTCCCTGGGTGGGAGGCTCCATAGGGCAGACCACGGATTCCCAAAGGCATCATCTTGGGTTCCTGGTGGCTTGTGAATTTCTTTCTTTCTTTTTTTTTTTAAAAGATTATTTATTTGACAGACAGAGATCACAAGTAGGCAGAGAGGCAGGCAGAGAGAGAGAGAGAGAGAGAGAGAGAGAGAGAGAGAGGAAAGCAGGCTTTCCGCTCAGCAGAGAGCCCGATGCGGGACTCGATCCCAGGACCCTGGGATCATGACCTGAGCCGAAGGCAGCGGCTTAACCCACTAAGCCACCCAGGCGCCCCGGCTTGTGAATTTCTTTCAGTTGTTGAGAACTCATCCCCAAAGGCCCATAGAAATGCCACAATCTCTGTTTCTGAAACGAATGGGAACAGCTTTTTATTAGCAACTTACTAGTTATTTGCTACAGTTTAGTGCAGGACTTTACTTTATTGTCTAAAAATTAATAAAATCATTTTTTCTCATAATATGGGTAATACACATTCTTATATCTTTTTTTCCCACTTCTTGTTTTTCTCCCACTAGGAAGTTGGGATGGGCCACCTTGGTTGGGCTATAGCATTCTTTGCCATGTCCGTGTCAGTGATGATAAAAGATAGAGGCTAGAGGGTGGACGGAGGCTCAGGGAGGGTGCTGCTTGGATGGGCCAAAGGGGGCATGGTGGAGCATGTGCCTGGGACACTGATGCGCAGAGATGCTGAGGGAGGGGAAAGAACAGCAGCCACCATCCACACGGCTCTAGTGTTGGACGCGCATCCATGGGATCAGACACACCCCTGTGGGATCCTGTGGCTCTATGGTGTTGCAGTCAAAGAAGTGACAGAGATGACAGGAAGAAAGACTTGAACTCAAGGAATCGGGGTCGTAGGGAAAGCGCAGGCTTGGTCACAGCCAAACTTCTTAAGCACCCTCTTCCCCCGTGTTCCTGTCTCTTGATCTTTGTACCTCAAAGCGCCCCTTGACTCCTTCTGTTCTTCTAAGCACGCCCCCTCCCGCCCCCCAGCCTCAGCAGGCTGTCTGTGTTGGCTCTTTGTTTTGAACAGTAATTCACCAAGACTTTCCACAACAACAGCAGGCCCAGCAGAGTACCCTTGATCTTCCTTAGAAGAGGTAACGGGTGAAGGCCAAATCACCTGCATTTATCATTTAATACAGATATGGTTCTACCCTGGTTATAGAGCTGATTTGCAGGCATAAATGCACATGCATGGACTGACCCAAGGCCTGGAGTTTCCCTCACGTGGTAGAACTCAGATCTCCTCTGCTGAAGAGGGCTGTGGGGTTGCTGGGAAGAGGGAGATGTGCTCCTCTGTCTGGTCACTGTGATGCCTTCATGCAGGCAGATAAACAGTGTTGATGGTGTCCCCATAGCTGAAGGACTCTCATTGGTGACACACAGTGTGCAGGCAGGAGAGACTTGGTCACAGCCTGAGCCAGCTGCCATGGGGCTGCAGGTTAATGATCCTCACTGTGGTTGTCTGATGTCTGGGCCGAGGCTCAGTACAGAGGGTTCTGAAGGGTCCACGGAGTTTAGCTCTCAGGGCTCAGGGTGAGTTGCAGGAGGAGGCTCTTTCTACCCAAATATCCCCAGCAAGTAGCTTTCTGTCGGGGACCCCCATAGGTGGGCAGCCTTGATGACATTTGCAGAAGAGGAAACCAGGACTCCAAGGTCCAGGTAACTTGCTTCTTGATCCTGAGATGGTCAGCACCCGAACACCTGACTGTGAGCACAGGGACTTCCTACCTAGCCCTCACTGCTGCCGTTGACCATGACACATTTTAGCACAGGGATTGGTAGTCCTCTGATGGTGTATGGTGTATCAGGCCTCCAAATGTATGTACATGCTGTCCCCTGTACCTGGCATTCTGGTGGTCCCCTTGTCAGCTGGCTGGCCCCATTCTTCAATGCTCAGCTTAGATTCTCTTCACTTCCGTGGCTAGTCCTGTTGTCTGTTCTGGCACTCTGTCCATGGTACCTGGCTCACTGTTGATTGCTGCTCTTGTCTCTGCCCCCCACTGGACCATGAGCATCTGCTTCTTCATCTGCATGGGGTTTCTTAGTACTTAGCACAGTGTTGTCAATGTGGTCCTCAACTGGTCCTCAGTGGAGACGGCAAAAGAACAAATGGATTGATTTCTTTGAAATTTGCTCAAGTGCTCTGAAATTCCTCTTGTTCTTGGCCATCTGCTACCTTTTTCCCTTAGGGAATTTAGGTGGTAAACTAGCCCCATGGCTGGCCAAGGACAGGGGCTCAGATGCTGGGGTTAGGGGTTCTGCCTCAGATCTGTGAGCTTCAGTGTACATCCTACATTTCCCCACATGTCAAAATGCTTTACCAAATTTCATAGGACTGTCTATTGAATGCTTTCTGGAGTCTCTTTATTTTCATATTTCACTATAATTAGCACATGGCATTATATTAGTTTCCAGGGTACAATAGAATGATTCAATAATTCTATAAATTTCTCAGTGCTCATCATGGTAAGCATACTTGTTGAGCATCTTTTCATGTTTTTGTGGCCATCTGTATGTCTTCTTTGAAAAAAGTCTATTCAGGTCCTCTGCTCATTTTTAATTGGATTATTATTATTGTCATTTTGGTGTTGAGTTATAGAAGTTCTTTATATATTTTGGATATTTACCCCTCATTGGATATATCATTTGCAAATATCTTCTCCATTTCAGTAGGCTGCCCTTTCATTTGCTGATGTTTTTCTTTGCTGTGCAGAAGCTTTTTATTTTGGTATAATCTCAATAGTTTAATCTTGCTTTTGTTTCCCTTGCCAAAAGAGACATATCTAGGAAAATGTTTCTACAGTTGATATCAGAGAAATTATTGCTTATGTTTTCTTCTAGGAATTTTATGGTTCAGGTCTCACATTTAGGTCTTTATTTCATTTTGAGTTTATTTTTGTGTATGGTATAAGAAGGTGGTCCATTTTCCTTCTCCTGAATGCTGCTTCCAGTTTTACCAGCACCTTTTGGTAGAGAATGTCTCTTTCCCACTGGATATTAATAGATTAATCAACCATATACACATGGGTTTATTTTTGGACTCTATTTCATCCTATTGAACTATGTGTCTATTTTTGTGCCACTACCCTACTGTTTTGATTACTACAGTTTTCTAGTGTATCTTGAAATCTGGGATTGTGATACCTTCACTTCAGCTTTGTTCTTCTTTTTAAGATTGCTTTGGCTATTTTTTTTTTTTTTAGTTCTGTAAATAATGTTGGTATAGGAATTGCATTCAATCTATAAAATGTCCATAAAATGTATGGACATTTTTAACAGTATTGGTTCTCCCAATCCATGAAAATGGATCCATGAGGGTCCTTTAAAACGTCATTTCACATGTTTTAAATTTTACCTCCCTTGTCTCCATCAGCAGTGGCAAAGAGAGGATCAGTGTCATCAGTGGAAGAGCTGAGATTTTTTTCAAGACCGCTCCCGTGTGCCTGAAACACTGCTGGTTGCTATGGACAGGGTAGTGGTGAAGAATATAACCACGTTTGCAAGGAACTCACAGCCTCCATCAGATATAAGAGGCTTGTGCATACAGAAAATGACAAAAGGCAACACTACATAGACCGTATCCTGTATCAGTTGTATGCTAGCATAAAGCCAACCACTCTCCCCACTTCATTCATATACTAGGCAGTTACTCTATTTGTTCTTTGGATTTTTCATTTCTATAAGCTTAGCCATTTTGCCATGTTATTTTTCTCAGACTAATTGTGATTGGATTCATTTCAGAAGGACTTATTCATACAAAACTATAATATACATAACTATAATATGATCCAACTCGGACTTCACTTTAAACCAGAGAATTCCTTTGTTCCTGATGTATTTTGTCACGGGTTATTTTTAGAAGGGGTGGGAAAATTGGAGGTGAGTCCTGGCATAAGAGCCATTCTGGCCTGTGTTCTGTGATAAATTTAGCTTTCCATGCATTATAGTTGTCAACAGCGCCCTAAATATCCAAGCTTGATTTCAGCGGGTAGAGAGCAGCAGTCCAGAAACAGACCCGGTTCTTTGTGAGAGCTTTAAAAGAAGCCCATGGAAGACAGCATTAATTTTATAAGTAGGACATGTAGATTACTTCAGGAGCATGACGGAGGCGTCTTGTTTTTGTTTTTGTTTTTTTAAAGAGCAGCAACAGCCATATGTGGTTATTACATTAAAAAACAAAATAAAAAAAAAAACAAAAAACTCTACAAACACTTAAAAACAAATCCAGTCGTTCCACTATTCATTCAATAAGCATCCATGGGATATTATGCTCTAGGGTGTGTGGCAGGTTTGGGGGATAGAGAGACAAAAACTATAAGAATCCTGCCCCCTTTAAGTGGGTAGGAGAAGAATCCATGAAACAAGATGGGATAGGGAGGGAGACAAACCATAAGTGACTCTTAATCTCACGAAACAAACTGTGGGTTGCTGGGGGGAGGGGGGTTGGGAGAAGGGGGGTAGGGTTATGGACATTGGGGAGGGTATGTGCTTTTGGGTAAATTGGAAGGGGAGATGAACCATGAGAGACTATGCACTCTGAAAAACAATCTGAGGGGTTTGAAGTGGCGGGGGGGTGGGAGGTTGGGGTACCAGGTGGTGGGTATTATAGAGGGCAAGCTTGCATGGAGCACTGGGTGTGGTGAAAAAATAATGAATTCTGTTTTTCTGAAAATAAATAAATTGGAAAAAAAAATGAAAATAAATAAATTGGAAAAAAAAAAAAAGAATCCTGCCCCCAAGGATCACACAAGAAAGAGCAGTGACCACAGGACCCTAACATAGAGGAGTTTTTTAGTCCTCCTTCCCACCAGCTGAACGATGTCCTTTGGTGACAGGTGAACAGCACTGATCCCTGACCCAACACTGGGCTCCTTCTTGCCCATTGTACAACAGTTCTTTCCATCCATACCTTGCTTGGGTTGGGCCATTTTAATTTTATTTTTATTGTCTTTGCCCTTCTCAGCTTAGTCAGAGCCAATGTGTAAGCTTTAAGATACAACTCAAACCTTATCTTCTCTGCCTATTTCAGTCCATATGAAAACTCAACTTCTTCCAAGAGTGAATTTGTATATTATGTTGCTGAGCAATTATTAAAATCCTTGAAGAATTATGATAGAACAGAAGGACCAAAAAGACCAGAGTTTTAGTTTTCAAATAAATAAAGAATTTGATCCCTCAAAGTCTGAATTGACATCAGTGCTGGGCAAAATCCCTAAAAAGGATGAAAAGGATGGTTTGGGAACATTTAGAAAAGGGAGTGGGGATACTTGAAGCTTTGTGGGTCCCTAGGAACAAGTCATGGTGGATAAAAGAATTTTCCTTTGTGACATGGAGTCATTCATTAATATGTAGATGGGATGTAGGCATGGGGTATAGTTCCACCTGCAGTGGAAAATTTCCTGGAAACCTTTGAGAAAGTGGAAAAAAAAATGGGTCTTCTTTTAGGAGAGTCTTACTAAAAACTCCAGCTTGAGAAGTAATACACATGGCATGTGCAGAGCAGGGGTTCAAATCTTGGCTGTCAAACGGAACCACCTGGGGAGCGTTAAAAAGATATGGATGTCTGGATCTCACCAGAGAGGTCCTGGTGTCACGGGATGGGCAATGCAGCCTGGGCATCAGGTCTGTTAGATACCCCCCCCACCACCACCACAGGGACTTCTAATGTGTAGACAAGGTTTTCCTCTGATCCTGTGCAATACGCTTATGGATGATTTACGTGGCATATGGAAAGGTGGATATCCAATTGATGAGTGACATGGATCATGACAACCACAATCACAAAAGATCTCAACAGGCCAGAGCAATGGGCTGATTCCATTGATGCCCCAAGGTGACCTTAACGCCCCACCCACATAGGATCCCATTGTCCTCTGGGTCACGTGATTGAGACTGTTGCATGCTGCTGGGGGTTCCCGTTTGTGGTACCAGAATTTTCTTTTTCTTGATTTTAGGGTCAGAGGTTAATGGTGCTAGGTGACATAAACACTGCAGATTATCTGACAGTATTTTAAATCATTCAGAGAGCATTTTGGTCCAGAGTAACTTGTGTCAGTCAGGGTCAGTTTGAGTTCCCTTCCTTCCTGGGACCCTGGCAGCACCTCTGCTTTGCCTCCTCATGTTTTTCTTGACTTTCCTGTCTGCTCAGACTGTGTATGCTCTGCCCTGCCCCCACACTGGGGCACAACATTGGCTCTTGAGTTTTTTGTCTGGTTTGTTTGCTTTACATCCACTACCAACATCATGTAGGGACTTTGGCGACTATCCTGAAGTTATGAAGGGTCCAGCACTGTGTGCAGTCTTACCCCACCTCTCTTCTCCATCTGCACTTCCTCTGTCTCTGGTGCAACCACTGAAGTCCCTCCTCCCCTCCTTTCCCCTTCATTGTGGTTCCTGTCAGTTCCAGCTTCTCCTCCAGAGACCTGGTCCAGGAAATTCTTCTGAACAAATACCGTGTCCTTCTTGAAAGAGGGGGACTCTGATGAAAAGAACCTTCTCCAAATCAGTATGCTTAATAGATTTGGTTCTTCAGAGGAACTATCAAATGGTACTTATCTGATGGAAGAACTTCATTTGTATCTGTGGACCATTTCAGAGTACTACACAGATTTGACTGTGGTGGCCTTTTATTGGAGTAATCTTGGGAAAAGAAGGACAAAAATCCAAATAGGGGTGGATACCCAGCTTCTATCTGGACAACTCAGTGAATGGACTAAATCTCTCTAATAATTGCCCATGTAGTTAACTGGACTTGAATATAATTTTTGCAAAGACTATTTTTTGGATTTGAATTATAAACACGTTTTATCCATAGGAGACACAAAAACTGAAGGTAGCTCATGAGAGGGAGTTTTGGCCTCGGGATCCGATAAGATGAAAAAGTAAAAATCCGCCTTAAAATTATGAGATATACAAATGGTACCATTTGAATGAATGGTAGTTCTTATTCTCAAGTGATGTCAGGATCTTTGTATTCTGCCATTGAACTGATGAATGATTTTCTTTTGCTCAGAAGTGTCTGAGGATGAGCTCTGCTAATACTCAGTGAAAAAATCTAGTTGAGCTTGAAATGTGAGTTTTATGACAGGGTCAGACTGTTTTTCCTCCAGGACAGAGACTTTCCATGTGTTCAGGCCACGAAGTAGATTTTCGCTCCCTGCCATTTCCTTGTGTTCTTGGAGAGAGCCAAATGTGTGGATTCTTTCCTGGGCCATTGGGCAAATGTCTGCTTCCTTCTGGGGTCAAATGTCCAAGTAAATGGTTAAGTTAAGACAGCAAGTCATTCCCCAGGTGGACGTTGTAAGATTCTGAGCACTTTCTCAAATATGTGAATATGTGTTGTTAGCCTGGTCAGTTCATACTTCCTACACGAATCGTTTCTCTAAATGGCCGTGTATGAAATTCGATCAGACCCTAGATGTTCACATTACTACCGCTTGGCCAAGAGCTAAGGCCTTACTGTGAATCCACTTTCACCGTAAATCATTTTATCTTGTTTTGGTCCCCACTGTCCCATTTAATTTCTAAGGGCCACTCCTCCTTCATCCCCACTCCCTGTAGCTTTTTCAAATAATAATAATAAAAAAGTTTTTAGAATAATAAGCTAGGCGGGTGTGTAAGGCTCTGCTTTCAAGAGCTCCAGGACACATTCACCCATGTACCAGAGTTAGTCACACAGACATTAATATAAAAAATGTTAAAATGTCTCAACCTTTTTTCTGAATAACAATGTTAGCACAGCACACCTCATTTAACAAAACACTAAAACATTTTACTTCCTCAGATCAAGTGTATCTATTAATAATGACTTAAATTGTCTGTACTGATTTCACATTATTAAGAAATCTCATTCCCATCATATGGAAGAACACAATATGGTGGGGGGGGGTGGTTTGCGGTGGGAACACCTCGCTAACCTATTTTGCCGACATGGCTACCCAGCCCAATTCGGATCACACAAAACAACAGAGTCCCTTCTCATTATGAATGCAATCTTATCCAAAGGTCAAGTGCTGCTTTCATCTAGAGCCCAAGAGAGCTTTTTTGGAAGCTCCTAACCAAAGGTGCCCTTGAGGGCTGCATATCCACTGTGGTAGAGTGTGAAACAGGCCGCCAGATCCTGAACATGCACAGCCAAGAGTAAATAGCCCTGGAAGGACATTTATAGACTCAGGGGACGTTGCTGGAAAACATATTATCGAAGCTTTCCGTGATAAAGGTGACAACGTTTCTTTACGACTGTCATGGGGATTTAATTACATGATAAAATTGCAGCTCCTGCCTCTTGAGACAAATTGCATGTTAAGACTGATTGTTTTTTATGAATCTCACACTGAGAGCGAAATACTTCTCTCTTGAAGTTGCTTTGATCTGATCGTTATGTCCTGTCACCCTTCATATCCCTTCTAGATATGAGAACTTGGCTTATCCTGCGGTTGAAGAAGGGGGGCTCCCGGTGGGCTTGCTTGGGTGCTTTGCAGCTCAGCATGGAGCAGAGTGGGGCCAGTTTTGTCTGATGGATTTAAAGTTGGCTTCACTCATTTTTTAGTTGGTAAAAAATGAGAACTTTGGGCTTCCAATAGAAAGATAGGAAAAAGGCATTAAAAGAAATGAAAATGACTATTACAGACATATGTAATAAATAATTTTACTAATTTCAAAGGCAAGTTAAAATAAGATTTTTTTAAAAGTCAAATTTTGGAAAACTTCGATGAAACTGATGCTTCTTAATTTGCAGGTAGAGGGGTACATTTCTGTGCAATTTGGAAATATTCTATGTTGAGTTGATACATATGGGGGATTTTCCAGCTGCTAGCAGCCTAGCAGCCTACAGAGGCAAAGAGTAGAAGCCCTTGCCTGTAGGAAGTGTTGCACTTTGTGAAGAGATAGATGAGGCAACTAGTAACTAGTGAGCGGGATGAGATCACTGCCAATGACAGGTGCGGGTCTGATGGGGAGAAGGCAACAAACAGAGCATTATAGTGATGGGAAGTAGGGATGGGGCAGACTTTCTCCACAGGAGGCATCTGAGCAAAGCACAGATGGGGTTGAGGTACAAGGCTAGCTCATGTCCCTTGGAGGGTGTCTGTTTCCTTTCCTTAACCTATAGTGAGGATGAGCAACTATACCCTATTATTTTTGGCTGAGCAAGAGGCAAGGTGTAGCCTCAGAACTGCATTGCATGGGGCCATGAGTGCCGTCTGGAAGGGGGGTCAGGCAAAGGAAGGGTTGTGGGTAGTAAAGAAAAGCAGCATCCAGCAGGCCCAGGGGTCAGAACATAAGTGAGTGGCAGGGACTAGACCTTTGATAGACATGGAGAGGGGTCGCCCAGACCCTACTCTTAGGGAGGACTTGTTACCCTGATGCAACTCCTTCAGGGTTTGTCTCAGCTGTAGAGAGCTGCCTTACTCCAGAATACACCTCTCAAGGCAGCCAGATCCCATGACCACTTAGGTTTGTGGAGAGGTCCTGACATCTTGACCCGATGTAGGAAAACTGTGAGAAGGGACTCCGCTCCAGAGCTCCCCTAGGGTTGGCTACACATGGCACTGTGCCTTCTGTGTCACAGATCAACTTCTCCTCTGCCAGTCTGATTTTCTCCCTCTCTTCACAGGTGTTCATGCCCTGCAAATATCCTGTGAGGCCAACTCTACTCAGCATCAGACTGTGAGCCCCAGAGTCTCTTGGACCACCTGGAAGGTTGGGGGTGTGTGTGTGTGTTGTTAGAGCAGGTGAAGACAGGAGAGCAGAGAGATGGACTGCTCAAGAGCCAAGAAGGGTGTAAGGGATTGATAGTGTCATTGGGGTATTTTTTTCAAAAGTTTTTATTGATTTATTTGACACAGAGAGAGCGAGCGAGTGAGAGAGACAGAGAGCAAGCACTAGCAGGGGGAACAGCAGGCAGGGGAGAAGCAGGCTTCCTGCTGATCAAGGATCCTGATGTGGGTTCGATCCCAGGCCCCCAGGATCATGACCTGAGCCAAAGGCAGGCACTTCATTGGCTGAGCCACCCAGGATCCGCTAGGGGATGGTTTTAACCAGAGTTCCTAACCACTAGTTAAGCACCTGGGATTTTTTTTTTTTTTGGTCCCAATTTGCCATGGGTTGATTCTTTTTAAAAGTACAATTAAAAGTACTTACAAGAAAAAATATAATAGAAAAAAGTCCGGTAATCACACACTATCATATTAATTGTTAAGTTGCTGTCAATATTTTTAAAAGCTTACTGTCAATTTCCACAGCAAACACTTGGCAGAGTGTCATCTGCCTCTCACTGTGCTCTGACTAGTGCTATTTTCCATTACTCACCGGGGTACAGGGCTGGTAAAAGGATGCTGGCAGAAGTGCTTACGGGTAAGTTAGCTCCTGGCACATCTTTCAGGCCCTTGAATACTTGCTATAAAATTTGAACTAGAAGGTATTGGACAGAGGTCACTAGACTTTTTCTGCAAAGTGTCAGAAAGCAAACATTTTAGGTTTTGTAGGTCGTGAGGCAACTTCAGCTGCCATGATAGAATGAAAGAAGTCATTGATAATATGTAAATGAATGAGCATGGCCAATTAAACCTTACTTGTAAAAACTGGCAGCCAGGACTGGGATCATAATTTGTTGACCTTTGCTGTAGGCAGTAGGGAGCCACTGCAGGTTTGTGGGAAGGGGAGAGACAGGCACCTTTAAATAGGAAACAGTCATTGCATCCTTCTCTGTGTGTGCCTTTCCCACTCCTCACTTGAGTGAACCTTCTCTCTCTTCTCAAGGCAAGCTCAACTCAACAACACTCAGCAGAGCATCCAGGTACCCTGGCACACATTTGACATATTTTCCTCACTTTTATCTCTCTTCTGGTTTGCTGAACTTCTTGAATCTGTAAATTTATGTCTTTCATCAAATTTGGGCCATGATTGGAATCTATTTCTTAAAATATTTCTTCTGTTCCATTATCTTCCTTCTCTCTTTCTTGGACTCCATTTGGCTATATTAGATCTTCTAAATTGTCCCACAGTCTCTGTTCATTTTCTTTTTTATTGTTTTACTTGCTGTTCTTCAGGTTGGATACTTTCTGTTGATCTATTTTCAAATTCATAGACACTCTTCTGTTAAGCCCATTATTGACTACAACAAAGCCAACTCTAACTTCAAGAGTGGTGGGTGAGCTGTATTGCCTTAAGGACTCAATTAATAGAGAAGGAAGCACCTCCTTGGTCCCAGTCTCTCCACTGCCATCCTTCCTATTAGAAGATCTCATTCCATTGCTGAATGGATCCTCACTGCCTTTCCAAGATAAGTGTAAACCCTCATCTAGAATTTGTGGTCTCATGTTGTGCTATCTATCCCAACTTAACTTGCCTCAACTTTTCTCCTCCTACTTTGATTTACACAGCCTCATTTCCAGGCAGGCCCCTCTTCATTGCACAGGGTGTTGTGCCCCAGCATGCTTCACTTTTTCTCAATCTACTCCCTCTATTTGGATTCCCTTGCTTTTGATCACAGCCATCTATCAAGGACCAGCCCAAGAGAGTTTTATTGTCCCCCATATGTTATGTGGCCTGTTAATATTTATTATGTACCTACTGTGTGCCAGAATATGGTGAATAGGACAAACCCAGTCCCCGTTCATATCCAGTTGCTGAATTCAGTATTGGAAGATAATGGGCAATGAGATGGAGAAGTAGAACCAAGCTACAGGTAGTCATTTGCCACTTCCAATTAGTGCCTTAGGAATGTTTTTCCTGAACAGAGCTCACCATTGCAGGAACCGCCATCCTCCTGGGAAGGAGAAAAGCCTCTTTGCTATCATCCTCATTTCTTTTTGTTCTTTCAAAACTCTCCAGTGTGCTTGGGAGTGATGCTAATAGAAGTATGTCATCAGCATACATTATTTCTTTATTAGCCTGTTTCTCAATTTTGATTCTGAAAATATCCTGATTTAGTCTAATTGCAATTTCACCGTGTTCCACAGGCAGTGACAATTCATACTGGGGGGAGCTGAGACGTGACCCTTAGGATTTTCCTTCCTGCCCCATATGATCTGAAGCTGGACCATTAGCTCTAAGGCATGCATCTCATCTCATCACAGTGACTCAACCTGCTTCTGGGGAAGAAGAGAGCCTAGGGTGTGTATCTGGTTGAAAGCAAAGAAATATCTTTATTCTAGGTGGTGGGAGATATTTTTTTGTATCTAAAGCAAAGGCTAGAGCCATTTTATTCCTAAATAATTTAGCTATATTCAAAGATAATCTGATGTTATTGTAGGAAAGTGTATTTCTAATAAATTCCACTTGATCTGGGTGAATCAATTCAGGCAGCGCATAATTGAGTCTGTTAGCAAGGACTTTAGCAAGAATTTTGCAATCAGTGTTAATTAAGAAGATGGGACAATAATTTGTGCATAATTCCGGATCTTTTCCTGGCTTGTGAATCAAAGTAATAAGAGCAATGCTCCGGCTGGTGGTGGGATAGTGTCATTAGGTGCTGATTTATAAGTACTTAGAAAGGTTTAATTTCATTTTGCTTCGAGCAGGATCTCCCTGCCCCCACATCGTCTGCTCAGGGTGTGCAGCCGAGATGGTGGAATGCTTCCCTCTCTATCCTTCCCTGTCACTGCTGACCTCCTGCTTTCCATTTCTGTTTTATTCGGCAGCCAAGGACCCCATTTATTCATCCATGTTTTTTCTTAATACTCTTACTTGAATTATTTGAAGCCAGAGACTCTGTGCTATTGACGTGTGTGGGCATGAGTATGTGTGTAAGGTAAAGCAAAAGGGCTGTATGCAGCTTCATTGGGGGAAATTTGTTCATGGATCTTCCTGAAAAATGTGTCTGGGTGGGTATGTATCAAGAGCCCTTCACTAAAACTTAGGAAACATACCTTGTTTATACACTGCTGCTAACTGGCTGTTGACCAATGGAGGAACAAATGTGAGCCTCAGTGTCTCCATCTGTAAAATGCAGCTGTAAGATGGGTGAACTACAGGTATCATGGAATTCTGGGAAGAGTGTTGGATTTACACTTTCCACCAGCTGTGAGTTCTCGGGGGTGTAACATACCCTCTTAGAGCCCCATTTTCATCAGCTGGGTAAGCAGGAAAGGCAATAGCCCTTGGGGAATAGGGACTTAATGAAGGTCATTGATACCTGTGAGTCCTCTCTCTTTGCCTCCACTTAGGGTTGGTTCCAGTTCTAACATGTTCTGGTTTGGGGATGTATTCTCCCTAAAGATTAGAACAGGCTGGCCTTGTGCCAAGCCAGTGCTTATTTGGTGCATTCAAGTTCATAAATCAGTCTACACCACCCTCCAGGAGATACCTTCTTTCTCCCATTGTTGTGGAGTTAGCCATTCCTTTGCATGTGGGGCGGGGTCTACACAGGGCTCTGTTTGGATGTTCCAGACTTCTGAAGGCAACAGGGTTTTGTTAATGGCCTCCACAAACACAAGTCATTGGTCTCAAAACCTTAGTTAGCACAATTTATAAAGACAATGAGAGATGAGCCAACCAACCCCATGTTTTTAAAGTGAGGATATTAAGGTTCAGAGAGATGGACTGACAAGTTCAAGGCCATGGAGGCAGTGGTAGAGCCAAGGCAAGAACTGGGTCATTTCACTGTTAGTTTCTTGCCGTCCCCAGTACACCATTCTCAGAGCCCCCAGCAACATAAATGATTCTGTCATTAGTTCAAATATGACTCCTACAAGGGAGGGGCTGTGCTCATTTCACTGACATTTGACTGTTGGGTTTGTCCTGAGTGATGTTCTCCTCCATGCACAGGGAAGGGGTGGCAGATGTGGCCCAAGGTGATGGTGGCCTCAGTGTCAAGTCTACCAGGGTGCTGGCTGGGTGAGAAGTTGCACTGCACAAACAGACCCCATTTTGACGTGTATGCATATGCCTATCACACATTCCCCACAATCACTCCCCAAGTGTATACATGCTGCTGGGTGCGATCTCTTAATAAAAACCCAATTAGTAGTTCTTTAACTTGCCTCCAGATGCTTAAATACCATTACCCCAAACACAACATAATGTCTCTAGTTTTCTGTTTCAATCAAGAATTCAAGTAGCATCTTGACTTGTATATAATATATCAGCAGCAAAATCATGGAATGCTGACATCCTTAATAATAGCAATTAGTAATCAGTTGTTTCTTAAGTAGTTTGATTACACCAGTTACCAAATTGTACAGTTGATGCATTTGGGGGCAAGAAGGGTCTCGCCACCCCTCCCCCAGCCATCCTTTCTCCCTTTCCATGTTCTTGGTGGTTAGTGAACTGATAGGCATTGAAAGATGCGAGGACAAATGATGCAATCGTCACTAATATTAAAATATTATCCCAAAATAGAATTAAATATTTCTTTACAGAAAGGCTAACCCCAGTAGTATCCATGGGAAGGCAATCCGTCATGTCAGCAAAAGAGCTTAGACTATCTGTGCTAGGCAGCACACACAGACTTTGAGCTCCTTCTCAGAGCAAAGACCTTGTGTTAGGCTCTGGGTACCAATATGTGTTCAGTAAGGTTCTCACCTTCAAGGAGTTGTTTTTAAGTTTTAAATATCTGGTGGGTATAGCAATTAGCCCAGCAAGGCCATGTGTTTCCGTAATTAATGGAGACTGAGGCCATTGTGTCTTTATGGAGGAGGAGAGTCTGTGGGCCAGGTGATCAGGAATGGTCCTCTAGTGGAGGCCATCTGCTGAGCAGGCTCTGGAAGGAAGGGGTGGCCTAGGTGAGCAGAGGAGGTCCTCACGTGCCTCAGAATTTGGGTGCAGCCCTGGTGGGGAGGTTCCTATTGTAATGGGGTGGATGGCATAGATGGGGGAGTTGATTATTGGACAGCTGTGTGCTTGGTCCTGTTCACCTTTTCTCTCTCTCTCTCTCTCTCTCACACACACACACACACACACACACACACACACACACACACACGTGGGGGGAATGCCCCATTCCTGGTCCATCCCAGTCCATCCTTGCAGGGACATGTGAATAGTGTCTTTAGGGAAATCCCAGCCAATGACCTTTTCCCTGCCTGTCTGCCAACTGTGTACGGAGGACACATGCTGCACTTTGTCCCATGATCTGTTAGGGCTAAAATTTCAAGTTCCTCTGACCTCAGCCCTCATCAAGGTGGGGGGCATCTACACCTGGGGAGACTTCTCCAGAAAAAGCTCCTCCTACCATTTTCTCAGCTGGTGCCTCCTTTTCTCATGCTTTTATTGTGATGCTGACATGATGCATTGGAATAAATTATTATTATTGTTTTGTGTTCCCTTTGGTTGAATAGTAAGTTCCTAGTGCAATGAACATGGGGAGTTCACTGACAGATAAGGTCCTTGTGTG
Organism: Neogale vison; assembly: GCF_020171115.1. Taxonomy (NCBI): domain Eukaryota; kingdom Metazoa; phylum Chordata; class Mammalia; order Carnivora; family Mustelidae; genus Neogale; species Neogale vison. The sequence continues at coordinate 43,392,102 of NC_058093.1, forward strand.
TTCATAGTGACAAGCACATGAGAGAGAATGGTTACTTTTCTTTTTCTTATTTTCGCAGATCGTCGTCTTTGGAACTAGACTAAAAAACCTGTAACCAGGGTTGTTCTTGGGATGGAAACTTTCCTCCTCCCCCCTAAATGCATTTCCCAACATTCATCTTGGCTCCTGCCTCTCCTGGCCTGAGTGGGCATTCCAGGTGCTGGTCCTTGCTGCCCCAGCCCCATCCCCCATCTTCATATTTCTCGCCTGGAGGAGAGTAAGTTCTTCACAGTATGGGCTGTATTTCAGCATATTGCCGTAAGTTCTGACCACTCTTCAAGCATTCTAAAGACCTCACATGTATATTTAAATCCAAACAGCTCTTGTTCCTGACAAGGATAGTCCTCAAGGACTCAAAGTTGCTTTGAGAAAGAGCTCATTTGCTCTCACACTCAGCAAAAAGGAACTCATGCTTCACTGCAGGCTGTGACAATGAATCTTTGGGATCATCACCTCAGAGAAGCACAGAGATGATGGGACCTCAACATTGATGCAAGCCAGCGTTTTCCAGGAAGCACCTACAAACTACCAATTCCCCTGGTGACAAAGCCACACCAAGCCTTTAATACACCATTGTGCCAAACTCCAAGCGTATGATTCTGCAGAAGCATCTCCCAAGTTCATTCCATCATGGACCTCTGTTTGGGAAGCCCTCATTGAATCTCATGTCACTGGCCCAGAAAGGGAAAGAGACGTTCCTAAGGTCACACAGCTCATTGGTGGCAGAGCCCAAGTTCCCTTCTTGAATATCCCACTCCACGGCGGGAGCTTCTCCAGACCCCTGGTGATCGCTCAGGGCTGATGTGCCTGGGCTGTGAGCCTGGGAGTCATCCCTCATATCACTCTTGTTTATGTTCTCCACTCTCCCTGTTGCCAGGCACACAGTAGGGGCTCAGCACACTGTCACAATTAGGTCCCTCTGTTTTTGGTCTCCATTAGTAGCACCAGCCTCTACTTGTCACCAAGACCTTCCCATGGGCCCACCCATGCAGTTCTCATCTTTGTCACTGACCTTTGTATTTATCCTGCTCTCTTGGCTGAGACTCTTGTCATCTCTCACCTAGAAACTGTCTTTGGTCACCTTCTAATTAGGCTCTCCTTCCCTTTCTTGTTTCCTTCAAATATTGTTTTCACCTCATGCCCGGAGCAGCATGCCCAGCACACAAGACTGAGCACACTGCACGCTCTGCCTTGGATTCAAGGCCAGCCCTCCTTCCCTATAATAGAGTCACTGGTAACAAGATGTGCCTTAATCATTCAGGGTATGATCACCCTGAAATGAAAACAACCCTGAAGTAACCCAAGCCCTGAAAACATGTCATCAGCAATGAATTGTTCTTGACTTTCTAAATGGTGCACTTCAGCAGGGAGAAGTATATACATATATGATTTAGGATGTAATGGGTTCATCGTGGGAAGGAATGAAACTCTCTTAAAACAAATATCACTGCTTTCAAGTGTCCAGCAGAGTTGTGGTGGTTGGGGGACAGTGAAGGTGGGGCAGGGCAATTAGTAATGTGAAAAGAATATTTTAAATTGCGGATTCCAAATACACCCATCTCCAATGAGCATCGATGGCTTTGTAAAAGGGGATGTCGAGGGTGGACTTGCTTTTAAGCATAGCAGAAGACAGAGGGCATGACCATGGGATGTAACAAATGTAGGCGGGGTTCAGGGACGGCAACCAGGCGTGGCATAGACAAAGGGGGAACCCTCATCCCTGTGTCTGAAGGGGCAAGATGGGAGGTGAGAGCTGTCAGCCAGGAGCTGAGCTTTTGGCACAAGGATGAAGCCATTTGCTGCATCCAACAGGGGTCAGAGTGCATGAGGCAGGTGATGCAGTTCAGAAGGTCAGCTTCATAGACGGGCACAGGGCAGGCAGGGTGAGGTAGGGAGGGTGGCAAAAGAAAAATATAGAGCTTAGTGCTCCAGGTGAAATTGCAGTTTATGATGACTAAGTTCCCTCCTCACACGCCAGGGCAATCTCCTGCACCGGGCAGCATCCCAGGTACTGGCTTGGTGAGACTGCAGTGCCTGTCTATGTGAAGCTAAGATCAGAACAGAGGCGTGTTGTTCTTTGGGCTTGTGGCTCCTGGACCCTTACCCTGATCATGGCCACAGATACTAGGAAAACCAAGGAAAAGAAGAAGCGGGAGATGTTTTCTCCCTATAGCCTAATGCAGCTCGCTTAACTCCCCAGTGAAAGGCAGCCAAGGGGGTACACCCATGCCGTGAGGGAGCAGAGGGATTGTCACCCCCATCCAGACTGATCTGGATCTCCCTCTTCATCACATGAAAGCCCCACTGGCTAGCACCAATGTCCCATGCACACTCCTTTTTGATATATTTTCTGCTTGTGGGAGCATGTGTGTATGTGTGAGTGTGTGTGTGTATGTGTGAGTGTGTACGCGTGCGCACAGGTATACATGTGTGTGCATGCAGGCGTGTATGACAGGACTCAGTCTAGTAGGTTGACAAGAGCCCCCTGTACACCTTGTAGGGGCCAAGCGCCTCTGACAAGCTAGAACACAGCCCTCGTATGTACAGCATAAGGAATAGCATGGAGGACGTTAGGAGAATGAAGGGAAAACTGAAGTGGGGGAATCCGAGGGGAGACAAACCTTGAGAGACTGTGGACTCTGAGAAACAAACTGAGGATTTTTGAGGGGAGAGGGGTAGAATGATGGGCGAGCCCCGTGGTGGGTATTAAGGAGGGCACAGATTGCATGGAGCACTGGGTGTCATACATAAACAATGAATTATGGAACACTACATCAAAAACTAATGACGTACTGTATGGTGACTAACATAACACAATAAAAAAAGAAAGGAAATCTTGCACCAGGGCAAATAGTTCCATTTTTTTTATACAAAGAAGTTCTGTAAAATGACAAAAAAAAAAAAAGAAAAAAAAAGTGGGAAGAGATTGCCTTCCTGAATAGACACATCCCATGTGTACAGGTCTACAAAGAAAAAGAAAGCCCTGTGGCTAAGACTTTGTCCTGAGCTATACCAGAAGGATGGGTGGGCAGGCAGAGGACAAGGACCAGTGCATGCTTTTTCAGTTGCTGGCTCAAGGATAAATATTCACCACCAGCAATGTTCAGGATGTGGTGAGACACACGCTCTCACTGTCGGAGGAAATAGAAACCCTTTTAGAAAGCAGTTTGTTAACTTTTCTGTCCTTGTTTTCTTGTCCTTGTAATTCTGCTCCTAGGAATTTATTTTAAGACTATAACTTGATGTGTTACAGGTAAACAATGAATCATGGAACACTACATCAAACTCTAATGATGTATGGTGACTAACATAACACAATAAAAAATTATTAAAAAAAGGATATTACCTGAATAGGAAAAAACCCCACCATACGAAGGCTGATAAAGATGCTAATTATGGCATTAATTATGGTAGTAAAAATGTAAACAAATATTCCTTTCTTGTTGGCATTCGGTTTAAGTATTTTGTGATTAATCACCTCAATAGGTGATTGAAATTAAGAAGACTATGTAATGTCATGGAAAATACTTTAGCTATATTAACTCAACAGAGCAGAACACAAAATTACATCCGGGACATGGCTATAAGGGAGGGGGTAAATCTACACATGCAGAAAAAGTGGAGAAATGGAAACAGGTGTGTGGGAGGCCGGGGGCCCCAGGAGTGCTTGGTCCTCTGTTTAAATTGTTTGTAGCAGGTACCAGGGGTTGCATAGCAACACACACGGTGCATGCAGCCAAGTGTGTACATATATAAACAAGAACCAGACGGGCAAGCCTCCAGCATGAGCCGTTCTCCCCCATCACCCTTCCACTCCAGGAACAGCTCACCCCTCATAATGGGGAATTTGGTGTCAGACACACGCTGGTTACCTACGAGCGCGCCAACGGGCAGCTGAGCCGCGGGGTCCTTCATCCAGTCATCATTGTCCAGTTCTATGATGGCGTCCACGTGCCCCACTTCCGTGCAGATCAAGTGGCTCACCCTCTCCTCATCCTTGGCGTCCAGGGCAGACTTTAATCTCCTCACTAAATCCGAGTGGAGCGGGTAATCCGGAAGGTGATCAGAGTTGGACATCATCATGCTGTTTGTGTATCGACCAAACTTCTCAACGGAGTCCAAAGGTAGCAGCTGTGGCGCGCAGGGTACTGTGGGTGTTGCTTTAAATAGAACAAACTCGGCTCGCCTTTCAGCTGCTGGGGAGGGCCATTGGCTGGCAGCCCCTTTCTTCACAGGGCCATGGGAATCAAGCTTCCTGAAGGTCTCTGGTTAAGATTATTCTAGGGATGGGGCAGTAGACATGTTGGTAAGTGGAGGAAGAAGATAAGGGGATAGCATTTTAAAAGAGAACTCTCATAGGTACTGTTGAGCAATGCCCTCTTTCAGCAAAAGTGAGATCTTTTCATGAAACTGATTGAAAGGGGAAGTATTACCTAGTGGTCCACTTTCCTTTTTTCCTTGAACATTGACATGATGTGTGGAGATGTGGCAACCATATTATAGCCATGAGGTGACAGTCAAGAGTGGAGGATCAACATACTGAGGAGAATGGAATAGAAGGAGGGGAAGAGATGGCTTCTCAATGACATTTCTGGACCTTTGCTTTAGCTCTGGGCCACCAACCACCAGATTTCCCGTCTTTATTCCTTAAGCACTGTTCACGAGTTTTTGTTGACTTGCACCTCATAGTGTTTCTGGTTGATGTATTCAGTCTACCTTTAAAATCATGGCAATGTCCTGGTTTAGTCTAGAGATGCAGCACAAGAATGTCATAAATAATGTGGATGATCTCCCCAAGCCTTCTGGCCTCTGGCCCTTGAACTCTTGCCTTCCATGACAAAATCCCACTGTATGTTGCTTGGACAGCAGCCAACCCCAGAGTCTTTGAGGAAGGAGCAGTGGCATGGTGGGCTGGGGTCATCAATGAGCAAGTGGCCAATACCCCTTAATGGACTACCTTCCAGTGTCACAGGAACTGAAAATGGACCTTGCTAGAGACATTCTGGGAATCTTGGAAATGGGTTTAAATTTTTTTTTTATTAAAGACTTTTGTTTATTCATTTGACAGAGAGAGAGAGAGATCGCAAGTAGGCAGAGAGACAGGCAGAGAGAGAAGGGGAAATAGGCTCCCTGTCGAGCAGAGTCTGATGTGGGGCTGGATCCCAGGACCCTGAGATCATGACCTGAGCCAAAGGCAGAGGCTTAACCCACTGAGCCACCAGGTGCCCTGGAATTGGGTTTTTGAGATCTTAACTCAATGGATCAGACTTCAGTTCAGATGTCTGACCAACTTATTGAGAGGGTAGTTGCCCTTTGATTCTTCCTATGGCCAAAGAATTGTGAATTTTGACAGGAGAGATTTTTGAACCCGAATTTCCAGGTCCAAATGCTTGGCAGTATCAAATATCTTATGTTTAGAAAGAAACATAACAACACAAGCACCATTTGTGTAAATGCAAAGAGAGGGAGGGTAGTGGCCAAAGGGAAATTATTGGAATTTGGTAAGGTAATTTGAAGAAAAAACCCGAGAATTATTGAGATTGCTATCAAACTTCAAATCAGAAGGGAGGTAAAGATGAAGCACTTGTTAGGCAGATAATAAGATGACAAAGCCTCAAAATATGGCACTCACTGATCTTAATTACCAAGCTATCTGCTGGGTGTTTAATCAGTAGCACATATACTATGCTAATTATTCTGGCTAATTTTGTTATAATGTAATTCTTTATCAACCCTGCTATGTATAAATTAGGAATTGAAATGTAACTAACACAAATTATATTTAAGGCAACATGAATTTCTTTATTTCAGTGTGAAATCTTTTAATCTCTATTTCTTTATCTTTCCTTTTTTTGATTAGCCCATGTGAACCACCCCCTCTACTGTCCACCCTGCCTCAGTGCCCAACAACCTGACTATTATTTGAAGAGAAAGGAGAGCCCAGCACTAACACTCCCCCCAACTTCTTGGAAATCTTATATATGACTATCTCCTTCAGTGATTGTCCTTGAAAGGTGCAGAACGTATTTAAGCAATCAACGGTAGACAGATACTGGCTTTCTCTGAATGAGATAAAGGTTGTTTCACTGTTCTACCTTAATGTTTAAATAATCATCAGAGGGTACCATAATTCACATATTTTCAGTGATATATTGTATGTGACTTATGTCAATTTGTTTACAAATGTGTTTAGTTGAGAACTAATAACACAGATCCTCACAGAAAAGCACAAACATTATCTAGAGTTTTTTTTTTAATGTCATTTGAGCTTGCATCCAAATTAGGTCAGGCTGGTACAGAAGTTGGTGGAGCTGTGCAGAGCCCACTGGCATGCCTTCAGACACTGCCAGACACAGAGCTTTTTAAAAAAATGAATCAGTATTTTTGGTTTTGAATTATTTTGGAGCAAAATAACAATGCTTATTGAATAAAAGAGTACAATGTGGTTCTAATTTAATTTCGGCACCATCAGTGAGAGTCAGTTGCCAGCAGAGGGTCATGGTGTGGGAGAAATGGCCAGTCCCAAATACTCGGACCCCATTGTGACCTCAGGGTAAGGGGCAAGCCCTGGGCATATCCAGATTAACTTGAAGTGACCATGAAGTGAATCCACTTCTGACTTCTTCTTTGAGCCTGAGGTTCTAGAGAACTACTCCTTTGACCTATAGGTTCCCACTAGGAGGCCCCAGTGGCGCATACCTCACCTTTGAATCCAGCCATGGGCCTTCCCAGCTCAGGGTTGCCCTGGGGTTCCCTTCCCAGGCCGTATTCCCTCTCTCTCACCATTCTGTCCTCTCTCTGGATCCTGCAGCCCGGTTTCCAGAGTCTACCATTTCCCTGCTCCAGCAACACAGATGCTTCTCCCTGTGGTCAGAAGCTTTTTAATTTGGCTGAAGTTTCCTCTAAATCCCTTTTTAATGGGTCTCTCATAGGCTTTCAGGCCTGATGGTTTCAACCAGGACATTTGTGTAGAATGTATTTACTGTTGTGTGGCTGGACTGACTTGCCCATCAATCTCCTAGGCCATGGGGAGCCACTTTGTGAAGTGGCATTGTGATGTGGTCTTTATGGGCAGCTCTTTGTGCAAGGAGAAAACAGAAGCCCCTTTCATTCCCTTTGTATTTTTGGAGGCTTGAAACAACGCGATGGGATGTGGGCACAAATGAAATGTGATGAAAGCCATTTACAACTTTTGCAAGGTTTTTCTTTTTCTTTTTTTTCTTCTATTGGGGCATGATTTGTGATGGCACAAGGATGGAGTTGTACAACTGGAGATGCAGACATTTCCATTAATGAAACCCTCAAAGACAAAATAACAAATGAGTTTCATTCAATGAATACGTTTTGAGTCCTAGTGTATGGCAGGCTCTTCTCCATGTGCTGGGAGCATAAGATATGATATACTATGTACTGATTATATGGTTCTGACACACACCAGGCACTCTTCTAAAGGTATTGCATACATAAACTCATTTTCTCCTGGTAACAATCTTGCAAAGTGCTATCATTATTGCCACTGGGCAGAGGGAGAAACTGAGTAAGTGAAACAATTTGCTTTCTAAGTGGCAAAGCTGCTAAGTGACAAAGTCACACTACTGCTAAGTGGCAAAGATAAGATGCAAATAAGTACAGTCTAAGTGTGCCCTTTAAAACTCCAGGTCGAGCTTCTCAGTTGTCTGATTCCTCCCTGAAGATCCCACTCTGCTCTCCTGTAGTCTGTTTCTTCCTCATCCTTCCTTTCTGTTATTTTGTCTTTTTTGAGATGGAGTCTTGTGAGAAAAGATGAGGAAACAGTGGGAGGAAGGAGAAAGACACAAGGGCAAGGCATGCACCGAGAGTATTTGGGGAACTTTGGGAGAAAAAGGTCTATGAGCAACTGTCACGTATGTAGGAAGTGGATAAAGAAAGAAGGAATCTTTGGTTGCTGGATGGTGTTCCCTTAAGCCAGACATTGTGTTGAGACTGGACCATCAGGGTCATGGCTTCTTAAGAATATTAACAGCTAATTACGTGTATCACTGCCATTGACCGAGTGACAGTGATGCATCCATCAAGCACGATGATGGGAGGTGAGGAGTTTGCCTTCTGAAAAGTAAACATGGAAATCAACATGATGGAAAGCAGACAGTGCAGTCACTTTGGGGGTGCAGACGAACAGTTTGAGGGCAGCAATCTGCTTTCAAATTTTAACTCCTAATTCAGATAATCTTAGCAATAAAGGAAAAGGAGAAAAACGGAGAAAATGTATGTCAGTGGTTGAACTTAGAGCAGACTGCATCACCATGACAAAAATTCTGAGCAATTCCTCTGAGAAATAGAGCAGGCAAGATTGAGAAAGAGCTAACCAGCTCACTGTGGGCATGACTGAAAGGAAATGCAGAACGGAGCCCTGGGATGAGTATGGGACTGATCTTGCCTCCTCAGCAGGTTCAGAGAGGGGCCCTGAGAATCACGTGTGTCCAGAACACTAGCATCTCATGTCACATTCTATTTCTGATGCAGGCAGGGGACCCATTAGCTTCTCAGCAGGACAGTCATGTGTGTTTCAGAAAGGGGTCCCATATTGGCCACTTCAAACTAGGAACAATCCAAATGTCATCAACAGTAGAATGGTTAGATAAACTGTGGTATATTCCCACAGGGGGTAAAGATAGAGTAACGAGGAGGAATATACCACAGTTACTTGCGATAAGGGCTTGACTCTCACAAATACAATGTTGAATAAATGAAAGTTGCCAGACACAAAAGAATAAATGCCATAGGACACAATTTGCCTAAAATTTAAAAACAGGCAAAGGTAAACTATAGGGATGGAAGTCAAGACACTGATGACTTTTTCAAGAGAAAGAGGAGGAATTTCAGGCAGTATTTTACTTCTTGAACTGCTTGATGGTTACAGGCGTGTTTGGGATAATTCATTGGACCGTTATGTTGTCTCTGTGTGAACTTTTCCATATGCGTCTTGTACTTCATAATATAAAAAAAGATAGTCATAGAATGTTTCAAAGAAAAAGGCAGCTGAAATAAATACAAGACAAATATTCTGAAGAGCTTTTGTTGAGAGATTCTTCATATTTTGAAACCAAAATATTAATGGCCCAGGAGAGGTGGAGTATGGTTGACAGTATCCAACCCCCCCACCCCAGGACAGATGAAGAACTGGACTTTCCATTACAAATACCAGGAAGCTCCATGGGGATTGATTCAGGGTTGAGGGGTTCCTTAGTTCATCTTCTAGGCACAGTGTTTCAAAGGTCAACTTGTCAGCTAATCAACGTCTGGTTTGGATGATATTTGGTGTATCCAAGATTGTCCAGTTTTTTCCCTCTACCTCTCATTGACTGATCACTTGTGGGAAACTCACTCTTAGTAGTCTGAATGCTCAAAATCTTACCAAAAGAGAGCCCCTGTAAATCAATTAGAAAAATGTAGGCAGCCTAGTGGAAAAGTGGAGAAGAGACTTGTGATGGAATTATGGTGTGAAGATAAACACTTCTGATCCAAGATGAGACTGGACAGTAACCAGTAGAACACTGCCCAATGTCCTGGGTGGTCCACTATTATATAACACATAAATACATGTTGCACTTTGCAGTATGCAAATGGACAACACATAGTCTTTCCAAATGTCCCTGCAATGTTTATTGATACATAGACATTTGCTTATATTCAAAGCCATGTGGAAAGTATTAATAAATTTCCAGAGAAATGTATTTATATTCTCTGACCACAAATATATAAATTGAGAACTTAACAATATCTTTTGGACAAGCAAAGATCATCAAAGCACTTGGGTATTAAAAACAAACAAAACATTTTTTTTAAAATGAGGAGCTTAGATGTTTAAGATAGATCAGTGATAAGAAATTGTTTCAGAGGAATGATAACAAGGGCAAGGTATAGCAAAATTTACCAGAGGTGGCCAAAGCCATCCTCAGAAGAACATTCATAGCCTTCAGTGTTTTTTTTTTTTTAAAGATTTTATTTATTTATTTGACAGACAGAGATCACAAGTAGGCAGAGAGGGAGGCAGAGAGAGAGGAGGAAGCAAGCTCCCTGCCAAGCAGAGAGCCCAATGCGGGGCTCGATCCCAGGACCCTGGGATCATGAACTGAGTAAAAGGCAGAGACTTTAACCCCCTGAGCCACCCAGGCACCCCAGCCTTCAGTGTTTTTATTATGAAACAAGAAAGAAGGGAAATAGGGGAACTAGGCATTCACCTGTACAGCAATATAAAGGTAAAACCAAGAAAGCAATAATGTAGGACTAGTAGATTTAGATAAGAATGACACAGAAGAGATAGAAAAATAGTCAAGATAATTTAAGAACTCAACAATATTTTGAAAAGGAAATATATTAAAAAAAACCTCTAGCAAGATTAATAAAATAATAAGTGAACAAGCACAAATACATAATCTTAGGGAAAAAAAGCTATGTCTAAATAAAGGACATAGTTTTCAATCTTCAGGAAAAAATATATATTTTTTTCCAATTTATTTATTTTCAGAAAAACAGGAAAAATATATTTTAACTCATCTGAAAGTCTTTTTTTTTAGTGGCATTTTTCACATTTTTAAAAAAAGATTTTATTTATTTGACAGAGAGAGAGAGAGAGATCACAAGCAGGCAGAGAGGCAGGCAGGGAGAGGGGGAAAGCAGGCTCCCTGCTGAACAGAGAGCCTGATGCAGGGCTCGATCCCAGGACCGTGAGATCATGACCTGGGCTGAAGGCAGAGACTCAACCCAGTGAGCCACCACCCAGGTGCCCCGACTCATCTGAAAGTCTTAATGAAATGAGTGATTTTTCAGGAAAATGAAAAGAAATAAAAATGAAATAAGGAAAAGGCAGAAAACCAAAGCACATCAATTTTGTTGATGAAACTAAAAAATTCTGCCAGAGAAATATTCATAAAAGGCCCCAATAAAACACAACAAACATAAGAGCAACCATAGCAGAAACAACAAACAGAGGTAGACCAACATCAATTACAAATACATTTATAAAAATGCCATGTAAAATATTGACAAATCAAATCCACCAGTCTGCTGAAAGAATAATACACGTGACCACGTAGTGTTTATTGTAGGATTGCAAAATTTAACTTCAAAAAACCCACTAGTATGTTTTATCTCACAATATGTCAAAAGAGAAACAATATAGTTATCTCACTAGATGCTAAAATAACATTCAATGGATCTAACACCCATTTCTTTAAAAAAAATCCATTTATTTATTTATTTATTTATTTATTTATTTTAAGTACTCTGTACACCCAGTGTTGGGCTTGAAGTCAGGACCCTGACATCAAGAGTCACATGCTCTATTGACTGAGACAGCCAGGCACCACATATTTCTTATTAAAACATCCAGTAAGCTAGAATTAAAGGATGTTCTCTTACATGATAGAAGTTATCTTTCTAAAAGTAACAACTAACCTCATATTTAAAGCTGAAACAGAGATATTTTTTACTAAGATCAAGAACAAAACAGGAAAGCTCACTATCATCCCTTCTTCCCTGTCTCAGTTTGGGATCAATCGAAAGGAGGCATCAAACAGATGCAGCTCAAAATGTCAGCTTCATTACGATAAAGCCAACTGAAGAAGGTGGCTTCAGATCTGAAGCCAGAGAAGCTGGCTAGCAATCCGTGAATTAGGCGAGATGCACAGTCACTGGCAGCTCTGACACTCCTTTCCCCACCCACACCCGACTAGGACTGACCCTTCCCAGGAAGCAGAGAGATCAGAGCGAACCCTCTCAGATGGGCAGACCCATAGAGAATCCAGAAGGGGCTGAGCCATAGAGCCATCTTTTTCCTAAAGATATAATAAAGCGTTCCCAAGGGAAAAGACAGGAGATGAGAGGGAGGCCAGGAGCGAGATAGAAGATCAAGTTTTGCATGTGGAAGCATGAAGCCAAGGGGACCTTTGTATTCTATACTCCTCGTGACATTTTAGCCAGTGTGATGAACAGAAAAATAAGAGCAATAAGTATCTTTAGATAAATCAGAATGATCAATTATTATCTGCACATGATGCAGCTCTTTGGAAAACCCAAATGAACCAACTGACAAATATATTCATTTGAACTTCCAAAAATGTTCAGTAAGCTGGCCAATTTCCCTCCCCAAATGAAAAAATTAATAATCTGAGGGTTTTGAAGGGGTGGGGGGGTGGGAAGTTGGGTGAGTCTGGTGGTGGGTATCAAGAAGGGCACGTATTGCTTGGAGCACTGGGTGTGGTGCATAAACAATGAATTCTGGAACACGGAAAAGAAATAAAAAATTAAAAATAAAAACATTTAAAAAAATAATAGCTTATTTATATATTCTGGCAAAGTTAGATGATTGGGCAAGGTGTGGAGGAGGGAATCCTGGAAAAATAAATTTACTCCAATGTCCAAGAAGCTACAGTGATTTGTAAAGCGTGGCTGTGGCAGAAGAAGGAAGGAAGATCAATGGAAGAGAATACCGGCAAGGTTTAGAATATGAAGTCAGGCATTTAAGTCACTGGCAAGGAAGGGTTTCAATAAAGAGAGCTGAGATAATTGGAAAAATAAAATATCAAATTTGTCATATTATACACCAAAAGAAATCCCAGATAATTTAAAACTTTATTTATTTATTTAAAAAAAGATTTTATTTATTTGTTTATTTGAGAGAGAGAGGCCGCGAGAGAGAAAGAGAGAGAGAGAGAGAGCATGACCAGGGAGAAGAGGGAGAAGCAGAATCCCAGCTGAGCAGGGAACCCAGCGTGGAACTTGATCCCAGGACCCCAGGATCATGACCTGAGCCAAAGGCAGACGTTTTACGGATAGGGCCACCCAGGTGCTCCTAAAATTTAAATAAGGAAAATAAAACCATCTAACCATTAAAGGAGACTATAGATGCATACTTCCATTACTTTGGGATGAAAAAGGTCTCTCTAAATATTAAAATAAGGGCAGAATCTGAAAGAAGACAGATTTGCCCAAACAAGTTTAAACTTTCAAATATCAAAAGCCCTAAAAGTAAATGGGCAGAGCACTTGTGAAAAATATGAAAGATGATCAAACCTTTGTATGTAAAGGACTTCTTAGTAGTCAATAAACACAACTCCAAATCTCCAATGGCAAAAAAAGGGTAAAGAATATTTATGGATTTTTCACAAAAAAATAAGTTAACATGCCAACAAAATTGCTTAAAGTAATGTTAAACTTCACAAACATTCAGAACAATGCAAATTAAAACAAGATATTAAACTGACAAAGTTTCAAAAATGTTTATTTGTGTGTTGAGGTGACTATAAGAAAAGGAGCATTTATAAACACTTCTGGTGGGTATAAAATTTCTGGAGGTCAGAATGTATAGTGTGATTCTACTTTTGGTAAAGTCTGTATGATATTATGCTTAGGGAAAGAGTGAAAGGACAGATTTCAAATACTAACAATGGTTATCTTTAAATGAGCATTTTAGATTTTCATCTGTATTTTCTGTTTTCCACAATGAAACAATTACTTTCATAATCATGCTGAAAAAGCTTTTTTTTTAGAGGAAAGAATACACACGTGTGCTAGTTTAGGACACTTTGAGGAGCAAGGGAAAGACAAGAGCTTCCTCAGAAGGTACACAGGGACAGTGATTAGAAGTGTGGGGCAGGGGCGCCTGGGTGGCTCAGTCCTTAAACGTCTACCTTTGGCTCAGGTCATGGTCCCGGGGTCCTGGGATCGAGCCCCACATCAGGCATCCTGCTCCACAGGAGGCCTGCTTCTCCCTCTCCTACTCCCTCTTCTGTGTTCCCTCTCTCGCTGTGTCTCTGCCAAATAAATAAATAAAGTCTTAAAAAAAAAAAAGCGTGGGGCAGTGTGGGAATTAACAGACCAACGGAGTGGGGGAAATGGTGGAGAAAGGGTCCTCAGTGGATATTAGATCTCAAAATTTTTGAAGCTGAAATACGTCACTGGGAGGATTGCAAGCCATTTCTGCAGTGGGATTTCTCTTTGGGAGGGTCTACTTGGTGAATCTCTGCAAATTGGAAACAACCCAAATATCCATCAATAGGGAATTGGCTGAATAAATTATGGCACTTGATTCAGTGGCATTGTACAGAGCCAGAACAATGCTATGGTGGTAGAATATTCAATGGCATGGAAATTTGTTCACAGTTTATTGTTAGTGAAAATCTTGTTTCAAAACAATGCACATGGTGGACCAATATTTACAAAAATACACTTTTAGTTAAAGAACGTATTCTATTCTGCTCACTTAATTCCTTTTTTTTTTTTTTTTGGTATGATGAGCATCTATTTCCTTCAGAAGAGAACACACAATAGATAGAGTTTATATAAAAATGTAAAAAGGGAGAATGGTTTTCTGGCCAGCAAGATTCAGCTCTGAAATGACTGGATGAATCCATACATCCAAGAAGGAGTCAGTTAGAAGGGGGTCGATCAACAGAAGACAAGAGGAAAATGCTACCACCAAGTCCTGCTCAGGGGAAAAGACCTCTGGCCCCTGGACCCCAAATAGAAAGACCCAAAGGCCAGTCCATCTACTTTTCAAGATGGAAGCTTGAGGGCACCTAGCCTCATACCATGACACATCCTAGTCATCCCACTCGCCCTCTAGATTTGGTGCAGGGATTTGGCTTGCATTGACTTGCATGATTATGGAGACTGAAAAGACCCACAATCTGTGGTTGGCAAACTGGAGACCCAGGAAGGCTGGTGGGGTGTTTCCGGTCTGTTTGAAGGCCCAAGAGCCAGGAGAACCATTGTGGCAAATTCCAGATTGATGGTGGGGGAAGGTCAACATCCCAGCTCAGCACTCCGGCAGAGACAATAGCTTCTCCCTTCGGTGCCTTTGTGCTTTTATGGGGTCTTCGACGGAGTGGGTGAAGCCCAGTCACACTGTGGAGCGCGGTCTTTGCCCAGTCTTTGGATTCCAGTGTTGATCGTCTCTGAAAACAACATCAGAGACACACCCGGGAGTGATATTTCACCAGATATCTGGGCCCAAACCAGCTGACACATAAAATTAACCTTCCCAGGGATGGACCTGTAATTGTGAGATGCAGAGATTTGAGCATTTTATATTCTTTTTTTTTTTAAGATTTTATTTTATTTATTTGAGAGAGAGAGACAGTGAGAGAGAGCATGAGCGAGGAGAAGGTCAGAGGGAGAAGCAGACTCCCCATGGAGCTGGGAGCCTGATGTGGGACTCGATCCCGGGACTCCAGGATCACGCCTTGAGCCGGAGGCAGTCGTTTAACCAACTGCGCCACCCAGGCGTCCCTGAGCATTTTATATTCTAACAGATAAAACCTTATATAGAAAGGAATATTGAAAATTCTCTGGGAAGGGGAAGTAAGTGACCAGAATGAGTCAGGGCTGGGGACAGAGCAGAGGGACTGGTAAGGGGCCTGAGTTGGGGCTGGTGACAGGAGTGACGTAAGACTCTGCTGCAGAACGGCAGGAAATTCCTGATGCTGGGGAGGGAGGATGGGATAGATGCCCCAGAGACGAGTAGGTTTGTGCCCAGAGTCCAGATTTTTATGGGAGGAGATCTAATGGTGTCTTGTCTTTGGGTGAATTAAGAGAGTCTGTGCCTGAGAGAGGGACGAGAGATGGGGGAGGGAGTGTGGACACAGCAGTGGAAATTAGAAGTATCTGCTGGGGCTATGGAAGAGGTTGATCTGTTGCAAAGACAAAGTTGGTGGTTGGCATTGCCCATGATTTTTTTTTTTTTAGGTTGTCCTTTAGTTTTTTCAAAAATTTTTAATTTATTAAATTTCTTTTCAGTGTTCCAGAATTCATTGTTTATGCACCACACCCAGTGCTCCATGCAATACGTGCCCTCCATAATACCCGCCACCAGGCTCACCCACCTTCCCACCACTCCGTCTCTTCAAAACCCTCAGATAGTTTTTTCAGAGTCCATAGTCTCTCACGGTTCATCTCCCCCTCCAATTTCCCTCAACTCCCTTCTCCTCTCCATCTCCCCATATCCTCTGTGTTATTTCTTATGCTCCACCAATAAGTGAAACCATATGATAATTTTCTCTCTCTGCTTGACTTATTTCACTCAGCATAATCTCTTCCAGTCCCGTCCATGTTGCCACAAAAGTTGGGTGTTCATCCTTTCTGATGGAGGCATAATACTCCATAGTATATATGGACCACATCTTCCTTATCCATTCGTCCATTGAAGGGCATCTTGGTTCTTTCCACAGTTTGGCGACCGTGGCCATTGCTGCCATGAACATTGGGGTACAGATGGCCCTTCTTTTCACTCCATCTGTATCTTTGGGGTAAATACCCAGGAGTGCAATTGCAGGGTCATAGGGAAGCTCTATTTTTAATTTCTTAGGGAAACTCCACACTGTTCTCCGAAGTGGCTGCACCAGGGAAGGAAGCCGACTGCTCGAGCTCATCACATCTTATGCTTCTCTCATTTGTCAGGATGGGTTAAGGAGAGACATGATCTCTCTCTCAGTAATCTTTAGCCCAAAATGAGTGGCTCAGGGAACCCCTATTTTAGGCTACAGAAAGGCTTGTAGAGCAAGGATCCTGGTTCTGGGACCAGCTAGATAGAAGGCATGATACGGAACTTGATCAGCCTGACCGGTTATGGTGGGGAGATGACTTCCTGCTGTAATCATCAGAAGCTACAGGCAGGTGGCATTTGAATGGATTCTTATGAAATGGGGAGGCTTTTGGTAGGTAGCCAGATCTGTGGAGGAGGAGAGTGAGCAAAGGGATGTGGAGGGACGACTAGGTGTGTAGACCAGGCCGGCAGGGGTGGAAGTGTGTGTGGGTATGGTGTCCCAGGAAAAGGACACCGGTCAGCATGCAGGGTCTTAAGTGCCAAGGATTGGCTGTTAATGAGCAGCTCTTTAAGTATTTAAATGACCAGAGTGGGGCTTTGGGCAGGTTAATTTGGCATAGTTTGTAGGAAGGAGAGGAAGGGGAGCCTCGGAATAGGGGGCAGGCCCCGGTGTCAGAGACATCTAAAAAGAGTAGCTAATGAGTGGCAAAACAATGAGATTAAACAATCCATGTGATTATGCATTTAAACTTCTAATTTTAAATCCAGCACCCTAATTAAGCATAAATTATTTTGCCATTCAAATGTATTCTGGCTTGAAGCCCCCTCTCCGTTGGTGGCGAGAGGGGAGGAGGGCAGAGGGGAAGTGAGCACAAGTCAACAATCCAGAATTATCTGTACTTCCCACCATAGAGTCCTGAAGATTTACAGCCATTCCCCAGGTATCTTATCTTCTAAATTGGGCTCACCCTTTGCCATCCTGGCTGATTTCGACCTTCTCTGAAAGGTTGCCATTCCAGGATGTGGACTGTGTTCTTAGCGGCCCTCTCTCCACTCCTCCGACATCTGCAGCTGGCGAGGGTGCTGGAGGAGAGCATGGCACAGTCCGGCCAGAGTGTGGTACAGAAGGGTCTGGGGTCTCCATGTCCAGGGGACATTAGAAGCCCAGGATCATCAAGAAGAATTTTCAGGCACCAATGAAGCTCATCTAGGACATCTTTCCAACAGGGAGGGGACGTCCACACCCAGCGTGGCGGAGGTGGGGGGGTGGGGGGTGGGGTTTGATGAGCAGCACCGTTGAACTTCTATGGATGCTTATGACTCCCTGAAGGGAAAGTTGGGTGGGATCAGAGAGCGAACACAGAACGGAGGGGACACTGGTTTCATATAAAGGTGCATGCAAGAACTTGCGGCTCTGCCCATTTGTTGCTTTTCCCAGCAGACTGATGGGCCAGGGGGTTAATCCGTCATGCAGTGGGAATCCC
Organism: Neogale vison; assembly: GCF_020171115.1. Classification (NCBI taxonomy): domain Eukaryota; kingdom Metazoa; phylum Chordata; class Mammalia; order Carnivora; family Mustelidae; genus Neogale; species Neogale vison. The sequence goes on from NC_058093.1 coordinate 43,409,928, forward strand.
ATTGTCTCACCGGTTCTACCACTGCGGGGAGAAGTGTGTGCCGGGAAAGAAGAGGGCGCTCCCTCCCTGGGTGTCTTGCCAGATGGTCTGGAGTTGCAGGGATCTGGACCACTGGTTGCTGAGGATAGCTCTCCCTGAGTGGGAGTCCATAACCTCTGAGTTTGGGACCACTCACGTGTGGAGGTCAGCACAAAATAAAGAGTTGTCAGCTTGCAGGATTCTGCGCTCAATGCCTTCTCTGTTCCTGACCCTTGAAGAGGGCGGGGACCATAAAACCACACAGTTTCTCCTCCCTGGGTTTTACAACATGTTGGCAGGACAGTTAGACAACTAGTCCCAAATCTAGAGAATGTTTTTCATGGACTATGCCAGAGGGAAAGTGGGAAGAGATGATATGTAAGTGAAGGAATTCATAGGAAGAAAGGTTCATGTGATTTTTGGATTTATTCTGAGGACTTCCTGGAGTAGGTGTGAGTGAGCAGAGCATGGTTTGGAGAGAGGGAGGGGAGTGCTTTGTGGTCGGGACACTGGGGTAGCAGCAGGGCCAGGGTGGGGGGTAAAGAAGTGATCAGGACTGACTGATCAATTCATTAACTCCACCAGTGATCCTCTGGCCCAGCCCTGGGCATGGGGGCATAGCCACCAACCAAAGCAGCAAGGTCCCGAACCTCACTGAGTGTCCACCGTCCGGGAGACCGAGGGTGCAGAGTGCCCTGGAGGAAAATCACAAGGCAGGAAGCGTGGGTGTCAAGGATGGTTTCTGTTTGCTGTGGGTGGTTAGGAGAGCTCCTCTGATGAGGTGACATTGAGCAATGCAGAGGGAGCCTGGGGGGAGAGAGAGCCTTGCAGACAGCGTCCCAGGCCAGCGGAACAGCAGGTGCTAAGGACCCTGAGCAAGGAGCATGCTAGGTGTGTGCGAGGAGCAGGGTCAGGAGAGAGAGAGAATGGAGACTAAGTCCCGGAAGGGCTTGATGGTCATTTTAAGGCTGTGAACTGCTCTGCTGAGAGGGATGGGAGGTGCCTGGAGGGTCTGGCGCAGGGCGGTGACTCCCTGCCTCCCAGCTGGGCGCAGGGCCGGCTGTAGGGACGAGGGTAGAACCCAGCACACAGGTGGGAACTCACTGCAGCATTTCAGAGGGGAGTTGATGGCGTGGACCGGAGCATTTGCAGTGGAGGAGAGGGCAGGAGCTGGGGGTCTGGGTAGATGTGGAAGATGGAGGGGACGTGGGGTGGAAACCCTTCCCTAGGATGAAATGAGAGTTCCTGTCCAGGGTCCCTGAGAGGGGCAGGCCTCAGTGGGCAGCCGGGGAGGATGTCTTCAGGATGCTTTGTGATCCATTCACAGCTCCTTCACCCATTCCCTGGCAGGCCTTGGGCCAACAGTGGGGACAGATGACCCTCTATCCCTGGCCACCCGGCCACCTGCCCACAGCTGCAGGGACGTGGCTGCTGAGCCCAGGCTTCCCAGCAGGGGGCAGCAGTGGCCAGCGGTCAGTCTTCTAACTGGCGGGTTACTGGCGGACAGCGGCTAACACCCAGGCTCAGAACGTTCAGCACCAAAGCCTGGCAGGAGAGGCTTTTGGGGTGGTGATGGAGCACAGCCAGCAGGCTGTCTGTCTGTCTGAGGGAGGAGTGGGGTTGGCTATAAAGCTGGAACCCCAAGGACCTGTGATTTAAATCAGTCAGCTTGAGACGGGGCCGAACCCCCTTGCCATCTTAGTCTTTGGAGCCAGTCCAGGTTCACAGTTTACCAGCCATGTGCCTTGGGCAGTTAACTGATTTTTCTGTGCCTTCATTATCTCTTCCATAAAATGGGAGGAATGTAGTGCTTCCTGGTTCTCATACGTGAACAGCGCTGGCCCATGACAAGGTTCCTTTATGGTTCTGTGAACATTGTTCAGTGAGGCATGAAGGTGGCACCGTCTGTGTACAGTGGGCGTATCGGGACCTTTGGGAGCACGGGAGCCTTTCCCCTTCCTTGCAGGAGAGAGGGTATCTACTCAGCTCATGTGCACAACAGTGCTCCTTACTTATCCCTTATCCCTGGGCGGCCATGGGTTAGATGTTCAGGCGCTGTCCTCCCAGAGTTCTTGGACTTTAGTGACAACCTCACTGGGGCTGGGGAGGACGGTGTATCAAACAGCCCAAAATATCCAAGTTTGGCTGTAGGCATAGGGTGGTGGCCTGGGTCCGTCCCTTCCTGGTATGATGTGTGGTCTTCTTCCCCAGGTGGGCTTGGTTGAAATCATCTCTAGGGTCCAATGTGGTCTGGAATCCCCTTGATGTCTGAGCAAGGTTCCTACTTCGCACACCCCAACACAGTGTCCACCAGGTCTGGTTAACATAAAACAATCAGTGAACATCTACTCTGGCAATAAGCCCTGAATTTCTGTCAAATCCCTGCTCCAAAGCCAGCTTTGCCTGCTGCTCCGGAGTCCAGAGGAGTGTTGCCAAGTGGATCTAATCGAGCTGGACCCAGGTGCTGGCAAATAGGACGATAGTCTTTGCTTCGCAAGGTAATGAGATGTCGTTGCCAGATTGTTACACTTCGCTCTTTCCTGGAGGTTTGGGGAATCGACATAAGGCTGTGACCAAGAAGAGCAGATTAAAGTGTCTGAAAGGAAATAGCCCATTTAAAAAAATATGGTAAAATATACATAGTATAAAATTTGCCATTTTAACTAATTTGAAGTGTATGGTTCAGTGGGTTTCAGTATATTCTCACTGTTCTGCAACCCTCTCCACCATCCCTTTCCAGAACTTCTTACATCCTCCTAGACAGAAGCTCTGTACCCAGTAAACCCTAGCTCCCTCTTGCCCCCATCCCCAGTCCCTGGTGCCCACCTCCCTACTTTCTGTCTATGTGACTTTCACTATGCTAGGATCTTATATGAGTGGAATCGTATTTGCTTGCTTTTGATTGCTTATTTCACTTAGTATAAGGTCCCCAAGCCTTATCCATATTGTAGCACGGGACAGAATTTCCTTCCTTTGTAAGTCTGAATAATATTCCGCTGTATAGATAGACTGCATTTTGTTTATCCACTTATCTGTTGGTGGACACTTAGGTTACTTCCATCACTCAACTCTCATGAATACCATGAGTATCTCATGAATATTGTGAACACGGGCGTGGACATGCCAGAAGCCCGTCTTGTTCCTTCTCACTGTGGGCTCTTACCCCTGCTCAGAGCAGCTGCAGAAGTTCCTCTCCCTGGAGCTGGGGCTTCTCTCAAACAAAGAAATTCCAATCTGTTTACTTTCTCAAACACCCAGGTGTCTTCCAAAATGCTGCAACATAGAGCAGAGAAGAGATGAGTGTGGTCTGGGAAATTGTAAGCCAGGAATTCCTGAATGTCCATTTCTAGCAAAATAGAGTCTTAATAGCTGCTGATAGCACCGTGTGTTGGAGTCAGCACTGGGTATTAGGATTAGGACCACATCCTAATGGAGCCACCAGGACACATTAGTCATGTTATGCACACACCCACCCCCCTACAGATAAGTACAGACATTAATCTGCTGAAGAGCTTTGTATAGAAATAGTCTTTCAGAGCCTTCAGAAATCTGGCAGAAACAACTGAGGTTTTGGCCTGTGTGTTTGGATGCTCTTCTTGACAATAGTTTTCCAATAAGTGTAGGTTATTCTAAAGGCTGTTTCTGCTGGTCTTTCTGTGAATGTTTGAGGATGCACATCTCCTATTTCCGCCCCCCACCCCCGGCAGAGATGCGTGATTTCTATTCCTCTAAAAGCAGCACTGAGTTTTTTAGTTAATTAAATTTAGTTAAAAGGAGGGAAAGTGGGCAAAAGACGTGAACAGACATTTCCCTGAAGAGGAGATGCAGATGGCCAATCAGCCCAGCAAAAGAGGTTCAACATCGTTAGCCATCAGGGAAACGCAAATTATAATGACCATGCGACATCGCTGCTCGTGTATCAGGAGGGCTCAGGTAAGAAACAGTGACAACACCAAATGCTGGCGGGGCTGCAGAGAAGCTGGATCCCTCGGCCATCGCTGCTGAGAATTTAATACGCTGCAGCTACTCTGGGAAACAGAATGACAATTTCCTATAAAACTAAACATGACATTTCCACAGACCCAGAGGTGTCATTCCTGGGGCGTTTATCCCAGAGAAGTGAAAACTTATGTTCACACCAAAACCTGAGTGTGGTGATGGGTGCAGCAGCATGGATGTGAAAAAAATTGCATGGAACTACACACACACACAGCTACAAGTGAAGCTGGAGAAATCTGAATCAGACAGTAGAACTTGCCTTTGTCAGTGTTCTTGTTGTGACATGGTGTCATTTTACAGGACGTTACCACCAGGGGAGACCTGGTGGAGGTTGTACAGGATCTCTGTGTATTGTTTATTACAAGTGCACATGAATCTACAATTATCTCAAAGTAGAAAGGCTAATAAAAAGAGAAGTCTAAGCTGTCAGATTTCATTTACTCCTTTTAAGATGGACATTTGGTCCAACCAAGGGTGGTCCCCACCCATCCTGATGCTCATGGTGCCTGTAAAGTCACCAAGGACCTGGGACAAGCCTGGTCAGCATCAGCATTTGACTTAGTAGATGAGGAGGTTGCACCAATGGGCAAACCTTCTAGGAACCGGATCTTTTCTCTATGAGATTTGCAGATGTTTAGGGAGAAAGAGAAAAACACAACTGTCTGCAAGCATGTGTTCAAATTTTAATTTGAAAGTGGAGCCATGCAGTTGTGTTTGCAGTCAAAGCTCTAACACGTATCTGGTTACCTGAGCAAAAGAGAGTTTGCAGAAGGAGGACACATAAGGTGGAGAATACATTAGAGAAAGAATATGAGACGGTAGAGTGGGTGTTATTCTCACTGTTCTCTGCAAAGTGGGGAAACTGTCCATGAACAGACTTGGAGCAAGAGCAGAGGCTTCTGAGGGCTGTGTATTTATCAGTCCTGCAAGGGCTGGAGCCCTTCTGTCCACTTACTTAGAAGGCTCTGTGATGGCCTCAATTAATGCAGAAGAAGATCTTGGAGAACCTTGGTGATCATTTCACGTTCCTGGTGAAGTTGTTTATAATAATCTACCAACTGGGGTTGGCCATAGACTGTGAGTCTGTGTCCCCCCCACCCCCGGAATTCCTATGTTGAAATCTACACCCACCTCCCACCCCTGCAAAGTGATGGTATTGGGAGGTGGGGCCTTAGTTCACAAGGGTGTTGTTTATAAGCCACTGAATCTATGGTATCTTTGTTGTAACAGCTCAGATGGATGAATACAAGGTTAAAAAAAAAAAAGAATATGGCAAATAGCAAGGCATCAGAATGGCTCAAAACAATGACAACAACAGCAACAACAACAACAACAACAACAACAACAACACACACACACACACAATCCTAGTGGAGGTGAGAGTAGGGAGCACAGGAAACTCAGATACTTTGCTGGTCAAGTGTAAATTTGAATCACCACTTTGGAAAACTGTTTGGCATTATCTACTAATGCTGAAAACTTCATGTGCCTTTGAGTCACCTGGGATGTAAAAAATTGCAGATTTTGATTTAGTAGGTCTGGGGTGGAGCCTGAGATGATGTATTTCTTTCTTTCTTTTTTTTTTTTTGCATTTTAAAAAAAATTCTTTTCGGCGTAACAGTATTCATTGTTTTTGCACCACACCGAAGTGCTCCATGCAATACGTGCCCTCTCTAATACCCACCACCTGGTTCCCCCAACCTCCCACCCCCCGCCCCTTCAAAACCCTCAGATTGTTTTTTAGATGATGTATTTCTAATACCATTTTTGGAGACAAATGGTATCGGCATCATCTGAGAGCTCATCATAGATGCAGAATTCCTGACCTGCAGGTAAAGAATCTGCATATCTACCAGATTCACGGGAAACTCAAGTGCGCATTCAGCATGAAGAGGTTCTGTTCAGAAACGCAACGGTGCAGGCCATTGTGGGAGGCCCTGGCTGCCAGTGACCATGTACAGACAGCAGCTGCACTGGGTTACGCTGGGAACCCTCTCATGCACTGATGTTGTGCAAGTCCCTTAAGACCAACCTGGATCATTCCTCCTCTACATTTTGGGTGACTTTGATGACCCACGATCCTTCCCTTCCCTTCCCCTCCCTGGTGGTCTGCTTCCTATTGCATAAACACAGTCCACTATGAACTCTTCCTCCTTAACAGGCATCTGTTTTGTGCAGTGGGCCTTCTCCCCACCTTACTATCTGTGTTCCCTAAAATCCCAGGGATGCTAGGAAGATATGGGATCTGGTGGGAGGATCTGAGGACACTTTGTTGACCTCCAGCCACCCTAAGGCACCCTGGAGGCAGCCATAAGACACCAGCCTCTAGTTTCAGCTGCCAGCACCCACCAGGTCTCCCTTCACAGAAGGTATGCCCTGGGCTCCAGGGATGATGTGCGGGTAGAAATCTTAGGAGAGTTTATTGACCTAATAATGCCAGCATGACACTGGGTGTCGCACTGTGGGTGAAAGCACTGTGAGGTCCCCAATGTGTCTCCAAGTAGCCGACTTTTAAGAAGGTTTTATTGGCCCCAGTGTACTAATATCTTTTCCACTCTCCTGGTTTGGCTTCCTTCTTATCACCAAGACAACCTCCATTTTGTAGGGATTCATCAAGGCAACCTTGAGGAAGGCTTTGACAAATGTTCCTGTTATAGGTGCCTTAGCTCTTCCCTCCACACCTGATGGAAATCACTAGGATTTAGCACTTCCAAATTATATATGTCAGCTGAGATGTGTGCACACGTGTCTGCATTTGGCAGTGACAGTGGTGTGAGAAGGTAAATGCATGGGTCATATTCCAATGTAATGGCCCAGACAAAAAGAAAATCATGGGCGAACACAGTTATTTGGCTCTGAAGAAGTCCCATCCAATCCTAGGTCTGATAAGGAGGGAGGAGAAGGAGCAGATGCCAAGTTTTCTATTCTTCTGTATTCCTTCTAAATCTGTTTGAATATTAAGCCTGTCTGGTTAATATTCATCTCTTGAAATATTGGGAGATATTAACTTAACTTGTGACTGTGACTCTGTGTGTAAATTATTATAGATGGTGAAATAGTAATACCCCTTTCTTCACAGCATAAGCCCGTCTCAACCGGCACCCCATTCTCTCCACCATTATGACACATGCCCCTCTAATAAAGTGGCCCATCTTAAGGGCACCTGGTGGCTCAGTGGGTTAAAGTGGCCCATCTTTATGGAGATGGGGGACTGACCTTGACCATCAGAAGTGTTGGTTTTCAGAGATGAGTCTTGTCCTCCTCCTGCCTTGGGCATGCAGTACTGCCTACATGTAGCATGTGGTCCCTTAGGGTGTTCAGGACTCAAGAGAGGACATTAAGATGATTCATCTCATCCTGGATTCTTGGTGCTAAGGATTTCCTGCTTCGTCTATCCCAAGAAGAACCACTTTGAGCACCCATCTCCGGCATCCCCTCTCTACCCTATGCTGCACCAGTCATAACTGCTTGTGGGAAGGTAGAGCACCATTCGAGGAGTGGGGAGGGGTAAAGGAGGAGGCTGGTTAGTGCAAGCCTCTTGTCCCTTGAGCTAGGGCAGTTCTTACAAATCTCCACTTGAGGGCCAATTCATTTATTTTCAGAAAAACAGTATGAGGGCACTGTGATCACAGTATTGCTTCAGTGTCCCCTTCAACTGGGCCCTTGGGCTGATGACCAACTGGTCTACCTCTTCCTGAAACTCTCAGTGTGCTGGTTGAGAAATGAGAACATTTCCATTTTCCTCAAGCATGGAGGCCTTGAGGTAGGTGACTGGCATGCCCATTGTCTCTGCATAGAGACAGCATTGGATGTCCTTGGTCACGGGGAGCCACGTGAGTGAGAAGAGGTGGTCCCATCTCTGCAGGGGGTCAGCTCTCGGTGCTGCCAGTGCAGGGGTGGCTGTTCCAGGTTAATCTGTGATTGGTGGGAAAGAGCCTGGGTTATCTTCCTCACAGGACTGAGGGCCTGGGTGGAGAACCCAGCCTAGGAAGCCAGGCCCGAAGTAGCAGTAGAATCCTGTCTTCCTGGGGTCATCTCTGTATCATTTGAGCTCAAGAAGACCTATCATTCCTTCCCTTCCTGGAAAGAGGATAGAAACTAGGGATAGGCTTCACCAAGACCAAATGGAGTCCATATTCAGATTGTGAGCATTTGGAAGATGGCATAGGCCAGCCTCTCTAGGAGCAAACTGTGCCTCGACAGTCCTGAAGTTCTCCGCCCACTGAACATGGCACCCCCACACTCCAGGGCCAAACACAAAACCTCAGTCATTCCATTTTCCATCAGCTCATTTCCATAAGCATTATTTCATCCGATGGTACCATAATCCTCCCCTTGTGTATGTGTGCATATATATTATGCAAGATCCAAAGTCACTTGATGCCACGAGGAACATAAAAACTCTGCATAGGGCAGAAATAATTTGCAAGGCCGACTTGGGTAAGAGTGTTCTCAAATGAACTCCAGTGGACCCACAGCTTTCAGAGGTGCATGCAAACCCCCCTTTGAAGAGCTGTGTAACAAAAGGCCCTGGCTGGGTGCATTATAATTTGTTCCAACTAGTTCCAAGGTACTCATATTTTCAATGATGTGAGGAGAAATACTAATGTCACAGGACGTGGGCATTGTGCTTAGAATAAATACACACACAAAAGCTAAACGTGGGTATTTTGGATGTCTTGTTGGGGAGGATGTAATTGCATTTACCTTACAGAACACTTTGAAGTGGGAGACTGACTGTTTTATATAAAGGTAACGTTCCCCATCAGCTGATCTACCAGTTGCAGAATTCATGCAGGATCAATTAATTCCCATGTGGAGTAAAATCTGCCTTTCAAGAAGGAGGATGTCATCCTTTCTTTGGAGGTTTAATTAAGCACTGACTCACCTGTGAGGATGATGTACTGTGTTCAGAGGGCCCTGGGAGTCCCCCAGGCCTCCTGTGGGTCTGGGCTGCTGAGCATGGTCCCCTACCCCTACCTGCTGTGTACCGCGGGGAGATCTAGGTGTTGGGTTGGTATCAGCTTCTGCACAGGCCTGGAGCTGTCAGACTGCAGCATAATGAGAGCTCCCCACCCTCTGAGCCTCATAAACACTGGGGCCTGGCTGGGGGGCGGGGAAGCGCCACATCCCACGGAGGATGGGTTGGAAGTGGCCCATGCTACTTCCTACCTAGGGTGAAGTGTTGCTCCTCAGTTTCTCCCTGTCCCAGGTCGGAGCACTCAGAGCGGGTGCCTTGCACCGACCTCCTGGCTGGCCATCCCTCCCAGCCATCTTGTCAGGGATGGCTTGTTCTCCATCTTCCCCACGTCATTCACATTTCTCCAGACCAGGACTGAGCTGGTTCTGCTTCGATCCAATATTCCCACTTTCCTAGGGGTGCTTGAGGCCCAAGGGCTGCTGTGTCAGGTGACAGTGGCCACAGTTTAGCTGATATAAGGCCACTGGACTGCGAGTCAAGAGAGCACAGAGGAGAAAAGGTATGAGGAAGACCAGCGGGACTGCAGGGCTGGCAGGTGGGTAGAGATGTGTGTATGGGGATGGTTACTGATGATCCCCTTTGGCTCCCTGGGTCTCTTCTCGGAGGCCAACTCATGCTTGGACACCCAACCACAGGTCTTGGGGTGCGACATAATGCCAAGCCAGGCCTGGAGGAGACAGTGGGGATGCAGGTGAGGGTCACCAGTAAACTATGTAGCCTCCCTGTGTCTATTTCTTCTCTTCTAGAGTTTCTACTCTGTGGATACTGTAAGGTGCTTCTGCCCCCTTACTTCCTGGGCCTCTAAGTAGCTGGGTAAAGCATGCTTATTTCCCATTTTATTTTTCATTATCAGTCAATTCCTTAAAACTCACATTTTGTGTTGTTCACTGTGATCTGATTTTTATTTATTTTTAAGAGATTAATTAATTTATTAGGAGCAAGAGAGTGCGGGAGGAGGGGCAAAGGGAGAGGGAGAGAGAGAATAACCAAGCAGACTCCCCACTGAGCTTGGAGCCCTGTATGGGGCTCGAGGTGGGGCTTGATCCTAAGACCCTGTGTCAGACCTGAGCAGAAACCAAGGGTCTAATGCTGAACCAGCTGTGCCACCCAGACGTCCCTGTTATCTGCTTTTTAAAAACATACCATAGGATTCCAGGTGAGCTCCCTAAGGACAGACACAGAGATAAGGTTTTTAGCACAAAAATTGTAACTAAAGTTGACAACAGGATTGAGATGGTATAGAATCTGCTTTACTAAATCTTTTAAATGTATGGCATTTTCTTCCTAGCCTGCTTTCACACAGAGCAAGATAGAGGTCTGAGCCTCCAGTTTTAGATTTTGATCTCATATTTTAATTTACACTTGCTTATCCTAGTGTTTTAAAAAATATTTTATACTAATTGCAAATGCATTAGTTAATTAACTGCAAATGCATTAGTTAATTAATTGTGGTATGCAGTAAATGGGAAAAGTCTGGGAAAAACTGCAAATGACAAGGAAAATAAGCATTTGTGTACCCCACTTCCTGGAGGCCCCTGCTTATCTCATTCTTTGTGTATGTGCAGGCACCCCAAAATGCATCACCCTGATCATAGTTCATCCTTGGAGCTGTTTTTTTTTTTTTTTTTTTTAACATGGCAAATACCAAGGGAGATTTTCAGAGGGAAATTTGTAGCTCTACAAGTTTATATTTAAAGGAAAAAAGGCTAAAAATCAATGAGCTAATTGTCTTAATTAGAAAAAGAAGAGCAAATTAACCCCTAAGAAGTGTGGAAAGGAAGAAGTGGTAAAAATAAACTAAAAAATTAATATAATTAAAACATTACAGAAGCTGACTCCTTGAAAATGATGAAGTCCTGAAGAGATAAGCCAAGGAAAAGGAGAAAAGGCATAAATAACCAACATCAGTTTTCTATATCAGGTCCTACAGACTTTAAGTATTGTTAGAGGGTACTGGGAACAACTCTCTGCCAATAAATGTGAATGTTTAGATAAATTAAGTGAATTCCTTAAAATATACAACTTACCAGACTGGCACAAGAAGAAATAGATTCTGAATTGCTTTATAATACTTTAAGAAGTTAAGTTGGAAACTGAAATCCTTCCCACAAGGAAACTCAATTTGCCTGTAATGCTACCAAAACTTTTTAAAGAAGATGTAAAGGTAATTTTGCACAAATTCTTACAGATTGAAAAAGAAAGAATTCTTTCCTACTGATTTAAAGAGGTCTTGATATGAAAAGCCAACAAGAACATTGTGAGAGAAGAAAATTATAGAGCAGTTTTATTTAAGAACATAGCTGGAAATATTCTATGCAAAATATTAACAAAGATAATACAATTATTATAAAAACACACTTCAAATGCAACCTTTTACTTGACAATGAAAGGCTGGTTTAACTCTCAAAATGTGAGTTACTACACGTGTGTCAGAACAAGTAAATTATAATATGGTGACAATGAGACATAAATGGGACAGAAAGACTGTAGCAAAGTATGCGAAGAATCAACTAGCTGCTGCATAAGACACAAAGAAGCAACTAGCTATTGCATAGAACACATAAAATCAACTAGCTGTTGCATAGGACACAAAAATGTGTAACCACAAAGAAAAAATTGATACGTTTAGTTACATTCACATTAAGAACCGTTCATCAAGACCCCATGAAGGCAGTGAAAGGGTAAGATGGAGAGTGGAAGATGATATTTGCAGCCCACGTACCTGCAAACAGCTTCTTTCCAGAACATAGAAAGAACTCTAAAGCTGGTTAAAGAAAAGATAGACAACTCAGCAGAGAAACAGGCAAGAGACGTATCAGGCATTGCACAAAAGAGTAGATCCCGATGGGTCCCTAAACATATGAGAAGGTGAGCAACCTTGACAGTGAGCAGGGATAAGGAAGGTAAAGCCACTGTTTGGTGCCATGACACCCACTCCAGAGGGGTGACGATGTTTGGGAAGGTTGTGGAGCAGCATGGGGAGATCAAGACAGCTTTCTACACCTGAGGATGCTCTGGGGCAAGCAGCTCTGAGCTCTAACTGTTTACCTAATTCATAAGCACTGGGTCTTGCATCTCTTAGGATAAAAACCTTGGCACTCTGGTGCCGTTTACTGTATATATGCCAAGGACATTGTGCTGTGATATTTTGGATGCCTTCTCCAGGATGCATCTGGAGGAGGTGTGGTGAACTGGGCCATGGGCCTTTTATCACAGGTGTCCCTGATGACTATCACAGGTGAAGGTTTTACAGATCTCTGTCTCTGGGCTGCTTCTGTCCTAAGGGCAGTAGGAACTTAGAGCTAGAAGGATCCTTATCACTTATGGAGCTCACCCCTGTCTTTTATGCATAAGGAAACACACATGGCACCCAGGGGCCCACAGGATGGGTCCCAGATCACCCTGTATTCAGTTACCATCCTACTTCTCTGAGTCTCAACCTTGGTCTTGTGGTATTGGGGAGGAGCTCTGTGACTTTGGGAAGACTATTAACCTCTCTGAGCCCTGCTGGTGAAGTGGGGATGACTGGTTCTGGCTTTTGGTGGAGGTGCCCTTCCGGCAGGTGACTGACCATGCCTGCAGCCGGGGAACCTTCCTGTCGCTCTCTGCTCCAGGTGCAGCTGAGTGGGAGCTGTGGGGGGTCTGCTCAGCCTTTCCTGTTGTGAAGAGTAGGAAGCGGATGTTTTCATGGCAGACTCACTCGGTGAAGCTCACCACCCCCACCCCTCTGGGGCCAGTACCACCTGCCTGGGGAGCTCCCCATTTGCTGCTTCTAGTCCCTGCTGCAGCCCAGGGTGAAGTGTGAGGATCTGGGAGGTGTGGTGCCCTCAGCCCAGTGGAGGAAATGCGTGCTTGCGGGAGGTGTGTGTGTAGTGTGTATGTGCATGTGCATGGGGATCTGTATGTGGTTTGTGGGGCGTATGTTCATGTTTGTGTGTATGTGTTGATATGTGTGTTTATGTTCAAATGTCTGTGTGTCATAAGCAGTGTGTGTTTGTGTGTCATGTGTGTTTGCATGTAGTGTGTACATGTGCTGTGTATATGTAAGTATGTGTGTGGCTGGCTTGGTCCAAGGTCACTCAGCTTCTTTGTGAATTTGGACCCAGCCCAGCCCAGCCTGTGCTGCTTCCCAAAAAGCCACACCCCTTCCCCGGCAGGCTGAGGGGAGCCTGAGGAAAGGTTGGATAAAGCAAGGCTGGCCAAGGACTCTGGAGATGGAGCTGGGGTATCCAGGAGGCAAAGCACGGAGGTCTACCGGACCCCCAAACTAGCCCCCAATAAGGAAAACATGAAAGGCTTGGAGATGGAGGGTAGTGGGGGGACCCTGCAGAGAGTTCCAGGCTTCTCACCTGACCCTTTATTTCACCCTGGCCCTGAGAAGGTAGGAGCTTCCCTACCTCTCTTTTGTCACAGCACAGCACTATCGTCTCACGAAGGTAGAGACCTCCGTTAGAGCACCTGCTCTGCTGGGCGGGATCTATCTGGGGCATCTGAAGCAACCAAAAAGCAGATGATATTCACCGAGAAAACAGGTGGTGCTGGGCCCCGTGGTAGGTGCATCGGGCACAGCTGGGTTTCTTCTCCCAGCAGCCCAGTGAGGCAGAAACTGAATGCATGCCCATGGGGAACTCGGACAGTGCATGGCCAGTAGAGAGCTGGGATGAGACTCTGCCCTGGGGTCTGCCAGGGTCTTTGCTCTAAACCGCTAGAATTAACTGCAGGGATCTGACTTCTAAGACTGTAATCCCGAGGCGGAAAGAAACAGTGGGACTGCGCCTGGCTGCCACATGGAGGAACTAGGCTCATTGCTTCAGGCAAGAAGACGCAATGTGACAACAAATTAGAGTGTGGGGAAGGCCAGAATGCACCCCCCACCCCGACCCCTGGACTCCCATTTCCCTCCCCAAAGTCCATTGGGAGAAGCTGACTCCTGAACAGCTAGAGAGCAGCAACCCTACTGAGTGCATCCTATGTGCCAAGACCCCGAAACACACTGTCTTAGGTAATTACATAGCCACAGAGGGAAAGCAGCTGGGAAGATCTAAAGCATCAGACAGACCTGCCACTTCCACCTGGAGTCTCAGATTCTCCATCCGAGAGGGGTCCCTGCAGGGACGAAGCCTGATCCCGGAGATGTGCCCTGGTTCTGGGTCATGCACCTGCATTGTGCGATCTGGCCTTGCACGTTCATTGCACACCCATTTTACTCAGTCTCTTCCCCCACTCAACTGCAAAGCAGCTCGCTCGGGTTGTATCCCGGTGCTGCACATAGCAGGTGCTTAGTGCAAGACTTGGAAGATGAGCAAAGAAGCGCTTTGCTGCGGCTGTGAATTCTAATGAAACGGAATTGTTCCAGGACTGTGCATCCACAGGTGATTCTAATGGAGGGATTTTGGGGGCTGGGAGCCACTGCTCTGGGCCAAGGTCCTTTTGGTTTTCCAAATCTCATTGCCCGGTGGCTGCTCGCTTCGCTCCAAGTCCAGCGTCTCTTATTTCCTCCGCTGTCGTTAGCATCACCCCATGCATCTCTTCAAGTCTGGACTTTCAAGGACATCGGAAGCCACTTCTCTCAGAGGTTTGGGTCCCCTAGTGTCATTAGTGGCTGAAAATAGTGTCACTTTTGTGAAATAGCCCTGTGACGCCTACCTCCATGACTGCCCTTGTGTTCCATGTGGACGTGGGCTTAAGAGCCTCCAAACAGCATGAGAGGGTTCTAAACTTGCTAGTTCCAGATGGAGGTGTTTGTATAAGCCCCAATGGTCTTGGGGACGCCTTTTAGGGAACGCCGTGTAATCAGGCTTCTGAACCTGAAACCTGCTCCTTCCTCAGGGCAGGCTGAGTGCAGAGCCACCAAGAGATTTCATTCCACTTTAATCAGATCCCATTCCATAGAACGCTCCTGTAATGAGGGTTAATGACATTAATTACTGTCCCCTTCACTTAAGAACACGCTCAAGAGGAGCTAAATGTCACATAATGGCCCAGGAATAGCTCAGGCCCCAGCAGAACTCCCTAGAAGAGCCTACGGCTCTTCTTTCTGCCAGCCCCTCTGCCCTCCAGTGCACACACCTCCTATTTCTCTTCCCTCACGTCATTTCTCCCATGTCTCTGTTGGTTAGAAATAGGAGGTTGCTTATTGCTGCATCAGCTTTCCCAGAAACTTGGGAGTTTTACACTGACCACTGGCAGGGTCATAGCTTGTTATCCACTGGGCAGGTGCCCAGTTTTGGAACCTGCCCCATGGATGATAACATAATTGGCACTCTCATGCGGGACAGGTGCGCTGAGTACCTTTTTCTTTTTCTTTTGATCTTTCTCCCTTCCTCCCTCCCCTCTCCCCTCCCTCCCTCCATTCCTTCCTTTCAATTTTATTTGAGAGAGAGAAAGACAGAGAGAGAGAGAACAAGCACAAGCGGGGGGAGGGACAGAAGCAGAGGGAGAAGCAGGTCCCTGCTGAACAGGGAGACTGACATGGGGCTTGATCATGACCTGAGCTGAAGGTAGATGCTTAACCAATTGAGCCACCCAGGCACCCCGGGCACCTCTTCTGAGGGCAATCTGGCAAGAGCTACTCAAATTTAAATGTGCAGGTAATTTGGTTTGGTAATATTGCTTCTAAAAATTTATCCCATGGATTTTTTTCTCCCATACACACCGAGAAAGAAGAATGTATAAAGGTATTCATTAGGCACTGATGGAAGAGCAAAAGGGTGGATATAACCTAAATGTCTATCGGAGACTGGTAATGCTGTATAAATAAACAATTATGCTATATTTGATCTATCCATCCATCTAAATTTTGCTGTGTCCATAAAGTGGGGCAGTATGTAACTGACATAAAATGAAGCCACTCTGCATGTGCAGCTATAAAACAATACCCAAGGTATATTATTCAGTGAAAGGAGCAAGGGGGTGTAAAACAATATATCTGTGATACATAATTGTGTGGGTAAAAACAGCGCGGTATACATATGTGTGAGCATACCACACACATGTACACATCTCTTGCCACGCATCCGAAGCAGGAGGCGTGGTGTGGATACCATCTGTGCTGGGCTACGGCATGCCAGGCTCCCACGGGGGGCCACTTGTGCAGAGCGGGAGGCTTCTATGAGTGGGGCGGACCTTGCTGGGGTGGGAGATAGCATTGTTCTTGGGAACCTGGAGGCGGAGCTGCCTGGATCAAGCCATGGGGAAATCAAGGGAAAAACTAGTGCTGTGAGAGGCAGGAGGCCATAGTTTGGGAGGAGACCGTGTGACCACAAAAGATCCCATCTCAGTGTGAGTATGCCATGAGGAAGAGCAGGGGACACCGGGGAGGTAGTCAGGCTATCCTTACCAATTACTCTAAAGTTGGAGTGTTGAATACGTAGTCACCCTAGCCATGTTTTTAAATCAGCGTGAGAGAAGAAATCCGGTTCCTCAGTTGGACCAGCTACATTCTGAGTGTTTTGTAGCTGTGTGAGCCTGTTGGCTACTGCTGTGGGAGAGCACAGACCTGGACCCCCATTTTGATCCTTGTGGACTGTCCTCCTGGACAGGGGCTGCTGGAATGCATGTCTATGTGTTAGACTTTTGCCACTTAATTATTGTTTATTAAGCCTTATCAACACGAATTTGTAGGAGTTCTGGCCAAGTGGGCTTGTCGTCAAAGACCAAGTTTGTGGTCTTGTCTACTCATAAAATGTTAGCACTATTTCTTTACCGTTCTCATGATTTTCCCTTCGTGATGGTGCAGACAGATCCTACTCTTGTAATGAGCTTCAAATGCTAGAGCCTTCAAGTCCCTTCTTGGGTCATAACCAACAATCTGGTTCATAACCAACAATCTGGTTCCCATGCTAGGTGACACGAAGGGTCTTGGTGCCACCGTCTAGGACACATGGAAGTTGAACTGCTCTCTGAGGTTGGGGTGGAAAGTCTGCCCATCTGTCAAGCCACTTTGGGCCTTGGCCAGATGCAGTCTGAAGCGGGTAGTATGGGGCAGGCCCGCCATCTGTGGAAACCACAGTTCCTTCTGGAAGAGGAGGCAAGTCTGCAGCAGGCCAGTTGGAAAGCCGAGGTCATTTATGAATGCAGACTCAGGAGACTGCCTTATGGTGTATGCAAAGCAATCCCCAGCACACAGACCTGTGGCTGTCTCTGTCCTAATCTGGGCCTGTCTCCCATGCAGACACCAGCTGTGGCAGGGGGGACATGCTGGGGACCAGAAGACTCCCAGAAATACAGGGCATTGAAGAGGTAACCTTCAATGGAAGGTTAAACTTCCATTAATTATTATTTATAATTAATAATAATAATTAATAATAACATTCCTTCCATAAAAGGAAAAACTTAGAGAATAGCTTGGTCTTTAGAGAAGGAGATTTTCCAAGCTTCTATGCTATGACCAAAACTGTCAGATGGGGTATTCCTAAATTCCAGATGAAATTCAGTTAAAGTCTAGGGCACCTAGGTGCTGTAGTCTCTGACTCTTGGTTTCAGCTCAGGTCATGATCTAAAGGTTGTGGGATCAGCCCCATGTCAGTCTCCGAGCTCAGTGTGGAGTCTGCTTGAGATTCTCCCTCTCCCCCTCTTCCTGCTTGTGCCAACTTGCTCTCTCTCTAAAATGAATAAATACATCTTTAAATAAATTAAGTTTCAAATAAATGCAGTCTGCTTCTTCTGCTGGCATTCCCACTGCAACTTAGAAACAGGTTACTTACCATCTTCCACCAAACAAACTTTCATCTTCATATAAAATTTAAATTTATCTTTTGACCATTATTTTTCTGTTCTTTAGTCTTGTTCTTATTTAACATTTCTTGCTTCTTCATTCAGGCTTCCTCATTTCCACATCTACCCTATGTTTATGTAGTACTTTTCCTCTAGCCATTGGCCTGCTCATGTTCCTGCACTTCTCAAGAGCACCAGTCTGAGAGGGAGGATGATTTTAGTCCCGCTGTCCCATATGTCCACTGTGTGACCCTGGACTTAGGTTCCTCCATCTTCAAAGTCAGTCCTTCATTACACCCAGTGTGGAGCCAAACATGGGGCTTGAACTCACAACCCTGAGGTCAGAACCTGAACTGAGATCAAGTGTTGGATGCTCAACTGACAAGGCCACCCAGGTGCCCCTAAACTCACCAATTTTAAACATCTTTTTTGGCTTCAGCAACCAAATTACTGAGTCGGTTCAAAGACAACAGTTTTTATTCCATTATACAAAGTAGATTAATAGAGCAAAGAATTAATGTATTAAAATATGTGTAAGATCATACACAGTATATATGGATTAATAAAAAGCTGGAGTGCTGGTGACAGACTCAAATTACTTATAGTTGTCAAATTAGAGTATTTTCTAACTATCACATTGTAAATTTGTCAACTAGTACTGATGAAGTGGAAAGACTGTGTGCAGAGTGGATTTCGATTACACACAAACTTCACACAAACTGAGAAACAATTAAGAGCTCTAGAAACAATTGTGATTGACATCAAACTTGGTGTGCAGCCTCCTAAACAGACGTGAGAACGCAGGGACAGATGAGCTCAGGGCATCGGCCAGGGTCTTCTTCAGACAGGCAATGGTGAGCCTTCTCCCCGGCAGGTCAGGTCCACCTCCATCCCTGAGACATTCAAGGATGGTTCCTCAGAAGGGCATTACTTTTTCTTCTTCTCCTTTTTTCCCTTCTTTTCCTTCTTTTTCCCTTTGTCCTTTTCTTTTTCAGTGTTCCCTCCCATTAGTGCCAAAGCTCGCTTTTTACCCATGGGGGTTTTGGCATACCAGTCCTGAAACAGAACAGATGTTTAGGAAAATATCAAAATGGCACATATTCAGGAGAAGGAAAGGAAAAGCGAAGTGGGCGAAAATTGGAAAGGGAGACAAACCATGAGAGACTGTGGATACTGAGAAACAAACTGAGTGTTTTGGAGGGGAGAGGGTGTGGGAGATTAGGTGAGAATGGTGGTGGGTATTAAGGAGGGCATGTATTGCATGGAGCACTGGGTGTGGTGCATAAACAATGAATCTTGGAACACTGAAAAAATAAAATTTAAAAAATGGCATGCATTCACTGGAATATTCTTAAAAATAAAGAAAAGCTTGCTAAGAAGGAAAGGGCAAGAAGCCATCAACCTTTGGACATTTAATGTATATTTAATACAAATTCTTTTTTCAGGGAGTTTTCCAACCCGTATTTTGACACACTTGAAATTTCCACCTCAAGGAGTTAACAGTTTCAGAGTATCACAGTCCAAATCTAACGAGCAGGTCTTCCTTTCAATATCACCTGTCTTTCTGGGGATCCTACTCTGTCCTGAGGACGTGGGCTTTCTTGGTAACGTGAATGACCCTCTGTGGTTCACACGTGGTCATCAGAAGTTGGACTGGTGGCCACATGGGAGCCATGGGAGGCCACACAAACACTGGGAGGGGGACTGTTGAAAACATGGCAGAAATACTGGAGCTGACATACCAGCAGAGCACCTCGTGGTTCCAACTGGCCCTGTGAATGTATTTTCCTCAACCTTCACTTTTCATTTGAAAGCTGAGAAACATTTTAGTTTATAAACTTTATAGTAGTAAAATATTTCACTGAATGACTGCACTACAAGTTGTTTATCAATTCTCCTATTAATGGACATATAGGCCATTTCCAACTTTTTGTTAGGAATTTGTATGTATCTCCTTGTATACTTACAAGGAAACTTCTCTATGACATTTACATAGAAATGGAATTCCTGGGGGTGGGGTAGGACATGAGCTTCTTCAGATTTTTTTTTTTAAGATTTTATTTATTTATTTGACAGACAGAGATCCCAAGTAGGCAGAGAGGCAGGCAGAGAGAGAGAGGAAGAAACTGAGCAGGGAGCCCGAAGTGGGGCTCAATCCCAGGACGCTAGGATCATGATCTGAGGGAAGGCAGAGGCTTTAACCCACTGAGCTACCCAGGTGCCCTGAGCTTCTTCAGTTTTACTGATTATTTCTAAATTGCTCTGAGTGGAAGGCTAGCTCAGTCTTTTTAAGTCTTAAAGTGTCTTTATTGTCTCCCGTCTCTTGGGTGCAAGTTTAGCTGGGGATAAATGTTAGGCACACAGTTACTGTTCCTCAGCACCTTGCAGCAATGATTGTGCTGTCTTCTGGAACAGATTTCTGTCAAAGAACTGCAGGACCTCCCCATTGTTTCTTTGTAGGCCATCTGGCATGTTTGAAGACTAGCTTGTTATCTTATTCCAAGATTCACAGTAATGTATGTTTGTGTGGATTTTTAAAATTTTTTCTGCTGGTCACTTGGAGTTCATTTTTAATCTAAGAAATCATGTCTTTAATTCAAGAAAATTTTCAGCAAATCTTTCTTCAAATAATTGCTCCTTTGATATTTCTTCTATTATTTTCTTCTAGAGCTTCTCTAAGTTAGGTGTCAATGTCTTCAAAGGTTCTTAACTGCAGTTTATGGATTTCATCTTTTTGGTTTTTCTGTACTGTCTCCAGAGGGAGTATCCTCCAGTCCATAAATTTGCTCTTTGACATGCCTAGTCTAGAGTTCATACTGCTTTTATTTTTTCCATTTCAAATTATTGTATTTTTAATTTCTAAACTTTCTTTTGTGATTTTTCCCATAATTATTTCTTCTTATTCCATTTCCGGCTGTCTTTGTTTCAACACTTAGTGTACATCTCTATTGGAAAGAACACCTTCATTTATTTCTTCCAACATCTGAATGAATTATATTAATTTAAACATCTTTGTCAGGTTGTACTAGGCACTCGATTTCCTAACATACTTTGGAATTTTTATTTTCAGGTTCCTTTTGGGTAGGAGGCTCTGTTTTATTCTTTATCTTTCTCATCATTTGTCTGTCCTTTGGTACTGCTTCTGAACAGTCCTCTAAAACCAGATGCAGAAGCAAATCTTGTAGTGATGCTTTGAAGCTAATGCTCCTTGGTGATGTTGACATACCACAGAACTATTCACAGCAGCAGCAGGTATTGCCTCTTCATCCTCTATGGCCCTAATCTCTTTCTTGTTTCCTAGTCTTGACTTTTCTCTATGCTGCAGGCCAGGCACATGGTTGTCCCAGTGTTTGGGATTTATCTTTGTTTCTGGCATTTGGGGATTATTCTCATATTTCTTTTCACTTTGGCTCTGTTTTCAATGTAAGGTGATGAACTCCTAATTTACTGAGACACAGTATAAAATATGGGTAATAAAATTGCCTTAGGACTATGGTTTGAATTTCAGCTCTGTTCCCTTTTAGCTGTGTGACTAGGAGCAAGTCACTTTGCCCTCCCCCCTTTTTTTCCTGCTATAGCAAATTATCATGAACTTAGTGACATAAAAAAAAAAAAATTCATTGTTCTTTGGTCCTGAAGTTCGAAAGTCCAAAATGGATCTCACTGGGCTAAAATCTTGGTGTCTGCAGGCTATCATCCTTTCTGGAACTCCAGGGGACAATCCACTCCCTCATCTTTTACACTTCCCTGAGACCACCAGCTCTCCTGGCTTGTGGCCCCTCCACCTTCAAGCTAGCAACATGGGGCTACTTGGGGTACTAATGAGTGCTTCCCATGTTGCTAACTTTCTGGTTCTCTCTTCTGATTCCCTCTTCTACTTTTTATTGTTATGTTGGACTCACCAGTATAAATAAGGATAATCTATTTTAGGTTCAGTGGATTAACACATTTACTCCATCTGTAAACCTAACTCCTTTTGCCATGTGACCAAACATATTTATAGATTCTAGGGACTGGGATGTAGACATCATTGAAGGCCATTATTCTGCCTACCATACCTGTTTATGACTCTGTTTCCATTTGTAAAATAGGGAGACTATAATGTCTAAATGAGTTACAACAGCACCTGGCAGAGAAGTAGTCAATAGGTATTAGCTAACATCATTATGATTATTACCATTATTATCCTTAAATATTTTCTCCATCATGTCTATGAAGCAGGGTACTATGTGTTTGGAGAATCTGCAAGATCCTAGTCTGCACATTGTCAGAAGCACAGTTAGGTCCAATTTCTCAGAGCAGAGATGATTGGAAGGAGCACAAGCAACTTCAGCCACAGTATCACATTATTCACCAGTGTCAAGTGTCAGCCCATCTATCCATCTGCTCTATAAATTTGCCACTAAAAATGTTTATTGAACATCTATTTGGGGCCGAGTGCTGTACCAAGCTCTTCAGCTACAATAAGAAGCAGAAATTGATGGGGGAGGGGGCTGGCAGTGATGGTGGAAAAATGATTATGCCTCCATCAGAAAGGACGAATACCCAACTTTTGTAGCAACATGGATGGGACTGGAAGAGATTATGCTGAGTGAAATAAGTCAAGCAGAGAGAGTCAATTATCATATGGTTTCACTTATTTGTGGAGCATAACAAATAGCATGGAGGACATGGGGAGATAGTGACGAGAAGGGAGTTGGGAGAAATTGGAAGGGGAGGTGAACCATGAGAGACTATGGACTCTGAAAAACAATCTGAGGGTTCTGAAGGGGCGGGGGGTGGGAGGTTGGGGTACCAGGTGGTGGGTATTATAGAGGGCATGGCTTGCATGGAGCACTGGGTGTGGTGCAAAAATAATGAATACTGTTATGCTGAAAATAAAAAATAAATTAAAAAAAAGAATAAAGTGATCAAATAAGCCAAGAATGGAAGTGAGAAGCGTGTGTGTTCTCATCTCAGATTATACAGTGGTAGCACTTCCTTCTCCTGAATAGCGTGATCAGTTAGTTACTGGACCTCCAGTACCTAAAACAGAAAAACTTACACAAATCACTTAGGAAAGTTAAAAACCCAGCAAGAGAAAGCATAGGTTTTACTACCCCAAACCCAGCTCCTCAGAATGAGTAGGAAAATGATTATTTTACAAAAGAAAAAAAAATAGGAAAAGAATAGGTTATATCACAAGAAGAGGGTAAATATTTGCAATTAATTCTAACAAGGCTTAAATAGTTAACAAGAACATTAATTCAAATCCTTGGCAAAAACTCCAGCTTGGAGTTGGAAATATTTCTTTGCTGTTTTGCTAGACCCTTTTAAGCAAAACTATAGCTGATGGTCCATATCTGGCCTGCTGACTGTTTTGGCAAATAAAGTTTTATTAGAACACAGCCATGCCCATTCCTTTACATACTGTGTATGAATGCTTTTTTACTATGATACAACATTGAATAGTTGTAACAGAGACTGCAGAGCTCTCAAAGCAGAAAATATTTGCTCTCTGGCCCTTTATAGAAAAGTTTGCCAGTCCTTATGCTAATTTTTGTGGGAGATCAGTATTGTGACTCTTTTCCAACTTGTACTGAAACATCAGCAGCAAAGCAGGAGGGAAACATGGTTTTTAGAGTTGGTGGAAAGTGATATATTGCAGAGGGAAATTTTCCTAATCTTAAGCAGGCTTCCAGATGCACAAGGCTTAGATGAGAATTCTGATACTTTTTCTGATGATTGCATGGCCAATGTTGTGGTGGGTATAATTGCATGGATATAATTTTCCTCTTGTTTTCTCAGTTGGACAAGGAAACTGCCTCCAGGTCCAGAAAGTGAACACCGTCGTATTCATTTTGATTAAAAGGAGTGTGAGGTGTGCCTGTTGGCCTGGGCATCTGGGTTTTCATGGTGATTTGCTTGGATAAGGCACATAGCTTTCTGTAACTTCTTTTCCTACTGTAAAAGAGGGATTTGGAAGAGCTGGCTCTCAGTTTCCTCTAGATCTAAAAAATTCTATGAACATCACAGATTATAATAAAAAAATTAGAAAATCAAACTTTGATAAGTCCTCTTGTGATTCCCTATTGCAAATGCGCTGAAAAATGAAGCATGCCACAGCAAATCTGGGACAAAACCATCCTGGGCTTGAAATGCACTATTTAGAGAATGGTTTTCTTTCTGCACAAGTTGTTCCATGATATGAAATATGAAGTAAAATCCAGTGACCCAAGGGGAAGGTGAGCATACATGTATGTATAGTGTGTGTGTGTGTGTGTGTGTGTGTATGTATATGTGTGTGCTTGTGTGTGTGTGGATGTGTATGTGTGTTTGAATCCAGTGGTTTCAAAACTACTATTTATTTATTTTAAAGATTTTATTTATTTATTTGACAGACAGAGATCACAAGTAGGCAGAGAGTCAGGCAGAGGGTGGGAGGAAGCAGGCTTCCTGCTGAGCAGAGAGCCCGACGTGGGGCTTGATCCCAGGACTCTGGGATCATGACCTGAGTTGAAGGCAGAGGTTTAACCCACTGAGCCACTCAGGCACCCCTCAAAACTACTATTTAATTCTGCAGTTTGGCTGTTAATTGTGGTCACAGACCACAATTTTTCCTAAATCTTGGAAGACATGTTTTACCAGCAAGGCTGGCACGAATTTGTGATCTAAAAATTTCAGGTTTCCAAAATTCATTGTATATGACAAATTCATGAAATTCAGGAACCAGAGGGAGGAGGTTGTGTGACAAGTGTCTGTGGCGAAGAACTGACCACATAGGTGTTCTGTGTACCTTAAAGCTCTCCTCTTCCTCCTGGTACACGGGACTCATGCTGGTTAGCATTGCGATAAACTCCGCTGCCGTGAGTGGTTTGTAAGTTTGCTGCCGGATTCTGCGGTCTGTGAGCACGCCTTTAACCACCTCGACTATGTGTCCCTGGGTGAAACCGTCGGTGATCTTTGCCAGGCAACTTATATTCAAGGCATTGGTAATGATGCCTCTGTTGCGTTGAATGATCTGTTTCCACAAAACTGTTGCATCCAAGATGGTGGAAAAGACACAGAGAACAGGGGTCACCACAGGGAAAGCAATATTGTCTCGTTCTTGGTACAAAGCTGCAGGTCATCAAGAAAGCAATGTGCAGGGGAAATACTCCAGTTTAATTGTAATTCAAATGATCAGAAAGCCACAGAACTGAATACTTTTTTCCCTCTGAATGATTTCAACCCTAAGACCTGCATATTGTTGGCCCTGAGGTCCTAGACCCACAAAACAAAACAAAAATGAAACCACATTCAATATAGTTTTAGTGTGGTATCTTCAAAGATGTTCAAAATCTTTCAAAATTGGAAATTCAGATAGGGTACATATGGGATCTCTGCAAAGTTCTCAAATACTCTGCAAAATTATATTTTGCAAAGTATTTTTGAGTAGGAGTTTGACTTTTTTTAACTTATAAAGATTTTGTGCATTATTTTTATATGTGGGATTGGAATTCAAATTCTAATTTCCATTCATCATCAGTAGGCTCAGTTCCCTTCAGATGCAATTTGACCCTTATTCTCCCCTTGCCCCCCAATAATCGTAAATAGGCAGCGGTTTACTGAAATCCCATGGGTGGGTGCTCAGTGGTTCTCCAGGTTAGTGGGACCTGGGAATGACAGAGAGATTTCTCTTAGAACACAGGGATGTTGTGAAAATGAATTATGGAATTACTGAACTTAAGAGAGAGAATGGACTCTCACACAGCATTTGTAATAATATTAAACTCAGGGAATTGCAGGCATTCCACAGAGAGGGAAGTATGTGAGAGTCACAGTGGCTTGTTCCATTGTATCTAGACAGTAAGAAAGGTGAGACTTTGCCAAGGCCACCTGTCTCCTAGCTGTTCTCAGTGCTGGAGTGCTAGGAGGATCTGGTCAAATGTTTCTCAAGCATTTTGACCTTCTTCGAGGGATATTTGAAACAGTTTTTTTTTTTTAAATGACCATTACCAAATCTGGCACTGTTGGATTTGTTAAATGACTAGCTCATCCAAATACATTGATCCACAAATACTTGATAAAATGAAAAGGAATAGGATGACCTCCATGTGTCTATGAGCCACATCACAGAGTGAGATTTTGGGTCATGAGTCATTTTAACAATCCACCTCCACCAGAGGGATGGGGGGGTGGTCCTTGGCCTTGTGGTGAGCCGAGTTGCTGGCAGGCATATTACCCTGGGCCATACTGTGTCTATGTGTAAGGTTATGTATCAAGGGCCACGTGGGCCACCAAACGGACCTAAAGCAACATCTAACCTCCCACATCTACTCTGTTACTTTCTTGGTGGGTGTGTTTGAGCTTGAATTCATCTTAGGGTTACCTATAAAATGTGAGTAGAAAGATCTGTTCGTCAGGCTGCTGTGACAAATAAATACAAGAATGCAGAGAAAGGGATCAGAAGAGCACTGACCTAGCATACGGCGGGCAGTTTACCTTCTTGTAGTTGTGTCACTGTTGTTCTTGTAATTATCATTAGTAATTCCATTTTGTATCAAAGTTTCCCAATTATCATCAAAGCATAAATACAGACCATGTCTAAGAATATATCTGTACAGCCTGGACATAACTGAGTTTGAATCAGAAATTAGAAAATATAACCCACGGGAAAAATAAGAAAAATGACCAGGCAGCATTATCCCTTGGGATCTAATGTGCCCCAGCCCAGATTTATCACCCTGAAAAACAGTATGTCCAGGTCTGCATGGTGACTCTGGAAGCTGAGAAGAGAGCTTGCTTAATGCTGAAGCACAGGGCACAGTTCCCCCAGCTGAGGACCCAATTATTTTCCCAGGCTGGGAACTCAGAGAGCTTCTGACCTGGGCATCCAGGCAAACTTCTTCCCAATGGTGTGGACGTGAACCAGGGGGTAAGCAAACAGGAAGAGTGAGGGCTCCCAGAAACCAATGCCCAGCTCCCATCCCTGCATCTCTGCTAAGCTGCAACAGTCACAGCCACCCAGCCTCCCAACACAAGAGGTCTCTCTGTAAGTAAAGATTCTTTAGAAAACAGAGCAAAAAACTGTAATTACTCTGGTTTAGCAAGTATGTGGGAACACACTGTTGATTCTTTAAAATGTATGGTACTTGATGCTTAAGTGGAGTTTTGGCCAAGGGTCCTCATAATACACACATCATTGATTTCCCCCCAAAGCTCACCGTTTGTTAATGGAGGCACAGTAAGGGAAAACGTGGAAGTGGCCACCACTACAGCGGGGCTTGGCCACTTGCCCACAGTCTCCTCAAGATCCAGAGAATGAGGAAGAGAATCACTTTGACTTCTCGTATTTGATGAACTAGACTTCTTTTACAGGAACAGCTTCTACTGCTTCTACAAATCCACCTGCGGTGGGGTTAGGACGGGGGTCAGGAGCAGAGTGAGTCAAAGCCTGGGATGGGGACCGTGGATGTGGGAAGCCCTCAGTGAGCTCTGGAGCACAAGCTGCCCAGTCTTTGCCCAGCAGGGCAGGTGGAGAGGACGAGAGCACAGCAGAATAGGGGCTGGCTGTGGGTGTGTTGGGGGGGGATGGGATCAGTGAATGGAGTGTGGTAAAGGGAGCTGAGGGGCTCCAGACCAAGTGCACAGACTCCTCACTTCTTCAGACTAATCTGCATTCTCTTTCCCTTCTTTAGACTGAAAAGAACCTGGTCTTTGAATCTCCTTTTCTGCTTTTGATGTTCCAAATGGATTCTGTCCTGGCTCCCAACTGTGTTCTTGAGATGACGTAATATCTTAAAATTCATTTGTTATTTGTGACTTTACAAAAGCCCAGGAAGTGATAATAGGATTTGGATGAGCTTCTGGCCTCTGAAGACCAGAATTCTAGAAAAATCAGAAGATATGGACTGAACTCATCCGACCAGACACTGGGTCTGGGGTGGAGGTCTATGATAAATTGGGTTATTAGTGAAACAGACCCCCAGGAAGAGAGGCGAGAGCAGGAAGCATTAGGAATGTGGGGAGAGGAGGCCCAGAGGGACTTCTGGGGACTAGACGAGGCATTAATCAACCTTGCGGGTGGATTTTCTTTACAGACATTTTGAAGGAAACAGCTTGATTTGGGGAAAGAAGGTAGATATTGAATTCTATTTGGTAAACCTTAAGGATTGTGCTTCCTCATTCTGACCCACCCTTTCCTTCTCAGCTGTTACTCCCCCACCCTGCCTGGAGGGATTTGAGACGTGGGAAGGTGAACGTTCCCCAACACGTCCCTCACTCTGCTGCTGGTAGATAGATGGCCAGGCAGAGGTCCAGGTTATGGATTTGCAGCCCATGCTTTATGGGCTGGAAGAGACCATTTTTGATCACGGCAAAGACAGGAACAGTCTTTCTTTAAGATGGATGTCCCAGCCACCGTGGCTATGAAAACTTCAAGGTCACTGGAGGAAATGCCGGACGGCATTGTGACGTCAGCAAGAATGGCGACCTGAACAAATCAGCCACCATGGAAGACATATGTGAGAAGCCTGTGGTGTAGTGGACAGAGCCTTGGGCCCAAGCAAACCCCTGCCTGCTGGTTTATCCTCTGCCCACGGGTGAGGGGATGCTTTCTCCTTCCTCCCCTGTGATGCCGCCTCAGGGAGATTCAGGTTGGAATCTGTATATGATCTGTGTCCTTACAGATGCCTGTCATTTTAGCAAAACAACACAACTGTCCTTGTTATACATCAACAGCTTCATTTTTAAAGGGCCTGTGGTTTTGTCAAATAATAGAAACTATTCAATCCAAAGTCAAGAATAATGTTCTGTTCCCCCCAAATTAATAACATCATAACTTATTCCATTAAAAGAGCTCAAAATACATATCTACCACAAAAAACCCCAAACAAAATCAAACCCTGGAATCATGAGAGGAAATCTACCAAAAGAAATGAGAGAGAGAAAGCCGGGAGAGGGGATGCTCTGTGTGGACTCCAGGAGGAGGGGGAGATGGCTGGCATCCACTGAGCTCCATGCCAAGCCTTTCCTTGGTAGGACTGCACAGCCCTGCTGCCTTGAACTCCAGTGAGGCCATGGCAGTCATTCTGGCCAAGGCAACAGGAGTGAAACAAGAATTGGCCCTTCTGGGTCTTGCCCCTGAAACCTCCTGTGAGGCAGACACTCTCTCCTGTCTTCTCTCTTTTCCTTTGATGCTGGCTGATTACAAAGGACCTAGTGGATGTCCCAGAGGCTCCAGGGGAAGAAGAAGCCACTAGAATGAAGGAGGAATAATTGAGAATGACGTCCTCCTGTAATGTGTGTATGACATGGATTTGTGAGGCCAGGATCACAGCTTATCAAGAGAGAAAGGAGCTTGTACAACACATGGGGTGGCTGGTATCTCTAGCAGATAACGTGGGCTAGGAGCTTAAGATGAAGCAGAAAGGGTTTTGGGGGTGCTGTTGTGACTGGAGAAGGCTGCCTAGAAACCGAGTCTGACCTGGTCATTTTCATTATCTTATTCATGTTAACTGCTACCATAGGCTGTCTCACCTCCACCCCTACTCCACCGGGGGCACCTTCCTGTCCATACCACACTGCTGCCCCCACCACTGCCCATGCAACCACGTTCCTGTTCCCTGGCTCCAGGCTGCAACCACCATCACTGACCTTTGCCACACTGAATCCACCATCACCGTCTCTATACCAAATCTGCCATCACCACCACAAGAGGTAAAGATGACCCCTCCCTGAGCTGTGCTGTAGTATTCAGACCCTCGTTTGGTCCACTGCCCTTGAATCTGGGCTGGCCTGAGACTTGCTCTTGACCCGTGGGGTTTGGTGAAAGGGACTTTGTGTGATGTCTGAGGCTGGGTCACAGGAATCTCTCTAGCTTCTGCCTGAACCTTTTGAAACGTTTGCTCTCAGGATGCTCTCTTGTGAGACCCAACCGCTGTGCAGGGCAAAGCCACGTGGAGAGACCAGGTGTAGGCTCTTTGGCTGGGAGTCCCAGCTGAGCATCTAGCATCAACTCCAGTCTTGGGCATGAATAACCACGTATGTCCGGCCCTGTCGAGCCTTCAGATGAAGCCTAAACAGACCCCCGACAGCAACATGCTGAGGAACTTGAAGGAGAACTTGCCAGTTGAGCCTGTGAACCCTCTGAACCATGGGGTGGAATAATCAGTTGTTTGAAGCCACTGAGGTGGTTTGCTTGACAGACATAGGTAATAGAAACCACTCCTGCAACACCGTGGCCACTCATGGCCTGGTCACACTCTCCTTCTCCATAATCATGGCTGCCATCTTGGCTTCTTCCCTGCGCAGCACTCCTGGGCTCTCCAGGAGGCTGGTACAGCGCTGAGTGTTCTGCTACCAACCTCACATAAGGGTCATGACAGCCCTGGAGACTAAGGAGTCCTCTGTATGGAGCAAACAGAGGAGGCTCAGAAGGTCCACTGAGCTGTCCAGGTCGTCCCGCTATCCCAGGCAGAGCCTGGATTCAGAATTATGTCTCCTTAGGGTTCATACCTTGTGGCTCTCTACGGTTTCATTGCACCACCTCCAAAATCACTTTTTTCGTGTCCGTTCCACTTAAAAATACATTTCAAAAGAAGGAGATTTTGAATTTGTCTGTTCAAGGGGCAAAAACTCCAGAGGCGCCCTGTTACTGTTCATGGTTATTTTAAGTAAGTCAACGCGCTCCTGGACAAATACTTTGAGACTGGGAAACTAAAACAAATCATCCTGTGGAAAGAGGGGTGCTCTCTGAGGGAGACACCATCACTGTGGGTCCAAGGCAACTCACCCTAATCCACCTGTCACAAGAAAAATCAGCACCCGCAGCAACTCTCGTCACCTTCAGGGCCCCAAATAATAATCCCTGTCCAGTTTCCTTCTGTCCTGGGTAACAGGAACAATGTGACAACAGGACAGACAGACACTCTGCTCTCACGACCTGGTCGTTAGTATTTACGGCCCAGGTTCTGCCCCAGTCCGGGAGCCCCCTCCAGCACACGGGCTCTTCCTCCACCCCTGTCCAGTCAGGGCTGTGTTCCTGGGGTTCTCGCGCTGGCGCCACATGCCTGACACCGCCCGGCCCACCCTCCGCCACCCCACACGGGAAGGGGCTGGGGTACTTGCCGAATCTTGAAGCATAGTCTGGTCTGGGAACCAAAATAATTTTTTGGTAAACTTTGCAAAAAGATTGAAGTTCAGCATCGAAAGGGCGCTGTGTTGTCCCCACAATCAGAATCCTGTCGTCCGGTTTCAGGAGCCTCAGGATTTTTGGAAGCTGTTTTTTGAGGCGTTTAGGTTCCATCTGGGAGAAAGAAGGGGAAGAGGAACATGAGCTCACATGCAGAAAAAAGAATTCAGGACAGAAGAACACTTACTCTCGGAATGCCCCGGGGCATGCATTTGTCCGAGTGAACCTCAAAGCCCGGACAGGCATGATTCTCAGAGTTCATCCTGGTCTGAGTGGTTCGAATTGCAGTCCCTTCCTTTCCTCCACCTCCAGCATTCGGATTTGGAAAAAGGGAAGGAAGGAGGAAGCACCTGACTGATCTTTCTAGCACCTTCGCCCTCGGAATGGGAAGCAGGGCAGGTTTCCCAGTGGAAGGAAGCTGGCTAGAGTGAGTAGCTCGGCTGTGGCAATCCGCATTCCTCTGAACCGTTCTGAGGGTGACCCCAAAGCTGCCTTTGCTGCCAGCCCTGACTGCGAGCCTCCGAAGGTCTGGATCTCCTGTCTGGAAAGCACCTGCTTACAAAAGAGTGTGATGCTTCTGTCTCTGAAGCAGTTTGGAAAGAGTTTGAACCTGTATTATTTTAGTAAAGTCTCAACACTAACGAGGGAGAGGAGCAAGATGCGAGGGACCCCAGGGAGGATGACTTCCAGCCCATGGGGTTCAGATTTGGCCACGTTACCATGGCGACGCACCAGCTTTCAATTAGCCTCCAGGGGCACAGCCGCATGAGGAGGAAGTGTGGGGAGGAGGAGGACGGTTGGCGTGATGGAGAGAGCCTCTGCAGAGGAGCCCCGAGCGGGCTCGGCTGTTTTTGGTCCCACTTGGCTCGGGGGTGATTGAGCCAATTAGAATCTGAGTATTGAGCTGGAGTGACAGAAGCCAGCGCATGGCTTTCCCAGAGCAGAGCAGGCCTGATCTTGCTGTGACCACCCTGCAGGGACTGGCCCCTGTTGCCCAGTCCGGGTGTCCCTGTGTGTCCCTGCACAGCCCAGCCCAGGGACAGCCCTGCAGGCAGGAAGGGTCTGTGACCCTGGGGGAGAGCGGGTGTTTGATGAGACCTGTGCTCAGGAATAACAGTGAATGGTAGTGTATTGGGGCCATAGTTGGTGAGTGCAGTGACAGTGCTGGGGACAGTTTGCAGGGTCCCTGAGACAGGGATGCTCACTCGCTGTGATACCCTGTTCCGTGGGAGGCCCTGAGCAGAGCTGGGAGTCACAGCTGGGCCCACCAACTGTCCTGCACAGTGGAGGGGGGAGTCAGGTGTGACTGAGCACTCAGGAGGTCAGGGCACCCCAGGGGAGCTGCACAGCCCTGGGGTGACTGTCCTCATCATTAGACTGTTGGCTGTGCCTGCTCGCAGTGGTGGCTGGCATTCTTCTTTTTCCTTCCTTTTGACCAGTAAGAAGGCCCCATTCCACATCTGGATTGACAAGGTGCAGGAGGGAGGCCAGGTGGGAAAGAACAGGCGCCTGGAGGCCGCAGGGATATTAGGAGGACAGCCTGATGGGAAGCTGCAGAAACATGGGGAGGTCTAGCCCCAGCAAGGCACAAGGCTGGGGACTTCTATTGGTGTCCAAGGACCAGGCAGGAAGCTGGACCTCTCCGATGTCGACCACGCACTTGCCACTTCTTATGTCCAGGCTGTTTATGCGTCTTCCAGCTGAATAATCCTAGTAAGTAGGAGCTGGCGAGGGCCTACTGGGTTGCAGGTACTTCTCTCTCCACAACATGGACTTCCCACTGAATCCTCAGGATCTCCCCTGGAGGGAACAGTCCTCCCCTCACTCAGACGTGAAAACCCTGGACCCAGAGAGGCTGAGTGATGTCTTCAGACCCAGAGTAGATGAGCAAGATGACTCTCAGACTCACGCTCCTCCCTCTG
Organism: Neogale vison; assembly: GCF_020171115.1. Classification (NCBI taxonomy): domain Eukaryota; kingdom Metazoa; phylum Chordata; class Mammalia; order Carnivora; family Mustelidae; genus Neogale; species Neogale vison. Next base: position 43,442,716 of record NC_058093.1, read on the forward strand.
CTCTGCTGGGGTCCCCTCCCTCTCAGAGGGGATTGCCAGGGGCTTGCGTGTCCCCCCCTCCCTACCCCCATTCCTCTTCCTGCGTCAGGGCCTATCTCAGTGGAGGGTTACCAAGGAGAACTAAAGTATGTGTTTATTATTATTGTAGTGTGTTATGTCATATTTTCTTATTAGATATATATTATTATCATGTATCCATATCAGCTTTATTGAGGTAGAATTCACATACTATATGATTCATCTATTTAAACTGTATAATTTGAGTGTTTTTTTAGTATATTCACAGAGTTGTGCAAACGTTGCCACAGTCCATTTTAGAATATTTTCATCATTCCCAAAAGACTGCCCTGTAGCAGTCACTGAATGCTCCCACCCTAACCCCTTCCTCCAGACTGAGGCAGCCAGTTATTCACTCTGTGTCTCTACAGATTTGTATATTCTGGATATTTCAGAGAAATGAGATCACCTGGTATATGGTGTGCGTGCGTGTCTGTGGCTTCCTTCACTTCGTGTAGTATCTTCGGGATTCACCCATATTGTGGCAGCATTCATTACTTGCCGCGTGACAGCCATTGTCCAGATAGGCCATATTTTATGCATCCACCATGAGTTGATGGGTGTCTGGGTTGTTTCTACCTTTGGGCTCTTGTGAATCATGCTGCTATGAACATTTTACTTGGGCTCAGACACACAGGAATTGAGTTGCTAGATCATATAGTTATTTTATGTTTAACCTTTTGAGGAAAGGTCAGACTTCTTTCCTAAGTGGCTGAGGTTTACATCTCCCTACATCCTATGAACACTTGTTATTATGTGTTCTTCTGTTCTCTTTCTTTTCCCTTTTTAAAAAAATTTAACTACCCTTACGGATGTAAGGGGGTATCTCATTGGGATTTCAATTTGTGTCTTTCTGATGGCTGATGATGTTGAGCATCTTTTCATGCGTTTATCAGCCATTTCTTGACTTCTTCAACTCTTTTGTCTACTTTTTAAAAAATCGGGTCATTTGTCTTTTTATTATTGAGTTGTAAGAGTTCTTTATATGTTCTAGACACAAGTCCCTTGTCAGATCAATGATTTTCAAGTACTTTCTTCCATGCTGTGGGTCGCCTTTCCACTTTCTTGATGATGTCCTTTACAGCAAAAAAAGTTTTTAGCTTTGATGAGATGTAACTTTTTTTTCTTTTGTTGTTCATATTTTCAGTGTCATATCTAAGGTATCATTGCTTTAAGGTCACAGAGATTTATGCTTCTATATTCTTCTATAGGTTTTAGAGTTTTATCTCTTCCTTGTAGGTCTTCGATGCATTAGGGTTTGATTTTTGAATACTGTGTGAGGTAGGGATCCAACTTTATTCTTTTGCACATGGCTATGGAATTGTCCCAGCACCATTTCTTGAAAAACTATACTCCCTCCATTGAATTGTCTTGGCACCTTGTTCAAAAAGTCAATTGATTGTAAATGTAAGGGTTTTTTTTTGGACTCTGAATTCTATCCTGCTGATCTATATGTCTCTTCTAATGCCAGCACCACACTGTCCTGCTTGGTACAGCTTTGTGGTAAGTTTTGACACTGGGAAGTGTCAGCACTCTCTGTTCTTCAAGATTGTTTTGGCTTTTGAAGGTCCCTTGAATTTCAATATGGATTTTAGGATCAGCTTGTCAATTTCTTCCAGTAAGTCAGATGGCACTGTGATGGGAATTGCATTGAATGTGCAGGTCAGTTTGGGAATTCTTGCTGTTTAACAATATTAAGGTTTTCAGTCCATGAACTTGATATATCTTTCCATTTATCTAGCTTTTAACTTTTTCAACGTTTTTGTAGTTTTCAGGGTTGAAATCTTGTACTTCCTTTGTTAAATTTATTCCTAATATTTTATTTTTTGATGTTATTATAAATGATTTCTTAATTTTAATTTTTGATTTTTCATTGCACGTGTATAGAAATAAGTTGCTTTTTGTGTATGGATCTTGTGTCTTGCAAACTTGCTGAACTTGTTTATTAGTCCTAATGGTTTTTAGTGGATTCCTTAGGATTTTCTATATATAAGATCATGCCATCTACAAATAGAGATAGTTTTACCTCTTCTTTTCTAATGTGGATACCTTTTATTTCATTTTTCCCCCTAATTGCCCAGGTGAGACCCTCCAATATAATACTGGGGAGAAAAGGTGATGTTAAGGGAAAAGCATACAGTCTTTTGCCATTAAATATGATGTTAGCTGTGAATTTTTTATAGTTGCCCTTTATCGGGTGGAGGAAGTTCTTTTTTTCCCCTATGTCATTGATTTTCTATTATGAAGGGTTGCTGGATTTTGTCAAGTGCTTTTTCTGCACGTATTGAGATGATATGGTTTTTGTCTTTTCTTCCAATGATATAATAGTATATTACATTAATTGATTTTTGGATGTTAAATCGAGGGTAAATCCCACTTGGTCATGGTGTATAATCCTTTTTTTATGTTGTTGGATTCAGTTTAGAGGAGACTTTTTATAATGTAAAACATAGCAGAGAAAGAGATGGAATTTTTACAGCAAAATAAATCCTGGAGGCTGGGCCTGAGGCCAGACCACCAGGCATCTTCCTATCATCTCTGCCTGCACCCACAGGAATCCAGAGCCTGCTCCAGCCCCACCAGGAGGAAGCAATGGCCCTGCATGATTCTACCCAGGAGAAGAGAGGAGCTTAAAAGGGGAAAGCACAGGAGAAGGATAATGGAATGAGACTTCCTGGAATCCTAGAAGTGGACAGCTCTGACAATGAGAATCAGGATCTGCTCATGAAGGGGCTGCTCCTTAATCCCCATCCCAGGTCTCTGCAGAAACCTGCTATCACTCAGACCCAGCCTCTGGGCTGTCCTGAGACAGGGAGGGGTGTTTGCTGGGGTTAACTTTGATGCTGAACTTAACCTGGGGGCCAGGCTATGTGCAAACTCCCTCCCCTCTCCACCAAATGCAAACAAACAAACAAACACCCAAGGAAGAAACTCCATAATAATAGGCAGATGATATGGCAAATAGTTAAATGCACAGCTTTTGATTCAGACATATTTGATCACAGTCTTGGCTCTGCTCTTAACAGCTGTGTGACCTCGAGCAGATGACTCAACTTCTCTGAGCCTTAGTCCCTAAATCTGAGAAATGGGGTAGTCACAGAGCCCAGCTTATAGGGATGTTGTGAGGATTGCATGGCCTAATGTGTCTGTCTGATGAAGTGCTTATTAAGGGATAATTGTGTCTTATTCTGAAATACACGTGTGGATGGAACCAATGCCAAGTCTTCTCTACTGAAGAGCAAGGTGTTTAAAGGACAGAGACAGAAAAACTGGAGGCTTTGCAATTTGGAGGAAACTAGCAATTTGCCAACAGAGCGCACAATGTGTAAAAAGTTCCCATCAGTTTCCGTTATATTAAATGATAATTTTTCATTTTCCTAGTTCTGAGAAACTGCTTTTGGGCCCCATATTGTTGAAGAAAGCCCTCTTCTGAGATTCTGGAAGAAGAGACCTCATAAGAATATCTATACCTGTGCCAGGAAATAATCCACTGCACTTCTATGAGGCTTGGCGAGTTTGTTGATATTCAGGGTTCATTTTACCAGAGCGAATCCAAAGCCCTCTTATGAAGCATGGTTATTTAAATTCCCTGAGCAACCCAGGCACCCCTGAAGCATGGTTGTTTTAAATAAAACCAACCTTTGGAAAATGCAGAAGCAGCAGCAGTCATGAGGGAGGAGGGTTTGGGCAGGCTTTGCAGACTCCATGGGAGGTTTCCCATGGATGCTTGGACCTGAGCCTCAGGGGAGAGCACTGGGCTGGGGCTGGGGTGGGGCTGTCATTGGTTTGGGGGTGATTTTTCAAGCCATGAGATGGTGCCCAAGAAAGACAAGGTGAGAGAAATAGGCTGGGGGCCTGGGATGGAAACTTGAGGAGACAGAAGACACAGGAGGAGGAGACACAGAAAAAAGTGTTGGTGGGGTATTAGGAAGCCAGGGTTGTGGAAGTTAAGGGAAGACAGAGTTTTACAAAATGGTGAAATTCAACCACCTCAAACATGGCAAAAAGAGCAATGGAACCGAAGTGTTTGTTGGCAAAATGGATGTCAAAGAAAAACTTCCAGAGAGCAGTTTCTATGGAGTTGGAAAGCAAAAAACAGATAGTGGTGGGTTGAGGGGTGAGTGGGGATGTGAGAACAGACTGGTCTTTTAAGAAGCTTGATGGAGAATAAAGCAGGTGGCAGGGGTGACTGGGATGTGCCAGGTGCACATGGCAGCTGCCCAAAGGCTGGTGGAAGGAGGACAGACCTCAGGGCCCCAATGAAGCTGGAGACCGCACTTCGTGTGGTGAGAAACTTGCTTGTGTGGTCTGAGCCCATCCCCAGCAGCCTGGTTGCCATGGTGATGGTGGGGCCGGCTGCCTGTTCCGAGGCAGATGATCTTGCTACATGCACATCCGGAAATGGCAGGGACCCCTGAACTTCATTAGCCTGTTTCCGATAACAAATGTTGATCCTGGGCTGCAGCGAGAGTGACACCCTTGCTGACAGTGCCGTGTAGTCCCATTCGGAGGGGGTGAAAATGAAAGGCGAGTCCATTCAATCAGCACTCCCCTGCACCCGGGCCACCCCTGTTCCAGTTCAGAGGCCTGTCCATTATGCACGAGACCCTGGCGCCTATCCATCACACCAGCCAACGTCCCCACAGTCACCTGGCAACATCCACGGCCACAGCCTCTATGTCCGGTCCTGCCAGCCCCCGCATGGCCACATTCCCATGGGCAGTTTCAAATTATTGCTTAGCATCCACATGGCAATTTCCATTTGCCGTTCTGTAGTCAGCTCCCCAAAACCCCACTGTAGCCGGCTCCAACAAAGCACGAGCTTCCCTCGTGGAGGCCTACCGTGATGTCAGGAAGACTCCTGCTAGATAGGGGACGAAGGGTAATGGTGCGGAAAATGCAGCTGCAGCCTGTCTGGTCTCATTCCTTACTGCCTTCCCCTCGTCCACAAACAACTGCCTGGCAGTGTGAGCTGCACCCAGTGGAGAGGAGGGCTCTGCTCCCAGGAGGAGGAGAAGAGAAGGGGGCTGCTCGTGGTGGGGGGTGAGGGGCATGCTGGGAGCTCAGACATTCCTGAAAGTCCAGAGGTGAAGGGCTTTCTGGGCCGTTGAGGACAACGGGGGAGGACTAGGGTGTGGGCAGGAGTGCTGGAATTCTGGTGCAGGGCACCTCGTCTCTAAGACCAGAGGACCCCACAGGCAGTTTTCAGGCTGTGGTCTGGAGTGGCCTGTGGGCTGGAGAGATGTGAAGAATGGACCTGGGTGTCCACATGGTAGGCGGAAGCACGAGGGAGGGGAGAATGCCTGGCACTCGGTGGCATCCCAGCTGGGAGCACCGTCCAGACGGGGAGAAAGGACTGGCCTTTGCGTTCAGACAAACGTGTTTCTGGGTGCCAGCTCTATCCCCAACCTGCTGCGGGTCTGCTGGAGACTTTGTCCTCTTATGCAAAACAGGAGAAGACCGCTTCCTTCCCAGAGTTGCTGGAAGCCTCCCTGACATAGGAGTTGTGCCCCTGGGAACCTCTTCCTCTTGTTCACAGCTGTCCTAGGTGTCGGGCCTGCGGTCCCTGCCCCAGAGAGTTCAGCTTCCCAGGCTGAGCCAGGCTCAGTAGCCATCATGCCCAGGCTGGGCTTCTTCCTTGCTTTGCTGCTCAAGACGCGGTGCTCCTCATACATTTCATGACTTTGGGAGACTTAATCCAAATGTTGAGGCATCAAGGGGGCAGTGAGTCACTGTGGTGAGTGAGACTTTTTTTTCAAGGGGAGATTCTGGAATCCCTCTGATCCAGGTGGCAGTCTCGAGCGGGCTGTCTATTGTAGTTGTTGGTGGTGGGCTTGGCAGCCTCCTGATTTCTTTGCAGGTGGACTTCCTTCTCTGTGCCTCATTGTCTTTGGGATCATGGAGCCTTTGGGACAGAGGATGGACCATGGCAGAAGGAAGGCTGTAGGCTTTGCCCAGGGGTAGTCGAGTGAACAATGAGAAGCTGATTGTGATGTCTCCTGGGTTCCTGTCACGTGTGGATGCCCTTGGCTTTTGGTGGCCAACTTCAGAAGGCAGGTGGACAATGCTCCAGCAGCTCCAGCCCTGGTGACTGGGGGACTTGGTAAGAGCCTAAGTCAGAGGCTGGGTGTGGGGACAGAGAGCTGAGGTGGTTCAGGCCTGGCCCCAGCTCTCTAGGAAGGAAGCAGGGGCAGCCTGAGGGGCAGGCCCAGGACTTGGGGGTGAGTGGGGACCCCTGCTCCCATGTATAGCTGGAGGAAGCACACAGTGATCCCCACCCCCCACCCCCGCTGCCATGCTCTCCTACCAGATGGGGTAATTCATGCCTCCTACAGCTCTGTCTGCACCTGGGATGACTCAGGACATTTGAACCCAAGGACCACTTTGGTTTGTTGCCCGTCAGGTGTCCTGGGAATTACCTAGGGGTGTGATTCATGCCCTTCAGCACCGTTAATTCTCTTGAGGGATGGCAGACTGTTGCAATGCAGAGCTGGAGAGAATAAAGGTCTGACTGGTCCCCTGCAAAGACTCTGGCACCAAAGGCCTTCATTTCTTACCGGAATAACACTGGCCCGTGGCTGTTTGTGGGAATCAGAGCTTGCTTCTGGGATCAGCAACAGAGGGGCTGGTTTAGGCAGGAGGCCTGGAGACACCCTGCTTGTCTCTCCTTTGCCGGCAGCCTGCCCTGCACCAGGGCTCCCTTGTGGGAGACGTCTGCTGACCCTGAGGCATTTCATTTCCCACCATCAGCCCTTCCCTTAGGGCTCCTCTGGCTCTCTTGCAAATGAGCATTTTGGATTCATCTTGTTCCCCACAGACTCCGGGGTGCAGACGAGCAGCCAGAGCCTGTGGGCAGGCATGGCAGAGAATGGGGGGTTATGTGCTGAGCTGGAGGCTGTGCTCTCTGGAAACCGTTAAGTCATTAAGGAAGTGGATGCTCAGAGAGGTTAAGTTACTTGCTCAGACACACAGCCAGCTCAGGTGAACAACGCAGTGAGCCTGGAAACCACGTCTCCTACTTCCCAGGCAAGGTTTCTGATGATGTTGGGTGTGGGGCACCTTGGATTATACACGCCCGGGAGGTCTCTTTGTCTCTTTAGATTTCTGATCGGGTTCACAGTAATGTTCCTGTGGGGTGGGGCGGGGAGGGACTTTCGTCAATGTAGCAACTTGGCCAGCAGAGGGAGTGAAATCTCAGATTCCCGGATTTAATAATGAATGAGTCCTCTTAAGAGTTTCTGAAATGACAGGGCAATCAAGGCTCATTTGGGGAAGAAAAGATGGAGCTTTCATTCTTCATCCAAATCATCTCTACCTGCTAAAAATGATGTATAATACATAAGGATCGAAAGTGATTAAAATCCTTATGAATTTAATCAGAAATTCACAGTTAACCACTATTTGCTTTGGTGCAAATTGATGTGGAATAACAATCATGTGTATCTGCAAATTTTTTTTAACTTGTGGGAAATTTGCTGGTGATTTGTGGGGGGATGTTCGGGGGAAGGGGACCATCTAAAGGAGAGAAACGAAGGAAGGAAGCAGTTGAGAGGGCGCTCCCTGGGGGCCCCAAACGCCGGCACTTAGCAGTTCTGTCGAAGGTCTTTGTTCATAAATTTCAAGCCTTTGCTATTTATTATTATGAACAATAGGAAATCCTAATAATAACTCCAATGTGTACCATTTGCTTTAACCAAGGAAAATTCTCTGAATTGTTTCTTACCTCTGAGTCACATGTTTGGGTCCAAAGCTCCTCCTCCCCCTTCCTTCCATACTTTCCTTCATTTTTTCCCCTAATTATTCCTCATAAAATCAGACCACTGAAGTTTTTCAAGTACAGACATGTAGAGGGCAGAGAAAGACAGCTGCCCCTTCATGCCCTTCCTCCCTTAAAGAAGACGTTCTTGAAAAGTGGGAGGGGAGGGGAAAGAGAAGGCCAAATGGAGAAAGATCGAGAATCCCTCACCATCCTTTCTGCGCTGGGGACTTTCTTGTAGAAGGTTTTTTCTGTGTCTCCTATCCACACCACGGAGGGCTGGAGCTCTCGGGCCACCTGCAAGGAGAAGAAGGGCCTTGGCTGTAAATGCATTTCTCTCGTGGACCCTGACAGACAGCAGGACCCGATGGCTCCCCAAGATGGCTCTCGGGGGTAGGGGTGCCCAGAAGGGCTCCGGGGCAGGACCGCACCCCTCCTGCACAGCAGGATGGGGCACCACATGCCGGCACTGTCCGTTCTTCCCTAGGACCCGGAGCGTTGAATTGGTTCGGCTTGAAATCAACCAGTCGAGTTCTGCGGCAAACCAACGGGCATTTGGGCCTTAGGTTTAATGACAGCCTACTTGCTGCTCCCAGGTTCATTCAGACTCGCTCATCGTGAGAAAAGCTGTTTCAGCACAAGGGGCCCCTGTGATGCCATTTGTTCACTGCTGCGTGGCTGTGCTTTTGTGCCCGACGTTTTGCCTGGAAGGTGGCTCTGAGCCCCTCCATGGCGGGCAGGGCTTCGCGCCAGCGCTGGGCCTTACTTACCGTGGGCCTGGGAATAATTGCCACTCACTGAACAATCTCTTCAAAGCGCCCCCACGATAGCAAAGTTTGGGTATTTTTGCAACAATCTGTGTTTTGTGCAAAACCGTGACCAGATAAAAGCTGTCTCCAGCCACGGCAAATAGAGCCTTATGTACTCCTATTTTTATATATCTTAAAACATCATTAAGGCAGCTGGCGTGAGTTGTAACCAAGACGGGCATTTAGTAAATGATGGAAAAGTCACGAGGCGCACGTGGCCATGTCTCTTCCCGCAGCATCAGGAGCCACGGCGAGCAGATCATGCCTGCGTAAAGACAGGAGCGCATGGAACCTGATCCTGGGGCCAGTATGAGTCCTGGGCCATGAACCTTCATAGCCCCATGCTCATCAGCACTTTTGGACAGAAGCAGACCAGCCGACCCCTGTTTGGTAGGCCTTAATTTTTAGACACAGAGCCACAGAGTTTAAGAATCCAGAATTGCACATTGTAATCCCAGCTCCTGGGGGGTGTGGTGGGTGTGACCTTCACGGTGAGTCAGTGAGCAGCCGTGGGCCTGGCCGGGGCCACATGTGTCACCCATGGCAGCACACGCACCGTTGGGGCCAGCATTGACGCGGCATGGAGTCCACACCCTGGCCGCTAGATGACAACTCTTTCACGCCATGCCCTAGGAGGCAGGTGCCTCTCTGCTCATCCAGATTTTACAAATGGCGAAACTTAGCTGAAAGACGCAAGGGGGCCTTGTCCAAGTTCACACATCTGGAGAGTGGCAGAAGCAGGCTACAGAGTTGGCTGGAAGCACGGCCATGTCCACGGGTTCCCTCTGTACCCAAGCCAGACCCTGAGGCCCCCCTCCCCAGCTGTCCATTCTCTGGGCTCCTCGCCCCTCTACTTTACAATGCCCCTGGCCTGCTGCAGAGGGCGGGGCCCACAGAAGCATTGTTCTGCTAAAAGCTATTTTAAGTCCAAAGCTTCCCTACTTCCAGCCCCCAAAGAAAATAAGAAAATGAGATGCTGGGTTTTAAGCTTCTTAGAAAAGAGACACTTTATAATGACAAAGGCAAAACCTTATTCTTTTCACTCCCTTGGAAAAATCGTAGCTTTGGAACAGAAAGCTGCAGCGGAACAGTTTCCACATAAACTGTCGTCTCCTGTCTTTGGCTAAATCGTGTGCTCGCTGGGGCAGCGGGCCTCCCCACTCCCGTGTCCACTTGGCAAGCGGCAGCTTTTCCACAGCCCACTTTTCTTAATGGGAATTGCAGATGTGAGCACCGAGAATTGCTGTGGGACTTTTCTCCTTCTGCCTCTAACGAAGTAAGCCACCTCAATGGTCCCGAAATGCAGGAGTCTTCTTAGCTGGGACAATTTTGAGACCAGCAGTCTCACTTCCAGTACCTGGTTTAAAATTGTTCTGTTCATGGCATTGCATTGAACGTGCTCGCCCACAATTGTCCTGTGAACTTGTCTGCGCCGTTGGGCTGGTGGGGGAATTCCGCACTTCCTGTAAGCATGCACCTGCATCTGTGAAGGAATGGCTTTGACGGGACCGTTCACCTGCTTTGGGGCCCACGGGGCTGCATCAAGGACCTTGGTGGTGACGTGGTTTGGCAGGGCTCAGTACTTATCAAATGAAGAAGACATTTCCCCAGCGAGTGTTTGACAATAACCATACAAGGAATAATTGTGGGCAAAGAGCCTTGATCTCCATGACGTCACAGCTATCCTCACTCGCCATGTGCCCCATCCTGTGCCAAGCACATCCCAGCACCCCCCCCCCTTTTATACACGAGGTCACTGAGTGGGGGGGTAACACGCCCATCAGCACTGGAGAAATGTTGGAACCTGAAGTCAGACCTGGCTCAGCCTGACGTCCCCAGGCCCTTCTATTAACCAGGGGTCACATTGCCATGTCACCATGGTAGACAAGATGTCTGGTCAAAAGCATCTCATTAACCCATTTCCTTCTCTGTCCCCTGCCGTTCCAGATAGAAGAACTCTAAAAACCATTATTGTCTTGTCCTGCCGGGTGTGCATTTTCCATTTTCCTGACCTTCCACAGTGGCGAGCTGGCCTGAGGACACCTACTGATGGCACTTAGCTCTGGACTGAGAAGGGAGAACAGAACCTGGGTCCTCCTATGCGGACAGCCTCTCCCACCAGGAACCATCTAAGGGATGAGACTTTTCCTTGGAGAAAAGAAGACTCAAGGCGGCAAGGGAGCTGTTTTCAAATAGTCGATGGGTTGTCGTGGGAGGGATAGATTGGCTTTACTGTTTTTGGCTCTGGATGTGGAAGGAGAGCTGTTCTCACATGTTCCTTCATTAGTGCCTCGGGAGGAGCTCTGATGTGCTAGGTACGGTGCTTGGTGCTGGGGTCCCTGCCCTCAAGGCCCTGTCCGTGGGCAGGGAGGGAAGCTTGTGAGGGGGGCCCAAGGAAAATGGGGTGTCAGCAAGGACCACTAATGACAGAAAGAGGGAAAAGTGGGTCAGGCAGGCCACCAGGAATGGAGATTACAGATAAAGTTTAGAGCAGACCGAACGTCTAGTGGTCTCTAGAAAGTCACAGAGGTGAAGAGGGGGACGCACTGGCTATGCTGGGGACAGGAGCCAGGGCACAGGGCTAAGTGTGCCCTCGTGGGGATGCATGGGGTCACAAAGGCATCACAGAGGCTGTCACCATGCTATGGAGCTTGCTTTTATCCTGGAAGCTGTGGAGGGTCTGTAAGGGACTTGAATCAAGAACTTTGATCCTAGTCGTGTTCTAGAAAAATCCCTCTGGCAGGTGTGTAAGGCATGATAGTCTGGACAGCTGTTCCTGGGGAACTGGGAATGTGGTTGGTGGGCATGTGGGACTGGATGGCAGGGACTCACAAGTGAAGGACATGAGTAGAGAAGCCCAGTGTGGGCTATGGAATGGGGTCAGGGGTGAAGACGCCGATGGAGCAGGAGGGCTCAGGCTAGGGGGTAAGAGCAGCACCAGAGAGAACAAAGGGCACAGAAGAGAGAGCTGTCCCATGAGCCCAGGGAGGTCAGAGATCCAGGCAGGCAGAATGGGCAACCATGGCCAGCACTGCCCTGAAGCTCTGGCATTCTGGAGGTCACTGCTGGCATTGGCAGGACATGGAAGGGACAGAAGCTGGGTGATGGGAGCTGAGATGTGAATGGTCAGAGACTGAGACAGGGAACATTCTTTCAGAAGGATGGGGGGGTGCATGGAGACCAGGGGTGGCACGAAATGGGAGGGGAATCAGGAGAGGATGACCTCAGAAGGAGAAGAGCTGTCCTGCTCCTCCAGGGAGCAGGAGGGATGGGTGGTTACTGGTGCAGGCTGCATGTCTATGAGACAACAGATAGTAAGAAATACAAAGGGTGGACAGACTAAGCTTTGAAAACATGGAGATTGGTAGAATTTTGGTTCTTTCTTATTGTTATTGCAAGAGCAGTATTCATTAACAAAATTTTCAGAATACATATTCAGACACAGAGACAACACTCTTTGCCTCCTCCATTCAAGTCACTCATCAAACATGTCCTGTCTTTACAGACCGTCTTCGATGTGCGTATTTGCCAAAATGAGATCGTTCCTCAATCAAATCAGATTGTTCCTCACACTGTTCCTGCATTACCTTCTGGCTTACCCAGTGTGAAATTTATTTCTCCAACATCATTTTAACACGAAGTCCCATAATTTATTGATCGACCCTCCTGTTTTTGAACCTTTGGGCGGTTTCTGCCTTCTTATGAAATTATACAGTGGTTTGATGAGTTTGGGGGACACATGATGGTTGCTTTCCGTAGAACGAGGCCACACCCGTAGCTGCTGGGTCTCAAGGCTTGTGTTGTTTACGTTTTCACCTGCATTGCCAACCTGTCTTCCTGGAGAGTCTCTGCTTACACCCTCTCCAGCCGTGGAGAAGCGGATCTGTTTTTCTACACGCCTCTCCTTAACGATATATTAAAAATAAAAACCTCTTTGCCAATTTGTTAATGAAAAATGGTATCCTTTGCTCTTTTGGTTTTCATTTAGCAATGAAAAGCCTTCATTTAAACTACCCACAGATAGTTTGAGGTCCTGGGTAATTAGATGTAATTAATTCATAATCGAACTTTTTAGAAGTTCCACTGGGCAGTTTGCTTCAGCTGCCAGTAGAGGGCTCTTTAGTCCTATCACATTTAACTTCAGGGTTTCAGTTTTCTGTCCGTTCTGGAATGAAGATGGGACTTTCACCAACGAGTGTTTTTTCAAATTTTGGGGAGCTCTAGTGATCAATTAAAGACCTCTCCTTCTACATGAGTTTGATGGCTTTGATCTTTTGCAATCTCTAAAGAAACTGTCAAACATTCACCGTCAGAATGAGATTCTCTTGGGTTATGATATCATGGCTCCACAATGAAAATGTTTGTGTTTGGCATGCTTGAATTACCAATATGATTTGTCCAAATGACTCCTGGAAGCTTTGAAAGTTCTCTCTGAAAATGTCCTACTTTGCTTGCCTTAGAGAAACTGATGGAAAACCAGTTATTCCCCCCCGCCAATTGTTGAGTCTCAGTTTACCAAACAGAAAAGGACCACCCGCTCAAACTTCCAACCACACATCTGCCCACCCATCCTTCCTTTCATCCATCCAACCATCATGCATCCACTGTCCAACCATCCATCTACCCTCCCATCCTTCTATCTGTTTACCCTTCCTTTGTCTATCCATACATTTATCTACCCCTGTATCATCCACACATCTACCCACATATTCATCCATCCAACCATCCATCCATCCAACCATTTGCTGTGGTGAGATCAAGCTGTGATGTATCAGGCTCAGTGCTGGGAGACAGGAGTGTCTGGGGACCGAGAGACAGGGTCCCTGCCTGCATAGAATGTGTAGTTTCTCTGTCTGAATGGACGGTGCTGGGCACAAGGAGGCAGCCAACAGTGAGCTGCTGCCATGCTGGGGAGGAGTTGAAGAGGTGTGGGTTACTTGGGGAGAGGGGAGGCTCATGTTCCCAGACTGGAGTCACTTGGATTCCATTTAAGTATTTAAAATGTGACACATTTTGTTCTGTATTTCCACTATTTAAAAATATTTAATATTTCAATTTCCTTGCATTAACTTTTATGAGATTGCAGAAATTACTTCAAGTCCTCACTGGGTGTCAGCTGGGAAAACCATAAATGATATGCAAAAGAAGCACAGAGGTGTGCTAAAGAGTCAGGAGCCCAGGTGGGCTGATCCTGCATGGAAAGGAAGGTAAACTGAGGCAGAGGAGAGGACCAGGAGGGAGCCAACATACAGGTCCAGTTGATAGACTGTGGCAGACACCATATGGGGAATCGGGTTTGTGCTGGCCACAGACAGACATTGACGTCATTGCTGATTGTTAGGCTGTATTCAAGGGGGTAGGTGTCTGAATGCTGGCAGGCACCAGGCTTACAAATCACCTGGACTTCCCTTTGGAGCCCTTCTCCTCCCCAGCTCGCTCTCAGCCATACTAGGGCTAATGGCGTCACACGAAACCGCCTTCTGAGCTGACTCTTGAGCAGCAAAGGGGTTAACGCCTGTGCGCACGGCCATCCTCAACTTCCCATGGCACAATCTAGCCACACCCAAGGCCTTCCCTGCTTTTGGTGTTTCCAAATTGGTTAACAATCCTTTAATACCTGTGGATTGACCCTGGTCCTAGCCCATCCCCATTAGCATTCCAGGGAACAAGAGCAGATGGACATGGTATTTACAGTGATTTATAGCCCACAGAATGTCTGCACATCCTTGCTGACAGACAACACTTGGGGCACCCACGGTCCAGGGCCCGCCCTCGCTGCGGAGTCCACTCAGCCCTCCATAGGCAAGTGGAAATGTTCTGTAGCTTCCGCTCAGTTTGGCTGCGAACCTAACAGTGCTCTAAAATATAAAGTCCGTGCTAAAAAAAGATGGGAAAAAGCAAAACAAACCCCCACTCCCCCAATCCAAAAAACCCATTCTGAAGTCCATGGGCGTTCCCTTCCTCAACCTGAAACCATATCCATGACACAGTGAATAGTGACCTGGCCTCGGACGGCAAACCCATCTGGGACTTGGGGTCACCAGTCCCTCTCTTCTCTTATTTTCATCCCTGGTGCTTCACCAGAGCTCCTAAATTCTGTGTCCGTCCCGTCTTCCCCACTCCTCCCTTCTTTCACAGGAGCGGCTCTGTGGTTTGGGGTCAGATGTGGTATGTGTTTGCTTTACCCTAATTGAATTCCATCTTGTGAAGGTGACTCCCATAATTATATTTATTACACATCTGTGTGTTTGCAAAAAACCACCCACAAACAACCACAATGTCTCTGTTCGGGTTATTAACTGGGAGATTAGGTTTCCATGAGCTATAGAAACATGAATCCATCACCTGACTCCTAGACCAGCTGTTTGTACCAGCACACCTGGGCAAAATCTATTGGCACGTGGCTGCAGGCTGTTGGCTGTGAGCCCAATGAGGAGCCCCTGGAGGGTGATGCCAAGGCACGAATAGCATCATAACTTCTTTTTGTCCAGACGTGTAGGCCAGTATGGGCCACATGGTCTAGACCCGTCACCACTGGGTGTGGGGTGGCATCCTCTCTCTAGGTCTGGCTATCGCTGGAGGAAAGGGAGGGCTCAAGGACCACAGGGAGAAGAAAACATCTCTCTCAAGACTGGGAGCATGAGATAGGAGTTCTCTGCCTGGTCTGCCTTCCTGGCTCTGCAGGCCTCCTCTCGGCCTTCTTGTAGGAGGACTAGAAGTTCAGGAGAAGAGTTTGCTGGACAAGAGGGAATCCAGAAGTCATGGAAATCCACCAGGGGGCCAACAGCATGTGGGAGCTTCCAGTTCCTCACCTTCTTATGCTGAAGTGTGCCCAGCTGACACTTTGACCCAAGAATATCCTTGCCCTTGGGTCACTCACTGTGAGGGCACAGCAGCCACAGGCTGGGCACGACAGAGGCTTCCTTTCCCCAGCAGCCTGTCGGGAGCCAGGTGACAGCTCTGGGGTCAGATGTGGGCTAAAGTCTAGATGCCAGCCTCTTTGTTCTTTTGTAGTTTTGGTCAAATTAAGCACTCTGAGCCTCACTTTTCTTGTCTGCAAAATGGAGACTTTAATTCCCGTCTCATCTGGGATTGGTGCGGTTGAAAAGGAAAGTGTGTATAAAACTCCTTCTCATGTGTCAGACTTCAGGCGAGATGAGAATTCTTCCTGCTTTTCCATCCTGATTTACAGTCATGAAGACCCAAGGAGGCTGGTGCCTTGCTTTCATAACTTCTTTCTTTCTTTCATTCTTCCTTCCTTCTTTCTTTTTAAGATTTATTTCTTTTAGAGGGAGAACAAGAGTGCAGGGGAGGAGAAGGCAGGGGGAGAGGAAGAGTGAATCTTTTTTTTTTTTTTTAAAGATTTTATTTATTTATTTCACAGAGAGAGAGAGAGAGAGAGAGAGAGCGCACAAGCAGGGAGAAGGAGAGAGAGAGGGATGAGGGAGAAGCAGGCTCCTTGCAAGAAAGAAGCTCAGTGTGGGGCTCGATCCCAAGACTCTGGGACCATGACCTGAGCTGAAGGCTGATGCTTAACCGACTGAACCACTGAGGTGTTCCGGGAGAGTGAATCTTAAGCAGAGCCCACGTAGAGCGTGGGTCCCAGTGCAGGGCTTGATCTCACGACCTTGAGTTCACGACCTGAACTGAAACCAAGAGTCGGATGCTTAACAAATGGTGCCACTCAGGCGCTCCCCTCCTCAATAACTTTCTACCAAATATGTATTCAATACTAAATTTTTATCACATTTCTTAATTGTTAGATATATTTCTAATTTTTCCCCGCTAGATAGATGTGTATTCTTTTCCACGTACACTTTTAGTATAAGAGGGAGTTTGAGACAATAGTTGCTTATTTGTATAGTAAACTTGTTTCTTCAGGGAACTCCCTTACCCAAACTGTTAATCTATTAGCATTATTGTGTGTAAAGCAAAGGAACCCACCAAAAATAATGATCAGGAATGGACTTGAATTGTAGGCCATGGAAACAAATCCGAGGCTTGTTTCCACGGTGTTTCCCGGTGAGCAGAGTGTGCCAGGTGAAGCCTGAGGTGCCACCCGCCAGAAGGGTGATTAGGAGCGGTTTCCTAAGAGTTGCATTCTTATCTTCCTGGAGATTAATTCAGAGATAGGAATTCTTTATAAGGAGGTGTGATGAGTAGCAGGCCCTTCTGTTATAGTTCACCTTCTCCTGCAAATGCCAAAGACTGGAATCTGCTGCGTGCCAGGTGCAGCCCGCTCCACGGCTCACACAACACAGGAATGCACTATGGCTTCCTGCCCTTGATTTTCCGGCACAGGCATCACTTCCTACTTTTCTGTGGTTAATTGAAAGCAAATACTTCTTTGCAATGCAGATAGTGGTTCTGTCAATCATGTCAGGACACAGTGGCCCACCACATGTGGCTTCTAATTGAATGACACCCACTCTGGAGACCTTTACGTCTTTCATTTATCGGTTATACACACGGTGAACGTGAGGCTTAATGAGGCAGGTGTCAGGCACTCAGACATGGAGGGGCCTCAGTGGATAAAGACACTCTTCCACATTTTGAAAATTGGATGTTCAGCATTTTGGTTCCCACATGATGTCAGAATGCAATGATTCTAATAAATACAAAGATAGCTTACTTGATATCGAGATGAATTCTCAGCAGTGGAAACAATAACTTCTTGAGAGAGAGCACATCATGATCATGTTATTGGCTCTGTCCTGGGGTCATACCAGGAGCAAGGGAGCCATGTAGTAGTAGTAGGGAGAAGAGGCTCACTTCAACTAGTCCTACTTCAATCAGAGGCAGAATAGTGTAGTGATGACACCCAGTGGCTCTGGACCCAGACTGTGTGGGCTCACATTGCAGCACTGCTGGCCAGGGAAAACTTCTTCAATGCCTCAGTTTCCTCATCAGTAAAATGGGGAGAATGACAGTGCTTCCCTCCTAAGGTTGTTGTGAGGACAGACTGAGTTAATTTACACAGAGACGTGCTAGAACAGGATCTGGTATATATGGATGCTTATGAAATGCCAATATTTTAATATTTATGTGCTTTTGTCTGTTACTTGACAATATCAACAAAATTAGGTGTTTATTCAGGGTGGCAGGGGGAAGCAAGAGGGTAGGTTTCTTTTACTTTTCCTCTGAAGCACTTAGTGCTTGGGGCTTGGTGGGTGAGCCCATGAGGCCATAAGCCAGGCTACTGGGCTTTAAATTCCAACTCATGTTCAAATCCTTGGCTAGCCTCAGAAATGTGCTTGCACTCTGGAAGATTCCGAGAAGCTCAGTGGAGAGCAACAGCCAAAAAGTTAGAAGAACTAAGCACACACCTTAGCCTTTGCCAAGTTAAAGGCATTTGTTAAACTCCTCAGGCTTTCTATTTAAGTTTCATTAAAGTGAAGATGATGTTCTAGGACTAAGAGATTCACCTTAGACTAAGGGCAAAACCAAAATAGACCCACAATAACAAAATGGAAAACAAAACCTTTGCAAAAGCTCAAGCTGATCAGCTAGTAATAGAACTGCCTGTCAGAACAAAGCTCAGCATGCCCAGAGTATCAACAACATATCATCCACAATGTCTAATATGCACATAAGAGTAATTAACGATATGAATAAACAGGAAAATGGGACCCACAGTGAGGAAAACAGTCAAACAGAGAGCGACTCCAAGATGACCCAGTGTTGGAATTTGCAGACTAGAACTGTAAAGCAACTCTTAAGTTGACTTAAAGGAAAAGATAGTCATATTGAATGAATAGATGGAGAATTGCAAGAGAGAAATAAAAATCTATAAAACTAAGCAAAGTTAAATTCCATAACTGAAAAGCAAAATGTCAGAAATACAAAAGAAATCCACAAAATAGGCTTAATATCAGATTGGCAATGGTAGAAGAAAATGCAGAGTACAGACTTGAGTACAGACGAACAGTAATTACCTGATGTGGAAACTAGAGAGAATAAGACGTGAAGGACTTGTAGAACAACATCAAGCAGTCAAATACACGTGTGATGAGAGCACCCAAAGGAGAGGACCGAGAATGGGACAGAAAGAATATTTGAGGAAGTGGTGTCCCAAGTATCCAAAATTTGGTATAAAACATGTATTTATGGATTCAATGATCACAGTGAGCCACAAGCAGTTTAAGACCAGAGAAAAAACAAAAAACTCCAAGTACCTCATAGTCAAGCCGAGGAAAACCAAAACAAAGAAAAATACTTATGATGTCGGGAGAATAATGACACATGCACACACGAGATGAACAGTTCAAATTTCTGATAACTTTTTATCAGAAATACAGAGGTAAGAAGATAGATGGAATCACATCTTTAAAGTGCTTAAAGAAAAATATAACCTGGAATTCTATATCCAGTGAAACATGACTTTACAAATGGAAGTGCTGTGACTATACAGTATTCCATTGTATATTGCATTGTATTCCACAGCATTTAAAAATAAATCAAAAGAAAGCTAAAAAATACTTGTTGCCACCAGACCAGCACTGAAAAAAATGCTGAAGTCCTTCGGCTACAGGGGAAATGACAGCATGTGGGAACCTGGATGGGTGGAAGGGAACAAAGATCACTAAAAAGAGTAAATATGGAGATGAGTATAAAATGCTAAAACCCCACCCCCACCATTTAATTTCTTTAAAAGACACATGACTATTTAATATAAATAATACAGAAATAGTACCACTCTACTGTGTTTTTAACATTTCTAGATGTAAAATGTATGATAAAAACATGAAGGACACTGGATGACAAATGGCTTACATTGTTCTCTCATTTTATGTGAAATAGTACAATATGAACTCTGCACACACAGTGCTAAGTTAAAAATGACTATTGTAGTCCGTAGAGCAATCCCTGGAAAGGAAGAAAGAGGCACTTCTAAAAAGACAATAAAGGAATCCAAATAAAGTAATAAAAAGTACTGAGTTAACCCAGTAGAAGACAGGAAAGGACGAACAGAAGAATAAAAGAAGAGATGGGGCAACGGAGAACAAATGGCAAAATGGCGGAACTAACACCACCAGATGATGACTGCACTTAGTGTAAATGGAGCAAAGGCTCCAATTAAATGGCCTGTGTTGTCAGGGTGAAGAAGAAAGCAAGACTCAACTACATGCTGCCCACGAGAAATGCATTTTAACTCTAAAGACATTGAAAATGGAAGAGTTATCAAGAGAGCTCCATTAGTATTCAGTGAAGTGGACCTCAGGACAAGGAGTATTGCCAGAGACAAAAAGGGTCATTTCCTAATGATAAAATAACCAAACAGGAGGTCACACCAATCCAAAATGTGGACATATCTCCTAACGGTGCTTCGAAATCTGTGAAGTACAAACTGACAGAATGAGAGGGAGAAATTTGGAATTCTATGATCACAGTGGGAGGTTTCCACACCCTGTGGCACTAAGAGGTAGGACAAGTAAATGACAAAAAAATTAGAAAATGGTTCATCTCCCCCTCTGATTCCACCCTCCCCTTCATTTTTTTCCTTCCTTCTCCTGAGAGACTGTGGACTCCGGTTAACACACTGAGGGTTTTAGAGGGGAGGATGACGGGGTGATGGGTGAGCCCAGTGGTGGGTATTAAGGAGGGCATGGATTGCATGGAGCACTGGGTGTTGTACGCAAACAATGAATCATAACAATGAATCATGGGACACTACATCAAAAACTAATGATGTGCTGTATGATGACTCATAATATAATAAAAAATTATTGAAACTTAAAAAAATTAGAAAATGAACAAGCAGGTCACAGAACAAGACACAATATTTGCAATACGTACGTCTGGCAAAGATCTTGTAACGAAAATATACAAAGAACGCTTGCAAATCACAAGACCAACCAGGCAGTAAAAAGTAGGCAAATGACTTGAACACATATTTCAAAGAAGTTAAACGAGGACCAAAAAACCCATGAAAATGGTGCCCACACGGTTGTGTACATTTTTCAAAGCTTGCACTTAAGATGCATCCTTAAGATCTATGCATTTCACCTTGTATAAGTTTTGCCTTGATAAAAATGGTGCAGGAGGGCGAAGAGGAGGAGAAGCTGGGTTTCAACCCCAGCTCAGCCACATGCTCTTCGTGGCCTTGGTCAAGTTACTGAACCTGTCAGAGCCCCATTGTCTTTATCTGTAAATGGGATGAGGATGGGCTCTTCACGGGCTGGCTGCGAACATGCAACAGCCCCGTAAAGAGGTGACACAGGTGGTCCCTACGAGGGGAGGGCTCTATTAAACAGCTCGGTGGTCTTTACTCCCCGACACCTTCCTCCCCTCCCACCTCCCAGGTCTTCAAGATTCTCTCTCTAGGGATTCCTGCAGGGTGAGCAGCGGGGGAAAGGAGAATGGGAAATGTCCCGACCTGCCACAAGGGTAGGGACCACGAGGCTAAGAGAACAAAATCCCATTGCCATCACAGCCTCACTCCAGCGGTCAACATCATGTGGAAAAGGAAGCATTTCTATGGGCAACGGCTTGCATATAAACCCCAGAGCCCCCAGAGAGCTGATGCACAGCTGTGGGGGTGTCCTTGCTAGGCCATAAAAGCTGGCTGATTCGGCATTCTAGCAACTAAAAGTGAATTGAACAGCATAGAGACAACCTTCCATTACTCAATGAAATAAAAATTAATCTGTCCAGTTTTAACATTAAATATGAATATTTTGTTATAAAATGCTTGAAAACTTGGTAATCCATTTATGAATATATCATCTCCCCATCTTCCATCTCCCCGTCTACCTATTCACACCTGTCTATTACCGTCATTACCCATTTCTAAATGATATCAGAGAATCTTGCTTTTAGGGATGACAGTATCATTGGGTCTTACTGCTTCATTTTGCTGGCATAAGACAGAGACGCAGGGAAGCGAAGAACTCTTCTAAGATCTTGGGACTGCGTAGTATATGGATCTTTTAGGGTATCCTGTCCTCCAGCCCAGAGATCATGGAGCATGGAACCCCCTGTGGTCAGCTTAGCTTCCCGCAGGCTCCTTGGGATCATCTGCGTGAGGAGCAGACATGCCCAAGGAACCACATACCTTGGCGACTCATGCCATGTGTGAAAGAACAACTGCCCCTGCCCCCCCCCACCCCCGCCCAAGCAAGCGGCTGACACTGTTACCAAAGGAAGGGGGGCTGGAGGTAGAAATTGTGGCTTTCGATTTCAGGGACATGTGGGGGCATTTCAGGGAGGATTCCTGCGGCGGGAGGAGGCTGATCTGGACAGGACAGTAGGGGTTATTTATGTAAAGGAAGATGCTGTTTCTGCCCATTGCATGCTCAGCCAGCTGCACAGTTGAAGTGATTTATAGCAGGATGCGATGGGGGGGATACAGGAGAGATGGGCCTGTCAGCCTTCGGGAATCATCCGCAAAGGTCCGCACTCATGGGCGTCAGGGGGTTAACGGCAGGATCTGAACATGTAATCTGAACAAGAAATGCAACCAGTACCTTGACCACCACGTGCAGCATCATCTGCAGGCCGTTTTTGCCAGGGTACTTCCCTGCAATGTTGGCTGCGGACAGGTTGAAGAGGTTAGCTCCCGTTTCGGTGCAGATGGCGTGGACCAGCATTTTCTTCCCTACCCCCGATGGCCCTGCCAGCAGCAGGGATTTCACCAAAGGAGCCTTCTCGTGCACTGTTGCAGAACCTATAAGACGTAGAGGCAGAGGCTCTAAAATTGTGCAGAGAAGCTAAGTGGCACTGAAAAGAACACCCCTCAAGGCTGTTCCTCCAGCGTGTGACCCCACTTTCTGCAACAGTGATGAATGTGTCCAAAGCATCTCTAACTGGAGGCACATCCCTGGTCTGAGCTGGGCGGTGACACCTTTGATTTTGTACGTCAGGGCTAGAGGTGGGGGCCACGAACCATCCTGCTTATTCTCCACATGCCTTCCCTGCTGCCCCTTTCCCTAGAATTTCCCCCAAACGCATCATTCTAAAGAGCATTCCTACAATAACTTACCTCTGGCGGTTTTTTTTTTTTTCCCAGTCGGGGGTTGGGGGGCGGTTTCTCTGCTAGCTGAAGTCTTTGAAAGCTTAGGAAAAGGAATGCGGACACACAGCCACAGCCGGAGAGGGGGGCTGGGAATGCTCCTTAGTGGTTCTCAGGAGAGAAAAGGGAAAAGCAAGAGGCAGGTGTAGTGGCCAGACTTCCTTGATCTGCCCTCGGTTCCAGCCTGTCGATGAAGGGCCTGGAGTTACCATGCGGACACTCGGAGGTCAGCCACACTGTCCATTTCCTCCGGCCCGAGCAGGACTTGGCCTCCAGCATCTTCTGCCATCCCGAACACAAGTGGAGTGCACACTGGCTTGAAGTAATTATGAAATGAAATCCTGGAAAGTGCTGTGATCAAAACATCTCCTATCATGTGACTTTGCTTTGGGCAGCCACTGGGCACTTTTTGATGAACTGGAATATATATATCCAAATTACGATTATTATTGTGCTTTTTCTTCTTGTGTAAGTGAAAAGATACAATGAATTTATCAAATAATGAGGAATAATTTTTATGGTTACATAACATAATCTTGTAAGCCTGTTTTGAGCAAGTTCTGTTTAAAATGCAATGACACAGGGGGCACCTGGGTGGCCCAGTGGGTTAAGCCTCTGCCTTCAGCTCAGGTCATGATCTCAGAGTCCTGGGATTGAGTCCCACATCGGGCTCTCTGCTCTGCAGGGAGTCTGTTTCCTCCTCTCTCTCTCTCTCTGCTTGCCTCTCTGTCCACTTGTGATCTCTCTCTGTCAAATAAATAAAATCTTAAAAAAAAATGCAATGACACAGACATGCTTTATTTGTGGTCATTGAGGAGTACAGTAATGTAATACGATAAAGGTGATTCTGTTGCTCACGATCGGAGAGGGACGCCATTCACTGGGTGGTCCGTGCAGCACAGGCATTGGGGGCTGGTGCATTCATGGCCCTGGCAAGGGGCTGGTGGGGAAGACTCAGGACTTATTTATGGCTGGGACGGGAGCTGAACCTGAGCAGACATGACCAGAACAGGAGGCAAATAGTGCTGAGATCTGTGCAAGCCGCGGAGGATTCAGAGAAGAACCTTTTTCCAGGTCGGGGGATGGGGGCCTCAGGCAGGACTTCTGGGAAAGCGTGGCACCTGAGCTGGCCTTGGAAGCAGCAGAACTGGACCCTGTAGACACAGGGACTCTTGAGAAGATGCTGGGTGAGGAGGCACAGTGACTGTGGGCCTGGAGAGGGAGGTCAGACAGGTGCTGGGGAGTGGCAGATAATTCTTGCTAGTGATATAGCAGGGGAACAGCAAGGGGCTGGGGATGTAAACTGATGCCGGCTTTAGGGGTCCCTGGAAGGCAGCTAGCATTGCAGATTTGCCAAGGGGGCTGGCTGAGTGCCCTCCTCCCTCTTCTCCCTCCACATTCTGGGGGGCAGTCATATTTCTGGGAGCGTGTGTGGGTGAACGCTGACCAGATGTGTCCTGGGTGCTCCCTTATCTGCCCGGTGGGCTCAGAAAGCTCATGCCTTGTCCTGGGAGCCCTGGTTGAGGTTCTTGGGGTTCTGGAGGCCAGTGGATGCTTCTGCTGCCTGGCCAGGGTACCGAATGGCCACACGGCATGTCCTTGGGGCCCTCTGTGGAGTGGCCAATTTGGCTGGGACCTGAACACAGTGCCAGCAAACACAGTTCCTGTTGTCATTGGATAGGATTTTAGATTTATGAAATTTAAAGGAAGCACCTGAAGGCAGATCTGTGAATGTCCTTGTCTGTCTGGCTGGTTTGTGCCTTGCATACACACACACACACACACACACACACACAGAGGTCCTGAGAAGAAATGCCTGTTGGCTCTGGGACCCAGGGAGGTCAGCAGCCTGTAGGGACTTCAGGTTCCTCATCGACAAAAGAAGGATTCAGGTGGGATGTTTCCCGAGTATCCTTCTTCTGAGGCTTTTAAGCCAGCTTGGAAATGACATCCAACATTTTGTTTCTTGGAGTCAAGGATCAAACATACTGCCCCCGTCGAGGACGTCTTAGGGGTTCCAGTAACAACATGCTGGGTCTTGGTGCTCTCAGCTCGACTGTTTTCCATCTCACTGTGATGAGGGTTGAGGGCTCATTGTTTCATTTGCATGGGCCTCATAAATATTGCATATTTATTTTGTGGACCCCCGGAGTATCATACACTTATAGTTATGATATGTTTCGTATATATAAAATTGATGTTGACCCCCAATTGCACTTATTACTTCTGACATGAAATTAAAAGAGGAAGGGACCATTTCTGGCCTGTAGGTCTAAGTCAAAGTGGAACAATATTGTAAGTGCCCAAACTATTCTCATATTATTTTAAAGCCAGTTAAGCAAATAAAGCACGATTTCTCTTTCAGAATTGTCATCAGAGCCCAGCCCAGATGACTGAGGTCATACCCATAAAAAGGTTGTTAAAATGATAAGAGAGAAGGAAAGCAGCAGAGAGCTCTGTGATAGAGGGCCCCGCCCTTCCTGCACCTGTCGCCGCACTGCAGAACGCTGGTCCGTTGGTCTGAACAATCACGACCGCATCTCACTTAGCAGTTAGAGTGCATATCTGTGAAAACCGGCAAAGCCTTAATCGTTTAGATTCATGAAACACACTTTCACTGGTTCATGAAAGGCCAGCTTTGTTAAGGATCTAGTAACAGAAGCCTGTGTGTAAAAGGCAAGCCTAACATTAGCCCTTTGTCTAATTTGATTAATTTTAATCGCAGGTGCTTGATTGCTGACGGGACCTTCAGCCCAGAATGTTAAGCAGGCGCTCAGAAGTGGTGCACACATGCCCCCCGTGCAGGACCTTCTTGTGCTCTCCGGGATCAAGGTCACAATAGAACTACCCTCCCTCAGAGTGGTCAGCATGAAAAGGTCAAACAGGAAGATGCTGCCAAGGCAGCAAGCAGTTCACCGCTGCCTCTAGGAAACGTGCAATGGGGGCGCCTGGGTGGCTCAGTCCTTAAGTGTCTACCTTTGGTTCAGGTCATGATCCCAGGGTCCTGGGATTGAGCTCTGCCTAGGGCTTCCTGCTTCTCCCTCTTCCACTCCTCCTGCTTGTGTTCCCTCTTGCTGTGTCTCTCTCTGTCAAATAAATAAAATCTAAAAAAAAAAAAAAAAAAAGGAAATGCACAACAGAGTGTGTGGAGTCTTTACCTAGTGGCAAGACCCCGTAGAGGGCGATGAGCTGTCTGACGTCCAGGAGGGAAGGCATGGGCTCTATGGATACCTGGCGAAGTGTGGTCCCCAGGTAACTGTACTCTCCTGGGGGAACAGAACCAGAGGGTAAGTCAGTGGAGACTGTGCTGGTCTGAGCGGCGTGATCTCGGTACCTGTGAAACTAACACATAACACACAGTCAACATGTCTGAGCAAATACAACGGTGTTGCCGGGAGTCCCGGAGAACACCTCTTCTCTCAGACCAAGGCCTTAGAAGACCCACCCAGTCCTGAACTCTCCGCTCTCCAGGCTACTGTAACGGTGCATTCTGTTGAGTAGGACACTAACCTCCTAGGATTTCCAAAACTGACCTTGGACTCTAGAATACACGAAGCAGAACAAAGTTCTAAAATGAAGGACGTATAGAGTGGACTAAGCTATGGTAGGCTTTATTTCATTTATATTTCTATTCCAAGCAATGATGTCTAACATGGGCATAAACTTTAAGCACAAATTATGTAAGATCAATGTGGAATTTGTACCGGAGCAGGGTAAATCTGAACCTAAAATACAATCATTTGAAAGGAAAGATATGAGTCTAATTTAGAATAAATAGAAACATCTCCTTTTGTGGGTCATATTAATTTACATTTTTATCATTTTCAAAGGATTACCAAAGGAATAATATAGAAATAAATCTTTACAGGTTTAATTAGAAGGCATCAAAGGTCTTAATTGTAACTAGTCATAAATCTGAAATGTTATTTTCTAACTAATTTAGATAAGGTCACCAAGAAAATTAGTTTGGCTGTCTCCATTTCTCACAAGGACGGACCCTTTATATGCTCAGACAGTTCTCTCTTGATTTGTACCGGAATCTGAAGGGAAAATATTCAATGCCCGAGTCACGGAATCTTGATCACTTTTTTTTTTTTCTTACTTTTTCTTTCTATAAGAAGTATGGGTCTTGCAGAATTTCGATGTTCTATACATATGTCCGACAGAATGCTCTTACGTGTACGTGAACTGAGAAAAGCTTTAAAGCATTTTCTAATGCTGAGAAAATTAGAATTAGAGACCAGATAATGCTTGCTGTTTTGTTGTGGAGGGCAGGCTTTCAAAGCTTCCATGTGGGAAAAAAAAAAAAAAAAAGTCCTTGGCAAGGACAATGGCTATTGGTGGAGAGAGTGAGTGATTGTGAAAGCTTCCATTGCGGCTTCCGATCCCCGCGCTTTTTAATGAGCAGGTCATAAATAGGAGAATGGTTAATTTCGCCTTCACTAGAGCAGGAAGAGATCCTGTAGCCACCATTAAATCCAGTGCTTATTGCTATAAACATGACATTAGAGGTGATCTGAAAGTGACCCCAATTTTCCTGCTTAAATAAATCCATATTAATACCCAGATGTACCATATTTTCTAGAACCTAACAGATTTCATTTAGACACATCATATTAAGTTGAATTAGTGGGTGTTGCTTCTGATAGAGCAAAGGACACCACCAGCCCCTGCTGCTTGCCAGGCTTTGGGACTCATCCTGAAAGCATGCTGCTGTGCTTTGCTATTCCTGGTGTGGATGCCCTAAACCCTTCCCATGTGCTCAGGCAGAGCTTAGAAACTTCAGGATTTCCCGCACAGATCCCAGGTCTTCCGCCAGAGAGGGAAGAAGGAGATGATGGATGAAAAGGCATTTAAGTACAAAGCATGAACAGGGGCAAGAAAGCCTACAATAGTGGATGGAAAAGGAACAAGGAATATCTTACTGGTCAGACTGGGTTTCATTACAATTCTAATGTGAAAGGCAGATCCCCAATATCACAGTGTGTGACCTTGTTTGGAAATAGGGCCGTTGCAGATATGACTAGTGAAGGTGAGGTCGTTAGGGTAGGTCCCAGGGCAATATGACTAGTGTCCTTTATAAAAAGGGCCATGTGCACACAGGTGTGAAGATGGGCACAGGGACAAGGAGACCTAGCAGAACGCCAGAGGCTGCAGCAAACTTCCAGGGGACAGGACAAGGGGTGAAATGATGAGGTCGTAGGAGCGCAGGGACAGCAGGGTAGCCATGCAGGAGGGCTGGCAGTCGGAGCAAGAGAGACTCGAGAGGGGCATGTGCAGAGAGGCTAGGGCAAGGCAACAGCTTCTTCTTCAGGCTCTCAGAAGAGACCACCTTGCCGACACTTCGATTTTGGACTTCTGGCCTCTGGACTGTGAGGGAATGTTTGTGACACCTGTTCCAGCAGCCCTAGCAAACTAGTACAAAAGGAGTAAAATAATGGAAGACCATGGGGACATCAAAGCAGTTAAAAAAAATGAGAAATTAAAAAAAAATTTGAGAAATAAGGATGGGATCAGCCTCTAATGTTCCATTCTACCCCCGACACAGCATTAAAAAGAGTATGGTGAGCACTGTATAATAAGTCCTAACTTCTCAAACACGTTCCTCGGGGACCAGGGGCGAGGTCCAAGGGCAGATGTTACTGATCGGTGTTTGCTTCTCCCCACCCCTCCCTGCCAAGTGCAAGGAAGCCCTGCCACCCTTACTCCAACAGGGCTGCACACGCACCGTCTCCCAACAGCGAGGATGGGCACGCGTGTTACACGGTGATGGGTCAGGAGTACGGACTGGTTCATAAACTGTATGTTGGACGCTGGCCGCCTGGCTTCCAGGATGAGGTCAGCAGAGAAACTGCTCTAGGTCGACTCCATGTGGGGAGAGCTCAGCTGAGATTGTGCAGGACGTGCCAGGTATCAGCTATTCCGAAGCTCTGGGGGTTTCATGTGTGCAGACGTGTAAGTCATACCATCTAAGATATTGAGTTTTCTCCTCTGTAGAGCAGGCTCCGAACACCAAGGGGAGTGTGGGAAACACCAGCTCTGGCCTCAGGTCAGTGTTCCCCCAAAGACATGGGGACTGAAACATGGGTGGAGTTGGATAGTTTAGCAGAATATTAATTTGTGTCTGTTCTCTCTGTATTTTGGCCTTAGGCAGTGGCCCCGCACTCATGCTTCTGTAATGTGGATTGGTGGGGGGAGGCCCCTAGAGATACCATGAAGTCACAAGCCCTCCGATTTGCAGTCCCTCTCCCTCCCCTCACGCCCCAGCCTGCCAAAGCCTGGGCAAGAATGCCACCACCAGCAATGGCGGTATATGTTCCAGATGCCCGATCTCCTACCTCACTATTTCCAGTGATTTAATGAGGCGGGTGCTGTGACTGTTGCCCTAATTGTGGAAACTGAGGCACAGAAGGATCACATAAAGGACAAGCCTCCTTCAGAAGGTGAGGGGTGGGGGAGGGGACATTCTTCCTTTCACATTTTCTTTCTCTTAAGGTGTTATTTACTCATTCTTTGATTCATTATAATTTATTTTCCAAAGTGATTTTTCTTTTTATTTCTAATATTCCTTGAGTTTTGTCCACTCATTTCTGAGTTTTTCTAATTTCCATTCTATGTATTCTTTCATTTCTTCTGTAATTCTCGTATGTTATGTTAGCTTGCTTGAACGAGTGGGTTCCATCTTTTTGTGATGTTAATTTGTTCCTTATTCTTTCTTTTTGGTAGAAACGTTGTGTGGGCTTTGATCTTGGATGTTTCCATTGCTTCATTTCATGTGAGACAGTATTTCTCTACTTTTAGAAGAAGGCTTGGCACAGGGTAGCTTTTTAAATGTCACAGAGCCCCCTCTTCTGTCGTTTCCAGATGAATTAAAAGCACAATGGTGTGCTTTTCTGAGGTGGTCACGCTTCTCCTAGTTCTGGCTGCAGCTGCTGTGTTGGTCTGCTCTACCTCCCTGTGAACGCCTGCTGGTCATTTTGGTGTTTCTTTGCTCTGTGTCCCCAGTGGCTTGTACTTTGCGATTTCAGGGGAGACCCTGTCATTTAGTTTTGGTGTAAATGTTGTCCGTAGGTTTCTGGTTTTGCTCTCTGGCTGCTCTGCCAATTTTTATGTAGGGATTTGGGACAATCCACTGTCATCTTTCAAGCTAAGAAACTTAACTGGGAAAAAAATAAGGAAACTATGGAAACGCCCTCATGGCAGTTTGACTGATTTTGTTTTAGACTGGGTCATTTTCTTTTTCTTTTTTCTTTCGATTTTTAAATTTAAGTTCTAGTTAGTTAAAACGCAGGGCAATATTGATTTCTGGAGTAGAATTTGGTGATTCCTCGCTTACATGCAACACCCAGAGCTCGTTACATCAAATGCTCTCCCATCTCCCATTTAGTCCTTCCTTCACCCACCTCTCCTCCAGCAACCCTCAGTTTGTTCTGTATCTTTGAGAGTCTCTTATGATTTGTTTCTCTCTTTTTCCTTTTCTCCCCACTTCCATTTGTTCATTTGTTCTGCTTTTTAAATATGTATGAGTGAAATCATACAGTATTTGTCCTTCTCTGACTTACTTCACTTAGCATAATACTCTCTAGCTCTATCCATGTCATTGCAAATGTCAATTTCTTTTTGATGGCTGAGTAATATTCCACTGCATATAGACTACATCTTTGTCCATTCATCAGTTGATGGAACTTGGGCTCTTTCTATAGTTTGGCTAATATTGATAAGCTGTTATAAACATCAGGGTGCATGTATATAGACCCTCCAGATCTATATTTTTGTAGCCTTTGGGTAAACACCTAGTAGTGTAATTGCTGGGTTGTAGGGTAGTTCTATTTTTAACTTTAGAGGAAGCCTCATACTGTTTTCCAGAGTGGCTGCATCAGTTTGCATTCCCAGCCACAGTGCAAGAGGGTTTCCCTTTCTCCACATCTTAATCACCATCTGTTGTTTCTTGTGTTGTTAATCTTAGCTATTCTGACAGGTGTGAGGTGGTATCTCATCATGGTTGTGATTTGCATTTCCCTGATGATAAGTGATGTTGAACATCTTTTCATGTGTCTGTTGGCCCTCTGGATGTCTTCTTCAGAGAAATGTCTATTCATTCGACTGGGTCATTTTCTTTTCTTTCTTTTATTTTTTTTTAAAGATTTTATTTATTTATTTGACACAGAGAGAGATCACAAGTAGACAGAGAGGCAGGCAGAGAGGGGGGAGGGGGAAGCAGGCGCCCTGATGAGCAGAAAGTCCGATGTGGGGCTCGATCCCAGGACCCTGGGATCATGACATGAGCCGAAGGCAGAGGCTTTTAGCCCACTGAGCCTCCCAGGCACCCCACGACTGGGTTATTTTCATGTGAGGTCTGATTGCATTCACTTTGGCCTTAGCATCATGAAGATGCTGCCTGGAAACTGACAGATTGGTGCAAAAAGTCCAAGATGGGTGAGAAATCAAACAGAAGATGAGAAATATATCCATCAGTTTATTTTTGGAGACTCCACCTTGTGCCAGGCACGTCTAAACACTAGGAATTCAGTGATGAGCAAAAATACAGGATATCAAAGGAAAAGACAGACAAGGAGAAGTCAGAGATCCCAACCACAAGGAAAGGAGCAGTGTTCTGTTAACGATGTCACATTTTCATAAGAACAGAATTAACAGAGCCAAATCAAGGGAATCCAGGAGAAAACTCTTTGGTAGTTGAACAAGAAGCACATTAAATAAATAGAAACCCAATATACATTCCAGTATATGTCCTGGTAAAATTCTTATACTGTTAGGAAATACAAATGCTTCCAAGGCCCTAAGGAACTATGGATCTATTTCAAAGGCATTAAAATAACTATTTTTTGATCAGAGGGAAATGCCTTCTTGTTCCTACAGGCCAAAATTAGGTCAGTGTGTAATATAATACAATGAAAAAGAAAGATTCCATGTTTCTACACAGATACCACAGCAAATTAAAAAGAGGGTGGGGAGAACACTTCTTTATAGAAAAATGGCACCTATTAGTCATAGAAGGGATGATAGAAACAGATCCCCCCATTTCACAGCTACCCTGGTAGGAATCGATGCAGGCAAAGAGGCTCAGTGGAGGATAAAACCTTTAAGCCAGCTGGGAATGGAATCTCCAGAGCCTGGAATAATTTCCCCCAACCCCCGGTTTTTCATTAACTAGGAAGCAGAGAGTGAAGCTTAACAGTGGAGAAGTCTGGGGAACAGCACCTTAGCCAGTGATGGTACTTAACATCCCCAGTGATGGGGCACACGTGCCCCCAGTGTTAAATACTGAGAAGGACATAACATCAGCTACATAGTCTACTTTCAGAAACATTTAACCTGAATCAAGTTAAGAGCAAACTGTCAAACCGCTTCTGAGAAGGACAGTCTGTGCGACAGCTCGGGCTCTGACAATGTCAATGGGGTGAAAGACGTTGGGTTGGAAGTTGTTCTAGATTAAAGGCATGAAAGACGACGAAACAGATTTGAACACCATAGCCAAGGTCCTTGACTGGATTTTGGATTCAGAAAGACAAAATTGTATAAAGAACATTATTAGGACAATTGGGGCAGTTGATTGCTTACTAGGTATTAAGTAAGAACATTGTAGTAATGTGTGTGATTATTCTTTTGTGGTTATGCGGGAGAATGTCTTGGCTCATGGCCGATGTGAGAAAGCGAACATTATACCTGCATTGGGGTGCTGGGATTAAGAAGAGTTTTAAGCTTTGAGTGTGTTTTCAGGTCATCATTTGTTTTTTAAAAATTGAGAGAAAACATTTGTTGGAGATAATGACAGCCTATGTCCCCCCCTCCTTCCTTCCAGCTACTTCTGTGGTGACCCTTTCTGGAGGGAATTCCTCTTGTGAGAACTGTGTGTTGTTCAAGTTCCAGGGGCTGCTCCCTTGGGGCATTTGTTTAAATCTGAAAGTATGAACACTTCTTCATTTCCTCAATTTAACTTATGCCAGACAGAATGTCCCAAGGAACATGGCTAATAGGCTCAAAACCCTGCCTCTACCACATTCGGGGAGAAAGCTGGACCTGTGAGTTCACGGCACAGACTGAATTCAAATCCATTCAGTCCAACAAAAATCTACTACGAGCCACTATGGGCCAGGTTTTGCTTTGGACAACAACAC
Organism: Neogale vison; assembly: GCF_020171115.1. Lineage (NCBI taxonomy): Eukaryota > Metazoa > Chordata > Mammalia > Carnivora > Mustelidae > Neogale > Neogale vison. Next base: position 43,475,485 of record NC_058093.1, read on the forward strand.
AAATGAAACCTCTTTCCAGCTGTTGGGACTTCAAAACCCAAGGAGTGACATAGGTGGGACATACATGTGTTAATTTTGGTGAGCCTTACCGATGTAATCAGAGAGGTTAACTTTCAGAGCCTGGATCAGCAGCCCTTCTTCCACCAGTTCCTTATACAGAGACTCAATGGTCCTGGTGATAAAGCAGACCAGCTATTCCATGAGCAGACACATAAAACCAGCACTTCCGTTAATCGCCACATATGCAAAGAACTTCCGCCAGATCTATTTCTAAGCACGTTGGTATGTATGCAAATAAGTTGATTTTTGGAAGCGTTTCTACCATTTGGGGGACATTCTAGGCTTTAAAAACAATACTTTTGCTCATCCACGTGTACGTCTGACGTTTCCCATTAATAAGAATTATATTCGTGGGCATCTGAGACCAGGTATAGCTCCTACAGCCTGCCCTTTCATTAGTCCTTGTGATGGCACCGATATGAATTAGAAATTGCTCAGTTATAGCAGCGCAATGGGCTCACGATTATATATTCAGTTAGCATCTGCAAGCCGTAGTAGATCATTAATCCTTTGTGAATTGATGTTTCCTTTTAACCCAATAGCATAGTAGTTCAGAAGAAATTTCTATAAAGGGGAACTAATATCTACTACAAAAGACAAAATGTCTAACGCAGTGAGTGTGATGATTTTTCTGGAAGATGTTATACTTTTCCATAGTGTTTACAGATGTCCAAACCACTCCCCTAAGGGAGCCTTGGGCATACAGCCAGCACACTGGTAATTTATACTAATTGAGGAAAAAATCAAGACAGTATCCCGCTTAATGAATGAAACTCCCAGTGAAATTAACTGGGGCTTGGCTTGTAGGAATTTAGATAGGTCAAGCTCAAATATTGAGTTTAATTCTTTGAGATGTTTTGTCTATTCCCTTTTCATTGCTGGGGCCTTGTGCTTTAGTTCTACTCTAGTCTTTAGAATGAAGGATTTTAAAAATAACTATATTTAACCAGTCTTTGTTCTATGATCCAGGTTGGTAGGATCAAGAATATCAGTTATAAAAAAAAAAAAAAAGAATATCAGTTATATTTAAGCCAGATACCATTGAGATAAATGTTAATTAAATGACCCCAGTCGTTGATTGACTGGAATTGTATTCTTTCAAATATGTTTAAATTAAAATAGCATTTAAAATTCTGCAGCGAATTAAGGAGGTTTTAATTGTAATGGGATTTGGGATAACAGTATCTGACCAGCAAGAAAGTACCAACTGTAGGTTTCTAACTAGAATACTGATTTAATATAAACATACAATATATGCATACAACTCTCAAGCACAGTTTGGGAATATACCCCTGCTAGCCAGGGGATGACTAGGAAATAACCCCGAAAAGGGGCACAATACGTGGTCTCCATTAACAAAACCCATGGGAAGAAAGGTATACTTTCAGAATGATTTCTGACATTCACTTATTAGAGACTGTATTTTTTTTTTAAGATTTTATTTATTTATTTGACAGACAGAGATCACAAGTAGGCAGAGAGGCAGGCAGAGAGAGAGGAGAAAGCAGGTTCCCCGCAGAGCAGAGAGCCTGATGTGGTACTCGATCCCAGGACCCCAGGATCATGACCTGAGCTGAAGGCAGAGGCTTTAACCCTCTGAGCCACCCAGGCGCCCCAAAGACTGTATTTTATTTTATTCTTACTTATCTATTTAATTGAAGTATAATTGACATACAATATCTTATCAGTTTCAGATGTGTATCATAATGATTCAATATTTTTATACATTACAGACTGATCCCCATGATGTCTAGTCCCCATCTGTCACAATATGAAGTCATTACAATATTATTGACTATATTCCCTGTGCTGTATATTACATCCCCATGACTTACTTATGTTATAAGAAGTTTGTTTGTTTTGATCCCCTTCCCCTATTTCACCTGTTCCCCAGGGCTCCCGCAGCTGGTGACCACTAGCTTGTTTCCTGCACCTGTTTTGTTTGGTTTATTTTGTTTTTCAGATCCTAATACATTCCTTGAAAATATTTGAAAACCTGGGTCCTATTTATTTCCAATGTTAAAGCATGGAAGGGCCATTTTAGCTTAAAAATGAGCACTGAAAATGTTTCATGAGTATCAGAGTTTGGCCAGTGGAGCTCAAGCAATGGAAATGCCCCTCAATGAGGCAAAACCCCATCCTTCCTTTCAATGAGCACTTGTGAAGTGCCAGGGCAGGGCAGAAAATGGGGACCATCTCTGCCCTCCAGGAGGGTCCATACTCCTCCAAAGTTGGATCAGGTTGCTGCTTCTTGAACACCTTCTTAAGACCCTCCACAAATTTTGGGGTGCTTGGGTGGTGTGGTCAGGTAAACATCCAACTCTTGATTTCAGCTTAGATTATGATTTCAGGGTCATGGGATTGAGCCCCACATTGGGCTCCACGCTTGGCACAGAGTCTGCTTGGGATTCTCTCTCTCTCTCCCTCTGCCCCTCCCTGTGCTTGAGCATTCTCTCTTTCTCTCAATAAATAAATAAAATCTTAAAAAAAAAAAGAACCCCACGAATTTTAAAACTTAAAAAAAGTCACATGATTTCAGAGGTGACTCCAGTGTTCATCCTTTGGCACGCATCTTTGCAGGCTAGGAGGCCACTCTTTATATAGGACTGCAGAGTGGCCCAGCACCCCCAGGGTGAAGGAGGTGTGGTGGGCAGAGAGGGGTGCTATTCCCAGGCTGGGGCCGAGGACTTTGGCTGTGACCTACCCTCTGCTCTGGAGGTGGGGGGAGCCCTCCATGTGCAGCACAAGTCTAGAGCACACCTCACCTGTCCGCTGTCAGGTCTTTGTCCTTCTTTCCTCTTTTTCCTTTTTTACCTTTCTTCCCTTTCTTTTTCTGGAAAAAAAAATGGAAATAGCCAACAATTTAGTAAAAACAAGTGAGCAACGAAGCTCTAGAATTTAGGTAGGGCAGCTGTTTTTGGTAATGGTGTCAAGGAATGGGATGGGAACGTCCATTGCGCACACTGGACGTGTGACAGCCACATTTTCTTGGATGGAGGGCTTGGCCTGGGAAACAGCAGGTTGCTTATGTGGGCATGTCCCTGAGCGAGTAGAGAGTGAGGTCATCCCTGTGAAGCCTGCACGGGGCCTGACTGCCAACAGGCACTGAGCATCCTGGCTCTCTTCTTGCGGGCTCTCAATTACAAAGGATGAGAGCACCATGTGCCCAGGCCATCAGGCTGTGCTGGTCTTTGACACCCAATCGCATGCCCTGTTAGCATCCAGCCCAGATCTGGTTCTCAGATCTGGTTCTCTGCATTCTGATCACTGTGACAGCCGGAGGAAAGTGCTTGGAATGCGATCTTTCTAAAGAACACTGTTGCTGATTGCTTCACCACTCTGTTTAAAGCATCCATCGGTACCTCCCCTTTGCACCCAGGAAGACATTAAAGTTCACCATGGTGGATGGTATTTTTCCAGCCTGGTGCTCTCCCTTTCCTGGCTCATCTTCTTTCTCAGACCTCCTCGGGCCAACCCTGCTCCCCATCATGTAGACTGACTCTTAGGCACTTTCTTACTATCTCAGCATCTATCATTCCTCCATGTCCATGTCATCGTTCACTCATTAATTTCATTTCTTTATAATTTATGCTCAATGAGTATACTCACGTCCGGGCTGATTGACTTTTGCATTTAATTTTTACATATAACCATATAACCAGTGCCCAGTTCAACATCTAGAACATGGTCCCTTCACCCCTGACCCATCTCTCATGCTGCTCTCCAGTCTGTGGGTAGCGGTTCCTCTGACTTCACAGTGGAGTCACACTGCCTGTTGGTCTACATGGAATCGTGCAATGCAAACTCCCTATATCTGGCTCCTTTCAGCCAATGTCATGATTACAAGGGTCACTTATGTGGTTGCACATAGCAATACATCATGATTTTCAGGTTTTACACATTAAAATTTTTATTTTGAGAAAATGGTAGATTCACATGTAGTCATAAGAAATAATACAGAGATCCTGCATAACTTTTACCGGGTTTCTCTCAATGGTAATGTCTTAGAACTATCCTTCTAAGGACATTGGAACCGTCAAGAAACAGAACATTTTTTTCCACCAGGATTCCTCAGGTGGCCCTTCCTTGATCGACTCACTTCCCTCCCATGGATACCCCATCTTTAACCCCTGGAAACCATGAATCTCTCTTCCATTTCTGTAATGTTGTGCTTTGGAGAATGTTGTATCAACAAAAATCACAGAGTATGTCTCTTTTAGCTTTTCACTCGTTGTAATTCTTGGGAAATTTGGCCAGTCATTGTATGTATTAATGGTTGTTCTTTTTTATTGCTGTTTTCAGTTCTGAGTTATTATGAGTTAAGGTGCCATGAATTCAGTTTTGAGTTATGAATTAAGGGTGTGTGTGTGTGTGTGTGTGTGTGTGTGTGTATGTGTGAGAGAGAGAGAGAGAGAGAGAGAGAATGAGAATGTCTTTGGTTTTCTGGGATAAATGCCCATAAGTGCAATTGCTGGGTTGTATAGTAGTTGCATATATGGTTTGCAAACAAAGGGTGAAATTGCTTTTCAGAGTGCCCATAGCATTCCACATTCCCACCAGTAATGCATGAGTGATCTAGTTCCTCCCCACCCTCTCTAGCAATCAGTATTGCCACCCTAATAAGTGTGTGGTGATTTCTCATTGTGATTTTAATTTGCATTTCCCTCATGGCTAGGGGCATCTTTCCTGTGCTCATTTACCCTCTGCATAGCCACTCAGGGAAGTGCCTCCTTGTGTCTTTTGCTCTTTCTTTCTTTCTTTTTTTTTAAAAAAAGATTTTATTTATTTATTTGACAGACAGAGATCACAAGTAGGCAGAGAGGCAGGCAGAGAGAAAGGGGTGGGGGACAGGCTCCCTGCTGAGCAGACAGCCTGATGTGGGGCTTTTGCTCATTTTCTAATCAATTGTTTTTTTAACTACAGAGTTTTGAGAGTTCTTTGTATGTTCTATGTTACTAGCTCTTCCTCAGATAATGTTGTTTGCAAATATTTTCTCCTAGTCTCTAGTTTGTCTTCTTATGCTCTTGATAGAATCTTTCATGGAGAAGTTTCTAATTTTGATGAAGTCCAAATTTTCCTTCTATGAATTCTGCTTTTGGTGATTTTTCCTAAGAACTTTGCCTTGTCTTAGATCCCAAAGATGTTCTTCTATATTTTAATAACACATTTTCCACTTAAGTGTATGATCTGGTTTGAGTTAGTTTTTGTACACTGTATGAGACTTAGGTAAAGGTTCATTTTTCTGTCTGGGGATATCTAATTGTTCCAACCCCATGTATTGTAAAGGTTATTCTTCCTTGAATTTTTGTACTTCTATCAAAAGTCAGTCAGGAATATTCGTGTTGGCTTACTTCTGGGTTGTGTTTTCTTTTTTCTTTTGATCTATGCATCTAATTCCTGTACCAATAGTTCAGTTTAATTCTATCATTGCCATATCTTTTTCTATTTGTGCAATCTGTTCTTTTTTTCTTTTCCTTTTCCTTTCCTGTATTCTTTCTGATCAATCAAGTATTTTTTATTTTCTCACTTTATGTTCACTATTACTTTTTAATATATATTTTAGTACTATTTCGAGAATTATAAAATATATTACTAACATTACAATTTACCTTAAGTTAGCACTTTATGGTGCCCCAAATGACACAATAACCTTACAAGTACATTCGCCCCTACTTAACTTATCGATTGCTGTTGTCACATATTTTATTTCTATGTTATAAATACATAAGGCTTTGTTACTATTCCTGCCTTAAAAAAACAGAATATTCTAAAAGTAGTCTTTTATATTTTCAACAGCTGATCATTCCTTCTTATGTTTCTTTGTTTCCATTTGGGATCATTTTCCTTTAACCTGAAAAATATCCTTTTACTATTTTCATATTGTGGATCTGCCACTGATAAGTTCTCTAAGATTTTGTTTGTCTGGGAGCATCTCTATTTCATTCCATTTTTGGAGGATATTTTCTCTGGATCCAGAGTTCTAGGTTGATAGCTAATTTTTCCCAATCTCTTAAGAAGCCATTCATTGCCTTCTGGCTCCATAGTTTCTGTTGGGAAAGTCAGCAGTAATTCTTATTTTTATTTTTGTTTCCTTGAAGGAGATGTGTTTTTCTTTTCTTTTTTTTAAAGATTTTATTCATTTATTTATTTGTCAGAGACAGAGAGAGCAAGTGAGTGCACAAGGAGGCAGAGGGGCAGGCATAGAGAGAGGAAGGGAAGCAGGCTCCCTGCCAAGCAAGGAGACTGATATGGGACTCGATCCCAGGATCCTGGGATCATTACCTGAGCTGAAGGCAGTGGCCTAACCGACTGAGCCACCCAGGCGTCCCAGAAATGTGTCTTAAAACAAAACAAAACAAAACAAAACAAAACAAAACAAAACAAAACAAAAACTCGTAAGATTTTGCCTTTTATCTTTGACTTTTAGCATTTTGACTATGATGTGTTGAGATGTGGTTTCTTTGTTTCACCCTACTAGACCTCACTAAGGCTCCTGAATTTGTGGCTTCATGTATTTCATCTGATTGGGAAAATTCATGGACATTACTTTTTCATATATTGCTCCTTTCCCATTCTTCTTTTCTGGGGGACTGCAAGTAGACATATAGTGCAACTATTGACCATGTCTCAAATGTCTCTTATTCTCCTTCTGTTCTTTATATTCTTCCTCTTTTTATGCTTCAGTTTAGATTTCCTTTTGGTTGGTCTTTAAACTCAACCTGTATTCTGCATGTCCATGCTATTGTTAACCAGTTCAGGGAGTTTTCAATTTCTGTTAGAATTTTCAGTTGTAGAATGTTCATTTGTTTCTTTTAAAAGTAGATTTTTTTTTTTTAAAGATTTTATTTATTTATTTGTCAGAGAGAGAGCGAGAGCGAGCACAGGCAGACAGAGTGGCAGGCAGAGGCAGAGGGAGAAGCAGACTCCCTGCAGAGCAAGGAGCCCGATGTGGGACTCGATCCCAGGACACTGGGATCATGACCTGAGCCGAAGGCAGCCGCCCAACCAACTGAGCCACCCAGGCGTCCCAAATATGGCATTCTTCCCTTTCCTACTTATAAATGCTAGCACTTTGGAATGCAAAAAATAGAGTCAGCCAAGGATTTTACACGTAAGGAACTTCCTAGCTTCTTCGAGAACTCCTATATCCTTAAAACTTCTGTGATTATGGCAGGAGAGGAACTTAGGAAACAGAGGGCCTCTGAGAGGTAGAACCTCACCCAGTGATGTGATCATGGGGACGACAGCACATCCAGAATGATCTAGCCCTGCAGATCTGGAAACTTGCCTTTGCCAGTACAGAAGCTTTGACTTGTCTTATTCTCTTCTGTACTCTGAATGCCTTGAAATATACCTGGCTGAATAAATACTTATTAAATGAAAAAAAAATTAATACAGATAGTCTGTCCCCCAAGCCTAATTTTGGATCTACGAATAGCAGGAGAATGTGGGATAGACTGTGATGTAAATTTATGAATTTAGAATGAGACATACAATTGCTAAGAGAATCAGACCCTGGACACCTCCATCTTATAGAAAAATCAACACGAAACTATAATAACTCATATGAAGTTTGCTTGGTGAATAAGGAATTAACAAGGGAGGTGGCTGGATATTGTGAATTGCTGCTGATGCTATAATGTGATATTCTGAGGCATATATTTAGCTTATAGGGATCAATCTTTTATTTATTTATTTGAGAGAGAGACAGTGAGAGAGAGCATGAGCGAGGAGAAGGTCAGAGGGAGAAGCAGACTCCCCGTGGAGCTGGGAGCCCGATGTGGGACTCGATCCCGGGACTCCAGGATCACGCCCTGAGCCGAAGGCAGTCGTCCAACCAACTGAGCCACCCAGGCGTCCCTTTAGGGATCAATCTTCATGGGAACTAGATTTGACTAATTTATTTGATATATGTATTAAGGACTTGCTTTGTGCCAGAAAGGGGTACAATGGTGAATAAGCAAAAAATACAATCATACAGTGCCTGCACTTATAGTCCTCCAGTTGGTTCGGGAAAGAAGATATCAATAAAATGTTCTCACTAGTAAATATAACATTAAAACTCTGATAAAGCATCAGGAAGACCTAGTAAACATGCCATGTATATACAGAGAAAGCAGACCTACTATGGATGGCTCAGAAGGCTTCCCTGAGGAAGAAAGGCTTGGACTGAGACCTAAAGGATGAGTAGGAGTTAACAAGGCTAGGGATTAGGGGCATGGGAGTAAAGATAGTTCTTGAGGGAGAACAGTATGTGCAAAGGCCCTGTGGTGGGAAGGAGCACAGTGGGTTCGGAGAGCAAAGAGGAAGTTCAGGATGCTAAAGTTTAGCTGGGAAGGGAGAGTGGGTGAAGAGCTTGGGGAAGAAGGCACTGGCCAGTTTAGACATGCCCTTGTAAGCCTGGCTGAAGACTGTCATCTTTGTTCTCAGAGGATTAAAATGCTATAGAACAGGCATTTTATCATTCATGGAATGATAAGATCAGATTTATATTTTGAAAGGAAGACTCAGGCTGCTGTAAAATCTCTGATCAAGTCACTTTCTCTGAAAGATGATGGAGTAATACTGCCTAACTTTATCCCTCTGAGTCCTTTCCCTCCTTTTCTACATATAGGGTAAACTACTCCCCTTCTGCTAATGGTCTTTCTGAGGATGGGATTTGGTATAGTTAATTATGTTTCAGTTAACAAAATAAACCACATTATGTCTCCAAAGTTTATGTTATTGGATTGGAATTTGGGACACTCAAAACTCCATAGTTACACAATTACCATCAATCTATTGGAGTGTGCTTAGGCACACCCACTGCATGTTAAACCAGCTTAATTTCAAGAGGGAAATTCACAGTGACCCCTCCCTGTGACATCCTGAGTCATGACATGGAACAGGCACACACCAGACTACAAGGAATGAGAGGTGGCCGTCATGTAAGAGGGTGAGGAAGCCCAGTATGATGTTAGGCCTGCATAAGGATACTTGCTGGGTAAAAGGAGAAAGACTATTTTCAGCCAGAGGGGTATGTCCACTTTTTGCCTTCATTTCCCGTTTTGTTTGCTTTAACTGCCATGATCAATCATCAAAACATCATGTTTTCATGTAGATGTGCAGACATTAATAGAGTCAATGGTGTCATCAATAAGTGTCCTCACCTACTGGTGTGAGAGAATAACCTGCAGATCACCCTCATTAGCCTTCAGTGATGTATCCTCAAGGAGGGCTATCAAAGACACTCAGGTATCGAACTGAAAAGTCAGAGTTAAACTCAATACAAAATGGATCGGGATAGCGTCATCCTAAGGGGACTGGCTGAATAGGCACTCTCGTAGTTGGATGTATGAAAAGCTCTAAGAGAGTACAGAACTGCAAGAAGGGTTGATCAGCCATGGATCCGCAAGAAAGCCATCAAAGGGGCAAAGATCGCCTCTCCACCTGCTAACACTGCCAGAGAGGAGAAGTCTGGCCTCTCCTTGGAGGATTCTGGCCCCAATGGCAGGGCTGGATCTGGAATGAAAGTGGAAGTAGAGGTCTAGGGTAGGAAAAGTAGTTCTTTCCTCCTGTGTCTCTCCTCTGCTCCCAATGACTACCACATACACAACACTTCTGACACCAGATGTGCATGGGTGGGTTTCCCCCACCAAGCAACATCGACTGTCCTACAATTTGACTCCATTCTGATACCACCTACTTAGAAATAGCACCAGATCCCACAGGCTGAGGGCCCATCCCACGTGACTACTCCTGCATCCCCCACGTCAGGCACCAGTCACAAGTCCGTGTTGTCACCTGTGTTTCTGACCCAGTGGTTGTAAACCTGAGGTTCCCATGACCCCTTCTTTGAGTTCAATTACTTTGTTACAGTGTTTCACAGAACTGAGGGAAACACTTCATGTTTACCAGTTTATTAAAGGATGTGATAAAGGTTACAGACAACAGCCAGACAGAGTGGTACTTTGGGCGAGTTCTGGGAGAGTCCTGAGTGCAGGAGTTTCTGTCCCCATGGAGTTGGGGCAATATGCCTCCTTGTTCACGCCTGTGTTCACCCTTCTGACATTATCGGGATTTCATGGAGGCTTCCTCACATAGGCACAGTCAGTTATTAACCCCCTTTCCAGCCCTTCTCCCCTTGCTAGAGGATGAGGAGTAGGGCTGAAAATTCTAAGCTTCTAATAATCATGCTTTGGTCTTCCTGGTGACTGGGCCCTAGACAAAAGCCATCCAGGAGCCCACCCAGATATGCTCCAAGTGCTCTCATGATGTAAGGATTTACAAGAGATTCGGGAGCTCTGTGCCAGGAACTGGAGGCAGGGATCTATATATTTTCTATTCTCTCACAGGGCCCAGTAAATGAACTTTGAATATTGGGATCTAATTGGCTACTCCAAAACACTGTGAGATGGATTGGTGGCAATTTAAAATTCAATTCATCTGAACCATTACTCACAAAGAACTTGCTCATTGCCACGGGCGGCCCTTACAGATCTTCCCACAGGGAGAAAGGGGCAGACATTCGGGCACATCACTGGCTCCCCTGATGGTCCTCATCCTATCTGCGGGACCTGGGTAATGCGAATCTGCAGTGAGGACATGTGGGGCAGGTTACTCTCAGACTGTTGGATGTCTCCCATTTATGAACCCATGTCCCTGAGGACTGCACGGTGGAACAAGGCACGTCCCTCCAAGGAAGGCGTTTCCCTGCGCAGCAGCCTGGGTCCCGCTGGTGTGCCAGGCAGCATCCCGGACTCAGCACTGGGACCCCAGGTGGCGCTCCTGCTGGTGATTCAAATCTGTGTCTCCCTCATCCCTCCCATGCTTACTTGTTACTCACCTTTTTACCTCCTTTCTTCTTTCCTGCTTTGACGGGATACTCCTTTTCTCTGTCCACAGCCAGTTTCAAGTTTTTTAGTTCCTGTCGCATTAGCTCATCCACCTAGATGAGTACAAAACACACCACTTTTGAGTGGCTTTGTGTGTCTCGTGTTTTCTTTGTGAAGTTTAAAAATAGTTTAAGCTCTGGGTCGGTCATGGATGGGAAATGGTAAAGAAGCCCAACGGTGGCCGCTGATGACTGTCTTTGTGCAAAGTGTGGTGTTACCTGCACTCTGATCTCTGACTCTAGTTCCTTCCGTTTCTCCTGTTTGATCAGTTCCGGGTCATAGTTCTGGGGGAAATTCCACGACTCGTCTTTATTCTTCCATAGGTCTGTGGTCCGGAAGGATCAGGAAAAGGAAAATGATTTTTTTTTCAACATGAGAAAGAACAAAAACTATGATTGCAATAAAAAACACAAGTTTAATTTTCTATTCTATTGCATGGAATACAAGTTCAAATAAAATACTCAAGCGATTATGATGGCAGAGCGACGAGACCCATGTGCTTCCTCCCCCCACCAATTTCCCAAAGGGAAAATGTTCTTGTATAATATTTTAAAAAATGAAGAACAAAACTGCTAATGTGAAAACATGAAATAAAAGTATGATACAAGTAGTATTCTTCTAATGACTAGAGCCATGTAAAAAATAATATATTAGGGGCGCCTGGGTGGCTCAGTGGGTTAAAGCCTCTGCCTTCGGCTCAGGTTATGATCCCAGGGTCCTGGGATCAAGCCCAGCGTCGGGCTGTCTGCTCTGCGGGGAACCTGCTTCCTCCTCTCTCTCTCTTTGCCTGCCTCTCTGCCTACTTGTGATTTCTTTCTCTCTGTCAAATAAATAAAAAACTTTGAAAAAAATACATTAATCGTGGGATTATATAATTAGACAAAAGTGGAATGACTATTTTTGTAGTATGTTTTATATTACTTTCAGTTTTCAAACAATTCACTAAATGTGGAAGATTTTATCGCTAGCTGAATCCACCAGCAACTGACCCCAACCCCTTGTTAAAAGACAACACTGAACATACAAGCACCCATGACTTTCCCCAGACAGCTATATTTTTAAATTACTTTTTGGATGTGTTTGAAATCATACATGTTTTACATTTCCCTTTTGCCTGGCCCTGGCAGTGAAGAGGATGGTTAGACAAATATGACCTTAGAGGAAATAAGGATAATTTTATATCACTGGAAAAAATTGAACTATAGCTCATTTCTCAGGGGGGGAATTCCAAATGTGTGCCAAGGTACAGCTCAGCTGGATCCTGGCACTGGGACATGGGGTGGTGTCCTATGGAAAAAGAGACTTGTCAGTCTGGGAAAGGAGATCTTTTCCCAGAATCTGTGTTCAGGATGTGATGGAAACTTGCCAGAACCCAACCTGCAATCACCACTCAGCTTGGCTACACTACTGGGAGCTCATCCTTGGGACAATGACGCTCTTCAAGTTGGGGAGGCAATGGAGGGTCACAGGTACCAGGCAGAGGCCTCCTCCAATCTGTCCGATGATGGCTCCACTTGGGAAGAAGGGGGACAGTGCAGGGCTGGATGGCATTGAGCACGTGAATGAATGGGCAAAGGTTTCTCAACCATTACCTTCCCCATGGGCACAGAAGAGGCATCCTGAGAGTGGCCGGGAGTGTGTCCCCCTGAAGCAGCTGACTGAGAAGGGAGGGACAGTCACAGTAACAGAAGGAAACAGATGTCTGGGTGCTGTGGAGAGCAAGTGGTGTCAACCATGAAGACAGAATGGAGAAGGTACTTAGAGAGATACCTGGGCAAACAAATGAGTAGGGAGGGTCAAATATGCAAATCTGTCATAGGAGTCCAGGGTCAGCAAAAGAGACCAGAGACAAAAGAAAGGACAAGATGTGGTGTGACCCAGGAAAAGTTGCAGATCCTGGAGAGAAGGTCAGCATAGCAAGGAGATTCTGATGCACAACTCAAAGTTGGCTGATGGGCACAAAGAATTGCCCCAAGGGCTTTGGCTATCTGATACCTGCCCAGGGATGCAGCCCACCCTTGGAGTCAGGTGGAACCCCTGTCCTACTGGTTATCTGCTATTGGTCTTATGGTCTTCACCCTCCTGGTTGATAATTCCTACTTCCTGAGGGGGGAGGAGGCTCTGCAGGACAGCTGTGCCCAGAGCAGACACTTTCTTGTCAGCAAAAAGGAGGCAATGGGTACCTGAGGACCAGTGAGTGTGTCATCTCAAGGTCATCAGTCAGGACCCTGTGGACAGGAAAACTATAGGAAGATGGGACGTGGAAAGCAGCTCCAGTTCTCCAAAAGTGTGGAAGCCCCAGGCTGAAGACCCTACAATGCTCCTGGTGGTTGGCATGGAAATTTCCAGAAGTGGAAATGGTCACCACAGGGTATTGCCACACACAGGTCAGGCAGGCCCACCTCACTCCCAGCCATCCTGTGTAACATAGTGTTGGCCAAAAAGGAGCCTATTTGGAATTTGGGTCCAGTGAGGGCTCTCAGCCTCCCTCAGCTTCCTGTCAGAGAATCAAGGGTGGGGTGGGGGGTGGTGGCTGGGCAGGGCTCTGCCAGTTGCTGCACTAGTCAGGGTCTCTGCCATGGTCACAGCCTATGGTGATGCAAATCTAGGGGGACAGATTTTGGAAAATGAGGATGATGAAAGGACCCAGTTTCTTCTCGGGTGGCTACTGTAGACTTACAAGAAATAGACAGGAACTAAGTGACAAACATGGTGCAAATTTCATAAAGTCTGTTCACCCATGTGTCTTTCCCCATCGGGGTGGCCACGTGACAGGTGGCCCTGTCTTTGTGGCAGAGATGATGGCAAGGGATGATGGGGTTGGGATTGGGTTTGGCACCTGTCTCCTAGATGGCTGCCTGTCTGTGGATGACCCCAGAGGTGAGGATATCATCACCTGGGAGGGGCAGGTGACCAGCTTGAAACAGAGTTCACATCTCCATGAAGACCAAGAGGGAGACGACCCAAAACAGATGGGATGGAGGCCACTTTTGACAGGAGTGGGCACGCAGGAAATTGCTAGAAAGCTAGGAGCTGAATTTTTGTTATTTTAAATAATCACTCCTGTGACTGAGTGCCAACCAGAGAAGCCCATAGTGTGTTTTACAGTCAGGTAATGAAAAATACTGCATTGCATGAATTGCCTATGTCAGTCCATTGATGTAAAACACGTTTTAAGTCATTAATTGAGTTTATTCTTGGCCCCGAACCCCCTAGCAGGTGGATTTTGTGGTTGGTCTGTAAGGTGCATGTTCACTTACGGAAGAACTAAGTAGTTTACATTTCCCTTATTTGAAGGTAACTGTCCTTTCAGAGTGCCTTTTCTGAAATGCACATGAACTTAAATTGTGGAAAACTTTAAAATGTGTGAAAACTATGATTTTTCTTCCATGTTTGAAATTGTAGGCTCTTCCCCCTTGAAAACACTATGAAGGGTTTAAACGTGTTAAAACATGCTATTTACCAGTAACTCTTGTTTACCAGATGTCCCCCTTACACGATCATTAAATCTCCCACAGCAAAGCTCACCTGTTTCTATTAAGATATTTTTAAAGCAAAATCGCTTTGCTGAGGCGAGGTAGCTACTTTGCTTTCTCACTAGACAGACTTGCTAAAATCTGGAAGCAGTGCATTTCCTAAAGAAAGGGACACAGACTATTGAACAGGAAGGAACACGAGGCGATTATTTATGTAAAAGCACCTCGCAGCAAATTCTCATTCTGCGGTTGTAACTGTGTCTCACGAATAAAGCGGTACTTAGTGGCCTTTGCTGATTTCACCTCGACCGCCCTTTGAATGGTCCTGGTTTTGCGCGGAAATTTTGCTTTTCTCATGACACTTCGGCACAGGGCACCTCTCAATCCCTTCAAGAATTTCATGGACATTTACAAATGCAGGAAGCTTTTCAGGGTCCTCAAAGCACTAACAACTGCCCCAGGAGCTTTCATCCACAGAGTGTGAAAAGCTGGCCAGGGCAGTTTCTCACGTAGGGGGGTGATTAAAATGCTAATGTCTTATTTGAAAAGGAAAACCTTTGATTTTTGAGAAAAGATTTCTAAGATGAAGACATTTAATTTCTTTAAAAGACCAGAGACCTGGCAGATAGCACAGGAAACGCCACAAACCCAACTAGGAAAATGGTCCTTCACACTTCCTGCTCCCAAGTGACCACCGCCTGGTTTTTTTTTTTTTTTTTTTTTCTTAACCTTAATGGAAACAGATATTCTACAAACAGCGTAATGGAAACATATTACACAAACGGTGAGGAAAGTCTCAAGAGCTTTCCCGAGTGGGTCAGCAGGTCGCAAGCCTTGGTTTCCCACGGGAACGTCAGATTTCCCCCAAGTTAATTTTTGCTTTTATCAAAATAATACAGGCACATTGTTTTAGACTGAGTCTGATAAGATGGAAGGGATTATAACAAAAAACAGTCTAATTCTGCCTTCCAGAGAAATTGCCCAACGGCATTCATTCCTGTTTTCATTCATTCATTCATTTAAATTGTGAGGAATAATTTCAGATTTATCTGCAAATCTGATGTATGCATAAGTTTAATTCATGACTTGATGGAGCCTGATTGTGGAGCAGGCACTGTTCTCAGAGTAGGCAGACAGTGGGGGGCCTTGTAGTCTGGGACCACGTCCCCCCATGGGGAAGCAAGGAACACCCCCATCCCCTTAGATGGAGGTGAGTAAAATAGGGTGGGCACAGGGTGAGGCTGGAGACAGCCCACAAAGGTCTTGGGGAAGGCCTGCAGGGACAGCATTCCAGGCAAGGGGAATGGACAGCATCGGGTCTCTGAGGTGGAACGGACTAGCTTGCTGGTGGAAGAGCATGGAGCCCACGAGAGGAGGGTGTGAAGCCAGTGTGAAGCGGTCCAGCTTCCCAAGAACTTTTCGAGCTGTGTCTCTGTTTCGAGCTGTGTCACTGCTACTTCTTGATTTTTGAGTTTGAGATGGGAGACCCTGACTTCCTGTAATGGCAGAGGAAGGCCTGGCTGTCTCTCACCTTCCTGTCTTTCCCCTTATTATCTCCTGATAGTTATTTCAGAGGGAGCCAGGCCCTCCACACACTGAGGGAAACTGTTGCCTGAAAGAGGACTTCAGCAGAACATGAGTGGGTCAGTGACCTGATGTGTTAGAAGGTGCAAACAATGACCTTGGAGGTTGGTGATGGATGTGTAGCATATGAAGCTATGAGGGGTCTATAAAGAGCAAAAGAAATGTGGCACAAAGCGTGTGAACAAGAGGTTGGTTATGTTGCAAACACACCTGGGTTCCTGTGGCATCCACGGCACACCAGTGACCTTGCCGTGGGATGCATGCAGCTCCTAGCTGACCCTCGGGTGTTGTTGCCGCCAGCCTAATTTGCACAAGCCACTCAACTTGTGCCCCTGGCCCGTCCCATCCATCTCTGCCACACCCTGTATGTTGTGAGTAGGTTGATGGTGGGCACCATTTTTGTATCTCCACGGTTGCCCTGCACCTGGCACACTGGACACAGAGGTTGTTGAATGAAGATGAAGTCATAAGGGTATGAATGTGTCTTGATAGTGATTGCTTTATAATGATTTGAGGCCCCTGTACCCCAATGTTCATAGCAGCGGTCCACAGTAGCCAAGCTATAAAAAGAGCCCAATGTCCATCAAATGGATAAAGAAGATGTAGTATAGATATATGATGGAGTATTAATCAGCCATCAAACAGGATGAAATCTTACCATTGGCAGTAATGTGGATGGAATTAGAGGGTGTTATGCTGAGCAGAATAAGTCAGTTGGAGAAAGACAAATACAACATGATCTCACTCACATGTGGAATTTAAGAAACAAAACAGATGAACATAGGGGAAAGGAAGGAAAAATAAAATAAGACGGAACCAGAGAAGGAGAAGAACCATAAGAGACTCTTAACCACAGAGAACAAACTGGGGGTGGCTAGAGGGGAGGTGGGTGGAGGGATGGAGTCACTGGGGGATGGGTATTAAGGAGGACACATGATGTGATGAGCAAGGGTGTTAATATGCAACTAATGAATCCCTAAACTCTGTCCCCGAAATTAATAATACACTATATGCTAACCAACTTGAATTTAAATAAAATGTTAAAAAAAGATGTGACTTTTGAGACTTGAGTGGCAGCATGTGTTCTAACAGTACCTGCCAATAGAGGGGTCGCTGGGTCACTTCTTGCCATTGTCGTGAAGATCAAATGAGATGAGCATGGAAAACACAGAGGCTTGTGTGCTTTGGGCATCTAATAACGTGAGGTTACTGCTTTGACCTCCTTCCTCCCCAATTAAAACAGCTGCTAGTCCTGGTGATGTCCCCTGTCCCCCCCCGTCCTGGTTCAGCACCATGTGCAGGGTGGGACCCTCGCCATTAGTGGAAAGTCAAAGAATTTCGGGTGGAGCACGGATTTTTTTCTTTCATACAACTAGCAACTCAGACCTGAAACGACATGGATCTTGCGGCTAAGGGTGAAGCTCAGTTTATTGGGGAAAAACCATGAGTCACCGAAAAAATATGTTAAGTAATTAACAGTACCACTGCTGTCCAGATAAGACCAGAGTCAGGGAGGAAGCCCATGTGTGACTGACGTTTGGAAATATCCTACTCCATGTCCTTTTTGCATTTTTTAGCAATTACCAAAGAGGACCAATGCCCGGGGTCATCGTGGCCCGTCATTCAGTGTTGAGATTCATCCTGAGAGAGGAGTGAAGCCAAAGGAGCTGGGTAATTGTTCCAGTAAACTGTAATAGAAATGTCTGAAAGACTAATTCCTACACTTGCAGCTCCCCTCATATTCTAGCTACTATGCTAATTATGCTGAACAATGGACAAAAGAACTCTGTGTCGGTCTGCGGGCACCTGTCTTTGTCCAACAGGATTAGAATATCTTATTGTACATCTGGTATTGATTTTCTTAATTTAAACAATCTAGGCCAATCCCTTTCGTTCCCAGCAAGAGAATGTTCAGCTGACGTCCTACAGTTTGAAAACAGAATGGAGGGTTCGATTGTGTTCTCGTACTATTCATATCTGGTCTTTTACCAACCCTACGCCTTTAGGCGTCTTGAAGGAATTTTAAAATAGAGATGGACGGAAGGTCTGGGCCATGAGCTGCGTGTTTTCAGCCTCTCCCTACTGAGCGCCTAATTATGGCCCTCACGGGGTGGGTGCGGGGCCAGGGGTCATGCTGGGTGGGCCGGGCAACTCCCAGGGGGCCCCGCATGGTCTCCTAAACCAACCTTTGTACACGTTATTTCCTTCTTCCATCGTGGGAAGGAAAACACTTGGTGACATTTTCCAGCCCTCATCTTCTTCCTGTTGAAGAAGAATGAGATTTCTGTTAATTACAGAGCTGCCCTACCTATCTGGACGAGACAGTACACGGTGAACATCCTGACGACAGGGCTATCGTAAGGCACACAGGCTCTTTCCTGGTTTATGAACTTGCCTACCCCCCTGGGAAGTTTCCCTGCTGGCCAGTCTGAGCAGGGAGCGTGGTGTCCACCAACCAGGGCATGGATGGTTCTAGAAACTTAGCTCCACCTGCAGGCTCACTGAAGTGCCCCTATTTCAGTCACCTCTCCTGGGGTACCCCAAGCCCTGAGTCTGGTCTGTTGTCTGATGGTCTGGTTCCTTCTTTGCTCTGAAAACTGATTCCCAGCCTGAGTCCTTCCGCCGCCCTCCAGCAGCTTGCAGGTTCAAATGTCAGACTGGTCACTCAGTGGCTTTCAGATAATCTGATGGTTCCCTTGGGGTCTGTGTCCTTGGGGTGGGGGTGGGGTTTCTGTGATTGGGAAGAGGCTGATCATTTCCCACTCAACTAGGAGTGAAATTATACGTCAATTCCAGATCCAGAAGTAGAAATTGGCCCAGGAGCTCTCATTACTATTAACTATATTTTAAAATAAAAATGCATCAAAAAAAGTGATAGCTCGTTGCAAAAAACAAACAAAACCTCCTATTTTCAAGCTTGCATTTAGAATGTCATTTTACTTCTCTACTCACACTTTTCTCTCCATTCATTGAGATTAAGACTCAAAGCTACTAAAAAAAAAAAAAAAAAAAAGTTACTCATGCCTTTTTGGGATTTGGAGTGCTTCTCCTTTCTGGAAGTAGTGGTTTTTGAGCATTTCAGACAGAAGGAAATGTAAAGAAAACTCACATAATTTCTTCTCAGAGGAATGCATTTTCACATAAAACTTTACATACAATTTCAGGCAGTCTATCCTTGGGGTCTCTGTTTCCTAGGTTAAGGGTGTCTGTTTCCTCTGGAGATCAGCAGCTTCTCACTTCCTCTTATCTTCCCCTCTCACTGCCCCTCAGTGGACACAGAACATGCTCAGAATGGATGTTTCCATGATGACATCCTTATTCCTGATAACAGCCTCTGGAAATTCACAACACTCATGTCTCCATCTTTGTGAAGTAGTACAAAGTTTCGTTTGAAGTCCCCTAAAATACCATAAGAGTGTGGTTGGCTCAGTGGTTCAGTCTGGAGCACCTCCTTGGGCCAGGCTGCTGGAGAAGGGGCACTGGGATCACAGAAAGGCTGGGTGGCCCCTTGGACAAACAGAAGCTTTTAAAGCTAATGGGTGCTGTATGCGGGTACTAGGCTCTTCCCAGGATTCAGCATGAAGTTAGAATGTAGAGGACTCTTCTGTATTCACATGATCCTGTGTTCTGGCCAGGTAAAATCCACTTAAAATAGTTCCAAATGGTTTAACATATAGCTTGAAAAATAACAAAGAGAAAAGGATTGTAAGGATTGCACAGTGCTCCTTTTCTGGCTCCTGAAGCCAAAGAGAGGTCCACATAGCTGACTTGTTAGGCTAATGGTGTAACTTTGATACTGAAAGCACATTTGCAAAGATGGCTATTGGTTTGCAGAGAATGTCCTCCTGACACTAGCATTCCCCTCTATCACAGAGTCTTAACACAGATCTCCTTACCTGTGATCCTTAACACTTTTAGAGATGGTTAGCAAACCAAAGATCCAAAAGAAAGACAATTTTTTTTGCTGTTGAATTTTAAGAATTCTTTATATATTCTGGATGCAAGTCCCTTTGCTAGATCTATAACTTGCAAACATTTTCTCCCAGTTTGTAGATTGTCTTTTCATCCTCTTCCCAGAGCCAAAGTTTTTTTTTTTATTTTTTATTAAAATGATGTCCAATTTATCAATCTTTCACTTCTATGGACACCTTTTGTTGTCAAGTTGAACTGTGTGCAGAGCCCTAGATCCTGAAAATATTTTTCCTCCTCTTTTTACCTGAAGGTTTTATGGTTTTACATGTGAGTCCATAATACTTGTTGAGTTAATTTTTGAATAAAGTACAAGATAGACATTCCTTTTCTTGTCTAGGGGTAAAAAGATTAACTCTTGTAAAGCCCATCTTTGAAGGTGTTTACGGTGCTTTTATGTTTTCCCTTTACTAGCTCTGAAGGTGAAAACCCCTAGACCAATCTCTTGGCTTCTGTCCTTCAGCATCTCAGTATACAGGGTCACTGGATGGATCTAGACATGAAATTGAAGACTTTCATGCTTCCAATGTTAAATTGCTTGCAAAGTTTTTTGTTGAAATGGTCAAATGAATGTAAGATTACCAGCCACTGTTATTTTAATTTTTGTACAGAGATAGAAAATGCATGTGAGCTGGGTGGAAGGGAAGGGGGGCAGTGAGAGAGGGAGAAAGAGGATCTTAAGCAGACTTCCCCCTGAGTGCAGAACCTGACCCGGGGTTCGATTTTGTGACCTTGAGATTATGACCTGAGCTGAAATCAAGAGTCAGATGCCCAACTGACTGAGCCACCCAGGTGCCCCATAGTTATTTTACTATACTTTATTTTATTTTACTTCGACCCTCTCTTTTCTCCTACTGTCAGCCCCACAGTAAATTGTAAATCCAAGCAGGGACACTGAAGCCTACAAATTCTCACCTTTAAACTTCCTTCTAGTTACCTTCAGGCTCAAGTGTCTTAAGATTCTATAGGGACACTCACTAATCCTGAGTCCTGAATAACAGAGTATCTAAGAGGAGCTCTCTCCTGCTGCACTAGGGTCAGAGGGAGAGAGGTTTTGGGCAGATCACTCCAAGACACATTTATTCAGATGGAGGTGACCCCAGGAAGGGGTTGAGGTGGGAGGTGAAGTCATAAAAGCATAACCATGGGTCTTTGTGATTAGAGAGATTGTTACTCTGCTGCTCCCTATGAGCCCAGATGTTCATACCACCTGCTGGATGTACCTTTCCTTCTTCATTATTTTCAGAAAAAATCAACGAGGTGAATAGAACTCACTTGCTTTGCTCTCAACCTCGTAAATGATATTTGGCTTTAAATGCATCCTCCCATGTGTGTGGATGCAAACTTCTCAGGGGCTATGGCTGCTGGCCCACACTTGTCCTTGGGTGAGACATGGACTTGTATTAACCCTGCTTCCCATCTAAGCCTGGATCTACTGGTTTCCCTGTCTTGGTTATTCCCTCACCCACAGGCCATCCCAACCATAGCCACAAACCACAAACCTTAGACTACAACTCACACAACTCAGGTTTGCTCAAGTCACTACCCCAGGGATGACTCTTGTCTCCTCCAGCAGGTTCTGCCCTAACAACCATGGCTGTTCCAAGCTTTCCCAGCCCCATATCACATCCCCTCCCTAGAGTCTGCCATCCTTGCTTTGAAGTTGCCTTCTGGTTTTCTGGTTCAGCAATTGCCTGGAATCCTGCCTGTAGTTCCTGGTCCTTGTCCAGCCTTCAGATCTACCCACCACCAGACGCAGGTCAACAGCCCCTCTGGGGCCACTTAGGCTCATTTGTAGCCATCTTGTGGACTGACAAAAGTTGTACTCCTATGATATTTTGACAAGAGTCTATTTTTCATTTATGGAGGTGAGTGGAAATATTCAGATAATCCTCAGTTTTTTGTTTTTAATAGGAGGTCTTTACCAAGTTTTCTGACTATATATGGACTGGTGATTGAGAAATGACCAAATTTATAAAAATACCTGAAGGATAATTCCACAGCTGTGCTGCAGTGAAACAGTAGGGGTGAGTCAGTTATGTAAGCTAAACAAAACTAGTTTCCTCTCTCCTCTGCCTTACCCTTTACCCAGGATGAATAATAGATGCTTTTTCTACAGGTCAAAATACCAATTCTCATACAAAGATTTTGAGCAGCTTGTCTCAAGAATGCTTCTAGATGCCTTGGGATTGATTCTAAAATAAGATTTTTAAAAGTTAATAAAAGAGATAATCTGACCTCAAGTATGAGTAGCAATATAATGTAAATATATTGATTTCATTAGAAATTACCATTTATGATCACATTGTTACTGTGTAGACATATACCTATCAAGAATAAATTCAGTTCTAAGTAACTGTGAAGGATTTTGCCCTTCATTTGCAACTACTTCATAAATGCTGATGTACTCAAACTTCTCTTTTTTTTTTTTTTTTTTTATTTCCTAATAACACTTTAATGGTTAGGAGTTGTTTTCTATGTTTTTTTTTTTTTTTCCAATTTATTTATTTTCAGAAAAACAGTATTCATTATTTTTTCACCACACCCAGTGCTCCATGCAAGCTGTGCCCACTATAATACCCATCACCTGGTACCCCAACCTCCCACCCCCCCCCGCCACTTCAAACCCCTCAGATTGTTTTTCAGAGTCCATAGTCTCTCATGGTTCATCTCCCCTTCCAATTTACCCAAAAGCACATACCCTCCCCAATGTCCATAACCCTACCCCCCTTCTTCCAACCCCCCTCCCCCCAGCAACCCACAGTTTGTTTCGTGAGATTAAGAGTCACTTATGGTTTGTCTCCCTCCCTATCCCATCTTGTTTCATGGATTCTTCTCCTACCCACTTAAGCCCCCATGTTGCATCACCACTTCCTCATATCAGGGAGATCTCTTTTTGTCTCAAACTGTTCATCATTAAATGACTCTTTAATATCTAGTTAATAAAATACCTTCACTCAACAAAGACCAGATTGTATAGCTGATAATTTCAGAATTTTTATGGAACAAGCTTCATTAACAGTGAATTTTTAATTAGCAAGTGTCAAACTCCCTAATGCATATTTAGAGGAAGAGAATGCTTAGAATAAAATTGAAATTCTTCCAATTGTCCTTATTCTTTGGCACGGCTTCAAAATTATCTTGCAGAGTGAGAGGAGGGCTTTAAAAATTAACTAAGAAGTAAGCTCTCTTCTTATTTTTTTCTGCAACAAGTTAGAAGATTTGGGGCACAAGCAGAGCAGTAGGGCGACACGTGGCCTTGTGGGTTGGGTTCTATGGAAACACTCAGATGGAGGCTGTGCAGGTTCCCTGTGGGAACACCACCCACAGGGATGGAGGGAGAGAAGCAGCAATGGACAGAGAAGCTGATGTAAGTGAGCTGTGATGCAATTGGATGTAAGATGTCAGCTGACCTCAAAGGGAGCCCAGTAGCTAGGAGAATGCTTCAGAGATGTCCCAGTGTGGGGGCTGGGTCTTTGTACCCAAACATGGCTATCCTTGGATGCAGCTGCCTGGGTGGGTGGTGTGACTTTGCATGGAGCAGCTCCTTTAGACTTGGAACAATTCCTGGGGAGGAATTAGGTGAGGAGTCAGCACAAAATACTGAGTGGCGGGGGACTGAGTTGGGGACTACAGTGGAGTGGGTTGTGAGCAGTGAGAGGTCTCTCTTCTTTTGTTCACAGCAATGGAACATGGAGAAGGAGAGGGACAAAGACAGATGGGGGCAGTTGGATGATTTCTGCTGATCATGGTGCAGAATATGAGCCTTGCAAAAGGGTCAATTGCCTCCAGTTGGGTGGCTGCAGTCATGCAAGGAATTTTTAACAAAATATTGTCTTTCATAAATGCAAAATGTTGCATTTATGTGGAGTTTGGGTATTTTTTAAAAATTTAAATTCAATTAGCCAATCTATGGTACAACATAAGTTTCAGGTGTAGTGTTCAATAACTCATCAGTTGCCTGTAACACCCAGTGCTCATCACATCACATGCTCTCCTCAATGCCCATCACCCACTGATCTCATCCCCCTAACCTTTCCCTCCAGCAACCCTCAGTTTGTTTCCAATAGTTAAGAGTCTCTCATGGTTTTTCTCCCTGCCTGCTGACTTCCCATTCAGTTTTCCCTCCCTTCCCCTTTGATCCTCTGCAGTGTTTCTCATATTCCACATATAAGTGAAACTATATGATAATTGTCTTTCTTGATTGACTTATTTTGCTTAGCATAATACTCTCTAGTTCCATCTGCATTGATGTAAATGGTAAGTATTCGTCCTTTCTGATAGCTGAGTAATATTCCTATATATATATATATATATACACACACACACACACACACATCTTTATCCATTCATTTGTTGATGGATAAGTGATTCACTTTAGACCCAAACACACTTCCAGATTGAAAGTGAGGGGGTGAAGAACCTTTTATCTTGTTAATGGACATCAAAAGAAAGCTGGGGTAGCAACCCTTTTATCAGAATATTAGATTTTAAATCAAAGAATTTAGTAAGGGATATAGAGGGACACACTATATCATACTTAAAGAGTCTATTCAACAAGAAGATCTAACAGTTATAAATACTTATGCTCCTAACTTGGGAGCAGCCAAATATATAAACCAATTAATAACAAAATTAAAGAAACATATTGATAATAAAATAATAATAATAGGGGACTTTAACACCTTGCTCACAGCAATGGATAGATCATCTAAGCAGAAGATCAACAAGGAAACACGGGCTTTGAATGACACACTGGACCAGATGGACTTCAGATATATACAAAGTATTCCATCCTAAAGCAATAGAATACACATTCTTCTCAAGTGTACATGGAACATTCTCCAGAGTAGATCACATACTGGCACAAATTAGGTCTCAACTAGTACCAAAAGACTGGGATTATTCCATGCATATTTCAGACTACAATGCTTTGAAACTTGAACTCAGTCACAAGGGGAAATTTGGAAGGAACTCAAATACTTGGAAGATAAAGAGCATCTTACTAAAGAATGAATGGATCAACAAGGAAGTTGAAGAACTAAAAAATTCATGGAAACAAATGAAAATGAAGACACAACTGTTCCATACCATTGGGATGCCACAAAAGGGGCCCTAAGAAGGAAGCACATAGCAATATAAGCCTTTCTTAAAAAATTAGAAAAGTCTCAAATACACAAACTAAGCTTACACCTAAAGGACCTGGAGAAAGAACAACAAATAAAGTCTGTACCAAGCAGGAAAAGAGAAATAATGATTAGAGCAGAAATCAATGAAATAGAAACCAAAAGAACAGTAGAACAGATTAATGAAACTAGGAGCTGGTTCTTTGAAATAACTAACAATATCAAAAAACTTCCAGCCAGATTTACCAAAAACAAAAAAGAAAAGACTCAAATTAATAAAATCACGAATGAAAGAAGAGAGATCACAACCAACACCAAGGAAACACAAATAATTTTAAGAACATATTATGAGCAACTATATGCCAACAGATGAGGCAATCTGGAAGAAATGGATGCATTCCCAGAAACTTGTAAATGACCAAAACTGAAACAAAAGGAATGGAAAACCTGAACAGACCCATAACCAACAAGGAAACTGAAGCAGTCGTCAAAAATCTCCCAACAAGGGTCGCTGGGGGGCTCAGTGGGTTAAAGCCTCTGCCTTTGGTTCAGGTCATGATCCCATGGTCCTGGGATTGAGTCCTGAATCAGGCTCTCTGCTCAGCAGGGAGCCTGCCTCCTCCTCTCTCTCTCTGCCTGCCTCTCTGCCTACTTGACTGTCAAATAAATACATAAGATCTTAAAAAAAAAAAAAAGAATAAATAAAATCTTAAAAAAAAAAAAATCTCCTAACAGACAAGAGACCCTGGCCAGATGGCTTCCCAGGGGGAATTCTACCAAACATTTAGAGAAATAATACTTATTTTTCTGAAGTTATTTCAAAAAACAGAAATGGAAGAAAAACTTCCAAACTTGTTCTGTGAGGCAGACAAAGAGCACACCAAAAAAGGAGAATTACAGACCAATATCCCTGATGAACATGGATGCCAAAATTCTCACCAAGATACTGGTCAATATGATCCAATGGTACATTAGAAGGATTATTCACCACAACCAAGTGGGATTTATTCCTGGGATGCAAGGGTGGTTCAACATTTGCAGACCAATCATTGTGATACATCACATAAATAAAACAAAGGACAAGAACCATATTATCCTCTCAACAGATGTAGAAAAAGCATTTGAGAAAGTACAGCATCCTTTCTTGATTAAAACTCTCCACAGGGTAGAGATAGAGGGACTATACCTCAATATCATAAAAGCCATCTATGAAAAGCCCACAATTAATATCACTCTCTTTTCCTGTAAGGTCTGGAATTTGGGTATTGTCATTGTGTATCCACCATCCTCCTTTCCTTCCTCCTCACAATTTCTGACTCCTTGGTCCCATCACTTGTCCTTGATGATGTAGCCTGTCCTCTTTCTGTCCTGAACTCACCTCCTGGAATACGAGAAATGGCCCAAAGTGACACTGTTTGAAATCTGATTTCTTTTGGGTAGTAAGAAATGAAAACTTCCAATAAAATGCATCCACTATGTCAACCTGAAGTAAAAAGTTTGAACAAACACACTTTGGTTAAAGTATGGATTATTTTGACTTTGCAGTGGTCGCCTGGTTTCTACCTTGAGGAAAGACCAGGCGGATCATTTATTTTGAGGAATAAAAATTCCAAAGCTATAACATATGTGAATAACACAAAGTATCAAAGTCACTGAAACCACCTTTATCCTAATAGGTATTTATTATAAGTCATAGAGAGGATGATTACTGGTGATCAAACAACATAAAAAAATATTGAAAAATAGTTGGTAGAACGGTTTCCTAGGAAATGAACTACTGCAGTCTCAGGAGACTGGAGATCATGTCACTGGTTCAAAGCAAAAAAGCCACTTAAAAGAAAATTTCTTTTAAAATTCCAAATTCCTTACCTTGTTTATTTCCTTTGCTCCTTTCTTTTCCTTTTCTTTTTTAGGTTTCTTGGGTTTCTTGGCCTTCTTATTCTTTTTCTTCTTTTTATTTTTCTCTTCTTCTTCTTGGTTTGCAATAATATCTTCAGTAACCTGGCAAGAAACAAAAAATAAGCATCATGATTTCGTGGAGCCCGATCAAGACAAGGACTGCTTTCCCTCTCCAGAACTATTTGTGCTGATCAGTCCCCGCTCCCTCTCTGTCTTGCTCTGGGTCTGAGGTCAGCCTTCGTGGGGACATCACTGGCTGCTGCCTGCCTCTGGTTGGATTCACCAGTGAGACAGCAGTCGAATCTTGGGGCGGGGGGGGGCAGATAAGTGGGAGGATGGACCTTTCTGAACCCAGTCCCCCATCCCCCAATGCAGGGCTGCTCTGGCCACCAGGGCTCCCATGAACATGAGAGAGGTGACGGCTTCCTCAGGATCTCTGCCGCAGCCAGGAGGCCAGGCCCCACCCCCACACCTCTTCCGCAGTGGAGCTCAGGACACCCTGAGTTTCCTGTCCGAACTCTGCCTGACAATTGCTCTTGCGGTCACTTTGCTTTCCCATAAATGATCATGCCTCTCTTCTCAGGTTTGGTTTCTTTCCTCTGTGATTTAATTTGTATTTCCTACAGTGACAAAATCCCACTTATCAGTTCATCTCGGATTGGCATCATTGGAGAATTAGTAAGGGTTTGTAAAAAAACAATACAATCCGTTCTATACAACAGATGTTTGCTGAGGTCCCGCTTGCTGAGGTCTCCCAGAAAGCGACTTCTGGGAGACACGAGGCTGTGTAGACCCTAGGATACATTGCTGGTCATGTGACCGAGGTAAGCGGCATAACATCTCTGGGACTTAGTATCCTATTTTCATTTTATAAAATCAGGTCCGTACTTCCAACCATTGGTCTTATGATAAGCCAAGCACGGTTCTAAGAGCTGCTAAATGCAGCCTAGGGATGCGAGCTGTTCCCAGCCTGTTTTATCGATAAGAGAACAGGGCACAAAGAGGTCAGTCTCATGGCCAAGGACATACAGCAGGTGAGTGCTGAGCTGGGATTCAAACAGGGGCTAACCAGGATGAATTTCACAGCGTAGAAAGAAAAGAGGCAAGATGCTGGACAAAATACATAAGTTTATTCTATTGTACAAAATGCACACGGTTAAACAAAAGAGTAACACCCTAAGTTTCCGGACATATATGCACATAGGCAAAGTACAAATAAATACAAGGGAATGACAAACACCAAATACAGTGCAGTGGTTACCTCTGGAGAGCAAGGTATGCAATTAAACAGAAGGGCTAGTATCCTTCACTTCTACTGGGTTGTACTAAACCATCCTCCTGGGATCCAGTCACTTGTTTATGCCTTATTAATGATTTACTACAATGCTGAAGTTTATTTTCTAGTATTATGTTTTTGATATTTATACCTATGCTATTCTTAGGAGTTTAGTTCACACTTGAAAGAGTATAAAAGATAGTTTACCATGAACAAATCAGGATATTCTGGTCCCACCTGGACTTAAAAAACACACCACCACTACAGTCATTGGACATGTGCCCCCTTCCCACTATCCAGAGGCCTTCCTCTATCTCCTCAGTTTATTAATTTAATACTTTAATAATTTTAATACTTTGATAAGTACATTCACAAGGCCCACAATTCAAAACTTACAAAAGATCAAGTCCGGAAACCTTCCGTTCCCATGCTGTAAGCCAGTCAGCAGGATCTGCTTCCAGAGACATTTTATATAGCTATATGCAAATACACGTGTACACACACACACACACACTGCTGTGTTATGTTTCCCATCACACGCTTGAAAATGGTGTGTGATTTGAATTTGTCTCTTTTTTAGCCAGTGTTGAAATTGTTTTGCTCTTGATTTTCAACTCAAGCAAAATCTTCCAAAGTACACAAATATGTACATATATACACGCAGATACACACTGTAAATATAGATGGGTCATTTTGTTCCAATGTCAGTGTCTCGTACACACAGTCCTTGTTGTGTGTTTTCCTCCTATTCATGTCCCTAGCTTTCTTAGTGGTACATAAAGAGCTTCCTTGCTCTGTTTTTACGGGTGTTCTGTAGACGATCTGGCCCTTCCTCTGCCAATGGAATTAGGTTGTTTCCAATCATCTGCTGTTACTAGTAATGCTGCATACATAAATGCCTGGAAATACCATTTTGCAGGTGTATGAGCATATTGGCAGGATAAATTGCTAAAAGTAGAAGTGCTGGATCAAGGATATGTATGTATATTTGTAATACTGTCCAACTGCCTCCATTGGGCTGTGCCAATTCACACCTCTGCCAGCCATGCGGGTGGGTGCCGGTTTCCCCATATGCTCTGACACAGTGTGACACAGTGTGTTATGTTTGCCAACTGAATGGCTGAAGGAATGGTCTGCCGTTGTCGTTGTTTTTTTTTTTTTTTTAAGATTGCCAGTGCTGAATTTATTTTGCTCATGTACTTTAGCTACAGCAAAATCTCCTGAAGTGAGAAGAGCACTTATTGCCCTATTAAGTAAGCCATCATAGTTTTGACATACTGGGAGGTCTGAAGACCAGAACCATTTTGTTTTATAATAATATAATATATTATAATTTTATTGAGGCATATTTTACATGGCCTACGTCCATCCATTCCAAGGGTCCGTGTCAATCATTTTAAGTACACTTACCTAGTCGTGCAACCATCACCATAGTCAGCTTTGGAACATCTCCATCACCCTAGGGTGACCTCTCATGTCCACTCTCAGCCTCTTTCCTTTTCCTTCTTTCTTTGCCAGGCCCCTGCTAATCTCCTCCCCACCTGTATTCATTTTGTTTGGACGTTTTCTGTGAATGGGATTGTATAATGTGTGGTCTCTTAGGTCTGGTTCCTTTCCCTCTGCGTCACAGTTGAGTCTGTTGTAGCGAACCTTGATTGGTGTTTCCTTTTTTTGTAGGAAATCTAAATAACATTCTATTGCCACACGCACCACAGTTTGCCTATCCAGTCATCACCTGATATTTAGGCTCTTCCAAATTTTTGGCTATTATGAGCAATGCTCCTATATCCTCGTACAAACTCCTTTGTGTGGACCTATTTTTGTTTCTCTTGGATAGAGTATCAATAGTGGACTGATGGCTCATTTGGTATGTTCATATTTAACTTTTAAGAAATGGACAAGCATTTCCCAAAGCAGCTGTACCATTTTACATTCCTTCCAGCACCACAGGAGTGTTCCTTTTCTTCTACACCCTCAAATTTTGTTACTGTCAGTCTTCCTGATTATGGCCATCCTAGTGGGAATGAAATGGTCTCACTGAAGTTTTAAGTTTTATCTCCCTAAGACTAATGATGTCAAGCATCTTTTCATGTGCTAATTAGCTATTCATATATGATCCTTTGTGGATTATCTATTCAAGACTTTTGCCCATTTTTTGATTGAATTGTCTTCTTACTGAGATGCAAGAGTTTTTTGTTTATCCTGGATACAAACCCCTTATCAGGTATTTGTTTTCCAATATCTTCCCCCAGTATGCTTTTGTCTTTGCATTTTCTTGACGGCATCTTTTGAAGTGCAAAAGTTTTTAATTTTGATGAGGTTCAATTTATCAATTTCGTCTGTTTCATTTCTGTTATATGTGTGGGGTTGATCATCTCTTTATATGTTGAACACCCTTTATTATGTTTCAAATCCATTTACATTTTCTTTTCTGAGAAATGTCTGTTCATATCCTTTGGCTTTTTAAAATATTGGGTTATTGATCTTTTTAAAATAGAGCTGTAGGGGCTCTTTATATATGAGAAAAATTATCTCTTGTGTATGGTCCTCATTACAAGTAATTATCCTACGTGTCATCTGTCATTTGACTTCACTTGGGGTCTGTTTTGCCATGCAGGTTAGAAAATTTTGTGTGTGTCATTTAAAATTTCATTTTTTTTTCTTCTACCACTCCTGGGTTGTGCAACAGAGGTAGAAATGTCTTTCCCAACATTTCTTCCTTGGCCTCCTCGAATTCTTTTGTGTTTTTGTTTTGTTTGGCATTTAAATCTTTGGTCCATCTGGAATCATTCTCGGGTGAAGGATAAAGAAACAGAGATTTAATTTTCTTTTTTCCAGACAAGAACCTGGTTATTCTAATCCCATTTGTTAAAATTTCCCCCTTACTCAAGAAAGGCGTGATGCCATCTTTATTATGTATTAAACTGGCCTATGTATTTGGGTATATTTCTTGACTTTCTATTCTTTTCCATTGATGTGTCTTTCTACTTATTTGCCTGAGCCAATGGGATCTTAATAGCAAGGCTCCATACTACTCGCTTCTCCTTACATTGTGTAATTACATTCGGAATTTTACTGGTTATACTTGGCTATTTACTTTCACCTCAAGTTTAGAATTAGGCTGCTCACCTTCTGTGTGGCCTGCCCCTGCCCTGAAACATAATGCCATTGGTATTTTGTTTAGATCATATCACACGTGTGATGATGTTTGGGAGAAGTGATGTATTATAATGTGGAGGATCCCTACCCAAGGACACAGTATGCTTTTCCCTCTTTCTATTTGCATCCCTCATACTTTTTAAAACTTTTCTTCACAGAGAACACACCTTTATTGTTAAGTTTGCTCCTGGCTGCTTTATCTTTGTGTTGTTGGTGCTGGTGTAAATGGACAGTTTTGTAGTATTTTCTATCTAGCTGCTGTTTGTACACACCAAAGCTTTTGCTCTCTGTAACTCCCTCTATTCCTTCTCACACTGTTTAATTTTCAATTTATTCTCTTTGCTTTTCTAAGTGTAGGGCATACCTGAAAAGTGATTATTTTGCCTCTTCTGTTCCAATTTCTATATCTCTACATTCTTTTTCATGTTCAGCGGTGTTCAACAGATCCTAGGGAAATCCTTGCACTATATATGACATTGATGGACTTTTCATGGCCATCCTTGTGACTTTCATGACATTGGTGGACTTTTCATGGCCATCATTGTGCCTTTCAAGACATTGGTGGAATTGTTTCTAGTGCATATCATTAAGCATAATATTAGATCTTGAACTAAGAACTACTTTATCTAATCAAAGAAGTATTCCTATATTCTAATTTTTTTTTTTGCTTTACTTTTTAAAATCAAGAATGGATGTTGAATCTGCAAAAGGCTCCATCAGCCTCCACAGAGATGCACTCAGGGTTTTCCATTTTGAATCTCTTTATAGGATGCAGTGTATTCGCAGACATCCTCAACAGCAGCCATTCTTGCATTCTGGAATAGATGCCACTTGATTGTGGTGTTCTGCTTCCTTAATGTGCTGCTGGTTGTGGTGTGTTAATATTTCAGTTTGAATTATTGCATTAATACTTGTAAGGAAGACTCATCTGCGACTCTGTTTGTATTTGGTCTTCTTTGGGAGCATTGGTGTCAATGTGATTATGCTCACTTTGCAGAAAGTGTTTGTATTGCTTGTGTGTGTGTGTGTGTGTGTTTTTTTTTTTTACAAATACAAAGTGGACTCTTCATGCACACGCTCTAATGATTATGCTTTGTCTGTTTCTTCATCCTCCATCTCTGCTTGGTGATAATTATCACGAGCTCCTGTGGAGATGTCCATGTGTCCGGCTGCAGGTACACTTCATGGGTGACCTCACCTAATTGTTATATCAGCCCAGGGAGGGAGGTACATGGGGGAGGAGCCCCCTGAGGCTGCAGACCCAGCAGGTGGTGGGACTGTGGTCCATCACCTCTACCCTGTCCCAACTCTTCTTCTCCTGTCTTTACAATTCATGGTTTTTGGCCTTCTTTGCCTTATCTTAACATATTAACCAGATGTCTTCATCTTCTTTTGTTTTTAGCTATATGAATCCTCCTTTTGAATGTTTCTTGTATACAATGTAGACATTGCATCAATATGTTTAATCCTGTAATCATTACCTTTCTAAACGAACACGAAGCACATTTGGTCCCTGGCTGTGGGATTTCAAGATACAACTTGGGCCTGACAATTTAGCTACGGGGGCAAGACCTCACCAGGTAACAAAGGGAAATAACACTAGGTCAAAAGGTTAGTCACTCAAGGCAGGACTTGATGAACCCCCAAACAGTAGGGTGTAGAGTGTGTGGTCACTTGACTTCTGAGGAGGACAGGAGTCTGTCAGAGGCTGGAACGAGGGCTGAGGAGCTGCTGTCAGCTTCTGACAGGAGGTGCGGGAAGAGCATGACCCTCTGACACTAAAGGCTCCCTCGGGGGAGCACAGGGGGAAGGGGGGCTGACTGTGGGGACAGTAGTGCTGAGGTGGAGAAACCCTGATTGTGGAATGCTTTATGCCCCCTAACTAGTTCCCTCCTTATGAACAGTAGCTGCTCTCTGTGTCTGTGTGATAAACGGTGTGGCCACAAACAGCTGTTTCTGTTTATGGCACAGGTCAGCAAATCATATTGCATAGGCCAAATCTGGCCCGTTGGCCAATTTCTAAATAAAGCTTTATTGGAACACAGCCATATCCATTAATTACCTCCTGTCTGTGTCCACTTTCATGCTAGAATAGCAGAGTTGAGTAGTTGTGCCAGAGAATGTGTGTTCCACTGCCTCAAATATTTACTATTTGGCCCCCTATGGAAAAAATTTATTGTCTCCGGTCTATGGCAACTTGTCTTATTATTTGCTTCCTATAAATTCCTTAAAAAGCATTTATGGGTCAAAGAGTAGACACATTAAACATCTGATGAAGTATACTTGGTCCATGTCCTTCAAAAAGGTCATGCTAATTTATGTATTTTTGTATCCAGCCACAATGTATGGGAGTGACCTTTTTCCACATGTTCACCAACTCCTGCGATTATCATGATTTAAAATTTTTACCAATCCTATAGGTGAAAAGAGATATAGTGACATTATTTTATATTTGAGTTTCTTTGTGAGTTTTCAAGTTTTGAAAAATAAGTTCACATTTTTTTTGCCTTCTTTTCTATTGAGGTGTTTAGATTTTTCTTCTTTCATAAGAACTCTTTATATATGAAAGATAGCCATTATCATCTACATTGCAAATATTTTCTCCACTTTATCATATGATTTTAATTCCAGTTATGATATTTTTTGCCATTTGAGTTTTATGTGGTCCAGTATATTAGCTTGAGTATATGAGTGAGTTT
Organism: Neogale vison; assembly: GCF_020171115.1. Classification (NCBI taxonomy): domain Eukaryota; kingdom Metazoa; phylum Chordata; class Mammalia; order Carnivora; family Mustelidae; genus Neogale; species Neogale vison. The sequence goes on from NC_058093.1 coordinate 43,509,607, forward strand.
CACTTTTAACAGCAATGCTTCTAGTGCTCTGCTGCTGAGCACGATGCCAACTTTCTCTTGGTTTCTATGATAAATACCCTGAGGTTAAGAACAGTTTTCCTATTTCTAGCTTATTGAGGCTTTTCTAAAACAGACTTACATGTCAATTTCATGCCACAAATGCATCTGCAGAGATGTTTCTCTAGAAGAGCATGAATATGGTAAAGAGTTGACTCTTGACAAGTGAGCAGGAGTGAAGTGGGGGACAAAGGGAAGAAGGCCAATCTGGGATGAGGAGAGAGCATGACGTGCAGAAAGGCACTGAAGGTGCAGTGACACAGGGCACAGGGAGGATGGGCCAGTGGACCACTGGGGCTCATGGCAGGACGATGGGGATGAGTGAACCACAGATGACACCCGGAGGCAAGCAGGGACCAGAACATAAAGGGCCCTTGAAATCAAGCTGCTCAGAACTTACCAAGAAAGTAAGCCCGGTGTGTTGTCATGTCTCTTTCAAAGGAAAGACAGTAGGAAGAGTGATTTCATTTTGAAATACATTTAGAAGTCCACAATTGATGAAACATTGAGATATTTCCATGTAAATATTTGCAGGAAAATGACCCAAACCTAATAACACTATGAATCCATTCAGGTTACAGTTTAAAGAAATGGGGTTACAATGGATTTGTGTTTTCTTTCTCAAGCATCTCTGTACCTGTTGTGGTGTCTTGTTGGAAAAGATAATGGCTGACCCTCCTTCTTCCACATTAGGGTATTCAGGAAATGTGCCAGTTAAGTTCCTGAGGAAGAAAAAGAGGGAAATTAAGTAGGAATGAACCCCATACTCTCTGTTATACTTCCCACTGGCTAGCTCTGCTCACTGAAATGGGGGACAGTTCTTAGGATGGAAGCTCTCTGCCCCTTGCAGCCAGATACTCTGCCTCAAAGGAACAGCAGACCTGGCCATATCCCTGGAGGTCTGCTTCCTCCAGATAATTGTTGTTCCGAAATAGACACACCTCTCTCTCTCTTTTTAATTTTTAAAAAAATTTCTTTTCAGTGTTCCAGAATTAATTGTTTATGCACCATACCCAGGACTCCATGCAATACGTGCCCTCCTTAATACCCACCACCAGGCTCACCCAACCTCCCACCCCTCCTTCCTTTCAAAACCCTCAGATTGTTTCTCAGAGTCCACAGTCTCTCATGGTTCATCTCCCCCTCCAATTTCCCCCAACTCCCTTCAACTCTCCAGCTCCCCATGTCCTCCGTGTTATTCCACAAATAAGCGAAACCATATGATAATTGACTCTCTTCTTGACTTATTTCACTCAGCATAATCTCTTCCAGTCCTGTCCATGTTGATACAAAAGTTGGGTATTCATCCTTTCTGATGGAGGCATAATACTCCACAGTATATACGGACCACATCTTCCTTATCCATTCGTCCATTGAAGGGTGTCTTGGTTCGTTCCACATTTTGGTGACTGTGGCCACTGCTGCTACGAACATTGGGGTACAGGTGGCCCTTCTTTTCACTACATCAGTATCTTTGGGTTAAATACCCAGTAGTGCAATTGCAGGGTCATAGGGAAGCTCTACTTTTAATTTCTCAAGGAATCTCCACACTGTTTTCCAAAGTGGCTGCACCAACTTGCATTCCCACCAACAGTGTAAGAGGGTTCCCCTTTCTCCACATCCTCTCCCAACACATGTTGTTTACTGTCTTGTCAATTTTTGCCATTCTAACTTGTGTAAGGTGTCATCTCAATATGGTTTTGATTTGAATTTCCCCGATGGCTAATGATGATGAACATTTTTTTCATGTGTCTGTTAGCCATTTGTATGTCTTTATTGGAGAAGTGTCTGTTCATGTCTTCTGACCACTTTTTTTTTTCAATTTATTTATTTTCAGAAAAACATTATTCATTATTTTTTTCACCACACCCAGTGCTCCATGCAAGCCGTACCCTCTATAATACCCACCACCTGTACACCAACCTCCTACCCCCCCGCCACTTCAAACCCCTCAGATTGTTTTTCAGAGTCCATAGTCTCTCATGGTTCACCTCCCCTTCCAATTTACCCAAATTCCCTACTCCTCTCTAACGCCCCTTGTCCTCCATGCTATTTGTTATGCTCCACAAATAAGTGAAACCATATGATAATTGACTCTATCTGCTTGACTTATTTCACTCAGCATAATCTCTTCCAGTCCCGTCCATGTTGCTACAAAAGTTGGGTATTCATCCTTTCTGATGGAGGCATAATATTCCATAGTGTATATGGACCACATCTTCCTTATCCATTCATCCGTTGAAGGGCATCTTGGTTCTTTCCATAGTTTGGCGACTGTGGCCATTGCTGCTATAAACATTGGGGTACAGATGGCCCTTCTTTTCAGGACATCTGTGTCTTTGGGGTAAATACCCAGGAGTGCAATTGCAGGGTCATAGGGAAGCTCTATTTTTAATTTCTTGAGGAATCTCCACACTGTTCTCCAAAGAGGCTGCACCAACTTGCATTCCCACCAACGGTGTAAGAGGGTTCCCCTTTCTCCACATCCTCTCCAACACATGTTGTTTCCTGTTTTGTTAATTTTGGCCATTCTAACTGGTGTAAGGTGATATCTCAATGTGGTTTTAATTTGAATCTCCCTGAGGGCTAATGATGATGAGCATTTTTTCATGTGTCTGATAGCCATTTGTATGTCTTGATTGGAGAAGTATCTGTTCATATCTTCTGCCCATTTTTTGATGTGTTTGTTTCGTGTGGGTTGAGTTTGAGGAGTTCATTATAGATCCTGGATATCAACCTTTTGTCTGTACTGTCATTTGCAAATATCTTCTCCCATTCTGTGGGTTGCCTCTTTGTTTTTTTGACTGTTTCTTTTGCTGTTCTGCCCACTTTCTGACAAAATTATCTGTTTTGTGTGTGTTGAGTTTGAGGAGTTCTTTATAGGTTCTGGATATCAGCTCTTTGTCTGTAGTGTCACTTGTGAATATCTTCTCCCATTATGTGGGTTGCCTCTTTGTTTTGTTGACTGTTTCCTTTGCTGTGCAGAAACTTTTGATCTTGATGAAGTCCCAAAAGTTCATTTCTGCTTTTGTTTCCTTTGCCTTTGGAGACATATCTTGAAAGAAGTTGCTGTGGCTGATGTCGAAGAGGTTACTGCCTATGCTCTCCTCTAGGATTCTGATGGATTCCTGCCTCAGGTTGAGATCTTTTATCCATTTTGAGTTTATCTTTGACACACCTCTCTTTAGAACAGATTGTACTTTTCTCCTCCTCCTTCTTTTTTTTAAAAATTATTGAGGTACCCTGTGCTTGAATTAGGAATGAAGACAGAAGCACAAATCACTTCTTCCTGTTTAAATTTTAGGATAAACACAGGATTTTGAAACTAAACAGAAGGATGGGGTTGTTCAGATGACAAATTTAGTAATAATGCATGAAATACACAGACAAGCTTTAGGTTTCCATAAGGCTAAGGCTTCATTTCGTGTGAGTTCCAGATAGTAATTTTTTGTGTGTGTCACCGTACAATTTCTACATTTTAAAAAGCATACCTTGCAATTTAATATTGAGGAATTTCAGGAGGCATGTGTAGTTACAATTACTAAGTTCCAAGAATCCACTGAAGTAGAAAATCTAAGGATTAGAGGAGACAACCATGCTTATAAGTTCTCAAACTTTTGACCTTTGGAGCCTTTATATTCTTGACAATTTTTGAATATCTCAAGGAGCTTTTGTTTATATGAGTTATAATTATTGAAATTTCTGTAATAAATATTAAAACCAGGAAATTTCTAAAATACACATTTTAAAGTCACTCAACAATAACAATAATAAACTCATTATATGTTCACATAAGTGACATTTTTAGTATATGTTCCAAAACAACAACAACAACAAAATAGTGAGAAGAGTGTTCCTGTTCTGCCAATTTGAAATCTTTTCAACGTCTGGCTTGATGGAGGGTAGGCATGTGCTCATACGTGCTTCTGTATCCATTCTGCCGCCTGTTCTGTTTTGGTTGAAGTTTGAGAAGAAAATCTGTCCTCACATTTGACACATCTCCCCATATCAAAATCACACTCATCCATAACTCCACTGGTCTCAAAACCGAAACTCTAAGTAACGGGAAGCTCTCAGGCTCACAGAGGTGATTACCAGATTTCCAAAATTTTAATTTTTTTTAGGTCAGAGCTTTGCTTTCAGGCTCATTTGTTTCATTTTTGAGAAAATGCCTCTCAAAAGTCAAAGTTTGTCGTTTTCTAGATTAAAAATGATGTTCAGTGGATAGTGGCTGGTTCAGCTGCAGGCAGATGACCTCACAGGTTGGCTCCTTGTGGCCACCATATTTCCACGAGCTTCCCAAGACTGCACCCCCAATTTTGTCACATAGCAAATGAAAAAGCTGTGTAGTCAAGGTTCAAATCTTACTACAATTATTTTTTACTGTGTCCTCAAGGATATTGCTAAATGAAACTGTTTTTTAAAGCAGATGCCTAGTAGTGAGGACCACAATGATTCTAAGTAGGGGTCACAGCTTGATTCATGCTGAGAACTGATTCATGCTCTGCTTGCTGGGGCCCCATTGTTCCTGTGGAATTACTCTGAAAACTTTTAAAAATAGTCACATCATTGTCTGAACAAAATATCTCAGGTCTCTTGAACTTTTCCTGTGGGCTCATTCAGTAGGAACACGACTCAGCACCTCAGCTTTGCTTTGAAAGGAACTGAACACAATGGGGCATGTGTGGAGAAATGTAAGGACAAGGATGACAGAGGAGATCACACACTAAATGTGTAATTCTGTCAATGGAGTTGCCATCATTGGAGGTACTTTGGTGGCCTTATGCACTCATTTACCATCCACCTCTGTCCATCCAACCATCCATCCATCTATCCATCCATGCTTCCTCCCTTCATATAGTCAATCAACAAACACCTGATTAGTACCAACTAGATTCTGGATGCAGTGATGGGAAAGAGTGATCTGAAGGTATTAAAATGTCAGCCCTTGCCTGGATGCCCTCACCTTCCACCATCACATGGCTGGTATATGTAGTTGACCTCAAACACTTCTTGTCCACAAGACTCAAATCTCAATGCCTATTAAACTGCCTGACCACCATCTGTCTTGTTCTGTGTATCACTTGGCCTTGATGGGTCTTGGATAAGAACTGTGAATACACCTGGACTAAAAGCTCTAGCATTCTCTGTTCTGTGCACCCACTTGATCATTCCCCTGACGGTCATCTTTACAGGCAGCTCCACTAATTTTATTTCCACACTTTAAAGCTTGAGTGTCCTTGAGGACACAGAACAAACCTAGAAACTTATATAAACTAGAGCCCCAAAGAATTTACATGTGCCATTTTTAAAGTAGAATTCTTTTAAAAAATTTTTTATATCTAAAAAATTTTTTTAAACATTTAAAAAAAAGATTTTATTTATTTATTTGACAGAGAGACACAGCGAGAGAGGGAACACAAGCAGGGGAGTGGGAGAGGGAGAAGCAGATTCCCTGCTGAGCAGGGAGCCTGATGTGGGACTTGATCCCAGGACCCTGGCAACATGACCTGAGCTGAAGGCAGATACTTAATGACTGAGCACCTCTAAAGTAGAATTCTTTTTTTTTCCATTTAATATTATCTTATTTCTTTTTAGTGTTCCAGCATTCATTGTTTCATGCACCACACCCAGGGCTCCATGCAATATGTGCCCTCCATAATACCCACCACCAGGCTCACCCAACCTCCCACCCCTCCTTCCTTTCAAAACCCTCAGATTGTTTCTCAGAGTCCACAGTCTCTCATGGTTCATCTCCCCCTCCAATTTCCCCCAACTCCCTTCTACTCTCCAGCTCCCCATGTCCTCCGTGTTATTCCACAAATAAGCGAAACCATATGATAATTGACTCTCTTCTTGACTTATTTCACTCAGCATAATCTCTTCCAGTCCTGTCCATGTTGATACAAAAGTTAGGTATTCATCCTTTCTGATGGAGGCATAATACTCCACAGTATATACGGACCACATCTTCCTTATCCATTCGTCCATTGAAGGGTGTCTTGGTTCGTTCCACATTTTGGTGACTGTGGCCACTGCTGCTACGAACATTGGGGTACAGGTGGCCCTTCTTTTCACTACATCAGTATCTTTGGGTTAAATACCCAGTAGTGCAATTGCAGGGTCATAGGGAAGCTCTACTTTTAATTTCTCAAGGAATCTCCACACTGTTTTCCAAAGTGGCTGCACCAACTTGCATTCCCACCAACAGTGTAAGAGGGTTCCCCTTTCTCCACATCCTCTCCCAACACATGTTGTTTACTGTCTTGTCAATTTTTGCCATTCTAACTTGTGTAAGGTGTCATCTCAATATGGTTTTGATTTAAATTTCCCCGATGGCTAATGATGATGAACATTTTTTTCATGTGTCTGTTAGCCATTTGTATGTCTTTATTGGAGAAGTGTCTGTTCATGTCTTCTGCCCATTTTTTGACAAGATTATCTGTTTTGTGTGTGTTGAGTTTGAGGAGTTCTTTATAGGTTCTGGATATCAGCTCTTTGTCTGTAGTGTCACTTGCGAATATCTTCTCCCATTCTGTGGGTTGCCTCTTTGTTTTGTTGACTGTTTCCTTTGCTGTGCAGAAGCTTTTGATCTTGATGAAGTCCCAAAAGTTCATTTCTGCTTTTGTTTCCTTTGCCTTTGGAGACATATCTTGAAAGAAGTTGCTGTGGCCGATGTCGGAAAGATTACTGCCTATGTTCTCCCCTAGGATTTTGATAGATTCCTGCCTCACATTGAGGTCTTTTATTCATTTCGAGTTTGTCTTTGTGTATGGTGTAAGAGAATGGTCGAGTTTCATTCTTCTCTATGTAGCTGTCCAATTTTCCCAGCACCATTTATTGAAGAGACTGTCTTTTTTTCCACTGTGTATTTTTTCCTGCTCTGTTGAAGTTTATTTGCCATAGAGTTGAGGGTCCATATCTGGGCCCTCTGCTCTGTTCCACTGATCCATGTGTCTGTTTTTCTGCCAGTACCATGCTGTCTTGGTGATCACAGCTTTGTATTAAAGCTTGAAATCAGGCAACATGATGCCCCCAGTTTTGTTTTTCTTTTTTAACACTTCCTTAGCAATGTGGGGTCTCTTCTGGTTCCATACACATTTTAGGATTGCTTGTTCCAGCTCTTTGAAAAACGTCAGTGGAATTTTGATCAGGATGGCATTGAAAGTATGGATTGCTCTATGTAGTATAGACATTTTAACAAGGTTTATTCTTCCAATCCATGAGCATGGAATGGTCTTCCATCTTTTTGTGTCTTCTTCAATTTCTTTCATACGTGTTCTGTAGTTCTTCGAGTACTGATCCTTTACGTCTTTGGTTAGGTTTATTCCCAGGTATCTCATGGTTGCTACAGTAAATGGAATCAATTTTCTAATTTCCCTTTCTGTATTTTCATTGTTAGTGTATAAGAAGGCAACCAATTTCTATACACTGATTTTGTATCCTGCCACATTACTGAATTGCTGTATGAGTTCTAGTAGTTTGGGGGTGGAGACTTTGGGTTTTCCATATAAAGTATCATGTCATCTGTGAAGACAAAGCATTTGATTTCTTCATTACCAATACCATTGAATACTTTTTATTTCTTTTTGTTGTCTGATTGCTGTTGCTAGGACTTCTAGTACTATGTCGAACATAGTGGTGGGAGTGGGCATCCTTGTCATGTTCCTGATCTCAAAGGGAAGGCGGTCAGCTTTTCCCTATTGAGGATGATATTTGCTGAGGTTTTTCATAGATAGATTTTATGAGGTTGAGGAATGTTCCCTCTTTCCCTATACTATGAATCATTTTAATCAGGAATGGATGCTGTATCTTGTCAAATGCTTTTCCTGCATCAATTGAGAGGACCATGTGGTTCTTCTCTCTTCTCTTATTGACTTGTTCTATCACATTGATTTGCGAATGTTGAACCACCCTTGCATCCCATGGATAAATCCCACCTGGTCATGGTGGATAATCTTTTTAATGAACTGTTGGATCCTATTAGCTAGGACCTTGTTGAGAATCTTAGCATCCACATTCATCAGAGATATTGGTCAGAAATTCTCCTTTTTGGTGGGGTCTTTGCCTAGTTTGGGAACCAGAGTAATGTTGGCTTCATAAAAAGAGTCTGGAAGTTTAACTTCTGTTTTTATTTTCCAAAACAGCTTCAGGAGAATAGGTATTATTTCTTCTTTGAATGTTTAGTAGAATTCTCCAGGGAATCCATCAGGTCCTGGGCTCTTGTCTCTTGGGAGATTTTTGATCACTGCTTCAATCTCGTTAATAGATATTGGTATATTCAGGTTGTCAATTTCTTCCTGATTCAGTTTTGGAAGTTTATAGCTTTCCAGGAATGCATCCATTTTGTCTAGGTTGCTTAACTTATTAGCTTATAACGTTGATAATAATTTCTGATTATTGTTCCTATTTCCTTGGTGTTAGTCATGATTTCTCCCTTTTCATTCATTATTTTATTAATTTGGGTCCTCTCTCTTCTCTTTTGGATTAATTTGGCCAATGGTTTATCGATATTATTGATTCTTTAAAAAAAAAACCACCTTCTAGTTTCATTGATGTGTTCTACTGTAACTCTAGTTTCTACCTCATTGATCTCTGCTCTAATCTTGATTATTTCCCTTCTTGTATTTGGGATTAGCTTAATTTGTTGTTGATTCTCCAGTTCTTTAAGGTGTAAAGAGAGCTGGTGTATTCTGGATTTTTCAGTTTTTTTGCTGTATACCATAGGTTTTGGACCAAAGTGTCTTCATTCTCATTGGTTTCCATGAATTGTTTAAGTTTTTCTTTGATTTCCTGGTTGAGCCAAACATTTTTAAGCAAGGTGGTCTTTAGCTTCCAGGTGTTTGAATTCCTTACAAACTTTTTCTTGTGGTTGAGTTCCAGTTTCAAAGCATCATGGTCTGAGAATATACAGGGTATATTTTTTGGTATTGGTTGAGCCCTGATGTGACCCAGTATGTGGTCTATTCTGGGGAAAGTTCCATGTGCACTCAAGAAGAATGAGTATTCTGTCGTTTTAGGGTGGAGTGTTCTGTATATATCTATGAGGTCCATCTGGTCCAATGTGTCATTCAATGCTCTTCTTTATTGATTTTCTGCTTGGATGATCTGTCTATTACTGAGAGTGGTGTGTTAAGATCCCCTATTATCAACGTAGTCATATCAATATGACTCTTTATCTTGATTAACAGTTGTCTTATGTAGTTGGCTGCTCCTGTATTGGGGGCATAAATATATACAATTCTTAAATCTTCTTGGTGGATAGACCCTTTAAGAATGATGCAGTGTCCTTCTTTATTCTGACTACAGTCTTTTTTTTAATTAATTGATTTATTTTCAGCTTAACAGTATTTATTATTTTTTCACCACATCCAGTGCTCCATGCAATCTGTGCCCTCTATAGTACCCACCACCTGGTACCCTAACCTCCCACCCCCCCGCCACTTCAAATCCCTCAGATTTGTTTTTCAGAGTCCATAGTCTCTCATGATTCACCAGTCTTTAGTTTAAAATCTAATTTATCTGGTATGAGAATTGCTATCCCAGCTCTCTTTTGAGGCCCACTGGCATGAAAGATGCTTCTCTCTCCCATATCCTTAAGTTCCCTAAAGTAGAATTCTTAATGAGATTACACATCCATTGTCATAGTGAGATTTAAAAATATTACATTGTTCATAGTACTTTTTTGGCAAAAATAGTATTAACTATATTTATTCTTTTTTTTAAATTTTAAAAAAGATTTTTATTTATTTGTCAGAGAGAGAGAGCTCGCACAAGCAGGCAGAGTGGCAGGAAGAGGCAGAGAGAGAAGCAGCCTCCCCACTGAGCAAGGAGCCCAATGTGGAACTCGATCCCAGGACCCTGGGATCATGACCTGAGCCAAAGGCAGCGGCTTAACCCACTGAGCACCCAGACATCCCTATATTTATTCTTAACAGATAAAAGAACATATTTAGTTCTTAAAGTCTCATTAAATAGTTCCTGATAATCTGAAATTGGATGTCTTGAACTTAAATAACACAAAAACTGTTGTAGGGCACACATTTAAGAGATATATTTATATGTATTTAAAGAGATTTAAAATTCTTATCTAGAAATGACAGTTTAGCCTGATAGGTTTGTCCCACTCCCCCACATGTGCACACACGTGTGCATGCATACTTGCACACACACAGTTATGCACACACACACATGCACATGCACACACGCACACACACACATACGTGCTTCCCTGTGCTCACTCCACCCCATGGTCTCCCAACTTCAGCGAGGAGAACTCTGTCCCCAGAGCTGTTGTTGCTTCCCTGCTTTGGGAGATCCCAAGTGCACCCCGGGTTTGCCCTGACTGGGCTTCTCTCCTTAGCCCTGTCCCCGTGACCTGGTCACGTAGAGCATGCCATGAGAACACAGGTCTTGAGTTTTGTTTTATGTTTCCTTGCCTGCTGGGTTTCACGTTCACATTTTTGGTTGCGTGCAATGGCAGAGATGGGGATGTGTCTTCCCTCTCCCGAGTCAGGGTGTTCAGAGCTGGACATGTTCGCTCTGTCCCATTGATCACCATCAGGAAAGCTGTGAGGTGAGGAGTGTTTCAGCATTCTGGGCTCCGCGCCCTGGGAGCTGCGGCAGACAGACAGCTTTGACTTGGGGACGATGGAAGAGAATATAATTTTGACTCCCACCACGTTCCTGGCAGAAACAGCTGGGGGCTGACAGCATTAGCTGCAGGTGACAGGACCATCTGGGGACTCCTGGGGGAGTAACTGAGGAGCTCCAATGACACGGTGTCAGGAAAGATTACAAGTGGAAACAATATATCTGGTTTCTGCTGGACTCCGCTCCCCCTACAGGCATGTCATTCCTGTCTTCACCTTCTTCACAGCCCCTGCATCACCAGGGGTGGCAGCGGTCCATTCAGTTGGGCACAGACATGGTGTATGCCCACCACCCACAGGGTCTTGGCACCACTGGTGCCCATCCAGGTCCCTATCTGGAAATCCTGCCACTGTGTGTAGGGCTGACACAGGGTGGGAACACTAGCTTATTCAAACAACTGGAATTGCAAAATGATGGAAAATTCTCCTGCCCATCCCACCCCAGGACTCTGTTCCTGATTGCCTAAACGTGTCCTGGGCAGAGGAGAGTGGGGACCTGCCATCAGACAGAGATGGCTGGTCCCCTCTCTTCACTGGGGGGACAGAACCATTGCTCTCCAAGATGGGCCAGACTGGTCCTAACTCCCAGGACCTCAGAATGTGACCTTACTTGGAAATCAGACCATTGTGGATAGCAGTAGTTGAGAGGAGGTCATACTGGATGGACTAGGGTGGACTGAAATCCAGTATGACTAGTGTCTTTATAAAAAGGGGAAATCTGGACCCCAGGGCAGACACAAACAGAGGGAGGATGTGTGAGGACACAGGGAGAAGACAGCTATCCATATGCCAAGGAGAGAGGCCTGGAACAGTTTTCCCTCATAGCTTGTGCAAGGAATAACCCGGCTGTCACCATGGAGATCTTGGACTTGGAGCCCCAGCCTGGGAGGGAGGGAATTCCCACTGTTCCAACAGCCCAGGCTATGGTCCTTGTTACCGTCACCCTAGGAGGCTAATCCATGAGTTTGGCAATGAGTTTGCTGCGGCTGACTTCTGCAGATGTTTTACAAATTCCATTCCACTCTCTCTGGATCTCTTATATGGCCCAATTCTCTTTTCTGGAAGGTTTTCTTTCTTGGCTTCCTCCTACCTCTCTCATCCCTCCTCTGGCTTTTTAGGCAACCCCTTCTCTGCCTCACACAGTAGGAGCTTAGATTGGATGGCCTATAATCAATATTTGAGCCCTCCACTGTCCCTTCTTTCTGAAGTGAATTGTTAATTGGATTCCCTCCATGTTCTCCTGCCCCTGCTGACCACCTCCTTAGCCTGCTGGGCCAGGGCCTCCTCGTCTTCCCACTTGTAGGTGTTGAGACCCAGGACTCCATCCTTAGGCTCTTTTCTGTGCACACCCATCAGGGTCTCATCCGGTTTCGTGGCTTCAAACAGCACTGTGGGCTTCACCTCTCCCAATGCCCAGTCTCTTGCTTGTCTGTCCCCTGGGCCACAGACCTACATTCAGGTGCCTGCCCAGTACCCTCTCCAAAATGCAGTGAGTTCTTAGGCTCCGATGGCCCAGGCTCAACCCTTATTCTCATTTTGTCCCCACAATCTCCTCCTCCTCTCACATTTCCCTGTTTAAGAAAATGGGAACTCTTCTAGTCGTTCCAGAGGCAAAAGCCTAGACTCCTGCTCACGTGCTCTCCTCTTTCATATCTCTGTCCAACCCATCTGCCCACCCTGCTGGTTCCACATTCTGATCACACCTGCCGTCTGACCACCTCTTAATGCTTGTGCTGGTCCCTCCACCACCATCTCTAATGCCTTCCTACAAAGTACTGGATCCCAATAGGAAGCACCCACAGCTCCAGTTCCCAACATACTCCTCAAAGCAGCCAGAGCGATCCTTTGAAAACAGAAGCCCTATCATTCTCTGTTTCTGCTCACAAGTCTGCCGATTCTCCCGCTCAAAGTGAAACCAATGTCCGTATAATTAGATTATCCTCTGTCCCTGCTTACAGGTCTCATTCGTTATGCAATTAACAATGCACCCCCTTTCCTTCTTAAGTGTTCTGTTTTAGACATTAAATGACATGGTTCCTCCATTTGCAATGGCCTCTGTAAGAGTCCCCTGTTGTCTCCCTGGATGGACCTCCAACACCTTTCTCCTACTTCTAGCCTCTCCTCGGTCTACCTGGATTCTCCCTCCTCAGAGACATGCTCACCCACAGAGACAGCACACGCTCCCATGTCATCCTATCTGAGGTCTTTCCTGACTCTCTCTCTTTTAAAAAATATTCAGTTATTTGACAGACAGAAATTACAAGTAGGCAGAGAGGTAGGCAGAGAGAGAGGGGGAAGCAGGCTCCCTGCTGAGTAGAGAGCCCGATGCAGGGCTCGATCCCAGGACCCTGGGTTCATGACCTGAGCCTAAGGCAGAGGCTTTAACCCACTGAGCCATCCAGGTGCCCCTTTCCTGACTCTCTTGCATAAAATAAAGTTTTCGGCCAAATAAAATATGTGTCCTCCCATCTGATAGCCGAAGGCCTTGCTGGGGTAGGTCTATCTGGGGTGGAGAAGAACAGTGACATTTTCGGGTAAGTACTCTGGTTTTGCTTTGCAGTTTGGAAATTCCTTTAATAGACGCGGGGATCTTCTCTCCTTAAATGTTAACACAACAGTCTCTGCAAAAGGATTGTGTTAGACATGCTGTCTCTGTGCATCATTATGGAAATCATGGCTTTCCCTCAATTATACTTTGAACCTTGATCCCAAAAGCATTTGATTATTCTGAAATTTCATCATTTCAGAATGATGACATGCCAAGTTAATGCATGGCTTGCACTTCCCAGACACCCCACACCCACCTCAACATTTGTCCTCCAGTTGCTGCAACAGGCAAGGTAAAAGTGGGGGCTTCCAACCAGCTCCAGACCACCTAATGGAGCAAGTGATGCAGAAAATGGAACTTGGTCCATGGCGGCATGAAGGATGGCCTGGACCGTGCATGGGACATCTGCCTCAGTTCACCAAGTCTATAGAGCAAGACGGAAAAGGAGAAGCAAGAAATGGGGAAACTGTCCAAGACATGAAGCTTGAGAACCGGATACAGAGCTTGAGAAGATTGGATTCATCAGATATTTCTGAGTCTTAGCATTGAATCACCCACACGCAAATGCCGGCACATTCCATGGGGGTCACATTTATTTTAAAGCAAGAATTCAGCTTTTTGGGACAAAATTTAATTTGTATTAAATTAAATCTGATTTCCAAAAGACAGTCTTTTTTTTTTTTTTTTTTTTAGCTGATACATTGAATCTTCTCCTTAAAAGTACTTAGAAAGATTTGAACACCAACATTGGAGGTGAATATATTATGGATCAAGCTCTAGGGACTCTCTTACAGTTTTCAAAAACAAATGACACACCTGTATAGCTCTCAATTTGGACTACTCCAGGAATAGTACAAAAGAGGGAAGCTGAGGAGCCACCAGGTCCCCTGCCAGAGAATTAATCTTCTGGGGGATGATACGTTCTAGTTGTTCCAGAGTTGGACAGCTGTGGTGGTCTGACCTTCCTTCCAGCTTCTTCTGTCAATCTGGTTCTTGACTCTGTATTGCATGATCAGAGTTATTTAGGGTAACGGCCTCCAACCTCTTGGCTCCTAAGTGAGGTCTGCACCCATCACACCTGCTCACCCCTGACTGAGCTTCTGTGTAGGTTTCATAGGTGTCAAACGATCCCACTGTTTGGTCCTAACCTGTTCTCACTTGGTTTCCCCACCCCCACCCAAATCCTTGGTTGGTGATTTCTCTTCCAGTCCCTGTCTGGGGCCCTACAGATACGGCTAAGAGGAGCTCCAGCCTGAGGCACATGAGACCCAAGCTGCCATTCTCCCCAGAGACCAGTGGCCCTTCCTGCCCACTTTCCATCTCCACAGTGGGAGGTGGGAAGTATCCTATATTTCACTTTGTACAAATTGCGTTTGCTGGTATCTGGATTGCTCAGGCAATGGTATTGTCCTTTCCTTATTGTGCCTGAAATTTGTTTCCACCAGGGCGCCATAGTCTGGAGGAAGGGGCTGGAACTGGGGCACAGAACTGCGTCTTGGATGCTGAAGGGTCAACCTGGCCTGTCTGGAGTTCCCATGCCCTGATCCAACCAAGTTCAGGTCACTCAAGTTCACATTTCACTTGGGCATCTCCTGCTAACTGCACCCACCTGTTTGGGAAAGTCAGAGGCTTCCCACAGGATGCCTGTGTTTCCTTATCTTCAATGAAAGAGTTACAATTCGGTATAACCCCCCGCCCCTGGCGGGCAAGCAGTGTGATGGCAGCGGGGAGGACAGGGGTGATGGCAGTGCACTGGGAAAAGCCCCCTGGTCACACCCCAAAAGAGGAGAATTCACACCCGAACATGCCATGTGGCTCCCTCTTCCCGCACCGGGAAATGAAAAAAGGAAAAAAGATCTGTCAGCCGGGAGCCCAGAGTGTTGAGAAAATGTGATCAATGAGCTATTGTCTCAGTTTCTGTTCCAGGACATTGGGGTGATTATTTCCATACCTGAAATAACCACAGAATGTATACTGACAGATCTTACAAATATTCTTTTAAGTATTTCCTCATGCTAAATTTTATCCATGAGATTACCCCAGGGCATGGGGCACGCTCCCCTCCTGGCTGTATGTTGGTTCTCCTGAAGATCTCCAGAGAGCTGCTGCTGATAGAAAGCCCTGGGAGAAGAGCTGAGAAAAGAGACCCGACCCTGACTCTGGCCACTCCTCCCGTGGGGAAGCCCCCTCTCCAACCAGCTTCTCTGGTGAACCGTTCAACTGTTGTGCCAATAGGTTAGCTCTCTCCTTCCTCTGATGCCTTTATCCTATTGCCTTAATGGGTTGTGACCCGTTTGAGTGTAAAACGGAAGCCAGATGTGGATTTGAGTTTCTTTGGCTGCTAGTGAGGTTGACACTTTGCTCCGCACCCCGTGCATGTGTGTCTCCTCATTTCTTGGATCCACTCTTGTAGCAGAAATTCTAACAGCTCATATGCTTGTTGCATGAATGTTTACAATGCATTTTCACACATGCCTTTCCCAAGGTACCTTCTCATTTTATCCTTAAAGAAATTCTGCGAGATGAGCATTTCTCTCCATTTTGCAAAGGACATTTGGAAACTCGAGGGTTTAAGTGACTTATCCTAAGGCAAATGGTTCCTTATGGGAAGAGCCTGGATTCCAGCTTGGACTTCTGCCTGGATGCCCAGGGTGCCCCTGCTCATCACAATCATTCACTGTGTTTGAATGATCCCTTAGATAAGGGATTCCTACTACTATTGCTGTCGTGTGTGCTCTAAACACGTCCCACGTTGTTTGCCCCAACAGTTCCTCTGTGATGACTCTTCACAGAAATGAAAGCAGAGGTACTCTGTGAGGTGCCATTTTACTAGCAAAAACTGTAAATAATGAACTCTGTGATAAAATCCCACAAATAATCGCCCACTGGGGAACTGTTCTATAAGTATGGTAAAGCCTCGCGGTGGGACTCAGCTTCTGGACCTGACTTCATCTGTTCTTCTTTACCTGTTCACTGCGGGCACTTCGTAAACACTTGTATGGATGAGTAAATTCAGCCCTCGCAAAGACTAATCTGCTCTATAGGAACAGCGGGGATGTTAATGGTAGAATATCAAGGAGAAAGAACAGGTGGGAAGTGATATGTGTTATAGAAGGAAGAGGGAGGAAGAGAGTGTCATGGGTGTGTGTTTCTGTCTGCAGGTGTGTGGAGACCATTCAACAGAGACACAGTGCGGTGAGCTGGAGTCACCCACAGCTGTGGGGTTGGAGGGAGGAAGGCCAAGAAGCTCTTCCCTGTATGTTTTAGTATTGTACTCCTTGCTATAGAAAATGGGAATTATGTTGATAATTAAATAAAACAATAAGCTAAAATAAATTCCAATAAAAACAAATGTCATATTTGGTTGGTTTCCTTTTATGTCTTATTTTTGGGGCAGATTTATACAGACTTTGTGAATTGTACAGTAGAATCAGTCCAATTTTCTCTGACAATATTTTTGTTTCTGTTAGAAAATTGTGACCTGTGTCTAAGAGGGCTAAATTCTCCATTCTGCTTTCTATTCCTTTTTGACCTTAATAATTAAATCAATCCAATTATTGCAACTATGTTGTTTGTATTCCTATGACTTTTTACTTAACTTATCATACACTATTTATTTCCATCTGTTTGTCAATGCCTGGGCTCTCTGCTTGGCTCTACTAATCTATGTTTTTATGCTTTCATATCAGTATAATATATTTATCTTATTTTTCTTTATAATATACTTGGAAACACGATGCCATTTGTCCTTCCTGTTCTTCTTCTCTTCCTATGTTAATCCTAATGGTTTCAATAATTATGTTTTCAAGTTCAATAAATAATCCTGTTAGCTTTTAATTGGAATAGCAGTCTCTCTATAAATTACCTAGAGCAGACGTGTCCTCTTTCCATTTAACCAGGAAAGTGGCCTATTTGGCCATTTATTCAAGTCTCATTTCATTCCATCCTTTTAACATTTATTGACTTCTTAAATTTTCACAGATTTTTCTTTCATCTTTAGTCTATCATCGATTTAAAAAAATACACTTTGTTACTTTTTAAAAAATATTCTCATTTCTTTCTCATGTCAACCTACTGAAAACAATTTCTAGGATGGCACAGATTATTATTAGGGGCAAAATTCATCCATATGGTCCTTTCCTTTCATGGGAAAGCCTACAGTGTTTCTTCATTCTTTTGTTTTAAAGAATACTGGATGTTTCATTCATTCATTTACTTATTTATTCACTGATTTGGAGCTTATTTATTGAGGATCTACTATGTGCCAGACACTGTTCTAGGCACTGGGAGACAGAAGATACAAAGGTCTTTGTTTTTATTCGGCCTACACTCCATTATGCCAGGAATTTGTCCTTGCCTTTCCATTTTTAAATTTTAAAATCAGAAGTAGGTATTGATGCTATGAAATGGTTTCTCTGAATGAACTGAGATGATCATATTGCTTTTATGGGTATACATAATATTGAATTTTCCTACCACTTAATTTTTTATGTTTGTGGGAATAAACACTTGCGGTCTGATTTCAAGTCACTTAGAAATCTAAAAGTACTCTTTGAAATAACAACTGAGCCAGAGACAAAAGTCAAAACACAAACAGGTTGGAGATGGACAACAACAAGAAAATCATGACATGTGATTTTTAAAAAAATCCTACAGAATGAGGAATCAGCACCATAATTGCATGCCTCTAACTTCCTTTCTCCCAGATCCTACTGGGACAGGTCTGGGAGCGAGAATTCCTGGGGCGGGGGCTCCGGTGGAGTCCTCACAGCACCTGCTCTGGGGAGGGAGGTGTCTGTGGTCTGATCTGGGCATCTGGGAGCTGCAGGTCGGGGTCAATGCCGCAGGACAGTGAGGCCAGGAGTGCGAAGGAAGCTGCTGCTGGGTCATGACCCGCCTGAGGGTTTTAAAGGATGTTTCTTCCTCTCTGTGGTGAACAGACTGTACGCAGTGCCTGTGTTCATGCCACTGTGTGTTTCCTTCCCCTTGAGTGTGGGTGGGACTTGGTGGCTGGCTTGTAACCAACAGAACACAGCAAGCACGGTGACCGGATGTCACTTCTCTGATTGTTCTATGATTGTTCTATGCGGTTTTTTTTTTTTTTTTTAAAGATTTTATTTATTTATTTGACAGAGACAGATCACAAGTAGGCAGAGAGGCAGGCAGAGAGAGAGAGGAGGAAGCAGGCTCGCTGCTGAGCAGAGAGCCCGATGCGGGACTTGATCCCAGGACCCTGAGATCATGACCTGAGCCGAAGGCAGTGGCTTAACCCACTGAGCCACCCAGGCGCCCTGTTCTATGCGGTTTTAATTGCCACCTTGCTCCCAGATTCTCTCCCTTGCTTGCATTGACAGGGCCCGCTGCCAGACCAGGAGGCGCACCTAGCCAGGACCTGGAGGTGACTCCAGCCAATGGCCAGGAAGCACTGAGGCTCTTGGAATGGCGGCCTACGAGGAAATGCATGCTGCCGGCAGCCACAGGGCTTGAACACCGACGAGACCTTGTCTGCAGCCTTGTTGGGCCCCTGAACAGAGGCTCCAGCCAAACCCAGACTTCTGATCCACTGTGGTGGTGAGACCATCAATGGATGTGGTTTCCAGCCTCTAAGTTTGTGAGCAGGAGTAATCCGTTAGCAGCAGTAGACAGTGAATGCTGTCATGCTGAAACAGATCTGGGGGGGCAAGGGGGATTGCAGGGATGAGTTAAGAGGCCATGCAGTCTAGGTTGGGACTGATGTGGCACACACCAGACCCAGTGGCGGCGAAGATGGAGGCCTGAAAAGGGGGTGGGTTTGGGGCATATTCTGAAGGCAAAGCCAACGGAATTTTCTGATGGACTAGAAGCTGGGCAGAGAGGAGAGGTGTCCTGGTCAGGGCTAAGGGACTGGCAGGGTGGGTTCTCCATCTGCTGGGATGGGGAAGGCTGTGTGGGCGAAGCTTTGAGAGAATGAGGGTCTGGACATGTGGAGCCTAGGAAGTCCCCTGGATACCCGTATCTCCATGTCTTTTGGGGCTGAGGACTCACATTTGTGAGTCAATGAAGCCTGGATGGGGTGGAAACCATGTGCCCAGATGAGATTGCCAGGGAGACAGAAGGTTTGGGAAGGCAGGCCTGGGTTCTGTGCCTCCGGCTGTTGAGGTGGGATAGAACAGGGGGGCAGGGAGCCCGCTGGGGTAGCTTCTATCAGCTCTTCCTGTCCAGGATTTTTTTCCTCTCTTGTTCCAGATGATTGCACTCTATGATGTAACCAAAGTCAGCCTCAAGATGGGGCGTGTGCTGGACAAAGCTGATGATTTCATGGAACCAGAGGAGACTACTTTAAGTTTGATGGACTTTCCAGCGGGAAAGGGTGATGTCCTCGGCCCCCAGCTGACAGGTCCATTCCCCATGTTGGCTGCTGCTAATCTTCCCTGTACCCTAATCTTTCACTATAGGTGACAACCTCTAGTCATTGAAAATGCATTGTCATTTCTGGGTAACCGGATCTGGTAAAAGTAGTGAAATGAGTTGTAAAGAACTTTCCATAGTAGTGTAGTCATTAACACTTATGTGCCTGGAACTTGATACCATCGTCTGTGTACTGGTTCCAACGGTCCTACAAGGTAGGTACTCTTATTTTTGTCAGTGGTTTTCAGAGAAAACTGGGGCTTGGCAAGTTTCAGGGACTTGCCCATGAAGAATCCGACCCAGAGCAACTCCAGAACCTTCGGGACCCATGTGGACTGAGCTGATGGTGACGGGAGGCAACAGTTGGTTGAGGTTCCAGTAATAAAAACGTAAAATAAAGCTTTAGACACAGTAAAGCAGCATCTGGTGGCTAGAGGCATGGCAAAGATAGTTGTTTCCTGGAAATGAAGGAAGCCAGGCTGCTGTGCCCGTTAGCTGTGTGGCCCAGCAACGCACTCCCTCATGGTAGGACCTCTTCTCTTTCCTCAGCCACACGGTGTAGCTGAACTAGGTTTATGACTTCAGTTGTTATAAAATAAGTATGGTGTATCTCTTAGACCATTTCTAAAGTTCCTTTCAGCTTTAGAAACTCTATGATTTATTTGTGACGGAAGTGGGAAAGGAAAGGCAATGTTAGTTTCTTACAGAATCTACTCCATGATTAATGTTACTTTCTTATAAAAATATATTTGATGTAGCCATCTGACTTTCTATGCTTTTATGGAGAAAACTTAAGGAGAAAAACACCCGTGCCTTATTATATCTTTCAGTTAGCGAATGTGAGGTACAGAACCCTTGGTAAAGTGAAGGCCTATTAAAAATTTATGCATATTGTCAAAAAGTCTTGCACAAACATGAAAATGACCAGCCCCAGAGTTTGCAGTGATTTAGAAAGCAGAACTACTAAAATGATAAATATTTCCCTTGAGGTCTGACACTGGGCTTCAATGGATCCCACCATTTCAGACTCCCAGGACAGAGATTTATCTGTGTTTCATCAAGTATGAAAAATATATGGATGAAGGGGCTTCCGGCCGCCCACCCCCCCCCAAGTCATCCAGCTACCTCCATTAATGTCAGCAGGCTCATAAATTTCTCCCGTGTTCTAAAGAAAGCAGCTTGTGCCACTGCACAGAAGCCTCCAGAAGTGTCACTTGCTGCCTATAAATTCACTTACACTCAATAAAGGCAATTGGCTGCACATGGACTTAATTACCATCGCCCTCCTTGGGAAACTGAGGGGTTCACCATTTCTCAAAGGAGAAGAGGAAAAAGGAGTGTGCAAAGCAAGACAGTTTCATAGTGGCACATCACAGAATCTGATTTATTCATTGATGTTTCTACTTATTAGTGGGATATTATAAGCAGTTATCACTCAAGATGGAAACTTCCTTCTTGATTCGAAAGTAATACCTTTGCTCATGCTTGAATCCTATGGGAAGCTCCCTGCCCTACCCCCTGCCCATTCTTTTCTTTCTTTTTTTAAATTTATTTATTTGTCAGAGAGAGAGAGAGAGAGAGCACGCACAAGCAGGCAAAGTGGCAGGCAGAGGCAGAGAGAGAAGCAGGCTCCCTGCTGAGCAAGGAGCCTAGTGCAGGACTCAATCCCAGGACCCTGGGATCATGACCTGAGCCGAAGGCAGCCGCTTAACCAACTAAGCCACCCATGTGTCCCCCTCTGTCCATTCTTATTTGAGCAAAAGAAGCAATATATTAGTAGATCACGTAATTTACTATTTTGATTACTCTTCAGTTGAGAAGATGACATATACAGCTTATTTTCACTTTTCTGGCTTAAATATTTTTTTGTAAAGAGAAATGGTTACCTAGGCAAGAGCAAAGCACTCGAGGAAGGAAAGCCGAGATTTCCCATTCAAATAGGCAGCCGCCAGTTTCTGTCCACGCATTCCTACTTCAGAACCCCAGCGTTGTTCACCCGCCAACCCTTCCTCATTTAAGGAGTCAGGCATTCTCTTGTCTATCCCAAGACTCCAGGAAGCCTCGGAGGGTAGTTGTAGGAGCAAAAGTGTAAGTTACCAGAACAGATGCGTATGCTCTCAACTCATTTCTTAGGTGCCACTTTTTAAAAATAAGTAATCGGTTACGGACCGCAGCAGAACAAATTCCAGGAAAGGGCAGCGTTAGGGCATAAAGGTTAATTCTGAAGATTCTCTGACCTTGCTTGGTTAAGTGGCAAATACGGATTTGTGAAGCACAAAGTCAGGATGATTTCCATCTGAAACAACACATACATGTTGACACATGTCACCATAGGACATAGAAAGTAAGAGTAAGCTAAATCAAACCAAAGGGCGCTCTATCCAAGGAACACTCAGTCTGTCCTTGGTTATGGTGAGTAAGCACTGGAAAGTGGATGGCTCCAAAGTCATCTGGCTTTCGAAGATAGTGACCTCAGTCGGTAGACTTGCGGGCTTTCACTTTCCAGGGATAATACTGGTTTTAATTTTTTCAGTAGTGCTCTGCCCCTCCTTCAGGTGATTTCCTACATAGTTCCCTTCTCTAGACGGGGTGACCAATGTGGCCATAATTCGGGCCCAGGGCTACTCCAAGTACAGTCCCGGGGCAGGGACTTCAACATCACCCAGAGATCGTTAGAAACTCAAAGTCTACACCAAAAACGCAGGCAACAAAAGCAAAACTAGACAAGTGGGGATTGTATTAAACTAAAAAGCTTTTGTATAGCAAAGGGAACAGTCAACAACATGAAAATGCAACCGATAAAATGGGAGAAAATATTTGCGAGCTATATATCTGACAAAGGGTTGACATCTAAAATATATGAGGAACTCCAAAAACCCAATATAAAAAAAAACTGATTAAAAAATGGGCAAAGGAACTGAAAAGACATTTCTCAAACAAGGATATACTAAGGTCCAATGTGTGTGTGGGGGTATGCTAAAATAATAGAAATATATATATGTCTCTGCCCTTAGTTCCTTGCACAGACTCCTAAAACCTTTGTCGTTTCCTGAGTGATCGGAGCACCAGGTCCATCCTTTTTTTCTAGTAATTATTCTTTGACCCCACTTCCTCACACAGGGGCTCGTAAATCCCTGGGTGATAGGAGCATCTTTTGTTCCACTGAAACGGTGTCTGGTGGGTAGCTGAATAGGGGGCTCACCCTGAGGAGGACAGAGCCATGCGAAGCTTGGAACTTTCAGTCCCACTCTCTGCTCCCCAGAAAGCAGAGAAAGGACGGAAACTGAGTTAATGATCAGTCATGCCTGCATGATGAAGCCTCCGTGAACATCCCCAAAGCATGGGGTTTGGAGATATTCCAGGTTGGTGAACACGCTTGGGGGCTGCGGGTCTCCCCTTCCCCACACCTCACCCTCTGCATCTCTTCCATTCGGATAGTCACCTGTCTCCTTTCATTATAGACCGGTATATGTGTTTCCCTGAGTTCTGTGAGCCCTTTTAGCAGATCATTGAACCCAAGGCGGGAGTCGTGGGAACCCCAACTTAGAGCTAATCAATCAGAAGTAAAGAGGACAGCCCAAGACCCGTGATGGACATCAGCAACAGAAGCGGTCTTGTGGGACCTGGCCCTCGGTCTTTGGGGTCCGGTATGGTCTTTGGGTCGCGTCTAAGCTGTGCTGAGTTATGGGGAACCTGGCTGGTGGTGAGGAAAAGTGCTCCCCGTGTGGAAAACGCACAGAGCTGGTGTCACAGGTGAAGGGGATTCCTGTGAGCGTTGAATGGTAGTTGTCAGGGGAGGGGTTAGGGAAGAGCGGGGTGGCTATTAGTCAAAGGGTACAAAGTTTGGGTCTATGGACCAGCTCTTCTTGTAGGTCTAGCTGTATGCTTACGGTTAACAATGCCGCATTGTATACTTAAACGTTAGCTAAGACGGTAGATTCTATCTTAAGCGTTTTTAGTGGTGTGGGCGCGCGCGCACACACACACACAGACACAGTAATAAAGTAAAAAGACTAGGAGGTGATTAAAATTAAAAAAGAAAATGCAGGCTCTCAGTTCCCAACCAAGTCCTTCTGGAGATGAGGTCCAGCAACCTGTGTTCCAACAGGCTTTCCAGCTAATTCTGACGCAGCCTCCAGTATGAGCCCCCCACCCCAGCCCCGCAGTCTGGCCCCATATTAGTGACAATATTTAGTTAGACATCTGGGTATTCCCTGCCCCTGAGCTCAGCTCGACTCACGTATTCCATCTGCTGAATCCCAGGCCTTGTGCTTGGCTGGGAAAGGACCAGAGCAAGACATCACTGTCCCACCCCCCAAAAGCTTGTGGTCTCACGGGACAGACACAGAAGCACGGCAGAGTGGAGGGTGCAGTGGGAGCTGGGGCTATAAGCCGGAGTCGTCCCCAGCCCACAGAAAGGGTGTCTGTCTGCTGCATTCACAAAAGAGCCTCAGGGCCTGTCTTTTTTTTTTTAAAGATTTTATTTATTTGACAGAGAGAGAGAGAGAGAGTCAGTGAGAGGGAACACAAGCAAGGGGGGTATGAGAGGGAGAAGCAGGTTTCCCACTAAGCAGGGAGCCCTATGCGGGGCTCGATCCCAGGACACCGGGATCATGACCTGAGTTGAAAGCGGAGGCTTAATGACTGAGCCACCCAGGCGCCCCAGGGCCTGTCTTTTAACAGGACTTGGCACCTGGACGGAGCACGAGAGCTCCAGAGCCCCTGGCTGATTTAGCATGACGGCTGGCACAATGCATGTGATTTCACGCAGGGGGTGCATCTGTCCCCGAGGCCTCGATTGGTCGAGCCGCGCACTTACTTTCTCGTCTCACCTCTTCTTACGTCCTGTGCTCACCCGGATGTACTTTCCACCAAAAGAGATGGCAGAAATGTTACTCACCTCCTGGTCTGAGCAACCTCCATGTGTTCCTGTCTCCTCTCGAGACCTCAGCTGTGCTGTTTTGCTGATGATAGAATTTGAAATAAAGAGCTCCTCACTCACCTCCCTGGGTGTGACCAACGCTTTCCCTTCTATATTCCCTTCTGGAAGTTATTCCTGCTTCATGCAGGAAACTCTGGGGAGGGGTATAAAGGAAAGAACCAGCTGAGGGCCCTACTACCCAGACGGTGTCTGCCATGTACTTTCTAGTGATTTCTTCTTGATGTCTTGAAAAATCCTCGGAGGCCCCAGTTCTGAACCCTGCCCTGAAACCAGTTCTGGTTTTATAAGAAGTTTGGGTTTCTGCAAGTCTTCACACCGCCGGGTTTCAGTTCTTCAAGTAAACACCGAGGTTTTAGCCAACTTCTTGCTTCTCTGAACCCCCTCTGAAATCTGTAAGATAACTGGGGCACGGCAGGTCCCCAGAATCCCACGGTGACTCTCCCGCCTTCTCCCTACACAGGACCATTGCCATGCTCACTGTGCAGACGTCTAGGAGGAGGGGAAAGAGAAGGAATCAGAAAGGAGAGCCCTGGGTTTCCAGGTGGTATGGAATGAGCCCCGTGGACTCCCATAACTCCGAGCTCTTCCTGCAGGATGACACTGCACGCAGGACAAGGTTTCTGCTTCTGGAAGGCTCAGAGCAAGGAAACACACTTAGGGGTGTGGGACCATCGTGGTTTTTGAAATCCAGAGACCTGAGGGTGAATTCCAGCCCTGCCTCTCCTGAGCCACATGCCCTGAGAGCGCCACGGATGCAGACTTTCTAAGCCCTGGGATCCCAGAAGAGCACCCGTGGGAAGCTCCTAGTGCAGTTTCTTCTGTAGGAGAGTGGAGAGCCACAGAGGCTGAGACAAACAGACCCGCGTCTGAAGGAATGAATCATGGTGGAAGCTGCTGTGGCCTCGAGGGCTTAGGACGTCCAGAAGGGGACCACCAAAGACTAGATCAGGGTGAGACCCGGACAGCTCTCCACTTTCCCATGCCGGCAGGGAATGGGCATTCTGCTTCCATCCAAACCACTCAACCTCAGCGAATTTCAGCTCATGGCCTGGGGCTCTGCTGGCCAGTGAGCATGGTCACCCCAGTTTTAGAATCTCCTCCAGTGTGAGTTCCTGGAGCCATAAACTGGGAAAGCAAGAGAAGAGTCTCCTTGGGTCCACACACCTTAAAGTGACAAAGCTTAACTTGCAAAACGGTGCACAAAAGGACAAATTTTACTGCATTTCAATGATATCTTAACTTTAAAAATGAGACAAGCAAACAAACAAAGCTCCTGCCACCCAAACAAAGCATTCCAAGACCTCTTCCAGAAAGAATGCACATTTGCTGGTGATCTGTAGACATGTCACTGCTCTGCCCTGGGGATCTGAAGCACATTCCGTGCTGTCTAATTCTTGCTTGTCTGCCCTGTTATTATCCCCTCAACTTTTTTCCCTACCCCCAGCCCTGGCAGTCCTGCCTCTCCCTGCTCCACCACCAGCCAGTCTCTCTTTCTGGAGATTTCCAATGCAGCATTTCAAAAAGATGCTCACAGCTGGGATTATAAATTTCCCACACCCGGGAATGGAAACTGCAAATTTTGTGTCTAGAATATGATGGCCTTTCTCAATGCTTGACATAATTATGGAGGGTGTGACACGTGACACTCATATGTCTCCAAGGATTTTATATGAATTAATCAATT
Source organism: Neogale vison (assembly GCF_020171115.1). Taxonomy (NCBI): domain Eukaryota; kingdom Metazoa; phylum Chordata; class Mammalia; order Carnivora; family Mustelidae; genus Neogale; species Neogale vison. Next base: position 43,535,877 of record NC_058093.1, read on the forward strand.
TTATCCTACCTGTGAGTTAGGTGTTATTAAGATTCTCTTTTTAAGATGAGGAAATGGAGGCCCAGAGAGGTTAAGTAACTGGCTCAAGGTCACACAGCCCATAAGTCCCAGAGCTGGGAGTTGAAACCACGTTGCCTGGGTCCACAACCTCTACTGCCTTGTGTGTGTTTGATTTATAAAGTATATGTTCATCATGAATATGATCACACAGTAAGATTAGAGACAGTGGCTCTGTCCACTACACTCCCAGCTATGTCCACCCCACTGACCAAAATCATCCCAAGCCTTTCCTCTTGACCATCCCTCTGGACTGTATGTTGGCTTAAAAAATGGAATAAGACTACGTAATTTACATCTCTTGCAGATCCCTTAAGAGTGTGTGGATTAAAAGGAGTTGGCTAAAATCTGAGAAGCGCCACTGGGCTGATCCTAGAGCTAGCCCTCTATCTGGGGTGTTACGCTCTGTACTGAGGGGTGAGCTGCACTTTGGGCCTCGTTGCCACATATGGAGGAAGTGGCAATGCTCCGTCACAGGACAATTTGCAATTTGCAAAGACCCGAAGGCTGTGGTCAGCCCTGGTTTTTAGGTGGCCTGATGCCCGTGAGGGCCGGTTCTTCGGTGGTCGGAGCCCACAGTCCGCCTTGAGGGCTGGCTGTGAGCAGGCAGCCTCCCCGGGGTTCAGCGTTCTCACAACCCTGAGGTGCTGGAGGGGGGCTCTTCTGAGACCCTTGATGACACTTTAAAATAAAGCTTACTAGGGGCACCTGGGTGGCTCAGTGGTTTAAGCCTCTGCCTTCAGCTCAGGTCATGGTCTCAGGGTCCTGGGATCAAGCCCCGCATCGGGCTCTCTGCTCAGCGGAGAGCCTGCTTCTCCCCCTCTCTCTTCCTGCCTCTCTGCCTACTTGTGATCTCTGTCTATCAAATAAATAAATAAAAATCTTTAAAAAAAAAAGAATCTTAAAAAAAAAATAAAGCTTACTTAAGGATTTTGAAACAGCAATGACAGTTTATGACGGATCCCAAGCCAGGAGACATAGCAATTGTAGCAAGATATTTTCTGAAGACAAGTGTCCCCATGATAGTGCTCTCCAACATGGTAGTCACTTGTGACTTGTGGCTATCTCAACTTCAATCTAAATTTATTAGAATAAAATAAGATTAACCATTCAGACCCTCCCTAATTACCTTGCAAGTGTTCAAAAGCCCCATGTGGCTTAGGCTACTCTGCTGGACAGAACAGAAAGGCTGACGGGACAGCGCAGATCTAGAGTAAAGCACTGTTCTAGAACAAAGCTGTGTGGTTCTGTCCTTCATCGAGAATGCTACTGTGAAAAGGAGAAGAGTGGGTATCTCAGAGCTGTTGAGCCGTGTGGTCTGCTGAATAGTGGCTCCCCGAAGCGCTGGGTCCTGACCCCTGGAGCCTGTAAATGTTCTCTTACATGGAAATAGGGTCTTTGTAAATGGGGTTAAATTAAGGATCATGAGACAGGGGGGATATCCTGGGTTATCTGGGTGAGCACTAAAAGCAATCATAGGAGTCCCCCCAAGAGAGGAGCACAGAGAGATTAGGGACACATAGAAGAGTGGAGACTGAGGGGCGCAACCATGAGCCAAGGGATGCCAGCCTCTTCTGGAAGCTGCAAGAGGTGAGAAACAGACTCTCCCTTAGAGCTGAAGGGAGACGGTGCGGAGGCTGGGGGGGCGGGTGCCGCCCTGATGACACCCTTGACCACACATTTCCAACTTCCAGAACTGGGGGAAAATAAATTTCTATTGGTTTGAAACCACTAAGTTTGTGTCATTTGTTATAGGAGCAATAGCAAATTAATGCATAGTTTAAATTAATGTGTAAAGCACTTGGAATTCCTGGGACTGAATGAACACTCAATAATTGTTAGTCTCCGTTATTATTATTGTTATTATTTTAGATGAATACACACCAAATGTATCCAGTCAGCAAGTGTTTCTAACTACAACGGAGGCCAGTGTTGAGTTTGGGCAGCGGGCACCCGCCTTTGAGCAGGGTCCCAGGGGTATGAGGAGGGATGGAAGGTTGGGCGGAGGGAGCTGGTGCTTCCTTGATGAACAAGTGAAGCGCCCATCAGCTGAAATCATGTTTCCAAGATTGCAATATTTGACAAAAATAGTTATTCTGAATAGTTCAGCCTCTACAAAGGACCAAGAAACGCAACTGCCTCATTATCCAGAAGATTCTTGGCCACTGGTGTGAATAAAGTGTGAAGTGAAGGGAAACACACCACAGGAGGGAGTGTCAGCCTGGAGCCTCCCCAGAAGGGAGGAGCCAAAAGAGTAACTCCAGGGACAGGGAGAGAGAATCAGCCACATTTTTACCATGACTACATATTCAAGAAAATCCAAAGGAATCAACTAAAGGACTATTAGAAATAAGCTGAGAGTTCACTTAGCTGATGGTGCAAATATATACATATATATATATATATATATATATATATATATAATATAATATAAAAGTAAAAAAAAATAAGATTAGAACTCACAGCCCGGAGAACACAGTAGTATTGTAATTGTAATAATGTCAGGTGGGGACGGGTGGAGACAGGTGGGGACTACAGTCACGATGAGTGTTGTGTAATGTACCAACTTGTCAAGTCCCTATGTTGTATAACTGAAACTGATATGACATTTTATGTCAACTATACCTCTATAATAAAAAAAAGTAAGTAAAATATACAACAGATAATAACAGGAAATGATATTTGGAGAAAATCTCATTTAAAATAGGAAAATACCTATGAAATTCATAACCTCAAAGAGAAACTGATGGGGCCCAGGTGTTTCATCTGCGCCATCTCATTAGTCACCCTCAACAACCGCAGGTGGCAGGTGTGGTGACTTCCTGGTCCAGGTGGCCAGGGTGGGGCTCAGAGGCTCCCAGGGCACAGAAAGTGGGCACTGGGTTCTTAACGGCTGTGTAATTTCTCTCCTTCTGTGTCTTTCTTCCTCTCTCTTTCTAGTTTTCTTAGCGGTCAGCTAAAAAATCAAAGGCAAATGATAACTGAGAAGTCATTATTATAATAATATGTCCCAAACAGCTTTAATATCAGTAACATAGATGACTCCATTTTAGAAATCACTTAAAAAGATGACATCACAGAGCGAAACATACAGGACAGGGTGGTTCACAGAAGAGATGCCAGACTGACAAAACCCAAAAAAGAGTTTCACACTCCCCATAACGCCCCCTCCCCCCATAAGAAGACAGGTGCAAATGGAAAGATTACTAAGAACATTTTTCTTTTGTCAACTTGACAAAAGATTAAAAAGTAAGTAATTAATTCAGTCACTAGTAAACCCACGCTGTAGAACACTAAGCAATCATTAAAAACATCTTCTGGAAAATATTTTAAGGACATGGGAGAACCCAGGGGTTAACTTTAGAAAAATTTAAAAAAGTCATAAAAGTGCAATGAAATACATATGTGAGAGAAAAAAGGAGGAAATTTACCAAGAACTTCTACAGTAGCGACTTCGGCGTGCTGAGGTCAGGAATGATTTTAATTTTCCTCTCCATACTCTTCCCTGTTTTGTGCATTTTCTACATAAGCAAGTGCTACTTTTAATGTTGGCAAACCAGGATTCCTTTAAAGTAATTTGAAAATTGACTTACAAAACAAATCCGAGTACAATTTGGCAGCTGTAAGAACTGATTAAACAAGCTCAGCATACGTATTCTAAATTGTGGGAGCCTATATTAATTGTTAATTCTGGCAACTTTTCCCAGTTGTCATCGTGTGTCCTATTGGAATTTAGCCCAAGGACTGATCATGTTTCAGGTTTCAAAAGACGGTATTTGCTTTTTATTTGTCTTTGATTTAAAAAAAACAAGGAAAAGGATTTTTATCAAAGTCAATCGGATAAGTGTAACCCAATTATGAAAATAAATTTGCCCTTGACCTTACATCACTTAAAAAAAGAGCAATCTTTATGTTTTTGTGAATGATGCTCAGCACGCCCGTGGGAGCTGCTCTAACCCGGCCTCCAAACCATCAGGCCAGTGGCATCAGGATGAAAAATTCTCAAGGGACCAGCCAGTGAGGGCTGGGTCTCCAGAGGAGTCCACAACTCCTGGAACAATGGAAGTTCCCCTCCTAGGATGACACCAGGGCCTGCCAAGTCCTCCATGAACCTTCTGGAACACAACTTACATTTCCTGCAGCCTCATGTCTCCCAATTCTTTTATCAAAGGATGATTTCCAAGAGTATTATGCAAGCATTGCATTAACCTACTTTTTGAAAATTAGGGTTTTAAAATTCTCAATATTTATTTTGAGTTATCCCAAATTGATTGCTCTCTTTCTTTGCTTTTTAGTATATTTTTCATGAGGCTTTTTATCATGAAAATAATACTTGTTAAAAAATACTTCCAATAGCACAGAATATAAAATAAAAAGTAACATTACCACGCTAGTCCCTAGATGTAGACATGCTAACAGTTTCCAGTGTTATCATTCCAGAAATTTTCCATGCATATACAAACATACACTTAATAAGTTAAATATGTGTATGAATGTATGTGTGTATGTATGTATATTTTATAGATTTCAGCTTATTTGGGATTATAATTGTACACAGTGCTTTCAACTTGGTTTTGTCGCCTAGCAGTAAATTGGACTTTAAAACATAAAGCATCATTTCATTTATAGTAGACGTATTTGTGGAGACTTATTCCCACAGTCCTGAGAGGAGGGGAGGGAAGGTCCTGGTAACTGAGGGTACTGAGCGTGGGGCATAGCCTTCTCACTGTTAAAATGAATTTTATTATAAACCTATGTGATTTCATCAGAAGACTCCATTCTTTTGAAACTATGCCTTTCTACCTAAATGTCCATGATTGTACAAAATTGCCCCAGGTATATTTCCTCTGGACACAATCATGTAATTGGATAAGAGTGGAATGCTGCAGAACCGTGGCTTGCATGAATACCTGCTTACTCATGGAATTCACACACTTCTCAGCACCAGGCTCATCCCCGGGGCTTGCCGTGTGACTGGGGGAGGGGCACTTGAGCGAGCAGGTGGCTACTGGCCGGTAGAAACAGTCATGGGCTGGTGTACAGGTCTAAGTATCCTGTGTTTCTTAGCAACCCCATGGAGTAGGGGTGAGTCTGGTCCTCATAGAACAGATGGGGAAACTGACCCCCAGAGAAGCCACACAACTTGCCCAAGGCTATACAGCAATCTTCAGCCTCTGCTCTTAATCATTATGCAAACTTCCAGGGGCAGGAATGGTGGGTGGGCGCAGGGCTAGTCAGAACTTAAGCACGAGACAGGGAGGAATTCTGGAGGGAGACTCCTCAAGGACCCTAAAGAGTCTCAACTTGAACAAGAAGTTAGTGAGGCAGAAGGGGGTGGGAGGAAGCCAAAGAAGGTGGATGAGTGGGGACACCAACGGTGTCCTTGAGCCTCACCCTGTAGAGGTCTTGATGAAGGAGGGGGTGAATGCTGAGATCCCAGTTGAAACCCCAGAGTGGCTGAAGAAAATCTAGGAACATCTGGGTCGTGCTTGTCTTCCTGGGCGTGCAGCTTGCTGGACGGAGATGGTGGGGTTCTGATGGCAGTATTGGTGGATGAGGGTTGGAAGGAGCCTGTTCATGCCCTGAGGCTGTGCTCCTGGGGGATGTGGAGTTCCTGGGGGATGTGGGGTTTCTGAGGGAATTGGATCTCAGTAAAGGTGTGTGTGCTCAGAAATAAGAGGCCAGGATTGTGGGTGCCCAGTGACTAGGGGCATGTGGCAGAAATCACAGGCTATGGAAGGAAGCCGCCCAAGGACCAGGTGGGCCACCCTGTGTTGGACCAAATAACTAACTTCACGCCTGCGTGACTGGCCAAGGCAGGGACAACAGCATGTGCTCAGACGTCATTCACTCTTGGTCCAGCCCCCAACTGGTGAAGTTAAGGTTTAACCTCCATTTGTTGTCAGATGCCAAAAGGGAAAGAAAAGTGGCCCAACATTCCTGATAGGCATTTGAATGGACTCCAAATATATTAAAAATAGACAGTTCACCTGAAAGAGACTATTTCAAACCAGTAGACACTGAGTTACCTACAATGGACAAAGCTAAGTTTTCCTTAGATTGTGAGCAGGAGAGTGGGTAGTCCAAGGACAAGGTTATCGAAGGGAAGGCTGGGTTTTGACTTTTGGATAACAGAAAAACATGCTCCTTTTAAGAGCTAAAAACACAGATATCCTCGCTGATACAATGCCATTACATTTTTAACAGCTTTATTGATGTATAATTGATATATAGACACATGAAGTGTACAGATTGGTAAGTTCTGACTTCCTATACACATGAAACCACCACCAGAATGGGGAGAGGAAGGAATGTGATGGAAAAAGGAGGATGTATGTGGACATATATGCCTCCCTCTCTGTTAATAGCTTAATTCACTTTTCACTATAAGTATCTTTTCACTGAAAATGTCCCATTTTGCTATAACATATCCTTGACAAATAAGATACCAGAAGAAAAGCTCAGCAGTTTAAGCAATTTTGAATTTTTAAAAATCATCAGTATTTTAAAATTGTATTTGTACAACAAAGGACAGAACTCCCCAACTGAAAGCAATTAATTGCTATATCAAACATTCATCAAGTTTGTTATAAAACTTCAGTGTTATTGGGATCCCATACAAAGTTACTACAAGAGGATTTATGATGGCTGAAATGTCTCTAAATCATTATAAGAGTAACTGATACATATTATCTATCACTGCCTAACACGTTACATCAGAACTTCATGTTGGAAACAGCAAACGTTTATGTGGTCACTGTTTCTATAGGGAGGGACCAGGTGTGGCTGTGCTGGGGGTCCCTGCCTCAAGATCTCCCACCAGGCTGCAGTCCAAGAATTAGCCGGGGTTCCAGTCTCATCTGAAGGCTCGCCTGGGGGAGAATCTACATCCAAGGTTACCCATGGCTGTGAGCAGAAGTCTCCCAGGCTCCTGGAGTGAGGCCTTTGTTTCCTTCCCTCATGGGTCTCTCCCCTGGTCAACTCACAACTGATTTTTCTCAGAGCAGTGAGAAACAGAGCAAGAGAGAGGGCTAGAGAGGCAGGCAAGAAGGCAGTGACACTCCATCACCATCCCTTCTGCCATTGCTTTTCCTTCAGAAGGAAAGTTTTAGGTCCAGATTCCACTCAAGGGGAGGACATTATGAGGAGCAAAGGGTGAGGTTACCAGAGGTCATCTCTTAGGCTGTAGATATGAATATCTTTTACTGTCATTTTTTGAGATGAAGTTAATTTTCTGCCGCAGACAGCTCAATTCTCTGGTTCTGATGAACTAACTGAAGCGAGGGTCTGAGCATCTTGGACCCAATGGGAAGCAGCACGGTGCCCACTAAAGGAAACAGATGGCCAAGTCTGTCCTCCATGGCTCCTGGGACTGATCACTACAACCTGCCCTTATTTTCTCCCCCTCTTGAAATAAAATAGATTTTAAAACTGCTTTAACTAGGTTTTCTACAAAGTGTTTGCTCCACTGTGTAGAGACTTCCGTGTTCCACAGGTGTCTGTGCTGCTGTGTGTGCTTCTCTTAAAACCAATACCTTTAAAGCATATAACATTTCAATCAAGAAGAACAGTCTGAGGGGTTTGAAGTGGCGGGGGGGTGGGAGGTTGGGATACCAGGTGGTGGGTATTATAGAGGGCACGGCTAGCATGGAGCACTGGGTGTGGTGAAAAAATAATGAATAATGTTTTTCTGAAAATAAATAAATTGGGAAAAAAAAAAAAAGAAGACACTTCCTGCAGGGAAGCCTGGGGCCCTGTCCCCTGAACTGCTACCCACCCACCCATCCACCCACCCATTTCAAGGAGGCCCAGGGCCTCCCTATTAGATCACAGGTTAAGCAGCTGTCTCAGAGAATTCTGACAGAGTTGAGCTGTGATTGAGAATCTCAAGGGTCACCCAAGTAGAGAGGCTGGACAGACCCTGGAGGGCAGGACAGCAGAATCTACTTGTGCCTGGACTCCTTGGCTTCCAGACAGATCTGGCCCATGAAATCCACCTGTAATGTTCAAGTCCATGTGATTATAGGAGCATTATATGGACCTTATTATTTGTTCATTTATTTAAATGAATATTTTCAATGTTACTGAAAATATTTTCATATTAAAAATAACATTTATATATATAAATATATATTTCAATGTTTTATATATATATGTACACACACATATATATTAGGAAGAGAGAGAGAGCACACATGGGGGTGCGAGGGGTAGAGGGAGAGGAAGAAAGGGAATCTACAGCAGGCCATGCCCAGTGTGAAGCCCAACACAGAGCTCAATCCCATGACCCCAACATCATGACCTTAGCTGAAATCAAGAGTCAGATGCTTAACTGACTGGGCCACCCAGGTGTCCCATTATAAGGACCTTATTTTAAAAAAGCAAGCACCAACACAAAAAGCAATCTTATTAAAAATTTTTTTTTCATATGGCTTCACTTATTTGTGGAGCATAACAAATAACATGGAGAACATGGGGAGATGGAGAGGAGAAGGGAGTTGAGGGAAATTGGAAAGGGAGGTGAACCATGAGAGACTATGGACTTTGAAAAACAACCTGAGGGTTTTGAAGGGGCGGGGGGCGGGTGGGAAGTTGGGGGAACCAAGTGGTGGGTATTAGGGAGGGCACGGATTGCATGGGGCACTGGGTGTGGTGCAAAAACAATGAATACTGTTATGCTGAAAAGAAATAATAATAAAAAAATTAGCTCCTGAATTCTTAGCCTTGACATTTTACTCCTCAAAAGGAAGCCCAAAATTCCATGAATCTATATGGACATGTTTTTGTACTTGAAAACATTCCACAGTCTCAACCCCTGCAGAAGAGCCAGCAGGATATATGTCTGTGTGGCTCACATTTACCTGCATTCAATGAACCAATGTCGGATCTGGTCTTGAAGGTTCTCCTTGATGTCTGGACCCTCTATTAATTTCAGGTCATTCTTGATTGTAACCAAGGCTTTCCTGTAGTTCTCCTCATGCTTTACCTGCGTCTCATTCCTCAGGGAGCTCACCTTCTCCGCCTGGATTATTGTAGCACTGACTTCGTTAAACAGAGGAGGTGGATTCTGAAAACACAAGCAAAAAGGTTTGAGATCTTAAAGGTTATTGTGCTGGTGAAGGGCATCAGATGCTAACGAAGTATGTCAATATCTTTGATGCTGTCTTATCAAGGCCTGTGAGAAATACATAGAACGAAAGAATCAAGTGTGGCAGGAAAATCTGAAGAAATGATTCACCACTATGGAAAGGAAAGATGGAAATCACTTTATACCATTTCCCAGAATCTGGGGGGGTTGAAGTTAGCTTGAAAAAGGCGTAACTAAGAAAACAATAAGAAAATACAGTTCAAACTCCTGAAAGTGTTTCCAAATCTTCTTGGTTCATGGGAAAACAAAGCATACAGAGGAAGAAAGAACCTGAAGCAAGACTGGTGAGAAGTTTGGGTGCTCTGATTTCAAGAAAAACTATCCCCAAATCGACTCGGCAGACATCTGTTCTATTGTTAAAGACCTCCCAAGTAGGAAATTTTCAGCTGACTCCAGACATTCACCCTGATATTATATCTTTTTGTTTGTTTGTTTGTTTTTACACAATGTTCTACTTCAAAATCTGCTGATCAGCAAGTCAACAGAAGTCTGGCTATTAAGCACCAATCAAACGCTCAGTGCTGGTCTATGTCATCTACCATCTGAAGAGAAAATACAAAATCACTTTGAGGGGCGCCTGGCTGGCTAAGTTGGTCTAGCGCATGATTCCTGATCTCAGGGTTGTGAGTTCAAATCCCACATTGGGTGGAGACCCTACTTAAAAAAAAAAAAAAAAAACAACAACCAGAAAACAACAAAACAAAACAAAACCACCCTAATAATTTTGAGACATAATTCTTGTTCTCTAGAATTTCTAAAGAACTGGAGTTGGCAAGAGAAGAGTAACATAAAACATAGTGGCAAACAATGTCAGATAACCTAGACCTTCCAGCATGGGTTTGGATGGAAATTTCAAACTAAAACAGACTTGGAGAAGGAAAACAGGTACGGAACAGAGGTACCTGGTATCCTCCCTCAGCAAGATGAAGGTCTGTTTCCTTCACGGGTAAAGGATTTGAACTCTGAGCAGTTCAAAGTCAGCCTGGGCCATCCAGCAAATAAAGAACATAGTCACTGCTACCACCAGTCCATGATAGCTCATTAGAGCCAAATGACACACTTTCTGGAATATGGCAATCTGGTTGTTAAATACGGTCATTCTAAAATGTGTAATTGTAGTAACTTATGAAGCAAATTATAATACAAAGTTCCCAATACTCAAAACTCATTGTTTCCTAATTATTTTGCTGGGTATTACTGTATCATCTATGTTCTTGATGTTATTGATGTCCGTTGTATCTCTATGGTGAAAATACTATATAATGGTATGCCAGAATGTGTATCTTCCCAACTGTTAGTAGCTTGAATGGGCTACGATGGGAATATTTACGCCATGGAAATTAGCAAATGCTATTTAAATTTAACCCTAAGTTGTTCTGATTTCTCTGTTTACTCTGTCTTTCTTGTGTTCCGTTTTCATTTTGCACATGCATTTCACTACACATGCAGCGGTGAACCTTCCAAGTGCTTGCCCTTCCGAGGTGTTGGGCCCCTCCCACCTGAATGGCAGTGTGGCAGCTTCCCTGGAGGAAACTTCTAGGAAGCAGAGCCTGCAGGGACCAGTTTGTTGGACACTGTTGTTCCTTGTGGATAAGCTCTTCTCCCTTCTGCTTTATACTCGGAGTTCTGAATGTTGATTGAAATCCGACTAGCTGTGGGCAGGTCCTCACTCACCCTAGTCTCCCTTTGGCGGGTCCACTCAATACAGGAAATTATGTCTTCAATTCTGAAAATGTCTTTCCTGTTATTTCTTCCCCCCCATTTCTCTCTCTGCAACAAATATTAGCTAAAATGGCAGGCCACTGGATTAATCTCCTGCAGCTCTGACTTTCCTCATCTATGATCCTTCTCCCCTTGATCTATTTGCACTGTTATAGGAGGTTCTTGAACTTTATCTTCCAGAACTCATTTGGTTTTCAGTGATGTCCACTTATTATTTGCATTTATTTAACATTTTAGGAGGGGTTATTGTTTTGCCTTTGGGGGCATGTTTTTTATTTTCCCAGAATTCTTTCTTATTTTATTTTTGTTCTCTTCTTGTTTTTAGTTGTCATTTTGTTTGGGGATTTTTTTTTTTTTTAAGAGTCAACATACCCTCAAATACACTGGTGAATAATTTTTTCCAAATTCTCCCCTCCCCCTCAAAATTCTGGAGGGCTTAAAAAACAGATTCCGAGTTTCATCCTGGCAGTGAGGAAGCAGGAAGAAACTAGTAGTTTTGGAAAATCCTTCAGGTGATTCTGGTAATTATCCAGGGTAGGGTTTAGTAACTTGTAGCCCATAGGTCACACCTGACCCACATGCACGTTTTTGTAAATAAAGTTATATTGGATCTTGGCCAATCCGATTCATTTGCATACTGTCTGTGGCTGCTTTCACACTCCAAGCACAATGTTGAATAGTTGTGGCAGAGATTGACAACTAAGGAGAAGGGGGAGAGGGAGAAGTGGAGAGGGGAAAGGAGCCGGAGAGGGAGAGCAGAGAGGAGGAGGGGCTGTTTCACAGAAAAATCACAAAAGATGCAGGAATCCCTCGCTTCTGAGTGCACACTCACTCTATGGAAGTAATCTTTCAATCTTTACAATAATCCGGCCAGGCAGGCATTTGTAGAAGACAAAGAAATTAACCAGAAAGGCTAATTAGCTTTTCCAAATTCACACAGCTGGAAAATGGAAGAGGCAGGAAACAACCCCAGCTTCATCTGACTCAAAGCCACGCTGCTCCGGGGTTTGGGACAACAGCCTGGGTGTGAGCAGGGGCTCAGGTGATTCTATAAAATCACCCAATTTTACAATTTTGGGTGATTTTGTAAAAGGCATCGAAACTGGTGAGGCTCAGTTTCCTCCTCTTTAATGGGTACAGCAGCAGACTGTGAAGACTGAGGGGAACCCTCTTTGTGAGGTCCTGCTACAGAGCCCGTCACTGAGTGACCCTTCTGTGCATTTCCTGCTCTTATGACGACTGTCACCATATTGTCAGGTGCACCAACGTCTAAGCATGTAAACCCAGGAGTGCTAGGAGTGACTGTTCAAGGAAAATTTCAGGGATAAGAGAAGAACTTTAAAGTTCATCTCAAAAGCTCTGGAACAAATCCAAGACAAAATTCAAGTATAGGACAAAATTTTGCCTCATTTACAAAGGATATTAACAAAATCATACATTTAAACCAATTAGCAGGAAAAAAGATATTCTTAAAGACTCAATTGACACCATATACTAAAATAAATTAAAATAAATGAAATGGGTAATTCGAACAAGTATGCATGTACAGCCCCACATCCCCACACAATCTCCTATAACCCTCTGGGAGTGATTTCTCAACTAGAAACTGCAATCGAGATGCCATTAGAACATAGCACCCACTTAACAACACGAAGTCTGTGAAAAAGATGAAAAAATTATATATGCATTAGAAAGTCTAAAGAACTAATCCAGTTGTCTGAGTTTAGTATAATGAAAATATACAACTTTTATGGCAGAAAAAAATGCTAAAACCGCTTCAGAAGTGAATCTAGAATGAAAATAACAGGATGACTTTAAAGAACAACATTCATAACAAGTGATCTAAATTCCCTCTCTATGCAGTTGCTCAAGGCATGACTGTATTATATATCTTGTGCCAAAATAGAAATTTCCTTTATTTAATCATTTAAAAAAAGTACCTAATTCTGATATCTTTCAGGTAATTTTTTTTTTATTCCTAGTGTTTACATTTTAACTGTATGAAGTGGGAGTTTGTAATCACGGAGGAATTTTTATCTGATATCTGCAATGACTATTTTAAAGTTCATTGTTTTCATGAAGATGTTAAAATGGCTCTCTACTACAAATGACCCAAATCTCTTTGTCTGTGATGAATGTGCAAAATTGTTTTGGAATCTTGCATTAATGTTCTGATTCTCTACTCTATCAATCAATCATATGGTATTGCTTTACCCCTAATGGCATTGTTTTTATGGTAATTTACAGGCGATTTCTTTCATAGATGGACAAGTACAAACTACATTATAGCTGGTCTTTCTCCCTTTTGTCCCCTGAAAATGAAGCAATGTGTAGGTGACCCTGATTTGGGTCTTGGCAATAGCTCTATAACATGATGGAGCATCCTACCAACTTCCTAGCACTTCCTAGTGCTTCCTAGCACCCAGCGAGGCGAGCAGAGAAATCTCTCAGCTCTCACTAGATTTTATAAGAACCCCCGTGGCATGTGCTCTGTCCTCTGCATTCTTCCTCTGCATTTCCTTACTGATGTTCCATCCATTTTGGAGGTAGAAATGAGGACATGACTATCCCATTGAACAGATGAGGACACTGAGGATCGTGCCTAAGTGGCTCTCCCAAGTCTTTCTACATTAATGAAGAAGCTAGCAGTAAGGTTCCCTGATTCCTTCCGTTCTGTGTTTCTCCTATTACACCATGCTGTGCTGTTAATATGTGTGTATTCATGCGTGTTTCTTGATATAGACTGTCTCTGACAAAAATACATTTGGGGTCATTTGTAGCTTCTTTCTCTAGTTGCTTCTGAATTTAAAGGTTATAATATATTTAGGTCCTATGTTAATGAGCAGCTTTTCCTTTGGGCTAAAACATCTTTTCCTCGTTAGGAACTTTGGTCATACAGAATTCAAATTTGTTAACTCACCGCATAAACAGCAACTCATTTAAAAATAAATTACGAATATTAAAGGGAAATAGAGAACATGATAATACACTATACATTGAAATACATCAGCTGTAGAATAATGCATCTTAATGAAGGCTTCCCATGTGAATAAACCATTATATTTACAAGCTTTCCATAGTTAATGACCCAGAACGGGATAGCGAAACCTATGTTTATAGCAAGGTCCTCTGTCAGCAAAAATATACATATTAATAATTGATGTTGCTGTAAAAATAGGATGTCTGATGATGCTTCCTGGGTTTGTGGGGAAATAGGACTCCACGGTCCATTACCTTAAAATGCTTATCTAATGTTTGATGGGCTTTGTCTTTAAAAATCCTTGTTCAAATTAGTCAGATAAAATGGACATTTGTCCACATGAAAATCCGTTCAATTTATCAGTCACAGATACACTTGCAGAAGAGGGATTTAAGGCTGGCATCGTTCTCCAGAAGCTCATTGTCTTGGTGGCTTTTGATTCCTCATGGTGGCCAAGTTGGAGCAGGGAGGGGAAGGGAAAGTGTCTATTCCAAGCAAGTGGCCATCCCGGGAAATCTATGCACAGATTAATTAGCTCCAGCGTCTCCTGAACACAGCGTGTGCTGCTGTTCATTAGGAAGCCGCGAGAGGCAGGCTCAGGGGGCCCTCCACTCCCGCCACACGCTTCCTGCTCTAATTTTGCTCATGGAATGCATGCGTCACGCTGCGGAGGGGGGCTGCTCTTCGGCTGGTCCATTGCAAGATGGTGCGTGTGGTGTTCCTCAGTTCATGAAAATATGCCATTGTGTTCCATTATTTCGTTTAGAGGAACACATCTATATTTATGTGTCTGCATTTATACAAATACACCTACTTATAAAGATGAACCTGGCAGGAGAACTGGGAAAAAACCGTACGCAGAGCCCCCGCCAGTGATTTTCTTGGGCTCTCTGCTCCTGGTGATGATGGTGGGTCCTTATTTTAGGATGCCACAATTTAAGTGGGTGCAAAACTATTAAATAATACATATATATATAACTTTAATATATATTATTTTATTATATATATTTTACATATATAAACGTTGATAGTTTAAATATATATATATATTCCACAAGCTAGCTTCTAAAAATTTAGTCATTTGAAGATCTGCTAAGTGAGGAGCAGGGCCAGAATGGGTAAGTTGAGTTTATTTTTGATTAGTGATAGAACCCTTAGATAGAATCGGCTACTTTTGTGTCTTATTCTCTTGAAATATTTTTTTAAATAAACACTTGGATGATGGCCCTTCTAGGTCAGGAGGCCCAATTTTAAGTGATTGACAAATATTAACTAATTTATTCCTCCTAATGGCTTTTTTTTTTTTTTTAAGTAGGTGGCATTCTTTCTTATCTTCATTTCATAGGGAAGGAAGCGGAAGTACTGGAGGGTCACACAGTCCTGTGACCTTGCCCGTGTCACACAGCCCTACAGGGCAGACTGGGGCTTTGGCCCTCCAGGTCTATTTCTGGCATCTCTGCTCTGACCCTCTAAGCTCCATTGATAGGTTTCTTCTGCCTTAAGCCACTTTTGTCTGAAAATGGTTTTTTTGGGATAATATAGACCATACATTTTAGAAACCGTGCATTTGTAATTTTGTTAGATAGATTGCTGATCTGCCCTGCAAAGATGTTAGAGGATTTTCTCTCCCCGCAACAATGTAGGACAGAGCCTGTCTTTCCATTTTTTGCCAAAATGGTGAGATTAACTCTTTCGGTCTTAGCTAACTTAGCTAACTTAGCTAACAAATAGGTTTAAAAAAAATGGCAATTTGTAAGCATTTTTGAATCATGGATGATGTGAAACTCTAAACCCATGATATTAAACCATTTGAAGAAAAGCAACCGCTAATGGTCCTTTGGCACTCATTGTGAATGTGTCAGAGGCTATTTTAAATGCTTGACAGATAGCAATTTCTTTAGGAATGAACACCTATCTAGGAGTCAGGTGCCACAGCCATCTCCATTTCATGCATGTGGAAACCGCAACACCCAGAAGTCAAATCACCACCCAAATTCCCCCAGCTAGGAGAGAGGAGAACCAGGATCTGAACGCGGGCAGGAGGGCTCCAGCATTCATGGCCCTAACCTCTCTACCTGCTGCATTAGCAGACTGCGTAATGGGCCCTAATCTAAGATAGATGAGGACTAATGTCCTACCCCAGGATGTAGGTAAAGAAACCCTGGGATCAGGCGACAAAGGGAGGGTAAGAAGAGGATTCTTGTAACTTCTGATGACCTGGGGACCCAGGACAAGAGTAAAGCAGAATCACAACAGTAACAACCATCAAACTAAAAGTGCCCAAGTAGCTAGACTGTAAAATCCCATTTAATAGAAAATGGTGTCCTCCCTCAAGCTCTGATCTCCCTGCTCAGCCTAAGAGCCCTTCATGCACCCCCGTACTAAAGTCACTGCCTTTCCGGGTTTACGAACTTTTTTCTGGGGCAACACACATAGTGTGGGTGGTGTATGGGCGGCACCTGCTGTCTTTGGGATCCTCAGAATTCTCCCCCCACAGCTATCTGAGGTGGCTGCGGATTAGACTCAGACCCCCGTGGGCTGACTCCACTGCTTTTTGAGATCCTACCTTTAACAGACTAATTTCAGCTTCATAAATCTGTGCAGCAAATAACAAAGGCCAAGAGAGTTTATATTTGGGAATTGGTGGCATGTGTCTTTTATGCAACGACTTATTTTGGAACATATTGTGTTTGGTTACAGACGAGAGTTATCACACTTTTTCGTGATTCAGTTACTGTGACACTGTACTATAATTTTCCAGGAGGATCAATGTTGGCCATGATTCCCTGAAGGCATATAGTATTCCAAGCTCCTGGATAGGCCCTTTACCTCTAAACTCTCTTGAAGCACTTCCAATAGCTTTTTGAAATAGATAGCAGCATCCTGCTCTTACAGAAGAAGAAACTGAGGCTCGGAGGGAGGGTGAGTATGTTGCTCTAACCCCCTCCCCCACGTGCCCCGTGGTAGAGCTGGGTTCCCATTCCCAGCTGGCCATGCCATATGCTTGGGTCTTCATCATCATGGTGGACCAAACCCTTCAGAGCTTCAGGTGCCTGAAGACTTGCACTCATTTCTAAGAGGATGCCTCCCCAAAAGACACTTAGGGAATAGCTCTTTTGTCTTTAGAAAGTAAAATAAAACTAAAACAAAGTAAAACAGAACCCCAGATATAATGGGTGTTATCCAAATCCGTGTTTTGGGGAATAAATTTATTTCTAGAAACAAACATCATTTGAAGCCAACTATAATGAATGATAGACATGACCATGTGGGATGACATGGGTTTCGGTTGAAACTAAAGTGTGACCGTGAGGGGCCCTTCACTTTGATCCTTCATGCATTTTGGCTTTGACAATAGTTCCCAAAGAGCCCATGACTGCGGAGGGCGCCAGAAGTACCGCCTTCCCAAGGAGATCCTTCACCGACCTGCCTTTTGAGAATTCTGTGGGTGCCCAAGCTCCAACTTTGGGTTGTTAATCAGAAAGACTGTAATGACCAAAATAACAATATAGCTTGTTTGATTTTAGAATCTGAAGGTAAGCAGGATTTTATGCTGCTTCGAGGCCTTCATGGACTCATTTCAAAGTGACAGTTCCTCCTCTTTAATAAGTGTCCCCCAGTGTTCTTTCTTATAATGAAAACACTGCTAGCTCCAGGGTAACATAAAATATATGATGGGCATGACCGTAGGACAAATTATTTCAAAGAGATCCACAGAAGGAAATGTATTACATTCATTAAGTTTCCTTCCACTCGATCCACTCCATTGGCTCTGCCAATTAAAATAACTGCACATGAATTTTTAGAGCGCTATTTATTTTCTCTGTAGATTTTAGAATATAAATATTTAAAACGGCAATATCAAAAAAAATAATTTGTATGACAATGGGAAAGGAAACGTTTGGTCAGGAATGGAAGACATAATGATATCTCTTGTTCTAATTCTGGTTTCAGTTGCTAAATACCTGGAAACAGGCCAAGCTTCCCAAAACATACAAATACTGTTTTGAACAGATAAGTCAATGGTTTATTCATTGGCGTGATGTAACGAAATGAAATAATGGAAAAGTGAAATTTTAAAATGAGTGGACAATATCTTCATTAGTGACAGAATGGGAAATAGATTCAATTGAAAACATTTCTTGGAGTTGGGATAATGGATTTTCATGGTTATCAGCCAGAGAACAGAAGATATCATTCTTTTAAGAATTGAATCCATATATTTCTCAATGATGTAAAGTTTCAGTAGAACACACACTAGCAGGAGGAGATGTACTTGAAAAGAAAGGCAAACTGAAGAAAGTCACATTTAACACGAAACAGACAAGTTGGTCTCTTTATAGTATCTAAAGCCCTACAATGCTGAAAATTTTATACAGACTTCTTTGATTTGAGCTGAGCAGATGCAAACTCCAAAGTAAAACAGAAAAATTACAGTAATAAATGTGTAATTCTATCTTTGTGTGCTATCAGTGTAAGCAATTAAGACTTCAGGATGAAAAGGAGTGCTGGGCCATTCTCAGGTTTCTGGAATGCTACATGTAGTAGATGTTCAGTAAATGTATGCTGAATTAAATGGAAAGGAAAAAAATTTTTAAAGATTTTATTTATTTATTTGACAGAGAGAGATATCACAAGCAGGCAGAGAGAGAGAGGGAAGCAGGCTCCCCGCCAAGCAGAGAGTCTGATATAGGACTCGATTCCAGGACCCTGAGACCACGACCTGAGCCAAAGGCAGAGGCCCAACCTGCTGAGCCACCTAGGTGCCCCTGAAAGGAAATTTTTGAATCAAACTACTACTGTAAAATTTCGTGTCAAACTTAGATAGAAAAAAAAAAAAACTTAGATAGAATCTTAGATAGAATCTTCTGACTGCTAGTTTAGCGTTGAAAGTAGAAAGGTGGAGTTCACCATTGTGTTGATCATGACATCTTGAGTCTGTGTGCCCCTGAAGGATGGGACAGAGAAACACATTTGTGTCATTGTCTATCTCCCCATCCGTAGGCATAGATGTGTGAATATATTTAGTTGAAATCATATTCTATGTATAATTCTACACCTTGAATTTTCACTTAGAGCATTTTCATGTCATAAAAAATTAGTCACGAACATGCTTTTCCATGGTGACATACTATGGCATCAGTGTAGGTCCACCAGAAGTTGGGGACTTACATCCCTACTCTGATGGGTTTTATTCCCAATTTTTCATTATTAAAAAGACACTTTTCAATATTTAATTTTAATCAAATTTTAATTAAATTAAATCATTAAATTTATTTAATGATTTAATTATTATATTATTAGTTATTGTTATAATTATACATTATTATTAATTAAATTAAAATTAACATTTAAATTTTAATATTTAATATTTTAAAAATAAATTAAAAATCTAATTTTTAAATTAAATTTTAAATTAAATTTATATTTAAAAATTATTCTTAAAAAGAACACTTTTTAAGGAGACTTCCATGCACATAAATCTCTACTTCTGATGATTTCCTTAATTCAGAAATAGAGCATGGGGATGAAGGGATTTAAATATGTTAATGAACTTGGGGCACCTTGCTCATGATCTTTTAGAAAGGCCCAGTTGATGTAACTCATGGTGTAGCACAAAGAGTGTCTCCTCCTACTCTTGTCAATAATTACAATTTGAAAAAACTTTTTTTGTTTGCTTAAAAGATAGAAGGAACTTACCCTATCTCACCAATTCTAAGATGCATAGTTTTGCATAGTAAACTAATTTTCCTGGTTAAACATAACTGAAATCAGGGATGGATGTGTCTTACCATCAAGGTTGTGTTTTGGCTTATTCGACAATATTTTCTTTCTTTAAAAGTACATAAAAATCATGATGCATCTTACAACTGATAACATCAGGATTCAAGGAAATGCAGTATCTCATGTAATTTTTAACTTGTATTTTATGACCACTAGTGATTCATGATTCTTCTTTTTTTTTTTAAAGATTTTATTTATCTATTTGTCAGAGACAGAGGGAGAGAGAGCGAGTGAGCACAGGCAGACGAGAGGCAGGCAGAGGCAGAGGGAGAAGCAGGCTCCCTGCCTAGCAAGGAGCCCGATGTGGGACTCGATCCCAGAACCCCGGGATCATGACCTGAGCTGAAGGCAGCGGCTTAACCCACTGAGCCACTCAGGCGTCCCTGATTCATGATTCTTATAGAACCACTTCAGTATACATTTCAAAGTCCTGGTCAATTAAAACAATTTTTAAAATCGTGGTAAAAAGGCCATAACGCAATTTTATCGCTGTAGCCATTTTTGAAGATACAGTTCTGTAGTGTTAAGGGTATTCACATTGTTGCGGCACAGATCTATAAAACTTTTAAATTTTGCAAAACTGAAACTCCATGCCCACTGGGCGGCATTTGCTCCCTCTCCCTCCCTCAGCCCCTCGCAGCCACTGTTCTATTCTGTTTCTGAATCTGACAACACTAGGTGCCTCAGATAAGTGAAATCACACAGTATTTCTCTTTTTGTGAGTGCTTATTTTACTTAACATAATGTCTTCAAAGTTCGCCCCTGCTATAGCATGCGGCAGGATTTCTTTCTTTCTTTTTTTTTTTTTCTTAAGATTTTACTTATTTGACAGAGAGAGAGAGAGAGAGAGAGAGTGCAGAAGCAGGAGGGAGATACAGAGGGAGAAGGAGAAGCAAACTTCCCGATGAGCAGGTAGCCCGACGTTGGACTTGATCCCAGGACCCTGGGATTATGACTTGAGCCAAAGGCAGACACTTAACTGACTCCCCAGGATTTCTTTCTTTTTATGACTAAATAATATGCCACCCAGCGAATGTGTTAAATCCTAAACATCTCCAGGGCGCCTGGGTGGTTCAGTCAGTTAAGCGTCCGACTCTGGATTTCAGCTCAGGTCTTGATCTCAGGGTCATGAGTTCAAGCCCTGCATTAGGCTTTGCACTGGGCTTGGAGCCTACTTAAAAAAAAAAAAAAAGCATATATATATTTATATTTATATACATATTTATACACAAATACACATTTATATTTATATACTATGTAGATATTTATTTATATTTATATGCAATATATAAATATATATTTACAGGTATAATATTTATTATATTTATATGTATTTATAAATATGTAAATATAGATGTAAAGATAAAATCTGCGACAGCCAGCAGAGACTGCTTGCCCACGTGGCTCTCCTAGCATGACCCAGCAACAGCACGGTATAGGATGGGTTGTGGTTCCCATTGATCTCAGTTCCAAAAATAAACGTTGACTTGTCTTTTAAATCCAAAGATCAAAGGGAACTCAAAAATGTAGGTGGTCACGATCAAGGTGTTTCTCAAATCATGTAAAGCATACTCAGGTACGATTTACCATAGTTTTTTGGACAATAAAGGCAGGACGTCACAACTGAGACTTTCTAAGCACGTGTGGTGGTCCCATGCCCCTTCATGGGGAGACTATGCTCTTCCGAATGTCTGGAACCCAGAGCTGAATTCCTTCCTCGAGCAAAATAATTCACAATTTTAATTCTGTGCTGACAACAGAGGTGGTGCACAGAGGCCACAGCTGGAGGTGGGGTGGTCCAGGATGTGGGGCCGGAGGGAGATATAAGACATTCCCAGACGAAGCGTACTGACCACGCCATTTGTTATTGAAAACGTGCCGTCATCAAACTGACACAAGTTACACGGTTACATCCTGAATGCGGGACCGGATTACAGTTTTTCTATATTTAACAGTATCACTGAGAAGATCTTCTAATGTAATTAAATCTAAAATCTCAGAACAGAAAATCTAAATATTTCATACCGAAAGGCCTGATGGAAACACAGCGTCAGCGGACGTGTTTACTGATCACAGATCGGCGGAGCTGCCTGCCTCCCTGCTCCTGCTCAGTCACACACCGGTGACCCTCGATTTCTCTCCTCTAACAGTGAGACGTGGGAGTGCAGTGTGAGCAAATATAACTCCCACAGAGGAAGAGAAGAGTAATATAACAAAACCCACATCCCTCCATTGGTTAAAAAAGTACAGATCACATTTTTTTTTTCACTTACAGTATTCTCTGCATATTAACTTACAAATAAAAAGGAAAATCTTAAATCCTGATTTTTATCCTATTGAGATACACATTTGATAAGAACTACACAGAATTGGGAAAAGGTATTATGAATTGATATTATTTAATTTTAAAGTTTTTTTAAAAGTTAGTTTCTGGGGAAGAATTTAGTGATTCATCAGTTGCGTCTAACACCCAATGCTCATTCCTTCCCGTGCCCTCCTGAATGCCGGTCACCCAGGGACGCCCCCCTCAGCAGCCCTCAGTTTGTTCCCTAGAGCTCAGCGTCTCTTACATGAAGTTTCAGTGAAAAGCGCTACAAATTGCTTAAACCATGATTCCTGTCTTTTTTACCCCTCTGACAAAATTCTGAACACATATTTTATCTGTAATTTTTTAGACATAAGATATATGTTGAAGATAGAGAAATGTAAAAATAAGTAAAAGCATACATTTAGGATCATGTGTTCACACACACTTTGCGCTACACAGAGAAACCCTAAACATCACTCCTGAACATACACAATGGGGTGTTTTAACTGTGTGAACTGTTTCTGGACACCCGTCTATGACTGTAAAACTACCCTAATATGAATATTTATATATTGTAAACTTTGCTCACTTTCTTCTTCTTTTTTTTTTTTTTTCAGCAAAGAAGTTGCAAAGGGTGGGGATTTCTGAGCAAACCGGTGTGTTTTAACGCGTGTGATGAAACAAATCGTCCCCAGTGGGTGGGGGCGCACTTAAACCCTGTGAGTGGTCCCCATGCGACCCTCATCCCTGGGTCCTTTCCCAGACTGGGCATCCCCATGCCTGTTTATTATTCTTTCATTAGCATAGATACTTAAAGACGGTGTTGGCCTCTGTTTTGGAAATGTGTTGCTGTGCTGGCTCTTCCCGCCCACCCTTCTCCCTCACTTCTGCCTGGTCACCCCTGCGTCCCCGCGGAGCTCCCCCGGCCTCTCTGTCCCAGTAACTGTCCTGTGCGTCCAACTCCTCCTGGCCCCCGGCTCTCACCGGACTGAAGCGAACCCCGGCGCTTACGAGACCTTTCCAGCATTTGCTGCAGTGATCGTTTTATTGAGGTATTTTATCTCTTTGATCTGTTTTGATATTTAGACTTCCCTGGATAATCTTCTCTGTTCAGTATTTTCTAATTTGTGACCGTGGTCACTCATGATACTAATAGTATTTTTTTTTAATGTATTGGTATCTGTGGTTATATAGAGTGTATTTGTGTTTTTATTTCTTCTTTTAGCCTCACCAGAGCTCGGTTCCTGATCAGCATTTTCAAAGACTCGGTTATAGTGTTTACCAACATTATCAGTGCAGTGTTTTTCTCCTGGCATGAAACAGGGAGCCCCGAATAATGTCGATCATTCCAGTGCACCAACTCAATGCTGTTAACAGGCTTTCTTTTCCTTTAAATTGTAATATCCTTTCAGGGACAGCGAGCAGGTCAGGAAGCAAAACTCGCCAGATTGGTCACCATCTGTGGTGGTAATTGGCTCTGAGAAGAGCTGGCATGGAGGGTTCGAGAGCTGCCTTCAAATCCTTGAAGGCTCGTCAGGCGACAGGGCAAGCAGACATGTTCTGAGTTGCCACAGGGGACAGAATCACAGCCAAGCTGTGGCACCCATCAGCCAGAAGCCTTCAGGTAAATGAAAGGAAGAAGCTTCTAGAATGGAACAGAATGGGCAGACCTGGGAAACAGGGACTCTACGTTCAGGAGGGGCTCAGGCAGAAGACAAACGAGACCTCCTCAGAGGCCTTTGGCTTGATGATGCAGATAATGTAGAAAAGTACAGGATGGAGACTCTAAGCCAGTCCCCAATGACCCCCCCTCCTGGTGTGCATCACGCTTGCTTCTAACTCATCACCCAATGGTGATACACACTACTTCTGTGGTCATTGCATGAGATTGTAGGCATCCCCTCTCTCCCTTGCTAGCTCTGGTGAAGCAAGTGACCACATGGAAAGGCCCCCCTGACATGGAGCTGGGGTCCGTCTCCAGTGAGCAATTAGCAAAAAACAGGCCTTCAATCTGCAGCCCACGAAGAGCTAAGTCCTGCCAACATGCACACAAGCCTGGGAGTGGATTCTGCCCTGCTGGGCCTCCAGTGACACCCGGCCCTCAGACTTGCAAGATCCCAAG
Source organism: Neogale vison (assembly GCF_020171115.1). Taxonomy (NCBI): domain Eukaryota; kingdom Metazoa; phylum Chordata; class Mammalia; order Carnivora; family Mustelidae; genus Neogale; species Neogale vison. The sequence continues at coordinate 43,559,998 of NC_058093.1, forward strand.
CAGACCATTCTGCTAAGTCCAGACCCCTGACCCACAGCAGCTGAGGTGATGCGTGTGTGTGAGCTGGTAAATGGTGGTAATACTGTCACAAGGCAACAAATGGCAAACCCATGCTCTTGGCTACAGATGCTGAGGAAGACACACGTCTCAAAGAAACCTCTACACATATCCTGTCTGCAGGAGGACTTACCATCCCCAGGAATATCATCTCCTCTTCTCTCTGTTTCTTGGTTTTCTGGCATTGACTAAAACCTCGCCAAACCTGAAAGCAAAGAAATGGTTACTTGTCTAATACATCAAAGAAATAAATGGTATAATCACTGTCTTGAAGAGATAATCTATACCTTCACGTTCATCCCAGCATTACTGACAATAGCGATGACATGCGAACAATGGGTCAGTTGATGGATAATAAATGTGGTATATATACAAAACAAATATCATTCAGCCAAAAAAAAGGAAGGAAATCTTGACATATGTGACAACATGCATGAATTTGGAGGGCAAAAAAGTGAAAAAAGTTGTAGAGAATGACAACTACTACATCATCTCCCTTAGCTATGGAATCTAAAACACCGAATTCTAGAAATAGAGTAGATTCGGGATCACCAGGGGATGGAGGGTGAGAAAAATGTGTGAAAGTGGCCAAAAGATATAAACTTCCAGTTTTCAGATGAATGAGTTCTAGGGGTCTGTGTACAGCAGGGTGACTGTAACCAACACAATGTTGTGTCCTTGAAAGTTGCTAAGACAGCTGGTCTTGAGTGTTCTCACTATAGAAATGGGTAATTATGTGATGTGAGATGTTTTAATTATGCTTACGGTGATCATTACTTTGTAATATATATGTCTATCAAATCATGATGTTGACCATCTCAAATGTGCGCAATGTTTTACGTCAGTAAAACATTCTCTCTGTGAGAGAAGAAATGACTTGTAATTTTGTGTTTTTTAAGATTTTATTTATTTATTTGACAGAGATCACAAGTAGGCAGAGAGGCAGGCAGAGAGAGAGAGGAGGAAGCAGGGTCCCTGCTGAGCAGAAAGCCCGACGCAGGGCTCCATCCCAGGACCCCGAGATCATGACCTGAGCCGAAGACAGAGGCTTAACTCACTGAGCCACCCAGGTACCCCTGACTTGTAATTTTGGTTAGGGACAGTCCCCTACCTGGGTTTCTTCAAGAGAAACTTCCAGATTTCAGGAGTGTAGGGTTAGATCTAAGGGGGGGGCACTTTATAGATTTAAAAGAAAAATTTTCACTCAAATGTGGGGAAATAGAACATGGTCATGTCCAAGACTGATAACAGCTCAGCTCTGAATTCAGATGCTTGTTTACAACTTCCTATCTTCATTGAAACTTGAAAGGAAACAGTCTGTTATGGGTCCCTCCATTCCCTGCCCTCCACCCCCATTCAGACCCCAGCAGGGACGGGGTCCTGACTCTCTGGCTGGGGTCTATGATCTCCTGGTGACTTCCTTCTCTCTCTTCTCATTCTCATTTGTCCCGTATGCCAGCTTCTACATTTTCCTGCAAGCGACCTTAGCCCCCATTTGGAACGAGATAAGGTGCAAACCGATGGTGCTCATTTGGGGAGGAAACCTCAGGCCCACTTCTAAAGAGAACATCGATGTCCTGGTGCTTAGTGATGGTCACTGGCATTATGAACAGCACACACCAGCTCCAGCCAGCAGGTGTGGACCCTTGCTCCCTTTCTGTGATTACATCTATGTGTGAATGCACATTGAGGATATAAGCCCTCAATGAATTTTCTGCCACATTCTTTCTCACAATTATCAATGACATTTAAAAATATTTGAATGAGATGCCCTGCATTTTATACCAATTTATAATAAAATCTAAAAAAACATGACCGAGCTTAGTTAATGGTTTCTCCAGGGCAAGATTAAAAAAAATCTCTCTGGAATTTAAAATCCAGCTCTATTAAAAGTAGGATTTTGCGACTTGGGCTTTCCGAGCTCACCCCTGACCCTGGGGTGGGTCTCTGGCTGTGTCAAGACACTTGTCCCCAGCTCCCTGAGCACCACGCACACCTTCTGAATCTGCAGTGCAGCGGCTCCCATGTCGATGACTTTCTCGCCAAGCATCCTGGCTTGCTTTGCTCTGTATTCTTGGAGGAAGATCTGTTTCATGAACATCGCTCTTAGGCGACCTTGCCGTGCTCGTTCAGCGATCTGGATTAGTTTAACAGCCTCTTCTAGAGGGATACTCTTTGTGGTGTATTTCTGTGAAAACTTTAAAGTTAAGTCAATGTTTAAACAGGTTAACTCCGTCAGCTGGTCCCAGATACATCATGTGCTTACTTCTAACACTACCATGCTAAGAGTTCCTAAGCTGTTGATCGAGAGTCTGATGGGGGTTTAATACTAACCATTTCACTCATCAGTTATGTGAATTTTGATAACCTGCCATGCTCGGGCCCTGGTTCCCTATTTAAGAAACCCCATAAGTGTTCCTCTTCCATTCCGAACAAAATACCAATTAGTTCCATAATATTCTAGGTTGGCAGGAAATTATACCAGGAATGCCAATAAAATGAATTCAATTCAAAATTGCTTTTTATGTTTCATTAACTTAGTAGTAGAAACATATAAATTAAAAGCATATCTTTAATTTGAGAACTTAGAATTTAAAAATCATATGAAGTAAAATGCTGACGTCACAATCCATTACAGGATGATCTAGTAATCACGAGTAAGGTTAAAATCATTTTAGAAGTATTCAATTTATGTGTGAAATGTCTTCTAGTCCTTACAAATTTGTATTTCAAAACATCCAAATGGGATGGGAAGATTATAATTGGAGAAACACCAGGGCTCGGGTGGTAAAATGCTGCCTTGGGGGAATCAGGTGGTCTAGGAGGAGACAAAGCCAGGTGTGGGACTGTGTGGTTTCCCAAGGAGAGCCAAGAGCAAGGTTTCTGGGGCATCTGGAGCCCTGTGAGAGCTCTGAGTGGCCTCAGAGGGCCCTCTATGGCCCTTGGAGTGAGGGAGAAGCTGGGGATATGGCTTGGCTTGGGTGAAGCCTCATACAGGGACAGAGGCAGAAGAGAGAGGCCTTCAGAATCAGAAAACTCCTGATCATGGGCTGAATCTTTGCCAAGGTGTCAAAGGGCAGGGTGGCCCCTTTATCAGGCCATGGTGCCAGACACTGAGGCCCCAAGTGTGTGGTGCTCTGGTTCATTCCCAATGCCCCTATTTGTCACGATGATCTCTTGTCTGTGGGGGTGGGGGGACAGTATCCAGAAAGGATCAGGGAGAGGGAAGGGGCATTTACTGAGACCCTACAGAAGCCAAAGGCTTTTCATAGATCATCTTGGCAAATGCACAAAGCAACCCCAAGGCCAGTATTCTTCTGACCAGTTAAGAGTTAATAAGACTGAGGCTGACCAAAGAAATAGAATTGACATGAGCTGCCATGGTTAGTAAGGGGTGGAGCCAATCTGAGCCAAGACTGACCCTCTTCCCAATAGAGCATCCATGGATCCTCGGTGTGGAACCCTGGTTCCCTTTGAGGGGGCTGTTTCAGTAACATTTCCTCAGAGTTCGGTTTTCGGTGAGATCTTGTCACCTCAAATTTGCAGTGAGCTCACATTTCCAAAAATGCACTCAGCAGGTTAGAACAGAATGGATATCATGGTGGCATTGAACTGGACAACGTCACTCTGAAAATCATTACAACCCTTACTGAAGACTTCTCAGGGTTTGAGTGCTCTACTTAATATGACAAAGATTTTTGAACATTTACGGAAGGCCCAAGAGTAAATACTAAGCACTAGAGATGTAGGACTGGACGGTAATAGTTGCCTCTCAAAATTCTTTTTGGGCTGTATATTGCATGTGTCTTCAAGAAATAAGCAGCTTGAGGTGAAAACGGGGTGTCACGAGGCACTGAAGGGTATAAGAAAGTCACACAGATGTCAAGGGCTGTTGCCCAGAGTCTGGTGTGTTGCTGACGTTGGGCCCACCAGAAGTCGGGGCTGGGAGGGAGATGGACGGCTCTACCCAGTGGAGCCAGCTAGCTTTGCCTGCTGAGAAAGAAGGTTCCCCGCCACTGACCCTGCCCCAGCAAAGAGGGACAGCAGAAAGAAGAAACGGCCAAGAGGAATTTTTAGGGTTTGACCATAGTGTGTACAATGTCATCTCCCTCCTCCACTTCCCCTATAAAATCCTCTGTAAATTCTGCCCTGCTTGTCAATGTTCTGTGCCAGGGGATTCCTTGGGGGAGCTGGGTGAAGGGCTGAGTGCCTCCTTCTGAATGATGTGTGGACTGAAGGCACCAGCAGGTGCAGGACGGTGAGATGACCCCTACTCAAAACAGCCCCGGACCAACTTCAGGAATGGAATGCAGGGGAAGGGTCAGTCTGTTAGGGGAGAGGTGGAGGAGGGAGAGACGGTCCTGAGTTAGCTGGGTCGGTGTAGGTTGCTGGAGGGACGCTGCATCAAGTTGGGCTCTGCAGAATGAGTACATTTCGACAGGCTGGGCTGTAGGGAGAAGAGCGAGCCCTCTATGCAGCATGAAGCATGCCCGCAGCTGAGAGAGCGCAGGGTACCGTGCGCCCACCCCCGTGTGTCCCACTGTTCCTGCTCCACTGTCCTTCTGGTTGCGCTTGGAATTTTCCTTGGCACCAGGACCCAGGCTGACAACACTCAGCAGGACCTGTCTATAGGAAGCTCTCATGTGCTGCTCTGCCCTGGGCACCGGAGAGTTACTGACAGTGCCTGCTTCACTCGGAATAGTCCCAGCTTGGATAGCAACTGCCCCCTCCCTGCATGGGCCATGACCAACCAAGGCCATGGAGCACTGATGTGCAGGAGGCAGCGAGGGCCCCCGAAATGCTCAGCGGACTTGCCACAAGTTGGGTATAAAAGTGCCGTGCAGAAAAGTCTGGAAGGTAATGACTGACGGGTAGGTTATCTTAACACTTCAAGATTTCACGAGATAACATTCCACTTCTGACTTTAGGTTAGGGGTCTGAGATGAGAACTCAAGCTGAGTTGATAAATCTACTCTTGTCTCAGAGATGCTGACTGAACCAACAAAGCGTTAGGTTTCAATCTCTATTTCTAAGTTCTTGAAAAATAATGGTCATGCGTCATCGAAAATACACCTCCAAGGGAAGCAGCTTCTTACACATATGGAATAGCAAGAGGGGCGGGTGCTGCTTTCCTTCCACTGGAAATAATCTGTCTCCCACACAATCAGGATGCACAGAAAAAGGTTCTATCAATTACGTAAGGATGTTTATAAAAATGATGTACAAACCTTATCGGGAATATCTAGTCCAATGTCAGCTAGTATCTGAGCAAGGATTTTCTCTCTTCCTTTGATGACTTCCAGCTTCTCTTTCAAAAAATACTTGGGAATGGGAATTTCTAATTGTTGCTAGAGGAGAGAAAGAATAAGCCAAAGGGCACAATTTTGTTACAATCAGTCACAACTGTCACTTTTGTCCCAATCCCAGAACTTAAATCTGTCTAAACTATATAGTAAGGAACACTAAAGGGACACACTTTACCTCCCATCCTCATTTAAGAGGTGATGAGGCCAATGGCGTCAAGAGAATTCATCACTGTTAAGGAGACACAGAATCACAAGGAAAAACCATCACCATGGCCCTTATTTTAATCATTACAGTAAAACTTGAGAACTCACATTAGTTAATTCTCAATTAACTAATGATAACTTAATGAAGGCCTTTAAAGAAACATAACATCTTCTCAGCCTACCTAAAGTAATAATGCAAATTAAGATAGCAAAGCATTGTGATGCAGAGACCTTTGAATTCAACTTCATAATTTATCATTAGCATCATTATTTGCATGTAAGTGATCACAATTTTTTTCCTAATAATGTTTTTATTTTTGTCTACATTACCTGAAATTATAAAAATTACTGGTAAAGTTCATCTGCTTTAGTAGGAAACTTGTTTTTTCATGCAATCAATATAAACTCCTGTTTCTCATTTATGCATATTACCAAATATTTCAGTTAGTGGAGGTCACACGAATATTTCCCAGCCCAAGTTCAACAATCAGGAGTGCAGAAGAGTTTTTCAGGGGTATGGGATGGGCCCTTGGCCATCCCCATCGAGAAATACTGTCCTAGACTCTCAGACACTCTTGGGGGCCCTCTGGTAGACCAGTTGGCTCAGCAAAGCTAAGGTTCTGGTCCTCAGGTTCAGCTCCCTTCTTCCCATTCTGGGATGACTCTCCACACCTTCTCATCCAGGGGATTTTGAATAGGCCTTCCCTTGAAGAAGCATTATAACGTAAAGGGGTGTCTTTTTTAGGACTTGGTGAGATGGTATCCAAACCAGGTGGCAACCATTTTTGAAAACCAAACCTTTTAGACTAATGGAGTTTTGGGGTGAGTCCTGGGGTTCACTGAGTGAGTGAGACCTGGGAATGGAGGGCAGTCAGAGGAGAAATATTCCACTTTTATTCAATGTTGAGATTTTATTTATTACCAAGTATGTTTAAGTGCTGTACTTTTCCAACTTTTAAGACAACATTTTTGTGCTACAGCTCACCCCTGTCCACTAGTTAAGATTTTGAGGGGCAGGAAATACAGCCATTGAGAATGAAGAGAGGGGAGACACATATCAGTGGCCTCTGTCCATGATACCCCAAATGTCCATCTCAGATATCCTGGGATTTCCCATCCCCTACAGGGCAGAATAAAGGACACTTCTTGTGGCAGAGAAACTCCCTCTCTCCCTGAGACGTCTCTCGACATCAGGGACCTGTTAGGGAGGCTCCTCATGTGGCAGGCTGCAGAAACACTCTTCTAGTTAGTTTGGCCACAAGGGACAATAATGACTTCTCGGACGCAGGGCAGGAGCACAGTGGAGAGTCTGTCAGCAGCAGGGATGTGTCCAGGGATGAACTCCAGGACTTGGCATTTCCTTCTGCTCCTCTTGGTGAAGTCTGTTTTGTTCTGTCTCTCTCCCTCTTTTATGCTCAGGAGCAGCTTTCTTCATTCTTCCGAGCATCCGAGAACGAAGGCTCCAACTACTCAGAAACCTGGGAGTCCCCGGTTCAGACTCCAAGGCAGAAACTGGTCTTTCTGTCTGTTTCAGAATCTCAGAGGGAAGGCTTGCCTGGTGCCACCACCAGTACCCATCCCTGAGATGCCCAGCTGTGGTTGGACTGGGGGGGTCATATTATACGGAGAGCTGTGTGTTGTGCAGGTGGTGGGCACGGGGGCCCAGCCACAGGGGTGCAGAGCTGAGCCACGTAGGAGCTCCCGGAGATGGCACACGTGTCTCCCTGGCCTGGAACTAGCTCCTGGGGTCCAAGCTGCTGCTATTAGACGTGCCCCCTAACCATCTGGACCCCCGTGTCATCACATGGCTCACCATGCATCCTCCAGAAATGGTGGGAAACACAGTTGAGAGTGTCCTACTGGGAAGGCTTCCTGGACAATGTCCGTCATTTGTCACCCCTTTCAGTGTTCATGGTCTTTGAAAAGATGAACCAGGTGAACCAGAAAATCTGAAGGAGCCCACCACAGAAGTTTCATAAATTTCTTATTCTCTAGCTTCGAGAATATTATTTAATATTCTTGGCATTAAGTTAACACATTTAATACTGATATATTAATTCAATTTAGGGATATGATTTAATGACTTGATTTCATGTTTATCCTCAGGTGTTCTTGGTAGACTCACCCGGGTGAGTCAAGTACACCTGATTGAAAAATTGCTTTAATCCACGCCTTTTTAAATGAATGGCAATAAACATTAAAGTTTCGGAGGGAACTTCAGCATTTCCAGTCGTTCTAATTATTCTTTAGAGTCCATTCCAACGAAGTGCAGTAGTAATGTTAGGAAAGTCTATTTCAGAAACAAACATAACCTTTATAGACTCTTGACTATTTTCAAAAGAAAGGGGCATTAAATGCCAGGTAGAAAATTGAACACTGTCTCCTTTCAATTTTATTTTAGGGAAATGTTCCTTTCAAAATGAAGACTGAGCTCACAGGACTGTGGCCCTGAAGTGAGCTCTCTGTCCACTGACTGTTGGCAGACTCATCCAAGGAGTCTGGCAGTGGGTATCTGGTGGTGAAGGTTGGGAGGACAACAGGGAGGCAGAATGCTCATGGCTCCAGGGCATCAGAGATAGGGATGATGCCCTTCTTTCTTGTCTGAGGCTTGAAGGCCTATTGCCAAAAATCCCTGAGTCACTAAAGACCCAAAGCAAAGGAGGAGACACAAGCACCTGGGAAGAAGGAAATGGCCATCCATTGGCTGCTCATCCTGAAGAAGATGATGGAAAACAGAGGCCAGAGGGAGATCTCCTTTGGAAACAGAAGTAGGGGCAGTGGGACGGGAAATTGGGAGGGTTTGTGTCTCAGGATATTTATGGAAGAGTTGGCCTACTCCAGCCAACAGACCTGGGCAGACCCATAGAGACAAGGAAGACAACAACTTCAGTGTCCAGTGGGCCCAAGGAATGTGTGAAGATTTGTCTGTACCCAAAGCTACAGGAACTTAATCCTTGTCCGGGTGGTATGGCCCAGCCAAAGGGCAACCAACCAGCACAGATGTCTAGAAAGCCTGTAGAAAATTGGTTACAGGCCTACATGGCTGACTTAAAGCAACAAGAAATAGATAAGAGAAGAAGCTGAGTACTTACAGGAGCCAACTTTAGATCCTGTAGGATGTCATCAAAATAATGAAACTCTGTTAATTCCAACTCAACCATTTCATTCTTCAGTTCCAGGAGGCGACCCATCACTCCATCCAGGATTTTTCGGATCAGTATTCGCTTCTGCGGGTGGACAATCTGGTCATAAACGTCCTCCAAGTTTCTGAAGATCTGCACGTATTTTATGTAGAAGGTGGCTAACATTTGGAAGATGAAGATTTGATTGCTTTGGGATTCCATCATGTGCTGAGACTCTTTATCAAGCAAGGAATTGAGGGTTTCTTGGGTCTGATGCCACATCTTGTTATACATTCTGGTGGAAGACAAGAGAATAAGTGAAAATTCCTTTGTGAGACATATGAAATGGGCATCCGGAATAACAAAACAAACGTGAACCAGGAACACGGCATGTAGTTCCCTTCAGACCATTTATGTCCTGTTTCGAGGTGCAAGTGATTTTCGGATATGACCACTGTTACCATTATCAAATGCATAGCTTAAAAATCCTTTCACCTCAATGATAAGACTAATTTCTCAACTGTACCTGCAAAACCAGCATGATTACACCCATTACAGAGACGAAGAAACTGTGAGTCTGAATTTTGCACAGACCTGTCCATACATACAGCTGGTGGGCTATGAGGTGGAATGACCACGTTGGAAAGGAATTCTGCAACAACTCATAAAGTCAAACACAGGCAGCCCCTATGAACAAACAATCATTCCCCAGAGAAACTCTTATAAATCTGTATTGAGGATGAACATAATAGCGTTTCTTTATAAGAGTCCAAACAAGGAGATAACCCAACTGTTTATAAATGAAAGAATGAACAGATAAACTGCAGTGAATTCACAGTGGACTAGCCCCTGCGATGGAGAGTGAATGACTTACAGCTCTAAGCAACAACTGTGAACTTGAGACCCATAATGAGGGACATAAGAAGTGAGAGGCGGCTGGCCTGGGACTCAGGACTGCCTGAGCAGGCTCCTCGTCCTTATTTGAGTCAGTGGAAGCAGCAGACAGGAAGCTGAAGGGCGGGAGGAGAATGGGATGCAGGTATGTCCTCTCCCACTGCTCTCTGGCCAGTTAGCACATGGTTGGGAGCCTCCTTCTACCAAAGGTTCAAGGTAGTGGCCTCTCTGCATTGCTTGCCTCAGGACCCTTGTTGGTTCCTCGAGACTCTGTCCCTATCTCTTCTGCCAGTCCCTTTCTTTTTTTTTTTTTTTTTTTTTTTGCCAGTCCCTTTCTTAACCACCCTGCTGAATGTGCCATCCTTTTCCAGCCTGGACCCTGACAAACACATCCAAGGCAGACTTTTTTTTGGTTGACATTTTGGGTAATTTTTTGCTCTCTTTGTATCCAAGAACCAGATGAAAAGCTAATGGAAAGTTCAGTGTGTCCAGGAAGATGCTTATTATTTCTCCCAGGGGTAAGAAGGTGGGGAAGAACCTGGCCCTTTCCCTGGGATGAGGGGGAAACCCACAACACATTAGGTCTTTCCTGTGCTGGCCAGGGAGCTCATTCTCTGCCTGAATGGAGCCAGTGGGTCAGGAGTGAGGGCGCTCCCTTCCTCTTTGCTGTCGCCCTGACCTCCCAACCCCACGCTCAGCTGTGTGGGGCATCCTCAGGGCCAGGCTGCCTGCACAAGCCTCTTCTGCCAGCACAGGGGCAGCTGGGCACCTGCTCTCTGCAGTCTACCTACCACCTTTAGCCCCACCTCAGAAGGACCAGACCTTGCCTCCTCTCTTCCCAGGGTTCTGCTGGAAGGTGGGCTTTTCCTTGCTCCCCCTCTGCTGGCCCTCAGGCCCCACATTCTCTGGCCTGCCCCCTTGCCCTCATCTCACCTGCTTTCCCTCCTTCGATGTTTTCATGGTATCTTCTGGAAAATGCTCTAACGTTCCCTTAGCCCTCATGTGTTTATAGCCTTTGACATCTCCTGTTGCCATGTTGGAGGTGATTCAGGAAGAGCAGGGAATAAAATTACTCATTCAATCCACCGTGTTTTACTGGGAGTCCCTCATTGACCTTCCCAAGGTCATTAGCAGGCATCTCTGCTAGGTCCTTTGCTCTGGTCCCACTACCTGCCCTTCCTTACTCATGCTCCGCACTTCCCTCTGAGAAATGGCCAACATCACTTCCTGCAGTTGACCACATGCTGTGACCCTGACCATGCTCCATGAATGGGGTTCCCATCACTCTCATTGAGGCGGGAGGAGGTGGTCTGCTCCCTAGTGTCTGAACCCAGTCTATGGGATTCTAAGCTTGGAACCATTATTCAGCACTGTACCACCACCTCTTCCTTGACCAAAAATAAAAGAATGCCACCGTGACCAGAAAATACGTGATTGTAACTCTTGCCAAGATGATGGGATCAAAAGCTTCTGCACAGCAAAGGAAACAGTCAACAAAACAAAGAGCAACCCTTGGGATGGGAAAAGATATTCACAAATGACAGTACAGACAAAAGGCTGATCTCCAAGATCTATAAAGACCTCCTCAAACTCAACACACACACATGTCAAATCATGTCAAAAAATGGGCAGAAGAGGGGCGCCTGGGTGGTTCAGTGGGTTAAGCCTCTGCCTTCAGCTCAGGTCATGATCCCAGAGTCTTGGGATCGAGCTTCGCATCGGGCTCTCTGCTCAGCAGGGAGCCTGCTTCCTCCTCTCTCTCTGTGATCTGTCTGTCAAATAAATAAATTTTAAAAATCTTAAAAAAAATGGGCAGAAGATAGGAATAGGCACTTCTCCAATGAAGACATACAAATGGCTACGAGACACATAAAAAAATGTTCATTCATTAGTCATCAGGGAGATTCAAATCAAAACCACATTGAGACACCACCTTATACCAGCTAGAATGGCCAAAATTGACAAGACAGTAAACAACATGTGTCGGAGAGGATGTGGAGAAAGGGGAACCCTCTTACACTGTTGGTGGGAATGCAAGTTGGTGCAGCCACTTTGGAAAACAGTGTGGAGATTCCTCAAGAAATTAAAAATAGAGCTTCCCTATGATACTGCAATTGCACTACTGGGTATTTACCCCAAAGATACAGATCCAGTGAAAAGAAGGCCATCTGTACCCCTATGTTCATAGCAGCAATGACCATAGTCGCCAAACTGTGGAAAGAGCCAAAATGTTCTTCTTGGACATCTTGACGAATGGATAAAGAAGCTATTGTCCATATATACTATGGAGTATTATGCCTCCATCAGAAAGGATAAACACCCAATTTTTGTATCAACAGGGACAGGACTGGAGGAGATTATGCTGAGTGAAATAAGTCAAGAAGAGAGTCAATTATCATATGGTTTCACTTACTTGTGGAGCATAAGGAATAGCACTGGGGACATCGGGAGATGGAGAGAAGTGAGTTGGGGAAAATCGGAGGGGGAGACAAACTATGAGAGACTGTGGAATCTGAGAAACAAACTGAGGGTTTTGGAGGGGAGGAGGGTGGGAGGTTGGGTGAGCCTGGTGGGTATTATGGAGGGCACGTATTGCATGGAACCCTGGTGTGTTGCAAAACAATGAATTCTGGAACACTGAAAAGAAATAAAAGAAAAAAAAAGATGATGGGTGAGAAATTTAATGTGAACATTTGAATGTCCGTTCGCCTGGTTGCAAATGAGGTGAACCACCTGCATATGGGTTGTGCGTAAGTTCTGTTCTCAAATTATTTATCCATTTATTTTGCTTGTTTTTCCACTGGATTGTTTTTCTATTAATTTATGGGGCTTCTTTAAATACACTGAGTGTCTATGCATTCCTTAACTTGCCTTCTAGCTGAGAAGCTGTTGTCTTATCACCCATAGCCCAGGGCAGGCTGTAGGCATGTACCCTCCACCTCTGTCCTGCTGGGAAGGGCAATCCCACCTGAATTCATGGGGGTCCAGCTGCAGCCCTTCAGGCTGGTTTGGGGCCAGGCCCTGTAGGAGCAGCAATCCCAGAGTACTGTGCCAGTGCCTGAGGAGGCCTCCTCCTCGAGCCTGCTCACCGCTGTGTGCTCCCACGCTGTTCTTGGTCCAGAGAGTTTCAACTTGCATTAAAAAATTTCTGATTCTTGGGGCACCTGGGTGGCTCAGTGGGTTAACCCTCTGCCTTCGCCTCAGGTCATGACTCCAGGGTTCTGGGATCGAGCCCTGTGTCGGGCTCTCTGCTCAGCAGGGAGCCTGCTTCCCCCTCTCTCTCTGCCTGCCTCTCTGCCTACTTGTGATCTCTCTCTGTCAAATAAAAAAATAAAATATTAAAAAAAATTTCTGATTCTTTAGTTTTTAAATTTAAAATATTTTCATTTTATTTTAAAATATACTATTCCACTCTTAAGTTTAACAAATACACAGTAGTATGTTATCAATTAATACAAACTTAAAAGAACAAATAAAAACTTTTTAAAAAAAGATTTATTTATTTATTTCAGAGAAAGAGAGAGATTTATTTCAGCGAGTGTGTGTGCCAGCAAGGGGAGGGACAATGGGAGAGGGTGACAAGCAGACTCCCCACTGAGCTCAGAGCCCCACACAGGGCTCCACCCCAGCACACTGAGATCATGACCTGAGGCAAAATCCAGAGTTGGATGCTTAACCTACTGAGCCACCCAGGAGCCCCTAAAAATAAAATTTTTAAATAAAACATTAAAAAATAATTTTTTTAACACGTCTCATTTTTATATTCTTGGAACAGAGATGGGAGACTCATCTTCTTGGCCAAAAATTAGAAGCTTATCTTGACAGGTGAAGAGTCTTTCAGGTTCAGACGATGACAACGATGATGACGATGATGACGATGATGATGTAAAGAGTTCAGAAGTTCATAATGCTGGTCACCAACCTAAATGCTTTACAGGCCTCAGCTCACATAAACCTGACAGCCGCCTCAGGCAGGTGCTTCCATCACTGTAGGTTACAGACGAGCCAACTGAGGCACAGCAAAGCTGACCCATGTCCAGATAGTCTGAGCCCCTCTGTGGCCCCCATTCTTCAGGATGAATGCAAATGAGGGTGACAAAGCAGGTGGCATAGTTGTGATGGGCCAAGATTTGCGGTTGGAAATACACTTTTTCCCTGCAGCCCGCACCTGAATTTGGATACTGAATACTGCCCCAGGCATGCCTCCCGGAAAGTCAGATATCTCCAAACTTGGACATCTTTAAAACCATTGCTAATGAAAGAACGTTCTGCCAGATGGCTTTAGGAAGCGAGAACATTTTCAGGGGCAGTTCGATTCCACTTAGCACAGGACTTGCCCCTCCTTGCAGAATAAATGACAATTTATTACAAACAACCCCATCACAGAACAGTACCGTAGCAGCTTCTGCCTGGTCCCAGCATCAGATGGCCTTAAAAAACGAGGCAAACAGGACAGGGGAGGTGGAGGCAGAAACTGAGTGGACAATGAAGGCTGCCTTATCAAATACCTGCTCTGGGGGAGGTAAAGCTGGGAAGGATGCCGAGAGGCGGAACATTTTCATAGATGACCAAAGCCCAGACTTGGAGCAGCGGAGGGGGGCGGCACACCCAGGGGTCCCCTGACCTGACCAGCTGCCCAACCAACGTTACATAAAACAGCAAACCATGTGGTTTGTTTTGTGGCCGAAACCTGTCAGGACAACATTACAGAAGAAAATTATAGGCTAATTTTGTTTAGAACTGGGATCTGAAATTCCACTTAGCAAACAGGACTCAGCGCCAGATCAAAAGCGTGGTTCCCTCTGACCGGGGAGGGGTCATCCCAGGAATCTGCGAGAGTTCAGCATGGAGACAAGCTGAGCTAAATACAGCAACAGAACAGTACAAAGCTGAAGATTATTTCCACAGGATGCCAAGACAATTCTCAATAAATTTAATTTATGGCATATGCCTGATTAAGAAGACCATCCAGATACCCCAAAGAACAGATGCTGTCAGCCCTTCAAAAACGCTGAATGCCAGAGACCAAAAACATTTTCAGGAGACACACTAGAAATCTAAAAGACAGGAGTGAAAAAGAATGAAGCAGACAGAAAAGGGATTCATACAAAAGATTTAAGAAACTGCTTGTAAATGACACAGCTGCAATAACCAAGGAACTCGATAACAAAATATAAGAAGTCAGCTGGACAGCAAATTTGCAAGCCATCGATAAAAGCCACAAACACTGAACGCAGAGGAAAAATATGAAAAAGGAAAAACAAACTCCCTTTCCCAGTACTGATTAAACATCTAAGAATGAATGTGGTGGGAGCCACACAAGAGGTAACTGAAGAAAATTCTAGAAGGCTAGCTGCAGAGGATCGGACCAGGCAGAAGGCTGGAAAGACAAGATGAAAAGAAAGCAGACTCTTGAGATTGACATGCAGATTTAACAGGCAGAAGGCTGGAAAGACAAGATGAAAAGAAAGCAGACTCTTGAGACTGACATGCAGATTTAACATCACTGAGAATTTGGGAATATAAAATATTCCCAAATAAATAAATCTAGTCATAACTTCCAAATACGGGGGTGGGTTCAGTAATGAAAAATAAGGGGCATTTATCAGACTTCAAAGCACTGAGCATACCAGTAAGCACTAAGGTGGTGCAAGACCCCAGGGAAGCTGCCCCATGAGGTGCAGGGAGGGTGCCCTGAATCTTACAAAGACCCATACCCATCGTGAGCAAGGGATGTTGGGTAGAGGATGCTTCCACCAGGGCTGACCACACCCACACTGATGGAGGGAGCGCACCCAGAATTTAGGAATGCCCAGACTCCACTCTGGGACAGACCCAGCCTGGGAAAACCTTGCTGCCCTAGCTCAGTGCACTCACTGGCTTCCACCCAGGGTCAAAGAAGCAGAAACCCCTCCAGGGCCATGGCTGAGCTGACCCACCCCTGGAACTCTAGGCTGAGGATTCTCCTGGCGGCCTGAGCCTTCCAGGCCCCGCCTTTGGGCGGCAGCCTTTTCCTTCCTCACCTGGTGCTTTTCTGGAGAGCATTGCTGGAGAGACCAGGCACCGGTCATTGAGTGATAGGAAGCATGAGGCAGCCACGTGAGCCGGCCCATGAGCATCATCATCCTGTCCTCTGGACACTGACCTCGGCGTTCTTGCCTTCCAGGTTCCCTACTGTCCTGGGCACCCACTGGCCACAGCCCCACCACTCTCTTCACTGCCAGCAGCCACTGGCCAGCCTGGAACCTCCCCGCCCCCGCAGCCCCCCTCGCCCCCCGGTCACCGCCCCCTGCATGCAGTCCCAGCCCGGCCTCGCTGCCCCACGGTCCCTGCATCTTTCTGCGGAGCTGGTGCCCTGGAACATTATGTGAGACCTGGGATGCCGCAGGATGTTTTTTGCTTTTTTGTTTTCTTTCCAAATAAGAACATCACTTAGATATAGTTCATGTTCCATAAGTTTACCCTTTCAAAGGGCACCCATCAATGGATTTTAGTATATTCACAATGACTGCCTCTATCTAACTCAAGGACATTTTCATCTTCCCGAAAGGAGCCCCTGTCCACTGTCCACCCAGCCCCCAGTCACCATTACTGTAACTGCCGCGGACATTTCACATAAATGGACTCACATAGTCGGTTGTGCCTGCACAATGTTTGCAAAGTGCGCATGTGCAGAGGCCGGCACCGGGACCTCGCTGCTTCTTGATGCGATCAAGCCCTTGACAGCCATGGGGGCCACCTCTGCCTCCTGGCCATTGTGAATGAGACCCCAGTATCCATGTGTTTTTATTTTTATTTCCCTTTCGTCTGGCCAGGAGGGTTTTAAAGGCAAAGGGCCGTAAGGTTAGAATCAGAAGCTGTCTCCTGACCTAGTGGGTCTCAGGCTAGCCACAGCCTCCCTGTACTTTCACTTCCTCCTCACGGGGAAAATCTGGACAGGGACACGCCTCTGGACACCTGAAGGGGTTACTATTGGATGGGATAACCGATGTGAGTGTTCTTGAAATTTTAAATGCACTTTGTAAAGAGAAAGTGGTATTTTATCCATGGGACTACTTAGAATATTATTTTTTTAAGCACACGATTGATTTCAGACTTGGGCTTATGACAAGAAGTGTTACAGATTTTGAAGTCAGGAGGATTGTGGGTGGAGAAGATGGAATATGACAGCTGAAAATGGCCAGACTGTTATTTACATAGCTTGGCAGATTTCTGTAGCTGGGTGGGTGGGGGAAGGGAAGACTAGAGTATTCAGACATACAACGTGCTTCGATGAAAAATCTAAATCTTGGGGCGCCTGGGTGGCTCAGTGGTTTAAGCCTCTGCCTTCAGCTCAGGTCATGATCTCAGGGTCCTGGGATCGAGCCCCACATTGGGCTCTCTGCTCAGCGGGGAGCCTGCTTCCCCCTCTCTCTATGCCTGCCTTCTGCCTACTTGTGATCTCTCTCTGTCTATCAAATAGATAAATAAAAATCTTTAAAAAAAAAAGAAAAATCTAAATCTTGCAAAATGGGAATTCTCCCCCAGATATTTTATATAGGATAAATCTTCAGATTCTTCCAATACTATGTAGCTGTTTGTCTTATTTCCAGAATATTTCCTTGGCCTTCTTGCTTAAGGGAGAGGCCCAGCTGTCCTTCCCTGAAGCCCTCACAGGAGAGGCTCCTTTTCTGCCAGAATCATCCGACCGCTGTAGGGATGGGGGGGTCAGGTCCTTGCTCCTCACTGCCACTTCCAAATCAGTCTCGCTGCCCCCCCCAGATTTGTATCTCATTTAATCAGGTGGCATCACTATTGCCCCTCACTGTCACCATCGTCTACCCCCTGCACCATCTTTCCAGGACCCCACAAGGTGTCTATGCATGAATAGTATTTACGGACAGACTCCTCCCTCCTCAATTCCCTGTGATAAACAACTCAGCTCCTCCCTTGAAGCCAAGACCTCCAGCTACCTGCTGGGGCTCATGCCCCCACTGGCAACCCCACTACTCCCTCCTCTTCCCCACCCTTTCCTTTAGCAAAGTAACATGCCATTGCCTCCTGTCTTAAAAAAAAAAAAATCTGTCTCCTGGCCTGTTTCCCTAAATCAGGTTTAGCAAAACTCCTTTAAAAAGTTGCCCATGCTCACTGTCCTCCTGTTCCCTCCCATTCTCAGCAACCTTCATACTCCATCCTCCACAAGGGTCAAGAGAACCATGGGAACCTACCTTGCTAAATGGATGGCCCACTTTGTTTCTCTTCTACCCTGTCTCGGCAGTGTTTGAGTTTGTCACTCCCTCCTCCCAGAAACCTTATTTCCTGTTCATCTAAACACCACGATTTTGCTTCCCCCTCATGAATGCTACCTTCGATACTTTTGCTGGTGTCTGCTCCCCAGTCTCTTACCACCGGATGACCCCTTCTCTATCTATACTCATGCTGTGTCAATAAAGCCCATCTACATACCAACACGTTGAGTTTATATTTCATACACAGACCTCTCTTCTGAACTCAAGGCTCGAATATTCAGTCTCTTACCACCGGATGACCCCTTCTCTGTCTATACTCATGCTGTGTCAATAAAGCCCATCTACATACCAACACGTTGAGTTTATATTTCATACACAGACCTCTCTTCTGAACTCAAGGCTCGAATATTCAACTCCCTACTTGATCTCCAAAAGGCACATCAAACTCAATATGCCCCAAACTGAAATCCTGATCTTCTCCACTGCAACATCTCTGCAGTGGAGAACATCTCTGCCCTCATTTCTTCACTCATTGATTTATAAACAATCATAAATATGGTTAGTAAGAGCATGCCTGCTGCTGGAGGTAGAATGCCGGAGAGGGCACCCTCTGCTTGCCCAGAATGAACCCTTTAGCCTCTTCGTCCCTGATTCCTCTGCTCTGCAATGGGAATAACACCATATACAGGTCCTGGGTTACTGGGTGTTGTGAGAATCACACGTGTTGCCATATTTCACACACTCAGCACAGTGCCGGCAGACTCAGCACTGTAACACGTCCGAAATGGTCCCGATGAAGACCACAGAAACACGCTGCTGAACAAGTGCTGGGCAGCTCAGGGCTGGGCACATACTCTTCCCGGTACCCCTACCATCCGACTGCAATTCCTTGAGAAAACAGAGTGGTACCATAAATCTTCCTCAAGCTCCTTCTTGATTTAATACGGAACCTAGGTGTTTCTACCAAGCAATCCACAGATAACTGAGAAAGGCGAACAAAAAAGCAGGCGATGTACAGAATGTCTTGAAGCTGCTACTGTTTCAAAATGACAGCAGCTAAGGCAAAAGCCACGGGCTCTTGGGACCTCATGTCCACGGGGCGAGAAGGCAGTGCGATGGGGAGGATGGAGACCCAGGCGTATGCCGTTCCTTGTCCACAAGAACCTGATACTCTATCCTGGGCCCGTCTTCATTTACTAACACATGAAAAGGAGGGGAGAGGAGAGAAGAAAAGGAAGAGGAGCAGAGCAAGCCATCTCTCCGCCTGAGGACGTCCGGCCCAGGTCTATAAGCCGGCCGCCCATCACTTACGCGTTCGACATGGCTCACTACTTTCTCTCTTTCCCTCGCCCGCCTGGAAGCTCTTCCGTCTCTCTTCGAAGGGCGGCCGGCAGCAGGCGTCGGGACACAGGGACACAGCCACGGGCGTCCACGGAGAGGTCCTTCTGGAGGACGGGGTCGGGGTGGGGGCTATCCTCCACTTTGGGCAGGAAAATGCGATAGCGCGTAGGCACAGATAGGTTCTGAAACCTTCCTGTAGCCCCTAGGCTGGACGCAAGGCGGAACCTAGCAACCGAGACGCTACGCCTGCGCAGTGCCGGCTCGCCGCGAGCAAGGGACACGCCCCCTGAGCTCCGCGCGCCTGCGCTCTGGGCTGGTTTCCGTGGCAACCGAGGAGCTAAGCGGCGGGATTCAAGTCTTGAGGAAAGGAGCTGCTTCCCCCGGGCGGGAGCTCCCAAGATGAGGGGCTGATCTTGTGGACCCTCCCGGACACCAATCCCCGGGGTCCAGCCCGGGTCCCTTCCGCCGGCTCGCCGTCCTCCATGCCTGATTCCCACTTCCCTGTTTGCCCCCTTGTCATCTGCCTTCTGATATGTGGCCTTGGACAAGGACCTTGATTGTAGCCTCTATCTTCCCATCTGTAACATGGGATAGCAGTCATTCATTTGTTCAGAACTTGATTGGGCTTCTCTCCGGGGCAAGCGCATACTTGGTTCTGGTGATACAGGGTGGAAGCAGTCCTGGACTTCTGGGGCGAAATGAAAATGAAATGAGGAGCTAGAGAGTTGTACATGGAAAAATGCCATGTGGATGCTAGTTATTAGCAGGTCGCTATGAGTGTCTGCTTCCACTGCCCTTCTTTCTTCATCTTTAGTAACTATTGAGATTTATTTGCAAATTTTATAACCTGCAATTCCTACAGGAATACATTCAGGACCAATACAGTTGAAAGAGCATGGGAAAGGCATCCCCATAAAAATGACAGGGTGATCTGGATGACAGAACCTCTCTCACACATGAAATGAACAAAGGAGGAGCAAAAATAGGGAATAACAACAACAAAAGAACAACTAAACAAAAAAAATTAAGTACAACTTTGCACCATCAACTTCAAAAAACTGTACTCAGTGAAACAGATATCTGCCATGGAGAATGGTATCTGAATCTCATCCCCGTTGCCCAAAAATCCCCATGAGGGAAGAAAACCAAGTAGACAAAAATACTAAGATTTCTCACTAATGCTTTTTGATACAAAGAAGACATGAATCTGCAAAGTGAAATGAGAATGTGGGCACAGAAGCAAGCTACCTGGGGAAATCCAGGTGAGACAAAACAATCGTTAGTAGAAAACAGCCCCTGCTGCCCACAGGACATGACCAGAGCTAGGAAAAATCACTAGGACTTGCCACTTTCTAGGACTCTGCACTGTACAGAGGCAAAGATTCAAAATCCAAGGACAGTTGTCACAGAGACAGGGTGGGCTCCTAATAAGGGTCGGGAAGTTGAGCAGAATCTCTGGAGAAAGCAGAGCCCGGGACCTGCACATATCCAGGGACTCAGTCCTAATCCTCAGTGTGTATCCAGGTCACAGGAAAGTAGATAAAAATTCCATCTTCCAACTTTCAAACTCATTCAGATACAGTGAGAAAGGAGTCAAGGAGAATTTGCTCACATTATATTTGAACAGAAGATTCACAAAGAGCAACCCATTTTAGATACAAATAAGATAGAAGCAACAAATCCATTATCCAAATCTAAGACGTTAGTAACAAGGTAAGGGGGGGGGGAAATAACAAGAACAAAAGAGAGATGGCCGGGTGGCTCAGTCAGTTAAGCATCTGCCTTCCGCTCAGGTCATGATCTCAGGGTCCTGGGATTGAGCCTCAAGTTGGGCTCCCATGGGGAATCTGCTTCTCCCTCTGCTTCTGCCCCTCCCTATCCAAGCTCACGCATGCACTCTCTCTCTATCAAATAAAGTAACATTTAAAAAATTATGGCATGGGTGAGACAGTTGAAGAACTTAGTCTCAAAGAAAACGTAACCAAATTCTTGTCCCATGTTATAGATTAAATTAAAAAGAACACCAACCTAATAGACTAAGTGTTGGGAGAAAAGATAAAACAACACAATGAGAAGAGGGAGATGATACAGATAAGACAACCAAATGAAAATAAAAAGAATAGCCAATAGAGAAATCAAATTAGAAAGACCAAAAAGCAGACTAGGGCACAATTCACCTGGATTACTGACTTACAGGAAAAGCTTGGATCAACTGCAGTGAATGTGCAGGAAAAAGACTCCATAATTTGAGCAATTAGAAAGGGGTTAGTTGCTATTCCTTAAAAAAAGAGTCCTCTAATATTAATTTTTTTTTCAAAGCTGTAAGGAAATGCCTCTGAAAGAAGAGAACCAAATCAGCAGATCAAAAGTTCTCACTGTGTTCCAGGAAAAACTGGTATCGAACAAGCAACACCAAAGACCTACTGGATGTGTGATTGAACTTCAGGGAGAAGTGGTAGGGGGATCTGGAGGCCTCAGATGTCTGCATGGTAGCTTTCAACATCAGATGAAATGATAGCAACATTCGCAAATGTTTTGGAGAAAAATGTGACCCAAGATATTTCTGCTCACTGAAGTTAATATTCCCGAATATGAAAGCCCTCTGGAAATACAGCACTCATGCATAAATTGGCATGTTTTCAAACACAAGTACTCAATGTCTGATGGCTTGAACAATAAGGATTTAGAATCTCCCAAGAAGAGAGGCGAGACAATTTTGGACTGGTTATTCCAATGGCTCAGCGACATCATCCTTCTTTGGTGGTCGTTTGGTCTTTTGGTGTTGTCATCCTTAAGATGTTGGATGACTTCCCTCATGATGATAAAATGTCTGCAGTGATGCCAGACATTACAGCCTCGCTCTGGGATATCTCAAGAAAGCATAGGACCAGCTGGGAAATGTGAACACCATTATTGTCTTAGAGAAATCAGGGTTTACCTGCATTATGAGAGAGAGAGAAGAGGATAAAAGAACCAAAACAGGGCTCTGCCAGCCTGGAATCAGGCAATATGGCCGATTGTGTAGGGCATATTCAGGAAAAGCCATAACTCGAGCTCTTCTAGAAAATAAATCAGGGACACCTGAGTGGCTCACTGGGTTAAGCCTCTGCCTTCCGCTGGGGTCATGATCTCAGAGTCCGCCATCTCGGGCTCCCTGCTTGGTGGGGAGCCTGCTTCCACCCCTCTCTCGCTGCCTGCCTCTCTGCCTACTTGTGATCTCTGTCAAATAAATAAAGTCTTTTAAAAAAAGAAAAATCAATTGAAGGTGCAATCTAGCAATCAAAAGATGTAAGTCACGTTCAAAGGATGAACAAGTGCTCAGTTGTGGGAAGACAGTGCAGCAAGGTCTCCCAAAGTCTACAGAGCAGGAGAACAAATAGAGATTTCTCTGATTATGTCCCATGAGCTTTGCAGGTGCTAAGGTGATCTACTTATTGGCTACTTACTCTGTGCCGGGGACTCTGTGGGACTGGATGCATATTCATACACAAAGCTGGCCCGTTAACATTATGAGGAGGGCAATATTTTCATCCCTATTTTACACATGTGGAAGCTGAGACCGAGGGAGGCTATGTCCAAGGCCACACTCCAGGAGACAGTGGAGTTGGCATTCAAACCACCTGATTATCTCACTTTGAAGACTATAACTCCGACTATTATCATTTTGTTGGGAGTAAAAACTATCTTAATATCTGTTAAAAACTGCATTCTGTGAGATGAATGCTATTAAAAACAGTGGTTCTCATATCATTTCTCCTTTAAGAAAAAAAAATCAATGCTGCCTAATCAGGGAGATAGAAAGTGACTTCGTCCTCAGTATTCGATAATTTACGCAGCTTCATGATCAGACTGCCAGGTCTATGGGAAAATGTATTTTGTCCCATATGCAGTCGCTCAGACAAATATTTGCTAATGTTTGTTCTGAGCAAAACACAAGTGTCCCCCTGGCGTGGCCGAAAAAGATGGCGGATCTCGCTGCATTCTGCCTGCAAGGAATAGGGGCGATAACCAACCAGAGGAGCTCAAGCTTCCTTATCACAGGCTCATTTCTTGGAGGAATGGGAGGTCTGCAAGAGCCCTCAGACACCGTCCATGCAACCGCGTCAGGTGCTTCAAGCCCCAGGACATTCCTATCCCTTGAGCGCCTCTTTGCTGCCCACACACCAGCAGGGATTGGGACCACCTGGCCCCTCTCAAAAGTCCATTCTGGTTCTGTAGAGCTCACTGTTACCCTTTTGCGTCAAGGCTCCAGTCCAAGCAGAACAACCTTTTAGCAGAGTAGCCTCATAAACTTTTAAGCCCCCACATCCCTGCCCCGGTCTCTCTGATTACAGGGCAAACTCCCTCAAGTTCCTTAGGCTCCCCTGTCATCATGGTCTCTGTCACGCTGTCCTCAGTGTCCTTCTGACTTAACCCCATGAAACAGAACCTCCCCTTTATCAACATCACACTGTTGGCTGAGGCTGGTTGACCAGAACTCTCTTTCTTGCTCCATTGTCTCCTGCTGAGTCCCCTGAGCCACCCAGTTCCCAGATGGAATGTTCTCTACAAGAAAGCCAGGGAGCCCTAGCACAGCATGGGAAGTGCGTCTGAATTTCCACCAGCTGACAAGTTAGACACCTGCCCCACTCCGCTGCCATCTGGCCGGCGTGTCTCAGCAATCCCGGGAGATGAGGGTTTGGTCAAGCGCGTTGCTGGTAGGAGGCTCTGTGGTACGGACAGCGTCGTCCCCAGGTAGGAGGCTAGTGACAGAATTTAAGATTAGGCTCATCTACTCTGCCTTGTTTTTTAGAGAACCCAGAATGACCCCTGTCTCTGCTTCCTTTTCTGAGAATTCACAGATCATTTTAATGGTCTGTTCTGGATCCATGTGAGGCTTGCTGGACCAGCACCTGACCTTCTTTTCTTCCCAGAATCACCGGCCACTCTGAAAATACTACATTCATTTTGTTTAGTGACCATACTCTGTGCTCTGCTAGACATCTGAGGTCCAAATCATTATTCAAACTGACTTTCCAGTAATTTCTTCCAAACTGATCAGTACCTTTTTCATAGTTACTGTGTTTTGTCCTAGTAATTGATGTTTTATTCCATTTTAGATGTAAATGTCTTTTTACACAGTCTCCTAATCCAACTGCCGGGTCTCTGGGGAAGTCCATCTTCCTACCAGTCTTGATACGTATGAAATCATTTGGGCAAAAGTTTATTGATGCTGGTTCTATACAAAGCCCAGCACTCGACACTGTGCAATAGAAAAAGATGATTCTGATATGAATTCTGTCTTCAAGGAGTAGAGCAGAGGAGAGCAAGGTCAAAGGTGGCCCAATGCCACAGCGTCGAGTTGTCTGTGAGTTTGGAACTGTAAGGGCCAAGGGGCCCCTGGGAAAGGGGAACGTATTGCACAGCAGATGGGAGCCGAGCTCGCCATGCTGAGGATGAGTGGGGCTGTGGCCTGAGGAAATAGAAGGAGAACATTCCAGGCAAAGGAATCAACATGGGGAGAGGCATAAGAGCAAAAGTGTGGGGATACACTCACTGGAGAATCAATGCCTCTGTCTGACCTGGGAACAGGTTTGGCATCCCAGACTGGGGCTAGGGGGTACGTGCTCCACCACCCCCCAACCAGAGATGCCGAGGTTTGGCTGAGCAGGAGAGCTGACGTGATCACGGGACACAGAGACCCTAAAAGACAGGGAGTGCAGGGGTGTGGATACACAGAATGGGGAGTGAGCATACTGTGGATTGTGGAATAACTCTCAGGCATGTGAAGGAGTGACGTGCCGACCCCTGCTACAACACAGAAGAAACTAGAAAGGCCTTAGGCTGGGTGAAATAGACCAGATAACAAAGGACAAATACGTGTGGTGTCACTTAGTATGAACTATGTCTTGAGGCAAATTTATAGAGACGGCAGTGGATTTGAGAGGTTACCGGGGGCCGGACGAAGGAGGGCATGGGGCGTTATTGCCGAATGGGTGTGGAGGTTCTCGTTGGGGTGATGAAAAATTTTGGAAATTGTGCGGATGGTCACACACCATTGTGAATGTAGTTAGTGCTACTGAACAGCACACTTCAAATCGCATATACGTTGGAGGGCTGGCAAAGCTCCGCGAGGAAGAGGAGACGGGAGAGCAGCTCGAAAGGGATAGCCGGGACACGGAAGCTGCTGTGAGTTAGGGGAGATGAGCTCATTTTTAGGGTACATGGAAAGAAAGAACTGCAAGTTGTACTCCTCAGCCAAATGCACTTGACTGTTAAAGCCTGGTCTAGACGTGGCTGTCCCCCCAACCACCCCTTGTGCATGATGAGTCCTTCAACCCCCCCATCCTGCTTTCTTTTCCTGGTTCGAGTCCTCTCCCTCTGCTCTCACAGCAATTGGGACTCTATCTGTGACTCAGGGTGGTGGCATTTGGCCTTTACCAGATCAGGTGGAGCTGGCACAGAGCACACTCTTGGTGAGTCTTGGCAAGTATCTGAGGGAAGGCAGCCCATCCCTGGCTTCCTGCCCAGCACACGTGTCCAGGGGCACAAGTGTCTCTTCTTGGCTTCGACCATTTGCAGAATCAGGCTTTTCACAACCCTCCCTCCCCGCCTGCCCATCACTCAGAGCATATGGTGTGACTCCTGGAATGGTATGAAATTGCCATGTGCCAGAAACCTGGGTGGTACGTTACTGTGTACTTAGCCTTCAGGAGATCCAGTTCATGAAACATTTTCCAGAAACGTTTCTGGAAACTCAGTGCTTGAACATTGTTGGCATTTCTCACTTCCTCAGCGATGCCATAGAGGAGTCGAGTCCTCCAAAGATGAGTTTACCTGGCTTGTGAGGAGGCTGCCAGTGAGCCTGATGTGACTGTCTGATGTGCCTGAGCCCGCTGCCGTTTGATGGGACTTCCTGGCTCTGGGACAGGACCCCCCCAGACTCTGACTCTGCGCCCATAGGTGTCCAGGTAAGCCCCCAGGTCTGCAGAACGTGAAGGCAACACAGCTAAAAGGGGAAGGAATCAGGTTCAAGTTGAATTTGCAGGCCTTCTCTCCCCTTTGATGTAATAAACCTTCCCAATGCTTCTATGTATAAAATGTCATTCTGCTCAAGAGGTGTATTTTGAAATGTTAGTTATGAAAACTTCTGCTGTGACATACCACCTTTTATGTCCGATGTTCCGTCTGCACAAAAGCAAATGCTGACGTGCTAAGCTTGTCACATTCACATGTGTAACTGGAAATGAATAGAGTATTCATTTCATTCACTCGTAGTTATGACAGTACCACTGGCAGACCCTTGGTGTCCCAAGACCCAACATTCAGACTCTTGACTCCTCCTGAGCAGGCTCCAGTGTTGGTGACATATTATAATCTATAGCAGTTCTATCTGCCTCAAAGGATGACGGCAAGAATTAAATGAATAATGGATGTAGGGCACTTGGCACAAGTTAGAACCCACCTGCTGTTATGTAGCAGCTAATCCCTTAAGCCCCTGGGGTTGCCAAGGTGTCTGCTGCTTGAAATCCACATCTCAATTAGCAGTTTTTCTAATCTGGAGGTTATTCAGTGATCTTGGGAGAAATCCCAGATGTCAAAGATCTGTCCCATACAGGTTGCCTGGTGGAGCATTCATAGCATAGATATTGCCTTCATGATAAGATTAGTTACAAACTCGGCTCCAACGGCTGAAGTCTGCTTGCCCAAACAGCAAAACCGTAGACTGTGAATCTTGGCTTCTCTCCAGTCTATTACAATAACATAGCAAAGGATATTGGACTGGAAATGAGTCTTATTGGATGGATTGTGTTGAGCTCATGCTAGTAAACAGATTTAAAATGGATATTAGTAATCCAAGCATTATATTCTGGATGGAATTCCAAAGATAATAGACGATACAAATAGCAAAGCTCTTTTACGTCAAATAAACATCACTTCCACTGGGAAATGAGTGTGTGTGTGTGTGTTTCTTATAAGCTATTTTATTATCTATAAATAAGACTGTCCAGTGTGAGAAAAAAATAGAAAGGAACTAGCTAAAGACAGGATGTTTTTTTTATATTATTATTATTATTATCCTGTTTTTTTTCTCACAAACACTGAGGCAGCTTTTGTAACCCAGGTGCAAAGGAGGTCACTTCTCATTGTTTGAACACCTGCTGTCTTTTAAAATGAACATAATTTCCACAGGCCATTGATAAATTTGTTCTTAAAACCGCCTCAGAAAGGACTGTCTCCCTGTATTTTGCTAATCCTTCTGAATAAGTAGCACGTGTCTGTCCAATTGGTTTTGTTTTGTTTTGTTTCTGTTTGACTCTCAAACCATTTCCCTCCTCTTGTGCGATTTTCACAATGCTTCTAATAAAACAATAGTTCTCGGTGCCCAGGGTGGAAAGCTAATTGCAAATAACAGCTGCATTTAGAATCTTGAATTGCCAGTGGCCCCAACTGCATCAGTAATATGTGGTTGAACAGAAGAGAAAATATTTAGTCAATCTCTTCATTTATCGCAGTTCGCTGCTAGACTTAATAGAAACAGAATCGCCGTTTAAAAAAAATCAGGCAGAAGGCTAGTACGATTTTTACATGCACATTTCATCCTCTGTCGGTCTTCTGGCTGTCTCTCGGCTTGTCCTTGTCTATTTATATCTTCTCCCTGGAAGTGCACTACTTCTGAGAAGAGGTGTTACCCTGTACCTGGGCAGGGCACCAGGATGGTGTCATCTGTCCCAACCATACCCAGTGCCTCCTGTTGATGCCATGTGCTGAATGCAACATTAAAGCCATCCCGGGAGTTGTTTGCATCTGCTTTTCTAAGCTAAGGACACTCTTTCAAACTTTTTAGCTGTCCTAACATGTGAAAGGCGGATAAACGTAGTAAGAGCTACAACCTTTAAAATACTTTTTATTATAGCAAGTGCAGACGAGGGTGCGGCTCTTAAGCACACAGCTCAGTGAATTTTCTCCATCTGGAAACACTCATGTAATAAGTACAGAGATCAAGATATCGAGGAGCAGACTCCCGGGAGCTCCTCTGTGACCTTCCTAATCCCATCCTGTGTCTTTCTCCCAACCACTGCCTGTCTAACCCCAAAGATTACTTTTTCCCATATAAAGGAAAACTTCCTGTATACATTTTGAGTGAATGGAGTTATCCTGTGTGTATTCTTTTGGATCAGGCTTGGATCTACTTGGGAATGTGAGATGTATCCACATGGCTTCATGTAGAGAAAGTTGTTTTCATTGCTGTGTAATATTCCACTGCATGATCAGACTACAGTTTCTCTATCCATTCTACTGCTTATGGACAGTAGGATTGCTCCCAGGCTGAGCTTATCACCAGTGATTTTTTTGGTCAAAAGATTTTATTGATTTATTTGAGAGAGAGCGAGCGAGTGCGAGTGCCGTGGGGAGGAAGAGAGGAAGAAGGATAAGCAGATACAGCGCTGAACACAGAGTCAGATGTAGGGCTCAGTACCACGACCATGAGATCATGACCTGAGCTGAAACCAAGAGCTGGATGCTTAACTGACTGAGCTCCCATGTGCCCCATGAATAATTCTTGCATGCATATTCTAGTACACAGGCACACCCCCTCCCTGGATTGCAGGGTGCACGCATGGTCAACTTCAGCAGATACTGCCCAAACAGCTCCCCAGTGTGGTTGCGCCAACATTTTTTTCACGTTTTCTTGTTCCACATGCTTACCAATACTTGGAATTTTCTTTTTCTTTTTCTTTAAAATTGTGGTATTATATATCTTGTGGTTTTGATTGGCATTTCCCTGACGAGTAACAGTACTGAGAACATTTTCATATGTCTCTTTGGCCATTTGGATATCCCTTTTTTGGTTTGATTTTTGTGAGACCCCAGTGAAAATCATTGGTCAATTTTTTTTTTTTAGAATTTCTTTTCCTTATTGATATTTAGAAAGACATTTATGTATTCTGACACAAATCCATGCTTAATATATTTGTTGAGAATAACTCCTCCCACCCCATGTCTTAATGATGTCTTAATGATGTCTTCTGAAGAATGGAATCTCCCAGTTCCAATAAAAACCTAATATATCCATGTACGTCTTTACGATTTGTGCTTTTTCTGGACCTGTTTAAGAATTTCTTTGCCTACTTCAAGGTGACGCAATGTTCTTCTACATTCTCTTCTAGAAACTATATTGTTTTATCTTTTCACATTTGGATTGAGAATTTATTCAGAATTAGTTTTTCTATGAAGTATGACATAGACATTAAATCTTGTTTTTTTTTTTTTCTGTATGAATGTCCAAATCTAATAGCACTGTTGATGAGAAGACCACCTTTCCTTCCCGCTCTGCCATGACACCTTTCTCATGATTCCAGGGTCCGTATCAGTGTGGATGTTTCTGAGTGGGTGTTGAAGTTCCTTGGGTGTTTTTCAAATCTTTGGGATGATCATATGATTTCCCCCTTTATTCAGTTAATGTGGGGAAGTACACTGTTTGATTTTTGAACGCACATCTGGGATGAGCCCCACTTGGTGGATTATCCTGATTACAGACTGCAACATTATATATATAAGATATTGTTGAAGATTTTTGCATCTGCATTCATGAAGGTTATCAGTCTTTGATTTTCTTCTGATATCTTGTGTGAAGTTTTTGCTATCATGGTGACGTTATGCTCCAAAAATAAGCTGGGAAGTGTTCCTTTTTTCCTGTACTTTTTAAAGAGTTTGTATAAAGTAGTTATTATTTCTTTCTGAAATGTATACTAGAAGTGATCTGGACCTGAAATTTTCTTTGTGGGAAATTTTCTTTTTTATTTGTTTTTTTAAAGAATTTAATGTCTCTAATAGACACAGTGTTATTTGGATTTTCCATTTCTTCTTAGTTTTGGTAAGTTGTCTGTTTCAGGCCACTTGATCATTTCATGTAACTAGTGGAATTTTGATATTAAATTGGTTGTAGTATTTCTACACTGTCCTTTTAATATCTGTGCGATTGGTGATGATATTCCTTTTGTCATTCTTAATATGTGTGATTTGTGTTTTCTCTCTTCTTTCCCTTGATTAGTCTTACTAGGGTTTCATTATTTGTATTAATATAGTCAAAGAGGCAACCTTTAGTTTTATTAAATATCTTTATCATTTGTCTTCTGTATTAGCTATCTGTCTCTGTGTAACAAATTATCCCCAAAGTCAGTGGCTTACAACAATACACATTTATTCTTTTGGAGCCTGTGTGGGTCTGAAATCTGCTCACAGCACAAGGGCGTCTCTGCCCACAGGCTCCTGACAGGCCACACTTGTGGGATCATCTGGGCCATGGTCTCATCTGAGTTGTGGTCTCATCCGATGTCTTGGTCACGAGGTCGGTGTGGGTGGCGTCCAGCTTAACTGGGAGGCTGTTGGTGGGAGAACTACGTTTATCATGAGTTGTTGGACTGGGGAATTCGCTCTGGGTAGGCTGTTGTCTGGAGGCTTCCCCTCAGTTCGTTCCCACATGACCCTTTCCATTGGGCGGCTTACAGATTGGAGCTGGACTCGGTCAGAGTGAGCAAGTGAGAGACAGGGAGCAGGACAGCAGCCTCAGTCTGTCTGTAACCCATTCCTGGAAATGACTGCATCCCTTCTGCTTTTGTCTTCTCTTGGGTTCTGTACCACTTGTGGTTTAAAACACTTGAAAAACAGTTAATACACAGCTTTTATCCAATTGTTGTTTACAGCAGGAGGACTGGCACTGGAGTAGTTAATTCATCAGGGCTAGACAGAACTGTGATTATTTTATCTTAATAAATAACTGCCTTTAGCTTTTAGGCTCACTCTTCCAAAACACTGCTAGATCATTTCCTTGACAGATATTCTTCCTTTATACTGTTTGCTTCAGGACTATTTTCTCAACATCTGTTCTTTTCATGCCCTGCCTACATCTAGATTTAATGACACAGGCACTAACATAAAATTGATAAGAAACAGCAACATCTGCATTCAAAGTACTGATAAGCTTCCTGTGACTAACAGCTTGGATTAGAAATTCATATTAGAAAAATGCTGGGTCATGCATGAGGTACTATGCTACGAAATCATTATAATCTAGGGTTTAAATGAATGATGTATAGCCAAAATGATTTTCAGTTATTTTATTCAACTTTTTAAACGTTTTCTCCATTTATTACTATAAGTGGTCATGAGTATTCCTTCTAATTCTCCACTTCAGATCGAGAAATCACTGGAAACATGCATCCAACTCTAGTTTTCTAGTGCAGGAAGATTTGGCATCAGAATGTCCAAAGTGTTCATCCTTGACTTGAGTGTAGAGTCATTATCCATATTCCCCTGTAGAGACCTTAGGACAGATGAGAAGGAAATAAAATGTCTTGCAAGCCTGAAGATGCAGCTTAGAGGACAGGAGGTGAGACAGGAGACGGCCTGCTCTGTGGTTCCTTTCTCCGTGATACTAAAATGAATCGAGAGACCGCATTCCCCTGCTGGGGGTTGGATGCTGGATGTCTTCGGGCTCTGAAAGAGGTCCTGCCTTCCTCAGGGTCAGAGGCTAGCCCAAAGGCCTTGTCCTCGCTCTCTCACTCTGGCTGGTGTGCTAGTCTGGGACGATCATGAGCCAAATCAAATCCTGTTTGTATACCTGCTGTGGAACGAGTGGGTTTCCTTTATTTCTGCTTGTGTCAAGGCCTGGATATATTAGCAAGAAGCTGAACTAAGGGCCTCTTTCCCTTTTTGGGGGGGCTTAGGGGCTGTATTACCATTAAATAATATAATGGGTGCAGAATTCAGGCTGAGGTGAGTAGAGAAAATAAATGGTCAGAGGTGAAGACAAGGCAAAAAAGGAGAATTAGGTAAAAACCATAGACAATGAGTCTGTTTTACTTTTCCCTTGTTGTACAATTTATTATCATAAACTCAGGGCCTTTCAGTGTCTGGAAGTTTCTGCTGGTCAGAAATCCCAGCTGGGCTCTCTGCTCAGGGTCTCCCAAGGCTGGAATTGAGTGCTGGCTAGGCTGCATTCATTTTGGGAGCTCTGCCTCCTCTTACGAGCTCACTCAGGTTGCAGACAGAATTCAGTTCCCTGTGGTGTGGGACCAAGCCCCTTTGGAACTCAGATCCTAGAAGCCGCACTGAGCACCTCTGCAAAGCTGGCAGGGGAACTCCGCTGTGTGCTACCATGGACAAGCTTAGAGGTTGTATCCCGATCAAGGGATGTCACCTGTGCATCCATCCACATTCAAGGGGAAAGGGTGATCCAGGCATATCCACCGAGGTTGTGGGCATCTCTGGGTCCTTCTGATAGAATTCTACCTGCCACAGGTTATTAAATCAGGTGGTTAGAAATCAAAAAACAAAAAACAAAACAACAACACTTTGGCTAATAGAAAAAAAATTAGCAGCCATCACTTGAGAGGTAGAACTCTTAAGTGATGGCTGCTAATTTTTTCCAGCTTCAAAATATGGAGATACGATATGAAATCTATGTCCTGTTTGGGGTTGTTGCAGGACTGCTCATGGGAGTTGAACGCATGCGTGTGGGCAGGTGCCTGTGTGTACAGGAAAATATCCCTTATCAGATGCCTCCCTCTTCCGCATTTAGAGGTGAACCCAACCCCCTTTCCTGTTCCTGGCACCTTGGCTTCCGTTAGGAAATTAACACATTCCCACTAGTCTTGTAATGTCTTCTGCACCTTACTGTGGCTCCCCGCCAGTTTAGAAACTGACCAACTAGCGAATTTGCCCTCTGTTCACTTTGGCATTCACTGCGGTGTCACCAAAAAATGAAGTGGGGATAATCTACCATAAACGCAGCCCATTCTGAGGCAGCGTGCATTCTTTAGGCAGTGGGGCAGGCTGCCGCTGTCTGGGAGGCCCTTTGCAGCAGATGTGGCCAAGTTCCTTTAGGAAGCGTTTACGGAGTGCCCGGGGTCAAGCAGGAACAATGTCTGCAAAGTGAAGCTGCTCTCCAGGATTTCTGCCTTCCCAGAGACACTTCCGTGTTAAAACAAAACAAAACTAAACAAATGCACCCTGTGTCGCGGCGTGGGAGGTTTTCATAATGGCACAAGATATCATTTTGCACTACGTGGGCTTAAGAGTCAGAAAGGAAAAAAAAGATACTGACAGAACACATCCTTTCAAAAGGATGGTCTTTAGGGGGACGTGTGTGTGTTCTTAGTGCTGGCCTCACTGCTGGAGAGAAGCCTGGCTTGCAGGAAAATCTGGGGGTGTGATGATCTCTTGACAGAGGCAAGTGGTGTGGGGTTCAGGTACCAGTAGGAGAGAAAGGCTGCTTGCACGGGCTGGAGGAGAGGGCAGGAAGGCTCATTGCTCATGGCATCTGATAAACACCACAAATCAAGAGATGAAGGAATTATTAGCGACAGGCTGACCTGCTATGAACTCGTAACAGGTTAAGAGGCATTATTGATAGCTTTTCTCATTCTTGGGACTCAGAGAGGGTTACCTTTTACTTCAATGTAAACACACTCAGAACGCTTTTAATAACAATCGCCAGCCATGTCTCAGCGGAGACTAAAAATCCCTGCTTGATCCAGTTTTCTGATGCTATGATTAAGGCTAGGTTTGCACCATGAACTCATGTAGTGTGGAGTCCTCAGAATTTCAGGCTGTTTGTCAAACTGGGGATTTTTCTAATTTCCTCAGTGAAAGATTAGCCAAAACATGCACAAGAACCACCACGTCTTCTTTCTCAACACTGATGCCTTCTTCTTAGAGAAAAAAAAAAAAAAAACCAAAAAAATTTTAAGTAGGCTCCACGCCTAGCCTGGAGCCCAAGGCGGGGCTCAAACCCAGGATCCCAAGATCAAGACCTGAGCTGAGCCGATGGAGCCCGCTCAGACTCCCCCAGAAAACAAAATTTTAGTTCTGTTTCTTCTTCACAAAACTACTTTTTCCAAAGTGACACATGCCCGAGGAGGGTCAGAAATGGCTTCTTGGGGTTTATCTTCTTATGTTTTAGAATTTTTCGTTGAAGTATGGTTGACGTATAGTATTATATGAGTTTCAGGTGCTTGACACACAGTGAACCAACAGTTCTGTGTGTGACCAGGTGCTCGTCACACGGAGTGTAGCCCATCTGTCCCCATATGACGTTACTAAGACATGATCGACCATACTCCCTCTGCTGTGCTTTTCGTCCTCGTCGTGACTTAGGTTCTAACTCCAAGTCTGATCTCTTGCAGTTTCGCAGCTAAGAACTGAGGCCCCTCTGCCCGCTCTCACCTCATTCGTAGGGGACCCCTTGAACCCCACGGCTGCCACAGACCTCTCCTACCTGTGCAGCCCTGCCATCTTTCCCCACTCTGAACTTCTGCAGGGCTGTTGTTTATTTTGTTTAGCTTGTAAGTGGCAGAAAACCACTTACCAACTCCAATTGGCTTAGCAAAACGGGATGTTTGTTGACTTGCAGACCTGAGGGGGTCGAAGTCCAGGATGCTTTCACACAAAGCTGGTCTGGGTTTGTCCTCTTGCTGCCACACGCTGGTGTCTCAGCCCCCACGTGGTGGCACAGGGCAAGACTCTTCCCCAGCCTGTGTTGGCAGCTGTGTTTCCGTCTGAATCAAATAATTTAGAGGATTCTAGGACCCATAATATTTTCCTTTGGATCACTTTATTCTCCTCCTCCTCCTCCTTCTTTTAATATTTTATTTATTTATTTGAGATAGAGAGAAAGTGAGAGAGAGAGAGAGCGCGCACAAGTCTAGGGACAGAGGCAGAGCGAGAAGCAGACTCCACGCTAAGCAGGGAACCAGACTCGGGGCTCGATCCCAGGACCAGGATCATGACAGGAGCAGAAGGCAGACACTTAATGGACTGAGCCACCCAGGTGCCCCACATCACTTTCTTCATACTATTGATCCGTGTCTGTGTGTGAAGACACACCTCTTGCCCTCTGTGTGATGAGAAAGTCTGAGTACTAGAGTACCCTTCCTATCTCTCTGGGCCCTAGGAAGTCCACAAATGATTTCTGTTACTACTTACTGAAAGCAATACTAATTGAGTTCTTGAGATCAATGCAAATGCCTTCCTTTAAAATTATTGCTGCATTTCTCCGAGAGGCTCCGGTCTCCTCCTGAGCTGACTCAGTGCAACAGGAGTGTTCTTCACGCATCTTCTGGGACCAACATCACCTGTTCACAAGCACGGTGATGTCTGTTAGGTGTCCTTAACAAATGTGAGTGTTGATGACTGCACAGCAACAAACTGGGAAAAAGCACCAACCTTCTGCAATGCGCAGACACGAGCTGTGCTAGAGTTTTAAAGTCCCTGGTGTTGGGTTTATTCAAAACCCGAGAAACGTGGTATTGTCATGTATTTGCACCCTAGCACCTGATCTGTGGCGAAGACTGCCTGTCTTTGGCCAGTTTAGAAGGAAGAAATAATTCACTTCGTTGAATTTTTATGAATATTTAGTTTGATGGAATGATTTCAGAGCATTTGCCAAAATAACGTATTTTTTCCATGCAACCAGAAAAACAGAACTGACAGCCACAGTTCGAATAATTAAAATCATTCATGTAGTAAAGTGAAAAATACCTCTTCGCTTTATCAAATAGACTTAGTTTGCGTGGCAAAGGGCTCAGTGTTGGTGTTCTGTGTTTTCTTGGAGCCCTGAAAATCTGAGGGTGCATCACCCCTTCCTGGTCTTCCCTTCTTGAGGTGATGGAGACTCTGTGTTGGAGCCTATTCTGCTCTTGGTCTGTAGACCTTCCAAGAAGAGAAGGGGGACTGAGACAACATGGAGAAAATAGAAAACACAGAACAAAATGGCGGACTCTAAGCCAACCGTATCAGTAATTGTGCTAAACGTAAGTTGTCTAAACGCCCTGGCCAGGAATAGGCTAGAAGTGCCTTGAAATGCCTTGGATCTCCATCTGGAAGAGTCTGATGAGGCAATCGGGGGCCATGTTACAACCTACTGTTTTATTTGTGTGTTTTCCAGAAAGGAAAAGCTCCCAATTCCTTCAGACATGCTCACTGTATACATTGTCCTTCTAATCCCACCAGTAGACCTGTCCACGTTTTAGTGGACCAAGCTCTAAGGGCGGGGGGCTGGTCTCTGTGCTTCTCTGCTCCTCGCCACTCAGGTCCTCATCCTAGAAACAGCTGTGACAGTATTTCCCTTACAAAACACTCGGTGTTGTTTTGAGGACAAAATAATGTCAAATGGCTATTTGTAGTATTTTATAGTTGATAAGCACTATATATGCACACATACACACATACCTCATTTAGTCCCCATAATGAAGCCAGCTTTATTATTGTTATTATGTAAATATGAAAATGAAGGTCATATAACTTTGTAAAATCAGGCAGCAAGTGAATAGTCGAGCCCGTACTTACCCCAAGACTTCCATGTTCTAGAGGCTCATGTGACAAAAGATTGAATTTGTGGAAGTCTTGTAAAGTTCCCACTGGAACCACATGGTAAAAACCAAATAATCCCACTCCCATTAACTTACACAGAAAGAGGAGAATTCATTAAGAAGATTCAAGGACATATCCAGAATCCAAAGTTAGCTTGACTTTATAAGGGCCAGAGTTCCAGAAAAACTGCCAGGACCAAGGACAGCTGGCTTTGTTCTCTAGCTCAGGTTCTCCACGGAGATGTTTCCCTCCACAGATCTGTTCTGTCCTTCATTCCATTCTCTTTTGTCACAGTTCAAGACTTTCTGCAAGTAAGTCCATGCAAGGTAAAATACAATGTACATTCTACTGCACTATGTCCTGAAGAATGTGCTGCATTATGGAAGGGGAATTATTATACATTAAGTGGAAACCACTAGTCATTTTTCAACAAGGTAAAATTATTTCTCACCCAGTGCTTCCTACTGAATTTCATACATACGTTGCCATCTGCATTACTCAAAATTTTTTGAATAGAATCTTCTTAACATAGGATTTCTAGTACATGGAATCAGGACTGGTCATCAATATTGAATAGGAAATATAACCCACACATCAAAAATGGATGGGCCAAGTCTTTTTTTTTATAAGAGAAAATATAATTAGTATTCCACCAGTATATGCACATCTTGTAAGGATAGAACTGGGAAGAAAGGCTTCTGTGGGCAATTCCCCGTACCTCCTGTCTTATCTGCTTGGGGAAGGTGTCTGTGCTGCAGCTCTGGCTGCATGGAGAGTGTTAACCAAAAGGTAGGGACAGCTGCTGCCCCCCACTGAGGCCAGAAGTCACCTGTCCCCACTCCCAAACCACATGGGGCTTCTTATCGCACTTCCTCATGGTTGCCGTCTCTCTTCTTTGAAGTCCAAGAGCTCTCCCCAGCTACCCCTTTCCCTCCTAAACCCTAAAACGCTACATCCAGATGTCCAGATTTCACATGTGGACAGGGTCTGTGGCAGCCTGCTGCCCTTTGTTCTCTTAGAATCAGAGGAGCTTGGTAATATGGAAAAATCACCTCCTGAATGCTTAGGGAGGTGCTCATCTTTTTCCCAGGCTCAGTGCCCGAGGCATTGCATCTAAGGTAAGCAGATGTCACAGCTGCCGGGATGTGTCTGGATGCACAAAGATAGACCCTGAGATGTGGCAACTCTCAGGGGAGGGGTTCGCAGCCCAGGGCACCAGAGTCCCTCTCTTCCATCTGCTGGTCTGATCTCCTTGGAACAGGAGTCCGTTCGCTCTTCTTCCATTGCCAGCTGCACCTGCTCTATCCTCACGGAGGAATCACGGGTCCAGAGTACAATTAGTAAATGTTTTTAGTATGCTATCCCAGACTGGGCTCCCCAGAGCAAACTCTGTGACAAGGAATGGAGTGCAAGTGCGTGATTTGTGTGGTGATTCTGGAAAGCTCTAATGAGGGGGTGGGGAAGTAAGATGGAGAAGAGAAAGAAGCCAACAAAGGCACATTTTCCAGCGGTTTCCACTGTGGCAACAGGAGCTCACTACTGCTGAGGGACACTGGCTGACCACACAGCCATTGACTCATGGCACAAGGAGCTGGTTATCTGCCAGCTGGGGTCACCCTGCCGTACTGTCCCCAGCACAGAGGGAGCTCTCGGGTGGAGGGACAGGCACCTGCGGTGGGAGCCGCTGCCAGCTCTGGGTGCCTTCTTGGTAATCAGCGTGAGTCTTGGGTGAAAGACGAAGGTATAGACCACACTGGAAGGGCACAGGGCAAAGGGCCAAGATCAGCACATGTTGGAAGAAATGTAAATTAAAACTACTGTTATTGTTTTCAGAAATATTGTGAATTCCAAAGTCTCCGTGATTGGAAAGAACACAAGATCTGGTGAGGATTCTCGAGAACCAGCTCAGCTACACATCGCTGGTCAGAGCATAAATCAGTATAAAGTTTGAAAGCTCTTTGGCAGTGTGTACTTATAGGTGATTCTCTTTAATGAGGGTAGTAGCAGCATAGGTCTTCTT
Organism: Neogale vison; assembly: GCF_020171115.1. Lineage (NCBI taxonomy): Eukaryota > Metazoa > Chordata > Mammalia > Carnivora > Mustelidae > Neogale > Neogale vison. Next base: position 43,598,525 of record NC_058093.1, read on the forward strand.
GTCTGATGTAAATAGTCGAGGTAGAGGAGATGTTTAGAACGATTTTGCTCTGTTCTTCAGCGGAGACAGGGAGCCACTAAAAATGAATTGGAAATTGACAATTCTCCTCCGTCCCCACCCACTTTCCCTAACTCATCTTTTTGCCATTATCATCCACTGAAATGATGTCACATGTGGTTTTAAAGATTTTATTTATTTATTTGAGAGACTGACAGTGAGAGAGAGCATGAATGAGGAGAAGGTCAGAGAGAGAAGCAGGCTCCCCGTGGAGCTGGGAGCCCGATGCGGGACTCGATCCTGGGACTCCAGGATCATGACCTGAGCCGAAGGCAGTCGTCCAACCAACTGAGCCACCCAGGCGTCCCCACATGTGGTTTTAAACCTCTTTAGTGTCTATTTCCGTGTGATCACGTAAGCTTCATGCCTTGTGTATGAGCACCTGAACCGTGCCCAGCTGGAGCTCAGAGCAAGCAGCAGCACCAGGAAGCGGTGGTAGGAACGGAGGGAGGAGATAATCTTTGCTGACTGGGCATTGACCCATTCACCCAGTCCAGTGAGGTTCTTGGCAGGACGTCTTGGTGAGACCCCCTGGTGTCACCTATGACACGTACCAGCTGATCAGACCACCATGCAGTGAGCCCCTGGGGTGGTGCTGAGAAGCAGAGCTTCTGTCTGACTGAGGAAAGCCCAGTCTCAGTGGGGGCATCCCAGGGGAAGGAGAGGCTGGCGGTAGCTTCTTCAGCAGCCAGCCATGGGATCTCAGTGTTGGAATCCAAGCCCTCTGGAGGGCAGTCTTCTAAGTCCTGATCATGGTGGCTTTTCTGACAGCAGGTTTTGCACACTGGCCAGGGGGCTCCCCTAGCTGGGGCAGTGGAAGGAGGTGGGTGCAGAGTAGCGGGGAGCCATGCGGGGAGAGGGGGACTGACATGGGGAAGAGGAGCAAGGTTATAGAAGGTACTTCCTCAGGCTGGCCACCACTGTGGGCTGTGGGGTTCCATTCACTGGAATCCCCTTAGGAGCTACAAGGAGTCTGCCTCTAAGGGTGGTCTGCCCTAGTTCAGAAGACGCTGCTCCTCATCATCAGGGGAGACTGCGAGGGCGTCACTGCCTTGTACCTTCCAGCCTTTGTGCGTGGGCGACAGGCAGGTGTCAGAGGCACAAAGCAGCCTTGGGGCAGTGGAAGCAAAGTGAGGAGAGCGAGCCCCTGCAGGAAGCCGCAATGTTGCAGGAGAAGGTCAGCGAGGAGGATGTTCAGGGGTGGGGCGGGAGGGGTGCGGTTCAAGGAGGGGCCTTTGGGAGCCGGTCTTAGGTCCAGGGATCCCAGGACCTGATCCTAAGCCAGGCCTTTGCTGTCAGGACTGAGCAGCCTCTGGGGCTGTTGGGAAGTTTGCTGGTGGCATGTGGGTGGCCGTTGCGTTGTTTCTAGGGTAACTTGGTGACCTTTCGTCCTGGGTTTCTGCCTGGTGGTCTGGTCCTGGACACACGCACCAGGCTTGTGAGTGAAGAAAGGCAGCCCTCCAAACCTGAGACTCGAGTGTTCTCACCTGTGAAGTGGGAGTGGTAATTTTGACTCTTCCTACTTCACGGGTATTTTCAGATACGAATCAATGATCCACAGTGAGTTTCCAAGGGAGGCACTTTGCAGTTTGCAAACCACTGTCCAAGTGTGAAATAACACTGCTTGTAACACTTGTCCCATGCTTGACACTTTATATACATAGTGTCATTCTGTCTTCATTGCAGCCCCCGAGGTGAGTGCTACCATCATCCCTGTTATAGATGAGGCTGCAGAAGCTGGGGGAGACCAGGGCCTTGCCAAGCGGGGCTCTCCTCACTCCTGTCTCTGTCTCTTGCCCCAAATCTCTCACCACGCAGTGTCAGCCAGCCGTGTGACACCGTGTCAAGTGTCCTAGGATTCGTGCTCAGACTAGAAATAATCAGGTGGTTGCCCAGGCTGCTGGGTGCTGCGGGGGGAATGGATGGGTCAAGGTTCTGGCCCCTGAAGCCCCCCTCAGCTTCAAGGGCCAGAGGCCAGAGGGGTCATGGGGTGGGGGGGAGGTGGAGAGTGGGAAAGACATTGGTGGTGCTTAGTGCAAGGATTCCTGACCTGGGCTCTGGGAGGAAATGTGGGGGCAGTGTCTGAACCCCTCGCAGGGGTCTGGAAGGCTGGGTGCAGACGGGTGTACATGCACTCTCCAAGAAGCAGTTTTCTGATTTGTACGAGGATCTTAATGATCCATGACCCAAACGTCTTACAGTCTCTTTAGTCGGGCCATCCCAGTGTGACTTCCAAAGGGGCAGGGCCCCCCTGTGCACCCCTGGACACGGTGAGACCCATCCAGTGCGTCCTTTGCAACAGCTGGGATTCCTCGTTTTACTTTGTTAATGCACCCTACTTCCAAATTTCACCTTTTTGTCTTTTTGCACCTGTTATCTATAATCCAGAGTTAGAAAGCTTTCATGGAGAAGAGCGGGGAGGGGGAAATGCATGTTAATTTTATGTTCCAAATGTTCCCTTCCACCATCTTATTATTTTCCATGCTTTCCCCAAAAGGTATAATTTTCTTGTCAAAGTTCGTGTCTCTCACTGATAGATATTCATGTTCTTTCCAGCAAGCGAATGTGCTTTTTTCAGGGAATCAGCTCTTGTAAATTACACCCTCTTTTAGTTGCCAGGCTAGAAAGAAAAAAAAAAAAAACTATTAAGAAAGTGTTTATGTTCAAAGTAGGCATTCTAAAAAAAAAAATGTTCTTTAAAAAATAATTCCCCAAAGAGCTCTTAACAGGTTTTCCTTGAAGGGATTCTCCTTGTTACCGGTGTGAAAGGCTGCATAAACAGATCAGACTCACCTTGCTTGTGGGATGCAGTAAATATCAGAACTGTCACACCTGCTATTTGACTTCTTGGAAACTGGCTAAAAATCTTGTGTGCTGTAATCCCCTCTTTGGTGAACTGTGATTGAGCATGTTCTGCAAATGCACAGGAGCTTTAGACATCTCCGGAAAGGAAAAGCAGAACTGATGCAAATAACCCACATAAAGCAGTGCACCGTAATGACACACTGTCGCAATGGGCAGTAATGACAGAGTGGTCCAAGGGATCCATTCAAACCAGAGATTGGGCTTTGTCCTCCTGGGGTGTGGGTCCTCCACCTGAGCCTTGTAGACACAGCAAGCTTTGCACCCCTGCAAACTTTTGAGAAATCCAGGACAAAGCCACATAGCAGGGATGGGGTTCTGCGTGCTAGAAGGGGTCTGGGGCACACGCGTTTTCTCTCCCCTTCTCTGAGAAATGACTGGGGGTTAGACCAGCCCTTCAGACCTCAGTCTTGATATTTAGGCCTGTGAGCAATTTCGAATTAATTTTTGTGTACGGTGTAAAGGAAGGGGGGTAGGGGGGAACTTCCTCCTGTCCCTAGTGCTTCATTGAAAAGGCTTTCTTTTCCCCTGTCTTGGTTGAAAATTAATGGAGCATGTGTGTGTTTCTAGCATGTTCTGCTCCATTGCTTCCTGGGTCTATCTTTACAGTGATGCCATCCTGTCCTGGTTACGGGGGCTTTACGGTAAGTCTGGAGATCCCCATGCCCAAGTGCTGATCACAGATGACTCTGCCTTCTGGGGGAAGCCAAGGCAAGATCAATGGGAGGGAAACCTCCCGGCACACTTCCTTATTAATGCCAACCTATGGCTTCGTCTACACCTTTATGGAAACCCACATCTTGTCCTGCAGTTATCTTGGGCTGCTAGTAACAAGCATTGACTCTGGCCATCTTTAGGAAGGTCACTCCAGAATGCTTACTTCTTTGTCCTTCCTCCCTGCAAGAAATGGTTTCTCCTTCTATGATATAAAAATAAACTTTGTTGAAAGTTCTGACCAGTAAAACGCACGTGGCATTTTTAACTTCTCCTGTCTTCCAGGTTTCTCTCTCTTTTGCTGCAAAAACCTCACCACAATAGACAAATGCCAGTGTTCCATGTCCATCCCCACAGGTGTCAGCCTTTGGCTGCTGTCTCAGAGCTCACAGCCAGTGGAGCAGGAAGCATCCCATGTCTGACATGCTGACAAACTCCTGTCGGCCTTCAGAGCACTCCTCTGCAGTTGGTAGGGGCTCCTCCTGGTTTCTCCAGCTCAGAACGTGCATCTGAATGAGAACAGTGGACTCCCCTTATGATAGGGAAAAGCTCCATTAAGTTTTCTATGGTCAATGCTTGAAAATCTTGATACTTTACTGAGAGTAAGAGATTGCTTGGGTCTCAGCCCCCCGTGAAGATCTGTGGCTTTGCTTCTGTGAAACTGAGTATGGGATCACGTACCCACCGAGGGCTTAATGCTTGTCAAGGACACAGGTGAGGGACAGGTCAGCCCACGACACCTCTTGGTGATGAGCACCGAGGGTCCAGCAAGTGTCGTGCAGCCGTGCAGCTGGCTCATGGTCCTTGTCCTCGTTCTTTCAGGGCCATACTCCACAACCTTGTGCTGGCAGCTTGCAAACTGCAGTGATGCACACGTTTACACCAAGGAAACTGTCAAGGGCCACAACTCTGGGGGGACTTTCCCCCAGAGTGGGCAAACATTTAGCAGCACGTCCCTGGATTCTACCTTCCTGCTGGTGGGGAGATAAGCAGCGACTGAGTTTTCACACAGAGGTTTTGTGCAAGGGGCAGAAAGGCTCACACCACCGCGGACAGCTGTCTTAGGGACAGATGTCTTACCACTGGTGACAGAATTGCCTGAGCACTCTGAATTAACAGAGTGCACTGTATTCGTCTGCACCAGCTTGCAGAGTGACTGTAATGGGATCTAGCCCCAGCACGACCTTGAAGCCAGTGTGCAGAGGGGACTTCAGGTTAGAAAGGAGTGGCACAGATTTTGTGCTGAGCAGCATCGTGGTGTTTCCAGAGAAGCCCCATTTCAGTCGGAGTTAAAATGTAAACGAGAAAGGTACATGACATTTCTTAGATGCGGCACAAACCCGAAAGGAAAGCAGTACCGATCTGCGAGGGCACTTGTGCACGAGCGACTGGTGTGGAATTCCTCCCCCGCGTTCTGAGAGATTCCTGTAAAAACTCAGAGCAGCTCCCGCCTCTTTGCGCTCTTGGCCATGACTTCCGTTCCCTAGTGGGAACGACTTGTCTAACACCCTGTGAAGACCACCGCAGCTACAAAGAAGATGGTTTTTGGCCTCCAGGAGTACAAGTCTTTTGAGGGAGAGAGAGAAAGGAAAACAATTACAGTCTAGTGTGATTATAGGCTTTACCAAAGCAACAAAGAAATCAGGAAATCTTTCTGGATGACGCACTGTTTGGAGTATATGATGATGAGTGGGGTTATCCTAGTGGGTAGGAAAGGGAAGCTGCTCCAGTACAGGGGAGAGAAAGTGCACAGGAAGAGACTTGTGCCTTTGGGGATCTCACCAGAGCTCAGCATGTGGGGCAGCGGCAGGTTCCCATCGGGGAGGACAGGGCTTACGTGGTATGGACCCTAGGAGAAGGAGGGAACCCCTTTGTTTCAGGTTCAACTATGACCTTCATATGGGTGCCATATTTCAAAAGGGGGATTTGCAGTCACCATGCAGGAGCCGGTGAGGACAAAAACTGTCTTATTTCTCTTAACTCTTCAGCCACACTGAAGCTGCAGAAAAGGGGTTGGAGATGAAGAGAAGACATTGGGGTTATTTTTTTTCCCCCAATTTATTTATTTTCAGAAAAACAGTATTCATTATTTTTTCACCACACCCAGTGCTCCATGCAAGCTGTGCCCTCTATAATACCCACCACCTGGTACCCCAACCTCCCACCCCCCCACCACTTCAAACCCCTCAGATTGTTTTTCAGAGTCCATAGTCTCTCATGGTTCATCTCCCCTTCCAATTTACCACAAAGCACATACCCTCCCCAAAGACATTGGGGTTATTAATGCATTGTGGATCCTAACCCCATCGCCAGGGACTGGATGGGTAAATACACACGGGGTGGAAAGACAGGGATGCCCCCAACCTCCTAAGTGGGTGCCCAGCCAGGACTAGACCCAGCCTGGCAAGGAGGAGTCACTTTAAATGAAACCTCACATCTTGATTAAATCACCACACCAGTCATGTTAATTACAGATGGGTTTGGGAGCTATTATTGGTTGGATGTGACCAGAATGGTGATGGTCCTAAATTTTTATGACCTAAATTCCATCCAAGGGCAGAGCAAGAATTGGCCTTTCAGAGTAAATCTGAAGGGACAGTGCCCCGCCCCCCGAATAAAATAAATAGGATTACTGAATTATTCTATCTATGGCTTACGCTCATTAATGTCACGGTTACAGATCTGCAGCGCATGTATGATTTTTGTCCTCTGGGAGAGGGGTCTCTAGATTCATACAGATTCAGAGGGGCTCAGGATGCAGAGAGGTTTTCACTGCTGTTGTGGTCACTGAAGGCCACTCAGCCGGGTCATGGGCCATCACGAGAGCTTTATCATTGCCATGGCTTCCTTTGTGGGTAGGGAGGCTGTCCCAGGGGTAGATCCAAGTCTGGAGCACTTGTCCCTGGGAGTGTAGAGCTGAGGGAAGACAAGAGAGACATGGGGAAGGCCGGATGGATGGGAAGAGAGCCTGCTCAGAGGGTGACTGTGAAGGGGACATGTGAAGGTGACCCCCAGTGTGTAGGTTGTCCACTTGGATGGATTATGGGCTTAAGACTGAGCTGGGGGATCAGGAGAGGAGGAGCAGATTTTACAGGGGGAGATTTTGGCTTAACCAAAAAATTTCAAGCATAGCAAGAAAGGGGTACATGCAGGTTTGATGCTCAGGAAGGAGACCCGGGCTGCATTTGGAAGAAAGTAGAGACGCAGAGTGTAGGCAATTATTTTAAGGAACTTGGAAATTATGGCAGAAATCTACAAGACACAATGTGGATTTTGTTTTCTTTTAATTGGAGACATTTGGACGTATTTATGGAGGAACAGGGCCACTGGTTTTCACCCTAAAGAAGAGGGATCTGGTCTACAGATGGTGGCAAGCCACCAGAGCTGGGGTTGGGGACAGACATAGGACCTCTGGGAAGCCTAGCACCTCAGAGGCTCGTGTTTCTTGTTCACTGCAGTCCCTCAGGGTGCAGGTCTTTGCTTCCTCTGAATTCCGGGGGATGCTCTGGGTCTTTTCTACCCATTCTTCATGGATGGAGACTTAAGTGAGGCTGAGAGAGCCTCTGTTTCTTGAAACTGAAGGATATAAGAGAAGCACTCTGACTTTCGGGGGCTTGGCTATTCTCATAAGCTAGGGTAGTATCATTCGCAACTCTGGAATGCCCACCATGCTGGGCGTTCACTGCTTCCCCCTCAGTCACCCTTCCCAGAAATACAACTGCCATGTTTTCCACTTTATGCGTCATCTTGAAGTTGTAGCCATTCTCAGTGTCTCCATGTGATATCACTTTAACATGTTGTCCCTGTCGTAGGTCCTTGGAACCCTCCATCAGCATCACAGTTAAAGAAGAAGATGCTACTTCATACCTTTGACACCCCACACTCCCAAAGCCAGGATGCCGTAGCCATATGATAAATATTTTGATAATGATGGTCAAGATATGGTAGTCAGGATGGACAGAATATTAGGAATCCATGCAAATTGTCCGTAAGAGGAATCGGTGGCAAGCCGAAACAAAACACTTCTCTTCTGAGTGTGGTTCACACCAACAAAGGCCAGGAAGTTCACTGGGGCCTGAGGTTCTACTTCCCCTTCCCCCACCGACACTTGACTTCACCAGCAGGCAGGGGATGGGGGCATTCCGGATGGACTCTGGTCTCAAGACAGCCACTTTTGAAAGCTCTGAAACAGGCAGATTTGATGGCATGTCACGTGGGATCTCCTTTCTCTGGGTATAGAAACTAGAACCCCTGGGAATATATCTTGTAGATCTTCTGGGGGCAACTTCATCATGTTCTCCAAGCCAAATACTTGTGGATTACTAGAAAGAGAAGTCATGTTTATTTATGAAGTGATTTGCATGGTGCAGGCCATCCCTGGTGAATTTCACATGCCTCCAGCCCATGGTGTGATGAGAACTGCAAAGCCCGGCGTTTACAGCATGTGGGAAAGGAAATGAAGCTCAGGACCAGCTGTTCTCTGCGTTATTTTTTAGTATGACTACAAAGGAGGGAGCTGTACTTTGACCACAAGAGTTTTGCTTCCTTTTCAGAGACGCAGTGCGTGTGTGGCTGGAGAAAACGCATGGCGCCCTTTGTGAATAGTGAAGCATTTTATTGTTTATATTATATTTATTATTTATAATCAACACAGAATTCATGTGGTCTCACGAGAAACCATGTATCTGGTGAACTGTATTGAACTTGCGAGATGAAGACCATATTTCTGAACGGAGTCCTTGGTAAAACAGGTCCTTTGATGACGGGCGTGCCCACAAGGGGGATCAGCCTGGGTGCGGCTCATTCTGGAAGGATGTCTCCTTGACTTCACGGGTCACAGATCTCCTCTCTGCCTCTTAGTCTCTGTGGGCAAAGGTGAGGCTCTTCCACTTGTTACTTGGACACATAGCTACTTTTCCACTACAAATTTAATAAAATATATCAGTGCTGGGTGGTCACAGTGAGAACCTAGATTTAAGGGGACAAGGGTGTCCTCTGAGGCCTAAGCTGAAAAGTGCAAGGCTGGATGGACACTGTTCACCCTGGAGTGGGCACCCGTGTCTGCCAGCGTGGCCACCCTCCTGAGTGAGGGTGAGGCACTCAAGGAAGAGGGGACATTGGTCAGCCCGGGGGGGACGTGGGAAGCTGGGGGTTGGTGAAGACATGTTGCTCCACATCCCTCAGGGACAATCCTTCTTCGCGCACACTTTTGTGGACGACATGGAATATCTCCTTCCATCATTTCCGACCTCAGCAATGAAGACTCTACAAAATGCGGAAAAACTATTAAAATGTAAGTAAAGAAATAAAAATTGCCCAGAGCATCTCCACACCAAGAAAATGACACTTAAATATATTATACTTTTGGGGTGCCTGGGTGGCTCAGTGGGTTAAAGCTTCTGCCTTCGGCTCAGGTCATGGTCCCAGGGTCCTGGGATCGAGCCCCGCATCGGGCTCTCTGCTCAGCGGGGAGCCTGCTTCCTCCTCTCTCTCTGCCTGCTTGTGATCTCTATCTGTCAAATAAATAAATAAAATCTTTTAAAAAAATTATACTCCCCCCCGCCTTTTAACATATTTCTAATCATACTATAAAAATATAAACACATTTTGATGAAGTCCCAGAAGTTTATTTTCGCTTTTGTTTCCTTTGCCTTTGGAGACGTATCTTGAAAGAAGTTGCTGTGGCTGATATCGAAGAGATTACTGCCTATGTTCTCCTCTAAGATTCTGATAGATTCCTGTCTCACGTTGAGGTCTTTTATCCATTTTGAGTTGATCTTTGTGTACGGTGTAAGTGAATGGTCGAGTTTCATTCTTCTACATATAGCTGTCCAGTTTTCCCAGCACCATTTATTGAAGAGACTGTCTTTTTTCCACTGTATATTTTTTCCTGTTTTATCAAAAGCTTCTGCACAGCAAAGGAAACAGTCAAAAAAACAAAGAGGCAACCCACGGAATGGGAGAAGATATTTGCAAATGACAGTACAGACAAAAGGTTGATATCCAGGATCTATAATGAACTCCTCAAACTCAACCCACACAAAACAGACAAACACATCAAAAAATGGGCAGAAGATATGAACAGACACTTCTCCAATCAAGAAATACAAATGGCTATCAGACACATGAAAAAATGCTCATCATCATTAGCCCTCAGGGAGATTCAAATTAAAACTACATTGAGATATCACCTTACACCAGTTAGAATGGCCAAAATTAACAAAACAGGAAACAACATGTGTTGGAGAGGATGTGGAGAAAGGGGAACCCTCTTACACTGTTGGTGGGATTGCAAGTTGGTGCAGCCTCTTTGGAGAACAGTGTGGAGATTCCTCAAGAAATTAAAAATAGAGCTTCCCTACGACCCTGCCATTGCACTCCTGGGTATTTACCCCAAAGATACAGATGTCGTGAAAAGAAGGGCCATCTGTACCCCAATGTTTATAGCAGCAATGGCCACAGTCGCCAAACTATGGAAAGAACCAAGATGCCCTTCAACGGATGAATGGATAAGGAAGATGTGGTCCATATACACTATGGAGTATTATGCCTCCATCAGAAAGGACGAATATCCAACTTTTGTAGCAACATGGACGGGACTGGAAGAGATTATGCTGAGTGAAATCAGTCAAGCAGAGAGAGTCAATTATCATATGGTTTCACTCATTTGTGGAGCATAACCAATAGCATGGAGGACAAGGGGCGTTAGAGAGGAGTAGGGAATTTGGGTAAATTGGAAGGGGAGGTGAACCATGAGAGACTATGGACTCTGAAAAACAGTCTGAGGGGTTTGAAGTGGCGGGGGGTGGGAGGTTGGGGTACCAGGTGGTGGGTATTATAGAGGGCACAGCTTGCATGGAGCACTGGGTGTGGTGAAAAAATAATGAATAATGTTTTTCTGAAAATAAATAAATTGGGGAAAAAAAATCAATAAGAAGGGTGCCTGGGTGGCTCAGTGGGTTAAAGCCTCTGCCTTCAGCTCAGGTCATGAACCCAGGGTCCTGGGATCGAGCCCAGCTTCGGGCTCTCTGCTCAGTAGGGAGCCTGCTTCCCTTCTTCTCTCTCTGCCTACTTGTGATCTCTCTGTCAAATAAATAAATAAAACCTTTTTTAAAAAAACCAAAAAAAAATATAAACACAAGTTACTAAAGTTCTGGCCCTAAATGAGAGATGCTCTGAAGGGAGGCCATTTGTCTCTGTGTGTATCTAGAAAAGAATGTATATTCCTTATTCAAAAAGGATAAACTCCACAAATACATAATCAGAATCTGAATTGTTCACCCATAAGTATTTTATTTTCTTTGCTCATCTTTTCTTCTTACATATCAGACTTTTTTTTTTCTGAGATAATTTTATTTCTTCCTTTGAGAAAAGTTTGTTTGGTAAAAATCTCAATTTTTGATAACCCCAAAGATATTTTTGACAGTATGTATGTGTGATACGTTATCATAAAAATGGTCTTTGGAAAATGAACACTTGGAACTAATTTTTAAACTGAAGCACATCTTTTGGGATGATGGAAGTGTTCTGAAATTTGATTTTGGTGATGGTTTCTAAGCTTTATAAATGTATTAGAGATCACTGAATTGTACACATAAACAGATGAACTGAATGCAAGTACAGAAAGTTTTACTTTACTTATTTTGTTTATTGACTTGTACTTATACTTTTTTTTTAAAGATTGTATTTATTTATTTGAGAGAGTGAGAGTGCAGATTGGGAGCCAGAGAGAGAGAGAGAGAGAGAGAGAGCATGAGCAGGGGAGGAGTGGTGGAGGGAGAGGGAGAAGCAGATTCCCCACTGAGCTGGGAGCCTGATGTGGGGCTCAATCCTAGGACCCTGAGATCATGATCTGAGGCCAAGGCAGACTCCTCACTGACTGAGTCACCCAGGTGCTCTATCCTGCTTTCACTCTTAATAGATAATCATCCTGGGTTGACAGTTCCAGATTAACAGCTACTGTCTGTCATCATGTTAAAGTTTGTATTCCCCTGACTTCTGGCTTCTATTCTTCTGCTGTCTGACAAGTCAGATTTCAGGCTGATTGCCATTGCTTTGTGAGAGTCTGTCTTTTCTCTGAGGTTGCTCTGATGATCTCCACTTTTGACTTTAGCGCTCTGAAACGTCTTCGTAATGCATCCGTGTGTTGAGTGTTTCATGAGTGTTCTGCTTGAGGGTTCTTGTGCTTCCTGACCCTGTGGGTTTGCGTCTTTCATCAGTTCTGGAAAATTCAGGACAGTTTCCCCCAATTACTGTGTCATCCTATTTCTCCTCTGTCTTGTCCTGGATCTTCCATTAGACATATAACAGGCATTTCTACTGGCCCTTTCTATCTTTCCTTCTTCCTTCCTATTTTCCATGTCTGCGGTTTTCCACATTCCTATTTCCAAGTCTGTGTCCAATAAGTCCAGTGTCTGTGTGTTTGCAGGTTTGGATTTGCCATTTGTCTTGTCTGCTAACTCCATGTTCATGGTACCTTGTTTCCTCATGAGCTTTGTGGTTTTTCTAAGTTTATTATTTTATTATTTATCTAATTATTTATTTTTAAAGATTTTATTTATATATTTGACAGAGAGATAGAGAGAGAGCACAAGTAGGCAGAGTGGCAGGCAGAGGGAGAGAGAGAAACAGGCTCTCGGCTGAGCAGGGAGCCCAATGTGGGGCTGCATCCCAGGACCCTGAGATCATCACCTGAGCTGAAGGCAGATGCTTAACCAACTGAGCCACCCAGGGCCCCTATCTTTTAAATTTCATGTTAAATTTTATTATTTATTTATTTGAGAGAGAGAGAGAGAGGGAGGGAGAAGATGAGTGGGGTGAGGGCAGAGGGAGAAGCAGGATCTCCACTGAGCTTGGAGCCCAACACAGGGCTCAATCCCAGAACTCCAGGATCATGACCTGAGCTGAAGTCAGACTCTTAACTGACTGAGCCACCCAGGCGCCCTTCTAGGTTTATTTTGCTTGTGAACTCAAGACCAATGCTCTTCATCTCAAGGAGATCTGAGGCCTGGCTTGAGAGTGCATTCTTCCAGGGAGCATTTGTGTTTGCTTTAGTCTGCCTGCTGCAGGAAAGTCCTGCCTGCTGCAGGAAATTCTTACCAAATTCTCAGTCAAGATATATTTGGACCACAAAAGTGGGAGAAATTAGGCCACAAATGTGCATAAGGTCTGGACGTTTTTATGAATTTTTATCCTTTTCTCCCTAACGAGGACTGAGAGTCTTCACCATCTTTTCTTTCCTTTCTTTTCCTTTTTTTTAAAAAAGAGAGCCAGAATGCACTCATGCACATGAACATGGGTGGGAGGGGCAGAGGGAAGGGGAGAGAGAGAATCTTAAGGAGGCTTCACACCCAGTGGGAAGTCCAATGTGGGGCTCCATTGCACAACCCTGAGATCATGTCCTGAGCTGAAATCAAGAGTCAGATGTTTAACGGACTGAGCCATCCACCAGGTGCCCCTTTCACCATCTTTCTTAATCGTCCGCCAGAGAGTGTGGCATTGTGTATGGAGGACTCTGATCTAACCTCTCATCTCTGTCCTTTGTCCCATCTTCATGAGAAAATCAATCCATCTAGAGGACAGAGAGTGGACATTGCCAACCTCTGGACAGAAGCAATTGCTCAGCTTGGAAAGTGGGCCCCATGCGATGCAAGAATGCGAAGATCAGGGAGTGTTATTGAAGACAATCACAGACATCAGCTTTTTCTGATATAACAGCCAATAAAAACTCCCATCAGCACAGTGTAGCATTTATTTAATTGTAATTTATACTCACTGGGTGAGTTTCTTGCCAAGTAGCTTATTAAAATCTCATTTACATGTATCTAAAGAGGACATATTTTATCATTCTGGAATATATTTCCTAAACAAACAACAAGGGCCCACACATTTATGCTACTCTTAAAAACTTTAACTTAAGCAGCTTTTGGTTAAACATTATCATCATTTAATTAAATATAGAACCTTAGTTATCTTCGTTCAACTTTGGGAGAATTTGAGACTGCTTTAGTGAGTTACTAAAAACCCATGACAGAATGATAAATTTTGTTTCTCTAAAATGAGGGAACCCCTGGCTGGCTCAGTCAGTTAAGCATCTGCCTTCAGCTCAGGTCATGATCCTGGGGTCCTGGTATTCAGCCCCATATCAGGCTCCCTGCTCAGTAAGGAATCTCCTTCTCCCACTCCCTCTGCCCCCATGCTTGTGTTCTCTCTCATTCCCTCTATCTCAAATAAATAAAATAAAATAAAATAAAATAAAATAAAATGGAAGGAGGTAAGCTCTTCTCTTATCCAGTAAGATTGAGTTGAGATGTTTCTAAAGGTTGAAACACTTCTGCCTCCACTCTCTCCCTGTCTAATGGGGCTTTGTCTGAGCCCACAATTTCCATGGAGCAAGCTTCTCCTGCGGGTTTAGCTCGGTTGGGCTCAGGCTCTTCTCTCACCCCTGTCCCTACTCTTCAGGCCCGAGGTGGCTGAGCAAAGGGGGTGCTTTCACTTTTGCTGGCCCCTGGACTGCTTTGCAGTCTCTGGTTGGTCTCAATAAGGCTGCCCATAATTCTTTATGGGTCCCTACCCAGCCACCCTTCTGAGTGTCCTCTGCCCCTGCCAGTAGGGTGACTCCTGGTACCTGGTGTTCCTCCTCCTCCATCCCCAGGGGCTCCCCTCATGGTGCACTGGCCTGTCCCCATCTCTCTCTTGCTATGGGAGTGGGAGTGGGGGCACCCTCTGCTGCATTTCACATCCCACCTGAGAGCTGGTCTCAGAGGACCCTGGGTAAGCTGATGTGGGACTGTATGACCAGCTCCCGGCTTCTCCTTCACCCCTCAAACTCCAGAGCCCTTCCTGCCTGGCCAGGTGAAGTCCCTTGCTCTGGTGTCTGGGGATCCCGCTGGTGACATTGAGTTGAAGGTGGCTGCTCCTGAGGCCAGCCTTGTGGCTGCAGGATGGGAGGTGTGCTTCTGCACCCTTGGCCCCCAAGGAAGAACTCAGAAAACATTTCCCCGTGAAACTCTGAGGCACACCGTGGCTGGCACACTGTTGTCACTGACATTCAGGGGCTGTCTTGGGAGCTTATGTCCCCAAGCACCCTGTCTCTGTAAGAGAGTGGGATCCTGGTACCTGCCAATGCCTGTACTAACTGACCCCCTACCTCAGGACAGATTGTGTTGGGACTGTCACCTGCTCTTCCTCCCCCACCTTAACCCACAGAATGATGGCTTCCAGGAGGCAAAACAGAGTATATGCAAACAGGAAAATGTGCCTTGGGCTGTTTGCCTTCATTTTCAGCATCTACCAGCACTGGTTTGTATTTGAGCATGGAACCCCAAGACCTACGTAAGCCTGATCCTGGGCCTGGGGGTCTCAGATTCTCTCTTTTTTTTAAAATATTTTATTTATTTATTTGACAGACAGAGAGAGAGAGAGAGAGAGAGAGAGAGATATCACAAGCAGGCAGAGAGGCAGGCAGAGAGAGGGGGGAAGCAAGCTCCCCGCTGAGCAGAGAGCCCCATGTGGGGCTCGATCCCAGGACCCTGAGACCATGACCGGAGCCGAAGGCAGAGGCCTAACCCACTGAGCCACCCAGGTGCCCCGGGTCCTCAGATTCTTGTAGCTGAGGCCCAGAGGGAGGCTGGTCCTCACTCTGTCTCTGTACCAGCCTGCCCTGTCCCAGGTTGTGGGTTGGAGGCCATGGGTCTCACCTGCCTTGGGACTCAGGCACCAGTATTCGGAGCCCGTCCTTGATTCTTATTATCAAACTCTTCTTTCTATCACCATGTTACCAATTGAAATGGGTCTCTTCCCCTGATGGGACTTTCTGCTGGGTTTCCTGCCCAATACCCTGATTCAGAGTATTTATATATTTGTGGCAGAGGCAGGGGGGATTTCCCAGAGCAAGTAGTGATTATCTTCTAAGACCTGTATGTGCTTAGTGAAACCCTGGGAGGAGGTGTGAGGAGGGAGGGAGCGCTTCCTAGTAGGTGACTCTGACCTTGCCCTCGGGTGTGCATGGAGGTGGTAGTGAGGGACAGAGGCAGGGAGAGGCAGGATCTCTTCCCACATGCCTGTCATTGGTCTTGTTCATTTCTTTCTATTTCACATGGTGAACAATTGAGGAGATTAGTAAAATCAGAAGTAAGTGAATGTCAACATTGACTCCACCACCCAAAGAAAACCACCTTGGGAGTTTTGGTGTGTTTTCCCAGGCTTTTCCTCCTCTGTTTTATTCTTTGAGAGTAGTGATCGCTATGGGCTGCAGGGACCCAAAGCAATGTCTGTTTTGGTGGTGGAGGGATCGCTGTGTTTGGAAAAAATCTGTAAATGTCTGCTCTTGTCAAAAAATTAGATAAGAGATTCTCATCTCTTAAAACTGAGGGTTGCTGGAGGGGGGAGTGGGGGGATGGGGTCACTGGGGGATGGGCATTAAGGAGGGCATGTGATGGAATGAGCACTGGGTGTCATATGCAACTGACAAACCTCTGGTTTCTACCCCTGAAACTAATAATACAGTAGATGTGAATTAAATCTAATTTAAATAAAAAATTAAGAAAACATATCCCAATGAAAGAAATAATTAGAAAACATGGACGGTGATGACACTATCAGAATAGGGAAATCAGAATCATGTGTGTCTACAAAGCATGTACGTAGCAAGATGGTAGGTGATGCAGACTGTGCAGTGCCAAGCAGTTCCTGGGGCCGGAAGCAGGGGGTTGTGGCACACTCAGTGACGCCTCCTGCCAGCCTATTCCCAGGCCTCTTCCTGGGCTCCAGAAGAGGACAGAGTCTCCTGGTTGCTCCCATTATCCCATCGTTTGGAACATTTGTAGAAATAACCGATTTTTTTTTAACTTACTTATTTGACAGAGAGAGAGAGAGAGAGAGATCACAAGCAGGCAGAGTGGCAGGCAGAGAAGAGAGGAGGAAGCAGGCTCCCTGCTGAGCAGAGAGAGCCCGATGCAGGACTCGATCCCAGAACCCTGAGATCATGACCTGAGCCAAAGGCAGAGGCTTTAACCCACTGAGCCACCCAGGCGCCCCTAGAAATAGCCCATTTTCACGGCCACTGGGTAAACACATTTCTCTTCCCATTCTGACTTCAAGTTCCCTTTGGCACATCCTTCCTCCCCTGCACTTGAGGGTTGACAGTGGCCTAGGTGTTTTCTATTTATAATTTTGCATTCTTTTTCTGAAAGAGAACCACCCAAGTTGTGTCAGTCCCACAGCACCCGGATCCACCGTTAAGGAAGAAACAGGGTTGCGCGGAGTTGGTGGCTCAGCGAGGCACACCGGGATGAGGGTGGAGAGCAGGGTGACGGTCCCCTGCTATCTGCTGCCTGGTCCCACCAGAGGCCCTGGAGCCTGTGGATCTGTCCGCTGGCTCAGCCCGCTGGCTCAGCCTCCTGGTGGGGAGCAGGTGGAGGAGGACCGGGCGTGGATCTAAAGGGCAAATGAAGCTCATTAACACCCCACGTATTCCCCCATGTAAAGATAGCCACTAGTAACATTAGCGCATTTTATGCTTGCAATCCTTTAAAGGATTGCTAGAGGTGGAAAAGTCCAGGATCTGGAGAAGCCAATGAAGAAGATCTAGAACAGAGAAGACAGGTTCCAGAATGTTCTCAGTCAAGAACAATACTAGCTAAGCTGGAATATGACCCAGTTGCTCTGAACAGAATCACATGTCCAGTGAAATAAGGCACAGACAGAGAAGCTCCTGGTGAAAATCTGAGATGGATAAGGAAACTCCTCGTCCGTGGGCAGCACATGAGACACTGATGGTCAGAAGCCTGGGGGACTGGCTGTGCACCGTGGGGGCCCCGAGAGGACTGTGTTCAGAGCTGTTTTGAATGAGCCAGTACTGGGCTTCTGGCGTTAGGTGGTTTGGTTTGTAAGCATCTATAACAGTAAGGGGAGTGGAAAGGGGTCTCAGAAAAATAGGACCTTCAGGGAAAAAAAAAAAAGAAGCGTTCTTTTTGGAGATATTTTAATTATTTCATCTCAACTTGTTGCAGTCGCTGTGGGAGATTTGTCTCGAATTGTTATTCCGTTTGTGTAGGTCTTTGTTCCGAAAATTCCTGCACGCTTGCTCTCCGCACCGTCGCTAGACAGGGCCCAAGACAAAAGCTCACAAGCTGTTTTTGTTTCTGAGGGACAGGACACAGTGTCCTAAGGAGCAACTCCAACACACAGCTGGGAGTCCGAGCTGGACTCCTCTTCAGTGGGAAAGCATAGTTTGGAAAGGCTTCCAGGTGATTCTGATACCTGCCCCATCTCCCTTTCTGGGAAAATAAGTGATTAAGACACATTCCCTTACCTTCAAGGAGTTATTAATCCTTACATTCTATATAAATAATATGATTTATGATTAAGGCCTGTGCCCACAGATCTACAGGAGGGGTCCCTGGATCCACAAGGGGGTGATACACTCTGAATGGGAGGGAGAGGAAAAGCATCCTGAGGAACAAGGCAGGTGCCTCCATTGGGGTCCAAACAGGAGAGAAACCACACAGTAGCCTGAACGGAGAGGGTTTAATGTAAAGCACTCTAAACTCTCACAGAATATTCAAGTAAGGAGAGAATGGCCAGCAAGAAGTAGAGAGAACTCTCAGGAAGATAGGACTGGCAGACAGAAGAGCAGCCGTGGGGTGACCCAGACCTCTGCTGAGACCCAGGCCTCACAGCACAGGCTATGGTCGGGGCTTCCTGGATGCCTGAGATGTTGCTATGGTGACTCACTGCCAGGACTTATCACAACTCTGCGCAATGGGGAGAGCAGTTCTCGAGGAGACGTTTCATGACAGGCAACCCAGATTTTGTACAAAAACACCGCCCGCGTTTCTGCTACAAAACCATGTTGGGTGTTGTGGGAAGCTGCTGGCTGTTACTGTCTGACATGTCCATTGGGAACTCCATAACCAACACACCCACATTAGGAAGCCACGCCCCTGCGGCCCCCTCCATTGACAAAACTCCACATCATGCCCACTGACACAGTAACAACATTTAAGGGGCTCATACCCATTACAGGACAGTAAAAAGTGTGAATTTGCTGCTGAGAGGCAGTAAGTCAGTAAGCATAAAGCAGGGTTTCACCGAATGTCAAGTTGAAGAGGGACTCTCAAAGCCCTATTGTATCCCAATCCTCACATCCCCACTGAGTGGTTGTCAAGCTTGCGAGACATCCACAGCAAGGTGCCTACCACCACCTGGGATGGTCAGACAGCTCCTCCTCACCCTGAGCCCCCGTCTGTCTCTGGTTTTGGGTCTGATTTACCTCACGTCTGCCACCTGACATGATGTAAGCTCTTCAAATATATGAACCTGGTCCTTCTGCTTTGCTTCTTCCCCAAAGCTTCTGTCTTTTGTAAGCTACTCGTCTTACGACCTCTATAACAATTCAGAGCCTTTTCACTCAATCAAGCATGACAGTGAAAGTACTTCCATGAGTTTGGGTCTCTTTCCAAGACTAGGTCATATCCACCCCCCAAACCTGTTCCAATGTGCTCTGATTGTACAAAATAGAGCACTTGTAAGTGATCTATCTTGTTGGCCACAGGGATTGATCTAAGTAGCGACTCCTGATCTATGTCAGAAATGGTGCTTTTCAAAATGGCGGTAGGAAAGAGAAGTCTCTTTTCACAGCCAATGATGAAGGTAAGATCTTACAAAACCAAAAGCTGCCTCCAGGCCTGACTATAGCCAAAGAGAATGCAACCAAGTTGAGAGGGATGCAGAGATGGCAGACAGAGAGAAAGCACCTGACGCCACCGGAGTCCCCTGTGTCCACCATCGTCTGTGAGACCAGCCCCAGTACCTCTTTGCCTTGGTTTAGTTATAGGAGCCAATAAATTCTTTTTTTTTTTTTCTTTTTCCTAAACTAGTTCAAGTTGGGTTTCTGGCAATCACCAAAAAAGAACACCAACTCCACCTTTCTTAACATTGAAAGAAAAAAAAAAAGGGCAAGGGTGTCATTGTCTCACTTCTTTGATACAGGGTTTCTGTAGAAGCTGATATAATTTTAAATAGTAACTCTGGGAATTTGTTATTAATGATTTTTAGAAAAAGTGTATCTAGAAAATAAGACCTTGCTCCTCACTGTCTCTTCCCTTTTCTTTCTGAGCAATTCAGTCCTAAAGCAATTAAGTCCTTCCCACAGTGGGAAGCCAGGGAGACTCAGGATGGGATAAGCAGGGCACTCTCACAGGTCAGTCCTGCGGTGGGTGTTGAGGCCCAAAGGGAGTGAGGAGGGCATTCACAGATGCGGAAGAAGGACAACGAGTTCTCCCAAAGATGTCCACATCTTTGATCCCCGAACACATTTTTGGTTCCTCCAAACCTATGGATATTACCTGGATGGCAAGTTGTGATTGACTAAGGATCTTGAGACGGGGAGTTTATCTGGATTATCTAGGTAGGTCCAATGTCATCACAGGTCCTTACAGAAGGGAGGCGGGAGATCAGAGTCAGGAGTAGGAGATGTGAGGACAGAACACAAGGTTGGAGTGACGTGGGGAATGGGCCAAGTCAGGGCCTGCTGGTGGCCTCTAGAAATTGGAAAAAGCAGGAAAGTGTCTTCTCTGAAGCCTTCAGAAGGGAAGAATCTCCACTGGAACAATGCTTTTAAGTTTATGATGTCCAAAAATGTAAGAAAAGGTGATTTGTTATAGCAGCAACAGGAAAGTAGTAACAAGGCGAGTGATCAGATGAATTACCGTAAGGATAATGGAAGCCAAGACTGTCATTGAGAAGGGAGTTGGAATACACATTAGCTGTGAGCACATTTTGCACCCAGATCTTGACTTCTAAATACCACTTTCTACTAAGACTCCTTGGAAGGCTGATTCCAAACTGGGTTAGGGAGAGTGCAAGATGAACCTGGGTCATCTTCTTGTGCTAGGAAACAAAGGAAGTTCCAAAAAAATGGTGGAGGTATATTAAAAGGACAAGGATGCCAGTTCCCACTGGCCAAATCAGGGAAAATTCTGAGCTGCAGAATAAATACTGAGAATAATGGATTATAACTCACCGAGACAGGAAACTATGAGTTTGTACAGATACATATAAATAAATGAATAAATGGAAAGTTTGAGGAAGAATGACATACTTGTACAGATTCAAGCTATCTACTCTCAGAATTACATATAAAAGAGTAACTACAGTGGAAAAGCCTGACAGACAGTTCTGAATCAAGAGATCAGAGTGAACCCCATCTGTAATGGAACAAATTGATATTGTTGGCCATTTCACGGGCTGCAAAGAAAACACACCTTCACTTCTGTGAAATTCTCACCCAAAACTTGTAACTTGGGCCTAATCAAAAGGAACCATCAGATAAAACTCAGATGGAAGGATAATCCGTAAAATAACCAGGTTGTTATTTTCAAGCAGTTCCATGTTACAATTGTCAAACGAAGTCTGAGAAAGTGTGCCGGACTGAGCTAAATGGAAGAGAGGTAGCTGCTCAAAGGCAACGCCTGATTCTCTGCAAAAGGTATTATTGGGATAATTGGCAAAACTCGAATGGGATCTGTGCGCTTGGAGGTAGGAATGTATCGGTGTTAACTTCCTGATTTTGATGGTTGCATTCAGATAAACAAAGAGGATATCTGTTTGTGAAAGTCACACACGTAAGTATTGCGGGGATGATAAGGCATTATGTCAATAACTTACTCTCAGGTGGTTCAGGGAAATAAACGAGTTTTTGTTCTTGTCTGACTCTTGATTTCAGCTCAGGTCATGATCTCAGAGTCCTGGGATCGAGCCCCACGTGGGGCTCTATGCTCAGTGGGGAGTCTGCTTGAGATTCTGTTTCTCCTTCTCCCTCTGCCCCTCCCCTCATGCTCTTTCTCTAAAATAAATAAATCTTTAAAAAACAAAAATAAAAATAGGAAGGAAGGAAAGAAAGAAGATGGGAAGGAAGTCTCCCTTGCTATTTTGACATCCCATGGTGTTAAGGTCTTTAGAGGTATTTTCAAACATAGGTGGAAATGAAAATGTGTCACTCTTCGTATATAGGAAATTTGCCATCTCAAAACCCAAATAAGCTGAAATAATTTTATTAGCTATACTCAGATATTTCTTCTTTATCTTCAGGTTAGATATTTTTGGGCTGAATCATTTTTAGGCTTTGAAGCTAAAATCTATATATTGAAGTTTGAGGAATGTGAAATCACAGCACTTTAGAATGTTGCCAAAGTTTCAGAAAAATGAGGCTTAGGTTTGACCCGACTTGCCTGGTATCTCATTAGGAGCTCCATACTTTGATATGCTCTCCTGGCAGAAGTTTCCTGGACTCACTCAGAGATCAGAAAACATTCTTCTCTGTGTCAAACTTCACAACGAAGTGGAGAGAAAGCCAATCTTCACTCAGAACTTTCAATTCAAGTTTTTTCCCGTTTCCTTAAAATTTAAAAGCTAAAATGAAAAATTTCAAACACAGAGAACAGTAAGTAATGTAAAGTATACCTGTGTGCTCAACCAATAAGATCCAACAAATGTGAATATTTTGCCTAAAGAAATAAAAATGCTGTAGAAATCTCAGATACTCCTGTGTATACACTCCATTCCTTTTTTCTGTCTCCCTCCTCCAAGGTAACCATTGTCTCCAAGTTGGTATATAGTCTTTCTTACTTCTAGGTAGGCTTTTTGCATAATTCTATAAATAATGTGTACTTTTCTGTGAATGCCTTGAAACTTTAAATAAATGGTGTCACTTCATTGTTACACTGGGCAACCTTTTTAAAAATTGAGGAAAATTTCAGGAAAAGCACAGATCTTAAGTGTACAGGTGATAAGACATGATAAATATATATATCCAATGTAACCACTGACCCAATGAATATATAGAATATTGCCATCATCCCAGAAAATTCCCTTTCTGTTAATCCCCACCCCTATAACAATAATTATTTTATTAATTCCACTATGATAGTAGTAATATAATTGTTCTGAAATTTTGCTAATTGCTATGGTGCCTTTGTCGTACAGCAATTGCCTGTGCATGCAAGTCTATTTTGGGGCTCTATCTTGTTCCCTTGCTCTATGTGCCTATCATGCCAATTCTACCCTAGTTTGCTTGCCATGGCTTTATAGTAAGTCATGAAATCACAGAGTCCTCCAACACTCTTCCATTCTGGGACAGACTGAGCTATTTTGAAGTCTGTTGAATTTCCATAAAAATTTAAAAATTAACTTGCCAATTTCAACAAAAGAATCCTCTGGGATTTTGATTTGAATGACATAGACTCAATAGATCAATTTGGGGAGAACTGGCATATTAACAATATTGAATCCCCCAACCCATGAACATGGTATATCTCTCCATTTGTTTTGCTCTTCTTTCTCTCAGGGCTGTTGTTGTAGAGATCTCATGTGTTTTTTGTTAAATTTCTTCCTAGATATTTTATGGGTTTTGGTGCTGTTATAAAGGAATTTTACAATTTTGTTTTCTAATTGTTTGCTGCTGATATACAGATATGTAACTGACTTTTGTATACTGACATGATACTCGGAGGCCTTTCTAAATTTACTACTTAGTTCTTGAAGTTGTTTTGCAGATTTTTCAGGATTTTCTGTGTAAATAACCATGTCAGCTGCTAATAAAGGCAATTTTACATCTTTCTAATCCATATGTCTTTATTTTTAAAAATCTTCCTTATTGGCAATAGCTAAGACCACCAGTATATTGCTGAAAAGAAGTGATGAAAATGGAAGTAGAGTGTTCAATTTTTTACCATTAAGTATGATAGTTTTAAGTTTTCATACATGTCCTGCATCAAATTCATACATATTCCTGTATAAAATTGAAGAATTAAATCAAGTCAAAACCATTCTATTTTTAGATTGCTGAAGGTTGTCATCACAAATTGATTTTGAATTTTGCAAATGCTTTATTTTGTTAACTTAGTGAATTATATTGATTTTCAAATGTTAAACCAATCTTGCATTTCCAGAAAGAGCCCCACCTAGTCATGGTATAATACGATATTTGCTTTGTTTTTTTTTTTTGTTTGTTTGTTTTGTTTTGTTTTTTGTTTGTTTGTTTTAAGGATCTTTATCTAAACATTCATGAGGGATATTGATTTATTATATTCTTTTCTGTTCACGTTGGGTTATTTTTGGTTTGGGGAGTTCTTATAAATAGTCCTACTATAAACATTCTTGTGTATTTCATTTGGTGCAGTGTATACATCTTTAAGTTATACCTTGCGATGAAATTCCTTGGTCATATATATGTATACATTTGACTTCAGTAAATACGGCCAAAATGATTGTACCAGTTTATACCTCCACCATTGAGATACAGACATGTCCCTTGAAGTGTGGACTGTGAGCTGTTTGCTACTAGTCTATAAAGAAGTAAGGTTAGAAACCGAGAGTGAGGAACCATTCAGGAAGGTTTAAAGAAATGTGACATTCCTGTGACATACGAAAACATGGTCAGCAGCCTTGTGTGACAGGCTGCTGCATAGACAATTCATACGTTACACTTGCATGATGATGCACAGTGGCGGGAGCTCCTCCCTAGTCACGCTCAGTGGGACATGTCTTGGTGTGCACTGAATGGGATATCTAAAAAAAAAAAAAAGAAAAATAAAAACGCATTGCATGGGGCACTGGGTGTTATATGTAAACAATGAATCTTGGAACACCACATCAAAAACAAATGAGGTACTGTAGGGTGACTAACCTAACACAATTAAAAAAATAAAAAATTAAAAAAAAACAACGAAAAAACAGAAACCAACAATACCCCCCCCAAAAAAGAACACACTTGTTCTTCACCTTTTAGTCTGAGAAGCACTGATGTGGGAGCATTCTGGTGGTTCTACATCCTTGTTAATATCCCTAATTTTCATGTTAGCCTTTCAAGGAGTGTCCAGTTGTAATGGCACTGTGTTCTAATTTGTATTTTTCCAATGTCTAAGGAATTTGCATACTTTTCATATTTGTAGGGGGTCACAACTTGGTGTGAAGTACATATTCACATTTTCCCCTATTTTCAAAATATATATTTTAAGTCTTCCTAAAACATTTTTTGGAGATCTGTCCTAACTGATCCCTCAACCATTTCTATGAGGCAGAAGATGAGTGAAATATGGGGAGGGCAAGAACCTAACTCAAAAGTGAGATTCTTCTGAGTTTATTCATTTGGTTAATATTTAGGAGCTTGTACTGTGGGCCAAACACCCTGTGTGACAATGGGGATAGAGCAGTGAACAAAATAGCAACATTCTTACCCTTGAGGAATTTATACTCTTGTGGGGAGAAGACAAATACTAAACTGGAAATTTTAGGTGGCAGTAAATTCTATGAACAATATAGGACAATGACAGAATAATTATAGTAGTGAAAGGTTTTTCTAAAAAAAATATTGAAGTCAACATTAGAATAACAGGAAGGACATAATCATACAACAGTCATTGGGAAGAGCTCTTCCAGGAAGAGAAAATATCAGGTACAAAGGTCCTGAGGTAGAAATAAGTAGGTCTGAGTATAAATGAGTGAGTATTCTGATTTGGGTCAAGATTGACCTAAGTGGTACCATTGATACCTAGTACAGTGGGTATGGGTGGCATGTTCCCAGACCCCTTTGACTTCCTTGTATGTCTGTGTGTCCACATAACATGGGTTTCCTGCCCAGGCCTGTGATTGGGACGTATCTTTGAGAGACTGACCTCAGGTTCCTGGAGCTGTTTTGCTGACAGGAGGAAGGTTGGAGGCTATGTTCCCCACCTTCCCACCAGGCAGCCCCAATCCAGGGTTTGAAGGGTATATGAGTATGAAAGCCAGCATCCTTGCCTGCAGTTGATTGGGGTGAAGTCAGGGTGGACTGCAGGCTCTGGAGGCTCATGAAGGGGGTCAGGCTGCAGCTGAGACCTGGCCAAGATCATAGCTTTGGCTGGGTTTTCTCCTTCCCTTGCTAGTTTCTTCTGGAGCACTTCTATAATAAACGGGTTGCCCCGAATTCTCATCCAGGGTTCTGCTTTTAGGAAGTCCAACTTAGGACTTCCTGATCTATATTTTGCAATGGGTTTTCTTTTTTTCTTTCAAGAGTATGTCTTCTGTGGCATCAGATGACAGCCGGTGCTGTGAAGTCAGACAAATCTAGATTTGAATCCCTGCCATTCACTAGCTTGGACAGGTTAACCACTCTCTGGGCTTTAGCTTCCTCAATTACAAAAGTGGGACAAAAATAGTGCCAGCTTTGGGTCACCGTAAAGAGTAAATGAAAGAATGTAGGCAAAACACTTAGATCAGCAAAGAGCTAAACGCTCTTATTGTGAAACCTGTCCAGGCTTTACCAAAGGGTTCATAAAAAGTTGCAAGCCTTGGGTTAGATACCTGTTTTAGTCCTTAAAAAAACACAATATATCTCTGGAATTTGCCTTAGGCCAGGGTGGGACAAGGAAAGGAACGGTGAGGTGTCTCTGATATACATCCTTTCACTGAATCCTGAGACGCACCTGGAAAGAATAGGTTTTATAATAATTATTAAAAATATTTTCTTTATTTTTTTATTTGAGAGAGAGCGGGATAGGGAGGGAGAGAGAGAATCTTACACTGACTTTGCATGGAGCCTTGAGCCCAGTGTCGGGCTCTATCCCATGACCTTGAGATCACGACCTAAGCCGAAATCAAGAGTGGGAGGCTTAACCAACTGAGCCACCCAGCTGCCCATATTATAATTATTTTAAAGATAGGAATTTCCGAATCAGAAAGGCTAAGCTGCCTAAGGAGACATGGTGTGTAAGTTAGAGCTCCAAGTTACACCTGCCTGGAGGGAGCCCAAGCTGGGATCCCGATTTCCTTGGGGGGTTGGGCTCTGTCTTTACTTCTAGGTCCTTCCCCCAGAGAAGGGGCTTGTGTCTGCTCTTCAGAGGAATGTCCAGTGCTAGCCGAGACCACTCCCACTGGGCCGAGGCACTAGGTGCTGCGGCTATTTCCCGGGGCATAAGTTCCGGAATCTGGAACGTGATACTCCTGAGGTTGGAGTGAAGACCCAAGGTTGTGCAAAGTTAGCCTGACGTCTTCAGGCCGATGGTGCCCTTGTGCGTCTCAGGGGCCACAGCTGCAGCCGCCAGAGTCCATGCTGGCTCCATTCTGACCGTGCTCACTAGGAGCCCAGACTCAGAGCGCCCAGGACAACAAAGCTTTTAAAGTAAGGTGAGGTTTCAGTCCGCAGGCCCACTTGGGGTGCCAGAGCCCCGCAAGAATAGAGCGTTCTGTTATCATGTTTTGTCTGCAGGCAAATCACGTCAATGGGGAAAGTCTGTTCTGTGGAATTAGAATCCCAGGAGCAGTTTGGACACAGGGAAGGAGTGCGGACTTGGCCGAAAACCTCACCACTGCGCGTTCCACTAAGCACTCTGGGGGAGAAAACAAAGCGAGAACTCAGTCCTGAGTCAGCTGGGACAATTCAAGCGACAGCTGCCCAATCCTGCCTTCTCGGACTTTCCTAGTGGGGGGTAACCAAACTCATTCCTGCCAAGCTAACCCTTGTGCGTGACGCTGTCCTTTCGCAAAGCTGGGGCAGCCCCACAAAGGTGCAAGAGCCTTCTGAGGGCCTGGGGTGGGGGCGGAGGCGGGGCGGGGGCGGGGTCCGCCTTGCTCGCCGCCCCTGGGCTCCGAAAACCCTGTGGGGAGTGCGGGCCCCACGGCCTAAACCTGCTTTTTTTTTTTTTTTTTTTTAAACAACTACGCCGGGTGTTCCTTCTTTTTCCTGGGCGACTGCATCTTGTAGCTCTGGTCCAGGCGTGTTTTAAGAGACAGCAGGCTTAATTCAGAGCGGATTCCAGCCCGGGTCCAGCGCTTCACCCCGGCGTCCGAGCTTGCCAGGGGAGAAACGCGTTTTCCAAAGAAAAGACTGTCAAGTTCATGGGAAGAGAAAGCGAAGCGTGTGCTCTCCAGCCGGCGCATCCCTGTCCATAGGGCTCAGACACAGGGTCACGCATAAGAAGAAACCGGGACCAGAAAGTTGTGAAAAAGCATTCTTGCCCTAAACCCTGGGCGTGCGCACAGGGCTGCCGGCGGTTTCTCTTTAGCAAGATTTCTCGCCAGGCGCCTGGAGGTGGAGTTCGGGTGCGCAGGCGACAGGGGGACCCGTGCGGGGCCCGGGCCAGGGCCGTGGGGGCAGAACCCCCTCCGCAAGCCGGGAGGGGGCGCGGAGGGGAAGCGGAGCAGGTGTGCGCCTAGCGCTCGCATTTGGTGTTCCACTGCGGGAGAAAAACGGGCAGCTTTGATCTCAAAAGAGTGTTTCTTTTGTTAAGGGCTTTCTCCGCGCCAGGGCCTTCTAGCCACAGGAGAGTTTGACCCCCCAAACCCTCTGGGCTCGGTGTTGGGCTGTCTCCTGTTATTTTCAGCAAGAAGTAGAAAAAGAATCTCAGAAAGTTTTAGCTGGGGAGAAAGTGGTAACATGCCGACGCCTCCATGAGTATGCGTCCTTGGGGAACGCCAGGAGAAGCAGAAAGCAAGCCAAAAGCCTAAACGTGGCACGTTAGTGTGGGGGAAAAAGCTCAGTGAGCAGGCGTTTTAAAAGTGAAAGTTTAGGTCATTTGTTTCATGGTCGATTTTTCTAAATAGGGTATTCAAGGTGACTAGCCTTTGGAACACATTCTTGTGGACAGAACTTCAGCTATACACTTCTGGATGAGAATGTAGATTTCAGTAATAATAGCAATTAGTAATAATAAAGCATTTGCCAAATTCACCTCAAAAAAAAAAAAAAGACTGTATCAAAAGACATTTATTATACCCCTAATGTGTGCCTGGCCTTGGGTAGGCATTTCAGAACACCATATTGTTTAGATTTTCAAGGACTTTGGGCCTGAATCCTTTACAGATAAAAGTATTCAAATAAAATCTTACAATCTATTTCTAAAGCCCTTTCCCCCACTCTTGGGGTATATAAAACGGCGCCGATTAATCGCTCCTACCAAAACTGTTACTTCTGTTTTGGAGGAATTAACAAAGAAAACCCAGGCCAAATAAATCAACACCGAAGTTCAGAAGGTCAGAGCAATTTGTCTTGGGAACAAAGTCTTCCCTTGAGCTAAGAGGCATTCAAAGGAACTCTTGGTGGTAATGGGATTATTAAAGATATACCTGGGACCAGATAAATATTTGATGATTCTGCAAAGCTCTGGGTTTCTCTGCCGTTTTTCTTCTGCTGACACACGTTCCCCCAGTGGGGTCCGGACCTCGTGGCTTCATTAGACCTTGCAAGTCAAGGGCGGCTGGGGTTTCCACAGAGTGCGTTGTGGGGTGCAGAGCTGCGCGGGAAAAGACCGGGGTTTACGAAAGGAGTGTGCGTGCAGGAGCGCGCGTGCGCATGTGTGTGTGTGTGTGTGTGTGTGTGTGTGTGCGCGCGCGCGCGCGCGCGCGCTGCTGCACGTGTGTGTAGGGGGGGGGAGCGGCGCGGGCCGGGAGCGAGGGCGATGCGGGTTCCACAGCTGCCACCTAGAGGCGTATTCCTGCAGTGTATATAACGCGGGTCCGCAGCCCGAGAGCTCAGTCCTGCAAACTGCTCAGCCCGGAGGCGGTGAGCGCTGCAGCCGCGCAGGGAGCCCTGAGCCCTGAGCCCGAGCCCAGCCCCGGAGGTAAGGAAACGGCTCCCCACAGCCCTGCCTGCAAAGGAAGGCGAGGAAGGCGGGCAGGGTTTCTGTTCTCAGCTAAGCGCTCTTTCTCAGAGGCCTCTTTCTGAATCGCCCTGATGGTTGCTGAGAGTCCGCAGGTCTGGTGTCTGAAAGCCAGGGCTGCAGGCTGCATGGCTGCTTTGCAAAGCCTGTCTGCTAACTTGGGGGCTGCCCCTTTCTGCGGCAGCAAGTAAAAAGGCAGGTTTCCTTGAGTCACTGGTGGAAGGGACGCTCCGTGTGTGCCCGCTGGCTTTAGGAATCGGTGTTTATTTGTTGCTGTGGGTGTTGAAGCTCGGGTAAGGGGGAGGACTCAGCAAGAATGCAGACTGTCGGTTCTGCTTGCTCCCAGTTGGCATAGGGAACCGCCTGGCACCACGGCTGACCTCTTTCATGGGGAGATCAGTCGGGACATAGATGGACTTGCCAGGAAATAAGCAATTGCAGAACGATGTGAACTTTAGGAGGGGGCATCCTTGAATGAAGCAGGGAACTGTGCTGTGAATCTTTGTGAGTCCAGAACGTATTGGAATTTGGGGCTTTGCGGGTCCCGGCTCCTGTAAACCCAGAAGCTGGAAGGGCGAATGTTAATTCAGCTCCGTGTTTGTGGCTTTGACTGCATCCTTGCTAATCTGAGTATTTATTGTGCTCTTGGAAGGTAAGTCCAACTTCAGTTAGGAAAAACAAAACCAAACCAAAAAAAGCACACACACAAGTCCAGGATTTTGTAATTTAAAATGTACCCTTCAGGTAAAGCATGACTTTTGTTCAGTTCTGTTAGCAAGCATAAAGATTCAAGGGGTGACTGACAGTGAGAGCTTTGGAGTGAGGTCGGGGGTGGGTGGTTAGCCAAGACTTGTAACTTCCAGGGAGAATGAGAAGTTGTAAAAGTCAGACTAGCTGTCTCCCTCCCTCTCTCCCTCCTTCTTTTCTGTCTCTCTTCCTTTCTCTTCTCTTCTCTCTCCTTCCCTTTTCTTTTTCCTTTTCCTTTTCTCTCTCTCTCAATTCACTTGCTCACAACAGGGTCATTAGGTTTTCCAGAAGTGGAAGCAGGTCCCCTGACATGGTTTATAGCTCTTTGAAGCTATTTGGTGTGCTGACATGCCCTGAAACTTCATTCTGCAGAATCTCAATGTGGTAACTTTTTCTTTTCTCTTTAAACGCAGATGCTGCCTTTGTGTCCTTTTATTTATTCCAGGAAAATGCCGAGATCAAATAGGCTTGCCTAGAAAAGAAAGTGGAGGCTGCCCCGTCTGTCCTTTACTTTCTGTAGCTTTTAAATGGATAAACTGCCTGTCCTTCCTCGCATCAGCACGGCAGTTTCCCCAGATGCAAAGCCTTTCTCTAAAGCAAAGTTGCACAGGGGAGCTCTAGCTTGGAAACAATTTGCTCTTTTTCCCCCTTCTCTGCCATAAACACTTGAATGTGCGCACAGCCTCCTGGGGATTGGTGGAGGGGGGCGTGTGGAAGAGCAAAAGAAAATTGAGAAATGCCTATATTTTGCTGCCTGTCCATTTTTAAAAAGGGGCACGCATTGCAATCATAGTTTTAAAAAAGTTCCAGAGAGTATAGCCAGGGCAGCATGCCGGGGCTTAACTAAGTCAGGACTTTGGAGGTGAGTTTTTCCCTTATTAACAGCAAGTCCTGGGAGAATTGAGAAGGTATTATGGTTTCTAATCAGACCCAGAATAGGCAGAGTATAGGCTTTCTGGATGAAAAAAAAAAAATCCAAACAAAAAAACCTCCTTCATCAGGAACAGTGGCTTTTTGTGCGATCATCTAGGGAGAGGGGCTCCTGTTTTCGGGGAGGTGTGAGGGAGCTGGCTGAAGTTACTCAGACCTGAGACCAGCCGACCGTCGTTCTAGAAAGTCTAAGAGTAAACTACGGAGGAGAAAAACCACCGAGACTTCAGGCCTTTAGATTTTTCTCAGTGGTTTTTGCCAGGCACAATGGAATTTGGAACTAAAAAGATCTTAGCTTTACTTTTAGGAACAAGAACAGTGTTAGAACGCCTTGCTAGTTGAGTTCCATGCATGTAGGTAGAGTTTAGAAAGAAACCCAAGGCTGACTCACATCAAGTGTTTTTCAAGTCCAGAAAATTATAGCCCTGGGACACACATTTTCTATTAAAGTAAAAACAAACAAGCAAGAAAAAGAGAGAGAGAGAAAGGAGAGGGAGAGAAGAAAAGAAAATGGAAAAGGGGGGATGATCTGATTTTGAATACTTGATGGTTTCTTGCAGGGCATATTTGATTTTTTTTTTTTAACCTAAGGATCGCCTAATTTAGAATTGGGGGGAAAAAAGTAGGTGCTTTCCTTGTTAAAGTAATGAGGGGATTGCATATTTTTATGGTGAATGTTTTGCTGAACCACAGGTAGGTTTGGGAGCTGACTCCGTTTTGTTCTAAGCGCTCCCAAGGGTGGAGGGACTAAAAAGTGACTCAGGTGGCTTTAGACCACCGTTGGCTAAGGGACAGCTAAAGGACAGTATGTACATCGGGATAGCCAGCATCTTTGAATTTTCTTATGGTAACAGATACCTTTGTGGGGATCATCCCTGAGTTTTATGAGAAGAGGCCAAGATGGAGTAGCCTTCTCCTGGGAGCCCTATTGTGTCTGGCCCAGAGCCTGCCTGACCTCCCACTGCCTCATCCAGGTCCTGAGCTGGGTGGGAACAAGGGCTCTGGTTACACGGGGCTAACCCAGCCGGCAGCTTTGTAACGTGGATCTCTGGCTCTGCCTTTCTGGGCACAGCATTGCTTTCCCGTGGGCAGCAGAGCACAATAGACCAGATTGGGTTTCTGGACGTGGGGTTCGATTTCTCCCCCAAATACTTCAAAGTGGGCGAGGATGCCCCAACTCGTGCATTAACGGGAAGTACATTGAGAACTCCAGCGATAGGTGACCTCCTTCTGAATCAGGATAGGGAGTTTCTATTTTTCTCTTTGACTCTCTGTTATTTTTGAGTTTTCTAATGAATTAGAGCAGTTCCCTACTTGTGTAAAATAAGTTGCTGTCAAGACAGCCTTGTTTCTGTTTGCTTGGCACTGGGGGACAGACTAGTCCCCGATCTGCTGACAGCCCTAGCAGATGGCTGCAGGGAGTCTGCCGAAGCTGAAGCTTCTCTGGTCTTTCCCGTAGATATAATGCAGCATCGGTAAAAAAACAAGAACAAAACCAAACAGCAACAACAAACACACACATAAAAACCAACCCCTGCCCCCCACAAAACCCTGACCCCAATGATGTACAATCGCCTAATGATATTTTAGATGTAGTGTGGGTTCTCCTCACCTGAACCGCATGCCAGCTAGCGTGGAAGGTGTGGGACTCTGGCAAGGAGGCCAGAGCGTGCCTCCCCTGGGAGAAGCCCCTGGATAAGTCGGGTAAGTGCGGAGAGCAGCTGTGTGCCACAGACCAAGATGAGCGTGTCTCTTTTCCTGGCCTGGGCTCGCTTTGAAGGTCGCAGCAGTGAGAAGCCAGATGAGTGATCTGGTCTGAACAGCACTGAATGGCTCTGTGAAATTCCCTCCTGGAAGGACATAGATCCCAAATTGCAGAAAACCAATAAAAAAAGGTCACCTGGAAAAAAAAAAACACAAAAAAAGGTCACCTGGAGGCAGAGATCCCAAGGAGCCCCAGCGGCTAGAGCGCCCCTAACTGTCCAAGCTGGTGCTCAGCCTCGACCTGGCACAAGGCCATTGGGGAATCAATCTGCACCACTGGGGCCTGAGCAGGAGCACCTTCCTCCAACCTGTTTGCACCCTGTCACCACAGCTGGCCTTTAACTGCCTGCCTTCGACCTGGTTTGTGTCACCTCTGACCCCCACCTCTCCCCAGAGCCTTTTCTGCTGCAAGCTGCTTCCTTGCTCACAATATCTCCTGCCTCCTGCGTGGGCAGGCCCAGCCTGACTCCCCTGCTCCCCCCACCCCTCCCCCTGACTCTGGTCACCAGCTTTCCTTTGTGGGGAGCTTGGCTTCAGCCCGATTCAGTGACCCCTTTATGGTATTTCATTGATTATCTTACCCATCCATTTCTCCTTGAAGGCCTCCATAAGCCACTTGAGTGGAAATCCCTCACCCTCCTGCTCTGGGGGCCACTCACCACCACCCTGCTGCCTTCTTGCCCTTGTCGGTTGGCTCGTGAGTTCTTGGGGGATGGGCCACGGTGATCCCTGTCTATTAGCCCTGGAGCAGTGCCCCTCACAGAGGAGGTTCCACAAACATTTGGGGGCACGAAAAGGTTGATGTCTGTCTCAGCTTGATGAGGGGTGCAGAAAAGTGTCTTCTGGACGACTCCTCCCGGGATGACCTCAGACCCCTGGTCTTGGTGGAGCCTGATATCACTGCTGACTGGGAGTGCCCCAAACACCCGCCTCGGGCTGGCTATGGGGCCCGAGGATGAAGACTGGGGGTGAGGAGCTTGGGCAGGAAGAATGTGGCGCGACACAGCCTGGAGATGTGGGTCCTGGTTGGGGCTGGGGTGGGAGAAACGGGACACCTTTGCTGGGAAAGGAGCGGCTAAAGGGTTGGTCGAGAAGACTCTTCCCGGTCTGTGATGGGGATTTGCAAACACACTGAAGGCCCTTTTGGGGAGAGCAGCCAGATGCTTGAACACTTGGCAGGCTCCGTCACGGAGGGGCTGACTCTGGGCCAGAGAGAGGGCCTGTTCTCTGCAGGCCGACTGCCACCCCGTGCAGACCAAGCTTGGGGACGTCTAAATCTGGCCTGACTGCCAGCTCCCTGGGTGAGCTCAGGCCACCATTTGGAGCAGTGACATGTTGCCTGCCAGTTGCTGTAGTTCACTTGTGGGGATACTTGGTTGATGAATAAGGAGGCTGAGAAGTGGGAGGCTCATCTCCCAGAAAAGTTCTCCCATTGATTCCCCAATGGCCTTGTGCCATTGGGAATTCGGGTGATGGACGAGTCCCTTTGCAGACCGCAGGCCGGTGGGGAGGACTGGCCAGATGCTGGGTCCACTGTAGGCCATAGGAAACGTCCCTTCCTGTCCTGGTGGAAGTGAGATGCTCCCTGCATACGGGGGTGGGAAAAGGTCCAGAGCACGTGGCTACTGTAGGGAGGGGGGTCAGAGAGAGCACGGGGAGTGCCGGGGAGAAGGGAGCAGACGGGGACAGGTCCGGTTCTCTGCCCTCAGTTGGTGTCTGGGCTCTAGCACAATGGAACTCGCACCACCCATGTCTTGTGAAACACCCTTCCATCACAATGTACTTAATTCTTGATGTCAGATTTCAAATAATACGGAAGTTTATGGGGTGAAATTTACAGTCCCCTCTTGGGCCTCTGCCTGCCCAAAGCTTTATCCTTCTTGAAGGTCTTTTTTCTATGCCTCAGTGCACGTGTATTTATATAAAGCTGCTCCTCCTTTGGCTCTGGTTTTTCTGTCCCTGAGGTCATTCTCGGTCTGTGTATCTGCCTCTGGCCTCTCCCTTCAGGTATGCTCAAACGTTCTGTCTTCACAAAAGCAGATGCCCCCATCTTCTTACGGCTACAGTTGGATATACCCTACTTGATCAAACCATCCCTCTCCCGATGGACATCGAAGTTGCCTCCAGTAAACATACCTGCGGGGATAGTTGGGGACAGTTGGGGACACCGGGATCTTTAGAGAGGTGAAATGTGTGAACTTGTAAAATCAAAAAGCGATAGAAAATTCAAAGCCCTGTTTTTTTCCTTCTGTCAGGACCTTTTAGGCAGATGCCTTACCACTTAGTTGCAAGAGGGTCTCATCCTCCTGCCTGCCTTGGTAGGGGGCGGCTCCGAGCCCTCAGGAAGGCAGGCAGTGTTGACTCTGAAAGGCGTTCCTGAGCTCTGGCCCCAGGCTGGCTGGAGTGGAGGCGCTGGCTTATCCCAGCAGAGAGAGGTTGGTCCAGTGGGAAGAAGGGTCTCCTCCAGGTCCGGGGCAGACCACTGTTGCCTCCCAGGATGAACACACCAGCACCCTGGCCCAGAGGCCTGGCCACTTAGATGGGAGCGCGAATCCTTCCGGATGGATGCAGAACATGGGGGTGCTGTCTGTGTACCGGCAGAGGCCATCTCCTGCTTTTTTGCTGGAGATGCAGGATGCTCAGGGAGTTAAAGTGGCCCTTGTGGTCCACTGGGCCGCCCCCTCCCTCCACCAGGACAGGAAGAGAGGTTTCCCATGACGAAGTGATGTTACCAGGCCTTTGGAAACCTGGGATCTGGGTAGACACTCCATAGCTTGCCATACTGATGGCTCTATAGGAGCTCTTGTGAGGATCTCAGCCAGTGGCTGAGGAAGATTCCTCTTTCCAGTGGTGGCCACATGCTGTCGCTGGAATGGCATGAAGTGGACTGATGCAGCTGCCCTCTTGGACACGGGCTAGGGCAGACAGGCTTCTGCTGCAAGCCACATGCAGCATCCATGCAGATTGTCTTTGTCAAGTCATATTCTTTCCTGGAAACAGCCCTGGATTGTTTCTAAAACCAAATGCGGGAAAAATACCAAAAGGACAGGGGTCTAAGCTGTTGTGAGTCCCATTTCCCTCTTTAGTCCCCTGTTGGGATTTGCAGGGAGTTTGAGGACCACAATTGGTTTCATCTCCTCTCTGTCCATCCTTCCTTCTCTTGACCACTAAGGCCTCCTGCCCTGGGAGGAAGGGGTACCAGGGGGTCCCTCTGGGGGAGGTGGTGGTCCGGGTACAGGCCTTGGGCTTCAGCTTCTGGGCTGATGGTTGGTGGGAGATAAGTGATCGGGGCCCAGCTGGCTTTCATGCTCGAGCCAGGAGCTTTGGAGCCTCTGCTCTCCACTTGAGCCCTGGCTGGAAGAGTCTCACTGGGCCCCCCAAAGGAGGGAGAGGACTGCTGGAGGGGAGCCTTCCCCTGCGAGCAAGAAATGCTTCTGGATCAGAGGACCAGTGATTGCTGAGTCGGGTTTTCATTGCCCAGAGGACAGCGATGGAAACCAAGGATGGAGCCGAGGCCTCTCCCACCATGGCTGGAGCTCCGGGAATAGCGACAGTTGGCAGCCCGAGAGAGTGGGTCCCGACACCTTGACCTGGTAATTTCCAAAAAGGTGGAGTAATTTCCAAAAAGGTGAGAGGCAGGGGGATTCTTGTAGACCCCTGCCTCTGCGTGGGTCTGACTGTCCACACTGAACAGTGCCCAGGGTCTGCTCGCTGAATGAATGGCATGGGAGGCCTGAGCTCGGTCACTGACTCCTTGTGGTGAGCAAAGAGCTGGGTGTACTTGGACCTAGTCAGACTAACCAGGGCTGGGGCTCATTTCTTCCTTTCTGGCCCTGTGGACAGCCCCATGGATGGCCCCATGGACCGCCTGGACCCTGGGCTCTGTGGCTTCCAAGCACAGCACCCTGAGGCCAGTCCAGGAGGTTGGGGAGTCCTGGCTCCTCAAAGGTGTTCTCTGTTGCCCCTTGTCCCCACATCCTTTAGGGGCCTCAAGCTGGACAGAGTGGTCCAAAGTCTCATAATGTGAGGATTTTGTCCTAAACATGGTCGTGCTGAGTCTCCCTGGGTGCTCCCTGTGCTTGTGTGGTCTGTCTGATCTGGCCCAAGTTGCTGGTCTTAGGGCATAGGAATCCTCCTGCTGGGGTGCTCTGAGGACCACCAGGCTCCCCGGCTGTGGGCCTTGCCTCTGCCAGCCCCTTCTGGGCTGCCCAGGGTTCTCCCCTCGGCAGTAGGGACACGGGAACCTGCTTAGGTCACCGGGAGAGGGACAGAAGCCTGCAGGTGGTCTCTGCTAACTGAGATTTAAGATGAGGTCACCTGCTGTTAGTTTTGAAACTAAGGAGTGGGTCCTGGGAGGCAGCAGGATGTCTAACCCATCAGGGATGCTGTTCATTTATTCTGCAGGTAAAGCTATCAAGCTGCCTGTCTCTGCTCACTCCTGCATCTCCCTCCAGGAAGGGACATGTATTCCTTAGGCAGTAAGAGGTGGTTTCAATGTGGAGTGAAAAGGGGGGCTGTGCATTTTGCCAAAGGGATGGGGGGAGGGGTGGGGTTGCGACTTACAGAGCATCTGCTATGCGCTAGATTCTGGAGTGGGTCCCTTTGTTCTTGGGTGCCTCTGTGCTGGTGTCCCAAGAATGCAGCCCAAGACAGGTTAGCAAGTCAAGTTAAACAGCAATGTGGAAGGAATCAGAATTCCTACCCGGGAAGGTCTGGTCTCAGGATGGGTGCTTTTCCCAGCTACGTGTCTGCATACTGTTAGTGTAGCCACCTGTGTGCTGACCCGTGGACCAGGATCACCCATCTTCCTATGTGACCTGGGGTCCACGTTGGATGAACTTAGCACAGAAGCTCGACTGGGGTCAGTCATTAGCTATGACCCGTGAAAAGGAAGGACAACCATCTTCCCATGTGAGGTCACTCCTAGCAGGATACCCCTGTTCCCAGGATCACCCAGTGGGCAGCCGACCCAGGACCATGTCCTGCAGGGATTTCAAGGCCCTCGAATGGGTGGGGGCATCAGGAGAAGACCCTCCCGGGAATTCTTCTAGCTGGGGCGTTTGAGGGGAAATCATCATTTCTAGATGCCGTGGTGGTACTTTGGAGATGAAATCTCTGTGGACAATAAAATGGTGACAGTTCAGAGTGTTGGCCTTAGGTCAAGTCAGCAGGAAAGAAAGTTGAGAAATTCCCTCCCAATCCCAGAAGTGCAGCAGGTGGTGACTTTTGTGCTCTGGGTCTTGGCCCAAGTTGCTCTTGAAGTAGTTGGATAAACTACTTCTTTAGAAGGGGAAAGTAGGCGCTGGACAGCTGGGTGGCTGCCCTTTGTTGAAAACCCGAGATCTCTGCAGGTTTGGGGTGTAATCAAGCTGGGGGTGTCGCACACCTGTGGTCTTCATGGCTGCACACTGAAGGTGGCCCAAGACCCAGGTTTCCATGTGCATTCTGCAGAAGGTAAAATGCACCAAGTCCCATTTTTGATGCACACTGGGAAGGGAATCTCAAGTGTACTCATTAGGACACCAGAGCAGGATACTTATAATACAGCAGTGATAGGAACAGTGGACTCTGCTGTCCTTTGGGACATGGGGGAGAATGGCACCACTGTCCTCTACTAAGACTGAGAGAGTGGCCAGTGTCGCCATGGCTGTCAGATGTTTCTCGGGCCCCCGGAGCACGCCGATCTCACACTGTGGGCCTAGCCAGGCTGGGGATGCCTGGGGAACACCGCCATACAAAGACAGAAAGCAGGCGCTCTTCTCGCTTAGGCACCATGCAAACTTAGATACCGGGCCGGTTTTTTGTTGTGCGGAGCTCTGCTGGGCTGTTTCCTTTTCTTTTGTTGGGAAGACACCACCGAGTATGCAGAGCGCTGGAAAAGTGCCTTGACCAGGCCTCCGGTGTGTCCTAATGAAGCCACTTTTCCATTGCATTCTCTCTGTTTGATCTTTGCGCAGGCCGTTTGCTTGCTGCCTGCAGCGCCATGGACCTGCACCTCTTTGACTACTCGGAGCCAGGGAACTTCTCCGACATGAGCTGGCCGTGCAACAGCAGTGACTGCATTGTCGTCGACACGGTGCTGTGTCCCAACATGCCCAACAAAGGGGTGCTGCTGTACACGCTGTCCTTCATCTACATCTTCATCTTCGTGATCGGCATGATCGCCAACTCTGTGGTGGTCTGGGTGAACATCCAGGCCAAGACCACTGGCTACGACACACACTGCTACATCCTCAACCTGGCCATCGCCGACCTGTGGGTGGTGGTCACCATCCCCGTCTGGGTGGTCAGCCTCGTGCAGCATAACCAGTGGCCCATGGGAGAGCTCACGTGCAAGGTCACCCACCTCATCTTCTCCATCAACCTGTTCGGCAGCATCTTCTTCCTCACGTGCATGAGCGTGGACCGCTACCTCTCCATCACCTACTTCGCCAGCACCTCGAGCCGCAGGAAGAAGGTGGTCCGCCGTGTTGTCTGCGTGCTGGTGTGGCTCCTGGCTTTCTGCGTGTCCCTGCCAGACACCTACTACCTGAAGACTGTCACGTCGGCGTCTAACAACGAGACCTACTGCCGCTCCTTCTATCCCGAGCACAGCGTCAAGGAGTGGCTCATTAGCATGGAGCTGGTCTCTGTGGTCTTGGGCTTCGCTATCCCCTTCTGCATCATCGCCATCTTCTACTGCCTGCTGGCCCGTGCCCTCGCCGCTTCCAGTGACCAGGAGAGGCAGACCAGCCGCAAGATCATCTTTTCCTACGTGGTGGTCTTCCTCGTGTGCTGGCTGCCCTACCACGTGGTGGTACTCCTGGACATCTTCTCCATCCTCCACTACATCCCCTTCACCTGCCAGCTGGAGAACTTCCTCTTCACTGCTCTGCACGTCACACAATGCCTGTCGCTGGTGCACTGCTGTGTCAATCCTGTGCTGTACAGCTTTATCAATCGTAACTATAGGTACGAGCTGATGAAGGCTTTCATCTTCAAGTACTCGGCCAAGACAGGCCTCACCAAGCTCATCGATGCCTCTAGGGTGTCAGAAACAGAGTACTCTGCCTTGGAGCAGAATACTAAGTGACACGCTCTGTGGGGTCTCGGGGACAAGTGTGTTGCTTTCTCCACGGCACTGGCTTGCATCGTTCCCAAGAGTAAAGCAAGGTGGCTTTGGGGCTTGAGGCTGGAGTCATGAGAGGGGAGCGGGTGCCACTGAGCATCCTTCCGCTTTTTCTCGGGCGGCCGCGGTGGCTGTCACGGCTCTGTGCGTGCGTCCTGCCGTGTGCAAGGCCCATCACGTGTCCGAGTCTGCCGCAGGGCAGGCTAGCCTGCATTTCTGTACAATAAGACGTTCTGTGTTCCCTGGAGGTTTTATATGGTGATTTGTATTTAAATCTTAAGACTTTATTTTCTCATTATCGGTGTACCTTATAAATGTATTTGAAAGTTTAAATATATTTTAAATATTGTACGGGAGCTATAACGCAGACATGTATCCAGAGTGTTGTAGTTTTAAGGCTAGTTTGATTTCAGTTTTGACTAAGGATGACATTAATTGTTAGCTGTTTTGAAATTTTATATATATATATATATATATAAATCTATAAATCTATGCCAGTTCTGGCTGAAATGTTTTATTTACGATAGTTTTCTATCTGTGTGGTGCTCTGTACTGGCATGGGATACGGAACAGGAAAGACTCTGTAAAAACAGTTTGTGATATTCATAGTTTTGTAAAGTTACCTTAAAAAAGCAAAACGGGGCAGACCTGTTCCAGGCTGCAACACTGTGCACAGAACGAACAGTCTCATTTTGGAGAATTCTCTCAATTTGTAAGTTATTATTATTTTTTTTTAAATAAAGATTTGTTTTTCCTAAAAAGGCATCCGAGCGTCCCTGTTAAAAGCATGTTTGGCATTCAGGTGGCGTGTGTGATAAGAATAGTACAAATCTATACTGCATGTCAGCTTGACCTAATATGCTTAAGGAAAGAGCGCTACTGTAAAAGCAAAACCCAAGGGGTTAACGGATGCAATGACATAAAAGGAAAAATATTCGAGCAAATTGAGGGTTTTGGTTTTTCTAAAAAAAAAAAAAAAAAAAAAAACCTGTCATGCAGCGTATTTACAGTAGGTGTGGTTTTCCAGGTCACCCTGGTGCAGGAAGGCTCTCTCGGTTGCTGTTGGCCCAGAGCTGATTGGGGCCCAGGACTGGGGTCATTTGTTGTTTATGCCCTTGTGTGTCCCCAGGGCCACATGTCACGACCCATTGATGCTTCCCTGCTATGGTTCTATGGTTTAAGGCCTGTTTACTCTTTCTGTGTACAGGACAAATTCTTCATTTAAAAGATAACACCCATTAGTGTCCCTCTTCTTGAGGCCAAGCAAAAAGCAAATTATCAGCCTGTGCATTACCAAAGAAATCCACTTTACAAGAGGCTTGGAAGAAGTGTGGTCGGAATGGTCCGTTCTGCTGTGCCCTCACGGATGACCTGGGGGTCCACGAGACAGAATGGTGGAGGCCTTAGCAGGTGGGTGCATCTGGGCAGGACCTGGGGGGAGGACCCGGCTCCCCTAAGCTGCTCTTACCACCTCCACCTCTGATGGGATTGATTTGCATGGGAGCTATTTGCCAAGACAAGAATGGACCCTGGCTGGGAGCTCTGCTCTTACATGTGAACTTGGGGGCTGCTTCCCTAACTTTGTGCTCCTTGTCTCCACTCCCCTCAACAGCCCAACCTCTCAGGGCCCATAGATGGAAACTGCTGCATGAGGGCTCCTACATCTTCAAAGGCTTACGGCTGAGAGTTCTCAAACCAGGGTTATAAATTACTCTAAATATGTGCCTGATACACACACGGTTGCAGGTGCATATGCACCTTGCCTTGTTCCAGACAGGATTCCGGTGGGGTAACAGTAGTGTAGCTAGTGGGACAATAGTTTAACTACAGACCAGGATCCTAGGAGCCAGGGCAAGCAAGAGTAGATGGCACAGACATTCCAAGAATCCTGCCCCAGACACGTGTTCCTGGCAATAGGAAAGGGTTGTGGTTTTCTCTGAGCTCCCTAGTGGTCTAAGTCCAGACAGAAACCTTCTCACCAAGTAGAAAACGCAAGGTGGGGCATAAGCCGTAACCTCTGCCGTGCGGCAGGTGGGATGTAAAAAGTAATTCCACCGAATTTCTATTCTGAGGACCCATCTCTGTCAATTCAGAGATGTTCCCCACCCCTGCCCAGTTACCCTGGGATTTGGGGCAAGCTCTGGGGGAGGTGGTGATATAGGGTGGTAAGGGGTGGTCCTCACTGTCTGTTCCTGCTTTGTCCTTACGCAGGTCTCCTCCATGTCGTCATATCGCAGGGTCTCCCCTGTTGCTCCCCAACCCCGTTTTGGGTCATGGGATACTTGGTGGACTGTCCTGGCCCTCTTCTGGTTTCTGACCACCCTTCACCCATAAGAATCACCCACCTGCCCCCTTTGCCCTGAGGGGTGGAGGGAGGGTGCTCAGATGCTGAACTGATTGCAGACAAACCATACAGCACTTCTTGCTCTGTGGATTCCCATCTCCCCCCCAACTCCCCCCGCCCAGGCCCCAGGATACCCCGGCTGCCTTCAGACTTCCGTGGGGTCCCTGGTGTGCAAGCTCCGTCTCAGCCATGCTACAGTGACTAAGCTCTCCCTGCTCTTAGGAATCCTCTTCTCTGCCGTGCCTGGGGCTTGAGGACTTGCTCTGGTTCATCCCGGTTATCCAGGCTCCAAAGCCCTCCCTTTGATCTCTGGCTGTAAAAGCCTTCCCAGTTGCTCTGGACTGTGGCATTGTGGGTGGAGCATGGAGACACAGGTCAAGGGCTACAGAACTCTGGGGGGTGGGGGTGGGGGGTGGGTAATCAGGTTATTAGAAGAATTCCATTCCACCCTTGTGGATGTAGATGTGGAGTTGGGAGAAGGAGCTGTGTGCCAGGTTTGGGATAGGAGTTGGGATCTAGTGGGAAGATGGCTGGGGCAGTAGCTCCGGGCTCTCCTCAAGTTCATTGTCCAGAGAACCCGATGCTGACATTTCTCCCTTTTGAGGTTCATTCATCTGGCATCTTTTCTGATGGGAAGAGCTTTGAAAATGCCAGCCTTGCGAGATGGTAGTGAAGCTGTTAGTAATTTCATGCATGATGGCATCTGGACCCCAGGAGGGGTGACTGGAGCTCCAGCAGAGGGTGTGGTGTGGGATGGAGAGAAAATCGACCTGGAGCCCCAACCCCACAGGAAAGAGGGGGAGTCTTCCCTGCTCTCCCGCCTCCCTCTGTCCCTGCGACCTGATGGCAGTGTGCATCAGGGAGTCCCTAGTGAATGCTTTCCACATGCGGCAACGTGTACACAGCTTCCTCTGTCCCTGTAAGTGAAGAAAACTATTGCAACTGGAAACACCACATGTAATATCCCGCGGGCATCAAGGAATAAATCTGGATGGTCCCTGGATGATGTATTTCAGCCCTCCCAGTAGACTCAGGGAAAACTGGCATGAGACCCCCGTGGACACTTGTGTTTTCTCTTATTGGGTCACAAGAAATTCTGGAGGTCTGGAGGCAGCAGCTCGAGGATGTGGCCTATTTATGAGGCACCTGGAAATTCTGCCTCGCTGGACTTCTTCTCCCTGGGTCCAGGTGACTTCCTACCCACCTATCCACCTATTTCCAAGTCCAGCATCTCAGAACCTGGGGA
Source organism: Neogale vison (assembly GCF_020171115.1). NCBI lineage: Eukaryota > Metazoa > Chordata > Mammalia > Carnivora > Mustelidae > Neogale > Neogale vison. The sequence goes on from NC_058093.1 coordinate 43,641,934, forward strand.
CCCATGGGGAGCTGTGGATGTGCACCTGGTAGGATTGAGTGCAAGGGCTGATGAGTGCAGGAAGTTCCCTGGAGTCCCCTCCTTGAGGTTTGGACTTCACTCCTGAACCGCAGGCTTGTCTTTGGGTGGATGCATGCCCCTGACGTTTCAGTCCTTCCTGGCTGATGGTTTCTGGGGGGTTAAATGCTTGAGAAGATCTGCCAGTGTCATAAAGCCCTTCCCACCCCACGTCCCAGGACTGGAACTTCCAGCTCCCTACATCGGGATGGTGCATGGATACACAGTGCCTACAAGCAACACCAAATGTTGATCCCAACAACCCTTGATACAGAATTATAGCAGTTTGGGTAAAGCATGATAGGAAACTGACTTACTTCTTGTAGGCAGTTCGCATTCACAACCATTCTTCAGTTTCTTGGGCTATAACCCATCCTAAGCTGGGAAGACCTGTGTATCCGACCTCTGGTGCACGCTCGCACTCGCTGGGCTTGACAGACGGGTATGAGTGGGTTTCTGTTCACCTGTGTATGGGTGTACCTTGCCATACCCACGGCTTCTGTCCAGATTCCTCAGGGCCCTGCTTCCCAAGGACCGAGATAAATGACCACGGGGAGGATTCTTACTGAAGGAGGGGGTGGTCCTCTGTATGGGATGGGAAGAGTGATGGGCAATTTTGGCATTTTTCTTATTTTTCAAAAGCTTCGTTTTTGTTGGCTTTTCATATGCTTATTCCCTCAGGCCTTTCCATGCAGGATTCAGAAGGGCTGCCAATCACATGCCATTTCTCCCGATGTGTTGTGGGAGACGCGGGGATCATCAGGCATTTGTCACAAGACAATGTGCTGAATGCCATGGAATGGAAAGATCTGGATTTCCACAGTTATTTCCGGAACTAAACTGATTGAAATCATTTCCTAGGTAGGTCGGAATCTTCCCTTTAATAAGTTTCAGAAGAAAGAGCAAAGAGAGCGTCATTGTAGCAATGGCATTAAATCTGCTTGGGTGACTCAGAATGTATGTTGGCACGGCAACCTATCATGGGGCGAGCGCAAACACGACGTGGCGGTGGCCGCCGCCCGTCTGAAAGAGCCCCGGGCTCCCCGAGACCATGCTGGATTTGCTTCCTTTTAGCCTTTCACATGAAAGCGTTTGAAGCTAATCTTTTCATTCCGTTTTGCAGTGCTGTAATCAATAGGAAGAACGCATTAAAGGTTTTCCCGCCGCCGCATTTCTCAGGGTCGTTGTTGAAAGTGCGGATTGTGTTTTATGCGGTCCCGTAATGAGAATTTGAATTTCGTGTGGAGCCTGAAGTGTAAATGAAAAGTCGTCAGTGGCCCAGCTGTGCCACCGATGGATGTCTTTCTCCGCAATTTATTCCACACTTGTTTCCGTTAATGTATTCATCCATCCGTGCACTGGTTCATTCAGTCTCGGATCCGACGAGCTTTGTGTAGTGCCCACCGTGTGCCAGGCACTGTGCTTGTCTTTAAAATGTCAGAGACGGCCGGGGCTTTGTTTTCCCTTTTGATAGGCTCCCAGCCTGGAAGGGGAGATGGACGATGAGACGGAGAGAAATCGTTATAGGGCAGCATGGTGAGAAGGATCCTGGTGGTCTTTTTCTGGAAATATTCAGAGCTGACGGGAGGGAGTGAGCCTTTACAGAAGGAGTCAGGGAGGCTTACAAAGAAGGGTCTTCTATCCCAGCCCAAGGACGGCCAGACACCAACAGGCAGGCCTGGGGGACACGGGGTGGGACGGCAGCCATCGGGGAGAGTCACTGGGATGCGGGCATTGTTAAAAGCAATGGGTTATGGAAAAGTGACGACATCCGAGGGGTGGCCAGAAGTTAATGATTGCTGACATCATTCATCCCTGTGTGATAGGAGCTCATTTCAAAGTGGGAATTAAAGGTCTTAATGGCCACCCCCCACCCTGAGGTTGGAAAAATGAGGCTTTAGCACAAGAACTTCGGAGGAATGGTGAGAGAAACGTTGGGGAGAATCTGCACTCTGTTCTCACCTGCTCTGGAAGGCACATTTCCAGCCCTGGTTCCAAAAGGAATGGGCAGTTCTCCGTGAGCTCGACTTCTCTCCGTGTCCTGCTTGGTGGCACCTGCTGCGGGTGACAGGCGCCTGCCAGGTCTTTGCCGAGGCTTGTGGAGGGGACAGAGACCACGTTGTAATTGCTGGCCTCTTGCCGTCGAAACTCAGTGTTTCCATTGCCTTTTCTCCTCCCATCTCACACAGGGTCTTTAGGCTGGGAATTTGGTTCACGGCCATGCATAAAACATACTTGGGGCCCCACAAGAGAGGGGCAGGAAGAGTGCGCGTCCCATGTGCCCAGCTGCCCTTGCCTTTCTTACCTGGTCTGTGCCCTTGACATGCTCCTTCAAACTCCATCCTGGGCCCTGGGGCTCTGAGTCTGTAACCAAGACTGGAAATGTCCTGTAGCCAATGCCTGGGAATGTGGGAGTGTCAGGCTCCAGCCCTGCTATTTTGGGAGGGCAAACTCAGGGTGTAAGTTGTTACCCTAATTCTCCTTCCATTGGCTTCACCTCCATTGGATGCTTCCCTTCTCCTTCCTGCTTCCCCACTCCCTCCCTGGGGCATCAGCACTCAGTGGAGGGAGCTGTGGGGACAAAATACTATGGACTGGTGCTGACCAGGAAGGCTTCATCCCAAGGCTTCTCTTGGCTTGTGGGTAGCTGCCGTCTCACTACGTGCTCACGTGACTTCTTTGTGCACATGGCGGAGGGAGGAAGCTCTTGGCATCTCTCAGGACCAGGGCTCCATCCTTATGACTTCATTTAATCTTAACTACTTCCCTAGAGGCCCCGTCTTCAAATACAGCCACCTGGGGAGGTGGGAGAAATAGGGGCTTCAACATACGATTTTTGTGGAGGGAGGGGGCACCCATATCCAGCCCATAGCAGACAGGGTGTAGTAAATGAAACAGGAGCATTTATGGAGCACTAACGGTGCGCCTGGCCCCTCATGGGCCTTCTCAAAGTTTAGCTGCAGAAATGGAAAGACCCTCTCACGTGCCACCATGCCCCCTCCCTGCCATCTGGGGCTGGCACGCCGATGAACACGTCTTCCCTTTTCGGAGAATGGAAGCCTGGGACTGGGGGATGCAGGGGCTGGTGGGGGCTCCCTCAGCCTGCCCGTCCAGCCGTGGATCTGGAATCTGAGTATTTACCATCCCATGCAAGGACCACCTGTGCACACGGCTTCCTGTGGGACTATGGGAAGACTGGTTTCTAGGGCTGCTGTGGAACCAACTGGGGGGATTATGGCCACAGATGCCTGAAGTCAGACATCAGGGTGTTGGCAGGGTTGGGCTCCTCTGGATGAATCTGAGGGATCATTGCTTCCTGCCCTCCCAGCGTCTGGGGGCTCCAGGTCTTCACTGGCTTGGGGATAAGTGACTCCTGTCATGGCCTCTGGCTTCACGTGGTTTTCTTTCTCTGCATCTCTGGGTTTCCTCCTGTTCTCACGAGGACACCTGTCATTGGATGGAGGACATTTAATTATATCTGCAAAGATGGTTCTCTGATCAGCCCACATTCACGCTCTGGGTAGATATATATATATATATATATATTTTTTTTTTTTTCTGGGTAGATATATTATGTAGGGTATACTAGTGAGCTCCCACAGGGGTGTTCCTGCCCACGCACCCAGTGGGCAGACAGGTATGTCCCTCGATCCCAGCCCAGCCCTGCATGCATGAGGCTTGTGTTGACTGGGCTCCAGCTAAACCTTTCTCCTCCTGTCTTCCTGTGTGCTTGTTTGGGGTTCTGTCTTTTCCATCGGGGTTTTTCTCAAGCAGCTACTGACCTTTGGTGATCTACTCAGGGGTCACAGCGGATGCTAAAAGAGTCACCAGGAGCGCTGTGTGGTAAGGAGGGCCCTGGTGGCCATGAACCTCGCAAGAGGACTACTTGGCCAGAACGAGAGGCTTCACCACAGACACCTGAGCATCCGTGCCTCGGGGCCTTGGTGCCTCTCTTCCTAGGCTGGCCTCTTTCCCCAGATCCTTCCGTCCTTCCGTCTGGGAGGTGTAACCCTGAGATGGGGCATTCCAGAAGGGAAGAAAGAGAAGGGGATGGGGAGGTGGGCGGGGTGGGGGGAGTGTCCCAGCCACGTGACTTTGGCTTAATTGTACCAATTCTAGCCATAGCTTCTCGCCGCTGGCTGCTCTGCCTGAGGCTCCAGAGCCCAGACTCTGATTCAGTTTCTCCCTGGGAGTCACCTAGTTCAGGGTGGACAGGGGAGGCTGGTCTCCCGACTTCGGAGTAGGGGTGGGGCATGAGGGTCGAAGATGGAAGTGTTTTTAGAGCCACCCAGGGGTGTCTTGGCTAAATGTTCTTTACCTGGCTTGCTGATGGAAAGAAAAAGTCCTGATTTCTAGTATCCTTTGATTCTTTTGGAGTAAATATTCCCACCATGGCCGATTTCCCACTCCCCGAGTGATGTCCCCAAAGGCAAAGTAGAGGCGAGTGGGCCCATGGCACGCCTTCGGTGGCCCTTCCAGCAGAGGGATGCAACCCTGCCGGTCACTGGAATAGCACAGAGAGGAGTGAAATGGAACAGAAGAACCAGAAGTGATGCATTCTGAGTACTGATTACCTTTATTTTTCACACATTTATTCTGGTTTACATAATTAGTTTTAATAATGGCTGTGCTTAGTACCTGACTCACAGACGTTCTAGAAGCGTGACCAAGGGCTCCTGCCATGGGGCCACGTCCTGCCCTCTCTTGGGCACCTGACTGCTCAAATTTCTGAGGCTTTCTGGACTTTGAGGCATAAATAAATGTGTTTCTTATTGGTTTCTCTCTCTGCAGGACTTCAGATTTCATTCTGGGTTTGGAAGATAGTGAGTCAAAGATGATACACGTGTCTTTGTGTGTTCATTTGAATTTTCTCCACAAACGTTGTGGTGAGGGTTTTGGAAGATATGCCAGTAATTCCTTGCTATTGTTTATAATCCTTTCTATTAAATTTCTTTGTTCGGATTTCTTCTCCTAATTGGGCTGACTGATCCAGAGCCATGGGGTAAGTCAGTGCCTGCGAGTGTCTGATGGGTTTGCCGTCCCCACGGCATTGGCATCCCCCTCCCCCGTCACTCCTACCAGGGCTCTCAGCTCAGTCTCACATGTTGGTTGTCCGCCTACCTTATCTCTGTCCAACCGACACATCCTTCATCTGAGGGTCAGACTTGTTCTCTCTGCACTCTGGGGACCCCTGACCACAGGCTTTTGGTCACTCTGGGTGGGTAGGTGGTCCCAGCAGGTTGGTGGGGGCAGGAGGGAGACACCAGGGCAATTTTCTCCTCCGTCCCTGCTGTGGCTCCCTCCTCTGTAGTCCTCGTGTGCACCCATGGGGCCTGGCCATGGGGAATCTTCTGTCAGGTGGCCTCGACCTTCTGGCTCGGGTAACTCACCTCTTCCAGGGTCCCACGGGCCCTAGAGGTGGTGTCCCCTCCCTGACACTGATGGCTGGGTTGCCTCATTGTCCTCAAATGTCTTCTCAGGGCTCTCAGAACCTTTTATGAAGCCCCCCAGGCTACATTCTTTCCCTCATTGGCTGGCGTGGTCTCCTTGTTCCCCGCTGAATCCAATGAGTTCGTGAGTCCTTCCCCGAACCTGACCAAGTCTCCTGCCAAAGACAGGGTGGGTGTGGCAGCACCCTTGACTCTCACTCACCATTCCCTCTCCCTTTGCACTCAACATTTTCCTTGTCTGTTTTCTTTGGAGTCAGTTCCAGTACTTGTCACACCATGGGTCAAACTTCACATTATTTCGGATGCTGCCCATGGAGACTCCTGCGACCCCAAATGCCTCCTAGTTAGCCCTCAGGGGGTCACATCTGCCTGAGGGTGACTAAAGGCCAACAGAAGGCACTGGTGGTCTTGGGCAGCTGCCTGCCACACGTGCTAGAGAAGGAAGCACACCCCCGCGGCCTGAACCAGGCTGTGGAATTCCAGCAGTGGCCAGTGAGTAATTAGGTGTGGTCACTGGTGGTTGGCTTTGAGGCTGACTCAATCCATTCGTCATCTCTGGGCTACTCAGTCTCCAGTGACTGTGCCTGGTCGTTGTCCGGCTTCAGAACAGACCTGAATGTTCAGGCTGCATGGTCACAGGGGAGACTCTGTCTTCTCAGATGGGAGCCCACAGAGTTCAGGCAGCTCTGTCTTATGGGGAAGAAACAGACCCAGCAAGTACAAGGGTTCTGGTTGAGGTCAGCCAGCGAGATCACTGGGATTGGTTTTAGAGGAACGCATTCCAGAGAAGTTTAGCTCTGAGCAGCATAGGCTCCAAGGACGCAAATACTCACGCCGAGGATGACGAATGAAGGGGATGCCTGCTCCTTTGTGTCCTGGCGATGTTTCTCCAAGGGTGTCCAGCCCTGGCAGAGTCCCGGAGCCTTCCTTGAGAAAGAGGTCCCTGTAGTCAGACAGGTTTTGTACCTGGGCAAAAGCTGATGCTCAAGATGTCCCTGAGTAAAGAAACTTCAGCTTTGTTGGGTGCATGGAGCCTCATCCTTATGGAACTTGGATTTCTGGCCCACAGAGCTGGGTTAGCCTGCAGTGCTAATATTGAACGTGGCAGGGGTTCCGAGCTTGGCAACAGGGCTTCCCACTGGGAAGGTTTTGAAACAAAAGTGATTCCCAGAGTCTGCCTGTGGCTGGTTTGGTTTAAGGGCTCCAGGGTGAACCCTACAACCCACACTCTGTAAAATTTTTCCAGGTGATTCTGATCATCCTTCAGGTCAGAATTTGGATTCACTATGCCTATGGAAGCATTTTAGGGACCACAGAGCCCAACAGTTGAGTTGTTCTTTTGTTTTGATGTAAGTCTGAGCATCCCAGAAATGAATGGGAGAGGGAAGTCAGGGGTGGCCCATGTCCATTGTCAGCCTCACCCCACAGGTAAGCATCCTGGAAAATGTCGTCTCAGGATAGACATTGATAGAGCAGTCATGCCTTTCAAGGGCTGGGGAAGATGGCTGTGGGGGGAGGTAACTTTACCATGGGGGCTTGCCCCAGTGCTGAGTGGCAGGAACGTCCCCCCCAAGAGTCACTGCCCTGGACTGTGGAATTAGCAGCCCTCCCTTCGGGAAGCAGCAGGAGGAAATGGTCTCCTCCATGAATGTTTACTCATCCCTCACTCGCCCAGCATTCAGGCCAATGCTTATAGCACATTTCCACCCAGCCCGGGAAATGTGTTCTGTGCTCTAAATAACATGGAAAAATCAAGTCATGGGAAACATCTGAGAAGTGTGTGGACCCATGTAAAACTACTTTAGGAAGAGCCCAAGGCAATGGATTAGAACGGAACCGCAAAGTACCTCTTAGTAACCAGGAAGGCAATTAGGCGTTGCAAACCCTCACAGAGGGGCCCTTGAGCAGTGGGCCTGGCCACCAAATCAAAAGTCACGAATGTGGCCTCTGTGTAGGACAGAGTCACCTGCTCTCATGGAATGGAGCTCCAGGCAGTGGTGATTCCAGTAGAACCAGAAGCACCCTGCCCAGTGGACCCTGAGATGAACTAGAACCAGGCTGGGCAGGGCTCCATGCCACCCTTTTCAACCTCGTGTGTTTCAGCTTGTCCGCACACAGGAATCTGAAAAGCGGTTGAATAAGTTATGCTTAATAAGTGACCATGTCTCATCCTTAAATTATGTTCCAGGGTTGTTTAAGGCACCCAATTGTGCTTTGGTCCCCCAGTACTTTCTTGTACAGAAAACTCAGGGGTTTATTAATAATGTTTCATATATATATATATATATATATATACACACACATATATATATATGTGTACACACACACACACACACACACACACATATATTTTTTACCTCCTACCCTCCACCACCAAGGTGCCTCAGGGGTTTTGAGGAGCAGACCCCCCAGAGAAATGTGTGGCTCCAACTCAGAGGTCACAGGTGAAACAAACAGCAGGCTTGAGAATTATCATGAACTCTGACTTCGTTCTTGTCGATCTGGGTTTTACTCCCCACTTATCTCTGTGTGACTTTGGGAAGGTTACCTAAGTTCTCAGAGCTACAGTTTCTGGGGCCATAATATGGGGATGCTGGAGGGATCTTCTTCACGGGCTCGTTTTGAGGATGAAATCCAAGGAATTGCATAAGCTGCATGGCACCCTGCCCGATAGAGGTATGCCCTCGCGATAGGGCAGGTGCTGCCAGCAGACGTTACTTCTCCCTCGGGCTTTCCACGAGCTTTGTTCTGCCTGCCTTCGCTTCCTGTCTCCCCAGTGAGACATGGGGGGCCCGGACTGGGAAATCGTCTCTGCTCAGCAAATGCCCTGCACAGAGCCTGGCTCTTGGCTGCTGGCTCAGTGTGGAGCTGTTGAACAGACAAACGGATGAACGGTACCTTGAGCTTGCCCTCCATGATATTGCCTACAGAGGCAATGCACTGATAACAGACGCAGTGGAAGCAGGGACGTGATCGGCAGGTTCAGGGATGGTTTCCTGCACATTGATCTGTGGCAACCTTCAGAAGTGAGCAGATGAGGCACCTGAGTCCACAGATGCTCATCTGACAGGAGGCGGCCCTGGCCTTGGCCTTCCCATAATGTCCAGTGGCTTGCTGCTCAGAGACCTGGAAACCAAGATACTAAGCTATATATGGACTTTCTTCCCTTTGCGCAGTCATAAAAAGTATCTCCGTGTGTTTTGACTTATCCAGTAATGTGAGGCCCATGCAGCTGAAAAACAAAACAAAACAAAATAAAAGGAAAAACACTCCTGTTTTCTGAGTGTATAAAAGCAGGAATTTCTGGCAGTTTTGCTCAAGCTTGGGGTGTTTTGGAAGCTCCAGCAGAGAATGCCACGGGAGCAACCACTGGAGATGGTGGTGTGGGCACCCGTGGCAGCAGGTGGGGAGAGGAAACTCCAGTGTGGATGATCAACGCTGGGCTGAGCCTACCACCTGATCTCCACCCGGGCTTTGGAGGGAGGTGTTTCTATCACCCCATTACATGCATCAAGGGACTGGCCTGAAGAGGGTAAATGGAACCTAAGCCTGACGGGTTCTGAGGCCACTCCCTTAGGCTGCCCCCGGATGGACTCGGTCTCCGTAGACTGTGTCAGGGATCCAGAGGGCATACTGAGCTGGCCAGCCCAGCTGCCCAGAGCAAATCCCGGCACTGCCAGGGACCCAAACCCAATTTACAAAAGAATTTTCTTTTTCTTCTCTTCCCTCCCCTCCGAGCTATGGATTTGAGCATAAGTCTTTGATTCTTCATTTATAAGAGCAGATACCCTGATGAAATACACGTTTATTTTACAGAATTTGCTGAAGTCAGAGGTTATCCAAAAGCCAAACAAGATTGCCATCCAGGAGTAGTCTTTGAAGATAGTTAATTGGACCTTTGGGGGTTCTACTCAGAAGGAAAGACCAATGAAGAAGTAGGTTTAAAACTAAGCAAAGTTCATCCATTTCTACTTGGGGGTTCATTTTCCCTTCCTTTCACTCCCATAGCTGGATTTGGTCTTCTAAGTTTACTCTGAGGTTGCTAAACGGGCAATTCATTCTTTTTCCTGACAATGTAGAAAAGTAATATTGATCGCCATATGGATGGAAAGTTTGTTTTTAGACGCTGGATTGCTGCCAGAAAGATATGGTAGGCGATGAAGGCGGAAACCCCAAACCACGTGGTTTATTTTTTGGTGTAAAATCCTGAAATGTCTGAAACTGGATACTGTTCTTCGGGGAGGCCAATCAGAGGCTGCACTACTCGGTGAAGATCCTTTAGAGAGAAGGGCCAGGCTTTTTGCTGCATTTCTGATCTTTGTTTCAATAAGCATTTCCGTAATGAGCTATTCATTCATGAGCAGTGTCTACTTTTGGTTACTTGATCCAGAAAACACTCAGACATTCCGATGGTCAGCAAGCTGAATGTTTGCACGTTTTTCTGCTTTGCGGCTTCTCATTCAATCCTATTCAGAAAGCCGACCTCGCTGCGGGGGGCGGCCTCAGCACCTCCACAGCTCAGGGGTCTCGCATGGTGCCTGGCAACACAGGTGGCCTCACAGAAGCGCACTGACTCCATAGACAAGGGAGTGACTGCTCTTTCTGGCAGCACTTCCTTCAGTTGCAGAACATGTGGCCCAAATGCTCCCATTTGGATTTTAATGCAGCTCCGAGAAGCTGGCCAAGACTGAGGGGATGACGATCGTGGGGGTCAGGTGGTGTGACTTTGGGCCAGATGAAGTGTGCTTCACTCCACTTTGGGCTGTGTGTCTCCAAATGTCCCTGGCTTTCGGGTGGGCCAGATGACCCCAAGGGACCAGTCCTCACGGGATTCCTCCAGCTTGAGTCTTTGAAGCCAGGAGCTCAATGAGTCAGGCTTTCGTTTCGGATTTCTGTGGGATGGACCACCAAGCTCACAGCTGGACTCTGAGAAGCACGTGCCGCCCATCTCCCAAAGCTGGCGGTCTCTGCCTGCCAACTGCTTGTTGCTGTCTTTCTAGCATGTCCTGGTTCAGAGATGGCAGCAGAGCTCAGGAATCAAACCTATCTTATTCAGCCCCTCTGAGCTTTGACCCTCTTCTCTAGGATATGGACTCCACTCAAAGTGTGTGGTGAGAGGTGATCTAGACAGTTCTGCGATAGTCCAGCACCTTGCACGTGTCCATCAGCGGCCCCTCCCGACTGCCTCGCCTGTCTGCCTCTTCTCGCTCTCCTGCTGCAGGGTGTGGCATTCTCGTCACGGGATAGCTTGGAGGATGTATGGGGAAGCCTGGGACGGGCAGGCCTGGACGCTGTTGGGAACGCCTGTGCCTGTAGGCGGGGCTCGGAGGCTATCGCAAGAATCCTGGATTAGCTCCATTCGCCCATCAGGAGCTACTTTATCTGGACGCGGCTGATTGCTGTGCACCCTTCATGGTCCCCTCAAAGAAGAATTCTTTCTGTATCATCACTCTCTTTATACCGATTTACTGGAGGTTGTTTGTTCTTATATTTCAAACGTCAAGTTCTTTTCCCATTTTAACAGCCCCTTGCGATTAGTTTTTAAAACCCCACCCTGTGGTTACGTGTAGAATATTTGAGGAATTCACATATTTCCAAAAATTGCTAACAGTGGGGGAAAATAAAAAACAAATTCTTGACCCCACCTATGATGACTCAGTTGATGTTACTCTCGGTCTTAGGCCCTGAGTACATCGTGGTCAGCAGGCAGCATTCTCTGAGGTCAGCTAATTCGGTCTGTGGCACATCACCAGCCAGGCAAAGCGATGGGGCTCCAGCTTGCCCTACAGGCCCTCGAGGGCTTCCTGGAGGAGGTGGAATTCTTTGAGTGTGCTTCATTAGAATTAACCCTACATGTTTTTCAAGGTAGCTGTTGACTCTGCTCGTCCTTGAGCCCCCAGCGCCTTCAGTGCTCCATCTTGAGGTGATCTCAGGGGTGGCAGAGAAGGGACAGCCAAAAACACCTTTGCTGTCAGGCACCACACCCACCTGGGAGCACCTGACTGAGAAGAGAATGGGTCTGGGTTTTGTTTCACTTGTGGGTTCTCCAACTGGTGCTGTAGTTTTCACCTAAAAGGCATTGGGAGGAGGGCAGCAGGGCCATTGTACAGGAGACGCTCCCGTTCACCTTGACGTCTTCGGGTTCTCAAATGTGCCCAGCATTCAGAGGAGTCAAGTGTACTGCGGGGATAAGGAATGAATGAATGAGACCCGTGCCCTTTGAGAGAACAAAGCTGTCACTCATTTGGGCACAGCAGACTGATTTATGCACTTCCACAAAGCTCTCAGAAATTTGGCCAAGACTTCCCACATTCAGCCTCAGGGCGGCTGCCTTTCTGAAAGCAACTATCCGCAGGTTCCCTAATGAAAACCAAACAACGTAACCCGTGCCAGGACTCACCAGCGACAGCCCCGGGAAAGCAGGCTTCTCTCTCATTACCTGCAGTGTGTCTGCGGGGAACAGCCTTGGCGGGTGTGGACGCCGAGCACCGGCCAAATCCACAGATGATACCAGTCATCACGAGGGAACCTGTGCCTTCCTGCGTCCTGGGAGTGTGCTGTGATCCAGATGGAAGACGGGAAACCTCCGATCCGACCTCAGGCTGCCTCCCACGCCCACCTCCATCCCAGCACCTGGCAGGTAACTCTCAGAAGAGACACACAAAATATTATTTTGAATGGTTCCGTTTTCCTGCTGAGAACAAAAATCAGAGTGAGTTCCTTTTGTTTAGCTCTGTAGCTCATGAAAGACCTTAGCTATACTACCAAAGAATTTATCTGGAATGACTCCATTAATCAGTAAACTGTGCTGTCCGTCCTGGCGCTAAAATTGATCTTTACCAGGAGGAGCCAAAGGCGAGCTTTGGATGTTCCTTCAGTAAGAGAGACCTCGTGGGCTGTTTGGCTAAAGAGAAATATTGCTGTTTTGGTCACCTGTGTACGGGTTGACCAGACTGTTCCCTCTGAAAACATCGCCTGGGGACACTCATTTTACTGAGATAACACCCAGCCTTTCAAGACATGAGGTCAACTTCACAGATTTTGGGGGGGGGGGAGATAGGGTTGTTTTTCAGAAGTCCTCAAATAACACTGTTTAAGCCCTATGTTAGAATAAAAACCACAGTATTTAATGAAGGTTGTCTGAATGATTTTTTTTTTCATCAATTATATTTGAATAAGCGGGGGAAAGCAGAAATATAGCACTGAGGGGTTAGGTATGAAAAATCCACAGACCAGGGAAGTAGCTGTCCACAAAGAGGTCCTTTGCAGCTATGGGGGCAGGGGCGTGGGGTCACAGGGCGATGCGGGGGTGCAGGGGGCATGGGGGCGTGGGGTTGTTGGGGGGGCGTGTAGCTGTGGGCCTCTGAGAGCAGAACCCCAGAGTGGGCACTAGCAGAGACCAGAGCTGGCCTCCACAAAGGGTTAGCAGGTCTCTTTTGTCCATCGGGGAAAAATATTGGTTAAGGTGAGTTTTCATTCATCTTGTGAATTTTATCATTGTAAACATCTGGCCACCCCCCTGGGGCTTTTCACACTTGGAGATTTATGATGACCCATCCCTGGCACCTGGGGCACAGAGCATCCATGCCCCAGAGCTGTGTGAGTGCCCGCCCCTTGGCTATGCTTCCTACTCTCTTAAAGGGACAGTTTATCAGTCGTTCTCAAATCAATCAGCGAGCACATAGTTCCATTACTGGCACGAGTATAGATTTCCCAACACTTACTTTTCTTCTGCGCTTAGAATTTTTTTGTATCATTGTTTATAAGACAGTTCTTTTTTCCTCTGGTGTCTGAGCAAATACCATGGTGGAGAGTTTGTGGAATTTTGAGAAGAGGGGTGAAATTGAAGCTATTTTTGCATTGCTCTGGGTCAGTGGTACACAGGAGGTGACATTTCCTATCTAGTGGAAGAGGTCTGAATTGAGAGTATGGAGGTCTAAGTTGGGTTTCTGCCCAGAGACCCTGTCCCAGCTTGCTTTTCTGGAATATGCCTGCGAGCATGGCTCCCCCATTTAAGGATCCAAGAATTTATGGGGGGGGTGGTGAGCCCTCCCATAAACTTGGGGACTGCCAAGTTTCCAAAAATGCTTTTTGTCCTCAAGAAAACCAGTGAGAAATTTAGCAGATGATTCCAGGTGGTTAAATATTTTTCTCCAGACATTATATTTCCTTTATGGACTCCTTTATGGAATAACTTAATAAGACCCAGGAGAGGGCAAATAACTTATTATATGGTTTAATTAATCAAAAGGCATCTTATCCCTCCCCCTCAACCCAAGGGATTTCTTTAAAACACTAGGGGAAGCGTCCAATGGTACAGTGAAGCACCATGAAAATACCATGCCTGCAACTTCTCTAGGACACATCTCCTTGGCTCATCTGGGAAGCTTTTAAACATTTCAGAAAGCTGCTCACACATAAGAGAGGCCCAGGATACTTGGAGGACACAGTGGCCTATGTCAATGGAGAAAAGAACTATGGTGTTGGAGAATAATTATAATTTCTAGGATTCATGTCTCAATACAGTTGTCAACCCTAAAAATGTCCAAGACATTGCCCACCAACTTCTAGACCAGCAACGATTTCCTCCTTCAGAAGCTAAATAAAGAAAGAAACTAATGATTCCAGACTGTTCTTTTGCCTGAATGAGCCTCCAGCTAGGCCTCCGACCTTGTGGTCCCAGCTACCCAAGCGCATTCCTTGTCTCAAACCGGCCTTGCCCTTCCCTCATCTGCTCTACGGCATGCTGGGTCCAATATGATAGCTGAGAGCTACCTGATTTTATTTCCATTTACATTAATGAGAATAAAACAAATGCAGCTGGTCGGTTGTGGCAGCCTGTATTAAAGCGTTCAGTTGCCGTGTGTAGTTCATAGCTCTCTCACTGGACAGGGCAGATTTCTCAGCCATCAAGAAAAGAAATCTTAGCATTCCCAACGACGTGGATGGAACTGGAGGGTGTTAGGCTGAGTGAAGTAAGTCAGTCAGAGAAAGACAATGATCATATAATTTTACTCATGTGGAATATAAGAAATAAAACAGAGGAGCATAGGGGAAGGGAGGGAAAAATAAAATAAGACAAAACCAGAGAGGGAGGCAAACTGTAAGAGACTCTTTATCATAGGAAACAAACTGAGGGCTGCTAGAAGGGAGGGGGATGGGAATGTGGGGACGGGGTAATTGGGGGATGGGCATTCAGGAGGCCCGTGGGATGGAACAAGCACTTGGTGTTATATGCAACTGATGAATCCCTGAACTCTACCTCTAAAACTGATAATACATATGTTAATTAATTGAATTTAATTAAAATTAACGAAAATAAAGAACATTTCCTGGATCACAGAAAGTCCTACTGGGTCGTGCTTCTCCCCAGGGTCCATACTGAAGGTCCCCAGCCTGGGGTTGATACACACGCCCCCATTCGGTCCCATCCCGGAATAGTTACTGCTGGAGAAAAATCCCAAGAACATCTGGCCAATCATACGGATGCCTCTTAATGCAGCTGGGTACTCCAGACCCTTACAGTTCTGTCCTTCAGAAACCTCCCTCTCCCTTCCTACTCCTACTCCAGCCCCCAGCCCCGTGTCTGGGCAGATGACCTTGCCCGTTCCACCCTGGAGAAGAAAGGGCTTGCCCTTAATCTGCTTTGGAATGTCCACCCCCGCCCCAACTGCCCTACCCTTCCTTCTTCCCAGGAGGCTCACTTACAGCTTCTGCTCCTGACCTGGGAGTACCATCAGGGGCTTTGCTCATGGCCCTTTCCCAAATGTGCCCCTGTAGCCGTCTCCCGGGGCTGCCCTCACCAAGTACCACAAATTGCCCCTTGAGAACAAAAGAGATTTATTGGTCCAAAGTTCTGGAGGCTGAAAGTCCAAAGTCAAGGTGCCAGCAGGGCCGTGTGTTCCCTGAAGAGTGTAGGGGAGATTCTGCCCCTGCCTTTCTCTCCGTTTCAATCCTTGGCAGCTGTCCTTGACCTTCTAGGCTTGCGGATTCATCCTTCTAATCCTCTGTCTTCACACAGAGTTCTCCCTGTGCTTCTGGCTCCATGCAGCTGTCTTGTCCTGAGGACACCAGTCCTGCTGGACAAGGGCCCACTTACTCCAGTGTGACCTCATTTCAACCAAGAACATCTGCCGCAAGCCCATTTCTAGAGAGGTCACAGTTTGAGGAACTGGGGGATAGGACCTCAACGTATCTTTTGGGAGCAGGCATGATCGATTCGCCCATCACATCCCCCAGGTTTGTGGTCCCCTGTGCTCTGTGACCCAGGGCGTGACCCCTGTGGCTTGGCTCCTTTGCTGTGCAGTTTTGTCCTCCGTCTTTGGATGGCTTTGTCTGCAGGAGCCTCTGGGAGATCAGAGGTGAGCAGAGACAGACATCAGGGCTTTCCTTCCATCCCTCCCTGTGTCGATGCTGTAGCTTTGAGACAAATGTCCTCTAATGCACAATTTCTCCTTTTCCCCCCGCCAGGATTTATTTGTTTATTTGAGAGAGAAAGGGAGAGAGAGCAGGGAGGAGGGGGCGGAAGGAGAGCGAGAGTGCCAAGCAGGCTCCAAGCTAAGCGGAGCCACCCATGTGCCCGTCTAATGCAGGACACCTTCCCTACGCGGTTCCCATTCTTGCCTGATGGGGGCATCACTATTTCTTGCTCTCTTCCATTTGGGGGTCTGAGTGTTTAATGACCGTCCTTGGGTGTCGCAGCATACCTTCTTGTTCCTTTAATGCTGCCCACCGTTCTCTCCATATTAAATTCCGTCCACGATCCCAGGTGAGGGTGCCGAACGTTTTCTGCAAGATCTTGTAGGATGGGTCATATCCCAGCTACGCACTACTTCCCCTTCTTCTGCAAAAAGTTTTGAGTTTCTCACATGGCAGACATGCTCTTTACCCGAAACAAAAAGAAGACGATATTGTCAAATCTTCCCTGGACGCCTGGTCCCCCGAGGCTGCTGCCCCATCCAGTCTGCCCTTCACCCCAAGCCTCCTGAAATGTCTTTCCTCTTGCTGGGTCCATGGCCGGCCCTCTGCCTGACTGTATTCAGTCCAGCCCTAGCTTTGTCCCTCCTGCTCCCGGAAGCAGCCTCTGCTTTCAGCAGGTAAATGGCCTTGCCAGGGAATGTGTACTCACGTGGGGGGTGGGAGGGACAGGAGGCTGCCCTCTGCTCCCCTCGATCTTCACAGTGGTCCTCACCCCTTGCTGGTCTTCTCCAACTCACCTGCATCGTCTCCCTGCAGAATCCCTTGCTTGTCTGTGGGGGACGTGCTCCTCTGCCCAGGGCTGCTGTAACTACGTACCACGAACGGGGCTCCAAGGACAGAAACTTTCTCCCAGTTCTGGAGGCGGGAAGTCCAAGATCAGGTGCTGCGGGGGTTGGTTCATGCGGAGATCGTGCTCCTTGGCGTGCAGATGTCTGTCTTCTTGTGGAGTTTGTTGCCTGGTGTTTCCTCCGTGAGACCCCATTCCTGGCCATCCTTTGGTGTGGCCACAGTTCTCCCAAGGACACCAGCCAGACTGGAACAGGGCCTTGTCTGAATGCTTTGTTTTAAATTATTGCCTCCTTAAGGGCCCAATCTGCAAATGTGGCTACCTTCTGAGGCGTGGGGGCGAGGTCTTCCACAGACGGACTGGGGTGCAGGTACCATTCACCTGCAACAGATCTTATCACAGGTTGGTTCCAAATTCCTCTGTGAGTCAGTGGACACCTTGCTTTGTGTGTCCAATCCCCACCTGCCGTCTGAGACCCAGATCTGTGTTCCTACCCACTCTGGACACTTCATGGTGTCTTCTCAGGAACTCGAGCAAAGCAGGCTGCCCACACCAACTTTCTTTCCTTCCCCTGCTCCCAGCCCCAGGGGTTGAGACACTCCTCCTGGCACTGGCTGGAAGAGGAGGGACAACAGCTAGTCTACCAAGCAGTCGTTATTTCCCTCACGGTTCTGGGAGCCAGGAGTCTAAGATCAAGGTGCTGACAAACATGGTTTCTGGTAAAATCCCACTGGCTGGTTTGTAGATGACCACTTTGTCTGTGTCTGTACATGGCCCTTCTTTTTTGGGCATGGGGTGGGAGGTGGGAGGGAGAGATCATCTCTGCTTGTAAGGCCACAGCCCTATCCCATCCAGGGCCGTACTTGTGACCTCATTTAACTTCAATGACCTCCCTAGAAGCCTTGCCTCCAAATACAGTCCCATCGGGGATCAGGTTTGCAATATGTGAATTTTGGGGAGCCCAGCTGGGCGTACAGCAGAGGCATCTGGGGCTCAGATGTTGTGGAGGGGTACCCCAGGTGGTATGTGGAGCCAGGAGGCCAAGGAGCAGCGTTCTAGAACCAACGCTGTCATCTGGTGATCTCAGCCGTGTCCATTCACCTGTCTGACCTCCCAAGAGGTGCCCTGCTCATGCCCTGGGACTGGGGTACCCTGAACGGAGGCTGGCTCATGGTGGGGGAAGGTACCCCATCCACATGAAACATTGTAACATATTCCACATCATTTTGGACAGTGAGGTTTGGTGACAAAAACGTGGAGATGGTGAAATCACCAGGAAAACAGACTTGTTGCCGTAGTAACACTTCTTTCAAGAAAACCTTGTCCCTAGAGGTAGGGCCTGGTTGCTGACATTCAAATACCTTCACATTTCCAATGAATGCAGTTCTTTTTTCCGTTTGACTGGGAGCTTAATAGTATTACCACTTAATGAATTCCAGATGAGAGATCCGAAGTACCAGGACCGCGAGCCTGTCCTAGATGTGCGTCAGGCCGGCTGGGTCTCACGGGTGCACCTCCTGACATTTCCGCAAGCCGAACAGGAGATAACAGCCCAGGTTTTGACCATTAAAAACGAAATCATAGTCTCCGGTAATAGGTGTCACTGACATTTTCGGGTCTTGACATTATTTAGCAAGTCTAGCAGAAATGAAAGGCCTCTGAGAGTCCAACAGAACCCAAGGGCCGTGCTTCTCCTTAGGCTTGTTTATTTTGCATTTAGTTTTCTGAAATACTCTGAAACGATCGAACATCTCCATTTTCCATCAAGTCCTATGAGAAGAATGCTGGGTCTGCCTGCATTGTGTGATTTTGGCTGATATAATACAAGCTCAGATCTTATGATAACAAAAGCACCCAAGGGGCACCTGGGTGGCTCAGTCAGTTAAGCGTCTGCCTTCAGCTCAGGTCCTGATCTCTGGGTCCTGGGATCAAGCCCCAAGTTGGGGTCCCCGCTCAGCGTGGGGTCTGCTTCTCCCTCTCCCTCTGCCCCTGGGCCTTCCCTCTCACTTTCCCTCTCTCTCTCTCTCTAAATAAATAAAATATTTTAGAAGAGAGAAAGACATGGAAAAATGAGAAAAACAATGGAAAGGAAAGCCATCACCCCTTCCCTCATTTGTTTATGTAATGCTGATTATAGAAATAAAATGAAGGTTTTTGATGACAGCTCCTTAATGAGATGTTACTAAACAAGAACGGGGCCCTGACTGCAGGTGGGAAAGATCTGTGGGAGAAGGTCCTGTTCCTTTGGTGCCACCAGTCCCCCGAGGATAATAGCTCTAGCTCACAGGGTGCCCATGGGGTGACGAGGGCTTCTCATTCATCGTGCTGCAGGTTCTTGGCCGCTCTGCAAGATGACATGCCTCTGATTGCTTCTGCCAGTGTACCTGGGGTGATGCGGTAAGCCTCGGAGCCTGGGGCTGCTTTATTCCAAGACCTTCTTTTCTTTCTGGTAGAGTGGGCTGGGTTATCTTTTGGATGTGGTTTAGGATGAATCAGAAAGAGGGGTTTGCAGCTAGCTAGTGAAGGTAAGGACTTACAGGGCACTTATGGGCAGGCGTTTTCCCACATGCTTTATGTATTAACACGCACGATGTCACATGGGAGAGGGGCCGGCTTCTCCTGTGGTGGCCCCACTTTTACTGGCCCATGACATGTGAGAACACAGCTTGGTGGCTTGCCCTCTTCACGGTGCCTGTCTGGGGCTATTCGGGAACACGAGAGTTAGCCCTCTAGCATACACACTTATTCTGGAAATTAGTGCCCTGGAGCAAATGTCTTGTTCTTACAAACAGAACGCACCCAGAGGGTACATGAGTGGAAGGCATGGGCCCCCTGTGGTCTCAAAGGGGAAGATTTAGAAAGACGAGGTCCCGGGGTTTTCTTCAGACCACTGAGGTACAAGCTGCTGGCAGCTACAGCAGTGCATGGAAAGTAAGGTTCCATGGACACGTCCATCTTGACAGGAAAGAGACAAGGAGGAAAGCCATGCTTTGGGCAGAGAGGAGCCAGACCAGCGGCAATCAGAGACCCTCACTGGAGGAACAGTGGGGGAACCAGCCAGGGGGATGTGTACCCCCAGACGCTGGTGTTCTCTGTCCCAGACTCAGCGTCTCAGGGTTTCTCAACAGAGCAGTCCTCTGGTGTTGTGGTCCCACAACAGCTTTAATAAAACAACATCAAGTTGATCGTGAGCTTTTGGTACTGGACTTGGTTCAAACGCAGGTGAGAGGCCGTGCAAGTTCAGTGACGCCTACCAGCCCTTTGGAAATAACCTTTCCTGATGCTTCGGTCTTGTGTCGTCAGCTAAGCCGAGTCCCAGTCTAGCCGCTCAACGTTACGTGCTAATTACCTTCAGTGTCAGTAACAATTAGGCATCAGTGCAAACCTTCTAGCCTGTTTCTTGGTGGTGGACGGCTTGAGCGAACTAATTATGTCCAAATGTATTTTGCTGATGGTCTCGGGTGAGCGGTACCCTGGGACCTGCAGGCCTCTCTTGCACACTCAGACCCAGAGGAGAGTCGGGAGGGATGGATCAGGCTGCCCTGCTCTCAAGGGCATGGCAGTGTCGAGTTAGAGGAGCTCTTTTTTGGGTGGAGCTGGGGAAGTGAAGTATCTGTAAGTGGGGGATGAACGCGTGGCCTTCCTTGCACCTTTGGCGGTGGGCGTGGCTCACCCACCCGGATACCCTCCTGCACGGAGACCTGCAGGCTTGGCTTCAAATCCTTCTAACACAGTGACCGCTGTTGCTCTACTGATCAGCTGGGCTTGGCCCTGAAGGAGAAACTTGTCAGCCACCTAGGTTCAAGGGGTCCAGCACTAAGGAAGATGGAAATTTGCGGGGGGCCTCCCATTGGGTCACGTGGGGGCGGAGACTGGGGACCAGAGAGCTTGGCTGTTGCCTGCTAATCGTGTTCAAATCTGGCCTTCGATGCACATAGGATTGAGCTCACTGCTACTTAACCCAGGGTCTGACTGTGACAGCCACCAGTGTTAGATTGTGGGCTCCCTGGGGGCAGGCTTGAACCTCATTCCTCTCTTCACTGGCCCGAACACCTGGACGTGGCATGGGGTTCTCAGTCATGCGTGCTAAGGGGCTGGCCTGGAATGGGAGGCCCCGTAGAGATGAGGTGAGCAGTTTACTCAAAGGAAAGCCGCCAATGGTCTTTCTTTACTCAAGTTCCAGTTTTGTTTTTTTTTTTATCTTTTGGAAGGACAGTTCTGGGGCTCACAACTGTGAGTGGCCTTGTGCACAGGAGCTCAGGGATGGCTCACCTGCCACCTTTCTGCACAGGACCTAGACCGACATGGAGCAAGTCTGCAAATAAGGTTTTGTGGGTCCTGGAAGGGTCCAGATCTCTTGATCCAGAGGCTCCCAGGCTCATGGAACAGTTACATAGATTGAAACAAAAACAAAAACAAAAACAAAAACAAAAACAAAAACCCAATTGTTGCCTCCGTGCCTCCCCTTCCCCTCAGGGAGGTTTAGTGCTGTGTCCACACGTGGCTCCCCCAGGAAGTCCTTGGGTAGCCCGAATCTTCAGTGCCATTCACCCCAGGGCTCCTTCTTGACCTCCAGCTGGCCTTATTCAGTATGATGCAAGTGGGGTGCTGCCTTCTGCTCCCCGCTCCTGGTCTCTGCCCTCTGCTCCCCATACCTGGATCAGAGGCCTGGGGTCCTGGAACCCACAGAGGCTCCCTATTCCACACTTCCGAACAACTGTGCCCTGGCCTTCTAACTCTCCCTTCCCCTGGGTTGTAGAGCAAGAAAGAGCTTGTTTTGCCTTATGGAACTCTGTCCCAGCTCTCCAAAGGGGCAGCCTCTTCTTGGCACTGCCGTCCTCACAGGAGGGCCACAGGACACGGAACCTGGGCTGTGTGTCCACATGTGCCTCGCTCGGAAGTAGACCTGCCCAGCCCTTGCCCATAAGGTGAGGTCCTTCACCATCTCTGCCTGTGCTCATGGCACAGTGAGATTCAAGGAAAAGCAGCAAGACCCACAGTCATGTTTTCTAGTTGGTCAAGGTTCCCTACTTGTCTTCTGAGCTGATTGCTACGACCAAGGAGGTCAGCAGTTTCTCCCTGCAGGGACCAGGGATAGTCCTGTGAAGGAGTCAGGAGACCCTGGGCTGAGATGCACCTGCAAAGGGCTCCTTGTTGCCTCGATGCCTCCTCGAAAGGGTATCCAGGGCTCTGTCTGCCTTGCAGGGTGCGTGCTGGCAGGTGTGTGGTGGTGGGCAAACTGAACTGGGAAAGGAGGGAAGGCATAGCCAAGAGGATGTGTTTCCAGCTCTGGGTGGGCTACCTGAAGCTTATTCTCAGAACCTTCTAACCATTCTAGTCTGATCTACAGATGAGGAGGCTGGGCTTGCGTGTGGGTGCCCCGCTGGTCTGTGGGCACGGGGATCCGGCTGTATGTGCAGTCCCTGCCGGGCCTGCCGGTCTCTTGCTCTGGCCACCCAGAGTGCTTTAAGCCTGGAGGGAGGCCACAGGCTCTCCTGACCCAACCCGCTGCAGCTGTCCCTTCACTTCTCCACGCTTGCCTGTAATATATGAGTCCTTCACACCATCTGCTGGGGTGGTTTTCTTCTCTAGGAGCCTCTCCAAGGTTGGCATTTGCCAAGGCCACCAAAAGAACATCTCCTGCAGCATTTTACCTGGCAAAAAAAAAAAAAAGGAATTATGTCAGCAACACGCCCTTATTGCAACAGCAACAAAACCCACCGTCTTTTCAAAGAAGGGAATATTATTGGGAGGATTTTTAAACCATTTGGTGTGCTGAAAATAGATTTTTGGGGTCTGGAGGTATTGTGTGCATGGGTCTATGTGGGAGCAATGGGGAGAAGGGGCACTCCCCGTCCACGGGGGTCATCACTCAGCCCATGATGGCTCCTGGCATCTCCATCTCCTCCCCACCGACAGAGAATGTGCAGGGCAGTCTCATGAGTCCTCCCAAAGGGCCCCCTGAGGGCTTGATTTTATGAAACGGCCATACTGGTAGCTTCTCCATGTTTCTGGGAAACTGCTGTCCCCCAGTTCTAGAAATCCATCCCGCTGTTCTGTGCCCATGCCACGGACACACAGGCGGCACGTTCTTTCCGGGGCTCTGCCGTAGGAGAAATGTTCCCTGTCTTGGTGGATGGGCCTTTCCCAGAAAACGAAGGCTGGGGAATCCTCATGTCCTGGAGGTGCAGGGGAGCCGAGCACCCTGGAGCCGAGCTCTCTGTAGCCCCCGGGGTCTTCCCTCTCTGCCGAGGTTTTCTGGTGAGAATATTTGCCTCTCCACCTTACTCCTTGACTGTCTTTTATTTTATGCTTCAGTGGTTTTTCGATTTATTGCATCTTTCTTGGTGTAAATTGCCCCAAACCTTCTCTGGAAATAAGTCACTTTCTTCTCCGTCACTGTGTGGGCCGGTCGGTGGCTTGGCTGTCACGGGAACGGAGCATTTAAGGAAAGACAATGCCAGCTTCTGGGGAGGGCTTGTCGTAACTTCACTGCTGGGGGCCTCACCGTGCTCATCTGGGAAAAGGAATAGTTACCCCAGGGCCTGGCAAAAATGGGAGATACAGGTTTTAAGTTGCCAACCTGGGATCACAACAGGTTCCTTAGATGTTCCTTTCCTTCTGAGTGGCCTTGGGTTGGTGTGATCAGGGACGGCACTCACCCCGTCACAGGTCACAGGGCGTATGCTCGGAAGGGCCTGCCCATTCTGCCTTTGCCCTCTGGAAATCCCATTTGACCCCTGGATCTGTGTTTTGTCAGCACAGTCTGGCACAGTCTGATGGGACGATGGACCGTGTGCCCCTTGCACCTCCCTGAGCCCGCATTTCCCTCCCATCCGGCTCAGGCATCTCTACGGAGCTGCACCCCCCGCCGGGGCCTGGGTGGGCATGCGGCTGGGCCCGATGCCCGTGCAAGCCTGCAGTCCCCCGACACGTGTCCCTGTGCCCCAGTGAGAGGGACATAAATAGCAAGTAAAGCCCACCAGGATAGGTCGAGAGAGAGGGAAGAGGCAGAGAGAACACTTTCGGACAAATGAACCCGTGAGCTGGTTTTGCGCTGGGCTCCACAGATCGCGTGGCTGGCTCTGGGGCTGCTCCTGGCTCCCGAGGGTATGTGAGTGGCGAGCTCACAAGCCGAGGACTTGTGTAGCCCGCGTCCCTGCCTTCACCACCGGAGGAGGGAAGGACGGGGGAAGGAAGGACCACAGGTGGGTCCCTGAGGGCTGCAGCAACAGTGAGGCATGGGCTGGGCACCTTCCCACAAGAAAACATGTTGTCTACAGTCTGGAGGCCAGAAGTCTGGACCCAGGTGTAGTGGGGCCCATGGGAAGGGCAGAGGCCTGCATGCGTCCTTCAGCTTCTGGGGGCTGCCGGCCACCCTTGGAGCTTGTCAGCTTGGAGATGCCAGCCTCCCTTGTCACACGGAAGCCCCCCGCCAACCCCTGGGTGTCTGTGTGTCTCCTCTCTCCCTGTGAGGTCACCAGAGGTCCTTCAGGGGCTATAAGTAAGACCGGCAGTCGTGTGGTCATCACACATCTATTTGCAACAATTCTGGTCTAGCTCGTGGGCCATCGCCCACCAGGGCACTGATCCCACTCCCAGGGGCTTCCCCCTCATGACCTGATCCCCTCCCCATCTTGATTGGAGATTGAAGGCCCACCCAGACAATCCGGGAGAATCCCTCCATCTCGAGGGATGGTCACAGATTACAGGGAGTAGGACATGGCTGATTTCCCCGGCGGTGGGTTCGGGTGGGGTGGTGGTATGTTACCAACTTGCTGGCAGGCAGGAGAAGGTGAGGTTGGGAATGCATTATTGGAGGCCCTTTGTGCTTGGAGAAACTGAACTAGTGGGGGAGGTGGAGGAAAGAAGCCGTGGAATCAGAGGGTCCCTGATCACATGGAGACCAGCGGTCTGGGGCTGGGGTGGGTGTCAGAAGGGGAAGGAGGTGGCTAGACTAGAGAAAGCTCAGGGTTTGGCCTGACTTGTCCACTGGGGTACGCTTGGTGCCTCAGACTGTGGATACAGTGCCTGGTGCCAAGTAGGTCCTCAAGTATTTTTTTAATGAAGGAATACATGAAAAGAATCTTCCTTATGAGAGAAGGTGCAGTGCTGGTGCCCCTGAGTCCTCGTCGTCCCTGAGCTGGGCTCTGTAAATCCCCGTGGGAATCTGGGACAGGCTGGGCCTGACCTGTGCCAGAAATGGGAACTGGGCCCCAAGAGAGGCTGGCCTCTCCACCTGCTCTTTTTCAGAGGCTTAGGGCTGCCTTTGGAGCACGGGCTTTGTGCAAGGTTGCACTGCACCCAGAGAAAAGGTGAAACCCGTGGAGTGAATACTGATGGGGATTTGGCAGGCAGAGGGGAGAAGCCCGCGAGGTTGAAGGCTTTGGGTTCTGTCCCACTTTCTGCAGGAGAAGACGAGAGACTCAGCTCCAAGCATTCGTTCCCGTAAACCAAGGAACAGATTCCATGCCAACCAGCAGACTCTTTATTATTCTGAAACCATTCCCCCTCTTGGAGGCTTTCCTGCTTCTGAGACAGACCCAGAATGGCCCCGCGTTCCTGCTCTAACCCCAGACTCGCAGCGGATGGAAGGGCCGACCCGGGGCCAGAGGTGTTCCGCGCTGTCTTTCCTGCTCGCTCGTCCAGCAGACCGATGATTCACTGGAGCTGCTGGAGGCCTTCACATTTAATTACGTTTGCTTGCAAAGTAAATGCGGAGTGAGACGTCCAGCCGAAGCCGATCCCGAGGCAGGCTGAGAGAGACGAATGGCAGCGTCGTCCCTGCAGAAGGCTGTGGGGGCTTCGGGCTCCCACGGGCCCGTGGGTGCTGTGAAAGCCGGGGCTCCTGAAATTCCAGTGCGCGGTCGGTCACATGCACGTGTTCCCTCCCCCGCGAAGGGCTTTGAGATTGGATTTCTTAGACTTCTGAGCAAGTTATTTATTTTTCGGCCCCTGCAAGTTAGTGCAAAATAAGCTCTGTGTAAGCCTCTGTTTACTCTTTAACAGGAGGGACCCCGGGTGGCAGGTTTGCTCACTGAATCCATCCTTCATTCGCTGACCCAGCACCTGGGGTGTCCGCCGTGGGCGGGCACTAAGATGAACTGGGCCTGGCCTCTGTTGGCCAAGCTGCTGGGGGAGAAGCCTGCAAAGTGCCTCGCTTGGGCTCCATGGGGGATGAGGTCTGTGTAAAGTGCCTTGGGCACACCGAGCATGGGGGGACCATCAGCCCTGGGAAGGGCAGGAGGCCTCGGGCAGAGGGGCATTTGGTGGGATCTTAAAGGAAGGGAGGTGATTGGTTTTTCCAGGAAAGAAGTAAGTGACGAGGGGAGCCTTGGGCCCAGTGGGAAGTCCGGGGCTGCCCCTGCCCCAGCCCCAAAGTCTGGTACGTGTTCATTTAGGGCGCCCGGTGGGCAGGGTGAGGGGAAAGACAGCTGGGGCGGATGGGGAAGAGCTGTAAGTGTTTGCTTCCTGCAAGTGAGAGAGTGGTAGCAAAGGTATTTAAACAGCAAACTGGCTGGGGGCAGCTTGACCGGTGAATAAGGGACAGGGGAGCCTGGAGGCTGGGAGGTCCACAGAGCGGTGCTCCCACCGTTGGGCAGTGCTTGGAGGATTGCCATTCAGCAGAGGGAGGAGGGAGAGGACGGCCTCTGGAGGTGTCTATTTAGAGGGTATGATCTGGGCTGCACTGTGTCCCCCCTTCGTTTGGATGTTGAAGCCATAACCCCCAGTACCTTAGAATGTGAGCGTCTTTGCTGACCTTAATGAGGTCATGAAGGCACAACAGCGGGGTCTTTGGCGTGGGTCCTGATTGAACCTGCCTGGAGTCCTTGTAAAAGGAGGAGATTAGGGCACAGTTGCAGAGGGAAGATGGTCCCTGCAAGCGTCAGAGCTTCCGGGGAAACCTATGCCCCCTAGCACTCTGGCGCTGGGACACTCAGCCCCCTGGACTGAGGGAACTGTCGTGCCTAATGTTGACACCCACTGTGGCTTTTGGTTGTGGTGGCCACTGACAAGCATCACAGGGAGGGAGGGCTAGACGTGGGTCCTGCCTGTGCACCATGATTTCTGAGACAGGTGGAGAGCTTTGCCATCATCTCAGGGACACAGGAGAGGAGCAGGGTTGAGGGGGGAAGGATCTGGTGTAAGCTCGGAGGAGCACTCCAAGAGGCTGCGGTGGGGTGGGCGGGGGTCCAGAGGAAGGGGCTGCAGAGGGCAGGGAGTCATGCGGGAGATTGGAGCGGCGCCAAAAAACGTCGGGGCTGGCAGGAGGGGTGGGGTGGGGGGAGCCACAGGGGACAGCACAGCCGCGGGTCTTACCAGGGGAGTGATGGGACCCTCTGAAGATGGGCAGAGAGGTGACCAGGTGAGGCTGGTGGGAGCACTCCCCTTCTCCGAAGGAAGAAGAGAGAGCAGGAAGAGGTCTGAAGGTCCGAAGGTGGGCCAAGGTGCTGGCCCCGGCCATGTGAAACGGACCTCTGCTTGCCTCGCGGGGACTTGATGATTCTGGGCTCCATGCCCCCCACTTCTGGCCGCTCTGTCCTCTCTTCTACCCAACACGGAGGCCAACGCCTCTCTTGAATCTTTCCCTTCTCTTCTGACCAGCCGTAGTTTCATTCTGATAGCCCTATGGCCTTTATATTTCAGGGCTGGATTTTGTGACCTTCGCACTTCCCTACATCCTCACAGCTCCTCCCAGGGACACGGTGCCCCTCACCCACCCACTGCCGGAGCTCAGAGGCCTGGGCAAGAACAGCCCCTAGGAGGTCACGGCCATCGCTGGTCAGGAAGAGCGGGGAAATGTCCTCTGTTTTCCTGTGCATCCGGTTGAGCTCTTTCCCCCGGGGCATCATCAGCTACCCCAGGAGGGCACCCTCAGCAGGGATGGGAAGCAGCCTGTTTTAGATATCCAGTTGTGAAGACGGGTGTCCCCTCCTGCATGTAGCCTGAGAGGGCTTGTGGCAGGAAGTTTACAGGTGGATCTCGTTCTGCTGCGAGTGGGAACAGATGGCACCTCCAACCACAGATGGGGAGTGGGGTTCAGACAGTGGTATTGCCTGGGAGCACAAGGGGAGGTGGCCGAAGGCGATGTGCTGCTTTGAGAATCCAAGTCTGAAATGCATGTTCTTTCTGCCTTGTGCTGCTCAGCGCCCAGCAGGTGCGCCTATGCATGGATGAGGCCAGGAGATGGTTCCGTGTGAGGGCAGGTCCGGCCAGAGGGGCCGCCTGCAGCTCGCTGGCTGGACGCTTTCCTGAGGACTGACCCATGTCCCTGAGCTCACAGGTGGACACCAGGTGAAACCTGGTTCCCTCTCAGAAACTGGGGGACTGAGGATCAGGGATGGGAAGTGCCCGGACCCATGTCCTCTCACGGAGTGGAGTCATGGTGGGTCTAGAAGGGTAGTTCAGGGTCATGAGGTCCCACCCTGGGAGGTGCTGGAGGCTTTATCCTGGGAGAAGGGGGATGGAAGGCTGTCCAGGGGCTGAGTGTGGAGACGTTCCTCACCCTGCTTCCTGTTTACATTACTTGTAAACTAGGACTAAAAACAATACAAATAAGTAGGAAATGATACTCAGAAAAGCAAATGAGAAACAAACTAGAAAGGAAAATTGTGACTGAGGCAGTGGAAGCCAGGCAGAAAGGTTGGAAACGGGTGTCTCCGATGAACTAGGATTGAATCCATTTTCCAACGTGGTCTGAGGGGTATTCGTGGGCCCAGACGCCTCCGCCTGGTGGGGTGCAGGGCTGGCCTGGAGTGTGTGTGCTCAGCGGTGGCCAGTTCCCAGTGTGGGACAGGCACCTGGGTCTCCCTCCCTGGCCCCTGGAGGCACCTCTCTGTCCCTGTGGCTCGCCCTCCACGGGGTGGGCTTTGTGCTTGGCTGCAGAGATGCCCTGCAGTGGGAGGCTGCTCCGGCTGGGGCGCAGAGTCCGCGTCTTCTGGTCCAAGTCACGTACGTGGTGCCCTCTGACCGTGCCCCATTCCCCTCTCCTCCAACCTGCTGTCGGCATCATAGGGTGCAAACTCCAGCAACCGCCTGTGTACCCTCTCCCGTGACACGGGCTGTTTTGGACGTTCAGTTTGCTGGAAGTGTCTCTGGGTCCAGAACATCCCGGCCGGCTGGACCACACAGTGCTCTGAACTGCTGAAATGCAGCTTCGTGGGGGCTGCCTCTGCGTCCCAGCGTGAGCGCCAGACGGCGTCTCCTCCCCTCGTCTGATTAGGAGAAGCGCCGCCGTGGAGAACCCTGCTGTGACCAATCTCCCCCATGATGTGACCTAATGGTGCTCACATCAGCAGATAGGTGACACAGACTTCTCTCCAAATTCCTGCCACGAAAAAGTGGGTCCTGACTCAAGGCCCACGAGGCCTCATTTTAGCTGTCAGAGGAAACCTGTCATGCTTCCTTTTCTTGCACAGTCTTCCAGAAGGCTCTGTGCAAAAGCTTGCTGAAATATACTGAGCATCTCATTTCCAGAAGTTGGAGGGATTGGCGGTGTCTTTCCTTTAGACATGGCCAGCTTCTCCGTTTGGTCGGCGTGTGTCTTCAGGATAAGATACTTGGATATCTTGAGAAATAGGCAGCAGGGGTTATTTCAAAGTCTTAGGCTAAGGCACAGAAAAGCCCAGCTGGGTAAGGACAGCTGGGAGAGCTGGTTTCCAAGCCGCTCATCTGAAAGTGATGTGGGGGGGCACCAGGTGGTAAATATAGAGCAAGTCAGGACATCGGAGTGGCTGCTCCAATGTCCCTAGGCCTCCAGATGGAAATAGCCCATCACGTCAAGGCACGGACTCCCCGGAGCCGTGTGTGGCTCGGATCGCATCTGCAGGGTGGCCCTGGGTCCTGGGCTGGACGTGAAGAGGGCAGGGGACAGGCCCAGCGTGCTAAGCTGGATAGGCAGCACTGGTCAGGGAATGAGAGGGCAGCCTGGAGGCAGTACGTGTGGATGTGGGTTCGACTCATTCTGTGTGCTCCCAGATGAAGGGGTCCAGGGCAGGAAGCCAGAGGCTGGCTCAGTGTAGAGAGGTCCTGGGTCATCAGTAGCTAATGTGAATTAGTGGTGATGACGTCTCAGTCAAAAGAGGCATCCAAGAGGAGGTGTTCACCCACTTATCTTGGACTGTGCAGAGATGTGCTTGAAATAGGGTTGAGCTCCCAGCCTTGAGAGTCAGTCACTCCACATCCCCTGGATGTGGGAAACCTTGGGAATACTGCCCTGGAGGCTGCTACTGGCCTGCCTGGTGTGGGTTGGGGAGCAAGTTCTGGAGGAGAAGTGGGAGGCTGAGGACTTGGAAACCACCCGGGGGCCTGCTGGGGAGGAGGAGACGGGGGTGGATGGGGGCACCGTGCGCGGGGTGCCTCCTCGTGTCTAAAGTTGAACCCTCTTGACCCGTGGCAATTCTGTCTGCCAGAACTGGAAACCTCGGACGTGATCTCCAGCTTTATCTTAAACTTCCTCTGGGTGGTTTTGGCCTCAGAAACGTTCCTATTTTAATATTTTTTTTTATTCCATTTGGTGACTTTGCCTTATTAGCTACTGTACGTAGGGGTTGAGGAGGGACTGTGGTGGATTTATGGGTGCTGAGCTCAGGACGGGGAGTCTAGGGCTTGATGTGCCCCTAGGATGTTGCTATGCTATTCCACAGCTCACTGTCCCAGACTCTTATGGAGCTTGTAAGCGCAGCGTAAAGGGAACCACCGCCCTCTGTCCTCAGGGAGACCCATAAGTTCTCAGAGGAGGCAGCCTGGGGCTGGTGGCTCCTGGTAGAAGTCAGAGGAGTTCCACAATAGAAATGTTGGGCGCCAGGGGCCCAGGGTGAGCCCTGCTGAGCTCCCACTGCGTGCTAAGCACAGGTAGGTATTGGGGCACAAGGTGAATGAGATGAGATTCTTGCCCTTACGGGGCCCAGGTGGGGGGTGGTTGGGGCATCATGGGGAGGCAAACACAGACCCACACTCAGGTGCCACCATTCACCCCATGATACAAAAGGTGCCCCAGAATCATGCCACGTGGAGGTCCCAGTCCCTGAAATTGGGGGTGTGCGGCAGGAAGTGGGCTGTGAGCCTGGGTGAGTGGGGTCACCCCCCATCCCATCAGGGGAAACGAGGCCAACCAGGCAGCTGGGGGCCCGGCATGAGCATCCCCTGTGCAGGCAGAGACACGGGTGCCTTGCTTGGCTTTCTGCCTCCCTAGCCCTGGGGCTGTCGACAGCAGCCTCCCCGTTTGTTCGTAGCTGGAAAGCAGCGCGGTTGGGATCAGGCTTCCTGATGCTGATTTCCCTGTAACTGTTTCCAGCTTCTTAATCCAATTCAGCACCCATTCTCAAGTGAGCACTTTGTGAGAGCCCAGAAAGGAGCCGGCACTGAATAGTACAGCCTGGAGGCAGGAGGGCAGAGGAGGTGAGAGAAGCCGGCCCCATGGGTTAGGGACGTTTACACAAATCTACGAGCAGAAGCGGGCAGGGCGGGCCCTCAGGAAGGGTGGGCTTCTTGGTGGTGGACACGTGTGGGGAAGACAGAGCGGGGGAGGTCTCGGGGCCCTTCCAGTGAATGCAGAATCCAAGGCTTCCTGTGTGTCCCGAGGGACCCTGCTCCCCATTGCTCAGAAACCATCCCTGCCTTTCTCGTTGTCCCTTGTCTGGCTCTTTCTCCACGGCAGGAAAGTATTGAGTATGTGAATAGAGGCTGGGGGAGGCGGTCTGGGCAGCCCCCCTTCTCAGGACCCTGCTAATGTGGCCTGGCCTGGGTGCTCACCATTATGGGCAGTGGAGCCTTCTAGACTGAGGGCCATTTGTCACCACCATCAGTTTCCAGGAAAGCACGCTGGAGGTGGCCCCCTTCCCTCCAGGGTGCCAGGATCTCAGCTCCTAACACAGAAGCACCTGGAGTGGGTGAAAAGGTGGGAGAGGGACAGCCCCGATGGTCTCACTTAGGGAATCTGAAGGCCGGCCTGCATGGTGTAGGGTCTCAGGCACCACTGGCCTTCCAGTTCTGCCTGGCCAGGCTCTCAGTGAGCAGCTGGTGTTGGGGGTGCTGTGGAGGAACCAGAACCCAAGCTGAGAAGAGTCCCAGCCATGGGACTGAATCTCCCTCTAGGGTCCACATATCCTCGTGTTCCCCAGATGGGCCTCAGAGGCTGGGGGTGAGGGATGGGCTGGAGGACAAGGAAGGGGCACCGACAGGATCATTCTCCTATTTCAGCTAGAGAACTGTTTAGATTAGTTCTACTTTTTGCAATCCTATGTCAGATTTTTGGGGGTCAGTGCAAGCTTCTCTTTGCTTAAGGAATGTTTGAGACCTTCCAGGTAGCAGATGAGGCATCTTCCTGGATGTCCTGCACCTGCCCGATGTCTTGTTACGCCTGCCCGACCTGCTGTCTCATGTCCAGTCAGTGCTCCTCCTCCCGACCGAGACGGGAGCCTCCAAGGGTAGGAGCTTCCCCTCTTCTTGCTCATTGTCGTGCCCCCCCACCCCAGAACCTGGGCCTGGCTCACGTCTGCTTGGGAAGAACGTTTGTTAGATCATCGAGCAAGTTCTGGAATAGGAGTCAGGACACCCAAGTATGAAGTCGCCCTACTGGGTGATAAAACTTGATAAAGTGATTTCACACCTTTGAGTCTCAAGCTTTCTCATCTGCAGAATGGGTGCGAGAGTGGGGCCGATGTTCTGCACTTGCGAGACGTGACGTCCCCAGTGCTCTGACGTCTCCTGTGCTCCCCAGGAGCATCCCAGGAACCACGCCTGCTCCCCCAGGGCCACGGCCTGTGAGATGGGAGGGGACTAAGCCACCGTGGGGCTGCAGTCACCTGAGATCAGACCCATCGCCCGCTGAGGGAGGACCTTGGCCACCAGCTCCCACTGCCAGGGGCGGACGGATGCTTGGCAAGGTGACAGATTCCTTCTTGTGTAGGCTGGTCAAACCTCGACCTTGGAGCCCACAAATGCCAAGGATCCTAGGTTATTCCTCAACGGGGTGGCACGTTTGAGAGTAGGGTAACTGGCCTACTTGATGTGAAGGGCACCTATCAGTTTTCACTCTGTTTTCCTGGCTGTAGAACTTGAGCATTTACCTGGATGCACTTTCAGTCCCCATTCCGTCCTCTTCGTCCCTTAGGGTGGCCTGGGGGTCTCAGTTAGCAGGGGCACAGGGCAAGGGTTTCTTCAGCCTAACGTGGGATTCCACGTTGAGACCCAAAAGCTGCCTTAGGATGGGCTAACAGCACTTCTCCAGAAAGACAGGGACCTCCAGCCACAAATCCAGGGAGAAGTGGCTGTCAGGGTCCATCCTTGCTAAGGAACCCTGGAGGCCAAGGGGTGACTAAAGGTGTAGATCCTATCTCCAAGGAAGGTCCAGGGAGGTAAACCCTTAGCTTGAGGGGTGTGGCCAAGGTAAAACAAGTGTGTGCTCGTTTGCTGAGGAGAGGGAACTGGTGTCATATGATGGGAATTGGGGCAAGCCACCCTGGGGACAGGCTTACAGTGCTGGGATCAGAGGAAGGGATGGTTCAGACCTTCCTTGGCCTGTGGTCCCTCTGGGTGTGGCTCTCCCTGTACGCTCCCCACACCTACATGTCTGTAACTCTCCACGCTTAGAGCGGGTCTGCCCACTCCCCTGTGCAGGAGGCAGGATTGTGCAAAGCAGGTGCTGGTCTTGTCCCCAATGCCACATTCAGGGGACATTGGTGGGAAAGTCATTGGGAGCAGCAGCTGTGTCCAGGGCTTTCCCTGTGCTGACTGGCAGCTGGTGGCTACCAAGAGCCAATGTCAATAAGAAGATAACGGTGTTGGGCGGGACCCCAGAAAACAGAAGTCTCCAGATGAGTGCAGAGGAAATCCTGGCTGCCTTTTTTTTTTTTTTTTTTACCTCTGTCCTCTTGATGCCACTAATGCTTGTTATGGGGTGTGGGTGCCCAGGGAGACAGCAGCGGGTGACCCCCAGTGAGGGCCTGTGTCTTGTGGGTCAGGTTGTCTGGGTGACCCAGAGCAGGTGACTCTCTGGGCAGACTTTCTCTCAGACTCTGGGAGTCTGGACTCCTACGAATGGTGCAGGGAGGGTGAAGAGTGTCTCAGTTTGCTTGCTTGGTTCAGTGCTGAACCCTTATGTCCTTGTGTCCCGGGACCCCCGCCCCCCGCACCCCCTGCAGCCTCGGGCTGGCCGGGATGTTGGTAGTCCCCAATCTGGAGTGGGTAGGGAGGCTTCAAACCCCCAGCGTCTGGGTGTAGCCGAGGGGGTCTCCCTGCGAGCAGGAGGTGAAGGGAATCAGTGTCTGTAGGAACAGGGCGCCAGGGAAGCTGCAAAGACCCCTTTCCCAAATTCGGTCTCACTCTGATTACAGCATGTAGACACAGTATTTGGGGGGTCACCATTCGACCTACAACACTCACAGAGAAGTTGGGATGTTCTGGCTAGATCCGGGTCTGCTCTGCTGAGCCTGCCCAAAATGAGAGCTTGTTCTACCCACCTATGGAGCTGGGTGTACCCATGTCCCGCCTGGTCCTGTCTGCCTTCCCCAGAGTCCAGGGGCTGGGGTCCCCAGCCTCACCTTCAGCTAGGCAGTGGTGCATTTCCTGGGGACCCAGACCTGACAGAAAGCTGTTTTGCTGGAATCTGGGATGGGCTTTGTGGTGGACTCGGTGGTGAAAACCCTCTCTTAGGTATTTTGCTAAGCCAGTGGCTCTGGGCAGAGAAAGTGGAGTGATTCCTTCTTTGACCCTCCGAGTTCAGAAGTCAGGCAGTGGAGTCTGTCTGCGGGGCCCTGGCCCAGTGTGCTTGGGGGCCCGAGGCTCTGACCCTGAGCTCCCTAACCTTGGGGTTAGAAGCAAGGACCCCAATGTTCCTTCTGCTCCCATGATCTGCACCCCGACTCTGCTCAGAAAAAACAGGTTCAGAAATAAATAAATAAAATATTTAAAAAAAAAGAAAAAAAGAAAAAACAGGTTCAGGCTTGGCTTGGATTAGTGGCTGGTCATGGCAATGAACCCACAGAGTGCCATGGGCCGGTCAGCTCACACTGCATAGCAGGGCGGTTCTGACCCTTATAGAGAGGGAGGTCGCCAGATGTTTCTTTATCGCTATCACAACGCCCCCTCACATCCCAACAATCCATCCCGAACTCTCCAGCACCCCAACACAGAGCCGTGACATGTCTCCCCCGCACAGCTCTGTTCTCTCCACTTTCTGCATCCTTTTCTGGGGCAAACTGCTGTGTGACTCTACCTTCCTTGCTGGGCAAGGTGGTGCCAGGCCCGGGGTCCCTATTCAATGCCTTGCCTCTGTTGCTCATTGTTTCGGGGGATCTCAGTCTCTTTGCCTTTCTGCACTTTGTTTTCCCTGATGGGCATTTGTCTTCGCCACAGAAAATCATGCCTTTCCCATCATTTCACGTCATTTTTGGGGTCAGGGTAATCATTATCACTAAGGAAAGGATTTTTTTTCTTTTTATAATTTGAGCAGGGTAAGTTTATTTTTTTCAATTTTTCTTTTTTTAAAAAAGATTTGTTTGTTGGAGAGAGAATGAGTACAAGCAGGGGAAACGGCAGGCAGAGGGAGAAGCAAGCTCCCCACTGAGCATGGAGTGGGATGTGGGACTTGATCCCAGGACCCTGGGTTTATGACTTGTGTCAAAGGCAGACACTTAACAACCGAGCCACCCAGGAGTCCCTGACCAGGGTAAGTTTAAAAGCAAAATTATGGGGCACCTGGGTGGCTTAGTGGGTTAAGCCTCTGCCTTCAGCTCAGGTCATGATCTCAGGGTCCTGGGATCGAGCCCAGCATCAGGCTCCCTACTCAGTGGGGAGTCTGCTTCTCCCTCTCTCTCTCTGCCTACTTGTGATCTCTCTCTCTGACCAAAAAAAAAAAAAAAAAAAAAGACAAAGGTGGGATGGAGGGCTGATCTTCGTGGTTTTATTTTCTCCCCTTCTATTGTCTGTTCTGATCCACTTCTTCTTGTGCTCCTTCCTCTGACCACTGCCTTCCCCGAGCAACGTCCCCAAAGGAGGTGTCCTTCACCTTGGGGTAGTTTTACCATTTACCTTGTATTTTCTAACAGCGGAAAAAGAAACATTAGCTTCCAAACGTATTGTTATGATATCTTTTTGGAACTCAGGATGTGTGGGAAAAGTAGAAAGTTAACATTTTTTTTTTAAATGGGCTATTTCCAGCAACCTCAGGTGGAGATAAAACACGAAGCCCGCTCATGGGGGCAGGAGAGGGACAGCAATGACATCGGGTTGGGAAGGGATCTGAACAACACCCACTGCCGGCTGGCCCATATCTTTAAAAAATGAGGGATAATGAGCAGCCTACTCTGTGCCAGACAAGGCCCTTGGCTCCTCCAAAGTGCTGTCTTGTGGGATCCTGATGGCCTTCCCAGGGGGTGTCTTTATTGGAAGATTGACGGGGACGGAGGTTCTGCTGTCTGTCGATGGGCTTTCACGAAGACCTGCCTCAGATCCCTGTGGATGCGGCACCAGAGTCTACACAGTCTTTCCGGGACGCCGAGCCACAGGCAGGCTCCTGACTCCATTCCCTCAGTGAGGGGCTGCTGGGCCCTGGATCTGCCTGGACCGCCTGCCACCCCTGTCTGCCCAGGGCCCGGGGTTCAATGCGGTCCACAGGCAAGACCTCATAACCGGGGATGACCGTTGGTGTTGTGACGAAGCCCCCGCTGGAGGGACGCTCGTTTCCTGGGGGTCAGGGTGGCTGCTCCGAGGAGGATTCAAGAAGAAGCCTCAAGAGTCCGAGAAGGCACGTGGGCCTGGGCGAGGGCAGGCCAACGAAGCAGAGAAGGGGGTGGTGGAGGGGCAGAAGGGGTGCAGCGTGGCTGCCCGCGGTGAGGGCGGTGGAGCAGAGAGGGGCCGCACCAACCAGTCTTCCGGACTGAGCGCAGACTCTGGGTTTCTTCCTAAGGACAGAGGGGAGCACAGGGTGATTTTAGGTAGGGAGTGGCTTTCCGGGAGTCACTCCTGAACCGGCCACGTGCCTTTTGGGCTGCAGACCCCCGGGCAGGGGGTGGCGGGTGGCTGCGCCCTCATGGCCTCCACCCTGAGCCTGAGAGTCCTCATCGCCAGCTCGCCCCACAGTATAGAAATCCCTCGTGGCCACAGACCAAGAGTCCAGGCTCACGGTGGGCGTTGTCTCCGTGCTGTCGACTTCTGCCTGGGCGGGGGGCGGTGGGGACTTAAAGAGGGCTGTCAGGTGTTTGTGGCGCATCCATCCATCACTTTGGGTTGGTCTGCTGTTCTCATGGCTTGACCGGGGTTGTGGGGTTTGGAGGGAGCCTACAGAGCTGAAACACCCTTCTTGTCACATCGTGTTTAAGGTCAGTACTGTCGGCGCGATGTGTTCCTGAGGCAAGGCAGGGGGCTGTGACCCACACACCCATGACAAGCAGAGCAGTGGGCTCTGGGATTTGGAAAGGCGGGAGACAGGTGCCCCTCGAGCAGCTCCCAGCCGTGGTATGGAAGGGACAGAGGCAGGCGGACAGCTATGGTAAGGCGGGGCGTGGCCCGTGACAGGCGTGAGAGGGGGAGGGGCACGAAGGGCTGAGAGTGGCGGGAATGAACTGACCCTGTGAGGTGGGAGCTGTCAGAGGAGGCTATATGGACACCTTGTTGGAAAGGGTTTCTAAAGGATGGTCAGGCTCGTGGTGAGGAGGGGTGTGGCCTGGGGACTCAGCACATGGGCGGGCACTGGACCGGAACTGGGCTGGCTTTGCATTTCTAGGGCGTAGTGTTGATGTAGCCGTGGGGACGTGAGACTGTGGAAGGCCAGCAGGTCAGGCCAGGACTTGGGCCGCCTTGTGTAGCTGAAGAGGTGATGGAAGGCGCTCAGGGAGCTGTGTGGCTGGCCTGGTGGAAGCAGGTGTGAGAGGGCAGTGAGGAGCTGATCGTCTCAGGCTCCGCCAGAGGCACGGGAGGACCTTAGCCGAGACAGGGCAATTGGGAGAAAAGGATCAAATGAGTCAAGACATTAAGAAGGGAAGACAAACGGGATTAAGTGGAGACGGGGCCAGCCTGAGACCTGAGGGGCAGTGGTGGTTCCTTCCCCTGGGCTGGACAGAAGGTAGGTCTGCTTGCCTTGCCAGAGACCACCAGGACATGTTTCCAGGTGACAGGAAGCAGAAGGAGATCAGCTCCATCTACAAAGTCAGACATGTGCGGCCAGATCTGGGGTGGAGATTAGACTCTGTGGGTCATCTGTCTGTGTGTGGTGGGGAGCTGGGTGAGGGGCCGGGAGAGACGGTCCTAAAACACACCCATAGGAGCCGGTCAGATGGGGGTTCTCTGGGGCCTGAGTGTTGGCCAGCTGAGAAGTTCTACAAATAGGCAACCACACCAACAATATTAGATGTTGCAGGTAAATATCATTCCAGTGTGTTTACATTTCTGGAACATTCATGTAGTAGGATTAGACGCTAGCTCTAATGCGTTATAAACCAGTTTCTGGGCCCTTTGCTTCCTCGTGCTTGGGTATCTTGGCCGAAGAAATTGTACCCCTTCCATTGACCCCTAGGTCCTATTTGACACCCCTCTGCCTGACCAACTTTCCCTGACCCCCTTGCTGTGGCAATCTGAGCCCATCTACCTGGTGGAAAAAAAAAAACCAGTCCTAGCTGGTGTTGGTCATAGTCACGGGGGTATCTCGGCAGCAGCTCACAAAATGGGAAGCCTCTTTTTCTGGCATGATGGGCTGAGCTGGGTCGTCGGGAGCTGGATCTCCCGCTGGCCTCCTGATTTCTCAGGTCTCGAGTTCACACGTCCGGGGGACGGCTTCTACATGCTCTCGGCTCTAGGGACCCCTCTCCTTTGTTCCTGCGCCATTCTCTGCTGGGCTCTGAAACGCAGGTGACGGATTATCCACTTGGCAGGTTAATTAACTTTCCGTATTGTCCTCTCCCCGCCGCCTCCCTCTTCCTCTAAGTCAGTGGCAAGCATCAGCTGAGGCAGCGTCCTGTCCCGGCCATGTTTTCGGCTGTCATTCCTTCAGTCTTGGATCAATGGTCTGGAATCACAGATGTCTCTTCCTGGATTTCTGTAATTTTTCCAGAGGTTGATTCAGGCTCCTCCTCGCCGAGCATCAGGCTCGACTCACCGGAGGAGGAGCGCGGAGCTCCTGGGGGCTCATGGCAGCTGACATATTCCCCACAAGCTGAGGAATGAGTCCCATTAAATCAGGATTTATGATCAATCCTCATAAATTAAGGCTGCCTCGTGAGCCCCAGGTGAGACGCTTGCAAGTGAGTCTTTGTTAATTAGCATGGGAAGCGTCCTTGCTCACTCAGGGAGAAAAGCCAGTGAGCGTGTTTGTTGAAACCGTGTCCTTCCATGGCACGGTGGCTGTCTTTCATGCCAGTGGCACAGACCGGGGTTGGGTGGGCAGCTGCCTACCGTGGGCCACTCTATGGCTAGGGATATACAGTTAAGAGCCAAGCGCCCCGGTTCTAGAAGCCTCAACACCATGGCCATTTCTGGGTATTCCGTTTTGCTCTGGAGTAGAATCAGAAATCAAAGCCATCTCTCTCTTTCTCCAGAAATCACACACACTCACACTCGCACACACCACTGCTCTGAGCTTGCTTCTTGCCAGATGTGTGCCCGTATCAGCTACTGAGCTTTTCTTCTTATGTCTTCATCTCTAAAATAGGGGTAGCATGGTCATCCCCTGCACCGTCCCCACAGCTGGTTGGATAATGTCTCTGTCTGACCCTGCCAAAAAATGCACCCGTGTCCACACCTCTGGTGCCGGGGAAGGTGGCCTTATTTGAAATTAGGTTCTTTGCAGACATGATTACTTCAGGATCTTGAGAAGAGGTTATCCCTCATGAGGGTGGGCCCTAAACCCTAGGACTGGTGTCTTTATGGGAAAAGGAGAGGACAAACGGATGTGCAGAGAAGAAGACCATGTGGAGAGATAGGAGGGAGGCAGCTACAAGCCAGGGAATGGCCGGAGCCTCCCCAGGTCAAGAAGACACAAGGAGGATTGTCCCCGTGACCCTAGAGAGCACGACCCTGCCAACACCTGATTACGGACTTCTGGCCTCCAGAACTGTAGGAGAAAAAAATAGCTGTTGTGTGAATCCACCCAGTCTGTTTAGAGCTCTGCTCCCAAGGAAGTGGTTTGCCGCCTGCCTGGAGCTTCATGGTGCCGCTGGGCCCCCCTTCTGGTTTTTGCTTCTGGATGTCGCTTTCTCATAATCTCAGGAATCTCCGCCAGGCCGCTGACCTTCTGAGCCAGGAAGGAGAAAATTATTTTCAATGATTTTACTATTTCATTGTAAACACTTTGGGGGTGTTGGACAAGTCATGTCAGCTCTTTTGTGGGGTGTGTGGATTCCCACAGTAATGGATTCAGCCCCCAAACTGGCAGGTGGTTGGAAACTGTGATTCACACCAGCACCCTGATGTCACCTTCCGTCTTGCTGATGTGATAGAGGAGGTGCTGGGGCCCCAGACAAGGCCAGCGGTCATGGCTTGGGTCGCAACCACTTTTCCTGGACACCTTGTATCAGAGTATCACCTGGATGGACAAATGGGCCATTTATTTAAAAATAAAACTGGTCTCCAGAATTCCACCAGACAAACTGAGTCAGAATCTTCTGGATGTCACATGCTTGCTGGGAGTCTTTGAGAGCTCCTAGGGTAGCCTAGGTGAAGTTGATTGCCCATGCTCAGGTCACAGGAGCTCCCTAGAACCAGGGACCAGTATCCATGGTCTGCTCGCCTAAAGAAGCTGGTTCAGTGGAGGCTCTCAAGGGGGACTGGAGCTGCCTCCCCTTTTGTGTGGCAAACACCGAGAGAAAGGAGCTGCAAGGGTGCTGGTCCTTCCAACCACCCATCGCTCCTGAGCCCACAGGGCAGGTGGGAGACCTCCATTTTGGAAAGTTCTCTGGCAGATTTGAGCCTTGTAGAAACCTTCAGATAAAGAATGCATTTAAGTGGGGGATCTGATTAAAGCTTCAGAATGAAGTCTAACCAATTTGTTCAAATAGTAAATGAGACTTTAAATACGGAATGATTTTGGCTCAGATGGCCTGGGATCCTGGGAGCCTCGAAGAGTAAGAATCCAGGCCAGAGCTGCAGAGTCCGCCTCTGGAGCTTAGCAAGGAGTAGCTGGAAGGTCACGGCTCGCGTGCGTGTGTGCATGTGATGGCTACATTATCCGTATCACGTAACCACATACACTTCTCATTCTTATGCGATGGCTCATTTTTTTTTTTTTTTTTTAGATCAACAGATCCTTTGCCAGATGCAGAAAATCCTGCATTCACAAAAGGCCCCCAGAAAGCATTTTCTGTGAGTGTGCTGGGAGGCCGCTCAGGCCCATGCAGAATGCTATCTGTAAGAGGCTTCTCTGTGGCCATGAGCCACTTGGCATGACAGCTCTCCATTCCGAGGTGTCCTCCACAGCTGGAGTCAGGAGCACAAGCTTGGCTCAAGAACATAGACTCTGGGCAAGGTGAGCAGAAGGAAGGGAGCAAGCGTGTGGGGGTGGGGGGGAGTGTGGCGTCCGTCCCTGGCTCAGGGCCCATGTTTGACAGGTGAGGAGTCTTTCTGGGCCTCATCCTTTCGCCTGAGGAAGGAGAGGCTGAGCTCTTTTTCTAGGAGGAGTCATAGTGTATTTGGAAGCACGCAGGATGAGATAGCACCGGGGACAGCATTCAGCCTAGACAAGACCACCTCGCCATCACATTTGATGTGACCTCCTTGGAGCTCTGCCTTTCTGGATGACCACTTTCAGGGTCTTCCCTCCCTCCACTTTTCTACCTTGCCTGGGTATGTTCCTTCTCCTGTTCTCAGTTCCTTGGTGGACTGTCCTCTTCTCTCCATCCCCCAGGGGTCCGTCCTGAGCTCTCTTCCCACTCTCCTCACCACAGCCTCTGTTCTCCAGGAAGGCTGAACCCCACTGTTTCTGAGCAGGCTTTCCTGTCACCTGAGCTCCAGTCCCACACATGACTCAGGATGTCTCCATGGCCATGGGGAACTCAGCATTTCCAAAAAGGGATTCCTGTCGTGAAGACAGAAGTCCCAGCAGTGACCCGGACTGAGTCTTCTCCCTTGGCATCTTGTTCTTTCTTCCTTGGACCAGTATCTGTGCCATCTCCAGTGTGGCTATTCTCAGACCAACCTTCTGAAAGCCTTCAATTGGATCCCCTTCCCAGCATGGTGCACGAGTCCTTCTCGGCTGGTCCTTTCCAACCTCCACCATTGTGCATTGATGTTCTACTTACACCGTCATTTCTGACCCCTGTTCTCCAGTGCACCCTCTGCCTGGGTCCATCTGTCCTCCTCTGGTGGACTTCTAATCATCCTTCAAGACCCTGCTCAAATGCACCTGGTTTGGAAAGATTTCCTGAGTCCCCAGCAGAACCCATTGGTCCTTCCACTCTGAGCTCTGCCTCTGTCTCAGCAGTGTCTCCTGTATTGGACTCCCCCCTCCCCACTTCTCTCTTCCTGAAGGTCATGCATCTCAGGTTGTGGACACTGTTCTGTTTATCTGCTTGTCTCTTGCCTGTCCTCACTGCCTCATTCTAGCACCCAGGCAGATCCATCAGCCTGGCTTGGTGGCGACTTGGTGAAGGCTGCTGAATGCAAAATCTGCAAGGCGGGGCTTGGGGCCAGGCAGAGGGAGCCGGATGCTCACATTCTGCTCAAATGTTCCCCAATTCCAAGAGGTGATGATCGTTCTGGTTACTCTTGCAACATTGTCATACCTTCTTTTTTCTCTTTCTTCAATTTTATCATTTCTTCCCTCTCCATCTGAGCCCCAGGCAAGAGGGGAAGAACTCATGGCCAGTTTGGAGCGTGAGCAATGAGAACCATGAAAAGGAGGGGAACTGGTGTTTTCATTCTCTTCTTATCCTGTATTTTTTTTTTTAAATCCAGATAAAATTCACATTCTAGAAAATGTACCCTTTCCAACTATACAAATCAATTGTGTGTGCATTTTTATAATATTCACCAAGCTGTGCAAATGTCACCACTCTAACTCTAAAATGTTCTCATCACCGCCAAAAGAAAGTCATTAGCTGTCACTTGTCACTCCCCCTTTCCTATCCTGTTAACTTCTCACCATAGCATTGTACACATCTTTTTTTTCCTTGAGATAGCATAAAATTAAGAAAATTTTAGTTCTAGAAAATTTTAAAGGACATGTAGAACCCCATCTTCTATAACTCTATGGAACCATGCCTCTGTATATAGGGATGTAGGATTTACTATTTACAGTGTTTAGAACCATGCCTGGGCCATGCTAAAGGCTATAAATGTGTTTGCTAACCACCTAGCTGAGTGACGGTGTTATCAGGAGAGGTAGGATTTCAGGACTCATTATAGACACACGGATTCCAAGTTTTCTCTACAGGATCTAATGGAAAATCCCATCTGTTCAATTGAAGACAAATACCAGATTTGAAACACAAGGATGTTTCTAAGAAGGGGATGATTCCTTATTAAATATTGGAAAATATTCCTAACTTCCCTCCAGAGAAAAGCCATGGAAAAAAACCAATTTCAAGAAAAATGCAGTCCAATGAAAGTGGAATTACAACATTTTGCTATAATGTCAAATAAGTGGATTCTTTCCATTTGATATCAGCTGTATTCCCACTGGGCACCTCAGTATCGATATTTCCTACCGACATCAGCAAGGAGCTCTGGGCGCGCTGGGCAGTCCTGCAGTGCACGGATATGCCACTCTCTCCTCTGCAGGATGGAGGGCTTTTAACAATGTAGGCCTATGACACAAGGTTTTTAGAATGAACTTAAAAATAATAATAAATCCTAATTCAGCTTTTGGC
Source organism: Neogale vison (assembly GCF_020171115.1). Taxonomy (NCBI): domain Eukaryota; kingdom Metazoa; phylum Chordata; class Mammalia; order Carnivora; family Mustelidae; genus Neogale; species Neogale vison. The sequence goes on from NC_058093.1 coordinate 43,685,505, forward strand.
ATTAATTTCTTGATTGCTAACATGATGCATTTCTGTAAGAAGAGCTCATTTCACGAACTTTAAGGACATGATGTTTCTAACCTGCAGGTGCTGGTGAGAACAGCAGAGCCAGCTGGAGGCCCTGGGAGGAATTTCATCTGGAAGGAAGCATGATGTGTCCAGAGGGCAGCGGGGTCTGGTGGAGTCAGTGCTGGCGAGGGTGTGTGTATAGTGGCAAGACTCTAGACCAGGGTGCAAATTCAGGCCAGCAGATGGAGAGGCTGGAGCTTCCTGGGACTGAACCAGCAGGCAGGAGTCAGTCCAGGTGGGTGGCTTGGGCAGAGAGCAAGGGAAGCAGAATGCAGATCTACATGGGGACCCAGATTCCTGAGGTGGCTCAAGGTGGTGACTTGGCCCCACGAGCTGGAGCTGGCCAGAGCAGAGCTATGGCAGAGCTGCCCACCTGGGCCCAGGTGGGCTGAGGACAGAGCAGCCTCCTCAGCACGAAGAAGTCCCGTAGTATGAGTGCTAGAAGGGGGAGGCTGCAGGGGGCTTGGCTGGCTGGGGTAATGAGGACAGGTGAGTCTGAAAGAACATCTAATTGGTCTTTGCAGTGATGGGGTTGTGAGCATTCACACCAGGTGGCCACTCTTCTCCAGCAGTGTTCCCACTTGGTCTGTAAGTAAGGTCCATCTAGTAAGGACTAGATGTGTCGGCCAAGGCCATACAGGTGAGAAGACATCTGATGCTGGCTTTAGCATGTGGCCTCTGGAATAAGGCAGGCGTGGGCTCAAATCCCAGCTTTATCACTTGCCAATGTCATGGCCTTGGGGTCGTTATTGATCCCTCTGGGACAGGGCTAATTAAAAGCACTGTTATAAGGATGCATGAGATAATGTTGGCAAAGAGCACCCATGGTTATAACAGATGAAGCCCAGGAAGGTCATTCTCCCTGATTGCACTGGCTACCTACAATCAATGCCATGACCACAGCCATCTGCTCAGCCATTAGTTTACTGGCCCCCACATCCGTGTTTCTTAACTTCTAAAATGTATTGAGTCACGAACTCCTTTCAAAACCTGATGAAAACTCTGCCTACTCCCTCCACGAAAATCCAAGCATACATTTTGCAAGGGATTTCAGAGGGTTCACAGATACTCAAGTTGAGAATCCCTGCTCTTGAGTTCAAGGCTGGTTTTATAAGTGAAGTGTCATTTTTCCAGTCACTGGCCATATGTGTGTGCAATCCTACCTTAACATTCTGATTTGTGGAACTGATTTGGTACTTGATACACACCGTACCCTATGCATTGATTGATAGGTTGAGTAAGACCATGACTCTGGCATAGCCCACAAAACCCCTCTACTCATTTCTGGCAGGTATCTGGACAGCTTCTGAGCCTGCAAAAAACCCTGCTGCTTGGAAGTTAAGGGACCCCTTCTCCTTTTTGTCCTGATGAAACCATCTTTCCACAGGGAGACATCAAGTTATGATCTGAACATGCTGTGTTGAATTCGATCACAGTGAGACATCAAGTTATGATCTGGATCTGGCCTTCCCTGTAGTCCTGCCTCATTGAGGGGGACCAGGTCATTCCCCTGCTCCTGCTCCAGCTCTGGATCTGCTTTATTCTATCACCCCATAAACCGCCCTCCAGATCCCTGGAATCCACAGAAGAAGATTTTACTGGTATAGCCAAGTCCTTCCAGCCAGGCCACAACTTTTTTTCAATGGGTGGGTTTCTGCCTCATAAAACGCCTTCACGTGTAAGCTGGTCATACTTTTCACTTTTCCAAATAGGCCTGTTTCCTCGCTTCCTCCATGGGGGGGGGGGTTGGATCAATGTGCCAGGATGAGGCAGGGATTCTGAATTCCCAAACCTTATGGGGTTGATTCTCCCCTAAAGGGCCATCGCAGGCGTGTGAAAGGAGTCCATACTGGGGGAGTTAGGGATTGAGGTCTTCGTGAGCTAGTTGTTTATCCTTGGGCTCCGTGGTTGGTCACCTTGGGTCAGTGGACTTGGTGCTTCTTTGTGGCTCCGTGGCAAACACCAGAGTCACCTGTGGACAATGAACAGCAAAGGAACATCAATACCACCAAATATGTGGCTAGCTCCAGATCCTGGGGGCTCTTGTCCGGCATGTCTGGGCGGGGCCTGCAGGCATGTACTTTTTAGAAAGTTCACGGGGTCTTCTGACACATGTGTCTGTTGGAGAGCCACCAGACCAGAATGACGTCCAACAGAGCTCTTTCCAGGGGAGGGGCTGGTAAGCGACTTCCAAAATGTCTCTGAGGCTCAGAAAAACAGCAGTGAAGGAGTGACTCAGTGCTTGGGTCATGCACATTCTTCCCGAGTGAGGCTGAGCCACCCCAGAGCCCCTGCTCTGCACTCCCATCTGCTGTTCCCCCAGACGCGTGACACCCCCTCCACTGGGCGGTGGGGAGACGGGATGTTTTCATGTTCGCTGGCCGGCCCTGGGCCTTCCAAGGGGTCATTTGAGCCTGAGTGGGACTGTTAAAGAAAAATAGCGGAGGGGATGAAAAATGGGCTTGATTTCAAAGAAGTGTGTTTGCAGACAGGGGAGGGTAGGCTTCCCGGGCAGGCTTTGCCTCCGAGTGCTGAGTCACGACCCACCGCTGGCTCAGCACTGTTTCACAATCAGCCTCGGGGTTCATTTGCATCAGGCCCATTCCAAGAAAAAGCCCAAGCCTGGCCTAGCAACGTGCTTTTTTGGTGTCTTAAACACAAAGATGAATTGTTCAAAATATGAGAGAAAACAGTCTTGCAAGTGTTATGGGCGGGTTTCCTAAGAATCCCTTGGAGATTTTGGACCTCATTTTTTTCCTCTGGTTCTATTACTTTGGAATACAGTAGCCCAAACAGTTAGCTGCCCTGGAAAACATTTATCAAGCTCCTAGTTGCTCCCTGCCTGATATCTCAGGCAAACACCTGGGCCCTTCTCTGAGAAGCCCAGGGGAAGGTCACTGATGATCACGTGGGAGGGACTGGAGACCCGCCTGGGGTCCGGTGTCCTGACGTGTCCATGGTCTCTGCAGCTACTTGCTCTCCTGAATGACACCTCCCAACCCACCTGGGCCTACCAGGCAATGTCTTTCCACCTCACCTTTCGAGATTCGGTCCCTCTGAACAGGAGTCCGTAGCTTCTGTTGACATCGGTGAGAAAGCAGCGCCAAAGGTTTCATTAAAATACGGACTGAACAGGTGTACAGGTTAGATGGTGACCGCTGAAAGGTACATCCACACCCTGATGACAAGTACCTGGGAATGTTACTTTAATAAAAAAATGGAGTAAGTAAAATATACAAAATTTAAGGAGAGTCTCTGAGGTGAAGAGATTATCACAGTTCGTCTGGTAAGTCCTAAATCCAGTGACAAGTGTGCTTGTAGGGACGCCCAGAAGGCAGACTGGAGTGAGGTGATCACACGCCAAGGGATGCCTGGGGCCACCAGAAGCTGGGAGAGGCAGGAGGGGCCCTCGCCCAGAGCCCATGTATGTGGTTCTGCTGCCAGCTTCACCTCACGCTCTGGCCTCCAGAACTGTGAGAATTTCCGTTGTTTGAAGTCACTCCGTTTGTGGTAATTTGTTATGGCAGCCCCAGGAAATGAAAACAACGGGTGTGCGCACGCGCGCGCACACACACACACACACACCCTGGTGAGCGTGCTACACACACAAGACCTGGATTCTTGATGGGAGCCAGAGGGTAGCTAGGATGGAGGGTGCAGCAGACACCTGGACCATCTCCTCTTGGAGCCTATACCTCCCTTCCACCCAGGCCCTGCATTCTGCCCAGCAGATGCCCACTAGTCAGCCTCAGTCTCCAGGTTGCTGCCCAGGAATGTCACATCCTGCCCTCAGTTCTCTGTCTCTGCACACCCCCACAGCTGAAGGGACTCAGCTGATTGGTCTGAGGTCTATCGCCCTGACCCCTAGGCCACTCCCTGAGGGGGTCACTGTCCTGTGGTTCCAGGGCCTTTCTCCTTCTGGAACCAGTTCAGCCCTCCTGTCATGTCTGCCTCTGAGGACCCCAGGCTGCCCCGAGTGGCCCCTGATGTCTCAGGGACTACATGTCCTTGTCTCACAGCTGTCCTCTGAGCCTTTTTTCTTCCCTCCTTGAAGTATGTTCTGTGTCTCCATCCTTTATCATTTGGATTTTAAAGATGATTTGAGCCATTTTGGATTTTGATGAAGAGTCTTGATGATTTTTCTTATTCACTTTTAGGTGTTAGGGGATGTCAATGTTTCCTTCCTGAGACTGAAAGCGTGAAGGTTTTCAGCACATTATTCCAGCTATTATTATGTTCTGAATGTTGTTCTGAGGGTAATAAACCCTAAATTTACCATGACTGTTATATCTAGAATACGGATATAATACCTGGAGATCACGCATTTTGTCACTATTTTATCTCCCAGCCTTTAGCGTTTGACATTCTCTGAAAGGGTATTTTCTTTTAATACACCTTTTGATAAGACAGTTCTAGTTAGAACAAATACTTCTTTTTTTAAAAAATTTATTTGGGGAGAGAGAGAGAGCGTGAGAGAACACAAGTTGGGTGGGGGAACAGGCAGAGGGAAAGGGATCCACAGACATTCCGCTAAGCAGGGAGCCCAACTTGGGCTCCATCCCACGACCCCAGGATCACGACCTGAGCTGAAGTCAGATGCTTAACCGACTGAGCCACCCAGGGGCCCCTAGAAGAAATACTCTAAAGAAAACTAGAGAGATAAGTGAGTCATGACTTCACAAGGGGCCAGGTGAACCATAACTATCTTTTTTCTGTTTCATGTCAGCTCCTACCATGGCTATTAATTGAGAAGAGTATCCTGGAGTTCTGATTGTTTTTGCTCCTTTATGAGGGCATAGGAAGACTTGTTTTAGTCGGGATTAACCACTGTTAGCCTCACTATGGCCCTCCTGTTCACAGAGCAATGGGGATTCTTTTCATTCCAGTCTGAAATTTATCTTCTGATTTTCTGCATGCACTAAATGCATTCCCTTCATCTCCTTCCCCATCCATCATGGTGGAATGCTCCAGTCATGGGATCTGATGAGAAAGGTCAGATGGGACACCTGTTGGACATACTACTTTGTCAAATAATAACCAGAAAGAAAATAATTGAAAGAAGACAGACAGGAATTCATTACTAATTATAGAGGAAGGCCATCTTGGGTTCAGATGCAGAGTTCAAGAGAAGTATATTTGCGAAGTAAGTAGTATTAAAAAAGTTTATGTTTATAGGTTGGACATAGTTCATATCTTCTGTGAGACTTCAGAATTATAAGCCATCAAGGAGATGCTACGAGAGACCAAAAATAATTTTATCTTTCATCATGGGTAGCTTCACTCTTAAAATAAAGTCTTCCCAGCCGTGATGTCATTTAATTACTAATAAAAGCAATTATATTCCCATCTTGCAATGCTCTCAAATAGTTATTCTTAGAGCCTTAAAGCCAACGGAATTCACTGCATTACTTTGGGCTGACTGCAGAGTCCTGAAATCAACCACCAAACTTGTCCTTTGAAACAAACAGACATCAATTAATGGCGGGTCCCCTGGGGCTCCTGTTGGAGACAGGCTAATGGGCACATCCAGAAAGACAGATGCTACCTCTGCTCCAGAACCTTCCCCCATTTTATGACTTGCTACCACCCATGGCCAAGGCGTTTTGCTAAAGAGTATTTGTAGTTTGTTTATTCAGTTTTTCACTCCTGCTTTTAGGAAACTCAGAGACAAGATTACTGTTCATGAACATTGATAATTTCGCACCCACATTCTCTGCTCTTTGAGGATAGTCTCTCTTCTGCTTTGATCTTATATTTTATGTGATGTTCTTCAACAGTGTGGGGACACCAGGGCCCAGCTAGGAACTGGCCTTCATGTTCTGATAAAGGGGTGAAGCAAGCCAAGTGGGGACAAGGAGGTTTGGCAGACTGGGCTACTGTAGAAAGTTCTAGAAATGGGGTAGTTGTGCAGTGAGCATTGAGGCATACCTCTCCCAAAGTGCCTCTGGTTCTTCCAACATGCATTCCCCACTCCCACAGCACCCCCATGACCCTTGCCCCAGCCTCCCACCCCCCACCTCAACCCCTCTGCTCCCAGGATTACACATGGAGACAGCTATTGCTCTCCCTGCAGAGGGGCCGTCTTGTCTCGCTGATGAACCCTGGCTGGGCAGGACTGCGACTGAAACAAAAAATAATGTGTGGTTTTATTACCAAATTCTTGAACAGTTTATATGTATTCATAATGGGAGATAAGGTGAGTAAAATAACCCCATGTCCATAATTCTTCTGAAACATCTGTTTTCAAAATATTGTTTTACCCAGAGGGTGCCACCTTCAAATAGTTGAAACAACTTCTAGAAGGGCCAGGCTGTCAAGCTTGAGTTTAATGTATGAATTGTAGTTGAACCCTGCAAATATGATTCACTCAATTGCCATCCTTTTCTTCATGTCCATATTTCCGAAATAGCTTTTCCTAAGTGAGGTCCAGAACCACTTGCTTTCGAATCATCTAGAAATCTGTAGATGTTTGGGTTTGCTCCAAACCTCCTCAACTGGAAATTTTCTGTATAGAACTTGAGTTTAATAGGCTCCAAAAAGATACTATGTCAATATTCATTTTGAGACCCCCTATATCAGGAGTTGGCAAATATTTTCTTTAAAGGCCTAGATAGTAAATGTTTTAGGTTTTGTGGGCCATAGGTCCCGGTAACAGCTAAACTCTACCATAGCAAAACACAGATAAATGGACATGGTTGTGTTCCAATAAAACTTAATTTATAAGAATAAGGGGTGAGCTAGACTTGGCCCCTGGGCTGTAGTTTACCAACTCATAAATAAATTAGACAGTGAGTTTAGAGAGTGGAGACCATATCTTTCTTGCTTACCACTGCACAGAATTCAGCCAAATCTGCATCATAAAATAATCACTTAGTAAACACCAAGTGCATGAATGAGTGGACCTTGACTTCTTAAGGTTGTCTAAAAATTTACAAAAACTACAATTCACTCTTTCTGGGGTGTAATTCTAGTATTTTGGCAAATGCATCATCATGGAACCACCACTGCAATCAGGATAGAGAGCTGCTCCACCCCCGTCCCAAGTTCCCCCAGCTGCTCTTCATAGTCACCCTGATCTGTTCTCTGTCATTACAGTTAGTTAGGATTTTGCCAACAGATCAAATACATAGAATAATGCTGTGGGTAGTTATTTGAGTCTGGCTTCTTTCACTTAGTACAGAACAATAGCGATTCATTGATACATATATTGTATGTATCAGTAGCCTGGTCTTTTCATTGAGGATCAATATTCTGTTGTATGGGTGGATCAGTTTGTTCACTCATTTGCCCACTGAGGGAAACTTTGGATGTGTTCAGCTTTTGCCAATTAGAAATAGAGCTGTTATAAACACTCCTGTACAGGGTTGTTTTTTTGTCTTGCTTTGTTCATTTTTTCCCTTAATTTATTTTTTCACTGTTCCAAGATTCATTGTTTATGCACGACACCCAGTGCTCCATGCAATATGTGCCCTCCTTAATACCCACCACCAGGCTCACCCAACCCTCACGCCCAGTCCCTCCAAAACCCTCAGTTTGTTCCTCAGAGTCCACAGTCTCTCATGGTTCTTCTCCCTCTCCAATTTCCCCCAGCTCACTTCTCTTCTCCATCTCCCAACGTCCTCCATGTTATTCCTTATGTTCGACAAGTAGGTGAAACCATATGATACTTGACTCTCTCTGCTTGGCTTATTTCACTCAGCATAATCTCTTCCAGTCCCATCCATGTTGATACAAAAGTTGGGTATTCATTCCTTCCGATGGAGGCATACTCCATTGTATACATCACCACATCGTCTTCATCCATTTATCTGTTGAAGGACATCTTGGCTCTTTGTGGACACATGTTTCATTTCTCTTGGGTAAGAAATTCAAAGTGGATAGCTGAGTTGTATGGGAAGAGTCTGTTTAACTTTATTGGAAATTGAAATTGCTTTGGAAAGCTGTCTTATTTTGATTCCTACAAGCAATGTGTGAGACTTCCACTTGTTCTATAACCATGCAAGCACTTGATATTGTCCATTCAAAAAAAATTGTAATCATTCTGGTAAGCATTTAGTGGTATCTCATTGCGGCTTCAATATGTATTTTCTTAAGGAGGAATGATGTTGAATATCTTTTCATGTGTTTATTTTTCACCTGCATATCTTCTTTGGTCAAGTGTCTGTTTAAATTTTGTCCATTTAGAAAAAAACTGTTTTGGTTGAATTTTGAGAGTTGTTTATATATTCTTGAAACAGGTTCATGGTCAGTTACATGACTCACAAATATTTCCTCTCAGTAAGTGGCTTGTCTTCTCTTTCTCTGCCATAAGACAGATGTTTTAGAATTTGCATGATGTCCAGTTTTCCCCCTTTTTCTTTTATGAATTGTGCTTTCATTATCCTAACAAAGACCTCTTTGCCTAACACATGGTCACAGATTTTTTTCCTGTGTTTTTTCTAACTACTTCATAGTTTTACATGTTACGTTTATGTCTATGACCCACTGACTTAAGTTCTATATGAGGTGGCAGATGTAGATCAAGGCTTATTTTTTGCATATGGATGTCACATTTTTCCATCACTATTTGCTGAAGACTATCCTTTCTTCCTTGAATTGCTTTTTCACATTTGTTGAAAATCAATTGACCATATTCATGAGGGCCTATTTCTAAGCTCTCTCTTCTGTTCCATAGATCTACAATGTCTATTTATTTTTACCCTTCTTTAATTCTTGGTATTAATAATTTGTATCTTCTCTCTCTTTTTTCTTTATTAGTCTGGCTAGAGGTTTTATTAACTTTATTGGTCTTTCTAAAGAATGAGCTTTAGGTTTATTTTTGTCCACTGTTTTTTTTTTCTATTGTAAATTTCACTGATTTCTGTTCTGATTTTTATTATTTCCTTCCTTTATCTGCATTTAGGTTTAATTCATTCTTCTTTCTTTGTTTTACTAAGGTGAAAATTTAGATTAATGGTTTTAAATATATTTCTCTAAAATATACATGTAATGCTATAAATTTTCCTCTAAGTATGATTTCTCACTGCATCAAACACATTTTTGTTTTATTTTCATTTTCTCCTAGTTCAAAAATGTTTTTTATGACTTCTTTGAGACTTCTTTGACTCATTAGTTATTTAGAAGTCTATTGTATAATTTCCAAATATTTGGGAATTTTCCAGTATTCTATCTGTTACTGATTTTCAGCTTAATTTTATTATAGTCTGAGAATGTACTTTGTATGATTTCTATCTTTTAAAATTTGTTAAGGTGTACTTTATGCCCCAGAATGTAGTCTATCTTAGTGAAAGTTCTGTGTGTTCTTAAAAGGAATGTATACTCTAATGTTGTTGGATGTCAGTTAGGCCAGGTTGATTGATAGTGCTGGTCAGATCATTTACTTCCTTCTTATTTCCTATCCTCTCTGTCTGTTGATTACTGAGAGGAGGATGCTGAAGTCTCCAACTTTGTGAATTTATCAATTTCACCTTTCAGTTCGATAAGGTTTTGCTTTGTGTATTTTTCCATTCTATTAATTATGTGTATACATGCTTAGGATTGCTGTCTTCCGTAAGAATTGACCACTTATCACTATATAGTGTCTCTCTTTGTTCCTGATAATCTTCCTTGTCTTGAATTTGGCTTTGCGGAAGCTAATGTGGCTACTCTAGCATGTCCTAGATTATATCTATGGTATATCTTTCTTCATTCTTTAACACCCAATGCTTTTGAGTCTTTCCTTATTATTTTATCTATTTACTTTTTAAGACCCTATTTATTTATTTGACAGACAGAGAGTGAGGGGGGAGAGAGAGAGAGAGAGAGAGAGAGAGCACAAGCAGGGGGAACAGCAGAGGAAGAAGCAGAAGCAGACTCTCGGCTGAGCAGGGAGACTGGTGCAGGACTCGATCCCAGGATGCCGGTATCATGACTGAGCTGAAAGGAGATGCTTAACCAACTGATCCACCCAGCACTGCCTGAGTATTTTTTTAAATATTTGTTTATTTATTTATTTGAGGGAATGAGAGGGAGAGGGTATGTGTGTCTGCATGAGTTGGGGGGAAGGGCAGAGAGAGAGAGAGAGGTAGAAAGAGAATCACAAGCAGATTTCCTGCTGAGCGCAGAGCTGGACTTGGGGCTCAATCTCATGACCTTGAGTTCATGATCTGATCCAAAATCAAGAGTCGTTTGCTTAACCAACTGAGCCACCCAGGCACTCCTGTATTTGAGTTTTTATATTTAAAATGTTTCTTATGGCTAGCATAAAGCTGAATCCTTTTATATTCTTTTAATTTACTTTGACAGTCTCTTTTATTTTTTGTGTTTGGACCATTTGCATTTAAAGTGATAATTCAGGGGTACGTGGATGGTTCAGTTGGTTAAATGTCTGACTCTTGATTTCAGCTCAGGTCTTGATCCCAGGGTCATGAGTTCAAGCCCTGCATTGGGTTCTGTGCTGGGCATGGAGCCTACTTAAAAAAAAAATAATAATAAATTAAAGTGATTGTTCATATACAGGCATCCTTGCTTTGTATAGTTGTGTAGAGATGTAGAAATGATCATGGAAGCTGAAACCACACGGAATGATCTCAATCATCAATGTAAAAAATATGATGGTTCCATGAAGTCTAAAACTATTTTGTCAAAATGTTAAAAACTCTCATATAGTTGGTTACAATATATAGGAAAATGAAAAAAATAGTAAAACTAATAGTTACTTAGAGTACCATAATGTAAAACATTAGCAGCATTGAGAATTAAATGGTCAAAACTATCATTCTTTGTCAAAAACTATCAAGTATGTGAACAGTGCTTGCCTTCTTCTCACTTACAACTTCTGTAGGTTCTGAGATCTTCTCTGTGCTTTAGCAGGTTGCCATTTTGATCAGCCTCTAACATTTTCTCCTTTGCTTTTATATGTCATGACATATCTCTGGGTGTTGATCCAGCACCATAACACTGGGAAATCCTCATCATCTTTGTGGGAACCACTGTCCTCACATGCATTGCACGTGTGCCTCACTAACTTCCTGGTTCGCATGTGGAGCTCCTTCATGACAGCAGTGCCAGCATTACTGTGGTCATTTACTTCTTCTATAAATCCATTCATGTTCCACTTGAATTTTTCCTGAACAAATTACTTCTCACTTATTTCATGCACTCTCATGTACGTTGGCCAATTTCCTCTTTTGATTATCCATTCTTGGATGTATTGGTGGGTGTTAAGTGTCTGCCTTTGGTTCAGGTCATGATTCTAGGGTGCTGGGATCAAGCCCCACATTGGGCCCCCTGCTCAGTGGGGAGACTGCTTCTCCCTCACTGTCTGCCTCTCTCCCCACTCATGCTCTCTCTCCCATCACTCTTTCTCTCTCAAATACATAAATAAAATCCTAAAAAATTGATTATCCATTCTTTGTAAATACTGCATGGTTTTATCACTGGAACAAAAGGAGACAACAGAAATAGACAACTTTGCTATCCATGAAGCAATGGGCAAAAGATTGATCATCCACCATAGATTCTGGAAGAAATGATGAGATTGGTGGCTGATGTGACGTATGTCATTATTTATGTCAGGGTCTGCAGACAGGAGAGCCAGTGGTGAAGCCTGTGCTTCATGCAATTCCTCATAGTTAATGTGCTGTGGGAGCTGAATGTAGAAGAGTGTTGTTGGGGAGCTGGCATCACTGAACTCAATTGTTCTTGTCTCCCTTTGTGCTTCTCCTCAGAGTCTGTCTCTGACAGTAACTCAGCTATTGTCTACTAGTATTGTGGATGGAGTCTTAACCAGGTGGCTTAGGGAATGGGGGAGGGGATTGCATCACACACTGGATGGGATGTCACTGCTGTTATTTGGAAATGTCATTCCCAAGATGAAGGCTTTGTTCTGTAAGGAGAAAGTTTTAGTTGGATTAGACACTCCTTCCTTCCTCCTATAAGGACCATGATAGGGTATCAGGGTTACTCCCTTTGCATTCACCCAATCCTTTCTGTAAAATCTGATTGGAGTTCCTAGAGGAAAAACCTGAAGAAGTGTGGGTATTTCTCTAAAATTGTGCCCTCAGGAGCTTCTCACTCAGTATCCCACACTCAGAGTCCAGCAGTTCCTCAAAATTCCATATCTTAATGTTCCTATTGGCTTATGGCATCTGGTAATTTCTGCTCCAAGTTAGTCAATCTAAGGTCCTCCATATCCTCAGGGCACTTATTATTTCAGATGTCAGGGTGGTGGTTTGCCCCCAGACCTCAGTTCTCTGAATGGTCCAAGAAAAGTAGCCAATATTCAGTTCATCCTGCTTTTCTTATTGCAAGGATGGAATGCTAAGCTCTTTACATGTCCAGCTAACACCAGAAGTCCAGCAAAGTCACGTTGGAGTTTTCTTCTCAGTTTCCTGGTTGTGAGGCTCACAGAGAAAGCGAGGTCACAAGTGGAAAACCATTAACTGCTGGTCAGAGCAACCTGGTTCTAGTCAGATCCAAAGGGTTCAAGAAGGCCTGGAGTCATTCCCTGTCATAGACAAGATCTCTGGAATCTTTTCCTAAGAAGCCTGGGAGCATCTACAGGACACTCCAAATCAGTTCACATGCCTTGTTAAACACCTACAGTGGTTGCATCTCACCACATCTTACCATTCCCAATGTGTGCCCTGAAATGCTATTTTTGGGAGATGTTAATCAGAGTCATGGGATGTTGGGGCAGGCAAGGGTGGAAACTAGGAAACTAGTTTGGGAAACTGGGTTGTACCTTGTGGAAAACTCTGATTCCAGGGTTCTAATCCTTGTACTGAGCTGGATTCTGGGACTGAGGGAAAAGGTGGGAGGGTTCACTGAGCAAGTCTCCTCCGAGCCATTAATAGGGATTTGACTGTGTCTTGGGTCAATCAGAGGATTCTAAAGACGTGAATTGATGTGGCCAAATTAAATACCTATATAAAAACTCTTGAGGAAAAAAGAATCCAAATGTGTACTAGATTAACTGAAGCAGATAAAACAATCAATGCTCTTAAAGATCACACAAGAGGTCACTACCCTGGGAAAGCTTTGAAAATTAGAAAATTTTGAAAGTTAGAAAATCACAGTCTGAAGGCAGAGGCTGTGTCCTCCTGAACTGTGCCACCAAAAAGAAAGAATGTTCACCAATTATCTGATTTGGAGGGAGCTTCCCCGTCAGGGTACAGGAGTGTCTTCCAAAGCATATGATAAGAGCAGTCACACATGAAGGTGTGAACGTATGACACCTACAAAATACAAGCCAAAGTTCTTTTTGGAAAAATTTTAAGGATTCACTGGCTATTATCCAAGGCAGCTTATTTTTCAAGAGAAAAAGGTCAAGATAATGCATTGAGTGCTCTTTTGGCTGAGAGACCCCCACACAACTTAAAAAATGAGAGTTCTTATCTGAGACCAAAAATATTGAGGAAGAATTTTAAAGCTTTCTAAAGTATCTGTCTGTCCCTGCTGTTGCTGATGGGGTATTTGGCAGACCTGAGAAAGCAGGAACACTGGGGCTGTGGCCGATGGGGGTCCAAGGTTCAAGGCCCTGGGGCAAGAGCCTCCACTAGGTCTGTCCTATCCCCACATGGAAGCTGTTCACTGAACATGAGAAGGAGGGGCTGGCTTTGATCCAACCTTGCCAGAGAACGGAGAGCGGTTGGCCTGGGCTCCATCTTCCTTTGTCAGATGGCACAGATTCCAGGAGCCCTGAGGTGGGGGGCAACCTCTGGGAGGAGGACTCTGTTCTTCCCCAGATTGTAGACCAGAAGAAAAAAATCTGCCTAGGGTTCTTCCCCACTTAGGAGCCCACCTTGCCCAGTACATCTTCTCCTGAGGTGCAGAGAAATAGATCTACACCAGGCACTGTCCATACAGCATGAAAGCAGAAATGCATTGCTTCTGAGTTGTCTCCACCTTCAATGAGGCTGCGTCTGAAGATCCAGAACCATAGTAAGGCACTTTTCTCTCTACCAAAATAATTTTTGTTTTTTTCTTTTTAGTTGAACTGCTGTTAGCTTTTATTGGCCCAAAAGGAAACTTGATAGGATTTTGTTATTTTTAGATAATGTTTTATAAGTGGAGATTATTTAAATGTGACTCATAAATTACTTGATTCCATTTTATTCTATTTGAAGATAGTGCAATTAGAGTATCTTTACTGTTGTTAACAAGTCCACTAAAATCATCCAAAAACATGGCAAGAATTTTATTTTGAATAGAATAATTTTGAAATTTGTTTTATTTTGGTTTCACTGTTGTTAAGTAACTATATAACATCTCAAATGGAGATTTGATTCACAATTTCGAGGATGGTGTTTTATAAATATATATTGTACAAGCATGAATCTTATTAGTCAGTTGTTTCTATCCTATCTTATTTGTAGATGGTCCAAAAGTGTTTTTCTTACTGCTATTTAACAGTATCTTCTATTGATCCAGAAAGAGTAAAGTTTTGTCTCCCTTCGAAAGTAATGTTCCATTTGTTTTATTTGACTTTGATGCTGTAGTTAAGTGATTATATAAGTGCTCAAATGGAAGCTTAGAAGAATTCTAGTTCTTAGGATAATATTTTATTTTATGCTTTAAATATTTATTTATTTATTTTAGAGAGAGAGAGCGCGGGGCGGGGGGAGGGGCAGAAGAAGGGGAGAGGTTCCCAAGCAGACTGCTAAGTGTGGAGTCAGATGTGTGGTTTGATCTCATGACCCTGGGATCATGACTTGAGCTGTAACCAAGAGTCATTTGCTTAACTGACTGAGTCAAGCACTGAGCCACCCAGCCCCCCCAGGATAATGTTTTATGAATGTAGCTTATGTAAAAGTGAATTTCCCAAGTGCACTGTCTCTTTCTCATCTAACCTGTGTAAGGGGAGTACTTCACTTGCTGTTCAACAAAGTTCATAGCAGTGTAGCATATTGGGAATTTCATGTGAGCTTTCTCGTGTTTGGAGGTATTTGAAACTCAAAGTTGATTTCTGTTTACCAAGGGAAGAATTTACTCTAGTTATGAGATAACTAAATAAAATTTGATTTTAAAATATAGTTTTGGAAACTTTGAATATGGCCAAAGATCCCTCCTTCTGTATTCATTATGAATGGTAGGGTGTATGTAGAAAGAGGTGTGGTTGGGGTTATGGGGGATCCTACAAAAGCTTTGGATTTTGCCCCTCAGTTTCACCCTTAGAACTGAGGAAGAGGGGCGCCTGAGTGGCTCAGTGGGTTAAGCCGCTGCCTTCGGCTCAGGTCATGATCTCAGGGTCCTGGGATCGAGTCCCGCATCGGGCTCTCTGCTCAGCAGGGAGCCTGCTTCCCTCTCTCTCTCTCTGCCTGCCTCTCTGTCTACTTGTGATTTCTCTCTGTCAAATAAAAAAAAAAAAAAAAAAAAAAGAACTGAGGAAGAATGACCTGAAAGAGGCCCCAGTGCCCGAAGCTAGAACAATTTTGGCAACAAAATAGATAATGTAATATTGGATTATAACATACAATGTAAAGTAATCACACATGACTCCATGCTGGTGTAAATAAAAAATTGAATAAAGATATGAGAGAGAAGAAACAAATCTTCCTTGCAGAAGAATTCAAAATCAGAGATTTATAACTCCCTTTCCCAGAAGAGGAACTGAAAATCCTCTCTCCCTCAAGTGGGCAGACATAATGGGTGGCTCCCAAAAAACAAAGTACGGAAGGGAAAGGTCCTAACACTACAGTGAAGAGGCCTCGCAGATACACCTTAAGTAAGTGATCAAGGGTAGGATCTCCAGTGATAAGTCACACTGATACAATGTCCCTTTTGATGGGATAAGTTCACTGCATCTCCATGGATTCTTTCTCCAAATCCATGACCCCAGTCTCATCATGAGAAACTACTAGACAAACCAAAATTAAGGGGCCCTGCAAAATGTCCTACCAACACTCTTCCAGTCTATGAGATCACAGAAAGGAAAGATATACGGAAAGAACATCACAGACCAGAGAAGACTGAGGAGACATGATTGACTAAATGCATTTAGGAAAAGGGTATTAGTGGAAATACTGGTGAAACCCAATAAAACCTGGAATTTAATTGAGAGTAAGGCACCAATGTTAATTTCTTAGTTTGGACAAATATGCCCTGGTCATGTAAGATGTAAGATGTTAATGTTTGCAGAAACTGGGAAAAAGGTATATAGGAACTCTCTGTACTGTCTTTGCAAATTTTCTATAAATCTAAAATTATTCCCAAATTAAAATTTTTTAGACTTCTGAGCCCAGAAAAGGTGTAGGCTCATCTCTCTGCTGTTCCTGCTAAGCAAAGCAAAACCCTGGACAAAGGCAATAGACAATTGACCCTAAGGTAACTCTGAATATCAAAAGGAAAGGACTGACTAGTTGGGGGCCTGACTGGCTCAGTCAGTTAAGGGTCAGACTTTTGGTTTTTTGACTCAGGTCATGATCTCAGGGTCAGGAGATCCAGTTCTACCTCAGGCTCCATGATCCTTCTGCTCCTTCTCCCATTTGTGCTAGCTCTCTCTCCAAAATAAATAAGTAACTAAGTAAATAAAGAAATAAATAAAATTAAAAAAAAAAAGATACAGAACAGTTCCATCATAAGAATCTCTTGATCTACCCTTAAAAACAACAAGAAAAAAAAAGATTGACTATGACCCTCAGGTATTGAGGAATAACAAGTTGATGTATTCTCTGGGTTTAAACATTTTTTAATTTAAAAACAATTTTTCTTCATGTCCCATATATCCCAGGGTACATGCTAGGGGAGCCTGAAATTCAGAACTGCCAGGAGAAATAGACAACAGAAACACTAAGACAATCTTGGTCTTTCTGGCCAAAAGACCAGGAAATAGACTTCCCAGCAGGACAGAACATTTTTTGGCAACATCCCTGTGCCCCAACCGAATAGCATGGATGCCCCCCACGTTCCACCCCAAGGTGGTGTCAGCAGAGCCTGAGCGCAAAGGGCAGATACCCACTCCTGTTCCCCACTCTGGGCAGCCACTGAGGACTTGAGAGACATTCCCTTTCCTCACTGTTTTAGTGTCAATGAAAGCAAACATGAGACTCTAGGTTTCCTCTCTCACGGCAGCTGGTGTCCACCCCTCCTCCCAACTTAGAGACTGAAAGGAGAATTTCAGATGGGAGGGAGCTGCAGAAAGGGATTTTTTTAAACCTGCATAAGAAGTCTGGGCAGACATCTAACCGCTCAAACATGAAACCACCCTTAATAAACATACCAGAAGGTTTGAGAATTGGACACGACCTCTGAGCAGTGTACAAAGTAGACCAGAATAGCACTACAAGGGCTCCAATCCGGATTGTCACTGGAACTACAGTCCACGCACATAGGCCAGGACCTGTGCACTAAATATAGACTGTTAAAATAGGAGATGGGGGGCGCCTGGGTGGCTCAGTGGGTTAAGCCACTGCCTTCGGCTCAGGTCATGATCTCAGGGTCCTGGGATCGAGTCCCACATTGGGCTCTGTGCTCAGCGGGGAGCCTGCTTCCCTTCCTCTCTCTCTCTGCCTGCCTCTCTGTCTACTTGTGATCTCTCTCTGTCAAATAAATAAATAAAAATCTTTAAAAAAAATTAAAAAAAAATAAAATAGGAGATGGTTGTTAAAATAGGAGATTCATAGAAGATCCAGATTGCCTAATGCACTATTCAGATGTCCAGGGTACAGCAGAAAATCACTCATCATAACAAGGTATTCACTGGAATGTGCACTGGACAGACTTGCATGATCACACAGGTATTCCTGGGACAGAATACCTCCCTGTGCATCAGTGTTCTAAAGTTTCTAATGTCTCTAATGAGAGTGCCCTTGGGCACCTGCTTTGGGGAGGTGAGGGGTAGAGACCCTCATGGGATGTGAGAGGCAGAGAACTGAGAAGGGTGAAGGAGAGTCAGGTAGCAAAGGAAGGGAGGGTTGGATTAAAGAGATAACACCATCACTTTTCAACAACATTCAACATTGAAACAAAATCCTTTCCTTGGGTTCATTACACCATTGACCATTTTCTATTGAAAATACTCTTGATTTGTGTTCACGGCCAAAAGCAATAAATAGACACTTGATCATTACTTGGATGTCTCTTCTGAATTGATGGAAGGATGAATGATTCGTCATTCCTAAAGAACTAAATTCATAAATCTCCATATTAAATCTCATGACAGAAGGATGCTGCCCCACTTTCAAATCTCCTGTAAAACCTACAGCTCATGCTCCTTTGATCTGCAGTGTCCCCTCTGTCCTCAGCTTTGTCTAAGAAATTCGATATTTGGGAGACAGATTTTGTCTAGTCTTTTTTTTTTAATAATAAGCAAAATTTTCAAACACTTCATTGAGAGGCAAAATACCTTGACCACATGACCTCAGTTATCCCCCATAGAAACACTTCCATTCAGTAATGAGAGCGGAGGGGCAATACAACCATCGTGGAAATGGAATACAGCTCCCAGCTTAGACTAAGATTGGTTAATGCCCTTTGCAGTTTACAAAGCACTTTCATGTACAACAGTGTCTTGTTTGAGCCATGTATTAGTCAATGTTGTGCCCCGTGGACTTGCAGAGAGGTTCGTTATCACACCAGTCGTGATGAATGGATTTCCCATCATTAGACAAAGGTTGAGTTAAATCATTCATTTTAGAATTAGGAACTTTCTCCAGATGTATTTTCCTGGCACCTTTTGCTTTAAAAATGCCAAATATGCCCAAAGCGTTCTACTTTTGACTGGCTTTTAGGAAACTTAAAGGCTCAATTTAATGTTAACTTGTTATAATAAGCTCATATCAGGATATTGAGACATCCAGCCCTTCTGCTTCTTTAAGATCATTTTTAATTGTACTACTTTTCATTATGTTCCATCATGCTTTTAGACATGAAAGGGGCTTTGGATGTTATCCAAATGGCAGTAGGAAGCCATAAAAAGGTTTTGGCAGGGAGATGACCTGATTGAATAAGGATTTAAACGGATCATTCTGGTTGTCACATGGGGAATGGAGTGCAGTGGGCAGGCATGGGGGGAGGGACACTGAGCGTGAGACCAGAGCAGAGGTCTGGAGCAGGTGCCACAGAGGAGATTGGCAAAGGAGGACAGATTTAAGGCAATTTTGGAAGTAGAACTAATAGGAATTAGTGGTGGTGTGGCAATGGGGAGATTATCTGATGGATGGCCAGTACAAGGAATGGAGTATAAGAGGGAGTCTGGGGATCGAAGGGGACGAGCAACCATGGCGTGGTACTTTATGGTAATATACTAGACTTCTCTTATCTGTGAAACTGTGGGGAGAGGAAGACAATGAATCAGAATGTGAAGGGAGTTTGCATTTCTCAAGGACGTCAGGGACACATGCACAGACTAGTGCTGCTTGTCAAGTTGCTCTTGTTACCAGTGTGTGTCCCTTGGTGAGGGAGAGTGTTTCTTCTCTGCGGAGTTGTGGCTAGAGATTCTCCCACTTGTGGCGCAGAAAGAAAACCCATCGGCCTGTGGTGGGAGAGTGGGAGAGAGGTGTTGCCCTCTCAGGTCTATCTTGGTTATCAGTCACCACTCCCTTCCTTTTCCCTCCCAGGGTGAGAAGATAAGGGGGCCCACTAACTCAGTGTTTTGAACATTGTGTCCTCTGTCTTATCCCATCTCCCCAGCTTAGGGATCCTCCCCTGTGACTTGCACCTCTTCTAATTGTGTGGGAGAAAGTGGCATTTTGGCTGGAGTTATGGACTGATCGCCATGTTGCTTTGATATCGGGATGGCTGCTTCTCTTTTCCCTGGGACTTCACCGTCTCTGCCAGGTTCTTTCTGTGGGAGACACCGGTCTGTCTTTCACCTGGTGTAAGTCCAAGGCTGCAAAACAGGTATGGGGAAGAGGAGAGCAGGCGGGCATGACCTCTCGTGCCACATTTGGCGGGTCCCAGGGCAGTGCAACTGTCTGCCATTAAACAGAAACCTCTGAGTTACAATTAGGTGAAAGAGTAAGAGGATGTTCCAGACTCGAGCATCTCACGGCCAGGACCACATGGCACTCACCCAACAGCATCAGTTGGATAAACATCTGTTTCTATAAGATTCTGTCTACGGTTTCACTTAGAGAGCTTTTCTAACCTAATTATGTGTGTCAACTCTGTGGCTGTAATCAGTGCTCTTGGGTTAACCTTCATAAACAGTCAAATTTAGATGGCTTTATGGGCTGTCTCAAGGAGTCCTTGGGTTCCACTAGACATGACGGATTACTGCACGGTGTAACTGAACTGTGCAGCCTGCTGACCTTTAATATGCACATTAATGGTGATTGAGTCTTGGCACCACCTTGCCGTTTTGGCTCTTGTGTTGCCTTTGTACATTAAAGTATGGATAATGTCTAGCAAATTAGAGTGACCTGAACTGGTTCCAAGTTATGAGTTCTCAGTGCGTTTGCTTAAGAAGGAGCCCAGCAATTAGCTCCGAAGTCATTCTCATCTCCCATTGCCCGCCCCTCACCTACCCCCTACCCTGGCCCTGGGTTAAGTGATGGGATTACAAATTAACCCAGCTAGAAGGGCCATCAAGATCAAATAGTGCACCTTGTCTCCTCAGAAATCCTGAAGAATGAATGGCCATTGTTTGTCTCCCCAACTCTTCCCAGCTGTTTGTCATTTGGAATAAACATGAAGGAGCAACATGAGTTAGAAGGGGGCTTCGGGTGGCTTAGGATGTTTATACGAAGTTTTCTGATGTGTTATGGTAAAGTTCTCTCCCTAACCTTTCTAGGTTGTTACTGCATTTCTTTTCTGTTTATAAAGTGATTTCTCTTCCTGATGGTTGATCTTGGGGTCCTCATTTGCTCAGACGCTCTCCTTGCCCTGGGGAGTTCTAGCGGAGTGTATCTTGTAAACCTGTGTTCATCATTTCATCAGAAGTGGTCGGTTATTTTTAAATAAGGAAGCAATGACCCAACACTACAGGTCAACCAACGAAGCTACTAAAGAGAAATCTGAAATTGTAAAATAACTTGATGAAGGCAAGTGAAGTAGAGTCCATTGTTTTTGGAGACACTATCAATATTCAACCATAATAAAAAATGACTGGGTAAAAGCAATTCTGATATATAATAAAGATTAGCCTCATTTTATGAGGCAGGCTACTCCCTAGCTGAGAAGAGTTGAAGAAACATAAATTGCCCTTCCCTCTTCTGGGAGATAAAAATCGCCTTTCCCTCTTCAGCGTTTGATGTTGGGTACAGCGTGTGTTCTTTAGGGCTCGTGGTTGAGAGCATTAAAGTTTCTTGCCCTCTTTTGCAGAAAATATATCTTTTATATACATGTTAAAAAAAGAAACTCAAATTTGCTCAAACTCTCCTTTGTCTTTTCCAGAGCCGGATTGTCTGGTTCTCTTCTTGAAAAATGTTTTTAATCCTTCAGCCTTTACGAGGCAAGAGTAAATAAGATACGTTGGGGCATTAGGGGAGGTGGTGTTGCAGGGGAAGAAGAACCCCAGACTGAGCGTCGTGCCCAAGGCTGCTCACACTGGCTTGCAAGGGCTGGAGGCTTAGTTTTCAGCCATTGGGAGAGCTGGCTGATTTCACGTGGGTCGCTGGAAATTGATTGTGGTGGGATTATTCATTTGGCAAGAGCGCCAATGGGGGCTCTTCACACTAACCACCCATGAGGTTATTAGCATATGTCCCTAGACCACTGCTTCTTCTGGAATAGACCACAATCTGGGTGCAGAGCCCTTCTCCACCACTAGTGACTCTGATGGCAAAGTGGGTCATGTCTCAGATGCTTGGGAATACATGGAGGCTTGGGGGCGGGGGGTGGGGAAGGTCGGTCTAGGACTGGGGGTCTGGGTTATCAGTAGCCTTCATGGCTGGGATTCTCTCACTCACACTCTGACTCCGCTGAGTTCTGGGAACAGAGAGGTTTCTTGCTGTCTGTGCACAGACAGACCAAACATTTAAACGGAGGCAGGTGAGCTCCTGGGACAGCAGGCAGTCCCAAGGAGCAGCAGGTGGGGAGGCCAAGCCTGGCACTCAGTCTTGATTCCTTCACCTGTGTGGCTGGCTGTCATGGACAATGTCCAGGTACATCTGTTTTAGGAATAAAAACAGTGTAGGAACTTCTTTTAAAGCACTCATTTTAATCCAAGCCACCAATCTTACCCCAATTGAAGAAGTCAAGCTAAAAAGATGTTTCTGAGAAGTCTCAGGCAGTGAGGGGCAGGAATCATGTCCTTGGCTTTATATCCCACGTTCAGGGCTCTGATAATGAAATTCCATGACACAGGAGACCTGGGAGGCAGGGACGTTCTTCCTATGGATTTCTGAGTTCTCTGCAAACCAGAACCAGATGCTCTGAATTCTTGGGTCAGGTTTTCCCGGGCATCCTTAAACCAGTCTGCAATTCTGGCCATCCTACAGCCAGCAGCAGTGAGGACTCTGAAGGCTGGCTCTCAATTTTTAAAATCCTTCCCTTGCTTCAGCCTGCCAACCATTTGTTTGATGAGGTCTAAGCACCAGTTAACCCGTTTCATCTGAATGTTGACTCTTTTAGCTCCTCCCCCTTCCTCCGACTGGACGGACGGAAACCATCATCTCCAGGTGGAAAGAACACTCCATGAATTTCACTTATGAAGCTGTCCGCTTTGCGTGCGCTTGACCCCAAAGGAAATCCCAAAGGAGCCCTGTTTCTGTGGCCTCCCTTCTGCCCAGCTCACCACCCCTTGCTCCTGCATCGCCTGGGAACTGGGTGTCTTGATACCTTCACCTTCACCATCATCGAGGTGATGTACTATTCATCGAGGATATTCCAAATACCACGTTTGTTTGTTCTCATTGTTGCTGTCCTGGTTAAGTTAGTCTTATGCTCTTAGTAATTTCACAGTCTGAACTGAGCAGATGATCAGGGAAAAGGTAGGAAATTCATGGAATCATTAAGGTTAGGACCTTGCAGGTAAAGGATCCCAATCAATATTCTGCCCCAGTGGTTCTCAACCAGGTGACTTTGTCCCCCGAGGGACATTAGCAGTGTCTGCAGACATGGTTGGTTGGGTGACTGGTCACTGCTGGGAGGAAGTGCTGCTGGAATCTGGTGGGTAGAGGTCATGAGGCTGCTACACACCCTATAGGGCACCGCCTGCCCCTCCTCCCCATAAAGAATGATCCACCCAGAACATCCTTAAAGCTGAGGCTGAGCCATGCTAATGTCTACCTAGTGAATGAACCCTTTCCAGCCTCAGAGTGGACAGCTCCAGGGACAGAGCTGCTCAAGAAACTGTGCGCAGGAGAAGCACCTCCTACCCTAGACCCACCCATGCTGTAATGAGCTGGTGACCATGGCGAGAGCAAGTGGGACCAGGAGACCCCTGGGGGCTCAAGATGTGTAGGGGAACCCCAGGTATGTGGTGACTGTCTTCCGTGCACAAAAGTGCATACACACATTTATTAAAAGAGAGGTGGTTGCAAAGGCAGGTATAGAACAGGGACGTGGAAGTTGTGGCGGGGTCGGATATGGCTCTCTGAGGATGAACACTAGCTCTCACTGAGGGAGGGTTCATGCGAGCCCCTAAGTTCACAGTGAAGAAAATCCGGAGGTTTCCTCCATGCACTTTGTTTACTTCTGCCCTAGTCCCTGCTCCATGCTGTTCCTGTGCCGTTGATTTTTTGGCCCCAGCGGCGTTCATGCTCGGCCGGGAGACGAGAGGGGACGGTGAGGGTTGAAATTCCAGGAGCAGACCTGCGGGACGCTTCAAGGCCAGGAGCGCCGTCTCCCTGGCTCTCGTCCCGCTGGAACGGCCTCGGCATCCCGTCAGTGGGACCAGCTCTCACGGCCAAACCTGTGAAGCTTGCCAGCAAGGGGAGAAGAAAAGGCAAACCATTACTGCGAAGTTTAGGACACAAGTGGGGAATGAGTGTGCGTGCATGGCTTAGAGGATATCACTCACTCTCCCAGAAACTCTGGATCGCCCTGCAATAAAAACACGGAGCATCCTGCTCGGGGCTGAGAAGGGCCTGGAGTGTCTCCTGGGGGCGTCTTTGAAAGGCTGCCCAAACCACAGCCCTAATCACCGAGGCACGTGGCTGATATTTTAGCAAGCCTGCCTAGACTGTCACGGAACAGAGACTCAGGAATACTGTCCCTTCGGAAAGCCGCTTCCCATTCCCTCTCATACCCGTCCGGTTCGGGCAGGTGTCCCACCATCCGGGGAGGATGTTTGTTTGCACGGTGGCCGGATACCAAGGGCATCGCTCAATACTCTTTTCCCAGGGGTGGGGCTCGGGACTTTTGGCACCACGGTGTGTGTTGCTGTAACAATAATGTTTTACATTAATAATGTTGCTTTCATCCAGATGGGTTTGAAGCATCCTACAAGCTTTGTTAAGTAATGAGAACAAGTTTTAACAGTTTAATTTGTCTATCATTGAGCGTAGTTTCTGGGTGAATCATGGGGGGTTTTTGACCACACACAGCAATGGGATATTGATCTGGGATGGGGTAGAAACAAGGGTTTCCACTGAGCTTCAAGGAAGCCAAGCCTTGGTGTGAACTGGAAAAGCACCAGGTCCCACACGGGTTGTACACGGAGTGAGTGAGGACCGAGATGAATGGATACGTCCAGTGCCTGGTGTTATAGGAGAGGATCAGAGAGGTTATGCGAGTGGTCTGAGATCACACAGCTAGTGGCTGAAGCAGGCTTGAGCAGTCTGTCCCCCACAGCAGTGCTGATCTCAGAGAGAAGGACAAATTCTTCAGGGCTGGAAGACTGGTCTCAGGAGGTTTTCTCAGGAAGGCCACTTTTTGCTTCCTTTAAAGCTAAGAGATGGATCTTGAGCAGTAGTATGGGGAATGGTTTGTTCCTCTGCAGGATGGAAGCGGGAGAGCAAGCCCTGGGCGGGAAGACAAATTGCTCTCACGAGGGCACCATGCACCCGGAACAGGGGGATGGCGAGGCACACGTGTGCCCCATCTCTCTCTCCTCGCCACACCTCTGTGAGGAGGCCATTCTCGACTCCCTTCTGCTGCTGAGTACATGAAGTTTCAAGGAAGTAAAATGATTTGCCCAGACACAGCGCCCCGAAGGTGGTGCTCCCCACGGCTTTCCCGGTGGCCCTCACGCTCTCTTCAGGCGCCTGCACTCTTCTTCTCCTCTTACCCTGAGCCCCTGTCATAGCACCTGGCAAGGGGCAGCACCTGGCAAGGGGCCTTGGAAGGGCACCCACTGCATCCCATGTGCCCTTGAAGACTGACCTTGGCTGTCCTGGCTTGACAAAAGCTGTGAGCAGATCTGTTCCGGAGAGAGCTTCGCTAAAAGGAAAATCCAGCAAGCAGACCTTCCATGTCACCTCGTCACTTCCTGGGGAGGTGCCCGAGTTGGGCGTGAAAAGCGCCACCCCTAGGGACGTCCCTTCCTCATCCCCGGAACTGGCGAAGGTGTTAGGTTATATGGCAAAGGAGAATTAAGGTTGCTAATTAGTTGATGGGAACATAGGGAGATCATCCTGATGGCCCTGGTGTAATCACAAGGGTCTTCAAAGTGGAAAAGGAAGGTGGGCAGGTGAGCCAGAGTTAGGTGTGAGGACCAGACCAATTCTGGTCACAGATGGACGTCTACTGTGTTCTGGTGGTCCCTGGTGATGCAAGATTCAAGACCAACCTGGTCATCTCTTGTAGGGAGCTGCTGGTCTCCCTGAGCCTGGGCTCATCGCCTCTTCAGGGTCTGTTTGAACGTCTTGAGACTGGCTTCTCGTAGGCGGCTCCCTCCTCTGAGCACCTGGCCTCTCCCTAGTCCCTACTAGAATTCCAAGGAACCTTCCATTAATTATGCAAAGCACAGCAAACATGGTGCTGTCACGGCACATGCAACTTGACTGTAGACTGGGCCAGCAGGGAGATTCTGATGCAGGAAAGTCACTGCAGCAGGGACTTTAGGGCCCCACTGGCTCCATCTGCCCTGAGCTCTCCCGCCATTGTTGTGCCTCCCACCTCCTGGACCATGCCCTCCCTTCCCGGAGTCCACACTCCCAAGCACTTCGAGGGACAGCGTTCTCCCCACCCCCTCGGTCCCGCTGGGGCCCCTGTCACCATGTCTTCCCTGTTACAAATGTGCCAACAACAAAGGCAGCTTTGACATTCTTCCAGCACACAGCAGTCTGGCTCCTGGGTCTCTCCAGTGCTGCCACCCTGGGAGGACTCCGGCTTCCCCTTGCACAGTGAGAGTGTTTTCTCATCACTTTTCCCAAAACAGAGTGGCAATCTGTCTCCAAAGATGAAGCCAAATGACCCGCCGGAGCGGCAGGGCTGTCCTGACACTGTACACAGCGTCACTCCCTTTGCAGCTTGTAAGGGCTTCTGAAGCCGGGTACTCACCCTGCCTCTGAGCAGCGTGCTCCCGGCTCCTGCGCTGGCAATCTCCGTGCCTGGGTCGCAGATCTGAGCCTGGGGTCTTCCCTCCCTGAGTCATGTCAATGTTCCCTCCTCGGAGGGAAGCAGGCTGGGGTCCCCCGACCAGCCAGGCTTCTGTCACGCCACGCAGGTGCACCGCTCCCTGTCCCTCACACCAGCTAGCGACCCCCTGGAGCGCCTGGATTTTCGTGACACAGGACGCCACCAGGCTGGAGGAAGAGTGATCGGTTTCTCTCCCCGTTCCCTTCGGCACATTCTACTCCACAGCCCGAGGACGGACGTCCTGTCTCTGGGCCAGGGATGCACGCTCCTCGGCAGCAGCACGGAGACCTACTGGATCTCCTTGCATAGGAGCCGGGGTTGTAGGGAGACCCAGAACATCCACCATCCCAGCTCCTCTCCAGACTGGAGGTGGGGATCCTGACCAGGCCTGAGGCATCTGCTGTGCCCGGGGCCCCATGGACTTCCGGTGGTGTTTGCAGCCTCTTGAGAGCCGAGAAGAATGTTTGGGTAGGCCTGACCCCTGCTCACAGTGCAGGGCAGAGACTGGGGCTCTGGTGTCCGGCGCAGTGGGAACTGTGGCGGGGCCCCACGAATTACCACCGGGACGGCAGCTCAAGGCCAGGCTCTCTGATGAATGTCTGGCCACGGCACCCCGCTGCTCTCAGGCCTCTTCTCCTGTGTATCATTTCACATCACAGCCCATGCACATCGACCCTGGGTGTCCTTCACCACCTTTTAGTAGCTTGTAATTTACCCCTATTTGATTAGTCATTACAAGAGGGCATTGGGATGGGTTAGGTGTTGTCTCCCCAGATTCATATGTTGGTATCGCACCCCCAGAATGTGACCTTGTTTGGAGACAGGGTCTTTACCGAGGTAATCCAGTGAAAATGAGGTTATCCAGGTGGGCCCTAAACCCAGTGACTGGCGTCCTTATATCAGGGGATATTTGGACACAGAGAGAGATAGACATTGAGGGGGGACCATGTGAAGACATGGGGAGGTGGTGGCTGTCCACATGCCAAGGAGAGAGGCCTGGGACAGTCTAGGACTGCTGGGACTCACAGCCTCAGAGAGAACCAGCCCGGCCGACACCTTGACCGTGGACTTCTGGCCCCCAGAGCTGAGAGACAATAAGGTTCTGTTGCTTTAAGGGCTTCAGTCTGTGGGACTTTGTTCTAGCAATCCTACCAAAGGAATGCAGACCTTGTCATGTGTGTTTGTTATGACAGATAATCCCACGAGAGCATCTCCACGCCTGTGTGAGCAGGGTGTGAACCTTTGCTCCTTCTCCAGGACCCACTCACATGCTCCTGCTCCCCACAGCCCCTCCTAACCCCTCTGTGGGCACCATGTGTCCCCGCCTCCCTCCACCAGAGCTCCTGTCCCAGGCGGCGGTCTGCCCGGAAGTACAAGGCTGTGGGTCTCCTTCTCTTAGCACCCGTCATCCTGAGCCAGCGTGGTGGAGGACAGATGGGTCTCTGCTGCACACAGTAGGGAGTGGTGAGGGTGAGGATGCCTCTGGGCAGTGGCCACACTTGGTGGCCAGTGGGGACAGGTTTGTGTTGTGGCTGGTCTTTCTGTGGGAGCCCCACCTCGGGACCAGGCAGGACACGGAGGTTCTGATGCCCACGCTGGCTGACATGAGGGACCGAGGGTGGTGGCTCTTTGATGGGACCCCGGCAACGAATGCAGCCCCAGGCCTGCCAGCTGGGCCAGCAGGAGAGGGAGAAGCCACCATCATGGACACAATGTGTGACCTGGCTGAGACGCCCATCTTGGGGCGAGTCTTGCTGTTTGACCCAGAGTAAGCTGATGGCGTGTTAGAGTCAGTACCATGGAATTCATTTCATCGTGGACATGCTAAAAATCTGCTGCCTAAAAGTTTAGGATGCAGGTTTGAAATTGAAATGTCAGTCTTCCATAGATAATAAAAGTGCAAGTACAAGACGTTTACTGTGCTGCCAAGTTTTATCTTTGAGGAAAAAAAGGAGGTTCACTGAACATCAGTGAGCTTGAACCTCCTCCAAGTGACTGGGACTCAAGGAAGTTTCCAGATGCAGCTGAAACTCTGCAAACCAAGGCCAAGTTCCAGGCCTGGCACTTGTACAATTGTCGTTGAGAACCCTTTGTGTGTGTATGTGTGTGTGTGTGTGTGTGTGTGTGTGTGTAGGCATACGTGTGTGGATGTGTGTGCACATGCATGCATACATGTGCAGGTACATGCAGGTCCTGCACTCTGCTGGGTGGGGCCCCAGGTCCTGAGATCCGAGGGCTCAGTTGGGGTCACCCTCTCCAACAACAGGGATACCAGGCCTCCCTGACAGTGGCCTGCCTGCTGGCTGAGGGACAGAGCAGATGATTTCTTGCCCAATGAACCTGTACGTTGTTGACAAAGGGCATCCACAGGTAACCTCCTCTGTGGCCTGAGGGTTCCACAGGCTCGGGGAGCCACGTCCCTGGTACAGGGATTTGGGCAGTGCCCCTGGCATGTCAGCATGTGGTGTTCTAGGCTGTGCTTGTGAGGGGGAGTTGGTGTTTGCATGTATGTCTCTGAGTGTGACTGTGTGTACACCTTTGCCTGAGTGTGCACGTATGTGAGTGCTTGGAAGTGTGGGCATGTACATGTGATTGTGTGCACGAGTGTGTGAGCACTTGGGTGTGCATACCCGTGCATGCCTATGTATGAGTGTCTGCCTGAATGTGAACATGTGCATATGTGATGGTGCATGTGGGCGTGTGTGTGCGCTGGTTTGAACTTCTCTCATCTCTCCCCACCATGCCACGAGAACATTCCTGATTTTATTCTCTCACATTCCTCCGAAGTTCACACAGGGGCTAGAGACCGCCAGGCCTTGGCTTTGACACGAGTCAGCTCTGACCTTTCTGGGCACGGATGTGGAAAAGGGGATGAGCGGTATTTACGCTAAGATTAGCCCACCGGCGGGATGGCTGGAACAATGAAGTGAATGTTCTACATTTCCTCTGGCAGCCGGGGAACATCGGGAGGACAGGAAGCTCTCGGGAAACCTTCGTTCACGCCGGGAAACGAGGCCGAATAACAATTTCCCCCTCCTATTTGGGAACTGTTATTGCTTACTGTATCAGGGCAAAGTGCTGGGAAAGAACCGGGGTTGATCATTTAATGGCAAACCTTGGTGGGTATGATGGGCTTAAGCAGACAGGACCTCCAGATGGTTTTGCAGCTGCTGCCTGGTGCAAATCCGGGAAGCCTGATGCAATGATGCACCATATTCGGGTCGGGGGTGTGACCACCAAGGGTGTGGGAATGTGCATCTTTTGTGAGAGAAGTAGGCAACAAGTGCCCACGGCTCCTTATAGCCCGGTACTGAGCGCCTTGGTGACTGCCTTCAGTCCTCACTGTGAGGCTATGTTTAATGAGCTGCTGGGGCGGCTTTGGGTCCAGGACCCTGGGGGCCAGCAGAGCTGGGTGTGACTCCCTCCTTGTCATCAGGCCCCGGGGTGGGATGCAGACATCCCAGGAGGGATGGTACTGCAGGAGGGTACTGCCTTCTGATCTCCTCCTGGTGATCCAGGTACGTCCAAACTCCATCGCCTGTGTCTGTTTTCTCTTGAAGTTGGTGCAGGCCTGCAGACTTCAGCCAGCCCACGTTCAGGCCCCAAGCAGAGCTCAGACCCACGGGGTCCCATCCACTCTCTCAGGGCTTGGTGTAGGGGGGCTCCGTGGGGGAGATGGCAGCTTGGAAAGCTGGGCGGATGCAGTGTGGGGCTGGTTGCGTGTTTGACTCCAATTCTGTAGTTTGCCGAAGGCCATACTGGCAGGCGTTTATTTTCCATCTGAAGATCACTTAGAGCATTCAGACGGCCTTCTCATTTGCTGCAAGCTTGTGTTCAGGACGGAAACCCTGAGTGTGCGGCTTTGTGGACTCATCTCCTGGACCTGGTATGTTCCCCCATGTATCTGCCCAGAAGCCATGCGACTCGTATTTTCAATCCAGAGGTCTTTCCTAGGCCCCCCCTGCGATCCGTTACGGGGGGGAATGCCATCCCCTGCCAAGCATATCTGGAAACATACCTGTGAGTACTTATGTGGATGCAAGAATTAAAATACTTGCTGAATTAAAACATGGGGACACACAGGCTCTGGGGTCTGCTGCTCAAAGTGCCAACAGCATGGAATGAATGTGGAATCATTTTCTTCTTCCAGTGAGTAGGGGAGGGAGGAAACATTTAGACATTGGGTTTGATGAAAGAATGTTGTTCCTGCCCCTTTATTCTCGGGTGGGATGAGGGTTTGAACATCACTCTGGGGCTGATTCCTCCTGGAACGAGCCCTCTGCCCCATCCCCACTCAGAATGCCATGAAGAGAAGAGGGGAGGTTGGATCTGCGTTGCCATTTTGCCTCTAAGGGCAGGGCGGTGTCGGGCGGGACTTGACTCCCACAGAATTAGTTCATGAAACTCCAGGATCGGTCGGGGTTTTCTGGGCACCCCGCTATCTCCCCTGATGGATCTCCTGACAGAGACTGAATACGCTGCTTCTTAGTAATGGTGATCGCCTCATGTTGTGTATCTTTAAGAAGACTCCAAAATCATAAAGCACACTTTCAGGCGATGCAAAAGGTTTGAATTTGCAATTCTAACCCTCCTTCCAACTCGCGGAAAATCATGATTTCTTTGTAAGATGTTAAACATTAAAATACATCTAATTTGATTGTACACATAGCTTTCCCTGATCAGCCCAGAGAACACAGTTATTACCATGCAAAGGCAGTTTTGTGCTGCTGTCGCTCTTGCTGTGGGAACTTAAGAAAGGGGATCTTGGTTTTTATCCATCCTCGTCAATCAATGTGGGGGTTGATTGTGTGATATTTATACCAATTTACGTCCAGGTGCATGAATTGTAGGACAATGCAAACAGGCTTATGGAACTTTTATTTATATTTTGTACTTTTGCTTTCCTCTCTACCACAGAAATTTAAAGGATAGGAAAAAAAATAAGTGAATGGTATGGAAATTCAGCTGAACAGTTGGCTCGAAATAATAGAACCCTTTCATGTTTACTGTGGAGTTCCCTATTCATGAATCATGATGCCAAGTTTGGGCAAATATGCCAAGTGTGGATTAAGTTACAGCCAAGTATGTTGGCTTTGCCCATTCAATTTATTCTTGGCAAACTTCAGGGAGTATTTATAATAAAGTCCCATTTCGAACATTCTATTGCCCCAATGGAGTTCTAATAAGGCAGGGTATTTATTTAATGTCTAACTCGAGGAGTTCAAAGCGCTTTATAGGCATTCTTTGACTGATCTTTATATCCCTGCAAGATTTTACAGATTGGAAAAGTCAACTGCGGCATGGAAAGTTGCTTGAGATCACCCAGGAAGACCTCGGATTACTCAAGTTAATCACACACCTCCCAACGTTTACCTCAAACGGCGATGCATTCCCAACCTCTTATCTAAATGGTGTTGAATAGAAAAGTATTTGTTTATTCCTCCATGGAGATCTTTAATTAAGGAAAGTGAAAACCCCACAACACTTACGCTTGTATGTCAAAGCATTAATTTGGCACAGTATTTTTCAAGTACTTGGATTCTCTGGCGAGGGAATTAGTGTTTTAGTAGCTAGAGAACCAAGAGTTTGGGAGGTGTCCCATTTGGATAAGTACATCATGGTGATTTTTTCCATGGCTTCCAGAGCAAATCACACTAGGCCTTGGGTGTATGTGTGTGTGCGTGTGTAGCAGGGAATCACAGGGCTGAGGGGTGGATGGTATCAGAGAGATCGCCAGCTAGGAAAGCCTTCAGCCTGAGTGTTACCACCATCCAGGCATCTGCTGTTCTCGGGCACCGGCTCGAAGAGGGTCCGTTGGCATTTTCTTCACACTTCTTACGTTTGCCAAGTTATACTTGTGCTAAACTTCACACTGTGTCTGAGATGGAGAACATGCCACATCGAGCCTTTGAAGATGATTGAAAGAAGCAGCAGTGTCCCAGTTTGAGTGCTTGCTCAGGGGTCTGTGTGCCACCATGTTCCACATGCAGCAAAGTCATGTTTTTTCCGTAGAGGCTTCTTTGAAATGTGGTGTGGAAAGGCCATTTCACCTGCTTGCCCTGATGAGCCCAGACCTGGTGTCTGCTCCCCCAGCCCTGCCATGGAGCTGGGGGAGCCCTTCCAGGGAGGCTATAGTCCCTGCGATCTGTTTCTCTTATAGCGGACACAAGGTCCCAGCGTCCACTCTGAGACTGCAGGTTGCGGCCAGAATTTCAGCTTGCACGACCGTTCCACATGTTCTCCCTCTTTGTCACTTGGGGAACAACATGCTGGAGTGGATAGCAGCTGGGGCCAGTTCCACCCGTGGATGGAAAGGCACGAAGGCAGGGCGGGGCGGGCGGGGGGAGGAGGAGGAGGAGGAGGAAGAGGAGGAGGAGGAGGAGGAAGAGGAGGAGAAGAAGAAGGAGGCGTTAAGATGCTGACTCAGCAGGAACGAGTCTGATCATGGGTGCCCCTCAGCCCTGTGGTGACTGTGTGGGAACCAGTCGCTCTGATCCTATTATGGTGGTTGGCATATGCTAGATGCTTGAGACCATTCTTGGAATGCGATGAGTATCTCATTCGTGTCCTAGCTGTTGTTATTCCCATACGTGTCGTGGGGTCAGACCAACCCTGCAGCTCCTCTCTCCCTGCAAGATTGACTGTAGGACAAAACTAGGTAGGCAAATGCCACCAGTGCTGAGTCGTGGAGGTGGGAGGCTCTGTGGTTGCAAATGTTGAGGGCTCTCTGCTGGGTATGGTGCAGGTGAGACAGGCTGCCGAGGCCCCAGGAGGCACCTCATCTTTCCCCCGAGGTCATTGAGGGCCGTGGGTGTTGGTGGGTGGTCTTTCCGGGAAGCTCACCACAGCCTGGGCCTCGGAACACAGGGTTTAAGGGGACACTGGGTCCAGGGTGAGTCACCTCTTCTGTTCCCTTGGCCCTGCCTACAGTGACCTAACTTCCTTCAGTGAGGCCAAATGGAAAGCCAGTTCATGTGGAGCTTGTCTCCAAGGGGCTCGTCCAGACCCCAGGAGGATCTTTGACTTTCCGGGGCCCGTTGGTGATCTGCAGTCTCACGTGAGGTGGGAGGTAGTAATCCTCCAATTCGGTGGATAGGAAGCCAGCCAAAGCCACCCTGGGTGCTGGACAGCTGGCCTGACTGGACACCTGGGTCTCCATGTGAGGGTTTCCTCAGTGAGAGGAAACATCAGGCAGGAGACCAAGGGACTGAGCAAGGCCACACTTGCTGTCACCCCGGAGACCCAGCACCTACCCTGTAAATCTCCAGGGGCCTGTTCGCCCTTCTGGCCAGAGGTCATCTTGTGATGGCCCAGACCTGCATCCTCACCCGTGGGAAGATGGCCACATCCCAGAAGGAAGCAGACTCACGTTGCAACTGACAGGGAGCAAACACATTTAGCCGAACTTAATACAGGACACAGGAGGGAAATGTACACATCAGCTTCTTTTCCCTTTTACGTAATTGGCCCAGTCAGAGGGGAATTAGGACATGGCCACGCAGAGATGAATAAGGAAATGGCAGATTTAAGAAGACGTGGTGAGAGAAAAAGGAAAAAAAAATGGTAACAGAATATAAAATGGATTAGAAGAGGTTAAAAAAAAAAAAAGAGTCATAATTCCAAAAGCTGAGTTCAGTCATATTGAGGGTCTGTTTTTAGGACAAGGTAAAAACATGGAGGAAGACTGCTAGAAAGCATATAGTCACTATGGGTGAGATATGGCAGGGTTTTTGTGTGTTGATGACTTCTGCTCCTCAGGAAAGATTTGTAACCCTCGGAATGATGCTCTTCCTGCAGATGACCGAGGTCACCTGCTAGACCTTGCCGGAAATAAACAGTAGCAGGAGACCATCTGTTGCATTTTGAGAGATCACGTAAGATGGGGTGCCTGGGTGGCTCAGTAGGTTAAGCATCTGCCTTTGGCTCAGGTCATGGTCCTGGATCAAGTCTCATGTTAGGCTCTCTGCTCAGTGAAGAGTCTGCTTCTCTCTCTGCCTCTGCCTGCCCCTCCCCCTGCTTATGCTCTGTATCTCTCTGACAAATAAATAAATAAAATAAAAAAGAGATTACATAAGAAAAAAAAGGTAAGAATTTGAATACTATAATTAATAACTTTGAATTGAGAGCTATGCGTCAAAGGGCGTGCTCGCCAAAGGGAGAATCCAGCACCTTCTAACTGACCCTGAGGGGCATTTGCAAAAATTGACTTGATATTTAATTATTAAAAAAGAAAAGCTCAATAAATTTCAAAGAGCAGAAGTAGTACTATCCACATTCTTTGATCACAATTCAGTAAAACTTGAGAGAAATAAGGAAGATATAAACAGGACACTGGAGCCCCCGGAAAATTAAAACAAAACAAGACAAAATAGAACATTCCTACATGATGGATGGCGTAAAGATAAAATCAAAACCACAAACTATTAAAATATTTGGTGTTTTGCAAAAATCCAGTATCAGTGATGAATGATAACTTTGACGGCATTGATTCTGACAGTGAAAAGTGGAATATCCCAGGTATCTACCACGGAGGGGGAGGTTAAAGACGTTATGACTTAGCGTACAATGAGCCAGCTGGCTGTGGAAACCTCTTTACTGGCATGGAAAGATGCCCACGTTTTACGTAAGAAAACCAGGACTATAGAATCATCGCACTTTTTAAAACTGTGGTTATGTTTTTCAGTGGGTGGTAGGATAATACACACAATTTTTTTTTCTTTCTGCTTATGGCTATTTTCCACTTTGTCTTGATGGGTGTGAATTAATTAGGTATCAAAATAGACAAACATACAGATGCAAAGGGGGACGAAGCGGACAATTTGACGCATGACGGCCGAGGCAAACATCCAATGACTTCCTGAGGTCCGGGACAGTTCACCACGTGGACTTGGCTGGTATGAGATCTTCAGAGAATTTATGCTCAGAACATGCTTGTGTAGATACATTTTCGTGATCAACTTTATGGATTTCTGAACAAGTCCCACTTGATGTTTTCCACTCTTTGCATGACAACCGGGAGCTACTTACTAATCCTGAAACCAGTTGGTAAGGTTTAACTTTATTTCCAGAAATTCAGTGGCCTGTGTAGACAAGACAATAGCCCCGAGCCGTGTTCTGAATGATGGCTTCAGGGTACAATCACCCAAGACACCCTAACATACGTGTTTCCAGAGTCTAACTGCCAGAAATTCTGATGGATAGATTAGGTGATTTGGATAGATTTGGAAGCTATTTGCCTCCTCCAACCTTGTTAATAATCCTTGGATCGCCTTAGACCGTATCTATAATTACGGCTCTCGACACATCAGTAGATCTGCCCATCATACGTCTAGGCTGGTGGGGATTCTGTTACACACAACCAAGTACTTAACAGCTAGGCCAAATATTTGGCCTGGAAATTGAACAGACTCAGTTTTCGTGCTGAGAAACACTAAGCAAAGTGCAGTGGCCTTAACTTGTCAGTGACGCTTCCAGCCCTTTTCAAGTTAGTTTCTCAAAAATAGAACAACATGCACACTTTATGGAAATATTGGAGAAAAAAACCCACATTTCTATAAAGCAAACCACAAAAAAACAGCAACAGCAGCAACAACAACGAAATAAAGAATACTAGGAGAGACCCAAGGGTTTATGCAATTCAACCATTATTTGCAGGACCTGATCACAAGAAAGGGTTAACAAAACATTTCTAGGAGAGTGGTCTCATGAAGCCACAAGGAAAACATCTAGTTTGGATCCACAATAGGTACAAGGCAGTAGTTCAAACTGAGAAAGGATCGCTCATTCCCAAAAGGAGCAATAAAGTGGTTGGATCGGAGTAAAGGAGGTTACTCCAGAGTGCAATTGTCAGGGCCCCCCACTCAGGGTGTGAGATTTAGCAAACAAACATACAGAACACTCAGAAACATTTGATTTTTGGATAAACATTGACTCAGTTTTTTTACGGTAAGTATGTCCTGAATATTGCATGTATATGTCAAAAAAATTCATTAATGATCTGAAATTTTTTTTTCATTAATGATCTGAAATTTAAATTTAAACTGGGCCTCCTCTATTTTATCTGGCAACCCTTCCCCTCTCCACCACCAAGAATGGCTAAATTGGTTTTCAGAAACAATATTCATGGAATCACTTTTCGGCTCTCACTCAAGACATTCTTGACCCGAATAAGTCTGTTGCCTGTAACCCCTTTCCATCCAAACAATGTCCTTGGCAATGTGCTTTCTGTCAAGAGAACGGCAACGCTGTTGGCTCAGTGTGACCTGGCTTCGCAGGTGATGGGCAGCACCTATAACCCAGTGTCGGGACATTTTGTAGTGTCTGTAAATCTCCTTTGGAAATAGGGTGCATGGGCATCTTGGGAGGGTGAGTAATCCAAGGCCTAAATACTCTCCCATCCACCTGGGTGGCTCAGTCGTTAAGCGTCTGCCTTTGGCTCAGGTCACGGTCCCAGGATCCTGGGATCGAGTCCTGCGTTGGGCTCTCTGATCAGCGGGAAGTCTGCTTCTCCCTCTCGCACTGCCCCTGCTTGTGTTCCCTCTCTTGCTCTCTCTCTCTCTCTGTCAAATAAATAAATAAATAAAATCTAAAAAAAAAAAAAAAGATAAATACTCTCCCATCCCCAAACCAACTTTATGAGAACCTCAAATATAAGAACCCCCTGAAGGTTATTTATTGAATTTATATATTAACAACACCATCTAAGCCATTTTTGGTATCTTTGTTGGTGTTTCGTTCCACGTGGTGGGGACCTATCCCTTAGCAACACTGTTCCTTCCTCCCCTGTGCAGTGAGGGGAGTAGGACTAGCACATTGCTTTCCTATAGGGACTCGAACCCTGCACCATCTAGGCGCTAGGAAATCATAGTGGAGCTATGGTTCTAGGATTATTTTATGCAAAGACATCTTTGTGCATTTCTGCTCCTTATTTTCTTGACTGTGTCTGAGCTGGCTCTAGGCACCGAGATGCCAGCCAGGTCTCTGGTGCTGGGTGGGGGGCAAGGATGGGGCCAAGCGACACACAGCTGAGCAGCACCGCCAGGATCAGAAACCCATCTCTTGAGGCCGGAAGACAGGTTTGGAGGGAGAAGGGGGCAGACCTACATGGCAGTGCCTCTGACTTTTCTTTCTTTTCCTTTTCAAGTCAGCTGAAGCCTCAGTCCTCCACAGCAAGCCCTTGTGGGCAGAGCAGCTCGGTGCTAAGGAATGTTGTAACGTCCACGGGGGATGTTGCTTAGAAAGGGCAAGCTTGACGTCTCCCAGCTCTGTTGCCAGAACCCTGCTTCCGAGCTACCCGAAATGCTGGGACTCTCGGGCTGATGGTTTTGGAATTACTTGGTTCATCATGGAATACCAATGCATTGGGAAGTTGATCGTGTTTTTCCTGCGCAGTTTGTAGCTGAGGAAATGGGAGGTCTCTGAACTGTCCCTCCCAGGTTTTCTGACCTCCATGAGCAGTTCTGAGAGGGAGCTCACTCATGGGACACCTGGTGCTGGAACCAGCACTGCCGACAGCCTCTCTGCCTGATTTCGCCAGTAAGGACCAGGATGAGGCAGGCCAAGTGTTAATCACGCTTGTGGCTGTTAGCCAGAAGACAGAGTCTGGGTCCTGGGGGTTTGCCATCCCGAGACTGCCGTGCTTCCCAGCAGGGTTTCTCCAATGGAAAATTCTGTGAACAAACGTCTAGAAAACATTAGTGAGAGACATAAGCAGACCCAGAATTTTTCAGGGCCAGGACACTTCTCAAGGAGAAAGGAGACGGTGCTCCTTTGGGGCGTATTATTATTTGGTTTCTAGTTACTGGAATTGACCAAGAAGAAAGTGGGTGTGGGTCCTTTTTAAAAGGGGA
This sequence comes from Neogale vison, assembly GCF_020171115.1. NCBI lineage: Eukaryota > Metazoa > Chordata > Mammalia > Carnivora > Mustelidae > Neogale > Neogale vison. The sequence continues at coordinate 43,723,808 of NC_058093.1, forward strand.
TTTTTTTCTTGTCTACATGGACTTGAGGGAAAAAAGAAGTGAAGTACAGAGACACCTTGATCTGCCCATTTCTGGGAAGTAAGTGCCTGTAAAATGAAGTTGGCTTTGCTTCAAAAAGAAAACAAAACAACTTCATTAATCCTGGCCCTTGGGCTGGGCCTGTCATGGAAGGACTGAGCTGCTGCCCACCAGCCGTGGGGTGGACCAGGACCTTCGGCTCAGTGCGCGCTGGAGGCGGGGAGTCATCCTGCAATGAGCAGCCCCGTCCCCCTCTGTCTTGCGATGAGCAAACTTGGCCAGAGCCGTGAGGCTGCCTGACGTCATGCTTGCTGTGAACAGCAGGTTGGGAGTCGGTTGTCAGAGCGTCTGTCTCCAAAAAAGTTCTTTGCCTACAATTAGAGGCAAAAAGGTGAGCCAATGTATGTTTATTCTGAGTCTAAATCTTTCGCTAATTATGAATCCTGCCCACCCAAGAGTCTGCAACCTGCTCTCCCCAACATTTTCTCCCATAAGAATAGAATTAGGATTTTCCTGCTGCCACTTCTAGTGTCACGGACTCTTCCTGCTTGTGTGTTGAAGAACGTGGGTTCTGGAGAGCCGCGGTGAAGAGCCTGGGATCTGGGGAACTGCGGTGAAGAGCGTGGGTTCTGGGGAGGTGTTTGAACCCCACTCTCTCCCCTTCAGAAGACTGTGTCTAATGCTCTAGTTCCTCTTCCTCCTCCTCTATGGAGGGAGGTCATGCTGTCTGCCCCTCGGGGTTTCTGGAGGACTTTGGCATGTACCAGGCGCAGGGAAGGAATTCAACATTTAAGAGAGGTTAATGATAATACTACCAGATTAACAATATTCATGTATCTCTGCCACTATACTGCCTCAGCCAGACATTTGGGTTTTGAACATTTTTCTTCTACTTGGATTAAAAGACCTTCTGTGCATGACCTGTGGGCACTAGCCACCCTGTGTGAACAGAGGGACCCCGACATCACTCCATGAATAAGGCTAGTTCGGTGCTGCTGGTGGAGTGACCCCACGGCCCAGCCACTGGCCTGGCATCTCCCCAATGTAATAGAATCTGGATGGTAGGCTGTTCTGGCACATTCCAGCTGGATAAGAAACCTGGGCCAGCTCACCCCTCTGTGCCTCTTAAAAGATACCAGAAGCCTGCATGTGTTGATTACAGCAAACCGGTCCCAGAACCTTCTGAGGGTGGAAGATTTCTGAGTCTAAGTGAGTTATAAGCCCTACCTGGAGTGCTCGAGGCATAAGGAGAAGGTCCTTTCATTCTGCCATCACTTGGTCTCTGCTCTAGGGAGGCACCTGGCCAGCCTGGTCATCCTCTAGGGGCCCCGTGTGAGAGAACCAGGCCTTTACCTGCTGCATCACCCAGAAGGTCCAGACTGCAGGAGGAGCCAGCCTCATTAGCATACATCTTCCTTGTGCTCTGAGACTGTCCCAGACCAAGCCTCTGGGCCTGGATTTCTCTGCATGTGGATGGTCTGGCATCTTTCTCTTCCTTCTTGCTTCGTGCAAGTCCCAGGACAGGGGACGTTTTCTGTGGCCTCCTGCCATGTTCCCCTGACATCTTCCCCAGCACACCCCCCCACTCAGCTGCTCCAGCTCTCAAAACCTGTGACCTCTCTGTCCCTCCCACCCTGTCTCCCCTCCCAAATGCATCTTGCATGCTTCTGCCCTTCTACTTTTCTCCACATGCTGGGGGTCCTGGTGAGAAACTGTGTCCTCTGCTCCCAGGCTGAGCCATGATGCCCTGTCTTCACACAGCAGCCAGGGTAATGCTAAAAAAAAAAAAAAAATCCTATCCCCTCCCTCCTTAAAGCCCTATAAAATGTCACCACTGCATTCAGAATAAAATAGAATAACATACTAACTCCTCATCATGGTCAATTCTGGCCCCATCTGGTCTCCCTGTTCTCCTCTGAGCACTGTCGGGTCCCTCTTCCCATACTTTCTCAGTTTCTTCTCATCATTTCTTATGGCAAGCTCTTTCCTGCCACAGGACCTTTGCACATGTGGCAGGTGCTCTGCCTGACTCCCTGATCCCCACTCTATGAGCAGGGCTCCCTTCTTCTCATCCCTCACATCTCGGCTTCAGGGTTACTCCTGAGCTATGGCTGATCAAACTTTCAACCAGGTTTCCCAGGCTTTTTGGTGTTCTACCATGTGACTCCCTTCTTTGTACACAGCAGGCAGCAGATTCACTCACGGCCTCTGAGGAGGAGCAGAGCCTCCCTACTCATCACCCCGTATGTCCCCTGGGGCCCGTCAGCAAGTGGCTCTGGGTGGGTCCTTGCACACACTGGGCTTTGCTACAAAGCTGTGATCACCAAGACAGCATGGTACTGGCATAAAAACAGACACATAGACCAGTGGAACAGAGTAGAGAGCCCAGATATGGACCCTCAACTCTATGGTCAAATAATCTTCGACAAAGCAGGAAAAAATATACAGTGGAAAGACAGTCTCTTCAATAAATGGTGCTGGGAAAATTGGACCGCTATATGTAGAAGAATGAAGCTTGACCATTCTTTTAAGCCACTGTTACCCTTCTGACCACAACCCACGTTCCCATGCCGCAGCCCAAACAGCTCTCAGTCCCCATCCTCCTTCTATAATCCTCCAGAACCGCATGCCAGGTGTTCAACCAGCTCAGGCAGAAGCATACTGGACCTCTGGAAGCCACGCATACATTTCCACACCTGACTTCCTGGGTGTGTGTGTGTCCACGTGCCTGTGCACCACTCTTGCCATTACATCCGAGAGTGATGTCCCTGCTGAAATGACCTATGGCAAGCCAGAACCTCTTGTGTTGAACCCACAGAGACCCAGGCCAGATGGTGGTGCCATAGGGAAGGCCAACTCGGTAGCGTGGCCATAGGCTGAGATGTGAGCCTGCGTTCCTCCCATGAGCTCCCTCAGCCCCAGGCCTTGGGCCCACAGCAGATCCTCCTCCAAGCAGACCTTTCTTAACCTGCTAGGGAAGTTTCTGCACTCCCTCCAGGCACAGCTGTGAAGTCTTTTCTGGACAGAAAGTGCAGAAGGGGATGTCTCTGAGGTCACGCAGGCCCTTCTTGCCTGCACGTAGACTGGGGCCCTCCAGCTGGGGAGCCCTCGCCAGGAACTGATGTCACTGGCTGCTGGCTGGAGTTGGAAATCAGGATGGAGGGTAAATGGTACAGAGCCCGGGCCAGAGCCAGGGCTGGCCCTATGGCAGCGGGTCATAGCGGGGCTCACCTGGATGTATGTGGAGAGGGAAGGGAGGAAGATGGGTTTCAGAGGTGGGGCACTGGGGCTGAAGGCAGAGAGCACAGAGGACTCAGATGGAAGACTCTGGAATGTAGGACCAGTGTCAAGGGTCAGGGGACATGTCGGGATCACTGGTGCGGACATCATGCTGTCTGCAGGCACTCTCGTCGGGGTTCCAGCTCGTGCTTGAGCTGAGCTCCCCCAGAAGCTTGGAGAGCTGATGCTCTGGTGACAAGGACGCCTCCTGGCTGGGTCACTAACATACCTGGGAGTCTGTCCCAGAATAGGACTCCCTCCCTTTGGGGCTTTATGTTGCATGCAGAATAAATAAGCGATGGGGAGCCAAGGGGCTTTGTTTCTCCTTGCCAATACTGCTGGCATCAAAAGCATGGGTTTATCTGTGACTCAGGGCCCTCCCTCTACTGCTGGCTCCTGGCCGGGGGCATATCAGACCTGAACATCTGCCTGTTGCCTCTGGCCCTCTCCTTATCTAGACTGCTCTCCAGGACACGGGGTCCAGGGGCCGTGGGTGTGTTCCCGGCCCTGGAGGGCTGTGCTTTGCCTTTGCAAGAGCACCCGGAAAGCCGTCCATCGAGATGAAGCCGTGGGCGGTGCCTTCCGCGAAATGATCAGTAAACCTCTAATGTGTTCGGAGAACATGGGCTTTCACTCTTCAGGGTTTTTGAGAGCCATAACTGTGATTCAGCTCCTCATGAAGACGGCTACGGAGACTGTGCTCAGACTGTCTTCCAGCTCCTTCGTCTGTAAAAATAATCACGAGGTCCCCACCTATCTCCACAGAGAGTTCCTGAATGCCGTGGGAATTGGATGATGTTTGGGGAATCGTCCCGGTTTCCAGGGCAATGTTGGGCTGGGAGGGGCCATGAAATGTGGCTGGGGTAGGGTGTTGTAGGAAGGTCCTAGAGGTGGTCCAGGTTCTCAGGTGGACCTCCGCCGTAACCTCATCAGGAGGAAGCAGCTGCACCTGATAAAGGGGTTTCATTGCATTTCCCCTGATGCCCTAACTCACCCTCTGTCCCCAGGGTCATTGGCTTGGGCACAGCACCCTCCCCACTCCTCTCTCCCCTGCACGGCCAGGCTTCAGGGGATCTAGGAGACCTGGGATGGTCACTGGCCTGGATACGGGACCCTGCACTACCCACAGAAGTGTGGGTGCTGAGGGCGATCCTCTAGGGGGCTCCCGGGTGGGGTCTGTGGAATCTGTGGGGGGAAGCAGGTCACGTTCCCAGCTGAGAGGGCCCAGGACTGCTGATGTGGGGTTGAGCATGTTGAACTGGTTTGAATCCAAATGAAGGCATATCCAAAGTATGACAGGCATCTTATTATAGAAATACAGTGCGGGGGGGGAGAAGCCAAGTGACTCTGGGACCACCCGGGGGAACAACGGGCAACAGACAACAGACGGCCCACATCCCAGCTCACTTCTCCAATCCTGGGAACTGGGGAGGTGTTAGAACCTTCTACCTGGAAGTGAATTATTCTTCACCAGCAGCAAGCAACTACGGGCCCCATCTGTCGGGGCCCCTGGTACAAGTGGCCACACGTTTGCCCCCCATCCCCCGGGTCTGGGCATCCAGAGGCTCCCCTTGAGATCCACTCCCACTCCCGCTGGGTCAGACGGTCCCTGTCTCCCCCAGTCTTCTGCATGTGGTTCAGAATGTGAGATCTTGCTGGGGTACCTAACACTTTGGCCCAAACTTGCAAGGTCACCTCTTTATGCCTGACCTCTGAGTGATTCCTAGAGAATGTAGGGGGTTTGAGGGAAGCCTTGGAATCAGGGCATTGGAGGGCACATGCTGCTCTGGCAAGGGGGAACTTGAGCAGGTCCTGCTTATGTGTGGAATGGCTGCCCTGTGGCTCGGCTATCTGGCTGCTGTCGGTCATTTCCACGGCAGCTTTCAGGGGCGGAGTGACCACAGCCTTTGTGATCTGGTAAGATATGGAAGAAGTCCCTGCCATGGGGGGGCACAGGCCATCCTTGGAAGCAAGACACACTTGGCCTCTCTGAAATGTGGCTCCAGTTGAAGCAAGACGTTTTCCAGCGGTCTGGTGGGGGTGGGGCTTACTGAGAGCTCAAACACGCCTCCTTTCCTGATGGTGAGGCCAAATGAGGATTTGGAAGGTGGTTACCAAGTGTTAATTCAGTGAGTCTCATGTGTGTTTTTAAACTAACATTTATGGATGGTTGCTCCATGTTCAAAAATATCATATATATACATATATATATATAATATTTATATACATAAAACAAGATGATAAAGTAGCATGTCCAAGGCTATGGTGCTCACACACGCTGGGGACACTGTGTTGAGCTCAGGGTAAGTCTGAGCCCAAAGTCTGAGCTCATGACGTATCCTGCTGTATTTAGGTCACTGGCTTGAGAGAGCCCGACAATCCATGCCCGCAGTGGGTCCAGGGACTTGTCCTGTTTTCGAGAGGGACCTGGTCTCCCCGAGCCATAGCCCTCACTTCCCTGGTGGCTCTCTGCCCCGCGTCCTGTGACTACCACCCCACTTCTGCTGTATGCCTTCTGTCCTCGGGGGAAGGACAGTGGGCTTTGCAGGCAAAGGAGCAGGACCCCTCCCACAAAAACTGAGTTCTGCACAACACTGAGGCGTGTCCTATTACATGTAAACAGTAGAGCCTAGCTTGTAGGGGATCATTTGTTTTCCTTTTTTTTTTTTTTTTTAGATTTTATTTATTTATTTGACAGAGAGAGATCACAAGCAGGCAGAGGCAGGCAGAGAGAGAGAGAGGAGGAAGCAGGCTCCCCGCTGAGCAGAGAGCCCGACGCGGGACTCGATCCCAGGACCCTGAGATCATGACCCGAGCCGAAGGCAGCGGCTTAACCCACTGAGCCACCCAGGCGCCCCTGTTTTCCTTTTTTATTCTAAATTTTGGTGGAATGCTCTGCCTCCTTCATTGGCCGTGTGGTTGGAAAAGGCGGTCCTTATGTTTTCCTTCAAATGTTGAGTCCACTCATCTCCCAACTGTTGTAAGATACGTCCTATAGGATTTTCGTGTAGAATGAGATAAACATCCGTTGAGCTGTGGAGAATCTCAGCTTTATATTTTTAGCTTTAGATTGCATTAAGGAAGCTTCGAGATTTCCTTTGGTCAGACGGCAAGCGTGTAGCACATACATTCCTCCGTGTGGCGTCTCCCCTGGGAGAAGGAGCCACAGGGCCCCATGCTCGCAGCGCTATCAGACCCAGTGAACAGGGAACAGTCTTCTCTGCTCTTAAGGACTGGGTTTTGGAATGCCTGGCTCTGACATTTCTGCATTCCACATGGGCAGAAGGAACCCGGCAGAACCTGTCTGTCATGATTGTGATTGAAAAGGAAGAATGTTTTCTCTTACTTTGGGTTTGGGCCAAGACATGGAAATCCAGCCGTGACAACCGCCTCCACACATGGCCTCCTGTGGGACTTGCCTCTCCTCCGACCACAAACCCCTAAGCCCATGCATTCATGTGAGCAGTTAGAGTCCCGGAGTGTCCGCAGGAAGGGACTTCAAACGCTCCTAGCCAGATAGCCTCTGTTTCCAGAAAAGACAACATGGCCCAGGAAGGATGGGAGGGGCAAGGGCAGGCAGTGGACACCTAGCCTAGGTAATCAAGATTTCCCTCCTTCTCATAACCGATGGAATTATTATTGGCATTCTGCAGGTAAACCAACGAACAAATATTGGTGAGCTGTGTGACCTGCCCAGGTCTTGGATTCAAAAGAGGTCCATCAGGTGCATGAACCCATACATTCCCTCATGTGTCTACGTGAGTATGCATCAAGCTCTGTCTAGGGGACAGTGGAACCTGGGCATTTCTTCTCCATGCAGACATGGGACAGACCCCTGTTGTCTTCTGCACCCCTCCATATGAGGTCTCTGGCAGCTTGAAACCTCATCTACTTATCCCTTCTTGCTTGACACCCTCTCTCCAGGGGGAGAGAGTCATGTTCTCAGTGAAACGGCCCTTAGGACAGCACAGGATGGTTTTTAAATCTGGACCTTCCTGCATGCGTGTCTGCTGCCCTACTAACTCCTGGGGTGTCCAGTGGGCGCCCCCCCGCCGCCCCCCAACCCCCAGCATGCTGGAGCTGAACTTGCCAGCTTCCCTCCACACTCCCAGAAGCGTTTAGCACCAAGCATGTGGCAGGCACGCTCCTTCCTCTTTCCCCTCCAACTCTGTTCTGGGCTTACCTGGCTGCCTCCCTCCCCTTGGTCAGGACTTGCCCACATCTCCCTCAGCCTCTCCAGTTAAGCCCCCTGATTCTTGATCAGAAACACCCTTGCTCCGGGGCTGCCACAGCCCATTGGCTCTCTGTGGGGAGGAGGACGTAGCCAGCCTGGACTCCCGAGGCACGTCCCACCCCCGCGAAGCCTCATAGCCAAGATCATTCTCCCTTCTCTCATCCTGGCCTTGCAAAAACCAGAGTTTTTCCTCTTTTATTGTATCGTAAGGGAGTTCTGAGGCCTTGGATTGGTGTCTCCTTCCCTAGAGCTCGCCTTTCTGGGCCTCCGGTGAGGCCCCTGTTCTAATCAGATGGACAAGAACGCAGCGTGTGACATGTCTACAGCAACCTGCCTGAGTTGGCTGGTGGCAGAGGTGACAAGTTAGCTCTCACCTGTGGGCAGGAAGGCTCCGACACACTTGGCCATGTGTTCCGGACACCCAGCCGTTCACAGTCTGGAGGGGCCAATGGCTCAGAGTCTCCAGGGCTCACCCCTCCACTGGCCCCAGTGTGGACTTTGCCACCCACAAGTGCCATGCTCCAGGTCCCTCTAGTGAGGTGTTTTTAGATGGAGAACTTGGTCCTCAGGACACAGAATTCTTGGCTGATGCAAAGAAAGAGGAAGAGAAGGGTCTGAACCTCAAAATTTTCCTAGCAGCATTTTTCTTGGGAGACTCCAAGGAAATGCAGCTCCCGGCATGGGAGCCCTGAGCCGTGCTGAGAGTCTGGGGCTCAGAAGACCCAGACTGCAGGGTCCAGGGGACAGTCCTGGGAAGCAGGATTCAGTGGACACAGAGAGAAAGCTCGCCCTGCTCTCTCTGCTCTGACCGGCAGGCAGGATCTCGTCTGCTGCTGCCTCTCTGTGCCCCTCCTCTTCCAGTCTGCGCACCACCATGCCATCCCTTAGCAGAGGGCAGAGTGCACTTGAATATGGATCCCACACACTGTGGCAATGAGATCTTGTGTGGTTTTATCTGTTTTGTTTGTCTGTACAAAGGGATGGCCAGTGTGGGAAACGCAGGAGATAAAGGTGAACAGTGCTGGGGGGGGGTGGTGGTGCCCAAAGCCTGGTGGTCTCCGCCCTGGCAGCCCTCTCTCTACCCCACCCCATGCACCTCACGGCTGTCTACCTCTTCTCATCCTCTAAACTAGGGCCCATAGGCTGAATCTAACTGTGGCCCGTTTTTATTAATAAAGTTTTATTAGAACTCAAACATCTGCTTGTACATTGACCATGGCTGCTTTCCCATTGAGTTGTTGTGACAGAGGTCTACTGCTCTAAGAGCCTAAAGTACATACTACGGGACTCTTTACAAAAACAAATGTACTGATCCCTGCTCTAAACTCAACATTTGGGATACCTCCAAATTTATTTGCCTTCCTGGTCTTTTTTCATTTCCTTCTCTATCCTCTCCCTTGGTGGTCTTTTTAACACAAAAGCATTATTTTTCACCCTGTTAATTTGCTTCCACATCAAAACTTCAGGCTTTCTTTCAAAGTCCAGACATACAAATACTCATTGACTAAATTCAGCGTGTTTAAACTGAAACATTATCATTGCCCCCAACTCTGCTTCTCTTCTGGATTACCCTATTTTAGTTAATAACAACTCCAATCCACAGAGCTCAAACCCTGTGGTTAGTGGCATTTGCTGAATCTCTCAGACTTTTTGTGCTTTATCTCTCTAATCTGGTAAAGTGCTTGTCACCTGAGGAGACGGGAAATGTCCTCTTCACAGGGTAGGGAAGTAGGGACAGAATGGGTTAATGCTTGTAAAACACTCAACCCTAGGCTGACACAGAGAAAGGGCTCCTAATCCATCTGGATGGATGGATGGATGGCGCCTGGGTGGGACAGAGGGTAGGTAGATGAGTGGATGGATGGGGCGGGCTCCAACAGCTACATGGAGTTAGATATGGGGGCTGATGCCTTGACAACTCTGCTTCAGGAAACTAATTATGGCAACAGTGTACTAAATGGTTTAGAGGGAGGAGGGCTTGGAAGAGCATGTCCTCATCCCAGGTTACTAATGGTCTCGGCACTACCTAGATGAGCAAAGGTGAGAAGGAGCCAGGAAGATACTGCTGCACGACTGGATGGTGACCAGGGCTACTCAGGCAGAGGAGGGAGACAGAGCAGAGAGAATATGGGGGACTCAGCAGAGCGGCTGCAGCCTTTGAGCTCTGGGGACTGGGGGCGACTGTTAACCAAAATGGGGCAATCCAGAAAAGAAGCAGATTTGGGGAAAATGGTAAAAAGTTTGAGTTCAGACATGCTGAATTTAGTAAATACGTTCTTGTAAAGATCCCATGTTCTAGAAAGTGACTTAAAGTGGCTTATCGAAGTGCACGCTATCCAAGCGAAGGAAGTTAGGAATCCAGGGCTATGGGAACAGGATGTTGCTTGAAAGGTCGCTAAAAGTGAGCTGAGGAGACCGAAGAGGGGACCGAGGAGGAGTGCTGTCCACCTCCCGGTGGTTGAGAGAGGGGGCCTGAATGGGCTCATGTTTGCAGAACACTCAACTCTGGGTGGGCACAGAGACAGCCTCCATGAATGCTCACGATTCCTTGCGGTTATCTTGACTTTATTCATTTATTTATTTAAACATGCATGACCAGCCCAATAGAGTCTAAGATCCTTGAGGGTAGGTGCTGTGAGCTGTGTCTTATTATAATCCTCCTTCCCTTCTCCTTAGCGGCTCCCCCACCCCCTGCCCCCGGCTCTTAATACGCAAACTTGGTGGAGTAGTTGTCACCCAGTTAGTCTGGATGACTGAATGAGTGACCGGGATCCCATTAGGTTGGCTCCTGTCTGCACATCTGGTGCATGGGCACAGTTTCTGCCATGATGTGACCCTGGCCACAGTTCAGCCCCAGAGCAGGTCCAACCTCGAGCACATGAGCAAGGCTTGGCGTGTGCACCGCAGGAACGGAGTGTTGGAAGCGGGACCAAATGGGCACTCTGGGGGCAGAGGAAAGGGCCTGTGAAGTTTGTTGAATGTTTTATTTAGTGTGAAATTATTTCTCACTTTATTTGAGTTTTTTGCCGTAGCAGTAGGCATCCAGAGCCATGCTTAATTTAAGAATGTATCTGCTTATTACATGCTGTGATTTCCAATCATAAAATCTCCTAGAATTGTACTGAAAGTTGGCAGAGGTAAACAAACCATATGTAATCCCTTCAAAACTGGGAGTTTTGGATGTCAAGTAATGGATTGTTACATTACATTTTATTATTATTACTTTTGTTATCCACGTGGGCATTTTATAATTGAAAATTAGTGTACTTTTTAATTTAAAAAAGATTTTTGGGTCCTTAAAAATACACCCACTTCTATTTTTAGGCTTTTTGAAAACCTGATTTCTGCAAAATGAATAACTAAAATAATTCTTTTCCCTTCCAAAATTTGGGGAACAACTTTCACTCAGAAGTCAGGGGAGATGTATTCAACTAGGTCTTCATTTCTGTGCCTAGAGGGAGGGATTTATCTGCCTCCTAGGAATGGGGTCTGTGTATTATTACTTACTCTGCAATGTCCAATTTGGTCTTTGATCTTTGGGCCATTGTTAATTTTATGGTTTACACAATTCAAAGTGTCAGACAACTGCGAAGTGTTTGCTCAGCAAAGAAAACCAGAGCAGCACGCCTCCATGGCTCAGCAGCCCTCACGAACACGCAAGTCTAGAGAGACTCCAAGCAAATATTTGCACAGCAAATTGCATATTCCAAGGCTATGTACTCAAGTGAAACTCTTTTTCCAAGGGCCCCAGAGACTCAGGCGTCCTGCTACCTTCCTGGGAAGGTAGCAGTGGGTGACTGGTCCTCTTTGATTGGCCTGGCATGCTCTGGACACACAGAGAAAACACACGAGTGTGTCCTGCCTGCTGTGGGAACTGCATGGGTCTGTGTTCCTCATGGGATGATTTGGAGCTGCTCCTTTGGGTTCCTTGTGCAGGATTGGCAGTTGGGCGGGTGTTTGGGCAGATCAGGGAGTGGGGCAGTGAAGACTTGATTTTGGAGTGGGAATTGTGGGGAAGAGGATGAACATTTGGTGAGTACCACTACGTACATCACTAAATTTAAGTTCTTGTTTAATTTCCACAAATGCCTGTTAAGAGCTGGAGTTCCCCATTTTGTGGCATAAAAGTGGGCACCCTGTCCAAGGTCACATGACTGGTAAGGAGCAGAGCTGAGAGCTGTATTCAAGAGCGTGGGGGTTCCAAATCCCCCACACAGTGTCACAGTCTGGCTTGTCTTCTCCTGCTGATTAGATGAGTCCCCCACTCCAGGGGCAGCCTGCCTGGCCTTACAGCTTGAGGATGGTTCCCAACTTCTCGTCTCTCTCATAAGGGCGGGGGGCAGGACCTCACAGACCTATGATCTGGATACTTATTCTTCACTGGAGAACAGAGGGGTCATTACAGCAAGCTGGCTACTCTGGGCTGGCCCAGGGATGGATTTGGGGACTCTATAGGAATTCTAAAGACAAATCAAGGGCAGCCATTGATCTAGGGGCTTCTCGCACAACTCTTCTTGGGGTAACTTCTGGTGAAGGCAAAGTGTGTGATTTGGTCAGGGGTAGAAAAATATGTGGGTGTGCATTATATAAAACTTTAATGCCTGTGAGAAGTCCACAGATGGTTTTGTTGCTGGGGCCTCATGATCTGTGTTATAAGGCAGGCGCTGGCCAGCGAGCAGTCCATGGCCCATAGAATTTTATGGAGTCATGAGGGAAAAGCATCCTTTTAAGCCACAGAGTTAAGAACCACATGCATTTTTCAGGCCTCCAACTCCTCTGGTTGCCAGAATGGAACTCATGAGTATTTGGGGTTCAGGTTCCAGGCACAGTGGAGCATGGGGAGCTGGAGGGGAGTGCAGAGTGCAGAGGAAGAAAGGACACACAAGGACAGAGTGGGCATGCAGCCACAAAAGCCTGGGGCACTCCCCAGTGGCTCTTACACCGTTGGGATGATGCTGAGAGTCTGATGGGTGGCCAAGGTAGAGCATCGGTAGAGTCCTTCAAGGCGATGGGCACCCAGACTCCTGTGGCTCTGCATCCAGGAGGACAAAATCATACAACCACCATGTTTCTTTGGAGGGATCTCAGTCATCGGAGGGTAGATAGTAGAATATGGTTTGAGTTATCTGGTTTTTTTTTTTTTTTCAGCTTTTTGGCTAATATCAGATGTGTATTTCTTACTTGAAGCTGAAAGGAGCATGGCTTTATACGGACATTTTTAACTGACATTTCACTGGACACCTTCAGGTGTCAAAACGAAGCAGAATTAACCTTTCTGTCCTGTTCACACATTATAATTACTACCACATTCCAATATTTATGTACACTGCTGGGTTACCATTTCTAGAAGGTCTTAATCAAATGGTTGAAAAAATACATTCTGCCTCAGGTCTGTCAACTGGCCAGTATTTTCCTATTACGCACTGTAATGACATGTACCATTATTAAAGCAAACCTGACCTTTGTAAAGGAAGGCCCAGTCAAATGTCATACTCAGTATTCCAAAATGGCCTTGTAAAAATGCATGAAAGCAATCTTGGGAGAAGCCATTTTCCAAGAAAAGCCAAGTCAGAATCTTGTGAAATCTTGCTGGGTTTTAGTTTTCTCTATCAGATTACATCCTGGGTTTCCGAGGGGATTACAGATTACAAACCAAAAGGAAGGCCTTTTTTTTTTTTTTTTTTGAGTTGGAAGAAAAGCAAATAAAATATGCAAGATGTTTATATTTCCAACAGCTCAAGTATACACACACACACACACACACACACACATCTCCACACGCCACTAAGAACATAAACTTTTAATGAGTGCCTGCAGTCCTATCATTTTCTATGCACGAGTCTTTAGCATAAAAATTAGATTGCATCTGGAACGGTTCAACAGTGGAGAGGAGCTAAAGGCCCCGAGAACTCTCTGCTTGCCTGAAACCTGTCCCAGCTCCTTGAAAGTGACCATGACCTCTTTCTGTGCGTGGCCAAACCACCACTTCCACCCCCCACTCGGCCCGTCACTTAGGAGAGCTCTCCAGCTCTCCCTCACTTATTTGCCGCAGGAATGCACTCACATCCTGGGGTTTATGCCACACGAATGCAGGTGTGTCTGTAGGAAAATGGGGCAAGCAGACACTTTCCAGAGGGATGACCTCTGCAGTCCTCAAAAGACACCAGCACCCATGGACATCGCATTGCTCTTTCTGTTTCCAAGGGGAAGCTCAGGTGCCCCATTGTATTTTTCAGTCTTCATTGAGCTCTGAACTCTCAAGAACACTTGGGACTGCTTGTCCTCTGAGTTGGATATTAAAATCATGGCTTCCATGATTAAGACCCAGGCAGAGGAGGATGAAGATCTATCTATTTCATAAAACTACTTACTTATGGATTTGAGACTTGCCTCCCATCCACCCACTGCCCACCATTTTCCTCGATTCTGATCCCCTTTGCACTGCTGCCCACACATTTCTGGAAATGGTCTCTTTCTGCAGGGCTGACCCTCCCTCCTGCCCTCTCAGCCCTCTGCTTATTTTGTTCTGCTAATGCCTTTGCTATGTGAACCTATTTTGACTGGTTCTTCAGTCAAAACTGACCTCATCCAGATGAGGATTGCAATCCTACAACCTCCTCGCTCCCTGGCCCAACCACCCTGTCCTGGCAGAATTCCCCATTTTCCCCAGGGGACTGTCTACGTTAAGTCAAAAGAACATAGACAACATGAATGCACATAAATGTCACCCACCCATCTTCCCAAATGAGACTGTGAACATCTTGAGGACATTTCATTTGTAAAAAATATTTTGTGTCTTGCCTAGCATGTGATTACAATACTTGCTTGATTGTTCTTTGTTGAGTAAATAAAGGAAGGCCTGAGGCATGCATGAATGTATGAGTCCTGCTCCCAGCTCTTAAAACGTACAGCGGTTTCCATTTTATCTGTCATGGATGTAACAACACTCATTCCGTAGATTCTTCTGATAACGAAATAAAATACCAGGGACACCAGTTTGCATTAGGCGCTCAGCAAACACCAGCTCCCTTTCCTGGCAGCTTTCATTCAGCACCTTGGTATCTTTCTATACATTTTGGTATTTTGTACTTTATATACATTTTACTGTTACTATTTATATCAGCATTTTACTAGTGGCTAGGTGAGAGTCTGTATCTTACCCCCGGTAGGGGGATGATGTCCTGTGTGTGTTTGTATCTCCTTTCTCCTCGGTGGAAGTTCCAAGCATAATTTCTGCTACTTGAGGAAGCAGGTGTTTTTTTTTTTGTTGTTTTGTTTTGTTTTTGTTTTGTTTTTTTTCTGAGTCAGCTCCGCTCATTTCCTCAGGGGCAGTGAGGGCAGGGGCAAGGCCCTCACCTTGTCATTCCCAAGACTCTGGACCATGGCAGGACCCCCACCCAATCTGCCTGGAGGCTGAGCTTCACCCACAGGTCTGACCCTCCCATCCCATGGGCTGGCCTGTGACCATGACCCTTGCTAGAACCTACAGCGGTGATATACAGTAGGCCCTTATCATCCCCCAGAACCTGGAGGAATAGGTGTGTCCTAGGTCATGGTGGAGAAATACATCCAACCTAGTGCACATGCATGCATATGTACACACACACACACACACACACACACATACATACATACAGACACACACACATGCATACCCCTGAAGCAAGCATCTTATAAAAAGCACATATGATGTATTCTGACATTGTTATTTTTATTCCACTCCAGGCAAGCCTAGTCTATTTCAGTTTTTTAAATGCTAGCTGTGGCTCTCTACATTGATTTCACATAATTTACCTCAGTGGCTTGAGGCCCTCTATTAGCAAAATGATGTCTTAGGCAATTACCCAGAAGACCAGAGGAGGAGTTTCAGTGTAGCTCTATGGGCATGAGGTGAGCTTATGCAGGTGGTCAGACTTCATGCTACGGTGGCCACAAGTAGGACCAGGACTAAGGTGAGGCAAGAAAGCTGCCTAATTTAAAGGCACAGAATTTAAGGAAGTGCTCAGTTTCCAGACTGCAAACCTGAGGGTAGGATCTTACGTTTGGTACGCTACCCTAGCCCAAGCCTGGTCCCTATGAATAATCATTCTGTTTTTTTTTTTTTTTATTTATTTTTTATTTTTTTTTATTTATTTATTTTTGTACAAAGTTGGACTTTTTACTTTTTATTTTTTTTTTAAATTTTAAATTTCAATTTCTTTTTTTTCCCAATTTATTTATTTTCAGAAAAACAGTATTCATTATTTTTTCACCACACCCAGTGCTCCATGCAAGCTGTGCCCTCTATAATACCCACCATCTGGTACCCCAACCTCCCACCCCCCCGCCACTTCAAACCCCTCAGACTGTTTTTCAGTCCATAGTCTCTCATGGTTCACCTCCCCTTCCAATTTACCCAAATTCCCTACTCCTCTCTAACGCCCCTTGTCCTCCATGCTATTGGTTATGCTCCACAAATGAGTGAAACCATATGATAATTGACTCTCTCTGCTTGACTGATTTCTTCATCAAAATCAAAAGCTTCTGCACAGCAAAGGAAACAGTCAAAAAAACAAAGAAGCAACCCACGGAATGGGAGAAGATATTTGCAAATGACAGTACAGACAAAAGGTTGATATCCAGGATCTATAATGAACTCCTCAAACTCAACCCATACGAAACAGACAAACACATCAAAAAATGGGCAGAAGATTTGAACAGACACTTCTCCAATCAAGAAATACAAATGGCTATCAGACACATGAAAAAATGCTCATCATCATTAGCCCTCAGGGAGATTCAAATTAAAACCACATTGAGATATCACCTTACACCAGTTAGAATGGCCAAAATTAACAAAACAGGAAACAACATGTGTTGGAGAGGATGTGGAGAAAGGGGAACCCTCTTACCCTGTTGGTGGGAATGCAAGTTGGTGCAGCCTCTTTGGAGAACAGTGTGGAGATTCCTCAAGAAATTAAAAATAGAGCTTCCCTACGACCCTGCCATTGCACTCCTGGGTATTTACCCCAAAGATACAGATGTCGTGAAAAGAAGGGCCATCTGTACCCCAATGTTTATAGCAGCAATGGCCACGGTCGCCAAACTATGGAAAGAACCAAGACGCCCTTCAACGGATGAATGGATAAGGAAGATGTGGTCCATAATCATTCTGTTTTACAGATGAGACCTTGTCACTGAGAGGCCAAGTCGTGGCCTCGGCCCTGGTGGTGGAGGCAGGCTTTGCGCCTGGATCGGGCTGACTTCCCAGGTCTTGTGAGCTTACTGCCCAGCCCTGTGGGAGTCCTTGGGCATACCACATCGACATCAATGAAACAGTATCCCTGCAGGGAGACTCTGCTTACGTGAAATAGGGAACTACATCCGGTACCACACAGTGGGGCCAAGTGGAGATGAACAGGTTACGTTTCTGCAGTCAGGGTTGGGTTTCTTGGTTTGGTGGTTTCTTAAAACACAAGTCATATTCCACAGCCCTGAGGCTGGACAGGCTTAGCCCTCTGTGCTTATGAATGAGTCATTTCCCACCCACCACGACCTGGAGTGTGGTTGATGGAGCAGAGAGTCAGCAGGACAGCTGGAGCAAATACCCGGGGGGAAGCTCCGGAATAAGCAGGCCTATGGCCCCAGGCTCAGCTGTCACACAGTTTAACGTGTCTTAGGTTAGAGGCCGCAGGTGGCATGGGAAGAACACAGATAGCCCTCATCGGTGTTTCCTGGCCAGACAGCCCCCTCCCCTGAGGTCTCCTCACTGTCCACTCATCTACCCATTCATCCCTCTTCCTTCCCTATCTGCTTTCACCCTGCTTCCCTTCCTGCATGTTGCCCTTCCTGACAGCTGGAATGCTGTAGCTCTTCTCAGGTTAAGAGGAAGCCTGTCTGCCTGGCATAGATTGTGGCCGGTTGTGGCTAAAAGAGCCTGAATTTGCATCTGACCTGTGGGCTGCCAGTCCCTTGTGAGCTCATGAAGGAATGATGACTTCATGACGACCTCCAGACACTGCTCTCTCTGCATCTGGTCTATCAGCCCCTTGTGCAAGGACTGGGAGCTATAACGTGTACTGAACACCTTCTAAGACACCCAGCATAGCCGAGTGTCACAGGGAACGCAGACTTGCAACACATATTTGTTCAAGGACTAAAGACCCCACATAAGGACAAATCCAGTCAAGAGAATTCAGGCAGTAATTGAGGAAGTCAGTACTGGATCCCACGGGGGAATGGAGGCTTCAAGTCAAGGGGAGAGGGTCTGTTTGCCTCTGTCAGTGGCTGAGAGTTTTAGTGGAGATGGAACCTAGATCCAGCTTTTGGTTAATTCACTGCAACTTTCTGACCCTTAGTTTCCTCAACTATAAAATGGGGACAATATAACCCTGACCTCCTTGGTGGGTTTTGAGGGTCAAGTGAGGTGGTGAGTGTAAGACCCAATCATAATGATGAATATCAGCTGGTAGTTTTGCAATTTGGGCTTAGCTGTGTCCTTGGCAGAAGGTGGCTGCTCTGCCACGCCCCATTACAAGTAGTTAGGAACAGCCAAGTCTCCCTGTTGGTGGCCTGCCCTTCCCCACAGGGTGGCTTTTGGAGAACAGACTGTGGACTGTGGACCAGTGCCTTCATCTGCGCTTGGCAGTCCCATCTGAAATTCGCCAGTGGCTGTGGATGAAACTTTCCCCTACTTGAAGTCAAGGTAGGGTTCTGACCCCAGAATTTTATTTTCTCTGACACCAGAATTTTTAGCACTTTGAAGTCGAAAGTAGTCTTCAAAGACAGGGAAGACGTGTACCTCCATATGATTTTTGTCTAAGGAACTATAAATGAAAGTCAGACCAACTCTTTCTCTCTTGATCACCAACACCACTTGCTTTGAAAAGTTGGAAAATACAGAAAAGTGAACATATATACATAGACACACCAGCCACAGTGTCGCTAACCATAGGGGAGACATTGTTAATATCTTGTTGTACTATAATCTATCCTCTTGAATATGTTTTCTTTATGTAAATAAGGTCCCTATATAGGTAATTTTAGATCTTTTTTGGTTGTTGTTGTCTAACATTATAATACAAATATTTCCTGGTCTTAAAGATACTTGGTAAACAAACTAAAGTCTGCATTGCACAGCATTGGCTGTATGGGTCATGATCTATTCACCTTGCCCCATAATGTTGGACACAGATTGTTCCAGAATTTTCTCTGTGATAAATACTGGTGTGGTAGGTGGCAGGAATGTATTTTATATCAAATTCTCCCAACACCTTCCCTGGAAAACATTTTACTTAGGTCTGATGCTGCTCACAAGAAGGGAGAGATGGGATGTTTACATCCTTCCCAGAGAAAATACTTGTTCACATGTTGGCCTTTGTCATCGGATGGTGTCGATGGCTTCCTGGGCTCTCCAGTGCCTGCTGTAGATTTTCCACGCCGAGGGGAAATGCCGATGTTCTAAATCATGGGAAGTAGCACACTTATAACAACAACAATGACCAGGCACTGCAGGTCATCGCCTTAATCCTCACTATGGCCCCGTGAGGTGAGTGTGGTGATGGTTTTTACAGATGAGCAGATGGAAGGTCAGAGACAGTCAATAACTCACCCCGAGCCTTGGAGCTGGTGAGTGGAAGGTAAACTTGGAAAGAGCCATGCACACACTCCCTGGGGAAATCATGTCCAAGGGAAAGAAAACAAAGCCAGTTGCATTGACCCAGTCGCCTTGCCTGAGGAGGGAAGCTGGGTAGAGACAAGTAAGGATGTATCCATTTTTCATTCGTGAAGCTTGGTAATCAAGGATGCAAATTTTTCTAGCTTCCATGCATATACTCATTCTTCTGGTCAATGGCTCATTTAGTTATTAATTTGATCAACAGATATTAATCGAGTCTCTACCAGATGCCAGGTGGGGAATGTAATAGTGAGCAAAGCAGGCTGTCCCTGGTGACTTGTGGGGAGGCAGATGCTGGATCATTTCACACACATGTGCACACGTACCCACACTTTAACTACAACTGTGATAACTGCCCTAAAATGCGTAAGTTTTCCTAAGAGGTTGGGGGGAGTTCCCTGGGCAAGGAATATTTACTGAAACCTAGGGAAGAGCAGGAATTAGCCAGGCAAGAAGCAAGAGGCCACATCAGTGGCAGTGGGAGTGTACACCATCCCAGAGTCAGAAGAGTGGGGTCTGTTAACTATGTCAGTTGGTAGACCACATCTGGCCTACCACCTGTTTTGTCAATAAAGTTTTATTGGAACTCAGCCATGCCCATATGCTTATGTACTGTCTGTGGTTGTTTGTACACTACAACAGAGACCTTGTGGGCCACTGATCCTAAAATATTTACTATCTGGCCCTTTATAGAAAAGGCCCGACAATTCCACCCCTGGAGAAATGGAACAGTGTCTGCGAGGTATGGTGAGCAACAGAGGAGGGGGAGCCAATAGGCCTTACAGGGGTAGGAGGCCACATGCAGGAGTCTGATCCTTTCCTGAGCAGCAAGAGGGAGACATTGAAGGTTTTGCACAGAAAAATATGTGAATGTGTGATTTTAAAAGATTACACTTTTCACCTAATGGTCCCTAATGCTGAACTTTCAGGCTTTCTTTCCTTGGTTTATAAATAGTAAGTGGTCACTTAATAAATATTTGCTAAATATAAGAACAAATCATTGCAAAATGTTTCAGTGGTAATCCAATTTAATAGGAATACAATAATTTAGTGAGACCTAAATTTTATATCTGCACTTCATGCTATTTTTATATATAATTTTATATGTGCTCTTATTTTACATGTGCACTTCACACTATTTTTTTGAAAATGCGCATCTTGTAAATAAGTCTTAAATATTATTATTAATGCTGTTCACGATGTTGTTCTTTTTTATTTTATTTCTTTTTAGCGTGACAGTATTCATTGTTTTTGCACCACACCTAGTGCTCCATGCAATCTGTGCCCTCTCTAATACCCACCACCTGGTTCCCCAACCTCCCGCCCCCACCCCTCAAAACCCTCAGATTGTTTTTCAGAGTCCATAGTCTCTCATGGTTCACCACCCCTTCCAATATACCTCAACTCCCTTCTTCTCTCCGTCTCCCTTTGTCCTACATGCTATTTGTTATGCTCCACAAATAAGTGAAACCATGTGATAATTGACTCTCTCTGCTTGACTTATTTCACTCAGCATAATCTCTTCTAGTCCTGTCCATGTTGCTACAAAAGTTGGTATTCATCCTTTCTGATGGAGGCATAATACTCCATAGTGTATATGGACCACATCTTCCTTATCCATTTGTCCGTTGAAGGGCATCTTGGTTCTTTCCACAGTTTGGCGACCGTGGCCATTGCTGCTATAAACATTGGGGTACAAATGGCCCTTCTTTTCACTACATCAGTATCTTTGGGGTAAATACCCAGTAGTGCAATTTCAGGGTCATAGGGAAGCTCTATTTTTAATTTCTTGAGGAATCTCAAAATTGTTCTCCAAAGTGGCTGCAGCAACTTGCAATCCCACCAACAGTGTAAGAGGGTTCCCCTTTCTCCACATCACCTCCAACACATGTTGTTTCCTGTCTTGCTAATTTTGGCCATTCTAACTGGTGTAAGGTGGTATCTCAATGTGGTTTTAATATGAATCTCCCTGATGGCTAGTGATGATGAACATTTTTTCATGTGTCTGATAGCCATTTGTATGTCTTCATTGGAGAAGTGTCTGTTCATATCTTCTGCCCATTTTTAATGATTGTCTGTTTTGTGTGTGTTAAGTCTGACGAGTTCTTTATAGATCCTGGATATCAACCTTTTGTCTGTACTATCATTTGCAAATATCTTCTCCCATTCCGTGTTCTTCTTTGTGTAGATTCTATATTTCAATATTTTAGCTCAAAGCAAAGTAAGTCTATGGAGGGAAGAGAGCTGTAATGACAGTTAGAGCCCACATTTTCGTCCACCTGCCTAGTGGGAGTAAGGTAATGTCTATAGGTGTTAAAAATGTTGGTTACTTTCTTGAACCTGATCCTGCTTGACATTTATGAATATCTCAGTCTGACCATCTGGTCAACCTGAAAATTACTCCTGCCAGAGTGAGCCCCGGGGCCAAGGAGATGCTCCCTACATGTGCACATTGACACAAATGGACACACATGTGCATGCGTGTTCTGACATACTAGATTACTTACGTTGTATTGGTCAGTATGATACTTAATTTTATGGGTCAACTTGACTGGGCCACAGGGTGTCCAGACATTTGGTCAAACATTATTCTTGGTGCGTCTGTGAGAGTGTTTCTGGATGAGATTAATGTTTGGATAGGAGACTGAGGAAAGCAGATTGCCCTCCACGGTGTGGGTCGGCTTCAACCAATCCGCCGGAGACCAGAAGGAAACAAACAGGCTCAGTCGGGATGATCTCCTGCTGCCTGACTACCTTGAAACAAACATCAGTCCCTTCCTGATTTTCAACTCAAAGTGAAAAATCAGCTCTTCTTAGGTCTCGGGCCTGCTGGCTTTTGGACTGGAACTACCCATCAATCCTCCTGGATCTTTGGCTTGTCAGCTGAAGATCTTGGGACTTCTCAGCCTCTGTAATCATGTGAGCCAATTCCTTATAATAATCTCTTTATACATATGTCTTTCTGTGTGTATATATGAGCACATATGTAGATATATGTATGTGTGTGTGTATGTCTGTGTGTCTGTGTGTATTTGGCTCCATTCCTCTGGAGAATCCTGGCTCATAAGTATTTTCCTCAGTCACCACCTTCCTCAGCTTACCCTCCCTATTATTATTTTCTTAATGTTTTCCTTTGAATCGACTTACTTATTTTTGTAGTAGGTTATAAAGGGAACTTGGTATCCATGCTTGAAATTGAAAAGCACTATCACCACAAACAGAAGCCAAAGAATGTCTTGCCCTTGGGTTGTCACTGTGACCCATGTAGGCTCAGCCTCTGAGGCCTGCTCTCTTTCTTGGTTAAGTAGGGAGATTAGCACGTGTTGGGTGTTAAAGACAGACTATCAACAAAGACAGATGCAACATCAGTGAAGTTCTCACCATGTGATTTATGATTTTATGCCTTATGCTTACCCTGGACAGGAGCAGAGGCTTGTCTCAGCCCCTGTGAGCTGACTTATAGCCTCGGCTTTCCTCAAAGGTGGAGGTCAGCAGAAGGCCAGAAAGTGGTTCTTTTTTTTTTTTTTTTTTTAAGATTTATTTATTTATTTGAGGGAGAAACAGAGAGCGGTGGATTGGCAGAGGAAGAGGGAGAGGGAGAATCTCAAGCAGATTCCACACCAAGTGTGGAGCTTGACACAGGGCTCGATCTCATGACCTGAGCTGGATTCAAGAGCTGGACGCTCAGCAGACCAAGCCACCCAGGAACTCCCAGGAAGTGGTTCTTATAACGTTCTTTTAATATAGATCTCCAGAGGAGTTTACTAGAAATGCGGCTCCTGGGCCTCCCATCCCCAGGGCTTCTGATTCAGGGGCAGGCTGGAAGCTGACCCAGTTCCCAGATGCCAGGATATTCTCTTGCTCATGGTGGCGGCTGCTCTGAGAATTAGCTGAGGCCTGATCCGTGGAGGGTCTGGGATGAGCACAGTTCCAGATGAAGGGCCTCCAAGCAAACAACCATAAGTTTCTCCCAAACAACCCGAGGGAATGTTCTGGCTTCATTCTTACAGGGATGGTTTGGAAAAGTAATCTGTATGCTACAAACGTGCACATAATTCCACCTCTTTCTAAGAGTGATTTTGGCTTGAAGCACTTTATTGTTGAATTCCTGGAATGAGAAATTGTTAGATCCTTACTTAAAGCAAAGAAAAGTAAAATACAGAGAGCATTAAGAATTACCTGAAGGGAAGAGAGGCATATGCTGTCTGATTTCTGGGTTACCAAATAGACTCAGGCAATGAGAAACCAGCAATTCTCTTCTCCTGGGGATCCCAGGTTCATTTTCGTTCCCTGTAATGGGCTCCATGGGCCCGAGAGGATATGTCCATATATGTCCAGGATATGTCCTGGAACCTGCAAATATTACCATATATGGCAAAAGATGTGATTAAATCAAGGATCCTGGGAGGAGGAGCTTGTCCTAGACTATCCAGATGGGTCCTTAGTCCCATGCCAAGGTCGTTAGGACATTGAAGTGGAGGGAGACCACACAGATGGAAGAGAAGGGGGAGGCAGGCACCCACAAGCCAGTGGACACCCGAAACTGCCAGAATCCAGAAGGGGCAAGAGAGCATGCTCTCCTGGACTTCTCAGAGGAAGCATGGCCCCGACAACACCTTGCCTTGACTTTGGACTTCTGGCTCCCAGAACTGTGAAGGAATAAATTTCTATTATTTAAAGCCACCAAGCTTGTGGTAATTTATTGCAGTAGCCTCAGAAAACTAATACACAACCCAGAGCAAGATCCAGGAATGAGACTCGAGGGGCTGTTGATACGACTCTCTATAAACAAGGCAAAGCTCATGGTTCTCTGGGAGGACAGTTAGACAAAATTACTTTGTTATTCATAGAATACTGACACACATACACACACACACACACACAACTGTGTTACACAGATGTAGCTCTTCTATGCTCTTACCTGGGAAGGTTTGCCTGAGCTAGCAACCCTGTCCTCTGGCTTTGGCCTTGGTCAATCAGTCACGGACCATTCTTCTCCATCCCACAGAACACACAGACCTGTGGGCACCGTTCTTACCTGACATCACGAGGCATTTGGGATGGAAGATGGGCTCTCAGGAAAGGTCCAGAGCAGCACAGCCCAACAGAAACACAACATGAGCCACATACATAACCTTAAACGTTTTTGGAATCTCTATTCAAAATATTTTTTAGAAGGTGAAATTAATGTTAATAATACAGTTTATGTAACTCAGTATATCTCAAATATTATCATTTCAATGTGTACTCTATAAAAATTACCAGTGAAATATTTTACATTCTTTTTTTTTTTTTTTTTTCCTGGCGTTAAGTCTTTGAATCCAGCGTCCATTTCACAGGTGAGTCTCAATTTGCACCTGACAGGGCAAGTGCTCGCCAACCCCATGATGGGTGGGATGCTTCCATGCTGGACGGTCCAAGGCTAGGGCTCACGCAGCTATGGAACAGTGGGCCCCGGGGGCTGCTGTGATCCCTCAGATCTGTTTTTAGATCCACATGGCCCCTGACGGCAACCCCTTGCAACTCTTTCCAAGGATGCCAGCCTGTGTGGTTGTGGTTTGGGGCTGGGGCCATGCAAAAGCCCATGAAGGAAGATACTCCTGAAAGCAAAGCAGACACCAGAGTGACAATGACAGCCACGGTCCACGGATCTGCCAATCTTCCTACCAGTTCTGTACAAATTCCTGGGCCATGCGGGGATTTGATGCAGTTGAGGTCCTGAAAGTTCTTAGATCGTGAGACCTTCTAGACCAAAATTCCCTCCCGTGGCATCAGTTCGTGAACGGGCTGGCCGTGCCAGACTTGAAGTGTCTTTCGAGAGAGGAGGGGACGAGAAATTGGTTTACCTCACTTTGAATGGAAAGTTAATTGCTTTTTGGAAAGTTGTTTTCAGCCAGATGAGGACCACACAGAGGAAAAAGAAGCATTGCCCTCCGATGGGAGCTGAGCCAAGCAGGACAATAGCCGTCTGCTTTTCTGAGTCTGATGGACATTGAGGGCAACCCAAGGCGGGACCATTGTTCATGCTGACAGCTTAACAGCAGGCTTGAGGAAGAAGAGGCCGTGATGGCAGTGGGGAGCCATAAACACTTAATCCGTCACAGAAACTTCGAGGGAATCAGGCGCCATGGAGGCCAGACCCAGCCCTTAATTGTCGGGTAATTCGCTGTCTGGGGCTGCGTGTCTGCGCTGTGTTGCTGCTTGTGCTGGAGCGAGGGGGGCACAGCGAGGGTGTGGTGGCGTCTGTGCCCCAGAGCCATGGGCAGGATGATGGAGACCCACCTGTCCACGGCGCTGGTCTCATTTATTCAAATTAACCGGTGCCCAGAGCTGGAAGAGGAACGGATCTGGACTCAGACGAAGATGAATTGTGGCAGAAATGGAAGCTACAACCCAGAAAACGGACGTCATCCGGCCGCTGGGATTTTATTACCTAATCACAGCCGTGAGCTTGGACTTCAGGAAATGTTTCTGTGATTGACTGGGCATCTGGTCTCCCCTTGGGCTTGTTGGGATACGTGTTTAGCGATGCGTGTGGGAGCAACACAGACTGTAACGGGCATGTCACACCCATCTCTTTTTCTAGCATGTTCCTTTGGTCTCTCTAGTACTGTCAGTGTTTCGCTGCTGATGACCAGGCTTCAGTCATAATATTAAGCCTAAGTGGCAAGCCGTCACCCAAGACCAGGGGCCAGCATTACTTAAAGCGCTCAGCAATGGCTGAGCATCTCCTACCAGCTACGAGATGCTGGTGCTCTTTGGAGGCCAGCATTGAGTGCCAAGCCTGGGAAAGGAACCGGCATGGTCATGACCCTGGGGTCCTCTGGTGGCCGTCAGCACCTTTGTCTTGTGTATGTTCTAGGGTCCTGGTATTTGCCTTTTTCCCCCTTGGCTACATCTTTAGCACCTTGACTGAGGGCATCCACTACAAGTTCTGATCATTTTATTCTCACCAACCCTGCAGTCCCAGAAGCAATGCTAGTCCTGCATCGCTGGCCGTTGGCCTTGGCTTCCAGGCATGCAGTGTGCAACTCACATCCTTCTGGCCCCCCGTGTGACATCCACCTGCAGGTGTCCTTACCTGACGCTGTCATCCAGCACACAGAGGGTATTTCCTGCCCCACCTGAGGCTTCCCCAGTGGGCAGACTCTGCCAGGACCCTATGGGATGGGCTGGTAATATGGGAGTTCGTGTCTCAGACAGTTTCTCAATCAGCAGGGCAAGGAGCCAACCAGTGGCTGAATTCCTTGCCTGAATCCCTGGAGGGATTATTCCTGAGACATTCTCTGCTTTTCTCAGACGCTCCTACATGGCATCCCCATGTTCCTTTCAGAATGGACACTGAAGTAACACAGCTCATGTGGCTTCTTATCTTCCGTGGCTTCCCTCCAGCCCTGTCCACTGCAACCACGGTATTCTTGTTGCTCAGAGCTACATTTCTAGGGTCTCTGATTTTGGGGAGCCATGGAGGATGGGGAGAACCCGGAGTCTGGCTCCCACCAAGGGCCACCCCTCCTAGTGACTGCACATGTTCAGGGTACCGGGAGCCACACGGAGTGCTTTGGAAGGATCGCTTGCTGAATTCCACCAGGCTTCCATCGGCAGGGGCTCTTTTGATCCCCATTTTGTAGAGGAGGATGCTGAAACCCAAGGTCAAAGGATGCACTCAGCCTGATTAGACAGCTCGGTCTGGGATTTTAATCTAAGCATTCTTGGTCCAGTTTTGCGACACAAAATACTGCCTCCACAATTAATCAATTTAAAAAAAATGGATTTGCCTTATGCTCTTTGAGCCCAGGAGTGCACTCTGCTGAAATGCTGTGTGGGTCTCAGACTCTGCAATCCAGCTTCTGCTGGAGTCAGTGAGGACAGAAAATAAGGAGACAGTGGTGGATCTAAATTAATATGGAAGGAGGACTGGCCCGTTCGGTGCCCTTAGACTGGTCATTTTTTAGGATAATTAAAAATGGATTGAAACCCAGAGATCCCAGGCTTCCTGCAGGACGTGTTTCCTCTGAAGGCAGCCTATTAAGGGCCCTCCTGCATTCTTTCTGTGCAATTTGATGGTGCTGATAAAACCATTTATCATCATGCGAGCTGCTCTATCTTATTTGAGAATATGACTGGAGGCCCCGAATTTAGCAGATCCTGACATGCCTTCATTAGGGCATCCCAAATCTGGGCCCCGGCTTCTGCTGCAAGGTGGGGCGGGACTCCAGGAGTGCCTGACTACCCCCTCTCAATGGTTCCCCCAGATACAGCATCAGAGCAGGACAGAAAAAGGAGAAATCCTGTGTCTTCCCTGGAAAACAGAAAGGCTGCCATCAGCAGGCTGGAAGGAAGAGGAATTTCTGCAGGCTGGAAGCACTGAGATGTGTACAACCCAAAGAAGCAGAATTCCTACTAGACATCCCCTGAACCCTGCAACTACCGCCTTTACTTTTCTCTGCATATACAGGACAGCCCAGGCAAAGTGGGTGCACAGATTTTCTTAGCCCACAGTGATGGATACAGTGAAGGATCAGAGCTGCTGGAGGCCCAGGGCTGAGCATTTTGAGCTTCTCTGCTCCCTTTCCCAGAGCAGGTGGAGGAGGAGTCCACCCGCTGCTCAGACCCCAGTGGGACGCTTTCTCCCTCCCCTCAAAGATCTCTAATGCGCTGTGGCCTCCCCTGAGGCGCAGAGAGGAGGTTCAACTCCTAGGGAGGACACAACTATCCCCCAGGCCTCTGTCACTGCAGTTCCAGGATCAGTCTCATTTTGGTAATTAAAAGATCCCAAGTGGTGTCCCAGCAAAACTCCCTTGATGAGCCTGCCTGCCTGGGCGAATGGCCTCCTTGTGCACTGCAGCGCTGACCCTA
Source organism: Neogale vison (assembly GCF_020171115.1). Classification (NCBI taxonomy): domain Eukaryota; kingdom Metazoa; phylum Chordata; class Mammalia; order Carnivora; family Mustelidae; genus Neogale; species Neogale vison. Next base: position 43,751,854 of record NC_058093.1, read on the forward strand.
TTGTGACTGCTGCCTCTCCCACACAGAGCGGTAGCAGATTTGCAGCCCCTGCTAGGTACCTGATACTAACAGGTGATAACACCTGATACTAACAGATACTAGCCTGATACTGACACCCCAAAGAGTTGTGGGGTGAAGAAATGGCTGAGACTCAGGGTTCTGCAGCCCTGAGCAGCATGTACTAGGCAGACTAGCAGCTGGTCGGCCCTCCCTGTCTGTGGGCCCCTGTCTGGGCCGTTCTACCCACAGTAGTTTGCCAACAGGGCTGGTGACTCATAAATTGGTCTTCTCAAAAGTCAGTGAGCTCTTTGGAAAGGGCTTATGCCCTGTTTGTCTTAATACAGATAACTCTTGGGCTAGTGGCCCGGGATCTCTAAGTGTTCACTGAAAGAATGGATGGATATTGGATGCACTGCTGGATGGATGATGGAAGACGAAGACGTGTAAGTAGAAGTCGGATTTGGAAATAGCCAGCCTATTTGTTGATGTTAGAACTCTGCTTTGTGTAGAAGTTACGTATTCTTTATTGCTTTATGTGAGTTTCTTCTGTATTAGCCCTCATTTCAAATATAAAGATGGATAGGATTTTTCTTTTTTTTTTCAATTTATTTATTTTCAGAAAAACAGTATTCATTATTTTTTCACCACACCCAGTGCTCCATGCATTCTGTGCCCTCTATAATACCCACCACCTGGTACCCCAACCTCCCACCCCCCACCACTTTCAACCCCTCAGATTTTTCTTTTTTTTTTTTAATTTTATTTTATTTTTTCAGTGTTCCAAGATTCATTGTTTATCTACCACACCCAGTGCTCCATGCAATATGTGCCCTCGATAATACCCACCATTGGGCTCACCCATCCCCCCACCCTGCCTCTAAAATCTAAACTGTGGAAAGAGCCAAGAAGCCCTTCAACAGATGAATGGATAAAGAAGATGTGGTCCATATATACAATGGAATATTACTCAGCCATCAGAAAGAATGAATACCCAACTTTTGTATCAACATGGACAGAACTGGAAGAGATTAGACTGAGTGAAATAAGTCAAGCAGAGAGTCAATTATGATATGGTTTCACTTACTTGTGGAGCGTAAGGAATAACATGGAGGACATTAGGAGAAGGAAAGGAAAAGTGAATTGAAGGAAATAGGAGGGGGAGATGAACCATGAGAGACTGTGGATTCTGAGGATAGGATTTTTCTTAATCATCCATTCACGCCCTCATTCAGCCTTCATTGGTTTGTTAAGATACGACATCTAGTGCTTCTATTATTTAATTGAGGAACCTGAGCACTAACCTTCAAGCACTCAGTCCTGATTTAACTTTATGTTAGGCTTTCTCTACAGGATAAAATTCAGGATAAGAGTGACTCATGTTGTCCTTGAGATTTGCAATAAAGCAATGCTTTTTGAAAGAGAGTGACTGTCACCTTAATAGAATGAGGTAGATAATAGAACATATTTCATGTTTTTTTTTGCTTCTTAGAAAGCATAATGCACGTGTCTCTTTGTAATTTATTTTTCCAATGTTTATACCTATCTATCTATCTATCTATCCATCCACCCATTCATCTACCCTTCCATCCACCTTCCCATCCATCCACCTTCCCATCCATCCATCCATCCATCCATCCATCCATCCTGTTGGTTCTCACATTCATAGACACATAATTCTTACTCTTTCATATGCTGCATAAAATATTCAAACACATACATATTTGTTCCCTATATATACAGTAATATTTAAATATATAAAATGTGTGTGTAAAGCATACCACATATGTATTTTACATTTTAAAAAATATTTTTATTTATTTATTTATTTGACAGACAGAGATCACAAGTAGGCAGAAAGGCAGGCAGAGAGAGAGGAGGAAGCAGGCTCCCTGCTGAGCAGAGAGACCAATGTGGGGCTCAATCCCAGGACCCTGAGATCATGACCTGAGCCAAAGGCAGAGGCTTAACCCACTGAGCTACCCAGGCACCAATGTACTTTGCATTTTTAAGAGTGAATACTGAACGTTATTAATGAATCGGTTCTGGTGAATTTAGATACCAGTCTTCTCTTTGGATGCTCTTACTCTGAGCTCACGCACACTGAAATTTTCAGATGCATGGGAATGTGCTCCAGGCTCATGTGGAGAGTCATTGGATGCCCCATCAGGCTGGGTCTGGTCCCAGAGCAGCAGAAAACACCCCAGCCTGGCAGCCCCTCTGCCGTGACTAGCGATGATGTATGGCTGTGCCACAGTCTGTTATATCATGTCCGTTGATAACTCTGTATAATTAATTTGATGCCATCTGATGCAGCAGCAGGTTAGACATTTAAGAAATAAAAAGTTGCCCATGCCTCACAGAGCACATCTGTTTAATGGCATAATTCAAATTAATATCCAACAATTCCGTAAAAGCTCCTGGCGCTGTTCTGCGTTGATGCCTGGCATCCTCCCAGTCGCCATGAACGAGGCTCCTGTCGAGCCCCTCAGCTTGGCAGTTCCCGAGTCTGTTCACATGAAGCATGTATTTAAAACCTTTGTTTATTTTTTAAAAATTTTAGAATGGAAAACAAAAATTTAGAATGACACAATGGTAAAAATAGCACACAGAATTCCTGAATGCTCTTCCCCACTTCTGCAATGTTTAAGGTCTTACAAAATCATAATGCAGTTACCAAAACCAGGGACTTAAGGCTGATGCAATCCTATTAAGTAATATGGAAAGCTTATTCAAATTTTACTAATTGTCCCCTGAGATCCTTTTTCTGGTCCAGGATTTATTGCCATGTTCCTTAGTCATTTCCAGTATGGGAGTTTCTTTTGGTCTTTCTTTGTCTTTTATGACATTTTTTATGACAATATTATTTCTAATGGCCTATTCGTTTTTTTGTTTTGTTTTGTAGTGTTCCTCAATTTGAATTTTTCTGTTTCCTCATTATAAGATTGAGGTTACACACTTTTGGCAAGAATACCACAAGAATGCTAATGGTTCTTCTCAGTGAATTGTAGCGGGAGGCACACAGTAGCAATGTGTCTCATTACTGGTGTGGTTAATCTGGATCATTTGGCTAAGGTGATATCTGCCAGGTTTCTCTACTATCAATTTATTAATTGGTGTGTGTGTATTTAGTAGGAATTTTGTGTGGGATAATTCAAGATGACTCAAAATCCTGTTTCTCATTATCCTTTGGTCCACTAATATTTGTGTCCATCAATGATCTGTGTATACTACAACTGCTTCTGTTGCAAAATGGCAATTTTCTGTTTCTATCTTATATTCCTCCTGTATTTTTTAATTCAAACTCTAGCTTAAGGAAGAGCTGTTCCTTCTCCCACTTAATTATTTGTGTAATTATTTCTTTAAATCAGTATGAGCTTATTCTGTGGGTTATAAGTCATCAACATCATTATTTATTTTTTGCTCACACTGTTCTGGATTTGGCTTGTCTATTGAAAGTGTCTTCAAGATGACGGCCCTCTTTTCCCGTGTTGCTTTTTCAACGAAGCTCTATCATTTTTATTTATTTATTTATTTATTTTTTAGCACTTGTATGAACTGTATTTTAAAATTCCAAGATCTGTGACTGGTGTTATCATGGGTTGAAAATAAATTAAGGTGAGAGACAATATGGCATTTTTCTTAGAGTTTAAACTAAGTTAGATAACCGTGTCTCCAAACAGAATATCATTATACTTTCTTAGGTAATTACTTTTTCACGGCTGAGAGGATTTTCTGTTGTTGTCTCACTTTGAGTGAAATGGATTCTAGGCCAAAGGCTTTTTCCCACATTATCTGTGGAACATCTCACATGTGGTGGGCACTTGATACCGTCCGTGTACTGAGGGAGAAGGAATGACTGAGGGACTTGGGGGTGTGGATGAATGTGCAGGAGTGGGAACCCAGTGTGGCGGTGGCTCAGAGGGTGGCTTCTGGAGTCTGTCTCTTAGGGCAGCTTCTCCCTCTGCAGTGTGCATCACAGATCACTTGGCATCTTATCAAAAAGCAGATTTCGATTCTTTGGGTCGGGGTGGAGCCCCAAGACTCTGCGTTTTGGACAAACTCCCACCAAACTTGGGTTCTGTTTGTTGAGGACCAGACTCTGAGTGGCAAGTTCTCCAATCTGACCATGTCTACTACTTGCTATGTAGGCAACCTCATGTGGTTCATTTGACCTCTTTTGACCTTGGTTTCATCATCAAGTGGGAATAACCATGATGGCACCTCTCTCAGAAGACCATGGCTAGAATTAAGAATAATGGTGAATGTGCTGGCATATAGTAAGAGATGATTTATCATCATACACTGATACCTTCTCATGGCAACAATAAATAATAGTTATTCTGGTTATTGTTTCTTTCTTTTTTTTTAAGATTTTATTTATTTGACAAAGAGAGATCATAAGTAGGCAGAGAAGCAGGCAGAGAGAGAGGAAAGCAGGCTCCCTGCTGAGCAGAGAGCCTGATGCGGGACCCGATCCCAGGACCCTGGGATCATGACCTGAGCTGAAAGCAGAGGCTTTAACCCACTGAGCCACTCAGGCGTCTATTGCTTATTTCTTTAAACAGCAACTCTCATTAGCTTTTTCCCCTCTCCAGCCTTCGAATTTTCTCATGTCCCTGGAAGAAGCTGGTGGGCAGAGAACCAGTTTGAGCACAAAGTTCCTTGGTCCATCCAGGTGAGCACACTTGGAGCCATTTATCCATGTCAGTGGGCAGAAGTGATAGGCTGCAGAGGCGAGACAGAGCCTGGACTCACTGGTGGGACCTGGGGCAGAAATCAGCACAGAAAGCAAACACACTTGTGTTTGCTTCTCTCATTGGTGGCTTAAGGGACAGTCTGGAGATACTTGACTTTGCAAAGCATCTTGATTCTCTCTGCTCCTTTCCTAGGCAGCGGGCTCCTTAGCTGTGTGAGGGGGTGGTTCTCTCTGCTGGGGACTGAGCAGGGAATGGGTAGTCACTTGACTGTCACTCTGCATGGGCATCTGGCTCTTTTTTTTTCTTCTAACAGAGCTCAAGTTATCTACTCCGAAGAACAGAGAGCAAACGTGGTTATGTGTGGACCTGCCCATACTTGGCTTTTCCACAGGTTCTTTAAACCTGGGGAGTGAATTAGAGTTGAGTGGGTCTGTTGTGGACACCAGGCCCTGGGGGGTATGATCGTCACTACACATCTCTGAGGGAGGAATTCGATCACCCACTCAGCAGAGGAGCACATTCCTGCTCTCAGAAGGTGAGGAGAGAGACTGGAGTCACTCGCGAGTGGCAGAGTCAAGATACACCTGGTTTCATCAGGTCCCCAAAGTGTGCTCTTTCTGCCACACCAGTGATCATAGGAAGCAAGTCGGTCACACCTGTACCTGTCCTCTAGGGGCCAGAAGACAGCATGCGGACAGACACAGACCTGGTGTAGTTAGATGTTTCATCCACAGGACCCACGGAAAAACCCTGTCCTCAGGATGCCCACAGCCCACAGCACTGACCTGAGCTCTGGTGTTTTGGAAACTGGGAATCACCCCACTCAGGCTGCTTGGCACACATCCCCTGCTGCACACATGTAGGGCTTAATTACAAACACTTGTGTGCTGCTGATGGGGGGCTAAGGCACTGCTCTCAGCTAGGAGGAGACACATGTCTGCATGGGAGTGGCCTTTCCCTCCCTCTGATTTAGTCTGACATGACTAGAAGCAGTGTTTCGCTCACATGCTGGCACAGGTGTTCACTGCCAACATTTCACTCCACGTGTGCCTGTTTACAAGGGCGAGAAAAATACAGAGTTCCTGCAGTGTTGGACCCAAGACCCACCTGGAGAGGGAGGCATGGCTTGAATTAGCATTGCCTCAACTCAAGGGGCCCAAAGACCACGGGAGTGGTGTCTATAGAGGTACCTCAAAAGTCTCCTGTGTAGAGCTTATGGTGGGGGAGAGACGAGCGTGACTCCCATGTGGGTTTCAGAGGTTTAACAGTGAGCAAGACACTTAAGACCCCTGATATTATGGGGTTTACGTTTTTGGATGGGTTAGATGATAACTAAATAGAGAGACAGTTTCGATGAAGAGAATAACCAGGGTGACGTGATGGAGAAGAAGACGGGCGCTCAGGACAGTAGCCCTCGGAACATGCCATTTAAATTTGCCAGCATGATGAGAGGCAGCTGGCCATGCAGAGGTGCGGGAGAGGACTTCCCACAGAGACTGAGTTCAAAGGCGGAAGAGCGTGGACCAGTGTGACATGTTTCCTTGGGGTCTGATGTCACAACTGCTGTCCCTCTTATCTCCTGTCTATCATGCAGGGGTGATGTGACACGGTGGAGAGGGTGCTGCTTATGGGTCCCACAGATGGGCTTCACTTACTCTACCACCAGCTTTTTGGGTGACTATAGACAAGCCAGCTTCTTAGGGTCTCAGTGGTCTCATCTCTAAAATGGGAACAGCATCCTCTTTCTTGCAGATTGGGAGGAATGTGAAACACATACATAAAACATGCCAAACACATGAACTTTATACACACAACTGCATGATACCTGTGTATGCTCATTGCACATGCATTCTTGGGGACGAGACAGGCGTGTGTGCCTGTTGCCTTCTGCGCGGCTGCGCCCACGCGTCCCTGCAGCTGACTCCCTCTTGAACCACAGATTCAGCTAGGATTTATGAAGGAAATAAGGCAAAGGAAACAAACATTCATTAAAATCTGATCATTTCTTGTTTTCTGCTTAATGCTGTTTTCCTGAGCCATCTGGGAACAATTTATCGAAAACCATAATTGTGCATTAAATATTGCGATTTGTTCCAGACTCCGTGTATGGAGTAAACCATGTAGAGATGGATTGTATAGTCAGCGTCAGGCGGCCCTGGAGCTTTTGTTACTGAGACATGTTTCCTGGTCTCCACGGTCCCCTCCCGTCTTTCAGGATCCCCTCAGAAAAATAAATGCTGGTTTCAATAAACGCGGTGCTGAAGAAAACAAACAGCTCCAGTAAAAGGCATCTCTGTGACACTGAAGGCAGCTCGGGACGAGGTCTGCTGAGAAAGGCATTTTCCCCTGATTCAGGTTGAGGGTCGCGGGGATGCCCCCCAAGAACCCTGCAGCTCCTTCTTGGGGAAAGAGAAGCATTGTCTACACGGCACGGACCTTTATCCCCCAAATTCCCACCTGCCATTAAGATGGGCCCTACCTAGGACGGCTCAGCCTCTGCAGCACTGGGGACCACCCTGCCTGCTCTCGGCAGCTCCCAGCAGGTGTCTGCGGAGGAGAAGGTGGGACGGAGGCAGGCGGGGCTGTGGGGCTTTGGGTTTCTGGCCTGGGTGGAGGGACCGGATCACTGTCAGCCATGTGGCTGGGGGTTCGGCCGAAGAGAACTATTTACCCAGCCTTGAACTATGATTCAAGTATAAACAAAAAGAAATTGCCACTGCTGAAAATGTGGGTAAGAAAGGAGGGGAGTAGCTGAAACTGGGGAGATGCAAACATGTGAAGGAAACTAACAGAAGCTGTGAGTTATACTGTGACGTAATGCAACTTGAGAGAGCGTTTAGGACTCCCATGTTCCATGCGCGGATGCCAGCATCTTGAGGGTTTAAGGATCTTGCTTTAGTTCTCCACTGGAAAGTCTTGGGGAGGGACTCAAACCTGAGCCCCTTGTTCTGCATTGGAGCGTTTCAGAAACTCTGGGTGTACAGTGGTCTCTGGGCTCCCCCTGCTCTCCCTGGCACCCTACCTGCCCTTCTGTGCTGCTGTCCCCTGTGTGAGGGGCTCCCGGTGGTGTCAGCTGAGGCTTCTTGAGGGCAGCTCAGCCCAGGGCCCTGGTCTGCCCCTGAATGCAGAGTGGGGGTGGTGGGCAGAGCGAAGGGATGGACAAGCCCAGGGCCCACCAGCCTTTCCTGTGTTTCTGTCTTGCGTCCCTCGGTTGAGGCAGGCCCGTCCCATGAAGCAGCTTTCTCCCCCCAGAACGACTGAGCATTTCCTTTCTTCTTTGTTTGCTTTCCTTCCCTCTCCCAGCCCACCCCCACCTGGTTTGTTGAGGGATCTGCTCTCAACTCGTAGTCAGCCAGTGGGACTGTGGGAAGAGGAGGTGCAGAACAGGCGTGGGAATTGGCGCTTCTCCGGGTTCCTGTCCACTGCTTGCCACTATTGTCCATGTGACCTCTGGCCCACAAGCACCAGGAAGGGACAAAGCAGTATTGCAGTCTGTGACCTTCCTGTATGGAGGTCGTCTGCGAAAGAAGAGGGCAGATCAGGAGGATGGGAGCATCAGGGGACCGGGCGGGCAGCGTGGTCAGCCCTGGCCGGAGCTTGGCCGGCACTGGTGAGGGGAGGCGGGGTGGCACCTGCTTCTCATTGTCAAGGTCCGAGAAGACCTCAGCAGTGAAGGTACATAGACCCTGGGGACAGAGGAAGCCGGCCCAGAAAGTCGCGGCCAGCTGTCCAGGTGGGAGTGACAGCGTCACAAGGAAGCGGGTGGGGCGGCATTGTTCCTTCTGCACATGCTGGCCCAGAGTGCCGATCATCCGGTGAGGGATCGGAGAGGGATCTGCCATCTGGATGACCGAGGCAGGCCCTGCGAACACGGTCCCTGGAACCCTGCCTGCCTGACATGCCTCGGGGCTCGCTGGATTGCAGACAGACTGGCGGAGGTGGGCAGACGGGTTTCACACCAGATGAATACGGCCCTGCACCTGGACCTGGTTCCATCTCAGCCTCATGGAGCTGTGCGTTTGTAGACGGATCTTCGATTGCATTGTAAAAAGTAAGAGTGCGTGTCTCACTTTTGTTTAATAATACATACATACAATTAACACATATTAATAATACATACAATTACTAAGGATTTACCTATTTATGTGGACACGTTGCATGCCCAGAAGGCACTCCAAAATGTAAGAAAAGCAATAAACCACCAAGTTAAAATTGTATTTGGTGGTAGTTTCTTCCCTTTATGTTATAAGCATTTTCTGTAATCATCCGAAGAAGCAAATGCCACCACTAAAACAAACTATCAGGAACACGACACCCTATTGAAAAATATTTTAAGTGTGTTAAGACAAATTTTTGAGGGTGTAGTGTGGTGAACTCCTTGAGATCCAGGCCTGCCCCCCTCCCTCTGCTGACTGTGCCCACCTGCTTATGACCTTTAATTTTCCCATGTCTCCATTTCCCCAACTGGAAAGTGAAAATCGTAATAGCATCTCCCTGACAAGGTTGCTGTAGCAGTGAAGAAGTCAGTTTTTACACCGATGAAGTGTACTGTTAATGTTTTCAATCTTTTCACTGGCACATTTATAATTCATGACGTTTCGAACACCACATTTTTCAACCATGTACACAGCACATTTAAATAACTAGGCACTAATGGAGAAGAAGGAGAGGTGGTAAGAGGGTTCTTGACACTTCTGTTGCTCCCAAGGAGAGCACGGGGTCCAGCCGCGATGCAGACGAAAACCTCAAAGTCAGAAGCTGCTGCTGGACTGTGGCCCTGGCCAGGGAATGGATTCTGCCCATCTGGGGAGGGAAGATGATGGCACAGCAGGCCCGCGGGGGTGCTGGGGTCATTCGAGGCTGTGAGCTTGGCTGGCTGGCCTGGCTCACGTCCCCAGGCTCATGTCCCATGAAGTCACAGGAGCTGGGGGCTGAGCCCTGCCCTCCCATACCGACATTCCTCCCATTTTTAGCCCTGCTAAATCTGTGAGGAGGCTCTGTGGGACAGAGCAAGTCCCAGGGGCCATCAGGAGAAAACTTTTCTGCCACTATGTTCATGCTAACTATAGTTCCTTCCCAAGCCAAAGTTATGGGCACCTAGGGATGGTGGATTTAGTAAATAAAAATAGGGGGGGCCCAAGTGAAATTGAGTGTCAGGTATGCAACAAATTCTTTCTTAGTCTGCATATGGCACACACAATATGTGGGCTGTGTGTCTACCAGGATTGTTGGTTGCTTCTCTGAAATTTAGCTTTAACTGGGTGTCCTGTATTTGATCTGACAGCCCTGGAGTACCTTCTGAGATCTATTTAGATAGCACTGCAGGGCGTGGTGTTGGAAGGGGAAGGAAAAAATACCCCGTAGAGAGATAATTTAAGGCAAGGGTCAGCAAATTACAGCCTGTGGGCCAAATCCAGCACCTCCCTTGTTTTTATAAATAAAGTTTTATGGGGATGCAGCCACGCCCATTTGTTTATAAGTTGTTTATGGCTGGCTGCTTTCTCACCACAACTACAGCGTTGATTAATTGTTTCAGACCCTGTAGGGTCCAGAAAGCTAAAAAATATGGGCTGTCTAGCCTTAACAGAAAATGTGTGCTACCCCGGATCTAGGGCATCGGAGGGAGGAAGTGAGGAGAAGTGAGGACAGCCACTGAGAGCCAGGCCTGGTCCAGACACTGTGTCAGGCCTGCAATTACCCACCCACCTCTCAAGCTTATCCTTTCCAAAACAGAAGGACTGAGGCTTGGGTCGGTGTTCTAGTGCAGGCTCTTGAGGACCCAAGACATGGGACAATTCTAAGGGCAAAATCTCAGAGACCCAGCTTCTGGATGCATCCAGCTGAGGACATCAGAAGGCCTCCCTCTGCCTCTGGACAGCAGGGCCTCAGGCCTCTGGCCACCACGAGACCAGGTTCTATTCTTGGAAGCTCCTTTCCAGATCACTTGTGACCTACCATGGCAGCCTCTGCCTGGGAGTAAAGACATTCAGGCCTCGTGTGACATACTTCACCTCACTGTCTGTCCTGTGCATTGACCCTAAGAGAGAAGGAGAATCTAAAGTAGAAATCCAGGAGTCCCAGGTCAGGGGCCACTGGTAGGACAGCTGATGCTGACAAGTGGGGTGGGCGCACTGGGCAGATGGGCTCACTGTCCAAGGCAGTCAGGTGGCCTGTGAGTGATGGGGACTGTCTTCAGGGCCCACATCCCAAGCGTTTACCTCCTTCCTGAGGTCAGGGCCAATAATGAACTGCAGAGAACATTGTGGGGAAGAAAGCCTAAGTGCAAGACAGGGTCTTGGCAATCTGGCCTCTGAATCCAACTCTGGGGAAACAGCCATCAGTCATAGCGGACAGACCATCTCCAAGTGCCCACATCCCAGGAGGCTCCTCAAGGTCAGTGTGCAGGGTCCAGATGACTGAGACAAAGGGTGTTAGGTGCATTGCCTGCCCAGAGCCCTGTGTCCATTTAGGGTACCCTAGCAAGGTCTCATCTGTTTCTCTTCACTCTAAGGGTCATGAATATTATTGTTCCTCCTTCTCTGACTGAAAGGCAATATAGATATGACCTGGGGGAAGCAAAGTGGACCCGCGCTCACCCCATGTCCCTGGGAGGCCTTCTGCAGTTTATTCTCCCACCAAGGCTCACTGTCCATCAGGTGGAGATGCTCTGGCCTCAAAGATACGCATGGTGAGAAAGGGGCAGATAGTTTAAAAAAGCAGAAAGAAGAGCAAGTAAATGACAACAAGAAGTAGGGGAGCCCATGAATTTCCCTGCCTTAAATACACCAAAGCCCACTCATGACGCCTTATTTGAGACGGAATGACTAAAAATGGCCGTTTGACTTCCTGTTACCTGTCCGTCCTTCCTGTATGTCTAGTGTCCTCACCAGAGGTCACCTGAGGGGATGTGTTAGCTCTGGGCAGCCACAGGCTGGTCCTATGAGCCCAGACACTCAGCGTCTGCTTCTTCTCTTCAGTTCAATGCTTCCATATCCACCATTTATAGCTTGTGGAGGGAGGGATTAATTCATTCACTCTCTCGTTCCTTCATCTCTTTTGATCGTGTATGTAGTTCCCTATGATGTCTAATGTCTCATACTGTTGGATTAGTCCATTCATCTAGGACTAAATGTCTTTTTAAAACCTTTTCATAATCCCAATATGTTGAGCAGATAAGAGCTAGGTGATACTATTCAGGCATAGCCAACTTATGATTTATGCATTCATGTATGTATGTCCATCTTTGGGAATCTTTGTAGCTTCCTGAATTCTCGAGGTCTTGGCAATCTGTGAAGGCACAGCTGGAAATCCTCCTACCTCCTGCATCTCTCTCCTGAACCCCCATCTTCACCCCTTCCTAACTGCTTTCTCAGGGTAGGGGTGGTGTCCTGAGTACTTCAGTGGAATATTTAGCTCCAAGCCTGGGAATATAGCCCTTAAGGGGCACTTGTTTGGTTTTAACAAAATTCAGCTGTATTTCCCAGCATCCACGGGTATTAAACGTGGACTGTAGGGTTATCAATCCCCACCCTAACCTTCATTTTCATTGATAAAGTCTCAAATAAATAGAAGACTTTGCTGTCTAGCTGTATTATAATGGCTCCTCCTGGACCCTGTGACCATCAGGCTGGCATCCAAGGTGGTTCTCGGTGGGAGAGCCCAGCAGTGTGAAAGACAAGTACCAGGAGCCCCTATGGTTAAAGTTGGTAAACATGCCAGCTCCATTGATGTTTTATTCTTTCCTGAAACCAAGAACAGTGACAGGATCCTAGAGATGAAGGTCCTCTTTCACACAAATCTTGTGAGGGCTCACTCACTGTCCCCCTGAAGGATTGCTTATGTCAACATTTCCCAAAGTGGGTTGTATATTGAACCCATACCCACCTTCCTGTTACCACAGAGCCTTACTCTGTAGGTGTAGGAACTTAGCCCAAAGTCTGCCCCACATGTCTTCCCATCGAGTATTTGAAGATGGCTCTCTTATTCTGCTGAAGTCCTTTCTTCACCCCACCCCCCACATTTTCACCTGCTCTTTCAACTGTTTCTCATGAATCATGGATTTGGGGCCTTTCCTGAGGAAGCCTTTTGTATACCCTCCAGCCTGCCAGTATCCTTCTTAAGATTCGGTATTCTTAGCTATCCTGGCACTTAGAATTTGCACGTTCTGGGGTAGAACTGAGGTGACAATGCCCTTCGATCTAGATGCCATGCTCATGTCGTTCTGGCATTTTTAACCAGTACAACATAAAGCTAACTCAGGAACTTGGAAGTCTACCAAACTCACAGAAAGATCTAAGAATTCTCACATACATGTTTCTTCAAGTCAAATCTTTCTTATTAAATACATGTTTAGATGTATTTCTGAACCTGTAATTATTTTTAAATGATCGCTATTAAATTTCTTCCTGTATATGTACTCTCACTGTAGTTAGCATTCATTTACAGACCTTCTCTTGGCCATTGCAGTGAGTTGATTTATGTCCCCGCAGAACATATCTCCAATCCTAACCTTTTGTACTGGTGAATGTGACTTTATTCAGAAATAGAAACTTTGGAGATAGAGTTAAATTAAAATGACTTGACACTGGAATATTGTCGGTCTCAATCTAATCACTGGTACTGCTTCAAGAAGAGGAAAATTTGACACAGAGACACAGACACATGGAAATGCTATATATTGATGGAGGCAGAGATTGATGTGATATTAATTCCAAGCCAAGGATAATAACAACCACCAGCTAAGCAGAGGCAAGGAAAGATCCTCCTCTCAGTCTTCAGAATGAGTGGGGCCCTGCCAATGCTTGATTTTGGATTTTTGGCTTCCAGAACTGTGAGAGAATACATTTCTGTTTTAAGCTCCCTGCAATTCCTAGCACTCTGTTACGGCAGCCCCAGGAGACTCATACAGTCCTCTACTGCACCTAACACTCTCCCCAGCTTCGTGTCTTCTACCACTTTTGCAAAATTCCATGTTTCTACTCATGGACTTCTCCAGGTTGATGACCATGGGGATTCTACTTGACAGGCTGGAGCCCACTGGAGTTGACCAGATGTTGCCACATTGGCAACTAGCATTTAGAGCCACAGCCCTGTCTTCTGTTCTCCACTAAGAAGAGTGAAGCTTCTCGGGACGCCTGGGTGGCGCAGTTGGTTGGACAACTGCCTCCGGCTCAGGGCGTGATCCTGGAGTCCCGGGATCGAGTCCCACATCAGGCTCCCAGCTCCATGGGGAGTCTGCTTCGCTCTCTGACCTTCTCCTCGCTCATTCTCTCTCTCACTGTCTCTCTCTCTCAAATAAATAAAAATAAAATCTAAAAAAAAAAGGATGTTTTCCTTTAAAGAAGAGTGAAGCTTCTCATGTGTGTTGACAGTTACCCATTCATGCCTTTCTGGAAATGACATGTAAAGGCCATGGTGGCCAGGTGATGGGCACATTGAGCTCAATGTCATTTCCCAATGTTCCAACTCTGTGAGTGGCCCTGTGGAGATCCCAGGGGCGGGAAGGTTACTCTGAAATGCATTGCGGAAAAAAAACAAAGCCACGTTTCTTGACACAAGTATTCAAAACATGGCAACAAAAGCCAAAGCATGGGTACAAATCATGCCATGTGAAGTTAACAAAATCAGTGAAGCAGTACCCTCCAAACCATGGAATCATAGAATGTGTGTTTTGCAATCATATTCTGGAGGCAGAGCGGAGAGGTGGCCTGAGCTACACACACAGGCTGTACCCATCCTCTGTCCTCTCACTTGGGAAGCATTATGAACTTGAACTCTGTGTGGTTTTTGTCCACCAATATATGACATAGAATGAAGGTGTGCTCTTTGGAAACAGTCCCCCTAGATGTGCTTTAAAATATGGTTTCTGTGAGTTTGGGGAATATCACATATTATATTCTCCTCCTGAAGAGTCATTTTTCACACTGCAGCCACACTGCACTACAAAAAATGCTGCAGTAAATAAACCTATTTAAAACTGTGTTTAATCTGTGATTTATAAGCTTGTTTGCACACAGGCCTCTTTTGTTATTTAATACGTATTACCATCCTATAGAATTACCACTCTAATGGTTATTTCCTGGGAAATTTGGTGGCATAATTTTCTCATGCATTAAGATCATCTTCTTTGTTTCCAGCTTGCTCACTTTCCGTAGGGCGGCTAAGGTTGCAGGCAGCCTTGGTCACTGTGGGACCATGTATGAGAGCACCAGCCAATGTTCTTTTGTAACTTTTGTTAGTACAAAGAGATTAATAGAACCAGAGATCAGTTGTAAAACTATCATTAAAAAATTTATCAGCCTTAATGGCTCTTAAAGAAGGAAACATGAGTATGAGTTATATTAAAATCCCAAAATTTTGAATTCCTTTTGCAAAATAATTCATTCAGTAATCTCTGCTAATTTTCTTCACACTGGGCTACAGGGGAGTGAAAAATTCTGAAAATGTCCACCTGCCCCACCAACCTCTGCCACACACTGATATCGTGGGCAGATGGAGACGCTTACTACACTTATCTGTGGATGCCTGTAGCTTCTAATTCTCGCTCTTCCTGGATCTGCTCAGACCTCACTCTGATCATCACCTGCTCAGAGGGAAACAGGTACTGATTTTCCAGTATTGCTCATTCTTTCACCACTAGAGGGTGTGGTTATGGCAGGGGGGTGGGAGGTGTGAGTCTGATGGGGAGACCCACCTCGCTGATTTATCAGGTAGAGCTGTGTGTGTCTTTGTGTCCTCACTGTGTCAGTCAGGGGAATGTCAAGGCCGCCCCAGGCTTGCGTGCACAAAAGGGGATTTCAAAAGCAGGAAGCCTTGAAATATGAACTGAGGTCCAAAGAAAGAAGAGGAGGAGGGGGTCCAGAAATGGGGGATGGTGAAAGCGAGCAAGGTCTGGCAAGATCTTGAGATGGGGACCAATGCACAGTAGAAATCTGGTGGGCTGTCCCTCTCACACAACCACAATGGAGACACAAGAAAGGCTGAGGATGGTGGGAATGATGCCCACCCTAGAGTCTGAACCCACTGCTTTTTATATCCTGTGGGAGTCTCTCAACCTTAGTCATCCCTGGCCTATCACTTAAGACACATCTACATATCAGACAATAACCAACATTGGTGAGGATGTGTGGAAACCTCCATATATGGCTGGTGGGAATGTAAAATGGTGCAGCCAGTTTGAAAAGAGTCTGGCAGCTCTTCAAATGATTAAACTCAGAGTTATCATACAAACCCAGCAATTCCACTCTTGAGTATTTACCCAAGGGACATGGAAACAAATGTCCATACAGATACTTGTGCATTTGTTCTATACCAAGATTACCCATAGTGGTCAAGGGGAGGAAAGAGAGAAAAGGCAGAAAGGGTCAAAGGGAGAAAAAAAAATCAAACGTCCATTAGGTGATAATGAATAAACAAAATGTGATCTATCTGTGCAAGGGCATATTATTCATCCACGAAAAGGAATGAAGAGCGGACACCTGCTGCAGCTCAGATGAGCCTTGAAAACATACGAATTAAAAGAAGTCATTGACAAAACCCTACATCTTAGATGAGTGCATTTGTATGAAATGTCCGGAATAGGCAAATCTATCAAGGAGGGCATTAAAATGGTAGTTGTTTAAGGTTGGGGGCCTAAGAGGGTAGGGTGTTGATGGCTGAAGGATACCGATTTCTTTTGGAGGTGAAGGGAATGCTCTAAAATTAACTGTGGTGAAGTTTGCATACTTGTGAACATGCTAAAAATCCCATTGAATTGTACACTTTAAATGGGTGAATCATGTGGTGTGGGAATCTCAGTAAAGCAGTTTTACTAAACGAACAAAAACACACCTGTCCGTAGAATGCCCTCAGAGGGCCAGAGTATGCCAGGCACAGGGGCTGTAAGAGGATGACGTTGAGACACCAGCCCTTAAGGGAATCTGGGTCTGAGCTGCAGGGAAAATATTTTACCACATACTTTAATAGCATTTATCGACTCTGATGTAATACAAAAATGTCTGCATGAAAGTAGGTGAGGGTGTTATTTTGAACTCTAGTATGTTCTTTTGGCAGGATGTAATGGTCACTTGGGGAAAGGTTGGAAAACAAGTGAAATCGAATCCTAACAAGTGCACACAAAGCCCCAGGACCCACAGTGGAAATGGACTCTGGTATGAGCACCAGGACCCCTGGTGCAGGCAGCTCCTGGGGCACCCCAAGCCGTGGCTCAGCTTCATCAGGTGGGGATGCACTGCTTTCATGCCCATGGCCTTGAGGGTGGCAGTGCTTTTGAGGGGACAGTTCTTCAGGCTGCTGACCCAGCTACTGTAGAAAAGGATGAGGCTGGCCAGGATGACTCCCAGGAAGGACTTGACCCTCAGGCCCTCAGGGAACCAGGTTTTCCCACTGCTACCCCTAGCATTCCTGAAATGTAAACTTCACCATCTTTGATGTCTGCACCACTCCTTTGCACTCTTCCCCACCATCTTTTCATGCCAAAGACCATGTTTTATCTCCTTCCAAGAAATGTAGGCTCTTCAAGGGTATGACTTTTACTTTTTTGGGGTTCCCCAGAGCACACAGTATGGGATAGAGAGAAGAGCATGTGGTTGTAACTATCTATAATAAGGATGCTAATGGTTTTTATTTGCCTTTTCCAACTACATTTTATGATTTTACTAATCTTTAATTAAAAAGAAATTCAGACATGGAATATATTTGAAGGCATGGCCAGTTCCCAAACTGTCTGTACTTGAAAATGTTACAATTCCTCTCTGTTTCCCCTCCACCAAATGTTAGCTCTTGTGATTCTTGCCTGGTGGGATTTTACATTTGTTTATTTTTCTTTCCAGTTTTCTGTCAACTTACATTCCACATTATTGGTATAGCTAATGGAGTCGTCGAGTACTGTTCTTTGAGTACAAAGATGTCACCATTAACTGACAGCCACTAGAATATGCACTGTGAGTGGCTTCTCTGACTGGAAGGATTTATTTCACTAAGTCATCACTGAGTAAGTTTCCTTTGGTCAAGAGGTTAGAGAATGAATGGATGGGCAGATGGATGGGTGGATAGATGGATGGATGGATGGTTGGATATATAAATTAATGGATGTGTGGATGGATGAAGAGATGCATGGACAGGTGGGTGGGTGGATGGATAGATGAATGGATGGGTATGGGGGTGGATGGATGGGCAGGTAGGTGGGTGGATAAATGGACAGATAGGTAGATGGCTTGGTAGGTGGATGTGTGGGTGGGGAGAAAGTCTTATAGCTACAGGGGATATTAGCTCAAATACCTCTTTCCAAGGGAAAACATGTTATCCAGTAGTTACAGTGGAGTGTAACTTGTAACTGTCTTGGTTTAAATTCCAGCTTTGCTGCCACTTTGCCATAAGTCTTTGGTAAAGAACTGTCTTTGGGAATTCATTTATCTTATCTGTAAGTTCCGCATAATAGCAGTATTTACCTCTTCTGTTTCCCAAAGGAACCTCAGGAGTTAATCAGCACAGTGATACATAAGCAAGTGCTCAAACGTGATAAGTGTTACTGTTTTTATAATTGTTAGTTAGAGTTGAGTGAGGATTTGTCCACGGAAGTTTGAGGGAATTACCTGAGTCTCACACAGTTGGTGAGATCATGAGAAACAGGGACTCTCTGATTCTGAGGCAGTGCCTTTCCATTCTGAAATGGTGGCTTTCTGGGCAAGAATATTCAATGGCCAAGAGCCAAGGAAAATATACAGAGCTCCAAGTGGCTGGCCTTATCATATAAGGATGCACCCATATATCTAAGGTCTATAATAATTGTCTTCATTTGTTTAACAAATATTTCCCAAGTGTTACCATGTTCTAAGCATTGTTCCAGGTGTTAGGAATTCAACAGTGGGAAAAAAAAAATGAAAATAAATCCAGACAAAATCCCTTTCTTCATGGAGCTTATGTTCTTGTGGGCTTGGGGATATAAAATAAGCAAAATAAGCAAGTAAGATATGCAAAGTGTTGGGCTGTGCTAAAGGCTAAGGAGCAAAACAGAGGTAACAAGAAAGTGTCTCAGTGTGTATGTGTGTATGTTATTTTAGACATGGCAGCCATGGAAGAGGAAATGATGGAGGGAGCCATGGGAAGATCTATAGGAACAGCATTCCAGGGAGAAGGAAGAGCACATTCAAGTGCCTAGAAAGAGGGATTGAGAGCAGACATCAGTGTGGCTGGAGAAAAGTGGGAGAGCAGTAGGAAAGTGTGAGGGGCTGACAGAGGAGTTGATAGTTTTTGGAGGAAGTTTGGTTTTTCTCAGAGTGAGGTGGAGAGCCATTGGAGGGCTTTAGGGAGATTTGATCTCTATTATTGTCATTATGAATTTAGTCTTTGGTTATGTGTTACCATTGTTTCCTCTTTCCTTTTCTTTCAAAATCACTTTGAGGTAAGGCAGCTGTTTGGAAACCAAAGACCGTAAAAGGGATTTGATCCAGGTCACCCTGGTTTGTAGGAAAGATGTCAAATCCATTCAGTTTGATTGTGACTGGAATTGGCCCGGTCCTGGCTCCTGAGCCTCCCCACCCAGCCCATCTCACTCCCCCCCACACCACCTCACTCCCCTGCACCCCAGCCCAGCTCAACTTGCTAAGCAAAGGCCAGTGTTACCTGAGGCCCTACTTTCCTCCCCATCACTCCTGGGAGCTCCCCCTGAGGCTGCCGTTCAGTGATCACCTGGATGGGTGGGTGAGGGGATAGAGGGGTGGACACAGCTAGGAGGACAGTTGGGTCTGGGGGTGACCCTAGGTAGTCTAACTGTTCAGAGCTTTTGCTTTCCTCCTACAGAACTATAATTCCATTTACAAAGCTGCCTGCCCCTCAGCACAGAACATGTACCCACCTGCATAGCCTCCGACAGGGTACACAACTTCTGAGGGGGTGAAGCCGCTGGAACCTGACCCCTTCAAGGTCCCCGTCAAGCCTCTTGCCACCGAGAAGGGGCTTCACCCTCCACGTGATTTTCAGTGTGTTTCTCTTGTGTTGCAGCAGTGAAGACAGAGGGTTAGGCTCTCCTACCTCAACTAGTGTTCATATTACTCTGTGCTGTGCCGTGAAGCAATGAGACTGCACGGCAGGTGTCCTTGTCCTGGACCACACACTTCGTCCACATAAAATGGCCAAGCAGTGGCTCCTGTGTGTTGATACTGCCCCTCCATTCCCTCTGCTTAAACGACCGATACATAGTTTTGCTTTTCCCCTTTACTGAGTCATCTTGTTTAATGAGTCTTGGAAGGAGAATTTGGTTGGATTTATTGTACAACCAAAAATATGTTCCGGGACCTCCTCCTACAGACACACTGGCTCTCTCAGAGGCGAGGAGAGCCTGAGCCGCTGGGTGCCTTTATGATCCTTTGATGCGTTGTTTTGTTTTTCTGCTAATGATATGTTGGCTTTTCTTTCCTGCCCCACCCCTGGACCCTGTCCCGCCTAGAACCTTCAAACCTAGTTTTCTGGAAACTTGTATGAGAGACTGGCTGCATTTGCTTCCTGAATTTTTTTGGAAAGGACTGTGTAATTACACACTTACCTCTGAGACATTCTATAATCTGCTGAGGATGCTATCATGGTGATGCTGTTTGCTAATAGCAGTATTTTAAGGGTAAAGCATTCCGGTATCTTACAGAAGAATATCAGTGTGTCTCTACAGCCTGGCCTCCTACTGTGGGCAAGGATGGGTCATTGAACTCGAGTAAGCACTTTTCCAGGAAGCCCCAACAAAAGCCTGCTCTTCCCTCTGGATGTCTACACACCCGTGGGAGGCAAAGGCACCACCAGCCTGGGGAGATACACAGGAGATGCTGCCGTGGGGAGCAGCCCGGGCCACTGGCTCAGGACATTCTGGAAGCAAACGTGCACTCATGTTCTCCAGCATGAATTTAGCTCAAGGAATAAAAGTGACCTTAATGGCGCTTTCAGCATCGGTGATGAAGAGGTGGGCGGATAGGGCAGGAGGACCTGGGATGGACAGAATGAGCTCCTCCGGTGGGCAGAGGACAAATGTGTTCCAGGAAAAGTGGGGTTCTTCTACCTCATTTGCCTCTCTCTCCCCACTGGGTGCAGGAATCTAAGTTACTGTTAATGACTACTTTTTCTTTCTTTCTTTTTCTCCTTTTTTTTTTTTTTAAATTTTCAAGAGAGAAAGTACCTATTCTCTGACTCCCATCCAAAGAGCAAGACCTAGGGTCCGTTATCACAGACCACACTCCTGCTAGGGCTTTGACTTCAGAAGTACTAGAGAGGTCTATAAGAGAATACCTTCTCACCTTCAGTACAATACTGTTTTTGCAATAGAATGACAGAAATACACTGATTTTGGGGTGGGGAGAGACAGGCAGAGGGAAAGAGTCTGCTTGACTTATTTCTCTCAGCATAATCTCCTCCAGTCCCATCCATGTTGATGCAACAGTTGGGTATTCATCCTTTCTGATGGCTGAGTAATATTCCTTGTATATATAGACCACATCTTTATCCGTTTATTTGTTGAAGGGCATCTCAGCGCTTGTTATATGTAAACAATGAATCTTGGAACACTACATCAAAAACTAATGATGTATTATACGGTGACTAACACAACACAATTAAAAAAGAAAGAAAGAAAGAAAAAGAAAAAGGAGAGAGAGAGAAAGAATCTCAATCAGACTCCCCATTGAACCTAACTCGGGGCTCATCTCATGACCCTGAGATCATGGCCTGAGCCAAAAACAAGAGTCTGATGCTCAACCGACAGAGCCACCCATGTGCCCCTGTTAATGGCTATTTAAAAAAATACAGTATCTAATTTCAAAGCTTGTGATCTGTGATAGAGGATCTCTATCCTCCAAATGTTAATAACACAGCAAAATAAATTAGCAAGAAGATGAAAACACATGCAGGAGAATGGGCAATACTTGTGGAATGAACAATAAATTTGGTTCAGAAGATAGAGGAAAAAATGGGGAAAAATTACATCATGGTCCCCATTATCAGAAAATAGGAAGTATTTCAGTTCCTTGGGATTGACCAAATGCTTTCTGACAGTTGATCATTAAAATAATATCGTGGACTTCAAATGTGGGAGAATGTTTGTGACATCATGAGAAGAGGTCTAAACCGTGTTTTTACAGGAAACTCCAGGGCTGTTTTTTAATGACTGTTTCTTCTTTT
Source organism: Neogale vison (assembly GCF_020171115.1). Classification (NCBI taxonomy): domain Eukaryota; kingdom Metazoa; phylum Chordata; class Mammalia; order Carnivora; family Mustelidae; genus Neogale; species Neogale vison. The sequence goes on from NC_058093.1 coordinate 43,773,708, forward strand.
AATTATTATTATTCAGTTTTTAACATTTTAATTCCAGTATAGTTAACATACAGTGTGGCATTAGTTTCATGTATATGATATAGTGATTCAGAACTTCTATACATTACAACAGGTGCCCTTCTCAATCCCATCACCTGTTTCTCACATCTGTCACCCCCCTATTGTCCCCCTCTGGTAACCATCAGTGTGTTCCCTACAGTTAAAAGTCTGTTTCTTGGTTGGCCACACTTGCTTTCCCTCTCTCTCTCTCTTTTTCCCCTTGGCTCATTTATTCTTTTCTTAAATTCCACATATGAGTGAAATCATATGGTATTTGTCTTTCTCTGACTTATTTTCCTTAGCATTGTACTCTCTAGCTCCATCTATGTGGTTGCAAATAGCAAGATTTCGTTCTTCTTTATGTTTGGATAATATTCCATTTTATGTTATATATTACATATACCATATCTTCTTTATCCATCCATTAATCAATGGACATTTGACTGCTTCCATTATTTGGCTATTATAAATAATGTTGAAATAAATATCAGGGTGCATGTATACCTTTAAATTAGTATTTTTGTGTATTTGGGGTAAATACCCAGTAGTGCAGTTACTGGATCTTAGGGTAGTTCTATTTTTAACTTTCTGAGTCCCCTCCATACTGTTTTCCACAGTGGTTGTTCTAGTGTACATTCCCACAAACTGTGCACGAGGCTTCTTTTTCTCCACGTCCTTATCAAGATTTGTTGTTTCTTGTGTTATTGATTTTAGCTATTCTGACAGGTGTGAGGTGGTATCTCATCATAGCTTTGTTTTGATAAAGAAGATGTTGAGCATCTTTTCGTGTGTCTGTTGACCATCTGGAGGTCTTCTTTGGAGAAATATCTGTTCATGTCTTCTGCCCATTTTTTTAATTGTTTATTTGTTTTGTGGGTTCTTATGACTATTTCTTACAGTAACCCTTGATGAAAGGACAAGGCATGGCCTTAAGGTATAACTGAGCAGTGAGGACTCTGGATGAGGTTAAATTTGTCATTCAGGCAGATAGCCTGATATTCTAACTCGATGCAAAAACTAAATGTAAGAGAAGCAAGAGGAAGGAGGAGGCAGCCTGCATCTAAAACGAGTCCACAGTTCTCCCAGTGGTGGGGGCTTGTTTGTGCTCCCAAGAAGGGCCTGAGCTCTGTAGTTAATTAATAATTAACTCCATGCAGCTGACTGAGAGCAAGCCCATGCACTTGGGAGTCCAGAGATTGGGGCAGTGAGGCCAATTCTGCCCCTCAATGTGGAGGAGGGGAAGGATGCTGTCCTCAACGTGGAAGGCCTTTGCAGAAAAAAATCTTGAGATTTTCCTTAGGAAGTATCTTTGGAACTGGTTTCACTTTAGATCTGGTCTTTAATGAGAGCCCAAGTTTCATGCTCTATAGAGTCTGCCAGATAGCTAAGACCTAAAATGTTTTCAAAGAAAATCTCCCACTTGCCATCCCTGGGGAGGTCCATGAAGACCTTGAAGACCCATCCTTTCATGTGGTTGGAGCAGCTAAGGACCCCAAAGAACTCACCAGGATGGCTGAGCTTTACATGTTGACTTGTCCGTGAACTTACTGAGCAACAACCCATTGAGTTTTGGAGAGTGTCTGCTAAGACAATGACTTTAGGTCTGGGGTAATTTGACTTGAGTCAATCTTCCTGGTTGTGGTTAAATCCTCTGAGGTCATTCTTGGTTCATGGCAGTAAAATTGTGTCATCAGCAGAAAGGAGATTTATCTTCCTCCGTATTATGCTGGGGACATACATCCAGTTCTTTAGAAGCTATGTTAGACTAATATGACACAAGTTCATGGGTGAGGATAGGAGGAGAAAACCAACCCTCAGCCTGGTCTCACACTGCTTGCAACCCTGACCTTCTCTGTCGGGTCACCATTCCTGCTTTTTTCTTATCCATGTCATGGTTTTTAGAAACAGAGCTTGCCAAAGCCCTTAGGGCTGATGAATTCTATAATTGTTTTGTTTGCACTTGTTAAATGACAGTATTTCAGTTGACTAAACGTAAAGATCAAACTGGCTTTATTCAGTGACTTATGAATCAGGCAGCATCCCATCTTGCAGTAGAATGGAGCCCTGCCAAGCTGTTGGAAAAGAAAGGTTTTTAGAGGTGGAAAGGGGGAGGATAAAAGAAATTATTAGCAAAGAATGTGTTGTTTCAGGCAAGGTCACCCCACTGAGGGGAGCAGAAGGGCTTGTAGGGTAAGATTATCTCACTGGTGCTGACCAGGTAATTCCAGGTTTACCGGATAAAGGTCAGATTCTTGGTAAGGCTGGAACTGCTGTTAGGTTAGTTATTAAGTTTTGGTTGCTGACTTAGCACAGGTGACTCCATTTTGGACCTATTGTCTCATTTTAAACAATTCCCATCTTCTGATCAGGGTCTGAGCTTAACTGAGAGATATGATCAAAATTTAAGGCATTAGCTCCACTCTCAGACATGCCCTGTAGTTCTCACAGCTTCTGTCCATCCTCTGCATCCTCTGTAACCACGGGGCCTCACGTGTTTTGCTTAATCTTTGTGATCTTCACAGACTTCAGGGTAACCATTTTTAAGTTGATCATTCTCTTTGTTCTTTTTCTGATGTTCCCACCCTCAGGGAGATCATTGCTTAGTGGTTAGTGGTGTGAACACGTATTTAAACCTTTTGAGGGAATGCGACACACCAAGGAGATGATTATGATTATTGCAAGCAGGATAATTCCCAATGTTTGGGGTATAATTCAGAGCCATGGTTCCCAAGACCCAAACCAATCAAAATCAAATAAGTCAAAGAAAGGCCTTGGTGATGTTGTCACCAAGTATCTTGGAGCAGCTAAGGTGCTCTTACGTCACTGAGAGTCAACTTTCCCAGAAGTTTTCATTCAGGTGCAGCAGGTGATATTGGTCACAGATAGTCACATCCTTACTCAGCTAAAAGATAATTGAGGGCTATGCTATAGTCAAGAATAATTTGAGCCAGAGAGTCTAAGGATCTTTGTTGGGCAGTTGTTGTCTTAGCAACAAGTTTTGCAATATTTTCCAGACTTAAGAGACATATTTGATCACATTCTCATTCATATTTAGTCCTGACCAGAAGAGTACAGCTCTGCCAGAGGAAGTGAATCTTGAATTATGAATACCTTCTGGGAATTTCTTTTTAACTCGATGATGTAAATCCAGGGGAGTTGACCAGCAAGGTGACTCAGATCTTTTGTACGAAGTTGGGGACACAGGTAGAAAACCTAAAAGCCAACTATCCAGACATTCATAGGCTCAAGGAGCATGATAACCAGCAAGATAAAGATAAACCTAATCAGCACAAGTCATCCCAGCTAAGGCACTGCCGTTAATGACATTAGCAGAAGTCAGTGTATTTACTGCTCAAGCAGAAGTCAATGTATCTACTGCTCAAGAAATGCAAAAACCGACACCAGGGAGCCAGAAAGAACCAAGAAGCTGTCTTGATTTTCCCATAACCCTGACTGTCTCCTGAACTGACAACCCTTGGTGCCTATTGTGACTTCTCTGACTCAGGAGCAGATTGTTGACATGTTGCAAGGACAGCAGGATGGCAAAAGTCCAGCGATGAGCAGCCATTTTTGCAGAAGCAGAGTGGAATTCGTCCACTTTTGCCACAGCCTTCACAGAATCTGTCACTACTGCTTTTGCATGAATTTCAGCTGGGGCATGTCCCTGATGCTCAGGTTCCATCTTTTTAGTGTAAGCCTCATTTTATGATGTCAATTTCAGAAAGTAAAAGAATGGCAGTAATAATGGTTCTTTACTTGATATCCATTTTCGACTGGGATCCCAACGGACTGAGGAAATCCCTTTATTTCTATAACATCCCCAAATTATGGATGGCCCCAAAGACATACCAATAGTCAACATAAATACTAACAATTCCTTCTTCTGATTCTTGGCACCCTTCTGGGAGGGCACAGAGCTTTCTTCTCTGGTGGATTCAGCCTGTATGAGACTTCCTCTCTCAAGCAGCTCATATTGGGTGGTAACAGCTTAACCAACTTGGAAATTCCCTTTCTTATTTTGTACAATAAAACCTGTCAACAAACCAAATTAGACCAGGATTAGTCAAAGGAGTGTCTGGAAAGTCAGGCTGTGGTGTCACGAAACAGGAGGTCATTAGCTTGCAGTCATGGGGCTTGCCTTCATCAGGCAGGGTTAGTAATGGACAGGATTTATAACATTGTACCATATAGGCTTTAGATGAGGTGGTGAGAACAGAATGATTTCCTAGGGAGTTAGTCTCCTGGCAGAGATGCACTAGGTCAGTTCAGAATTAGGAAGCCTTCAAACTGTGTGAGGACTTTGTGAATAAAGTCATCTCCCAAGCTTAAATCCACTGAGGCATCTACCACCTTTGCAACTGTGACATAGACTGAAGTCAGTGGGATAGGCATGAGCAACTGAGTCCAGTTGTGTGCTATAACAGGCAATAGGCTGATGTTCACTGCCACATTCTTGTGTGGAATCCTCAGGACAAGGTTATCTCTTTCAAGCACAAATAAGGTGAAGGGTTTGAAGATGGAAGTAGCCCTAGGGCAGGTTACTCTTATAGCACTTGCTGAGTCTTACAAGAGTCCTGCTCCTGTGTGTCTTTGCATGGAAGGGGTTCTGGGACTGGAATTTCAGGAATTTCCTAGAGTGAGGAAGCTCATAGAGGAAAATTAGGAGCCCATGGTCTAAAATAGCCAGCCAGTTCTAGAAATCCATGAAACTATCACTTAGTCCTGGGCCCAAGACATTCTTGGATTAGCTTAATCCTTTCTGGGGACAGCTGGATTCCTTCAGCACTTAGATTATGATGTAGATAATGAGTGATGTCTAGAGATCATTGCAATTTCTCTTTAGAGACTTGATGTCCCTTTTTAGTTGAGTATTGCAGCAAGTACATGGAATCCTTTGTGGACGTATCTTTGGGAGCTGAGCACAGCAGGAGGCTGTCCCTGTACTGTAGAGGGTTGACTTCCTGGGGAACGGGAAGTGCTTCACGCTTGGTAGGGCACTTGGGAGAAATAAGAAGGGACCTCATGGAGCCCCTGCAGCATGACGCGTCCAGGTACAGTATTGATTGTTCCAAGTCAAGGCAAACAGATATTGGCTCTTAGGGTTCACAAAGAGGCTAAAAAAGACTGAAAAAAGGTCCACTATGGTGAACCATTCTGAGTCTAGTGGAACTGGTGACAGAGGGGTGTCTGGGTTTGGGATAACTGGGAAATGGGGAATAAGTCTCTAGTTAGTGGCTCTCAAGCCCTGGACACATGGCCATGCCACCCATTAGGCTTTCTGACAGGCAAAATCGGTTAAGTTGCAGGGGCTGAGACAGGGAGTGGTCAACCCTGGGCTTTTGCTGTTCATACGAGTGCTGTTGTGGACTCAGGCTGTAATAAATACTGAGGTAATTTTGCAAGAGGGATAGTCATATCTACCTAAATCTTTATAGTCTCTGAACTTTGTTATTCTCCCAGTGTCAATATTAGAATCGGCCCACGTAGTTTTGGGCACCTTGATTAAATCAGGGGACTTTTTGTTGGAATCCTTCCTCTTCTATATCAAGGACAGATTGTAAAGAACATAAAAGATCAGTCAGGTTGGCCGGGAAATTCTAAGGCGAGGTCTCCATTGCAAGCAATGTGTATTAGTTCTTTTAGATTAGAAAGGAAGCCCCTTCCCAATAGAACAAAGGGGGCTGTATCATACAGCAGAAAAGGCTGCTGCTCAGTGCAAGGTCCCAGAATCATTTGTACTGGTTGAGGCTGAAACTCCCTCTAAACTGGACAGGACACCTCCACTATGAAAACATTTTTCTCACTCCTAGAGATTTGTTCTCCTATAAGAGTGGGGTTTAAGGTAGCTCCAGTATCTAGCAGATTTTGGCAAATTTGTCCATTAACTTTATTTGTAGTTTCCCCCTTGCTGTGTAAGGGTATTTCTGATAGCAGTTTACCAGGAGGTGCTTCAGGGTTGTATCGGTTTTGGAAAGAGCTGATCTGGGGGCTCTCACTTGGGGACACTGAGGAATTTGCATAGAAACTTTGAGTACAATCTTTTCCCTTAGTGTCCCAGTCGAGAATAAAGGGCCATCAGCCCCTGGGACAGACTTTTGATGATGGGCCCCTAGAAGATGTGATGTGGGAGGTCCAGGTGTTACTTTGATCTCTGGCCCTGAACTGTTGTAGCTGTGTTGCCAATAGTTTGGCAGACCTCTGTTTATAATCTTGGTCCAAAGTCCTTTAAAAGCGTTCAGCTATAGTCATGAGTTCAGTCAGGCCTATGGCCTCCCATCCTCTTTTCTGTCTATTATTAACCTACAGATCTTGGGAGATAATTCATTTACAAAGAGGGCAGCTAGAGCAGGTGGGGTGGCCTCATTTGTTGTACAGAATCCCGAATTTCCTAGGAAAAGCACTTTCTGCCACAGGTTCATCTTTCTCTGATATGCATGTTGAATAATACGCCAATCAATGTGGGCAGGGAAGGCTCCAAGAATGGCTTAATAAAAAAATATGTTGCTATATTGCTAGCTTTTCTTGGTCCAAAGAGGACATTGTTGGAAAGTGAGGATCTCAACTATCACCCTTGGAATTATGCCCTTCCACTTCCAGCATCCGTTTTTGAGCTTCAGTAGGTCCCACTCATGTGCACAGGTAGATGAAGGTCTGGCAGCTCAGGGCCATAATCCCTGATAAGGATTCTAAACTCTTCCAGAAATGGTTGGGGCTTCTCCCTGGGTTTGGGAGATGCTTTACCTAGGGCCTTCAGTTTGGTTGTGACCAAGGAGCGAAAGTGTATGAAGAGGATCACTGGGAACTTTGGGCAGTTTTATTTTAGGAGGTAACTCTTTAATCATCTCGTCAGAGTAGAAAGGCAGGTCAGACTGAGAGCCAGCAGACCAGGGGGACTCAGGTAAAGAAGGGCCAGGGGAGCAGCAGGGGTCACATCCGTCCTATCATCTTTTGTTTTAGGTTCCTCTTCTGTTTTTCATGTTTCATTGGCCTTTTCCAGTGAATTTTTCAATGAGATTATTTTTGAATCTGGACACTTTTGCATGCCAATTAAAGTAGATATCACATTTTGTTCCCACAATTGGGAAGTCTTACTTTTAAGTGTATTTCTTAAATGACTGAACTTGTCTAATTGAAACGTTCCCCAAAGGGTCATTGTAAGTCTAGGTTGTTTTCAGTAAGATTTTGCCATTTTTGTAGATATTTATAACTTTCAGGACCATAGTTTTTAGGCATAAATTAGGCAGGTGTGCCAGAAGGTGGTGCCTTAACTCTTCAGGGTTTAAGGGTTCCATTAGCTAATCTTCTGGGTTTCTCAGAGCCAATCTAATACTTACAAGAGGTGTGCCCTGGGTTGGAGATTGTGTGGTGTTTTATAGCATGCCTTGCTGCAAGGAAATTTTCTTCTGGTTGTTGGGTGACCTAGTGTCAATATACCCAATATACCCAGTTCTGTGACCAATTTATCCCATCTCAGGAGGCTCCTTGAGATGGAGTCTACTCTATCAGGTTGTAACTGCTCACCTTGTGCCCACGAATTTTTGCAGCTTTCTGGCTTTTGAGATCCCCATGGGAAATAGCCTTTATCTACACAAAATAAGAAAAACAAATATATGCACCTTAACACACTAGCAGTAACCAAGGGATATTACTGAGGACTGGCTAAGAGAAGCCCATGCACACCACGAGTAATTCCCAGTGTGGATCAAACCAGCAGACTCCAACATGCAGATTGCAGACAAACTGGAAAAGGGGTTCCAAACGACTAAACCAAGCGCTAGGCACGCGAGATCCAGATGGAATATATGGCCAGCTCAAGCTGACCTTCTAAGCTCTGGACTGGAAAGTGATTAGATTACAAGATCAGTGTAGAGAGAGTATAACTCAACAGAGAGTAAATTACCCACAGTCCAGGAAAGTGGGCAGAAGGACAGTGAACTCAAAAAGGAGTTTGCCTGTGTTTCCTGTTGTCCTTGAAGGCCAACAGAATTTCACTTCTGATCCTGCCTTTGCCACCAAATCTGTCTGACAAAGAAGTTCAACTGAGTATATTTAAGGATCAAATTGGCTTTATGAATCAGGCAACATCCCATGTAGCTAAGCTGTAGGAAAGGAAAGGTCCTTGAAGGTGGAAAGGGGCCAGAAAAAGGAAACTATTAGCAAGGAATGCATTGTTTCAGGCAAGGTCACCCTCCTAAAGGGAGTGGAAGGGCCTGTGGGGTGGATTACCTCACTAGCGCTAACCAGGTAATTCCAGGTTAATGGGTTAAAGGCTAAATTCCTGGAGAGACCAAAATTGCAATTAGATTCGGTATTAAGTCTTGGTTCGCCCCTATGGGGCCTAGCACTAGTGACTCATTTTCGAGCCTGTGGTCTCCTTTTTAGCACACTCTACCGCTTTGGTTTTTAATTAGCTTTTGATTAATAAATTACAACTTCTTGACTTACTCAGCTGTGTGAAAGAATATTGTGCTACCACATTCACTCCCTGGGCCGTCCCAAAGAATACCCAAGGAAAATAACTGGAATGCATTTCACAAATGCAAACATGCTTCAGAAAAATCAGCAATACGTCCCATTCACAAATGCTTCCGTGTGCCAGCTGCCCTTCATTAGCTGTAGATATTTCTTAGGCACTTCATTTTGACCACAAGTATGAAGTTGCTGACCATCTCTGCTTCTCAGAGAACTGCTAGGCACAGATGCTAGAGTCAGCACATAGGCCCTCAGAACAGACCCCTTGGCTGGAAGACAAAAGAGAGCAGCCACATGCATTTATCAGGGCTTTAATGAGGGCTGCAGATCCCTATTTCTGTGCCCAAAATACTAGAACAAAACACAACATGGTCAAAGACGCAAAAGTGGGGGAAATCCCTTCGTTCAGAAAAAAATTAAAGTGTGATCGTCGAAAGAGGTACAGAGAGATGTGGTTTGCTGTGTTTTTCTGAGGTTATTTGCTTTAAATATATTCCTCTGGTGTCTGCCCCAGATTCCTACTTGTCACTGAACTTTGGCTAATTGCCTTGAAGAATAAGAATGAATGGAGCATTCACAGAAGCTGGGGGCTGGGACAGCCCCTCAACACCACTGCCAAGGGTCCTTGTGTGCACAGGACCTCTCCCCGCCCCACCCTCAGGTACCCACACTTCTCAAGGAGGATGTTCCTTAGTCAGTGCCGAGCTTCTGGAATGGAATTTAGCCTCCGAGCAATTGTTATTTTTCCTCCAGCTAAAACCTAGTATTCATCAAGCTGGGTGGTCCGTTACAATGTAATAGCTATAAGAATGTGAGTGATTTACAGAATTCATAGACCTTATCACCAAAGGGGCAAACCAACATGTGCTTCGATTCAGGGCATAGATGTTTGCTGTTAAAAGATTATCCTTAAGTACCATTCTTAGGTGGCCAGATAACATTTTCAGAAGTTGTAGATAATTTTAAGGAAATATACTAAAGCAGATTTCTGTTTCTATCAGCAGCTTCTGACTTTCCCTCTTCTTGTCGCTAGGACAGCTTTATCAAACTTCCTGAGTCATCCTCCAAAGAAGGAACTCTGGATAGTAGATCCACATGCCTATGTCAATGTACCATCTACCATCGTAGTTATTGATCGGAGGGTCTAATCCAGTGATTGCTGGCCATTGGGGATTGCCTAGATTAACAATGGTAGATTTTTGGAGAGGCATATCTCTTTTTCTTGAATGACAATGTGACTTAAAAAGACGAGCAAAGGGTTAGAATTTCTTGACATCTTCTGGGTGTCTAAGGTATCCTTGTGAGGGTACCTAACAAGGAAGTGCCAAGTGCTGACTATCCTCGTGAGGGTACCTAACAAGGAAGTGCCAAGTGCTGACTAATAAGAAAGGCTACTTGCTGGGAAAGTGATGTCAAAGAGACCTTGCAAAAGAGGAACAAGAGTTTCTGAGGCTGTGCGATGGCATTCCTCTATAGGATAAAATGTTCCTAGAATGCTCAACTGTTGGAAGCCAACTGTTGGAAAGATGGAATCCAAGTTTACTTTATTTTACATCTAAAAAAAGAGGGCAAAGTTCACAAAATTTATATCAATTTATAGGTTTGTGCCTTCTAATTTAATTATTTTGGGTAACTCCTCCAAACCAAAACCTGCTGGAAAGGATAGTGCACAGTGGGTGGCATCTCTGTGTATCTTAAGACAAGGGTACGTAGGTCCATAACCCCCTGCCCGCAAGCTCTCAATGGAAATGCTGGAAGATTTGTTTTTCTAACTGTGTTCTGCATTGCTCCCTCGGTTTGCACCAGTACATATCTGTCTGATGAGTGAGCTGCACACAATTTCAGGTAAGGAGGGCTGGGGCATGGTTCACAGCACACGAGGGGCCTGACACACACAGAGCCCTGAAACCCAGGCATGTCCTGGCTTGCAGAGGTTCTGCCTTATACGTGATGAGAGTTCTTACCATGAAGATTGAGCCCTGCGTGCTAGATCCTGCCAGCTCCCCAGGCCTGTGTGAGGGGTGGCCGTGCTTGGAGGATCTCTGGACCAGCATGTCTGCTCTTTTACTGGAGTTGACTGATGTTTGGCGTTTGTTTGGAATATTGTTTCCATGATTCCTTTATTAAAATCAGCTGTGTGGGACTCCCCACAAGTATTCTTCGTTCGACAAACTGAGAAATGTCAAATAGTGAAAGTGTCATTTGAGTTACAAAATGGACAGGCAGGTCCTCACATCATTCCTCGTGAAGACATACTGATGGGACCTGTCTCTCTAAAGATATAGCAGAAAAAGAAAATTGGGTTAGAAAACAGAGGAAGAGCAGTCCAGGAGGAGGGACGCCCTGGGAGAACGGGCCAGCATTCATCTGAGGAGGAGTCAGGAGGAGGTCCTTGGTTTTCTAGATGAAGAAGAGTGAAGCAAAGGAATGGGGCCAACTTCCCCTAGTAACAGAGCTGATTCTAGAATCCTTAGCTCTGGATCTTAGTCTATAGATTCTTGCACTGCAACTTGGGGTTTCCCAGTGAAGTAAAAATTGAGCTAAAAGAGGGAACACCCAACTGTTTACACACATCTCCCCTATGCTGAGACACACACTCTCTCTGTGGGCTCCAGCTGTCATGGCGGTAGATGACACCTCTGTCTGCTAAAAGCCCGAAGCAGCTGGTTCTTTCTGGGGGGCGATGGTTGTCACTACAAATCCAGCTTGACCGTCGTGTGTCTTCGTCGTTGGTGCTTTTATCTGATATAGGATGTGCTGGTGTGTGACCAGCTAAAATGTGGCATGCTAACTGTGTCACATTGGGGCCTCGGTGCCTCCAGACCTTGGATGGAATGTGCTGGATGCAACATCAGAAGTCCTAAATAACTGGCAAAGAGTCCATAATTAGGTTCAGATGCTTCTTGCTTGGAGTCCTCTAACCTTATTATTTCCATGGAATTCACAAAAGCAATTGGTGTCCCAAGGGAAACTCCAGTTTGTTGTTGACCCCTCAGGGCTTTTGCATTCACCTTGAATTTGGGACCTCATTAACTGCAGAAGCCCTTTCCCTCGCACTGGTGATGCACTGACCCCAGGCTCTCCCGTGAACTCACCAGCCCCTCGGTACTGGCCTGTCTGGACCTAAGTTGTGCTTTCCTTGCTGCTGTTTTACTGTTGTGGGTTTGTTTTTGTTTTAGTTTTTGTTTTTTCTTACTCAGGCTCATCTCTTCTTTGGGTGTCAACATTATTACAGCTTAATGTTTTTTTTTTTTTTTTTTAAGAAGTGAGATTTTTTTTTTTTTTAAGATTTTATTTTATTTATTTGAGAGAGAGAGACAGTGAGAGAGAGCATGAGCGAGGAGAAGGTTAGAGGGAGAAGCAGACTCCCCATGGAGCTGGGAGCCTGATGTGGGACTCGATCCCGGGACTCCAGGATCACGCCCTGAGCCGGAGGCAGTCGTTTAACCAACTGCGCCACCCAGGCGTCCCTATTACAGCTTAATGTTAAAACTCCCTTTTAGTTTCCTCAAAACACAAATCAGTTAGTTCACTTAAAAAAAATCTAAGTGATACAAAAATGAAAAATCACAGATTATTTCTCTCTTTCTGGTTTGCTCTCCTGAACTTAAGTGCGCTGACACTTTTCTAAGCTCAAACCATGGAGCACCGCTACACCGGGAGGTAAGGGTGTTGTTAGTTCCTCTCTATTTCTTTCTGTGCATGGGATGCGTGCTTTCGTATCGTCTCATCTTGCCTGACTTGGGCGGGGGTGGAGGGAGCTCTGTGCTTTTCACAGTTACCGCCAGTGTCCTGGATCTCACTGGTTCTTAAGAGCACCTGGATACGAGGCAGGCCTGACTTCATCACTCTCCTAGAGGGAGGAGACATGGCAATGTAGTACCATTGGATACTGGGGGAACCGGACATTAGGGCATCTTGCACTTCCATAACTTAGAGCACCCTGAGACCTGTGTGGGGGACTGTCACAAGGAAGGAGGGAACGCTGGTGAATCACCTGGTGAATCATGCAGTCCTCCTGGCAGGACCTCCATGGAGTGTCCACCCCCTGGGTGGTGGGTCTGGATGGGGGTTGGGACATGGGCGGAGCTGCTAAAAGTCATTTCCTGATTCTCAGGCCACTCTACCCCACATTTAACCATTTCTCTGAAATCCAGACTCTAACTCATTTATGTGGAACTGTTTCCTTGTTTTTCCTATTTTAAAAAATATTTGCCAAATTAATTAATGGTCAGCATGAACCAGTCAAACGGCAGCATGGTATGGCAGGAAGCACCAGGAGGATGGGGTCTATTTTTATTCTTCTAGTACATTTCTGCATTGACCCTGAGTGGGGTTTACTTTGTCTAAAATTGCTGTCTTTCTCTCTCTAAAAAGAAGAGGTAGGCTTGAATGATTTTGAGGGCCATTTTCTAATTAGCAAACCAGTAAGCTGACATATAATTAAGTGTGGGGTGAAGTTGTGTGTGTCCAGGAGCAAAGGAAATTATGGGGAGGGCAGTTGGGGACAGGTGTCCTGGGGGCAACTGGGATTGGCCCCTTAAAGGGTCAGACAGGGGAGTGTGTGGACAAGTAAGGACTATCCTGAGTGCTCGGAGAGGGAGGTGACAGAGACAGAAGGAGTCTGAGAAGGGGGTAATCTGGAAGGAATTTTTTACCCCACAACATGTAAATAAAAATGTGGCTTTCCACACCCATGGGCTGTAATGACAAAGGCAAAAGATGGGACTTTCCTGTTTTTAAAAGAACATTCCTCTCAGACCTTTTGATGTTATCCCCAAATACTCCTTCATCTCTTTAGATATGCCCCCAAGTGACCCTAAGTCCCCTTTGGCAAACAGAGCCACCAAGAAGTGGAGTTTGGGTCAAATTCCCCTGATGAGAGGGGAGGACCCTGGACTGGAAGGACTGGTGCTTGCTTGCCCGGGTCCTGGGCCCTGTGGTCTCTGCATGGAGGGACCCCTCCCTCTGGAGCTCATCAGGGCTGATGGCCCTCCTGCTGGCTGTCCTCAGGGAGTGGCTGGTGCGTCAAGAGTCAATCCCCAACCTCTGGACTGACTGTCTAGGGCACGGTCTGGCGTCCCCTGTGCTGTGGTCTGGGTCTGGTGCCCTTGCCCATAGCCTAGGGTCTCATCCCCACTCCCAGCATTGTAGTTGTGATGAGAAGTGTGGGTCATCAGGCTTGGGACAGACCTTCTCTCTTCTGTCGCTGCTTCAGCGGCCCGTGCTGATGGAGTTTGGGCAGGTATGTCCCCCTTCCACTGAGCAGACCGGGTCATTAGCATCCCGGGATGTCAGAGAAAAGGCCTTAGATTCCCTCACTTCTTGGTTCCATCGTTCAGGCCACCAGCAAGGGCTGCCTGGCTGGGATTGGAGGAGTCATCCCTGTACTGAGGGGCTGGTCTCTGACACCTGAGATTTGCTTCTGGATGCCTATTCCACTTGCCCCCCACCCCCAACCCTGCCCTGCTTTTCAACTCTACACATGGAGCTTGGTGGGGTCAGGCCCCAGAAAGGCTGTCCCAAGAGCCAGCAGCCCCTGCCACCAACTCTGCCCCACTGTTTTCCTTTTTTAATTCAGAATGATGCAATGGTTTTAGCCCAGGGGGCCGTTGAAAGAAGCAAACCGTCATGATTAGGAAATGCCGGCATTAAATAATTTCCCTGGGCTTCATTTCCTCTCAGAATGGAATCTCAGCAGGGGCTTGCGGGCCCCCAAGCCTTTCCCCTTACTCAGCTGTTTCAGATCCAGTTCTAGAACCTTCCTTGATCTTGGTGGTGAGCATCCCGCCCCCAAGCCTCCTTGGAGTCCTGGCCATTGAGCTGAGATATTTTAAACTCACAGAAGCTTAAGGCTAGAAAGCATTTTGACAGGTCCCCCTGGCCAAAGTTAAATGCCTTTTCTTCTGTTTTGCTGAGTGGTTCCCCTCCAGCACTCTGGCTCCTAATTCAGCTCCTCTCTGGGCAGACCCTTTGCAAGCAGCCCTGGGGCTCCGTCCTGCAACTGCTCACCTGAAGCTGGCCAGCCACTGAGTCCTCGGGTCATCGGGTCGTCGGGTCTTGGGGTCCTCGGGGGACCTCTGGGAAGGTAAATAGGCCCAGGCTTCTGGAAATCTCAGTGGAAATAGAGTGGCGTCTTGCCTTAAACAAGAGATGAATGGCATTATACCTCCAAAAGGTAGAGCACGTTCCAGCCTACCTGTATTTCAAACAGCGTCTACAAAAGCATTTGCTAGAATATTCTAGCTCTCACCTGGCTGGGGCCGTGTGATGTGTCAGACCTGAATGTAGCATTTCTTACACTGACTAGGTCGAGAGCTGACTTTTTAGCCCGGGTTCCATAGAAGTCGCGATACTTTTCTGCATGACACTCCTTTATTCGATATTTGCATTGATTATTTTAATTGGTGGATATTTATGGGTAGCGAGGGTTGGTTTAGTGGGGAACAGGCTGACGTGCTCTATGCTCATATGGATTTCAGTCCCCCAGGGAGGTGAATGGTCCCAACCACAGAGGTTGGTGTTTGGGTACAATTGTGGGAAGTGCCTTGAGGGAAGGAAGGCAAGCTTGGAAAGTCACAATGGGGCAGGAAAGGATTTCCGAGGAAGGGATGTTCACATGGAACCCTATGGGGTTACTGCTGTCAGCCAGGAAGGAAGAGGGGTCCCAGGAGAGAGGAAAGCTGTGGAAGAGCCTGGTCCACAAGAACAGCATGGGGGAGATGTGGTCCACTGGCAGGAGGGAGCCGCCACGCACAGGGGCTGGGAGCAGGTGCATCGTGGCCCTGCAGCCGTGGGAACTCTGTCCAGGCTTTTAGCCCAGGCACACTCTGTATCAGAGGGGCCTTTCTCAAGGGTCACTTTGGATGCCATGTGCAGACTAGAGTGGCCCTGACTGGAGGGGGAGAGACCTTTCAACAGGAGGTTGATACCCTCATCCGGGTGAGTGAAGATGAGGTTTTAGTGGGAGACTTCTGTGCTCATGGGAGATGTCCAGGTCGGAGATACCATGGGATACTTGCCAGTCTGCAGATGTGGCCTTGAGTGAGTAAGTTTTGACCAAGATCTAGAGGAAAGCTCACAAAGGGAGTAGAGAGAGGCCAGCCCAATCTCTAAGTGGGGGCTCCAAGTTGGATATTCATGGGCTCCATGGGTAAGGATGCCAGGGCCCCACCCCCTGTATGTTCCTGTGCCTGGCCCTGCTTTCAATGATTCATGGGCCACCTCTCAGCCATATGAAGTAGCCTCCACCTCCCAATATACATATAGAGAAACTGAGGCACAGGGGCATGAGGCCACCCAGCTCCGGCAGTCTGAGCTCTTCACCCTCCCCCTCCCCCATTCGGGCAAGATCCCTTGGAGAGGTCCGTGGCCACTAGTCTGTTCAGCTGGTTGTTGGCATGGGAGGGATTTGGGTCAACAAGGCCTTCCGAGTTTTTGAGATCTGGATTTTTATGTAGTTTCCTCTTTTTCTATAACACCATTCCCTTCACAGCTTTCCAAAGCACTGTTGGAGTCAAAATCAGGGGAGGGTACTTCAGTTTTAAGTCTTTAAGTCAAAGGTCAGAAGAAGTGGAAGGGCTGTCACAGGATGTGGAAAACCAGGGGTGGCCAGAGGGCCAGGGTGTCCTGGGCCACGTGGGCTGAAAGCAAGTGACAAGGCACCATGCAATATGTGGTTGGTTTCTCTCCTTGCATGACTCTCCCCTCATCCTAGGAGCACATTGTCCCATTTGTGGACAGTTTCCTGAATGTCCTTTCCCTTGGTGAGGTCCTTCATTCCTTCTGCATTTCCAGGCACAAGGCACAGGGGCCTTCAGTGATCTGGGTCTGGGATTGACCCCTGTGGCCAGCAAGCCAAGGCTGAGTAAAGTAGGAAACTGGTCCCAGGAGGATCAGATGACCTAAGGACCCACCCCGCAGGGGCTGAAGACCCCTGGGACAGGATGCACAACTGGGCTCATGGAGAGTTTAGTTGGGTCCACCCAGGTGGAAGGAGTTTTCAGTGTTTAACACTCATTGGATTTCACATGCAAATTTGAATTTGGGGTCTTTCCTGACAGGAAAGACAGGAAAGACCCCCTCTTCCCCAAGGGCCATGGTGAGTTACAGTTAGAGAGCAGCTGGTCCTTTCGGGGGACTCTCTCTCCAGTTAATTCACAGACCCCCACCGCAGCCCCATGGTCTTCCACTTGACTTGCTTTACCAATTTCCCTACCTGCCTACACTCTCTGGGCAGATGAGTTTGAGATGCTCCTGGAAAACTCAGCAAGTCATTCACAGAGCTCAGAGCCTGAGGTACCGGTGGAAGGAACAAATGGATGAATGGATTAATGAATGACCAAGCACATTCCCTGGTGACAGCCTGACCTGCCCCATCTCATAGCCCTAGGGCATGACCTCTGAATAGGGGCAGAGTTGGGATGCGATTTCCGGCTCCTTACCCCACAGTGGGACCCCCACACTGATTCCTGGGTCTTTGTCAAGTACCACCCACACAAACTTGGGGAGGAGAAATTCCTGGCAAAAATTAGTCATCCAAAAAGCAGTGCGTATGCCTCCCTCACTTTCCCCCAAGCCCCCAATTCTGCACCTATTGCATAATAAGAGTAGTAAGCACACTGGGGACTCTCTGCTTCTGGGGTCTCCCCAACTCCCCACCGTGTTTGATTCTCATTCAGTCATTTCCCTTCAGACCCAGGCTTGGGGTCGGGCTTGAGCTCCACCCCACAGCAGTGTCTGTGCCCAGACAGAATGGGGTCCCCAGGAACAACATCCCTGAGCCAGCCCTCATCCGGGAGCCCAATTTTCTCTCTCCCTGCTCACCCCTCATGACTTCCTTTAGCTGCCTCTTGCAGGCCCAGAGGGACAGAAGGGTCCTGGTCCCTGGCGTCTGCATCCTACTTTCCACTGAGGAGCCCCCAGCTGAGGCCGGGACACCGATCAGACTTCAGAAACATCTGTGCCAGCCCCTCCATGCCACTCCACGCTGTGGGGCGGAGGCCTGTTTATTTTGGGTTTGATGAGTAAATCATGTGGAACAGATCAAAAGCTCTGCTGAAGTCAACACAGATGACATCTGTCACTTCCCCTAATCCCTTAGGCAGGGAGAGGGGGGCTTGGATTAATTAGGCTCTTTAAAACATTTGCCAGCAAATGACTCAATGCCCTCTTCTTTTAGTGCATGAGCGAGTGAAAATAACACTTTTTCACCCTTGTTTTCACATTTGAAGGGTCAGGTTTTGAGGTCAAGTGTCCACTGTAATCCTTTTCTCTTTGAAAATGCACAGGTAGCATTACCACTAATATTTGAGCATGCCCATCATTAAAAACAAGTGTTCATGTTTCTTATGAAACATATTGGCTGCCATAAATCAAGGGGGTCACAGACATCCAGTAAGTGGCATTGTCTGGACTGACAAGGGAGGCATGCATTTGGGGTGAGAGTCTCTGGGAGGCAGAGATGAATCCCTTGTAATTAAATGGTACACTGCGCTTTGTTTATCCATGTAAACACGGCTGTGCCTTGGAGGACATGCCACACACTCTTGTCTTCAGAGGCATATGTGAGACTCTTATTCTTACTCAGGAGGTGGCCTGTCTCCCATAGTCTTGACTTTGGGAGAGACACAGCACAGGGCAGATCCCACACCTGCAAAGCCTAGACTCCTTGCTTGTCCTATCTGGGCCCCCCAACACAGCCTTTTTTCATTATCTCTTTGCTGTCCCTATAAAACAGGGACCTTTGTCCCTGCTATCCATTTGACCTGGGGGCCTTGGGTCTTCATCCTATTTTGTTTTCCGGGAACTGGCTTATCCTCATTCAGTCTTCTCAACTGACTCTGTGTAAAGCCAACCTTCTATATATTTCTGCCTTGACGCCTCACTGGGAGGAAACTGAGGCAGGATAGAAAGAGACTTGGGCTTTCAGCCAAGAGACCCAGACTTGAGAACCAGTTCTCCAAGCACTACCTGTATGATCTGAGAGTCATTTGAGGCTCCGAGCTTCTGTTTGTTCCTATTTAGAATAAGCATAGCAATATCTTTCTTACAGAGTTGTTGTCAGGATTAAGTTAATATAAAAAAAATGTGTGCAGCTCAATCCCTGCACATGGTGATGCTTAACCAATGTTAGGCAAAAATCCGTGTCCTGAAATTTGTACAATTACACCATGGAAGGAAACACAAGGGCTTCTCTTCTGCAATAATAAGAAATTACTGCGTAAACCAAAACATTGTCATGGACTTGTAGAGGGTATCAAGGTATGTGGTGTAAGTCAGACCGAGAAAGACAAGTACCACTTATGATTTCACTAATGTGTGGAATCTAAAAAACAAAACAAAGGCACAAACAAAACCAGAAACAAACTCATAAATATAGGGAACACAGTGGCAGTGGCTGGGGGCGGGGTGTGAAACAGGTGAAGGGAACAAAGAGGTACAAACTTCCAGTTATAAAATAAACAAGTCCGGGGGATGGAAAGCACAGCATAGGGAATCCAGCCCGTAATGTCATCGTCATGCTGTATGGGGACCATGCTTGTTCTGGGAGCACCGAGCAATGTACAGACTTGTCCAAGCACTATGTTTTACACCTGAAACTAGCCTAACCCTGAAAGCCAACTATTCTTCCATAATGACAGTAAAAAATAAAATAAAATAAAATAAAATAAAATTCTGGAAAGACTAAGTCCCTGAAGGACTGTCCTTTTCTAGGTGATCAAAGGCCAGTCTCTAAGGTCAGGGGTGGGCAAGCAGAAGAGTGATCCTGCTTGAGAAGGACAATCTTTCTCCGGTGAAGAGGAAGTGGGAAAATTGCATCAGTCCAGTGGACTCATGAGTCTGTAGGAAGTCTGACGTAAAGAAAACTCTCTCTGCAAGCCATCTTCCACGTGGGAGTGACACCAAAGGACCCAGTGGTAACCTGGGGCTGAAGCTGTTGACCGATAGGATGGGCTGCTCCCCCAGCTTCTCAGCCTTGAGATGTCCCAGCCTGAGCTCTTACTGTGGTGAGGTCGTGCTGTTCCCAGGTTTTTAAGTCTGGGGTCTCTCCAGTGGGAAAGGTCTCAACTCTCACTCAAACCTTTTGAAGGTAGAGGTGAACTAACTAAACTGCAACCAAATTTCCTCCCAATTCAACTTTTGAATCTCTCTGATTTCTTCTTTTGCTGTCAGGCAGAGAGAGGACTCGTGCAATTCAATTTAGGCTCTCCTGGGTAATTCAGGATAATCTCCCTGTTTTAAGGTCTGCTGATTAGTAACCTTAACGACATCTGCAAAGTCTTTTTTTGCATGTTATTTGACGTATTTGTGGAGTAGCACCAGGGAGCAAAGGTCATGGGGCCCAAATTCTGTCTAGTATACTTCCTGTTCTGAACCAGTAATTAACAGACAAAATAAAATCCTCTTAAAATTACATACATCCTTCCAGTCTTAACTAGTCAAGTGACGAGGATAAATAGGCACAATTTTCTTGATCCCTGTTCTCATGGTACTTCCTTTCCCCACTGTTCACCTTCTAGCAAGGTGGGAGAGGCCCTGAAGGACAAGGTCCTGGCTTGCATAGCCCACTCAGCAAAGTAGGAGGCCAACAGCTATCTGACCCTTATTTTCTTAGCTCTCCTTGATGCCAACAACTACCAGCATTTATCACGTTTACTCTGTGCCAGGCATTGTGCAAAGTACTGTATGCACGTCATTCCTTATTTCATCTTCAAACAACCCCATGAGAGTGGCGTTACTAGAAGGTGGTTTAAAAGTTACCTGCTGTTCCTGGGCCAGGTCTCTGCTGCACATGGGCCCTCATCCCAAGTGGTACATGAGGGTCACTTCCTTCCACATGTGGCTGATCTCAGAGACAAGGGCAGCAAAGGGTTCACCCTCTCCCTACACCTTAGAGATGCTTTGGCTCCTGGTGCCATCTGCTGTCTGCCCAGCTGACCCATTGCTGCACTCACCTGTGAGTCGGCACCCTCCTCTCACTGACCACACAGGGCCTAGGGACCAGTCCACACCCCTGGTCGGTGGTTTCCAAACCATTTTATGTATGGACAGGTTTAGAAACATTTCCAACCAAGACCCGGAAGGTTTGGTTGGGAGTAGGGGGAGAGTAAGAGGGAAAAGCTGATCCCCACCTAACCCCCCACCTCTTGCAGGGCTCAAAGGGAACGCTTGGCCTGAAAGTTGGGGCTTGAATAGAATAAAGAGATAACTCTAAGGGGCTGCTCTTCCCCTTATATCTTTCCCAAGGGCCCCTGGATCTCTACAGGAATGTCTAATTCTTCTTGTTGATTAGTAATTTTTAACATTAGAGATTTTGCTTGAAAAATGATATGAAGCAACTTACAATAACACATGTGGACTATGACAAGATATAGGATAAATAGAGAGGTGGACATGAGTGGGAAGTAAGGTGAGCATTCAATGTTCTGGGCTCTTTCAGAGATGGGCCCAGGCTGGCCTCAGAAGTTCTGAAAACATAGGGGTTCTAGGGTCAAGTATCTTTGGGAAACTGCTTACTTTGTCTGAGCTTTGGGGACTTAACACACACTTCAGAACCTTAAGGGATCTAGGTTTCCTTATGGTAAAGAATCCAATTGACTTGTTTTCCATCTCTCTCTCTCTCTCTCATACACACACACACACACACACACACAGAGCTTGTTTTTCTGCTATTGCAATTATTGGATGAACTAAATATACTGTTTCAAACCTACTCTCTCAGTATTCTAGCATAAACATTTTTCTGAGTCACTAATTTTTCTCAAACACATTCCTTAATAGTTGCATTCATAATCTGTATCATGATTATACAATAATTTATGTCCCCAAATCCTATTATAATGTGTTTAGGTTGGGTCTCATTTTTTTTAAACTTATAAATAGCCCTGGATGTATAACTTTAGTGCTAAATCTTTGTAGAGATTTGTGATTATATCCTCGGGATCTATTCTTTCTTTTGGCATTTCTGGGTCAAAAGGCATATGGATTTTAAGATTCTTGATACACACTGCTGTTGTTGATGCTTTACAACAATTTAATCTTATTCTTTAATTTTTAATTTTGAAATAATACTATTTATTTTTTATTTTGTTTTATTTTTCCAGTGTTCCAAGATTCATTGTTTATGCACCACATCCAGTGATCCATGCAATACGTGCCCTCCTTAATACCCACCACCAGACTCACCCAACACCCACTCTCCTCCCCTTCAAAACCCTCAGTTTGTTTCTCAGAGTCTGCAGTCTCTCTTGGTTCATCCCCCCCTCCAATTTCCCCCAATTCACTTTTCCTTTCCTTCTGATGTCTCCCATGTTATTCCTTATGCTTCACAAGTAAGTGAAACCATATGACCATTGACTTTCTCTGCTTGACTTATTTCACTCAGCATAATCTCCTCCAGTCCCATCCATGTTGATTCAAAAGTTGGGTATTCATCCTTGCCGATGGAGGCATAATATTCTATTGTATATATGGACCACATCTTCTTTATCCATTCATCTATTGAAGGGCATCTTGGCTCTTTCCACAGTTTGGCCACTGTGGTCATTGCTGCTATGAACATTAAGGTACAGATGGCCCTTCTTTTCACTACATCTGAAATAATTTTAAAGAAACAAACAAAAAAACTTGCAAGAAGAGCCCAAAGAACTTTTCCTCTGAATCATTTGAGAGACTGTCACAGCCATGTGCCCCATCGCCTATAATGCTTTACTGTGTGTTTTGTGCAAACAAGGTGAATCTCCCACCTGACCACAGCACAACGACTGAAGTAAGGAAATTAAAGTTCCTGTAGTGTTGCTCTCTGATTCCCAGACTCCTTTCACCGGTTGTTCTAATAATGTCCTTTGGAGCCAAAAATTCAACCCACATCATGTGGTGCCTTTAGTTACCCTGATGCTTTCAAAATTCTTCATTCTGGAACAATTTATTAATCTTTCCTTGACTTTTATGATCTTAATGCTTTTGAAGATTCCAAGCTCATTAGCACAGGACACCCCTCAGTTTGGGTTTATATGATGCTTCTTCACAATGGTATTCAGATCAAATATTCATATTTGTCAGGAAAATCACAGACACAATGTTGTGCTCTTCTCATTACATCCCGGCAGGTGGCAAATGATTCTGCTTAATCCTGTGAGTGGTGACACTGACATTGATCATTGGTTGAGATGGTATTTCTACTGTAGAGATTCTCTACTGTCAGGTTTCTTTCTTCATCTTTGTAGTGAATAAATATTTTAGGAGGAGATATGTGAATTTCCTATTTCTTTTCACACTTTCACTTACTCATTTGAGTAACCACTGATTCTTTTGGAAGAACTATTACTATAGTACTTGCCCCAAATTGTGATTTCCTAATTCCACTGTATCTTTGGTATTTAGTAGTTGGCTTTCAACTCTGATACCGAGCTTTCTCTTTTCCATATTTATTTGTGGGGTTCTGTTTCATTCCATGGGCTATAGTATATTGGCATCATTCCTTATTTCGATGCTCAGAATGTGCCATCTTTAGCCAGCGGGACCCCCCTCTCCCTGGCATCTGTGTCTTTTTGTTCTTCAAATAGGTCTGACACCTCTCACCTTCTGTTACAGTGAGGTGTTTCTAGCCTTCCTGCCTTGAAATCAGCCATTTTCCCATGTCGTTTTAGTTCCTTTCAGTGGAGAATGGCAATTAGACACCAATATCTGGGTATGAGGTATGCTCATTGGTACTGTAGTATTGCTGCTTTGTGTCTTCTCCAAGGAAAGAGCTGGAATTATACATACACAACTTCACAAGGGTACTTTAATTCCAATGCTACACTGTAGGAACCATCTTAACTTTGTTCCTATATTTGTTCCTATATTTTAGTATGCCTTATCACCAGTATATTTGCTTAGTTTATTCCTCATATATAGCCAATCTTTGACCCTATGCTCAGCTGCACCCATATTCTACATGGACTATCTCCTTACCTGGCTCTACCTGTGACTCCAGGATGAAGATGCTACCACCGGGCTGGCTGCTTCCTCCTATACTTTTAGGCTTTCTCACCCTGCTGGGACAACTGTCAGGAGCTTCTACTTGACCACGCCCCACCTAATGGCTATTATAATGAATTATTCAGCGAGCAAAGAAGGAAAGAAGAGTGGGTTATGATTATTCTTACTGAGGGTAATCATGTCAATAAGGAAAGGGGGAAATGATTTTAATTGTTTTTGTATTGGTATTTAATCTTTTTTCTTAACAGAATATGCACTAATTATGAAATAGGAAAAACAAACAATTTTGAAATATGATGAAGACACAAGTTAAAAGATGAAACTGTATGTGGAAGGCTGGGAACAGTGGGACTACAAGTTTGGTTCTGATAACCTCTCCTGAGAAAGGAGCCAAAAAAAACCCCTTCTGACATCTCGTTTATGAAAGGACTGGAAAACAGTAAATAAAGTGTCAGAAAATCAATACAGAAAACTCAGCAATAAAAAGGAACAAAATATAATACGTTTTAGTTATAGTATGTTACAAATTGTGGTCTTACCCTGAGAAAATAAAGATGATTCAGCATCAAACAATCTATTCCTATCATTTGTCAAGTTTAGAGACTAAAGAGAAAAGCCATGTGATGACCCTAGCTAATGGCAAAAAAGCTTTTGGTAAAGTCAAAAACAGAATCCTTTCTGAACTGTATAGTAAATTGTGAATAGTAATAATTGATCTATCCAAATAATATCTATCCTTAAGTAATAATTAATATCTATTCCAAAACCATAGCCAGCTCTAATGAGGATATATATGGTATTTTGTCTCCAAAATCAGGAATACACTCACATTTCAGGTATTAGAGAGGCTGCACAGTTTTGTCTTGGAAAGTTGAGAAACTTTGCTAGAAAGTGTGAAATAAATGAGATAAATGTGGAAAGCAGGAGAACAGTATCTAGTCGTGGTGCATTAATTTAATATGGTGACCACATACACAGTATTATCTATAAAATTTAAAATCTCTACTCTACTTATAAGACATAAGAAAGAACTCTGTAACAACAAACTGCTATGATAACTTGGAAATCAGTTTCCAAACAACATTGGCATGCTATAGGAAAACTAGAAAATTAGCTCCAATGAGAATGAGTATCATGGACAAAAAGAAACAAGTGGTTTCATCATCAACATCAATGTCCTTTTAAATTTTTCAGTCTAAATTTTTGGAGCTGTAGTTCTTTTTGAACATTAA
Organism: Neogale vison; assembly: GCF_020171115.1. Taxonomy (NCBI): domain Eukaryota; kingdom Metazoa; phylum Chordata; class Mammalia; order Carnivora; family Mustelidae; genus Neogale; species Neogale vison. The sequence continues at coordinate 43,798,436 of NC_058093.1, forward strand.
TCTTTTACTTGCTCAATGCTCTTGTATTTACATGTTAGAGAATAGTCTTCATTATATTTTAAAATAAGGTTTGTTGTAGGGGTATCTGAGTGGTTCAGTTGGTTAAGTGACTGCCTTTGGCTCAAGTCATGATCCTGGAGTCCCCAGATGGAGTCCCGCATCGGGTTTCCTGCTCAACAGGGAATCTGCTTCTCCCTCTGACCCTCATCTTCTCATGCTCTCTTACTCTCATTCTCTCTCTCAAATAAATAAAATCTTAAAAAAATAAAATCAAAGTGGCTGCAGTGTAGAGATTCCTCAAAAAATTAAAAATAGGGCTACCCTATGATCTAGCAATTACACTATTTGATATTTACTCCAAAGATACAGATGCAGTGAAAAGAAGGTCCATATGTACCCTAATGTTCATAGCAGCAATGTCCATAAAAGCCAATCTGTGAAAAGAGCCAAGATTCCCTTCGACAGATGAATGGATAAAGAAGATGTGGTCCAAACATACAATGGAATATTACTCAGCCATCAGAAAGGTTGAATACCCAACTTTTGCATCAACATGGATGGGACTGGAGGAGATTATGCTGAGTGAAATAAGTCAAGCAGAGAAAATCAATTACCATATGGCTTCACTTTCTTGTGGAGCATAAAGAAGAACATGGAGGACATTAGGAGAAGGAAAGGAAAAATGAAAGGGGGCTGGAGATCAGAGGGGGAGAGGAAACATGAGAGACTGTGAACTCTGAGAAACAAACTGAGTGATTTAGAGGGAAGGGAGGGTAGGGGGATGGTTGAGCCTGGTGATGAGTATTAAGGAGGGCACGCTTTGCATGGAGCTCTGGGTGTTATATGTTCACAATGAATCTTGGAACACTGCATCAAAAAATAATGATGTATTGTATGGTGACTAACATAACACAATAAAAAAATAAGGTTTGTTGTAGAATAATCTTGAAGTCATAAAATTTACCTGTAGCCATGTAATTGCCACCACAACCAACGTGGAGAATATGAGCATCCATGCTAAAAATCTCCCTTGTGCTCCTTGGCAGCCAACCCTTCTCCCTATTCCAACCCCTGGCAACCACTGATTTGATTTCCGTCCCCACAGGGTTGCCTGTTCCAGAATATCATGTGCATCGAATCATGCGGTTCATAACCTTTTCAGTTTGCTGCTCTTACTCAGTATCATGCATTTGAGATTCACCCATGTTTTTGTATGTATCAGCAGGTCATTCTTTTTTACTGCTGAGTAGCAGTCCGTCATGTGGATGTAACCACAGTTTACCTGTTCCTCGGCTCGGGGACATTTGAGTTCTTTCCAGGTTTTGACAACCCTGTAAAGCTGTTACAACATTTGTGTAGGTTTTTATGGGAACATGTGTTTTCATTTCTCCTGGGTAACTATTGAGCAGTGGGTTTGCTTGGTTATATGACACATCTGTGTTCAGATTTATTAAAAATAGCATTTGTTTTCTTATTTTTGGCTCCATGTTATCTTCCTTACCTTGATTGACTCTTCATGGTGATTTCATTTACCCATGTTGTCCCTTCACATGGGCCTCCTGACATTGAATAAAACCATCTCTCTCCATAGTTTTCAACTCTGATTACTCATCAGAATCATGTCTACAATCATGTCTACAAAAAACTGTATTATGGATGCCAGGGACATTTATTTGGCCTGAGGAGGAAAGAATCTTTCATCTGTATTTGAAAACGTTTCATGTGTCATTCAGATTTTATCAGTGAAGGTTGAGAACTCCTGTCTGAAGTATATAATTTAAAATAATGGATAAAGAGAGAAATACTAAAGATGGTAGAACAAAAGAAAATGTAGGAAGGACAGACAGATGATGTGCACCGGTGATGTCCCTTCACCTTTTACACCAGAGAATGAGTATGTGCCACATGTGGAAGCAGGCTTGGAGACAGATTTCTAAGTACGTTGTTTAATGTCATAATGGTGGCTGTGGGAATAACCCAAACCAGAAGCTCTTACAGAGGTTTTCTATAAAATGTGGGGTGAGGAGGAGGGGGATATAAGAAGAGATTTTTACTTGTCATTTAACATCTTTCTGTATTGTGTGAAGTATTTTCTACCAGGTTGATGTGTTATTTTTATAATAATAATTTAATATTTGAGTTTAAGTAAAGGATCAATTGCTATTAATGGATCAATATTAATAATTTAATATTTGAGTTTAAGTAAAGGATCAATTGGTGTAGGAAGGCATATTGGCAGTATGTGGGGGGTGATATTTGTAGGAATAGGTTCCTACCAGAAGTGCCAGGCAGGGAGAGAATCCAGAATCCACAGAAGCCAACTTTACTGGGATGGGAAGTCTCCACTGAGGAGGGAGGGAGGGTGTGTGTGTGTGTGTGTGTGTGTGTGTGTAGCGGGAAGGGCTGTGCTTTGTGTGGAAGGATGGGGTAAAGGCTCTAGGTACTCTGAGGGGTGTGGTCCTCTCAGCTCTTTTCATTCACTGATGGGGGATTGATGATTTATGGAGAAGAGACTGGTTGCAGGTTGGAGGGGCCAGCAAATGTCATGGAGTCAGTGAGAGATGAGCAACAATCCTGGGTCATAGGAATAAGGTTGACCAGATGGCTGAATTTGGGGACGTCTGGGTCCTTCATCTGATTATTTCAGAGGCTGATACTGAAGACAGTGAGGCAATGGAACATAAGTCTTTAAGACCATGAGTCTTAAAGACCACACCCTCCCATCACTGTGTGAACCCTACTGAAGTCCTTGGAGCCCCAGAGACCTGTGGGGAAAGCAGTTGTGATTGTCTTAAAATAAGGTTTCAGGTGTAGGATTGGGAGGGTAAGTCCTATTCGTCCTGTAAAGAGCTCCCTTACCTTTTGGTTCTCAAATTATAAGGTGCCATCAACGGGGTGTTGCCAAACATCCCCAGCATCCTGGCATCGTACCTCTGCTGTACGTTCATGTTGACCTCGTGTCCCTGGTCCCTTACCTTGCAAGAACTCAGGAGTGATGCCTCCTTCACTTGTGCTCCTGAGTGCTTCACTCACTGCACCCACACCCTGGCCTTGGCAACAGGAGGCACTGAGGAAATCGCTAGTCACTTTCATCTCGAGCTTGTAAACAGAACTCTGTTTTCAGTTCAGGCATGAGGGAATAGTCTTCTTCAACATGGGGAGATTTTCTTTTTTCACCTCCAGAGTACTTTTTTGCTGGTCTTCCCTATATTTTTGATAGTCTGCCATAAGTAGAATACTTGAAAACATTGAGAAAAATAATGAAAATAGTAGAACTATCTGGGTGTTTTTAAAGAAAATCCAGCAGAGGAGTTTGTCCCTTCTGGAGGCCATCATGGGGGCACACAGTGGGACAGAAATGGCCTTCCCAAAGTCTTGGACACATTTTTATGATGAAAGCCTTACTTTCATGAGGACTAAATGATATAAAATGACCATGTGTCTACTACGGAGTAAGAGAAAGGAGAAGCAGCACGTAAATGAATCCCGTTTGCTGGCTCTATTATGGCAGTTGATCTTTTGTGCATCCCCAAAATTGAAAACCCCATCAATTTTTCTAAATTTGCTTTTGCAAATCGGTGAGGTTTAAGAGTAATGTGTTTACTTACATACAAATTCCATATATATAATTCAAGAATGTCCGAGTTCTAATTATTTCACCAAGAGGTTGTTCTGTCTCACTCTGCCTATCAGTCCTATTGGGAAAAGGAAGGTCTCATCACCTACTGGGTGAGAGGACAGTGCAGGCTGTCTTCACAAATTACTAAACTAATGGCAGCCCCAGAGCTTCTCGTGTTGCTGGAAAACACGTGTGCATGCTGCACCCCTCTTTAGGAAATATGTACTTAACTACGTGACCATCAGTGTCTCTCCCATCAGTTCCAGATGTGGGCTTCTATCATCCGGGCTGTTGTGTACCGTGAATAACATGGGTGGACTCCGTACAGGCCATGCATATGGTTGCCACGTGTAGTGTTCACAGTCTCAGGGGCACGATGACAGCAGACCACACTTTGATACGGTTGGGGGCGAGTTTTTTCCTTAACCATATAAGCGTCTCATTTGCTTTCTTCAACCTGAAGCAGGAGATTTAGGGCCCAATAAGCAGTTACCTGGACCTGCCTTTCCCAGTATCATTTCTTTTCTTTCCTTTTTTCAAATTTATTTATTTACTTTTGAGAGAGAGAGAGAACAGGCACACACAAACGAATGAGTGGGTGTAGGGGCAGAGGGAGAGAGGAAATCTCATGCGGACCCCCTGCTGAGTGCAGAGTCCAACATGGGCTCAATCCCAGGACCCTGAGATCATGATCTGAGCTGAAATGGAGTCAGATGCTTAATGAGCTGAGACACCCAGGAGCCGCTCCCAGTAGCTGCCAAGGAACCAAGGAATGGCAGTGGTGGCTAGTGTGGGAGGTGGTTGGCGTAGGTCCGATCAGTCCCCCTTTCCCACACAACCTCCCAAACCATTTCAGACCCTGGGAGGCATGCCCCCAGGTGCTCCCCACAGGTGCACTCCCAGCCAGTCTTTCTGCTTCTGCTTTCCTTCTCTGCTTCTCCTGTTCCCTACACAATGAGGCTTCAAAAGGCACAAGAATAAGCCTGTTCCCACTACCTAGGTGGTGTTGCTGAGTGTCTCTGGTCCCGGAGTCACCTTGAGCAAACTTACCCCATCCCACCCCACCCACCACCCCTCTGTGCCACCCCTGCCACAGAAGCTTCCAAGGCATGGAGACTGGCTGCATCCTCTGCCCTTTAAATCCTCACAGAGATCAGCTGCAACAAGCAAGTTCATGCACCAAGATGCTGGTGGGGTGCTCTCAGGTTGATGGGTTATGCTTGCTTCTTATTCTCTTCTGTGCATTCTCTCAAACCATTCACGTATTCCTAAACTTGTCAGTCCTTGCTTTTTGTTTGCTGTCGTTTTTAAAAGAAGAGATGAGAACTCGGGCTTCCTGGCCGGCTTGGCCTGGGATGAGCTCCCTGCACTGGGCCGTATGGTCTAGATACCAGACCCTATGGGGGGTTAGCCAAGGGCTGACCCCGTGTGTGGACCCTCTATCTGCAGCCTCCCAAAGGCACCCTGAAAAAGCATCCTGCCGGACAAGTGTGCTCGTAGGAACCTCACCTGTTCCTGCCCATGTGTGGTCGAAGCTGCAAGCTGGAAAACCAGGTGAGAGAGACCCTTTTCCTACAGTTGTCTCTCTGGGAAAACACCGTCCGGTGCTGGGGAGCTGGCTGCGGGAAGAGCGGCAAAGCTGCAGATGTTCCGTCCTGGGCTTGATCGTGAAGTGACAGGTGGTTAGTTTGCATGTCCGGCTGAAAGCACCAAGAGGCCAAGGGGATGGCCCAGTGGGCACTCAATGTTTGCTCTTCCCAGTTTGGGAGGTGCAAACGTGGGTGCCCGAGCCCTCTGCCCCTGTGCTATCGTGCCAGGAAGTGAACAGTTGCCGATTTTGTGAGTGTGATGGCAGATACCAGCACTAGTCTCTGCTAAACCACTTTTTAAACTTCTGGAGGAGCCTTTCTTCTCCCAGGACTGGTGTCATTGGATCCTGCCAGGCCCTGCTTTGCACTCCTAAACCCTCTTGTTTACAGTGAGTCTAATCTCCGTCGTACTTAGTGTTTGGCTGGACAGAGCCCCCCTCTCTGGATCCAACGGTGTGTCCACATCAGTTAGGTTCATGACAAGGGTTTTAAAGGTGTCTGTCTTGAAAGAACAGACCGTTTTCAAAGCTTTAAACCTTTCTGCATAAACAATCCAGTAAAAGTGTGCCAGAGGCTGGAGAGATAGGGGAACACCCAGGTACCGGATAAACCACGTTTTCAAATGGAAAGTGACTCAGTTTCTCTATGCCGTGCACAGCTATGAACGGACCCAGATGAGTTTTGTGCTTAAAAAAGCATGAGAAATTTGATCCATACAGCTCCCAGATTAATATTTTGACTCCCCGCTCTTGAGCACTCTGTCCCGGCTTGGGGACCCCCAGGCCGTGTCTGAGGCTGCCTCGAGGGGCCAGGGCGCCCAGAGCGGGTGGTCTGCCAATGCCGTCAAGGAACCTGGGGTGATTCCTGGCAGAAGACAAGGAACTCCTTGTTTATTTTTATGTGTGTTGGTCCAAATGCAAAGCTGTTTTCATATGGGTGACTTGAGTTGAACTCAACCCATCAAGGCTTTTTAAAAACTGTAGTAAAATAGACGTGACAATTCACCATTGTCACCAGTTTCAGGGTACACTTGAGTGGTGTGAAGCACACCCCAGTGTCTCCAGGACACTTTCCTTGTCCCCAGATGAAACTCTGCACCCATTCAACACTACCTACACCCCCCTCGATCTCCCGCCCTGGTGCTCACCCTTCTCTTTGTCCCACGAACCTGACCGCTCCAGGGACCTCCTATAGCTGGAGTCACACAGTATGGGTCCTTTGCGACTGGCCTGTTCCACCCAACAGGTTGTGTTCATGGTTCACCCATACTTCAGCAGCGGTCAGAGTTTCCCGTCTTTTTAAAGGCTGGATAATATTCCATTGTATGCGGACACCACGTTTCCTGTAACCATTTGTCTCCTGATGGACATCTGGATCGTTTCCACCTTTGGCTGCTGTGAACAATGCTGCTGTGAACACGGGTGTGCAGACATCCATGTGAGTCCTTGCTTGATTGCTGTGCAGGATGTACCCAGAAGCAGAAGGGTTGGATCGTATGGTAATTCTGTGCTAAAATGTTGGGGGAACTGCCATGCTGGCGGCATCATTTACATTCCTACCAACAGTACGTAAGTGTTCCAGGTCCTGCACAGCCCTGCCTATGCTTGCTAGTTCTCTGTGTGTATGCGTGCGTGCTTTTTAAAAATAACAGCTATCCTAATGGGTGTGAAGTGGTAGCTCACTGTGGTTTTGATGTCTCTTTCCCTAATTAGTGATTCTGAGCATCTTTTTACCTGTTTGTCGGCCTTTGTGTTTTGTGCATACGTGCATATGAGTCCTCTGCCCGTTTCTGAACTGGGGTGTTGTCTGCAGATGCTCGATGATTGTGGGAGGTCTTTGTCTGCTCGGGATGTCCATCCCTTATCAGATAGGTGATTTGCAAATATTTCCTCCCGTTCTGCTGGTTGTTTTTCGCTCTGTTCCCAGTGCCTTTCCAGGATGACTCCCCAAGTATTCGTTGGCATATTCAGCTCCTCCCCACTGCCCCTGAACTGGCCGGTCTCTATGTTGAACCCAGGAAAGTTATGGGACAGGATGTAACCCACCAGTGACCTTGCTCCCTGGCCACAGTGGGGTGGGAGGCAGACAGATTTCAGGATAAGATGCCAGGCCTCTTAGGACATGAAGGGAAGCGGGTAGACACATCCTGACATTATTTTTAAGCATCGAGTGTTTGTGGGATGCCATCCCTCACCAGGCCAGGAGGCAGAATCCACCCTTGGCATCTTGGAAACCCAGCGCCTGCCACTGGGTGCCTCTCCTGGCTCTGTCCAGGGAATGAGCCCATGCAGCTCAGGGTCCCATGGCCGCATGACTGTGGCACAGGGGTCTGTGGGTCTGTTGATTTGCGACCCCGAATCTGTGCCTGAGCTAGCCATCAGTCCCACGTCCCGGCTGCAGTCGGCCCTCCGAGGCTAGCTGATACTCACAAGGAAATTAGAAACCATGAAGGTCACAGGTTACACATGAAAGAATCCCTATCTGCGGGGAAACCTGAATCCTTTCATTAAGTAATGCCTTCCAGACATCTCCTGCCCTCTGTGCCTCCCTGCATTTTAGACCCCAAAGCTTGAGGTTAACCTACGGGCCTGCCCCATCCCAGCTTCTGAGCTCTGGAGTCAAATCTGCTGTCCCAGCAGGCACTGACCCATCTGCTCTGCAGTCCAGCTCTGAGATTCGGGGCACCCTCTCTCCTTGTTGGCTGCTGCTCCCTGGACTGCCTCCAGGCTCTGAGACGAGAGCCTGGAACCCAGAACACCCCACTCCTTCTTGGCCTCCTCCGGGGCTGGAGTCTTCTGACAGTACAGAAATGCTAAGAGTCCACACTGTGTGTTAACATGGAAGCCCTTCCCTCCGTGCTGCACCATGTTAGGGACGAGCTGGGCTTGTTCCCGTATCTCTCTGGCTTAGGGAGTTTTCCTTCAAGTGGCAACAGGAACAGAGCACGTGATCCCAAACAGGCAGTGGTCACATATGGGGTGTGATTGTCACCCCATTCCCCAGAGGGCTCTAGGCTTTGGAGATGACTCGTGCCTGCCTTTAGAGCCAAATGACCAGGGTTAGGCCACCAACCCCAGGGAAGGGAGGGAACCCAGCCTGCTGCCAGAGTGTGTCTTCCCTGGGGAAGCCGAAGTCCCAGCTCCGCACCCAGGCTGTGCAGGCCACCCCCCACGATCGTGTCCACCCTCCCATCTGGATGGGGTCCGGGGCCTTCTCCCTGCACCACCCAAGGGCTTTCTCTGCAGAACACCGGCCCCCCTCAAAGAGGAACCTCCCACCACTCTGTAGCATGAGAAGTGACTGTGGTTTTCATAGTCATGTTTCATCCCGGATGAGCAGATGCTGGCTGTGGTGTAAAGGGAAGAGGCAGAGGAATAGTTTCCTGGGGAGGAAGGGCTTTGGCCTGGGCTCGGAGGACCAGACAGGGCCTCAAGGAATGGGGAGGGGCTCCTGAGGGCGTGGTCTGCAAACGCTACGTTCAGGGGGCAGGTGGGGTCGGGGAGAGGAAGGGGCTGCATTGGGCCATTAGGAGAGCTGAGGTTGGGGGAGAACAAAATGGGGATATTAGGGAGGAGTCTGAAATCTAGAATTTGTCCTGTGGGTAAAGGAAAATTCCTGGGGGGACTTGAGGGTAGGTGCTTGAATCATGAACTTCTTAGGGCCAGGAAATCAGAAAGAAGTGGCAGCTGGGAACCCAGAAGTCCAACCCCAGGCCTTAGATGGCCAATTTAAGTGTTTGTGTCTGTGTGACTTAATAGTGTCCTTTGCCCTGAGGGCAGGGGGCCTACTCATCCTTGTGGTTCTCATACCCATGATAAGGGTCTAGAGCCAGACTGGGGAGGTATGACGGGGCAGGGTGGTGGGAGCGGTAGGGGACGAACCTTTGGGCAGCAGGGGAGCAGAAATGGTAGGAGGTGAGCCCAGGTAGATGGGCTCTGACCCCCCTGGCGCTCACTCCTGGGAGAACTGAAAGCAGACATGGAGCTACCAGGACTTTTAGGATGGAGATGCCCTCAGAGGACATCCAGGGCTCAGCCCCATCTAAGGTGAATGGATGGCTGTCATCAGGGGTCAGCTCTGAGCTAACTGGAGAATTCTCACGGGGCACAAAGCACCTTCCCTTTGGGCAGTTTCGGCCCTTAAGTAGGGATGAGGAGAAGTGGTCCTCCCCTTACTGGCCTGTGCTCTGGATCCTGGACAAATAGGAGCCGAAAAGGCCAGGCAAGAGAGACGCCCCCTGGTTGGAGGATACGCACCCTGTGGCCCTGGGAATTTGACCCCCAGATATCGCCCGGACATGCTGAGCTGGCTCGGGTGTGACAGGGTGAGTCTGCACTGGGGCAGGTCTGTGCAGAGAGGAAGAATGCAGAAAATGCTTGCAGCACCTGGTTTGGAAAGAATTCCTGTCCTTGTCCATAAGTGCCCTGCCTGGGATGGGGGCTGCTGGCAGGCCCGGGAGCAGGGGAAGCTGGTGCTCTCTGCTCCCCGTGGCAGGTTAGCCCCCAGCTCCCCAGGTCGACCTTAACATGAGAACAAGGTGAACGGGGCCCGTAAACATCATGCACATGGACTTCTAGAGAAACAAGGAGGTGGACCTTCTGTTGAGTTTCCTCCGCAGCAGCTAGGGTGCCCGACAAAGTCAGGGGAGAATCTTTTTCTGCTTTATGTTGGAAGCTGTATGTGTCTCTCCACCAGCATCCATATGTTCTTGGGCTTTGCTCTGGGGGGAACCAAAATCTTCCTGAAGAAGGGTGGGGAGGCACTGACCCTCTGGACCTTGTTGCACCAAAGGGGATTCACCCCTAATTCATGTGTCGGGCTGCTCAGACATCATTCCATTCCCCTCCCTGTACATTGTCCCTGAGCTGTTACCATCACTGTGACTTCCTGGAAGTCTGACATGTGTATTTATTTCCCAGATTGGAGGTTCTGCAAGCACCCTGCCGAGACACAGAGGCTGATGTGACCTCAAGTCTACATATTTATTGTCTGTCTTTTCCCCAGCGAAACCCCAGACATGGGTGCACACGTCCAGCTCTGTTTGGTAGGTTCAAGCCCCAGAGCTGCTCCCACACACAGCTCTTTTAAGGGCAGCTTGTTCTGGGTGGCATTTCTGTTCAGATTTTGTCAGAATGACCACCTCCCATGCATCTGTAAGACTTCTTTCTGGTGGCTATTCCTTCCTGGAGTATCTGTCCTGCTGCTGACATGGTAAGTCCTGTTTGTCCAGCACTGCCTCGTGCCTGGTGACAATTTCTGCCCAGCACCATCTCCCAGGATTACTGTGACCAAGCACTATGAAATATCACAGACTGGTCTTTATAGCTTTGCAGGCAGCAGGTCCAAAATCAAGGCCACAGCAGGGCTGAGCTCCCTCTTAGGGCCCTAGCAGAGGGGCCTCCCTGCCTCTTCCGTGCCCTGGTGCCTCCTGGCATCTGTGGGGTTGTGGCTGTGTCCCTCCATCCTCCGTGTCATCTTCACTTAGGGTCTGCCCTAGTCTAGGATGACTTCAGGTAATGAAGGTAACTTAATTACATCAGCAAAGATCCTTATTCCAAATAAGGCCATGTTCTGAGTCTCCTGGCAGTCATATCTTTAGTTGGCACCTCTTAGTCCACTGCAGGTCCTCTGTGGGGGTCTGGGGATTTGAACACCTCTGAATGCTCTGCAGAAGGGGAACAAGGCCACGGGCAGCTCATGTATTTTTATAAAACATGCTTTCCCCATGGAAGAGGCACAGGATCCCTTGGAGAAGTCTTCAGGCAGAGCCTGGGTCAAGTGCTTGACAATCGTAGATCAGCTATGGCCAGAAGGGTGAAGGGGGAGGCTGGTTCCCCTCCCTCAGTACCCATGCAGACAAAAGGGGAGAGGGGCCAGGGTGTCACTGGTTGGGGAGACGTTTGGGGGTCCCTGGAGCTGACCAGTGTGGTGAGGGGTTGGCCAGAGTCCCTCTTCTGAGTGCACACGGAAGCCTTGCTGGCTGTCCAAGACCAGGTTTGGCAGGGATCAGAAGGGACCAACTGCCCCCAGAGGAGAAAGTTAGAGGTAGGTGGGCCACCCTGGCACAGCCTTTTAGAAGGCACTTAAGAGACCATGGCGCTTTCTGGAGCAGCTTTGATGATTTGGGGGTGGATGCAGAGAAGAAACAGGGTCAGGGCTGCTTGTGATTGGCCCCTTGAGTTGGCTCAGGCTGGTCAGTACGGTGCGATGGCAGCATGTTTCCACTGAGGATGTGAGAGACAGCAGATGGGCACTGGGTCCCAGCTGGGGACAAATGGCCATGACTTTGCTTTCACCTCCAAAGAAAGCCTCTGTGCGGCTACATGCCATCACCTGTCCTCTCTACTCACTAGCTTGTCCCTGAAAAGACTTCTCCTTGTCATCCCCACCCTGTGGCCCCAGCACTCTGCAAGCACCCAGGAAGGACCAGCCTAGCCTATTCTTTTCTCATCTGGCTCCACGCAGCCTCTGTGGACCGCCAGGCTGCCCTGGCAGAGCCACGATCATCCTTCTCGAGACAGCTGCAGCTGATGACATCCCGCTGGATGACGCGGTCCTCAGACTTAGATGTTCCCTTTCCTGTTTACATCAAAATCCATGGCCGCACTCCTTAAATCTGGAGTTTGGTGCTGATGGAGCTGGAAGAGTTGTTCTAATTTATGTTTTTGCAACTTAGGACGTGATAGATCTAAGTTCTGTTGTATCAACAAGTGAAAATGGAGGACTCCAATATTTTTCTTATTAAAGATGAAATCTGTGCTCATTGAAGCTATTTGGAAATTACACATAAGTGTAAATAAGCAAATTAAAATCAGTTGTGGAATCCCCATCGCTGTTGACATTTTGATGCATTTTCTGCAAGTTTTTACGCTTCCTGTGACAGTCACCATGGAATGTGCATAGAAATATCCAGGAGGTCTTGTGAGAATTCAGATTCTGATCCAGAAGGTGCAGGGGAAGTCCAGGATCCCACCTGTCTGAGTTCCAGGCCATGCCGATGCTGCTGGTCTGGGACCCACACCCCTGTGGACTGGGGGTCAGAGCTCAGGCGGCCATCCACATGCTGCCTTCTGCCTGTGGCAGCACTGGGGAGCAGATCCACTGACCTCTCTAAGTCTCCATGTCCTTACCTGTAAAGGGGGGAATCACACCTACTGCAGAGAGATTGTGTAAAGAATAAGTGAGATAGAGTATGCCAGCTTTCAGCTGTTGTTCGGCACAGAGAAAGTGCTCAATACATTGTAACTAAACTAAAAATAAAGGCATTATCTCCTACAACTCTGTAGCTTGTCCATACGGCTAAACATTCTGCTTGTTTTCACTCGACATCATATGGTAAACATTGTTCCAATATTAAAAATTCTCTGAAAACATCATTTTTAATAGCTGTGTATTATTGGCTCCCACTGTGTTGATGGACCATAATTTATTTGAACATTTAAGATGTGGAAATAATTGTTTACTTGTGTATGTCTTATAATCCAGTGAATCCTGTTAACATAGTAGCCATTTTATAGAAGAGGAGAGTTCTGGATCTTTTTTTTAATAAAAAAAAAATGTGTGTTTTGCTTTGCTCCCCTGGAAAAAAAGGGTCACAAGGCATTTTGAGACAATAGTGATAACAATTTATAGACCTTGGGCAAGGGTGTTTTTGTTTTTATGTTCTGAGGATCCTTTGCACCTATAGGCTCTTGACAATGATAGGGAAACAGTGATATTACTAGAAAAATCCCCATAAACCAAAAACCAAACTTTACAGACCTAGCTACACTAAGTAAAATCAGGGATTTTCAGACAAATAGGATATTTCATGCCTTTGCTTCTAGTGATGGAGAAAATAACTATTAAGAAGCAAGTGAGTGGGGGCACTTGTGTGGCTCAGTGGATTAAGCCTCTGCCTTTGGCTCAGTTCATGATCTCAGGTCCTGGGATGGAGCCCCACATCGGGCTCTCTGCTCAGCAGGGAGCCCGCTTCCTCCTCTCTCTTTCTCTCTGCCTGCCTCTCTGCCTACTTGTGATCTCTTGTCTGTGAAATAAATAAATAAAATCTTTAAAAAAAATAAACGAGTGAACCACGAGAGACTATGGACTCTGAGGAACTAACAGGGCTTTGGAGGGGAGGGGGTTGGGAGGTTGGGTAAGGCTGGTGGTGGGTATTATGGAGGGCACATATTGCATGGAGCACTGGGTGTGGTGTATAAACAATGAATTCTGGAACACTGAAAAGAAATTCAAAAAATAAATAAAAAATTAAAAAAAAGAAACAAGTGAGTAAGCTTGGGAAAAATCTTGGGAAAAATTTGGGGAAAGATTTTCAGGAAGAATTTCAGACATTTAGGCTCCTTTTGCACTTGGAAGGGTTTTTGTTGTTGGTGGTGGTGGTAGTGAGTTTTTTGTCACTTTCATAGCCAATAATCTATTCGCAAAGACATTTCATGGGATACTTCATCAACCCTGGAGAACAATGTCTACTTGGAATCCATCTCAGGCATTTTATGGGGTACCTCTCTCTCTCTCTTTTTAAAGATTATTTATTTATTTATGAGAGAGAGCATGAGCGGGGGGGAGAAACAGAGAGATATGGAGAAACAGACTCCCTACTGAGTAGGGAGCCTGATGTGGGGCTTGATCCCAGGACCCCAAGATCATGACTAGAAGCCGAAGGCAGGTGCTTAAACTACTGAGCCGCCCAAGTGCCCCCCAGGGCTCCCTTCTTCATGGTCTCATGGAGTCTGGTTTTGAATGTGCATGTGGTGTCTCTTCAAAGGGACACCAACCGGCAGATGCCCCGCAGGCCCAGCTATCAGAGTGGCTGCCAGGGAGAGCAGTATAGACCCTCAACTATGGAAGAGTAGTTTTTGTAGGACTCAGGAAGCTTCCACTGATGGCAGCTTTTTCTTGTTTGTAGCTGAGGATAAACATTGATTTTCTTAGTATCTTTAACGAGGACTATGAAACCTTGTGACATTTGCGGACTATGAGCCAGGGAGTGGGAAGGTGGCTTGTGGCCTCCATTCAATTCCCCTCCAGACAGCGAGGGACCCTTGACAACCATCTTTCTGCTGAGACTCATGCCTGGCAGATGTGAATTATTCCAGAAAAACCTTGTAGGGAGGAGCTTCATCCCACCAAATTCCATTATTCTCTGGCTGCTAGTGCTCTCCACGCACAGGGGCACCGACTACGCTTAAGCACAAACGTCCATTTTTTGCTGTCTGTTTCATCATCCAACATTCACAGGAGTCTGGCAAGTGCTCTGAATTCCAGACCTGCCTGTTTAACCCTAAATCTGCCTTGGTAGGATGGCTGTGCTGGGTTGTTTTCCAGGGGGATTTGTCAAGGTCTGAGCCTTGCTGCTGGTTTCCAACACGCTTGGGGTCTAAGCCCACCAACGCTCATGTCCATTCAGATTCTGCAAAACATGTTTGACTCTTTCTCCTCTCTTACAGGCATTCAGGAGAAGTTTGGGTTTCCCACTTAGATGTTCCTAGGAATAAGCTGTTTTTCAGCTCAACTCCAAAAGATCCCGTGACATCTTCATCTACCTGTTGCTATTTATTTTTTATCAGTGATCATGTTTAGCCTGGGCAGCGTTGCCAAGAAAAATATTATTTCATTGATTTTAACATCTGTTCACATGAAATCTGATCTTCGAATTTACTGGGTCCTGTTCTCTGACAGCAATATGTGCCACGTGCCCCCGGGACAGTCACACCCATGTCTACAACCAGCAGAAGTTGTTTGGAACCTTCGTGGTATGTGTGCTTTGCTTTGTTGTTTTCCAAAGTGATGCATGCTTGCCTTAACACATTTATGTGATGCTGAAATATAGGCATGAAGGAAAGTTTATCTGTTCTTCCTCTCTGCACCTTTGCTCTGCAGGACCCACCAGAGTGAGGTGCTCTGGAAGGATTTCTGCTCTTCCCAGACATTGGCAGCTTGCCAGGATTGTGGAAACCTGACATCCCTATTCTTTTGAAGTGGAACGTGTTTCTTTGGTGGACATGATAACCAGCAAACCACAGTTGTAATTTTCTGCTTAGGAGGGGTGAATAGACCAAGCCAGGGAAGTTGGCTCAGGCACATGCCTGCCCTGCTGCCCAGTGTCAGACACCAGGGTCTCTCTGGGGGCACCCTGGGCAGGTCCCTCTGCATGCCTGAGAGCACACTGCCCCCCGCCACACACACAACAAAAGGGCCATTGGAGGGTGGGGTGAGTGGCAGTGTCATGTCACACAGGCCACCATGTGTCCTGGGCAAGGAGAGTGATATATAGGCTTCGTGACCTGGTGCTGTGACCTGGACAAGAATGGACCCTTGTTCTATTTCATTACTACTCAAAGTCATGCGACTGTCCTCAAATCCTGGCTCTATGAGAAAGGACAGCCCTTGTCCCCATGGTGGGCCCTGAGACATCTATGGACCAAGTCCCAGGTAGGAAGGAGCCAGGTCACAAGCACGTCACAAACACACAGGGGCATTTTGCTCTGGGGCTGTTGGCTATTCCTGCGGTCAAAGGAAGACCTGTGCTTCCCTCAGCCTGACTCTGGAAACATGAGTTCTTCCATGGAGTGGGAACCCATTTGACATGCTGAAGGTTGTTTTAGAAGAGACTTGGCTCAAGAGCATCTTCAAAAACTGCTGATGTGAACCACGTCCCACCTAAAGAAAATATTGATCTTTGCCTCCCTTCATGGAAGACGTTGGTCTGTGGCCTTATATACCATCTTCCTTCTTAGAAACTGCTCTGTCATGCAAATGAACCCCAAAGTTGTTGTCCCCTCAAAACACCTTTCCAAATTTGTGCAGAGGTCTATGTGTGGAAAAGACACTAAAAGGCAAAGGGAAGAGCTGAAACCTTACCAGACATTTGAAGATATATTTAAAATTTTTAGTTGTGGTAAAATACATATAACAAAATTTACCATATTAACCATTTTTAAATGTACATTACAGTACTGTTAAATACATTCACATGGCTGTCCAGTCAACTCCACTCCTTCTCCAGAACTTTCTCATCTTCCTAAACTGAGACTCTGGACCCACTTAGCAACTCCCCATGTCCCATCCCCCCAGCCCTGGTGACACCCTTCTCATTTTTGTCTCTGTGAATGTGACCCCCTACATACTTCATGTCTGTGGAATCATGAGCCATTAGTCATTCTGTGGTTGGCTTATTTCACTTAGCCTAATGACTTCACGATTCATCCCTGTTGAGGTATATGTCAGAAATTTCTTTCTTTTTAAAGGCTGAATCATATTTCATTGAAGGGATGGATCACATTTTGCTCATCTGTTCCTGTCAGTGGACGCTCAGGCTGCTTCCATTCTTTGGCTATTGTGAATAATGCTGTTATGAACATGTGTGTGCAAAGACCTCTCAGAGACCTTGCTTTTAATTCTTTGGGCTACACACCCAGAAGCAGAATTGTTTGGATCATATGATATTTCCGTTTCTAATTTTTTTAAAGGAAGCCCCATATAGTTCTCCAGCGTGGCTACACCATTTTATGCTCCCACCAACAATGCACAAGGTTTCCAATTTCTCCATGTCCTTAGAAATACTTGCTTTCTATTTTCTGATACTAATCATCCAAATGCGTGTAAGGTGTTATCTCTCTTGGGTCTTGACTTGCATTTCTCCAACGATTAGTGGTGTTCAGCATCTTTTCATGTGCTTATTGGTCACTTATGTATCTCTTTGGAGAAATGTCTCTTCAAGTCCTTTGTCCATTTTTAATTAGGTTGCTTGTTTTGTTGTTGTTGTTGTTGTTGTTGTTGAACTGTAGGAATTCTTTATATATTCTGCATATGCACCCCTATCAGATATACAATTTGCAAATATCGTCTCCCATTCTGTTAGTTGCCTTTTCATTGTGTTGATGGTATCCTTCACTGCCCAGAAGTTTTTAAAATTTTGATATAGTCCAATTTATCTGTTTTTTTCTTGGGTTTCCTATAATGCAATTTTAAGGATTAAAAATTTCTTTTGGTCAAAACATCGAAGGGTCAGACAGAAATGAGAAAGCACCTCGTGACAACAGATTTCCTGTGACTTCTGGAGGTTGCCAAGGTAACTGAGAAATTGCTGTGTGGTGTATGAGGGGAAACCTATGTCTGTCTGACTCTCCAAGGGATGAGCAGCCTTCAGCTAACATTCTCTTCGTACCACAAAATTCACCGGGCCCAGCAATCTTAACAGCCCTGAGCTCAGCTGTGGAGGCTTACAGGAGGAAATGCTCTCTCATTTCAGGAGCACGGACTCCTGGTCCACCAGAGAACACAGCCCTGCTTGTATGTGTCATTTCCATACATCTGTGCACACGCAAACCACACACACACATACATACATACCACAAACCACACGTATACTATATGTACACCACACACGCATCATATACGTACACACTCCACACACACCCTGCAAACACCACAAGCAACATACCTAACACACACACACACACACACACACACACATACACATTCAGGTATAGATTATCTCCTAATTTTTTATTCTTCTGATGTAAACATGACCAGATATCCCTGGCTTTAATTATCACTACATTTTTGAAAGTTTTATGTCGTACATGCTACATATTGTGTTTTCTGTCAAAACAGAAATTCTATCCAAGACTGGGGCTCTAATTCCCGAATGCACTTTGGTAAGCATTCTGAGACCTCACTATTTTTCTGTTCACACTGTAGGGAAAGAATCCTCCTGAATCCCTGGAAGCGTTGCTTCTGTCTGGGGCCCCTCTCGCTCTTTCTCCAGGTACTGCCTCAACCGCCTGTCACTGCTCAGACTGGAAGCTCCATCTCGGACACTTCTGGAACTATGTCCTGAATTTGAGGCCGAGAATGTGGCCAGTCCACAGACCCCTCAGCTCAGCACATCAGAATAAGAGTAGTGTCCCTGCTCATCCTGGGCACTCTCCTGCAGTCATGTTTCTGTGGGTGGCAGAGTCACTTCTCAGGACCTGACTGTTCTCCACTGTGCCCCGTCCACCATCCTAGAAGCTGCCACCTCTTGAAAGTCAGTGCCTTTCTAGAAAGCTCCCCTCAACCCCTTTCATCAGCATTCGCACTGCCTTTCATCCAGGTCTCTTCCCTAGCAGATGGCCTGCTTGTTTCCAGACTTTTCTGCCTCTTCTCTTCAGTGGTTACCACTGGCCATCCCTTCCCAAGAAAGACACAACCCCCTCAGCCTGCAGTCCCCACCCTCCTTCTCTGAGAGAAGGACAGGATAAACCCTCTCACCCCGCTGCAGGCTGGAACAAGAACTGCCAGGATCCAGCTCCAAGTCTGAATGAGAATGTGAATTCCCCCAGACCGCCAGGGGCCAGGGCAGCACCCCCGCCTACGGCTCCACTGGCTTCCCTTTGTGCCATACCAAACACTCAGCCAGTGTTTCAGCAGATTGGAAAACAAATCTAAATGCTGTGGGCAGGCAGGGGAGGTGGCCCTGGCTGGTCTCAGATAGTTCACCGGTAGAGGGTGTGGCAGAGGGAAGGGACACAGCAGGGTCCTAAGGTAACCAGCAAGTTCAGCAGCTAGAGCCACAGCTGAGCAGCAACCTGTTGGCTCAAGGCTCACTCTACCTTTGTCCTTTCAAATAACAGTCCCCGAGATAGGGCGCCAAGGAGTTACTCTGTAGAGCAGGGAGGTCAGTTTTCTCTATTCAGCAGAATAGGGCAGTAAGTGGAGAGCTGCTGGTCTGCAAGGAAGAGATGGTTGCATGTGTTCACAGCCTAGCCCCATTTCTTACATTTGCTCTTTCCATTCGATCAGTTTGCACATGGTTTGCATGTAAAGCCGAGCTATTCTCACGCTCACCAGGGACTATCACCTTTATTAGCTCTTGTAAGAAAACTCAAGCTGCCATGGAAATACTGAGTACAAGTAACCATTTTGGGGGCAAAAACATTTCTCTCACTTTCCATGTCTCTTGCATTCCTTAATTCATCATTTTCCAAGGAGCTCCAAATACATCCTTTCCTGGATTCCACAAAGCATTAGGATTCTGGGGACAAATACACTTTATTTGATACGGAATGAGCTCATGCAGCTCTCCATGGCCACTGGTCAGGAGTTGAAATCACTGTCAGTAAGAACAAATCCCAAAAGAAGCAGAAATACTATGCACATGCCCTTTGTCTCTGATGTAATTGATTTTTAAAGTAATGCAATTAAAAAAAAATATTGGTTTTGCAGAGATCCATGCCTTAAGCCACATCGTTGATACCCATGAATATTTGGCCTTAGGTATTATTGACATATCTCTTGACCCTGTTATTCTGAGACCCATGCTGCTAGGGCCAGAGTTTTCACGGAGAAGTCTGGCCAATGAGACCCAGATCTTCCAGATAATGTCTACTTCATCCATCCATCCATCCATCCACACATTCACTCAACAAATATATTCTGAGTTCTTATCACAGACAAAGCACTAAAAAAAAAGTATTTTTTATAGGAACATGTGGTAACTATGTCAAATGTCAAAATAAAGGCAACTTCTAGGCAAAAATCATTGGCACTCTTGAAGAAACAGCCCATATGCATGTGAATTGCAGAATATGGGGGGTGGCCATCACTGTGCACGCTCTGTTGAGAATGGCAGAGACAAGCTCTCACTCGTGGACATTAACAGTCCAACTCTCAACCTGGGGATTGTAGAATCTGGTTCTTTACGACATGGAGTCAAAGGGGTCTCTGTCCCATTTGGAGTCATCAGCTGCTTGTCCATCATCAGTGCTGAGGGTTTCCGGAAGGAGAACAGATGAAAAATGGACATGGCGGCTAACAGTTTAATTCAGACCACGTGTGTTGGTTGAGTTTGATAAACCCAAGCCAGGATCCCTACTCTGAAGGCATGCAGAGTCCAGGGTGGATGAACAGTAATCCTGGGCGACCCATCACCTGTAGAGCTAATGCCAAGGTACCCTCGAGCAATTTGGAAACCAACTTAAGCTGGATGCATCCGATCTCCCATGTGAGAGCCTTCCATGTGGACTCATTCCATGGAGCTGCCTGGATCATTTTGTGACTTTTGTGGATAAGGAGGCCCTCCAATGTTAGCAGGTTGGGGTGCTGGCTGCTCCCTGCTTTCTCTGTGGACAGCTAAATGCAGTCAGTACCCCAGGTCGGGGAGCTGTCTAGATAAAAGCCACCAAAAACCCAAAGAATCTTCACACTGGATAGGGCTCTGGGGATTGTCTAGTCCTTTATTTGAGGTCACACAGACAATAATGGGGGCAACAACACTTTGGCCCAGTGTCACAGAGGTCAAGAGAGGAGCATGGACACCATAGCACTGACCACTTCTCCAGGGAAGCAAAAAATTACTGAAACCCCTTCTCAGGTGCTCAGAATATTCCCTTGGTTCTTCTCTTTGGCTCACTTCTCACTCCCTGGCCAATGGAGCCTTTCTGTTATCCCCATGTGTAAAGCAAACTCTGATTCAGCCACCTCTTCCCTAGTCGACCCATCCCATCTCTGTCTGTGCTATTATAGCAGCTTCCTAATCTCTCTCCCAGGGGTCACTCTGTCCCCTTCCAGTCATTATCCAATAGTAGCCTGGTCTATCAGTGGGGGGTGGGGAGCAGATGTCCCCTGTAAAACAGCTCATAGCACTTTCCCAAGCAGAACGTGGCTCAGATGCACATTTCATTCAGCCCTACATGACCTGGACTTGCCTGTTTTTCCCTGTTTGTCTGCTTTCTCTTCTTGGAGGACGCCAAGATTATTTGTCCCTCTGTAATTTTGTGCTTGCTGTTTCCTCTTTCTGGATGTTTTTCTGTTCCTCTCCCAGATACATACAAGGCTGACCACTGCTTCTCATGAGTCTTCCTCCAAGGGGCCTTCCCTGCCCATTTAGCCTCAAATATCCCCCTCCTGCAGCCCCATGGTGGCTGAATTCTATCACCTGGTGTTATTGCCTTTGCCGCAATGATCACCGATTGATTTATTTTGTTCAGGTATTTTTTGTTTGTTTCCTGCCCCTTGTTTTTCCTGTGTACTTCCATATCCCTTATGGCTCTGTTTTCCCAACACATGTGTGTGTTCAACCAATACTTGCAAAATGTATTAGCTAACTATTGCTGCTGTAACAAATGACCACAAACTTAGTGGCTCACAGTAATGCAAATTTATTCTCTTAGGGTTCTGGAAGTCAGGGGTCCTAATGTCAAGGGTCAGCAAATGTCCTTTTTTTCCCCTCCTTGGGGACTATTATTCCTTGCATTTTGCCTACATTCCATGACTTGTGACCTCCTCCTCACATCACTTCTACCTCTGCTTCTGTCCACCCATCTCTGACCCTCACACTCTTGCCTCCTTCTGATAAGAACCATGGTGGCTATACCAAACCTATCTAAATAATCTCTATCTCAAGGTCCTTCACTTAATCACATCTGCAAATCTCCTTTGCCAAGTAGGGTCACACATTTGTAGGTTTTAGGAAATAAGACGTGGACATCTTTGGGAGTCCATTATTCTGTCTACCACATGAAGAAGAGAACACAATGCATGCATGTTCTGGTTTTAAAATTTGTCCACAAACTGGTACTCCTTCCTACAAGAGATGGAGCTTACTTCATTTCTCTTTGATTATAGGCTAGACTTAGCTGCTTATTTCTAACAAATAGGAGGTGGTGGAAGTGGGTTTGTAAGTTCTTGGAGCTTAGGTCTAAATTGAAACTGAGTTTCAGTCATACAAAGCGTTATGACCTCTCTCTGGTTCACTCTCTCAGATCACCGGCTCTGGGGGAGACCAGTTGCCATGTTGTAAGGATTTTCAAATGGCTCTGTAGAGAGGCCCATGCAGTAAGGAGCTGAGGCTTCCTGCCAAAAGCCATGTGACGTGGCCATCTTGGAAGTAGATGTTTAACCCCAGTTGAGCCCTTAGGTGACTGTAGCCCCAGATAACACCTGGACTGTAAGCTCATGAGGACCCTAAGCCAAAAGCATCCAACTGATCCAATTCCAAAATCCCGACCCAAAGAAACTGTAACATAATACATATCTTTATTGTTTTAAGCCATAAAGTTTGGGGCAGTTTACTGTACAGCAAGATAACTAAAACAATAAACTATGTCAGAATCCCTCCCCCCACCCCCAATAAAAGAAGTACATTATTTTGTGCTTCAGTAGTCTTTGGAACTCTCTTATCTACTCAGGACCCCATACCACCCCGAGGGACAAGATGACTAGAGTCTGGTTCTATGACCACACTCTTGGGATGATGGTCTCCTCAGAGTCATCCTCAGAGTCTGCCTGGAGCTTCAGTAGAGCACACATAAGTCAGCCGAGACTCTGACTCAGAACAATCCAGGAGGACTGACTTCCAGTGTAGTTCCATTTGTCAATTCAGTTCTTTCTTCTCGGTGTGATCACTGGCATAGCTTCTTCTAGATTGCCTTTCTCCTGTCTTCTTTGGTTGCTGTTATCCACAAGTAATATCTGATGTATCCTGGCTACCGACCAACCTATCTTCCCTCCTACTGTTTCCTTTACCTCCTTGCATTAACAATATCCACATGCCTTATCTAGTGGCCCTTTGGATCCCCCCAATCTTCAGGATCCTCCTAGATGGCATGACTGACCACCCAAGAAGGCACCTTGCCTGATTCCTGCCTGGACTCTCTCTGCTGTTTGCTAGATGTTTGCATCAGTCAGGATCAGATAAACTATGCTGGTGGTGCAGAGAATCCAAATATCAGTGGATTAAAGAGCTATTTCTGTTTGTTTTGTCTCCCTGTTCTCATTTCTGCTACATGTTCATCACTGTTTGGCTAGGGAAACAAGCTTATCTAGATTTCATGGATTCAGGTTGAGGGAGCTTCTGTCTCTATGTTCCCATGATTATTAAGGCAAGAAAAAGGGGATATGTTGAAATAACACATTTGCTCTTAAATCTTCTCCTTGGACGTGATATGTGCCTCTCTGATCACATTTTATTTGTCAGTGTAAGTCACATAGCCACAGCCAACTTCAGAAAGGGTGAAGGGCAATCCTAATATGAGCCTGGAAAATCAAGAACTGGGGATTTTTGGTGAGTATTAGGGATGTCTGCCACAATGCTTTGGTCCTTGGCCTGCCTGACCTGTTTCTAAGCTCTCTAGTTCTGCGGACAATCAGATACGATTCTTTTAGTTGCAACAGACAGAACTATAACTCAAGTTGATCTAAGAAGAAATGAGTTTAATGCCTTATATGGCTGGAAGTCCCAGTGATTGCTAAATCAACCTTTAGGGGAAACCAGTTCCAGATACTCAGACAACATTGACAGAAGTTGGTCTCTATCCCTTGGTTCTGTTTTCATCTGAGATGGTTTTATTCTCAGACAAAGTCTCCCAAAGGTGGAAGCTCCAAGGTCATTGAAGGCAGAGACACTCCCAGGAATCCTAGTGAAGTCCCAGGCTGGGCTCAAGTTGGTTGGCTGGTTTGAATCATATCTGCTTATCTCATTTTAATTAACTGGATGAGCATCTGTGACTTCTCATTGGCCGGCCAGGCCTCTTTTATGACCTTTGTCCATGTGCCAAGGATGGGTTAGCCTTGCATGAGCTACCTGGTCAAAGAGTAGGGTAGGGTGGTTCCAGAAAAGAAGTCAATGCCTTTCAACCGAAAGAGGGGCAAAAGGGTGTGGGACAGATGAAAATATCAGACATCTTCCACAGATATTGCTCATGCATTTATTTTATTTCTCAGGCCACAAAGAACTCACATAGCCCTAACCTCTCCCACCAGCCCTTATTGCTGTGGCCTCCCTTCTACCAGAAGCAAGGTCTGATTAGCCCTGGGTTGCCCTTGGTGGCAGTCACAGAAGCAAAGTAGCCCCAACTCATCGTGTCCTGGACAGCATAGGGAAGCCAAGAACCTGATGGTGGTATCTCCTGATTTAGGTCCAGACATTACATCCAGGTCATCAGCAACTAGATTCAAATATAAACCCTGAGTCTTCTAGAAAACCAAGTTCAAGAAAATATTTTAGAAGTTGCAATTGTGAAAAACTCATGTCCCCTCTCTTCCAGCATTGTAGATGGAGACACGATTCTACTTTGAGCCAAAGGTGTCCAGATAACCGGGATAGAAAGGTAATGCTGGTCCCGTTTTAGCCAGCTACACCTATGTGGTGGTTATTTCTGGAATGCTTGTGGGCCATGCGAAAAGTCTGACAGAACACTTTCCATAAAAAGAGGAGGATGAAGTATCTCCTCCAACCACAGAATCCGTGGCAAGAATTTAGAAATGACTTTCAAGTACATGGTTTATAAGCCTCTGGAGAGGGAAGGTGATCATTTGAAGTTAGTGGGAGTTCAGTGAGGGCCAATCATGCAAGATTAGTTTCATTTCCTTGTTTTGACAAGGAAATTGGACTCACAGAGCTGAGGCCTTCTGTAGACATAATATATCTGGATTGAAAACAGCATTTTTGGAAGTTTCTCATGACATCTTTTGGATGTATAAGCTGGGGGATCATGCTGGATTGGTAAGGGATTAGTGGGTATACCAAAATGGGGCTCCAATTAGTGGGCAGCCTCCAGCTTTCACAGGGCTTTGTTATTTATCCTCTATTGTGAAATATCTCTGTTTATAATTTAGATGACTTTGATGGCACGTTGGGTATTATTATTAATAATATTAATATTTCTTTTTAATGAGAACAGTGACCATGGTGACAGAACTTCCAGTAACAGTTACTCAGTGCTCATTGTGATCAGGCACAGTGCCTGAGGCATCACAAAGATTCTATTATTAATGCTCCATAGTCCGTTGAGGTAACAACTATGACTTTCCCATTTTACCAAAGAAGCAAAGGCCGGCTCTGGGAGGGAAATAATTTGGGAAAAGACAATTTAGCCTGTCTGACCCCAAGCAGTTTAGAGCCCAGTGCCCAAGACAGGAGGGGTGGGGGTGAGGGTGAAGAGGGTGGTTGACTTTGTTTCATTTCCACGGGGGTCCCATGCAAGCGACAGGGCTCAGAGTCTGGAGTTTCACTGCAGAAGCCCTGCTCACAGCAACCTTCCCTTGGGAGCCATCGTCTTGATCCTGGAAAAAGCTTGCCCAATTTGAGGAAGACCTTCAATGGTCTGGCTAAAGGGGAAGTGGCAATTCAGGACTGGGAAGAGGGGATTGGCAAGTGATGAGCAGATATCAGGCCTCTTACAAAGGGGGAGCCTCAGGGCAGCAAGGGTGTCAGTGCAGGCTGAGCATTCATTGTGGCAATAAGAGAGAACCCCAGATGGAGAGTGGGCACCTAGGACCCCTATCACTGGAGGATACTGGAGGATGCTGAATTTGGGCAAAGCAGGTCCTGACTCCATGGCCTGATGGCAGGGGATGGTGCCATTTTTGTGCTTCAGTGTTCAAGGCACAGGGTTCTCTTTAAGAAACAGGGAACAGGGTGGCTCAGTGGGTTAAGCCTCTGCCTTCGGCTCAGGTCATGATCTCAGGGTCCTGAGATCGAGCCCTGCATCAGGCTCTCTGCTCAGTGGGGAGCCTGCTTTCTCCTCTCTCTTTGCCTGTCTCTCTGCCTACTTGTGATCTCTCTCTCTCCTAATAAGTAAATAAAATCTTAAAAAAAGAGAAATAAACAATTACACGTACTAAATCAGGTAAATGAGTACTCATTTGTACTTGAAATCACAACAAATCACACACCTTGAAAAGCAAATATGTAACATGTAAGTTACAAAATCAGAAAAATGATCCTGTTTTATGTCATTTGGAATTATAGTGAATATTCACACCAACCACACAACCATTGTCTATAGTACGTTGCCCTTCCATTTGGCTGCATTTCCTTTGATTGGGCCTGCATTTGACAATAGTTTTGGATTATTACTTTCTTTAAAGAGACAAAACAATCAGCTTAGACCGTTGGCAGGGTCAGTCAAAATAGTTTTGTGTTCTCGATGGTCCAGAAATGTTTCCTTTGGTTTCACACACTGTCATCGATCACAGGTAACATTGGGGGGCAAATACTGACGATTCAGGTGAACGTTTAGGATTGTTGTCAGATTTGGAAAAGTGGCTGTCACAATTCTTTCCTCTATGATTTCAGGGGGTTTCTATGTCTGCAGTCCCAGAAGTCATTCCTCCGCCAGGATGGGGAGCAATAATGTAACTGTCCACAGAAATGGACACAAGCCACAGAAAGATAGCCCGTGAACACAAATCATTTTCCCAATTCAACATTCCCCCTAAATGGGTCCTCCAGATGCCCTTGGCCTCCCCGACACCAGCAGCAATCCAGTGGAGAGGGAAGAGTGGAAAGAATGGTAGTTTTCACCAGTGGCGCAAACACATTACTCTGCAAATTGTACAGAACGAATGCCCCTGGGAACACATTGCTAGGCCCCCAGGACCCTGAAATGGATGTTGCGTCTTCATCACACCCATTCATCTTGCTGATGAGCTGGGGGAGCTGGTTGGCGCAGCGCCCAGGCAGGGCGCATGTCCAAGTGGCTGCACAGGGCTAGCAAAAGCTGGGGGGAGTGGGTTGCAGACAGGCATGTGGCAGACAGGACCCTGAGTGGGCTGGCTGGGCTTAGCTCCCAGCTAGGTTCTCTGCCACTACCTAACGTGCAAGATGGGACGCGAAACCTGTTTGCTTGCCTTTACGAGTCACACAGTACAAACAGAATCCCGTCCTCGACGGGCTAACCTTTTTGGGTCTTTGAAACCATCACTCATAGTATAATGATCTGCACAGCAGCCAGGAAAGGATCCACATGATATCTGGACACTGGTTTGGATACTCTTTGCTCCCATAGACCCAGGAGTGCTCCGTCCAGCTCTGGGTGATCAGGAAAGCTTTCGATTCCCATTCATGGGATAGTGACAACTCTTCAAGAAGGCTCACTCTGGGGGAACCAGAGAGGAGCAAAGGGTAGAAGGTCATTGCTTGTTTTTATTTTCTTGCTCTGCTGCAGGGGGGAGCATGTTTGCCTGCTGTGAGTGAGGAGAAGAGGCAGGAGTGCCTGGAATATGGGAGGGAGCAGAGCCCCAGGCACAAGCCTTCTTGTCCAGAGGCTGTCAGGCTTCCTTGTTTTGTTCTAATGCTGACGTTCAGAAGAACAAGACCTGCTGTCGGAACAAGGTTTCTCAGGTTCACACGTAGGAATGTATGTGTCATGGTGGAACTGCAACCCCGATGAAAGATATTTTCGTTCTGAGCCCGTTATTCATTAGTTTGATTGACTGATTGATGGATGGATATACCTAACTCTTTCCACAAATGACTTTAGGCATTTTTCACAACATGGATTTGTGAACCAGGAAAAATAACAACACGTGAGGACTGGGGGCGCCACACTTGAGAGAGGAGCTCAAGATGGCAGAAGTGTGGGGGTTGAGGAGGCAGAGAGTAGGAAGGCAGACAACAGACCCGGGGCCACCTGTGGTATTCCCCACACCAAAGCTGAGACCAAAGCTGTGGATTCAGCTTTCACGGTCCTGATGGTCAGAGTAAAAACAGAAACATGAATCTGTTACCAGATTCGGGAGTCCCTCCCTCAGGCAAGCAAATATTTCCAAGTGTGTGTGTGTGTGTGTGTGTGTGTGCACGCATGTCTGTGTGACAACATCTTTCACATGGGCTTTGTAGGTGGTGTGACTCACAATGTCCTCAGTCACTAAGGCTCTTTCTTGGGTCATCGCTATAGGCCTGTGCAGAGCTTAACAGAAAAATGCCTCTCTGACAGAGAAGGAGGCCAGATAACATAGACTGTGCTTCCTGTGGAAAATTCTAGAACCTGTGGAGGACTGCCTAGACTCCGTGTCTCTCAAACATTTCTCAGTGGAAGCTTGGATAAGAGTTGCTCGAGGGACAGATGGCTGCTTTTGAAAAGTGCACCAAACCCTTCGTGTTAGTGGCTGAGGTCAGACCCAATTACCTCAGAGAGCTTATTAGATGGTCACATTGAGCATACATTTTTGGAACTGAGGACCCAAACTTAAATTCTCCCTTACAAGTAAGCAGAGGGGGATTAAGAACACATTAGAAACCAATGGGTTTCCCGAAGTTTATTTGAGACAGAACAATGGAGAAATTACATTAGCTGGAAGTTTCTTGAGGTTGACTCTTCATTATGACCCATGGAAAAAAGTCTCAGTACATTCCCATAGGATATCAGTGTTGATTCCATATGATTTCTCAATGAAGCAGCAAGAAGAAATTCTTGCCAGTTGTGCCCTTAAAGAGGTGCATGTGATGACATTTTTTACAGAATCTCTGCTGGAATGAGGATTTTAGTTTGAGATGAGTTGCCATTTCACTCTAATCTCTGGCAATAACTAACTAGTGGGACTGTAGAGATTCCTCCTGGCTCTTGCCCTGAGCTTCCTGGGCAGAGGGATGGGCAACAAAAGTGCTGCTGAAAGCCATTCCAATGATAAAGGTGGGGGAGGTGGTGGGCACAACAGTCTTGTCTGATGCCACTGGAATTACAGTCTGATTTGCCAAGAGATTTGATGGAAGCCATGGTGTTTAGATGGAGTTCCCATGCAGTGATTATCCTTCAGCCCAGCTGGGTCCTCAGTTAGAGGCCGGGCAAGATTCATGGGCGTGATAAGCATTGTTTTGTTGATTCAGGTTTCTCCAGGGGCACCTGGATGGCTTAGTCGGTTAAGCATCTGCCTTTGGTTCTGACCAGGATCTCAGGGTCCTAGGATCAAGCCCTCCCCCCCCGCCCCCCCCCCCCCCCCCGCATCGGGCTCCCTGCTCAGCAGGGAGTCTGCTTCTCCCTCTCCTACTGCTCCTCCCCTGCTCATTCTCTCCTTGTCTCTCAAACAAATAAACAAAATCTTAAAAGAAAAGAAAAGAATTCTTCAAAAGGGGTTAAGGAGTACAGCCTGGCTTAGAACTGCGGGAACCTTTCTGAAAATCGCGCCATCTCGACCATCCATCTTGACCGACGTGAGCTTCGTCCTGGTGTCTTTAAGCTGAACGAGCTCGTAGCTGATCTGTGTTCAAAGAGCTCACCACCTTATGTAGCATTCAACCCAGAGCAATTTTTAGCAGTTACGCCTCATTCCTTCTTCTTCTCCCTTTCATAGTGCCTTGAAAAACAATGAACAATCTTGTTCTTTTCAGAGAGGATAATTGCCCATGATTGTGGAAGAAAGCAGGTTTTGTGCCAAATTTAGAAGCTCACGTGACTGCCTTGTGTAGGGCAGCTGCGTATGCTAGCAGGATTATCCGGAAGCTGGATTTGCATATCTAGCTGAGAGGGGGCCCCTGGGATGGCGCAGCTCACTTTGAATAGTGCTCTTACCTGCTAAGGAGTTGGAGGCCTATCCAATCTGCCTCAGCGACCGTAGGTTGGATGCTGGTAAAGAAGTCATGGTGTGCCACACCCACATGCCTGTCCTTGGGTCCTGAGCTGAGGTCATTAACGTGGGCAGCACAGAACTCATTCTGCCTGCATGAACCCCTCCCTTGTGCTTGCCATAATCCTCGTGCTAGGTTACAAGGCAAATGGTGACCCCTTGAGAGGATACATCTTAACCCCAGGACCTTAGGGCATGACCTTATACGGAAATTGGGTCTTTACAGAGGCAAGTGACTTTAAACGGGGTCATTAGGCTGGGCTCCAATCCAGCATGGCTAGTGTCCTCATAAGAAGGGGACATTTGGACACAAGGCAGGACTGTGTGAAGAGTCACAGGGAGAAGGCCATGTGGAGACTGGGATGAGCAGTCTGGAAACATCTGGGTCCAGAAGAAGCAGGAAGGATCTTTCCCCTCCAGATTTCACAGGCAGCAAAGTCCTGCCGAGTCCTGAATTTCGGACCCCCACCCCGCCTCCTGAACTGTGCGATGATAAAGTTCTGTCATTCTGAGTCACAGGGTTTGTGTATTTTGTCTTGGCAGCCATAGGACAGATATACTAATCAACAATATTATTTTCATTTTGTGGAGGAGGAAACAGAGTGTAAGGACTTTCTCCAAGCTCATGTAGCCAGGGTTATGGAACGGCCCCAAGGATGATGTCATTGTTAGAGTTTCTTGGTGCCTCCCATGCCCTGGGTGGGGAGGTTGCCTACTGATGACAACCACTAAGGGTACCAGCAGCCTTCCTTTGGGAAGGCGGAGGTGTAAACATCACAGTCCATATATCTTGCATTGCTGCACGAAATCTCCTTTCTTCGTGCTTCACCATCTATTCTGTGCACAGACTCAGACACTGAGCGGGCAGAATGGGCATAACTATAAACAATGAAAGCCCTTCCTGGAGACTTTGGTCCCTGATTTCAGCCAATATACAGGAAAAAAAAAAAAAAAAAGATGCACTGAATATCCCCCTCTGGATGATATGGCAGAAGTCAGAAGGCATGTCACTTAGAGATGAGAGGTCAAGCCCCCTTGCAGAGCCAAGGGAAGCACTCAGCCCCATGGGCTCAGGAATCAGAAGACGGTGTCTTGACAATTAGCGCGAGTAAAAGATTACAAAATGCAAGATTGTAGGGGCGATCAGCATCTTTCCTGATTACAGCCCAGAGAAGCCCGAGTTCAGGTGCTCAGGGAAAGACATTCCAGGCAGTGGGCAAGAGTCCTCGGAGGGGGTCAGCATTGTATGAAACAGACGAGCCTGCTCCTGCACCATTGTATTTCCGGCAGCTTCTCGATCACGGCAACCATCTGCATAATGCAGGCCCTCTTAATCCATATTTCAGTAATTGTAACCATAGATCACAGAAATTCATTCGCATGGCACACGAGATAAGAGATGAAGAAACTGCTTTATGCATGCAAATCAAACCCTCTTGTATTCCTGAATATAATGATGAAAAAGAAAAAAAAAAAGTGAGCTTCCAGATGTGCCAGAGAGAGATTTTTAAGACGTACAGTCACTCCGTAACACATTCTGATGAATTTTTCAGAGATGAAATATGCCTTTGATTAGGGAAGGTTTTTTTCCCTTTTTGATAAGTCCTGTGTGCATTGGGGTACTCATTTAGTCGTGATGTCCTATGCAAAATGCAAGGATAAAACCTTCACTTTGATTTATGATCATGGTTATTAATTTCTGATGCAGCTTTTTGGTTTGGATTATTTGGGGGTGGAGGGATTTGGCAACCTATATGAGAAGCCAGGGAGATTTACTGGCATAAACATCACAGCAGAGGTCTAGCCGTAAATAACAGAACTTCTAAAAGAAGTATTAAATCCCACATTATTAGTAGGTACAGGAAGAAACTTTAAAATGTGAAATATCAGTTGATACAGACTAGGTTTTCTGCACAGATTACTTCCAAAGGGAACTTAAGTGCGGGGACTAGGCATATTTGTTTGTTTGTTTGTTTCTCGTGAGAACTCTGATTCCAAACCCTTCAGTAGAATGGGGTGTCTCCCGGATCCTGGTGCAATCAGCAGCTGAGACCATACCTGTGGCTCATTTTGCTAATGGCCAAGGGTCACAGAGTCTGACTTTGAGAGCTTATGTTCCATTCCCTCATGCAAAAACACACAGTAATGCAGCTATACCCAAATCCCAGCTTTGGGGATACACGCCAAATTCGTATAACCTTGAGTCGGGATATTTCAGGGGATGTCTTGTTCTCGGCTTGGGCAAATAGCTTGGGGGCTAGGGGTGAGGACGTCATGCCGGCCCGTCAGAGCTGGAACATGAGGAATGAAGGGAGCTGGGAATCTGGTGTAGCACCGGGAAGGGCCAGGCTCCCCTCACCAGGCCTGCTCTTCTCAGGGTGGTCTGGCTGCTGTCTGTGACCATGGGATGTGTTGGCCTGGGGGTCTCAGGGCAGAGCCATGATTCCAAAGAAGTTCCGTGATTGCTTGGAGAGCAGGTCTGGTCTTTAGGGGTGGGTTTGGCTGGATACACCTGAGGATCCAGACAGGATCCAAAAGCTTGAGTGAGGCCCTGGTGGACTTCAAGAAGCAAGACGTCAAGCAGGGGGTAGAAAGCCTAGCGAGGCAGGTGGTGGCACCATGGATGGGGCGGGGAGGTGAGGGAAGAAGTCCTCTTCCTGTCTCAGGATTTGAGACTTTCCTCCAAACACCAAGAGTTGAAGGAGAGCGAGGGTGTACAGAAGCCAGCATTTTCTCTCCCTTGGGCATTTCTGGAAAAGCAGTAACACTTTCAGAGAAATGGCCCGCATGGCAGTGGAGTTGTGCTGGTTCCCAGGACCCTCTTGGCCAGCCTCCGCTTGGCCTCCTGAGTGTACCATGGTCTCCCCTGCCTTGCTCTTGGGCACTGACAGGCTGCAAGCTTTTGCCCCCCTCTGCTCAGCCAGGCAGAAAAACATGACTGCTTGGGATCACTTATCAGATAGTTTGCAGAAAACCAGCACGTGGGATTGTCTTTTATCAGCTATGAACCAGAACGGGGCCAAGGGGTCGGTGGGGTGGGGGGTGGGGGGTGTGAGGTGTAGAAGCCGTAGGAGCTCCTGAAAACCCACCCAGGGTGCCTCTCAGGAGGGAGGTCTGAGAACACAGAGCTGCTTTGAATAGCTGAGAAAATGTGCAGAAGGACCTCCAGCAGAAAGCCAAGCTGGGAAGACGCCCCGTCTTACTGTTCTTCTAAGGTTGTGGCAGGGAGGGAGGGCCCCTCGTCTGCCAGTTTCTGTCGGCCTGGTTTTAAATTGCCACCCCGAGACTGTGGCCACGCTGACCTTTGGTGGGTCACCTGAGCCGGAAAGCTCGGGGCTGCCCCTCTCCCTGCAAAGCCAGCCAGCTTAGGCCTCTACAAATGTTTCTGTCAAGCAGAGGAGCAGACAGACCTATTTCCTCTGAAACACTGGTTAGGATTCGATCTTCTAGTGGGAGAGAAAAACTCGATTGCGGGGAAATGCACTTTTTATTTTTTTATCTTTTCGGTGTTCCAAGACTCATTGGACCACACCAGTGCTCCATGCAATATGTGCCCTCCTTAATACCCACCACCAAGCTTGCCCAATCCCCATCCCCTCCCCTCCAAGACCATCTCAAGTGATGAATCATAAAAGTACCCTTTATTCCCTCCCAAGTCCCACCTGAGTCAATTAAGTTTAATGAAACAACTGGTTCACGTTACAACTAAAATTCAGGCAAACCAGATTTTTTTTTTTTCAAAATGAGAGAAAAGAGCGATCATCATTCAGTCCACATCATTAGGCTGGGGCCCCACTGCTCGTCCCCAAGGCTGGTGCGTTTGAGTGGTCCCACACTGAAGCAGGGGACAACATGTGAATTTGGAGGATTCTTCTGGGAGTGTGTTGTGTTTTGTTTGTTTGTTTTTTGTTTTTGTTTTTCTTCGTAAGTGTGAGGCATATTCAATTTGGAATTCCTTGTCGTAGTTAAGATCTGGGGAAGGGTGAATTTTAGAAACAGAAGCCAATGCAAACGTTTCGTTGGAAATACGGGGAAACGGCTTGCGGAAAACTCTGTCATGAAACAGAATTACGAGCTCCTTGAGAAGAGGCCACTCCTTCGAAAGCTGTCTAATGCCTCGTCGTAAAGCCCTGGGGAGAATCTTCTGGATTGCTCCTTAACCACAAGCACACGCAAGACGGACAAGCCGTGTGTGCAGGAAGATCAGGGGAGGTCATTGTATCTTCTGGCCCAGCTCTGGCCTCATGTCCTCCTGGGCATGATGCCACCTTCCCAGCCACCTGCCAGTGGCTGACGCCAGACTCTAGGGAGATTTCCATTTTCTTTTCCAGCACCTGTCCGGGGCTTTTGTCTCCATGTTCACAGGTAACGAAGGCACAAAAAGCAGCTTTCAGGTTCTCTGCCTTTTCCCTTTCCCTTGGATTCTATCCTGCCAGGATCTTGAGGTGCTGACAGCATCTTTCTGACAGAGCCATCCATCCCATCTGTACTTGGATGGACTCCCCTCATCTCTCTGGAGCCTAGGGATGCTTTACTCTTCACCTGCTTTGTCTCCACGAGTGAAGAGCCCTCCTGGTCCTCACTGTGGAATTGTCTCCGCCAAGGCTGGGGTCCCCAGGAAGTGTGCTTTACCGGGGAGGGTGATTGCCATCCCAGAACGCCCCCACCCCCAACTCCAGGACTTGAGGCTCCGTTGCAGACAAAAGCTGGCCTTGTTAGCACTTGTCAGAGGCACGTGCAAGGGGCATCCAAGGCAGACTCAAATTGGCACCCAGGTGGCTTTTTTCCTAAGGAGAGTTTGGATACACGGTGTCTGGGAAATTGTGCCAAAACCACAAAATGAATCAGCTCTCTCTGATGAAATCATCTGATTTTTCTTTCTCAGGCACATGCCAGGAGGTGAGGGAAACATGTAATGAAATCGGTGGCTTTGGAGACATCTGATTAGATGATGGCGTGGCATCAAACGTGTCAAGGGCATTTGGTGATGCCCTCCCCAAGAACAGCTAACTGGCTCTCTCCTTCTTCTATGGTATGAAAACGACCTTCAAGTTATGACAGATCCTGTTGCGTGTCTGGAATGTAAGGGAGTATAATTAGAATGAGCTGTCCATGCAGAGATGCGTGGAGAGGAGGTAGAGCCAGAAATGAGTCAGAGGGGTGGGGAAGTAGGTGTGGCACACGTGGGCCTTGGGGATGGAGGGGCATGGGGCCTGCGGAGCTCCGTGGCAAAGGCCTGTCCTTTGGGTGTCGTGAGTGTCAAGGTGTGCGGACAAATCCCGAGACGGAGCCCTGTGAAAGCGTCGTTATACACAATGGCTCACATCTGTCATCTGGGCTGGGGCAAGTCCTGGGGCCAGAGGTGGACACAGTTCAGGGACCAGCACAGCAAGAAGCAGGGTCCAATGTCTACCCCCTGGAAGCCATGACGAGTCTCTGCATCTGAGCCTGAGTGCTTGGTCAGGTCCCAGGGCAGGAGGCCAGGAGTAGGGGCTACGATACCAGTTCAGAGAGACGTGGGCAAAGAAAGCAGCAGCCACGGCCTCAAGGAGTGGAGACTTCCTTCCAGTGAGAGCATTTACTCTACTTTGCTTTTGTATTTCCTACTTCCCTGTTCTGTATTTTTTAGAAAAGGACACACTGAGAGATAGCCAAGTGCTTTGATACAAAAACATAACTCTGTCCCATTCCTCCTTTCTAGTCTCCTGATTCTCTTCTTTTGTTACTATTTTTTAAAGATTTTATTTATTTATTTGACAAACAGAGATCACAAGTAGGCAGAGAGGCAGGTAGAGAGAGAGAGGAGGAAGCAGGCCCCCTGAGGAGCAGAGAGGCCGATGCGGGCCTCGATCCCAAGACCCTGCGATCATGACCTGAGCCGAAGGCAGAGGTTTTAACCCACTGAGCCACCCAGGTGCCCCTTATTACTAATTTTTAAAGAAGTTCTTACAGTGTGACATCTTCTTTGTAGGCTGATGGCTGTGCTGAGCAACCCTCAGATCCTGTCCGTGTGCACAGACATCTGCCCCATCGTCTGCTCTAAATGCTCCAGTTCCCACGGGATAGGACAAAACAGAGATGTGGACTCCTACCCACAGAGAGATCGCGACTGCAAAAATTACATGCCTAACACAAGCTGGTGGGAACTGTAGAAGAATGCCAACAGTTAGCTTTGGGTGCCAGATCTTTAAGGTGATTTCCTTTCCTTTTTTTAACTTTTTGTTTCTTTATTGAAAATTTCCACAAATGCCTTTGCTCTGCTTTTATAATGAAAAGTCAATCAAAATTAAAACCAAGGCAAACTAAGCCAGCGATCACCAGCAGCGTGAGGAGGTCAGGCCGTGGCCCTCCCTGGGCAGGTGGGTACGTCGAAAGGAATTCTGGCCACGGGGTGCTGGTGAGCGTTGTGTTGTCAGTGTTCAGTCTCCTTAGAAGAACAGGGATGCCGGTCCTATGAGGGCACGTCCTTGCTTGAAAGCCTCCACCTTTGGGTCTTGCCTCTGACCCCTTCCCTCTCACACAGAGGCCTGCAAGAAGTGGTCAGACCAAAAGGACCTTCCTTTTGTGCACAGCTGTTTTGTCCCATTCTCGTCTTATGAAATCGTAGAAACTCATGAAGTCACGGAGTATGAGATCATCCATTTCAACCACTTCGTGTTACAAATGAGGCTGCACGGGGATATTAAGCAGCGTCCTTCAGATTACAAGAGGGTTTGGACTGGGAAAACGCATTTACTTGTGTTTACAGTTGGCTTCTCCACATCCATCACTTCTGTGCTCATTCATTTTGCCATTTTTGTGGGAGAGACGGTGGAATATTTCATCAGAAAATAGGACGTAGACACTCATGTACAGTCATTAGGATTAAACCGCAAATGCCATTCCCAAATTAATTTGGTTTAGACCTCAATAGGGAAAGTGCCTTCCTGGGCTTCATTTTTCACTGCAGAAGAGATCTCGCTCATTTCCTCTGCAGCCTGGGTGGCCTGGAGAGGGAGGCCAGGGGTCAGGGAGAGGCTGCTGCAAGGCACTAGGGTCCGCGGTGCCCCAGTGCGGGCCTGAGAATCCGTGAGGACCCCTTATTAGGCTCTGGGACATTGGAGCTGAGTATGAAGAGGAAGAGAGGGAGAGGGGTTCTGGCAGGGGTGCATGGGGTGAAGGGGGAAGGGTCAGCAGAGTGCAGGGTGTAGGAACCAGCATTGGGGAAGCACTTACAGGGATCCCCAGGCTTCAGCTGTGCCCAGGGTTGTGTGATGTCTTCATGGTGTGCTTACAGTGGGGGTTCATCAGCTCATCTAAGTGGAGTTTGAACAAATGTTAATACTTTCCTCCATTTGCCTCCATACCCTGCATCTTTGTCTCTTTTCCCCTCTAGTCTCACCCCTCACCTGCTCTCCAGCCTTTCCCTTTCTCTCATCTCTTGGGCTCTCCAGGGACTCTGTCTTCCACCGGGTCAAGCCCAGCCCCTGGGATGCCCCTGGGAGGCCTCTTCTCTATCTAGCCTCTGATCCAACCCTGGCATGTCACCTCCAAGGCAGTGTGTCCCAAACCTGCTGATCACGTGAGCAACAGCCCATGTACTATTGTCCGAGCTGGGTCATTGGAATGGGGTGGAGCAGAGGAGGACTGGAGGAAGGCAGCAGGTCAGAGTCCCACCGCAAACAGAGGCTCTCTCGCCGTGAGGTGAGTACCAGTGGGGCTTGTTTGCAAGAAGGAGCCCAGAGTGACCAGAGCTAGAAGGTGCTGACTTGGTCCCTTCACTGGCCTGAGGGGAGGAGAGACAGAGAATAACCAGGGGCTGGAGGGCATGCAGGTGTGGAGCCTGTGAAAGGGGCCCCTCAGAGCTGGTTAGATCCCACTCCAAGTGACTGGAAGGGCAGGCACCACAGTCCACACATCTCGTCCGGACTTCTCAGAGTGGAAGGTGCTTTGGGCAGTCAGGGTGAAGACTCAGCTGTTTGGAGAGGGACAGGGACCCTCAGTTGAGGGACAGGGATGGTTTGTGGGTGGCAACCTTACTGGGGAGAAGGAGGGAGCCACGGGGATGATGCCTGATCCCTCTCCGTCTCCTTCCTGTGTCCGATCTCCAGCTGCTTCTCATTGGCCAAACCCAACCAGAGCTCATGCGTGGGAGTCCAGCAGGTACACATCCTGGGACCCAGAGCAGGTGACAAAGCATGGAGGCAGGAACTGCAAGGGAAGAGAACACCTCAGACCCAGTCACAAATCTCCAGATGGTCACCTCAGAGCAGTGGGTGTTCTCTTCTGTGAAAACCAGAGCTCTGCCCTGGCCCGCCCCGGCTCCGCTCCTGTTCCAGGGGCCAGCGTGTTTGTGCCACCCTCATGTTCTTGGCGCCATCCCTGGGCAGCTTGGGTTCACGTTAGCCAGTGCAAAGCACTCCTAGACATCCTGCCCTAATGCATGCCAGATCTGGGGGCTGAAGCATCCGATTTGGAAGTTGAAGGGTTTCTACTTGCTACAGGATGCTCCTAGAGCTCTTTCTCCAAGGGCATTGGGCTCACAGGAGAGAGTTTGCTCTCATAGGCTTGCTGTGGCCTTGCTGTGCGTGGGCAGCCTCTGCATTCATTGGTAGCAATGCTGACCTTGAGAATAGGCTAGAGAATTTCCTGACAGACACACCTAGAGGCTGTTCCAGACCAGGGCTCCTTACTGGTCATTCACTGTGCACAAAGCACCAAGGGTTTGAGGGATGCCTGGGTAGCATCTTGGGTTCAGTGTCTGACTTTGGCTCAGGTCGTGACCTCGGGGTCCTGGAATCAAGCCCTATGTTGGGCTTCCTGCTCAGTGGGGAGTCTGCTTCTCCCTCTGCCCCTCACCCCACTGGTGTGCTCTCTCTCTCGCTCTTGCTCTCGCTCTCATGCTCTCTGTTTCAAATAAATAAATAAAATCTTAAAAAAAAAAAGCACCAAGGGCCCATGACTTTCTAAGCAGCCCTCCATACCTCCTTTCATCAAAACATTATGGTAATTTGGATAAAAGATATGTGGACTCTGAGACATGAAAGGAAAATTGAAAAAATCAAGATTAATAAATTAATAATTAAATAAACTAATAAAATTTGTACCCTTTCAATTTTATACAATCTGACTTTCTGTCCTCTAAATATATGCCCTTTGGCGGTCTCAAGTCCCATTTCCCCTCCTGGAATTGTCTTTCTTATAGGTTCAGTCAAATTTGACTCCCTTTGTTTTCTTTAGATTCCTTAGGGTTCAGTAAGGCTGCGTCTAAGGGCTTGACAACAATTCCTAAGCTGACTAGTTGTCTGGGAGGTTGTGTTGGAGATGGAGTTTGGGATGAAGAGTTTGTTGGGGGTAATGGCTGTGACAACTAAGGGGAGAGCGTAGGATTGATCAGGCAGGGGTTGGGGATTATCAGGCTGTGGGGCAGACCCAACTGTCTCTGTTCCCCACTGAGGAGGGAATGCTGGAGCAAACCTGCCCAAGAGAGGAGCTCTGCGTTGAGTGGGAAAACCAGACCCTTGCATGGCCTTGCTGGGTCATTGGCTGTGGGCCACCTAAGAGGACCATGATCTTGCCTTAAGCCAGAGGTGGGCCTGAAGGAGCCCACAGCTGGAGGTGTCAGACCAACATGCCTCCCCACCGCCAACCCCAGCCTGGCAGAGAGAGTGCCTTCCCGAAGTTTCATCCTAGTGGCACGTCTCCATGTCAACAAGCCCGTCCTCTGAATCTTGATGAAATCCTGCTTTGTTGGCCATCATATTCGTTGATGAAAAGCAGATATTCACAAATGGAGGAATCACATTCAGGAGGCTAAGACGTCCACATCTGGATCCAAACTCTGGCCAGGGGATCTCCTGACCCTACTTATCACTTTTATTCTTGCTGGAGCTTCCTTGTGAGGAACTCTTCCAAGCTGACTTTTGTGGAAAGCTGTGTGGATCTCTTTCTACCAGCGACCCGATACACCCCAGGGGGTTCTTCAAGACAGGGTCTCATTTCCAGAAAACAGTGGCCTCTGCAGGTAGGAGACGGTAGTGCACCCCTGGGGAGGGGTGTGGCGTGGGGGTTGGGGCTGTTCCTCCAAGAGGCTGATGACAAGAAACCAGGTCTGCCAGGTGCTCATATGTAGTTTAGATGGGCCTAGGCCCTGGAGACGATAACAGAATGATTAGTATCCAGAACTATGCTCCCTGGGATTGGTGTTTGTTCCATAATTTTCAACTCAGTGGATGGTCTTTAGTTCCCACAGTTGTGGAGAACTTTTCTGATTATGAATTATTATGAAGTGGTATTTTCAAAACTGCACTCTAAAAATAATGGATTTGGAATGGTTCAGAGCAAGCTTCTAAATATTTCAACACTGCCTTGCATCTCTGTTTCAACTTTTGCCTACTCAGGCTGAAATTGCTTAAGATTTATGAATCTGGTAAAAGAATGCGCTGGTGTTAAAGTCTCTACAGAAAAAAAAAAACAACAACTAAAAATAGCATTAATTTGCACAATTTGGTAATTACACCATGAAGCACTGTGGAAGATTACAATGATCTCATCAAGGCAATCAAAGGATTTCATGACTGGAAGGGCATCGATTTTCCACAGTGATTTCAGAAACACATGTCCTGACACGTCAAATCCCCTCTCTTTCCAGAATGGTCTCAACTGTTTGGGCTGGTGACCCACAGCCCATTGTGAAACCTACAGCTTACAAGAAACTTAAAGCCTATGAATCAGGAAGGAAAACACAAGGTCTGGTTTCCCTGGTTTCTTAGTCACTACATGTGAGTTGTGAAGTTAAGAAAAAAAAAAAACAACTTTGTTTTCCTTTCTGACAAATGACCCCATTTTATCGCATTTTATCTCCTTTCAGTGCAGGGATCCTATGACTTGACCCTCCTGGTTTTGTCTTTGAATCTCAATGCCCCTCAGAGAGTGAGAGGCTAAACACGAGGAGACAGCTCATCACCTCAACTTGTGTTGTCGTTGGAACAAGGCAGGGTGGGCGTCCGGAGGGCAAACACAGTGTTCATCCCCAGAGGGTCCCCTGAGGTGTCACTGCAGGTCTTCAGGGGCTCAGACAGGGAAGCTGGAGTTAAGAGGAACTTTTTCAGAGCTGGTGTTGGCCAAGGGCAAACAAACATATTTCTCTTTCCAGCATAGAAGGCAGTATATCAAATGAAAGTTATTTGTGTCAGAATCGCTTCACTGAAGATTAACTGTGCAGTACTATGCTCCTTTAGTCAGTAAAAAAGTGAATATTTATAGCGTGTTGTATGACACAACCCGGGGCTTACGTTCTTCATTTATTATCGAGTGTGTATGAGTGTGTGAGTGTATGCGCATGAGCGTATGTGGGGATGAGCGTGAGAGCAAGTGTGTGTGAGAGAGTGTGAGTGTGTCAGAGAGTGTGAGAGAGTGTGAGTGTGTAAGAGAGTGTGAGTGTGTGTGTGTCTTTTTTACCTACGCCCATCACCATCACTGGCTCTAAATTTTTCCACACTATAAGAAGGAATTGGCAGGAACTGAAGTGTCTAGTTTGCTGTGGTTGCGGTAACAAATGATCACAAACAGGTCACAAAGAGAGTGATAGAAAACAAAATAAATTTATTATCCTACAGTTCTGGAAGCTGGAAGTCAGAAATCAAGGTGTTGAAAAGCCGTGTCCCTTCTGAAGGCTCAGGGAAGCCTCCCTTGCGGTCTCTCCCGGCTTTGGGCCGTTCCTGGCGACCCCTGGTGATCCCTGGAGATCCCTGGTGATCCTCGGCCCACAGATGGGTCACCACTGCCATGCCTGCCTCCATCGTCCCTTGGCCACCTTCTCTGTGAGCATGGCTCCTCTGTGGCTCTGTCCCAAATTTTCTCTTCTCATCAAGACACCAGTCACTAGGGCCCATCCTGATCCAAGATAACTTTATCTTTCTTTTTTTTTTTTTTTTTTAGATTTTTTTTTTTTTTTGGACAGAGATAGTGAGAGAGAGAGAACAAGAGAGAGCACAAGCAGGAGGAGCAGCAGACAGAGAGAGAAGAAGAAAGCTTCCCACTGACCAGGGAGACCAATGAGGGGCTCAATCTTAGGACCCTGGGATCATGACCTGAGCTGATGGCAGACTGCTTAACCCACTGAGCCACCCAGGAGCCCCTAAAATAACTTCACCTCAACTTGATTGTATCTGCAGAGACCCTATTTTCAAATAAGGTCACATTCATAGGTACCTGGGGGTTAGGAGCAGAACAGAAGTTTTTGGGGAATCCAGTTCAACCTGCAGCAAAAAGACAAGCATACAGTTAAAAGGTGGGCAGTTTGAGAGCCCCTATAACAGATTTCGTTTCAGCTTATGGCCCTTTCTCATTCGCTGATGGGGCTTCTTGGCTCTCCTGTGGGGTCATGAGCCATGCCCAGACTTGGTGGGGGACAGGCATCGTGACCAACCAGCAAGGTATCCCAATGTGCTGTGGACATGGGAGGGGGCACCGCAGCGTGTACCCAGCTGACCCGCTAACCTTGTGCATTGTTTCTAGGCTGAAATACTTGCTCCTGAATGTTATACACCTGTATTCTTTAAGTGAACCAATACCTCAATCCCCATATTCAAAACCAAGCTCTTCACTTAAATCTGATTTCACCTCAGCTCCCAACAAAGATCTGTGATGCAAATGAGAACACTCACTTAGCCAGTGTCCCTGGGATGTGCAGGCTGCATTCTGGTCACCCCCATGCAGATACAGGAACGGAAAGTACATTTTCAAAACAAGATGTGGGTTTC
Source organism: Neogale vison (assembly GCF_020171115.1). Lineage (NCBI taxonomy): Eukaryota > Metazoa > Chordata > Mammalia > Carnivora > Mustelidae > Neogale > Neogale vison. Next base: position 43,840,720 of record NC_058093.1, read on the forward strand.
CTGAAATTACATCATAAATCCATGGCTGGGACGCTAAGAAATTTGAAAGTTCCCTGGAAGGGAGAACAGAATTGTATTTCTTTTACTTTTATATTATTACCTTATGTTCCATGATTATTGAGAAACCTTAACAGAAGAGAACATATTATGTCATTTATCCCCGAATTTTGTGGGGCTTATTCAGAGATTTCACCTCCTATCATGCAAACGGAAGATGAACGCATACAGCATCAAGGTCACTGTATTTGTCTGCTCAGCCTGTTGTCACAAAGTGCCACTGACTCGAGGGGTGACACAATGGAAGGATGTTTGTGGCACTTCCGGGGGCTGGAAGGGGCAAAGTCAAGCTGTCAGGATGGATTTCTTCCACGCCCTCTCCCGTTGGCGGTTGTCTTGGTGCGCACTCACGGGCCCTGTGCTCTGTATGTGTGTGTCTCCCCAGTGTATCCTCCTCCTCAGAAAGGACACCAGTCCCCTGGCATCAGGGCCCTAGACTTCTGTCTTCATTTAACCTCAATTATCACTTTGAAGACCCTGTGTCCAAACAGTGGCACACTCTGAGGTAGCGAGTGCTACGGCTTCAACAAGGGGATTTGAAGGGGACACAATTCAGCCCATAACACTTTCAAAGGACCTTACAGACATTCTTTTCTAGAAGAACATGCATTCTATGATTAGTCGAGCCAAGCATGTCTGTGGTAGCAGATTAAGATTTTCTGTCTCAGGGGCTTAAAATAGCAAGGTTTCTTGCTTATGGTGTCACAGGTAAGGGAGGGTCTGATGGGGTCTCCGAAGACTGTGTCTGTGGCTTCTGGAACGTGAGTCCCTGTGTGGCCATGGCAAGGCCAGCTTGTAGATGAGTCACTCTCACATGACCCTGGCAGTGATGCATGGACCTTCTGGCCACCTGGTCCCAGAGGCTGGGCAATGTGGGGAGACATCATCACTGAGCACAGATCCCTGAGCTACTGCTTGACAGAACAGGCGAGTCGAAACTGTTGCTCTAGGTCATGACAAACCCATGTCATATTTTGCTCTCTATATTCTGCCTGTGGTGGAGGGATCAAAAATTAATGGAACATAAATCAAAATATTTTTGTGTTAAAAACTCCCAAAGTGTTGTCCTAGTGAGTATTGTTCTGTAATGCATTTTCCCAACAACATTGGAAGAAAGGCTCCCTTGTGAGGCCCCCAGGATATAATGACAAGACACAATTCCAGACTTCAAGGAACTTTTAGTCTAGAGTTGAAAAAGCTAATAGTGTGAGAAGAACTATTGAGATAAACGTAGAATCTACGCTAAGTAGGGGGAAGTTGCTGAAGTTTTTCTGGGAAGATGTCTGGACGGATGCCGAACACTTGTGAACAGACAAGGGAGTGTGCTCTCAGCAGAGACAACAGGTGTGTGTGTGAGTTGTATGTGGGTCTACTGACCTGTCACCTGATTCCCGTGGGGGATGGGGGCTTCCCATGCCTCCAAGAAGTTCTCTGACACCAGCTGGGCATCTTAGAATTCAACTCAATCTGACACTGTCTACTCAGAGACGGCATCAGACCCCATAGCACAGGGCTCAGTCCCACAGACTGCCGTCTGTGCCACGTACCAATTTCAAGTCCAGGTCACCTGGACTGTCACTGGTCATCTGTGTTGCTGACCTACCAGCTCTAGATCAGCAGTTCCTACAACACTTTTCTTGGGTTTGATGAATTTGCTAAAGCAGTTCACAGGGGTCAAGAAGCCCATTTATTCACTAGATTGTCAGTTTATTATAAAGAATATTAAAGGATACAGATCAACAGCCAGATGGAGAGATACCCAAGGTGAGGCAATGAACAAGGAGCCCTGGATTTGGGGGCCCAGCTCGTGGTCTGTGGCACCATACTTGTTCACCAACCTGGAAACTCTCCCCATCTTGACCCACTGGGATTTCATGAAAGCCTTATCACACAGGCCTTACTGAGTAAACCATTGGCCATTGGTCGTCAATTGAACCTCCAGGTCCTCACCCCTCCTGGGAAATCAGGGGGTGGGACAGAAAGTTCCAGCTCTCTATCCCTGGTTAGTTCTCTTGACAACCATTCTCCACCATAGTCAGGGGATTTCCAAAAGTCACCTCATTAAAATAAATTCATTCCTTGTGGAAAGGGGCTTGTTATGAATAATGAGACACCCATTCACCTTACAGCTCTGAATGGATTTCAAAAACTGGGGACACGAGACCAAATGTTATTACAAAATATGTTCCTATATTACTCACTGTTCAGGAAATTCCAAGGGTTTGGGGAGCTGTGAACCAGGAACCTGCAGGAAGACCAAGATATGTATTTATTATAAATCCAAGACAGTGCATGTGGGAGAGATGGTGAGTGTGTCTGTGGGTACTGGTGTGGGCTCCCCTGTGTGGAGCCCCAAGGAGCTGGACCCCTCCCTCTGCCCCTGCATGTCCATCACACCTGCGTGGCCATCCTGGGCTCCCGGGCCATCTACAAAGGTGCAGGCGAGGTGGGCAGAAACCAGAGAGTGGGGACAGAGGGATCAGAATTCCAGCCGTGATTTCCTTAGAATTCTGATTATTTGATTAGTCCGCCTGTCTCTACCCTCCAGCTCCCTCTCTCTTCCTCCGACTGGCTTGAAAACACCATACTGAGGTTAATTGAAACAGAATTGTGGAATTGTTTTTTGGGTCCCTTCCGGAGTTGAGGCAGATGGAGTAGTTGTTTGGACTCATCTTCCTAAATTAGAAAAGCATTGCGGAAAATAGAATCGTTATATGACTCTGTCCTACCTCTTAACAGCTACACAGAGAATAAACCCACTCGTGTTCATTTGTTCCTTCTAGCTCTAAACACTGAATTCCAGGTTTCAGAATAGCTAATGTAATCATTTAAGTAAATGATTCTTGATTTTTACGAGGTAAAAACACGTAAACACATAAAACCCCAACTGGCCCCAGAATTATTCTTAAGGAACTGCTTTCCTTGAAGAGTTATATGAGGATTAAATCAATAGAGAACATGGAACAATGCCTGTATGGCCAGTCTGTATTCAGGGTGGGCTGTTATTTGGGAAGGTTGCCCCATATGGCCAGAAAAGGAGGGTGGGGCCTCGCTTCGGCAGCACATATACTAAAATTGGAACAATACAGAGAAGATTAGCATGGCCCCTGCACAAAGATGACACACAAATTTGTGAAGCGTTCCCTATTTTTTTGTCATGATATATTCAGAGTCCTAAATGAGAAAAACATGCAGCCAAGAATACAATATCCAGGTAGGCTGTCATTGAAAATAGGAGAGATAAAAAGCTTCTAGGAAAAACAAAAATTAAAAGAATTTGCAAACACCAAACCAGCTCTACAGGAAATATTGAAAGGGGTCCTTTAAGCAAAAACATAGATCAGAAAAGAACAGAGACAATATACAGTAACAGTCACCTTACAGGCAATACAATGACACTAAATTCATATCTTTCAATAGTTACCCTGAATATAAATGGGATAAATACCCTAATCACAAGACACAGGATATCAGAATGGATAAAAAACTAAGACCCATCGACATGCTATCAGCAAAAAACTCATTTTAGACCCAAAGACACCTCCAGATTTAAAGTGAGGGGGTGAAAAACACTTTACCATGCTAATGAACATAAAAAGAACTCTGGGGTGGCAATCCTTACATCAGATAAATTATATTTTTAAGCCAAAGACGATAGTAAGAGATGAGGAAGGACACTATATCATACTGAAAGGGTTTGTCCAACAAGAAGATCTAACAATTTTAAAGATCTATGCCCCTAACATGGGAGCAGCCAACTATATAAACCAATTAATAACAAAATCAAGGAAACACATTGACAATAATACAATAATAGTAGAGGACTTTAATGCCCCCCCCTCACTGAAATGGACAGTTCATCTAAGCAAAAGATCAACAAGGAAATAAAGGCCTTAAATGACACACTGGAACAGATGGACATCACAGATATATTCAGAATATTCCATCCCAAAGCAACAGAATACACATTCTTCTCTAGTGCACATGGTACATTCTCCAGAATAGATCACATCCTGGGTCATAAATCAGGTCTCAACCAGTACCAAAAGATTGAGATGGTTCCCTGCATATTGTCAGACCACAATGCTCTGAATCTAGAACTCAACCACAAAAGGAAAGTTGGAAAGAACTCAAATACATGGAGGCTAAAGAGCATCCTACTAAAGAATGAATGGGTCAACCAGAAAATTAAAGAAGAATTGAAAAAATTCAAGGAACCAAATGAAAATGAAAACACATCTGTTCAAAATCTTTGGGACACAGCAAAGGTGGCCCTGAGAGGAAAGTATAGAGCAATACAAGCCTTTCTCAAGAAACAAGAAAGGTCTCAAGTACACAACCTAACCCTACACCTAAAGGAGCTGGAGACAGAAGAGGAGGGCGGATGTGAGCAAGAGGAAGGGAATGAGTGAGCAGAGAAAGGCATGCCTGGAGGGGAGGCCATCATGGGCTTGGAGTCAACATTCTAGAAGACCAGTGTAAGCGGTTCATCTGGACTTTGGTGTGTTGAAGTCATTAAATTCCGTCCTCTGTTTTTTATTTTCTACCCAACAGATGTGACCATCTATGCCTCCAGATACTTTGGGTGAACAGTTTTCTCGGTTTGTGTCACCTAGTCATTGAGGTAGGAATGGGTGTCTGTTTTTATAAAGGAATAGCTGATTTCAGCTGTAAGGTTTTGAGGAGGACTTTATTGTTTTCCATTATTCCTGGATCCCAAGGCATCAGGTTTTGGTTACATTTGTATCGCCATGTGAGTATGTTGTTGACTTGGTAAGTTCTCAAAATAGAGACAATGCACAATATATCTGAGACTTCCCCAGAAGCTCAGGCCGCGGGGACAGCTCTCAGCAACAAGCAGGAGAAGGGGACTGGGATTGTACGCTGCCTTCAGGTGGGGCCACGCAGGCTCTGATATCCCCCCGGTTTTACTTCTCCCATCAAAGGCTGGTGCTTCATGTTAAGGTAAAACCCAGAAGAAAATATTAACTTTGAAATTAACCCAAGACTCCCTAGTCCATTGCAGACTACTGGGACATTTCTTATCAACCATATACAAATTACGTGTTATATTTTAAATATATGCTGATGGAAGAACAAAGGGAAAAGTGGTTTTCTTATGATCGATTATTTTACATATGATCAGGTTGCACTCATTCTCTCTCTTTTTATTCTTGAAAACAATTCAACTTACCATAAAAATAATGTAAGTTCATTGCAAGGTGGATAAGATCAGAACATGGAGGTAAGTGAGGAGAAGAGGGTAAAAATGTCTCTTTAAAGACCTGTCCCTCATGGTATCGATTGCTTTCATGTGTGCAAAGGCACTTCCAGATAACTTCGAGTCTTGCTAGTATTTCTTTATGATGGTTAGGCTTCAATAAACAGGCTCTTTGGTAATGGCTGTCTTCACTGGGCAGTAACAGCTGGCAGAAGACCATCCGTCGTGGTTCCAGAAGATTCCATCATGAGGATGGAACACGATCAGCCAGCAAGTGCAGAGCTGCTGACCTTCGGTTGTGGCTACAGTTGTTCCATGTTATCGCCATCCTGATTAAAATGACCTTGCAAGCAATAAATTGATCTTGATAATTAATAACCAACAAACACCATCCTTAATCATGTTCTTTAACAAGGAATGCCAAGGAACAAAAGTCTAGGGCAAAAGACCTGCACATTTTAAATCTCTGGGTATTTATTGCTAAATCCTCTGCCCTAAAAGTTGCACCAACTTATATTTTTGTATTGGAGTATGGAAGGGGCGGGGAACCTTTCCATGTGTAAATTCACACAGTTCCTTGCTTCCTGGGAAGTTCACATTTTTTTTCATGTCTTCATTATCCTTTTGTGTTTGTTCTGTAAGAACTTCCTCTTCAAAAGTTAAACGGCTTTTCAATTAGTGTGTTCTTATTTTTAACTTTTTCAAAATTCTGCATTAATTGGTCATACTCTATCTTAAAAGAGGTTCTGACATGGCTTATTTTTTAAGACTGAAAAAATAAAAATAAATTTAAAAAATAAAAATAAAACCTGGGTGCCTGGGTGGCTCAGTCAGTTAAGCCTCTGACTCTTAATTTCAGCTCAAGTCATATCTCAGGGTTGTGAAATCAGCCCCGCATCGGGCTCCATGCTCAGCAACAAGTCTGCTTGAGAAAGACTCTATCTCTCTTTCTCCCTCTGCCCCTCTCCCACTTGTGCACACACACACACACACACACACACACACTCTCTCTCTCTCTCAAATAAATAAATATATAAAAAAACTTCAGAAAAAAAAAAGAGACCAAAAATAAGACCAAACATAACACAAAGGGAGAGAAAAACAAAAAAGCAAACGTAGATAGTATACCCAGTATATTAACTAAAATGGAATGTTTAAACCTGACCTTTTTGAGGGAGAAAGCAGATCGGGACAAGCAACATTTTACCTGGAAAAGAACATTTTCTTCAAAACAGAGCAAATGAATTATCTTATTAAAATTTAAAGGGATTTATCACAAGAACGTATTTAAGGGATTCTGAAGTTTGTTACGGAAAATGTCTTCAGACAAGGGTATTAGAACCCCCGTAGTTGTAGTCAAGTAATTCCATAGTTGTACCTAGGAAAAGAGTTACAAAAAGCATTGAGCTCATTGCTTTCCGGAATCTGGGCTCTGGAGACCTTTTAAATACAACAAACAAACAAAATAAAGGGCATTGGCCCCAATAAAATCCCAAACTTCTAATCTTCTCATGTAAAGACGGTCAATAAGATAAAAAATTAAGTAGTTACCACTTACCATAATAATAATTTCAATCCTGAAAACATTTGATCACTCCTCCTCCATAAATTCGACTGGGAAGCTGATATTAGCGTAACGGAGAGACAGTTCCCAAACAGCACACACAGACACTGTCGTCCCCAGTGTCTTCCTTCAGCCATAAGCTCCCAGCACGCTTTCTGCGGACTGATACCAATCCACGCGCTGGTGTCTGGAACACACTCTGACTCAGAAAGCCGAGGCGAAGGAAACACGAATGCATTCCCCGAGATGAACCCGCTAAGGAAGAGCAAAGCAGGGGTGAAAGTTCCAGACCCCTAACTTCGAGGGCCCCAAAGGAGGAACCTTCAGAGTGCAAGGGGAGAGGCAAAGGATCCAAAGTACAAACTCTGGTGCATAATCGCTGAAGAGGTGAGGAGGTCGGGTTCTGTAGTCTGGGGTTAGGACGGGGGAACGGCACCCAGGACGTGGGGAGACTTGCAGGTGTGGGTTGCAGTCCTGGGCATCAGTAACTGATGGGTCGGGTCTCGGGAAGTGCCAGGAGCCTGTGCAGAAACTGGAGTTCAAGGGAACAGCTGAGGAGCAGGACAGCACAGGCCCAGGAAGCTTTGTGGGTCCTCTCTTTTCCTCTCTGCAGTAAGACCTCAGCGTTAGGGCTCCCTGATGCCGAGGAGACGGGAGTGTGGTCCTCAACTGTGTGTGGGCTGCTCCAGGAGCCCTGAGAGAGATGACCCTGGGGTCTCCCCACTCCACACTGCTTTGGCAATGGCACTCAACCCCCCAGTGGTTATGCTCCCCACCCCCAGGAAGGGACTGCCTACCCTGGGCCAGTGAGTGCCAGCAGGGCTAGGATCCTCCTCCCTTCTGCTCCCAGGTGGGGGGCAGCTGTCTGGGGATGGCACTTCCCTCTCCCCTGAAGCCTTGTCCCTTCTCTTTGTTTTGAAAATCCATCCCACACCTGCAGCACCAGGAATACCCATCCTACCCCCTTCACCTGGAGATCTGGGGACTGGAGTTCACTGCAGCAGATCAGGGGAGACCCGAGCCCTGGGTTGAGAGGCATAGCAGAGGTCAACCTCTTGGAGAAAGGGGAAATGCCCCTCATGCTTTTGCCTTGAACCTGAGGTCCCGAAGTTAACTGCTTAGTGGGCCATTCTACCTTTTGTAACACTTTCCCTAGAAAGACTGTGTCCTCTTGGATACTCACTCAGGGTTTCAGGGAGGAGAAGAGAGTTAACCCCTGGGTGGAGGCATCTCTGGTGGAGGTCACACTTAGGAGCTGGCTGCAGGTGGACAGGCCAGGCTGGGGATTGGCGCAGGCTCTGTGCCTGCGGGGCTGGGGAGTGTCGGGGAGGGTACCGGGATGATGACGCTAGTACCCCAAGCTGCTGCCTGGAAGGAGAAACAGGGAAAATACACTTTAGCCATTTAGGAAGAAAGTGTTTTAAAAAACAAAATAAGGCACTTGTAGAATTCTCCCATCTGTTTGGTTTATTTGTTCGAAATGGCTGCAGCTCATTCTTCAGAGGGGAAGCAGATGAGGAGCAGGGCAATGTAGACCTCGGGCCGGGGTCTCCCCAGTCCTGTGCAAGGGGGGCTCAGCAGATAAAACTCCTGTAGGAACAGCTCATGGGGCCGACTGGGGCAGAGAGCCTGGGGCCTGGGAAAGACCCATTATAGCATCTCATTACAGGAATGTTCTGATTCAAGTGCTGACACTAAATATAGCTCCGAATAAAAGTCCATGTCTAGCAACACACAATGTAGGGACGATTTTTTTCAAGCAGAAGAGGACCTTGGAGGGTGGTCACTTTCCTCATCTAATTTTTCTTTTCCTTTTTTTTTTTAAGATTTTATTTATTTATTTGACAGGGATCACAGGTACGCAGAGAGGTAGGCAGAGAGAGAGAGAGAGAGAGAGAGAGAGAGAGAGGAAGGGAAGCAAGCTCCCTGCTGAGCAGAAAGCCTGATGTGGGGCTCGATCCCAGGACCCGGGATCCTGACCTGAGCCGAAGGCAGAGGCTTTAACCCACTGAGCCACCCAGGTGCCCCGTCATCTAATTTTTCAGAAGACACAGCTGGGCAGGGAAGTTCCTGAGAGAATGAGAGTAATCGGCAGAATTTCTGGCATGGAAAGGGCTTTACATGAGTGCCAGCCCCTCTTGCCCTATTTCAAATCCTCTTCCAGGTCAAGGTTGAGCCAGGGGAACCTGGCTACTTGTAAGCCTTCAGGAAGAGGTGAGAATGATCTGCACGGAGCTTATGTGTGTGTAAGTGCTGCTTTCTTTGCCAGAAAGTTGGATTCACTCTCCTGGAGCCTCTGCCAGCATCAGCATCCAGTCGATGTGCTCCATGAGAGCTTTTCCTAAAAGTGGAGTTTATATTAGCCTACGCTCATCTGAATTCTCTCTTTCCTGAAATGGTTATCACTAAAGTAATAAAGATTTTGTTTAACCTACTCACCCCACTTCTCAGAGTTGATCACTAATTAGCAGTCAGTGATTTGGGTTGGGAGGTGTAGTGAGTGAAGTGGTTCACAGCCTCACTGTTTCTCTGAGTCCAACTGGGACTCCCCTGGCTTTCTTCCCCAGGAAGAAATGGGGGAAAAGGTGTGTCTGCTGGGCAGCCAGCACCCAGTCTTATGGTCTCATGGCCTGACAAGCACCCTTTCCACCAAGAAGGCACAGCCCCAACCAGGACACCTGGTTTGGCAAGTTCCAAGTAAGCTGAATTCCTCTTTCATTAGCCCCTCTACTGGGGCTCTTGTGCAGTGAACAACCCATACAGCCACACCTGGAAATGCTGTTCAGCCACAGAGACACAAGTATCAGGGTGAGTTCATGGGGTGGAATATTACACAGCTATGAAGAATCAGGTTGTAGGCAGATGTTTATTGAGAAAGCAAGGCTTTTAAGGTAATGCTGCAAAATAAAGCAGCAGACCACAGTGTAAAATGTAATTACAGACACTGACATGCTGAAGAAGGACAGAAAAGGCATAAACCAAAATTTTAACCATCCTTATCCTTAGGAGACAAATTTTTCCTTAGCAATCTCATATTTTAAAGTTTCTATGTGTATAACTTTTGTAATTAAAACAAACTCAGGCCCGTTCCCATTGTTCATGGTAGCTATGTTCGACAGAGGGCCACAGACAATGTTTGGTGGATATGAGCCAGCTCCCAGGGGAGACACAGGGCTGGGCTCCCTATAGCCTCTGTCACACCCCTGTAACAACTTGTCCATATGTAACCTTGTTTTACATGCATTTCTGGATAAAGACACTTTAATTTATATTTCTTATCCATAATTGATTACATGGAGTATTTCTTTATAATAAAACACCAGCCAAGAGGGTTTACTGTCTTGAGGATCATGGGTAATGCGACCATACATTTCTCCAGCTTGCCACCTCACACAATGCTCCGGCTACTACATTCTCTCAACTCAGTGTGTGTCGCACGGATCCGCAAGTCTAGATTTCTATGTCTTCCTCAGGCCCTGGCTGTGGATGTGACCTCAGCACTTTTGGGGGGCAGCCTCAGTGGCCTGCACATCTTCTCCATGCACTGGGCTGTTCACTCTGAGCCCTGGACTCAGGGCCACCAGCTCCATGACACACGCCGCTCACTGAATACATGCATTTTGTCCTGAACACATTCCAGCTTCCTGGCTCCTAGGAACATGGAGAGAACTTCAAGGCTATACTTGGGGGCCATTTTCAACAGTGAAATCGCCAATGAGAGCATGAAAAAGCAAAAGACATGACACTAAATAGACCACAAGAGGGATACATGCCCATAGCACCGAGAGCTGGAACCTGGGGGGTGGAGGACCCCTGTTTCTCCTCAGCTGGGGACAAGGCTCTGTGTGGTTCTAAGTTGTTGCTGCTCTGGGCATGTCCAGAAAGACCGCAAAACACCACGAGTATCTGATTTTGGAGTTACAGAGAAATTTCAGCAAGAAAGTGTATTTGCAAAGATAAAAAATTAATTTTTTTTAAAAAAGAAAGTGAATTTGCAAAGATGAAATCAGCAAATAAAGAGGTTCAGCAGTAATTAAAAATTAACAGCTCGTGTTTTCAGTGCATCAGTATCAAGTGAAGTCGTTTTGATGACATTTTGGGTCTTCTAGATAAATCACATGGATGCAAATTCACTAAATTACCGCTTTCTGAATGCAGGGCTAACATGCCATCCACGAGGGAATCATAATCCATAAAATTTAATGACATTTAATATATTTTATGTTAGAGAGCAGTAATTTCCAATCAAAATCATTATGTCTAGGTTTTATTTTTCTGCACGGAATTTTATGCATAAAGCAATGAATCGAAGCAAGATGTGCTGAAATCCATGAGCAGCCCTGGTGACAGAGGGGGCCTCTGGCAAGAAGGGCAGGGTTGCTGTGGGGAGTTCCACACTTGGGGGGGATCGTATTTCACTTCCCTTGGCTTGAGCTCCACCCAGCACCTGGGAAAATAGACCCCCTCCACCCCACCAGGCAGCCCTGCCTGCCAGCACAGCTTCAGAAAGAGATTTAATTTAATTAACAGAAAACAGCATCAATAAACATTAGCTCAGCGAGGCTCTCATGGTGACTCCAAGGCCGCAGGCTCAAACTATTGCAGAACACACCCTCTGTCTTGGCAGAGCTCCCCAACGTGGTGCCTCTCTTGCGTGGCCCTCTGGAAGCCTCCACTATCCCTTGAGAGCCAGACACCATGGGTTCCTCTAGCCTGCCCTCTGTTCTGTCACATGCTGGAGTCACCACCTCCTTGCAAGGCAGAGAACGACTCCCCGTGGCACTGGGCCCAGGTGCAGGGCAGGGGGACCCGTCGGCCAGCACAGCCTTCCTCTCTTCAGGCTTCCTCCCCCTGGGGTGCTTGCACTGTCCGCATTTAGGAGGGGCTGACAAAATGGGGAGTCTTCAGCAATACCCCAAGTATAGAAAGGAAGGTATCAACATTTGTGAGCAGAAGGGTTCTTGCAGATCCTGCTGCACTGTAACAAGATTAATGGTCACTGTAGTTGGGGGTTGCTGGAGAAGACAGAAAGGAGAGGTTTCACCGGTTATCTGCTCCAGCAGGGATAGCAGGGACTCAGCAGGGAGTTTGCCTGGGACCAGCTGAGGGAAGCATGCAAACACTATTCCTTAAGAAAAGGTAGAGATAGAGATGCTGCCATCAAGCAAGAAAAGGTAAGAAGACGCTCTGAGGACAAAAGGGCATCGCGTTTGTGTGGGGCTTATTGTTGGCCAACAGGATTCCGTGGGGGGAAGCTGGGAGCTAGTCTTCCAGCCTCATTATTGCTTTTTAATAGTAATCACAGGGTTATTCCTTTAACAGTTGACATTGGCACACATGAATGATTGTAATATATAAGAAAAAAACATTACAAGAAAAACTACTAAAGAGATTTAGCACTGCATTTCTGTGCCTATTAAAACAGCCTTAATATGCTTCAGCTCTTTTAGACACTGGAGTGTTCCGAAGGCTACATTTGGGATTGCCAGTAGGAAAAGGGGTTCCAGGAATGACAAGGCAAATGGAGGTGACACATCGATGCATGTTGGAAATGGAATTTGGCAAGTTCTCATGTGCGAGGAGGTGGGCAGATTAACACCCTTCACTTTCCCTCAGAACCAAGAACAGCCAAGTCTTCCTAAGCCACACTTAGGAGTTTGCCCATATGGTGGGACATTGTCAGAAGGACCAGGCACCCCAGAGCCACTACCTGATGCATAATGGCTGAGAGTTGGTTAGTGTAAGGGGTCCCACCTATCCTAGAAGGAGATTCCATCCAATTCCAGAATAGGGCTCACATGTTTACCCCCATGTCCTTCTCCTTTTCACTCAAAACTTTACAAAGATACCAAAACAATTTCATAGTAACTGACTCCCTAAGGAAGGGACCAAATATATGCACACATATGTATGTATGTGGTTCTCTAGACTCTATACACATATGCATGTACATACACCTACCTCTTGTTCTCTCAGTTGAGGCTTTACATGGTGGTTCACTTGTCTGTTGTCTGCCTCCCTTTTCAGGATATAACTGTTATTTCTAGAAGAGACCTTGTGTACTGTGTTCACTACTGAAGCTCCAGGGCATATGCTATAAGCTGAATGTTTGTGTCCTTTCAAAATACACTCCTGGAAATCTGGTATTTGAAGTGGGACCTTGAGGAGGTGATTCAGTCAGGAGGTCATAGCCCTCAAGAATGGGACCAGTGCCACTTAAAAGAGACCCTGAAGAGCCCCCTTGCCCTTCCTGCCATGTGAGGACACAGGGAGAAGGTGGCTGTCTGTGAGCCAGGTGACAATATATCACCAGACACCCGAGCACCTGGTGCCTTGGTCTGGGACTTCCAGCCTTCAGAATGGTAAGAAATAAATTTCTATTGTTACAAGTCACTGGCTGATCTTACTTTTGTCCCAGAAGCCTGGACAGACTAAGACAATATAGAACAATACCTGGCACACAACAGGTAATCAGTGGGTATTTGCTGAATAAATAAATGGACACAGGAATAATAGTTCTGGAGTTGTCTTGGGTCCCATCAGGATTGTGGTTACAAATGCGGGCACTTCATGGAACACATTCTTTGTCTTTCCTGATCTTTGGACCCATGCCACTGTAGGGAGAGTCCCCCGTCTCTGTAATGATTCGGGATCTTCTCAGAATGGCTCACAGACCTCCCCCAGGTCTGGCCGCCTGCCTGACATGAACCTTCTCTGGATCATTCTGCTGTCCCTTGGGGTATGCCTGAGCTCACCAGATCTCGCTAGTTTTTCCTGGTAGCTAAAGTGCCCAGTAGGGCTATTCTTTGCAGTCAAGCACTTCAAGGTCTCCTGGGTCTGGGACTCTGGGCTCTAGAGTATCATGTGGACACTGCTGCTGTTCCCACCCTCTCTTCCTGGAGCAGCCCACCTCTCCCAAGGCATGGGGCAGTGGCATTTTCAACAAAATGGAGGAGACACACACCCCCCATTCCAGTGTGTTGTGTGAAGCAGGGAAAGTGCTGGGTGGCCCTTTCAGGTTTTGTCCCTGTCCTTGCCTTTTTATGGGTCTCTAACATGAGTCCCTGGGGCTCAGGCCATAGGCTGCAGTGACACTGTAGTGGTGTGCTCAGGCCATTATGCCAAAACATTGTAGATGGGGGGGGGGCAAGAGTGGGAGTGCTTAAACAACAGGCTTCTATTTCTCATAGTCCTGGAGGCTGGCAGTCTGAGATCACGATGCCATCTATTCTGTTCCTGGTGAGATCCCCTTCCTGAGTTACAGATAGATCCCTGCCTCCTCCCTGAGTTCTTGAATGGAGGAGAGTGTTCTGGTGTCTCTTCCTTTTCTTAAGGCCCTGATCCTTGGTGATTAGGGCTCCACCCTCATTGTTTTCATTTTTCATCTGCCATGTCTGACAAAGCCTAATCAATAATGGCCTCTGCTTCCTTCGGGAGTCCCCCATGAGTGACTTCCCAGCATTTTCCACTGTGGAAACAACCAAGTAGCCTCTTCAGTACAGCTTACCCAGCTTCACTTCCTCAATGGGCAGAGAGGCCTCCCAGGTCCCTGAAGGCCCCAGTTGCCTCGACTAAGCTGCCAGGGATGACATGTGAGTAGGGACTTAATCACAGGAAGGGTGGAAGACTGGTGGGGCCACAGGTCACACAGTCGCTCCTGCTTGTTCATTCTGTGATCACAAAATTTGATAATGGGAACTCTTGAGGAGCCCTGAACAAGACCCAAACATTTTGTCCAGGGCATGAACCAACTTTGGAAGGTCAGGTGCTAGTAGATGGGACAAGAAAGTGCCCTGAACAGCTGACCTCATCTCCTGATGACATCTCCAGATCATGCCTGGGAGGTGCTAGCAAGACAGAGAAGTTTTCTTCCCAGGTGCCCCTGAAAGGAAACCGTGCATCTTGAGAGGCTCAAGGCAGGGCTCTCAGCTTTAGTGGCCACTTGTGTCACAGGAGATGTGTTAAGGAGGGCAAAAACTCTAAGCCAGGAGAGCCACTGGTCCCAAGGTAGCGCTGACTCGGGAAGGAGCATAGAGTTGACAGATGGTGTCTCAGTGCCTCCCCAGGAGTGTGCACACATGGGTGCAGTATTTAGTGACATTGCTTTGACTGTGGGTGGAAAGCAGCTCTGGTGGCATCTGTAAGCGATGGCTGGGTCTTCTGGTACCAGCTCCTCCTCCAACACGTCTCTCTCTTCCTGGATCTTTTCATTTGATCAGCTGTTAAGAGAGTGATCAGAACATTTACAAGGAGGAAGTGGCAGTGGGAGGAAGAGGGACACCACAGGTCAAATAAGTTGACATCCTTGACATCAATAGGGCAAGAAATGACTTTCAGTGAAAGTTGGCTCCCCCAAGAATGCCAGATTCCAGAAGTAAGCCGAGGCAGAACCCAAAACTAGTGCATCTGTCAACCCAGAACCTAAGCCCTTCCTGCCCTTTCCGCTCTGGAGGGCAGCATCCACTCACTCTGGGAGGATGAAGGTTTGGGCAGCAGCAACCAGGACTCATGCACGGTGGGCATCTGAACATCTGAACCATATCCCAGCACCTGCCGCTGCTCGGGTGACATCATGCTTCTCCTGGGCCCTGCATGTGCAGAATCTATCAGGGAGGTCAATGCCCAGAAGACTTTTGGGAAAGGCGTGACCTAATTTAAATAACATTAAGCTTAGAAATCATTGCCAGTAGATAATGAGAGAGAAACTGAAGAATTTTAGGTCTAGGAAATAATGCCATCTTGGAAAAATCTTTTTAAAGTAATGAAACAACTGCCTCTGGACCAGAATCTAGCTTTTCTTATTCAAACAGCTCTATCTACCCTACAGGGCCAGGACGTTTAGGTGCCGAGGGAGCGGGGACTTGGAGCCCTGCCCTAGTTCTCTGTAGGAAGATGTCTGTGGTTTAGGGGCAGGAAGTTGTGGTGTCAGAATTGGCTGAAGAGTGAGAATGAAGCAGAGACAGAGTAATGAGCAAATGTGAGTCTTCAGTGTAGTGGCCTCACGGGGCTGCCCAGGCAGCTATGGGCAGGGAAGGAGTTTACGAGTTACCACCCCACAATGCATGGTGGGATGGCATGCAATTATTAACCTGGGTTTGTCAGACATATAGGCCTTGTGTGTGACTAACTTAGGCCTGGGATTTCCCCCTATTCAGACTGGAAGCCTTCATCTGGTATTGCCCCAAGGAGGAAAAGGATTATGAACAGAGAATCCAGAGGGTGAATTGATGAACTTTTTGACCTCAAGTTAGAAAAATAGAGGGAACGGATTGGCTGGGAGGCCCAATTATTTGTCAATAATTGCAGTTGCATTTTCCCCTACTCTTGGAATCCTGGTAACAGCCCCTAATGGTGATGTGGAAATGAGCTAGAGGAGAAGCAAGAGAGTCATGACTCATTTTAGGAGTCCTAGTTCCACCAGATCTCTTCTAACTAAGTTCCTCTAGGAATGATCTAGTTTCAGTCACATCAGGTCCTGGACTGGAGGAATCCTGTGCCTCCCTTCCTGAAGATGCCAGGTGGACACCAAGCCTTGGAGAGGAGTCAGGTGTGCAACGTGGCCCCAGAAAGGCCGCTGAGCTTGTGGGACCTCCCAGAAGCCCATAAACACCATCTCCATGGAGATGTGGATGGGTCCTCCTGTGGTCTGAAAGGGCATGGAAACTACCTGATAAAGAGCCAGATGGTAAGCCTTGTTATCTGGGATGAAGGATGAGGGCATCTACCTAAGAGCTGGATTGGCACATGATTGCAAGTTATGCTGTAGGCGATGCCAGTTCTGAAGGACAGTTATTGCCCAAAGTGAGTTGGAAGGCCATATTTCAATGGATGATAGCAGGTGATGCCTGATGAGCTGAAGGAGAAGGTACTTTGGGAAGAAGGGAGGGTCCCTATGCCTGTGTTTCTGGAGATGTCACCTGAGTCATAGAGCTCACTGGGTGTGTGATGACTAGGACTTCTCTGGTGACAGTTTAGAGGGATAACAGGGACCAGAAACTTTTTTCAATTACAAGATATTTGGATGCACTTGTTTAGGCAAATAATCAGTAGACAGGGAGAGACTAGAGATAAAATTGAAAAGTGGATCACTGACAAAGCCAGGACAAGAAAGGCCCATGTGATAGTCAGGCTTCAAGATAGTCCCAGGGAGCCTTGCCTCCTGCTATTCACACCCTGGTGTATGTCTCTCCAACACTGACCTGTGTAACCCAGAGGATATTAGGAAACTGATGGAGTGTTACACTTGAGGTTAAATTGTACAAGTCCTTGTGGCTTTGACCCCACACTCTTTTGGATAACACTTTGGGTGGAGCCAGCTGCCATGATGGAAGGACCAGTGGAAAGGTCCATGTGGTGAGGAACTCAGACTCTTGCCAAAAGGTAATGAGAAACTAGGATTTTATAGTAGTAGGCCTGGGAGTAAGACATCTTGTAAGTGGATCCAGCAGCTCCTGTTAAGCCTTGAGAAGGCTTCAACCCCTGACTCCTAAGAGACCCTGTTCCAGAACCCCTAACAGCTAAGCACCTCCTGAGCTCCTCAGGTATGTGAGATAATACACATTCATTACAGTCTTATGCCACTAGATTTCAGCACAGTTTGTTCTTCAGTAACAGACCCCATGCAAAGAAGGTCAAGTTAGGTATAATTCTAGCAGTGGGGATGCCAGGAAAACCGAGCCTCCTTCTGTTCCATGATCTCCACTACTTCTGTGAAGGAGAAGGCAAGCCCGTGTGCTGGATTTTGGATGATGGAGGTGGGGTGGGTGTGGGGAGTTGCAAGTGAACACAAGTTTAGGAAGAAGGAAGAAGGAATCTGGAAGATCAGACCTTCTCTGTGCCCAACCACACTAAACTGGTATGGGTACTGGTATTACTGGTTTACTGGTAATAAACTGGGCTGGTGTTGATGAAGAGGATAATGACCTTTGGGGAGCAGGCTCCTGGTTCCCGAGGGTAGACACCTATTACCTGATTAGTTCTGGGTGCAGGAGGCAAAGTGTCAGAATGGAAGACGTGGGGAAAGTGAGCAGCTGAGGCCAAAGGATAAGGGGGTGAGGTCAAGTTGAAGGGACAACTACCTCATTGTTCAAGAGGTCTGATGATGGCATAACCAAACTCTCTGATGATGGAGAGACAGAATTGGCAAAGTCTCTGTTCTGTTCTTTCTTTCTTTGCAGCCTCTCTCTTTTAAAAAGATCTATTTATTTATGTGAGAGAGAGGGAGAGAGAGAATGAGTGAAGGGAGAGGCAGAGGGAGAGAGAATCCCGGATTTACCACTGAGTGCAGAGCCCGATGCGGGGCTCCATCTCATGCCTCTTAGATCATGGCCTGAGCAAAAGCCAAGAGTTGGACACTCAACTGACTGGGCCACCCAGGCGCCCCTTGTGTCCTCTCTTCTTGCTTGTTTCTGAGTCTTGTGTCTGCCTGCCTTCCTTCTCTTAAAGATAAGAGATGTTTAAACGTATTTATTAGTGTAAGGAGAGAAGCCAGCATACAGGAAAAAACTCATATAAAACAAAAAAAAAATTGTGTATCCTTCTGAACAAAGGGCAGATGTAATTAAAGCCTCTTTGTCTTCAAGAAGGGGTCATTGAGTAATGGCTGAGTGTCTCCTGGGGCCCCTCCCCCTCCCGTGCAAGAGCCTGGGTTGCCGAAGTGAATACACATAGCTTCTCAGCCCTAATCCTGGGTCTAGGTGGGCAATGGCCAAAGTTCTGTACAAACAGGTCCTTGCAATCTGTGAGGAAAGCTGCCGAGTTGAGCTGGGTACAGAGGCAAGATCAGCACAGGGATGGGACTGTAGGGCAGGCTCAGGGCAGGCCCTGAGCCCCTCAAGACTCAGATTTTTACTGTCAATAACCACAGGCTCCAGCTACTTCCTGGATATCCTAAAAGGAGACTTGTGTCTCTCCATTTTCTCCTCCCAGAGTATACAGAAAATACCTTTTATTAAACTTCCATAGGACAAAAGCATCAAACACAATCTGTGTGTGCTAAGAGCACTCACGGGCTTCTTTCAAAATCTGGCGAGCTCTCGGCTTTTTCACAAGGGGTCTGTATCTTAGAGCAAAATCTTCCTCTTCCTAAAGGAGGCCCTTCTCACCATACACTCCCTTCCAATGGTATTTGCCCTCAGCCAACAACAGATCAGCTTGGCAAGGAACACCTTCCATCAGCTCTGCAAACAAAAACTGTCCTGATTTAAAAGGAAGAGAACCACCTCATTAAAGGTGAGACCCTGTTACTAAAGTCAGTAAATGAGATCAAGTTCAGGCCTGGGATCTTTCAAATCAGGGCTTTAGGAAATGGAGGTCGTGCAGGGATCCCGCTGCCTGCTGGGAGAGCCAAAGAAGCCTCAGAAAATCCTAGGGGATATTGTGTGCACCCCAGGAGTACAGCACAGGCATCCTAAATGTGGTCTTGAATTTCCTAATTGGTGAATGTTAATGGCGTCATTTTGAATCCAGGATTTGTCCCTGAGAAAAACCGCTTCTGCTCTTTTTTTTTTTTTTTTTTTTTGGATGGGAGGGTGCCAAGCATGTCTACACTCGCCCTCCCCAACCTTCCCCTAGCCAAGAGGACTCAAGAAAAAAAGCCAGGTTGTAATTATAAAAGGATATATTTTTTTATCCCTTTGTGTAAGCATCTCGGTCCTTTCTTGCAAATCAGGAGAGAAATGCTTTTAAAAACGTGGACCTCTCACAGGCTCTGTAAATTATACCCTCTGTTCTGGATGCTGGAGATTTTGGACGTGTTCGTTTCCCGTGAAAGTCGATAAAATTGAAACATACCAGTTTGCATTTAATGATAAATCGAATCATTTCTTTGAAATACCATCCCGGGAAGGTGGCAGCGAGTCTGGTGTGAATATGCTGCCTCTGTTGGTATTATCCGTAAGGTTTTTTGTTTTTGTTTTGTTTTGTTTTTTTTCCTTCCCCTGATGGGAGGGATCTATTTTTGAAGATCTTTTGCCTCTCCTGGTTACAATATGTAAAAAGCTGCTCTTTCAATGTGCTTGATGAAAGAGAAAACAACTAGAAAACCAACTCTGCCTGCAGGCACATAAGAAATATCTGGGCTCATTGTCCCTGAGGTGGAGGTGGCCATTCTCCCCAGCAAAGTCAATATCCTGGATCAGGTGTTCGGATTAGACCCACTTGCCTGCAGAGAGGCTATCATTTGCTGGAGTAATTAAGTGTGTTTTCAAAGAGTCTGCAAATGTCAATGTTGACAGTCATGAGGAAATGAAGTGAGGCAGGTGGTGTCACTTGCCAGGTGGTCTTTGTTTATGCAGGACTTTTGTAACGTGATAACTGAGCCCAGCCACCCCAAGGCTCGGCCGTCCCCTGGCCCCGCCGCAGGCTGTCCTGGGCCACCTGGACCTCTCCCTCAGTCCGCACCTGTCTAAATCTCAAGTGGTCTTCAAGACCCGGTTCCGATTTAACCTCGACAATCAAATGTGGTTTACACAGTGGCTGACACTATGGGCCACTCCTTTCTGAAACGCCCCCATTAATTCTCTGCTGTGCATTCTTTTGCTTTTGTTCCTGCCTTTGTTGACCTTTAAAATACTTTATGTGAGTGACTCTTGCTTAGAGGCCCTTCTTTAGGCAAGATGCATGGATATTCATATATTTTGTTTTGTTTATTCCCTCTTTGAGAGGGTATATATTTACTTCATCCACAAGCCAGCTTTCCTGCTACTTTTTGGTGAAGGATATGCTTTGTATCTTCTCTGCCACCGTGAGCTCCATCTATTCAAATCAGGACCATAGGATTTTAATCACTTTGGCTCCAGCAGGCTCGATCCAGGTAGGTTTGGGGGGACATTTTCCAGAGCCTAGAAAACTCCTAAATTTCAGTTCCCAAGCTTATTTAAATTTGCAGCTTTGTGAGTGAGATTCTGTGTGCATTCTGAAGGGAATGCCTTAGCTATGGGCCATTGTGATATAATAAAGATTACATCTGGTCTTTGTCCCCATCGCTGGCACAAGAGATCCAAAGCCCCTGGAATTTCATAATTGAAGTATCTATTTATAAAGAACACTTTTGTCCACACCCACATTTATGCTAATGAGGTGGAACCTTAGGTAGCGGGCCCCAGCGGGGAGCTGACCACTCTGGAAAGACCAAGTATGGAATTGAGGGTTGGTTGGAACTTTTGTGCCTTACACCCAGACTTTGGGGGAGGGGAGGGGAGGGGTAGGCTGGAGATTAAGTTCAATCATATGGCCAATGGTTTAATCAATCGTGCCTAGATAATAAAACAGCAGATAAAAATTAAGAACATTGAGGTGTGAGGGAGTTTCCTGGTTGGTTCTGGGAGGGTGGTGTGCCTGGATTCCAGGAAAGGACGCCGCAGCTCCATCCTGGCCTCCCCAAGACTTTCCCTGGGCATCTCTTCATCGTGGTGTTCATCTGTATCCTTTTATTTTTATTTTATTTATTTATTTATTTATTTATTTATTTTTTTTTTTAGTCTGTATCCTTTAACATAAAATTGTCATTGCAGGTTTAGCACTTTTATGAGTTTTGTATGTTCTTCTAGCAGATCAGCAATTGTGAGGTGGTAGGTGGTGGGAATCCCCAAATTTGTAACTATGTTGGACAGAGTTCCAGGGAGCTTTGGGATCCCATCCACAGCTGGCATCTGAAGAAAGGCAGTCTCGTGGGGAACTTGCTTTTGACTTGGGAGGTCTGATGCTAACTCTGGGTAGTGAGTATCAGAATTAAATGGAATTGTAGGACATCCAGCTGGTGTCAGAGGCTGGATTTCAGAACTGCAGATTGTATACTCTTCTGGAAGGCTAATAAAAATATAGGTTCCAGATTCTATAGATCAGGTCATCTGGGCCAGGGAGTCCCCATTTTTAAGGAGTATGTTAGTGATCCTTAATGTGTGTTAAAATTTGAGAGCCACTCACGTATGCATTAAAGCACATTTATAGAATGTAAACAAGCAGAACGAGATGGAAACACAAATCATGTCTAATCCCAGCCTGAAAACATCGTGGCATATTTCTTCTGACTTTCCATGTAAATCCTTTTTATTATGGTTTGATCATGCAGTAGATTCAAGTTTATGTTCTGCTTTTTCCATTTAACATTCAACCAGACATATTTCTCTTGTTATGACGGACTCTTTGAAAATAGAAGTGCAGTAATCGCTTTTGCCAAAGAGTGTTCCCTTAACCATTGTGTCTCTTTGGGGGACATTTATGATATTATCAGTTTGTCATTATTATGAATGATGTTGTGATGAGATTTTTTTTTCTCTCTGAAGCTTTTACAGGACTTGTTTGCATTACCTCAGGATTCCCAGAAGTTAGATTATTTGGTCCATCTCCCACAGAGGGCTTTGGAGGGCTGGATAAGTATTGTCCATTGGCAGCCAAAGGGACTGTGTCTCCGTACGTTCTCTGGCAGTGGTGTGTATTTATATAAGCTTGGTTAACCTGATAGGTCAAACGGTATGTAATTATTTTAATTATATTTATTCCATCCTTAATACTGCCGGAAATTTTCCCAAGTGTTTGTTTACTAATCGTATTTCCTTTGGTGAATCCTGGTTCATGACCCCAAGCCTATTCTTCCAGTTTCTTTGCTGTGAAGTTAACCCTCTGCCTTCATATTTGCTACAAGTATGTGTTCTTTATCCTTTCTTTATCCCTTCACTCTGAAATCTTGGTTATATCTTTACAATATCGACATTTAAAATTTTTCTGTAGTAATGTGACATCTTTTCTTGGTAATTTCTTCTGTTGCTTTAAAAAGCTCAACCTTCTCCCAAGATATGATGATTGATGGTTGTTGTCTTGTAGTTTTGCTACTTTTAACAAAAATAGTGACTAAATATGTCCTTCTAGAATCTCCCTAGGATGTATTTTGGTTACCCTATGAAATAATCTCAATAAATTATTTTTCTTTTTTTAAATATGTATTTATTTGAGAGAGAGAGTGAGCAGGAGTATGTGGAGGGGATGCAGAGGGAGAAGAAAAGAATGTTCAACAGACTCCCCGCTGAGCACAGAACCAGTGACCCTTGAGATCATGACCTGAGTCAAAATCAAGAGTCAGATGTTCAACTGACTGAGCCACCCCGGTGCCCCTAAATTGTCTAAATGTTATTGTTCTAAAATCATGTACTGAAGGATCTTTCCCTTCTTCTCTGATGTTCTGGGAGAGTTGCTATAATGGTCCTGGTCACTTTGCAGGACAACTATTTACATCATAACCCCAGGATAGGACTTGGTCATATTCAGCTCTGCAACCCCAGAACCGCCCCTCCCCTCAGGCTCTCCAGGAAAGTTTTTGAGTGAACATTAGAAATTGTATAAATGTAGAAGGGAGGCCGGGCTGTGAGGGAACTATCCCAAATGGCAGAGCTTCCTGGATCTTAAAGAGCCATCCTGATCTTTGGACTTCATGCCTTCATATAATTAATCATATTTATTCATTTATTTATGTTTTGGCACAGCAGACTTTTTTCCCAGGAACCTCTCAGTGTATTGGCATGACTTGTTTTTAAGCTGTTATTTTTATATTGCTTATGTAAAGGGGTAAATATTTTTAGTTCTCTCTTGCCACAAATGGAAGAAAATGGTGAGGTCCTGGAGGATTCTTATGATTTCATTGCATTGTATATTATGTTGGTGAGAAAAACACACTTGCAAAAGCACTGAGGCCCCACAGTGGGCTTACGGATGGGTCTCTAGAACCCAGGGAACACAGCGCTTCTTTTCAACATCTCACACTCTCTCCATCCTGCCCCCCAGCCCTGCCCCGGTCTCTTGCACCAACTCCCATTTTCCCTCTGATTCTGAGATTCCCAAGGTTTCCAAGACAGGTGACAGGTGCAGGTCTCTCATTGTCCATCTCCTCTAAGACTAGAACTTCAATGAGATACCCACAGCTGCCCCAAAGTTTGGCCAGCTGTTTCATGGATGCTCTAAGGTTCAAGTCCCCAGTGGACTGCAGGATTCGGGCCTGTTCTCCACCCACTACAGGAGCTGTTGCCCCGCACGGTCTCCCCCGCTCTGCTCTGTTCCGTCGTCACTGGTGGCTGACAACCCCACCATCCACCAGGACATGGCCTCTACCCTCGCTCTCAGGGTCTTCCAGAAGTACCCCGCCCCAGAGATACCTGTCAGGCTGTGATGGTTCTTCCTCTGATATGCTCATGAAATCTGCTTCCTCATCTCGAGTTAGACCTCCTGTGACTGTAATCAAATCATGGCTTCCGGTCGGCTTACCTTGACTTCATCACCCAGTGAGTTTTCAAAGGCTGGACAGTAAGGAGTCCTCCCCTCTCCTTACCCCTAGGCACAGAATCAGACTTCGGAAGGTGTGAAGCAAGTATTCATGTTGGAAAAACATGTTCTGTGCTGAATGTTTGGATGATGAAATAATTGCCAATCATTTGGCTAACACAGACCATAGGAGCCAATCTGGTGACAGCTCCCTGGCCAATGGAGAGCTACAGTGACTTGAACAGGTCTGGGCAGGAGAGCTGATGGGTGTCCCAGCAGGGGTTTTGAGCCCTGCTGCAGAGGCGGCACGTGATGTTTACGCTTATTGGAAGAACACAGGTCATGAAAGGCTGAGAAGAATCACCCAAGCCAGTCTCCTGTCTTCATGCATCTGTTCCTGTATTCAACAGTGCCTCTGTTACTCCAGACACTGCTAGGGCTGGGGACATGGGGTAAGTCATGCAGACACCACTGGGCTGGATAGGCTGTGGTCTGCTGCAGATACACACGAGGGCATGCATGTTGGATCTAGAGATGCTGGTTGGGTGACTAGCCCAGGCAGGCAAGTCCAGAAGCTTCCTGGTGAAGGGCCACCCACGCCAGCCCTGCTGATGGAGGTGTCAGTGGTTTAAAGGGCAAGTAGCATATCTCACAGCATCCTGGAGACCCTTCAGTGAGAGAGAGGAAGGGCAACAGCAGGAGAGAAAGAGCAGGTATTCAGGGAGAAGGTGGCGGCTTTGGAGAGATCACCTCCCACCAGCTCTTCCAAAGGGTCTCGGGTCCTGAACTCTCTAGTTGTGCTCTGGCCTGATGCACCATGTCCAAGCACTCAAGGGAATGCCCTTCCCCTTCAGTCCCGCGTGACCTAGAATCTCCTCGATCACAGCAGCGTGACTGAAGGATGCCTACCCTTTTCTCTGAGCATCAGCATCTGCATTTGTGAAAAGAGGGAAAAAATCACCAGTGTCGGAGTGGGGTCCCTGTCCTGGCTTGTCAAAGGCACTAAAGAAGTGAGGGTTCCTAGTGCCATTATTATTACTAACTCTTATTTCTATTGTTTCATTGTCCTTATTATGATTAATGGCTGTGGCTGTTACTGGTATTGTTTCTACTTTTGTTTTTGACATGTCTGCCACGAAACAGGCTCCTGAGATACAGAGGAGAGCTGGACCCCGGGGCCGAAGTCTCGGAAAGAAACTTCTAGTCTTCTGATTGTAGTCTTGAACTTTACCTCTTCTGTTGGGAACTTGAGATGAAGTCAGGAGTCCTATTCTCTGAAAAAGGTCCAGGAATTTCAGAGCTGAAGGTAGCCAGTCAAGCATGCACAGGGGACTGAGGCTATTGGAGAACACATGCCAGGACCCCTTACCCTGTGCATGTGTGGCCTGTAATTGCACTGAGACTTTCATTCATAATTTTATTGCTATGAATGGGCTGTGCATCAGCGGGCAGTATGTTCCCTGCTCTGGGCCAGATGATCAGCATGAACCCTGCCAAACCCCAGCTGTTGCCATATAGACAGCAGGAACCTCTGGGAGGAAAACGCCTTCCCATCACTCTCTCCATTGGCCAGGGTAGTGGGTCCACAAGCCAGGGGCTTGGCACCTGTCCCCTCCTGCCCAGCACTTCCTGTGCATCCCTCTAGACACAGAACCCCAGACCCCAGGGCCCTGTGCTTCTAGAGCGAGGCCCAGCAGCTTCTTCAGACCCAGCACACCAAAAGGCACAGGCCTTTCCCCACCGACATCAAGCTCATAGTCAGAACCAAGCTTGATGCCCCATTCTCATATAAAAGGAATTTGGCCAAGGACAGAGTGGTGTGAACTAAGCTTCCCATAGAGGTCCACGAGGTAAAAAGTTCAGAAATTCAGCTGCAACGTACGTCCTGCTCAGCACTGTGGGGAATCGCTGTGCTTCGGAATGAGTTTCTAGCCCCGAATCTCTTTCAGGAAATTATGTCGCCCTTTCTGATCCTCTGGCTGTGAAGTGCTGTGGGGATTCCATTGCACAGAAATCCCATTGCCTTCTCAGAGCCGTACCTGAAGGGGAGAACACCAGCCCTGTCTAACTCAAAAGAACACATCTCTGCATAGAAAGGCCCTGGAATCAATGAAGAGATTTCAGAACTCAGTAGAATTCAAACATTAGGAGATGCCAGGATCTGGAGCTCACTCTATGCCACCCAATTTTCTTTGGGGAGAAAGAAAGCTTGGCCCAGAGCAGGAGCTCCAAAGTTCCATGATGATTATTTTAAAAGTTAAGGCAGGCCAGATGCTTCTTTATTTTATTTTATTTTTTGTAGTTGTGATTGCAGAGCAACTTTTCCTCTTAGGGCTAGCAGACCAGCATTTCTGGCCAAACATGAAACCTCTGACTTTCACTGTGTTTGTAGGGAGCAAATATACAACTGGTTTGAGTGTGGTACACCGTTTAATTTTATTAAAAATTTATGGGGCTTAAGTGGGTAGGAGAAGAATCCATGAAACAAGATGGGATAGGGAGGGAGACAAACCATAAGTGACTCTTAATCTCACGAAACAAACTGTGGGTTGCTGGGGGGAGGGGGGTTGGGAGAAGGGGGGTAGGGTTATGGACATTGGGGAGGGTATGTGCTTTTGGGTAAATTGGAAGGGGAGATGAACCATGAGAGACTATGGACTCTGAAAAACAATCTGAGGGGTTTGAAGTGGTGGGGGGGTGGGAGGTTGGGGTACCAGGTGGTGGGTATTGTGGAGGGCACAGCTTGCATGGAGCACTGGGTGTGGTGAAAAAATGATGAATACTGTTTTTCTGAAAATAAATAAATTGGAAAAAAAATTTAAAAAAAAAAGCACTAAAAAAAAAAATTTATTGGGCATTTTTTTGAGAACTATTCCTCCTTCCTTTTGAATCTAAGAGGGATGGGAGCAGCCTACCCCTCGTCTGGCTTGTGATAGGGCTTGGGTGGTCTGAAAAGTAGGGCCCTGGTTCGTTAGTACCTTCCTTCCTCCCTCCCTTCCCTCCTTTCTTACTTTCTTCCTTCCTCCCTTCCTTCCTTCCCTCCCTCCCTCCTCCCTTCCCTTCTTCCCTTCCTCCTTCCTTTTTTCCTTCCTCCCTTCCATTGCTCCTTTCTTCGCTCCTCCCTTCCATCCCTCCCTCCTTCCCTCCTTCCAGCAGCATGCATTTACAGGGTAGCTGCCATGTGCCAGATACTGTATTTGCCATGTGTGTCTCGTCCTCTCACTGTCTCTGGCCAGGATTTGCTCTCTTGTGAGCATCGGAGCCAAGTTCACCTGCATGCACTGATGCTGAGCACTGGACCACAGAACCAGGATGAGCAAATGCTTGTTGAATGAATGCTCTGTCCTCACGACACCCACCTGGGGTCCTGCTGCAGCTTCATCACATGTCCCACCCTGAGGCAGGACAACTGGCCAGGACACCTTCTGAAAGCTCAAATTCTGAAACAGGCCCTTTTGCAGTGTGTCCCAGGGAGGGTGGGGAGGGGACCTTCAGGTTGGTAGCACCCTCTGAGCACCCCATCTACAGACCTCTCCAAAGTCCTCTCCAGAAGGCTCAGTTGCAGACTTCTGGCTCTGCCCTAGGCAGCCCACAGTTCTGGGAGACTGAGCCCCACTCTTGTTTTGGCCCCCTTGGCCAGAGTTCCCATAAAGATCCCATTTTATAACCCATTCCTTCCTTGCTTGCTGTCTGACCTGACCCCTCTGAGCACCAGTCTCTTGCTCCCGGAGATGCTGAAGCTCCCGGCTGTGCTCCAGGGTCTGGACCATTTCCCTGAGTCTCTAGGGCTTTTCTCTTCTGGCTGACCCCCTTCCTGCCCAGGTTCTGGTCTCTGTCTCTGGGCACTCCCGAAGACCCGACTCACAGTTTCTCTATTGAGGAGCTCAGCTTCAATTTCCCCCACTCTGCATGTCTCTTGATGACTGAGGATGGACTAGGGCCTTTTCCCATCCCCTCTTGCATCAGTAAGTATTCTGTGCATGGGAAGACACAGAACAAGTCTGCTGCCTTGAATTCTCCGTGTGAACTAACTTTCTGCTGTCAGTGTGAATTTATTACAAGTTAGAGAGAGGACGTTAGACAATAAGGATCCTTTTTCATATACTTGTAATTAGTTTAGAGATTTTAAGCAGCTTTCTTGAAGTATAATTGCCAGGCAGCGACTGCACCAGTTGGACGTGTACAATGTGATCCACGCTGACATTTTTACAATGCAACCATCACCACAATCCACGTGGAGAACATGTCCATCACCATCAAGTCTTCTTCCCAGTCCCTAGTCTTCCCTCCTTTGCACCTGTGCCTGCCCCACTCCTGGCCGCAGGCAGCCATGAATCCCGTTTCTGTCAGAAGGATGACTTTGCAGTTCCTAGAGCTGTAGGTCAATGCAACCCAGAGCATGCACTCACGTTTATCCTGCCTCCTTTGCTGCACCTCGTTATTTTGGGACTTGTCTATGTTATCGTGTGTATCCACGGCTGTTTCCCCTGTGTCCCGTTGCCCAGGCACATCCCTATTGTTTTGCGTCCATTCACCTGTTGATGAATGCTGGGTTGTTTCCACCTCTTGGCAGCGCAAATAACCTGCTGCGGGCATTTGTGTTCACGTCTTTGCGTGGATATTGCTTTTTCTCTTTCTTGAGTAAATGCCAGGAGTGGAATGGTTGAGGCATATGACAGACGTGTGTTTAACTTTTAAAGAAACTCTCAAACTGAGACAGGGATCATGGGAACAAGCCCAGGGGGAAAGCGCTGTGTACCTAGGATGCTTTCTGTTGGTTGTTACGGTCAAACTGCTCTTAGGGAGCAGAGCCAGGATGCGCCCGGGGCCGTGACCTGCAGTCTAGCGGGTCTTAAAACAGAGAACCCTGGCTTGGAAAAGCACAGAAGAGGGGCCCCGGAGTAGCCTGCCAATATCGACCAATCAGGACAATCCGATTCTAGCCAATCAGAACAAGGCCCTTCCAGCCAATCAAGACAAGCATTTCACTACCTCTTTCTTCGTTAGCATATTGGACCTGAGCGGGAAGCAGAGGGAGGGAACTTCCTGTGCATCAGGAGGGTCTCCCCTCTTTTCGCTGGAGCTGGGGCCCTTGTAAGGCCTTGCCTGTGCTCTTGACTTTTGGGTCCGGCCTTGATTCTGTGATTGTTGGGCCCAAGAACCAACTCAAGTAACAACAGTGTTTTCCAAGGGGGTTGAGCCTTGTCTGTTCCCACCAGCATTGTGTTAGAGTTTCAGCCGCTCCCGGTTTGCACATGTTGCTGGCTGAGTGCACGCTAGTGGCATTTCACAAAGCTGATGCTCAGGAAATGCCAAAAGGATTCGAGATTTCTCTAGGCCCCTGAAATGTCTGGGGCTGGAAGTATGCGCGCAGTTCCAGCTCTTTGAGACAACTTCACAGACCCCGCCAGGCTCCGGGCTATTGTGGTGGGAGGTCCCTTCTGCAGCCCAGCGCTCTCTGCGGGGGCTCTCTGCCCGCCTCTTGTGCCAAATGCAGCGTGTAGAGTGGGCCAGGGGATTGGAGGGTGTGAGAGGCACTGGGCGGGGGGCATGGTCTCTCTCAATCATGTTGCGCTGGTCTCTCCAACTTGCCCAAGCTGCCCTATTCAGAACTGAGACCGGCATGTGCCAGCAGGTAATCCAAGCCGGGTGAGCCGATGGGCAGCTGTCTCTTGGACCAGGAAGAAACAATGTTTGAATTTTTTTTTTTTTTTGATGTTTTCTAACACTTACAATAATGGTATTTTACCTTTTTAGTATATCCTAATTTCAAAAGACCCAAGACAATTGGCTCATGAGAGAAATCAGGAATTGAGAGGGAGAGCACAGGGGCTTCACCCTAGGAACGTTACCGACCAATGGCATGCCGTTCTTTAGACCTTTCCTGAGAACCTGTGTGGTGTACATGTTCTACACGTAATGCTGGGTTCAGGGAAGCAAAAGCCACATGGACCACAGACAGACAGAAAAGGCACACTTGAGGACCCTGGGCACACTGGTAAAATGGATTCCGGTGTTGAGGGTTTCAAAAGAATGAAAGGCTTGTCAGATTCCCAGATTTGGGGAGATGCTAGAGAGCTTTTGGGGGTTGTAGGATTGTCATGCTGAAGAATTATAGGGTCTGTAGGGTTTCACTCTGGGGGGAGTAGGAATGCCTGAGTTGGGGCACAGTGGACAGAATTATAAGTTGAGGAAAAAGCATGAGCAATTTCCTGGAGGTGGGGACGTGAGCAGCCACCTAATTTGCTGGAAGAAAGTTCCAGAAGGGTCAAAACAGACGTAAGGTTAGAAGAGTATCAGGCATGTTGCCAAGGTTCTGCAATATCCAGAAGAGAGATCTGTGCCTCTGAAGACAGTAAGCAGCACAAGTAATCGACAAGGAAGGACCGCTTGGGCAGAGCTACACTTGAGCCCTGTCAGCCTGCAGGGAGGGCTGGAGTGCGGAGAGGAGAGAAGGAATGCTCTTTGGAGGCTCCGGGTGAAGATAGGTTGAGATGCTGAGAGTCTGCAGCAGGGGTCCCTTGTGGTGGGGACATGGGAAGAGCGCGCTGAGAGGAAAAAACTGGAGGCCTTGAGAGGAGATTGCATTGAGGGACAGAGAGCAAGGGGACCTGAGATTATGAACAGGGTGACCATGGGACTGGCAGAGTGTTCTCCACAATGGGCAAATCTCATACGTTTTGACCCAGAGAATGGGAAGATGAGTAGTACCAGGTAGTAAAGCAACAACTGGAATGGCCAGCATGCTAGCTGCCATGACACCAGCTGCCTAAGGGACCTCAAACTTAACACAGTGCATGAGCCCTAACGTAAGTAGCAGTGGGATTTAGTGTCTCTGCTGGGCAGCTGACCCTGCTCCGTGGGTGAGGTCTAACCACTCAGGGACCCAGGCCAACTCCTGCTCTGCCATCTTCCACCTGTTTCCACAAAGAGCAAGTCCTAAGAGCTTCAGTGTGTCCCCTCTGCTGTCCTTTTACTGGAGCCATAGGAAACTTCTTAGATCGGTACTGGACACCCAAAACCCTCATCTACAGCTCCTCACCAATCCAATAAAATTGCTCTCATTTTTCCAAGTTTGGGGTCATTTCTTTTCCTTTATTGCATGCATACCAACACACAGTCTTGAAATAATGTAGGTTTTTTTTGTGATTTCACAATAATTTTTCAAAACAAATACAAAACTGTGTTATTAAATTAAAAATATCAGATAAAAATATCAAATATAAAACTATCTTTAGCATCAATAATGATAATGATGACAGGATAGTGTTCTTTGGTTTTATATCATCGACAGAGTTCCTTATTATAAGAGGACTCATTTTCCCACATGAATGCATTGAGCTGTAGTGATTATGTACCTACAGCAGTTTTGTTCTTCTTCTTTTTTATTTTTTTAAGATTTTATTTATTTATTTGAGAGAGAGAGAGAGAGAACACACAGGTGGGGGGGCAGAGGAAGAAGCAGACTCCCCACTAAGCAGGGAGACCAACATGAGGTTCAGTCCCAGGACCTTGAGATCATGACCTTAGCTGAAACTAAGAGTCAGATGCTTAACCAACTGAGCCACCTACGTGCCCCTAGAGCAGTTTTTCTCATTATAATTTCCTCTAGTGGGACGTTACTCAGCTGAAAGAAATGAACCATTGTGTGGCTCTCAGTCAGTCATGCCACGTTGACTTCCCCAAATACTTCCAGCACGTTTTACATTTTCACAATGTAGGAGTGTGCCCGTTTCTGTACAGCCATGCCAGCAGTGCATGTGTGGGTTTTCAATTATTTTATCGATAAAACATATATCAAGTGCTACTTCTTTTTTTTTTTTTTTTGAGCCTATTGAACACAACCTTATTTTGGAATAATTGTGAAGTACAGATATGCAAGGAGAACAAAATGAAAGCTACCTGTAGTTTTATCTTCTGGAGATAGCCCATGATACCGTCTTTCAAGAATTACCGCTGAGCACCTATGTGAGGCCATAACAGATCACACTTTTCTCAGTGACTGTGTGAGGCTTTGTCGTGGATACCAGACCTTCCCTTAATAAGTAAGCATTTGTTCCTAAGCTATCAGAAAGTTTATTTCTTTTAATTCCATGTTTAAGACATTCAACTTAAGAGTCTCAGCTCTTGATTTGAAACTAATTATTCAGCTTCATGCCCAAACCTTTTTGCCAACTCTCTTCCTACTTTCCCATGTGTAAGCTGCTGCCTCCAGATGCTTGTGTGAATGTACTTTATGTGAACATGGACACGGTTTGCTGCAGAACTATCACACCGTTTCCCTGACTCCCATCACCGAGACCTGCATCAAGACAAGGCATTCTATGTGTCTTTAACCTTTTCTAATCTAACAGGTAGAATACATCAATATTTAAGTTTGAATTTCTCTGTTTACTGGAAAAATCAAATATTTTCAATATTTTCATGCAAATCATTACATATTTAATTAATATTAAATATTTTCATTAAATATTTTAATATAAATCTATCATTTTATGAAAACATTGTGCCCTTTTTAAAGCTATTTTTTACTAACATAATAAAAATAATAATAAAAAAGATCTTCTGAGAAAATTCCTATTATATTAAGGATTCCAATGACTTGTCTTATGTGCTGCAGATATTCCCAATATGTTGGTTTACTTTTAATACTTTATGGGCTCCTTTAATACATGAATAGTTGTAATTTTAGGTCTCAGAAGAATCAATGAACAACTTTGCGTATTCTGATTTTGGAATTATGCTTAGAAAGGCTAAACCAAGCACAGGGTTTTGTTTGTTTGTTTGTTTTGCTAACATTTTCTTCTAACTGTTTAAAATTTTTTTCATTATTTTATAGTTTCATTGAAAGAGAGGCTTTCTCTCTCTTGTCCGGCTGAAATGTATTTTTCTCATCAGTGGAGATAAGGATCGAAATAGTTAGCCAGTAACTTTTTTTTTCCTATTTATTTATTTTTTAACATCTTAATTTTATTTTTTTTCCAGTGTTCCAAGATTCATTGTTTATGCACCACACCCAGTGGTCCATGCAATACGTGCCCTCCTTAATACCCACCAGGCTCACCCATCCTCTCAAGCCCCCCTTCCAAAACCCTCAGTTTGTTTCCCAGAATCCACAGTCTCTCATCTTTTGTCTCCCCCTTGATTACACCAATTCACTTTTCCTTTCCCTCTAATGTCCTCCATGTTATTCCTTATGTTCCACAAGTAAGTGAAAGCATATGATAATTGACTCTGCTTGTCTTATTTCACTCAGCATAATCTCCTCCAGTCCCATCCATGTTGATGCAAAAGTTGGCTATTCATCTTTTCTGATGGCTGAGTAATATTCCATTGTATGTATGGACCACATCTTCTTTATCCATTCTTTTGGAGGGCATCTCGGCTCTTTCCATAGTGACCTTATCACTGTGTTGAATAATCCACCCTTTCAACAATCCTTTGAAACACCATCCAGATAAGAAGAGAAATTAGCACTCTTTTATGTGGTGACATGACACCTGTCTTCAGATACTGTGCTGTGTGTCACGTGGGGGGAGGGCTAGCTATTCCGTGTGGCCTAGAGAGCAGAAGCGAGAGTGGTGGATGGAAGAAGCACACTTGCCAGAATGCAGCAAGGAATTGCTTGGACTTGAAGTGGTCGCCTTGGCAAGAATCACTGCCATTTCAGAACTGACCTAGGAGAATCCCCTGGTCATGTAGGGGGGATGGTGGTATCAAGAGGCTCCAATTCCCATCTAGACCCCTGACTGTATGGATTGGAGGCAAACTGGGACTTAGAACATCCTCTTTCCATAACCTGGCACTGGCTACAGAGAAGGGCAAGGCTGACAATGGGACTTCACTGAATCAGAACAAACAGACCTTGGTGACAGGGGCAGAGCTTTATCCGGTTTGCCATAGGCGTGGCTGACCCACCGTGGCCCAGTGTGAGAACATGGCACAGACCAGTGGCAAGCATGTGCTCTCTGTCGTGGTAAGGGACTGTGGTATCTGGGAAACTATTTGCTCTGTTTATTTTGGGCTAGAAACAGTGCATCTTATTTGTGTGTAGTTGTTTAGTGACAGGGAAAGAATAGAAAGTCTAAATTTAAAAAACGCTAAATATATCATTGTTCCAATGAAAACTATGACTGTTATTTTCCCACCTGGAAGAGAGTATAGGAAGTCATGCCCCCAGGATCCCACAGACAAGAGAATGGCACATCATTTCCTCTTTGGGATTATTTCTGGGACAGATCCTGGAATTTGCTACATTCATCCAATCTGGTCAAATTATCCCATCTATTTAAAGGGCATGACACTTGATCCCAAAAGTTCAAAAGAGGAGGCAGAAGGCCCTTAGTTGGTGTTCTCAGCAAAAACTAAGTGGGTCTGGCCAATATTTCTCTGAGAAAGGAAAGCAGCCCCAGCCCAGGGCCATCCTCTTGACCCTTGCAAGAGGATGGCTCTTGGGCCTCTGCCCAGAGAGTGAGATCATGGGGTGCTCCAAGCCTTCCACATGGTCTATGTGTCTACTGAGCCATCTGTCTGTGTCCTAGGAGAGAAAGCCAGAGAACGAGAGTCTGGGACACCTTAGTGAGCTGCACTACCTAGCACAGCTTAATTCCTGCAGTTTACACAGATTGGGGGGGTCTGTGGTAATGTGTAGGGGCAGGAAGGGGGTGAAGGAGACAGGGATTAGGACAGATCCTAATGTTGTGTTGTTTGTTGTATTGTCATCCATCAGGACAAGTGTTCCCCATGACCAGCTCCTGAGGGCAGCTCAAGAACACGGTGGTTAAGAACAGGGCCTGGGAGTCTGATTATGGTTATCTATTATCTATTATCTGTTACCTATTATCAAGGGTGAGTCAGATTATGGCTCCAGCGCCCACTCCTCCAGCTGTGTGACTTTGGCAGGCAGAGTAGCCTCTCTGGGCCTCCACCTCCAATTCCCTCCTCTGTGAAATGGGATACGAGCACGGGTGTCAGGGCTTAAGGGGAGTAAGTGACTCATTTCTCTCTAAGACACATTCCCGTGCACGGGTGTGTGCGTGCGTGCGTGTGTGTGTGTGTGAGTGTGAGTGTGAGTGCCTCTGTTAGTGTTTGTTCCCAATTATGTACCAGGTGCTGGACAAATGGAGAAGGCCATGGTCCTGCTCTCGGGGACCAGGTGTGTGTTTAGTCCTTAACCAGAACACTACCATCTAGAAGGGCTAAGAAATGTTATCTGCCTAGGGTAGGAAAGCAGACTAGCCTTTCTTTATCCCCTTTCAGACTTTCTGAGATAGATTCCCAGGGACTCCAGAAATCAGGTTTCAATTTGTTTCGTGGCCAGAAAGAAAAAGAGGAGGGAGGGAGGAAGGGAGGGAGGAAGGCAAGAAAGAAGGAAGAAAAGAAGGAAGGGAGGGAGAGGAAGGAAGAGAGAAGGGGAGGGAGAGGAGGGAAGGGAGAAAGAGAGAGAGAGCAAGGTCCATGTCAAACACACAAGAGCCTGCCTCAGGGGCCTGTAGCCGGGTGTCCTGTCAGCCTGTCATTCAGACAGTCTGTCCTGGCCTCAGCTCTGTTGCTGCAGACATGTTCCCACTTGGATCCAATTCCTATTCCATTTCTGCCTCCTTACCACATTTGGCTGCCTCTGAACTTGGGCATTTGGGTCAGGTCCTTGCCCTCTCATGACCACATAAACCCAATAAAATGTGAATTTCAGACCCTTGGGACATGCTTACACTACAAAACTACTGTGTTTATCCAAAATTCCATTTTAATGGGCATCCTATATTTTTAGTTGCTGAATTCGGTAGCTTCTTTCTCATGCTGGGTTAATTTGGAGAATATATTAGCCCTTGCCAAGCTCCAAAGCTTACACAGCCCCTAGCGACTGAGATCCGAGGGGTGGGGCTCACCCCACCACAGCCCCAGAGCCCCCTTGTTCCGTCCTCCTGTCCAGAGAAAGGCCTGGCCCTATATAGGTCAGCCTCCCTTCTACCAAGGTGGAAGGGAGAACAGTTTCATTTCTAGTAAATGCTGGCTCTGTTCCTCGGGGTGCTCAACTTCCAGCTCAGCATAAAATCAGCCGTGGCTCTCGTCCAGGTAACTGACACATTTTCTTATTATGAACGTGTGAGGGTTCAGGCCAACAGACTGTTCTGAGGGGTCTGCAAGGCCCACAATTCCCAGTGTCCTCTTTCAGTGCTGAGGCTTTCCGGATTTTTCTTTTTCAACTATTAGGCCAGGTTTTCATCCCAAAGACAGGCATTCTCCACCAGATATAAGATATACCTGCAGAGCTGTAGGGCCCACAGAAGAGGAAAACCAGCCTGGGGGGACGCTTGACCCTTGGAGTCTGCAAGGTCCTACAGAAGTAGAGAGAAAAGATGAGAAAAAACACTGGCTCTGAGGCCTTCTTTTCTGGACCATGGATTAGTTATAGAGCAATCAAGGCACTGAGAGCTGAGCAGGGGCTATGGTCAGCCATTTACCCCTGGGGCCGCAATGAGGGCAGTGAGAGGGGGCCAAGCAGATGTTGTGATTAACATGCATCAACCCAGCAACACCTGTTAGGACGGGCTCAGAAATCAGCCCAGCCAGAGGCCTTTATGTACGCACGTTCCGCTAGCATAATTTATGCTTGCACTGGTGAATGAAATGCTGATCTGAGGCCAGACACAGGGAAGCAGGCAAGATGGGGGGGATTGGGTATATTAGAGTCACATCAATTTTCTTGATACCCACGGAGGATGTGCTCACACACCCCACTGCTGTGGGACTCATAACAATGGATTTATTCCTGCTGGAGATAAGAAAAGTAGATCTGGGGAGGCTTGTGTTCATTCAGACGTGATAGATTCAGAATGATCCTGTCTTAGCGCCATGGTTCCCAAGGATCGTTTAAAAAATGAAGGAAAGGAGGAGGCAAGGTTTTACCAATTGAGATAAATGGAGTCTTCATCCAGCAGGTGAGTATCCCCGTTTTTGTAGGAAAAACCAAAGGTAGAAAGCTCTTTCGTGCTTTGAGGTAGATCTGCCTGTTTACGCAGGGGTGGTGGACCCAGAGCAGCAGGGCACATTGTGCTGCATTCACACGGAAGTGATTGTCCTACAGAATGTTGCAGGGAAAATCCCAACCTGCGGAGCTGGGACACCCTGCAGTATGGTACCTGGGACTTTTGAGTGTTCTAAGGCATGTGTAAGTGTGTCCAGAGCCCATCAAAATGCCAAGACACCTTGTGATCTACTACAGAAACCAAGGAGGCAGGTGTCCAAGAGACATCCCCTCCATCCCACCCAGCTCTGTGCCTGGGTAGGTCAAGGGGGAATCCCACAGGGAGCTGAGGGGGTTGCTGTCTGGAGAGCATTTGCTCTTTAATCGAGAATCAGGAACAGTCCTTCCCTGTTTTCAGAAACTGGATTCAGACTCAATTCTCAGTCTACGACAGCCATACTGTTTTTGTTTCACACATTCAGAGGCCCATAGCCCTGGAGCCATTGGTGAGACAACACCAATGGCCTGTGGTTAAGGATCCAGCATTGTGTTCAGAGGGTTCCCCATCTCTACCATCTAAAAATGGGGATATAATGTCTTCCTCTTGGGTTTGCTTGAACAAGGTAATCTACATCAAATGCCCAGCCCTGGGTGCATTCGGCAAATATGCAACAGAACCCAAAGAGACCAAGTTCACTCCCCATAGATGGGTGAGGTGGGCAGAAAGCCTGGGGATTCAGTAGGCCTCATGCCTGCTAGACTGGATGATTGTAGTTGTGAAAGTAAGAGAGGGCAGGTGAGGGAGAAGCAGCTTCAGGACGTGGGAGCATCCCCTGAGGGCTGGTCTCCTTCCAAAGCCTGTGCCTTTGCGATGGCTGTTCCCCACACCTGGAATGCTCTTGACTCAGATCTCTGAAAGGTTGGCAATCTCTGTTTTTCAGAGAACAACTCAAAGTCACCTGTTCTGGGATTCCCATGGGTACCTTCAGTCAACTCTCTACTGTGCCCCCTGTTCCCTGTCCCTGCATGGCTGTGTCTAAAACTATATCCAGGGTTTAACTGATCAGGTCTGGGAAAATGACAGACATGGAGACCACTGCCATGAGAGAGGGGTGTATTATTCACAGTTCCCTAGACAAGGGGCACAATAGTGATGCAGGGCCACAGGGGAAGTGTTGGAGTTGTCCAGGAGGTCCGGGGAGTGGGTGGCAAGCAGGGGACAGAACTTGGATGTGGTTTTGTGAGGAGGAATGGGTGAGGGATGGCAGACCAGCTGAGTGGTTTAGGATAGGATCATTTGAATAATTTTGGCAGGCTCTGGGCTGTAGGACTGATTTAGGGCAGCAGAGAGGCTGGCTTGTTGTGATAGTTGGACAAAAGGGGTGATTGTGGGTCTGGACTAAGGTTTGGTTGACTTGTGTAGGAAAGGTGTGCTCCCAGGTGAGTCCTGCACTGCCTCTAGGAATTTGCTAACCCTGAGAGAGGCAGTCAGCTCCTGGGTGGGTCTGCAAAGCCTCAAGATGTAAAAACCCCATAAAATATAGAAGAGAAAAAGTGTGATTAATATGGTATGCAAACATGGACTCCTATGTTCTCTGGCTTTTGCTGAGGAGCGTGGGTAGGAGGAACACTGCAGGAGGCAGAGGGAGGAGCACAATCAGGGTACTCACCCACCTGTCCCCTCCCCGGCAGGCTGTCTTTTGACTGAAGTCACAAGTCTTCATCCAGGGAAGCCTCTCCTGCAGGACTTCCTCCTCATGTTCTGTTCACCATCCCACCTTCCTTTCCCCTGGGCTACTGCACCATTCTTTGGGGGGCTCACAAACCCTTCCCAAACTTGGGGGGGGAGATATTTTTAAAACCTTATTTGAGTTCTTCTAATTTGAGTGTGCCTTCTGTTTCCTGTTGGGATGCTTACTAATACCAGAACTGCACCCAGAAGCAACCCTCTGACACTCATTAAAGATTCGGGGATTGGGTTGCTTATCTACTCAGTGACCTCAGGAGTAACCTCCCTGCTGGCAGCGTGATTAATGAATGGCACGTGGAGGCCTCATGATGATCATATTATCATCATATTATCATCAGTGGTAGCATGGGATGGAGTGCAGGTGGAAGGCAAGCACTAGGAGATCAAGTGGCTATGGCACTTAGTCACTATGGCAACAAAAATGATTATAAAGATTATGGAGTAATCTGGCTTCTTCTTACCACCCAGGGAGCATGCAGAGAGAAAAAGAAATTAGCGCCATGAATATGCAATTAAGAACATGTGTGCAGAACCAGCTTTCCAGAATCCTCTTCTGTGGTCTCCAGGCAGACTGTGGGGAGGTCCTGGTCTAGGCTCTGGTTATATGGATGGGGTGCAAGGTGGAGTACAAACTAGAAGCTCAATCAACCAGGTAGAGCTAAAGAAAGGACGATGGGAAGGGGAGTCATGGGTACGGGACATGGACATTTAGGCAGATCTGGAATGAAGCTCCATATTTTTCCTGAACATCCCTTGTCAACATCAATAGTACCTTCAAACAAACAAAGTAGCAAAGTACCAAACAAACAACAAAAAAACCCCATAGCCACCCAATTATCTTAATTGGGGTATACCATCTGTTTCCTGTTTCCTCGTGGGACTCTGCCTGCCACACATCCCTGAGAGTGCCCTCCTCCCCACCTGCCTGAAGCCAAGTCCTCTCCTCTCCCAGATCTTCTCCAGGACCTCACTCTGGTGTTTGATTAGTTCGTGTGCTCAGGCTGCCATGGCAGGATGCCAAGGGCGGGGCAGCTTGAACAACAGAGGTTAATGTTCTCCCAGTTCTGGAGGCTGGAAGTCTGGGGTCACAGTGCTGACAGGGTTGGTTTCTGGTGAGACCTCTTCTGGGTTTGCAGAAACTCCAATCGCTTCCAAAGACACTTGACATATTGTTCCAAGTTTTTGGATGGAAGCAGCCATGGCTTTGATCATGGAATGATATGGTGAGAGTAACTTGTGGCACCAGTAGGCAGCAACATGAGGATAGATGGGAAGAGGAATAAATGAGGTAATCAAGTCCCTTGGGAGGTGGCTAAGCTAATCCAAATGGGAAGAGTTGAATATCTAGATTTACAGTTACTACAAGGAGGGTGAGAAAGGGGAGACACCTCCAAGGGAAGAATTGAGAAGAAGGAAACTTCACTGGGAGGAGTGATAGAGGGGGTAGCAATGAAGAGAGCTACAGACGTCTCAGTGAATGAACCTGACTGCCCAAGAGGACAACAGGATTGCGGGTGGACACAGGTCTGCATTAGACACCATCTGTGCCCTGCTCTGTAGTCCTGGTGGCCCCACCTCTAATCCCAGCCTTGGCTCTGGTGAAGAGCTGCATGCAGACTTTGGTTGGCATCGTGCTACCAGCAGGTCATCTTGAGAGTCAACCTCTCATCTGCTGCTTCTCGGGGGATGCCTATGGGAACCTGGCCGGCATTCCTGCATGAGAACCACTGCCATTTAGGAGGGCTGACATCTCATGGACCAACTCTTGAACACAGGGAGATGGGCCCTGGTGGTGATGCTTCTCCATTTCATCCTGTGGGTGGACAGTTCTGAGACACTCTACTCTCTCCACACCATGTCTCATTGGGGTGGGCCAGCTTGATATCATGGGGCAGAATATATCTTGTGTTGGCCTTTCCTCTTTCCCTATCTACCCTTCCCAGAGCCACACCTCCCTACCTAGTTGACTTCCCAACAAAAACTGCTTGCACACAACCCTCTTCTAAGGCTGCATTTTTGGCAGATGAAGGGATAACACCAAAAGAGGTCCCTATGGGTGAAAGATCATGCCGCTTGCATGAGACATGGGTGTCAGTGCATATGCTGGGCAGGTTGTGATGTGCAATGAAAAAGGTGGGCTAAACCTCGCACACCCAGAACCAACAGCTGTTGCCAGCAGCAGGTGCATTTCCTAACAGAGAGTGTAAGGGAGGAAAGAACAAAAGGCTAGACACTAAATCATGGCGCAGAGACTACTGAGAATAGTTCACCTGCACCTGCATTTACTGTTTATCCATGAGGTGCTTAGCTGTGCCAGGAAGCAGGTACACAGAATGTGGTTTCTGACCTCCTAGTACTTACAGCCTAGGGGGGGAGGCAGACACAAACAGAGGGCAGCCCCCAGTGACAAGTGTAATAATAGGGGGACATAAAGGACACAGGGACATAAAGGAAGTGTGATGCCCACCATCCCCAGAGATGAAAGTCTTCTCCTGAAAGAAGTCTTTCTGACCGCTCACAACCAGAAATGGCCTCTCCCTGCTCTGAAAGCCACTCAGACTCAATGCGTGACCTTTTCTTTTCACGTTTTCCACATTACTTTCGGATTCGGTATCCTTTTCACCCATGCTCCTCTCACCTGGCCAATACATGTCAATCTCCTTAGTTCTTGGCCAGGGCTTAGCTGTGTTTTCACTTCCCTGATTCTCCCCATCACCTGGACATTTGTCCCTCTCCTGCCTGAGTCTCTCACATGTGAAAACTTAATGGACTTTTGTCTATTTTACTGATAAATGGACCAGATGAAGGGAAGGGGATGGAGGAAGGTGCAGAGATGAGGTGGTTGGAGACAGAAGAGGGGAACCACCAGGAGGGCTGTACCAGAGCCCCTGACCAGGGAGGGGCTCAGGACACAGGGGCCAGGCAGGGGAAATATCAGAAGCTTCAGATGGCCAAGGGGACATTTACAGAGAAGGCCAGGAGATTCAAGAGAGAGGACATAACGCACAACCATGGAGAGGGGCATGGTGACATAGTGAGAGCTCCCTCTACGGATTTCAGGGGGTTGACAACAGGCCAGGCTAGTGCTCCATTCAGACCCTGTTCTTGAACTTCCAGATACACAGACCTGCTTCTTGGACATCTCTACCTGGGCATTTCACATGAGCTTCCAAGTCCACATGGTCAAGATAAAATGACTACCACCTCCTCTGGGAAGCCTTCCATGATGCCTCTTGCCCCATAGAGCTATGGGTTCTTCGTCTTTGTGTGGCACCCACCACGGTACCTTCTCACCTGCTTATCAGAGTCCTGTCTCCCTTACCTGGCCGTGAGGATCCCCAGGGCCACAGCTTTGCTTCCGACACCGTGCACTCTCTCATCTAGCACTTGGCCTGGTGCACAGTCCAGACTCTCTAAAAGAATGATGGTCATATGAAAATAAGAACCTGAAGCTTTGCAGTGAGTGGGGAAAGAGAAACAGGATGTCCATTAGAGAGCTAGACCAGCCGTGGGTTTTAGTAAGCGTAAACCTGCACAGAGGCAAGTGGAAAGTGAAAAAAGTCCGCAGAGAGGGAGCAGCAATGGGGATGGAGGCAGTTCCAGAAGCAGCGGGCCTGCTGTTCCTCTGCTTTCAGTAATTTGCAGGTGGCCTCCATGACCTTAGACTCTAACCGGAAGTCGGATGCAGTGGATGCTAAGTAACTGGTTTGAGTTGTTTTTAACCCTTCCAGCATCATGGATCCAGCTCTGCTCAAAAATGCTCAGCTGTGAAATAAAATAGATCTGCTAAACATATTCTAAAGGAGCCTAAACGCGGGGAGTTCTTGTGAATGCGTGTGTGTCCGGGTGGATGCTAATGGCCTGGAAATGAGAACAGAAAAGGTCAGCTCCAGGGAGGTCTGGCAATCTCCACGGTGACATCACAAACGACCCTGGCGTCAGGGAAGATCGCACTTAAGCCCCGCAGAGCAGGCCTGCCAAGGACGCTAGGAGAGGGTCAGAAAGAGCCAAGTGCACAGGAAAACCAACTGGGCACAGCCCAGGGCAGGAGCAGCAGCCAAAGAAGCCCAAACCCCTTGACCTTTTTCCTTTCTTTTCCATGGGAATCTGGGTTTGTTTGGGAATTTGCTTCCTCCTCATGTCTTAGCTCAAGCCTGCCTGAGATGCATACCGTTCTCTGGAAGGATCTGGGCAGTTCCAGCTGGTGGTGATCCTGGGACCTCGTGGCCTCTGCTCTTGCCAAGCCGATGGCTGAGTTTGTAACTCATGATGCCTTTCCCGTCACCCACACCTTGAGAAGGAGAGCACAGAGTGTTCAGGCTATGGGGGACACTC
Organism: Neogale vison; assembly: GCF_020171115.1. Lineage (NCBI taxonomy): Eukaryota > Metazoa > Chordata > Mammalia > Carnivora > Mustelidae > Neogale > Neogale vison. The sequence continues at coordinate 43,883,864 of NC_058093.1, forward strand.
TTGAATTCCCTTTGTTATTTTATTTACCATTCAGGGTGCAATGACCTTAGTGTTATCAACCCGACATATTAGATGGGGAAACTGAGGTTGGACAGTAAGTGACTTGCCCAAAGCCCCTTGGCCCCCCACCAGGCAGTACATGGCAAGGTGGTGTCAAGACAGAGCCTTTGCTGTACCCAAGACATGTATTACTGCTCTGCGTTTTATAAGAATAATCCTATTCTTACAAAATTAGCTGGTGGCTCCTCGAATGGGTAGGGGGCTTTTATCCAGGCTTTTCGAGGACTTCATGTACTTCTTTTCTTTCTTTCTTTTTTTTTTTATTGTGTTATGTAGTCACCATACAGTACATGTTAGTCACCATACAGTACATCATTCCAAAACCCTCAGTTTGTTTCTCAGAGTCCACGGTCTCTCATAGTTCATCTGCCCCTCTGACTTCCCCCAATTCACTTTTCTTTCCCTTCTCCTAATGTCCTCCATGTTATTCCTTATGCTCCACGAGTAAGTGAAACCATATGATAATTGACGCTCTTCTTGACTTATTTTACCCAACATAATCTCCTCCAGTCCCTTCCATGTTGATACAAAAGTTGGGTAGTCATTCTTTCTGAAGGAGGCATAATATTCCACTGTATATATGGATCACATCTTCTTTATCCATTCATCCATTGAAGGGCATCTTTGTTCTTTCCACAGTTTGGTGATTATGGCCCTTGCTGCTATTACCATTGGTGTAATAGGGTTCTTAGTTTCACTACATTTGTATCTTCAGGGTAAATACCCAGTAGTGCTTCTGATATGGTCAGAAAACTGGGGCAACCATGCTTACAAGATAACATGACAGCTTGATCCTATCTATTTCACTATCAAATGTATTTTAAAATGTCAGAATGATAATTTGATAGATATAGTTCATGGGTTGACTGAACAGCCAGTAGATTTTTTTTTAATTTTAATGAAGTGATCAGTTTAATAACTAGTTAATAGCCAGCAATGATAGTTAAGTCAGTTGTTTACCAATACAATTAAAGCATTTATTTCTAAAGTGTGCCTTTGAAAGGAAAATGTAATCTATGTTAATGTGACCAACTGCCTCACGGTGTTTCCTAAAAGGCCTGTGTGGACAGGCTCCCCACACACTTCCTCATCCTTTCTCAGTCCTTCACCCTTGTACTTTTTTGGCACGGAATTTGGGAAGTGGGTCCCATCACGTCATGTCCCGCCATGTCATGGCATCCATTGGACACCACTGTCCTTCTACTCCTTTCCTCTGTTTGCTTGGACTGGCCTCGTCTGGGCTTCTCCAACTCCTGTTAACCCTTCAAAACTCAATGTGGGCATCTTTTCCAGGAATATTCCCTGAAACCTGTGCTGACGTTGCCCCCCGCCATGCTCCTACAGCCCCCAGGCATACTGCTGTGGTCACCTGTGACATCTGTTTTCATGTCCTATGGCTGCTATATAACAAATTACTATATCTTATTTCTTTCTTATTTTGCAGTTTTTGAAGCCAGAAGTCTCCTGGGGGTAAAACCAAGGTATCCACAGGACTGCCTTCCTTCCTGGAGGTCCTAGGGGAGAATACACACTCCTGTCTTTCTAGCTTTTACAAGCAGCCTGGGTCCCTTGACTCATGTGCCTTTTCTCCACCCGCAAAGCCAGCATGGCAGACTGAGTCCTTCTCAAATCCAGTCACTAGGACCTCTGCTTTCTCAGACTCTGACCCTCCTTCCTCTCTCTCAGTAGGACTCCTGGGGGCACACTGGCTTCAGCTGTACCATCAGGGTAACCTCCTCAACTGGAGGTCTTTAACTTTTCTTCCTCCATGTGAGGTGACACTGCCACAGGTGGGGGGATTAAGACGTGGACATCTTCGGGAGGAGGATATATATATTCTATCATATATGGGTCTGGATCTCCCTGTCCTATGTGTAGCTCTTACTAGAATGTAAGCTGGTTGGCGCAGAGTCCATGTCATCTTGCATTTCTGTCCCCTAGATCGGGCACAGCATGGGATCTTCCTAAGTGTTTGATGAACTGAGTTCCCATGCCCCTGAATCACATTCTGCCACGGCCGCTGAAGTGCTAACTTTTGCCTGAATTGTTAGAGGACCAGCTCTTCTGCCTCAGAATGATGCACTCTTGAATCGGGAGCTCCTGGAGACCCAGCGCTTTCACATCAGGGGAAGAAGAATCTAAAGGCAGGAGGGGAGGCTGTGAGACTGACATTCTCAAGCACACAGTGGCCACCTCCTGCTCTGCTCTGCGGGGCAGAGGCCAAGAAAGCCCCCTTGCCGGAGCAAGGGAGACCAAGACCGATGATGCTATTTTCCAGCATCTATGAGAACACCCCATTGCCTCGTGGTCTGTGCAATAGACAGACCAAGCTGTTTGAGGATAGAGTAGTGCATGGGGCTCAGAGGGCAGATCCAGGGTTATCCAGACAAAACTGTTCTCTCTGGCAGTCCCTTCCCCAAACTGGCATCTGCTGCTGGATCCTTCATGGCTCTGGCCTCTTGGTACATTTCCAGCATATACCTTGTCTCCCACCTGCCTCACTCTACTGCTCCAGTATTATGTGCAGGGAGAGCAAGTCCTCTCCTTGCCCTCTGTTCCTCTCTGCTGTGCTCCCTTATGTCTGTCTCTGAGCTAGGGCTAGGGCCAGCCAGCCTGAACCTCAGCAAAGGCAGGTTTTAAAAAAAAACAAAAAACAAAAAACAAAAAAACCATGCTCCAAAAGAGTGAGAGTTGAGATGTAGCAATGGAACTTGACTAAGGAAAGAGAGTGTGAATGGGAGCACCGAAAAGACAGGAGACAGTCTGTGCTGGTGTCTGGGCAGCCAGGTCTGTTGGGGATGAGGACGGCTTCACTGAGGCACAGCCAGCAGCTCAGATGCATTCCCTCTCTAGGGGATCTTCTCTGGTGATGTCCCCCAGCTGGAGACGCAGAGCTCCTCTCTCTGACATAGGCAGGTATGCAGAACACAAGCACACGGACTCTCCCAAGGTCCTCCTGCCAGGCTACCAGGAGCTATAGGTGAGTGTCCATCCCCAACCTTCCAACCCCCCACCCCCAGCCTTCTCCAGACACTTTGGACACCTCTACCAACCTCAAATTGCAGCTTCTCTGAGCTGTTCTGTGTGACTCAGAGACTTGGACCAGGAGGTCACCCTGACTGAGTCTGTTCAGCTGCACTGGAGTAGGACTCTAAAGGGCTCTAAATTCAGACCCAACCCCAGTGACCATGGGCTGCACCACTCTGCTCACTGGCTCTGAGCATGCGCTGCTCTGCCACCCGACATGGGGTCTGCATCAGCAGTCAACACACTTTTCTTGTTAGGGACAGGAGAGGGAAGGTTTTTGGCCATTGGGTCTTGATAGCAACTACTGGGAAAGCAGCCACAGACAATATACCAAACAGTGGGCATGGCTGTGTTCCCAAAAAGAACCTGGCAGACAATGGGTGCTGATGAACATCCATCTTTAGCTCTGTGTCTGTGGCACAGTGCTGTGGGCTTCAGGGCTGATGTCTGGGTGATTCTTCTGTAGACCTTGGGACTCTCCTCCAACTTCTCTGGGCTGAAACTCTCTAACATTCAGTGGTTGCATGGAGTAGTGTCAATCTTCACTGAAGTCAGACTCATTCAAACGAGCAAAGGTCTTCTGAACACTCCCTATGCATGCCTCTGATGTGTGAAAAGGTTGGAGTGACTATGCATGACTCTGATGTGTGAAAAGGGGGTAGGTCCTGCGAGTTTTACCTCTGAGCATTTCTTGACTCTGCCTTTGTGGTGCACCTTCTCATCCTTCCTCCACCTCTCATTCCCCTTCTCTGCCACTGAGGCTGCCTCCCATCTTACCCACGTTACTCTCTGCTTCTGCAAACACCGAGTGGTCTTTCTACAAGGCAAGCCTGATCATGATCTCTCTTCTCTCTCAGGTACTCAGTGGCTTCTGCAAACTTGCACAGCCTTATTTAGCTCATAAGCCCTGTACTGGAGGCACAGTGCCCTGGAAGGGTGTATACCAGGCCACTAGCTGGCCGGCTTTGTAGAGGAAGTGGGTGAAGACAAAATGGGGGGGAGGTTATAGGTTATATTTCTTACTTCCTATGCATCTGTATTTTCTGAGTCTGTGAATCATGCTGCATTACTTTTCTATTGCTTTGTAGCAATTACCCTCAAACTGAATTGCTTAACACATGTATTATCCCACAGTTTCTATGCATCAGGAATCCCAGAGTGACTGAACAGGGATGTTGTGGCTTGAGCTTGCCTTCCAGATATTTTCTGGGGACACAGTCATCTGAAGGCTCAACCGGGGCTAGATGACCCACTTCCAAGCTTACTCACATGGCTGGTGCTTCACGTCCTCTGCGTGTGGGTCTTTGCACAGGTTGCTGACATATCTTCATGACGTGGCAGCTGGCTTCCCCCAGAGTGGGTTATCTGAGAAAGCAGCAATGTGTTTTAGGACCAAGCCTTGGAGGTCAAACATTGTCACCTCTGCCATAGTCTATTCCATAGAAGAACGTCACGAAGCCCTGCCCATGTTCAAGGCCAGAGAGGTTTTAAGTATTACCTCTTAAAGGAAGGAGTGTCAGAATTCATGGATATACTTTTAAAATCACCACATGGGTGTACATTAATTTTTCAACATGCATATCTCTATAGGAAAGTTCGTGGACTGAGACGCCAGCCAGCCAGATCTGCTTTAGATCCCAAGATTCCCCCTTGTGCTCATTGTAGGATCTTAAATAAGACTAATCTTCTTGAGCCTCACTTCTTATCTTCCAAAAGAGAATGAGGATACCTAATTTCTAGTAACATTAGAGGGATTAAATGAAATGACATGTGGGCTAGACTCTTCCTCAAATGCACCTCAGTGTTACCATGTAGGGCACACAGGGACCCGCTGGCCTCACCTCCCTCCCGCTTCCTGGGCATCTTGGATTCCAGCCTCACTGAATGGCTCATTGTCTGGCTGCCCTGTGGGTCCTCAGACCGGGACTCTTCACACCCAGTGCTTTTTCTTCCTGCAGGCCCTGATGCTTGTGTAATTATCTTTACTGTTATTACTCAAAATCACTATTCTGTGTACTCCTGCAAAAGGCTTTAAACACCAAAAGAGCTTATGTTTTCAATAGTGTGAGCACAGAAAACCAAAACAAATGAGAGGAAACTTCCTGTTGCCAGTGCCCTGCAGAGAAGGCTTTCAATGGAGAGATGTTGGCACCAGGCCCATGTGTCCCCTCGGGAAGAGGGGCTTCTCAGCTCTAAGATGCTAAGTCGCCGCGGACGTTCTCTTAGGTCCTCATCTGACGGGGACTGTTTTGAAAATCAGATCTATGAACTCGTGGCAAATCTGAAAATGACACTGTGTCCTGTTCTCTGTCTCTAAGGCCAACCAAGTACAAAGGTGTGTAAGGAAATCCTCCAGGTAACACCTGTTGGCTCCTGAGCCACAAGGGAAAGGAAGAGAGAAGGGTACTGATTCTTATGAATGCAAGTGTACTGAATTCCTTTTGTTATCTGCAGGATAGATATCCACAAAGAACAGGGGGGCTGGGAAGCAGGGATTCTGACACCTGCTCTGGAGTGGGGTTTTCCAATGCCACCAAGCAGCTCTGGGACACTAGCTAGGTGTCCTGCATTTAACTTAGCTCTGATGCTGTCTACCTGGAGATAGCCCTTACTCAGGTAAATGCTCAGTCCCACCATACTGCCCCTTCTATGTCACTTCAGAACTCAGTACCTGAGACCCTGTGCTTCAGACCAACCAGCTATAGATCAGAAATTCCCAAGACCCCTCCTCAGGTTCAATGAATTAGCTGGAGTGACTCACAGAACTCAGAGAAAATTTTACTTAGTGGCCCACTGGTTTATTAAGTCTGGATCTAAGTCTGGAATAGGTAGATAGGGGAGAGGCATAGAAGAAAGCATGGGGAAGGGATGTGGAAGGTCCATGCTCTCCAAATTTACCCCTTGCTCCACGTTTTCATGTGGGGCAAGGGGTAAATTTTCTAGGTCACCAACCTAGAAGCTTTGGGAACCCTGACTTTCAGGTTTTGTGGACGTTTCATTACATAAGCATGACTGATTCAATAATTGGTCCTTGGCTATTGAACTCAATCCCAAACCCTCTCCCCTCCTGTCCTTAAGAGATCTAGGTGCTTTCCAAAATCACCCCATTAACATGACAAAAGACACCTCCATCACCCCCCTCACTTGGGTAATTCCAGGGATTTTAGGAGCTCTTTGCCCAGATTCAAGATGAAGAACAAATAGATATTTCTTATCATGAATCACAGTAGCACTGAGATGTATTTTATGGTGTCCAACAGAGAAACAAATATGAGAACCCCCACTTGGAACTCATCCAGTCTTACAACCTTATAATTTCAACATGACTTAAATATTCCAATTAAGCCTTTTTCATCCAGACTAACATTATAGGGTCACTTTTATATTTAGATAGTTTTTTTTTTTAACTTGGTTATAACACAGGATTTCTATTATAGTTTCATATCATGATTCATTGTAAGGAACACATATTTTTGCCTAGAGACTCATGTGTGAACATACTTGTATGTATATACCTGTCTGGTCATTTTCTTACTTATTCCTCCCTTCTCATGGCTTCTCGTGGTAACAGTCTACCAGCACTTGTACCACACAAAACATTCCTCCCAGAAATTTTCCTCTAGGTCCCTCAATTCCAGCTCCACTATATAGACAAGCAGGAGCTCCACATTGGCACAGGGCCTGCGGATAAGCATAGAGAACAGCAGGCTTCTGTCTCTGGAGGCTGCTTCTTTCCCCATGGGGAGGATGATGAAGGTCATCTGAGCACCAGTGACACCCTCTTTGCAACGTGTGGTGAGCCCTTGGCTGTGAACACTATGAACGTGGGACCTATCAACCACGAGATTTATGTGGCTCTGTAGAGCATATGATCCCAGCCGTGTGTCTTACCCAATTTACTCTCATTTCTCTAGGGATTGGACAGAGCCAAGGGAAGTCCAATATCCACATCATTACACAACTGCCATTACAGCCAAAGTCCTGCATGATGAACAGTCTTCATACTGAGGCCCATCAAAAGGGCAGAGCCTGAGAGTCATTTGGAGCCCATGTGTGGAGGCCTTTTACGGGTGTATGGAGATGTGGAGGCTGCTTCGGGGAGACTGGAAGGCTGGTGTTTTCCTGGCTGCCAGAATATTGAACAATTTTCCCTTTTCATTAAAGCACTGACCCTCAAGAGCCAGTACTCCTTCCTAGGGCACCGCCCTCCCCAGCCAGGACCTTAATCAGTGGCACAGATCCCTTTAGGGACCTGAGATAGAGGCAAAGCCTCAAGTTTTTGCAGTCCCAAGAAGTAGAAGTGTGACCAGATGATTAGTCCATCTCTATTCCTTGATGGAGCCAGGCAGACTGGCAGCAACCTTCTGAAAACCTGGCAAAGGGTCAAAAGAAAGGTAAAGCCCCTTTCACACCCAGGTAAGCTTCAAGGCAAGGCAGGAGTGGGGCAATCCCATGTGCTAGATATTCTCAGTCCCTCCTGGGTGTTGTTGCAAGTCCCACAAAGCCTCATTGCCCCTTACTCTGCATTGTTTAAAATGTGTATCATTAACTGGAAGGACAAAGCCAGGATAGCAAAAAAAGTCACTCAATTGTCAGCTCCAATCTAATGGTGATGTGAGACCACATTTATACTCAGCAAGAAAGAGTTCTGGGATCAACTGGAAATGTCTTCCATGAGCAAAGGAGGAGGTGGTGGTGACCAGCTTGCTCTGTTTCCCTATTCTGGTTGGAATCCTGGAGCCAATGTATATCCTACAGTTATGAGCTACAGTATCTCTCCCCTGACCACCAGAAGGTAAAAATAGAGGCCACACATTCTCTTGAAGTGTTCAGAATGTACTTGATGTTCTGTACAGTGGCTCTGGAGAAACCTTCCATCTGCGGGCATCTGGTCACACCATGTTTTTGACTTCGAGAAAGTATGTCAGCATGGTATGCATAGGGGCAGAGATGATAAATGGTACTCAGATAGATATTAAAACTGAGAGGCAAGCTCCTACAAAACAGGGGAATAGCTCTTTCTAGGAGTCTTGAACATAAGCCAAATTTCAGACCACACAATAAGCAGAACTGAAGCCAGATTGTGGGTCCCAATGTAGGACACAGACAGGGAGCACAGCAGGGTCATGGCAGGAGTATCAGTCCAAGGGTCTGCAAAAGAACGGAGTGGCTAAGCTCTGAGAAAGGTCAATGTAAGTGGGCCAGATGACACTCTTCAACTGTCATGTTATAGATTCTCAGGGTTTTAAAGAACCTCTCAGGTGATTGAACTCCCTCACTGTCCAGCACATTCTTCCTCACCTCCTATCTCAGGAGCAAGGGCAGATGATAGCCAATGCCCAGAAGCAGCAATGGCCTTGCAGGGGAGGGATGTTCTACCTTCTCCTCTGGTTTAAATCCCGCTTTCAGGCATACCCAGATATTTTCCTTCCTCCATACCCACTATTCTTCACTCAGCCTTCAGTCAGTCAGTCAGTCAAGTTATTCCAACATCTGCAGGACGTTTTAGAGGATGATACCCTTGGTGGTCCAGGGCCCCTTTCTGGGAGATCTCCCAGGTCTGGCACTCCATCCATCCTTACCTTGGATTCACTCAAGCATTGGTTCACCAAAAATTATCCCAGGGGCATTGTGGGTTGGCAAGTACTGTGCCCAAATATTCAGAACCCCAAATTTCAAACCCACAAAGAACTTCCTGTAGTCACACATTCTTTGGAACATTACTAAAGCCAGCAAACTGTTCCTGCACTTAGCAGGAATCTGCCTGCATTTGAAAAGCTCCTTGAGGAACTGGTGGGATTATCTCACCTTGAAAGATGGTAAAACAAAAACAAAAAGAACTAAAAACACCAATAAAAGAAAGTAGCCATGGACCAGTAAGTGGAGAAGGCTCATCGCTGAAAAGCTGAGGAAGTTTGTGATGCCCTTTTCAGTTCAACGGAACTGTCTCACTCTTGTAGTGTGGTCATTGCACTTTAGCCATTAAAAAAAAAAAAAACTACTTTAAAAAGATTTTAATCTTTTTTTATTTTCTTATTTTTTTTAAAATATTTTATTTATTTATTTGACAGACAGAGATCACAAGTAGGCATGGGGAGGTGGGGAGCAGGCTCCCTGCTGAGCAGAGAGCCCAATGCGGGGCTCAATCCCAGGACCCTAAGATCATGATCCGAGCTGAAGGCAGAGGCTTTATCCCACTGAGCGATCCAGGTACCCACTTTTTTTTAAATAAAAGGATGAACTAGCTTACTGTTCTGGAAATTATTAAATCTTAGTTTACGTTTAATACACATTTATATATAGGTAACATATATATTTACATAAACGCCCTATTTGTTGGCTTAATTGCCTTATTGTAAGGACACAAATACATTTCCCCACATTTCTTTAGCCTTATTTGAACAGTTGTGAAATTATTTTGTCCTTTAGTAACTTTAGTACTTACTAAGAAAATAGACTCTTGGATACCAGAAATTCAGATTCCTTTCTTTTCTAAGATCCCCTTCATGCAGAGCAATTTATTAAAGTCAAGAGTTCTTAGGGGGGAAATAAAAAGAAAAAAGGTAAAACGAGGGTCATGCTAAATATGTTCAAAATTAGAGGTTGAGCTGCTTTGTTTCCAAATTGGCTGTTAGCAGTAACTTGCTATTGGCCAAGAAGACCCAGCCCCAACACAAAGTTTAAGTTCCAACACAAATCAGCCACTGTTCCTTAGCAAATAAAGAAATGATGTCCCTTGAAGGTGGGTCCCATTTCCCCAGCCAAGTCTTAGGAAAGGCTCTGCTGTCATAGTGGAGAAGAAGGACTATAGATCTGGCCCTACCATCATGTACAGAAATGGGGTTCCAGAATAAGATGGGTCCCAGTCATAGGAAGAGTGACACATGGGACACTCTATGCCCATGCCTTTCCTATGAGTCCTGAGGCCCTGCTGAGCTCCTCTCTGTACTCTCCTTGGACTAGAACTTGGAAGAGGTCTGGGGCTATGATTAAACTATGGTCGAGATGCACCCTGGGCCCTGCATCTGGGCCAGCCACATTCGTGGTAGAAGATGGCAGATGGGCACTTGGTCCTACTTTCTTCAACTACCACCATTCCCAATCAGACTCTGACCTCTTCTGAGTATCTCCCACTGCTTGCTCAATCTGACCAGACTCTGACAGAATGTTAGGGAACATTAAAGGTGGCATTTATTTCACTAACTAGAAAGAGGACACTTGCAACAACCTGGGTAATTGGATGTGTGTCTTTGACTTCCCTTGGCCCATCAGCAGTTTCCATGACAAAGCATGACAAGACATGGCCCTGTGCACAGCACCTGTTCTGTGGACCTAGACTGACATCTCCCCTGAGGCTCTGTGCACATCAGAAGGCTTCACTTATTTGTGGAGCATAACGAAAAGCATGGAGGACATGGGAAGTTAGAGAGAAGGGGGTTGGGGTAAATTGGAAGTCTCATAGTCTCATGAGAGACTATGGACTCTGAAAAACAATCTGAGGGGTTTGAAGTGGCAGGGGGTGGGAGGTCGGGGTACCAGGTGGTGGGTATTATAGAGGGCACGGATTGCATGGAGCACTGGGTATGGTGAAAAAATAATGATATGCTGAAAATAAATAAATTTAAAAACAATTAAAAAAAAGAAGAAGAAGGCTGGGACAGCTCCTGTCCATCTCCCGAGGATCCAAAGCCTCCATGGGATCATGCCTGGATATTCCCATGAGACGCGCTACCTGGACAGCTAGGACCCCCAGGCCGTCGTATCTGTCCTGCAGATACCAATACTGTAAGAACTGCCATCATTAACATTGACTGTACGCTTTCATCATCCCAAGATGCTCCATGACTTTACACCCATCAAATCCTTTAACCTCACAAATGCCTTTGAGGTAAATATTAAGTTTGTTTGCATTTGACAAGCAAGGGATGGTAAGAGTTCATATCTATGACTCACCTCCTCCATGCCAATTACTTTGCCTAGGGCCTTACATATTCTAGCTCACTGGACCCCCGCGTCAGCTTGGTGAGATTGGGTGCTTGATTCATAATGGGAACACCGAGAGCTTGGAAGGTGATAAATAACTTGCTAGAGGCCACAAGATTGTATCAGAATTAGAGGCAGAGGAATCAACTCCAGGCATCCTGGCTCCAAACCTCCACCAGAGGCACCTCAATGCCCAGGTGGGCTACTCTCTGCTAAGGTACCCCAGGTCCCTGGGCCCACCTTATGGTTCTCCTCTACTGCACTCTCTGAAATGACCCTGGTCTCCTCTTTCAGGGAGAAGGAGGTCAACGTCCAGGACTGTTAAGACACCTGGTGGCGGTGCAGTGACCCCCTCTGAGCCCCTCACATAGTGGAAAGCTGTGTGAGGCCTGGGATGTGAAACTCCAGAGAAGATAAGCTCCCCAAGTTTTGGGGGTTGCTGAGCTGATGTTTGTCCTAGAAAGTCTTGGAAAATGAGTGCATTTGAAACATAGTGGTTAAGGCCAAACCATGGAGGCAGTGATGCTGGGGTGGCGGGGCCTGTGCCAGAATGGCACGAGAGAATTTTTACATAATAACAACCACATGTCTTAGAAGAATGGGAACGGTTTTCACTTTTTGCACAAGGACCCTGGAAATTGCTTCAGGAAATCAGCTTCAACCCCCTGATGAAGTTAAACTAACGTGTCAGAAAGGCAGATGAAGTGAAAATGTGCCTTCAAGCATCTTGTGGCTTCTGACATTTCCTGACCACTACCCATAATACATTGACAGAGATACTGCCTAGAGACAAAGAAAACATCAGAGTATCTTGGGTGAAACTAAATCCTTCAAAGATCATGTTGTTCGTTTTTCATCTAGCTCTCTAGGTAGACTTGAAATTCAACCTCGCACTGACTGAATTATTAGAAAGTTTGCATAGAGAAGAATGTGCATTGTTTGCTGGCATTTGGTCTTAATTTTCAGTACTGCGGTAAATAGTATTAAAACACTGATCCAGGCACCTTATGGAAGCACCATACCCAGACTTGATAGCCAACCTCATTTCAACACTTGCTAATAGGAACAATAATTTGTGTCCTTCAAAAGCTCCCTACCCATGAAACGTTGACCCTGAAATGCTTAACAATGGCCATATTGACTCCAGTCCCCCAGTAGTCATGTGACTGCTGCACATACTTCCAGTTTCCTCAGCATTTCTTTGTGAGTCGCATGAGCTCTTGAAGGAGAACACTTCCTTTTCATTTTCTTACCTCATTATTCTGATGGGTATGGAATGACACTACTCTTGAACTTTATTCTATGATCAGAGTCAAGGCAAAACTGGCCAGTTGTTGTGCCTTCTCTTTCCTTCCAAACTGTAGACTCAGTTTTGACCAATTCCCAGGAATCTTGGTCAGAAGACAGGAAAAGACTTTGTGATGGAGGAGGGCAAAAGCAGTTCTGAAAAAGTGTGAACTGTAGCTCGAAGCCCACTGTTGAATGTCAATATCAGAACCCAAGGGCGCTGGGCACCTGGTAATGAAGAGTCAGAACCTATAGTCGTGAGCTAAAGCTTGACAACTTTTATTCTCAGAGGCTCTAAGAATATCTGTGTTCTCTTCTGTGGGCAACCTGTGTATCAGGGACCTCCACTGAGGTCTCATTAGGCATTTTTTAAAAAGATTTTATGTATGTATTTGAGAGAGGGAGCATAAACAGTGGTAGAAGGAGAAGGAGAAGCAGACTCCTCACTGAGCAGGGAGTCCAATATGGGGCTTGATATTGGGACCCCAAGACCATGACCTGAGCTAAAGTCAGGCACTTAACCAACTGAGCCATACAGTTGTTCCTATTAAGCTTTGGAGAGAGCCCTCCCTTAGAATGGCTCAGGAGTGTTTCCACCCTGGGAGCTGCCTTCTTCTTCTTCTTTTTTTTTTTTTTTTTGTCTTCGAGATGTGAGATGCTTTCAGAAATGGCCATTCTTCCTCAGTAAACAGCCATTGGAGGTGTGCTCCCCATGAAGTGAGGGTGCCTGCATACTCATGTTGACTTTCTCCTGGGTGCCACTCTCTGTTCTCTGCTCCCAGCTCCACCAGCAGGGACCCTCCCTCTTGTACAGAAACAGCCATTCTGAAATCAAGGGACATCCATTCCCTGTCATTTTTAATCGTCTCTGCCTCTGAGATGTTATGAGACATGTACCCTCTTTTGTGATGTTTAACTTTATGCTGCCTGTTCAACTTCTCTGCCACCTCCTTGGGATAAAGAGTGAGTTCTTACATATCAGCCCTGGCATGGATTGATGCATGAGAGCTGAGTTATCAAAACAGCTGCAGCAAAAGAAAACAAGCATTATGCTTTCTCCAGGATAAATGATGGAAAAAGGCTCACTGGCAAATCAGAACGTACTGCTTTCCAACTCACTCCATTTCCACTGAATGATGATTTTATTTGTGAAAGTAATGTAGACAGTTAGATGTTTTCCTTCTAGAAATGACTTCAAATGGGAAGATAGGTGATATGATCTATTTTTGTAACAGTCAGGGTTTTGACTGATAATTTAAGCATGAACATCACATTTCTTAACCCTCCCGCCCACAACAATCCAAGTAACTTCTCATTACAGCATTCATGGTAACACAGATTTTCCCTCCTTCCACTCCCTTGGTAATCTTCAATGTTGTGTTTCAGACTTAAATAGTTGTATCTAAAATGGCATGAATTCTAAGGAGTCTGGACAGTCTTTGGGTTGAGCAGTGACTTTTTGATTAGAGTGCCATCATACCTTGAAGCCCTCCCAGAGCCTGACTGTGCACTGAAGATGATTAGTTGAGTGTCATTAGGGATTGTGAAGAAGTGTGAGAAGACAATGATTCTCTATATACAAAAACCGGGGTCTTCTGAAGTAAGACAAGCTCCAAAGACTCCCAGTATTAGAGAAATCAACAGAGAAAACATGGAGAGGAGAAGGGAGTTGAGGGAAATTGGAAGGGGAGGTGAACCAGGAGAGACTATGGACTCTGAAAAACAATCTGAGGGTTTTGAAGGGGCGGAGGGTGGGAGGTTGGGGGAACCAGGTGTTGGGTATTGGAAAGGACATAGATTGCATAGAGCACTGAGTGTGGTGCAAAAACAATGAATACTGTTATGATGAAAATAAATTTTAAAAAAAGAGAGAGAGAGAGAGAGAGAGAGACAACACTGAGCCTCCAAAACGTCCCATTTTTCCCATGACAAGAGATTGTCAGACAGATGTCCATGGATCCTGAGACCTACCTTGGGTGAATATGCAAGAACCCCAAAGCCTGCCTATTATAATTAATGACCACAGAACAGAGGTACTAGATATCTAAGAACATTGTTTTATTTTTATTTTTAAATTTAATTTAAAATTTTCAGTGTTCCAAGATTCATTGTTTATGCACCACACCCAGTGCTCCATGCAATATGTGCCCTACTTAATACCTACCACCAGGCTCACCCAGCCTCCCACCCTTCTCCCCTCCAAAACCCTCAGTTTGTTTCTCAGAGTCCACAGTCTCTCATGACTCATCTCCCCCTCCAATTTCCCCCAACTCACTTCTCTCCTTCTTATATTCTTCTCTTATTATATTATACATTATACTATATTATATTATTCTTCTCTTCTTATATTACGCTTCTTATATTATTCCTTATGCTCCACAAGTAAGTGAAACCATATGATAATTGATTCTTTCTGCTTGATATATTTCACTCAGCATAATCTCCTCCAGTCCTGTCCATGTTGATACAAAAGTTGGATATTTATCTTTTCTGATGGAGGCATGATACTCCATCGTATATATGGACCATATCTTCTTCCATTCATCTGTTGAAGGGCTTGGCTCTTTGGCTCTTTCAACAGTTTGGTAACTGTGATCATTGCTGCTATGAACAATGGGGTACAGATGGCTCCATCTATTGGGGCTCCCAATCTACAGATGGCCTCATCTTTTCACTGTATCTTTGTGGTAAATATACAGTAGTGCAATTTCAGGGTCATAGGGTAGCTCTATTTTTAATTTTTTAAGGAATCTCCACACGGTTTTCCAAAGTGGCTGCACCAACTTGCATTCTCGACAACAGTGTAAGAAGGTTCCTCTTTCTCTGCATTCTCTCCAACACTTGTTGTTTACTGTCTTGTTAATTTTGGCCATTTTAACTGGAGTAATGGGGTATCTCAATGTGGTTTTGATTTGGATTTCCCTGATGGCTAATGATGAACATTTTTTCATGTGTCTTTTAGCCATTTGTATGTCTTCATTGGAGAAGTGTCTGTTCATGTCTTCTGCCCATTTTTTTTACATGATTATCTGTTTCTTAAAACAAAGAGGCAACCCACTGAATGGGAAAAGATATTCACAAATGATACTACAGACAAAGGACTGATATCCAAGATCTATAAAGAACTCCTAAAACTCAACATTCAAAGAACATTGTTTTAAATCTTCACTCTCTAAAGGATGAGGAAACAGAATTATCATAGTCAAACTGCATTCTTTTTTCCAATCCTAAAATCTCTAAGTCTTGAACTCTTTCAATTAGGACAAATGCAATTCTTCCTTTTTTTTTTTTTAGTTTTCCAAACATTTGACCATTTTGTGAGCTCCTCCTTAATTTATTTTTATAATAGTGAGCTTTAATTTTAAAGACTAGAACTGGGCAGTTTTTTCATGATGGTCCAGTATATACCACATATCATTTCCTTGCTTCCTTCTTTCCTTCTTTCCTTCCTTCCTTCCTTTTTTTAAGTTTAGCCACCTATCTTTTTAAATTGTCTTCATGTTAATACCTATGGATGCTTTACTACCTCTTTCCATAACTTTCATTATTGGCTTCCTCTTCATGACTGCCCAGCAACTAACTTTAAAACCTTTTAGGGGTTATGGACATTGGATGTATTCACCCCCTTGATCCTTAATTATTGCTTAGTGATTCACACTTTGTCTATAACCCCACTGCATTGCTTCCTGTTTCTGTAGAAGAACTACAGAATGGCCAGGACAAAACCATTTCACTTTTCTCTTGGTATTTATTTACATGCTGCTCCAGGTATTATGTGCAATGAGTTATTGTGGTCAGTATGGTGAGCCTGGTGTTTCAGAGAAACTGAGAGCAGTTGTCAGGAGGGCTTAGGGAAATACCTGGTGCTGGTCTCAGTGGCAGAGGATGTGAAGGGGAGCGGAGCAGGGCTGACCATGTCCCTTACTCATAGTGTCTCCCATTTGTCTTCTTTCCCAGGTTACTTCTCTTCCAATCAGCTCTGCATAAATAGAGCTCTCCTAGACATGTACATGGTGAGGTCAACAAACATTTCTTCCCTCTCATTGCTTTCAATTTATTGTAATGGTGAGCTGGCAAATTGAGTATCCTGTATCTTGGATGGTGGGAATGAATAAGCCTCTTTGGCCAGAACAGAACCCACACTCATCTGTGTTGTGCTTTCCTATATTTGTTCCTTCATGCACATGTACATGCATGCATGCACTCCTCCAACACGTTTTTGGAACTCCTACTATGTGTCAAGAACTATGCTAGGCTCTAGGAATGCAAGTAGTTCCACCTCAAGGAGCTCATGTTCAGCTGGTTCCCCAGAAATCTCTTTGTCAGGGCCTTCCATGCAGAGGAAGAAAATATACCTTGAACAGATTGTCGCTTAGAATTCAATATTGGGTGCCATGCTGCCTATTGAGGAATTTAGGTTACTTCTAGGAAGGCAGCAAGTTATATGAGAATGATGCATGAACATAGGAGCCATAATGTGCCTACTATGTTACTTACTGTCTAGGTAAATTTGGGCAACTTTCTTAATCTTCTAATCTCTAAACCAGAGCTGGAGAGAACCCCCTCCCATATGGTTGTTAGAACAGATCACTCTTCTATATGAAATGCTTAGCACACTCACATGCAGGGAGAATTTTTTGAGGTTTTATAACCCTTCCTCTTCACCCTACATCACTTACCTCAATCCCTTATTATTGAAAACCAAACCAAACAAAATAAATCTATTTAACCAGAATTCAACATTCAATGTGACACTTTGCAATTCGTTGCTGTGATTGTTGGATGAAACTCAGAATAAGAACTGGGTAACAAATAGCATGGAGGATATGGGAGTTAGGAGAAGGGAGTTCGGGGAAATTGGAAGGGGAGGTGAACCATGAGAGACTATGGACTCTGAAAAACAATCTGCAGGGTTTGAAGTGGTGGGGGCGGTGGGAGGTTGGGGGAACCAGGTGGTGGGTATTAGAGAGGTCACGGATTGCATGGAGCACTGGGTGTGGTACAAAAACAATGAGCACTGTTATGCTGAAAATAAATAAATAAATAAATAAATAAATAAATAGAACTGGGTAGCTAGGAAGCTAGGACACAGATTACATGTTCAGGTGGGCTAGTGTTAGCCCACTGATTCAGGCTGCTGAGGGAATGCCAGGGGCCTCTCAGCAAACACAAGGATTCCAGCATTTTCTGGGGCTTGTTGAATCCAGATTAATCAGGTAGAGGGTTCGTGGTCTTGTTGTTGTTGCTGCTGATATTATTTTGGCTTTTAAAAGTAAAAGACCTGGGGTGAATGAATCAGGGTCATCCAGGATCACCAGAACATAGACAATTTCTTCCGGAATTGGCATTTCCAAGTTAGTAGGCTTTGCTCAGTGCTCATGAAGCCCTGCTGAAAGCCACACACAGGAAGCAAAATCATGAGAAAGGAGTATGTAGACACAGTTGTGTTTTGTTTTTTTTTTTTTTCCAAAATAGAGATCTGGGCACAAAAAGAAAGCATTGGACTAGTCACGCATCCTGATATTAGTCGAGACATATGGGACCTTTCACCTCCGGCTAATGTTGGGTGGCTGGTCGTGGCCAGAGGTGGCCATGAGCATTTGGCACTTGGCAGCTGTGGTGGACCATGGTGAAATCAGATCCAAGGTCTATGGCAGTTCTAAGGTAAACAGGTGCCCACATCACACATGGAAACTACATTGTGTGAGGGACGAGTAATCCCAGCGACTAGGTGGTCCGAAGGATGGAATTGCTCTGGGCCCCTCGGAAATCAATTCACTAATGCATGTGGTCCCTAATCCTTAAGCACCTACTATACTTGTTGGGATGTGCAAGGGAGTTTTATGTATTCTGTCTGGCTAGAACAGGGGAGAATATTACTAGCTTCTAGAAAAGCTGTATGTGTGCACACATGTGCACACATACACAAAGAACAGGAAATAAGAAATTGCTCAGTTGGAATAAGATATCGGAAAGGAAAAGACATTTTTAGTTTGGTTCAGAGCAAGGATAAAAGGTCTCACAGCTTGAGGCAGAAAATGCGATATTAAAATCGACACAAAAAGCAAAACTCTTTAACTACGGGCTGATTTCTGCATTCTTTGTAAAGTGAAATATTATCCTTTTTCTCAAGTATGTAGACAGAGCACTGATTTTTATTCTTGGCTATTTAGTTTTGTGTCATAGGTTTTCCTATCAAGTAGGGAATTTTTCTGCCTAATATCTGTTCATTGGTAGATGTGTATGTAAAATTTTCAAATAATTTGAGCCCGTCTTTTCCTAAGCGTGACAGAAGTGTTGATCGCTGACCCGAAGAGTAACTTTAGGCACTTCAGTATTTCCCCTGAAACCTCTGGCAAGTCTTGACCATGACCATTGAGGCTTTGTTTGCAAATCTAGGGAGTCTAATGCACTGTTCTACATCAAGGACCAATTTGCTGCAAAGAAGGAATATTTTCAGGCATTTTTCCTCCTCTCTCCTAACCTGAGGTCACAGTCCCTCTGTTTTCATGACAACTCCACTTGCCTCCAAACTCTGTCAAACAGAGCTGGGACTGGCTTTGCCACTCCACAGAGCCTCAGCTAAGAGAGCTAACCTCCGTGTCTCTGCGCGAAGCCACCCGGGCCACATGTGGTCGATTGGCAGTTGAAAGGGCTGGTTACATAAACAAGCTCAGAGCAGAGATTGGTGACTGCCACTGGCAATAGACCCTTTAATTAGTGAAGTTCAATCCCCCTTCCATTTTCTGAGAACTTTCTGGATACCTGGAGGAGTTGCCTCAGGAATGTATTTACAGCTCATAAAAAGTGACCCTTCCTGCAAGTCGCCTGCCTCTTCAAACAAACAAGTCCTCCCCTGTGACCAGCCCTCACCTCCCATTCTGTCCTTTGAACCTGTTACCATGCACTCTTGCCCCTGAGGATGTGGGGCCCGGTTTCACATTTCCCTGGTATGCAAGGGCTTTTTCTTTTATGATAAAAAATTCAAACATCAGGACTCTTTGCAAAAAAGCCGGAGAAGCGTAGAGCCTACAGTCCTTGAGTTGAGGGCGTTCTGCCAGATGGATCCGGAAGCCACATCGATGCCTGCTGGTTTTGGCGGCTGCAGAGATCGTCGTGGAGTCCATGTGTATATGCTTTTAAGGGGAGAGACCAGGCAGGATGGGCTGACCCCACCTCTGCTGTTTCTTTTCCACATCATTTGGAAGGAGAGGCTTTTTGGCAATACTGTATTAACAAGAGACTTCATTAGAAGAGTAAGATATTGACTGACTTCAATAAACTCTGAAAAAGGTCTAGTAAGGGCAAGAGGTAGTTTGTCTTAGAGTTGCTGCTCCATGAAGAAGCTGGGATTGTTTAAGCTTCAGGAGTCTGCCATTACCCTCTGAGACAGAGTCCGATGGAGAGGGAGAAGAAAGATCCTCAGAATCCTGGGGAAGGAGAAGAGGAACAAGGCCAGAGAGAGAGCCCCAGGACTCACTTGGCAGAAGACCCCACAAGAAAAATCAAAAGGTGTTTACGTGATCCATTATGAGTGAGACTTTCCATCTGGTGGTGGAGATTCCCTATGCACCGTCTCAGGCTCCAGGCCCAGCTAAGGGTTACATAAAGCTTCTTCCTACCATTTTATTTTAGGGATTATTTTGAGAAAGGAATATCAGCAGGATCTATAAAAGGCATAACATTCCCATTTGTCCCTGAAATCTCATGGGGTAGAAGGAACATTCTGTGGTTGTTTCAGAGCACAAATCAGGGTTCTCCCTACCCCACTAAAATGCTTCCAGATACAGAACAAGTGAGTAATCGCCTGTCTTGCCCAGGCCCCAAGAGGCCCCGAAGGGCTGCAGGACAGCCTGTGGGGAGCAGGCAGACACCTGGACTCCATCAAGGAGGCCAGGGTTGTCCGAGAGGAAACCGATCCTGCCAGCCCTATCTCATCTTGTCTTCCAGTCACCTGGTGGGGAAGATGTCGACAGTGTACAGAGTAATGATGTATCTTGAGTGGGGCCTGGACCTGCTGTCCACAGGTTTGCTGTCTCCGCCTGGAAGAAGGCAGCTCCCTGTCTGGCTTCATCGATGTGTCTGTGAGAACTCGTGAGGTTGCTGGGTTGTTGGGGTTGGCCCTGGGGGCCTTGGACACAGCCCCTGACTTTCCTTCTCCCACCCAGGAACCTTAAGCCAGTGCAGAGTTGGGCGGATCTCAGGGCCAGCTGGCTCACTGGGGGACCACACAGACCAGCCTGCACCCCTCTTTTCCGACCTCCAGCCCTGCAGGTTGACAAGCGTGGAAAGGGTTCTCTGTCACTTTCTCAAGATGGCAAAGTCAGAGGCTCAGTTAATTCAGGGAAGACATCCATCAAATCTGTCATGCTGCTTCTTGCAGACCCATCACTCTGTTCGCTGATCTATTTCTGTAGAAATTCACACAGCACAGTAATTGAAATACACGTTTTATAGGCATCTGTTCTTCTATTAGGGGCTTTTAGCTCCTCAAGGTGATGTTTGCAGAACCTGACAAAGTGATAAATTTTGCTTGTTTTAATCCTTTCCTTTTTTCCACCAGAGGTTAATTGTTTGGTATTCTTTGTTAAACTAACACTTTTGATGGGTTAAGAACCACAAAGGCCGCTTAAATAAACAGACCCTTCAGGTAAGAACAGAAAAGCTAGTATAGACACAAGCTATTAACTGGCTGCATTGGGGCTGGAGTGTTAGTTGATTGATATTAAAAATGACATGGCGATTCACGTACAGATTTTTTTAAATACCCATTAACAGGTGTTAACTTTCTTAGGTAGAAGAAATGGATTCTTTGATATTTAATCTTCCTGAATTATTAAAATAATCTCCCTTAAATTATGTAGTGTCATTCTTCAAATGCACTGCTTATTCTCAGTGATACTATTTTTCAAGTAATGTTTCACCTAAAGTGAGATCAGTCTATGTGTGTACATTGACTGTATCCCATTTTTGTGCACAGATTGGGAATCTAGATTGTACAGTCTTCATAAAATGATTCAGGCAATATTATTTTCTTTCTATGCTCCAGAAGAGTTGTGAATTTGTTTCGGTGACAAAAATACACTAAGAAAGTAAGATAGTCATTTATGTCTAGAGCAGCAGGTGTAGAAACCCTGACTGATCTACCCTTCTTCTAGAAGTATTTATATCCTCTAACTTCCTCATTTTCTAAACTTTTTTTTGCCTATTAGGAGACACTTGAAATTCTTTTTTTTTTTTTTTTAAGATTTTATTTATTTATTTGACAGAGAGCAATCACAAGTAGATGGAGAGGCAGGCAGAGAGAGAGAGAGGGAAGCAGGCTCCCTTCTGAGCAGAGAGCCCGATGTGGGACTCGATCCCAGGACCCTGAGATCATGACCTGAGCCGAAGGCAGCGGCTTAACCCACTGAGCCACCCAAGCGCCCCGACACTTGAAATTCTTAATAAACTTCAAAATAAGTCACAAATTTGTACAAAACCAAGCCCACTGATAATTTGATTTGAATTGTCTTAAAGCCATAGAGCAGTCCAAGGGAATAGACATCTTAACCCAAGAGAGTCTTAGGATCCAACGACACATTACCTTCCCCATTTATGTAAGTCTTCTTTCATTTCTCAGCGGCATTTTGTAATTTTCGTGGTACAACCCCTATACACACCTTGTTAATTTTATTCCCACATGTTTGTATTTTTGATGCTATTATAATCATTGATTTTTAAGTTTCCAATTTTTAGTTGTTTGTTGCTGGTATGCAGGAATACAGTTGACTGTTCTGTGGCTGTTCCATCTGGTGGAAGTCAGTCCTTGGTTCCATTAGGTTTTGTTTTTTTGTTTTGTTTCCTGGTAGATCCCTGAGAAGGATTTTCTACACATATTTTTGTCTTCCATTTTCTTCCAAATTCTTTTTTATCTCACTGTACTGCACTGGCTGGGACTTCCAGTACAACGTTCCCTGGAAGTGATGAGGGGTTATTTTGCATCATTTCCCCCCTGAGAAAAAAAATGTATTCAAATTCTCCATTCTATACGAAGTGAGCTAGAGATTGATTATGGATGCTCTTCATCAAGGTGAGGGCATTTCATTTTATCCCTAGTGTGCTGACAGTTTTAAAAGACAAATGGGGTTTAAGTAATGCCAAATGCTTTTTCTACATTTATTGAGATTATCATGTGGTCCTTCTCTTTTGTTCTATAACTATAATAAGTATGTTTGATTGATTTTCTTGTATTCCTCTAATAAACCTCACTTGGAAATGATATTTTTTGTATGTATTGCTGGATATTATTTCCTAATATGCTAATATGCTAGGCATTTGCATATATATTCACAAGGGGTGTGTCTGTAGTTGTCTTTTCTTATAATACTTTTATTGGGTTTTGGCATAAGGTTGATGCTGGCCTGACAAAATGAGTCTGGAAGTTATCACTCCCCTCTCTACTTTCTGAAAGAATTTGTGTAGGATCAGTATTATTTCTTCCTTAAATATTTCATAGAATGCTTCAGTGGGATCACATGGGCCTGGTATTTCCTTTGGGAGAAACTCTGAAGTTATGAATTCAGTTCCTTTATTGGATCTAGGATTACTGAGATTTTTCTGTTTCTTCTTGCATCTCTTTTGTGGATTTCATTAATTTGCAGCTTTCAAAGAATTTCTTTTTCATCCAAGTTATTGTGTTTCTTGTCATAAAGTTATCAAAGGGGCGCCTGGGTGGCTCAGTGGGTTAAGCCTCTGCCTTCCGCTGAGGTCATCCCAGGGTCCTGGGATCTCTTCTCAGCGGGGAGCCTGCTTCCTCCTCTCTCTATCTCTCCTTGCATCTCCACCTCCTTGTGATCTCTGTCTGTCAAATTTAAAAAAAAATTAAAAAAATAAAGTTATCAAATATTCTCTTATTGATCTTCTAATATCTGTTGGATCTAAAGTGATATCCCCTCTTTGATTCCTGATATTGAGAATTTATATATTTTTCTTTTTTTTTTTACTTGATCAGTCATACCAGGATTATTGAATCTTTTCAATAAACCAGTTCTTAGTGTTATTAGTTTTCCCTGTTACGTGTCTGCTTTCTATTTCGTGGATACCCACTCTTAAGTTTCTTCCCTTCCATTTACTTTAGGTTCAGATTGTTCTTTTTCCAGCTTCTACATTGGAAGATTAGGTCATGGATTTTAATTCTTTCCATAAGGATTTAAAAGTTAAGAAATTTCCTCTGTAACTACATTGGCTGTAGACTAAAAATTTTGCTATGTCTCGTTTTCATTTTAATTTAGTTCGAAATAGAAGTTTCTCTTTAACCTATGTGTTCTTTAGAAGTGTTTTGTTTCATTGTTGATAATCTGGAGATGTTCCATGTACATATCTGTTACTGATTTATCATTTACTTCAATTTTGATAAAAAAATAAAGCACACAGCAACACTATGAATTCAATCCTTTAAAATTAATTGAGAGTTATTTTATAAACAATATTTTGTCTATCTTGGAGAATAGTATATGTTTTCTGCAGTTTTGACATGTAGTGTTTCATAAAGGTCATTCAGGTCAACTTGGGTAATAGTGTTCCCAAGTCTAGGGTATCCCAATTGATTTTCTATTTATGCTATCACTTATTGAGAGAGATGTTTTTAAAATCTCGAAATATAATTATGAGTATGTCCATTTCTCCTTCAAGTTCTGCTAGTTTTGCCTTATCTATTTTGAAATTCTGTTATTAGGTACACATGTGTTAGTATCACATGTCATTATGATGAAGCAAGTCCTTTATCATATGAAATGATCCCCTCGAGTCCTGGCAGGATACCCTGTGGTCAAGTCTCCATTTCTAGCTCTCTTGTGATTATGGCCAATGAATGGCTTTTCTGTTTCCATTCTTTTTCTTCAACCTACCTATATCGTTATGTTTATGACTAATTGCATTGTTGTCTTGCATTTAAGTTTTTTTGAGACAGCATCCAGGTGGACCATGCTGTGTCATCCCATCTGAAAAATATGTGTTTCAGTCCATATGTTTAGATGAGCATTGTTGAACAGAACTGTCAGTTCTGCCTATTTAGACTCCTAAAAATGGCAGCCACCAGCCACCTGTGGCTACTGAACCCTGGGCACGTTTCTAGATTGAATGGGCACTGATATTTTTATTTTATTTTATTATAATTAATTAAATTTAAATTCAAATAACCAATGTGGTTAGTGACTATTAGATAAAATAATGCATGCTTAGATAATTTATATTCAATGCACTTATAGCTATGTGTCCATTAAGGTGTAATATATTTTGATTTGTTTTCTTTTAATCTGATAAGTATTTCTTTTTTTCCTCTTCACCTGTCTTTTTAAGAATTAATTTTTTATTTTTTGTGATTCCATTTTATATCTACTATTATTTATTAGCTTTACCACTGTCTTTCTTTCTTTTTGGTGGGGGTCGGTGGGTTGCCCTAGGATTGATTGATTGATTGATTTTTTTTAAGATTTTATTTATTAACTTGAAAGGGAATGAGTGAGAGAGAGCACAAGAGAGGAGAAGGTCAGAGGGAGAATCAGAATTCCCAAGGAGCTGGGAACAAAATGTGGGACTCAATCCTGGAAGTCCGGGATCATAACCTGAGCTGAAGGCAGTCGCTCAACCAACTGAGCCTCCCCGGCGCCTGCTCTAGGATTTAAAATACACATTTTTAACATTTCATACTTTAAATTCAAATAATATATGTTACTGAAATATAATATTTTTACTATTGTCACACATTTGCTGTCAACATATTTCTAAACTATATAAATCAATGTCATTATTTTTTGCTTTAAATGGTCAATTGTTGGTGAAAAGAATTTAAAAACTAAAAATAAAGTTTCATTTTTTGTACATATTTATAAGTTCTAGTCCTTTTCATCCCTCCATATAGTCAAGCTTCTATCTGAAATGTTTTTTCTTTTGCCTGACAAATTTCCTTTAACATTTCTTGAAGGAAGTTCTCAAGGCCCATTTTTTTTTTTGATGAAAATCTGCTAATGACAAATTCTGTTTCTGTTTATCTGATAAAATTTTAAGATAAAGTCTATAAAATTCTATTTTTTTCCTCTCAGCCCTTTAACATGTAATCCCATTTTCTTTGGGGTTACAATGTTTCTATTTATTTGCTGGTTTGTTTGTTTCTATTTTATTTTTACAGTATTCCAAGATTCATTGTTTATGCACCACACCCAGTGCTCCATGCAATAACGTGCCCTCCATAATACCACCAGGCATGCCCATCCCCTTACTCCCCTTCCCTTCAAAACCCTCAGGTTATTTCTCATAGTCCTCAGTGTCTCAGGGTTCATCTCCCCCACTGATTTACTCCACTTCAGTTTTCCTTTCCTTTTCCTAATGTCCTTCATATTATCCCTGATGCTCCATAAGTAAGTGAAACCATATGATAATTTACTTTCTCTGCTTGACTTACTTCACTCAGCGTAATCTCCTCCAGTCCTGTCCATGTTGATACAAAAATTGGGTATTCATCTTTTCTGATGGCTGCATAATATTCCATTGTATATATGGACCATATCTTCTTTATCCATTTGTCTGCTAAAGGACATTTTGTCTCTTTCTACAGTTTAGTGATTGTTTCTGATGAAATGTCTTTGTTCCTTTCTTTGTAATGTGCCTTTTTTCTTTCAGAGACATTTAAGTTTTCTATCACTGATTTTCAGCAATTTTACTCTGCTGTGTTTGGGCATGGTTTTCTTTGTGTTTGTTGGATGATGTGGATCTGTGAGTTATAGTTTTCATCAAAATTGAAATATTCCCCAGCTATTTTCTCAAGTATTATTTCTGACTCCTCCTGTCTTTTGTTTGTTTGTTTGTTTGTTTGTTTCTTCTGATTGTAATCACACATTTGTTAGGTGACTGGGTATTATTTAAAAGGTCACTCACATATTGCATGGATGGAGCAGTGGGTGTGATGCATAAACAATGAATCTTGAAACACTGATAAAATAAAATAGAATTTAAAAAAATTAAAGGTGCCTCAGAGTCTGGTCTTTTTTTTTTTTTTCATTTTTTTTCTCCATATGCTTTATTTTTGGATAAATTCTATTGTCATGTCTTTATGTGCACTGATCTTTTGCAGGGCTTAATATTCTTTTTAAAAAGATTTTATTTATTCATTTATTTGAAAGAGAGAGCACCATCAAGGGGCCAGGAGGGGCAGAGGGAGAGGGAAAAGCAGACTCCATGCTGAGCAGATAGCTCAAAGTGGAGCTCAATCCCAGGACCCTGAGATCATAACCTGAGCCAACGACAGACGCTTAACCAACAGAGCCAACTGAGCCAACCAACCAAGGTGCCCCTTGATATGCTCTTAATCCAACTCAGTGATAATCTATATTTTAAAGAGATTCATATTTATTCATCTTTAGTAATTCCACTTTTTTGGTATCTTACCTCATTATATTCATGTTTTCCCTCAGTCCTCGATCAGCTGCTTTGGAGTCCCTTTCTCCTGAGTTTACCATCTTGCTCATATCTGTTTCTCTTTGTACTGACTGAGCTTTCTCCTGGCGCATGTTATATCTTCCTGCCTCTTCCAGTGTCTAGTAATTTTTCTTAGATATCGGACATTGCCAACGTTTTAAGTGCTAGGTTTTTTTTAAGACTATTAGACTTTGTTGTGACAAATAATTACTTGTGGATTAATTTGTTATTTTTGAGGTGTTTTTGAGGTGCATTTTTAATCTTTTTAATGGCTTTCCTCTTGCATTAGTTCAGCCCACTACTACAGCATAACCCTTCTGGGGTCCCTATTGAAGACACTGTGCATTCCATGTGGTCTCTCCTTTCTGGATATAGCAAGTCAAAAACTTTCTGGCTCTGTCTAAATATTTCTGGGAATTGTTTGGCCTATAGTTTCCTGGTAACTTTTTTGCCCCTGGAAGTTCTTCTTTATCCAGACTCACAGAGTTTCATTATGCAGGTTAAGAATGGTCCTTATTCATAGACTAAAGGAGACATTTATGAAGATTTATGAAGCTCATTCTTTTCATAACTTCTTCCCCTCTGTCATTCTGCCATGTAAGGTCCTCAATTTCCCCAAACTTTGATCTCTGTCCATTTGACTCAATGATATGGCCTTGCTCTACTTGGGATTCTCCTTTCTGCTCTACGTTCTGGAGTTTGCTTTCTGGAGGTAAGCTGAGGAAATTTTGTTTCCACCTCTTTTGTTTCTTTTTTCTCAGGGACTATATTGTCTTACACTTCCTCTTTTCAAGTGTTTTATTTGTTCAAAGGAGGAAACAAGTCTCAATGTTTTACTCCCCCATAGCCAGGAGCCATATTTGATTTTTAATATGTAATTATCATCATTGTTTACATAGGTTTGTGCCTGGTTTTAAAAATTTATCTAGGGGTGCCTGGGTGGCTCAGTGGCTTAAAGCCTCTGCCTTTGGCTCATGTCATGATCCCAGGGTCCTGGGATCAAACCCCACATCAGGCTCTCTCTCTGCTCAGCAGGGAGCCTGCTTCCCCTCCTCTCTGCCTGCCTCTCTGCCTACCTGTGATCTCTGTCAAATAAATAAATAAAACCTTTTAAAAAATAAAATAAAATAAAAATTTATCTAATTTATTTATATTGTTTATATGTTATATGGGCTACATCACTGCATCTTGAGTGGCAATTTAATATGATCTCATCTATTTGTCCAGAGGACATTAAGACTATTTCCAACTTTTCCAGAATTATGATAACATTTTGGGCTCAGCTGTCTTCCTGATGTCCTTTTCCCACTTTATCTAATAATTCACTTCATCTTTTCCCAACATGAATTCTGCAAAAGAGAAGTCCATTCAGGTGTTCCATGAGGAAAAGACACAGGATTGAGTAAGTTTGGGAAATAGTGGGTGCTAGACCTTCTTCTGAGTGAGTCATAACGTACCCTGGCTTATTAGAAGCTTAAGAAATCTTTCACAAAGGAACTGTATTTATTTTTTTGTTGTTACCTTAATTGTTTGGAAAGTTTTATATAAATTTTATTGTTATTTTGTTAAACAACACCCAGAACAGGACTAGTTTCTGTTTCAAACAGTAAGACTTGGGGACCCCCAGGGAGTTCAGTCAGTTAAGTGACTCATGATTTCATCTTAGGTCATGATCTTGGGTTTGTAGGATTGAGCTCCATATCCAGCTCTGTGCTCAGTATGGAGTCGGCTTGAGATTCTCTCTCTCCCTCTCCCTCTGTCCCTTCCCCAGCTCATGTGCTCTAAATACATATATACACACATACATACATACATAAAGCAAACAAACAAAAAAAAGTAGGGCCTTGGAAGCATATATCCTGCCAGACCTCTGGCTAGCTCTTCCACTGAGGCCTAAGCTGGGGATTTGGATTCCAGCAGATGACCCTTGGCAATTGTTGCCCATTCCTCAAGGACTGCAGCCCTAAGGGTCTGGAGGCGATCAGACTCCCACTCCATGGGCAGGGACTCAGACTCCCTGGCATGGACCTGAGGCACAAGAACTGGTAGGCTTCTAAGGAAATGAGACAGAGTTGGAGATCAGCAGCGATAATGTCCCTTGGAGACTCTAAGGGCCCTGGAGAAGTAGGTTTGCTAGAAAACACAACGCTTTGAGGCCCTCAAAATCTTTGCATCCTATAGGTCCTGGAAAGGGTGATGATAAGATCTGGGAATCATGAGGTTTGAGGCCCTGACCCACTAGAATTGTAGAAGACAGGCTTGTGGGCAGCAGACCCTGCCCTTTGGGTCCCCTTTATTGTTGTTCTGGTCCCTAGACACCTCTGTGTCCCAGTCTAAGGAATAACCAGCAATGCAGTGAGAAGAAGGCCCTCCCAGTCTTGGCTGCCTGTACAAAGGCAGGGAGTGTGTTCCATCATGGAGCAGTTCTGCTACAGGGTGCTCCTAAAGAAGGCCACTGTGTCAAGGTCTGGTGGCTCTGATGGTTCACTGGGGAGACATCTGTCATTCACTACCTTTCTCCACAGTTTCCAGCCCATCATAGGGTTAGGTAAGCAGTATAGAGATACACTTACCTCAAAGACAGAGTTGCCCCAGAGGATTTTGTATCTGCTTAACGTAAAACTGTGGGTCTGGTCAGGAGGAATCTCTTCTACCACTGCCATGTGCAAGAACTGCTTGCCCTTGTATGCTGGGATGGTGCACATCACTGTCCCACCCCATGGTTACCCTCAATGTTAGGACCGTGGGGAGCTGCTCCTGTCCTGTATAGAGGACATTTAGAGGACAGAGAGAACAGGACAGGAATATGAGCTAGGCAGTCACAATCATCCTGAAGAGATTTGGTGAAGACCAGAACTAAGCCAGCACACATGGAAGCAAAGCAAACAATATAAGACTTTTTGATAGAAACTCGGCACCATATGTAGCCCATCTGGTGGTTCTGTTCCCCCAGGCACCCTGTGCTGTGGTCTCTATTCATGGACCATCAAAAACACCATGGCTCTCCTGACTTCTGGCCTTGCCTGATACCACCCTGCCTGCTGGGAATGCTGTCCGCCTTTGACCGTCTCTTCCACCACCCTGGCTTCTCTGAGGCCAAACCATCCCTTGCTGCTTCCATTTCGTGCCCAATGAACATTCTCCAAATCTACAAATAAAACCAAATGAGGAAATGGAATGTACCTGGCAATGAACAACTCTCCTCTTTGCTGAGGTCTGGAGGTGGCCACAGATTCCCACTGATGCTGAGTGAACTCCCTTGCAGGCTACCATTTTTGTCTCTCTTACCACCCTCACAAGTTTGTTCTTGCTTACAGCTGCTCGTGTTGATAAGCCTAAAGCAGAAGGCACTTAATGAAGCATTTGTTCAATGGATAAAGCAAAAAAAAAAAAAAATCAACACCATCAGCAGCTCAGAAATCCCTCGATTCCATTTCTTAGTTGGAGATGACCAGCCCATGGAATAGTGTCTCTTATGTATCAGGTTATAGGGATGTTCTGAGAAGAGGACCACCCCTCTCCTCACACACTCTCCCCATGCCCTGGATGGTGGTAGAACTGGGGAGAAAAGTCTGGTTATTTGGTGAAGAGACAAAGCTGGGGAGCCAAGAGGCAGCTGCCCAGGTTGAGCTCTCCTGATGGACACCCTGGACTCAGAGCTGCATTTTAATAACTCTGTAAAAAATGTGTAAGACACATGGGTTGTATTTTATGCTGCGAGGCTTAAGCTATTTACCACGCATGTTCATTTTCTTAGCCAATAAACATTGTCAAAACCAATGAGTAAAATGAGATGAGGAAATGGACTCTGCCTAACATGATGAACAGCCTCCTGTTTGCAGGGACTGTGCCTGGAGGTGTCCAGACATTTGGGGAGCAGAACGCTAGCAGTGGAAACATGGTTGCCTGCCTAGCCCCAGCACTGCCTTGGCCTATGTAGTCAGACAGGCATTTTTTACTGGCTTTTATTTTCTCCATGGAATTTCTAAGTTGTTTGCTGGAATTGGCTGCATTAATCAAACAGTTGTTTCTCAGAGACATCGTTTATATTTGCCGGAGCCAGAAAGGGATCTGTAGGCATTATTTTTACTTGCAGAAAGTAAACTCTGGGCCAGAAAGTGAAATGCCATTGATTTTATTTCATCACAAAGCCCCAAGGACACTTTCTTGCCCCTTCTGAATTTATACCTGGTCTTGTGACAGAATAGGAGGAAGGAGACCAGAGGGAATGACAGGACAGGAGGCAGAAGAGGAGAAAGGGTTCTGGGTCTCTAACGTGTAAGAACACCGCTGATGGCTGGGTCCTATCCAGGCACCAAAGTGCCTCCTTCTCCCAGAAGGGCAGGTTGTCTTCCTGGGCCTCATTGCAACCCTAAAGCTCAAAGCACTTTGACTCAGCCAAAGGGCACAGGGACCCTGGGGACAAGTGCCAGGCAGTGTCTAACCAGGTGCACAGCACACTGGTAGTTACCTGTGGACAGTGCCCTGGTACCAGATTTGACAAAACCGTGAGCATAACCCACTTCAGCTTATTCCTCAAGGCTGTGTTCTACTTGATGTTAAGATGACATTTGTTACTTCTGTAAAGAACAAAAGTAATATATGAATCCCTTTAAAAAGGAGAAAGAGATAAAATATAAAAAATGGAAAATTCTGTAAACCTACAATTTAGATATCACTTCTGGCCACATTTTCACATTTTTTAAGTCATTTTTTAAACCAAAAAAAAAAAAAAGGCATGACCTTAACTATTCTAGGAGAATATGATTTTTATGGATTTGTAATATTCTGTATTATGTGTGTACCATCAATGATTTGGCCATTCTTCTACCATTATTTAAACTGTTCTTATTTTCTTCATGGTTACAAAGAGGAAGGCATTGAACACTCCTGTACACAGACCTCAGGCCACTTCCTAAAAGTTGTTTTCTCAGGGAACATTTCTGTAGGTGAGACTGGGAGGCAAAAAACACTTTCAGAGATCTTGATACATAATGCCACATAGAAGTCCCCCCGGCACCCTACCAAAGTGGTAATTTACCAAGAAAAATAATGGGACTAACTGTGATGTCCTCCTGATTCTGTCCTTTAATTTATTCTTCTTTGAAACTTTCAAACCAAATGTCTTAGAATGGAATTGAAGTGGAGATTTTGCTTCAGATACAGACAAGATCTACCGGCTCTTACATTTTCTACCTCACGAAACAACACTTTTCCATTTGCTGCCCTGTCCCGTGCTTTGTCATCCTATATAAAGGGGGAACTGTGGGTGGTCTTTTCCAAGGGGGCAGCAACCCAGCCCTCCAGCAGAACACAACTCCCAGAAACCCTTGCTGGAAAACAACCTGGGCTTGGGTTTGCAGCGTTAGGCACACGAGGGTTAATGCCGATTGAGACGGGGGCAACAATCTGTGTGGTTTCTATCATGTCAGCCTGAGGTCATCATCCCTGACTCGACAGAGCTTTGGTCCAGTCTCCCCGAGAAATCAGGCTGCCGCATCAGCCGTGAACTGGTTACTCCTCTGGAATAGGGTTTCCCTTTCAGTCTTTAAATTCCTCGGTCTTTATGTCACTTCCCTGCTAACCAGGACAAAAATAAATAAATGCATTCCCCAAGCGAGTAAAGAAAGACAGACAAGCAGAGAAAATGACGTTCGTGCGCTCCAAGAGGGCTCCTGATTAAGGACCGGGAAGGGAAGAACAACAGTGTCCTTGAGACCCAGTGGCGTGTGGTTGCCCCCTGTACCCTGTTTCTTTGGAAGAAGGATTTGAATGCAATACTTTACAAATATTTATATGCTGGTAACTGTGTTCAAACGATAGCCATGGTCTTGGCACAGCCCAATTTGAGCCAGGAAATTTGGACTTAAGGCAGCAGGAACACTACTCTTGGCTCTCTGGGGTTGGGCTTGGTGCCATGACTCATGAATCATGGCTACCCACCTACGGTTCGGAGGCCCCTGACAGCACATTCCACGCAGAGACGCCCCGCCTGCCCCTGGAGGAGTGCAGGCTCCTTCAGAGAAGGGGCAGTGAAGCCTTCCTTAAAGACAGCTTTCCCCCACACATACCACCTGCCCCGTGTTTCCGTCTTGGCGAGGAAGGGGTTGGAGAAACACCACACATTCGTGAGGCCACACTTGACGGGGCGCCGCTATGTTAATTCTCACACGACACCTGAAAGTTTGCTTTATTTGCCCATTTGCGATTCTAGGTGCTGGGAACATCTACGTGAGGAAACGAAGCAAGCCGGCCTCGTGGTGCTTCCAGTCTACAGAGGAGGAAATATAAACATCTTACAAAATGGACGGCGTGTAAATCAACTCTCATAAGCCACAAGGCTGTGTGTTGTAGAGAAATAGAGCCAAGCGAGGAGAAGGTGCCAACGCACAGCAGCTGGAGGCCCGGTCGACAAGGTCAAGGACAAAGCTTGAAGGAGAGGAGGGAACACCCTGCAGCTGCCCAGGAGAAGAGGATTTCCCAGAGAGGCCCTGACACAGGCCTGCGAGCAGGGAGAGGGTGGGGCTGTGGATGGTCGCAGGTGGGGGGGGTCACAGGGTTGGGTCACAGCGTCACCACACGTAAGGACGGGGGATTGGCTCTGGGAGATGGGCAGCCACTGGGATGGAGTTTGCAGACCCAGCAGACCATTAACAGGGTCACTGCTGCCCCAGCCTCCCTGAGGGCACCCTCATGTCCCAGCCCACCTGCGGCTGGAATTTCTCCCTCTAGAGCCAGGGTCCCTCACTGGGGCCACATTCTGCCTGTTGGATCAGCAAAGCTGGAACAGCTCAGAGGACCGTTGAGTTGAAAGGAATTGCAACCTCATGAAGTCACTGAGGGACTAGCCGAGGGCTGATCCCCCAGGACTGGCCTTGCCTCACCCCTACCTGGGACGGCTATGTGCGGGAGGGTTATGGTGAGGGAGGGGCCACCGCCACTTGGCCACTTGTCTAGAGATGCACCATGTGGTCTCAGCCCCCCTCTGAGCCTTGGCAACGGGCTGGGGGTGGGGTGGCCAGACATTGCCAATTTCCAGGCTCAACGTTATATTCCCAAAACATAAATTAATCTTCCCATGAAAGGAGGAAATACGTTTTGCTTCATATTGCTTTATACTTAAAAAAAAAAAAAAAAGGTCTTTTATCTCCAGTATGACTAGGGATGAAATATCACTAACTTCATATTTCGAGATAATTCCCCTTCCAGCCAATGTTCCCCCAGGAATAAAGATGTGGCCGGCACACATTGTTGCGACTGCATTTTCTTCCTTTGTGGTAAACACGCTCCTCCAGGCTCCCTCTGATTGCTGGGTCCTGGCGTGTACCAGTCATTGCTGACCCGAGAGGTCTGGCTCTAACTTCCTAGAATGGCCAGGAAGGTTAACAAGTTAATAAAATCCTATTTATCAGGCTCCTGAGTCCATTTCCTCTTCCCTGTGGCTCATGGTTATAATTATTCTTTATGGACTCTCAGCCTGCCTTTAGATCTGGTTTCCCTGAAACCCTCCTATTTCCTGAGAGTCACTCCACAGAGAGAGCTCAGTTCCATGGAAAGATGTCTGTTACTCATTTCCACCTGATGTAGCAAGGGTCAGTCAAAGGTGGAGCTTAGTTGGTCCACATTTTACCTTGGATGCCACTCCTTCTCCTCTCTGGACCATGGGAAAGCTGGTGGTCCCAGCTCCAAGCCACATGTTAGGAGGCCATGGCCAGCCTCTGACCATGTTGCGGCCCCAGAGTTCTACATGCAAACCACCTGCACATATGAGGAAAAACCACAGCAATGTATGTGAAACTGCTCCAGACGGCTGCAATGGAAGCGTGGGAAACCCAGGTTTCCCTCTGCACTGTGCAGGGAGACAGAGAATTGAAACCACACTGGCTAGACCCTCTCCTATCAGTGAAGATGTGTTTATCGGGGGCTCTGGCGGCCTGGGAGACCCCACCTCTGATGCTGAGACAATTAAGTGCAGGAGGACCCTCTATCTTTGAGCAGGACAGGGGTGAGGTTGTGTGTGCCCTGTGCTGGGGGACATGTCAGGCTCCAAATCTCCTGGGACAGGCTCCGGGGTTATGGAGAATGGCACCCTGACAGCTCCCTGGGGACCAGCCTTGTCCAAAAGGAATGGCTGAATCCAGCTCTCCACTCCAGCAGCTTGCTGGTGTCTCATGGCGATGACTTTGACTGCTTCTAGGTCTCTATGTTAACTGAATTTCAAACATTGGCTGTGGAGGTTTGGCCTATAAAAGTACAGTGTGGTTTTGATTTGTATTTCCCTGATGCCGAGTGATATGGAGCACTTTTTCATATGCCTGTTGGCCATCTGGATGTCTTCTTTGCAGAAACGTCTGTTCATGTCCTCTGCCCATTTCTTGATTGGATTATTTGTTCTTTGGGTGTTGAGTTTGTTAAGTTCTTTATAGATTTTGGTCACTAGTCCTTTATCTGATATGTCGTTTGCAAATATCTTCTCCCATTCTGTCAGTTGTCTTTTGGTTTTGTTAACTGTTTCCTTTGCTGTGCAAAAGCTTTTGATTTTGATGAAATCCCAAAAGTTCATTTTTGCCTTTGCTTCCCTTGCCTTTGGCGATGTTCCTAGGAAGATGTTGCTGCGGCTGAGGTCGAAGAGGTTGCTGCCTGTGTTCTCCTCAAGGATTTTGATGGATTCCT
The DNA here is from genome assembly GCF_020171115.1 of Neogale vison. Classification (NCBI taxonomy): domain Eukaryota; kingdom Metazoa; phylum Chordata; class Mammalia; order Carnivora; family Mustelidae; genus Neogale; species Neogale vison. The sequence goes on from NC_058093.1 coordinate 43,919,348, forward strand.
TTCTCACATTGAGGTCCTTAATCCATTTTGAATCTATTTTTGTGTGTGGTGTAAGGAAATGGTCCAATTTCATTTTTCTGCACGTGGCTGTCCAATTTTCCCAACACCATTTATTGAAGAGGCTGTCTTTTTTCCATTGGACATTCTTTCCTGCTTTGTCGAAGATTAGTTGACCATAGAGTTGAGGGTCTATTTCTGGGCTCTCTATTCTGTTCCATTGGTCTATGTGTCTGTTTTTGTGCCAGTACCATGCTGTCTTGATGATGACAGCTTTGTAATAAAGCTTGAAGTCCGGAATTGTGATGCCACCAACTTTGGCTTTGTTTTTCAATATCCCTTTGGCTATTCGAGGTCTTTTCTGGTTCCATATAAATTTTAAAATTATTTGTTCCATTTCTTTGAAAAAGATGGATGGTACTTTGATAGGAATTGCATTAAATGTGTAGATTGCTTTAGGCAGCATAGACATTTTCACAATATTTATTCTTCCAATCCAGGAGCATGGAACATTTTTCCATTTCTTTGTGTCTTCCTCAATTTCTTTCATGAGTACTTTATAGTTTTCTGAGTATAGATCAAAACCACAATGAGATATCACCTCACACCAGTCAGAATGGCTAAAATCAACAAGTCAGGAAATGACAGATGCTGGCGAGGATGCGGAGAAAGGGGAACCCTCCTACACTGTTGGTGGGAATGCAAGCTGGTGCAACCGCTCTGGAAAACAGCATGGAGGTTCCTCAAAATGTTGAAAATAGAACTGCCCTATGACCCAGCAATTGCACTACTGGGAATTAACCCTAAAGATACAAACGTAGTGATCCAAAGGGGCACGTGCACCCGAATGTTTATAGCAGCAATATCCACAATAGCCAAACTATGGAAAGAACCTAGATGTCCATCAACAGATGAATGGATCAAGAAGATGTGGTATATATACACAATGGAATACTATGCAGCCATCAAAAGAAACGAAATCTTGCCATTTGCGACAACATGGATGGAACTAGAGCGTATCATGCTTAGCGAAATAAGTCAAGCGGAGAAAGACAAATATCATATGATCTCCCTGATATGAGGAAGTGGTGATGCAACATGGGGGCTTAAGTGGGTAGGAGAAGAATCCATGAAACAAGATGGGATAGGGAGGGAGACAAACCATAAGTGACTCTTAATCTCACGAAACAAACTGTGGGTTGCTGGGGGGAGGGGTGTTGGGAGAAGGGGGGTAGGGTTATGGACATTGGGGAGGGTATGTGCTTTTGGGTAAATTGGAAGGGGAGATGAACCATGAGAGACTATGGACTCTGAAAAACAATCTGACGGGTTTGAAGTGGCGGGGGGGTGGGAGGTTGGGGTACCAGGTGGTGGGTATTATAGAGGGCACAGCTTGCATGGAGCACTGGGTGTGGTGAAAAAATAATGAATACTGTTTTTCTGAAAATAAATAAATTGGAAAAAAAAAGTACAGTGTGTGTGTGTGTGTGTGTGTGTGTGTGTGTGTACGCACACAGGTGTGCACTTTTTACAATGCATAGAGAAGGAACATGGCAGTACCCAAGGGAGCTCCAGATTCCTTGGTTCCGCCTCTGTGTCTCAGCTCCCTGCCTCTTGGCAGAGAGAAGCTGCAAGCAAGTTAAAAATTTCCCCCTTACTTCTACCTTGAAAGGGCTGGTCTAGGACCTAAACACTCACTTTAGAATCCATCTGCACCCTGGTGCTGGGCAGGCATAGACCTCCCTCTGCAAGGAATTAAAAACCAGCATATCAGGCTACCTGGGTGGCTCAGTTAGTTAAGCGTCTGCCTTGGGCTCAGGTCAGAGTCCTGGGATTGAGTCCCGAGTCGAGCTTCTTGCTCAGCGGGGAGTCTGCTTCTGCCTCTCCCTCTGCCCACTCCCAAGCTTGTGCTCTCTCTGTCTTGATCACTGCCTCTCTCTCTCTCAAATAAAGTATTAAAAAAGATAAAACCCAGAGTATCAATCACAACTAACCAGGCATGAGACTCTAGTAATTAATTCCATATTCAGCAGTCAAAAGAAGAAAATAACATGATCAGCCCATTAAATGCCAATGAATGTTTCTGATAAAATCAAATCTATCTTAATGAATTTTATACACACACATGCTACAACACAGCCCTTACATAGAAGATCACACTGTGGTTCTGGAATAGGGGCTTTAAAATCTCACTACAAAAATCACGGTCATGCCTGATGGTGCCACATAAAATCATTCAGATTAGAGTCGGAGCAGTGAAAAGGATGCTCGTGTCCATTATTCATATTCATAATCTTGTTTTGCAAGTATCTACCAATGGAATTAGATAAGAGATGATTCCATGCTAATATAATCGCACATCTGATAATCAACTAAAGAAATTATTAGAATTCACAGAATTTAGGGAGTTGCTTGGTTTTTTAGATTAATGATTTAAAATTACTCATTTCCCCTTACCTGAAAAACAAGCCTTTAAAAAACACAAAGGAAGGACTCCCTTTACAAATACAGTAACATCTGAATAGTGAAGAAGGAATTTTACAAGGATTTTAGGACCTATGAGGAAAATATGTTCTTCTGCTGGGAGAGAGAGACTCTATTGTGCATAAATGAGATAACAATTTATCTTTGTAATGGGAGACTGGGTGGTGTGAAGGAATGAAATCACCCTGAATTAGGCTATGTACTCCATGTGATATTAAGTAAACTGCAAGAGGATACTTTGGAGTTTCACAGCTGAGCACGTGAGAAATCAGACACAGAAAAACAGTTGTGATTCATCCAGGGATTTGTGAGGAGGAAAGTGATGAGGGCTCTCTTTCCCAGAATCTGTGATGTTGTATTTTTCCAGAAAAAAATTGAATGCCTCGCATAGGACCACGGACGGTCTGAGTCATTGTGCTGGATGGATGGGTGGAAACAGGCTGAAAGGCCATGTGCCTGTCTGATATACGGACTCAGGGGTATTCTTATTTCAGGTAAGCTTTCGAACATCTTTGAATATTTTGAATATTTTAACATTTGTTCTACTGTCTTATTCATAATAGTCCCTCTTCTCTTCTATTTTATTTTGTACAAATCCTGAAGTCTGTCCCTCACATCCGTGACAGTATCTTCAGTATTGGTTTTGTATCTCTGCTAGTGTGACTCTTCCTTAGTTTTATTTTGTGGATTTCAAATGCACATAATAAAACAAATTCAATTAATGCCAAAGTGTATGCAGAAAAAGTTGAGTTTCTCTCTTATTGTAATTATCCAGACCCTCAGTCTGTCATTTCCAAATTTTTGTGTATCTTTCCAGAAATTTCCTCTGCAAATTGCAACATAACCTACAGAAGGAGCAGCATAGTATAGCGACTTAAAAAAAAATCCTATCATGTCAGCACACATAAATGTACTTTGTAGCTATCCATGACTGCATAATATTCCTTTTGATACAAATGCCATCCATTATTTCTGAATATTTAAGTTTTTCCGCTTTTCCACTTTGTATATTTTATTTCAAAAATGCTATGTATTAACGACTGTCTTGACACACACGTATAAGAATATCTAAGATAAAATTTTGCACGTGGAATTGATGTTTAAAGTGCCATCTGCTCTCATGGTGGGGGCAGTTGGTAATGTCTGGAAACTGTTTTGGTTGTCATGACCAGGAGATGGGGTTCTGTTGGCATCTAGTAAGTGGAGGCCAGATGTTATGCTAAACATCCAACAATTCCTGACAAGGTCCTTCTCAGCATATAGACAGCACCTATCTCGGCAAGGTTAAACAGCTTGCCCAAGGTCAAAGAGAAAGTAAGTACATAACCAGAATTGAGCCCTGGTTTATTTGCTGCAGAACCCACACTTACATTTTCACTCTGAAGCTGATATCCACATAGAATAAAGACACAAAAAAGAGATGAATAAAATTAAAAATCATATCATCAAAGAAAAAGGCAGTGGAGGTCCAACACACCATCAGTGGGTGTCTCTAATGCAGAGCACAACCAAACAAAGCAGGGAAGCATATTCAGAGATGTTGTTGAAGGACCGTTCCCAACATGAAGGAGGCACTGGATCTGCTGCTTGAAAGCCCACATTATATTCCTGGAAAATGTGAATAGAGAAAATTCATCCTGAAATATATCCTGGTAAAATGAGTTAACTCTAAGGATGGGGCTAGTCTACCACAAATGTTCAGACAGAAGAAATACAGACAGCCTTAAATGAAAAGAAAGATATGGCATGTCTGTACCCAAACTCTGCCTGACGCGACTGTCACAGAAGCAGACTCCATGGCATTGAGATGGGAAACCGTGAGCCCTCATCATTGTACTCGGTGAGATTGTTCTTCACGTATAAAGTCAACAAAAAGTCATTATCGAAAATGCAATGAACTCTTCCTGGAAAAGGAGCACACCATACTTGAAGTGATTAAAAATAAAGAGCACATGCAAGGAAAAGGTATCATGGAAGGTGGTGAGCAGTTAAATATAGGACCAGCAGTAAACATGTGTAGTGAACTATGTAAAAGTCAACATTTTGAAGGAAGAGAATCCAGGATAAAATTTTTAGAATAATCAATGATAAAGGCAGACTAAATTTCCTGTGTTTATTAATAGAAGGAAGAGGTCAGAGTGAGCTCAACAGGACATGTAATGGGTGGTCATAGGAGAGAGGTGAAAGTTTCATTTTTAAAATTTCCCTTCTGGGGTTGAGGAGCAAATATTTAGTGCTATCTGTCCCTATTATTTAAAGCTACAGAGTTAGTCACTGGGAGAACTCAGGACAAATTATATGGCTCTTAAATTTTCACAAGATGTAAAACATATTGATCATAAAATGAGACATATAAAAGGAATAGAAAGTATTTCATTCTGCCTGAAAAGCGTAGGGAGCACGGATAACTTAATATGTGAAAACCTATTAGCATAATTCCTTATGTTGCCAGATTTATGGATAAACCATATGGTCATCTCAGTAGATGCAGAGAAAAAAAAAACATTCAATTTAAATTTAACACTCATACATGATCAAATAACAACTCAGCAAACTAATAAAAAAAAGGAACATTCTGAATTTAATAAAAGACATAAATGACACAGAAATCATCCTATTTGGGTGGTGAAACACTAGAAACATTTATTTTGAAGTGAAGAGCAAGAAAGTGTTGTCTATGATCATTATTTTATGATTAATATTGTACTAGAACCCCTGGCAAGAATAATAAGACAAGAAAAAAAGATTCCCTCACCCCCTCCACACAAGTCCCCAAACTAAGTAAAATAAGAAGATATTGGAAAGAAAGAAAGTTATTGTTTCCAGCAAACATGCAGTAGAAAATGTAATTATAAACTTTTCTGCCAATAACACAGTAAAACTCAAAGGAATCTGGGAATAAATCTAACAAGAGATGAGAATTACTTTTATTGAGAAAATTATAACAGTTTACAAATAATTAAATCAGTAGAGATGCATTCTGTGTTCGCAAGAGGGATGATAACTTTATGGTGGTGATATCAGTTCTCTCTAAATTAACTTTTGAATTCCATACAGTTTCAGTCAAAATCCCATGGGGTTGTCGATGAAACTTGACATTAGCTTTATAGTAAAATCCATGTGGGCTAAGAATAGAGAAGAATAGAAAAGGCATTCTGAAGAGGGATGACCACAAGAAGTGGTTACCATAACATTATAGTAATTACAACAGTGTGATGTGCGCACAGGGATGAGCAGACAGACCCAAGAAAACAGAGCAAAGGACTCAGAAGGCGATCCGTGTGTATTTGTTCTACCAGAGTCTACCAAAGCTCTGGGATAAAACACTGACAGAAAGACCAGCTGGTGAAGTATGTTACTCTTGCAATTACCGACCACATGGGGAAAATAGAGAGAAATGTACACCTGACACAGTAGCCCGTAATAAATTCCAGATAAGCTAAAGAAATAAGTTTGATGAGTACAAAACAGGACAGTAGCCATTGCTGGTGAAGATGTACAGGTAGAGAAAAGGTGACATTTCTGACCTGTAGTGCTTGGCATTGGGGTGGGGGGGGATGTAAGTAGGATGATTTCTCTGGAAGACAGTTGATGATGGATATGTGCTATATGCTTGCCTTTCCCTCACTCAGAAAGCTTCACATATGAAGATGTTCATTATAGCACATAGCACTACTGTGTAAAAGGGAAGACTGAAAGACACCTAAATGCCCATATATGGAAAAATGGATGAATTATGCCGTATTCGTAGGATAGAATCCTAAATAGATCCGAACAGGCCCATATGGAGTAGAACAGGAGGAGGACAGAAATGTCAACTGTGTGAATAACATCACATCTTTGAAAAGAAGTAACATCTGAAGCGAAAATAGAAAAAGCAGTTGAATATATAAATTACTGTGTTGACAAATGGTACCAGTGTTCCTCTTGGGGAAAAATGTGTCTGTTCAGGAAAAATGGTCTTAATAAACCACTTTAGGTACAAAAGGGAAAACCCAGACAGTTTCTTTCACAGGAAAAGACGTCTGAAAGAGGATACGCTATGCTATTAAGTGGTGATGAATTTAGGAGTGTGAGATCATAGAAAATGTTTACTCGAAAGCTGAATATCCTACTCTGCAGGTCACTAGAATGGAGAATACATGTCACTATGCATTTGTCCAAACTCTTAGAACACCAAGAATGACCCCTAATGTAAATTACGGATCCTGGGTGATAATGACGTGCCCAAGCAGGTTCATTCCTTGTAACAAATGCACCCACTGGTAGGGTTGTTGATCACGAGGGAGGCTGTGCATGTGTGGGGGCAGGAAGCACATGGGAGGTCTCTGCACCTTCCACTCAATTTTGCTGTGAACTTGAAACTGCTCTAAAACATAAAGTCTATTTAAAAATACCCCCAAACCAAACTTGTGATGTAGCTGAAAAAAGTATTTTAGTTCAAAGATCTTAATGTTTGTACCTTTTACAATATCGCTTATTACCTTTGTATTTGAGAAAAATAATTAAGCTTCAACTATACTAGGAATTACAGAAATGCAAATGACAACAAGGAAATACCATTTTTACACAGACCACATTGTCAAAAAATGTAATTAAAGTGACATGACCTCTTATTGGCAAGAGTTCAGGAAACAGACACTCTTCTTTAGTGCTGGTGGAACGTAAATTAATATAGATTATCTGGAGGGCATCTAAACCCTGGAAAACATTAGACCCTTTAAATTGTAATTCCACTTTAAGTAAATTAACCCTAGCCAAGGTCAGAGATGTGCAAAAATATTTACATAAAAGGGAGTATGTTGTTTCTTAGGTGATAGAGGTAAAATATAGGAGACCCCGGTATGCCCAACAATAGACAAATTTATTTAAGCAAAATATGCTAAAACTATATCATGGAATACTACCCAATTATTAAAATAAATTTTCAAAAAATATTCAGTTTTATGGGAAAATGTTTGTGATATATTAGTAAGCTTTAAATGTGAATTTCAAAACATTATTACAGTTTGACTCCTCTTTTTTGTGTGTAGAATAATATATGTATGTGTGTGTGTGTGTGTATATATATATATATATATATATATATTTGAACACAAATACATATAGAGAGAAAAAGGAGAGGAGAAAGAGAGAAAGAATATATCAATAGAAAGAAATAGACCAAAATGTTAAATGTTAAGTGGGCTAGTTTCTGACAGGTTTAACATAGTTTCTGTATTTGCTTATCTTTGTACAATATATTGCTTTGATAGTAATTTTGAAGTGCTAGAAACCACCCAGGTGGTTCAGTGGGTTGAGCATCAAACTCTTGATTTCAGCTCAGGTCATGATCTCAGGGTTGTGAGATCCAGCCCCACATCTGGCTCCATGCTGGGCAAGGAATCTACTTGAAATTCTCTGGCCCTCTGGCCCTCCCACCCCCATATCATGCAAGTGCTTCTCTCTGTCTGAAACGAATGAATAAATAAGATGCAGGAGAAAATACTTCTAGCTTGTGGACACTGAGCAGCCCAGTGCATTGTTCACATGACCTGTGGCTGGTGGACTTAGTTGCCTTCTAGTCCAGTGGCAAGAGTAATCTAGATTTCACTCCTTCTGAATCCAGCCTTTGCACTGCAAAGCAATTTAGATGTACAGAGAAAAGGGAAATGTTATTGTAGGGTATTTACAAGCAAATCAAGAAATCAGAAACATTCAAATATGAATGTGTAATTCTTTATCTCCATGAATGCATATGGCACAGATAAATAAGGACAGATGCATCACGTGGTATTCAAGTTCTAATGGTAGGGAGTAAATTAGAATCCCACCAGGGCTTGAACTGAAAATGAACTACTGGGGAGGAATACCATTTTTGTTGTGAAAATAAAGGTACTAATTTGATAAGAAGATTAAGGGAGTGGATTTCAGGGAAGGGAGGTTTCCTTGTTAAAAATTTACCATTGCTAATGGAATTCATTAATCACTCCCATCTGCTATGTCTGGTTATAAAAATAGCAAACTAAGAAGGAAAATTATGGAGATCTTACACCTCTGAAATGTTCTTGCACTTTTTAGGTAATTGGACATTTAGCTTTTATATTTGGCAAAGGGTAAATGTTTACTAAAATATAAAATTCAGTGTTATTTGCATAAATATTTATGCAAGTATCTATACGAATAACAAAATAGAGAGCACACACAAAGTGTTTCTGGAAATGAAGTGAGCACAGTATAAAGGACATTTACTCCACCACGAGGCAGAAGCGTTCCTGCTCACCTGTTGGGTGTATTCTTACTGTTCGTAGTTAGGAAACTGACAGCATGTTTGCCGATGCTAATATTTCAGTTCTCCTCTTTACTGATCATCTATCCAGTCGCATGTGATCTTATCCTTAGCTGTTGAGGGTTCTAGGAGTCCTAATGATTTCAGAAATGATGCCCATTCCTTCTGGAAATTCAGGAAAAGAAGGACTAATTTATTTGAGGTTATGGTATATATTATAAAAATATCAGATAAGCAAAAATTTTAGTTGTCTAAAAGAAAGTTTATTTTTACAATGCATTGAGCACATGCTCTGTTCTGACCTATATTCTGGGATCTGCATTTAGAGACATGGTTAACTCTATCCCAGCCGTCAAGGAGTTCAGTGTTTGGGAGGGACCTCCAAAGGTATAATTCAATACGACAAGTTTGTCGAGAGTGGCTGGCACTAAGTACTCCTGTACCATGTTACTTGTGCCCTAAGGTGTTGGGGACATGATCGTCTTCAGTGCTATTTGTGGACATTCTCATTCTCCCAAACACAAGTAGGATAATACTTGTCTACTCTCATGTAGTTTGGTGTGGGCATTTGTGGTTTGCCTTACCTTGATAATCATGGAAGCTAGATTGCTGAGTGGTTAAAATGGCAGTTTCACTATTGGCTACACTGGACACATAACGTGAGTGAGAAACAAGCCTTGCTGTGTTAAGCTCCTGAGATTTGGGAGCTATTTGTTTCTGCAACATAGCTCAGTCCTGCTGACTAATACAAAGATATCCAGAGACTAACATGGAGCCCCACCTTAATGTTCTTCAGGGGCACCAAGACTTCCTCAGCAGGAAAAGAGCTAAAATGAACAGATGGAAAGAACCAAGTGTTAGCAAGGACATGGAGCTCTAGCACAGCTGCCAGAGGGAGGACACATTGATAAAACCACTTTGGAAAAGAAGCTGAGCATAGACACTCTGCTTGATCCAACTTGGATCTTCACTCCTCATTATACACTCAACAAAATGTGAACACAAGCACTCAAAGACACCTACAAGTATAATACCATGGTAGTCAAAGTCTACCTTCACCATCCACCATCAGCTGCACAGATAAATTTATTTCAATATACACACACACAATGGAATACTACAGAGTGATGGAAAAATATCATAAACGTACTGAGTGAAAGACGTCAGACATGAAAAGAATGCTGTAGGTTTTGTTTACATAAAGTTTACCAAAGGCAAAACAAAAACAAAAACCAGTGGTGTGGGAATCCAGGAGAGTGGCCTCCTCCAGGGAGGATGGGAGCAGTGAGGGAGAGGGGCATTTGGTTTGGGACCAGGGTTGGGTCTGGGCTAAAGTGTGTGTTCACTTTGCAAAAATTCATCAAGTTGTACACTTTCACTTCATTTATTTTTCCATTTAAATATGTATTGCAATTAAGAAGTTTATTGAGAGCGATCTCTCTTTTTCTTTTATTTCTTTTCAGGGTTCCAGAATTCATTGTTTATGCACCACACCCAGTGCTCCATGCCATATATGCCCTCCATAATATCTACCACCAGGCTCACCCAACCCTCCACCCCTCTCCCCTCTGAAACCCTCAGTTTGTTTCTCAGAGTCCACAGTCTCTCACAGACAGTGATCTTTTAAAACAATGTTCAACTTGAAACAAAAAAATTGTTGCCATTAACCATGATCTAAAACTATTGTTAAGCTTTTCTTTGGCTGTAGACTGTCTTTTGCTTTTCATTAGGTCTATGAATTTGGCCTCCTCAAAGGAGGCGTCCTCATCAGGGATGCGTCTGGATGCTGAGGCAGGCTTCTAGAGCTCCTTCACCTAGCATGCCCTCACCAAAATGGTTCCTCAGCCAGGCCTGCAGGAAAGGGCAGCCAACTGGGACCAAGAAGGCAGGGCTCAAAGCCCCAGCTCCTCTTGTGGTGTTTCTGAACCCCAGAGTCCTCCTCTATGAAAAGGAACCACCAGGCACCACCCTGAATCAGCGTACAGGTTGCTACAGACACTGACGCCGTCATCTGCACCCGGTGGCGCATGTCCCCAAACAGGTCCACGAACAGGTCTCTCTTGTGATTTCTGCTTCTGCTCCTTCAATGGCATCTGACCTTCTGACAGCTGCCTCTTTTCTTTAGCAAGAGTATTTCCAGACCTGTGCATCATCCACCTGATGAATCCTGAGCCAGAGCTGAGGAAGGAGGTGGAGTGGTGTGGGGGGTGGGACTGTGCTGGTTGCTATGGCGACATTTAAATTCTCCCATCACCTACTTTCAGCCAGTAGTACAACTTTAGGGTCTTTTTTCTATTTCTCCAAATGGAGTAGATAGAATTCTTGGGCTTTTTCAGGTAAAGAGCATGAGGTGAGGGCTTGGTACACGGAGAACTAACAGATGTATCTGTCAGCCGTTAGACATGGAGATTCTCCTTACTTAGACCTTTTCCAAGTTGTGTGTATAGCAAAAGGTAAGAACAATTTTCTCTGAGATGTGAACCCTGGGTGCTCACAGCCTCACAAACTCCTATGTGTTTCCATGGGGCCTCCAGGCTTTACCTGTCCAGGGGCCAGTTTCACACTAGTGAAGTGTGAAGTGAAACTGGCACATGGGATTTCCCTGTCTGGCTTTTCATATAAAACCCTAAGTACTATATCATTCCATCACGATCATATAAAATTCATAATTGTTCTAATTATATTGAGAGGACAGCATTACAAAAATTTTGCTGAAATTTTTTAAGATCACAGGTCACCCAAAGCCACGTTAGCACTTCTTGCTCCCCTATCTAAAATCTTCCAATGGCTTCGCTTTGCTCTGGAATAAGAGCAGACCTCAAATCCTGGCTGAGTCTCCAGTCACATCCCCACCTGGGGTCCATCCCTCTGCATCATCCGTGTTCCTCTTCTGGCTCACAGAAGGCACACCGGCAAGACCTCAGCTCCAACACTGCCTCAAGGGGGCCCTTCTTGACTCCCACCAGGCAGAGTTGGGGACCACCAGTGTCATGGTGGGAGCCTAGGCTTTACATACCACAGCAAGTAATTGCATCATTGTCTGTGGGGTTATCAGCTCAATACTTTCTCTACTTGTAGGTGGTAAACCACACCACACAGGTCCCCATCATCTTGCCTGAATCTGGCAGATGTTCAGGACAAGTTTGCTGAATGGCAGAACCAGCTTGCTGTACCAACACAAGAATATTGCTGTATATGGGTTTACCTCTGATCTTTGTGTATATGCATACATGATTTCTACCAGTCTACCACCAGTATATTCATCATCTCATGTTAAAAGGTCTTTTTAAGTGAAAACACCCATGAATGTATTATCATCTGACTTTGCCCCATTGATGGGCAAGATGTTTCCTGAGGTACAGCTCTTGCATCATCAGAAGGCGTGATCTGAGCAGCCGGCAGGTGGCTGCAGATGGGAAGTGGGGAGGTTTCCCACATGTGCTCAGAGAAGACCAACTGCACCTGCTCTGCCTGGCAGTGGGGTCCCGGAAGGCTGAGCTTCATCCACAGACACCTCTGAGGCAGCTGGTACAGGGTCTGTGGCTGAACTGATGTCACTTAACTTCAAGCAAGCAAAGCAAAAGCCACAGTTCTGTTTTAGTTGGATATGATAACAAAACCTTAGATGGACCTGCCCTTCCCACATCAAAACTGGCCATTTCACACCCATTTGGAGAGCCTGCATTTCACCATGAGCATCTTCCTCAAGGAGGTGGTGCAGAAAACAAGGTTTATTCAATGTCTCTAGACGTGGAAAATGTGAACTTTCGGATCTTCGGTGTAGAACCTGGGGTTATGACCCTCATTTCATTTTATTTATTTATTTATTTTTCTTGTATGATAGGATTCTATTTCTTTTTCTTTTCTTAAATATTTTATTTATTTGACAGAGAGAGATCACAAGTAGGCAGAGAGGCAGGCAGAGTTGGGGTGGGAAGCAGGCTCCCTGCTGAGCAGAGAGTCTAATGCGGGACTCGATCCCAGGACCCTGGGATCATGACCTGAGCCGAAGGCAGTGGCTTTAACCCACTGAGCCACACAGGCGCCCCCCCTTTTTTTTCTTCATAACACCACCACCCTCTCTCTACACCCCTTCTCCCAGCAACCCTCAGTTTTGATCCTCATTTTAAAGGTGAGCAGGCTGTATTTTTAAGCCAGCCTTCCTTGGGGCCACTCTGCCTCTCCCAACTCTTCAGACCAGACACAGAGAGATTTTAACGAGAGGTGCAGTGTAGCGTTTATCTGTCATCTGTCAAAAGTGACCTTGGACTGACCCAGAACCCCTGGGGAACCACTCTAGGGACCCTTGTGAAGTGTGTGTGGTCTCCCCAGTAAACTTGGAAACAGAAGAAAAACAAAGCCTTGACATACTTGAGGGGGGCATCTGAAAAGGTAGGGACATTGATGTCAGCACATCTAAAGGGAAATCCGCTTGGCATCTCTCCAGGGGACTTGCCATGAACGAGGACTGTGTGTTTGGAGATCTCAGAACCGCATGCTTTTACCCTCCACATTTTCTCCATATGCTGCGTCATTGTAGCGGGATGATTGTTCCTTGCTTATAAAGTGCACTTGTCTTTATTCCCATAGGAAAGAGCATAACAAACAGAAATCAGGTCCTTTTACTGTGCAGAAGATGGGCCATAATACTAAGTCTGCCCCAGATGTTCTGACTCGAAGCCCCATGACTCTGAGCATGAAGGGCCTAGATGAAAACGAAAAACAGAAACAATAGTGTGAGCACAGAGCCAGGTTTGAGCGCTTGACACCAGATAATGGTTTTAATGAATTTTTTCCCAGGACGTGGTGGACTGTTGGACTTGGATAAATTGACTGGCAGTGCTGGCATTATACAGACAGCCTTGAATGTCAGATTCAGTTTGTGTAATCAACCAAATGACCATTTCACCTCTCCTTCCCCATCCACAATGCCCTCCTTCTCCCAATTCTTCACCCCATTCAAAGTGGGAGGAGTGTCAAGGCCAGAACACGAGCTTTGCATCAGAAGGCCTTGTGTGATACCAGCTGGGCGATTTACCATGGGTGTGACCCCGGGCAAGCCCTGACCTTTCTTTGCGAAGCGTAGATGGTGTCTTCCCTGATGACCGCACAGAGTTGTTGCAAGAATCGGAGTGCATGAGCAAGACAGAGAACCAGAGAAGCCTGAGTCATTATCTGTAGGACATTTAAAAATAATTCTTGAATTTCAATTTCCTTACATGGATTAGAACTCTTAGGTAAGGGGCGGAGTCCCATTCATCTTTTTCCCTGGACTATAATAGATATCTGTCTACATTTGCTGAAGTCAGCCCTAATCTCTACCGACTCATTGAAAAGAATCATTTGCTTGGCAGGAAACAAGCATCCCCAGGTTCACTTATCCCAGGCCTGTCTCTGTCAGGTGTTTCTTCTAGGTTTATGTGTGTTTTTCCACTTTTTCTCCAACTAGAAAAGTGCCAGGAGCATGCTAGGCATCCAAAAAGTACTACTCAATGAATGGGCAAAGTCTTCCGTTTTCAGTCCCTAATTGCAGAAGCAGACGAGTGTTCTGTGTAACCAGCTCCCACTGTTGGTCTGTTCACCCAAGCTCATTGCTGGTTTATAAGTTTGGATAATATAGCCCAGGACCCAAAATGGGTGTTCCTAACTTAATAAAAGAACAGCTGTCACATTTACTTATATTGTTAATCAGAACCCTTCTTAACCCAGGTTCGTCTCAGGAAAATAGTCTCTGACCATAAGCTGGCAATTGAAAAAAAAAATGATATTTAAGGAAATGGAATGGTGAGATCATCAGTTTTTATATCTGTCTGGTAAAGGTTAGGAAGGAAGATGCTCCGAGTAATTAGCGACATAGAAGAAAATCAGGACACTCACAGCTGATAGAAGTATTAATAGATGTAAGACTGCAAGGTAATTTGAGAATTTATGGTAAATTCCACATAAAACCATATACATTTTGACCCCGAACTTCTGTTTTTAGGCATTATTCCCAGGTATCAGAAAATACGTGCAGAAATGTTCACAAAGAGAAGATTGTGACTTGTGGTCAAATGAGGAATGTATTTACTAAATGTTACATGTGTTTTATTCTTCATAAAAACTGAGTTCCAGCCCCATTGCCTTCTATTGACTAGCTTTCCAGAGTTCTTGTAACAGTGATTCACTCTAGGCTGGTGGGATCATGGGTAGATAATGTTTTTCTCTGTTTATCTATAGTTCTTGTATTTTCCGTAGTAAACACTTATGGGTAACAACAAAAATTAGTGTATAAAAAGAACCAGACCTTCCAAGGCTCAAATTGCCCCTTGCTACAGGACTTATTGACAAATTATGCCTTATCCACAATGCTGTGAGTGGTTGTAGGGTACACAGTGGCAGACACTAACTCAAGAATATTAAATATTTACATGATGCAGAGACCAGTGGGGAAAGCACACACATGAAGAGGCCAGCAGGGGAATGTTATGTTTACACAGAATGCAGTTGAAGGAAATTGGTTAGGAAGTCAGGGAGGGAAGGGGAAGAAATACTTGATTGAGAAGGGGGTTGTATTTGAGCATATGGAATGGAGCTGGATTACTGTGAGGATGTCCTGAGGCTTACCTGAACCCTACCATTGCCTTCCTTAGAATGAAGGTGTCCATGGCCATACCTCTCTGATTGCTTTCTCAATATCTGCCAAGATCTGAAATGGCAGTCAGGAGGGAGATGCTTTACAGCAAGCTGGCAATTGTGAGGCCCATGGAGTACATGTTCTATGCCACTGGATAGACACCACTCATTGGTCACAGCCCTTTGGCCAACCCAGATGAATAGATAGAGGTTACTGAGAAACCAGAAATGGAGAACAGTAGTTGAAAATATCCAACTACTTAAAAAGAAAACAAAACATCAGAACAACTATCTTAGTATTTCTGTTCGATTAGAAAGTTCTCTTCTTATCAAAAATATTTTGTATATGGTGCCTGGCACATAATAGACACCCAACAAATATCTGTGAGACAAATAAGTGGATAGGTGTAGGAATGAACACAGAAGGACCCATTGATGTTTTGCATATTATTGTCTTCTATCCATGAAAGTAATATGGCAGTCATTACACAGCGGCCTCTGGAAATTGGACCCACATTTTTTGAATTTCTACACTGTCTGAGGCCCTGTCTGCAGCTACTTTCTCAGAGGAAATGAGAACACGTATGCAGGATATCTGGGGATAGAGACGGTGTGTTATAGGATTGATATTAAAATGACATGAACCACAGAGTCAGGCACTAGGAACGTCAGTGTGGGCCAGAAGGTGCAGAGATTTTGTAAAAGAGGAAGATTTGGGGTGAACCTCTTAAGGATTGACAGGACTTGGGGAGCCCCAGGGATGAGGGAGTGTGCCCAGGAGATGGGAGGCAGGGGCAGGCTCAGGGAGGCAGAGATGGGACGGACTGCTCAGGGAACAGGTAACCACAGACTTTTGTTAAGAGGAATAGAGCCAAATCAGGATTTGATCCATGCCATGAGAGTGAGCAATGTCACATTTCATTATTTTTATAACTTAGATAAATCTCTCTGGGCCCTTGGTGTAGCAAGAATCTGAAATTTGGTCATTTATTTCCATGCTGCTGTCCATCACTAGAGCTGGTTCCCTGTCCATTTTGTCCATTCTGGTAAAGAATGGTGACCACTCTCCTTTTAGGCACAACTTCCCCTTAACCACACTCTCTGGCATGACATGGATTTGTCTGCCTCCGTGAGCCTCAGGGTCTTTCTGTCTCCACCCTCCAGACACCCTGGAGCTGCCAAAGAGCCTCTAGGCACAGAGCGTTGAGTTGTCCTCTCCGTCCTGATCCTCTGGCTCGCTCAGCTTCCCCATTCTGTCCTTCTCATAATCTCTTGAGGGTAGACTCTCTTGAGTCTCTTTCCTGCTCCAGGTCCTGTGCTCTTTCTCCAGGAAAGGTCTTGTCTTGACTTGGCCAATGCTTACTCATGCTTTGAGTCTCAGGAGATCACCTTCCCCTCAGAAGCCCCATCTGGACCCATGACCCTGAATTCACGGTGTCTTGGACTTCTCTCTCTCCCTCATTAGAGTACATTTGCTTCATCTCTGTCTCCTTTCCCGAGTGGACCTCCCCCGACCAGAGCTGTTATGATTCAGCACCCCAGAATATTCTGGAACAGCCTTAGAGCTTAATATAGCATCAAGCCTAGAGCTGTTACCTGGCACTATTCAGTCAGAGAATCAAGGGAACCTCCTCCACAGGGTTATAGAAAACATTACATGAAGTACAGTCTGTGCAACTTGGGGGAGCAAGGCCGAACCCGGAAGGCTTGCCGGGAGGACATCGTGCTGGTAGTAACTTGTGTTGGTCTTGTATGTACGGTAGGCATGTGTTCGTCCTGATACTTGACATGCTGTGTATCATTCAACAATTTCATCACTCACTCCATGAGAAGGTTCTACCCTTATCCCCACTTTATAGTTAGAAAGTGGGAACAGAGGCTTAGTCACAGTCTCGGAAGTGTTGGACTCTCCTCTGGGCCCTGTGACCTCTTGCCTCCCATGTCCTGGCCATTACCCAGCAGGGTGAGCAGGGTGGGAGGGTGTGGAGCAGGGAAGAAGCTGTGAACCACTCTCACGGGTCTGCGGGGAAGGCAGGTGGGTCCCCACGCAGACAAGGAGAGAGGAGGATGGTTTCTGGTGCATGGCTTCTGTGCTCACTGTGAATTAGAGCCGGCCTTGCTCCATGTGTGGAGGGAGGAAGTGGCCGGGAGGTTTGAGGAGATGGTGATGAGGAGAAGAATCCCCATGGTGGTGATAACAGTTCATGCTTATGTCCAGAATGACACCGTGTCCCGTTTGCTCAAGACCATCCCATTCATGCCTGTCAACTCAGGGTGATTACGGGGAATGTCTCTCTTCCCTCTCACCCTGATCTTGCCCTGTTTGCGGGCATCTCCCACTTGTCATGCCTCACCTTCTGAACTTCACATTTTTACACACTCAGATTCATCTGCGCATCAACCTGTGGGGAGCAAGATGGTCCCTGTGCCATGATGAGGTCCATCTTGAGGTTGCAAACAGTGACTTGTGGTGGCCCCAAGATGACCGCAGCCCACATCACCCTCATTTCTGTCCCAGTCTACGGGGTGGGCTGAGATGAGAGTCAGGGGGCCCTGAAGCAGGCAGCGAGGTCCCAAACGATGAGGACCTGGAAAGGTAAATAAGGGAGACATTTAGGGACATCTCCAGACCTCCCCCACCCCTGTCTCAGTGGAAGCTGGTCCATCTGGGCAAACAGAACCACCACTGGCAGCCCCTTTCCTGTGTCTCTCTCACCAGCCGCCCCCCTAAAGTAAACAAGGCGCAAGAGCATTTGCAGGTTTTCCTTCCTGTCTCCCGTAAGCGTTGGCGAAGGCCAATCATTTCATGTATTACAGATAGTTTTGTCGAATCTACAGTAGAGGCAGTTTATAATTTTTCCTAAAGACCAACGGCTCTGACAGAGATGAGGTTGAATAAACATTTATTTATCTCCTGTTTTCCTAGGACAGATGGAGAAGTAGTTTCATGCTCGGGGAAAAGAAATGATTTGAAAAGCCCAGCTCGGGGGATATTGTTACGAGTTCCTGCTCAGTGCTGTGTTATTAAACAGATGGTAAATGTCTTGTTTAAATTCCCTCTATGGGACATCTAGGAGAGAGCTTATGAGCCAGGTTTGGAGCACCGCCCCAGGGTGATTCTGTTGGGGTGGGAGTTGAGCCTTGTCCCCAGCAAGTGTCCCCTCGTTCAACTGTCCCTGCACACACCACAGGACGAGCTAGGTCTGCGTCTGCACCGTGGAAGGGAAAGGCAGGTAATGATGAATCTGATTGCAGATCCCACAGCCTCTAGCTTTCAGTTCAGTTAGAACAGAAGAAAACGTATTTTGTAAGTAGCACTTTTTTACATTGCACGAAGAAAGTGAATTGCAGATGCATCCCCCTGTCAGAGGGCATGGGACAATTCCTCACTGTCACCTTTGGAAGTGGATTCTCTGATACGTGCCGTGGCGAAGGTCCTGCAAACTGGGACAGGGGCGTGGTTCTACCCTATTCTTTGAACTTCCCCGTGTGATTTGCAGGAAGACATAGAAAGCGGACTATCAAAGTGAAAACCTGGAAGAGACACAGTATTGAGATGGAATCCCGGTTCGTCTTGGAAATGAGAATGTTCCCCTTTCCTCCGCTGTCCCGTTTGGGGGAGTCTAAGCATTTGTGCAGCACCTTCATTCTGGATGCTGGGGCCTGAGCTCCCGGCCTCCCACCTGCCCGATTCGGAACGGGCACGTGTGCTTTGTACTCACGGTTTTTATTTTCAACAGCCCTCCAGAGGCAAATGTGTCTCAGGACAGCCAGAGAGCTGCAGAAACAACATCAGACAGCTCTGAGGACCCCACAGACAGAACCTCAGCCCGAAGAATGCCCCAGCGGGGGAGGACATCCACGTGAAAGTTTCCTGCGAGGGGAAACACTCCTTCCCACTGTCTTCCATGGGCCACGACCTCTGTGCATAGGAGAAGCTGCGGGAGGAGTTGGACTTGATTCTTCTTTAGGGTCTGACATGAACCATTTGATCTCTCCCTTCCCAGGGTCGGTTCTCACCACGGATCCCGATGAGGATTTTTATTTTATTTCCTTTCACTGGGGTGAGAACACTTAACACGAGATCTACTCTCTGAATAGACATTTCATGGTGAATACGATGTTGTTCTCCACAGGCTCCACGCTGCACACCAAATCTCGGGAACTCCCTCACTTCGCATAACTGAGATTTTATTCCCAACTTTCCCCAAATCCCTCTCTCCCGTTCCCCCAGCCCCTGGCAACCACCGTTCCATTCTTTTCTTCTCTGAGCCTGACTATTTTTGATTCCTCACGTAAGTGGAAATCAGGCAGTATTTGTCCTTCTGTGACTGGCTTCTTTCACTTTGCATAAGGTCCTTGAGGGCCAACCGTGTTGCTGCACATTACACGATTTCCTTCTTTTTAAAAGCTGAATAATAGTCCATTGTGTATATATAACACATTTTAAAAATCCATTCATTCATCAATGAATGGCGAAGAGGTATATGATCAGACACACGATGTCACTAGTCCCTGGGAAACTGCAGACCCAAAGCGCAGGGCCACACTCCCTCCCCGCTGTGGGGCGGGCCACCGTCAGCACCCAGACGTGGGCTGGTGTAAATGCGCAGAGCAGAAGTACTGTCCGTGGAGGTGTAGACTGGTTTGTCTCTGCGGAAAAGAACACGGAGGCTCCTGGAATGTTAAAACACACCCACCACATGATCCGGGAATCCCACCTCCCGGGATTTATCCAAAGGGACTGGAGTCAAGATCTCAAAGTAATGTTACTACTGCCGTGATTTTTGTAGAACTATTCACAGTAGCCCAGGCCAGAAGCGTCCTGCTGAACTGTTAAGCCCAAACCACTCCTCCTCCTTTTTCTCCTCCCCATCGCCTTCTCTTCATCCTCACCTGCACTCCCTCACCCACCTGACCCCTTCCCTTGCCCACACCAAGATGGGGCACCCGCCTCCCAGCTGGCCTCTTCTCCTTGGCTGGGCCTCAGCCTCAACACAGCCTGTGCGTTGCTGCCAAACACGATTCTGTAAGGACTACGCTATCCTGCGAAGCTGAGGCTTAATGATGCAGAACTCCCCACTTCCTACCCTTGATTTGATTTGTCATCCTGCTCCTTAATAGCCCCCTCCCCACTGACACTGAACTGAGGTCCACCGCAGAGACTCAAAGCCCATCCCTGCCATCACACTTCCTCTCCTCCAACCCCCCGAGGCCCTGCCTATGCTCCTCTTGTGCTCGGGATGGCCCTGTCGGAAACCCCGCTCGTCCGTCCCTCCTCCATCCCTTCTCTCCTGACACCCTTCCCCTCCTCCGCCCCACAACCCACGGGCTTTGAACTATTACAGAATTTGGATCTGTTACCAATTCTTTGCTATTTAACTCTGTTCTGTCCTGTCACTCCTGTTGATCTTGGCTGTGACCTGCTCACTTCTCAAAGGTGGAAACTTGTCCTTGTTTTTCTGCAGTGTAGACCCAGAGGGCAGATTCCCCAGAAAGGGCCTTCCAAACTGAGGTTGCCTGAGCCCCATCACACACATTTTCACTTCTGTGTTTTTTCAAACCAGTCATTTCTTTAAACTGAGGTGACTTCCTTATTAAAGAGAACTTTTAATCACCTCTGGAAATGGAAAACTGGTTTTGGCATCAGCAGAAGTTGGTTATCAAACAGATTCCCTGTATGCAGAGCAATGCCCTCAGTGTCCAACTCCCCACGTCTGAGACCTGTGCTCCCAAGGGTTAGGGCTGTCAGGAAGGAGGACTGGGACTTGTATCACAGCTGCTGAATCCAACGTGTGCAGTCACCTCTGGAAATGGTCATTCAGACCACTCTCAGGTTCTTGTAACTATCCCTTGTTGTGTGATTTCCAAGTAACAGTTCCTAGGAATAATCGCACCCACGGCACCCAAATTCTCCCCAAACGTGGTGCCACTATCACCCATTTTACAGATGAGAAAACTGAGGCACAGCAGGATATACCAGCTTGTCTGAGACCATGTGGTGGCAAGTCGCTGAGTCCAGATGCCGGCAGCAGGACAGCAGGCACTCTAAACTGGAACAGGGAGTTTGCAGGATAGAAGTTGGAATCCCAGGGGTCTAGGGCACAGGAGCCTGTACACAGGAGATGGGCCACATGTGAGCCTAGGAATATGGTCGGGGGAGAAGCAATAGTAACAAGAGACTCCTTTCTTTCCAGGCTGGTGGGTCGAACGCATGGAGGCAGATGCAGATTAATTGGAAGAAAAGAAGACAAGCCATTCCTTGCATGCCTGAGCGTGTGGACAGACACTCTCAGCTGTGATGTGATGTGACAAATAAGGGGATGACCTAAGGTCAGCCCCCCAAGTCTCTGCCAGTCTAGGGGGCTGGTTTGAGTCCCTGTGGGCAAGAGTTGATGGGTAGGTATTAACAGAGCATGCACTGGACCCTGGGTCAAAAGCAGACCACTTCCTCAGCCAGGTACGGGGGTCAGGGAACCGGAAGGGAGCCCGTCTTTCCTGACTCCTCTTACCCAAGGGAGGACTATAGTGTCGGGAAAAGTGGGTTTCCCCTGGGACACAGCAGCAGAGGCCATGGCAAGGGACTCATCCCTGGTCCCATGACCGCTGCCCCTCACAGGTCCTGGGTAAGCAGAGCCAGAGAATGCTGAGATTTCTGGTCCACCTCCCCCCTCCCATGGGAAGGGCCAGGACATCTGGGGTCTCTTGGATCATTAAAAATCAAAAAAAGCATTTTCTTTCCAATCATTTCTTTTCATGACCACCTGAAGGCCATAGGCAGTTTCCCATCTTGGTGTTTTAATGAGTTTTAATGGAAGTTCAGCAAACCAACGACTCTATTCATGTTTCTTACACGAAAAACCCCAA
Source organism: Neogale vison (assembly GCF_020171115.1). NCBI lineage: Eukaryota > Metazoa > Chordata > Mammalia > Carnivora > Mustelidae > Neogale > Neogale vison. The sequence goes on from NC_058093.1 coordinate 43,941,579, forward strand.
GTTGTACTGTTTCCAGTCATCAGAAAATAATAGGTTCTCTTGAGAATTGACTTCCTGCTTCCAGAGAAAAGAATTGTGTTTTCAGCTTGTATCTTGTGGAGTTAATGCCTTTTAGGTCACAGGCTGCTGTTCCACTGAAGTTGATTTCCTTCCAACTTTCCTGGAAGGGTCTTGGCCATGAAGTGGAACAGCACATATTGCATAGGGTGACCCAAAGATTCGTGCAGGGCCCCCACAGTGCCTGAGGAAGGTCTCCAGCCAGTGAGTCCCTGGTCTGATGACCACACAGCCCAACAGGCCCCTGGCACTGGCCAGCTGTCCCAACTCCGGGTCTGGGTGTGTCACAGAAACCTGACTTTCCAGGCTTGCTCAGGCCCAAACTATCCCACCTCCGAGAAATTAGAGGGGCCTTGGGGCTTGACTCCCAGGACTTGGCCCTTGTCCATGGTGAGGGCCATGGACAATATGTCTCCTGGGTGAAATTCTTAGACCCACTCAGGGTAAAAGTTCCATGTTCAGAAATTAGCAGGTACCATCAAAGTTAAGGTTTTAAAATGGTTGGCTCTTATTGACATCATTCCTCTGACCTGTCAAGTGATTTCTTGGAAATACCCAAATTCTTGGAACTCTAGTAACAGCGCTTACGAAGCTGAAACAAAGAGATTAATGGGAATGTCCGAGTCTGCGAGAGAATGAGCTCACAATGCAGCTGCGGCCTCTCGTAAGAAGGAGAGAACCGTAGGGTAGGTGGGGCCCCCTCGGTTGTCCCTTGTGCCATTGGTTAACCTTAACCTTCGTGAAGTCCCTTGAACAAAATCTGAGCTTTGCCCTTTAATCCCAACGTGGGCTTTTGTGGTCGGAAGAGGAAAGCCAATTTGTCCAGGGAGGAATTACTCAGAGCTGTCTCACGGGCCTTGAGGAACAAAAGAGGAGCATTTGCAATTGCAACAGAAGCCTCTGACAGGATGTCTTTTAGACTCAGAGATGTGAGGCCTTGATGCTCCGCTCTGTCCCCTCATTTGCATTTTAACTGCTGTTTTCAGGCGACGCCATTGTGAACAGGAGAGGCGCCGCCCCTGTACACACTGTCTGGGCAGCTGGACACTCTGCCTATTGTTGGCAGGTGTTCTGGGGGTCGTCGGACGCTTCAATACTCTCCTTTCAGTTTCTTTTGGTATGTGAAAGTCTCCTTCTCTTTAGAAAGAATTTTGTCTGTTATTCTATTTATGCAAATCGAGAAACAGAATGCCAAACTATTGCCCTATTTATGAACTATTTATAATAAGTAAGGGGAATAAGAGTAATGATAGATATCTTATAGGACAGATAAACCAAGGCCCGTGAAAGTTCTTCTAAACCACAGGATGTACAAATGCTATAGACCGAAAGTACGTAGTGTTGACGCGTCCTCCGTGGTGAGGACCATGACGTCAGTCCCCACAAGGGCTGACTGGTCCTGAGTCATCTAACACAATGCCATGTGAAAGACCAGCAGCTATTAAAAAAAGAAATTAATTAATTAAAAATATATTTAAAAATTTTTAAAAAAAGGTTTAGGGAAATACTGGGATTTACCATCTAGAAAATTTCACCTCATTGATGATTTTCTTGCACAGGTATCACAGAAGAGAAGTGCTAAGAAAAATCAGAAATAAAGGGGGAAAAAAACCACTGTGTGCCCCTTCGATGACATAGTGGAACAACATCTAACAGTTTAACAAGTCCATCCAGGAAGCATCAGAAACTCTAGAAGAATGCTCTTTGAAAAATGTAATACTCATTACTGATGTGGGGGTCATGATAAGGAGCAAATTTTTATGTCCAGTAGAAAAGAGGATCAAGCCTGTATTTTTTAGTTGTTGTTGTTTTCTTGTTTTATTTTGTTTTGCTTTGCTTCACTTTCCCTGGAAGCCCCCAGCTTTGTTTCTAACTTGGCAAGTTTATTCAACATTTTTTCCCCATGGATCACATACACTCATCTTCTTTTGAACCGGCTTTTACCTTTTTAGTTCCTTCATTAATGAATGAAGTCAATCTTCAAAACATGCTCACTGTGTATTTGTATGAGTTATATGTGATAAACTTCAGGAAATAGTACTCTGAGTGTATATTTACGTTTCTAGAAAATACTGATGGTCTTTGAGCTAGATTCACAGCAACAGAGCCTAAAGAGAGGAAAAGCTTTCATTTCATGAGTATCCCTGAATAAAAGCAAGAACACAGAATAGCTGCCTGAGGGAGTAGGGAAAAGCCACCATTGACTTGGGAGAAATCTCCTCATGGCAGAGCATCCATGACGGCAGAAATGTTATCCACACATCAAAAAAATATTTTATAGGTAGCAGCTGAAAGAGGTATTATTTCCATTTCTTGAATGAGAAAGGAATCATAGCTGGGTTTTTTTAGTTGTTCATGGAGTAATTATTTTAGTCATGGTGTTCATTGCCCTCCCCTCACGAAGTCATGTTATTCTAGAAGAAAAGGCAAACTGAAAAAAAAAAAAAGAAGAAGAAGAAGATAACAGTAAGGAACTCTACATCAGATCTTTTCTATATGGAACACTTGACATTTTTTCCAGGAAAACTCAACTTGTTTGTAGAGGCAAGTATCAACAGATGAACTCCAGGAGTGTAATTGCTTTAGGAAAAGAAATTCAGCTGCTCCATGTCCTTTCCAGGCTTCAGATGAAGACCTTGACTGCTTTCCCAGGGCTATTTTGCTTATCTGCTGCAGCTGTATTATTTATAGGGTCAGAGAAAGTCAAAGTCTCACCAGTGCTCACAGATCAAGCAGACCCTCCCAAATGCTGACTTCCTAATGTTCATCTGGAAAGATCCAGCACATTCTCTATACAAAGCTTAGCTGCTTACAAGTTTGGGGGTCTTGTGATGGAGAAAATATATTTTTCCCTCTGAATCCTCCTACAAGACAGTGAGAAGGGCAGTGAGCTACCATATTCCTGGAGATACACAGGACTGACTGGCCCAGACAACAATTTTTTTTTTTAAAGATTTTACTTATTTATTTGACAGACAGAAATCACAAGTAGGCAGGCAGAGAGAGAGAGAAGAGGAAGCAGGCTCCCTGCCGAGCAGAAAGCCCAATGCGGAGCTCGATCCCAGAACCCTGGGATCATGACCCGAGCCGAAGGCAGAGGCTTTAACCCACTGAGCCACCCAGGTGCCCCCCAGACAACAATTTTATAGTGAATTGCAAAGCTGGAAGGAGGAGACTGACCCAAATGTCTGTCAAACTGAAGTGCCGCGTTCTGGGAAATGTCTGTCAGTCAAGTTACATCCTTGGATTAAGGCATATGTCTCCAGAAAAGCCTTGTTAAAATAGAATCTGTTATTTGGGAGGAACGGCTTATTAGTTAATTAGGCTGCATGAATTTCTGATTAGGAAAAAAGACACAGAAGTGTGAAGTGAAGGTGAGAAGGGAGTTCAAGAGAACTCCATGTAAGGAAGGGCTGCCCAGGGAGGGTTTTGTCTCATCTGTTTTGTTTGCAGCTGGCGGCAGTGGGGTTGGGAGGGGTGGGGGGTGGACATTGCTGAGCAAGAGCTGGAGGGACAAGGGGAGCAAAACAGGGAAGAGAGTCTCTGTTTCCCAGTTTTCCTGAAGACCTCACATTTCACATAAAATTTTGTTATTTCTATAATCTCTGCAGGCACACACACATGCACACACTTTCTTTCTCTCAAACCTTGGGAATGTCTCTTTGTGGTCATCATGAGAGGGGCTATGAAGTCAAAAGCCCAGATTCAGAAAATTTACCAGGTTTCCTGAGTCTCAGTTTCTTCATCTGTCAGAGGGAGACAGATGCAGTCCTTACGCATGTGCCTGTCTTGTGACAGGTGCTCAATCCATGTTGGCAACTAGCGCTCCTTCAAGTTAACCTACTGAAAAAACATTCAGCTATTTCCTGGGAGAGGGAAACTGGCATTTTGGGTGGGCTTGAGTCTTTGTGTTATTAGGGTTCTTATATGAAGAATCTTCGTCCACCTAAAGCTCCCACTAGGAAGAGTATATTCTTACCATTGACACTGGACAATGATATGCTCCCCATGTACAAGTGAGGCACCCAGATCAGAGGCTCAGGAAAGGTTTGCTCCATCCTTCATTGAATTTTACGTCTTCAACCATAACTCTGGTGGATGTTGAACAACCTTTGGAAGGAACCAGCTATCTGAAGTGTAGACTTCTTCTGGAGACAGATGCTCCATCAAACTGTTGGCCCCATGCAATTTAGGGCCACAGCTCCCAACAGCTGCCTGGGTAAGACAGGTAACATCTTCCTCTGGCAAAACTTGAAACATGGGATCTGGACACCTGGTTGAATAAACAGGTGCAGCAAAAGAGGGAAAATGTTTCTCCAATACCAGGTTGCAAGTAGATTCTCCTCTTGACAAATTGGGTCGATTTCCTTTTTTTCTGACTGTCAGACTCCCTCAACATTTAAACAAAACACTCCTCATATGACAGGAAACTTATGTAAGAATACGTAAAGATGAGTGTATATGTAGAAAATCACAATTCTTAATTGTACCTATTTATATCCTCACATATTTGGCCTCTGTTTGAGATTTTCCTAAAGTGGACAAGAGAAGCAGTATATTTATATTTCACACAAATTGCTAGCTAAGCCCTCACTTCCTCAGGTCCCAGCAGTTGTGTGGGGGTGAGAGGTACTTCACTTTCCCTGAGTACCTAACTTTCCCATGGGTATGAGAATAGGGTTCTTGCTGACCCAGAGATTGCTGCCTCAGGAAATTGGCTAGGTTCTAGAGGTTGCCTTGCTAGCCTTGGATCCCATACCTCCCCTTCCCCATCACACCAGTTCCCTCAAGGGGCCACTAAACTATTCTCTTCCTGGCCAGTTGTGGAGGTTCTCTCCCTTTTCTCTCCAACAGTTAATGTCTCCAGGCTTTTGCCACCAGCACTGCTCTCCCCTTGCCCCCACTGCTGGCCGGCCCTTAAGGGCAGTCTTGGCCTTCTATTTCCTCCCACAGGCTGGGAAGGAAGTTTGGAGAGATGTTCTCCCTCTACCGGCTTTACCTATTGGCCAAATCTTTGTGTTATGAGAGTCCCTAGGTAAAGAAACTTGGTCAGAGAACATTTGAAAGGCATCAGGCATTGAAACTCTTTCTTTAACTTTGATTTTTCAAGCGGCTCACTGTCCCTCTGCCCACGGGGAACTGCCTGGGACTGGGGCTGACTGAAGAGGACCCTGGAGAACTCAGTGAATCACCAATGGGTCTAATTTTGGACAAAAGAAAATGTCATTTTTCAGAACTTACTGAAGAGGAAAAGAAAACCAATGTCTTTCATGAATAAAGCTTGAACTTCAGATAAAACCACAATGGTTGACTACCTCCCTGCAAAGAGGGCAAAATCCCATCAAAAAGAGAGCACTCACTTTGCACTTTCTTCAAAAGTGTGGAGAAAATACCTTCAGAAAAGCTCAGTTCATTCAAACTTACAAAACAGCCATAAGGTCACCACAGATTTAAGTTCAGTGTGAACATTTGGGATAAAATTAAAGAAAGGTTTATGAACTTCTGAGGAAAAGTCCAAGGGCAGTTTTCCCTTTCCAATGTAATTGCCCTCTTACCTCTTTTCAAAATGTATTGTCACCATCATCATCATCATCATATCATCACCACCATCATACTGGTTGCATAATTTAGGATCCAAATGAAATGGAAATCAACATAACTATATCAATGGTTCTGGATTTAAAATATATATAAAAATATGTATATTTTCATTATATAATATATAATTTATAAATATACACATATATATAATTGCTATTCAGTGTTTTGGATTTTTTATTTGACTTTAGTCATCATAATTTTTTAAATTTTTTTAAGTTTAAAGTTTATTTATTTATAATAACCCAACATGGGCTCAACTTATGAACCCAAGATCAAGAGTCACATGTTCCAGACTGAGCCAGCCAGGTGCCCCTAGTGATCATGATTTTTTTTTAAATCCTGTTTATTGGACTTCTCTTGTTCAAGTGGTAAATTTTAATTTTCTACATAGACTCTTCTGCTTCACTATCAGTGATTCTCCAATGAGCAGTGCTTAGAGAAACCTAACCCTCACATTTTGGAAAAAACAGCCATACATGCACATGGTAACATATGATGCTTTCAGTACATTTACAGCCTATCGCTATGAACACATTTAAATAATCCGTTGAGAAATTATTAAAGAAAATGCATATTTAATTAAAGAAACATTAGTCAATTAGGGGAAAATGTTCAAATTCTAAAAATAATATATTTAGCAACCACATTTTGTTAATTTGTAATATATAGCTATATTGCCTGAGGCATTTTTATAGTTAATAAATAAGATTAACAAGTGCAGATTGCTTTAGTTTCTAAAATTTTAAAACTTCTATTAAGCTCTTACATGGTAGAAAGATCAATTATTCCAGGATTCATAGCCACCTCTTTTGTATACACAAGGTTTGAACCCAAGGTTCGGATTTGCAATAGAAAGGCATACATTTGAACCACAATTTCATACTAACTGGAGGAAAAAGTAAATTGTGCATAAAAATAGTTTTAGCACAACAAAACAATTTTGTCACACTTGATTCTGAGGTGTGAAATATATGGATTTACATGGACTTGGGATTTGGATTCACAAGTTTTCATTTTAACGGTGTTTGTGTAAATTAGAACGAAAGGTAGAACAGTGCAAAGAGAGTTCCTTATCTCTTAGTGTAGGAAGGGAGTAATTCTTGTAAGGAAGAGAGTAATTCTTGACCATCTGTGCAGGTAATTTTCATTTAAAACAGTAACACACTTTAAACCCATGTTAATATATTCTGATACTAACAATCACAAGCAGTTTTATAGCAGGTCTACTGTGCTAAGTAGACATGTGTTACCTCATGTAGTCCTCCCCTCAGCTTGACCAAGTAGGTTCATCACTATCACCACCATCATCATCATGGTCATTGTCTTCATCCTCATGTGTTAGAGGCAAGGAGACCCATGCCGATGGAATGCACATTGTCTGCTCAAGGTTGGCCAGCAAGCATGAAGGAGCTTGAGGGAAAGCCAGGTGCTCATCATGGCTGCTGTGCTGCACCTTTTGTGGATAGAGCACACTGGTGTGAGCATCTCCACTTCCCGGTGTGTCTCTGGTATTGCTGCACACATTACAGTGCTGTGTGTAGACACCGTGGTGTTTACTGTTGAAGGCTTCAAGCATTTTACATCCTAAGAAAGACAATACCATCCATCACACGCAGAGATATTTGAGTTTTGAAAAAATGTAACTTTGCCATGAGATGTTGGATGAGTATTTTGGATCATTTGTCCCAACTGTTTCCTACCAAATGAGACACTTGCTCACTGGTGAGTGTTTGTTTCCACTTATGTTTTCAAATCATAGGGTTTTGTGTAACCTGAAACCATTCTCTACTGTACGGTTGAGTTTTAAATTAACTCTGCTAAAAATAGAGACTAGAATTGGATTGGCCACAAGTATTTCAAATGTATTTTTCCCTTTTGTTTTTAGTTTATTTTATGACAGGAACACAGAAAAGTGAAAGGCAGACCAAAGTATCATTTCCCTCTAAATATCACTCTTTTCCCTTTTCTTTTGTTTTCTCTCTGCCTTCCTTCCTTCCTTCCTCCCTCTCCCCTCCCTTCCTTCCCTCCCTTCTTCCCTTGCTTCTTCTCTCTCTCTCCCTTCCTTCCTTTCTTGGGTGTGACTTATTTAATTACATTAGTCATTTATTTTTGTTTAGCCAAACATTATATTATGTATTCACTTATTCTTGTTTTTATTTAAGATAATGACCTCTGTTGCTCACATCATTCTGATGTCAAGTTGTATCTTATTTCTTGGTCCTTAAAGGCAGACAATTCTCAGTTCAAAATTATTTTCACACTATAAAGTATGAGTTATATGCTTTATCAGTAAAATGTACCTACTGAGAACAGAAATTTATGTCCTTGAAATACTAGTGACTACAGGAGTTCCTTACCATATGTCAAGTACTGTTCTAAGCATAGAACAACCATTAGCTCGTTTAACCTCACAACCTGCTGCAAGCAATGGCTATGTCCAGAAGGTCAGAGGGGTTAAGTGGTTTGCTCGGGTTGCACTGCTGATAATGAGATATCACACAGGGATAAAAATATGTTTTATCATCATCATTTTGATCATAACATTCTTTGTTGGATGGGTACCTTCTATGATTATCCCAACTGTCCTGATTCCACTCATATATGGAATTCAAGAAAAAAAAAACAAAACAGATGAACATAGGGAAAGGGAAGGAAAATAAAATAAGAGGAAAACAGAGGGAGGCAAATCATTAAAGACTCTTAACTCTAGGGAACTCAGGGTGGCTGAAGGGGCAGGGAGGGGGAATGGGGTCACTGGGTGATAGGTATTCAGGAGGGCACATAATGGAATGAGCACTGGGTGTTATATGCACATGATGAATCACTAAATTCAACCCCTGAAACTAATAATACAGTATATGTTAACTAAATTGAATTTAAATTTTTAAAAAAAATTAAGGAAAAATAAATTTGAGATTTATTCATGTTGTTGAAAGAAAGAAAGATAGATAAATTGATTGATAGATGTGGTGCTATAGTAACTCTATGACAAACTAATCTTCGACAAAGCAGGAAAAAATATACAGCGGAAAAAAGACAGTCTCTTCAATAAATGATGATGGGAAAATTGGACAGCTCTGTGTAGAAAAATGAAACTTGACCATTCTCTTACACCTTACATAAAGTAAACTTAAAATGGATAAAAGACCTCTATGTGAGGTAGGAACCTATCAACATCCTAGAGGAGAACACAGGCAATAACCTCTTCAACATCAGCCACCCGAACTTCTTTCAAGACATGTCTCCAAAGGCAAAGGAAACAAAAGTGAAATGACCTTTTTGGACTTCATCAAGATCAAAAGCACACAGCAGAGGAAGCAGTCAACAAAACAAAGAGGCAACCCATGGAATGAGAGAAGATATTCACAAATGACTGTACAGACAAAGGCCTGATATCCAAGATCTATAAAAAATTCCTCAAACTCAACACACACAAAACAGATAATCACGTCAAAAAATGGGCAGAAGACATGAACAAACACTTCTCCAAAGAAGACATACAAATGGCCAACAGAAACATGAAAAAATATTCATCATCATTAGCTATCAGGGAGATTCAAATAAAACCACATTGAGATACATTACACCAGTTAGAATGACCAAAATTAACAAGACAGTAAACAACAAGTGTTGGAGAGGATGCAGAGAAAGGGGAACCCTCTTATACTGTTGGTGAGAATGCAAGTTGGTGAACCACTTTGGAAAACCATCTGGAGATTCCTTAAGAAATTAAAAATAGAGCTTCCTTATGACCCTACAATTGCATTACTGGGTATTTACCCCAAAGATACAGATGCAGTGAAAAGAAGGCCATACCCCAATGTTCATAGCAGCAATGGCCACAGTCACCAAACTGTAGAAAGAGCCAAGATGCCCTTCAACAGATGAATGGATAAAGAAGATGTGGTCCATATACACAAAGGAGTATTACTTAGCAATCAGAAAGGATGAATACCCAACTTTTGTATCAACATGGACAGGACTGGAGGAGCTTACACTTAGTGAAATAAGAGAAAGCCAATTATTATATGGTTTCACTTACTTATGGAGCATAAGGAATAATACAGAGGACATTGGGAGAAAGAGAGGAGAACTGAGTTGGGGGAAATCAGAGGGGAAGACAAACTGTGAGAGACTGTGGACTCTGAGAAACAAACTGAGGGTTTGGGAGGGGTGGGGGTTGAGAGGGCCTGGTGGTGGGTATTAAGGAGGGTACCTATTGCACGGAGCACTGGGTGTGGTACATAATGAATCTTGGAACACTGAAAAAATAAAATAAAATTTAAAAGAAAGAAATGTATGAAATATGAGTTCCTGGGTGGCTCTGTTGGTTAAGTGACCAACTCTTGATTTTGCCTCATGTTGTGATCTCCCATTCCTGAGATAAAGCTAGGTGTCTCACTCTGCAGGGAGTCTTCTTGGAATTCTCTCTCTCCCTTTCTCTGCCCCTCCCCCCACCCGATCTCTAAATAAATAAATAAATATCTGTAAATAAATAAATCTGTTTAAGCAAATCCAGTCTGATATGCATGACACAGATTTTTCTGTGGTTTCAAATACTCCAAGAAAAAGCGTGATGATCTAGAATCTAGGGATGCTTAATGTATTCCTGGGACTGTCTATACTTCTTTTATATTATTTGTCTTGAGTGGATATTCAGTGAGATTTATAAGGAAAAGCACAGAGACACATGAATTTTGAGGACTTGCTTTTCAGGCCGTATTGGCTCTTTTCTTCCCTTTTTAGCATTTGTGGAGCTTATTTTCATTTTGTGTAGATCCAAGTTTCTATTGGGTATCACCTCTCTTCTGCTTGAAGAACTTTCTTTAGCATTCTGTGTAGAACATGTTTGCTGGTAATGGGTTTTGCCAGCTTTTGCTTTCCTGAAAAGTCCTCATTTCACCTTGACATTCGAAAACGTATTTTCACTGGGTATAGAACTCTTGAGTTCAATTTTTCTTTCTTTCAGGATGTTAAAGACATCACCACATTGGCTTCTGGCTTGCATAGTTTTTACTGAGCCATGCTCTATAATCATTATCTTTATTTTTCTGTGAGTGATGTCCTTTTTCTCCAGCTGCCTCCAAGATTTCTTATTTGTTTTTTGGAAGTGTAACTATGGCATATCTATGTGTATGCTTTTCAAAATTATCCTTGTTGAGACTCCTTGAGATTCACTCACTTGTGGTTTGAAGTATTGTATTATTTTTGGAAAATCTTGATGATCTTCTTTTCAAGTACTTCTTCTCTTTCTCTCTTTTCTTTCCTTTCTAAGACTCTAGCTAGACCTATGTTAAAAAAAAATTGCTGTCCCCCAGGTCTTGAGTCCTCTTTTTCCCCCCCATTATTTGTTTTCTCATTTTGTATATTGGTTTGGGTAATTTCTATGGACCTATGTTCAAGTCCATTAATTCTTTCCTTAGTTGTTAGTTTCCTTAATCTCCTGATGAGCCTGTCAGAGACATTCTTCATTGCTGATATTGTGTTTGTTTGTTTGTTTGTTTTAATTTATAACATTTCCATGACCCCATTTCTTGCAGTTTCCATTTCTCTGATACCATTCCCTGTCTGTTCACGCACATCATTTTCCCTGCTAGATTATCAAACGTATTAACCAAGTATTTGAAAGTCACATACTCCTAACATCTAAAGCATCTATGAGTCTAGTTTTGTTAATTACTTTGTTAGCAATTGATTGTTTTTCTCACTGTTTGTGTTTGTGGATTTTAATCATTTATTAAAGCTTTGTGTATAGAGCCCTATATACCATTTCTAGTCCAATATCAAGGGAGATTTTAGAAACCACACCTATAAGAGCAGAGCAAAAGTCATTTATTTTACAGCTCCAGAAAAGGACTTTAATGCATAGTGGGTCCATAACATGTGGAGCTGTAACTATCCTGAGTCCAAATGCAGTTACTGGCCCACTCAGCCTTACTACAGACAGGAGCTCCACAACACTTGAATGCAAAAAGAGAATTAAAAGTAGTCCATCCAACTGTCCCATTCCTGGTCCAGCTCTGCAAAGAGAGGAGCCAAGCAGGTGTGGTCATCTTGTTTTCATTGTTCTCTGAATGAGTGAACAAGTGAGCACTCTTTGGATAGGTTGCTAAGGAAAAGTGTTTTTGTTTTTTTTTAAGATTTTATTTATTTGACAGAGAGAGAGACAACAAAAGAAGAAACATAAGCAGGAGGAATGGGAGCGGGAGAACCAAGCTTCCTGTTGAGCAGGGAGCCCAATATGGGGCTTGATCCCAGAATCCTGGGATCATGACCTGAGCTGAAGGCAGATGCTCAACAACTGAACCACCCAGGTGCCCCAAAAAGGGTCTTTTAAGTGGTCCCTCAAAACTTCTCAGTTACAAGAACAAAAATAAAACCAAAGAATGGGTTGCAGAGAAAATATAATCTGAAGCAGATGGACATCAAAACGAAACAAAAATGTAATGGAGGAGAGATGCCATTAAAAACACAAGAGCTGAACAAGGTTTATCAAATATTTATTTGTTAATTAAATAAATGATGCTTGGACCATTGGTATTATTTGGGAGAAAGTTGAAAAAAAACACCTGAATTCAGAAACATTTTCAATGCTGCAACCCAGGTGACTGCTATCAATTAGCTGGTGTTAGCATTTAACTGAAAAGAATTGGTTATCCCTCATTTAGTATCTTATTTCTTTTTTTCAAATACTTCTAAAAGATTTTTATTTATTTACTTGACAGAAAGAGATCACAAGTAGTCAGAAAGGCAGGCAGAGAGAGAGGAAGGGAGGCAGGTTCCCTGCTGAACAGAGAGCCTGATGTGGGACCGGATCCCAGGACCCTGGGATCATGACCTGAGGCGAAGGCAGAGGCTTTAACCCACTGAGCCACCCAGGAGCCCCTAGTATCTTATTTCTTAAAGACTAGGAAAAAACTAACAATCTAAAGGACTTCCACATACAAAGATAGATGATAATTTTGACATCTGATCTTTGGACAGTCAAAGACTATCCTTTTTAAAAATTTAATTAATTAATTATTTTTATTGAGGGATAATTGACATATAACATTATACTTGTTTCAAGTATACAATATAATGAATCAGTATTTACAAAAATTGTAAAACAAACCCTGCAATAAGTCTAGGTAACATCCATCACTATACCTGACTGTAATTTCTTTTTCTCGTGATGAGAACATTTAAGGTCTTTTTCAGATCTTTTAGCAAATTTCAAATATGTAATACAGTATTATGAATTACAGTCACCATGCTGGGCACTACATCCCAGGACTTATTTATTTTATAACTAAAAGTTTGTACACTCTGGCAGCCACCAATCTGATCTCCATACCTATCAACTGCATTTTTTCTTTTTTTTTTTTTGACACCCCACATATAAGTGAAATCAGACAGTATTTGTCTTTGTCTGACTTATTTGACTTAGCATAATGCACTCAAGGTCCACCCATGTTGTTTGAAATATCAACATTCCATTCTTTTTTATGACTTTAAAATATTCCATTGTGACTATGTACCAGATTTTCTTTAACCATTCATTCTAAGAGCTACAATTACTAAACAAACCACAAAGGGTCACAGTAAAAAATGTGAATACACGAAAATGTTAAATGTTTCCATAGCAAAAACCTCTAATTAACAGCAAGAAAATAAATATATTTTATATTAGATTTTTGAACAAATATGGCATCTGTGAATTAGATGTACAGAATAACGACCAGGAGCCCGACTCTAACATCTCAAACACAAGGTTGCGGCAAGTTTCATTGTTGTTACAAGTGGTAAAGACAAGACCTCAGTGTCATCCTCTCTAAAATGAAAACATTAATAATTTTTACCCCATGGGATTGTGATTTTAAGTGGCTTCCTCTTACTATGTTTCATTGTTCTATTTATTGTTATTATTTTCTTTTAGAGAGAGAGAGAATGTGTGAATGGGAAAGGCCACAGGGAGAAGGAGAGAGAAAATCTTTTTTTTTTTTAAGATTTTTATTTATTCACCTGACAGAGAGATAGAGAGCACAAGTAGGCAGAATGGCAGGCAAAGAGAGAGAGGAAGAAGCAGGCACTCTGCTTAACAGGGAGGCTGACGTGGGGCTCGATCCCAGAACCCTGGATCATGACCTGAGCCCAAGGCAGAGACCTAATCGACTGAGCCACCCAGGTGCCCCGAAGGAGAGAGAAAATCTTAAGCAAACTCTGTGCTCAATGTGGAGCCTGACACAGGGCTCAATCTCCTGACCCTGAGATCATAACCTGAGACAAAACTGAGAGTTGGATATTTGACTGACTGAACCACCCAGGTGTCCCTATGCATCATTGTTCTAAAGTAAACATTATACCATGTCTGTTTGCTATTATTACTATTATTGTTTCCAACTAAAGCAGTGTATTTATTCAGTAAATACTTATAACTAGTTAATTAATAATTTTTTATAAAAATAATGTAAAATCAGTGAAGTTTTTTAAACTAAAAATTTTAAACAAAGATATTCATAATCATAGATAATTAGAACCTTTGGAGAATTTTTTCCTACTGATTACATGAATGCATTCTCCTTAGTATAAGTATGGATTTTATAGCATATATTGTTCTGCTCTGTTATTTACTGTTTATTGTAAATGGAATAATTTAATGTATTATCAAAGGTCTTAAAAACTCTGATTTTATGCTATTTCCTTTGAGGACATTGTGCCAGTTTGTTTATTTTTACTATAGTAATTCTGCAAAGAACATTATTGTATATTTAAATGCATCTCTGCTTATTTCCAAGAAAAGTAGATACTCAAAACATATTTGTTTGAGTGGAGAGATGGGTGAATGGTTGAACAGAAAAATAGGTGAATGTGTGAATATTAAGCACTGGAATGTAAAGATTTGAGTAAGAAAAATCTCCAAGTATATCCATCAACAAGTGAGACAAAAAGTAAGTTTTTTTCTCCATTAAAAGGTCTTGAGAATATTTATGTGTAGAATAAAAAGAGTCAGTAGTTGACGTCCTAAGCCCAAGATAGAAAGAGTATGATTGAGAAATGCAGATCCTCAGGGAGATAAGGGAATTAGATACAAACACAAGTAGAGGGCCATTGTCTCCAGAATCAACTCATCCTTTGTGCATGGAGAGAAGGAGGTGAGGATACAAGATTGTATGCTGATGTGAACATGGTCTGTGGAAACAAAGAAAACAGAGAGTTCTGAAGTTCCAGCAGGGCCTCCAGTTAAAGTCAGGATGGTCTTTTCAAGTGGAGGGGCAAAGGAGGTGGGATTACAGTTTGGGCAGATGGAAAAGGTCTGCAGGAGCCTAGTTACTACAGAATATGAGGAGGGACTGGCAAGGGACATCCATAAAGCTGACTGGGGCAACTCTGAAGTGCTGCTGGATCCTGGAGGCCTGGATGATGGCCTCGTGATCTGATATCATAATAGAGAAATGGGAAATCATGATTGGGCTCTGCTAGAAGGAAAGGGTAGAAGGACAAGGGCAAGGACAAGGAAGGGAACCACCTGAGGGTCTGGCAGGAAAGTGAATGTTGTGACATCCCAAGATCAGGGCTTGATATCAGCATAGTGGAGGCAAGGCCAGGGTGGGGCTGGGGGATGCGGTAGATTGGGAGAGTCCAAAGGATCAACTCCTCTGGGTTTCACTGCATCTCAGACAGGTGAAAAAGAAGTTAGCATAAGAGAATGTAGCAGTGATGGAAGACTGTAGTCAGGGAGTTTCTGGGTTAGAGGAACTTAAGATTTCAGAAGTAAGTAAGACAAGTCTAAGATATGGCTCTGATACTGAGTTCCTGAAGACTATGCTGTCAGGTTGAGAAGCTGAGAGAACAATGGCCCTCTGGTCAAACCCATTGGATGCTTATGTCATCCAGAATATAGATTAAGTCTTGGAGTACAATAGAAGACAATTATCCAGTGAGAATGTTTTCTATGAACATGAGCCACTATCTCAAACTGGATAAATGACCAAGAAAAAGAAGACCAAAAAGTGGTAGATAGGATGGCAGAATCTTCATCTATACAAGAGCACCTAAGGGGAGAAATAGGATTGCCATCAACAAAGGAGGGTGTCCTTTTAAAGAGCCTGTTAAGCAAAGGCTGCACCATGATTGGAGTCAGAGTTCCTAGACCAGGGGGAACAAGAGAAGAATGGAGAGCCATGAGTCCATATGACCAAGATGTAGTCAAGTCTGTGGCATTTAATGGTGGGAGTCTTACACCAGTGAGGCTCAGAGTCATGAGTAATGGAAACTGTGTTTCAGTTGTCAAAGTAAGTGAATAAAATTCATTTTATGGGGTGTTATTTTTAGTTTTATAAGGCCAGATGTTCCAGCTGTGCACTGCCTTATGTGCCTGTACTTCCTGGAAGCGCCAGAGTCTCCATTCTCCTCACAGTCTGGAAATACCAGGTTTGGCCTCTGTTATCCAGAGTCAACCCTCCTATAACCTCATTTCTATGAATCCTGGAAAAGAAAACAGAAGGGACACAATAGGCTTCAGAGTAGCCAAAACAGATGTCACAAAGCCACTAAACATCAGTCACAGCCCATTGGATTTTAGGACAAAACTTTAACGAAGAACAGTTTTCTAGGTCTCTAATCCAGAGCAACATTGTAGGTTCTGCTTCTAAACACTAAGAGCAGAGAGGGAATAATAAATCAAAAGGATCAGCTCTCAGGCCAAGCAGAAGAAACACGAGAGGCTGCCACATTCTGGGCCGTCAAGAGCAGCTGAGGAAAGACACAAGAAAAGCTAGGAAATGAAGCAATGTGTGGTTTGTGGCTGTGGCCCTGTTATTACTGTAGAACTTTGTTATAATGAACAATCCACTTCACCTGAATTGGGGGCCTTCAAGATATGGCCCACCCACCTTCCTTGTCTGGAAGCTGCCTTGAGTGTCCCCTGGATCCCTCCTAGGAGGTCTAGGATCTGGGCCATCACCTCACAGCTGCCATTTTACCGTCTTCCCATCCCCTCAGTCAGCTGCAAACTCAGAGCCCCTTTTCTTTTCAAGAGTTTTTGTACCAGGGTTTAGGGCCAGAAAAAGAGAGAGAGAGAGTGAGAGAGAGACAGAGAGAAAGAGGGATTGAAAAAGAGAGAGGGTGACAAAAGAAATACATGGGAAAGTTTCAAAGAACAAGAAGTTCTCCAAGCAGTCATGTTCCAGTCAATAAATATTTGTTGGGTAAATTAATGATCTGTTTAGGATGAGCTCAGACTTCAACCCAGCTCTCACAGCCCTTCTCCCAAAGCCAGTGGTCTCAGCTGTCCCTTGGAAGTCAGGGTGTTTTATTTCCATCAGATGCCTTTTAGATATTTGGGATGGAAGGGCAGACTCTCAGCTGGAGCAGACTCCTGAAATAAAGCTGGGGCCCTGGGACATTTCCATACTTATATCTTCCACCCAATGCCCCTCCCCTTGGCTCCTCCCTTGGGGCCTTTCCTCCAGCCATTCTTCTAAAGACTCCTTTGTAGTAGCAGGTCAATAGTTCTCTGGACTAGCTCCTACAGGGAAAGAATCATTTACTGACCCAGAGAATTCCTGGTGAGTCTCCTGACTTGGTCCATTCTCCTTATTCCTTAGTACTAAGAAATCAAATAATTATTACATATATAGATTTTTTAAAAATTATAAAACTGTTAACATTTTACAAGTAGTCGTGATTAACATCACAGCTTTCAGTTGTGAAAGTGGACTTTTTGGGTCCCTGTGTCCCAACTCCAGGGACTCAGACTTAATGAACAATGGCACCACCTGCAGTAGTTCTCTTCCTTCATCTCAGACCACTTAGGGCTCGCAGCTGCCCGTCATCCTCTCTGCTCAATGAACATAGAGCAGTATGTGTGGTTAGTGGTGACAAAGGGATTCCATGGAGCATGAGAATGAGTTCCTGGCTTGAAATAACTTAAAATCCAGCTAGATAGATAAGATAGAATCTTCTGATTGTCCACTGTTTAGCTTGATTGCAGAAATTACAACACTTTCACTTTGGTTTAACTCCCTAGTCACAGAGAGGACAAAGCAGGAGCCAGATATAGATAATGTACTAGAGATACAGAGAAGAAAATCCAGTCCTTAAATTTGTAAACTTCACAGTCTAGGAGGTAAGACAGAAACTGAAAACAGTTCAGATGCAGTGAATGGGGAGTCTAGGATGAGGTCTGGATTCTGGTTTGGTCAACTTAGTGGGTGGTGGTACCTTATCTGAACCAGCAAACAGAAGAGAAGTGGATTGGAGGAGAAGATAACTCTGGTCCAGATAACTCTTGGTCCAGAAGGGAGCATGTTCAGTGAGACATGCCCAAAGTAGAGACTTATTAGGATTCTCCTCTGAGCCAGAACTGTGTTGGCATTAGGGGGCATCATAGAATCCAGCCCAGTGGAGCACAGAGGGTCTTGCCCAACAAAAAAATGGCAGTAGAATTGTAACTTGGGTTTGACTTGAAGTCATTCCTCTTGTGACCAGCACACAATGGGGGCAGACAGATCCTACAGTGACAATGAAGAAAGATACAATAAATCTGCTGGTGAAGGGGTCTTGGGAAGTAGCTAGGGATAAAGAGAAAAGTTGTTTTGCACACAGGTTGGTGGGGGAAGTAGTGGGGCACAAAATGATGCCTTTTTTGGAGTGGTGCCCTGGCCTATCGGGGAAAGGCAAGGAGAGGCCACCCAGCCCCCAAGCTTAGTTCCTTCTCTCCATGAGTTTTTAGAAATGATTCTAGAAAGATTGGGGCCAACATGTTTAACTGCCTGGTGTACTTGACCTCCTTTCATGGGCACTTAGCAAAAAACCTGTACTTCTACCCTTTGGGCCCCTGAAGCATCCACCAGAGCAGGACAGAGCTACTATCCAACCCTGGATGAGTAGCTTGCTCTTCTTCCAGGATAGATCCCAGAATACTTGATTGTCTGGTGAGAGATGATGCTTTTCCAGGAAGGCTCCTTCCTATAGTCTCCTAAAGATCCACAGAATCAGAATCTAAGCTATTAGCTCCCTAAAACCTCTCCAAATAAAAAGCCTGTAGTTCTCAAAATTTTAATGTACTTTAGAGCTAAAATCTTGCCTACTTAGTGCTCTGACCTAGCTAAACAGGTGGAAGATTTCTATATCATTGTTGATGCCACTGTTTCCAAAACAACATTATGGGACAATACAGTTCATTTTGAGTCATAATGAATGGCACATGAGGCTTCTTTAAAGCTAATTGTCACATAGAATTAGAACAGATTCAAAAAAATTTTTGCTGCGATGTATAGATCTGTTGTTTAAAGAAAGCCCGTTTTTTGAATGTTTCAATCATATTATCTCCTTCACATTATATTGTATCTCTTTCATTTTGACAACCACTCAACAGTAGCAAGGCAGCTGGGCTATCCCACATAATCACAATTTTAGCATATGGGGGTATTAGTTGATTTTAGACTTCTGGATAACAAATATGAGGGTTGATTGCAATGAATGAGAAGCCCTATTTCTCTGTGTGCCAACAGTGTGAATTTTGATCACACTCAATGAATGATCATACTCCATGAAATCACATGATGATTTCAAGTTTGATAATTCCTAATAGTCACAGATTACCTCCTACCCAGGGGCAGACTGGTTCTGAGCATTCTGCTCCAAAGCTGTGGAGAAGCATGGAGAATGCATATCATCCTCACTTGCCATATGAAAGGAGCCCGTGATATGTGGCTCACATGTAACACATAAAAGTTGATGACTGTCAAGAGTAAGTTTGACTAATTAATACCCTCATCCATTTAGTTCAGCACATTTGCACTGAGTAGCTACTATGTGTCAGTCACTGAGCTACATGTTGAGTAGTTAGTGATGAGTAGCACATACCTTCTTTGGGGATCTTAACAACTTACTCGGGAAACAGAAAATAAGCCCAATTATTAAACACAATGGTAGTGTAACGAGGTAGTGGTAAGGCAGAATATGAGTGTATGTGCCTGTGTGTATATGTGTATAAGTGTGTACAATGGAGTATCAAACGTTGGGAGGATACCACTTTAGCTGGAGTGGGAGGCCTGGGGAACATGTCTCTGAAGAGATGAATTTCAGCTGAGGTTTGATGCAGGAAAAAGAACTAAGCACATGAAGAGCATTTAGGCAGAGATGATACACACAGAAAGTCCTGGAAATACAGGAGTCTTGGGGTGATAAAGACACGTGGAACAGGAAGGAGTCCAATGTGACTGGGACAAAATGGGCAAGGAACTGAGAAAATGGAAGAGGTACAGAGCAAGGAAAAGAGTTAAGAACATTGGGGTATCATTAAAGGATTTGTAAAATTTTTTAAAATTTTAGAATAATTTTAGATTTGTAGACAAGCTGCAAGGATAGTGAGAAGTTTCTCATATATTCTGAGCTCATTTTCTTCTGTTGTTGACCTCCTACATTAGTAGGATGCATTTATCACAACTAATTAACCAATAACAATACATTAATATTCATCATTCACAATTTGTCTTTTGAGTGTTTCCTTTCTTTCTAGCACTATGAGATGCTCCAGACCCACCTGGTATGTTTTCTGCCCCAGCCCTACAACCAGTTGTTTCTCAAAGGATCCACATTCCTTTTATTGGAGAATGGTGGTAGAAACCAAGATCTGGGTGTTTTGTGTGCTCATTGCTACTGGGATGCCACTGCTCTGGACTTGCAGAGGAAAGAGCATAGAAATGTATGTGTGTGTGTGCTACTATATACATATACACACACATACATATATACATACACACACATACATATATACATACACACACACATACATACACATGCACAATTGCTTTTGTATTTATCCATATGTAGCTGTAGTAGGACAGACATAAGCACATACTGGTTTCCAACTCTAATCCTGTATTGCATGGATCATTCTATCCCCTAAAATAGCTTATCTCTACCTTTTACTCCAAGAGGGAGAAACCCAGTTAAAATGATTTGCTTCCCATTTGTGTAGCTGTCTCATTCTAGCATGAATATATAGTGATTTCAGTGTTGTTAGCTCATGCCTTCCTGAGGAACAACTTCACTAATCAGAACATAGTGCCCATATGCAATTCCTTTTGCCTTAAACCTTATAGAATCCACTCATTTCCAGAGTTTCTCAGGTCAGCCCCTCTTTTCCCCCTCCACCTTCAGTGAGTTTGTTTCAGCATTTGTACTAGCGTTATGTTCTTTGGTCATAGTCTACATTCTATTCTGGGATCCCCTGACCTCCTAAAAGATTTTCACTGTTATTTACCATTCTTAAGCCCCCTCTGGCCTCTGTGTGGGGACTGAGCTACAGGGTGTTCAGTTGGAGCAGGAGGACAGACAGGGGACAGCACAGCACCTAAGTGAAGAATAGGATATGGACCTGGGTGACTTCCATAGAGATGAAAATGTGTAAATGAGATCAATTGTGGACAAGGGTGTATGGCTAAATTTTTAGTTAGCAAGGATTTGCTAACTAAAATTTTGTAGCAAGTATAAAGATGTCCCAGAAGGAACTTATCTCCTCATTCAATCCTAAAACCAGCCTCAGCCTCCTTCTTCCCAGCCCTGAGTCCAACATTAGGCCTGGTAGGAAGCTTTAAGTGTGACCTCACCATATGCCAGAGAATTGTGCTCACTAGCAAAAGCTCTTTATGAATCATGTGGATTATATCTTTCAATGCTGTTGAGTCATGCTGTCCAATCATCTTGGGTGCTGATAATAAACATAGTTGCTGGGATGTTTTAAAGAGTTATGAGTGTGAGGAAGATGTCACTCACCTCAACCATCTGCTCAGCACCAGGAACAGCTGAACTGGGTCTGGCAATGGGGACACTATATACATTTTCTGCTCCTTTGATAGATTTGTTTGGGGAAAACGTTCCAGTGATTAATGAGCCATTTCCTTACTGATACACCACATGTGTCCCCATTAATAAATAAATGATTCCAGGGCAGCCTTGGCAAAACCTTGTCTCAACCATATCTCAGGATGCAGCTGGAGGGGGCAGGCCAGAAGGGGATGGTGTCTGGGAGGAGGTCATGACCTGGGGTGGATAGTCCTGAAGAAATACCTTCTTTTGCAGGCTGGTGGAAGAGATGAGCATGGTGGGGGACCCAGGGAGCCCACAGGAGTAAGGTGGGGCACCCGGGCTGCAGGATACTGAGTTCCCTCCTGTTCCTTTCATTATTATTCCTCCTGATGGTCCCTGCAAGCATGAGTTTCTACTTGGAGGATGGATGAGTCACTCTTCTTTTGACTTGTGATGGCATGTCTCATGTCTGACCTGATCACTGGTTTTACTAGGGATGTGATAAACCCATGTAGTGACCGAAGACTCTGTCCCAGGATTTGGGACAAGAAGACAGGGAACTGACAACTCTGAGTATACTTGCCACTCATTCCTTAGAAGGATTCCCTTCGAGGGGCACTCATTGTGAGTGCCAGTATCCTGTTGGGACATTCCCCAAAGAGGCCTCTGTCACATGAAGTTTCCAGTTCAGGGTGATCCACCTGGGCTCACTCTCCAGGAGAAAGACTCAGTGAGTCAGGTCAGGGCCCCACTCAGCTCGGGTTTCATAACTTTGGGGTCTGCAGAGTCTCAAGTGCTATCTCACAGCCCCACACTGAATGCAAATTTCTAAACCTGGGAGAGACAAAGGCTCTTCCCTTTGGAAGGGAGAACATTTTCAAGTTCCCAGAAACTTAAGTAGCTTGGTGATGCCCACTCCAGAGTGGCATTCTCTAACCCTGTCTCTGCTTTCTCTAACCCTGTCTCTGCTCCCATTCCTCCTGGCTCTTCCCTTTCCTCTGCCTGGTGCCTCTGTGCATTCTACAGGTCTCAGCTCATATGTTACCTTCTCCAGGAAAACATGCTGACCCCTTAGTTGGGAGAGACATCCTTCTCTCAGTTCTCATAATGCGCTGTACTTGTCCAAAACAAAGGATTACCGTATTGTCACAGCCGAAGCATTTTTAGTAACTTCCTCATTCTCTTGAGTGTGGGATACTTAAGTCACAAATGAAGTCTTCACATTCCTGGAGCCGCCAAAGGATACACACTCAACAAGTGTGTGGGGAAGGAAGCTGCGGAGGAAGGGAAGAGCCCAACCACTCCTGTAGGGTGGGGACTAACCAGGGGGCCTTTTTCTTCTGGGTGGAGCAACTCCCACCTTGTAGTTAATAAAGAATTAAGACTGATCATGGAATGACTCTTTCCTGGAGATACTTTAAAGCACAAAGGGAACCAGACTTTAGGAAGCACTTTCCAATGTTTTGTTGTTTTTTTTTTTTATTTTTTTTCCCAATGTCTTTTGAATTGTGGATTGTGAAATCAGTTTAGAAGGTGGTGGCCAGCATTTGTTGAATGTAACAGAATGGAACCTGGTAGAGGATAAAGTACAATGGTAAGGGAAGTAATGTACATTTGGTAAGGA
The DNA here is from genome assembly GCF_020171115.1 of Neogale vison. Taxonomy (NCBI): domain Eukaryota; kingdom Metazoa; phylum Chordata; class Mammalia; order Carnivora; family Mustelidae; genus Neogale; species Neogale vison. Next base: position 43,964,659 of record NC_058093.1, read on the forward strand.
TAAGCATTGTTCCACACAACTTGCATTTCGGTTATAGTATTAACCACGTGCACACATACAGACAGGAATGCCCTGAAGATCATCTTCGGAGCAGAATCTAGTTTCACTTGTGGCTTCAGTCTTGACCTTCAAAAGTCCAGTTAGCTGTATGCCTATTTCCAGTCTCATGTGGATGAAGGACTAGGTGATCTTATAAGTTATTATCTTATCTAATCAGTGTAACAAAATAATAACCTGGACAAAGAGATGACATTCAGATTCATTATTAATATATGAATATTCACTTCCAAACATAGATAACCATTCTAGATATAATCAGGAATAAAAATCTCCTTGTCAAAGCGCCTGGGTGGCTCAGTCAGTTAAGCATCTGCCTTCCCTCAGGTCATGATCTGGGGGCCTATGATCAAGTCCTGCACTGGGCTCCCTGCTCAGCAAGGATTCTTCTTTCCCTCTGCCTGTGCCTGCCACACCTCCCCCCGACTCATGTTCTTTCTCTTTCTCTGACAAATAAATAAAGAAAACCTTTTTTTTTTTAAAGATTTTCTTTATTTATTTGACAGATAGAGACCACAAGTAGGCAGAGATGCAGACAGAGAGAGAGAGGAAGAAGCAGGCTCCCTGCTGAGCAGAGAGCCCGATGTGGGGTTTGATCCCAGGACCCTGGGCAGAAGGGAGAGGCTTTAACCCACTGAGCCACCCAGGCACCCCAAAGAAAACCCTTTTAAAAAATCTCCTTGTCTACTATATATTTTTTAAAATTCTACCAGTCCATGGGAATATAAGGGCATATTTAATATCTCATGAGCAGACTGCTACAATAAATAATAATGAAAAATCTATTAATTTTATACCTAACATCACTAAAATTTTTCATATAGTTGAATAGAACATTGGTAGATACTGGTTAGAAAGTGGCTGTGTGTTAGTGTTAGGAATAACATTGTTTTCCTTTGGACCAAAAATACTCATAAAAATTCAAATAGCAGAACAGAGATTAGTTCTAATCTTTGTAGAATTATTTGGGTGCCAGTATTTATAACAGTAAACGCAATAAATAAGTGTATTTCCGTTTCTGTTATTGAATTTTATTTAGTCCATGAGACTTTCAAAAAAAATTCCACGTGAGACTCCTTCATACCTTATATGGAAGAATTAAAGCAGAATGTCAACATTTGTCATCTTGAAATATTATAAAAAGGCAAAAATCCAAAATCATGATCTTCAGCAAACATAATAAAACAGACACAATAAACAGCATAAGAATATGAAGGAAATAAATCTCAGGCACCCATTTGAGATTGAAGGAGAAAGAAAGTAGTTGAGGGCTAGCCCCCAGCTTTCTCTGTTTTATGATGCAAACATGCAGTAGGGTGGCAGGAACGAGAGTTGCCAGTACCAAGAAATCTTTGCTCTCTCACAGCACCGCCAAACTTCAACATTATGGTCTTTAAAACTTCAATAGAAACAGAATGATAAATAAACTTTTAGATACAAGTTTAAATAAATTTGGATTTTATTCTTTTTACTATTAAAACCCAGATGCTCTGATCTTAATGTCGGTCAACTGTTGATTTTGGTATTTGGCCACTCAGCATTTGGCCAGTATGTGTATTCAGTGCATCTCTAATGTGTCTGTGTGTGTGCATGTGTGATTCTGCCTTCTGAGATGAATAGGTGCCCCTGCCTCAGCCCACATCTGGGTTTTGTGCCCAGAGTAGGCTTGTAAAGGCTCCTTCTCGGGGTCAGCATGGGCTGGGACTGATACGGGTTGGATCTGAGGTTCTTCCTGGAGTCAGGGTGAGAGGTCTAGTGCTAGTGCCCTCCCAATTCTCCCAAATGATTATCTAGGTGACTTTAGGGATTTCCTCTTGATCCTATGCTCTTTCATTGATTCACAAATGCAGGGGAAGCCTCTGGAGTTTAGCCTGTGGATAAACACAGTGACTGTTTCCTGTAAGACTAGTCTGAGTAAATGTGGTTAAATGTGGTAATGGGGTATGAGGAGTTCGCGGGTCTGAAGATGGCTCTGTAGTCTAGATACAGCTCAATAAATACACTTAAGAAGCTCCATAAACATTCCAAAATTGAGAGCAGAATTTTGTGTGGTGTGTTTTTAAGAGTGTTCGTAGTTTTCACCTTATTTTCTTTTTTTTAAAGATTTTATTTGAAAGAGAGAGAATGTGTGTGTGTGCATATGTCTGGGGTGTGTGTGTGTGTGTGTGTGTAAGTGAGAGAAAGAAAGAGAGAGGAAGCAGGGGAAGGGACATAGGGAAAGGGAGAAGTAGAGTCACCACTCAACAGGGAGCCTGCAGGACTGGATCCCAGCTCAGATCATGACCTCAGCTGAAGGCAGATGCTTAACTGACTGAGCCACCCAGGCACTGCAAATATATCTTATTTAAAAAAGAAATAAAAGGCATCCACATTGGTAAAGAAGAAGTAAAACTTTTACTCTTTGCAAAAGACATTATACTATATACAGAAAATCAAGACGCCACCAAAAAAACTGCTTAAACTGATAAATGAATTCAGTAAAGTCATAGGATACAAAAATCAATGTTCAGAAATTTGGTGCATTTCTATACACCAATAATGAAGCAGTAGAAAGAGAAATTAAGAAAATAATTCTACTTCGAATTTCACCCAAAACAATAAAATATCTAAGAATAAATCTAACCAAAGAGATGAAAGACCTATATTCTGAAAATTATAAAACACTGATGAAAAAAATTGAAGACAAAACAAAGAAAAGGAAAGATATTCCATGTTGATGTATTGGAAGATCAAATATTATCAAAATGTCTATAGTACCCAAAGCATTCTACACATTTAATGTAATCCCTATCAAAATACCAAGAGCATTTTTCACAGAACTAGAACATTCTAAAATTTGTATGGAACCACAAAAGATCCCAAATAGTCAAAGCAATCTTGAAAAAGAAAACCTCAAGTTATTTTAGAAAGCTGTAGTAATCAAAACATTATGGGACTGGCACAAAAAGAATGGAACAGAATAGAAAACCGGAAATAAATTCACAATTATATGACCAATTAATCTTCAATAAAACAGGAAAGAATATCTAATGGGAAAAAGAATGTCTCTTCAACAAATGGTATTGGGAAAACTGGACAGCAACATACAAAAGAGTGAAATTGGACCATTTTCTCACACCATACACAAAAATAAATTCAAAACAGATTGAAGACCTAAATGTGACACTTGAAACCATAAAATATACTAGAAGAAAACACAGGCAGTAACCTCTTTGACACTAGCTATAACAACTTCTTTCTGGTTATGTCTGTCTTCTGAGGCAAGGGGACAAAAGTAAAAAGATCTATTGGGACTTCACCAAAATAAAAGCTGTTTTTTTTTTTAATTATTTATTCATTTGAAAGACAGAGAATGAGCAGAGGGAGGGATAGAGGGAAAAGGAGAAGCAGAATCCCTGCTGGGCAAGGAGCCCGATGTAAGGCTCAATCCAAGGACTCTGGGATCATGACTTGAGCCAAAGACAGATGCTTAACAAACTGAGCCATGCAGGTACACCAAAATAAAAGGTTTCTGCACAGCAATGGAACAATCAACAAAACTGAAAGGCAACTTACGGAATGGAAGAAAAATTTGCAAGTGACATAACCAATAAAGACTTAGTATCCAAAATATATAAAGAACTTATGAAACTAAACATCCAAAAAACAAATAATCCAATTTAAAAATGGGCAGAATACATGAACAAACATTTCTCCAAAGAAGACTTCCAGATGGCCAACAGACACATGAACAGAGGCTCATGATCACTCATCATCAGGGAAGTACAAATCAAAACTAGGATGAGATATTGTCTCACACCTGTCAGAATGGCTAAAGCCAACAACACAAGAAACAAGAAGAGTTGCTGAAGATGGGGAGAAAAAGGAGCCCGCATACACTGTCAGTAGGAAAATCAACTGGTGTAGCCACTGTGGAAACCAGTACAGAGGATCTTCCAAAATTTAAAAACAGGACTGCCTTATGATCCAGCAATAGCACTGCTGGGCATTTACTCAAAGAATACAAAAACACTAATTCAAAGAGATACATGGACCCCTATGTTTATTGCAGTATTATTTACAAGAACCAAGACATGGGAGTAGCCCAAGTGTCCATTGTTTGATGGATGGATAAAGAAGATATATAGACAACAGAATATTATTTGGCCATAGAAAAGCATGAAATCTTGCATTTCCAAAAACATGGATGGAGCTAGAGAGTATAATGCTAAGTGAAATAAATCAGTATGAGAAAGACAAATACCATACTATTTCACTCATGTGGAATTTAAGACACACACATAAAACAAGCAAAAGGAAAAACATAGGTGAGAGAGAGAGAGGGAGAGACAAAGCAAGAAGCAGACTTAACTATAGAGAACAAACTGAAGGTTACAAGAGCAGAGGTGGGTGGGGGGATGGGTGAAATGGTTGATGGGGATTAAAGAGTGCACCAATCCTGAGAAGCACAGGGTGATGTATGGAAGTGTTGAATTACTATCTTGTACACCCCAAACTAATATAACACTGTGTTAACATCGTTGTCAACTGACTGGAATTAAGATAAAAACTTTTTTGAAAAAGCCCTGGTCACTTGGGATATGAACTTCATTCATTTTAAGTCAAATTGCCTTGTAAACAACTATTGCTGAGCCCCAGAAGGAAACTCCTCTGTCAAGACTTGGCGTGTGCCTACTACATCTGCCTCATCTTTGGAAGGGGTATAGGAGGTCATAAGGAACTCTGAGCCAAACATATACTCATGGTTAGACCATGTATTTGTCCTTTGGCACTGAGAGCTATGTAAAGTCACAGGTGGACCCACGATCTGGACGATCTAGCTCATGTGGGCCAAAGTGCAGGAAAGTGAACCAGGTCTTATAAAATTCAAAGATTTCCTAACGCATTCCATCTGTGCTAACTGTTCATATGAGGACTCCAAGGGTTCACACTGGGTAAAGTCATACTTTCATTTTATGGGTAACTTCAACCCCTGTATCATAGTTTCTCTTTCCTTTACCCTAAACTCATTCTGGGATGTTGTTCCTCATTGACACTGAACCTCTTCTTTATCTTCATTTTTGATCCCTCATCCTTAAACTTCCCTCTTCGCCCTGGTTTGTTGATCCTTATCTGCCTACTCAGTCTGCACAACTGTCAGTCAGAATTCTTTTGTTGCAAATAACAGCAGTAGACTATGGCAAGCTAAAGTAAAATAGCGTTGTATAGAAAAAATATGGAATGTCTCACAAAACAGAAAAACAGCTAAGAGCTGACTGTTGTGGGGCGGCATGGGGGGGCTCTAGGTGGAAAGAATTCATGGGCAGATTCCTCAGGGCTCAGCCTTCATGACTGACAAGTCTGAGCCAGTTCCTGGCCCTGAACCACTAAGCTGGATGTTTAAATGTCAGGGAGAAACGAATTTGTTTGGTTCAGACCATCTTCCTTCATCGACGATGTTGGATGCTCTTGGAGTGGTGGTAGAAATAGAACATGATGCATCCCTAAAGAAAGGTCAAGGTCCAGTCACCAGGACGCAAGAGAAAGGATACTAGGCAGGTAGAAATACACGCGACAATTGGAATGCCCCAGACAGGACACAAACACAGGGAAAATACAAAGGCTGCACGCACTGGGAAGGGCACTTCTGAGTGCAGCCATGAACCTCTCTGCTGAACATCACAAGCTCAGACTGTTAGCAAAAGTTCCCTGGAGTCAACTTGTGCTCACCCTCCTGGCAGGATGGAGCGAGGCTGATGGATTTTGTTTATGCGAAAGGACCATTTGGTAATCTTGCAGTCACACTCCAGCTATTGTCCCACAGGATATGAGATAAGACTTGCATGCACCAGGAAGGGCGAGTCTCAAACAGAATGTCATTTCAGTGAGGAATTAGAGCAACACAATTTCTAACCAAAATTCTGGAGCTCAGCACCCCTTCAAAGCCCACCAAGACAACGACCGAGGCCAGCTTTGAACTGGGACATAGAAGTGGGCACCCTGGATCAGGAAAGAACTGCCATTAACCAGCTGGTGTCCTTTGACAGTCAGTTCACCTCCTTGAACCTCGGTGTTTTCATCTTTAAAATGTTAAGGTAGCAATCTTCACAATAACCCTCTCTGAATCTACAGCCAAAAGGCCAAGGCTGGACAATGAAGAGCACAGTCCATAACTCCATCCTAGGGCTTCTGTCGCTGGACATGACTAGTTCTGTGTGTGTGTGTGTGTGTGTGTGTGTGTGTGTGTATCTGTGTGTGTGTGTCTTATGGTACATAGCCATTTCTTCCACGGTTGGAATTTTTATTCGTATGTATACCCAATATATCCAAGATAGTGACTGATGTATAATCAGCTCCTAGTGGATATTTGTGAGAGGAAGAAATGAAGGAAGGAAGGAAGGAAGGAAGGAAGGAAGGAAGGAAGGAAGGATGGGAGGGAGGGAAGGAGACTCAGAGGCCAGACTCCACTACTTTAAAAGATGCCATGATCACAGAGCACAAGGTAGGCCCTCTTCCACTTAGAGCAAAAACATCCCTCTGTTTAGAGTTTCCTGAAAACAGAAAATCATGATACTTACAGAGGGGGAATTGGGTCAGTGGAGGGCCTCAAACTTCTGGGAGTAACTGAAGCTTAGATTAGAATAAGTCTCATCCAGGGCTTCGTGAAAAAAAACTATGACAAGGCATAGACCAGCTCCTCACCTGTCCTCTGGTGGTGTAAGGGCTGTGTCAAGAAGGGTCTGGTGTCAGAGACTTAACCCGGTGGCATGACACTCATGTTATCACTCTGAGGCAGGACAAGGTGTTTCTTTTCAAAAGCCATCCAAGGACTTGGGAGTTATAGACAGACTCCCCGTTCTGGGGTTATGTGGTGCTATGTGGTTTTCTCCCCATTAACCCCAAATGTGGGCTAGAGTCTTAAGTGGAAGCAAACCCAGGTAATCGGTTATCCAAGGATGTATGGTTAAACAAAATAGAGTCTAGTCACACAACGGAATGTTACTTAGCTTTGAAAAAGAAGGATATGCTGACCCTGTAGCCACAGGGATGAGCCGGGAGGACATGCTGCTGAGTGAAATAAGGCAATTACAAAATGTAAATGCTGCATGCTTCCACATAGATGAGGTTCCCAGAGGGGTCAGGTTCACAGAGACAGAAAGTAGAAGGCGGTTGCTGAAGGCTGGGGGGGGGGGAGGGAGGAATGGGAAGTCAGTGTTCACTGAACAGGGTTTCAATTCTGCAAGATAAGAAAGTTCCAGAGATTGGCTGCACACCAGTGTGAATGTACCTAACACTACTGAATTGTACACTTAAAAAGGACTGAGACGATTAAGAGAAAGAGAGCGAGTGCCAGCTCTGACTGCCTCACTAATGCAAGGAGCTCAGAGATTTGGATTTCAAACAGAAGCAACATGGAATCGAAATGTCAGCCCTGGTCATAAAGGAGGAAACCAAATTGAATGCAAAGCAACAAAGCAAGCAAAATGAGCTCAGAGATGGGAGCAAGGGGTCTCCCTGCCCCTCACATACCAGGTGCTATTAGCTCACTCTCCCACCAAAGCCCCAGTGCATGGCAGCCCTGAGCTCCAGCCCAAGCCCATGTGCTGCTGAAGGCAGCCCCACAGCCTCTACATCCTTGTGTGCAGAACATAGATGTGATGTCTGTACCTCTCTGAGCCTTGCAAAACATAACTAACTCAGATAAAGTCATTTTGAGCGGTCTGGGGTCCAGGGAGCCAAGATGTGACAGGAGGGATTTCCACAGCCCAAATGTTATGAACTGCGGGGACACCGTGGGTGCATGCTGTCCACGTTGACTGCTTCACCACCAAGCTTCACTCACACCTTTGCTTTCCAACCCTTCTCTCCTCTTCTGCCCCTCCTTCCTTAGCCTTCCTCACTCTCCCAAAAAAGGCAATGCCTTCATGGAAGTTTCAGCACACCTCCTCTCTGTGGGGCTTCAGCACCAGGTCACAGGGAGCTCCACTGGTTCATCTTTGTGCCAGCCCATCAAGAGACTCTTCCTATCAATGTTGGTTCTCCACTTGGAATTCTTGAGCCAGCTGCTAAGATAACACAGGGCTATCCATGCCATTGCTGGGTCGCTAGGAAATTAACTAACTATGCAGGGTTAGAGGAGAAGATAAACGTTTAGATCCAAGTCTTAGAGCAAAGCAATAAGCTTCAGACAGTTAGATGCAAAAATAATTCACAGAAGGCAAAATTTAATCTATACTATTAGGATTGAAATCAATGGCAGAGATAATAAAATGGAAATAGCACAGGCTTAACTTCATGAAAATATACAATTCCTAAATAAATAAAGTTTAAAGGCCTTGGAACAAACTGGTATCCCAATGTGGCTGATTTCTACCATTTTCTATGCCTAGCTCAGATAAACTGATTTTTAAAAAAACAGTAAGGCCTTTAATGTAAAAGAAAACAATGACTGTCTACAACACTATTCTCTGCACACAAAATAAAATGGCTAACTCAAAGTGTTCCATGCACTTTTAAGAGAATATCTAGTTCGACATCAAATGTGATTTATTGTCTATACAATTGTCAGAAGATTTTAATGACAACCCTGGGTGCTGACAAATTGCAGTGACACGGGGAGAGCAAAACCATTTCACTTTTCATGGAATTTTACATCCCAGCAAACCTTCTGAAAAGCAGTTTGGCAATAATAACGAACAGTTATTAAACTGTTCATTTGGGTCAATCCTTCTAGAACTTTATCCTAGGTACACATGTGGAAATATTGCAACATGTACCTAGCTTTTTATCAGTTTCATTTACAAGTACCAAAATCTGGCAGTCGTTTGGCTAACAGCATTTGAATGGCTCAATAAACCAATATATCAATGTAACGAGACATCATGGAGACACTAACCATTATGTTTTGCTGGATTTAAATGAGAATTAGTCAACACTGATTTTAAAAAAGCAATGTTAAAAAACATTCTATATGCATTAAGATCTATCTTATAAATAAACATGCATCTACATTCTTAATATTTTTGGTTAAAAAATGGGAAATGTGCTGAGTCAATTGGATATCCTCTTGGGAAAACACACACCATAAAACAATCACTTCCAGACTTATCATAGATTTAAACATTGAAGGAAAAACAGTGAAGTCTGTAGAAAAAAAACAGAGCATCCTTGTGAACCTGAAGTAGGCAGAATTCGTAAGCAGGACATGAAGGTGCAGACCCATAAAGAAAAAAAAGATTAGCATAATGTTTTAATGTTACAGGAGTAGAAATACAAGCCACAGAACAGGAAAGATTTGCTACACATGTCTAGAAAAGATTTAAACCCAGGATTATGAAGAACTCCCACAAATCAATAAGAAAAAGAAAATGAGAAGCCTGGTGGAGAAACGGGTAAGAGATGTGAATGGGTCCCTCACCAATGTGGCTACCCAAACAGCCAGGAAGCATGTAGGAATACTGAAGTGTGGCCTGGACTGTGGACAGAGCTACCTGCTCGCTCCGACATGGCCCGTCAGAGTACAGCTCGCCACCACCACGTGGGAAAACTGGATCCCTAAAGTTGAGCACAGGTGCAAATACGTTGAACATGGGGGTAAATAAATCGTGCTATGTTCACACAAGAGAATACCATAGGGCAGCAAGAAGGAACAATTGTGGGCAATGGGGTGGGTGAGCCCCGACAGCACAACGCTGAATACAAAAGTCCAGTTCCGAAAGAGAGCCCACGGTGTGGTTCCATTTCTGTAACGTTCCATGAGAGACTATGGACTCTGAAAAACAATCTGAGGGATTTGAAGTGGCGGAGGGGTGGGAGGTTGGGGTACCAGGTGATGGGTATTATAGAGGGCACGGCTTGCATGGAGCACTGGGTGTGGTGAAAAAATAATGAATACTGTTTTTCTGAAAATAAATAAATTGGAAAAAAAACAAAAACAAAAACAAAAACAGGAAAACCTAATCTATGGCGCTGGAACTGAGGAGGGGTAACTGGAAGGGGCATGGGAAGGGCTTGTCCCCGCAGCTGAGGCTGGTTTTTACTCTGGTGCCTGTTGCATGGATGTGTACCATCTGTGAAAATGCGTCAAGCTGCGCTCTTAGGACTTGCATACTTTTGGTATCTCTACAGCACTTGAATGTTTGTTCAGGACCATGAGAACCAATCCGTGGGTTGGATATATCATCTCTAGATAGGGGCTTCTTGCTTTCTTCTTTATGTTTGTTTTCTAAAAGGAGCATATGTTATTTCTATTGTAAGACGACAGTTCTGGTTTGGTTTTCCTTGTTTGGAGGTCAGCCTGCCTGCGTTCATCAGAACAAGCCCTGGGATGTGTTACACCTGCTGGGTACGTGTGGCATTGGGGCCGGAGGGCACCAGAAGAGGTTCCTGCTCCCAGACAAGGTCCCCCTCATTACCCAGCTCCTCCTGAAGCTGACACCAGAATTTAAATGCAGGGATGTTTTCACAGGCTCACGGGGCTGCTCCTGCCCTCTGGCTGGGATCACATCCTCCCACTCACCGTTCTGTGCAGTCTGGTTCTGGCCACGTGTGGAATGTCCCAAGGCGCACCATGTCCAGAAAGGAAGGTTGGGGTCTTCTTTGCTCACTTCTGCTCTTAAGGTGTGAATCCCAACCTGTTCTCCATGGACCAGAAAATATGAGGGAGAGCAGGAGGAAGAAGATTGTACCCACTCCATAGACTCCTATTTTTTTTTTTTTTGTTATGTTAGTCACCATGCACACAGTACATCATTTTGATGTAGTGTCTCATGATTCATTGTTTGTGTGTAACACCCAGTGATCCATGCAATCTGTGCCCTCCTTAATAATCATTGCTAGGCTCACCCAACCCCCTACCCCCTCCCCTCTAAAACCCTGTTTGTTTCCTGAGTCCACAGTCTCTCGTGGTTTGTCTCCCCCTCCAACATCCCCCCCTTCACTTTTCCTTACCTTCTCCTAATGTCCTCCATGTTATTCCTGATGCTCCACAAGTAAGTAAAACCATATGATAATTGACTTTCTCTGCTTGACTTATTTCACTTGGCATAATCTCTTCCAATCTCATCCATGTTGATACAAAAATTAGGTATTCATCCTTTCTGATGGCTGAGTAATATTCCATTGTATATATGCACCACATCTTCTTTATCCTTCATCTGTTGAAGGGCATCTTGGCTCTTTTCAGTTTGGCAATTGTGACCATTGCTGCTATGAACACTGGATGCATATGGCCCTTCTTTTCACTACATCTTTATCTTCGGGGTAAATACCTAGTAGTGTAATTGCTGGGTCATACACAGACTGCTACTTCAAAAAGAAAAAGAACGTGTATCAGAAGACACTGATGCTGACACATGAATTTAAGTTCTGCATCTTATTTGTGCTGCCGCCAATGGCACATCTTACCCAAAACACCCTGTCATCCACATCCTTTTGGTTTCAAATATCAAACCAGCCAGCTCACGCTGGCTTAAACAACAAAGGCTCCTGACAGCAAAATTTGGAGATGGGCATGGCATTCAGGCGTGCTCTGATCTGGACTTTGACTCCATATCTCTGTCATTTTCTCAGACTTTCCCCTCTCTCCCTGTTTGCTACCCCTCACCCATGATCCACCAAATCCACCTGCTTCCTCATTCACATCCAACCAAGACCCGAGCTTTGTGCTGATGGAACACTTTTGCACCAACTCTGGGGACCATGAGAATGGCTTGCTCTGAGGTCATGATTTACCTGGCATGTCCACTGTACTGGGACACCTGGATGCTGGAGCTGAGGATGGAGTCACTGTGCTCCTGCTACTGAACTGGGAAGGAGGGGTGCAGGGAGTGGTGGGACTGAAGCAGCAGGTGCAGGATCTTAGCAGCAGGGGTGGGCTGTCAATGGGCTGCCTTAGTGCCTCTGGTTGTGCTGGGGGGTGGAAGGACACCTTGTCCTCCCTTCTTCCAAGGTCTAGAGGACATTGGTGCTTCCAGGGTGTCCGGCATGGCTGTGTCACCTGACCCAGAGGATGGAGATGCCCAGGGAGCCATAAATCTTCTCTTCGCCTGCTTTACATCCTCCCAGAATGAAGGACCCACATTCCTTTATCTCAGTCTGTGAAAGGCAAGTTTGTACCAGAGTGGCCTGGGAAAGGAAGGAAATGCTCTGTTTTGAGAAGGACCACTTTATGCAGCCTGCTTCTGATTGTCTTCCCTCCAAGTGACCTCTTCTTTTAACAGCACTGGCCTTTTCCAAGGTCTGGGAAAAATAGCCAAGAAAAGCTCAGGACCGCCTTCTTTTAGGGCCAAACCTTTCCTCCCTTTCATGTGGTAAAGAAGCCCCCTTTGAGGGCTGCATTGTGTAAGTCTCTTAATTGCAGAGCTAATATGAACCAGAGCAGAGTGATCCATCCAAGAATCGTTGTTTGGATTCATGACCGATTTCAAAGGGGACTTGGGGTCCCTCTTTTATCTGGTCTTGTATTGGCTGAGTGACGCAAGTGTTTACAAAGGGCTCAGCAGAAGAGATAGCACATTATCACCCCTCCTGCCCTCGGAGGGGAGGGAGGTTTACTCTAAAGATTATCAAGTCAACTCCCAAAGGGTGAGGAAACCCAGACTTTCATGGCCCTGCACAGCTAGGTGCCCGGGGGAGGCCAGAAGGGGGTCCCACAGCATTGCCACCAGAAACAGGAGCCAGAAGGGGTCAGCACAGCAGGTTTTTGTTTCAGAGAGGAACTGGATCCCAGTGTGCTAAGGGAATAGGAATCTTCTTGCTGGAGATGACGTCCACGGAGGACCAGACACCAGTCGGACAAGACTGCACAGAGGTTATCAACAGTCCCGATTAGAATGAGCTCAGATTCCCTTTCAGGCTCAGAGGGGTGGTTGGCTGACAGATATGGGTGACAACGTACTGGCCCCCTCTGCCTTTGAACCAGGACCACACTGATCTTGGGGTGGTCTCAGCCAGGGACTAAGCAGGACTATGGTGCTAGGGTCTGGCTATTTCTACCCGACACAGGACTCCTTCACTAAGCAAACCTGCCTTAGAGCTCACTGTCTGGTGGGAATGGAAGATGTCGAGTCTGCATTGTCCCAGTCTAATGGCCCCCCATCCAATCCTGATGCTTCCCTTTTCCTTTCAAAGCCACTTCCTCCTCTCACTCTGTCCCAGCACTGGCTTCCCACAGGGTCCGACAGACTCATCTCATGCTTCTATCCACCCATCCACAAGGAGTTCTCTTGTGACCCCCCCCCGCCCCTGCAAGAGCTACCACTTGAGAAAGGAGGGAAGAAAGAGGGAGGAAGGAGGGAGGAAGGAGGAGGAAGGAGATCCACGGTGGGGTAGAGTCTCAGGGGCCTTTTAGGGATTCACAGGAATGATTTGGACAATTGAGAATCTGGTCTTACCCAGATTCTCCTCCTCCCTCTGAGTTCACTAGCCAAGCATGGCATGGGGGGCTCTACCTTACTGGACAGAACACCTTCCCAGGGAGGCTGCCCTCAAGGAGGGCTCTCATTGGATTCAGAGTGGCATACCATGTCAGTGACAAGCCGAGCTGAGCACACTCCTTGGGTGGAGACGTGTCCAAGGTTTTCACAACCCAGGAATGCCAGACCCCACTTCTCATCACGCAGTTTTGTCTGACCTGGCCCCAAATTAACCAAAATGCCCTCTCCTGAGGCTCCAGAGTCAGACAGCATCCAGATGCCCCTGGTGCTGCACCAGGAGTCTGGAGGACTGTCAGGAGGACCGGCCAGCCTGGGCAGTTCTGGCTAAGGGCACACTCAGAGGCAATCCATCCACATCTCTGGGTGAGAGCTTGCTCCTGTGAAGTATGCTGTAAACATTCTAAGGCTGCCATTTCCTCCGAGATATACCCTAGTCACTTCTTTGTTTCTTGATGTACAGCACAAGATAGCTTTAAGTGATGTTTGGAGAATTTAGTTATTAAAAGAATGTGTTATGTGGAGAGAGTTTTTAAGTTGAAATTCAATATATATGTGCATTCAAACCAGGTCTCCCAGACCTCAGTCAACTCTAACATCTAGCACTAACACCCCGCCTCACCCAAACCCACGTTCCTTGAACTTGAGCCCAGGGACAAGAACATGTAACTGTCTCTCCATCCATTGACATTTTTGCAGGGCATCAGGGGCTGTCCATAGCCCAGCCTGTGACTCTATGAAAATATGTCTCAAAACCAAAGAAATAATGGTTTTGTTTTATTTTTACAGTGGGTGGGTTACAGAAAGCCAGGAGGAAATTCTGTTTTCTAGAATCCTTGTTTTACTTGGACAGAGAAAATGCCTCCCTAATGGGTGTCCTTGAAGGCAATCAAAGCCAAGAGAAAGCATTGCCAAGTTTCAAAGGGTAAATATTCCAAAAAGTAATATTTAGCAAATTATTTTCAGGAACAATGCCCATTACCACCATAATTATTTATTAAGGTTTGGAAGTCTTGGTCATTGTAACATTATAATAACATAGGAAACAGAATAAAATGAATGCATATGGTAAGAGGAGAAAAATCCTCTTCACAAATAATACCAGTTAGGAATATACTATCATTTAAAAACAGTTCAGTTAAGTAAATTTAAAAGGCAAATATGTAAAGACCAATGGTGTCTCAGTAGAGATCTCATTCACAATATTAAAATTGTTATATACATAGAGATGAATTCAAGAAAATATGCAACATGTAATTTACATTCAAAGATCTATCAGAAGTCATAAAAGACAATAAATTTGAGAACAGAAACATATTTCTAAATGTAAGGATGAATAATTCAAAGAGAATTTTTATGAATTTGACAAAAATAATTTTGAAAATCATCTGAAAGAACAATTGGCTTTGAATATCAAAAAATAGTCTGAAAACTAAAACTAATGAGAAAAATATTTATAGTTCCAGCAGATATTAAAGTATATTTTAAGAGAAACATTAAAATATTAAAATATTGCTTAAACCCCAGAAAGGAGATGAAAGAAATAGAATATGTATGACTTGATTAAAGGCAATCGTATATAGAAATATTGTCAGTCATCTATGGAATTTTAGATGACTAGTAGCCACATTTAGTAAAAGTAAAAAAGAAATAAGTAAAACTAATTTTAATAATATATATATTTCATTGTGTTATGCTAGTCATCATAAAATATATCCTTAGTTTTTGAAGCAGTGTTCCAAGATTCAGTGTTTCTATACAACACCCAGTGCTCCATGCAATAATACATTTTACTTAATGCTCTATATCAATGATATTTCAATATGTGGTCAGTCTAAAGAAATACTATTAAGATTCTTTACATATTTCTTTTGCACTAAGTCTTTGAAATCTGGGCTATCCACCTTGCCAGTGTTCGATAGCCACACGTGGCTACTAGCTACCCTCCATTACAGCAAAGATTGTGGGGAAGGAATTTTATATATTATGGACAAGCATCAGGAAAACAATGGAGAAGGAAAATAGATATTTAATAAGAGTATGATGTCCTGATAATAATTTGTAAAATCTAGAAATACATAAAAATGAAGCCACACCATAGATCATCTGTTGCAATAAATTTTAGAAGAAGTAGATTATCAATTATTTTTAAAACCAAAAGCCAGCAGTAAGTTGAACAGTGTTATGACTTGGGTGGACCCGGGTGGGAGGCGCCACTGGATCCAGGACAAAAGGGCCTGAGGAGGAAGGGAAGAAGGCAGGAGGTGACAGACACAATGGGAAAGATGACCTGTTCATCAGCAGGGAGGAGTCCAACAACCAAAAGGCAGAGAGGCAATTTCCAGAATGATTTGAAAGCTATCAGGACCCAGCAGGCCTAGTGGGGTGAGGCTGTATAGCAGAAGTTTCCGGGCCCAGGACCAATTTGAAGTCCAAAAGGGTGTTGGTCAGTGTTGGGTAATCTGTCCGCAGTGGACAGGGCCCCACCCATAGAAGCCCCACCAGAAAGACTGGAGCTTGTCCTGGGGAGAAGGGCTTGTGGAGTCAGCATGCCCCAAGAACTATCAGAGTTTCTTATGGCTTTAGTCCTAGAGGGATAGTAGGATCGTAGCCACAGACATACAGTTGAATGGAGAGCAAGGCAGAAGGTGAATGCCTTGGACAGACAGCCATGGGAGTGGAGGATGCTATAATGGACTAAACTTTGCTTCCTAAATTTATGTGTTGAAATCCTCATCCCAATTACCTCTGAATTTGACTACATTTGGAAATAAGGTCTTTAAAAATGTAATTAAGTTAAAATTAAGACATTAAAATGGGCTTTAATCCAATATGGCAAATGTTTTTATAAGGAGAGACACTTAGGACACAGAAACACAGCGAGACAGCCATGTGAAGACCCAGGGAGAAGACATTCTTCCACAACCCAAGGACAGAAGCCTCAGAAGAAATCAGCACAGAAGACACCTTGATCTTGGACTTCCAGCCTCTAGAATTATGAGAAAATAAATTTCTGTTGTTTAAACCACCCAGTCTGTGGCACTTTGCCCTGATAGATGCAGAAAATGAAGACCGCACCAGTGAGAGCCCCCAGACCCACAGACCCCCAGACCCCTGGTGCACAGTAAAGGAGTACCCATGGGGTCAGCCCATAGGAGCCCTACCTCTGTGTCTTGGGCAAGCAACACTTCCTACTGAGAACTGAGAATAAATATTTAACCTGGTTGAGAATATGGCATAGGGCACAAGGTAGGACCCAAAGCTAGGGTTGCCAGATGAAATACAGGACATCTAGTTAAATTTGAATTTCAAATAGACAACAAAAATTTTTGTTAAATTTTATTAAACAATATTTGTTAAATTATTGTTAAATTATTTGTTAAATGTTAAAAAATTGTTAAATTATTGTTAAATTAATATATTAAACAGTATTTGTTAAATACTGCATGAGGCATGCTTATTCCAAAATAATTATTGTTCATCTGAAATCCAAATTCATCTGGCCATCTTATAGTTTAACCTGCTAAATCAGATAGCCCCATTTAAGTATAAGGAAAAGGCCACAGGTCTAGCAAGAAGTGCAGAGGAAGACAAGGCAGGAGGGCCTGAGATGAAGTAGGCTGACCAGGAGGAGTGAGGAGGACTCACTAGGACTAACCCAGGCACATGGGGAAGGGGACTTTCCAAAGACTGAAGCCACAAACAGAATTGCAAGGAAACATCCAGTAGGCTTAACTACATCAATGTTTCATAACTAAATTGAAAAGAGATGAGGAAAAATAGTAGACTGGAAAAAAACCATCCTACAACATGAGAGAGTTGGTATGGAAATGAATACTCATTTCAGTTTGTAAGAAAAATAACAGCATTTCAGTAGGCAAACAGGTAAAGGGTGTGAAGAAAAAAAAAAAAAAAAAAAAACAACCAGAAGATCTACAGTTTTCATGGGCACCTGGGTGGCTCAGTCGGTTAAGTGTCTGCCTTCAGCTCAGGTCATGATCCCAGGGTCCTGGAGTTGACTATCTCCTTGGGCTCCCTGTAGGGAGCCTGCTTCTCCTTCTGCCTCTATCCCTCTCTCTCTCTGTCTCTCATGAGTAAATAAATAAAATCTTTTTTAAAAAGAAAAGATCTATAGTTTTCAAACAAATTTATGGAAGTATAGCTTTTTCAAAAATAATTTTTATAGCCAAGTTTTTTAAAAATTAAGGGTTGGGGCGCCTGGGTGACTCAGTCCATTAAACATCTGCCTCTTGAGTTCAGCTCAGGTCAGGAGCCCCCATCAGGCTCCGTGCTCAGTGCAGAGTCCGCCTACCCCTCTCCCTCTCCCTCTGCTCCTCTCCTTCTTGCACTTTCCTCTCTTTCTCTAAAAAAAAAATAAAATCTTAAAAAAAAATTTTTTTTATAAACAAATAATAATTTAAAAAAAATAAAGCTCAATTTTCATCTTTTTAAGTAGGAACATAGTCAAATAACCAAAATACTCAGTGAGCATAAGACCGGGGTGTAGCCAGCAAGGCCCCTCGGGTGGTGGAGATGGTCTCACAGCCCGCTCACACCTGCTGACCCGATGAAACCACTCCTGATTATGTCCTCAGGGTAATCATTTAAAATAAAGAAGGAAACAGTGATAAAAGATGGCGCATTATTTCATCACCATGCCCATAAAATTATAAAAATGCTTGAACAATGACTGGAAGGAAATATGGCAAAATAAAAGCATTTATGTGAGTATCACTTTATCTTTAAAATTTCCTCTCGGGTCATGAGCATATTCTTCTTTATAATGACACGTTTTAATGGGAAGCGCAGTTCCTTTTTTTGCTCATGAGGATTAGGGGTGAAGGCACGCCCACGGGACCTCCACGAGGGCTGGGGGACCGTCTGCCTCGGCTGGGTCTGGACATGCACCGGGACCAACTCCAGGAGACTTCCTGTATTTGTCGTCGGCTTCTGCAGGGCTATTGCTGGCTACCCAGGTCTTTGAAAGAGCTACTGAAAGCTCTAAAAGATTTCCTTGGGCCAATGGTTCAATGGACTATGGGCCATTTTCAACAAATAAACGTTTCCATTGAATGAGACAACCATTGTTAATGCGATTCATGTGTTCACTGAAATCCTAATGTTCTCCAGTGGTGTCCACACTGTGTTCTCCCAACTAAATAGATTCCTGAGCTGACAGTCTTTGTATGGTCTGCACTAATAAGTCTTTGTTAACATTACCCAGCTCCCCAACATTTAGGACAAGGGAAAGTGGGGTGCTGTCTTGTCCCCGAAGTGTGTGTGCTTTGGTGCTACGGTAGATGGTCATCAGAGCTGGCAGGAGAAAGACACTTTGCTTTGGGTCATGTAAGTGGATACTATCACTGTTTTGGGGAGATCCTAAAAAAGCAAAGAATTCATGTTAATGTCAAAAAGTGTTGGACTCTCCTGAGATTCAGGAAGTTTTTCTCACTGCAAATTCATCCACAGCAGACCACTGGTGTGTTAGTCCGTCTGGGCCTCCATAACAAAGGACCACAGATGGGGGGAGAGGATGTCCTTAAACAACAGAAATTGGCAGTCTCACAGTTCCAGAGGATCCAAAGTCTGAGCACAAGGTGTTGGCAGGGTGGGTTCCCTCTGAGGCCCCTCTCCTGGGCTTACAGATGGCCGTCCCCTCCCCATATCCTCACAACTCTGTGTGTGTTTGTGTCTTAATCTCCTCTCCCTATAAGAGAGGAGAACTAGCCGTCCTGTCTTTGGGCTTACCCTAATGACCTTATTTTAGTTGAATTACCTCTTTAAAGACCTTCCTACACATACAGTCACCTGGGGGTCAGGACTTCCATGTAGGAAATGGGTGAGGAGTGCCCACTTCAACCACAACGACTTGTGAGGTCAGTGGGGACCTTCTCCCTTGTTGGCTCAAAAATGCATAGAATCCCTTGTGTTTCCAAGGGATCCCAGATGTCCTGTAAGGAGAGCTATCAGTCCTAAGCTAACCACCCAGACAAATGTGCCCGAAGAACCTGACTGATCAGTCTGGGGCGAGTGGCTTAAGGGCAACACTCATTTCCTCTTGGCATTCCTGAGATTCCTGTCTCAGTCTTGTGATGGCCTCTGAGTGGGGGAAACCTAGTGCTTACAGGTCTCCGTGTGAGTCCCGTCCCTGGTGCCGGTAAGGACCGGGTCTCCACTAGGTGGCTGTGGGCCCCTGAGGGCTGGGGGATGTCTCCCTGCCTGGACACCCCTAGTCCCTTGGGTTATAAGCGTCCTTGAGCCAGGCCTTGTTCATAGCCTGATGTCACCTCTCTCTGACTTTTGGAGAGGGCTTGAAGCCACATAAGCCCTCAATCCCATTTCCTTGTTTTGCCACAGTACTTCTTAGTGTGGCCAGTGAGGGCCAGGCTGCCCTAGCACACGGCCTTACTCTGATTGTCTTCTTGGCCTCCCACTCAGCACTTGTCCTCTGCCTTCTGGGTACATGGAATGTGCCCAACCTTGCTAGAGGCTGCACCCACCTCTGGGAGCTCCCTAATGGCTGTTAGGATAAAGTGACACCATTTTTAACGCAAGTTCAGGGTCTGGATTCATTGGCTTCCTGTCCTTTTCATGTGCTTTATCTTTTAGCCATAAAGCACGGGGGTGGCAGGAGAAATCTATTCAGCTCTTGCTGGAACCAATAGGAAAAAGCATGCATTTGACGGTCTATACACTTGTCATTTGGGTCTGCAGCTCCCCTCTTCCCCATCAGGGCATGAGGCTGGCCCACCTCTGTAGTGAGCATACCCCTAGCGCACGCCGGGGCTTTACTGTGTCTCCCGCAGCATGGGGAGGGATGCCCCGGCGTGCAGATGGGATGACACCGCAGGGCGGCTTCCTCCCGCAGAGGACGGACAGCCAGCTCTGTAGCTGGGGCTTATTCTGTAAAGAGGTCAACAGATCTTATGCAATATTTGCAGCTGGGGAAGGGATTCCTAACACGCGGGAAGGAGCACAGCCCTCGGCCTGTGAGCACCGTGGCCCAGGATGAGATATCTGCCCCCTCGGAGAGCATGTGTACGGCACCAAATGAAGCCAGACCTGTCCAGAGCACTGTTGAGCAAGACCGAAGGAAACTGTCCAGGAACCAAACTGAGCGCGCAGATGAGTCAGATGCAATTTGGCCTCTAGCCTCAGGCAGTCTCAAGACACTAAATATGGCACCAGAGCCTTCATTCCCTGGCCTGCCAGCAGCCCTACCACTGATTAAAAACAACCGGGGAGCCTCTGATTATCTGTATTGGATGAAATATAGGCTCTGAAAGGATCCATAGAATTGCTGCTCATTCAAGTACAAGACAGTGTGACTAGCCACAGGCCAGTAAGATCTCACACACAGACCTTGCATTGAGAAGTATAAGGATTTTCTGGATCACTGACTTTATGGGGTTTTGTTCTGTTTGCTTGGTCACTAAGCATCGCAATTTCTAACATGAACCAATACTGGAGAAACAGGGCGGTGGAAGGAATTAAAGATCCTCTCTTGGCAGAAGGACCTCAGAGCAGGAAGAGGTGAGAGTCGTAGGAACAAAAAGGACAGCGGGGGAAGGACGCGGGAAGCTCATCACTTCCTCTGGATCCCACTCGGCTGGGAAAGCTGGCTGAGAGAGTGGAATAAAGTTATGGAAGGTGATGCCCCAGGGAAAAGGGGTGAAGGGTGCATGGACCTGTCTCTGTTCTCTTTTAGAGCTGCATGTGAATCCTCAATTATCTTGAAATTAAAACTTTGGTTTCAGAACAGGCAGCAGGTATGTGGTCCCTGGGCCTGCCCAGTACAGCACACCTGAACAATCCTTGATTCCCTGTTGCCTTAGGAGGACAGGGTCTTGGGGGTGCAGTAGAGGTCGGGCCTCTCTGAAGCCCTGTGTCAGTGGCTCACCAAATGGATGGGGGCTGTGTTGTTCTGAAAGCCATGTTACTGCCCTATGTCTGCTCCCACCTACACCTGCTCCCACCCCACACCTGCTCCTGTCCGACACCTGCTCTAGGCCTACACATGCTCCTGCCTACACCTGCTCCCTCCTACACCTGCTCCCACACTATACCTGCTCCCTCCCTATACCTATTCCTGCCCTATACCTATTCCTGCCCTATACCTGCTCTAGGCCTACACCTGCTCTAGGCCTACATCTGCTCCCACCCATTTATACCTACCTGCTCCTGCCCTAGAGATGGTGCTGCCCCAGAGATCCTCACCCTCACATCTTAGAAAAGAATATAGAAGTTTGGGATGCATCCACCTAGACAGGAGACCCAGATACCAAGACTCCAACTCTTTAAAAGAAGGAAAATGACCCCAGCATAACTGTATGATCTATAGTAGCAGTGTTTCCTCAGGCTTCCAGATTTGGAGTGAGATCTTGGAATGTGAACAGTAACAAGGGTTGATCCAGTTCAGGGAAGACCCCAGCAAGGACAACTGTGGCTCCAGAACCACTGGGTTTGAATGAATGAATGAATGAAAAATAAACAAATGAACAGGAAGCCATCAGCACTGCATACCCAATACTAGGCTAGAAAGTCTTTTCACGGCTCTGTGATCTCTGGATCATTCCTGTTTTCCTCTAACTTGGGCCCCTGTGATCCAACAATGCTTTTCAGCAAATGCTTCCCATCAGGTGGGAGGCGAGCGCCCTGCCCCTCCTTATGACGTCTCTTACAAGCAGGGTGGGGACCTTCAAGAAGGAATCCCTTCTGGAATCCATTCTTGCTGGCAGGGATGTCTCCATACTAATTCTGTAAAAGAGAAAATAGCCGTTTTTGGCAGACATCTCCCAAACCGTGAATGCTAAAGCCTAACTAACTGTTTTTGACAGTGACACCGTTCAGTTCCTGGGGATACTTTTCACCACTAACCTGCCCAGCAGATCCCAGCAGACCCCCCACCCCAGGGATCAGGAGCAGAGAGGCAGTGGCTCTTTCTCTAGAGCTGAGACAGGTCCCAAGGGACACCTGCTCCCCATTTTCTGGAATACATCACTCTCCCAGACTGCTGGAAACGTGACCACAAAAAAGGGTTCACCCTCTAAATGTCCAATGACATTTGCTGTCAATCTGAGGAGTGCTGGCCAAGCGTAGGTGTTGGCCCAGCTGGGCAACAGTGTAGCAAATCCAAGGCGTCCTGAGACTTGAATGCAGAGGAATGTTATTTCTTCAGTTTCTTTACTACTAATCCTCCCTTTATGACTCCATTCACTGGATTTGGGGAAAAATAGCTTAATGTTCATTCTTTTTTAGTGCTTATTCCCATCTGATAATTTCCAAATTGCTTTTGTCTGTCGCAGAGCAAAACCAAAAAGCTCTGTTTCTCGGCAGCTCCCTCCCCACCTGCTTCTCTCTGATGTCCTTCCCTGTGCAGGGAGCAGGACCGCCTGCCTGGGGAGCTTGTGCTGGGACTGAAGCCTCGAGGTGCTTGCCTGCAGAAATTTCCAGTAGATGGTGACCTCGGTCCCTGGGCTACTGCTGGCCTTGCCAGCGTTTCCTACTCACGATGGTGGTGTGAAGGGCAGTCTGGTGTGCCTCGG
This sequence comes from Neogale vison, assembly GCF_020171115.1. NCBI lineage: Eukaryota > Metazoa > Chordata > Mammalia > Carnivora > Mustelidae > Neogale > Neogale vison. Next base: position 43,987,673 of record NC_058093.1, read on the forward strand.
TGGGGCAGTGCTCTCGTGGTGCCTCCTGGTGGCCTCAGCTGGCGCTTGAGAAGCTCTAAGACCCCACCTCCTGTTGTAGGACTTTGGCTTGCAGACAACACAGGGCTGCGTCAACAGAGGCCCGTTCTGGGCTGCCCCAGGTGCATGGGGGAAATGTGGCCTTGGAAAGACCGAATAAGAGATGAACCTGCAAGACAAAGGGTCAAGAGGCTCAGTGGGTTAAGCCTCTGCTTTCAGCTCTGGTCATGGTCCCAGGGTCCTGGAATCGAGCCCCACATCGGGCTGTCTGCTCAGCGGGGAGCCTGCTTCCTCCTCTCTCTCTCTGCCTGCCTCTTAGCCTACTTGTGATCTCTGTCAAGTAAATAAATAAAATCTTAAAAAAAAAAAAAAGACAAAGGGTCAAGAGGCCAGTGGCGTTCTTGCTGGAGAGCCATGGTTCTCAAAGTGTGGCCCCTGGAGCCTCAGCATCACCTGGGACTCAGCTAGACAGGCAGGATCTCCCTCTCCCGGATCAGAAACTCCGAGGATGGGGGTTTTAAGAGGTCCTGCAGTGGACTCTGATGCACTCCAAAGTGTGAGAACAGGAGGAAAATGTGCCTCTGTGAGTAGTCCTGAGCAGGGAAAATAAGAACTTGTGGTCAATTACTTTGTCCCTTTGATTTTTGTTTTTAGGTTCAGAAACTATGTTTCATCAACTTGAACCACATAGCAAGGAAACAAGTTTTGATCAAACACTTTTCTGCCCCTTACGCTCTACTGAACGTCACCAAGGTCAGGAACTGCAGTGTTAAACACTTTGCTACTGTTGGTTCAGACGTGGGGTTCCAGGGGGCTTCAGGCCCCTCCCAGGAAAGAAGGTGGGTGACCCCACGGGGGCCAGGAATTCAAAGAGGTAGGGCTGGGATGAAATCTATAAATCCATTACCAAAAAGTCCAAACATCCCATCTGTTATAAATGAACATGCCTTTTTAGTGACAGAAAGCCTCTCCTTGAGCCAGAGGGTGAGAGGGTCAGCGAGAGGAGGGTGTATTGTTGAAATCTGTGTCTTTCCAAAGCACGGCTGTCGATATTTTGGGCAGCTCCCGAAGGCTGCTCTCCACCCAAACCAAGGCCAGCCTGGAGCCTGGGTTTCCTGAGCGGGTTCAGCATGATTCCAGTACCTTTGTCTCCAGGCTGTGGAGCCCACTGTGAAGTGGAGACGCCTCTGAGTGAACCCACCTTACCTGTACCTGCTGTGTGCCCTGAACTGGGCTCCTGCTCCTGCCTGCTGTGTGCCCTGAACTGGGCTCCTGCTCCCAGGAGTCTCCATGACCCCTCAGTTGGAGAGGAGGGCATACCTCTGTGCCCATTTTTCTGGTGGGGACAGTAAGGCTGCAGCACATTTTCCTCCTGTTCTCACACTTTGGAGTGCATCAGAGTCCACTGCAGGACCTCTTAAAACCCCCATCCTCGGAGTTTCTGATCCGGGAGAGGGAGATCCTGCCTGTCTAGCTGAGTCCCAGGTGATGCTGAGGCTCCAGGGGCCACACTTTGAGAACCATGGCTCTCCAGCAAGAACACCACTGACTCTGTGACATGAAGGATGTTTCCTAGCTCTGCACCATCAGGGAGTTCCTCCCAGCTCCTTCCAGAGGAGCTTTAGGCATAATTCTGCTTGCAAAACCCCAAAGTTTTGCAAATCAGCTTCTGTATCTTAGGTGTTAGATAGTTATAAGGATTTAGGAAATGGAAGATCTTTCTGGAAATAGGTGCATCGACAATGCCGTGTCCCTCCAGAACCTGATCAGTGGAGGACTTGAGGAGGCAGAGGGACCTGTCACCAGAAGATCCAAGATTGCTTTGCAAAAGAGACTGCCTTCTAAATGTGGCTTTCTTACAGATTGAAGCTAAGGCAACCACACTTCCTCCTCCCCGGTCCTTCTGAGTTCTGAGCAAGCGTGCACTCTTATACAATATGCAGCTTGAGTTAGGTGTGTCTTCTGAGCAAACAGTTGACCTTGCCACCTCCCTAGCAGCTCCCCCCACCCTTTCCAGCTCCTTCAACCCCTCATAGGCCTAGCAGACTCAGGTCCACCAACTTTGGCTCCAAGACTAGGTAGAGGGGACATATTCTGAGGACAAGAAGCTTCCAGATGGTCAAAGAGTTTACTGTGCTGCTCAGTTCCCAAGAAACTGAGCACTTTCTAGCACCCAAGCCTCAGGATCTGAGTGCAGGCCCCAGTACCCACCGGTGGCCTCCCTTACCTGCTACACCTACTTCCTTTCAGGGGTGGGACCCCGGGACCCCAGCCTGTCGGGGTCTCCGTGTGAAGAGAGTTGCCAGGCACAGCCTCCAGTCACAGGATGTCCCCTGGCGCCCTGCCCTCATCCCAACCCCTGTGCACTGCCCACAGAGAAGACAGACTTAGCTCTTCCTGTAAAAGTCCCCCTCCATGAAAATGCCACTTCTTCAGAAAATGATGTGTTCTCAAAATCTGTCTGTGCCTGCTCTCTGCATTGTCACTGGGATATAACCGTGGGTAGCAGGGGGATTTATTTTACTCTGCATTGAGCCATTTCTTAAATTAAAACAAACATATATTACTTAATAGGGCAAAAATACACACATTTTAAAGATAAAATCAAGACGATTTCAGCTTCTCGTAGACTCTCCCTGGTTATTTCCATAGCTCCTGGCATCATGCTCAGGCTCTGCCGTTGGGATATTGTGAGCGGAAAATGTCAGAGATGGAAGCCTACTGGGACCGAAATACACACGAGAACCACCCTCCCTCCTTTAAGACCCCATTTATTAAGCCAAACACAAGTGAACCTCCTGACCCTGGCCTCCCCCTCCTCCCCTGGCCTGCCCCTCACTCCCTGCTCCTTCTGATCCCCAGGAAAGAGCTATGGGGATGTCTTCATGGCCTTCTCACCGTCCTGGTGGGAAAACAAAGTTCTAGCTGCTGTCTTGAATTTATCAGACTGCAAATTGTTTTCTGCTTCTGAGGCTTTTCTCTGCAGGAAGGTGGCAGGCTTAAAATCAACTAGGACAAGAAGATGCCCCCCTTGCAGTCAAGTGCTTGGCCTCCCTTGTGGAGACCAGTGGGGCCGGTGGAGCGGTGACACTCAGCCACAGAAGGCCTGTACCTCTGCGCGGGCAGGCCTGCGAGAATGTTCCCTGGCCCGCCCCTTGCCCCTCTTCTCTACAGCTAATTCTTGGGAACCACTCTTTAGAACCACCACGGTAACTGTCACTCCTCAAAGTGTGGCCCCAGAGGCAGCATCAGCATCACCTGGCAGCTTGCCAGAAATTCAATGTCAGACCCTACCCCAGAATGACTGAATTGGAGTCTGAATTTCAATGAGGATTTGGGTACCTGTTAAAGTTTGCAAAGCATTGCTTCAAACCACGTTCCTGGAGGATGAGTGTTTCTTTTTTTTTTTCTTTTTCTTTTTTTTTTTTTCCCCTGGGTATTACCAGCCTCTAGTAAAGGAATGAGTGAGACTGGGATCTGGGATCGGGGCAAGCACTCTAGCTGGAGAGAAAACCTCCATCCTGCACATGCGTGCCTATCAGAGTGCATATCTACTTACCACCGGGGTTACTGGGCACTTAGAAGAAAAATCTGTCAGCAGCTCGGACAACCTACAGGGTTCTGGAATCTCTCGAAGGTATCCCTTTCATTTTGGTGCCCAGGTCATCTAAGTGGAATTCAAACTCAGATTAGCAAAAGGAGGGTTTGGGCAGGTGTGTTTGCACACGCCCTTCCCAGAAAGAGGGAGGCGTTGGAGAACAACTTTTCAAACTGCCCAGGCATTGACTCACCTTAGGGAATAGACCGCATCTTGGCCGTCTGAGTCCAGACTTGGAGTTCAGTTTTCTGTTAACACCTTTTCCATCCTTCTGGTGGTGGTGTTAGAAGTTCTTAAACCTACGAGACTTTTCTTCCCTGAAAGCCAGGACAGATACTCACAAGATGGGGAAAAGTGGTGGTGTGCTTGGTCATCTGCAGACTCACCTCTATGGGCACTCCTGATTATTTGTGGCATGAAGCCCCACTCTCTGGGACGAGCATGGACTGCCTTGGACAGTTTAGCCAAGGGATGACGTATAAGACAGATTAGCACATCTGGTAAATGACGCCCCGCATTGGGTGATGAGGAACGTTTTCATTTAAGCAGATGTAACAAAATCCTCCTCACTCCCCAAATGAAATATTCCATAAAGAAGGAGCGACTTCATGCCTTGATCACTGTGCACTGATTTCACATTGGTGCCCTCCAGTGAGGGCGGGGGTGAGGGGGGTTCAGCTTGATAGAAAAGTGGTATGGTCAGGAGTCACCCGGAAAATGTCTTATAAAATACACACATGGGTAAGGCAATGCAAAGAGCCCCATTAGTACGTGTCAGGTTACTGATAGAGCCCTGAGTGCTCCCCCAGCCAGGCAGAGTTGGCGGAGTGCAAAGGGGCCCCAGAAATTCTGCAAACGGAGCGGTGGGTGGGGACTCCCGTTCACATTCACATTCCTCTGATCTCTTCCCTCCCCCAATGTGGTCCCAAAGTATTTTTTCCTGAAATGTGAGTTTTCAGGGCAGAGTGGAGGCCAGGGCGGGGGGCGGGGGGCGGGGGTTACCAGACAGGAAGATATTTTTCTGTGTTCCAGCATGGAGGCGGTGATTCAGCTCTGCTCCTTCTTGCCAGCCCCAACAGCCCGGGAGGAGCTCACTCTGAGCTTGACGCAGCCCAGTACTGCCTTGGAAACATCTGCCTCTTGCCCTTTATCTTTCCAAATGCCCCAGGGTACCACGTGGGTCTGCACAGCTCTGGGGTCCATTGTGTCTCCCAGACCAGAGCAGCAGAGGTGAACCCAGGAACGCACCCCACTTCACTTGTTACTAAAGCTCACTCTAGGGTCCTGAGTGAGGGGTGGCTGAGCTGGGTCCCCTGTGATGCTTTTGTTTTCCAAAGGAGAAAGGGGGCTTGCTCAAGGTCAAGGGGGTGCTCCCTCCCATATCTCACTTTTCCTCTACTTTTCCCTTTCTTCTGCCTGCCCCCACCTTCACAGCACACTCAGGCAGAGGCTTTGAAGGGTATGAAGTGCTTCCCTTGGGACAAGGGACCCCTGGGGCAACGTCTCCGTGTTTTGGGGTTATTCTGTCCTGGGGGCAAGGCATGGCCTTTCATTCCACCCTCCATACCAAGCCTCTCCTGCTTGGGCTTCACCCCAACCTCCACAGAAGACCCAGGTCACTGAGATGGCGACTGGCTCTGCACCAGCCTAACTCAACCGCTCCTGGTAAGAATGTGGGTCACACGTCCACCACCCTTGAAGCCAGCAGCCCCAGGGTCTGCCCACAAAGCCACAAGCAAGTGCCCCTTCCCCTGCCATGTGGTTGGGCCCCCAGGGCTGTGCCTGCCTCCTGCAGCCTTGCCCCTCCCCCCCCGTTAATCTTTAATCTAGACCTCACTGACCCCCGTGAGGTCCTCCCGAGCCTCTGGCCTTAGCCACTAGCTTTGCAGAGGTCGTGAACTTCCCATTTCTCTCCCTCATGACCTTGGGCCAGAGCTGGCCTCCGACCACAGGTTTGGACCACACAGCTGTGATTCCATTACCACCGTCTGTCCTCATTCCAGGCTTGGTGGAAGTGGGTTCTAGGTCTGGCCCCTCGCGCCCACTGCCCCACGCCCTTCTGACATTCTTGTGACTGGACCCTTCTGTCTGGAGTATGGGCTGGAAAGCATCAAGGTTGAGAAGTGATGACTTCTTCCAAAATCAGGAAACAAGTAGAAAGAATGGACAAGAAAACCCTTTTCCTTTCAAATCTGCTTCCCGGTGGAGAGATGGCATTTTCACGTGTGTGAGGTTGGTGTGTGTGGTGTGTGCGTGTGAGTGAGTGTGCATGTTTGTGTGTGAGAGTGTGTGAAGGTGACCTGCATGTGTGTGAGCGTGTATATGAGTATGTGTGAGGTGGAGCAGTATGACACAGAAGGCTTTGAAGACAAGGTAGGATTTCAGAATCTATTTGCGGGAAGAATTACATAGTTGGGGAGAGGGCAGGGAGAGAGTGAGTGCGCAAAAGAGGGAGGGAGGGACAGAGACTGAGGGAAGAGTGGGACAGGTATGCCCACATGAGACTCTTTTCAGGGCAGAATGACTTCAGAATTCCCACCTCCTGGTACAATGAGTCTGTCAGGCCTGGACTTCTTCTGGTTAAGGTCCCATGCTGGTTAAGGACAGGTGTGGACCTCAGGACTCTCATGAAAGTTCCTGAACCTTCATTACCAATAAGCTATGCCAGGCTTCTAAACAGTAACAGCATGTCTCCAGGGCCCTGGGTCTTAAGATGGAACTAGCATTGACTTGGTCCTCCCTCCCCGGACCGTGAGCTCCTCCAGGGGCAGGTAATCCCTAGGGGCTTACACTCTGGGCTTTGTCTGTGTCCAGTGAATCCATGTGGTTAAAGGGGTGTCTTGCTGTCTGGCAGGCTCTCTCCCTCTCGCCCGGGCTGGCCAGAGTGGGACTGCATCCCTTTCCTTTCTATCTACCTGACTCCTGCCACCCCCCCAAGCCTTGAGGCTGATGGGTACAGCACAGATCTGACTGAATATCTAGGAGCCAGAGGGGAATCCTGTCGCAGGTTCCCCAGCATCTTAAAATACTGGAACTTCTTCGCTTCAAAAGCAAAGGCTCAGTGGGTTAAGCCGCTGCCTTCGGCTCAGGTCATGGTCTCAGGGTCCTGGGATCGAGTCCCGCATCGGGCTCTCTGCTTGGCAGGGAGCCTGCTTTCCTCTCTCTCTCTCTCTCTGCCTGCCTCTCTGTCTACTTGTGATCTCTGTCTGTCAAATAAAGAAATAAAATCTTTAAAAAAAAAAGAGAGAGAGAGAGAGAGAGAGAACTGGATCCAGGTGCTGCTCAGGCATAGGCCAGTGCACCAACCCTCTCCCAGTCACCTCGTTTTAGGGGCTCTGTTTCCTCACTTGGCTAAAAATAGTTTGAAATAACTGGATGGCTCTGAAAGTATCTTCATTACGCAGTAAAAGGCGTTTCTTAGCAAGTTGTGCCTGTTGAAAATCTGACTTTTCCATGACCTCCCTGAAGTCCTACTGAGATGCTAGAAGGTTCTAGAACTTTCCCCTTTGACTCTGGTAAACTCAACTCCCCTGATGTCGCGATGTCCCCCTGACTTCGGGTGATTCTTTGGCAGATGGAATGTTCCGGCATCTGCTGTTTTTACCGCAGCTGAGTTGCTCTGTGGTGCACAAGCAGCGTATTGTTTTGTTCTTCACTCTTGAATCACAGTCAAGAGTTTCAAATGGGATAACATAAGATAGTCCCAAGGGGGCTCTTGTTCAGCACCAACACCCTCAAGCCTCTGAGTGTGTCTGTCATCAGTTCTCCTACTGATGTCATGGGCTGCCACCCCAGCATGTAATCTCTGCCTCGCTCTGGGAGGGGGTCTTACAACTGAACAGGAGGGAGTCTCCACAGAGCTGCCCCAGTGCTTTCTGTCTCTACAAGTTTTAATTGGGTACCCAGAGGCCCAAAGATGATTTTTTCTCAGTAATGAAATAACTTTTAAAGGGACAGGCCTCTATCCCCCTGGGGAGCTGAATGAACAAGAGTGTAAAGGAACTCTTTTAGGAACGGAAGTCAGTGTACTGTGATCCCCAGGGATAAAGAAAAGAAGTTTAGGGTTATCCCTGCATATGGAAGACAGTAAGACAAGTCCCCTCTGTCAGGGAATCATCATGCATCTTGCTTTAGGGACTGACCAGCAACTCACTTTCCATCAACAGATTGTTCAGACAAACCCAGAGATTAGGTCTAGGGAAAATCATTTTGAAATATAAGTCACAGCACGTGAGAAATTCTATGTGAAAGTGACTAGCATAGTAATCAACATGTGGTAGGATCCCATAAATATTAGTTTTTTTCTCCTATGTAATAATTATTAAATGAGGCACTTTGTAGCATAAAGTGGCACAGTAGGGAAGTGAAAGGTTGTGTGGGGTATTTGTTTCCCAAGACGGGAACAGATAGGACTGCTACCCCACAGGCTTCTTTGCAATGTGACCCTATTGTGCCCCTGTTATGAAAGAGTCCTTTTCTCCTTCCCTTGAATCTGGGTGGGCTCTGTGAGTTTCTTGACCAAGACAATATGGTAGAAATAAGATCATGTAACTTCCAAGCCTGAACTTAAAACGTCTACAGCTTCTACATTTGACTCTTTGAGAAACCTCACTTTCCTGAGACCACCATGCTGCGAGGAAGCCCAAGCTAACCAGCAAGAAAGAGCAGCCACATGGTGGAGGACCAGGTGCCTGACCTGGGATTGAAGCCCACCAGGACCTTCCAACCCATCCCAGGTACCCACTAAGTCCAGCCTAACCACTTATCCTGGCCAATATCATAGGACACAGACTAACCTCCTCATCAGAATCTCTGGCCCACATGATCAAGAATAAATAGAATGATATTGTTTGAAGCCATTAAATTTATTACAGGGGGTATGTGACTAAAAGTGGGTCACATCTAACTGCTCATCTATCCCTAACATTCCAGCAACCATGGGCAGGGTGTCCAAGGACTGATCCTAAGGAAGACACTTCGGCACATCAGTAAGTCTGGAAGCAGGCAAGTGAGGTTGGCAAGACACCAATACAATATAGTCAGGCCACAGGCTCCTTCCTGTTTTCCCCTCTGATTCTTTTTTGTTTTTAAAGATCTATTTATTTATTTTGGGGGGGTGGATAGAAGGTGAGAAAGAATCTCAAGCAGACTCCTCGGCGTGTGTGGAACCTGATGTGGGGCTCGATCCAATGACCCTGGGATTGTGACCTGAGCAGAAACCAAGAGTCAGATGCTCAACCATATGGGCCACCCAGGCGCCCCCCTCCTCTGGTTTTTGGGTGTGGCATTGGACCCCACGCTCCCTGGATGTGTCCACCACCTAGGTAATCTGCTCACACTTCCAGGCAGGAAGGAAGAGAGGGAAAAGGACAACTCTCTAAGGAAAATTCCAGTTCAGTCTGTCCCTTTTCATCAGGAAAATAACTGCTTTGCTGGAAGCTCCACCTGCCACACTGCTGATGAGGTCTTCTGGGCCAGAATGAGGTGGGGAGTCTATCTTTAGCAGCAGGAGGTCCTCCAGTATAAATTGGCTTCTCCTGGTCAGGAAAAGGGCACGAGCCTGTAGCAGGTGTTACCAGGTATCCACTGGGGAGACAATCTGCAGCGTCCACAGCAATCAGAAGGTTAGCAGGCTGAAAAGATCTTTGGACAAGATGAAATATGGTGGCACATGCTGAATGGGAGTTGACATGTGCTTCTTCCTCTCCTGGGTCCTTCTGCATGGAAGGAGAAGATTACACATGTAAATATCCTATACTACATATAATCTATATATGCTAGAACATATTTTATATAATTCCATACTAGGATATACATACCTCATAGAATATAATATATATTATATATCTTGTGTGTGTATACACACACACACACACATACACACACACTAATCACAATTTAATGTTTGGACTTTGATCCAATGTTGGAGTTTGAAGCTGATTCTCTGACTTGCCTTGCCCAACATCCTCTCCAGCTCCAGTTAATATGCCTTTTTGCTCCACAGAGGCTCAAAGATAAAAACTATCCTTCTCGGACACCCTTGCAGTAGGGGTTCTGCTATGACTTAGTCTGTGCTGATCAGGAGCACTCCAACACAAACATCAAATTATAGCTGAATGTCTGAAACTAATATCACGTTATATGTCAATGACCCACCCAAAATAGGGAGTCCTCTTTCGGAGCATGCATTTGCAAGTGAGCTGAGTGGGAGGGAGGCAGGTCATGAGGTACCCCAAGCAGCACTGGAACCAAGGATCCCCACTTGACAGACAGCTTGCTGGGCAGCTTCCTGTCACAGGAGCTGTTCCTGGAAGCTCACCTGTCATCATATTCTCCAGAACCCCCATAAGTGTGCTGTCCATTCAACAACAGAAGTAAATCCTTTCTAAGCCAGCTGGAGTGACTCTGCTCTCTGTAATGAGGCTTGATCACAGGCTCCCAGAGCCCTCAATCCATCTCAGCATCCCCCACCCTCCAGCTGTGTGACAGGGGACAAGTTAGTTCATCTCTGCAAGCCTCGATGTCTTTTCTCTCAAACGGAGCTCCTGCCTGGATGGATTGTAAGAATGCATGCAATGCTCTGCCTCACGCTCAAGCCAGAGTGAATGTCCCACATTAGTCCCTAGGACCTTAACTCCGAAGCTTTAGAGAAAGTGCAGTGGGAGGGGGTGCTGAATGAGGGATGTGACTAGAGACACGTCCTGATGGAAGCTGATGGCCTCCTGGAATACAGGGTTTGAGGGAAGGCGGCACACAGGCACCCAGGCTCGGAGCCCGTGTTCATATCTGTCTCCTCGAGTAACCTGTAAGCCTCTGGGTCTTGGGCTGAGTTTCGGCTATTTGTGTTTCTTTTAGCTTTTACTATAAAATCTGATACAGAGGAGTCTGAGTACGCCCTGGATGGAAACCTCCAAATGCTGAGAATGGTCTTGGAACAAGTACCCAGGCAATTACCATCCATGAAATATCATTCACGTATCCTCGCTCTACCAATTGCAACTGTGGTGGTGATTGGGACAGTCACTATCATTGTTTTCATAGAGTTTCCAATCTGGCACAGGAAACAGACCCTGGAAATTTCACACAAGCTGATGGACATGTGTTGGGACTGAGTGCAGTGGTGGTGAGCCCTCAGTCTGACTCCAGGGAGGGTTCTCCTGAAGAAGTCACATTTAGACTGAAGCCTGGTGGTGGTCAAGACCCTGTGGTGCGAAATGTAGTTCTTGTAGGGAACAGAAAGGAAGTCAATGTTGCTGAAGGCACTAGGGAGCCAAGGCAGACTCCAGAGGAAGAAGGCTGTGTGCTCAAGGTTGCCCTGGCAGCCTGTGCAGGACACAGAGGGAAGTGGAAGGCAAGGGTTGTGTCATAGACCTGGGCCACCTCAGTGGGAAGGGGAAAGATATTTTTGCAGAGAACCTACAGATTTTGTTAAATATCCGTATTTCCTTCTTGTGGATCTCCTCAGAAGATAAAGAAAGGTAAATGTAATCTTTTCATTAGCTCAACTTCTCCTTGGGGAAGGTTTCATGACCCAACTGTGGGTTTGCACAGCACCCCATGTGTGCCTAACAACACCTTGGATCCCACTGTTATTTGGTTGTTAATCTGTCTTAATCCCCAGAGAGACCTCGGCAGAGAAAGGATGCCTTCATCTCTGCACTATGGTGCTGAATAACCAGCGTCCAGTAATTGGCCGTCAGGCAGTAGGAACAACAAGGGGAAGAATTCTGTAGATGCTTATGGAATGAGACTGCGCACAAGTGAGCAATACCCACAGACAAACCATAAGAGACTCTTAATCTCACAAAACAAACTGAGAGTGGCCGGGGGGGGGGGGGTAAGGGGGAGGGAGAGGGTGGTGGGGTTATGGACATTGGGGAGGGTATGTGCTATGGTGAGTGCTGTGAAGTGTGTAAACCTGGCGATTCACAGACCTGTACTGCTGGGGCTAATAATACATTATATGTTTATAATTTTTTTTTTAAAAAAAAGAACAATAGCCACATCTTAAGCAATATGGAGACAGCCCATTCTCTCCAACTCTCAGAGGAGGGTCCTGTCAGTTTTCAATGACCTTTGAGGACAGGATATCATAATTAGTAAGAACTAGGACTCTCTGAGCCAAGTCCTGGGCTCAGTACTGCTGAGAATTCTTTGGGGAGTATTGGGTGCTTGGAGAGAAAGGGGCAGAGCTGAGATGCCAAGTAGGTGGGGCGCTAGCTCCTCAGTTAGGATCCCAGGAGGCAGCCAGGGAAGGGGAAGGCACCAGCTTTGGATCCTGGCCACTCCCCATACAAGATGATCTAGGGAAGGGCAATAGAATGTTAGTGACAATATCTACTCCATCTAGCTCATAGCAGCCCAGTCTCCCAGACCAGACAATATGTGAAAGAGCTTCTGAGTCCCATAAAGGTGCACTGACTTCCTAGTTAAAACACTACAGAACTCACAGTGCAAGCTGAAACTTTCTAGTGGAATCACGCAGACTGCGTGTGTTGGTAAGGCTCAGGTAGGCAATACCAAGTAGGCTTCCTGGGAAAGGTAAACTTTGAGCAGAATTTAAAGGAAGGAAATGTATGAATTTGCAGAGAAGAGAGGGAATCCTTTTGTTCTTAAGATTGCCTTAGTTATCTTGGCCCTTTGAATTTCCACATTTTTAGAGCCAACTTGTCAAATGCAGCAAAACAGACCCTATTGGGGTTTGATTGGGATTTTATAGAATCTATAGGTCCTTTTAAGTAGGGCTGGCATTTTCACAACATTGGGTTTTCAATCAATGAACATGGTATAATCTCTCTTTTTACATCTAGGAAACATATTAAGTGAAGATTTAACTCCCTGTACTGTTGAGAATCTCTGAAAGCCTTATACTGAAGAAGGAAATCACAAGCCCACCTGTACTCATGAAGAATGGTAGTATCTGTTAACTTGAAGGGGGATCCTTGTGTCAGAGGGGATGAGGACTCTATGAGCAGTGTCAGTGAGGGTCTGGTGGGCACCACATCTTATAGGTTAAAGCAACATGGTGCCAGGAGTCCAAACTCACATCTTGCTGAGGGGCTGTCTATACTCAGCAGGGAAAAATACTATTTCTGTGCCTCAGAGTTATTTGGTATAAACAGCAACAGTCTCTATCTTGCTACTTCATGGGGCATTGAAAGAAATTAAATGAAATCACCTCCAAATTACAGGATTCTATTCAAATATTAGAGGTCACTCCTGTTCCTATCACATACCCACTTCACAGGATTGCTGCCACAAAAAAGATGGCCACTTGCCCTCTCAGAAGATCTAGGATGGTAGGTGCTAGAAATGGTTAAATAAATAAGATCAGTTTCTTCAGAAAGTAGCCCTCCAATGGTGACTTTTTTTTTTTTTTTAAAGAAGGCATCCTTTAGAAAATTTAGGCATCCCTAAAGAAAATTTAGCTGGAAGCCATCCTTGACCCTTTCTTTACACTCACCTCCAGTCATTAAGTCCTTGTCCTTTGTAGGTGTAGCTAGTTGATGCATATCTTCCCATTCCTGATGCCCACTGCCCCAGTCCTGGCATCCTTGTGCAGGTGACCCAGCAAGCAGGGTCCAAGGATGAATTAGGCAAGTTCGTATGACACCAGGGAGTATATTCCCTGGGAAACCACCATGAGCAAGGAGGGCAGTGAGCCAGGGGGGAAGAGAGAGAGAGAGACAGACCCAGTCTGAGGGTGAGAGTATCACAAGATGACCTCCACTTGGCCACAATTGTCCTTGATGACTCGTCCTTATGGGAGCATTTTCTGAAGGATCTAAGAATATTTAAGTGTGAAAACAATTCACTCTGAGGAAGGAAGGAGCAATCACTTCTTCATCTGTTTCCATCCTCCTCTGGTCTAAAGTTCGTGCCATGAGACAAATTCCCCATGACTGGCAGGTTGCACATGTACACTGAGGTAGGAAGAGAGGTGGACAGGGAGGCACCATAAGGCTGGGCCAGTGTGATCTCTTGGAATCCACGTAGAACTGGTCAGAGTGGTGGCTGGTACAGAACAAGTAGCCAAAGGCCCTGGAAATAGATAAGGGACAAAAGAAGTTTCTGATATACCTGTTACCGTAATCTCTCACGTGGGTGACTTGAAGCACTTCCCAATGTCCCATGCACTGGCTAATCTTAATAGACTTGTAAAGTATTTGTTGAAGGCTCTCACTGTCTCTTCTTTTAAAAATATTCCTTATGACACACTTTCTACAAAGGGAATATTTCTTCCCTAAGTTCACCTATCATTCAAGATAGTAAAAAGAATTAAACCAAGACTTGATATGGAACCTAGAAACTGGATTTGAATCCTATTCTGCTCCACACTTGCTTTGTGACCTTGGGTATCTCTGAAATTCATCCTAACTATAAAATGGGGACCACAGTGGTCCTCCCGAGTGAGCTGGGGTGAGCATCACTTGAGTGACTATTGGACCACTTCACAGAGTATCGGGCACATGGGAGCCTTTGGTGAATGTCAGCAGTCATTAACAATGCAACCTTCAGTCATCATCACTGTCATCATAGTGGTCCTTGGTTTTTAGGTCCCTGCTTTGTGCTTGTTTCATCTACATAAGAGAAGTAACAATGCCCTCTCTAAGGCTCTGCAAGAATAAGATGAGTCAAATTGGAGAACGAACTTTATCAATGATGGTGGCATCTGGGAAGATTGGGGGGTCACAATTACTCTGATTCCCCTTATGATTCCCAAGCTCTGCATCATTCAAAACACATCGTCAAAAGGAAAAGCAAGAGAGAGTAGGTTGGATAGGGAAGGCTTGGAAGGAGATAACTAATAGAGAGAGAGAGACTTGTGTATGTCATGTTTCCCAGGAGCCTCACCTGCTCTGTCCCCAGGACAACACTCCAAGGCAGGATTTATTAACCCCATTCTGCAAATGAGGAAAAGAAAGCGCAAAGAGATCAAGGAATACACCCAGGACCACAGGACTAGTAAATCAGAGAGCCCGAGGCTGCGTTCCTCCCAGCCCCCGTGGTTCCCAGTCCAGCGGCCCTCTCTTGGCGTTGGGGGAGTTCTAACCTCTAGATTCAAACCATCACTTCTGCACTGTTTGAAATCCCTGGGCCCATGGGAATGCTGTCTAAGCAGAGATAATTCAGCAGCACATCCCAGTGCAGTTTCTGGGCATGCCCACACCCACCTGGTTTAGAGCCGTAAGTCAATCTTTTAGCCACTAAGCTAAATTCCCAGAGTGCTCTTAAGATACAGAAATTCCAGCAGTAAATAGCAAAACTGTTAGAGCAGATTAAACTTGCCAAAGTGATTTGAACAGAGCTGAGAAAAATGGACCCCCTTGAAATGATACGCTATCAGCCAACAGTAACATAACCCTGGAAACGAACCTTTCAGTTTGTTATTCAACACGCAGAACACATGGTCAGAAGGAGACTCGGCCAAAATACTAGCATCCACAGAGGGTGTGGAAAATGTAAGCTGTACTTCATTTACTTTTCATCCTCCTGCTCTGCTTCCCTCTTCCCATCCAATAAAATGATCGTGAGGGGAATTCCCTGATTTTGACATTTGAAATCTATGGAGTCTGTGTGGAAGGTGACAAATGATAGGACAGCCCCTTGTTAAGGATTGTGATCAGAGGCCAGGAGAGGAGCCGGGCGGCCGAGTGACAGAGGAGGGGGAGTCGTGTAGGTTCGGGCGAGGGACACACGTGGGGGGGGGTCCATTCTCACTCCATTTTTCTTGTAACAGCTTCAAAACAGAAAGCAAATGCTGTGGAGACTTTCTTTTTCTAGGGAACATAGACCTTTTAAAGAAAGATCCCAACCTGTGCTTATGTAGGTCAGTTTTCTCGTGAGGACTAAAGCTGCTGAGGGACGTATCACCCTGTCTACCCCGTCCTGAAGGCCTCTGGTTTCCGGACATCCACACGAGCAAATACCGCACCCTCTCCTCTGGCATCTGTCCTCCTATCCATCTCTGGTTGTGAGGAATCACACACACTGAGGTGATATGGAGAGAGGGAGGTCGTCTTAGCTGAGGAGGCGAGAAAACGTAACCCTAGAGTCAGGTGGGTGATTTGTTGCAAAGTTGTTCGGACCCCCAGGACAGCATCCCGATGACAGGACACCCTGTGTCCCCCTTTCCAGCTTGTATGTTGTGTTGTTGCTACCTGCAGTTCCCACCGTCCTACCTGTCCAGGATGATCTCAGACCATCCTCAGGATGGTGGGGTCCTGACCATGTTTCAGTCTGGAAAACCACATCCTCTGGAATAGAGTGGTCTGGCTAGCCTGGCTTGGGCCCTGGAGGGGGTTTCTGAAGGGCTGCAGAGATGCCACCAACACAAAAGATTTGGCTGAGGTAGGGGGAGAAGGCCCAGCCCCCACATCAGGAGTGGGTGAGTCAGGGAGCATGGGGCACCAGCAGCAGGCTGGGCCTGCTCTTCCCATCCTGGAGAGGCCAAAACCCAGGGGACAGGGAACAGCTGCAGGTCCTGAGCCTGCCCTTCCCTCCCCCGACCCCCTGGGCCTCTCCTCCTGCCCAAGACAGAGTCTCCCTGTCTAGGGTCTGGGGGCTCCTGGGAGGGCAGAGTAGGGGAGCAGGGGACTCATTAGTCTCAGGAACTTGGGTGCTGCTGAGATGACCACTTGCCGTCGGGCCTTGGGTCCCTGGGCTGTGGGCTCGTCACTAGGAGAAGCATGATCGCGGTGGACCTGGTTGAGCTGACACTTTATAAACCGGGTCCCTGCATGGGCCAAAGCATCCATCCCACTGTGACAAATAGAGGAGCCACCTTTCTGCAAGGAGGCACTTGAATTTCGACTTCCAGTGAGCTGTGAAGAGACATTCACTCCTGAAACCCTAGAAGCAATGTTGGTTTGGCTGGACACGTGGGCTTAGCTGGTGACACAGGGAGGCTGTGATTTCCCTTGGAATTCCAGACACAGGAGAGGGGGCTTGAACCCACAACCTTAGACCCAACCCCCCATTAGATTTAGAACGTCAGCCTCCTCAGGGCAGACGAAGCCGGTGGAACAGACCAGTATTTGCAAATAACTGCCTGGAAGACCAACGTGGTGGCAGATTTAGGCTCTCTGGGGTCCAAATGGCAAACCCTGCCCAGGGATTCTGGCTCACAGAATACCTTAGTCAGGGAGCACTCACAACAACTTGAAATGACTGAGTGTCCCCACTGTTCGAGTTAGTATTTGCCTTTGAAGAAAGCAGGCGTCGAACCTTGCCGTGGGGGGATTCATCAGCACACCTGGGTGTTCTGTTGAAATCATGTCCTTCAACTGGCACCCCTTAGAAAATGCTGGACCTCTGACTGTCACGGAAAAAAACATCCCCCAGCCCAGCATGGCAAGACAGCATTTGCCACAACCATATCAACAACCCGTTCTGGGGGTTTCAGCCTCTCCCCTCGCATAGCGCAGCAGAGTTGGTGCGCAAAGGCCCTTTTCCTCGCCGCTTTGGTGTTTCTGTTCATATTTCTTTCATTTCTTCTTCTTCTTCTTCTTCTTCTTCTTCTTTTTCTTTTTTGATTTTGGAAAAGAGACACTTTGTTCAGAGTTCTGACTCTGGGACAGTGACAATGCTCCACGACCAACACTCTGCAGCTGTGTCCTCTGGAGCAGGGAACCCGAATTCCTTTGCAGACCAGTCCTCCCCCCGGAGATGTGTCCTCTCCTTTCACCCTGGATGGATTCAGCCAGCCACTCATCAGGCCACGTTCCCCCCGTGACCCTGCCGACGGCAGCATGCCATCCGTCAGCCCACGGCCAAGACCCCAGCCGGCAGACGAGCCGCCATGTCAGGGACCCCGTGCACCAGCGGCCCCCGTGTTAAGTTAAGAAGTTGACTGAGACTGTTTGGCGTGGTCGCTGGCAACGGAACAGAGTGGGAGAGTGATAAGCAAAGTTCTTGCTTAATTAAAAGCACATTTGTACAAGGTTAGGCCTGGCAGGAAGACGACAAAGGCAGTTAAAATTTAGAAATCAAGCCGTTCTCCCTTGAGAGATTTCTTCCAGACTCTGGTGGATTCAGGATGCTGGATTTTCTCTTGCAACAGAGCCTGAACATCTGAGCTGGGGTGAGCCAAGTGTGAGCTCCCTGGTTGTTTTCAAGCAAGTGGAACGTTTTCCCCAAAGTGACGCCCCCTCTGGAGCCAAGGGCAGAAATGATGCATGTTAGGCATGTGCCTAGACTTGGTTCCCCCAGAAACATGGGGATAGGTGTGGTAAGTACGGGGTGAGTCTCTGTAGGGAAAAACAAATCTTTGACACCCTGCAGTGAAAATGACTTCTTTGGGAAGACAGTCCTAGGAGCGAGTCACTTTGGTGACAGACCAAGGCACCGGGTTGAGACCCGTAAAATGTTACTAGTGACTTGATGCCCATCTTTACGTATTCACAAAAAGAACCATACAAATCCTCTCTAATTCCAAAAGGCAGACCTAGGCCAGTGGGGAGATGACAGAAGGGCGGATTTCTTATTAACAGAACTTTCCAACAACGAGGACTGTTCAAGTGGGAAGCCATGGACAAGTGGTCAGCCCACCCCAGGGTATGCTGGGATTGACCAGAGCCTGTCTCCTGGTGGTAGTGAGGAGGGGTCCTACAGTGGGGGCAAGTCATGGGACTAAGTGAACACCTGCCATGTTCTTCACATTCTTTGATGCTGAATTATTGCATAACACTCTGTGGACACGTTTATTTATTGCTCAGAAGTTTAGAAAACAATTGTTCTTGTACGTTTTACTGTTTTGTGTCAAATCCGTTTCTGAATAAGAATCCATTTGGTAAAGCAAAAGTATTTGAACACTCTTTGCTGGTCTGAGAACTTCCTACTTCCTCAGTGAATCATTATAATCTGTGCACATGGACAGAATTCTTGCTCCTGGCGCCAAGAAGTACAATCAACTGAGGGAGAGTGTTTCTTAAATGAAAGTGGTATTTCCAGTTGGCAAAACATAGATTATTTTTGCTATTAGAGAAATTGATTTCTTAAGACGTTGTGATTAATTATGTCTGTAAAACAGAAAATCCATCAAAGACAAAATATTTTTCCCTTCAGAAAATACTTACAAATTCCTACAATGTCATTGACCACATATGACATTCTATTAATAGGCACCTTGTCTCCAAAGATATATCAGGGCTCACTTTCCACTCTGTCTTCCCCAGGCTCTGGGGAGATTGATGGCCTACGGAACAAGCAGGGGACAACTCGGTGCCTTCCTGCTGGTTCTTTATCCTCTGTCTCGCCATGGCCCAGCTGCAAGGCCTTTGTCTTTCTAGAATATTCCTGGCCAGCACGGCTCCAGAACTCACTATTCCTCAGTTGGGAATTCTGCCCCCTGTGGGCACCATCATGGCCAGCTTCCTCTCCCCTTGTGAGGCGGACGTGAATGTCATCTTCTCCAAAGAACGTCTCCCAGACATTCTTGTTAAGATATCAGCTGCCCCTTCACATTCCCTGTCCTTCTCCCCTGCTTTAGGTTTCCATGGCAATGACTTGTACCAGGTTAGCACCCCTGACATACTGTAGAATTTGCCTGTCTGTCCCCTTCAGAAGGAAGTGAAGCTTGTAATGGAAGGATTGGTACCCATCTGGTTCACCGCTATATCCCCATGGCACTGCCTAGCACATATCAAGCCTTCGGTGAATGTTTTCTGAATAAATAAGTGGGTGGATCAGTAGGTGGCTGGTTGGATGAACAGATGGGCAGATGGATGGATGGATCCCCTCTTCCAGCTTCTGAGCTAGAAGGTAACTGCAGGTCCACAGTATTTCATGCTGACACAGCATCGTGGAAGATCTACACACACAAGTGTCCAGGCTTCTGTTATCACTGAGGCCTGAACCAAGTAGGTGCTAAATAAACACATGCAGGCAGGCAGAAAGGAGGAAAGGGAGAGAAAGTGTAACCCAGGGAGACCACAGTGGTTTAGCAGAATCAGGCACAAAGTAATGACTTAACAAAGAAACAAAAAAAGGTGGCAGCAGAGGAGAGGGGAGGGACAACCTTTTAACAGACAGTATTAGGGCCCACCAGTGTCAGCTTACACCCGCCATTCATGGGTTTACCTGTGGCTTCTTGCTGAAGGTCCCTGTGACCATGTGCAGGAGGGCTTTCTGTGGCCATGGAAACAGGCTTAGTGGAACAAGCTGGAAAATCAGCGCAGAGCTGATTGGTGGAAGGGAGTGTGGGTAAGTATCCAGCTTTCCAACCCACAGGAGGACAACTTGGAAACATGTCTTCTGTGGTCTCCCAGAGTTCAAAGTGGGAACGAGCCCCAAATGCCCAGATGGGTGATTTGCTCATTAGGGCACCTGGTACTGTTTTCCCGCCATTCCTTGACACCATTCCTAATTCCTTTGTCATAGTTTTTTAGGATCACCTCCAAAGCTCATGACCTAGGCATTTGTGGTGCCCAGCTGGGCCCCAACAGGAAACGGTATGAGCCCTTTGGACAGATGGAAGTCACATTAAAAGTTGTGATCATCTCCCACATCCCATGAGTGGTTCTGAAAATATGCAGAACTATTAAAAACCTTCCATGAACTAGGGAAAACCTCAGACTTAGCACAACCCTGATCAGTTATAAAAATATACTTGAAAGGAATTGCCTGCTTCCAGCCCTGCTCCAGCCCATGTCACTTTGATTCCCTGTTCTATGCAGGTGGATTTCTTGAATTCTGACTTTCACTGACCTTTTTATAATCCTTCTGTGGTAAGAAAAGTTCACAAGTATAGCTGTTCAAACAGCTCCCAGACTTCACCCACTGAAGGGAGCAAAAAAGGGACAAAATCTGGTATATGGGATGGCCAGTGTCTGCCCTGAGAGGTGACCCTTAAGGCAAAACTGTTAGGATTAAGCACTGGGAAAAAAGAAGAAGGATGAGGAGGGGGAGGGGGAGAGGGAGAGGGAGAAGGAGAAGAAGAAGACGACGAAGGAGAAGAAGAAGACAACGAAGCAGAAGCAGAAGAAGACAAAGCAGAAGCAGAAGAAGAAAGAGAAAGAGAAGGAGAAGAAGGAGGAGGAGGAGAAGGAGAAGAAAAATTGAAATGTGCACAGAATGGGTCCCATTTTAAGTTCATGGGCATATATTAGTTATCTCATTTTTTCCACATGGAATGGAGATACATATAACCCATTATCTAATGACCCTGACTGCTTCTACCCAATGTCTTCCCTGGGGGCCAGGGCACCATCCTGTGTCTGATCTTTTTTTCACAGCAAAAGAGGAACACCTTAGCCATGTCTGTGCTCCTCTTCAGAATGCCACGTTCCCGAGAGCTGACGTGGTGTCTCATTCTCGGTCATAATCCCCCATAACAAACCTCACGTCTGGTGGACGTTCTGGAGACATGTGTCAGGTGAACGAATGAAGGATGGATAGATGGATGGAGGCCTTCTTGCTCATTTTCTCTCCACCCTGAAGGACAGGAAATCCTTTCCCAAAAATCTGCCTTCTCCATTAAGATAGTCACGTTTTAAAGAGATAGTTTGAAGGGAGTTATAAGTTTGCATTTGCTTTTATACAGTCTGAGAGTTGGTCTTTTAATACACTAGTTTAACACATTTACTTTGCCATGTTAACTGTTTGCTTGGCCTTAAGTCTGTCATCCTAGTTTATGATTTCTACTTTTATGTTTCCAATTTATTTCCTTTCCTACATTTGGCCATATTTCTTAAGCAATGCTTTCTCTCTTTTCTTGTTATGATTTTTAAGATTTTCTGCTTATCTCCAACAACAGCAATTCTTAAGTTTTCTAAATACAACAGTAATACATATGTATATCATTATATGGCATTATATATACATATTATTATAATATATATAATTTTTTCCATCATCATCATAATAAAAATTTTTCCATCAACATTTTAAACTCTGGAAACCTCCGATGCTACATCCAAAGTGGGATTGGGGCCTGGATTTGGAAAGACACAGATGACTACTGTGGGAAACCCACCACGAGACTGTCAGGCATTTGCACATCTTCTCAGAAATAATTGGCCACTCTCTTCGCACTTTTTAATTCACCTATATACACAAATGCTACCTCTTATTCCTGGCTAATGTTAAATTAACAATGTTTTGTTACCTTATGTGTCTTCAAGAAAGAGACCACATATTTGTACTTTGCACTCCCCAGAACACTCACAGCCTCCGAAAGTAATACACGGGCTGACCTACACGTATCACTCATTTGTACAGCACAATTGTGGGAAGTACACAACAGGAGTGTTTGCAAGAGAGATATTTTAATGTGATGTTTTATTCTTTCTTCTACAAGGTCTTGACCCACCCACCACGTGAAGCCATTATTTTTCTGGACAGCTCCCTGACATTCCCAAGGAGAGAGAGAAAATGACAGGTAATTAGGGGAAAGTATGCCAACAGGTCCTCCATCCTACCATGGCGGGGGTGGGGGGGGCGGGTGCTCGCAACACCTAATTTATCAACGCTTGCTTTTCCTGCCGGAGCCAAGTACACAGACCTGCTCAGCAAAGGGGGAAGAGAAAGGTAAAGTCATTCTTCACCTTTTCCAGAAATGTATTTTTGTTTTGGTCAATTTCCTCAATAAATTATGGCCTTGTCTTGCTGCTGCTTTGGTGGGATTCTTGCAAGCATTATTTAGTACATTTAAGAGCAATGCAAAAACCCAAAAGTATTTAAATTAAAAAAAAAAGTTAGCCACACCGAATGCTGAATTTTTTGCATTGTTCCACTGGCTCCAATTGGAACTTAATCATCCTGACCCTTCCATCCTCAGTGCCTGCTTCAAGAGACAACACAAATCAAATCTTCAGGAGTTTGGACATTTTGTTTTCGTGTAACTCATTAAGCATTTCCCCATGTGCTATGATAGATGTTTCTCTCAGCCAGGAATTTTATACCATGTGTGCATGTCCCTATTTAGCTCAGTAGAATCGTTCTCAGGATGTACAAGCTAACGATGCCTGTGGTTTTGAAACTTTATTGTGATTATTTGTGTAGGGCATTTGGAAAAGCTGCAGACAGGTTATTAAGAGATGCTGAGCAATGGAAACATTACTAGGTCTTATTATTGTTTATTGTACCCAGATGTTGCACATTTCAAGCATCCCAGAGGGTTAGGAGTGATGTCAGATACCAAACGCTTACTTTTCCTTACAGATATTAAGTCTAAATTTTCCTCATTAAGAACTAAACATTTGCACTGAACGAGTGGCGTGTGCCTGGGCAAAACATCAGTTTGCAATAAAGCAGCATTGCTCGAATGAGACTGACGGGCTAACTGAAGACCAAAGCCAAGCTTGGGCTACTGTCAGAAATTCCGGTCTGAAAAACAGAAGGCTAATGAGGTTGACACTCAGGATGAAATAAATCATCCCAGGAAATATGCGGAGGGGCAATTTTAAAGAAAATTTTTGTTTTTAATGAAAAGGAAAGCATGGTAGAGCAGACCTCACCAAGTGTTAAAATGTACTAAATTCCTAGCAAGGGCCAGGCACTCTGCCCAGGACAATCAGAAGGCTTTTTGACTGTTAGTCTGTTAAGACACATCATGGGAAAATCATAGTTTGGCCAACAAAATGAGCCCTGCTGGCCCCTTGGATATTAAACCTCACCAAAAAGCCCATGATTATGATAATGAGGAATCTGTTTTTAAAAAGACATACTACAGCACACCGGAATAAACAAAAATAGGATTATTATTATATATTGGAATTTAATATATAACCAATAAGCACTCCCTTCAGGGAAAAGAAGAATTATATAATAAATGATGCTGGCTTGTAAGTAATTTGGGGGGAAATGAAGCTAGAAGGAAGCTCAGTATGGATTGCACTCACAGGTTTTCTGTCTTTGGGCTTCCTGTTGGCCAGCTGACCTGAGGGGCATGGGGGGAGACAGCAGGGAGGGAGCGAGACATGGTGTGCAGGGTCATTCCCGAATCCCCACGCCAAGGGGCTGCTAGAGGCATGCTCCCCTGTCCTAACGGCCACCACCTTGCTCAGACAATAATCCAGATTCAGGAAACGGCTTCCTCGTTTGCCCCTTGAGGCATGAGGATGATCGTAGCTTTCAGCCACTGCCAGGCCCCCGGTGCTCCCCACTCCTGCTGCCTTTGAGGTTTCTGCCACAGGCTCATTAGTGAGTCTGACCAGAGGTGAAGGAGAGGCTGGGTGATCCTAAGAAATACTGTTATCCAACTCTGGAAACCCCATTTATCCATCTCCGTTCTTGGGATGGGCCTCCCATGTGAACTGGAGATCTCCAAGAAGAGCCCATGAGTGTCACCATATGGGAATGTATAGGGTATGGCCTCTGTCCGGCTACTGAGACGCAGACCCAGTTCCTACGGTTGCTTCATCCAGTGATGTTTTTCCTCTCTGGTAGATTCTGTTCCATCATTTGTAAAATATGGGTACCACTGGCTACAAATTCTGTAAGGTAGTATAAGGATTAAAGGAGATAATGCACGTCAAAAGCTCATGCTCTGTTGCTATGAATGTGACCCTACAGAGAGAGCCCCACCACCACATCTCCTGTACACTGGGTTAAGTGAATTAATCAGGATTTGCTTGATTTCTTGGTGAGACCTCTCAGAGCCTTTCAACTTTACTAAGCATTTGGACTGTCTAGGAAAAGGACACCATCCCCAAGCCTGAGCATCACTCAGTGCTGCTGTGAAAGAGACACCTGCTATGTCACAGACGTAACCACAGCCAACACTGCCAGAAACATCACTGGGCCTCCACAACATGCTGGAAGCGATCCAGTATGGTGGCTTATATATACAGTACATACAGCAGGTTTCTAGGAATAGCTTGTTGACGTGATGGCTTCCATCGATTTTTGAATGTTGAACTAACTTGATAAATCCCCCTTGGTTGTGTATATAATCAGTTTTATAAATTATGAGATTTGACCCACCAATATTTTGTTAAGGATCTTTGCATCTGTGTCCATGAGAGATATTACTTTGAAGTTTTCTTGTCTTATAATGTCTTCATCTCTGGTACTAAGAGAATGATGGCCTCCGAGAATGAATTAGAGAATATTCTCTCTGCTTCTGTCTTCTGAATGAGATTGTAGAGAACCGGTATAATTTCTTCCTTAAATATTTGGTAGAGTTCACCAGTCAACCCACCTAAGCCTGGCACTTCCTTTTTTGGAAGCTTAATTATTGATTCAGTTTCTTCAATTAATACAGGCCTATGCAGATGATCTATTTTTTCTTCTGTGAGTTTTGGCAAATTGTGTCTTTTAAGGAACCGGTCCATTTCATCTAGATTATCATATTTGTGGGCATAGAATTGTTCATAGTATTTCTTTATTATACTTTTAATAGCTCATTTATTTTATATTGATCACTTCCAGCTTCTATTTCAGAGGGTGGCATTTTCTTATTTCCCCCAAATCAAGGTCCACCTTTTGGAGTCTACAGCTATGTTGGAAAATTTTTTCCCTTGATTTTCTATTGTTTTTCTTTGTTCAGCTTTTAATACTGACCTGGGTTTTCAGTGTGGATTATTTGTGAACATGTATAATATCTTCAGTCATTTAAGGACATGTATGTTTTATTTTCCAACATTTTTACCTTTATTAGCTTAATTTAGAAAACAGATCGGGCTACCTACTCAACATAATCTGGGTCTATGTGAAGTATAAAACAAAACAAAACAAAAAACCAAACCCTTCTCTACATTGTCATGGCTTCAATCCAAGAAACTGAAATAAATTCATACACACAGATGCTAGGGCTTACTTTGTTTGTCAGAGTCAAAAGCTCATAAATCATAAAATACTACAAAATATAGAAGCATTACCCCACTTAGAAATATAAGTAAATCCCAGTTATAGATAATACAGGAGAAATCAGTGCTATACAAAGGAAAAAGACTTTGGAATGCCCAACTTCAGGAACTGGTGATTTAAAGTTGGGCCGAGAGCTGAAGCACCCCACTCTAATTTCTGTGTGATGGCTTATTTGAGTGACAAATCCTTCAACCAGAGGCCACTTTGCTCTGTAGGTTAGAGAATAAAAAAGAGCCCGAAGAAGCCACAGAGGACCAAAATAGGTAAGAAAACCCATCTGTTATGTGAAGGATTATGTCCCTTCCCGCCAAATTCATACGTTGGAGTCCTAATCCCCAGAGCCTCAGAGTGTGAGTTGGAGGCAGAGGAGGTAATTAAGGTCGATGAGGCCATTAGCATGGATCCCAATCCCATATGACCCATGTCCTCACAAGAGGAGGAGGTTAGCACATGGACAAGAACAAAGGAAAGACCACGTGAATAAGGAAAAGGAACCATCAGAGCACTGAGGATAGAATTCTCAGCAGAAACCACCCCTGATGACACCTTAAGCTCAGACTTTCAGCCTCCAGAACCACAAGGAAATAAATGTTTGTTGTTGAAGCCACTCAGTCTGTGGTGCTATGGCAGCCCACACTGAGGAGGACACTGAGCCTCGAGCCCATCGTCCTATGGGCCCATCATCAAGTGTGAATTCCCTTCACCAAGCACCAGACTTGTCACCCAGAGAGGGCTCTGCTGAAGCATCCCATCACTTACACTGTGGTCTCTTGTTACAGATCTTTTCTTTGAAATGTAACCAAGGGGTGCCTGGGTGGATCATTGGGTTAAGCCTCTGCCTTCAGCTCGGGTCATGATCTCAGGATCCTGGGATCGAGCCCTGCATTGGGTTCTCTGCTCAGCAGGGAACCTGCTTCCTCTTCTCTCTCTGCCTGCCTCTCTGTCTACTTGTGATCTCTCTCTCTCTCTCTCTTTCTGTCAAATTAATAAATAAAATCTTTTTAAAAAAAAAAGAAAGAAAAAAAAGAAATGTATCCAAGACTTCTCTGTGCACGTTCAGTTTATCAGGGTTTGCCCATAGGGTCAGGGAATCTAGTTTCATTGACTAACATGAAATTTCCATTTTGGTCCAACTACTTGACATCCCGTTTTCATTCTTCTGCCTGTTTCAGAATAACTTCAGAAATAGTCAATGATCTCTTCTAAAGCATCATAGGACTAAACCTGAAATTCATTCTGTGAGACTGTCTAATGCTTTGAAACAACAGCTCCAGCATGGATTCCAAAGGATCACAGATAGTATAAGACTGAAAAAAAAAAAATCTGATGGCTGAAAGTGCTTAAGGGAGGAGAGAGAGAAAATGAGAGAGACAGAGTCAAAGAGACACAGATGAGGGTACATTGGTGTAAATTGGGTGAAAATGGGAAGGTTACTGCAGAGTTCAGATGGTACCAACAATAGTTCTTGTTTCTTGAGCTCCTCCTCTGGTTTGGACACTCCATCCCTAAGTTCTGATCCCTTGAGCCCCCTGAGGACCACATCTGGTATTCTCTTGACACGGAAAGCAAGATGGAGGCACAAGACGTTGAGCAATGTGTCCAGGGCCCTAGCGCTGGCAGGATCCAATCTTGGCTGAACTCACTTCAGAAGCAGACATGGTTCCCACATGGCATGCTGTATGTCCTACACAGGCAGGATTGCAGAACAGATGCCCCCTGCAAGCCCAAGGCACCCAAGGTGCTGAGCATAACCCAGAGTCTGTTCCATAAGGCGAGGGTTCTAAGACCAGGCTTCCTGTCCTGCCAGCCAACATATGGGAAAGACATCGCTGAGATCATTAACCCTGCTGTCAATTGTGAACAGCTCTAAGCACAGGGCCATAAAAAAAGAGGCCAGACACATGAAATACTATAGTTCAGCATTTCCAAACAGCTCAGTCATTAAGCAACTACATTTTTCAGTCAGAAGTATTGTTGGTTTTAATTGTTCCAATAGATAGCAAAATAATTAGAGAGAGTCATTTAATGCCAGGGTGACTCCTCTTACCCAAAGCAATTAAAGTCATTTAACAGGGTGACGCATGGGTCACTGCTGTTACTTTGGAGCAAGGGTCTCTGACCCAGAGGGTCCCTGGCGCCTGCTGTCTTCACACAGATGAGCAAAGAATAAGTTTGCAAATAGATGCTGAGGTTCATCATAAATCCCTAAAAAAACTATTTTAAAAATCCTTTCCATAAAATACTTAAATCTTATTTAAAACACCACATGAGGGGTGCCTGGGTGGCTCAGTGGGTTAAAGCCCATGACTTTGGCTCAGATTACGATCTCAGGGTCCTGGGATTGAGCCCGGCATTGGGCTCTCTGCTCAGCAGAAAGCCTGCTTCCTCCTCTCTCTCTCTGCCTGCTTGTGATTTCTCTCTGTCAAATAAATAAATAAAATCTTTTTAAAAAATAAATAAATAAATAAAACCCCACATGATCCATGATGGTAGGTCATCTGAAGACAGCATTGGCTCAAAAATGAAACAAAGAGAACCACCATCTCCACTACTGTTATATATATATTTTTTTAGTACCCCCAAGGCAATAACACAGGAAAAATAAATAATGTTGAGGAAATTCAATGGAAAGATACTTAATAAGCACCTGCCAGTGGCTAGCTGGGCCTGGAGACAGAGTGGTGAGTGGGTTAGGTAAGGCTCCACCTCTCATGGAGCTTACTGCTAGCAGAGACACAGGGACAAAAGCACTGGAATTAAGAGACGAGTGAATGGCTGGTCATGATTCATGTGATGAATAAAAGTCTAAAACAGTAGCACGGTAGAATGTGACAGAGATGGGGCCTCTACTTCAATGAGTTATCAGGACTCAGTGAGGAGGTGACATTTGAAATGAAAGCTATAGGGAGGAACGTAGCAGCAGAAGAGGGAAACAAAGGAAAAGACCCCAAGGCAGGCGCAAATAGAAAGAAAGCAGTGAAGAGGGAGCCTGGGTCCAAGGAGGTGAACCAGGGTAAGGCCTTAGAGGAGAGAAGACCAATGTGTGGGGATTTGGAGAGGAACCTGGGATTCCATCAAAGGGATGGGGATCCATCAACAGCGGAGTGGATGAACATGTGGTCTACCCATACAAGGGAATGATCTTCAGCCTTAAAAAGGAAGGAAATCCTGTCACAGGGTGCAATATAAACAAATCTTGATGGCAAATTTTGATGCTAAGTGAAACAAGCCAGTTACAAAAGAACAAATGCGGGGCAATGCCACTTCCCTAGAGTAGTTAGATTCATGGAGACAGAAACTAGAATGGTTGTTGCCAGAGGCTGGGGCATAGGGAGAAGGGAGAGCTAGTGTTTACTGGGGACAGAGTTTTGGTTTGATAAGATGGAAAAGTTTGAGAGATCTGTTGCACAACAACATGAATATACCTACCTCTAATAAATGGTACATCTAAAAATGGTTATAACGGTAAATTTTATGTTATGTTTTATGCAACAATTAAAAATTATTTTTTTAAAAATTAATGGTGATAAGGGACTATGGGGGGGGCTTTTAAACAAGGAACAGCCACATTTAGAATTTTAAAATCTGATTCGTTGAAGACAAACTGATCTATTCTGAAAAGAATCTAAAAGACAAACTACCTGAAAACCAAAAGGTTAATACCTAGGCTTCCATGAAATGGATGATCATAAGAAAAAATATACAGAAAAAAAAAATAAGGAAAGTCACTAGCCATGAAAAAATAAACAAAGTCATTAGCAAATAAAGCCATTTTGAAATTCAAGAGCCCGGAGGCAGGTATTAAGGAGGACACATATTGCATGGACCACTGGTATGGTACATAAACAATGAAATCTTGGAACACTGAAAAAATAAAATTAAGTTTGAAAAAAGATTCCATTCATAAAAGACTCAAGATCTGAAATAATAATGAATCCAATTACTTACAGCAGATGCTATCATAAAAAACAACCTTGCAAAATGGCAGAATTGATGAAGAGGTACTCAATAAATTACTGATGGATAAGCAACATGGTAAAGGTTAAAAAAAGAAAGCAAATAAAGTGGAAAACATTATGTTCTATTTTACAGACGCAATGTGATTCCAGTTAAGATGTAAGTAGGGTTCTCACTGGGTAACATGAGGATCTACCTATTCACTGGTGAGATGGCAAAATGGCCGTGAGGCTGGGGGGTCTGCGGGGGTCCCCACAAGGTTCAGCAAGCTAAGCTCAGGGTTCCTCATGTTCTCTGTCTGGCTCTTCACAGGTAGCTCAGAACTTTGTGTTTATAATTTTGTCTTGTCTTTCTTAAAAGGGTCCCCTACTTGTGTAAGCTTTATGTTCACCAAACCTGGTGTCTTTTCCTGGTGTGGGTATTGTAGAGAATATTCAAGAAGATATTGTAGGGAATATTTAGAAGAAAATGAGCCAAAATGTAGCCTTTTCAGAAAACAGAATATTAGCTCCTATAACAATAATAAAAAGTTGTGTGGAGTTGTTAAGAAATAGAAATAAGGATGAATGGGTAGAATACACAAGGCAGAATGAACCCCAGTATTTTATTATGCAATCTTTGGGGAAAGAAGAGGTCTGATGAATTGTAATATAAATAATGTTGGGGTTATGGACATTGGGGAGAGTATGTGCTATGGTGAGTGCTGTGAAGTGTGTAAACCTGGCGATTCATAGACTTGTACCTCTGGGGATAAAAATATATTATATGTTTATAAAAAATTATAAAAAATAATGTTGGGATAATCTGGTAATAATACAAGGAAAAACTGACATGTGTCAGTTTACACAGTGATTGCCAAATAAAGGACGTTATTTAATTATTGCAAGCATATTCCTAAAGGAAAATCTGCAAAAAATAGCCTGCCTTTGGATAAATAAAAATAATATATTTTTTCAATATTAGAAAAGACATGAAGCAAACTGATGAGCAATTCTATTTTAAAAAAATTACAACATTGGTTAAAAAAAAGTACTAGGTTAAAAATAGAGGGTAACATGTAAGGTAAGATGCTTATATGTATTGTGTTGACAAGTATGGTTCACACTGATAATATCCTTTGAAAATACTCACACATATTTGGAAGGGCTTAAAGATGTGCTAGGGGAATGGGCCATCACCAAGCATAAAAAAAAATAGACACATAAAGCAAGGTAAAAGGAGTAAACCAGCACCTGAAAAAGAAATAAATGTAAGAGCAAATGTGAGAACCATGTTAAACTTAAATTTTTTTTTAAAAATTTTATTTATTTATTTACAGAGAGAGACACAGTAGGCAGAGAAGCAAGCAGAGAGAGAGAGAGGAGGAAGCAGGCTCCCTGCTGAGCAGAAAGCCCAATGTGGGACTCGATCCCAGGACCATGAGATCATGACCTGAGCCAAAGGCAGCGGCTTAACCCACTGAGCCACCCAGGCGCCCTGTTAAACTTAAATTTAAATCATAGCATCTGTTGTTGGTGAAATTGGATGGCAAAGAATACAACACACCCATGTGTGTGTGTGTGTGTGTGTGTATGCATGTGTAACCTACAGTAGGCAACATCGTAAATTTGCCCACACCTTTTGTGGACGACTGTATAGTGGCGACTCATTTGTTTGCCTAGTCTGCCCACTTAGAGAAACGTATCTAGAAGGAAAGACTACAGGAAAGGAGTAAATGGAAGATATAAGCTCTATAAAAACAGCAGTTATTTGACATGAGATCTGTTAGAGAAAAATAATAGGAATCACCTAAACGTTGAATAACAGAGAAATACCTAAGTCGATTTTTGTCCTTTAATTTGATGGAATAGTGCATGGTTATTAGGCTCAAAGACGGTTAAAAGACCTCATACTATCTTACTACTTGTCTTACTATATGCTGTACTCTCACGTGGACCAGCTGCATGAACACAGACCTTCACCCATGACCCACTCGAGTAGAGAGCGCGAAATGACATTCAACATTGTTTTGGCCCTTGGGGTGTGTGAGAGAGAGACGTGGAGGAGCCGGGAGTGCTCAGACTGGTGGGAAACTGCCAGATATCAGAACTGCTCTAAACAAGAAAGTAGTGTATTTTCCACATGCATTATAAGATAATCCATATTTCCATACTGTGCTTCTATTAAGATTCTCCCTGTCAGGACTAGATGCTCTTAAATGTCACCACCAGAATGAAGATGTCCATTACCTGCACATAAACCATGAGAGCCTGGCAGGCAATTTTTAAACATCAAAAGAGAGTGCCAGGAATTCCAAATTAAAAAAAAAAAAAAAAAAAAAAAAAAAACAAATCTCTTACTTTCATTTGCTTAAAAGAGTTTTCTTTAATCTCATTCTCACTCTCTCACTCTTGGTCATAGACCCACTCGACATCAAAAAGAATGTTATTTTCCACTTGGGGAGAAGTATGGCTCAGTGTGACTGCAGCCTTTCAAACGTGAACCTTCAGAGCCAAGTTCCAGTCAGGAAATGAATTTTTATAGCACAGTTAAAAGTAGAGTGGGAGCACTGTGAAATCCTTGGCAATCTCGGGCTATAGCACGTACCCCTTCATCTCCATCCGTCAGATGAGAGAGTCTTAGAGCCCCCAGGGGCTCAGAGACTGTGTTCATCAGCCCCCA
Organism: Neogale vison; assembly: GCF_020171115.1. Taxonomy (NCBI): domain Eukaryota; kingdom Metazoa; phylum Chordata; class Mammalia; order Carnivora; family Mustelidae; genus Neogale; species Neogale vison. The sequence continues at coordinate 44,019,717 of NC_058093.1, forward strand.
TCTCCATCTGAGTTTATGCTTTTGTAAGTACAAAATACTCTTTTCTGTAAATGTTGGGTTTCTTTCTTAAGTAAAGGAGTGTACCATTTACAGATGGAATATTTCGGTATGAAAAAATCAAACAGAAGGGCTTTGAACATATATAATATTTATAGCATGAGTGTTTGTTTTGAGACTCTCTTGAGACAATTCCATCATATTTGAGCCCATTTGTGTTGGGGGAGAGTAGAACCTCTCATATGAGACCAGCACTCAGAACAGTGCCTGGTACACAGTGAGCCCTACATAGTTTTCAGATGTTCTTGTTGTATTGTGATTATGTGGCATGTGTGTGTTTTCTGAGATCCAGCCAATGATGGAGAACATTTTAGAGGAGGATCAAGGGGTTCAAACTGAATATGTTGGACATGATGATGCTTATATTCCAAAGACATTGACAAAGGATAAAGCTGCAAGGTGGAAGATATTTGTTCTTGTTTTTTTTTAAAAATATTTTATTTATTTGACAGACAGAGATCACAAGTAGACAGAGAAGCAGGCAAAGAGAGAGAGAGAGAAGGGAGGAAGCAGGCTCCCTGCAGAGCAGAGAGCCCAACTCGGGGCTCAAACCCAGGACCCTGGGATCATGACCTGAGCCGAAGGCAGAGGCTTTAACCCACTGAGCCACCCAGGCACCCTGGAAGATATTTGTAATCAGCAAGCACATACTCAATGCCCACTGTGGGCTTTATAACCCACAGAAAATATGACGATACATTATGAGAGAGATACAGCTGAAGGCCTCAGAGAATTAACTCCTATAATATTCAAGGTTAAATGCACCATGGGGTAGGATTTGTATGATAAATAGCAGGCCACTTCCAGAAGATTTTCATGACTGGGTATTAATTTTAAATTGGCTAGGTTATAGCTGGGGAAAACTGGAGGGACCAGAAGGGAAAGGGCATGAGGGAAATAAGAAGAAAAAAGCAAACTTCTTAACCTGGGTATTTGAAGAGATGAGAAAGAATAAGAAATCTGTTAGCTCATAGTTTAATAGAAACTCACTATGGCTCCCATTCATCACCCCTCCCTCCCGGAGCTACAGTGACTTACTTCATAATGACCTTCCACTCTGATCTCAGGCTCGGCTTGGCCGGAGGGATGAGGCAAGTGTGATGTAAGCAGAGGTTTGAAATGTGCTTGCGTGACAAGGCTTTCTCAGTTGTGTCCCTCTGTGGTCAAGTGAGATTGGGTCTGGCTCAGCTTCTGGAGGCTCAGGAACCATGGACAGAGCCAACAGGTTTCAGGAGCCCCTGTGGAGGCCACCTTGCATTGCCAACAGTCGGTAGAACCAGAACGTGGGCTCCTAGCCACAATCCACAGGGCTGTTTAGATGAGGACCCATCCCAGGACAGGCAGCAGTGACCATCCTCCTTACCTCCTAAATATTTCTTGAATCTGTCTCTGTCTCCCCATTTCTTCTGTTCGATTATCACCAGGATAATTCATTCCCTGAAAAAATTGTTCCTCCAGCACTTACTCAATCTCAGGTGCTGAGCCAGCTGCCGGATCCTAATAAGGAGTAAGCCAGTTGAGTTCCCTGGAGACTCCTCGGTCTCTCTGCATCTGCTGTAGCTCACCTGGGAGAGCATCTCCACACTGTGGTCAGGGTGACATTCAATGTCTATATCTTATTACATCATGCCCTACTTCCTGGTCACCATGCTTCCTCTTAGTATAGAGGCTATGCACTTTCTACTCCCTCTGCTGAAATGCTGTTCCCTTCAGTCCTCTGCTGGTTTGCACATGCTCACACCAGCCTAGAAGCTCACCTCCCCTTGCACTCTCATAACATGGAGCTCTGCTTCATCCGATTGAACGCAATTAGGGATTTCTGGGATGATGAGGAGATAAGTGTTCACAGGTCTACTCCCATCTCCCTCCAAGTGTGTGAACTCCATTACATTCCCAGCATCTAGCGCCGTGTTCAATAAACCTAATACTGAATGGATGCCTGATATAATGTGTTTCAGATACGAAGAACCAAGGACCAGGATGGTCACCTAACTTATCCAACATCACGTACTGAGTAACTGGGCAAGGCTGATTCCAAAGCCCACGTTGCTGAGCTTCCTTACGGTGCTGGACTGTGTGCTCAGAAAGGCAACACCAAAGCCTCCATCTACATTGAACCTGGCCCGATTTTTCATCTCTGCTGCCTGCCCAGCGGTCAGTCCCGTACAGGGACACAGGGCTGCCGAGGAGCTTCCTTTGGTCAGAGCAGCTGTCACATCTGTACCCACAACTGCTCCGCATCCAGGGGCTATGGGAGAATAAGAACGTTTCTTCTTCTTTCGGCAAACTTCTCTGGCCTTTGATTTTCATTATCTGAAAAAAATCTCACCCGTAGAGGAGACCATTAAAAGACTTCACTTGTTTCAAGGAATCGGCAACTCATGAAATGGTCTGTCTTTGTTGGCGCAGAGAAAGGCCAGAGTGGTCAGCGTTCTATTAAAAGTAGATAGTTAAGCAACAATCCTGAGGCAACCACAGAAGTGATTAATGTGCTGACACAGTGATCGATGATAAACATAATAGAGCTTGAAGGAAATTAATGGTATTTTGAATCTTTAATAATGGTACATAACTATCTAAAAGAGATCTCCATCACAATGTAATGCTTTTAAAAGCAAAGGGAGCTTTAATGACAACTGGGTAAAAACTTTGTGTGGATAAGGGAGAGAGGGAAACAGAAAAGGAAAATAATTACATTTGTCAGAATGGTCGGATTGTCCTGGAGCCTTTTATTTTAATTCCTTTAATATTATCATGATGGGCTTTTATGCAATATAGTCTTTTAAAAATAAAACACCCAGTGGAATGCTGTCCTCTTCACAACAGATGTATGTTTTTCATGAGAATCTAAAGATTAAGTTAATTTATGCCCTTTTCCCCTACCTCCAGCAACAAAACCCCTCTGTTCCTTCGTGCAAATGTAAGCTACACGCAGGGCCATTGTTCTTGAGTTTTTGTCCATTAGGAGTTTGGGAAAATGCACACTCACCCCAAGAGGAAAGGGTCAGATGCCAGGAGAAGGAATGCCTTCTGGGACAATGGGTCATTGTGATCCTGGGGGCCTTGATTAATCATCTACATCTTGGGGAAAATTCTGAGTAGTGCTGCTAGAGACAGAGTCAGAAGCTGATCCGAAGGGCAAGAGAAGCACGTTCAGGGCAAATCTGTGAGTCTCTCCAGTCTGACAGGGTCCGTGGTCTGAAATGCTCTCCTGGGCACATGGCAATTAAATTCTCACTTCTTCACACCCGGGCTGGTTTCACCCCTAAGCAAATGCAAATATTTGAAATCACAAATTTAAAAATCCTGGGAAATCAGAATTACTAGCACTTAGCATTACAAGACATCACTGATCTGCATCAGAAAGACTGTTCCCAGAAGCCACAGAGTGAATCCATGGGCTCGGAAACTCACCCATGTGCAGATGGGGAGAAGGTTGCATCCATAGGCTGGTTAGTCCAGATTCACCGCCAAGGACCTTCTTTGCACAAGTTTGCAAATTAGTCACAGTATTGCTTTATAATGATGCAATTATCTGACTATGCTAATAATGCCTCGCTTATATGCAGTTTGCTTCCTCTGAGGAGCTGAGTGATTTCCCATGACAACAAACTCAGCGCTAATACAGACAGTGAGACCTTGTGTTCCCTGAATATCAGATCGGCTTTGCTTTCCTGACTGCGAGCCGCTGCCTCGATTCAGGATTGTCTTGGATGAGCCTTCTGAGAAAATGACCGGGCCGACCTCTGTGATTGCCAAACCAACCAGAAGGTGGAAGGGCCAGACTCACCTCCTTGTTCCCTGACTGGATGTGAATAATCGCGCTGACCGTGGATCCGCCTGGCCCAGCACGTCGTACTAACGCCCCCCAGCCCCGAACACACACTGTTATTCTCCTTGCGAGCAAGTTAGATTCCTGAGCTATGATTTTGGGCTTTAAGGACTGCTGACAGTTCTTTGACAGGCACGGAAGACAGAGACAGGGGGAGCAGCTTTGGGAAGACAGGACCCAAAGAGCAATGGGTCAGCAGGGCTCTTGTCCTTAGAGCACTTCCCGAAGTCAGACTGGTGTTTTCCATAATGAACTTGAGAGTTCTGGGGGACGGGAGGGACAGAAGGGCTCATGTGAACAAAGAGAGGAGAAAGCATATTTTAATCAGAGATAATAACTCAAGGAGGAAAAATAGCCAAAAAGTGAACTGTGCAGAAAGGAAGACAGGACCCGATCCAGGGCCCAGGTCCTACTGCGGTCCCGCCCTAACAAAACCCCACAGAGCCACAACACCCTGACCCCTTTCAGTTTCCACATTGCTGCTTCTCCTCCTTCCTCCTTACCTCCCCCCAGCCCTCTTCATTCAGCCGTTGTCCAGGGGAGCAGGGCAGGGGCTGGGCGGGCAAGGGGTTGATGTGATGACAGCATCTGCTCTGATTCCAAGTTTGCTACCAGATAACCACGTGCCCTGAGTGGGTGGGGCCCCAAGAGCTCCCCCAGAAAATAGCAGCGCTGGCCCAGCTCTGTCCACATCCCGCCTTGCGGGTCTATGACACGTGCGACTCCATCTTTCCTTCTCAAGCCAGTGACTCGAAGGCCACCCTCCTGGGTGTCACACAACAGTCTCCGTGGTGGGTGGTCTGTTGTCAAGGTTATTTCCTTCTTTGTATGCATCCATTTCAACCAGTGCTCAGAGCACCGTCTTTTGTCCACTCTGCTACACACAACAAAGGAAATGACAAGACGTAGTCACTCTTCAGGGTTCAGGATCTGGTTGGAGAAATCGAACATGCCAAGTGCTCTGGTTGGAGAAATCAGACAGGATCAGGAAACAGAGTGTCACAAGAGCTTAATGAGAACAACATGAAAGGCAGGGCAGGGGAGTGGAAACAGCAGAGTGGGGACTTTGGGTTCTACCTAAATGAATGATCTCCTTTTCTCTCTTGGGCCTCCAGGTCCTTGGCTGCTAAATGGGGGAGCTGGACTTGGGAGGTCCAAGCTCTGTTTATAGAGCACAAGTAACTGAGTGACACACATCATGTTCTGGTGAGTTAGGGACATGGAGAAAAAGTGTGTACAGGGTCTTTGGGCCACACAGTGTGTGACACAGCCTGGATCTTAGTTGGAAACATTGATAGGGCAGGGCCAGGAAGGCCGCTCAAGCCCACTGGAGGCAGGGGATGCAGAAGGCCCCGATGTCCAAGGACCCAGGAGCACTGTGGGCCCACTGCAGGAGGCTGGAGCTCAGAAAGGGTCCTGGGATGAACAGGCCATTGCAATGAGGACTGTCACCTTTCTGTTTTGTCCCACGACACCAGAGAACTGGTCAGGTTTGGAGACGTGATGAAACTGGTATTGCCACGGGGCCTGGCTGTTCCTGATAACACATGGTCTTAGGACAGGTCCCTGTCTGCACCTCAGGGGCCTTTGGAGCCATCATCACAATGTCCCCAGAGTTTGCCCCACATTGAGAGGACCCAACAGATAGAGAAGGCTGCACAACAGATAGGAACCCCAAGGACCCTGAATCCTGGATTCCTCCCATGTGAAATTTCTGCGCTACCTCCGTCTTCAGGAGCATAGAGGTATTGAGCTCTTCTTGAGGCTAAAAACAATGTGACAAGTGGGAGCATCTGGGGCACAGCAGTGACTGCCCTGAGAAGCCCCCCGAGGAGACATCCCACAACACAGACAAACAGCAAGAAACCATCCCTGACCAGATGGCACCTTCTTTTTAGGCAAGTGAGTGGACAGGAAAGCAGAGGGTTTTGTGGAATCAAACTCTTGATTTCCTGGTGACAGAACTGAGGCCATTCTCAGAAGGGAAGCAGCAGATGGGCGTGCTCTACTCAGTGTCTGCCCCAGGGGACGGGTCTCTGCCTAACTGGGCGGCAGTAAACCCCTCTTCCACTGCTGTTGAGACTTTTACATCCTTCCCCATTAAGACAAGATGCCTCGGTGACAGCGTTACGAAGAAAGCCATCTAAATCTTAGCAGAAGGACTGGCTAATGTTGTGTTGGCTTCTTTACAACCCTTAATGATCCGTGGATAGAGAAGGGCATCTTATAAAAGTTTAGCCCTGTTCCAAGTCTACTGCGTGCTTCTTTCCAGTGGCCTGGCTGGGACCATTTAGGAAGTTAGAAATTCAAATATGACCTCAGTGCCTATAAAACAAACCGGCCTTGTTCTTTTAATTTTTCTCAGAAAGGAGGTTAAGGTAAAATATAGAATGAATTCCCAGAATGCAGTGGTACAGTGGGAGAAGAATTCAGTGAGAGGAACCACACCGGTCAGAAGTTCTAAGGGAGGCAGGTCTTCCATTTCATGGCTGACTTTTGAGCATTTGGGCACCTGCAGCATCTTCTTACCTGGTAAGAGCCACCTAACATTTAAGTTTACTCCAGAAAACACTGCATGGAGAAAGTGTAGTCATGTCTGCTAGAAGCTGGCCACTGGGATTTCCTGGGCTCCCAGCATTCCAGCTCTGCCTCCTGCTATCCCCTGGCTCTAAATCTCGCTCTCAGGTCCCCCATGTGATGAAGCTGCCACTGGTGACCTTGTCTACACCCAGTGCTAGCCCCTCTCATTGGTCCCTAATGCAAACTCAGCGTTGGTCACAGTCCCTTCCTGAGTCACCAGCCACCAAGCCTTAGGACCTGTATATAATGGTTCAGATTCACCAACAAAGCTTCTAAGCACCAATCTGCCCTGTGGAAAGCCATGAGTTCCATGGAGCTGAGCCCTGTCTTCCACTGCATCTTACTTCTCTCAGTTATCAGCACAAGGCCTGGGCAAGTTGGATGTTCAGCGGACATTCTTTGAAGGAGTCACCAGAAGAAAGCCTGAATGCATGCGCTGGGACTTGGGAGTGGGAGAGAGGTGGGGAGGATCATGGCTGCATAAAGATGATTTGGAAGAAATGTTTGCCTTATAATCTGACAGTAATGAAAAGATACAATTTTAGTATTCAGCAGTGGAATAAAATAACAGCCTAAAAATACCCAAAGAATGATAGGGGTGATCCCAATATCTTTGAATTCATATATGCTTTAGTTCTAAATCTTGGGAAATGTTTGTGAAGATGGTATTTGAGCTGGGCCTTACCCTATGGACAGAAATTCTAACAATCTGGCGTGTGCTCCCCTCTTTTATCTTGAGCCAGTGGCAGACATCACTAATTGATCACCCAGTGGCAGGCATCACTAATTAATCATAGCTCCCTTTCCCACTGAGCTTTGCAATCTTTCTCAACACAGGCTTACATTCCCAGGCCCATGTGGTTCAAACTGTTTAGTGTCCCATCCCTATTCTAGATTGTGACCAGACGTGGGTCCCAGGACTCAGAATCAAAGGGATTCCAGAAGGGACAGACAACCATTGATAACTCAGGAATTTTGTTCTCCCTCTAGGGTTAGGTCATAAGTCCAATGATAGCCTCAAGCCAGAGCCATCTTCCTCCGTGTTACCTACAGGGCAGAAAGAGAGCAGGGACCACACTCACTGTCTACGTAACCTAGAGAGTAATCCCAGCACGTCAACATCGGGAGATAATAGGTGCCATTGGGACCTTCATTTGCCTTTCCAGGAAGAGAGCAAGGGAGCAAGGAAAAAAAAAGAGCTATTAATTATCATTAGCTTTGTGATAGGCCCTTTAACAGGCATTTTCAAACATGGTGTCTTATCCAATGCTTAAAAGTTTTGAGGAGCATCAAGTAGATACATACATATATACATAAGAAGAAAGAAAGACATTTTTTTAGCCACCAGTGTCGTTTGCAATACCAATAACTAAGCCTATTTGTTTGACGAGCAACAAGTTTGAAAATTTCTTTTTTTTACAGGCTTTCACTGCTATTGTTAACAGCTCAGGGTATCCTCATGGGCCGTGAGACCATGCCTAAGATTAGGAATTCTTGGCAATTTGCTATTCAGTCTCTAAACAGCAGGCAGACATCAAATGGGCTAAAATTATGATTTGAATATCCCGAGACTCTTCAGGCCCCATCTGGCTCCCTACTGGACTCCTGTGCTCTCCACCAACAGCAATCTTTTGAAGTCCATAACTTTCCTAACTTCAAAGTTTTCTGGGTACCTAAGAAACAGGAGGCTCTCAAGGCAGAAATACTACGTGGATACACTAGGCACGGTATAAATAATACCCATCTAAGAACATCCAAGACTTCAAAACCATCCATATCAATGCAGGTGGTTATTGTGAGACTCTGCCCTGATGTGATGTCCTATTCTAAATATCAGAGTGGAGCAAACTGGGAGGGGAGAAGCCTTGGTCATTCATATTAGATTTTACCAATTTTTCTTTCACAGAATATTAGGCATGAGAGTCTCTGAATGTGTCCCATTCTCCCTTCCCCGGGTGATCAGGCAACTGTTCTCATTAAAGGAAGCAAAATACTATACCTCGTTGTTTTATGAGGTTCATCATCCAAAATGCATTAAAGAGAATTTAGACCCTCCAGAAATTATAAATATTTTTCACTGGACACTATTGTTTGATGGAATCTTAGCCTCCTTTGACACCTTGCTTCCTTGAATAAAGGTGCAATAATAACAGTGATTATAAGCCCAGGTATCAGGCTCTCTCTGTGCCAGATTCAAGTCTCTATGCTTAGTCTGCATTATCTCAGTTAACCCTTGTGAGAGCATCATTTCAAGATGTTCTCCCAGTGCAAACTGAGGCGCTTGACTGGCTCAGTGGGTTAAGCATCTGACTTTGAATTTTTTTTAATTTTTTTTTTTAAGATTTTATTTATTTATTTGAGAGAGAGAGAGTGTGAGAGAGAGCATGAGCGAGGAGAAGGTCAGAGAGCGAAGCAGACTCCCCATGGAGCTGGGAGCCTGATGTGGGACTCGATCCCGGGACTCCAGGATCACGCCCTGAGCCGAAGGCAGTCGTCCAACCAACTGCGCCACCCAGGCGTCCCCAAGCATCTGACTTTGAAACAGGTCATAATCTCAGGGTCCTGGGATTGGGTCCTAGGATTGAGCCCTGCGTCAGGCTCTGTGTCCAGTGTGGAGTCTGCTTCTCTCTCTGCCCCCCACTCATACTCTCTCTCTCTAAAATTAATAAATAAAATATTTTTAAAAAATAAAGATGTGCAGACTGAAGAGGGAAGAGGTCTAAATAACTCACCCAAGTCAACAATTAGTAATACAACGGGCCAGGATTGGAATCCAACTGAAGCCAACATTTTTCATCTTGTCTAAATTCAGCCTCTCTTTCTGGTTTTCCTGTAATCCAGAAAAAACATTCTTCTGCGGATTGGTCCCAAATACATGTGTGTGTGTGTGTGTGTGTGTGTGTGTGTGTGTATGTGTGTGTGAAGGGGTGTGTATGTTTTCCTTCTCTGGTGTTTTAAAATCTAAGGCCATCTATGAGTTCTATACATCAGTAATTATTTCATTTCATGAAATGGGAGGTAGCAGTATTTTCATTTGGCAGGTTGTAAACTCAGTCAGACAGAATCAAATCATTTCCCTCACGCTCACCACAGGAAGGTAACCTCATTACTTAAAAAAATAAATAAATAATAAGCTTCACTTCTTCATTAGCCTTCCTCACAAATGTCTTCTGCATTCTTATTGCTGTTTTCATTACTTGGCTCTGAGATTTTTCTCCCAGATGTTCTTAATTTGGAGGTTATTTTCCACTGCACACGAGCCCTTCAGTACTGTAAACATTTGACTCCAGTATTTTCCATAGCTTGAAGAAATTTATAGTGGTCACTTCAAACACCGCTGCAGCATTCTCTCTGCTCCTTTAAGGTTGTTCTGTAAATTAGGAACTTGGTAGTTGATATCTGGCTGGCTCCATGCACCATGTTTTCCCAGACTTTGATGTCCCGAAGCGTGTGGGACTATTTATACCATAAGCACATAAGGGGGTATCATTCAAGCATATATAAAGGTAGTTCTCATTAATGAATATTTTTTCCAGTTAATTTATCTTCCATGTTGGGATCTTCACGTTTGACTTTAAAAGATTTCAGCCAGCTTCCCCCAGTGATACCATCTTGATCCAGCACACTGGGTCATTGCGTAGTGTTTTACTCACTAATCTTTCACACATGAAATGTCCTCAGATCCTTCCCCTCACAATCTCAGGCTGCACCTGCCTCTTGCTCCCCATCCCACCCTGCCCCCACTCAGCTTCACCTTTTCCTGCCATCTTCTCTAACCAGAGTCCCTTCCCATCACGCCTTTCCTCCTCAGCAAGACCTGCCCTTGGGTCATTTAATTAATACATACTAATAACCATGTTAATATTAACACATCATCTTAATCACTAATACATCAATTTTATGTCATCTAAGGACATATTCACATAACTAATCTGACTTTTAAAAAATTATATTCATTTGAAATTACACAGATATTCTATCTTGCACTGATTTACCAATCGAAAGCTACAAAAGACAACTAGAATATCTTTCCCTGTTCATTCCTGAAAGCAATTGCTGCATTTGGGTGTTACATTTCATAATGCAAGAAAATAAGATTCTTTAAGCTATAAAAAATCACAGTGCTATAATTTAAATCATCAGGAGATATGAAAAAATTCTTATTAAAGCATCCGGTCCATCCTGCTAATGTAGGAATTCTGTTGGTAATGTGTTGTGTAACATCTTTTGTAAGATGTTGATAAATAACATGTTTATAAATGGCTTGTAGGATGGATTTTTAACAACTTCCTTGGGAAATAATTTCATGTTCCCATAAGATTCCCCTGCCACTCATCCTAAATTTCCTTTGACATATTTGATGGCTCAATAAGGTGATGAATTCATTGAATACTTTACATTGTCAGCATGTAGCTGGCATAAAGGGTCATAAAACCTTAGGGCAAGGAAGGACCTATGAGGTACAAAAAAAATCACACGGATCACATGATCATCTTCTCTTTTTAATTCAAATTAAGTTGTATATGTTTATTGACCAGAAAATAACCTTGACCTATTTTGAAATGGAAAAGATTCCTTTTGTACAAGAGAATGTTGAGTAGGATTCTTTCCAGAGGGGCGGGGAGCTATCTGTGTGGTCTGTCTGTTAGAGATGGTCATGTTAGCTGCTCGGCAACAAGTCCACTGGGCCATCCATCCACTTGGGGCACCGTGTGCAGAGGAGGGCTGCCCCCTGTGACCAGAGCCACATTGAATAGGACTCTCCCTCTGCATCACCTTCCCTGCCTGCCCTGGATGTGGCCAGGACAGAAGCTTCTGCCCTGGATGTTTGGCTGCCTCCAGCAGGGGACTTGGTCCTGTAGCTGCGGGCAACACTTGCTCTCTCACATCTCTCTATTCATTAAGAAATTTATGTTTTGTTTGCTCTTTTTCCCACCAGAAGATCTCCTCTGGGAGAAGAGGTTGGGAGTCAGAGACCCTACCAATACCTCTTCTTTCTTTATGCCTTTTCAGGACGGGGAGTTTTTCCCTCAAGGAAGGCGAACCCTGGGTCAGAGAAGGTTCCTGTGTGCCCTCAGACTAGACCTGAAAACGCCTCTCCATCCTCACTCTTGCCCCACCTACCTTCAAGCTCACTTGTGGTGATTCTCTTGGGGTCACTCTTCTCCCCAGTGCCATGTGGTTCCCATACCCATCCCGAGCCCATCCTCAGGTCAGTTACACCTCTGTGGTGAGGGTCCAACCAGGCAGAGCTCCACATTTCCCACTGAGCTCCAGGGCCTTCTTGCAATAAGGGACCTGCCTGTGTCCCCAGTGTCCCCCAATGTTGCCCAGCCCTACAGATGGACGTATCCACCCGGAACCCAGGAAGGACTATGGGAAGTGGACAGTCACCCAACTCCATGTACCACCCGGACCAGACCAGGGTTCTGGACCAATCACACTGTTTCATAATGTGAGCGAAGACTAGGCGGGGCAGACACCTCCATGTGCATGGTCATTTTTAGGACTCTAGGTGATGGCAATTTTTCCTTTTCACTTAGCAGTATTGTTTTTGCTTCCTTCAGAATGTTAACCTTCTGTCATAAGTTATTTGTTACAAATGAGATGTGAGGCACCAATGCCAGGTGGCCATGAGAATAGAGAGGAGGGGGAGGATCTGACAGTCAGCAAGGAGTAGACCCTGGTGGCCACCAAGGAGCATGGGAGACACCATCCACGACAGCTGGCAGCACCAGTTCCACGTACACCTACAGGCCACGCCGGAGAAGTTCGGCAGACCGGGGTGCCCTCCACATCTCCCCTGCCTCTCCCTATGCAGCCCCCCAGTGCGCCTGTCCCAGCCTGGTCCCTGCACTGGGCTCCCCTGTGCGGCCAACAGCACTGTGCCTGCTACCTGTACTGAGAGCCAGGGACAAAAACTGACAAAAGCCCTTCTCAGGAAGCCTCTATTTCAAGGAGAAATTGGATAGACCAACAGTAAAACATGGTACATAACAAAACAGATAGAATGTCAGCACTTAAATGTTGGTGAGGAACAGTATAAAAGCAGAGGAAAGAAGGCAGTGTGCCCTGTTGGGAAGGGGACTGGGGCATTCTTCCGGGCAGCCAGACAAGGGGCATGTGAGTGCTGGTCGGGGAGGCTGGGCACAGACACCCGAGGAAACAGCATTCCAGGCAGAAGGAATGGAAATGCACAGAGTGAGGCAGGAGTGCGCTGGCATATTTGGGGCACGATACCCTCCACCCCCGGCAAACAGGGCTTGAGTCCAGGGAGAAAGGGGGAAGGCCAGAAAGAATAAGACTGGGTCATGGGACCCTGGTGCGTCATAGGAAGGATTCTGGCCTTGACAGGGTGAACAGAGCGAGCTGATGGGCCCCAGGGAGTTTGCCCAGAGGACTGATCAGAAGCAGAGTCTGACTTGGAAGAGGAACACTGGCTGCTTTATTGACAAGGCTACAGAAGACTGTGACGATGCCGAGGTTGGGGCTGGTGGAGCCAAGCCAGGAGCAGGAGATGGGTTACGAGACTACAGCCGGAATCCAGGAGGGAGAGCAGACGGGGCCTCCCAGCAGAGTGGTGGTAGCCGCAGGGGAGGGAGAAGAGAAAGAGAGGGATTAAAAATGCTTCCCACCTTCTAGACATTTTTCTGGGGGAAACTGGAAGAATTTACTGAAATTGAAGAAAGTTGACAGAACAGATTTGGTGGAAAATTCAGGAGCTCAGATTTGGACATCCAAGAGGACATGCTTGGATTCACAGGTCTGCAATTCAAGGGAGAGACCAGGGCTGGAGAGATGCCGGTGGCTGGATATGAGGCATTCACAGCCCAGAAGCTATATGAGCCCCCCCCCCCACTCCAGGGGACTGACAGGGACAGAAGAGGGATGGGACCAGACAACTGAGCCCCACACGATGCCCCAGGTTAAAGGTCAGGGAAAGGAAAAGGAGCCTCAAAAATTTCTGGGTGGGGGTATTGCAGAGGAAGGGTCAGTAGAAATCCTTTGTGGGTGGGACAGAGTCAAAGCTTCTGTGGCTTCTGGGCAGGGGGTGTAGAGGCAGTGAAACTGGAGAAACCTGGAAGAATATTTGTCATAAAAATAACAGGGATGACGATGATGGTAACTGGCAAAGCGTTCTAGCACTCCACATGTATCGAATAATTGGAAAGGAACGGAAGGAGAGAAGGCTCCATGGGGCCCAAGGAAGGCTTGCTACTGTGTGCAGTGTCTGGAACCACAGAGCGTATTTGCAGGTTGAAGGGGAAGAAGCAGTGAGGAAGCAAAGACACGGGGCAGGGGGAGGGGGTAGGAAGGAAGCAGGAGCCCAGACACCCCCTCCCACACACACACAGTCCATACATGAAGACAGCCACTGTGTCCTCCTGTGCTGGAGGGGAGGAGGAAGGAAGAAGAGATGGAGAAGTGTTAGTCCTTTAACTTGTGGAGAAGGAAGTAGGGGGAGAGGGCATGCAGGGGGCATTCATGGAGGCTGAGGGAGGAGAGGGTATGCTAAGGGACTAGGCAGTCACAGGCAGGCCCCTCGGGAAGAGGGTTGGCTGGGTCACAGATGTCAGAAGGACTGAGCATCTGGGACAGATGGCGGAGGGCGAAGAGAACCCAGGCAGCAGCAGGGAGGAGGTCTGAGGGATAACCTCACCCCAGGGCTGGATTGGGAGAGGGGCTCACCTGGTGGGAGATATCAGACTTGAGCAGAAAGGAGGGGACGGAGGCACCTGGGTGAGCTCAGGAGCACTGACCCAATGGGAGCCTGGAAATGGAAGGTCTGCAAGCCCAGGAAGGAACCCATTCCTTCCAGCAAGACGGGTCGAGAGTCTGCTCTGTGCCAGGCACTCAGCGGAGCCACAGGTCTGTCAGGAGCTGGAATTCAGAGCATTCTAGGGACAAAAGCTAGACTCACGGAGTGCACAGGACTGCCTGGAAGACCATGAGCAGAGGAAGAAAAACCCAGCAGTAGAGCTTTGGCACAATGCCTCTTCTTGTGACAGGGGTATATATAAGAGGGGGTTCTGGGGCTCCAGAGAAGAGCCCCTCCAACCCTAGCCTCTGCCTTGCCCATGGCCCCGTGCTCTCTACTTGTGCCACGACAGGTGTACCAAGGGAGGGTTAGCAAGATGGGGCAGGTGCAGTTGCCCACTGGACCCAGGACAGATCCTCAGTCCTAGGAAAGGCAACTCTCCCAACTGAGCACCAGCTTTGTGAGAGCGAGATCCTCAGGAAGCCACGAGCAAGGAAGGGACCACCAGCCAGGGCAGCTGAGTCCACCCAGTGGCCAGAGGGTGACATGAAGGAAGTCACCAGCTCAAATGATGTAAAAATAGGTCGCTATTAATTACTACAACGCATCTCTCAATTTGCACAGACTGGATCTTTGCTGAATTCTCTCCACGTCCCAACCTCACTGGATTGCCAGCGTCCGCTGCGCCACTGGGCTCTTCACTGGGAAGGTTGAGGCCGAAGTGAGTGCCAGTGGACTTGAGACAGAGCCCTTGGTGGCAGACTCCATAGGGACAGACAGGTTACCCTTCCCACAGGAAAGGTTCATGTTTGAAAATGAGCATCGAGATTGCAGGATTTCTCATGCACAGTCCTCTTTCCTGCAGAAGTTCAAAGGTGATTGCCTACCCATCCACAAGGTCAATTTCCTTTTACTGTCTCTTGAGATGCGACCATTGAACTTTATTATGGGTTTTTTGGGCTTCTATTCTCCAAAATAAATATTTTCCAGCTCTTCCATTATTGCAAAGGAAGGAAGGGAGGGAGGGAGGGAGGGAGGAGTAGGTAGGAGGAAAGGAGGGAGTCACTCCCCAAAGACTGCCAGAAGAAACAGGTTCAAAGCAAAGGCTGACTTTCTGGCTGAGCCAGATGCCCTTCTGGGTTAGGAGGGGGGCCTGAGGCTGTATGTTTGTGCCCACAGGGCATCTGCAGAGTTCATTAAAATTCCCTCACTGGCCACACAGGACACTCTGCAGAGGTGGAAACAGCATCCAGGAAACTATTCAGTGCACTTCGACTAACATTTTCCAAGAGTCTCATCTGTGCCAGTTTGGGGACAAACCCGGGAGCTGTTTGGACAAATAGGTTTGTGAAGAATTTAACCTCCCCAAGTCCAATCAAGAAAGCAGATGTCAAATACATAAAGTATTTGCCCAAGGTTCGCAGTGAGGGCAGAAGCCAAGCCAGATCCTTCCCTTGGATCCCAGCCCTGGCTTGAGCCCCAGGTGCATTCCTGCTCTGGGCACGCAGGCCGCCCCCGGGCCCTGGCTTCTGTGATCACCACCGGCTCTGAGTTTCTCCCGGGTCATGGAACCCTCTAGTTCCCTGGTCCATCCCCCTGTCTCCTCCCTCCATCTGCAGGTGCAAAAGATTCAGGGGCCACACAGGCCACACATCGAACAAGAACACCCTTTCCCCCTGGGTCTCCGTACCTTTGTCATATACATTAGCACAGAAACATCCTCGTGGAAATTGGAGGAAAATGGAGGGCAGAGGCGGCCATCAGACAAGCTCATTTCATCCCCCTCCACCTCACTGACCCAGCCCCGGGGTCCCAGCCCAGCTGAGAAGTGCAGGGGGCCGTAAGCAAGACCTTGAGGTTGCAGCCCAGAGACCCAAAGGCCCTCGGCGTGATGCGGGCCCGGGAGGCCAGTAACCAGAGGCCCGTCACAAGCGGGAATCAGAGGGGAGCTGGCCCCAAGCAGATGCATCGTTCAGGACCTTGTAGGGACACAGTCTCCTTCCAAATGAGAGTCTGGAACCTTCCCCAGGAAAAATGCACATGGGTAGAAACTTTCAGACGTAATTTCTGGCATATCCCGACACTCAAGTACTCCCTGGACCTCAAATTAAGACGTGGCTCTCCCGACAAACTTGGGAACAAGTTAGGTAGGGAGTGACCATCCTGCCTTCTTGCCCCCTGGGGAGCAGCTTCTAACACCGGCTTCACCTCTCCCTTCCTCACACCCCTCCCCCTCCTCACCCTCTGGCCTCTCTGGGGTTGGGCCCCTCCATCCCCTCCCTTCCAGGGCTCAGTCACCCTGTTCTGTGCCACCATAACACTTTGTTGAAACACCAGTTAGAGTCCTGGCTTCTCCCCACAAACACTGTGAGCTGCAGGACGCACGAGGCACCAGGCCCCATACCTCGGGCTTCCTAAGCCACGGTCAAGGGTGGGTAACTGCAAACTGTGTGGACAGGTGCCCACGTGGCCCAGGCTCCCAGTTTGACCGCTTCGTAATTCTCCAATGTGACAAAAAGGCATTTACTGCTTCAAAACTCAGAACCACAGTTATCTTATCAAGGCCTGTGTTTGAGGACACATGTCCTTGCATGGCTAATGAGTCCTTTTATGAAATTACCTCTGGAAAGAGAAGTACCCTCTGCTCCAAAACATTGCAAACTGTTACTTACTCCGAAAATCAACTGTCTTTGCTCCTCATAGTAGAAGTTTTACCGTGGCCTTTGGCATAAAGCAATTCAGTCCTGAGGAACCCAATGGTTAAGGGGATAGTCCTCTGGCAGCCTGGGGTGACTGGGAGGGGTGGAGGGTGCCGGGACAGAGAACCCGAAAGGACTGAGAGGAGCTAAGGGCTGGGGCAGATGCGGGGAGCTGGAGCATAGCTGTTTCACGTGAGGGACTGAAGCCTGTCGTTAGCAGGTGAACTCTCTCTCACGGGTCAGGAAGCAGGTGTGAACATCCATAACCCATTTCCAAAGGTTTCATCAGATATCTCAGAGTGCCCAGGAGAAGGGGGACATGCCAGCCATGGGGAGGAACGTCCTCCAAGCCTGAGAAAGCAAGACCTCACTGTGAGTGCACACTTGGGGTGTAGCATTGGGCATGCTGGGCCCTGGGTTCAGGTCCAAAGGCAGCACCAGTAGCGATCAAACAGCTCTTGCTGTGTGCCTGGCCCCCTGAGGAGGGGGTTCAGGGCAAGAAAGAGGATATAGAAGCAGCCTGAGGTGTGTCCGTGATCCACACAGGGACAGTCTGATGTCCATCTGGGATGAAGTCGAAGGCACTGTTCGTTCCACAAACACGCCCTGGCTGCCTCCCAGAGCAGAGCAGGGCAGCTAAAATCCCCATCTGATGGTGTCTTTCCTCTGCTTAAAACCTTCCCCTCGCTCCCCGTCCTCCTCAGAGCACTCCTCACCGTGGCCGTCAGACCTGTGGTCATGCCATGTGAAACCCTCATCCCATCTTCTAACACCCCTGCCCCCAGCTCTCCCCCATCATGCTGGCCTCCTTGCTCCCACCTCAGGGCCTTTGCATGTGATGCACCCTCTTCCTGAAACACCCATTCCTCACTGAGCTGCATGGCTGTACTTCCCACAGATTTCTGTTCCTGCATCGCTTCTCTGGAGGCCTCTGTGGTCCACCCTGGGTTAAGTAACCCCCTCTTTCCTCTGTTTCATCTTTCCATGGCTCTGAGCACCAGGTGGCATCCTATACACTTGCTGGTTTAATTGTGTATCACTCCCTCCTCTCATACCTCACTAGAACACAGACGGTGGTTTTGCCCCCGGCTGGACCCTTAAATCTTTGCTGAGTAAGCAAAAGCGCAGATGAGTCCTTCTCCACCTACCCATCAGATGTGTGGATCCCCTCGATTGGTTGCTAATGTGCCTGTGTTGAGTTTTTTCCCACTGGTGCCAACAACAAGGGGCCTGCATTAGGCTCCTGGCAAAACCCGTGCTAGGCGGGAGGGGGGGGCGCTTTGTTGACTGGGCCTCCCTCCTTTTTAAGATTTGTATCTATATCGATTCAGATCATTTGACACAGGCTCCCAGACCTCTACTTTGTTATTTCCTCTCTGAAATGCCTCCATAAAACCCTGAGTCAACACCCTGGCTAGGGCGCTCATCAAAGCCCAGAGCAAGAAAGAAAAGTTTTGTTCTTAATAAACTGTGATAGGGTGATGCCTGGGTGGCTCAGTGGGTTAAAGCCTCTGCCTTTGGCTCAGGTCATGATCCCAGCGTCCTGGGATTGAGCCCCGCATCAGGCTCTCTGCTCGGCAGGGCGCCTGCTTCCCCTCTCTCTCTGCCTGCCTCTCTGCCTACTTGTGATCTCTGTCTGTCAAATAAATAAATAAAATTTTAAAAAAAAATAAACTGTGATTGGCTTAAAATGCATCAGCTTTCTCATGCCTCTGATGTGGCATGCGTACTGTGTCATTGCCACGGTCAGCGGTGACATATTGTAACCGTACCATATTGATCAAATAGACAACATTGGGAGCAGGGTTTTCTTCTTTGAACATATTGTGATTGTGACAGATGAAAGGGGATGATCACGTCAGAAGATTAAGTTCTATTTCTTTATGGGAAACTGTCTCTGAAACCAAACACCATGGGATTTATTTCTTAGAGCTGTGGTCCCCCAAAGCATGGGGAGCAGAGCCCTAGGGCACCTCAGAGCTCTGTCCTACTTGGAGGGGCCTTAGCAGTCACTCTGGCCACCAGGTTCCATGTGCCCACTAAATACAAGTCTCGTGCACCAAAGCTCGAGTGTCTTTGGAAAATGTCCCCCTGTGCTTTGAGATCAACCAGCAATGACCTCCTGTGAGTATTTTCACATGAGTGTTTTCCAATCAGTCTCTACCAACCTGGACCATCATTGTGAGCAAGGTGCTCACTGCCAGCCTTCACAGGGCTCTTTGTACTGGGGAAGAGTGAGAACAATTGCCCCGTAATCTGGAATTTGGGGGAGACTCAGTTACTCAAAGTGAGTTGTTCGTCATCAGAAGTTCATGGAGACCCATGAGGGAGAAGCTCAGTGGAGAGCCGATGGGAGACATGGTGTTCACAGCAAGCAATGACCTCGGAATTCTCTTTATTCAAGTTTCTTGTCTGACACTCATCTCTCCTGGTTCTTCCATCTGCCCTCCGCTGGTACTCCAGGAGCAGGACCACAGCACACCCCCTGTCTGCACCCACTTTGCAATATGTCCCTGGGACAAAAATAATCAGCATCGCATCACACACTTTGCGGCTTGCTTTTAACTAACCACAAAGCCTCTCTCGGTGGAATACCGGCTTCCCTGTGCACGCCCATCATTCACAGGGACTTCCCTATCTGCTTCTGACTCCCTGTGTTAGCCTCTGAATAGAGCTGCCTTCCGATCGATGCGAGGTCAAGGACTCTGAGGTCGATCCCAGCACACCCAGACATTACAGATGTAGGAAGTCTTAATGCAGTTAGGCAAGAAGAGGAGTAACAGGTGGATGTGATTTTAGGGCCTCATTTTGGCCATGTCCGTGTAAGTGGGACAAGATTGAGCACATCCAAAAGAAGGGGCCAGCCACTGACAGTTTATATCAACTCAACCTAAGACCATTATTAAATTAGCAATTACCCTTGATATCCAAGGAACATCAAGGAACATCAAGAACCCAGGAATATCAAGACATGTGTGCCTACAGTGTGTGTCTTACAGACCTCAGCAATTTGGTATTTGTGTGTCCCTCTGATGGCCATCCACAGCCTTGCTTTCAGCCTTTTGTAACCCTGGAAAACCCAGCTAGAGGGTCGTTTGTCCCAGGACCTTCTTTGCCAGGAAATGCAGGGTTGGTTGCCGACCACTATCTGAGTAGAAATTTGAGCCCATCCCCACCTTCAATCACAAAAAAACAAAAAACAAAAAAACAAAAAACACCCAAAAAGCAATCCACTTCCACCTGTAGAGCAAATTCATTCATTATCCATTTATTCAAATGTATACAAAAGTTCTATCTGCTGTTAAGGAAGAAGCTTGAAATCCGTTGCTATAGTCTAAATTTCCCATAGTACCTAAACTGCTTTCCATGAGTCAAAAGTACATTTCGCTTTGTGTGTGATGAAAAGGCCACATCTGCCGTGGTTAGTTTGAAAATGTTTCTTCTGAGAACAAATTAAATCCCACAAATGTAGCTCTTTTGAGGAATTGAAGCAATGATATAAGTCCCCTGGCGTCGGCAGGCAGGACTATGGAAGATCAACGTAGGTGAGGGGATCAGGTGACCTGGGGACCGAAACCTCACCCCATCGCGTTACTCAAATGACCTGAGCAAGCGAGTAACCACCACTGTCTGTATCTGTCATTTGGGGGCCACCACTCTTTCCTGTGGATACTCTCTACCCGGCCCCCAGGGCTTAACTGCCGCCTGCATTCTGAGGACCCAAACTCTTCCTCTGCTCCGAGAACCTGCCTTCATCCAGCTGCCAGCTCCATGCCCCACACAACTCTGGATCTCAAAATGGACAGATTTAAATTATGGCCAGTCCCATCTACACTGACTGCTGTCTTGACTGGAGGCACCAACTCCTCCCGTGTTTCTGCTTCTAGAAACCGAGGGCTCACAAGGGGAGCCATGTCTGAAGACTTTCCCCCGTGAATGTCCTGCAAGTCTGTCCTTCCCACCACTCCCCTGACTGCTTTAACCCAGCGACTCCACCTTACTGGCCGAACTCCTATTGCAATCAGTGCCCCATCCGTCTTCCTGAACCCGTCCCAAGGGTCTGAGATGCTGCTTTCTCTGTTCCCATTCCCCTCACAACACCAGACTGATAATCTCCTCTGCTTGACATACTTCCCTGACTCCTCATTGCCCGCACACTCCTGTGACAGCTCCTTTAGGGATCTGACCTGCCCACCCCCATCCCGCCAGGTCCATCCCAGGGCCCCACCCTGTCACCTGACACGCCAACAATGGGGTGCCCCCTACACAGGTCAAGTCATTGTGCCCACTGGGTGCTGCTGTTCCCTCTACCCAAAATCTCACCCATCTCTACTGTAGCCACCAGGATAGGACCTTATTTCTGCAAGCCCGATCCAGATTTCCAATCCTCAAGGAAGACATCCCTCTTTGCCTCATGAAGGAGACTCTTTCAGGATCATTACTACATTCTTGTCTGTATTATATACTCTCTGCTCAGTTCCCAGCATAGCACTGAGACATGATGGGTGTGCAGTAAACATTTGTGGAATAAATAAAGGAAGGAAAATGTCCCCAGGTTGTCACAGTAGAAATGTCCTTCTGCTGAAAATGTGTACAGAAAACCTATGACAGTCCTCAGACCCACTTTTGGAAATGGCTTGCCTTATCCGGTGATGTTTACAGATGGAAATTTTCTTCAAGAAAATGTTCCAGGGGTGCCTGCATGGCTCAATGGGTTAAGCCTCTGCCTTCGGCTCAGATCATGATCTCAGGGTCCTGGGATCGAGCCCCACATCAGGCTCTCGGCTCAGTAGGGAGTCTGCTTCCCCTTCTCTCTCTGCCTGCCTCTCTGCCTAATTGTGATCTCTGTCAAATAAATAAATAAAATCTTAAAAAAAAAAAAGAAAGAAAATGTTCCAATATCTCAAACTAACTCCATTTTGTAAGGTAGTCTTGTTTAATGAGAAATAAATCATGGTGAAGAAGGAGAAGGAGAAGAAGAAGAAGAAGAAGGAAGAGGAGGAGGAGGAAGAAGAGGAGGAGAAGGAAGAGGAGGAGGAGGGAGAAGGGGAGGGGGAGAAAGAAATCATGGTAACATTATAGTTATCATAAGAGGAATCTAAAACAGAATTAAATTCTAAGGTAAGGATTATTTCCTAAGAGAGTCGAAAGACATGGTCCTTGGGTGACACCATTAAATAAGGAAAATAAAGGCCATGATCACCCAGAGAGAGAGTAAACTTCTAACAATCTCTAGCCTTGATCTTTCCTTTGTTCTTTTAAATTACAGAACACTAAAAAAGAAGGCAAGGCCTGGAATTGCAACCCAACAGAGAGCAAGCAAGGGTAAACAGACTCCACAGAGACCCACAATCCAGCTTCCACTCTGCTCTCCAAGCATATTTCCATTTGTTCCCCATGCTCCCGCCCTCCTTTGCTGCCCACAACTCTATGCCCGCTGGAGATTCCAAGCATTTCCTGTGGGCAGCTCCTCTTCATTTGCTAATTAGACCTATTTAAATCAGGAATCCAGCACCCTGTGCAATTAGGCGTTTAATAATTATTCAAAGTTGATGGTGATTTTTAATGTTTGCCAAGGTCATTTAAAGCTAATGAACTTGCGTCCCATCCAAATCGAAGCATTGCTCATTTACAGTCTTGATGTACTTGGAATATGGTAAATTTGTTTTCCCTCTAACTGCACTGGCTTGCTCCACTATTTCTGTTAATAAATTTTCAGTAATCTCTTGAGTAATGAGATTCTGAGACCCCTGCCTTTCGGGTCACTTGTAAGGCTTTATATCCGTGTTTTCCATCTGGGCAAGCTTTCCCCTCCTTTTACATGATTTTTCTTCTCATTGCTACTTTGTTTTTTCCTTTTTTCACTATCACTGTTATCACTGTTATTTCCTTTTTTCACTATTATCCCCCAGCAGTGTCTCTTTCTTTCCCACCAGGTTAAGGTAACTTTTAAGGTTAAAGACTAAGATCCACTGTTACCAGCGATGGATGAAGGTGTCATGTGGCATTCGGCAATGGCCCATGTCATCACAGAATGAGTAATTCACAGTAAAATTCAACGTAAGAATCCAGTCCAGGAAAAGTGAAGCACAGGATGGACCCTTAGCCTTTAGTTGTCCATAAGCAATCCATAGGATTTGTTTTACCTAGGATGATTGAAAACCTTTGGGGCTTTCCTCTGCTGGGATTTCCCTTATTATTTGTCTTTGATGGTCTATGTACACCATGGTGACCCTCAGCAGCAACCTCTCTGTCCCTTTAAGGACTTGCCTTGGGCCAGAGACTGCCGTGCACTTGATCAGCAAGGCAAGCTTCTGAGTTGGCATTGTTGTCCCCATCCTATAGAAGAGAAGACTGAGTGGGTAGCATAAATCATTTACCCAGAGTCACACAGCTGGTAAAGGCAATGGAACCAGCATCTAGACATCTGTGGTCTAGTCATAGACCTGGTTCTGGAGCCTCTCAGGAAGCAGACAAGACAAGACCTCCTCACCATTCCCTTAGCAGCATCAAAGTTTCCTTATACTTACAAAGCTGGTTCACATAGCCTCTGTGGACATGAACCCAAGGGGGCTCACCTGAGGCATGGAGTCCCCTCTTCTTGTTCCTGGAGACCCTGTGGACCTCCTTCTCTATGAATTCTTGAGAAATCTGAGAACAGAGCTCCAAGCAAGGAATCCGAATCATCTCCTAGCCCCAGACAGGACAGAGGATTCATCAATTCATCTAGGGCTGTCAGACTCTTGAAATTCTAATCTTTGACTTAATTCTGAATTCAGTAACTCCCTTGATTCTTTGTTAATTGAAAAGACAAAACAAAACAAAAAGGCAGACCTGCAGGAAATTGGAAGTCCCTTCCCAGGATGGCTCGTACCTTTGGAAATGCCTGAACACTGTGTACATTTTTAATTACGCCTTTAAAAAATCACTTGACTGAGCACAGAGCACTGGCCAGCTGCTGCGTCAGGAGCTCTCAGGGACGCAAGAGGGGACTGTGACTGTGCCGGCTAGAGTGAGAATGTGGGCTGACTCAGTGGGCTGGCCGCTACGGCTTTGCCATTGGCCGCTAACAGCAGTGCCCAGCTTCCAAAACCTCAGTGTTTGATCAGGTGAAGAATAAGACACGCCAGCTTCCAAAGCTGCTCCCCTGATTAATCCCCCCAGAGAACACATAACATTATGAAAACTGCCACCTGCGTCTTTTGTATGTTTGCAGTTACATGCTCTTGTCCTATTTTCAGACAAGAAGAAGAAAAAACAGTCCTTGGAATATACAGAGAAGAAAAAACAGTCCTTGGAATATACAGAGATGGGTAGAAAAAAATGCAAAGGGATATTCAGAAGCATCGATAGGTTGAATTTTAGTTCCATGCCTCCAATGAGGATGAGGTGAGACTTTTGAAATTTAAATAGCATTGTGTAGGCACTTGTGTTAATGAAGAGGAAAGGACCCTGGGGCCAGACCTTAAGAGAATTCACCTGGAGGCAATAGATGCCTGCAGAAAAGTCTCCTCTGGTATCTGCTTGTTCCCTATTGTTTAACAAGAAGACTGGCCCATTTTGAGGTTTCTCACATTTGAAGCTAATCCCACAAACCAGACAGAAGTTTGTCTGTCATTTACAGCTTAGAGCCCATGGCAGGTGTTTCCCCGGATCAATAAATGTTTTGTTGGTGGCCTCCGAGGAAAGGAAGCTTATTGGACCTTCCTTCATGGGAAACCTCACCCTGTCACCTCCCTTACTAATTTTCCTTCTTCCCTCTTTATCAACTCCATGGTATATGTATGTTGAGCGGCCAGACACCTTCCATGCCCTGGTAAGGTCCCAGCCACGCTCACCTTGGCCTCCAGACCTTGAGAAGTCACCTGTGTAAGTCAGACGCCGTGCTCCCCAAGTTCCAGAGTAAAGGGTCAAGCTTCCCCTTAAAGCCCCCGATCACCTGGTTCCAGGTATGTGAGAAGAAGGCCCACCTGTCCCTCACAGGAGTTGGAGACCCTCAGCATGGCACCAGGTCCCCGCAGGAGAACCCAGCTCACCCTCCCCAGCCTCTAACTGGTCTCAATTCCCATAGATTTGGGTCAAAGGATAATGCTGAAAAAAATTGCTCCATTAACTCACAAGTCCCACTGCAGTGGCCTCTCCCCTCTTTGCTTTAGGAAATTGATTCTTGGCATGGTTGGGTCGGTCTCTGCTAAAAACTCTGAATTAGAAAAATCTTATTTTAATATCCTGTAATAGTCATGAGCATCTCCTCAGTGATAAAAGCAGCCAGTAAAATAAATTTTATGGTTTCATATCAGTTTTGCTTTATTAAAGTAAATATTCATAGAAACCCCCCTAAAGAATAGGTATTAAATGGTATGGGAAGTAGACTTATAAGTGATTCTCATTTTCCTTTAGCTTCTCCGTAGGTAACAATGACATTGTGTTTCCTTTATAATCACAGGACAACACTGCAAATGTCATTTTCAAAATTTGAAAATAAAATGCAGAAAAGATGACAACGTGATCACAGGGCTATCCGACTCAAATTTGTGTGATTTCCTTTAAAAGGAAAATAAGTCTCATAGATTCCTCTGGTGGACGAATTCTCTTATACCGTCTCTTAAATATGTACAAACATAAAGTGAGTTAGTGCCCCTTCTTCACTGGCAACTGTCACTTATGAAGGACACACGGAAAGCAATGCTTTCAAAGGACCCAAATTTAAATCAATGGTATCATTAGATATGACTGATTGTGTTATTTTGCTCAAATGGAATTGCTAGTTCCGGGTTTAATAGTAGAAAGATGTGCTGGTGGCTTCACATTTGCATATCATTGGCTGGAGTCTGTTTTATTGCCTGGCTTGATGGACCCCTGTTTGAACCACCAGTGTGTTATCATTGGTGTAATTTACACTTTTTAAAATGTATTTTTCTAGTTATTTTTAACTGCCAATCCATTATGTTGACAGGCCAATCATTTTAAAAGTGTATTCCAAAATGCAATAATAAATATATATATAAATGTGTGTGTGTGTGTGTGTGTGTGTGTGTGTATGCCATTGTTTAAAAAAAGACAGAAAGACACTCACGACAGGCCCCAGATGGAGTCACCTAGGCTAAGCTCACATCCCTGAACCAGACTTAAAACCTGACCCAAATGCAGGTTCACCCTCTCCCAGGAGTGGAATCTTAAACCAGTCCATCTGGAATTACCAAGTCAGCGCTAGTGATGAAGCCCACCGGAGGGACCTCTGCTGTCCCCTTAGAGAAGGTGACCTTGCCACACACAATTCATTCTTCACTAGCTAGCAACTTCCTTATCCCACCCCCTTGCGCCTCTATAAGTCACTTTGTACACTTCTCCTGAGCTTCTTTCTATTGGCTGGATGGGTTGCTGCCCAATTCAGAATTGTCAAGCAAGGCCAATACGATCTTTAAAATGCACTCAGTTGAATTTTGCTATTTAACGTTGTTTAATGACGACTCACTCGTGGTCCCTCTGCAGCAAGGTTTCCCCTCCTCCCGCCACCTGCGGCATGCAGGGGGTGCCTCAGGCAGGTGCGTGCAATGTGACAGGCACAGCCCTTTGAGCGAGTGTGGTGACAGCCGTGGCTCAGGTCCTGCCTGCCGTCTCCACCCAAGAGGCAAGGGGAGCTCCAAATTTCCCAGCCACGTTTGCAAACCTCCACGTTTGCAAAACTCCAGGTTATGACCATGACAAACATCGGATGCTGCCAGGAGACATCAGCTTATTTTATGAGATGACAAGGCACGAAAGGGGGGATAAATGTCAATGTGGGCCTCAAAATAACATGGAAAAGGGGGTTTTCTGGAACATCCCATGTCTGTGGTCATTTTTATAAAGTATCGTTAATATGGAAAGCAAAACTGTAAAATGCTCATGGAGAACTTGCAGACTGCTAGGAAATTTCCACGAAAATTATTTTTTAAGCTCCCTAACCAAGTAGCTTGGTGTTTGGTAGCAATGCTTGGGACTCCTTGGCTTCTGGACGTTGAGACTCCGATCTCTGCCTCTATATAGTTTCCCTGTGTCTATGTCTTTGTGCCGAATGTCCCTCTTCTCAATAAGAGCATCAGTTCCAGTGGATTTAGGATGCACCCTCCTCTGGGATGACCTCGTCTCAGCTTGATGACCTCAGCAACACCCTATCTCCAAAGACGGTCGCATTCTCACCTCTTTCATAGACGTGGATTTTGAGGGGACACTATTCAGCTCAGCAAAAATAATAAGTGTTTCTTGAGCATGTGCTTCATACATAAGAAATCATTTCTTATCACTTGATTTTCCAAATTTTATATTCCAGCGTGAAAGTTCATAGAAGCAGGTTCCTACTGTCTTTGGATGAAGATCAGCTCTGTTTTCAAGTCATTAAAGAATATGTCATTACTGTAAAAGCACAAGTTTTATTTTTTTTAAGATTTTATTTATTTATTTGACAGACAGAGATCACAAGTAGGCAGAGAGTCAGGCAGATGGAGAGGAGGAAGCAGGCTCCCTGCTGAGCAGAGAGCCCAATGCAGGGCTTGATCCCAGGACTCTGAGATCATGACCTCAGCTGAAGGCAAAGGCTTAACGCACTGAGCCACCCAGGTGCCCTAAAAGTGTGAGTTTTATTGGTATTTCGCTACTTTGGGGGGGAATAGTAGAAGACTAGTTCTCTCGTTTCTCATTCAGTTAGCATTCTTGAGTACTAAGGTATATGATTTGCATGTATCTTGAGGAAAGGGTTTCAATATTCATAAGACATGGTCCCTGCCCTTAAGACAGTTATTAATTTTTAATAATAATGCGAAGAGCCCCTTCCCAGACCTGGCTCGCAACTCCGCTACAAACAGGAATAGCACCTCCCCAATCTGGGGCAAGAAATTCCCTTTTTTCCTCCCATTTCAAAGCAGCAGGAATTTTGAGCAAAGAAAGCAAAGATGACAGCAGAAAGTTGTTTTGTTTGGGGGACTGTTTTGCAAGTGGCACCTCTCAAAGCAAACCCTTCCCCTGACAAGTCTGGGGTTTCCCCATGGAACAGAAAAATAAGCCTTCCTATTGTCGTACAGTTAAAATGGTGTTTTTTCCTACTCCAAAAGGGGTGTCCCGCTCTGAATGAGAAGACTTTCAATGCGGCCTGAAGAAGGGTAGGTGAAGTCTTGAGAAGAGGGAGGGACAGATCAAAAAGAATGTTTTGCTTGTAGGGTGAACCTTATGTAACATTAGGCAGTGTTTCTAACACTTTGTGTGGTCTTCCTTGTCTAAGAAAGCAGCTATCACTAATTACTTAGTGTTTTCCCTCCAACTTGACTCATTTGAAAATTTGAACAATGTATTCCCAACCTAGGCAGTAATATCCATGAGCAAAACCAGCTTCTTGCTCCAGTTATATGGTTTTAGTTCTATTTCCCAGTAACATTTCTCTCATTCACATTGAAGGATGATGTAGTTAAACATTTTTTCTAGAGTTCACCCATTCGTTATGGAAAGCCCACTCGAGGGCTATCCACAGAATGCTGCCTTGCTTGAGAGATGCTGCTTTAACGCAGCTTTAACCATGTTGAGTTCCTGAGTCAGCGTGGTGACTCCAGACCCAAGAAGTAGACAACATGGGTCAGACCAGAGGAGGTAGTTGGAGACACCACCCAAGTCCATGAGACTCTGCAGCCCTCCAGCCTCAGCTTTGGTGCCAGATCCTCTCCTGATCACAGATCCTATCCTCTTCAGCCCTAGGTCTCCTCGTAAACACTGTTGGAACAATAACTCCTAATTCTCTGTAGCGTTGAATATTGGCATTCACTCATTCATAGGCATGAGTGAGGGAGTGAGCCTCTTAAAGGTACCAAGCACGGTGCCTGGCTCCCAGTTCCAAGCAAGAATGTCATCTGTGTACTAGGCTTGGTGCCGCCAATCACCTCTAAGCTGCTTGTCCGATGCATCTCTCTGTCTACATGTTTATCCGTAGCACAATTTAGTGGCTTCCAATTAGTGTCCTTATTTCTATTTTTCCAATTAAAGAATTGGAGAGTATCAGGCATGCCTACTCATGTTCAGTTACTAATTTCATATAGAAAGCTGTGCCTGCATGGAGCTCCTTATCTACTGGGGGAAAGAGGCATTAATCCGCTAATTCTACAGGTTTGTTTATAATTGCAATCCGGGGACAGTCCAAGCATCGGAGGGGGCCTTGGAGTATAAGAACACAAAGCCCTGACCTGGATTAAGAAGGGAGTGAGGTAATGTACATAAAGCCCTTTGGACTAGTCCATTACCCATGTTCGGCTGGTCTCAGTAATGAAACTGGAACAAGAAGAATCCCCAGTCTTTGATCCAAGGTGGGCTAGACATTTCCAGTGGTCCCAGAAAGAATCCCACCCAGAATCTCTATTTAGAAGTTGATGGTTCATTAAATCACTCCACGTACATTGTCATCTATGGATCAATTGAGTTTCTTTTAATTACGGTCTTTATTTCTACTTTTCCAATTAAAGAACCACTTTGGGATATGTCTGTAAAAGAAAGTCTGGATAGAGCAGACCCCGCAGATGATTAAGTCAATATGATCAGGCTCAGTAAGAGCTGACCCAGAAGAGTATTTAGGCCATGCCACGACAGATGGCGTGTTTTCCGAAGTCTGAGAGCCCATCTGCAACTATCCAATGGACACCACAGAAGTGGTTGGACATATTCCAAATACCTACACGTGGAAGGCTTCCATCTCTGTTTATCTAACTGAGGTTGTAGTTAGTAGAATTAGTCTGATAACACAATAGTGACTTAGAGTATTTATTTTTAACATGACATGCCATTTGTTCAATTTCACTTCAAAACGTTACCTGGATCTTTCCTTTCTGCTGCTGTAATCATGCAAATGTAAACATTTGGATTATGATTGGATGACCTAATTACTTTGAAGTTTGTCATGTTTAAAATTTCCCTCTCTTTCATAAAGGTACAGGAAATGCAGTGCTTGTTAAACACACTGCGCTTGTCCAAAGGGGAATTTATAATATTTAATGACTTTAGATTTCACTGCTGCTGAGTCTACATATTCCACTGTTAGCAGCGGAGCCAGGAAAGGAAATCACAGAGGAATCTTTGATGTCAAAGAAAAGCAGCTTGAATGGCAGGGAAGGAGATAATGGGTGTCGCTTCCTTAGAAAAGATAGGAGTAACATAAACCAGGACACAGGGGGCAGCAGGGAAGCCTGGCCTTGGCGTGCCAGAATCCAATGTTTATTTTATAATAATATCAAATAAGCATCCCTAATACTAGACATCCTACAATTGCACACTTTCTTTTCCCTAGAGTATGTTCAGATCTTTTACAAGAAGATGTAAGCCAACCAAAATCTAAAAACCCAACACTAATAACCTGTTTCTTAAAAGAAATAATCAAAGTAAGAATTTTGGCTCAATACATTTTCCCAAAGAAATTGGACAGTGTGACACCCCAACAGTTCTCCTAGCCTTTTTTTTTTCCCGATGTTCAGTATCTGAATGATGTTATAAAGAACCTAACCCATGAAAACGTACATAATTTGCATAACTTGTATAATGAAACTTGAGGACCCCAGGAAGATCTGTTCTTTCTCTGCCAGGCTCTCCTTCATTTATGCAGTAACTGCACTGGGGCCCAAGGTTTCAGTGATCACCTGTGCTCTGCCTTCCCCACATCACCAACATCACCCCCCCCTCGTGTTGACTCAGACATTCCTGATTAACCAGCAGCATGCACAAGCCTACGAGAATGGGAAAATATTCAGTGACAGGAAAGGTCGATTGCTGCTAGAAAGACAAAGAAGTTTTGGAAGCACAAATAAAAGCATTCCAAAGAATGTCAAGCAAAGCTCCCTGGCCCACACACTTTGCTGCATAATATAACAGTACAACAATGGCAGTGACTGATTTGTAGAAGGGCCATTCTGACTCATAAAAGCAAAGTTAAGTTCTATGTGTTTCCTCTATGTTCTGTTGAATCTGTTGTATTTCAAAGTCTCATGGAAGATTATAATGTTTAAAGTTTTGTTCATAAGAATTAGGTTCAATTATCTGGCAACTTCTCGTAGGTGAAGTAATACATTCTCAAGGATGTCAGATTGCTCAAGTTTACCACGAGAGGTTAATAGCCATCAGTGTTCCCCATCCCTAAAATATTTGCATGGACTGATTAAAATTATGAATTGTGGCTAAGCGCCCACCCTATGGAGGGTGATGAGAAGTTCTTTGAAATAAGGGTAATGACATTTCTCAATCCTCATCACCCTGAAGGAGCCTTGGTTGGGAGTCCCACCAAAACGTCAGGGATAAGGCATGGGGTAGCTTCCTAAAAGAAAGCAAGGACACTGCTACCACAAGATGTGGGGGGGGGGGAAGCAAAGAGCAGAAATCCACAGCAAATAAGGTGCAAGGTGATTTTCTAGAATATGCCTCCCCCTCTGGAAGAAACTCTTTTGAGTATCACATTTGAGCCCAGTTACCTTTCAAGCAAGGACAAAGGGGGACTTCTCTGTTGGGCAAAGACAGGGCAAAGAAAACGGTGAACCCCTGTCATTCTTTTCCCCAAAATTAGAATGGCAAATCTGTAGGGGCTGGTGTCCTACAAGACTGAAGGAGAAGGTGGGGAGATGGCAAGCATCACATTTGTCGATAGGAGACGGTCTCGTGGACATGGAGAGTTGGACAGCCCATTGGATTCATACACCTGTGGAGGGAAGAAAGGCCCCAGCATGGGTGGCAGGAGAGAGAAAAGTGCTCAGCGAGAAGCCTGCCAGTGTGTCCCCAGCTCACTCACATTCTCACACTTCCTCAACAGTTCTCACAGTCCTGTCGAAAGCTTTGACTACTTTTGAGAAGATAAAAGCCATCAAAAGCCAGGAACTTAAAACATATTTGAAGAGTCACCTTTACCATGTGGCCTTGGGGGTGTTTTGAAACCCTCAGTGGGCTCACTAATTTCAGAGAAAAGGCTCGGGCACAGACACTGAGTCCTCCTGTGAAGCAGAGTCAGTGCTCGAGGACCAGAGTGAGGCGCTTCCTCGCCCAAGACTTTGGAAAGCAAGAAAATGCTCTGAGGCTTAAGTGGAGAGACGGTCCACATATAAGGTGCAGGCCTCATGGGGACACCCATGGCTCCCTTCCTCAAGGTTGTCTGTGATCTCAGGGGTGCAGTTTCAGAATGTGCCCACAGTCATGAAAGCTGTCTTCAACTCCCAAGGAAACCCTGTGATGGCAGCAGATCCTGATGATGTTTATCCAGCACTTTCCAAGACTGAGGAACAATAAACAAAGTGGGCATGAATGTTCCAGTTACTAAAATGATGTTCTCTGTTAAGAAGAGGGGGAGCTATCAGCTCTCATGGCTGTCCTGATTTTCCCTACACTGATGTTCACCTCCCCATGTTCCCTTTACCCTTTGACATCCCAAGGCCACTAATCCTGAGAAGGGCCCCCAGCTAGCAGAATCTAAAAAGGAAATATCACTGGTTTATTTTATTCATGCATGTCGTCAATATTTATTATAACTTCCTATATGCCAAACTGTGCTACCATCTGTTGGTATCCAAATTTGAAGTGGCTACAGCCCGAGCTCTCAAAAAGCTTTCATGAAGATGTGTCCATCCTAGAGACACTTATAAAACTGTGGCATGGCAGTCGTATGGTTTGAAGAGCCACCAAACCCATTCTGTGGGTGATCAGTGTTCTGAGCCAAGGTTGGGGTTTTGCCTGGGCTGAGTCTAACTCAGAGGAATAGAGGAAAAGTGTGGAGGTGTGTGATGGCAGAGTGTGTTTGAGAAAACCTTAAGCGTCTTGGCATAGAGTTTGGAGTAGTCAATGGTTTGATACTTGCATAGACAGTCACCCTGGAGCTGGTGGCTTATATATCGGCTGCTCAGTAAAGGCTGCATGGACCCCATGGTGGGGTGGAGGCAATGGCAGTAAGCCAGGGAAAAGAGATAATGTGTAGCCATTAGGAGTAAAATTTAAACTCTCCTAGAAGACATAAAAGGAACCCTGAGCAAATAACAGATATTATAGACATTACTACATATTTCACAATATTTATGAAAAGGAAGGCTCAGTATCACAAATATGTCATTTCTCCCAAAGTCAGTCCAACACAAACTCATCAAAGTCCCACTGGGCTTTTCCTTGTGGAACTCAAGAAACTGATTCTAGAATTCTGTTTTGTTGAAGAGGTAGGAGACAGGGTATTGGAGTTGAATTGTGCTCCCCTCAAAACCCACATGTTGCAATCCTAAACTCCAGGACATCTGAAAGTAGCTGTATTTGGAGATAAAGTTCTTACAGAGATGATTAAGTTAAAATGAGGTCCTTGGAGTGGACACCCTGACTGGTATCCTCATTAGAAGGAGAGATTGGACCCAGTTACGTACAGAGAGGAAGACACAGGAAGACAGGGAGAACAGAGCCATCTGCAAGCCAAAGAGAGATGCCTGGGACAGATCCTTCCCTACAGTCATCAGAGGAAACCACACTTGTCGACACCTTGATTTGGGGCTTCTGGCCCCCAGTCCATGAGAAAGTAAATTTCTGTTGTTTAAGCCCCTACTTTGTGGTTATTTGTCATGGCCTCATTAAAAAGAAGAAGAAGAAGAAAAAGAAGAAGAAGGAGGAGGAGAAGGAGGAGGAGGAGGAGGAGGAGGAGAAGAAAAAGAAGAAGAAAAGAAAAAAAGAAAAATGTTGAGGATGTTGTCCGATAGATATTAAGGTTTATTATAAAGCTATGTAATTTACAGAGCATTATATCAGGACTAAGATGGACAAACAGACTAGTGCAACAGAATAGAGCATCCAGAGTCATTAGAAAAGCAGAAGTTTAAATCTGACAATTCATTCTCTGAGCACTTTGTGGGCACCTTAGCAATACAAGTAAAATGGGAAAAGCACTCACTCATGATCCCATGATACAATAATTCGCCCATTAGTGCAAATCCAGGAAAAATTCTCATGTGGACAAAAAGCACTGTTACCTCTCATCCTTTGGTGGGTTCTTTCCACGAACTGGGAGGCTTCCTGAGTGCATGCACTGAATCCTTGGAAGGGATGCTGGCATATCTCCAGACTTTTCTCCCCTCTGATATTCTGTCCATTAAGTTCCAGCCACTGTGATCTTCCAGGACTCTCAGCTCTGTCTTCTTTACTCAGGGAGTCAAGAGTCTCTACCCCATCACCCTATACCATAGCCTGCCTGGAAACTCTCCCAAGGCAGAATGATGGGCAGATACTGATTTACTATCCTACAGGATCACTATTCTCCACTGCCTGACATCAGTGTCTTGCAAATGACCATTCCATATTCTGGGTCTACTTTTTGTTTGTTTCCGGCAGAAAGGCAAATCTGATTCCCTATTATGCTACCTTGACAGAGCAAGTTCTTCTTGGATGAAATGCAATAGCTCCATGTTAAGAAATTAACTAGACTACTAATTAGAATTTACACATTACAATCATTCTTGAAACTATCTTGATCAAAAAAAATAAATTTGGAGAATAATATAGTCTGTCTGAAACACTTGCATAGTTGGAACATATGCAGAGTTGTCAAATATATATATCTATATATGTTTTTTTTTTAATGAGAAAGAGTGAGAGCTGGGGGAGGAGCAGAGGGAGAGGGAGAGAATCTCCTATATATTGATTTTATATACTGAAGGCGTGAAGTTATGAACAGGAAAAACCCAAATCAGTGTGAGGCTGGTGGTGTCCGAGTAGGGAGAGCCTTAGGGGACAGGACCAGGAGGAAGTAAAATGGGGGGTTGAACTTCATCCACCATGTCTTTTTTTTTTTTTTTAAAGACATGGGGGCACCTGGGTGGCTCAGTTGGTTAAGCATCTTCTTCAGCTCAGGCCATGACCCCGGGCCCTGGGATCAAGTCCCGCATAGGGCTTCCTGCTCACTGGGGATACTGCTTCCCCCTCTCCCTCTGCATGTGCTTTCTCTCTCACTCACTCTCTCTTTCTCAAATAAATAAAACCTTTCTTTAAAAAAATAAGAAATATGAAACAAACATGTAAAAATGTTAGTGCACCAACATTCCTTAAATCTAAGGGTTAGCTAATTTATCAATTAACTATTTTTTCTATGGCATCAAATTATTCCATAATTTAGTACACCTATCATTGAGGTTATCCGTAGTTTCTGCTATCAAGAATAGATATTTGAATTTGCCTTTGGGGCTCACTATTTTTTTCTCACATTTGCATAATTAAAAAGCTCACAGAGGTAGCTTCCTGGGGGAAAAAGAAAGCCTTTTTCTAAGAAGGAAATATCTAAGATAATAGAGCTCTGAAGATATCATTGTTCTGGCTGAGTATCAGCGAGATTTTCAAAAGTATAAGCAGTTCTAAGAGTACACTGCAAAATGTTTTCTTATGGAAAAAAAGGTTTTTGTCAGTATTCATGTAGAATAAAGCATGCACATAAATTATTGTTCAGTCTTATGCTTTTTGGGAGACGATTATATGTGCATGTGTATGCACATGTGTGTGCTTCGGTGTGTGTGTGCATGGCTATGTGTGCGCAAGGGCACACTTCTCCCATTCAGAGATGCCAGGAATCCAGAAGCTCAAAGATTTAGGAAAATGTGTAGGCTCATCCTCAGGACTATGAAAAGGAATAGGATTTGCTTGACGTCCATCACATAATAGTGAAGGGCAGGGCTAGACTATAACCAAGCTAAGCGATGTTTGCCCCAAAGCGGGTTTGCCCACGGCCAGCTGTGAAGAGGCAGAGGTGGGGCTAGCAGAGGAGTGCATCATTCTCTGTGGAAGCTTCGGTCAGGCTGGCTTGACCTTGAAGGCAGAGGGAGCCCCGCTGGTGGGCTCTGCATGTGGTAACTTTGGGAGCTACTCTAAGCATCTCTTGTAATATTTTTCTTTGCCATTATCCCCCAAATTTCCACAAGTCCTTATTACAAGTCACCCCTCGGTCTCTGCTTTGCTTTGGAAGATGAAGGACAATTTTGCTGCCCAGCTGCAGCAGACCATGGAGGAGGCTGTGTCCACATCCACAGCAGAGCCCAGCTGGGGCCAAGGGGTGGTGGTCTCTGCGGACACCAGGCAGCTGAATGGCAGCAAGACAAGGAGACCACACTGCCCATCACGAGGCCCAATCCCGAGCACAAGTGTCAACTCTCTTCGACACCTGTCGATGTAACCTGGAAATCATTTGAAGAGACTAATTCACAGTGATTAAACTCTTCAGGATTGCTCATGATGCTGACACCTCATTATTTGTTGAAAACGTGATTTTGTTTTGTAGTGATGGATGAGTGAAGCCAGACCTCCGGGCACAGCTATCGGGGAACGAAATAGAAACCTAAGTTGGGAAGTGAGGAAGTTCCCTTTCATTGCTCTGCAGCAGGAAATCTCAGCCTTTCTTCTCTTTCATGGCAGACTTAGCAGGTGCTCATCCCTCAGTGCGAACAGGCTTTAGTGGGCTAGTTCTCATTCTGGCCTCTTCCTCCTTGAGAACTGCGGCTGTGTTCTTCTGATAACAGACCAGAGTGCGGGTGAGTGACAAGGATGTTATCTTACAGATAGCCCGGGTGCTAGTTCCATCTTTACACCAAAGTAAGTGGGGCACTTTAATCCTCGTGGTATCACAGGTGCTACAGCTTACAACGGACCGTCTGTACTGGAAAAGGCAGGGGAGAAGAGACAAGGAAAGAAGGAAATTGTGAAGACTGAAGGAAGAGGGGCGGGGGCTTAGGACAAACTCCAAGAATGAACAGCAGAAACGCTTCTCCATCAAGGTCTCATCAGGAAAACAGAAAACACTCCAGATCTTTCAAACAGAGGAAGTATAGTGCCCGGAAATTATTTAAACAGTGACTGGGAAAGCAGATTATCTAAGCAGGGGTGGCAGACAATGTGGAGATTAGCAGAGAGGGCAGCTGCTGCCTTCCTCGGGGCCAGAAGGTCACAAGGAAGAGAGGACTCGCAGCAGCCCAGGACCCTGCCCCTTGGGGGGACTGCGGCAGGCGTTTCTGCCCAGAGATGGGGCCATGGGAAGGCACAGCTATGGCCAGAAACTCAACCAGAAGAAGACAGGGGACCTGGAGTTTGGTTCTTTCTGTCCTCCTATTCACCCAAACTACACAGACTTTGGAGGCCAGGAAGCTGGGAGATGGGGCCGGTGAGGTGGAGCAGAGCAGGGGAAGGGCAGGGAACGGATCTACGGGTGCGGTTGCTGAATTAAATACAGATGCCCAGTCCAATTTGAATTTCAGATGAACAACGAATAATTTTTTTTAGTACAGCCATAGCTCATACAATATTTGGTACATAGTTACACAAAAATGTATGCATTGCTTATCTGAAATTCAAATTTACCTGGGCCTCCTGCATGTTTATTTGTAAGTCTGGCAGCCCATCTAAGAGCAAACAGGGAAGTCACTGGCCCATATCATGATGAATGCTAACACAGGCTCTGGCAGTGCCCTTGGCCCATGGGGTAACACCCATGAAGGAAAGCGAATTTTGCAAAAGACTGAGGGTTCGCTACAAGAGGGAATGGGGATTTGAGAGGGAGGGAATTAAAGATTTAATACATCAGAACCTTCAAAATACTTCATAGGCAAGATCAAGGCAAAGGGATTCCCGCA
The DNA here is from genome assembly GCF_020171115.1 of Neogale vison. Taxonomy (NCBI): domain Eukaryota; kingdom Metazoa; phylum Chordata; class Mammalia; order Carnivora; family Mustelidae; genus Neogale; species Neogale vison. Next base: position 44,057,265 of record NC_058093.1, read on the forward strand.
GATGTTGGAAAAGGAAACCCAAGACAGGGGGAGGGGACTGTGGGTCTGCACTCAAGAATTCCTGATAATGAGTCATGTCCATGATTTAAGTCTGAAACCAATTAGATACAAAAATATGCTCAGCCTCAAAATTCAATCAGAACTAACGGTGCAAAGCATCATTTTGAAGGACGAGGGAGAGCGAGCTTGGACAGACCCCTTCTCCACCTTACTGGGATGGGAACCAGCAAAGAGACCAGGAAGGAATGGGAGAAGGACACCATTGCCCTCTGGATCCCTCAGGATTTTGGAGGAGTGCAAGTTCTCTCATATGTTCCTGCAGCGGAACAAGTGTGGACAAAGCTGATTAACAATAGGTCTACCAGCTGGTTGGGCTGCCCTGGCCCTTGTTCCCAAGTGTGTGTGCGCACACACACACACACACACACACAGCAGACAGGGAAGGCACCTCCCTCATTATGGAGCAATTTGATTGAAGGCCCCAAATTCCCAGGCCTCGCCCAGCCTCAGTAACCAGCATGTTGAGGTAAGGAGGGCTCCCAACACCCTTGCCACGGTCACCAAGGTTGATTCTCTTCAGCAGCAGCTAGGACTGTGTCTGTGTCATGCCCTGTCCTGCAGACCATGTGAGTCTGCCGTTGTGCACGTCTGCAAACCACACTGTTTTCCTTCTGGTAATGGATACGGCAAATATAGCCGAGAAATGTCCTTAACCCGTAACTCCAGCCCCTGAAATAGTAAGTTATGGAAGTTCCCCCGGGACTTAGCCAGAAGACAGCTGCTGGCCGACATTAGGTAATGTTTCAGAATAAATGCGGCGAGACCCTCTCCTCACCAGGTTTGGATAGCTTGCTTCCCGTGGCTGTTGGGGAGGGCGAGCTTATCACCACTGATCCCAGCTCTCAGGGATAGTGCCGCCATATGTTAAGTTTGTGCCCAGATAGAGCTCAAAAGCCAGTCAGAGTGAGGCAAGGCCTCTAACAGAGCCATACTGTGTCCATCTCATTAAGCAGCACAGTCACGGGGGAGACACTGGCCACTCTCATCTGAGCCTGGGTGCGTGCTGCTGGCTGCTGTGGCATGGGATGACATGAATGTGGCCACTGGGGCTGGCTTCCTGCCCAGTTTGCCCCACTACGGTCAGGAGAGAAAGGGGCCTAAAACCTTAAAGATGAAATAATTTATTTTCTAAAAATCCAGATAATTGGCAAGGAGATTTTATTAGAACCAGAAAGAGGAACCAACAGATCAGGGGTCATTCCTTATAGAAGCTCATTGTGTCCCATGACAGGAAAGGGAAGTGGTCCTTGGAGTTGCATTCCGACGTAGCACCTACGTGTTATGGGTTCGAGGACATGGTTTCCTTAGCAGCACCCGCAGGGAGGCCAAATGCACCTGTGCTGGACCATGGAGTAGAACTGTGAAGAACGGCATGCCTTCCATGCTGCTGGCCCACAGAGGGAAGGGACTACTAGAGAAGGGGTGCACAGAAGGGGTTATGGCAAGCCTGCCTGGAGGTGCAGCCCAACAAACCCTGAGGGAGATCAGAGGAAGCCATGTCCAGTCCCTGTGGAGAGCAGCCTGGTGAGCTGTCAGCTCAGGAAGGGAGGCAGGCCTCTGGGTTCCTGCCACTTTTTAGTTCCACTCAGGGAGATGCTCACAGCTCTGCCCATGCCCATGGCCTAGAGCAGGGACAGAGGGGCAGATGCAGTCCCCAGTTGAAGGTGGGAATGGTGAGGCCCCCTTGTCCGTGTGCACATAGTCAAAGCTGCAGTACGTGAAGAGAGGGCCCTCCGCCCAGCAGCGCTGACCCTGCTACACCACGATGAGAAACAGTTACCTTGACACATTCTGAGAGACTCGCCCCTAGCTGGTGCTTTTAAAAAATAGTTGGGGCACGTGTACCCCATTGTTATAGTAGCAACAACATCCACAATAGCCAAACTATGGAAGGATCCAGGATGTCCATTGACAGATGAATGGATAAAGAAGGTGTGGCTCATACATATGACGGAATATTACTCAGCTATCAAAAAGGATGGACTCATTTGCAATGACGAGGATGGAACCTGAGGGGATTATGCTGAGTAAAATAAGTCAGTCAGAGGGAGACAATTATCATATGGTTTCACTCATATGTGGAATGTAAAAAGCAAAACAGAGGAGCATAGGGGAAGGGAGGAAAAATAGAATAAGATGAAACCAGAGAGGGAGACAAACCATAAAAGACTCTTAATTCTAGGAAATAAACTAAGGGCTGCTGGAGGGGACAGGGGTAGGGGGGTGGGGTAACCAGGTGATGGGCATTAAGGAGGACATGTGATGTAATGAGTACTGGGTGTTATATGCAACTGACAAATTACTGACGTCTACCTCTGAAACTAATGATACGGTATATGTTAACAAATGGATTTTAGATGAAATCAGACAACAAAGAAAAGAAAAATACTTTAAAAATACAGAATAAAGGAAATTTATTTTTTAAAGCAATCCCTTTTTTTTCAAAGATTTTATTTATTTATTTATTTGACAGACAGAGATCACAAGTAGGCAGAGAGGCAGGCAGAGAGAGTGGAGAAAGCAGGCTCCCTGCTGAGCAGAGAGCCCGATGTGGGGCTTGATCCCAGGACCCTGGGATCATGACCTGAGCCGAAGGCAGAGGCTTTAACCCACTGAGCCACCCAGGTGCCCCAAGAAATTTATTTTTTAAAAAAACAAGAATAAAATCATAAATTATCTGTACTCTCACCACGCAGAGATAACCAGCGGTGGTGAAACTTTCATAAAACATGTCACTATGGTTTGACTGGACTGATTTCCACCAGCAGTTTTCATCTCAGAACATTATTCCGTGCCATTGGGTATTTGTCAATGTTTTCTGTGTAGCAGAGGCAGCAAGCTCATTCTTACAAACTTATCAGCTATATATCTATCTGCAGACAATTATATATCTATCCACCAAGATGCACACTATGTTCACTTCAGCAGATCACTGCTAAAAGAATTCTTTTTATAGAAGTTCCTTTTTTTTTTTTTTTCACCGTTGCAGGTGAACTTCAAGACACTATTCTAACCATGGATTTCTTCAACTCTGGCTTCTTGTCTACTAAACATTTGCTCCAAGGTCACATTCCCCGCGGCTAGTCATCCGCCAATGAGAAAGCAAGTCAGGTGCATCCTGGGAAGACATGGGGCTGAGTCCTCCGGTCAACCCCACATTCTGGCTGCAGCCCTGGGACTAAAGCTCCCAGAAAACAGCTTCACAATGGCTCATCGGGACAAGCAGTCTGGACCTTACACAGGATGCCAGGCAAGCTCCCTGTGGCGGTAAGAGGCAGGCAGAATTCCATGCGGATATTTCAGGCAGCACTGGAAATGAACATTTATGTTTATACACGCTCACACACCAATACATCGAAAGTTTCAATGAGAGGAAAACATTTTGTAATAATCTGCTCTTCCTGTGACTTTCCAGGAGGATACAAAAACGCTTGTTTCCTGACTTCCAAAGCCTGGGCTCCTTCCCAGTGCCCTGTCCCTCCTCAGCCTCATCCCGCATCCCAGGGCAATGCTCTGTGCTCGGAAGAGCATAGGTTCTGGGAACTGAAGGAAAGAGCATGATGTAGTGCATGGGGAGCATGAGAAACAGGGAGGCTGGGGTGGGACAAAAAAGCAAAATATCCACGTTTGTAGAAACAGGAAAAATTTTGCATAAAACCGAACTCCTGGAATTTCTGGGTTAGGCTGAAACCATATGATTGCATCCCAAAGGCGGCCTGGCCAGACTCCCCTCCGGGCCTCTGGGGGGAAAACAGTTTAGGCCTCTGGGAGATCGCCTTTGGCTGGGCACTGGCGGCCTCCCTAGGGTTAGCAGTGAGGACGGAGATTTTCTTTCTGGGGTGTTCAAGGGTCCGCTCCTGCTGTTCTGGACTAGACTGTGGGATCACGCAGGATTAGGCTGTCCAATCCAGCAGGAAATACTGGAAAAGAAGAAGGAAGGAATGTCCAGGAAGGTCTCAGCTTTCTTTTGTTCATGTTGTTGTTGAAAATCACAAGTTAATGAAAAGATGAAATCCCCGTGAAGAGGTACACGGGCCTAGAATCCTTTTGTGGTGATCGCCACCTTGTGGTCTATCTCTGCATTACCCCCAAGAACGCAAAGTACCTGCTACCCCCAGGTACCACTCCTGGGGCACCCCCGCTGGCCCTCACCGCCCTGCTGGCACAGGTGCCCCTAACCTTCCCTGCACTGACGTCTCAGAACCACCTCAGACCCAACCAGGAGGCTCATCCCACTTCTAGAATTAAGACCATCTGTCAATTAGCTGGCTGGCCTGGAGCCCAGAGGTCCCGCCATGGTTTGCTGTGTGCTAGGACACTCCACACCTGAGAACACCGCCCTCCACAGTGCCCACTGGCCCTGCTGCACCACAGGCCTTATTTATTCATTTGTTTAAGTCGGCTCCACATCCAGAATGCACGGGGCTCCTGCCCATGACCCTGAGATCAAGACCTGAGCCAAGATCAAGAGGCGGATCTTAACAGACTGAACCACCTAGGCACCCCTGGTAGGAGTGACAACCCCGTTCTCTTGCTGGTTGTCATCTGAGAACAGGTCACTGTGTCTAGAGAGCAGGTGGTCCTTCTGGAGAGCTGGGCATTCTGGCTGGGGTTCACATGGGCCCCAAGCCTTCTGGTTCTTGGTCGTGAGAATTATCACTCCAGCTCAGCTCTCTGGAATCAGTGATCCAGCCCGTCCCACCCGGTCACCGCTCTATAGAAGGCAGATGTGCTCTTTCTCAATCTTTCACTCTGTGTCTCTCCGGCCATCGTCCCAAAGCTCCATCATGTTCCTGTTCATCCCCAGAAGTTCCCACCCAACATGAGGTCTGCTCCCATCAGCCCACCCTCCCATCCTGCACAACAGTAGACTCTGGACCACAGAGGTAGAGGGTCTTGTTTTCATGCAATAGGTGCTAGAGTAAAGATCGGGGCAAAACAGTGAGCTTAGCAGATTTTTAAAAGATCGAGCTCTGCATGATGTAGGAGACTTGCCAGAAAAATCAGTGTGGGTGGTGACCATATGAATGATCTGTAGATCATGAACAGCAGTTGGAGGACAGTGTGAAACCCTTAGGTGCTGGTCAAGGCTGAGCTCCCTTGAAGGGCGCCGTCAGCTCCAGCTAACCTGGCTCACATCAGGGAGGAAAGCTGCTGAGTCTGTATGAGGACCCATCCTGGATCAAGAACTTTGAATTGCTTCTAATGGAGGTACACCCACCACAGAAGAGCCAATAACCCCAAATCTGGGGACCTAAATTCTCCATTTTCACTGGCCTCTCAGAAATGTCATGCAAAGGCACAAGGCACAGGCTAACCCCCACTGAGCAGCCCAGAGAGCTGGTCGTTTTGGTTTTCATGCAGACAGGGAGCAGCTCCCCTCTTCCAAGGAGACTTCTAGAAGCTAAGCAGGACCACTGGAGGAAAGAGGCAAAGCTGGCCTCTCATCTCCTGATTCATACCAGGAAAGCCCCATGAGTCCTGAGCTCTTCCTAAGAAAAGGAAGCGCAAAAGGGAGACCCTCATTTGATTTCCCAATAGCCCCTGGACTGATCTAATGGGAAAGTCCTGAAGGTAACTTTCCAGAAAAGGCTTTAGGCACTGAACTGGAGCTGCACATATGGTCTACCTCCTATGTTTAGTGTTCACAGGCAGGGAGCACATTTGCCTCTTACCCCGCCCCCCATCCATCTTTCCCTGTCCTTCTTTCTTCCACGTGAGAGCAGCCACTGGTGATGCCGTCCACTTACAACAAAATGGTCACAGGCCTGGGGCTCCAGGCGCCGAACCACAAAAGGGAGAAAGACGTGATAAATAACATTTAAAGCCCTGCAAAGTTTGATTTTCATGTCTAATATCTGCCTCTGGAGGTTCTGCTAAATGTCTTTTATTCCTCTGTTCATAAATTCTTATGATAACAGCTTTATTTGGGAATTAATCCAGATTCCCATTATTCCGTGAATTATACTTTCCCGGTGTGTAAATTTCTTCCTCATCATAAGTTGGCAAAGCTCTAGAAACTACATTAACTCTTTCTGGCTGCTAGGGCACCAAGGAGGCATTGTCGATTGCTCTTGGGGTTTCAGAATTATATCTTAAAATATTAACATAGCTTAGGGTTTCCAGATTAAAACCAGAGTAAAAATCAGCTCCTGGGACAATCTGATATACTATTAGGGGATGTTTTTAAAACACTCACTTTCTGCGGTTGCCTCATGGCCCCTGTGTATGGAACCAGCCCCCCTCCGGCCACACTGGAGGGTGGTCCCACACACATGCTCCTCTGGTCTAGGACTACCAGGGGTTGTGTCTTGGCTCCATCTCTCACCAGCTGTGTGACCTTCGCCAAGTTGCATAACCTCTCTGAGCTTTGGTGTTCTTATCTATAAAATGAAAAAAATCTAACACCCACTTGATGGGGCTTTGTGAGGATTAAATGATATTGTGCAAGGTAGTTGCTGGGAATAGTGTTTGGCAAAAAGCAACAATGGCAGTGAACATTTACGGAGAACACGCCGGCTGCCAGGCATTGTCCTAAGTACTTTACATGCAATAACTTTCCAAGAGGCTGGGCTCAGTGGATGTGGACCTTTATCTGTTGGCTTATCTATTGGCTTTGACACCTGGCACCACTCGTCCTGCTTCTGGTGACTCTGCGCAGTCGGGAAACCACCCCACCCTGCCTCCAAGCCCTTGGGGACCCCGGCCTAAGCCAATCAGTATCTCAGCCTGCATGCCACCTGCACAGTGGCTGGTCTGTTGGTGGGCACTGGTCCTGGAGGTCTCCATCCCATTGCATTTGAACCTGAGAGAACAGTTACAGTCCCAAAGGTGCGTGGGGAGGGGACTGCCTCCAAGGGGACCCAACCACAGGAAATGGAACAGCTGGACTCCGATATCCTGTGACCCCGCCCAGAATGCCTGCCTGGCACTGGCCCTTCTCTAGACTTCTCCATGACCTGTATCCTTCGACTCCTCTTAGTTCATTTCTGGTATACATAACGTAGGGTCCCAAATGATACAGAAATTTCGTGAGAAGCATGATTGTAAAATGTATCTGGGAAAATGAACCCTTGTCTTTTCTTCCCAAGTTCCCCTCTGAGACCATAATGTGGGGGCTTCTTGGGAAATTGTTGAGGAGGACCGATCAGCCCAAACACCCGTCCCTCACCCTCTGCTCCTCACCCCAGCGGGGGTGAGCTCTCTGTGTGCATGCAGACCCACCTCTGGTGGCTCCTCTAGTTACCCTGACAGCAGATCAGAGGTTGCCTGGGGCTGGGGGGACAGGGGAGTGGGAGCTACCACTTAATAGGTACAGAGTTTCTGTTCGGGGTGGTGGGAAAGTAGAAATAGTTCATGGTTATGGGTCCATGACGCTGGGGATGTGCTTAATGCCACTGAATAGTATACTTTAAAATGGCAAATTTTGTATGTGTGCACACAAATATGCATATATATAATTTACTATAATAAAAGAAATATTTTAAAGATTAAAACAATCAAAAAAAAACAAACAAACAAACCCCAGCTCTACTGGGAAAACACCTCACCTCTACTGAGAACAGGCTGCGTGGCTCTGGAAAAGTGGTACAACCCATCTGGACCTTGATGTCCTCCTTAAATGGAAACAATAAGACCCATGGCCTAGAGCACTTCACTGTGAACAATGGGTGCAGAGCTGAGGGGGTGGTTAGGAACATGTCCTTCAGCAGGACGTGCTGGAGCAGCCCCCAGTCAGCCCACAGTTGGGCCTCCTCACCCACACTGGGGTGCTCAGCCATCTCTGTCCCCCACTGGCCCGAACTCCAGGCTGTCTCCATCAGTGATTTTCCTGGCACTCAGTCCCTCCGTTCACACCTGTCCAGCTTTCTGACGACCAGCCCCCGATGGTCCATACTATTTATTCCCCACTTCCTCCACCAGCTCTCCCCATGGATTTGGCTTTTCTATGGTGGTCTACAGCCTAACCCCGGTTTTGTTCTGTCCTGATGGCTGCTGGTGCAGGAATTTAGCATCATTGGCCTGGTTGATGCCCACAAACACATGCAGACCCAACTTGAACACCAGGTGACTGGGCCTCCCAGCAGGGCTGGGGCAACCACCACACAGAGCAGCAACCTGCACACACCTAGGGAGAGTCAGGGCCCCTCTCTGGTTGTGTCTGGAACTTAGCCTCTACCGTGGTTGGATGGCATCGGGTCTGGGAGCAGAGACCCTGCAAAGATGCCTTCTCCAGCCTGCTGGTTCCATGGGCCTGGACTTCCCAATGATGCTTTCTCTCCTGCACCGATCCATGAGGTCACTGGGGCAACTACCAGGGCAGGGGAGGGGCCAGGCTCCTGAGGCAGCCACACAGACCCCTGCCCAAAGCACAGGCCTCTCCCGGTACCCAGTGCGATGTGGAGGTTGGAGTAGGACATGTGAGCTTGTCCCATGGGCCCAGCCTCCTCCCCACCCCCGTGGTCCTCCAGGCCCTGCATCCTGCCTTTCCCAACTGCCCAGACTGGGAAGACTCAGCCCCCAGCTGCAAGGTTAGAGTTCATAGGATCACCCTCACTCAGACCAGCTGGCTACAAATGCAGGAGTCTCACAGACCCCCTCAAGTCCAGGAACTCACTAGAATGACTCACAGGACTCAGGAAAGTGCTATACTTACAGTGACAGTTTTATGACAGCAAAAGGAAACACATCAGAACCAGTCAAAGAGACCCAGGGAGAAGATCTGGGGTCAAGGACGGCTCCATCTGGAAGCTTCCATGTCCTGAGAGAGGCAGGGCCCTCCTGTCATTGATGCGTGACTCTGTGTCTGGAGTATTGGCAATCCAGAAAACCCACAGGAGCTTCACTTTCCAGGGTTTATTATTGAGGTTTCTTTGCAGAGATAGAATTGACTGAATCGTCAGCTGTGGGACTCATCGCCACATCCAGCTCTGGACTGTCTCCCCAGATGTGGGAGTGACAGGTGACCCAAGGCCCCAGCTCTCTAATCACATGGTCAGTCTTTGCAGCTGGGCCAGCCGGCAACCTGAATCATCTCGGCTTCGCCTACCTTGTCCTGCTATCCCTGGAAATGTGCTGACCTGGAGGTGCCTGGGTGCCTCACTCGGCTGAGCATCTACCTTCGGCTCATCACTTCCAAGGCCTGGAAATTACATAGCACACCTGGGGTGACACAGCAAGGTCACAGGTAGAGGAAGAGGGGGTTCTATTTTTCCTAGGGTTAAGGGTGGGGACCTAGGGTTTTAGGGGCTCAGTACTGGTAAATTTAAAATGTAAGAACAGGCATTTAAAGCACAGGAAGAGAAAAGGCAAGTGACCCAAATGGTCAGTTACTGAATTCAAGCAAGATTTCTAAAACAAAAGAACTTTAGTGTGAGGACGTGGCTAATTTCTGATCCATGGGTGTGGCTGGCAGTGTGTTCACTGCGAGGTAGCCCTCTAGACGTGGACTCTGGGGGCAATCAATGCTCAGGTCAGGCACTTGCATTACAAAGAAACCCAACCAACCATCAGACCTTTATACTGCACATCAGCATAAAATATGTACTCCCCCTCCATGAGTCACCTCCCTGACACAAGGGCCCACCAGGAATTAGAAAGACAGTCCCATCCTTCCAGAAATTCCAAAGGTCTGGAGGCTACTCCCAGGAACTGATGAAAAAGGCCAACCAAATTCCCCCTTACACAACCTGCTACAGACATCCCTTGGAGTATAGGATGCTGGGGCAAGAGCACCCACCTTTAAATTCTTCAACTAAATAAGCATTTGGCCAAACAGCAAAATCATAATCCTATAATTGTATGCATGCTGCCATTTGCTGTGAATAACTGTATTTTTGTCTAATTCCATAATTAACATCTGTACCCCAGTCTGTTGAACAGTATATGGGCGGTAGGTGGGACCCGGCACATCCTCTGGGCAGCTACAAGAATTGCTAGGAAAATCAGGGAAGTCATTTACCACCAAGGTCTTCTGGAGATTTTCAGCATTTTTGAGCTAACCTTGGTGAGCACAAAACACAGGATGTGATGACGTTTGTAAAAATACAAACAGTTTCCTTTTCCTATGGGCAAATGGGGCAACGGTCTGCTATTGGCCCCACATTGTACCACCAGCAACCGAACTCTTCAGAGAATTCAGATTTTCCGGAAAGTTTCCAGGACTCTGGGTAGGGAGACCAGAATGTCGCATCCGGACCTTGCAGGTTGGAGAGCTGTGAGCAAGGACGCCCACCACAGTCTCCAGGCAGCAAGAACCAGGCAGAACGGCAGCAGCAGAAGACACAGGCCCCAGCTGAACGAGTCAGAGAAACCATCCTGTGAGAACCCCAAAATGATAAGAGCCGCAGAGTCACCCATCCTAACCAAAGTCCTTCAAATGTGGAACTGTCCTTGAAAATGTTCACATGAAAACCCCATAATGAAACGTCCATTCTTAGAGACCAAACTTCTCCCTGCCTATGGATGGTTTCCTGGGGACAAACTTCCCATCAGAAGTCACTGAAGGCGGTAGACAATGGGAATGAAGGGCATGGCTGAATTTAAAAGCCCCTCACCATAACCCCTGTCCCTAACCAAGAGAGTAAGGGAGCTTTCTGCCTCCCTAGGGGTTCAAGTTGCCAAAGAGACCGTGATTTCTATGTCCCTGATCCTGACACCCCCAGACATGGTTGGATGCACTGTCCTTATTCCACATCTGCCCCCGATCTTTGGCAGGATATTCAAGAAAGGAGGAAGAAGGTGTTAGTCCCCTTCAAGAACTGGCACAATTCTCTTCTGCATTCTATGGCGCAAAGCAAGACACAAGGTCAGCCCCCAGTCTTGATGTGGTTAGCCACATGTGCATAGCAGAAGTGATGGAATCCATGGGCCATCTCTGGAAGTCAGTCCCCTAGGGCTCCTAACAGTTCTCATTCCGTCCTAGAGCTGCATAGCCGTGACAGGACGTGGCATGGTTTTCCACCAATCTTCTCCATCTCACCATTTAGACTGTTTTCAATTACAGAAAAGCCCCTGGTGCATAAGATTGTGCACAGTATTTTTTGTATCACTGGATACAGGTCTTCAGGATAAATTCCTGCAAGAGGTTTTGTTTGGCTGGAGAATTCATGTACTCACTGCCTAGGGCTCCCCTAAGAAATCACTACTGCCCCTGTGGTTTTAAACAACAGAAAATGTATTTTCTCACAGTTCTGGAGACTCAAATTCCAAAATTAAGATGTTGGCAAGACCGCACTCTCTAGGAAGATCCTGGGGAAAGATCTTTCCTTGCCCTCTTACAGCTGCCGGTGTTGCCAGCCACCCTGGCTTTCCTGGGTTTACAGAAACCTCACCCAGTCTCTGCCTCCTTTGCCACATGAACTTGTCCCCGGATCAAGCCTGTGTGTCTTGTCCACTTCTTACTAGGACATCAGCCATATTGGATTTAGGGCCGGCCCAACTCCAGCATGACCTCACCTTGATTACATCTGCAAGGACCCATTTTTAAATGAAGCCACATTCCCAGGTTCCAGGTGGACATCAACTGGGGGAGGCACCATTCAACCCAGTTCTGCAAGTGTAGACATAGTTTGGCTCTGTTGAGTGGTATGGCCTTCCACGGCACTGTCCCATGTTGCTCGCCCCAGAAGTGTGAGGAAGCGTCCACTGCGCCCCAGCCACACACAGCCTGTCCTTGGGCTTCGGGGTTTCTGTCAGCCTGGTACTTGAGGGACAAAACCGCAATGTCCTATTTTTCACAGGGACAAAGTGAGTGTGTTTTCTTAGGTGTCTACCTGTACATTTTCTTGCCTGCTCAAATCTTTGCCCACTTTTTCCAATGGGTTGTGATCTTAGTCCCTCCATTTTTCATAGAGAACTCCACTAGGATTTTCCTCAGCCCTTTTATGTTGTCCATTTCTGTGTGATGCGGCTCTCGTGGCCATTCAAGGGGAATCGCAGCTCACATGCTTTCCTCATCCACAGAACCCTCTTGGCTGTTACTTCTGGGAAGTGTTTCAAAAACACAGCAGCTCAGCTGAGACATCCTGGCTGTGCAGTCCTTCCCCAGGGGCCTCTAGACACTCTTTCCTTTGCTCAGTTGTCCTTTTTCTGCAAAATGGTTTTTCCACTCTCAACAGCCTGCCCCGGGAGAAAACACTGGGGGATCCATTTTGCAAGTCAACAGGGTCTAAAGTCTCCACGCCTTCTGCAGTCCGCAGGGATGCCTGCAGTCGGCCACTGCTGAGTTGGGCACCCCCTACCCCCAGCTCCACCTACTGAGTTCAAATCATGCTCTGTACTCAACAGTGAAAACCCAGGGCTATATTTCACATTTCCTCTTCTTCGGTCCATCAGAAGCCTCCTCACTTCCACTGCTTTTCCTCTCACAAGTCTTAGCACTATTAATGGTTTAGTCCCATCTGCCTGTATTCTGAAGTTCCAAGAACAACTTATGACGTGTGATTATTATAAATGTTACCTGTCACCCTCTGTTTCTCTATCTAGTTGTTCTGGATACTCTTATAGGGGAATTACGAGAGACTGAAAAACTAGAGTAGAGAGTACAACCAATATAGCCATCTCCACCTGTCTTGGTTCGATCTTAAAGAATTCTTCATACAGGGGTGCCTGGGTGGTTCATTTGGTTAAGTATCTGCCTTCGGCTCAAGTCATGATCTCTGGGTCCTGGGATCGAGCCCTGCATTGGGCTCCCTGCTCAGTGGGGAGTCCACTTCTCTCTCTCTCTCTCCCTCTTTCTTTGCCTCCACACTCCCTGCCCCTGTGTCTCTCTCTTTCAAATAACTAAATAAAATCTTGGGGGAGAAAGAAGTCTTAATACAATACAAATTGGCCCTGTGTCTTCAATAGATATGCAAAGATTTTTCTACCAGGTTGTGTGATTTTTCTTTTCTTTTCCTTTTAAGATTTTTATTTATTTATTTGGCAGAGAGAAAGAGACAGTGAGAGAAGGAATACAAGCAGGGGGAGTGGGAGAGGGAGAAGCAGGCTTCTCACTGATGTGGGCTTGGTCCCAGAACCCTGGGATCATGACCGGAGCCAAAGGCAGATACTTAATGACTGAGCCACCCAGGCACCCCTGCTTTTTCTTTTTAAGAATGCATATGGTACTTTTTGGTGTACAAAGAAGTTTTTGTTTTTCAATTTTTATGAGTTCAGCTTTGTTCATCTTGTGTCTCATGCCAACTGGATTTGGAGTCATAATGAAAAAGCCTTTCCCCACTGAAAAATTCATTGATGTTGTCTTCTAGAGCTTGTATAATTTCATTTTTTACATGTATATTTCTAATTCATTTGGAGGGCATTGGTGTGTATGGTGTGAGGTATGGTTATCTGTCTCCACATCATTTATTAAAAAGCCAATCACTTTTCCAGCCTTTGAAATGTCACCTTTATCATGCACTAAATTTTCATATGTACTTAAGTTATTTCTGGACTTTAATTCTCTTCCATTGATCTGTCTGTCTATTCATGTGCCAAAGAAATTTTCTTTTTATAACATTTATTATGTCATATCAAAGACACATCAAAAAACTTGATGAGCAGTTACAATGATCACCTGTGTCCTTATCACCCAGCTGAAGAAACAATTGGTCACCATCAATTAGGCCAGAAGGAGACAGGCTGAGGCGACTACTTAGTTGCAAACATTTTCTACCTTTCTTGAGTAGAGGAAGGATGACAGGGTCAGGCCAGACGGCAGAGCCCAGAGACATGGAAAACTGTTCCCAGGGCTTGAAACTGAATCCAGGAACTTTCAACATTTCCCTGGCTGAATTTCAGAATTGCTGTGGACTGGGGACTCCCTTATGCCCCTCATTCCCTTCTCCAGAGCAGGGGTGTCTATAGTAGTGATCACATGCCTATTAGGACCTACAGGATGGGATGCTCGTGTCTCTCGTTTAAGAGACCTGCACACGGAGAGGAACTGTATGTAAAGAAGCCCACCCAGACCTGATTCACATGGTAAGACTCCGGACTTATAGCTGATGCATTAGTCACGTGAAGCCTAGGGTGGCGTCTTGGGAAGAGGATGAGTGTGTTTTGCTTGGGAGAGGGATGTGACTGTTGGAGAGCTAGAGGGCAGACTGTAGGAGGCAGGCTCTATCTAATGTGACCCCCCACTATGCCCATCCTCTGGCCTTCCCAGCACTTCTATTAAGAGTAGGCTGGACCTAATGGCTTATTTCTGAAGAATACAGAACAGCCAAAGTGATGGGATGTCACTTCCAATATCTGGTTACAAAAAGACTCTGGCTTTCCTCCTAGGCGCCGTCTCTTGCTCTCGCTCGCTGGCTGTGGACGACGCCAGCTGCCCTGCTGTGAGCTGATCTATGCAGAGGCCGGCCTGGCAAGGAGTAGGGGGAGCCTCCAGCCAGCAGCCCCAGGACCCACCTCCTGCCAACCTCCACATGAGGCAGTGTGGATGGGGCTCCTTCCCACGTCAGCCTCGAGAAGAGCCCACAGCCTTGGTCAACCTCGCTAAGGCGGCCCAGCCCACGAGACCCTGTGAGAAGGCAGGGAGGCTCCCCCCGGAGTCCTACACCAGGAAGAGTGTGAGACAGTGAATGTCTATCATAGCAACCTGCTGAAATTCAGGACCATTTGATATGCAATCGTAGACAACACAGAAATGGGCTGGTAAGTTCTAGGAAGCAGAGACCCAAGAGAACTAGAGGAATTCCTCAGGGAGTGAGTAGCTTGAGGGCAAAGACCGAATTTCTTGGCCACTGAGCCCCAGCTCCTGGAAGAGTGCCAGGCATACAGTTGGTGCTCAGCAGAACCGTTCTAGGAAGGGTAAGAGCTGAAGTGGGGCAGTTGAGTAGATCATGGGAATGGGCAGTAGGCGGAGAAGATCTAGATGTGAGGAAGTCTGGAATTGGAAGGAGTATCAGGAAGGGTATGGATTCATAAAGCAGCCTTGGCAATTCAGCGGTGACCTGGGCCCAAACTTATTTCCAGGCCTCACTGATCCCCAGGAGTCACATATGAGACAGGATGTAGCGGGAGTGAGCACTCACTGGTGTGCGGGGTCTGCTCAATCTCTGTGTGCTGCTGCTGAAAACGGGCCTTGCAGGGAGGCAGTCCAAATTCAGGTCTCTGTTGCTTGCCACCTGTGTGACTTTGGGACAGTTCCCTAACCTCTCTGAGCTGTGCTTCTTCATTTGGTGGTGTGAAGTTTGTAGGACGATGCAGATAAGGTAGCTTCATGAATGGTCCCTCAAATCTGCTTGAATCCAGTTTAAGTCATCCTCAATTCCATCAGACTCGTCCCAGACCTCCTGGGCAGCCTGCAGCTCTTCACGCCCCCCACCCCCGTCAGCCTGTCAGCTCCCCAGGACGGGACGGGTGAGAAGGCTTGCATCTGAATCCTGCAGGCTAATGGTGACCTTCACCCTGCCTGATCACTTTCTTGGACCGTGCAGCTCAGGATGGAGCCAAGCCTGAGGAAGCCCCCCAAAATTAAGACAGACATGTGGTGAAAGAAGGGCCATCTGTACCCCAGTGTTCATAGCAGCAATGACCACAGTTGCCGAACTGTGGAAAGAGCCAAGATGCCCTTAAATAGACGAAGGGATAAAGAAGATATGGTCCATATATACAGTGGAGTATTATGCCTCCATCAGAAAGGATGAATACCTAACTTTTGTATCAACATGAATGGGACTGGAGGAGAGTATGCTGAGTGAAATAAGTCAAGCAGAGAGAGAAATATCATATGGTTTCACTTATTTGTGGAGCATACGTAATAACATGGAGGACACTGGGAGATGGAGAGGAGAAGGGAGTTGGGGGAACTAGGAGGGGGAGATGAACCATGAGAGACTGTGGACTCTGAGAAACAAACTGAGGATTTTGGAGGGGAGGGCGGTGGGGGGTTGCAACAGCCTGGTAGTGGGTATTAAGGAGGGCACGTATTGCATGGAACACTGGGTGTGGGTGCATAAGCAATGAATATTGGAGCACTGAAAAAATAAAATTAAATTTAAAAAAAGGTGAAAAAAAAAAAAAGACAGACATGTGGCACGTGGAAGTGGACGCCTCCAATCACAGTGCCCCTTCTCCTTTTGAGGAAGAGTAATTAACTGCCCTAATCCGAAAGAGTAGCCGGTGAAATAAAGCCATATCCACCTGCTGCCCCTGCCCCAGGCCAGGCTCAGGTGCGCCAGTCCGGCAGAAGAGCCAAGATCCTCCGCGATGCGACAGCGGCCCCTGGTGGGTAAGACTGAGATCGCACCCACGAGGCCTCCAGACCCCGCTCTCCTAGCTGACCCTTCTCCTTTCAGGGGAGAAAACTGATCTTACTTGCCCAGAACTGCATTCCCTCCAAACACTTAAGTACAATGCTTGCTTTCTATTGTGAAATGTTAAAATGGATATGTCTTACAACGTCACAATTTGGAGGTGGTCTCGTTGCTCTCACATAGTTGATGATAATCTCCATATAGGAGCCCGGGCACTGGACTAACACTAGTCTAATTCAATCATCAAAGCGTCCTTGCAGGCAGCCGAGCTGTTTCCTCAGTTTCACAGGTGCAGAAGTAGACTTGAAGGGGAGGAGGGCTCGAGGCCAGGAGGTCAGTGCCAGGGCTCGAAGGCTGGGCTCTCAAGCATTCTGCGATAAAGGGAGGGGCAAACACGTGATGCTTTCTGCTTTGGTTTCCCCAAAACACACGACGTATTCTGGTTGGGTTTTTAGAGTTCCTACACTTCTTTCCCCACCGAAGACTGACTTTTTATTAAGCAGCTCCAGATCCCCGTCTAGGTCTAGGTCAGTATAAATCATCCCTTTGAGAAAGTTTATTGACCACAGGCTTGTTTGCAAGAGAGCTGGGGGAGGCCCTGTGGGGCAAGTCAGCCCGCTGGAGGCTGACAGTCGGGGCTGGTAGTTCTCATGGTCCAGTGGATATAGGATGGCCCAAGGTGACCGACTGTGACCCCAGAGTGAGGCTATGCTGAGACAGGAGGTTAAGAGACCAACTAACACCCAGCTCTCGTTGCCAAGTACACGCTGCTGCTCTCGGGCCTGGGTTGGGCTTTGTGGTCACCATGACTCAGACGGGCACCGTTTGCTGGGACTTGGGGAGCCCTGAGCACGCAGAAGGCAGGAGAGAGGAACTGTCTGAGGAGGATGACAACCTGGATCCCACCTCTGGAGATGCTCAAGATCAGGGCCCTGGTCAAGCACGTGGGACATGGCAGCTGCACAAAGCCAGATACATAGATTGGCGATGCCCCTCCATCTTGGCACAGAGATGCTGACAAGTGTCACTGTCCCATCGGTGGGGCCTGGCTGATGCCCCCTGTCCAGCAGGATTCTGAGAAAATGGCCGGGCTCCATGGGAAAGAGGGCTGTCATTGATTAGTTATGTCAGCCATGGTCACCTGCTGGGGCAGCTGCACCCTGCCCCCCACCTCATGCTATGACTTTGCCTCTTTTGATTCCGGGAAAGCTGTCTGTACACAGGAACTCGCTGACGAAAGGGTGAGTATGGAGGAGGTGACCTAAGGCAAAGGGAGAAAATTGGAGAGGATTTTACAGGATCCTGGAGTTCCAAGCCAGTGGGGGTGGAGTGGGCTCTGGGTGGCCCTACAGTCCCGGAGGCATCAAGAGGACTGAAGTAACCAGCACAAGCAACCAGGAAGTGCTGCAAGTCAGAAGTCAGATGTCATAAGCAGAGGGACTGGGTCCTGGTGGTGAAGGTGATTTGGGAGGGGGACCAGTATGGCCCTCCATCCTGGGCTCTCAGAAGACCGAGCAGTTCTGGCCACATCCCATACTGAGCACCCAGTGAGCCAAATCCCCCTCAGGGCAGAGTGGGGAGAAGCACCCTTCTGTCAGATCCAACAGGGTTGTTGGGGGGCAAGGAAATGAAGCAAGGATTGATGGACAGAGGGGAAGAGAAGGCAAGGTCCTGTTCTCAGGGAGTAGAGAAAGAAAATGGGTAGATTTAGCCCACGTTCATTCCACAGACATTAACTGAGCACCTGCTGGCTCGAGCTCATGATACAAGTGTGAGACGCTGCCCCGTGGAACTCACAGCATTAAATAAAGGTAGCAGTGCAAGGATGATGAACATCTCTGCATCCCCTCTCATGTCGTTGGCCAAGAGACACATCCATGCAGAGGACATAAATGAGCATGAGAAGAGCTTCCACGTGACCCTTCTGTAGGACAGCCCCCATACCCGCCCACCACCGCTCTCCCTTCTTCCCTTCTTTATTTATAATCCCTTTGCTTCCACCACTGACATCCTTCCTTGCATCTTTTCTTTATCCTGCTGAACATCCCCTAATGTGTATCTGCCCTTAGCTCCTGGGCCTTTCTGAAGTTTTGCAAAAATGTTCTCTTCTATTATTCACCTGTGAACACAAGCATCAGGAGGAAGAGGGTGAGGGGAGAAAGATGAGTCGTATTTTTTTTTTTATTTTGGATTGTTAAAGTTGTGTAAGACTTGGGGCAAAAATATCATCACTAAAATAATTGTATAATATTAAAAGGAGTCTTAAAAGAAAATGTTTTTCAGCTAGAATCTAGCCCCTTAATCTTATAAGAGCTTGCTGTTTTATGTCCCTTCCAACATGTCCCCATAAATCTAATCTGGAACATAGTAATACAGACTGTAATATTTGTGTTTTTCCTTAACATTATTTCAGAAAGTTTCTTTTTACATAGACTTTATGAGTTTAATGACTTCAAAACATCCCCTTGCCTGACCATACCATGGCTGACCTTCCACCTATTAGACACGTAGGTCATTTTAAGGACTTTAGCTTTTCTATTTTATGTTGCTGAACCATGTCTCACCCTAGTTGATTTCCTCTTTTGCAATGACTTCCTTGGGATAATTTCCAGGGGCAGGACTCTACGTTGAACTCGAAGACTGTGTCACAACTCCCACTCTGTGTTGTTAGCTTGCTTTCCAAAATGGTGGCATTTCCAAAATGGCACTGATAGTGCCATCTACAGGGGACGACTTTACCAAGAACTCCAACTGAGATTTTACCAAGCACAGTCCCAAATGTCCCTCTAAGTCAATGGTCCAATGACAGTCCATGAGAACCGTTCTCAGCCACATCAGCACCCCCCAAATCCCACTTCTTCTAGAGGACCATCTGCCAGAACCAATATGCTCTTCTATTTTGCTGAGAGTCTGATGTCTCAGGAATTAAAAATATCTCCCCTTGCCTCCCTATCTGTTCTTCTTATCCATCTGACAGAGGCAGCTGGTCCTGCTCTAATGTTAGCTTCATCCCAGGTGTGAAGTCCAGGCTCTCGCCACAGAGGATGGCTGGCTCCAGGATGATTGGTCCATTACCTGCAAGTCTAGGCAGAGTTGTCCATAAACTCCAGCCACAGTCCTGGTCCTCTGTGGCCCATCCTCTTGCCCCGGGTCCTGCTATCTCCTGTAGATTACTGTCTGCCTCGGTGGAATTTCCTATTCTGGATATTTCATGTCAATGGAATCATATGATACTTGGTCACTTGCAACTGGCCTGTATCACTTGACAAAACGTTTGTAAGATTCATCCATGTTGTAGCAGGTGTCAAGACGTCCTTGGTTCTTACTGCTAAATAATATTCCACAATATTGGATATATCATGTTTTATTACATATTTGTTATCTAGATGTTTGGATTATTTCCACTTCTTAGCTATCATGAAGTATGCTGCTGCAAACATCGTGCATGAAGTTTTCCATGGACTTGTTTTCATTTCTCTTGGCTATAGACCTAGGAGTAGAATTGCTGGGTCACATGCTGACTGTTGACACGTGGGAGGAAGTGCCAGCCTGTTTTCCAAGGGCAGCCTCAGCACATTGCTTTTCCACCCATAGCATAAAAACTCTCTAACTTCTCCACATTCTCACCGACACTTAGTATTATCTATCTTGTTTGTTATAACCTCCCTAGTGGATGGAATTTGGGACTTGATTTGCCTTTCCCTAATGAGTCATGTTCTTGGGCATCTTTTTATGTGTTGTTTGTTTGTTTTTGTTTTTGTTTTTGTTTTTTTGGACAATTTGCATGACTTCTTGGGAGACTTGACTAAGTAAATCCTTTGCCCACTTTAAAATTGGGTTATTTGCCTTTCTATTTTTGAGTTGTAACAGTTATTGATAAGTCCAAGTCTGTTATCAAGTATATGATTTGCAAAATGTTCTTCCATTCTATGGTTGTCCTTTCTTTTCTTGATGGCGTCCTTTAAAGCACAAAAATGTTTAATTTGATAAGGTCCACTTTATCTATTCTTTTTTCTGGTGTTTATGTCTTCAGTCATATTTATGAAGTTGGTGCCGAATCCCGGGTCAGGAAGACTTACTCTGTGTTTTATTTTAACCATTTTGACTCTTATATTGAGGGCCTTGATCTAGTCTGAGTTAGTTATCATATTTGGTATGAGATGGGGCTTCCTTTGGCATGCTGACCCACTACTCACCCCATGCGTAGGGAGAAATGCAAACCTTGCCGCCCTCAAGTCAGCATCTCCAGAATCCAGACCTTCTTTCCCATGGTCTCTGCTTGTGCCTACTTCTACCAAGTCCTGAACTCTCTTCTGAGTCCTACCTCCTGAAGTGACTGCCTTTTACACCAGCTTGCCCTCTCTCCTCTCCATCCCTCCTCCCCCTGCCTACTACTGAAAGTTTGGAGGTAAAGACAGGTGCAGCATGCACGGTAACAACCTAAAACTGAATGCCAGCATCACAGCCCTGGAAACCTATCAGCCCTTCCCTGTACTCAGAGTTCTCTGTTTCCAGGCCAACATCTCCCCTTGGGCCCCGACTGCTCTACCCCCCACCCCACCCCTAGCCCTCCTTCCCTTTCTCAAGACTCTCTTCCTCTCCCAATTCCCAGCCTCCAATCCCCAAATGCCTGAACCTGTCTTTAGAGAACAGTGTGCTCCCCCAACTGACACCCCAAGTTGTACCTGCATCCTGTGCTCATATTTCCAAAGGTTCACTGGGATTTTCTGTTCAGCAAAGAACCATCTATTACATCTTTGCCTTTTGGCAGTCCCAGAGCACCTGCCAAAGCTTTCAATCATAGTTTTCCTCTTAAATGATCAAATCATTGGAAGTTGATCCCACTGAATCTTACTTTGCCCCCAAATATGTTGGCAGCCATTATTTCCCATTAAAAATTTTAAATCTTGCCTGTCAAATTTGTGTCAAATGGTCTTAGAATGATTTTGCCTCTCCTCCTCCTCTTCTTCATGTGATTGATGAAACGTTGTTGCTTTATTCCTCTAAATTATCTGTACTTAAACCAGCTCTTTCTGTCCCCCCTTTTTAAAAGAGACAGCATGGGAGGGGGGCAGAGGAAGAGAAAGAAACTCAAGCAGACTCCCCCCAGAACACAGAGCCCCAGAAACCAACTCAGGACTGGATCTCACAACCCTGAGATACTTGTTCTGAGCCAAAATCAAGGGTCAGACGCTTAACCAACCAAGCCACCCAGGTCCCCTTGTGTACCTTTCTATTTACTGTTGCCAGTTCTTTGAGTTTTATCCTGGTTTATCTTTATATTCCATCTGAAACATTATCACACACAGTCATTTCCAGATGGAAACCGTGTTGATTCTGCAAAAATAATCAGTGATGCTGTTCTTATCTCGAAATTCTTCATAATTTTACCTTTGAGTGTGTTTGGCGAGTGAAGCCCATAGGGACAATGGAGCATTTGCACGTGAGCCAAGATGTATGAGCAATATACGTGTTCCCTGCCCTTCCACAGTGTTCTAAATACCACAGGAATTCCCAGCAGACCCCCAACGGTGGGAGTTCAGCGAGCCTCAAGTGTGTTCACGAGGTAAGGGCACTGTGCCCACAACTGGGTTAGTTGTTAGCAGATAGCCTTGAGAAGCCACATTTTCCATGGGAACCTGAACTTTCTTCAAAGGCATGATGAAGGCAGTGGTGTCCAAAAGAGCATGAACATCCAAGGAATCCTCTTCTGTTCTTTCTTACATTACTTCTTGCAACTCTGCTGAAATACTCCTTTTTGCTGAAAATGGTAACACAGCAGCAAAGGGAATGGTCCTAGTCCTCTCCGCCCTTCCTTACCCGTCAGTATGCAAAAGGTAGAAAGTGCTGGGAGAGTATGTGCCTGAAATGAAGGGCATGAAAAATAGTTTGTGCAACATTTTCATGGTTTTAATAAAAACAACGTACATGTGCATCTATGAGAAATTCCTATGAAATAGGAATTGCGTGATTTCTGTTTTGCCACATAGGCGTTAAACGCACTTATATTTGAATTTTAAACTGGCACTGCATCATATAAACATGGATATTAAGATTCATGCTAATAAAGTTTTAATTTTTCTTTACTTAAGAGTCATATTAAATAGCAAAAAGTACTATGAAAACACTATGAAAAACAGGTACACTGCAAAGGAGAAAGCTTTACATTATATTACCCTCAATGCCACCCTCCCCATTTTTTGAACGGGGCTCCTGCATTTCCAGTTTGCTCTGGGCCCACAGGTTGTGCAGCTGACCCTGTAGCAGGAAACAAACAGAAGCTTCTTGGCTGGCGGTCTCGAGAAGGGCAACACGACAATAAGTCAACGCAACTAACGGCACAGTAGAGCATCCGCGGGCGAAAAGCACCCACGGAGGCCAGGCGGCGGGAGCGGCCGGGACGATCTGGGGCCCGAACTCCATGCCGTCCAGACCCGCTCGCTCCAGGGCTGAAGCCCACACCTGACCGGTTTCAGAGCACGAGAGACTGGAGGTGCAGAAAGGGCGCGAGCCAGGACCCGAGCGACCCCAGGACCCCAAGAGAGCCTTGCTCCTCGCAGTGCGCATGCGTGTCAGGCCCCGACGCGGAGACGCCGAGCTCTCCGGGAGCCTGTTCTGGCCTCGCGCTCCGGAAGCCGCTTCCCGCGAGGCCAGGCGGGTCTTCCAAAGCACAGAGAGTGCGGGCCAGAGCGGCAACGACCCTTCCTGTGCGGGGTGGCGTCCGACGACGCGCCGGAATCGACGGCGTAGCTGCGCCGCGGCGCTTAACGGCGACGGCGGCCTCGTACGTCATTGCGGGCGCGACGGCCCGAGGGACAGTGTGGGGTCTACTTCTGTGAGGGTGCCGCGGCGGGACCGGCCGGGAAGATGCCAGTGGCGGTGATGGCGGAAAGTGCCTTTAGCTTCAAAAAGTTGCTGGATCAGTGCGAGAACCAGGAGCTCGAGGTAGCCGTTCGCGTCCCGCAGGGAGAACCGCGGGATTCTCCGCGGCCCCGGGGCTGTGCCAGTCTCCAGGGTAACAGGGCCCCCGGGGCTTGCGACGGGCGTGGGAGCTGGGCGTGGGGATCCCGGGACGCCGGGGTCCGCTCCGAGGGCTGCGGGTCTGGGCCTCGTCTCCCGAGCTCGCTGGGAACCTTTTGTTGTTTGTTCTCAGCTAGTGAGTCCGAAAACCCTGGGCATCTTTGCTCCTGACATCCTCCAGTGTGTTTCTTGTGTTAATTAGACTGGGCATCTTTCCTCCCCATGTGGTGGGAGGCAGGGGAATGTGGATTTTATTAAAGACATTTGTGCGAGCATACACACAGACCAAAGAAGGAGTAACCTTTTATCAACTCAGAAAGTCCTTAGTCTCATAATGTCACCTCCTAAGCTTACCGTTCCCTCTTGTGTAAGACTGGGGAAAGTTATATCATGCAGCTGTTAAAAGTTAATTGAGGTTTTTTCCTTAGAAAGGTACTGGAAAAGCATGTATAACATTAGTATAAAAAATTAATTAGCTGAAGGAGACAACAGTCAGAAGCAGCAGCTCACTAATAGACAATAGATCTTTTCTGAATGAATCAAATTTGAATGAAGAGAGAAATGTCTTTGTAACACTGGCTGTGATTTTTTTTTTTTCTGTTCATCACTCATTACTTAGCTAGTCAGCATACTTGATACAATGGGCAGAATCATAGTACTTTAAGTATTTGTTGGAAATGTTTGTTTCTTTTAATAGTAAGCCCATTTAAGAATTTGAGAACTGGGAAAGGAATCCCACTTAAATATTCTTGTGCATATAAAGACAGAACTTAGAAAGGAGAGAAAAATCACAGCTCATGGCAGATCTAAACTTAACACTGGTTTTTAGTGTTTTGTACTTCTCTAAGCTCTCTCTACATCTGTAGTACTAAGTATTGTAAAATAGGCTTTTTTTTTAGATTAATGTTAGTAAAATCCTTTTTTTTTTTTTTTTTTAAGTGTAGATATAAGTAAGGTTTTTTTTTTTGTTTTTGGCCTTATAGGCTCCTGGAGGAATTGCTACTCCCCCAGTGTATGGTCAGCTGTTAGCTTTGTATCTGCTCCACAATGACATGTAAGTATCTTCTACCTGAAGCCAAGAGCAACAACTTCGTCAGGATTGTACAGAAATAACTCTTGCGTTGGAAAGACATCATTAAAACATAATCCGCAAGGAGCTGTATCTTCTATTGTAATACTTAATATGCTTATTTCAATTATTGAATTGTGACCTAAACTATGATTAGGCCAAGTGTTTTTAAGATACACTTGTTTTATATATATTCTCTAAAAACACATTTTAATATATTTTTTTAAGATTTTATTTATTGATTTATTTGAGCGAGAGAATGAGAGTGAGAGCATTTCATAAGGGGGAAGGTCAGAGGGAGAAGCAGGCATCCCACTAAGCAGGGAGCCTGAAACGGGGCTTGATCCCAGGACCCTGGGGTCATGACCTGAGCTGAAGGCAGTCTCTTAACTGACTGAGCCACCCAGGTGCCCACACATTTTAATTTGTTATGAGAAACTACAGTGTCAATAAATTCCTTTAATTCTGTTGACCTTTTTTGCCTTTATAAAACTTTCATATGGCCTCTGTTTACTTAATTTCATATGTATTCAGTAGATCAAGAGAAACTGAAAGGGAAGATTGGGAAAACTAAGAGAAATTTAATTAACAACACATACGAGATTTTTTTTTTTGAAAAATGGTGTTTTTTTACTTATTCCTAATTAATGTTCATTGAAGAAAGGTCAGAAAGCATAAACATTCAGGAGTCCCTTGTGCTACAAACCATCAGTGATTACTGTTAAATGTTGTTGGCAGATTCTCTTCAACCTTTTTGTTTCCTATCTTTTAAAAAACTAACCTGCAGTTCCTGTGAGACATACATCATATGAGCTGGTTTCGTTTTTGTAATCCTGATCATTGTATGTTTGTTGTAGTTCCAAGTTTCCAGACTCTTAAAAACTGCGTTGAAGTTTTGGTGGCTCTGCATTCATTGGTCAGAGAAGGGTGCATGATAAGGAGAAAAGCACTGTGTATTACATACATTGTCAGGGAATTCCAGAGCCTTGAACAGAAATTTGTTTATTTTTATATATGAAGAAATTACCTATTTAAGTGTTTGTGTTTTTAGTGTACCATTATCTTAAGATCTCGTTAATTAAAAATTCACTGAAGATGGCAAAATATTACTTTGGTGAAAGTATTTTATGTCTTTTTATCTGGAAAGTTACTTTTACTTCCCCTGGACAAATTTAGTATAAAACTAAATTTCACTCTATAAAATAGTGAGTATTTTAAAATATACTTCTGTGTGTTTGCAGTGAGATCTAGAATGTTAAACATTTACTGAGGTGATTTTTTTTTTAATTACCTATTTTTTCTTGGGGGGATGTAAATTAGGAATAATGCAAGATATCTTTGGAAACGGATACCACCTGCTATAAAATCTGTAAGTATTCGTCAATATATAGTACTACTTGAATGTAGTAACAGCATTCATTTAAATGGCAACCTTCTAAAGTTTTTAAAGTTTCTGGTTTTTTTCCCCCATGGTTCACAGAAATAGATACTAAACTGGTATTAGAGTTTAAGGGCAGATCTACAAATTCCTGTAAATAGAAATATAATTTCCCTTGGGTGGTAAAGAAATCTGTGTTTAGCTTCTGCTGGTGACATATATTAAGACACTTCTTGTGTCACTTTGCCCAGCAAACAGCTGAGACCTTTTAATAAAGATTTGGTTTGTGTTTTGTTTTGCTTTTTTAACTGATTTATACAGTAATGGTATTTACTTTGAAATTGGTATTATTCCCAAGAATATCTGAAAAATGATTTTCACAGCTTTAAGATTATTTTTACTAATTAGGATTTTAGATTTCTTAGTTTGGATAGGAAATTAGATGAAATAATGTCTTAAAAGTTTCTTCCAAAGTATAATGAAATACATTTTTAATTTCATGGGATTCTCTATTTCTAGCATAAATGCAAAGTGAATTTTTTAAACATTCACTGAATATTACCAAAAATTCACTTGCATTCTTCTGTTCTTTATTGATATTTAGCAGTAGTTCATTTTAGTATTTTTATTCTCTTTTCTTCTCCAGATATCTTATTAAATAATATTGGAATGTTCCTCCAGCTTCGTTGACTTAAAATAAAGAATGATGAATTACTCTCATAGTTTCAGTGATGTTAGTGGGAATTCTCTCCTGGGAAAGGCTACAGTGTGTGACATCTTAGATTGACGGTCTTTATTTTAGTCATTTTGCTATTACTTTTGCCATATATTTTACTTGCACATATATATGAATAGTCTACGTAACGTTTGTTACATGTATGTATACATGAAATACAAATACAATATTCTGAAAAACTGTTTTAAGTATATTAATTTTCATACTTAATTCTGAAATATTTTTGGACACTGTTTTATGCTTTAATTTTCTGTTATAATAAGAATTTATATAAGCCATATAAATAAATTTTGCATTACTGTCCACAGCATTTAAAAACCTTTTTGATAGTGATTGGACTGAAGAAGGAATTATACCTCTTAAGAGAAATGTTGAATTTATGTTTTAAGATACGGTTGTTGGTAAATCTGTGCAGTGACTATCCTCAAAGGCAGTGATGTTTATTGCAGGCAAATTCTGAACTTGGGGGAATTTGGTCAGTAGGACAAAGAATCTGGCAGAGAGATTTCCCTGGGATCTATACGACCATCAACGCACATCAGTGGTCTGAGACGGTCCAGCCAATCATGGAAGCACTTAGAGGTAGTGTTTCTTCGTAGTTAAGAGTAAAATTAGACCTGTTCTCTGAGTGCTGCAATGTTGAAGTAAGTCAGTGATGTGTTTAAAAAAATAGATATTTTCTGCTGAAAATGTGAATTGGGCAGCTTTCAAAACTCTTGTAAGGATTTGCTATAATCATACTTCTTCTTTTCACCTGTGAGGATTTGCTGTGACCATACCTCTTCATTTCGTCTTGCTTGAGGTTGTTTCGCCAGCTAAGGGCTTCATTGTCTCTAGCTCTAGAGTGAAATTGCTCTTGACAGTAAAAGGATTTTTTGCTACTAAAATGAAATCTTGTAATACTCTAATAAGCTCAAGGTATGGGGTGGTGAAGATTTTAAACCCTGTGTATTTGAAAGTAGAGACTGTACTTTGGAGTCTCGACTTAATGCTTTGACAGGGGTTGTCTCCAGCTTCTGGATTTGTAACTAGTCAATTCAGTATACAGATGCTCAGATGTTTTTTAATTGCTCTGAAGAATCCCAAGCCTGTGTGACATAGTGCTGATCCCACGATGAAACTGGACACTGCCAGTTTCTCTCTCTCTGTTTCTCCTGCCCCTGACATTTGCTGATTCGCCCTTTTTTATAAATTCATACAGTGATCTCTTTTTATATTGTTCAGTGTCTTTTTATGTTGTTCAGTTTCTTATTTCTTACTGTTACCTTGTTGCTGCTAATACCTGCCTTGGCTGTCTGCCTTCCTGCCTTGACTGTCTGCCTTCCTGCTCTGGAGGGGTCAGTGAGCAGGAATTGTTGAGTAACTGCTCATTATTCTGGCAAGGGTATCATCTTTTGAGATTTGAAGGTGAGGGTTGCTTCTCAGATGTACCTAATTTCTCTTGGGATGGAAAAGCTGTGGCGGCATAAAACAGAACAATGTAAGGAACACAACAGGAGACACTTACTTTAAATATAAAGGAAGAGAGCAGGAGTGCAGGCCCCTGGTGGGTGAGAAGGGAGGGAGGAGTGTGGTATAAGTTTGCTCAGTTATAAGAGGGGCAGTTTCAGATATTCCCACAGGAAACCGCCTTAACCTCTTCACATAAGTCCAGAAGAGAAAAGGGTGTGGTGGTGGGTTTTTGTAGTATCTGGTTCAGTCTTAGGATTGTGGTGTGAGGGCACAGGCCGTGGGCCATTTCCCAGTGCTATATAGCGGGGTCATTTGCAGGACCAGGGCTCAGATCTCCTGATCATGCAGCAGATATTCCCTGTGTGCCTTAGTGGGTGTAGCCTGTTTCCTCCCAGGACTGCCTCTCCCTCCAGCTCTGTTAGATTCAGTACTTCTTTGAAGGCAGTCCAGCCAGCCTCTGGAAGACCGTGGAGCACAAAATGGGGGAGTTTGGACTCTGAAACCATACTTGTGGAGTTCATGTCCTGGTTCTGCCACTTGAGTGACCCTTCTATACCTCATTTTTCTCATTTGTAAAGTGAGATCATAAGTAGTATTTTCCTTGAGTTGTTAGAAATGAATTAATATGTATAAGCACTTAGATGTGCTTAATTAATTAATATGTATAAACACTCATCTGTTCACCTATGATATTTGTGACTGTATCCTGAGAATGTTGCAAATCCCCAGATTCACAAATGGTACTGCATTTCCCTCCATAAGATGAAGCCTGATAAAGGGAGTCTTAACAATAGAGTTGAATTACTGCTCAATTTGATACTTTCCCTTTTGACGTATTACAAGTTTTTAGTTTTCTAGATTGTCTTAAGAACAATCACATTCTCAGATCTTTTCCTTTTCTATTCTGAATTAGTCACAGTCCTACCAGAAAATTGTAAATGGCTTAAGTGAAGAGAGGCTAGTGAAAGAGCTGCTTCTAAAGGCAGCCAGCAGGGCTCGACAGCACCCAGAGGCTGACTGTGGACAGTAGCCATTCTCATTCAAGGCCCAAAGGGAGGAGGCAAGGGACCCACGCTAACACGGTCACATAAGGGACTGCCCCCAGGAGCTGTGGATCATCTAGAGCCAGGCAGGGAGGGCGCAGAGGAAGTGCATTCACACGACCGGTGGACCCACTCACCAGGCAGGAAGGTGCAGGTGCCACGGGTGGTAGGGTCCAGACTCCCTGGAGTAGAAGGGCAGAGGTGGGTAAGAAAGTGCATGGCAGCCAGCTCACCTGCCCTCTGTCTGCAGCACTAGCACTGGCAGCTCCTGGTAGAGAGCAGGCATGGTTAGATATTTCTTACGCAACAGAGTGAGCATTCTTGTAGGATCTCCCCAGGACTTTGTCCCGTGATGAATTTCCACAGATATCAGTGCTGGCTCAGTTGATTCCCCTTTCCAGCTTGCCATCCTAATGCATGCCCTCATGAACTGACACATTTCAGAGATCTTCTGGGTAACAAAGTGACTAGAATGTCCCTGAGTGGTTAAAAGCAGCCACAGTTTCGTGGCCTCTCACTGACCCTTTGGAACACTCTCGACCTGTGTTTTTGCTTCCTCTGCCCACCCACTTCTGTCTCCCTGTGTGCTTGCTTCTATTCCGTGTGCCAGGCCTGCCTCTCTGCCTCTCTCCTCTCCATCTCTGTGTCTCTTCCGTTCATTCCATTCATCCTCTTCTACTACTCCCCATCTCCTCTCAATTCTGAAAATCTGACCAGAGTGCTTGAACTCTAGTTAATATTTTTAAAATATGGTGGGTTTTCCAAATGGGTATAGTTGTTGGTGCACACTTGGATTTCCCTTTTCCGTTGTTGCTCCTGGTTCTTTCTCATTGAGTGTCCATGGCTTTCAGTAAGGGAAAGTTCCCTTACCGCTAAGATGTTTTCAAGTCCAGTGTAAAGTCATGTGCTGAGTAGTCCTTGGGAAGAAGGAAGGAGTTGCCTGAGCGCTGGGGAGGAGGAGCAGTGCTGGCTGAGCGGAAGCTAGCGAGGACATCAGGCTCTGAGCAGTGGAGAAATGCAATGAAATGTCAGTGATCTTTAAGAAATATGAGGGAACAAAGCCAAAGGCTGTGTCCTGTGATATTGTCAACAAGCATGTCTTCAGCACATACTTCCTTAGAGAGGCTGGGCTCTTTGTGGGTGTGGGGGTATAAAGATAGAAAGGACAGTCTTTCTCCTATAGAGAAGTTTAGGGATCATTGAGGTGAGGGAAGTGGGGAGGGGTGGGGCAGGTGTATTGTAGGTGGTGGAAGCATGCTTGTTCAACAGGTAGTGTAAACAGTGCTGTGAATTTAGAGAAGGCCAGAGATGGCAGTGAACCTCGATTCTACAGGAGGAGTTTGTAAACAGACCTAGGAGTCTTAGAGAGCAGACACCATACAACAGCATAAATACAAAGCCCAGAGATGAGAAGGTGTGAGTGAGGCTTGTCTGGGGGCCAGGGGCCTAACTGGGAGGAAAGGGTGCCTAAGGAGCTGGGTGCAGTTGTCAGGCAGTGTCCCAGGAATGCAGAGAGGGTTTTCAGCATGGGGCTGTATTGAATGTGGAAAGTAAAATTCAGAATATTTTTAAGCATGCTGATAGCCAGATGAAGGAGCCCTTATGTTCCCAAAAGAGTAGTGGGCAGGAAGACAGGCTAGCTGGACCTCAGTTCCTACCCTTGACTTACTATCTCTTCCTCATTTCTGGAATAGTCAGTGTGGGAATGTAAGCCTGGGGAAATCCCACATGTCATCTCTAGGGAGGTTTTGTTGCTGGAATTGTTTGCAGCACCCCTCCGCCCAATTAGGCTCATTCAGGATTTGACCTTGGGATTTGAACCCAAATTAAGACAAGAGGTCAGAGCAGCTTCAAAAGTTAGTGTTAACAAAACTTCAACTGAGTAAACTTGGAGAATTAATTGGCTTTATTAAGCAGTCCATGAATTGGGCAGCATCGCATCCAGCAAGTAGATGGGAGCTCTGAGGAGTTGAACATAATGTCAGGTTATCATAGGAAGGAATGTGGGGCAGGGGTGTTATTGCAAAAGAAAAGGAAGAAGTGTTTCAGGCCAGGTCACCTTCCCTTAAAGGTAGAGTGGGGAGTCTTCTCCTTTTGCCGGGGGATGGAAGAGGGCCCTGGTGACAGATTACCCCTTCCACAGGATCAGGAGATTCCCGACTGACCTCTTAAGACTGTATTTTCTAGGGGAGGTTGAAACTGTGTGCTGTTTAATTCCCAGTTTGCTGACTCGATATTTGGGACCTGTGGTTTTAACAGAAGAGCGCTCTAGTTACAAGGTTTGTTCTGCAGTTCCTAGGTGTGATCTTAGATTAGAGATACTCCTCAGAAAGGACAACTGATTACTGAAGTAGATCATTTCTGCTCTCTTCAGTCCAGTGTTTGTAAGTTGGATTAAAAAAGAAATTCAAAAAATTATATACCAAGTGCATAAATACATTTAAATGAAATTTTCTTAGAGTTGGGTCTTAAATAAATTAACTTGTTCTCCTTCTTTGTATATTTCATTGTCCTCCAAGAGAGACTTGCTGTCTGAGAGGAAGTACAAGGAGTTGATTGTTTATTCGGCAATATCTGAGCACCTCTTTCACGCCAGGCACGTGTGTCTGTTTCTGTGAGCATAGAAACCTGTGGGTCGACCTAGTCTTACAAAATTTGGACAAGGACAATCATGTAACTTAATTATGTGTTAAAAATGCCAGCTCTCTTGGTTCACTGTCTGCCACCCCTCCACTCCCACCACAGACGCAACGAGGAGAAGAGCCTTCGCCCTGGTCTCACAAGCCTACACCTCCATCATCGCTGATGACTTCGCAGCCTTTGTCGGGCTCCCTGTGGAAGAGGCTGTGAAAGGTAATTTGGGCTCGCTGTTTACTGTCAACAAAAGTGGGAGTGTACATTGTTGGAACAGGTTGGTTTGGGAATTCAGGCAATGTTCCCTGGAAAGGGGATATGAAACCGGCCTGGCACCATACCCCCGGCAGGGCTGGGCCGGGAACCAGGCTGTTCTCAGGCCCAGCAGTTGCTCTGCAGCAGCCGATATGAGTGTCCGCCCAATGGTATGAGGAGACATCCGATCCACACCTAACAGGGCCTCACAACTGCTTTTGCCACCAAATGAGTGCCAAGAAAAACTTTTCGGATTTCTGCATCTGGATAAGAGATTCAGTTCCTCATTTACTTTTAAAGCACTTTTTGCCAGAGGCAGTTAATGATATCTTACAACATGAGTTTTGCAAAGGAGTACTTTGCCATTTTTATGAAGTTAACATTTGGCTAGGTCTGTGAGGTGTACCCTTGTCGTATGTGATCATTCTAGCTCTTTCTTTATTGGAACCTCTTTGATGTTCCTGTAATCATTTTTTATCCTGTTCCCAGGCCTGATCCCTGAGTATTTTCTGTTTTTTACTTCTAAGAACTCTGATGAAGACTTAAGTTAATGGTGGGCCTGTGAAATGGTGGGGTGCCTTCCCAGCATGATGTCCTGCAAGGGAACTCAGAGCTGCTGTTGACTGGGAGTGGGTGGGGCAGGGAGAGATGTGGTGGGAACAGAGTTACTGAAAGTCAGGGACACTGTGGGGGCAGAGGAAGGGCCTTGAGACAGCCCCATGCAGCTCTGACTACACCCGGTCTTACGAGCGGTGGGAAATGCAAGCAGCAAGGAAGTAAAGGATATACAAATTAGTTGCTTTTGTAAGTATGCCAGGTGAGTAGCATTATATTCATGGCTGGGAGTTTAGACTTCGTAACTTCTTTAAATTAGACCTTTTCTTCTGAAAATCAACATATTGATAAATGTATTTTTTAAGAAAATCCTAATTGACCTCATGCCTCACATGTGGAAATCCTCATTTCCCCCATACTTGGTAAAGGCAGTCTCCTCCCCCTGTCCCTTTTCAGCCCGTGTGTTTTCCTTGATATTCTTGATATTGGGACCTATGGTTTTCTTGTTAACAGAGGTAACTTCTCTTACCAGTAATTCTTCTTACCCACTGGTCTCCAGTTGTGCTTTTGCATTGTCATTCCTCAGGTGATGCCCAGACTAACTTTTCCCCTCAGTTTATTGCTATAGAACATCATCTGTGCCTCGTAGCATTGTTATACCATCATTGGCATTTTTGATTCTCTGACTAAAATAGGAACCCTGTAAAGACCACATCTTGTTCCTCAGTTTCCCAAGCCTACCACAATTTTAGATGCATAGTAGGCAGGTTAATGAAAATTCCTGGAGTAAATCAGTACTGTTGGTTACTCAACAGACATTTGTTTTAAATCATGTTGACATTAATCCACAGTTTATTACGTAATGGATAACATCCCCTGAGCCATATTCTTAAATGACTGCCTGGGTGGAACTCCTCTACCCAACCCACACGCTAACTTCATGATTGAGGACGTGCCACTGGAATTCTCCAGACTCCATTTTCCACATCAGTTAGGTGATGGTCCTGTGTCCTTTATAGAGTAGTGTGATGGTGCCCTGAAATGATCGCCGTGGAACGATGCCTGCTGGCCAGGACTCTGCATGTGTGAGCGGTTCTTGTCAGGGGGATCGGCTCTGTCAATACTGATAGAGCAAGTGCAGGCGGTGTTATGTACGTCCTCCTTAGGGACATGGGTGTTGTTTTAGTCATACTAACTAGATTAATACCGTAATGTACACTTTACAGAAGACTGCTCATCTGCTAGGGGTTCTTTCAGCCTGAGAGAGAAAAATGGCTTTGATACGTGTTTCAGAAATGTTTCAAAAGTAAGTTCACCTGAGAGTGCTATCTATAATCTACTTTTCTAGAAAAAAATACACATTGTAGGGTAACCTGCACTTGTCAGATCTTCCATACAGGGTAACCTGCACTTGTCAGATCTTCCATACAAATAGTGTCATTGACAGATTGTGGCTCTTATAAATGAAAACTATAGGAGTTTTTTGGTTATTTCTCATTTGTGTGTAAACTACATGTTTTTTAGGTATATTAGAACAAGGATGGCAAGCCGACTCCACCACAAGAATGGTTATGCCCAAAAAGCCAGGTAGGTGGAGCTCTTCGTCCACGTATGCACACTGACCTCTTAAGCCCGCTTCAGGCTCTTCAGCATGCCTTTGAGTCTTTGATAAGGTTCTGCTGTACTAGCAAATTGAGTTATTTAGGGTAAATATAGACATGGAATGATAGACACAGTAGAAAAGATTTTAAAGATCACCTAGTTGTACCTTAATTTTTTTTTTTTTAAATGTATTTCTTGTGAGGAAACTATTTTATATGGGTTTTTCATAATCTTTATTGTGGTTTTTCCTTTATATGGGTTTTTCATCATTCTTATGTAAAAACCTATTTTATGTGGGTTTTTCATAATCCTTACTATAACTTAATTTTTGCTAAGCCTCAGTCTCCCACCCTTTTATTTATGGAGCCATTTCTAAGCGTGTTTACCATATTGTCTAAACTATTATCTTTAAAAAATAAATTTTATTCACATACTCCCTTTTTCTCATTGTACTATAAATATGTACACTCTTTTCTGACATAAGATCTCTAAAGTGGCTTTAGCTTGCACAAAATTAAGCTCTTTGACTTGAATCATTTGACGTGTCCTCCTGTCCATCTGAATTCCCAGTCCCTCAGTCCTCCTTCTGAAGTGAGCCATGCTCATTCCTGCTTGGAGGTCTCTTCTCCTGCTTGGCAGGAATGTCCTTTTTTGCCAGGTCTTTTGAGCTGAGCTTAATGCCCACACCTGTCAGCCCTCCTCCTTCAATTCAATCTGCTCTGAATTCTTGTTGTTTAGACATTGTTGACCCCACAGTGAAGAATTACTCAAATTTCGATGGGCTCTGTCCTGTGAAGGTACAGGAAGTGGTTAGACACGGTCCCAGTGAGTTTAGCTGCTAAGAGAAAACTGCTGTAGTAAGAAAACTCATGTAGTCATAATAGAGAATAATTGCTAACTGTTTGAGAAGTAGCAAAAGGTCATAAGTGCCACTGTGTTAAAAATGACGTGTTCTGTGTGAAAGTTCTTCAGTATGACCCCTATAACTTGTGCTGTTAATTTTACTTAGTTGCAGGGACCCTGGATGCATCTTTTAACCGGTTTATTCCCTTATCAGGTATGTATTTTTAAATGTTCGTTTAAAACGTGTTTCATTGTTCTTTATTTCTTTTTTGTCATGTATTTTGGTTTTTCTTAGCTCTAACCTTGTCAACGAAGAGGTTAAATTCTGTACTTGGCTATTTATAACCTTTTTGGTTACAAAGGGAGAGCTTGTGGGTTCCCCTCTGGAGCTTCCCTTGAGGCCGTGGCACCTTCTGGCCCAGCCACAGAGCCTTGTTGGTGTCGTGTAGCAAAGCTGTGATAGGCCTTCCCACCAGCAGTAACTCAGAAGGCATCCCTGGGCTGACATGTGCTAATTTAAAAGCTAGAACTAAATTCCTTGGTGATGGGGTTCTTTGTGGGGCCTTTTGTTCACTGACAGTTTAACAGAGCAGTGCCTGGCACATGGTCAATACTGGGTGATTCTTCTCTGAGTTCCATGTCACATGGGTAGGTGGGTAGGTGTCCTTCCAACAAGAGCTGTGCTCTCTCAAGAGAGATTTTGCAGTTAATGTGGAAACTTAGGCCAAGCCAGACCTGCCTTTCCTCCCAGTTTTAGGAAAACTCATCAAAGTTGAGACTTCTCTGCTTATTTTTCAAAAATGTCCCAAGTCAATAAGAAGGTTTCCTTTTTGTTAAATGAACAGGCATTGGAGGGTGAGGGTGGCAGGGCTAATGCACCATTCCCCAGGGGTCTGACTTGAGTCTCTTTCTCCATGTCACATGCAGAGCCTGCCCCAGTGCCCCCGATCCCCAATGAACAGCAGTTAGCCAGACTGACCGATTATGTGGCTTTCCTCGAAAACTGATACATCATTCTGAGTTCAAGATCCACCTTCGGAATCCTGTATACTGACAGATAGAGAAATGTAAAATTTTTATTTTCAATTTCTTGGACGGATGAAGCACCTCAGCATTCCTTACTGAGTATGTGATAAAATACATATATAAAGTATATTATATATATTTTGTCCTTAAACACTATGCGGAATAGTTGTTGAAGCAATTCTCCTTTTGTAATATTGGACAGTTTGGATGGACCCCGTCAGTATTATGCAGTTTGTATTTCCTAGTGACTTACAAAGTACAGCTCTCCTGCTTCGTGTAGTCAGTGGTTGTCAGCTGTTTGTCCCTCTGCCCCAGCACACCACACACTCCCCTCTGCACCCATAGCTCATTACAGCGGTTCATTGGGGTTTGAGAAGGACAGTCCCCAGACGCAGTCTCTGAGCTGCTGGGGACTCTGAGGCACCCCTTTCAGAGAAGATGCTCTCCTTTCTCCTCACCTCCTGCACATCACTCCTATAGAAGACTGAAGCGTAGCTGAGGAACCAAAGACCATTTCCTCAGTAAACCTGTTTGTGAACTGCAGATTTCTTCCTGATAGTGGGAGTACATCCATTGCTGACAGTGGAGGGCTTGCCATGAAAAGGCAACTATTTAAGACCTTCAGGTGACGTATTCAGTGTAATAATGTTCCGTTCAGAAGAAGGGAAACCTAGGGTGGAATGCGTTCTACCGGCAAAGAATCTATTACAATAAGTGATCCACTTTGTTCAACTATCCTGCGGCCTACTGATTGCTTCTGTTTATCCTTTGGTGCAAGTTCTGCCTTTTGGAGAAATACTGAACAAGTCTTTCAGTTGTCGTGTGATGCCCTCTAAATATTGGGAGGCGTTCATTATATCTTCAGGTTAAAAGCCCCCCTTGCTTCATTTATTCTGCATTTGTTCAATAAATATTTAATTGCATCAGCTGTTTAATCTGCAATAGTTTCTGGACATTTTTTCACTCTCCTAGTCTTTGTGGATACATTCTAGTTTGTCATTGTCCCTCGAGCTCTGAATTACCTAATTAAATAGAAATGATGTATATGGTGGTGATTACATGATTCATATTTTCGCTCATTTTAAATACATTTTTCAGTTATTGTTAACAGTTGTGGAAATATTTTTTAAATTGACATTTTATTGAACTCCTTTGTATAAGTCACAGTGTTAAAACTCCCTTGTTTTACAGTGGAGGAAATGGAAATTCAAGAAGCAAGAGGATCAGTAGCTAGAAAGTGATGAGGCCAGTTACTGAACTTCCAGGTATTAAGTACAGGTTGTATCCATGGTTGAAATCAATTCAGATGTTCATTAATAGGGGACAAGGTGACAACATGGTGGGTAGTGTGCAGTGCCATGCAGGTCCTGGAGGTGTGAGTATGAGAGAGGTCTCTGGATGGAGACAGTGATCTCCACAGTGAAACCAGAGGAAGCAGAAGCAGTTTAGACTGTTGCTTCGAGGGGGGAAAGGGGTTCCGTGGATACACGTGCTTGAGAGTATTTCAGGAAAACCGCTGAAGTATCAACCAAAAACTAGGAAGAATCGTTCTTTATGGGCAAGGAGGAGGCAGTCAGTGAACTTCACATAGTGAAATAGTAATTATTTCAGGAGACTTGATTGCAGTATTTTGATTTTGCATTGTCACTGGGATATATACTGAGGACAAAGACCTCAGCCAACTGAATATGGTTTCATGGCTAATTTGAAAAAAATGCTTTGATATCATCACTATTATTAAAAGTATATTTTAGGATAAAACAGTTTAGAAATGAGGTAATCTTACTAGAACCTTGTAATCTTAAATTTCACATAGAAGCCTTAAATGATTTATTTTTCTTTCTGAAGTATAAATAGTTCCTGGTTCTGTCCAACTAAAAAGGCCTAGAATAATTACAACCCAGCACTAGTGAGAACCAATAATGCCTAGATTGTGTTCTCCGAACTCCACCTTCACTAAGCAGAATCAGAACTTAATTTTCAAAGTAGGTGCTAGTCTGAGGAAATAATTGTACAGGTTGATCCCCAGTACAAGATGTCCCAGGTTCAGGGATGTTTCAGTCTCATAGGGTTCTTTCAGAAGTTCATAGAAGCCAACTTGAAGGAACTCCCATCGGCCAAACATGAGACAAATTTTATGAGAAGTCTGTCTATGTGTTTATATTTCTAACCCCAAGATCATAATTATAATACTAAGATAACCTCATCATTGTACAGGAAATTCAGGATGTGCTTGATTCCATCTCCTCCATATTTACTTACAAGTCTTCAGAATAAATGAATTCATGTCCTAGTGATGTCCAAAATAACAAAATTGAACATGCAAAGTAATCAAACAACTGATGGTAGAAAATTCTTTCTCGAAGGATTCTACCTACTGCAGATAGAAAATCTGTACTTCGTAGTACATTTCCTCAGGATCTAGGAAAGAATCAATGACTGCTGAGACCACGGGCTGAGAAAACAAGAGTGAGCATCAAATCAGCCTGTCTCTGTGCCCTGACTCCTGCCTAGACTGCCAGTTACACACGGGTTAGCCTGACGGCACCCTGCTTTAGATGCATTGACTATGTCTGCCGTGTTAGCTGTGGTGCTTATGCTTTCCGTGCCACAGGGATTGCCCACACAAACCTGGGTAAGGGAAGCCAGCCCCGAGCAGCCCTTCAACAGAGAGTGGCCTGATCCAGGGATTAACACTGCCTTCCATGGCTTGGGAAGATGGTTTCCTGACTCCTAAAAAAAGATCCCAGTGAGACTGAGCTATGGTTGCCCACTGTGACTAGTCTGCAGTGGCGTGGATTGCTAGTTCTTCTTTCTTTGTTTCTCTCTTCCCAGTGCCACTCTGTGTTCCTGGGATTGAGAGACATGGCCCATGTACATGTACATGTAAGCTGAAAGCACCTGAATCCATCTGTCCTTAACATCCACTTAACAGTGGGACAAGTGAGCTTGCCAGGATGGCATGGTAAGCATGTAGCTTCCACCACAAAGGTTTTTGTCAAAACAAACCCCTCCCCCAAAATGAACGGGACTTTAACCAAGGTTGTAGATTAAACTGCCCATTTCCATGAAATGTGGGTATTTGGTGAACAAGTTAAAAGTCCCCACCAACAAGCAGTCAGTCAGATCTAGGATGTGGGGGATTTTGACAGGACAAAAAAGTGAGTTTCCTTCAAGAATAAATGGGCTGAGAAGAGTGTGAGGGCAGTAGAGTTGGCAGTGAGCACAGGAAGATCTTTGCCCCTGGGCAGAAGCACTCTGAGGCCGATGCCAGTTGTACCAAGGACTACAAACAGGTGGCCGCGTGGAAAGAAATCTGCTTACAGGCGTCGAGGAGCTCAAGAGAGGAGGCCGGAGGGCCATGTGTTTGAGTGAGCAAAGAACACAGGGGGCCTTGTGCAGCAGCTTCAGGAGGTGGTTGCTGATTGGGGCTGGGTACCTGGCTGTGGGCCAACCACCTGGGGCACTTGAGCATTTGAAAGGACTGACCCGCACAGCTGCTTACCCTTCAAAGCATCTGGTGAACTTTTAGTCTGCTTTAGGTAGGAAGAAATGAGGCCAAGTCCAAAGAAAAAACCTTTGGGAAACAGCTTAGTTTTCCTCCCGTCTTGCTGTGCTGGGCTCCAGTTAACACACAGGGTGGGAGGGGGTAGGGGTGCCTGTTAGCAGAAACCTGAGTAGAACAGTTAAGCTCCTGGAGGACAGGTCAGCAGAATATGTTCTAGCAGAAACAGAAAGGAAACAGTGGAACTTACTGGAAACAGTGTTGGAGACAAAACAGCAAAGAAGTCTACGAGGTGTGTGGTAGAAATCCAAGGAATAGAAAGTAAAGCAGGAAAACAATACTTGGAAGGACTGGCCAAGAACTTTCTAAGACTGATGAAAGAAATCAAGCCACAGGTTCAGAAAGCTCCACACAGGATGAATACAAAACAAACCTCCCACACCCTGACACTGCCTAGGAAACTACTGAAAATGAAAGCAAGCATATTAAAAGCATGAAGGAGGGGGTGGGGGGGTGGGGGGCTTCATAGAAGCAACGGTAAAGCCAGAGGATAATAAAATGGCATTTTTTAAGTGTTGAAAGAAAAAAAAAAATCCTGACTGCCATTTATAAGACACACTCACTCTTTCAGCCTTCCCTGTGGTAAGTTGAAAAGTTGGAGAAGGTACATAGGTGCAAACAGCATCCAAAAGCAAGCAGGTGCCACTCTGTTGATGCCACACAGTGGACTTGAAGGCGAGAAGCAAGTTTTATGGACAAGGTTTCCTATTGCTGCCCTGAGTTACCACTAACATAGTGGCTTCCAACAACACTGGCGGTTCGTAGTCGAGGCATCTGAGCTGGGTCTGGCTGGCGGGTGTCAGCAGGACTGCTGCCTTCCCGTGTGGAGGCTCAGGTCCTTGTCCCATCCAGCTTCCACAGGCCACCCGCACACCTTGGCTCCTGACCTTGCCTCCATTTTCAAAACCAGCAGCTTTGTGCCAGGTTCTTTCACACTGTCCCCTCTTCGGGGCTCACCGCTGCCTCCTTGCATATGGAAGACCCCTGTGATTATGTTGGACCCACCTGGGAATCCAGGATCCCTATTTTAAGATATGCTGATGATCTTAATTTCCTGTTCATGCGACAACGCATTCTCAGGTTCCGGAGATTCAGACATCTGCATCTTTGGGAACCATTACTCTTCCCTCTGCAGGAGGCAACAGGAGTATGTAATTCTAAATCTATAAATTGTAAATGAAAGGCAATGAAAGTTAACAACTGAGGGTCACCTACAGTGAGGGCGTCGGGGTGGGTAGGAGGTGGCACTAGCCCTATCAGACGTTGAAACAT
This sequence comes from Neogale vison, assembly GCF_020171115.1. NCBI lineage: Eukaryota > Metazoa > Chordata > Mammalia > Carnivora > Mustelidae > Neogale > Neogale vison. The sequence goes on from NC_058093.1 coordinate 44,098,019, forward strand.
AATCTAAAGCCTCTTGTTAAAACATCACGACACCAGAGCATGAACAGTGGATGCAGGATAATCTGGAGAGATGAGAGACTCGAATACATACAGAAACGTACCTACCATATGATGAAGATGGCATCTCAGGTCACTGAGAGAAAGGTGGACTTTCAGGCAAATGGCTCTGGGAAAGCTGGTTAGCCTTTGGAAAAATAAATCATTAGAATAACATCCAGGTAGAGCAGGGATCTTAATGTAAAAGAATGAAACCAGGCTGGTAGTAGAACTTTGGCAAAGTTCTGTGTCTCAGAATTCAGGCTATTGAAGTGTCCAATTTGACAACTTAGAAGTGCTGCAAATTATAAAGACACCCGAATAGAAACAGAAAATGAAGGTAAATACAGAGAACAAACGGGTTGCCAGAAGGGAAGGATATGGGGATAGGGGATGGGTGCAATAGCTGAGGGGAACTAAGAAGTGCAAACTTCCAGAGAAGCCTGGGTGGTGTCTGACTCTTGATTTTGGCTCAGATCATGATCTTGGAGTTGTAAGATCAAGCCCTGTGTTGGGCTCTGTGCTGGTCACGGAGCCTACTTAAGATTCTCCGTCTCCCCCACCACCACTCTCCAGGGCACATGCTCTCTATTTTTCTCTTTCTCACCCCCCCAACAAAATGCAAACTTCTAGTTATAAATAAATCCTGGAGATGATGAGTACAGCGTAGTAATATAGTCAATAATATTGCAGCAATGACGTGTGGAGACAGATGGGGGCCACGCTCATCCCGGTGAGCACCATGTCATGTATGGAACTGTCAGGTCACGGTGTTGTGCACTTGAAACACAGCACTGCGTGTCCTCTGTACCTCAATCAACATTTTTTAAAAAGATCTCTGACAGCTGACAAAATAATTACAACACAAAGGGCTGGTAATATTATTCATATATAAAGAATTCTTAAAGACTGAGGGAACTAGGGCCACCTGGGTGGCTCAGTGGTTAAGTGTCTGCCCTTCGGCTCAGGTTATGATCTCAGGGTCCTGGGACTGAGTCCCACCTCAGGCTCTCTGCTCAGCAGGGAATCTGCATCTCCCTCTCCCGCTGTTCCTCTCCCCAGCTTGTGCTCGCACTCGCTCACTCACTGTCACTCTCTCTCAAAGTATCTTAAAAAAATAATCGAGGGGATTAAAAAAAATAGGAAAAAAATGACAAAGGACATGAACAGATAATTCACAAAAATAACAAAGTGGCTTTTAAACATGAAAAGATGTTCAACTTCAGTTATAAGAGAAGTGGGAATTTAAAATAACACTGAATTTGTTCTTGTGAGCCATGGAAGTGGCAGGACCTCAAGAGTGTACAATGTTTCTTGTTGCCAGACTCAGGAAATTGATTCTGCTGTGCTTTGTGGGTGGGAGGCAAGTTGGGACATCCGTGTAGAGAGGAGTTTGGCAACATCTAAGAATGACATATACCACGTAATATGTATGCTTTGTATTCCCCCACAAGCCAGCTGTTAGGAGTTTATTCTGAAGATTCAACCACACACACACACACACACACACACACACACAAAGTGCACACATACAAGGTTATTTATTACGGCCTGATTCTTTATTGGCAAATACTGGGAATAACCCAAATGCTTATACACAAGGAAATGGGTGAGTAAATGATGTACATCCATGTGAGGGAGTCCTACACATCTATAAAAGAATAATGCAGGTCCTTATACAGACCAATTTCCAGGACACACTATGGCGGGGGGGACATAAAAATGCCTGGAGTATGCTATTTTTTTGTGTAAGAGAAAAAATATGCATGTACTTGCTCATCATTGAGGGAAAAGGACCAGAAGGGAAGTCAGAATAATGAAATCATTTGCTTTCAGTGTATAGGAGGGAATGAGGTGGGGAGGATAGAACAAATCCTGGGGCTGGGGGCTGTCACTTCCCTTTAGTACAGTTCTGACTTGGGGGATTATGTGACTGTTTCATGTACTCAAGGAAGAAATAAAATGATGATTGTGGGAAGGGGGAATGAACCAAACTCTGTTTTCAATAAATTACATAACTTCCCTGAAGGTAAGGGATGTAACTAAGGTAAGTTTTGAACAACACTGTTTAGACTGTCTTGAAGTTCAAGACGAAAATAACTTTAAACATATACTGAACTCCAGCAACTGGTTTTCTTTTTTGCAAAAATTAAGGTTAGAAATTCTGAAAAGACTTTGTGAGTGTTCTAGGATTGAACAAATGGATAAACATATTGTAAATATGTTCCACTGTCTGAGAAGGAGCTACCACTATAGGCACACCTCATCCTATTACACATCCCAGGTGTTGCATTTTTTTTAAGGTTTTATTTCTTTGTCAGAGCACAATCAGGGGGAGTGGCAGGCAGAGGGAGAAGCACTGAGCAAGGACCCTGATGTGGAGCTCGATCCCAGGACTCTCAGATCATGACCTGACCAAAGGCAGACACTTAACTGACTGAGCCACCCAGGGGCTTTTATTTTTTTATATTTTATTTTATTTTATTTACAAATTGAAGGTTTGGGCAACCCTGTCAATTTGATGAAAGAAAAAGCTTCAAATATTGTCCCAGTTCAAAGGACGTTAAAGAGGCACAACAGCTCAGTGCAGTGCTGTAATAAAAGTAGATTATAAGACACCATTGGGAATTGATGAAATCTGAATAAACTGTATCAATTACATCAGCAGGTGGCAAACTGCAGCCCGTTGGCTGAGACCAGGATACTGGCTGTTTTTGTAAAGAGAGTTTTATGGGAATGCAGCCATGCCCGTGTGTTTATGTATTGTGTATAGCTGCTTTCACACCACAAAGCAAAACTGAGTAGTTGGGACAGAGACTGACCTGCAAAGGATAAAATATTGTCTGACCCTTTACAGAAAATTTCCCAACTTTTATATTAGATAACTTTGTTTCAATATTAATTTCTTTGATTTTGTTGATTTCAAAAATCATCAAATGGTTATAGTTATGGAAGAAGACATCCTTGTGTTCAGAAAATAAACTTATTTAGAACAGAAAATATGTATAAACATTATTTACACTACATATGTATGTACTTTTCACTAGTATTAGAGCTATTTTTATAAGATGATTTCATCAATGAGAACCCCAGATTCTCAAAATTGCTTTTGCCCCCATACTGTTAATATATGGAATGCATTCATTGCATAAGTTTTTCAAGTTTTCTTTGTTTTTTGGGAATTTGGTATTCCTGAGAGCAAGCCAGTTATTTTTTTAGATGTCCCTCTTTTGGGTTTCTTCTGTTGCTTCATTATTAGATTCAGGATATACTTTTTTTTAAGATTTTATTTATTTGACAGAGATAGTGACAGGAAGAACACAAGCAGAGGGAGTGGGATAGAGAGAAGAAGACACCCTGCCGGGCAAGGAGCCCAGTGCGGGGCTTCAGCTCATGACATGAGCTGAAGGCAGATGCTAAACCGACTGAGCCACCCAGCTGCTCTTAGGATATACATTTTTTAAAAATACATTTTTACTTATCTTAGAGAATGTGTAAATGGGGCAGAGGGAGAGGGAGAGAATCTCAAGTAGACTCCCCACTGATGGAGCCTAATGTGGCCCTTGAACTCATGATGCTGAGATCGTGACCTGATCAGAAACTGAGTCAGACACTTCAGCAACTGAGTGACCCAGGCCCCCCAGTGTATACATTTTGACATGAATATCGCAGAAGTGACATGCTCTCTTCAGTTTTGTATCAGGCACATGACAGTTGAAGTCCCTACATCCTTTAGTGGAGAATGCTTCTAGAAGCAATGACGGGGGCTCCTTGTGCACTTTGCTGTGGGGGTATTCTTGCTCCATGCTATCTCGGCTGGAACTAGGAGATGTATCTGTGTGCCCACTTAATTATCTGTGTATTAGTGGTTCTTTTTTTTTTTTAAGATTATTTATTTATTTATTTGTCAGAGAGAGAGATCACAAGTAGGCAGAGAGGCAGGCAGAGAGAGAGAGAGAGAGAGGAGGAGGAAGCAGGCTCCCTGCTGAGCAGAGAGCCTGATGCGGGACTCGATCCCAGGACCGGGGGATCATGACCTGAGCCGAAGGCAGCGGCTTAACCCACTGAGCCACCCAGGCGCCCTGTATTAGTAGTTCTTGAAAAGTCTCCTGAAGATCCTGATACTCCCTTTCTCTAATTGGGAATTGTTTAAGTTAGAGCCATCTAAAAATGAAATGCCTCCAGACTTAGGAATTATTATCGCCCACTGTGATAATCCTAAATCATTGAGTTGTTCAAGAAGGAAGAAAGATACAGATGGATTGTAGACTTTAAGTTAAAATCTTATGTTAAAATTTAGTGTGAACCATCTGTTTCCACCACATGCTTAACTAAACGGGGAAAACCTCTCAGCCTAGAACAAATAAAATGCTGTGTAGAGCATTACAATTGCTTTTTAATATACAGCGATGAGCTGGTGGAGGAGAAGGGACATGGCCAAAGGCTGGAAACAACTAGTCTCCTGCTCTGGAGCCTTCATTTGTTCTGGAGGCATCTGCCAAACTTGATGGCCCAGAAGCCGAGTTATTTTGTGCCACTGATGTGAAGGAAGCAGGACAAAAAACCCAATGTTTGATTAGATAAGCAAGCACAGCAAACACACATAAAGTAGGACACTTTAAAGACTGCACCCTCAAAGGACAGACTCCAGAAAAATCCTATCAGAGAAGGAGCTGCTGCTGGGGAGCAGGTAAGAATAGGGAGTGTGAGTGCCCAAGTCTGTCTAAAGGGCATTCAATAGTTCCTCCCAAAAAATGTGCAGAAGGAACAGCAAATACTGGCCCAAATAAATTCAGCTCAAGGCCTGAATGACTTGCCACAGATAAGGTTCTAAGAAAGATAAATTCACAATCAAAAACTAAAACAGTATCTTCAGATACTGGACTGTCATATGGATGAGTATTGCTTGTGGGTTCCCAGCACCGTAAATATGCCATTATGAGCAAGAATCAGCATAAACTAAAAACTGCAGACTAAACCCCCAAAGGCATTAGGTATCTAAATTGTCATAAAATTTTAAATGTTTTAGATGTTAAACTATGTTCAGTATGTTAAGATATGGTTATTTTATTAAACAATTTAAATAAGATATATTTTAAATATATTTTATTTTAAATATATTTTAATATATTTTATTTTATATTTCAAATATATTTTTAAAATATACTTAAGGAAATCAAGGTATTGAAAGTATGAAGAATGAAGAAGAGACATAAGAAAATAACTGGCATATATGAAAAAGAACAAGAATCTCTCAAAAAGAAAAGTATAGTCATTAAAATTCCAATCTCAGTGGATGGTCTATAACTCACTTCCCTCAGATCAGAAGAATTGTGGGTACAACAGTAAGTTGTCACTCAATGAAAATGGGAAATTTGATATCATATCCAGACAGGTCCAAGGAAATTAAACAGGTGACCCAGACTTACGTATCTCCTACCTCTATTGTACCAACACCTCTCCCTCAATTCATGCCTATAGTTTTATGGGAGGTGTCTTCTGACCAGCTGCTGGAGGAGGCAAAAACCCAAGCCTACCTCACAAATAGGTCACCCTGCCATGTTGATGCCAGAACTGCACAGCTACCACATTTCTGACCCCTTAGTTGTGGTCATATAAGATAGCCATTGGGGGAAATTCTCCCAATAGACCAATTTTTGAGCACTGCATTTGGCCACAGACTTGGAAGGAAGAAGCCTGCAACAAAGACTACAACAGTGACACATGGCTAGGCTGGTGGTGTGGGGCCCAAAAGGAGCAAAATTGGAAAGCTGGAGATGAAGTCTGGGAAAGTGATACATGGCTGGATTTAAGGGAGGGAATGCATAGCAAATATATACATTAATGCCCACCAGAGAGCACCCAACAGAGAGGATAATCCCTAATACCAAGTGGACAAGATCGTTTTTCTTTTGGATATCTGCCAGGCTCTCTTCAGTCACCCCAGTGCTGGCACAATGGACCCATAAATGGAGTGACCTTTGTGGCAGGGATTGAGGACATGCCTGAGTTGGGTGGCAGGGGTTCCCTGTCACCGACATAGATCCCACTGTTTGCTGCCCTGGCACTGGCAGAAAGTGACATTGAGGCATCACTAATGGCATCATTCCTGAAAGAAATCAGATTACCAGTTGGTAGCAAGCTGATTACCTTGGCCCTTTCCACCTTGCAGGCTGCCTGGAAATGACATCTACTTAAGTGTGGGTTTGCTTTCCATCTGCATGAAGTCTTCTCCAGCACTACCTTCAAAGAACATATAAAATACCTACTGACCATTAATCATACAGAACATTGCCTGTCCAGTATAAGGGACCCATTCTACAAAAAAGGAGAAGATGTGGCAATGGGTTCATGACCATGTAATTCATTCATTTAAGTTATTTCATTGATTCTAAATCCTTACCCAAAGTATCTAACCAATGGAACAGTGGAATGTCTTGTTCAAGGCCCAGGGGACATGCCAGCTTCATGGCAGCTGCTTGGTGAGTAGGATGTTTCCTTCCAAGACTCAGAGTATTCACTGAACCAAACCACAGCTAATATGAGGCTGTGTCTCCAGAAGCTGGAGGGAAGGAGCCTGAGGACAAAGCATGGTCAGAAGTCCTTACCCCAACTCCAAGAGATGTACTCATGGAACTTCACCTAAGATTATAAAGGACATTACTCGTTCTTTAGTTTCTGCAGGTTAAACTCTGAATAATGACCCACCACTGGTAAGTGGACAGAGGTCTTACAGCCCTGTAAAATCAAAGTTGTATTCCCTGGAGAGCCCAGTAGGGTCACCTGGGCTTATGAGAGAAATTGTCCAGCAACACAGCAGCAATCTCTTTGTCATGTTTTGGCTAAGTACTCTTTGACATGTCCTGGAAGTAACGCTATCTAGCATGAGGAGAAAAGATGGGGTGAGGATGGTATCTTCAGATACTGGACTGTCATATGGATGAGTATTGCTTGTGGGTTCCCAACACAAAATCAGGAAAAGGTTAGGAAAGGCTAGATTTGACACAACACAAAGAAGAGTTTTCTATCTGGACCAGCTCTGTCCAATAGAAGTAGAAGGTGAGTCACATATGTGACTTTAAATTTTTCCAGTAGCTGCAATAAAAAAAAAAGTGAAAAAGGAAAACAGATGACATTAATTTTAACAACACAGCTTATTCAGCCCAGTCCAAAGTATTATCAGTTCAACGTGTCATCAGTATCAAAAATACAAATGAGATATTTTGCATTCTTCCATGCTAAGTCTTGCAACCCCAGATGGATTTTACCCTTAGAGTGTAACTCAGTTTGAACTAGGCACCTTTTAAGTGCTCACTGGCCATGCATGACTGGGGAGTATTGATAGGACAGCAGGGGTCAGGATCCTCTCAGAGACAGGGATGAGTCCTACCAGTCAGATATGATGGAAACTAAGCTGATTAACCTCCATCAGGGACATGTGGAGGAATGTACATGCACTGATTATGTTGGGGATGGTTTCCCGGTCTCCCCTCCCCCTTACCTCATCTGCACCTGACAGCATGCATCCCTTCTGCCCCCATCCACCCAGATTACAGCAGCCAGGGCTGATAGAACCTCTGGGAGAGATTAGCAGTTTTCCTGGAGTCTCCTTGCTTTCTGTGTGTTTAGGGATTTTTAAACAGCCTACAGTTAGACTGCATGGAGAAGCAGGGGAGCAAAGGCAGCTATGGGCCCTTGGCTGGGGCAGCTTATATGTTGGAGTAGGTGCCCCTTGCTAGCAAGTGCTATGCTTAGCTCTCCTCTTCCTTGAGAACCACTGAAAACACCGCAGTGTGAGCAAGATGAAGTTTCCGGTTTTGACAGAGTTAGTAACTCTGATTATTGCTAATCTGATCCCCCTCCTTTTTTTTTCTTTCTTTCTTTTTTTCTTTTCTTTTTTTTTTTTTTGGTTAACTATTAAACAAAGTTAATAACTTTCCTCTGATTTTGTTGTTTCTCAGATTAAAGTAAGCTTTCACACCAAGGTGGAAAAGACAGGGCGGTTTTATCTAAATATCAAAAGACAAGCTAAAACCAAAGTGGAAATTTCCTTGATTTCAATGATTGGCAGAGACTCCTGGGTCATTTGAGACAGTGAGAAACCAGGAGTTCTTCAGACAGATTTTTAAGAAACAAATGAACTTGATGATCACGCTGTGTGCACCCACCTGACCAGTCTGTGCATCTTGGATATGAATCATGATTTTTCTCCTGGGTGGAGTCGTAGGAAAAGATTTCATTCTGAATAAAAGAAGAACCAGACCATTTTCCACTTGTGAGTCTCATGATGGGGGGAATCGCCAAAAAACCATTTTGATTTAATAACATTTTCCTCATTGTATGCCTGTGTCTAGTCTCTAAGAAGAGCAACTCAGGACAGCCAGCAAAATGCTCTGTGCATAACTCATACAGAGATAAAAACCCATTTGCAGGTATCCCCTGTGAATTAAGTAACATAATTTTAAAAAATGGGATTAGTTTGGTTGTGAAGTTGGCACTGAAGAATGTCAAAGGAGAATGGTCCAAGAAATTCCAATTCCATCTGGGAGCCTTAAGCTGTTGGATACCTTCCCTTAAAATCTAGATTTCTAGCAGACTGCTACCCAGAGTTTTGAGCCCATTTCCCCATAAACACAAAGAATGTGGATGGAAATATGGGAATGTGTCTTCAGCTGCTTCAGTTTTGCTGAGGCACTTTAATGTGAACCGATTTCAAAAGATGAGGAGGCTCTAAGTTTTAACCACTGTCTTACATTATCGACATTGTCTTGGCTAACCATTTGGGGTTTTTTAAAATATTTTTAAAATTTTTTATAAACATATAATGTATTATTAGCCCCAGGGGTACAGGTCTGTGAGTCACCAGGTTTACACACTTCACAGCACTCACCATAGCACATACCCTCCCCAATGTCCATAACCCCACTCCCCTCAGTTTGTTTTGTGAGATTAAGAGTTTGTTATGGTTTAAAAAAAAAAAAGAGTTTGTTATGGTTTATCTCCCTCCTGATCCCATCTTGTTTTCATTTATTCTTTTCCTACCCCCTAAGCGCCCTACGTTGCATCTTCACTTCCTCATATCAGGGAGATCATATGATAGTTGTCTTTCTCTGACTGACTTATTTTGTTAAGCATAATACCCTCTAGTTCCATCCACGTCATTGCAAATGGCAAGATTTCATTTCTTTTGGTGGCTGTATAGTATATATATATATATATATATATATATATATATATATATATATGCCACTTCTTCTTTATCCATTCATCTGTTGATGGACATCTAGGTTCTTTCCATAGTTTGGCTATTGCGGACATTGCTGCTACAAACATTTGGGTGCATGTGCCCCTTCGGATCACTACATTTGTGTCTTTAGGGTAAATACACAGTAGTGCTATTACTGGGTCGAAGGATAGCTCTATTTTCAACTTTTTGAGGAACCTCCATGCTGCTTTCCAGAGTGGTTGCACCAGCTTGCATTCCCACCAACAGTGTAGGAGGGTTCCCCTTTCTCCACATCCTTGCCAGCATCTGTCATTTCCTGACTTGTTAATTTTAGCCATTCTGACTGGTGTGAGGTGGTATCTCATTGTGGTTTTGATTTGTATTTCCCTGATGCCGAGTGATGTGGAGCACTTTTTCATGTGTCTGTTGGCCATCTGGATGTCTTCTTTGCAGAAATGTCTGTTCATGTCCTCTGCCCGTTTCTTGATTGGATTATTTGTTCTTTGAGTGTTGAGTTTGATAAGCTCTTTATAGATTTTGGATACTAGCCCTTTATCTGCTATATCGTTTGCAAATATCTCCTCTCATTCTGTCAGTTGTCTTTTGGTTTTGTTAACTGTTTCCTTTGCTGTGCAAAAGCTTTTGATCTTGATGAAGTCCCAAAAGTTCATTTTGCCCTTGCTTCCCTTGCCTTTGGCAATGTTCCTAGGAAGAAATTGCTGCAGCTGAGGTCAAAGAGGTTGCTGCCTGTGTTTTCCTCCAGGATTTTGATGGATTACTTTCTCACATTGAGGTCCTTCATCCATTTTGAGTCTATATTCATGTGTGCTGTAAGGAAATGGTCCAGTTTCATTTTTCTGCATGTGACTGTCCAATTTCCCCAACATCATTTGTTGAAAAGGCTGTCTTTTTTCCATTGAACATTCTTTCCTGCTTTGTGGAAGATTAGTTGTCCATAGAGTTGAGGGTCTATTTCTGGGCTCTCTATTCTTTTTCATTGGTCTATATGTCTGTTTTTGTGCCAGTACCATACTGTCTTGATGATGACTGCTTTGTAATAGAGCTTAAAGTCTGGAATTGTGATGCCACCAACCTTGGCTTTCTTTTTCAATATTCCTCTAGCTATTTGAGGTCTTTTCTGGTTCCATGTAAATTTTATAACCATTTGTTTTGATGCTGTGTCTGATGTCTTCTGTGTGATCAGAGAAGCTGCTTTAGATTTGCCAATCTGTGTTGGGTAGCTCTACCCTCCCTCAAGCTAGCAGAGGCTCCAACAAGGAAAACCAAACATGCAGGCTTAACACTAGGTTTTGGAACCCTCTTGACTTGAGCTATCTAAAACAAATGGTTTAGCCAGATATCTGTTTGATTCTTACCCTCCCCTGTCACTTGATTTTTTTTCTACTTGTTTGAAATATGCTACCATAACTCACTTGGTGTTGGGTCATTCTTACCACTCCTTTCGTTGAATATCATGTCATTATCACTGGGGCTAATGACACAGTCCCTGCAGAGAAATACGTCTTCGTAAAGGCTGGGGAAAGTGCCATTGCTTATTAGATACTTCTCAAGAGAAGCTTTGTTTTCTTGATTTTTAATTTTTTTTTTGATTGGTCCTTGAGATGCCAGTCCTTTAGTCATAAGAGAGGAATGGATGAGTTTACTAAGACTTGTAAGATAGAAAAATCTGTGGTGAATTTGGAGCTGAATTCCTAATAGTTGGAGAAAGAAATTAAAAGTTCAAGCCAAAGTGTAATTTTCGGGGTGGGAAGGTTGGGGGTCGGGGGGTTGTCACACCCTTGTAATTCATCAGTTTAGAAGACCAAATCCAAATGTATGCTAAATTAAAAAAAATAAAATAGACAAAAATCTAATCAAATTATCCTGGCCATTTGCTGAGAATGAGAGAGCTTGCAGAGTCAGCATCCTGAAACTCCAGCTGGAGGCTGATTCATGGCATAGCCCCTCCGTGGAGAAGTATGATAGCCTTGGCTCCTGTCCTGGGCAGCACCACCAGGGACAGGCAGCATGGCCTTGCCCATTCAAAGTGTGTGGTCCTGCCTTTGATTGCAACACAGAATAGAAAGACACCCAGCTCTCATCAGGAAATTAACTCTGAGTACTCTGCTATCCAGGTTTTATCAAAGACTCAGTTATGGAAAAGCATATTCATGGAGAGTTTGCTGAAGCCCTTATTCTCAAAGTGTGTTCCCTGAGCCACAGGTGAGCATTGCCCGGGAGCCCCAGTCCAGTGCGGTTTGCTTGTTCTGGGCTCTGCCCCTGAGAAGATGTTCTGAGAAGGCATCTTAAGACTGCCCCCACCCCCCATGCTTGCTGCTGAAATATGGAGAAGGCTGCACCCCACCCCCAATCACCAAACACCATCCCTACATGAGACCTGCATCTGTGAGAAATTCCTCTCAGGTCTCCATGTCAAAGAGTGACTTGTGGATCCCAAGCATCATCTAACCATGGTCTCTGCCATTTTGCCTTGGCCCATAGGGAGCTCAGAGCTGCCAGCTCACAGCTGTCCTTGTGCATGCAACATTGTTTCTCTTCTTAAACTTGCCACCTCTTACTTCCCCTCTATTTCCTGCCCACACACCCTTTTTTAAACCTAATTATCTTTATTCTGAATGAATTTCTGTAAATACCCTCCATATCTTTTTCTAAAACAAGTGGGAAAATGCATTAATAATTTCATGTCATTAATGAAAGTTAATAGTCTTTTCTGATGGTGATGTTTCCTCAGCTGATAAGGGAAGACTTCATGAGTTTTTTTAAAGAACTGTTTACCTGACTTCTTGACCCCAGCCTTTGGCCGTCATGCCCACCACGGTAGCCGCTCCTGGGAGCCAGCAAAAACTGTGCTTGTGATCACTACCCTTCTGTCTTCAATAGGGGAAGACAGACTCCAACTCTCAGAACTCATGTTGATTTTTGCCTGTGTATTTAGTGTTTGTTTTTTAGTTTAGCACACCACCGTGTTTTCAATAATACCTTATTTCATCCCCACAAAATGAGGGGGCTGACCTCTGTGTCTCCATTTTGTACACAGTAAAAGTTATGGCTTCAGCTCACCCAAGTCCACTCAGCAGACTGAAGGGACCCGCAAGCCACACCAGCCTGACACAGAGGAAAGAGATGAAGTAATTTACCAGAGTCCTTCTGGGGCCCCAGATAACGATGATGGATTAGACAGGAAGTTCTGAGAGAAAACTGAGACATCTTGAAATCTTAAGTATCAAACATCCAGATAAAACAGCACATGCAAATACATCAAAAATCTCTTTTCTGCTTGACCCAGCCGTGTTTCTCCTCATCATTTTTTCTAAGGAAGTCATCTGGGATGTGCCTAAAGATTTTGGAACAAGAGTATCAGTTAGAAAATGAAAATGACATGGCAAGGGAAGAAATACGTTGAGGTGGTGCTCAAGCAAAGACCTCCATCCTCATATTTGCACTGGGGTTCTGCCGAGTGGTGCTGGACGGGGTAGGCTCTTCTTCTTTTGGAGCAGGGCCTTGGGGTGAGCACAATGAGCAAGGACCAAGAGGCTCTAATAGCCCCAGAGTTCCAAAGGGCACCTCTGTGCTCAGCGGTCATCGCTGCAGGAGAGCTCCCAGGTGTGGAAGAAACTCCCCTTCTTGCCCAGGGCTGGTTGCACCCGGGAAGGGCTGGCTCTTGGGTGTGGGGACCCAGGTCTCTCAGCGGTCAAGCACAATCATGTCTGACTTGAAAATTGGTGTTCTCCTTCCCTATGTAGGAGATGATGCAGAAGTCTCACAGCCTTTTCTAGTCCCCAAAACATGACTTCTAACAGCCATTGGCTGGTTTCAACTCCAACTCCAAAACTAGCTTTGGGAACACAGGGTTTCACAGTTTTAGAAAAACAGCCTTGGAACCCGATGACTCCTCGTGCTTTTCCATTCACAACTCCCCTGGAGTCCTGATCCCCCAACAAGTTCCAGACGTCTGAAACGAGGCAAACACACTTTGATGGTGGACTTCTCTAATTGAATTCATTCTTTGGCACTTAAGACTCTGCTTGGAGTGGTAGAAAAGATGGTTAGGGAAGAAAAGATGTTCAGAGCTACCATCACTGCTCCAAGTTAGCCTGCCTCGTGCCCTCCAGCCAGGACCAGGAGGCCTCACCAGGCACTCTCATGCACCCCCACTGCTCGGGCCTCCCGACCCTGGAATTGTGCTCTGTTGGGAAGCTGTCTTCCCTCGGGAACATTTCTGCTGCCATTACCCTGACCTTAGCAGAGGGCCCTGGTCTCCCCCTTTCCCCTCCTCCCTGATCCCCCATGGCATAGCAGGGACCGGTCTACACATCCTAATAACATTTTGTTAAGAGTTCAAGAAGAACAGCAGAAAAATGCTGTGCAGAGCACGCCTGATGCTGAAGCAAGGGATGTTTTCTTGAAATCCCGGAAAGGCCTTCTGGCTGCCTACGTGTACCTCACAAGGTCTGGGAAACTGGAGTTTAAATAGCAGCCCTTCCCGCGACACCAGGCTCAGCCCCACAAGCTGTTCCACGTTCTCACTGTTATGTCTGACAGGCCAGGCTTCAGCCCCGTTCAGACCACCCTGCACCCTCACAGGCCAATTCATGCACAGAAAACTGGAATATTCTCGCCATCCTTCCCCCAATGCCCCCAGAAGTGTGTCAGGAACCCAGAGCTGGGAAGCACTGGGAAGCCGCTAGCAGCTTGACACGGTCTACCTTCTCTCTCAAGGGCACATGTGGTTTGCTTTAATGCATTCAGCTGAAATATTGCATTTAGGGACAACCTCTCTTCTGCTGAGAGAGACCCCTAAACTTCTGTTCTACATGTTGAAGGCTTTCTTGGGGCTGCTCTGTCATCTCTCCCCAGTGGGACTATAGGTGAGGGGCAGCCCAGATGCCCTTGTCTGAGCCCAGACAGCTTCCTGTCCCAGAGCACAGGGGAGACAGGAGGACCCGCTTGGAGCAGAGCAGATACTTTTCCATTTAAGTCAGAGGATTCTGATGCATGTTTGTTTGGGGACACAGCACTGGAGAATAGAGCTGGTATGGTGAACCAATTTTTCAGAGAGTCCCACACCCGCTTCCCTTTCTCCAACAGAGCCTCCTCCAGAGGAGCTTGGCTAAAACCAACCTTAATGTTATTCCCCACCCCCCCACCCCACTCTGCACCCTCCCTCTCTTTGTCTCTGTGACCTGCTGATCCTTCATTTACCAGAGGAGCCAGAACCAAGGGATAGTGAGGACAAGGACCATTCACGGACATGAGTGACTGTCACCACTGAGCTCCTCACCCTCTCTGTGCCTCTCTCTTGCTGGGACAACAAATGTTTCCTCAGAGAGAGTGATCATTCAGTTAACTTCAAAATAGATTTAGAAACTTTGGCATTTACAAACCCACTGTGTAATTAAAAGCACAAAAAAACTGAAAGCTTTCCATTTTTCAATAGCATTGGAAAAATTAATCAATTATTTTGTTGTCATTTTCTGTGTCTCGTTCAGTCTAGACAAAAATTGGGAGGGGCACTAAATGCTCTGTCTGTTTTCTAACATCGTAATAGGACTCTGACTTCTAACACATTTACAAATCCTTCATGTCAGCCCCTGTGAAGGAATTTGAAGCCCTTCAAAAGTTGAGAATTGAAAACGCTCAAGCCTGGAAATGTGCTTTCTCAGCATTTCAATAAAAGGATAGAACTTGTATTTTTTTGTCTAATTGACTAAAGTTTTCTACCAGTAAGAGGATTCTGTTTCCCTCAGGTTTGCTATGAACGTAGAGCTTCTCTGGTGTCATCCAAGTTCAAGACGTGCCCGTTACTCCAGAGGAACACATTCATGCATGGGTCCCCTTACACACATATGAGCACAGCCACACACGCACAAGATTACGAACAAATGCATGATGGAAATCATGGAAATCTCTCCCTTGTCTTCTTCCTCTCCCAACAGATTCTCTTCCTTTCCCATGCATTCCTTCTGTCTGCCCATTCTGAGGGTGGGGTGCTGGATCAGCATCGGGGGTCTGGAGCCCGGCCTCAGGGTCCCAACCCAGACCAACCCACTCAGTTTCCCTCCTAGCCCCACCTAAGAGCTCCAGGCCTCATCTTCACTTTTGGGCTGATAAAGAGTTCCTGTGTGGACCTGGACTTTGAACCAGGGTCTACACATGGACTGCAGGGTCTATGAAGGCCAGACCGTTGTGTGCAATGATGGAGCAGGACATGAGACTTCCCTCCATGTCTTAAGGGAACACAGGTGTGGAGCACCTGGTCCCAGGCCAGTCTGGACCCCCACCCCCCAGTCCTCTCTACTGGGGGAGACCAAGACTGGCCCAGGAAATCCTGGGTTCCCTGTATCCCACCAACTATAGGGTTGCACCTGTTCCTGGTCTTTAGGTCTTCCCCAATATGAAGTCTCAGCTCAAGGTCCCACGAGGGCCACCATTGCCAGCACCATCCCTCGGAAACCCCCCCCCTTGGTTCCCCTCCTGCCCCCCACTCCCTGCCTTTTTTTGTTTTAAAAGATTTTATTTGTTTATTTGATAGACAGAGATCACAAGTAGGCAGAGAGGCAGGCAGAGAGAGAGAGAGAGAGAGAGAGAGAGGAGGAATCAGGCTCCCTGAGGAGCAGAGAACCCGACACGGGATTCGATCCCAGGACCCCGAGACCATGACCTGAGCCAAAGGCAGAGGCTTTAACCCACTGAGCCACCCAGGCGCCCCTCCACTCCCCCCCTTTGTGTCCCTCTCTCTCTCTCTCTCTTTGAAACTCAGTTTCTAGCTTCAACCTCATCTCTCCTCTCCATTCCTGTTCTTTTTCTTTCTTTCTTTGCTCTTGAGCTGAAACCAAATATTGTAAAATTCGATCTAAAAGCCACTTTCCCTGAAACCACTGTCTCCAGCTGCTAATAAAAAGGAAGCAGAAGTGTTCACACACGTGCCACTTGCTTCCTTGGATAGCCTGTTGTCCTTGGGTCAGTGATGAGAGCTCAGGAGTGACCAACCGGTGTCACATTCAAGTGAGTGGAGCTGGGGGGCTGGGTCCTCCTACCATAGACTTGCACTTCTGACCAACTGAAAGATTTGTTTGTAACTTCTGGAAGAAGAGTAAGGATGTGCAGTGGGTTATTGCACTCCTTGGAATGGCCTTGTCCCTTTGGACCTGTGTTCCCTGTAGGTCAGCAAGAGGGCAAGGGATGCTTTCCAAATTTAATCAGAAAACCTCAAAGTGGGGGGCAGCATCATGCTTGGAAGGAAATGGGAGAGAGTGAGTGGCATCAGGGCCTGTGCAAATCCGTGGCTGTAAACCCCTCTGAGAAGCAGTTAAAACAAGTCTAGTTTCCTACACATGTAGCAGCTCACACACTCTGCTTTCCTCCTGGCCTTCAGAAACACTGACAAACACCCGGAGAAGCGAATATGAAAAGCAGTGCTGTTACTGAGCCAGTCCCCCTGGCCCTTATCCACACTGCCTCAGATAGAGGCCCTCCAGAGGTTTCCGGCGGCCTCCTGATTTGCTAGTTTCCTGTTTCCTGGGCTTTGGTGAAGTCCACAGGAGCTGAAAACAGAACATTTCTGCAGCCCTCTGGGTTCTGGGCTCGGGACTGGGGGAGTTGAGAGGCGGCGGGGGGGGGCCTTTGCAGCACCCTGCGTGGGCTGGGGGTGCCCAATTCTAGGGCCTCCGCATCCTGAGGCTGGGGATGCCTGGTGGCCGCAGGCAAACATCACAGGCTGGTTTCTAGAGAAGTCCCCCTCCCACCCCTCCTCCTCCTGAGTCTCTGGGCAAGGATGCCCCTGTCCGTCTTTCCCACCCCTGCCCCGCCTCATGTCCCCACTGCCCAAGAAAACACCTGGCAGAAACCCAGCTTCTTGAAGTGGTCAAATAAACAAGAGGCCTGTGACTCATCGTGAAAGAGGAGGCTGGAAGATGGAGAGACCCTGTGCCAAACCCATCATGTGGTGCAGTCTTCCTTCTGGGAACCCTGAGTCATAGAGGGACGCAGGAGCTGGCACGTTCCCGGGGGGGTGACAAACGGGGACGGTTTGAGTCTGTGTGCGTGCGTGCAAGCTTGTGTGTAAGTGTATGAGAAGCTGAGCATGCATACATGTGTGTGCATGCGTGTAAGCCCGTGTTAGATCTGCGCATACGCACACAAGCTTGCCTTTATTCTGTCCTCCCCTTTCCTTCTCCCCAAAATGCTTTCTGGGAACTAGACCTTGGATTAGCACCTGACGCAGGTATCTGGGTCCTACAGGATTGGTCAGCCCCTGCCCTGTTCAGCTGTCCCCACCTCCACCCTCCTCCCCCTGCCCCCTCTGCTTCCTCCCCCAGGCCAGCAGGGTGGATCCTGAAACTGGACAAAGCCTTCTTTTTCAGAGTACCACACCTATGTGTTTATTTGTGGGTCATGCCGTGTCAATTCAGGAGATGTTTACAAAAGCCCCGAGTTCTATTTTCAGTTGTTTATGCCAGGTTCATGGGGACAGCCAAGGCTGTGCACAGCAGCAGGGGAAGCTCACCATCGTTTGCTGATGCTCCTTATCCACTAGGGTAAGGTGGAGAAAGAGGAGACCGGCTCACTGGAAACCCAGCCAGCCTCAGACAGGACAAGAGCCTTAGGTGAGGGCATCACTGCCTGCTTTAGGAGTGTGCTATCCCTCATTTACCCCTTGATACCCACTAAGCCCGTGGGGCAGGTGTCTTTTCACAAGTTTGAGGACACTGTCCCCCACCCCCAGGGAAACCTGACCCTGCGCGTGGTGAGCGGAGGCGGGGTGGTGCAGCCAGGGCTCTAATTTCCCTCTTTGATTCTAGCCCATTCTGTTTTCTCCATACCAAGGCATCTCAAATATCTGTAAAGGTATTAGAAAGCTTAAGCTTCATGTTCTTCAAGTATTTTATGGGACAAACCACCTTCGGGGTTGGGGAAGGGCCTGAGGTTGTCTGGGAAAGCCACGGAAAATGGTGACACTTATGTTTGACCTGGAGCCCCACCCTCAGCTGGGTCACCTGCTCAGCAGGAGAGCCCTCCCTCACGACAGAAGAAATCCAATGAAATCTTGGAACTGTTGGAACTTAGGGTTACTTTTTCAAACCCTTGGGACAATACCTTAAATCATTCTGGTCTTCAGCCAGGAGAAGTTGTGTCCCTCAAGGTTCATTTGGCAATGTCTGGATATTTTTATGGTCCTCACGGTTGGTGGTAGAGGGTGTGGAGGCCAGAGATACTGATGAGCTGCCTATAGTCGCAGGACAGCCTCCACCATGGAGAATAACTGCTTCAAAATGTTGTTAAGAGACATACCATTCTCTGCCTGCTGTTGCAGTGGCAGGAAGAGTCCAGGATGGTGGTGGCCTCCACTTCAGAAGGACCCTTGACCCTTGCAGTGCCCTCTAGTGGAAGCACCGCTAGGTGCCTGAAGTTGCAGGTCTAGGTAATGGGCACTGCAAATTCCCTGGGGGGTGAGGATGAGCAGTCCTGCTCAGGACCTGAACCGATTTCAGCTATAGGCTGAGCCCACATGTGGTGGCCTGGGTGACAGGGCCCTGTGCTCTTCACTGTCCCTTTATTAAATCATCCTACAAGACCCTGCCTAAGAGCACCATCTGTTTCCCGCTGGCGTGATACCAGTCTTCGTTAAGAGTGGTACGAAGGGCACAGAGCCCTAAGCTAGTGAAAAGCAGAAAGAGCCCAGATCTGTGACTCAAATCCCTGATCCAAGGGTTTCTGTCCGACTCACAGTTTTCCAAAGTGACTGTACCGATTTGCGCTCCCTTGAGCCATGTGTGAAAGTACGGATGTTCTGCATCCTTGCCAACACTTAGTATTGTTTGTTTTTAAACGTGTATTATTTTGGACATTCTACTGTGTGTGGTTTTAATTTGTACTCCAATGACCCATGAAATCAAGCAGCTGTTCATAGGTTTATTGGTCATTGGATTTCATTTTTGCGAAGTCTTTCGCTCATTTTACTGTTGGATTCGTTTTACTATTTTACCATGATTGATTTTTAGGAGTTCTACACATGTTCTAGAGATGAACCTTTTGTCACATAGATGCATGCCAATCTCTTCTCCCATTCTGTGGGTTCTCTTTTCACTCCCCATAGGCCATCTATCCTAATGTTAGTATCCTGATCTTCCTTTTCATTGTACTTCTAGTTTATTTCCATTGATTTTTGTACCCCATGTTTCCTTTTCCTTAGATTCCTTTTTATTTTGCTGAATTTCATTCCTGAGCTCATTTTCCTGGTCCCTGGAAGGATATATAGAAAGCAATGTTCTCATTTCTTCACAGTTAATAGGAGTTTATTTTGCCTTCATCCTTTATTGGTAGTTTAGCTAGGTACATGATACTTTGAGAATTCTTCTTTTTCTCAAATTGAACCAGTGAAACAGTCATGAAGAAAGAATATCTCCTCAAATATCATTTAGAATATATATGTCAAATCTCATAACTTTGGTTTGGTTTTGTCTTTTTTCTCCATTCTTCTTAAAATACTTTCTCTGTTTTATGGAGGTCCAAGTTCCCTGAATGGGCCAACTGGTCTCCAACTTTTCATCCACACAAACTAGTGAGTTATCAGTGCTTTTTTAGCCTTTGGAAGAAAATCTGTCCCAGATAAAAAGAATGGAAAAACTTGGGAATTCTTGACATTTTTGGTGGATTAATGTAATTTGATGTGCAAGGTAGGAACTGCAATTAGCAGGAGGTGGCACGGACTTGGGGAAGTCTTGTGGTAGAATACCTCATCTACCCTGGACCGTCTGCTCTGGCCAGCTGGGGACACTGAGCTATTGTCTCCTGTGACCATATGACCAACTTCATTGGGAACTGACACAGCAGGATAGCCTGTTCTATGCCCTCCCCACCATGCTCTCTAGGCAGTCACTGTGGGGCAAGGTTTTCCCCAGTGTGGACCTGAAGCAGGACTGGCACCCATTCCCTACTAACTGAACTGCCATGATCTGTAGCCCACTCTGGAAGATGTTAAGTGGTGGGATGGTTCACTTTCCCTTACCTCATTTTTTTCCGGTATCATTTATTATTGCAAATCATCAGGGATTTAGGAATTTGGATGGTGCCTTTTCCTAGTTCCCAATGATTATGGAGAATTTCTTCTATTACATTGTTAGGTCATTTAGTGGGGATTTGGGAATGTAAAGATTATAAAAACAACAAAATGTTGGCATGTCAGGACACCTGGATGGCTCAGTGGGTTAAGCCTCTGCCTTCAGCTCAGGTCATGATCCCAAGGTCCTGGGATCGAGGCCCACATTGGGCTCTCTGCTCAGCAGGTAGCCTTCTTTCCCCTTTCTCCCTTCCTGCATCTCTGCCTACTTGTGATCTCTCTGTGTCAAATAAATAAATAAATAAAATCTTAAAAAAAAGAAAAAGTTTGGCATGTCATCCAAATGAAAACCTTTAAAGGAGGCTCTATGATGGAAATCATCTGTAGTTTTAAATGCATTCCAAATAGTAAATTCAGAGGTTAGGGATCAAATGTGATTAAAATCCAACTTGATATTTGGACTTTTGACTATTTCTTCGTTTTCTAGTAAAACCCTAGGCAGTTGGAGGGCTTCCTTTATTAGCTTATCCTGAAATTGTCAGTAATTTGCATCTTACTCAAGGATCCAACAACCTTGGCTTAATTATCCATGAAACTTAAGCTGGCCTTCAGCTGGAAGAGCTAATTGACCTGCTTCTTAATTCAGCAGTAGGGACTCCAAGGTGTGTCTCTGCAAATGCCTTGATTACATATATACTTTTGTGAGACTCTCCGTCTTTGTTAAGTGCCATAAATGCTAGTTTGAGTTCTTTTTTAATCAAGACAGCATGTCAAAGATTTGTATAATTGGTTCCACTTGAACTCTTACTAGTCAACACTGTTGATTTTTTTTTAAAGATTTTATTTATTTATTTGACAGAGAGATCACAAGTAGGCAGAGAGGCAGGCAGAGAGAGAGGAAGGGAAGCAGGCCCCCTGCCGAGCAGAGAGCCCGATGCGGGACTCAATCCCAGGACCCTGAGATCATGACCTGAGCCGAAGGCAGAGGCTTTAACCCACTGAGCCACCCAGGCGCCCAACACTGTTGATTTTGAATGACTGTTGGCTCTACAGCTCACCATTAAATACAGTCTCTTTCATGGCTAATTTTACTTTGAAGATTTTTAAATAAACTCTGTGTTGTTAGTTTTTTTTTTTTTTTAAAGAAGAAATCAAGCCATGTGATGTAAAGGATTGTTCAGTATTGTTCAAATATAGACTTTTCTCTATGTTGTTAATAAATAGAATTCTCAATGAGAAATTTTGAAGACCTATAAAATCATGCCATCACTCTTTTGCTTTCTTTTAAATTTTTTAAGGTTATTTATTTATTTATTTAACAGATAGAGATCACAAGTAGGCAGAGAGACAGGCAGAGAGAGAGAAAAAGGAGGAAGCAGGCTCCCCACTGAGCAGAAAGCCCGACATGGGGCTCGATCCCAGGACCCTGGGATCATGACCTGAGCAGAAGGCAGAGGCTTTAACCCACTGAGCCACCCAGGCGCCCCACTCTTTTGCTTTTTAAATTTTGAAATAATTTCAAGCTTACAATAAACTGGAAAAATAGTAAAAAACAAAAACAAAAACAAAACCCCTATTATCTCATCTCTCATTTCCCCAAATGTTACCATTTAATATAACCAATAGTATGATTATCCACATCAGGAGATTAATGTTGACTCAACACTATTAACTAATATACAGACTGTATTCTTTTCTGTCTTTTATGACTTCAGTGTGAGTGAGGAGCCTCCACCATTATTTTACAGGTCATCTCTTAATTTGTATTTCGTATTCTCTCACGAAGAGACTGAGGTTACGATTTTTGCCAGGGATGCCCCAGGAACAACGCTGAGTCTCCCGTGCCTCGTAGCATGGGCTACCTGAAATCCGTATGTCTGGTTACTAGTGATGGTCACTTTGATGATTTGGTGAAAGTTGTATCTGCCAGGTTTCTCCACTGTCAAGTTAGCTTATTTCCCTTTGTAATTAATAAGTATCTAATGGGGAGATACTTTGAGACTATGTAACTATCCCATTTCTCATCAGACTGTTATTCACTAATTTTACCATCTATGGTGATTTTTGCCTACAACAATTATTAGTATATGTTAACCAAGTAATTACTTTTTATTTCCATCATTTCTATATGTACAAACTGGAATTTTACTCTGGGTAAGAGCTGTGCTCTCTCTCCTATTTATTTACTCAATTATGGATTAGTATTAGTATGGACTTGTGGGTATGTAGCCGATTCTAGGCATTATAATTCATTACTAGCATTATATATTTTGTTGCTCAGCTTGTCCCAGATGTAGTCGTTGGGAGAGCCTTCAAGTTGGCTCCTGTTTTGGCATGATCCCATCATTTTTGGATCACCGTCTTATTTTCTGGCACCACAGAATGTTCCTGGCTGATCCTGTACATTCCCTGGGCCAGCTCTAATGTCATCTGTTTCTCTGGGGAGCCCTGTTCCCTTTCAGAAGAGAATGTTGCTTAGAAGTCAAGATCTGGACACGAGGGGTGCTCACCACTACCTGGCTGTCACTGCTTCTCGGCTCTTTCATTTGTCATTTAGGTTCATTGGTTTCAATGTTCCATTTTGGATTCCCTTCACATTCTGTGTGCAGGGTAGGGGGGAGTAAGACAGTCTCTATTTCCTTTACTGAAGCTATGTTTTACTGCCAGACATTGAAAGCCAGAATTCAATACTTCTACATCCCTTACCTCTCTGTTCTCCCTTCTTGCATTGCATGTTCAGAGTACACAATATGTTTAACGAGTCTGATACAGTTCCTAAGCAAGCTTGGGAGCACCTTCAGTCCTCCAGACTGGTGGAGAGGCTGGCTGGCTGGCATTCCCCTCAGGGTCTGAGGGCCTGGCAGATCTGTCCATCCCTGTGCTTTGTAGCTCAGCTCCATCTCTCAGACACACCTCTCAGCAAGAGAAAGGATGTATCATGCTGAGGGAAAACTTTTCATCAGTAGGATTTTGGATTGCTCAAATACTAGTCCAACCTTAGTTTTTGGGGTTTTACTCTCAATATGCTTCAGTTCCCCTGATTGGAATACTATAAATTTCTGGCTTGGGAAAGAGATTTCCTGTTGCAATATGCATCAGATATTCCTACCCATGGTGTGGACTTGTTTTTAAGATAACAAGTTGTTGCTGTTTTTCCCCTGTGCTTTGATTGCCCAAAGTCAGAGGAGATGTATGAAAATAGGTACTTTAATACACTGTTGGGGGGAAATAAATTATTTCAAAATTTTCCAAAATGAATTTTGCAACACATTCTATAAGATGAAATATGTTGATATTCTTTTACTTCTTAATTTCCTCTCTGGGAATCTATTCTGGGGAAAAGATAAATAAATATTAAAGAAAAAAGGAAAAGAGATTCATTTTGGCACTTTCACAGTAGTAAACGAGAAAAAACTTGAAATATTCAATCATAAGAAAGGTGAAAAATGATTATAAATGTACTTTATAGACTCTTGTGGAATAATGAGCAACTTTCCCAATAAATATATTAGAAACATGGACAAGACTTATGACATAACATTAAGCTCAAAAAGAAAGATATTGGCTTAGTGCCAATAAAATTTATTATAACAGGGTGGAGAAAATAAGGTTTTTCATTTCTAGTGAGGATAAGTGGGTAGACTCAGCTAGTAGATTTAGTTCTATTGATATTGAAGATTATTTATATTTTCCCCCCTTTAAAAAAAAGATTTTATTTATTTATTTGACAGACAGAGATCACAGGTAGGCAGAGAGGCAGGCAGAGAGAGAGGAAGGAACGCAGGCTCCCCGCTGAGCAGAGAGCCTGATGCGGGGCTAGATCCCAAGACCCTGGGATCAAGACCAGAGCCAAAGGCAGATGCTTTAACCCACTGAGCCACCCAGATGCCCCGAAGATGATTTCTAATGCTAAAAAGAGTCATTCTCAAACAAAAGGGGATGTGGCTGGCAGAATCATCTGGAAAAATCTTTCCAAAATACATGTCTGCATGTTCAGCTCTTATGCCAATACGCTTAGACACACACACACACACACACACACACACACATACATACACAAATGCACACAGTCACTGGGACTAACATCCATGGTTCTCATTCTCTACCATGAAGATGCATCACCAGGGGATTGGGGAAATCTCCACTGAGAAGGCAATGGGCCTTCCTTAGGCATGGGGCGGGGTTGGCACACAGATATAGATTAGCTCCTGCAAGTCTTTGCTAATAACTCCACTAAATTTGTTTAAAAATATATAAAGCAATATTTGGGAAACCCAGAAAAAAATAGGAAGTTACTTATAATCCTCCATCTCTAGCTAGTTTGCATTTTTGTGCATCTTATACCTGTGTTTTAGAAAAACATAATGCTCAGAAACCCCTCCCTAGCCCTTCCTTGCTTGTGAAGGCAGGTGGTTTGGGCATGGGCTCTAGGGCTGATACTCTCTGGGTGTATGACTTTGGGGCACTCCTTCATCTTTTTGAGGTTGTCTCTGGTTATCTGAATAAAACCAGAAGATGATGATAGTTCTTGCCTTGTAAAACTGTAGTGAGGATGAAGGAAAATGCCTACATATGACCCTTGGAATAACACCTTACAGGTGGTGAGCACTCAGTACATTTTATTATCAGTATTGTTATCATTATTATTATTATTAAGTAAATAGCTTTATTTGTAACAGAGCCACTGTCTGTGAGCCATTTCTGGTCAGCAGGCTTGCTTCTCACAGTGTTTTAAAACACTAATGAATTAACATCTGAAAAGTGAGAGATTTCACATAAAAATTTCAAATTTCTCACTTCTCCTGAGAAAAATCTGGGCATCTGGCAGCCCTGGGCCAACATTCCTGTGTGGTGGAAATTGGCACGAGGGAGAGTGTCCCCTTCAGGGACAAGGTCAGAGCCTCAAGGTCAGGACCTGCTTCACTTGCTGCCTCCAGAGGCTAGTCCCTGAAGACAGTGGGCCTTGTGACCTCCCATTGAGAAATGCTTACCCTCCTCCTTCTCCCAAATGATACTGTCCGTTTGCTAAAAGCATGGAAGATCCAGTTTGAGAAGCCAGGCAGACACACAAGGTGAAATTATTGCCGATTGTGGATGACCAAGGACACCATGAAAAGCAGGCCTTGGACTGGGGGATGGGCATAAGGGATCTGGGCACTGGGCTTCAGAACAAGGTTGGAGCAGGTCGAAGGTCTGGGAAGCTGATCAGAGTAGACTGGGGAGGAGCCTGTTGTGTAGGGTCTGGTGCCCAACAAAGGTCCCGCCAGAGGGACCCCAGCCTCCCGGATCCCCTGTGTAGGTTCTAGGATTCCAAGTTCTGAGAGCAGGGCCAGGGAGCACAGGACCAGCTTCATGGACTACAGACCAGCCATTGGACCAAAATGATCACAGCAAGACCTGCGGTCAGCCTAACTGTGCATTGAACCAAAGAGCTCTGGAGACCAGATACACCATACCCTCTCTGAGCCGGCCCCGGTCACTGTGGGGTCTCCTGGTGTGGCTGAGGAACCGAGGGTGGGAGAAGTTGCAGATGTTTAGAACAGAGGAGTGTGGCCGTGGGTCAGGATGCAGCCTGAGGGCATAGGGTAGAGTGGGTTAGCTGGTGTAAACATTGAGATTGGGACCCTGGTCTCATTTTCACTGGTACCTCTCGGAGCAGACCACGGCTCCCCATGATGTCACACTCATTCCTAAGAACCTTGACTGCTGTTCCTCAGATGTTGTTTCACCTGTGGGTATCCTGACACATGGGTTCCGATGCAGCCAGGTGCATGGGAGGAAGGGCTCAGGGACCCTTGCTGGAACCTTGGGGCCATAGCCCTCCCCAAGGTCACAGTCAGTGACTCCTGTTCCCACATGCCATCTCCTTCTTGGTAGGAGGGAACTGCTTCTGGCCAGTGGCCCTGAGTTGTGGGTGAGCAGAGTGCATCTTCAAGGACAGAGAACACTCAGGAATCCACATCTGTGTACCCTCAAACATCGTCCCAAGTCCCGGAGTTCCGGCTGTGGGCACACACGGAGCCTGTCACCTCTAGGTCCTCACGGCCCACCCGAGGGAAGTGCTGCTCTGCAGCCAGGGGTGAGGAAGGGTGAGGTCAGCAAGACCAGGCAGCCCCCCAGCCCCTCTCCCCCTCTGCAGGTGCCCCAAGGTCTTTTCCTTGTCCTCCAGTAACTCACTCTACTCATATCTGCACCCTGGAAAATCTCTAGTCTGTGGTTCTAGATGTCAAGCCCCTACTTCAGATTTCTCTCAAGAATTCCCATGGAAGCAACCCCTGGGGGGGCTCAGTCGGTGACACATCTGCCCTTAACTCAGGTCATGATCCCAGGATCCTGGGATCGAACCCCGAGTGGGGCTACCTGTTCACTGGGAGTCTGCTTCTCCCTCTCCCTCTGGTTATGCGCTTTCTCTTCTCTCTCTCTGTCAAATAAATAAATAAAAGATTTTTTAAAAATTCCCATGGAAAATGATGGAACAAATGTCAAAATAGTCCAGAGAAGTGAGTCAACACTGGAACATGAGGAAGGCTGATACAGGCAAGAAACTTCGGGAAATTGAAACTAATGTAACATAGTGTGTTGACTGAACTCTAATCCAACAAACAGACAAGTAAGAAAAATACCCTGGTGTGTCTGGAAATTTCTGAAACATACAGAGTAGTGGGTCGGATTGAAGGAGGTACATTCTGGTAGAGTTTCTGTGTACTAGAAAATCTCTCTGGGGAAGCAGGTGGAGACCCCAAGACCAAGGCTTCACGGGCTAGGGCCCTGAGGGTGTGAAGCCATGGGACAGTTTGAGGAAATGCATCAGGGCTCGGTGTGGTGCTGGGTGGGCAGAGCCCTTTGGGGCTCTGGCTGGCCAACAGAGGAGAAACACCTGGAGAAGCATTGTGTTTCTTACCTCAGCCTCCATGGAGGACAACAGACACCCTCAAAGTCAGAGCCACAGCCTCTAGAAGGGGGACTGTGGTAGGGCAGTTAGGGAACATGGGAGAGGTGGCAGTGAGCCACTTGGCCTGAAACACTGACCTGGGGTCCCTTTAAGGGATGACAGAGCCATCCTTTATCTGTGACCTGAGATGGGTCAGATTGGGGGTAAGGAGCCCGAAGCAGAGGGAAAGCACATCTTTTGGGGTCCTGAAGGTCAGCTCAGAGACAAACATAGGTTCTCATCCCAGGTGTTCAAGTGACCAGCTGTGTGATCTTCAGGCCCAGTTTTCTCATCTGGAAAATAGGTCTAATCTCAGCACCCAACACCCAAGAATTTTGTGAGGCCTCTCAGTCCTGATATCTGGAAAGTGCCACAGCATGGAGATTTTAGGGTGCTGCTGGAAACTAGGCCCCCCAGACTTAGAGCCGGACACCAAAAACTCTGGTAGAGGGAGACATTCAAAGAGTATTTGTTGAATCTAGTTGATTTGTTTTAGTTCTCCAGTGCTGCATGATTCCAGCTTCTGCCTCCTCAGGAGGCTGCAAAGGATTTTAGGCAGGTAGCCCGACACTGGGGTTGGGGGACTCTCATCCAAGGTGGCCGACTTGCAGGGTTAGCTAATGTGTCCTGCCTATTGGCAGAGGCTCCATTCCTGTCCATAAGGCTTGCGGTCCCCCACATCATGCGTGGTGTCCAGATTCCGAAGACCACCATCCCGACATCCAGAGAGAGGGGCAGAGAGCCAGGAGGAAGCCGAATCCTTTGTACAACTTAGCATAGGAAATCGGGTATTGTCAACCTACTGCCACAGCCACTGGCCAGGAGCCCCCACCCAGATGTGAGTGAGGGAGACTTAGCCCATGGCTTGGTGTAACCACACTGCAAGAAGGGAGTGTGCAATGGAATCCGTACATACAAATACAAGCATGTGTCATTGGAACGTACATACTACCCCTGACACATTAGTGGTCTTATTGGAAATCGTGTGTGAGTTCCCACCCATCTTTTGTCAAAAACTACTGGCAATCAGAAGCCCGTCTTGTCTGTCCCATGTGTGAACAGAGGTGGACCTTTCTTGCCAAACTTCTGAACTTGAAAACAACGGTCTGGAAATATTTAGAAAAATGAAAAAAAAAAAGTTGGCTGGGCTCATAAGGTAGCATAAAAAACAGAACACCAAATATCAATTCAGGAATTCATCAAATTTCTATTGAATTGCAAAATTTCTTGCACTTGGAAAAATAATAAAAACTGGCTATGAGACTCGGTGATGTCGCTGCCCAATCACAGGGGAAGGGGTGGGAATGGGGTGGGACACGGGCTCCAGGGACATGCAGGGGGGACATATGCCTCTTATTTATGGCCTTCCCTCTGCTCCTGCCTGTGACCCCACTCAGCCCCTAAACTCTAATCATGTGGCCTTGCTTCCTTCTTCCCAGAAAACCCAGACTCTCCCTCTCTCTTCTCTTGTTTAATTTTTACTTACTTTTTAAATTTCTTTTCAATGTTCCTGAATTCATTGTTTATGCACCAAACCCAGTGCTCCTGCCATACGTGCCCTCCTTAATACCCATCACCAAGATGCCCTTCAATGGACGAATGGATAAGGAAGATATGGAAGATATGGAGTACTATGCCTCCATCAGAAAGAATGAATACCCAACTTTTGTATCAACATGGATGAGACTGGGGGAGATTATGCTGAGTGAAATCAGTCAAACAGAGAGAGTTAGTTATCATATGGTTTTGCTTATTCGTGGAATATAAGGAATAACACAGAGGACATGGAGAGACGGAGAGAAGTGAGTTGAGGAAAACTGGAGGAGGAGACGAACCAGGCACTCCCTTGAAGTCACTGCTCACTCTCTGTGGTCAGAGCGTGGTCTCCTACCCTCCCGTCCTTTTCCCAGAAGGCGTTGAGCGGATCTTGAAATACAGAAGAAGACCTCGAGATTCGGCCACCAAATCAGGGCTGCAGTGGTGATTTACTCCCACCTCTTTGCACCATGGGGCTCCCCGTTTACCAGAGAACTCTGGCCTTTGCAAGCTTCATGGCCATCCTTCTGTTTCAGGATATGTGCTTCAAACTTCTTCCTTTGTCACTCATTCCTGAGGTCAGTGGGGATTATGTTTTCATTTTCAGTGAGACGTTATTTAATCCATGTTGCGCTGAATGTTATTTTTCATGGGTGTTAATGGTCCAGATTTCACCCAGAAATTTCCTTTACCCAGTCTCTTACTTTGCCTGATAATGCTGTTGTTTTTGCCAGGGGCTGGGGCTGTCTGCTGGGGCCCCCAAGCCTCACTGTGCCATATCTGGTTGACTGGCCCCCTGGCTGCTAAGCCAAGTATATTGGTTAAAATTAAGGAGAGAATGGCCTGTTTATTCAGAAAGCCATTCCTATAGGAGCTGTGTGTTGGTACCAGCAAAGGTCCAACCATCCAAGAAATCCCCTGTTGACCTTGCAGGTCACACAGGGCCCTCCTCTGCCAACTGCCTTGACCCTCTCCAAGCTGATCTCCCCCAACGCCTAGTCCCAGCTCCCCCTGTTCTACCCCCATGATCTCTACTCATACTCACCCCCATGGATCCAGGCAGTGAGCTGAAACACCTTTCCCCCTACAGTCCATCGTTGGGGACCCCTTGCTTCCCAGACCAATGGCAGAAGGGAAGCAGACCCCAGCCTTGAGCAACAAATGTGGGAGTCCCCTTTGTACTGAGGCTTTTTTTCCAGTAACAGTTTATGTCGTGAGGCATTGGCTGTGGGCTGCCTGGTAATAAACCTCGTGGCTGTGGCCTCTGGGTCCTGCTACGCCATATGGAGGTCCTGGTTCTCCAGTGCCCCAGCTCTATAAGCATCACTGTAGCTCTGTCCCCTGGGAAGCAGGTGGCAAGGCCCCCATCTTCCCTCCCCAAGGCTGAAGGCTTGTCTGTGCTGCTCAGGTGTGTGAGCCCAGCCAGCTTGCTCCAGACACATGGGGGCAGGCAGGAGATCCGTTTCCTGCACACCCCCTTTCTTCTGTAACAGCCCCCTTGTCTCCTTTGGGAATCTCCCCCCCAATATACCACTGTGCTACCCAACCTTCTGGCCACATCATTCCATACCCTGGACCCAGTTGGACTCTCGTTCCTGAGGATTTGATGCTTGAGCAAGTGAGATGGGCTGGAAGAGTGGAGCAGTGCCTGGAGAGGCATGCCTGGACTCTGTCCAGGCCACTTTCCTCACTCCGTTATTAGTATCTGATAATCAGTTAAGGGGAGTGGCTAGCTGGCTTCAGGGGAAGGTTCCAGAAAGACTAAAAATGAGATAAGTGAGCAAGTTCACAGTCTCCTGGGGCATCCTCCACTCTGACCTTCTCATGGACAGGTCATCTGCCCCCTGAACTTTGTAGAGGTAGAAACTTCTAGAACCATACAGGGAGACTAAAGTAGAAAATTGTCACATGAATTCCCTAGGACTGCTCACTCCAGCAAAAGAAATTAGAAAGAGTGTCCTTAGCAGCTGGCACTGACAGCTGGACAAGACGGACCCCGACGGACAGACTGCAGCTGGGAGCAGGGAGGCCGGGAGTATCCCCCATCCTCTTCGTGGAGCATAAATGAGTGCTTTTTTCTTGCTGTTGAAAGAACAAGGTGAGTTAGGAGTCCACCGGAAAGGAAACACGTTTGCCACCGCGTCTTCGCTGAAGCAAATGTGGAGATTCCTGAGGAGAGAGTGTGGCTTGGGGAAGGCTCTCCGGTGGCTGGGGATGTGGCTATTGCAGGGCTGAACCTGGGCATCCACCCTTCACAGGCAACCCTCAGAGGAGGGGTGTGTGTGTGTGTGTGTGTGTGTGTGTGTGTGTGTGATGTTTGTGCATTTGTACACAGTGTGTGCGACCTGTGTGTCTGTATAGTGTGACCTGTGTGTACAGTGTGTGTGATATGTGTATGCATGTATATAGTGGTGTGTGTGTATGGTGTTTTTGATGTGTGTGTATATACAGTGTGTATGTGTACAGTATGTGTGTGACCTGTGTGCGTGTGTACAGTATATGTGATATGTGCATGTACAGTGTGTAACCTGTGTGTGTACAATGTGTGTGATGTGTACAGTGTGTTTGACCTGTGTGTGTGTACAGTGTGTGGTGTGTGTGTGACCTGTGTGTGTACAGTGTGTGTGGCATGTATGCATGTGTACAGTGTGTGTTATATATGTGCATGTGTACAAAGTGTGATGTGTATGTGCCTGTACAGTGTGTATGTATGGTGTGCATGCATGTGTACAATGTGTGTGCATGTGTACAGTGTGTGTGACGTGTGTGCATGTGTACAGTGTGTTTGACATGTGTGCATGTGTACATGTGCGTGTGACATGTCTGCGTGCATGGAGTGTGTGTATGCAGGCCCAAGAGGGCCCTCAGTGTATTCCCTGGGACTCAGATTACTAGATGTTTCACTTTTTCTTTTTTTTTTTTTTAAAGATTTTATTTACTTTATTTGACAGGCAGAGATTACAAGTAGGCAGAGAGGCAGAGGCAGGCAGAGAGAGAGAGGAGGAAGCAGGCTCCCTGCTGAGCAGAGAGCCTGATGTGGAGCTCCATCCCAGGACCCTGGGATCATGACCTGAGCTGAAGGCAGAGGCTTTAACCCACTGAGCCACCCAGGCGCCCCACTTTTTCTTTTTTTCTCTTTGAATGTGACTTCTGTCAGGACCCCTCTCTTTCTGAAGCACCGACGGCGTTCTTATTCTCTGCCAACAGCCTCTAGGCTCTAAGGCTGCAGGAGGATTTCCAGTCCCAGGAAGCTTCCCCACCAGGGCTGCAGTCCTGCCCATCCTCATCCTTCAGTGCCCGTAACACCTCCATCCCCATTTCTCTATAATTTTCTCTCCCGAAGAATATTCTCTTCACTTGCTCAGCCCTACTGGCCCCGCCCTAAACACCAGCCTGGGGTTTGTCTTCCTTCTCCCCACACATCCATCTTTTCAGTGTGATGCAGCATGGCCTTGGGAAGAAGTATCCTGGCTCTGGGGTCTGAGATGTTCCACTTCACTCCCTTCCCTCCCCATCTTCCACAGATTCTGGGACCTTGGGCAAGTTGTCTAACCTTGGAATGCCTCCATGTCCCCCTTTGTGGGATCAGATGGCAGGACTGACCTCAGTTAGTTCTCATGTAAAGTACATTAGAAGCACTCCGTAAGTCCTGGTGTTGTGTTTGCTCTAACTGTCCCGAAGGACTTTCTGAACCAAAGGCTTTTAGGGAATTAAGGCTCTCAATTCTGTGTAGGCACCACTACCAGGACAGTGCCTGCAGAGCGGGCATCAGGTGTCCCTTTTTTGTCGCCACTGAGGAGTGACAGGCAGGATTGCAGAAAGACCACATCTATAGCCGGTCAACTCAGTTCTTCCAATCATACATCCACACATCCAACCACTATTTGGTGCCTTGCTCTTAAATGGATGGCAAGAATCAAGGAACAATTAAGGAAAATCATCTACAGGAAGCCTAGAGACCAAAATCATGAGAGACTATGGACTCTGAAAAACAATCTGAGGGGTTTGAAGTGGCGGGGGGGGTGGGAGGTTGGGGTGCCAGGTGGTGGGTATTATAGAGGGCACAGCTTGCATGGAGCACTGGGTGTGGTGAAAAAATAATGAATACTGTTTTTCTGAAAATAAATAAATTGGAAAAAAAATTTAAAAAAATTTAAAAAAAATGGAACCCAGAGAAAATCGAGACATTGCCAGAAGCAGAAGACAAGAATTGTAATTATGGGACTGTTAGATCCTTTCAAAATACTCAAGCAATTGAAAAAACAGTATTTCCTAACATTTGCTAGGTCAGATAGATCGTTTGCAAAAAATAGTGCTAAAAACACAGAAAACCAAGATAATAAAAAACGATGCAATTATTAACTCAAGGAAAAACAAAAAGTTGTACAACACAAGACTCAATAGTGAACATAATTTTATCAAATCCTAGGACTTAATCACATTGGGGAAGAGGAGAAAGGGAGCAGGTTTGGAGTATAGTTAATAGAGCTAATCCTTATCAATTCTGGATCCTTAACAGAGGGATAACGTCTACTGGTGGGCACCCAGATATGCCAGGGCAAGCATATTGTTTAGAAATACAAGAAGTAACAGAATTTTTAAAGGCCTGAAAATATGATCTGAAGGTGAGAAGGTTTGAGTGATGTTGGGAAATGAGTATTTGTTCAACCCCTACTGTACTGCTTGGTCTCCTTAAGCTATGCGTGTACTACCTTGACAAGAACTAAAATTATTTTTTAAAGGGTGTTGGAAAAGAAAAAGGAGGTTTGGAAGAAGGTTCTGGTCAGCCAAAGTCAGATGCTGCCATGTAGGAACTCAGGCCTTGTATAAACAAAGAGAAGCCAGAAATTATGATTTTTCCATAAAACACCATGATTTTTAAATGGTGGTAAATAATTCAGAAAAGACTTTAAAACGGTGTGAAGGCCAAAAATCAGCACATAAACACCATGTCTGCTGCCCACATGCACCTCGAGTGTGCCATGGTGAGGATGTCCCTAATTATGATTCTTCGACAGCATCCATATTAGCTTCTAGGGTTGCTGAGGCAAATTACCAAAGTCTTGGTGGCCTAAAACAATACCAGTTTAATCTCTTACAAAGGGTTCTGGACCAGAGGTCCAAAATCAGTTTAACTGGCCTGAAGTCAAGATGTCGTCAGGACTGGCTGCTTCTGGAAGCTCTGAAGGGAGAATCTGTTTCTTGTTTTTCTCAGCTTCTAGAAGCACCTGCATTCCTGGCCTTTTCCTCCATCTGCAACTGTGTCTCCCCAGTATCTGTCCCTATTATCACATCTTCTCTGACCCAGACTCCCTTTCACACTCTTAATGACATTGGGTCCACCAGGCGCTCCTGCACAATCTCTCCATCTCAAAAGCCTTAACATGATTGCATCACATAAACACGTAACCCATTTGGCCCTCTAAAGTGACATTCATAGACTCTAGAGATTAGAATGTAGACATTTTGGAGGAGCCATTATTCAGCCTGGGGGTCTTGACCACTAATGGGTCATGGGAACAATTTAATGGATCCCAAAGAGCATTCCTAAACATGAAATAGAATAGAATCATTGGAAGGACCATACTTGGTACAGGTAAGTGCTGCCCCATAAGAGTTTTATCGTTTTCACACATATATCTATATACACAGCATATATGTGAATAGAGTATCCCAAAGCTAAATGTTGGGAAAAACCACTGGTCTGAACAACTGGTGGTATACTTTGCACAATGCTCACAGTGAAGAGAGGGAAGGACTTCCATGGCGGTAATCAGGCTCTGCCTTCCATTGGCTGTGTGACCTTCAGGAAGTTAATTAACCTCTCTGAGCTGGTTTCCAAGATTATGAAAAGGGGATAACCATACTATTGCCCAGGGTTGTTGTGGAGATCAAATGAAAACATGTGAGCCTCCTTTGGAGATATACAGCACTCTGTAAGGTCATGTAGCTGGGCTAGTTCACACCTGCAAATCACTGGATTGCCTTGAATTAAAAAGTCTCGGGAGGAAAGGTTTTCCAAATTTGCTTTTACCCCACTTTCCACAAGATGGCATCCTTGAGACACAGGGAAGTGGCTATGGGGGGGCCCACTGAGGCAGCAGGGTTTCAGGGACATTGACTTCAGACTTTAAAGGGTCGAGGCCTCCTTGCAAAGGATTGTTCCATGAAAAGACTATACGGTCCTGACTTACTTCTTCCCAGGGGCAAGACTGACGAGGCATTCCCTGTCCTCTGAGCAGTTGCAGATCGCTGTGAACAGTGCCTGATCAAATGATCGACAGAATCCAAGAAGCTCCTGAGGTTTCCCACTCACCCAGTAAACCTTTGTCAGGGCTTCCCGGTCCAGGTGCTGCCTTGCGGCATCTCTGCCTCCCTGCATCCAGGCATGCCTGAGAGGAGAGGGGACGGAGTAGAGCAAGGGACTGCAGAGAGGGATAGGACAGCTCAGCTGCCAGATTGCGGTTTCTACCTGGCTTCTAAGATGTGGCAGGGTCCCATCACCACAGACACACAAACAGCAAAAGTTAGCCCTTGCATACAAAGTTACTGCCTTTTCTCTTCCTTTCCTCCAACCCCAAGTTTCTGGAAAGAGGAATGTATGCCCCATGTCAACTTTCATTCTTTATCACCTTAGACTTTTCACACACAGTTGCACAGATCCAGGCCCCTTTTTCCGGTGACCTCCTGGTTGCAAATTTCACACCTTTCCTCAGCTACCTGGAAGCAGACACCTCCCCTGCTCTGTGAACCCCAGGTCTCAGCCACTTCCCCAAACCCCTGTGTCCTGGCTGCAGAGCTCCCCACACCCTTGCACCTCCCCCTGCCCCTGCTCAGCCTTCTGGCACTGAGCTCTGTCTCCTGTGTCTTTCCTGCATTTATCTGGAACAGGGCTCCTGGCTAAGTGCCTTCCCAGAACTACCATCTGCAGGGCAACCTTAGGCAGAATCAGTGTCATGTCCATTTTGCAGGGAAGGGAACAGAGGCTGGGAGCAGTGAATGAGTCCCCAGGTCACGTGGCCAGCTAGAGTCCCAAGTCTGACACTGTCTCTCCGTCCACCTGCCCGTGGCACGCTGACAGTCATGGCTCAGACTATAGAAAACATTTCCTTAGGCTACAAAATTTATTTCTTCATAAAACATGGGTTGGGGCTTAATTTCACCAGAGAGTTTTTTATACTCTTGCAAACACAGAAGAAGGAAGACTTTAGTAATCAGCTGCAAGTCCCAGAGAGCGATTTTCCCAGGATAAAATGACACTCTAACTTGATATGGATGGTTCTGTAACATCCCCTTCCTTCCTCCTTTCCTCAAATTCAAGCACTGTAATTAGAAAAGAATTCTGTCCTTTCCCACATCGGCCATAAAGTGGCCCGGGGAGGGAATGCTGGTCAAGAAGAAAGACCACGTGGTGTCCTGTGGTCTGTGTGTGAAGAGACATGCCAACAGAACAGAAAATAAGAACAAATTAAGATGTACAAATGCTGCTCAGCCTCCACCTGTGAGTCAGGGATCCTGGAGTCCCCAGGGCTCCCTTTCAGAAACTCCCTCTGGGTCTGTTGGTCTGTTTGAAGCTGCTCCAAGGTTGGGGGGGGTGTCATCATGGAAGGAGAAGGACATTTTATAAACTTCCTGCTCACTCATGAGCGTTGAGGGGCGTGTGGGGGCAGAACCTCCAAGCGGCTGAGTGTCCAGACGGTTCTCATTTCCCCGGGTAACCATGGAAAACATGAATCAGAAGCCCGGGCCCCACTTGGGGGGCCGCAGTGTGGGGTGTCCAGCTGTTGACTCAGAGGTCCGGCTCTGCGGGGGCCTTCCTGTAATCTCCCATCCAGGGAAGGATTTTCCCTGGATGCCGGGTTTCTGCAATTGTCTGTT
Source organism: Neogale vison (assembly GCF_020171115.1). Classification (NCBI taxonomy): domain Eukaryota; kingdom Metazoa; phylum Chordata; class Mammalia; order Carnivora; family Mustelidae; genus Neogale; species Neogale vison. The sequence continues at coordinate 44,134,706 of NC_058093.1, forward strand.
CCCTGGGGGGCCCTGCCCAGCCAGCTTAGGGGGTTCCAGGCCCTGCTGCCCTCGGTTGGCCATGATGACAGCTGATGGAACACATCTTGGTGGCAATCCTGTGATCTGGAACAGTGTCTCAAATCCCCAGAGCAGCCCTGGGGATGGTGTTCTTCTACCCACTTTACAGATGAAGAAAGCAAGGCCTCACATCAGATCCATGTCCAGGGCTCTCTTACTGGAGTCCAGGCTCTTGATCCATGTCAGGAGCTAATTGAGCACAGCTTTTTGGGATTTTTTTTTTTTTTTGGTGGACTTCGTACTCATCCAAGTAATTCCTTTCCTCTTTTTTTTTTTAAGTAACAAATAACTAACATGTAACAAACATAGGACATTATATCAGTTTCAGGTATACAATGTAATGATTCAATATGTGTATAGACTGTGAGGTGATCACAAGGTGAGTCTACTTAACATCCTGAGAACAGCTTTGAAAGCACCTCTAAAAAGACTCTGTAGTCCCCTTGTCTGGCCCTTTCCTGTGGCAATGGCCACGGGATGTGGTGGGGTCACTCTGAATGTCCAAAGGCGCCCAAGTGCCCACTGAGCCCTGGCTGTGAACTCAGAAGTTCTCCAGCTCACACAGATCTCTCAGCTCTGCACTCAGCGTGCTCCTTCCCAGAGAGAAGAGGGTGCTGGTTCTCCATCCCAACCCCTTACCTGGCCACTCTGCTGCTGTGACTGGAGTAGAAAGCCTGCCTCTCCGGGTACAGCCAGGGGCCCCTGGGGTCTGACCAGCAGCCAGCAGTTTTATCCACTGACCCTCAGTGGTGGGTGCTGTCACTGTCCCCACTTTACAGACCAAGGTTCAAATCCTGGCCCTGCTGCTTGATGGCGGAATGAGCATGGACGATTCACTGACATTCTGGTCCTCAGTTTCTTGGTCTATAAAGTGGGATCCTCTGAGGACACAGCCCTCAAAGATCCTCCAAATTTCTATGGGGACCCGTCAGTTCCCTGAACACATGGGCTGGGAGAAGGGGGTGGGACCAAGTCTCCACACTGGAGGACAGAGGCAGCTGCATGCTGAGAGAACATCTGATAGAGTGCAAACCGGGAAATGGCCAGCTTGGGCTGCCAAATCTGTCAGGAGGCACTGGGTCAAGCACTGGCTAGGACCCAAGGGAGGAGCAGTGGGGCATAGATCTATGGTCCCCATGGGGCCACCATGGGGCTGAGGCCAGCAGCCAAACCCGGAGGTGAAGGCTGCAGCTGCGACAGACAGGCCACAGCTATGGTGTGGTGATTCCCAGGCCACAGAGGACTTTAAGAGACCCAGGAGGTGCTGTCCTCACACCTGCAGGGGGATGCACCCCAGGCTGCCCATTCTTAAAGGCACAGCCACTGCGTTTTTCAACAGATGAACACATATGTCTAACCTTCGGCCTTGTTTGTCTGTCTCTGGGAGTGAAGGTAAAATGCTCTTGGTGGCATTATTTGCAACAGTGAAAAATAAAGAGTTATATTTCTGATCACAAAGGGTGGCTAAAAACACAAGTGTATGAGCCTTTGTGAAAGATCAAATTTCAGAAAATGGCTTGATGCCAGGAAAATTACAATATGACGGTTGTGGAGAAAGTGGTCTGCCCAAGTACATGTGTGCAACGCAGAGAGAACCAGAGATGCCCCAACACCCTTTAAATGCTTTTCTTTGTTTTGAATTACGGGGGAGTCTTAGATCCTTGCACTTTCTTCTACAAGACTTCTTTGCCGAATGCCTGGGTGGCTCAGTCCGTTAAGCATCTGCCTTCCGTTCAGGTCATGGTCCTAGGGTCCTGTAGTCGAGTCCCACATCATGCTCCCTGCTCAGTAAGGAGCCTGCTTCTCTCTCTTCCTCCACCCAGCCCCCTCATGTGCTGTCTTCCTCTCTGTCTCTGTCAAATAAATAAATAAATAAATAAATTTTTAAAAAGACTTTTTTTGCAAACAACCCAAGTAAGGAAGAAGGAGTCACGTGCTGGTTGAGAGAGAAGTCGGAGAAGGGAGGGCCTGGGTGTCCCAAGAAGGCTGTGGACTGAGACTCGGAGCAGATGCTTCTTCACGGTTTTCCCATGCCCCACCCCCCGGTGGGCCATCCCTAGGTTCTTTGGAAACAGGGAAAAGACATACTATGTAACTACTCATTTTTAATTGAGAACTGTCCTACATAGTTGAGCACAGAAACTTGGATCAAACAAAGAATAAAGACTGAGCCAACATCACATGAGAAGTCACGAGGAAGAATCAGGAAACGCAAAATGTAACTTCTGCCCAACATTTAACCACAGTGTTTCTCTTCAGAGTCTCTGTAGCTTGTTGGAGGGAGGCAAGAGACCTCCCAAAAGACTAAACGTTGGTGGAGGCGGATAATGTGTCTGGAGGGAAGAGAGGGTTTGGCAGGGCAGGAAAGAAGGCAGTTTAGACCAGTACACTGAGAAAGTTCCCTCCCTCTGCCAAGGGCTGGGCAAAGGGGCAGTGGGTGGGCCATCCCCTGGGGCTCTTCCTTTGTAGTGAAGGGTGGGCAGAGAGGCAGGTGAATTCTGGTCCTTCTGTGACACCTTCAATGGCCCCAAGGAAGGATAACCAGACCGAGACTCAGTCACAGCCTGTGGCTTCGGTGCTCCATTTAAGATTTTCTCAGATGGTCACCAGCCCTCACTAAATCATCCTAAAGTCTTAAAAGAGCCTCTGTAGATACTTCTTTAAATAGACTCACTGGAGACCCTTCAACAGGTGACCACATGACCTGGAAGATGGCCAGTCCAGATCTAGAGAAAGAGAACAGCCCAAAGCCCCAGTGAGGGTGGAGTCAGGTGGGGACTGTGACAACGGGCAGAGGCTACGGTGATTTCAGCATGGTGACACCTGGGACCCAATACAGCATTTGTGGGTCTGGTGATGTTGAAAAACTCGTTGCACATTTTTGCAAGACTAGATTGTTTGGTAGCTTTATTTTGTAGTGCCTCTTAAAATTTACCTATTTGAAAAGATGAGGAGTGTCTTATTTTGTTTTAATTAACATTACTTTGGGTTTTACCCAACTGGAGAGACAAAGCATCTCTTCAAGGTTACTAGCCATTTGGGTACATTCTGCTCTCAACGATTACTCATGTCCTCTCATCCTTGTATGACACAGGTCACTCAACTTCTGACTTGTCACATGTGAGGTCATGACTTGAGGTGGTTTCTCAGAGTGACAGCTTTTCTCTGACCAAATGAAAGTCTTCCTGGCCATCTCTCTGGTGAGCAGAGTTTTTCTGGTCTCTTCTTCACACAAAGAACAGTCAATCAAGGACCCTGCTCGATGCAGTCACCCCACTTCTATCTCCCTCATTCGAATGTTCCCACAGTCCTATCTTCTCCCCTAAAAAGTAGTCAGAGCTTGCTCAATGTGTCCAAGGAGTGTAAGAAACATTTTAATTGCTAGATCACCCACAAACATGTGACTAAACTCTGTAGAGATACAAGACTTCAGAATTTCATCCCAACCAAAAACATAAGGCGAAAGAAAACAAAAGGATTTGGTTTGGTGTGTGAGGCTAAGATTTTTCTCAGCCTTCAATCGGTGTCTTTGGGGAAATAGACAATAGAAGCTACACTTTAAGATGCTGTTGCAAGCGGTCAGTGCAAATACTTTGCTTGTCACATTCCTTTCAGAGATGTGTTTGCTAATAAAAACACTGTAGTCTCAATTTTAAAACTGAAAGCATGATTGAAGATTGACAGTTGTATTTAGCAACTCTTCAGCATTCGAACAGCACACTAAAATTTGGCCTAGAAAAGCTCCACGTTATGAGAAGTACAAGTCGTACTCCAAATTGAGCAAAGTCTTGAGTCAGACTTGAATGCCCAGCAGCAATGACTACAGATTCAGTGTTCCCTCTCCCTGAAATCCACTTGACAAAATAAAATCCCTTGGACATCAAGGGGCACATGTTTGACCCACTTCTATAATCCTACTTACAGTTGGGATAGAAAACAACAGGAAACAGCAAGCCTCCCAAGTAACCTTAACTTCCAACTCCGGCTGAAAATGAAGTTTTTTGCATTGAAACGTGAGCCACTTCCAAAGAGTCATGGGATCTTAAACACAGACACAGTATTTCTGCACTACACTGGTGCTCTTTTCAGGGATCCTATGAAACAGTATTGTTCCCTCTTTCTGTAGAAAGTGAATGTGGCTAAGGAGGGCTGATGCGTTTGCTGAAGATCACGCAGCTACTTTGCAAGTGAGATTACACTGAACATAAAGCTTAATGATCGGAATTTCCTGTCTGTTGATCTTCCCAAAATATCACAACAACTTGCTAATAAAACAGAACAGATGACTAGGATTCCCTGTGGGAGAGTGTACACAGCCTGGATGGCAAAGGGGAATCAGAGTTAGGTACCTGCAGTCTGTAGGGTCTGCATGCAGGGGGCTCAAGGCAAATATTTCAAGACAGGAAATTGGTTGGAATTAGGCAAAGCTTGTGACCCATTATTTACTGTGGTGATACAGCAGGGTGAGGATCTTGAAGCAAGTCTTGAGAGGCAAACTCTTTTGGTTTTTTTTTCCTTGCTTATAAGTGAGTCATTTATCTAAGTGAGTGGAGAGTTGTCTCAGAGAAATTGATTTTGGGGATGCTCCTGAGGCTGAGTGAAGTTCCTTGTTTGGTTTGCACGATCTTTCATGGGCAGAGGTAGAACAAACAAGAAGGTCGTGTTGACCCAAGTGCTCTCGGCTCTTGTTCAAAAATCCCAATTGCCTAACGACCACTAGAAATAAGAACTCATGGAGTCCAAATGGCATCTTTCTCCTTTTTTCATCTGATGCTGTATTCAAAGTGCTGCAAGACATCTCACTAGTGAGGGTGAGCTGTGCTTACGTGTGCCATGCAGGGAATTGGCACTGAGGTTTGCTCACTGACACTAATGAAGATACACGAGGTCCTCTGTGGTACCATGGCCAGGAAAGACAAACCTGCCTCTGACTCTTCCTCTTCTCTCCTATCACCCTTCTCCTCCCTTCTGACACCCTCTTTCCTTCCCCTGACTCATCCCCAGTGTCCAGCCTCAGCCATGGTCCCATTTTTGCTCTCAATCTGACAACAACCAATTCTGGCTCAAGTTATACCTGATAAGTACAGTGTCACCTGAGAGCTTACACTGTGGCCTCTTCTAGATGCTTGGAGTAAAGTAGATGGGCTGGGAGGAATGGGAGAGGCAATCCCAAGCTGGGGCACCATAGCTGAGATTCTGCCCAAAGCTTTGCTAGATCCGTTCACAGCCTCCATAAGAACCAATGATAAACATTCTTATTTTAGAATTTTCTCCTTAAAGATAGAATATATTCTATCATTTTCTCCTTAAGGATAGAATATATTTTATGTCTACTTTTCATTGATATAATTTTGGAGTTCATTTTAGAAAGTTATTTACACAAAGTTATGTTTCAAGGACTAAATTCACCCAAAGGAGAAAGTCTGTGTAGCACCTGGAAATAGATGAAACAACATTTTAATTAACTCCTCCAACAAGCTTTATATCTTTTCCCTGAAGATTTGAAAACTAACTCTTCAAGTCCTGGGTTTCAGAAACTTTGAGATAGCATATACAGGTGCTCTCAAAGACTCCATTACCTGCCGTTCACAATGAACTCTCAGTCTGGAATCAACCAAAGCACAGACTCTCCTACATGGTCTCATGAGATGCCAGCAAATGTCTGATGGGCACTATTTCCACTTTCTTGCATTTCTCATTTCCTCGTCTGATGGTCTTTTTCCTTCAGAGCAGTCTGCTCACATATGGCTGGAGACAGTGGTGGTAACATGCTTGGCTTGAGACTGCTCTGGTAGCCTTTCATTTGCTGTAGGAGGGAAGCTCACAGTACAAAGCTCCCGGTGCACCCACCTGATTTGCTGTCTCTCCTTGGCTACCTGGGCATGAGGTAGAGTCCTACCTCCCACCCACCTGAAGATTGTCCCCAAATATACAGTTGTTTAGATGAGTAATTAAGAATAACAAATCCCTACTTTAATGGCATGGCAAATGTATTTGTATTCTTATTTGAGCATTTCTCCCTCAATCTCATCTAAGGATGTTCTGTCTATAATTAATGACACTTCCATCTGTGATGATGATAGTTTTAACATTTAATCTCTCTCTGTATCCCATCAGAAGGCCACATGTTTGGGTTACTTTTCTCATAATTCTAAATATTAAAAAAAAACAGAACACACATGTATACTGTATGATCTCATTTTTATGAAAAGATAGTGTATGTTTATACATAAGGAAAACAGAACATTTTTATTTATTGTTAACACTTGCATATAACCACTTATTTCATAATAAGTTGCTCAATAAAAACAACAATATCTACCTCTGTGGGAGCATGAACATCAAATAGTGCCACTTCCAGCCATAGATATTGGGAGAAGGGGCAAAGGAATGGGGCTCCTCTGTCACTGTCCACCAAGATCAAGAGGAACCCAGGTGGGGCCATTGTTTTACAGAAAATTAATGAGCCTGAGTAGATATGATAGTATATACAATGTATAGGAGCTCACATGGGAGAGAGGAGTGTTTGAGTGGGCAGTGAAAACAGAAGAGGCTGAAGTCTTTAGGAGGTAGGAGGTTGAACAATGGGACATGCAAAACTCCTCAGTTGTCCACAAGTTACCAGGCCTTTGAATCCTGCTGGTGCCTAGGACAAGTGGAAAGAGTGATGAAAACAACAGGGGCAGAGCTGTGAAATATTTAAGACAATATCATTTATACAAATTAAAAGGGTATATGCATAATGGAAAGTATGCATGTTGTAATAATATGTGCAAACAACAAGTTGTGTTGAGAAACCAACACAATGGCTTGACTAGCAGGGAAGAAGGAGAGATGTTTGGTGAAAAATAGAGATGGGTGGGTGGATGGACAGGTGAGTGCACAGGTGGGTGAACAGGTGGGTAGATGGATGGTGGGTGAATGAGTGGGTGGATAGACAGAAAGGTAGATAGACAGATAGATAGATAGATAGACAGACGAAAGCCTAGCATGGACAACTACTAATAATGTTCCATGAACTAAAGAGTGTAAATGACTCAACACTTTGCACCTGAGGATTAAGAAAACAATTAGTGTATTTGGGATAACAAAACAATCATTCCCTGAATTATTTGGGTAAAAACTGAGGGGCCCATGAAAAATGGTCCCATCCCCTCCTTGGTAGATTCCCAGACTGGTCAGGATGAATATGGACTTCCCACCACATGTGGGATAAAGTCCCAAACTCTTTAATTGGACATCTTGAAAGACAAATTTCGTCATCAGACATCTGGTTTTCCTGTCTCTGTGTGTGAGAATTTGCATATCGCACAAGCGTGGAATATTCAAAATCACTGGGAATGGTTACCTCAGGAAACTGGGGGTGTTGGGGAGGGATTCCATTTTCATTTTACATTCTGTTTAGAAGGTTTCCAAGGAACACACATTGCTTTTGTCATAATTTCAAACCCACTCAGTGGATACATGCAGTTCTGGGAAGTGTTTCTCTGTTTTTGTGGCAGCATTTGGATGTGCCTTTGAATGCTGAGTGATTCCTCATGGACATCACTCTATGATAAGGAAAGAGAATGAAGAGCAGAGAAAAGGCTAAGTATTAACATTGCAGTCATCCACCCATCAGCGACTTTCTTTTACAAACCTTGATATCTTATCTTTAAGAAAGTAGCTTTGTGGTGTTAGATTCTGGCTATTCAAGCATTTAAGTATGGCAGGAATACACCATTGATCAAGCTGTTTGGAATCATAAGATGACTGGAGCCAGCACTGTTGGGGTGATGAAGACGAGCTTTTAAATATATCTCATTTTATGAATTCATGGGAACAACTTTCTCCTTGAAGGCTGCTCTTCAAAGGTGCAGGAAAACCCGTTCCTTTGCACAGCCTGCTGATACCATGTACTCAGTGGCTGGAATCTGACTGTTTCAAAATTTTCACCATTTCTCCCAAGTAGCTGAACCACTTGCAGGAGCCAGATTCCCTTGGGATCATGTGGGCTGATCATCCAGGATTAACAAAAGTATTAGTCAGCGGCGTCTCCCCTGCAGCAGACCAGAACGGGCTGTCCTATCCATCTGTCCATCCCCTCCACATCTTCCAGACCACATCCACAGTTGCACAGAGATAACAGAATGAGCGTCTTCCCTGACTTCTTCCTCCTGCCCATAAGCTAAGAGTCAGCTGGTGCTCAGGATTTCAGACTCACTGCTGACTGTCCCAGGAATTTGCTAATAAATGACCTGAAGTTTTGATGGCTTTGTGTCCATGGAAAATACATTATCACAGATGGCAGTGGGGGGAATCAATACAGTGTGGCCATATGTATGTAGGATGATGTGGTGAAGAAAGTTCATAGGGTACATTTTTGGCTTAGGGCATCATTTGAACACAGAATTAATTATTATACTGTTTTGACTCATTTCAGAAGATCCTGAGGTCAGTGGCAAAGTTGCCCCTCAGCTGGGAGCAGGGCTAGTGTGATATGGTAATGGGACTCATCCCTTAGGGAGCCCAGGGATATAGTTGGAGCTCACTGGATCACTAGGGTCAGGCCCAGTGAATATCAAGGAGAACAGAACCAGGAGTTTGGGACATCAGTGAGGCTAATGACTCCCTTCTTCCCACATACCTATCTTGTCCATGGAGGCAATAAGTTCTGGCTCTACTCCCTTGCTGGAAGTGCCAGACTTGAATGGGGTGGTGAAGCAGTCCCAATTCTCCCACTGTCCCCTCTCCAGTCCCTCTCCAAAAGGAAAGTGGTCAATGACAGAGTCAGACTCTCTTTGGCCACATTTATATTATGTAGTGCTACAGACTGCATGTTTGTACCTCCCCAAATTCCCAAGTGGAAACTCTAATCCCACATATGATGGGGTCTTTGGGAGGGTGAAGCCTTCCTGATGAGATTGTGCCTTTATCAACAGAAAGACAAGATAACTTGCTCCCCTTGATCCCTGCCAAGTGAGGACACAGCAAGAAGTATCCATCTACAAGCCAGGAAGAGGGTTTCTACCAGAAACCAAATTGCCCTTACCTTAATCTTGGACTTCCTAGCCTCCAAAACTGAGAAATGAATTTCTGTTATTTAAGCTGCCTCATCTATGGTATTTTGCTATATCAGCCTGAGATGACTGTCACATTGGTCAGTAGTATGAGGGTCATCCCCACTCATCTTGCTCTTTTTCTGGACTTTCCAAGGCTTCCTGACTTGTGAATTAAGCACATGAGCCCATAACAAGGTCTTCAGCTCAGTTCCACCATCCACTGGTCAAGTGGACTTCAAGTCTTCAAGAGGCACAGGGTTACGAGCTGTGATGTAAGAAACTCCTCATGGGATTTCTCACTCAAAGCCCATCCTCCAACTCCATGTCAACCAGAGAAGCCCTGTGTCTCGGGGAGGGACTGATTAGAAAGAACACTGTCAGGCACTTGCTTAACACTAATGACCAGTGTTGTTTCCCTCTTGGCTCTGGATCTTTGTGCAAATCCCTCTCTGGAAGGATCGCCAGAGTGGAGGATGAGTAAACGGCAGGATTTGGGAATCAAAGCTCATTTCACAGGACTGCCTATGCAAGCAGATGATCTAGGACCTGGGGGTTTTGAATGCTGGTTGTGTCTCATACACATCCCCCAAAAGAGACATGACTAACATCTGGCACAATTCTATGGCCTGAAGCAAACACACACAGCAAGGGAATGAAAATTTTATTGGTTAACTCACTCAGGAACCTGAAACTTTTGAACAGCTGCTCTTCCTATGAGCAAACTTGGATAAGATGGGGAAAAGAAAGCATAATATCAGTAAGGATGTAGATTATTTGAACAACACTATCAAACCACCTAAATCAATTGGCATTCACAGAATGGTTCATCTGAAAACTGCAGGACACACTGCTTTTGAACACATGTGGAATTTTTACCAAGAGGGTGCTATAAATCAAATGAATTTCAAGACTGAGATTTTATAGACTGTTCTGTAATCTCAACAGAATTAAATTCAAAGTCAATGAAAATAAAAGATTTGGAAAATTTTAAATATCTCAGATACAAGCAAAACAATGCTAAGCTAAAAGGAATCAGAGCTGTGTTTGCCATGAGATTAAACAGAAGAGGCTTGAAGGAACTTTCTAGGGGAGGGAGAAAGTCTATATCCAGATGGAGTGTTGCTTACACAGATGCATATACATTTGTCTAAAGTGATTGAGTTTGTTGGGAGAACCAGGTGGTGGGTATTAGAGAGGGCACGGATTGCATGGAGCACTGGGTGTGGTGCAAAAACAATGAATACTGTTATGCTGAAATAAATAAATAAATAAGTGATTGAGTCATACCCTTATTTGCATTTCACTGTGTAAGAATTTTAACTCAATTTTTAAAAAGGAACTGAGAGCTCCCTCCCCACATGCAGGCTACAACAATGACACTCTATCCATAGGGGGACCTTATGTGTTCATTAGGCCTATTATCACAGCATAATTATTACAGCATTCCCTTTCACACCTGAAGTGTCCTAATTTATATAATAAACCTATGGTCACTCTGCCTCTAATGGGTTGGTTCCTAAGTAGAGCCAGAGGGGGCGAGATGCTCCAGGTGCCCATTGGAAGAAGGAGAAGTCAAGCCCACACCTGAGTTGGACATTAGACTGGACAGAGAGGAGAGGTGGACTGGACTTTTTTGAGCAATGGTTACTTTGGGGAGACCCAGATTTCATTGGTTTTGTATCCATTGCCTTGGGGCTCTCACACTGGGAAATCTGAAGCATGTGTTAAAAACAATGGCACAAAGTAAGATGTGATACTGGCACAGAAAGCAGCATGGCTCCATGCCCAGGTTGCGAGCAATAGCAGGTCTGAGAGAAGAGGCCCCAGGAAAGAGAAGAGGCCAGGACTCCGTGGGGAGGGCCAGCTGAGAAAGTCATCGGAAGATATGGACTATCAGAGCCAAGTACATAGGATGGGGAAGGAGCACAGAATGTGCCCGGCATAGTCAGAGGGGGACCCCTTTCTTCCAGAGAAAGCAGAACCCGTGAAGCTACTTGAGAGACTGGGAGAACACACCAATGCCGTGGCAAGAGGGCTGCTGGATGCCTGGCGGACTGGCCGGCCCGAGGCAGCACCAAGCACTCCTGGGAAGGCCAAGCGGTCCGGTGCATCATGGGAGCCTGGGAGGAGGCGACTTCAGGAGCCAGAGTCCGCAGGCAAGAAACTCCAGGTTTTGACGGTGGGGTGAATGAATCAGATTTGTGGGGACCATTTCAGCTAAAGAGGCTGGAGACCTGGTCGTACTGGGAGTAGAGTGCAGTTCTGTTCATGAGCAGCTAATAATGAGTAGGTGTCCACAACAGATCTTGCATCTCAGGCTTTGTAAGCTGCAGGGAAATAAGAGACCCAACAGAAACACAACACAGCTGCCCGAGCCCACGTCACAGCCCCATCCAGGACTTCATTTCACACAAGAGAGCAGTGTTCCTCCAGCTTGACTGGATTATGAACTGCTTTTAAAGGAAAAATGCCTGCCAATTTCCAGAAATAATTAAATTATGTATATTTTAACCTTATTTAAATATATATTTATCATCAAGTTGTTTAAGAATATGAATATACAAAAACTAAGTATGGGTCCAAGTTCCTAATGTTTATAGCTCAAATTCCACTATAAAACCACATTGACAGAATTATAATAATATGATGAATTTACTATTTGTTAAAAGGAGGTCGTGCCTGGTTATGATTCTGTTCTCCACCAAATCTCCCCAGTCCCTCATTTCTCGCCTTTTCCCATTTGTACAAAGGACCAGCATTTCATTCACCTTCGCTTGGAATGAATAATTCTTTACATTGCTCTGTTCTGATCAGTTATAAACAAATTAAATAAACTAATAAGATTGTAAATAATGGGGGGAGGAGTCAAGATGGCGGAGAAGTAGCAGGCTGAGACTACCTCAGCTAGCAGGAGATCAGCTAGAGAGCTTATCTAAAGATTGCAAACACCTGCAAATCCATCGGCAGATCGAAGAGTAGAAGAACAGCAATTCTAGAAACAGAAAAACAACCACTTTCTGAAAGGTAGGACTGGCGGAGAAGTGAATCCAAAGCGACGGGAAGCTAGACCCCGGGGGGAGGGGCCGGCTCCCGGCAAGCGGCGGAGCAACGGAGCACAAAATCGGGACTTTTAAAAGTCTGTGCCACTGAGGGACATCGCTCCAGAGGCTAAACTGGGGCGAAGCCCACACGGGGTCAGCGTGGCCTCGGGTCTCGCAGGGTCACAGAAAGATCGGGAGTGTCTGAGTGTTGCAGAGCTTGCGGATATTGGAACGGGAAAGCCGGCTGCAGAGACAGAGCCGACAGTAAGCTCGCAGCTCGGTGTTGCCTTGAGCCATTTGTGGGCTCGGTGAGCTCAGAGCACGGCCGGAGGTTGGGCAGACGCGAGTTACTAGGAGCTGTTCGCTGAGGGCGCACTGGGGAGTGGGGCCCCGGGTTTTCGGCTCCTCCAGGCCGGAGACCAGGAGGCCGCCATTTGTGTTCCCGTCCTCCAGAACTCTACGGAAAGCACTCAGGGAACAAAAGCTCCTGAAAGGAAAGCTGAGCAGATCACTCAGCCCGGCCCCTGGTAAGGGCGGTGCAATTCCGCCTGGGGCAAAGACACTTGAGAATCACTACAACAGGCCCCTCCCCCAGAGATCAACCAGAAATCCAGGCAAGACCAAGTTCACCTACCAAGGAGTGCAGTTTCAATACCAAGGAGAGCAGCAGAATTCCAGAGGAGGAGAAAACAAACCACGGAACTCATGGCTTTCTCCCTGTGATTTTTTAGTCTTGCAGTTAATTTAATTTTTTTTCTTTTTCATTTTTTTTCTCTTCTTCTGCTAAAATTTTTTTAAACTTTTACCCTTTTCTTTTTTAACGTTTTTTAACTAGTTTATATAATATATATACATATATTTTTTTCTTTTTTATACTTTTTTTATTCGTTTTTTTAATTCTTTTTTTTCTTTCTTTCTTTATTTTTGAACCTCTTTTTATCCCCAAATCAGAAGAGATCCCAATCTCTTCAATCTCTTTTTTTAATTCTTGATTGAATTAATTCTTTTTTAATTCTTTTTTTAATTCTTTTTTTTTCTTTCTTTTTGAACCTCTTTTTATCCCCAAATCAGAAGAGACCCCAATCAGAAGAGATTGGGAGATCCCAATCAGAAGAGATCCCAATCAGAGGAGATCCCTCACCCAATCGTGAGGGGGGAGAAATCCCCCCTCACGATTTGGGATCTCTTCTGATTGGGTTAAAGCATATTTTCCTGGGATTGTTGCCACCCTTTTAGTATTTTAATTGCTCCTTCATATACTCTTAGCTGGACAAAATGACAAGGCAGAAAAATTCACAACAAAAAAAAAGAACAAGATGCAGTACCGAAGGCTAGGGACCTAATCAATGCAGACATTGGTAATATGTCAGATCTAGAGTTCAAAATGACAATTCTCAAGGTTCTAGCCGGGCTTGAAAAAAGCAAGGAAGATATTAGAGAAACCCTCTCCAGAGATATAAAAGCCCTTTCTGGAGAAATAAAAGAACTAAAATCTAACCAAGTTGAAATCAAAAAAGCTATTAATGAGGTTCAATCAAAAATGGAGGCTCTCACTGCTAGGATAAATGAGGCAGAAGAAAGAATTAGCGATATAGAAGACCAAATGACAGAGAATAAAGAAGCTGAGCAAAAGAGGGACAAACAGCTACTGGACCATGAGGGGAGAATTCGAGAGATAAGTGACACCATAAGACGAAACAACATTAGAATAATTGGGATTCCAGAAGAAGAAGAAAGAGAGAGGGGAGCAGAAGGTATACTGGAGAGAATTATTGGGTAGAATTTCCCCAATATGGCAAAGGGAACGAACATCAAAATTCAGGAGGTTCAGAGAACGCCCCTCAAAATCAATAAGAATAGGCCCACACCCCGTCACCTAATAGTAAAATTTACAAGCCTTAGTGACAAAGAGCAAATCCTGAAAGCAGCCCGGGAAAAGAAGTCTGTAACATACAATGGTAAAAGTATTCGATTGGCAGCTGACTTATCCACAGAGACCTGGCAGGCCAGAAAGAGCTGGCATATTTTCAGAGCACTAAACGAGAAAAACATGCAGCCAAGAATACTATATCCAGCTAGGCTATCATTGAAAATAGAAGGAGAGATTAAAAGCTTCCAGGACAAACAAAAACTGAAAGAATTTGCAAACACCAAACCAGCTCTACAGGAAATACTGAAAGGGGTCCTCTAAGCAAAGAGAGAGCCTACAAGTGGTAGATCAGAAAGGAACAGAGACAATATACAGTAACAGTCACCTTATAGGCAATAAAATGGCACTAAAATCATATCTCTCAATAGTTACCCTGAATGTTAATGGGCTAAATGCCCCAATCAAAAGACACAGGGTATCAGAATGGATAAAAAAACAAAAACCATCTATATGTTGCCTCCAAGAAACTCACTTTAAGCCCGAAGACACCTCCAGATTTAAAGTGAGGGGGTGGAAAAGAATTTACCATGCTAATGGACATCAGAAAAAAAGCAGGAGTGGCAATTCTTATATCAGATCAATTAGATTTTAAGCCAAAGACTATAATAAGAGATGAGGAAGGACACTATATCATACTCAAAGGGTCTGTCCAACAAGAAGATCTAACAATTTTAAATATCTATGCCCCCAACGTGGGAGCAGCCAACTATATCAACCAATTAATAACAAAATCAAAGAAACACATCAACAATAATACAATAATAGTAGGGGACTTTAACACTCCCCTCACTGAAATGGACAGATCATCCAAGCAAAAGATCAACAGGGAAATAAAGGCCTTAAATGATACACTGGATGAGATGGACATCACAGATATATTCAGAACATTTCATCCCAAAGCAACAGAATACACATTCTTCTCTAGTGCACATGGAACATTCTCCAGAATAGATCACATCCTCAGTCCTAAATCAGGACTCAACCGGTATCAAAAGATTGGGATCATTCCCTGCATATTTTCAGACCACAATGCTCTGAAGCTAGAACTCAACCACAAGAGGAAGTTTGGAAAGAACCCAAATACATGGAGACTAAAGAGCATCCTTCTAAAGAATGAATGGGTCAACTGGGAAATTAAAGAAGAATTGAAAAAAATCATGGAAACAAATGATAATGAAAATACAACGGTTCAAAATCTGTGGGACACAACAAAGGCAGTCCTGAGAGGAAAATATATAGCAGTACAAGCTTTTCTCAAGAAACAAGAAAGGCCTCAGGTACACAACCTAACCCTACACCTAAAGGAGCTGGATAAAGAACAAGAAAGAAACCCTAAGCCCAGCAGGAGAAGAGAAATCATAAAGATCAGAGCAGAAATCAATGAAATAGAAACCAAAAAAACAATAGAACAAATCAACAAAACTAGGAGCTGGTTCTTTGAAAGAATTAATAAAATTGATAAACCCCTGGCCAGACTTATCAAAAAGAAAAGAGAAAGGACCCAAATAAATAAAATCATGAATGAAAGAGGAGAGATCACAACTAACACCAAAGAAATACAAACTATTATAAGAACATACTATGAGCAACTCTACACCAACAAATTTGACAATCTGGAAGAAATGGATGCATTCCTAGAAACATATAAACTACCAAAATTGAACCAGGAAGAAATAGAAAGCCTGAACAGACCCATAGCCAGTAAGGAGATTGAAACAGTCATTAAAAATCTCCAAACAAACAAAAGCCCAGGGCCAGACGGCTTCCCCAGGGAATTCTACCAAACATTTAAAGAAGAACTAATTCCTAGTCTCCTGAAACTGTTCCAAAAAATAGAAATGGAAGGAAAACTTCCAAACTCATTTTATGAGGCCAACATCACCTTGATCCCAAAACCAGACAAGGATCCCATTAAAAAAGAGAGCTATAGACCAATATCCTTGATGAACACAGATGCAAAAATTCTCACCAAAATACTAGCCAATAGGATTCAACAGTACATTAAAAGGATTATTCACCACGACCAAGTGGGATTTATCCCAGGGCTGCAAGGTTGGTTCAACATCCGCAAATCAATCAATGTGATACAACACATCAATAAAAGAAGGAACAAGAACCATATGATACTCTCAATAGATGCTGAAAAAGCATTTGACAAAGTACAGCATCCCTTCCTGATCAAAACTCTTCAAAGTGTAGGGATAGAGGGCACATACCTCAATATCATCAAAGCCATCTATGAAAAACCCACCGCAAATATCATTCTCAATGGAGAAAAACTGAAAGCTTTTCCACTAAGGTCAGGAACACGGCAGGGATGTCCATTATCACCACTGCTATTCAACATAGTACTAGAAGTCCTAGCCTCAGCAATCAGACAACAAAAGGAAATTAAAGGCATCCAAATCGGCAAAGAAGAAGTCAAATTATCACTCTTCGCAGATGATATGATACTCTATGTGGAAAACCCAAAAGACTCCACTCCAAAACTTCTAGAACTTGTACAAGAATTCAGTATAGTGTCAGGATATAAGATCAATGCACAGAAATCAGTTGCATTTCTCTACACCAACAACAAGACAGAAGAAAGAGAAATTAAGGAGTCAATCCCATTTACAATTGCACCCCAAACCATAAGATACCTAGGAATAAACCTAACCAAAGAGGCTAAGAATCTATACTCAGAAAACTATAAAGTACTCATGAAAGAAATTGAGGAAGACACAAAGAAATGGAAAAATGTTCCATGCTCCTGGATTGGAAGAAGAAATATTGTGAAAATGTTTATGCTACCTAAAGCAATCTACACATTTAATGCAATTCCTATCAAAGTACCATCCATCTTTTTCAAAGAAATGGAACAAATAATTTTAAAATTTATATGGAACCAGAAAAGACCTCGAATAGCCAAAGGGATATTGAAAAAGAAAGCCAAAGTTGGTGGCATCACAATTCTGGACTTCAAGCTCTATTACAAAGCTGTCATCATCAAGACAGCATGGTACTGGCACAAAAACAGACACATAGATCAATGGAACAGCCTCTTTAATAAATGGTGTTGGGAAAATTGGACAGCCACGTGCAGAAAAATGAAATTGGACCATTTCCTTACACCACACACAAAAATAAACTCAAAATGGATTAAGGACCTCAATGTGAGAAAGGAATCCATTAAAATCCTTGAGGAGAACACAGGCAGCAACCTCTTCGACCTCAGCCACAGCAACATCTTCCTAGGAACATCGCCAAAAGCAAGGGAAGCAAAGGCAAAAATGAACTGTTGGGATTTCATCAAGATCAAAAGCTTTTGCACAGCAAAGGAAACAGTTAACAAAATCAAAAGACAACTGACAGAATGGGAGAAGATATTTGCAAATGACATATCAGATAAAGGACTAGTGTCCAAAATCTATAAAGAACTTAACAAACTCAACACCCAAAGAACAAATAATCCAATCAAGAAATGGGCAGAGGACATGAACAGACGTTTCTGCAAAGAAGACATCCAGATGGCCAACAGACACATGAAAAAGTGCTCCATATCACTCGGCATCAGGGAAATACAAATCAAAACTACAATGAGATATCATCTCACACCAGTCAGAATGGCTAAAATCAACAAGTCAGGAAATGACAGATGCTGGCGAGGATGCGGAGAAAGGGGAACCCTCCTACACTGTTGGTGGGAATGCAAGCTGGTGCAACCACTCTGGAAAACAGCATGGAGGTTCCTCAAAATGTTGAAAATAGAACTGCCCTATGACCCAGCAATTGCACTACTGGGAATTTACCCTAAAGATACAAACGTAGTGATCCAAAGGGGCACGTGCACCCGAATGTTTATAGCAGCAATGTCCACAATAGCCAAACTATGGAAAGAACCTAGATGTCCATCAACAGATGAATGGATAAAGAAGAAGTGGTATATATACACAATGGAATACTATGCAGCCATCAAAAGAAACGAAATCTTGCCATTTGCGACAACATGGATGGAACTAGAGCGTATCATGCTTAGCGAAATAAGTCAAGCGGAGAAAGAGAACTATCATAGGATCTCCCTGATATGAGGAAGTAGTGATGCAACATGGGGGCTTAAGTGGGTAGGAGAAGAATCCATGAAACAAGATGGGATAGGGAGGGAGACAAACCATAAGTGACTCTTAATCTCACGAAACAAACTGTGGGTTGCTGGGGAGAGGGGGGTTGGGAGAAGGGGGGTAGGGTTATGGACATTGGGGAGGGTATGTGCTTTTGGGTAAATTGGAAGGGGTGGTGAACCATGAGAGACTATGGACTCTGAAAAACAATCTGAGGGGTTTGAAGTGGCGGAGGGGTGGGAGGTTGGGGTACCAGGTGGTGGGTATTATAGAGGGCATGGCTTGCATGGAGCACTGGGTGTGGTGAAAAAATAATGAATACTGTTTTTCTGAAAATAAATAAATTGGAAAAAAAATTAAAAAAAAAAAAAAAGATTGTAAATAATATCCCAAATGTGGGTATGGCAATCACGTGACCGGAGCAGAATGATGTCCTTGTTCTCATGTTCCAGGATATGCGTATACATTAATTTCGTTATATTGTCACCAAGTCAGGCTTTAACTGAGTAACAAATTACCTCCCAAAATAGGACTTATTTATTAACTCAATAATTCTGTGGACTGATGGTTTGAACTGAGCTCAGTTGAGTGGTTGTTCTACTCGCCTCACCTTGGCTTTCTCATGTAGCTGCAGTCAGCTGGCAGATCAGCTGAGCATCACTGGGTCCCAGGTGGCCTCACTCACATGTGTGGCACTCGGTTGGGGGTGCACATGTCCAGCATCTAGCTAGCCAGCACCATCTTCTTCGAGTGACTGTGGGTTCCAAAGACAGCGAGAGAAGACAAACCCTAATGGATAAGCACTTCTTAAGCTTCTGCTCATGTCATATTTGCTGGTGACCTACTGGCCAAAACACATACCATCACAAAGCTTAGACTAAGGGGGTAGAGAAATAGAATTACCTCATAATGGGAGAGGCTGTAAAACTTTGCAACCATATATTCTTTAACCTATCAAAGTCATAAAAGCAAATTCTTCAAATTAAGAAAAATTTAGAATATGCACATCCCTGAAAACACATTCTTGGACCCCTGTGCAGGGGCCATGCTAATCTTCTCTGTATCGTTCCAATTTTAGTATATGTGCTGCCGAAGCGAGCACTCTTGGACCCCTGTGATGAGTAGCTCATGTGAGGGTAATCCTTTAAGTGGAAAGAGAATGAGAACATTTTGTTGATGATGGGATTTACAACCAATTATTAAGGACTAAAGAGTTTTTAGACTCAAATGCTACTATGTGGGTGTTTGCCAAGTGGTATTAGAAAACATAAGGTATTAACAAGACAGTAAACAACATGTATTAGAGAGGATGTGGACAAAGGGGAACCCTCTTACACTGTTGGTGGGAATGCAAGCTGGTGCAGCCACTTTGGAAAACAGTGTGGAGATTCCTTAAGAAATTAAAAATAGAGCTTTCCTATGACCCTGCAATTGCACTTCTGGGTATTTACCCCAAAGATACAGATGTAGTGAAAAGAAGGGCCATCTTTACCCCAATGTTCATAGCAGCAATGGCCACGATTGCCCAACTGTGGAAAGAACCAAGATGCCCTTCAACAGATGAATCGATAAAGAAGATATGGTCCATATTTACAATGGAGTATTTTGCCTCCATCGGAAAGGATGAGTATCCAACTTTTGTATCAGCAGGGACAGGACTGGAAGAGATTATGCTGAGTGAAATAAGTCAAGCAGAGAGAGTCAATTATCATATGATTTCACTTATTTGTGGAGCTTAAGGATTAACACAGAGGACATTAGGGGAAGGAAGGGAGAGTGATTTTGGGAAATCAGAGGGGGAGATGAAGCTTGAGAGACTGTGGACTCTGAGAAACAAACTGAGGGTTTTGGAGGGGAGGGGTATGGGAGATTGGGTGAGCCTGGTGGTGAGAATTATGGAGGGCACATATTGCATGGAGCACTGGGTGTGGTGCATAAACAATGAATGTTGGAACACAGAAAATAAAATAAAATAAAATGGGGGAAAAAAAAGAAAACATAACTTATAGGGAAAAGGTCTTTAATTTCTGGTTGCTGTGAACAGGTGCTGGTCTTCACTGCTAGACATACAATGCCCGTGAAGGACAGCACTAAGCTGGGAAGAGCTGCCTACAGCAGTCTGAGTAGCTCCAGATTCAGGGTCACTAATGGTCTTCTAGAGACACGTGGGAGGAAGAACCCCAAAGGCAGTAGAAAGTCAGAGGATTCAGATCACTAATGACTCCCTGCTAAGACCTCTATGATGCTAAAGGGAAAGCCTTGCAAGTTCTAAGAAGGTGTAAGTGAGCCCTGGGGAGCAAGCCACAGCTTTTGTGTCACACAGGTTTGCATCTTGTTCAAGGTCACTCAAGGACAGCAAAAAGTGGGTGACACTTCAAGTTAAAGATGTTAAAAAAAAAAAAGCTTACAATCATTTGTGGAATTGATAGATTCCCCCCCCCCAAGGGAGAGAAAGCCCAAATGTCAGTGCTGCTTATAAAAACAAAACCACTGGTCCCAGTTGGCAGAGGGAGGAGGGTAGTGGAGGAGGGGCAAAGACTAGCAGTGCCTGTAGCAAATGTTGAGGAGACTTCTCACTTCCATCTGCGACAAAGTCTTCACACTTCGTCCTTGGTCTGGCAGGTATTCCTGTGCAATAATCTCCCAAAAAACAAGAATTCTACCAAACTTTCAAAGAAGAAATAACACCTATTCTCCTGAAGCTGTTTCAAAAAATTGAAGCAGAAGGAAAACTTCCAGACTCTTTCTATGAAGCCAGCATTACCCTGATCCCCAAACCAGGCAAAGACCCTACCAAAAAGGAGAATTTCAGACCAATATCACTGATGAATATGGATGCTAAGATTCTCAACAAGATCCTAGCCAACAGGATCCAATAACACATTAAAAAGATTATCCATCATGACCAGGTGGGATCCATCCCTGGGCTACAAGGATGGTTCAACATTCGCAAATCAATCAATGTGATACAACAAATTAATATGAGAAGAGAGAAGAACCACATGGTCCTCTCAATTGATGCAGAAAAAGCATTTGACAAAATCCAGCATCCGTTCCTGATTAAAATGTTTCAAAGTATAGGGATAGAGGGAACATTACTGAACCTCATCAAATCTATCTATGAAAGACCCACAGCAAATATCATCCTCAATGGGAAAAAGCTTGCAGCCTTCCCGTTGAGATCAGGAACACGACAAGGATGCCCACTCTCACCACTCTTGTTCAACATAGTATTAGAAGTCCTAGCAACAGCAACCAGACAACAAAGAGAAATAAAAGATATCCAAATTGGCAATGAAGAAGTCAAACTCTCTCTCTTTGCAGATGACATGATTCTTTATATGGAAAACCCAAAAGACTCCACCCCCAAACTACTAGAACTCATACAGCAATTCAGCAACATGGCAGGATACAAAGTCAATGTGCAGAAATCAGTGGCTTTCTTATACACTAACAATGAAAATACAGAAAGGGAAATTAGAGAATCGATTCCATTTACTATAGCACCAAGAACCATAAAATACCTGGTAATAAACCTAACCAAAGAGGTAAAGGATCTGTATTCGAGGAACTACAGAACATTCATGAAAGAAATTGAAGAAGACACATAAAGATGGAAGACCGTTCCATGCTCTTGAACCAGAAGAATAAACATTGTTAAAATGTCTCTACTGCCTAGAGCAATCTATACTTTTTTTTAACCAGTGATTTATTTTTATTTTATTTTATTTTATTTTAATATTTTTTTAAATTTTCATCATAACAGTATTCCTTGGTTTTGCACCACACCCAGTGCTCCATGCAATCCATGTCCTCTCTAATACCCACCACCTGGTTCCCCCAACCTTCCATCCCCCGCCTCTTCAAACCCCTCAGATTATTTTTCAGAGTCCATTTATACTTTTAATGCCATTCTGATCAAAATTCCACCAGTATTTTTCAAAGAGCTGGAGCAAATAATCCAAAAATTTGTATGGAATCAGAAGATATCCCAAATTGCTAAGGAAATGGGTACACTTGTAACTGATGAGGATACTTCTATGTACAACATCCTCAGGGTCAAAAAGTTCCTGAGGTCATCCTTGAGGAGAACATAGGCAGCAACCTCTTCGACCTCAGCCGCAGCAACATCTTCCTAGGAACATCGCCAAAGGCAAGGGAAGCAAGGGCAAAAATGAACTTTTGGGATTTCATCAAAATCAAAAGCTTTTGCACAGCAAAGGAAACAGTTAACAAAACCAAAAGACAACTGACAGAATGGGAGAAGATATTTGCAAACGACATATCAGATAAAGGACTAGTGTCTAAAATCTATAAAGAACTTAACAAACTCAACACCCAAAGAACAAATAATCCAATCAAGAAATGGGCAGAGGACATGAACAGACGTTTCTGCAAAGAAGACATCCAGATGGCCAACAGACACATGAAAAAGTGCTCCATATCACTCGGCATCAGGGAAATACAAATCAAAACCACAATGAGATATCACCTCACACCAGTCAGAATGGCTAAAATCAACAAGTCAGGAAATGACAGATGCTGGCGAGGATGCGGAGAAAGGGGAACCCTCCTACACTGTTGGTGGGAATGCAAGCTGGTGCAACCACTCTGGAAAACAGCATGGAGGTTCCTCAAAATGTTGAAAATAGAACTGCCCTATGACCCAGCAATTGCACTACTGGGAATTTACCCTAAAGATACAAACGTAGTGATCCAAAGGGGCACGTGCACCCGAATGTTTATAGCAGCAATGTCCACAATAGCCAAACTATGGAAAGAACCTAGATGTCCATCAACAGATGAATGGATAAAGAAGAAGTGGTATATATACACAATGGAATACTATGCAGCCATCAAAAGAAACGAAATCTTGCCATTTGCGACAACATGGATGGAACTAGAGCGTATCATGCTTAGCGAAATAAGTCAAGCGGAGAAAGACAACTATCATATGATCTCCCTTATATGAGGAAGTAGTGATGCAACATGGGGGCTTAAGTGGGTAGGAGAAGAATCCATGAAACAAGATGGGATAGGGAGGGAGATAAACCATAAGTGACTCTTAATCTCATGAAACAAACTGTGGGTTGCTGGGGGGAGGGGGGTTGGGAGAAGGGGGGTAGGGTTATGGACATTGGGGAGGGTATGTGCTTTTGGGCAAGTTGGAAGGGGAGATGAACCATGAGAGACTATGGACTCTGAAAAACAATCTGAGGGGTTTGAAGTGGTGGGGGGGGTGGGAGGTTGGGGTACCAGGTGGTGGGTATTATAGAGGGCACAGCTTGCATGGAGCACTGGGTGTGGTGAAAAAATAATGAATACTGTTTTTCTGAAAATAAATAAATTGGAAAAAAAAAGAAAAAAAAATTAAAAATTAAAAAAAAAAAAAAGTTCCTGAGGTCAAAACTTTGTGTTAACCTCAATATATTTCCATTAAGTTGTGCAAAAAATAGTCTTATTATTAAAGTGTCCTTTTTTAATAGTTGTTTTCCTTTTTTCATTCATGATTTTGTTTTTATGTCTTCTCTCATCCATTCATGGCTAACATCTGTGAGGGGCCTTTGGAAGATTAATGTTAACAATTTGGGAAAGGAATTGTATTCATTTATGCATATGATGTTTTATAGGAAGTTGAAAATATTTCTATGTACATAAAAAAATTAATTGGCTTCTAAAGGCACAAAATCTTTTCTCCACTTATAAAATTGGTCTTATTTTACTTATATAAATGTGTTTAAAATTAGCAAGTTCTGTACTAGAGACAACCCTTCACGTTTTTTCTAAAGTAACATTCTCCATGAAGTAAGGTTTTATAGTATTATGTGCACTCATTTTAATTCATGCCCTTCTTTTAGCAAGAAAAGGAAAATAGTTTTATGGGCTGTGAGCCTAGGGATTATGTTCCTTTTCTTATTTTCTCTGATTCACTGTATTATTGTAGGCAGATCACACTGTCTGGGTCCTCACTATCTCGGCCTTTTTAGAGAAGCCAAAATGCACTTTCAGGGTTATCTCTCCATGGAAGTTATAAGGATCCAGAAGGTCTTGTTTTTGTACTGTCTATAGAAGATGAACATTGGGCCCGAGCTTTTCATCACATTGGAAATCTAGATTCTAAACACCCAAGGGCTGGGACCATGTGATAGAATCTACTGGAATTCCCCCAGATAGGGTAAGAATTTCTCCTTGCTGATGAAATCCTGGAGCCTGGTGCAAAAAAGTCTCTTTTGGGAAGAGGTGGTGAGAATCATCTTGGAGAAGAAGAGACCCCTTTGGCTCTCTGTAGGTACCCAATGAACATTGCCTATGTAGAGATTGGTGCATTGAGATTTTATTAATGATAATTTATGGGTGTGTCCAGATGGTGAAGAGCTACAGGCACTTCTCCAGATCTGCTTTGGCCAGGTGGGAGGCGTGAACCATCCTAGTTATATGGCTGGAGCCATCTTTGCAAGACACAGGGACGCATTTCTGTCCTCAGCCTGTCTAGGGCCTTCTTGGGTTTCTTCCTGGAGGAGGAAGCTCCAGGTATAGAATCTTAGAGTTTACCTCTCTCCAGGTCAGAACAGAAAGTTTAATCTTCCCCAGTTGCAGAAATAACAAATGTGTGGAGTGCTGAGTAGAATGTGATTTCCCATCTGGGAGGCAGGTGTCAGCTGGTGGGTCAGCCAGGGTGTTGCCCTGGCTCTGGGTGCCAGGTTGGTGGCACTGCTTCCTGGGGGCTAGAGAACATATTCCAGGCTGGATGATGAGTGGGAGAGGCAGACCCATCTCTGATCAGTAATTTCTGCTCTGAGCCCTCAGGCACCCCTCATCCCCAGCAGACTTGCCTCTCTGCCCTCTGTCAGCCTGAGACTGTAGCTACCTCAACATTTCTGGTGCTACCTCTGTATCTAACCTCAATTCTGTATTTCAAGGTGTTAGACATATTGGACAAATCAATTCCATAAGTTTTGGGAATAAGATCTATAATTATGACAGAATCCCTGAAAATGCTGGAAACCCATGTTCATGCGCAGGAGAGGCAGAAGTCTGGTCACTGATGACCTTGCTATTGACAGGGACAAATAGGGTCCTCTAAATCTGTCCCCAAGGATTTCTTAGCAAGTCTAGCTTGCTGAACCTCATAAACAAATATTCTTTTTTTCCAATTTATTTATTTTCAGAAAAACAGTATTCATTATTTTTTCACCACACCCAGTGCTCCATGCAATCCGTACCCTCTATTATACCCACCACCTGGTACCCCAACCTCCCACCCCCCTGCCACTTCAAACCCCTCAGATTGTTTCTCAGAGTCCATAGTCTCTCATGGTTCACCTCCCCTTCCAATTTACCCAAATGCCCTACTCCTCTCTAACACCCCTTTTCCTCCATGCTATTTGTTATGCTCCACAAATAAGTGAAACCGGGGGGGACAAGATGGCGGGGTACTAGGAAGAGGCGTCTTTTCAGCTGGTACCCCAAAGTGAGCTGATTACCTACCAAAGAACTCTGATCACCCATGAAATCAGCCTGAGATCAGAATTATACACGTCTGGATCTCTACAGGGGCAGAAGACGCCAGTGAGCAGGTAAAGCGGAATGGGAACAGCGGACTGATATCGGAAGATAAACAAAAGGGGGAGGGAGCCACCAGAGGCGACCGGTGCAAAAGTAATACCCCGATACGAGCGAGAGTGCCCTGCGTCTGGGGACCAGCATTAACTCGGAGACTGGTTGAAAGCACTCCAAAAGAGCAAAGGATCGCGGGGGCAAACTGTGGGAATCGGGGCGGCTAGGGACAGGGGCTTGAGTCCCCGGTCCCAGACGGCCTCCCCGGCGCGGAGGCAGAGAGAGTGCGGCGGAGAAACCGGCTCCTGGTCCCTAAGCCGCCAGCGTGCCCCAGAGCGCGGGTTCCGGCTCCTGTGAGGGGATGGGAGCCGGTCTGCAGAACGCGCGCTAGCCCTACCACAAAGCTTGAGATGCGCGTGCACGTCGCTCCAGCTCTCCTGGGTTTCTAAGGCCCTGGGGCGCTTCTTGACCCGGGCCATTGTTTCAAAGTCTAAGCCTCGCGCCCGCGAAACTCTTCCCCGGACAGAGGCGCGCAAAAGCCCAGCCTGCGGCTTACGGACCAGCGCCCCGTTCTCAGTGCCCCAGACGCGCGCCCGACCCACAGCCGCCTCTGAAAAGAGGTGCGCGCAAGCAGGGCACTCCCAGCCCCGGCCAGCGGCAAAATCTCAGTGTGCGATCGCTGCTTGGAACCTCTCTGGCAGTCAGGAGCTCCCAGACAGCCGCCACTGCCTTGGCTTTGGGGACGAGCAAAAGATCCTGCGCCCCCAGGGTCTTTAACTTGGAACCTGCACTGCCAGCATCCAAGGGGGAATTTATTCAGCTTCTGCACCCAGACTGAGGCTTCTGAGACGGAGATCAGGAAGTGTTCCAGGGTGCACCTTGACTGCACCAGAGTTGATACATCCAGCTACATCTGTTCAGTCTTCTCCCACCAAAATGACTAGGAGGAGGAATGCCCAACAGAAGAAAAATACAGAGGATGGACCTTCCGCAACAGAGCTAACGGCTATCAACATAGACAATATGTCGGAAAGAGAATTCAGGCTAACAATTATCCAGGCAATAGCTAGGTTGGAGAAAGCCATGGATGACCAAACAGAATTGATTAGAGCCGAACTGAAAGCGACCAGACAGGATGTTCACAATGTTAGGGCGGAGCTTAAAGCTACCAGGGAGGAGGTCCACAATGCTCTCAATGAGTTCCAATCCAATCTAAACTCTCTCAAAGCTAGGGTAACTGAGACAGAAGATAGAATTAGTGATCTGGAAGACAAACAGATAGAGAGAAAGGATCAGGAGGAAGCCTGGAACAAACAGCTTAGATCCCACGAAAGCAGAATTAGGGAAATAAGTGATGCCATGAAGCGTTCCAACGTCAGAATTATTGGAATCCCTGAAGGGGAGGAGAAAGAAAGAAGTCTAGAAGATGTCGTGGAACAAGTCCTTCATGAAAACTTTCCGAATCTCGCGAATGAAACCAGCGTTCATGTACTAGAGGCTGAACGGTCTCCACCCAAGATTATACACTCCAAAAAAACATCACGACACCTGATAGTCAAATTGAGAAATTATAATTCTAGGTATAATCTCTTGAAAGCTGCCAGGACAAAGAGGCTCCTTACTTACAGAGGGAAGCCCATCAGAATAACGTCAGACCTGTCCACAGAGACCTGGCAAGCCAGAAGAGGCTGGCAAGATATATTCAGGGCACTAAATGAGAAGAACATGCAGCCAAGAATACTTTATCCAGCAAGACTGACATTCAAAATGGATGGAGAGATAAAGAGTTTCCAAGACCGACAAGACTTAAAAGACTATGCAACCACCAAGCCGATACTGCAGGAAATATTAAGGGGGGTTCTATAAAAGAGGAAAAATCCCAAGAATAGCATTGAACAGAAATATAGAGACAGTCTACAGGAAGAAAGACTTCAAAGGTAACTCGATGTCAATAAAAACGTATCTATCAATAATCACTCTCAATGTGAATGGCCTCAATGCACCCATAAAACGGCACAGGGTTGCAGATTGGATAAAACGACAGGGCCCATCCATATGCTGTCTACAAGAGACCCATTTTGAACCTAAAGATACACGCAGACTGAAAGTGAAGGGGTGGAGAAGCATCTTTCATGCCAATGGGACTCAAAAGAAGGCTGGGGTAGCGATTCTCATATCAGATAAATTAGACTTCAAACTAAAGACTGTAGTCAGAGATACAGAAGGACACTACATAATCCTTAAAGGGACTATCCACCAAGATGATCTAACAATTGTAAATATCTATGCTCCCAATATGGGAGCAGCCAATTACTTAAGAAAACTGTTAATCAAGATAAAGAGTCATATTGATATGAATACACTAATCGTAGGTGATCTTAACACGCCTCTTTCAGAATTAGACAGATCATCGAAGCAGAAAATCAATAAAGAAACAAGAGCATTGAACGACACATTGGACCAGATGGACCTCATAGATATATACAGAACATTCCACCCTAAAACAGCAGAATACTCATTCTTCTCAAGTGCACACGGAACCTTCTCCAGAATAGACCACATACTGGGTCACAAATCAGGACTCAGCCGATACCAAAAGACTGAGATTATTCCCTGCATATTCTCAGATCACAATGCTTTGAAACTGGAGCTCAATCACAAGGAAAAGTTCCGAAGGAACTCAAACACCTGGAAGCTAAAGACCACCTTGCTTAAGAATGCTTGGATCAACCAGGAGATCAAAGAAGAACTGAAACAATTCATGGAAACCAATGAGAATGAAGACACTTCGGTCCAAAACCTATGGGATACAGCAAAGGCGGTCCTAAGGGGAAAATATATAGCCATCCAAGCCTTGCTCAAAAAAATTGAAAAATCCAGAACACACCAGCTGTCTCTACACCTTAAAGAACTGGAGGATCAACAACAAATCAAACCAACTCCACACATAAGAAGGGAAATCATCAAGATTAGAGCTGAGATCAATGAGGGAGAAACCAGAGATACAGTAGAACGTATCAATGAAACTAGAAGCTGGTTTTTTGAAAGAATCAATAAGATCGATAAGCCACTGGCTACACTAATCCAAAAGAAAAGAGAGAAATCCCAAATTCATAAAATTATGAATGAAAGGGGAGAGATCACAACTAACACCAAGGAAGTAGAAACAATCATCAGAAGTTACTACGAACAGTTATATGCCAATAAGCTTAGCAACCTTGATGAAATGGATGCATTCCTGGAAAAATATAAACTACCAAAATTGAACCAGGAAGAAATCGACAACCTGAATAGACCGATATCTAATAACGAGATTGAAGCAGTGATCAAAAATCTCCCAAAAAACAAGAGCCCAGGACCTGACGGATTCCCTGGGGAATTCTACCAAACCTTCCAAGAAGAAATAACACCTATTCTCCTGAAGCTGTTTCAAAAAATTGAAGCAGAAGGAAAACTTCCAGACTCTTTCTATGAAGCCAGCATTACCCTGATCCCCAAACCAGGCAAGGACCATACCAAAAAGGAGAATTTCAGACCAATATCACTGATGAATATGGATGCTAAGATTCTCAACAAGATCCTAGCCAACAGGATCCAACAACACATTAAAAAGATTATCCACCATGATCAGGTGGGATTCATCCCTGGGCTACAAGGATGGTTCAACATTCGTAAATCAATCAATGTGATACAACAAATTAATAGGAGAAGAGAGAAGAACCACATGGTCCTCTCAATTGATGCAGAAAAAGCATTTGACAAAATCCAGCATCCGTTCCTGATTAAAACGCTTCAAAGTATAGGGATAGAGGGAACATTCCTGAACCTCATCAAATCTATCTATGAAAGACCCACAGCAAATATCATCCTCAATGGGAAAAAGCTTGCAGCCTTCCCGTTGAGATCAGGAACAAGACAAGGATGCCCACTTTCACCACTCTTGTTCAACATAGTATTAGAAGTCCTAGCAACAGCAATCAGACAACAGAGAGAAATAAAAGGTATCCAAATTGGTAATGAAGAAGTCAAACTCTCTCTCTTCGCAGATGACATGATTCTTTATATGGAAAACCCAAAAGACTCCACCCCCAAACTACTAGAACTCATACAGCAATTCAGCAGCGTGGCAGGATACAAAGTCAATGTGCAGAAATCAGTGGCTTTCTTATACACTAACAAGGAAAATACAGAAAGGGAAATTAGAGAATCGATTCCATTTACTATAGCACCAAGAACCATAAGATACCTGGGAATAAACCTAACTAAAGAGGTAAAGGATCTATACTTGAGGAACTATAGAACACTTATGAAAGAAATTGAAGAAGACACAAAAAGATGGAAGACCATTCCATGCTCTTGGATCGGAAGAATAAACATCGTTAAAATGTCTATACTGCCTAGAGCAATCTATACTTTTAATGCCATTCCGATCAAAATTCCACCGGCATTCTTCAAAGAGCTGGAGCAAATAATCCAAAAATTTGTATGGAATCAGAAGAGACCCCGAATCGCTAAGGAAACGTTGAAAAACAAAAATAAAGCTGGCGGCATCACCTTACCTGATTTCAAGCTTTATTACAAAGCTGTGATCACCAAGACAGCATGGTACTGGCATAAAAACAGACACATAGACCAGTGGAACAGAGTAGAGAGCCCTGATATGGACCCTCAACTCTATGGTCAATTAATCTTCGACAAAACAGGAAAAAATATACAGTGGAAAAAAGACAGTCTCTTCAATAAATGGTGCTGGGAAAGCTGGACAGCTATATGTAGAAGAATGAAACTCGACCATTCTCTTACACCGTACACAAAGATCAACTCAAAATGGATAAAAGACCTCAACGTGAGACAGGAATCTATCAGAATCTTAGAGGAGAACATAGGCAGTAATCTCTTCGATATCAGCCACAGCAACTTCTTTCAAGATACGTCTCCAAAGGCAAAGGAAACAAAAGCGAAAATAGACTTCTGGGACTTCATCAAAATCAAAAGCTTCTGCACAGCAAAGGAAACAGTCACAAATAAGTGAAACCATATGATAATTGACTCTCTCTGCTTGACTTATTTCACTCAGCATAATCTCTTCCAGTCCCGTCCATGTTGCTACAAAAGTTGGGTATTCATCCTTTCCGATGGAGGCATAATACTCCATAGTGTATATGGACCACATCTTCCTTATCCATTCATCCGTTGAAGGGCATCTTGGTTCTTTCCATAGTTTGGCGACTGTGGCCATTGCTGCTATAAACATTGGGGTACAGATGGCCCTTCTTTTCACGACATCTGTGTCTTTGGGGTAAATACCCAGGAGTGCAATGGCAGGGTCATAGGGAAGCTCTATTTTTAATTTCTTGAGGAATCTCCACACTGTTCTCCAAAGAGGTTGCACCAACTTGCATTCCCACCAAGGGTGTAAGAGGGTTCCCCTTTCTCCACATCCTCTCCAACACATGTTGTTTCCCGTTTTGTTAATTTTGGCCATTCTAACTGGTGTAAGGTGATATCTCAATGTGGTTTTTTTTTCTCCAATTTATTTATTTTCAGAAAAACATTATTCATTATTTTTTCACCACACCCAGTGCTCCATAAAGCCATGCCCTTTATAATACCCACCACCTGGTACCCCAACCTCCCACCCCCCCGCCACTTCAAACCCCTCAGATTGTTTTTCAGAGTCCATAGTCTCTCATGGTTCACCTCCCCTTCCAATTTACCCAAATTCCCTTCTCAATGTGGTTTTAATTTGAATCTCCCTGAGGGCTAATGTTGATGAGCATTTTTTCATGTGTCTGATAGCCATTTGTATGTATTGATTGGAGAAGTGTCTGTTCATATCTTCTGCCCATTTTTTGATGTGTTTACCTGTTTCGTGTGTGTTGAGTTTGAGGAGTTTATTATAGATCCTGGATATCAACCTTTTGTCTGTACTGTCATTTGCAAATCTCTTCTCCCATTCCGTGGGTTGCCTCTTTGTTTTTTTGACTGTTTCCTTTGCTGTGCAGAAGCTTTTGATTTTGATGAAGTCCCAGAAGTTTATTTTCGCTTTTGTTTCCTTTGCCTTTGGAGACATATCTTTTTTTTTCTCCAATTTCTTTATTTTCAGAAAAACAGTATTCATTATTTTTTCACCACACCCAGTGCTCCATGCAAGCCATGCCCTCTATAATACCCACCACCTGGTACCCCAACCTCCCACCCCCCCCGCCACTTCAAACCCCTCAGATTGTTTTTCAGAGTCCATAGTCTCTCATGGTTCGCCTCCCCTTCTAATTTACCCAAAAGCACATACCCTCCCCAATGTCCATAACCCTACCCCCCTTCTCCCAACCCCCCTCCCCCCAGCAACCCACAGTTTGTTTCATGAGATTAAGAGTCCATGGAGACATATCTTGAAAGAAGTTGCTGTGGCTGATATCAAAGAGATTACTGCCTATGTTCTCCTCTAGGATTCTGATGGATTCCTGTCTCACGTTGAGTTCTTTTATCCATTTTGAGTTGATCTTTGTGTACGGTGTAAGAGAATAGTCGAGTTTCATTCTTCTACATATAGCTGCCCAGTTTTCCCAGCAAAATTTATTGAAGAGACTGTCTTTTTTCCACTGTATATTTTTTCCTGTTTTGTCAAAAATTAATTGACCACAGAGTTGAGGGTCCATATCTGGGCTCTCTACTCTGTTCCACTGGTCTATGTGTCTGTTTTTATGCCAGTACCATGCTGTCTTGGTGATCACAGCTTTTAATAAAGTTTGAAATCAGGTAAGGTGATGCCGCCAGCTTTATTTTTGTTTTTCAACATTTCCTTAGGGATTCAGGGTCTCTTCTGATTTCATACAAATTTTTGGATTATTTGCTCCAGCTCTTTGAAGAATGCCGGTGGAATTTTGATCGGAATGTCATTAAAAGTATAGATTGCTCTAGGCAGTATAGAACATTTTAACAATGTTTATTCTTCTGATCCAAGAGCATGGAATGGTCTTCCATCTATTTGTGTCTTCTTCAATTTCTTTCGTGAGTGTTCTGTAGTTCCTCACGTACAGATCCTTTACCTCTTTGGTTAGGTTTATTACCAGGTATCTTATGGTTCTTGGTACTATACTAAATGGAATCGATTCTCTAATTTCCCTTTCTGTATTTTCATTGATAGTGTATCAGAAAGCCACTGATTTCTGCACATTGACTTTGTATCCTGCCATGTTGCTGAATTGCTGTATGAGTTCTAGTAGTTTGGGGGTGGAGTCTTTTGGGTTTTACATATAAAGAATCATGTCATCTGTGAAGAGAGAGAGTTTGACTTCTTCATTGCCAATTTGGATACCTTTTATTTCTCACTGTTGTCTGATTGTTGTTGCTAGGACTTCTAATACTATGTTGAACAAGAGGGGTGAAAGTGGGCATCCTTGTCTTGTTCCTGATCTCAAAGGGAAGGCTGCAAGCTTTTTCCCATTGAGGATGATATTTGCTGTGGGTCTTTCATAGATAGATTTGATGAGGTTCAGTAATGTTCCCTCTATCCCTATACTTTGAAGCGTTTTAATCAGGAACGGATGCTGGATTTTGTCAAATGCTTTTTCTGCATCAATTGAGAGGACCATGTGGTTCTTCTCTCTTCTCATATTAATTTGTTGTATCACATTGATTGATTTGCGAATGTTGAACCATCCTTGTAGCCCAGGGATGAATCCCACCTGATCATGATGGATAATCTTTTTAATGTGCTGTTGGATCCTGTTGGCTAGGATCTTGTTGAGAATCTTAGCACCCATATTCATCAGTGATATTGCTCTGAAATTCTCCTTTTTGGTAGGGTCCTTGCCTGGTTGGGGATCAGGGTAATGCTGGCTTCATAGAAAGAGTCTGGAAGTTTTCCTTCTGCTTCAATTTTTTGAAACAGCTTCAGGAGAATAGGTGTTATTTCTTCTTTGAAGGTTTGGTAGAATTCCCCAGGGAATCCGTCAGGTCCTGGGCTCTTGTTTTTTGGGAGGTTTTTCATCACTGATTCAATCTCGTTATTAGATATCGGTGTATTCAGGTTGTTGATTTCTTCCTGGTTCAATGTTGGTAGTTTATATTTTTCCAGGAATGCATCCATTTCATCTAGGTTGCTAAGCTTATTGGCATATAATAGTTCGTAATAACTTCTTTTTTTTTATTTTCTAGGCATATTTATTTCACTCATCATAATCCATGTTGAGATCACTGCGTAGTCATGAAAAACAAGATTACATAAGATTTCTTTTATGGCTGAGTAATGTTACATTATGTGTGTGTGTGCATATTTTATTTTTCTACTCATTTATTTTATTTTATTTTATTTTATTTTATTCCCAATTTATTTATTTTCAGAAAAACAGTATTCATTATTTTTTCACCACACCCAGTGCCCCATGCAAGCTGTGCCCTCTATAATACCCACCACCTGGTACCCCAACCTCCCACCCCCCCGCCACTTCAAACCCCTCAGATTGTTTCTCAGAGTCCATAGTCTCTCATGGTTCACCTCCCCTTCCAATTTACCCAAATTCCCTACTCCTCTCTAACGCCCCTTGTCCTCCATGCTATTGGTTATGCTCCACAAATGAGTGATGATTGTTTCTACTTCCTTGGTGTTAGTTGTGATCTCTCCCTTTTCATTCATAATTTTATGAATTTGGGCTTTCTCTCTTTTCTTTTGGATTAGTGTAGCCAGTGGCTTATCGATCTTATTGATTCTTTCAAAAAACCAGCTTCTAGTTTCATTGATACGTTCTACTGTATTTCTGGTTTCTACCTCATTGATCTCAGCTCTAATCTTGATGATTTCCCTTCTTATGTGTGGAGTTGGTTTGATTTGTTGTTGATCCTCCAGTTCTTTAAGGTGTAGAGACAGCTGGTGTGTTCTGGATAAACAAATATTCTTAGACATATATCTAAGCCTGCAAATCAAGCTGTTTAAGTTTGGCTAAAGGTTCATGGGTTCTTTATTTAACTAAAGGAAATAGTCCATTTTGCAAGATACTAAAAATTAAGGTGTAGGTTTTGCTGTGAAAACTGCATCTGTTTTCCTGATTCACTGGATAAAATTCAGGTTGAAGACAGCTGAGGTGCAGGAGCAGCAGGGGCTCCACTGTGGTTCCATCACTACCATTGGCAGGTGTCCCACCTGGTTCACATGACTGCAGGCTCTCCTTTTCAAGGTCTGCTGGCCTTCTCTGTGATTGAGACCAGCCTGTGGGAAGACTGTGGAGGAGAAACTTATCCCCACCATCTTCTCTTTCTTATGCCTCCACATATCAGAGGCTTAGCCTTCCAGTGATTAGAAGCATATTTGGAGATCAAGGCACCCCCCCATTTTATCTTCCTCCTTCTGCTCAGAAGAATGGTAACAAAGTTTTAGGAGATATCTTTAAGTTCTTCTTGTGATTTAACTAAAAAAAAATCTTGGCTCCAATTGGTCAGAGCATGGAGTCAATTCACCAAGACACAATCCCAAAGTGACTAGAGCACCCCAAATCTACTCCCGTCAATCACCACATAGCCAAAGGAAGAACTCAGACACATGCTTGACTGGAACAGAGTCTGAGCCCTTGATGGGGATAGAGTGCTGTCTACAGGTGAGGTCAGTCTCAGATGGGGCTGGTAGAAGCACATTCCTCTGGCTCATGTGAAATATCAAGTTCCAATTCACAGACTTTTGTTTCCTCCAGAGAGAGACTAGGGGAGAAGATTCAGGCAATCAGGTTATTCCTTTCACTCACATTTATTGAGATCTACTTTATACCAGCTCATGTCCTAGGTACAGGGAGCAGAATAAGAATGAAAACAATAAAAACAAAGAAAAACTCTCCCATCAGTGGAGCTAATAGTTTAATTAGAAAGATGGACAGTAAATAAAATGACTAAATAAAACAAGCAAGAAAAGAGGATATGACATGATCAGGGTGATGAGGTGTAAAATTTTAGATAAAGAGGCAAGGCTTCACTAAGAAAGTAATTTTATAAATACACTGTAGGGGATGAGGAAGAGGGCCATCTGGATAGCTGGGGAAAGAACATTCTAGAGGGTACAAATGCAAAGACTCTATGATAAGGATGTCATGTTTGAGAAGCAGCAAGAACAAAATGGCTGGAATGAGTCAAGTTTTAGATTTTGTGCAAAGGCAGAACTAATGGTCTGGAAGTGGATGCTTTCTGGCCTGACCACCTGGAAGCATGAATTATACCTTAGCTGAGATGGGAAAGACTACTGGAAAAGCCAAGAGGTAAGAGTCCTCCCACCAGCTGGTCTCAATCAGAAAAGAAAGTTTGGGAAAAGGGGAGATGAAGGCTATGCTTTCCACATAGGAAATTTGCTGTGTGTACATGCCCCATCCTGGACTACATATCACATAGCAGTCAGGCATGCAGATGCAGAAGAGTGGAATGGGATAAGATTTTAGAACCATCAGCATTTGATACAAAGACAAAGAACTTTTTCTCTGGTTCACTGCTGATTCATTTAGAAGAGAGTTTAGCTTACAGCAGGGTCCCAGTAAGGATTTGCTGAAAGTAAATGTTCTTTGGTACTCTTCCCAGTTTCCTTCTTCTGGATGGATGCACCATCCCCAGCAGCTGTGAATGTGGACTGC
The DNA here is from genome assembly GCF_020171115.1 of Neogale vison. Taxonomy (NCBI): domain Eukaryota; kingdom Metazoa; phylum Chordata; class Mammalia; order Carnivora; family Mustelidae; genus Neogale; species Neogale vison. The sequence goes on from NC_058093.1 coordinate 44,171,042, forward strand.
TGGTGGCTCATGGCTACATCCCTTACTGGGAATTACCCTCAGCATTCTTCCAGTCCCAGGGGTATTCCATGGTCAATGACAGGCCAATGACTGGCTGACGTGGAACATGGAGACACAGTCCCTGGCCTCATTTGAGACAAGTGTGATGGACCTTCTCAACCGTAGAGCCACCTGTCAGTTTCTTGGGGCCTTATCCGTAGCTGTTCTATGGGTCAGTTTTTCTCTGGGCCAGTCCTGACTCCCCCAAGTCCTACATGGAGATCTCCTGGGAGCACACCCCAGTAAACCATCTGCAGGCACCATAGAATCTTCATCAGTTTCCATGGACCCCAATCTCACACACTGAATGAATCAATACATGAATGCTCCAGGCCTCAGCTGATTTCATTTTCTTGGGAAAATTTTCTCTGGCCCTGGTATAAATCAGGACCCTAAGAGATGTAGTCATGGCATCCTTATACATTTCTTTCCATAATTGCTTGTTTTGCTGTATCTATGATTATTTGGTTAATGTTTTTCTCCCTTGGCTTTTGTGTTCCGAGGGACCAGAGGTTTCTGGCCTGGTGCATAGTAGATATTTATAAAATATTAATAGAATGAGTGAGTCTGCCAGCCACAACCTCTTTGTAGTCCAGCCACCCTGTCATGGAGGCAGGATTTCAGTCTTTGAGGCACAAAGACCTTATTATTTTCCATATGACTATTATAGCATCTAAATTTCTATTCTTTGGTGGAGCCAAATAGACCCAGCTCTCTGTGCTCCAATGGAGCAGCACTGCCCCTGTGACAGTGCTGCGAGAGTACTATGGCTGTGACAGCCTGGGTCTCTTCCTGATTGTAGATTTTCCAAAACTATTGTCCAACCCCAACATCAAACAAGAGTTCAATGCCTCCATGCTGGGATGAATTGGACTTAACAGGCTCTGATGTAAGAGATGCAGCATTGAAAACAAAACCTCCAGTTTTGCCAGCACCATTTATTGAAGAGACTGTCTTTTTTCCACTGTATATTTTTTCCTGTTTTGTCAAAGATTAATTGACCATAGAGTTGAGGGTCCATATCTGGGCTCTCTACTCTGTTCCACTGGTCTATGTGTCTGTTTTTATGCCAGTACCATGCTGTCTTGGTGATCACAGCTTTGTAACAAAGTTTGAAATCAGGTAAGGTGATGCCGCCAGCTTTATTTTTGTTTTTCAACATTTCCTTAGGAATTCGGGGTCTCTTCTGATTCCATACAAATTTTTGGATTATTTGCTCCAGCTCTTTGAAGAATACCAGTGGAATTTTGATCAGAATGGCATTAAAAGTATAGATTGCTCTAGGCGGTATAGAACATTTTAACAATGTTTATTCTTCCGATCCAAGAGCATGGAATGGTCTTCCATCTATTTGTGTCTTCTTCAATTTCTTTCATGAGTGTTCTGTAGTTCCTCAAGTACAGATCCTTTACTTCTTTAGTTAGGTTTATTCCCAGGTATCTTATGGTTCTTGGTGCTATAGTAAATGGAATCGATTCTCTAATTTCCCTTTCTGTATTTTCATTGTTAGTGTATAAGAAAGCCACTGATTTCTGCACATTGACTTTGTATCCTGCCACGTTGCTGAATTGCTGTATGAGTTCTAGTAGTTTGGGGGTGGAGTCTTTTGGGTTTTACATATAAAGAATCATGTCATCTGCAAAGAGAGAGAGTTTGACTTCTTCATTACCAATTTGGATACCCTTTATTTCTCTCTGTTGTCTGATTGCTGTTGCTAGGACTTCTAATACTATGTTGAACAAGAGGGGTGAAAGTGGGCATCCTTGTCTTGTTCCTGATCTCAATGGGAAGGCTGCAAGCTTATTCCCATTGAGGATGATATTTGCTGTGGGTCTTTCATAGATAGATTTGATGAGGTTCAGTAATGTTCCCTCTATCCCTATACTTTGAAGCATTTTAAAACTGGACAGCTATATGTAGAAGAATGAAACTCGACCATTCTCTTACACCGTACACAAAGATCAACTCAAAATGGATAAAAGACCTCAATGTGAGACAGGAATCCATCAGAATCTTAGAGGAGAACATAGGCAGAAATCTCTTTGATATCAGCCACAGCAACTTCTTTAAAGATACGTCTCCAAAGGCAAAGGAAACAAAAGCGAAAATAAACTTCTGGGACTTCATCAAAATCAAAAGCTTCTGCACAGCAAAGGAAACAGTCAAAAAAACAAAGAGGCAACCCACGGAATGGGAGAAGAGATTTGCAAATGACAGTACAGACAAAAGGATCTATAATGAACTCCTCAAACTCAACCCACACAAAACAGACAAACACATCAAAAAATGGGCAGAAGATATGAACAGACACTTCTCCAATCAAGACATACAAATGGCTATCCGACACATGAAAAAATGCTCATCATCATTAGCCCTCAGGGAGATTCAAATTAAAACCACATTGAGATATCACCTTACACCAGTTAGAATGGCCAAAATTAACAAAACAGGAAACAACATGTGTTGGAGAGGATGTGGAGAAAGGGGAACCCTCTTACACCCTTGGTGGGAATGCAAGTTGGTGCAGCCTCTTTGGAGAACAGTGTGGAGATTCCTCAAGAAATTAAAAATAGAGCTTCCCTATGACCCTGCCATTGCACTCCTGGGTATTTACCCCAAAGACACAGATGTTGTGAAAAGAAGGGCCATCTGTACCCCAATGTTTATAGCAGCAATGGCCACAGTCGCCAAACTATGGAAAGAACCAAGATGCCCTTCAACGGATGAATGGATAAGGAAGATGTGGTCCATATACACTATGGAGTATTATGCCTCCATCAGAAAGGATGAATACCCAACTTTTGTAGCAACATGGACGGGACTGGAAGAGATTATGCTGAGTGAAATAAGTCAAGCAGAGAGAGTCAATTATCATATGGTTTCACTTATCTGTGGAGCATAACAAATAGCATGGAGGACAAGGGGTGTTAGAGAGGAGTAGGGCATTTGGGTAAATTGGAAGGGGAGGTGAACCATGAGAGACTATGGACTCTGAGAAACAATCTGAGGGGTTTGAAGTGGCGGGGGGGTGGGAGGTTGGGGTACCAGGTGGTGGGTATTATAGAGGGCACGGCTTGCATGGAGCACTGGGTGTGGTGAAAAATAATGAATAATGTTTTTCTGAAAATAAATAAATTGAAAAAAATAAAGAAAACAAAAATTAAAAAAAAAGAAAATAAAACCTCTACCTCTTTGCACCTGTACCTGTGAACAATCACAAGCCACAAGACTCTTAGATCCTTCATAATTAGTTCACCAACAATTTTATAGTCATTCATTTTCCCTTAAACAAGGTAACCATCCTCACAAACCAGATTTCACATATTCTCAGGCTAAAGCAGTCCTAGGTGTGGCTGCTGATCACGAGCTGGTTTGTTTTAAAAGCAGCTCTATTCCCAAACCCACATTCTAAGGGACTTGATGTGGAATATTCCGTTATCAAGATGATGACATAAATTCCCTAAGAATCCTATTCTGGTGCCAAATTCACATCAGATTACCACAGATGTGCTTTGGGTAAGAATTGTACTTGGGGTAAGTTTAGGAGAGGAAAGAAAGTGCCAGAAGAAAGCAACCTCTGCCCTGGTCTTTATCGCTTCTAGGAAGAAAAAGTCAAAAAGTCACTTCAGCTATCAACCATGTCTACCAGTAGAAGGTCACACAGGCTGGTAGGGAGGGAGAACCAGAGTGAGATAGCCAGGCAGATGGGCTCAGCCCCTAGGAACATCCCCAAAGCAGTACTATGGGTGATGTCTCTTGGGGCCATGGGGAGTGAGGTAATCAGAGCTTTGTGTGTTGGTTCAGTTGATAAATCATCCCTGTGTTTGGACAACAAAAAAGGGCAAATGGACTTCATCCACTGTACAGACACATCTATCAAACACACATACGCACAGACAGCAGCTCAGTGAGGTAGGAAGCAGTATATTTAGTTCTACAAACGGACTTTGGGCAGTCTGACGGTTGGATGATTGTTCACAGATATTCACTCACCTCTCCTCCCAAGCAGCCCCAGGGTGGGAGTGCATTCATTCATTCACACTGACATGGGGCTTGGCTGGAGGACATGCTTTGACCAAAAATATGAGCAGGTGTGAAGTTAGTACAAGAGTTCAGTGTGCTTGCACAGTTAGGCTTGACTCTTAAGCACTGAGATTTGACATTTAGAAGAGCTTCCCAGACTGCCTCTTCAAACTGGACCCTAGAAAAAAACATGTGCGTCAGACCTAGGTTTTGCCCAAAGCCCAGAGCCAAACCCAGCTGACCCACAGCTGGAAACAGAGCTGGCCACTGGGTGCAGGACTGACTGGCTCCACTGCATCAACATGGAGGTTCATAAGCATGAGGGTCAGTCCTTTTAACATGCCATTGAGTTTGGGAATGGCTTGTTATGCAGCATTAGGCTGGCAATAGCCAGCTAATACAGAAAGAAGTTTGCTTCCAAGCATTCAGACTTGCTTATCTCCAAATCCAGTGCTGTTTAATTGCACCACAGAGAGAGTGCGGAGGTGGGAAATCGGGGAAAATTTGGGCAATGGTCCCCTCTACAGTATAGCTTACTACTGAAGCATCCAGAAGGTTCCAAGACAAAAGAAGAACATTACACAGGAGCTCATTCAGGAGAATAGTTTGTTGACCTATATTTCAGTTCCCAGGAGGTATTCCACATGAAATTTTTTGCTCATCTAACTTAAAAAATAACATCCTTGCTAATTCATGTGCTCCATCTGTGAACTAAAACATTTTGAAATGCAGATATCCCTGTATTTAAACTTGGCTGAAATACCTGTTTTCAGCATTGTATAGTAAAACACACTAGCTTAAATAAGAAAACAGTAACATTTTTTTACAGAAGAAAAGAAATGACAAGATACAGTTATCACATAAGATCTCTGTTCTTCTAAAAGGAGCCATGTTTGATGAACTCCAAATCCTGTGCCTTTTTCATGATGTCACATGAAGCCAATCATATGGAGGTGGGGAATGGTGGAGTGTTTGAGCATTTATTAAGCTGAGGAGCAGAGTTGATATAATTTGAATTTTCATCCATCTGCTGGGCGCTGCTCCTCTCTCCTCTGCTCATGATGTAAATGAAGGAAATATAGTGAATTAAAGAAGAAAGTTAGGGAAGCATTAAAAAACAGAAACTAATCTCAACGGGAACACCTGTTGAGATCAGGAACATGACAAGGATGCCCACTCTCACCACTCTTGTTCAACATAGTATTAGAAGTCCTAGCAACAACAATCAGACAACAGTGAGAAATAAAAGGTATCCAAATTGGCAATGAAGAAGTCAAACTCTCTCTCTTCACAGATGACATGATTCTTTATATGGAAAACCCAAAAGACTCCACCCCCAAACTACTAGAACTCATACAGCAATTCAGCAACGTGGCAGGATACAAAGTCAATGTGCAGAAATCAGTGGCTTTCTGATACACTAACAATGAAAATACAGAAAGGGAAATTAGAGAGTCGATTCCATTTACTATAGTACCAAGAACCATAAGATACCTGGGAATAAACCTAACCAAAGAGGTAAAGGATCTGTACTCAAGGAACTAAAGAACACTCACGAAAGAAATTGAAGAAAGCACAAAAAGATGGAAGACCATTCCATGCTCTTGGATCGGAAGAATAAACATTGTTAAAATGTCTATACTGCCTAGAGCAATCTATACTTTTAATGCCATTCTGATCAAAATTCCACTGGTATTCTTCAAAGAGCTGGAGCAAATAATCCAAAAATTTGTATGGAATCAGAAGAGACCCTGAATCCCTAAGGAAATGTTGAAAAACAAAAATAAAGCTGGCGGCATCACCTTACCTGATTTCAAACTTTGTTACAAAGCTGTGATCACCAAGACAGCATGGTACTGGCATAAAAACAGACACATAGACCAGTGGAACAGAGTAGAGAGCCCAGATATGGACCCTCAACTCTATGGTCAATTAATCTTTGACAAAACAGGAAAAATATACAGTGGAAAAAAGACAGTCTCTTCAATAAATGGTGCTGGCAAAACTGGGCAGCTATATGTAGAAGAACGAAACTGGACCATTCTCTTACACCGTACACAAAGATAAACTCAAAATGGATAAAAGACCTCAACGTGAGACAGGAATCCATCAGAATCCTAGAGGAGAACATAGGCAGTAATCTCTTTGATATCAGCCACAGCAACTTCTTTCAAGATATGTCCCTAAAGGCAAAGGAAACAAAAGCGAAAATGAACTTTTGGGACTTCATCGAAATCAAAAGCTTCTTTATCCATTCGTCCGTTGAAGGGCATCTTGGTTCTTTCCATAGTTTGGTGACCGTGGCCATTGCTGCTATAAATATTGGGGTACAGATGGTCCTTCTTTTCACTACATCTGTATCTTTGGGGTACATACCCAGGAGTGCAATGGCAGGGTCATAGGGAAGTTCTATTTTTAATTTCTTGAGGAATCTCCACACTGTTCTCTAAAGAGGCTGCACCAACTTGCATTCCCACCAACAGTGTAAGAGGGTTCCCCTTTCTCCACATCCTCTCCAACACATGTTGTTTCCTGTCTTGCTAATTTTGGCCATTCTAACTGGTGTAAGGAAGGGGAGGTGAATCATGAGAGACTATGGACTCTGAAAAACAATCTGAGGGGTTTGAAGTGGCGGGGGGGTGGGAGGTCTGGGTACCTGGTGGTGTATTCTAGAGGGCATGGATTGCATGGAGCACTGGGTGTGGTGAAAAAATAATGATACTGTTATGCTGAAAATAAATAAAAGAAAAATAAATAAATAAATAAATAAATAAAATCAAAAGCTTCTGCATAGCAAAGGAAACAGTCAAGAAAACAAAGAGGCAACCCATGGAATGGGAGAAGATATTTGCAAATGACAGTACAGAGAAAAGGTTGATATCCAGGGTATATAATGAACTCCTTAAACTCAACACACACAAAACAGACAATCATATCACAAAATGAGCAGAAGATATAAACAGACACTTCTCCAATGAAGACATACAAATGGCTATCAGACACATGAAAAAAATGTTCATCATCACTAGCCATCAGGAAGATTCAAGTTAAAACCACATTGAGATATCACCTTACACCAGTTAGAATGGCCAAAATTAGCAAGACAGGAAACAACATGTGTTGGAGGGGATGTGGAGAAAGGGGAACCCTCTTACACCCTTGGTGGGAATGCAAGTTGGTGCAGCCTCTTTGGAGAACAGTGTGGAGATCCCCCAAGAAATTAAAAATAGAACTTCCCTACGACCCTGCCATTGCACTCCTGGGTATTTACCCCAAAGATACAGATGTCGTGAAAAGAAGGGCCATCTGTACCCCAATGTTTATAGCAGCAATGGCCACAGTTGCCAAACTATGGAAAGAACCAAGATGCCCTTCAACGGACGAATGGATAAAGAAGACGTGGTCCATATACACTATGGAGTATCATGCCTCCATCGGAAAGGATGAATACCCAACTTTTGTAGCAACATGGATGGGACTGGAAGAGATTATGCTGAGTGAAATAAGTCAAGCAGAGAGAGTCAATTATCATATGGTTTCACTTATTTGTGGAGCATAACAAATAACATGGAGGACATGGGGAGATGGAGAGGAGAAGGGAGTTGGGGGAAATTGGAAGGGGAGGTGAACCATGAGAGACTATGGACTCTGAGAAACAATCTGAGGGTTTTGAAGGGGCGGGGGGTGGGAGGTCAGGGTACCAGTTGGTGGGTATTATAGAGGGCACGGCTTGCATGGAGCACTGGGTATGGTGCAAAAATAACGAATACTGTTGTGCTGAAAATAAATAAAAAATAAATTTTAAAAAAACAGAAACTGTGTGATTTTTTAAAAGTCTTAAAATTTTCATCCTCTTTATCAAGAAGAGGAATTTATTGTTTCAAGGGAAGTTTTTTTAGACATTCCCCCCATTTTTTTAATAAAGCTCTTGAATCATGATAGAGAAACAGATGTCCTTCCTTTTTACTTTGATTTTTAAAAATTCCATTGGGAGCTCTTTTTCATGTGTTTGTTGGCCATCTGGATGTCTTCTTTGCAGAAACGTATGTTCATGTCCTCTGCCCATTTTTTGACAGATGCTGGCGAGGATGCGGAGAAAGGGGAACCCTCCTACACTGTTGGTGGGAATGCAAGCTGGTGCAACCACTCTGGAAAACAGCATGGAGGTTCCTCAAAATGTTGAAAATAGAACTGCCTTATGACCCAGCAATTGCACTACTGGGTATTTACCCTAAAGATACAAACGTAGTGATCCAAAGGGGCACGTGCACCCGAATGTTTATAGCAGCAATGTCCACAATAGCCAAACTATGGAAAGAACCTAGATGTCCATCAGCAGATGGATGGATCAAGAAGATGTGGTATATATACACAATGGAATACTATGCAGCCATCAAAAGAAACGAAATCTTGCCATTTGCGACAACATGGATGGAACTAGAGCGTATCATGCTTAGCGAAATAAGTCAAGTGGAGAAAGACAACTATCATATGATCTCCCTTATATGAGGAAGTAGTGATGCAACATGGGGGCTTAAGTGGGTAGGAGAAGAATCCATGAAACAAGATGGGATAGGGAGGGAGACAAACCATAAGTGGGGGGAGGGGGGTTGGGAGAAGGAGGGTAGGGTTATGGACATTGGGGAGGGTATGTGCTTTTGGGTAAATTAGAAGGGGAGGCGAACCATGAGAGACTATGGACTCTGAAAAACAATCTGAGGGGTTTGAAGTGGCGGAGGGGTGGGAGGTTGGGGTACCAGGTGGTGGGTGTTATAGAGGGCACGGCTTGCATGGAGCACTGGGTGTGGTGAAAAAATAATGAATACTGTTTTTCTTAAAATAAATAAATTGGAAAAAAAATTCCATTGGGAAATGCTTTGTGTACATATTTTTAAGCATCCTATCTTTTTTAAAAATTTATTTATTTTCAGCATAAAAGTATCATTATTCCTATCTTTTTTTAAATTTCTGTGTGTGTGTGTGTGTGTGTGTGTTGTGTTAGTCACCATACATCATTAGTTTTTGATTCAGTGTTCCCAGATTTATTGTTTACATATAACACCCAGTGCTCTTTGCTATATGAGCCCTCCTTAATACCCACCACCAGGTTTACCCATCCCTCCACTTCCCTCCCCTCTAAGATCCTCAGCTTGTTTCTCAGGGTCCACAGTCTCTCATGGTTCATCTCCCCCTCTAATTTCCCCCAACTCACTTTTCCTTTCCTTCTCCTAATGTCCTCCATGTTATTCCTTAGGTTCCACAAGTAAGTGAAGCCATATGATAATTGACTCCCTCTGCTTGACTTATTCCACTCAGCATAATCTCCTCGAATCCCATCCATGCTGATGCAAAAGTTGGGTATTCCTCCCTTCTGATGGAGGTATAATACTCCATTGTATATATGGACCATATCTTCTTTATCCATTTGTCTGTTGAAGGGCATCTCGGCTCTTTTGACAGTTTGGCTACTGTGGGCATTACTGCCATGAACATTGGGGTAAAGATGGTCCTTCTTTTCATTACACATCTATCTTTGGGGTAAATACCCAGTAGTGCAATTGCCAGGTCACAGGGGAGCTTTATTTTTAATTTCTTAAGGAATCTCCACACTGTTTTCCAAAGTGGCTACACCAACTTGCATTCCCACCAACAGTGTAAGAGGGTCCTCCTTTCTCCACAACCACTCCAACATTTGATGTTTCTTGCTCTGTTAATTTTGGCCATTCTAACTGGTGTAAGGTGATATCTCAATGTGGTTTTGATTTGAATTTCCCTGATGGCTAATGATGATGAACATTTTTTCATGTGTCTGTTATCCATTTGTATGCCTTCTTTGAAGAAGTTTCTGCTCATGTCTTCTGTCCATTTTTGACTTGATTATCTGTTTTCAGGGTGTTGAGTTTGAGAATTCTTTATAGATCTTGGATACCAGCCCTTCATCTGTAGTGTCATTTGCAAATATCTTCTCCCATTCCATGGGTTGCCTCTTTGTTTTGTTGACTGTTTCCTTTGCTGTGCAGAAGCTTCTGCACAAACTAGAAAATACTCTGTGCTCTCTGATGTCTGGATTTCAATCATCAAGGTGCAGTTCTTTGCGGAGACCACTGTTCCTACATGACAGGCACTGTGCTGGGTCCTCTGTACACACATGTGGGTGTGAGTCTCCATGAAAGCCCTGAGGTCTGCTGTGTAATGTGCATTTGCACATGTGACCCAGAAAAATTATGTTACTTTCCCAAAGACATACAAGTATTAAGAGGTGGTCTCGGATTGAACCCAGGTGTGTCTGGCTCCAAATCCCATGCATCTTCCACAGCTCCTGTCTGTGTCCTCCCAGACTCCTTCCTTGTCCTCAGCAGGAGGGATGCACACCTGTTCAGCCTGGAGAGGAAGCTTACTTTTCAGGCAGTAGGGAGGGGACAGGTTGCCACACAATAAGCATCGAGCTCAGACCAACTGTCTGTCACTTGCCCTGGGCTCATTGATGTGTGCCTCCACCCTCTCCTTCAGTTTTCAGTTAAGAATTCTTTTACTAGCTTATCTTGGGGAGGCATGTGTATGACACCCAGTCCACTTTCTTTTCCCTTAGAAATCACACTGAAACTGATGTTGGGAAGGGGAATTCAAACTAAGGAAGTTAAACAGTAGCAGTGGAAGTTTGCAGATTTTATTCTTTCCTTCTGTGTTTGCCTTTCAGTAAAGGAACTTCTCATGATTTAGCTACATTATCATAGAGACATATTTTTTTATAATGATGGATACTTCTTATAATGCATTTTTCCTGACCGGGGGCTGGGGTCAATAGCGGCTCTGGTGAACCATCAATGAATTGACAAATACTATGATCAAAACTAAAAATTAACTTCTTAGCATGTTATCTAACCACTACTGACACCATTGCTATTCAGGTAATTATAATTAAAATAGTTCAAGGCACACACCTAGAGATTATGCTTTCTCCTCCATCCTAGACATCCAATGCATTAGCACGTCCTATAGGCTGAGGTCCGAAAATCTCACCTTCTTTCACTTCCCTCTATGCTAAAGCCACCTTTGTGGTCTCTACCATCACCTCCTCCTTGGAGGAGCTGGGGCATTGGCAACAGTAATATTCAAAGGATTAGTTCTAACAGGGACTGTGCCCCAAACCTTATCACCCCACCCCCATAGCTGCCTTCCATACTGGAGATTCCAGTGCCAGGCCATATTTGTCTCATTTGTTATCTGTCCCCACTGAAGGAGTGGCACCTGATGCACACAGGCACAGGCATGCCTCAATCGCCCTGTGGCTGGCACCCTATGCACATTCAGCACATGGCTGGGGAGTGGACCCTTCTCCTGCTCTGTGTTGAGCTGGGTTCTCTCCCAGCATGAGCTGGGCTCAGATGCTTAGTCAGCTGAACACACGGGAGGTCAAAAGGAATCATGTGACATTTTACAAAGATAGGCAAACAGATGGAATTCACTTCTTCATCACGTTATTTTTATATTATAATTATGGGTCTTCTCTGACAAGAGACACACAAGCTCTATGATGCAGGATTCGCTCCGCTTGGTTGGTGGGTTGGGTGGTCTTCGCTGCTGTCCCTCAGAGCCTAGAGCCATACCTGACATACAGTAGCCACTCCACAAGTACTCAGGGACATCAGAGAAATGGAGCTGCTGAAGGCCCTTGTCATCTCAGGTCTCTGACGATGTAGAGAAAAGTAATTGGCCCGTCATCAACCGGGTTGTTGCCTGGAGTTCTGCACATGAGCAGAGAATCCCTGGGATCCTGGGGGGCAAGCAGGTGGCCTCCCTACTGTCCTTCCTGTGCCCTGCCTGCACCCCAGGAGAAAGCTCTTCTCTACTCTGCTAAGAACAACACTGAACTCTCAGTTAACACTACCCGTGCCTTTCTCAGATGCTCTTAGATCCTTCTCACACCCGATATCCCCCATCTCCTGGGTTCATGCTTACCTCACTAGCTAGCTAGCACAACTTTCTGCACAAGCTGGCTTTGGGAAACATTCAGTGTGGTGGCAGGAGACACAATAAGGAGAGAAGTGGAAAGTGATAAAAGACTGAACTCATCTTTCTCCTGGTTACTTGTTTCCCCATTTTCTCTTCTTTTCCACACAAGTATGGATTTTGGAGAAATTCAGAGAGCTAAGCTGATCACACTTGGGCCTGACAGTAACCTGAGCATGTTCATGTTCATGTGAGTGGAGAGACCAGGGACCAAGACCACCCCTTTCACCCCAAAAGAACACACCAGCACCTGGGACCTGAGAATTTGCCAAGGGGATCTTCCCAGGTTTTTCAATGGAAGCTTTGTCCTTACTGTAGCTTCAGTGACAATTATTCATGTTTCTAGAACTTTCTAGAAAGTTCCATGATCTGCCTTTCTGCACAGACCTAGCAAGGCTGTTATACCCAAGACTTATTTGGCTTTGGGGAATCAAATTAACTTTTAAATGCAGTCACGATTTTTCCATTCTCTATGATCAGGATTAATTTGGTCAAGGCTGAGCTCACAACTTTTAAACATTCTTTTTTTTTTTTTTTGTAAAAAAGAAAAAAAAAGTCATCAGAAAACCTTCACCCATTTTGCCCTGTTCTAATTCTGGAACGTTGGCATTTTGTTCAAACTGTAGGAAATGCAATTTGGTGGCCCCATCTTGGTCTGTGTGGGTACCTCGTAACCAGGAAGCAGTGGGTGGAGACGGACCCCCGAGGCAGTGGGGAGCCCTGAGGTTGAGTCATTCCATTTGCTGCCTCTTGGCCACAGGCATTCGGCAATTGTCACTGCCTCTGGAATGAGTCAAACTCCAAATCCCATGGATGCCTTAGTCCCTCCAGAGCTCTGGCAGTCCACACAGCCAGGACATTTGTTCCTAATTTTTCACCCACGTCCCACTCCACAAGTGACTGGAACTTCCCACTGGAGGTTGCAACCACAAACTAAGACTGCTGACCTCAGGCATAGCTATTTTGGCTTTTGAAGATTCTCAACCTGGAAAATGGAAGTATTTATACTGTTGGCATTTGAGTTAGGGGCTGAGTGATCTTCTGGGAACATGATATGTTATTCCATTGACTCTGGGAATCAGATAGGATTTTCTCAGCTCCGTTGCTAAAGGATCCCAAGAAATGCAGCACTGGGAGACAAAAGGACAAAGACTGGTTGTCTGAGTTTCAGAGAAGAGAGAAATTTGAGGCAGTAGACTCCGGTGGCTTTGCCTTTGAGGCAGGGGAAAGTAATTTTCTATGAACCATCTATGAATCTCTGGGATTCAGTGTGATATCTTTAGCTTGCAGGCCTCAGAAGGGAAGCCCTGTCCCACAGTCCTGGACCCTGATCACTTCTGAGATATCCAAAGACCAGCAATGCTGTAGGTTCCCTGAAATTCTCAGCTGGGCATTACCCCTCACTCCCATCCCTCCTTGTCATGTTACTGATGAGGGGTAAACTGCATCTTGCTGTATGAAACCCAAGAGCCATAAGGGAAAATGTCAGACCCAAGGCAAGTCCTTTTGGGGCAGCATCAACCAGAGGTACATGTAGTGGCCTGGTGAGAAGTGCTAGCTCCATTAGGCAGAAACTTGTGTCCTGGTGAGAAGTGCTAGCTCCATTAGGCAGAAACTAAGGGTCAGCTGACATCTCTGCTTCCCAACTTCAAGGTCTGAGGCTTGTGGGGAATGCATAGAATTTTCTGGAAAGAGTGGTACATGAGGTGGCATCAGTGACTCTTTTTCCTACACTGCTTCCCAACCATCACTCCTCCTCCTTAAAGATCAGGCCATCGGCACTACTACCTGCTCAGTCCTGCAAACTATAGCATTTACATCACAAGACCAAGGAAGAGGTAGTTTTCCATTAATGCTTTTAGCCATTCACCCAGCTTATAATAAGGACTCAAGAGACCTGTTAGTGTCATCAGCAACCTTATAGATAAGCACATACTTATTCTTTTTTCATTCTGGAGGCCAGCATCCCAAAGCTAGCATCTCTGGGCCAAAATCAAGGTGTCCACAAGTTGTACCCTCCTTGGTCTAATTCTGAGCCCTGGTGTCAAGAGGACCAGGCAAGGTCCTGCTTTGCCCCTGGGGCAGGTCAGTCTGTGCTCACTCAGTGGAAAGGGCCTGATCACACAGCTGGCAAGTTTGGGGAGTATCCCAAGGATTGGGAGTGTCAGGCAAGCCTGCTTGGTCTGAACACCCTGTTTTCTTGCTTTGTCTTTCCAGTTGACATTGCAGTGGCCCAGAAAACTGGAACTGTCTGCAGGCTCTGCTCTGTCTGACTTGCTTCATATGGCCTCATTTCCTTGCTCTGGCACCTCTGGAGGGGTCTTCTCACTAGGATCAGCAACACGCTCCATATAAGACATAACCAAAGGCACCGGAGGAACACAAGATCAGAGGCAGCAGTAAAAATGTAACTCACTCCCGCAACGGAGTCTCCATGTCCAGAGGGCATTAAGAAGCCACATGCTATGGTTGGTCTCTAGCCAGATGGGTATCACAGGTGCCCAGTGAAGGCACATATCCCCAGATCGTGGGACCCTCACCAGGAGCTCTCAGCCAGGCACTGTGCACATAGGTCCACTCTCGACATCCTGGGAAATAAAGTATTCCACCATGAAGGGGTTGGTTCATATAAATGCAGGCATGTAAGAGGTCCCAGTACTGCAGAGAAACTAGATGGTTCTATGTGACTCCTGGGAGCTTAGCATGAGGGAAGAGCAGCTGCTATGGAAGGTGGCAGAAGATGGAATGTACATGACAAAGAGAAGGCCAGTGAAGCTGTGGTCTCACCTCATTGGTGTCATGAGGACCAGCTTTCTCTTGTCTTTAGCAAGAATCTGACATTGCCTTGGAAGGAAGTGGAAACATCTCACCCTGAAGTCTCATTTTGGTGGTTCTTAAAGCTCTACATGACCGTGAGCAAATGCTGGATGTCAAACTTCACCTACTCCTGGTTCCTAACTCCAGATTCGTTGCTAACAGAACCCACCACAGACTAGCTCCTCACTGGAAAAATCCAAAACCAAACCCACAATGCTGAAAAGTAGTCATTATCACATATGCTTTCAATTCAGATGGAGCTTTGCAGGAAACATGGCTAATCTTCCATGGTTGGCCTCCATGACCCCACTTCTCTGTGGAAGCAGCTAAAATGCTTCCAACCCAGAACTTTCCCTCTGCTCGCCTATGGGCATTTAAACTGTGCAGCGATGTTGCCGGAGCCTTAGATGGGCCCCAGGGATTGAAAGCACCATTCAACACTGTACTTTAAAAATCAAAATGGATACCTAAGCGAAATGTATTTGAAAGCCTTCTATTTTCTTTTGCCTATTTATTTTCTCTCTGATTTGATTTTTAATGATCCCAAAATAAATCAAAATAAAATAAAGTGTTGGGTAACATATTCAATTTGTAGAGTATAGATCCTCCACCAACAACTAAATTAGTGTTCTTACAGACAATTACAACGAGTGGTAATGAATAAGGAGGAAGGGAATCACCAGACAGACTTTGCCCAGCATGACGCAGGCTTCATGATGATCCTCATGAATGGTCCCAGGACGGTGGCCAGCCAGGCAGCTTCAGACCCACTGGGGATTGAAACAAATCAGAAGCTGTTTTGATAATTGGTTGTACCAAAAAGAAACCCATAAATCTGGGTGGAGAGGGAGAATGTCTCATGCTTTTTTAAAGTGAAATCTGTTTGGACTGGCTGAGATTTTTGAGGCTGGCTAGACTTTCCAACTCCAAAGGCAGGAACATGGCTGTCTTCATTGTAAAGAACCAGTGATAACACTATCAAAATCCTAAACCTAGCAGCAATACACAGGAGACTCTGATCTGTGTACATAAAATCCAAAGCAAAAGTCTTTGTTTCTCTTTCTCCTAACCACAAAGCTGCTCCTTTGGTTTCCTTCCAGAAAGTTTTGGGAAGACTTAGAAGGGAATTACTTGGGTCTGGAACCATGGCCTTTTCCCCTTTAGCCCCTATCCTGGGACAGTGTCTCATGGCCTGGTTCTGAATACCATCTCCCCTAAAGCTAATGGAGTCTCCATCTAGAAATGATTCCTAGCCTTGGTGACCTGCTAGAATCATTTGGGGAGTTTCAAAATTGCTGAGGCCTGAGTCCCACCATCAGCATTTTTAGTTAACTTGGTCTGGGGCATAGTATGAGATTTCTGAAAGCTCTCCAGGTGGCCTTCAAGGGGAGTCAGTGTCCAGAAGTTCTGGTCCTGGAACTCACCCTCTTTAGCCTTGAAGTAGGCAGCTTTTCCTTATTAGAGATGTATGGTTTTACATACTCTAGACAAGGCATATAGGATCCCTGTGTTATCCTTGGTGCCACATTGTCACCACATTGAACTCTTCTAGGGACTGTCCTGGTGCATGTGGGCAGGGATGGTTGTTTCCTTATACTAAAAGAGTATTCAACTAAAGATGGGGTCTTAGTCAGTTAGGTTTGCTGTATCAAAAATGCCATAGATTGGCGGTTCGAACAACAGATATTTCTTTCTCACAGGTTGGGAACCTAGAAGTCCAAAATCAAGGTGAAGGCAGATTCAGTTCTACTGAGGGTCTCTTTCTGGTTCACAGACTGCTGCCTTTCTGCTGTGTCCTCAGGTGGTGGAGGAGGCAAGAGAAGCTTCTAGGGTCTCTTTTATAAGGGCATGAATCCCACATACAAGAGCTCCACACTCATGACCTAATCACCTCCCAAAGGCCCCACCTCCCGATACCATTACCTTGAGAGTTAGAATTTCAACATTTGAATTGGGATGGGTTGGGGGACAACATTCAGTCCACAATAGATCATTTTGTCGTAAAATGATCCTGTGATGTACTGTCAAGGCTAACAGGTGCTTGCCTCCTAGAGGCAGGGAAGGACTAGCCTTCCCTGGATAAGGATAAGGAATGAAGGAGGTTAAGGCATCTAGTTAAACAAATAAAAATGGCCCTAAGAACACTTCTAGGGGGTATGAAGCTGATATGTTTCAGGGAACCCTATTTAAGAGTAGCAAGATAAAATTAGGAATACAGAAGTAAGACTAGGGCCTTGGAAGATGTGTGGAGTAAAAAATCCTGGTGAGCTGTCTATAAACCTCGTTTGGCTGAAATGAATGACCAGGAGCAGCCACACCATGGGATTGAGGGTGATTGTTGAATGTGATGGGGTTGAAGCACACACTTTCCACATGGAGAGGAATTTGTAAAATATTCTTTGGAATTAAAAGGGCCACAGAACTGCACATAAAATCCTGCCCCACTTTTATAAAGTTATGCATGCATACTCATTTTAAAATGTGTTTTATAGTCCAGTAGAAAAATGGATGTTGGTTTCCTATAAGCTATGGGACCTCGGGCGGAGGAGCGAGGTCACGGGACAGAAGATGTCACCACCAAGCAGGATGCAGTGGCGGCACTCAGGGTACAGCGCACCCAGACCTCGTGCAGATTGTCGCTGGAGCTGCAGGCCATCCAGTCCAGAGAAGAATGACCTAAAACTCTTTGCACATTGCCTATGAAATGTTGTTGTTGGTTTGTTTTTTTTTAATCAGGCTTCTTTGGACTCTTTTTTGGGGAGGAGAAAAGAGGTGATTTCATTGATCCAATTACCTGTAATCAATATATATTACATCACTAACATATTGCAGTGATTTCAACGATTCTTCTGTGCTGTACCATGACCATATATAACTATAGACATCAGGAGAACTCCAAGATATGCCTTTCCTATATGAGAGCAAAGAAGAGGTGGGGAGGGGCATGAGGTGTCCACAGGGCACACTCCCTGAGAAACACTCGGTGCATGTTGGATTTCCTGAGTATGACATGGAACATGTCTCTTCTGGCAACATCTAACCGAACCCTCCATCCCTGAACAATGCCCGGCCTGCCACCAGGGGGGCTTATCCTTTCTCCCCACACAGACACATCAGTGCCTCACATACCAGTTCCTTCAATGTGGTTATAGGCTTCCTTATATTCATGGAAGCTTGTAGTAGAGATATTTTCAGGAGTGCTTACAAAATAATTCTATCACTAGGGAAGAACCCCTTTGTTGGTGGTCTCCCTAATGTCCCCATCTCTCCTTGGCAAAGGCCTTCCTCTGCCTTCTCAGCAGGCCCTCCATACATATAACCCCATGAAAGCAGCTGAGGAATCATTGTGCTCGAACTTTGACAGACCAAGAGGGACAGGACAAAAGGACAGAGGTTGGTTGGGCATACCATGACCAGAGAAGGAGGACAATGAGCATCACGACATGCAGCCCCCTCCCCCATTGCAGTGACAGTCAGCAATGAGTTTGCAGTAACTGAGCAGGAAGCACTGCTCTGTCCCCAGCACTGGGATATGCTTCAATATGATGTCAGGTGCTTTCCACATTCAGAAGAATCTAAACACTCTGATCTAAAGGCTTGGGGTTTTACCCCTTAGTAGGGTCTAGACATGGCCCATGTCAGAGAAACATCAAAGGCAGTGCTTAGAACAATTCCCTTCCCTGCCAAAACAGAGGAAATTATCTCTGAAAATTGCAAACATATGCTGATGAGACCAATAATATATGTGTTGCACAGAGTGGGGTTGTGCCCACCGCAGACTCTCATCTGGACCCTCAGCCATGTCAGTAGGACCTGCAGGAGCACCGAGGTCTCCTTGCAACCTCAAACAAATTGGATGTTGTTCCCTTTCTTTTCTTTTCTTTTCTTTTTTCTTTCTCCTTCTTCCTTCCCTCCTTTCTTCCTTCCTTCCTTCGTTCGTTCCTTCCCTCCTTCCTTCCTTCCTCTCTCTCTCTCTCTCCCCCTTCCTCCCTCCCTCCCTCCCTTTCTTTCTTTCTTTCCTTCCTTCCTTCCTTCCTTCCTTCTTTGGTTGTAATCATTCTCCACGTTCACATGGCTTTGATTAGTGGGCACACACATGCTCCAAACCTAATGTCATCTGCAGCTTTTAATTTTATTTTCCCTTTTGTGGAACTGGAAAAATCATAGTGTCCAGCCTGGAGATGGTTTGTCTTTGTTTTTCTGGAGGCCCCACAGCAGAGCTGGCAAGGGGGGATGGAAGGGAGCAGAGACTCCTGACTGCTGATTCTCAGGACAGCAAGCTGGCCCCAAGCCCAGTCTCCCTCATGTCCCCATCTCCCCTTGGCAAAGGCCCTCCTCTGCCTTCTCAACAGGCCCTCCATAGGCATAGATCCCTATGAGAGAAGCTGAGAAATCAGCATGCTCAAACCTTGACAGCCCAAGAGGGACAGGACACAAGGAGGGTGAGATTGCGCATTCCTAATTCCTGAAGACAAATTGTGGACACTATAGTATTTGATGCAAAGATAGCCCTGCATGGAGGGGATTTCTCAGTGTGTCCCCCAACAATGACGAGGGCACCCATTGATGGTGCTCCCCAGAGAGTGGTCTAGGAAAATGTCTGCTGACTTTTAGGATGATTCCTTCCAGAGAATGATGATTCCTTCCTCACCACCACTCTTGACCCTCCTTTCTCTGACCTATACTAAACCATTAAATGCAGCCCATTTTCTTTTAGAAGAAGCAATGAGGGGCACCTGGGTGGGTCAGTCAGTTGAGCATTGGCCTTCGGTTCAGGTCATGATCCTGGGGTTCTGGGATTGAGCCCCATATAAGTCTCCCTGCTCAGCAGGGAGTCTTCTTCTTCTCCCTCTCCCTGCTGCTCTCCCTGCTTGTGCTCTCATTCTATCAAATATATAAGTAAAATCTTCAAAAAAAAAAAGGAGAAGTAATGAAAGGATAGCTTATGGGGGAGACCTCTTTCAGAATATGATGATGAGAAAATGACAGACAACAGTGAACTTGCTTGGAAGAGCAGTGAAGAGGGGCAAAAGAGCCTCTGCAGGAAGACCTCCTAAGACCAAGTTAAGAAAGGAGACTTGTGCCCTCCATGTGAGGAAGTGGTGATACCAGGCTCTGTGCCAACTGTGAGAGTTCATCAAGGACATCTCTACATAGTGAATCTTGATCTCCAGTCACAGAAGATACAAGTAATTTGAATAGTATGCTGATTAAAATCTGTAGCATATCAGTGGAATTAGATCCAGATCCTGTAAGTAGAGGAAATGCAAGGCTATTGCATGGTCATGCATGGTCAAACAACATAATTAATTGCACACTAAACCTTCTGCATAGTCATTCTTCATTAGGAAGTGGTTCCAAGTGCCAAGTATTGTGCCGGCACCAGTGGGCATCCATTCAAGGGGAGGAATGAAACCAGCATATCTTTCCCATAGATAGACACATGGCCTTTTTCTTTTATGTTTCTCAGATCATCATCCTTCCCTCTACATACTTGATACACCCTTCCATCTTTTAATTTATCCCAAAGTGCAGTCCAAAGAGGCTTCAAGCTTCAGTCCAAAGGCTCAGTGGAAAAATACATGGAATCTATGATTCCACTTGCATACAAGGATGATCACTGGGAGCAGATGTCACCTATCTGACAGCTGAAATTGCCTGTGCATGGCTGCGAGCATGACCCTTTTGATGGTCCAGGCTTTACCCATGGTTGGGCTCCAAAGTTGTATTCATTCATTCAACAAACATTAATGAGAACTATGTGTCACTATTCTTGTTTCTGGGG
The DNA here is from genome assembly GCF_020171115.1 of Neogale vison. Taxonomy (NCBI): domain Eukaryota; kingdom Metazoa; phylum Chordata; class Mammalia; order Carnivora; family Mustelidae; genus Neogale; species Neogale vison. The sequence continues at coordinate 44,191,716 of NC_058093.1, forward strand.
TCACAGCAGTTAAAAAAAATTGTTTCTTCTCTCTGGGGGTAGAGATGGACAAAGAATAAAGTGGTAAATTATTTCTAATTAAATCAAGAGCAGAGTAGTGCCTGGGTGGCTTAGTTGGTTAAGCATCTACCCTCTGCTCAGGTCATGATCCTAGGGTCCTGGGATCAAGCCCTGTGTCAAACTCCCTGTGCAATGGGGAGTCTGTTTCTCCCTATCCATCCTGCCACCTGTGTTTTCCTTCTCTCTCTCTCTCTCTAATAAATAAAATATTTAAAATAAAAATAAATAATAAACCAGGAGTAGAAAATATTATGACAGAAAATGCAGTAGGGATGGGAGACATAAAAGGTTGGAGAGAAAGGGGTGAAGGGTCTTAAGTAACTCTTAAGCATGAAGGAAGTGAAGGGGCTTATCCTGAAAATATGGCAAAGGAAAGAGCAATCCAGGCAGAGAGTACAGCCAGTGTATAGGCTCTGAGGCAAGAGTAAACCTGGTTTCATCTAGGAAGAGGAGAAAGCTGGTGTCACTGAGGACACTGGTCAGGGAGGCAGAGAGGTAACCAAGATGGTGTTTGTTTGTTCACTGTCAGTTCTCAGCTCTGGGCATGAAAGCGCAGACATTGTGACAGAGTAGCAGTAATGAAGACTGCCAGGTTTTGCCAATATCCCTTCCCATGGAAATCCTTAGGCCTTTGTGCATGATGGGATTATCCCCCAGACATCTGCTTCTCTGATGGTAAATTTTAAAGATACTTTCCAAAACGTGTATTATAATCCTGCTTTTATAAAAGTCGTATCTAAAGCTAAGATAGGTTAAATAATCTGCATAAGTAATAAGTAGTAAAGGAAGTTTTAATCTAGATCAGTTTATTGTCTTTCAATCTGCTAGTCTCCTCTTACTCTGAAGAGTAAGGTCACAGCCCAGGAAGAGAAGGGCATATATTAAAAATACACTCTAGGGTGCCTTCGGCTCAGGTCATGATCTCAGAGTCCTGGGATTGAGTCCCGTATCGGGCTCTCTGCTCAGCAGGGAGCCTGCTTCTTCCTCTCTCTCTCTCTCTGCCTGCCTCTCTGCCTACTTGTGATCTCTCTCTGTCAAATAAATAAATAAAATCTTTTAAAAAAATACACTCTAAAAGTAAGAGAAAGAAACCTCTATACTCAGGAGAGAGCTCTTTAGAACTCCATCTGGAACTTGAGGCTAAACAAGGCTGGATTCTACAGAAGTGAGTCAGGAAAATCTTCAACAAAGTGGTGATATACAAAAAAAAAACAAAAACAAAAGAAAACCCCTTGGAGAGCAAGGCAAAGATGCCCACTTCCATTATGTCTATTGGGAATTGTGGTGAAGGTCTCAGCCATTGCAATAAGGCAAGAAAAAGAAAAAAGAAATAAATGCTTTAAAGACCACAGAGGAAGAGATAAATACATACAAGTGGAATGGTCTCCTCAGAATTTTTCCAGCAGGGGTCGAGGAGGAGAGGGCATTTTATCTACCCACTTCCACCTCCCCCAATTGTTCATGGCTATTCTCAGTAACCTCCCCAGCCATCCTTCAGAGCTGGTGCTGCACACAGCCAAGCAAATTCTCCAGAGCACAGGACAGAAAGAGAAGATGGCCACGGGTGCTTGATATGGGATATATGACACACACAGATGCAACCTACAGAAACGACACACACACTTATACCAAACACACACCACACGAACACTACACAAAAAAACATAAATACTACCATCCAAAGCTGCAGGTGGCCTTGAGTACAGAGGCTATCATCCTAGCATTGCCTACAATCAGGAAAAAGTAAAAACTGCCCCTTCTCACTACTAACTAATATCACAATAGGTGTTCTAATTCCTTGCATTAAAAAAAGGAAATGAAGAAAAGATGTAAATATTAGAATGGAGTATAAGCAGTTCCACTGTAGTCAATTGTTACAGAGTTACTATGAAGTAAATCAAGAACTAAAAATAAATGAGAATAAAAAAATAGTTCCAGTAAGGTGTCAAGTTAAAAAATAATCCCACTCTGTATGGCGCATAAATAATGAGCCTTGAAACACTGAAAAAAATTAAATTAAATTAAAAAATAATACCTCCATGCACAGCACATATCTAAAATATCCACCATGTACACAACAAACATACACCTCACATACACCACACACAGCCCAAACATACTCCATAAAACAACAGACATAAACCACACACACACATACACCATTACACATATACAACACACACACCAAAAACAAATGCTACATATACCACACATATACTGCACAAAGAAAATACACACACATCATACACCCAACACATTTTTTAAAAGGTTTTTAATTTTTTATTTGAAAAAGAGTGCACACGCACAAGTGGCTGGGGGTGGGAATAGGGGCAGAGGGAGAGGGAGCACAGACTCCCCACTGAGCAGGGAGCCCAATGTCGGACTTGATCCCAGGACCCTGAGATCGTGACCTGAAACAAAGGCAGGTGCTTAACCGACTGAACCACCCAGGCACCCCCACACACCACATTTATACCAAAACACATCACACTTACACTACAAATACAAACTCACACACACACAACACTTACACCACAAAAACACACATCACACATGCTCCTACACACCACGCATATACTACACACCCACAGTCCACACACACACTACACTTATACAACACACCACATATACACCACACACACACTTACACCACAAAAACACACACCATACAAACATTACACAAAACCACATATATACCACTTCCACATTATACACATACTGCACACAACCAAACACATATCTCATACACATTCCATACATATAGCATACACACAACACATACACCACACTCACAGGACACATATATTATATACACACATCACACACAAACCACACATATATCACACACCATACACAGAACTCACATACACCACACATCTGAGGTGCATATACCACATACACCACATCCACACTACCCATGCCACACCCTTACCACATACATTCCCATTCCACACATATACCAAAAATAATAATAATATCCCCTGATAGATTTCCCATATGTCATCTGTGGCAGTCTTGGAAATAAAACGAGAAAGAATTTATCCACAATAGAAATGGAATATAAAAGAGTTAGATGTACACACCACCTGCACTCACCATCCTGCTTTTGGTCTCTCTGGGATAAATACTATATACATTTTTTAATTTTTTATTTTCAGCATTATTATTTTCAGCATTATTATTATTCATTATTTTTGCACCACACCCAGTGCTCCATGCAATCCGTGCCCTCTCTAATACCCACCACCTGGTACCCCAACCTCCCACCCCCCCACCCCTTCAAAACCCTCAGATTGTTTTTCAGAGTCCGTAGTCTCTTATGGTTCACCTCCCCTTCCAATTCCCCTCAACTCCCTTCTCCTCTCTAACTCCCCTTGTCCTCCATGCTATTTGTTATGCTCCACAAATAAGTGAAACCATATGATAATTGACTCTCTCTGCTTGACTTATTTCACTCAGCATAATCTCTTCCAGTCCCGTCCATGTTGCTACAAAATAGAACTTTCCTATGACCCTGCAATTGCACTACTGGGTATTTACCCCAAAGACACAGATGTAGTGAAAAGAAGGGCCATCTGTACCCCAATGTTTATAGCAGCAATGGCCACAGTCACCAAACTGTGGAAAGAACCAAGATGCCCTTCAATGAACAAATGAATAAGGAAGATGTGGTCCATATACACTATGGAGTATTATGCCTCCATCAGAAAGAAACTTTTTATTTTGATGAAGTCCCAAAAGTTCATTCTTGCTTTTGTTTCCCTTGCCTTTGGAGACATGTCTTGAAAAACTTGCTGTTGCCAATGTCAAAGAGGCTACTGCCTCCAGGATTTTGATGGATTCCTGTCTCAAATTGGAAAAGAAGTCAGATTCTCTCTCTTTGCAGATGACATGATACTCTATGTGGAAAACCCAAAAGTCTCCACCCCAAAATTACTAGCAAATACAGCAATTCAGTAATGTGGCAGGATAAAAAAACCAATGCACAGAAGTCAGTTGTTTTCTTATACAATAAAAATGAAACTGTAGAAAGAGAAATTAGAGAAGCAATTCCATTTATAAAAGCACCAAAAACCATAAGATACCTTGGAATAAACCAAACAAAAGAGGTAAATGATCTATACTCAAGGAACTACAGAACACTCATGAAAGAAATTGACCAAGACACAAAAAGATGGAAAAGCATTCTGTGCTCATGGATCAGAACAATAAACATTGTTAAAATGTCTATGCTTCCCAAAGCAATCTATACTTTCAACTCCATCCCAATCAAAATACCATCAGCATTTTTCAAAGTGCTATAACAAATAACCCTAAAATTTGTATGGAAACAGAAAAGACCCTGAATCCCCAAGGAAATGTTAAAAAGGAAAAACAGACATTTTCCCCCCAGTATAGCATTTTTATTAATTATTTACAGCAGGAACATCATATGATGAAAATACTTTTCTTGAATGTGCATTTTCTATATGTGGCAAAATAAATAGAGCCTCCCCTTACCATAGCTGAGTAAAAGATGGCAGAACCTAATCAAAAATGCATTTAAATTAAGTCATTGCAATCATAGGAAAAGAGGTAGATAAAGAAACTATCTTGATTGGGTGGCTCAGTGGGATAAGCCGCTGCCTTCGGCTCAGGTCATGATCTCAGGGTCCTGGGATCGAGCCCCGCATCAGGCTCTCTGCTCAGCAGGGAGCCTGCTTCCTCCTCTCTTTCTGCCTGCCTCTCTTCCTACTTGTCATCTCTCTCTGTCAAATAAATAAAAAAAAAAAAGAAAGAAACTATCTCAGAGGGACTCAGAGGGACTCTGCCTGCCCTTCCCCGTTGATGACACATGACGACATTTGCACTCCTGAGGGTGAAATGAGAGTCACCAAGCTGTTGTCCCCTCAGGTGGTCTCCATCCTCAGGATGAAATCTCAATCCCAATATCAGAGTGTGGGCATTTCACTGCACTGGGATACTCACGTTCGGTGACGTGGTTTTGAAGTTCCATGTCCCTTTATATCATTGACTGCTTCTTCTGATGTTCAGCATTAGAGAAAGAAGTGACTATGTTGAGTGAGCCCACTGGAAAAAGTGTATCAGGCTTCAGTGAGGTACAGAGATATGTTTTACTGTATTTATGGATTTTTATAGGGTTATTAAAACCTAATCTCCACCATTGTGAGTCCACATTGTGGTCAAGGACTTAAGACATGCCAAGATTTTGTTTTCTCTTTTTTTAAAAAAACATTTTATTTATTTATTTGACACAGAGAGAGAGAGAGAACACAGCAAGAGGAGTGGCAGGCAGATAGAGAGGAATAAGCAGGCTCCAGCTAAGCAGGGAGCCCCATGGGTAGTGGGGAGGACTCAATCTGAGGACCTTGGGATCATGACCTGAGCCAAAAGCAGACACTTAACACAGGAGCTCCAAGATTTTGCTTTACTGAGTGAGACTGAAAGCACAGAAGGTTAAAACCTAGTGTTGGGGCTGGGGAGAAGGGTCTGGAATATCTGGAACATCAGGGGAATATGCACATATGTATGCTTGTGTGTGTGTGTGTGTGTGTGTGTGTGTATTTGAAAAAAAGTAAATAAAAGGAGCATGTGGCTCTTGGAGAAAGGACAGAGGTATTGCCGGGAAATGTGTGCTGAAATTTTTGTTTAAGGGATACAGTGTAACTCTTCCCTCTCTTCTACTTTCAAAAAAGCAAATATCTTCACAAAATCTTCATTAACACATGCAGATCTGTGGGTTCTGTAAGTGCAGTCTGGGGCTGTGCTATGACAGAGTTAAAGCAGGAGAAACTAGAGGAGGTTTCAACATAGGCATTTTACAACACAAAAGGAAATTTAGCTCCGGTATCTTTCATCTGGATGTCTCTCTTAGATGAATCAATTGCTTTTCAGACTAGAAGAGAATTATGAAAATGTACCACTTGGCAGACATAGAAAGCAGCTGCTTATCATCATTAATTTCCAATAAATATGTATTAAGCAAGAAGATATATATCACTCTGTAGAGTTCAGGACCTTGGGAAAATATGGTATCCTAGAGACAGCATTAACACAAAGAATGACTCAAGGCAGATCTGTGTCATCTGCATCCCTCCTTCCTCTGGGCTGCTGGCCTGGAACCTTCTGGTCTGAATTTGAGTGAGAAGTGCTGTGCAGTCCACTTGGAGGTGGCAACAGCATGGCCACCTGCCTGGGACTGAACAGAAAAAGAAAAGAGAGAGGTAATTTGGGGAGAGACCTTCATTTCTTTGGCATCATGGGGAAGGGGCATTTCATTTGAGGACATTCATTTCCCAGTGCGAAGGGAGAATATGTGACCAAGGTTTCGATTTTTTAAGGAAATTTAATAATTGAAGATCACATTATTAAAATTTGTGGCGTATTTTATTTTTGGCCTATGATTATTTAGAGTCTACCATGTGGTGGTGTTCATTGCATGACCTTCATGTAAAACTGACCAACAAACAAGCTAAGGAGTAGAATTGGGTGTGGAATAGAATGGACATGGTAGTCACTTAATTAATGTCCAAGTTTCTCCTGTGCAAGGTCTTTTCAGGGGGAAAAGCTGGATTTCTCTGGGTTGTTCTGGCTTGTAGTACAAAAAAAAAATGGATATGTGGAGAGAGAATGTTGAAAGGCTATTTGCTAACCTGATCACTTAAATTTCAGACACAGATTGGGTTTTAATGTCATCAGGATCACCATGAATTAGGAGGTAAAAAAATTATATGTCAAATATCATACAGCAGAATCTCCAAGTTGTGATGGACTCCCCTTAGGGGCTGGTGATACCCATTCTCTCTCCATATAAGCATACACATATGTACTGGTGATGCCTTTGAGTCTTCTACCATATGGGTGGCAGAAAATGCTGAGATCCTATGCTTTAGATTGAGGCTAAAGAAAGACACAAAAGCACAGAACAGATTCTGACTATAATGCAATAAAATTAAAGTAGTAAGCAAAGTAGAAAAAGAAAAAGAAAAACCAGAAAGCTTTGTCACTTGGAAATTTTTTAAAATCCTCCTGAACATCTTCTGCTAAAAATAAGAATAAAATTAAATTAAGCATCAAAGTCAAAGTGTAGCTAAATAACAACTAAGCTGATAAAATTCAACAATGTTAGACGCTATAATCAATACATTATAGAAAAATAATTTCTTAAATGAGGTACAGAGAAGAATAAATAAAAGATTAATTTGGACTTCATGAAAATGAAAACCACTGTACAATGATAAATACCAAAACCAAGGGAAAAGGCATTACAAACTGGAAAGATATTTGCAATGCAAATAATAGAAGATTGCTTGGTCGAATGTATAAAGATACCTTATAAATCAACAAAGAAAAGATAAGAAACCTAAAATGACCTGAAAATTCCCTACAGAGGTGAGCAAGCAACTCATGAGAAGAGGAAAAATAAATTATCAATAGATATATGAAAAAAATTTCCAAACTTCCTAGTAATTAGAGGAAATGTTAATTAGGTCAATGGGATAAATTTCATCCCATCAGATAGAAAAAAACTCATCATTCTGAATAAATTTTTGTGATGTATGCAGAAGTAGAACTCATGAATGTGCAATCTTTTATGTGCAATGCAGGTCTTCATTCATGATGTGTAGGTTCAGCAATTCCACTCTGAACCAAGAAGGAATCTTTACTTGTGAAATCTTAAAAATATTGAAAGAAAGAAAAATACCAGTCTAGAGTTCCATACCCAGCAAGATTATCTTTCAAAAGTAAAGGACAAATAAAGACTTTCTCAGACAAACAAAAACGGGAAATTAATGACCAGTATGGTCTTGCTCTGCAAGAAATGCTAACCATGGTCAGAAACTTGGAAAAATGGGAGGGGGACAAGATGGCGGGGTACTAGGAAGAGGCGTCTTTTCAGCTGGTACCCCAAAGTGAGCTGATTACCTACCAAAGAACTCTGATCACCCATGAAATCAGCCTGAGATCAGAATTATACACGTCTGGATCTCTACAGGGGCAGAAGACGCCAGTGAGCAGGTAAAGCGGAATGGGAACAGCGGACTGATATCGGAAGATAAACAAAAGGGGGAGGGAGCCACCAGAGGCGACCGGTGGGAAAGTAATACCCCGATACGAGCGAGAACGCCCTGCGTCTGGGGACCAGCATTAACTTGGAGACTGGTTGAAAGCACTCCAAAAGAGCAAAGGATCGCGGGGGCGGCTAGGGACAGGGGCTTGAGTCCCCGGTCCCAGACGGCCTCCCCGGCGCGGAGACAGAGAGAGTGCGGCGGAGAAACCGGCTCCTGGTCCCTAAGCCGCCAGCGTGCCCCAGAGCGCGGGGTTCCGGCTCCTGTGAGGGGATGGGAGCCGGTCTGCAGAACGCGCGCTAGCCCTACCACAAAGCTTGAGATGCGCGTGCACGTCGCTCCAGCTCTCCTGGGTTTCTAAGGCCCTGGGGCGCTTCTTGACCCGGGCCATTGTTTCAAAGTCTAAGCCTCGCGCCCGCGAAACTCTTCCCCGGACAGAGGCGCGCAAAAGCCCAGCCTGCGGCTTACGGACCAGCGCCCCGTTCTCAGTGCCCCAGACGCGCGCCCGACCCACAGCCGCCTCTGAAAAGAGGTGCGCGCAAGCCGGGCACTCCCAGCCCCGGCCAGCGGCAAAATTTCAGTGTGCGATCGCTGCTTGGAACCTCTCTGGCGGTCAGGAGCTCCCAGACAGCCGCCACTGCCTTGGCTTTGGGGACGAGCAAAAGATCCTGCGCCCCCAGGGTCTTTAACTTGGAACCTGCACTGCCAGCGTCCAAGGGGGAATTTATTCAGCTTCTGCACCCAGACTGAGGCTTCTGAGACGGAGATCAGGAAGTGCTCCAGGGTGCACCTTGACTGCACCAGAGTTGATACATCCAGCTACATCTGTTCAGTCTTCTCCCACCAAAATGACTAGGAGGAGGAATGCCCAACAGAAGAAAAATACAGAGGATGGACCTTCTGCAACAGAGCTAACGGCTATCAACATAGACAATATGTCGGAAAGAGAATTCAGGCTAACAATTATCCAGGCAATAGCTAGGTTGGAGAAAGCCATGGATGACCAAACAGAATTGATTAGAGCCGAACTGAAAGCGACCAGACAGGATGTTCACAATGTTAGGGCGGAGCTTAAAGCTACCAGGGAGGAGGTCCACAATGCTCTCAATGAGTTCCAATCCAATCTAAACTCTCTCAAAGCTAGGGTAACTGAGACAGAAGATAGAATTAGTGATCTGGAAGACAAACAGATAGAGAGAAAGGATCAGGAGGAAGCCTGGAACAAACAGCTTAGATCCCACGAAAGCAGAATTAGGGAAATAAGTGATGCCATGAAGCGTTCCAACGTCAGAATTATTGGAATTCCCGAAGGGGAGGAGAAAGAAAGAAGTCTAGAAGATGTCGTGGAACAAGTCCTTCATGAAAACTTTCCGAATCTCGCGAATGAAACCAGCGTTCATGTACTAGAGGCTGAACGGTCTCCACCCAAGATTATACACTCCAAAAAAACATCACGACACCTGATAGTCAAATTGAGAAATTATAATTGTAGGTATAATCTCTTGAAAGCTGCCAGGGCAAAGAGGCTCCTTACTTACAGAGGGAAGCCCATCAGAATAACGTCAGACCTGTCCACAGAGACCTGGCAAGCCAGAAGAGGCTGGCAAGATATATTCAGGGCACTAAATGAGAAGAACATGCAGCCAAGAATACTTTATCCAGCAAGACTGACATTCAAAATGGATGGAGAGATAAAGAGTTTCCAAGACCGGCAAGACTTAAAAGACTATGCAACCACCAAGCCGATACTGCAGGAAATATTAAGGGGGGTTCTATAAAAGAGGAAAAATCCCAAGAATAGCATTGAACAGAAATATAGAGACAGTCTACAGGAAGAAAGACTTCAAAGGTAACTCGATGTCAATAAAAACGTATCTATCAATAATCACTCTCAATGTGAATGGCCTAAATGCACCCATAAAACGGCACAGGCTTGCAGATTGGATAAAACGACAGGACCCATCCATATGCTGTCTACAAGAGACCCATTTTGAACCTAAAGATACACGCAGACTGAAAGTGAAGGGGTGGAGAAGCATCTTTCATGCCAATGGGACTCAAAAGAAGGCTGGGGTAGCGATTCTCATATCAGATAAATTAGACTTCAAACTAAAGACTGTAGTCAGAGATACAGAAGGACACTACATAATCCTTAAAGGGACTATCCACCAAGATGATCTAACAATTGTAAATATCTATGCTCCCAATATGGGAGCAGCCAATTACTTAAGAAAACTGTTAATCAAGATAAAGAGTCATATTGATATGAATACACTAATCGTAGGTGATCTTAACACGCCTCTTTCAGAATTAGACAGATCATCGAAGCAGAAAATCAATAAAGAAACAAGAGCATTGAATGACACATTGGACCAGATGGACCTCATAGATATATACAGAACATTCCACCCTAAAACAGCAGAATACTCATTCTTCTCAAGTGCACACGGAACCTTCTCCAGAATAGACCACATACTGGGTCACAAATCAGGACTCAGTCGATACCAAAAAACTGAGATTATTCCCTGCATATTCTCAGATCACAATGCTTTGAAACTGGAGCTCAATCACAAGGAAAAGTTCCAAAGGAACTCAAACACCTGGAAGCTAAAGACCACCTTGCTTAAGAATGCTTGGATCAACCAGGAGATCAAAGAAGAACTGAAACAATTCATGGAAACCAATGAGAATGAAGACACTTCGGTCCAAAACCTATGGGATACAGCAAAGGCGGTCCTAAGGGGAAAATATATAGCCATCCAAGCCTTGCTCAAAAAAATTGAAAAATCCAGAACACACCAGCTGTCTCTACACCTTAAAGAACTGGAGGATCAACAACAAATCAAACCAACTCCACACATAAGAAGGGAAATCATCAAGATTAGAGCTGAGATCAATGAGGGAGAAACCAGAGATACAGTAGAACGTATCAATGAAACTAGAAGCTGGTTTTTTGAAAGAATCAATAAGATCGATAAGCCACTGGCTACACTAATCCAAAAGAAAAGAGAGAAATCCCAAATTCATAAAATTATGAATGAAAGGGGAGAGATCACAACTAACACCAAGGAAGTAGAAACAATCATCAGAAGTTACTACGAACAGTTATATGCCAATAAGCTTAGCAACCTAGATGAAATGGATGCATTCCTGGAAAAATATAAACTACCAAAATTGAACCAGGAAGAAATCGACAACCTGAATAGACCGATATCTAATAACGAGATTGAAGCAGTGATCAAAAATCTCCCAAAAAACAAGAGCCCAGGACCTGACGGATTCCCTGGGGAATTCTACCAAACCTTCCAAGAAGAAATAACACCTATTCTCCTAAAGCTCTTTCAAAAAATTGAAGCAGAAGGAAAACTTCCAGACTCTTTCTATGAAGCCAGCATTACCCTGATCCCCAAACCAGGCAAGGACCATACCAAAAAGGAGAATTTCAGACCAATATCACTGATGAATATGGATGCTAAGATTCTCAACAAGATCCTAGCCAACAGGATCCAACAACACATTAAAAAGATTATCCACCATGATCAGGTGGGATTCATCCCTGGGCTACAAGGATGGTTCAACATTCGTAAATCAATCAATGTGATACAACAAATTAATATGAGAAGAGAGAAGAACCACATGGTCCTCTCAATTGATGCAGAAAAAGCATTTGACAAAATCCAACATCCGTTCCTGATTAAAACGCTTCAAAGTATAGGGATAGAGGGAACATTCCTGAACCTCATCAAATCTATCTATGAAAGACCCACAGCAAATATCATCCTCAATGGGAAAAAGCTTGCAGCCTTCCCGTTGAGATCAGGAACAAGACAAGGATGCCCACTTTCACCACTCTTGTTCAACATAGTATTAGAAGTCCTAGCAACAGCAATCAGACAACAGAGAGAAATAAAAGGTATCCAAATTGGTAATGAAGAAGTCAAACTCTCTCTCTTCGCAGATGACATGATTCTTTATATGGAAAACCCAAAGGACTCCACCCCCAAACTACTAGAACTCATACAGCAATTCAGCAGCGTGGCAGGATACAAAGTCAATGTGCAGAAATCAGTGGCTTTCTGATACACTAACAATGAAAATACAGAAAGGGAAATTAGAGAATCGATTCCATTTACTATAGCACCAAGAACCATAAGATACCTGGGAATAAACCTAACTAAAGAGGTAAAGGATCTATACTTGAGGAACTATAGAACACTCATGAAAGAAATTGAAGAAGACACAAAAAGATGGAAGACCATTCCATGCTCTTGGATCGGAAGAATAAACATTGTTAAAATGTCTATACTGCCTAGAGCAATCTATACTTTTAATGCCATTCCGATCAAAATTCCACCGGCATTCTTCAAAGAGCTGGAGCAAATAATCCAAAAATTTGTATGGAATCAGAAGAGACCCCGAATCGCTAAGGAAACGTTGAAAAACAAAAATAAAGCTGGCGGCATCACCTTACCTGATTTCAAGCTTTATTACAAAGCTGTGATCACCAAGACAGCATGGTACTGGCATAAAAACAGACACATAGACCAGTGGAACAGAGTAGAGAGCCCTGATATGGACCCTCAACTCTATGGTCAATTAATCTTCGACAAAACAGGAAAAAATATACAGTGGAAAAAAGACAGTCTCTTCAATAAATGGTGCTGGGAAAGCTGGACAGCTATATGTAGAAGAATGAAACTCGACCATTCTCTTACACCGTACACAAAGATCAACTCAAAATGGATAAAAGACCTCAACGTGAGACAGGAATCTATCAGAATCTTAGAGGAGAACATAGGCAGTAATCTCTTCGATATCAGCCACAGCAACTTCTTTCAAGATACGTCTCCAAAGGCAAAGGAAACAAAAGCGAAAATAGACTTCTGGGACTTCATCAAAATCAAAAGCTTCTGCACAGCAAAGGAAACAGTCAAAAAAACAAAGAGGCAACCCACGGAATGGGAGAAGATATTTGCAAATGACAGTACAGACAAAAGGTTGATATCCAGGATCTATAATGAACTCCTCAAACTCAACCCACACGAAACAGACAAACACATCAAAAAATGGGCAGAAGATATGAACAGACACTTCTCCAATCAAGAAATACAAATGGCTATCAGACACATGAAAAAATGCTCATCATCATTAGCCCTCAGGGAGATTCAAATTAAAACCACATTGAGATATCACCTTACACCAGTTAGAATGGCCAAAATTAACAAAACAGGAAACAACATGTGTTGGAGAGGATGTGGAGAAAGGGGAACCCTCTTACACTGTTAGTGGGAATGCAAGTTGGTGCAGCCTCTTTGGAGAACAGTGTGGAGATTCCTCAAGAAATTAAAAATAGAGCTTCCCTACGACCCTGCAATTGCACTCCTGGGTATTTACCCCAAAGATACAGATGTCGTGAAAAGAAGGGCCATCTGTACCCCAATGTTTATAGCAGCAATGGCCACAGTCGCCAAACTATGGAAAGAACCAAGATGCCCTTCAACGGATGAATGGATAAGGAAGATGTGGTCCATATACACTATGGAGTATTATGCCTCCATCAGAAAGGACGAATATCCAACTTTTGTAGCAACATGGACGGGACTGGAAGAGATTATGCTGAGTGAAATCAGTCAAGCAGAGAGAGTCAATTATCATATGGTTTCACTCATTTGTGGAGCATAACCAATAGCATGGAGGACAAGGGGCGTTAGAGAGTAGTAGGGAATTTGGGTAAATTGGAAGGGGAGGTGAACCATGAGAGACTATGGACTCTGAAAAACAGTCTGAGGGGTTTGAAGTGGCGGGGGGGGTGGGAGGTTGGGGTACCAGGTGGTGGGTATTATAGAGGGCACAGCTTGCATGGAGCACTGGGTGTGGTGAAAAAATAATGAATACTGTTTTTCTGAAAATAAATAAATTGGGGAAAAAAAAAAAAAAGAAACTTGGAAAAATGTACAGAAAGAAGAGTGTTGAGGAAGGAATAAATGAAAACAAAATAACATCTTCAGCTTTCCTACTATTAATTAATCTAAATGATAATTTCTTGTTTAAAGCAATAATGACAATGCATTAAGTTTTTATAATGTACAGTTAAAAGAAACAAAGGACAGCTACAGGAGAGAGGGATTGGTCATACTCTGTAGCAAGGTTTCAGTATTACAGTTGAAAAGGTACAGTATTATTTAAAGATGGTTATAGGTTGCTTAAAATATATATTGTAACCCCTAAGACAACCACTAAAGTTTTTAAAGGAATTATAAATTATAAACCACAAGAGGGAACAAAGTGTTCAGTCAAAATAAGAGGGGGGGCGCCTGGGTGGCTCAGTGGGTTAAAGCCTTTGCCTTCAGCTCGGGTCATGATCCCGGGGTGCTGGGATTGAGCCCCATGTCTGGCTCTCTGCTCAGTGGGGAGCCTGCTTCCCTTCCTTTCTGTCTGCCTCTCTATCTACTTGTGATCTCTGTCTGTCAAATAAATAAATAAAATCTTTTTAAAAAAGTAAGAGAGGGGGATGACTTCCCCTTTACTTCCTCCAAGTCCAAGAAAAAACTTTGGATATTATATATAAGTGAACATAAGAAGACTCTGAAAGGTGGAAAGAAGGAGCAGATTGGCTTAGCACCTTGGGACCGTAAAATTACTTGGCAGTGAATTCTCTTTATTTGTTTTTTTAATGCCACATATGTCTAACTGAACGCTAGAGAATCTGGCCACCCCAAAATTGTAAGGGGTGTGGACCAAAAAAAAAAAATCCACCACAAAATCTTGATCTCTCTAGCCAAAGGAATGGGACAACCAAGCAAGACATAAAACTTTTAAATAACAATCACTGTCCCTGTGCACAAAGACTGAGAGGGGAGTGTAGACTTCCATCTTCTCTAGGCTGTATGAGATACTCTAACTTCATGCCAGCAGGATAGGACTAGAGAAGGCTAGGGAGGGAGCTGGGACGTCTAACCCCACTGGCAGTACAAAGACACTTCCCCTTCCCCCTGGAGTGATGTCAGGGAGAGGCCTAGAGGAGAGGCAGGACTTTCAATACTTACCAGAGGTAATGAGACCAACTTCCTTTCCATTTTGTAAGTGGAAGCCACATGGACAATGATAACTGAGCAACCCTACTTCTTCCAGTCAAGGATTCATCAGTGGAGGCAGTGTGGGAAGCTCTGAACTCCCACCTCTACCCAGAAGTAAAGAGGAGTCCCACCATCCGGTGTCAATGGAAGCTGAGTAGGGAACCTGTACTTCCACCCTACCTGGCATCACTAAGGTGGGAACCCCCACCCCCAACCCTGCTTTGCCAGAAAGGTGTCCAAGGAAGCCAGCTAAAACAGAAAGTTTAAACAACATCGAGAGTCATAAAATCATACACAAAATGTTCTGATTTCTATAAAAAACCACCCATCTTATAGAGAACCAGGAGGATTTCAAGCTGAATAAAAGTAGATCACAAAACTATGGTGGCAGAGATTAGAATGATCTGACAGAGATCATAAAGCAGCCATCACTAAAATGCTCAAGGGAGCAATCACAAACAATGTGAAATAAATGCAAAGCCATAGAAAGTCTCAGAAAAGAAATAGAGGTTATAAGGTGACCCAAGTGGAAATATTAATGCTACACCAACATTCTATTCTTGGAACTCACAGAAAGTCTCAGAAAAGAAACAGAGGTTATATGATGATCCAAATGGAAATATTAAGGCTACACCAACATTCTATTCTTGGTCATGGTATATAATCCTATATTTGTGTTGCTGGATTTGGGTTGAATGGATCTTATTGAGGACTTTCATATCTATACTCATGAGGGGGTATTGGTCCACTTTCTTTCCTTGTGATATTTTTGCTTGGTTTTGCTAGCAGAGGAGTGCTGATCTTATAGAATTATTTGGATAATGGTCTGTCATATTTTGTTGTTTTTAGGGAAAAGTTTGAAGGACTGGTTTTAATTCTTGAAATGATTGGTGGAATTTACCATTGAGGTCATCTTGTCCTGGGATTTTCTATGTGTGTATGCAGGTGGTGGGGAAGATTTTGGATTAATAATTCAACCTCTTGATTTGTTTCAGCTCTGTTAAGATTCCTATTTCTTCTTTTTTTTCAATTTATTTATTTTCAGAAAAACATTATTCATTATTTTTTCACCACACCCAGTGCTCCATGCAAGCCGTGCCCTCTATAATACCCACCACCTGGTACCGCAACCTCCCACTCCCCCGCCACTTCAAACCCCTCAGATTGTTTTTCAGAATCCATAGTCTCTCGTGGTTCAACTCCCCTTCCAATTTACCCCAACTCCCTTCTCCTCTCTAACACCCCTTGTCCTCCATGCTATTTGTTATGCTCCACAAATAAGTGAAACCAAATGATAATTGACTCTCTCGATTAGCTTCAGTAGTTGGAGTCTTTCTAGAGCTTTGTCTATGCCATTTAGCTCAAAGAATTCCCTTATATTTATTTAAAATTCTGTAATGTTGGTAGTAATGTTCCCCATTTTTATTATATTATTTTGAGTCTTTTCTCCTTTTACCTTGGTCTAGCTAATCCCTAAAATAATTTTTAGACAACCTTTATTAGATTAAGAAAGTCTTTTTTAAAAATTTTTTTAAAAATTTCTTTTCAGTGTTCTAGAGTTCATTGTTTATGCACCACAACCAGTGCTCCATACAATACATGCCCTCCACAATACCCACCACCAGGCTCACCCAACCTCCCACCCCCCTCCCCTCAGTTAGTTCCTCAGAGTCCACAGTCTCTCATGGTTTGTCTCCCCCTCCAATTTTCCCCAACTCCCTTCTCCTTTCCATCTCCCCATGTCCTCCATGTTATTTCTTATGCTCCACAAATAAACAAAACCATATGATAATAGACTCTATCTGCTTGACTTATTTCACTCAGCATAATCTCTTTCAGTCCCATCCATGTTGATACAAAAGTTGGGTATTCATCCTTTCTGATGAAGGCATAATACTCCATAGTATATATGGACCACATCTTCTTTATTCATTCATCCATTGAAGGCCATCTTGGTTCTTTCCACAATTTGGCGAATATGGCCATTGCTGCTATGAACATAAGAAAGGGGTTTTTTTATATTCTTAGTTTACTAAGGTATCTGGTTTTCTTTTCTCTTCTTCTTCTTTTTTTTTCAATTTAAATTCAATTAGCTGACATATATTACACAATTAGTTTCAGATGTAGAGTTCAGTGATTCATCAGTTGCATAAACACCCAGTGCTCATCACATCACGTGCCCTCCTTAATGCCCATCACCCAGTTGCCTTACACTCCCACCCACTTCCCCTCCAACAACCCTTAGTTTTTTTCCTATAGTTAAAAGTCTATCATTTTTTTCCTTCTCTGATATTCCTTCATTCAATTTCCCCTCCCTTCTCCTATGATCCTCTGCACTATTTCTTATAGTCCATATCTGAGTAAAATCATATAATTGTCTTTCTATGATTTACTTATTTTTCTCATCATAATACCCACCAGTTTCATCCATGTTGATGTAAATGGTAAGATTTCATCTTTTTTGATAGCTGAGTAATATTCCACTGAATGTGTGTATGTGTGGGTGTGTGGTGTGTGTGGGTGTGTGTGTGTATATATATATATATATATATATATATATATATATATTCATTCATCTGTTAATGGACATTTGGCAGGAAATAATCAACAAAACTGAAAGGCAACCTACAGAATGGGAGAAAATACTTATAAATGACATGTCAGATAAAGGGCTAATATCCAAGATCTATAAAGAACTTATCAAACTTACACCTGAAACCAAATAATTCAGTCAAGAAATGGGCAGAAGACATGAACAGACATTTCTCCAAAGAAGACATACAAATGGTCAAAAGACATATGAAAAAATGTCCCATATGCCTCAGCACCAGGGAAATACAAATCAAAAGCACAATGAGATATCACCTCAGACCAGTTAGAGTGGCTAAAATTAACAAGACAAAAAACAAGTGTTGGCGAGGATGTGGGATGGTGGGAATGCAAGCTGGTACAGCCACTCTGTAAAACAGCATGGAAGTTCCTCAAGAAGTTAAAAATAGAACTACCATACAACCCAGTAATTGCACTACTAGGTATTTACTCCAAAGATATAAAGTTTTGGTTGCGATCCAAAGGGCACCTGCACCCCAATGTTTAAAGCAGCAATGTCCACAATAGCCAAAGTATGCGGTTTTTTAATCGTGGATGGGTGCTGAATTTTGCTAAATGTTTTCTCTGCTTCTGTTGAAGTAGGTCACTGCTCATTTACCACAGTGAGAAAGCAGTATATATGGCAACATGGATACTTTTAAGAAACAGACATGTAAACACATCAAGAGACAGCTGTTTCCATGTTAATATTGCAGTGGTATTTTACTTTTTAACTTGTATGTATGTGCTGCTTTAACTTTTAAAAAAAATTTTTAAAGAAAAGTGCAAAATAAGATGTGTGCCGCATTTTTACAGAAGACTCTCTTATGGAGCACATGGGTGGCTCAGTTGGTTAAGAGTCTGCCTTTGTCCCAGGTCATGATCCCAGGGACCTGGGATTGAGCCCCACATCAGGCTCCCTGCTTGGTGGGGAGTCTGCTTCTCCCTCTCCCTTTGTGCTCTCTCTCTCTCTCTCTTGTTCTTAACTAAATAAATAAAATGTTTTTTAAAATACTCTATTATAAATATTAATGATCTCTGGTCTCTGTGTCTGTTTTTATGGAATAGACCAGTGGAAAAGAGTACAGAGCCCAGATATGGACCCTCAACTCTATGGTCAAATAATCTTTGACAAAACAGGAAAAAATATACAGTGGGAAAAAAAACAGTCTCTTCAATAAATGGTGCTGGGAAAACTGGACAGCTATATGTAGAAGAATGAAACTCAACCATTCTCTTACACTGTACACAAAGATAAACTCAAAATGGATAAAAGACCTCAACATGAGACAGGAATCCATCAGAATCCTAGAGGAGAACATAGGCAGTAACCTCTTCGATATCAGCCACAGCAACTTCTTTCAAGATATGTCTCCAAAGGCAAAGTAAACAAAAGCGAAAATGAACTTTTGGGGCTTCATCAAAATCAAAAGCTTCTGCACAGCAAAGGAAACAGTCAAGAAAACAAAGAGGCAACCCACGGAATGGGAGAAGATATTTGCAAATGACAGTACAGACAAAAGGTTGATATCCAGGATCTATAATGATCCCCTCAAACTCAACACACACAAAACACACAATCATATAAAAAATGGGCAGAAGATATGAACAAACACTTCTCCAATGAAGACATACAAATGGCTATCAGACACATGAAAAAAATGTTCATCATCACTAGCTATCAGGGAAATTCAAATTAAAACCACATTGAGATAACACCTTACACCAGTTAGAATGGCCAAAATTAGCAAGACAGGAAACAACATGTGTTGGAGAGGATGTGGAGAAAGGGGAACCCTCTTACACCCTTGGTGGGAATGCAAGTTGGTGCAGCCACTTTGGAAAACAGTGTGGAGATTCCTCAAGAAATTAAAAATGGAGCTTCCCTATGACCCTGCCATTGCACTCCTGGGTATTTACCCCAAAGACACAGATGTCGTGAAAAGAAGGGCCATCTGTACCCCAATGTTTATAGCAGCAATGGCCACAGTCGCCAAACTGTGGAAAGAACCAAGATGCCCTTCAACGGATGAATGGATAAGGAAGATGTGGTCCATATACACAATGGAGTATTATGCCTCCCTCAGAAAGGATGAATACCCAACTTTTGTAGCAACATGGATGGGACTGGAAGAGATTATGCTGAGTGAAATAAGTCAAGCAGAGAGAGTCAATTATCATATGGTTTCACTTATTTGTGGAGCATAACAAATAGCATGGAGGACAAGGGGAGACGGAGAGGAGAAGGGAGTTGAGGGAAATTGGAAGGGGAGGTGAACCATGAGAGACTATGGATTCTGAAAAGCAATCTGAGGGTTTTGAAGGGATGGGGGGTGGGAGGTTGGGGGAACCAGGTGGTGGGTATTAGAGAGGGCATGGATTGCATGGAGCACTGGGTGTGGTGCAAAAACAATGAATACTCTTATGCTGAAAAGAAATTTAAAAGATGAATATTAATGCTCTCTAAATATATCCATACATTCAAAGTAAAGCAATAAAAATTCCAATGGGAGGGGAGGAGTCAAGATGGTGGAGAAGTAGCAGGCTGAGACTACTTTAGCTAGCAGATCGAAGACAAGAAGAACAGCAATTCTAGAAACAGAAAATCAACCACTTTCTAAAAGGTAGGTCTGGCAGAGGAGTGAATCCAAAGCGATGGAAAGAGACCCCGGAGGGAGGGGCCGGCTCCCAGCAAGTGGTGGAGCAATGGCACACAAAATCAGGACTTTTAAAAGTCTGTTCTGCTGAAGGACATTGCTCCAGAGGCTAAACTAGGGTGAAGCCTAAGCGGGGTCAGCGCGGCCTCAGGTCCCACAAAGTCACAGAAGGATCAGGGGTGTCTCAGTGTCGCAGAGCTTACAGGTATTAGAACGGGGAAGCCGGCTACAGAGACAGAGCCGAGGAGTGAGCTCCCAGCTCGGGGTTACCTTGAACCGGTCACAGGCTTGGTGAACTCGGAGCATGGCCAGAGGCCAGGGAGAAGGGAGTAATCAGGCGCTGTTCTCTGAGGGCGCACTGAGGAGTGGGGCCACGGGCTCTCGGCTCCTCCGGGCTGGAGACCGGGAGGCCGCCATTTTCATTCCTGTCCTTTGGAACTCTACGGAAAGCGCTCAGGGAACAAAAGCTCCTAAAAGCAACAGAAAGGACGAATATCCAACTTTTGTAGCAACATGGACGGGACTGGAAGAGATTATGCTGAGTGAAATCAGTCAAGCAGAGAGAGTCAATTATCATATGGTTTCACTCATTTGTGGAGCATAACCAATAGCATGGAGGACAAGGGGCGTTAGAGAGTAGTAGGGAATTTGGGTAAATTGGAAGGGGAGGTGAACCATGAGAGACTATGGACTCTGAAAAACAGTCTGAGGGGTTTGAAGTGGCGGGGGAGTGGGAGGTTGCGGTACCAGGTGGTGGGTATTATAGAGGGCACAGCTTGCATGGAGCACTGGGTGTGGTGAAAAAATAATGAATAATGTTTTTCTGAAAATAAATAAATTGGGGAAAAAAAAAAAAAAAAAGCAAACCCGAGCGGATTACTCAGCCCAGCCCCTGGTAAGGGCAGTGCAATTCCGCCTGGGGCAAAGAGACTTGTGAATCACTACAGCAGGCCCCTCCCCCAGAAGATCAACAAGAAATCCAGCCAGGACCAAGTTCACCTACCAAGGAGTGCAGTTTCAATACCAAGGAGAGCAGCATAATTCCAGAGGAGGAGAAAGCAAAGCACAGAGCTCATGGCTTTCTCCCCATGATTCTTTAATTTTGCAGGTAATTTAATTTTTTTTCTTTTTCAATTTTTTTCTCTTCTGCTAAATATTTGTAACTTTTACCCTTTTCATTTTTAACCATTTTTAACTAGTTTAACTAATATATATATTTTTTCTTTTTTATACTTTTTCTTTATTCATTTTCTTTTTTTAATTCTTTCTTTCTTTCTTTCTTTTTCTTTCTGAACCTCTTTTTATCACCTTTCTTCCCCCCTCACGATTTGGGATCTCTTCTGATTTGGTTAAAGCGTATTTTCCTGGGGTTGTTGCCACCCTTTTAGTATTTCACTTTCTCCTTCATATACTCTTATCTAGACAAAATGACAAGGCGGAAAAATTCACCACAAAAAAAAAAAAAAAAAAAAGAACAAGAGGCAGTACAGAAGACTAGGAACCTAATCAATACAGATACAGATATTGGTAATATGTCAGATCTAGAGTTCAGAATGACGATTCTCAAGGTTCTAGCCAGGCTCAAAAAAGGCATGGAAAGTACTAGAGAAACCCTCTCGGGAGATATAAAAGCTCTTTCTGGAGAAATAAAAGAACTAAAATCTAACCAAGTTGAGATCAGAAAAGCTATTAATGAGGTGCAATAAAAAATGAAGGCTCTCACTGCTAGGATAAATGAGGCAGAAAAAAGAATTAGCAATATAGAAGACCAAATGACAGAGAATAAAGAAGCTGAGCAAAAGAGGGACAAACAGCTACTGGACCACGAGGGGAGAATTCGAGAGATAAGTGACACCATAAGACAAAACAACATTAGAATAATTGGGATTCCAAAAGAAGAAGAAAGAGAAAAGGGAGCAGACAGTATACTAGAGAGAATTATTGGAGAGCATTTCCCCAATATGGCAAAGGGAACAAGCATCAAAATCCAGGAGGTGCAGAGAACCCCCCTAAAAATCAATAAGAATAGGTCCATACCCCATCACCTAATAGTAAAATTCACAAGTCTTAGTGACAAAGAGAAAATCCTGAAAGCAGCCCGGGAAAAGAAGTCTGAAACATACAATGGTAAAAATATTAGATTGGCAGCAGACTTATCCACAGAGACCTGGCAGGTCAGAAAGAGCTGGCATGATATTTTCAGAGCACTAAACGAGAAAAACATGCAGCCAAGAATACTATATCCAGCTAGGCTATCATTGAAAATAGAAGGAGAGATTAAAATCTTCCAGGACAAACAAAAACTGAAAGAATTTGCAAACACCAAACCAGCTCTACAGGAAATATTGAAAGGGGTCCTCTAAGCAAAGAGAGAGCCTTAAAGTAGTAGATCAGAAAGGAACAGAGACAATATACAGTAACAGTCACCTTACAGGCAATACAATGGCACTAAATTCATATCTCTCAATAGTTACCCTGAATGTTAATGGGTTAAATGCCCCAATCAAAAGACACAGGGTATCAGAATGGATAAAAAACCAAAACCCATCTATATGTTGCCTACAAGAAATTCATTTTAAAACCGAAGAAACCTCCAGATTTAAAGTGAGGGGGTGGAAAAGAATTTACCATGCTAATGGACATCAGAAGAAAATAGGAGTTGCAATCTTTATATATCAGATCAATTAGATTTTAAGCCAAAGACTATAATAAGAGATGAGGAAGGACACTATATCATACTCAAAGGATCTGTCCAACAAGAAGATCTAACAATTTTAAATATCTATGCCCCCAACATGGGAGCAGCCAACTATATAAACCAATTAATAACAAAATCAAAGAAATACATTGACAATAGTATAATAATAGTAGGGGACTTTAACACTCCCCTCACTGAAATGGACATATCATCCAAGCAAAAGATCAACGAGGAAATAAAGGCCTTAAATGACACACTGGACCAGATGGACATCACAGATATATTCAGAACATTTCATCCCAAAGCAACAGAATACACATTCTTCTCTAGTGCACATGGAACATTCTCCAGAATAGATCACATCCTTGGTCCTAAATCAGGTCTCAACTGGTATCAAAAGATTGGGATCATTCCATGCATATTTTCAGACCACAATGCTCTGAAGCTAGAACTCAATCACAAGAGGAAATTTGGAAAGAACCCAAATACATGGAGACTAAAGAGCATCCTTCTAAAGAATGAATGAGCCAACCAGGAAATTAAAGAAGAATTGAAAAAATTCATGGAAACAAATGATAATGAAAACACAACGGTTCAAAATCTGTGGGACACAACAAAGGCAGTCCTGAGAGGAAAATATATAACTGTACAAGACTTTCTCAAGAAACGAGAAAGGTCTCAGGTACACAACCTAACCGACACCTAAAGGAGCTGGAGAAAGAACAAGAAAGAAACCCTAAGCCCAGCAGGAGAAGAGAAATCATAAAGATCAGAGCAGAAATCAATGAAATAGAAACCAAAAAAAAAAAAAATACAAATCAACGAAACTAGGAGCTGGTTCTTTGAACGAATTAATAAGATTGATAAACCTCTGGCCAGACTTATCAAAAAGAAAAGAGAAAGGGCCCAAATTAATAAAATCATGAATGAAAGAGGAGATATCACAACTAACACCAAAGAAATACAGACAATTATAAGAACATACTATGAGCAACTCTACGCCAACAAATTTGACAACCTGGAAGAAATGGATGCATTCCTAGAGACATATAAACTACCACAGCTGAACCAGGAAGAAATAGAAAGCCTGAACAGACCCATAACCAGTTAAGAGATTGAAATAGTCATCAAAAATCTCCAAACAAACAAAATCCCAGGGCCAGACGGCTTCCCGGGGGAATTCTACCAAACATTTAAAGAAGAACTAATTCCTATTCTCCTGAAACTGTTCCAAAAAATAGAAATGGAAGGAAAACTTCCAAGCTCATTTTATGAGGCCAGCATCACCTTGATCCCAAAACCAGACAAGGATCCCATCAAAAAAGAGAACTACAGACCAATATCCTTGATGAACACAGATGCGAAAATTCTCACCAAAATACTAGCCAATAGGATTCAACAGTACATTAAAAGGATTATTCATTACAACCAAGTGGGATTTATTCCAGGGTTACAAGGTTGGTTCAATATCCACAAAACAGTGTGGTACAACACATCAACAAAAGAAAGAACAAGAACCATATGATACTCTCAATAGATTCTGAAAAAGCATTTGACAAAGTACAGCATCCCTTCCTGATCAAAACTCTTCAAAGTGTAGGGATAGAGGGCACATACCTCAATATCATCAAAGCCATCTATGAAAAACCCACCGCAAATATAATTCTCAATGGAGAAAAATTGAAAACTTTTCTGCTAAGGTCAGGAACACAGCAGGGATGTCCATTATCACCACCGCTATTCAACATAGTACTAGAAGTCCTTGCCTCAGCAATCAGACGACAAAAGGAAATTAAAGGCATTCAAATCGGCAAAGAAGAAGTCAAACTATTACTCTTTGCAGATGATATGATACTATATGTGGAAAACCCAAAAGACTCCACTCCAAAACTGCTAGAACTTGTACAGGAATTCAGTAAAGTGTCAGGATATAAAATCAATGCACAGAAATCAGTTTCATTTCTCTACACCAACAACAGGACAGAGAAAAGAGAAATTAAGGAGTCAATCCCATTTACAATTGCACCCAAAACCATAAGATACCTAGGAATAAGCCTAACCAAAGAGGCACAGAATCTATACTCAGAAAACTATAAAGTACTCATGGAAGAAATTGAAGAAGACACAAAGAAATGGGGAAATGTTCCATGCTCCTGGATTGGAAGAATAAATATTGTGAAAATGTTTATGCTACCTAAAGCAATCTACACATTTAATGCAATTCCTATCAAAGTACCATCTATCTTTTTCAAAGAAATGGAACAAACAATCCTAAAATTTATATGAAACCTCGAGAAAAGGCCTCGAATAGCCAAAGGAATATTGAAAAAGAAAACCAAAGTTGGTGGCATCACAATTCCGGACTTCAAGCTCTATTACAAAGCTGTCATCATCAAGACAGCATGGTACTGTCACAAAAACAGACACATAGATCAATGGAATAGAATAGAGAGCTCAGAAATAGACCCTCAATTCTATGGTCAACTAATCTTTGACAAAGCAGGAAAGAATGTCCAATGGAAAAATGACGGCCTCTTCAACAAGTGGTGTTGGGAAAATTGGACTGCCACATGCAGAAAAATGAAATTGGACCATTTCCTTACACCACACATGAAAATAGACTCAAAATGGATGAAGGACTTCAATGTGAGAAAGGACTCCATCAAAATCCTCGAGGAGAACACAGGCAGCAACCTCTTTGACCTCAGCTCTAGCAACTTCTTCCTAGGAACATCACCAAAGGCAAGGGAAGCAAGGGCAAAAATGAATGATTGGGATTTTATCAAGATCAAAACTTTTGCACAGCAAAAGAAACAGTTAAGAAAACCAAAAGACAACTGACAGAATGGGAGAAGATATTTGCAAACAACATATCAGATAAAGGGCTAGTGTCCAAAATCTATAAAGAACTTAACAAACTCAACACCCAAAGAACAAATAATCCAATCAAGAAATGGGCAGAGGACATGAGCAGACATTTCTGCAAAGAAGACATCCAGATGGCCAACAGACACATGAAAAAGTGCTCCATATCACTCGGCATCAGGGAAATACAAATCAAATCCACAATGAGATATCACCTCACACCAGTCAGAACGGCTAAAATTAACTAGTCAGGAAATGACAGATGCTGGCGAGGATGCGGAGAAAGGGGAACCCTCCTACACTGTTGGTGGGAATGCAAGCTGGTGCAACCAGTCTGAAAAACAGCATGGAGGTTCCTCAAAATGTTGAAAATACAACTACCCTATGACCCAGAAATTGCACTACTGGGTATTTACCCTAAAGATACAAACGTAGTGATCCAAAGGGGCACGTGCACCCGAATGTTTATAGCAGCAATGTCCACAATAGCCAAACTATGGAAAGAACCTAGATGTCCAACAACAGATGAATGGATCAAGAAGATGTGGTATATATACACAATAGAAAACTATGCAGCCATCATAAGAAATGAAATCTTGCCATTTGCGATGATGTGGATGGAACTAGAGGGTATCATGCTTAGCGAAATTAGTCAATCAGAGAAAGACAACTATCATATGATCTCCCTGATATGAGGAAGTGGAGATGCAACATGGGGGTTTAAGGGGTTAGGAGAAGAATAATGAAACAAGATGGGATTGGGAGGGAGAAAAACTATAAGTGACTCTTAATCTCACAAAACACACTGAGGGTTGCTGGGGGGAGGGGGATTGGGAGAAGAGGAGTGGTATTATGGACATTGGGGAGGGTATGTGCTATGGTTAGTGCTGTGAAGTGTGTAAGCCTGGCAGTTCACAGATCTGTACCCCTGGGGATAAAAATATATTATATGTTTATAAAAAATAAAAAAATTAAAACAAAACAAAACAAAAAAGGTAAAAAAAAAAATTCCAATGGTAACTTGGCACATTAGCATGAGGGGAATCAACATGGGAGAAGAGCTAAGAATATTCTGGGCAGGGAAGAAAAGGAGTAACAAGACCTTCCCTATCAGGTTCTCAAATGCATTGTAAAATGACAGTAAGAAGTATAGAACCAGCACTGGAACAGATCCCCAGATCAATTAAATAGAAGGAGAGCCTGGAAATAGAAATAAGTATGTGAGAATGTAATTTATAATAAAAATGTCATTTCAAGTCAGTAGGAAGAATGGACTGGCAAGTGGAAAATGGATTTTTCAGTAAACATATTAAAAAATAAAAAGCTGGATCTTTGGCCCATTCTTCATATTAAAATAAGTTCCAGATGGATAAAGTATTTAAAAACAAAATATAAAATCATGAAAGAATGAGTTATTTTGAATGAAATCATCAATAATATTGAGATAGAGTGATTTCAAAACCAAAAACTATAAAGGAAAAGGAATAGATTCCAATATATAAAATTGTTATTTAGCAAAAAAGAATAGTTCAAAGGAAACTCCACAATACTTCCATCATCAATGATATGTCAAGAAAAACCTTTAAAACATATAATAGAAAATAATTAATTTCTTTAATGTTCAAGGAATTTCTTAAGAATAAGAAAAGATGAGTACATTAATTAAAGAATAGATAAGGCCATGAACAAACACTTAAGAAAAGAATAAACAGTTGAAAGTGTTCACTTTCATGCTTTACCAAAAAACTGCAAATAATATTAATAATAAGATAACTAGAAACTACTGCCTGTTTAATAAGAATTTGAAAGATTAGCAAAAGACGTGAGCCCTTTCTTGGAAATATTTCCCCAATGCTTAATTTTTAAGGTTAGATACTACTTCAACAGACAAATGGATAAAGAAGATATGGCCCATATATACAATGGAATATTACTCAGCCATTGAATACCCAACTTTTGCATCAACATGGGTGGACTGGAGGAGATTATGCTGAGTAAATAAGTCAATCAGAGAAAGCCCATTATCATATGGTTTCACTTACTTGTGGTGCATAAGAAATAACATGGCAGACATTAGGATAAGGAAAGGAAAAGTGATTTGGGGGAAATCGGGGGTGGGGGTGGGGAAATGAAGCATGAGAGACTATGGACTCGGAGAAACAAACTGAGGGTTTTGGAAGGGAAGGGGGTGGAGGGATGGGTGAGCCTGGTGGTGGGTATTAAGGAGGGCAGGTATTGTATGGAGCACTGGGTGTGGTGCATAAACAATGAAAATTGGAACAATAAAAAAAATAAAATCAGGGGCGCCTGGGTGGCTCAGTGGTTAAAGCCTCTGCCTTCGGCTCAGGTCATGATCCCAGGGTCCCGGGATCGAGCCTCACGTCAGGCTCTCTGCTCAGCGGGGAGCCTGCCTCCTCCTCCTCTCTCTCTTTGCCTGTCTCTCTGCCTGCTTGTGATCTGTCAAATAGATAAAAATATTTAAAAAAAAATAAAATCAAATCAAAATAAAATTTTAAAAATAATAATAAAATAAAATTTAAAAATTAGATATTACTATATATCTTTTTCTTTGTGATTTCTTCTTTTGCTTTTATAAATAGTTCTTATTCTGAAATTCACATTTGCCTATTATTCTTGCTGTTTCTTAGGGGAATTTTTGTTTTACACAGAGCTCCTTCACACATTTAGAGTTTACTGTGGTGTTTGATATAAGGTATGAAGCTAAAACAACTCATTTACAGTTTATTAATTGCCCAGTACTATATAATGTGCAATTCTTCCTTCCCAAAGTGATAAGGCATCTGACTTTATCATGTACTTTGATAAGTCTCAATGTGTTGGACTATCTCCACCTACACTTGTATCTACATCAGTTTTCATCCACCAAACCCCTCTTGCCACAGATGAAGAAAATGAAGATCAGTGGACATGGGGTTGATGTGGGGTGGAGCTTAGGCGGTGGCACTTGTCTACCCATGAGCAGCAGGACAATGTTCTTCTCCCTTAGCTGCACATCCTCTCACCAGGCTTCTGATTTGGTGGGTAGCGATTACTCCACCCTTTTCCAATCTCTGTTCAGAAGGAGAAGAGGCGATGCATCCTTGCAGGCAGTGGTCATTCCTCCCCCTGTCTGTGGAAGAGGAGGGTATGCCTATCTTCTGATTCCTGGACTCGGTTCTGTGAAACTGTGTCCCATGAACGAAGGTCCACCCGATTGGAGAATCCAGTAACTGCCTCCTTCTCCTCTGACAGGGTCCAGAGCCCAGGCTTGGGATAGGAAATATGGGCACTGGACTCAGCCTGCCTGAGTTCAAATCTCAGTTCTACCACTTACTACTTGGTGACCCCTTTGTGTCCTAATTGCTCATCTTGAAAACAAAAATGAGAGACTGTGGACTTGGAGAAACAAACTGAGGGTTTTGGAAAGGAGGTGGGTGGGGAGATGGGTGAGCATGGCGGTGGGTATTAAGGAGGGCACATATTGCATGGAGCACTGGGTGTGGTGCATAAACAATGAATCTTGGAACACTGAAAAAAATTGAGATGTTAAAAAAAAGAAGAAGAAGAAGAAAACAAGAATAACAGGAGTGCCTAACTCATAGGGACTTCCTAATGATTAATTGGGTTAACCCAGTAAAGTGCTTGAAAATGTTAGCTATAAAGATTCGTTTTCCTAATTTTTAGTCAGTTGAAAATTTGGTATCAAGTCAAATTTATATTGTGTCTTTGAAAAGGCACAAATCTTTTTCTCTTTTCTATTGACACTGGCATCTTGTGAGCTTGCCCTCATCTTAAGACATCCTTACAGAAAGCTATTTTCCCTTAGCCTGTATGGCAGAATGACAGGGAGCAGAGCCTGTTGAATTAAAGATGCAGGTGGTTTGCTAACTGAAGGGAGAAAAAGCAACCCCAGATGGTGCACTTCCTGTTTATAATACACTTGGGGAAATGACCATTTCACTCATGGAGAAAATATTTTTTTTATCTTATTGGGTAAAGAAAAGTAATAGACTACAGAGACAGAATATTACTATTACAGCATTTTTGTCTCATGAAAAACTGATTGGCTTGACTGAATATTGATTAAACATTCTACGTGCATTTGCTCTCCAGGCAATAAGAATCCTGGCATAAAATAACCTTAATAGGCAAAGTTCATTTATGGTCAGAGAAGTTTCACCAAAACAACAATAACCCAATATTGTGTTTCCAAAACTGAAGTGCCTGCAGCCTCTTTGGGGACCTGGGTTTTGATCAGAGAACAAACTGTTCATGGAGCTATCATGTCCTATTGCTTCCTCAGTTCCCCCTAACAACAATCTCAGAGACAGTAGAAAGTTAGCATGTTTAATTTTGCAACTGACTTCCCAGATGTGTACAGTCCGATGTTTGGAGCCTGCTCTCAACTTATCTGTCCAAAAGCATACCAACCCCGAGCTGGATCTCAGTTTTTACACACTAGTTGATATCACCAGCACATACCAGAGAAATACTCCGCTATGCTCAGATACCCAAGCAAAAAAAAATCCCTTTGCCTGATTCTTGGCCTCCACCTAAAATTTTCCTCCTTCTAGATTAATTTACATTTAGATTTTTAGGGGATTTTTTCCCCATCATTCCCTCTCATCCCCTGGTTCTGTTGTTAGCCTTAATAATCTTTTCTTATAGGTCCAAACTTCACAACAATGTAAAAACCAGTAACTGTGTTCTACCATAAGATGCATGACCGCATCTTGCCAGAAAAAATAGAACAGAGCTGCTCCATAACAATGGTGTGAATTTTTTTAATTGACTAAAAACCATTTATTTTTGTGTCCTATGGATTGTTCACATATACATTTACATACCATGTGTGCAAGCACACACATACACACACAGGATTTTCCAGGATGACTTTGAAGAGTCAAGGGTCAAAAGGAACTCGAGATCCCATGGGTTGGTCTCATTACAAAGCTCCAAGACCCAACTCATTCTTGAATTTCTGCCAGGGCCTCAGCTAGTCTTGCTGGAATCCCACAGGAAGAATGTGCATATTGGTTCAGCACTGAAAGGGCCACTGCAGTCATTCTGACTCTTAGGATTGTGGACTTTGATTCTGCACAAACAGAGATCACTGAAAGCTTGCTAAAGATACTCTCTATACCCTGGCCAGACCTCTGGGCTAATGCACCAGCCTCCAGCTGTTGTGAGTGTTGGCTCCTGAGGACTCGCAGCTGCCCCTTTCTGGAGAAGTTCCCTTGGGACAATAACAGCTTCCTGGCCCTGAAGGTCACACCCCCACACAAGGCACTTGAGGGCCAAATCTGTAAGTAGTACAAAAGGCCAGACCCTTCCTTGCCCCAAAGTCAGAATGAGTGGTGGGACCTACACTACGGGCCTCCGCATAAGGTTAGGCAGAAGCCAGGCTCTGACCAAGGCCACATCCTTGCTCAGCTACCTCTCCTGCCTCACCCTGCTGCCCTCATTCCCTCTGCTGACAGTGTTCCCTCAATAGATCACTTTTCCAAGACTTCACCAAACACGGTCTGCCTAGATAATCCCTCATCTGTCCACAGACTACTGAGACCATCTGGAGCCTCCCACATGGGCAATCATACTCTGCTTGGATTGGTAAAGACAATGACAATATTCTGATCTTCAAGACTATTGGAACAGCCACTGTCCCTTTACTCTCTGCCCTACAGTGCAATTATATCAGTGTTCACAAAACCCAAGTGAAGACACTTGGGGAGTGGGAAAAGAAAATTCTCTCTCTATAAACTGTAGTTTCAGAGATGCATTCAGATATTTATAACACAATGATATTTATTTCTTAGAAAACCACAAGCAGTTAAGAAGTTAAAAATAAGTTCTAGAAGTAATGTGCTCATGAACAAAGATCCAGAGCTCCAGGGTACCACCTGAAATAATGACCATTGTATAACATCTAACTTGTGCTTGAAAGTTCAACTTTTATCATTGACTACAAATACTATCAGTTGTTTCCTTGAAGTGGCAAGCTCACTTCATTCATTTCTGAGCAATACTTTGTCAAATACGTAAGTCCAAGTAGTCATAATTTATCAATTATTCTTCTGAGTAATTATGACATCACATACAGAGAGAGAGAGAAAGAGAGAGAGAGAGAGAGAGTTCAGCTCACAGCTTGATCACACAAGGACTTTTCCTCAAGGTAAACTACCTTTATATTTTGGTACACTGAGGTGCTTTATCTGTGCTTCTCATTTAGTCACTCAGAATATTCAAAGGAGGCATAATACTCCATGGTATTTATGGACTATATCTTCTTTAATCATTTATCTATTTTTTTTAATTTTTAAAATTTATTTTCAGCATAACAGTATTCATTGTTTTTGCACCACACCCAGTGCTCCATGCAATACGTGCCCTCTACAATACCCACCACCTGGTTCCCCCAACCTCCCACCCCTCCACCCCTTCAAAACCCTCAGATTGTTTTTCAGAGTCCATAGTCTCTCATGGTTCACCTCCCCTTCCAATTTCCCTCAACTCCCTTCTCCTCTCTAACTCCCTTGTCCTCCATGCTGTTTGTTATGCTCCACAAATAAGTGAAACCATATGATAATAACCATTTATCTGTTGAAAAGCATCTTGGTTCTTTCCAGTTTGGTGACTGTGGCCATGCTGCTATGAACATTAGGGTAAAGATGGCCTTTCTTTTCACTACATCTGTATCTTTGGGGTAAATACCCAGTAGTGCAATTGCAGGGTCATAGGGAAGCTCTATTTTTAATTTTTTTTTCTCCCAATTTATTTATTTTCAGAAAAACAGTATTCATTATTTTTTCACCACACCCAGTGCTCCATGCAAGCCGTGCCCTCTATAATACCCACCACCTGGTACCCCAACCTCCCACCCCCCCGCCACTTCAAACCCCTCAGACTGTTTTTCAGAGTCCATAGTCTCTCATGGTTCACCTCCCCTTCCAATTTACCCAAATTCCCTACTACTCTCTAATGCCCCTTGTCCTCCATGCTATTGGTTATGCTCCACAAATGAGTGAAACCATATGATAATTGACTCTCTCTGCTTGACTTATTTCACTCAGCATAATCTCTTCCAGTCCCGTCCATGTTGCTACAAAAGTTGGATATTCGTCCTTTCTGATGGAGGCATAATACTCCATAGTGTATATGGACCACATCTTCCTTATCCATTCATCTGTTGAAGGGCATCTTGGTTCTTTCCATAGTTTGGCGACTGTGGCCATTGCTGCTATAAACATTGGGGTACAGATGGCCCTTCTTTTCACGACATCTGTATCTTTGGGGTAAATACCCAGGAGTGCAATTGCAGGGTTGTAGGGAAGCTCTATTTTTAATTTCTTGAGGAATCTCCACACTGTTCTCCAAAGAGGCTGCACCAACTTGCATTCCCACCAACAGTGTAAGAGGGTTCCCCTTTCTCCACATCCTCTCCAACACATGTTGTTTCCTGTTTTGTTAATTTTAACCATTCTAACTGGTGTAAGGTGATATCTCAATGTGGTTTTAATTTGAATCTCCCTGAGGGCTAATGATGATGAGCATTTTTTCATGTGTCTGATAGCCATTTGTATTTCTTGATTGGAGAAGTGTCTGTTCATATCTTCTGCCCATTTTTTCATGTGTTTGTCTGTTTCGTGTGGGTTGAGTTTGAGGAGTTCATTATAAATCCTGGATATCAACCTTTTGTCTGTACTGTCATTTGCAAATATCTTCTCCCATTCCGTGGGTTGCCTCTTTGTTTTTTTGACTGTTTCCTTTGCTGTGCAGAAGCTTTTGATTTTGATGAAGTCCCAGAAGTTTATTTTCGCTTTTGTTTCCTTTGCCTTTGGAGGCGTATCTTGAAAGAAGTTGCTGTGGCTGATATCAAAGAGATTACTGCCTATGTTCTCCTCTAAGATTCTGATGTCCACAGAGACCTGGCAAGCCAGAAGAGGCTGGCAAGATATATTCAGGGCACTAAATGAGAAGAACATGCAGCCAAGAATACTTTATCCAGCAAGACTGACATTCAAAATGGATGGAGAGATAAAGAGTTTCCAAGACCGGCAAGGCTTAAAAGACTATGCAACCACGAAGCCGATACTGCAGGAAATATTAAGGGGGGTTCTATAAAAGAGGAAAAATCCCAAGAATAGCATTGAACAGAAATATAGAGACAGTCTACAGGAAGAAAGACTTCAAAGGTAACTCGATGTCAATAAAAACGTATCTATCAATAATCACTCTCAATGTGAATGGCCTAAATGCACCCATAAAACGGCACAGGCTTGCAGATTGGATAAAACGACAGGACCCATCCATATGCTGTCTACAAGAGACCCATTTTGAACCTAAAGATACACACAGACTGAAAGTGAAGGGGTGGAGAAGCACCTTTCATGCCAATGGGACTCAAAAGAAGGCTGGGGTAGCGATTCTCATATCAGATAAATTAGACTTCAAACTAAAGACTGTAGTCAGAGATACAGAAGGACACTACATAATCCTTAAAGGGACTATCCACCAAGATGATCTAACAATTGTAAATATCTATGCTCCCAATATGGGAGCAGCCAATTACTTAAGAAAACTGTTAATCAAGATAAAGAGTCATATTGATATGAATACACTAATCGTAGGTGATCTTAACACGCCTCTTTCAGAATTAGACAGATCATCGAAGCAGAAAATCAATAAAGAAACAAGAGCATTGAATGACACATTGGACCAGATGGACCTCATAGATATATACAGAACATTCCACCCTAAAACAGCAGAATACTCATTCTTCTCAAGTGCACACGGAACCTTCTCCAGAATAGACCACATACTGGGTCACAAATCAGGACTCAGCCGATACCAAAAAACTGAGATTATTCCCTGCATATTCTCAGATCACAATGCTTTGAAACTGGAGCTCAATCACAAGGAAAAGTTCCAAAGGAACTCAAACACCTGGAAGCTAAAGACCACCTTGCTTAAGAATGCTTGGATCAACCAGGAGATCAAAGAAGAACTGAAACAATTCATGGAAACCAATGAGAATGAAGACACTTCGGTCCAAAACCTATGGGATACAGCAAAGGCAGTCCTAAGGGGAAAATATATAGCCAAACAAGCCTTGCTCAAAAAAATTGAAAAATCCAGAACACACCAGCTGTCTCTACACCTTAAAGAACTGGAGGATCAACAACAAATCAAACCAACTCCACACATAAGAAGGGAAATCATCAAGATTAGAGCTGAGATCAATGAGGGAGAAACCAGAGATACAGTAGAACGTATCAATGAAACTAGAAGCTGGTTTTTTGAAAGAATCAATAAGATCGATAAGCCACTGGCTACACTAATCCAAAAGAAAAGAGAGAAATCCCAAATTCATAAAATTATGAATGAAAAGGGAGAGATCACAACTAACACCAAGGATGTAGAAACAATCATCAGAAGTTATTACGAACAGTTATATGCCAATAAGCTTAGCAACCTAGATGAAATGGATGCATTCCTGGAAAAATATAAACTACCAAAATTGAACAAGGAAGAAATCGACAACCTGAATAGACTGATATCTAATAACGAGATTGAAGCAGTGATCAAAAATCTCCCAAAAAACAAGAGCCCAGGACCTGACGGATTCCCTGGGGAATTCTACCAAACCTTCAAAGAAGAAATAACACCTATTCTCCTGAAGCTGTTTCAAAAAATTGAAGCAGAAAGAAAACTTCCAGACTCTTTCTATGAAGCCAGCATTACCCTGATCCCCAAACCAGGCAAGGACCATACCAAAAAGGAGAATTTCAGACCAATATCACTGATGAATATGGATGCTAAGATTCTCAACAAGATCCTAGCCAACAGGATCCAACAACACATTAAAAAGATTATCCACCATGATCAGGTGGGATTCATCCCTGGGCTACAAGGATGGTTCAACATTCGTAAATCAATCAATGTGATACAACAAATTAATATGAGAAGAGAGAAGAACCACATGGTCCTCTCAATTGATGCAGAAAAAGCATTTGACAAAATCCAACATCCGTTCCTGATTAAAACGCTTCAAAGTATAGGGATAGAGGGAACATTCCTGAACCTCATCAAATCTATCTATGAAAGACCCACAGCAAATATCATCCTCAATGGGAAAAAGCTTGCAGCCTTCCCATTGAGATCAGGAACAAGACAAGGATGCCCACTTTCACCCCTCTTGTTCAACATAGTATTAGAAGTCCTAGCAACAGCAATCAGACAACAGAGAGAAATAAAAGGTATCCAAATTGGTAATGAAGAAGTCAAACTCTCTCTCTTCGCAGATGACATGATTCTTTATATGGAAAACCCAAAGGACTCCACCCCCAAACTACTAGAACTCATACAGCAATTCAGCAGCGTGGCAGGATACAAAGTCAATGTGCAGAAATCAGTGGCTTTCTGATACACTAACAATGAAAATACAGAAAGGGAAATTAGAGAATCGATTCCATTTACTATAGCACCAAGAACCATAAGATACCTGGGAATAAACCTAACTAAAGAGGTAAAGGATCTATACTTGAGGAACTATAGAACACTCATGAAAGAAATTGAAGAAGACACAAAAAGATGGAAGACCATTCCATGCTCTTGGATCGGAAGAATAAACATTGTTAAAATGTCTATACTGCCTAGAGCAATCTATACTTTTAATGCCATTCCGATCAAAATTCCACCGGCATTCTTCAAAGAGCTGGAGCAAATAATCCTAAAATTTGTATGGAATCAGAAGAGACCCCGAATCGCTAAGGAAATGTTGAAAAACAAAAATAAAGCTGGCGGCATCACCTTACCTGATTTCAAGCTTTATTACAAAGCTGTGATCACCAAGACAGCATGGTACTGGCATAAAAACAGACACATAGACCAGTGGAACAGAGTAGAGAGCCCAGATATGGACCCTCAACTCTATGGTCAATTAATCTTCGACAAAACAGGAAAAAATATACAGTGGAAAAAAGACAGTCTCTTCAATAAATGGTGCTGGGAAAACTGGACAGCTATATGTAGAAGAATGAAACTCGACCATTCTCTTACACCGTACACAAAGATCAACTCAAAATGGATAAAAGACCTCAACGTGAGACAGGAATCTATCAGAATCTTAGAGGAGAACATAGGCAGTAATCTCTTCGATATCAGCCACAGCAACTTCTTTCAAGATACGTCTCCAAAGGCAAAGGAAACAAAAGCGAAAATAAACTTCTGGGACTTCATCAAAATCAAAAGCTTCTGCACAGCAAAGGAAACAGTCAAAAAAACAAAGAGGCAACCCACGGAATGGGAGAAGATATTTGCAAATGACAGTACAGACAAAAGGTTGATATCCAGGATCTATAATGAACTCCTCAAACTCAACCCACACGAAACAGACAAACACATCAAAAAATGGGCAGAAGATATGAACAGACACTTCTCCAATCAAGAAATACAAATGGCTATCAGACACACAAAAAAATGCTCATCATCATTAGCCCTCAGGGAGATTCAAATTAAAACCACATTGAATGCTACCTAAAGCAATCTACACATTTAATGCAATTCCTATCAAAGTACCATCCATCTTTTTCAAAGAAATGGAATAAATAATTTTAAAATTTATATGGAACCAGAAAAGACCTCGAATAGCCAAAGGGATATTGAAAAACAAAGCCAAAGTTGGTGGCATCACAATTCCGGACTTCAAGCTTTATTACAAAGCTGTCATCATCAAGACAGCATGGTACTGGCACAAAAACAGACACATAGACCAATGGAACAGAATAGAGAGCCCAGAAATAGACCCTCAACTCTATGGTCAACTAATCTTCGACAAAGCAGGAAAGAATGTCCAATGGAAAAAAGACAGCCTCTTCAATAAATGGTGTTGGGAAAATTGGACAGCCACGTGCAGAAAAATGAAATTGGACCATTTCCTTACACCACACACAAAAATAGATTCAAAATGGATTAAGGACCTCAATGTGAGAAAGGAATCCATCAAAATCCTTGAGGAGAACACAGGCAGCAACCTCTTCGACCTCAGCCGCAGCAACATCTTCCTAGGAACATCGCCAAAGGCAAGGGAAGCAAGGGCAAAAATGAACTTTTGGGATTTCATCAAAATCAAAAGCTTTTGCACAGCAAAGGAAACAGTTAACAAAACCAAAAGACAACTGACAGAATGGGAGAAGATATTTGCAAACGACATATCAGATAAAGGACTAGTGTCCAAAATCTATAAAGAACTTAACAAACTCAACACCCAAAGAACAAATAATCCAATCAAGAAATGGGCAGAGGACATGAACAGACACTTCTGCAAAGAAGACATCCAGATGGCCAACAGACACATGAGAAAGTGCTCCATATCACTCGGCATCAGGGAAATACAAATCAAAACCACAATGAGATATCACCTCACACCAGTCAGAATGGCTAAAATCAACAAGTCAGGAAATGACAGATGCTGGCGAGGATGCGGAGAAAGGGGAACCCTCCTACACTGTTGGTGGGAATGCAAGCTGGTGCAACCCCTCTGGAAAACAGCATGGAGGTTCCTCAAAATGTTGAAAATAGAACTGCCCTATGACCCAGCAATTGCACTACTGGGAATTTACCCTAAAGATACAAACGTAGTGATCCAAAGGGGCACGTGCACCCGAATGTTTATAGCAGCAATGTCCACAATAGCCAAACTATGGAAAGAACCTAGATGTCCATCAACAGATGAATGGATCAAGAAGATGTGGTATATATACACAATGGAATACTATGCAGCCATCAAAAGAAACGAAATCTTGCCATTTGCGACAACATGGATGGAACTAGAGCGTATCATGCTTAGCGAAATAAGTCAAGCGGAGAAAGACAACTATCATATGATCTCCCTGATATGAGGGAGTGGTGATGCAACATGGGGGCTTAAGTGGGTAGGAGAAGAATCCATGAAACAAGATGGGATAGGGAGGGAGACAAACCATAAGTGACTCTTAATCTCACGAAACAAACTGTGGGTTGCTGGGGGGAGGGGGGTTGGGAGAAGGGGGCTAGGGTTATGGACATTGGGGAGGGTATGTGCTTTTGGGTAAATTGGAAGGGGAGATGAACCATGGGAGACTATGGACTCTGAAAAACAATCTGAGGGGTTTGAAGTGGCGGGGGGGTGGGAGGTTGGGGTACCAGGTGGTGGGTATTGTGGAGGGCACGGCTTGCATGGAGCACTGGGTGTGGTAAAAAAATAATGAATACTGTTTTTCTGAAAATAAATAAATTGGAAAAAAAAATAAAATAAAACCACATTGAGATATCTCCTTACACCAGTTAGAATGGCCAAAATTAACAAAACAGGAAACAACATGTGTTGGAGAGGATGTGGAGAAAGGGGAACCCTCTTACACTGTTGGTGGGAATGCAAGTTGGTGCAGCCTCTTTGGAGAACAGTGTGGAGATTCCTCAAGAAATTAAAAATAGAGCTTCCCTACGACCCTGCAATTGCACTCCTGGGTATTTACCCCAAAGACACAGATGTCGTGAAAAGAAGGGCCATCTGTACCCCAATGTTTATAGCAGCAATGGCCACAGTCGCCAAACTATGGAAAGAACCAAGATGCCCTTCAACAGATGAATGGATAAGGAAGATGTGGTCCATATACACTATGGAGTATTATGCCTCCATCAGAAAGGACGAATATCCAACTTTTGTAGCAACATGGACGGGACTGGAAGAGATTATGCTGAGTGAAATCAGTCAAGCAGAGAGAGTCAATTATCACATGGTTTCACTCATTTGTGGAGCATAACCAATAGCATGGAGGACAAGGGGCGTTAGAGAGTAGTAGGGAATTTGGGTAAATTGGAAGGGGAGGTGAACCATGAGAGACTATGGACTCTGAAAAACAGTCTGAGGGGTTTGAAGTGGC
Organism: Neogale vison; assembly: GCF_020171115.1. Taxonomy (NCBI): domain Eukaryota; kingdom Metazoa; phylum Chordata; class Mammalia; order Carnivora; family Mustelidae; genus Neogale; species Neogale vison. Next base: position 44,231,652 of record NC_058093.1, read on the forward strand.
GGGGGGGTGGGAGGTTGGGGTACCAGGTGGTGGGTATTATAGAGGGCACGGCTTGCATGGAGCACTGGGTGTGGTGAAAAAATAATGAATACTGTTTTTCTGAAAATAAATAAATTGGGAGAAAAAAAAAAGAAGTTATTACGAACAGTTATATGCCAATAAGCTTAGCAACCTAGATGAAATGGATGCATTCCTGGAAAAATATAAACTACCAAAATTGAACCAGGAAGAAATCGACAACCTGAATAGACTGATATCTAATAACGAGATTGAAGCAGTGATCAAAAATCTCCCAAAAAACAAGAGCCCAGGACCTGATGGATTCCCTGGGGAATTCTACCAAAGCTTCCAAGAAGAAAGAACACCTATTCTCCTGAAGCTGTTTCAAAAAATTGAAGCAGAAGGAAAACTTCCAGACTCTTTCTATGAAGCCAGCATTACCCTGATCCCCAAACCAGGCAAAGACCCTACCAAAAAGGAGAATTTCAGACCAATATCACTGATGAATATGGATGCTAAGATTCTCAACAAGATCCTAGCCAACAGGATCCAACAACACATTAAAAAGATTATCCACCATGATCAGGTGGGATTCATCCCTGGGCTACAAGGATGGTTCAACATTCGTAAATCAATCAATGTGATACAACAAATTAATATGAGAAGAGAGAAAAAACACATGGTCCTCTCAATTGATGCAGAAAAAGCATTTGACAAAATCCAACATCCGTTCCTGATTAAAACGCTTCAAAGTATAGGGATAGAGGGAACATTCCTGAACCTCATCAAATCTATCTATGAAAGACCCACAGCAAATATCATCCTCAATGGGAAAAAGCTTGCAGCCTTCCCATTGAGATCAGGAACAAGACAAGGATGCCCACTTTCACCCCTCTTGTTCAACATAGTATTAGAAGTCCTAGCAACAGCAATCAGACAACAGAGAGAAATAAAAGGTATCCAAATTGGTAATGAAGAAGTCAAACTCTCTCTCTTCGCAGATGACATGATTCTTTATATGGAAAACCCAAAAGACTCCACCCCCAAACTACTAGAACTCATACAGCAATTCAGCAGCGTGGCAGGATACAAAGTCAATGTGCAGAAATCAGTGGCTTTCTGATACACTAACAATGAAAATACAGAAAGGGAAATTAGAGAATCGATTCCATTTACTATAGCACCAAGAACCATAAGATACCTGGGAATAAACCTAACTAAAGAGGTAAAGGATCTATACTTGAGGAACTATAGAACACTCATGAAAGAAATTGAAGAAGACACAAAAAGATGGAAGACCATTCCATGCTCTTGGATCAGAAGAATAAACATTGTTAAAATGTCTATACTGCCTAGAGCAATCTATTTTTAATTTTTTAAGGAATCTCCACACTGTTTTCCAAAGTGGCTGCACCAACTTGCATTCTCACCAACAGTGTAAGAAGGTTCCCCTTTCTCCACATCCTTTCCAACACATGCTGTTTACCGTCTTGTTAATTTTGGTCATTCTAACTGGTGTAAGGTGGTATCTCAATGTCGTTTTGATTTGAGTCTTCCTGATGGCTAATGATGATGAACATTTTTTCATGTGTCTCAGAAAGGATGAATACCCAACTTTTGTTTCAACATGGATGGGACTGGAAGAGATTATACTGAGTAAAATAAGTCAAACAGAGAGAGTCCATTATCATATGGTTTTGCTTATTTGTGGAGCATAGGGAATAACATGGAGGACATAGGGAGATGGAGAGGAGAAGGGAGTTGTGGGAAATTGGAGGGGGAGATGAACCATAAGAGATTGTGGACTCTGAGAAACAAACTGAGGGTTTCGGATGGGAGTGGGGTGGGGGTTGGGTAAGCCTGGTGGTGGGTATTATGGAGGGCACATCGTACATGGAGCCCTGGGTGTGGTGCATAAACAATGAATTCTGGAAGACTGAAAAGAAATTTTAAAAAAATAAATAAATGTTATTTTAAAAAAGAATATTCAAAGGACAGGTACTTAAAGGTCAAGATTAATAAAATCAGTAGTTTGTACCGGTGTGATGATGGAGAGGACAGGGTACACTGATAGAGTTTGGTGTCACTGCCTAGATTCCTGCCAAGGAGCTGACTCAATGTTTTCACACCATCAGGGAAAATGTAAAACACACTAGAAAAGGCAAAAATGTCCAGTGGGCTTTTTAAAGTAAGCTTTTTATTCTAGAATACTTTTAGATTTACAGGAACATTACAGAGATAGAACAGAGAATTTTCACAAACCCCACATCCATTTTCACTTATTTCCGACTTCTTGCATTAGTATGACACACTTGTGACAACTAAGGAAACAATTGTGAAATATCATTATTAACTAAAGTTGAAATTTTATATGGTTTTCTTTAGGCTTTACCTAATGTCCTTCCTTTATTCCAAGATCCCAGCCAAGATACCATGTGACATTAGTTATCATGCTTCTTTAGCCTTGACTGTATCTGTTTCTCAGATTTTCCTTGGTTTTGATACCCTTGACAGTTTTGGGGGATGTTGGTTAGATATTTTATTGAAATGTCCCTTAACTGGGATAGTTCTGATGCTTTCTCTTGATTAGATTGGGTTTATGGATTTTTTGAGAAGAAGACCACAGAGACAAAATGCCTTATCAAGGGTCCATGCTATCAACATGACTTATCACTGTTGATGTTGCCTTGGTCACCTAACTGAGGTGGTGCTTCTCAGACACTGTATAGCTATTCCTTCTGCCCCTCCTTTCCACATTGTCCCCTTCAGAAGGCAATCACAATGTGCAGCTCACACTTAAGAAGCAGGGAGTACACTCCACCTCTTAAAGGCTGAAGTAGCCACATAAGTTACTGCTTAATGAGTTATTTTATTAACGCTGTTTTTTTGTCTTTCTTATTTTTTTTTAATTCCACTAGCCAAACTATAGTACATCACTGGTTCCAGATGTAACATTCAACAATGCATCAGTTCCATATAACACCCAGTGGTCATCACACCATGTTCTGTCCTCAATGTTCACCAGCCAATTACCCCATACCCCCCCACCTCTCCCTCAGCAATCCTCAGTGTGTTTCCTATAGTCAAGAGTCTCTCATGGTTTGTCTCCCTCTCTGATGACTTCCATTTTGTTTTCTCTCTCTTTCCCTAGGGTCCTCTGCTTCCTTGCTCTTTTGCTTGATTTCTTCACTTTTCTGCAAGTTCATTTATTAGGGTGGCACTTAAAAAAATTTTTTTAACTTTTTTAAAAAAAGTTTTATTTTTTTTGTAAACATATAATGTATTATTAGCCTCAGGGGTACAGGTCTGTGAATCATCAGGCTTACACATTTCACAGCACTCACCATAGCACATACCCTCCCCAATGTCCATAACCCAGCTACCCTATCTCTATCTCCCTACCCTCCAGCAATCCTCAGTTTGTTTCATGAGATTAGGAGTCTCTTACGCTTTTTCTCTCTCCCAATCCCATTTTGTTTCATTTTACCCCCTTACCCTCCATGATCCCCCACCCTCCCTCTCAAATTCTTCATATCAGAGATCATATGATAATTGTCTTTCTCTGATTGACTTATTTCGCTTAGCATAATACCTTCTAGCTCAGTGCAAATGGCAAGATTTTGTTTCTCTTGAAGACTGCATAGTATTCCATTGTGTGTGTGTGTGCACATGTATATATAGATATAGATATGGATATGGATATAGATATAGATATAGATAGATGTAGATAGATATCACATCTTCTTTATCCATTCATCTGTTGATGGACATCTAGGTTCTTTCCATAGTTTGGCTATTGCGGACACTGCTGCTATAAACATTTGGGTGCACGTGCCTCTTCAGATCACTACATTTGTATTAGGGTAAATACCCATTAGTGCAATTGCTGGATCATAGGGTTCAACTTTTTGAGGAACCTCCATGCTGTTTTCCAGAGTGGGTGCACCAGCTTGCATTCCCACCAACAGTGTAGGAGGGTTCCCCTTTCTCTACATCCTCGCCAACATCTGTCATTTCCTGACTTGTTAATTTTAGCCATTCTGACTGATGTGAGGTACATTAAAACCATCACTGTGTATACATCACTGTTATTTTGATTTGTATTTTCCTGATGCTGAGTGGTGTTGAGCACTTTTTCATGTGTCTGTTGGCCATTTGTCTTCTTTGCAGAAATGTCTGTTCATGTCTTCTGCCCATTTCTTGATTGGATTATTTATTCTTTGAGTGTTGAGTTTGAAAAGTTTCTTATGGATTTTGGATACTAGGCCTTTATCTGATATGTCATTGTGAATATCTTCTCCCATTCTGTCCATTGTTTTTGGCTTTGTTGAGTGTTTCCTTTACTGTATAAAAGCTTTTGATCTTGATGAAGTCTCAATAGTTAATTTTTGCCCTTGCTTCCCTTGTCTTTGGTGTTGTTTCTAGGAAGAAGTTGGGGCAGCCAAGGTTGAAGAGGTTGATGCCTATGTTCTCCTCAAGGATTTTGATGGATTCCCATTTCACATTGAGGTCTTTCATCCATTTTGAGTCTATTTTTGTTGTGTGGTATAAGGAAATGGTCCAGTTTCATTCTTCTGCACATGACTGTCCAATTTTCTCAGCACAATTTATTGAAGAGGCTGTCTTTTTCCATTGGACATTCTTTCCTGCGTTGCCAAAGATTAGTTGAATAGGGGTGGGGGTCCATTTCTGGGCTCTCTATTCTGTTCCATTGATCTATATTTCTGTTTTTGTTTGTTTGTTTGTTTGTTGTTTTGTTTTGTTTTGTTGCCAGTACCATACTGTCTTGATGATTACAGCTTTGTAATAAAGCTTGAAGTCTGGAATTGTGATGCCACCAACTTTGGTTTCTTTTTCAACATTCCTCTGACTATTCAGAGTCTTTTCTGGTTCTATATAAATTTTGGGTTTATTTGTTCCATTTCTTTGAAAAAATTGTTGGTGGTTTCTTTTTTTTAAGATTTTACTTATTTATTTGACACACAGAGAGATAGAGAGAGATCAGAAGTGGGCAGAGAGGCATTTGGGGGTGGGGAGCAGGCTCCCCACTGAGCAGAGATTCCCAATGTGGGGCTCGATCCCAGGACCCTAAGATCATCACCTGAGCCAAAGACAGAGGCTTAACCCACTGAGGCACCCAGGTGTCCCCAAAATTAATGGTGTTTTGACAGGGATTGCATTAAATATGTAGATTGCTTTAGGTAGCATAGACATTTTCACAATATTTCTTCTTTCAATCCATGAGCATGGAACATTTTTCCATTTCTTTGTGTCAGCCTCAATTTCTTTCATGAGAACTTTATAGTTTTATGAGTACAGATTCTTTGCTTCTTTGGTTATGCTTATTCCTAGGTATCATATAGTTTTTGGTGCAATTGCAAATGGGATCAACTCCTTAATATCTCTTTCCTCTGTCTTGCATTTAGTATATAGAAATGTAACTGATTTCTGTGCATTAATTTTATAGCCTGACACTTTACTGAATTCCTGTACAAGGTCTAGCAGTTTTGTAGTGGAGTCTTTGGGGTTTTCCACATAAAGTATCATATCATCTGCAAAGAGTGATAGTTTGACTTCTTCTTTGCCAATTCAAATACCTTTTATTTCTTTTTGTTGTCTGATTGTTGAGGACAGGTCTTCTTTTTTTTTCCTTTTTTTCATTTATTTATTTTCAGCATAACAGTATCATTATTTTTTCACCACAACCAGTGCTCCATGCAATCTGTGCCCTCTATAATACCCACCACCTGGTACCCCGACCTCCCACCCTCCCCGGCACTTCAAACCCTTCAGATTGTTTTTCAGAGTCCATAATCTCTCATGATTCACCTCCCCTTCCAATCTACCCCAACCCCCTTCTCTCTAACTCCCCATGTCCTCCATGCTTTTTGTTATGCTAAACAAATAAGTGAAACCATATGATAGTTGACTCTCTCTGCTTGACTTATTTCACTCAGCATAATCTCTTCCAGTCCCGTCCATGTTGCTACAAAAGTTGGGTATTCATCCTTTCTGATGGAGGCATAATACTCCATAGTGTATATGGACCACATCTTCCTTATCCATTCACCCGTTGAAGGGCATCTTGGTTCTTTCCATATTTTGGCGACCGTGGCCATTGCTGCTATAAACATTGGGGTACAGATGGCCCTTCTTCTCACGACATCTGTGTCTTTGGGGTAAATACCCAGGAGTGCAATGGCAGGGTCATAGGGAAGCTCCATTTTTAATTTCTTGAGAAATCTCCACACTGTTCTCCAAAGAGGCTGCACCAACTTGCATTCCCACCAAGGGTGTAAGAGGGTTTCCCTTTCTCCACATCCTCTCCAACACATGTTGTTTCCTGTCTTGCTAATTTTGGCCATTTTAACTGGTGTAAGGTGATAACTCAATGTAGTTTTAATTTGAATCTCCCTGATGGCTAGTGATGATGAACATTTTTTCATGTGTCTGACAGCCATTTATATGTCTTTGTTGGAGCAATCTATACTTTTAATGCTATTGCGATCAAAATTCCACTGGTATTCTTCAAAGAGCTGGAGCAAATAATCCTAAAATTTGTATGGAATCAGAAGAGACCCCGAATCGCTAAGGAAATGTTGAAAAACAAAAATAAAACGGGGTCATCACGTTACCTGATTTCAAGCTTTACTACAAAGCTGTGATCACCAAGACAGCATGGTACTGGCATAAAAACAGACACATAGACCAGTGGAACAGAGTAGAGAGCCCAGATATGGACCCTCAACTCTATGGTCAAATAATCTTCAACAAAACAGGAAAAAATATACAGTGGAAAAAAGACAGTCTCTTCAATAAATGGTGCTGGGAAAACTGGACAGCTATATGTAGAAGAATGAAACTCGACCATTCTCTTACACTGTACACAAAGATAAACTCAAAATGGATAAAAGACCTCAATGTGAGACAGGAATCCATCAGAATCCTAGAGGAGAACATAGGCAGTAATCTCTTCGATATCAGCCACAGCAACTTCTTTCAAGATATGTCTCCAAAGGCAAAGGAAACAAAAGCGAAGATGAATTTTTGGGACTTCATAAAAATCAAAAGCTTCTGCACAGCAAAGGAAACAGTCAAGAAAACAAAGAGGCAACCCACGGAATGGGAGAAGATATTTGCAAATGACAGTACAGATCCTGATATCCAGGATCTATAATGAACTCCTCAAACTCAACACACACAAAACAGACAATCATATCAAAAAATGGGCAGAAGATATGGAGGACAGGTCTTCTAGTACTATGTTGAATAGCAGTGGAAATAATGGACCCTCTTGCCATATTCCTGATCTTAGGGGAAAAACTCTCAGTTTTTCCTCATTGAGAATGATATTCACTGTGGGTTTTTCATAGATAGCTTTGATTATATTGAGGTATGTACCCTCTATTCCTTACACTTTGAAGAGTTTTGATCAAGAAAGGATGCTGTACTTTGTCAAATGCTTTTTCAGCATCTATTGAGAGTATCATATGGTTCTTGTTCTTTCTTTTATTAATGTATTATATCACATTGATTGATTTGCTGATATTGAACCAACCTTGCAGCCCAGGAATAAATCCCATTTGGTCATGATGAATAATCCTTTTAATGTACTGTTGGATCCTATTGGCTAGTATTTTGGTGAGAATTTTCACATCTGTGTTCATGAAGGATATTGGTCTGTAATTTTCCATTTTGATGGGGTCTTTGTCTGGTTTGGGAATTAATGTAATGCTGACCTCATAAAACGAGTTTGGAAGTTTTCCTTCCATTTCTATTTTTTGGAGCCGTTTCAGGAGAATAGGTATTAATTCTTCTTTAAATGTTTGGTAGAATTCCCCTGGGAAGCCATCTGGCCCTGGGCTCTTGTTTGCTGGGAGAGTTTTGATGACTACTTCAAACTCTTTACTGGTTATGGGCCTGTTCAGGCTTTCTATTTCTTCCTGGTTCAGTTTTGGTAGTTTATATGCCTCTAGGAAAGCATCCATTTCTTCCAGATTGTCAAATTTGCTCGGTATAGTTGCTCATAATATGTTCTTATAATTGTTTGTATTTCCTTGGTGTTGGTTGTGATCTCTCATTTTCCATTCATGATTTTATTAATTTCGGTCCTTTTTCTTTTTGGTAAGTCTGGCCAGAGTTTTATCAATCTTATTAATTCTTTCAAAGAATGACCTCCTAGTTTCGTTGATTTTGTTCAATGATACTGTTCTTTTGATTTCTATTTCATTTCTTTTTAAAAATTTTTCGTTTATTTTTTATTTCTTTTTTTAATTTATTTTTTATTTTCAGCATAACAGTATTCATTATTTTAGCACCACACCCAGTGCTCCATGCAATCCCTGCCCTCTACAATACCCACCATCTGGTACCTCAACCTCCCACCCCCCCGCCCCTTCTGCTCTGATCTTTATTATTTCTCTTCTTCTGCTCTGGTTAGGCTTTCTTTGCTGTTCTTTCTCCAGCTCCTTTAGGTGTAGGGTTAGGTTGTGTACTTGAGGTCTTTCTTGTTTCTTGATCAAGGCTTGTATTGCTATATACTTTCCTCTCAGGACTGTCTTTGCTGTGTCCCAAAGATTTTCTACAGTTGTGTTTTTATTTTCATTTGCTTCCATGAATGTTTTAAATTCTTCTTTAATTTGCTGGATGACCTATTCATTCTTTAGTAGGATGCTCTTTAGCCTCCATGTATTTGAGTTCTTTTCAACTTTCTTTTTGTGATTGAGTTCTAGATTCAGAGCATTGTGATCTGAAAATATGCAGGGAGTGAGCCCAAACTTTTGGTACTGATTGGGACCTGATTTGTGGCCCAGGATGTGATCTATTCTGGAGAATGTTCCTTGTGCACTAAAGAAGAATGTTGCTTTGGGATGGAATGTTCTGAATGTATCTGTGATGTCCATCTGGCCCAGTGCATCGTTTAAAGCCTTTATTTCCTCATTGATCTTTTGCTTAGATGATCTGTCCATTTCAGTGAGGGGGGTGTTCATATCCCCTACTGTTATTGTATTATTGTTGATGTGTTTCTTTGATTTTGTTATTAACTGGTTTATATAATTGGGTGCTCCACGTTAGGGGCATAGATACTTAAAATTGTATCTTCTTGTTGGACAGTCCCTTTAAGTATGATATAGTATCCTTCCCCCATCTTTTATTATAGTCTTTGGCTTAAAATCTAATTGATCTGATATAAGGATTGCCACCCTAGCTTTCTTTTAATGTCCACTAGCATGGTAAATTGTTTTCCACTCCCTCACTTTAAATCCGGAGGTGTCTTTGGGTCTAAAATGAGTTTCGTGCAGACAGCATATCAATAGGTCTTGGTTTTTTATTCATTCTGAATACCTTGTGTCTTTTGATTGGGCATTTAGCCCATTTACATTCAGGGTAACTCTTGGCTGATATGAATTTGGTATCATTGTATTGCCTGTAAGGTGACTATTATTTTATAGTGTCTCTGTTCCTTTCTGGTTAGTTACTTTTAGGCTCTCTTTTTGCTTAGAAGACCCCTTTCAATATTTCCTGTAGAGCTGGTTTGGTGTTTGCAAATTCTTTTAGTTTTTGTTTGCCCTGTAAGTTCGTTTTTGTTTTGTTTTCTTTTGTTTTGTTGGGGTGTGTTTGTGTGTGTGTGTGTGTGTGTGTGTGTGTCCTAAGTTTTTTTTTAATTTTTACTTATTTTTAAAATTTCTTTCCAGTGTTCCAGAATTCACTGTTTATGTGTTACACCCAGTCCTGAAAGCGTTTTATCTCTCCTTCTATTTTCAATGACACCCTAGTTGGATATAGTATTTTTGGCAGCATGTTTTTCTCTTTTAGTGCTCTGAATATATCATGCCAGTTCTTTCTGGCCTTCCAGGTCTCTGTGGATAGGTCTCCTGCCAACCTAATAATTTTACCATTGTATGTTACAGAGACCTCTTGTCCCGAGCTGCTTTCAGGATTTTCTCTTTGTCACTAAGACTTGTAAGTTTTACTATCAGATGGCAAGGTGTGGACCTATTTTTATTGATTTTGAGTGGGGTTCTTTGTGCCTCCTGGATTTTGATGTTTGTTCCCTTTGCCAAATTAGAGAAATTCTCTACTATAACTTGCTCCCATATACTTTCTGCTCCTCTCTCTCTTTCTTCTTCTTCTGGGATCCCAATTATTCTAATATTGTTTTGTCTTATGGTATCACTTATCTCTTGAATTCTCCCCTTGTGGTCCAGTAGTTGTTTGTCTCTCTTTTGCTCAGCTTCTTTATTCTCCATCATTTGGTCTTCTATATCACAAATTCTCTCTTCTGCCTCATTTATCCTACCAGTAAGAGCCTCCATTATTTTACTGGATCTCATTAATAACTTCTTTAAATTTCAACTTGGTTAGATTTTAGTTATTTTATTTCTCCCAAAAGATATTTTATTTCTCCAGAAAGGGATTCTTTAATATATTCCATGCTTTTTTTGAGCCCAGCTAGCACCTTGACAATCATCATTCTTAACTCTAGTTCTTACATATTACTAATGTCCATATTGATTAGGTCCCTAGTCATTGGTACTGCCTCCTGTTTTTTTTTTTTTTCCTTTTTGTGGTGAGTTTTTGCACCTTGTCATTTTATCCAAATAAGAATAGAAGAATGAGAGAACAAAATGCTAAAAGGGTATCAATGACCCCAGAAAAACATACACTTCTGGGAAGTGGTCAATTTTCTGTTCCTAGAATAGCTGCTCTTCTCTTCTATCTCCTGTTGAGTTTTTAGCTGTTCAGAATGATTTGATAACTATCTAGCTGAACTTATGGGACCTGATGATATCTCGGTTTCCTACTCCTCCACCATCTTGCTCCTCCTCCCTCTGCCCTGTCCATATATATATATATATGTATCATATATACATATATGTGTGTATGTGTATTCGTTCTTATATATTCTTAATTTTTATATATTCTTTATATATATATATATATATATATATATATATATATATATGGTCTGAAGACCTCTGGGTGCTCCCCCAAGACCTTTACAGTGTTCTGTTTGGCCACTGTAAATGTCTTGGGGGAACACCCAGAGGTCTGCAGACCACACTTTTAGAACCACTCTCCTACACAATGGAAAAAGAGAGGGATGAATCAAGAAATGACAGTCAAGTGTATCTTGGTGCTTCCAGGACTCCCCAGGAATAACTGTGAGAAGAAAATGAAGCCATTATAATTGAATAAGTGCAAGTCAGCATAAGGATTCATCCCCCTCATGGATGCAGATCTAACTCTTCTCCCACACAAGCAGTGGATTCACAAATTGCTCCTGTAGGAGGAGGAAAATATAAAATGAGTCATGGAAAAAGGAGAGATAAGTATCAATTGTGGATTACCAATCTGCAGTGACTCAACATTGAGTCACTAACCCTCTTGTTTTAAGTCTACAGAGACTGGGTTTGGCTACCACATTTAAGGAAACTGTCACAGATCACACTAGATCTTGCTTTTCAGCAAGAGTAAGGGTACCTTGTTCTAACAATCAGTGAGATAACACTTTTAGAATTGGGGCCAGATATAATGTACAGTATGGCTAGACACAGGATTCACAAACAGTAGACCCAGACACAACTCACACACCTGCCTCCTATTCCAGCAACTCAGTGACAACCCACTGGGGATGCAATGACTTGGATCTCATAGCTTCATCCAGGTGCAACCTGATAGCCCCTTACCTCAGGCCTACACCACATCTCTTGGCTACTACCTATAGCTTCTGATAAAGCTGGAGCATTGGATGCTGCAGAAAGCTGCCTACATATGCACAACCCAGAGGTATGGTTTATTCAAACTGCTAAAACAACATATGTTGGACTGGGTGGCTTTTAAAACAAATATTTATTTCTCACAGTTCTGGAGCCTGGGAAGTCCAAGATTATGGTGCCAGTAGATTTGGTATCTAGTGAGATCCTCCTGGTTCACAGATAGCCACCTTCCCACTGTGGCTTCAAATGGCAGAGGGAGTTCCCTGGGGTCTTTTTATAAGGGCACTGACTCCATTCATGAGGGCTCCACCTTCATGACTCTTCACCTCCTGTAGACCCCACTGTTAGTACCATACCTTGAGAGTATGATGTTATACGTGAATTTTGGAAGGGATACAAACATTAAATCTACAGTAATAGTTAATGCTCCTTTGGGAAAATCTTTGAGCAGTGCAAGATATGGTTCACTGAATAAACACTTCTTTCCATCCAATACCACAGCACTGATAATGACTCTGACTCACATTTTGTGTGGTTTCTCAGGTTTCATGGCATTGAGCATTCACTCTCCTATAGCAGTGGTCAACTTAACAGCATATCTCACACTGGGCTCTCTTCTTTCCTGATATGCTTTCCCTCCACCTTAGTTTTGTTCTTAGGATCACTTCCCAATGAAAGTATTAATATGTATATAATATGTGTTTGTCTCAGGCTCCCTTTTCTGAAGAGCGTAAGCTAAGACAGATCAATGCCAAGTTAAGACCTTCAAGTGTTCATTCCTTCCACAAATATTTATTAAGCACCTACAATAAGCAAAGCATCATAATAGGCTTACATACAACTGAGAAACTTATCAAACACCTCATTGCAAGTAAAAATGAGGTACAAGGAGAAGCACAGTGTGCTTTTAGATTCTATAATACCCTAATTTAGGGGACTAAGGAGAGATTCTCTCAAGAAAGGAAATTATCTACTGAGAACTGAAGAGTAAATAGGACTTCTTTCTGGGAAGGGACAGAAGAAAAAGAAGAATGTTGGGGAGTAAAGCATCATGTTCAAAGAAATGGAGGCAAGTGAGGGCAGAATACAGATGAGTGGTTGGCTGAGCAGAGAGGGCAGACAGGCTGGAAAGGAGTGAGGAGAAAAAGAGGTTGACAAAGGAAACTGGAACCTCAGGAGAAGAGCCTTGAGAATTTATTATATGAGCAATGGGAAAGATCTGAAGGGTTCTGAGTGGACTTAGCATTCTTCAGAGATTATTTTGGCTGTGGATGTGAGAAATATTTGGAGGATCAGAATGGATGCAGGAAGACTAATGAGAAGGTGATTTAACTGATCTAAGCAAAAGATGAACACAGTACTCACCACTCACTGGAGCAGTGGTCTATGGGGATGGAGAGAAGCTAAAAGATTTGAAAGGTGTTCAGATGTAGAAAAAATTCCATTTTTGTGTTTCAAATGGGAGAAGGATTGGTGTTTTTCAACTTGTTGGAAGTTAATTATGAGAAGAATGAAATTGGTCAAAGGTTTCTACATATCTTGCCTATAATTTGTGTAGAAACTCCTGTTTGCCTAGTATATTATTTTTATTTACTATTTATAATTTTGCTTGGAAGAAGAGTTTTAATTAATTTTAAGAGAATTTCAAGATAATACATTTATATGCTACATAATTCTAAAATTTTGCCTCATATAGGTAAAAATATGAGATCCTTTCCTCAGCGAGATCAGAATTCAAACTCCATCTTCTACTTACTCACAAGGCAGCCAGGACAGGTCATGAATGTTTCCCGGTCCTTTTTTAAAAATATAAATAAATCAGTAGATGGAACTAACACCATCTAAATCTTGTGTGTCTGGTGGTTGTGAATTTTTTCAAGAATGAAATGAGATGATGGATGTCGGGTGCCAAATACAGTGTCTGGCACCAACAGATACATGAAAAATGGTACCTACTGTTTGTAGTATCTACAGATCATTAATTAGGAGCCCCTCTCAAACCTTGCCTAAATCACTACCCTAACACAATCTACTCTAAAGCTATGGTTTACTATCCTTCTCTCACTGTGTTAGTCTGTTAGTTCTAAATAGCTCCCCTGTTCTCATCTAATTCATTGCTTTGCGTTGACAATTCCAACTCAGGTTCTCCACTCCCCTCCTTTCCTGTGATTATTCATCGAGATGCTCAGTCATTTAGCCTCAACAAGCCTGAAATGATGCACATCTTCTCTCTCTGCCCATGCTACATCTCAGCCATTCCAAAACTACTGTCCATTTTTGTGATCTGCTTCTGCAGCCACGGTGACTAGGGCAGCCCAGTGTGCTGTTGGCCTTGGCAGGAAATAGGTCACTCAGCTCATGTGAGTTTTCCCAGGTTACATACACCACCTACTAGCCTGGGGATATGGGACTTCCCCAAGTTTGTTCTGAATGTCCTTCTAGAAGTGATTTTCCCCCACTGACTCCCTTGGCAATAGCTTTGCACACACATTAACTCCATTAGCTTAATCCGTTAGTTGAGTCATGTTTAAACACATAGTGGTACAGAGTCAGTACAACTGGGCTTTCAGCTCAGATTCTTCAGAAAATAGCTTCCATGCCTACGTGCATTTTGCCAATGGAGAGTCATCAGCCAATGATCATGACAAAGTAGAACCAGACTTTCAGTGAGTTTCCATCTGGGAAATCTCTCAAGAGTTGAGTCTGTCAAAGCAGTGGCTTTTAAGCTTATTTTTAAGTAAGGAAATGAAATTTTTCAAATAAAAATTTATAAATAAAATATATGAAACAGATCAGGAGGAATGATTCTGATTAAGTGGCAGAAAATAATGAAGACCCAATCAGTCCCCCAGACCCTTGCCAAATAGATCCAGAGGTACTACTATTGGACTTAAAACACCTAAATCATTGCTCTAAAGACCATGGTTTTCTCCAAAAAGACCACTGAAGCAGACAGTAACTGGTGTCAGCCCAACCTGCATGCATTTGGGATGGGATGCATAGAGAAGGTAGAGCACAGCCCTGTCAAAGCTCCACCCCCAGGAGCATTTCTCAGGTGAAGAGCATTTCTATAGCACAACTCCCCTTCCAAACTCATGATATCCTAATGTTTGAAATCACAGAGGACAGAGGATCAGAGGCAGAAATGTTCTGCATCATTTTGGATTCTTTGGCTACAAACAGCAGAAATCAATTCTGACTACCTCAATCAAAAAATAAATTTATTAGGGACACCTGGGTCGCTCAGTTGGTTAAGCGGCTGCCTTCGGCTCAGGTCATGATCCCAGCGTCCTGGGATCGATCCCACATGGAGCCTGCTTCTCCCTCTGCCTCTAGCCTGTCACTCTGTCTGCCTGTGCTTGAGCTCTGTCTCTCTCTCTCTCTCTCTCTCTCTAACAAACAAATAAAATCTAAAATAAAATAAAATAAAATAAAAATAAATTTATTAGAAGGCTGTGGGGTGGCTTGAATAATTAGAAGGTAGCCAAAAAACAGGCTTAAAATGGGAATCAAGGAAGTTCCAAACATCCAGGTAGTAAGAAATAATTGACAGTCTTTTCTGGGTGTGCACATTAGGAAGAATCAAGTCCTATGTGAAAGAAGTGGTGCTCCCAAAGGAAACCCCAACAA
Organism: Neogale vison; assembly: GCF_020171115.1. Taxonomy (NCBI): domain Eukaryota; kingdom Metazoa; phylum Chordata; class Mammalia; order Carnivora; family Mustelidae; genus Neogale; species Neogale vison. The sequence continues at coordinate 44,247,002 of NC_058093.1, forward strand.
CCCATTGATGGCCAGACAACTGTGAACTATGGAACCTCAGAGATTAGCTAGCATTTGGTGAGGGGAAGCTACTCCACTGATTATTTACAAGGTCACAACAAAACTCAAGCTTCTGGTTCCCCATTGGTTTCTCTATCTCCCACCACAATGCTGTAGTCTGGTCGGCAATACCTAGATCGTTTGACAATCAGGTATCATAAACTGTCCTGGCCAAGATCCACACAAGCCTCTAGCTCTGACCTTGGCTGTATGACCTGCTCTTAAGTCTCCTCCAGCCTTGACACTTCTCAAATCTTTACTCATGTCATGTTTGTCTTCTGGCTGCTCATGTCCCACCAGCCCCCAAGAGCTCCCACAGCTTTTCAGAGGAAGACATGCTGTCTAGTCAGGGAAGATGCTTTACTAGTGCCACCACTGATTTCCCATTTTACCCCAAACTGTCACTTCTGGTGCCACTGTAGGGTGGGCTTATCTGGGTCATCATCACATAAGTTGGGAAATTCAACAACAAGAATGATGTGTTTGTTGTGTGGCCAGGTACTAAGGGAGCTAAGCAAAGGACCAAAGTTCCATCAATGTGAAGAGTAAGGTCAGAACTCAGTAAGGATAGAGTCTGGGCACTGGAAGAGTAAGCAAGAAGTTGTAGCAAGATGATGGGACAGACTGAGGGGTGGTCCAGGATCCAAATCCTACAGAAGGGAATAGATGGATGAGGATCTAGATATGAGTCTTTCAGACTGACTCCTTGCCTGAGGGCTTTGATGACCCAGAGCCATCACTTTGAAGGAAACTTCCTGCCTGCCACAGTGCCATTATACACACTGTTCTAGAGAGCTGGAAGACATCTCACTCAGCTTCCCTCTATAGCTTCTCCAAGTTTGGATACCATTGAAGCCTTTTATTTTGTGTCTAAGAATAGCACTGGATCAGAAAACAACTTCCTTCTCTCTTCCCTTAGACAAACTATCTGAATTAAAGACTGGGATGATAAGGTCCACTTGTCACCACATAGCTCAGTGGAGTTGTGATGGAGAATGTGAAGGGTGGAAATGATGTGAAAGAAATAAATATGAGTCAGCTTGTGGACATTCTAGAAAACTAAGTCAAGGAATTCAAATTTTGTCTCTTCCCACTGCTGCTGGAAGATGGGGAGTCAGCAAACATTTGTTAAATGGACAAATTAGATGTTTTATTTTTTAATTTTTTATTTAAATTCAATTAATTAACATATAACACTTTTTTAGTTTCAGAGATACAGGTCAGTGATTCATTGATCTTACATAATACCCAGTGCTCATTACAACACATGCCCTCCTTAAAGTCTATAACCCAGCTACCCCATCTTCCAACCCCCTCCCATCCAGCAAATGAGAGGTTTTAGAACAAAAATTCTGGTAATAAGAGTGATTTTGATTGTTGAGTGATGGAGTAGCTACTATAGACAGACACACTGCTTCTGAAATAATGGTCAAACACCAGGAAAAATGAGGAAGATCTGGTCTGGAATACACACAAGTGGAACTGAAGGGAGGGGTAAGTTAGAAAGACCTTGAGGAGGCAACTGGTCACTGGTTGTAGGGAAAAGAAGTGATCAAGGATACGTTCACCGTCATAAGCCTGAGAAGGTGTGACAGCATCAACACCAATGGGGGCTCGGGGAGATAGATGACTTTGGGAGGTAACACATTGTTTTCAGCCATGGATGTGCCTAAACACCTGTGTTGGTGCCATCTAGAACTCAGGAAAGAGATGAGGATGAGTGAAACCACGTCAGGAGGGCAAGGGGATAAAAGTGAGCAAGGAGTTCCAGAGACCTGTCCCTGTTAGCCACCCATATTGGCTGCCCTACCACTGCTGTCCTATCTGGCCCCACTACATGGTTGATTAATCTGATCTGTCAGACAACCCCTGGGAAAGAGAGTGCTGAACCTAGCTTCCACTCTAACTCACTGCCCTAAAAGCAGATTTTGAACCAAGCTTGTGTGCAGAAATTTTATTAGAGATGTGATCTCAGAGAATAGAAATAAAGGACCAGGAAGAGCAAAGGAAAGAGGAAAAGTAAAATCTTTTATAAGGGTTACTGTTATGGGCAACAGGTGTTCAGTCCCACCCAGGACCTTATCATACAGAATGCCTTTTATAATTGATTTCCCCAAAGATCAAAAGGGAACACATTTATTTATTAGGCCTTATGCCACGTTGGTTGTCTCCACACTATACCCACACTACTAAGCTATCCCTGTATGTGTGCTATGTGGGACCAACCATATCCATAGCACTGGAGGAGCTCCAAGACAGGAAGTGAAGGATGTGGACTCATGCTTGAGTCCAGAGATGTCTGCAAAATGTGAGTGGAAGCTATGCAGAGCTTCCCACAGTAGTCACAGCTGGAATCTAGGTGAGGCCAAGAAGGTGAGAGAGGAACCCAAAGATATCTGATACTTGGATCCCTTACATTCCCCAGATCCATGACTGCCCTACATTACATTCAGTCCAACCCAGATCGAGTCTTCAAGACTTAACACACATGGTTAGTGGAACAAAGTAAGGTCTCAGGGCTATAATTTGTTCCAAGGGCTCCATCACTATTCATCACTTCCCTCATCACCATCCTTTCCTGATCTCCCTCACATTTAGCTAACACTTCAGCTGATCTAGGTTGGTTGCCTTGTCAGATGACCTAGATCTTCACCCCTACAAGCTTTGTTCCCTTGTCTCTATCAGGACCTGATTGCTGAAATGGTCTGTTACTGACAGACCATTGCTTAAAAGCACTAGAAGATGTTCTAGTGAGTCCTGCAGGTTCCAGAAATTCTTGTGACAAGTGTCAGTTATCCTTCCTCCTTACTTGTCTGCTAATCCACTGGCATGATGAGTCCAAAGTGAATAAGCTGTACACGCAGCTTTGAAATCAGTGAACTCTGTGTCCCTGGAGGAAGTTCCCTGCCTGGTAATCAGTGTCTTCACACTAGAAGAGCCTGGTGTTAAAGTATTGGAAACAGATTCCACACAGGATTATTGAAAGTCAAACTCTCTCTCTTCGCAGATGACATGATTCTTTATAGGGAAAACCCAAAAGACTCCACCCCCAAACTACTAGAACTCATACAGCAATTCAGCAACGTGGCAGGATACAAAGTCAATGTGCAGAAATCAGTGGCTTTCTTATACACTAACAATGAAAATACAGAAAGGGAAATTAGAGAATCGATTCCATTTACTATAGCACCAAGAACCATAAGATACCTTAGAATAAACCTAACTAAAGAGGTAAAGGATCTGTACTTGAGGAACTACAGAACACTCATGAAAGAAATTGAAGAAGACACAAAAAGATGGAAGACCATTCCATGCTCTTGGATCGGAATAATAAACATTGTTAAAATGTCTATACTGCCTAGAGCAATCTATACTTTTAATGCCATTCCAATCAAAATTCCACCGGCATTTTTCAAAGAGCTGGAGCAAATAATCCTAAAATTTGTATGGAATCAGAAGAGACCCCAAATCGCTAAGGAAATGTTGAAAAACAAAAATAAAGCTGGCAGCATCACCTTACCTGATTTCAAGCTTTATTACAAAGCTGTGATCACCAAGACAGCATGGTACTGGCATAAAAACAGACACATAGACCAGTGGAACAGAGTAGAGAGCCCAGATATGGACCCTCAACTCTATGGTCAATTAATCTTTGACAAAACAGGAAAAAATATACAGTGGAAAAAAGACAGTCTCTTCAATAAATGGTGCTGGGAAAACTGGACAGCTATATGTAGAAGAATGAAACTCGACCATTCTCTTACACCGTACACAAAGATCAACTCAAAATGGATAAAAGACCTCAATGTGAGACAGGAATCCATCAGAATCTTAGAGGAGAACATAGGCAGTAATCTCTTTGATATCAGCCACAGCAACTTCTTTCAAGATACATCTCCAAAGGCAAAGGAAACAAAAGCGAAAATAAACTTCTGGGACTTCATCAAAATCAAAAGCTTCTGCACAGCAAAGGAAACAGTCAAAAAAACAAAGAGGCAACCCACGGAATGGGAGAAGATATTTGCAAATGACAGTACAGACAAAAGGTTGATATCCAGGATCTATAATGAACTCCTCAAACTCAACCCACACGAAACAGACAAACACATCAAAAAATGGGCAGAAGATATGAACAGACACTTCTCCAATCAAGAAATACAAATGGCTATCAGACACATGAAAAAATGCTCATCATCATTAGCCCTCAGGGAGATTCAAATTAAAACCACATTGAGATATCACCTTACACCAGTTAGAATGGCCAAAATTAACAAGACAGGAAACAACATGTGTTGGAGAGGATGTGGAGAAAGGGGAACCCTCTTACACTGTTGGTGGGAATGCAAGTTGGTGCAGCCTCTTTGGAGAACAGTGTGGAGATTCCTCAAGAAATTAAAAATAGAGCTTCCCTACGACCCTGCAATTGCACTCCTGGGTATTTACTCCAAAGATACAGATGTCATGAAAAGAAGGGCCATCTGTACCCCAATGTTTATAGCAGCAATGGCCACAGTCGCCAAACTATGGAAAGAACCAAGATGCCCTTCAACGGATGAATGGATAAGGAAGATGTGGTCCATATACACTATGGAGTATTATGCCTCCATCAGAAAGGATGAATACCCAACTTTTGTAGCAACATGGACAGGACTGGAAGAGATTATGCTCAGTGAAATAAGTCAAGCAGAGAAAGTCAATTATCATATGGTTTCACTTATTTGTGGAGCATAACCAATAGCATGGAGGACAAGGGGCGTTAGAGAGTAGTAGGGAATTTGGGTAAATTGGAAGGGGAGGTGAACCATGAGAGACTATGGACTCTGAAAAACAGTCTGAGGGGTTTGAAGTGGCGGGGGGGGTGGGAGGTTGGGGTACCAGGTGGTGGGTATTATAGAGGGCACGGCTTGCATGGAGCACTGGGTGTGGTGAAAAAATAATGAATACTGTTTTTCTGAAAATAAATAAATTGGAAAAAAAAAGAAAGTGACATTATGAGAGGCAGTTCTATTTCAATCCCTTGTCACCCAATCCTACATATTCTAGCTAATGGGACCATGTATCAGCTTTGTCCATATATTGCATCTTGGTGTACAACACCTCCAATGAAACAGAAGGTCTGAAACTTTAATCTGCTAAGCCAGATGATGATGTGATATATGGTGATGTGATATATGGTAAGGCCCATAAACGTACAAAATGGATTTTTTGGTCTGAAGTGATGTTTTATAGAATTGTGTATCAGTAAAACAGACATTCAGTAAACTCTGGAATAGCACAGTTGTCAAAGAATTGTATGGAGGGAAAAAGCTTTTATCCAGAATAGATGTTCATTTCAGTAAAGATGATTCACTTCCCTTACAGGTGGAAAGATATGATGTAATCAACTGCCAGCAGCCAGCTAGTTTTTCTCATAGGAATGGTACCAGACTCAGGGCTCTGCATTGAGTTCTGCTATCGACAGCCTAGCCATTCAGTGGTGGCAGTAGGAGATAACACTCCGTAAGAGTGAACCCATATGATTGGACCCATGTAAGGCCTCCAACCCTACCACCATGACTACACTTTCAAGGGTCTAGTGTGCAGGTGCTGGGATGAACAAGGAAACATGCTGGTTGATGGGACCCTTCCTGAAAACTACCAATCCTATTCTTAGAGTCTCCATGAATTTTCCAAACAGTACTTTGTTTGTCTGCACCTTCTTCCCAGAGGTGACCAACCACTTAAAAACTGTTGTGTTGATGAGGGGCATAGGAAAGAGCTTGACAGCACTTTGCAGCACTTGAGACACCCTCTTTGTACAAAAGCTAATAAGAAATTTCTTATTCTCCTGTGTTCAGTCCTTGCAAATTATTAAGAAGAAGCTGCAGGATTAACTGCTTAGGGAAGTCTTGATCATGGAAGAAGGGACACAGCCTTCTGTAGAATATTCAAGTCCACCACCTCCACTTAGGACATGAAATGGTTCTACTGCCTCATTGCTCTGTACTCTCTCTGTGAACCCTGGTTTCCCAAGCTATAGGACTTTTATCAGGCAGGCAGCAGGATGGATGAGACCAAAGCTGTCCAACGTCTCAGAAGCTATAATGACCAAGATAAAAAGTTGGATGTCTCCATTCTTAAGCCCAAGAGGATGAGCAGAAACGTCTTTCACCCAAGCACAGAAAGGTGGTAGTGAGGGTTAGGACTTCTCTGATCTACAGTAGAGGTGGGAGGTGCTGAGAGGACACAAGAGTCAGAGACACAGAACATAACTAAACAGAGCCCGTTTTATCTTTCCACCTTTTACCCCACCTTTATCCCCACCTAATTATTCCTGGTTCACATCTCCTCATTCCTTACCACTACCTCCTCATTTGATCACTTATTATGCTATCTTCATTCAGGTCTTTCTCTGGAACATGGCTTCCTGTCCTCATACTCTACTCCATGCATCATAACAGATACAGCTAAACCTCCTAGGTTCTTTTTTTTTTAAGATTTTATTTATTTATTTGACAGAGAGAGAGGTCACAAGTAGGCAGAGAGGCAGGCAGAGGGAGAGGGGGGAGCAGGCTCCCCGCTGAGAAGAAAGCCCAACGTGGGGCTCAATCCTAGGATCCTGAGATCATGACCTGAGCTGAAGGCAGAGGCTTAACCCACTGAGCCACCCAGGAGCCCCTAAACCTCCTAGGTTCTAATGAGGTATGAGACTCTCTAACTCCCCCACCCAATTGCATCCCCAAACTCCACCTTGAGGACACAGCTGTAGCCAATAAAACTGCTGAGGTACAGCATGAAATTGATCCTTGCCAGCAGGGTACCAATGACTCGTGTCACCATGTCTGGTTTCTGTTGTTTTGTTATCATCCTGTGGGACAAGGGACAAGGGGAAGAGGTACCTTTGTTACTCTTGCTTTTGCTGTCATTGTAAAGAACAAACTATCTTACTCTAACAAGGTCTCTCTGTTTCTTTATCAGCTGAATCTGTCAGCTTTACCTTGAAGGTATGCTGAGTTAACGATAAGGTTACTTCTCTATTTAGGTGGTCACACTGGCGCCTATTATAATTGGGGTATAAGCCATTAATACTGACTCCATGCTGTGCTATAGGATATATTTCTTAATCTCCTGAGAGGCCTCTCATTTCTCCAGCCACTTGCAGCTTTCCAAGTTGAGGTGGGATATTTGTTTCTCATGGTGCTAGACATCTTTCACAAAGAAAACAATATGCTTGGAACTTTAACCTCAGCTCAGGTATGCACAGAGAATGCAAAGGATTCTCCAGTAGACCTAAAAGAGTTATTTATTTTTATGTGTCCACATGACAGACATAATTGAAATTCAGTCATAAATATAATTATGTGAGTTCAACCAACCAAGCTGATTGTGAGTTCAACCAATTCCAACCAAGCTGATATGCAACTTTGTCAAGACTCCCATGTTAAGAAAAAGGCAACTAATTTGGAAGAAGCCAGGCATTGCAACATGGGAGGGGGACATTAGATTAATTTAGAATAATCTGAAAGCTTTGAGGTCACAAATCTCCCCTGCCCGGAAGTAGGAGACCTTCCTTCCTTATGGAATACCACATGGGGCAGTTGTTGGGATGACTGTGCCCCTCTGGACCCTTCCCCACTATCTTATATTGCCTCTGGTCCTATAACTCAGGCCCATGGTGACCCAGGGTCTTCTGTAGAAGGTGATAGCATATACACAGAGAACACTGCAAGATTTTATTGCGAGGAGCAAGAAGTACAAGTGGATTTTAAGGCAAAAAGTACATGAGATTCTACCAAACCAAGCAAGATGAAATGTAACTGGATAAGACTCAACTTGCTAATATGGGAACACTTTTACAAGATTCAGGGCTTCGTGTTCTAGTTCTCACAGCTGGAATGGCTTTGCTAGTTGGCGTTGTTCATTGACTGAAACTTGGATTTATTGTTGACCTACATTTGACAAGGTCAGGATGTCAGAGCTCCTGCAGCATAGTGTGGAGAAAGGAATCCAAATGCTTAGGGAGATGAGGATAAAGAAGTAGGCTTTATTGTGTGGAACCCACTCCCTTTCATCTTGACTTTGTCTTCAGGTGGTCCCAAAGGACACCAAACAAGGAATAGAGAAGCAGCCTCCTTGAAAACCTTTGCCCCGGCATTCTCTGTGAGTGAGGATAAAACAGGAGATGTGAAACAGCCCCTCTGACCTGATTTCAGCAGGGGTGATGGAATCCCGGAGCGACTGAGCCTGGATAGCTGCGCCTAACCATCCACATCAAAGGGGGCTGCAGGGTCAGGGTGGTAATGTGCTTTATACTGCAGGGAATTATGGTCATGGCTAATTTATCCAGTGCTTCCTATGGATGAAAGAGATGAAAAGCCTACTAAAGTTTTACTTGATATATATATAACTAGAAAAATTCTGAGTCCAGTGAGCAGGAACATGACTGAGTCACCCAGTAGGAAGCCCTGGCCTCTCACCCAGTTCTTTTTCCTCCAGTTTTACTGAGAAATAATTGACACACATCACTGTGTAAGTTAAAGTGTACAGCATGATAGTTTGATTTACATATATTGTGAAATGATTGCCACAATAGGCTTCATTAACATTCATCATCTCCAATAGATAGAATAGAAAGAGAAAAGAAAAATATCTTACGATGAGAGCTCTTAGGATCTACTCTCTCAGCAACTTTCTGTCTACCACCAGGCAGTATTGGCTCTAGTTGCAAGGTTGCACAATATATCCCTGGTTCTTATTTATCTTATAACCAGATCTCACCCAGTTCTAGTCCCAAAGCCCCCTAATTGAAGGGGAGGCTGGTGCCCTGTGGAAGGACCCTATGCTGTGGTCACAAGCACACTTTATACATTTTCTACCAAACTTTCCTCACGTGGCCTCATGTAGCCATATAGCAAGGGTTTTAGAAATCCAATACCATATCCGAGGTCCTAGTCAGTGTAATGAGACAATGAAAAGGGAGAAAAGCCACCCAGATGGAAAGGAAGAAATAAAAATATTTTTATTCCCAGATGGCATGGCATGGTGGGCTTTATAGAAAACCCTGAAGAATTCTGATACTAGAAAAAGAATATGGTGATATTATCTGGTGATAAATAGAAATGAGCTATTAAGCCATGAAAAAACACCAAAGAACCTTATATGCATATTGATAAGTAAAGGAAGAAATTGGTCTGAAAAGCTACAGGTTGTATGATTCCAATTATGTGATGTTCTAAAAAAAAAAAAAGACAAAACTGTAGGAACAATAAAATGATCGGTGGCTACTGGAGGAGAAGGGGAAGAAAGGAAAATTGAGGTCCAGGGGATATTAGGGCAGTAAAACTATTCTGTATAAAATGACAGTGACAGATTTATGGTATTATGCATTGGTAAAAATCCACAAATTTTCAGTATGGCGAATCTTTTGCAAATTTAAAAAATCAGTCATGTACATATCTCCAGTAATAAGATAAATAAGTCCTGGGGATGTGATGAAGAGTGTAGTGACTCTAGTTAACAATACTGACTGGAAGAGATTATGCTGAGTGAAATAAGTCAAGCAGAGAGAGTCAATTATCATATGGTTTCACTTATTTGTGGAGCATAACAAATATCATGGAGGACAAGGAGTGTTAGAGAGGAGAAGGGAGTTGGGGTAAATTGGAAGGGGAGGTGAATCACGAGAGACTATGGACTCTGAAAAACAATCTGAGAGGTTTGAAGTGGTGGGGGTGGGAGGTTGGGGTACCAGGTGGTGGGTATTATAGAGGGCATGGATTGCATGGAGCACTGGGTGCAGTGAAAAAATAATGAATACTGTTTCTCTGAAAATAAATAAATTGAAAAAAAAACAATACTGTACTATATATTAAAAGTTGCTCAAAGAGTAGATTTTTAAAGTTCTCATTATAAGAAAGAAATTGTAGCTATGTGCTACAATTGAAAGTGCTACAGTGTGCTACAGTGAAATATAGTAACAAAGTTTATTGGGGTGATCATGTCACAGTGTGTAGATACATCATTAAATCATTATGTCATACACCTAAAATGAATACAAATTTATATGTCAATTATATCACAATTTAAAAAAAAAACCAGGGGCACCTGGGTGGCTCAGTGGGTTAAAGCCTCTGCCTTCGACTCAGGTCATGATCCTAGGGTCCTGGGATGGAGCCCCGCATCAGGCTCTCTGCTCAGCAGGGAGCCTGCTTCCTCCTCCCTCTCTCTCTGCCTGCCTCTCTGCCTACTTGTGATCTCTATCTATCAAATAAAATAAATAAAAATCTTTAAAAAAAAACCCAGAGTGTCAGAGAGGTACATTTTGACGCCACTCAGGGCAGGCTTTTCCACTCTAATCGTCATTGCTATTCACCAATAGAATAGTTTGCCTTACAAAGTGGGTGCGAGCTTTCCTTATGAGAAATATCCAACATACTTTTACAATGTAGTCTCATTTTTAAAAATTGACTTATTTTCAGAAAAACAGTATTCATTATTTTTTCACCACAACCAGTGCTCCATGCAATCCATGCCCTCTATAATACCCACCACCTGGTACCCCAACCTCCCACACCCCCGCCATTTCAAACCCCTCAGACTGTTTTTCAGAGTTCATAGTCTCTCGTGGTTCACCTCCCCTTCCAATTTATCCCAACTCCCTTCTCCTCTCTAAACCCCTTGTCCTCCATGATATTTGTTATGCTCCACAAATAAGTGAAACCATATGATAGTTGACTCTCTCTGCTTGATTTATTTCACTCAGCATAATCTCTTCCAGTCCCGTCCATGTTGCTACAAAAGTTGGGTATTCGTCCTTTCTGATGGAGGTATAATACTCCATAGTTTTTAAGGACCACATCTTCCTTATCCATTCATCCGTTGAAGGGCATCTTGGTTCTTTCCATAGTTTGGCGACCGTGGCCATTGCTGCTATAAACATTGGGGTACAGATGGCCCTTCTTTTCAGGACATCTGTATCTTTGGGGTGAATACCCAGGAGTGCAATGGCAGGGTCATAGGGAAGTTCTATTTTTAATTTCTTGAGGAATCTCCACACTGTTCTCCAAAGAGGCTGCACCAACTTGCATTCCCACCAAGGGTGTAAGAGGGTTCCCCTTTCTCCACATCCTCTCCAACACATGTTGTTTCCTGTTTTGTTAATTTTGGCCATTTTAACTGGTGTAAGGTGATATCTCAACGTGGTTTTAATTTGAATCTCCCTGAGGGCTAATGATGAATATTTTTTCATGTGTCTGATAGCCATTTGTGTGTCTTGATTGGAGAAGTGTCTGTTCATATCTTCTGCCCATTTTTTTGATATGTTTTCCTGTTTCGTGTGTGTTGAGTTTGAGGATGCCCACTTTCACCACTCTTGTTCAACATAGTATTAGAAGTCCTAGCAACAGCAATCAGACAACAAAGAGAAATAAAAGGTATCCAGATTGGTAATGAAGAAGTCAAACTCTCTCTATTCGCAGATGACATGATTCTTTATAGGGAAAACCCAAAAGACTCCACCCCCAAACTACTAGAACTCATACAGCAATTCAGCAGCGTGGCAGGATACAAAGTCAATGTGCAGAAATCAGTGGCTTTCTGATACACTAACAATGAAAATACAGAAAGGGAAATTAGAGAATCGATTCCATTTACTATAACACCAAGAACCATAAGATACCTGGGAATAAACCTAACCAAAGAGGTAAAGGATTTGTACTCGAGGAACTACAGAACATTCATGAAAGAAATTGAAGAAGACACAAAAAGATGGAAGACCATTCCATGCTCTTGGATCGGAAGAATAAACATTGTTAAAATGTCTATACTGCCTAGAGCAATCTATACTTCTAATGTCATTCCGATCAAAATTCCACTGGTATTCTTCAAAGAGCTGGAGCAAATAATCCTAAAATTTGTATGGAATCAGAAGAGACCCCAAATCGCTAAGGAAATGTTGAAAAACAAAAATAAAGCTGGCAGCATCACGTTACCTGATTTCAAGCTGTATTACAAAGCTGTGATCACCAAGACAGCATGGTACTGGCATAAAAACAGACACATAGACCAGTAGAACAGAGTAGAGGGCCCAGATATGGACCCTCAACTCTATGGCCAATTAATCTTCAACAAAACAGGAAAAAATATACAGTGGAAAAAAGACAGTCTCTTCAATAAATGGTGCTGGGAAAACTGGACAGCTATATGTAGAAGAATGAAACCCGACTATTCTCTTACACCGTACAGAAAAATAAACTCAAAATGAATAAAAGACCTCAACGTGAGACAGGAATCCATCAGAATCCTAGAGGAGAACATAGGCAGTAATCTCTTCGATATCAGCCACAGCAACTTCTTTCAAGATGTGTCTCCAAAGGCAAAGGAAACAAGAGCAAAAATAAACTTTTGGGACTTCATCAAAATCAAAAGCTTCTGCACAGCAAAGGAAACAGTCAAAAAAACAAAGAGGCAACCCACACAATGGGAGAAGATATTTGCAAATGATAGTCTCATTTTTTTAAATAGAACTCGTTTTAAGAAAACGTGGTTTGAAAATAGCCTCATATAATATGCCTAAAGTAAGACTGACCAGTGGTGCTGTTATTGCTCTTCTGGGAATGGATAGGGCAGCTGACCTCAAAAGGCCATGGGGCAGGTTTGGCAGGTGATGGGGTCACTCTGTGTCTTCATTGTGGTGATGGGTATGTGGTGAAGTATGTTTGTAAGATGATCCCATTTGTCCAAGAAAATGGGTTTATATTACTGTATGTAAGTTATACTTGAATATCTTTCAGTGAAGGTCATGAGCCTTGTGACTTCCAGCACAATCACGTGTGGGGCTGACATCTCAACTTCCATGCCTTCCTGGACACAGACTTCTCCGCTTCACTCCTCAGAGGAAAGACACATTGTACACCGCCATCTGCAGGCAGCAGGGGTGTTCATGACTCCCCCTTTTGTGTCATTATGGCTCAGTCCCACCTACTTCAGGGAGGATCCAGGCAAAACCCAGCTGGTACAATGACATTCCCAAGGGGGAATTTGAAGAGGAGTGAGAGCAACCAACAGCAGGTAGTACAGGATCCTGGGAGCTATCACCAGTGCAGGCCAGAACCCAAGATAGTTATGTGATGACCGTGTAACAGGAACTAGGATCCTTGGTGAAGGGATGTAACCAAACTGGGGGGGCCTAATGGGATGGGCACCCAGTGTGTATATAGATATTCAGACCTCATTTGCATCGCATCCTCCAATTTCCTGCACCTAGCTCATGTTGGCCAAACCCTACCAGAAGGCAGAGAACATAAGGGGCCTGTTGATGTAGACCATGAAAGTTGGCCCCTCCCTGATCATAGAAGCTGGGTGAAGGATGAGGAGGCTGTCCCACAGATACCTCATCTACCTCAGCACACAGCCAACAAGAGGTTCTTAAGCTTCCAGAACTCTCTAGAACTTTCTCTCTCTCTCTCTCCCCTTCTCTCTCTCTCTCTCACACACACACACAGGCACTCACACATACATATGCGCACAGCAGTTATCTATCTTATCAGAGCTTTTGAATTAGGAAAAAGTTGAGGAAAAAAAGGCAGAGAAGCCTTGTATCAGACAGCAGAATGGGCTTCTGCTGGAGTATGGAAGCATAAAGAAACCAATTTACTCCTTTCTTAGGATAAAGGAGAAATGCTCTTATGCCCTGCTAAATCTTTTAAAAGACATAGAGTAGATGGGCTTTTTCTTTTTAAAGCTCAAGGACAGAGATAGGCAGCCTTCATGACCTGGTAACTCAGGGACCATTCCCTGTCCACTGAAGAAAGCAGAAAACCTCTTCAGTTTGGACAAAACCATCTAGCACCCTGAGGAAGTTTACTCTTCCTTCTTTCTACTTCGCAGTGAGATGGAAGGGGAAGCAGAGGATAAGAGGTTAAAGCAGAGGCAAAGAGGGACAAATGGGGCTCTGGTGGTGAGTGCTAGTGCTCCTTGGGTGCTCCTGTCCAAGAAGAAGGTCTCCCTCAGAAGCCATCCCAGCATGGTGCCTGGCATACAAGCAACGCCTCATCAGCATTTATCGAGTGATGATAGGAAATAGATGGACTGTAAAAATTTATTTTTAGTGGTATTATATGTACTAAGGGCTGCCTTTGCATAGCTGTGGCCTCTTTGGTGGGTCAGATCACTGGAGTTATCACCCTCACCTGCTTAGAACCCTTCAGTGGCTTCAAGAAAACTCTAGTCTCCCAGCAAGGTAGCTCAGCTCCTGATGATCAGATCCCTATATCCTTCTGCCTTCTCTGTAAATGCCCCCTCACTGGCTCCTGCAAGCCAGCTGTTCCAGGTGCCTGCTGCTCCATGACCTGGCGGCCCTGGCATGCTGGACAGCCACCTACCATGGGCCTCCAGGCTTGCACCTGGTGCCTCCCTGGCTGCATCCTTCCCCTCTTCCCCTCTTCCTGATCTTACTTATTCCTAAAGTGTCTGCTCAAGCCCACAGCCCCTGGGCATGTCCTGGTACTGGTGGGTCCCTTGGTTCCCCTCCCAATCCTCCCAGGCTCAGCTCTGGGTGGAGAAATGAGTGCTTCTGAGTCCTCTTACACACAGGTGCTCAGGAAATGCTCCTTGAATTGCTGCATTTGTAAAATATGGCTTCCTCCAAGGAAAAAGTGACCTGGCATGAAGGGAAAATCATGCATTATTTGATCAAAGGGTGGAGTTGTACATACTTATGGGTTTTAAAAAGGAAAAACACACACAACCAAATGTAAATCAAAGTTGCTAAGATACTGAATTTCTATTTCCAAATTTCATATTGAGCCAAGGGTGAGTTTCACCACCATTAAACACAAGGAAGAGCATCCCAAAGACTGCTGATCATATACGTTCACAATTAGTAAAAGTGTAATTACAACAATATGATGAAGGTAAGACAATGTGGATGAGTCAGCCGGGTGCAGGCCATTTGGTATTGAAATAGAAGGACAATCTTGGCAGGGCTGTGCCAGTTTCCAGAAGCTGTTCTGTTATTTTCTGGCTTTGTTCTGTATAACTCATTCTGTCCTTGCCACCCAAAACCCTGCCTGCCCCTCTGCCTCCACCTAGCCTGATGCAGACCCCCACTCTGTGCTCCCAACCCCAGAGATGGCAAATATGTATGGCTCCCATCATCTTATCCCCTCCCACCAGACTGGGAGTTCTGTGGGAGCACAGTTCAGGAACCAGTCATGTGTGCTTTTCAAACAAATGAAGTAAATGGAAAAATGATAACAGGAAAATGAATGAATTGCTTCCAGACCTTCCTTTCATTTCCCATGCCTCTGACATCCATCCCAAATTGTCATTTGTCCTTATGTCATCCAGCTTTGGAATCCTGAAATTCTCCCCTAACTGGAAGTTTGGTGACAAGTATGGAGGCAAATGGTGTGTGCTCTGGAGTCAATGGTCCCACCTTTGACTCCTGGCCCCATGGCTTCTTACCAGGTGTATCATCTTGGCAAAGTACCTTACCCTCCTCAAACTCAGTTTTCCCTTCTATAAAACTGAGATGTTACTAGGACTTACCTCATGAGGCCATGGTTCCTAAATCATGACCCAGCAAACTGACAAGGACACCAATGGACACCCCACATCTTCCAAGAATCATGGAGACATCTATGATATGGATTGAGCCTGTGATGAACTCTTGAGAGTCTATTCCAATAGGTGCCTATCACAGCACTACAACTCTTGGATTGGTGAGACCTAACTACTGAAAATCATTCACTATTTTTCTTGCTCTGGGGACACTGGGAAATTTCACTGTGACACTGAAGATGCTGTCCACCAGGACGGGTTGGGAATGCATGTCCCAGGGTGGCATGAGAGGGTGAGAATCTGATGAGACAGTGTGTAAGATATTCACGGTGTGCCCACAGAGCTGTGTTCATTATTGCTCCATTTAAAATCATTATTTCAGGGGCACCTGGGTGGCTCAGTGGGTTGATCCTCTGCCTTCGGCTCGGGTCATGATCTCAGGGTCCTGGGATCGAGCCCTGCATCGGGCTTTCTGCTCGGCGGGGGGCCTGCTTCCTCCTCTCTGCCTCCTCTCTGCCTCCTCTCTGCCTGTGTCTCTGCCTGCTTGTGATCTTTGTCTGTCGGGTGAATGAATGAAATCTTTAAAAAAAAAAAATCATTTCAAATTCTGAGCAAACCAAAGCCAAAGCAACAAAATTATGGATAAAAGTTCAAATTCCCTTATTTTCCCCAATTACAAATTGGGATAACAAAATCATTTAAGGAAAAATATCTGCATGGGGATGGGCAGGCACTGTCCTTGGAGGCATGAAACCCACAGCCATCACTGAAATTGCCATTGGGCACAAACCACTAGAAGAGAGTGAACAGTCCTGGAGCTTGGAAATCCACACCCAAAATTAGCTTAATTGAATCTCTGGAAACATACCATCTTAGACAGTAATTTGAATAACTCACAGATTGTTACTGACCAACTGTCAAGAACTCTGCTTATAAAGAACTAAATGTACTAGAAGTAACTGATCCTGTTTTCTTTATTTAATGTTTTCTAATGGGTGCCTTGTTTGTCTGTTGCTAAGGTACCCACATTACATTCATTACTGTTTCTAAACCACATGCCATGACCATGCTGGTGATTAATAATATAGAAGTGTTATGTCTTCAAATGGGAGTTACCATGCCATTTTTACAAAAAAGATTCCCACAAATCCCTAAGACCAGAAACTAGATCTTGGTGCTAAGACACAAACGCCAAAACAAGACATCTGGGCTTTTCTCTTCCGAGGAAATTTCAAACCAACTGCATTCTTGAGTCTATCTTTTTTTTTTCTTAATTGGAAAGGTAAGCCATATATTAAGTTATCCTGGAGTCCTGAGGTTGTCAGAGCCCCTGACAGTCCCAGACAGAAGGAACATTTACAGGATGCCAGTGAGTCACTGGTATTTTGGCTGTTGAATCTGTTTTATTGACTGTGCAGTGATTCTTTTCCCTTTCACATCCAAAACTCATTGCACCGGGAGCCCCAGAAAGCAGGAGGAAAAAAAAATCTTATATTTAGTTTGAATCTAAATTGACCTTAAGTGATTGGTCTGTATTTCTAAGTGTTCAAACATTTAAAAACAGTAAATTCTTGTAAGATAAAATATCCTGTGAATAATATGAACACCAAGGATTTCAGAAAGCTTTTCCAACTAAAAATTCTTTACTACACACATCCTTATGAGTAAGGGAGATAAGCCTGGTAACTCTTGGTCTAGAAAGGAGCCATATAATCACAGAGAGAATGCTGAGGGTTCTAGCACCCTGCTTTCTGAAGGGTAGTCCTGGAGCCAGCGCAGAAAGTGCTGCCTCTAAAACCCCTTTGAAGTCATACAAGTCATCCCTGGAATTTGGATACCTTTGCTCTGCGACCTGTGTCACTGGCGTTGTGGGATTTTGAGGGTGGGTATCCTGTCCTCCTTTTTCACTGTTGTGTCTTCAGTGTGTGAACAGCATCAGGCCCATGCTGAATGCTCAATAAAAAGTGATGAAATCAGGGGTGTCTGTGTGGCTCAGTGGGTTAAAGCCTCTACCTTCGGCTCAGGTCATGATCCCAGGGTCCTGGGATGGAGCCCTACATCAGGCTCCCTACTCAGTCGGGAGCCTGCTTCCTCCTCTCT
Source organism: Neogale vison (assembly GCF_020171115.1). Taxonomy (NCBI): domain Eukaryota; kingdom Metazoa; phylum Chordata; class Mammalia; order Carnivora; family Mustelidae; genus Neogale; species Neogale vison. Next base: position 44,264,681 of record NC_058093.1, read on the forward strand.
CTCTCTGCCTGCCTCTGCCTCTCTGCCTACTTGTGATCTCTGTCTGTCAAATAAATAAATAAAATCTTTTTTAAAAAAACCTTAAAAAAAAGAAGTGATGAAATCAATAGACAATATTCCTTTGGTAATATACCTTATAATGCAGGGTTTTAAGGTCATTCCTCCAGTCCCATATGCATTGCTTCATTTAATATTTACTGCAGTATAAAGGAAGCTAGTAGCATATCCATATTATGAATGGTAAACTTAAGATTCAGGAAGGCAAGTAGATCACCCTAGATCACACAGCTAGCAAGCACGAAACACAGGCACAGAGCCTGTGACAGGGTAGGTGTTCTAGAAAGCTTTATTGAAGTGAAAAAACTCTCGTCAGGAGCATACCTCTGCTGGTACACGGGTGTTTCCCACTCATTTGATCCAGAGCTTGGAAGTGGGAGTATGGTGAGGGATCGGGCAGAGGGAGAGGCAGGCTCTCCCAGCATGGCTGGGTGACTAGGAGTAGGAGACCAATCTCTCCAACCTCCTTGTGTAAACTGTTTGGGGTTTTGTTGTGGTTTTTGTTTTGTTTTTGAAAATGACAGGATCTGGCCAGACTGTGAGGGCTCCTCAGGGACTGGACTCTCACCATCTTCTAAGGAGGCTAATTGCTTCCTAGATGTCCACTTAGAGGCTAAGGAATGAGGTACAGCAGGGTCACCCCACAAATGCTCCAAATCCCAAGTGAACTGAGCCTGGTCACGTGGCCACTGCAGAGATTCCCTCCAGTAAAAAAAAAAAAAGACACAAAGAATCCCCTCCTTCCCTACAGGCCACGCCAGGCTCACACCTGCAGGCCCACTTCACTTGTTCCCTATGCTGACTTGCCTGGAGAATTCTGCCAATTTCGCTTCCAAAACTTTGACCACAGCCCCCTTTTTTCCAGACCATCCTGAGACTTATCTCTGGACTATTCTTTGAAAGCCTCTGTCCTCTTTATTCTCCCTGTCAGAGTGGGTGAACAGGGTGCTGCACAGGTCACAGAGCCATGCACACCCTCAGCAGGGGGTCCAGGTCTTGCTGCTGCCACTGTCTTTTCGGTGGGCTTCTTTATGAGGGATTTAGGAGGAAACGTCAGGTAATGACATTCCTGAGCCTGAAGGAATACCAAATTCCTGTCATTGCCAGCGTGGAAGCGGCCCAAAGCAGGGGAGGCAGCTTCCCAAGATCCACCGGTGAGTTAACCATGGTGGAAATTCATATTTTCCTCCTTAACACACCACACCCGCTTCTTCCCAGAAAAATCCCAGACTCATTTGGAAGAACGTCAACTCTGCAGACATGCATACGGAGCTGCCGCTTTCTGACCTTCACCTGGGAAGATGCTGTCTCCTTTCATTATGGTCACTTCCAGTTCCGCGCACACACCCAGGAGTCTCGAGGCTCGGCAGCAGCGGTAGCATATGTGTGAGGGGCTTTCTGCTCCTGTCACACAGGTGCATGCCAGGAAAGGGATTTAGCTGAAAGTACGGACAGGACCCTATGGTGGTTCAGGCACATAAATCCAAAATCTCAATTTCTCCAACAAGAAACTCAGCTCTCTCTAAAAACAGTAATAATTTTAAAACCCCGTGACCCAAATAATATTTTATTTAGCAGTTGAAGGGGAAGTAGAGCTAGAGGAAAAACAAGTCCCAGAAATCCAAATCAGGCAGTCCTGCCCAGTCTGGCTGCCCCAAAGAGGGGATATCCTAACCTCGGCTGGTTCTGATTATTTCCATGGAAAAAGCCTGATATCATGAGGAGAAGTGGCTTTCCAAATCTATATCCGGTACAGCTGTGAGAGCTTTTCTCTTAACTGACATTCTGCTAAGAAATTAAAAAGCAATTTTCCTTTGAAGTCCTGGGGATTTTTTTTCTTCATTTGAGATTACAGTTTGGGGTTAAAAAAAAAAAAAGACACAAAGAATTCACAAACATGCACACATTAGATTTGGTAAAATTCCACCCTCCACATTCCCATTTTAAATTTCATGAAGGCCCAGATGGTTTCCAGCTTGACCAGGCTGAGGCTGGCAAGCATTGGAGGGATTCAGCTTACAAGGTTTTCCTGAAATGGAGGCATTTTATGCATTAAGCTGATCAACCCTGGAGAAAATGAAGCTTTAGATAATATCTTATGAAGCTGTTTTAGCAAAAGGGGCAGAAGAAAGGACCCGCAGAAATCAAATGGATAAACCCATAAAGAATATGTTCCAGCATTGATTTTTTAAATTTTCAAACTTGTATTTTTTTCCTCCTCAAGAGTTTATAGTCTTTTCTCAATTACAGATTCATCAGGAGACAAAAACCACAGAGTAATTTAGACAGGGAAAGTTTACTATACAGAATTGGGTAAAATGGGGGGTTGGAGTAACACGGGATTGGCTAGGAAGAAATGAAAGACCTCCCAAGAGTGTAGCAGAGATAGAAGCAGCTGCCACTCTGAAGCCCCACCCCAAGGCTGAGACAGAGGGCTCATAGAATTCCCCCACCCCTTGCCAAGGGCAGAGGGGTTCAGCCTGGTGAGACAGGGCACACCCACATTTCACCAGGTGGTAGACAAATTGCCATGGTAACATCAATAGATCTTTCTAGAAATTAGCCCTCTAGAGCTTGCTGGAAATGTGTTCTCAGGAGTGGTTCATGAGAAGGTGGTTCATGAGGAGGTGGTTATTGAGACGATGTCTTGAAGTGCTGGGGAAATACTGGCCGCTGCAGGAGCCTGCCAGGACACCCCAGATCCAGGAGGGAAAATCCCCTTCTCTGGCAATGACTCTCCAGTGGCCTCACTGACAAATATTGTGCCAGCTGGCAAGGAGAAAATATATAAAGGGTCTGTGAAGGGTCAGTTTGGAGTGTGGAGACAATAAATCAACAGCTGACACAGTCCACCCCTTTTGTACACATACCCTCCTACACAACTACAACTTCCCTATAACAAAAAAGCTCTATACTTCTTTCTAACAAAATACAGCCATGTGTCTTAGAGGTGAGGAAATCCTCACCCTTTCCCCAAGATAAAGAGACATAGCACCCCACCAACTGCCTTGGTTGTTGGCTGGATTAATCATTCTTTACATTTAGTCACCATCTCTCTGGGGCTTTTGCATAGATTATGAAATTAATGTCCAACAAATTACATATAAAAGAAACATGGGGAGGAGAGTCCAGGACAGCAAATATAAAGAAAAAAATATATACACATAAGCAAATAGAATATATGCAAATTATACCCAAAGTGCCTACAATACTTATTTCTGTAATGTCATGAAGTCATGCCGCTGTCTAGGGCTTCTTTCTTCCACTGTTTTATGTTTCCCTTGCCCTCAGCCAGAGCCTGGGCTGCTCTGGATTCTTTACATGGTAGAGGAGCCCAAGCCTTCATTCCCAAAGGGTCTGAGTTCTTCGCCATCCTGCTTTTTTTGGAGGGGGGTTATATTTCTTTAGTTTTCCATTAAACTCTACTATTAGCTAATTCTTCCATAGAAGTGCTAAGAGGCACTTGGAGAATGCCCCCGGTCCCAGCCATATGGTCTTCTGTGCCCCCAATGTTTAGTAGCTACCCTATACCCTCTCAGTCATCAGAGGCAATAATGCAGCCAGTAGACTTCCTTGCTTTTTGGCTATGGGTCCAGTGGTGTCAGTACTTCACAGTGGCCACTGGGAAGTGGACAACTCCTCCTCCATTTAATGGAGTCATTGAAAAGTCGCTTGATGGAACTGTTCTCACCTGGGAATCTAAGACCTCCAAGACAATCGGACCCTAAGTGCCAGGAGGGCAATGTGATTCTTGGACCCATGCATCCTGGCTATAAGGTCTCTGATTCAAAGCGTGTGGTGCATCCCATAATAAAGAGCCCTGTCTTTAAACAATATGTCATGGATCTCTTTTAGGATTGCAAGCAGAACAAGATGCCCAGGAACTGAATATAAACCTGTCAAGAATTATTCCAATTGTATGCAGCATTGGGTGTGGTACATAAACAATGAATCCTGGAACACTGAAAATATAAAACTAAATAAATAGATAACAATTCCAATTCATAGTATTGTTTACTCACAGTTGATTTATTTTCAAACATTTCCTACCCTCCAAAGACTACTGCTTATAAAAGGAAAAATTAGAAGAACCTCTGTGCCAGACTACATTTATTATCCTTTTTTATCAACATAATTCCACCTGGCAGGTAAGTGTTAACATCCATAGGTTATGGAAGTCCCGAAGACTCTGAAATTCACTAATTTCTATAAGAATAATTTATGTTACAACCTGAAAAAAGAATAAGAAAAGGAAAAATGAGGTCAAATTTTAGTATGCAGTTTAACAATTCCAGACTTCAGGAAGCTTTTTTTTTTTTTTTCGATTCATGCATGTGCTCCTGACACCATGTCTCTGAGCTGCCTTCCATGGGAGTGGTTTTTCTGGCAGGGATTTGGGTAAAACATATGTGGACCAGGCTTCTACAGCTGCCATGGACCCTTGAGACATCTGATCTCCAAAGCCTGATAATTCCCCCAGAGAAAAGTGTTTCTTGTTCTGTTTTCTCCAAGGGGTGAAGGAAGAAGAAGTCAGGATGGGACAAGAGAGGAAAAAATAAGGCAGAGAAAAGAAGAAGTGGATCACTTCCTAATAACCATGGGGCTATGGAGTCCAGCTTCAGGCCTGTCTGAGGCCAGAGCCCACATGAGTCTGCTGGTTGCTTTCTTGCTTGGTGCTCCCACTCCACTCCCAGCTGTCTGTGCTGTACTTTCCATGGACATGGTATAGAACTCTGCACGGCTGGCTCTTCCAAGAAGACTTGAAATAGAATGATTAAAAATGAACATAAGGTGAAGTTGGAGGTAAAGAGAAGCAGCTTACAGGCTAACACATTTTTAAAAATGTATGGTTTGGGGTGCTTGGGTGGCTCAGTGAGTTAAAGCCTCTGCCTTCAGCTCAGGTCATGATCCCAGGGCCCTGGAATCGAGCCCCGCATCGGGCTTTCTGCTCAGTAGGGAGCCTGCTTCCTTGTCTCTCTCTGCCTGCCTCTCTCCCCTTGTGATCTCTATCTGTCAAATAAATAAATAAAATCTTTTTTTTTAATTTTTTAAAATTTATTTTCATTGTTCCAGAATTCATTGTTTATGCACAATACCCAGTGCTCCATGCAATACGTGCCCTCCATAATATCCACCACCAGGCTCAAATTCTTTTTTTTTTGTTTTGTTTTTGTTTTTGTTTTTGTTTTAATTTATTTTTTTCCCAATTTATTTATTTTCAGAAAAACAGTATTCATTATTTTTTCACCACACCCAGTGCTCCATGCAAGCCATGCCCTCGATAATACCCACCACCTGGTACCCCAACCTCCCACCCCCCCCCGCAACTTCAAACCCCTCAGACTGTTTTTCAGAGTCCATAGTCTCTCATGGTTCACCTCCCCTTCCAATTTACCCAAATTCCCTACTCCTCTCTAACGCCCCTTGTCCTCCATGCTATAGGTTATGCTCCACAAATGAGTGAAACCATATGATAACTCTCTCTGCTTGACTGATTTATTTTTTTTCCCCAATTTATTTATTTTCAGAAAAACATTATTCATTATTTTTTCACCACACCCAGTGCTCCATGCAAGCTGTGCCCTCTATAATACCCACCACCTGGTACCCCAACCTCCCACCCCCCCCCGCCACTTCAAACCCCTCAGACTGTTTTTCAGAGTCCATAGTCTTTCATGGTTCACCTCCCTTTCCAATTTACCCAAATTCCCTACTACTCTCTAACGCCCCTTGTCCTCCATGCTATTGGTTATGCTCCACAAATGAGTGAAACCATATGATAATTGACTCTCTCTGCTTGACTGATTTCACTCAGCATAATCTCTTCCAGTCCCGTCCATGTTGCTACAAAAGTTGGATATTCGTCCTTTCTGATGGAGGCATAATACTCCATAGTGTATATGGACCACATCTTCCTTATCCATTCATCCGTTGAAGGGCATCTTGGTTCTTTCCATAGTTTGGCGACTGTGGCCATTGCTGCTATAAACATTGGGGTACAGATGGCCCTTCTTTTCACGACATCTGTATCTTTGGGGTAAATACCCAGGAGTGCAATTGCAGGGTCATAGGGAAGCTCTATTTTTAATTTCTTGAGGAATCTCCACACTGTTCTCCAAAGAGGCTGCACCAACTTGCATTCCCACTAACAGTGTAAGAGGGTTCCCCTTTCTCCACATCCTCTCCAACACATGTTGTTTCCTGTTTTGTTAATTTTGGCCATTCTAACTGGTGTAAGGTGATATCTCAATGTGGTTTTAATTTGAATCTCCCTGAGGGCTAATGATGATGAGCATTTTTTCATGTGTCTGATAGCCATTTGTATGTCTTGATTGGAGAAGTGTCTGTTCATATCTTCTGCCCATTTTTTGATGTGTTTGTCTGTTTCGTGTGGGTTGAGTTTGAGGAGTTCATTATAGATCCTGGATATCAACCTTTTGTCTGTACTGTCATTTGCAAATATCTTCTCCCATTCCGTGGGTTGCCTCTTTGTTTTTTTGACTGTTTCCTTTGCTGTGCAGAAGCTTTTGATTTTGATTATCCACCATGATCAGGTGGGATTCATCCCTGGGCTACAAGGATGGTTCAACATTCATAAATCAATCAATGTGATACAACAAATTAATATGAGAAGAGAGAAGAACCACATGGTCCTCTCAATTGATGCAGAAAAGGCATTTGACAAAATCCAACATCCGTTCCTGATTAAAACGCTTCAAAGTATAGGGATAGAGGGAACATTACTGAACCTCGTCAAATCTATCTATGAAAGACCCACAGCAAATATCATCCTCAATGGGAAAAAGCTTGCAGCCTTCCCGTTGAGATCAGGAACAAGACAAGGATGCCCACTTTCACCACTCTTGTTCAACATAGTATTAGAAGTCCTAGCAACAGCAATCAGACAACAGAGAGAAATAAAAGTTATCCAAATTGGTAATGAAGAAGTCAAACTCTCTCTCTTCGCAGATAACATGATTCTTTATATGGAAAACCCAAAAGACTCCACCCCCAAACTACTAGAACTCATACAGCAATTCAGCAGCGTGGCAGGATACAAAGTCAATGTGCAGAAATCAGTGGCTTTCTTATACACTAACAATGAAAATACAGAAAGGGAAATTAGAGAATCGATTCCATTTACTATAGCACCAAGAACCATAAGATGCTTGACTGATTTAAATAAAATCTTTTTAAAAAAATTCTGAGGGGTTTGAAGCAGCGAGGGGTGGGAGGTTGGGGGAACCAGGTGGTGGGTATTAGAGAAGGCACGGATTGCATGGAGCCCTTGTTGTGGTGCAAAAACGATGAATACTATTATGCTGAAAATTAATTAATTAATTAATTAATTTTAAAAAATGTATGGTCTGAGGCTCTTTGGGAATTTGAAAACAAGAAAAAAGGAAAACCACCAATAGTTTGTTTCAAAACCTGTTTGGGGAGACTCAACAGCAGAGGGGCAGAGGTTAAAACAGTTATAAACCAAACCTGTTAACAGAGCCCACCTTGCTGATGAGCACCCCTCCCCATTCTGTCCTACAGTGGTAAATGAGCCCTTATCTTTCACATACCAAATGGGGCACCTGCTCCTACTCTGAGCTAGGATCCTTTGAAGCTGTGGCCAGCTGGAGGGAGCAGGGAAAACTCAGGATTTACTCACTTTCTATTGGGTAAACATAGAGCAGAGGAAGGGGGTGGATGGTGTGGGTACAGACCACAGAAGCTCAGCCCCCTTGGCACAATTTCCCTCCCACCCCAGAAGGGTGAGCAGCCCTGGTGGGAGTATTGGGACAGGAGGAGCGGAGGAATTCTTCCATGGCCAACAGATTCAAAGCCCACAGACCTCTGTTTCTAAGATGGAAGGTAACAGATTAACTCATTTTAGAGGTTATTATTATGAAATAAAGGATTGAAGTGAGTTCTTCTAAAATTTCTCCATTACACACACATAGGATTCACTGAACAAAGTTTGTAACAGTTTGTTCAATGGAGAATACTCAATGCGTTTTTTTTTCTGTGATCCAAGATTCATTGTTCATGCACCACACCCAGTGCTCCATGCAATACATGCCCTCCTTAATATCCACTACCAGGCTCACCCATCCACCCAACTCCCTCCAGTAGGAATGCAAGTTGGTGCAGCCACGTTAGAAAACAGCGTGGAGATTCTTCAAAAAATTAAAAATAGAGTACCCCAATGTTCATAGCAACAATGGCCACAATCGCCAAACTGTGGAAAGAGCCAAGATGCCCTGCAATGGACAAATGGATAAAGAAGATGTGGTCCATATATACAGTGGAATATTATGCCTCCATCAGAAAGGATGAATACCCAACTTCTGTATCAACATGGATGGGACTGGAGGAGATTATGCTGAGTGAAGTAAGTCAAGCAGAGAGTCAATTATCATATGATTTCACTTATTTGTGGAACATAAGGAATAACATGGAGGACATTAAGGGAAGGAAAGGAAAAGTGAATTGGGGAAATCAAAGGGGGAGATAAAGCATGAGAGTCTGTGCACTCTGAGAAAGAAACTGAGGATTTTGGAGGGGAGAAGGGTGGGAGGTTAGGTGAGCCTGGTGGTGGGTATTCAGGAGGGCACATATCGTATGGAGCACTGGGTGTGGTACATAAATAATAAATCTTGGAACACTGAAAAAATAAAATAAAATTTTAAAAAATTTTAAATAGAGCTACGCTATGACCCTGCAATTGCACTACTGGGTATTTACCCCAAAGATACAAATGTAGTGAAAAGAAGAGGAGAAGGGAGTTGAGGGAAATTGGAAGGGGAGGTGAACCATGAGAGACTATGGACTCTGAAAAACAATCTGAGGGTTTTGAAGGGGCAGGGGGGTGGGAGATTGGGGGAACCAGGTGGTGGGTATTAGAGAGGGCATGGATTGCATGGAGCACTGGGTGTGGTGCAAAAACAATGAATACTGTTACACTGAAAAGAAATAAAAAATTAAAAACAACAACAACAAAATGAAGGGCCATATGTAACCCAATGTTAAAGACTCAACATGTTTAAATGAATTATGATCTCTAGAGTAGAATATTAGACAGAAATTTAAAACCATACTTTAAAAGCAAAACTTTTACACCTTATTCCAAATCTTGGTTTCTAATATATCCTTCAAAAAAAGGAACCAGTGCTCCTTGGAGAAATGGGAGACTCTTAGGGCTGGGACAGGTAATAGACAAAAGCCTTGATCATTTTGTAGTGACAGAAAATAAGGAAATGTCCAAAAAATTAAAAAGGAGAAAACATACAAATGAGCAAGAGTCATTTCCTTCCAAAGACAGCAGAATGCAAGGGTGGGTTGGAAAGAATAACTCTACAGTTACTGACACACACGACCTTGGCCATGTGATTAAGGTCAGCTTCAACAATAAGCAGTCATGTTCAGAGTGCACACCCTTGACACGGTATGATGAGACCACAGTGTTCCTCTGTCAGCTTCCTCTTGAAAACACAAAACCCCCATAAAATAAAAAGAAGAACATCAGAGAAACCCCAAACGAGGGACATTCTACAAAGTACCTGATCAATACTCCCCCAAACTGACAAGGCCATCAAAAGGACTCAAAAGAAAACAAAAAAAGTCTGAGGACCTGTCATAGCTAAGAGGATCGTTGGGAGACCCAGACAGTCCATATCCTTTAGGATCCTGGAAGGGAAAAGGAGCTTTAGGGGAAAACGAAGGAGATCGAATAAAGTGTGGACCTCCGTCAATACTAGGGTAATAGTATTAGTTCATCGGCTGTAACAGGTATACCCTAGAAACAGAAGAGGTCAACGTGAGGAGGAACAGAGCACAGGACACAGAGGACTTAATGTGCTGTCACTGTGGACTGATCTCCTTAAAATCCATATGTTAGGAGCCCTACCCCCAATGAGAATGTATCACCATATCTGTAAGAAGTAATAAATAAGGTTAAATGAGGTCATAAAGCTGGGGCCCAAATCTGAAAGGACTGTGGCCTTAGAAGAAGGTGAGCTCATGCTCTCTCTCTCCCTGCTACACAAGGACACAGCAAGAAGGTAACCATCTAAAAGCTAGAAAAAGAACTCTCACTGAATCCAACCATCTCAGGCTACAGCCTCCAAAATCATGAGAAAAATCAGTGTTCATCGTTTAAGACCCATGGTCTGTGATGTTTCTTATGGCAGCCTGAGCTGACTTATACATCCCTCTTCACAACTTCTCTATAAATCTAAGACTGTTCTAAAAATTGAATTTTATCTTTTTAAAAAAAAAACTAGCCAACACTTTTTTTTAATCTGACAGGAGTCCTAGGATGGTTATAACTCTTGTCTTTCCAATTAGCTGTCTGCCAAACCTTTACCCCTAGTGTCAGAAATCAGTGATTCCCCTATGAGCCCCACTTCCAAACTGACCAAGATTCTGGAGGTCACCTCCATCCTATCCCTGTTCCAAATCCTGGATGGAAAAAGCTGAAAAGTCTATGAGTATCTGGAATGCACTCCCTGGATTAGGTTTTGCTGTTGGACACGGGCAGACATCACTCAGAAATGCTTGTTGCTGGTCGGGATGCCCTTGCCCATCCATACCCCTTCCCAAGTCACCTCGCAGATGTTTACTTGGGCCCCAGGTTTAAACATAGTCCACACTCATTTCCTCTGCCATGGTTCCCCGAGGTACCACACCAACTCAGAGCAGCACAGTGGGCTCCTGAGGACACAGCCTGTCTGCATGGGACCCCACACTCCGCCAGGAGCCCTCATACCAGCAGCCACAATCCCCAGTGTCAGGGGCCAGGTGGTAACATAAACAAATAAAGGGACCTGAGAAGGAAAGCCACTGAAGAAGAACAAATAGAAACTATAATGTTATTGAATGACCTCATGGTAAGGACTTTGTTCTAAAGTCAAAATGGACAAAACGCAAGTGAAAGAGAGGAACATTCTCTGATCTGATTATCTATTGGAAAAGTATTCCTTTCTCTTTTTTTAAGATTTTGTTTATTTATTTGACAGAGATCACAAGTAGGCAGAGAGGCAGGCAGAGAGAGGAAGGGAAGCAGACTCCCTGCTGAGCAGAGAGCCCGATGCAGGGCTCGACCCCAGGACCCTGGGATCATGACCTGAGCTGAAGGCAGAGGCTTCAACCCACTGAACCACCCAGGCGCCCCAAGTATTCCTTTCTTGATTTAGAATAAAAATCTTTGAATATCTTTTGTACTAAAGTGTCGATAACAGTCCTTGTGTTCAGCATTACTTCTGAGCATCAGAGTAACCTATGCAGGGTTGGTTTTTCTACCAGTTTAATGACAGAATTCTGGTACTCCAAAGTTATCCTTTGGGATCTTAGGTTTGCTTAGGTTTTCTATGGTTTTCTGTGCTAAATGGCATGGTAGTTCAATAACTTGTACTTGTATTAAAAGCTATCACTCCCATGGCTGTATAAATGAGCAAGACAAAACGGGCAATAGTGGGTCATATTCATAAAGCTTGACAACATAAAATCTTCCTTTAAACATCAGCTTTCAGCTCTGTGATTTGAGGGCTGTCATTCAGGCTAAGCCAAGGAAAATGGGCTATATCATTCTGAGTTTTCCAAAGACAATTTTGGATATGAGCTGAATCACAAACTAAGCTTGGCAGAGAAAGAAAAGAAGAAGAAGAAGAAGAAGCCAGAGGAGGAGAAGGGGAGGAAGAAGAAGAAAAACCCAAGTGTGAGAGAGATTGTTGAATTTATGGGAAAGATGTCTTGATTCCAAGTTTGTTACTGGGGAGGGACCTTTCCATCAAGACCTTAACTTCTCAGTTTAAAACACCTTTTTTTGGCATCACATCCAGGCTAGAGCAACTGACCTCCCCTCTGCATCGTCAATAATGACACTTCACACCCAAGAGCACAGGCCTGGGGGAGCTGCCAGCAGGCTCAGCACAGGACTGTGGGAGTTTTGCTCTCCTTACCCACGACACACCCTGCTTCAGCACAGTGCATCCCGTGGAGCGATGTGATGGGAAACCCACGTCCCATGTTGAAGATGCACCATTTTGGGGGGAACACCTTGGATTGGGTGAAAAGCCTAGCATTTGAAGCAACTGTAGAAGGAGCCTAGCCTGTCGTTCCATATGTTCTTTTGACTCATCTATGTTGGACTTGATGACTTCACTATTTCAGAGTAAGTCACTTCTCAGATATCCAAGCTCTCTTTCACAATCAGGACAGATTCTTGTTTTCCCAAAGATTCTCCCAGACACCTGGAGCATTATTTCTACCTGGACTTTCATCATTTATGAGAAGATAATGCTGCAAATGATTAACTGGTCTCACTTTTCCTTGGAATTGGCCTGTAAGTTCTTGGCTATCACAGCTCTAGGCTGAACAACACTAAGTCCAGTTAGACCTCCATTTTTCAAGATTCTGCTCCATCAGAGTGTATCATTCTCTATGACATGTTAGCGAAGAGCCACCGTGTCTGGGAAATTTTGTCACTTCATTTGCAGATGTGTTTCTCAGCCACATCAGTTATTGAATTAAAATTAAAAAGGCCTATGGGAATGTTTCTTTTTCATAATTCACTTAATTTTACACCATGCCTCTCTTCACTATATTGTTCATAGATCTTATTACTGTGTATATTTATGTTCCATAAAAATGCCTTCATTTTAATTCATTCAGAACAGATGTGCTTTGTGAAGTAAGCATATAGCATTTTTTTTTCACCTTTGGGCATCCATTGATTTGCTTTAATTTTTCCTCTTGGAAGCTGCAGTCCTCTTGTGTTTTGTTTTTTGTGGGTTTTTGCATTTTTAATAGGGCACAGAAAAGATATAAGAAATACCTCATTCCCCCTCTTACTACAAGAGAAGCAGCATATGAATGAGCATCCATGATAGCTGAACACTTTGCCTGAAGCGGTAGAGCATGGTGGGAATGAAGGAATGGCCTGTGTCCCACTAAGCAATCCTTGGGTCTGTACTGGAACTTTGGCTCGGGGTCCGTAGGACCCTGTGAATTTTAAAAAGAAACATGACTGGGAGGAGTCAAGATGGCGGAGAAGTAGCAGGCTGAAATGACATCAGGTAGCAGGAGATCAGCTAGATAGCTTATCAAACCATTGCAAACACCTACAAATCCAACAGGAGATCAAAGAGAAGAAGAGCAACAATTCTAGAAACAGAAAATCAACCACTTTCTGAAAGTGGTTGGACCAGCGGAGAAGTGAATCCAAAGCAATGGGAAGATAGACCGCGGGGGGAGGGGCCGGCTCCCGGCAAGTGGCAGAACAATGGAGCACAAAATCAGGACTTTTAAAAGTCTGCTCCACTGAGGGACATCACTCCAGAGGCTAAACCAGGGTGAAGCTCATGCAGGATCACCGTGGCCCCAGGTCCCACGGGGTCACAGAAGGATCGGAAGTGTCTGAGTGTCACAGAGCCTTCAAATATTAGAGCAGGGAAGCCAGCTACAGAGACAAAGCCAAGGAGTGAGCTCTCAACTCGGGGTTACCTTGAGCCATATTTCGTGGCATAGGCCACTGCTCTGTGAGTGGGGTCCCCACAAGATCCGGGGAGACACCCCCTGGAAGAGATCAGGGATCTGCTCAGGGATCTCCAGGTGGAGCTGTGTGCCAGAGACAGGGATGCTTGGTCACAGACTGGGTGAGCTTGGAACGCTGCTGGAGGCCAGGGAGACGGGAGTGATAGAGCGCTTTTCTCTAAGGGCACACTTAGGAGTGGGGCCCCAAGCTCTTGGCTCCTCCGGGCTGAAGTTTGGGAGGCCACCATTTTCATTCCCATCCTCCGGAACTCTACGGAAAGCATTCAGGGAACAAAAGCTCCCAAAAGCGAACCAGAGCGGATTACTTAGCCTGGCCCCTGGTAAGGGCAGTGCAATTCTGCCTGGGCTAAGACACTTGAGAATCTCTACAGCAGGCTCCTCCCCCAGAAGATCAATAAGAAATCCAACCAAGACCATGTTCACTTACCAAGGAGAACAGCAGAATTCCAGAGGAGGAGAAAGGAAAGCATGGAATTCATGGCTTTCTCCCCATGATTCTTTAGTCTTGCAGTTAATGAATTTTTTTTAATTTTATTTTTTTTCTTCTGCTTATTTTTTTTAACTTTTACCCTTTCCTCTTTTAACATTTTTTAACTAATTTATCTTAACAATAACTTTCATAAAAAATAATAATAATCTTTTTTGAACCATCATTCTTATAGTCATATTTTATCCTTCATTGTATCTAATTTTATTTTTTGTATACACATAGGGTTTTTTCTTCTCAAAAAGTAGAGGTACAACTTCTTCTAGTAGATCAAAATATACCCTAAATCTAGCTCCAGGCTTGTTTTAGTCTCCAGCCCTAGCAAATTCTCTCCACTTTCTTTTTCTTTATTCTCCCAACCAACTTACTTTATCAACTCCTTTTATAAAAATTTAAACAAAAAATTTTCATCTTTATAGGCATATTCCATCCCTTCATTATGTTTATCCTTACTTATGTTTTTCATTCTTTAAAATTTGGGGAGGTAGTTTCTTCTAAGAGACCAAATTACTCCCAAAATTAAGTGGGTGACCCTGTTCTAGTCACCAGTCTAATATATATATATATATATTTTCTTTTTTATATTTTTCTTCATTTGTTATCCTTTTTAAATTTTTTTTTCTCTGAACTTCTTTTTATCCCCCCCCCCGATTTGGGGGCTCTTCTGATTTGGTTAAAATACGTTTTTCTGGGGTCTTTGCCACCCTTTTAGTATTTTATTTGCTCCTTCATATATTCTTATCTGGACAAAATGACAAGGTGGAAAAACTCACCACCAAAAAAAGAACAAGAGACAGTACTGAAGGCTAGGGACCTAATCAATATGGACATTGGTAATATGTCAGATCTAGAGTTCAGAATGACGATTCTCAAGATTCTAGCCAGGCTCAAAAAAGGCATGGAAGATATTAGAGAAACCCTCTCCAGAGAGATATAAGCTCTTTCTGGAGAAATAAAAAAACTAAAATCTAACCAAGTTGAAATCAGGAAAGCTATTAATGAGGTGCAATAAAAAACGGAGGCTCTTACTGCTAGGATAAATGAGGCAGAAGAAAGAATTAGTGATATAGAAGACCAAATGTCAGAGAATAAAGAATCTGAGCAAAAGAGAGACAAACAAATACTGGATCATGAGGGGAGAATTCAAGATATAAGTGACACCAGGGTGCCTGGGTGGCTCAGTGGGTTAAGCTGCTGCCTTCATCTCAGGTCATGATCTCAGGGTCCTGGGATCGAGTCCCACATTGGGCTCTCTGCTCAGCAGGGAGACTGCTTCCCTCTCTCTCTCTCTCTGCCTGCCTCTCTGTCTACTTGTGATCTCTCTCTGTCGACTAAATAAATGAAATCTTTAAAAAAGAGAGAGGGGGGGGTAAGTGACACCATAAGATGAAACAACATTAGAATAATTGGGATTCCAGAAGAAGAAGAAAGAGAGAGAGGAGCAGAAGTTATATTGGAGAGAATTATTGTAGAGAATTTCCTAAATATGGCAAAGGAATCAAGCATCAAAATCCAGTAGGTGCAGAGAACCCACCTCAATATGAATAAGAATAGGTCCACAGCCCATCACCTAATAGTAAAATTTACAAGCCTTAGTGACAAAGGAAATCCTAAAGAAGCCTAGGAAAAGAAGTCTGTAACTTACAATGGTAAAAATATTATATTGGCAGCAGACTTATCCACAGAGATCTGGCAGGCCAGAAAGAAGTGGCATGATATATTCAGAGCACTAAACGAGAAAAACATGCAGGCAAGAATACTATACCCAGCTAGGCTATCGTTGAAAATAGAAGGAGAGATTAAAAAGCTTCCAGGACAAACAAAAACTGAAAAAATTTGCGAACACCAAACCAGCTCTACATGAAATATTGAAAGGGGTCCTCTAAGCAAAGAAAGACCCTAAAAGTAGTAGATCCGAAAAGAACAGAGACATTATACAGTAACAGTCACCTTACAGGCAATATAATGGCACTAAATTCATATCTCTCAATAGTTACCCTAAATGTAAATGGGCTAATTGCCCCAATCAAAAGACACATAGTATCAGAATGGATAAAACAACAAAACCCATCAATATGCTGCCTATAAGAAACTCATTTTAGACCCAAAGATACCCCAGATTTAAAATGAGGAGATGGAAAACAATTTACCATGCTAATGGACATCAGAAGAAAGCTGGGGTGGCAATCGTTACATCAAATTAATTAGATTTTAAGCCAAAGACTATAGTAAGAGATGAAGAAGGACACTATATCATGCTCAAAGGGTCTGTCCAACAAGAATATCTAACTATTTTAAATATCTCTGCCCCTAGGGGCGCCTGAGTGGCTCAGTGGGTTAAAGCCTCTGCCTGGGATGGAGCCCCGCATCAGGCTGTCTGCTCGGCAGGGAGCCTGCTTCCTCCTCCCTCTCTCTCTGCCTGCCTCTCTGCCTACTTGTGATCTCTGTCTGTCAAATAAAATAAATAAAATCTTAAAAAAAAATCTATGCCCCTAACATGGGAGCAGCCAACTATACAAACCAATTAATAACAAAATCAAAGAAATACATCAACAATAATACAATAATAGTAGGGGGCTTTAACATTCTCCTCACTGAAATGGAAAGATCATCCAAGCAAAAGATCAACAAGTGTGCCTTAAATGACACACTGGACCAGATGGACATCACAGATATATTCAGAACATTCCATCCCAAAGCAATAGAATACACATTCTTCTCCAGTGCACATGGAAAATTCTCCAGAATAGATCACATCCTGGGTCATAAATCAGGTCTCAACTGGTATCAAAAGATTGGGAATATTCCCTGCGTATTTTCAGACTTTAATGCTCTGAAACTAGAACTCAATCACAAGAGGAAATTTGGAAAGAACCCAAATACATGGAGACTAAAGAGCATCCTTCTAAAGAATGAATGGGTCAACCAGGAAATTAAAGAAGAATTGAAAAAAATTATGGAAACAAATGATAATGAAAACACAACAGTTCAAAATCTGTGGGACACAGCAAAGGCAGTCCTGAGAGGAAAATATATAGCAATACAAGCCTTTCTCAAGAAACAAGAAAGGTCTCAAATACACAACCTAAGCCTACACCTAAAGGAGCTGGAGAAAGAACAAGAAAGAAACCCTAAACCCAGCAGGAGAAGAGAAATCATAAAGATCAGAGCAGAAATCAATGAAATAGAAACCAAAAAAACAATATAACAAATCAACAAAACTATGAGTTGGTTCTTTGAAAGAATTAATATGATTGATAAACCCCTAGCCAGACTTATCAAAAATAAAAGAGAAAGGACCCAAATAAATAAAATCTTGAATGAAAGAGGAGAGATCACAACCAACACCAAAGAAATACAAACAATTATAAGAACATACTATCAGCAACTCTACGCCAACAAATTTGACAATCTAGAAGAAATGGATACATTCCTAGAGACATATAAACTACCACAACTGAACCAGGAAGAAATAGAAAACCTGAACAGACCCATAACCAGTAAGGAGATTAAAACAGTCATCAAAAATCTCCAAACAAACAAAAGCCCAGGGCCAGATGGCTTCCCAGGGGAATTCTACCAAACATTTATAGAATTACAGACCCATATCCTTGATGACCACAGATGTGAAAATTTTCACCAAAATACTAGCCAATAGGATCCAACAGTACATTAAAAGATTATTCACCACAACCAAGTGGGATTTATTCCAGAGCTGCAAGGTTGGCTCAACATCTGCAAGTCAATCAATGTGATACAATACATTAATAAAAGAAAGAACAAGAACCATATGATACTCTCAATAGATGCTGAAAAAGCATTTGACAAAGTATAGCATCCCTTCCTGATCAAAACTCTTCAAAGTGTAGGGATAGAGGGATAGATAATAATACCTCAATATTATCAAAGCCATCTATGAAAAACCCACTGCAGATATCATTCTCAATGGAGAAAAACTGAAAGCTTTTCTGCTAAGGTCAGGAACATGGCAGAGATGTCCATTATCACCACTGCTATTCAACATAGTACTAGAATTCCTTGCCTCAGCAATCAGACAACAAAAATAAATTAAAGGCATCCAAATTTGCAAAGAAGAAGTCAAACTATCACTCTTTGCAGATGATATGATACTATATGTGGAAAACCCAAAAGACTCCACTCCAAAACTGCTAGAACTTGTACAGGAATTCAGTAAAGTGTCAGGATGTAAAATCAATGCACAGAAATCAGTTGCATTTCTTTACACCAACAACAAGACAGAGGAAAGAGAAATTAAGGAGTCAATCCCATTTACAACTGCACCCAAAACCATAAGATACCTAGGAATAAACCTAGCCAAAGAGGCAAAGAATCTGTACTCAGAAAACTATAAAGTACTCATGAAAGAAATTGAGGAAGACACAAAGAAATGGAAAAATGTTCCATGCTCCTGGATTGAAAGAACAAATATTGTGAAAATGTCTATGCTACCTAAAGCAATCTACACATTTAATGCAATCCCTATCAAAATCCCATCCATTTTTTTTCAAAGAAATGGAACAAATAATCCTAAAATTTATATGGAACCAGAAAAGACCTTGAATAACCAAAGGAATATTGAAAAAGAAAGCCAAAGTTGGTAGCAACACAATTCTGGACTTCAAGCTCTATTACAAAGCTGTCGTCATCAAGATAGTATGATACTGGCACAAAAACAGACACATAGATTAATGGAACAGAATAGAGAGCCCAGAAATAGACCCTCAACTCTATGGTCAACTAATCATCGACAAAGCAGAAAAGAATGCCTAATGGAAAAAAGACAGCCTCTTCAACAAATGGTGTTGGGAAAATTGGACCGCCACATGCAGAAAAATGAAATTGGACCATTTCCTTACACCACACATGAAAATAGACTCAAAATGGATGAAGGACCTCAATATGAGAAAGTAATCTATCAAAATCCTTGAGGAGAACACAGGCAGCAACCTCTTCGACCTCAGGCACAGCAACTTCTTCCTAGGAACATTGCCAAAGGCAAAAGAAGCAAGGGCAAAAATGAACTATTGGGACTTCATCAATAGCAATAGCTTATGCACAGCAAGGGAACAGTTAACAAAACCAAAAGACAACTGACAAAATGGGAGAAGATATTTGCAAATTACATATCAGATAAAGGGCTAGTATCCAAAATCTATAAAGAGCTTATCAAACTCAACACCCAAAGAACAAATAATCCAATCAAGAAATGGGCAGAGGACATGAACAGACATTTCTGCAAAGAAGACATCCAGATGGCCAACAGACACATGAAAAAATGCTCCACATCACTCAGCATCAGGGAAATACAAATCAAATCCACAATGAGATACCACCTCACACCAGTCAGAATGGCTAAAATTAACAAGTCAGGAAATAACAGATGCTGGTGAGGATGTAAAGAAAGGGGAACCCTCCTACACTGTTGGTGGGAATGCAAGCTGGTGCAACCACTTTGGAAAACAGCATGGAGGTTCCTCAAAAAGTTGAAAATAGAGCTACCTTTTTTTTTTCCAATTTATTTATTTTCAGAAAAACAGTATTCATTATTTTTTCACCACACCCAGTGCTCCATGCAAGCTGTGCCCTCTATAATACCCACCACCTGGTACCTCAACCTCCCACCCCCCCCACCCCCCGCCACTTCAAACCCCTCAGATTGTTCTTCAGAGTCCATAGTCTCTCATGGTTCACCTAGAGCTACCTTATGACCCAGCAATTGCACTACTGGGTATTTACCCTAAAGATACAAACATAGTGATCCAAAGGGGCATGTTCACCCGAATGTTTAAAACAGCAATGTCCACAATAGCTAAACTAGGAAAGAACATAGATGCCCATCAATCAGCAGATGAATGGATAAAGAAGATGTTATATATATATATATATATATATATATATATATCCACACACACACACACACATACACAATGACACAATGGAATACTATGCAGCCATCAAAAGAAATGAAATCTTGCCATTTGTGATGACATGGATGGAACTAGAGGATATTATGCTTAGCGAAATAAGTCAATCAGAGAAATACAACTATCATATTATCTCCCTGATATGAGGAAGTGGAGATGCAATGTGGGGGTTTGGGGGGGTATGAAAAGAATAAATGAAACAAGATGGGATCAGGAGGGAGACAAGTCATAAGAGACTCTTAATCTCACAAAACTGAGGGTTGCTGGGGGGAGGGGGGTCGGGAGAGGGTGGTGGGGTTATGGACATTGGGGAGGGTATGTGCTATGCTGAGTGCTGTGAAGTGTGTAAACCTGGCGATTCACAGACCTGTACCCCTGGGGCTAATAATGCATTATATGTTTAATAAAAAATTAAAAAATTTAAAAAAAAAGGAAACATGACCTCAAGATTATGGTGAGTTTTAAATCTTCACAAAAAATTTAATGATAAACCAAACCAACAAAACTCCCCACCATGTAGACCAAGTCTAGGTAGAATAAATACAACTTCTTAGAGCAGAATGGGACCTTCGGGTCCCCTGTTTGGGACCCTTTCCTGGAAGAGTGAGGCCTGAGTCAAGCACAGGCTCAGGTCCCTGGAGCAGGGTGGCTCTGCCCTGGGGGAGCGCCTGGCCATCAGCCTGTTCTCTGAGCAGACTTTCACACCAGCTCTTTGCAGCTACTGGTTTTGGCGTCCACATGGCAGAGCTGATTCATGGGACAGAGGATCCACCAACTCCCTGGGGTCTGGCATGTGCACGCCAAGCCCCGCCCGCCCACACCAGCAGCGTCACTGGGTCCAGCGTCCCGGGTCCTATAGGACCCTGGGGAACCTAGGAACCTCGTGATCCATGCCTCGCTTTTTCCAGGAAACTAGACTTGAGAAAAGTGGGCAGCTTGCCCAAAACCACACAGCCTGTCAGAGGTGCAGTGAGAGTTGAATCTCTGCCAGAGCTGGCACACGTCTTCCAACTGGCCTCCGCCTCCCAGGCCTGCCGCTCCCCTTCCACCCCCACAAGAACTATGTGCAGGGTTGCGAAGATCAGACAGCATGTCTTCACACGTCTCGATTCACACTGGCTCTGGGATTCCAGGGTGAATTCGTTTCCCATATTAAACAGAAACAGGAGCAACGTGGTACTTAGAGTAGACAAGTAAAGGACAGTACCAGGAAAATTATTTGCCAAAAAAGGTGCCACTTTCACATTAGACCTACAAATTAGGTCCTTGCTGCTTTATCTGCCTTAAAATAAAATAAATTAAAATGGAGTAAAATAAAAGCATAAATCACTAAGGAAGAATTCGTTGACTTATCATATCAGAGGGTAACAAAGACTTTTCTAAGCAAAACCTGAACAAAAATCCATCAAGGGAATAATCTGCTACATCAAGTAAAAACGCTTTGCATACCTAGGAATGCCATAATCAAGTTTAAAGACAAATAACAAGCGGGAAGAAATTGTCCAAAGTACAGGGCAAAGTTTTGATATTTTTATGTTTCAAAACATTCAAAAATCATTAAGAAAAGGATAAATATAAAGAAAGGGGGAAATATTTGATTGAGGAGTTATAAAGAAGAAATATGAGGGGACAAAAGAAGTGTTTGAACTTAACTTACCAAAGATTGACTTTAAAAGAGTTAAGATTAGAAGTTCTGAACCACTAAGGTGAAAAATGAAAAGATTCAAGAACCCCCTACTGGGCAGAGAGGTAGAGAAGTATATCTCTGTTACAGGGAGAAAGTAACAAGGTTTCAGTCTGTAGAAAATCTGATCCCATGCAACACTGGCCTCTCTGAAGGCTTCCAGGAAATTATGGGAAGGGGCAGTCAGTCACATAGATGACCTTGTTAATCACCTCCCTGTTCTAATAGTGAGAAATTGGAATGTTCCCCAGAGTGAATGTATAACCCCAGAGCCAAGCAATGGGAAGGCAGGCAACCATAGTGTGAGTCATGGTGCAGTGTACTTCCCACACATCCTTACATGGACACACACTGGACGATTTTACACCATGTATGAATGTTGGCTGTGGTTGGGTGATAGGCTCTAAGCAGTTTAATGGAATTCTATTTGAAGACAAGCACACGATTTATAAATTAATCTAATAGAATAATCATATTTTCATTTTGTTCAGAAGTAGACAACTACTACAATTTTGTTTAAACACAGAATGAAGAGTAGTCATAATATCAATATCCTGGGTATTGTCTTAAGAGAAAGAGAAGAAAGAATCCTCTGAGTGACTACAGTTTTTCAAGAACACTGAATGCAGAAAGAAGGAGAGAGATAACAATGATATCTGGAGTTGAGGATCATCCTTGAAGTCTGGGTCAGAGTTTATTTTCTCTTTATACTCTCCTCTATTCTTCCAGAGTTCCACAGAGAATAATTGTTACTTGTAAAATAAACACATTGTTAAAAATAGTATTTTCCTCCACTGCTTTATAAAAGGAACAACTAGCTTGGGCAGGGACAGACTGCATTTGTATAATTACAGCAAACAAATTATGCTGTACTAAGGTTTGTGGATTTTATGTCCATCAGTTTTATTGTTTTCCAACCAATAAATCAGAAATCCCATCTCCATCATTGTGCTTTGTCTGCAATAAATGATGAACAACTTCCTCTGGGAAGATGTTCAGCTACGTAAGGGCCGTCAGAATTCCACATAATTATCCTCATTCTTAAATGCAGAGAATCTTTTTTATTCTTCTATCTCAACTGACAGAAACCCCAAATCCCTTTATCCTGGAGCAAAGGTGAAGACAATTCTATTTCTGTCCCAAGTGACCTCACACCGTTTCTTTGGTGAAGGATCTGTTGCCATGGAAATGGCTTTTCCATGCAACCCTCAGGCTGCCCAGGTGTGGCGTCATTTCTCCAGTGGGTCTCTGTTCTGGTTGGACCCATTAGGGCAGGGTGGTGTCGTGTCTGGATCAGCTACAGAGGATCGGCTGCCAAAGAAAATAACTCAGAAGCTGTCACACTGGGCAAGGCGTTTGCCTCTTCTAGAAGTTTCCAGACCTCAGCTCTTATATATCAAAGACAACTCTTGAAATAGCTTCAACTCTGACCTGGCAATCCAGCTTTGGCCCAGCAGCCTGCTGTGCGTGCAGGGAGAACACAGGCCTTGCACACCATGCAGCGGGCTCCCAGAAGCTATTGCAGCTGAGACTGAGAGGTGCTGGGGATGCCCCGGACTCTTGGGGGTGCCTTCCCACCCACGTCCCCACGCTCCTCAGCCTCTCTGGGACCACGACACCCCTGGCACCATCTCGGGCAGGTCTCCCTTCCTTTTCGGGCACAGTCTCCATTCCCACCCTGTCCGTTCCACATGGCACACGGGTACCAGTGGTAGAGGAGCAGATGGTAGAGGAGAGTTCACAGCCCACCAGGACCCCTTGTTTGCACAGGCTTCTCAAGAAGCCCTTGAGGAGAGCTCAGATTCTGGGTCCCCAATGCAGGGTCCATGGAGTCCAGTTTGGGGCTCAGTCCCTCCCTGGCCATGGGTTCATGGGGAAGTCCCACCCCATCTCCAGATAATGGGACAATGCTGGGAGGACTGAGCATGGAATCGGTACCCATGGGAAGGAATGAAGATGTCATTCACTGAGCACCTGCTCATAGACATTTCATAGACTCCTTGTTAATTCTCGCAAAAATCCTCTGAAATGTGCACTACCGACGTTACTCACTAGACAAGGCTCAGAGAGGCTGGGCAACACGTCTCCACTTCCGACGATTACAACCAGTGGTGTCCCAGCTAGTCTGCTCCAATACAGCACTTTTCTCTGCTTCTCCCTGCCCCTCAGTTCAAACAATAAAGCCAGCTTCCTGGACAGAACGGCCACCCCCAGCACTCTGCTAGATACAAATACATAAAACCACCACCAGCTGGTTTGTTGATGTGCTTTGAACTGTAGCATTTATCCACTTGGCTAATAAATATCACATCTATGCAGAAAGAATCCTAGTTAATGGATATGCAAATGCAGCCACTGAGGAAACAGGGCGTGGGATTATGGTTGAAAGGATTGAGGAAATATTAGTATTTATCTCTATGAACGGAGGCAAAGGGCGCTACCGAGTTCGCAGTGGCTTGTGCGTCACCTTGTTGTTTGTAGAAGGCTGGTTGCAAAACTCTAAATGACAGTTTGAATTCTTTTTCCATACTGGGCGCTTTGCTTCCAAGTGGGGGAAGGACTGAGCCTCCTGACGCCAGCTGGAAGAATCCCCAGAGGCCACAGTGTGCTGTCTGGGGAGAGCAGAGAGCAGGCTCGTCCCTCAACAGGGGCTCTAGCAAGGCTGGGCTCGCGACCCCCTCTTTGCCTGTGTCTGGGCGGAGATGGAGAGGATATGGAAGGCACCATGGGAGCCACAAGCTCAGAAAAGAGTGTTCCTTCCCTTTGGGCTTTCTGGAGCAGGAACTCTGCCATGTGGTTAAAGCCATGGGAAACACTGCCTTCCCAGAACCAGGAACCAATTCCCCTGACTCCTATCTGAGCCCCAGATGCCCCTGCAATGTACCCTTGTATCTTCATATCCCTTATTATTCATTACATTATTATATATTGTGTGTTATATATTAATTATGTTATTGTAAATAATCTATCATTATTTTGGAGTTGAATCCAGATTTTTTAGTGAATGTGCTTTGCAGAGGTCAAAATCGATGACTGCCTTTCACGCAGCCCCTCTGCGTGGCTGAGATTTACATAAGGAGACTCCTTTTATCCCTCACCAGGCACTGGGGGAGCCCTGAGCTGATGACCGCAGAGGCCTGGTGACAGCTGCCGTGGTTTGGGGAGCTGCTTAATACAGATTTGTGTGGATTTGGGGAAGATGGGACATTTGTTTGACACTCAAAACGGTTTCCAGCCTGAGCAGCATAGCTGGTGATGGTTCCGCGTAGAAGCTGGCATGTTTCCAGGCCTTCAAGGCCTTGGTCCCTCCGTGGTGCTGGCTGCTTCACACCAGGCAGCAAATCCCACTGAGATTCAGGAAATCTAACTCCACTGAACCCCATCTGTAAGCATCGATGCCCAGAACCACCTGGATGGGGGAGGTGAAGAGTCTCCTGACCATCGAAAGTAGTTTCTCAAACTCCCAGGTAGTTTCTCTGTAAGGAAGTAGTTTCTCTAACAATCCCCTCATGGTGTATCCCCTCGGGCCAGCACTTCACCTTCAGCGTCTGAGACCTTTGTGTGGGTGGAACTGAACCCAGGAGAGGTTGATTGTGTAGCTCTGCGCGAGGGTTCTAAGCCCCACTGGGGAATTCAGGGAGGACTGGAGGGCCTCCAGGCACCAGGGAAGATTTCTGAGAGAAGACTGTCCCTGAGTTGGGTTCCACACATAATGAGGCTGTGAAGGAGGAGGATCTGTGCCAAGGAAGGCTGGGCACAAAGGCGAGGAGGCAGACCAGGGCCTGGCCAGACCAGGGCATGACCTGGATGGATGTGGGGCAAGGTGACACGGTCAGAGCAGGGCCCCTGAGATGACCCAAGTGTCTGGGGAGGGAAAAGGGCGTGAACCCCGGGACCCTGACTTCTCCAGTCATCCAAGCCTGGTGCAAGTCCCCTCAGCCACTTACCAGAGGACAGCCTCTGAGAGCCTCTGCTTTCCCTGCTGCAAAATGGAGGCTTGCAAAAGAAGGAAGAGGACCTTGGGGAAGGACAGGGACCTTTCTCCTACTCTGTGATCCTCTTTGGTCCCGTGTTCTAGCCTGAGCCTCCGAACTCCATCCCCCTTTTTTAAAAAACACAGTTCATAAAGATAAACACCAGATTAAATTAAAGCAAAAACTCTAGGGAAAGGAAAAACAAAATGAGGGGACCCAAGACTGAGGTCAGCATCCGAGACGCAGCCTATGAGGATCCTTATACCTGCCAGGGAAGAGCTTCCATGCAGTCCCGGGCTTTCTGGCAGCAGGAGGGGAGACTTGATCGGGTGCATGGGTCAGAGGGTCCCTTAGGAGGAAGGCAAGGAACAAGTCACTTTCACAGAAGCGCGAAGACACCTGGCTTTCCTCCTCCAATTGACACTGGGCTGTCTGTCCATTGTCTATCTGTCCATCATCTATCCATCTGTCTACTATCTTCTATCATCTACCTTCCCACTTTCACAGAGAACGTTCTCTGCTCAGTATACAGAAACTCCTCTATGTACAAACTCCCACTTGGGGAGCTCTAACCTCATCAACAGAGCTAAACAACACCCTGAGTGGAAGTGCCAACTCCACCCCACTCGCAATGGTGATGGCAGTGACCTGTATCGTGAGGCTCAGGACCAGAACACAGCAGGACTTGGGGAACTGCGCTGGTTTAGAGGATGAGACTGTGCACGTTTGCTTTCCTAAGTCACCGTGCAAAATCAGATGACTTAAAAATTGTTCAGAACTTACATGGCTGTTTCTGGGAGCTGAGATGTTGACCCCCACGGGTGATTAAGGATTATAAATCCTTATACTAAATTAAGCTGGAGGCATGGAATAACTGCCTTTTTTCTTTTTCAGGAACTTGTACTGGAACATGGAAATGTTTGCAAACATTCTATAGATTAAATTGGTATCTGAAAATGTACACCTTTGATTCACCCTTCATTTCTTGCAACTATTAAATACAATAAAAAATAGGAAAACTGCCACATTGTTGCTCTGTGTTTAGGAAAACAGTAGTTTGCTGCCTGTATTAATCATTTTAATAACTGACTAGTGCTATGCGTCTCTCCCTCATCAGCCAGAGCACTGAATGGACTCTAGAATCTCTTCTCTGTACATCTTTAGTAAGAATTAGAGAAGCGAGTTGGGGGAAATTGGAAGGGGAGGTGAATCAGGAGAGACTATGGACTCTGAAAAACAATATGAGGGGTTTGAAGTGGCGGGGGGGTGGGAAGTTGGGGTACCAGGTGGTGGGTATTATAGAGGGCACGGCTTGCATGGAGCACTGGGTATGGTGAAAAAATAATGAATACTGTTTTTCTGAAAATAAATAAATAGGAAAAAAACTTTAAAAAGGAAAATTAATAAAAACATCTGGGAATTTCAAAAAAAAAAGAAGTAGAAAATTGTCGTTATTAAAGGTGATAATGGGATCCTAATACAAATTTGACAAATTCATCCTCTCTGTTGAAATGGACTCACTTTTCTCACCCAGCTCATTCACTGAACTAAATTACAAAGCTTTGCCTTTGATTTTTGATGCCTTCATTTTGTTCTGACAGCTCCGGCTTGACCACCAGGCTTTCTGAGCAACACTCTGACTGATAGGAGAATCATCTCTCCATGCTGCATCGCACCTGCCAGCAGGCTGCCGAGTCCTGTTGAGGCTACGTTGACTCTGGTCCACCCAGCAGGCTGCTGCTTCCTGTGGCCCAGCAGGGCCGTGCCTGGTGACTACCCAGATACTGACCAGTGACTGATTTTATCACCCACCTTTGAGAGTACACGTTAAAGAAATGGGAATTGCTGCTGTGGCTATAACTTTGACTATAGCCTAGTGACGTTGCTTTCCAATTGCTTTGCAGTGAATTCAAATACGAAGGGACCATTTTTTCACAGCATATATGGCATTTGTAATAGAGCAGACCGAGTACTGCTCCCTCTACTAGGGCCTTATTTACTTTGGAGTGGGGGACTTCTCTCATTTTACTGCTTACTGCCTTTCCACTCTGAAGGCTGGTTCCAGCTCCTCCGTCACCCCTCCCAAGATACGCTGAACCACAGCAACACTGTGCGTGCTACACCCATGTGTGGGGGTGAGACGCATGACAGGGGCAGTGAAACTGGGCCAGGGACACAGACTAGGGCTGTGTCAGGCAGAAGAAAAACCAGGAGGAGTCATGGCAGTGGAAGGAAGAAAGGTTTTCAAAGAGGTCAAGAGAATTATAACCCAGGATGCCTGGTGGCTCATTTGGTGAAGCATCTGCCTTCAGCTCAGTCATGATTCCAGGGTCCTGGGATCGAGCACCAAGTCAGGCTCCCTGCTCAGCATGGAGTCTGCTTCTCCCTCTCTCTCTGTCCCTGCTCCTGTTCTCTCTTTCTCTCTCTCTCTCTCTCTCTCTCTGCGTCTCTTTCTCAAATAAATAAAAGAAAACCTTTTTTTTTTTTTAAAAAAAAAAAGGGTATTAAAACTCATCGACTGTTTAGGTAAGATGGCAACAGTCATATCCATGGAATTTGGCAACATGGCAGGCATTGATGGTCTGGGGAAATGACACTTCAGTGGGTAGAGAAGGGTGGTTAAAATGATCTGTTATGGTGACTAGAAGGGGAAGCATCACCATAACTTGGAGCTGAGAAGTGACAGGTAGCCGGAGAAGTTCATGTGCCATTTGTTTTCTTGGTTCATTTTAGGACAGGAGGTACGAGAGCTAATGTCTCCAAATTGAATGATGGGGAAGAATCTAATGAGATGGGAGAGAGAGACCTGTTGGATGGAGATTCTTTGAAGGAAGAGAGGAGGGGATTCAGAACGCAGGTGGGGGGCCTGCACCTCTCGGGAGCAGGGGTCTCCTGCCAGGGGAAAGTAGAGAGATGACAAGAGGTCACAGGTCTGTGGGTGGTGGGGCAGTGCGTGGCACGGACGTCAGGGAGTCATGGGCCAGCCATCTCGATGGCCTCTTCTCTCAGACACCAGCTTTAGATGCATGGGACTGACTGTTCCCACATTCATTTGTTCACAGCCAAAAGCTTCACAACATGCTGAAGAAAAAACAAGGGGTTCTTGTCCCTGACATTTCTTTGATCATCACTCACTGGCAGTTCCCAAGGAAGGTCTTTTCTACATGCTGGTCTGCACTTACATCGCAGCTCCTGATGTGGGAAGGCCCCTCCCAGCATAGGACCAGAGATGGCTGGAGCGTGAATGGCTTTTCGCCTGTACCCTGACCCTCTCATTTCAGAGTAGGAAACAGGAAGAGTGAGTCCAGACTAATTGTATGGAATTTTAAAGGGATGATATAAATTTCTGTACCTGTGTTTTAAAAAAATATTTTTGTGTGTGTTTGGAATTAGAGCAAACCTGACAATTAGTATTGTATATGTGGGAGCTAATCTAGTGGAGAAGATCCAGTAAATGAAAATTCCAGAAGCCATCCGCCCTCCCTGTGTCATAGTACAGCCTCCCAAAGAACTACCCAGAAGGGAAGTATCTTCAGGAGCACCCAGTCCAAACCATGAGAATCACCCACTGTCTGTATCTTTCAGGAATTCCTGTGGTCACCCACACCAGTGGTTTCAGATGAAAAAATGGCCATAATAAGCCAGTTGACCTGTAGTCTCTGAATGAGGTCACTCTGACATGCTCTAGTTGGAAGAAACTCCCTCTAGACCATCTACATCCTGTGCACTTGAATTTACTGAGATTTCCTTATTATAGCAACATAATCTAGGTCACTCTTTCAATAGGTTGTCCTCTCAATTTGATTTTTTTAAGATTTTATTTTTATTTATTTGACAGACAGAGATCATAAGCAAGCAGAGAGGCAGCAGAGAGAGAGGAGGAAGCAGGCTCCCTGCTGAGCAGAGAGCCTGATGCGGGGCTGGATCCCAGGACTCTGAGATCATGACCTGAGCCGAAGGCAGTGGCTTAACCCACTGAGCCACCCAGGCACCCCTCAATTTGATTTTTTAACCCCTATAGCCAGCAGAACAGTAAATATTCAAAGCTATGCTCCTACTCAACTATAGAATAAGACCAATACTTTGATTTGCCAACCTCACCAGGGAATTAGGAGGCACAGAGGAAATAATGCTGAGAATATTTGCTAACATGGAAGTTCTCCAAAAGGTATAGTTAGCCCTTTCTTACTGTACCACACTTCAGTTAACTAGAAAAAAATGAGGCTAGGTTTCTGGCTAATTGAACTGGAGGATTAATCAAATAATCTTTTCGCTTCAACCTATGTTAGCTAAAAATTTCCTAAACTGTTTGTTCACTTCCAATCTTTAGTTACAGTATCTAGAGGACAACATGAACTGCCCCCGCCCCCTTGGCTGAAGGGAGGGACACAGAAGCGCAGGGTCAGGCATGAATGGTCGGGGCTGACCAAGAGGAATATTGGCCCCATTAGTGTATGTGTTAGTTTCTGATCCATTTCCCTGCTATGACAGGCCCAACAGAGACAGCAGCCATAACTGTCTGTTCACAATGGGACCTGAGGGCAAACACGACATCTTACCTTCAGCAGGTGCACAATTAATATTTGTTACGTGAAGAAATTTTTGATATTAGGCTTGTGTTTGCTTCCCTTGTTTCGAAAATAGAAAATAATTCATATTATTGATATTTTTTAAAAGATTTTATTTATTTATTTGATAGACAGAGATCACAAGTAGGCAGAGAGGCAGGCAGAAGGAGAGGAGGATGCAGGCTTCCTGATGAGCAGAAAGCCCGATGCGGGGCTCAATTCCAGGACCCTGGGATCATGACGTGAGCCGAAGGCAGAGGCTTTAACCCACTGAGCCACCTGGGCACCCCATAATATTGATATTCTAACTGGATGAAATAATTTAGGGTCTTACTGTCCTCAAAAAAATCATGATTATTTTCAAATGGAAAATCAGAATATTCAAAGAATGACCATTGATTGCTCTGTCTACATGATATCAATGCATAAATTAAGAACTTTTTTAAAGCAATAATTCCTAGTATCTGGCATCACGATGGCAAAACCCAGAGGCTGTCACTGGGTTGGAACAGGACTTCGGGGGTTGTGGGAAAAAGTAGGTAGAGAGATGGATGTCAAAATTTGGCCAGATGAGACATGGGTTGGGTTAATGATAAATAACAGGAAAGTCTGGGATAGAGGTTTACTAGACAAGCAAATGTTAGAAGCCTAAAGAAAATTGTCCACCTCTTCTATTATTATACAGTCAAAATCAGAACAAAATTACTATAACTTTGAAACAACTCAAACCAAACACACAAGTTTTGCTCTATGCTCCCATGTAAAAAGGGTCCTGCCTTAGCTTCAGAGTTAAATTTCCTTTTACTAATGAAGGTTCAATGAAAAATGTAATGCTGTTCCACTTCCAAAATGATCTGACTTGTTGAGAGCATGAGCAATGATGGAAATCCTGAGGCTTTGGCTGAATTTTTGGCATATTCCCCAAGGGAGTGTAATGAATAGAACTGGAGGTCCTTGTGACCACAGCTCAGGCAGAAACTCTACTTCTTGATGGTAGGTCTTCTCAAAGACAGACTGGTTTGGGGGTGATCCCAAGAAATTCATCTCCAAGTTCTTTGACCTCATTTTGGAAATTACTCCTGTCTATCCCAAAGACAAAGGAGCCCACACGCAGTGTACTGGATTATAGGATTTAGCAATCCAACTGCCATTTAAATGCCATGAAGCTTATGAGAGCTACAGTTTTCAATATGTGTACATGGATAATAATATATTAACTTGTGGAGCACTGCACGTTTTGTGAGAAAACACTCAATCCTCCCAGGCATTTTGTAAATTAAAGCTCAGAGACCGCAGTGTTTTAAATCATACAGAAAGTGAACAAAGTGAAGATTCAAACACAGGTCTTCCACTACAAGTTGAAAGACACCTAAATTTAATCCTTTTAGCAGTCATACTGAATTGCCACCTCCCCTTACTGGAAAACAAATTCCACAAGGACAAAAATTTGTGTCTGTTTTTATACAGGTGTATCCCTAGTACTGGGGGGCATAACATGCTCAAATGTTTTCGGGAAAGGGTGGGAGGGATAATGGGAGGAAGGGAAAGAGGGCGGGAAGGAAGGAAGGAAGTTAGGAAGGGAGGGAGGGAGGGAGGGAGGGAAGGAAGGAAATGTCTCACTTAACCATGAACATCTAAATGGAGGAGCAGAAATACCAGGAGTTGGAGACAGAGAGGGACCACTGGCTGATGAAAGCCAGTGTTATTAAATCAAGAAGCACAGCCTTAAGTCTGAAGCTGTTATGAGTTGTGTCGATGGAGGGGACAGCGTCCATCTACCGTGGATCAGATTCAGGACAAGCAGTGGAGCCTCTAGTGATGACCAGATCTTTCCAAGTTTCTCATTTCAGCTCAAAGCCCACCCTCTGTGTCTGAATCTAAGATGGAGGGTGCACAAGGGAGGTCCTTCCCTTCAACCCCCCTTTGTAAACAACCTGGTGGAAATGAGAATGATGACCATCAACCCTCCTCCACCCTTCATGTCACCTCCATTTTACTCAATCTTATTCAATCTGGTATTTACTGTTTGGAGTAATGCAATGGTGTTTGTTGTCATGTAAGGAAATTTCACAGAATTCTTCGCAGAGGGCTAGCAGGTGATCACATGTGTGCTACGCTGACTTGGCAAATTTCATCATGAGCCATAATAACTTCATTAGGGTCATATTTTGTGCTTCTGGTATAATCAGACCGCACTTTCATAATTTTTAAATTGAATTGGGTAATATAGGATGACTTATCTAGGGGGAACTGGATGGCTCAGGGATCCCAATGTGGCTTGATCCCAAGACCCTGAGATCATGACCTGAGCTGAAAGCAGATGCTTAACCAACTGAGCCACCCAGGTGCCCCACGCTTTAGCAGTTCTGATTGGGGCTTTTACTTGGGAAGACAGAATTTTATAGTAAATTTTTATATCACCAAGGAACTTGCATTCCATGACAACCCACTTACAATGGTATTAAGATAGCTGATGTTGGGCCCCAGCAACGGAGGAAAAACATTCAATAATTTTGGATAGCTCTTCATATGAAATTCATGTAATGAGGATAGATGCAAGGTTTCCAAAAAAGACTTAGAGTAGCACCAACTTATACCTGCTACCCAACATCCTTAAAGGAATGACATTTCCACTTTGATGAATTATGTCTGGACTGGGACCAGTGACGTGGTGATTAATAAGCTGTTTCTCTAAGAATAATGCTTACAAGATGGAAATTTAAAATTTTGAACATCCTGAGGTGTTAGACACCTAAGTGCAAGTCCTCTCAGTGCTGTTTTGCTCATGGCCCTGGACGCTGCTGCCCACCCTCCCCGTGGCCACTGCATCAACCCCAGCTCCTTGCTGCCCTCCTGGATCAGCAGCCTCCTTTTGTGGCTGGTCTGTACACCTCTGCCTCCCCCTCCTGTAGTTCACCACAGGGCTGCTCCCATGAGCTTATTAACATGCAAATAGGATCATGCTGTCCCTGCTTAAAATATTCAAATGAGCACAGCAGGTTTCAGAGGAGTCCACACAGCTGTCAGATGGAACAGAGTGCCCTTGAGGGCCTGCCCCCATCTAGTGGCCTCAGCTTCTGCCCTCATCATTCCGCACCCCATTCTCCCATGGCTCCTACAATTTGCAGTTCCCCAGGCAGATCTGCGCTTGCTCCTATCTCTGCTACCTACTACCTACCTGCTGCTGTCTCTACCTAAATCAGGCTTCTTCACCAGAAATATGTCCTCACTTCCTTTAAAACTCAGGCAATTTCTCCCCCACCATCCCGGGAGGGGAACTGGTGGTCCCCAGCATGCCCTCTTCCCAGGTCCCTTGGTTCTCCAGCTCATCTTCTTCTGCCCTTAAATGCCAAAGTCCCTCAGGATGGCCAGAACCCATTCTCTTCAAGTTAAACTCTTCCTGCAATCTCGTTTATGCTGGGACTTTAGGCATTAGGCACCTTCTATGGACTGAATACTCTGCAATCTCCTGTTGCAGTCCACTTTGAGCTCCAGACCCACAAACTCTCACCACGTCCTTGACAGCTCCACATAGATGTCTAGCTGGCTTCCCAGATTCAACATGCTCAAAACTCCTCCATGCCCACTCTCCAAAGGAACCCTGACTCTATCCTGTAGTGGCATGTCAGTGGATGAGGTCATCGTTCAGCCTCTTGCTCAAGACTAAAATCTGGGGGCACCTGGGTGGCTTAGTAATTAAGCATCTGCCTTCAGCTCAGGTCATGATCCCAGTGTCTTGAGATCAAACCCTGCATCAGGCTCCCTGCTCTGCAGGAATCCTGTTTCTCCCTCTCTTGCTTCCCCTCCTTGTAATCCATCTATCACTATCTCTTTATTTTAAAAACAAAAACAAACAAACAAACAAAAAACTAAAATCTGAAGATGTCTTTGACCTCTCCTCACACCCAATATGGCCAGTTCTATGTACTACCCCAATGTTGCACTTTCTGTCTCTCCCATTACCCATCGTCATCTCTGCCAAAAAACTTCTATTATTGCTTCCCTCACTGGAGACCTCACTGGTCTCCATGCAGCTCCCCCTCATCCCCTAATCAATCTGTTCTAACCATCATGTCTATGTCTATAAGGGTCTTTAAAAATGAAAATCAATCCATGTCTCTTCGCAACATGGACTCCTTTGTGGATTACCACTATCTTTGATAGAAGCCAAAATCCTTAGGAGAAGGCATCAGCTCCTGTTCTAGGCTCATCTCTCTCCACCACTCCCCTTCCCAGATGCAAATGCTCTAGATTGTTCTCAGTCTTTCTTTTAGCAGGTTATTTTTTAGAGCAGTTTAAGGTTCAAAGCAAAATTGAGAACAAGGAAGAGAGTTCCCATGTACCCCCTGGCCTCTCACGTACAACCCCCCCCCCACTCTCAATATCCCCACTGGGAGTGGTACACTTGTTACAATTTGTTGCACCTACACTGACACATCATCATCACCCAAAGTCCATAGTGTACACTAGGGTTCACTTGACACCCTACATTCCATGGGTTTGGATAAATGTATAGGACATGTATGTACCATTA
The DNA here is from genome assembly GCF_020171115.1 of Neogale vison. NCBI lineage: Eukaryota > Metazoa > Chordata > Mammalia > Carnivora > Mustelidae > Neogale > Neogale vison. The sequence continues at coordinate 44,299,475 of NC_058093.1, forward strand.
TGGTGCCATTCAGAATGGTCTCATCAACTTAAAAATCCTCCATGCTCTGCTTTCTCCTCCCTTCCTCCCCGCTAAGCCCTGACAACCATGGATATTTTTACTGTCACTATAGTTTTGCCTTTTCCAGAATGTCATAGACTTAGAATCATGCAGTACGTAGCCTTTTCAGATTGGCATCTTTCACTTAGGAATCTGTATTTAATTTTTTTCCATGTCTTTTCATGGCATGTTATAACTCATTTCCTTTTAGCGCTGAGTAATACTCTATTATCTGGATGTTACATGGTTTATTTAATCATTCACCTACTGAGGGACATGTCCATTACACCCAAGTCTTGGCAATTATGAATAAAGCTGCTGTAAGGATCTATGTGCAGATTTTTGTGTATATGTAAATTTTCAACTCCATTGTGTCAATACCAAGAGTGCAATTATTGGGGTATATGGTAAAAGTATGTTTATTTTATAAGAAATGGTAAACTGTCTTTCAATGTGGCCGTACCACTTGCTGTTCCCACTAGAAATAAATGAGAGCTCCTATTGCTCCACGTCTTTATCAGCATGGGTGTTGCCAGCATTTTGGATTTTAGGCATTCTGATGGATGTCTAGCAGCATTTAGTCCTTTGAAAACCCAGTGAGCATTGTCCCACATGACCTTTGAGCCATCTGTTCCACTGCCTATCTTACCCATTCCCCAAAGCCCTCCTATTCACCTGGATCACCCTTGCCCCACTTTCAGGTGTTGGCCTTTGTGTTGGTCCACGTACATCCTTTAAGAAGCAGACACCAAGCTGGAATTGGATGAACCTGAGATTTATTAGGGAAATGCCTGTGAGGGGAGAAGGGGAGGGGCCAGAGAAGGCTGGAGGGTCATCAGACCACGAAGCAGGTCTGACTTTTTGTTGAAGAAATGGGGAAGGATGGGAGGCTGGTGAAAGATTTGTAGACCACATTGCATCTGAAGAAAATTTGCCTGACCTGCCAGTTATGGGGAAACATAGTTTCAGTGTTCACATATTATAGATTTCAGAGCACAACAGCTAGGACATTGGTCTGATAGTGTCCCTGTAGTCGGAGATCTAAGAGGTATGTTTCCAGTCTCCACAGCCTCTGGATCCCTGGGGAGACTTCCGTGCTAGTTCAGCACCCTACATTAGGACTCACATAACAACAAAAACTCTTCCTTGATAATGCTTATTAGATGTTTATTTTTTTACTTGTTTTAATACCCATTTGCTCAGTTAGACTAAAAGCTCCATGAGGTCAAGAATTATGTCTGCTTGTTCCCTGTTGAATTCTCAGTACCCCATAGATAATTTGAATCAAGATGTTCTTAATAAGGATGTCCCAAATGAATGAACAAATGAATGAGTGGACAAAAGTACAAATATAGTCATAAGATAAAAGCACCTCCTAGACATTTATAACTGTGATGTCCAGGCAGAACTCATAGGTGCCGAGACAGAATTCAGGACCTGGTTGGATTCAGAGCAATTCTAGGTACCTGATCAAGCTCTTCTTCCTGCCCCTCATCTGTTTCTGCTTCTCTTTTGTGTGTCTTTTCTTCTCACTGCTAACTTGTCAGTTATAAAAATTTCCAAATTTAAATTCTGACAGAGATGAGATGCTGCTTTTGTCTAGGATATAGAAAAGGGGAAAGATTGTCAATCTGCCCTAATAGTAAGGAAAAGTGGTATGTAACAGAATCATATCTTTTCTTCAACCAAGCAGGGTGCTGAGGTTAAAGGGCCACAAAGTAGCCTGAAATCCAAGGACAAACTGGTCTCTGCAAAAGAGAAACAGAACACAAACACATGAGGAAGACATTCCAAACACCATACAAGCAGATAAGAGGGACTTTGCAAGAACTTTGTAAAGTCGAGTGTGGGGTGTGACAGTATGGAGCCTCCTGGGATTCCCAGATACAGAAGGAGATTGCAACTATCAAAGGATTCTCCCTGGGCCCCTGCCAGGTACTCTCTAATGAGATGGGGAGTGTGGGGTAGGAGTTGAGAGAGTGTCTCCCCAGCTCATGCATAACTGAGGGAAGAAACTGGCATATGGAACAAAGCTCAAGCCACTGTGGAAATGCCAAAAACCTCTGTCACCTCCAGGGCTTAAGTGAAGACTCATTGTATCTCTGGAAAGAGTGGAAGAAAAATCCCTCTGTCCATAGGATCAAAGATCAAGGAGTCCTGGGCCTACGATTCTATGCCAATGTCATTAACTATCTCCTAATGGAGAAGGGCTGGGTACAAGATAATTTGTTTTCCATGAAGAGGAGGGGAAGAACCACAGAGAAAGCCTCATCTCAGAGACCCAGACACACAGAGTCTGCCTAAGACAGAAGCTGGACCAGGGCAACAAAGATTCCCCATCATCTCCCCCACAAAGCTAAAAGAACTACAGTCTATAGCTTAGAGAAGGGCAAGACCATGGACAGAGAGCCTGTCTCAGGACTAGTCTCACAGAGAAGGCTGGAAACAGAGTGGGAATTTTGAGAAACCCCTTTAGTGCCCACTTGAAGCACAAGGGACCACTGGAGCTGGTGGGGCACTGAAGGTAACTCAGCAACACCAAAATCAAGCTGTAATTCAACTCCTCATGTGATTGACTTAACCTCCACAGAGCAGTCTAGCAAAAGGAAAGGTGTGCCCATTTACCAAGAATGAATACTGTTGAGCCCAGACTTTTCTGTTCCATGCACGATGTCTAGCATTTCATCAATAATCATGAGATATAGGAAAAAGAGCAAGACAAAAGTGATCTACCACCAAAAGACAAAATAATCAATGGGTCCAGACTCAGAGATAACTCAAAATTGAAAGTATTTGAGAATTTAAAATAACTATGATTAATATATTAAAGACTCTACTGGAAAAGGTAAACAACATGCATGAACAGATGAAGAATCTCATTGGAGAGAAGCTATTTCAAAAGACTCAAAGGGAAATGCTGGAAATTAAATTAGGTATGAAGAAAACTTCCACAGGCTCATGACTAGACTCAACCCAGCCAGTGAATTACTGAACATAAAGGTAGCCCAATGGAAATGACCAAACTAGAACACAAAGAGAAGAAGGAGGGGAGAAAATAGAACAGAGGGCCCAAGGGCTTTGAGACGATATCTCAAAGTCTAGCATAACTAATTGACATCCCAGAGGGAGAGGTGGGAGGAAGGGAATTGGGACCAGAAGTAATATTTGAAGTAGTATCAGAGAAGGATTTATCAAAACAGTAAAAAAAAAAAAAAATCAGACCACAGACACGAGAAGGTCAGAGAATCTGAAAAACAGGATAAACACTGAAGAAGAATAAACACAACAAGACACATCATATCTGAACTACATGGAAACAAAGATAAAGGAAAAGTCTTGCAAGCATCAGACACATTACCAACGTAAGAGCAAAGGGGAGAATTTGTAGGAGATTTCTTGTTCCAAACTTTGCTAGCTAAATTCCAGAGACAGAGAGAGATTGATCATGGCTGGTCCTGCTAACCACTGTTTTCCCTGTTTGAGTAAAGCTGTGTGTGCAGCTGACTCATAGCTGCGGCCGAGTAACCACATTTACCTCTCCTTGAGCACAGTCTGAATTTCCCATGCCGTGCCTCTGCATACTTTCAAGATAAGAGATTACTTGGAAATAGTTCTGGAAGAAAATTTTGTTTGAATTTGTTGAAAAATGGGTTTTACTTCCAACTATTGTCAAGTTAAGGTATATTGTACAGTCAGTGAACTTGGGCACCAAGGAACAGACTTTTCAGCAAGAAAAATGGAACATTAGAATCTCTTGGAAGGAAAGTCTTTGGGTATAGAGTTCTGAGCATAGCCCAACACAGCACATTTCAGACTACACAGAAAATAAAACCTTGAATGAAACTTTGGGACACCTCACTGCTTATTCAAGGTGTTTTATTACCATGGTTTTTAAAAGAAAAGGGGAGAGAAAATACGGATAATAAAGATTTATTTTCAATTACATTTGCACCCTCTATATTTTTATTCGAACACTTTCTATATTTGAAGAAGTAATAAAGGTTAAGAATCTGTTCTCAGACTATGGCTCTGGCACTTAACACTATTTGACTTTGGAAATGCTAATTTACCACTGAATCTATTCCTTCATCCTCAGAGGATCATTATGAGAGTTAAATAGAATTCAGGACAAGTGCTTAGCACAATGCCTGGCATGCCATAAACACCTAATAAATTTTAGTTGCCGTGAACTTAATTACTACCGTTCTTGTTCATTACATTATTTGGTCAGTGTCATTTTTATCTACGCAAGGACACAATCTGCTAGCTGCCTCTCTGCGTGCCTTACTCTTCAGGTCTTTCCAAAGCCCAAGATGCATTCTTCTGTGACTTTTCACACTCGTTGGTCATTTTCCTTTATGAGGTTTCAAAGGTGAGTGCCAGCTCTGAGCTTGGACGCTGACTTAAGTCTGCACAGACCCAGAACATCATGTGCTTTCCCTGTGATGTAGCCAGAGAAGCTTTCCATCCCTGCCTGGCCCCAGTGTGCACTGTTTGTTGGCTCGGCTCATTTTAGAGGATGAGGCACAATGGGTTAGCATGACTTGATCAGATGACCTTTAACCCAACCAGCACTCAGTGGGTCTGTAAAATTATTTCTAAGAATTGTTTCATTTGCAGTGATTGTCATCAAGCAGATCTGTGTTGTCTACATGGGCATCACTAGCAATGGGACTGTGTTCTAGATCAGAGGCTAGCAAACTTTTCTCTAAAGGACCAGATAGTAAATATTTGGGGACTTTGGGGGCTACACACAATCCTGTTTCATCTTCTTATCGTTTTTGTCTTTTTTTCCCACAACCCTTTACAAATGCAAAAAGTTCTTAGCCTATAAACTGTATGAAAACAGACTATGGACATAAATTGGTCCACAGTTTGCTGACCCCGCTGAGAGATCTCTGATTTCCTTTCTATTAGACAGTTTGGCAATCAGGAAGAACACACACTTACATTTTCTTTTCTTTGTTAGAATCACACTAAAAGTCTTGTTTTCGGCTTTTAGGGAATTGGGACTCTTTCAGAGATTACTTGGAAAAGAAGAGGTATTTCATTGAAATACATTTTGAAATGCATTGTGTGTATTTATCTACACTCCCATACATATGGTCTCTGTATCCCAAGTACTTGAAGTTAATAAAAATATCTGAACTTTTTCATCTGGTTGCCATGGGAACATAGGTTAAGACCAAATGTATATCCTAAACAAGCACCAGGTTTTCTGGCTGATGAAGTATGTCGTGTGTTGACTTTGGAGGGAGTTCTATTTCCACTGTTGCCTGCCTGGCCGACTCTGCTCTCTGTCCCATCCTCCTGCTCCTCTCTGTGTCCCTGTTACACACGTCCTCCTCCGTTGTCTCCTTGTCTGCTAGCCTCTCTCCTCCCCCCTCCTCCTTTCCCTCGCCTCTTCACACCGCTTGCTCTGTGGGCCTCCGAGATGAAGGTCAAACATCTGGTTTCCATCTACCCACACTGTTTAACTGAAGCCCAGCCGACCAGATTTCCTGTTCATAAATCATTACTCATCTGGAGCACACTCAGGACCACTTTGGGGACTGTTTACTCAGAGTATCTCCTTTTTTAGAAGAACTGCCTCCCTTCCATGTCGTTTCAAGTTGGCCAGCATCTCCTAAGTTGATGATTTTTTTCAATTTTTATATTTGAGAAGGAGACAAAAGGGAAGTTTTCTTTGATAAGGCATTTTAACAAATTATATCAGAATTAGAGTTTGGTAAAACACAACAGTTTACCATAGTAGAAGTAGGGCAAACATTGAAAGTACATCTATGATATTAAGGAGGTATGGCGATTGATATTTTACATAAACATTTTTTTTAATATTTTATTTCAGAGAGATAGAGAGAGAGAAAGAGAGTATGCCAGCACAGGCAGACAGAGTGGTAGGCAGAGGCAGAGGGAGAAGCAGGCTCCCCGCCGAGCAAGGAGCCTGATGTGGGACTCGATCCCAGGACGCTAGGATCATGACCTGAGCCGAAGGCAGCCGCTCAACCAACTGAGCCACCCAGGTGTCCCACATAAACATTTTTCAACAGCAGAGATAGTTAACACATACTCACAGATACGTGCCACTGGAAATATAGGCACTGGAAATCCTAACTCATCTACTTCATAACAACTCTGCAAAATAAGGACTCTTATTTTGAGAGAAAAGATAAGTAACATGCCCATGCAGCTGGGAAGTGATCACCCTGTCCTGTGATGGGAACCAGACAGGCTGGCACCAAGTCCATGTTTTTAGCACCTGATTTCACTGCTTCTAAGTTGCTTCAAATGTGACATTATCCTAGCTTCACAGATGGAGAAACTGAGGACCAAAGGAGTAAATGAAACCATCATAGCGATTTTTTTTTTTATATTTCTCCAAATGCTGTCTCTTTTCTTAGAACTTCTGGTAGGTCTCAGTGCTGCATTTTGTGAGTTAATTGTAAGCTTCCAAGAAGCCCTTTAATTCCCCTATGTGGAATCAAACTTAAAAACCCAATTCTGGGGGCACCTGGGTGGCTCAGTGGGTTAAGCCTCTGCCTTCAGCTCAGGTCATGATCTCAAGGCCCTGGGATCGAGGGCCGCATTGGGGGGTCTCTGCTCAGCAGGGAGCCTGCTTCACCCCCCCCACCGCCCACCGCCTGCCTTTCTTCCTGCTTTTCTGCCTACTTGTGATCTGTCCGTCAAATAAATAAACAAATCTTTAAAAAACAACAACAACAATAACCTAATTCTGTTTTTACATTTTTCATAGATGCATGTGATGTGTGGTATTTCTCTTAACTGACTTATGTTATTGGAGAAATAAAATGAATACGTCAAAAATTTTAACCTAAAAGTTATCAAGTCAATCAGATGTTTTCCCTATGGTCATAATGTCAATTACAACTTCAGAAGAATTAAGTAAGAAAATGAAAATGTGAATTACAGTAGAGGCCACTGAGTCCTATTCTAGTTCATGGGTCCTACTAGGCAGTGACCAACATAAAGAACAGGTGATGACCATCTGTGATGTTTAGTAGATGCTAAACACAGTGCCAGGTGCTGGGGGGAAAGAGATGGAATTGCATGGAGGACATTAGGAGAAGGAAAGGAAAAGTGAATTGGGCAAAATTGGAGAGAGAGAGACGAAGCATGAGAGTCTGTGGACCCAAGAAATAAACTGAGGGTTTTAGACGGGAGGGGGTAGGGGAATGGGTGAGCCTGGTGGTGGGTATTATGGAAGGCACGCATTGCATAGAGCACTGGGTGTGATGCATAAACAATGAATCTTGGAACACTGAAAAAATAAAATTAAATTTAAAAAAGAAAGAGACGGAATTGGTCATTTCTCTTCCTGCATAGAATGACACTGTTGTGGCAGACATAATATCTGTAGAGATTCTTGTCAATTCTAGCAATTTGTAGAAATGTAGGTTCTTTCAATGTAAGACATCAGCTGGCCTTTATCATTTCTTAAATGCTGTGTTAGTGGGACGGTGGTGACTGTGGAGGTCTAGGTCATGTGTAGTAACCAACATCAAAATCGCAAGAGCTTCATACACCAAAAAGTTAGTTTTGACTCATATTACCTGTCCTATATGGTGAGCAGTGAGTGACCTTTCCCACACTCAAGGACCCAAGCTAATGATGCCACCACAATTTTGTAGCTATATCACTGAGAACAAGGGGCCAGATTCATCATAGAGAGATTGAAGAGTGTGGCTTTTTTACTGTCCCAACAAGACAGAACATATATCCCATCTCCTTGGCCAGAATTCATGGACTGGACCCAGTACCTGCAAGAAAGATGAAATATACGTGGCATCTGGTGAGTCTCACTGTGTATCAGGCTCAGAACAAGGAAAATGATAAGTCTGTTCCCTGGTCTCATTTTCTCTTCACTCCTAAAGCTCCCAAGAAATAACAGAGCCCTTAAGAATAGGGACAGTTTGGGGCACCTGGGTGGCTCAGTGGGTTAAGCCTCCATCTTCAGATCAGATCATGATCTCAGGGTCCTGGGATCAAGCCCCACATCAGGCTCTCTGCTCAGTGGGAAGCCTGCTTCCCAACTCTCTCTCTGACTGCCTCTCTGCCTACTTGTGATCACTGTCTGTCAAATAAATAAATAAAATCTTTTTAAAAAATAGGAACATTTACCCTATGTTAAGAGACAGACACCCTGTGAGGGATAATTGGATGGGGATATTGATTGTAAAATATATTGCAACTAAATATATTAATTACTGGAGTTTACAAATTCCAAGTATTTAGGCACATATTTTATAATCATTATATTTTTGAATCCTGAAAACTATCCCATTAAACTAAACAATTTACCTGAGGATGCACAGGTCATAAGTGGTAAATTTGGTATTGGAACAACAGTTGATTGGACTCAAAACCCTGTGCCATTATTCCATGTGCAATGCTGCTAATAATCATCTTGGGAAATGCAAAGAAAGTGGTGAGCAAGGTTTTGTGCATTTTTAATTTAATTAGCATAAATATTTCCCCTTTCTTCTCTTCTATGTATGCCTTGAAACTTGGTTGTTGCCTCTACCTTGTTCTTTTTTACTTCAGTCTCTCTTATTTTGCAAATAATCTTTTCATTGACTTGGTTTCTTCACGATCTGTGCCACTTCTACTGTGTGTCCCAGGTGAATGCATACATCATGGTCAAGTAAGCACATAGAATAAAGCAGAAAAATATTTATTTTTAAAATTTATGTTTAAGAATAGATGGTATCCAGATAGTGTTTAATCTATGAGTCAAGTCTTCAAATTCCATAAGCCAACTCAATAATTATTGAAATTTCCCCTATTGTTTAGTGGTTTCTTCTATTTATAAGCAAAATATTCATACTAAAAAAATCAGAAGTTGATTGTAGGTACCTGATTCTGAGATATGGAATTGGCTAAATAGAAGTGAAGTGATAGTCCTCAAAATCCCTCCATCCTGAGAAGGAAAGTTGACAATTCCTTTTCACCACCTGGGGCTCAGATCACCTATTGAGGTCAGTGCTTTAGGATACCTGGTAAAAAACATCATGGTACCAAGATGTTTTTACTCCCTCTTCCTACCTTAGTAAGGAGCTGAAACAGAATGCAAGCTCCAGTCCTAGATGATTGCCCAGAAGCAGAAATATAAGAGCAAACGTTTATCATTTGTTAAGGGAAGTTCTTTCTCCCTGTTTCTGGCATTATAATGACACTAAGTTTTAGATAAACATGTCATTTGTGAAACTGCACCATTTCTAAAGCTGAAGTTGATGTATCAGTAAGAAAAATAAGAAATCCTCACAATTAGAATGAGGATATCTGGGAAGAGGCAGAGGAATTCAAGATGCTAGCTCCTTTGGGCCCCAACTAAAAACATATGTCTATCCCAGAGACTTTATATTTATGGTTGCTTCTGCCTGGGATACTCCCTCGTTACCACACCCCTGCCTTTCATCATATATTTTCATGACTGGCTCACATCGTCACTTCCTTCAGATGTCTGCTCAAATGGGTTCTTTCCAGAAAGGCCTTCCCTCAGCATGATTTATAATGCAAACACGCACACACGCACACACACACACACACACACCCAGAGTCATGCAGACACATGCACATTCATGTACACACACGCACACATAACTTTCAACTCTCCTACTCCGTTATATTTTTTTGCTGAGCACGTATCATTTTCAAATATGCTATATATTTATTTGGATACCTCTGTTTATTATTTAGGGTAGGCTACACTGGTCTAATAACAAATAGACTCAAATATGCAATGGCTCAACATAATACAAGTTTTATTTCTTGTTCATGTAATAGACTTGGGGGGTATTCAAATTGGCAGTTCAGCCCCCTTCCGTGCAGTCACTCAGGGATACACACTCCTTCCATTTTGTGGCTCTGTCAATCACCCCCAGATAGAGAAAACAGAAGATAACAAAACATGGGGAGATACACATTAGGAGGTTTTCATTGTCCTCCAATTGGAACACATTACTTTTACTCCTTTCACTGGAAAGGATTCCATTACATGGATATACACAGCTTTAAAGGGCATTGAGAAATAGAGTTTTGGGATGTGTGAAAAGAAAAAGAGGCTGTATTTTACTGAACAGTTTACAAGTTTGATCTAGTTTTCTTTCACTAAAATGTAAGCTACTTGAAAATAACAACTTCGTTTTGTTCACGGTTATATTCACAATGCTTAGAACAATGTCTAGGATATAATAGACTTTCCATAAATTTATATTAAATGAAGGAAAAAATGAACATAAGTAAATTTGGTTTGAAGGTTTGAATGTAACCTGAGAAGTCTGGATCTACAGTCTGTATGGAGATATATACCTCAAAAGTAAAAGAAAGGAATCGAAGCAATATTTTAGGTAGTTGGGTCACTAGAAAACTCAAGTTGAGCTTAGAGACTCTGAGATTTTCCCTTCAATCGCCAAGATGCACCTCAGGAGTGGATTAGACTGATGATTAGTCCACACACTCATCCACACCACAGGAAAATATGTCCATTTATTCTCATAAGCTGGTCCAGAAGGAACTAGAACAAGGAAGTCATTCAACAGCAGAAGGTGTAGCCTCCAGACAGACTTACCAAGGGCTTCCATCCACATCCAGGGCAACGTGTCAACAAATATATATATATATATATATATTTGTGTGCGTGTGTTTGTGTGTGCGTGTGTGTGTGTACACACACTTATCACCTCTTCTTTATCCATTCATCTGTTGATGGACATCTGGGCTCTTTCCATAGTTTGGCTATTGTGGACACCGCTGCTATAAACATTGGGGTGTATGTGCCCCTTTGAATCACTGTGTTTGTATCCTTGGGATAAACTGTTCACGGGAATGCAAACTGGTATAGCCATTTTAGAAAATAGTATGCAATTTCCTCAAAATGTTGAAAGTAGAGCTACCCTATGACCCAGCAGTTGCATTACTAGGTATTTACCCATTTGGTTTTAAACCTTAGAGCTAAAAACAACAGGAATGTTTTTTCTCCTATAGAAAGTTTTTCATATATATTCAAGAAATGACTGATGACATCTTACCTCCACATCTCCTCTTTGCCACATAGAAGAGCTCTGGGTCCTTCAACCATCCTCCCAAGACAAGGACAGCTACCACCGCCACACTCTGAGCACAGTGTCCCACACATGCTACAGTTTACCAATGGGCCCCTTCCAGAGTGGCAATTCCTCGAGTGTGGCACAATCAGACCTCTACCAAACACCATATTTCTATAAACCCTGAAATCAGACTATCTCTTCAGTGGGTATATGAGAGTTTATTCAAATTTAATGGGTACTAACACTGCCTAGAATTGTTAAGATCTTTGCAACATGCTACTACTAAACATTACTGCTTTATCTTATATTAGAAAGTAGTTTATCTGTGGGATTTAAGTAAGCAGACCTGAATATAAGTGTTTCCATTTATGCCAGTCGAAGTGGATTTTACAGATCCAGTCCCTTCCATCAAGGGCTAACCTCCCTGGTTTGCGCCACCTATAAATGAGAAAATAATGTGTTCTGTGCATCTGTCCATAGCATGGATAAAAAATACTCAACAGTGTGGAACTGGGGATGGAGCTCTGCAACACAAAGGCCAAAAATCTTTGGGTTACTGAGTCAACAGTTCCTTTGGACACTATTAGCCGCTAAGTAATTCACCTCATTATACCAGCCTCCGCCCATAGTTCTCCAGCATGTCCACAAGCAGACCATAAAAACCTCATCAAATGACTTGATGAGGAACAGATGATGCACAGTCAACCACATTTCCCAGCTAAACTCCTGTGAAAGAAGGAAATGATGTCTGTGGGTAGTGGCAGCGATGAGACTAGTTCTGTGCCATAGAGCCTCCCCAGGTGAAATGCAGTGATGGGAAAGAGTTCATACGAGCCACCTTGCAAAACATTATAGTTAACTTCTTTACTATTGTGAAAACATATGCAATCAAAAAAAGCAGTCATATAACCAGGTATGACTTCTGTAACTTTGGCCCCTGAGTGTCCTCAGTGTCTTATCAAGGAAATGAACGCAGTACCTGTTCTGCCTGTCTCTTCAGGTTGCAATGAGTATCAATTTAGCTGAGATCTTGAGCATGTGCCTTGAAAACTACAAACATGCCCTCTATCGCTGCATGCTTGGGGCAATCTTGACATCTTCTGAGCACACCTTTCATGGCCCCATCTCAATATCTTCAACCAGCTAAGGAACGCCATACATCTGGGTGTAAACCTCAAACCTCAAAGTTCTAGTTGTAGTATCTTCCTTAAAAACACACCTACTACATATGGACAGTTCGGAAGTTAAGAGCAATTCATATAGCTGAAAAAATTAATAGTACTAATCCCCAAAATAAAGTTAATCCTGCTTTGTTTTAATAGAACAAGTTTCATACTTGACAACCCAATTTGTATTAATGAAAGGACACTGGCACCTTTATGACAGCTCATCCAAAGAGAGGAGTGAGCCAATCTCCTTGAAATGATACCTCTCATGTATGGACAGTCACACATGCTAGCTGGTGCCATTCAATCACCAAAAAAAAATGATCGACACAGAGCTCAAACACACAGAGCAGCTGGTTGGGGTAGGAGGCTGTGAAATGTGAAACAAGGATCACAGGCAAAAAGCCAGCACTCCTGTCAACTGTGTGATCTTGACTTAGCCACTCCAAGCCTCAGAGCTTAATTTACTCATCTGTGAAATAGGTTCATTGTTCCTTCTTCCACTAGGTACCTTGTTCATCATGGACTCTTCTCCACTATTGTACCTTCTGTTGTGCATGTTAAGTGAAACAATGTATACGAAATCGCCAACTCCAAAGCCAGGCTAGACCATAGGCTTATCCATGACTAACACAGTAACAGATGTTTTCCTTGATATGAATCATGGCTAATTCATATAAGACCAACCACCACAAATGACTGGGCATTGCCTTTGATCTTAAATTTAACATCTGTCATGGTATCAGAGTTTTCTGCCATTATGCCATTATACCACAATCTCCAACTGATCTCCTTGTAGTTACAAAACAACAACAACAAAAAAAACCCTTATATAATGTGTAAATGCTTCAGAATAACGTTAATTTGACTGTATTCACACTAATGAAATTATCAAACTTAAGATAAAAAGTAATTTAAAAGTAGGGAGCAGTGAGACCATGCTGAACTAAGATGAAATCACAGAAATGTAAAGTAGCTTCCAGCTTTAACAGTAATATTCATAACACCTTTTGATAATCATATTCTATCATAGCAAAAGGAAATATTTACTGAAGGCTTAAAAGAAAAACCTATACTGAACAATACAGTTTATGAAGAACATTCCATGTACATTAGGAACCCCTGTCCAGATGGGAGGGGCACATTCAAACATATTGAAGCAGATGAGGCTACCTGATATCAAATGGATTCACAAGTGGATCAGCTTGCATCCCAAACAGTGGAAGCTTGTGCTGCTTGTCCACCTGGCTCAGGTAATCTGCAGACAGGGCCTGGAGCAGAGGAACCAATATCCTGTGCTCCTGGATCCTGCAGAAGTCAAGCAGGAAGCCAGACCTTAGCCAGGAGACTGTAGTTGGAGCTGAGCTCTGGACTCAGAGTGAATAGCAGCATTGGGCAGGGCATAGGGAGGGACTCGGTTATACCACTTGGGGCTCACTAGAGGTTAGGGAAGCAGGAATTAGATGCCAGACAGAAGACTAACTCAGGACCCTGACAGGTGAGGAGCCAAGGATGCTGACATATCTCCTGCCCTGGTCAAAACTGGTCCAGGAAGGATGGGAAAAGACTCCCCCAGGGGAAGAGGTCTAGGTGAACATAGCTAAAAAAGGTTGAGGAAAAAGGGCTCGATGCTCACTCTGTCCCCATTACCCTCTTCATCTCCACCCTGTGAACACTGTGTTGTTGTTGTTGTTGTTATTACTATTATTAAATTATATGTTCATTTATCAACAAAGAGTCATCGAGTTCCTACAATGTCCAAGGGTTGTACCGGGTGGTGTTTATCTGATGGTAAATGAAGCAGTCTTGGGCTCTGCCACCAAGGATAAGCGCAGGCTGGGAGAGCACACTGGCGATGGGCAGAGGGGAGAGTGAGACCAAGGTGAGTCACGGGAGTCACTCCGCATGGTCACAAAATTTAAGGGAGCACCGAAAACCTCAGCAATCAAGTAAATAAGGCAATATTTTAATGCAATGTTTTAAAAAGTCAAAATAAATGCAACACAAACTATGATTAATAAAATATTAAAATATAAAAATGAAAAGAGAATCTGGTAACAGAAACGTGTGGAGAAGAAGCAAAATTCACTCACTCTTCCATAGCAGGGGATACTACTATGATGGGTTCTTCCTGCCTGCCTATATTTTTTTTCCCAATTTATTTATTTTCAGAAAAACAGTATTCATTATTTTTTCACCACACCCAGTGCTCCATGCAAGCCGTGCCCTCTATAATACCCACCACCTGGTACCCCAACCTCCCACCCCCCGCCACTTCAAACCCCTCAGACTGTTTTTCAGAGTCCATAGTCTCTCATGGTTCACCTCCCTTTCCAATTTACCCAAATTCCCTACTCCTCTCTAACGCCCCTTGTCCTCCATGCTATTGGTTATGCTCCACAAATGAGTGAAACCATATGATAATTGACTCTCTCTGCTTGACTGATTTCACTCAGCATAATCTCTTCCAGTCCCGTCCATGTTGCTACAAAAGTTGGATATTCGTCCTTTCTGATGGAGGCATAATACTCCATAGTGTATATGGACCACATCTTCCTTATCCATTCATCCGTTGAAGGGCATCTTGGTTCTTTCCATAGTTTGGCGACTGTGGCCATTGCTGCTATAAACATTGGGGTACAGATGGCCCTTCTTTTCACGACATCTGTATCTTTGGGGTAAATACCCAGGAGTGCAATTGCAGGGTCGTAGGGAAGCTCTGTTTTTAATTTCTTGAGGAATCTCCACACTGTTCTCCAAAGAGGCTGCACCAACTTGCATTCCCACTAACAGTGTAAGAGGGTTCCCCTTTCTCCACATCCTCTCCAACACATGTTGTTTCCTGTTTTGTTAATTTTGGCCATTCTAACTGGTGTAAGGTGATATCTCAATGTGGTTTTAATTTGAATCTCCCTGAGGGCTAATGATGATGAGCATTTTTTCATGTGTCTGATAGCCATTTGTATGTCTTGATTGGAGAAGTGTCTGTTCATATCTTCTGCCCATTTTTTGATGTGTTTGTCTGTTTCGTGTGGGTTGAGTTTGAGGAGTTCATTATAGATCCTGGATATCAACCTTTTGTCTGTACTGTCATTTGCAAATATCTTCTCCCATTCCGTGGGTTGCCTCTTTGTTTTTTGACTGTTTCCTTTGCTGTGCAGAAGCTTTTGATTTTGATGAAGTCCCAGAAGTTTATTTTCGCTTTTGTTTCCTTTGCCTTTGGAGACGTATCTTGAAAGAAGTTGCTGTGGCTGATATCAAAGAGATTACTGCCTAGAACCCAAAAGACTCCACCCCCAAACTACTAGAACTCATACAGCAATTCAGCAGCGTGGCAGGATACAAAGTCAATGTGCAGAAATCAGTGGCTTTCTTATACACTAACAATGAAAATACAGAAAGGGAAATTAGAGAATTGATTCCATTTACTATAGCACCAAGAACCATAAGATACCTGGGAATAAACCTAACTAAAGAGGTAAAGGATCTATACTTGAGGAACTATAGAACACTCATGAAAGAAATTGAAGAAGACACAAAAAGATGGAAGACCATTCCATGCTCTTGGATCGGAAGAATAAACATCGTTAAAATGTCTATACTGCCTAGAGCAATCTATACTTTTAATGCCATTCCAATCAAAATTCCACCGGCATTCTTCAAAGAGCTGGAGCAAATAATCCTAAAATTTGTATGGAATCAGAAGAGACCCCGAATCGCTAAGGAAATGTTGAAAAACAAAAATAAAGCTGGCGGCATCACCTTACCTGATTTCAAGCTTTATTACAAAGCTGTGATCACCAAGACAGCATGGTACTGGCATAAAAACAGACACATAGACCAGTGGAACAGAGTAGAGAGCCCTGATATGGACCCTCAACTCTATGGTCAATTAATCTTTGACAAAACAGGAAAAAATATACAGTGGAAAAAAGACAGTCTCTTCAATAAATGGTGCTGGGAAAACTGGACAGCTATATGTAGAAGAATGAAACTCGACCATTCTCTTACACCGTACACAAAGATCAACTCAAAATGGATAAAAGACCTCAACGTGAGACAGGAATCTATCAGAATCTTAGAGGAGAACATAGGCAGTAATCTCTTCCTGCCTGCCTTTAAATATATATATTTTTTTCACACATCTGATGGGAATGATGGCTCTCCCCTTGGATCCTTCAGGGTTATGTTTCAATCCTTTATCACTCAGAGATGTTCTCAAGTGTGTATTGTCCTGGGCAGGGTTAAGTAGCAGCTGATGCTTCCAACACAGCTCGCTTACTGCCACCCCTACTGTGTTTCTCACTTGTGCTGTGTGTCCCCCCCAGGGAGCCTTGCTTGCCCTCATTCTCAGGAACTAAGTGATAGAGACGCACATGTTATTCACTTCCTGGATTATAGAAGCAGGAAAGGGGAGTGTGAGCCATGATGTCATCTTCAAACCTTTCCCTCCATGCATGGTGTGCCAATTCCAGCCACATTACCGTTGGTCAAAGCAAGTGACCTGGCCACACCTAACCTACAGGGAAGAGAGGGGGCAGCTCTGCGATGCCTTGTGATCAGAAAGCAGCCATCCACTGGCCAAACCAGGACAGTAAAGCATTCTTGCCCCTTTGGCTACTGTGGAGGGAGACAGACACCAGATCTGCCATTCCAACAGCAAAGAGAGAGGCATGCCATATGGAAGAGCAGAGAAGGCTCTTTCATTGTTCTTATATCCATATATATTAGTTATGAAAGAGACAGCACCATACACTGGTCTCTGGCTAAGAGGATAAGGACAGCCTGTAGGAGAACACCATAACATCCCGTGGTGTTATTCCCTGGCTGGCACAGATCTGTGTTTTCAGTAAAACATTTATGTTAATCATGAGGATGATTACTTATACTCTGCTTCTCCTCTCCTTCCAGAAAGCTAGTAGGAAAGTCTTTCCTCCTTCCCTGGAATTTAAGTTTGCCTTGTACCCTGATATGACCAATGATACATGAGAGGAAGTGATAATGCCCATCAGGGTATGCGTTACCCTATCTTTTTTTTTTTTTTTCTACCTCGGTAACTGTGGAAACATTAGCGAGGATGAAGGCTTCATCCTCAGGCTGGATTGGACCTGAAATGTGAATGGGAGATAACCCATTGTTGTGTTGGTTTTTTTTTTTTTTATTACTTCACCATAACTTAACCTATTCTAACTGATTCACGATTCCTTCTATAAGGTCAGTTGTTTGGGGGCCATGGGGTACATGCTAAAACCAATGAAATTAATTTGTTATGAAGTGATTCCCTTCAGAGACAATGCTGTGACAGTGAATAAGGCATTCAGTAAGCCCATGGATAGTGGAGCTGGCAGAGAGCAATAGGAAAGCCAAACCCAAAATCAAAGTGTCTGTTTCAAGAAGGACAGATCACTTTTCCTTTGTGGGTGGAATGGGTCCAATGTTATCAACCCACCACATGGAGTTTTGGTTGGTCCCTCAAGATAACATATCAGGAGATAAAGTTTGAAAAATTTGCTAGGAAGTAAACCACACAACGGCAATGGCCGGGCTCGCCTTGATAAAACAGAGTCCATATCATGGATCCCATACATAGGCTTGATCATCAGTTCCAGGGCCATTTGGATGTTTTTAGACATTTATCATTGGAAGAAAGAAGCTAACAAAGATCCCCAGGGTGAGTCATCCCATCTGCCTGATGACTGAGAGCAGCCCCTGCAGTGGGTTTTTTAGGAGGACTTTCGAGGGAGTTGAATGTTCTCAGCTTCTGGGCTCATTTCAAAAGGACCAGCCTTTTACCCCAAATCTCTTTGTCTCTAATCCCCCAGCATGCTCATTTGGGGTTCTTGACTTTCAACCATGGTCCATTCATCAGTACGGCTCCTCATCTCTCACCATTTCTTCACCCCTGGTTGCCACAAAAGCAGTCAGTGTGAGCCCCTGTGCTCTTGGTTATTATTTTCCTCCCAGTTAAGGTTACTTCACACCAAGTAGACAAGATGACTGTCAAAGATCTGCCTTTAGAAGGTTTTTGCTTCTCTGCTTTCCTTTAGGTTACCCTGAGTAAGAGCTTAACACACCATCAGTCCACTGTCACATGGCATTGACACACTTTGTGGATATATAATATACGCATATATGTATATAGTATTTGTGATAATTGAACTGAGTTGGTTGAGGTATATAATGTAAATATATATATATATATATATATATATATATATATATATATATGGTGCTCCCTTTTTCTTCTCCTCTGTAACTGCCACAAGTATGAGTTGAAGAAGGGGTGGCATTGTGAGGGAAGTAGGATTGCCAGCTACTAGCTCATGCTGCCTGTGTCTACAGACATTGCCCGTACCAGCCCGGATCTTCCAATGACTGAGGGAGTGATGCTGGGTGCACCTGCCTCCATGGCAGGTTGGCGGGGAACCACCTGGCTCGTGGCTGGCAACCTACATGGCATGACCAGCTTATGCTCATTGGCATGACAGAAGCTACCTCCAGAAGAAGAGTCCTTGTGTGCTCAAGGGGATGGGGCTAGGTTCCAAAATCCACAGGAACTCTGCTGTGACAGTGTCCAGTTGAGGCTTGTCACTGACCCCTCACGGAGTTTCAGAAGGGCTGTCCATGCTGGATCAAAGAGATGCATAGGGGCCTCACAGCTGGTCCCCATGGGCTGTTTCAAGTGTGTGTCTTATGATAAACTAAAAAGTCTTTAAAGAAAATAAGCTAATAGCAGTAAAAATAAATTTAAAAGATACAAGTCCTGAAGTTTACAGAATTAATTTTCAAAGCTCTGAAAAAAATAAACAACTGAAAATGCTTTTAAATTTAGAAAGGCAAAATGAAGTAGCATCCCCTGAGGTTATGAACAATGAAGATGCCATTAAAAAGAATTAAAGGATACAAAAATAGAGGTTTAAAATGATTCAAGAGGAATAAAATAAAAATAATTTAATGATTATGGAAGAAAGCTGGAAATGATGGAAGGATGGTAATGCAAAAAGATAGGAACTCTAATTCCAATGTTTTTCTAGAAGAAGATACAAAGAGTCTTACAATGGTCCACACAACCTGTCCAACCTCTAGCTTGGTGGGGAGACCAAGTCCTGTTCTCAAGATGGTACCAAATCAGATACTTGGCTTCCTGCCTTTCTACAGCAAAGACTGGGAGCTGGAAGCGTCATAGCTTTGGCAAATTCACCCTCAGCAGGATCTTGGCACATAACGCCCACATCCCCAGAGATGTGCCCATACCCTGGCACATGGTCTGGGCATTCTTCCAGGAACAAGGCAAGGCCTTGTACCATGGTGTTACTGCTACCAGTCCCCCATTTTCAGAGACCTTGCTTTTTCTCCACTAGTAGGTCACAGAGCACTGAGGATGGCCCAGTGGCTCTTGGGCCCAAGGATGACCTGAGATGTTACAAAACCTGAGATCTCTGTTCACAACACCTGGGGTTTCTCTGGCCACTGAACCTTGGCGAGCTGCCTCTCCATTTCAGCTGGTGGTACCCGTGTTATATGAGCCACAGCCTGACAACTCCAAGCCAACTCCTCTTAAACACTTGCCTGTCTGACATGAAAATAGAAACTCACCTTGCTTCTGTGATCAACAGCTGGTCCCCGGGACTCTGGACCTTGCTGTGGTTCCTTGAGTAAGACGTGACTTCTGATATGAGGGGGTGGGGTCATGGGGCGCTTGCCAGAGAAGACCCCGGGGCCTGGGCAGGTGCCCGGACGGCATGTGATATACGGTGTTCTAACCGGCAGAGAGAGAATGACATTTACACACATGGCGGCAGAGATAAGGTGTGTAAGGGGGAAAAAAATACAATAGATGTGAGTTCATAAATATTCAAAGCCACAAAATATAAGGAAAATGGTGACTACTTTAGAAATGTGCAATTAGTGAAAGTCATTCAATAAGTGAAGGAAGATTTAAAACAGAATAAATAAGCCCAAAGAAAAATGGCGCAGCAAGCAAGATGGCCTCTCAGACTGCATTGAATCCAAAAGCCAGTTTGTGTCCACTTAGCAGCTGTGTGAGCCAGGGTGATTACAAAACCTCTCTTGAGATTTGTCACCCTGTCTACAAAATGGAGAGCTTGAACTTTTGTGGGGAGAATGTGATGTGTGGGATCCCGGGCACAGAGCACAGTCTCTGGCCTGAAAAATCCTTTGCGTCTCTACTGTTAGACTTTTTACAACGGTTTAGAATGAATTCTGTTGGTTTAAATTGTTAACCTCTCTGATGATTTAAAAATGAAAATAATGCCACATAAATTCTCGTATATTGAAAGGGCAAAGATTTAATAAAATCAACACCTTTCCCATCAGACAGATGGAATATTTCAAAGCCCATTAGTAGGAGTAGAAATCGGTGTCACTTTTCATATGGGCAGTGTGGTGATGCGCACCAGGACACAAGAATGAGAACAGACCTGACCATATAATCCCTTTCTTTTTTTTTTCCAATTTATTTATTTTCAGAAAAACAGTATTCATTATTTTTTCACCACACCCAGTGCTCCATGCAAGCCGTGCCCTCTATAATACCCACCACCTGGTACCCCAACCTCCCACCCCCCCACCACTTCAAACCCCTCAGATTGTTTTTCAGAGTCCATAGTCTCTCATGGTTCACCTACCCTAAAGATACAAACGTAGTGATCCAAAGAGGCATGTGCACCCGAATGTTTATAGCAGCAGTGTCCACAATAGCCAACTATGGGAAGAACCTAGATGTCCATCAACAGATGAATGGATAAAGAAGATGTGGTATATATACACAATGGAATACTATGCAGCCATCAAAAGAAACGAAATCTTGCCATTTGCGACAACATGGATGGAACTAGAGCGTATCATGCTTAGCGAAATAAGTCAAGCGGAGAAAGACAACTATCATATGATCTCCCTGATATGAGGAAGTGGTGATGCAACATGGGGGCTTAAGTGGGTAGGAGAAGAATCCATGAAACAAGATGGGATAGGGAGGGAGACAAACCATAAGTGACTCTTAATCTCATGAAACAAACTGTGGGTTGCTGGGGGGAGGGGGGTTGGAAGAAGGGGGGTAGGGTTAAGGAACCATATAATCCCTTTCTTACACTTTATTCTGCAGGAACAAAAAGCTGTGTTAAGATCTATGCATGACGCTTGCATGGAGCACTGGGTGTGGTGAAAAAATAATGAATACTGTTTTTCTGAAAATAAATAAATTGGAAAAATAAATAAATAAATAAATAAATTTAAAAAAAAGATCTATGCATGAGGTTACTTACCATTGCATTATTTTTAATAGTGAAGAAGTTGAAACAATGTGGGTATTTGAAAAACGAGCTGCTGTAATCATGGGTTGTGCACAGGCATGAAAGATCATGAGTATGTGAAAATTATACTGCAGAACCATGATCAGTAACAAGAAACACCATGGCGGTCTGTTCAGCATGCAGCAATTAATATTTTCTCCCCTTGACATTCTGTCCTCATTCACCCTTTGCTTGCAAAAGCATCTCCCCTGTCTCCTGCTTCCTATCTCCCGTTCCCTGTGAACCCCAGCGAAGGTTCCACCCCGGGGTCTATTCTTACCTGCCCAGCTCCCTAGCTCCTGCCTGGCTTCCTTTTGCTCCCTGCATGTCCCTCTGAACAAAAGCATTGGGATTCCAGGCTTCAACGGTACAGAGATTCTCCTCAATCTTTCATCGGATTGACTGCCCTCGTCGGCTACACTTGTGCAGCTAACTGCTTACTTATTAGCATATACACCGGAAGACCCTCAAAATCAGGATTGCTCACTTTCCTGACTGGTCCCTAACCCATCGCATGTTCCCTGTCTCAAGTAATGGCTTCACCTCGAACCGCATTCTGCGACGCCTGGAAGCCTCCAGGGGCTCACCCCCGTCCTTGCAGCCACCAGTCCTCTTGCTCTGACCCTGCGTCTCCTCCAACCCTCCCTGGCGCACAGCCCTATGAGGGTCTTTGTCCTCTCTAACTAGACCGCTAACAGCCTCCTTTCCTGCCTCCCTGCTCCCCTTGATGGCAACCAAGCAGTTCGTGAGGACAGCAAACGGGAAGTAGACTGTCCTGCTACAATGAAATGTAATCATGCCATTTGCACACTCAAATTTTTAATTGATGTCCTTCTGAAGCCGGCAAGCAGTGCCTGGCGCCCAGGTGCACATGGAGCAGAGACACCTCGTCCATCATGGCCACACGGAGCTGCCAGCCCCACTCTCATGTCTCCCTGGTGCCCCCCGGGATGACTCAGAGGCTCTTCTCTCTTCTCTAGTCTCCCCTCCATTGGAATAAATACCACCTGTGTTCACTCATTGGTGCAGCTGCCTCTGAAATGCTATTTAAGAGCAAGTTGGAGTCCATAGTCTCTCATCTGAGGGGTTTGAAGTGGCGGGGGGGTGGGAGGTTGGGGTACCAGGTGGTGGGTATTATAGAGGGCATGGATTGCATGGAGCACTGGGTGTGGTGCAAAAATAATTAATACTGTTATGCTGGAAAAAAAAAAAAAGCAAGTCGGAGATTTTCTATCTTCTCGTCCCACTGACTTTCCCGGGGCCTGGCTCTCAGGGGCTCGGGGTCTTGGGCATGCCTTTATCACAGCTCCGCCCAGAGCAGAGCCGACCTGTATGCAGCAGGAGACACCTCTGCCTCCTTGACTAGATGGGACAGATAAAGTCTTGTTGTACCCAGCACTGTCGATGCATGCCGAGTCCAGCAAGCGACCCTCACAGAGGACACCCCCTGAGAGCCGACACGCACTGAAATAGTGAGTTAAAACTCACATGGACCCCACCAGCACACACTCACATGACTGTCCCTAGATCTGCTCAGATTTTATAAATACCAGATGTGAGGGTGACCGAAGTAAGCCAAACCCCAAGGCCAGGTCAAGAATGGAGATCTGGTCTGTGGCTTCATTTCCAGAAACTTCTTCCTCTGAGACCTCGGTTTATGAAAATGGCTTCAATATTTGGCTCACGCTGCACGTGGCCTTCTCCTTCCTCATGGCCCTGAATGCCCACACATCTAGGACACACTCTATTTATTCTTTATGAAGGCAGCACGGCTGAACCCTCAGAGAACTTTAGCAACTGCCTGAGTCAGGCACAGGGCAAAGACCTCCCGGCCTTACCCTGTCCCATCCTTCCACTGGGGTCACATGAGGGGACCTGGAGGTCAAGGGGACTCCATTTCCAGGCCAAAGCTGCAAAGTTTTGCACAATCCATATAAAACAGACCAGATGCAGCAAATATTGAATTTTAATCTCCAAACCAGAGATTGCAAACTGGTGGCCCAAGGCCCAGCCTTGCCTAGAGGACATTTCTTTGGCAGCAGTGTGCTCAAGTCATCAAACCTGAATGCCTGTAGAGAGACATATCCCCACATCGGCCTCAAGTCCCGGCAGTCTCTCCTCTGGCCTTACTTGTCTGCGAACCTGCCGAGGCAGAGGGCTGTGACCATCTGTGACCACACTGAAAGCAAGCGAGTGAGCTCCAGACCCTGGGGCTGAGCCCAAGGGTGGTCTCTGAGATGGGTCACCGTGGCTGCTGGCGGCAAATGCATTTCTTCAGCCTGTTCTTCTCTGTCCACCGGGAAACTCTCTCATGAGAAAGGTGGGGTCCTCGGGCAGGGCCCAGGTGCCAAGAAGGTGTCACTGTCTACAATGTCAGGGTAGTTACAAGGTCTGAGGGGCTCCGTGCTAGTGCAGCTCCTCCCTGAAAATCAAAAATTATTTTGGGGTCGGATTGAGAAGCGACTTCTGCTGAATGAATGAGGGACTTGGGGTCCCAGGGAGACCCGAGACATGGGTCCTGTATTTTCATGCCGATGGATGGGGGCTGGGGCGGGCAGTGAAGCTATTTTTAGCTCCTCCCTGCCACGCTGGCAGACGCTCTCCTGCTGATGGCAGGCAATGGGTTCCATGTGTGCAATCGGGAATGCGGCGCCTGAAATGCTTCCAGAGGCTGACTGTGTTTCCTTAAAAGGCCTGAGAAAGCCACATCAGATGGCTAAGGGGACAAGAGCCCAGACCCTGCATGGAAGACGCATTTCCATCCTAGGGAGCTCTTTGGGGGACAATCAGCGAACCAATGAGGACCTGCACACGAGTGTCCTTTAAGGGAAAATAGGTTTTATCTTGAAACGCAAACCCAGACGAGGTTTGGAGCCCTTAGATGTGTTACATTCTGATGGTCGGTGGAAAGACCATCCCTGTGTGATTCATCTGTGGCAGAGACTTCAGAGACACTCACATAAATCCCCTTCAGACGTTTACTTTACGAATCAAAGCTGTTTGGCCTGTTGGTTAGAGCTTGATGATAAACAGACCTGGTCCTCAGCTCACGCCTTTCCCAGGGCAATCCACAGAAGAAAACAGTTTTCTGAATGTATTCTAAGAAGAATAGAATAGAATAGAATAGCATTGGGATATTTCTAACTTTGGGGCCTTAAGGCTGACTAGTGTATAATATACCTAAGTTTTTATTTCTGGAAGTGGTTAATATTTGGTTTTGATATCCTGAAGTTGTGTTATATCCTGAGTAGTTTTTATTCCCTTGATGAAATAGGAAATTCAACAAACTCTTTATTGCATATAAATAAGGCCAAGCCCTCTATTATCCCACTAACTACGAAAAATGAAGATCAAAAAATGTCTGAAGTCTTTTGCACAAAACTAATACCCACCCATTATACTGTTTTTCAAAACCTTGTCATAGGTCCCAAGCATTAAATTTGGCCCAGAAGTCCACGAAGGCAGCCAGGAAGTTGGGTGGGCGGGAGAGATTAGGTGCAAGCTGGGGCCCTGGCACTGACCACCTACATCCAAATCAAGGCACACTGCCAAAGGGCACCTTGCTGAGGGGGCTGGGTTAACAGTCATGGGTTTTCCGGGATCCAGGTGAGGGAACCACCATCAACTAAATGTTAGGAAGTCCCGTTAGCACCAGTGCTTCCCTTCAACCAAAGCCACAAAGCTTTGTCTTTGCTGTTCTGTGTTCTCTTTGGAAATTTTTGAAAGAATTCATGAGAAAAGAGGAAATCTTATGCCGCTGGATGAACTACACAGTGTCTTAAATGGCATGTACCATCGTGTGCCATGGAGACACACACAAACCCACGCAGTGATGGGTATGCTCATGGATCCAATTGGCCCACATCCTTCTGACCAGAGTCCCACTGACCCTCAGGGTTCCAGGCCTGAAGGGAGGGGGTTTCTTGGTCCCCTAGTCATCCTGCCAGTGACTGGCTTGGGAAAGGGGAGTACCCTGGGGGCGTCTGCTGGGGGCTGTGGGGAGACACTGCCTCACTCCTGAGAAAGCCACAGAAAGACTGGAACTGCTTTTCCCTTCAATGGTGCCATGACCCAATAAGAGCATCTTGGAAGCAGCCTGGAGCATAGAGCCCCACCCGAAGATAGTGGACCATGATGAAACAACAGCATTCTCCAGCCACCTGACTGACGGCTCCCACAGCCCAGGATCCAGATTTCCAGTGCAGCTGAGGTAAAAAAAAAAAAAAAAAAAAAAAATGTCGCTAAGATCCAAGCCAGTTTGAGACGGGGTTTCATTTTCCAGCGAGTGAGAACCTCTACAGCACACGTCAGCATCCATACAGGTCTTCTCTAGACCTCCATGGCCTGGTCTCTGCAGGATTCAACACAGTTGAGCGCTCCGTGTCCTTGAAATAGTTTGCTTTCGTGCTTCCCATGACCCCTTTCCCTCCTGGGTGCCTTCCTCTTGTTCCAGATGCTCCTCATCAGCCTCCTGGGCTGGGCCTGTTCCATCTGTTCGGCCCCAGCTGTCCATGCGCCAAGAGGCCTCTTCTAACCCAACTCCCTTCCTCACCTACACTCGAAGACCAGGCCATCTCTATGGACTCACGGCTCAAAAGACATTCTGTTCCCAAGCCAGCCCCTGCCTGGACTTTAGTTATCTCTCTGGTACCACCTCCAGAAAGGTCAAGGGGCATCCCAAATTAAATGCACCTGGCAGAGTTGTTGATGACCTCGCTTTTGAAAATAAGCCAGTGGCACACCATCTCAGTGAAAGGCATCAAAGACTATCTGGCTTCTTACCATATGTCTAAGTCTTCACCATGTCTTATGGACCCTACCCCCTAAGTAAGTCCAAACCTGTCCTCCCTTCTCCATGTCCATGACCAACCTGACTCAAGTCTCCATTTTCTTTAACCAGGGCTGCAGTTCCTACAGCTGCCGCCTCCCGTGTGGTTTGTGGCCTCACCAGCCACCCTCGTGCTTCTCCAGAGCACCAGACTCCATGTACTAGACTCAGAAGAGCCTTTGACTCACCTCTTCTCTCA
Source organism: Neogale vison (assembly GCF_020171115.1). Lineage (NCBI taxonomy): Eukaryota > Metazoa > Chordata > Mammalia > Carnivora > Mustelidae > Neogale > Neogale vison. The sequence goes on from NC_058093.1 coordinate 44,326,084, forward strand.
ACCTGAAATCCTCTCCCAGGTCCTCCCAAAGTTGGCTCCCTCCTCCCCTTTGGGTTTTAGCTCATAAACCAACTCCTAGAAAGGCTTGCCCTCACCACACACCCCCCAAAGACCTCCACTGACCCTCTCTGCCCCTGCTGAAGCCTCCTTGTGTATTGCATGGCCTGACATCCACTGTCCATCCCCCTCGCCACGTGAGCTCAGCGAGGGAGAGTGTGTGTTCCTCATCTGTATCCGGACGCCTCCTGTAGCACTAGCACATGTCAGGTGCTCAGCAAATGCTTGTTGAGTAAGCGACAGATGATGGCATGTGAGCCAGTCCAGGCTCTGGCTGCCACGGCCAGAAAGTCACTCTGCTTAACACAGAGAGAAAATTGCTTTATTAGAGGGATATTAAGTGGCTAACAGCAACAATGGGAGGACTAGACAATCATTTCCAGAAACAGACAGGAATCAGGTTGCTGAGCAGTGGGAGTCACAGCCAGAATTCACACCACCAGCCCTACAACTCTCTAGAACCCCCAGACTTCTGGACACTGGGTGGTCCTTTACCAAAACAGTTTGCCATCCCACCTGGTGGAGGGCTGGGCATACAAGGACTTCTGGGAAGAACTCAGAGGATCCGCTCCATCGTTGCTCCCACAAGAGTAATCAGGAGTGGAGTGTCTCCTGCCGTTCTTTCTGACAGCCCTCTCTCATCAACTCAATTTTATGTCTCTGCTTAAGCTCCTGTGGGTTCATGTCCAAACGGGCTGGCGGCCAGGGCCATCTACACCATCCTCCTGAGCCCACCTGTGAATTCCCTGCAGTCACGGTAGACGATTCCAGGTGTGCTGAAGGTTCTCCACCTCAGGAGCCACGTCTCCCTATTTCTGGGCCTGAGGACTTTCTCGAAAATGCCGGACACCTCACAGCCCCAAGGCAGCCCCAACAAAAAGACATGAGAGTCGAGAAAAGCCTCCATCCTCCTCTTCCTCATCACATACTCCCCAGTGAGGTGAACCCTGGTAGTCCACAGCCACCCTAAGAGTGGTCTGCTCAAAAATAACATACCTTCTCTTGACTCTTCTGGGTCTTTCTTCTCAATTCTGTCACCTGTGCTTTCTACATACTTTCCCAAACCAGCTACCTGCAACTCAGCAGTTAGGGTCCACTCTCAGATGCACCCGAACTAGGCCTGGTTCACAAGTGACCAGAAGCTCCCTGAGCCAGATGCACCTATCAAACACAACTGCTCTAATATGAGTCTTCAAAAATTGAAGTATCCTTTCTCGAGTAGACCGACTCCAGCATTTTTTTTTTTTTGGTAGCATGCTAACCATGTCTGTTTCTAACATCTCCTGGAAAAGTAACACCAATCCTGGGACCTCAGCATTCCTCTCGAATTCAAACATGCTTGGCAAGATCCCTCTGCAGATGCCCAAGCCCCTTCCACGAGATGACATTTTGCAACAGTGGCCTGAGGGTTTTCATAGACACCTCTGACTTAAGGCAGGAAAATAATATCTACTTTCCAGCTCAAGTGTTACTTGGAACATGTCCCCATTATGCACCGAGGCCCTTTCCCAGTCCCCACCACCAAATGTCTCTGGGCTCCAACAGCTGGACTTTAAAATGCATCTCCTTTGGTTTTTCTCTCTGTGGCAATTTTATGCTGACCATGCAGGTTCCAGAATCAGGAACAAGGTGGAAAGACATCCCTGCACTGGGTCCATGCTGGGCCTCCAAGCCTCTGAAGGACTGTCCAACTCTAGAGTCATGATTCCAAAGAGACAGGAAGACCCTCCTGGGAATCATCTGATGGTGCCCACCACTTGCACTTCAGCCCAGAAGAAGGTGAGAGGCACAGGTGACATCAAAGCTCAGCCCAGCATACTGAGGTCGGAGAAGGAGCAGGTCCCTGGGCAGCAGTCCCTAGCTTCTCTGGAAGCCGCACCCCGATAGGTGGGCCCTGGAGAAACTGGCTCCTGAGCACCAACCAGGTCCAGCTGGAAATCTGACAACATGGAGATTTGGCCAGGAAATCCAATCCATTCCCTAAAAATGAATCACCATGGGGGAAGAAACTTAAAATTTACCTTCAGGATTTATGATATTGGCTTCCTACAAAAAGTCTTCATGCTTATTGTGATTGATTGGTTGGCTGATTGATTGATTTTTAGTTCTATAGAAAGTTGTGGGTGAAGATACAGATACAGTGAAAAGAAGGCTTATATGTACCCCAATGATCATAGCAGCAATGGCCACAATCACCAAACTGTGGAAAGAGCCGAGATGCCCTTCAACAGACAAATGGATAAAGAAGATATGGTCCATATATACAATGGGATATTACTCAGCCATCAGAAAGGATGAATACCCAACTTTCACATCAACATAAACAAGACTGAAGGAGATTATGCTAAGTGAAATAAGTCAAGCAGAGGGAGACAATTATCATATGGTTTCACTTACTAGTGGAGCATAAGGAATAACACGGAGGACATTGGGAGAAGGAAAGGAAAAGTGAATTGGGGGAAATCAGAGGGGGAGATGAAGCATGAGAGACTGTGGACTCTAAGAAACAAACTGAGGGTTTGGGAGAGGAGGGTGGGAGGTTAGGTGATCCCAATGATGGGTATTAAGGAAGGCATGTACTGCATGGAGCACTGGGCGTGGTGCATAAACAATGAATCTTGGAACACTAAAAAAATAAAATTTAATTTTAAAAAAAAGAAAAAAATGTTTGGGTGAGGAGGGAGTGGAAGGCACAAATCCAACAAAGATGACGATGAATGGACTGAAATTTGCTAATAGTTGGGTCCAACCAGATGTCCCTGTGACCTGGCCACAGAGGCTCAAGCAGGCCATCCTCTACACAGGCCCTGAACTTGAGCCAAACGTTGAACTTCTCTGACTCCATCCCTGAGCAGAGCAGCTCTGGATACTGAGAAAGAGATGATAATGATTGTAATAAAAGAAAAAAGGAAGAATGGAGAGAGACTCTCTGTCCATGGAGAGAAACACTAGGTCTTGGGTAGGATGTTGGGTAGAATGTGCTTTGTGCCAGAGAAGATGGAACCCAGCTCCCAGGGGAACAGTCCAAAGCTCCTAAGGAATGACAGTGAGGGTCCCTCAAGAACCCACACGTCCTTGGGAAGTCTGGAGCGTTTCTGGGTCACGATGACTTGCTCAGATACAGCCTCCATTAGATTGTTACCAGGATGAACTAAACCACTCTGACCCACTGTTTCATCATCTGGGTAGATGCCAGTGAGGCCAGTGACTGAGCAGCGCTGCCTGGGGTAGGTGTGTGAAGCACCTAATACTTCATCTGACACAAAACCGCTACTAGATAGATGTGAATTTGGTTTGGGTTCACACTAGCAGCGAGGACACGCCACACCCTCAGGGGCATCACCCCGAGAGAGGTCTGGGTCTTGCTCACAAAATCCAAAACAAGTGTTGCAAGCCACATCCACAAGGCCAGGCTGGAAGTTCTTTGAGGTTACCTCAGAAAGGACGGCATAGACATTCAGGCCAGGGGCACACCAGGGTTCAGGGAAGAACACAGGGTCTGTGGTATGGTCTGGCAATGGACGGGTCTTGAAAGGAAGTCCACAGCTGTCAGGATCCGGGTTCCTGCTACTCAGACCACACTTTGTTGAACTCAAAGTTGGGGCAGATGATCTAAAGCAGGGATTTATTTCCTCTGTGTGTATACATGTAAAAAACGAAACATGACAATTCAATCAATTCTTGCATATTTTAGATCAAAATGTACCCAGAGCCCACACTTCATCTCCTCTGCTATTTCTTGGTCTTGGCCACTGTCATTCGCCTCTCACTGTCACCTGGGTTTACACTACAGTGTTGTCACTGGAACCCCCATCTCACTGCTCTGATGTCCATGCCCAGCAGCCAGGGGATCCTTTAAAATTCATGGCAGGTCCCTTGAGCACACTGAGCAATGGCTCCCATGTGTCCAAATGAAAGCCAGCAGGCTTGTGGGGCCCCCAGTACACCCCCAGCTCTCCGCTCATTCTCTCCCACCCTTGAGGTGCACTCTGCGCTCTAGGGTCCCCTCTTCCCAGAACCCTCTTCAGTTAGCCACCTGGCTGCCTCCCTCATCATCCCCAAGTGTTTTTTCCACAGTGGAGTCCCCGGTCAGACCCCCATGGTCACCCTGCTGGGATTTGGTGGCTGCCCCTGCCTCCAGCCTGGCCAGCTCCCAGAGCAGCCTGGCACTGGCTTCCTGTCATGTCTCCCCCTCTTGTCCCTCTCCCTCCTTGAGACTGTGAGGTCTTCGGGGACACATACAATGTGCTCAGTATTGACCAAATGAATGAACATAAAACCAAGGGTCTCTGTTGAACAAAACAGAATTACATGGAAATGGGATCTTTGTGTTACAGTTGGAAATCTGGGGTAGCTAAGCCCACTGTGGCTTCTCAACTTTTTTGAATTAACCTGGGGATAAAAAGCAACTTAAACATTAGGGTCTAAAAAAAAAATTAGGGTCTAGGTATAGGGGAAGGCACTGCAGCTGGCCAAGAAATTAGTGTTGTATTTGCTTTTAATATATTTTCTCTTTCTTAAGAAGAAAATGTGTGTGTGTCTGTACATATATGCAATTATCATATTAAATATGCAGATTTGTATCCTTTTTAATATTCTGTGATAAACCACAACCGATTAATGGCATGGGTCATTTATCAATATTATGACATATTTACTGACTACTTATCTTTTTTTGTTGTGGGCAAGGTAAGCTGAATTTAAGCATCACCTTCTTGTTGGCCATTTTTATGATCTTGAATTGATTTTTATCATCGCATATAAAGCCACACGGAATACGTTTGAACAAGAATCTTTGTGCCTCCCTGACTGTATAGTTGGTGAAGTCATGGAAACTTGCATGCATGGCCAGATGGGATCACAGAAATGCTGCCCATCATGAATGGGGGAGGGCAATATGGGGGCATTCATCAAACAACACACATGAATGGATGCATTTTTTGTGCATGCAAACCTGAGGTTTTTTAAAATGTGATGGGGTGAATAGGTACCCTGTAAACAAGGCCAGAAGCATGACACCCACCATTCCCCAGCTTTGGGGCTTTTGTTTTCCCATCCAAAGTGCCCACGCCAAGGAGAGGACCGAAACTGCTGTGGACATGGAGGATTACAAGAAACTGGGTGAGGTCAGAGGAGGGGGATACTTGAGACAACTGCTGGGGGTGAAGACCTCTGGAGCAGAGGCAGCTTGTCCAAGAGCATTTGAAGTAAACCGCAGAATATGCGAGAAACTTCTCTCCAGACCCCTCAAAGGGTCTTCAGTGAAATGTCCATTTGTCGCTAAGTAACTTCACAGGCTACTGGTGTGCCTTGGGTATGAGTCTTCCTTCTAGATACCCCCTGAGGAGAAGAGGGGAAGTGCAATGCTTAGCCCATCACAAAAGGGCCCAGTGCACTCTTATTGCATTCCTACTAGAGGCTGGTGTTGCCTGCCTGGCAGATACCTACCTTCTCAGAGTGGATCTTCAAGGGCCAAGCTCAGAACACAATGCCCTGAGGACTCTACAGTCACTACTGAGGCAGAAGAGGACCATGGCACCTGTTATGGCAGTCTTTAGAGGGCAAAGCAGTGCTTGCTTCTTTTGCCTCCCATGGGGAAAGAAAGGGACTCACTTCCCAGGGTGGCAGAAGGGGCAGGAAGTGTGGCAGGAAGGGGCAGGAAACTAGGACCTCCAGTTTCCCCCTGAGAACTAATATGTGTCTCCAGAGAGCCAGGCTGGGGACCCTGCTGCAGAGGTATCCCAAGGCAAGGCAAGGCAGCAGCAGAGAGCCAGTCTGGCCCTGGAAGCCCAGAGGGTGCTGCACACAGAACTCCACAGGCCTGGAGGATGAGGAGGAATGGGGAAGAGAAAAAGCCATGGACATCTCCACTCCAACTCCACTCAGCACCATGAGTCTAGCCGGCACTGGGGTTCACAGCAAAAGACTATCTGGTATTTAAGATTTAAAATGAAGGGAACCCCATCTAAGACCCATTAGAGATGGTTTATATGACCAAAAGTGACTAGAAAGTGATAAGATTCAGCTGAAAGCCCTTGCAGGCACTAGCTGCATAGTGACCAAGTGGGGAGCAGGTTATCAGAAATTATAACATGGTCTTATGAGCTCAATGGTGGTGTACCTCCTCCCCCCCCCCCGCAAAAAAAGGATAAGTCAGAAGTCCTAATCCCCCAGTACATCAGGATATATGGAAATAAGTTCATCACAGATAGATAAGGTGAGGTCACACTGCAGTAGGCAGGCCCCTAATCCCATATGACTGATGTCATTATGAGGAGAGAGCTGTGTGTAGACAGGGTCAGAATCAGGGGGATGCAGGTACAAACCAAGTGGTCACTGGAAAGCAAAGAAGCAAGAAGGGATTTCCTACATATTTCAGGGTTAGCATGGCCTGGCCAACTCCTCAATTTTGGATGTCCAGCCTCCAGAACTATGAGAAGGTAAAATTCTGGAAAGGGAGTCTTTCCTCTGGAGCTAGGGAACTTTGGAGCAGCCGTCCCTGAGAAAGTCCCAGAATGCACATTTCCCACCCAGGTTGACTATCCATCCATTTAAAGAGAATTCATGGCTGTCTCTGAGCCCTTTGTAAGTCCCCTAGGTTAGCCTTAATCCGAAAAAGGGATCCTTTAAGATGAGAAGGGGTCAGCATGATTTTTTTTTCAAATTATTTATTTTCAGAAAAACAGTATTCATTATTTTTTCACCACACCCAGTGCTCCATGCAAGCTGTGCCCTCTATAATACCCACCACCTGGTACCCCAACCTCCCACCCCCCCACCACTTCAAACCCCTCAGATTGTTTTTTCAGAGTCCATAGTCTTTCATGATTCTTGGCATGTCACTCACCCAGAACAGGGGTAGAGAAAGAAACCCTATGGAGCTTCTGTGCAGGATGTAAGCAAAGGTGCCCTGCTGGTGAGAGTGTCTTAGGAGTTTCCAAAGATTTTTAGTTCCCCTGAAGCTGCCCTGATGTCCAGCCAGTCTCTCTCAGTCCCACAGAAGGCAAGGAAACTCACATCCCCAATGTCCTCTGAAGTCCTGAGTCCTCCCTCGAATTTCTGCAAATTCCCAGCAGGGCTTTCCTCTGTCCACCCCATCCTTCTACTTCTCTGTCTCTTCCCCAATTTGATAGGGGCACAGAGCTCAGTGCTTCTACCAGTTTTTAGGCAGATGGGGCCACACTGAGTACATTTTGAGGATTTAGGAAGTTCAACTAAAGATCTGGATGGAAGTCACAGGGAGTGGATCACAGGGAGCTCTGCACACCCTCTGACCTCCTCTTCTTCCTCTCTGTAGATTAATAGACAGATTCTTCCCCCATCTGACATAAAGCAGTTCCACCCACATCCAAGTTCCCTACAGCTTTGACTGGAGCATTGGTCAGAGTACATGTGATTAATCAAATTAATTCAGTTTCTTTCCTAAGTGGGCTTCAGGTGCTACCTAAATACGTATTTATTTGTTTCTTGTGTTACTTCTGAAGACAGGAGAAAAGGGTCTTTAAGGAAAAACAAAAACAAAAACAAAAAGACTTTATGCTTTGTCTTTGAGACTCCAGAAGAAGGTTAGGGTGTCCTGGCCAACTGTGCCCCATCTCTCAGCCCCTGTGGGGTGGGAACCAACCCAATCCTTGGAAACAGTCACTTTAAAGAGGATGCAGGTAAGGAGGTCAAGACTGTGGGTCCAACCAGAAGGTAGAGCACAGGATAAAAGCCTCCTGGATCTGAAGATCATGAAGATTCCAGAAAGGGTCCTAAGCAGGGAAGGCACCACAGGGCCACAAAGAGCTGCCATGCTGGTGGGCTGAGCCCCGGTCACCCTGCACCCCATGATAGAGCAGCCTTGTCCCTCCCCTAGAAACAAAAGGGTGGTGGTGGGCTGGGCCGCACTCCTCCAGCCTGGGGTCCTCATGACAGCAGGTGCTATGGAAATACGACAGCCAGTAACACCAAACCCATGACACTTTCAATATACTTTATTAAAAAGTTTCTTTGTATAAATTCCTAAAATTTTTAAAATTAAAATTAAACACCCTCTCCCACCCTGCACCAAAAAAAAAAAAAAAAATCACAACATTAGAGGAATGCCAAAAATATTCTCTATTATGACTTCTTTTCATTCTTTAATGAAGGCATTGGTCCCACAACAGTGCACAAAGATTTAGGGATTTTGCTTCCCTCTAAAACTAGGTCATTTGTTAGAGGATTTAGAAAAGGAAAATTAGCTTGAAATCTAATCTAGGAAATTAGGGAAGTTATGGACTCTTCTTCTTCACCATACAAGGCTTTCCATCTAAAGTCGTGCTTACTGGAGAGGGAAGAAATAAACCAAGCAGAAGTATACAGATAGCGGTGAAATGTGGAGTTCCATCCTAGACCTTACATGTGCCCGAAACAGGCAGAGTGTGAAACTCCAGGGGGAGTCGGAGTTTATAGAAATGTTCACATGAACACCGGCCATGGGTAACTATTACACGACGTTCAAAGTATACGATATAACTGCCCGGAGACAGAGAGGGTTGGGTCCACAGACACATTTAGCACCATATTGATGGGTCATGCGGCAGAATGGCTCCTCCCAAGTTCGAGTGTAAATCAAAGCAGGAAATGGAACAGTGCGAGGATGTCTATACCCAGAGCCTCTACAGAGACGAGTTGCAATGGCTGACTCCTTCTTCTTCAAGAGGTATGTGCTACTAGTCGGGCACGTTTAGGTCCCCATGGCAGCGATGACTCCAGGGTTGACGAGCGCTGAGCGTTGATGGACAGATGGGGGAGGGTGAGAAAGAAGTGCAAGGGAAAAGCGAAGTTACTGACCAAAAAGGACATGGTGTTTCTCACGAAAATTTTCCTACGGCCTCTGGTTTTCCTCCCTCATCTCGCTTTTTTGCTGAGTGTCTTTCACAGCTCACCTGGCCCTCCCTGGCCCAGGTTCAGGGCCTTGTGTGCAGTGTGAGCGAGTTTGCTGCCTTGCCCGGCCCCATGGCCTTTGCACACCCTTTACTCTTCCCATTCAGGCTCTGGCCAGGCTCTCGTATCAGCAGTCAAGTTGGCCAACACCATGGTGACAGTGGGTGGCCCCAGTGTAAACAGCAGTGTTTAGAGGAAGCCTAATTATTTAAAGATGAAGAGGGAGGAATAGTCGGGTGTGTCTTCCCTCATTGGCAAGAATCCAAGTATACAAATGTGTTTTTAGGAAATAACGATTATTCAGAAAATGAATTTCCTGTGTTTTATTTGAATTATCTTCTTTATCTAAAGATACCATCCACCTCCTCTGTCACAGCTCTCATAATCATTGTCATTCAAATATCTTCACAAGGTGAAAAATTGGCCTGGATCTCTTCTCTGACTTACAAAAGCCACAGATACAAAAGAATCACCGGTCACTTACCAGGAGCGCAAACCGTTTCACATTCTTTCTGTGAATTAAATCTGTTTTCATTGCCACTGCAGCCTCCGTACCAGAATCTCATGCAGCTTTTGGTCTCCACATCATAGTACCATTTTAACATGAATTTCCTGCAAGTTCCTTCTTCTTTGGGCAACTTACATATGTCTTTAATAACAGGATGAGAAAAGAGTATTCATTAGGACACACAAGGGACTATGCCTTCAGTGCATGTGGCTGAAGGTCTCGACACAAGGCTGTTCAGAGCAAGGAGGAGAGTTTTGAGGAGGGAGACCCTCTTAGCCTGGCCAGGCCTTGCCTCCACCCTGGCTGTGGGATTGCATGTGATTCTCAATAAAGGCAATAATACAATGACCCTGATGGAAGGACCTCGCTAACTTCCCTCCAATCCCAAATGCAAGCCATCATTATCGGATAATTTCAGATGAAATGAACTCTGTTTTCTCTTTCCAGTCATGGGGCCATTTGTTTTCCAGTTCCTTCTCTATTAAAGCCCCATGGAAGGAACTACATCTTTCTTTTTTTTAATTTTTAATTTTTTATTTATTTTCAGCATAACAGTATTCATTATTTTTGTACCACACCCAGTGCACCATGCAATCTGTGCCCTCTCCAATACCCACCACCTGATTCCCCCAACCTCCCACCCCCACCCCGCCACTTCAAACCCATCAGGGAGATTCAAATTAAAACCACATTGAGATATCACCTTACACCAGTTAGAAGGAACTACATCTTAATAAAACTATGTCGTTTTCTACTCCTCGGCAAAGTAGCAACTACACTCTGTCAGAATATAGTTCAAAAATAAAGCCATACATTTCATGACAAGACAAGCAGATGGGGAATAAAAGTTAAAGTGGAAAAGAAAAATCCTTTTTGTATCTGTGCGTTTGTGTGTGTGCGTGTGTGTGTGTGTGCACGCGTGTGTGTGTGTAGCTGAGGGCCTTTGAGAGTAGCCAAATTAAACAAGTAAAAGAAGTGTTACCACTGATCTAAAATCCATGATGGCAAAATGTCACAGAGCAAAGCTATTTTGAAGACACAGAAGCATTCTTTTTCCAGTTAAGGAAGTTTATGTTTTAAATGCATACTTCTGAAACATCCAGCTGCAAAGTAGAAGCTACACTCTCTCCACGATGCCTGGAAAGAAAAGTTTACAGCCCTTCCACAGTAAAACGTCTGTTTACAGAGTTTTCTGGCAAACTCCAGATCCAAAAGTTTGAAAACCGTAAACCTTCCTTCAACAGAAGTCCCTGGAGTGGATGATGCTGCATGTTTACGGGAGTAGCCAACGTGCCAGAGTCACCGCCACCCCCCACCCCGCCCCACAGGGCTGACATCTCCATGGGCCTCTGTTCCCACCCCTGTGGGTTGCCCTCAGCTGCAGAGGTTGTGAGCGCCTGCAGATCTGATTGCACCAAGAAGTAAAAGATAAACCAAGGTCTTGGACTAGAGAATCAAAGCTTGGGTCGACCATCATGGACCAGACTCAGAAGTACCCAGGACTGAGGCTCAGCATTGGCCTAAAACACCCCTGATCACCTGGGGAGGCCATGATGCAAACACAAAGACTGGGGGTTCCACAGTAGCTCCTAATTGTACACCCTCTCAGAGGCCCAGAAAACCAGAAGGTACTTGGAAGAACCAATGAGTCCAGAATGAAATGATGACAATTTAGGAAAACAACTTTTTTCCACTTGAAAAAAGTTTTCAGCCAACTGAAGGAAAATGCCTTGCTTTCCAGAAATGTCATGCAGGGGACAGAACAAGGCAAAATTATTGTACCACCAAAGCTTACCCCTTGTTTGCCAGTGGATTCCCCTATTCGTGGGAAGCTCAGACCAAATGGTAACCGGTCCCCTCTCCTCTCTCCCCCCAGCATCCCCTGCATGGTTCATGTTCATTCCATCTTTGTTCCAAATGCTCTCAGTCCTGGCCCACCTATGTTCAGCTCTTCTGTTCCATTCTCCTGCATACTCCTGAAACGGATACGAGTTTTCCCAGACCCAAGGACACACAGCTTGAGGCCACCCAATGAAAGGACACTCTGCTCCCTGACCGGTTGCTTTCTGGCTTCCTGGGATTTTTGCCCTTTATGTCCAGCCCCAAACTCTTGCCCTTGTATCCCACACCTTTGGTGCCAGTGATGGTCACTGCTAAGACCCCATAGGGTTCACCAGCATGGCACAGGGTGCTGGCACTGTGGACATGCAGAAATCTGGTAGAGCAAGAGAAATATATTCATGAGGACCCCACACTGTAAAAAGACTGAAACATAGGATTCTTCATTTTTAAGCACGAAAATGGGGTGTTTGATCCTTAAGAAGCCTTGTACTTTTGGGGCACCTGGGTGGCTCAGTGGGTTGAGCCGCTGCCTTTGACTCAGGTCATGATCTCTGGGTCCTGGGATCGAGTCCTGCATCGGGCTCTCTGCTCAGCAGGGAGCCTGCTTCCCTCTCTCTCTGCCTGCCTCTCCGTCTACTTGTGATTTCTGTCAAATAAATAAATAAAATCTTTAAAAAAAAAAAAAAGAAGAAGAAGAAGAAGCCTTGTACTTTTAAATTCCCATCATCTTGGTTTCCGGGACATGCCATGCAGACTGCACTCACCAATGCTGTGTCTATGCTAAAACAACCATTTAAAAAACACAAAAATAAAAATGCCTTGTGTCCAAAGACATGTGGTTTGAAGGACTTCATCGAGCTTCTCCCCAGAACAAGTCTTTGGACACAACAATTGCTCACAAGCGTTCTCCAAAATGAGCACAGCCTGGGGTCCTCTCCAATGTGAGAATGTGGTCTGGCTGCCCATGTGCTAATTTTCTCTTCCTTATATTGAGAACTCAAGAGGAGCCGAAAGGTCAAGAGGGAGTGACAATGGTCATTAACCATTCCTGATTCACTTTTGCCCAGAATAATGTAAATACACTTCATCTTAAAAATACTGTTATGCGGAAAATCAAATATATATATATATATATATATATATATATATATATATATATATATGACAGACTTGAGGAGCTGCGATGCCAATCACCATCTGGTGAAACTTCCTGGTGAAATGGTGACTGGTCACTGGGCATCCGTGAGCATCCAAACACAAGGAGAAACAGAGACCAGCACAATGTCTAGAAAACCCTGCCAGGGAATCCCAGCTGTTCACAAAAGCTTCAGGAGCCATCCTAGGAATCCTAGAACAGAACCATGGGGCACAAGGCACCCTCAGAAACACAGTCTATTTTTGTCACAAAGACATGTGCGCGTTCAGGCGTGTGTGAGCATGCCCAAGCATCGTATTCGTGGAAATCAGGAAAGATATTGATCCGGTCATTAACAGTGGTCATTAGCATTGCAATGAATGTTTTCTTGTGTTTTCCCATATGTTGTGGATTCTCAACAATGACTACCTATGATATTACACTTTGAAAAAGAAAATGTATTCCATTGAAAAATTTTGCCCCCCTTTTTTTATATAGTTTTGAGATTTCTATAGTGTCTAAGAGCAGCATTTTAAAAGTTATCTGCTTGGACATCTTCCAAACCAACAAGTGACTGGTATTTAAGTGCTTCCTTGAGCAAAATTGGTGTGTGGAATGGAGGGGTGAGTGTTTATACTACAATTGTAAATGTGTAAATATGCTCCTCATTGATTTGTTTCAGACATAAGGAGGTTTAATAGACCCAGCATAGTTGAGGTGGAATCAGGTGCTTCCAGCCACAGAAGCAGGTATGATTTGCCTGAATGAGTGAATGCCTGAGTCTACATCTGAGCATAAACTGGGTCAAAGGGTACAGAGGAAACTTTGTATTTTAACCTTATTTTGAACGTGACTGTGGTTAAGGTTTGGGGGGGGGGGTCCTTTGCTTTTTTACATCTTGACCAATGAATTTTTATTTTCTAGCATTTTTATATTTCACAATAAAAAATGGCAAATACCCTGTGATCCTCCTCATAACCCAAATATCGCCATTGATACAGACACATCTTCACACAACAGCAAACCAACAGCCTTAGAAAGGCTATTTCTCTCCTATCAAGCAGGGAAAATATTTATAGCTGTTTAGTCGACCTCAGTCTGTGAGGTTGAGTTCATTCTATAAATGAGCATTAACATAAAGTCATCTATTTTCCTCAGTACGCCATTTTGTGCCAGCCAATATGACAGACTGGAACACAGTCAGCCAAATGCTGTATTTCCTCCAATCTAAGCTATCTTAATTTCAATGTGCACTCTTATTTTATATCCCCCTAAGTAGGACAAAACACTGTCAAAAGCATGCCATGTCATCAACTGTGAGTCACACTTCAATTTCAGAAGTCTTACTAGGGGAAAATATTGAATCTTAGAATCAATAAAATAAGTAAAACATTGAAGAACTTCCTTCAGAGCTATGTGATTGACTCACTAACACCTGACCAAAGTGGTTATTTCTACAGATTGTTAATTTCTAGAATAAGTAAAAAAGAATGTTATACATTCGGGGAGTTATCTGGGCTCTCTTCTGCATTGAAACTTCTCCAATACATATGGGGCAAGCTGATAACTCAGAATTCTCTATGTAATATTGGAAAAAGTTAATTTTCTGAGAAAGAAGAACTGTGTGTTGTTTAGAAACATCGGAGTCTTTCTGTTAGCAGTGATATCCATAGAAAATATCTATCCAAGTCCTCTTTAGCCAAAAACAAGGATGAAGGAAATGTGCTCAAAAACCTAAAGCCAAAATTAGCAACTCTGTAGCAGTCCCAAAGCTAGCCACAACAAAAGGGGCACAGGCACGCCTACTGGTTTTAAAGGCTGTGAGAATTGCTGAAAGGTTGGTTTAGTTGTTGCTAACTGCCCTTACAGGCAGCAAATGCATCACAGAAAAGTGGATGTGATTCTTTTAGATCCTGAGAAAAGCATAACATAGGATGGGATTTTTTGGAATGTGGGGATTTGTTTTGCTTGGCTGAAGAAAATGCAAGTACTAACCATTTAAAATGGAATTGTGTAATATTGCAAAGCCTAGAATCCTGAGTGGTGAGTAATGATGCCATCAGTCTGTCACTGTCATCAACCTTCCCCTCAAAGTCTAGGCCTTCCTGGTACACAAATACTCAATGCTGAAGAGGACCAGACCTCATCTGTGGGACAAAGGATGCCCTCACTAGCCCCTCCCAGTATGTGTCTACATCAAACAAAGAGTGCCTAATAAAGGAATATCTGTTAAGCATAATTTCTAAATTGTCCAACATTTACCTATACCAACAAAAAATCAAGATGTAAAACTGCTCACTCTTCTTCCTCTCCATCGGGTGACATGGACAGAGGATTTTATATTTCATAGGGATTCACCCACAAATCCCTACACAGATTCAAACACTGGTCACCACGTGTTCTAAATCCAAAGTGCTAGGCTATAACAAACTACAGTTCCTTAAGGTAGAACCAAACCCCAGAGAATTTTTATTCATAGAGGTTTTAAAAAAAAAAAGACAAGGAAAAGTATCTAACATTTAATCCTGGGACATGGACACATCTCTGTAACTACAAGCCATGCTTCTGATTAACCAGTTCAAATAAACTGCACTCATGTCAACAGATAAAAATTAACTTTTAAATTTAATTTTGCCTGCATTATCAAGAAAATACATCTTTGGAGAAATACTGCATAGTATGGTAATTGATCTTTGGATGCAAAATACACAAGCCAGTACTGGGCATGAATACTATATATATAGACTATATATATATATATATATATATATATATATATATAATGTATTATCTGCCCCAGGGATACAGGTCTGTGAATCATCAGGCTTACATATTTCACAGCCCTCACCATAGCACACACCCTCCCCAATGTTCATAACCCAGCCACCCTATCCTAACCTCCCACCCCCAGCTAGTGTATTTTATAAAATGTTAACTTTATAAAGTGATTCATTATCACTCTTTTTCTACCTGCAAAAAAATGTGAATGTCATAGAAATGTTTTTCTCCCTGGGGAAAATTCCCAAGAGGACTTCATTGTAGCAGGGAAGTGGGGGAGGGAGAGGAGGCTGGGAGAGAGGGGAAGCTTTCATCTCCTGATTCTGACTCCCAATTCCATTGTGAGATTTAAACATTTCCTTCGAAAAGAGCTCCCAAAAATGCCGTGCACGTCCCACCTACATATATTCATTGAGCAAATGTGTATGAAGGGCCTTCTCCAGCAAAGTGCTATTTTCTTACTGTGGGGCAAGGGGTGGTGACTAAGGGCCTTGTTCTTGAGCATGGCATGCAGTAGGCAACTGATGAAACACTGAAACTCATGATGTACTTGCTATATGTTGGCTAACTGAATTTAAATTTTCAAAAAGCAAGTTACATCTTCACACTCACTTGAATCCCTAGCTGGGAAACACACAGCTATGCATGTGCCCACACAGGGAAGGGTTAAAAACCTCTAAGTCCTGGGCTTGAGGTTACATAGTAACCACTATGAAAGAGAAAGGTTGTATCTAACTACTTGTAACCATGAAAGACTCACACAACCCCCCCACCCCCCCACCCCCCGACCAAAAAAAAAAAAAAAAAAACCTTTTCCCTGCCACATGGTGAGAAGAGACCTAAGTGGTAAAAAGGTCTGGATTAAAAGAACTTTCTTAAGTCTGAACCTATGACTCAGTCTTAAACAACAAACATAACAGCCCAGCCAGATTCTTGTTTAAAGATTACGTTTTTTATATTAACTAAATACTGTTTATATATTTGTGTCCCTTCTGGACCACACATAAGAAAACCAGAAACATGCCCAAAGCTCACCATGGAACTTACTCGCAGTCATTTTCCCTCAATGAAGCACTGGATTCGCTGGAATTTTGTATTTCCTACACTCTGGGAGGGGTAACATTCCCAGTGAGGGGGGGAAACAAGAGCACAGTGACTTTGAAGTTACAATTTCTAGTATATGTGCTGCCGAAGCGAGCACTGAAGTTACAATTTCTGTCCTGACCATATTTGGGGGGAAATCCTAGTGAGTTCTTTGCAGCTTCTGTCTGAGTTCAAGCACCATGGTGGGAACCCAGTCACCATGCAGGGGACTCAGGCAGGGAGCGGGAGTGGGTTAGATGCTGCAGGTGTCCCAGTGCAGGGGACAAAGGCTCATTCACAGTCTCCTGATGCAGGACTCAGAAGACTGCTTCTGTAGAGACTTGGGTATCTTCTCCATCCTTAACCCTACTTCCCATTGTGTTAGTTTGAGTTGAAAATTAGAACATTAAAAGTTTATACAAAATCTTTTTCAACAGCCCCTAACAAGTTCAAGTTTAAATTACCCAGTCTACCTTGAATTCCTGAATCATTCCCATAAATTTAAATCGAGAGAAGAGAATGTCTTGCTCTTCTGTCAATCCTTCCAACAGGAAGGGTGCAGGAGTTTGAAAAACACACAGCTATCTCTACCACAGACTGATTCCTAAACTTGTGTCCAAAAGCGAGTTATTTTAAATACTTTTCAGTTATATAAATTATTTATTGGCTTAGAGTAATTACACATCTATGTGTATAATAGTTCTGCAATTCCTTTTATGATTTGGTTTCTCTCTAGTAACTCTTGATGCCACATGTCAGTCTGGATGCAGCTGAACTAAGGATGATGGACAGACAGATGGACAGATGTAGAGACAGAATATAGATACACATACAGATACAGATAATAAATACAGCTGTACACACAGACATGGCTATAAGGGAAGCCTCTTGATGGAATAGAATATTCTAGCAACAGAGAAGATTCTCTTCAGAAACAACTAAAAGAATCAAGAGGTCTCTCTCCCCAAGTGCCCCAAAGAGATTGATGTGTGGAGTCAGAAATCATCCAGTTTTGTGTAAACACAGATGAGACAGGACACAGTCTACACAGAAAGGGTAAGATGAAGAAACAGACATCATTTTAAAAACTTACAGAGGAAAGAGAAACATGAGGAATCCTGAAGAAAGGCCTAGAAAGCAGTGTGCCGGGGCTTCTGGCAAGGCAGTGCGTACAGAGAAGAAAAAGGGCATTTAAATCCAGCCCCAAAGCAGCAAGCCTCAGTAAATGCCTTTGGTCAGAGTCAATTACAGAAGGAAACACTGTAAAGAGGAATGCCTTCCTCCTCGGGACAGTGGACAGTACATTAAAGAACAAGGACTTGTCCCCAGTGAGTGGAAGTCTTTGGCTTTGGGGCCCATAAAACAATAAAGTATGCAAATGACCATGAAATTTTGACTTTGGATATTACTGCCGACATCTTTTGCAGGACACCCATAAACAGAGCGTATTAACTGTGTCAATAACCAGTCTCTCATGGGTGAACACTCCAAGCTCACATTCCACTGAATGAGGACTGAGGTCACACAGAGTCGCAAGGTCCCACTGCCCATGAACAAAAATATGTAAACAGCTCTCTGTTCCAGAAACAGGTACAACCCACCACTGATTGAAATGTGCACACACTCAGGCTCAGGCATGCAGACACGGGGATGATAGACTAAGGCAGGTTGTGTGCTTAGGGAATTAGGATCAGAATGTCCACCCCAGGGGTCACTTCCAAACCCACTTATTTCATGTGTCCTAATCTGTTTTGTGTTCTTTTAAGCAGTTGTTATTAGATTAAGTCACTGAGGGGGCAAGTTCCTATGCTTCCAGCATCACAAGCCATAAATCAGCTCCAACCCCAATAGGAGTAACAGGGAATCTGATCAAGACACACATGAATTCTTGGCTCCAGCCCCAAAGCAATTCCCATCTAGTTTTCTTGAAGAGTCTGGTGACAGGAAAGGAAAGTGACCATTTACAACTTGGACTATGCAGAATAAGACCACATTGGGCCACAGAGAGCCCATTGGGAACTTTCCCATAGAAGTCAGGCTTGCCTGAGTATTAGAACCCCAGCAGACAACCTAGAATCCAAGTTTCAAAGGTTTGAGAAGGTCTGGAAGGAGGCTCTTAGTGCTGTTAATGGACTTATTACTCTCATAACTCACCTGTCTCACCACCAGCCACCGGTTCCGTGCTCACCATGAGATTGATGGTTGAACTAGAAGCCGATCTTGCTTGTAGAGAGGGAAGCTGAACTTTCTCTAGAAAAGAAAACAAGTGCAACCAGTAGGAAACCCAGAAGCTAAAGGGCTTAGGAATTCTCAGGGACTGAGGCAAGCAGCCTTTCCAGGTGAACAGCTCACATGAGGGCAAGACCTGCCAAGTCTCTATAGACACTAAGGACGTCTGTCGTCAGCAAGTTCCACTCATCTCAACAAGCAAATGGAGGAAATCCCTGAAAATTTCCCACATAACCACTTCTGCTTCCATTTATGAAAAAAGAGCCCTGGGGTTGAAGGGTCTTTGCACTCCTATCTTCATGGATTACATGGTGACTGCTGGGAATTCCCTTTCCTTAGGCAGAGTTCCTTGATCTTAGTGCACTGACCCCAGGGAAAGTAATGTGGACCCCTCTGCATCCCAGGAGAAGCATGGGTCAAGAAGAAGGGGGTTGGGGGAATCTGGGAGAACCCTGAAAGGTCAGGGGTGTGAATAATAACAGAGACTAGAATGCATGCAAGAGTAGGTCTCAGGTCTCGGTGCCACAAAGGAGCCAGGGGGACAATAGGACACAGAGGGCAGAGCCACAGAGGGCAGACACCAGCATGGTGAACTAGGGAGGGGCACGCTGAGCCCCATTGCACAGTGGCCATAGACATCCCTTGGCCTTGGGGTGGTAAGATTGCACGGACTCGGTGACTCTGAGGAGCCAGTGTCTCGGTGGTACTCTGCTCACTGAACGTGGAGAAATACTTCAGAAACACGGTCATGGAGGGGGGTCGAGACCCCAGCCAGGACCCATGAACCTACTTCTTTCTCTCGGAGTAGGGGCTGCCCTTGGGCCAGATGGATCTGGCTTCCTCCATGAAGTATCCCGGGACCCCAAGGGCAGTGCAACAGTTCCCAAGGAACCCCACCTTCCGTTGTGTTAATTTCTGAACCTGGGCATACTCCAAAGACACCCAGGATTTGCTCTAACCTGGTTATTTCAGATTCAGTGAATCAGAATTGTCCCCTTTATGTCCTGTTTGATGTTGCCCATGGAAATCAGGGACCGACTGTTCGGGGCTGACCGTGTACTCACTTGTGCTGAAGCTTCCTTGGTAGGTGGCTCTGACCTGTGACTTCAAGTAGCAGACCACGGCTACGTGATACGTGTGGCCGGCAAGCAGGCCCCCGATGGCACGCTCTGTCACCGACAGGTTCTGCCGCAGCACCAGGGACTGGTCATGGGCCGACGTGACGGTGAGGTCATAAAAGTAAGGGCTGGGGGGCTCGGGCCTCTCCCAGCGGAGCCTGGCGCTGTTCTCGGTGATGTCGGACACCTGGACCTCCCGGGATGCCTTCACTGAAAGACAGGTGAAGCACAGTACAGAGATAAAGCTTAAAGCCCCACATGACTGTGACACACAGGCAACAGACAGCAATGGAAAGAGATGAATCGGCAAGCAACAGAACAGAAATTTAGGTGAGCAGGGCACCAATTTCTTGTTCGAGCTCCCCAGGAACATTAGTGTTAGAAGCTAACAACATCCATGAAAAATGGAATGCATCCTCTCGTTATTTCTCAGCAAGGTACAGATCTATTCCTTTTCTATTGAGAATCGCTCCTGTTCAGGAAAGACTTTGAAAAGACACGGGCAAGCATTCAAGACAGAATGAGTCCCATCATTTAAAATGCACAAAGTCACGAAACTTTGGGACATGAACGGAAATTCTTTTTAAGGAATCCCTGCTTCCTGTCTGATCATCGAAGGAAGACAATTTCCACCTTTTCACAAACATATACATTCTGCCTTCACCTTTCCGTATGGTTTGTAGCTCTCTAGTATATTCCCGCATCTGGAGGAAAGAACAAAATAACTAACTCTGGGTCTCTGGAAGCCCACCCATCCTCATATCTAACTCCATCTAGAAGGGGTTTCCCCCATGGACAGCATTAGCACATATTCAGTCTCGGGGGGGAAGGCTCTGAGCTGCCGGTCAGCTCAATGGAGCACCCCACAATTCCCACAGTGTGCTGCATGGAACTTTTCCTGTAGGAATGTGCTTCTGCCCCACTCGGAGGCAGGGTTTGGGGCTTGGCCTGGGCAGGGGGGAAAGAGGCAGCAGAAGGTGGGAGACTCATACCCCCTGCTCTTTGTGTGGAGCTCATGAGTCTCAGAGAGGAAGAGAAAAACTGCTTTCTAACAGGAAAAAAAAAATGTTTTGGTAATTGTGTGCTCTGACCAGTGCCTTCTCAAGTACATCATCTAGAGGTACAAATCCTGGATCAATGACTGCATTTCACTTGATTGATAAACAGGCTTCAGGGGGCATGCCATGAACACAGGAAATGAGGATGCCCCTCGCTGGCAGCCCTGAGCATGCTTTCTTACCTGCAGGCTTAGCAGGGACTGGTTTGGTGGCTGCCGGTTTGGCTGCCTGGGGCTTGGGGGTCTCGGGCTTGGTGGCCACTGGTCTGGCTACAGTGGGGGGCCTTACAGCAGCTGGCTTTGGGGCCCCTGACTTCGCGGCTGCCAGCTTTGAGGCCACTGCAGGTTTGACTGTGGCTGTCTTGGTGGTCTCGGGTTTGGTGGCCACGGGCCTCGAGGCCACGGGTCTCACAGCAGCTGGTTTGGGCGGGGCTGGCTTTGCAGCAGCCGGCTTTGAGGCCGGCAGGTTTACCACGGTCACTGGCTTGGTCGTGGTGGTCACCGGCTTGGTCGTGGTGGTCACTGGTTCTGTGGTGGTCACTGGCTTTGTGGTGGTCACTAGTTTGGATGTAGGACTTGAAGTTACATTATTCGGGATATTTCTGTTAAAACAAATTAAATATCATTTCAATCCATACATAGTTTTGCCTGCTCTCTAAAATTTACAAAAACATAATTCCCATGAGTTACATGAACTTTGCTGCTTTATCAAAACGCATGCAGTAGTTTTTATGTTTTACAGATAATATCATGTACATTAAATTCCTTCCTTTTAGAATCTGTGACATGGAAACAATATTGAAATGCATATAAAGTAATAGAATCATTAAAAATGAAGGCTGTATTGTACTATAAACATACCTGACATCTTGCTTTTAATTTATGAGACATAATAAATATTATGTTATTATCATTAACAATAATAATTTTTAAAATTAACCAACTGAAGCATATATACCAAAAATTAAATGAAACCAGTTAATAGCTACTCTCATTCTAAGAAAGTATCCATACAACAAAATGCCGCGTTGAGCTCCAAGTGATTAAGTCAGCATGTGCTTCCCTTCCCAGAGCTTACTGTGTTTATTTGTTACATTATTTTGCAGGTGTTGTGGTATTTTTCACAATTTTTTGATCTATTACAAATCCCTGAAAAGCACAGCCACATAATCAGATGCAACAGCCCAGACCCAGGTGTCCTTCACTCATTGTCGGGAGACAGACTCCCACTGATTCGTTGCAGCCTATGTCCAAGGTGATGTCCTACAACTTCAAACACTAGGTTATAGTGTTCATCCTGTTTTCCTGAAGATAAGGTGGAAGACGGTTCAGAGAGTGTTTGAGAGAAAATCACAAAGATAACGAAGACCAGGAAGAGAGCTTCTGGACCTGGACAAGCAGGACCCAGCTCACAGGGACAAGCAGGACCCAGCTCACAGAACCCTCAGTGGCGATAGTCAGTCTGCTCAGCTGAGCACGGAGCCTGCCTTCAAGGACAAGGGCAGGAGCTGGAAGATTTCAGGGATGAGAGATGGAGGTGAGTTCTCTGTCCCCACTCTGGAGGTCAAGCCAGGAGTAAGCCCCACACTAGTTTGTCAAGGATGTCAAGTCCACATCCTCCGGGTGCTACGGTCGGAAAGATCTCCTCCCTAGCAAGCATGACAATCTGTGGCACTCCCTTGAGGCGGACAAACTGCTAGCACATTGCCTGGGCTCAGTTCCAGCCACCATGTCCCTGTCACCTCGCCCTATGTCACATGGCCACACAGCCCACCTCTCCGTGCTGGAGTTGGTACCACAGATGGAGCTGAGCTAGCATCCCTGTGGGTACAAGTTCCCCAGCCCCCACCCTCTCGTTGGCTTTCTCAGGAGAACACGTGCATTGCCTCCCAGTGTTACCACCATCACCTGTGTTATTGTAACACTAATCATTTTAAGATTTGGAGCCCATTTTTTGGTTAATGTAGTTCAATCCTTCTGTAGGATCGCTACCAGGTGTAGTGGGCTATTTCACCACATGGCCCCAATTTCCCACCCCTTCTGCCCCCATGCCTTTCACAATGGGCTATGACAAGGCCTCCCACTGAGTCAAGCCCCCAACTCTTGAATCTAGCCTGGCTGGCTGTTGGATGTGCATTGACCAGTGGAATATGGCAGAAGTACCAGTGTGCTGGCTCCAGCCCACGCCTCAAGAGGCCTCGTGCCATCTGACTTCTCTTATGGAACCTCGCCCATCCACCTGGAAGCACAGCCCCAACCTAGCCTCCTGGAGAAGGAGAGGCCAATAGAGCAGAGGGAAGCCAACCAGCTGAGACCATCAGGACCCCCATCCACAGCAGACAGGCTGCTGACCACAGACACAGAAGTGAGCCCAGCCAAGGCCAGAAGACTGTCCAGCTGAGCCCAAGAAAAACTGCTAACCCACAGAACTACGGATTAAATAAATAGTTGCTTTCAGCCATTAAGTTTTGGGGAGTTTGGTCTGCAACCAAACAAATGGATACAACAGGTTGGAAAGAATGTTCCACATGACCTTTAGGAAGTCACATTTTCTGGATTTCATTGTCTTTACCCATAAGGTTAGGCATTGTCTGGGGAACTTCTGCATTCTCTCTACACTGTACTTTTCAAGACAATTATTATGATACTTACAATTGTTTGTGACCAAATTTCACAGGGTTCTTAATTGACATTTGGTCCCCTTGGAACCAATCACACTCTTTCCTGATATCTGGGGACAAGTAAAAAGCATTTTCACCTGGAAAGAAACAAAAAAAATTTTTTTAAGATTTCTTTTAATTTATTTTTTATTTTCAGCATAACAGTATTCATTATTTTTGCACCACACCCAGTGCTCCATGCAATCTGTGCCCTCTATAATACCCACCACCTGGTACCCCGACCTCCCACCCCCACCCCTTCAAAACCCTCAGATCATTTTTCAAAGTCCATAGTCTCTCATGGTTCACCTCCCCTTCCAATTTCCCCCAACTCCCTTCTCCTCTCTATCTCCCCATGTCCTCCATGCTATTTTTTATTTATCTGACCGAGAGCCTGACATGGGGTTCAATCCCAGGACCCTGGGCAGGGATCATGACCTGAGCCAAAGGCAGATGCTTAATGAACTGAGCCACCCAGGAGTCCCAGGGGAAAAACAAATTAAGTGCATATGAGTCCCATGCAAATTAAAATTAATCTGCTAATGAGTTAAATGGATCACACAGCAGGTAGTCCATAAATATTTGTTAAATTAATTCATTCCTCCAGACAAGCTACATTTAGTAAATTTGAACATTAAGCACCATGGTCCTTGACCCATAAAACATCTCAAGCCAAAATCTCCTGTTTGGCAATATTTGGGTGATTGGATTGAAGAAAATATTTACCCAATGTAAGGAGGAGACAAGAATAGAAGAAAAATCAAACACTGAGTTGAACAAGTTCCAAGCCCTTGAACATTAAATGGTAACCAAATTACTTCTTATGTTTTCTCAATGTTGTGTTTAATATAATTGTTTTTAATCTTCAAAAGGTAGTGACGGTGGCCCCGGGGTGAACTTGCTGCCTCACTTTCACTTCATGTTTTTTCTCTAATGCTTTTGAGGGACAGGCCTTCACAAATGTGAACACAGTTTTCATGGGGCTCACCTTTACCGTGAGTAATAAACTCTCTGTACATACATGTTCGTCCCTAACTTCTAGAGCTCACTCAGAAGTTAGATACATTCCCATGCTGCCTTGGGGCTGGCTATGTCGGGCCCTGGAGCACAGGAAAATCAATGCATCTCCTCAAGAACCATCCAGTCTACCTGGAACACAGGCCACGAAGGAATAACCAGCAGGCCACGGAATAGATAAGTAGTTAGTGCCCGGGTTAAGGATGACAAAGCCTTGGGAGTGGGGAGAATTCATGGTGAGTAGGGGCAGCTGGGATTAGCTTTGAAGATGAATGTGGGTTTGTCACTAAAGCAGGGAGGAGAGTCACATCGGCATAGGTCCAGGGTTTCCAAGTGTGGGGGTTGTGGCTAAGCCCAGATCAACACAAGACCTTTGAGGAGCTTCCCCACTTAAATGACATCATGCACAATGTGCACTTGACCCAGGAACACAGGGTCTATGACTGAGAGATGCCAGTCCAATTTGGTTGAAAAAATGAGTGAACAAGGACAGGATTTCCATGTGTTCACGGCCAACCTGGCTTCTAAAGGCTGTCTGTGACATGGTAGGTGTCAATACGTATGTGTTGAATGAATGAACAAGTCAACGTCAGTACACCAGACACCTTCTCCATAGCCTCATGTCCCAGAGAGCCCAAGGCTATGAGCCGGCAGAAAGCCCTGGACCAGCCCACACTGTCTGGTGTAGGACTTACTGCTGACAAAGGATGGTAACAACCTCCCAAAGCGCATCAGAGGCTCTTCATTGAGTTCAGTCGACTTATCCAGTAGTTTGAAGAAGACGTCATTTGGCTCGCTGGCAAAGCCGTATACCTCCTTGATGTTCACCTTCCTGCCAATGCTGAGAATCACGAAGAAGTAACCTTTGCATTTGGCCTGCAAGATGACCCTCTGGGCCTCTTCCAGCTGCTCCTTCTCCACCTCACCCGTCAGCATCAGAACCATGATCTTCAGGTCCCGTGGGTTGGGGGCACTTTCAAAGACGTTCTCTATGGTGTATTCAATGGCACTGCCCAGGTCCCTGGTCCCCTGCAGCTGTGTCATTCTTCTGTGGAGAAAGTCCACCAGTTTCTCCTTGGAGCTGTAGTCAGTCAGGGAGAATTCCACCTTCACGGGCGGCACGCTGGCGTTCCCCACAGACTCATAGGGTGCATGCTGCACAACGGCTACCCTGGTGAAGTGCTGGGAGGACTTGGGGTCTGGGCTGAGGTCCAGCTGTCTGACCAGGTACCCTATGTACTTCCTCATTTCATTGAACTGGAACAGAGTGGTGGACTCAGAGCTATCTAGGATGAAAGCCATGTCAATGTCTGCATCGCTGCCGGCCGCTCGCCTGTCCCTGAAGGAAGGCCTCCAACTGCCAAATCCACAGGATGGGTCAATGTTGCAGATGTCTAGAAAGAAGCATGGAAACCCATTTATTCTGTGACTCCCACAGCAAGATATTGTACGTCAGTGTGCTGAGAGTCAGGGGTAATTAAAATCGACACATAATATAGAAGTCCATTTATAGCTTGATGCCATTTTGTGGGCAGATTTCGGTTCTCATCATCTAACCCTAAAAGAAACAAATCAGGAAGCTAAAGTCCTTGTTAGTACACTATGGGATTGACATTAGAAGAAGAGGAAGAGGAAGAGGAGGAGGAGGAAGGGGTGGAGGAGGAGAAGAGGAAGAAGGGAGAGGAGAGGAAGAAGGATGAGGAGGAAGAGAAGGAGGAGAAGTAGAAGAAGAGGAGGAGGAAGAGAAAGGAGAAAAAGGAGAAGCAGAAGGAGGAGGAGGAGGCAGGGGAAGGAGGAGGAAGAGGAAGAGGAGGAGGAGGAGTGGGAGGAGGGGGAAGACACAGAGAAAGGAGGGGGAGGGGAAGGACAGAGGAGGAAGAAGAAGGGAAAAAAGAAAAGAAAAGAAGAGGAGAGGAGAGGAAAGGAGAGAGGAGAGGAAGGGGAAGAGAGGACAGGAAAGGAGAGTGAAAGGGAAGGAAAGGAAACTATTTCTTTGCCGCTCTCTGAAGAAATGTGTTCCAGAAAGTCACAAAGACCAACAATTGAAATCTAAACTCTAAGGTGAAACTGTAAACAAAGCTGCTTTTTCCTTTATTTCCTATAAAATTAATCACTCCCTAACAGAGAGAAGCTCTGTTTGAGGGGATCCACTCTAAATATGGAAGTTACCTATATAGGAATTACACTGGTAAACATGCAACTCTGTGAATCTTCATTTAACACAACCCCTTTCCATAAATGGCAACTATCCATTCAAGTGTCGCTCTATGGATAGCACGCTTTGTAACAGATTTCCTGTTAGAGAAGCCCCTTACCCAGGCAGACATGACACGTGAGGACATTCTTCAGGAAGTCCGTGAGATCTCTCCTAGCGGGGAGGACGAGTGCATGTCCCACTGCTGTGTTATTGATCTGGTTGGAAAAAAAGGAAATGGCTGGTAGGAGTGTCCATGGTAAGGAACTACTTGAAATGGAGCTCAGGAAGAGAGTCACCTCAGAAAAAAAAAAAAACAACCCAACAGATTCAGTATCCTTTCAGGGGTTTTCTTGGTACCCTTGATACTTTATCAGTATCCTCTCGGGGGTTTTCTTAGGGAGGAGCTACTGAGCTTAATAGGAAAACACAGGTTTTCTTCTGTACAGATGAGCTACAGTTCAAATCCCACTGCTGCCCTTTCTGTCAGGCCTGGAAGAAAATCATTTAACCTGCCTGGGGTCCAGTTTCCTCAGCTGCAAAATGGGGATGATGGTAAATTCCTTCTAAGGGATAATGGGAACATGGGTAATATGTCTATTTTCAGCAGCAGTTCCAGCCACGGACAAAGGGTAGCTCCATCCTCTCCGGCTCTCCCAGGTCCAGAAAAGGATATAACGGCAAAGCAAGTAATAAAGTCACTTCTAGAAGATTCAAGAAGCCCTGCTCATCATCGTGGTGCCTAGCACAACATCACTAACTAGTCATTTAGTAAATAACTAAATTTAATTAATGAATGATTAATTGACTTTTCTAACTTGCTGAAACAGTGTGGTCAAGAGCCATGTGGTTCTGGGTCCCTCAGCCCCTGTGAGGGAAAGTTTACATAAATGAGCCCTCTTACAAGGGAAGACAGCTGGCAACCACAGCTGGCTTCCCAAGCTCAGTGCTCTGGGCTCAAGACAGCCTGTGGTTTGGCAGAAGAAGCCCCAAGAGATGGCACCAACGTCCAGACTGTCTTTCACTGACATAGGCAGCGGTAGGACCATAGAAACCCCAGTCTGGGAGGAAAGATGCTAGAGACCATCCCACCACACCCCACCTTTCACTGACAAGAAATCTAAGACCCAGGCAGGTTAAGTGACATGACCATATTATTTGTGGTGACTTGAAGCTAGAAAGTGTGTGTGAGGCCGGGAGAAGGCGGTTAACGGATCTAGGTCTCTTTCCCATCATGCCCACCCCCCACTTATCTTGAGCAATGCTGCCAGCAATGCTGGCACTGAATAAATATTAATTGACTCATTTGCCAATTACTATAGCAATTATTTCTATTGTTATAATAATTAAACAAGTTAATGACAAGGGAGCACTTTGTAGCTTCACAGTGAAGGCTAAGCCTTGGCCGCCATCCAGGCTGAGGAAAGGTTTGAAGAGAAGCATAGATGGGGTGCTAGAGTCATTGATGTTGAAGGGAGATCACACTAGAAAACTGTAGGCCTCAGGGTCAGCCCTGGGAGATGCTCCTCCAGCATGTGAGGAGGGACACAGTGGGAATAAATCACAGGCATCTGGATGTTGCCCTACCGCCAGCCCCATTGGCTGTCCTGGAAATCTCACTCAAGTAGTTGCCAATCACAACAACCTCATCCAGGAGCTTTGGGAAATTCCACATGAACTCCTCAAGGAGGCACAGATGGGTCTGAGAACCTTCTCGGGGCCCAAGAAGAACAGAGGGAGGTGCCAAGGACACACACAGGGCACAGACCTGTAACGCATTGATGAGCTGCCGGTCCTCCTGGCTCGTGAGGAACAAGGGTGTGATCCCTGCATCTGAAAGCTTCAGCACGGCCTCCCTGAGCTGTTGGGATGCCCTTGTGGGCTTATTGCTGAAGAAAACAGCCACCTTCCTCATCAGGAATCCATTCCTCACGCGCTTAAATGTGTTCCTGGCCACAAAGGACATGGCTGTTTCCAGACTCTGTTGCTTGGATGTCAGAGCCACCTGAAGGTTCTTGATCTTGTCCAGGAGGACCGACTTCTTCTTGGAGTCAGCAAACCGGATCTCCGTGGTCACCTCATTGTTGTAGGTGACCACAGCCACACGTGCCCCCCGCGGGCAGTTGCTCTCAGCAATGGTCAGGTCACCCACAATCTTCAGGAGCACATCCCTCATCCGGCTAAATGTGTCTTGGGTGACACCCTCTGAGGTGTCTAAAGCAAAGGCCAGCTCCGTCGGGAAGACGGGACATTCCAGGGGCCCTGCAGGGAGTGGGGATTTTCAAAGACAAATCTGACTTACTGGAAAAGGGGCTCTTCTTTCTGCAGGAGGAAGTCAAATGGCTGAAATCAACTTACCATAGCAGCAAGCTATAAAAGAGAGGAAGAGAGGAGTGAAACATGTTTACTGTGTCAGAATTTCAAATGTAAAATACAGAAGCGTGTCATGGACAACAGAGAATCATGTACTTACGGCATTTATCTTTGATGCTCTGGACAAGGGCACATTGCTTTAAAAGGAAAGGAAAGAAGTGTGAGGGGGTGGACAAAAAACTTACAATGCAATGACTAGAGCTGTATGCATGCAACTTACATCCATGGAGTCCCCTCTGTTGCCTTTGGGACCCTGTGAAACAAGGAAGGAAAGGATGAGAAGCCAGGCAGATGGGCGGGACCACCAGTGCAAAGGAACCACCCTCCAATCCCAGAAATAGAACAAAGGAAGCAAAAGTAGACCTTGGCAGACCTTGAACCTTTCCAGGCTCTCCCTATAAATTTGATTTTACTGCCCAAGGAGTAAAAGAGAGACAACTTTGAGGGCAAAAGTGTTTCTCTTGCAAGATAAGTAGTTCTACATTTTGGAAACCTGGAAGCTGATGACAAATCAAAGGGATCGCACACTTAGGCTTAAGTCTCAACACAGAATGGACAGTGAGGAGTCACTTAGCTAACCCTCAGCTCCAGGCAGATTCCACCCCAGTCAAAGGAGCTCCGAGGATAGACCCACAGCGATGCTCAGCCTCTCGTCCCAATATGTGGCTGTCCTGATGTCAAGCAGTCCTCTTGTGAGCCAGTCAGGTGTCTTCCCACAAGACAAGTGACTGCCTTACTTTTTCCCATTAAATGGTTCACGTTTAAAAGGCAGTAATCACCTGAATTGGCCTTCAGCCAAGTTCAACCTGTCTTAGTCCCTCAACATTTCCTTGTAGGAGTGATTATCCATCATTCCTTGAACCTCATCAAATTTCATGTCGGGAGACAACACAGGGAGAGCTTCAAATAAGGAAACAAAGACATTCATAGTGAAGAGACATAGTGGAAAGGCTGCAGGTCACCCTCCAGTCCCCAGGTAGCTGGGCACTCGAGGTTTTTAAACCACGAATCTGAAGCTCTCCCTGGGATTTTATAAACCAAAGGAAGAAGTCTGCAAACCAACATCTGACATAAATTATACTAATTCTGCAAGATGTAACCCAAGAGGTATAAAACTTGTACTTTTTTTTTTTTTGGTCCTGTACACAAACCTCAAACAAACCCACACCAGGAAATTATGAAGGCAAATTACAATATACCCTAGAGCACAAGGTTCCACAAGAAACTTCTTTTTAAAGTTTCTTGTAACTCTAAAATTCAAAAGCTCTTTTCTCTATTGTGGTATCAAAAGAAACGTGGTTTATTTGAAAAAAAAAAGGCAATAATGACAAAAATGCAGCAACACTCTCTGTGAGGAGACGAGACAGTGGTAAGTTTATAAAGAGGCATGTGGAGAGCATCCCATTCCAGTGGCTTGATCAGAATTGGGTGGATACTCACAGATGGTCCTGGATAGCCAGGGTCTCCCTTCTGCCCAACTGCCCCTGGAGGTCCTGAATTTCCCTAGAAAGGGCAGAACAAACACTGCTCAGCTGTGGCAGAAGATTCCCAACTCCTGCGGTTGGCAGAGGCGGTGAAGGTGATCTAACCCTACATTCCCTTTCACCACTAGAACTCTCTCACTGTAAGATGCCTCCCCCAGAACCATTAATGAGGATGTACAAGAAACCAAAAAATGACAATTAATCAGGTCACTGTTCAGTGGAGACAACCAATCCAAAGTTTTGAAACCCTACCTTCAATCTTAAAGGGTGTAGTTTGACTCTTCATTGAGCAAATGAACAGGATAATACGATGGTTTTCACTAAAAATAACAGTTTCCCACATCGAGACCGCAGTTTGTTAAGTCAGGACACAGTGCAATCTTAAGAGGATGAGTAAACATCCATTGAAGAGAGTCATTCAGAGCTAAAAGTAGCTTAAGGAAGAGGACTCCCATGTTGGGGAGAGGGGGAGTGTGCAGTCTAGTGATCCCTGAGATGTGTTAGAAGAAGGAGTTCTTGGGACCTCCCCATAAGGACAGCATTGCTGAAGGAGGACAGTGCAGACAATCATGGAGGGTCCAGAAGACACTGGTCTAGGGCTTAGGATTCCTTTTCTTCTACCCTCTACTACCACTAGCCCCACTGCAGGAGAAGAGTGATAATCTTCACCTCACATGTTCTCATTCCCCACCTGCATCCAGGTGCAGACAGACTCACCCTTCGGCCTCTAATGCCTTTGGGTCCCACCGCTCCGCCTGTCCCTGGCTCACCAGGGGCACCCTGGGAAGAGATCCAGAAAGAGATACATTAATATCTGAAACAGAGAGTGTAAATGAGGGTCTTGGGCATCTAGACCACACTTCCCAGGGAAGTCAAGTGGCTCACTCTGATTTACATTCTGCTGGGTTCCTAGTACACCTGTGTCCTTCGCAGAGTTGGCCTTAGCTTATTGAACCGTAATGACAATATCATACAGATCCCAGCATTTTAAGTTTGCAAAGTATGTTACTGCCATGTCATTTCATTTAACCCTCACTGTCACCTCCATGTAACAGGGGAGGGAGTACCTCAGAGGTGGGGCCTTCCATGGGTCACCGGTTAAAAAGCGGCTGACCCAGCACTGATACCACGATATTCTGATTTTCAACCCATGATCATACCAGACTCAGCTCCAAACAATGGTGATGTCCCACCACTAGGCAAGTATTTATTACCCAGCACTGATACCACGATACTCTGATTTTCAACCCATGATCATACCAGACTCAGCTCCAAACAACAGTGATGTCCCACCACTAGGCAAGTATTTATTTTGCAAGTATTACCTTTGACCCTGGGTATCCAGGGAATCCTCTTTCTCCCTGTAAGAGATAAATAAATAACTCAAAATTTGGTCCCAATTTAAAGGCATCTAAAATAAATTATTCTTGAGCAAGAAAAATATATCCCTGGAGTCATCAAGAGAAAAAATTCACGATATTACAATAAAATTTTGGGAAATAATTCTTTAAAAATACAAGCTGTCAGAAGTTCAAGAAATCTAGGAGGTACGTACTTTTTTGCCTCTGCGTCCTTCATTGCCAACCCCATCTCTGCCATCATCGCCCTGGGGGTGGAAAGAGAGCATTACTGTGGGCCACCACGCTAGGCAAGGCACAACCACCTCTGTCTAGAGCCCTGAGCACAGTGTCCTTGGTTCCCTGAAGTGTTTCCAGATCAGGGAAGTGTTCCTGCTCCCACTCCATCCTCCAGGTGCAACAAGACGGAGTCTGTACGTAAGCTTAATGGACTCCTTGGGCAAAATGGTGCTAGTGTGGCACCACTGTAAAGAATAATGGACAGCCACTGGGAAAGACAGCCCTTGGGTGAAGAATCAAAGACCCACTGAACTGAGACTCATAAGCCATCCTGACTCTCTGCATCTAGGAATCTTTGATTCTCCTTCAAAGCAAAAACATGGGACTCAGTCTTTCATGCCTTCCCAAGTCTCCTGTGCTCAAACCTGTCCCCTCCTCTGCAACCCCCTCCTCCTTCCAGTCATGCCACTAGACTGCTTTCCTTCCAAACACCCCCTCCTATGCTCTCAGATCTGCCCTGTCAACACCCCCATGGAAGACTTTCAGAACTGGGCTCCATCAACTATTTCAAAAGAATCCGAAGATTGCATGTAAACTATACATTCATGCCCCTAAAACATATGTCGATCATGGCTCCCTAGATCATTTACAGCTTTAAGCAAACATCAACAGCTGAAGAACCATGGTCCAAAAATGTATAGACACAGAATCAAGAAGAGATTTCCTTCAACAGTCTGAATAGACTTTAAAGTTTGATTCCCCACCCCACCCCCACTCCTGAAACTAATAATAACAGAAATGGATCTTTTAAACTTCAGTTTCTTGTAGAGAAATTGCATACATGCAAAAAATATTTTAAAGTTTGGGATTATAAATCAGATAAATCTGGTCCATTTACAATGTTTAGGTATACCACCTCATTTTTTAAAAATTCTCCATGTTCTGTAGACATCTTTTCCCTGTAAAGGAAATGTATACTACAAAATTATCGTTACTGAGCAGATAGATTATCGTTATAGATTATTTTTAAATGATACTTCTAAATGAGTTATCAAAGTAATAACCTCTATTCCTAGATGTCTCATTCAAAGGAAATGGTTTCTCCCTGGATCAAGACCTGACCAGCTCCAACTCCATTTTAGCCAAAGGACATTTATTTCTTTGCAGGAAAGCTCTACCCAGTCATGGTCACAAACCATTTGCAGAACTGGAAATGAAGGTGGATCAAGCTCCATT
This sequence comes from Neogale vison, assembly GCF_020171115.1. Classification (NCBI taxonomy): domain Eukaryota; kingdom Metazoa; phylum Chordata; class Mammalia; order Carnivora; family Mustelidae; genus Neogale; species Neogale vison. The sequence continues at coordinate 44,359,342 of NC_058093.1, forward strand.
GTGTCCCCACATTCTTAGGGGAGAAAAGTGTCTTCACCCACTCCTCCTGAGGAAATGTAACTTACTTGGAAATTGATTTGCTGTTTATAAGAAGGTTTCACTGTGTTCAATCAGATCCCCAAGGATACAAGAAGCAATGATCAAGTTTCCTCTATTCAGAACCAACCCGATTTGCAAGGATGAAGCCTAGCCCAGAGCAAGGTCCCCATCGACTCGCCTCCCACCTTTCAGCGAAGGGTGAGCCACGGCATATCATGACCTTACCGTCTCCCCTCGGGGGCCCCGGCTCCCGACGCCTCCCTTTGGTCCTGGCTCTCCAGGCTCACCCTACACACAAGAAACAAAGCTGAGACAGCTGTGGGTCCAAGGCTAACTTAAAATGTGATTCCAAGCCCTTTGCGCTCTACACAATGCCACAAGCTGCTAATTTGTAGATTCTGATAAAAATTATTTTTTAAATTGCAGTGTTAGTGTGCAGATTCGCAGAAAAGAATCCAGGAGAGTCTGTGTTTGCTCCTTGCATTAACCCAGCACAGGGACATGCTGGCGGGGAAACGAGAAGGAGAAACGGGGAAGAAAGTCAGTGGGTGCTGAATTCCGGGGGACACCCAGCCAACACCAGCAAGAGACCCAGAGATGACTGTGCATTCCCATGAACACATTTTCTTGACTGAGAAAATGCTGCCTTTTCAGACTGATTCTGATAAACTGTGGTTTCTCTTCAGGCTTATGGAAAGTCTGTTCTCAGACAGCCTGCAGAGAACAAGCAGCCATTATCCAAAACAGTCGGGGATTTGAGGCTCCTGGATTAGCTAAATATGGCCACTGCTCTCCGTGTGTGCACAGCCAGTGTTTAAAGAATGTGTGTTCAACGCAGCTCTGATGCAGTACTAAGTGCCTCCAGTCTGCCTATGGCGAGGAGCCATGTGCTGCCGCATGAAGAGATCAGAGAAAACCCAGCTGCTGGCAGGTCCTGGCCCCAAGACAGCCAGTCCGCTGAGTACAGCCTTCGTGTTTCCTTGAGCGGGGATAGGACAGGGCTCCCCAATGACCAAGCCAGTTGGCGACGGGGAAAGCTGGGTGCACGTGAGGCAGGGGGTGGAGGTTGGGAACACAAGGACAGATGAGACAGAGGCTGCAGGGAGGGGGCTGTATGACTGGGGCTTGACCTCAGGAAATGAGCTCTACGTTTGTCAAGACAAACCTTCCTTCCCAGGGGACCGGTCCTGCCACGTTCTCCAGGAACACCCGCGATCCCTCCGCTTCCCTGGAGCACAGGGAGAGAAGTCCATCAATGAAATATTTATGAAATGTACACACACCCCCACCAAGCCAAAGGGCCTGAGCTGAGTGCCAACCAAGGTGCTAGAGATGAATGCAAGCCCGCATGGACAGGACTTGTGCAAATCTAAACCATCAGGGTGACCATGTGACACAAGTGTCCTCAAAAGGACCCATGCTGCTGTAACCACATACCCCAAGTCCCTGACTAGAGGGGCAGCACCCAGATTTCACCTGCCTTTTTTTCCCTTTGCACACCTCCATGCCAACACCTGTGTATACATGTGTGGGGTCCTGTGGACGTGTATCCATTGAGGGAGCAAAAATAATGAGGAAACATAGCTCTAAAAATGAAGTGTGGCCTCCAGAGCCCAGAAATGACCAGAACAGACACGCCAACAACAGAGGGGAGCAGCTACTGGTCACTGGTGACCCCCTGAAGAGCTTCACCATGCCCGCATTCCACCTTAAACTCGTGACTAATCAGAGCTTAGATAATGGGACCGAAACCACAGAAGCTTAGAAAATAGATAAATCTCAGATCGCAGATGGGGGAGGGACTCTCCGCAAACAATGGCTCGCACAAAGTTCCTGCTTCGCTGTCCCAACCTTTGTTCACTCATGTTATGACAGGTCAGGTCTCTGCCAGTTTTTGGTAGCTCTGACTTTCCATAACAAATGCCAGGGTACCCATCAGGCAGGAGGGATGCCGGAGTGTGTGTGCGGGGCGCCCGGTCCCCACTCAGCTCTGACACATGCTGCACACCGTCACCAACCGCCGAGACGGAGGCTCATGCCTATGGCCGTGCAAATTTAAGGAACAGCTTCTGTGTTGAACCTGAGGCTGGGAGATGCCTTACACAAAATACCGAACCACAAGGCAATCTCTAGGGGCCACCTATGACACATGTGCTGAGAATTTGGACAGATTTAGTTAGATCTTATGTACTATCCTCAGACTTGGGAGATGCGGGACAGCCTCCCTCCTCTTACCACCCAGCTGGTTCAGGTTTGGAAACAGCAGTACTGGGATTTAGAAGACCCTGGAGCAACAAGGAAAAGGATCTCTTCTTCCCTCAGGGAAACTGGCCAGTCCCTGTGAAGACTGAGGGTGACCCAGGGTCTGGGTGGTGGGCGAGGAGGCAAAGGAAGGTCCCGGGGACCTCAGTCTGTGCATCCCTGTGCTCTGCTTAGCTAAAGACGGGGCTGGGATCCAGCCGACTTACCCGAGGCCCAGAAATGCCCTGTTCACCGATCAGGCCTGGAGGACCTGTGGGACCAGGTGGACCCTGAAAAGTAAAAGGCCAACGTAAGTGCTGCATGGAGGCGGTGTTCTGTGAGGAAGCTCAGGACCCAGAGGCCAGAGCCTTGCTTCTGCCGGCCCCAGCCCTGCTAGTAACCACTCTTCCGTCTCGGCAAACAGCAAGCCCAACCCGGGACACAAATGGGGAAGTGAGTTTAAAATACAAATGCAAGGGGTGCCCAGGTGGCTCAGTCAAGCATCGGACTCTTGATTTCAGCTTGGGTCATGATCTCAGGGTTGTGAGATCAAGCCCCGTGTCAGGCTCCACACTCACTGCAGAGTCTTCTTGAGCTTCTCTCCTTCTCCCTCTTCCCCCAATTCTCCCCGCCCTCCCCCTTCCCTTTAAAATAAGTAAATTACATCTTTTTAAAAATGCCAAGGAACAGGAGTTCAAACAAAAGCTTATACGCAGATGTGCATAGCAGGACTATTCACAATTTCCAAAAGGTAGAAAGAGCCCAGGTGTCCACCAGCTGACACCTGCATAAACCAGTTGTGGTCTGTCCACACCGCAGAATATGACTCAGCCATGAGGAGGAAGGGAGCAGAGACACCTGCTACTACATGGACGGACATCAAAAATATGATGCCCAGGGAAGGAAGCCAGACAGGCCACAGAGAATGTGATTCCATTCCCACGAAATTTCCAGGAGAGAGAAATCCACAGAGACAGAAGGGAAATGAGAGGTTTCCAGCAGCTGGGGGAGAGGAGATGGGAGTGACTGCTTGACAGGGAGGGGACTCCTCTGGGGACAGTGAACATGTTTGCAAACTATATAGAGCTGATGCTTGTACAACACTGTGAATGGACTACCCACCACCGATTGTTCACTTTACAAAGATTAATTTGCATTCAATTTTGTTAAACTGACTGTCACCTCATTTAAATATAAAAACAAATACCAGACATCTGGGAAAGCATCACAGGCACATGGCCTCGATGGGGGTACTGACCTGTGCGCCTCGGGTCCCCTGCTCTCCCACCGAGCCTGGCTGGCCGGGGCCGCCCTTGTTGCCCTTGGAAACAAAAGAAGATGGAGGGGAGAGGTCAGGGTGGTTTATGCCAATGTCAGCTGTGTGCTCCACCGTCACATCTGGACAGGGGGGCAGGCGAACAGCCCCCACGCAGGGGGCAGGGGCCACTGGCACCGTGCCTCCAGGATGAGACACGACACCTTGCAGCCCGTGTCACTCTGCACTCTTATGATGGTTTCCCACTATTTTCAACGTCTACTCAGGACGGCTTTGTGAAATGGGGAGTCCTGCCTGGCACAGGTGAACAGACAGACACAGTAAGATGCTAAAACTGGCCAAGGCCCAGACAAGCAGGCACGTTAAGGCTGAGGGATTCCCGAACACAGTGTCCTCTGTCTCTCGCCTCTATCTCTGTCCCTCGTCCGCACGGCCACTCAGTTTCACGGGCCGTTTAGAAGAGACTCAAGTTAAGGAGTTGGCGGAGAAAGTGGGGGCAGCTATCTGAGCTCTATGCCTTGGTGGCCAAGGGACAATGTTTTTGGCCCCCTGGCTGGAGTGCCTCCCTGGCCCTTTGAAAGCACACGGTGAGTCCCAACATGACGGCAGAAAAGAGGCGGCAAGTGAGAGACCTACCTTAGCTCCCGCGGGTCCCCTTCGGCCAAAGCCACCCTGTGGAGAAGTCACAGAAACTGAAAGGGAGCCTGGGGATGGAGCCCGGGGCTCTCTGTGATGGGAGCCCCCAAGCACCAAATGCCAAAACTAGCCAGCCCAGGGAAAAGCACAAGAGACGCCCTCCCTCCTGCCCTCATCTCCACTCTCCACCCTTGCTTCCATGCAGCCCTGTTAACCAACCAGATGCAAGTTTTCACAGTTAACTTCAGACCTGCCAAGCAAAATAATGACTCGTTCTGGCTGCACGATCCCAGCCAGCTTCAAACAAGGATGTGAAATGGTAATGTCAACCTGTCCGCTTTACGATCATTTTCCTAACAGTGGGGAGACGTAATGAAATATGTTCATTCTAATGTCAGGGAGTCCCAAACTCTCCAAATGCTCCTGGCCAAGTATAACACACACTCCGTTAAGGAAAGCATCGGGAGTGCATGTATGTGGAACCTAAAAGCCCAACTGTATTGAGTCTGGGCTCATGACTTGGCAACATCGTTCTCGATGTTCCAGGAGTGACCCTTAGTTCAAATACATGTGGGCCTGCTGTGCTAAGTAATCCTTTAATCCCGACTTTGTGATGCTTCCTCTCTCATGCAAAGGTTTAGGATGGGAATGCATGAAGGTCCTGGGCATATCTCTGTGAGGTTAAGGGCTGGTATTCGGGATTCTGTAACACACCAGCTCACATTCTCCGCTCCCAGTGGACCAGCCCAGAGATTTTCTGGGGTGATTGTTCTGCCATTAGTCACTGTGGTGGCAGCTCCTTTAATGGAAGACTTTGGCCTTCTTCCACGGGCGACACATGGAGCAGTAGAAGAGGAAAGAGGCCAGGCCACTCCTTCAAAGTAACAATCTGGCTGGCCTCTCCCAAAAAGGGACATCCTGGAGCAAGGCCAGAGGCCACCAGTGCTTAATGACGCACAGCCCATGCCAGAGGCAGCCTCCAGACGCCTGAGTGGTGGTGTGAGGGGTAAGGTGGCCCAGAGAGAGGGACCATTTCACCTCGGCATGAACCTGGCACAGTGAGGTCATAACAGAATAGAAGGAGGAGGCCAGCAGCCAGGCCTCACCCAGCCTCAAGGGAAGAACGGAGGCGACAAGAGCCCTCAACCACATCAAATTCAAATCCAAGTTTCTACCTTGCACCTAGAAATCAGACAAATCCTATGCATGCCTCTATCTTAAGTCCTTCATGAAAACAGGCCTTGGCTCTGCTCACCGATGGAGCTGAGAGCCTGTCATGACCGAGTGTGTCCTCAACTGCTATGTCATGACTCAGCTCCTCAGAATGCCCAAAGCCTATCATCTGATCACAGGTGAAAGTCATTCCTTTCAAAAACCCTCAGCGCAGGTCACGTCTCTGAGGGTCCCCCCGCCATCATCCCCCCAGGGCGTGGCTGGTGGAGGTGACGCTCTTGCTGAGCCCCCCATGGCTGTCTGCACCAGCCAGTGAGCACCTGAAGACTTACTAACTTCCAGACCACCCTCCCCGTGCAGGGACTCTCTCCCCCTTCCAGAACCCCAAGCTCTGGGTTCCCAGGAAGCCGACTGAAGATTGTCTACCCAGCTCCCGCTTGGTCAACTCTTCAACAAGACTCAAAGAGCCGGCACGCCCCCAGTGGCCTTACAACAGACGTCTGTGAAATGTCTTGAAAAGGCAGCTGTAAGACACCATTCACGAGCAAACAGAACCTGGGTGTATCTCTTGAATTCCATCCTCACAAGCAAACAAACTATCATTCAACCAGCCTGTATACAACCCGTCAGCCTTGCTGCCCCTTCCTCTCTCACTCGGGCTTCTGTTTGGATTTTAAAAATATTTAACAGGGTAAAACGTAGCCAAATATTTGAAAGCAGCAAAGCTACTTCTTCTAAAAGCATCTGTTGGATGTGGTTTTTCTCATGGGAAGGAGGCAGAATCAGGAGGTGGGGGAAGAGACAGATCACAGAGCAAATTGTAAGAATGAAAAATTTCTATAAGCAGCAAGCTTTGGGTGACAGTAGTTCCAGAAATCTTCTTAAAGTCCCTAAATATAAAGTTGCTGAGTAGCTCTGCCCCAGATCATCCTGGCAACTCTGGGGGCACTTGCTAAATCCCCCTACAGAGTCCCCCAAGGCCCAAGAGGCACTCACGTCCTTCCCGGTTTCTCCAGGCCTTCCAGATACCCCGTCTCTCCCTAGGAGACCCTGAAGTGGGGAAAAAAATTGGCGTAAGATTCTCATCCAGCTCTGGCGTATGGCACAAGACACCACAGGAAAAGGGGCACACACCCAGGGGATGATGCCTGGTGGAACCGCTTAGACAGGGGTCATGACCATCTCCACAAGCCTCTGGCTTGACAAACCCCTTCCATGAATATCTAAGGGGCACATATTCTGCAGAAAGGAAACCCCTCTTGGTGGCAGTTGCTTCTGCTCCCTATTGGGGAGACGCCCTTCACCCGCACCCAGGTCTGCTCCCAACCTCATACGCCCCACAGCCTTGGAGACCACTTTCATAGCCGCTGTAGCTGGGGGAAGCCCTCAGCAAAAGGGGTCTGGGAATGCAGAGTGCCGTACCATGGGACCAATGTCTCCAGTTTCTCCTTTGGGTCCTCTCTGCTGACTGTCCCGTCCTGAGTCACCCTGTCAACAACACGGGTCAGGGACATGAGCCGCATAGGCAAGAAAAGGATGCTTGATTTCAGTTTAGGGAAAGAGAAGGAATAAAAGGGTTTGCAGTTTTTCTGGTTCTGTGGCTCTATGAGACCCATGCCAGGCCAGCCTCCCATCCTTCGGGCCAGAATGAGGCAATAGTGACTCCGGGCCCCTGCCCTCCCCAGTGAGGAAGGACTGCCCACTGTCCGAAGCCAAGAGTGGTTGGTGACCCTGTTGTCAGGCTGTCCTGGTGGGATGGGTGGGCTCTGTGGGACATGGCCAAGGGGTGGTGGCTCAGGGTCTGACATTTTTATCACCCTTAATACCTTTCTAACCACCCAATCCTGCTAGATTAAACTGCCTGAGACCAGCTTTTGAGAAACTTCTGAGGTCTTCCTTTGTTATGTTATGCCTTGCAAACATATCTCCAAAATTGTAGGAAAAGGACAAACCACATATGTTGTCAACATATCTGAAGACAATTTCAAAATTCCGGTTTTAAATTCTTCCTTTCAACCCCTTCCCCATGACCCTCTTCTCCAGACATGGGTCTCAACCTGTGGATGAGACAGTTCCCTTACCGGGTCACCTCGAATTCCAATGTCCCCTCTCTCTCCTTTGTCCCCTTTAGGTCCTTTGTCACCCTAAATAAAAAGCACAAGTAGAGACAAAAATCAGAGTTTCTAATTTGTATCTCACCCTTAAACTCATGTTCTTCAGTTCATAAATCTTCAACAGAACAACATTTCCCATTTGCTCATTTACATGAAGGTAAAATGACTTCCAGGTATTTCCGATCTGTTCAGGTAATCCAAATATTAATGGGACCTATTCTGTACCAGACACTAGGGAGTTTTTTAAACAGAACTTACTCGATCCCTGCACTATGAGACATAATCTTCAAACAAACAAACAAAAAAATCTGATGTATCTGTCATAGCTGACAGAGGACAGAGGAGATACCAAGGATGACCCCCTCAAGGACATCAGGAAAGGCTTCCTGGAGGAAGCAGTCTCTCTCCTTCTCTCTCTCCCTGCCAAAGATGATAGATAGATGATAGATAGATAGATAGATAGATAGATAGATTCCTTAGGTAAAATGTTTTAGTTTTTCTTTAATGGCAACACTATGGAAACATACTGACCCTTCTACCGGGATTCCCTTTCTCTCCAGAAGAACCAGGCAATCCTTTGTCTCCCTGTCAAAGATAATGAGAAATGTCACTCCCAGCACAATTTCCAGGACCGAGGTATGAGTGGCCGGGATGTTTAGGACCGGACGCAGTGTGGACGGAGTGTGAAATCGCTTACGTCTTCACCGTCGAGACCATCTAGCCCGATTTCTCCTAATTCACCCTACGAAGGGGCAAGACACAGAGTGAGTATAGAAAGCCATCTGGCAAAGGAAAAATGACAAATACTAGGACAGCTTTAAATTTAAAAAACAAAAACAAGCGTAGGTACCTTCTCTCCTGGGAATCCACGAGAGCCCTGGAAGGTAGGGGAAAGGGGAAACATTAGCTCCTTGCTGGAGGCCAAAGAGAAGAGGCTAGAACAGAATGGGGGCCCCACCCCACCTGAACACCCCAAACTCAAAATTCAGTGCTGCGGACTCATCTGTCTCCCCCACCACGACTCTCCATCATGTGGAGGATCCTAAGGCTAATTTGCTGGGAACTTGGGTCCCTGGGCAGGAGGGGACTAGGCTCCAAGACCTTTTGGTGACTTTGCGGCCCTGTGGCCCCTTCCCTCCAGCAGATGCTTTCAAACTTCAGCCAACGGAGGAGAAAGAGCATCCAAGCATTTCACATAAGGAACCTTCCAGCATGTGCCGTCCACCCTGCCCCAACACTTCCCTGGCTTCTCTCTGGGTCTGGGGCTAGAGACACTGGCCACTAGCCCTCCCTCCACACTGGCTCATGCGTTCTCTGTCCTTGTGACTGCCTCTTGACGTGCCTGTGGGAAATTATTCCACCATCCTCAGGCCCCCTTCCCACAGCAGCCAGGACTGCTGAGCCCACCAGACTTTGGACCTGCCCTCCAATGAGAGGCCACTGAAACCCCTGGGGGTCTTCCTCCCCAAGGAGGCATTTGGGGAAACTGTCTCACTTCCACACATGCTGCTGAGTGCCCTCTGCCTGTCGGGGCCCTGGGGCTGTGGTCACCCCCCACACACACACATACTCAAGGATCAGCACACTGTACCTTTACTCCTCTCTGCCCGGGGCAGCCCTGGAAACCTTGTGTGCCGTTCACACCAGGAGGACCACGCTCACCCTGCCAGGACAGACAAAGGCAATTATAGGTTGGAGCACCTTGTCACAAACCTCCACTGAGTTCGCTCTGCCAGAAAAGGCGTGTCCTAGAAGATAGATTTCACTGGGCAGGGATGCTGCTCGACCCCAGTGAAGCCTCCAACACCCCCTTGGGTGATTCCTGCCCCTGGAGGGAGCGGGACCTGGGAGGGTCTTCAGCTCAGAGGGTACCTTCCAGGAGGACCAAGGGTGGGCAGGGCTCTGGGTACTAGGTGCTGGAAGAATCCTTGGCCTGAGGACTCCTCTGTACCATCCCTTATTCCAAGCATTCCAAAGGGTGCTGGGATCAAGCCTGCACCTAGCACTTCCAGCTGGCACCCTGTGATTTCACATGCTCCCCACCGGACCCTTTATCCCCATCCCAGGGTCAACTTTCCTTCTAGGGTCTCAAAGCCTCTCAGACCTCCTCAGTCCCAAGCACTGCTTCCGGAAACCCCAGTGGGGGTTCGGTGGTCTCCAGTCTCAGAGGCCGTCAAGAGTGTCCCTCTGAAACAGGACCAGGACACCCATAACTCGTGCCCACACCGTGCATGTCCAGGTCATCACACTGTGCTCCACGGTGTAGAGATCGGAGGACAGCTCTTGAGGACGTCAGAAACTGTTTTCCCAGTAGGAAAGTCACTGGAAATAGAGCTTACGAAACCCAGAACCCAACCCCACCATGTGGGAAGCAAGGAGGGAATAAAAACTTCAAGAACAAATTATTTTGTACTTACGGGGCCGCCCTCATCACCAGGATAACCTCGATAGCCATCTTCCCCGGGAATACCCTAGAACAGAGAAAATCCATTCCTCAGTTAAAGCCCATAGTTCTCTTTGTTCCACCTTCAAATGTCTCCATGACCCCCGTCCTTCAATAGAGCAATGGCACTAATTAGCATGGCTTTGGCTGTCGCCTTGAACTTGGGCTTCCGCTCATTATTCCAGCGTAATTAATCAGGATCTTTCAGGCTGATCTACCAAGAAATTCTGGTTGTTTCTTATACCTTAGACACATTTGCTCAGGATCCTGATGATCATCCACAGGGAGGCTGTCCGGGACGCCCACCAGTTAGGGATGCCCACCAATTTTAACAGTATTTTGTAAAATGAAGAACAATGTAGAAAAGAGCAGATGCCCTCACCCCGAGGAAAGAGAGAAGGCTGTGGGCATCCAGTGCCCCTCGGCCCTCCTGCTGCACCCTTGGGACTCCACTGAGATCTAGCCCCAGGTGTACGGGAGGGCAAAGTCGCTTTACCTTTGGCCCGATGCTGCCAATGGGCCCGCGGTCTCCCCTTTGTCCGGAGCATTTGCAGGGAACTCCGCAGCACACTTTCTCGGCAATGTTGTCCTACCAAAAGGAAAAGAAAGTTCAAGTCTCAACAATGCCTAGGAAAAAAAGAACAAAGAGCATAAATATGCTGTGAAGGTCAAAATCTTCGTGAGTGGCTTTCTTAGTGAGAGATGAAGTTCTGCCCGTGTGACGCCTTCCCTCTGAGACTGCTTAGCATCAGGAGGGCAGTGGGAAGTCACAAATGGGAGAATGAAGAGCAACCAAGGTCAAAGTGATCTTATTCACGGTGTCACCTCAGGCTGGGTCTTATTTCTAGAAGTTTCCAACATGCAGCTTCCAATTTCAAATGTTAAACCTAACTCACATATTCTCAAATGCAAAGAGCAAGACGTAAGACACAAATTGCATATGGCACAGACAGAAGTATCTCCAGGACAGAGATTCATACCCACTTCCTCACAACCATGGTTAGAGCACGGATTATGCTGTCCACCCAGAGGAAGCCTTGGGAACAGCCCCCATGTGAGGGCAGACCCCAGTGACCTGCCTCTTAACCACCAGGACCACCACTCTGGGTCACCAGTGGGGCCACCCTCAGCAGACACCCTCCACGTTCCCTTCCTATCCTAGCCCCTGACCTTGCGGGATAGCGCAGGCCCAAGAAACATTTCCGACTTTTCAACTCATGGTGGTCAAACACTTTTCCTGCCCTGGGCTTCTTAGAGATTTCACGTTCTTCCATGTCCCAGATATACCAGCTAACACAACTCCTTCCATCCAATAACAAAATAAAATCCTAAAGGCAGCTCTGGGAAGAAGGGACAGTCAGTTTGTCCCACGACCCACTCTTGCCAGCAGCAAACAATCCCTAAATTAACCACTCAGCACCACATCCCCCAAAGGTCTGCCCCACTCCCAACCCGGGAGCTACCTCTTCCAGCTGAGAGAGGCTGAACCCACTCACTGGGAAGCCTCATGGGGGGCACCTTCATCTCCTCCAGAAGAAACTAGGAGAGAAAGCAACGGAGAGGCACCTCTGCCCAGAAATGGTCTTTCTTTTCCTGCATAGCCTTGTTTTCACATGCAAGCTTTCACTCTTCCTTATTTGGGGACAATCACTCTGATGTTTCACCTTCATGGAAAGCTTATGAAGAGCAAGATGCTCATGAGGAGGAGCAGAGGAAATGTCCAGGTGACACCAGCAGCAGCATGCCTAGAGACCCACCATCCCATGGGCTGTCCTCCCAGCTCTTGGATACCTCAGTTTCAGGAATTGCGCTGAAGGTGGCAACAAGGCAGGTCCCTCCCAAATGAATTAAATGAATTGAATTATTGAATTACCTACCCAAATGGCTCCTCTGCCATTCATTGGGCAAAAGGAAAAAAAAATGCCTTCGTTATCTGAAGATGACAAAGAATTTGGTATCTAGACCGGTTTGTGGGGAGAGGCATAGAAACTCACAAGCTGCTCTGCCAACTCATAATCAAGGTCCAGCAAGTTGAGCCTCAGTGGCCGGCTGTACAGAAAGCCTCGCCCAAACTCCAGCTGCATCAGCTGCTCCAAGTTAGCTACACGTTCAAGGCCCACCAGGATCAGAGCATGGACCCCTGCAAGGAGAGACATTCAGGGCAGCTCAGCCAGCATTCCGAGCCACAACCTCTCCGCCCTCCTGACTTTCTATTTTTTTTTCTTTTATTTATTTTCAGCATAACAGTATTCATTATTTTTGCACCACACCCAGTACTCCATGCAATCTGTGCCCTCTATAATACCCACCACCTGGTTCCCCCAACCTCCCACCCCCCGCCACTTCAAACACCTCAGATTGTTTTTCAGAGTCCATAGTCTCTCATGGTTCACCTCCCCTTCCAATTTCCCCCAATTCCCTTCTCCTCTCTATCTCCCCATGTCCTCCATGCTATTTGCTATGCTCCACAAATAAGTGAAACCATATGATAATTGACTTTCTCTGCTTGACTTATTTCACTGAGCATAATCTCTTCCAGTCCTGTCCATGTTGCTAAAAAAGTTGGGTATTCATCCTTTCTGATGGAGGCATAATACTCCATAGTGTATATGGACCACATTTTCCTTATCCGTTCGTCTGTTGAAGGGCAGCTTGGTTCTTTCCATAGTTTGGCAACCATGGCCATTGCTGCTATAAACATTGTACAGATGGCCCTTCTTTTCATTACATCTGTATCTTTGGGGTAAATACCCAGGAGTGCAATTGCCTGGCTTCTTAGAGATTTAGAGATTCTTAGAGATTTCTTAGAGGGTCATAGGGAAGCTCTATTTTTAATTTCTTGAGGAATCTCCACACTGTTCTCCAAAGAGGCTGCACCAACTTGCATTCCCACCAACAGTGTAAGAAGGTTCCCCTTTCTCCACATTCCCACCAACACATGCTGTTTCCTGTCTTTCTAATTTTGGCCATTCTAACTGGTGTAAGGTGATATCTCATTGTGGTTTTAATTTGAATCTCCCTGATGGCTAGTGATGATGAACATTCTTTCATGTGTCTGATAGCCATTTGTATGTCTTCATTGGAGAAGTGTCTGTTCATATCTTCTGCCCATTTTTTGATATGATTATCTGTTTTGTGTGTTTTGAGTTTGAGGAGTTCATTATAGATCCTGGATATCAACCTTTTGTCTATACTGTCATTTGCAAATATCTTCTCTCATTCCATGGGTTGCCTCTTTGTTTTCTGACTTTCTATTTTTAAAGAAAATTCAGTGTAAAATGTGGCCTTTACCTGAACTGTATGGCATCAAACTAGTTAGCTACTCTGAAGAATTCACATCCAGAAACTTCGGACACCTCTCAGGCAATTGTTTCAGCTCTATAACTGAGCTGATCAGGAGAAATGCCAGAGGTGACATCACAGAACATGTTCATACATTCTAGCCTTCTGTGCTAAGGGGAGGGGGGATCTCTGACAGCCCCAGGCAACTGATAGAGGTTCAGGCTGTGGGGAGGAGCCCCAGGGGTGCCACAGAGGACTCCTGCCTCTCACCCCGGCCAACTTCTCATGGTTAGAAAGCTCACAACACACCTTCTTGTCGGAGTTCCTCAGATGCCTTTTGTAAATCAGCCAGACTTCCATCCACTCCATCCGTAAAATGAATGACCACCTACAAATAAAGAACAGGTCAAACCCCAGCCACAATTAGAAGGAAAGAGTACAGATTCTCAGAGGGGAGATTGGACCATTCAAAGCCTCCACCTTACAGTTGAGGACACTGGAGCCAACGTTTGGAAGCCATCATCTCTCATGCATAGCTCTTTAATACTCTTCACTAAATGAGGGATAAAATAAATAAGACGATTGTGATGTTTGATTTACTAAAACACACACACACACAATAAAAGTAAAGAGTTTATCTCATTTTCCTATTTATGTGATATAGTTTCTAGGAAGTGTGTGTGTGTGTGTGTATTTATGTTTGTTATGGGTTGATCTAGGCTCCTCCAAATATCATATGTTGAAGACTTAACCTTCGGTACTCCAGAATATGACTGTATTTGGTGATTAGGCTGTTAAGGGGTTATTAAATTCAGTGAGGTCATTGGGGTGGGCTTTCATCCATGGGCTTGTCTCCTTCTAAGAAGAGGAGATTGGGACACAGACACACAGAAGGAAGACCATACAGAGACAGAAGGAGAAGGTGGCCTTCTGGAGACCAAGGACAGAAGCCTCTGAGGACCAACCCAGCAGACACTCTGATCTCAGACTTGCAGCATCTCTGGGACTGTGAGAATAAATTTCTGTTGTTTCAGCAACCCAGTCTGTGGTAATCTGCTATGGCATCTGAGCAGACTAGTAGTGTGTGTGTGTGTGTGTGTGTGTGCGCGCATGCATGTGTGTGTTTTCACACTATACCTGTATAGGTATATATATGCATGTATCTACACATCCCATGGAGAGAAGGAGAGAGAAACAGAGCATGGTGTCCTTGATGGGCAGGACTACAATTAAACATGAATTATTCATAACTTCAACTCAGTCCCACTTAATTACTGATTTCCAGGAATTATTTTTTAGAGCACAAGTAAAACTACTGAAATGAGGAAGATACAACATTTTAGACTATTATGATCAGTTGGCGATAAAATATGTTCAGTGCTGTCAACCACATCAAACACGAAGAATGTTTATAGATGAAGAACACTTTGGGGAAAGGGGCATCTGTACATTGAGGTGCTCCCCCTGACCACTAGAAGTCCAGAAACTGTGCAGGAAGCTGAAAGAAGGGGAGTCCGTGCTCACCTTTACATTGTCTGGTGAGGACTGTCTGAACTTGTTCTGATAGACCTTCAACGTGTCCGCAGTGAGGACATAGGGGTGCTGCCCACGCATGTTCCGGAACTTCTCAAACAGCTCCGGCTGGTACTCGGCAAAGTCAAAGGCCTCCACGGGACCTGAGGGCGTGTTGGCCACCACTGACACGCGCACATTGGGCATCTGGCCGCCGCTGCAACTGATTCTTTGCATCTGGCTGATTCTATTCAAGATGGCATCCACCTTGGACTCAAGGCCCTTCTGGGTCACAAATACATTCTGATCCCTTGATCCGTCAAACCCCAGAATCACATCCAGGTTACAGGCTGCAAAAGGGAAATACACAAGGAGATCTAAGTCAGGTGGCCGAGATGAGTCGGACATACAGGTACAGCTCCAGGATCAGCACCAGGTGTCACGCTCAAGGGCAAAACCAGATCCTCTACATATGAGCTTGGAGGAGCAATCCAGTCTGCCTCTCTCTTGGGGAACACTGGTGCTGACTCTTGGGAACTGAGAGTGTAGGCATTTTAATAGGTTTGCTTTTCTGGGAAGTTAATCCATTTTGGCCTGCTCTCTAGTCAGTGTTTACGTGCATCCCTAGATTGTGCTTTAAGTTAAATGCACTTGAGAACTCAAATACTCTGATCTCAAATAGCTGATCTGATAAAACCTATAAATAGAAACAAGGATCAATCAGTCTGAATTATTTGGGGGATCCAGGAACAGAGGGTAAAAGTAAATCTTGGGAGAACAACAAAATACAGACTTCCACCCTTACCTGAAAGATAACATATCTTCTCAATAACAAGGACAGGTGGTTTCCAGGACCCAACCCACCCAGATATAGGAAATATGCCTGAAGCAGCCAAAGGCTCAAGGAAGCCATGGGCTAGCACCACGCACCTAAATAACAAGTCCTAAACATCCACATGACAGGATAAAAATGTGCACGTAAAGCAGATCGTTACCTTTGGAAATATCAGTCACACCCGGACATAAGGTTTCATGCATTGCGTCATGCAGAGTTTCCAGAACTTGCTCGCTCAATTCAGACAGCTCCTGGACGTTCCCCACTCGGAACCCGGTAGCACTGTTTGACGCTATTTTCCCAACCTCCTCTGAGTCGATGTTCTTCACCCCCACAGCAAACACTTTGACACCTTTCTGGGTGAGTGCCAGGCTGGCCTCCTGGGCATCCTCCACGGACTTTCCACCCGTGATCACAAAGGCGATCTGAGGGACCCTCTGATCCAGGCGGCTGCCCGCTTCCGGCACGAAGTGATTCACCCGCAGGTGCTCAATGCCCACCTTGGTGTTTGCGTGTCTCCCCCCTTTGTAGACCACTTTGTTGATGGCATCAATAATCTGCTCCTTGGTGGAAAAGTCCTTCAGGAAGAACTCATCAGTGGGGTCAGAGTTGTACTGGACCAGCCCAACTTGAATGGAGTCACCCCCCTCATACAAAGTGTCCACAATTTCAGACACAAAACGGAGCACTTCCTGGAAACTGTCCCTCCTGAAATTGATGGATCCATCCAACAGGAACACAATGTCTGCTTTCTTTTTCTCTAAAAAGGATTAAAATGGAAATGAGGAGAAATCCAGTTTCCATATCCACACCAAATACGCAATGTGTAAAGAAATTGGAATCAGACATTCCCGTAACATATTCACAGTGAACAACTTTGCTTTATTCCTTGACTCTATAGTTCCTAAATTCACACCCACCATGATGCTAAAAACAAGAAGATAAATGATAAATCATCTGAATGAAAAGATAGGAGACAGAAGGACTCAGGGAAACTGAGAACTGATCCTGATTATCCCATGCAAAATGGTATCACGTCACAGATTCAGCGGTCCATAAACTCAGATGATTTAGTAAATGCCACTAACTTCTTTCCTTCTGGCCAAAAATAAACAATGGTGCCTGACAGGAGTCGAGGGAGATGAGCTAGAGGCAGATCCAAAAAGGGCTGGGAGAAGCAGGTTGGAAAATGGGAAGCAGACCCCATTCACCTTTGGAGAATTGCTTACCCACATGCTAAGAGCTTCATGGAAGCCTGCCGAAACCCAATGGCATCTGGGGGTAATTTCCTAATTAAAATCAAGCTATCAAGACTGGAGCAAAAGAGGGGCATGGATTAGCTAACCTCCAAGGTTTCATCCTATTCTGAGAGCCAATGAATCTATGGCTAATCCTCAATGCTCCTTCGCAGAACCTTTCCATGGCACTGGGAGTAACCTCAGAGAAGCCTCATGGAGGAAGCCTTAACCATGCTTCTTAGGCTATGTTTCCTTCTACAGTTTCAACTGAATCATTTGTCCAGTATTTGGTTTCTAATTTTATGTGCAACAACAACCTTAACAGATGAAAATTATTAAAATAAATGCTGATGATATTTTTCAATTAAAAGATAACTGATGACGTGCTCTGTAGCTACAGGTCCCACAGGTCATACCTGGCCGTGAGGGAGAAGGTACGTCCACTCCTGGAGGTGCAGGCGTGACCCCAGAGGGTCCAAAGGCATGCATCACCCTGTCTTCTATGCTGGGGAGCTCTTTGAACTCTCGCACCGTGAAGATCAGCCTAGGGTCGTTGGTGATGGTCTGTAGCTCTGTTCTGTCAATATTTCGGTCTCCTACTCCTAAACTCACAATCCCTGAGGAGCTAATCACCTGTGAAAATCTGGAAATATCATCCTGGGATTTTCCACCCAAAAAGAGAACCAGGTGTTGGGGCACCCCGTCTTCTATCCGGCTCCCAGCAGACTTAACAAAGAGGTTTCTTGCCACAAATTCCAGAGCTTTGCCAGTGTTCAGTGGGGACCCCCCTTTGAACCTCAGGCGACGTACAGCATCGAGCACAGCGGCCTGGGATTTATGGGTCTTCAGGAAGAATTCTGGGAAGACTTCATTGCTAAATTGTACAACCCCGATCCTCACTTTATTCGGGCCAATGTTGAGTCTGCGAATGATCTTGATAACAAAGTCCCGAATATGTGCAACGTCATCAGGCTTGATGTTGTCAGAACTATCAATTAGGAAGACAATGTCCGCAGCATCGCTCTCAGTCTCTGTGGGCAGAAAGAAAAGAAGAGGAAAACTCAGTACACGACTGGTTGTTTCTCTGGTTTTGTTTCTGCTTGAGTTTCTGAACTTTGCCTTCCATTGCACATTATTAATTAACTTTATAATTATAAGCTGAGGTACATGTGCTTATCTCTTGAGCTTTTTAAAATTAATCACTAAAATTTGGGCCTTTTCCACCAAAACAGTTTCTGGTTTTTGAATTATTCAAGGTTCTCCAAAACTTTCTACATTTACTTTATTTTGATTTTGGCTTTGCAGTCTGGGTTACAACTCGTTTTTAAAAAGTGTAAACAGCATTTAGAAACAGGATTATCAGATTCTACAGAATTATGAGCTGTTAACTACAGAAGGGATCAAGATCACCCCGAGCAACATCTTTGGTGTACAAGGAGAGAGAGACAACTGAGATCAAAGGGCCTCTCTGTCCAAGGCCACCACTCACATAGGGACACCTGGAGAATGCCAACTCTCTCCCAGTGTGCCACAACAGCTCCCCATGGGATTGACTCAGGGGATTTCCTCCTGCCTAGCAATTACACAATTTTTTGACTTCATTGTTATTGTTCCTATTTTCTTTATATGAATCAATCCATTTTTAACTACAAAACTAATCAACAAGTCCTGGGAAAAATGAACCATGTTTTCCTCTTAGTTAGAATTCTAGGTCCTTCTTGGTTGTCATTTTATTGAGCTGCTCATACATTGCCACTTAACAAATTCAGCCTCTTTGCCTCATAAATCCCTCAGCTACTTATAATGGAAACACAGCACAGCAAAAGCTGAGCAAGTCATGGAATTGAGCCATTAATATTAAGAAAGAGAAAAGCTGGACCAGTACACACATCCAGGTCTTGGGTTCTCCTGTAGAATACAAAAGATTTCACAGGACATCAACACCAGAATCATACATGCATACACAGTGACAAAAAGAAGACAAAAATAACCAAACACCTGCCATCCTGGCTAATAGGAATGACTGCTGCTTCTTTACCAATTACAGCTTTAGCCATAGGATGTAGAAAGATACCTAATCACAGAATTACTTTCACTGCTTGACAATAGCTGATCCAGGCCAAATTGCCATTTCCTTCAGCCTTCCACAAAACTGCCTACCACAAACTCAAATCCTATCCTAAGTCCATTCTAATGCCCTCTTACTGAGATGCTCCGTGGTTCCCCACCATGTGCATCTTCCCTCCTTTCAACAAGCGATAGACATAACTAGCTCAATGTCAGGTGTCCCTTTATTTTATTTTAACTTATCATGGGTTCCATGGACCTCTGAATTTGTTATATTTTTATATCGAAAAAAAAATACTCAGAGAACAACAACAGATAGCCCATCTTACCTGGAGAAGGATAGCGAGTGCTGGCCAGAATTCTCTGTATCTGTTCTGAAGTTAGGGTTGTGATGGGGGTCAGCAGTTTCTGCTCTAGGCTGGGCAGTTCCCGGAATGTGCTCACTGAGAACACATATTCAGGGCTCAGGGAGATCTTCACCAACTCTTCCTGGTCTGCATTCCTTGCAATGGTAAATGGTGCCACACCAAACTGCTTGAGCTCGGCTGCAGAATCGTCTACCTCGTCATCAGACTTCCCAGATGAAATGAGGACCAGGTACTGAGGGACACCCTCTTCAATCCGGCTTCCCAGGGGCCTCTTGAAGATATTCCTTGACACGTACTCCAGGGCACTCCCAATGTTGATTTGCCTCCCACCTTTGGGCCTCAGTCGCCTCACTGCATTCTGTACTTCATCCTTACTGGAATGGGCATTCAGCAGGAATTCCACCCTGGGGTCCTCGCTGAACTGGATGACTGCCACCCGAGTTGTGTCAAAGCCCACATCCAGGTAGTCAACCAGCCTCTCAATGAGGGTGCGGATGTACTGAAATTCAGGACCAGCACTTTGGGACCCATCAATGAGAAAGACCACATCCTTCTTGCTTCCAACACCTGTGAATCACATGTTATCAGGGGCTTCACCTTTGCAGGCACCAAATTCTTAGTGTTAATGAAACACCTCCCGGTTTGTCATGGAATCACCACCCAACAGGCAAGGTATCTTCGTTCTGACTATTCTAGTTAAAATAAAGATCAGGGTGATTTCAGGGGGGATTTGTAAAGATTTAGATAACTCTTTTAAAAGGAGATTGAGGCACTGCTGGAGGAGGAATTAGGCATCAAGAAACAGTCTTTAAGAAAGAAGAAAAAGTGAAGTGTTTTTATCCAGAAGGGAATCATCCTTCCCATCCTTGGTGGAGAAGCAATGAGGCAGGAGAGAGAATGGCGGATGGTGCCCTTGAGTAGATGAGAGAGGCAGATGCCCAGGAGGCAGAGACAGCTCACCTGGGAACAGGTGGGGCTGACATATAGACAGCAGTGCTGGAAAGAAGGGAAAGTGTAGTAGAGGTAGGAGGATAGGAAGAAGGCAAAGGTAGAAAATAGTCATTTTGAAGAGTGGGAGAGCAAATATGCTGTAGAAATATATGCTTGTATTTAAAGTAAAGAAGTCACATGTACACTATGACAAGATTTCCAAAGTGCATTCTTGAGAACCCTGGTACCCAGGGTGA
Organism: Neogale vison; assembly: GCF_020171115.1. Taxonomy (NCBI): domain Eukaryota; kingdom Metazoa; phylum Chordata; class Mammalia; order Carnivora; family Mustelidae; genus Neogale; species Neogale vison. The sequence goes on from NC_058093.1 coordinate 44,379,753, forward strand.
ACCATATAGAAGGACCATGCAGTCACATACATTTTGGAAATGTGGCATTCTCTTACTGAATTGGAGAAATGCAATATACATCAACTGGGGCGAGTGGGACACTGTTTCCCAGATTTATTTCACCACAAACCCTTTAGAACATTCCACAGAAGCCTGTGAGGCATACTGTACTCTGTTCTGGACACCAGCAAAGAAAAGCCCTTCTCAACTGCACCATATCGGTCGTCCTCACCTCCTTCAGTCACCCGAAGGGCACCATATCCAGCATCTGACTGTTGTCTCCCTTGTTTCTACTTTTCCCTTCCTTTTGTTCCCCTCTGCCTTTCCTCCCCCCCCCCACTCAGAGGACACTCTGCAGAAGGTAAGTCACTGCTGCCTCCTCAGTATCGAGACCCTCTCTACCAAGTGCCCAGTGCAGGCAGGTCCTCGGTGGGGGCTGTGAGGGGGAATATATCTCAGCCCTCTTCATTCTCAGTGGCCAGGCTCACACTGATTTCTAGCTTATTATAACCAGCCCTACAAAGTCAGAATAGGAAAGATGAAATAGAATGGACTGCAGCTATAAGAGCAAGGTGCACTCCTGCCAATTAAGACATTTACTTCTCAACATCAGCCACTTTTAAGAACAGCCCTCACACTTCGGTTCTGGGAATGCCAATATTTCAGAGACTGTGCCCCAGCTTAAGGGACCCTGTGGTCATGTCCCCTCCCTGATCACAGAAGGCTGTCAGGGACAGCTCAGAACTGATATTGAGCTGGTGTCATCAATGAGATGGCCCCATCCCTCCCAATATTACGCAGAAGCCTCTACGTAGACTTAGGGGTCGGCACTCTTCGAAACTTTGATTTGACCCAAAACGTGAATTGTAGCATGTCCCCAAACCCCCTCCCACTTCTGGCCACTGAGAGCAAAGACATTGGCCCCTAATTCTTCATGAAAGGCCAGTTTTCACCCAATATGGCAGAAAAAAAACAACAGAGGACACCTCAAAGCCCATAGTCCAAACAAGTAGCCCCAGCGGTTTCTAGGAATAATGACCCAAGGAATGCCTTCCTTACCCGGGCTCGTTGGGGGGAGCAAAACTGGCTGCAACCTCCTTAGTTCTTCTCTGTTGAGCTGAATGACTCTGTTGGAGATCACGGGCTGGATGGTCCCCAGCTGCCGGAAGGTAGGAATGGCCACGGCAAAGTCAGGGATGAATGAGATGGTCTGCATCTCCGTGATGTCAGCATTCCCGATGCCGATGCCGATAGGCACTGCCCCTCCCCTCTTCAGGACAACCGAGGGACCCCTCACGTCATCCCCAGACCTGTCTGCTGTGAGGACAATCAGGAGCTGAGGGACACCTTCTGCTATCCTGCTTCCGGCCGAGCTAATCAGGATATTCCTCAGGACGAAGTCCAGGGCAGCCCCAGTGTTGGGAGTCGGCCCTCCCAGTAGGTTCAGCCTGCGTACAGCACTGACCACACTCTGCTGATCCATGTAGGAATTCAGGTAGAACTCGGGTCTGGTCCGGTCACTGTACTGCACCACGGCCACACGAACCCGGTCAGGGCCCACATCCAGGCTCTCCACCACTTTCTGGACAAATTCTTTCAACAGAGGGAAGCCGCTCCTGACGCCCTCAGAGCCATCAATCAGAAATACCACATCCTTTTCACCTGAAACTGGGAGGGAGACAGCCTCAATGACACAAGGGACCCAAAGGGACCATCTGCTATGGGTCATGATTGGGTTGAATAATGGCCCCACACAGCTATCCAATTCAGAATCCTTGGACCTTACAGAGGGGACTTTGCAGGTACAATAACATGAAGTGTTTGGGGGATGAGGAAATCATCCTGGATTGTCCAAGTAGACTCAGTATAATCAATCAGGTAACCTTCTAAGAGGGAGATAAGGTGATGAGCGTTTAAGGAGAAGCTCTAAGGGAGGAAGCAGAAGCCAGAGAAGACAGAAGAGGCTCTGCTTCTGCTTTGCAGATGCAGGTAGGGGCCCCAAGCCAAGAAGTGTAGGTCGCATAAGGCCAGGGAACGCACAAGCCATGAGAAGAACCTCCACAAGGAATGCAATCTGGTTGACACCTTGCTTTTAGCCCAGTGAAACTGATTTTGGATTGTTCACCTCTAAAACTGGAAGGCAATGAATCCATTTTCTTTTAAGCCACTGGTAATTTGCTACTGCAGAAATCAAAAATGAATACCGCAATATAGAGAGATGATAGGTAGGTAGGTAGATCATAGCCCTTTATTTTAGAACTTCCTGATGCTTGAGCAGCGTTGTCAGTTTTCAAAGGTATACTCAGGAAACAGTGTTGGTGGAGAGACAGGATGGCAAAACCCACGTAACCATAAGCACATTACATAGATGGGAGCTCTCAAATGATTTGCTGCAAGTCACAGTAGATCAATGGGAAAAAATGGAAACCAGATGTCAGGCTTATAGTTCAAAACCAGCAGTGTATGTCTGAAGAGTTCAATGCAAAAGTACTAAATTATCAGTTTTCAATAAAAAGATTTATACTTGAAACTAATTACTCTTTTCACTGCATTTTTATCAACAAATGGAAAGCAGTTAACCACAAAGTCATGGAAACACAGATCAGCAGTTGGAAATTCCAGTGCTGCGTTTACAGTGGAAATTTACCCACCACTCATCACACCTTATATTCTTGATGAATGAGTTGTGGATGAATTACAGCAGAGTGAGACCCACTTAAAGTAAGACATTGGAGGACTACGAAGCTGTAGACTGTTTTAGCTATAACGCATCCATGGTATGTGGCTTCTATTAGGCATAGTGTAAAAATAGTGTTTGTAAAAGAGTTCTTAACTCTTAATATGTCTAAATCTTTATCATCTAATTATGAAATAGCTATCTAATTATGAAATATTCTGTTACCCTGATTCTCCTGATTTGCTCTGAGAGTGTTTAGACAATAAAGTGGGAGAAGAAAGAGCCAGCAGCCTACTGTCCTCATGCATTGCAGAACTGGGTTGTGGAAGCAAGCGGAATGTCTGTGCCATACCTGGTGCCGGTGCCCCATTGTGCACCGATTTTAAGAGGCTGACGATCTGAGATTGAAGCTCTCCAATCTTGGGAAGCGATTCAGCGGCCAGAATGAAGACGGGGGAAGGCACCATCAGCTCCAGCTCAGCAGGATCTGCGTTCTTGGCCTGCAGTACGAAAGTCACCACCCCGCTCTGCTTCAGGTTGAGTGCAGAGGTGTCCAGACGATCTGATGACCTTCCCGCAACCAGCAGCACCAGGAACTGAAGCACTCCATCCTCTATCCGGCTTCCCGCAGACTTCACAAAAATGTACCTCTGTGCGTAGTCCAGTGCGTAGCCCAGATTGAGGGCTTTGCCGGTCTTGATCTTCATTCTCTTGACAAGACTCAGGATTTCGGGTTTATTCTGGTGCTCATCAAAACGGGACTCCACCCTGACATCATCACTGTACTGAGCCACTGCAATCCGGGTCCCCTCCGGTTTCACATCAAGCTCATCAATAACCTTGTAGAGAAAGTCGCGGACGGCAGGGAACTGGCCCGCGAGATTGGCTGAGCCATCGAAGAGGAATAGAATGTCTCGCTTGCTTTCTACAACAGAAGTAGGTTGGGACAGAGTGAGGGAGGAGAACATAACCCGCACCGACATGACTTCAGCCCAGCACCTCTAACATTTGGTCATGGGAGGTCACACAATCATCTGATGATCACTATACCAGCAAGGAAGGAGAAAACCCACTGTCAAAACCTGAAGCATGGGATGCCTGGGTGGCTCAATATGTTAAGCCTCTGCCTTTGGCTCAGGTCATGATCTCAGAGTCCTGGGATGGAGCCCCATGTTGGGCTCTCAGCTCAGCAAGGAGCCTGCTTCCCTCTCTCTCTCTGCCTTCTGCTCTGCCTACTTGTGATCTCTCTCTCTCTCTCTCTATCTCTATTTCTCTGTCAAATACATAAATAATTAAAAATCTTTAAAAAAAAAAACCTGAAGCACAGCTGTAGTTAAAATGTCCCATTTCAAAGCAGTGCCTGTTTGCAAAGGACTTGAACTGGATGGGTCTACTCAACCCAGTATCATGCTTCTTCAACAAAGCAAGACAACGGGAGCCCCAGAGGGTCATCACTCTAGCAGAAGAGTGTTTTCCAACTGTTATAAATTAGACCACTTAAAATGTGGTCCTGGTCATCCTTTTACTTAAAAATCGACCCATCTCTAGCAACAAAGGCTGACATGGGTTAACCACCCAAGGAGAACTGAGTTGACACGTATCTGCTCTAACTGGATTATCTTTTCCTAACTTTGAGGTTATGGGCTAGGACCCCAAAGAGTGCCCATCATTACTCTGGGTCACCCTGTCCATCAGTGCATTCCAATCTGCAGTACTTAGCCAACAGAAAACAGGGAGGATAGCCCATAGGGGTCTACAACATGTCACGTGAGCATTATTTTCAGCTCAAAGAATTCTCAGTGGTATTTTGATTAGGTTTCAGTTGTCTCAGTCTTGCTCCCCATCTGTGTGATCTCAGCAAGCTGGTAGAGCTAATGTGTTGGAATCTCACCACCATAATAATTTGCAGTGACAGCAATAGTCCAGACTTCCTTTGGAAATCATTCTGTCATCACATCAAGATGCAGCCCTTGTTGGGCTTCTCAAAAAAAGTAAATAATTTTCTACCTTCGGCAGATTTTGAATATTTTTTAAAAATCATATAAATAAAATAATTGCCATTTTTATGCATTCTCCCATATGAAAGGGATGCCATCCCTCTCCCTCTCACTTCTATCCTGATCTGTGCTCCAGAAAATTCTCAGGCACTAGGGCCAAAAAAAGGGGGGTGGTGATAAGATGGGAGGAATGACAGCTGGATGTCCTAGACTTTCTTTTGTGAACAAGCACCCTTTAGACAGAGGATCTAAACTTGCTGGCATGGTGTCTCAAGCCCCCATCCAAAACACTTGGACCACAGATGCCCAGTCTTCGTTCTATAGCTCTGCAGATCTGAGCTCAGGCTGGGCCACCTGTCCTCCCCTGGGGGGAGGTGTTGGGGGAAGGGAGCCCCGCGCAGTCGGGGAGCTTTACCTGGCTGGGCGAGTGGCACCTCCTCCACCCCTCCACTAACATAAGTGGTCAGGGGCTGAATCAGCTGCTGAGGCAAAGCCGGCAGGGAACTGAAATCATCCATGAGATACACCAGGCTCGGGTTAAAAGCCATCTGCTCAAGTTCTGCCTTATTCGCCCGGCCAGCCCCCACACAGAAGGTGAGGACCCCCGCACGTGCTAAAGCATTGGCAGCGGGCAAGTAGGTGTCCTCAGACTGCCCGGCTGTAAGCAGGAGCAAGAGCTGCGGCACGTGTTCCCGGATCCTGCTGCCGCCAGCTTCGGTGAAGTGGTGGGCGTGCACGTAGCTCAGGGCCGAGCCCGTGTTCAGGCCCGACCCCCCCTTGAGCTGCAGCTGCCTCACATGGGCCAGCAAATCTGACTTGGCCTGGTATGTGTTTAGGGAGAACTCCGTTACTGGAGTGTCACTAAATTGCACTAAACCGACACGAATATTGTCGTCTCCGACATCAAGGCTGTTAACTACGTTCGTGACAAAGTCCCGCACATAAGGGAAATTGGCCTTTCCGACGTTGAGCGATCCATCCAAAAGAAAGATGATATCCCTTTTGTTTACGTGAACTGCAGTGAAGCACAGAAAACAGAGTGAGACATACACAACCGCCAGGGGCACTCCATGTGTGCCCACACCATGGGCACACATGCCAACATTTAGAACACACAGACAGTCGGTGAGGCAAAGCGTGTCCGGCTCGTCAAATATGGCAGAAGGTGGCATATTTTCCTTTCATGGTGGCTGGGGTGTGTGAGGTGTATCAGTAGCCAAGTTGACGACACCAAATTGGCTTGTGGAGAGACAGAGCGCCAAAGGGAGAGTTTGCAACCAACAAAAATGATCAGAATCCTTGAAGCAGAACCTTTCTTCCCTGGAAGGGAAGTGACCAGCATGCCCTGCATTTCCACCTCACTCGGGTTTAGGACTGTGGTCGCAGCCAGGCTTACATGGGGAACACCCGGTCCCCCAGGGTTCCCCTCTACACATTTGCAGAGAGAGCTCCACTTACAGATAGGTTAGAAGTATTAGCCCAAGTCACCTGAGAAGACGAGTTCCTGAAGGCTAGGGAAAAAAATAATAAAACTGTGCTGTTCTCCTCCTGAAGTATTCTTAGGATGACCCCTTTGTCATTCTTTCTTGGTTCCCTTCTGTTGGGAGTCACGGCATTGCCTTGCAATAATCACATGGGGTGCCCTTGGGAATTCCTCCAGAGGGAGAGAATAGGATCATGGAAACATGTTAGGATGCAAAAAGACTATTTGGCATGCTTGGCTGAAGATAGGCAAATGAAGATTCAAAAGAACAGTTCCCAAATTACAGAATTTGTAGCAGCACGCTTAGGAATACATGCCTTTAAAAAAAAAAATCTCTTCCATCTCTTCCCTGGTGTCTCACTAAAATTTCAACCTGAAAACTAATTTTTTTCCTGTGTGTATCAATTGGCTTTGGCTCTGAGAGTGTGGACTGGAAGCCTGAAGGAAGGAAGAGAGAGAGAGACTTTCAGAAGAGCAAAGAGCCTGAGGAGAAAGCAAGCATCATGCAATATATGGGTCATGCATCTGACAGTCTTCCAGTGGTGAAGTTGTGAGGCAAAAAAGCTTGCTCCTGTGATATTCATCTTCGTTAAGGACGGCGAACTGCACCCAACCAGTGTGTGAGCTCACAGACTATTACTGTGTCTTTGAAAATAACTTTTCACTGATAATCCTATTAAATGAAAGATTTTAGAAACCACTAGGCTTTTATCTCCATGCCCATTCATGGACTGAAGGGAAATCCCTCAGAGAAAGGAGAGAGGGTTAACCTTGGGCCCTGTTGGGGGCTGGGCCATTGAGTGGGGACTGTGAACTCAGGAAAGCAAGAGCCAAACCACATCTTGGTGGTGGCATAAGCAGGCTGAACAGGAGTCACCAGTTGAGACAGATCCTGGTCTCTGACAAGAGATAACAACTAGAAGTGACCTCCTAAGCCAGAAGCTAGAAGGACAGTTGGCCCCCGGCCCTACAGTTTCCGTCATATGATTTCTGTTTGATGACACATCAAGTCATACAATTCTTTTATGATGACATTTTAGGACCTACAATTGTATCCTATGGCATTCAAGTCAAACAATCCCCAACTCAGGGTAAAAGAAGCCTGAAATAAATCTTGGTTATGGCTCTTGTTTCCATCATTTAAGACCTGTCTTAAATGCTGAGCACAAATCAAATTTGGTTCGTTGGTTGGTTGGTTGGTTTCTCAAAGGCTCTGCCTGCAGACCCACCCTGCCGTGAGTCTGACTTCCTCCCCACCATACCTTCTTCAGAGGTTCCGGAGAGGGTCCTGAGAGGCGCCAGCAAGCCAGGCAGCACACCCTGCAAAGGGGCAGCTCGGAACTCAGCAGGGATGAACACCAGGGAGGAATCAAAAGCAATCTCTTCCAGCTCAGCCTGATCCGCCGCCTTGTTCCCAATGGCAAAGGACATGATGCTGCTTTTCTTCAGCTCCTGGGCAGGCTGGCTGATTTCATCTAGGGACTTACCGCCTGTAATCAGCACCAGAAGCTTAGGGACCCCCTCGGCGGCCCGGTAGCCAGCCGAACTAGTGAACAGGTTGTTGCGAACAAAGTCCAGAGCGGAGCCCGTGTACAGGACCGAGCCTTCCATGGGTTTCATTCTCCGCACGGCGGTAATGACTTCCCTTTTATTGGGGTAGCTATTGAAATAAAACTCGGGCCTCACAGTGTCGGCATACTGAGCCACTGCCACTTGGATAAGATCCTGTCCGATTTCCAGCCTCTGGATGACTTTGGCAATGAAGTCGCGGATTGCATTGAAGTTGGCCAGTCCCAGTGCGGATGAGCCATCCACCAGGAAAACTATGTCTCTCTTGTTGACTTCAATGACTGTAGGTAGCAACATTATAAGGTGAGTAGAATGGCCTTACCTATCACATGCAACTATGACTCTCTAGACAGCTAACTCGACTCGGAGGGTACTCCCGTTTGCTCTGGCCAGTGTGAAGTCAGTGGGAGCCCCAGGAGAATCTGTCAGAACACACACATTACTGTCAGCTGCATCCTCCCTCTGGGGTGGCAGGTTGGCCTAATCCCCCATCCCCACCCACTCCTAGAACTTTTTACAAAATCGTTGCACAAAAACAAATTAAGTTTTAGTCACACCTGCTTAGCACATCATCAGTAAAAAAAGCCAGGAAGCTCTTTTCTGCCAAAAGTCTGTAGGTTAGATTTGAGAGCCCAGAATGAAGCCGCAGCTTAATAGAGTAAAGGAGCATCAGTGCCTACTGAGGGGGTCCTTTGTTTCACCACCGTGACATCACGATCATCTACCATCAAGGTGACAGAGCGTAAACATCCCATTCCCTTCCACTCTATTCTCCATGCCTGAGTTTTTCAGGCAAAGGAAAACCAAGCACTTGACATCATAAAACTTATGGAAAAGAAATCGATGTCAAAGTCAGCAAGTGGCACAGAAGGGTGTCCAAGTGAGAGACCTGTGTTGGTGAGGGGCTGAGTTTCGTGTTAGGACTGTGAAAAACTGCAGAGCAAAAGCATTTGGGTGAGGTCACTGCCTCGCAACTATAAACTTGGGTCTGCCTGCCGCAGGGACACACAGCAGCCAGGCTGAGCCATAGGCACAAAGAATCAGGTCAGGCACTATACCCAATCCAGACACCTGCTGGGGCTTCCAAGACTTAGAAGGATGTGGGTTATATGTCTTGACATTTGACTCTATTATTATCCGTCCAAACTCTCCTCTTTCAGGGAGAACACGTAAATGCACACATGGACACAAAACACCCAGGGACAAGCATGCAGGGACCATTGCGTTGGCCGTGGCTTGTGGGGTAGACGATGAGTTCCAAGTCCTTAAATGCTTCACAGAGATTTAATTCCTTAAATGTGGAATTCTCATTAAGTGTGTGTGTGTGTGAAAGACCATGAGTGTGGCATAGCCCTGCCTCTTCCTCCCTGCTGCACACACACAGAAGATAGATATAAGTACCGTGTACAGAGTGTTAACCACACGTGTGCGTTCCATGAACACACGGGAAGTGAGCCTGCTCAGATGCATGCACTCACACACACACACTCCTCTCTCACCTCTGACGTAGAAGTTGACCCTAAGACCACCCACCCCACCTCGGCCTGGCCTCTGCCTGTTGCTCATGCATGTTCCACCTGCCTCCGCCATGCCAGGCCCCAGATCTGCTCACCCTGCTCCACAGCCCAGCTGCGAGGTAAACTACACCAGCTCACGATGACCAGTGCTCTCCTGGAAGCCTTCCTCTCCCAACCTCTGGAAGGACCACTTTCATTCTCTGCTCTAGGCTCTAATCTGGCCCACACCCATGCCCCATCTCACCGCACAGATCCCTGAGAAAACAGAGCCACTGGAGGGGGGTCCCTAAGCTCCAACCTTCCGTGGATTAAGTGAGCTTCAGCCCCACTACCTTCCAACAGTTCTGGAAAGAGGGCATGCTTCTTGGTGTTGCAGGGACATGCACCCGGAGCATTGTCCCTCCACTGTCCCCTTTCTATCCTGCAGCTTCTCTAGCCCGCAATCCCTGGCCATCCCATCTGAAGCTCTCTCCCCTTTTCTTCCCCCTCACAGCCCCAGGCTGCCCTCATCTACCTTCTCACACTTGGAATACTATCCTGTAACGGGTCAGTGGCCACGTCTCTCTTGTCCACCACCACTGTGTTTCTGGTGCCCAGCTCACACCAGAGAGCCAAGGATCTTTGTTGAATATTCACAAAGTAGTCACAAAGATGCTGTTTGTGAGTGAGGAGCTAACCCCCTAGCTTAGGAGAACTGAAATGAGAGCAGTGTGCTGCTTGTGAAGAAGAAAAACATGAAGCTTCTCCTGGAACATAAATGTCTTCATCCATAGCTCCCTGGCCATAAATTCAATAAACAAATATAAAACTCAGTAAACCTCCCAGGGAGGTTCTGCAGCCTGTCCAGGATCACACAGCTGGTTACCATAAGACCCGGGACCAAAGGCCAGTTCTCCCAGCTACAGCTGTGGTGTTTCCTCAATGTGGACAAGACCTATGGAAACCATCTGTTTGTTTCCAAAAGTGTGCAAATCTAGAGAAACCTCCAATCAGAGGGATGTCTAGAAACATTAAGGGGATTTTCAGGATGAAATTGGGCTTCAACTCTGGTTTTCCCTACCCAGCAGTTTTGCAGAATACCACGGGTGATCTCTGGTAGATAGATGAGATCACCAGCTAAGGGGGACTTGGTACTAGAGGGTCTGCCTGAAACTTCTCTGCCACAGCCTCGCACAGCTGTACCCTTTACATTTGAAAACACATTCTCACCTCCCACATTTGTTACATGTGTATGTGTTAGGTAATGGGATTGGTTTCATGTTCAGAAATGTTTCTGGCTGGGGTCTTATGCCAAAGACCCCCCATTTGAAGGTATGTCATGATTTTGCCACTCCAAAGAACCAATCAGAAATTGGACAAGCCCAGGCAAACAGCGTCTCCTGAATATCCCACCAAGGGATCTGTGTTGTTGCTTACCTTCAGAAGAGAGGTCCTTGATACCCACCACAGAGAAGACCCTTTGGGTCATCCCACACCTACCTACAAGCACACCTCTTAACATGCCGGCTTCGAGGCAATGCCATTGTCCGAGACCAGTTTTCTCAGAATTGTCATGAGCCCCTGAGATCCATTTTTCAGATGACTGGATTGTAAGTAAACAGTACAATGATGCTCGACAGCCTCAGAGTAACAGCTCTCTAGAATTCACCTTCAAAGCACACTTCCTTGACAATGCATATGTCAACACGAGCTTCCCGCTCACCCCCAGATCTCGTGGTTTTTTTCCCACACTGCAGCAATCACAGACATCACATCCAAGAGCCAGCACATGGCAGAAGGACTCTGCTATGGGTACTTACAGGTTCTCCTGAGGTGAATCATTCCGTAGGAGCCTGCCTTGCTTCTACGAAAACCAACACACAAAACCCCCCATTCCCCCACGGATGGCGAGAAGAGCATACGTACCTTCTGTGACAATGGTTGGCGGTTGTAAGACAATGTGCCTTTGGGCCACGCCAACAATGTACGGCAGTAATTGCTCCTGGAGGTCCCCAAAGCTACGGAATTCCGGGACAGTAAACACCAAGTTGTCATTGGTAGCTATGTGCTGAAGCTCGGCCCTGGAGGCGGCCTGGGCTCCGAGGCCAAACGAGAACACGCTAGCCTGCTTCAGTGCTACCACCCCGTCGCGGATCTCGTCACTAGAAGGCCCAGAACTTATGAGGACCAGCACCTGGGGAACCCCTTCCTCCACTCGGCTGCCCCCTGTCCGGGTGAAGTGGTTCTCCACCACGAAATCAAGGGCAAGGCCGACATTGGCCAGCTCCCCGCCAGTGAATGCAAGAGCTTTCACTGCGTCCAGAACCTGGGCCTTGGTGGAGTAGGTGTCCAAGGAGAACACGGTTCTGGGCTCATCGCTATACTGGACCACCCCCACTCGGATCTGCTGAGCTCCGACTGAGAGTCTCTCAAGGAGATTTACAAGGAAGTTGCGAATGACTGCAAAATGGACACTTCCGGTGTTGTTTGATCCGTCAATAAGGAAAATAATGTCAGCAGAGTCTTGTGCTTTAAAAGAGAGAAATGCAAAAATGTGAAAGCGTTAGAACAAGTGACCACATGCATCGTTCAGTGTTCTGACATGTTTCTTTGGAAACCAATAAGAAACACGAAATATGGACACACAAAACACATGTTGATTAAGGAATGTGAAATTCTGTTTCAGTTCTGCATTCTGAATGGATAAGAGGCAACTTCTTAAGAACTATGGTGTAAAAATGGGACATTTATACCAAATTTGCCTTTGCACCAACTCTGCAGTTACACTTCAAAACATCATATTCGTTTGTCTGAGAAATCATGGGTATGTATTCTAGAAACTTCTACAGAATTTGGAGGGAGATGTTGTTGCATGGAATTGTGCATTACCATACCCACAGGAGAAGATAAGGGAGCGCATGCTGTTAACAGAAGTCCAAACATGATTTCTAAGTTTTGGACATTTCTTTTATAATCCCTAAGCGATCTTAGGAATTTTCTTTGTCCAATTCCACAGCTAGGAAACAGAATCTCAGATTCAGGGTTTGGTGACTTAGTGTCCCAGCATGTTAGACAGTTCTTTGAGCAATAGTTTCTTCTCTTTTCTATAAAAACCAAAATGGCGCAGGTACGTGACTCTATAAATTTGAAAGGAAGAACTCAAGCTACTCTTAGAGTTCTCATCTTAAAAACACTCTTACAGATGTTTGGTTTGATCTTTTCCTTTTTTAATAACCTATTCTATTTAAATTCAATTAGTTAACATCTAGTATATCGTTAGTTTCAGATGTAGAGTCCAGTAAATTGTCAGTTGTATGTAACACCTAGTGCTCTTTGTATCAAGGTATTTTCCTTTTTCCTATGACATTTAGTTGCATGGAACTCACATGTGGGCCTGGGATTAGGCTAGATGTCTTGCTCGTGTGTTTTTGCTATTGCCTCTATATTCAATCACATAATGCAGAACAATGTTAAGCAGAGTGATATGAAACCAGTCATGACATAATTATCCAACCTTATTTTTATGACATCCTACACTCACTGCCTGGTGAGACCATGAGCCTCTAATAAACCCTGAATCAGAATTAGCTATGGGGTTATACAGATGGACATAAAAATGGAGACCTAGGCTTCTTTTCTCCCCATAATGGCAAGTTACACACTCTTATCCCATTAGGGAGAATGGGGATTTTACAAGGCCAATCAATAATTTGGAGACCTGAGCAGAATATTTCAAACATTTGGCTAGAACATTTATATCAGACTGATTCAAAATTAGTGGAAAAGCTAAATTAGTCTGGTGAATGTTTTTTAATAAGTGCATGTCAATTGGAAGGGGAGGTGAACCATGAGAGACTATGGACTCTGAAAAACAGTCTGAGGGGTTTGAAGTGGCGGGGGGGTGGGAGGTTGGGGTACCAGGTGGTGGGTATTATAGAGGGCACAGCTTGCATGGAGCACTGGGTGTGGTGAAAAAATAATGAATACTGTTTTTCTGAAAATAAATAAATTGGGAAAAAAATTTAACTAAAAAAAAAATAAGTGCATGTCAGGAACAGGAAAGGATTCTTTGGGAGCATATGTGATATTTATATTCTGAGATTTAGGAGGCTATATTTAGGATATAATCACAACACTATGACTAGTCATTCTGGCTTTTTTAACAACAGTGAATATTTTATGTTTAAAATGAAAATTTCCTTAGGCCAGCAAAATTGCTTTCATTTTCACTATAGAAATAGGATACAAATCCAATCTCATAAAATGGAAGAATTTTGCTATAGAACAATTATGTTCTTCCCCAAATTCCCTCACAGTGTATGCCAAGCCAGGGATTGCTAGAATCAAAACAGCTTGTTCTTCCCTCCCTTCCACAAAATCCTTGACATTTTTGCAAATGAATTCCTTGCATAGGGGAATATTAACTTGTAACTATGAGCTCTAATGAGAGGAATAATTTACTACAGTATCTTTGACACAGTAATTTTAATTTGCTTCTCATACTTTTAATAAACATCACACCCAAGTATTAAGTGAGAGTGGGGCTTTGCTAAGAACGCCAAAGCATTTGCCACTCTTTAGCCAAAACTTAAGATTCCTCAGGGATCTCTGGGAGGATGCGGGGCCTCAGAAATGGCCCACAGCATCACTAGAGCCAGACGCTCTGTCAATCACACCACCATATTCCACAACATTTCCCAGGCCTGAATCAACACCCCAGAAAGATGATGGAAGATTGGCCACTGACTCCACATGCCAGGACATTTAAAAGAAGGATTAGCTGTGAGCCTGGGGTCAAGAAGAGAAAAACAACACCTAAAACACAAAATGGCACATTCTTTATTTGTTTACTCCTTTTTAATTAATTTGTCGCATTATTATTTTGTGGTTGCAATTTCAGGAGTACATAAAGAAGAGAAGCCCTGTGCAAGAATCCTTAAACTTTTCTCTTCTTAAAGGCTGAATGGCAGCAGGTCATAGAAACATGTTGGATAATTTGTCATCACTGAAAAAACAACATTGTCCTCTGATGCACACAATGATGGAACGAACAAGGGCATGCTGTGTTATCCAGGAGAACCAAAGCCTCAGACGAGCACCAGAGCTATGGGTTCTTGTGTACAACAAGCCATACCAATGACCAATACCAGCTCTTAAGGATAACCCAGTGTAATAAGCTTAAAAACAGGAGGTTGCCTGGTTCTCTGCTTTAACAGCTTGTGTATCACACCCTCTCTGGCATTTTCTACAGAGACATTTCACAATGTCCATGGAAACATTAGGCTCCTATAACACTGTTGGAAACTCTTTCCTTAAGCACATTTGTGTGGGCTCAGTGCCTTTCTGAGCTCGTGGGATGCTCCTCTTTTTAAGAAAAGTAAAAAAGATCACATACATATTTCCTATGTAAATCTGAAAAATTGTAGATGGACTTTGTGAGTGCTTTAAAACGATATCTGGCAAAGAAAAGCAGGCTGACACTGAAATCCTCGCTGAATACAGACCACTTATCGGTTTCGCTTCAGTGCAGACCTTTTGTATCTTAGTGAAATGCCTTTACAAAAGAATGACAAAGAGATTTTTTAAAACGCAACCTTCAGAGACCTATGACTTGAGCAGAGTTCATTTAGAACAGTGGGGACCATTAACATTTCGTACATGTACAGGTGATGGGAAGAAATGGCCCTAATTTACTAGCCGTCTCTATACTGCCCTCTGGCAACCTTTCTTAAAAACCATAAGCAGAGAATGATTATTATTTTACTTTTGGCTGTGGAACATGCAGTGGGCTGTGATACTGGAGGAATTGCAGAGTGCAGTTAATCAGAAAAGACAACATAAACGGATTAATATTCCACCCTGGAGCTGCTAGTGGCTTGGACACTAGAAGACAGAGATGCTTTCTAGGCATAAAAACAAAGGTTTTATCATCTGTGTGGAAACAGACTCTAGGGACAGGCTCTTCCTTGTTCACTGATAGAATGGTTAAAGGTAAGGCAAACTCATCCCCTCTTTTTCCTGAGTCAGCCAAGCCAGCACTCAAGAAAAGATGTCCCATTTCTCTACTGATCACTTCACTGTTTGGACACAGATTAGTTCTTATTGCACCATTCAGAAATGTGATTGTTGGTGAATTACTGACACTGAGAACATTGTAGAGACTGGGATAGGTCATCCCAAATACCCACGTGTCATATCCCTGTGGCCCAGAGTGTTTGGTTTGGGATGCTCTGGGGGGTCCCAGATCCATCTCCTATAATCTGGCAGGATCAACACATCTGTCATGACAGGCATGTCACACGTAGGAGAGGACACCTTCCAGGGTTAAACATAAATGATGGAAGCCATCACTCACTCCTCTGTCAGAGGTAGTCCTGCTGGCAGGGGTGTCAGCCTTCCCACCCCTGTCACAACTGAGATCATGGGACCCCTAGGGAAGACCACTCTCTGAAACAAATTGGGGTTGGTTAGTTATGGAACCCTTTCTCCTCCAAGCTCTGCCTGAGATGGCCGGTTCCTTCTCCCGACATCTAGTCAACTTCTTCCCCAGCCTTTGCTTTCTGAATCTGTATTCCTCCATTATCCTCACCACAATCCAGAAAGCTCTACCTTTCTCCAGACTCTTCATGCCCCTAATGCCCCTTTCCACCAGCCCCTCCCATGTGGCCTTTTAGATTGCCGAATTTATGCCTCGGAATCTCAACTCTTTCTTCTCCCTGCTCTACCCCATGTGTGGAATTAACAAGAGACGGACTCTCCGCCAGTCACCCAGACTCCTGCCTCTTATCTCTGAACCCCTGGGCGGCAACCACCTTGGAAAATTAGGAGAAGCCATGGCCATGGATCTTGCACCCATGGTGGCTTCCCGGGTGTGGTGTGGAGCCTGCCCAGGCCGCTCCCCACTCACGCCTCTTTCACAGAGTCATCCACTTCCTCCTCCTCCTCCTCCTCAGGGCACCCAAGTGATCTCTCCAACCTTCCTCAGAGATTCCCTCCCATCATGCTCAGCCTATGTCCACACCACACACCCTGGGCTCACCTCCAGAGACTATAACGTTCTCTGTGGCTAACCCTCCTGAATGGAAGCCTCGCAGGTCCCCCAAAGCCCTCTGCCCACTGCATACACACATGAGGGCCACATGGGCCTGTGAGCTTCACTGGACACTACCTACCCCCACAATTAGCCCTCAGTCTCCTTCCATCCGCAGTGGTAGCGTTCCCCAGGTTACACACCCGGCTGCCTCTCTAGGGCTCCTCCCCATCCTGGTCCACACCACTGTCCACATCTTCCCCAAAGCAGGACCCCTGTGTGGGCCATTGCAGGAGCTAACTCACAAAAAGGTCCCCTTGCCTCTCTTTCACTCTCTTTCTGCAAGCTCTGCCATGGCCATCCAGCAGGGAGCCCTCTTTCCAGGAAATGGGCTCTCTGTTCAGGTAACAGGTGCAAGGGATCTTTGTTAAATGCCTGACACACCGCATGGAAGCTGCCTTTGCTAGGAATGGTTGAAGGACCTCCTGTGGGATCGTAATGGCAGATGGGGGTTTTATTGAGTTCATATTAAACTGTTTGAGGTAGGTGAGAGCTCTATTTCAGAAGGACACTATAGAGCATGGTCAAACCTTTGTTTTTAGACCCGTGAAGAGCTATCTCTTCCCAGTCCCACCCACCCGCCACTAGCCACAGTGTTGCTCGAATGCCAGCGGTTGCCAAGCTTATCTCCAAAGAACAGCAAGGCAGGCAGCAGCTTGGCCATGTTGCCATTACCTGTGATGTCTTTAAGGGTCTCTGTGCCTCCAGCCCCTTCTGGAGCCACGGATGACTGCACACAGGACACTAAGTTTCCTACTATATCATGAAGTGAGGTAAAATTCTCTAGGTTGAAAACATGCAGATTGAGCGGTTCGCTTGCTATTTCTTTTAACGCTCCTTCATCTGCTTCCTCAACTCCAATCGCAAACACGTTAACATCAGCAGACTTAAGTTCCACTGAGGGCAGAGCAAGGCCGTCGTCCGAGTGTCCATCAGTTAACACTACGATAACCTGAGGGACTCCATCACGGGCCCGGCTTCCAGCAGCCTCAGTAAGGTGATTCTGCATTACGTATTCTAATCCTTTTCCAGTCTCATTGCTTCCCCCAATATAGGACATGTTGGAAATGTGGGAGAGGACTTCTTGCTTAGTACGGTACGTATTTAACAGGAACTCAGTATGTGGGTTGCCGTTGAACTGGACCAGAGCAAAACGGAAATCACTGTCTCCCACAGCTAAAGATTCTATAACATCATACAGAAACTCTCGAACAAGTCGGAAATGTTCCTTTCCAGTGCTCCAAGAGGAATCCACTAGAAATATTATATCGGCAGCAGCACCATTTTTGACATCTTTAAAAAAAGACATTGGTTTAGATTTTTCTCCTGTTCAGCGCAAAGCCTTCCTTCCTACTCTGTCTGCCCTTGAACTGGGTGCTCTCTGAGGGAGCTCACTGACTTACCTGGGTGCGGGGACTTGACTGCAGCTGGTGGCCCCTCACTAGTCCATGTTCCATATGCAATGAACCCCATGGGAACCAGTGGCAGGCTCCAGAAAATGGGGGGGGGAGGCGGGAGCATTCCCTGGAGTGTCTTTTAACTCAGGCATGATTCTTTGTGACAGCTTGAGCCCCAAAACCCACCTGATGAGACCAGAAGGCTATCTCATCAGAGATCGGAATTGATCTCATCCGATCTCATCAGAGATCGGAAAAGATTGATGAGTTCATCCTTCAGTTTGGGCTCTGAGACTGGGCCTCAAGAAGAAGGAACCGTGAAAACTCCCACCACTTTACATCAACTAGTCTCCAATGCTTTGAGTAATTTGTGAGAAGAAGAAATGTAATAAAGAGGTCTTCCTTCAGTGAAGACTTGTGTCACTGTAGAAAAAGCAGCATCTCGTTTTTCTGTCTTTTTAACATGAAGAAAGGTACTCTAACCAGTGACTATATATTTCTCAGGGCCAGAAAAGCCTTTGAGATGTGAGACGTTATCTATCTTTTTCAAAGATGAATCCAGTCCTCTCTGAAAGATAGAAGCAGGAGGCTCAGGGTGTCAGGCTGTGGGGAGCCAAAGAGTGCCCTTCTGCACTGTGGGCCAGGCTGGCTGCAGACAGCCAGCTCCTGGACTCTACTTACCTCAGGCTGCCCTGATGCCCCAAGGAATGTCCCCATTTCCTTGAGGCGGTACTCAGCTCTCTGCCCTCTAAGGATCATGGAACCTTATTGGAGGATCACTGCCCAACTCCCAACTTTCCAGGCAAAGAAGAGGAAGACCCAAGCCCATCCCCCCATCCCTACAAGCTAATGCTGCATGAAGCATTTCTCAATTTTCTAAAACTCTGCAAGCAACTTCTTAAGAGAGTTAACTCGGATCTATTTTTTAAAATGGTTTTGAGAAACTGACTTTTTCAAGATAGGGTGATTGTAGATGAAAAATGTCTTTATGTGCCCAGAGTGATAGAGAGGGGGTGATCTGTGTGTTTTGGTTTTAAGAAAAATGTTTATTTTCAATCATTGTCTTGCCCTGGTTTTATGTGCTGTGAGACCAAACCAGAGCCAGAAAGGTGGAAAACCTCTGTATTTGGTAAAATATTTGTGAAACAAACTTTCTGCTCACAACCAGTGTAAAGACAAACCACCTGTGAACCAACTCCAGGTTATCCAACCTAAGTTTTCATAAAAATAAGCCATCTCTCCCTGATACAGAGCATCTGGAAAGGTCTGTAGCCTGAATGAACACCTGAAAACAAAGGGTTTCACCATCCCTTCAAACCATGTCTAGGTTCTATCTCAAGCTCGTGAGGTCTCAGATCTACAATCAGAGAACATATTCCTTTGAATAAAAGTAAGAAATGTTTCTGGATCTTACCTGCTTGCTGCTGTTGGGCACGGGTAAGAGAAAAGCCTGAGAGAAAGAGACAAAACATGGCCACCAAGGGCAAATGTCGATGTTTCCTCATTTTGAATGTGTCTAAGCACCAAGTGAGAACCTAAACGAGAAAATAGGGCAAAGCAAAGTGATCAGTTTCGACACTCAGATTACAAACTAGGATTTATCCGTTTTATGAAATGTAGCTTTGACTAAACAATACATGAGAATCTTTGAATCTAATGATTATATCCCTTTGGCCATAGCTTTAAAAAAAAGGTCGGGAGGGGGGCAATTAAACTTTGTTTCCTCTCAGACTGAGTTGGTTATCAAGTCACCAAACAAATGGCAGAAGGAATCAAGAGTAAAGGTATTTGTGGGCACAAAGAATGGTAGGTCTGTGACACCCAGCTTAATTGTGTAGATTAGGTTTGAAAGAATCCCCCAGGAAATCTTTAGTTCATGGAGAAAATGGACTTTGCCCACATTGGAGTATGTGCCAACACAACCATGGCCTCTGGACCCACTTCAAATCTTGCCCTTATTCTCTATTTAACACTCTCTTCCCAACAAAAACCTGCTGTGTGCCAACCAGCAATCTCCGAATGGAATGTATCCAGGAACATTGAATCAACAAGCCTATGAAGCCAAACCTGAGAACTGACCACATTGCTACATGGTGTCCCATAGGCACACACCACTTAGTGGCTGCACACATGACTTTCAACCAGCCAAGCTCGTGTTCAGATGGGCTCGGTAGCCTGG
Source organism: Neogale vison (assembly GCF_020171115.1). Classification (NCBI taxonomy): domain Eukaryota; kingdom Metazoa; phylum Chordata; class Mammalia; order Carnivora; family Mustelidae; genus Neogale; species Neogale vison. Next base: position 44,399,641 of record NC_058093.1, read on the forward strand.
GTCACCAAACTTTTGTCCTACAAACAACACCCTCTCTTCACCCCAAATCAGAAAGCACCCCTGCCCTATCAAAATTCCAATGACTTTTTTTTTTTAGAAATAGGGGGAAAAAATCCTAAAGTCATAAGGTGTTCAAAAGACCCAAAAGAGCTACAACGATCTTGAGAAAGAAAAACAGAACTTGAGGTGTCACATTTCCTGATTCCAAAACATATTACAAAGCTACAGTCTTTAAAACAGAATGGTGCTAGAATAAAGACAGATGTATAGACCAATGGAAAGAGACAGAGATCCTGGAAATAACCCTCACCTCATGTATATTGTCAAACAATTTTTCAGAAGAGCGCCAAGTCTAAACAATAAGAAAAGGACAGTTTTCAACAAATAGTGCAGGGAAAACTGAATATCCACATGCAAAAGAACAAAATTAGATGCTTATCTTATAATATTTACAAAAACTAGCTCGAAACAGATTAGAGATCTAAACATAAGACTTGAAACTCTAAAATTCCTAGAAGAAAATATTGAAGTCTTCATAACATTAGATTTGGCAATGTTTTCCTGGATATGACACCAAAAGCAAGTGGGAGTTGATGAAACAAAAACTCTGCGCAGCAAAAGAAACTATCAACAAAGTGAAATCAACCTACAGAAAAAGAGAAAATATTCACAAACCCCATATCTGACAAAGGTTTCAATCCGGGATATATAAAGAACTCCCACAACTCAACAACAGCAGCAACAGCAAATAATCCGACTTGAAAATGGGAAAAGTGCTTGAATTGACATTTCTCCAAAGAAGATACACCAATGACCATTAAGCACATGAAAAGATACTCAATATCACTCATCATCAGAGAAAAGCAAATCAAAACAATAAGATATCACGTCACACCCATTAGAATGAATATCAAAACAATAATAATCCATGAGGATGCTGGAAAATTGGAAACTTGATGTCCTACTGGTGAGAATATGAAACAATCCAGCCACTATAGAAAATGATATGGAGGGTCCTCAAAAAATTAAAAATAGAATTACCATATAACCCAGCAATGCCACTTCTGGGCATACATCCAAAATAACTGAAATAGGATTGCAAAGAAATAGCTGCACATGGAAATTTGTTGCAGCATTTGCCACAACAGCCAAGAAGTAGACACAACATAAATGTCCACCGTTGGATGAACAGATAAAGATAAATGTGAGACATGTGTATGGTGAAGTTTTACTCAGCCTTAAAAAAATAAGGGAATCCTATCATATGAGTCATTGTGAGACGAAGCTTGTGGAAACCATAAGTGAAATGATCCAGTTACAAAAAGACACATACTGCAAGATTCCACTTAGAGGAGGTATCTCAAGTCGTCCAACCATTAGAAACAGAAAATAGAATGGTGGTCACCAAAGGGTGGGGAAGTGGGGAGATGCTCAATGAGTAAAGAGTTCCAGTTTTGCAAGATGAGAAAATTCTAGAGATTCATTGCACAACAAGGAACATATAGTTAACATTACTGGACTGTTCACTTAAAAATGGTTAGGATAATGAATACTGTTTTTCTGAAAATAAATAAATTGGGGAAAAAAAAAAGAACATTGAAAAAGAAAAAAAAATAAATAAATAAAATGACACAAATGAACTCTTTAACAAAAAAAAAAAAAAAAAAAAATGGTTAGGATGGAGGGCACCTGGGTGGCTCAGTGGGTTAAGCATCTGACTCTTGATTGATTTTGGCTTGAATCGTGATCTTGGGGTCAAGAGATTGGGTCCCACTTCGGGATCCACAGGAGAGTCTGGGATTCTCTCTCCCTCACCTCCCCCACCTCTCTCTCTCTCTCTCTCTCTCTCTCTCAAAAATAAATTTTAAAAATCCTTACAGAAACATGGCTAAGATGGTAAATTTACGCTATGTGTGTTTTACCACAATTTTTAAGAAAGGACAGGAAAAATCACCTGTTTTCAAAAGTAAGGGTAAGAATGTGTCCCTTGAATGTAGCCATTGATTTAACAGGTATAATATAAACTTTTTTTGAGGTATGATCATGGCTAAGAGCTAAAATGGCAACAAAATCCAAGTAAACATTTTCTTAAAGCATGCTTCCTTGCCTCTATAATGAATCAGTATAATGTTTGTTTTCTCCCATAAATAATACTTGGAAAGGAAGAAGAAAATATGTATCAGGAAGCAAAATTTAATGTTTGGGGAACAAGACTTCAGTCGTTTGAAAGTAAAAAAGAATCTGATATAATAGTGAGACCTGGTGCAAAAATTATTTCTGCCCTCAGTACGGTCTGAGCTCTTAAATCAGCTCCAGGAAATGCCTAAGCTTTTGCACCTGTTGACCTCTCCAGCTTGACCTTCCTCTTGCCCTAGGAGATGGCCCAATGATTCTGTTCACAGTTGTCCACCATACAATGCAGGAACTCCATCTTCCCCACATTGCAAATGAAGCCAGTATTAAGGATGATCTGCTATTGTCAGTGTTATATAGAGAAACACAAGTCATGATAGCAGAGGAAAGTCTGTCTATGTAGTGAGGTGGCCTTGGCAGGAGACCAATGTCCAGTTGGAATACTCAACAAGACAGCATTGAGGGCCAAGGAGAACCAAGAGGCAGCCCTCAGAAGGCTTCCACCTAAGGACACAGGTGCAGTGAGCACAAAGAAAACCTAAGCTGAGGCCCACAGTTTTGCCCACCACATGTCAGGCCAAGAGGGAGAAGCTGGAGTTCAAATCTCTGGCCCAGCTCTGAGGAACAGCAAGACGCAGAGTGTGGGCTCTCAGCCAGCTGGCCAAAAGTTGGTGGACTAGATGGAGAAAGGCAAAACTATAAAAAAGAGAGTGGACTCCAAGATCCACTGCACCTTTAGATTTCCAAGGAAAGCCAACAAAGAGATAAATCAACCCTGTGACTCCACTTCTGAGAGCTTAAAAAAAGAACCACCTGTTGATACAATTTTCTCTTGGAAACATATCCACACTGTGAAGAAAAATTTGTTCTCATGATGATCAGGAGGCCAGTCTTTAAGAGGACATCCTTTCTTTCTTACAGTAAGGTGATAGTGAGTGGTCACAATGGCAGCATTTCAAAGGCACAACCCAAACATCTTGGCTTGAAATTGTGGACACGCATTAGACACGGATCAATACAGTGGAGAAGGGCAGCCCCCAGTGCTTGGCTCTTGGTGCCATGGTGTCCCCAAGTCCTAACTGAGTCCTGGCTAGTGTTCATGGCACTTCCCACAGGCACCACTTGCCTGATTGGTCTACTTTCTCCACTGAGGATGACCTTCCAACCCAGCCCCAGGATTGCCTCCTCCACCACCTAGGAATCCCTCAAGTTGATGTTCTACCCTGGAAATTTTCCAGATTTTTTCATCCAGCCATAACTCCCTTTCCCCACATTCTGCTAGACCTATTTCTGAATTTTTCTTAAGGGGGGAAAAAAGTAAATGCAAGGTTTTAATTTATATGTTTGTGTTCTCAGTTGAGGATATACACATTTTTTAGAGGGGGGAAAGGGAAGAGGGAGAGAAAGAACTTCAAGCAGGCTCCACGCCCAGCATGGAACCCAACACAGGACTCAATCTCACAATTGGAGATCATGGGCTGAGTCAATATCAAGAGTCTCTTAACTGTCACCCAGGCGCCTGGGGATATACACATTAGAACAATGTAAAAGTACATTGTACGTGTACTATTGTTGATTCTTTCTATTAAAATTAAACATGGGAGTTTTCTATCATCAATAGTCATCCTACTAGAAAATAGTTTTATAGGAAAATTGTATGTCCATATTATTTAAATGCTACTGGATTCTTCCCAAAACTCCAGGCAGCCCTTTAATACTGTAATTGGTCAAAACATTTTTTTAATATGGATCCATAAATTTCAAAGGACCTGTCAACTTCCCACAAACGTGTATACAACTGTATCTGGAGTTTTCTGGGGATAAGATCCATGTCTGCTTGTGATTTTAGAAGCATCTATTCTACCTCCCCACTAAAGTTTAAGCACCATAGTACCACCGCTTCAGTGAAAAATTTTAATGTGAATCTTTCAGGGAGTCTAGCTTAACCTTTTTAAACATTTGATCTACGCACAAGATTCAAGGTTCTAAGTAGTGCTTTTGTTTAAGAATGAGAGCGAGAGACTATCACAGAACCTCAGCAGAAATCAGTGGACCGTGTAATCCATATGGAAAAAAGCAGGATGGGAGATAAGATCTGCTCACTCCCTGCTGGGTGTGGGACAGGAGGACCCCAGGCCCCTGCAAGCAGCCTTCACAAATGGGTACACTGTGTTCAACAGTTTACTCATGGCTTTGTAACCATCCCTGAAACTCACACAGTGTCACATCTGACTTCTTACAGTCCTCGGGTCCTCTCATACGTGGAACACTGAGTAGGCTCTCTACTGAGAAATTCCGAAATAATTTTCTCATCTTTGATAAAGCGCAAAAAAAAATCTAAACTGTAATGAGATGAAATCTCTAACATCTTCCTGAGACATTACTTACTCCAACTCTTCTCTAAGGAAAATGAACGTGAAATTGGTTGAAAATGACATATAAAAACTTTGATTTCCAAGATACTCATCTTTAGAAGAGTAACCCCATAAATGAAGTGCTTCCCATTGAGACACAAAATAATGAAGTGAGTATACAGTGCACAGGAATTATGTTTTCTAAAATCTACCCAGATATTAAGAAAAAAAGGAAGGGAGGGGAGGAGAAGACTGGAAGAGAACAGAGGGGAGCAGAGTGGAGGGGAGGGGAGGGAGGACAGATGCGGAAAACTCCTCCTGTTTTGGAGACGTTGCTTGTGTTATCCAAGCCACACTCATGACTGATGAGCTCACGTGGTTTGGCCAAGTTGAATCCCCAGGTGGGAAAACTGCTTTCGGTCCCGCACATTTTCTTGCCATCATGCTTGGGAGCCAGTCATGTGGCTTTAGTGTTCCTAGCCCAGCTGCTGGATATTTGTTAATGTGTCTGTTTGCAATTAAGTCTATTCTATTTATCATGTCATGGAGTCCCAATTTTTAAAACTGAAGTTTTTAAAAGATGTCAAACATCATCTTCCCAAATGATCAGTGGGCTTGCTCATTTTAGCAAGGGAGAAAGACGCAGCCCCTCCCTCATCACCCTCCTCCCACCCCAGAAAATAGAGACAAGAGAGCCCGAGTAGTATTTATGGCACTTCTGTCTCACCCATGGGATTTCATGCCCTCCACCCAACAACCCAATGACTGCTTCCATCCCCTCCCCCTCACTTTATAGCTGGAAACTGAAAGCAGGGGAGGCAAGACCACATGGATAAAACAAGATAGAACCAGAATCCTAACCAAAGTCTGTGTTTGCAAAGCCCCTGGGAAAATCCCCTGAAAACCCTGAGAGATGGTGCCAGGTCTGGCCCAGATCCCAAGGAAACTCCCTACCTCTTCTGGGGAAAAAATAGACTTCTCTGGGGACAGATTCTGTGTCAGGAGGATCCATTTGCCTGCTGCTCTTGTTTTAAACATGAAAGAAAAGTCAGAATTGGCCGCCTGAGACCCTTGGGTTGGGTGCGGTGAGGTTCTTCTTTGTGTCATAGGTTCTGGGTCCAGAAGTCAGCGGATTCGATCATAGAACTTCATTAAAGTTGCATTCTTATCTTTCCATTTAGCATTAGCAATTCCTTTCATCACTCTGCCTTGTTCTGAGAAGGTTCTGAGCTGCATTTTTCCTTTTTGTATCTGTCCAGTTGAAATTTACAGACATCTCTCATTTCAAAGATGGCTTTCCATAGACCTCCAACTTGCCATCCTCCTGGGTCATTTTCCAAAGACTTCCCCCAAGCTATTCTGCAATTCCATGAAATTAGTTTTCATAACATCTACTCAAAAGCTTTTTCGTTTTCCGTGTCTGGAAATCTTTTTTAAGAAAGACACACACATAGGCACACAAGGAAATAATTTTGAAACAAAAGCTTAAATATATCCAGAGGCCCCATTCTGAGGGCATTTATTCATTCTTCTGTGAGCACTGCTTTTTAAAATCAGTCTGGCCCTCCTACAAGTTCTAGGATTTCTGTTAACTCCTGATGTCCCATTTAAAGTGGGAGCTATTCTGCTGCGAGACCAGAAGTCACACTTCAGGAAACCCCAGGGGCTCAAGCTGGCAACCCGAGTTGCCTTCTCAGGCCTCCTTCTCTCTCTCCCCTTGCCTTCTGGCAGGAATCCTGGGAAAGGGGTCCTCGTTCTTGCCCACCAGGAAGGAAGAGAATAGAGAATTTATTAGGTCCTCTATTATAGAAGGAAGAGGGTGGAATTTAATATATCCCTGCCATTTGAAAGAGTTTTGGGGGAATCCTCAAAAGCAAATGCTTTGGAACATCTCAGAGAAAACCCCTCTAAATCTAAAGGTAGTCTTTCAACTGTTTATTTTACAACTTGAAGCTCATCTTTCCATTCTATGAAAATGCACAAAGGAAGAGGATATCAGCCACACATACATATGTCTGAGACATTATCTGTTTGACCCAGGCTCTGAACGTGTTTCCTGCGATAGCGAAATTTTAGCTCTTCTGATGATGTATGTTGGCTTAGCCTCCCTGCCACCCACAGTGTCCTTGTAAACATTCAGTAGCCAAGTCTAGATCTTTCATTGTTGGCTCCTCCTGGTAAAGTCAAGTAAAACGATACCCATTCAGCAGCTCCTGTATTTAAACAGGGCAATAGAGAAAGGGAGGGATGGGATGTCCCCCCCCATACGCAGCCTCCCCACTGAATGAGGCCACCGGCAAGCGTATGCTAAGCACCATCAGTGTTAGCTTCTTTCCCCCTGTAAAGGCCACTTGAAGAGCCTCTAGGTGAGCTGCCAGATACGTGGAAACTTATTTAAAAAACATGTTTCTAAGGTCCAAGATAATAACCACGAAGCAGAAAGTTCCACATCAGTGGTAGCTGGAAAAGCTCGACACCACCACTCATGTGTAGAAAACATTCTGCCCTCTTAAAGACCAGGCAGCCAGACACGGCATTTTCCCCATTTCTCCTGTTAATGATAAACATTTAGCAGAGACTAGATGGGATTTGACGTTAAAGCAGAGAGAGAGCGCCTTCGAAAACACTTCAGAAAAAACTGCACACACGTCCAGCCCATGCCAGCGCCGTGTCCCGAGAGACTGCTGCTTGGGCCGGCACTGGCCTCTGGCCACCTCTCTGCCTTTCCTGGCCACAAACTTTGGGGGCTCCTGGCTTCTCCAAAACCATGCTGTTCCACTGAGAAATTACCCAAAGTGGTTAAAACGTTCTCACACTGCAAGGAAAAATTAAACATCTTTGTTCTCTGCTCTGATTCATGATCAAATCTGAAAGAGAAAATTATTTAAAATAGATTTTTTTAAAAAAACTTAAGTCAAAACCTCTAATATAATATTACCAACACCAGATTTAGTGTAATAGCCTGGAAAAATTCTGCTTCCTTACCCTTCTATCAGTAATGATCAGTTAATCTTCCTACGCTCTTACGTGTAGGGTTCTGCTATGATTTCCTTCCCTCTGTTTCCCTGGGTCTGACCAGGGATGGGTCTCCTGCTGCCCCCACAAGAAACAGAGAGCCCCCCACCAGCGGCATATCGGGCAATGTGTGAGCCTCGGCCGAGCTGGCCCTAGCTCTGGGTGCTGGCTCGGGAGTGCTGAATCAACTGATGAAGATTCCAGAAGAGAAAAACCAGTTTCCTGGAATGGCTTCCCTTGAAGCCTGAGTCATCTACAGCTGCTGTTCAATTTTTAATTTTCCAATTAAACTGACCCATGAGTTCTTCCTTCCAGTGGCCAATGCTCAATGCCCTGGGTCCATGAAAAGTAAATGTATATAGTGCACACCAGGGAAATCTTACAGAACTAGTTCCCACCATGATTTCCACTGACCGTTCCTAACTCATGAATATTTCTCTGTATCTCATGAGACTTAGAATCCAGGAAGGAGGACAGCAGGATCATGTTCTGCTAGATGCAGCCAGACTCCTACAAAAGACTAGCAATTTGCCTTTGGGAAAGGGTTTGGCAGAACTTTTCCTGTTTGTCTTATTTTTTCTCCTCTTTCCAGATTTTTTTTAAACAATTACCTCTCTGCTAAGTAAACTTATAATATCCTACTCCATAGAAGACTGGTCAATAGGAAGGAGTGCCTTTGTTCATATGATATCCTAAAATATTCTCTAACGACTTCTGTTCCCTTGATATTCCCAGTCTTGGGGATCTGCTTACGAGCTCAATTTAATATGGGCAAGAGCACCCAGAAATGCTGACTTTGCTTTGCTACTAACACTGTGATCTCAGACTAGTCATTCACTTCTCTGTGCTCCATTCTTTCATCTGAAATGTCAAGGGTGTGGAGAAAGCATCCACCCAGGTAGTAATTTTTTGATATTTAAAATAGCCGAATGAAAATCACATATTTGCCAAACAGAGGGTGAGGTTTATGTCTCAGTCATTCCTGTACCCTCCCTCAATCTCTAAGCTCCCCAGCCCATGGAGCAGAGCACGGCTCATTGAGCTTGAATGAATGAGAACACATGAACCAAGTAGAAGGTTAGGTACATTCTCTCTGAGCTGGCATCCCGTCCTTCAGGACCCCAACAGTGGGGAGCTCGGGCTAACAATCTGAGCTAAAGATACATCTAATTTAAAACGGGACGTTTGTAATGATATTTATTTGACAAAGATCACAAGTAGACAGAGAGGCAGGCAGAGAGAGAGGGAGAAGCAGGCTTCCCGCAGAGCACGGAGCCCAATACGGGGCTCGATCCCAGGACCTGGAGATCACAACCTTAGCCAAAGGCAGAGGCTCAACCCACTGAGCCACCCAGGCACCCCATTAATTTTTTAAAACATGTTCAAGTAAGTTGCCTCGCAGGAGCAAGTAGCAGAGGGCTGGTAATGAAAAGTTTGGGAATTACTGGATCAGTTCCCCTTCACATTATTCCTGCCAGTTTTAAAGTTCAAAAGTCCTACATGGAGACAGCATGGCCTCAATATGAAAATTTGCTTTGATTCTGAAACAACCTACTGTTAATTTACACTTTTCTTAGGGGATGGGAGCAAAATGTTTCTTTTATAAGTTCTTACTTGACTGACGCCCTTGTAATGAAATTACTTGAGCGTGCAGAATGCCTCGCTTCAAGGAACAATTTTACTTCAGTACCTGAGCACAGAAAAAAATAAAATAAAATTCTAAATGTATATCCACTTCAGGTATTACAGTCACATTTTAAAAGATGTGTGTTTAAACAGTCTAAAGTTACCCCTGAGCCCTGCTGAGAAGGCTATCAACCTACTCCCTGCAAACCCAGAAACCACACCCTGAAGCACTCCCACCACTTGGAGACTTTTCCAGAGCTCGGAAGGGTGCACACACCGCCCTCTAGAGGACAGAAAACCAGCCTGCATTTTCAGAGTAAGCTACAGGGGCTCAATGTGCTAACTCAAAATTTCATCTCTCTTCCAGAATAGATTTATGAGACCAGAGGTGTTCGAAATTATGCTTTCAAAAATCAAGATAATGTGGACAGCCGCCCTTTGTGAATCAGGACGCTGTGTGTCATAAGCAGGGGGCAGGAATCCCCTTGATTTAGAGGGAGAAGGCAGCATCTTTTCCTTAAAACAGAGAATAACCTTCCAGAATTTTTATGTTGGAAAGACAGACACCGTATCTGGAAATGTGAGGGTGAAGAGAAGCGTCCTCGTCTAGTTCAAGGCTGTCTGAATTAGCGGAACTTTTTAAAGCTTCCCTGCGTTAAAATTTGAATTACTTTGGACTTCCATTTCCTCAGCTAGAGCAGCTAACGAGTTTTCTCTAAATGTCAGGTCCCTCCTGACACCATCAGCTGTTGGTGCCACAATGGAGTGGTTCTCCCTGCCTGCTTTCCACGGCGAAGATACCACGAGGGCCCAGGGGTGGCATGGAAAGGCCGCCTGGTACAATTTGTCCCACTGAGAAGGGGAAGCTGCCTGTGATTCCTCCTCCAAGAGATAACAGATCCTCTCGGGTTCCTCCAAACTATAGTGACAAAAACGAATTGTCAAAGAAAACTGGCTGAGGCTATTAGCATGCCTGCAGGACAGTCTCGTGGCACAGGCTTTGTGGCTTGCTGGCAACTTTTAAACCCTAAATGTGGAATTTCACATAAAAGTGGGTGGCAACGCGGGCTGCTGGTCGGAACTGTGCTTTATCTGGTTGAGCAAGCTCCCCGGGCAGGAAGCTCCTGAGGCAGGAACTCTCTACCAACTTCCAGAAGGGAGAGACGACTGATTTCAAGCTGGTTTACAGCAGTGGGCCCTGCAGCCCTCTGCCCCCAAACTACAAATCCATCATTGATTACCAATTGAGGGTTTCTTCCTACTTCATCATCGGCGATGTGTTAGGTTCTAAGCTATGAAAATGAGAAAAGGCACTCATGTGGCTAGAATAAAGGGAAGTGCGGAAACAAAGACATTTCTCTTCAGAAAGATCTTATATCAAAAATGCCCTAAAGACCCCTCGATTGGACTTCGGCCATATATCCCATCAGAAGAGCCACGAGCATGGTGGGATGGAGCTGGCAGAGCTGGATTCAAGAGCTAACCTTCTAGAGGCTTCCCTGGCCACCTCCCAGGAAGGTGGGGTGGCCACACCCTCCAATTCCCCCGTAGGAAAAATGCAGGATGGCCACACTTTTCCACCTTGCTGTGGCATCCTCTCCCAGACCCTGTTCTCCACCCAATGTCTTCTTCTTGGTTTTCTCCCTGCCAGACTAGGGAAAGAGAAAAGTAAGTCTCACAGTAATGACAACTCCCTGCCTCAACAAAGATGGTTAAGACCACATGACCATTGCGTTGAGCTTCTACAAAAGTCCCTCACCTCCCCATCCCTGTGCCTTCACACTCAGCAACAAGTCCACATTAAGAACAAAGTAAAGTACAGGTCCCACCCTTCTGGTCCCCAGCCCCAGAGGCGGCCTAGATGTCAATTAAAGTCGTTTCTGCTCAGTGTCCTGAACTACTGGGAATGGGTGCCCTGGGAGGTGGGGGGAATCCCATGTCGAGGAGCAGTATCAGTCCACATGGGCTCTGAGTGCCTTTGCAGACCTCAGATCCTACAGGGATAGCTGTGCACCAGGCAAGGAGCTGGCTGGCATGGGCCAACACCACTGCACTCCCTCTGGGCGCAGGACACACCCCTGTGCTCGGAGCAGCTTGTTCGTGGAGCCCAGACCGGCCTCTTAGTGTGCTCCTGGGCCAGGCTGTGAAATGCTGATGTGGGTTTTATTTTCACCCCCTCACCCCCGGATTCCCTTGGAGCCTCCCAGCGACCCTACCCCTGCTTCAATCCTGGTCCACTTTCTAACACTTGAAACAGGTCCCCAAGGCCAGCTGGCCACTGTCAGGGAACACCATCCATCCTGGGTGTCCCAGCTTAGGAACAGGCCTGGGGCCATCCGACTTGGCACCCGCACAACATCTGGGCAACCCGGGCGGGCCCCACGGCCCCAGGAGCCCTGCCTTATCCACTGGGCATGTGGCCCGAACACCAAATGCCTTCTCCTTCTCTGGCCTCGGCAGCAGTTTTATGCAAACCCCCCACCCCCAGCCCCAAGACAGAGACTCCAACAGTGACCTCAGGTTCCTAAAAAGAGGAAACCCTTCGTACGAGCCGAGGAACTCTTGACTTGGCCCCCATCCAGGGCACCAGAGTCTCCCCCAATCCCCAAGGGTAACAGATGTGTTCCACCAGCCCCTGTCCACGTGGAGCCTGGGGCAGAAGGCCCACCTGATGTGCCCACCGGGGAAGATTCAGACAGAATCTTCCCCAAAAAGCCGCTCAATGGGTAGTTGCGAATCCTCGCGAAGATACTTCTGCTAACAAAGCAAATTCTTCCCCTCCCCCAAGTTCCAGAAAGAGAGACTGTCAAACAGACTGCAGCCCAGAAACACTGCAGGATGGGCGGAGGAAACCCACAGCACCACGCGACTGCAGCCCACGGGCGGGCCGTGGCCTTCACCAAGCTGCAGAAACCCCGGGGCCCCAAAGTGGGAAAGAAAGCTCAGTTGAATCTTCCAGGGACCAGAATCATGTCCAGAATACCAACTCCAACAGAGTGACCACGAGAACCCCCTAGTAACGCTCAGCCAGGTCTGAAACCATTCCTTCTCGCCCATGAACCCGGGCAGAGGGGACCACACACTTACCCTGAGCAAATCTGAAGAAATGTATGTCCCTGGGTTTCTCTATTCACTTAGGTTCGCATGGTTTTCCCACTGACGGCGTCTGCTTTCCTTTCTGCAAGAGCGGGGCTCCGGGCAGAGGAGGAAACCCCTTGCGGTCCTCGCAGGAGGCTGGAGCGCAGGAGAACTGAGCGGCCTTTGGTGGAAGACTGAGCTCCAAACCCTGGACCTGATCCAAGGATACAGTCAGGGCTTCCTCCAGCTCCTCCTCCTCCTTCTCCTCCTCCTCCTCCCCACTCCTCCTCCCGACCCCTCCTCTCCCTCTCCCCACTGTGGGCCTGACCCAACTGTAAATGAAAACCAGACTTTCTGTGCTCTGTTGCTTCTGGCCCCCGCTGCAGGCTGATGTCACCCTCCGAAGGCTGTCTTCACCCTCCAAGCCTTTTGCTGGACTCCTGCAAACCCCAACCCTTGAAAAGAAATCCACCTCTTCCACTCGTCACCTTTTGGGCTGGGCCCCTGGTGGCAAAGAGAATGAATTTTGGAAATTTTTTACGCGGGTATCCATGGTTTTCCTGCCGTGTTTTCCAACACCATCTGCAGGGAAAACAGGAAATGCAATCTGCCCCCCCCACCACGCCCTCCCATTTCTCCTTGAAGTTTCTGAATCGAGACTTCTCTTAATAACCTCCCTTTCAAGGATAAAAACAATTAACATCTTCTTGGCCTTGTGCTGAGCAGAGCTCTGTTCACCAGTGAAAGGACAAGAATGTGAAGCTACTTATTTTTAAAAGCTCTGTACATAATGATTCTGCCTGGGAGACTCATGGTCCCATTCCAGGACAGGGACAAGGGCAACGAGGACGATTTCCTTGCTCAGAGTTTCAAGAAAATTCCTGAGAAACAAATTGCCAGGCTTTGCACATTTTACAACCCTTTAATATATGTTATCCATTATCTTTTTCTCCCAAATATCACCACCCCCCACGGCTTTAAATACATTTCTCTCTCTCTCTCTCTCTCTCTCTCGGTTAGGTGAGATTACGGCCTCATTTTGCAGGTGAGAAAAACCAGGGTTCATAGCAGGGCTCGGTCGAAAGCCTGGCCTCAGACACCCCAGACCCCTGCTCTCTGTTCTGTGACTCTCGGTGAGATTCAGGGAAGTATGAAGAGACCTTCTAGCAGATACTTCTGACTTTGAGATCTTTTCACAGCCAAGTATGGAGAGTAAAGACATGTGCTCCTTTCCACAGATTATCCCCTTCAAGTTTAGGGAAGGTGGGGAGACAGCAGGAGGAGACCACACCTGCTCCTAGACAGAGTAGGCAGCTGGTTAGACAGGAGCCACAGGCAAGGGCAGCAACAAATAGGTACACCCAGAAGCCTGATCCCGGCTCTGTGGCTTCCAATACCTGGGGCTGACCCACCGAGAGCCACAGGTGTGAATACAGCTCTCCTCTTCAACTCCTGCCTAGGGTCACCCCCTAGGTGGCATAACACAGTGTTTGTCACCCCCCCCCCGTGGGACCAGGCTGTCAGGACCCTCAGTACAAACATTGTCGGGTCAAAAGATCCCCTCTCGACCCGTGTGTGGAGCCCTCCTGATGACGGGGAGGAGCCTGTCCTGTGCTGTCCGGTCCATGACCCAAGACCCCCACTTCCATAAAAAGAAAAGACCCTTGTGACCTCAGGACAGTTGCCACCTCGGGGCCTGCCCTCTCCCACCTTGAGAGTGTAGTATCCTTAACAAACTGCTTTGTGCTTGCCACCCTCCTTCCAGCTATTTTTATCCCAGCGCAGTCCACGCAGGGGAATCAGAGGAGGACACCTCCACTCACACACATCGCACACTCTCCCACCGCTAACGCTCCCCTCCCGCAGCGCAGGGCCTCACCCCTTCTCCGTGCCCTGGGGGTCAGCCCCAGGAATGTCTCAGAGGCTGAGGGACAGGGAGGGAGGCCTGGACTGTGCTGTTTCCCTGTAGATGAAGAAACAATGAGCAGAGGCTCTGAGCAGAAACCCCATTGTCCAGGCAGCGTCTGGGAAGACCACAACACATATAGGGTCCCCGCTGCCCAGGGCAGGTGCAGACTTGAGCCCTGTGCCGCTGGGACGCCTGCTGGACTTGGCTGGTTGGCGGCTGCAAGTTCAGCACCGGGGAAAGCCGTGTGTCCAGGGCTCGTCTCCTGCTGCCAACAGGCAACTCTGGTGACAACTTCCTGTTCCAAGCGGTCCAGCCCACAGAGGCTACTGGACAAGCATGTGCTGGGTGTCCCTTGCAGTGGATCCTTTTTACAATCAAGAATATGATTAGTTCCTTTCAAAATACCTAAGAATACACCTTCCTTGGCCTTAGGAATGAGTGTCTTTTTTTACCTGAAGTGTGGTTGAAGCACATGTTCCATTCATTTCAGATGTGCAACCTGGTGACTGGACAAGCGTGTACATCACCTGTGCTCACCATATGGGGGGCTACCATCCTTCACATACAACCCTATTACAGTACCATTAACTATATTCCCTTTGGTGTATCTATTATTCCTGTCACTTACTCAGCCCGTAATTACCGTTATTTAAAAGGCAAAGGTGATTCATCACCTAGAACAAGATTTAACGACGTAAAAAATCCCTGTTCAATCAGGAACCATACTCTGTAATATTTGTCTGTACCTAGCATTGTAACTAGGTTATCTCCAACACTGCTTAGGACTGAAGAAACTTCTAGAAGCTGGTGGCAGAAAGCTCCAGCATCCTCCCCCGAAATCACTAGAGAGAGCATTTTGTCTCCTGTGATTTCCTCACTTACTCCCCGGGCTTTGAGATTCTCCCTGAAATGTCCAAGTTCCTCTCTGACACCTAGTCCCAGGAGGAAACCACCTCAGATACCAGCACTGACCTAAAAACCCCAGGATCCTGAGTCCTGAGGGATCTCAGAAGCCACAGAGTCTCTCAGTTCAGCTTCCCCAGAAACATTGCATTGAACTAGTCCTGGCCCCTCATCCCAGATCTTCCTGCCCAAGTTAGAGAGGCACAAATCCCATTTCCCAGGCTGGCTAGTGTTTAGGGCTCTGGGTGGGTTCCCCTCTTCAATGTGCTGCTGTAACATCAGAAAAGAAGAGGCAGCCTCTGAAGGTTTCTCTGCTGGTCTTTCTTCTGCTGGCTAGCTGATTATCAGGTGCTAGGCACCTTCTCCCAGACTCCTTCATGCGCTGGGGGGGGGGGGGGCCTGCCCCAGCCAGCCAGTGTGGGTGTCAGCAGCTAACAGCTCACACCTGGACCCGTGTTGGAGGCTTATCCTGGGCTGCTAGCTGCTGTCTCTTCTGGAGAGAGGTTGCAATATGTGTAGCAGGCATAATTGTAAGGGAAACTCCAGCTTCCGGCGTGCCAAGGGGTCATGGGGGCAGGGGCAGTGGGACTGGGCATCCCGGTGACCCAGCGCAGGCCTAGAAGTTGAGGGGAAGTCGTGAAGAGAGTGACAGCAGCCTGAGTCCACATCCCAGCACCCAGGCTTTAGCTAAGGAATGCGTCCTTGTCCCTCCTCACCCCCTCTACATTCCCTACCCCCGGGTATGAGGGCGCGGGCTCTCCAGTGCAGCCCCTGGCTCCCCACCTTCCAGAATGGGCCAGAGGAGAGGCTAGGCAGTCCTAGGAGCGGTTCCCAGAGGCCCAGCTCCAAGCCCAACCCACTGTCCCCATCTCCTAAAACCCCAGCATGGATCCCTTTGTGCTCACAAGAACTAGAGCTGTTTCTTTTTCCCGTACCAACCCTGACCAGCACAGACCTATTACATCAGTTCTGAACTTTCTTTCCGGTCTAGCAGCTGTGTTTATATATATCAGATGACAGACTGCAAGGAGTAATGCGAGGCCCCAAGGGGATTGTAGAGGCCTGTTGCTCTTCATTTATGTCCCACTCAGTCACACACGAGACTCCTCTACCTGGCTGCCTCTCAGGCTTCGAGGATCTTCTCAAAAGACGGTCTCTGTTGATTTTTCTTTTGTACCTCTCCCTTGGCATTTCTTCTGATAAATTCCATCTGCCATTTTCAGTCTTCACCAAACCAGCAAACACATACAATCAACCCACACAGATAGACTCATAATGAATTAGCCATCTATCCAGGCTATGATATAATGTGGAAGAATATACTTACGTAGAATTTTAATTCATTTTTTAAATGCAGAATGGCTTCTCCTCAAATACCATTCTCATTCAACATAAGTCCGTGATGATGGAAAAGATAATGTAAATAACACAACTGACCTACACCTGACGTCGTTCACGGAATCTCAGTTGAGACGGAGACCCATTTAGTTTGTGAGAATCTTAAGGGAGGTTATGGGTGGACACTTTGGACATGGAATGATTCACAGCCAGCTGGAGAAGACCAGAGCTAACCTATTTCCATTTTATATAATCCTCCCCAGAGAGGCTCCCTACCACCGCCCCCAACCCCATCGCCATAGTAACCACAGGATAGCACTAAAAGAGCTAAAGGAACCCAGAAGCCCATCATTGTGACCTTTATCCCCAGTTGAGATGAGCCCACGATTCCCTGGCAAGTCCAAAGGTGCCTCACAGCCTTCCACACTTGAAAAGGCCTTTTTTGGGTCACAGCTTACACCTCCCACTCCACAGACCCAAGGATATTGTTCGAGACTGAGGAATGATCTTCCCAACAAGCATCAGTAGATTCGGCAAATAACATGCAGATGTGAAGACTATAGCATTATAGGAAAAGAAAAATCCCACTTCCGCATAATTGGCCCCAATCTTAAAATCCTGATATTCCCCAGATAAAAAAACAACGCACTGTCATCAGCTGCACATTAATCTCTGCAAAGACATAAACTAGGGAGGCAAATAGTGACACCTTCCTTGGGTGAGAGTGGAGAGGTGTGGAGTCTAAGGTCACGGCACATGAGCTGAAGCTCATTTCCCAGCCAGGGCGGTAAACATTCCTGAATTTGCACAGAGTCCTGCTTATCTAATCCCATGCTTGCCGATACTTGGAAGGCACGGAGAAAGGAAAGACAAGGCAAGTTAACAGGCATTTCTGTCCGTGAGATAAAAATCAAATTCCTAGAAGAAATGGAGCGTGGATGGAGGGGAGAGTCTCGAGGCTTTCTGCCTGCTTGGGAGTCTGCCCCCTGCAGAGCCCGTCGCCAGCATAAGCGGTTACATGCACAGATTTGCCTGAGAGGCTGGAGAGCACCTCCTTGGACAGGGACCACGTGAGATTCCAGAGGCAACCTAATGTAAAATCCTCCAGAGACACAACTCTACTATTTCAAGAGAAGAAGGATTGTAAGCCCAACCAAAGAGGAGGATTTGAGGTTTCCACTGACCCCACAGCCAGAGGACGGCTGGCATTCCTCCTTCCACCCCAGTGCCAGTTTCAAGCCTCCTCGAGTAGCATCGTGGAAAGAGGGAAGGAGGCCCCAGAGCCTTCTCTGCCACTAATGAACCGCAGGTCTCCAGCAATTCAGCTCAGTTTCCCTGTCTGCAGTGGCTTCTGTGGCTCAGTTTCCCTGTCTGCAGAACAAGTGAGTGACAGCTGTGCCTGATAATGTCGAGACAGGTCCAGCACTGAGCCCCTACAACCAGATTTGCCTCCGCCTGATTTCCAGCCTTGGCTTCTTTCCCTGCCCCAGGCTATAAACACCTGATTCTCCAGATTCAGCTCCTCTCAACCCCAAGCTCAGGGACAAGGATGGGAAATAAGCATATGCAGTGGGTTAAGTACCCCCTCCCACTCTTCCCAGGCACCTGGCACTCACATATTGATGCAACCCCTCCCCCGCTCCATCCCCTGCTCGGTCTCCTGGTGCAATAATGCCAATTGTAGCAAGTCTTAAAAGTCTAAAGCTATATCCAAGATTTATAAGGAACTCCTCAAACTCAACACACACAAAACAGATAACCACATCAAAATATGGGCAGAAGACATGAACAGACACTTCTCCAATGAAGACATACAAATGGCTAACAGGCACATGAAAAAATGTTCATCATCCCTAGCCATCAGGGAGATTCAAATCAAAACCACATTGAGAAACCACCTTATACCAATTAGAATGACCAAAATTAACAAGACAGTAAACAACAAATGTTGGAGAGGATGTGGGGGAAGGGGAACCCTCTTACACTGTTGGTGCATCCACTTTGGAAAACAATGTGGAGATTCCTTAAGAAATTAAAAATAGAGCTACCCTATGACCCTGCAATTGCACTATTGGATATTTACCCCAAAGATACAGATGTAGTGAAAAGAAGGGCCATCTGTACCCCCAAATGTTCATAGCAGCAATCGCCACAGTCGCCAAACTGTGGAAGGAACCAAGATGTCCTCAACAGACGAATGGATAAAGAAGATATCGTCCATATATACAATGGCGTATCATGCCTCCATCGGAAAGGATGAATACCCAACTTTTGCATCAACATGGATGGGACTGGAGGGGATTATGCTGAGTGAAATAAGTCAAGCAGAGAGAGTCAATTATGATATGATTTCGCTTATTTGTGGAGCATAAGGAATAACATGGAGGACATGGGGAGATGGAGAGGAGAAGGGAGTTGGGGGAAATTGGAATGGGAGATGAACCATGAGAAACTGTACACTCTGAGGAACTAACTGAGGGTTTTGGAGGGAAGTGGGGTTGGCAGTGGGGTGAGCCTGGTGGTGGGTATTATGGAGGGCATGTATTGCATGGAGCACTGGGTATGGTGCATAAACAATGAATTCTGGAACACTGAAAAAAAAATTTAAAAAAGAGAGAGAGAGAGTAAATCTAAAGCTAAATGACAGTTCACCTCCAATCACTAACATATTCCAGGCTAGGACACTATGAAGGAAAATACTGTGTTCATTACCATGTGCTTGATATCCTCTCACCATGTGCTTCAAGAGAGCTGTCATTTTTCTGCAGAACCTTCCAGCACCATCTCCATGGGTTAATCCAGGGAAGAGCCTATGACCCAAGGGATCCAAACTAAGCTCTTCTCCAGGGTTTCCTGCTGTGCTAGAGCCAGCCAGTCTCAGGCTGTCTCTGATATGATGCCAGAAACTGCCATATTTGCAGCCATTTGTAGAAAGCCAACCAGAGAGAAAAAAACAGAGAGGAGAGAAAGAGAGAGAGAGGACCACAGCCTCCCAGCTCCAGATGTCTAAACCCAAGTCTGCCCCAGACTTTGTCCCACCCTATCCATCTCAACTTTCCCTTTGATTATGAGAGCCAAAAAATTATTCATTTTTTCACTAATTTGAGTCAGGTTTCCAACCCATGTAACCAAGGGAGACTTGCCTGATGCATGAATAAAAGCTGTTCACGGGGCAACTTCCTAATGTGGGTCCTGGGCTAGCAGGTCAATCAGGCCATAGCATAATAACCACAGGAATTTTGTGATTTCTTCTGCTACAGTCAAAATGGACCCCATCCTGATTTTCCGTGATTTTTCTTAAAATCATTTTTCTAATCAGGAAGGGAAGTCTTTGTCACTGAGTGGCACATGGACCCAAAAGCTTAAAATAGAAATTAGATATTCACAAAAGCATTCACCCTGAAGGTATGAGGGAGGGCTTTGAATCCTAAAGTAAGCCTTTGACCTTCAGTGCTGGGGAAATACCTTGTAACAATATATGTTCTTTCGAAGGAATGCCTTACAGGAGGAGTTTTATCCTGAACAAGTAACTTTGGGGGAACAAGTTAGCCCCCTCTGTCTGAGGGAATAAGAAGATCACATTGAGCAGAGGTAACACGCCAGCATTGAGCTGGTTCTAGGAAAATTTGTGTAAAATTGCCCAGTTAAAAATATAGCATTCTTCCCAGAATTTTGTGAGCTATAAACCATGCTCAGCCGATTAATTTTAAGGATGTCAAACCCAAATGTGAGACAAGCCAAGAAACTTTCGCAGTTGATTGGAATTCAAAAATCTTAGCAAAGAGATGTTTGGTTTTATAATTATCAGACTACATCAAGGTTCCATTTTCGACTCATTTTTTTAAACTTTGAAATATAAATTTCCATTTATAAAGGATGGGTGGACTGGTTCTTTTCTGTTCTTTTTTTTTTTTTTTTAGCAATCTTAAGTGATGGATTGATTTTTCTCTTGGGCATTAAGTCAACTGTCTACTCATTTCAGCTTCAGTGTCTTCTGAGTTCCTTCATTTATTCCACACATATGTGCTGAAGGGCTCTTGTGTGAAAACATTGTGCCAGGAAGTGGGGGTGATGCCCAGATGCATCAGACATGGAGACAGAACATTTTTTTCTTCCAATTTATTTATTTTCAGAAAAACAGTATTCATTATTTTTTCACCACACCCAGTGCTCCATGCAAGCTGTGCCCTCTATAATACCCACCACCTGGTACCCCAACCTCCCATCCCCCACCACTTCAAACCCCTCAGATTGTTTTTCAGAGTCCATAGTCTCTCATGGTTCACCTCCCCTTCCAATTTACCCAAAAGCACATACCCTCCCCAATGTCCATAACCCTACCCTCCTTCTCCCAACCCCTATCCCCCCAGCAACCCACAGTTTGTTCCGTGAGATTAATAGTCACTTATGGTTTGTCTCCCTCCCTATCCCATCTTGTTTCATGGATTCTTCTCCTACCCACTTAAGCCCCCATGTTGCATCACCACTTCCTCATATCAGGGAGATCATATGATAGTTGTCTTTCTCCACTTGACTTATTTCGCTAAGCATGATACGCTCTAGTTCCATCCATGTTGTTGCAAATGACAAGATTTCGTTTCTTTTGATGGCTGCATAGTATTCCATTGTGTATATATACCACATCTTCTTGATCCATTCATCTGTTGATGGACATCTAGGTTCTTTCCATAGTTTGGCTATTGTGGACATTGCTGCTATAAACATTCGGGTGCACGTGCCCCTTTGGATCACTACGTTTGTATCTTTAGGGTAAATACCCAGTAGTGCAATTGCTGGGTCATAGGGAAGTTCTTGGAGACAGAACATTTTTATACCCCAGGTGAGACCAAGGCCAAAGGAGGAGGTCGGGGGAATTCACGGAGCAGATGCTTGGGGACCACAAGAAGGGGTCCTCACTCCCACAGGAAAATGGAGGGACTTGATCACTGGACCTTTGATATGGGCAGCAGGTGGATCAGGAACAGGAGGTTCCAGTTATTTTTCAAGAGTGAGCTGAGGCTGAAAACCCAAGTGTTAGTTGGGAGTCTGGGTGGGAAGGACTCGGGCGCAAGATCCTTGCCCCATACAGATCACCCCTTCTTCCCCTCAGAGGAACCAGGACGCTCCTTTCAAGAAGGAGGAAACCAAAAAAGGTCCAGACCCTGGGGACACGGGGTGCAGAGTAGGGCAAGGGGAGATGCTACATTGACCAGGGAAAGGGTGAGGGTCACAGAGGACCATCTTATAGTCCTGAGGAAAACATGTCCCTTCCTAGCCCCTTGCCCCTCCGCCTCCCCAGCAGCAACAGTCAGTGACCTGTACCCTCTGGAACTATGTCCTGCAACTCCTGTCACAAAGAGCCACACCAGAGGTTTGGTGTCTCTCAGTGATAGAGGCTGGGAGTCCAAAACAGACATGTCAGCATGGCCACATGCCCTCTCAAGCCTCCAGGAAAGGATTCTGCCTTTCTTCTTCCAGCTCCAGAAACAGCAGCTTCTCCTTGGCTTGTGATGACATGACCACAGGCTCTGTCTCTGTTGCCATGCGATCTCTCCCTGGAGAGGTCTGCCTCCTAAGGGCACCTATCATATTGGATCAGGGGTCCACCCTACTTCAGTGTGCCCTACCCCTAACCAATCACTTCTGCAACACCCCAACTTCCAAAGATCACATTCTGAGGTACTAGGGGCTAGGAATTGAGCATGTCCTTTTTGGGAGATACACTTCAACCCCTAACACTGTCCTGGCAGAAAGCAGAATGTTACTCCATAAAGAAACTCACTGAACCAAAAGAAAACATATTCAGAGGCTAATCTAGAGTCCCACAGGAAAATAGGCAGGTTTTCACGCCACTGTGAAGCTCCTATTCCAACAAGCTCCAGTTGTGAACACAGAGCTTCCAACTGGATTTTCATGGCCCATTCTTAAATATTCATCACCAATCAAGCCCTCTAGGGAAACTCATGAATAAGAAACAGACACTTAAACAACCAACAGAAATTAATTAATTAGTTAGTTCATTGATTAAGGAACTTAGAGGCAACAGAGACAATGCAGGAAGCAAAGAGAATTTTCCAGGGAGTAATAATGAACATTTGTAGAAAGTAAAAAAAAAAATACATATATATAGATATATATATATATATGTGTGTGTGTATGTGTGTGATATATATATATATATATATATATATATATATATATATTGCATTCAGGAAACAAGAAAAGGATGTTATTTCTTCAATGAGAATATTTATTGAGTAAGAAATCTTTTAGAAGTTAAAAACACCATAAGAAATCTCACTTGCATGTGGAATCCGAAAAAAGCTGAACTCACCAAAGCAGAGAATGGTGGCAACCAGAGCCTGAAGGGATGGGGGACCTCAAGAGAAGATGGTCAAAGGGCACAGACACAGTTTTAAGATAAGTTCCAGGACCTGATGTGCTGCATGAGTTAATAACCCTGTATAGTATACTTGAAATTAGCAAGAAAGTTGGTCTTAAGTATTGTCACCACACACACACAAACACACACACACACTGATAAGTATGTATGGTGATGGATATGCTAATTAGCCCAATTGTGATCATTTCAAATGTATATGTATATCAAAACATTATTTTATACTCCATGAATACGTACAATTTTTATTTACAAAAATATTTGGGGGAAAATGTCATAGCAAAACTAAAAAAAAAAAATCAATATTTTGGCAGATTAACTAAAGGAAATCCCTTAGAGAGTATGATCAAAACTCCAAGAGAGAGAAAATAAGAAATAAAGGAAAGACAAGAAAATTATAGGTCCATCCAGGAGGTCCAATATCTGAGAAACAGAATCACAGAATGAAAGAACAGAAAACCATAGGGAGAAATTATCAGATAAATGATATTTTTAAAAATTCTATAATTGGAGGGTGGAAGTTTCCAGCTCGAACATTGAAATGGTAAATGAAGAAGGACTCTGGCCAAGACACATCACCATGACATTTCACAAACACAGACAATAAAGAAAAAAGATTGTAAAACCTTACCAAGAGGTAAAGTGCAAAATGAAAAATGGGACTTTTATACAAAGCATTAGGGATCAAAAGACCTGTCAGACATCCTCGAGAGAACTGCTGGAAACAAGGCAATGATGAGACAATGCCTACAAACATCTGCGAGAAGTAAATATTTCCACCCTAGAATCCTATACCTGAACAACTACTAATTGAACATAAAGGTAGAATAAAGACACCATTAGGCCAGATCTCAAATAATTATTTCCTGGTACCTTTTCTCAGGAGTCTGCTAAAGGGTGTGCTCCATCATGTGGAGACAGAAAACAAAAAAGAGGAAAGCATGAGCTCTGGGAGGCGGGATCTAACAGAAGATGCAGGAAAAGGGCATTTATAGGTAGATAATGAAGGACTAACGGTGGTCTGGGAGCAGAACAATAGGGTGGAGATTCTAAAAGAAAACAGATTAGTGTGGTATTTGTTGATAACTGAAAGAAGCTTGGGGAGGAAACCTGGGTCAGCCCCTAGATAAACAAACCAAGAAGACACCAGTAGTAACTCTCATAATTATGTCAGTGGAACTGTTGAGCCAAAACATGTGATACAATTATCAACAGGGAAAGGGGAATGGTGCAGGTAAGAGAACTAAGCACTCTTGTCCACAGAAAGAGGTCAGATCTTTGTACTGAAAATGTTGAGAACAAAACAGATATTTCACATAGATACATGGATGAACATAGAAGAAGAAAGAACAAAAAGAGTGAAAATTGTTTTCCAAATTTTCTGACCATAATGAAAGGCTAAAAAAGTGTGAGAGAGTCCCTAACAGCAACATCGAGTTGACATGTCCCAAAGCACGATTTTTCGATTTGGAGAAATGGATCATTTGCCTTAAAAACTTCCAGGCATGTAAACATGGTTGTTTCATTTTCATCAATAGAAGAAGAAGGAAAAGGAGGAGGAGGAGGAGAGCCATTGAAACCCTTTCCTGAAATCCACAATGCCCTGAAAGATGGCAGAAGCCCATAACAGTGGGTAACAACCTGAACATAACCAAGGGATGCTTTACTGTGCCCCAGTGTCTGAGCTTCAAGGACACCATGGTGGAGCACACTGTGTGCCAGACAGCGATGGTGTTTTCAAACCCTGCCCCACATGGGCATGGACTGAGACGGCTCAGCTGTGCTGTGTCATTATGCCTTCCAGAAGTGTTTTAACCACTCTTCAAAGACAAAGGACTTATTTAGAGAAGAGTTCTACTTCTAAACATTGCTAAAAATATCTGGTCTTCATTAATGCCAAATGAACTGCCATTTCTGTGTTCCAAGAAATTTTTCCCACTTGGAAAAGAAGGTCAAAAGACCATGTTGAGAGCTGAACCCCAAATGTAACTTGTTTTGTCAGTGAAATTTAATGCAGTTTTTGTGTTTCAAATTATTTGAGACATGTAGAACAGCGACTATAGGACGTGACATGTGATCATCTCAACTGTGTCTATAGTTGTCATTATTTAACTCTTTCAACAAACTCTTAGTAAGAAGGACACACTGCATTTGTGTAGGGATTCCAGCTAATGACCCACCCATTCCACCATGCAAAGGTGATCTGAAATTTCCAGTATTCTCTGCTTTTGCTTTGTTTACAAGGAAAAGAGGAAAGCATGCTGGGTGTGGTAGAATGTATTGTTGTCTCCCCTCCGCTCCATGCCCAATATTCATTCTGTTCCCCAGGAGAATATACATTCCCTCCCATTGCCTTTAATTTGTAGCATCTACTTCTATGCAGGTTATAACTCCCACCCCACTGTCAACTCTTCCCAAAGCATCTTTCCCTCTCAGTGCCAGAAGCTTCTTCTGGGCCCTCAGCATGGCTGGGATTCTCCTGTAAAGACAGGACATGACAAACTAGGCATGACTAGTTAGGGTAGACCAGAAATGTATCACAGATTTCCACAACATTAACATTCTCTTCTATGGTAAAACCGGTATGTCCAAAATAGGATCTCTTCACCAGGTTAGGCTTCTCCAGACAGCAGGATGTGTAGCATAGAGCCCCTACAGCCAACCCACAGCTGCCTTTATGCAACATGGCGAAGAAATAAGCATTCAATGTTGAAAGCCACCGAGATTTGGAATGGTTTGTTACCATAACACAGCTGACTAATAGACTCGATTAGCGAGGATTGCACCTGCTACCTACTTCAAAGATGGTGGAAAATCATTCCCCAAGATAACCTGCCCATGCCCTCTCTTCTCCTTAAACATGTCCAGCTTTGTCTTCCTCCAGATCAAATGCTACCCTTCACATTTTATCTGTACCCCAGGTTCTGGATGAGCTCTTTGAAAGTTTCCATTTGAAAAAACTCATTTACTGAAAAGTGATTCTCTTTGGTATCTCAGATGATATAATCAGCCACTCCATGTCATAGTAACTTTCCACAAAATCCAAATAGCCCAATACAGCTCAGCTCCTCTTGATTTAACAAAATACATATGGTGACCAAGAAAAGTTATAATGAACGAATTTTCTGGAGTTGCTAAGAAATTTGAATAAGTTTAAAGTAGAAATAGAATGAAGTAAATAAAAAGCATAAGCATCCCTGTGGAAGGGGAGGAGAGCAGAGACATGAAACCTTCAGAGGCAAGAGGCCAGGGTCACATCTCTCTGGCCCACACTCCCCCCAACACAACCCATGAATATTTGGGATGAGTTTTAAGAGCTCTCAAGGGTGGGCAGGTCGAGGGACCCTTCTGTCACACCTTACCACTCCTCAAACATGGACGCTGCACATCTCCAAGGCAGTTAGAACATTGTGGTTGCAAACCAACCCATAGCTCATCAATTTTCAGTGCCAGTCCCCACACTTGAGCTTCCAGACCCTAGAGAGGTTGTGCCAACCAGACCTCCCCACATGCACTACCACTTGGTTCTAGAGACATCTGCACTTTGGCTATTAAAGCTTCTGCCACTTGAAGGCACTGTGGTCCTTCCTGGCCATTCTAGGGGGTTGGTTTGGTGTGTCCCTTTGACTTGAGCCCCTTCCTCAGCTCTTCCTAAGGCAACTGTCCCTCTCAGTGCCAGAAGCTTCTCCTGGGCCCTCAGCATGGCTGGGATTCTCCTGTAAAGACAGCTTGCCTTTTCTGCTCTGCTCTGTTAATGGGGGAGATGAGGAAGGCTGCATTTCAGGTATTAGTCCTGGTTTGATGGTTAGTTTACCCAATGGTGCCAATTCTTCATCTGCCATCAGGGGCCTCCCTGAGCTTTCATCCTGTTCTCAACTCCCTGAGTCTCTGTGGGGAGGCCTGGTCTCTGGAATGTGGAGTCCAAGGTCAGGAGGCCTCATCTGCCTTAAGCCCTGATACTCTACAGGGACATCTGCCACCCCCTACCAAGTGACAATGACCACCATCAAAAGGAGGCCTAATGCCAAGGGCATCACATGCTTGCCTCATCTAACTTCAGAACAACTCCATGAGGTCTCCCTGGCACCACTGGCATCTATGGATGAGGAAATCAAGGTGTGGAGCAGTGAAGACATTTGCCCAAGTTCAGCCATCTAATAAACGGCAGGGTAGAGATTTGAATCCAGAGAGTTGAGCCCTGAACATCCTCCCAAGGCGGAGAGATGAAGGAAGACAGCTGGGTCCAGAGTTCAGCCCTGTAGGTGCCTGGAATGGAGATGGGATAATGGGGCAACCACCACAGCCCCTCGTTTGGCTTTCCTCCTCCAGTCATAATTTCTCAACATTCCTCACTTCTCCCTCCTCTTGAAATACCATCATGTCTTCCCAGATTGCTTCTGTAAGAGACCTGGAAGAAAATCCAATTTCTCAGCTCCTAGCACATGAACAAACACCTTGCCAACTAAAACCATTTCTCTTCAGAGTTTAATTGGATGTTGTCAGTTGGCAAAGGAAACAAAAATTAACTCTCAGCTTGCCCTTCAGTCCAATAAATGCCTCTCGTCTACCATGAGTTTGTTCCAACTCCTGGTGCAATGGAAGAAGAAAAACTCACATCATGTCAGAATGTGTCAATCCATAGAATTAGAGAATTTGAGAACTGAAGGATTGAAGGCCCCCTGAGAGAGCATCTAATACAAACTCTTCACAGTTACAGATGAGGAAACCAAGGCAGGAAAAGACCATGACTCATCAGGCACAGGGAAATCTAGCAGCAGAGCCAGCTCTGGAACTCAGCCTCCTGGTTCCCCAACCCTGCGACTCACAGGGTATGTCCTGACAACCTTCTCATTTTTCTGTGGTTCTCCCTGGGGGCTGCTCCATTCTCTCACCCTTCACCACAGTCTTCCTGAAAAGAACATCAAGTTTTTCTCTACTCTGTCTATTTTCAGTCTCAAAATGTAGGCAGCTTCTCACTATTTCAGTCTTTGTTGGAAGATACACTGTAATGAGATTTTTCTTCCACATACCAAATCAACCTTGGTTTTTCCCTCATGTCACCCACACCCCAAAGTGGCTCTGAGTCACATGTCTGCAAGCTCCATGGGGAAAGAAAGAAGTCTCCTTTGCCCTTCCTTGCTAACTTGCCAGCCTTCGTTTCATATCCAAGATTAGAACATTTGAAATTTCAACACAGACTTTAAGAAACTTGCTTGGTGTCACAAGTCTCCAAGATAATGAATATATATGCTATCCAAGTTTAATATACAATAATTAAAGTCAGAATAAGTGCAGAGTTAGTGGCAAAATTCTCTCTCCTCTTAGCCCCAAAATAAGCATGATTTTGTCCCAAACTTGGTAAGATCTTTTAAGAAAGACTGCTGAACTGCGCCATTGGACTCTGGGGGTTGTCAGTGTCTTTAATCTACCCAACCAAAGCAAGTTTGGCCCTATGGCACCATTGGAGTCCATCACCTCCTGCCCTTACTGCCCATTCCTCTGTCTCCATAGAGACAGAGGTTTCTTAACACATTCCCAGCACCATCCTGGGCTTATCTCTTGGGCATAAAAAAGCCAGGATACCAGAAACCTCAATCTTCATAAAGAAAGAAAAAGCATCAGAGAGGGAATTCATTAAGGGAAAATAAAATCTGCTATTGTTCTTACTCTTAATGAATGTAGTAGATAGCTGTTCAAAATAATAATAGCAACAAGGTATCAGATGGGTATAGCATGTGGATATGAAATAAATGGCAGCAAAGTTGTAAGGTGCTGTAGGAAGGAATTAAGAGTCTATGAAACAGTACAATATTATTTGAAATTGGGCCCAGATTACTTGCAATATTGTAGGACAACCCCCAGAACAGCCACCAAGGATTTTTGACGATTTAAAGTTGATTTCTTGGGGAAAGGGAAAATTGAGTTAAAATGCTCAGTTAAAACCAGAGAAGGCATAAAAGTGGATGGAAGAGAACAAAGAACAAGTGCAATAAATAGAAAACATTGACAAACATCATAGATATTAAAATACATCTATATCAATAATTACTTAAAATAAGAGTGGTCTATATGTGCCAAGTAAAGACAGAAATTGCCAGAGTGAATTAAAAAATAACCCAACTGGGGCACCTGGGTGGCACAGTTGGTTAAGCTTCAGACTCCTGGTTTGGGCTCAGGTCATATTTCAGGTCATGGGATCCAGCCCTACGTCAGGCTCAGCACTGAGTGCAGAGACTGCTTATCCTTCTCTCTCCCTCTCTGCCCCTCCCTCCTCTCATGTGCATGTGTGTGTCTCTCTCTCTTTCCCTCTAAAATAAACAAAATCTAAAAAAAAAAAACCTCCATGTTTTCTGTAAGAACCCCAATTTAAATATTAAGACTCAGATAATTGACAGTAGAAGAATAGAGGAAGAAATACTGTGCTAACATTTATCTAAAGAAAGTTGGAGTAACTATCTTAATTTCAGACAAAGCAGACTCTGGTACAAAGAAAGTTGTCAGAGATAAAGAGAAGCATTACATAAGGAAGGAGTCAGTTCTCCAAAAAGAGATAACAATTCTTAACATGCACCTAACAAGAGTGCATCAAAATACATTAGGCAAAAACTAATAGAAATGCAAGGAGAAAAACCAAATCCCCTATTATAATAGACTAAAAGTCTATTATAAGACTAAAAGACTAAAGTTCCTTTCTCAGTATTGATAAATCAATTAAACAAATAATAAAGATAACAGTGTCTGACTTCAGCTCAGGTCATGATCCCAGTGTCCTGGTATCAAGCACCACATCGGGCTCCCTCATCAGTGCGAAGCCTGCTGCTTCCTTTCCCACTCTCCCTGCTTGTGTTCCTGCTCTTGCTCTCGCTCTCTATCAAATAAATAAATAAAATCTTTGAAAAAAAAAAAAGATGTGGTCCATATACACCATGGAGTATTATGCCTCCATCAGAAAGGATGAATACCCAACTTTTGCAGCAACATGGACGGAACTGGAAGAGATTATGCTGAGTGAAACAAGTCAAGCAGAGAGAGTCAATTATCATATGGCTTCACTTATTTGTGGAGCATAACAAATAGCATGGAGGACATGGGGAGTTAGAGAGGAGAAGGGAGTTGGGGGAAATTGGAAGGGGAGGTGAACCATGAGAGACTATGCACTCTGAAAAACAATCTGAGGTGTTTGAAGTGGCGGGAGGGTGGGTGGGAGGTTGGGGGAACCATGTGGTGGGTATTATAGAGGGCACAGACTGCATGGAGCACTGGGTGTGGTGCAAAAATAATGAATACTGTTATGCTGAAAATAAATTTTAAAAAAAGATGTACATAACCAGATAATCAGTAAAGATATAGATGAACATTGCTATCAATTACCTCAATCTTATTGATATTTTAAAAATACTCCATCAGGGGCGCCTGGGTGGCTCAGTGGGTTAAAGCCTCCACCTTTGGCTCAGGTCATGATCCCAGGGTCCTGGGATTGAGCCCCACATCAGGCTCTCTGCTCAGTCGGGAGCCTACTTCCTCCTCTCTCTCTGCCTGCCTCTCCACCTACTTGTGATCTCTCTCTCTCTGTCAAATAAATAAATAAAACCTTAAAAAAAAAACCTCCATCAAACAACAGAATAAACATTTTCTCAAACTCACATGGAATATTCACAAAGATAGACCACACTTTGGGTCATAAACATACCTTAGCACATTTAAAATATTAGAGATCATACCACATATAGAATTTTTCTAGAGTTTATTTTTAAGTCGTCTCTATGTTTAGCATGGGGCTTGAACTCATGACCCCAAGATCAAGAGCAGTAGTAATCAAATGATATGGACCTTGCCTAAGAGAGGCATATAGATCAATAGAATAGAATGGGGTACAGAAATAGAGCCATACATTTACATCCAATTGATTTTCAACAAAGATACCAAAACTATTCCAAGGGGAAAGTGTCGTCTTTTCGATCTTTCCTAACGCATCCAGTGTTAGGATACTGGATATTCATACCCAAAAGAATTAAATTTGGCCCCTACCTCACATTGTAACATATCACATACAAAAATTAACTCAAAATGAATCAAAAACCTAAATGTAAGAGTAAAACTCTTGGGGGAAAAAACAGGGTAAATCTTCACAACCTGGATTAGACAATTGTTTCTCAGATATGACTCTAAAATAAAAACAGCAATGACAAAATAAATTGAACTTCATAAAATTTAAAAGTTGTTGTGCTTTGAGGGTCACCTTGACTGGCTCAGTCAGGGGAAGCACATGGTTCTTGATCTTGGGGTCATGAGTTCAAGCCCTATGCTGGACAGAGATGACGTCAAAATAAAGTCTAAAAAAAAAATTACTGTGCTTTGAAAGACACCTTCAAGTGGGAAAACATTCCGCAGAATGGGAGAAAATATTTGCAAATCATATATCTGATTAGGGATTTGCCTCTAGAACATACAATGACTTCCTATGATTCAATAATACCAAGAAAACCCAATTTTTTTTAAATGGGCAAAGCATCTGAATAAACATTTTTCCAAAGACCATACACAGATGGTAAGTGAGTGCATGAAAAGAACCAGCATCACCCGCCATCAGGAAAATGCAAATTAAAGCCACAGCGAAAGGCCACTTTACAACTGTCAGGATGGTTAGACAATCCCCAGTGAGAACGTGGAGAAGGTGAGAAGCTCACACACTCACTGCTGGCAGGAATGTGGAAACACCACTTTGCTGAGCGCTTGGGAAGACAGTCTGGCAGCGCCTCCAGAGGTTAAACCTCGAGTCACCCTATGAGCCAGCAATTCCACTCCTAGTTTTATATCCAAGAGAAATGAAAACACACATCCACACAAAAATCTGCACAAAATGTTCATAGTAACATTATTCATCATATCCGCAGAGTAAAAACAATCCAACCGATGAGTCGGTCATGAAATGCAGTCTATCCTTTCAATGGAATATTATTCAACATTAAAAATGAAAGAAGGCTTGATACTTGCTACCACGTGGACGAACCTTGGACACAAGACACTAAGGGACAGAAGCCAATCACAAAAGACCAGGTATTGTACGATTGTATGATTCCATTAATACGTATCGTCTGAAGAGGCGAATCTATAGAAACAAAGATTAGTGGTTGCTTAGAGCTGCGGTGGGGCGGCAGGACGGTGTGGGGAGAAGGAGGGGAACAGAATGAACGGGATGGGACGGGACAGGATAGAGTGGGGTGGATCGGAATATTACAGATCCTGTATCAACCCAACAGTCAAGGGGCACAGCAAGAACAAGAGGACGGGACGAGAAGACGTGGATTGCAGTAGACACAGCTCTCCACTCACTGGCCATGGGGCTCTGGGCCAGTTACTCCATCTGAGCTCCATTCTCTAGAATAAAATGAGAATAATTCACCCATCTTTCAGGTCACCCAAGGTTGTCACGGGGTATAGTTGAGAGGAGGTAGTGACAGCGTTCCAAAGGCTATAGGATGGTCTAGCAGGGGTGACAGGTGAAGAGCCTCGGTGCCTCGTATCCCCTCTTCCTGTTCCTCTGCTTAGACGTGTTCTTTACCTCTCCCTTCTTCTCTGCCCACATCACCTTTAACTATAGCCTCTTCTGTACAGCGCCCCTGCCCCCCCGTGGGTTTGTGCTCGACATTCCACGTTGTCGCCTCTGAGTACTGGACGTGGGACCCAGCACACTGCTGACAGACAGGACTGGGACGGGAAGATGAGCACCTGGAGAAGGCAGTGCCAGGCACCTTTTACAGTGGGCATGGATGGAGGTGTGATATAGCAGGGAAGAAGGTGAGCAGCCCCAGGACTCGGGACACATGGGCAGGTGGGTGGGAACGCTCCCGGAAGATGACATGGCAGTAAGTAAGGGTGGAAGCAAGCAGGAAAGCCACCCACCCACCGCAGCCACAGACCAGGAGGGGCTGAGCACTGAGCTGGGGTGGCTGAGCCATCCTGGGAGGAGCAGACAGACTGCCAGGCAGCCATTCATAGCAACTGGCACAGGCACGCCCGCTTCGCTGCCACCTCAGCCCCCCCTCCTCCCTCCAGGGCTCAGTAATGGGACACTCACAGAGGAAGCCGTTAGCAAGGGCGGCCCCTGATTCACAGTTTACAAGCAACGGTGAAGTCCTTTTTCCACTGGTTGCAACAGCCTAGGTGCTGTAAACAGTAACTGTGACCATGCCAGTGGGTCCCCACCGCACCCTCCCCTCGTCTGACCTCCCCAGCCCTGAGCAGAATCCCGGCCACACTGCAGCTGCTTCATGTTGTGGAAGCACAGGACGATGCTCGGACGAACACTGAAGATGCGGGGGGGGGGGGGCAGGTGGGCTGCAAGTCTGTGTCCTGGACAAATGAAAAAGGGGCAGAAATGGAGGGTTTGGTGTCCCAGCAGGGTTTCAGCAGCAGCATGGCCAGGAAACCGGTGGCAACAGAATGTGGGCATTGTTGTTTCATTCATTCATTCATTGTACAAGCCAGCCATCCCTGAGGGCTTTTATGACAGGACATGCCAGGAGCCAGAGAACCAAAACACAGACACATGTATGTGGTTCTCAGCACACAGGAAGGCTTACATATCCTCAGGACACCCTTCTCCCCTTCTAATTCCCAAGGGAAGGATCCCGTCCAGGGAGCTACAGAGAGAAGCTATTTGTGGCTACCACAGTCAAGGTGTCAGACCCCAGAAAAAATTCCAGAAACATTCCCACCTCACAAATCTCCTCAGACCTATAGGGAGGGGTACATTTCCGCATGGTGCTTAGGGATAAGGGCTCTAACAGCTACAGCCCTGGGCTCCCCACCCAGCCCTTAGGATCCTAGGGGGGCCCATTACCTACAAGTTGCAGCTGCATCAGATAAAGGCTGTCCCCCTCAGCATTCTCTGCAAGCTTGTCCTTGGTTCATGGGGCCACCCCCTCACAAATGCTGGGAAGTGATGTCCCCCTCCAGGG
This sequence comes from Neogale vison, assembly GCF_020171115.1. Lineage (NCBI taxonomy): Eukaryota > Metazoa > Chordata > Mammalia > Carnivora > Mustelidae > Neogale > Neogale vison. The sequence continues at coordinate 44,433,358 of NC_058093.1, forward strand.
GGAGACCCAGAGACTGATGGAGGCAGAGGTGCAGAAACCCCAAGGGCAGATCCTCCCGTGCTCCAGAGAAAGTCACTGGAGTCAGACTTGAAGAGCTGGGAGCCAGGATGTCTGTGTCCAATCCCTGTTGTACTGACTCACCTGGGCTGGGTCCTTATCCTCTATGGCCTCAGCTTCCTCCTTTGTAAAGTAGGGATAATGGAAGTACTTGTCCGGACACTTATTGCACAGATGAAGTGTGTGTGTCCACAGGGAGGTTGGAGCCAGGCTCTGCAGAAAGCACCTGGCTGTCCATTGCTCCCTCTGAGACATGCTGGTGGCCTTTTCGGGGCTGTGTGTCAGACACCCGCTACCCTCCATTCCATTCCCTCCAGACCATCATGCTCAAACCGGCCATGGACTGAGTTTCCACATCAGGCATATTCATTAGGTATTTACTTTGACAGCACTGAGGCTAGAAGTTAATTTCCAGGGATAAAGCATGAAGAACTGATTCTAAGTATATAAATATGCATGGTAGGGGTGCCTAGGTGGCTCAGTCAGTTAGATATCCAACTCTAGATTTCGGTTCAGGTCATGATCTCAGGGGCCTGGGATCAAGCCCTGAGTCGTGCCCCATGTTCAGTGGGGAGTCTGCTTGAGATTCTCCTTCTCCCTTTCTCTGCTCCTGCCTCCACCAGAAGGAGAGCATAGGGGTGGGCCCTTGATGGCTCAGGGGGTGCAGAGAGCTGTAAGCATTCCTGTGCGGCCGGAACGTGAGGGGAGGTGGTGCTCTCACAGACCTGCCAGCTCTCCCTCCCTCCTGTCCCCAAACATCATGCCATGAGCTAATCATGAACCCCCACAATGGGACCAGGCCTCAGGAGGCATCTCCAACAGGTCACTAGAACTTAACAATGACCCCCAAGACCTCAGCCTGTCTCCTGGAAGCTTCCTTCCCTGCCATTCTTCATCCCATCATGACCCTCAGCGGCTGTCTTTGCTGGGTGAGAAGAAGCTGGACAAAAGTGGGGGCTACCTCCCCCCAGGATCCCCGGACTCCCGTCCCCAGGTGCGTTGTGTCCCATGGGCACAGTGCACGGTGCCCGTGTCCTTCCTCCAAGACCCGCAGAAGGCGTGATGGGATCTGGCCTCCTCCTCCAGACCTTACAGTTGCTGAGATCATTTACACCAGGGAACCTTGAGGAAGCAGGTACATGCAGGTCCATCAGAAGGATACAGCATTCATTCTGCTAATATTAATTCAGCATTAATTCAGTGTTTAGTAGGCATTGGCTATTTGTCAGCATCAGCTAGGAGCTGATGTCACAACCCAGCAAACAGACATAGCCCCAGCCCTGGCAGAACTTAGAATACAATAAAACATAGGAAAAGACCAAAAAAATGAATCTATAATTGGGATTTTTTGGTTTTTTGTGATACAGCTGCTTTTTAAGTTGGTAATGTCTAAGATCGTTGGAATTGATCTGTGTAACATCAAGACTCCAGCATGTAGTGGTATTGTTGAAATAGAAGCACTGCAGCAGCCTTAGGGGAGACAGATGTGTGGAATGGGCACAGAACAAGGTCCATGACAGAGTCTTAGCATCATGTTATGACAACGTGAGTTATGGCAAGGTGCAATGACACATGTGGGCTCTGTGGTTTTTTTTTTTTAAGATATTGTTTATTTGAGAGAGAGAGAGAGAGCGAGAGCGAGAGCGCACAAGCAGAGACAGAGAGAGAAGCAGGCTCCCTGCTGAGCAGGGATGCCCCGATGTGGGGTTTGATCCCAGGATCTTGGGATCATGACCTGAGCTGAAGGCAGATTCTTAACTGACTGAGCCCCCCCAGGTACCTTAACATGTATAGGTTTTAAAAATCACTTTCATCTCCCAGCTGGATAAGAGGAATTTACAATGCCATGATGAGTGATCCCCTCCCCTGGTTCTTCAGGCCTCCAAGAGCACAGGAAGGTAAAGGCTCCCTGGGGGTTAAGCCACCTGTGGCTGTCATCACTGCTGGGCAGAGAGCGCCTCCTCGGACCCCAGCCCTCTGGCCTGTGAAGAGCCTTCTTCACCCTGCTTCTAGCATCTTTGGAAGCAGCTACAAAAAGGTATTATGAAGACCATGTTCTACAGACAGATACATAGAGAACCATGTCTCAGAAGCCACATGGGTCAATTTTTTCTACGATTAATTTTCAAAAAAATGTTTACTTCTCTTGATCTCGATCTTGTAACCCACTCTCCCAGTGGATCTCTCCTTTTCTCTTATTCCAATTACCTTTTGTAAAGGTTTATGTAGGGAGCCTGGGTGGCTCAGTCAGTTAAGCATCTGGCTCTTGGTTTCAGCTCAGGTCATGGTCTCAGGGTCGAGAGATCGATCCCCACATTGAGCTCTAGGCTCAGCAGGGAGTCTGCTTGAGATTCTCTCCCCCTACCCTCTCCCCAATCCCCCTGTCCTTCCTCCTCTTGCTCTCTAAAAAAAGAAAATTAAAATTAAAATTAAACTAAAGAAAAAACAAAATAAAGGGTTATGTGTATGTGTGGTAAGGATTCTCAATCCTTTTCAGAAAACTCAGTATATAAATTCTAAAATATTATATGTATCATATATAATAACATAGAAGTATAACATATTATATTATAAATAAATACAAATAAATGTATAAATATATAACATTATTATATATATTTATTATATTAGGTTATATTATATGTATTTTTTAAAGATTTCATTTATTTACTCAAGAGAGTGAAAGAGGGCACAAGCAGGAGGAGCAGCAGAGGGAGAGGGACAAGCAGGGAGCCTGACATAGAGCTGGATCCCAGGACCTTAGGATCATGACGAGAGCCGAAGGCAGACTCTCAACTGACTGAGCCACCCAGGTGCCCCTACGTTATTATTAAATTAACCAATTTATCATTCAATTAAATATAGTATATAGGGGGACACCTGGGTGGCTCAGTCAGTTAAGCGTCTGTCTTCAGCTCAGATCATGATCCTAGTGTCTTGGGATTGAGTCCGGAATAGGGTTCCTTGCTCAGCAGGGAGCCTGCTTCTCCCTCTCCCTCTGCCTCTGCCTGCCACCCCCCCCTGCTTGCGTGCTCACTCTCTCTAGCAAATAAACAAACGAAATCTTTTTTTAAAAAATAATAAATAAATAAATACAGTATGTAGGTTCTCAAAACGAGTTACAATCTTCCCTGGGACGGTTCCTCTCCAGAAGTTCTGATCAAGGTATCGTAGCTTTCTGGAACCCTGAAGGATTTCAGGCCAAGGCCCAGCTTCTCGGGGCTGGCCATGTCCTTCTCTCCCCATGGGTCCAGTTTGGCATTGTACAAGGAGGTCAGCTTCTGCTCTTCTCACCCTTAAAGGGGTCTATACATTGGAGTCCAGGCTCCCAGATTAGACCATACCAGTTACACCTGTCAGACAGACAGACCCAGAGACACACTCAGAGACACACCTGTCTGAGTGTCTTTGGAGGTATGCATGGATATGCCTCCCAGAGACAAGTTTGGGGTTTCTAGAGGCTGGCTTCCCTCTCTCAGACTCCACCCCTCTTGGAAGCCCTCCCCAACCCCCAGGTTCTCCTGTTCAGTGTAGTTAAAGAGAACCCCTCTGCTACCCCACAGAGATGTCAGCCCACAGCGGCCAGAACTCCGGGCATTTCAAGAGGAACTGCAAACCACACTTTTTGTGGGACGGCGCATTTTCAAACGTGGGAGCAAACATTCCTTGGAACAGAGCACGTCCTGCAGGCCTCCGGCCTTCCCGTCTGCTTTGCAGACGACCCAGCCTACACAATAGCACATAACGGTGTTGCTGGCTCCTCCCCAGCAGGGGAGGGGCGGGCCCCCAGCTTTCAGCTCCCTTCCAGCCACACCCCTCCCACCCCCCAAAAGCCTAACTTAAAAGTTCTAACCACTTCTTGGTATAATTTATTAGAGCATTAGCTGAATTATAAATGTGTCTATTCAAACAGAGGCCTGGCCGGTGAAATTTTAACCAACTACCAGATTTCCAACTGTTTTCCATTGACCCACATATTAAAATAGTAGAAGCCGTTGGTCTCATGAGGTTTCTGGACAACCCTGGATCCAGCGGGAATGACGCCCCGGTTGTGGAATTTCTCTAGGCAACAGGCCCCAAACAGAAAATGTCAGCACTTCTGAGGAATAACGCAGTGTTTCCCACTTCTTTTCTTTATCCAGTTTCTGTTCTTTTACTTTTACCATTCCTTTTAAGGGTTCATGTGTGTTTTTATTACTATAAGGAATACTTACCTCCCTAAAATGACCCTTTCTGACTCACCATACATTGCCCAAAATTACCATACTCGCCCCCTTCTCTGGTATAAGGCTCTACTCTGTTGAAAGGCCCACCTGGGGAGGGCAATGAACTTGTGGTTCATCGAGGGAGTCTGTGTTTTAAGGAGTGCTACAAGAGGGTGTCAAGGCATTGCTCCATGGCCAGACAACTAGTCAACCCAGAGGAAGGCCAGTTCAAGGGGGAGCAGGCCAATGTCAAGGTCCAGCCAAGGGTCTTCGAGGCTGAAGAAGGACCCTGGCAGCAGCATCAGCCACAGGGAGTCGTCGTCCACCCAGGAGAACAAGTCTGCCATTGGACCCCTTCTGTGCCACACAGAATACAAATATCTGCTAAATGAATAAAAATTGAGAGAGACCCTCATTCATCCCATTTATTACCCCTCTGCTCAGTGCCCCAGAGCAGAATGGCTCCCTGGAGAGCCAAGGGGCAGCCCATCTCCTTGTCTTTTCCTGCAAGTCTCCACAGAGAACTCACTCTACAGGGATTCAGGTTGGAAAGGGGGACTTATGGGGACTCTAGGGAGTGTCGTGGGCAGAATTGTGTTCCCCGAGTGATATGTCCTACCCTATCCTATCCTATCATGGCTTCTGAGACACAGTCCCTATCCTAAACCCCCGAAACTCAGAACATCACTTTATTTAGAAAAAGGTCTTTGTAGACATAATTAAGGATTGTGAGATGAGAGCATCTTGGCTTACCTGGGGGGCCCAAGACAATGAACATGCCCTTATAAAGGACCAAAGAGAGAAGACACAGGTAGAAGAGAACGCAGATGTAGAGGAGAGACCGATGTGGCCACAAACTGCGGGACACCCGGAACTAGATCCCCAGAATCTACAAGAGCGAAGGAAGGACACAGCTCTGCTGACACCTTCATTTCAGACTTCTGGCCTCCAGAAATATGAAAAAGTAAATTTCTGTTGTTTTAGACCACCAAGCTTGTGGAGATATTTTAGAGAAGCCCCAGGAAAGGGGGAGAAGGAGCTTCCCTTAGAAGGGGGTTCACAGGCTCCTTGCCCAGTGAGGATGTGAGGTCACTTGGGGTTTAGACAGTCAGCTGTGACTGACAGCAGGAGTCCCTAACAAACAAGCGGCTGGCTTCCAGGTCACCTGACATGGGACCTTCCATCGGCATCCGGGGGACCCAACTGGACACACATGCCTGACACAGAGGTTAAAAGACCACGGAAAATCAACACACGTAGGGAAAAGGGGAAACAAGAAAGAGAGCAAAATAAGCCCCGAGAGTCTACATGAAATCTCAGAAAACAAGATAAAATAATGGATTCTTGAAACAAGCCTACACTCAAGAACATTTTTTTTAAAAACAGGGTAATAATCATCCCTCAATAGTTAAAAATATGAGGATGACAACCAAAACTCAAGAGTGATAGAAACAAAACGGAGGGGGCGCCTGGGTGGCTCAGTCGGTGAAGCGTCTGCCTTCCAATCGGGTCAAGATCCCAGGGGTCCTGGGATCGAGCCCCGCATCCCGGCTCCCTGTGAACGGGGAGCCTGCTTCTCCTTCTCCATCTGCCCCTCCTCCCTGCTAGGGCAGTCACATTCTCTCTCTCTCAGATAAATAAGTAAAATCTTAAAAAAAAGAAAAAAGAAACAAAATTGAGGAAATTGCCAAGAAGGCTGAACAACAATAAAAGGAATTTTCAACAAAGACACAAAGCTGAGACCACAAACGTGTCAAGCAAACCCAGAAGTCATGAAACGGAGAAGGGAAATGATGAAGAAGTAGCAAAGGGGGACATCAGAATTGAAAGACTCAAGTCAACAGACTGAGGGGTCTGCCGCAGCCACTGACCCCTGGGGTGACTCCCGAACCCCGTTTTGCAAATGGATACTGCCTGTCCATCTTCTGTCTGCCCCTTCCTGCACCCCACTCCCGCTGTGCGTGAGGCATCAACACTCATATTTCACGATGACACTGAATCATAACATTTACATGCTTTCCCGCTGAGTTGATTATCCTGAAATTGAATCTAAAAGTTAAGCGTGTGTGCCTGCACTCAGTAAACGGCTTCCATCCACACTTCCTCCCCAGAAGGCCTGCAGTCCCAGTGAAAGGACACTCACTCTTCAGATGCGGGTCCATTCCATACACCACCCATTACTCCCCCATGTCTCTAAGACCCCTCATATCCCACCCATTCCCTCCTCTGCCCTGGCCTTCCTCCCCAAGGCCTCCCACGGGTGCCTGAGGACCACTGGTCGCCACCATCGGGGGCCAATGGGGTGCCCGGTTCTCCCCAAGGAGGCAGGCCAGCTTCCTTCTCCAACCTATCCTCCTTCAGGAGTGTGTCCTCCAAGGGCTTCCAGGAGAGAGGTACGCAGGTAAGCTCCCTAAGGCCTGACACCGGACCATACAGGACCTGTATGCCCAGCAGTCAGCTCCCCCACCCTCTCCGCGGGACCCTTCTGGAAGGCACCCACTGGGAAACCTGCCCGGATGAGTCTGTCCCCAGTAGCGGTCTCCATAGCCACTGCTACTCACACAGGGGAGCTCCTGCATGGATCCTGGGGCACGTCTCTCATTGCCTCTCTTTATTTGTCTTCTGAGCCATTTTCCAGAGGATTCCTCTACTTGTAAGCCTTGTACTGAGCTCCCTCCTCTACTCTTGACCCCACAGTACACCCTTGCTATGACTGTTCTGTTCTCCTAACCTTGTGTTCATGTGTCATGGATGCATCATGTCTTCCTTAATTCACTGGAGAGGCTAACAAAGCTAGGGATGGGTTTGAGTTTTTTATATCTTTTTCCTTTTTCTTTGGATCTTGCTGGGTTTTTTTTTTCTTTTTTTGTGTCGATCGGATCATCTGCAAAGCAGACGTGAAGAGCAGAGTTAGTGAATGCCACAAAGGTTGGCCACAAAGACTGTGACCATTAAAATCCCAGCAGGCAAGCATTTCCAGCTGGCTTCCAGATTCCAGTCTGAGCCTGTAAAACTCTGGCATCTTCCTCTCCCTCAGCAGGTCCTATCATACCCCACACAGGGCCGGAGAGGCCAGCTGGACAGGGGGCACCCGCCCAGCGGTGGCAGGTGACATGAGGGTCTGGGTCACCTGCTCGCAGCTCACTTCCATCCCCAGGTCCTGCCCAGGCTCCATCCCAGAAGTACCGTTTCTGTAGTGGAATTGACTTCCCCCAGGCACACCCAGCTTTGTGAGACAGTGGGCGATAAACCGTGAAGGAAGATGGAAGACCAACTCTCTTCAAGGTCACATTCTGACCACCTTCAAAGACCAGTGCCAACCCACCCAGCTTCCAGAAAGTGACATTGTTTTCCATTCACTCTCTTGGCCGAAGAGGGGTAAAGTTCCAGGGTTTCCGCTTGGTCTTTCCATCATGGCTGCTCTTACTCTGTGTTCCAAGGGCCCAGCTCAGGATCGATACCACTGACAAATGTATCAACCAAGGCCGTATTGAATGTGACACAGCGATAACCGGCCATCTCTGCTGTCCTCATATGTCTTGTTGCCTCCTCACTTTCAATAGGCTGACCCCACTTGTCAGGGCGTCCCCTTCCCTGGGACACTTGAAAGAGTGGACATGAAGGCTATCGTCTTGAGCTAGGCACTACCCTTGCCCACATACCCCTTGGGATGGGATCTCCCTCGCCAACCAGCCCCTACATCTAATTCTCAAGTCCCCTGCAAAGCAGAAGTTAAGACAGATATGTAAGAGATGTATTGGGCATCACACCAGTGAAAAATAAAAGGGGAAGGGGATGGGAAGGGAGAAGAGCCTTCAGACGGTGATCACAACTGGTCCTTGTGGAAGGAGAGGGAAAGGGGTCCCAGGAGGGGAAGCCCAAAAGGGCCATGCAGTCCCAATATGGTTGGGCCAGGCCATCAGGATCGCTGGTGCGAGGGTCATCCTGAGAGTCCAACACAGGCTGGAAAGGGTGACCCTCATCCCCCTGTTGTTGCCCGTCATGGCCTCTGCTTGTAGGCTGGGCAGCACTGACTTCAGCTGGGGCGTTTCTGGAAGGAGATCAGAGGGGCACCCTCTGATCGACAGAGGGGCTGTCGAGTCTCTCTGAATGCTCTTTTCTTCTGCATTTTTTGTATGTGACTGCTCTGCTTTGCTCTCATCTTTCTGGCTGCAGGCTCTCGCCTTCAGTGTCTGGCTATCCCCAGCTGTGTGTTCATTCATGGGCACAGGGCCATGATGCTGCCTGGGGAAGGAGCTGGCCGCCCATGGGCCTCTCACTAGGGGATGTGGGGCCAACAATAACCTGGGACCTCAGGAACAGGGTCCAAGGGAGGCAGCAATAAAAGTCAAACTGGTAGGGATTGCCTCTGGGGTACCCAGCAGAGGCCACACCAACACCAACGTCAGTCCTCCCAAAATAACTCATTAAATCCTTGAGCGCAGAATTCTTGGTCCATGGGTGCAGGTGCATGGGAAGGTGGGTCACTTGGCTATTTGTAGGGAGGCAGAGGAGTCTGGGAAAGGAGTAATGCTTAAATGGCAGATATTCTGGGGATGAGGGGATGGGGGGGTGCATCTCTACTTAGCTCCTGTTTCAGGTCCACACCCTCCCCATGGGGGGCATCCTGAGTCCTGGGCATGTCCAGGCTCCGAGGGGCCAGCACACCCTCTTCAGGGCTGCCCATCGGCGAGGGTCCCCATTAGGCTCCTCCATCACTTCTCCAAAGGTCTTGAAATCTCACCTCCTGAGAAGAATCCCCTCCCATTCTCTTACTTTTTGTGAGTTTATAAGATCATCTCAAATCCTATTTTGGAAATGAACAAGCCATAAAATTCATGTTTCTCGAAGAGCAACAGTGAAGCTTAAAGCTCTTTCTCTCTGGCTGCTTCCCCCACCACCCCAACCCTGCTCTTGTTTTTACCCGGAGCACTTGCCCCACAGCTGGTCGTCCTCCTTCTGACTCTGAAACGGGATTGGGGGACATTAGCAGAAGTAGCAGAGATGTCCACCGCTGGGTGTCTCAGGATTGCTCGGGAGAGAGCGGTCATGACTCCCAAAAATGCCCCTAAACTGTCTTCAGCCTGGCTCCCCTGCAGGTCCATGCTGGGGGGTTCCTGTCCCACAGCCTCCCCATGCAACCCCTCCTCTGCCCGGGCCCCCGCCACACTCCCCACTACTCACCATATCATTCACTAACAAAGTGTAGACTAAAGCCAGCCTTTTCCCTCTTGTCCTAGGGACACAGCTTGGCCAGGGTGCCCCAGGGATGCCATACCTGGCATCACTTTGATCCCTGCAGGGCTCCAGCCAGAGATGGCCAGTGAGGCCCAAAATGACCGGTGTCCCCAAGGGAGGGGTGTCCCAGCAGAAAAGGGGGCAATGTCCAGTAAAGGGCTCAATATCCATCCCAAGGCAGGGCCTGGGAGAACCGACCAAAGGGCTGGGGACAATTGCTGCCATCTCTGTCACACACATCCCTCCACCTTGGGCCCCAAACTCCAGGCAGAGGTAAGAGTCACACCTATAAAGTTAAATGCATTAGGCCTTTTATGGCAGCAGTGAAAGAGGCTGCATCCTGATATGCATCTAAATCCCCAGATTTGCATGTAATTATATGCACAGTTATATAGCATACAATTCTTTCCGTCACACAAAATGTGGCTTAAGTGAACATTTGATCAGCACCATCCGTTCCATAATGAACACATTCAAGATGAAAGTGATTCACAGAACCCTTCTGGCTTGTGTCAGGACCAGCAATTCCTGGAGCCCCAGAGAGGCGAGGAATTCTTAGCCCCAAGAGACACAGACCCCTGCAAGAGGCAGCTGGGTGCCCCCAAGATGACGTGCGTCTGCCCAGGGGCCCCCAGGGGAGGGGAGTCAGTGACATGAACGGCTGCAGCTGGACTGCAGAAAGGAGAGCTGTGGGTGCCCCATCGGGGACTCTCTCCTGGGACTTGCCGGCTGGATGAAGGAGAGATCTACGGAAGAGACAGCGGGGTGAAAGTCCCATGACCTGGCTGGGCCCTCGGCATGGTGAGAACTAGACCAGGTGACCCCTGAGCCCCCCTGGTAGCCCAGCAGCTCCCTGCACTCCAGGCCTCTTGCTGATTCTGACCCTGCCTCGCACCTGGACTGTCGCCACCCCTACCCTGGCATTGCAAAATGGCGGGGGGGAGGGGGCCTCCCACAGCCAAGGGCTTGGAGGCCGGGGAAACCTGATGTCTCTGTGGGGTAACCAACAGCTGGGAAGAGCTCAGGGGCAGGATGGGTGGATCCTAAACGGGGCTCCCCAGCACCTGCCCTCGCCAGGGCCTCAGCAATGATGATGGACTGACCACCATGTGGATTACAGTTCTTTGGGAAAAATGCATTTTTTCCACATATTGAGCAACACCCAGTCCTGATTCTCCAACTAAGATTTCCACAGATGTTCCTTTGGTTAGTACAGTGTTCCAAAGGCAGCTGAAGTGGAGCAAAAGTATTCGGGGGCACGGGCAGGGAGCCTGATGGCTCCACAGAGGAAACACCTGGCTGGGAGATGAGCTTGGCCAGGACAGTGTTCTCTGCTGTGGGAGAGCAGGGGGAGAGGAAGAAAGAGAGAAGAAGACAGAAGGAAGGAGAGAGGGAGGGAGGGAAAAAGGAAGGGAAGAAGGGAGGAAGAGAGGGAGGGAGGGGAAAGGGAGGGAGGAGGGGAGGGAGGGAGAGAGGGAGGAAAGAAGGAAGAAGGAAGGGAGGGAGGGAGGGAGGAGGGGAGGGAGGGAGGGAGGATGGAGGATGGAGGAAGGGAGGAGGAAGGAAGGAAGGGAGGGAGAAGGGAGGAAGGGAGGAAGGAAGGAAGAAAGGGCTTCAGACTCCAGCACAGCACCAAGAAATTTTCAGCCAGGTTGGCAGCAAGTACTTGTGACAAAGTGTCCCACTGGAGGGGCTCCCACAACTGAAGGAAACTGGTCTGCCTCAGTCAGTGCCCGGAGGGAAGCAGCCATTGGAAGTGGGATCTTACTGAGAGAGAACCTCCATGGGGGAGAGACTTCTACTCACTGTTCACACCACCTGAGAGCATCACCAACTGAAAGTGATCTTCTTGATGCTTCCTTGTCCCTCCGAGTTCCCCTCCACCAGAGCACCAGCTCCCCAGGTCCAGGGACTTCACCTGTTCCATCAACCCTTGTCCCCTGACCCAAGGCCAGACATCTAGTAGGTACTCAAGTATCTGTGGGGGAGAAGGATGCGTGGAGGGAGATCTTGGCTTGACAAATTATTGGATTGTAACAGAGATTTTTGAAAACATGGAAGTTCCACTCCCCAAATTGGAATAATAAATATTCAGATTTTTTTTCCTTGATCACCACCACCCAAGAATCACTTGTTTGTATTAAAAGGTAAAATTGCCCTACGTATGCCAGAGGAGTGTAGCCATCGTGACCCATGGTGCTGGGGATGCTTCCTGGTGTTCTTTTCAGCAGACGGTTTGTCATAGGCAAGACTACATGTGGTATTATTTTCACACCTCTATCAGGCTTCCCAAAGGAAAGCATTCCTTAATCCGGGGGGTGCAGAGGGAGAGACTTGACATCCAGCCCTGCAGCCTGATTTCTGGCTAACAACACAGAAGTCCCGTAGCTGGAAACTGATCGATATCCACACATTCATTTCCTCTGGTATCAAGCAGGCTAGAACCCGAGCATACAGCTGTTTTACCTTGTAATGTCATGTAAACAGAGCCCTCTGCACACTAGGGCAAAAGATAAGCATCTGGAACAGAATAATTAGAAAAACTTGAAACTACCATAATCAGAAACAGCCTCGAAAAGCTCTTAATTTTACGAGAGGGTTATGTTACGGGTTTTGCAAAGAAGTCTTATTTCTTAACTTGGGGGGAAACAATCCAAAGGCGTGCACTACTAGCTCTAACGAAGTCCAAAGGCTTTTTCAGGACACTTCAGTGTACTAATTATTCCAGAGGGAAGCGGAGTCCTTGACGTGCAAAGGGCATGGGGAGGGGAGAGACATCTAGATCACCCAGCAAGGAGAGCAACGTTAGGCTTGGGAAGGAATTACTTTGATCACTTATATGGTACTTTTTTTTTCTTAATATTTTAGGTAATCTTTATACCCACTGTGGGGCTTAGATCAAGAGTCATGGGGTCTACTGACTAAGCCAGCCGCAGGAGACCCCTACTTGTATGGCTTTTGATTTCAAAGTGGGAGGCAGAGCAGACCTGGCCTGACATGCCTGGACCTGAGCTGTCCTCAACAGGCATCTCTGTCACTCTGTCCTTTTCTCTCTGGCTTCAGTCAACCCTGGAGATGCCTCCCAGATGTTCCACAGTGAGCGTGTCCCAGGACCCTTGGCAGCGACTCTGGGTGATGGACAGTGACAAGCGACAAAGGGGCTGCTCGGAGATGCACCTGCTAACACACCTGAGCTTCTTCTCTGGTGAGAAATATCCACATTTTCCCAGGCCAGTGGGGCTGTGCACCATTTATCTGCCCTGATGACTGCCTCCAACAACATTTTAGCCACAATGGCCTGTTGTCCCCATTGCGTCCCAACTGGGAAATGGAAGTCTGGACGGTCAAGAGAGAAGCCTGGAATCAGCAACTTCTAGGCAGTGCTGAATTTGAGCCCACGCCTGGAGGTTCCATGGGACTTGACTTCAATCCACACATCTCGCTTTAGTCTGGAGTTGCTTTGAAAGTGGTGGTGCTGGGACATTCATCGTTTACACGTCCGTCGATGAGCCTTGAGTTGTTCTGGGCCGGAAGGACACAGAGGTGAACACATCGCAGATGACCCCAGCCCCCACCAGCATCCCAGTGGGAAGACAGACAGTAAGCAGACACAAAGACCCCAGTCCCATGGAGCTCTGGCTGGCACAGTCCCAGGAGGGTGTCCGTCCCCTCCTACATCCCATTTCTCAGGGGGCAACTCTTTCCTCCCCCAGAGGTCCAGCTGTCTAACTGGGTATCTGAGCCTCTCTGTGCCCTGGCCATGTGCCCAGGCAGGTGATGAAGCTGATAGGGAGGGACAGCGACAGGGAGGCCAGGCCAGGTCCAGCCCCAGATAGGGCGAGGAGGAGGAAGAGGTGGCCCTGCCCTAACCCTGCTTCTAGAAGTTGCCACGCTCCTGTGATCCTTCTTGTCCCTGATCTGAGCAGATTTCCACCAGCTAGAAGAGAACACCCAGAAGACAAGGAAAATAAAACTCCGCTTCAGAATGCCAAGATGGGGAAATTTATCTTAGTGTTCAAAAAAAAATTTTTTTTGGAATAACATGATATGTCTGAGGCCTGTCTTTGAGGGGGAAATTGTATTTATCCAACTGTTCCTTGTTATCTCCCTTCCCACCATGACAGGGTGAGGGCGGGTCTGATCTCATGGACTCTCAGAGTTCTGGGTGGGAGGGCTGGACACGGTCAATGTCTTGACCTTCCCTGGGAGTGCTCCCCCAGCCAAGCCTGTCTCTCTCTCCCTCTCCCCACTGCCGTCCCCCCCTCCTCCAAGAGAGTGCTTATGTTTGGTCCCGTCGTCCTATTTCGACCTCAGCCAAGCCTCGTGTCCTGCCCTGACACACATGATCGGGGACAAGGACCCCGCGTGTGTCTCACTCCAGTTTCCCAACATCCACATCCAGCTCTCAGAGGCTGGCACGTCAGTCAAAGATTTAAAAACCATTTTCAGGAAACCCGTGTGTTTCCTGTTTGGCCCCAGCCGTGCTAAAACATCCCATCGGGACCTGGGTGTCAGCCTGGAGATGCTTATGTTTGAGAAGACAGCCCGGAAGGAAGGGCGTCCCGAGCTCCCAGTGTCGAGACAAGGCTGAGCCCAAGGCTTCCATCAATTCCTCCACCGCTGACCCTTCTTCCATGAATGACCCCGAATGTCCCTGGCCTGGAGGAGTCCTCCTCAGGGCCCTCCAGCTGGGCACACAGCCCTGCCTCACTCTGGAGGGGCCGTGTCCTGTCCCACGCATGGCCTGGGTTGATGGCTCGTTCCTCACCTGTGTGGAGGACCTTGTCCACGTCAGATCAAGCTCCGCAATGCCCTCGAGAGGATGGGCCAAGACCCCAACCCTCAGGCACCTCCTCTCTAGAGAGGGAGCCAGATCAATATGAAATTAGTCAGGGCACAGGGAAGCCGGCTCCTGTGAGGGCAGAAAGGACTCAGGGAGCTGACTGGAGTCATGATGTGGAAAGTTCCAGAAGCTGGGGTCAAGACGGGGAGCTGGGTGTCAGGGGCCCTTGAAGGCCTGCCCATTACTCTGAGTGAGAGAAGCCGCCAGGGGGCGGGGGCGGGGGTGTCACTGTGTCTGTGGGGGAGGGGGATGGAAACCAGCCAGGGTGAGGACACAGTCAGGGAGGCGACACAGGCCCGGACCAGGCCCATGAGGGGTCACGCTACACCCCGTCCTAATGCTACGAAGGGACAGTGACCATACGAGCCCTGGTCCCTGATGGATAAAGTCTATCTTTTCAAATCCCAGAGTGAACATGCTCAGGGCACTTTCATACCACACTCAGGGTCAGTACCTTTCTGCTAAAAACATGTCTTCCAGCAGGCGTCGTGGTGTCGGGGAAGAACACACCCCTGGCCACCGAGCCGGCCCGAGGAGCTGTGGGCTCCTCCATCGTCACGGGCAAGGGCCTGGCCAGCCAGCAGCAGAGCCTGGTTCCTCCCCTCCAAGGAGGGGGACAAGGCTGATGTCAGAGGAAGAGGGAACTGCCCTGCAGAGGGCCTGGGCCCCTCCCCATCCTCCAGACACATCCTAGGCCAGGCTGTGTCCACTCCACCATGCACGGTTAGGGCGGTTGGAGACTGAGATCCCGGAGCACAAGCCGCCAGGCAGGCAGCCCCCGTCTGCCACATTCACACTGCTCCGGGGCCAGCAGAACTGACTCCCATCTGTCCCTGGGTGGGGGCCTCCAGCTCTCTAGGGAACCTGCTGTCCACAGCGATAGCCTGGATCCCCTCAGCATCCGGCCCTCACTGTGCTGGGGTTCCTGAGACGTCCCTGGGTGCGTAGGGTGAGTCAATCAGGCCAAGACCCTAGACCAGGTGTGCACCCTTGGTGGCCAGGGAGGGGAGGATGTGGTTGTCGCTACCACACCAGACAGTGCCAACAGATGATTCCATGGCTGCAGAAAGTCCTCCTGGGCAGGGCAGTGCTCAGCACGAGGGTCCTGAGCCGTCACTGACACTCCACGGGAGCGCCTGCTGTATTCTCAGAGCACCCTCCATCCAGCCTGTCCTTCATGAACATTCTCTCCCTCTCGGCAGCCTGTCCTTCCGTCTTCTTAACGGGGCCTTTCACGGAGCATCCATTTTCATTCTGATGACGTCTAATTCGTCCATTTTTTTTCCTTTTACAGGACAAGCTGTCTGATGCTAAATCTCAGAACACTTGTCCCAGCTGTAGGTCCCAAAAATTGTCTCCTGTTTTCTCTACGAGTCTCGTGGTTTCATGTGTCACATTTCAGTGCGGGAGCCACTTGGAGTTAAATTCTGTATACGGTATGCAGATGGGTCAAGGATCATTTTCTGTCCACAGACACCTGATTGCTCCAGTGCCATTTGTTGGAAAGACAGCCCTCCTCCATCAGCTTGGTTCTGCACTGTCATCAGAAACCAGCCGGGCTGTCTGTGTTCACACCCCTGCATAGCTCGCAGAGCTGCTGGGGATCACCTGCAGAGCATGTGGAGGCTCAGACGGTGACTGGAACGACCTGCTGATTAGCATGATCACGGAACAAAGACCACATCCCTCCTAGGCCCTCATCTTAGCCCTTAGAAGCCTGAGAGCTATTTCTTCTTCTGGTCCCGCCACACCACCGCTGGGACCCATGGCAACTCTGCAGGGACACACACACCCCATAACGCCACCACAGGGGCTCAGCCAAAAATCTGGCCCAATAAGCTTGTCCGGACAGCCTCACCCCTTCACCGCATGGGACCCACTGCTAGTCTGAGGATGAAGGCCCATGGGGAGGGTAAGGAGGGGCTATCCCTGACTTCCTTGTATTGGGGGACCAGGTTCAGGGACCCCACTCAGCTGTCAGGCTCTAGGGATCCTGACCCCTCTCATAGGAGCCTGCATCACTGGGTCGCCAAAGACTACCTCCCAGCATCTGTCCCTGGAGCAGCCACATCTCCCTTACTCTAACTCAGGACCCCTCCCACTACAGCTGAGACCCATTTCCTGTTCAGCACCCCACGCAAATGAACAACAGCTGGGAAACATCTCTGCTAAGGCTGACCACACCCACCCCTTCCGGGCTCATTGATGGCTGGCTGAATGGGGGGCAAGTTCTCTCCCCCGCCTCCCACAACCCCAGCAGCCCTGGCTTCCTTGCTGCTCCACTGAGCCTTTTCAAACCACCTCATCTTGTGGCCACAAAGGAAAACCAGCTTTGCACAGAGAGGGAGGTGGCCCTGCAGGAGAGTCAGCTCGGTCCCTACCTAGAGAGTGCCCACAACGTGTTGGCGATTTCGCTGTGCCCTGCAACAGAGAGGTCGGCAACCTCATGCACCCTTCCACCGGCAAGGAAATTTAGCCCCAACAGCGGCCAGGCCACCGTGCAAAGCCTCTGATGGCAGCCCATGGGAGCTTAGGTAAGGACTTGGAGAGGTCGGAACCCATGTGCCATGGGGACAAGAAGAGAGGAGGGAAGTTCATGTTGACTGGAAGGCCAAGGAGGTCCTAGGGAGGGGCTAATAAAGCCTGAGACTGTGGGGGGATTGTGTTCTCCGCTGATCGAAGGAGGGAGGCACGCAGACTGGGAGAAGAGAAAGGGTGGGGCAGGGAGCTGGGGAGCAGCACAGGTGGGCACATCCACCAGGCAGGGACTCATTTGTGGGGTTTCAGGAGCCAGCCCAAATTTTCAACCTTCTGTTGGGGACCCTGCTTGTGGCATGAGGGTGAGACTCCCCAGGCTAAATCTGTCCCAGTGCCCTGAAGCGCAGTTGCCCTCAAAGATGCCGCCAAGCAACAGGGTTGCAGATTGGATAAAACGACAGGACCCATCCATATATTGTCTACAAGAGACCTATTTTGAACCTAAAGATACACACAGACTGAAAGTGAAGGGATGGGGAAGCATCTTTCATGCCAATGGGCCTCAAAAGAAGGCCGGGGTAGCGATTCTCATATCAGATAAATTGGACTTCAAACTAAAGACTGTAGTCAGAGATACAGAAGGACACTACATAATCCTTAAAGGGACTATCCACCAAGATGATCTAACAATTGTAAATATCTATGCTCCCAATATGGGAGCAGCCAATTACTTAAGAAAACTGTTAATCAAGATAAAGAGTCATATTGATATGAATACACTAATTGTAGGAGATCTTAACACGCCTCTTTCAGAATTAGACAGATCATTGAAGCAGAAAATCAATAAAGAAACAAGAGCATTGAATGACACACTGGACCAGATGGACCTCATAGATATATACAGAACATTCCACCCTAAAACAACAGAATACTCATTCTTCTCAAGTGCACACGGAACCTTCTCCAGAATAGACCACATACTGGGTCACAAATAAGGACTCAACCGATACCAAAAGACTGAGATTATTCCCTGCATTTTCTCAGATCATAATGCTTTGAAACTGGAGCTCAATCACAAGGAAAAGTTCAGAAGGAACTCAAACACCTGGAAGCTAAAGACCACCTTGCTTAAGAATGCTTGGATCAACCAGGAGATCAAAGAAGAACTGAAACAATTCATGGAAACCAATGAGAATGAAGACACTTCGGTCCAAAACCTATGGGATACAGCAAAGGCGGTCCTAAGGGGATAATACATAGCCATCCAAGCCTCCCGCAAAAAAATTGAAAAATCTAGAACACACCAGCTGTCTCTACACCTTAAAAAACTGGAGGATCAACAACAAATCAAACCAACTCCACACATAAGAAGGGAAATCATCAAGATTAGAGCTGAGATCAATGAGGTAGAAACCAGAGATACAGTAGAACGTATCAATGAAACTAGAAGCTGGTTTTTTGAAAGAATCAATAAGATCGATAAGCCACTGGCCACACTAATCCAAAAGAAAAGAGAGAAAGCCCAAATTCATAAAATTATGAATGAAAAGGGAGAGATCACAACTAACACCAAGGAAGTAGAAACAATCATCAGAAGTTATTATCAACAGTTATATGCCAATAAGCTTAGCAACCTAGATGAAATGGATGCATTCCTGGAAAAATATAAACTACCAACATTGAACCAGGAAGAAATCGACAACCTGAATAGACCGATATCTAATAACGAGATTGAAGCAGTGATCAAAAACCTCCCAAAAAACAAGAGCCCAGGACCTGATGGATTCCCTGGGGAATTCTACCAAACCTTCAAAGAAGAAATAACACCTATTCTCCTGAAGCTGTTTCAAAAAATTGAAACAGAAGGAAAACTTCCAGACTCTTTCTATGAAGCCAGCATTACCCTGATCCCCAAACCAGGCAAGGACCCTACCAAAAAGGAGAATTTTAGACCAATATCACTGATGAATATGGATGCTAAGATTCTCAACAAGATCCTAGCCAACAGGATCCAACAGCACATCAAAAAGATTATCCACCATGATCAGGTGGGATTCATCCCTGGGCTACAAGGATGGTTCAACATTCGCAAGTCAATCAATGTGATACAACAAATTAATATGAGAAGAGAGAAGAACCACATGGTCCTCTCAATTGATGCAGAAAAAGCATTTGACAAAATCCAGCATCCGTTCCTGATTAAAATGCTTCAAAGTATAGGGATAGAGGGAACATTCCTGAACCTCATCAAATCTATCTATGAAAGACCCACAGCAAATATCATCCTCAATGGGAAAAAGCTTGCAGCCTTCCCATTGAGATCAGGAACAAGACAAGGATGCCCACTTTCACCACTCTTGTTCAACATAGTATTAGAAGTCCTAGCAACAGCAATCAGACAACAGAGAGAAATAAAAGGTATCCAAATTGGTAATGAAGAAGCCAAACTCTCTCTCTTCGCAGATGACATGATTCTTTATATGGAAAACTCAAAAGACTCCACCCCCAAACTACTAGAACTCATACAGCAATTCAGCAACGTGGCAGGATACAAAGTCAATGTGCAGAAATCAGTGGCTTTCTTATATACTAACAATGAAAATACAGAAAGGGAAATTAGAGAATCGATTCCATTTACTATAGCACCAAGAACCATAAAATACCTGGGAATAAACCTAACCAAAGAGGTAAAGGATCTGTACTCGAGGAACTACAGAACACTCATGAAAGAAATTGAAGAAGACACAAATAGATGGAAGACCGTTCCATGCTCCTGGATCGGAAGAATAAACATTGTTAAAATGTCTATACTGCCTAGAGCAATCTATACTTTTAATGCCATTCTGATCAAAATTCCACCGGCATTCTTGAAAGAGCTGGAGCAAATAATCCTAAAATTTGTATGGAATCAGAAGAGACCCCGAATCACTAAGGAAATGTTGAAAAACAAAAATAAAGCTGGCGGCATCACTTTACCTGATTTCAAGCTTTATTACAAAGCTGTGATCACCAAGACAGCATGGTACTGGCATAAAAACAGACACATAGACCAGTGGAACAGAGTAGAGAGCCCAGATATGGACCCTCAACTCTATGGTCAATTAATCTTCGACAAAACAGGAAAAAATATACAGTGGAAAAAAGACAGTCTCTTCAATAAATGGTGCTGGGAAAACTGGACAGCTATATGTAGAAGAATGAAACTCGACCATTCTCTTACACCGTACACAAAGATAAACTCAAAATGGATAAAAGACCTCAACATGAGACAGGAATCCATCAGAATCCTAAAGGAGAACATAGGCAGTAATCTCTTTGATATCAGCCACAGCAACTTCTTTCAAGATATGTCTCTAAAGGCAAAGGAAACAAAAGCAAAAATAAACTTTTGGGACTTCATCAAAATCAAAAGCTTCTGCACAGCAAAGGAAACAGTCAACAAAACAAAGAGGGAGAAGATATTTGCAAATGACAGTACAGACAAAAGGTTGATATCCAGGATCTATAATGATCTATAATGAACTCAACCCACACGAAACAGGCAAACACATCAAAAAATGGGCAGAAGATATGAACAGACACTTCTCCAATCAAGACATACAAATGGCTATCAGACACATGAAAAAATGTTTATCATCATTAGCCCTCAGGGAGATTCAAATTAAAACCACATTGAGATATCACCTTACACCAGTTAGAATGGCCAAAATTAACAGAACAGGAAACAACATGTGTTGGAGAGGATGTGGAGAAAGGGGAACCCTCTTACACTGTTGGTGGGAATGCAAGTTGGTGCAGCCTCTTTGGAGAACAGTGTGGAGATTCCTCAAGAAATTAAAAATAGAGCTTCCCTATGACCCTGCAATTGCACTCCTGGGTATTTACCCCAAAGACACAGATGTCGTGAAAAGAAGGGCCATCTGTACCCCAATGTTTATAGCAGCAATGGCCACAGTCGCCAAACTATGGAAAGAACCAAGATGCCCTTCAACGGATGAATGGATAAGGAAGATGTGGTCCATATACACTATGGAGTATTATGCCTCCATCAGAAAGGATGAATACCCAACTTTTGTAGCAACATGGAGGGGACTGGAAGAGATTATGCTGATTGAAATAAGTCAAGCAGAGAGAGTCAATTATCATATGGTTTCACTTATTTATGGAGCATAACAAATAGCATGGAGGACAAGGGGCGTTAGAGAGGAGAAGGGAATTTGGGTAAATTGGAAGGGGAGGTGAACCATGAGAGACTATGGACTCTGAAAAACAATCTGAGGGGTTTGAAGTGGCAGGGGGGTGGGAGGTTGGGGTACCAGGTGGTGGGTATTATAGAGGGCACGGCTTGCATGGAGCACTGGGTGTGGTGAAAAAATAATGAATACTGTTTTTCTGAAAATAAATAAATTTGAAAAAAAAAAAAGATGCCGCCAAGCAGACTAAGGTCGCCGAGAAAATCTTGTGATAAACAGGACAGCAACAGGTCACAGAACAGACAGCAGATTTGACCTGCACGCTCAGGCGGAAGGACCAGGCATCAGAGGACATTCAGCCAGCCCCCCAAGCCCAGACCTCTGACATCTGGACTGCTCATTCTCTGTCCTCCCCAACCTAGGCATTTGAAGAGGGAATGGATGAGAATTCTGGATTTTACTAAGAAGCTGTGAAAGTGCTCCTCAGAGAAGCCACGTGCAAAGTCACCAGGCGCAGGGGGCGGTGGGGAGGAGTTGTTCCTGCAGACACCTTGTAAAGTCTCCCCCACTGTACCTGGGGTGAGTCTAACTAACACGAGACCCTTCCCCATCCTGACACCAGATGCTGGTTGGGCTGGACTGCTCTGAGGTCTTCAGTGGCAGCAAATACACTGCGGCCAACTCAACATCACTTCCCAATCACAGAAACCTCCATTCCAATGAACTCAAGCAAAGATACCCTCCTTACCCCCTAAGCGGAAAAGTTCAAGAATAACACTGGTCTTGGCAACAACTGGGTCCAGGACTCAAAAAAGGTCATCAGGGCCCTTCCCAGCTCCTCCCAGCCACCCACCCGCCAGGGAGAGTAACCACCTGCATTAGGAACAGAGGTCCTCTGTCTCCCAGGGTTGCATATCAAGCCCAAGGAAGACTTGGATTGGCCCTCTTCAGGTCATGCACTACAGCCAGGAGGAAGGGACAGTCCACTGGTCCAGCTGGATGGAAAGTGGGGCATCAGAAAGGGAAGTTCCCAGAGTTCCATGGAGGATAGGACCCCATGGAAAGGAGGCAGCCATCAAAATCCATCTCCGCACAGAGGATCACAGTGATCTCTGACATTGACAAGCATTCCCACAGACATTACCTCATCCAATTCCCTGTTCCCCCTGCCCCCCCGGGGTACAGGCAGGCCCAATGGAGGCCGCACCGTGGCTCTGTTCCACAACACCATCAGACTGCTCCCCAGCAGACACTGTGCCCACCCACACACTGACTTCCCACCAGGGCCCCCGCTCCCAACCTCAGGGCTCCCTCTCTGGACACAAGAGCATGCACAGCCCCCAGCCAGTGCCAGGGGTCCCTGAGCAGCCCTCAATCCATGACCTGCCAAAGCAGCAGAAAGAAGTCCTCACCTCCTCACCTCTGGAGAGGGATAATTCTGCATGGTCCCTAGGAGGCCCAGTGGCCTACAGGGAGAACAAGAGCGATCACATACCTATCTCCCCCAGCCCCGCTGCCCTGCCTCCCAGGCCACCCCCGCAAATAAATGACTTGCAGCCAAATTGTCAACTCAAGTTCTGTCTGATGGAAACTCCAATAAGACGCTCTGTACATATTGATAAGCTATTGTCGATAAAGCAGATACAAGAAAATTCTATAAAATAACTAAATTATATAACAATGCCCTTCAACCCAGAAGGGAGACATTGCTAATCGAGGGAGGCCCCTTTAGAAGGCTGTCCAAGCTCAGTAAGAGAGAGCATCATGATCTCTTAGTCATGTCTGGCACTGGTAGGGTAAGTAGGGACACAGCAGGTACCTTGCTGTTTGCCATCCCTGCTCCAGCCAATTGGCTCACAGAGCCCATAAAGCCACTCAATAAATGTCACTGTCATCTTGTCGCCAGTTTCCAAAATGGCTGATTTTCCTCCTCCCTCCCCTAACATTGTCAGCCTTGCTAACAGTCCTATGTGCGTAAGTATCTGCTGGAAAAAGCCTAGGGCTCAGCCTGTCTTGCTATTCGACAAAGGAAACAGAGATGCTGAGTGCAGAAAGCAGTTAGCACCCACCTGGGTGAGTGGTTCGGCTGAAAATAGGCATGACTCACCCTTGGCCGGGAGTGCCAAGCCACAGTTCCAGCAAGCCCTTCCCCACCCTAAATGCCACCAAAGGAGTCCAGGGAGCAGAACCGTACATCCTGGAGGTACGGCTCTGTGTGTACAGGTCATGCAGCCTCATAGTGACCCAGACCCCACTCCCCCAAGAGTCACATGGCTCGAGGAAGGCCTTAGGGTTCATGTTACACAGAGCACAGCCAGAACCATCTGGCCAAGCCTGGAGCCCACTCGGAGTCCCTGTGTAAACATAGCCCGTCACTTAGAAAAACAGAATTACATTTTCCATAATGAAGAAATAAATCTCTAGGGGATATTTACAAGAATGTATACTCTCTGCTAAGGGACAGTGTGTTTTTCACCAATTAGCTAGAACAGGGTCTTTGCACAACATAACAAAACAAAGGAGAATGAGGAAGGGAAAGTCCAGTTAGGTCTGTGTTCAAAATAAACAATCTTTACCATTACAGACAGTCCCTGGTTTAAATACAGGCCAAGTTCCAGGACTGTGTTTCTAAGTCAGTCATTTGGGGTTTGACATGTGCTTTCCCATAGAAACTATGTCCATTGGTCATAAATCTAGCCCACAGCCATCCCTTCCTCTGAAAGTGATGGAAGTACATTACCGCCCTCTCATCTCCACTTCTCTGCAGCATCATCTCTGCCTTGCCTCCATGAGAAGATAAACTCTGATGTCCAGAACAGGTCAGGTAGGACCATACTGGGGAAGGACCAGTGGGGTGTAGGCAGGGGCAGGGAGATCTGGTGGCCTTTGGTTCTGGTGCGAATACTAGCACCCCTCGTTCAGCCCCAGTCCCCATCACCTTACCTCTGAACAGTTCCCACCTTACATTGTTGCTGCTCGGACACTGAGGTAGCCCCAAGGAGGCAGAGCACAAGTTACAGGATTTGGCCCTAAACAAGAGCCTGGGGGAGAAGTTGCACTGTTACCTTCATGTGCAAAAGAGAACTTGATTATGAAATCTGAGCATTTCAGGGTTTGAGGGAATTCACTAAGTGTTTCCAACAAAGGGCAGGACTATATCTGTTTTACCCTAAAATAATCCCCAGGCCTGGCCCATGGCAAGATCAAACAAAGTTTGGATGGATGGATGGATGGATGGATGGATGGATGGACCGATGGATGAATGGACAAATGGACATATGGATGGGTGGATGGATAGATGGATGGAATGATAGAATGGTGGATGGATGGACTGATGGATGGATGAATAGGTAGGTGGATAAGTGGATAGGTAGGTGGATGGATGAGTAGATGTGTGGATAGCTGGACAGATGACAGACAGAGGGATGGACCAATTAATGAATGTATGAAGATCAAAACCATTCTTTCTTTTCCTCACCATTGCCTCTGGTTTGAGTCCAGGGACCTCCTCTCAGGGATTCATAGAGCTTCCTCACCCCTTCTATCGGAGGGAGCAGGGTGGAGACACATGTAGACAAGACAGCTGTCTAGAAAGCAGGAAGCTCTCATCAAACACTCAATCTGTCAACACCTTGATATTGGACTTTCCAGCCTCCAGGACTGTAAGAAATAAATGTTTGTCATTTATAAGCCACCCAGACTGGGGTATTTTGTTATGGCAGCTCAAACAGACTAAAGCAGCTGTGGACACTAGGCAATGTTGCTCCCTGGAGCCATCTTCAAAGATTAGCAACCACATTCATTCAGACCACAGTCCTTAGCAGGTCTAGCTAACATCATTTGCAATTTGTGGTCTCCAAAGTCAGCATGGCAGAGGAAGCGAGAGAAAGAGAGAGAGCTAGAGAAAGTACAGAGACTTCTGAATGCTTCTGTTCATTGGCCAGAGCTAGCCCTACAACCCCAACATGACTGCAAGGAAAGTTCAGGAATGGAGAGGAGTGGGGGACAATTTAACCAGCCCCAGTGGCCTCTGCCCCATCATCTACCTCCTCTAAGGATGGCCCCTATGTTGGTGAGCACAAGCAGATTCCCATTCACTGCGGGTGGGTATGTAAACCAGGACAGCCTCTGCTGAAGGGCAGTGCGACCTGCCCAGCTTCCTGCTTGCTCTGGGCTCTAGGACTCAGTGGACATGACTAAGCCACAGAAGACGAGGGCTGAGGAACATCAGGACACCAACCTCCTGTCCTCTTTCCAGAGTATTTTGTGGTGTTGGCCAGAATAGAGAGGAACTCATTCCTCTTGAGGGTGGAGGCCACTAGTGTGACCCTGTTGGTTCCCACCTAGTTAAGGAGAACACACAGTATCATTGTGGGAGGCAGAATTGGCCATGTAGGGCAAGTTGATTTGTACAGCCTTTTCACATACTGTGTCCAATTCATGGTGCCATATTAACACAAAGGTGGGGAAACCAGAGAGAAATCCAAGAACAACAAGTCCACTTGACCTATAAGTGAAAGTAGAAGGGACTGGGATTAACTCACCAAATGAACAGGAAATGACTCAGCATCAAATGCCTGTGAGCAGCAAGGCAAGAGTGTGGACATGGGTGTCGAATGGACCTGGCTTGGATCACTGGCTCCATCGTTTACCAGCTGTGGGGCATTAGTCATGTTACTTAACCTCTCTGAATGTCACGTTCCTCATCTGTAAAGTAGCCAAAGTCATAGTAGCTCCCTCACAGTGTTCTTGTGACCATTAAATTAAACCATGTGTGAGCTGGGCTCATGGTGAGCTCTCAGTAAATGTGGGTGGTGTTCTTGCTGTTGATGTTATTATCCCAATTTCCAACTATGTTGGAATAACATGACAATCTCTACAAGCCATTAGGTTAAGTGAGAGAGAAATCATTAGTAGTCCATCAGTGACCTTGACAGATCCTTAGTGTGTCATAGCAAACCCTCCTAGCCCCAGCCCTTGTCTGCCTCTTCAGCATGATCCTACCTCACACCACACACTCCATCCCTAATGAAGGATTTGCAGTTTCAAATGGTTAGGGTTCTTCTGGATAAACCTGGATAAACTTAGGCAAACTGAAGATGTATTGAAATCTAAACACTAATGAAGCAGGTCTCAGGAAGGGTAAGAACCAGGCAGTTCTTGGAGAAGGAAGGACTTCAGAGGCCATGCCATGTACTCTGGCTTTCAGATTTACGTGGAAGACAACCTGGGCTCACAAGAGCACAAATGACCAAGGATGGCTAAAGTGTAATTCAGGGAAGACTGCTGGGGAAACACTGGTGTAGAGTCAGTCTTTCTGGCAATCTGCCTTAGCATAATCCAATCAGCATTGCCTGGAACAAGGCGCTTGTGCCACTGAGGGCAAGAGAGGATCCATGTTTTATTTTGTGCTAGGAAAAAACCCTGCGGAGTACACCAAACTCTTGGTTTTATGGGGATTACTACTTAGGAAACATATAAAATAGGCCTTTACTTTAAAAGAACCCATTTGAAAGTTTTAAGCAAATAGAGGTGGCACCTGGATATATAGCAAGTCACAGAGGGGCTTCAAGGATTAATGCAGTTTAAGGAATGTGGCCTGAAGCGGGGGCGGAGGGGGGGGGGTTCACATGCACACAGAGAGCTCCTTATGAATAGAAGTGCTCTAAAAGTCCAGCATCCTAAATGCAAATTTCAGGGATGAGACAGGAAATCTAAATAAGCTGGGCCAGGTGTGACACAGTAGGGAGCAAGGGAGCCTGTGGCAGCCCGGAAGAGGTACAATCCAGCTAGGTTCCACTCCATTCATGAGCCGCAGTGGGGAAACACAGGCCCAGCACTGCTGGATCTCCACTTCCAAAGAGAGGTTGGACATTTTTTCAGATTTTTAAATGAGAGTAACTAACTCAAAAGTTTTAAAGCAATGGGTGAGTCACACGTAGCCTGTCATGGACTGAGCCCACCCCTGGGCATACAGCCTCTGACCCCACTGAAATTTGAGAGACCCGAACGCATGATCATCAGGGTCATACCACTCCTTGCTCTTCTTTCAGCATGGAGAAAGGGCTATGTAACCATGCTTGGGGGGAAATGGTGAACCCAGAAAGCTACCTGCCTCTTCCCTCTGAAAGATGAAAATGGTGCTTAAAGAGGGTATTTCTTTTTCAACAATACATCATTATGAAAATGTTCAGACAGAGAGCAAAGGTGGAAGAATATTACAGAGAATGTCCTTATCTCTAGTGTCCACACTCTGACATTAACCATTCACTGTATTTGCTTCATCATGTCCTGACCCCTCCACCCATCCCCCCGGCCACCATCTATGCAGCCTCATAATGAGGTTCCTGGTAAATTAGCAGGGACGAGGTTTTGGAAGGTGCCCTGGTTCCCTTCAAATCCATACTCCCACGTTTCCTTCCTCTATACTGAAGGGAGGTAGAACTCCCAGAAGTCTTCTAGCTTGCAGGTATGGACCGACACTGGTGGAATCACACAAGTAGTAGAGAAATTCGGATAGTTCTATTTCTCTGTGTATGTGTGTTTGAGGTTGCCCCAACTTGACTACAAGGAACCTGCCAGTCATCCTTCTGGGGTTTCAGCTCCTACCTGACATGTTTGAAATGACTCCAACATCAACCATGTAGCCTGAGATCCTGGGATCCAGCAACACCTCCTCCTCTTCTGTTTGTCCCTATAGCCTAGAGAGGAGAGTGACTTTCTCGCTCGTCTTGACTACCTTATCATTCTGTGTTCCTTACCTCTTTCCACCACCATGGAAACACTTCCTTGCGTTGTGTCCTCTATCTGAAATGATGGGTATGGATTCTGTTGTCTTGACTGGATCCTGGATGAAACAAGAGGCCAGCAGTTTGTGACCTCCAGTCTTCTGGAACGCATAGGTCATGATGCGAGATGCTTGTTGTGGATGACACCTGTAAAAGAAGGAGGGGAGGGAGCTATAGAGGAGAAGACCAACTCAGACCCACCCTGATGGAAGCCACCAGCATGAGGGAAGATGGCAGCCATAGTGGGAGCGTGGGTAACAGCTCCAGAGGGTCCTGAATGGGCTAGAAAGGGCCAGGCTTTAATCCCCCACTGTGCCCAGAAACTGTCAGGAGCTACCAACAGGAGCAGCCTCAGCCAACACACCAGAATGGGTCCTAAAGATGCTGAAGCCAGAGCCTTCCCACAAACTCACTCCACCAGATTTCCAGCAAATTCTTCCTTAAAGGGAGAGCCAAGAGGTACACTTTCATATCCACAACAGTAAACTACTTCTTTGTAAAAATTGTCTAAATTATATCTTAACGTCATCTTGAGGGAACCCTGCTTGAACTGAGAAGTGAACAAGAATGGGATACAGCCTCAAGAAACCAATGTATATACATCCCCTGCCAGAGTTACTCCTCCATGGACACTTGTATTTTTTTTCAAGATTTTATTTTTAAGTAATTTCTATACCCAACATGGTGCTCAAACTCAAGTCCCTGAGATCAAGAGTTGCATGTTCTACCGACTGAGGTAGCCAGGCATCCCCTCAATGGACAAATAAATAGGTGATTAATCACAGGGTCACAGTGGATGAGATGGTTAGGGCCCATCTGGAATGAGTTAAATGCAGAGAAATGTTTTTAAGAAATAAATCTCATCCAGTTGTCAATTGTAACACGAGGAACTATACTCTAAAACTGATATCTAAGAGTGCCTGGGTGTCTCAGTCAGTTAAATGTTTGATTCCTGATTTTGGCTCAGGTCATTATCTCAGGGTTGTGAGACTGAGCCCTGTATTGGGCTCTGTGCTGGGTGTGGAGACTGCTTAAGATTCTTTCTCTTTCTCTCCCTCTGCCCCTCCACTCCTCTAAGAAATAAAATAAAATAAGATAAGGTAAAAAAAAAAAGAAATAAAATTGACCTCACTAACCAGCTCTAGCCACTGAGTCAAAAACCTCCTGCTTACATTTAGGAAAATCTTTTTAACCAGATGTAATTTATATTTAATAAAATACACTGATTTCAATGTACATTTAAACAATTTTTGATGAATGTATACACTTATGTATATGAAGTACACATCTTGATGAATTACAACAAATGTATACAACCATGTAGTCACAACCTCAATGAAGATATAAAACACTTCCATTGCCCCCAAAATAGTCCCCTGTGCCTCTTCTTAGTCAACCCCTACCCTTGGCACCAGACAAGTACTTACCTAAACTAAAAGTTTTCAAATTTCTGGAAGAAATGTCCAGTGATCCAATTGCTGGACCATATGGGAAAGGCATGTTGAGTCTTCCAGGAAATTGCCATGCTCTTTTCCAGAGGGGCTGTACTTTTCCAGATGGCCCTGGTACTGGTACATTTCTACCAGTAATTTAAGTGACCTAGTTCCTCCTCATCTTTGCCAGCATTTGGTGTTATCACAATTTTTTGTTGTAGCAATTGTTTTTTTAAAGCGTTTCATTGATTTTTTTTCATTTTATTTTATTTTCTTTCTTTTTAGTGTTTTGGCATTCATTGTTTATGCACCACACCCAATGCTCCATGCAATATGTGTCCTCCTTAATACCTACCACCAGTCTCACCCAACCCCCCACCCCACACCCCTCCAAAACCCTCAGTTTGTTTCTCAGAGTCCACAGTCTCTCATGGTTTGTCTCCACCTTCAATTTCCCCCAACTCACTTCTCCTCTCCATCTCCCGATGTCCTCTGTGTTATTCTTTATACTCCACAAGTAAGTGAAACTATGATAATTGACTTTCTCTGTTTGACTATTTCACTCAGCATAATCTCTTCCAGTCCTGACCATATTGATACAAAAGTTGTATCAATTCATCCTTTCATCCTTTCTGATTAAGGCATAACACTCCATAGCATATATGGACCATATCTTCTTTATCCATTCATCTGTTGTAGGGCATCTTGGTTCCACAGTTTGGTGACTGTGGCCATTGCTGCTATGAACATTGGGGTACATACAGATGGCTCTTCTTTTCACTGCATCAGTATCTTTCGGGTAAATACCCAGTAGTGCAATTGCAGGATCATAGGGTAGCTCCATTTTTAATTTCTTAAGGAATCTCCACACTGATTTCCAAATTGACTGCACCAACTTTTATTCCCACAAAAAGTGTAAGAGGGTTCCCTTTCTCCACATCCTCTCCAACACATGTTGTTTCCTGTCTTGTTAATTTTGGCCATTCTAACTGGTGTAAGGTGGTATCTCAATGTGGTTTTGATTTGAATCTCTAATGGCTAATGATGATGAACATTTTTTCATGTGTCTGATAGCCATTTGTATGTCTTCTTTGGAGAAGTGTCTGTTCATGTCTTCTGCCCATTTTTTGACATG
Organism: Neogale vison; assembly: GCF_020171115.1. NCBI lineage: Eukaryota > Metazoa > Chordata > Mammalia > Carnivora > Mustelidae > Neogale > Neogale vison. The sequence goes on from NC_058093.1 coordinate 44,463,728, forward strand.
ATTAAAACTGGGGGCATCACGTTGTCTGATTTCAAGCTTTACTACAAAATTGTGATCACCAAGACAGCATGGTACTGGCACAAAAACAGACACATAGATCAGCAGAACAGAGTAGAGAGCCCAGATATGGACCCTCAACTCTATGGTCAAATAATCTTCGAAAAAGCAGGAAAAAATATACATTGGAAAAAAGACAGTCTCTTCAATAAATAGTGCTGGGAAAATTAGACAGCTACATGTAGAAGAATGAAACTGGACCATCCTCTTACACCATATACAAAGATAAACTCAAAATGGATAAAAGACCTCAGTGTGAGGTAGGAATCTATCAAAATCCTAGAGGAGAACAGAGGGAGTAACCTCTTCGACATAGGCCACAGCAACTTTTTTTAAGATATGTCTCCAAGGCAAAGGAAACAAAAGTGAAAATGAACTTTTGGGACTTCATCAAGATCAAAAGCTTTTGCACAGCAAAGGAAACAGTCAACAAAACAAAGAGGCAACCCACAGAATGGGAAAACATATTCACAAATGACACCACAAATAAAGGGCTAATATCCAAGATCTATATCGATTTTTTTGACAGAGAGAGACACAGCAAGAGAGGGAACACAAGCAGGGGGAGAGGGAGAGAGAGAAGCAGGCTTCCCGCTGAGCAGGGAGCCCAATGTGGGGCTCGATCCCAGGACCCTGGGATCATGACTTGAGATGAAGGCAGACGCTTAATGTAATGACTGAGCCACCCAGGCACCCCTATTTTAGCAATTCTCACAGACAATGATACCTAATTGTGGTTTTTCTGTTGCATTTGCCTCATGACTAAGATGCTAAGCACCTTTTCATATGCTCATTTACTATCTGTGTACTCTCTTTGGTGAAATGTCTGTTCATGTCTTTAGCCCATTTTCTTTCTTTCTTTTATTTTTTTATTTCTTTTCAGCATAACAGCATTCATTGTTCTTGCACCACACCCAGTGCTCCATGCAATACATCCCCTCCCCAATACCCACCACCTTGTTCCCCCAACCTCCCACCCCGCCCCTTCAAGACCCTCAGGTTGTTTTTCAGAGTCCATAGTCTCTCATGCTTCACCTCCCCTTCCAATTTCCCCCAACTCTCTTCTCCTCTCATCTCCCCATGTCCTCCATGTTATTTGTTATGCTCCACAAATAAGTGAAGCCATATGATAATTGACTCTCTCTGCTTGACTTATTTCAATCAGCATAATCTCTTCCAGTCCCGTCCATGTTGCTACAAAAGTTGGGTATTCATCCTTTCTGATGGAGGCATAATACTCCATAGTGTATATGGACCACATCTTCCTTATCCATTCGTCCGTTGAAGGGCATCTTGGTTCTTTCCATAGTTTGGCAACCGTGGCCATTGCTGCTATAAACATTGGGGTACAGATGGCCCTTCTTTTCACTACATCTGTATCTTTGGGGTAAATACCCAAGATACAGATTGCAGGGTCATAGGGAAGCTCATTTTTAATTTCTTGAGGAATCTCCACACTGTTCTCCAAAGTGGCTGCACCAACTTGCATTCCCACCAAGGGTGTAAGAGGGTTCCCCTTTCTCCACATCCTCTCCAACACATGTTGTTTCCTGTCTTGCTAATTTTGGCCATTCTAACTGGTGTAAGGTGGTATCTCAATGTGGTTTTATTTTTTTTTTTTAAGATTTATTTATTTATTTGACAGAGAGAGATCACAAGTAGGCAGAGAGGCAAGCAGAGAGAGAGAGAGAGGAGGAAGCAGGCTCCCTGCTGAGCAGAGAGCCCCATGTGGGACTCGATCCCAGGACCCTGAGATCATGACCTGAGCCGAAGGCAGCGGCTTAACCCACTGAGCCACCCAGGCGCCCTCAATGTGGTTTTAATTTGAATCTCCCTGATGGCTAGTGATGATAAACATTTTTTCATGTGTCTGATAGCCATTTTTATGTCTTCTTTGGAAAAGTGTCTGTTTATATCTTCTGCCCATTTTTTTTCTAATTGGATCGTTTGGGTTTTATTTTGTTTTATTTTATTTCACTGTTGAGTTTTATGCGTTCTTTATATACTTTATATACTCTAGATACTTTGTTGCAAATATGTTCCCCCAGTGGGTTGCTTTTCTTTTCCTCCTATCAATAGACTGTTTTACAGGGCAAGAGTTTTTAAATTTTGATACAGTCCCATTTATCCCATTTATCCATTTTTTCTTTTTTCTTTTGGTGTCAACTCAACTAACTCTTCACCTAGCTCTGGTTTAAAATATTTTCTTTCTTTCTTTTTTTTTTCATAAAAATGTAGGGTTTTATATTTTATATTTAAGTCTGTGATCCATTTTCAGTTGAGTTTTATGTAACATATGAGATTTAGGTTGAGGTTCATCTCTTTGCCCATGGATGTCCACTTGTTTTCACACCATTTGTTGAAAAGGCTATCCTTCCCTCATTAGGCTGCTCTCACACCTTTGGCAAATATCAGTTGGGCATATTTGTGTGGATATATTTCTGGGTTCCCCATCTTGTTGTATTGATCTATATGTCTATCTCTCTGCCTATTCTATATAGTCTCAATTACTGTCACTATATAATTTTGCTAACATCATAATCCATTCCTTTAAAAAAATGATAATTTGAAAAAAATATCTGTTTAGCTTCTCTTGGATGCTTTGAAGATCCTGCCAGAGATGGGACACAGGTGAGAGTCAAGAAATTAGCACAGATGGTCCTGAGCCCAGCCACTGCTAGGAATCCAATTCTTGGATAGAGAAGATGAGAAAGGCTCAGCAGGGCTCCCACTTCCCACAGGATGGTGGAATAAGGCTTTAGTCTCAGGGCAGGAAATTTGGATAGAGGCCCTGCCAGTTGGCTAGACCAGCCTCAAGACGCATGAAAGAATTACAATAGAGTGATATTCAGTGCCACATTGGTATATACATGGAGCCATTACTGGAGGCTACTTACCAGCAACCCCAAGATTCTATGCCTGAGACATCTGTTCTAAAAAGAGAAGCCTTAATCAACAATGGACAGGGAATTGTTGGATAAAATCTCAGCTTCCTCAGCCCAGGCTGGAATAACTCTGAGGCCTGTCCTCTCTTGCCTCCCCATCCCCCAGCAGGTACAGTCTCCAGTTGCTCGTGGTGGTAACCATCTAAATCACACACTCTTTGACCTCAATTCTTTGTCTTAGGTTTCCCACTCCCCTGCAGGTGCTTCCTTGGGGTGGCCTCCAAAAATATTATTTGCATCAAACATGCTCAGGGTCTGCTTCTAGGCAACACAAACCAAGACAAGGGGCCCAGGGTTGACTTTGAGCTGGTCGCCCTCAACCTACATTCTGCATTGGTGCCATGTTCCTTTCACCATGTTTCTGGATTCTTACAAACCAGCTGTTTGTACCCTTAAAATTCTGATTCTTGTGTGATGAAACCAACTGTGCCAGCTGACAGGGACTGCGGCTTAGGCATTTTAAACTGGAAAGTTGAGAAATTCTGTGTTTTGTTCTTATCTTATAAAAATGAGTAGTGTTGCATCGCCACTTCCTCATATCAGGGAGATAAGGGGGTAGGAGAAGAATAAATGAAACAAGATGGGATTGGGAGGGAGACAAACCATAAACTTAATCTCACAAAACAGAGGGTTGCTGGGGGGAGGGGGCTTGGGAGAAGGGGGATGGGGTTATGGACATTGGGGAGGGTATGTGCTATGGTGAGTGCTGTGAAGTGTGTAAACCTGGTGATTCACAGACCTGTACCCCTGGGGATAATAATGCATTATATGTTTATAAAAAATAAAAAATTTAAACAAAAATGAGTAGTGTTGTGGATTGAATATGTCCCTGCAAAATTCATATGCTGAACCTTAACCTCCTCTCCACCAGCATGACTGTGTCTGGATATTGGACTTAAAGGAAGGTCTATAAATTTTAATGAGGTCATGAAGATGGGGCTCTGATCTAAATAGGTTTGGTGACGTCTATAAGAAGGAAAAAAGAGACCACAGATCTCTAAGACACACACACACACATACACACATACACACACATACGAGAGAGAGAGAGAGAGAGAGAGAGAGAGAGAAGTAAGGCCATGTGAGGACACAGCAAGAAGACAAACATCTACAAGCCAGGAAGGAAGTGCACTCCAGGAACCAAACTGATGGAGACCTTGGCCTTGGACTTCTGACCTCTAAAAATATGAGAAAGTAAATTTTTGTTGTTCGAGCCACCCAACCTATGGTGTTTTGTTGTAACAGCCCAAGCAGACTAATGCAGGTAGTAAATAGGCAGGGAGGGGAGGGAAGGGGAACTAACAGGAAAGGGAGGAAGAGAGGGAGTAGGTGGGGAAGGAGGGGGGAGTGAGGAGAGAGGAGGAGGAAGCAGGGAGGGAGGAGAAGAAGTGAGCTCATACTGGGGAAGAATCTCCTTAACTCAAAACAACTGAGACAGTGGTGGAAGTCTTTAGAAAAGCCAGAGCAGGGAGTTGGCTTTGACCAACACTCACAGGACCGAAGGAAAAGGACCAAATTAAACAACACTTTAGAAACCTAGCAATGATTTCCTTAATCTAGAAGAAGAGACATGACTGTGGAATTCTGCCATCTTTTCTAGGTCTTGTAGAATAAACTCCTTTCCTCAAATAAGTTTCTGTTCAGCTTCCAGTCACCCTGATGGGACAGTGGGAGTGGGCTGGTGTGCCCAGACCTGAGCAGCGGTGAGAGCAGAGCTGGCTCAGCTGCGACCTCCAAGCTCTACATGCAGTTTTCGCACAGATACATGGACGCACCTGCTAGGCTATGGCCACCTGACTTGGGCAACTGTCCCAGGAGGAGGGCTTCCCAGGATGGCAAGCATCAGTCCAGATTTTACACAGGGGACGTTCTGGCAGAACCACTGCTGACTCTAGCCTCCAGACGTCTGAAATCATTCGGCCTGTGAAATCAAGCATAGACGTTACAAAGATTCCAAAGACCATCAAGTTGAAACCAGATACCTAAAGACGTGGCAAGCCAGTTAGCAAAAGAATATAAACACTAAAGTACTAAAGCATGCCACTTAGGTCTGCTCAGGAGCAATCTGTGCTTGTCAGTGTCTCAGACACTGATGGAGACCAGCTGGGCAGCCTACAGCCAGGGCTGGGAGGGCTGCGTAGACTCTGCATGTTCCAGGTCAGGGCAGATGGGCACATGGAGATCGGGGGATGCTGTGGGGCTGGTATTAAGGCCTGGGGTGTGTGGCTGGTCCTCTTGAGTTTGATGATCCTGAGTACTGCCCCACCCTTTCCATCCCCATCACCATCCCCAGGGCCCTTCAGGCCTAGAGAATAGGCCTCAGTAACTGACTCTGGCCAGTGGAGGGCATCAGAGGACAGCAGGATCCAGAGGGTTGTGCTCAGGGGCCAGTTGGCCCCGGAGCCTGTCTTTAACGGACTGAGTGTGTCCAGGCTCAGAAGGAAGCTGCCCCAGGAGCCCAGGGAAGCCGGTGGACAGAGGCAGGCCGTCATGAGGCTCCGACACCACGTGCCTTTTGGGACACGTGGTTCTTTCCTCCCTCCCTCGGCACAGATCCCGGGGTCAGACCTGTGTTGCTCTCCAGCTCGAACCCTTGTTACGTGCCAAGGCCAAAGGAGCTGCCAGCCTGATGCGGGGGAGACCCACACTGAAGGTTCAGCATTGTGGGGCCAGAGTCTGAACATGCAGCAAGGATGGGGGCGGGGCAAAGCCAGGCTCAGGGAACGGGGAAGGGCTAATGGGGAGGAGAAATGCCCGTCAGAGGCTTGCTAGCAGAGAAGGGAGGCATTGAGTTGCAGGGGTGAGAAAGGCAGCACCGGGAATCTCTAGGCTGTCCACTCCAGGCCGGGGCGCTGGGGCCTGGGTCAGTCTGCAGTGGGGGGATGGAAGGAGGGTCTCCAAAGGCAGGGTACTAGAGAGGCAGACATTAAGTCCTACCAGCTGACACAGCCCCGGGTGACTCCCACCTGAGGGCCTGGCCCAGTCACCACCAAACTGGGGCTAGTGGAGTTGGCCCTCAGCCATTGGCTTCTAAGAACCACAGGGGTCCGGTGGCCTTTCAGGAGAGGCCTCACATCAGGGAAGCAGGGAGGCCCTGCACAGTGCTGAGACAGACCCGAGTGGCCATCTCGGGCCTGCCTGCACTGACCAGTGGCCTTGGGGAAGTCACTTACCTGACACTCACCCCCCTCTGAGCCTGTTTCGTGATCCATGAAATGGGGATGTTGACAGCAGTGCTTACCACTCAGGTTGGCTATGGGGACTGAATGAGATCACACTGGTGACACTCAGCCCTGGGCTATGCACGGTTTAGAAGCTCGGGAGCTGGGAGCCGCTGAACATCTCATAGCTGTCACTTGATGGGCAGCAGGAGAGGGTGACTGTCCGCTGGGCCCTGCCCTTGGAGGCTGGGCTCCACCCAAGGGCCAGGGCAGCCCCTGACTCCCTGTGGGTTGCACCTTGCCCCCTCCCAGCCTGAGGTCCCATTCCCCAACTCCTGAAGACATGGCCTTCCTCTTAGGTGCGGTGGCGAGGCCCAGGACACTACTTACCTGTTCACCCCACAAACTTGGACTCAGTGCCAACCATCTGCCAACACCATCCTGGACATGTGGCACACAGCTGGGCTATGAGACACACAGGAAGGGGAAGCCTTTGTCTCTCTGGAGGCTGCTTCTGGGACCAGCATGGTCAGAGGGGTGGGATTGGGGCAGTGGCCTCTCACGTCACCGGCTGCTGCTTCTGAGGGTCCCCGAGGATCTGGGGGACAGAAGGGGTTGCTGGGAACTCAGAAGCCCCAGGACAGGTGGGGCCATCCTGTGCAGGAGCTCTCTTTGCCCCTCAGAGGCCCTCCCACCCCTCTCCATCTTGCTCTGTGTCCTAGACTCTAACCTCTACATCCCACATCTACAGAGGCCCAGCCTTCTAGCTTCCCTGCGGGCTCAGCCAAGGAGGGGCACCAGCCAGGAGCTGGAGAGCGGTGAGAGAGGCCACAGTCCTTATCCTCCTCCCTCCCTGCCTTGGGGCCCCGCTCTGTATACCCCCACCGGGCAGTGGTTCAGTCTCTCTTCCAGCCACTTCAGGAAACCACTCCCTGCTCTGCCCCTTAAGGCCTGAGGGGGCAATGGCTTCCCCTGGGACCAGCTCCAGGAGCAAGTCAGCCTCCTTCACTGGCTCCCTTCACTCTGCCCACATCTCTGCCAGGGGTTCCCCCGGCAACAACTCTGCTGGCTGTTTCCTGCCCAGACTCTGGCTGGCAGAGAGAAGGTGTTCAGGAGGTCCATGTGGTGCACAGCCCAGAGCCGCCCTGAGGCCAGGATGAGAGAGTGTGAGCTCAGTCCTTAAGCAGGGAGCCCTGAGGCTACCAAGTCCTGCTGGTGGAGAGCAGGGGGAACAAAACTCAGGGCACAGGGTTGGGGGGCCCAGACTTACCATGGAGAGTTAGGGTGAATGACAACTATGAGAGGGCATCCCCCCCACACCAGGGAAGCCCCCTCAGGGGGTAGGTGCTAGGTGTAAATGGGCAGCAAAAAAGAGCCCTCCCCAGCCCTTCTACAGATAAATCCCTCACTCAGCTGCCTGGAGCCCAGGACACATGTTCCCACAGCCACAGAGGCCCGGCCCCAAGCCAGAAACCACACAACCCATGACATGACGAAGTGGCCAACAGGGACAGCCAGTTTCCCATTGTTGCCTGGGAAATGGCAAGCCCAGGACCCACGCCTTCACGTCCTGAGAATCAGAAGTTATGTCTGGCCCCTTCTCCCACCCAGCCCCCCAGGGCCACCCACCCACGGCCCTCCGTCCTTCAACTCTGGCCAGATGGACTCCCCCAAGGCTCTGCCCTATGGAAGGAGGCAGGGACCAGGTCTCTGAGGGTGGTTCAGGCCAGAAAGGGAGTCGCTGGAGGTTCTGTGTTCCTAGCAGAAGCTGCTAACTGGGGTTGGGAAGGAGGGGGCAGCCCGGAATGGACAGCCCCAGGCAGCTGTGGGTGGGTCCCTGGAGGCCTCTGCAGGCGCCAGGGGTGTGAAGGCACTGAGCCAGGGATCTTGACCCTGTAAGTCGGGTTGGAGGGAAATCCCAGAACTCCCATTCCCCCACCCCCGCCCCGCCCCGCCCCTGCGCTCTAAAGGCCCAAGGATTCCCTAAGCTGCACTCCTGGGATCAGAAAGCTTGGTGATGCAATAAGGCTGCTGGTCCCATGACAGCCCGCTGAGGGGGTGACTCCCCAAGGGGCCCAGCACAGGAGGGTTTGGACTACCAACAAACCAGACAGGGACACCAGGAGATGCAGGAGAGGAGATTCTTTATAATCTGATATTAAAAGCAAACAAAAAAATGCAATCAAGTAACTACCATGGATAAAAACACGGGGTGCTAAATTTCTATAACTTAAGGGCTCCTGGGTGGCTCAGCCGGTTAAGCTTCAGACTCAGGGTTTCAGGTTTCAGCTCAGGTCCTGGGATCCAGCCCCACACTGGGCTCCCTGCTCAGCTCAGCGGTGTCTGTTTCCCCCTAACTCTCATGTTCTCACTCTCTTTCTCTCTCTCAAATAAATAAATAAAATCTTTAAATAAAAGTCCATAACTTATCTACACCTTGGTCTAGTCTTGTGTTGACTTACACGGCTGGGAGGGTAAGAGCAGGGTCACCTAACACATTCACTGTTCTGGATTTATGGAATGCCGTCTGGTCCCCATGAGGTCCCCGTTGCCACTGATCCACCATACAGTATGGTTTGTGATGAGGGTCTCCTAGTAAAAGGGCATGAGGCTGGGGGTTCTGCCTTCCAAGGCATCAGAAATCCCTGGGGGTCCATAGGGAAAAACTGGAGAACAGAGGGCGAGCATTTTCTAGTTTCTCAGCTGCTGCAGACATCTGCCAGGGGTGGGGGCCACTGGGCCACAGTCAGCCCCACCAAAGGGGCAGATGTGCAAGGGTGGGACTCCTGCATGCTTGTGAGGGGCTCACCCCCAGCAGAAACCACATCTCTGCCTTTAATTATGCATTTGAGTAAAACTGGATGCAAGCTTGTTGGCAGCAATGGAAAGTCTTCAAGGCCCCAGCCAGGCCTGGATTGGGGGAGGGGAGGCTTAGGAGGAGGAGGGCATGGGGAGGGAGTCCTGCTAGTGAAAGGATGAGATGCCCCCTTGCCCATGCTGCACTGAAATCTCACTCGCTCAGCCCGGACCTCATCCGAGCTGCACGGGACCCTATTTCACACTCCACAGCACTTTGCTGAAGGCTAGCCCCTGTCCTCTGAGCTCAGACACCAGAGCATGGGATAGTGTCCCAGTGTTAAAGGTGGGGAAGCTGAGGTTCTAAGGCGCAGGACTGTGGGCTCTGGAGCCAGCTGGCCTTAGCAGGATGACTGCCCTGGCCCTGACTGCCTCTTTAGGGCAAGATGTCAGCCACTGAGTGCCCTGGAGTTCACTGGCCATAGGCCTCTGTCACTCCCTCTCAGTGCAGAGGAATCAGGGGGCAATGGCCCAGTGGCACGCTTGGGACTGTGCCTCTGCTGTCCCTAAGGTCTTGCCTCACAGGGCTCCCTGAGTCCCTTCTCACCTCTGCCATCCAGGGCAGGAACCTGGTGGGAGCAGCCACGGGTCCTGGCACTGTCAGAGATCAACCCTGACAGTTCCATTCATTGCTGTGTCTCCAGCAAAGGTGGGCACATGGTCAGAATACAGGGAGAAGGGCAGAAAGTAGAGGAAGGGAGGGAGGATGTCTCAATGTGATGAGCACTGCCCCGGGGGTTTTTACACAAAGCCTTAAAATCCTAGAAAATAGCCATAATACAGACAAAGAAAATATTTGCCACTTATGTTTATTGGGCCAGATGCCGGGAAGGTAGGGTGTGTGTGTCCCTGTTCTACCTCGTTTTTATTGTGCATCTCAGACAAGCGTTCTCCCTGCCATTCAGTCCTCTGGGAGACAGGGACAGCTCGGGCACTCTCCTTGTGTGTGGTGTGGGGAGGGCCTGTGACTGTGCCTGTCAGTCCTGTAGGACAGCACCGTGGCTGAGGGAATGGTCACCAACATCCTAGAATAATAGTAGACAATCGGCTCCTGGAAAGCCTTCCGAGATCACACAGCCAATGGTGACATCCTGCAGGGCCTCCTGATTCTGACTATCTGCAGTTTATAAGCCAGTGATTTGAAAGTGACCATTGAAGCACTTTCGTGACACTGATGTCTGCAGCCTAGTCATGACAACTGCTCTCGATTATCAGATAATTCCAACATCAGGTTCATCTAAGCACTAGCATTCATGCCCTGTGTCTACCCCATGCCAGTGGTTTTCCTAGATTTTGGTATGACAGGGATTTTGTCCTGTATCCTGGATATTTGGGTTATTGATCCCAACGAAATCTATTTTTAGCAGATAATTACCTACTTCTGTTGAGGCAAGGACAGCCTAGTTTTCTGGGCTCAAGGCACATCTTGCAAGTGTTCTTCTTTTTTCCAATGTTGCTGGAGCTGCTGCCCTGTCCCTCCTGATATCATCTGTGGGAGTAGAAGGCACTGCCCTGAGCCACCTGTGTCACTGAGTGAACGTCTGCAGGAAGGGGCAGAAGCCACGGGGCCCAGGAATCCTAATGCCACTGGGCCAAGGGCAGGGAGGTACATGGCTTCTCGGGCCCCACTGCTGCAGGCAGCATCTGTGGGCAGGTGGGCTACTGGGGATCCTGTCGTGGGGGACTGAGACAGTTGCTGCTCACAGATCATACTGCTTGCTGGTGCTGGGTTGTTGAGCAAGACTGGACTGTTCACTGAGTCTCCGTTGGGTTCCCCTTTCTCAGTGTCTTAGCCAGAGAAACTGGGCTTTTTGAAGTTTTCTTTTAAGCTTTGCCTGTGGAAGGTTCTGACTGCAGGTCTTCTGGGACCCAGATAAAAAGAAAACCCAGCTTCAATCTTCTGGCCCTGAGATCCTCAGTCCTTCTACCTTCTTCCACCCAATGCTCAGAGTCCTTTGATCATTGTCAGTTGAGTATTTTCCAAGGTGTTAGATTATTTTTAGAACAGAGGAGCAGGGGAAAGGGCGTTCAATATCTTTTTCTGGAATCAAAATCCCAAGTCCTTTATAATTACACATTCCAACCCATCTCTCACCAGCTCCCACTAAGCGCCCCAAAATACACACCAGTTCCACCAGGCTGGTTGGTCTCCTCAGGGGATGGCTCCATATAAAGGGCTCATCATCAGTCAGATAGGCAGCAAAAAAATAGATCAGCCTTGGTGAGATGAAGCTCATGCTGCTGGACCACATTGCTGACACCCAGGTGAACCAAGACAGAGGCAGTCATCCACAGGATGTCCAGTACCTCTTCCGGCTCAGGGGCTCTTCTGCAGTAGATGGCCTCTGGTGGGCATTGACCTGAGATACTGATTCACACATGGCGACTGCCGCCATCTTGGATCTTGGGAGAGCCTCATGCCTCTTGTCTCCAATCTTCCTATCTTTTTTCCTCTGGTTCCCTCTGGTCCCCTCGCCAACAAGAGAAGCTTGTACAGAAGCTTCTACTACAGAAGAGAGTCCCCCCATGTTCTGAGCCCGATTCAAACCTGTCAGCCTTCCAACTCGCTTGCCAACAGGATTGGAGCCCTATTCCCAAGTGAGGCATACGCTGCCTTCAAAGCCCAGAGGTTCGTCAGGTGCTGGTGGCTGTCTGCCATAGGGGCTACAAAGTAAATAACTTGCCTTTACCTTAGAAGGCATATACCAGCCTACTCTAGATCATTGGACCCCTGAAAACTTCCCCCAAAGTTGCATACACCTGAGTCTTATGTATTTGCTTCCAGCTTCTAATACTGTCTTAGATGGGCAGCAGCATCTTGCCACTTCTAACGTGCCAGATCTAATCAGAAAAATATCAGTATGTTGGACAGGCACGTTCAAGGTTACAGAGGATTATATTAAGGCACAGATCAAAGAGTTAGGATAGCCCTGAGACAGCAAAGCGGGGGTATGCTGCTTCCTTCCTCTTTCCTGATGAGCATCAGCTCAGGCTCTGTATCCCATAGCCCTCCAAAGTTGGAGTGTTCACCTTCACCCAGTACACAGTTACTCAGGTAAGCAGCGATAGGCCCCCTGGGGGGAAGGAATGTGAACTATTTATGGTATGTATCATAGTGACACTGTAAGGTCTGTTCTCCAGGGGCCTGGCTTCTCCTTTAGTCAGTGGGCTCTGAGTCTGAAAACTAGTTGAGATCTGGACACTAGGGGAAGGATGGGGACTGTTCACTGGACTTTTCACTGCAGCATGTGATATTAGTCCTCTGTTCACCAGTTCCTGAATCCTTCTGCATATACTCATCAAGCAATGTTCTGGTTGGATGCTCGTCTTTTGAGTCCCAAGGAATGCCATGGTTCCTTAGCCAGCCCCACTGATACCAATGGACCAGTGGCTCATGGTCACATTTCTGGATATTCTGCCATTATGGTAACTTAACCTACCTTGCCTCTGTTAACTGAGCACCTCCACCTAAACTCTATTTGAAGATCTCAGCCTCCCCTTTGACACTAGGAGGTGAAGTCTTGTGGCGTTAGCTACTATCTACACTAATGGCATTGAGATGCAGAGACACCCCTCATAGGTGTGTCTCTTGCTGCCTTGGTGAGGGAAGTGTCTTCTGGGCCCTCCCAGGGAACACGGTCAAGTGTTCAAGTGGTAGAGCCTTCAGCCTCACGTGATAAATCCACTCACACATCCCTACTTCCCCAAACTGTCTCCATTCTCTCTCAACGCTAGCAAAAGAACCACAGCACGCACACCTCACTTACACATGCCCAAGTTTGCAGACCCACTTCGGTCGTGTGTTTAGGTAATTCCCAAGCATCCTTGCTGAGAGGTCCGATCCTAGGGCATAGCCAAGCTCTCCCAAATCAGTAAACTCAATTCGTTATCTTCAGCGTCCGCACTCACACGTTTCCCTGCTGCTGGTCGACACATTCAAGCCAGGACCAGTGCCCACATCCATGAAGATGTTGTTTATGCCCAGAGCAGGAATTTTCTTTTCCCATTTGGGCTGGTCACTGGTCTAGAGGAAAGAAGGACAGGTGGGGACAAGTCTTGAGAACAAGCATCCCATCGCAGACATCTAACACTAGGAACATGTCCGAACAATTTCCGGGTGCCAGCACTGTGGGGGAGGGGAGAGCTGCTTCTTTATGCCCACAAGTATTCTGGAGAATCTGGGTGTTCAAGCTCAGACTCATCCACCCAAATGTCCCCATGCTGGGTCATGGGATAGCACTCCCCTATCAAGGCCCTGGCTATAGCATAGAAAACCTATCCAGGGTGTTCCCTTTGTCGCTCTGACACACATTTGCCAGATGTCAATACAAGATGACAGTAAAACTTGAATTTCAAAAAAAATGAATATTTTAGTAAAAATATATGTATGTCTCACGAAATACTTAGAACATACTTACACTTAAAAAAAAACAACTGTTCACAGTTAACCTACAATGAGCATTTAAGGAGCCAACTCCTACCTTCTCTGGAAAGCCTACACTGGCATCCTTACAATTAAATGTTGGTGCTGGGTCTGATCAACACTTTCTTCCCTAAGGTGTCAAGACATAGGGATGTCTTGCAACATCACTAGGAGGGCTCGCAGCTCCCACAGCACACCCTGGGAGACACCAGCCCCTGCCATTCTGTCCCCAGGTATGCATTTGGTTTTTATTACAGTTTTTAAGTGGCTTTAAATACCTGAAGATTCTAATCAAGTGTCTCCAGAACCCTGAAATACATTTATAAAACTAACTTCAAAACTGGGGAGCTATTCCAGGCTCCTGGGCAAGTCGGATCTGGCCAGTTTGGAAGGTTAACTTGGGAGGGACGGAGGACAGGAGGGAAGGCACAGAAGCCGGCGGATATCAAGTTTCCACCCTGAACCAAAGGCCTATCTGTGCTCCCCAAAACAATCATGCCCACCTGGGCTTGGGGTCCAGGAGCTGTGGGAGAGGGGGCTGGGCATTTGAACTGGGTTTGGGGTGCAGGTGGCTAGTTAACGAGAAGACTGGGAAGAGTATGGGGGTAGGGGAAGGGCGGGGCGAGGGTCAGAGGGCGCAGGGTGGAGGGAGGACAGGGCGAGGCGCTGCTGGAATCTTACTCTGGCTTTGGGTTGGTTCCCAGTTGTCACTGACCTCAAGCCCTTGCCAGCCTCTGGACATCCTGCGAGGGTCCAGGTGGCAGCAGCCCAAGGGAGCGAGCACGTGACAGGTTTCCTTAGCAACACTGCAAATGTTCAAGAACATTCAAACAGGAGTGTAATGTGAAATATGAAAGCACAGCTTACGCCATTGAAACTAAAATGAAGTCATTCTATGAGGCATGGACATGAGGAAGGGGTGGGAAGGGTCATTACCGCAGTGCCTGATGTGACCATGGAGACATGGGAGCATGGGTGACGACCGCCACACCCAGCGAGGTCCACACTCTGGGGCCAGCCACTCCCAAGCTGTGTGTGGCTGATGACATCGTGGGGGGCCTCTGGCTTGAGCGCCTGGGTCTGCCCCTCACAGGCTCCTGCCTCTGGCTGTGCTGCCTGATGGAGAAGTCCTCTTCCTGCTGTGGTGGGCACTGCAGGGACCAGGCTCAGGGACACCCATACCTGGGCTTGACCCTGACCGCACCACTCTAACCCTGTGGTCTTTGGGCAGGTGTCTCAGCTTCCTCGCCTGCACAACCCCAGGGACACTGGGTGGGTCATGCGCCTAATACAAAAGCTATTGACACAGCAGGCACCCACAGTGCCCACTTGGCACACAGTAGGTCTTCAGTGAGGTCCCACTCTCTTCCCTTCAGAAGGGGGTCTTCTGAGAGTAGAAAATAAAACCTTATGGCCTGAATTATTCCCTTCAGCTCAAACCATTTCTGCTCAGTTCCCTAATCCTCAGGAGTAAAAGTCCCTAATTACACTAAGCAAGGGAAAGCAAGTGCTCATTGGCCCGAGCTTCATGTGATCTGAAGCTTCCAGAACCCTAAAAGACTGAGTGTTCTGATGGTCTTAGAGTCACGGGTTTCATTCCTCAGGAGACTTCACTCTCTTCTGGCTTGACTTCTCTGGCTAATTAGAGCCTCTTCTCAGCAATATCAAAACCTAATTCTTTGTGTGTTCAGGTGAGGAAAAGCATGTTGCCAAAATGAATTTGCAGATTCTATGTTTCTGAGAACTTGAACCTCATTTCAGGCAAATGAAATTCTGTCAGGCTTTGAAAAGAAGGAAACTCTCTCTTGCCCTCAAACACAATCTTCCTGGGGAGGGAAAGCCAAGATGACCTCGGACCAACTCAAGAGAGAGGCGGAGTCTCTGCGTTGGGGGCTGGACTCTCACAACACAGTAAGGGCTGGTGAGTGGCAGGAGCAAGAGGAGAAGGATCCAGATGCTTCGGGCTTCAGTGAGGGTGGTGAGCCTGGTGTCAGCCTCTTCCCAGCAGACCCCGTTCCCCAGGAGGGTGCCAGGAGCACAGGGCAGTAGGGGCAGAGCTCTGTTTGGAAAATGCCCATCAGTCAAAGTTAAAATCAAGGGCAACATCATTTGCAACGACATGGATGGAGCTAGAGAATATAATGCTAAGTGAAATAATTAAATCAAAAAAGAGAGAGAAAGAGAAAATAAGTCAATGAAAGAAAGACAAATACCATATGATTTCACTCATATGTGGAATTTAAGAAACAAAACAAACGAGCACAGGGAGAAAAAAGAGGGAGAGACAAACGAAGAAACAGAGTCTTAACTCTAGAGAACACACTGATAGGGACTAGAGTGGAGGGGGTGGGGGATGGGGGAAACAGGTGATGGGGATGAAGGGGGCACCTGCTGTGAGGGGCACGGGGCGTTGTACAAAAGTGTTGAATCACACATTGTACACCTAAACTAACTAGTTTTATACTACAGGTTAACTAACTGGAATTTAAATTAAAACTTTTTTTTAAAAGTCAAGGGCAGGGGTGCCTGGGTGGCTCAGTCGGTGAAGTGTCTGCCTTCACCCGATTTGGGCTCTCTGCTTAGTGGGGAGCCTGCTTCTCCTCTTCATCTGCCCCTCCCCACCACCACCTGCTCATGCTTTCTCTCTCTCTTGCTCTCTCTCACTCTCTCTCTCAATAAATAAATAAAATCTTTTAAAAGTAAAAATTTTAAAAATAAATAAAAAATCAAGGGCAACATCAAAACACATAATCATGATTACCAAACAATGTTTATTCAACAAGTCATTATCAAAGGCCTACTCTGTGCCAAGCACCATGGAAGGAGGCAGGCACACCAGAGTTCATGAACATCGTGGTCCTTGGGTTCCCAGAATTTAGAGTTGGGGAGCAAAGATGTGAATCAGGTCACCACGTACATGGCAGGTAAATTATGGGAGTGTTTCTGCAGGAACGTGCAGGGAATAACAGAGTCCAATGGTGGGGAGGGCTAGAGGCTCAGAAATGTTTTTCTAAGGGAATACTGTGGAACTAAGAACCAAGAAGGGAGGAGGATGAGAGCAGGGGAGGGGAGGGGCACCATCCAAGCAGGGGATGGATGGGAGTCAGCAGACAAGTGCTTCCCAGTGGTCCTGACCCCACAAGAAACACAGGTCAGTGTGTGTCCCCCAAAGTGTGGGGGACGGTTCCAAAGCCTCCTGCCCTGAAGACCTGGCTGAAACAGCGTCAGGCAACACCTCCCCAAAGGCCCTGTGATTCCCTGCCCAGCCCCACAAGCCAGAAGAATACTCCAAAAATGGGATTTTTCCCAATTTTCCAGATTCATAAAAGAAAAAAAAGTCATTCGATATCTGTTGAAAACACACTATCTTGTAACTCACAGGTAGTTTGCTGGACATGGCTGGGGTTTGGGGAAGTATTCTGCATATGTTCAATTTTCCATATGTTCACCTCGAAAAAATCCACATGCCCCTGTTAGCCTGATGCCAAACTGGCCCAAAGGCATCAGAAGAGGGGAGAATGAGGAGTGGGGAGCTAGAGAACTCAGGAGGGACATATGGGTCAGGGACAGCAGGCCTTTCAGCACAAATCCTGGACTCAGTCATCTTGTAGAGATTGTAGGACACTCCCTGGTGGGCCAGGAGTCTCCTTTCCCCTGGTCCCTGGCTGTGAGCGGAGTTCAGACTAAGTCCAAGCCCAGCACTCCGTGATACTTGCCCGAACACTAGCCCTGGAGATGGGGGCTTCCCAAACAGTGACATTCAAGGCTTCTCCTCTGATGGCCATCTTCCATGCTGAGCCTCCTGCTGGAATGGCCAAGACAATGATCCTTCTCTACTTGTCCTCTCTGCCCCTAGATCTCTGCAAAACACAGGGTCTCCAGACAGGGGCCATGAAGACAAGACAGTGGCGAGGAGCCCTCTACTGCCCTCTGGTGTCCAACCATCAACCAGATTTCCCAAGAGTCATGGTGGCTTAGTGAGAAGCTCTCTGCTAGAGAGGGAAAAGGACCCTGGGTGTATAGGCCTCTTCTCTGGGCATCAGTTTCCTAATCAGTAAGAGACAGAAAACACTAATTCAAAAGATATATGCACCCCTAAGTTTACTGCAGCATTACTAACAATAGCCAAGATATGGAAGTAATAGTGTCCATCAATAGATGAATGAATAAAAAAGATGTGGTATACAGATATATACACACAATGAACTACTACTCATCCATAAAAAAGAATAAGAGCTTGACATTTGTGACAACAAGGATGTACCTAGAGCGTATTATGCTAAGTGAAATAAGTCAGATAAAGACAAACACCATGTGATTTCACCTAGATGTGGACTCTTAAAAAAAAAAAAAAAAAAACAGTGAGCAAACAAAACAGAAAGAAACTCATAAATACAAAGAACAAACTGATTGATGCCAGAGGGGAGGGGACAGGGAGATGAGCAAACAGGTGAAGGGGATAAAGAGGTACAAACTTCCCGTTATAAAACTACTAAGTCATAGGGATGAAGAGTACAGCATAGATGTACACACATACAGTATTGTAACAATGTTGTTACATTGTAACTGTTAAATGGTAACTGCACTTACCCTGATGAGTGGAGCATAATGTACAGAATTGTCCAATCACTACCGCTACATCGCTGAAATGGATATAACATTATATGTTAACTGCTCTTCAATCACTCAATCAATCAACAGACAGGATTAGCCACATAGTGTTGAGAAAGAACAACACCAGCCCCTAAGCAAGTGAACAAGGCAGGATAGTCCCAGGGGCAGAGGCAAACTGTCAGGGAGCCACAGGTTACCACCAAGGAGAGCCCCGAGAAGCTGGGAAGCAGATGGAGGTGAGCAGAATTCCAAAGGTGAGGACCAGGCAAGGCAGGAATGTCAGGGAGAGGAGAAGCAAGGACACCCAAGATCCTGGCCATGAGCCACCAAGTGCCCCAGCTAACCTCTCTCTCCTCTCTTCCCTGTCCCCTCCCCATTTCCCCTAAATAGCTAATATAGGAAATCAAGACATTCTAAATTGGATCCTTTGCAATAAAGGATATTATAGAGATGACTGGCAAAATTTGAAAGGGTTCTCATGATTAGAGACAGCAACTTATCATGATTTTGACGGTTAGACCACAGTTAACTGTCCTTCAATAGAAGACTGTAAAATAATTATGATAAACGTAGGCAATGGATACTCTGCAACCATTAAAAAGAATAAATTGGGTCTACTAATAGTTGTAAATTTTTACGAAATCCTCACTGCATAGCAGGTCTCATCCAAGAGCTTTATGTATATGGATGCAGAACAATCCAGGATGTAGAGGGAGACGCGAGTCCTGGGGAGGTTAAGTAACATGCCCTGGGTAACACAGCTGGATGGTAACACACCCAGCCGGGAGTCCAGCTCTCACAGCTGGATCCAGAGTCCATGTACTTAACCACCCACAATAATTCTGGAACAATGCACAAGACTCAATTAACAATGACTGCCTTTGGGGAGTGGGACTGGGAGCAGGAACAAGAGGGAATTTGACTTTTCATTTTATACTGTTTATATTCTTTGCCATACATCTTTATCATGTATCATCAAGTATCACGGCTGTACATTCTTTATAACCCACTCATTTAAGTAAATAAACACTAAAGTATAAAAAAAATTTTTTTAACCCACTTCTGCCCTTAAGGAACTTACAGTCCTGAGGCCAACTTCTAAGACATTCATTAGTTTTACAAGCAATGGTAAATATATGGTAAGGAAATGAAAAAACAGGAATGGGCTCCCATGGGCTAGGAAAGCTGGGCTTTAAGTTGCACTATTTCCACAGCTTGTGCACTCACATGCATGCGCGCGCACACACACACACACACACACACACACACACACACACTCCCCAGTTGAAGATGTTTGGTGAGAGCTCCTATCCTGAAGCAGCCCAAGGGCCTGAAACCCAATTTCACTTGTGGTGCTTCGCCAGGCAAGCACTAACTCCAACAGCTTTTTGTGGCTTTTGAAAACTCGGTACAAATTATCCAATGTGACATGGCAATGATCCCATGAGGTCTAGTTTCCTTGTCTGCAAAACGAAGATGGTGGTGTGTCTTCACCTAATACCATCTATTATGTATTGTTAATCATCCTATCACCATTTTGTAGCTATGGAAACTGAGTTTAAAGGGTAGTTCCTGCGGCGGGGAGGAGGCGGTGTACTTTTCATTTCAGTGTTTTTTAATGACAAGGGAGAAGGAGGAGGGGAGCACCAGCTCCGGAAGAGAGAGGGGAGGGAGGGAAGACGGTGGTCCCCAAACTGTCCCTGGAAATTCCGAAGCACAGGTGGCTGGGGCTGGTGGCGGCGCTAGGGACAGCTGGGTTTGAAGCGGTCCTGAGCTCCTAGTCCGGGCAAGGAGGGTGCGGGGAGGTCGGGGGATGTTTGCCCCGACCGTGTCCTCCGATGGCACCCCATCTGGTCTGCGCGCCCCATCTGCTGACTCTGCCGAGAGCCGCGACAGTGCAACCCGGTCCTCGGTGCAGGACGGTCCTCGGTTAGGCAAGGCCTCGGTGCCGAGCCCGCGCGGGGGATCCTGGCGCTGTGGGCTTCCCGGCCCAGGAGCTTCCCGACGCCGGGCAGGATGCAGGGCGGCCAGAGGTACGGGACCTGCGCGACGAAGCCCGGGACCCCAAGTCCCACTCACCAGTTGGCATTCCTGCTTATTAGTCGGTGGCTTTGGGTAAAGCTCTTTCCGGAGTCTCAGTTTCCCCATTGGTAAGGCCAGAGTAAACCGCGTTCCCCTGCAGAACTGGTTAGGAATTTAAAGAAGGGCCGCGCGCTCCGAGGGCGCGTTCAGGCGACGGGTCCCCTGGCGCTGAGGGCAGGGCCAAGTCAGCAGCAGCACCCGGCGAAGTCGCCGCAACTCCCAGGTGTGGGCTCAACCCTGCCCTCCCCGCCGCCACCTTTCTCCCAGAGGTTGGCTTGGGGCGCGGAGTCTGGCGTGCTCCCCGGCTCCCTCGCCACCCGCGCCGCTCGCAGCACTCGCGCTCGGGCCTTTGCGCGCCACCCGGAGGCTCTCCCGGAGCTGGGCGGGACCGGGGGAGGGGGGCGGGGTTCGGCCCACGTGACCCGGCCGGCTGCACCCGGACCTAGCCCGCACCCCGCGGGCCGCGCAGATCAGGTGCTCTGCTCCCCGCGCCCTGCCTCGCCCCCCTGCGCCCTACCTGGCCCCGTACTCCCCGCGCCCTCCCTGGCCCGGACCATCCTGCTTTGCCCCAGAGCGCCCGGACCCGACGCCCTACCTGGTCGCCTTCCTTCCTTCGCCGGACCAGGGAGAGCAACCCCGGGGACAGGGCCAGGGCCTGCCCGTCCCTAGAAAGCAGCTGGTGAGTGCAGACAGAAGGGGGAACGACGAGGCCAGTCCGGGTGGTGCCCAGGACTGGGGGCCCAGGCGTAGGGAGGGTCCGTGGTGCTGTGTGCAGCTCTGAGTGGTGAAAATACCCCCGTGCGGGGGATGGGGCTCCCAGACCCTGGTCCAGGCTGTTGAGGAGGGCGCTCCCTTTCCACCAAACCCAGGTCTCAAGGATACCCTGATCAGACTGCTGGGTTTTCATGGAGCCCATCTTGGACAAAACAGTGCTTTCAATCAGAGCCTACTGTAGTCCGAGCGCGGTCAGGGCTGAGGTTTCGGTCAACACAGGGGACCCAAGGCTGGATTCCCAGGGGCCCAAGGCCTTCTGATGAAAGTCTTCCACCTCCACTGCGGGGCTGATTTGGGGGGAAAGAGCCCTGATGATGTTTTGCCATGGGAGGGGGTCCTGACCTTCCTCTTGCTTTCCAAAAGCCCCAGCTTTATTATAGTCATCTTTGTTTACAGAGAGCACTCCCCGCTTCAGTCCACCCATTCGCCTAGTTCCAGAGATATGCCCCCCCACCCTGTGGACGATGGGCGTGGTGTAGTGGACACAGGACCCAGCTCCTGGCCTGAGCTAACCCTCCCTTATAAATCCCCTATAGTTTCCCAGGCTTAGACACCTGTTTCCCACTAACCTTACCCCAGTATTGAAAACTCTATTTTCAGCTGGGCATCTACTTTTTCTTTTAATGTGGTGTGGTTTTTTTTTTAAATCATATATACATATTTTTTTCTGAGAGGTCTGGATGGTAATGGGGGAGGTGTGGCCCACAGGAGCCCACTATATGCCAAGGCAGGCACTGGCTGTGGCTGGGAGTCCCGCAGAAAGGGCAATGGCTTGCCTCTTGTGGGGAGCGTTGGATCCAGCTCGTTCACCTCTTTCCTGGACGTCCATGCCTCCACGTCATTGTTGGACCACTCAGAGGACCCTAGCCAAGCCACAGCTTTCCTGGGCAAGAGCCTCATCCCCTTCCAAATCCCCAGGGCCTCCCCCACATCCAAAAATTGGGCACGGTGGTAGATGCTCTGGAGGATTGACTGAGGACAGTTCCAGGATCACAGGAGAGAAGTCAGTGGGTCTTACTGATTAAGACATTAGAGACTGAGACATGAAAATCAGTTGAGTGGGTCTGCTGGGGGGCTTGGGGTGGTAAGGAGGTTTCAGAGCCCTGAAGGCTCACGGGACAGGTGACTTCAGTGCCCTTGAATGACAACATGGTGCTTGCTTGTGTGTGTGTGAGCCCACATGGTTGGGTCAGCCTTCTGAGGCTGACTATCTTGCTTGAGAAGCAACCCCTGAGGAAAAGGTCTGCCCCTCCCCCCATCCTATAGCCTCCCCTTTCTCTAATATTCAGGCAGCTTGCAGGGCTGGAGAGGGCTAGAGAGCTCCTGGAGCCCGAACCTGCCCATGACCCAGAAGGGAAAGCTGAGATCCAGAGAGGCGGGAAGTTGACCTAGGTCACAGGGCCAGCTGGTGCCTGCACCGGGATGGGACCCCAGCTCCTGGCCCTCGGCCCTGTCCTCTCTCTGCAGCCTCACCCCTCACCCATTCTTCCTGCAGACACTGGGGCTGAAGCTTTAGCTGCACATGCAGAAGCTGCATCTGTGTATAGATGACAAGTGTCACCAGCAACCGCCCAGAGACCTGAGAAAGCAGAGAGAAGGGACAGGTGCGGGGGGGGGGGCAAGCTATAGAGACCTCCCCCAGTGCGGTTGCTGCTGGAGCAGCAGCACCTTGAGTGGGGGTCGGGGGAAGCTTCTGGGTGGAAATGTGCTCATTTTGCAGCTGACAAGGGCTAGGGCAAGGCTTGGCCGCAGAAATAGCCACACCCGCCAGCGCAGAGGGTGGCATTTGGGAAACAGCCAGCAGGGTCAACACCGAGGGCCCCACAGCTGGCACATTTGCCTTCCTTTGGGAATGTGTCTGCACCTTTATCAGCAAGGACACTGCCATGGCCTCAACTCTGAGTCAGAGAGCCTTCCTGCCTCCTTTGGGAGTTGGGAATTTCTTGACAAACTTGGACTTGTTTTACAGCTTTATTTGCTCAGGGCAGGTGACCGCTCATAAGCGCCATTGTTCCAAGGCTCAAAGGGCAGCTGACCCAGGAGGCTGGTCAAGTCAAATGTCCTGTAGGAGGAGCCCCCACCCACACTTCCCTTGAACTTGGCCAGACTACTAATGCAATTCTTGAACAGAGAAAGAAACATGACGCACCATTGAAATTCAGTGATCCGCAACTGGGATATACCCGTGGTGTAAAACCCATTCCATGGTCTTTGCAACTCTTTTATCACCACGACACCCTTGCTTTTCTCCATTACAACTAAAAAACCATTAGGGAGGGCTAACCGTCTCAGAGATTAAAAAGGTGATTAAATCTGAGCAGTGGAACGGGCGAAATTGAAAGCATTTCACGCAGGAACCTCATGACTTAGAGCCCGGCAGAGTCAGCCCTCCCCGCCACACATGCCCTGGGAGGTTTCCCTGGGAGGGAGCAGGGACAAAAGCAGCTCCTCCCCTGGGTGGTGGGTGGGTCCACAAGCTCTCTGCCCTCATGCTCCCCCAGGACTCTTGTAGGTAGAGGGGTTCCAGGGGCAGATCGGGGTCTCAGGGAGCAAGCACAGTGTGTCGTGATGGGAGACAGATAATTAACTAAAGGGCTGTCCCCTCCTTGAGCCCATTTGGTTCCACGGTGTTGCTGTGCCTCGCAGGGGGTTGTCCACAGCAGTGTTATCAGCCCGAGGCAAGCCACAGGGGGATGCCAACAATGTCTCCCCGAGGTGCCAGTGACTTTTGGTCTGTGCATTGTAAATGCTCAAGTCGAGAAAGTATTCTCCATGCAGTTTAGGGTTACTTTCTAAAGATAGTGTTCAAAAAGCTCTAAAAGCCTCCGCATGTCCTTAATTCACTAAGTGGGAAGACTCAGGCATGGTAGATGCAGACTCGGGTCACAGGCCCTTGGCTCTCAGCCCCCGGCTGCGCCGGGAGCCTCTTCCTCCGTTCACCCCAGAGCATGGCACAGCCTCTTACAGGCAGATCCAAGCTTTGGAATCCCTCTTCCTTCCCTCTTCTCCCCGAACCTCTGGCTCTCCTGGAAGCTGGGTCAGAGCTCAACACAAGCACTAAGCTCAATTTTTCAGGTGACGTCAACCGCATGGTGCTTGGTTTGGCTGGGTCAGATCCATGTTTTCCACAATCTAAATCACGTCCATTCTGGCTTTTTAAACAGTATAGTGAACATAGGTCATTTCCCATGTTAACTCAGTGTCACGATCAGAACTTCCAAGAGGGAGCTAAGCCATGGTGCCACCATTTCTGTAGAAGCAGGTGGGCCGCTTGTTGCTCTTGGCCTTCTGGTCCCCCCTGTGCATATGTCACCCTGCTTCTGAGGGGCTCACCTGGTCTTGGCGGGCACCCCTCTACCAGAGGTGCCCAGACCCTCCAGGTCCAGCATGCATCTGGTCCCCGAGGCCTTGGTGGTCTTTGCTGCCCAGGCTGGGAAACCAAGAAGCCCTCCTTTTGAGCAAGAAGCTCCCAAGAGAAAAAACAGTCTGGGGAGGGGGCCCCCCAGGAAGGGGAGAGGAAGGATGTGGGAGGGGAGGGGGGCCATGTCCTCAGCGTCAAGGGACTGTTCTGGCGGCCTTCCCATCCGTCCACTTACCAGCCACTGAGCATGCTTTTGGCTAACTAGGCTTGCATGGCGAGAAGAGTATTCTAGTTTCCTTTTGTTTTGCCTCCCTCCCCCGCCCCTCACTATCTAAGTTTCTTTTTTTTTTTTCCAATTATTTATTTTCAGAAAAACAGTATTCATTATTTTTTCAGTACACCCAGTGCTCCATGCAAGCCGTGCCCTCTATAATACCCACCACCTGGTACCCCAACCTCCCACCCCCCCGCCACTTCAAACCCCTCAGACTGTTTTTCAGAGTCCATAGTCTCTCATGGTTCTATCTAAGTTTCTTAAAGGAAGCCTGGAATTGTGTCTCTTCAGAGAAGAGACAGTGGTAATTAGTCAGCTGACGGTCACGGCTCTCTCACCATGAATGTGCTTCTTAGGATACAATTTTTTTTTCAAAACTGGTTTGAGAAAAATGAATCAACCCCAGTCATCCACCAAGAAAGAACTTTTTCTTCCAGTTTTTCAAAAACCAGAAATCGTGTATTCTAGAATGGCAACAGGGAATTTTGTTTTAACGCTTTCTTGTCCAAAAATCTAAATTCAGCTGTTGATGAAAATAGTTTGAATGAGTCTGGCACATTGAGGCGACTTTGGAACACATCATTCACAGTCAGCATCATGCTCAAAGGGGGAAATACTGAGGATTTGGTGCAAAAAACTGAAGAAATTATTTCTCACCGATTTAAGGCACAAGTCAGGGAATATTTTAGTTGAGGGCCATGGGAGCTCTGGGGAGATTTTCGTTTTAGATGGTATCTGGATGCTGCCCTGAAAAGGTCACTTGACAAAACTGACCCCTTGTGAAACAAATCCAAGTCCATCCCTGGCCCAGAGCAAGTTCATCGATGTCTCCATGATGAATGTTCACATGGTCAGCAGCACTGGAAGAGAGCTGCTCCCCAGAATTCAGAAGCAAAATCAAGTTTTCATTCGGTTTAAAGAATTCCCAGGGAGAGCAGCCAGACGGGATCCCGAGAAACAGGTTTCAGTCCCCAGTGAAGACTTGTTGAAGTCACACGGAGATTCTCAAACTCTGTTCCCCCCGGCACAACTGTCACCCGACCCACATCTTCCCCTGAGCCTTGGTGCCTAGAGAAGAGCTGACGTGAGTGTGGCAGCCTCGTCCTTGGGCCGAGGGGCAGCGTGCAGGGGGTCAGAGCACTGGGAGCCCAGAACAGTGCCTGCTGCATGCCAGGCAAAGGACAAAGTCTGTCCCTCCTGGAGCTTGACAGGGACGGACGGGACAGCGGCAGTCACAGCAGAAGGTGCGAAGAAATGTTCAAAGGATGGGCATGATGGGGTGAGCAGGGTGGTCCCCTCTGGGACCTCTGGGAAGCTCCCCCACCCCTGCTTGCTCAAATCCCTGGACGAAGTCCTCCCTGGTGTGGTAATGCCTCAGTGTCGTGCCTCGTGTGATGGCAGCATTGGCATTTGTGAGGCTCTTGTGATTTCTCTGTAGGAAGAGCCAGCAGGAGGGCCCATGCGTCCCAGTTCTCTGCTCAGCCAATCCCTCAGCGTCCCTGTCCTGCTTCCCTAGAGCTTTCCAGCTCAGAGGGGTCCCAGGACCAGCAGCATCGGCCCACTCCTGTTTGAACATGACCCCCAACCCTGGGAATCTCATTAAAACACAAATTCTGAATCAGAAGGTCTGGGGCAAGGCCTGAAAATCTGTCCATGAGGCACACTGTTGTTGTTTTGGGGTTTTTTTTAGATTTTATTTATTTATTTGAGAGAGAGTGTGAGAGCCCAAGTAGGAGGAGTGGCAGAGGGAGAAGAAGAAGCAGGGTGCCTGCTGAGCAGGGATCCAGACACCGGGCTCCATCCCAGGACCCTGGGATCATGACGAAGGCAGACACTTAACTGACTGAGCCACCCAGGCACCCCATATGAAGCTCTTTGAACAGCATGCAAGGTTCTAAGTTTCTACTTATCTTGGCTTTGGGCGTTTGGGTTTTCCTTCCTTGCCCTTTTAGCATTGACTTGGATCTGGCTTATCGTCTACAGATAGGGCATAAAATGACCTGAAGTTTCCTTCCTGGCCAGCAGGTGACCTAGAATCAGGGCGTCACACAATGTTAAGGGCCCTTAATTCTGTTAAGCAGTTGAATGAAGTCAGGATCTTGGAGGGTGAGGCAAGGACGTCAGGGCAGCCCGAGCTGCCAGTGAAGCCAGCATGCGCCCAGGTTTGCAGCTCCGATAGACCGAGCTCCTGCTGACCTTGCTGCCCACGGGCTTGGTACTCCATCATTGGCCTGCACTTCGACCTCACCATGGGAAGAACGCACATCCCCCTCCCCCACCCCACAGACACTGTAACCTCACAGGCGTCACACCAGGGTCACCTCTCAGCAGGCCAGGGCGTGCACTGGCCGACTCCGCACCTTGACCAAGAATCTGGGGAGACATTTCCTCTCTTCCATGGTGTTGCTCCCCCAGGAGTTCTAAGGCAGAAGCCCCAGGGATGAAGCGCATCTCCAGCATTTCTGAGGTTCCCATGGCAGAGCATGGCCTGGGGATGGGAGGAAGCGGGGTGCCCCTAGATACTGACATCACTGACATTATGTCGCAGCAGAAGGACAGAGGGCCCCGTGACTAAGTGTGTGAGTCCCAAGGATGCAGGGATTTCACACATAAATATGACACCTTTAAACTACACAAATTGGCCTGTTTTAGAAAAGCATTACACCCAGGTCCAGACAAACTGCCCAGAACTCTGTGCATTCTGTTTTGCCTCTTACTTCGTGGCTTAGCTGCTTATCCACAGGCTTCCGGGGTGACCACCAGTGATGCTGTCTTTTCCAGGTGTGACCCCGACAAGCAGGATGGGGAGAAAACTGGATCTTTCCAAGCTCACGGATGAAGAGGCCAAGCACGTCTGGGAAGTGGTTCAGAGGGACTTTGATCTGAGAAGGAAAGAAGAGGAAAGACTGGAGTAAGTGTGTGGGGCCGAGCCCCTCTCTCCGGTGTTCTCTGCAGTGGGGGGGGGGGGGACTTGCGGCGGGCAGACAGCAGGAAGCATCAATGCAAGACACGGGATGGGAAGCCGGCCGCTGGGAACTGTCCCCCTTTCTGGGCTTGGCTTCCACCTAATTGAAACGAGGGGATCTGACTTTCTAGCCTGCGTTTAGGTGTTCCCTGAATAATCTTATTTCCTGTTGACCCAGCTTCAGGGCCACCTTGTCTCCTGAGCCTGGTGATGCTTCTGCCGTGACATAGCAAGCTAGAGGTGATAGAATAGGGAAATACCCAGAAGGCCGGAATGGAGCGGTTTTAGGACCAAGACTGGCTTTGTCTGTCTTTCCAGAGTGCTGGGTGGCACCCATCCTCGAATGGGCAGCCACGGGTGGAACCAACACCCTCCGCCGGTATTTACCCCCCACCCCACCCCACCCCACCCCCATAACATTTAGCTGTGCCCTGTGCGCCTTTATCATCCTTTCTCGGTGTCCCTGGGGGCTGGTAGTCCTATCAAGGGGACACTGAAGCAATGATTCAGGGAGGAGGTGGGGCAGCAAAGCAGATGCCTGAAAGGGCACTCTAGGGGAATGGGGTGCCAGCGTGTGGGGCCTGGCCGGCCTCTGTGGGACCCGGGCCTTCTGAGTCCCAGCCGCCGTCAAGCAGGGGATGAGACCCGGCTTCTGCTCCGCTAGCCATGGGCTCCCGAGGAGCGGTCAGGTGGACTTTGAGGGCAGAGTCAGCAAGTCTGCCCACACCCACATGCATGGGTGCCAAGGGTGACTCCAGGGTCCTGGCCTGAGTAGCTGGGAGGCTGGGTGGTCACCACCTCCCCGGGGGACGGCAACGAGGAGCAGGTTTGAGGGAACCAGGAAAGGGTTCAGACACATTGCCGTTAGGTTGTCTGTGGGACATCAGATGGACAAGTGGATGCCACATGTGCCGACTGGGAGCTCAGAACGGATTGTGGACTTCTCACCAATAGCTGGTATTTGTGTCAGCTTCCTGGGGCTGTTGTCATCACTGTAAATTTAGTGGCTTACCACGCATACATTTCTCCTGGTTCTGGAGGTCAGAAGTCTGAGCATCAAGGTGTCAGCAGGCCTGTGTTCCCTCTAGAAGCTCCAGGGAGGAATCTTTGTCTTTGCCTTCCCCAGCATCCAGGGTACCCGCACTCCCTGGCCCCTGCCCCAGCCTCTGTCCTCCGGGCAGTCAGCCTGGCACCCAGCCCTGACTCCACTTTCCCCCTCCTTATCCCTCTGCGCCTTGTAAGGACCTGTGATGATACTGGGCCCACCCAGAAAATCCAGAGGAGCCTGCCACCTCAAGACACTTGACTTCATCCCGTCTGCGCAATCCCCATATGCATGGTCCCAGGAACTAAAATTGTACACAGTTTTCACATGGGAGGAGCATTAC
The DNA here is from genome assembly GCF_020171115.1 of Neogale vison. Taxonomy (NCBI): domain Eukaryota; kingdom Metazoa; phylum Chordata; class Mammalia; order Carnivora; family Mustelidae; genus Neogale; species Neogale vison. Next base: position 44,492,628 of record NC_058093.1, read on the forward strand.
TCAACTGACCCCAGGGTGTTGTCACCAGGCAGAAGGAAACCCCCCTGCAGGAGAGAGTCCAGAGCCCCCAAGGAGACAGAGAAGGATGATCTTTGAGGGGATCTCTGGGTCCCCACACAGAACAAAGTCCCTGACAAAGGACCAGACACTAAGGGAAACAAGCATGGTGACAGCGGGGAGGGGTCCTAACGCACCCACACTAGACCTCACACTGGAGCCCTTGGCAGGTCTGGACCTGACCCGACCTCCAAGTCCCATGCAGGGGCCAGAGCTGCCTGCCCTGTGCTCTGTCCCATCTCCCTCTGCTTCCGATGACCCCGCTTTGCCACATGCTGAAGTCCCCTCCCTCTCTTTCCCTTCTTCCTGTGAACACTGCAGCATCCTCTCACCCTTACCAGAACAGCTCCCCTGTCCTGGTCATGACCTCTGGGCCCCGACGGGGGCCACAATGTTCGTGCCAGCAAAACCAGCCTGCCCCTCCCTCTTGACAGCGCCCCCGTCCCCAGGGATGGGCCACACCCTGCCTGCAGGTAACCCAGCTGTTGTCCACGTGTATTTTAAGTGTAAATGGAACCACGGATAAATGTGAAGGAGGGGAACCCAGCTCTCAGGGAGCAGAGGGAGGAGCCCCTGGGCCAGGTCGCAAGAGGCAGCCTCTGTCCCAGAGACCCATGAGCTGGGCTGCTCCTCCTTGGTGTAGACAGCTGAAGTGGGTCTCGCAGAAACCCCTGTGCTTATTGCATGAAAATGAGTCCCTTCTGGCATCCAACATTGCTCACTGTCAGAGTCCTTGGGGCCGTTCACAGTGCCAAGAGGAGCCAGGCCCAGCTGGCCTATCGATGCTGTTGCAAACAGAAGGCTCCTACAGCAGTGTGAACCGTGATTCCCCCTGTCCTGGGTACAGCCTGTGGCCCAGGCCAGACCCCCAGGACAGATATGGTCAGGGTGCCCCCTCACTCAGGAGTGTCTGATGCCATCTGCTCAGAAAAAGATAGTTCTGGAAGTGGGAGGCAGGGGTGTGGGGGGATGGGCCCGCTCTGCTGTGTTGACTGGGCCTGCCCTGTGCTTGGGGTAGGCTTGTCAAATGCCCCCTCCCAGACCAGAGGAGGCTGCCTGGGGGACATCAATGCCATGGAATGTTGTCCCACCTCTGGAAATGTGATCTGCTGAGAGGCTGTCTCAGGGAAGGGCTGTGTCACAGTAATGTTGAGCCAAGGGTGGTGAAGCCCAGGGCCATTACCGTGACCGGTTCCTGCGGCACAAACAGGGAAATAGCAGGTGATACGTTTGAGAAGAAAAAAGTCATTCTGGGAAGGAGGAGGAAGGGAAGGACTTTTATAGCTCTTACCATTTTTGATGGTTTCGTCTCTCGTCCACTGTGCTCTTAGTTAAATATGCAACACAAACTAAAGCCATCTCTGACCATGAGGAACATTTGCTGCAGCATCCCGCTGACCCTAGGCCGCCGCAGGACCCAGGCGTGTGGTCCCGAGGCACGGGGGTGGACACCATGAGCATCATGAGGTCAGGACACGTGGATTGAATTTCAACCCAGACAGGCAGCTCTGCTGGGAAGGGGCACGGCTCAACCAGCCTAAAAATAAAGACTCTGGGTTCCTGACACCAGAATTGGTTCGACAGAGCGGTTGGCTGTCACGTCATCACTCTATTTCTCTGACCTTTGAACCAGCTCAACAGAGAAATCATGGTCCGGTGACCACGAGCTGGTGGCCGTGACCAACCGAGCACCTCGGGAATCGCGCGGTTGGGTTTCTGAAGTCTTTGCCGTCCTCCAGAAGGGATGCCAGATGGAAGGCTCGGCTCAAGGAACCAGCCACAGCCACTGATAGAACCAAGTGAATGGGGAAACAACTGTGACACCAAGAAACGTGTTCACTAAATAAGAAGAACTTTCCTATCCCGAATACACATCAGGAGGACACAGCGTACGGGCCTGACTCGCCGGGAGCAAATCTGGCGCAGAGCCATTTGCTAAACGACCACTGCATAGACCAACTGGAAAACAGACAACAACAGTATTTCTTTTAATATTTACAAGTTAACAGAAATGTGTATTAGATGTATTTCTCCCCAGACATGGAAGCAGAAGTCCACTGTAAAGGATCCAGCACCTGCTGGATCAAACTGTAGGAGCAACACACCGGTGGGTCTCCTCTGTCAAAGCACGTGACAGATGAGCTGGCCCGGGTCGCTGATACTTGGGCACAGTGACAACACAGATGCTGCTCCTCCGAATCAACTGGAAGGAGTTTTTCTAGGGTCTAGCTCCTCTAGGAAGCAGACATACAGAGTAGCAGACACACCCGAATGGGTGGCTTTCCTTGCGGGCTCTTTCGGGAAGTGGACAAGAAGGGAGGAAGCCATGCCGTCTTTGGCACATAGAAATCTCTCCCTGCGGTTGGTGTGTGGGACCAGGCACTTGGGAGTGGGGTGTTCACTGTACAAAGTGTCCTATCATTCCTGGCCTCCCATCAGGACCTGATGCTGCCCTCCAAAGAATCCAAAATTCAGAGATAGACAAAATTAGGATGTTAACAACATTGGCATCCGTAAGGCAGTTTAGGGTAGATTTAACTTACTACCTGTTTCCTACCATCGAGTCCTGACTGGTGGACTGTATCATGAGGACGTGTGTCTTGCTGTGGATGAACATTGAGCCTTAAATCGGACAGACCCTTGTGTGAGAGCCCCATCCTCTTTATGCCGAGTCTGCTACCTGGTGCAGGGCCTGGGCTTTGAGCCACCCCAGGTGCTAGGGAGACAGAATGTAGGATTATTTTGGGATATCTGGGTGGCTCAGTGGGTTGAGCATCTGCCTTTGGCTCAGATCAGGATCCCAGTGTGTCCTGGCATCTGCCTGCATCTCTCCCTCTGCCCCTCCCCCTCTGCTCTCACGCTCTTGTTCTCTCTTAAATAAATAAATACAATCTTTAAAAAAAAAACATAGGATTATCTCAGTGCCACAGAAGAGTGCTTGGTAGCATGCTATTTCTGATAATTTTGTTAAATTAATAAAATAGAAATAAAAATACTTTCTTAACATGATGAAAGAGTCCTTCAAACAAGAGTCATCAGGATATATTAATGTTAGAAACAAGCAAAGGACTTCTATCATCGGCACTCATCACCGCTAATTTAGTGCTGACCGATGCGGTCAGAGAAGGTAACAAAATAAAGCCTGTGGTCATGGAGAGCCATAGCTACAACCTGCAGATGTGAAAACCCAAGGTCGTTCTTTGTAAAACCAGGAAAAAAAGGCTAATTACAAAAGAATATTTTAAAAAAAATGAGGGTCCCCTTCTTAGACATCAAAAATAATCGGTTAGAAGATACATAGAAAAAGATTCTATTTACAATAAAAAGATGAGGTACCCAGAAACATACATATCAGCCATGTGCAAAAGCAGTATGAAGAATAACACAAAACATTATGGAGCAACATTCAAAAAGGTGAAATAAATAGCAGGCGACACCACGTGCTCTAGAGAACACGAGCGTCTGACTGCGGGGGAATCAGTAAACCGTAACCCCGGTCAAATTCCCAAGGTACTTTGGGGAATGTGAGAAAATGGTATGGAAGAACAAAGATGTAAGACAGAACAGTTTAAATAAAATTAGTAAGAAGGGCTTTGTTCCAGGAGATAAATTATTTCAGTGCTACAGTAATTAAAGTGGTCCTTCACAGATGTCACCAATTAAACAATATGGAAAAGTCTGAAATACAGCAGTGTGTATAACAACTTCTGCTACAACAAAGGTAACGTTTCATACCAGTAGGAAAGGTTAGTCTGGGGACAGTTGACCACCAGCAGGAGTGAGAGTTAATCTCGGATTTTTAATTGAAATGTTAAAAACATGAGCCATGTAACTAGGAATATTCCTGGGAGAGAATATGGATAAATACGTATAGAATCTTGCAGTGAAAGAACCAACATACGGCAACGCAGGGAGAAATTAGAACAAAAACAATTGATAGGTATTGACTAAATAAATGCGTACGTGCAAAATTTTGAAAAAAAAATAATTTTAAAAAAGAAGAAACAATATAACAGAAATAGCGAGGATTCCTATCCTTGATATATAAGGGGCTTCTTAAAATCAAAAAGATAAGTAAGTTTTCCAAATTAGAAAACCACCCCAAACCCAATGAAATGGGAAAAGGATATGAACAGGAAATTCACCAAAGAAGAAATGCACATAGTCAAGAAAAAAGATGAAGAAATATCTGCAAGAATAACAAAAGAAATACAAACTAATCAAAATATATCATTTTCACGTATTTCCAAAGATGAATGAGAATCCCAGTAGTTAACCTGGCTGAAGAGTGTGGGTGAATGCAGGGATACGTTAGACCTTTGTGGAGGTCAGTCTGGCATAGCATAGCCAAAGCCCTACAATGGGGCCAAGCCCTTTGAGCCAGCAAGCTCTTGGCTAAAAGTCATGCAAAGGAGAGAAGCAAGAGAGGATATCCCCTCACAGCAAGGATCATTAAGAGTGAAGAACTAGAAAGACTCCAGTGTCCAAAATTACAAGTTTTCGCCAGGTAACCAGCTTTAACCATGAATTCAACAGTGGATCACCTGGAGCCCATTAGAAATAAAGCTGTAGCAATAAATCTTCATGACCAGTTCACAAGGTACCAAGTGGAAAAAGCAGGTGGTGAAAATGTATGGGTTTATGGCATTTTACTTTTTAAAAAAATGCATAGAGAAGTCTAATAAGACCAGAGGCTCTGAGCTCATTGACCTTTTTCTTACTGTATTCCTCCACACTCACATCTGGGGGTCTTCTGCCTTCTGTTTCTTTGCTGATCTTCCTAGACCACCCAGTAGTCACGTTCAGAGGGTCGGGGACCCCACCTGAGTCCTGCTCTGTGCACACCCATTCCCTGAGGGTGCACACCAGCACCATGGTTCTGATGCCCCCTGGACCCGCACTGCTCCTTGGACCGAGGAACTGAGCTACGTCTCTCTCCAGAGTGGGGACCAGTAGCCACCTGCACCTGTTAAGCCCTTCAGATGTGCCTGATGCAACTGGGGAACTAACTTTGTCTTTGTTTTTCTCCTTGTAACTGGCTGAAATAACCCCGTGTGCTTTGTGGCTACCATATTGGATGGCGTGGGTCTAGACAGCAAATCCCAAATATATGACCTCAGCCAAGAACTGTCTTCTGAACCTTCGAGGCATGTAGACAAATGGCTGCTGAGCCCCTCGGCTGGGGTCTAACCAGCATCTCTAACACAGCGTGTCTAAGACAGGTCTTGATTCCTCCAAGGTCTCCACTTCCCCATCTTGGAATCAGCCTCGTTGCTGAGGTCAAGTGCCCAGGCATCACGGTCATTTCCACTCCTTCCTTCTCATCCCACATTTCATGCCTTGATAAGACTTATTGAGCCAGATGTGGCTCGCTGGCCACACAGAGCTACCCCGGTTCATTCCAGTCCATCTTTCTGCTGGACATCTACCCCCCTCCCTGCCCTGCTGTCTTTCTCCCCATGGCCCCCAGGAGTCACCTTTCCTCCAGGTCTCCCCATTCCACCCTCCTTCACATCACTCCTATCCCTTCTAAGACATCACCGCCTCAGACAAACCTCCCCAGATTGCTTTCTGAAATAGCCACTGTTCTCCCAATACCATTTCTTTCTGCTTAGCCCACTGGATCTCCCTCCACAGCTCTTAGGTCTGAATATGTCTCCCCACCCATATCTAAGCCCAGTGAGGGCTCAGTTTGGTCCTTAGCACCCAGCCCATTGCCTGACCACAGAAGGACTCACGGCTGTCTTCAAATGTGCACAGATGATGAATGTGCACTTGGGTCTTTTACTGTGTTACATCATTTACTCCCTAGACAGGCTTGCTGCTCTGCGGTTCTTATTAGCTGCTACTCCAGGACCAGACACCGAGGGTGGGCCCACCTGTGAAGAGTGTCCAGAACTGGTTAACTGTGAGACTGTGTAGGGGAGGGTTTTCTGAGTGTTTGACGTTCATCCTCATGACTCGGGTATTAAGAGGTCTTAGCTACAGAAAAGATACACGTGATTTTTTATCGTCACGTAAGTACAGACTAGCACTTCAGGAAACCTCCTTGCAGGGAACATGCACGGAAGGGCCCAGCTCTTTGACTCCCTCCATCTGGGGAAGAGCCGGGGGCCAGGACACCTGCAGCCTCACCCGACAGACGTGCGCAGCAGAGAGAAAGGGGAGCTTCCGCATGGCATTTCAGAGCCTGTACTCAACAGCCAGTGCGCGGGCTGCCCCCGGGATCCAGTGAGACGCCGAGTTTGCAGTCTGCTGGGCTGCACCCCTGTCTGTGGAGGTGGCCTCTCAGCGGCCTCCGTGTGGAAAGGACTGGGTCATTGCAAAGCGCAGGGGGAGTGGGAGCGCTCAGCCCAGGCAGTGACTCATGCCCCTGGGCGAGGACAGAGCTTACTGAAATAGCACACCCTGTTTTCAAGGGCACAGCCCAAAAATCAAATATTAGCCGTGCGAGCCTTCCCCAGAAAGGCAAACAGGTGGAACTGTGGGTTCGCAATCTGCAAACAGATCCGGGCTCCTGAGACGCTCTCCGGAAGCTCTCCTGGTGTGAGACGTGGACAGATGAGGCTGGCCTTAGAAATGCTGCCCCCAAGGGTGGTGAGGTCCCCCTACGTGGGGGACCGCCCTGGGCCTGAGGGGCGGGCTTAGCCTGAGAGCGCTGCCCGGACTCCCGCGAGACCAGGGGCCTCTGGCTGTCGCAGCAGCAGACTGGTCAGACCTGTCCTGTTGGCACACATCCTGTGGTCAGTCCCAAGGACTTCACAGAGCATTAGTGAGTTTCTGTTTCCCGTCATTATCCTTCCTGGTAATTATTCACACACTTGGGACTGTAGATCCACCCACTCGCTCCTCGACTGTCCTCTTCCATCGCGACTAACCGTCCTGCTGAGTTTGGCCTCTGTGCTTTCAATAAGTTGGCATCCTGATTCTGGGACTCCTCGGCCCCAGCACCGCGTTCCTGGGCTCACACCTGGGAATTGTCGCTGCGTCCGGAGCACATCTGCCGGTTATTTTCTCAGGAAGGGCACGGCCTGTGGAGTTGACGTTTGGGAATCTCTGCTGGGAGTAAGGTCTCCGCTCGCCCACTCTCCCTTCAGAACTCTGGCAGAATAACACACCCCCAGAGACGCCCACCTCCCGACCCCCGGAATCTGTGACTGGGGCAGGTTATGTGGATGCGCCGGCAGGTGCAACAAAGGCTGCTAATCAGCCAGCCTGGACATGGGGAGACTAGGGTGATCAAAGAAAGTGGGGAGGCAGGACAGGGCTGGGAGGGGCACCCCACCGCCTGGGCTGGCTCTGAAGGGTAGAGGAAGGGGCCTCAGGCCAGTAATAATGCCCTCGGGATGCTGGAAAAAGTGAGAGAACAGAGGCTACCCCACCCCCTCAGAACCTCCCGGAAGGAGTGCAGTTCTGCCAACACCTTAATCGTGGCCCCACAATAGCGACATCAGATGTCTGACCTCCAGAGCCGGTGGGTAAAAAGACCGTGTTATTTTAAGTCATGAAGTGTGTGGGCATTTGCCCGAGCAGCAACAGGAAACTGCCCTGTGGCCTCTCCGCCTCGAAGAGAAGCACCTGCCTGCCGACTTGTGGCCTCCCAGCGAGAGCTGGCCGCGTCCTAACTGAGCCGTGCGGGTCATCCAACCGCTCTGCGGTCTGCCAACTCCTGGTCTGAGGACCCAGCTTTTTTTCTTCCCCTGCTTGGAGAGTTTTCCTGTATACCACTGACTGCCACTTCCATGGCACAGTCAAAGCTCACAGCCACCGAGCTGTGTGGAGAAGAGCCGTTCATGAGTTTCCCATCTGAGATTGTTCGTGGGTCCTCACGGCCTGAGCAGAAGGAGACTTCAGCTTCCTCTCTGGTGTCTGACACTCTGCTCTCTTCCTCTGACTCTTTATGGCTTAGTCTTATCTTTCTTTTTATCGTCCCCACACCCCCTGCTTTGGGTCCTCAGGGGGACAGAGCTGCTGGGATCTTGGCTGTAGGCACTGCCCATGGGCTCCTTTCTGGTCCCTGAGACAGAGTGGAGGGTCAGGTCTGCTTCCAGAATGAGGACCTCGGTTTGTGAATCATCCTGGCTGGGCATTGGGAGGGGCTGGCTCCCCCCACTGAGATTTCTGGTCCCCGGTGTCAGTCTCATGTGCTGTGGCTTCTCCCAAGCCCAAGACTGCCAGTCCCTGGGCTTCCCAGCACCTCATGCTGTCCTCCAGGGACAGGGTCTAAAGATCACCTAATCCAAGAGCCAGAAGCAGAAGCTGCGGTCCAAGCTCATTCCTCTTTCAGTGGCTGCTGGGGGACACAGGTGCGTGGCCACTGTGTGCTCCTCCCTCTCTGATCCTAGAGGGTGCGCCACGCACCCTGGGTCCTAGGCTGTCCCCAGTACTCACACATTTCCACCGTACTCCCCCTCCGGACTCCCAACCTAAGAAAGGGAGAGCAAGGACACGTGGGTCTGCCCTCTTCATTTGTCCGTAGCCCCTTCCATACCCAGTTGTGGCCAAGAGGGGACCTCGCTTCCCCTGTCCCATCTTGAAAGGGCATTCCTTGCACCAGACCCATAATGTCCTGCAAGGCCACTAAGCCTGTCTTGAGGACAGCTGACATCTCCCCTCTACTCTGGGCTCTGGATATTGGCACCCCAGGGCAAGCTAGAAGTCCGCGGGCGGAGCACGGTGCTGTGGGTTTCTGATCCCAGGGTCACTCCTCTATGGAGCTTCTGCTCCATCTGTCCCTGATGCCACCGCCCGTGCCCATCCCTTCAGCCCTCTGCTCTGCATCGGCGGCCTCAAACGTGCTCCGGAATCAGCTGTTCTCAAACATGTTGGCCTCAGAGTCCCTTTACATTCTTAAATCATTGAGAACCCCAAGGGGCTTATGTTTGAATGGATTATATAAGTCAATATTTACCCTATCAGAAATTAAAACCAGGCATTTTTTAAATATTCATTGATCCATTGAAAAATAACAACAGTAAACCCCTTATATGCTAAATGTAAATGTTTTTATGAAGCATAACTTTTTCCAAAACAAATGAGAAGACAGGCATGTTCTGTGTTTTTGGAAATCCCTTCCATGTCTGGTGTAATAGGAGATGGTTGAATTCTCGTTTGGGCTTCTGTTTTGAATGCATTGGAATATGTTGTTTTGGCTGAAGTATTTGAAGAAAATCTAGCCTCGTGTTGATGTGTAGTTGGGAAAAAGGGGTGGGTTTGGGGGGTCTTGCCAGATGATTACAGATGCTGTGCTTTCATATTACCGGGGAACCCAGCAACTGGGGGTTTCTTAAAGTAGTTAGACAGTGGGATCTGAACGCGTGTCAGTGAACCAAACTCCATTGATCTGTCCTACACTCAGATCCCATCTTGTATCCATGTGAGGTTCTGTCACACCATAAACAGTTTCCAAATGGTGACACATCTCATCATATGCCGAAAAAATCACATTGATGACCGTCACCACTGATCTCGTCAGCAGCCTCTAGGTGACAGACACTGTCAGGCTCGTGGTGGCAGACATAAATTTCCCAAGGTTCTTCTTCATGCTCGAAAGCTTGAGTTTTGTCATAGGCCACAAATATCACCACTTGTTTTCCTCGCAGTGACGAGCTCACTGTGTTCATTTCTAAGAGAACGTCTGGCCAACACACAAGACAGAAGAGTTTAGCTTCCTGTTGTGCTTTTAAGTAAAAATGATGCTTCGTGAAAAAAAATTCTAGTTCATGTTAGAACTCCAGCAACTGGCTGCCTCCTTACGTCAAGACCCCGGTCGTGCTTCAGGATGGAACAGAAATGCTTCCAATGTGAGCTGCTCGTTTCTTCACATGGGGTATTACAAAGACATGGCTCAAGGGTCAAGGTTAGTAAGATGAGTAGCTTATTGTGGCATCAAGGACCTGCCTCTAATCAGGACATACTTCATCAAAGACATGCTCTTCTTTACCCTTGTGACAAATACCGCAGGTTGCTGGTTCGGTTTGTGCCTCTGCCTTCACCCACATTGAAGTCCTAGCTGTTCGGCCGCCATTGCTTCCCTGCTACTGGTGCAGGAGTCAAAGGCCAAACAAGAGAAGTAACATCTCAGCATCGTTGTTAAAATAGTTTTGACCTTGTGGACCCCTTAAAAGATCTTGAGACTCTCCAGAGGTCTCTGGACCACACCTTGAGAACCCCTGTTCTAAATTGTGGTACACAGTATGTGCGGGGGTCATTCCGCCCGTCTTCCTTCCATTGTGAGTTTTCATCCCTTCCCATCTTTGTTTGGGCCATCTCTCCTCCACCTCAGTGAGCATAGCCTGTGGTCTTCCCATCTCAGCCTGGTTCCATCTTTATTTCCTCCTCTCTCTGAATCGCAGGTAACTCACAAGCACGCTTGTTTCAAGTCTTCCTCCAGCTCTGGCGGTCGCTCACACACAGGGTGTTTTCTCCCTGGGGCTGACTTGAACTGACTTGAGCTGCGTGTTGGTCTTTTGCCTGCTGATGCAGCCATTGTAGAGAGACATCTGGTCGATCCCATTTTGCAACAAGCAGAGCGTGTGCATTATTCTGTCCCCCGCACCTCCTCGCCATGCAACTCCAGATCGGAGTGATTGACCCTGGAATATGTCAGTGTCCAGCTGCCACCCGCATGGCTCTTATCTCAGAGGACTTCCGGTCCCGGGATGTGGTGTATCCTACAGGCCCCCATCCTTCTTCCTGCTGGGCTGGGGGTGTGGTTCTGCCTGGATGCAGAATAAGGGCCACTCTGCTGGGAGAGAGGAGAAGGATGGTCTCTAGATTTTCTAGCTGATCCAGATACTGTCAAAGTGGAAATGGAAGAGGTCAAGAGACCCTCCCCACCGGGGTCCAGGTCCCTGTGCTCCCAGGCTTGAAGCAAAGATGTCAGTGCAGCTTTCTCCATGGATGACAGCCCTGCCCCTAGACTGCGGCCATCATGAGGCTATGTTTGCTTGGTTTTCAAAGCTGAGGCTAGAGTTTCGTTTGTGGGACCTCCCATAGTGTTTGAGCAACAAGTGGAGAGCGGGAAATCAGAGAAGTGCAGACAATGCCACTTAAAACCGGGAGTCCCGTCCCAGAGCTTCCTAGAAGAGCTCTGGGCTATCCCCGTCGGAAACCACAGGCCCCGAGTTCCCACAAGACAGTGGCTCCCGGGTCCGTCTGATTTTGTCACTAAGAATGGATTAAGTAGATCCCTTTGAAAACTAAAAATACTGCATTTGGCAGACATTCTCTAAAATCCAAAACAGAGGGAATGTGTCCATGACGTGGAGGGGACATTTCCCAGTCGGTTCGATTTGGTGAGCCCACCAGAAGGGTCTGGCGGGGGGTGCTGTGGTTTTCCCAGGACAGCCCAGTGCTGGATGTTTCCTGCACCAGACACCTCCCAGAGGAGGCCACTACAGGCTTGCTGTGTGGGAACAAACTGGGGGGAGGAGGTGGGCAGCTCAGCTTGCTCACCTATTGGAAGGGACCCCGAACTGTTTGCAAGGAGATACCTCCCATCTTTGTCCCCAGGACTCTGTGTCCTGGTGTCCTCCCTCCACACAGAACCATTAGCTCAGGCCACAAGGCAGAGCAGGGCCCCAGAGAGAGGAGCACTGCCTTGCCCTTGTTATGAGCTTTATCTCTGCCATCTCTGTGGCAGCGCTGACCAGCCCATGAACCGCCTGGACTTTTCTCTCTTCTCTAACCTCCTCTCCAACAGCTGGCCTGGGCAACAGATTGGAGTTGGAAATAATCCTGTGGCCAGACCGGGTGCACCCCCAGGATCCCACCTGGCCGTGGCCCTGCTGGGCTCCCCAGAGCCACCAACTTCACTCCGCTCTGAGGAACATTGGACCCCCCGGTGCTAGGGACTGCTAGGCCCACCCTCATCTGGTGAAACGGGGTGCTGGAACACAGTCTCTGAGCTCTGGGCTGTGCATCAGCAAAGCTCCGGGCTCCGTCTCCAAGCTGCGGTTCCGGAACTCTGTCCCTCCTCTCTCCGTTATGGGTTACGTGAGGTGGTGAGGACAAGCGGTGGCAACTGTCCCAGCCTGTAATTCTGAGCCCTGATAGGTCGTGGCCCTTTAGCACTGAAAGTCACGGACATGCAGCCTGGAAGAATGTCAGATTGTGAAGAGGCACAGAAATGTTTAAAGGCAACTTCATTTCTATAAAAATAGAGTTGTTTCAATTCCAATACCCTAACTGCACATGTTTGACCCCAACTTGCTGGGCTTCCCCCCCAAGCCCCCACCCCCCGGGAGAGAGCAGGAGCATGGAGCTGGCCCTGCAGACAGTGAGAGCTGCCTGGGGGTGACTTACCTGTCTTCTGTATATGAGAAAGCTCTGTGTGTGTGTGTGTGTGTGTTCTTGCACATCCATGCGTGTAAGCACTTAAAACCTATTGCAAAAACAAGTCAGGTGTCTCAGAGATTTCTTGTTTCTGGTATTTTCCCAAGGGGGTTGAAGGGCCGGATTAAGAAGGAGAGCTCCCAGAGAGAGCTGCTTGCTGACACAGCGCACCTGAATGAGACCCACTGTGCCCGCTGCCTGCAGCCCTACCGGCTCCTTGCGACCCCCAGAAGGCAGTGCCTGGACTGTCGCCTCTTCACCTGCCAGAACTGCGGCCATGCTCACCCGGAGGAGCAGGGCTGGCTCTGCGACCCCTGCCACCTGGCCAGGTGGGTCATGGCCTGGCATCCGAGGGACCCTGTGGGTACCAGGGCCCGATGGGTCTCCTGGGGGGGGGGTGCTGGCTGAAGAAGGGTGGGCATGGACACTCCCAGCGCCGTGCCTCGGCCTGAGCCCTCTGTCTCTGCAGGGTTGTGAAGATTGGCTCTCTGGAGTGGTACCACCAGCACCTGAGAGCCCGCTTCAAGCGCTTCGGGAGTGCCAAAGTGATCCGTTCCCTGTGCGGACGGCTGCAGGGGGCAGGTGAGGAGCGCACCCCTCCCCGGCCTCGCTCTTTGTTCCCATGTGTGTTTCAGGTTTCAGGACCAAGTAGATCCTTTGGAATGGGTGTGTGCCCCTGTCAGGCCCTCTCGGGTGTTTTGTACGAGGTTCGCTGCTTTCTGTGGCCCCCTGGGAAGTCCTGCATGCTGTCGACACCCAAACTGCTTGAAATCCTACCTTTCAAGGCTTCCTAACAGGTTGAGAACTCATAGCTAAGGTCTCGAACTCAGTGACTAGTCAAGTAACCAGGCTCTGGTTAATAGAACATGTTCTCCAGGCCCTTCCTCCCTGGGCGTCTGATTTGGGGCCTGGATCTTCTCATTTCCACAAACATTCCCTGTGCATCTGATGGGCCGAGGGGTCTTCCTGCAGCTGGAGGTCTGGACCCCGCCACAGGGCTCAAGGGTGAGAACCCCAGGGAGCAGGGCAGAAAGCCACACTGCAAAGCGTTTGAGAAACTCGACCCCAAAGGCGGCCCTGTTCACAGAGGCCACGTTGGAACCCCTGAAGACCTAGTATTGCTCTGGGAGGTGACGATTCCAGGGACTGGGCCAGCTCAGGAATCTGTGTCTTACGAAAGATTGTGGGGATTGCGAAGCCCAGCCGAGGTCCAGAGCTCCTGGAGCCAAAACCAACCCGCACCTGCCAATTTCAGAGTTGTCAGAGTTGTCACCACAAGGTGGCGCTGTGGGACAATAGGAACCCTGACTCCCCGCTGCTCCCACCTGGCCCCAGAGTCCTTGGGATGATGCCCAGGCTGGATTCTCCCCCAAGGGGCACCTGGGAGCACAGTTCACTGAGTCACAGAAGGTGCGGGAAAGAAGAGTCGTGTGTGTGCTTTCAAGTAGTCAAACTGAAAAAATAGAAATGATTGAAGTTACTGTTCTGAGGCCTGGCTGGCCAGGGTCGAACACAGACTGGTCCCCTAGGGTGGGGGATGGGGGTGCAGGGGATTCTCCCGGTAAACCTGCAGAGCAACCAGGGCATTTCCCAAGGCCCCCGCAGCAGGACGGGCGGATGCTGCCGGAGACGGCCGTCCCAGGGCCGGGAAGGAAATGAGGGGAAACCGGAGATCAAACACACGGTCTCGGGGGATGTCTTTCTTCCCAGCGCCTTTCCTTTGGTTCCAGGTTTACCTGACAGAGCGCGAGGCTCGCCTGACATCCACAGTAAGTCCTCGGAGCTCGTAGGGCTCGTGATTTTTCCCTCCTCCCTGTGAGAGCGGCTGAGAACTATCTTCCATGTCAGGATCAGGGACGGTCCTTCGGGTTTGCTCAAACCCTCATCCCAAGTGGAGAGAGAGATGTAAGGAGTCGGCGACCAAAAGGGGCGCAGAGCTCCTGTTCCTGTTCAGTCCTGGGGGCAGCTCCATGCTGACGGGCCACGCGCACACCCACACACACATGCACACACACAGACACACACGTGTACCCCAGGCCTCTGGGTCCCATGCCCACATTCCCTCCACGCAGGCAGAGCTCAGCTCAGTGTCTTCTCTCTGGTGGTTTGGGGTAAGTCTCCTCAAGATTCAGTCTAGAGAATGAAAATAATCAGCCTGTCTGCCCGGTGCATGGGTCCTAGTGTGGGGGCCTGCTGCATGGGGCACTCTCAAGTACAGTAAATGCCCGGCTCGTTCACACTCGAGACCTCCCCTGACCCAAAGTCACAGGGAGTGAGGGCTGGGGGGTGTGCAGGGGCAGCACGTGTGGGCTCAGCCCCACAGCCCACGTGCCCACAGTGCAGGGATATCCTCATGGTCCTTGAGGGAAAGTCGATGATCCATGCTCTAAAATCCCAGAGCTCATTTCCTGGAGGTCTGGAGATCTAAAGGAGAACAGGGGCCAGGTTAGTGTGAGTGGGGAAGCAGAGGGAAGAGGCTGTGATGGGGCTGCCCGGGTGCTCAGGTGAGGCAGGGGGCCTGGAGGGTGGAGGAGGGGTGGGCGCCCTGGGGCTGAGGCTCACCTCCTTCCAAGCTATGTCTGCAGACTGCAGATAAACTCATGAAATGACTGAGAAAACGTGATTTTGCTCTCAGCCTCCTTCACCCACCATAAGGCCAGGGATGTGGATTACCCGAGAAGGAGTCCCTGAATGGAGGACAAATGCCCGTTGGCATGATCCCTGACAAAACTGATGCAGAGTAGTCGTTTTCTTCTGGGGTTCAGACCAAGTCTAACTGATGCTTGGATAGGTCTTTGGAAGGCCAGCAGATGGTTTTGCCTGGATGTGTCATGGTGGGTGGATAGGTGGACACGTTTTTGCAGAATGCATGAATGAGTGGATGGATGGATAGTTGGATGGAAAGTGGATGAATGGGTAGGTGGGTGGGTGGGTGGATGGAGATGGATGAATGGGTGGTGGGTGGGTGGGTGGAGATGGATGAATGGGTGGCTGGATGAGTTGTAGGTAAGCAGGTGGGTGGGCAGATAGGTGGGTGAGTGGATGGGTTGTAGATGGTCGGGTTGGTTGGACGGACTGGTAGGTGGGTGGATGGGAGTGGGTAGATGAGTGGGGGGTGGGGGGTTGGGTGGATGAATGGGTAGGTGGATAGGTGGGCGGGGAATGAATGGTGGCCCCCAATCTCTCTCCCTGGGTTGAGTCATGCGTGCGTCTGTTGCAGGTGGGCCTGAGGCAAGCACTGGCGAGGGAAGTGGAGATAGTGAGCAGACAGATGAGGACGGGGAACTGGACACAGCAGCCCAGGCCCAGCCCATTGGCAGCAAAGTAAGTCTTCCCCGGTCACCCCCACCGCTTCCCCAGCTGGAGCCTGGGGTTCTGATGTCCTAAAAACCTCAGTGTTCTCCTTGACTTTACCGGTTACCGTAGCATGAGCACAGAGACCCTACCTCCCTGGCCGTGCCCGGAGAGTGTCTGAGACACCGAGCACCAAACGGGATCATGCCTTCAGCACATGGTATCACCATAACAAATCCCAGAGCAAACTATGGGGTGGACAGAGCCCTCGGGAAGCCCACCCGACCTGTCCGGTCTGGGTCCCAGGAGCACGCTCTGAGGTTGTGAGGGCAGGCAGGGGTCGCAGAGGGCACCCTGCTGTCTTGCCAGGTGGCTTTGGTATCCTTCAGGGAAGAGAACCTCTTTGACTCCCCTCTGAACATTTTACTTTTTTTATAGCCAGCTACGAGCCTTGCTTTTAGGTTCATTTCCATCTTCACTTATTTCGTAACATGTTTTTGGTGACAGACAAATGGAGTACCCCCCGGGGTTTCTGGAGATTGGAGGGGGGAATGACAGAAGGGGAGCTGTTTGGGGCGGGGGAGACAAGGAGTTTAGTTGGAGACACCGGGAGGAGACCAGGATCCATGACATTCAGTTCTGGCCAGGTCTGGCCAGTCTACAGGGGGAAAATTGTAGAAGAGCCACTCAGAGAGCTTAAATACTAGCCAGTGTCTGGAATATTCCCCATATCATGCCGTTAAAGCATCAAGATTAGCGTGAGGGAGGATTTCAGTAGGTGGGTGCTGTTTATCTGGACAACTTGGAGTTCTCCCCCACCTCTGGGACCTTGCAGGGGGTGCCCCTCACCTGCCTGAACCATCCGTCCCCCACCTCTCAAGGGAAAGAAGTATCTGTGAGCCCCAGAGGAGCCTGCCTGTGCTCCCCGCCCCCCATCCCGAGGCTGCTGTGTCCTCGGCACATCGGAGCAGCCTTGGGCCCCTTGGGTCCAGCAGGTGTTTCCTTCCGCTCCTCTAAGAGAGGCTAAAGAGGCAGACCTTGCAGGGGATTCCGAGGGGGGAGCCCTCTGGGCCCCTTAGTGCTGCCTTGAGCTCCTTCAGGTTTGTGTCTAGGATGGGAGGTGAGGGTGCCCCTGAGGGCGCTCGCCCTGCCCAGGGCAGAGGGTCCCAGGTCCTTGCCATCCAGCTGACCCTGACTCTGCTCCTCTTGCCCACATCTGCACCTAAGAAAAAGCGTCTCTCCATTCACGACTTGGACTTTGAGGCTGACTCTGACGACTCAACTTGGTCTGGCTGTCACCCCCCAGATTCGTCCCCAGTCCCAGCAGCCACGGACAGCCTGCAGGTCAGTGGGCTCTCGTTTCTGCCCCCGTCCTTCCCAGGATAACCTGAGCGACAGGTGCTCGGGCCCCAGTTTGGGGACGGCATTCTGGGAAGGAGTTTGACGGCCATAGCAGGCCTAATGGGCCTGATGGGCTGGGGGGAGGGGGGAGGGAGTTGGGGTGCTGAGGATCTGGGATCCCACAGGATCCAGAAGCTTCACACCCCCCATCTTTGCAGAGATGGGGCTGGCCCCTTGGAAAAGTGGAGTGCAGGAGGGGAACCAAGGCTGGACAAATGAGGGGCCCCGGGAATTCGGATGGGCTGCTTGTCAGGGGAGCGGGCCAGAGGAATGCTGTCTGTCCTGGACTCAGGGCCTGATAGGTGCCTGGGCATCCGTCCAGCAGTTCCAGGCCCAAGCTGGGCGGGGCTGCGTCTGCCTGGGCTGATCCGCAGACTGCTTCAGGGGAGAGGACAGCAGGGCAGCAAGCCGGCACCCCAGAGGTCTTTGGACAACAAGTCCCGCTCCAGCTGCAAGACCAGCCCCTGTGGCCTCTGCTTCCTGTGGTCTCCGGGCCCTGAGGACCGCTTCCTCCCTGCCCCCTCAAGCTGGAAAGGAGCTGGGGCATGTGACTTCCAGACACCCTCAGTACCTTGTATCCTTGGGGGCAAGGGCACAACAGAGAGAAGCTTCTGCCAGCCAGAGGAAGGGTAGAGGAGGAGGGGCTGGGGCTGCAGCCGAGGGGCCCCCAGGGGTCCTGCCATGCTCCCGCTCACCTTTCTGGGAGTATTAAGGTATATGCAGTTAGAACAACACATCCCCCCCGCCCAGCCCAGAAAATAGCTCCCCCACCCGCCTCCTCGGGGCCTCAGGCTCTAGGTGGGTCAGAGCCCTGAGCTGTCAGATGTGTTCCCTTGTACAGTGAGTGGCCCAGGGTCTCGAGAGCCTCCCAGCCTTCCACGGACACATGATACAGAGTGGGCAGTAAATGGTTCTCTGCAGGATTTCTGCAAATAAAGGGACCTGAGTTGCAAGGGGCCAGAGCAGGGAGTGCCTAGCGTTTGCTCCCGTGAGGTCTGGAAACCCTCAGACTAGGATGGAAAGACCCATGTGCCAGGGAGCTGCCCTTCCTAGTAAAACCTCACGCACCCTTCAGGTCCCGTGTGCTCAAACCTTCATGGATGAACCCCGTGCCAAGGACGCCTCCCCAGAGGCCATGGTTGCCCCTGGATGCCAGCCCCCTCCAGAAGAGCAGATGGACAGCCTCTCCCCTGTGGGACAGGACACCCTCACTGAGCTCTGCGTCCCTGGAGAGTCCCGCAGGACAGCCCTGGGGACTGCTGCTGCAGCTGGTAGGTCCCTTGATGGGCTCTGCATTGGGGAAGGGGTCAGCAGAAAACCCACCCACTGCCCTGATTTGTGCAGACACGCCGGCCGATTGATAGCAACCCCTTCCTTCACCGCCTTGTCTGGCATGTCTGGTCCTGGTAGACACCACTCCCCACCCACTGCCCCCCACCCCCAGGCTGGGTGCTGCCGTCCTGACACTCAGAAGTCCCAGCATCAATAGCTCAGCTGGTCACATAGCTTGTTATCAGCTGTAGGGAGGGTAGTGAGCTAGCTTGGGGTAGAGACAGGCAGGTGTCCCTGCAATGATTAGGATCACTGGTCACCTGGACCATCCATCCTGACCAAAGGACAGGTCAGGTCCAAGCCTGGGGACTGACACTGCACCTGGGGATGTACTGTACTCCTGGGGACGGATGGCGCATTTGGAATGGATGGTGCACTTGAGGACAGATGGTGTACTTGGGGATGGATGGTACATTTGGGGACAGATGGCGCCCTTGGGGGGACAGATGGCGCCCTTGGGGACAGACGGTGCATTTGGGAATGGATAGTACACTTGGAGGAGGACGGTACTCTTGGGGATGGACAGTGCACTTGGGAATGGACGGTACTCTTGGGGACGGACAATGCAGGTCCCGTTTGGGCACTGCTTCCCCCTGGTCCACCGCCAGCTCCCAGCTACGAATCGTGAGGTCTGCAAGTGCTGAGAACTAGACTTGCTTAGTTTAATTTTGTTGTCAGACAGCGCGCTTCATAATGAAATCCTGAATTGCTGTCTTTTCCTGTGCCCTGTGGGAGTGTGGGTTCAGGAGTTCAGACACCCTAATGCAGGAACAGATGAGATCACAGAGGCAGCCCGGCCCTCCCCCTCCCACGTGGCCACCGCGTGGGGCCAGCTGCCGGGAAATGTGGTTAAGACACCTCCTGCCAGGAAATCGGTCCCCTTTCCATTTTTCCTTTTCATTATATTATAGGGAACATAATCTCATGGTCCACAGGCTGATTAGGGTGCTGGAGGCATTTGGGGAGGAACATGGGGGCTTTACTTCCCGCTGAACAGTGAATAAATGAATCTGCATTGAACAGGTCATAGGATGGGGGTGGACAGGGACGTCACAGACTCCCTGACCCCCACCATGATCCCGTCCCACGGTGAGGACACCGATGGGGTGGCAGGCAGGGAGGGAGAGGCCGAGGGAGACCACGTTTCTGACCAACCAGCAGTTTCACTTCATCCCTGGAACGGGGAGCATCTCAGGGGACATGCTCCCGACACGCAGGGGCATCGTCTGAGGCTGGGTGGAACGTGGCAAGCCGCTTGTTCCACCAGCTTAGCCATTGTGACTCGGTTTCTCCTCCCTGTGAAGAGGGCTCATGCCTGGCGTGCGACACCGCTGTAGCCACTAAGCAAGATTGTAGTGTCACAAATGTAGCGACTTAAAACAGCGGATCTCCATCCTGTCCGTATGGGAGGGAGTCCGGGCACTGCCAGACTGTGTACCCAGCATGCGGTCTCCCAAGCTGAAGCCAGTGGGGCACGGGGTTGCAGTCTCCCTGGAGCTCAGGGCCCTCTCCCAAGCTCGTTCACCTGTTGGCAGGACTCACCGAGCCAATGGGGCCTGGTGCCTGTGGAGGACAGTAGCGGCCATGCACAGTGACTCCCATGCGGCCAGTCCTGGCCACCTCTCCCTCTGACTCCACCTCCCAGGGAGGGGTCTGGAGCCCTGGGGAGGGACCTTCCAGTGAGGCCATGGGGACAGTAGGTCCCCCCAATCTGGAGCACAGGATGAGCATTTTTGGGCATGCTGGAGGTGATCCATGCCCACACAGAGATGTGAGAAATAGCCCTCAGGGACCAGCATGGACAGACTTTCCAGAGCCCACACCACTCATGGACGCTGCCTGGGCCCCACATCAGCCACGCTATGGGCACACAGTTTTGCGTGGTGGAATTTCCTGTACTGTGGTCACCTGGCTGACGTGGTCTCTGCTCCTCTGGCCCCACTGAGAGTTCCGGGCAGGATCCTGCTTTCTGAAGGTCCCGTGTGAGGGCTTGGGATCTGCTCCGCTCTGACCTTGATCTAAGATTCTCTGCTCCCTCGCCTCGGGGGACTGAAATCACGTCTTCGGTTTCTGTCATCTCTTGTTTTTCTTTACTGGGAAAAGCGTGTGCACTGGCTTCCAACTTTTAGCTCTGGATAATGTGATCCCACTCTCACTTCAAAGGGAGGAGCATCACCGGGAGTGAGCAGCTCCCCTCCCAGTATCTGGCCGACATGGACACCTCGGAGGACGATGGCGAGAGCCCCAGGGCTCCCCACGCTGCCTCCCACCCTTGCAGAGGAGGAGGCCACACCCCGTCCCAGAGTCAGGTAAGGCACCTGCGAAACTTTCCTTCCTGCTGATGCTTTGGATGGAGATTTTTTAACCTTCATGCCAAGCTGCTTTGGAGAAATCAAAGCTTTTGATGCTTTCAAGCCGCACGTTTGCCCAGGCCTGTGTAGCAGAGACGCGCGAGCAGTATCATCCAAATGTCCGCTGTCCTGTTGGCATGAAATCCACATAATGTAGAATTCACCGTCCTGAAGCTCATGTTCACTGCACTCAGTGCGTTCACAGCCTTGTGCAGCTGACCCCTCTGTCGGTCCCAAAACGTCACCGCCCCAGAGGGAAGCCGATCCCGTGAGCTCCCATCCGCTCCCTCCAGCTGAGGCGGCCACCGGCCTGCTTCCCGTCTCCGCCATGGGCATCGCATCCAGACAGGAGCGTTCACCACATGATGTGCGTGCCTGGCTTTCTGCATGCAGAGTCACGGTCTCAGGATCCGTACTGTGGCCTGTTCAGTGCTTGGTTCCTCTGGAGGCAGATACTTAGCTTACGCCCCATCAAGCATTCTGTCATTTACAAGAGGAGCAAATACTCCACCATGGTATGCCTTTAGTAGATGTTCCGCAGGTTTTAAGAAAATTTAACTTGACATGCAAAACACGTGTTAAATGAGGGAGACTCACTCACGTTGTAGACCCTGATTTATGATGTAAATCACAAGATTCCTCTGAGTATCCCGGGTTCCCTTCCCTGAATTTAAACCATGGTCCCACTTATAGACAGCAGAGTCAGATGGAAGCAAATACATTTTATGGGAGGAAAGGCCACTACACTTTATACGAGGACAGCCCGACCATAGGCTGATGCATACTCATAGAGACCCTGGCAAGGCCCAGCTCCTACAGAGGA
This sequence comes from Neogale vison, assembly GCF_020171115.1. Lineage (NCBI taxonomy): Eukaryota > Metazoa > Chordata > Mammalia > Carnivora > Mustelidae > Neogale > Neogale vison. Next base: position 44,514,222 of record NC_058093.1, read on the forward strand.
GATCTTGGGATTAGGGCCTTTTGTTAGTGAGCAGCCAGAGGCAGGAAATCAAGAGGAGAGCCCTGCTCTGGATGGAATCCCGGAGGCAGCTCAGCCACGGCTGGTCTCAGGCATGTGTTCAGGAGCGAGGACTGACCCAGGCTCCAGTACGTGGCTCAGAGCTCCTCCTGGGACCCTCAGGGAGACTTGAGGGGTGGGAGGTGCCTCTGGGGATTCTCCCTTCAGGGGACCCAGGGATGGAGCTCAGGCTGTCAGGTGGAAGGAATGACTGATGTTGAGTGTGTTCAGAAAAGGCGGAAAGCAGCTGGGACCCATGAGGCTGTGCTTGGCCCCCTTCTAGACGCAGGTGGGAGGGGCCGCTCTGCAGGGAGCTAGGGCCTTCCCCCGCCCCTTAGCCTTGTGCGCACTCTGACAACCCAGGAGGAGCTTCATCTGACACAGCCCCAGCCCACACATGCCCTAGAACTCCTGCCTGTCACTCTAGCAGCACCATCCATGGCCCTTGGTGACTAATGGAACTACCCAGTGGGACCCACCTAGTGGGACCCGGACTTTGCTGAAGCCTCTGTCCCCAGCAGCAGAGGTGCCAGCACGGGGCGGGACCCCCACTGGGCGGGTGGGGTGCCAGCCCTCCCAAGTCTCAGCGGATGCAGGAAAGGTGAGAGGCTCTTCCAACCTTGATCCTCTGTCCAAGCCTCCGGAAATGGTATCTGCCGAAAAAAAGCAGCAGACTTGTAGAAGGAGCACTTCTTCACATGGCTTTTGAGGAATCGGTGTATGTTTTTTGTTTTAAAATTGGGCTAATGTCAGCAGAACAGGAATGTGAAGTCTCTCCCTCTCCAGAGTCCATGCCCTGAGGCCCAGCTGACTCTATTTCCTGGAGCACTACCCAGAAGCTTCCCACAGCCATGGGCTAGAGGTTCTCTGTGCCCACCTCTGCCTCTGGAAGAAGGGTGCTCTCCCTCTGCCCTGAGCACAGCAGGGTGTGAAAGACCCTGAGAAGGTCTGCAGTGAAAGCCGGCCAGCATTCTCCACCCAGAGTGGCTCACACTTCTTGGGGCCTGGACCCTCTTTTACAGAAGAGTGAGGAAACACTACACAGGAAAGTAACCTTTGATCAGACCAGGGGTCAGCCCCCAGCAGGACTGGGGGATGGTGGTGGAGGGGCGGCGAGGCCAAGGCAGGGACCTCCCTATGTGGCAAAGGCACAGTGGACAGAGGAACCCTGAGTCAGATGACAAGGTGATAAAGACTGGAACTGTCTGTTTTCAGTAAGTTTTTAATTTAACGACTGTAGTAACTTTCAGTAAAACACATTCCCTGACATCTGGCCAGCCCTCCTGGTATGTGCCATCCTTCCTGCCTCCTTGAATGATTCCCTATTTCATGCTTGGAGCTCGTCTCCAACTCCACCTCCCCCAGCCTCTCCCAGAGCACGTGTCCCACACATCTTTGTGTAAAGGCCAAGTGGGCAGCAGGCCAGGTACCCCGGGGAAAACCCAGGGCCGAGCATTCCAGGGGTCCCTGCAAGGGGCTGTGGGTCCTGTTGATGAAGTTCTAGAACCTAGGTGAGGTTTGGTAGGCTGAGGTCCGGAGCTGATGACCAAGAAAGTATTCTTGAGACATCTTTGGTGCAAAATGGTGGTTTATTAAAGGACGGGGACAGGACCCATGGGCAGGAAGAGCTGCTGCCCAGGGTTGTGAGGGATGGCAGGTTCTATACCTTGCGGTTGGGGGAAGGTGAGGGGAAGGAGGTTTCAATGGAGTTTTCATATGCTAAAGAGGGCCTACAAGGTGCCAGGATGTCCCGGGCCTACCGTGGCCTTGCCCTTGCGGCTGGATCAATGTTGTCCTTAGACCAGCCATTAACATTAAGATAGTTGGGAGACTTTTTGGTGGGATGTCACAATCCTGCTATCAATCGTCTTTGTTAGTGAGATTTAGGACATTTGTAAGCCAAGGGAGACCCCTGTCTTGCAGGATTGTGAGCTCTGCAAGTTAATTATTTGCTTATTGTTCGTGGCAGTCAGGGCTGCCTGAGGGACGCTACACAGAGGACTGAGGGGGAGCGGATGGAGAGGGGGTGCAAGGCGCCAGCTTTTGCTATGTCTTCAGCCAGCCCCGTGCTCCCTCATCACTGTCACCCCTCAGCTCTTGTCTCTCCTCTAGCCCCAGATGAGAACAAAAACCCCAGTTCCTTGTCTCGGGGTGATTTTCTTTTTTTCACTCTGGAAGTGACATTTGACAGCAGCTGTGTCAGGCACCGGTGGGTCACCCTCTTCTTCTCAGTGAGGGGGTGGGGTCTTCCGTGCCGGTCACGTGTCCCCGGAAGACGGAAGCCGTCTGTGCGCACTCTCAGCCGGGTATCGATCCCACCTCTCCAGCCCAGGCAGCCAGACGGCGGCTCGGTGACTGGCAGTCGCTCCAAGTCCTCACCCAGCGGTGACGGTGACGTTTCTCAGCTTTTGTATTCTTCTTTGGGCAGCTTTGCCCACTCAAAGCCCTGGGTGATGGGAAGATCAAACCAATTACCTACCGAACAAAGCAAACGCATCCTGTCGCTCAGCGTTTCCCTTTGAAAACAGGGTGAGATTCGGAGGAGATAATGGCAGGAAGGACGCACCTGCCGGGCTTGGAGGAAAGGAAGGATTGATTTTCTCGGGTCTGGTCTGGGCGCTAATAGACTCTGGTGACTCAGGAGAGGAGGAAGTTGTCCTTTTAGTCACTTGAGGCTGTTAGCTGGTGCCTCCTGGCCCAGAGCGACCTGAGGCTCTTGCCAGCTAATGACTTTTAGTTCGAGCAGCCTGGCATAATGAATTAGCGCCTTCCTGTGCCGACCAGGAGTGGCAGTGACCACAGCTACCTTATGGTAGTGACACATCATACCTTTCAGATCCAGCTGCCTCGCTTGCTGAATTTGTCATTCTTCTTGCTCACCCCTTGCCCTCTCTTGTGGTGCCACTCCCAGATTTTACTTGGTGTTCTAGAACTCTCAGTGTCAAAACGGGCCTTGCACTCCCCTTCCCAGGTCCCGTTATGGATGGTGGCCTTAGCTTTCCTTCCAGTTCTTGGGAATTTAGTGCTTCTGCGGTGATGGGCCCCAGATTCCTGCTGATGAGAGTGGGCTCTGTCTGCCGGCCACTCCCTCATCTTGGGGACCCCATTTAGGGTCGGAGGGAAGAACTGTCCTCCCATAGTAAAAGTGTCCCCAAAGGAAAGCTCAGTGTCTTGGTCATGAATGGTGGATCTTTGGCCTGGGTGGCGACAGGATCACAGGAGTGCCCCACCCTACAGACCCTGGTTCACGAGGGCCAGGACTGGCCCCAGCACAGGCACTGGGGGCAAGTAATGGAGACTTCCCCCAGAGCCCTGTCTCTGAGCACAGTGTACACAGAGGACCAGCTGAATGCCAGTCTGTTTGGTGGTCTCAGTGTCTCACAGGCTGCAAGCCCACAGATGCCGACAGAGAAGAGGAGACCCTCAGGAGGAAGCTGGAGGAGCTGACCAGCCACATAAGTGACCAAGGAGCCTCGTCCGAGGAGGAGGGGAGCAAGGAGGAAGAAACCGAACTGGACAGGAGCCCCTCCATCAGGGACCTCCCGGGGGCAGGCCTGGAGGTGAGGCTGCCTGACTGGGCTCGGCAGGACCTGGGCAGAGGCAAGAGCTCTTGACTCCCGGGCCAGGAGGCAAGAGCTTGTGACTTAGCTCCTTTCCCACCCCAGACAGCCAGCCAAGCTCTTGGGGACCCTGGGCCCCAACAAGAGCTGCATGGGAGGCTTAGCCCCCAGCCAGCCAGCTAGTCACCCAGCCCCAAGTTCAGAGGAAAGAATGCCGTAGGATGGGCCCATCTTGGGGAGCGCCCTGCTGTCTCTCCTGCTGGTCGTCACGCTCCATGCCTCCCTCTCCCAGGTGAGCAGGGCTGTGGGCCAGATGTACAGACAAGAAACCATCCCCGGGGACCCTCAGGACCTTGTGCAGCCCAGCAGGACCACAGACAAGGAGCTGCTGGAGCTGGAGGACAGAGTGGCTGTCACAGCCTCAGAGGTTCATCAGGTGGAGAGTGAGGTAACACCAGACCCGGGGGCGGGGGGTCTCCAGGCGGAATCATGGTGGGATTCTGGCAGCTGTGGACAGTGCACCAAAGCTCCAGAACAGGAGCTTGGGGTTTCTGTGGGGATTGCCCACACCACCACCCCTGTTTTCATCCCATTTACCTTGGGGAGAGGCAAGCAGGGTGTTCAGCCCTACAGGAATGATGCTGACGCTTACCCCTCCCTGTCCCAGGAGGAGGGACCTTCTCCAGAAGCAGGCTCCAGTTTTAGGACAAGCCTGGGGTCTGGAGCAGACTCTGACCCGAAGGTCATCCTGTGAGCCCAAGTGTGGGTCCTGGACTCAAACATCAGGAGCCTACAAAGGTCGAAGGACACTGCAGGGTCTCTCAGGGACAGCCAAGATGACTGAGCTCTGCTCTGCCCTCCCCCGGTGTCCCCCAGAGAAAAGAGGGTCTGCCCCTTGGGCTGCAAGGGGAGTCCGCACCCACGGCCCTTTCTCACTTCTGCTCATCAGCAGGTGCCCACCAGGAGTAAGGAGCGTGTCTCCAGAGCTGTGCCTGTTGGGGACAAGCCACCCCGAGGACTTTGTGTTAGTTTATTCCTTCTTGCTCAGAAAATGATTTTCAAACTCCTGAAAATGGCAAGGCACAAAGGCACAGCTGTTGCACTCTTTGATGGAGCCTTGCCTTCATGGAGTTTATGCTTTCGTGGAAGGAGATAGAGGCCAAGCCAATGACCAAGGATTGGTTCTTGAAGCCAGTTGTGCAGAGAGGAAGTGAGGGTGGCTTGGAGGAGCCCCCAGGTGGGCTGCTCAGCAAGGAATATTGCAAGAAGGCAGCAGCACACATGTGTGGAGGTCCTGGGGTGGTCTTGAACTTGGCATGTTCAGGAAGGAGCATTGAAACCCTGAGCCTAGGGCAGACGGAGTGAGGGGGAGAGGGTAGGAGACTGCTGCAAGAGGAGGGCAGAGTCCAGAGAGCCGTTGGAGGGACCAGAATAGGGGTGATGGGGCCTTGATTCTGTTTCCAGAAATTACCTTTGGCTACTGTGGGAGCCAGGGTTGGGGGCCCATTTAAAATGATGCAGGAAGGCAGGCTCTGCCAGACGCCAGTCAAGCCTTTGCCCGTGGTGTAGGCCTGTCTCTTAGAGCTATGGTGACACTGTCCGCTGTCCCTGCCCCTCCTGCCATCCCTGGGGGGAGCCAGATTTCCCGATGTGCCTGAAAGTGTACAGAGCCCCCCTCCTCCTGCATGGGGGTGATCCTTGAAGCAACCCCTCCTCGACAACCATGAAGATACATGAAAATGGGCCCCCAGGAATCGCATCTGTTGGGACCCCATCTTAAGGGGACTGTAAGAAAGCTGGTGAAGGGGAGGCTACTCTTCCTGGACTGTGATGTCAAACTGGTGCATCAGAGTGACGTCCGTGTGTCTGTCCTTTTTCCTGCCAGGTCTCCAACATCAAGTCCAAGATTGCCGCCTTGCAGGCTGCAGGGCTCACTGTGAAGCCTTCGGGAAAGCCCCGGAGGAAATCTAACCTGCCGGTGAGTGCAGGAAGCCCGGCGCCTGGCTTTGGGCCCAGAGCCCCTGCCAGAGCCACCCCCAGGGGCCTGAAACCAACAGGCTGACTGGCCCCCTCCCTTCCCACCCTGCCAGCCTGGCTGGGTGTGACTGAAACAGATTCCCTGGGGACAGCAGGGAGGGGGCTGCCCCCCACCCTCCACAGTAGGTCTGGGACCAACACTCATCCGCCCAGAGTCCAGCTGGGGTCCCCGGAGCCGGTCACACCGGTGGGGCAACCTGGCAGGCAAACGCAGGGTGGTCCCGGGGGAGCCCCAGGTCTGGCTGTAGGAGGTACACAGGACATTTGAACTTCAGATAAATGACGCGTCACTTTCGAGTAGGACTATATCCCCTGCGATACTTGGAGCAGACTTATAAACCGTATTCGTCGTTTCTGAATGTCAAAGCTAACGGGCTGTCCTGTGTGTTACTGGGCTGAACCTGGCAGCCCAGGCCACTGGGCTGGTGAGCTGGGGGCTGACGGGCCTTCCCTGAGCACCTGGCCCCGTGTTTACGGAGAAAGGCCATGCCCCTGTCCCGCCGGTCCTCCTGGGGCGGGTGTCAAACAAGCCACCGTCAGGTACAGGCCTTTTCTTTGCCCCCAGATATTTCTTCCCCGGCTTGCTGAGAGACTGGACCGGAATCCTAAGGATCCGAACGCAGACCCCATGGAGGAGGTATGTGTCGTTCCAAGAGGAAGAGATCGGGGCCACTCTCTGGCAGCACAGCGAGCAGGGAGCTGACACGTGTCAGTGGGGCTGACCCGGACACACCTTGCAGCTCAGCCTGCCCCGCAGGGCGGCTTCCCCAGAGGCACACATGGGGACAGATGGTGTCAGAGCATTGGTTGGGGAAATCCAGGAAAACCCAGATGAGGAGCGGGAAGGTGGGACAGACAGGAGGAGGCCAGCAAGCCTCCCACCTCGGCAGACCCCACGCAAGGTATCTGTGGCTCCCAGTGACGCCCCGGGCATTGTCCTGTGTGGGTCAAGGAGGCCTCATGGACCCCCCCACCAATGCCATCAGTCATGGATGAGGTCTGTTCTGGGCTCTTCTCCCTGGCCCCATGTGGGCTGGCGGGCTCCAGAGGCCTGGGGACAGGCCTACCAGGGGGACGTGGGGGCCAGCTGTGGAAGCATCAGGAGTGCATGCGGTGTTACGGGGCCCGGGGTGTGGGAGACGGTGGCCCTGCTCACAGTGTGCAGGGCATCTCCAAGGTGTAGGCCGTGTGGTTGGGGGTGCGGTTGGAGGCACCCTCCCCAGTACCCCGAAAGAGTGGCGTCTATTCCCAGTCCTGCCTGCTGCCTGATGTCCCCTCGGAGCCACAGTGAACGCGCAGCACTTCTGTGTGTCGTGACAGTGACACTGGTAGCTCTTTAGAGTTAAAAAACTGTGCTTTTCTGAAGGCTTCTTGCATCTGAGGCTTACAAACCTGGTGAGGAAGCATTGCGGTTAACCCTGTTGTCCCAGTGAGCAGACCAAAGCCCAGAGAAGTATAAATGACAGGATAAATGTTGAAGGGGTCTCAGCCCGGGCCCCTGGGCCCTGACCTCCCACCCTCTTCTGGAGGCCCTGGAGCTTTCTGATGGGCTCAGGGAAGCCCAGCCCTGGAGGCCTCTCCAGCAGGCTTTCAGGTGCATCCCCCACACCAGCCAGGCAGAATACCAGGCCAGACGTGGGAAGATTTCCAGGGGAGTGAAGCCACCTGCTCATGGCCAGGAAGGCAGAACAGGGAGAGGACAATCCCATCGCGGAGAGGCAGTCAGCAGGAGTGAGGGTGACGGGAAGGCATGGGGACCAGCAGCCACGGGATTTGGGAACATGTGAGGAGCGGGTAGTCTCCCACTAACCCCAGGAAGGGGCTACTGCCTCATTTTCCAGATGAGTTCAGAGAGGACACACAGTCGTCCACATCATGGGGGTGGGTGGGTGGTGCCTGGACTTGAACCCAGGTCCGTGGGGCTGAAATGTGTGCTCCCCCTGCCCTCCCGCCCACCGCTGACAAAGGTAAGCGTCTCTTTTATGCTCTGATATTTGGTGTTTCATTTATCGATACCGTGCATTTTAATATTGATAAAAGTTCCAATATTGCCAAAGAACAGAAGGCAGCGGACGGAATTCACTAGAATCTGGAAGAATCGTGCGAAGTCCCAAGTTCGCTCCCCGTGTTGCTAAGAATGACAGCAATTCATGATACCCAGAGACGTCTTCTTTCTTCTAGGTGACAGTGGCGCCCTATCTTCTCAGAAGGAAGTTCAGTAATTCCCCGAAAAGCCAAGGTAAGAGTTAGCGGCTTCCCTCATCCCCGCAGGCTGGGAAACGAGCTGGAGAGTATGGGAGTGGCCAGTCGGGGTTCTGCGTTTCTGGGTCATCCCCACGACACAGCGTCTCCTGCCCCGGAGCCTGAAGGGCCCTCCCTGAGCCACCACACCAGCAGGAAGCGCTGCGGTGGCTGGGTGTTCTGGAATTCTCTGCACTGAGGACACAGAGGAGGTGACGCTGGTGTTCTCCATGTTTTGCATTGTAAATGGCTCTCCGGCTTGAGCAGCTCCCGACCCCCTCAGGCAAAGCACAGAACACGACTTAGCTTCCCTTGATGTCTCAGTAGCAACAAGGACATCAGCTTCGCTCAGGGTGAATGGGAGGGAAGGCCTGGTTGCCTTTCCCGTGGTGCTCGGCTGGGCTGCCGGGATATCGTGTGCTGGTGCGTTGCTCCCCTTGCAGCCCGACCACGGGTCACCAGAGGGAAGCAGCCTCCTTTCCGTCAGGGTTTAGTCCCCCCACTGCTCTGCCAGGCCTCTGAGCCGCCATGGCATCTCCTCTTGTCCCTACATCTGAGCTGCCCTCACAACCCCGTCGTTACAGCTCTGCCCACAGCCACGGCCCCAGCACGCAGCTCCCTCTGTGTTCCTCTTCTGCTCCCGAACAATCGTTGGCTCCCACCTGCCGGCAGAATGAGTGGGATTTCTTAGCACAGCCTTCCAGACTCTCACCTTCCAGCCCACACAGGAGCCCTGGGTGAACAAGACACGCTCACAGGCACATGTGGGCATTGATCGCTCTGTGCACACACACACCTCCGTACCTTTGCCTGGGCTGAGCCTTCTGCCCAGAGCCCTCCTCACTCCCTTTCCTACTCACCTCTGCCTTCCGAGGCCAAGTGCATTGTCTCCCCCACCCCAGGAGTTTCTCCACCACCTCCTCAGAGCAGGTCTCTGCACATCCCTGTTTGTGCCCTGCTCTCCTCCATGCAGCTGCCTCTCTGCACCCCAGAGCTCCCTTTCCAGCATTTCCATCAATTTACATTTCCTCCACCAATATATCCCTGTAGCCAGTCAGGTCAGGCCGGAGACAGGGCAGGTCCCGAGACCCTCTGAGGTGAAGCCCCCACTCAGAGCCATGAGGCCACCTGCCAAGGGCCGGGAGGAGGCTCCTGGAGCACATGCACCAGCGCGGGGGGGAGCTTCCAGCAAGTGCCACAGCTCCCACCCAAGTGAGGGCTCCCAGTTGAGCGGGAGGAGCCCAGGTGAGCGCCTGGTGTCCGTCAGAGGCCGATCACCTAGTCCCAGTTCCCCTGGAGCTGGCAGGCTTCCCAGGGGCTGAACAGCCCGGCTGTGGCTGCTGGTCCCCACACGCTGCTCCTGCCACCACAGCCAGTCTCGGCGGAGCGGCTCTCAGCTGTGGGCCAGACATCCATCCCCACATCAGAAAGATTCACTGCCGCATGGCTGGGATCTCTGGGTGAGCAGTTCCCTCCGTAGAGTTTGGTCCGGGAGCAGGAACACGTAGCAAATCCTGGCAACACTTTCTCCACCCAAAACGGAACCCCGAGCTCGTTTGCCAGCCCCCTGCATAAATGCGACCATCAGCCCTCCTTTGTAGCCTCTGCCAGTTTCCATGGAGTAAACCTGTCCGCGGCGGCTGAGGTCAGGCTGCCATGTCACAGAACATGGGGCTGGGCAGAGGAGACGCAGCCCAGCACCCCCTGCACCCCTGCCCCGAGGAGCAGGTACATGTCAGGCGGCCCCCCGACATCTGCGCTGGCTGCCCGCCCCCAGGGTTTGCTCACCTGTGGCTCACAAACAGCTGACTAGGTTGGGAAAACAAATCCCCCTCTACATGACTGAAGCCCTGAGGGGGGGCACCCTCTGTTCTGAGGGGCACAGCATCCCCCCCAGGCCCATGGCACATCACAGAACTGAAGGAAATGCCGTAGCGTTCTGCGTTTCACTCGAAGGAGCATTTCTGCCACCGCCATGAGATAGGGTTTTAACGCTCGCTCCAAGGCAAGGGAGAAAGAATAGCACTAAACTGTGTGTTTTCTCCTGCGCTCCCTGAAGGTAAAGACGGGACCTCCTTTCATCGGCAGTTGGCGTACCGCGGGTCCCTGACACAGAGAAACCCCAACAGCAGGAAGGGGGTGGCCAACCACAGCTTTGCGGTAAGCCCGTCTCCTCCCTCCTGAGGCGTCTTGAAAGCCCCGGGGCCCCTTCTCCAGTTTCCGTGCTGGCGTTAGGACTCCAGAGCAGAGAAAATGGGAGAAGCTAACAGAGTGAAATCAACCAAAGATTTAAAGAAAAATTGAAAACGTTTCTTAAAGATATCAGAATATACCAGTGATATGGGCTCCGCTTACCCTGGGCTGAGTCTCGACTTGGAGAAGGGGACCCTCCGTGACAGAGTACACTGAGGGAAGGGGACCACCCACAAGACAGTGAGAACACTCAGGGGAGGGGACCGTCCATGAGAGGGAGGACACAGAGGAGGGGGCAGCACCCGAGGCAGTGAGGACACACTCCTCAGCCCTAACAGCTCACCCGTGCAGTAAATCTCATTCAGCAAACCACGTGTGCAGATGTTGGGGTCAAGGCTGTCCCCAGGGGCCATGGGAGAGAGCACTCTGCAGAACACCTGGGCTGGCAGCCCCTCACAAGAACTCGGGAAGGCTCCTGCTGCCCTGCGTGGACACCGCCTGTCCAACAGCACCTCACACATGTGGCTCTGTGGCAGCTCAGAAGAGGTCATCTCTGGGGACCTCGAAGTCATGCCCATGTCCTGTGGATGGCCTTGATGACTTGGGGCCGGTGGCTGCAGTCAAGGCCCAAATGCCCCGTTCCCCCCCAGTGGCTGTCCACTCCCACAGGCGCTGTATTCTTTCCTCAAACTCCATTTTTAAAAGGGTTTCCAAGCATCTGACACTAGGGACGCACGAAGGTGGGGAAAGGCTGTTCCTAACTGTGTGAGCTCGTACTGGCAGACGGGGAGGGGTGGCTCGCCATCTTTAGGTCACCCCAACAAGGGGACAAGGACAGGCGTAGGGGTTGCTGGGAAAGGGTAGAGGTGCCTGCGGGCCTGACAGAGGGCTGGTGACCATTAGTAAGAAACTGACCAACAGGGACTTAAAAGTCTAAATGCTTTCAAGTTCGAAAATACCTCCCTGGGTTTCAGAGCCTTAAATTTTCAGATACTTTCTATCTATACGCCCCCTCTGATGAGGGGCAGGTGCCGCTGACCCAGCGTCACAGCTGGGGGAGCAGAGGCAGAGACACTGTGTAGAAGCCCTATGGTGACTGACCAGCACCTTCTGACCAATGTGTACATGTGTCTGTGTTGCTGTGTGCATTCATGTGTATGTGTGTGTACAAGTGTACGTCTGTGTTTGTGTGCCCCTGTGTCTGCGTGTGTGCACCCTTGTATGTAAACACACTCATATGTCTGTGTACGGGCCCACTTGTGTCTGCATGTGTGGACACACTCCTGTCTGTGTGTGCATGTCCACGTATGTCTCTCTGTGTGTGTGCACTCCTGTGTGTGCACCCTCATATGTCTGTGTGCGTGCCCATGTGTCTGTGCATGTGCACACACTCATGTCTGTGTTGCTGTGTGCACTCCTGTGTGTGCAACATGTGTACATCTGTTTGTGCATGCCCATGTGTCTGTGCATGTGCATACACTCATACGTTCGTGTTGCTGTGTGTACTCCTATGTGTGCACACATGTACATCTGTGTGTGTGCCCCATGTCTGTGTGTGTATGCCCACGTGTGTCTCTGTGCATGTGTACATGCCTGTGCATGTGCACACTCATTTATCTGTGTGTGCATGCCCACATATATGTCTGTGTGCACACCCGTCTGTGCACAACTATGTGCGTGTATATTTGTGCTCCACAGAAACCTGTGATGACTCACCAGCCCTGAAGGGGGAGGTTTGTTGGAACAAGATGGAGCAACACAGGGGCCCTGCCCTCACTTCCCCTCTGCCTCACCATCCCGTCCCTCCGTCTTCCCCGTGCTCCGTGGTGCACATGGTTCAGGAGAGACAGGACACAACACCGTCCACAAGGGACCTCCATCTGTGAGGGGACAGCTTTCCCAGACCCTCAGCTCCTCACTCACGTTCACAGACAACTTCTGCCCCCACCTTGCCGGCCTGCTCTGATCCGTGAGAAACATCTAAGCTGACATGTTTTTCCCTTAGGACGGTGTTAAACTTTTTGAAGGACACCCAGAAGAATGTTCTTGGTGTGATCTTTTAGCCCTTTCCCTGCTGGCTCGGTGCTGCACCCTGTGTGTTCCCCACAGGGTGTCAGAGCACAGACAGGCACTCTGTGTGTTTCTCTGTGTGTGCACGCATTCAAGGAAATCGGGTATCAAGATGAATGACTGAGCTCATGGCCAGCTGGCCTCCCCGAGCCCCTCACAGCTATTCTGTGGGTCCCCTGTGGTTCACAGACCGGGAGAAATTCTGCTGTGGTCAAGGGCAGCACGTGCATGGGGCAGCAGGTGGGCCTTTAACCTATGTCCAGGGCAGATGCAGAGGACCTGTGGGAGAGGCAGATGCTGGAGCCCTGCTGTGCAGGTGGGCGAGAGGCTGGGGGCTGGCCTGGGGCTTCCACTGCTACGGTGACGTCCAGCGGGACAGAGGGCCAGGGGCAGTCAGGGATGCCTGCCGGCCACCTCCAGCCACCTGCCATCCACACTGTGCTCAGCTCAAAGTCCTCCATCTGGGACAGTCTGGCATTCACTGTCACTTCTGGGTGTCTATGTGGCTTCAGTTTTCAGAGGAGCCTGCCGCGACCCTTGGGGCTGCCTTGGAGCAGTAACTGTAATTGGAAACACCCCCCCCCAAAACTGAGCAGCGGCACATGCTTCACAGGGACTCATGTGTTTAATCCTTGGATTAAATTTAGGCCCATTTTGTAGAGGAGGACACAGCCCTGAGTGTGAGGCTCCTCTCCTGCAGCAAAAAGTCACCACGTGATCCTCTTACTTTCTAAAGTGACTTTGGGCCAGCTTTGACGTTTCTCTTTTAAACTGCCTGGTGTTTGTGTTCAAATGAAACGGGAGCCGGAAGCAGATGGAGGGGTGGTGCCCGGAGCCTTAGCTAGCGAGCCCGTCTTCTGCCCTGACGCTGGACAGAGCCCCACCCCACCACCACACAGACCCTGGACCGCAAGCTTGGCACGTTCACTGAGCCCAAAACACAGCCGCCGCAGAGGAGACGCCGTCCCTGGGCTGGCCCCCGGGGTTCAGGATTCAGCTTCTGGATCGATCCGAACAACCAGGCTACAGATTGTGCTGGACCTGTAGAAAAGACGGATCTGATGCCCCTTCCCGGGATGGAAGCTGCTGAAATACGTAGCTCCTGACTCATTGCTCAATGATGGAAAGGTTCCTACAAATGAAAGGGGATCAGTTTCTTTTTTGGCACACCTCTCCTTATTCCCAAAGTAAGCTAAAGTCACTGTGAGTTCACAGGAGTCAGAGAGACAGCCCGCTGGCCCTGGTGTGCCCCTGAGTGTTGATGGAATAAGACAGTGGGTCCCCTATCCTACTTGCCTGTACCCCAGCCCCTCATGAGCCACATTCCTCCACTGCTAATTTGAGTGCTGACAACTTCAAACTCAAATGTACCAGTCTCCTCTGCCAGAGTGGCCTTCTCGGGTCTGTGAATTGTCCCTGTGCCCATCAGGCGGAGCAGGCATTTGTGCCCTCGGGGGCCCCGCGGAGCACCCCGACAGTGCGGGAGGCCCCGGGATTGGTGCTGATCTGGCGCGTCCTCCGCGAGGTTGCCCGGGACCAAGTCTCTTTCCCCGCCCCCTGCACGGGTCCCTCGAGCCCCCTGGATGCGGCAGCGCCTCTCCATGCCCACTGAGCTCCCTGCCTTCGGGCACCTGTGGGCTGGAAGTGTGGCCAGTACCGCACCAGCGACCAGCCACCACCTCCCCTGGCATCTCCACGTCGCCCCTCCAGCTGAACAGGGTCTCCCCCCCCCTCCCCGCCCCCCCCTGCCGCTCACTGTGCCCACTTGTGTGCACTCCAGCCTTCCGGGGCTCGTCCCGTATTCCTCTCCTTCACCCCACACTCTGTCAGGAGAACCTGGGCCTGTGGAATGTTCCACGAGGTTCTTTCCCATGACATCCGAATATTGCTGCTCACAGACACGTCGGCCCACCTTTTGATAAAGCTGCTGAGTCTCTGACCGTCACGTGGCTCAGTACTGCCTGCGTGCTCACATGTTGGTGACCTTGGCTGTGACTTATGAACTCACAACCCCAGGGAGCGCTGGCTGCTCCAGCTACCGTCCTGTGGGGGCAGCCCAGGGCGTCAGGAGGGTCACCACCCGCCCCACTGCCCAGATCCTCTGGCCTTCCCAACAAGCCCCTGGGAACCTTGAGAGGCCTGTCATCCAAGGCAGGCCAGCCCCGCCTCTTTTCTCCAAAGCCCCCTGCTCCTGCTCCCCCTGAGGACACCCACCCCGTGTGAAGGCCTGGATCCGCCGGTCTGGCCATATCCATGAGCTTCCTTGTTGTCCGTGTTGTTTTTGTGCTACAACACCGGAGCTGCGTACTTGCCGTTTAACCCCCTCTGGGGGAATGGCGACTCCTGGCCTCTGTCCCCGACTTCTGCAGCAGGGCAGAGGGCAAGGGAAGCACACCAGCCTCTCTCGAGTCTGCCCCCACCACCGCTGCCCAGCCACCTGCGTTCTCGGCCACCTTCCACCCCTGCACTGCCTGCCCCTTGCGTGTTCGGAGAGAGGCCTGTCACCCCACGCTAGCGCACAGTCTAGGCAAACCCTTGAAGACATTACAGCTTGGGTAGGTGATGGCAGCCAGCCCAGATCTCCATGGGCCCTGGGGCTGCTCTAACCTATCATCACAGTCTGGGCTGCTTCAGACCAGAGGTTGACTCTCTGTGCCGGAGGCCGGAAGTCCTGAATCTGTGTCCACAGGGCCCCGCTCCCTCCAGAAGCTCCAGGACAGACTCCCTTCTCTGCCCTTTCCAGCCTCGGGGGCTCCCGCTGTCCCGAGCCAGCAGCCGCGTCCTCACAGGGCCCTCTGTGTCAGTCCCCGGTCTCACTCCACCCTTCTCTCACGGGGATGCTTGTCATTGCAGGTAGGACCCATCTCAGTTACCCAGCGTGGTCTTCTCATCTGGAGATCCTTCCCCTAATTACAAGGACCTTTTTCCCAAATAAGGTGGCATTCTCAGGTTCCAGGAGCTCGGAGGAGAGTTTGGGGAGACCCTGTTCAGCCTGCTCCAGCTAAGTGGGGAAACCCATTCTAATCCGCAGCTGATGGAGTGAAACCCCCCATGCAGACCCTCAAAGAGAGCACAGAGCCGGCAGAAGGAGCCCTGCACCCTCGCAGGGGAGTAGCCTCCTCCCCCGCCTCCCAGGGAGCCCCGGGCCCCGGCACACACTTCACTTCTGAGTGTAGCAGCGAGCTCGGGCAGCCAGCCTCCCTCTCTGCCCTGTCCTGCAGCACAGCCACACTGCCCCTGCCCTCCTGGCCCCATGGACACCCCACCCCCCGGTGCCTGTCCTTCCTCACCCAGTAGCAGACTTAGCTCTCCCTGCACCCATCAAGGCCTGAACACCCGTTTTATGCAAGTAAGCCTCCGGTTCCACCAGTTTAGAGAAGAGAGATGGGGGCTCAAGGCACGGAGTGGCCCTGGCCAGACACCCCAGAGCCCAGCCTGTGCTGACATAGCAGAAAGCTTCAGGAACAATGGCTGGGCTCATGTGACCTTGCCAAGCGGTAACTTGGGGGCCCGAGCATAGGAAAATCCCACACCTGTGGGGTCCTCAGCAGTCGGGGTTCCACCCAGAAATGGACACAGAGTCACTGTGCTGCCAGTGTTCGGGGGCTGTTGGGCATGAGCGACCACCTTCCCCAAGGCAGTGGCCTGTGGAGAGCCCAAGGCATGCACGTGATCAGCGTTCCCCAGGCAGAGAGAGGAAAGGCTCCGTAGGGCTGTGATGGTCATAATTTCAAAGGGCCCCCAAACCGCCCACTCTGTGCCAGCTTTTCCAGGGCTCACACGACTGCTCACATGCCGAGGTTATGTCCCTGGCTCGGGGAGGGCTTCCTTGGGAATAAAAAAAAAAAAAAAGAGGAAAAATGTCATGAGGAGCTGGAGGCACAGACCTCCTGAAGATCTCTCGGAGTCTCAAGTGAGCTTGGAGCAGGCAGCCAGGGGCACTCTGCCCAGGTCACCTCGTGTCTGATCCATTGTGGTCCAGGCCCAGGCACCCACAGCGCACCCGGGGGTCAGTGCTCTTCCACCACAGTGACAGAGCAAGGCACAATTCTGTAGGTCTCTGCAGCACGGAGTGGAAACACCCACTTCACAGGGGCCAGATAACCCACCCCAAAGCCACGCTAAAACTCTTGTGCTTGCTTTCTGATCCCCAGGCTCTTGGCATCCAGCGCGCGGGCCAGCTGTGGGACCTTTAAGCAGGCCCCCAATGCCCATAACATCAGAGCTGTTTTTGCACAGAATTATTATGACCTATGAGCTGTCTGTGTGTTTTGTTGGGAAGAAAACAGAAAATGGAGACCAGCTAAGGCAACAAGAACAGTCAGCGTCATCTCTCATCCAGCAAGCATGTCCGTCCCTCCAGACATCCATTTGGATGTTCACGTTCAATTTAAAACTGCAGGTGACTTCCCTGGCAAGGAGGTGAAGCCCGCCCCGGATGTTACTCCACAGCTGTGACTTCTCAGGAAAGAGCCAGCTCCAGAAAGAAGACTTTACTCCCTCCTACTGCCCAGATTCCCCTGCAGTTGCCCCCAGTGAAGTCCACCCAGAGAGAGAATCCCAAGGCAAGGGTCGTACTGGAGAACGGAGCATTTGACTACATCCCTGCAAAGACAGCAGTCTGTGATGGTCAAATTTATGTACCAGCTTGACTAGGTCATGATGCCCTAATGTTTGACCAAACACAAGTCTAGATGTTGCTGTGACAATGTTTTTTAAGTGTGATTAACATTTACAATTAGCAGCCTTCCAGTAAAGGAGATTCTCCTCTGTAGTGTAGGTGGGCCTCGTCTAATCAGGTGAAGGCCTTCAGGGAGAAAGTTCTCCCAAGAGGGAATTCTGCCCGAGGACTGCCTTTCAACTCCAGCTACAACCTTATCTCTTCCCTGGGTCCCCAGCCTGCCATCCTGCCTTGTAGATTTCAGACTTGCCAGCCCCACAATCACATGAACCAGTTTCTTACATCTCTATACAGACAGACAGACACACACACACACACAATTGGTGCCAATTCTCTGGAGAAAACTGACTCATGCACAGTTCCCACATAAGAGCTGGTCTAATAGTTTCCACACTGGAAACTTAGAAACCCTTTGGGTGGGAGTCATGTATAAACGTTGGAGAACACCATTTCCGTTGATCACAATATGATGCCAGGTTCCCAGAGCCACTGCCCCTTGGGTCAGGAAGATGCTCCCACTACTGCTCATCTCTCACTAAAACTTGATCTCAGCTCTCGGGGACTTTGCTTCCCACATGACACATTCTCGGGGACTTTGCTTCCTACATGACACATACTTGAGAAACAACTTTCTGACTTAAAGATGAGTCCTTTAAAATGTTCTCAAGAATTTGGATTTGCAGTGGGCAGAAGATATGAACAGACATTTCTCCAAAGAAGACATACACATGGCTGACAGACACAGGAAAAAATGCTTGACATCACTTGGAGTCCGAGAAATACAAATCAAAATCACAATGAGATAGCACCTCATATCAGTCAGAATGGCTAAATTTAAGAAGTCAGGAAAAAATATATGGTGGCAAGGATGCGGAGAAAGGGGAACCCTCTTATAATATTAGTGGGAATGCAAAGTGGTGGGGCCACTTTGGAAAACAGCATGGAGGTTCCTCAAAAAGTTGAAAATAGAGCTACCCTACAAACTAGCAATTGCACTACTGGTTATTTACCCTAAAGATACAAATATAGTAATCTGAAGGGGCACATGCACCCAAATGTTTATAGCAGCAATGTCCACAATAGCCAAACTATGGAAAGAGCCTAGATGTCCATCAATGGATGAATAGATAAAGAAGATATGGGAGATATATATATAGATATATATATCTATATATAGAGAGAGAGAGAAAGAGAGAGAGAGAGAGAGAGATAAAATGGAATATTACTCAGCCATCAAAAAGAATGAAATCTTACCATTTGCAATGACGTGGATGGAACTAGAGGGGATTATGCTGAGTGAAATAAGCCAGTCAGAGAAAGACAATTATCATATGGTTTCATTCATATGTGGAATTTAAGAAACAAAACATAGGAACATAGGAGAAGAGAAGGAAAAATAAAATAAGATGAAACAAGATAGGGAGACAAACCATAAGAAACTCTTAGCTCTTGAGAACAAACTGAGGGTTGCTGAAGAGGAGGCGGGTGGGGGGGATGGGGTCACTGGGGGATGGGCAGGCAGGGGCACAGGTGATGGAAGGAGCACTGGGTGTTATACGCTCCTGATGAATCCCTGACGTCTACCTCTGAAACTAATAATACACTACATGTGAATTAAATTGATTTTAAATTTAAAAATTTTCAAAAAAAAGAGTTTGGATTTTCAGAAGGCTTCTATATCAGAGGCAGCTTGGTCGCCGACAGAAAACCCACCCCCCACCAACCACCACGGCCACCCTGCTGCTCGGACTCTGGTGACTCCCTGTCCCCAAGGCCACCTCTTTCCTATCAACACATGTCTCTCTGGGCCCCATGTTTAAGACACAGAGGCCAAAGCCACAGGACTAGCTGCTTCTAGAAATAAGCACCAGGAAGAAGTATTTCGTCAGTCGCTCTTGACACTTATGGAGCACTGCTTCTGCCTCCTGGAGCTGCTTCACACAGCGTACGAGCCAGGTGCCTGAGGACAGCTGAGATGGACTCTCTCCTAGCTTGGGAGGCTGGAAGTCCAAGCTCAAGGTGCTCGCAGTGCTGGTTCCTTCCGGAAGCTCCAAGGGAGAGGCCATGTCCTCCTCTGCCCCAGCTCCTGGTGGCTGCTGCCACCTGGGCTTGTGACCACGTCACTCCCACCCCTAACTCTGTCCTCACGGCACGTTCCCCAAGTGTGTCTCCATGTATCTGTCCTCGTCTTAGAAGGACCCCGGGGGGGTCCTTATTCCAGCATGACATCGTCTTAACTTAATTACATCCGCAAAAACCCTATTTCCAAATAAGGTCGCATCCTGAGGTCCGTGGTGGACATGAATTTTGAAGGGACATTATTTGACCCATTGCACCATTATGGTCCCAAATCCAGGCCCCAAAACAGCCACCCATCATCACGTTTCCTGCTGCATGTGCCCGGACATCCACCTTGTTAGAGGTGAAAGTTCAAAGATCTCAAAAGCAGCCAGTTCGCTCCAAAAAGTGGGGTCCCCTTGATGATGCCAACATGAAGAACAAGGAGGGGTGAGTCCCTCAGGAGGATCTCTTCAATGTGGGGCTCCTTTCATTGCAAGGAGCAGAACCCACTCAAACCGGCCCAAGTAGAGAGAGTGTGTGGGACTCATGGCACTTTCCTGCAGGACAGTGGGGACCCACGCCCCAGCCTCAGGGAGGCCAGGGCCAGGGAAGGCTCCAGGGCAACCATGCCCTCGTGGACTCTCTGAGGTGTCCCTTGTGACTATGAACCCCCAGTGGCCTCTGCAGTCCCAGTCCTGACTGTCCCCTGCGGTGGTCATAGTTCATAGTTGCAGACCCAAAGAGACAGCATGCACCGGGCTGTAAGCCTCCCAGGTGCTTGGGTGGGGCTGCCGGATGGAGAGCAGAAGCCCTCCACTCGACCAGCAGCAGGACATTGATCCCACACATGGGTCGCCACAGCGTCCTGCATCTGGACTACGGAAACCAGACTGTGGTCTCTCCACCAGGGTCTGAGGGCCCCCCTCTACAGTTCACCAGGAGCCACACCTGCAATGGGTTATCTGCCTGCTGGAAATACAGGGGGCAGCTGACTGCTGCCCAGGGGCTCAGTCCAGCCCACAGCCAGTTTTGTTAGGGTTCCTACTGGAGCCCAGCCACCCACGGTCATGGCCGGGTTACCTGTGGCCGCAGCAGAGATGCCAGCCCACAGAACTGATAAGATCTGCCGACCCCTGACAGAACACAGAGTGCCCAGGTGGGGCCAGGACTGTGGATGGCTTTGAACTCTGTGTGCAGGGCAGTTCAAGGACGGGAGGGCAGATGGGAGCGAGCCGCAATGTCTATGCCGCCTCCCAGCCCCACTGCTGGCCGTCACCTGCTGGAGGGCCCCCACAGTGGCAAGGGGCCAATGCCACACTGGGACAAAGTCACTTAGCTGAAAGGGGAGGATTCACTGCCCGACACACTCACAAGCACGTGCATGCACACATGTACGCTTGACCATGTGTGTTTAAGTACAAGCACGTACACCCATGCATGTGTACACATGGACAAATACATATGTACATACATGCTTACATGTGCACGTACACACACCTACACACATACATGTGCACGTGCATGTGTACACACGGGCAAACGTGCTCCCACGGCTCCTCTCTTGCACTGGGGGCCCTGGGACTGCGCACACATCTGTGGGGATCGCCAGACGACCCCCCCCCAGACAGGACCACACCCCAGGAGAGAGTGTCCTGTGTCACCTTCACTACTCTTCACCACGAGCACCGGCAGCTTTTGACCACGGATGACGCAGAGATTCTGGCAAAATCCAGTCTTGGTGTCCTTACTCTGCAGCCCCGAGCAGAAGACCCCGCTCCCCACTCCCTGCCCCTGCTGTGTCCCCATACTCCCCATCGCCAGAGAGCCACAGAACCTTCACTGCCGGGAATGGCAGCTGCAGGGCAAGGGGGAAGTGCATGGGACGGACACCCTGAGGGTCATGTGCACCCTGAAGCTTTCGCTAGAAGTCTGACAGAGGCATGAAGTGGGGGGTTGTCCCCCCACGCTCACCCAAGGGGAGCCACCAGGAGGCCTCTTCCCCAGAAGGGGCTCCTGGCCACTCCTGCCACAGCGCGCACGACTTTCACGTCCTTTGTAATCATTCCGAGCACAAAGTTAGCTCCTCAGTCTCAGTTAGATCGTAGAGTATCATGCAGCTATTTTAAAGCTATTCTCTTAACAACTCGAGGGCCTGTTGAAGGGAAGCAGCGAGATTCAACGTGCAGACATCATCCAGAGAACATACCCTGACAATGGGCAGAGAGACGCCCCCCTAGAAGGAGATACACCACTTGTGCTGAAGGACTCACTTCCTCCATGGGACTGGTGCTGTTTCCCCTCATTTCCAACACATGCTAAATTTTTCAAAAATGTATATAAATTGCTTTTATAATAAAAAAACAAATTTTTTTATTATTGTACAATAAAAATTAACGTACTTGTTTTAGAACAGTAACAAACTTGCTAGTTCCACACCTCAAGTGTGAAGACTATGGAAGGCCTAGGAGAAAGCATTTGGGGCATTACGGAAATAGGACAAAGGTGGTCTGCGTGTCACCGGCAGGGACAGAGGGCAGATGCTGGGTGGGGACGGGCTAGGCTGGGGGGCTCAAGCCACCATGCTGCATTCACAGCGGGCCCTACAGGCGCCGGGGACTCTGCCATCAGCCCAGGGGCCAGCGTGAAGAAGGAAGGCTAATGTGTTTTAAAACCACTCGACCCAAATGCAATTATATAACAGGAAGGGACAAATCACATAGCTGATGATTTTTTAAAAAAAAATAGAAGACAGAAAAGGAAAAGCACAGACTCTGTCCTGATGCCGCCCTGGGAGGGAGGGGGAGGTGCGGGGGTACCTGGGGGGTGTGCTGCCTCCTCCTCGGGTAATAAAAGGGGGTGAGCTGGCTCTGTCTGGGTCACCACCGAGCCGCAGCACGCTCGCCGCCACCCTCGTAGGGACCTGTGGTGAGTAGCTCTCGCGCTGTTTCTCTGGGCTCCTTCCCACTCACTATCCTCCCTGGTGGGCTGGGGGTTGCTCCCTGAGTCAGGGGGTGGTATGTCTGTGGGCCACCAGATTGCCCAGAGGCCCCCACACTCAAGCGTGGCCCGCAGTGGAGACAAAAGGCAAATTGTCCCATGCAAGTCCTCTGGGAATGCAGACGGGGAAGCCCAAAGGATCGGCAGCAAAAATCTCTAGCCGGCAGAGAAGCAGGTCCTTGGGTACCGGGAGCTGGGCGCTGCCAACCTCTCCAATGCCAATTACTTGGCGTGGGTCCTGCCCAAAGGAACAAGAAACAGTCCAGCCAGTCTGGTTTGTTCCTCTGCTTCCTGGTGATAACCACTAGTTCCTCCGGACTGGGGACCCCAACACTGCCCAGTGTGTGACACCCCAATGGGCCTCTGAAATGGAGAGAGGTGGTCATTTAAATAGCTCAGACCATGAGCACTCTCCATGGGGCTCGGACAGGCTGGAAAGTCAAGGTCAGCAGAGGGGGTCCTCCCTGAAGCAAAGGGGACTCCCAGGCGTCTTCCAAGTGCCAAGGATGTAGGTGCCTACAGGCGGGGCACCAAGTCAGCCTGACAGATGTCCCTTAGGTAGGTCAACGCCTCCACTCGGGCAGGGTGAACAAGGACTCTCTGAATGCCTCTGGTGCCCACAGCCCTCTGGTGCTGCCATGCCCCATGCCTGGTAGGGGTCCTGCTGCATGAGAGCAGGTCCCACCTGCTGGACACACAGCAGGTGGCATCTGGAATCATGGTGAGGGTGAATGCACTTGGTAAGGACAGAGGACAGACTCCCCTGCATCTCTTGGCTGCTGCCTGCTCTCTGGGGGGTGTCTGGAAGTCCTGGGCTGAGCAAGGGAAAGAAGCCTGAACTGGGGTCCCAGGCCACGAGAGGCAGAGGCACGACACACGGCACCCCTGGCCATGTCTAAGGTAGGCAAGTTGCCCCCACAACTCTGCAGTGACCCTGAGCTCCTTGGGACCAGCCCCCCACAGCCTACTCACCTCTGCCCTCCCTGCCTGGGTGCACGACATGCACAGCGGTGCAGAGACCTCCCATCCTTCCAGTTCCCTAACACAGATGGACAGAAAGCCCAAGGCAGGTCCAGGACAGCCCATCACTCTGCACCCACTTTCATACACCTCCCGGATCCTTCCCACAACAGAGGGTCGGTGCAAACCTAAGCCTGTCAGAGGCTGACACACACATGATGGCCTCAGGTAACTCTCTCTGGACAGAGGAGACAAGGAGGTCCCAGGGAGGGTGACAGATTTCACAAAGAGTTGGGTTTGTCTGCTAAGTATGTGTCCAGGACCACCCTAGCACAGATCGGAGTGTGCAATGCAGTCTTGCCCTACACACATGCACTCACATGTGCACATACTCCCATGCACACTGGCACACATGCACACCCACACCCATGCACACCAGTCCATATGCACTCACTCGTGCACACACTCCTATGCACACCAGCACAAATGCACTCCTAACACCTCGTGTGTGCACACATGCACTCACATGTGCACACTCACACACAGTTGAATGCAGTGCACTCACGTGTGTATATACATTTGTGCACACACACAGTGCTCACATTATCTAGGGCAGCCACCTTGGTGAGCACACACCTGCACGTGTGCGTAACATCACTCTGGCCCTTCTGCCCCAGGTTGCGCCTCCTGTGTGGGATCCCACCTCCAGCAGGGCCTGAGTGAGGAGCAGTGGGGATGAAGGCTTTGCAGACCTGGCTGCTGTGCCTGCTGCTGCTGTGCCTGGCTCTGAAAGGGGCTGCCGGCCAAGCCCACCAGCATTCCATGGAGATCCGCAGTGAGTGCCCAGGACACCCAGATTTAGCCTCCCTCACCTGATACCACTGCTCACCGGACTAGGGACCATGGATGGGGCCTGGCCACTTCCTAACCAGGGGTCCCGGCATCGCTAGGTGCCTCAGCTCTGGAAGGGGTGTGGCCTGCTGTTCACCAGGCTTTTCCGCAGAGAGGCCCTGTCACTGGCTCTCCAGCACCCCTGCCCTTGCACAGCATACAGTGATGGGGGTCGCTTCCTGCCCCTGAAGGTGGCCTGGGCCAGAGGTGGCCTTTTCTACCCTTGGCCCAAGTACCTGGGTGGGGGGATAGGGGTTGCTGGTGAGTTTGAATTCCCATTTCCAGAAGCTTCCTGCTGTCCAGCACTGGCCCCGTCATACCCTCTGGGTGTCCCTGCTGCATAGGATCCCCAGCATGGCCCGGGCAGGTGGACAGCCGTGAGCTGGCGACCCTGGGGGAGCACTGCGTGTGTGCACTGGGCCCTGCCACCCACGGGAGTGCACGGCGTACGCATGCCATGGACACAGCACCCACACCCATGTGCGGCCCTCACCCTTTCCTTCCCAGCCCCGGACATCGATCCCGCCTGGTACACAGGCCGCAGAATCAGGCCCGTGGGACGCTTCGGCCGGAGGAGAGCAGCCCTGAGGGACGTGGCAAAGCCCAGCCTCTGGCGACAGCCCGCCTGCTTCCCCCTGCAAGGAGGTGCCGAGCCCGCCCGGGATGGGTGACAGCTCAGCCCACAGAGGAATAATTGTGGAGCTGTCCCCCCGCATTCCCTGTTCCACATTCTACTTCCCCTCCAGTCCTAATAAAAGCAACTGGCCTTGCTTAGATGTGTCTTTGTGGTGGCCACGTGGGAGCTGTTTGTCCTCATGGCATGTTTGCTTGAAAGGACACTCAGAGCCCAGCAGCCCAGAGGTGCCATGACTTGCCCAAAGGCACCCCACACTGAGTAGGGGAGCTGGGGCCTTCTGGGGTCACCTGCAACCTATTGCATGTGCATCCTCCTCTTTCACCACTCTGAGAGGCTGCCCAGGCTGTGACCTGCACCATCCCATGCAGGAGACCCTGGGGAGAGGGCAGCACAGCCCCTTAGCCTGACCTGTCCCTCTCTGAGCCCAGTCCCTTTTACCTCCTTTCTGAGTACTCCAAGGAGAAAGAGAAGCATGAGCTGCTTGTTTCAAACTCAACCAAGATGTCCCCATGTCCTGCCTCTGACCAGGCAACGGAGGCCAGCCCTTCCCTCTGAGACTCAGTTTCCACATCTAAACACCCTGGGGCAGTAACACCCGTCTCATTCGACAGCTCAGGCAGGCATAGCACATGTTTGCTGGCCAACCCTGTGTACGTTCAATGTAGACCCCTTCCCCAAGGCCCTCTCCAACCCAGCGTGAGGGAAGGAGAACAGTGGGGACAGGCTTATCCAGTTACTTCCACACCCAAAGCACATGGGCCTCTGCCTTCACCCTGTTTGCAGGGTCTCAGGAACCCACCCTGACCACAGGACTTCTGTCGGGCCACACTCAGGAGGCCCCAGAGCGAGCCTGCAGGACCCCAGACCCCAGCTGTCCCTGCTCCCATTCAAGGAAGGGGCGTCCATGGCTCCTTGGAGAGGCGGCAGAGCTGCCCCACCTCCCCAGCCACAGGGAGACCCCAGGAAAGGCAGAGGTCAGCTCTCTCAGGGATGAGCCCCTGCTACGTGGGCACCTCCCCAGGGTGCAGTGAGCACAGGGATGGGAGGGGCAAGGACTGTGCCCAAGGCAGGCAGGTGCTGGCCCAGCCCCGGAAGAGCGAGCAGCCAGGAGAACAGTCTGGCACGTCCTCAGACAGTTACACATCAAGTCACCATATGGCCCACAGCGCTCCCAGGTACGTCCCCAGAAGAAGTGAGAACAGGTGTTCAAACAAATGTTTATACAGAAATGTTCACAGCGGCACAATTCACAAGAGGCAGACAGGTAGAAACACCAAATACCCAGCCAGGGATGAACAGATAAATAAAACGTGGTCCAGACACCATGGATTATGATTCAACCATAAAAAGGGACGGAATTGGACTGAATGCTCCAGTTTGGGTCCTTGAAAATGTGATGCTAGGTGGAAAAAGCCAGACACAAAAACCCACATCTGCAAGATCCGATCTACATGAAAATGTGCGCCAGTTGTCAGGGTAACTGCTTAATGGGATGAAAATGCGTTGGAACCAGACTCAGGTGGTGGTTGCAGAACAGTTTAAATGGGCTAATACCACTGAATTGCACACATTCTCAGAGAAGAGTTCACAGTTCAGGGTGAAGCTCAGAGAGGACAACACAAGGGCAGCTTCAGACTCCGGCACCTCTTCTGTGTCCCAGAGGGAGGAAGGGGCAAGAGGTTGTATGTTTCCTACAACTTGTCATGAAAGTTTTCAAACATACAAGGAAGTTCAAAACATAGCCTAACGAGCATCCACACACCCTCCACTTAGTTTCAACCATTATTACCGCATTTCTCTCTCTCTCTGGCTCTCTCTCCCCCTTCCATTTGGAAGTAAGTTGTAGACATCGTGACATTTCCCCTAGATGTTTCCATATGTTCCTCCTCAAAATAAGGATGGTCTCCTGCATGACCATAAAATTATTGTCCCTTATTCACTTTTTAATAATTCTGTAATATCATCTAATTTCTAGTCCATATTCAAAAATCCCCACGGCCAGAAAATTTTGGCTATCTTGTTTTCTTTCTTTCTTTCTTTTCTTTCTTTTTCTTTCTTTCTTTTTCTTTTCTTTCTTTCTTTCTTTCTTTCTTTCTTTCTTTCTTTCTTTCTTTTTCTTTTCTTTTTGAAACCAGGTTACAACCTAAATCCACTGTTGCTGTTAGGCATTGCTCCTTAGTCCCCTACCTTATTTTGTCATGACATGGACTTTTACAAGAGCCCACACGCGTTATCCTGTGAAATGATATGGGAGGTGATATGTGGATTGGTCCCCAGAGAGTGGCTACCTTGTTCATGTTCCGTCCCTGCATTTCCTGTGGTCTGAGAGGTCCCTCTCAGTCTGATGGGCTACTCAGGGCTCCATGTCCCTTCTGTCCCGCATCATCTGATGGACAGTCCAGGCCCCACTCGGACAGATGCTGGGGCCAACCCTCCCATGGAGGAGGATCTCAGCTATAAGGGGTCTTCCTGTCCCTCACTGCATGCTTGAGGCAGCAGCCGGTTTACCCAGAGCCCCCAGCCAAGGATCTAAGCACCCACTGAACATCCCCACTGGGAGCCCATGTCCTCACCAGCGTGTTGCACCAGGAAGATTCTCCAATTCCTTCCATATTCATTACCATATTCTTCTAAAGGAGGTATCTCTCTCTCTCTCTCTCTCTGTTCAACACTTACAAATAATTTTTGGGTGCTCAGATTGTCCTCAGTTTGGCCAGTGGGAGCTCCAGGAAGAGAATAAAGGGAGCCCGACATGGGCCCTGAACTCACAACTCTGAGATCAAGACCTGAGCTGAGATCAAGAGTCGGACACCGGTGGCTCAACGGACTGAGCCCCCAGGCACCCTGGGAATACATTTTGGAAGAAGAAGAATGGATCGAGTCAGGTCCTCTGGGCTGTTAAAAAAAAAAAATGCAAATATTTGAAGATCTAATTGGCTTTATTAAGCGACTCATGAATGGGGCCACAGCCAGTCTAGCCAGTAGTGAGAGGTTCTGTCAAGATGCAAAGAAGGAAAAGTGTTGAAAGGCAGAGAGAAGGCTCCTTTTGTCTTACAGAGTTTATTAGCCTTGTTGAGGGAGGTCGCCCTAATAGGGGAGAAAGGGTCTCTCAGAGGATCGCCTCCAGGAAATTCCAGTGCAGCAGGCTAAAGGTCACATTCCAGAGAGGGCACAAACTGCAGTTGGGTTGAGAATGAAATCTGGCTTTACTGATGCCTTAATTTCAGAGGCTCCTTGGGCCTGGGGTTTTCTTTCTGACCATGTGAAGGGGACCCTTCCAATGGGGTTGGAGGAGACACCTCCCACAGAAGCAGAAGACAGAGAAGGGGTAAGGTTGCAGGCCGGTCGGCAGGGTTCCTCCGAGGGGCCCTGTCTCAACCCCCGGAGCCTCCTGCCCCCACCATCTACAAGGGACACACACCTCCCCCAGCTCCAAAGAGGACCCAGGTAGACACCCAGGCTGAGCGGGGCAGGAGCAGCTTTCCCACTGCAGGCAGGACAGGGGCCTCCCAGGCTGACGCCCATGGGGACTCGAGGCCAATGCAGACCTCTTCTCCCAGGAGTCTTCATGGGGAATGCATCTCTCTGCGTGCTCCACGCCCACTGCCCACCCTACCCCCCATCACAGGTTCCAGGATGGAGCAGACATGAGGTGGGCAAAGCATGGCACAGAGACCCTTCCAGAACCCCCTGTCTATTGTGATAGAGGCTGGTTTTGGAGAGCCTGCCTTTCCTTTAGGTCTCGGGGGGGGAAGGAATAGTTTCTATCCTATTGCTGGACACATGTTGGTTGAACCGCTGACATGTGTCTGATGTTGCCAGGCACCGAGCACCCCACAGAAGGAAGAACAGAGCCCTTGGCCTCAGGGCCATTGCCCATCTTGCCAGAATATTAGGTTCACTGGGGAGGTGAAACGCCCTGGGCGCAAGCTCCCTGGAGACCCATGGAACCAGGGCAGGTGATGGGCCAGGGATATGGCCAAAGGAGGCTCCCAGGTGATTCTAATGCAGGGTTGAGCCACCTGCCTGGGCGGGTGGAGGAGAGGGTGAGGAGCCATCACATCCAAGGCGATGGGGAACCTGAGCTCCAGAAGCACAAGGCACCCCATCCAGTGTCGGGGCACAAAGAGGGATGCCTGGTGGAAATCCGTCCAAGGATATGTTCTAACAATAAATTCCAGCACAGCGATACGAACTTGACAAAACGGGAGGGAAAGAGGCATAGATATGTGGCATCCTACACACATCATCCTTATTTCCCCCACTTCCTATTGCCTCAATCACCCACAGGAAATTTCTCTGAAAGCCTGGCATTTAGCAGAGCAAAGGCGGGGACCCTGTGCCCTTGAGCCCCAGGGTTTGTACTGAGTGATGCTGGAGCGCCACCTAGTGACCAGGAGTGACTTCAGCCTCCTGCCACCTCCAAGGTGGGACCCACCAGGTGGGCACCGGGGGTCCTGGGCCTGCTGCAGCCAGGAGGTGAGGGGAGCACTAGAGAAGCCTGGCACCCCGGGGACTCACCCCCACGTACTGCACCTACATGGGAATAATATGAAACAGAGTGCAGCTTAACTACTGTCAGAAACTGTCATCGATGAAATTATTTAAGGAACAAAATAGCGTGAGTGGAAATCTGGGTAACAAGCCCTCTCAGACGCTTTTATTTCTGTATTTATCCTTTAGCTTTTCTCAAGCATGACCGGAGACGCCTTGGGAAAGCTGCATTTGTCTGGGAAGACATACCATGATCTTGAGGTTGGAATGCAGGGGGTCCCAGGCCTGCAGGCTGAGGGAGGGACCTAGGAGGGAGCCTTGTCGGGAGCCCTGACCTTTGGAGGGATACAGCCATGCTAAGACAACCCCAGCTGGACAGGTTCTAGCCAATGCGGGGTGTGTCCTGATCAGTTCAGAGCTCCCTGCCCGCTGGGCCCCAACCAAAGGTCCAGGCCCTCGGCTGGGATGATAGGCCTGTGGCAGGGTGGACGCAAGCAGAGAACCAGTGCAGAGGAGCCCCTAGAAACACTGGCATGCCCCTCATGGTTGCCAAGAGTTCAGAGTAAGCGTAAAAGGATGCTTTACCTCTGCCCTGCTGTTGATCCTCCCGGCGATACAGCAAAAGCAGCCTTTTCAGGTGGACTGCAGTGTCTTCGTGTTTACAATTTCAGACTTTGGGGCAAGGATGAAAACCAACACCGCCTCTCCACCTCACAAAACAGCGCACCCTCTGAAATACCCTCAACTTGACAATAGGGCTAACCTCCCCAAAAGACCATCTGGTCCTCCCCCTGGAGACAGGCAGTAATGGGGTGAACGCATGATGTGTCAGCCCTGGAGAAATGTCCTGTGGCCCTGAGCCACAGTCTGGGCCTGGGCCCACCTCCTTATTCACTCGGAACAAGCCCTCCTAGAACACGCACCATCACAAACCCCAGCCTCGCAAACTCGGTGACACCAGCTCAGAGAAAGCTGCTGGATGTCTGCAGACATATGGGCAGTTCCGCTCACACCAGGGCTAGAAATCTGTGTCCTCAGGTTCCCTGGGCACAAGCATCACTGGCTGAACTCAGAGCCAGGAGAAGAGAGGGTGGAGGGGCTGGTCCCTCACCCCCAACCCTGCCCCAACTGTCCCATTAGATGCCATCCCTCCTGGGGCCACCGCCCTGAGATGTAGGAAGTGGACACAGCCCCATGATCTTCTCAGCACTGTCACCTCCATGTGGGCCTGTCCCCTCCTCCCCCAACTCCCAGAACCAAGCGGGCCCAGCCCCAGATGGACAGTGAGACTGCGGAGGGGACAGCCATCCGGGCCAGGGTGAGCGCACCTGGCCTGGGCATCGGGTATCAATGTCAGGGGGTATCAATGTCATCGTGACAAAGGACATTCCAGAAAGTTACAGATTTTTATCTTGGTTTTAGTGTGTGCCAGGTTATAGGACTTTAATCTTCCAGGAACCAGGGAGGTGTTTCCTTTCCCTTATCTTTATGTTTGGAATGTTCCTTATGGGTTTTTTTTTTTTTTTTTTCCTGTGAGGCCAATGCACAGTGTGTGCTCGGGGCAGAAATGCAGCCCAAGCTTTGGAAAGGTTTTGCCGAGTCACTCTGACCTTCGAAAGTATTAAAGCACAGCTTCCCTGGGAGCCCAGGAGCAGGGTCCACAAATGCTAAAAGGTGAACATTCTCTGTATCGGCCCTAGAAGCCCCCTAGCCCCGGATCTTCTCCTGAACGATTCCCACCGGCTCTGGGAAGTGGGAACACTGGCCGATGCCAGCTTCCAGAACCTCTGGGACTCAGGGAACAAGCCTGTTTGATGGCGACTCAGATCCTTGGTGGAGGCAGTGGCTCCCCCTGCTGAGCCTCCTGGCCTGGGGGGGCATCCTCCCCAGGCCCCCCACCCTAACATGGCTGTTGCTAGTGGGGGCAGCATCTGGCCTGCCCGGCAGATGCCCCATTCAGAGCCAGCCCTGCATCTCCACGCTGCTGCCGTCCCTCCTTCTTCTCTTCTCTCTGCAGGAGCTCCCAGGCTGCGAAGGGCAGAGGAGAGTGGTCTGGGAGAAAGCCCACCAGGCTGTCCCAGGTCCCACCCTCCCTGACATTTACCCAGAGCCACCAAGTTCGGGCCCCTGGAGACACTCTGCTGGGTCCTGGGATACCAGAAAGGAGAATCAAGGAGCAAAGCCAGAGCTGAGCCCCAACCCCACCCTGGCTCTCCTGGGGGCTCCACCACTCACCTACAGCGTTGAAGACCTCGGTCACCTGGTGGTTTAGTTTGGCTGAGGCCTCCATGAACAGCAGACTCTTGCTCTCCGCAAACTCTTTCCCTTCCTGCCGGAAAAAGCAACAAAATACCCACAGTGTTTACAAAACACACTTTCCTAGGAATACTGGACTGCCTTCAAAGAACCAAGAACCAGTTCCTCCGTTCTGGGTCATGGTGTTCCTGGAGGGGCCCAGGGCTGGGGAGATAGGAGGAGGGTGGTGGGGAGGCGGGGAGGTACTCGCCCCGCCATGAGGGCCCCACACCCAGCAGAGCCCCAGCACCAGATTCCCCTGGTGGCTCCCTGCCCTCACATCTCCACTCTGGCACCTGGGGGCTCTGACATGGGGGAAAAAACAATTGAGAAGGCAAGAAATATGGAAGGGAAGCAGGCAGAGCTCTCTGGGGGGGGGGGTGGAGTGCATCTGGGCCCTGATTCTGGGGGTCCCTCCTGGCTTTCCCCCCAGGGTAGCACTGCAGGGAGTGATGCCTAAGTGTGCTAGTGCGCAACTGTTGAGATCCGAGAAAGATGAATACTTCGTACTATTGTAGGAATGTCCACTTTCTGATTGGATTCAATGCTTATGCGAAACCTTAGCATTCGGGAAGACTGGGAGTGGGGGCTTGGGGGAGTCGGGACAGACAGGACCTTTTTGTAGTACTTTTGCAATGCTTTCTGTAATTCTGAAATTATTTGAAAATGAGAGCCAAAAAATTCACCTGAAATCTATGCTCCCCTTGTCCCTGCCTTGGCCAAAGCACCCAACGTCACCCCCATGGCTGGATGCCCGTGTCCCTGGCACCTGGACCTCCAGGTGTAGACTCAAGGCCCAGCTGTGCTTAGCGGGAGCTCAAAATAAAGAAAAGGTCAGGGGGTGGTCCAGGGTCCTGGCTGGTGGGTGAGGTCTATAGCCCTGGCCTCAGGGTATCTGTTAGTGTGAGCTCTAAGCCAAGAGGACTTCCTGCACAGGCAGAACAGGCTCAGCCCAGGACAGGGGTGCTGCTGCCTGAGGCCCCTCGCTCCCCCAGAGCTGGGCTGCCTGCCTCCCAGCAATCTCCACACCCAGGTCCTGGTCTCCCCAACTAACTCGACCTGACCTTACCCCCAAATACTCTTTCCAAATCACCCATCATGCCCCGGCCCCTAGCTTCTCAAAATCCTCTGAGGACTCCTTGTTGCCCCCAAATACTGCCGCCTCCCTAATGCCACATGCTGGGATCTCTGCTTCTGAGCCCACGTGCCTTCTCATCATGGCCTTCCCCTCCTGGCGGCATCAGCCGACCCCCTACAGCCAGCACCCTGCCCTTCCCTCTGCCAGCCATACTCTACTCATCCCGCCTGCAAGTACCCTCCCAGACCCTTCCTTCACACACACACCTACACACCTTCCTATGCACGCATACGCATGGTCTGCACACACACCCTGCAGGCACGGACCCGCGCACACACCCCTCGCTCACCGCCCGCCGTCTCACAGCGCTCTACCGGCATCCCCGAGGCTTCTATTCCACCTTGGATCGCTTTACAAAGCTCTGGCTTTCTCCTCCCTCAGTTGCTAGCAAGCAAATTTGGACTTACTCAATTTATCAAGCACAAAGAAAAAGATCTGAAAACCCACCGAAGTGAACACGGGAGGGCAGGGCAGGAAGGGTGTGGGTTCCTCACAACCCTGGCTAAGCCAGCTGGTCCCTGCAGGCTGGCAGCATGGAGTGTCCCCACTCCCGGGGACAGGACGCAGGGCCGACCTTCCACCAGCTCGCCGCCTGGCTGGCCTCCCCACACCTGGGGAAGAGCCATTTCTAGACCTAACATCTCCAGGAGAGCCCAGAAATCTTTGTCCCAAAGGGAAAGTCAAGCGGGAAGCATATGTGTTTGTGCATGTGCATTCAAGCATGTATGACGTGTATGCGTGTGCGTGTGCGTGTGCGTGTGAGTGGGCAGGTGACGGAGTGACAGGTGCGGGTGTGTTTTGGGGTCACTCTCTTCGCCCCTCGGGGAACAAAACGACACAGTCAGGGTTACCTGGAGTGTCACCTCCCGCTGCTCGCCGAGGTCCGTCTTGTTCCCAACCAGCATCACCACCACCTCCCCTGGGGGGGACTCCCTCTCTAGGTCCTTCAGCCACTGCTGAGCCTTGCAGAAGGAATCCTGACAAAGGGGAAAACACATCAGAACAAACCCTGTGGGTGGTTTCACCAGCTATCCCAGCAAAAAGCAGGCAGAGGCGGGCGGCCGTCCTGTTAAAAGGCATATGATCCCATTGGCCATACAACAGCTCCCCACACATAGCCCCTCGCCCCACCGCTGAGCTACTCAGGTGGGCAGCCTCCCATGCTGCAGCCCATGGCATCGTGCTTGCCCCCAGCCCACCCCACCCACAGACTCTGCTCTCTTCCTGCTCACCTGCCCTCAGCCACCTCCCTGCCCCGCCCCACCCCAACCCCAACATGCTAAGCACCTCCTACCCCAGGCTGAGTCAGATGCCCACCCCATCAGCTCCCACAGATCCCTGCCTTCCCTCCTCCAGCTCTAAGTACCTGCTGACTCGTACTCAGCATCGACCCAGACAACACCCTGCGGATGTACAGCCAGGAGCCGTGTGCTCTTTCTGCGACACACCCCTCACCAGTGCTGTAGACCCCCAAGGCATCAGGAGTGAAGATGGGGGTGCTCTAGCAGGGTGTTCTGAGAGGACCATGGAGGGGCACAAGCAGTAGCAGGAGCATGGGTTATCAGCAAGAACTTCCTGGAGGAAGTGACAGACTTTCACAGATGTGCTGCCCACTGGCTGTGGTGGTTTTACCATAAAGCACAAGCATGGGCTGGTCACAGGAAGCCTTCAGAAGAGAGTATCCCTGCGCCTGGGAGAACAGAAGGCAGACGTCTTGCAAAGGAAGCTGGGAACGTGTCCGAGGCAAGGCTCACCTTCCTGGTGATGTCATACACCAGAAGCGCAGCGTTGGCACCCCGAAAGTACAGGTGGCAGATGCTGTGGTACTTCTCCTGGCCAGCTGTGTCCCAGATCTCAAACTTGAGAGACTTGGTGCCCAAGTCCACCACCTTTGTGAAGAATGCACCTGAAACAGAAGGCCCGGGGTGGGTTAGAAGACACGGTCTTTAGAGCCTGGGCTGGGCCACTGAGGCAGGATGCAGACAGAGCTGTAGGGGGACAATTCACCCTGCTAGGAACCGAAGCTAAGGGATGAGTCTGGGCTGAGATCATGATTCTTTGGCATAAGACTCCAGCTCGGGGGGCGGGGGGTGCTCCTAACAGAACCCACCCACCCAGGTGTCCGCCTGTTCATCTGCCTTTCGCTGCACACCCACAAACCTGAGGTCAGATAAAACCTCCTAGAGGTCATGTCCTATCCTATCCCCCAAAGTGATGGTCTTAGGAGGTGAGGCCTCTGGGGTGTAATCAGAGTTAGATGAGGTCAGGAGGCTGCCCCCCCCCCGTGGGATCAGTGCCTTTATAGGAAGAGACACAGAACCCTTGATCTCGCTCTCCCTCTTCCTCCCTCCCTCCTCCCTCTCTCTCTCCCTCTCTGACTCTGCCACCCTTCTAAATCTCAGTGCCCTCTTCTTCACCATGAGCCGACGGTGCCCCCTTCCCACAGTGGGTGTCAAACCACAAGAAAAGAGAGGAGAGCACGGTCTGTGCCTGGAGCTCCCCTTCCTTTGCCTGCCCTGGGCTCTCCCTGACTCACAGGGTGGGACGGTGGCCTTCTGTCCACATCCTTCTATCATGTCCAATCACATTCCTGAACTTGATTTTGGTTGTTCCCTAAAACCCGCCACTGGTATGTTCCCCACAGGAAACACCTTCGGGTCAGCCTCCCCAACTCAGCAACCCTAGCTTCCCATATGCTCCTTCTCTGCTTTGTAAATCATGGCTGCTGGTCAAGCTCCAATCCACGTGCACCCCAACAAACTTGCAGGGAGGGCTTTCAGTCCCAGCGAAGATGAGGCATGAGTGATGGGGTGTTTACAGAGAGGAGAACCTTAACTTCCCCAGAGAGAGACTTGAGGACTCTCCAGGGGCCCTGGACTCCTCTCCAGGGCAAACTTCCTCCCCAGCCCCATGGAGCCCTTGGCTCCAATCAGGGAAAGAGCCCACATTAATTATTTCTCTTGTTCAGAATCCCACTGACCACATATTCTACATCATCACAGCTAAAGCCAGGAAGAATAAATGATATTGGCCTCAAGGTGGGGGGTGGGGTGGGATCAGGCCAAGAACCAGGAATTTTTCTGTTTCCAGAATACGTAGCTGGAGGTGACACATGGGCACATTTTCACGGGGCCTCGGGCAGACTGAGCAGGGCCGCCTGGTGCACTTACACATCGTGGTCCCATCACAACACAGACGGGGTCTCCTGCCTCCTCTGGTCCCACCACAGACTTCAGCACTGGCACGCCAGCAACAACCCCACTTCCATCCTCTGGGGGAATGGGGGGAAGGGGTGCGGCTCCTAGAGGCAGGTGAGCTGCGCAGCGCCGCCCATCTGCGCAGCGAAGGGTGTAAGAATGACAGATTGCCCTTCCCCCACTTTACTGCATTGCCCCAGATTATAAAGTATCTCCATAAACGTTGACCTGAGGAACGAGGTGCTCTGTCTGGTTTTAACGTCAACAAATAGTTGATTCTGCTCATCGAAGCCTCTCGGCCACATCTGCCTTCCTTGGACAGAGTATCAACAGGGTCGGGGTTGAAGGGAACCTGAAATGCTTAGCTGACAAGAGCCAGGATGGTGACAAGGCTGAATGAGGGCTGTCTTTCCCTCCCACACAGGCCACTGCGACCCACCAGTAAATACGCATACCAGCACTAGATGTCACCATTGCTCCAAAAGATGTCACTAAGACAGCAGGGCTAGCACCAGGAAGCAGGGAGAATTCCGGGGCTGTGACCAGTTGGGACTCCAGGAAGAGGGCTCTGTGGGGAGCCCAGTGGGGTCTTCGGGAGCTCCCTGTGGTTCAAGCCCCCAGTCCCCCCCCCATAGCATCCCCCCTTGGAGCTGCCCCGCCTCCCCCGCTAGGCGCTCTCCCGCAGTGGGACACGGTGGGGTGGGGGTGCTGTGGGGCTTTTCGGGTCTCCCTTCTGTAGGCTGACCCCCAGGGGGCTGTGCTCCCTTGAGATTCCTACTCTCCTTCTGCTTTGGGGGCACGAGCGTTCCAGCTGTCTCAGGGCAAGACCCGGAAGACCCCGTCCAGCCGGGGGACAGACAGACAATGGAAGCATCTGCCTTGGGAGGGCTTTTGTACAACACAGACTACACAGACTTAACTGAAAGGAGGGATCGTATTCCATCATCTCATTTGAAGTGGGAAGATCAACCTTTATGATAACATACAATGATGTACTAATTATAATGGCATAATAACTAATAAATCCTGTAGACTATAATATACAGATAAACATCATAGTATAATAACAAATAAAATCATTAACTGCCCTTCTTTATTTATTTTTATAACAATGTAGCCACTGTGACAGCAACCACAAGCAACCTTGTGGTGTCATAAAGCACGTGAAGTCAACTCTGAGATTTAAGGGTCAGGAAGTTATAGTCCCATGGTCGGCAGCTGCTTGAATAAACAATTGCCAGACCCAGCTAGAGGCTCGCGGCTCCATGGGCGCCTGTTCTGTGGTTTCTGGTGTCTGATGGTGTGCACACGTACACACTCCAGGGACAGTGGGAAGGAAACAAAGACCCAAAGCACCCGCCCCAAGGCAGAGGCAGGGTCCCGAGCCTGAAAGCAGGGAGGACAGCCAAAGCTGCCCATGAGGATGAGGCTGGTCCAGGGCCCAGGCAGAGGACCACAAGGGGAGAGAGCACCCCTAGGCCTGCCCCCCAAGCAAACCCCTACTCTGACCTGAGCCCAGGCTCTGCCCACCCGCCTGAGCCCAACAGAACCTCTGAAGGGTGCGAGGAGGATGCCAGCATGTCCCCAGACCTGCTGAAGGAACCTATGCAAGTTTCTGTGGGCAGGGACAGGCCCTCGCCCACCGTTCCTGTACCTGCTGTGGGCTGGGAAGCACTGTGTGCCAGGCTTGGGAAAGTCAGTAAACTTCCCATTAATTCAGAGTGACTGCACTGGCCTTGGCGTAGCTGGTTCTGTGCTTAGGAGCCCCCTCCTGCCCCCCAGGGAGGGTCCTCACTGCAGCCCACCCCCTTGAACCCAGCAGGTGCTAGTCCCATGGAGCCAAGTCTCTGGCTCACAGCGAACGTCCACACCACCGTCCCTGCCTCTCCTCTCCCACGGGAGCACGGTGGCAGCCCACTGCCTCCTAGGGGACTGGTCCACTCTCCCATACTGGTAGAGCAGAGGCCCAAACTGTTTTGGCAAAGGGCCTTCAGTAAATACTTTGGGCTTCAAGGTGCTACCATCATAATTATCCCCGCAGGATACGCAAATGATGGGCACGACCGGATTCTTGCTGGGCCAGGCCTCCTTCTCCAGTCTCTGCTCTCTACAGAAGCTCCCCACCCCCCAGGCCAGATTTAGCACTTTGCTGTGTTCTTTTAAGTTCAGTCCAGTATTGTGGCTGACTGGTGTCCCTTTTCCTGCTGATCGAGAAGGTTGCCCCGGGGCCCCTCAGCCAGGCTAAACAACCATCTTTATGAGCTCTTCCGGAGATTCCCCCCTCCTGGAGCCAGCCCCTCACCCCTTCTCTACCCGGCTCACCATGAGTGCTGGGGGCCTGGACCTGGCAGGTCTCTCGGCCCCCATGTCCCTCTGGCACTCTTGGCAGTCACTGTCCTGAGAAGACTAATGAGTAGCTAATGCACACGTCAAAGTTAGCATTGTGTGTCCCTGTCCAATGCCCCTGTTTGGCATCTTTTAGAGCCCTCCACACCTAGTGCAGGCCTGGGACAGAGGCCACGCCCAGCAGGTACTCACTGCATGAGTGAGTGAGGGAGGGAGGGAATGAATGAATGAATGAGTAAGTGGACTCGACTAAGTGCCAAGCAAAAGGCTTGTCCATGGCAGAGTCCAAGTCTGAGGCCAAAGCTCTGGTTCTGAGTGGGGGATCTCTCCTTGGCCATGCTAGCCACCTCCCAGGAGGGCTGGCATGAAGTACGTGTTGAGTTTCTATTTTAGGTGAAAAACAGGATTTCCAGCCCCAGAACAGCGTGTGACAGAAGTCAATGACCCAGCAGATGCTCCAAAGGCCCTTTTTTCCCCAAGAGCTATGGCCTGTTACTTCTTTAAGAAGTAGGGAGTGGGTCTTCCCTCCATGCCGCCCCATCCCCCAATCCAGACCAGGTGATAAACTGAGACCAGGCAGAAAGGGAGCTACTCTTCAGGACACTACCCAGGGAAACAGCATTGGCAGGAGGGACCCTGGGCAGGGTGCGAGGTCGGCCTATCTGGGCGGCTGAGTGGCCGAGCCTAGGGGGCCTTCCCTTGGGCTCCCCGTCCACCAGGAACAACACCTCACACCATGCCCTAAAGGCCCAAGGCCCTGACCCTGAACCCCTGCCCCCTGCAGCCTCACACTAAGCTGACACCAGACTGCTCTCTGGATGGCACATGTGTCTGACCAAGGGGGGGCCTCATCCCCTCCCTGCTGTGCTGGGTGCCACCCGAGGCCCCGGGAGAGTGTGGGAATGCCCCACCCCTGGGCCACGGCCCTGCCGTCCCCTCTAGCAGACTGACCAAGGGCATGATGTCCCATGTCACTTACATCCCACGGTGGGCAGGATGCTCTTGAAGTCATTCTTCACGTACCGGAGAGCCAAGCTGGACTTGCCCACAGAGCCACTTCCCAGGAGGACCAGCTTGAACACGCAAGACTGGTCCAGGCCAGCCCCAGGAGAGGGGACCCGTCCCGCCTGTGCCATGTCCTGCCAAGAGAGAGCAGATGCAGGAGGTTGCATGTCTGCCGCCAAAACATCTTAGTGAGTTCGCCCCTGCGGTGCCACTTCCCTGGGGGACGGCAGACAGCCTTGAGCAGCGGGGAGCTCAGGGTCCGAGGCAGCAGCCTAGGTTGGTGACCCTGCGCCACTCAGCACCCTGTTCCCTCACTGCAGAGCGGGGCGAGCAGACCCTGCATGACAGGTTTGTTGCGAGCAATGCTCGGGAAGTGTCTGAAGGTGTCCAACAGGACCCACTGCGTTCAAGCACTACATACACTGGAAAACAGTCCTTGCGTGCCGGCCATCACGCTGCCTTGTCGTCCTCGTTCCCATTACTTCTCACTTTTAAAAAAATCGATTACTTATTCCAAAAAGTACTAAAATCGCCCGAGAGGCAATGCGCTCTCTCCATTGAGGCTCATGGGTTGGAGATGGTGCTTTGAAAGGATCTAGGATCTACCTAAAGAAAAGGTCAGTGTTTCAAGGACCTCAAAACATTTTGGTCTTTCCCGCTGTATCCAAAGCCTCAGCACCTGTGAGGGATACGCCATAGAGAAAACCAGCTCTGAGATCAAAATAA
Organism: Neogale vison; assembly: GCF_020171115.1. NCBI lineage: Eukaryota > Metazoa > Chordata > Mammalia > Carnivora > Mustelidae > Neogale > Neogale vison. The sequence goes on from NC_058093.1 coordinate 44,553,808, forward strand.
ATTTGACTAAACCCTGCATATCTATTCATTACAGAAAATTTCAGGCACCCTCCACCGTGGAAGGGAGACCATCCTAGTGGGCCTCACTCACTCTCCTCCACTTCCAAAACCTTGGTTCCCGCCCATCCCCAGACCCCCTCCCACCAAGACTGGTGTGAAGCAAACCCCAGGCACCCTGTTGTTCCATCTGCAAATCTCAATATATATATACACACACATATTCTTTTGTTTCTTTGTAATTAATTTGTTCAAAAAATCAGCTTCACAGTCTTCCTCTGGCTGATTGGATCCTCTGTTCTTGTCCTGTGAACCCCGTATTTGTTCTAGCCTGGCAGATCGAACAGCAATCTGATCAGAACCAGGCCATTGTTTGGCAAGAATGCTTCATGAGCATGCTTTGCATTTCTTCAGAGGGCCAATAATGGCCAAGCACTCTGGGGGTGAAGCTCGGGGTCCTTGAAGACCATTGCCAGATCCACTATTTCAGTAGGACCAGTGATGTTCTAATGTCCCCACCTTGTCTCCCTTTATGATCTGGGCCGCTTCTAGGAAGAAAAACGTCCCCTAAAAAACACTGAAACCCACAAGGGGATAAGGGGGTGGGCAGTCCTGGGAATAACCTCTCCTCCTCCTCACTCTGTGGGCAGGAGGGAGGCCCCCTAGGGTGACAGGAATGGAGGAAGGGAAAGAACTTCCAAGAGGAACGGAGACAAAAGCAACAGCAGCAAGAAGCACACCATGTCCCCCACCCCCACCCCGCAGCTGTCCCTGTCTGGTCTGCCTGCAGGGACAGGAGGGGTAGAGGCGAGCTTGGGAGTGGGGAAGGGATGGGGATGGGAAAAGCAGCCCTGAGTCCTAACTACTGACAAGACTGTCCCCAGCACAAGTGACTGGGGAGTGACAGGGTCTGAGAGAAGGATTCAGAGCCATTTCTGCTCCTTGAGGACAGGGTGCTCGACACAGTGGAGGGGAGTTTTGGGAAGGCATGTGGAAGCCCATCTTATGTGGGATTCACAGGTCTCACCATTAAGTATGATGCTTATAGTGTCAATGCGTGATGTTTCGGAGAAGAATTGGAAAGATAAAGTATTTTAAGTTTTCTATCTCTGTTTTTTTGAAGCGGATCCTGGGGTCACTTGGGGAACTGCCAGCTTCCAGGAAATCTGCTAGATTTGTTCAGATCTCTGTCCCACAGATGCAAACCTGTCCCACCACAGCAGCCATCCCGATCACATCCAGTCCCCAGCAGCAGCAGTTGCTATCACATGCCCCGAAGTCAGTCCCTGTACCTCTTCCTGATTGAAATAACCCTGGTTTTGAACTCTGTCTTAACTCATAAAATTATTTTTTAATGACTTATCTCTCTTGCAGGACTGTAACCTCTAATAAGATTCACTTTATATCATTATTTTATTAATACTCTCACATGCTCTGGGTTGTAACCTCCCAGGAGAGCAAGGACCATAATCATGGACCTTATAGTAGGTGCTCAATAAATATTCCATGCACACACAGGAATGGCACCGCAAAAAAGCCATAACTGGACAGACATACTGTTTCCACCCCTGCAGTTTGCATGGCTGGTCCAACCCCAGGGAGCTGGCCTTGCAGTGAACTGGGCTATCTGCCAAAAGGCTGAGCAGAAGAAGCATCTCCAACAGGCATTGAGAATACCTGCTTTGCGTTTCCCACATCAAGAACAGTGGTTCGATGAGCCCGCCCAGGGGAGCTGCCAGCCTGGGCTCACAGCTGAGAGGGCAAGTCAGCTCAGTAGCAAACCCTAATTTATAAAGTGCTTCTTTTCCCCTCGCCCCAAACTCAGAGGAACAGAGTTGAATGCTGGTTACCAAAGACTGGGGAAGGGGAATGGAAAGATGCTAATCAAAGGGTACCAACTTCGTTACAAGATTAACAAGTTCTGGGCTTCTAATGGACAACATGGAGATTATAGCTAATGATACTCTATTGTATCCTTGAAAGTCCCTAAGAGAGTAGGTTTTAAATGTTCTCAGGGCCAGAAAGACGTGGTAACTATGAGATAGGACGGAGGGGGTCACTAACAGCATGGCGACCATCACATTTCAGTATACAAATGGATCAAATCAACATGGAGCACACCTTGAACTTACACAATGTTGGATGTCAATAACAGCTCAACCAAGCTGGAAAAAAAAATCCTTTTAAGAATGGAATGTCCTGACTTTTCAGCGTTACCCCAAGCTATTCCCTTGTTTCTAACCAGAAGTACTTAATGGCTGCTGCTTGGAAGCAGGCATCCCGTTGATTCAGACCATAATTTGCACAGAGAAAGTTCTAACACACCTACAGTGATACATTCTCAAGAAGTTAAAGATACCCCTTCAAGGGTTCCTTGCTATTTATACACTCGGATTAATATAGCTCTTAAGTCTAGAAAATCTTTAGCATAAGACATGTGCGAGTTAATCAAAACAGGTGGGCTATGAACGAATGATCCATTCCTACAATATCACATTCCAGCATCTTATTCCTTTGGCAATGAAACATCTCTTTGTTTAAAAATAGTATTTTACAATAAATATAAATGCATCATTGTCAATGTGAAAAAATAACCCCAGATCCCACCCCCTTAATATAACCAGGAAAAGCATTTTTGCCCATTTTCTTCTTAGTTTTCAGGCTATGAATCTTAAAACAAGCAAACCAAAACCCAGAGCTTTAACATAAAATGATGTATCCTCCCTTTAAAAAAATAACATACGTAAAAGCAGCTTTCCACATTGCTGTGTACGTTCCACATGCATTCAGCATGATATGCTCACTGACCACAAAACATTCCTGCAGCTCTTCCACTTTGCTAACCCGTTTCCCCACTACAGGATTTTTTTCCTTGGTCATAATTATCTTCTTGGTAATAAATAAGACTGCAGAAAGCACTTTTGAGTACAACTTTTTCTGTGATGACATGTTGTAAGCTTCTGATAATCACAGGCTGGGGCCCTCTGGTCAGAAAGAAAATTGAAAATGTGACTTCTGACCTAGCCTCTAGAATTTAATCGAGATGAGGTTATTTGAAGTCTTTCTAAATACAAAGATGTTTTCAGGAATGCAATATTCATGATTAGGAGTAAGAAACGCCCTCTGGAGTACCCTGATTAGGGCCTTTTTAACATTTCTTACCAGCTCATCTCTTTTCTACCAAAGGGAAAAAGAAAGGATTGCAAATCTGAGCTGGTCCTTTCTTGGGGTAGGGGAGGGCATTTCAGGGCATTTCGGGGAGGCTCTGCTCTGCTGAGCCTTCCGTCCAGGATGTCACTGGTGTCCTCCCTCCTGTAAAGAACAGGGAGATTACTGAGAAGCTGGTTATGCCCGGGCCGATCTGCACTAACTGGGTGCCCTGATCCCTCCAAGACAGGTCCCTTGAAGGGCTGGCTCCTTGCCCCCACCAGCGGTTTACAGTCAGGGCCTGGAGCTGGACTTTTCCCAAAGCCACCGTATAAACAGGAGTCTCCTTCCGGGAACCCGACCTAGCCAGCCACAGGGGATCCAAACAGGGGCACTTCCGGTCCTCCGGAAAACAAATTCCTCACCCCACCCTTGGCCGTTTTGTTTAGGCCCACAAGGGCAAAAGTACAGACACCCTCACACCCACATGCACACAGACACACACACAGATACACACGGACCCCACAGATACACACAGACACTCATACACAGACACTCACACACAGACACACACACAGACATGCACACACACACACACACACACACACACACTGTGCAAGCAGACAGAAGTTAAAACAACAACTCACGTGTTCCTGAGGCCTGATCACCTCCAGGAAGCCTGGCAGCCTGTCATCACCGGGTCCTGCAGGACCCCCACCTGTCTCCCCTTTCTCCCTCCTCTGGCCCCCAGCAAGGTTTGCTTCCCCTGCCCCGCCCACAGGCAGGCAGGCAAGGATGGTGGCCCGGGTGGGGACAGACTGAGGTTCTGCTCCAACAGAAAACAGGTAAGAGGCAGCCCCGCCCCTGCCCCCAGGTCAGGTCTCCTCCTCTTGTCCCCAGAGGCTCCCAGGACAAAGTCCACCACCGTCATGCGTCACCTGGGACAGGGCAGGGTGGGAGGCTGGATGGTGAAGCCGACCTGCGAAAGCACCTGGGAGCCTGCAAGAAGCCAGACTCCAATCTGGGGTGTGGGGGGGGGGGTCACCCACCTCCAGGAAGTGTCTCAGCTTTGATATCCGTCTCTCACTTCAAAGCTGAGGGTCTCCCCTTGGCTCCTTCCTGGGAGCAGTGGGGATCCTTGCTGCCCTCCAAGCCTGGAAGGAAAGGATGTATTTTGGTCAAATAAAGTTATTCCTGCCCCCACAGAGCTAGGAGACGGCTCTTGTGGGTCCCGGCACCCAAGGCCAGAGGCAAGCAGGGCAGCCGGTCCTGGGCTCGGATACCTGCATCCTGGCTAGACGCCACAGCGGGGGAGGCGCTGTGCTTCTCTAACGCCCCCTCCTAGGTTTGTCACCCTTCAACCTGAATACTCCTCCCAGGGATGGGAAGATCGGGCCGTAGGACAGACGGAGGGTGGCTCTGGTCCCACTGACCTCCAGGGTTTCCTCCCTCCCTGTCCCTCACTGGGGCATTGCATGGGGCATGTGCAGGGAGGGGCCCTGGGCTGGCTTCCTGCTGGGGTGCCCTCCCATCACCCCTTCAGGACCAGCTCCTCTCTGCTGTGCCCATACCACCTCGGGGGGTCGGCGCGGGGGGCTTCCCCCTCCGTACATTCCCTCCAGGGTGTGGCCACCTCCCTGAGGGCCATCAGCAAGCTTGGCTGGGCCCTGCCACTTGGGATGCTCAGGAATGCTACCCCCTCATGAATGCCCTCCTTAGCCCCCGATCTGAGACCCGCAACCAAAGGTCTGGGTGATGATGTGTTTCTCGGCCTATAAGCCATAGATGGAGAGTCCAATTCTGAATTCCTGTGAAGTGGCCACCTTCCTGCAGGTTGGGGGAAGGGGGCCCAGAAGGAGGGGGAGATGCCAGTTTCACGGCAGAAAGGCAGAGACGAGATAGTTAATAACCAGCATCTGACCCAAAGCGGGAGATTTGCGCCTGCGGTCAGACAATGGATTTGTCTGATGAGCCAGGCCTCGTCCAGAGGAGAGATTTCTGGAGACCGTTCAGCTCCCATGTGACTCTCCAGCTGCACCGAGATTGTGTTACCGAGGGTCCCACCCGGAGGCACAGGCCCAGTCTTCATCTGGGTGTGGAACAGAGGGTCATGAGCATGTTTGCTGTCTCTCCGTTTCTTCTCCTGGCTCCGTGGGCCAGGAGCGGGGGCACAGCTTCCTGGGTCCTCTGTCAAGGGTCTCACAGGCTGCGGCCAGGCCCTTGGAAGGCCAAGGTCCTTTCTGAGCTGGTCGTTTGCACAGTTCAGCTCCCTGCTGTTGTAGGAGTGAGGTCCCATGGCTGTCTCCCGGGGTCACTTGCAGTTCTCACAGCCCACCTCCTGGTCCTTGTCACATGGCCGCTCACTGACCCTCCCACACGGGCCAGCCTGCTCTTCAAAGCCAGCAAGAGGGTCTGTCTGACTTTCAGACCCTCTTTTAAAGGGCTTGCCTGATTATGTGAGGCCCACCAGGCACCTCTCCCTTTTCATTAACTCAAAGTCAACCACTAAGGGGACTTAATTACATCTGCAAACCCCACTTCACCTTTGCCATATTACAACAACATAACTCAGGAGTGATGTCCATTGTATGTACAGCCTTGGGCACCCTCAGGGAGAGGGGATCCCAGTGGGTGTGGACACCATGGGCCAGCCATCTTGAGAGACACACTAGAATCCTGCTTACCCTAGTGTGAGCTAAAGCCCACACCCTGCCCTGCTGACCCAGAGGGAAAGCTCCCCATCAGCACACTGCTGTTGGGTGGTGGGGACCCACCCACTGGTCCTTGGTTTCAGGCCAACCCCAAACAACCTGACCCTTTCCCAACTTACAAGGCCCAGGGGCACCATGAGAGGCTAGGACCCAGTTCCTCATGAGGTCTGGAGGCTCATCCCTTCTCTGGTCTCAGTGTTAGCCTGCACATGCTTCACCTGACTGGGTCTTTCCCTCCCATGGGAGCTCCGCAGTCACTACACTCCACACCTGCTCGTTCGTCTCTGTAAGACAACCTCACCACAAAGAGACATCCACCAAGAGAGAGAAACCTATGCACTCACGTTTAAATCTAAAGACACAGGGCGCCTGGGTGGCACAGCCGGTGAAGCATCTGCCTTCAGCTCAGGTCATGATCCTGGGACCTGAGATTGGGCTCCCCATCAGGAGGGAGGGTTCTGGCATCAGGGTCCCTGCTCAACGGGGAGCCTGCTTCTCCCTTTCCCTCTGCCCCTCCCCCCTTGCTCATGCTCTTTCTCGCTCTCAAAGAAATAAACAAAATTTTTAAATCAATCAGTCAGTCTGAAGATGCATTCCCCCGTGGACACAGTCAGACTCCAGCACCAAGAAACTCCCAGAAGGGAGGCTCGACACTTAGAGCGCATTCTGCCCCATAATCCTAATCGCCACTGCTTGTCGTGGAAACTAGGCAAAAATAGGACACGAGCAAGTCACTTAAGTGACCACCACTTACATCCTCTTGAAAGAGCTGCACCAACTTTCTAGCTTTCACTCTTGGCGTTTTACTCACTTCCCTGTCTTGGCAGCAACAGAGATGCCACTTGGCTCTGGCCCTTCAGCAGCCCACGTATAGGAGCACGCACAGTCACGGGCATAGACTCCCCCTGTGGAAAGAAAGCCTAAATCCTGCAGTTTTGAAGCCAGAAGCCCTCTGGGGATTCTCTGGTCTGAGCACCCCACACGCGTCAGAAGAATCTCAGCAGCACCCCAGCCAACAGGTTATTCGGTCTCTACTCCACATCTCCAGGGCCGGGGGCTCTTCTGCTCCCTGAGCCCCCTCCCTACCCCCACCGCCTGTGGCTCCTTCCCATGCGCACCCACCTTCCGTAACTTTCCACCCATTTGCCTCCCTGACATCACATGGCCAACACCTGAGCCACTGCCACAGAAACATTTCTGAGATTTTCGACACAGTCATCAAGGCACGTAGTGGACACTGCCAGTGACCTGTCTGGACCCCACGGCCCCCCAGCTCCTGTCACAGAGGCCACCGGTGTGGCCAGGATGGGTCATACGGCCCCATCCCAGGAGACATGCCCTGTCTGGGGATCTGTGGCGGAAGGGGTGCTTCCCTGTCCTCCTCGGGCTTCCTTACAGAGCTGGAGTTAAGGATCAGACTCAGTGTGATGGATGGCTGCAGGACAGATCTTCCAGAATGTTCTTATCTCCTAGGGCCTTTGAGATAAGCAGAGAGGGTCACCTGCCTTGCCTCAAAACCTTCACCCCTGCTTATCTCAACGGAAAATTCCAGCAGGGATTTCTGAACACCAGTTAAATTCCTCAGCTCAGCAATCAGGCCGGCGCTTGGCTGCCTGACAGGCTGGGCAGAGCAGACGAAGCAAAGTCCGGCCCCGAGGCGTCCAGGACCCACAGGCCAGCACAGGGGACTGTGCAGGGAGAGGCGACCACCTCAGCTTCGGACCAGGCCTCACAGTCCGTGGGAGCAGGCAGAGGAGATCAGCTCACCTGACCAGGTGGGAGGGCAAGGGGCAAGGCAGATTCCTTTGGGGAGGAAACATCTGACACACTGAAGACGGACCAGAAACTTCCCTAATGACCCGCAGAAGGAGAGCTTTCTGAAGGGAAGCAGCTGAGCACAGTGAGAGGAGTGAGGCCACAGGGGACGCTGTCCGAGCGCCCAGAGTCTGCGGTGGGCACCCAGAGGGCTGAGGAGGGAGGGGCTCCGTTCCAGACAACTTGCCCAGTTCCTAACGACTGGAAACATAACAAAAATAAAGTAGCACCTTTTACTGAGCACCTACTATGTGCCAGGCATTGTGCTGACCCTTGACTTGGGGTTCTGATCTCATGGTCACCCTCATGGCAAACCCACCCTGGGAGCCACACCCAGAAGGCCGTTCCACGGGCCCTTCCCTCACCGTGCCCATTCTTGGGGGTAAGAAGGTCATAGGGCCCCCTACTTGTAAGGCACAGTCCCAAATCCAGAGATGAAGAATTCCTCACCCAAGTAACCCCCCCACCCTCCTACAGGGCCCACATGGGCCTCTGTGCTGGGTCCACTCTACTCCAGCACAGGCGGCCACCAGGGTGAGCACGCAGTCTCCTCGTGCCCAAGAGACCAGTGGTGGGGAGTATGGGGGGGAGCACATCAACCCCTCTCTGTGAGAGACAGACGCAGGTCGGGAGCAAAGGAGGCCAGTGGGGCTGGGCCATCATGTCCTGGCAAGCGCTCCTGGGAGCCCTCGGGTTCTAAGAGCAAACCTCGACTTCTGGATTCTTTTGAAGGTATACCGGTCAAAGGAGGAGGGTGGGATGTATTTAATTCAGCAACGTGTGTGCTTGGCTTCATTTGTAACTTTTAAATACTCAGATGGGTGGTATATGGACTACGTTTTGTATGCCTGCCCCAGTCCCTGCAAATATTAGGGGCGGGCCTGATGGTTTTATCCCACTTCACAATTGAGGAAATAAGCCCAGAAAGGGAGAGCTGGCCCAGAGAAGAACAGCAAGTGGACAAGTCCCACAGTCAGTGGAAAAGAGAGAGGAGGAGCTAAGCAGACCTGGCCATGAGCCAGCCCCCCACCCCGCTTCCCCTGCCTCAGAGGTTTGGTGGGAGGTAGTCGCCATCCCCTGGCCCCGGGCACAGAGAGCTAACCTTCTTAACAAAGGCCTGGGTCTGCTCCCCCCCCTACCTCCCCCATTCCTCACCCTCATCCCTGCCTTAGCCAGTCTTCCTTCCTGTAGAGTGATCCCATCAGCACGTAGACAGACTCTCCCCTGCACTGTGTCCCCCTTAGAGCTGCCTCTGCCTGGGTCCACATTCCCTCTTCCCCATCTCTCCTGACCCTGCTCCAAGTGGGCGTGGCCACCTCCTGGCCCTGGAAAGTTCTCGATGATCCTGTGGCCTCCAGGCTGCCCAGGCCATCAGCCCTCTGCCCTCACCCCTGTCAACGCCAGCCCCCCATTGCAAGCACTTTCTTCTAGTGGCTTTTTGGACCCACCTTGCGGCCACGGATCCTCCTCGGTCCCCTTGGCTGGTTCCTCCTCCTGTCCAGGACCTGCACACCCTAGGGGTCACCGTCCCCCCTCCATCTCCTGCACCCCTCCCCATCTGCAGGGCATGTAGAATGCTGCATGTATGCCAATGGTTCCCCGATGGGGTCTCCCTCTTAGCCCACCCCTGGCAAGTCCAGAGTCCTGCACTAGACTGCCTCCCCGGCATCGTCCCTCAGATGCCCACTGGGCTTCTCAGCTTACTGAGTCCAAACTTCACGTCCTGGTTTGTTCCCCAAACTTACTCTATCTGCAGCCTTTCCCATCTTGGTTAATGGCATCTCTATCCTTGCATTTCATTTGCTCAGTTCAAAATTCCCCATCTCACCCAGACCAGCAGCTCTGGTCCTTACTGTGGCCCGGAAGGCCTTGGTCATCTGTCCCCTGCCAGCGTCCCTCATCTGTGACCCCTGACCTCGTTCTGCTACTCTCCACTGGCCACAACCACCCTGATTCCCTGTAAATGTCTCCTTGTACATGCACACATGGCTCACCCACCCTCTTAACCACCTCAAGGCTGTATTTTCTTCCATTGTAAGAAATGACCATAAACTGGGGACAGCGGGTGGCTTGAAATAGTTCTGGAAGCTAGAAATCTGCAATGAAGGTGTTGGCAGAGGGTCTTCCCTGAGGAGCCTCTGAGGGATACTCTGTGCCTGGCCTTCCTCCTGGCTTGAGGTGGTTGCTGGCAGCATTGGGGGTCCCCTTGGCTGTGGCTGCCTCAGGCCAGCCTCTGCCTCGTCCTCACATGGCTTCCTCTGCGAGCCTCCTCTTCTCACAAAGACACTTGCCTTGGATTTCAGGCCCCCTGGTTGGTTAGTCCAGGATGAGCTCATCTTCAGATCATTACTTAACTCAATTACATCTTCCACCAAATGACGTCATGGTCACGTGTATGCTGGGTTGAGACATGGACACATCATTCAGGGGTCCACGGTTTGGCCCATAACAGGGCCCCCTCACCCATCACCCTCTGCAGGAAACCTTCTCTGACCCACTGACCCAGGAGCTCCCTACCCTTCAGCCTCCCAGTATTTTTGTCCGTGACACGACAGCTCACATACTTTATATTTTCCTTATTGCCTATCGCTGTCTCCTCCACCAGGCTATAAATGCCTAAAGGCTGGATTTGGTAACTGTCCTGATCGCTGTTGTAACCTCCAGGCCAGGAACAAAGCCTGGCACATAATAGTCACCAGGAGAGTAAGGGCCAAACGAATATTCACGTGTAAGTGTGTAGAGAAAATTCTGTGCGCACGATTTCAGGATACTGCGGGATCAGACTGCGTCATCATCCGCGAACCCAGCATGAAGAATTCCTGAGTTAGAAGGAAGGATTTCTGAAGACAGGAAGACCTATTTTTAAAGTCAAAACTAACATTACACTTAATGGAAAGGCAGCAGGAATATTCTAATTAAAAACCGGCGGCCAAACAACGATTTCCTGTCTAAATTTTCCTTTTATTATTATTTTCCATGATATTGTATATCCCTGTATACACATTATGACAGCAAAACCAAAGAACAACAACAACAAAAACCCCAAAATACACAAAGAACAAAAGAGAGAAAGAAAGAAATTAAGATAAGAAAGAAGGATGAATGTCATTAATTATGGATAATTTTATACTTAGAAAATCCAAGAGGACGTCAGCTATAATATTACTAAGGATAGACTTTTAGAAAGTAATCAGATAAAAAGTGATTAAATTATCAAACATTAGTTGATGGGAGACACCGGAAGACTGGATACATGAAAACACTTAAGAAGCTCCCAGAGACTGAGCGTCATGACCTTCACACTTCCTGTAACCCAGTTTCACGCATCACCACCTGCCATTGCATTAGCATGCTTGACAAAACATAGAACAATCTACCTGTCAAGCCCAGGCTGTTGGAGTCTGACTTAAGAACCTACACCCCATTTCTCGTCTCAGTGGGATAACGAGTTTCAGCTTTCAAGTTCACCACTTATAAATAAGTGTTCTGAGCGCAGCCCACGGTGGGACAAACTCATGAGGATGAAAACAGCCCTCATCCTTCCCGACACATGCCTTCCAAAGGAGTTCTGACTTCGCCTTCTCTCCCTGCTCCCCAATCCCTGCTTTGCTCAGGACTTTCTCTCCCAGCCACCTGGTTCCAGGCCTCGTTTGCTGACTTGGGTGTGCGGGTGATGAGCGAGGAGGTAAAGGGGGGACAGACACACAAGTGCAAAGTGAGAAGGCCTGTCTGCGTGTTCATGCTTCCCATGCATGTCTTTGCAACAGCATACAGGGTTGACTGCCTTCTGATTTAGAGGGTCTGGTCCATTCCCCTTTAATGTAATTAAGGATTTGGTTCTGTTCAGTCCACCATCTTGCTGTTCATTTCCTATTTGTTCCCTCTCTTCTTTGGTCTTTTGTTCTTCCTTTGGAGGTCATCAAGTATTTGTAGTATTTGTATTTGTACAAATGTTTGTACTTGTGTAAGTATTACACAAGTGTGTGTAGTAGTCCTTTCTCTCTCCTTTAGTGGTTTCTTAAGCATATTATATCTTATTTTCCAGTTCTCCAGTTTCTACTGGGTACCTTTTTTCTAAATCTCTTCTGAAATCATGTGTCTTTGCCTCTTCTATGATCTTTCTTTCCATACAGATTCTTGGCCATATTTGTCAGAGTATTTTTTTAAAGATTTTATTTATTTATTTGACAGACAGAGACCACAAGTAGGCAGAGAGACAGGCAGAGAGAGAGGGGGAAGCAGGTTTCCCGCTGAGCAGAGAGCCCGATGTGGGGATCGATCCCAGGACCCCGAGATCATGACCTGAGCCAAAGGCAGAGGCTTTAACCCACTAAGCCACCCAGGCACCCCCTTGTCAGAGTATTTTATTTATTTGTTTATTTTTATTTTTTTAAGGAGGCCCCATGCCCAACCTGGGGCTTGAACTCACAACCCTGGTCCTGAGAGTCACAAGCTCTGCCGACAGAACCAGCCAGGTGCCCCGTCTATTAATTCCAACATCTGGTTAGTTTGTGGGTCTGTTTCTATTGATTTTTGTTTTGTTTTGTTTTTACTTGACCCTGGGTCACATTTTCCTGTTTTTCCACTTGTCTGGGAACTACTGATACATATTAAATATAGTGAATAACAGATTGCAGAGATTCTGGATTCCTTTCCTTTGGAGAGTGTTGACCTCTTTCTAGCAGATGGTTAAATTACTGGTGGATCATCATGAACCTGTGGAAACTTGTTTTACACCGTCGTAGGGTGGGACGTATTTTGTTTTGCCATTAATCCTAGGGTCAGTCTTAGTACTGGCACATAGTCTTTGCTCCTAAACTGAGGCCCTTTTGAGATCTGAGGCATCTACCAAGTTCCTCTACTTGGCAGAACTTTAACTCCAAACTCTGTCTTTCCTACAGTGGGTAGAAGATGAGGTTCTAACATCTCTTCACACCCTACGGGCTTCTCGAAGTCTTACCTGTGTGTGCACTGTTGAGAGGTCAGCTAAGGATTTGAGGACAATGAACGTGAATTTCTGGGGGGCTCTCTCTTCTATGGTTCTCTTCTCCTTAAGATTCTATCCCTCCACCCAGAAATAGCAGGATACACGTTCTTCTCAAGCTCATGTGGAACATCCACCAAAATAGACCACATTCAGAGCCATAGAACATACCTTCACCAATGTAAAGAATAAAAATCATACAGTGTCTGCTCTCAGTGCAACAAAATTAACCTGGAAGTCAGTAACAGTAACTGGAAAATCCCCAAATACATGGATATTAAATAATACAATTCCAAATAACACATGAGGCAAAGAAGAAATCTGGAGGGAAAATTAAAAATGTCTTGAACTACGTGAAAATGAAAATACAACTCAATCAAAATTTGTCAGATGCAGGAAAATAGTGCTTAAAGAGAAATAGATAGCTGTACATGCACACAATTTGAAAAGGAGAAAGATCTAAAATCAATAATCTAAGCTTCCATCTGAGGCAACTAGATAAAAAAAAAGAACAAATTAAATCCAAAGTAAACAGAAGAAAAGATACACTAAGAACTGAAAGAGATATCAATGGAATGGAAAATAGGAAATCAATAGAGAAAATCAAAGAAACAAAAAGCTGGTTCTTTGAGATTTTCTATGAGTTTATTGAAACTCATAAGCCACTAGCCAGGCTAAGAAAAAAGAGGGAGGAAACAAACTATTAATATTGGAAACAAAGGAGGGGACATCACTATAGGCCCATGGACAATAAAAGGCTAAGGAAGGAATACTATGCACAGCTCTACAACCACAGAAGTAATGATCTAAATGAGATGGACCCATTCCTGGAAAGACAATTTGCTGAAACTCACACAAGAAGAAATCATCTGAATAGGCTATACCTATCAAAGAAATTGAATCAATAATTAACAATCTTTCAAAACAGAAAGCAGCAGGTCCAGATGGGTTCACCAGTGAATTCTACCAAACATTTAAAGAAGAAATCATACCAATTCTCTACAATCTCATTCTAAGGACAGAAGTAGAGGGAATACTTCTGAACTCATTCTACGAGACCAGCATGACCCTAATACCAAAAGCAAAGACATTATAAGAACACTAGAGATTAATATCTCTCATGAACAGATGCAGAAATCCTCAACAAATATTAACAAATCAAATCCAACAATGTGTAAAAAGAATCATTCAACCACGACCAAGGGAGATTTAGCCCAGGTACAGAACGCTAATTCAACATTCAAAAATCAGTTAACGTAATACACTCCATTACAAGGCTGAAAAAGAAAAATCACGTGATCATGTCCATAGATACAGAAGCAGCATCTACAAACTCCAACACCCATTCATGACAACAACTCTCAAAGTAAACTAAGATGCTGCACCTTATTTTTTAGCCAGTCTGGCAGCCTGAACTGAATTCTCTGAATTTTCAGACTTATCAGTTCTAGGGCCCCTGCCCTGAGCACAACGGGGAAGTCCTCAAAGGAAAGTCGAATCAACACAGATTGCAACCAGAGTAGGTCCCTTCCTTCCAGGGCCATGGTCCGCCCCATGCCATTCCAGGCTCTGTGCTGGGGCTTTTACCTACTCCATCCTTGACTGCTCACAACCTCCTGTGGCCTAGGCCTGCCTTTATTCAGGAACTGAGGCTCAGAGAAGTCAGAGACCTGGCCCAGGTCCCACAACCTGCAAAGCAGAGAGTGGGCTCCAAACCCAAGTCTGTCTGATCCCAAGGCCACGCCTTGAACTTCCCTCTGTGCTCGCTAGCCAGCCCATCATAGTTTCTTCTCTGCAATGTGGGAGGATAAGGCAGAGGCTAGGGGGCCCTATGCTGGTCTCTACAGGGAGTGGAGACTCCAGCTGCCAGGGTGAGAGGTCAGAGCCCATTCCCTCCAGTGCTCCCCCAAAACCCATCCTATTGCAAAGCATGGGGAGGAGCCCTGCACCAGCTGTTGGTTGGGAAGCTAGTCTCCAAGTGGGGGCTCCTGACTCATACTGCTTCCTGCCATCACCCTAAAGCTCCACATTATCAGCTCTGTTCCCTCTTTCCCAGGCTGCAGGGTCCCCAGTCCCTGCCCAGCCAAAAGGGACAAGACCACTGCATTGTTGGCTCTTCAGCTGTAAGGAGTGACAGGGACTTCAGTGAGATTCTGGCCACGCAATAGATCTTCTGGGGCCTGCGCTGAAGGGATTCAGGACGTGCTGCGGTTCTTAGGGACCAAATGCTAATCTGCCACCTCTTAGAGTCCCACTGCTGTCCTTTTGTTCCTTCTTGGTCTCTGTTCTTGCGGCAAGTGCTTAACAAGAGAATATGATCGTCCTAGTCAGTCACTTGGAACTAACAAGTGACATAGTGAGTGTGTGCTCATGTTACAACCATTGTCTCTGTTGGGTGAACTTCATGCACAGCTTCTGTTGGCTGGGGCCCAGGAGGGCTGGGGGCATCTCACAGCGTCTGAGCCACACTGTCCTTGTAGCCACTCATGGGGCCAAGCTCAGAAGGGCCTGGGCTTGGTCTGATGTTCCGTCAGGAGGTTCACCTCACCGAGGGCCCTGGTTGGGTTATGTTCTGCACTAGTTTCCTGGGCCTGATGTAATTCATGACCACACACTGGGAGACTTCAAGCAACAGGAATGCGTCATCCCATAGTCCTGGAGGCCTGGAAATCAAGGTGTCCACAGGGTTGGTTCCTTCTGGAAGCTCTGAGAAAGAATCTGTTTCACACCTATCTCCTAGCTTCCAGTGGTTGCCGGCCATTCCCAGTGTTCCTTGGATGTGAATGTGGGGGGAGCCTCTTCAACCTAGTACAAGTGCCTAGAGTCCAAAGACTTCTCTTGGTTCAGGAACCCCCAATGGTCTGGGCCTAAGCAAACGCCCAGCTCGCTTTTCACAGAGACAGACCTACCGGAAAGCACATCGGCTGACCTTCTCATGAATATTTATGGAAGCCAGGGTCTTATGAGTTGGATGTGTTTCCCCAGAATTCATATGTTGAAGTCCTAATGTCCAGTACCTCGGCCCAAGGCTTCATTTGGACATAGAGGCAAACAGTGGTCATCAGGTTGAAGTGAGGTCATCACAGTGGGACCTAATCCAGGGTGACATGTGTCCTTACAAGAAGGGGAAGTTAGGCCAAGATGGAGGAGATGTTTCTACAAGCCAGAGAATGCCAAAGATTGCAGCAAACCACCGGAAGCCAGGGAGGGGCAGGGGACCGATGCTCCCTGGCAATCTCCAGTATATTTTGAAAACATCCTTTCGGAGGCAAGTTACTAAATTAACTCAAGCTACCAGGAATAGAAGGGATTTTATTAGCCATCTCCTGCGGCTGCTCTTTGAAGCCCAGGACAGTGAGCCTGGAACCCGCCTCTCTACCTCTCCGTGCTCACAGCAGCCCTCAGCTCTGGGATAGACGAGGAGTCAGCCCTGCCTGGCTGTCAGTCACTCTGTCCCCACCCCAGATTCACATACCCATGGCCCATCGACTGTGCAGTCGATGAACATGAATAAACATCTGAGCAAAAAGGGGGTTCCTTGGAGCAGGGCAGACAACCCTCACAGTAATGGCTATTACTTTAACAATGATCATAATGATTACTCGTGCTGTGCGCAGCCTACAAACTCTAAAACGTGACAACCAGGCTGGTTTTATATTATTTCAATTTATCAGGGCAAATGTACCCAAAATGCATTCTGATTCCAGAGAGGAAAGACAGTGCTGAAACCATTGATGTATCCTTACAAAATCCACCTGCTGAAACCTAAATCTATCCCCTCACCACACCTTATGGTATAATACCTTATGGTACTAGGAGGGGCGGCCTTTGAGAGGGGCGTAGGCTATGAAGGCGGAGTCATCATGAATAGGATTAGAGCCCTTATAAAAGGAACCCCAGAGAGATCTCTCCTCCCTTCCACCACGTGAGGACACAGCAAGTCCCTGATCCGGGAACTGGGCCTCCATTGGGCACCAAATCTGCTAGTGCCTTGATCTTGGACTTGGTAGCCTCCAGAACAGTGAGAAATAAAGGTCTGTTTTTTGTAAGCCACTCCGTCCATGGCATTCTGTGAGAGCAGCCCGAAGAAGACAGCCCCAGAAAGCTCCAAGCAGGGCACCCAGCTTGGTGGCTGAATCACTCTGCCGCAGTCTGGCAACCAGAAGAGCCCTTGATCCACGTCTGGTCCAAAAGACCCAGACTCTGTTACCCCCACAAGTGGGCTCTCTGCATTCTAGAGCTGTGAGATATGATTCGAAGACAAGGGCCCTGTGGCCAGTTGTTTAGAATGACCATTCCTTGCAATCCCTTCTTGGAGAGTCAAGAGAGTCAATGCACATCTGCACTTAGAAGAGCCTATGCTAAGAACAGGTGCAGCCTGTTCGACCTGATTTAAACCAGCATTTCCGACGTTACTGCATCCTAACTGCATTCTCCATGAACTGCCTATTATCATGCCTGGAACTAGTGGTAAGGAAATAGGTGGGGGGATACCACCATCCTGATGCTGGCCCCTCGTTCGGCCTCTCTTGGACAGTGCGTTCTGCCCGGAGGCTCTGTGTGCCCCTTAGGACCTAACACTGAGAAAGTCCAACCTCATGTTGCATTAGTGACCTGCACCCATGCCTGTTACTCCACCTCCACAGCCTCAATGGTCCACTCTGCTCAGCTTCTTCAGATCACCAAATTCCCCTCCCTCAGAGGGAAGTTCCTTCTGGCACTTCGTCAATGCTCCACCTCAAGTTACTCCCAGAACTAGACCGAACACCCAAGAGCAGCCTGACCAACATATTCCTCTTGCATAAGAGATCTCAAAACTTATCCCTCATGAAGTATTTATCAAAAACCTTCTCATGCCCCCAGAACTGTGCCAGAGGGCTGTGGTGCCACAGAGAAATGTCCCTGGAAGCCTATTGTGTCCTGAGAAGGCCAAAGAAAACTTCAAAAAATTAAAGAGTGCTGTAAGTTAAATTATTCACACCAGCAATACAATAAATGCGGCCATAACAGTATAGAATGAGCGCCTGAGAGCATAAGGACAACCCAAATCACTGAACATGCCCGTGCCCATATCCCCACCTAGAAGTGCAGGAGATGCCCTGGAAGAAATGCCAGTTTGGAAGCAGGTGAGGGAAGGCAGGTACCTGATCTGCTTCCGTGTCTCTTTCCTCCTCTCTAGGTTTGCTCTGAAGGTTTCTTGTCCTAAGTAGAAGGAGCCTTGGGTAGATGATTATCCTCCCCAGAAAACAGCTTCCCAGGGGGCAGAACTGGAAGCAGACACTGGGCCAAGATTCCACAGCAGAGGCTCTTTATACCGGGACCAGCAACTCTAAAAGCCCCAGTAACCACAGATGGGCTACCATCAATAGTGAGAAGGCAGGTGGGGTGCCTAGGCCGCACCATTGGCGAACCATCTGACTCCTGATTCCGGCTCAGGTCATGATCTTAGGGTCATGAGACCTGCTCAAGATTCTCTTCCTCTTCCCCACCCTTCCCCCCTCCCTTACGCATTTGTGCTCTCGATCTCTGTCTCTCTATCTCTCTCAGAAAGGAAAAAAATAAATAAATAACAGTGAGAAAGAGGGTCTTCAAGTATGCAGGAGAAGGCTTTGCGTCCAGTTGGACTCCACCAAAGGAGGTTACCCACCTGCCTTGTTCCTGGAGGACTGTCAGTAAATATTTACTGAATTGGTGAGTGAACAAGTGCGTGGTGGGTAAATGAGAAAAACAAGAAGTTAGACTTGCCCCCTAAAGAAAGCCAGCAGAGTTCAATGGCCATCTGAGTGAAGGAATGAATGACATATTTCCTTTAGGAACTGAAATAATTCAAGTACCTTGCACATTGGTGGTTTCCTCCACAATGCTTTTCTCAACCACCCAGAAGGACAAAAGCAGAAGCAGAAAGACTGGGAAGCAGAAAGTTAATGATGGGGATGCCTGGGTGGCTCAGTTGGTTAAGCAGCTGCCTTCGGCTCAGGTCATAATCCCAGCGTCCTGGGATCGAGTCCCACATCGGGCTCCTTGCTCGGCAGGGAGCCTGCTTCTCCCTCTGCCTCTGCCTGCCTCTCTGTCTGCCTGTGCTCGCTCGCTCTCCCTCTCTCTGACAAATAAATAAAATCTTTAAAAAAAAAAAAAGAAAGTTAATGATGTACTCTGCTTGCACACACATGCACACACGTCTGCACAGACACAAAGAGAGGTGCACACAAGCTCACCTGCAGATATGTGGCCTGGACTGTTTCTTCTTTGCTCTCCTCTCTCAGGCAACTCTTAGAAGTGTCCCCTTCTCTGGGCTTGTTCTGGAGGGTGGCCCTCCTTCCTGGAATCAGCCCTGGACCGTCACTCTGCCCAGTCCCTGCCCTTCCCACCCCCACTCTCCTCCCCAAGGCCAGAGGCCCTCCTTCCTTTTGGGAGCGGTGTCTCATCTCTGCCCTATTAGGGCAGCTGGTGGCTTTGGTCAATAGCTAATGTCTGGTGCTGATCAAGGATCCAGAGTCCCTTTCTCAGAATGACAGGACTGATGTTCCCAGAGAGGACACAGAGATGGTTATGGGGGAGAAAAAATAATTTTCCATCTACCCTTCTGAGTTCTTGGCTGAGAGCCCTGTAATATAATACAGAGTAACAAAGAGAAAAACAAACAGAAGTTTATTAATATGTGCACCCCATGCATACATGGGAGATACACACACACACACACACACACAATTAGTAACTCTCCAGGTGGCCCAAGGCACCAGCTGAAATGCCAGTCTTCAGCCAAAGACAGAAGACAGTGTGGACTTCCAGTTATGGGGAGGTCGGCAGGAAAAGCACAGTAGGCAAGTATAAAGTGCGAATTTGAATGGCACCTTCTCCACAGATCAGAGTTTCTGGTGGTTTAAAGTTAGCTTCTCTTCCTGGTAGAGAGGGAGACACCCCCACCCCCAAGAGCTGCCTCTGTACATGCAAATCTCTCTTGCAAAAGGGCGACTGCTACTCTGTGCTCTGAACTTCTCCTCTGTCTACTGTTTCTTAAAATAATCAGCTCAGAATAACCCTCACATCAAAGAAGTACATTTTGGGGTGACATAACCTGCTACCTTTCGCGGTCTAACATTTTGTACTTAGGACAGTGAAATCATGGCCGCGAGGCCCATGGAACAGCAAGGGTGCTGTGCCCAGCTTCCCTGCCCATGCTTTCCTCCACTACAGTCTTGTCCTGTGGGAAAAAAATCATATCCATGCATGAACCAGGTGCTCCCTCCTGATTTGCCAGGGAGAAGCACCATTGGAGAAGGGCGCTTCTGTACTTGACTCATGCTTTGGCTCCTTTTGCAGCCTTGAGACCCACTGAAGACAGGAAGTGGGTCTCTGTCTCCTTCTTCTCTCCTGCGCGCTCCCTGCATTCGGTATGTGCTCTGATGCCTGTGTACAGGTGGAGGACTCCACCAGGCACTCTGCAGGGTGAGGGTGGGGGGGATTCTCTTGATCATTCCAAGGATCCTATTTTACATTTTGATTACATTTTACCATGAGTAAGAAAAATGTTTCTGGGGAAGAAAACCATATAATCTTTGTTCTGCTTGAAACAAAGCTGAATTTTTTAAACTACTTGTAACAAAATGTTGTAAACTGTTCTTTGTCTGGGGAGGTGGATATAAAGAATTCACCTTGAGCACAGGATGCAAATGAGTAAGTGGCAAACTATTTTTCTATTATGTTCCTAAAATAGATTGGGTGCTGGCAAGGAGGCTGTACCTTGGCCCCGAGCCCTGAGCACTGTTACAGCTGAGAGGGAAACCAGGCAGAGCGTGGGCCCCTCCAGAATGTTTTCAATTGGTCAGTGCTATCTTCAAGTGCAGAAATTTCCACTGATTTTTTTTTTTCCGGAGACAGTCCTCAGAGCATTATTCCGCATAACAAAAACTTGGTGAAATGTTTGACGGTTTCAAAATTGGCAAATTGAGGACATGGAGTGCTTTTAAAAGCCACTGCCAAAAATATGGCAATCATCTTCCCATAATAATGAAAAAGACCTAACACATCTGTGCTCAATTTCCGCTTTGGAGGATTGGGGGAGAGTAATTGATAAGGATGGTGTTTTGCTTCGGGAAAGGCTGCATCAGCTAACTGCTACATGTAAGCAGGGGAAGGTCATGGTAACTCCCCCCTCAGAATGCGTCCCCAGATTTGTGGGCATGTGTGCAAACCACCAGATCACACAGGGACCAGCCTGCACCTAATGTCACCCAGGCAAGTACCAAGCTGAAAACGACAGCGAATCCGAACACAGGGCAGAATACCCCGGCTCTGCCTGAGTCTGGAAAAGCTTCCAAGGATTAATTGTCCCGGGGGCAGGGGTAGGGGTGGGTTTCCAGATTCCATTCACAGCAAGCAGAACAAGACAACCTGCATGGTGGGGAAATCACCTGCTTATCTTGGGGTCCTGATGTTACCAGGGGTCCTTCTGCAGGAAAATTTTGTGCCGTGGGTATCTGAGACCCCACAATAAATGGTAGGGAGGAAGGAAGTAGATGGAACTACCCCAACCTGCTGAAGTCTCCCAAAAGATGGATATCAAACACACTAAACACCAATTGTCCCTTTGGTTTTTTTTTTTTTTTAAAGATTTTATTTATTTGACAGGCAGACATCACAAGTAGGCAGAGAGGCAGGCAGAGAGAGAGGAGGAGGCAGGCTCCCTGCTGAGCAGAGAGCCCGATGCGGGGCTCAATCCCAGAACCCTGGGATCATGACCCGAGCCGAAGGCAGTGGCTTTAACCCACTGAGCCACCCAGGCGCCCCTGTCCCTTTGTTTATCCAACATCTCCACGTCCTGGAGGAAGTGAGGTGTCCAGGTAACTTGTTGGGCACCCCCTTAAGCTTTGGTCCCTTCAAAGTCATTAGAGTAAAACTGACTTTGATTTGATGCCTGAAAGGCAAATGCTTTCTTTTGCTTTCAGCTTCTGTTTTCAGCATTTTTGTTGTTTGCCCTTTTAAAACACTTTTTTTTTTTTTTAAGATTCATATCTTTATTTTAGAGAGAGAGTTAGGGAGGGGCAGAGGAAGAGGGAGAGAGAGACAGAGAAGCAGACTCCGAGCTGAACATGCCAAGCTCTCGGGAGTTCAACCCCAGGATCCCAAGATCCTGACCTGAGCTGGAACCAAGAGTGGGAGGCTTAACCAACGGAGTCACCCAGGCGCCCCTAAAACACTCTTTTGCATGAAGTATAATTTACATGTAATACAATGCATGAATGTCAAGTGTAGGTGCAATTCCACATGCAAAACTCTTCTGACAAATGCCTACATGCAGGTCATGTGGGGCCACCAGCTGGTTTCAGCTTTCCTGGAACTGTCCCTGTCGGACATCTCAGGAAGCCCTATTCCCAGGTGAACCTGATCACCCTATGCAGCAGTCACCTCACTGCAGGTCCAAAAGAGCGCCATCACCCCCAAGGTCCCCCATGCCGTGCTGGAGTCATCTCACACCCCTCCCCACACTCCCCACCCCCAGAAAGCAATCACTACTCTGCCTTTTATCACCATAGTGTAGTGCTGCCTGGGTTAGAATTTCATAGAAATGAAATCACTCAGTGCTCTGTGTCTGGTTTCTTCCACCCAAAGATTCATGCACGTTGCTGTCTATAAGCTTTGTCAGTTTCTGCTGCTGTGGGCTAGCACCTCTGCCCCCATAATGAGCTTCTCCATTCCCGTGTTGTTAGGCGCTGGGTTGGTTTTCAGTGTTTGAGTCCTGGAAATATTCTCATACACATCTTCTTGTGGACATGTTTTTTACTTCCCTTGGGTAAACACCGAGGAGTTGTATGCCCGGATCACACGGTGGGTTATGCTTCTAAGAACAGCATTCCAACTCTCCCACTCACAATGTCAGAAAGTCCCATGGGCTCCACGTCCTCAGCCATACTTGCTCTCACCAGACTTTTCCACGACAGACATTCCAGCAGGTGTGAAGTGGCGTGCAACTCCATCTTAGTTTGCATAGCCTTGATGATAAGGATACTGAGCACCTCTCCAGTTGGCCTTAGAGCGTTTGTGTCTGTCCTTATATGAGGTGTCTGTGCAAAGCCTACAGATCTCTTGCCTATTATTTATTTGCTTAATCATTTCATTTTCATTTTTTTCATCATGGTAAGTGTACTCTTTAATCCCCATCTCCTCTTTCATCCATCCCTCCACCCACCTCCCCTCTGGTAACCGTCAGTGTGTTCTCTAAAGGTAAGAGTCTATTTCTTGGTTTGTCTCTCTTCTTTTTTTTTCTTTTGCTCATTTGTTTTGTTTCTTGAATTCCACTTTGAGTGAGATCATACAGTATTTGTTTTTCTCTGACTCACTTATTTCATTTAGCCTTATACTCTCTAGATCCATCCATGTTGTTGCAAATGACAAGATATCATTCTTTTTAACAGCAGAATAATGTTCCATTGTATGTATACACCACATCTTCTTTATCCATTCTTTTATCAATGGACACTTGGGCTCCTTCCAGAGTTTGGCTCTTGTAATAACGCTACAACAAACATAGGGGTGCATGTATCCCTTTGAATTAGCGTCTTTGTATTTTTTGGGTAAATACCAAGTAGAATGACTCCTCGATCATAGGGTGGTTCTATTTTTAATTTTTTGAGAACTATCCATGCTGCCTTCCACAATTCTTGCCCATTATTTGAAGGACTTATCTATATTTTTCTTATTAATTTGTAGGAAGTCTCTATATATTCTGGATAAAAGTGTTTTGTTACATCTATACATTGTGGATATTTTCTCCCAGACTGTGGCTTGTTTTTCATTTTCATAACCAAATCTTTAAATAAGCACAAATGTTTAATTTTGATGAAATCCAATTTCAGTTTTGTACTTGATGATTAGTGTACCTTATCTAAGAAATGTCTGCCTAACCCCAAGGTCTCAAAGATCCTCTCCTCCATTTTTCTCCTAGAAATTTTATAGTTTTAGCTTTTAGGGTTAAGGCCAAAATCTATGATTCATTATTGTGTTCATTGTGCAGTGAGAGTCAAGCTGTATTTTGACTAGGGATAGCCAGTTGTTCCAGACCCACTTACTAAAAAAGACTTTCCTCTCTCCATTAAAATATTTTGGTGTTTTTGTCAAAAGTCAGTTGACTACTGCGGTGGTCTGAATCTCTGGCACCTGGTTGTTGGAGGGAGTTTTTTTAGTGTTTTTTCTTTTTGTCCCTCAGTTTTGGTAATTTTACTGACCATTCCTCCAGTTCAGTATCCTTTCTTCAACATTATCCAATCTATTCATACTATTCAGTGACTTTTTCATTGCAAATATATTTCCCAGTTCTATAATTTCTATTTGGTTCATTTTTACAGTCCCCAAATACATCTTGAAATTCCCTCTACTTTATCCATTGTACCCATCTTTCTGTTATTTTATATTACTCATCTGTTAATTTCATCATCTGGGTCACCTCTGAGTCTCTCCTGGTGAGTTAGTTTTCCTCCCGAGTCACATTTTCTTGCTAAGAATTCTTTATTTCTGCTGGGCACAGTGGGCAGGATCTGCCAGCAACTCTGGATTCTGTTATCTTCTTTTGAAGAGTGCAGACTTTGCTTCTGTCAGGCAGTTACCTTGATTTCATGCCACCAGATTTACTAAGAGTCAGTCCTGCCTGTCCTATCCCTTTGTCCTTGAATGTGGTCTTACCGTTAAGGCATAGTCCTTCTGGAGTTTCAAGGAAAGGCTCAAGGTGTTTGCTGCTTCCCTCTAACTTGGTATGACTTGAGTTCCAATTTCATCTCCCCAGTACTAGGCAGCTTCTGGAATATCTGCTCAAACCAGCTGTCACTTTCTTCTGGGTGCCTTGGAGTCTCACCTCACACCTACTTCAGGACTCAGCTATGCATTTTGAATAAGTTACTACACAGATCCTGAGGCTCAGTCCTCAAGCCAGCCCCCTTCTCTGGGACTTTCTCCCTAAATTCCCAGCTGTACTTTAGCCTCAATCCCTAACACCTAGCTCCTCAGTCCAATTGTCTTCAGTTCTATTCCCAGCTGAGCCTGAGAATGTCCTCTGAGGGAGTATTGTCACTTTTACAGGTTATGGCTATAAGCCTCTCTAGTCTCTGGCTGTTTTGATGACTCTCCAGTGCCTGTGAATGGCTCTTTTTTAATATTTTGTTTGAGGTTTGTAATTGTTGTTGGCAGGAAGGTTAGTTTGATATAAGCTTTGTCTCCATTGCTAGAATCTAAACGTCCTCTGACAGCTGTTCTTAAAACCGCCTAAAGTATAGTTAATAAATCCCATGTTAGGAGAAAATTTATTCCATTGCTTGTCAATAAGTATTTGCAGCATTTCTCCTCCACAAGTTGAAGGGAACTGGGTCTTCACATCCTCTTTCCAACAGCATCTTATGAAATGGCTCTTTATACCTACCATCAAGCCACAAACATTTTCTGAGCACCTGTGGGTCCATGACCCTGAATAAGGCTCTCTGGGGTATGAAAAGGCAACCGTGGTCCCAAGTCTCAGAAATTCTCAACTGGCAGAGCTGCCTGAAGGAGCTGGCTAAGGCACTGACCCTGTGTGCAGAAGGACAGCCACCCTCAGCTTTCTCCCCAGAGACACACACGACACATAATTATCCAGGTGTGATGTCCTCCTACCAAAATGCCTCATTTGTGCAAAATTCCTGCTGCTGGGGAGCACTCAGTAGGGATATTACTACGGTAATATTATTTAGAGCAAACAATTTCACGAACTCCAGCATTTCAAATATCGCTAGTCCTACTTTACCAGTGACACATGTCACACCCACTGGGACCCTCCAGACCTGCCACCACAGCCCCAAGGGTGCTGTTCCAGAACCTAGAATGTACAAGACAACAAAAGGATATTTGAGAATATGATTCTGCCTAGCAGTAGAAAGGCTTGAACAGGGACAATAGAATGGGAGTCAAATGGCTCAGGACAACTTCAAAGTATCCTCCTTTAAATTTGAATTTGAATACAAATTTCCTGTTCACATGCCTTTTTGTAGGGAAGGGGGAGAGGAATCCAGCTTTCATCAGATTCTCAAAGGAGTTCACAATCCTCCCAGATTTAAGACTTACTGTTTGTTTGTTTTTTACTACCATGAACTCAATCACTAAATATTTTTAAATATCCCCCTAAATATTTATGTATTTATTTATGTATAAATTATCTTCTGGGTACCTGGGTGGCTCAGTTGGTTAAGTGTCTACCTTTGGCTCGGGTCATGATCCCAGGGTCCTAGGATCCAGCCCCACATCGGGCTCCCAGCTCAGCGGGAGAACTGCTTCTCCCTTTCCCTCTATGTGCTCTCTCTGTGTCTCTATCTCTCATATGAATCAATAAAATATTTTTTAAAATTATTATCTTCATAATATATCACCATTGGTTAATAAATCAAGGAACAATAGGCACTTAAAATGAAGCTAATCATTAATGATAGGAAATCTAAATTCAAGTTTCACAGTTTCTGATGGTTACTAACTGTTCTCATCATATCTAATAATCTTATACTGAGGTCAATGAACATCTTCTACTTGGCCTAAAAAACCTGTATCTTGTTTTCCTATTTGTGATTTGGGGGAATTACTTTTTTTTTTCAATTTATTTATTTTCAAAAAAACATTATTCATTATTTTTTTCACCACGCCCAGTGGGGAATTACTTTTTAAAGAATCTTTTAAATCCTTTGAAGTTATTGGTTTACGCTTTGAAAGTTAGTTAAAACTAGGTTGTGTAATCCATAAATCCATTTAACCTTGCTAATTCAAATACATTAAAATACTCTGAAAATGATCTCATGAGAGAGAAGGCCCCTACCAGCACGGAATACCTTGTGTATCATTGTGACATGACAGGAGGCCACTTCAAGTGAGGTAAACATATCCAATATTAATATGTAGGGGCTCATGTTAAATTATGGGGCCATAATATCAAACTACTCTTTGTCATATAGCATTTTTATTTTGATTTTAAAATTCATGTTTATAGGGGCGCCTGGGTGGCTCAGTGGGTTAAGCCTCTGCCTTCGGCTCAGGTCATGATCCCAGGGTCCTGGGATCAAACCCCACATTGGGTTCTCTGCTGGGCGGGTAGCCTGTTTCTCCCTCTCTCTGCCTGCCTCTCTGCCTACTTGTGATCTCTCTGTCAAACAAATAAATAAAATCTTTTAAAAAAATAAACTACATGTTTATAAAAGTTTTAGTATACTACTCTTCCTGTACCTCAATGAATTGTCTTGTGCACGCCACCCCTGAGACCCCAAGTCCAGGAGCTGATTCATGGCAAGGTGAATCCACAGGTGTGACGAGTGAGCCAAGTACAGACCATCAGGCATCCGCAGAGATGCTGAAAGGGGAGAGAAGGGGGAGAGATGAAAGAAAGAAAAATCTGAACTTAGGGGAGAAGTAGGAGTCCAAGATGATTGTAAAGTTTCAACCCCAAGAGACATGAAAAAGTAACTGGAAATGGCAAAATTGGGTTGGAAGGGAATATGGAACTACTGGTCTACCTCGGCTATGCTGTGTATGAGCTGCTAAGTGAGGAAACAGACAAAGGTCAGCTGGCCCCTGGAGACAAGCCGGTCACCTGCCAAGCAGAGGATGCGCAGATTCTGACCTCAGCCAGCCTGTCTGGAGCATGACTTCAGCTCCATGTTGTCCACTGTCTCTCAAGTCATCTCTGTGAGGTGCTGTGATTCTCCCCAGCCATTCCCTAGCTGTCTTCCAAGTGAAGTCATGGCCATCCCACGTTCATTGGAAGAGTAAGGCTAGAAGACAAGTCAAAGAAATTTGGGGCAGAACCACAAGCAAGTCTTACTCAATGGACCTGAGTGAGTCACCCCTCAGTCCATGTGACCTCCCACAGAGGTCCTGCAGGTGGGATGACGCCCCCGGAAGTGCTCATTAATTCCTCCCTCCAGCCAGCCCGCAGGCTTGCCTAATGAGGTCCCAAACAAAGGGAACACTGTGCCCAGGATGGAAATTCCATGTGGGTTCCACTGTGGGGTGTCACTCACCAAGGTTGTCCTGGCTACCACCACTTTGTCACAGACCCGTCCTGAAGGTGGCATCTGTTTCTTCGTGAAAGACCTCAGCACGGGGCTTAGAGACGAACATACTGATTCTCTCGGCCTGGACATGGGGCCTGTGATGCCTGTTCTCTCTCTCCTGCTCTGAAATAACCCCTCATGGGTAGCATAAGCACCTGAAGTAGGAACACAGGAAAAGGGCTGCATGGGAGGGGTTTCATGGCCATAGTGGCCCAACTATGGAGAATTCTTCTAGGTAGAAGTAGGTTCCTCTCCATGCAGGAGAGACCAAGCGTCCAGGCTAAGAAAGTTTCAGCTTCTTGAGGCACCTGGGGCTCAACCTGATTGGAAAAGATCTCATAGCTTGCTTTCCTTTTATTTTTTTTTTTAAAGATTGTATCGATTTATTTGAGAGAGAGAGAGACAGATATGACAGAGACAGAGACAGAGAACATAAGCAGGAAGGAGAGGAGAAGCGGGCTTTAGCTGCTCAGGGAGCCCAATGTGGGGCTCGAGTCCAGGACTCTGGGATCATGACTTGAGCCAAAGGCAGACCCTTAACTGACTAAGCCACCCAGGTGCTCCCAAGATTTCATAGTTTTCTACCTCCATCCAAGGTGCTCTGAGAACAGGGGAGACCACAAAGCAGCCTAATGTCTCTGCCTCCCTGCCCCACCCCACCCAGCAGGAGCTGCTACCCACCATTCATTCCAGACCCAGGTCTTTGGGGCCAAGATCTGGAGGGACCATTCATTGACTGCCTGAAATACCTCTCTACATGGATTGCCCCCCAACCCCCTATTGCCCGACAAAGCAGGCATTAGCATTTCCACTTAAAGGTAAACACGGACCCTAAAGGGACAACCAGCCGGTCTGAGAGCACATGGCCAGAGAGGAGGAAAAAGCACCTGCCCTATGGTCTGGGAGGTCATGAGGTCATAGGACCTCATGAGGATCAGCAACATCTGTTCTGACAATTCCCGGGAGTTGGCTCTTTCTCAGGGGTGGGGGAATGAGGAGGAGATGTGCAGGATGAAATTTACCCTGTTGTCTAAGAACACTGCCTAGGGACTAGGACTGTTTAGAAACACCTCTGGCCAGTCCTAGGGAGGGAGTACTCTGTCTCTGGACGAAAGCCAATGGGGACGATGAGTATGAAGGTCAGGAAGTGAACTCAGTTCCCCAAGTTCGGCTGCAGGTCCCATTATGATGAAACAGCAACATATCCAATCCCCACTGAGGACAGAAGGATGAGTGAGACGTAGTCTGTCCCTGCCCTTCTCGTGTGAACAAACTGCTACAGAAGAATTTAGGTGCTGGAATGAAGAGCAGCTAAAAGTTCTGATGAAGAACATTGAGGGAAGGAGGGGCAGCCTTGGGAGCTGGGAAGGCTTCCTCTAGAAAGGAGATGTAGGAGGCTTTAATGGGGCCTGAGATGAGGAGTTCTAGGTATCTCAGGTAAGACCTGGGACAGCAGCAGCCATACCTGTGTCCTTTATAATAAAGCCCCAGCCTCCAGCACAGCACCTGCCAGGTAACAGGTGTGGGGAAATGAATGAGTGAAATAATGGGAAAGAGAACCAACCTCAACAAAGATACATTCACCACAGTGCATTATGGGCTAGGGGAGTGGTGAGCCACCTCCAGCAAGGCAGGGCGAGAGATGGTTTCCTCCAGCAGGGGTTATGTCAGCCAAGGGGTATGGGGTCCTAAGTGGTGTAATATGGCACAGGAGATTCAATCAACAGACGTTTCCTCAGTGCCTACAATGCGTCAGGTGTGTGCAAGCTCTGGGAATACGGTGATGAACACGGTCACAGCCCTAACACCCGCCTAGTCCACCCACTGCACTGAAGTCCGCTCAAGTGTGCTGAGCACCTGAATCCGCTCCCCTCTCCTTCCTCCTGTGTCCTCCTCTCACCGGCTCTCCCCATCCATAAAACCTCATCAACTTTCCCTGCAACTGCAGGGTCGCCTTTCTGTTCCCTGTTCCACCCAGCTTCCAAGTTACTTCCTAAGAACCCAAACCAACCTAATCACAGTCACTCCTTAGAAATACACCAAAACGTTCACTGTACCTTTCTGTGGGGTTCGGGGGGGAGGGGGAGGAGGGATACAAGTGACTCCAGGATAGCCCCCTCCCTCCCGTTCTTCCTCCACCCCATTAGAGATCTCTCCACACCCCAAACACTGAAACAGACCAGTAACTTTTGGACAGTCTCCTTTCCTCTTTTCTAATTCAGTGCTGACAGCTAACAGTTACTTGCATCATTACCATGGCCAAGAAGGCAATGGCTTTATAAACCTTATCTGATTCTCCAATTTATTTTAAAATCTACTTTTAGAGTGTAAAAGGTAAAGCTTAGGTAAATTCATTCCTTTTTCCACAGCTGGAGACACAGAAGTGGTAAGTCACAAGTCACAGAGGACAGCAAGTGAAGAAGGAAAATGCATACATCAACACGGTGGTTTTGCAGGTGCTATGAAACTCAGAAGGCTGGCCAAGGTCACCGGCTGGCAGCTTCCAGTAGATCTGAATGGCCCTGGCACCTGACCTCAGAGCCTTTCTCTGACCCCATCCATCTGCAACTGCCTGACTCCAAGTCAGAGATGCTCATCCTAGACACATCCTTGCCTTCACTCCTCCCGGCAAACCCTTCTCTGCAACTCCATTCCCACGAGCCTTTGAGCGCCCCAACAGAGGTCCCAGCTCCACCAACGAGCCACTGCCCTGGAGCGGTGGTCCAGGATCACCTGCCGGGCCCACCCTCCTGTGCTGCCCCGGTCCCTAGGCCTCCCCAAGCCTCTGACCCCTCCGAGGTCCCTTGCCCCTCTCTACCCACCTGAGCCCCCAGCCCCAGTCACCTCTACGTCCTTGCATCATTGCGCCATCGACCCCCGGCCATCCCAAACCTCCCACCATCTCCACGCTTGAGGTTCCAGAGAGTCCCTGGCCCAGTGTCACCTGGCGTTCCCCCGCCCCTGGCCCCTGGCGTCCCCTCAGGTCCCCGGTGCCATGTCCTCGTGCCTCCTCCTCAGACGTCCCCGCGCCCCTGTCCACATCTCCTGGAGTCCCTGCAGGGCTCTGGAGCCCCAGCACGCGTGTCCCCATTGCTCCGGCGTGTCGCCGCGCCCCCAGCCCCGCTCCTCCCGCTCGGAGGTGATCCCGCGCCCTGGCTCCGTGTCCCCTCCACCCTACGGCGTGTCGCTGCGCCCCCGGCCCGCATCCCCCCCTCCGGCGTGTCCCCGCGTCCCCGGCCCGCGCCTGCTGACGCCATGACGCCGCGGCGGAGGGAGGGGCGGAGCGGGACTGGCCCGAGAGGGGCAAGAGCAGCGGGAGCGGCGAGCCCCGCGGCAGCAGCGGGCGGCGTGGCCGATGGACATGGGCACGCAGGGCTCGGGGCGCAAGCGGCTCCCCAACCGGGAGCGGCTGACGGCGGAGGACGACGCGCTGAACCAGATCGCGCGCGAGGTGGGCGGCGGGCGAGCCCGCGCGGCTGGGAGCTGGGGGCGGGGGCGCCACAGGAGCTGCAGCGCATCGGTGGATCGCTCTGTCCGTCCGCGGCGGCGCGGGCAGGGGCGCGGGCCCAGAGGGATGTCGGTCCTCCGGCCCCTGGGGACAGGCTGGCGACTCTGACCCCTCCCCCACGCCCCTGCTCCCTCGGGCCACTGTGTCCCCCTCTCAGGGAGCGGGGCGGAGGTGGGCAACCCAGGGGGTCAGGAGCCAGTGCCCAGCTTTGTCCTGCCGCTTGGTGGGGGTAGAGTAGGCCGCCCCCGGAGGCCCATGGCCAGTCCCCGGAGGCCACATGGCCCTGGCGAAATGGCCTGTTTCTTGTCTGCGACCATGGGTCCTCAATTGTCACACAGGTGCGGCTTGGCATGAGCTTGGGGTCACTGTGAATCGTGTTTCTGGAGCGAGCCTGAAAATGGGTCCAATGCCTGAGGGGCTTTGATCCAAGTTTTCTGGGCAGTTTATCTGAAATGTTGGGGGCGAACTTTCAGCTGGCAATGAAAGGAGCACTGTGTGTGCGCTGGACAAGTGCCTTTCCCTCCAAAGGATCCAACCTTGGCGTGAAACAAACTGGTGACATGGGAAGGTTGCTCCTGGGATTGGCTGCCGCAGCTCGCTGGGGAGGGGGGGGTCCATGGGGCCCCAGTGTCAAAGGACTCCTGACTTTTCCCACAGACCCTTTTTGTACCTTTTCAGTGTCCTGTATATGTGTACTCACTATACAGGTGCAGTTCGCCAACCCCCCTCACCCCCCAACCCGGCGCCGCCACCTTCGTGCACTCCCTTCTAAGTGTTCTGATATGATGTGGAGCTCCTGTGCATACCACTCTGTGCTCACACGGAAAAACTTCAGGCCATGTAGGCTGTAGGCTCTGGTTTCGTCAGTCAGTCATTTGCCCCAAGGTACGCTCTATAACCATTTCTTAGGTGTTTTTAGTTGCAAATATTCGATTTTGCTTTACGGACACAGGGCTGTCAATCAGTATTTGTTGAATATTGGAATGGATCAAGACTTTGGTTTTTCTCTGTGTGAAAAAGAAAAGGGCTTTCCAGGCAAACTCTTAGACATCCCTTAAAACCCACTGCAGGTTGTCCTCTGTGAGACCTTCCCCATCACCCAGGCCAGCATCTCCCTGCTTCCACCTGGCTCCTCTAGTTCTTACTCCCTACACCTGGTGTGGAAGTCACCTCTTCACAGCAGAATTTGCTCACTTATCTTGCATATAATCCCATGCCTGCTAGGATAGTCACTTAGGTATGTATTTGACCATAGGACCAAACAAGCATTCTCTGGGAGACCAGAGGTGACCAGTGGATGATCCCTGGGCCTTGTCTTTCTGTCGGTGCTTAGGGAAAAAGGAACGAGAAGAACGAGAGCTCCCAAAGTCTACCTCGTGTCTGCTGGCTTGGATTGGATGCAAAGGCTAGGGATGCTCCCTGGGTTGACATCCTTGATGTCCTGAGGATTGGGAAGCCATGGTCTTGCCCCAGCCAGGGAGATGGTGGCGGGCAGTGACAGATTCAGACTGTGGAGTCAGTCCTGTCCTGTGAACATGCACACACCTCACAGAGGAGCTATGCGATCCTGGGGAAATGAGTCATTCATCCCCGATGAGTGTCTGTTCTCTTGTCTCTAGAATGCGAAAAAGAAATCCCCTCTTGGTGTTTTGACTAGCATCCATACAGTGAGTAAATGTGAGCCCCACCCACCTATCCTCCTGATAAAACTGAACCATGGATTGGCTTGTTGTAAGTGCTGAGTGGCGGGAATCTATAATGTCAGAGGGAGCAGGGGCAACATTTTATGTTTTATCACAAATTCAATTATATTTTCCCAACTGTAAAAATTAGAATCATGATTCAAATGGCAAGTGTCTGTTCACCTTTGAGTTCTTCAGTTCTTATAAAAATTAACAAATTCGTCTGAAGTGTAGTACATTCTTACTTGCTCACTGATTCAGCAGATGCATTCCGGGCTCTCCAAACACCTCTCCTACGGAGACTGGGATTCAGGGATGGACCTGAAAAGGGTCCAAACATGAAGAGTTGGGTCAGAAAGGGGTCTGACCTAGAAATCAATAACAGTCACAGAAAACAGGAAGAGATCTGATATTAAAAGTCCATAGATGTTGTGCCTGGAAAGTTTGGAAATGAGAAAATTCCAGTTTATTGAGGGGAATAGGAATGGCAATCAGAGGTGGCTTCCTAGAGGAAGTGGCATTTTGAGTTATTTTGAAGGGACAAGAACGCTGACCTTAACTGGCCTCCACAAAGGGAATATATTGGCTAGAGCGTGGATTCCTGGCCAGCCCCACCAGTGGCTGCTTCTCTCCATAGCACCTTGCAGCAGGCTCTGCTGAGCTGTCCTCTTTGGGTAGCCTCACCTTCGGGCTGACATGCCTTTTGTTCCCACACTTCCCCCCCCAGGAGCCCACACCCAGTCTCTCTCTTGAGAACTGGACGTATCTTCCCTGACAGATCTCCCTGGCTCCCTGGCACCACCCCACCCTGCCCCGCAAGCCAAACTATGAGCAGGATTGCTAACTGAGCCGCCCACACCAGTCCCTAGGTGACCGTGTGCAGGGCAGGGGGGAGTCCTCGCCTGTGACCCATCAGGCCCATCCTGGAAATGGGGAAAGTTGGCTGCTGCTTCCAAAGCCCTTGGGGAGCTAAGGGGCCTGAATGAAAATTGGGGACTCTTTCAGAAGGTGGCAGGGGGTGGGTGGACAAAGGTCAGGCGTCTGGGAAGGCACATCTAGAGAATAACTGGGACCTTCTGAGCTGGGGTGACCTAGGTCCCACGAACAGGGTCACCAGGCAGGAGGGAGACGGGGTGGGCAGGACTGGGAGGGGAGCTCAGCTACTTCTGCGGAGGGCTCAGAGCAGTGCTCTGACCTGTAGAGGCTGACACTTTCCTATTTCTGCAGTTCCATTGTGGTTTAACCTGAGGCTGGTTTAAGGTAAATGGACTTGTAACTTGAAAACAGTATAGATGCATTAGCACAAGTAGCTTGCTTCCGAGGTAGAATTCGGGCAAGACGTTGTCAGGAAAAATGTCCAGTAAGCACTTGGAGACACTCCTCACCGCTGCAGGCATGAGCAGTGTTTCTCACACCCTGGGGGAAGGTGTCTTGAAAGCAGATATATATTTCCCTCCTGCCATGTTTAACATTCGGCTCAGGATTTTTGGTAGCCTCCCAAATTTCTCATTCAGCACTGAGGCAATTGCTGAGGTGAATTGCCTGAGACAATTCACAGTATTCCTCTCAAACAGAGAGGGACCACAAAATTTTTTTTAAAAATTTTAAATTAAAAAATTTTTTAATTTTAAAAATAAAAAATAAATTTTTATGAATGTTTATTATAATTTTTTATTTAAAATTTTTATTATAAAAAATTTCAAATTTTTTTAAAAATTTAAAAATTAAAAAATAAAATAAAATAACACACAAGCTGCCTTATTAATGAACTTGCTGGGCCCTTTAATGGTGGTGGTGAGTGAGTCACCCCCTGTGGCCTCAGGGGCCTGGGCTGATTCCCTCCCGCATGACTGTCTCCACAGCCTCCTCTCCAAGAGCTACCCATTGCAACGCCATCCCTGGGGTGCAGATGGTGCCCCCCATGTCCCTCTTGTGGACGGGTGCTGACGCCCGGGCCAACTGCTGGAAGCACCAGCTGCTGGGGGTTCACAGCTGTCTTGTCAGGAGAAAAGTGCCTCTGGCCACCCAGGAGTCGCTGTGGGGGAGGGGTGTCCCACCCCCACCCCTGGGGCAGACTGCAGCTGTTGCCTGAGGGGTGTGAGGTTATAAAATGTCCCCTCCCTTCTTCGCTTCAAGTTGGAATTACTCTGGTGCCCGAGTTCCCTGTGGGATGGGGCTGAGGGCACACTCTGGCGAAGGCCACCTCCTACCCCTGCCTCTGCCACTCCCTTCACCCCTCTTCTGCTGGCTGTGCTCCCCAGATACAGACCCACACAAAAATACCTGCCTCAGGCTCTGCCTCTGGGGACCCCAACTTAGGAATGAACTTGCTGGGTAGCCTTGTACATACAGGACATTCTCATCCTAAAACCTGTCATGTTGCTACAGCCAAACTGTCCCCCTCATGCCTTTGTTCCGGGGGAGGCAGCTTTTCTGAGGTGGGCCGGCAGCTACAAACATGGGGGCCATGGACTGGATGGTGACATCCAGTGTTGTCAGTGGTTTGTGATCCAGGACACTGGTTGGAGCAGAATCAGGAACTCAGCTATAAACAGTCCTGATGGTGTGCAGGCCCCTCCCCACAGCTATTTCTGTCTGAGCGCCAGCTGTCGCCCTCTCCCCCTTCTGGGTGACCCTTGTGACTCACTGGCCTCATGGTTAGGGCTGTGAGTTAAATGTCGGTGGCCTGCAGAAGTGGCTCAAGGGGTGGAAATCAGGGGACCTAGAGTCCAGTTGAGCCTGTCACTCATGAGTCTTGTCAGGGTTCAGGGCTAGAAAGGGGGAAGGTGGGAATTGAGGTAGCCTCGGAGGCTTGCAGGGTGCCAGCCTTGCCGAGAAGCTTCCCCCATAATTACATGGAGTCCCACCAGCAGAGTTTAGAGTCTCTCTGTCTGACATAGAGAAGTGGGCTCATGGGAGCTGGTGACGCCTAAGATAACTAAGGTGCCCGTTCAACATTCAGCTGCTTCCACTTTCTGGATTCAGTTCTTGGCTCTATCTGAGGCCAAGCTACAGGTTGTGTCCTGCAGTCAAGCTGACTTGCTTCCCATCTCTGGGTCTGTTGTCCCCAGCTGATCTCTGGCCATCAGGTTTGATGGTTCATGGGAGAGTCGATAGTCTTCTGTCCTTGCGCTGTCTATCCCCATTTTTGGAGTTTGTTTGTTTTTTCATTCTCCTGACTTCTGAAATGTAATGTTTATTTAACCAAGGTAATATGTGTTTTTACCCTTGTCCCACATTCTCAGGCCATTCTTCACACAGCAGCTGGGTGATCCTTGAAAATATGTCAGCTCATGTCGCCTCTCTAATTAAAACTCCCCAATGGCTTCTCATATCACTGTATAAAGGCCAAGTTCTTAATGGCCTGACAAGACCCTGACCAATCTGGTGATTAGCTCCGTGTAAATGATATGCGTGTGCAGTCTATTGATTGTCTGAGTGTAGACACGGACCATTGGTTTCCTGGCTGGGGGAGGGGACCCCACTCAGGCCTTCCGACCACTTCTGTGTCCCCTCATGCTCACAGCACAGTTATGTTGCAGTAGAACTACAGACAGGTAGAGAGTACCGTGCTAGTACGGTGAGATTCCCCGGTTCAGACCCCGGTTCTGCCATGTGCTCTGTGACCTCGGGCAGGTGGCTTCACCACTTTGTGCCCCACTTGTCCCGTAGGTAAAATGGGAACGTTTTGAGTGCACTTCCCATGGGCGTTTATGAGGGTATATGGGCTCTTTTGTGAAAAGCAAAGGTGGAAAAGCACTCGTAAAGGTGGAGCAATGACGGTGACATCATGTGTGGTTTGGCTGTGGAGCCAAGCCCCACGTTCTGACATTTCTGTCCCTGGACAGCTTTCTGACTTTTCCAGAGTTCAGGACTTGTATTTTTTTTTTTTCCCAATTGCTCTCCTGTTGACATAGCTGTCACACCCAGTTCTTCAAAAACTGTTCAACAGGACCCCTCCCAGTACTATTTCCTGGGTGATTCAACAAACCAGACAGCCTACCATTTCCCCTTTGTCCCCTCCTGGATATGGACCCCGGGAAACATCTGTCCTCTAGACCCTCTCTAGACTTTGGCTATCCTTCCCTTTCCCTTTCCCTTTGCCAATCTGAGAGTTCCCCACTTTTCCATTGTTGTTGGATCCCTCCTTGCCTGATGCCATATTATCTTCTTCCTGAGATTACTCTCTCATTTTGCTGGAACACGTCCTACAGTAGCGTCCTGAGAAAGAATGCCTTTTCCAAGTGTTTGCATGTCTGAAAATGTCTTTATTCTACCCTCGTACTTGATTGATAGTTCGGCTGACTGTAGCGTTCTAGGTTAAAAATAATTTTCCAAAGAATGACAAAGATTTCTATATATTCTTTGAAATGATTTCTAGCATGTGTCATTAACTGAAAGAAGCAATGTGCAGGGGAAAAAAAAAAAACAGTGTGCTGTCTCTTTTGTGAGAAAGGCGATGATTTGTCTGCATTTGCATGAAGAAACCCTGGGAGGCCAGCAGAATTGGTCAAGTGTCACTTTTAATGCTCTTTGGACAATTTTTTTCAAGATTTATTTATTTATTTTGGAGAAAGAGAGAAAGAGTGAGGGAGGGGCAGCGGGAGAGAGAGAACTTCAAGCACAGACCCTGCTGAGCATGGAGCTCTAGTTTGAGACATTGAGATCATGACCTGAGCAGAAATCAAGAGTAGGACGCAAAAGCTACCCAAGAGCCCTGATGCTCTTTGGGTATTGAACCACGTGACTGAATTGCCTCTTCAATAAAATAAACTAATAGTGATCAAGAAAGTAAAATTTAAAGCTATTTTCTACCACAATTTTAAGACATTATTTTCCACTGTATTCCAGCCTTCAGGGTTGCTTTGAGAATTTTGATGTATTGTGTATCTCCAATATCTTGTATAATCTCTGCCTTTACTTTCGAGAAGCTTTTAGGACCTTCTCTTGATCTCAGTGCTCTGAATGGGTTATTTTCCATTTATTGAGCATTCGTGGGGGCCATTGGATCTGAAAACATGTATCCTAAAGTTCTGGGAAATTCTCTGAATTTTCCCCTCCCCACCATTTCCTGTGCTCTCCTTTATAGCAGCTCCTTTGCTGGGAATAACTTTCTTTTCATTGCCTTTCCCTAACTTTCTTCTCTTGGTGATGCTTTGTAGGAGATCACTCACCTTTATCATCCATGCTTTCTGCTAAACTTATCTGTTCTGTATTCAATTTCTAAAAGGTGGGGGTTTTGTCAGTTGTTATTCTTTGTTCCTTTTTTTTTTCTTTGGATTTTTTTTCCTTTTTTTTTTTTTTCTTTCTTTTCTTTGTTCCCTTTTTATGGCATCCTCTCTGATTCACAAATGTGGCACCTTTTCTTGTCATTCTGAGGATATTAATTTGTTGTTGTTGTTTTCTCCAAAACTTTTCTTTTGTCTGCTGTATTATTACCTGTTTCTTTTTGCCCTTTGTCTGTGATGGCCTCTATCTTTCATCTTGACGCCTCTCCCAGATGCATGGTGATCCTCAGCTGTCCATTCAGCTCTGAGAATGAGGCACAAAAACACTATGAGAACCATTTGGTCAAAGACCAGGAGGGGAGGTGCCACAGGATGCGAGTCCGACAGCACCAGGGGCACGGTAGTGTGGCTAAAGTGCTAATCCACTCACTACCTCCTTAGGGCACACAGCCTGGAAACTGAACCCGGGTTTCCCATTTACCAGGCCAATGCCCTAAACAGCATCAGTGTTGGAAGGGACTATTGCTTAATGCTAGCAAACCAAACCTCTCTAATTTGGTCCCCACAGGTAGAGTTCTGGTTTTGATTAAGGGGATGGTGGGATTGAGAAGAATATTGAAAATTAATCTGAGATTTATACCAGGACAGAATAATCTCTAATGTCCATACAGCCCAGAGAAGGGAACCAGTCACGATGATCTTCTTTCATTGAGAGTGGAATAAAATATCAAATTAGGTGAACAAACAAAGGGACTTATAAAAAAATAATATTTTCATAGCTTCATGCATCAAGGATAATTCACGTATTTGTTTGGAAAATTCTCTAAGATCAGAGATATAAAGCAAACATAAAATACCTGGAGAGTTTAGGTAGGCAGAATGTGATATGGTCTTGGCAGTGGGTAAACCCTCGGATCAGCAAGTATGTAAGAGCCAGAGCCATTTGCTGGCGTGGTATACTGCGACACTTCCAGCCTTTCTTGGCTTGGGGGAAGAAATGCTCGCGACAATATTTCAACCTAAAGGAACCAGGAGATCTAAGTTTTTTGTTTTGCTTTTAAGCTCCATCTCATCAATTTGTCCATTCTTTCTTTACCATTACCCTTGATTTCTTTTATTTTCATTTTTCACCTTGTTTTATGAGATCCGTTAGGCATGGAGGCAGTTTTCCAGGTTGACAAGAGATGGGATTTGCATGTTGACCGAACAGCTAATGTGTCTCCCTCCCAGGTGCCCTAAGATACTGCTGTAAATGATCCCAGATGTGTCTTAAAATCATCCAGAGCAGTGCTGGTCAGGAGAACCTTCTGCAGTGATGGCGGTCCTCTCTCCCTGCTCTGTGTTCTTTTTTTTTTTTTTTTTTTTTTTCAAATTTACCCAATTTATTTATTTTCAGAAAAACAGTATTCATTATTTTTTCACCACACCCAGTGCTCCATGCAAGCTGTGCCCTCTATAATACCCACCACCTGGTACCCCAACCTCCCACCCCCCCGCCACTTCAAACCCCTCAGATTGTTTTTCAGAGTCCATAGTCTCTCA
This sequence comes from Neogale vison, assembly GCF_020171115.1. NCBI lineage: Eukaryota > Metazoa > Chordata > Mammalia > Carnivora > Mustelidae > Neogale > Neogale vison. The sequence goes on from NC_058093.1 coordinate 44,593,475, forward strand.
TGGTTCATCTCCCCTTCCAATTTACCCAAAAGCACATACCCTCCCCAATGTCCATAACCCTACCCCCCTTCTCCCAACCCCCCTCCCCCCAGCAACCCACAGTTTGTTTCGTGAGATTAAGAGTCACTTATGGTTTGTCTCCCTCCCTATCCCATCTTGTTTCATGGATTCTTCTCCTACCCACTTAAGCCCCCATGTTGCATCACCACTCCCTCATATCAGGGAGATCATATGATAGTTGTCTTTCTCCGCTTGACTTATTTCGCTAAGCATGATACGCTCTAGTTCCATCCATGTTGTCGCAAATGGCAAGATTTTGTTTCTTTTGATGGCTGCATAGTATTCCATTGTGTATATATACCACATCTTCTTGATCCATTCATCTGTTGATGGACATCTAGGTTCTTTCCATAGTTTGGCTATTGTGGACATTGCTGCTATAAACATTCGGGTGCACGTGCCCCTTTGGATCACTACGTTTGTATCTTTAGGGTAAATACCCAGTAGTGCAATTGCTGGGTCATAGGGCAGTTCTATTTTCAACATTTTGAGGAACCTCCATGCTGTTTTCCAGAGTGGTTGCACCAGCTTGCATTCCCACCAACAGTGTAGGAGGGTTCCCCTTTCTCCGCATCCTCGCCAGCATCTGTCATTTCCTGACTTGTTGATTTTAGCCATTCTGACTGGTGTGAGGTGATATTTCATTGTGGTTTTGATTTGTATTTCCCTGATGCCGCCTGCTCTGTGTTCTGATGGCCACCAGCCGTGTGTGACTGCTCAGCACCTGCCCTGTGCCTAGTGCACCTGAGAAATGCATCTTACATTTTTTAAAAGATTTTATTCATTTACTTGAAAAAGAGTGAACACAAGCAGGGGGCAGGGCAAGGGTGGGGGGGTGAAGCAGATTCCCCGCTGAGCACATAACTGGACACAGGGCTCAATCCCACAACCCCAAGACCATGCCCTGAGCTGAAATCAAGACCTGGACACTCAACCGATGGAGGCACGCAGATAACCCCTTGCATCTCAAATTTCGTTTAATTTTAATGCATTTAAATTTAAATAGCCACTTATGGCTCGTGGCCACCAGATGTGCAGCACATCTTTACATCAGTGATTTCTTCTTGGCTGAAATATGCTGTGACAAAGGTGTGAGCCATCATGCAGAGCAGGGCTGAGCGTCACCCGTGACCAGGCACAGAGGAAGGAGGGCACAGGGGCCCGGGGAGCAGGACTGGCTGACTGTGGCCAGAACCCAGTCCAACCTGGGGACACATGCGGGTCCGTAGGAGGAGCGCCGTCAGCCTTTGGAAATCGGGAGACCATGAAGGGTGTAGTGTCCGTGTGTCAGAGCCTCCTTTCCTTTGTGGAAGAAGAACTACATTCCCCAAGGGGTTAGAGTAAGGAACAGGGCCAGGGACACGCAGAGCCAGTGGCCCGGTCCATGTGGGCACTAACTGAACCTGGGGTCCCCTGCCTTCTGGGGGCTGGATCCAAATCCAGAGAGAGGACTGGACGGGATGTGCCCCAGGGTAGGACAGTGCCTGTGTGCAGGGGCAGCCAGGGCCTTGGGACCAGCAAGATGGACGCCAGGTGAGCACACGGACTGAATCCACCTCAGCTTCATGCGCACCTTCAGGGTCCCGTGGCTTCATTGGCATCCAGAGGATGTGTAGAGCCCAGCATCAGGATGGGATGGGACCTCTGTTTTCAACATGAAGGCGGGAGCTGCTGAGGCATCGTCTTTTGAGTGACATCCTATGGGGCCACGTGTCTCCCTTCTGCCCATTGAGGAAAGCCCTTTCCCACTCCCCCCGGTATGCGGCCGACAGGATGGATCATGTCAGGTGTGGTTCAGTTGGGACTTGAGTCCATGCAGGTGCAGCAGAGCTTTGCCCCCTCCTCCCCGAGGAAAGGGCCCCAGGTCGGGGCTCAGGTGCACTCCAGGAATAGCGCGGTGCTCGCAGGTGCTGAGAGCGGGCTCTGCCCTCAGTCAGGGGCACAGCATCACACTGGCCATGGGCTCTGCCTCCTGCCTGCTGGCTTCATGCCAGGGAGACTGAGGATGGGGGCACACTGCCAGGAGCTGTCTGGACACACAGCCAGGCGCCTCCACCTGAGTCTGCCATCCCCCACTCACCCCGAGGGTGGCATGGCCATGGGTGCCCACAGCCGGGAGAAAGAGAGCAGCCAGGGGAAAGCCTTAGGAGAGGCTAGGCTTAGAGTGACACTCTAAGGGCAGGGAGCAAACAGGCAGAGAGCCCAAGCAGCCACATTATCCAATGAGAGCCAGAGACCTCCAGAGTGTACCTGCCAGCATCAGCCCCTCCTTCAAAATCCCAGGTATGCTGCCAGAGGAGGAATGAGGGAAGCCCCCGCTTCAGCCTTGGGGGGTGCTGGCTGCCCATCAGGACTCCAGAGTCCCCCTCCAGAGAGGCCCCCAGGTAGAAGGGGATACATGTGGGACATCAGAAAGATCAGCAACAGGACATTTCCATAGGATTAAGATTGTCCCCATATTTCCTATAAAGTATGTTACTTTTGCTGTTCACAGCTGAACTTAAAATAGACCACTAGACTGCTGGTCCCTGCCTGGTGCCTGGACACTTGTTCCTGAGAAGGTAGTAGGCAGGCTACCTCTCCCTTCTCTCCCAGTGAAAATCAGCGCTGTCCCTGCCCTCTCCTTCCCTCTGCCCTCTCCGTGCCCTTGGCCCCAGGGCATGTGGGTCTCCCTTGGGCTGCAGGCATGAGACAGGAGTGACTTAATCACGACAATGTTCTGTGTCTGTCATCTTCCCCTCCGTGGCTTAGACCTCTGGCTTCCATTGTGATGTGCATTTGTGAAGGAAAACACGCTGGGTGCCATCCTTCTCCTTAACTGAAAATTCAGCTCTAGGATTCCTTTTGGCTTGACAGATCTCTTTCGCTTGGATTTTTGGGGGTTTTATGTGTGTGTGAACAATGTCATGGTTTTAATGTATTCTTTCTTTCCTAAACATCATCCCAACATTCCCGAAATAGAACATGGTGGTTCCCACTTATGTGGAGTGGAGGACAGAACGAGAGCACGGCCTTGCAGTTTGGCAGACTGTCCCCTAGATCTCTGATTACTGGCTTATTAAAATGATGTCACATGAGAAAGTGTTAATGAGTGAGAGCATCACGTATGTTAACAACTAAAATCCAGGGGCACCTGGGTGGCTCAGTGGGCTAATGCCTCTGCCTTCAGCTCAGGTCCAGGGTCCTGGGATCGAGCCCCGCATCGGGCTCTCTGCTCAGCGGGGAGCCTGCTCCCCCCCCCTGCCTGCCTCTCTGCCTACTTGTGATCTCTGTCTGTCAAATAAAAAATAAAATCTTTAAAAAAAAAAAAAAACTAAATTCCAGCGGATTCAATGTGTCAATGTGAAGACCTTACCAGCTTCATTCAGTGATCCATGAATGGGCAGTGTCCCATCTAGAAGTAAAGGGAGCCCCTCAGAGCTGCAGGAAATGGAAGTCTTGTCTAGGCCGGAGGGACAGGAAAAGGAATTTTCTGGCAAAGAGTGGATTGTTTGAGGCAAGACCTCCTCCTCTGTGTGGGAGATGGCAGGGATCCGGTTGGCAGGTTACCTCCCTGGGGCTAACCGTGTGACTCCAGACTGACCTGTGACAGTTACACTCCTGGGAGAGGCTGAAACTGTGCTTAGGTAGGATTCTAAGTCTTGGTTTGCCGACGTGGTGCTTAGCACAAGTGACTCCATTTTGGGCCCGTTGTCTCTTTTTTGACCCATGTAATAATATGCCATCAATGATACAGAAATCATTGTTTATTCCGTTTTGCAGTTTTTTAAAATTTTGAGCTATTGGATTTCCAGACACCATAAGGTTTCCTTCCTTATGCCAGGGCTGTGTTTGTCAGGGATAGCTTCTCTCTTCAGCAGACCTAGAAGCGGGCCAGCTCTGCTGCCCAGGACCTCTGGGACATGGGCCTTTGCTGGCTCGGAGCTTCAGCTACTCCATTGTGGGACAAAGATGGGGCAGCTGGGGACCAGTGAGGCACGTTGGTGGCTGAGGTCTAGGCCTCCTCAGGAAGCACTCAGTCCTCCCATCCCCTCCTGGCTGGCTCTCCCTCCTCCTGGGAAGCCTCAGGCCTGTGCATCTCCCACACAGGACTGGAATGTGCAGTATGTGACCCCCAGTCCTCCTCCTCCTGTCACACTTATCCACTGGGCTGCTGTTTCCTTTAGCAACTCCTGTCTCCCATCCAGCGGGGCTCTCCCTGGGGGCTGCACTAGAGCCCATCACCGGGGGACCCCCCCAAGCCCAGCACATAGGAGCCACTTGGGAATCACCTGCTGGGTGAATACAGATCGAAGCAGGAAGGGGAATTCCTCCCCACCCACAGTGGGTGCTGACTGGTCTTCACACTGATGGGAAAACCTCCGGAGGTGCGATTTCTCTCCCAAGTAGCTGGAGCCACTTTTGTCAGAATTTCCACGTGGGTTACAAAGTGTGGCTTCCACTCATGACTCTTGTTAAATCCTGAAGCCTCACCCGATGTCACAATAGACCAAGAGACAGAACCATGCTGTCTTCATACTGATAGCCTTGTCGGAACTCGCCAGCCAGAGGCCCGTACCGCCCACGGGCCACGGCTGTTCCGGATGTGCCGCCGAGGCTGGGACTGCTCTAGCTGATCTTGGGTTTCCCTTGGCCTGAGAGCTGCTTTCAGGAATGGACGGCAGTGGGGAAGCCCTAAAAGAAAAAGTGAAATAAATTTTCTTCCTGATTCCCATGAGAGGTATTTTTCTCATCCTTGAGAAAACACAGCCGAGAGGGTCAGGGCTGGACTCTGAGTTGGAAGACCTGGGTCTGCAGCCTGGGGTCACCGTTTGCTGGCTTTGTCACCTTGGACAGACCACGGGGACCCTCGGTGTTCCCACCTATAAAGGGCAGTGATGATTCAGAGTTGGGAGGACCAAGGGGATGAGCACACGATGCTTCGGGCAGGGACTCCTGCCGCTCTCCAGGGCAACCATGTCTCCTCACACACCCCCCCCTCTAAAATGAGGCAGGGGTTTGTTCTAGCCACAGACCATGTGTTTTCAGTGGCCCCCTGCCTGCCACCCATCCACATTTACAGAGATTCAGACGGACAGATAGAGACTTGGGTCCTGCCCTTAGCACCAGGCGCTTCTCTGGATTCTAGGTTTCGGTTCGAGGTTCTAGGCTCTCCCCAGACTCTAGACTCCAGGTTTTAGGTTCAAGGCTCTGGGCCCTGCTCCAGGCTCAGCTCTGGCTTCTAGGTTCTAGGCTCTGGGCTCTGAGCTCTACTTCAGGCTCCATGTTCTAGGTTCTGGGCCCTGGGATCTACTCAAGGCTTGGCTCCAGGTTCTAGGCTCTGGGCTCTAAGCTCTACTCCAGGCTTCAGGCTCCAGATCCAGTCTCTGCTCCAGCCTCCAGATTCTGAGATGCCTAGGGAAGTGGGTGGGGGTAGGGTGCCTGGAGACAAGCCCCACTCAGCACTGGCTTCTTTAACCATAAGGAGGGATAGCACATGCTGTGTGTCTCATGGCATTCGCATGAGGCCCAAAGGAGAAAATAGTTGAGATCATGCACGCAGAGCCTCAAGGGCTCTCACAGCAGGCAGTTCTTGATGTCATCATCAATGACGTTGACCTGGACCACTGGGCTAAGGAGGGGTCAGCCAGGTTCTTCCACTGTAGAGATAGTATTCTTATCCCCTTCCCCCAGCTCTGTTCCCTAGAAGTGAGTCCCTACGTGCAGCCCCCCACTCAGGGAGGGACTTCAGCTCCCTGTCCTGAAGGAGTGTGTAATCAGAGGTTGAAATGTTCCCCATAATTAGTAAATTTGGTAGTGATACTTTGAGGCTATGCAAATGTAAAGTACTACTGTCAGAAAATTGTAAAGACTCTTAACACCTAGATGTTTCAGGCTGGCTTGTAGCTGCTTCTGAACTTGGAGCAGATGCTCACTGACCCCAGGAGCTCTGCATTTTTCTTAACGCAGAACACTTCTCTTTCGGGGTGCTATTGCTTTGTTCTAAAAGTAGGGGAGGAAGCAAGTTTGAGCCTAGTGTGAGAGCCAGGGAAGGTGGGAGGTAGAGCTGGGGAGAGGAAGGGCAGGAGCCGCTGTCTGCAGGCAGTCCTTCTCCAGGCTTCCAGACCCCTGAATCTTTCAGGTCCTTGTGGAGGCAAGGAGAAAAGAGACTAGGGTCACCATCACCACAATGACCACAGACCCCCGCATCCCCAGGCTCATCAGGGAGGGCTGGGGGGCAGCAAGGATCCATCCTTCCCTGACACATCCTCATGCCTCAGTTTCCCTGGAATCTGGCCCTGTGTGCAACCCCCATCTGCCAGGAAAGCATAAGTATGACAAGAGTCTGTCTCGTGGAATATCAGCTTCTGTTCTGTGCATGTGCAGAGTCCTGTCCCTTACAAAAAGGCATTGCTGAATCAAGCCTTACCTCAAGAGCACAGGAAGACCCCACACTCTTCAGCCTTTTGTGGGGGGGTGGGGACATTGCGGTAAATGGCCTCTGTTTGGCTCTGTGCCTTCTCTTGCTAACCGCTCATCCCTCATAGGGTGGAATCAGGGCAGCCTGTTACCTAAACGGTTCTGGTCACTCAGATAGGGACGTTCCCAATGGCCTCTCTGCGGTCAGTGGCTGTGGAGGTGCTTGACCACCTTTGAGAAAACAAAGCATGTTGGGCTGGGATTGAAGGCGGTTAATTGTACCTCACATTTGTGGTCCTCAAAATGAGCGAGTGAGCAGAGAGATGGATGGATAGATGGACAGACAGATGGACAAATGGATGGATAGCCTTAGCCTGACTCCAGTCACATTTGCAAGTTGGGTTTCTTGAGATCACCACCGGTCACCTGTGCACAAATGAGATTTAGCAGAAACTGCAGTGAGCAGGATCTAGCCCAGCCAGGTGTCGAGTGTCTGAAGGGTGCACATTTCGGTTCCACCTTCCCTGGGGCCAGCGTACTGAGCCTTCCCATCCCCCCTCCCATACCAGGACCTAGAAGGAGCAGCCAAGCAGGCAGGTTTCTACCCCCTCCCAATTATCCGACAGTGGCTCCTTCTTTCCAGCTCCTTGTTTCGTGACCTTTTCTCCCTTGTGTTTCTCCAGTGACCTTTTGTGTTATGTGTGCACTTGGAAAAGGTCTCCGAATGATCCTGGGGATGGGGCTTTGATTTCACTGGACGGCGTGTGGGTGATCGGGTTGCACCCACATCGCCAGCACGGTGACCTTGCATTCCCTAAAAAAGGCCTGTGCTGTGTCCAGGAAAGCTCTCCTGAGGTTGATGGCCCGCTACCAGGGGCTGAAGAAACGTGGACCATGTTTGCAGAACATTCTATCATGTGGCTTCCCTTTTGGGGTACAGGGTTGGTCCTGGAGGAAGTAAGGTGTACTGATGTACTCTGCCAGGTGCAGTAAATAGCTTTGTTTGCCTAACTTTAACCACATAAGCGCTGTAGTTCTAGAAAGCCCTGTGCACACCAAGAATCACTGAGACATCTGGAGGGGAGTGGTGCCAGCCTGTGCGTTAGGGATGGTCGAGAGCATGCAGGCGGACGTTACAATGAAGAAATGCACACGTTTCTGTGAAATGTTCTCTATTTGGATTTGCCATAATTAGACTGAGCTTATGGATCTGGGGACAGAACTTCAAAGAAGTGAAGTACCCTCTTGCTCATGTCACAGCAGGCAGTTCTTGATGTCATCATCAACGACGTTGACCTGGACCACTGGGCTAAGGAGGGGTCAGCCAGGTTCCTCCACTGTAGAGATAGCATTCTTATCCCCTTCCCACAGCTCTGTTCCCTAGAAGTGAGTCCCTACGTGCAGCCCCCACTCAGGGAGGGACTTCAGCTCCCTGTCCTGAAGGAGTGTGTAATCAGAGGTTGAAATGTTCCCCATAATTAGTAAATTTGGTAGTGATACTTTGAGGCTATGCAAATGTCCTGTGCTACCCTGAAGTCCATCAGTGGATCGGTAATTCTCTGTGGCATGTAGATGTGAAAAGCAGGTTATTTGGTGTGAGCAGTGAGCCAGAGAGCCAGGATGGGGAAGCCCTTGAGCGTGTGGTGGTGCCTGACAAGGTCTGATCTTGTCCCAGCCCCATGCCCTTGGCCTTTTCCCCTCACTGCTGGCACACTGGCGGCTCTCTGGGCCTCACGGGCATCTGTGCATGGGCTGCTCACTGCTGTGGACACAGACGCGCCAAACCCTTCTTACCTACATGGCCCCTTCTCCTGCTTCCCACTGGTGCTCTGACTTTCTCATTGGTGCAGCCGGGAGGGGCCATGCTCCTCCCTAGTGCAAACCAGGTAGGCAGCAAAGATAACGCTGTGAAGTTTTTGGTTTTGGAGGGATGCAGAGGAGCTAAATAGTGGTCCATTGTACAAATGAAGGTCTTGCATGATGAGTAGAAAAAAAATGACTTCCTTATTCTACTGTTAGCATAACTGTTAACATAACGGAAAATGAGGGGAAAAGTCTGATGAGAAGAAGTGAAAATGCAGCATCTGTCTTTCGGAAAACATCTTTAATATGAGCACCTCCGAGATACTATGGTTTTGGTTCCAGACTGTGGCAGTAAAGCAGTATCACATTAAAGCAAGTCAAGTCACCTTTGCGGTTTCCCAGGGCACATAAAAGTTCCGTGGGTATTATACTCTAGTTTGTTAATGTAGTATTCATGCAATAGCATTAAGTCTTTTTGAACGTACACACACTTGCTGAAGAATACTTCATTGCTAAAAAATGCTACCCGTCATCTGAGCTCCAGTGAGTTGTAGTCCTTTCGCTGGAAGAGGGTCGCACTGCAATGTCCAGGGCCACTGACGGATCAGGGTGGTGGCTGCTGATGGCTGGGGCAGCTGTGGCAGGTTCCTAAAGTAAGACAATGATTTGCCCATTGACTGACCTCCTTTCTCGATTTCTCTGTCGCATGTGATGCTGTTTGATGGCATTTCACCCGCAGGAGAACTTCCTGCTGCCGCTTTAGTGCCTAAACGAACATCATATCCTAAACCCTCTGGTGTCTCTTCAACGGTCTTCATGGCATCATCACCAGGACTAGATTCTGACTTGGGAAACCACTTTCTTTGCTCGGCCCCAGGAAGCGACGCCTCCTCCCTCAGGTTCAACCACAAGATTGCCGCGATTCGGTCCCATCTGCAGGCTCCACTTGGAATTCCAGTTCTCCTGCTGTTTGCAGCCCCTCTGCAGTGATGTCCTCCACAGAAGACTTGAACCCTCCACGTCATCCACCAGGGCTGGAATCGTCCAGACTCTTATTAATGTTGCTATTTTGGGGGCACCTGGGTGGCTCAGTGGGTTAAAGTCTCTGCTTTCAGCTCAGGTCATGATTCCGGGGTCCTGGGATCGAGTCCCGCATCGGGCTCTCTGCTCAGCAGGGAGCCTGCTTCCCGCTCTCTCTCTATCTGCCTCTCTGCCTACTTATGATCTCTGCCTGTCCAAAAAAAAAAAAAAAATGTTGCTATTTTGACCTCTTCTCATGAATCACAACCATTCTTAATGGTTTCTAGGATGGTGGATTCTTTCCAGATGGTTTTCAGTTTACTTCACCCAGATCCATTGGAGGAATCACTTTGACAGCTGAGCCTCGTGAAATGTACTTCTTAAATAATAAGACTTGAAAGTCAAAATGACTCCTTGATCCATGGGCTGCAGGAGGGATGTTGTGTCGGCAGGTGTGAAAACAACACTCATCTCGTCCATCTCCATCAGAGCTTTTCCGTGACCCAGGACGGGGTCAGTGAGCAGTTGTATTTTGAAAGGAGTCTTTTTTTTATGAGTGGTAAGTCTCTCAACAGTGGGCTTAAAATACTCAGCAAACCGTGTTGTACACAGATGTACTTTCATATTTATAGAGCACAGGCAGACTAAATTTCCCTCAATTGTGAAGGGCCCCGGGATTTTCAGAATGCTTGATGAGCACCAGCTTGAACTTAAAGTCAGCAGCCGCGTGAGCCCCTCATGAGAGAGGCAGCCTGTCGCTTGAAGCTTTGAAGCCAAGCACTGACCTCTCTCTTGCTGCCAAAGTCCTAGATAACTTCTTCTTCCACCATAAGGCTGCTCCGTCTATGGAGGAAATCTGTCGTTTAGTGTAGCTGTGTTCACTCCTCATCTCACTAGGTCTGGACAACCTGCTGCTTCACCTTGCACTGGTATATTATGGAGACTGACTTCTTTCCTTAAACCTCCTGCACCAGCCTCTGCCAGCTTCTGGCTTCTCTCCTCCAGCTCCGCCTCCTCTCTCAGCCTTCACAGAATGGAAGAGAATCGGGGCCTTGCTCTGGGTGGGACTTCGGCTTGAGGAAGTGTGGATCTTCTATCCGGACCAGGAAAACTGTCTCCACATCAGCAATAAGGCTGTTTTGCTTTCTTCTCATCGTGTGTTCACTGGAGTGGCCCTTTTAATTTCCCCAAGAACTCATCTTTTGCATTCACAACCATTTGGTACAAAAGGCCTAGCCAGTTTCGAAGAGCCTTCCTCATTGTCATCATTTCTAGCTATTGATCGAAAGTGACAGACTCGTGACTCTTCCTTTCACTTGCGCACTTAGAGGCCATTGTAGGGTTATTAACTGACCTAATTTCCATATTGTTGTGTCTCAGGGAACACGGAGGCCCCAGGAGAGGAAGAGAGATGGGAACGGCCGGTGGGTGGAGCAGTCAGGACACACATGACATTGATTGGTTGTCTGTTGTCTTACATGGGCACCGTTTGTGGGGTCCCAAGACAATTACAGTAGTAACATCAAAGATCACTGATCACAGATCACCATAACGAATGTAATGAACAAGTTTGAAATATTATGAGAATTGCCAAAATGCGCCACAGAGACCTAAAGTGAGCAAATGCTATTGGGAAAATGGCGCCAATAGACTTGTTCGACACTGGATTGCCACAAACCTTCCATTTGTAACAACTGCAGTGTCTGTGAGCCCAGTAGAGCCAAGTGCCAAAAAGTGAGGTCTGCCCATCCTAGTGTCTGATAGACACAAGAAAGATTGAAGGAAACCCAGACCCAATCACTGAAGACAAATGTCTGGGTTATAGAGAGTAATAAGCTCCTCTGCAGAAAGCGTCGTCGCTAATTCATGCAACACAGCATTGGTGGGACGCAAGGGTCCAGGAATTGGACCCTTCAGTTCTGGTCTAGGTAGTTCTTCCCTCCTGTAGTACAGTACCTCCCCCTCCTTCCTTAGCATGATCATTCATTGCAGATGCCCTCCATGATAGGGTCACAAGAACAGCAGACCAAAGATGTCAGCAGTGAGCACGTCCTGAGTGGTTGGTGGCCATCGTACGCACTTAGCCTTCGTATGAGGTCACACGTCCACCGAGTGTTTGGGCACCCCCCAACTCCTAAGTGAAAGTTGTAGTCCCTAGTGTGACTGTATTTGGAAATGGGGTCTCCGCAGAAGTAATTCCGTCAGATGAGGTCACAAAGGTGAGACCCTGATCCAGTAAGATTCAGGTCCTCATCAGGAGACTGCAGGGAGCACCCTTCTTCTGTGAGCACAGGAAGAACCAGCAGTGAGGGGCTGTCTACAAGCCAGGAGGAGAGCCCTCACCAGAGGGTCCCTCGATCTTGGATCTCCAGCCTCCTGACTGTTGTGTAAGCTGCCGAGGAGGTGGCATTTTTGTGTTGTTCCTGGTCAAGACCATGATGGGTCCATGCTGCTATTCCCACCTCAAAAGGGAAGAAACGGTCGTAGAAAGAAGCAGTGACCTGCCCGGGTCATACTGTCAATCTTCGCACTTACCATCACATGACTTTTTGATGGTTGACCTTGGTCACTCTGAACTCTCTTCTCTGTGTCATCAGGATAGGCCAGGTCATGACATGGGAGTGAACACCTCCAAATCTCAGAGACCTGCAGTGGCACAGGCTTCTCTCGTCCACATGAGATGCCTGTCACAGGTCGGGGGGCCTCACAGGTCGCCGCCAGGTGACTTCCTCTGCAAGGACTTCAACATGGTAGGGACAGAGGTTGCTGACTTGTTTGCTGGCTCTCGGCCCTTCTGTCCTACATGACATGTCATTTCCAGGAGCAGATGACAGGAGGGTCCCTGGCCAGCTCCTCAAGCCAATGTGAGGGTCTCTGTACAAAGTGCAAAGGGAAGGAAGACCCGCCGTTCAGATGCAGAGCCAGACAGGAGAAAGCGCCCCTCCCCCTAGATGGGTGTGTGGGGCTGGGGAGCAGAGGCTGGATTTCACCCCATGGGCCCCAGAGCCTGGTACTGCCATGAGAGGAAGCCGGCTGGACTTTCTTCTTACCCCTCCCTGGCTCTCCATTGGCATTGGCTCTCCCAGGTCCTGCCTGCAGCTGGGGTGGTGGAAGGTTTGCCTTACACACACTGTGCCTTCTTGGGTATTCCTGTGAGAAGTTGGGATCACTGGCAAGACTGCATTGCACACCCTTCCTGAAGCAGGAGCCACAACTGCATATGGATGTTTCTAGAATCTGGAAGAAGAACTTACTCTTTTCTTTGATATTCTGAAAACCTGAGTGCTCGTTCTGGGTATGGCAGCGTCTAAACCTACAACTGAGAAGGCATATAAATACGCTGGCCCTTTGGCTTGGTTCTGATTGCTTTCTTTGGTTTTTAAATAGAAAGGGGGGAAGGAACCGAGGGAGAAGGAGAAAGAATCTCAAGCAGGCTCCATGCACAGCATGGTGCCCAATGCGGGGCTCGATTTCATGACCCTGAGATCACCACCAGAGCTCAAAGCAAGAGTCGTACCCTCAAGTGACTGAGCCAGTCTGGTGCCTGGGTCCTGCTTTCTTACTTGGGTTCTCGTGTTACACTTGTTTTGTTCCTGTGCTGAAGCTGCCCCTCGGCCCGCTGGGGATGAGCCCCGCCACCGCCCTCCCAAATGTGTGCGGCCACTTGTCATAAGAATGAGGAAACTGGAAGTAGCTACCCTGACCCCTGCGTCTACTGCAACTGCTGGCCCCCCGGACTCCTAATGCCCCTCTTTCCCCTATTTTTAGAGGCCACTCTTTTCTGAAACCACGTGGTGGCACATCAAAGGCATTTTGTTTCTCGAGTGCTGGGTGCGTCCACCGCACGCCGGACACTTGAGAAACAGGTGACGTGAAATGGGACCGACATTTAATGTCAAGTCACAGAGTCTCAGCTTTGCTCCCCTACTGAGCAATGGAACCATTTGTCCTCGAAACCTCATGGGCCCCCGCCTTCCCCTGCCTGAGCAGCCCAGACTGGGGAGGGACGGGAGCATGTGCCGTGCTTGGAGAGCATCCCCCAAAGCACAGGTGATGTCGGGGTTCCATGGGAAGGAGGGAGAAAGCACCAAAATCAAGCAGTTTATGACCTCTGACCTTGCTTTCTCAGAATCCTGAAAGACTCAGATCCTTTCAGGATTTTCTCTCTTTTGTCCCCTGGATGTGACGGCAGCCAGAGTCTTCTGTTCTGCTCTTCTGGCTGCCCCCAAGGAATTCTTTATTTTATCAGTTATTTTTCTGAGAGAGAGAGAGCAGGGCAGGGTGCGGGCACAGAGGGGCAAAGGGAGAGGAAGAGAGAATCTCAAGCAGACTCCACACTCAGCACAGAGCTCAGCCTGGGGCTCGATCCCACAACCCTGAGATCGTGACTTGAGCCAACATTGAGAGTTGGAGGCTCAACAGACTGAGCCACCCAGGAGCCCCAGAATTTCAAGCAGATTCCCCTCTGAGGGCAGAGCCCCCGACGAGGGGCTCACCAGATGACCCTGAGATCATGACCTGAGCCGAAACCAAGAGTCAGACACTTAATGGACTGTGCCACCCAGATACCACCCCACCAAGGAGTGAGAGACAAGCCTGCTCTCTAATGGGAGCCTTCCTTCCCTGCCCGGCCTCCATGTTCAGGGGCAGGAGGGAGAGCAGTGTTGTGGTTGGGGGTGGGGGTGGGGGAGCATCCACACCTCTGGGAGCCAGGCCCCCTCTACCTGGAGCATGCACAGCAGGGGCTATTTAATCAGCTGGACTCAGCTAAGAGCGTGGTGACATTAGATGCAATTATAGGCCAACCTTGGGACACCCCGGGTATTTTTAGGTTTCGTTTCCTAAAAAGAAGATGGTGTTTTTCAGGCCGCTGTTGACAGTGTCAATGTCTTGACATTGTTTTATTTTCCATTTGATGCGGCTGGTCTTTGCCTCCTCTCTGTCGTGGTTCCCAACAGCACGGGGGCCGGCATCACTCCGGCCTCATGAGCCCGGGGCTGCCTTTCTGTGTTTTGGCCTGTACATTCATCTCTTTATTCCTCCGACGACTCAGCAGACCTCTCTCTGACCAGCCCCACCCCCACCCTGCCAGGGAGCAACGTGTTGGGACAGAATGTAAGATGCAGTCCTTATCTCAACCACCTTGCTTTCAATACCCGTCCGTCCACTGGGCAGGTTTCTACTGATCACGTCCTCTGCATGGAGGGCGCAGCAATGCACGAGGGAAAGCCATCACCCTCCCCGCCCCCAACCCTAAAGATAAACATTTGAACAGGCAGCTCTGTGACAGGTCAGGTGTTGAAAAGTGCCGGGAAGGAAAGCAGGGACCTAAGGAGAGAAAGGGGGATTTGCTGTTGTGATGGGCTGTCAGCAGAGGGCGCCCTAATAAGCTGCTATTCCAGGCAGAAGGAACTAGAGTGCACAGGGACAGGTTCAGAGCAGACCTGAGCAGGGAGGCTGTGTGGCTGAGCCCAGGGAGAGAAACATCGAGGAGCTGGATCCTACGGGGCCTTCCAGGCCACTGTAAGACTTGAGCTTTCTCCTCCAGGGAAATGGTTAGCTGTTGGATGCATCTGGTGGAAGATAGGCCTGCTCTGGCCTCTGTCTTAAGAGGGTTCTTCATGGAGCTGTGTATACAACTGTCATGGATGGCTGTGTAGGTTGTGCACTGCAAAACCCAAGAACATACCTTCAGACTGACTCCTATGTGAATGGGCATCCACCACGTGTGCGGGGCTGGCCCTGCATGAGGAGCAGACTTGAGGGTGGCAGGGAACAAGGCTGGATATAGGTGAAGGGAGCTGGTGGAAAGGCGGTGATTGGTGGATCAGAGTGGGGCAGTGGTTGTGCTGTGAAGTGGTCAGATTCTGCATTCCTTCCATAGGCAGGGCCCACAGGGCTTGCTAACCGATGGGACCTTGGGGAGGAGAGAAACAGAGACACCAGAGGTGGCCCCAGGGGTTTTGCCCTGAGCTACTGGGTGAGTACAAATGGAGGTTTGCCATAAGCTAGCCTGGGTGTTGAGTAAAGTCAGTTTTAGGAAAAAACCCTACTTGCTGTCTTGGTATCTCTGCCCTCCATCCCCCACATGCTCCTCTGAAATGCTCGCAGGTCACTCTGGGGTGCAGATTTTTGATTAGGGTACTTCAGAGGCAAATTCATAGTCCCTGAGATGCACATCAGAATTTGTGTCTACAATGTGGATCACATTCTTTATGTGGGAGGTTTTTAAAAATGAATGGTAATACAAAAAACTTGAGATGACTGCAAGAAACACCTGCACATCCAGTAGCTAGAGTCCCCGAGAACTTGCCCTGTGTGCTGCCCCTGGCTCTCTTTGTCTTGTGTCCTTGCTCGTCGGAAGCACATTCCAGAGACCACGTCGCTTCACCCCTGCATGCTCCTGTGCACGGAACTTCGAAGTAGGATGTCTTCTCCCACATCCACAGCACTCTCCCAGATAGCCAGCCTGACATGAATGTGTCCTATCATCCAGTCCCCAAAACATAAAAACGTTTTCCTCATTATCTCAAAAATGTCATTTGACAGTTGGTTTCTATGAATCGGGACCTACCAGTGTCCATGCATCAAGGTTGGGCATTCTGCCTCCTCGGGGTCTTCCCGTCTATGGCAGCACCCCTGTCCCCGCCGTGAGTGCAAAACAGGTCCCCCCGACCACGAGACAGTCCTGCTATCTCGACATAGGGGTGGCTCCCTTCCAATGTCATTGTACTCGTTCCTCTCCCCCTTGTATTTCCTGGCGGGGAGAGTTAGCTCCCGAAGTGTGCCGTCCAAAACGTGATGTGAGCCTCAGTGTCTATCATTGTAGCCACGTAGACAAAAAGCCAAAAGAAATAGGTGAAATTGATTTTAATAGCATGTTGGATACAACTCAGTGTATCCAAAATAGTATCAGTTCAACACTAATCAATATAAAAATTATTAATGGCTGTTTTATACTCTTTGTGTCTCACTAAGCCTTGAAATCTGTGGAGTGTGTTTTGCTTTGGCACCTCGGCTGGGTCGGGCTGTTCACTGGCTCAGTAGCCACATGGGGCTGCTGTGAGAAGTGCTTCTGGGAATTCAGACACATCTGTCCCTCTGGAGGCTGCCGTGTGCTTCCTGCTGTGTCACATCAGAGGTCCTCGGTGGTGGTGACACTTTGAGTGATTACCAGGCACAGGGGGTGACAACAGATCCTTCCCTTGTAGATGTGTCCATCCAGAAAACAATGGGCTCCCACTTTCTGAGTTGGGAAGACAGGGAAATTGGGGAATGAGGAGTTGCCTTTGCTATGTGCAGTATCTGAAAATCCTATCTGACATCCAAAGAGAGAAGTAAATGGGGTGGTTGGATGTGAGTCCGGAATTCAAGAGTGAGATCTCAGCTGAAGATATAAATTTGGGAGTCGCCAATGTATTGGGGACAAAACAAGGTGAGATCACCAAAGGGACAAGGATGAGGGCTAGGGTCAGGAGGATAGGGAACCAGCAAGCTGAGCTGCTGCCCCAGACACCAAATGGGGAAAGTATTTAAAGAAGGAAAGAATCACCTGTGTCAGGTAACACCCATGGGTCAGGGAAGAGTAGGGTTGAGACGTGCCCATTGGATTTAGGGATGACTTTGTTGAGAGCTGGCTCATGATATCAGAGGGTGGACCCCCAGTAGAAGCAGGTTCAAGGGAGAAGGGGATTTCTCAAAAAAGAAAACATAGAATTACCATATGATCCAGCAACTCCCATTTCTGAGTACCTACCCAAGAGAACTAAAATCACGACCTAGAAAAGCTATCTGGGCACCCATGTTTGAGGGAGCATTATTCACAATAGCCAAAATGTGCAAGCAGCCACGGTGTCCATCAACAGATGAATGGATAAACCAATGTGGTCTCACCATACAAGAGAATATGACGCAGCCTTTAAAAAGAAGGAAGTACTATGCCGTGCTAAAACATGCATGAACCCGAAGGACATTGTGCTCAGTAAAACAGGCTGGTCACAGAAGGACGAATACTATAGGATTCCACTCATAGCGAGTCCCCAGAGAAGTCAGATTCACAGAGACAACAAGTAGATGGGTGCCAGGGGCTGGGGGAGCCAGCATTCAGTGGGGACAGAGTCTTGGTTGGGAAGATGAGAAAGTTCTGGAAGATGAACCACCAGTTCACGTGGTACAACATGAATGTCCTTGATGCCACCGCACCACCACCTAAAAATGGTTGAAATGGTAAATTTGATGTTCTGTGTATTTACCACCAAAGAAAAGTCACCGGCATGTTGTGGGGGCAGGGGGTAGTTGAAGTAGGGCTACGCTGTGGGGTCAAGGCGTGTCGCAGGAGTGTGAACATGCAGGGACCAGAGAGAAATAAAAACCGGGGGGGGGTGTCATTCTGTGAAGGAGCTCAGCTGTGTAGAAGATCAAGGGTGACACATAAAAAGTGTTCCAAAGTTACGGACAGGACGTGATTGACTTTGACTACTTCTCCACGGTGGCTTTGGTACCATGTAGACAATCCAGTATTTGATACCAAATATCTCAGGCTGGGCTAAAAGTGCTTCTGGGAGTGTGTCTACACAGCAGACTGTACCAAAGAGATTATATAAAACATATCCCTGGGGTGATGGAAATGTTCTAAAATTAGATTGTGCTGATGGTTGGGCTACTCTGTAAAGTTACTGAGACTCCTGGGCTTGGGGATGAGTAGATCATCAAGTAGGTGACTGTTACGGTACGTGAATTACACGCCATTGAGCTGGTCAGTCCCGCTGCCCATGGTCCCGAGCTGGGCCCCTGGACAGAGACCTCCTGGCCGCTGCCCACTGTCCACTGTGAGAGGATGGTGGTCTGGAGAAGCGGGCCACACCTCCCCGCGTCTGTGCCACACATCCGGACCCCTTGCTGTATTACCATGGTCCAGTGTTCTCATCTGGACGTGGTGACCTCATCAGAGGGGTGCCTCGAGGGGCCCAGTGGTTCCTGGCTCTCCTTCTGGCTCCGTGATTAAGACTTCCCCATGGCTGGCGGCCATCAGAGCGATTCCCACAGATGACAAGGATACTCAGAGGGTGGCCAGGACTCCTCCATGCCCCGCTGGGCTCTCGGGACCTCCCACGGCTCCTGCTGTCTGCCTCCCTGCCCCCCACCAGGCTTTGGCAGGAGAAGCAGCCAAGCGCCCCGCTGGCTCAGCAGCTAGGAACTCAGCAAGGCCGGCCCGCCCCCGAGGGCCTGAACTTCCCCGAGACACCGTCTGTCTGTAAATAGCTCAGAGGCCAGCCATGTGTGTTGGAACCCCACACCGCCTCATTCCTTTCCATTCTGTCACTTGGCCCGTGGATGCGGAGGGTGTGCCGACCAGGGTGGTTTATTAGCAGGGAGGCATTCAGGCCTCTGGGTGACTGGATGAGGAGCAGCTGGTCCCACCCGGGTTCTGACTCCATAAAAGGCCCATATTAAACAGCATTGCTGAGCCGCCTGCCCAGACCAAACAGGGACGGCCGCTAAGTGCCCTCCTGGATGAATGGACTTAAATCAAATGACCACAATACCTTGGCTGGGAGGGGTCTCAGAGATGATTTCTCTCTGCCCCCTCCCCCGTAGTTGATAAACGAGATTTCATCCACTTGCCCATGGTTATCCGGCAACTCAACACGGGGACTCCGGCTCAACACCTGGGGTTGCCAGAGGCTCACATCAGGCCCGATGCCCCATTCCTGCTGCATATGGACGCCCTGACAAGCTGTTGTCCGTGACCTTCAACAGGCCCGTCCTGTGAGGACATAACACACATTCATCATTGCAACAACCTGGCAGCTTTAAGAGCTCCATGCACGGCTGAGACTCGCAGTGGAAGTCAAATCTTGACCTGCAGTGAAATTAGATCAAACTCATGGTCCAAGTTAGTGGATGGAGCGATCACCCACCTGATTTTAATGTTCCTGAGTATTTAGCTGGTTTCAGGATTTATGAGTGATTTTTTCAAATGGTAAGGGCGTGTAGCTCCCAGAAAACACATTTAAAAGTTGGGTATTAGTTCATGTGTGAGTCACTAATTTGAAAAGCAGCCCATGGTGATTTTGAGACACTGGCCCTCTCAGAGGGACACGCAGCCTAGAGGGTTGAGAGCCGTGGATGCACCTTGGGGGCGGGGACCTTGGGTACCTCCCCTGGTGAAGAAAAGTCTTTCTGTGCATAGTGACTTAGGAACTACTATTCTAGGGCAGAACAAGTAAAAATATAATGTTTTGAGATCACAAGGAGGCTGAAGTGATTGTAGTTCGGTTTTCGTTTGAGAAAACTCTCAAGGCCACCTTCGAGAGATGTATTCATGGAAAGGGTTTTTATGTTTAAAAGGAAGAGCGAAGATCGACATTGACAATTTTTCTAAAAAACCGAGTTCCTGGTGGCAATTAGATGAATCTAAAATCGCTACTTCGTGGAGTGCTGAGTGATGTTCTCATTGATTTTTTTTTAAAGGTTTTATTTATTTGACAGAGAGAGAGAGCGAGCATGAGCAGGAGGAGGGGCAGAGGCAGAGGGAGAAGAAGGCTCCCCGCTGAGCAGAGAGCCCCATGCAGGGCTTGATCCCAGGACTCTGGGATCATGACCTGAGCAGAGAGCAGACGCTTAACTGACTGAGCCACCTAGGCATCCCCCATTGGTTTTTTTAAATTAAGGATTTTATTTATTAATTTATTTGAGAGAGAGAGAGAGAGGACACAGGGGGAGGGCCAGAAGGAGAGGGAATCTCAAGCATACCTCACACTGAGCAGGGAGTCTGTCACAGGGCTCCATCCCACAACCCTGAGAGCATGACCTGAGCCGAAATCAAGAGTCAGAGGTTCAACAGACTGAGACACCCAGGCGTGTTGATTATTAAGTTAGCCACAACTAGCCATGTTTGAAACAAGAGAAAAACCCCTGGGCAGGTCGTCTAAATCCACTAAATCAGGGGACGCTCATCTGCTCACTTGTGTTGCCATCAGAGGAAGATCGTCCTCTTTTTAACCCCATCACATGATTTAACCCAAGCCAGCTCTGTGTACTCACTGTAGACAGCAGCATGATGGGTCAGTGTCGATTGAAACCCAATTATACAAACAAAAGAAAAAATATCTAAAGATATTTTGATGTCTTTTCATATCCAAAAACATCCAACTCTTCAGCTGAAATGATAAAAGAGAAAACAAGAGAAAGACTACCTTTCTTCCCTCATTAGATTACGGTAGAAGAAGACTGATTCCACAGCCAAGGTAGACATCTCCTTCTGGCCTCGATTCCCAACAGCAAGTTCTAGGTTCCCAGTCTGAGGTGTATCCGTGCAAATGCAGCAAACTGTTGGTTTTACTCTTGAAGTTGTTTCTGTTTCATTTCATCTCATTTCTCACATTGACTCCCTGGAGTCAACAGAAATGGATCCCAATAAATGAACTTTTGTAGATGGGGTTATTTCAAACCTGTGGGGAAAATACAAATTATTAAATAATTGTATGGGCACAGATGGAGAACCATATGGAATAGAATAAAGTCAGTTAATAGTTCACGATCTATGTCCAAATAAACGACAAGAAAATCAAAGATCTAATTTTTTTTTTTTAAGTAGGCTCCACACCCTGGGTGGAGCCCATCTCGGGACTTGAACTCACAATCCCAAGATCAAGACCTGAGCTGAGGTCAAGAACCACCCAGGTGTCCCAGATCTAGATATTTTCAAAAGTGAAGCCATAAAATTACAAGAAGAAATGAGGGAATTTTAACACAATATGGGAAAGCCTTTCGGGTGAGGTATGAAACCTAGAAATTACAAAAAGAAAAGAATTTATGTTTGTTTTACATAAATATATTCATTATGGCCAAAACCACCATTCAAAATGTGAAAAGACAGCAAACAGAATAAATATTTGCAGCTTGTATCACAGAGGTCAATCTTCCTGATACATGTGAAGAGAACTCTGACTGGTCCTTCAGGAGACCAGCACTACCAGAGAAGAACAGGCAAGAGAAAGTGACATCACTCCTGAGAGAGAACCCCCTCCTCCGTCCCCTTTGAAGCCAGATCCCCAGCACTAGAC
Organism: Neogale vison; assembly: GCF_020171115.1. NCBI lineage: Eukaryota > Metazoa > Chordata > Mammalia > Carnivora > Mustelidae > Neogale > Neogale vison. Next base: position 44,614,825 of record NC_058093.1, read on the forward strand.
GGGACCCCCTCTCCATCCCCTTCAAAGCTGGACCCCCAGCTCCAGACAGGACCCCCTCCTCTGTCCCCTTCGAAGTTGGACCCCCCAGCTCCAGATGGGACCCGCTCCTCCATCCCCTTCAGAGTCGGACCCCCAGCTCCAGATGGGAGGCTGCACCCACAGCCTGGGCATTGGCCTGAACTCTGCTACAAAGGGGAGCTGGCATCCCTGGAGGAGGGAGCCCTCCAGGACGGCCCCCTCGTGGGACTAGCACGCGCGCACAGCTGCCCTGTGAGCCCTCAGCACAGTTCTTCCGATTGTGTCCACGGGGCGCCATGCAAGGTCAGGTCATTTGCCCGTCATCCAGGACACCGTCCAGAACAAACCAACAGAGAGGGAGGTGGCATGCTAGGTCTGGGAGGAAACAAGGCAGCACAGGCCACCTGCCGCCTGCCCTCCCAGAGGGTCAGCTCCATCTGGGGCCCAGGTGGGGACAAGAAGAGCAATCCTGAGCCATGGGCCAATGGTGAACTCGTCCTAATGCAGCAGCTCCTTTGTTCCAGGTGTTGAAGCTGAGGAAGCTGCCTGCTGGCCAGATGCGGAGAGCTTGCTTTGGCTCTGCCCCCCGAAGGGCACTCAGCCTGGATGGGCCTCGGCATGGCACCCTCACAGTCTGGCCCCGAAAACCTCCAGAAAGTCGTGAGATGGATGGAGGTGGTGGAGGGCTTCGCTTGCTGATGAAACAGAAGATGGGAGGTGGGGGAGGGGAGCCGAGGAAGAGGGGACAGTTTCAGATTCCAGAAACCCTGAGTTCTGAGGTCCCAGGGCTGGTGCCAAGCATCCCCACATATTACCATGTTCTGGTTGACCCATCCCTTGGTGGGGGTTGGCGGGGAGGAACAGGGTGTGGGACCTGCAGGGACTTTTGTCCAGGAGCTCTCCAGGGAACCCAGGATCGTGCGGGAGAAAGGCCTGCATAACCACCACAGGAGCATTCTGGAAGAGAATGAAGCTGGGCCGTCTAGCTCTTGTGGAAAAAATGAGAGCCAAGTTCAGCCTCACCCCGAAGGCGGGCAGTTCCTGTGCCTTGCGGGCCTGCCTTGCTCTCTGTCCCCCACGGCTTCCTGGACTGGGCTGCCTCGCTACCTCACTGGAGGTGAACTTGCCAGGGGCCATCTCTGGGGGTGCTGGACTGAAGGCCTCCGAGGTGGCCAGGCTGTCCTTGGACCCGCCCTCTGATTCTTCCCTCTGTTGGGGTGTCAGCTTGGCCCAGTTGCTACTAGTTCTGGGGACACAATGAAGACTGGATGGGGTGTCCAGCCTGCCCAGATGCATCCACACCCCTGGCTCCCCTTGTGCTGACTCCCCGATGCTGCTACAGAAAGGATCTGTTCCCCAGGCCCTTCAGCTAGCTGGGCTGTCCTCCTGGCAACCGCTCTGTCCTTCTCAATCTGAGTCAAATCTGGGACTTTGGCTCTCACTCCATCCTCCATATGCCTCTGTCTTGCTCTCCACCTCTGGGCCACCCACCACCCCCGCCTTAGGAGCAGTGATTTACTGGCATCTGTGTCCTTATCTGTGGGACTGTCTTTGCCCTCACTGTTGATCCTGTCAGGCAGGAGAACGGTGAAGATCCCGATGGCCTCATCACCATGGATGGGATTTCAGAACGATGTCAACATCTGTTATAGCGATGTTCAAGTCCATGAGCGCATTCCAGGAGGAAGACTCGGCCCCAGGTATAGGGTGGGGAGGTGAGCATGATGCCATGTGCTTGCCCAGGGACAACTCCAGAAAGCCAAGGGCACCAGTGGCAGCTCCATGGCCAGGCTTCATGGCAAGGGCTGTCCTCACCCAGGTACCCAGAGGTTCCCCAGAACATGAGTAAATGTGAAATCTGGCTGCAGACTGTGTCCCCAGCGCGATATAGGACAGTGTCTGGATTAGTTTCCTGGGGCTGCCAGAACAGAATGCCACAAACGGTATGGCTTCAAACAACATAAATGTATTATCTCACAGCTCTGGAGGCCAGAAATCCAAAATCGAGGTGCAATCAGCATAAGATCCTTCTGGAACCTCTGAGGGAGAGTCTGTTCTTTGTCTGCCTCCCAGCTCGTGGAGGTTGCTGGAATGAAACCGACACTCTGCTTTAACACCCGTCCCTCCCATCTCTGCCTCCGGCTGCACGTAGCATCCTCCCTGCGTGTCTGAGTCTCTGGGTCCAAGTTTCTCTCTTCCGAGGAGGAGCCCAGTCATTGGAGCAGGACCACCCTAACCCAGAAGGCCCTCGTCTTAGCTTGATCACGTCTATAAAGAGCCCATTTCCAAACAAGGTCCATTCACAGTTCTGGGTAGACGTGAATTGTTGGAGGATGACATTCACCTGGAAAGGTGTTCTCGAGCATCACCTGTATGATTTTGTTCTTTAAGGTTGAAGTATGTGGTGTGTGCCACGTCCCCTTAAGCCCTTAGATGACATAAGGAAAGCCTTTTTTTTTTTTCAGGTCCAACACCGGAATGCATTTTTTCCCTTCCTCTTGGGACTTGAAGATATATAATAATATGTCATAAACTGACCTGAAATCATTGTTTGTCCTGCAACACCATCCATTAATAACACCTTGTAACTGGGACAGTTTTGTGCTCCCATTCTCAGTCCGGTTATTTATAGTGAAACCTATTTTCTCTGAATTAAAATGCATTGATTAACACCAACAACTATGACTGTTTTAACAAAAGGGGCTAGGATTTGCGGCTTGAAGAAATAATTGCTAGAGATTGTGGCCCTTCTGTGGGACCAGGAGGTATATAGCAGAACCCCTGGCTTCTGGTGAGCATGCTTGGGGGGGGGGTGGTATGAGGTCTTTGCACCCCTTCTGGAAACTGGGAAGGTAGTAGATTGGTGGGCAGGGTGGGGAACAAGAGAAGAGCTAGCTTCTGGAAGTGTTGTGCTTGAGATGGCTCAAGGCTGCCCAAATGGAACGATCCAGCCAACGTCTGCCAAACGTGTTGGCCTGGATCGTAGAGGAGACAGGGAGGTCACCCGAGTTCAGGGATGGCGGGAGCCATGTGGGTCCATGAGATGAACTAAGGAGATTGGGAGAGCAGGATGCTGAGGACAGAGCACTGGGGCTCTTGGAGAGACGAAGCAGGAGAGCCGGAAGTTCACCTGGCCCACACCTGGAGCCAGGCACAGAGAACAGTCACCCGGAGGGTGAGGGAAATGACCAGTGCGGTGAGCAGTGGAAAAACCAAAGGGGTACAAGGAGAAGAATGTTGCTGGCATTTTGCTCTTGTGGAGGGAGCAGAATCTGGGGGGCTACAGCTGCTGGGGGTGTGAATGGACATGGAGGGGCCCGGGACCGGGCTTGTGTTTGTGACAGACACAGGGACTTTCTCTCTAGCGTGGCTTCATCCACATGTGGGCCTGCTGTTCGGCTCTTGCTGGCTGCTGCTCTTAGTTCTCAAAGGGACTGCCCGTTCCAGGGCCGCTCCAGGGGGTTCTGCTCCTAGCCCCCAAAGCTCCCTGGGCTTCAGACCCATTCACTGCTCTAGGCAGCATCTCCTGCTGGATCCCTAGGCTGGCTGTCCCCACAGGGATCACCGCAGGACAAGAAGGATGTTCTAGGAACTAAAGCTTGTTTAAAACCATAACCTGAATTTACTGAGTGTGTGTTACATACCAGCCCATTGCGTGCCTCTTCCCCCAAGTGCAAGGACACAGGCGTGGTTGGAGAAAGGCACGCGGACTGAGAGTTTGATGTCCAGACTGTGGTGATGCCAGCACCATCGGACACCAGGCAGGGGTTGGGGCTCCTCCACTAACACTCCCACAGGAGCAGGTGTCCCAGGGTCCTGGGGACAGGGGTCTGGAGGTGAGGCAGTCTGTCCGAGGGCATGAACCCTGCCTTCAGAAGAAACAGATTATATTCTGTATAAGGCCCAATCTCCAAGGAGGCAAGTCTTTATGCCAGAGAAAAGGAACTTTCCACCAAGAAATGCCACTCAGAAGCTGAAGGCACTTCTTTCCAAAGTGTGAGTGTCTGGTCCCTGGAAGTGTGTTTTTGCCTTTTTCAACTTCTCTGTTTGAATTTTTAAATTTCGAGGAAATGGCATTTTATAAATACTCATTCTACTTTGTCTGCCCAGTGGCTGCATCGTATTTTTATCTGTATTTACCACAATGATCTCCTTAAACCCCTGTTTTTTTCTACTATAAATAATATGGAAATGAACACCCGCATCCAATCAGCTGCGTGCCTCTCTGATTACCACTGGCAGCAAAAGGAAGATTGCTAGTTTAGAAGGCTGTGCACATCTGTGAGGACTTTGGGAGTCTACTGATGTTCACGCCACCTTAATTTGGTTTTCCATTGCACTGCAGAATTTCACGACAGCCAGGAATTTCTATTTGTAAAACTGAGTGTAGGAATTTTTCTGGAAGCTAATAAATGACTTCAGACTTATCATCAGCCATTGCACTGTGCTGACTCTGAAATATTTTAAGTTTTTTCCCACATCTTAAAGAATACTTATAATTTTAATTATTCATGAAAGATTTAAATAAGCTTCTGACTCAGTGTCAGAGAATACAGCTTTGCTTATTGTGGAGAAAACTAGGTAATGCTTTCTGAAGTTAATGAAATTAAACTCTGGGACTTTCTCATAAAGGTTAAGGTAAAATACAATACTAATTTAATTTAAGAAAAACAAAAGTGATTTTCTTATTTACTGGACTGAATTTTTTCCAGATATGTTTCTATTTTAAAATAATTTTTAATTCGGGGGGGCGGCTGGGTGGCTCGTTAAAGCCTCTGCCTTCAGCTCAGGTCATGATCCCAGGGTCCTGGGATCGAGTCCCACATCAGGCTCCTTGCTGAGCGGGGAGCCTGCTTCTCTCTCTCTCTCTCTGCCTGCTGTTCTGCCTGCTTGTGCTCTCTCTCTCTCTCTGACAAATAAATAAATAAAATTTTAAAAAAACATTTTTTTTTTAAATTTAAGGGGCTCCCTGATGGTGCAGTCAGTTAAGCCTCTGACTCTTGGTCTTGATTCAGGTCATGATCTCAAGGTCATGGGATTGCCCCACGTCAGGCACCAAGCTCAGCAGGGAGTGGGCTTGGGATTCTCTCTCCCTCTGCCCCCTCCTTATCCTCTCTCTCTTTCTCTCTCTAAAATAAATAAATAAATCTTTAAAAGAATAATTTTAAGAGCCTGCAGTTCTGAGCAAAACACATATAAGTGAAATAATCTGTAACCTACAAAATACAGAGATCTGGACTTTTCTCGCTGGTTTTAAAGAGGGAGCCAATGGTGGGCATCCACTCTTCACATGGAAATGAGTTGCTTCCCAGAAGTAGCTATAAGCCAAAATATCTTAACATGACGCCTTGTTTATCAGCAGACCAACATTTAAAATTCGGATTTTGTTCCAAGTGGCTCATTTGATGACACGAAAATGCCAAAAAAAAGACCCTGCAAAAATGAAATAATTATGTGCTCTTACGAACTTCATTAGTATTAAAACTGGATGCCATGCAAATTGATCTTGTGTGTCGGGGGCAGGGGGCTTGTTACACCTATTTCAGCCATGAGCTGGCTCGCAGAGCAGATGGAAGGATGGAAGGCCTTGCAGACTGGCTGGATGATGCCGCCTCCAGGCAGCAAGCACGGACTGGCATCCTTTGTTGGAAAACAAGCTGCAGTTGCCCACAGCACTGGAGGATCCTCTGGAGCGGGCTCTTCCTTGCAGTCAGATTTGCGACCTCTACCCTGCTGCATGACCCCGAGTGTCTTTGGTGCAAAACTCCTCAGGGCCACAACCACCCCAGGAGTGGCCCCTGGGTCCCAGCCCCACTGCTGCCTCGGGACATGTTGTTTCACCCTTCTGTGCCTCAGTGTCCTTACTTAGAAAAGCTCTAATTCGTGAGCTTGTGGTAGAACCCAGAATCCAGGTGCACTGCTCAGCAGGGCTGAGCACCAGACAAGCTCTGGAGACAGCTCCTTGCCCTGAGCGCCCCCCGACCCCGCCTTGGCTGTGTGCGCGTGGGACACTGACTGGTCCCACCGAGCAGCGATGGCATGGTGACCGGTGCTGCCAAGCATCGATGGTGTGACACCTCCATTGTTAACCATGTTTAGGCTCAGGGACAGCTGTCGGCTGACTGGTATTTCATTCTTCCTGTCCCTCCTCTGGGGCAAGAGGCAGGGTGGGGGCCAAGGGGTACAGGATAGTCCCATGGGTCATGCTACAGAGGCCACCCTGAGAACCAGTCCTCCGACACGATGGGTGGTAGTGTTCCCACAGTTCCCACATGGGACACCGAAGTGAGATGACCTCACCAGGTGCCATGAGGCAGGCCAGTGCCCCCACCTCCAGATACCACCTGCCCCTGTTCCCTCCGCGTCCAGGGCTGCCTGGCTGTGCCGCAGCCCTCTTGTCAGCCCTCGGGCCTGTGCAGCAGCTCCAGCCACACTCATGGCCTTGACCTTTCACGAATTCTCCACATCCTGCCCTAACCCCCCTCTCAGCTCCCCAACCATATCCCCACAGCCCCCACTGCCCCAGCTGTCTGCCTGCCTCTGCCATGTCTCCCATTCCCCGCTGCTCAGAGCTGCCTGAGCCCGAATTCCTCCACTTCCCTCCCTCTGCAGAGCAGGGACCCTGACTCAGCTGAGGCCCAGTCCCCTCACGTGGCTGCCTTCACAGCCTGCTCGTCTGTCTATCTGCCCCCAAGATCTCCCACCTCAAATCTGTCTTTGTCTTGCTGTCCCCCTGACCCCCAGAACACAAACCTCATGCCATGGTCTCCTCTTTACCATACTTATTAATGGTTCCTTCTTGCTGCCCAAACAGATTTAACATCTTAGCCCCCCACCCCCCCCCCCCCCCCCCCCCCCCCCGCATGGCTCAGTCGGTTGAGCCTCCAGCTCTTGATTTTGGCTCAGGTCATGATCTCGAGCCCTTCGGTGGGCTCTGAGCTGAGCACGGAGCCTGCTTGAGATTCTCTCTCTTTCTCTCCCTTCCCCCTCACCCCCACTGCTCGGACACACCCTCTCTCTCTCCCTCAAAAAAATAAAATAAAATCTTAAAAAATCTTGGCCTCCCCTCTCACCGCATCTCCATCTCCCTCCCATGGTATCTTACATGCCAAACATACTGAGCCATGGGACAACAGTGTCTCCCATCACTCTCTATACTTCTAGACTCAGTTCCCCCTTCCTCCAGGAAGCCCTCCCTGGTTTCACAGAGGTGGCATAGGAGTGTATCATCCTTACAACATTTGTCCTGAGGTTTGGCTAAAACAAGGTTTTTTGTTGAGTAAATGAAGCAGTTACTAAAAAAGATAAATATTGTGGATGAAAAGAAATGTTTGATTTATTACATTAAATGGAATACATTTTTATTGTAGGGAATAATAAGGAAAATTCAAACAATAGAAGATAAAATTATGTCCCATACTGTGACCAAGCATAAAACCTGTGATAATTTTGTTTTACTCCCCTCTGATCTTTTACCTATGGATGTTTTTGAACATAGTCTCATTTGCATATTTGGAAATACTGCATGTTTATTCTCTTTTTCAAGGGAAGAAATAAGCTCAACTTTTGTATCAAATGCTCTGAAAAACGTAATGGTCACAGAACACAGCACAAAGGACATTCCGTCATGTCCTTATTTTCCTGTTGCTGGACACAAAGGTTGTTCACAGGGTACTGTGTTTGTTTACAGTCATGAATAGCATTGCAGCAAATGTCTTTATGGGTAAATACTTTCTTGTACTTCAATTAACTTCCTCAAGTCAGAATATTACATGAGCAAACACAGATGTGAGAAGCGTAAACATGGGTGAGGATCCTGAGACTTGTTCTTATATTGCTTTCCTGAAAAGCCTTCTTCGTTTACCCTCACCCCCCTGTGGTCTGGAAGTGGCTTCCTCCCCACTGGGTCAAGTGCTGTGATCATTCTTCTCCTTTGTGAGTTTGGCAGCTATGAACTGGTAGCTCTTTGATGCTTTGGTTTTTGAAGTTCTTTCCCTAATTGTCAAAGCATGTCTTGGAGTGTTAGGGTTTTTGCTCTTGTTTTGATGATTTGCAGATTATTTATTTACCTTTCTGTAGCCCAGGCCAATGTTTTTTTCTCAGTTGAGATTGCCCAGGCAGATTCTTGACAAACCTAAGAGTGGTTCTTGGCTGGGCTTCTCCTGTAAGATGTTTGAATTCTCACAGAAGCTGAGCAGATGAAGGAGAGCCGAAGGGTGGGGTTAAGTTGGATGGAAATGATGGCTGCATCTGGGGTAAATGCTTACACACGCCTCTCCTTCCAAATAACACTGTCTCATGGAACACAACTGGCTGTTCCAGCACACTGTTCCCTGGGAAACAGCTTCTGATGAGCAGAGGCCCACCACGATGCTTCATTCCCACCCCTGTGTGAGGTACGTTCACCTAGCGCAGTGTCCCACATCGCTGTCCCCAGAATCCGCCTGATTCAGCTTCTGGCAGGAGACCAGGGGAGTCTGGATGAGAGAAAGAGCACCAAATCCTTCAACACAACCCAGCTGGGAGGAGCAGGTTTTCTGTGCCTTTGGACATCTGACAAAGGGTGGTGGATGGTTACAATTCTAAAAGGGAAAAAATAATGCATCCTCTAAGGATAATTTGTCAACTGGGTCTTTTTCAGAGGAAAAAGTCTGAAATGTCCCAGATGCAGCTATTTGCTGTCGCTATAAACACAGCTGGGGGCCAAAAGCAGTATTGTTCAAGTGGAGGTCACTCTGTTCTAGGAAGTGTGCGCCCTGACACGTTGGTGCGTCTGCTTAGACATGGGGCCTTAGACAGGTCACTTGTCAAGACTGGAATAATGACATCTCCTGTTCAGAGCAGTGACCAGGACAGATGGTGCTTGGAGGCCCCTCACAGCTGTGGTTTTAATAGATTGGGAAAAAACATCTGTCTGAAGGTAGCCAGGGATAGGGTGGGAGAGTCAGGACCATGGATAGCCCTGCACCGTTTGACTACTCTACTCCCCCCAAGCCTCAGTTTCCACGATGATGCCACAGGAACAATTATGCTGAGTTTTCAGGCCCGCCAAGGCTTCAGGGAGCTCAAACACAATGCCTGTGTGAGCCAGAGCCCAGTGTCCGGGGGCTTGTGCAGCAGTGATCACACAGACTCTGCACGCCTAGGTTGTGATCAGCCTCCACCTGCCTACCAGCCCCGGGACCTCCCCAAGCCTTTGGTTTGCTTTGGTTTCTTTGTCCTGAGTTGGACAGGGGAGCTTTTCTCCAGCCTATTGGGGCAAGGTTTCCCTTGAGAGTCCAGCAGAGGGGGTGACACAGCATGGTGAGAGGGCGCGAGCATGTTCACAGCTGGGGAGGATGGCCCCAAGTCCGCACCCATGCTCCCACAAAAGCTCATTTGTCACCTGTCAGAAACCTGGGACAGGGTGGCTCAGTTGGTGAAGTGTCTCCCTTCAGCCCAGGTCATGATCCCAGAGTCCTGGAATCCAGCCGCAGGTCAGGCTCCCTACTCAGCAGGGAGCCTGCTTCTTCCTCTGACCCTCCCTCCTCTCACGATCTCTCTCTCTCCCATTCTCTCTCTCTCTCTCTCAAATAAAATCTTGAAAGAAAGAAATAAAGAGAGGAAGGAAGGAAGGAGAAAAGAAAGGAGAGGAGAGGAAAGGAAAAGAAAGGGGGAAGGAAGAAAGGAAAGGAAAGGAAGAAAGAAAGGAAAGGAAGGAAAGAAAGAAAGGAAGAAGGAAAGGAAAGGAGGGAGGGAAGGGGGAAGAGAAGGAAGGAAAAGAAAGAAACTAACTGGTCAGACACATAGGTTGGACACTTTCCAAACAGAAGTGAACCATTACAGTGACAAACTGTGTGTAGAGTCTTCTATATTCTAGCAACAACTAAAGAGAAATGTAGTAAGAAGAGATTAGGGCACACAGGAAGCAAGGACTTTCCTGGGGTGCAGGGGCATCTCCCAGAAGTGCACCAGCTGCACGCTCCTCCTGCTCCCAGTGCGCACGGCCCCCGTGGGAGAAGCTGGCCAGGAGCTGGGGCCCACGACCAGCGCCTTGGTCTAGTCGGTACCTTCCTGGCTGTGTATGCCTGTGTGCACGCATGTCTGTGTACGCTCGTGTCTGTGTGCGAACGTGCCTGTGCACGCACATGCCTGTGTGTGCCTGTGTGTACACATGCGTGTGTCACTGGTTTTTCTTCTGAAGTATCTTCACCACCTAAGTAAATTCTATTTCAGTGACATAACTGACCAGTCTGACAATGCATTTCCTAACATTTTCCCGCTGTTCAGCAGGTGGAAAGGAGAACTCCCCCTCATTCTGAGAGCTGCATCTTCTACTAAGTGATAGAAGGGATGGGATCATGAGTCCCAGCAGGGTCTAGAATTCTGTGGACAGACACAGCTGGCCGTCTCAGCCTCGGGACCCTCCATCAGGATGGGCCCGCATTATAGAGGAGGGGCCAACATCGCTGATTTCTTGTTAGAAACTTGTTAGTGACTTTTTAAATACAGTAGACCACAAAATAGAGCTTCTTAAAACAAAGGCGGAACGCGCAGTTCTTGGGCAAGAGAAACTTTCGTGGTCAATGAAAACTGAATATTTGAAAAATACAAATTAGGTAAAATAAAAGATAAAAAATTCTTAGGTATCTGGTATCATATTAGTTGTTCAAAATGGAAAGCAGAGAATTTTCTGTACCCGTGAAATACACATTTTATCTTGTCCTTTAAGAAAAGTGGGGCACCTGGCAGGTGTGGGACACTTAATCTCCGGGTCTTGAGTTCAAGCCCCATGCTGGGGGTAAAGTTTACTTGAGAAATAAATATTGATTAAAGTTTAGTTGTTCTAAATGTGGTTTACTATTCTGATTATTCTAAGAGAGTAACTATCATATAATGAAATAAAATCCTACAAATATCTAAAAATGGATATGTGTTTTTAAAATCTTTCCCTTAGCTTGGAGGTCTCAACAAAGAGCTATAGTATTTCCAATGTGATTCAGCTTGTCTTTTCAAGTATGTAATATAATGCATATCCCACAAAATACTGACTTTCATTCTCTTTAATAAGTAGTTGCTGTGTTTTCCTAGAGCTTGATAGAATTCTGTTATAATTTGGGATATAGAAGGGTTCAAACTTTTTAGATTAGACAATAGATTTATCATTGCATGTATGTTCACTGTACAATACATTTAAAAAATTGAGCTTGTTTCTATATTAAATAAAACTTAGCCATGGATTAGGTTACTAACTAAATTCTTCAGCCGGGGGTTGGGCTCTCCTTTATTATAAACACTTAAATTTTTGTAAGTTGCTTTAATAAAGTAAGAAAGAGGAAAGAAAGAAAGGAAGGAAGGAAGCGGGGGAGGAAAGAAGGGAGGGAGGGAGGGAGAAAGGAAGGGAGAGACTTGGGGATTCACTAAGACTGGAGTCACCACCAGGAGGCAGAGCGGATTCACCTGTCACCAGTCAGTGAGCTGAGAAGGACAGTGTGGGTATGGCCCATGGCCGGGTGCCACGTCCAGGACAACTGGACAGATATCTAGGAGGCATTCGGTCTTCACCCATTCTCTGAGGGAAGGCTGTCAGAGGTTTCACAAGAGAGCTTACCTTCTCCCACAGCCAGGAGGCTCACTTCTCACTTCCTCAGAAGGCCCCACACCGTGTCTCCCGTTGGCATTCCCCAAGCCTTGGCACCCTGTGGGCACACTTCTGTTTAATGTCATGGCACTTACCACAATTACAAGTAATTATAATTATGCAACATCCATCTTCCCCCTGGAAGGTTTGATGGCCTGTTGTCATTGCTCATCCACAGTTCGCTTGGTACGTGACATGTGGTAGACCCTGGATCCATGTTTGTTGATTAAATGAATGAGTGAATGGGGGGATGGGCAGGGTGGCACTGGCAGCAATGTTGCGGGTACTGTTTGGGGTAACTGGAATCACTCTGAGAAAACCCTCTGGGGTGTGATTGGAGTGAGGCTGTGGCCACGGGAAGACACCACAGTCATACCGAAGCAGAAGCTGGCTGGGGAACTGAAGTGGGAAGTGGGGGAGCATGGTCTTTGAGAAGAGGGCCAACAGTAGGCATGTGTGGGTGTTGAGGGCATCAAGGCTCTGTGCGTGCACCCTGAAAGGGGGAGTCCCTACAACAAGCCTGTAAGGTTGGTGCCATTATTGCTGCTCCTTTACATTTGGGGGAAACTGAGGCAGAGAGATAAAGCTTGCTTAGATGGTGCTGGTCGGTCATGCCCCCATGGATGAGGAACTGCAGGAGAAAGAGTCTTGGAGATAACAGGAATTCTGCTTTGGATATGTCAAGTTTGAGATGCCTTTGGCTTAGGCAAGGAGCAGGTGGACTGAAGCTTGGAGAAGTCAGGAGTAGAAATACTGACCTGGTGCTCAGGACACTGAGGTTATAGTCAACATGGTGGGGCCAGGGGAGCCCAGGGAGCAAGAGGCATTACAGGAAATGCTCTGAAGACCACCCAGGAATCTGAAAATACCCACTTCCACCATGAGTTGGGGGCAAGGTTGTGAGTGTGGTTGTGTTCTCTTTCCTTTCTGTGGTGTTCAGAAATAGGTAATTAGTCAATAAAATGCAAAGATTACTATTCACTACTTGCAGGAGGGGTTGATAATATCAGTGAAATGAGAGGTATGCACAAAGGCATGGATTTGCATTATGATCTTCTCTTTCAAAGCATAAAAGAAATTTGGTATCAATATTAAGTGTGTAATTTTTTTTAAAAAAAATTATCCATTTCAGAGACCATGAGTGGGAGGGGCAGAGGACTATGGGGAGAGAATCTTAAGTAGATTCCGTGCCAAGCCTGGGAGCCCCATGCAGGGCTCAATCCCACAGCCATGAGATCAGGACTTGAGCCAAAACCAAGAGCTGGCAGTTCAACAGACTGAGCCACCCGCGGGCCCCAAGTATGTGATTTAAAAGCAAAATTAAACAAGGCAAAGAACTGTATTTGACCTCTTAAAAGATCCAGTAAGACTCTTAACCTTGGGTCCCTGGAGCCCCCAAGGGCCTTCGGTTAGATGTCAGTTGCATAGGAAGAAAGAACAGCATTACCTCCCATTTGAATACAGGCTGAACACATCAGTCCTATGGGAAGTGTATGCGACTTGGCCACCTGTAGAGACCCCAGGTGTTTTCTCCCACTACTCAGTGGTTGCCGGCAGCTGGGGAAAGTGTACACCACTGTGTTCACACTGTGGCAGGTAGGAACTCTTGTCACTGAAAGCACTAATACAGGAGCCTGCCTCTGATGGCTGTTAAGTCCCAGCACCCCCATCCCTCCTCCACTGCGCTGAGGCTGAGGCTGGGGCTTGGCCTGCAGGGCACGCAGCAGAAAGAACCGCTCCTCCCTACCTGCTTCCTGTTTCTCTGCCCGTCTCCAGGCAACGGGGCCGCAGGGTTCCTTTCTGTTTCCAGTGTTTTTCCAGCACTCAGAAACCCCCTGTCGTTGTCAGGGAGCCCTGTCAGATTCTAAAACACCCAGGTCAGAGCTCTGGGTACCTACCCAGGCCTTTGGAGCATGGTAACCCAGCCCCAGCTGTCCCCAAGGTCATTGCCTCTGAGCCTCTGTACCTTCTGAGGCATCCAGCACATCTCCTGTATGTTACATCTATATGTATGTTGCATCCTGTACGTTACATCTGTATGTATGTATGTATTGTTACATCTGTATGTGTAACATCTTCTGTATATTACACTGCTGTTACCAGGACTGGGGTAGACTTCCTGATTAGACTCTGAAGGATACAATGTAGCATGAGTTAAAAATATATTTTAAGAATATGTTTTCAGAATAATCCATTTACTTTGTAACTCAATATACTTTGCTTTAAGCATTTAAAAATATTATTCTGAAACTGGCCACAGGTCCCCAGCAGTGTGCCAGAGGTGTGTGTGATACAAAAGCAGGGATGAAGTGGGAGTGGTCGCCCACCTCATTCATTACAGTTTCTTTCAACAGAGCCTGGAGGAACACAAAACAAAGGTTTTTTTTGTCTCCCTTTTCCCTTCCTTTCTGTCCCCATAAAGTTATGGAATAAAATGAACTTGGTGTTATTTTTCCCCCTTTAAAAGTAGTATGTGGGCATCTGGGTGGCTCAGTGGGTTAAAGCCTCTGCCTTCAGCTCAGGTCATGATCCCAGGGTCCTGGGATGGAACCCCACATCGGGCTCTCTGCTCAGCAGGGAGCCTGCTTCCTCCTCTCTCTGCCTGCCTCTTTGCCTACTTGTGATCTCTGTCAAATAAATAAATAAAATCTTAAAAAAAAATAGTAGTATGTGCTTATCCAAAAGATAGATATAGATATAGATATCGATATCGATATATTTACAAGGTAACCATTTCTAGGTGAGTGGCATCTGGTACTTGTGGTACAAGTGGCATCTGCACACTTGTAACCATCACCACTGTCCATCCACAGAACATTTTCACCTTCCCAAATTGAAACTCTGTCCCAATTAAATAATTCCCTATCTCCTTCCCCAAGCTCCTGGAACCCACCATTCTTCTTTCTGTTTTCATGAATCTGATTAACATAAATGTTTATTATTGCCTGCTGCTTTCCCATGGTAAAGTGGCTTGAATGTGATAATTAAAGCAAGCAGTATTTGCCTGATGCTTGCCTTTCTTTTTTTTTCTTTAATTAACATATAATGTATTATTTGCCCAGAGGTAGAGGTCTGTGAATCATCAGGCTTACACATTTCACAGCACTCACCATAGCCCTCCCCAATGTCCATAACCCAGCAACCCTCAGTTTGTTTCCTGAGATTAAGAGTCTCTTACGGTTTCTCTCCCTCCCTATCCCATCTTGTTTCATTTTTTCCCTCCCTTCCCCCACGGCCCCCTGCCCTGCCTCTCAAATTCCTCATATCAGAGAGATCATATGATAATCGTCTTTCTCTGATTGACTTATTACGCTTATAATGCTTGCCTTTTTCTTTTCTTTTCTATTTTTCTTTCTTTTTTTTTTTAGTTAAATTAGCTGCTGTTCGCATAGAATGTCATCCTGCCAGTCCTAATTGTTCTGATTTTGCTGATGGTATCTGAAAATTCATGTAGGGTCATGATGACTTAAATCTTTTGACTTCCACAAACTGTAGCTGTAGAGAGAGTCATGGCAGGGAGAGGACTTTAAGACAGATGTGTGCTGGTCACAAACTTGGAAGAATTCTTCCACACAGATTTCCAGATCTTTTGTGTGGCCAATTTCACGTGGAGTGGAGACTCTTGGAACTCACACTGTACAACTTCTGTTTTCAGGAGACAACTCCACACTGACATTGTTCCCTCTTCCTCCTTTTGTGATACTGCCTAAACAGAGTAAGTGGGAGGGTTTTTTTAAGCCATTTTTTAAAAATTGTGGTAAAATACACATAACAAAGTTTAGCATCTGAACCATTTTAAATTTCATTCACACCACTTACAGCTATCACCACCGTCCCTCTCTAGAACTTCCTCATCTTCCCCAAACTAAAACTCTGTCCCATAATACACGGACTCCCTGTCCTCCTCCCCCAGCCCCTGGTGCCCACCCTTCTGCTTCCTGTCTCTGTGAATTTCACAATTCTGGGGATCTCGTATAAGCGGAATCACACAATGTTTGTCCTTCTGTGTCTGGCTTCCTTTACTCTGCATAACGTTTTCAGGTTTCATCCACAGGTGTCAGGCTCTCCCTCCTTTTTCAGGCCCGATAATATTTCCATTGTGTGGATGGACCATCTGCAGCAAGTATCTGCTGAATGGACACGCGGGGTTACTTCCATTTATGAAGGAATGAATTGGTTTTTTATATTTAATATGAATTAATTAGAAATTTTGATGTGGATTAACACAAAAAGAACATGGGTGGTAAGGTCCCCTTTTCTCATTATATTATCTGATATTATTAAGCCAATGTGAAACATTTAGCAAAGGCCCCCTGGAAATACTCCCCTGTGGCCACCAGGAAGCAGGCCTTGGAGGTGTACCACCCCTCCCCCTCCTTTTGTCCCAGACCTCTGTTCTTCATCATCTACTCACCTTTGCCTTCTTCCAGAGATAAAGATAGTTCTATTCTGTTTTAGTCTAAATGCAATTTTAGATAATCCTAGAATATTAGAATTGAAATCTCTGAGTATTTCTATCTTTTTAATATTCTTAGTTGCAAATAATTTTTTTCTTTTTCAAAAACCTGCACTTACTGTAGGAGAGCCTCTTTACCCAAAAAGAGAAGTTCATGAGTTTCTCTTGCCTAATACCATTCTTTGGAGACACAGTCATACCGCCTTATCTGGCCTGCAAAGTTCAAGTCCAGCATCTAGATCAGAATCACAGCTAGGAAGTGACCAGGCACCTCAAAGACAGTAACTGTGGCAAAGCTCAGGCTTGTTGTTCCGGGAGGGTAGCTGGCCACTCCTGTGAGAGCCCCCTGATGTTGGATTCCAATTAATACTGTGATTCTAAGGGTTGAACCAGCACTGGGGGTACATTCAGGCTGTGCCCTCTGAGCAGGAGATAGGCGGGCAGAGCCATGCTGGGTGGGGCAGGAAGGTTCATAGGGAGGAGCAGCTGGTCTGGGACAAAAGTTATTCCCACACCCCGTGGTAAATGGTGACTCCTATGTAAGATTTAGACTGCATGCCCCTGGAATTATTTTGTAACACTTTGCATTTTTAAGACCAAGAAACTGCCCTACTTTATGAACAATTACTCATTTGATTTTTTTCTTTAAGATTTTATTTATTTATTTGACATAGAGATAGAGCACAAGTAGGCAGAGAGGCAGGGAGAGGGAGAAGCAGGCTCTCCGCTGAGCAGGGAGCCTGATGCAGGGCTCGATCCCAGTACTCTGGGATCATGACCTGAGCCAAAGGCAGATGCCACCCAGGCATCTGGGTGAGCCACCCAGGTGTCCCTCATTTGATGTTCATAAGGCCATATGAAGTAAGTAACACCATTACTCCTATCTTACAGATGAGGACAGTGAGGCCTAGAGAGGGGCTGCATCACTGGCCCTTAGGCCGGCAGGGAGTTTAGACAGAGGCAAAGCTTCCTCCGTGGGGTGGCTGCCCATACAGACCTGAGCCTGGCGTGGGCGTGTTCCTCCAAGGGGCCTCACCCTGCAGAAAGCAATTGCATTGAACACCCACAGTAATAATTAACTTTCCACCCACTTTAGTGCTAGTCCTTCTCCAAGTCGCGTTGCCTGTGTGTCAAAATTAGATTCTAGATTCTAGCCTTTAGTCAAGAGTGTCTTGCTCTGAGACTTGTCATTTGCTTCCTTTCGGGTCCCTTGGCAGGTGACTGACAACAGATTCTCTGCTTACTTTATTGACAACTTTAATGCTATTTAAATTCCAAGAAGCTCGGAGTCCTGCCCTGGGTGATTGCGGACAAGTACTAATTGGGGAAGCCGCTGTGTCCTGCCCGTTTCACTAAGTGTGGAGAACCCGTGTTAGGGTGAGACCAGTAGACCAGGGTCCCTGGAATGTTACTCGGATGGCCATTCTTATGTGCAAATGGGACAGAGAAATCTGCAGTGTCACTCTGGAAAGGAGGTGGAATGTGTGTCCACTTGCAGATTATGTGTACGCCTAAAGCAAAAAATCAGTCTAAAGCCAGGAGTTCAGTTTGCAATAATTTGTAATGACATTTTTAAAAAATAAATAAATAAAACCCATAGAAGCCCCCCCCGGGTGGCTCAGTCAGTGAAGCGTCTGCCTTCGGCTCAGGTCATGATCTCAGGGTCCTGGGATCAAGCCCCACATCAGGGCCCCTGCTCAGCGGGGAGTCTGCTTCTCCCACTCCCTCTGCCTGCCTCTCTGCCTACTTGTGCTTTCTCTCTCTGTGTGTCAAATAAATAAATAAAATCTTTAAAAAAAAAAAAAAAGATCCATAGCACTGCCATAACCCCAATAATGATTTTTTTTTCCAGTTAAGGCAAAAAGGTAAGATCCCATTCAAAGTAATATTTAGGACTAAAGAAATATGCAGGACCTATATGAACAAAACTATTACAATATACTGAATGACACGTTAGATTTTTAAAATGGAGAGAGACATGCTTTGTTTCTGAATGAGAAAACCCAGTGTTGTAGAGATGTGAATCCATCCTCAAATAATTCATAAACATAACATGATACATCTAAAATTCCAATTTAAGGGACAAGACTGGTTTTATATTTGACAAGTGGACGCTAAGATTAATCTAGAAGAGTAAATAGTGGGGGTGCCTGGGTGGCTCAGTGGGTTAAAGCCTCTGCCTTCTGCTCAGGTCATGAGCCCCGCATTGGGCTCTCTGCTTGGCAGGGAGCCTGCCATCCCCCACCACCCGCCTCTCTGCCTACTTGTGATCTCTGTCTGTCAAATAAATAAATAAAAAGTCTTTAGAAGAGTAAGTAGTGAGACTGTCAAGAAATTTTTGGAAAAGAATAATGAGGACAGTTTTCAACTTGTTTTGTAGCCTACGGGTTTCTTTATTCAAACAAAATCCTACGTCCCTATTCAGATACCTATTCAGCAGGTCCTTTACTGCTTCCTGAATAAAGTTCAAGTTCCTTAACCTATTATAAAAAAGAACATTCTAACAATGTCTGAACGTACTCTTAAAAGCAATAAAATTCCCACGATGCTGTCACTTGAATGGAGCGGCTATGTTGTTTATTCTGCATTTCCTTCCGGTCTTTGTCTGTATGCATCCATTTCTACTTTGTCATATTCGTGATATACTGTCTAAGGATGAGAACACTAAAAACCTGGCTTTGGGAAGAGCTGGAAGGCAAAGCCAAAATGCAGGGCTCAAAGGGGGGCAGCTGCCTGACAGAGGGCCAAGCTCCCAGAGTGTCCCAGAAACGCTGAGTAAAGCTTTAAACCTAATCCAAGCTAATTCAGTGACCCAGACTCCCCACGGCTTTTCCAACCCTGTATGTGAACTGTAATTCCAGAGTTCCTCCGCTTGCAGGAAAAATAGTCTGTGGACTTTGGAAGAACAGACAGAATGTGCTGCAAGCTCTTGGTGGCCAGCCTGGGGTCCCACTGTGCCTTGCCATCCTATGGGGGGCTGTGTCCATCCGATTTTACAGAGGATGCTGAAAGGGGTCACGGGAGTCCCCGAAACTGCAAACTAATGAGCAGCAAAGGGATTCCAGCCGATTCTCCACCTCCTCCACTCTCCGCTTTGGAGATTGAGGGCTTTCTGCAGGAACCACTGGGCCTCCAGGTGGGCTGTGCAGGCTGCTGGGGGTCCCTCAGCCCCAACTCCTCAGCACTCACCCACCCGGATGGGCCAAGAAGCAAATCTCCATACTCTGACCTTCTTGCTTGCAAGGCTCTTACTTTAGTCTACTTCCACCATCACCGCCTTGGCCTTGGCCTTGGCCTTGCCATGCCCACACTGTGTCTGAAATCTCAGCTCCCAACTTCCCACCTTGTGGCCCCCACCTCCTGTCTTGCAACATCTGGTGCTGACTTTCTTCCTGCTACAACCACTAGCTTTGCTTTTGAGTTCTCACTAAAAGAAAAAAAGAGGACCACAGGTATCCAGCAACAGGTTGAAATAATTCTTGCCATATTTCTGTGCATGGGTAGCTATGAATTGGAGCATGGCTTATCTGTGTAAGTTAAGTCAGTGTTCTTGTACAGCTTGGGCACCTTTGATGAAGGTACAAGCCCCTCTAGACCTGAGCTTCTCCCCTGGGGGCATTTTGCCACCCAGGGGACATTTGGCAATATCTGGAGACATTCTGGGTTGTCACAAGCAGGGTGGAAAGGCCAAGGACACTGCTAAACTTCCGTGACAGATGTCCCAGCAAAGAATGATTTGGCCCAAAATGTCCTTAGCATAGTGGTTAAGAAACCCAGCTCTCTTATTTACATTAGAGTCTCCTCATAAAGTCTGATCCCACATTCAATACCGGATGCCTCCACAGAAGTGGGAACGAGAGGAGGGTGCTTCAATATAATCTGAGTAGCTAAAATCAAACCTCCTGGTCAGAAGAAGCATTTCGAAAGCCTCCAGTGGGCTCAGAGAACCACGCCTTCTCCTTGTTCAAAGGCGGGTCAAAGCCGCCCCACAAGATGTTGGGTATAAAGATGCCTTTAATTGACCTCTTTGCTGGTACTCAGAGATGACGTGGTCAGGAGTGGCTATTTGATCTCCAGTTATTCCAGAATTTCCACTCTTGTGCCAAACATGCCTCTCCAGACTGCTGGTCTTTGCTGTTCCTCCAACTTCCCATGAATTTCATCTAAAATTCTCACTTTTCAGAGGTAAGACTTCTTGATTCTATGTTAAAGTCTTCTGTAAAGATACACAGTTCATACAAATTGATGATGAAGAAGTTGCTCATAATTTGGTACTTCTCTGGAGGCTAACAGCTGATGACTTACCGTGGCCCTGTATTTTGGGGCCTCGGGTGCAGAGGGGAACAATCTTATAGCAGGCTGTGGGCCTATGTTTCTAGAGCCATGCTGAAGGGTGTTACTAGTCTCGATTTTTCTTAGATGATTTTAGGGATGCTGTTTCAGGAATTTCTGTACTTTGGGGGTGGAAGGTGGTGATGTTCTCATCTGTCCTTAAGTCAGGTCGTCTTCAAGTCAAATGGCTTATTAGCAGGAGTGCCTAATTTTTAAACCTTTGAATTCATCTCACCTGCCTTAAATTTCCCTGTTTGCTGTAGGTACCATTTAAATTCACATCATAAAGTCCTATGATCCCCACACTTCTTTTCTGTGAATGACATTTGTTAATCACACCTGTAGCCTGATTGATTTCTGGAGGGTAAAAATTTGCTCCGTGGCTTTGACTGTAAGGAACATTCTATCTTTTCTGGAATGTCAAACTCATAGGCAAGAGGATTAAAGCCCAAACCAAATAAATGAGTGAGAACCTAGAAAAAACATTGCTTCCATTTATTTAATCACCATTTTCTGTTCCTAAGTATATATTGAAGCATTTGGTTTATTTCTTATTGGTGGGGTGTTCTGTTAGCTAGGGAACACAGTTCTGCAGAGTAAAGCCTACTTTTCCATGTCACTATTTATTCTGAGCAAAAGCATTTTAAATGGACTATTCAGAGAGCACATAAAGATACATCTTTGTGGGGACGCCTGGGTAGCTCAGTGGGTTAAGCATCTGCCTTCGGCTCAGGTCACGATCTTAGGATCCTGGGATCAAGCCCTGCATCGGGCTCCCTGCTCATTGGGGAGCCTATTTCCTCTCTCTCTGCCTGCCTCTCCGCCTACTTGTGATCTCTCCCTCTCTGTCAAATAAATAAATAAAATCTTTAAAAATTAAAAAAAAATACAACTTTTTCTTTGTTTTGGAGTTAACTTAGGGGATTTTTCACAACTTATTCCTACATGGCTGAGAGGTAGTAGATTTTAGTTGTTTCATTTTCTATATGTTTAGAGAATAATCATTTGATATTTGTGGTGTGTTGTGCTCACAAAAAACACAACTAGTTTTCCTAAGAGGTACTTCATTGCGGATGGATGTGGCTGTTTCCTTGGTTATAATATATGGGAGATGTTTCTGTGATCTCTCAGGTCCTTGGTCTGGCCTCAGATCACTAGTTCTGAGGGAAGGCATGGAAAAACAGATACATTCTCCCCCCAGGGTTGCTATGGATTTAGGCTGGACACTTGGATATGAACTTAATTCCAGAGTATAATAAATTAGAAATTATGGTGAGTGTGGATCAGATTTTACCTGTGACAGCATTGTTGGGCTTTCTGGAACTCCGTGGAAGGACTCTGTGCTCAGAAAATAGAAACGGCCTCACACCAGTGGGGCCCCAGAAGCTCCGTGCTAGGCCCATCAGTTTCTGTTCCTCCTGCCCTTGCTCCTCCCTCAGCTCCGTGGTCCACGGTCCTTGTGGTCCTCTCAGCTCCATTCAGCCCAGAATCAGGACCCAAACCCCATTTCCATCCACGTCCCACCCCCACCCCTTGGGCACCAAAGTCTCTCAGACCCGTCCCCACCCCTACCCCAACTTCCCCCACTTTCCTTTGGCTCCTACCTTTCAGCCTCCAAAGTCCCTCCCATCCTTAAAAAGAGACAAATGAATATATCCCCTTACCCGGACCTCCTCCCAATCCCGCCTTCCGAACTAGGCTTCCATCTTCCATTTCTCACACTTGCCCAAACTGCTGAAAATGTTTAACTGTAGAATTTTAACAACAGCGTGCCCATGTTTTTCTAGTCGCAAATTAAAAGTTTCCTCAACCCTCTTCTCTTCCCTCCATCTGCCTTATGTAACATGAGTGTTCATCTGGGAAGCTCGTGAACACCGGGGAAGCCTTCTGGGGAAGCTGGCGAACGGTGGCTTTTGGGAGATGCCCTTTGTCTGTTTCTCTGACCCAGCCCCTCCGCTGTCTGTCTCGGCTTATTGCTGACACACTTCTCACTTCTATATGTAGGAGCCCCATGTTTCTCCCCTCGTCTCTTTCCTCATCTGTGCATGCTCCCACGTTCTCAGCACTTTCACCCAGCTCGCCGTCCGATGACACAGCCAGGCCTGCTGGTCACCTCCTTAGGGCTTTCTGTCACCACTTCCGGGGGAGTGTGACCAAAACTCAAACTCGCCACCTTCCTTAGAAAATCTAAATGGTTCGAAAGAAGTCTGGTGAGTTGCTGAGTAAGTAGGTAGTTATTTAAAAAAAAAAAAAAAAATTCCTGGGGCTTCCAGGTGGGGCACCGCCTTCAGCTCAGGTCATGACCCCAGGGTCCTAGGATGGAGTCCCGCATTGCCCCAGGGTGGGGATGGGGGTTGGTCCCTGCTCAGCGGGGAGCCTTCTTCTCCCTCTGCCTTCCCCTCCTGGTGTTCACTCTGTCCCCCCCACCCAAATAAATAAATAAAATCTTTTTAAAAAATTCCAAAAGACATTCCATTTTCAAGAGAGAGTTTCTATTCCCAAATGCTACAAAAATATAAAATGCTCAAGATCAGTGAGAGTTAACGATAACCTCCCCAAATCCTCCATTTTCTCAGGAGAATCATCCACGAAGCCATCTATCATTTAGGAAGCACCTCTCCCCTACCACCCCGAGGTCCAAGATGAGAACACCCTTCCATTCTGGAAGGATCCACTCCTAGTTCAGGGGAGGGTGAGTCGCATCACAGGGAGGTGAGAGAATGAAGGATGTGGTTCTTTCTCGTCCAGCACAGGCAAGCGCCTGGTAAACAGAAGCTGTATATACATACATACATAAGCATTAGAGAGAGAGAGAGAGAGAAAGCATGTGAGTCAGGTGGGAGAGGGGCAGAGGGAGAAGGAGAAAGAGAATCCCAAGCAGCTTCCATGCCCAGCCAGAGCACGATGCGGGGCTCCATCTCATGACCCTCAGATCATGACCTGGAATGAAACCAAGATCCAAGGCTAACCACCTGAGCCACCGTGGGGCCCCAGCAGGAAACTAGCTCAGTCTGCTTTTCAGCTACTCTTGCCGCTGGTGCTTCTGTCCACAGGAGGCCGTCCGGTCCACGAGCTATGTTCACTGCTGCATGGGGTGCAGCTTTCTCTGCTGATGCCAGGCGGGGTCTGGCCCTCCACTAGATGTCCCTGACCAGTGCCCTAAGTCTTCTTGGCAGAGCTGGCTAGCCCATCAATCTGGGTGTGCACGTGGCTTTGTGGCATCCCTGGAGGGGAAGACAGGTTTACTGGTACAGGCTAAGGCTGGGGGGACCACGGAGAGCACCACCTAGCCTGTCTGTTGACTCTCTCTTCAGTCAAGACCCCTGAATGGTGGCTGGAAGCGGGGACCCCTGGGTGGTGTCTGGGAGTGGGGACAAGGCTATACACATTACCCTAAGGTCTCAGACTTGTAGTGGGGACTTGGGTTAGTGAGCCCAGCCTCACTCTTCCAACTCGGGTCTGCAGACAAGTTACACAACCTTCATGGGCCTCTGTGTGTAAAGTGCTTTGTAAGTGGAAAGGGGCTGCCCAGGACTGCGTCATTATCTCATGAAACAGCTTTTTAACATGAGGCGTTCTGTGATATTAGTCAAAAGGATCCTTATAAAGTTAAATAATAATAAGCTCATCGTTTGTAGAAGTATTGGGAGTTGTTTATTTTGTTGTTATCAATATGAATAGTGATTCATGTTCATGGAAAACAACAGTTATGGGCGTGACTTAGAAAAATGGCTCCGTGTCTGTCATTTGACCAAAGGGGAGGCTGAGAGTGCCTCCTCCACCCCCACCGTCTGCCCTTTGCTCTCTGCTGGGATCCCAGGAAGGGTTTGTCTCTGTGGTTCTAGCACCGAACCAAACCACAGGAGGAGGCGAAGCTCGAATCCAGCAACAGGCCAACACCATGGAGATGAGTAAACCAAGCTTGGGTGTGGTCTCGCTAGTTAAATGTTCTGGCATGTTGGTTAGCTATGATTCTGAGGTTCCCAGAACTAAGTAAGACGGCTCTATTTACCCTTGGTTTTCTCAGGGGTCCCTGAAGAAATCAAGTCCCTGCCTATAATCTTGTTGTACATTGGAGAACTGCTTCTTTTAGATGTTGGACATTTAACTTTTGTCGAGAGGGCACAGAGGATCTCAAGCTTGGTGGCTTCTAGGAACGCCTAGGACAATGCTGAGCTTTCACAAAACCCACAGCACCTCCTCTGTACAGAGCTCCCGGGCCTGGCAGCTGGGAAGGAGTGGGAAACTCGCAGTTGACCTGTTACAAGGGGCACCCTGACCAATAGGGGGTAGAACTGGGAAAGTGAACCAGTGGCCTTAACCTCACAGCTCTTTATATGAGGACCCCAGGGGAGCACCGGCCCTGGCGAGGCGGAGGGCTGTCCTGTCCCTGAGTACCCACCCCATGCCGCTCAGCCCTCTCCAAGACACCCTGGGTTTATCCTGCTAACCTTCCTGAGGATGGAAACCTCGGGCTTCCTAAGTCCTCCTTCTCACTTGACACACTCAGGTGGGTTTATTTCTGTCTTCTTCAAGGGAAAGGGTGTCCACTACTGTGCAAGCTGTCTTTCGAGCTGTGAGCACAGGGAAAATGTGTCTTGGAGTGTGTCCCATTCTAAGGCACGTCACTTTTCACCCATCTTTGATGTCTTCGTGAACTTTCAAAAAACAAGTTTGTAGGTTCCAGTTACTAATTAATCATCCCTCATAAGTGGCCTTGCTGTGAGTTAAAAAAAAAAAGAAAAAAAAAAAAGCCTGTTTGCAGAAGGGTCTTCATTGAGGGGTCCTTTCCATTAGAGACCCATGTATCATCAAAATTAACAGATGGCAATTACATAGACCCTTTACATATTTTTCTTGGGCCCCGGGATCTATATGATAACACCAAGAGGCAGGATTCAGGGCTCTTCTTATGATAGACTTTGACACTTGCCTGTGGCTAGGAAGGGTTCTGAGGCTTGGCCATCTCACAGGGCCGACTGGACTGAGACACACTCAGGCACAGCATCTTCCCATCTGGAAGGATGTTACAACAGCAGGTTTCTCTAATGGGCTACTATTTTGTGGAATAAGAAATCTTCTGGGCACTAACTATTACTATTTTATTGCTGGTATCATTAGTTTGTTCCTAGGAACTAAAAGCAGTCAGCTAGCTGCTTCTTACTCCCTGATGGTGTCTTGCCACCCACAGCTTCTGCAGCCAGCCCTTCCCGAGGTTTGTCTGGTCATTGCGTTTCTCAGCCATTTGAACCCGTCATTGCCCCACTTCCTTCCTGCTATAGTGGAGAAGGATAGGAGAGCCTGGGAGTCTTGGATGGGGACTCTGGCAATGAAGGGAAGAGAGTGGCTGGCCAACAGTGTTGGTCTCCATTTCTAGCAGGGCTGCTCAGTGGGGTCTGCACATGGGTGCCCGTGCTCCTCCCCTACACCTGGATGTGCTACTCGGGGGCCCTGTCATTACCACTGGCGTGTTTCAGATGAAGCTTGAGACACAGGGCTAAGCAACCAGCTTTAGATCCCACAGAGAGAGCCAGAACCAGGAATTGGATCACTTCCTTTAGGTGCTTTTTTTTTTTTTTTTTTTTTTTTTTAGATTTCATTTATTGGGGTTCCTGGAGTCCTCACAGTCGGTTGAGCTTTCTGTCTGTAGCTCAGGTCATGATCCCAGAGTCCTGGGATCATTTTCCATGTCAGGCTCCCTGCTCAGTGGGGAGCCTGCTTCTTTCTCTTCCTCTGCCTACTGCTCCCCTTGCTTCTGCTCTGTCAAATAAATAAAATCTTAAAAAAAAAAAAGATTCTATTTATTTATTTGAGGTGGGGGTTGGGGGTGGGGAAGCAGATGGAGAAGGACAAGCAGACTCCCTGCTGAGTGCAGAGCCCACTGCTGGGCTAGGTCCCAGGACCCTGAGATCCGGACCTGAGCCGAGATCAAGAGTCAGATGCTTTACCCACTGAGCCACCCAGGGGTCCCTGAACCAGGTGCTTTAATTCCAGAGCCCATTTAACCCCTTCCCTGCGAGGTTTAATGGAGCTGATACCTAGAGACTGGTTGAGCTTTCTGTTTGTAGCTCAGGTCATGATCCCAGGGTCCTGGGATCATTTTTTGCTAGAAGGCATCTGCATTGGGGAAAATGCAGATGCCTTCTAGCAAATGAAGCCTGTTCCCTGTGCCCTGCTCTGGAAGATGTGGTTACAGGGTTTAGGAAGGCTAGTAGCTCAGGATTCACCTACCTAGACTGGAATATTCAAACTGAAGTCTCAAAGAAGCCTATTTTATTGTCTGTCATTCTCACCTGTGAAGTTACTACTAAAATTATTATTGCTTTCCATGATAAATTCCACAAGTTCCGTTCTTGTTTATGCAGAAGAGTTTAAAATTATCTTCTCCAGTGAATTTAACTTCCAAGAATTAAGAATTGTAGTACACTAACATATTTTAAAAGAGGTATAGCAAGAAAAGAGGTATTAAAAGGTAAGCATTTCAATCTCTTTGAAAGTTATTTTGGTAAACCTAACGATGCTATCCGTCAAAGCTTGAAAGGCTCCGCATGTGTTCACCTTAAAGCCTGGTGAATTCCTCCCACAGGGGTCACTCCGGACATCTACTTGGCATCTCTATTCTGTGGCCCCTACTCTCTCAACTAGGTCCGGTCCTCCAAGACTTCTTCTGCCCACCCTCTGAGTTAACCCCTTCCTTTAGGAGCGCCCTCCTCCGAAGTCTTGTACTCAGGGGCGCCCTGTCCACAGTGGGAAAGTCTGTGCGCACAGGTCTTGAGCTAACAGGCTGGCGAGAATTGGATTAGGGTGGCAGAGTAGGGAAATTGGGGTACTGCAACATCGAAATGTGAATCTGTGGTCTCGCAAGGTTTTCTGGAGCCGCCTTTGCAGAGAATTAGGCCAAACCATTCTGTTGAAAGTTCGGGTTTTGAGGCGGGGAGGTGGTCTTTTTGAGAAGGAGCTTCTGGGTAGGAGGGCAAAGTCAAGACAGGGGAGGAGGAGGACGCGCAGTCAGGTTGCAGGCACCGCGGGCACAGGGCCTGGCCAGGACGGGTTAGTGTTCCATAAAAATCTGCCCCAGACCACACTGGCGAAGTCGGGAAACGTGGCGTTGCTCTGCCCGTTGGACTTTTTTTTTTTTTTTTTTTTAAGATTTTATTTATTTATTTGTCAGAAAGAGAGGGAGAGAGAACGAGCACAGGCAGACAGAGAGGCAGGCAGAGGCAGAGAGAGAAGCAGGCTCCCTGCCGAGCAAGGAACCCGATGCGGGACTCGATCCCAGGATGCTGGGATCATGACCTGAGCCTAAGGCAGCTGCTCAACCAACTGAGCCACCCAGGCGTCCCTGCCCGTTGGACTTTTAAAGGAGGTACGCGTGTCCTGCGGCTGGAGGAGGGGTTTGCTGGGGGGCCAGTGCCGGTCCCCGCGCGGGGGCGACTCCGCTCCTCCCGGCTCCGCCCTGCCTCGCACAGTCCTCGCGGCCGCGCCCGGGACGCGCAGCCCCCGGATCCACGCCGAACCGCTGGCACCCCGGCTCTTTGCTGCGCCGGCTTCCTGAGCGGGAGGCGGGCGCGGGCGGCGGCTTTGGGGTTCTGGAAGCCGGCCGTTCTCGGGGTGACGCGTTAACGGGGTACCCCCGCCGGCAGGTGCTGCTGTGCTAGGGCGGAGGTTGCTGCAACGCAGAAGCTCAGTCTGGCCGGAGTTCGGTGGACGTTGCGGGGCTGTAGCCACGCGGAGCTGGGCACCGACGGGCCGGGGGCGGGGTCCGGGCGGCAGTTCGCCCTGCCCCCGCTCAGGCCCCGCCCCAGAGCACTTACCGCCGCGCAGACCAGCACAGGCCCCTCCCCAAGCAGACTGCTGCGCCGCGTGGGCTGCTCCCGCGAGCCCCCTCTCCCCGAGGCCCCTCAACTTGCCCTTCCCCGACTTTGGGCGCGCAGCCAGGGCGAGGTTGTGGGCGGGACGGCTGTGGTCTTTTCTTTCCCCTCCCTTCCCCCGACCTCCGCCTTTCCGGTGTCTGCGGGAGGGGGCTGGGCGGTGATTGATAACCGCGCAACTGGAGCTCGGGGCGGTCCGGACGGGGCGCACCGGATTGGGAGAGAGCGCGAGGAGGGTGGTGGGGGAGAACCCCCGGGGCCGGGGCGCGCGGACGGCTGGGTGGGTGACCCCGGGGGGCGGAACGCTGGAGAGGCGGCCTTGGCTCCTCCGCCCCCGGGTGCCTCCGCCCCCGGCCCCGCCCGCCCCAGCCACCTGCGTCCCGCCCCGGCCGCGCCCGAGCCCGGGAAAGGCGGAGGCGCGCCCCTGCTCTGGGAAGGGCGAGTCCCCGTTGCGACGCGCGTTGTGTCTCCGGGAACAAGTAATCCCGCCACTCCGGGCATGCGGCGGCGCTGAGAGCCTCCCGGCCAGCGGATCCGACAACTAGCGAGTCTCTTCCCCGGTTGTTCGAGAAGGCGGACCGATCGCTGGGCAGGATGACCAACCCCGCGGCCACGCAGAACAAGGAAATAGACTGCCTGAGCCCAGAAGCTCAGAGACTGGTAAGAGAAAAACACGTTGTCGAAACTTTCGCTTTGCTCCTGGTTGCCGTTCTGAGGCCCCAGGGGCAGTGGGCACCTTCCGCCGCTGCCCTCTGTGCCTGGGGAAGTGCGGGGTGTGCCCCGCGTGGCCGGCACTCCCTGCAGTGAACGTCCCCACGCGAGGATGCGCGGGCGGGAGCGGGCTCTGCTGTCTGTGCGTTCGCTACCCTGTGTGCGCGGTCCTCCCTGCACTCCGCAAAACTCGTTGTCGCGGACGGAGCAGCCCCTCGCCAGGACCGAAAGAAACTCGGTGGCTCCCCTGCCCCTGCAGTGGCGGCCTGGGACGGGCTCAGCCCAGCCGGCGCGTGGTCGAAAGTTTCCGTCGCAGCTGCTGATTTGGTGTTTCACAATATATGGCACCTGGGAACTGGTGCCCGAAGCCGGTGCCTTCGCCCTGAGGCTGGTACCACCAGTGGCCGGGGTAGTTTGGAGTACTTATCCTGCTTTGGGATTTTAGGTCTAGTGGGCAGAGCCTGATTGCTCCAAATACCTCCAGGGTCCCAGGTTACCAAATCCACCTTGGCTGGTCTCCTGGGGTCTCCAGGACTTGGCAGGATCCTCCATGAGTGGGATTTTGCAATTATCCAGCTCAGTACCCACCCAGGACTGGGATCATGTATGTGAGGATAGTTGGACATTAAAACTGGACAGGGGGTAAGATGGGGAAGGTTTGTAATTACCCATTTTCGGGCAGCTTGTGATTGACTGCGGATGGAAATATATAAAGAAGAAAGGGTGCACTTTGAAAAACAACCACGAGGTCCGTAATGCACAGAGACCCTATGGAGATTTTCACTTCACCCAGTTTTTTTGGGAAGCCTTGATATAAGTGTGAGTCGGACACAATCACTCCTTCATCAGGCAGAAATTAATCATCTACTGGGTATTTGCGGGGGATCCAAGATAAATAAGACTGCCCTGACCTTGGGGAGCTTCCTGGTAAATGCCAGGGAGAAGCATAGAAATAGACTTGGATGAATCCACGCGTGAAGGTTGCTTTCTTTGCTGAGTTCTGTCAGGTGGATATTTTTAATGTCTGGGTTAGTGTGCTTCCTCTGTGGCCTGGTTTAAAGTTCCTGCCATGAGCCAGACCTTTGGAGCTGGTTCCTACCCCTTCACCTGGCTGGTGTCTAGGGGCCTGGGAGCCCGTGGAGACATCTGTGCATCACCACAGGGAAGGGCCCTCAGAAGAAGGAAGGACGAGGAGCTTGCTGGGAGATGCTGGTGTTCTGCAGAGGCGCCCAGGCAAACCATAGATGGCAAGAGCAGGGTGCTGTTTGCCCTGGGCAGGAGTCGAGCTCCGAGGGACCAAGAGCTGGGCAGGGAGCCCTTGATGGAAGAAAGAGTAAACATGGAGAATCAGGATGTGGGAACGGGAGGGACAGGCCATCAGAGGAATGAGGAGAACTAACATGGGCTCTTCGTGGCACTGGCTGCCAGGTTCCCTTAACCCTTATCCGTGGATTGGATCTGGTTGAGAAGTGTTCTTCATAGAGGTGTGGAGATAAGTCACAGGAGAGTCTGGACTGGGCTTTGATTGAGGTGCCCCACTGTACCCCCAATTCGAGGACCCAGTAAACTCCAAAAACTGAAAATTGTTTTTGTTTTGTTGTTATTGTTTTTTTTAAGTTTGTGGCAGAATTCATTTTGCGGGAAGGCCTGCCCTGGCTGATGGGAGGCTGTTTTCCATCTGTGTTCCTCTCATTGTGAATATTCACACATTTCTCTGCAGCCTGGGAATGTCTTGGTTGACGGTTATTACTCTGGTGATTACAGACTCCAGGGCCTATGCAACTTATCACCCTTCTAAAATCCAAAAATGTTGAATTCTGAAACCTGTTTGGCCCCAGGGGTTTCCAAGAAGAAATTGTGAACCTATAGTTCTGTTTTGTTTTGTTTTTTTTAGTGAATAGTAGCAAAAAGTATTTTAGAGTGGGGCCTGGGAAACAGAAGTAAAACTCAGTCCTTTTATGAGGTTAAAGGTCTGGTTAAAAGGAAGTGCTGAGGGGCAACTGGGAGGCCCAGTCAGTTAAGCATCTGCCTTTAGCTCAGGTCATAATCTTGGGGTCCTGGGATCAAGCCCCATGTCAGGTTCCCTGCTCAGCGGGGAGTCTGCTTTTCCCTTTCCCTCTGCCTGCCGCTCCCCCTGCTTGTGCTCTCTTTGCCAAAGAAATCGATAAAATCTTTTTTAAAAATAGAATTATAAAAAATAAATAAAAGGAAGTGCTGAATGAACAGTTGGGGGGGGTGCCTTACACAACAGTGAGCTCTGGCCCTGGAGCTTTGGTGAGTGTAGAAACCATACATGTCTTTCACTTTTGTAACTTCCTTGTGCTTATGACTGGTTGTGTCACCTCTGGTCTTTTTCGACATAACTGATTGGCACTAAACCCTCACCAGCCACCGGTCCTGTCCTGAGGACAGCCTGCCTGGGTCGAACTCTCATCATTGTGGGTCCCTGTCCCAAGGTCCCCCGGTCTTGGCAAGTAGGCGCATTGCCCAGTGTGGGGGTGCAGTCAGTACGAACGTCATAAAACCTGCCGAGGCTCAGAGATTTGAGCCCTGGAAACCTGCCTTGTTTTAGATGGGTCACTTTCCCAAGCAGTTAAGATACAAAAATAGTGAAGTAAGGTCTTTTCTCATAGGATTAAGAGTGTCCCCCTAGGGCAGAGAGGAGACTAAATTTCCCTTTTGCTTTAAGAGTTACTTTCTCTTCAGCTGGAGCTAACACAACATAGCAGAAGCCTCCTTCACAAATTAAAACCACACACACACACACACACACACACACACACGAAAACCCTTCAGTCGCAACTGCCACTTACACTGAGCACAGGAAATCAAGTTATTTATAGTCGCTGAGCTGTTCTCAGGTGATGTTGATTGGAGTCTTACCTGATTAGAGGTCCTTATCTAGCTTCCACAGAGTTGTGAGGGCAAATGCTGGTGCAACAAGTTTGCTCCTCAAAAGGCAATGTTCAGGAGGAATTTGTTATCCCTGAAAAATCAGGCTATGTGACTCAGCAGAGGCATTGTTTATGACTAGTTACTCAGGGTTTCCAAGTATCTGTTCATATTTAAAAGCATTCACCTTGGAATCTCAGAGGCCAAAAGGTTCAAATCACTAACCTGTTATCAAGATAAGCCTGTTACTCACCCGCTACAGGTTGGAGACCGGGTAGGGAGCAGAGGATTTTTTTTTATTACCCACAGCTTTTCCTTTGGGCCACCAAAATTTTAGTTTTAGTTTTTGTTTTTTAATAAAGAAGCCCATTTTCATGGAATGGATTTACTGAATTTTCATTATTTAGACTTTCTAGATAAAATTATATTAGCTTCTTTTTCCATGTTTGTGAAACAAAGCATTGTCTTGATTCTCTCCGCGATGTAATAATTCCAAATTGCCTTGGGTTTGATTGAGGCCACGACTGAAATCCCCTTCCCCTGGCCAAATTCCAAATAAATAAACAACAAAACCAGCAACAACACAAATGTGTATTCTGAGACTCATCCGTTCATTAGGGCGAGGGCCGGAGCTCAAGTGGTTTTCTCTTTAATACGGTAACCTGACAATTTTAAAGTCATGTAAGTGGTTTTGCCTTGAGTGGAAAAGCCTAACGACTTTGTAGTAGGAAAGTCATTTATCTTAATTTCATGAGGACTTTTAATTGTAACCAAAATGTTTCATTTGTATGTTTGTGTAATCAGCCTTCTCAAAGCAACCTCATTTCTGATCCTCACATCTTTTTTATTTTGTGGCAAGTGGGTTTGTCATCTTCCAAGGGGGAGAGAAATAGAATGGCCTTTTGGTGTGGGCTAAGACCTCCTCTCCCTGCTCTGAAATTCCCCCCAGGCCTGTTCTCCTGGTGGGTGCCTCAGCTTGCTTGTCTTCTCCTCGTGTCTTTAAACCCCATCTGAGCTAAATTCACAGGGCTGGGTCCCTAGCGGCTACAGAGGGTAGAGGATGATGAGTTAAGCATTAACAACAGGTAGCATCCCCAGACACCTGCAGGGTCAGCCCTGTTAAGTGGTTTCTGTAGACAGCTTTCCTAGCCCTTGCCAGAAACTTGTTTGGTTATCTCCATGTACAGATAAAAGGGGAAACTGAGGCTCAGAACGTCAGAGGACTTTCCCGAGTGCTCCCAGCTAGCAGGTGGTAGAGCTGGCTCAGACACAGGCCTGCTAACTCAGAGCTGGTGCTGATAACTGTCGCCACTGTATACAGTCCTTCACTGAGGGTCTGGCCAGTGGTTGCTGCTGTGTGGCTGCTGTGAGCTTCTCTTTGCAGCCTCTGGGGTGTCACAACCCCAGCACAGGGTGAAGCGTTTCTGGTTGCTAAGGCAGCCTCTTAGGGCACATGGCCTTGCCCCAAATGCATAATGAGACATCTTCATTTTATTAAACATTTCCTTTCTTTTTCTGGTAGTTTTTCGACAAAAGAACTTTCTTTAAAAATTTTTTTAAAAAATTTTTTTGTTTATTGGGGTACATGCTTGACTCAGTTTGGTTAAGCGTCTGCCTTCAGCACAAGTCATAGTCTCAGAGTCCCCGATTGAGCCCCACATCAGGCTCCCTGCTCAGCGGGAGTCTGCTTCTCCCTCTCCCTCTGCCACCAGCCAACACCCCTCCCCACCTCAGATTGTGTGCTCTTCTCTCTTCACTCTCTCAAATGAATAAATAAAGTCTTTTTAAAAAGAGATTTTTTATTTATTCATTGAGAGAGAACGAGTGAGGGCATCAAGCAGGGGAGCAGCAGAGGCAGAGGGAGAAGCAGACTCCCCACTGAGCAGGGAGCTCAACAGGGGCTCCATCCCAGGACCCCACCCTGGGAAGAGAGACGCTTAAGCAACTGAGCCATGCAGGCACCCCAGACAAAAGAAATTTCAGTGGACTTTATTTTTCTAAATAAGGAAAAAAAGAGTAAAACTGAAAGACAGCCACAGAAATTTCTATTTTTCTATTTTCACACCACACCAACTTTGTAAGTGCTACGTATGTCAGCATCCCACAGAAGCCTCCTTCCTGGGTGCTGTTCGGCTCTACCCCACCCCACCCAGACAGACAGGCTCACTGAGAATTGAAATGATCCCTCTGGGGGTGCCCAGGTGGCTCAGTCAGTTAAGCGTCTGCCTTCAGCTCTGGTCGGTGGTGGTCCCAGGGTCCTAGGATTGAGTCCCACACCCGGCTCCCTGCTCCGGAGAGCCTCCTTCTCTCCTTCTCCGCCACTGCCACACATGCTCTCTCTCACTCTCTCTCTTTCTCAAACAGATAAATAAAATCTTAAAAGAGAGAGGGAGGATGGAAGGATGGCCTCTGTTTCTCTCCTGGCTTGTTCCAGGAGTAGCGCTCGAATAGAGGCAATGTAGTAAATAGTCATGTGCTGCCTGATAAAGGAAAGCTCTGGAGTGTCCAGTCCTATTCTGAGAAGGAACGATGTCCGTTTTTTGTGATACCTTAAAAAAAATGTGGGGTTTGCAGGGAAGACTGTGAGTAGAGCAGGTTAAGGGGTAAGGAGGGGGGCCCCAGATGAATTGACCAGAGAGCATCTGTCACCTGGAGGCCCAGCCGCACAAATGGGGCCAAGATGCTCTCCCCTGTCGGTCACACATGGTTATTTGTCGCTCTCTCTTGCTTTCCTTTGTCATTCCAGTTCATTGAGGCTATTGAAGGAAATGCGGGCCTTCGCTCAGCTCAGAAAAAAAATGTAAAAGATGTAAACAGCAAGAGGAGAAATGTATCCATGCGGAGGACACTGTGCAACATGTTCATTTGCCCCCATCAGTATAGGAGTAGTTGCTAAATTGAAGATAGTGCTGGGAAGTTTCACTGGGTAAATGTTACTTTGTGAAGTTTAAGGTGAATGATACTAGTCGCTGCTTTCTATAAAGTAACATGAATAATATTTTTCCTGAATAGGGCCAGTTTGTTATTTTGGCATGTGGGAGTTTTTTTTTTAAAAATTCACTATTCAGAAAAGCAAAGTCAGGAGATTTCTAGTAGCAAAATGGGGAAAGAGAACTGACAGTCTCACTGTAGAAACAGTTCACCTCTGGTGTAGAGATACATTTTATTTATTTATTTATTTTTAAAGATTTTATTTATTTATTTGACAGACAGAGATCACAAGTAGGCAGAGAGGCAGGCAGAGAGAGAGAGGAGGAAGCAGGCTCCCTGCTGAGCAGAGAGCCCGATGCGGGACTCGATCCCAGGACCCTGAGATCATGACCTGAGCCGAAGGCAGCGGCTCAACCCACTGAGCCACCCAGGTGCCCTAGAGATACATTTTAGAAGTGAAGGAAACTCCCGGAGATCGCTTAGCCTGGTTCCCCCGTTCCCTGTGAGAGAGCTAACGTCCAAGAGCAATGCAGTGTCCAAAAGACAGACTGTTAATTATAGAGAACACACTGATGGTCACCAGAGAGGAGTGGCTTTGCGGGGTGTGGAGATAAGTGATGAGGATGAAGGAACACATTTACCGTGATGAGAACTGAGTAATGCATGGAGCTATTGAATCACTGTATTGTACACCCGAAACTAACATAACATTGTATGTTAATTACTCTGGAGATAAGATAATGAAATCAGATATAGATAAATAAATATTGCATGATTAACACACCACCACCAACAACAAAGAAGGTGGTATAGTTTGTCAGAGCCCACATAAGTGGTGAAGGGTAGACCCAGAACCCGAGTGGGTATTGAGGCCCCTCCCTGTATGGTCTCCGTCTGCAAAGACCTGGAGCGCTGTGGCCCAGCCTGCGGAGAGGGGGTGCCCGATGCTCTGGGCTTTAACACCAGGTGCCCTGGTCTGGGCTCCTGGAGGCCCATGGCCTAATCTTGCAAAATAGAGGTCTCTCTGAAGGCTGGTGTTTTATCATAAAATTCCTTAATAATTCTATGTTCTATTCCAGAACTCACGGGAGTTGGCTTTGGTGGCAACTTGGTGTTTTAGATAACTAGTTACTTTAGTAAGTTTAAATATATATATATATATATATATATATATATATATATATACATATATACATATATACATATACACACACAAACACACACATATGTGTGTGTGTGTTTGTGTGTGTTTATTTATTTGAGAGAGATAGAGACCGAGAGAATGAGAGTGAGCAGGGAGAAGGACAGAAGAAAAGAATTCCAAGCAGAATTCACCACCCACCCCAACATAAAGGCCGACATGGGGGCTTGATCCCATAACCCAGAGATTATGACCTGAACTGAAATCAAGAGTCGGACGCTCAGCTTGACTGAGCCACCCAGGCGCTCCTATGCTGTAGTCTTTAACTTTCTGTTTTTCAAACCTTCAAGTAAAATGGACAAAGCGTGTCGTGTTTAGTCTGTGGCTCATGCAGTGGCACCCAGCCCTGTGCCCTTGACCTGTGGCCGGGCTGTTTGGACCGAAAGGCCGAGCTGTAGAGAGGCTCAGCTCCCCTGTCCATTCTGCACTTTCAAAGCTGTGGTTCTCAACCCTGTCGGACCCAGGCCCCCTTTTTGTAACAAGTTTTTAACATTCTCATTGCTAACCTGAAATGAAATTCCTATGTGGTAGAATCTGCTGGGACATGTGATGTCAAGTCAATACAGTGTTTCAGCTGTTGCACTGAAAAGAGATGAAACAAAGGTAGATTGCCCTAGGAGAACATGGGTTTCAATAGAGAAAGGCTCTAGCCCCAGTGCACCAGAAGATCAAGGGAGCCGTCTCTGGTGAGCCAACAATGCCCTGAGCCGTAGTTGCAAACACAGACCGATGCAGGCCTGTGGTGCTAAGACCCACACGCCACACAGCTTGGGGCTGTGGGTGCCTTGACATTCCCAAGTGGTCCCTGACTCTTGAGGAAGTTCTGAACACAGCCAAGTCATCTTTCCTCAATACTGATCGCATTCCTGAAACAGCCAGTGTAACTTACATGGCATGAATTGTATTTTGATTTTATGCGTACGTTGGAATCAGTTTGTAGATCTGAAAATTATGAGGTGGTTTCTTCTCTCCATCTGAGTAGTCAGTGGGAAGGTTCTTCACTGTGCAGGCCTGTCTGAAGGCAGGATGGTTGGCCTGCTATGTCCTGCCTTCAGTCACCGTGATGCCTTCAGTGCCCCCCAGATTCCCAGAATGCCCTCTGAAGTGTTGTTCCTGTCCCCCATCAGCACCTGCAATCCCAAAGTACCTTCCCCTTGTGGTGACTGTTCTCACAGGCGTGGCCATAAAGCCACTGGTGGGACCTATAGTAATCTTGTAAGCCAGGGTTTTAGAAAGAGGAGCGTGGAGTGCACATGGCAGCCGAGGACCAAGGGGTGGTGGGTGGTGGGTGCTGGGTACGGAGACAGCACGAGCCACTGTTGGTGAGCTGCTGGCTCACGCACTCCCCTTCCCGTTGGTGTCCCCCATTGCACTAGGCTGCTTGGACCAGCAGCCCGTTTTGAGAAGCTGCTGCACACGAGGGATTGGGGACATACCTAGAATACAAGCTGGCTGTCGCCACTTCCTGTGGCAAAGGCCACTCTGGGCAGGGACTCTGTGCCAGCCTTGTAGTTACCCTGCACAGCCGTCCAGTCCAGACGAGAGCTGGGCAGTGCGTCCTAAGGGGCTTTCCTGCGGGCCTGTGTCCATGGCCTCCAGCGAATCGGAGGTTTCCAGCCTGCCCCCAGCGGGATTCATGAGCCTTTGTCAGCCTGGGGCCAGATCTCAAGGGGCAGAAGGCTCTGCTCCTTTCCAAACAAAATTGCTTCTTTGTCACCGCTTCAGGCTTCAGCTGCATGAGATTCCTCCTACCTTCCCGTGAGCGAACCTTTCCCTGAGAGCTTATGAGCTCTGGATAGACAATGCAGCCTGGGAAAATAGTCTGGTTTTTCAGTTCTGCTTGATTCTAAAACCTAAAAGCTAAAAGGAATGTGTACAATCAATAGTAAAACGTTCCTCCTAATTCTAGAACACTCTACAGCCGCCAGATCGCTTGTGTTTCTGAACAGCCCGTGTGGCTCTTTTCCATGTTACATCTGAGCAAATGGAACAAAGAGGTGATGGCCCCTGGGGTCCCTGAGGTGTGGCCACGGCTCAGCCCTCTCTCCGTGGCCCCCAGCAGTGGTCTTAATGTGTGGGGACAGCCTCCTCCCAAACACCTGTACTCAGATGGCCGCACGCCTGGTCACAGGGCACGGCCCACCATGGTGGGCACTCCAGCAGTGCGTGTGAGCCTACTTTGGGCTCTGTGTCCTGTCATGACAGGTGGCCGCTGACTTCCAGAGCCCTCCTCCTGGTGCCCTTCCAGCCCCCAGACCTCACTGTAGGAAGTGACAAGAGCACCTCTCAGTCACGTTTGTCAAGAATCGCCCCCAAGTCAGGACTCATACTCCCCTTCTAGCTTCCAGGCAGAGTTTTGGAACCACTGGGGGCAACTGCAGAGTCGCCGAGCAGAATAAAAACATTTTCTGGGATCATAGGATGTGCAGGCTGGGGGTATAGGGTTCCACACCCTGCCGGAATCCCTGGAGAGCGTGGAAGCTAAGGACGCAGACCCAGAGCCAGGTGCCCCAAGGCCACACCAGGCTCTCCAGGAAGTGACCGTGTCTTCCTCCCACAGCAGCAGATCCTGCTCCTGGGACTCCTGTCCTGCTGGTGTTTATCACCTGCCTGTTCTTTGATGGTCAGCCCATGGGGTCCTCAAGGTAGTTAAATGGGTAGGAGCCACAGGAAGGATATAGACACCTTAGAGCTGCACTGCAGAGACAGGGTTTGTGGGGGAGACACATCCCCCGGCCCTAGCAACCTGTGTGCCCCTGTGGCCAATCCTGGGCTGGGGGCCTCAGGGCCTCTGGAGACCCTGCTGGGAGAGTGAGGGTGCATGAGCCGTTGGAGAGGAGGCTCTGGGGATCAGGCCTTCGCTGCTGTGTGTGTCCACGGTGTCTCCCATGGCATACACGACGCCCCTGCGTCCGAGAGCTGTCCTATCTATCTAGGGTCAGTTGTAAGAGGAGCTCTGTGGAGTCAATGGTTCCGCCTTTTAGAATTCTTCTAGGGAGAATCTGGTGGTGATGAGTGGGGGCTTCTCTTCCCAACCGTCTCCATCATCAGAGGGCCCCTTGCTTTAAAGCCCAATGTCTCTGAAGCACCATTTGCGGGGTTCAAGGCCAGGGTGGGGGGTCCCTGGGGGAAGGGTGAGGCTGGCCTGTTGGGGGAGAGGACACTGCATTCTGGCCAGAAGCCTGGCTGGATCGGCTCCTCCCCAGACCCTGGAGAGGCCTGCTGGGGTATGGCTGGGGGAGCAGCGGCGGGCAGCTGTGGGGAAGCTGTGGGGGAGCTGGGGGTGTGGCTGGGGGAGGCGGCAGCCCTGTAGGGGTTTCTAGCAACACCCCTGGCCACCTTAGCAGCCCTGAGCATGGTTTTGGTTTGGGGGCTCTGTCCTTTCTTTCCTTCCTCTCTCTTTCTCTCTCTGCCTGCCTCCCCCTTTTACCCTCCCTTTTAAAAATTTCCTATTTATTATGAAAAATGTCAAACATACCCAAACACAGATGGGTTAACAGAAGACAGAGTTCCCCACACTTGAGCGAGTGTCAGCACCACCCCGCCCCCACCAACACACACAGACACACTGGGGGCATGTTGAAGCCCAGCAGGCTGGACTCCATCCCAGAGGCTCTGACTGGGAGGGCCTGGGGGTGGGAGGTGATTCTGCATCTCTAAGTCTTCCCAGGTGTGCTGATGCTCTGAGGGGGGGGAGGTGCACACTGTGATAGAAGGCCCACCAGCCAGCCCGGCAGCTGTCAGCTTACATCCCTTCAGACCCCTCCTTCCCCCTCCCCCCTAGTTATTAGAAGGCAAATCTGATGGCACTCATACTATTTCATCTTAAATATTTTTTAGTATGTATCTCAACAAAGACGTGGGGAGCAGGAGGAGGCTTACGGCCCAGAGCTCTGCCTTTCCTGAAGCCCTTGAAGGCAGATGCTGAGGGCTTGACACCCGTTTCCTGTCAGCTCTTGTAGGAAGGGAAGGGGGCAGCCCAGAACTGGGAGGAAGGGCCAAGCCAGCTTGCCCTGCTGCTGTCCCGGGAGGTGCCCTGAGGTCACAGAATGAGCTTGGTCACAGGTCAATCGGGGAGCATCCCAGGAGCAACATGGGAGCTGAACAACGAGGCAGCGGACTACCTGCTGGGCAGGGTGCGCGGTCTTGTTTTCCAAGCTTGCTTTTCTGAATCCCTGTGCCTTTTGGACTTTCTGTCTTACATCCCACAAACCCACCCCTTTCCATCCTTCCAGTTTCAATGGACCATCACCCTCTTCCTTGAGTTGGGGAGTTTAAGGGGACTGAAGTGATGGCACTCCCCAACTCTGAGCCCCACATAGGCCCTGGGGGGTGAGCTGGGGTCAGCAGGCAGGATGTCCCGTCCAGGTTTGGGGAAGCACCCTGTGTGTCACAAGCATCGGGTATGGCACGTGGGGTTTCTTCACCAGGGTTCTCTGGCTGCTGGCACACACGGGCTTGGGACCCTAGGCTCCTGGCACCCTGCCAATGCCCTCTGGCCACCCCACTTTGCTTCGTCCCACCTGTTCAGGTTCACAGGGTTGCTGGCAACCTCTGCCCACCTCCTAGATTCCCTACTGCCTCCTCAGCCCCTTCCCATTCCCCACATTGCAGCCAGAGCACTAGTTCTCTAACAGAGGTCAGCCCCTCCATGTCCCTTTGTAAAACCCTCTAGTGGTTTCACATTCCTTCAAGATAAGGTTCCAGAAGATACAGGGGCTGAAGCTAGAGCCCATGTCCCAGGCTCTCTGGCTCCTCCACCTTGTCCCACATTCCAACTCCCCAGCCCTGGCTGTCTCCTCCAGAGACCGGGGACCCACACCGCCATCTACAAGTCCTTCCCTGGCCGTGTCTGAAGGTGGTGCACGGTTGGGTGGGCCTGGGCTGGCCATCACCAGTAGCTGCACCTGCTAAGTGCAGAAGTGAAAGTAAGCATTTGGAAACTCTCCTACAAACTGTGACATAGCTGTGACCTCAAGAGTGAGTTTATAGTTCACAAAGGTGGCAGGTGGTGATAGGTTTGTCTAGCACACAGAAGCACTGGCCCAAGGCATGGGGGGAACCCAGGAACCCTTGCCTGGCCTGAGACAATGGGAGGGCAGTGCTGACATCCCAGGAAATGCTGTGGGGAATGAATTCCTGTTTGCTTATCACCGTGGTGGACCAGAGCTGTTTTGTATTCTTTTGTTCACTTCATGACTTGATCATATCATATTTCTTTCTAGTGACTTCACAGGGATCGTTTGGGGGATCTCGGTCTCTTAGACTCTGGGTTGGGCTCTTTCATGTTCTTGGTAACATCAGTGTTTCAGGCTAAATTGTGTCGTCAGACTCTCTAGTCTTTCATTCAGGCCTCTCGGCCCAGGACCAGGCTTGTGATGCTGGTCACAGTCGTGTGCTCACGAAGTTGGTCATGCAGAGGTATCTGGACCGGTTTAAATGTCGACACCTGTGTCTGTTGGTGTTTAATTAGTTGGATTCATAGAAGAGAACATGATTTTTACCACTTCCTATGTGACAGGCGTCTCGCTTCCCGGGTGTGAGTCCCATGCGAACCCTAAGAGAGGAAGGTGTTTCACAAGGCAGCAATCACAACGATTTGAAATCGTACTGCCTGAGAAGTTTAGCCCTTTTCTGAATTCGAACTGAAGGTCAAGTGACGACAGCTGATACAGCTTCATAAGGAACTTACCCTGTGACTTGGTTCATTCCCACCATTCCTTTATCATCCAGGCCTGGATCCAGAGCCCTGGTGGGTTTTAGTCTGTTGGTGCCATTGTCCTCATGACCAGGACAGACTTTCTGGATTGGACCTGAGGACCATAGGAGAGTGTGGGCCAAGACGGGAGCCACCTCCAGGGTGGAGGGAGGCCCACGGGGTAGCTGAGATGTAGTCTGTGTGGTCCGATGGGCTGTTATTTTGGAAGCCTGCCTGTCTGGTGGGTGGTCACACCAGGGGTCAGGGACTGCGTGTTCATGGAGGTGGTCTCCTCAGGGATCGTTGGTCCAATCCCAAGCAGAGCTACAGGAAAGCAGCAGGGGACGGGATGGGTGTATGCAGTTCAGACTCCCCCCAGGTCAGAGACACTAGCCCTGTGACACCAGACCCCACCTCTTTGTCTTATCTCTTGCTGCTGGCAGGAGAGTCTGACTTCCAGATCCTCTTTTAAAGGGCTCACCTGATTAGGTGAGGCCCACCTAGGATCATCTATCTTTTGATTAAGTCAGCTGACGAGAGACCTTAATTATTTTTGTGTTTCTTTGGCATTGAGACATCACCCAGTCACAGGAGCGGCATCACTCCCACTCACGGTGCTGCCCATGCTCAAGGGGAGAGGATTTTGTGGAGCAAGTGCACCAGGGCAGGAATCTTGGGGACCCCTGAGAATCGGACTGCCACCCTCCTCTCTGCCTGTGTCCCCCTCGGCAGCCCTCCCTTCTTCTGTCTCTTTTCCTGTCTCTCACATTCCTGCTCCGCCCCTCCCCTTGACCCTCCTGCATGCCCTCCCTTCTCTCTTCCTAACCCTTTCTCCTGCCTCCAGGCCTGGTCCCAAGCTGGTGGCTCTGGCGGCCGGCCTGTGCTGTACCGGCACAGACACAGACCCGGAGCCAGCAGGCAGGGGCCGGGCCTCCCCGCAGCAAGGCAGGCAGGCAGGCTGCACTCAGAGTGAACCTAGTCCTCTTGCTGGCCCGGCCAAGCTGCTGTAGCGTTTCAGTGTGGCCGGGTGTCAGTCACACAAGCCTTCCCCTCCCTTCCCCCGAGCTCTGCTGGATCTTTTTAGACCCTGAGTGGCCTCCTCCACGGTGTAGAATGGTTTAGAAAATTGAAAATGGTGCCAAGGTATCAATGTACTGAAGCAGTTATGAAATTTGACCCCACCACCCCCCCCCCCGACTTGAGGGACCTGGGCTCGGATTGATAGAGGAACCACACGAATGAACCAAGTTACAAAAGAAATTCCTTATAAGGCCACACACCCAGCCAGTCTCTGACAGATGAGCTAAGGTCAGTTTTCAACCCAGATTCGAATTCAGATAAGATAAATTTGTGAGTCAGTTATCAGTGTGGCATGGAGGACACGGGTGTCCTCGCCGCTGGGATCCACCGTGCTGATCGGAGCCTGGTCCTTCGGGACAGGCTGGATGATGACACCTGGGCCACCTCCTGTTTGCTGGCCCACTGGCCACACTGGAGGAACTCCGGCTGCCTCTCCCGGCCCTGCTTTAACACCTAAAACTATCAACAGAATTGTCAGGGGAAGAATTACAAGTGTATTCATTCCCCCAAAGAAACCAAGTGGAAAGAAGGTGGAATTTGCTTGACACCGGAAAACCCGAATCCTGGTGCATGTGCGCCACGTCCTCACGGAGCCGTTTGCTGTACCAACTGAAACAGTGGATGGACAGATCTGTGGAGTGGGAAGCAGTGTGAGTGGCAGGTTCAAGGGCACAAGTCAGCCCTGGTTTAGTGTTTTAATGGTCTTCAGTACATTTTGGCTAAATAGCTATCCAAGTTGATAAATAGTTACATGGAAACTTTTGTTTTGTCTTGTTTTCATGTAATGCTTCCAACAGCTAGGACCCACCGACCATCCTGCTGTGGTCTTGTCTTGAGGAAAGGTGAGCTTCCTGGCACTGTGGGTGTTGGAGAGGAAGCAGAGGGCAGCAGGGTGTCCTGAGAGGTGACTAGACAGGAGTTCTGGAATGTAGAGTCAGAGTCCCAGCCCCGTGCCCTGGGACAGGTCCAACAGCCTCTGTAGGCATCCACTTCCTGCTTTGTAAAAGGGACGGTCCTGCCCAGCTCTGATGCTTTGCTCTACGCAGTAGTCTGTTGTAGCTCCAGAGGAAGGCACACGCCCAGCCCTGCCACTTGGAGGCTGTGTGACCTTGGTCAAGTTACGTGCCCTCTCTGTGCCATAGTTCTCTCCTCTATACACTGGGGGATGGTAATAATATCTACCTAAGAGGGTTGTTGTAAGGCGTATGTGGCACAATATTTATAAAGTCCTTAGAGCTGTGCCCACTTAGGGGAGCCTGGGGGACTCAGTCGGTTGAGCATCTGCCTTCAGCTAGGGTCATGCTCTCAGGGTCATGGGATTGCCACATGTCAGGCTCCCTGATCAGTTGGGAATTGGCTTCTCCTTCTCCCTCTGCCC
The DNA here is from genome assembly GCF_020171115.1 of Neogale vison. Classification (NCBI taxonomy): domain Eukaryota; kingdom Metazoa; phylum Chordata; class Mammalia; order Carnivora; family Mustelidae; genus Neogale; species Neogale vison. The sequence continues at coordinate 44,659,013 of NC_058093.1, forward strand.
CTTTCTCCTGCTCGTTCTCTCTCTCTTTCAAATAAGTAAATAGTCTTTTATAAACAACAACAGCAACCATGCCTACTTGGCATTTAGTAAGGGCTCCATAAACGGTAGTGATCCTTCTTGTCTGTACGACTGCTACCGTCATTCCTGCTGACCTTTAACTCGTATGAGTCTGTGATGTGTTATGGTGTATTTATTAAACGCCAAACAAAGTCTCTTACTAACGGCCTCATCATTCAAACAAAAGGAGTCACTGATCCGTCTGCTAATAAAATCCCCCGTGTGTTTCAGGCGGAGGCAAGGCTGGCAGCGAAGCGTGCGGCCCGTGCCGAGGCTCGGGAGATCAGAATGAAGGAGCTGGAGCGGCAGCAGAAAGAGGTAAGGCTCGTGGTTCTGTGCGGGTTCCTTTCACAGGTGTTTTCATTCTGGGTAGAGCGTGCAGGTGCAGAGACACCTGTTGCTATTTACACACCTGTCCGCTTGACAGTGCTCACGATCGTAATGCGCCGTGCCTGTGACTGTTGTTCAAGGTCAGGCCAGGGAGTGCGCATAGCACAGATGCCAGGCGTGCCTGTCCCAGACCTCAACCTGCTGGGTCCTGAGACAGCCTCCCGCGCAGCCGCTCGCCTGCCTACATCCAGCCCAGCCTTCTGGCCGAAAGGAGCCAAGAGCTGCTGGTTCTGAACTTCAAGGTCAATCCATCCAGCCAGAATCTCAAGCCTCTGAGTTAAAATGTGAATGAACAGAATATTATTTTTTTAAACTAACCAAACTATTTTGTTTACAAATATTTCCCCTTGCGGCTTTTACCTGTTTTAGTAAGTTTCGTGATGCCTGAAGCCCATATGTGGCACAGAAAACAGAATATACACCATGGGTGGGACAGCTGGGAAGAAACTGCCGCCCCACCCCCCGTGCGCCAAGGGAAGGTGGACAGGAATGGGCTTACACACCTGTTAATGTAGTCTGCTACTTATTTTCATAATCTTGAGCTCCAGCCTAGGTCGTGTGGACAGCGTGAGGACTCTTGACCTTGTGGTTAGAGCAGTGAACTTTTCTGTGACCTTGAAGTCCACGTGGTGAAGGAAGCAGACCTGTGTTCTCTGTGGGCTGCACCCTGTGGGAGCATCCACACCAGGCCCCACTGCAGGGCTTCTCTTGGTCAGAACATTTGAATTTGCCAAGCCAGAGAGAGGCAGTCAGCTGCTTTTCCCAGGGCTGATTTTGCATAGCCAGGATTTTAAAGCTGAGCACGTGAGATTTCCAATAAAAACCTGCGTTTCCAGTTTCTCTTCAAATCCTTGTGGATTCCACTGCTCACCCTCACATTCCCAGAGGTGGGGGGATGGGGGGGGCCCCGCACCTGCCTGAGGTGCTCCTTGTTGCCTTGTTGCCATTCCCTGCATGTGGAGGGTAGCATGCCCCCGGGTGAACGGGTTCAGGCAGAACCAGATTTGAATTTGGGGAAGAAATCTCCATGGGGTTTGAAGAATGGATTGCAGATTGCTAGAAGCTCTGGGCCAGGATGTTACTTAGGAGAGTTAAAACACAGGCCTGGTGGCTGGAGGCTGAGGGACCCCCAGTGATGGGGACACGCGGGGACGTGGTTCCCGAGAGAAGGGCCCCACCACCCTCCAGTGGGGCCTGGGAAGCGACCTGAGCTGAAGGGCAAGTGGTGGCTCTTCTACAATGCCTTAGGTGTTTCTTGTCCTGTGTTTACAATGCAGGAAAAGCCTAAAATATTTGAAGATAATTTATCAGATCCTCCCCCCTCGTTAGAAATACAAATACAGTTGCAATTAAGTTCTAGTTTTGAAGCTGTTCTGCCTGTAGAATTAACTTCTACTTGGATTTCTTGTACTTTTTCTCTTAATTTATGCAAAGCATGGGTTTGGCACTTTCCCAGTGCTTTCCCCTGAGAATCATGGTTGTCATTTTAAAACCGGAAATAGGCACTCTGGAATTTTTTGCGTGGGTGATTTGGACTCACGTGTCGCACCGATGTCTACTGGGATGCGTCCCCTCCCGTCATCTCAGTGAAGGTGAGGTTCAGCCCTCTGGGGCTGGGGGTCATCAGCTCCAGGGGAAGCGTCTCACCGGGAGCGATGGTCAAAGATCCTTCAGAGATGCATTTTCAGGACATCTCTGGAGAGAAGGATCTGAACAGGAGGTCAAGAGAAAGTCTAAGTCCAGTTGCTCATAGACTTTGTCCCACACCTGTCTGAGACCCTGTCACTGTGCTGTGGGAGCCACCCTGACAGCAGATGGCTTCTGCCAACTCAGACGTTGGTATTAATAGTAATCAGAGGCCACCCAATGGAAAAGTTCTTTTAGCCTGAACTGGTTTTTAAAAATAGATATTTTTCCTTTTTTCAGATTTTTTTTTCAAACCTCCTGGTGTCTGGTTCCCGCTAGAATATTTTCATTCATCCAGCAGACACCTGCACACCCACTGTCTGCCGGACCCTGCGGCCCCCCGCCCCGCTTTGGAAGGGAACATGGCAGTGGGGGGCGGGCAGGTGTCCGGAGGCTGGGTCTCCAGCTCTGCCTCCCAGGCTGTACCACTAGTCCTGGGCCAACGGCCACTGCCCTCTTGGGGCTCATTCACTTTTAATCTATTTCCTGGTTCTCCAACAGGCCCCTGGTCCCTGTTCTGTTAAAGTTGTAAAAGCCTTATATGGGATCTTCCTGACATATGTTCCCACTCTGCCAGCTTTTCCATGGTGGACCAAATCCCAGCAGCACTGGTGTGTCTGGTGGCCTGTCGCTGCATCTGAGCCCGCTGCTGGAGCCCACAGGGCTGACCCCAGGGAGAGAGAGAGAGGGGACAGTGACATCTGGGGGCCCTGCCTTGGGCACTCAGGATGGTGTCAGTAATCTTAACTTTATCATCAGCCTCGGGTGTAAGGGAAACTGACACGCACTGAGAGTATGATGTCAAATTTCCACAAAACCAAGACGAGAATGAGTTATGCAGTGTGTCCATACACATCTGTTTTCCAGATGCTATGTTTAGCTTAACTGTGGCCTTAGTGATGGGTGGAGTTCATTTAAATACAGGCACGATAACATGTGTCTGAGCTTCACAAAGTGCTTTAGCAAAAGTGCTTGATGTAGAAAAATCTTGCTTGATCTAGAAAAAAGTGAAGAATTGAGCCACGAAAATGACTGTTTGAGTGGCCTCCTTTAGAAGCAAAGCGCCCCTGCTCCCGAGGTTCCTGTGGCTCCTCACAGTGGCCTCACGAGGCCAGGAAGCCCCCACCGGACACACGGGGCCGGGGAACCCCCGGTCCCTGCCACAGGGCATTGGAACCTGGGCCTGTGCGCCAGCAGAACCCCGCTTCTGGGCAGTATGGCCATCCCTGGCATTTGGTGCCAGGTGAGGAGCTCGGCTTTGCAGAGGAAAGCTGATTAAAACCAGGAATCTGGTCAGAAACACCACAGTTTACCTCGGTGGGACACGTGTTAGAACTGGGACACTCTCCGTTTTAACAGCATGTTTCACATTTGTTGTCAAGACATGGAAGCGGTTCCTGGAAATCAGATGTTGTATCTTGAGTCGAATTCCAAGGAATGTCTTACACAAAAGCAGGTGGTCACTGGGGTCTCATTGATCTTCTGCTACATGACAGAGGTGCTTGTGGATGCAGGCGTGGGTTTCCATGATGTGTGGGGCTGAGTTCTAAGGGGCCAGCAGGAAAGCTTGACTTTGCATGTGAGAAAGTACCTCCGAGTGAGCACCAGCTTCTTGGTTTCTCTTCCCAGTGTGACCTTACCCTCCTATGTGTGTGATTTCACCTTCCTCCCTGTGTGATCCCACAGACCATTCACCGGTGCTCACCCTCCTCCCTCTCTGACCTTACCCTCCTCCCTGTGTGATCTCACCCTCCTCCCTGCGTGATCCCACAAAGCATTCACCCATGCTCACCCTCCTCCCTCTCTGGCCTCACCCTCCTCCCTGTGTGATCCCCCAGACCATTCACCCGTGCTCACCCTCCTCCCTCTCTGGCCTCACCCTCCTCCCTGTGTGATCCCCCAGACCATTCACTTGTGCTCACCCTCCTCCCGTGTGATCTCATCCTGCTCCATGTATGATTTCACAGGCGACTTCCCCTGTGCTCACCTTTCTCCCTGTGATCTCACCCTGCTCCCTGTGTGACCCCATGGACTGGCAATGGGTTAGTGAAGGCATCTCCACAGTTCCTTCTCTGCAGAACTCAGACTCTCATTTGGGGTCAGTCACATGCCTGATGACCAGCCCCCATGACATGAATTCTCAGTGTGCACAGTGACACCCTATGTGTGTCAGGGAGGGAGCAGAGAAGCCAGCCCTGGTCCACGCAGCCTGCGGGATGCTGAGTGAGGGAGTGGCACGTGGGATAGGGCAAAACACAATGACAGCCAGGTCAGGGAAGGGGTGAAGCATGGAGGGAGCACCCCTCCCACCCCGCCCCAGTCTGTCCTGCTGTTTATACTAATCTGGTTGCCTCAGCCCAGCACTGACCCACCCAAGTGACGCTGTTGCTAGCAGAAATTTAGGGTCTTGGAAATATGAGAGCATTGATATTTAAAGTTTGTCTGTTGGTTCAGAAAAGGGGGCGAATCTGAAAGGTTTAAGCTAAAGTAGATGTATATTTTATTGCTAGTCAAAGAGAGCTGGGGTGGGGCAGAGGGGAATGTCAGGGACATCCTAGAGCCCCTGGCCCGGGGCAGCAGCACACTTGGGTGCTGTCACTTACAGTCCACAAGGGACTCTGCCCAAGTTTCACTTACAAGTGAAGAAAGCAGACAGTTATCCCCACAGCTAAGAAGACAGCTGAGCCAAGATTCACATGTAGGCCCGGCAGCTGTAAGTCGTCCTAGTAGATAAAACCAAATAGACACTTAACAAGAAAAACCTAGGGCAGAGTCCATGGGATTCAGGTGGTGTGGGAGCTGGCTGGCACCCACAGCGGAGGGGAAAAGGGAAGATGCACGTAACCCCTCATCAGTTTATAAGCAGCTGCATACCCCGGGAAACCAGTTTTCTCGTTGGTGCGGACTTGGAAGCACAGTGTAATAAACACAGAATAGGCAGCTTTGTTAGCAGGAGTGTTAGAGAGAACACAGAAGCTGTGGCTGTTCTCGTAGCTCTTTCTTGATGTGAGATGAGCTGGGGGCCGGGGGGCTGTACCTGTGGACATGCATGGGCACACGTGAGCGTTTGTGTGTACCGCTAGAGGGGGGAGCGAGGCAAGCTGGCAGGGCCTAAGAATTCAGGAAGGTGTACAGGCGACACTTGTCTCAGCCCATCCTCTGCATATCACATCTCTGGGCCTATTATTAGAACTAGCTAACTCGATTTGAGGTTATACAATCTGATAGCCCCGGGGCACTGGCATTTTAAGTTGTTGATTAAGTGGAAATGAATATGCTTCACAAGGCCAGTGTTTAACTAGTGTAGGGTTGATGCTTTGGTGTAAAAAAGTGAGAAATGTGATCCCTGTTTTCATCTGGGGGTGAGCCATCCACCTTCACACAGGTGTTTCTGAGCAGGGGCGAGGCTTTCCTGGAGAGGGAGCTCAGATCTGCTGAAGGTGGACAGAGCCTTGACTCCCTGGAGGAGGAGGGGTGACTGTCGCTCGAGGCCAGGAAGGGGGAAGCTGGTGACAAAAGTTGGGGGTTTTGGAGGTGGGTTATGGTTGGAGCGACACTAGTGCCTGGGATACCCCAAGACGGGGACAAGGCGAGCAAGTAGACACCATGTTGGAGTGTAGATCTGTCCTCAAGTCCCACAGACCCTGAGGACATGGGGCCTGTGAGCTGGCCGTGGATTTACCCCGACCTCCCAGGCCTGCCCAGCCCTCCCATGTTGGCCTCTAGCTCTCTCCATCCTGATTCTTCGCGCAAATGGGGAGACCTGACTGTGGCCTGTGTTCGCTGTGTTCTAGGGCTGCGTAAAAGGGTTATGAGCTCCTTCTGAGTGGATTCATGGGGAAGAATAATATGTAGCTATTCTTTGGGAACTCTGAGTGAGCCTTTTACTTCGCATGAGGACCTCGGCTAGTAGAAACACATGGTGATGGACAACCAGCCAAACTGATGAATGGGCTGTGTTTCTTTAACTGCTGCTGACTTGATAAGCATTTTCGTGGTCAGTACTGTGTGTCCTGTGGTCGTAATGTTGAATACGTTCACGTGTGCTCACCCATGTGAGACTAGAAATGCCAAGCGTTGGCCGTGATTTGAGTAAAGCCTGACTCAGCAAATGTTTTGTTCTATGAATGAATGAATGAGCCTGATACCTCAGTCTTACCTGGTGATACTGCACAATTAGGAGAAAAATCTGAAGCAAATGAATATGTCAGTGTGTGATAATACGCTTTTTAAAAAACGTGTCTCAGTTCTGTTCTAGTAATTGCTGCTTCTTTTTTTTTTTTTTTTTTAAAGATTTTATTTATTTATTTGACAGAGAGAGATCACAAGTAGGCAGAGAGGCAGGCAGAGAGAGAGGAGGAAGCAGGCTCCCTGCTGAGCAGAGAGCCCGATGCGGGACTCGATCCCAGGACCCTGAGATCATGACCTGAGCCGAAGGCAGCGGCTTAACCCACTGAGCCCCCCAGGCGCCCCTAATTGCTGCTTCTTTACCTGTCATTTTCCTGGCATTGTTCATACCCACGTGAATCAGAATAGGAAAGCATCTTTCTTCCCTACTTGGGAACTTGACCAGTGGACTTTACACTGTTCTTTCTAGCTGAATTTTTATCATTGTGCAGAGAAGTTTTGAATTGAAGATGAAGTGCTTTTCCCCACTGCTGGTAATGGTTACATGGACTCAGTGCACTAGAATCACACCAGGATTCTTGCAGGCACCCACCTGTGTATGCCTGGGTCTCACTATTGTATCTAAAATAGAGTGTAAAACGAGTCAGGAAATTAACAATACTTTCAATGAGATTTCATTTTTTGTATTCTACCAGTACCTAGTGTTGGGGTTTTTTTTTCCCCCCAGTATTGCTTTTATTCACATTTCCAGGGACTTAGAGAACCTTTCTTTCTGATGTAAGTACTTCTGTAATTGGATTTTATACTTCTTTTCTTATTTCTTTTGCCCTTCTCTATAGATCTATCAGGTTCAAAAGGTAGGCTCTTTGTTCTTTGTTTCTTAATTTGCATGCCGGTTGGTTTTGTTTTTTGCCAAGGGCCTGGTCACCTTTCAGAAATAATGCCTTTCATTGAAAATATGTAGAAGTTTTTACTGCTTTATTTACAAATTGGTTTATCCAAGAATGCTGAAGTCGTCCCTATGTCCACCCCCAGAAAAAGCAACCATCAGACGTACCTCTGTCCACAGAATGTTTTCCTCATCTCCACTTTTCTCAAAGAATTAGCAAATTGTTTCTTTGAGGAAGAAACAAACAAACAAACAAAAATGAACTCTAAGATAAAATAAAATCACACTTCAGAATTGGGGAAACCTTCAAAGTCAGATATTTAAAGAAAAAGATTACCCTTCCATATGATTTTATTAGAAAAATCTTAAAATCTTAATGTAGATTACCACAGATTGAGAGATTGGCATATACTGATTTAAAAATCAGGTGGGAAAAAAAGAAAATGGTAACAATAGCCAACTCCAGTAACTTAAACCTGCCCTCCATCCCTAACATTCAGGGTGGTAAAGTGCGTGTCTATTTCCTGGGCGTTTAGAAGCAGCTGAGATTTCGCAAGAAATACACTAGCCAGCGGGGCATACAAAGTAGGGTTGGAAACAACCGGATCAGTGGCTCCTGACTCGACAACAATGATGGAGCGATGGTTAGTTCCCTGAGAATTTATAGTGTGTGTCTACCATGAGTCTTTACCAAATCTGAATCTCATTTGTTACTTCTGACATCTATCATAGTACTTTTTATAAATCCATTTAGTTTGTAGATAAAGAAGAACTGGGTTTTTTTGTTTTGTTTTTCATTTTGTTTTTAGAGCAGCTAAGAAAAATGTAAATAAGATGATCCTTAAAATGTTAGTCACCAGGTCCTTTTAAACACAGGGTCAGTAAAATTTAAAATTCCAGCGGTTGATTCCTTTACTGGCTACCATACCAGATTGCCTTTGGTTCCTGTCCCCCACCCCCCAGTCCGCATAACTACTGTCCAGAGAGTGTAGAGAAATCAGATAAGTGGGCGCCAGAACCTGTTTGTGCTTTATTAGTTTTTTTCAGGGTCTGGTATTGGAATGCATGTTGAAGCTAGATCCAAACATACTTAGAAAGTCTCAGGAAGAATTTAACAAGAGGCAAAAGCTGACAAAACTAGGGGACCCGCCCTGTAACAGACGGCCCAAAACCTAGAAAAGAGACTCCGCCTAGTAATTTACACTTTGGTTCATTCCTTTCTAGTTCCAGATCACTATTATTTTTCTGTTTAGTAACTCACCAGGGATACAATGTTAGACCTTCTGTCAGAATGTTCACTTGTGTACAAAGTAATTCTAGAAGGGAGCTCAGGAAGTCCACGGTAGAAAAGCAGATACACATTTCTGTAATATAGATGTGCCAAGGGAAGGGAGGGCTTTCCTTATCATTAAGATTTGAGAAAAGGAAGAGGAGGCAGTAAACATCTCTCTTGGCCCACTTGGCCGTTCTGTGGGATGGCTTCTCTTCTACTGAACTTCAGCTATTTCTGAAAGTCAAGCACCTTTTGTATTGTAGGTCTGGCTCTTACTTCCTCTGCATGACTCACTGGCTAATCATAATGGTTTACATTTGAAACATTGTACGCTTTCCGCTTTTGGCTTTGGAGCCTGCTCACTAACATCAGAACTTGGAGTTAGTTGCACTTTCTGCTTGGGGCGGGGGGGGGGGGGGGTGGTGGTGGTGCTCTCCCTCCCTGAAATGACGGACCCCCATAGCAGTGATGGGTAGGTTCACCATGAACTAGATGGAAGATTTTGAATGCTCGTTCTTATTTTTATCACAAAAAGAGCAAGAGATGGTGTGCAGTATTTGATATAAGTATAGAATTGGCAAAAAAAAAAAAAAAGGGGAAATATGAAAATAGAAAAACAGATCATACAGCTTTTGTTGGAATTGAAATAATTTGTATGCCTTTGTATAGGCCCCCCTTTAACAAAACAAAACAAAACAAAATAAAAACAAAACAAAACGAAACAACAAAAAAAAAACCTCTGTTCTTTCTATCTTTGTAATTAAGCCATGAGCTAAAGAGGGTTGATGGCGTCACATTTTACAGGTGAGAAACCTGGAATTTGGCTGCAAGAGTGAGCAGGCCTGACTTGATTGAATGTAAAATGGCTTTAAGCTGTTGCATTTCACTTAACTTGAAGCTAAAGCCTCAAAGTAAGGAAAGTGACTTACAGAAAAAGACTCGGCTCATGTACTTTTGATATATTACATTTCTGTATTGGTTGAGATCTGAAAAGGTTGAATGCTTCCTCCAGTTTTTTTCCCCTTCGCTTTTCCTGCTTAGCGTTCTCTCTAAGAGAAAGGGGTGAGACCGTTGGAGAGCCATTATATTTAAAATCTGGCCACCCTTCAAAATAATTGTAACTGAGCCAAACATAGCAGCATGTTTTGGCAATTAGAAAACAATTTCAAAATTTGTCTTGGACTTCTAGCACCCAATTTTTTTTTTCCGACTATAAAGTTTTAATGTATAAAGAGGAAAACCATGTCTATGTGATGACATGAAGGTTTGGTTGCTTATTCCTTGCTTTTTCTATTGGAACTGGGGAGAAAGTGAGGAGAAAAGCAAGACCCCATCACTTGAGACTAGACTTGGGCTCCTGCCTCTCTTGGGAATCACTATATTTAGCAAGGGCAGTAGCCATTCTGAATCTGCTTTTCTAATTTTAACTTGGACCACCAGGGCTGACACAGCGAGGTGAAACCATGGAGGCACTATAGCTAAAGAAAATGCCCAATATAACCTGCAACCATAAAAATGTTTTTTCTGTTCCAAGCCCTCTTCTTAGCCACTCAGCCATCTTTCCATCGGTGACATGCTATGAAGACATCCAAAGAACGTAAATTCTCGGGGACCTAAATTTAGCGTAGATATCAGATAGCTGGAGCAAGAGCACCGGAGACCGAGGGGTCAGCGCCCTCTCTCTCCCTGTCCCCTGGGCTTTCTTGCTGCTCCAGCAGCTCAAGTGCCTTTGCTCTGCAGGCTTCAGCAGCCTCACACCGGGGCTACACTGCCCTGTTCAGCTCCTGCTCTTCACCGTGCTCCCTGGGCTTGCCTGGGAGGGGTGGGAGGCGGCGGTCTCTCCACCAGAGCTCCCCACCCTGCACCGAGTGTGGTGTTTCCAGCTGTGTGACGGCATGCTCCCTTCCCTGTGTGGCTTGGGCAGTGGTTTGGAAATGCATGTCAGAACAGTTTCTTACGTGGTTACCGTTTCACGTCTTGCCTAATTTTCTTTCCCTTCTGTCTTTAGAAATATTATGGGCTGGATACAAAATGGGGCGACATCGAGCAGTGGATGGTAGGCCTTGGATACAATTTTAAGAAACTGACATGGTTTATAATTTGATTCTTACACACTGCAATTATATTGATAGATTTCTGCTGTGCCATAATTTAATACTGAGAGATTTTCTTCCAGGGACTTCTGCATCTGGCCGGATTGTTTACATCCAGATGAAGCTGGGTTAGAAATGGGCCTGGCCGGCATTTTTGTCTGGTCTGGGCAGTAGCTGCTTACTCCTGGAGTCTCCAGGCTAGTGTCATGTTCTCCAGGGCCACCGCCGCCCTGTCTCCTTGGGCAAAGGGCTCTCCGTTACGCACACAGGAGAAGATGGAGCCCTAGGCATGAGACTCAAGGAGGGGGAGTCTTCCCCTTGCTGTCCACTGGCCCCAAGAGAACGTGGACCCACTCCTCTCATTAATTCCTCCACATGAGTTCCTCCCACCTCCTCCTGTCCTTGACACTTACCCAGCGGCCTCATGGACGTCATTACATACTTTTAGCAAAGGAGAACCTGGCCAGTGTGGAAATGTCATGTTTGATGTCCCTTATGCATAAACAATCCAAGGAAATGTAAAATTACCTCTTAATATCTTAGACCCCTGTGTAGAATGGGAAAGAGAACAGTTCCTGAAATGTAAGCAGTGTGTACTTTCTTTGTCAAAACAAATGATTAATTTCCGCCTTTGGTGTGTGTCAACCATCATTTAAAGCTTCTGTGGCAGATGTATTTTCATCAGATCTTAAGACCCAGTTAAAAGATGCCTCATTGTTTTCTATATCACTGAGAAAGAAGAAGAAAAAAAAAAAAACCGCTGCTAATTATAATGTGAACAACTTTGATTGTAAGATATACCCCCCACTTCAGAAATACCCAAATATGAAAACCATGTGTGTCTCAGAATGCACAAAATATAGTAGATGGGATGATGTCCTTATTGGAGCTTTTATGGTAATGATTTATCTTCTGATTCCCAAAGGAAAGATAATAAGGTTCCAAATGTAGGCGGAAAAGTAGGTTGAGTTGGACCTGTAGAGGTTAGGAACCAGTGAAGGGCCATCTTCTCCCCCAACACACTTTTAGAGTGGAAATGAAATATGCCAATTACTTGTGTGCTTATTATATCCCCAAAGAGAACATTCTTCCTCAGGGGTTCAATTGAAGCCTTTTCATGGCATCAAAGAAAATATTTATTTGACTTTATATCAGAAATACTGTATTGTGTCACAACCAGACTAAGGCTTCTGTTGTGTCTGTATCTGACCTTTAATACTCTTTCTTCCGTTGCTTTGATAGGAAGACACTGAGCGCTATTCGCGTAGATCCAGGAGAAACACATCGGTTAGTACTGTGTTCACTTTGATTGAAGTCTAATTTATAGTTGTAGTGGCTGAAATGTGTGATTAGATATATCTTAGTGATACTTACAAAAGAAACTAACTTCTACTGATCCTGTTACCTAAAGATTTGTGGACTCAACTTTTAGCATTTTGACCTAGCTTTGTGAGGGGAGAATGGGAAATTTCTGAGTATTAATATATATTCATGACAGTCTTAATGCTATTTTGCCATCCAATACCCATGAATAATTTGCAGAATGATATGCATTGAGGCTGTGTTTGTAGATTACCGGCAAAGTAAATAACACCACTTCAGTGAAATTGAGTTAAAGCAATATCATCCAGAAACAGCCCTCTGTAAATGGAGGTGCACACACAAAGCCCATTTGGGGAAGATGTAGGTAGGCTCAAGTCCTCTGAGATTTCCAGAGGCATCGGATCTGCCCCACTGCTGTGGTGTCAGATCAGCCGTATCTCTGAAAGCTGGACATGGGTTTCTACATGCTGTGCTTCATGCTTGTTTTCATCCTTTCTTTCACTAGGCTTCTGATGAAGATGAGCGCATGTCAGTGGGTAGTCGTGGAAGTCTGAGGGTCAGTAACCAGAAGGATCGGGTTTGCATGCTGCAGTTTACAGTTGGCCGTCTTTGCTTCTGTATCCCTGCGTTCAGATTTCCTATTCATTACCCCATAGTCTAACAGGAAAATCTAATCCACGGTGGGGTGTTTCCTTGTGTTGCAGAGAGAGTATTGATAAGCAGAGGTCCCTCTGTTGTGTCTCTCTCCTAAGAGTGGATATCACAATGTCTGTATATTCGTCCATAACACAGCACTGCCACGCCTTGATTAAGTTGTCTTGGCAATGCTGGTGGGGTGAAGGGGCCCATTTGCATACGTGCTCCCGGTCAAATTTGCATCTCAGATAAAGTGACTGTTCCTCAGTGCTGTTCTTGCTTAGTTCCTTGAAAGATGCCATAGGTTGCCTGGTGGAAAATTGGCATGGGTTGGACCCATAAGCTCCAGGTGCACTCGCCCTCAGGAGTGTTACCTTTGGTTAGCTTTGGTGAAATCTCTTTGTCACTGACAACTTGATGGTTGCAAAAGACAAAGACATTCAACATTCCAGTAATCATAATGAGGCTTGAAAACATTGCATGCCTTAGGAAGTGAAGTAGAGAAATGGTGTTTTGCGTAGCACTTTAGGTCAGTGCCTTATTCTGAGCATGTCAGTTTTCTTTACCAGAGGGTTACGATTGCTGTCACTGCTGGTAGGAAGCGGGTCTCCATGCAGCCACGGTTTTGCTTAAGAACTGACTGGAGCAGTATGCTTGGTTTCGATCACCATGACAATTTATATGCACCATGAATGTGGATTTCATCTGGCTGTTCGCAACAGTAACTGTCAGGGTAACTCACTGTTGTTCTGACCCACCGTCAACGTCATGGACTTAGCATTGCCCAAAGTAGATCCACAGTGATTTTGCCAGAAAACAACAGTTCAGATGTGAAGACGGTGAAAGTGCTTCCTTGCTTGCTGAAACTTTCCCCTTAGCCATACGGTTATAAGTTCTTCAAAGATCTGTCTCGGACAAGAGTCAAGTTGGAGGAATTAACATTTATGTAACCAAAACATTATAAAAGCAAACCTGAGTTTGCAGAATCTGTGACAGAGACACAGAAATGACAGCCATTGATCAGGCCCAGGAGAAGCCTGAGTCCTTGAAACCAAGAGGAGACACTGTTTCCAGGAGCAGGGGAGAGGTCAAGGAAGTATAGGACTAAGGGCCAACTACTGGCCTTAGCGTCAGAGAGGACGTCGGTGGACTCAACGAGGAAACTTTTGATGGAGGTGGTGAGAACAAAGCCTGACTAAGTCAGTCTTAGGAGAGAACAGCAGAGAAATTGGACACAGAGTCCAAATCTGTCACAGTCTCCATTTTCAGATCTGATCCTCCTGGAATTGTTTTCATGATTTGTGTGTACTTGGATTTTCCTAGGAAAAGAATTTGTCCCTTTCTTAAGATTCTCAGAAAGATTCCTGACCCCAAAGAGTTTAAAACTATTAAAATCATTGTTTACAGCATTCATTTCATTTTCAGTGATTTTAACCAGACATGAGTTAAATTTCTTTGCTAGTCACCATTCTCTGCCAAGATTTCAAGCCTATTTGTTTTAAGGTATAGAATTTTATGGAAGAGGCCCATAATCTGGACATTAAATAAAAGAGAGGAAGTGGAAAATCGATAGTGGACAGGATTCTTGTGTTAAGCCAGTTGGTTTCCTACACTGTTCTTTCCCATAATATACTTGGTCTAAAGACATAATACTTTTTAAAGAACCACAGACCTTGAGAACTTGGATCCTGGAGGTAAGAGTCAGATCTCATAACTCGGACAGATTTAGGACAAGCCCAGAGCAGTAAGGAGGTGACAGCATCCATCCTCAAACCCTTTGGGGCCCAGAAGCTCTGGCCTCCGTTGGTTGGTGGGCCGCTCCCTTTGCAGGGCTAGTGTATTCTGCTTTAATGTATGCTAATATTCTGAAATCTTTAGTTTGCAAAGTTCAAAGATCATACCTTCTTTTCTTTGACAATCTCAAAATATAGGTCTTCTTCATTCAACTGGCAGTGATGATAAATCCTTAAAAATCAGGGGGAAATTTTACTTTCCTAGTGTTTGCATGGGCATTCTTCTCAGTAAACTGGATTTTGGGTATCATAAGATTTTAATTTTTCTTATTTAAAAATTGATGGTGATGCATGTGTTTACCTTTTGCTTAATATACATAGAATGTATCTTCTGGAAGAGGAAGTAAGATTGCTCAAACTGCTTCAGATTTCATGAATTATAGTGACATTTGCCATGCAAGTTTTATTTAACATTACTGGATTTTATGATGGCTGTCGTTCTAATGTGATTCCTTCCATAAATACACATGAGATCCTGGAAGTCATGTAAAAATGTAATTTTGTCAAGATTTCAAGATTACCTGGCTTTTGCTTTATGTTTTCTGATATTTGTGTTAGCTTTCTAATTGATTTTGGCAACTCTGTTTTCTGTTCTTTTTTCTCCCACCGTCCTGCTGACAGTCGCAGCCTGACTTGGAGTATGGGGGTCCTTATGCCTGGGTGAGATGGTTGGATGGATGTTGAGGCATGATCCTAATAGTGCATAACCTGTAGTGATTCCACTAACCTCGTGGGCGTTTTTGTCCAAAAAGCCAAGTATGTCTCTGTCCAGAAAGACACACATGCTGTCCCCAGGCCCCCCTGGGGCAGTGCCATGGGCGGGAGGGCAGGTATACCTACCAGAGGAAGCACTCTTCTTGCAGAGCCCACTGGGTGTGTCTCTGATTCTCAGGGTCCAGCTCCGCACTTGAACACACTGACTCGCTGCACGGTCTTTGAGCACCAGCTGTTTGCCACACGCTGTGCTAACAGCTGTGGATACCAAGGCAGGACTAGAGTGTTTTGCTTTCAAGGAACGCAGATCAAATTGAGAATTCCCAAAACTTCTCCATTTCTTTTCCGAAATTAAGTTTAAGGTCATTTTCTCTATTGTGTTAGCAATAATCAGAAATATGTTCTGGATTTTGCTTTTCTTTTCTGCTTTCATACTGTTTTCCAAATAAGTTGAGTGCATCAAACATTGCACTTTAGAGTTCTAATCTGGCCTTTCTTACCTTGCTTCCCATCTCTCCTGCCCTTGGGTGTGATCTTTTGACAGCATAAAAATGATCTAACATCATTAATCAAACAAGATGGCAGGTGACATTTGATTGCATGGTCATCGTAAAGTGTGCTGATGTTTGGATAGCAACGGCACGGTGGTGGGTAGCACTCTGACTAATCACAGGTACCCTGGCATCGCTGGCTTCGATAAGGCATTCATTCTTGCATCTGCCGTATACTCTCAGAGAATGCTGATTTGTGACTCTTTCCGGTATTTCGTTCTCTCTGAGAGCAGCTCTGCGCGGAGTTACTGTGTGTAAAATTCACCCAGCAAGCTTAGGAAAGCACACATCCCCCACCCCAGCTTTCGCTGTTGTGACTGCCCAGGTCAGGGGCACACAAGGCCATGGCGATGCTCATGGTCTGCACAGTAAGGGGTGTTGAGAAAGCAGTCTCCACAGTGAAGAAGATGGACCCTCAGAGACCTGATGTTGGATAAAGCTAATATGCTGTCTATGGGCTTTTTATTCTAATGTGTTAATTTTCAACTCTACTTATCCTGTTGCGCTACATAGAAAAATAGCTCCCAACCCAACACATAAAAACTATCCAAGAGGAGAGCATTGGTGGTGTTCTTCAAGAAGTCGTAGTCCTAGCAGGATGGCAACAAGATCCTACAGGTTTGAGAATTCATGCTAGGAATATATCCCCTATGACAGAATTCCATTCAAACAGAAAGCTGGATGCCCGCAGAGACCGTGAAGGGGGAGTTTTTCCTGCATGGCCACCGAAGGGTAGACGAGAATTGGGACAGATGGGGGGTGCACATGCTTTCCCATCCTTCACCGTGCTCTGCGCTGTGCTGCAGGCAACATGGAAAGTGAGATGACTAGAAGGAAGACTTTGTCCAGAGCAGCATGTAGTACATACAGCAACAGTGGAAACCAAAGGGTTTATGTATGTAATATATTTGACTTCCTCACTAATTAGTAAAGTCAAAGTCATCTAAAATTGATGGATGTTAGCCTTTGTTATTATATTAATTTTTTTTCCCCAGGAATGTGTTTCTAAACAGCTACTGAAAAAATAAGACTGTGGTCTGAAATCTACAAGTCCTTGACACACATTTCCATCTCTGATAGTCTTGTCAGTTGCGAGAGGGAAGGAAAGTAGATCAAGTAACAGTCCTGCCTATCTCTGAAGGGTTTTTTTACTGTCAAATTTATCTCAGAGATGTTTTAACGTGACTCCGAGAGTTTTCAAATGTAAAGTTGAGGGATTAATACATACTCTTCTGGTTCACTTAGAAACTTCAAAATCACTCGTTTTTGAGTTGTAACTAAATATGTAGTGTGATAGCGAAGATTTCATGAATCTGGATCTGTCATCTGTCTGGAAATTCATTTCTTTATTCTTCATGAACGCCGTAGCTGCTACATACACGGTAACCAGTCTCCCATTGACCAACCCCATGAACAAGGACCTGCTCCAGTTCCCCGTGGGTGCCAGGGACCTTCCACGGTTGCTCCATCAGCAGTCCTGTCAGCACACGGTTTGGGAGGGCACTGCTCCAGGCCCCTGGGATACTCATCTTGGTCAGATTTAACCCACAGCAGACTTGTCAAGTACGTCTTTCTACACACATTTCCAACAGCTGAAGAAGTGGATGGAGGCGCCTGCTGCTGGAGCAAACGTGTTGCATCAGGTCTCATGATAGAGCACTGCTTTGGAATTTGGACTCCCATCCCTTACCCCCGGCATCTCCTTCCAGTTGTACCAGTTGTGTGGCTTGCTTTCCGTTTTCTCTCTCAAGAGCTGGCTATGTCTCTGACACTCAGCAGCTCTTGTCTTCCATCAGCAGAAACATCCTTCTAGATGAATGAGACCCATTCTAGAACGGCTGGGCTTTGGCTGGGGGCACATGGGTGCAAAGGTAGGAAGAGAAGGGAGTTGGGCACACACTTAATCATTCTCTCTTCTAGAGGACACACGAAGAACTCATGAAATGCGTCCTCAGATGTCATTTTGAGAAGTTAAAGTAGGAAGACGGGATGCACAAGGAGCTCCCGTAGAGGATACACGCCCCCAATAAACATCTTTTCCATGTTGAACCTTTGCACTGCATTATAGATTGAACAGAAGCTATTTCCGAACCTTCTGGGTACAACTTCATAATGGGCCCTAATTTTCAAGGACTTATCTGTCCACCAAGAACAGAAACCCAATTGACACAGGCCGGGTCATGAGCCCACTTGCCTGGTGCTTGGGCTGCTGCCAAGCTAGGACTTCGTGGCATCATCCTAAACCTGGAAACAGGAAGACTGCTGACAAAACCAGCTGCACCCGTTCCCATGTGCCGCACCCCAAAGAAGTCCTAGAGTGACCCGTAGTTACAGGTAACACTACCCAGGCTGATGGGCTGAGCCCAGCTGTCCGATTTCTCCTGAGTCGTCATCGAGCATGGAGGCATCTAGGAGTGTGCTGAGATTTGTGTCGTCCTGGGCTGGTCGTTCCTCTGCTTCACTAAGAAAACTCAGTTTACACTCAGCTAATTCTTGCGTGCTGATTTGTGCCTGTGTCTTCATTTGTATACTGACGTCAGTTTCTTCTTTTATTCACTGAAACAGACAAATGGTTATGACGGAGATGTATATGGATCACAGACCCTGAATAGAAGATCTGGCAGGGTTAGTATAGTAAATTTGCATGACACAAAATGCAAACAGGTTGCTGCAAAATTTAAAGAATATACATTGCTAAATTTAGCTTCTTTGCTTTTTTTTTTTTTTTCTGTGCTGTAGTGGGTCTCTCCCCCCGCCCCAGCCCTAGCCCATGAAAGAGTGAAAACTGATTTTTTTAACCAGTGAACATTCTTAGAATGTTAGCTTTTGAACATTCTAAGTGTTGCTGTAAGAGATTGCTATTAAAAAGAATCCCTTAAGTTTAAAAATGTGTTGAATTGGATATTCACTCTTTCATTATTTTGTTACCCTAAGTGTACGTGCATAACGTCTGTATTAAATATGTTCGGCTTTCAAGTATAATTATATTCAGCATTCTCACCCTCTGTGCCCATCCCTCATTTGTCATTTTATTGTTTTTTTAAGGTTTTATTTATTTATTTGACAGAGAGCACAGGCAGGAGGGGCATCAGACAGAGAGAGAGGGAGAAGGGACCTGAGCTGAAGGCAGACGCTTAACCGACTGAGCCACCCAGGCGCTTCTCATTTGTCATTTTAAAGACATGTATAAGAGCCTACATGTCCCCTAATACTGGTCATGGGATGCGTAGGCTCAGGAGGCAGAGGAAGAGCAGGGTAGTGCTCTGTGGTGGGAAAAAGGAACTACAGGCAGGGGAGTCAGAGAGAAGTGGGGAGGGCTTCAGATTTAGCAGGGAGGTCACAGGGAACTTCACAAAGTGAAACTGTGAACATCTAAAATTGAGTTTCATGACTTGCAAATCTGCTGTATATGAAATTAACTAAAATCTTCCTATTCTTGTATTTGCTTTTTTTCTTGTAGTAAATTTTACTACTTGTGTATACAGTATTTCTTTTATCTTAATTATATTAAGATATATCATATATACACTTGAATTATATTTTCAGGCTTCAGAGAGGTAACCCAGTCCCATCTTGGCTTTCTGAAACTGGCTGATGAGGTTTTTAGCCTCTTGACCTATCACGGGTGGCATAAACGTTCATCTCATCTAAACTTTTCTCATTCCACCCTAAAAAAATCCTCCCGGTTTAAAGGTGGCGTCTTCCTATTTATATTTTTACACCAACAGTTGTAAGTAATTACAAATAATACTAGAGGGGGAAACTGTGAGAATGAGTAAGAGTTACACCAAAGGACATCACCAACACCCAGACCCTGAAATGTAAACCATAGCCTAGAAACTCTAGTTGGTCCTGTATTTCTTGCAGTAGCAGATTGTCTTGGTTCTTACGCTGCACTGGTATTCTAGAGAGCTTATACTGGTATTCCTGGAGAGCTGATACTGGTTTGATTGAGTTCTTTTATATTTGCCTTTGGACCGGGCTCAGGGGGTGCTCTGGAAACAGTCAGGAAGCACTCCCCACTTACCATATCTTCTTTGGTTCTCAGAATTCCAGCTACAGCAGCGAGGGCAGATTCTCCACTCTGTCTTCCCCCAGAGAGGACATGCTGGTTGGTTCTCATTTAAATCTTCCCCACCCTCTCTTCAGAAACTACAGGTTTTGGAGCATGCCATCCCTGTGTGTGAACTTAGCTCTCTTTTCATTTTTAATGCCTATTTTATGAATTTTCATTTGGACGGATGTTAAGTCTTTTGCTGGGCAGTAACTAACATGATACATTTAATTCAGGCTTATCTCCCCCACCCCCCCTATCCTGAACTTGACTCACATTTACATTCAGCTGGACACAAAGAAAGGATTCATGTGGATACTTTGTAGTCAGAAGTAATCCAAAGGGGGGAAAAAATAAGAAAACCTTGTCATTCTTTCCTTGAGCTTTTCTGAAAATGGTTACTTTGTAGGGTCGATGCAAACTTTGTGGCAGTTTCTCAGGGATGGACTAGGAAAGGAAATCAAATCCAAATCGGGATGTCTACACTACTTCAAGGACACGCATCAATTGGGACAGGCACAAATATTTCTAAATTATTTAAGAGCCCGTTATCATCAGTAAAGCTTATTTGTTTAGATCAGTTTCCTACTCACTTAGCAAACAGAGGAAACTGGTTCAGGCCGGAAGATCACAAAGATAAACGAGTGAGACCGGTAGGGACTCTGGAAGCATTTACTTCTCTAATAGACAGACCCACCTGGCAGGTAGACAAGCACAGCAGGAATAGGATGATAGGGAGAACAGGTGTCCTAACAAAGGACGTGAACTGAACCATGAAGAATACGTAGGAAAAAGATAAATAGAAACTAAGCAGGTAAAGCCAGAGAAGTGTAACTCCTGGGGCTCCCTCCTCCTCTGTCTTCCTCCGGTAGGTGATTTTTTTTTTTTTTTTAAAGATTTTATTTATTTATTTGACAGAGAGAGACCACAAGTAGGCAGAGAGGCAGGTAGAGAGAGAAGGAGGAGGAAGCAGGCTCCCTGCTGAGCAGAGAGCCCGATGCGGGACTCGATCCCAGGACCCCGAGATCATGACCTGAGCCGAAGGCAGCGGCTTAACCCACTGAGCCACCCAGGCGGGTAGGTGATTTTTGACTGAATACAAGATCAGCTGTCAGCACCAACGTGTTGGTGGGTTGCACCATCTTAAATTTTGTGTGTGCTGCACATATTTTGGCAGAAGATTTTGCTATTGCAAAGAGCGTTTTGTCGTTCAGAAAACTTTACTTCCTCCTCACTTTCCAAGCTCAGATACTTGCTCTAAAGTGGAAGATGGTGAGAGGTATCTAATATGCAGATGTGAATTACTCACTGACGTTCAGCATGTTTTCGAGATACTTAAATTCATTTAAGAGAAATAACCCACATTTGGAGCATTGAAGTCAAAATTAGAGCAGGTCCATTCCAAACATTAAATATCAGAACTTTTCAGAAGTCCCTTGTCCCCACCCTTGTTCTTCCTGAGGTCTTACCTTACTCACCCACCAGCAGAAACTTCTCATAATTATCATGCTCAGTAGGTGTCCTATCTGTTCCTGCACAACACATGAGCTGGTATGATTTTATTTAAATATAAAAACAGAAAGGTGTTAATGTCGTGTGCAGTGCTGAAGAGGCTTCTAAATATTTCTCCAGTCTTTTTGGATTTGTCAGACCCATACCCTGGCCATGGCGGCCGCAACAGTGGTACTTTCTTCCCCACCCGGGTCATGGTGCTTTCCATGCCCCCCAGAGGGACTGACAAAAGGGCTTCTACACAGAATGTTCTCCCAGCCATGCATCAAGTTTCAGTAGTTGTGGGGAACATTAGGAAGCTTCTCCCCGTTCCTCCTCCCACCACCCCAGAGTTCCACCTGCTGGCCCCTCAGTTCACATGGGTGTAGCTTATGCCGGACAGAGGAATGACAGGCACAAGTTAGGGGCATTGAAGGGATGGCAGGCTATCTCAGAGACCATCAGGTTCCTGGAAGGGAACGACTTCATCTTCAAGGACTGTCCCACACTTGTACACGTGGTAGAATGTTGCTGGGCAGTCTGAAGTTGCTGGCTTCCTCTTCAAGGAAACTTTAATTTGGATAGAGCATTTTATTTGGGGAAACAATGGATACAGTAGTATTCCCCAAAAGTGTTGAGAAACTGTTGGTCTCAGAATTATACCACTGAATCTGTCCCGTATTCTGTGAATCCTGAACACACACACACATTACATCAGTAACTAAGGAACCCACACCAGAGATCATGTCCAGTGAAGTATTTTATTACATAAAGCAAAGGGGGATGTCTCTGCTGAGTCCTAATTTTGCATTTTTCTCACCAAACTTTAAAACTTAGAGCTCTAGTTACAGAGACCTTTAAAACCCCAATGGTCTCGCTATCAGTTAAAATCAGTGAAATCTAATTTTGCCTATATGTCAACTCAGAACACCTGATTTGGTCCCACGGCACAGTTTTGTTGATTAACTAGACTGTATTACCTTCTGACCATCCTGCTTTCTCCCTCCTTCAATTAAGTGCATGCCCTCTGATGGTTTTGTTGTAAAAAAGCAATTCTGTGTGAATTTATGATACCATTGGACCTTTGCAGTGAAATGAAGCTGTGAGCCCTTCTTCCCCTCCTGCCCATTTTCTCTGATTACAGGGATTCTCCTGCTCCGACCTCGGGCTTCCCAGTGCTGGCCTGGCTCCCAAACCCCTGTCTACCCAGAGTGGAAACCGGGTCTGTTCCCCTCCTTGTCACCCCCTTCCTCCCTCTTCCCTTCTGCGCAGATCCCTTCACTTTCCCATCATATATACAAGGACACTTCAACCTCTTCTATCTGAAGTCGACCCCAGAGTTCAGCAGACGTTTTATTTGGCTAGACTAAATTGCTAAGACCTTTCTCAATGTTTTAAAACATTATCAGAATAATCTAGGACCTTATATAGAAAAAGGGGAATTGAGGAAAAAGGAGGCTCTGTTAAACGTATATTTCCAAAAGTTCAGGTTCAAAGAATTGGTCTCTTGGGTCTCTCCTCCTTTTCCAGCAATTGTTCCCCATTTGGGGTTTCATTTGTTTCTTTAAAAATATTTTTCTCTTGTAAATGTGTCCAGGAAGCAATTTGGAAGCCTTTTGTGCTTAATCTGACTCCCCCATCTTTGAGAAGTGGGAGAACGGTGTGGTTCTTTGGCTCAGTTTCCCCTCCATTTCCTGTTTTTACAAGCCTGGTGTGCTTATAGGAGTCCCATTTGTGCACAAGGATCTCTGTCAGTCCGGGACAGATCACATGGTGGAGGCTGAACTGTCGTCCCCCTGCGTTGTTGAGTGATTTGCCCCTGGTCATGCATGTTCCCTGACCGGCGTGGGGACCCCTGGCTGCGGGCTTCCATGCCCTCTGCCTGTAAATGAGTCACGATCCTACTCTGGACCTGGGACCCAGCTGCCCCAGGAGCTGCCCTTCGCCCTGGCTCCTGCCCGCCCAGGCACAACTCCGCCCGGGTTTGGATCCCCTGATCCAGGGAGCTGCCAGCCCTGGCCAGCTGGCACAGTCTGACGGCTCCTTTTGGATCCTCATGACCGTGACTGGGATCATTTGATGGAAATAAAAGCACCATTTCCGCTGCGCTCCTTCTGTGTGGATATTTCCGTATTAACACCCCTGAGTGCATTACTAACCCAGGCTTTTGAGTTGTGGGTTTGTTGGCTGCCTGTGGTGTTTGCACCCTGTCACCATTGTCTCACTCCCTGACCCTTTCCTCCAGGAATGCCTGAAAAGAAGTGACTAGAAAGTAGTCCCATTTCAGGGATCCTGGGAACCATGACTGTTTTAAAGTTGGATTTGCATCTGTCGATTTACTGAGAACACAGGCTCTATGTCGACTTCTTTTTCCTTCTAACTGTTGTGTGATAATTTGGCTGTCATGATCACTGAAAGCATTGTGATTTTCTTGTTGCTATTATTCGTCACTGTTTTCTCAAGGCTTTTAAAACCTGCCATTTGCTCTCGTCCTCTAGCCCTCCTATCCGTACAGTGCTGCCCGGCCTGCTGGGAGTTACCGGGTGCGTGTGCTGGCTGCCCCCCTGCCCCCCTGCCTCTCCCCCACCCTCCCCCACCCCTGTCTGCTGACATGCCCCTACCCATGTGGCGCTTGCACATGCCATGGTATCCATCAGGCTCCTTTGGACAGATCCAGGTTTTCTCTCTCCCTGCAGCTGACAATAGCTGTCATACCACTTCAGGCTCCAAGAAGACATGTGCTCCCACAGGACGGTTAGCTAGGAATGGAGCAGCGGCATCTTTTACTTAATCTGCTGGCAGAAAGAAAGATGACTTTTTATTGCTTTGGTAACTTTAACAGATGTTAATGTAACATGCTGTATCACTTCGGAAATTTCCAGTTTTAAATACAAAGTACTCCTGCCTTGCAGGAAACTTACACTAAACAAAGTGGTTATGCTGTATTGCTAAAAAGTTTCTGAATTTCTGTCAGATTTCACACGTAAGAAATAGTCTGTAACTGGCTGAACAGACATAGGGAGAGCTGAAGTCCCTTTAAGCTGGGTGAAGTTTGAGAAGGCCATTAACAGTATTGTAAACTCCCATTAGCCCTCAGGGCTTCGTTATATAGGATTTTCAAGTTAATCAAATATTGTTTTATAATCAGCAATTTTTTTTAAAAAATTGTGAGATTCTGGACTATGATGAACATGGTGTTTTGTTCCAGAGTCACTTTTTATTAGTGTCATCTTCTAAATATCAAGTATGAGGATGCCAGGACAAAATTCAGGATATTTGAATTATCTGCTCCCTTTAAGTCTGGCTTACCAAGTTCTTGTTTAGCAAGGGATGATTTTCAGAGTAATATATTTCAAGGACCTGCCGGAGAGCACACTGCATCCCGGTTGACAGAAACCTCATTTCTCTCTTAGATGTTGCCCGACCCTGTTCTGCTCAGCTCTTTGCCTGTGAAGGTGGTCGAGAGCTTTCCCTGCATGTCTCCTACAGTGATTTGTTTGGGACTGTTCTCCTCAAGGGTCAATCTTCCTCGCTTACCTTTTCCTGGCTTGTGGGTCCTGAGGAGGGGGAAGGGCCCCTGACCAGCCCTTCTGTTTTCTGTCACAGGCGTCCATGTTCAATGAGAGCAGTCTCCTCGGCGGGACTCGGCGGGGCAGTGCCTGTGGTTCCTATGCTGTAAGGCATTTTCTGTGGTTCCCGAATTTCCTCCCGTGTGCTGCATGGTCCCGAGTGGCTCACTGGACACTGGTCCAGTTACTGGAGAGAACTAATGGGGGTCCTAGGGAGGGAACACTGTCTAATCTCAATTCTCTGTTGTCATAAGGGTCACGGGTCTGTGAATCATGAAGCCTTTGGCTGGCGGGTTAATGTCCTCACACATCAATTTACCTTGAGTTCAAGGGAGGAGATGGACCTTAATTGAGGTTCCTGGTCTTTTTCCTGCAACACGCGAACCGTACTAACATGGGATGAGGTGCTCTTGAAATAACAACAGGGAGGAGAGGGGAGTTCCACAGGCCACAAATTATTTTCACCTCTGGATAATCGAGGAAGAGGAACAAATTTAAAGACTCAGGACCTGTACATAATTCCCTTTTACTTTGCTGTCTTTCCACCTCCTTCCAGGATTTGAAATGGCAAGACAGCGCTCACAATAAAGTTGTGGTAGTCAGTTGTTCAAGAAATACCTGTTGAGTGAAGAAATGAGTGAATGAAAGAGGGAAGCAAAAATAGAAAAATAGAGTCATTCCATGGAAGGAAGGAGGCTCATTTGGTCCCATCCTGAGGGGCAGGCAAAAGTGAATGTCAACCCAGTTTGGATGCTTCTGCACACAGGGGCTCCTCCACAGGGGCTCCTCCTCAGGCTGCTCTTCCTCAGGGGCTGCTCCTTGCAGGGGCTCCTCCTCAGGGGTTGCTCCTTCTCAGGCTCTGATCCTCTGCAGGGCCTGCTCCTCCTAGGGGTTGCTTCTCCAAAGGGCTCCTCCTCGGGCTGCTCCTCTGCAGGAGCTGCTGCTTCTCAGGGGCCGTTCTTCCTCAGGGATTGTTCCCCTACAGGGATTGCTCCTCGGCAGGGGCTGCTCC
The DNA here is from genome assembly GCF_020171115.1 of Neogale vison. Taxonomy (NCBI): domain Eukaryota; kingdom Metazoa; phylum Chordata; class Mammalia; order Carnivora; family Mustelidae; genus Neogale; species Neogale vison. The sequence continues at coordinate 44,684,672 of NC_058093.1, forward strand.
TCCACAGGGTCTGATCCTCAACTCGGACTGTTCCTCTGCCACGGCTGCTCCTCAGCAGGGGCTGCTCCTCAGGGGCTGTTCCTCCACAGGAGTTGCTCCTCAGCAGGGGCTGCTCCTCAGCAGGGGCTGGTCTTCTGTAGAGGCTGGTCCTCCACAAGTGTTGCACCTCAGCAGGGGCTGCTCCTCAGCAGGGGCTCGTCCTCCACAGGGGTTGCTCCTCAGCAGGGGCTGCTCCTTGGCAGGGCTCCTCGTAGTTCCTATGCAGACGCACCCCCAGGTCCCCACAGGAAACATCAGGGTTTACAAAGAACTACTTGAAATTGCCTTTACAATGTGGCTTTTGATACTAACGGGCTACTTAATTGGTAATATAATCCAATTTCTGGCTTATTGTAGTTCATAAATATTCAGGAATTCTTAGGAAGCTGTTACACCTAAAGTTTTCTTTAGAATGTAATCTTTATAAATATTAATGGATGTAACGTTAGTTTCTGTTGATGTCTAATTAGACGTGTATTAATTTTATATTGCATACCATTTGAAATGTACCGGAGCCCACTATAATAAATCTTTTTCTCAGTTCTTAAACATTTGTGTAGGCCATTAAGGAGCTCACAAATCATGCCTACTGGAGAAAATAGCTCTGGCCTACATGTGATGGATAAAATGGAGCTAAAGGATTTTCTTTTATCAGGAAACACACACACACACCACACGGTAATTTTTCAAGAGAATGAAACTTTCCCCAAGCACTGGGTACTTTTTCGATGACCAAAGTCTAGCCCCCGAGCAGGTGGGGTGTACCTTCCCCTTCAGTTCCCCTTCGACCCTGCAGGTGGACTTTGAGAGCCCCTGATTCTTATCCAGCATCACTGAGCACTCTTAATTCTGTGCCTTCTGCCTCCTGTAGGAACCACCTGGGAGTGGTGATGTTCGGGAAGTTAAGAAAGTCAAACGTCTCCTTGTCCCAACAGCGCAAATGTCTAAAGTGTGGCCGCATGTCTCTGGCATCAAGCCAAGCAGGAGAAGTCAAAGAGAGTAAAAATACTTTTTTTCTGCACTTAGCACTGCCCTCCCATGCAGAAAGAGCTCAGTATGCATTTGCCAAATTAAATTGGACAAGTAGAACCCGGGCTAAAATCTCAGAAGAGACCTTTGGCAGCATATTGGCAGGCTGGTTGGGAGGGGTGTTCACTGAGCCCCGTCCTTGGCATCTCCCCAAGCCCCAACATTGCCCTCCCAGTGGATGCCAGTTTCCTACATCCGGGAATGTGGCTGTGGAGAGAGCTTCCTCAGGCTCTGGTCCAGCCGCGGCTGTGACTGCTGGCTGATAGGCATCCCTGTGGTGAGGAGCATGGGTATCCCGTCCTGTCCTTTAGCCCAGGACAGAGCTGGAGAGGAGGACCCTCTGCTTTGACCTGAGTCCACGCTGACCCCAAGCCTGCATGGGATGGTCCTGATCCCACTCTGGAAGATTCTTCCCCATCTCCAGAGCGTCCAGCTTCTGTTAGCCTCCCCCAGAAGATAGCCCCAACTACAGTATGTGTTCACAACTAAATGACTTAATTACAGTTTAACGATTAGAGATTAAATGACTAGCTTTCTTGTAAGTATCACTGTTTTACTTGGAAACCTTTCTATTTTATTTCTTCCTTACCATTATTATGCTCTGTGTGACACGGCTGGGAGCAGTTTTCAGCACCAGTGCCATCGGATCCAGGAGCATGAAAGTTGCTTACGGCAGAGAGGATAAAGCAGGGAAGACCCCCGCCTTCTCTGTGTAACCCCTGGCCCCTCTGTGTGGCCAGTGTCCTTACAATTCCATGTCCCAGGTGACAGGCTGAGTTACTTTCCAAGGTCCCATGGCCAGTAAGAGAGAGAGCCTGGACAGGATCTTTAGAAATTTTTTAAAGATTTTATTTATTTGACAGAGAAAAACAAAGAGAGAGAACACAAGCAGGCAGAATGGGAGAGGGAGAAGCAGGCTCTCCACTGAGCAGGGAGTCTGATGTGGGACTTGATCCCAGGACTGTGGGATCAGGACCTAAGCCGAAGGCAGATGCTTAACGACTAAACATACCGAGGCACCACAAGGATCTTTGTAACTTATGGTAGCCCCATACCAGTCACGCAGGCTCCCAGACACAAGCTGTTCAAAGGGGGCACGTGGACCAGGGTGATAGAGACCCCGAACTTACTCTTTCCTGCATGATCAGGTCAACTGATCAGGGAAGCGGCTTTTGACTGGGGAGTTAGGATCACCCGGGCCAACAGTCAGCCGTGTTAACGGCAGCCTGTCCCGTCTCTGCATAGTAAACCAGAACGCAAATGACAGATGACACAGTAAGGTTTTCTGCAGGACAGTTTTCCTTGCTCTTGTGTGTGAACCCGAAGGTAAGATTCTGCCTTAAAGTACTGACCTTAGGTATTTCCTTTTATATTGCATAATAGAGCAAAAGGTAAAAGTAGTCATCCTGGTAAATTTCTTGTGTACACCAGATGTGGCGGTGACCCTCCCGTATGGGGTGTGCACCGCTCTCTCATCTGTGCATGGGAAACAATGTGTTGCATGTCAGTGTCAAACTTAATTGGATAAAGGAAGGAGAAGGATAATGAGTAGGTAGGGTAGGTCTGGCTCTTTACAGTCTGAAGTTGAAATTGTTCACTCAGCAAGTATTTCTCGAGCCCACACTGTATGCCAGGCCTCGTCTGGTCCCTGCAGATTTAGCAGGGGTTAGACACAGACCCTGCCCTCAGGGGATTACGTGCCTGTGGAAAAATGTGCAAACTAAAAGGTGATACTTAAGATGAGAGTCAAGAGCTGTAGTTCTGTGCCTCCTGTAATTTGCAGTAGAGAGAATGCCTGCTGGGCCCTGTGGGGGGGGGTGAGGGGGGAGAACAGTCAGCCCCTGCTGGGCAGGGTGCATAGCCTGGGGGGTGGCGGGCCGGATTGGGGTGCTGCTCTTGGGCCCCCCAGGGCTCTGCAAAGTCCCTTCAGGCACAATCCCCTGGGTGCCTGTGGCCCTCAGTGAGATTGGAATCCCACCTCCCCTCCTCGCCCACCTCACTCAGAAGAAATGGAAGATTAAAACGAAAGCACAGGAAAATCTATCTCGGACCAGAATGAGGGTGGATGCAAATCAAAGTCAAGAGGGCGTCACTTCCAGATCCATGAGTTGAGGTGTTTTCTTTTGCTGGAAGAGAGGATGTTCAGGCAGATGGAGAGACAGATAAAACCTTCATTCAAGCACCCCAGCCAGGTCACCTGGCGCTTTGAACAAGCTGTGCCCGATGTTGGAGGAACCCTAAATCTTAACTTTGTTTTCTCTTGGAAATGGAGACGAAGCCAACTTCCCCACCGCTGGAAGGCCACGTACCCTGACTGTTGTTTCCACGTGGCCCCGGTGCTGTCTGTGCCTGCACCAGGCGTCACTCCCCTCCCGGGCTGAACAGACGCTTTGCGTGGCTTTCTTCTCACTAACCAAGAATCCTGTGTTCTTTTGATATTATGACTAATTTTTTTCTGTTCTTAGCGGGCATGTATTTGCAGCTGTGACACCGTCTTCCTTTGCGAGGGGAGCCTGCTCTGCGCACTCGCCCCTGTCCTTTCTGCCTGGTGCGCGGCTGACCTCCTTGCTCACGCTCCAGTAGCTCTGCTGACCCTGTCCCTTTGTTTCTGTCTGCGTTCCGGCTGCGGCTGTGTGGGCAGCCCTCGGAGCACGGCGGCCACCTCAACTCCAGCTCCCGAGCCTCGTCCAGAGCCAGCTCAGCACGGGCCAGCCCAGTGGTGAGTGTGCCTCTTGCTCCACACCCTCTCTCCTCCTTCCTTCCGCTGCCCTTCTGCTTTTCACTCCGCTGCCCTGCAGAAGGAACCCTCTGCCTCCAAAGGGTCCTAGCGCAGCCTAAAGTAGGAGGGCTTTTCTGGGATTTACTCCAGGTCTGAGCAGAAACGCAACTGGGGAAAATGCTTCCAAATTTCTAATACTACTATTTCATGATAACAGAATTGCGTTGCTAAATTTCTAACGGATCCCGTGAAAGTTAACAGGGCTTGGGGCTGCCTGGGAGGAGGGACACTTTTTACACTGGGGGGAGATGTAGCCAGGTGTGTGGATGTGTGGGTTTATTTATTTATTTATTTAATGACTTTAAAGTCGAAAGGATAGGCCTATAACTTTGTTTGTAATGTCATCGGTTACTGGACCCAGGTGGCTTTTTAAAATCACGTATCACCTGGAAAGGCCACTGCTCCCACTGTCTCATGAGTTCTCCCACTGTTCGGGATCGGGGAGACTACGGAGCTGCCCTCCCGTTTCTCACCCCCTAGTCCCCAGCCTTCCCATGTCCTTGTTCTGCATTTGTCCCAGGGTTTTTGCAATCTCAGATGATCTTCATCTGATGCTTTGTACAAGGCTACTGTACCTTCTTTTGATCATAAGGGCGTGCAGGCCAGTTGCCCAGGGGAGTGGGCAGGAGTGGCACAGCATCTGCGGGCAGGAGCTGGGGCTGTGTAGTGTGCGAGCCCGCCCCACACAGCTAAGGATTGCCACACTAAAGGCCAGGGCGCCCTCCTTGATAAACCCCAACTACAGGAAAGCCAAGCAGGCAGAACGGGTCTCTTGCTCAACTCCCCAGTGACAGAGAAGCTTGTGTTCTGCGGCCCTCAGCTTGGTGGTACGGCACCGTGGTTAGATGTGTGGAGATCTGGATTCGGGGAGTGATCCTTGTGGTGAGAGAAGAGGCCACCGAGCCGCGGTCTCCTGTGGGCATAGATGCACCTGTGATGCATCATTTCATCATCATGAAAACACTTGTTTTCATGCCCACCTAGAAGGTTTAGAATTGCTGGTTCAGGGGAGTGACAAAGTGAAGGCCTGCGGGGTATGGGCGCTGGACTCGGACACCAGTGCATCTATGCACCTGTGAGCTGGTGATCTGCTTGCTTTTGAAATCAGATAGTCTTTTCGAGCATTGATGTTTCATGCAAATGCAGATACCGGCTGCTTCTGGGGAAGGGTAAAGGGATCGCTGGCAGCCAAGCCCAAATCGCCAGGTGGGCCCGCCACACCACCCCGTGCTATGAGGTCCCTGACTCCAAGGCCAAGGCCAGCATCATTCATCCCTGGGCCTGCGCTGGCCTTATCTGATGAGGGGGAGTGATCCTCGCCACCATGTATATGTGGAGGGTAAGGAAACAGAACGCAGACCCGGGACGGTGTTGTACAACAGGACAGCCTAGTGCTTTATGGAAATGCAGACAGCCCGCTCTGTCAACACGAGCACCTGTCCCTGCCTCCTACCCATTTCATGCACCCAGCCACCCACCCTCACGGCCAAGGGAGCCCCTGGAGCCTGGTCCCGAGGAGACCAGGGCAGTCACAGCCAGAATGCTCAGGAGCGTGAAGGAAGGTGTGGTGGCAGACGCCGCGTGCAGCCCGGGGACTCATGGCTCTGCCGATGACCCATCCAGCAGGAATAGGAAGGTCCTCCTATTTAACAGCACAGAACATCAGTTTTTAAATCAGGCAAGTTGCTTTTTGGGGTGCCCTCCATTCCCTGGGGTAGCATGGGACGGATACGCAGATCCACGGGGAGCCTTGCAGCGACTGGGGAGAAACGTTTCCCGTGGGGAGTTGAACGGAGCCTCAGTCTAATTAGGCGTGATGCTCTCTCACACTCACTCACGTTTGGGGAAGTAATAGAAGTATTTGCACTTGACAGAAGGCGGCTGTGGCCCACCTTTCGAAGGATCACGAGCCCCCTGGGGCCAGCTTCCCGGAAGCACAGAGTCACGAAGCCCATCATGATTTGACTGCTCTGGGTCTCTCTTCAGGCCTCAGGACGAAGTCACAGAACAAGAGGACTTCGTCTAGTCACGTAGACCAAAGTGGTCGAGATCAGACACAAAATTCTGTGTCTTATGCTTTCTAACCTCTGTGAAAAATGTACCCACATACAACAGGTTCAGTGGGTGACGGTAACCAGCGAGGCGACGTTAAACATGCTCAGGCCCCTGGGACCCAGGGATCACTGCTGGCCGGCCGGCAGAGGCCCGGCCCCAGCTACGCTGGACTCCAAGCCCCGTCCAGGCACCATCCAGGGGGAAAAGCAAGGGGTTCCAGGGCTGGCGGGCCCTTCTGATCCTCAGGCTCTTTCTCATTTAATTCTCGGTGTTTACAGCCCCGGGAGATGTAACTGCTTCCGTAAGCTATCGTTTCTCTTCCGCGAGACAACTGCTCATTTATAGAGGTCAGTGGGCTGCTGAGCCGTCCACATTTCACGAGCAAAGGTCAGCATCTTGCAGTCTGTGTGGGATGGGCCATCCTCCTGCCCCATCTGGGCCTCGACGGCTCCTGCCGGTGCTCCTGTGGCTCCCGGGGAGTGGTCCGTGGCCCGGTGATTCATCAGGAATGTGGATCCAGGGGAGTGTGAGGGCAGGCAGGGGACAGGTGCCTCTCTGAGAAGGGAGTAGGACTGGGGCAAGGGACAGCTGGGTGTGGAGGAAAGGCAGGTGCCCCGGGCGTGGGGGCGGAGCACTCTTAAAGAGCAAAAGTAACCAGAGTGGAGGAAGGAGTAGCTCGGCCCACTTGAAGAAAATAAAGGTGCCTCGGCATCCAGAGACGTCCCCTGGCCCTTGGCCTTCTCAGCAGATGCCTGGCCCACCTCAGAACCTCAGTCACGTCGTTCCTATTCTGTACATAACCTGTAAGTTCTTCTCCAACAAGTCTGGGGCCTTCCCCTTGAGGGAAGCTGCGGTTCTTTCAGCCAGTGTTTACTGAGCACCTAGGCTCTAGGTGTTCTAGGCAGGGCATTGCAACGGTGAGCAGGCAGACCTGTTCCAGCCCTCAGGGACGCATAGACCAGAGGGGACAGGCAGGCAGCACACGGGCACATGCAAGATATGAACTCCTGGGGAGAGATGCAGGAAGCTCTGAGAGCTGGGATCGGGAGGTTTGGTGGTCCTGGCCGGAGCACACCCATGCAGAGGGCCTCGCCTGGGGATGCCGACATATCCATCAGAGATGTCCCGAGCCAAGCCCAGATCTGTGTTCCTGTGTGTGTTTAGAACAAATATGAGTGACAACTGGAAGTTCCAGCCGGTTTAGCCAGAAATACAAGAGACTGTAGTGACCCGTGTTTAATGTTGTATGGAGAGGCAGGGGCAGCAGGTGGAAGCACAGGTCATGTGTTATGAATCCAAGTGTCCAAGGATAAGTCATTCAGGAGAACGTCAGTGTTATTGGATGAAAAAGCAAAATTTCCACACCAATGGAAGACTCAATTACTTGACTACTTGAAGTAAAATTTCCCTTAAAATGTTTTCTGTTTTCTTTTTATTTTTTTTAAGATTTTATTTATTTATTTGACACACAGAGAGAGATCACAAGTAGGCAGAGACGCAGGCAGAGAGAGGGAGGGAAGCAGGCTCCCCACTGAACAGAGAGCCCGATGCAGGGCTCAATCCCAGGACCCTGAGATCATGACCTCAGCTGAACGCAGAGGCTTAACCCACTGAGCCACCCAGGTGCCCTGTTTTCTGTTTTCTGAGCAGTGGTCACTATTGTCAGTTTGTTGTTGAAAGGGACTGCGCATGGACACAGCTTCTCTGGTCCCATCTTGCATCTGGGTTCTGAGGTTGTACGGTGGGAGCTGAGGACACTGTGAGGAGGAGTTCCTCTGCCAGAGTCCGGCCATGCTTATGTGTTGTGTCGTGTCTCTAGGCAGGTGGGTAGGCCGGGAACTGTGGGCCTCAGCAGATGTGGTGTTGAAGGGAGCCCGGGCAGTGTGCCTGTGCAGACACAATGTCGAAAGGCTGGGATTCATGAAGTACTTAATGTGCTACTTGGATCACTTGAGAGGATTTTTTTTTTTTTTTTGAGAGGCAGAGTGGCCATAATTTAAAATTCAACAGAAATGTTTTTAAAGTGACTATTTCTAGTTGATTTAAAAACCTCTCTTTGTGTACATTCAGTTGTGATTGTAAAATGCTGGGACACACTTGTTTTCATGCCCACCTAGAAGGTTTAGAATTGCTGGTTCAGGGGAGTGACAAAGTGAAGGCCTGCGGGGTATGGGCGCTGGACTCGGACACCAGTGTTCACGGAGGTCCTGTGGCTCGGCCCTGGCCCCACGCAGGTATGGGTCTCAGTGGCTCGCAGCAAGTGCCCGTGACAGCTTCCCCCAGGTCCTGCTCAGCCGCGTGTCTGCCCTGTGGTGCCCCCCGCGCACACTGTGTCATGCCGCAACTAGGACAGGATTCAGAATGTTTTTCAATTTTGTGTCTTTCTATATTATGTTCAGAGGTTAAAGTGCTGTGCTTTATATCAAAATTAAACACACCCCCTGGGTTCCTTATCTGTCCCTTTGCTTAGGGGAAGGTAAGGCCTGCTTTAGGAAGTGGGGACAGCTCCCTGCCAGCCTGCTTCGTGCCATACAGGCTGCCATCTAGTGGCAGCTCTGGGGACTGCAACAGCTCCTTGCCGCAGGGGTGCCTTCATGGGGCCCCTCATCCTGTCCTTCCGATTTCAGAGAGCACAGGAGCACACGTATCCTCTGTCATTCAGAAACGGACTAAAGGCACTTACCCTAATGTATGCACAAGAGATTGGAAACAACAGTTAGGCAGAGAGTGGCTATAACACTCAAGAGTTTCATCCCCCACCCCAAACAGGTCTTTACTTAAAAACACATTTGAGACGTTCCCATCCTGAGTTCATTATATATTTCTGAGCAAAGGCTTTTTTAAAAACTGTTTTTAAACTTTTTTTGAAAACTAAAGAGCTAGCTATGTTTTTTAGGGGTTTTTTTCTTGCTTATTTGATGTTTTGCAAATTACAAAAGTAATATTTATGTTGATGGTATGGAGGGAAACAGTACAGAGCACAGAAGGTGTTAAAGGACACACCCGCCCCGAAAAAGTGTTTTTTGGTCTGATCTGTATTCTTCCTCATCTTTATCTCAAGAAAAACTAAAAAACATGGAGTCCTTCTTGTACGGGCACAGCTATCTCTGTAGGTGGATCTCTGGACTTTCATTTATATACAGAATATTTATCTGCTGCTGACAAGCATTTGGAAAAGATTCTATGTAACCTGTAGAGGCAAAAAGCAGCCAGCTTCTCAGTGGTGACTTGAGAGTCTGACGCTGGCTCTTCATGTTCGACCAGTAGTTAAATTACCTTCCTTCCTTCCATCTCATGAGTACATGTTCCACAGATGTACTGATTCTAGGGATTGAAGGACTCCGGCCCAGGAGACTTAATACACTGATTCTCCTGCAGACCAGTTGCTATCTAGTCAGCTTTTCCTCAGTGATTTGAAGTCTTCAGGAATATTTTTCTTCCCGAGTGGAGAGAAGAACTGAAATGCTGACAGCCTCACAATGAGAACACTGGCCCGGGGCTCTTTGGGAGTCTGCCAGGGGCAGGGAGCTAGAACCTACTTGGCCAAAGGCCATCTCAGCCCCCACAGAGCATCTGCTCAGGCTGATGTGGCACGCACATCTGGAAAGAAGGATAATTTGGTGGGTGTGGTTTTCACACCCACCCAACACATATGCCCACAAATGGCAGGAGACATGGCATACAGTTGGAGAGTCAGCTGTCTTTACTGGGCTGCCACCAGCCCACATCAAGGAGTAGAGAAGGACACATGGGCTGAGATTGCCTGGGAAGCTCCTCTGAGACGTATAGGCTGGCACGGGCTCTCTGAGGACAGCCAGTGTGGCTGAGTGGCAAGGAGAGTCCTCTGGGCGGGGCAGGACTAGCGTCCGAAGCCCCCTCATGAAGGGCTTATTTGACAGACAGGGAGGGAGGCCAGTCTGCCCTTGGATCCATCCCACGAGCCTGATCCATCCCACTTTGCTCTCGTTTCCTCTCCTACTTGGAGGACAATAAGAAGACCAATAAGATGAGAACAGGGAGTTCTTGCTGAAGACTCAAGTCTGGGAGACCACATGGGGTGGCTTCGGGAATGAGACCCCAGGGCTGAACTTGGATCTTATGAGCAGGAGCTTGGCTAAGCTTGGAGCTGGTTTTGGAAATTACCTTCATTTGGATTAATCGAGTGTTCTTTGGGATTCCATTTGAGCCTCCTGGTGGGCTGACTCGGTCTTACACTTTGCCGTCTTATTTTCCTATTTGCTTCCGATGTCCTGCCCTGGAAGAGAAAGGTGTGACGGGTTTGGAGGAGAGAAGGTAGCTGATAGTGAGCCTTGTGGGGGATGTGGTGGGGGTGGTGAGGCCTGGAACGTCCAGCCCATGTAGGCCCAGAGTGGGCACCAGACACTGATCACAGACGATCACTGCCTGTCCGGTGTCCCGACCAGTGCTTTGTCCCTGCACCCTCATGCTCTCCCGAGCCCAGCTTCCTTGTGGGCTCTTTGTGTGTCCGTGAGCCTCCGACCCAGCTGCATTGGGGTTCCTCGACCTGAGTCTGGAATGTCTGTGGCTGAATGTGCGAGGGCAGCAGCAGCGTCTGTGGCTGCCCCCTGGATCTCCTGAGGCAGAGCTGTGGTCTGTATTCGGCTCCCTGGAGGTCAGAGTTAAGAACATCTGAGCTACAGGAAGGGCAATCAGAGACTTGCTAGGAAAGGCCTGAGTAGCTGTCAGCGTCCCCCAGAGGTCTGGAGACAGTAGGCATAGGTTTCCTCACCCTCTGTGACCTTCCCAATGGGCTTATGGAAAGATAAAAGAAGTTGGCCTTTGTAGGATGCTCAGCAAAGAAAGATGAAGCCCCAGTGCCGGCCACAGCCCATTGACCCCCAGGCCCCTCCAAGACGCACGGCCTCCCTTGGGGGCGATGCCAGGGCTCTGTGGGCTGCCCTGGGTCCCCCTGAGAGTCCTGCCCAAAGAAGGGACAGACAGCCTCGCAAAAAGCCAGATTCTGGGTTCTCCCTTTTTACCTGGCAGGTTTTCCTGTGCCGCCACCCCCCTGGCCCTACCGCCAGCTCCCCGCATCTGGGCATCAGTCTCAAGGCAGTTCAACCAGAATCTTCACTTTGGCTCCATTATTCATGAGAAGGAGGAAGAATTGTAATGGCTCCACTGCTTCCTTCTGCTTTCCAGACCTGGGTAGCGGGAGGCCTGGTCCCACTTTCTGCTGTGACCATAGCGATGGGGGGTTGGGGGGTGGCGGGAAGCAGGCTGGAAGGTTGTCCTTGTCCTCCGCATGGGTACCAACATGCAGTGCTGTGGGAAGCTCTGCAGGAGCCCTGTGCGGATGGGGTTCATTCTCAAGCCCCCGATGCGGAGCTTCCTGTGGTCAGTGTGTGCATGTGTTCAGACGTCGCATTCCCGTGGAAGTTACAACTTGGAAAAACCACACAGTAAAGTTCACCCTGGGCCCCGTGAGATGTCTGTGAGCCCCCACCGTGCCTGGAACAGCCCGGCTCAAGTAGATCCGCAGGTCTCATTGGCAAAGCAGTTTTTAAATCACAAAGGAAGCTAATGTAGTGTGACCGTCTTACCCTCTAAACCCATATCATCCATTTAATGTGCTTAAGTATTTCATATTTGTCCATTTTCCTCCACAGGTTGAAGAGAGACCAGAAAAAGAGTTCACCGAGAAGGTAAGGAATTTCTGGAAGCCTTGACGTTGTGCTGTTGATAAACCACGAGGGCCCCCATGTGCGTGGATGAAACTGACAAGAGAATGCATTGGTTAATCTTGACTGAAGAGACTGGCCCGTGAGGGAACAGGACATGTGTGTCACACCGTGTCCTTCAGGGGGTCGCCCCAGAGTCACTTCCAGCATGGGTGTCACACCCTGCAAAAAGCAGAGGTTCCCCATGGGCCCAGGCATGGGCATGAGGTGGACCCCGACTGATTCTCAGGCATCCATGAGGCCCCTCAAAGGGACCCTCTCTTGATTGCTTTCCATAAGCCCCTGGGGAATCTGACAACATTGCAGTACACATTCCGGAACTCTGGTTTTGTCTGAAATCACATTTGGTCCTTGTGGTGTCCCAGGGCTCGCGTGGCCTGCCCGGTCTGTCTGCAGCCACCCTGGCCTCCCTCGGCGGGACCTCCTCTCGGAGGGGAAGTGGGGACACCTCCATCTCTGTGGACACCGAGGCCTCCATTAGGGAAATCAAGGTAAGGCTGCTGACCTGCCTGTGACCTAGAGGAGCCTCTGAGGAAAATTAGTCTTCGAGCACAAATCTGTAAGGTTCCAGTCTCCCTTACATCCCATAAACACCTGTTCTAGCCCCACGAACACCAGCTCAGATGGCGTCTTCCATGGGAAGCCACCCCACCCGCACCCCACACTCCCCCCAACCTGGCTGGGCAGACCCGTGCCCTCTGTGCTCCCCAGGTTATCTAGCACACCTTGCTGAGGCCCTCGCCCCACTGCCCTGCGGTGCACAGCCAACTTCCGTACACCAGGCATGCACAGACAGGTGGTCTCCATTTTTTTTGGACACCAGATTACTCATTGCTCCCAAAAACACCACCTTGCCCTTTGAGTGTCCCCCTCCCCTGCCTAGAATATACTCTTCCTTTCCATCTGTGGTATGCATAATCTGCCTTGAATAGATCATTGTTGTGTTCCAGTGATTTTTTTTTTTTTCCTCCTGCTACTGGAGTGTAAGCACCCTTCTGTGCTCCAAACTCACCACTCGATGGGAGGGCCATTCTCTGTCTGAGAGACAAAGGCAGTCTAGGAACTTAGGTCCCCTGGAGTGCAGAACCAAGGCCTGAGGGGGAAGGGTCAAGGACTAGAATTGGCTTTGTTGATGGAAGAACTTTTTAATAATTAAAACTGGTGCAAAGGTGCCCATGGTATCTGAAAGCCAGATGGCCACCTGCCAGGGAGGTCAGAGAAGGGACGCAACAGCAGCCAGGGCAGGGTCCGGTCTCCCCGGAAGTGTCTTCAAAGTCTTGTGCTTTGTAAGAACAGTTTTTGTTGGCCGCTCTTCCTAAAACATCCACACGCCCTCCCTGGGCCTCCAACAGCTCTTTGCTACGTCCAAGAGCAGTTGGCTGCGAGCAACCCTGATTCGTCTCTGCTCCTGGCCTTGAGAGCACCATCCATCTGCTCTGCTCGGCAAGCGTGTGCTGAGAGTGTAGCTCAGACCAGACTCCGGGCTCCGGGTGTGTGGAGCCGAGATTCGGAGCTCTGTACACGCAGGGATGGAGCCTGGCTGAGTCCCATCTTCAGTAGTTCACTCTGTCTAGCACCAGGCAGCGACCCAGAGAGCCTGAGCGAGCTATGAAATAGGACTAAAAGAACCCATTCCATGTGGGGGACTTCTTTTGCCTATTTTATAAAATTGTGCAAAAATGCAATGACACAGACCTACATTTTCTAAAATTTATGGAAAGATCATATGAGATAGGCCTCAAGTTTAAGCTTTTGTGATTTTGAAATTCATTTTATTTTCCTTCAACTCTTGAAAAAAAAAAGAAAAAAGAAAATCACTGCCCAGACTCCCCAGATGAGGGCAACGACCCAAAAGCAAAAAAGATTTAGAGGATGGCTTCTCTTTTTTGGAAGTCGTGATCACTTTTCTTCCCCGATATCATTTGCCTCTTTTGCCAATTCCTAGGAACTGAATGAGTTAAAGGACCAGATTCAGGACGTAGAAGGCAAATACATGCAGGGCTTGAAAGAGATGAAGGTACCAGTTTACACAAGTGTGGGCTGATGGCGTTAACCTGGCTTAACTTCAGAAAACCCTGAAGAAGGCACACAGACAGCATGCTCGCCCTCAGGAGCCTCCAGGCTGCAGAACTCTAGGTGGCAGGGGCACGGGTGGGGCCTCATGGCCTGAGCAGCCTCCTTGAGGCAGCTTTTAAACGGAGCCCTGAGCCCTGTGGCCCTTAGGAGGATGACTTACTAACACACTTCCTGATGCATGTTTTGGACTCACCTTCCTTCCCCGGCCCACACCCGGCTTCTTCTCACTTCCCACAGGAGTGTACCGTGCAAGACTTTTGGGGTTTTCTTTCTTGTCCCCCCTAGTTTCCTACAAAGGATGTTTCACTTAATTTGCATCTCTAAGGGTGGACGGCCTCCAGGAAGCCAGTCCTTACTGCCATGTTTCTGAGACACCCAGAGTACTTGCTTGCATGTTGTCGTGTTTCGCTAGCTGAAGCAGCGTTCCAGCGTGTACCCTCCTGGATTTATTTGAGCAAAGATGCACGACAGTAAGAATGTGTTGTCATGGCCTCATGCCAGCCAGGAAATGTAGTGGCCGTATTCCTCGGTGGTGAGGTGGGTCGTTGAAGTCTGTGTTCTCTGTAGATCTCGCGCTAGATGATAAGCCTATGACTCCCTCTTCAGCCCCCCAGAAAAGACCCCCCAGAATAGTCTGACTTTTCTATCACAGGGACACCAACCAGAGGCCACGCTGGTTTTAAAATGAATCAATCCCTGGCATGCTTGTCACCTCTCCTTGAAGAGAGGGGGATGTTACAGTTGACTCTGAATGCGCGGTGAGAAGGGGGTCCCACTGGAAATCGTCGCCATGGTTCAGGAGCATAGGCGAGCATGGCCTGGGGCTCCATGAGGCCTCCTCAGGGGCCTGACCACACAGTGCCCATCTCTCTTTCGCTTCGGGTAGTTCACCCACCCTAGGGATTCGCCCTCCCTGTCCTGGGATCGCCTTCCCAGGATCTGTGCTTGGGGACAGACACGCTCCCCCATTGCCTGGCCAACGAGGGTGCGAGCTGCAGGAGCAGTGTTTCCTCTGTAGGTCTCTCTCCCCATGGCTGTCCTTTTAGAGGAATGCCCTCCATCCTTCCAGGACTGACCCAGGGAGACATGTGTAGCTTATTGAGCCGTCCGTAAGTGGAAACTTAAAATTCCATGTAATCCTTTCCCGGTTCCCAAGCCCAGCCAAGGCAGCCATCAGCTGGGGACAGGTGCTTTCTCACCCAACACTCACTGGCTCTTTCCGGCATCCTGGTCACATTTCCTGAGGGACAACTTCAGAAACCAGAACGGCCCAAGCCACTTTGACGGGCGCCCCTGAGTCACGGAGTCAGGTCCCAGGGTTAGGCCCAGAGCCTCCCTGTCACGTGTCTCCCTTGCACTGATGGCCGTGGAAGCCTTCTTCCTCCAGTCACAACTAAGAACTAACTTTCTGAGTTAATGACTAATACTCTTGAGTGGTTAATAACCGATCTGACTGCATTGAAAGGGGTGAATGTCTGTGCATTTGAAATTGTCATGTGTTTCTTATCTGATCCATTTGCCCTAAGAAATAAAGTCTAAAACTAGGGCAAGGTTTTCTTGGGTTTTGGAGTTTGTTTGTTTTTTTTCATTTTCAAAGACCGCTGAACTAATCTTTGTTTTTTGTTCTCTTACACAATTTCAAAAACACGACATGGTTTCTGCAGGACTCACTAGCAGAAGTGGAAGAGAAGTATAAGAAGGCTATGGTTTCCAATGCTCAGCTGGACAATGAAAAGACGAACTTCCTGTACCAGGTTGATACCCTAAAGGACATGTTGCTAGAGCTCGAAGAGCAGCTGGCTGAGTCTAGACGGCAGTATGATGAGAAAAACAAAGTAAGCGTCAGTATGAGAGAGGACAGTGGAGTGTGTATGTGTGTGGGGGGGGGGTATACAGTGCGTCTGCTGTGTGTGTGTGTGTGTGGTATATGGCGCATCTGGGGAGTATGGGTGTGTGTATGTGGTCTACAGTGCATCTGATGTGTGTGTGTGTGTGGAGTATATGGCATGTCTAGGGGGGTGTGTATGTGTATGTATATGTATGGTATACAGAGTGTCTAAGGGGTGTGGGTGTGGTATATGGTTTGTCTGGGGTGTGTGTATGTATGGGTGGGTGGGTGGGTGTGGTATACAGTGCATCTGGGGTGTGTATGTGTGTGTGTTTATGTGTGTGTAGATGTCATCTTTTTTTTTAAAGATTTTACTTATTTATTTGTCAGAGAGAGAGGGAGAGAGAGCGAGCACAGGCAGACAGAGAGGCAGGCAGAGGCAGAGGGAGAAGCAGGCTCCCCGCCGAGCAAGGAGCCTGATGTGGGACTCGATCCCAGGACGCTGGGATCATGACCTGAGCCGAAGGCAGCTGCCCAACCAACTGAGCCACCCAGGCGTCCCGATGTCATCATTTTTTTAAATGACAGTTCTCCACTTGTCCAGGAGCCCAAACATCTGTGAATAAGAATGTCATACTCTTTACTAAGGGCTTTGAAATATTAATATGCACAATTTCACTCTGTAAACTAGAGACAATTTTATAGGGAAAACATCGTGTGTTTTGCACATAAGATAAAATCAAGACCAGGAAAAAACAAGCCTGTAGAGAACCCACATGTTTGGATAGACACAACTGGGTGCTCCAGGATTCTCCTATTGGGGTGGCTGGCTGGCTCAGAAGAGTCTGCAGCTCTTGACTTTGGAGTCCTACATTTGAACCCCACATTGGGTGTAGAGATGACTTAATAATAAGATCTTGAAAAAAAAAGAAAAAAAGATGTTCTTGTTAATAAATATACATT
This sequence comes from Neogale vison, assembly GCF_020171115.1. Lineage (NCBI taxonomy): Eukaryota > Metazoa > Chordata > Mammalia > Carnivora > Mustelidae > Neogale > Neogale vison. Next base: position 44,701,143 of record NC_058093.1, read on the forward strand.
TCTGGATTTTTATTTGTTATCTCTTAACACTACCAAGAAATAGCCAGTTGCAAATATATTCATTTATTTTATTCCATTTAAGAGTTACATACCTTCATTAAGCTAAATTAATTTATGATAGCAGTGAGAAGTCTGAGCCTGCATTGAAATCAGTGACAAAAGACTAATTAGATGTTCTCTGTAGGATATAAAGCAAGAAATCCTTGTTTTTCATAGTTTAAAGAGTTAGTCTATCAAACTCTAGGATATTGTCCAATTTTCCAAAGTTGTTGAGATAAACAGAAAATTTAATTTGTGAGTGTCACTGTCTTTTTTTTTTTTAAACTGGCTTTATCCCCCAAATCCCAAGGGTTAGAAACTAAAGTGCCATTAACAACTCAAAGGTCTCCTTCTTTGACTGCTATAGAATTTAGAAGCTCAAGAAGAATTTTGTTGATGAAGTTTCTGAGAGCCAAACTCTGAAACAAAGGAGAAGCTTCCCATGAAACCTGATGATGACAGATTATAGGATTATAGGAGCAGAGTGCACACTGTGGACTCCACTTGTGGGCAGTATATGCTAATGCTTCCTAAATATTCCTGGAATGTCATCAGCCAGGCATCAGGAAACAGACCGAGAACCCTCAAATCTAATTCCAGAGAATTTGGATGATCCTGGAATGTTGTCCCAAGCTGGGGAACAGGGACCAAGCAGAGCCCAATAGGCAGGTCCTAGTTGCAGCCAGGAGGGGTCCATTCACCCTCAGACTTCAGAAAGTGGGTGAGCAGGTGAGGCCAGGGTGAAAAGTGCAGGGCACATCTCTCCCAGAATAACTCCCTGACTGACCTGGGAGGGGGATTCCCCGCTGTCCTAAACTTGGGTACCAGCCCATCCTCAGGGATGGTGCAGGATCAGAGCCGAGCCAGAGACCAGAAGAGTGTATTGCCATGTCACAGGGCGAAGGGGGAGGGTCAGACTAGGGGAGCAGCTTTTGGCCTCGGAGCGGGGGCCCTGGAGTACAGGGTTGGCCATCCGCTTAATAAGCTTGCCAGAGTAGACCGCGTTTACCCCACTTTTTATGCTAAAGAATATTCCTTATCAGATTTCAAAATCAGGGCAAGTTCCATCCTAAGTCCTTCATGCAGCTGCCTCCTCCAGGCCCCCCGCACAGACGGCCTCCATAGAAAGGGCCCCCCTGGGCCCCTGTTGGCCTGGAAAGAGTCAGGGAGCACCTGTTTGATGCACCAGGTCAGCAGGCAAAGTTTACAGGAAATCAGAAAGTCCAGAGAAGTGGGCATGTGTTGCTAAAAAGGCCTTGAAAATTGTGATGACTGGTGGTAGGTGGTTGTTCCAAGGTCAGTGTAAGTCATGGGAACGTGAACTTGAAAGGCAGAGAGTGCGGTGCGGTCACTGTGTCTGTGCTCTTTCCCGCCTGTGTAGGAGTTTGAGAGGGAGAAGCACGCCCACAGCATCTTGCAGTTCCAGTTTGCCGAAGTGAAGGAGGCCTTGAAACAGCGGGAAGAATTGCTGGAGGTGGGTAGCGCTCTCTCGTTCGCTTTTCCTCCTGCATCTTAGGAGTATTTGGGGGTTTGTTATGAAACTTAGCCATGTTCTTGAAAATGGAGTGGTTAGGCAAATGCTCCATGCCTTCCTTAAGGAAAATAGTTCCTTTCATTGGTGCAGAGTTTCATTCCTTGGGGGCTTTGTGTTTGTATCGGGAGGTGTGGAGGATGGAATGATGGCCCCTGAGATGTCCACGTCCCGATCCCCAGGACCTGTGACTGGGGCGCCTCCCATGCCAGAAGGGATGTTGCCGGCATGGTGGAGTTAATGGCCTTGTGATGGGGAAGTGACCCTAGGTTATTGGGGGCCCACTCTCATCACTGGATCCTTATGCAAGGAGGCAAGAGGCAGCAGGAGATACAGAGAGAGGGATTCAAGGCTGGTCCCATGTGAGGAAGGGGTCATGAGCCAAGGAATGTGGTAGGTTCTGCCCTCGAGCCCCCAGAAGAGAACCCAGACCTGCCTGCATCTTGATTCTGATGCATCCGACTCAGTTTGGGCTTCTGTTTGGGCTTCTGAGTTCCAGAACTCTAAGAGAATGAATTCATGTTTTCTTTAAGCTGCTGAATTAATGGTACTTTGTTGCCTTAGCAATAGGAAAGTGATACAAGATTGGTTCTGACTTTTTCACTCATTAACTTGAACTAATGCCTGTAAGTAAGGATGTCCCTCAGGCGGGTCTCTGCCCGCTCCTCTGGCCTCTGGGGACCAGGCTGAGGAAGCAGTTCTGGCATGCAGAGAGGGATGTGGGCTGATGCAGGAAATGGGGCTGGTACGTCCTTGGCACGGGTCTGTGGGCTCATGAGCAGTCACAGTTCTTGGATTATCAAGCCCTGCGCTTTGTCTTCCTGCTTAACCCCTTCTCTGCTTTCTTTCTATCTGTTCCTATTCCTCAGGAAATCCGACAGCTACAGCAGAAGCAGGCGAGTTATATCAGGGAGATTTCTGATCTTCAGGAAACAATAGAGTGGAAAGACAAGAAGATAGGGGTAGGCCTCCCGAGTCTGTGGGACTGTGCCAAGGGGCAGTCCGTGTGCAGGTGCAGAAACGCATGTGTGAGCGTGCATGTGCCCTCGTGTGACACAGGACTAGTGACACGGAGAATGCACTCGCTTACTCAAGCCCACAGTAACTCTGACCTTGAAGTGGGCGCCCGACATGGGGTGGGCAGGCGTCTTGTTGACACTAACTGGGCTCTCTGCCTGTGCCAAGCGAGCCAGCGGCACCCCGAGATGCAAGGAGTGGAAGGCACCACAGGGCAGGTGGGGAGGGTCAGGCCCCTCGGATTCTCTGTGTGGTGGGGCCTGTGCCTTTCTTAAAGGTGTCAGAGGAAGCTGCAAGGTAGCAGGTGCTGTCCCCACCTGTTCCCTCCTGGATGTGTCCCCCTGGAGGCCCCAGTTCCTTCTTCTTCAAAAAGAAAAGCCACTGTAGCCCACCTGCCTTTAGGAGTGATAAGTAGGAAGACAGCAGCCCACTTAGAGGGCCGGCCATGCTTCCTGATGATGAAGGGCTTCCAATACCCCACAGCGCACCCTGCTCCACTCTGATGCAGATCTCTGGAGCACAGTGTCGGTGTACAGGCCACGTGAGGCTGTGCTGGTTTTCCCCCATGTCCTCACCCATGCTCGTTTAGGACTGCTGAGCGTGCACACATGTGTGTGCTTTAAGACCACTTGATGTTTGTGACAACAAACACCAAGAATTGATGTAGAAAGATAGCCCAAGTTATCACCTGGGGTTTCTTACGCATTTCTTATTCCTCGTTTGTCTCTCATCTGAGTGGGTACATGGCTTGTGTTCATTCTCTCACCGAGCTAGAAAGTTGTGCACAGGCAGTGCAAAGGCAGTGCTCCCTTAAAGGCATCTCTTAATGCCTTTAAGGGAGCAGGAGGCAATGTTCCTTGGCTGCCATAAATTCGTGAGAAGCTCAGTGCTCACATTTTGTCTGTCTCCTGAACGTATTCTACACAATGCTTTAACTCTGGTGGATTTCCACGTAGTGGAATCCTTGTTCTTGCTTTAGTCACTTGCTCACCCATGTGAATCTTCTCTCTCTCTCTCCACTCTGCTCACACTCAGGCTTTAGAGAGGCAGAAAGAGTTCTTTGATTCCATAAGGAGTGACCGAGATGATCTTAGAGAAGAAGTAGTCATGCTGAAAGAGGAGTTAAAGGTATGAAGCCAAAGTAGAGTTTAAAAAAAAAAAAATCCAGGTTCTCAAGAATGACTCTACGTGTGTACTGGTGTTAATTAATTGTGTGCCATTGATTTGAGTTCTGGTTAATCAATTCAAATCTTTGGTTAACTGACACTGAAGAGACCCGTAAAATGAATGTGGGTTCATTCGGGTCTGCCCGTTCCTTTAGATGTTGACAAGCATATGTGATCTCGAAAGCACCTCTGACCTCCAAGAATTCTTTTATACTGCATACATTTTTTTCTCATACCCTTTGATAAATTCTCCAGGACATCACACCAAATTAGAGAATGTGTGTATTTCTTTATATTAAAAGTTCAAATTTAAGGACTTCTCCTGCTGGTTGGTGGCGTGGGTGAGGCTCACACTAATTAGACTTTGAGACCCTGTGGACTGAGGAAAATTCCATGTCTTGTTTGGGCCATATCTGGGGGTCTTCAGCTGCTGGCTAGACACTGAGTGAAGGAAAACAGGCTCTGGGTGGGTTATCAACATCGTAGGAGACATTGTTAGAAGAGGGTATAGCCAGGGCAAATTCCAGGATCATCAGTGGAGACATATCGGTGTCAGCTGCTTATGGTCAGGGGTCAAGGCCAGAGCAGTCAAATGGAGGGAACAGGTTTTTATCACTGCTCCTTCCTGGGCTGTGAGCCTGGAACTGGGGCCCCCTCTGAGCTCAAGGAGAGAGCCATGGGCATGGGGGTAGCAAGTGAGTATAACTGCTTTAGAGTGTTTCATAGTGTTGTAAGCATGAATTATATTTCCCTCAAAGACACCAAACATTCTAGCAAATTCTTTACTCCTTCTTTAACATAAGTTGTGCTTATTCCTTTCGGAACATGCACGTATCTCTTTCTCTCTCTCTTTTTCAAGAATGCAACCAGGGTGTTAAAAGGAGGTCACTTGACAGGGATTTGCCCACTGCTCTACCATGTGGCAGCCCGTAGGCCTCTACCTCCAGTTACAAAGGATGCCTGGTAACAGCATCTTGTCACCAGTGCATCAAGACGTGGACCAGAGCGTGCAGGAAAGAAGTCGCTCTTGGAGGAAGACATCCCAGCTTTGTGTGTGTCGATAGGATATTTATGATTGTGGTGCCTACCCCTTCTCTGATTCTGTTTCCTTGACTTCAAGAAAAATAATTTATTTCTCATTATTATTAATAAAATAAAGTTTAACCTAGTATGAGTCCGTGAGTATTACAACAAGTTCATTTTTGTTCCCAGAAACATGGAATAGTCCTAAATTCAGAGCCAGTCACCAACGGAGAGACTTCAGACACTCTAAACAACGTCGGACACCAAGTTCCTTCTAAGCTAACGAAAGAAGAGTTAAACGCCCTCAAGACAGCGGGGGACGGGACGCTAGGTAAGTGCCCACCTTCCTTTGGGTCTTTTCATCTTCCACTCCTCATCGATTCACCCTCCATGCATTGTCAGAATTGACATAATCATCACTGATCAATTAACACTCACACAGCATGCCATGTGTCCTGCCACTTCCTGGGAACGCCCTTGTCACACGGTGTGACCACCCACGTGTGTTGTCTGGCGTGCCTCTCTGTGCAGTGCTCACCACCAATGGCTGAAGAATACGTTTCTCTTGCTTCTCAAAGCCACCAAGTGAAACCGTGAATGCAAGGAGTGTCATCTTGGGAATGCAGGGACAGTTCTGACGCCACTCGTTGGTTTTCCTCAGCCACGTGCCAAGATGGCTTCCTAACTTGCTCCGTTACAGACTTCTCCACAGATCAGAGTAGCAGAGGCTGTAAAGTGAGATAGTTAGCCCTAGTTACGAGCCAACTCTCCACATCCCAACACCGTTATGTATTTTGAGGGTGCGAGGTGCCTGTGGACGGCACATGGGGGGTTGTGATGGAGTACGTCTTGGGTACCATTCTCAAGCTAGCACTCAGTGACCCTGGGTAGGGAGCAAGGTGGACAGGCAGCCCCGGGCTGGGGAGCATGGGCAGGGAGGAGGGGTGTCCTACCCACCAGAGTCTGAATGTGCCTTCCCCTCTGTCAGAGGTGTTGTCCTCTTGTACATCAGTTTTTGCTTCTGAAGCGTAGAAATTGGGGAATCCTGTAATTGTAAGAATACTTTATACAATTTGCAAATATCTGAAAAAATTCACTGATTAATATTGGTCATAATGTTTGGCTTTTGGGTAAAATGAACCTTCTGAAACCAGGGTGCAGGCTGAAGTTATAGCCGGCGGGTAAGGCTCGCCTGTCCCTTGCTGCCCGCCACGTTCCTGCACTCGACAGTGAGGCTGGAATCCACCCGGAGCCCATGTCTTTCATTTCCATTTAGAAGATTTCATCGTATTTTTTTTTAATTTATAGAAATGTAGAAACCTCTAGGCCCCAGCTTCTCAGGACTTGCTTCCTAGGGAGATGTCCCTCGTTATTTCGATGAATCCTAAAGGGACACAACACTTTTGATTGCATAAAAGTTGCTGAAGGAAGAGAAATTGAGTGGTTTCCTATGTATAAGCTGTGTGAGCAGCTAGGAATTTGATCACGTCACTCTTGTTCAAACATACGTTTTATAAATCTTCATGAACTATTAGGAAACCAACCCTTAAAGGACCAGAAATAGCACTTTCCTAAGTGGTCTCCAGATGTTTTTTGTTCGCATATCCCTATCAATAAAGAATCATGGGAACTTTCCAATATATATATTTTTAATTCGTACATACGCATACTATTTCATCAATCTGAAGTGTGTGTTATAAAACATACTCCCTGACAGACATCTTTAAAGGGTGAGGAAAGCTATCTAGGAGCTTTCTACTTCTCCCACTTTCTCCGGGGTACGTGCACCCACCTGTGGAGACCACGGCGTAATAATTTTATCCTGCTCCGACTTTTAGTGACATGACATCTGATATGCTGGGGGTTGGTTGGTTTGGAGAATCTAAGATACAAGTGTTCATTCCAAAGTTATAACGTTTTAAATTTGTACTTCTTTTAGTTGGTGAATAGCTTATTATTGATGAGGTGGCCACCGTGCTCCTGAGCACTTGCCACCTGCAGGACCTCCCCCCACCCCATCCTTACACCCCCACCCCTCCTCCCCCACCACCCTCCGCCCCTGTGGGGGTGGGGCAGAGGTATTTACGGCATCAGGCTGCTTTCTCAGGAACACCATGCTTAATTAGATGGCAGGGCTGAGGGTGGATTTCTTTTCACCTCACATGAGCTGTTGAGGCGGAGCTTCCTAAGGGGGGTTAAATGTTTCTTTCAAAACTTCTTTGAAGGTGTTTTAGGCCTATGTGAAGCGCAGTGCAGTTTGACAGGCAGAAAAGTGGGAGGGGTCTGGATGTGCATCTGGAAACAGCTTTAGGTCATTCCGAAGCGCATTGCTTGGGATTGTTGGCTGCCCAAAGCAGAGCTCTATTGGTTAACATTTAACTGCACCTTTGAAAATCAGGTCACACCAGAGGGCACCAGCTGCCACTCCCGCCTTTGAGACAGTGGCCGTGGCCTCCACGGATGGAACATTTGCTAACAGGATGAGTGCTTTGCCGCACCCACTTGGCAGAGGCTTCTGTCTCGTGTGATCCTTTGAGGCCGCGCTCTCCTTAGGAAGGGGGTCGGGTGGGTGAGAGAACATGTGTTTACACTGTGATGTGTGCTCAGTGGTCACCACATCATGGGGTCCCTTCAATTTTCTCAATGGTCTTTTAGGAAGAGCCAGTGAAGTGGAGGTGCAAAGTGAAATTGTGGAGAATGTGGGGAAAAAAGAAATCTTGCAGAATACTGAGCGAGAGCGGCACAAGGAGGACCCAGCCCAGGAGTGTGTAGACACAGAGGTGTTCCGCCCTGGTGAAAATGCCGAGGACCACAAGGCCTCTGAAGATGGTGCCCCCTCCCCGGGAGCATTAGCAGATGCTACGAATGAGGAGAAGGCTAAGAACCAGATTCTAGAGAATGCTTCCCTCCTCGAAAATACAGAGCAGGTTGAGTCCGATGAGGTCAGAAACACACCAGGCGATAGGACTGGGGCTTCCCTTGAGCAGTCTGAATGTTTGCATGTGTTAGATGGCGAAACCCCAGATCCTGGGACTGGGCAGGACAGTTACGATGCCTTGGATATCAAAAACCACAGCAAAGAATCTGCAGAAAACCAGGAAGACTTGAATGCCAACTTGGGAGAGGGTAGCACAAAGCTGTGTGCAGAATCCAATTGCCTGCAACCATCTGAAGCCAGAGGGCTGGGCATCGCACACACGGGGCAGCAAGATGGGAGCCCCATGGAGGGTGTGGTGGAAGCAGGGCTAATGGGGCCTGGGGAGCAAGTGAGCACAGAAGCCTCTGGCCCTCCAACATCCAGCCATGACAACGTGTATTTTGATGAACAGCGTGCCACAAAAGCCCCCATGGAGCTGGACCCGAGCCCCAGGCAGGATCTAGACAAAGAGTTCTCTGAGCAGGAAGCCGCTGAGCCCCAGGAGCTCCCAGGTCAGAGCACAGCGGTAGATGGGGGGCGTGACAAAAAGGAGGATGGGGAAAGAGGGTTGAGGGACGAGGAACCAACACAGACAGAATTGCAGAACATTCCTTATTGTCCAGAGGCTAGAAGCAGTCCTCAGGGAGCAACAGGTCTGGCTGTGGCAGATGCGGAAAGTGACCCGCTAGATAGGAAAGACACCGAGGAAGAAAGGAATGACCAACAGGGAGAGGCACTGGATTCATCACAGAAGAAGACAAAGAACAAGAAGAAGAAAAACAAGAAGAAAAAAACAACAGCACCTGTAGAAACCCTTAATGAGGTCGAGAAACAGTTAACATTTCAGGACTCAGATTTAAGTGAGGTGAAGGAAGATGAGCCCGTAGCTCTTACTGACAGAAAACCTGTGGAAGCACCAGACGAGGTGACTGAAAGTCCAGAAGAGGAAAGCGTAGCAGGAAGCAGTGAAAACCCTGATTGTCCAGAAAATCCTAAAATTGAGTTGAATGAAACACTTAACCAAGAAGACAATGGGGTAAACGCTAAGCGGGGGAAAGAGACAGCTGATGGTGACACATCAGCTTTGGGGGATGACACAACCCCTTCATTGGGCACAAGTGCCAGAGATAAGGAGCTAGAGGAAGCCATGATCAAAGACGGTGCTAAGAATGATTGCGCTGTGCACAGGGGTCCTCCAGAACCAAGGAGCGGAGGAGCATCCAGCAGCACCCTGCTGGAGGGTGAGGGTCCCTTCAAGGACAGTGAAGATGCCCCTCGAACGGGAAGTACAGAGCAGCATGAGATGGCAGAGGGGCCCAGTCAGAGAGTCAAGAAGGTCGCAGAAAACGATGACTTGGCACCCAACATGGAGCTGGGTGTCTGCACTTCAGAAGGCAGGGATGAGCCGAGAGGCGAAAGCGAGAAGGGCAGAAGCAAGGAAGACTGTACCATGTCGTAAGTGGGCAGAGGCCAAGGATTGCACAGGAAGCCCAGTGGTCAGGGGCTCGTCTGCTGCCACCCTGGGTGAGGTTCCTAAAACATTCCACGTGGAGATAGATGCACCATAGGACAGTCGACCACCAAGCTATCCACCACATTGAGTTATAGACGTTACTTGTAGCTGTATTCTTCCTCATTGAGGTTATCACCCCGAGTAGATAGAAAGATACATCTGTAATCAGTAGGAGTTCTGAGAACATTCCTGCCATGTCAGACCATGCTACACACTGCACGTTTCTGCATACAATCCAAATGAAGCTATTTAACATTTGCCTTGGGCTGATACTCTTGACCAAATCCATCAGCATCCAACTGAAATGACCAAATGGCATTCTGAGATTTGTGAGTACAGCTGATTTTTAATATGTCTTCATTTGAATCTATGTCCTTTTGTATTTGATTTTGATGTGTACGTTATAACCTATACGGTATTTTGTTTCAAAAGGAGATAAATGGCCAAATAGTGTATAAGTCACTGAGTGATAAGATTTGCACCTTAGGACAGTAATTAATCATGTTAGGGATAAGAATATATCTTAAGGCACTGGGCTATCTTCCTTCTCTTTACCTCATATTAAGTATTTTATCTCAAACTGATACTTTTGATTTCATTGATAATACCTGAATTTATTTTGTGGATTTTAACTTCACTTTATGCTGATTATGTACCAAAGTCATTTTATACAGTCTTTTTTTTTTTTTTTTCATTTGTTTCTGGAAGAGACATATGTTGAAATTGCACTTCCCAATGCAGATTTTGTGCAGGAGAGCATTTCTAAAATTTATTTTTTTAACCTTTAAATTACTTCTCTTTCTATTTGTCTTTGATTCAAGAGAAAAATATGAAAGGTACCATTCTTGCGCAAACTGCTGATTCAACTATAACGGGATATTTTAAATAGTTGAATCACTTTTGGTATTTTGGTATAAATATTTTCATTTGTTGTATATCAATATATTATTGGAAAATTCTTGATTTGATCTTCCTGAAGGAAATATATTTTCTATACAAAGAAGCATTTTTAAAAATAATTGTAAAGTTAAATTAAAAAATTGTAAAATACTAACATCACAAAGGACTGTACATTATGAATGCGTTGACACTTTATGAGATGAAAGAATTCATGTCACTGTTACAAAGTATAATTGAGTACAAAAAAGACCAAAACCTCAATAAAATTTGAGGCAAGCATAAGTGTTATTATGTTATTGAAATAAAAACATTTTATAACTTTACAAGCCTGTGATTCCACTCTTTGTGCTACTTGAATTCCAGCAGTGGCTACTGTTCTACATAATTATTATCTTCAAAGTAGCACCTACTTCTGGGCTGCTAATTCCCAGTCTGTGTTTTGTGAAGGACTCGTTACATTGTCCCCTGAGAGTGAACGTCTCTCCTGGTACCTAGACCAGGGCTAGCATCATGCCCTCCTGGGGAGAACTGGGAAGATCTACCCTCATGGACTCTCCTGGGATCTGTGGTTCTGGTGAGGAGCCCCAGTGAAGAAAGCTGTCTGTTCTGTTGCTCTGCTAATTTGTGCTGCTACTAAGACTACCTTGAAGGATACGGTGAAATTGGCAAATGAGCACTGACTCCTTGCCTGTCAGTGTCCTGATGCGAGGGGCCAATATACCCTCCCCACTTGAGGCCTGTGAGTGGAAAACTGCGAGGTCTGCTAGAGAGTCTCCCGCCCACAGGCTGCAAAGGCCTGGAGAGGGGGCGGATGCCTCCAACTTTAACAAAGCCACACTCAGCATGGAATGGGCATCGGGAAAGAGCTCTCATTCCTACTTTCAGAGGTCCCTGGGGAGATGATTCAACAATGCAGCTCACTGGACGGTGAGATCATCAAGCCATTTTGAGGTCTTCCTTAAAAGACCTTAAAGCCCTTTCCTCTGTTACTTAATAGCACATTTAAGGACATTATGTCATACTCCATACCCCTTAGGTCAGCCATCCAGGGCTCTTGATTATTCACGCATCCGTTTAAGTAATAGATGTTTTGATCACTTCATATCCGGAAGGCACTGTGCCAGTGGACAGCAGATAGGACTGGGCTTCTAGCAGAAGTGAACAGCTGAGAATCAGGAAGTGAGAAAAAAAAAAAAAAAGTTGGGGGGTGGGCAGATTCTTAACAGCCAAGTCAGTTCTTGATAATCTAAGAGCCTTCACTGTGCGCATCCCCTTACTCCACGAGAAGGGGTAAGTGACATTGTAGCAGTAACTGATGTCCACGGGAAGGCCCTCAAGCTACCAAGAAGTCAGTAGGACCTTAGGGGTGTTCAGGTAAAGAAGGCACAGAGGTATATAAGGCATTTTGGAAAGATTTGATGTCAAAAAATTCAGACTCAGAAGAAGACCAAAAGACTACCTTTCAGCCACAACCCCAGAGGAAACAAGACCCCTGACGTTTCACTCCCATACAGAGCAGAGGAAAACATTCCATCACTGATACCTTAATCAAAAAGTAGGGATGTCTTCTAGCCCCAAACCAGAACATAGCTACTGTATATAAAATGTAAATCCTCCTTCAAAAGCTTAAAGCATACTCATGGGTGTACATAGAAAATAGGGAACAGCAACAGAATTTTGAATTCAGCATTCTTATTTGATGATATACAAAGGTGGAGAAACAGTACAGTGTTTTTCAGGGGTTTTTGGAAATGAGATGTATTGCACTGCGTACTTTCTGTAATGTTTAGTGTTTAGCAAACGGCAAACCTAATGACTTGAACATTTAAATCTCTACTGTCACTAGGACCCTGGAATGCTAGTTCTGGGGCTTCATGCAGTTTGGGGTTCCTGTTTTCTGCGGTAAACCCCTTTCCTAAGAGATCACCTTGAACAGCGTGCCATCGAAACAAAGGAACCCAGCAATGAGATTTGTCCATCTGGCCAAATGTCCAGGCCACAGAAAAAAAGGAAGGGGTGTTATTGCCTACAATGTGTTGGAATTTGGGATTTATCAGTGTGATGACCGTAAATAGAGAAAACTTTGTCTTTCAGGAGAAGAAACCCTCACTCTTTTCCTTTTACCCTATCCACAGCTTCTTAAATTTTTACATGTTATTTGCATATTGTTTTACTTATCAATTTACATAGTGTTTACTTTTTTTTTTTTTAACTACGTGTTTTTCAAGATGTGTATGACTTCAGTGGTGGATCACATACATAGTTCCCATCTGTACACACTTCCCAGGCCCTGTAAATAGGAGAAAAACCCTGTCTCTGTTCTGGCTTTTGCAGGAAGGAGGTGCTTTCCTGGTGTGGGAGGCTGGCCCCAGGAAACATGGAAATGGCCCACATGGATTATAATCATACTAAGTCAGGGCAAGGCAGGAGCAGATTCCTTGAGAGACGTCGGCTTTCCATTCACTATCTTTGCCCATATGGAGGGAGGTGATTTTCCTCTGCCTCAGGAGAGGAAGCTAGAGGCCCACAATGGCTGAAATTAACCCACAGAATGGAAATCCTGCTCCTGAGAATGTATTATTACCAGCCAGCTACCCATTCTCACTGTGTTTCACGTGCTCTCTGAAAATGGAGTTGCAACCTGCCCTCTAGGGTTACGGGCCAGATCCAGGTTAAACAGTGCAGAGAGGGAGTGCTTAGTGCTTGTGGTCCTTGCAGGGGATTGGTCTTGCTGCCCCTGGACAGGTGAGGTGACAAGGTGCAGGCCAGAAGAAAGACCAAGGGGAACAGGGGCTCAGAGAATGTCAGAGCTGCGGACACTGGCTGCCCCGGTGACTGTCCTAAGACCTCGCCAACTATAAGTGCTTCTCATTTCATGGGCCTCTTGGCATGTGTTCCAGAACATTTATTGGAATTCAGTACAGAAAAACCAGACTTTTAACAATTGAAATCCCTTCCTAGCCAACGCATGTTGACTTCTTCTCCATATAAAAGGAAACTCTAAATTTGAGATACTGTGACTTTATTTTCTTCCATGCCTTGTTTCTAAGCACAGCAGTTGTACCCTTCGATGAATAGTTTATGTCTATTCATGACCAGGTATGTCAGGTCAGCCATGAGCAGCGGAACTTCATAAAGGCAGGACAATGCTAGGTCTGCAGTGCTCTGGGGAGGGGATATGGTCAGCATCTCCATGATGCCCCACCGTGCACTCCACGAATCAGACTTAGTGATCTTTAAAACTACAAAACTCGTGCCCTTTTTCTTCCTATCCAGTTAATTTCTTTCTTTTTTCCATTCTCTCCAAACATAGTTTTAAACTTTTCTCCAATTCTGCTGTAAAGCTTGTCTCCCTTAAAATTTCACTTCTGTGTTTTTCATATTCTCACCCCAAGAGTGAAGGTCATTTTACCCTTATTTCATATTTGTTGGCCAGCTCCATTATTATATCTTAACGTTTATTTTGTACTTGCTATCCAGAATATTCGAAGTCTTCTAATAGAAACGCGATGATAATAAAATTGTACGATAGACAGATGAAATTCAAGACCACTTTCTGACATACTCATTGCTTCTTAGGATGCTGTGCGTTTTGTATGTAGAATATAAGATAAAATAAAAAGTTACATTGAATAGAGCTGGGTTCATGACATTGTTGTTTCAGTGTTAGATGGGCTTGTAGAAGAGGAAAGAATAAACTATCAGAAACAATTTAACTGTGTAAATTAAAAGGAATTCCAGAGGGTCATAAGTTTGTCCTCTGTTAAGCTTGACATTTCTGGCTTAATTTATATTGTGGTTGTGCCTTTCAAAGTAACGACGTGGGGTGCTTGGAAGAACAATTAGGAAAGCTTGTGACTGGGATGAGAATATTGACAGGTGATTGTTCAGATGGAAACAAAAGTGCGTTTTATGCAGATGATCTATTTCCTCTTTCACACGGGGAATCAAAACTGTGCAGCATGGAAGCACCCTAGCCTCAGGAGGAAGAGTGTCAAGCTGGGAGTCCAGCTCCGACTCCAAGGTCTGGGTATAGATCTGAAACAACAGAGGAGGACAGTGTTTAGAGGTGTGGGCCCCTGCCTGTAGAAGAGGGAGAGAGTAGCAGGGTGCACCTGTAGGGCTATGTGGGTGAAGGTGCAGCCACTCAGGCCATGCCTGGGACAGAGTGACCATGCAGTACCCATGAGCAGTGCTGTCACCACCACGTCTTCCTGATTTGGCCTTTACACTGGGGTAGGGTTTGGCCTGAACTCCCAAACTGCCCTCGGGCTGGTCTCCTCCTCTATACTCTGCAGATTATATCCCTTGACACCCCTTCAGAGGAATGTCTGGGGGGGATTTCGAGAGGCATGCACTCTTCATTGACCGGGTGGCAGGGGTAACAGAAATCTACTGCATCACTGCAGCTCCCTGGACAAGACCCACTCTACAGGAGTGGGGGAGAAGCTGTGTCATCAGCAGACCTCTGATTTGTAAACATAAAGTCAAAACTCTGACGCTGGGGTGTCTCTGAGAGAAAAGAGAAAGATCCCTTCTTCTGTGCCATGACCTTGGGAAGTCAAAGATAATGAAAATGCCGTTGATAGCCGATAGTGATGCTCCATCTATTTGTACCTCGCTAATGATGTTCGGCCGTGAAGCCTGTGAGATCTTGTGTTGCAGCGTGGTTTGGCCCTAGAGCCCTTGCATGCTAACCCCAAGTAGAAGACTAGCCCGTTTGCATGCAGCCGGACGCTGCCCCTGACGACATAAGCATGTGTGAGAGCTTGACCCACGCCACTCTCCCTCGGCTGACGTCTTCCCCAGTCCTGTGTGTGGCCTCATTCACTGTGGTACGTGTATAATACCTTCATCATCAGTTTCACTAACCTGAATGCTCGCTCTCCGGTTTAGCATTCTGCCGAATGGTGCACTCCGCGGATTCACCCCAACCTCTGTCTTTCTGATTTCTTTAGATATTAGGTTGAAAAAGCTTGTTGATGAACGGGAATGCTTATTGGAACAGGTAACCATCTTTTTATTACTTTGAGTTCCCCAACAGGCAGCCCCTGAGCCTGAGAACCTCCCCATACTTACTTTCTTGCTTTCTCGGGAAAACCCTAACACATCACGCCTGAAAGCAATTACCAAGCCAGCCTGTGCCCTTACTACTTCTTTCCACATAGGACATCGCAAGTCATGTGAGGTTCAAAGAGGATGTCCCAGCGACTCGAGGCGGGGGGAACTGAATGTGGTTCGCTCTATGCTGATTGCTGTTTAGAACAAATATTTACGTAGAAGGGGCTAGATGAACCGTCGAGAGGCCGGTGCTAACAGCACTTCTCTGGCTCAGCGAAGTCGGTCTGGGGGGTCCCTCAGTGATCAGCACCCCTTTCCAGAAGGTACTTCTTCTTGGTGCAGCTGACCAAAGTTGTCAACCTTTGTCGCATTCTTCCACCTCCAGAAACACTCACCAACGGTCCTGCTCGGTCTTTTTGTGCGCAGGGCTGTTCCTCAGTCCTTCTAGGATCACTTTCTGAGGAAACTCAGTTCCTCTCAGTTTCCTACATAAGCCTAATCAACAGTATTTTGCTGTACTGTTTACAATTCCTCGGAAGGTTGTTCTCGAAATCGGGGAAAGCACTCAATGTGGTAGCTGCATTGAGGTTCCTGGGATCTTCTAAAAACAAGTTTCCATCCTAATTCTGTAGGCATTTCCTTAGAGCAGTGCAGCATACCAGTGGGCAGTCTGTGCCTGAGTTTTTGCTCTGCTCTCTGCTGGCTGTTGGGGGAGGAGGCCGCTTCCACCGGGGCCACAGAGGTCAGAGGTTAACAGGACAAGGGCTGGAGACTGCCCATCAGACCGGAACTTTCTGCAGTCCTGGCTGCTGACCTCCTTTCCGGCTCAACATGACTCCGCCACAGGGAGCAGAGCTGGGCAGAGGCCAGCTCTCTGAGCAGGGGCTCTGTGAGGGAGCACGCAGTTCTGTTAGGCCTTCCGGATGGTGCTTCTGGGCCTGGAAGGCTTCAGAAGGCCCTGCCCAGCTTTTAAGTGAAGAATGTGAAGGTGACTAGTGCACTGACTTGCTAACAACTCTGAGATAAAAGTTTAAAGTATGTTATGTATAGTCTCCTGAATTCAAGAGGAATTTCAAACTTAGAAATAACTTTTCAGGGGCGCCTGGGTGGCTCAGTGGGTTAAAGCCTCTGCCTTTGGCTCGGGTCATGATCCCAGGGTCCTGGGATCCAGCCCCACATCAGACTGTCTGCTTGGTGGGGAGCCTGCTTCCCCCCTCCCACACACCCGCCTGCCTTTCTGCCTGTGATCTCTCTCTCTGTCAAATACATAAATAAAATCTTTAAAAAAAAAAGTAACTTTTCACCCAGAGTTACAAAATAATTTTTGCCTGATATGGTGAACCTGATTCCATTTTCACCCATTATGCTCTTACTTCCTGAGAAGAGTACCAATGGGCCGAGGGTGTTCATCTCTTTATTTGGATTGGTTATTAAAGGTGAGAGACACCCCCCACCCCAACTATGGTGGCTGGTGGATTGTAACCATTTACTACATTTTTCTTGTGCTTGATTACATAACCCCGATCTTTTGGGCACCTTGAAGACCCAGGAAATAACCCCATAGCAACACTCAACTGTATTATGGGGCATTGGTTTCTGCACACCTCTTCCTTTGTCATAGGCTCTACGCTCAAATTCCGGCCTCATTTAGAGTCCAGAAATTCACACATTTTATTGGTGGATGTTTTCAGATTAAGAAACTCAAAGGACAGCTGGAAGAGAGACAGAAGAACGGCAAGCTGGACAACCCGCACCCCGGAAATGACATCTTAGAGAACGGGACAGACATTCACGTAATGGATCTGCAAAGTAAATGTCCATCCTCTTGGGGAAGTAAACCCTTTACCTGTCCTGTTTGTGTGATCCTGGGGCCAGGGGAGAAAAACCGTCATGGCCAAGAACACCCGGCATTCCCCTTGGCCCCAAAAAGCCCTTGAGTACAACAGTGCAATGATGTCTCTGTATGGGATGGAACTGGAACGAGGCTGGGCAGGTGGGCAGAGTGGGGATGATCCTGTGTGAGCCTTGGGACTCGAACAGGTGCCCCCAAAATGTGCTCCAAGTTACCACCATATGATACACTGTGAGAAACGGTGTTTTCCAGGCTGCATAGGACTTCAGCCGATGGTATGGAAAAAGTAAAAGGTATTTTTCCATACAAGTAAACTAGAAAGAGGCTTAAAGGGAGATAAAATTACCCGAAGTCTACCCCCCTTCCCCTCCCTCAACCACTTCTTTGTGTTCTGTGCTCAGAGGGGCTGTCATGCCTGGCACCTGCCCAGCCTGGGCACAGGGAGAGTGCTTGCCTTCTCCTATCTTAGCTTCCCCCTCTCCTCCTCCCCCCCACCCTCCTTACTCTGTGGGGCCATAGGCCAGAACTTCCAGCTTTGCATGCCAATGACTCAGTAGGGGACTTGGATCCCAGGTATTATTGTTTTAACATTTTAAAAAGCCCAAGAGTTTAACAGATTTTCCTTCTCTTTCAACCTTTAGGGGATGCCAACAGACAGATCAGCGACCTCAAATTTAAACTTGCAAAATCTGAGCAAGAGATAACTGCATTAGAACAAAATGTATGTGTGTGTACTTTTAAGCAATAAATGGAGAGTGAAAGCGATGATTAACTGAGGTGCACTTGCTAGAACTCGCCCTGGAGGGCTTGAGCGCAAAGAGGAGCAGAGAGTCACAGAGCCAGAAAGGGCTGTCTGTGTGTTTCCTACAGGGAGAGAAAGTAGGGGAGGGAAGATGACTGGGAAGATTCTGGTTGTTATAATGGATACTAACCCTTTATAAACAATGGCTGTTTCTGGAAAATCACTAATGTGGGCTGGGGGAGGGGGGGCGGGGCTTAAAAATGTTCTTTAAAAATAATTTATTAGAAAGCATTTCACGTGGGGCCATCCCTCTTTCCCAGATTTTCTGCCTCTGTCCTTGGTTGGCTTGCTCTGGTTTCTAGATAGGGGGTGTTTATGCCTCTAGCACGTTGGGCCAATCTGGGGCAAGCTGCGTCCTCAGCCAAGGGAGAGATGAAGTTGGTACCCTAACCCCCTCAGTTATGGGTTCCTGTGGCTAGCACTTTGGGGAGTTTTAGAGGAAACAGAAATGAGGATAGCACGCCTGGGACCAGACGAGTTTAGGAAGCAGGCTTTTGGTCTCAGTGGACTGAAAGTCTTAAGTGGGTTGTGGCTGCTCCTGTCCCTCGCCACAGGCCTGGCTGTGGAATGCCATCCTCAAGCCTCCTTCCTTTCCTCTCTACTAGTTCCTGGCCTTTCTTTCTCCCTTGCTTCCTCCCCACCATGCCACCCCAGGGAGAGTGACAGGAGCTGAGGCCCTGGCTGAACCTTTGTCCAGAGCATCATTCTGCCTCAACATACCTCTCCTGCAGAATGGCCCCACGTCGGGGGAGCAAGGGCAGCACTGTGGGAGCCACGCCTTTGGACTAGGGTCAGAAAGGGGAGGGGACCCTCACAGCAATCAGCACTGGGCTGCCCAGAAGGGCTCACTTGGCTAGAACCTATACACAGCCCAAGGTGCTAGGTCTTAATGATTTGCATGGTCTGTCCTGCCATTTGATAACTTTGCCTTTTGATTCCACATGTGATAAAGCAACTGGAGAAAGAAAACAGGCCTGTTAATTTACACATAGGATGTTTCCCTTCCTTCTAGGTAATAAGGTTAGAGAGTCAAGTATCCCGTTATAAATCGGCTGCTGAAAATGCCGAAAAAATAGAAGATGAACTTAAGGCCGAAAAACGGAAACTCCAAAGAGAGGTAAATTTTCTAGGCTGTTGGCAGGGAAAGAATGGGAAATGATGGTCTGTCAGCTGAGAGAGCTTCTGCCCCTCCCCCACCCCAGACTTTTCCCCGGGCCTGGCGCCAAAGCCACCCCAAAGGGCCTCGCCAATGCTCCTCGCCAATGCTCGCCAATTCAGCCTGGGGCTGAATCCCAGGTCTCCCCATGATGGTGGCTGTGGGGCATTTGTAGGTAGCCTCTTCTCTCCCGCTTCTCTCAAGTTCTTCTTGGTCTTTGATTTTCTGCGGCTTCACCCTCATGCATCCTCTGCAGGTTTCCTACTGTTGATTCTGCTTGGGATGTATTGTCTTTCTTGGATCCATGAAGTCTGTCTCTAAGTCAAGTTTGGAAAGTTTTCACCCATGACCTCCTTACGTATTCCTCTTTCCTAGTCTTTCCACTTCCCCTCTGGGGCTCTAACCCTGAGGTGGTCAGACCCTGTCCCTGCAGCTTCCATATTTTATACCCACCTGTCCTGCCCAGCTCCTTACTGCTTTGCTGGTAGGTCTCCCCATTTACCTTTCATCTTTTTAAAGTGTGTGCATTCCTGATGTTTGCTCATTGTATGGTCGTGTATGCTTCTTTGTTAACTGTATCCTTCTCTCTTTAAAGATATTGTACAGGAACACTCTTGTGTTTTCCATGCCCACCCAAGGACTGACCCATGTTCAGTCTTGGCAGCTCAAATTCCCTTGCTGGCTCAGAAGGCTTATCCTTCGTGTGTTTGGTGTCTTGTGAAGTGATGCTTGATTTTGATGTGCGGGTCCTCGGGGCCTGACTTGGGGAAATTTCCTGCAGAGGGGGCTTGCTTCTGCTTCTGCTTCTGCCTCTGCTAGTGAGAGGGGATGCAGGGAGGCTAACCCATGCCAGGACCCCAGGAACCCCCCACCCCCAAAAAGGCCTTTGGATCAGAGGTAGAGCTGCAGTCTCCGTTCTGAGGATGCGTGTCTCCGCAACCACGGGGCAGTCGTACCCCCACCTGTCCGCCCTGTGGCCCTGCTGGTGTGGCTTCCACTCTGACCCCCAGGCTCTTGTGGCCTGGGCTCTACGGTGTGGCCATCTTGGCCTCCGCCATACTCACTTTGGTTTCTGGTTGTAGAAACCTTGCCCCCGGCTGCCCAGGCTTCAGGGACCAACTCCTCCAACTGGCCGGGGCTCAGCTCTGATTTGTTCGCCTCACTTATGTTTTGTCAGACCATTGGGACCCTCTAGACTGTGCCGTGTCTGGGGTTGAGTTGTTTCAGAGGAGGGTTGTCTAGTCATTCCTGAGGCCAGGATCTTGTGCCTTGAGTCCCTTAAAAAATAGTTAAGAAATATACACATGCACACACATACAGCTTATACTACAAGGAGCTCAGTGTGTCTAGACGACGACTGTCCTTTGCAGTGGGATGGAATCTTGGCAATCCTTTTACGTTGGGAGGAAGCAAGTTCCTCAAAGCTGCCTTTCCTCTTTGCTTCCAGCTGCGCTGTGCATTGGACAAAACAGAAGAGCTGGAGGTGAGCAATGGCCACTTAGTGAAGCGCCTGGAGAAAATGAAAGCAAATCGGAGCGCGCTCTTGTCCCAGCAGTAAACGTCAGCTCTGTCCACAACCCCGGTTGGCAGATGGAGAGCATGGTATCGTGGGCTTGCCTCCGTTCCCGTCCCTGGATTGCTGCTATGTCCCCTGCTTCCGAGAGCGTCCAGGGAGCGCTCGGCTCCCACATGCTCCCAAGCCGGCCCAGCCACCGCCCCGGCAGCCACCAGATGCCTCTGACTGCGGACCCCGAACTGGGCTGGGGCCACCACTCCAAATCCGCAGGTCATTTAACAAGCACACCGGGCCCACGGGAGCTCTGTGTCCCACGACGCGGCAGCCTCGCAACGCCACTGAACACGGCAATCAAAGTAAAGATTAAAATGCGACTTGAGTTTTCTTTTCATGTGTCTTGCTGAAAGTGGAGGGGAAATGTTACAGTGTCGGGACTCTCTTTTGGGGCAGAATCTACAATTGGAGCGACTTTGGTAGTATCTTAGCCTACGCTTTTCATACACAAACACTGTGGAACCACAAGCCATTACGAAGCAAACTCTTTCACTAGAAACAAGGGGGTGGTCTGGAAGTAAAAGTGACCTTAAGAAGACTCTTTACAGGCAACAAATGAAGCTTTTCTAAGGGATTTTTGCATCAGTTCAACCCTACGAACACTTTTTTCCAGGGTAATTAGGCAATAGCTCCACTGAAAATGACAGCTTTCCATTCGCACTATGTGACCCTTCTATTTGGACTTGAAGTTGTGAACTCCTTTTAAAGAATGTACTATTAGAAAAATTAAAGAAATGAAATGCTGAAAAGTTTTAGTAATGTGGTTTTTTATATTCTTTCTCCGCAGAGAAAGATCTTTATTCCGTATTCATTGTTCATATGTTTTGGATCATCTCTTTATTTTTTTGTGTATATCAAATTTTATAATTTTTATTTTCCTAGTTAAAAATTTTTCTTTTCCTACTTAAGTTTTCTTTTCCTAGTTAAAAAAAAAAAAGGTGTATTCTCAACAAACAAGAATAGCGAGTGCACTTATAAGAGTCTTAGAATATAAAGCAAACCGAGGAAGTTACACACTAAAGTCACCTACATGATCTTCTGGAGCAAACTAGAGAAAAGTTTGGCTACTTACAGATTTTTAGTTAGTCCTTGTGGATGTTGTACTTCAAGGCAGCTTGGGTCAGCAAGTCAGCTTTTCAGGATATTAGCCAGACAGTGTCACCCAAGTATACCTCATGTTGACACTTGGAGAATCCTGGTGTAAGGGACATGACCTGGGTGTATACCATTGAGACAGCACTCCTGACACAGTGCTAGAGGTCATGGGAGCCTGTTCCCCAGTACCATCTGGGTCTGGGATGCACAAGGTGACATTAGGCACAAGAGGAGTTCATGTCTCCTTGTTCCACAGACAGTTTACGGTTCAGATCTCCTTCCTGAGCACGCCACAGATAAGATCATCCAGTCCCCAACCACACATTGGTGCCCACAGACATGTTGTAGCTGCTGCATATTCAAGACCCGTGTTTTTATTTTTATTTTTTTATTATTTTATTTATTTATTAGAGAGAGAAAGAGCACAAGTAGGCAGAGAGGCAGGCAGAGGGAGAGAGGAGGAAGCAGGCTCTCCACTAAGCAGAGAGCCTGATGCAGGGCTCGAGCCTAGGATCCTGAGACCATGACCTGAGCTGAAGGCAGAGACTTAACCCACTGAGCCACCCAGGCGCACCAAGACCCATTTCTTTTTTTAAAGATTTTATTTATTTATTTGACAGAGATTATAAGCAGGCAGAGAGAGAGAGGGGAGGAAGCAGGCTCCCCGCTGAGCAGAGAACCCGATGCAGGACTCGATCCCAGGACCCTGGAATCATGACCCAAACCGAAGGCAGAGGCACTGAGCCACCCAGCCGCCCCAAGACCCATGTTTTTAATACAGAAACCTACTCTTGCATTGATCCCATGGAAGCACCAACTCTCCATGACAACATGTTTTCTATATTTCCCTAGGATCTGTCAAAACACATTGGTTTCCAACCACTACTAAACACTTCTAACTTTAGAGTTCTACTTCAGGAGCATTAAGGTTTCCAAGGTTTCTAAGTTCTTTCAAGAATGCAAGGGATCAGGGTCCAGCCCAACAATAGAAACTACCAATAATCTGAGCAGCGGAAATTTAACGCAGGGAATGATCAACCCATAGGGAATGAACTACAAAGAAAGGATGGATGAGAACTCTAAAGAATGGCCAAGAGAGGACAAATTGGGACTGAGACCTCACTAGAGAGCCTGGGGCCACCACCCATAAGGGGACATACAAGTCACAGGGTGCCAAGGACTGATGCAAGCGGGCAGGAATCCAGGGGCCAGGACTGGGGTGCAAACTTTGCTGGAGGGTGGGCACCCCTGGGTGGCACACGTTCACACCACAGGCTCCATGTGAACAAGAAGGAAGGAACCGGGAAGGGGAGTCCCTGCTTCCTGCAGGGTCCCTCCAGTACCATCTTCTTGCTGTGGTGGGACAGGTAGCACAGAGGAAATGTTTCCTTCCTTGTCTTATCCTTAAGATTTCCTCCACATCATTGTAATACAAACACGTTTAAGCAGCACAACCTCCTTATCTAGCCATCACAGATGATACTAAGAGCAAGTACACAGAGCACTCAGATTTATTGGTCTGATAGTTAGATATATATCTTCACTGGATTTTCACAAAAGCCCTGTAAGGTTACAAGACGAGGAGGCCATAGCCCAGGGAGTTAACAGGCTGCAAGTCTTGCCACCACTGGTAAGAGGAGGGCTACTTGTCTCACTGATCCTGGGAAGATAGCCTGCCCCAAATCTGTGGCTCCAAAGAAGTCAAACCTTCAGTCTCTACCTTTCCCACCAATCTTTACAGAAATAGCAAATCGTTTTACACACACTTCTGAATCCAGAAGAAGATAGAACAGGATTTTTAAGTTTATTTCATAGAATATGAATTTTCCTCAAATGTCGCTATATGGAATTTGTTGCTGGCTTTTCTCATCTCTGAATTTTCAACCACACACCACTGATATTCTGGGCAGAATCCTTCTTGCTTGCTGGGCAGCTGTCCTGTGCATCAAAGGAAGCTGAGCAGAATGCCTCGCTCTACCCACCAGATGCAAATAGGTCCAGCCCGCAGTCGCGACAGACGTCACCCAAGGGAAGCACCCTACCCCCCATTGAGAATCATGGCTTTCACCTGAATTATAAAATTGGGAGAAGAGAAGAGGTGGCTGAAAATCTGGACCAGGATGCTTATTGAATGTTTCCTACAAGCTGGCCACATTTTTAGAACTAAAGTGGCATTTAAGACATTTAGGACATAAAGAAACCCATTCAAAAGACATTGTAAATGCACAATATCGGTAGATAACGTTAAGTTAAGCACAGTTCAGAACTTCAGTGAGGTGCTATGTTCCATTGTTCATTTCTGATGTCCCATTTCAATTGTCTGAAATGTAAACGAAAGAATCAAAACTTAGCATTGATATTTTTGAAATTTTAGGTTATTATTTAGCAAATATGGATTTCTGCTTTGCATGAAGCTGAGCTCGTGGAGAACACCAAGACAAATGCCCACCTTAAGAAGGTGGTTCTAAGGAAGAGAATGG
This sequence comes from Neogale vison, assembly GCF_020171115.1. Taxonomy (NCBI): domain Eukaryota; kingdom Metazoa; phylum Chordata; class Mammalia; order Carnivora; family Mustelidae; genus Neogale; species Neogale vison. The sequence continues at coordinate 44,725,265 of NC_058093.1, forward strand.
CCACACATGCAGGTAATCACAGAAGAGGGCAGCATGGGATAGCAGGGTGGGAAGTGCCAGGCAGAGACAGCCAGGTTCCAATTTTCAAACTGGGGCATAAGCATCTGGTGTGTTTCTACAAGTGGGCACCTGGGTGGCTCAGTGAGTTAAAGCCTCTGCCTTCAGCTCAGGTCATGATCCCAGAGTCCTGGGATCAAGCCTGGCATTGGGCTTTCTGCTCAGCAGGGATCCTGCTTCCACCTCTCTCTGCCTTCCTCTCTGCCTACTTGTGATCTCTGTCTGTCAAATAAATAAAATCTTAAAAAAAAAAAAATTTCAGGATGGGTGAAAACAAATACTTTGAAAACAAAGAGGATATGGTGCCTTGCGGAGACATACCAGAACCTGAGGCAAAAGGAAAAGTTAGGAATACCGATATGGATACTTGGTTCATCTTGGATTTCTCACTACTTTTCTTTTCTTCTCTCTCTTTTTTTTTTTAAGATTTTATTTATTTATTTGACAGAGATCACAAGTAGGCAGAGAGGCAGGCAGAGAGAGAGGGGGGAAACAGGTTCCCTGCTGAGCAGAGAGCCCAATGCGAGGCTCGATCCCAGGACTCTGGGATCATGACCCAAGCCAAAGGCAAAGGCTTTAACCCAATGAGCCACCCTGGATTGCTCACTACTTTCTTCCTTAAAGGAAATTAAAATATCATTTGTCTTGATTCCTGGGTGTTCGGCGCTGCCTTAATTGTCGTCTTCTCTCCCCGACCCCCGCCTGAGTTGGGGAGTCTAACGGACAGCCCAAGGGCAGACGTCGTGCCAGGCCAGAGAAGGGACACCTGTCGCAGAGGGCTGCCCCCCCCCACCCCTGCGGGCGGCGGGCTCCGCGGGAGCTGGGCCCACGCCAGGGTGCAGCTGGACCTGTGCTGGCAACTCTCGGGTCCCAGGTCTTTGCACCACGGAGCCACGCAAGCCCAGACTCCAGGGCTGCCCTGAAGGAACTAATTCCGCCCATTCGGAGGTGCTCTCCTGCGCCCGCCTCCGCACCACGCCAGCCCACCACCTCGTTCGTCCGTGCCGGGCCAATCACAGGCCGCCCGCGCCGACGCCGACCAATGGGAGCGTCCACCGAGCGAGGGGCGGGCCGCCGGTGTCCGTTACCCGACGCGCCCTGCGGCAGCACGAGGAGAAACTCGGCCCTGAGGCGGCGGCTGAGGTCCGGAGTCTCTCGTGCGGTGGCGGCGGCGACGGCGGCGGTGTGGCTCTGAGGTGCGATGGGCATAGACTTGGGCTGGCGGGGAGCAGGCCGGGTGCCTGGGGGCCGCTATAGCGAAGCCCAGTTGAGTCGAGCCCCGGAGGCGAGGATCCTTAGCGGCTGGGGGCCCGGCGGGGTAGGCCGCCGCTCTGGGTTTGCGCAGTGGTGTAGACGCTCCAGAATCCCCCAATTTGGTACCTTCATATTCGATCCTGAGTGTGGTCCGCTGCCTTACCTTGCAGGCGCTAAGGCGGCCTTGGTACCCCAAGAGCGGGCCTAGAGCTAAGAAGCGGGACTGTCGTGTAGATGGAGTTACTTCCGGCGGGAGGCGGAAATCCACCTGCGTGTGCATCGCTGTGACAGGTGTTCACGGGTCCCCTGCTACGGGCGGACCCAGCTGGATAGACGGACAGCGGACCCAGACTTCCCGAAGTGGGTGTGTTGGCCAGGCCAGCAGGGGTTCCCGCAGCGGGGGTGTCTGGGGGGACCTGGAGGGGGAAGGGGAGTTCCAAGTGGTTGGCGGAAAGTGGGACACGGCAGCCAGGGAGAACGCACGGGGCTCACCTGTCGAGGACGTGGTGTTTGTTTTTTTTTTTTTTTTTTTAATTTTATTTATCTATTTGACAGAGATCACAAGTAGGCATAGAGGCAGGCAGAGAGAGAGAGAGAGGAGGAAGCAGGCTCCCCGCTGAGCGGAGAGCCCGATGCGGGACTCGATCCCAGGACCCTGAGATCATGACCTGAGCCGAAGTCAGCGGCCCAACCCACTGAGCCACCCAGGCGCCCCCCCCCTTTTTTTTTAATTCAATAAAAAGCAGTACATGTTCTCAAAATTTATTCACACTTGATCATAAAAGCATAAACCCATTTTTCAATCAAATAAATGATAATGCTTTCCTCAGTTCAAAGCAGGGGCCAATGACAGAAGTCTTTGCAACTTTCTTTAAATGGCATTTAACAGAAAATCAGAATAAGAATAAATAAGAGAGGTAAAAGGAAAACAATGACATGAAAGAGCTACTGCCAATCCTCCGCAGTTAAGTGACAATTCCCAGGTAAAAGTGAGGAGGTGGAAGAACACAGGGAGCAAAGGAAAAGGAGAGAGTCTTCAGAGAGGCTTCATTTTCCATGACTGAGTTGAGTTTCTCTGGCCAAGTTCAACCTTGACTCCAAGAACAATTACCTAACAAACCAGTTAAATATGAAATAATTAACCAAATATTCTGACTGGAAGCATTTATAGACTTCCCATCTGCTAGATGGTGAAAAAAAATTCTTACTTTTATGACAAATCAGACCCGAATCTACACTGAGATGTCCATCATCTCAATTTCACACAGTATGTATGCCTGACCCAGGCAAAGGCAAACAAATAGATGTAGCAGCAGCAATATTACCTGATCATATAACCAATTCGCTTCACAAACTGCCTGTAGACGCAGAGCCCAGGCAGGGGGTCCTGCGGGGTGTTTAATCTGCATCCAAAGAGTAGTGACATCTGTTGCTGAGCTTTAAGCTGGGGTTTGAACTAATCCTGCATTCTGGAAAGATTGTTCTGGCCGGACAGGAGGTCATTGCTGCAGTCCGTGTGAGAGTCAGCGGTCCTTTACAAAAATGTGTCAGATGCTAAAACTGACAGGACTTGACAGGGATGGAGGAGGTGTCAAAGGAGAGTCCTACGGGTGCTGGCTGGGTTCTGGGATTGAAAACACAGGAGGAAATCGTTTGGTAAATAAGAACCGAAAAAACAGAATAGAAATGGGTATGTACCTAGGAGTGGAATTGCTGGATCTTATGGTCATCCTCTGTTTAGTTTAATGAGGAACAGCCAGATTGTTTTCCATACCGGAAATTGTTTTATCCACTCACCAGCAATTTTGAGGATTCCAGTTGCTTCATTCCCTTGCCAACATTTCTATTCTGTGTGCGCTTTTTTTTTTTTTTAAATAGCCATCCTAGTGGATATAAAGTAGTGCCTCATTATAGGTTCGATTTGCGTTTCTCTAATGAATACTGATATATTGAGAATCTTTTCATGTGTTTATTGGCCACTTGTGTATCTTTGAAGAAATGTTAATTCAAGTATTTTGCTTGTTTTAAAATTGGGTTGTTTGTCTTTTTGTTGCTGATTTGTTAGTGTTCTTTATATATTTCACATAGTTGACCCTTACCAGAAGTGTGATTTGCAAGTGTTTTTTTAATACTAAAATTTTTCCTTTTGTCCAAGTTTTTGGTGTTGAATATCTGTACATATTTAAGAATGAAGCTTGCATGGGCGCCTGGGTGGCTCAGTTGGCTGAGCAACTGCCTTCGGCTCAGGTCATGATCCCGGACTTCCAGGATCGAGTCCCCCGCATCGGGCTCCCAGCTCCCTGGGGAGTCTGCTTCTCCCTCTGACCTTCTCTCTCATGCTCTCTCTCACTCATTCTCTCTCAAATAAATGAACAAAATCTTTTTTTTAAAAAAAAATGAAGCTTGCAACACGTTGAATGCAGATTTGAAGGCAGAATCGGACATGAACGAGAATCCATCTTGTAACAACAGATATTAAAGAGAGTGGCAGAATTTTAATGCTCTTTTTGCTAACTTTTTTGAAAATACACATTTTTACATTCAAAGTGCTGCTTAAAGGGCGCCTGGGTGGCTCAGTGGGTTAAGCCTCTGCCTTTGGCTTGGGTCATGATCTCAGGGTTGTGAGATAGAGCCCTGCATCGGGCTCTCTGCTCAATGGGGAGCCTGCTTCCCTTTCCCCCTCTGCCTGCCTCTCTGCCTGCTTGTGATCTCTCTCTCTGTCAAATAAATAAATAAAATCTTTAAAAAAATAAAAAATAAGGTGCTGCTTAAGTAATGGGTTTATGAGTGTTTATGAATAAATATTTAGAAGTTTTCTATTTTAATTCTAATAATGTAAGTATTAGTAGGTATTAGCCACATAAACAAATACTCTTTGGGGTTCTCAATACTTTATAACAATGTGAAGACTTCCTGGGTCCAAAAAATAAGAAACCACTGATATATTCTAAGTCATTTTGATAAGTTAGTTTTCTTTTCATCTTAACTTTTATTTTAAATACTTTCCTGGAATTCCTAGAGTAGGATCTTTACTGACTTAAATAGAATCCCTTAAGCCAAGAGTTAGTAGAAATTTTTAGATGTAATATAAAAGTCTATAAAACCTCTATTTATGTGTGTATGTGTATGTTCTCGGGGAAGTGAATGTGAGACTTCTATAAAATCTTTGGAAACTCCATAACCACAAACATTAACAGCCACTAGCCAGACTTAAGGCGATAAAAATAATAAAAGGTTACTAAGCTCTTGGTATTAGGCCAGATTTTTTTCCGTTATTAGCTAAAATCAGTTTCTGAAACACTAAATTGGAGGCTGAATACTTCCAGTCCAGATTATTCCTAAACCTCAAAATTGTATATAAGTTTCAATTTGTACATGTTAGAGGCACTTAGAACTTGTATGTATTAAATAAATTCATCATCTCTATTTCTTCACACCCAAAAGCAAAATAATATAAATGTATTCCTTCTCCTTCGTTCCTAGTTCAGTGAGTATACCATCAATGATAGTGAGTTCACTTTTATACATATTAAGTCTAGTTGTCTTGTCTCCTCTTGTTTTACCGGTGGGTCATCCAATGTTTTACCGGTGGGTCATCCAATAGTTGTTCTTGTAACTTGAGAAGCTCTATTCCCTTTGAGATGTTCTTTGTTAGTGATTGGCCCCTATGTAAGCTTTATGATTTAGCTTATGTCACTTTCTTTATAAGCTTTTCCTTACCTTTATCAATTTATCCATGCTATATTATTGTCTACTTAATTATTGTGAAATCCAAAGTAGATATAGGTTATATTTTTCTTACTCAGCTAGAATATTAGTTTTTAATTGCTTTTTAAAATACAACTCTCAGTTTTAAAAACTCAAAATGCATTTGTGTGTGACAGTATATCCTTTATGTCAAAGTAAATACCAAATAGATTTAGTAATCAATATGATAGCCGACTCCTACTTGCTTGTCTTGTAGATTTTAGTTTAAAAGACAATTCCTCAGGAAAGCCTTCCCTTAAACCTTTAACCCTTAGTCTGGCTCTTTTATTTATTTATTTTTTAAAGATTTATTTATTTATTTGAGGTGGGGGGAGAGGGAGATAGAGAAAGAGAGAATCTCAAGTAGACTCCCACTGAACTTGAACCCTGACTCAGGGCTCAATTCCATGACCCATGAGATCACGACCTAACATAATGGCTCTTGTGTCAGGCTCCTTGCTTAGTGGGAAGTCTGCTTCTCCCTGTCCCTTTGTCTCTCTCTCTCCACTTGTTCTCTCTTGCTCTAGAACAAGCAGGGTAGAGCAGCAGAGAGAGAGGGAGAGAAATTCAAGCAGACTCCATGCTGAGGGGGGAGCCTGTGATTGTGACCTGAGCCAAAATCAAGAGGTGGACACTTAACCAACTGAACCACCCAGGTGCCCTGGAATATATATTTTTAAAGAGTGTCCCAAGTTTGAGATAGGGGACCCTATAAGAAGTTATATGCTCTCTCTCTATTCTCCTATTCTACTTCTGGAAATTGCTTCTTTGTTATATGTCCATCATGTTTCATAAGGGCAGAGGCTGATCACCCCTATATTCTTAACACTTAACATATGACTTAGCAAATATAAGTTCAGTCATTATTGACTTATATATTAAAGAATGATTCTCTAGAGAAGGATGGGTATACATTCCTGACACTGGAATGTAATTTCTTGGTAATAGGGTAGGTATATGTTTAACATCATTAGAAACTTAGAGTTTTTCAAAATGGGTTTTAGCAATTTGCATTCCCTTTATCAGTGTTGTTATGAATTCTAGTTTGTCCACACCCTCACCAGTATTGGCTGTTATCAGTCCTTTTTTTTTTTTTTTTTTTTTTGCCTTTCTGATGAATGTGAAGTGCTATGTTGGTGATTTAAATTTGCATTTCCCTGGGGCTCCTGGGTGGCTCAGTGGGTTAAGCCGCTGCCTTCGGCTCAGGTCATGATCTCAGGGTCCTGGGATCGAGTCCCGCATCGGGCTCTCCGCTCAGCGGGAAGCCTGCTTACTCCTCTCTCTCTGTCTGCCTCTCTGCCTACTTGTGATCTCTGTCAAATAAATAAATAAAATCTTTAAAAAAAATAAAAATAAAAAATAAATAAATAGATTTGCATTTCCCTGATGACTAATGATCCTGAGCACTTTCTCTATGCTTAAGAGCAATTCATATGCCTTGTGTTATGTATGTGTGAAGTAATACCCAAGTATTTTATCCCTTTTTTTATTAGATAATCTTTTTTTTAAGATTTTATTTATTTATTTGACAGATAGAGACCACAAGCATGCAGAGAGGCAGGCAGAGAGAGATGGAGAAGTAGGGAGCCCAATGAGGGACTCGATCCCAGGACTCTGGGATCATGACCTGAGCCAAAGGCAGTGGCTTTAACTTACTGAGCCACCCAGACCCCCATTAGATAACCTTTTTTAAATTGTATTTGTATTCATTCTTTACATAATCTAGGTAAGAGTCCTCTGTTGGATATATAAATTGTGACTATTTTCTCAGTGTTTGTCTTTTCACTTTTTCAGTGGTGTCTTCTGAGGAGCAGAAGTTTTAAATTTTTTGTGGAAGTTTAAATTAGCAACTTTTTAATTAATACCTTTTGTATTCTAAGAAATCTTTGCCTCCCCCAAAGACATGAATATATTCTCCTGTATTTTCTTGAGAAAATTTATAGGTTTGATTTTTGCATTCAGAAATGTGATCTATCTCACTTCTGTTATATAAGATGTAAAGTAGGGAGTCTAGGCATTTTTTCTGCCTTTCAGAAATCTAGCTATGTCAGCACCATTTATTAAATATGCCCTAGCCCTTCCTTTCCACGTTGAACTGAATTAGTACCTGTCTCAAAAATCAAGTGGCTCTCTTTCCAGACTCTCATAATTTGTTCCTTAATCTATTAGTCTAAATACTACACTGCAGGGCGCCTGGGTGGCTCAGTGGGTTAAGCCGCTGCCTTCGGCTCCGGTCATGATCTCAGGGTTCTGGGATCGAGTCCCGCATCGGGCTCTCTGCTCAGCAGGGAGCCTGCTTCCTTCTCTCTCTGCCTGCCTCTCCATCTACTTGTGATTTCTCTCTGTCAAATAAATAAAATAAATAAATAAATAAATAAAATCTTTAAAAAAAATACTACACTGCAAATACTCTAGCCTTATAAATAAGTCTTGAAATATGTGTCATTTAATTTTCTTCTAAACTATTTTGGCTACTCCAAGTTCATTGCATTTCCATGTAAGTTTATAATGAAATTGTCAACTTCTACAAAAAACAAAATCATTCTGCAGTTTTGATTGAAATTGTGGTCAGTCTGTATCTCAGTTTGTAGAGAGCAGATCTTAACAATATTGTCTCTTGATCCATGAACATGGTGTATCTCTCCTTTTGTTTAGTTCTGCCTTAATTTCTCTTAGCAGTGTTTTATAGTTTCAACATAAAATTTTTACACATCTTTCATTGCATTTAAACACCAAGTTTTTAATGTTTTGTGATGCTTTTGTAAATGATACTCTTCTAAAATTTTCATTTTCCAAATGTTTGTTACTAGAGGATAGAAATGCACTTGACCTTTTATTTTTCAACTTTGCTTAATTTACTTATTGTTGTAGTAGTTTCTTTCTATATCACTTTGTTTTTTCTCTGTACATTATTATATGATCTGTGAATAAAGACTGTTGTACTTTTTTTTCCCCTCCAATCTGTATGCCTTTTATTTATTGTACTGCCTATGACATCTAGTACATGAAATAAATGTAAGAGAGTAAATGTCTTATTTTTGACAGAAATTATTCAATTTTTACTATCAAATATGTTAGCCATACAGTTTTTTATTCTTTTGGTTTTTTTGTAGATACCCATTATTAGATTGAGGAAATTCCTTACTGTTTTTTTTTTTTTTTCTGAGAGGTTTTACCATTAATAGGCTCTGAGCTTTAACAAATGTTATCAAGTTCTTCTTCTGCATCTCTTAAGATAATCCTGTGATTTTTCTTCTTTATTCTCTTACTGTGGTCAATAATTGATTGCTTTTAATGTTGCCAGATTTGCTTTGCAAAAAAGTTATTTTAGGCTATAGGAGTCTATGTGCATGAGAGCTGTTGGCCTATTTATTCTTTTCTTGCAATGTCTTTCTTAGATTTTGGTATCAAGCTTATGCTGAATTTCTAAAACATATTGGGAAGTCTTCCCTCTTCCTTGTCTTTCTAAAGAACTTTGTCTAAAATTGAATTCTAAGGGGCGCCTGGGTGGCTCAGTGGGTTAAAATTGAATTCTGCCTTTATTTCTACTTTAGTTGATGGGTAGAATTCATCAGTGAAACCATCTGCATCTGGAATTTTCTTTGGGGAAAATTTTTATTTACAGGTTTAATTTTCTTAAGAGATATGGGACTATTCAGATTGTTTATATATTCTTATATCCATTTTGGAAGGTTGTGGGTTTCAAGGAACTGTGTCTGAGTTTTAGAATTTATCAGATAATGTTGTTCATTATATTCTCTATTATTTTAATGTCTGTAAGTTTCTATAGTTATGTCTCCTTTATCATGCATGATATTGGCAATTTTTGCTTTTTTTCTTGAATGTTCTGTGAAGAGTTTATAAATTTTAGTAATCTTCAAAAATTTGGATGTGTTCCTTTTTTGTCTATTCATTTACTTTTATTTACCTCTCATTATTTCCATCATACTTTGGATTTAATTTATAATTTATAATTTTTCTAGTTTCTTAAGACAATAATTGATTTTAAACCTTTTTCCTTTTCTAGTATAAGGTCTTAAAGCTATACATTTCTCTCTAAGCACTATAAATTTTGATATGTTGTATTTTCATAATCATTTAGTTAAAAAAATTTTAATTGCTGTTGTGATACTGGTTTTTATCCATGAATTATTTATAATTTTTTTTTTTTTAATTTCTAAATTTTTGGTAAGTATGGGATGCCTGGGTGGCTCAGTTGGTTAAACATCTGACTCTTGATTTCAGCTTAGGTCATGTTCTCAGGGTACTGGGTGCATCCTGTGGTGGGTGTGGAGCCTGCTTGGGATTCTCTCTCTCCCTCTTCCTCTGCCCACCCCGCCTTGCAAAAGAAGTATTTGGGAAGTTATCCTTTTCATTATTCTTAATTGTACTGTAGTCAGAAAACATACTTTCAAGCATATGGAAGATTCTGGCCATGATATAGTAACAGAAATTGGATTTATCATGTTGCCACGAAACAACTTGAAAACTAGGCCTTGTGTATGAAACAACTGTTTCCAGATACTGGGCAATAGGCAGTATAAGGCTGTGATTTCCAAAGGAAAGAGAACATACAACATGATCCGTATGGAGCCTGGCTTCCTACCTGGAACACATTTGCAGATCAGTAGCTGCATACTAGCTACCGTGGGATGTGTTAGCTTGCTCGGGTAATGAAACCAAATTTGGTAGAACAGCTGTGATTGGAGTCACCACCTAGTTAAATTTGTGGTAGTCCACTGTCATCTCCAAGATCCATCTCTGTTCTGCACAGGTCAAATATGAGAGTTGAATGGAGATGTGGGAATCACAAACTTTGCATTTTTCAAGTCCTTGGTGATGGCACTAATCTCTGCAATCCCTTCAGGAATGTGATACTGCTTTAATTTACCATTTTTCTAGGTAGAGGCAATACTAATGCCTTCCTTTTGGCTTTTCCCGCCATAATAGCCCTCACTCAACAGGTTAGGGAACCACTGTAAGAATTCTGCCATCTGTTAATCTGTTATGTCTCTTACAATAATGCGTTCTGAAACTGGGAAAATAACCACAGGATGGGATCAGGGACCCAGTGGACCTATAGCAAAATAGACCTGAGCTAAAATTACATTGCTCATCTGACCTCCCTAAGTCCCTACTCTGATTGGAGGGCTGGGCCACAGCGACATTTTGGATCTCCTGAAATCAATGTCAGTTCAGAGCCAGTTGTCTGATTATTTCTTTTTCCCCAATATACAGTTAGTTTGGTAAGAGGCTAACCTTTTCAGAAAGGCTAGGAGAAAGATTAGTAATTTTAATTTTTAGTAGTGTGTGTTTAGGGTCCTTCTTCAAGAGGACCCAGCCTCCTCTTCATTCAAGGGGTGCTGAGACTACAAACTGGCACAGGTCTCAGAATTGATTGAGGGGCCAAAACTCCTTTTATGATTCAGGTTAGAGTTTTGTTCACTTGACCTAGAACTTTCCTGCTTACACAGATCAAATAAGAATTTACTAGGCTTGATAGGAATTGATAAAGGACAGATCTTTAATGGCCTTTTCAATTTTTTCTATGATTTGTTCTCTGACTAGCTTTTTCTGTGAGTTTTTTAGAAACTATTTTCCTAGAAAATGGACTATTTTGGTTAAATTTTAATTTATCCATCAGAAGTGTATATAGCAATCTCAGTTTTTATAAATACTTTTTAGAAGTACTCTTTAGAAACCTCTTACCAAAGTGCTTATTTTCTCATTGCTGACTTGTGTTTCATTCCTCTCTTAGTGAGATTCATCTGATATTTATCTACTTTATTTTTTCAAAGAATAGCTTAGTTTTAGTTATCACTTTTACTCTTTTCAAATCGGTCACTTCTGCTTTTGTCTTAACTAATTCTTTTTGATCTAAGTACTATAGCTGTTTCCTAGATTCTTTTTTTTTTTTTTTTAAAGATTTTATTTATTTATTTGACAGAGAGAAATCACAAGTAGATGGAGAGGCAGGCAGAGAGAGAGAGAGAGGGAAGCAGGCTCCCTGCCGAGCAGAGAGCCCGATGCGGGACTCGATCCCAGGACCCTGAGATCATGACCTGAGCCGAAGGCAGCGGCTTAACCCACTGAGCCACCCAGGCGCCCCTGTTTCCTAGATTCTTGAGTTGACCTCTTATTAGTCTATTTAGCTAGACTTAATAACAAGTATCTGAAGTTGTGTCTTGTGGTTATAACTTTAGCCAGGTCCCATATATTTTGGAACTCTCTGCTCTCATGGTCATTAATTTGTTTTTAGTTGTTGAAGTTTTTACCATTTATTAAGTAGCTAAGTCAGGATTCAAAGCCAGACAGGCTGTCTCCATGAAGTAAGCTCTCTGCTTTATACAGTCGACCCAAACAACGTGGGTTTGAACTGTGGGGGGCCACTTATATGCAGACTTTTTTGATATTATACTGTACTATAAATGTATATACATTATGGCATTTTTTTGTTTTTAATTTTTTTATTTTTAATTTTTTGAAAAACTTTTATTCATTTGAGAGAGAGAGTGAAAGCATGAGTGGTGGGGAGGGGTAAGAGGAGAGGGAGAAACAGACTTCCTGCAAATTAGGGAGCGTGATACAAAGCCCAATCCCAGGACCCCAGGACCATGACTCAAGGCAAAGGCAGACACCCAATTGACTGAGCCACCCAAGTGCCCCACCCTTTTTTTTTAAAGAGAGAGAGCAAACAGGAGGGAAGAGGGGAAGAGAGAGAATCTTTTTTTTTTTTAAGATTTTATTTATTTATTTGACAGAGATCACAAGTAGGCAGAGAGGCAGGCAGAGAGAGAGAGAGGAAGAGAAGCAGGCTCCCTGCTGAGCAGAGAGCCTGATGTGAGGCTCGATCCCAGGACCCCAGGATCATGACCCGAACCAAAGGCAGAGGCTTTAACCCACTGAGCCACCCAGGCACCCCGAGAAAGAGAGAAAGAATCTTAAGAAGCAGGCTTCATGCTCAGTGTGTGGAGCCCAACCCGGGCCTTGATTTCATGACCCTGAGATCATGACTTGAGCCAAAAATCAAGAGTTGTGTGCCCCTCCCCCTTATTAAATTTGTAATAGCATCTTTTTCTCTAGCTTACTTTATTATAGGAATTACTATATATAATATATATAATACAAAATATGTGTTCTGCAAATGTTTAGGTTATTGGTAAGGCTTCCAGTCAATAGCAGGCTATTGTTAAGTTTTAAGGGACTCAGAGTTACACATGGGGACTTGGTGCCTCTGTGTTCAAAGGTCAGCTATAATGTCTTCTCATTGTGGCCCAGGGCGAGTGAACTTAGATGATTTGTTCAGGATCATTAATTGAAATAGTTCATTGAGAATTAGAACAAAATCAGTTTTTTTCAAACTCCCCAGGAACCTTCCACTGACAATGCCTTATCTTTTTATTTTTTTTTTAAAGATTTTTTTTAAAATTTATTTAACAGAGAGAGAGAGAGAGGGAGGGAGAGAGCGTGAGCACAGGCAGACAGAATGGCAGGCAGAGGCAGAGGGAGAAGCAGGCTCCCAGCCCACCAAGGAGCCCAATGTGGGACTCGATCCCAGGATGCTGGGATCATGACCTGAGCCGAAGGCAGTTGCTTAACCAACTGAGCCACCCAGGCGTCCCAATGCCTTATCTTTTTAGACCTATAGACAGGGAAGATAACTAGGGGCCAGAAAGCCCAAAATGATTGTGTGTGTTGACTGGACATTTCTTCAGCTGGTGTCCTCTGGAATCACTCATGTATCCATTGGGGTGCCTTGGCTTTCCTATAAGTGACTAGCTTGGACTTCCCCATGTGGCCACTGGATTCAAAGAGTCCTTGTCAGTGACTTTTTAAAAACACCTTTATTGAGGTATATTTTACTCCTTTCAGATACACAGTTCAGTTTTAATAACTTTACCAAGTGGTGCAAGCATCATACCATAAATCAGCTTTAGAACATTTTAATCCCTCCAGTAAAATCCCTTATAACCATTTACAGTTAACCCCTTTTCCCATCTCCTACCTGAGGCAACCATTATTCTATTTTCTGTCTCTATAAATTTGTTTTTTTCTATACATTGCATTTAAATGGAATCATCATTGTATGATCTCTTGTCCAACTTCTTTCTTTCAACATGTTTTTGGGATTAGTTCATGAGATTAAATGTTTCAGTTAGTTTGTTCCTTTTGTGGCTGAAAGATACTCCATTATATGGATATGGATATACTGTTTCATCGGGCTTTAATCAGTCTATAATTTGTTTTGAAACATTTTTGATCCAGGTTTGAAATCAGTGGGTCACACTGTAGCCTTCAGTACTCTGTTTTTTGGATTAAAGCTTTTAGTAGCTTAATACATTGTCCTTTAATGTTCCTTGGAAATTTTAAAAGAATGTGCCATGTCTGTTTAAATAATATAATTTATTACTTAGCTGTCAGTTCATGCTTTTACAAAAGTTATTCAAATGTTCTACCAGTTTTCTTGCACTCTGGTATTAGAATCTCTGATCATAATTGCTGTTTTGTCAAATTCTTGATTTTCTAATAGTTTTTTAAAATATAATGCCAAATTTGATAATAGTTTGATATTTATTCCTCTTCTAGAGTGCCCATCCTTGAGAGATGCAGGCTACTGCAGTGGTGAAGACAGCTTCTGGTAAAGGCTCCCACTATAATGGAGGAAACACCCAGAAAGGTGAGGGGCCAGGCCAGTTGGCTTTATTCTAGGTGGAGAGATATTAATGTAAATGGGTTAGTTCCCCCTCCAGTGTTGCTACTTTTTAAGCCTTCCTCCTAGTAAGGTGGTAAGATTCAGCACATTTTCAATTTAGCAAACTCAGGTGATTTCTGGTGAATATGTGCAGCCTACACAGGACCCCTCGGATAGATGGAAGATTTAGGAAATAAAATTCTGGTGAGCCGGAAGAGAGGATTTCTATTCAGTCAGGGCTTCAGGGTATAAAGTGGAAGGTGGGCAGGTTGGTCTCTGCTACCCAAGTTGTAGATGTTTTGTCTTCACACAAATCTGAAATTTTTCTGTGTTTATTGGTAGATGAGAAAACAAGAAATAGCAAGAACATAAAAAGCAAGATGACTGAGTTTTGTGTGCTTATGAATATATGTGGTTTTAACACACACACACAGTAGAATAAAACATAGAAGAATACTTTTATAATCCTGTGGTAGAGAAGGCTAGAGAGACAAAAGCCAGAAGTCAGGCTTTTAATTTTAATTTTTTAAATTAAAATTTTAAATTTTAATTTAAGTAATCTTAAAAAACACAGTCTAAGATTTTATATAAAGTTAAAAGATAAGCAATAAACTAGGGGAAAAATCTCATAAATATGAAAAACAAAGAATCAGTGTCCAGAATACATAACTAACTCCTATACGAATCCCTAAGAAAAACAAATAAATTTAAAAGTGAAGCTGACACTTCTAGCCTTTGCTCCAACCCCATATTTATAATGGTTTATCAGATACTCACATGTGGGGGCGCCTGGGTGGCTTAGTGGGTTAAAGCCTCTGCCTTTGGCTCAGGTCATGATCCCAGGGTCCTGGGATCAAGCCCTGCATCGGACTCCCTGGTCAGCAGGGAGCCTGCTTCCCTTCCTCTCTGCCTGCTTCTCTGCCTGCTTGTGATCTCTGTCTGTCAAATAAATAAAAGTAAAAATCTTAAAAAATAAAATAAAATAAAATAAGATATTCACATGTGGGTGTTTTATCACTGACCTCAAATGCCACTTGCTTGCCGCTGACCCCTTGTTATCTCCTCCCTCCCCTCTTGCTCTCTCTCTATTCCTCTTTATAAAGTGCATCTATCCCTTTAGCTCCAAATACTTCCATTCAACTGTAATAATACCAGGTTGTAAACCTTAGCATTATCTCAGAATGATGTCCAGGCAGGTGATAGCCAGTTGGTAGTCATGAAATCAGTTTAGCTGATTGTGATCAACTTTTTAAAAATAAATTAAACAGACCAGAAAATACCAAAATGTATTGGTCATAGAGTAGTTACTGTTTTGTAGGATTTTTGTTTCACTTACATATATCCATATGTGTGTGTGTACTGGATCTTGATATAAAATGTGGTTCTGATTATGTTCTTAGTCCAAAAACTTCAACAGCCATTTTCTCTCCTTCATTTCCCATTCTTAATCAACCCCCAAGCCTTGTCAGTATGGCGCTTTTATCCCAGTCCCATCTTCTCATCCCTCTTCTGTACTTAGTCTCTTTGCCTCAGTCTCCCCTTCAAGCTTTTATTCTCATTGTTGTCAGGGGTATTTAAACTTACTCTGTTCACTTGACTACCCTTTTAAGAAGCTTTCAGTAGCTGTCTGTTGCCTTAGAATAAAAACCATAATTCTTAGCACATCATAAAAGTTCTCTTTCTGTTCTCAGCTCTTGTTAGTTCCATAGAGGTGTTTTATTCCAAAGTGGCTTATAATTTCCTGAAAATGCCATGTTCTTTAATGTAGCTGACTTTCTATGTGCATGCTGTTTGATTTGCCTGAAATAACTATTTTGTTTCAAAACACTTTTTAAATGTAAATTTCCTCTGAAGTTTACTACTTCTTTTTTCTAGAGCATTTCCCTGCTCATTAACACAACTCTGTCACTGTATTACATGTAATTGTCCTTTTTCTTACCTGTGACCCTGAGGATAACCGTGTTTGGATGCAATGCCAATGTCTTTTTTTCTTTGTTTCTGTAAAGCCTAAGGCTGTCATTAGGAGGCATCCAAAGATTACAGAGCAGCAGGGACTCCTGGGTGACTCAGTTGGTTAAGCAACTGCCTTTGGCTCAGGTCATGATCCTGGATTCCTGGGATCCAGTCCTGCACTGGGCTCCCTGCTAAGCAGGGGTCTGCTTCTCCCTCTGACCCTCCCCGCTCTCATGCTCTCTCTCTCTTTCTCTCTCTCTCAAATAAATAAATAAAACCTTTAAAAAAAATAAAACAAAGATTACAGAGCAGCTGCCTTATAAATAGCAAACACCTAGCCATTGAAAGAATTCAAGAAGAATCTTGGCTATTATCTTAGCCAACTGGGGCTACCATAATAAAATAGCATAGACTGAGTGGCTTAGACAACATATATTTGTTTTTTCACAGTTCTGGAGTCTAGAAGTCCAAATTAGGGTGCGGCATGGTCATGTTCTGGTAAGGGCTCTCTTCCTAGTTTGTGGAGGCTCCCTTCTTAGAGTGTCCTCACATGGTAGAAGGAAATAGCAAGCTCTCTGGCATTTATCCCATCTTGTGGCACTTACCTCATCCTGAAGGACCCATCCTCATGAGATTATCTGGCCCTGATTACCTTCCAGAGGCCCCATCACCAATTATTGTCATACTGGAAGTTAAGGCTTCGACAGGCATACAAATTTTGAGGGGGACAAAATTTAGTCCATAGCAGAAAACGTAAGGGTTATTTGTCAAGGGTAATGTAAAAAGTATTCATATATTGGGAAGAGCTTTGATCAGATCATATTTAAGGTCTTTTCTAGTGTTTAGCTTCTGTAATGTTAGTGATGTCAACATTTTCTTCTTTTTTTTTTTCTCTTTTAAATCAGATGTGCCTTCTAATCCTAAGAAAGAAGATTTGTTATTATCTTCCAGTGGTTGTAGCAAAGCTAAATTGGCTTTTCTTGATGATGACTGGGATTCCTTGGCAGTAGAACAAAGAGCTAATGACAAAGAAGTCAACAGTACTGACCGAATGGATTTATTGGAGCTGTCTTGTACCGGGAGTCCAGATCCTAACAGGGAGAGCAATCTCTCTCAGTCTGGCAAATTTGAGGACAGTATTGACTGTGCTTTCTTGAATGAAACGTACTCTGTACATTATTCAGAGTCAAAACTGAAGAATGAAAATCTCATTCATTTAAATTCAGAATTAGATTCTGAAATGCAGAAAAGAGAAGGGGTATTTTTTGATATTTTGGAATATCAAGATAATAAGATTGTTGGCTCTGAAAGAACCTGTAAGATTTCAGATGATGATTATAAAGAAACTGCTGAAGATGCACAAAAACATGATATAGATGAAGACTCACAGCAGGAATATCACAGTGCAGAAGAGCAAGAATACATAAGTACTTCTTTATCATTTGACCAAAAGAAAACATTGAACATACCTAATCTGGAAATGGTCGGATTGAGAAATTCAGGTTATGAAGTTGAATATGCTAGCAATCTAGAAGGTAATCATGTTAAATTGGAAAGTAATTGTAGCATCTCTCTAGATTCAATTGAAGTTTATGGACAAGAAGATGCAACTCATGTCTCCAAGTTTCAGAATTCCATTGTGTTAAGAGAATATCATGAACCAAAGCATGAAATGCGTAAGGAACAAGAGACGAGTTTGATGTACCATACAGTCTTTGATGAAATTGTACTAGGGAGTAGTCCACTTGAGAACCAGGAATCTCAATCCAAGAGTGGCTTTTTGAATCCTCAAAAAGCATTAAAAACTAAAATGTATACAGGCAAAATGAAATGTCAAATAATTGAAAGTAAAGATTTTTGTGGGAATGCAATTGTTGAGAACAAAAAGTCACACTACCTTGAAAATCCTCGCACATCACAAGACAAATCTTTACAGATGTTACTCCAGCCCTGTAAAGATTGTCAAACGTCCTGGACCGCTATTTTTGATGATTCAGTAATTTCTGCCTGTGGATATTCACATTATAAAAGCCTACAAAATAGCCCTAATCCAGCCTTAGATTTTTCTGTTACTCTTCCAAGGACTGCAGTCAAAGATAATCAGGCAGTAGAAGATAACTCCCTGAAGGTTACTAATGGCAGTACAACAAGTAAAACTTGCTTTCACAATATAGAAGGAACATGTCCCAAATTAGTGACTGATGGAGCAAACAAGACAGTCACAGTTAATCAGACAGTGGATGTTAGCACTGATTTTAGGGCTTGTTTCACAACCAGCAGGGCAACAAGTGTAAGATCTTCTGTAGCATCTACATCAAGCAATACAGAGATAACAATGATGAACAAAAAACGGCCTGGTGAATGGCCCAGTGAGAAACAGAGAAGCGTGGCTTGTAACACAGATTGGTCATGCAGTCAGGATGATGACGATGCGCCAGGGGCTGTGACAAAAGGATCACTGGGAAAATCTCTCTCAGTTGACAGTTCAAAACCTAATGAAAATTTCCTAAATCAGGTAAAGCCAATAAGATTAATAATAAAATTTTATTTGACCTTATATAGAGAGGCTGTGTATGATAAAATAAATGGTTTGTTAAATTATAACTGGGGTTCCTAATGTTTTCATGAGGGGCTGCTGGATGAGGTGAATAGATTGCTACTGAACTCTGTCCATTTTGGTGGCAGCTGTTGCCACCAAGTCAATTAGAAATTGGATTTTAGGGGTGCCTGGATGGCTCAGTGGGTTAAGCCTCTGCCTTCAGTGCAGGTCATGATCTCAGGGCCCTGGGATCGAGCCCTGCATTGGGCTCTCTGGTTAGCAGGGAGTCTGCTTCCCTCTCTCTTTGCCTGCCTCTCTGCCTACTTGTCTCTATCAAATAAGTAAATAAAATTTCAAAAAGAAAAAAAGAAAAACAAAAAATAAATTATCTGTGTTTGTCATCTATTTTCTAATTTCATTTTAAATCACGTTTTCCAGGATCCCCTGGAATTAAGAAAAGCGTCTGCTATCACAGACTTGAAGAAACATCCTGAAAGGTGAATCAGGTGTATAAACCTATAGATACACATAGGGAAAAATAAAAACAGTAATTTGCTTTTTTGGTAGAGTATTTAACCATATGGAATAATAGCCAAATGGACTTTAAGAGATCATCTGCTTTAGCCATTTGCCTTCAAACAAATAAATATTAAGATAATGTATAACTTTAAAGCTTTTCACTTACTAAGATTATATCTCAATAATTCCTTCAGAAACTCATGGCTTCTTATCTTTATTTATTCAACCCAAATCTATACTGATTTAATTATTCCATTTTCCTCAGTTCGATCCCCCTGTAGACCAACACAAAGTAGTACCTATGGAAAACTTACATATTTGAAGAAGTAAATAGCTGCTTTCACTGGAGTATTTTAATCTTGATTTTAATTCATTGTGTAATTTACTCTGCATCCATGGAGAATCTGGGGTGGAGATTTGGAGAAGAAAGGGCAGGTCTCTGAGAATTCAAATTAGTTTTCATGCTCTGCTTTCATTTACTTTTTCCTTCACTCATTCTTCATTCTCCTAATGAGTTTAATCTGGTGCTTACTTGCTCTGTCTCAAATAAATAAATAAAACCTTTTAAAAAGGGAACAGACAATACATCTAAGAACCATGTCCATCCAGAATGCTTATAACTTTAAAAAATGTTGGCCAGGGACACCTGGGTATCTCAGTCGGTTGAGCGGTTGCCTTTGGCTCAGGTCATGATCCCAGCATCCTGGGATGGAGTCCCACAGCGGGCTCCTTGCTCAGCAGGGAGCCTGCTTCTCCCTCTGCCTCTGCCTGCCTGTGCTCTCTCTCTCTCTCTCTCTCTGACAAATAAATAAATAAAATCTTTAAAAATGTTGGCCGAAGCAGTTGAAAATCTATGGATTATGGATCAATAAAGTTGATTCTGTACTTCAGAATCCTTTTTTGGTAAAAGAAAGTATAAATTGGAAACTTTCTTACTTTCTTGATTTCTAGAAAGAATGTATTTACTTGGACTTGACATCCTTACTTTCTGAAGATATAATGTTTCCTACAGTCTTTCCATCTTAGTAGAAATTGATTTAAACTTGACAGAAAATAGTAAGAAATTTAAAATCTCTTTGAGAGGCATGTCATTAACAGAGAAAAATATTTGGAATCTTACCTAATCCAGTGTTTTATTTTAAAGGGAATGTCAGCATTCTAAAGAGCCGACGAAGAGTTTGCCATCGAAGTGCTGTCAGAAAATCATGCAGAGAGCCATCAAAGCAGAGTTGCACCTTTTAAATGTTCACTATCAGATGTGCCACCGCCATTGCACTGATATTTACAAACTTGTAGTGGAGAATGGGGCAGGGGCAAATAGGTGATTGTTAACTTTAAATCTGTATCTTAGAATGTTATTATAAGCTTTACATTTATAACAAAATTTTCCTTAATTTTTATTTTTGAAAGGCAAAGTGAGGGATAGACTGTAATTGGGTTTGTTAAGTGGTTTAGGGTTAATGGACTTTAAAAAGTCATTTTAATTTCATGCAGAGGCAGCAGGGTATGTCGAGATGGTGAATCCAGTGAAAAGGCAGATTGGATGTTTCTTTATAAAGTCCAAGTATGGTTAAGTCAGCAGCAGAGTTTGTATGACATCCTGCCATATTCTTTCTGGCTTATATATTGAGGGCTGCTTCTGCTGCTCCTAGAAAAACATCTTTGGTTTTCTTTTACTAAATATTTAAAAGAAGAAGTCTTTACAAATCTGATAGAGTTAGAACTCCATGTATAATAGTGTTAAATGGATGACTTGTGTCTAAGGAGTTTGTGTCTAAGGAGTTTTGTAAATTTGACTTTTGAACAGAAATTTATCAAGTGATTCTACTAAGAAGGAATTAGGATCAGCACTACTGTCTGTTTTGGGAGACTTAAAGGTTAGATATGAGAGCTTGAAAGAAAAAATAAACAAGGGCATGGCTCTGGAAGAGCTGCCCCCTCTGGCTATGGAATCAAAATTGTTATCGACCTTGTCTACGTTTGCTTCCATGGTATGTATGTTTTATAATTAAAACTTTACTCTGTTTGCACAGAATACATTTTTAAACTAAAAAACTTTTCTTCCTTTTTTTCTTTCTAGCTGATGAAAGAAGAATCACATGTGTAAGTTATGGTTTCATCTAACATAAATTCATTAGATCTTAAAAATTGCTTAATTTGGTTAACTTTAAGTTTTCTGTTGATCCTTTTCAGAACATTGATGAGCTGTTTAATAAAATGTTTGTCTGTTTAGCTTTTCAGGACCAGATCCTGAACTAGATAATCAAAGAACACGTGATGTTGACGTCTCTTCAGGCCTAAAAAAGACACTCTCTCAAGTGAGATTTTTTTAAAAAGTAGCTCATTAATGTAAATCTGTAATTTTATGGCTTAAGCAGAGTACACCATAATTTTCAGAAGCTCTCACATCTTTTTTTTTCAGTCAGCTATCTTTGTGTAGTACCACTTGAGGGATATAACTGAGTAGAAGGAACAGTGCCCTGATCAGATGTCAGTGGTATCTGTTCATTAGGGTGGCCATCAAACCAGGAGACTGCTGAGGATGAAAGGCAGTGATTGACATTAATGACTCACCACGACAGCTGGTATAAACTTGAACTGTCTAAGGCAACCATGACTTATGGCCACTGACATGCTGGTACACTGCTTAAAACTAGTAAATTGTTTAGACAAGGCAAAAGTTCAATTCCTTCTTTACTGAAATGACAAAATTAGTTTTTAAATACCTTTTGTAGGTGTTCTTGAACTTTCTTGTCCCTCTAAGGTATTGTGTTTCCAGTGACAGTCAGTGTAAGAGCACTCTGCAGAGGGTGAAGTGGGATAGAAACACAGGCTTTATTCCTTATGAAGTGAGGCAGTGCCATAAAAAAGGGGAACCTTGTTGCTGTTTTCAGATTTTGGTCTTAATCCTGAGGTTATACTATTTGGGTAGTCTTGAATAATAAGATGCATTAAACCAAAAGTTAGGTTCTTGAGTTATATACTTTTCTATTAACAAATGATTAAAAGTAAATTACTTTAGCAAATTATGTATTCCATCATTCTACTTGATCAAAAAAAACCTCAGTTCTCCACAAATATTTAATAAGATGCAGATATATAATCTTAGTTTGGGCTATAAGACGATACCTATTATAAGTTAGGATGAAATTTTAATACCTATCTCATTAAATTAACAGGTTATGTGTGAAAGGCAATATAGTGATAGGATAGTTGCTAAATTTCAGCTATTCCTGTACCATCTTCACAATTTTCCATAGCCATGTATTACCTATAACATCACTTGCTTCATATTTTTCTTTAAGTGATTCTCCCCACCTTTTTTTTTTTTAAAGATTATTCATCTATTTCAGAGAGAACACACACAAGTGGAGGATGGGGAGGGGGAGAGGGAGAGGGAGAAAGAGAATCTCAAGCAGACTCCCTGCTGACCACGGGCTCCATCCCATGACCCTGAGATCATGACCTAAGCAGAAATCAAGAGGCAGACACTCAACCTATTGAGCCATCCAGGAGCCCCTAAATAATTCTCCTTTTTAAATAAATTTATGGGTAAAACTAACTATTAAATATGGGAAAGAAATGCCACTTTTTATAAATAAAAGGATCCTATAAGTACACATTAAATATATTAATGTTAATGGTTAATGTGAAAAATCCTTATATGAACACTTCTGAAAATCATTTCAAGTACTTCTTGTGTGTATGCGTGCCACACTTTGCTAAATAATGGTAGTGTTGGTAGTCACTATGCACAGGCTGAGTTCAAACTCTTATTAAGTGTGACCAACATAAAGCAGCAAGTTACTTTCAATTTGCTCACTTACAGAAAATGATTTTGTTCTGTTTGCCTTCATTGTTGTGAGGACTGAACGATGCTAGTGAAGAGTACCTGCCACAGAACATCAGTGCAGTAACCGCTAGTCCATATTTATTGTTGTTTTTATTATTTTAATCCTCAGATGTCTTTCCTGTCAGACAGTAGTCATCCTAAACAGGATGCACTACCCAAGGAAGATGGTTTGAAAAATGGTGACATCGATGTAGACTTTAGTCAGCTGAAACTTGATGACAAAGGTCAGTGTAAAGAGTTCTGCGCATTGCCCAAAAACAAATTGCAAGGTTTAAAATACTCCTAGTGCCCATTCATTAAATCAAAATCAACATTTTGGATTGACTGAATGGCATCATTCCAATTATGAACATTAAGTATGTTCTTATTCCATCTACTTAGCATCTGTAAGGTTACTTAATATATTTGAAAAATCAAATAATAATACAGATTTTTTTCTTCTGGTTCATATTTTCAATCTGAAAATTATTTCTTCTGTCCAGTTTGTATCTGTAAATTGTACTTTTTTTGTTTTTGTCTTCTATGAGAAGAGATTATAATCATTCCAGAAAGATAATTAATTTAATTTTTAATGAAATAGAGCTGCAGTACTGATTAATTCCTTTTTAAAGAGGTTTACTATTATTCTGTGTATAAAAATGTGTCTCTTCCTCAATAAAGGAAAATCTGATCTTTAAAAATCAGAAATATAAGGCTTTTAGTAAGCTAAGAATCAGTGTTAATTAAAAGAAAACTGGGGAGCAGATCACTCAGAATAGTATTTTTCAGGGACTAGCAAAAAACCTTTCTCAAGGAATTCTTTATGCTTGGTTTATACTTTGCTGATACTTATTTTTACATAAAACTAGTAATTGTCCCTATGCTGACTTATTCTGAGAAGCTTTTTAATAATTTAGCAGAGTTTAACTTTGTACATAATTCATAGCTGCTTCCGTTTAATTTCTCAGACTGCAGAAATTATCGAGAAGTAAATGAAGACTGGTTTGATGCTAAAGAAAACCTGACGGGAGTTGACTTGTCAGGAATTCAAGAAAATCAAATAGAAAAAGACAAAGGGGATCCAAAGTTTCCACAAGGTTGGCTCTTAATTTACTAAGAAATACTACTGTAGCTCATTTTGTAATTCTGAGAACTAAACTGTTTTAATATTTTGTTTCTGGCTTTCCTTTATAATTATAAAAAATGAGAAATTGGACATTTAGAGGTCAGTTTTTCTAGAAAGTATATCAGTTTATAATGTTCCTTTCTTTCAGAAAACTGCAAAAACATAAATCCCAGATTTAGTTAGCAGTAGAGGTCCAAGTCCTTTCTGCCATTCTGGGGCAACACCACTGCTCCTCCCGGACACTCTCTTCCTCTGAACCCTCAGCAGATCTGTCAGACTGGCATGAGGGATTGAAATGGTTTTCTTTCCCTTACTTTACTGAAATAGATCAAATTATTAATGTTTTCATCTTTTGATAGTCTTCAATTGCTTATAATAGTTGGAATTTCCTCTAGTTTCTGTGATCATTGCCCTTCTGTCATTTCTAAATATATGCTACCTTCCTTTATTTTATTTCTATATGCTTCCATGGATTTTTATTTTATATAATAGTAATGGTTTTGGGGGGCTTTTTTGCTTCTATAAATAATGCTTACTAAGATTTTTAAATGGGGGCCTGGGTGGCTCAGTCGGTAAAGCATCTGCCTTTGGTTTAGGTCGTGATCCCAGGGTCTTGGGACTGAGCCCCCCACCAGGCTTCCTGCTTAGTAGGGAGCCTGCCTCTCCCTCTCCCTCTGCCTCTCCCCCTACTTGTGTGCTCGCTCTCTCTCTCTCTATCTCTCTGTTAAATAAGTAAAATATTTTTTTAAAAAGATTTTTAAACAAAATATAAAAAAATTTAAATTACCTGAAGGTTCTTCAATCTGCAGTAACCACTATGAATATTCTTTACCATTCATTTATGCATTTTATGCATGTATTTAATACACATATACAGTTTAAAATAAATGACATTTTATCTAGCTTTATTCTAACTACTTTTTTTTCCTTTGATTATTTTAAGATTTTATTTATTTGACACAGAGAGAGAGATCACAAGTAGACAGAGAGACAGGCGGAGAGAGAGGGGGAAGCAGGCTTCCCACTGAGCAGGGAGCCCGATGTGGGGCCCCATCCCAGGACCCTGAGACCATGACCTGAGCCGAAGGCAGAGGCTTAACTCACTGAGCCACCCAGGTGCCCCAACCTTTCATTAATTTTGTCCATATCACTTACACATACTATGTACTTATCTTACCTGATCTATAGACTGCCTTCCCACATCACATATTAGCTCAGTTTTTTTTTATAGTTTGTTCACTATCTGTCCCCAGGGCCAAGTATAGTGTTCTGCCCATGGGGTAGTTAGTCATCCTATTGTATCGAACTAGTGCAAGGTGAAGGGGATGAGTCAAATATATGTGTCCTCATGCTTATTCACTGTAGCTTCTTGCTCCCTCCACGCCTCAGTGTAGAAGTATACAGATAGTTTCACTCTCTTCTTTACAATTACATATTATAAACCACAGAGATCAAGCAAGCTAAAGGAAGTAAGTTAATGAAGAAGGTTGGGTTATTATTGCCTAGGGATGAAAAAATCTGCCTGCATTGCAGTACCACCACTTAACTAGATTTGTAACCTGAAGACCTCAGCAGCCGCCTCTGGAAAATGGAAATGACAACAATTGCTAGGTTGCGGGTGAAGTGCTGGGCATCCTACCTGCAGTGGGAGGGGCACTCAGAAGGTGTTAGGCTATTACTAGTGAGTGAAAAATATAAAACTTACAACTATCCCATTATTATATAAAAATTAAACAAATAAAACTACTCAAAGAATTCATTCAACAAATATTTATTGTGTATTACCTATGTGCCAGGTATTGGTTTTGACAGGAAACTAAAAGAATCTCAATTCAGTGGATCCTTTTTGATTTCAGACCAAATTCTCTTCAAAATGGAGACCATGAAAATGCATACTGAGAATGGAAAAATCTGTATCTGTAATCTTAATATTTGTGGTTCCCAAAAAGTGCTGTGTAAATCAAGTAGTTTGAACTCCCCCTTTTTTTCCTAATGTGCCATTACAATTAACAGGTTATATACCTGTTATTGATATTTTTCTGATTTCAAGGTTCTGTTGGTGTGATATTTCCCCAGCCTAGGAATATCCATAAGGCCTAGCCAGGATTGACATGGGGGCAGTTAGGGTCCTCTGCATATCTCCCTTCCTAGATAGCGCTTCTTTGAACCAAAGACAAATGAAAGACACCTTTCTTATTATGGTGTAATTGATTATCCTAACCAGATGTTATTGACACATTTGAGCTATGAGAGACTTCATATCAAACAATCCAATCTCTTTATTTGGAAGATGATGTGATTAAGACCCTAAAATCTTAAAACTACATTCTAGACTCTTGGTCTTCAGACTAGGGCTGATATTCAGTAATAACTTTATAAGCTTTGTGATAACAAAAGTTTTCACATTTCTTTTTAAATATGAAATATTAATGGTCATATATTATGTTTCTCTATAAGCAGAAATGAAGAATATTGAAACTTTACGAAAAGATAAAGGTTACTTGATACATGTTGGTGGTCTCTGCCCTTCAGTATCTGAGGTATGCCAGGACTTATTTTCTGAGTTTCATTTTAAAATCTATTAATTGTTCATATTTTGATTTTTTTTTTTAATTTTTTCTACCTTTCACAAACTTTTATTTTTCTTTTAGGCTGATTTAAGGTCTCATTTCCAGAAATACCAAGTTTCTGAAATTTCAATTTATGATTCTTCTACTAATTATAGGTAGGTTTTCCAAATTCAGTAAGGTACACTTACTGGGTATGTGCTGTGTGCCAGGAGTGGACACCAGCCACAGTGGCGGTAAAGTCATGGGCCATTTCTACAGAGCTTTCCCAGCCTGGTTGGGGGAGACATGTTGACAGCTACATCACTAATGGTGCTGTTCCCGATCAAATCTTCCATTATACTTTTTAATTTGGTATTAATGGCTTATTGATTTTTGTATACTTAATCCTATTTCATTACCATTTCACACAGGGGCAGTAGAGTGCATTAGTTAAGAGAGTGGGCTCTGTAGCTAGATGGCTTATGGCTTGGGTTTTGTTCCCTGTTGCATGAGTAGCTTGCTGAATAAATTCGGACAAGTTACTTAACCTTTACATACCTCAGGCACTTCATCTGTAAATGAGGATAATAATAGTACCTTCATCACATTGCTATGAGACAAAATTATTAATAAGTAAAGCAATAGGAATGCAGCCCAGTATATAATAGGCACTCAGAAAATTGTGCTTTGATTATTTTTAATTACCTTTTAGTTGATGCTTTTATGTTTTTTACCTTACCTACATATAGTCATTTCCAATATTTATCATGCTACTTTCTGTTTTGTGACATTGTAGGAACATTCAAAATTATCAAACAAAATGGTGATAGCTTAGTGGAAAGGCCTTAGTTATTTCATCTCTAACAAGGATAGCTGTTTATTTCAGATAAAGAAGTCTTTACCAATTAAGAAAGGATCCTATATGGGTACCTGGGTGTCTCAGTTAGTTGGGCACCCAGCTCTTGATGTCGACTCAGGTCATGATCTCAGGGTTGTGAGATCAAGCCTGTGTTAGGCTCTGTACTGGGCTTGGAACCTGCTGAAAGAGTCTCTCTCTCCCTCTTGCTCTGCCCCTTCCCCCTTGTGCTCTCTCAAAAAAAAAAAAAAATTGTTGTTGAATTTTGTCTTAAATGGAGTCACTTAAGATGATGTACTCTTTTTATTTGACCTGTTGATGTGTTGTTAATACACTCCACTACATTAAGGTCGTTTGTAATCCTGGAAGTATTACTTGATGCGAAATATTCTTTTAGTATTTGTTGAATCATTTTTTTAAAAAAAACTTTTATTACTTGAAGTATATAAATTCTGTGTGGAAATTTAGAAAACATGTTTTAAAAGAAAAATAGAGGAACTTGTAACAATATATCCATAGTTCTGTCCTTTGAAAGCAACTCCTTTCCAGATTTGGTATATGTCCTTCTGTTAACCCATCTAGGGCTGGTGATTTCAGAAGAATGACTCTTACCTAACTTTCTTCTCAATCAAATGGTTAAAATTCTGGTTAGATTTTCCAACTTTTTTTTTGGTTCTCTTATTTTTCTGTGATGAGGTCCTTAAGGACATTATCTTATCTATTCTGCCAAATGTTTTTAAAATTGCCTTTCATGTTTAAAACTTTGATCCACCTCAAGGTTATGTTTTGTGTATAGAGATTAATTTTAATTTTTTTAGTGATAACCAGTTGTCCTAAGACTGCTAATCTGTGTTACTCTGTCATATAGCAACTTTGCAAATGTTTTACATTAAATTTTAATATAAAATTAATAGAGAATTTCTAAGAAATGCTGTCTTTTACTTCCCATTTTTGTTCCTTTTTTTTTTTTTAAAGATTGTATTTACTTATTTGACAGAGAGAGTACAGGCAGGCCTCTCACTGAGCAGGGATACAATTTGCAGCTTGATCTCGGGGCCCTGGGATCATCACCTGAGCTGAAGGCAGATGCTTCTCCAACTGAGCAACTTGGACGCCCCTAATTTGCTTTTTTTTTTTTTTTTTTAAAGATTTTAGAGAGAACTGGAGTGGGGTGGGGGCAGAGGAAGAAGGAGAAGCAGGCTCTTCACTGAGCAAGGAACCCCATGCATGGCTCCATCCCAGAACCCTAAGATCATGACCTGAGCCTAAAGCAGATGCTTAACCAACTGAGCCACCAGGCACTCCTAATTTCTTTTTTTACTTTATTCTAAATAATTATTTTTCCTAATCCCAAGGTAAGTATAGTAACCTTTTTATTTTTAAGGGCAAAAGTATGTATATATCCAATAGTTACAAAGTGGAGTTTGAGGCACTTTAGTCATTAACAGTCTTTTGGTTTTCTGCTTTTATATGTTAGATACGCATCCCTTGTTTTTAAAAAAAACATTGATGCAAAGATGGCTGCGAAAGAAATGAATGGGATAGAAATAAATGGAAAATCAGTAAACGTGCGGCTTGTTAAAACTCCTGGAGAATATACATCACCACTTTCCTACAAAAATGGAAATAAAGTTACTTGGAATAATTTGGAGAGGAACACCAACAAAGAAATTACCTCAGTCTCCTCTATTTCAAGACTGCCCAGAACTAGGCCAAGGCAGCTGGGATCTGAGCAAGACAGTGAGTTTTTTCCTTTTGACCAGAAGGTTAGTTTTCTTGATGGATCTTTTCGGTAGTCTTTGTATAGGCCGTACTGCAGTAAGTAGTTTGGTAGAACAAGTAACTCCAGAATCAGGGAGCTTGAAGTGGGGATGAGGATATTAATCTCTATCCTTTTTAACCATGGATCCACCCTAACCTGTTTTTGTACAACTCCAGTTTCTCTTGGGGGGTGAGAAATGTAGATCTTTGTAGGTCTGGCTATAGACTGTTTCTCTTTAACCAGACTCTTTCCCAGTACTTTGCAGTCTTTTTTGTCCCTATTCTTGGATAGAATTCCTGTGTAAGTAGTTAATTACTCTCTCTTCACCCTTTGTCACAGTTAATCTTGGCTTATAATCATTAAAACCATAAAATATAGTCATCTTATTATATATGCTCTCAATTTTTATCTCATCAGGGTTTAAACACTACATGGAAAATAATGAAGTTGCCCCTTTTACCCTCACCTCTCCACTCTTCAGCAGTGTGCCTGGGGTCCTATAGGAATTCCACAGGTTTTTAAAAGATTTACAAAGAATAAAATTCACTCTTTTTGGTATTTTCAAGTTTAGGAAACCACACATGGACGTGTAACCACACCCCAGTCACAATACAGAACAGTTTCTTCATTCCAGAACATAGTCTTCTACTCTGTTTCCTCTCCTTATGATTTTCCTTTTCCAGAGTGTCATGTGAATGAATATTACATAACATTATTAGCCTGACAGCTTAGCTTAATGTGTTGCAGATTGATCCATATTGCTGTGTATATAGCATTTCATTCCTGTTCATATTTTGACCATTTTTATTGGGCTGTTTGCTGCTTGGGGATTTTTATTTAAATTCCAGTTAGTTAACATATTGTTTCAGGGGTACAATATGGTAATTCACCACTTCTTAAATCAACTGGTATTCCTCACAACCAGTGCAGTCCTTAACCCCGAATCTTCTTCCAACCCTTCCCCCCACCCACCTCCCTTCTGGTAACCCTCATTTTGTTCTCTAGTGTTAAGAGTCTGTTTCTTAGTTTGTCTCTCTCCCTTTTCCCCCCTTTGCTAATTTGTTTTCTTAAATTCCACATATGAGTGAGATCATGTGATGTGTCTTTCTCTAACCGTCTTATTTCACTTAGCATCATACACTCTAGCTCTATTCATTTCATTGCAAATATAGCAAGATTCCCCTGTTTGTTTTTTTTTAATTTTTTTAAATTTATTTTCAGCATAACAGTATTCATTGTTTTTGTACCACACCCATGCAATCTGTGCCCTCTATAATACCCACCACCTGGTACCCTGACCTCCCACCCCCGCCCCTTCAAAACCCTCAGATTGTTTTTCAGAGTCCATAGTCTCTCATGGTTCACCTCCCCTTCCAATTTCCCCCAACTCCCTTCTCCTCTCTATCTCCCCATGTCCTCCATGCTATTTGTTATGCTCCACAAATAAGTGAAACCATATGATAATTGACTCTCTCTTCTTGACTTATTTCACTCAGCATAATCTCTTCTAGTCCTGTCCATGTTGCTACAAAAGTTGGGTATTTGTCCTTTCTGATGGAGGCATAATACTCCATAGTTGGACCACATAATACTCCACATATGGACCACATCTTCCTTATCCATTCATCCGTTGAAGGGCATCTTGGTTCTTTCCACAGTTTGGCAACCGTGGCCATTGCTGCTATAAACATTGGGGTACAGATGGCCCTTCTTTTCACTACATCTGTATCTTTGGGGTAAATACCCAGTAGTGCAATGGCAGGGTCATAGGGAAGCTCTATTTTTAATTTCTTGAGGAATCTCCACACTGTTCTCCAAAGTGGCTGCACCAACTTGCATTCCCACCAACAGTGGAAGAGGGTTCCCCTTTCTCCACATCCCCTCCAACACATGTTGTTTCCTGTCTTGCTAATTTTGGCCATTCTAACTGGTGTAAGGTGATATCTCAACGTGGTTTTAATTTGAATCTCCCTGATGGCTAGTGATGATGAACATTTTTTCATGTGTCTGATAGCCATTTGTATGTCTTGATTGGAGAAGTGTCTGTTCATATCTTCTGCCCATTTTTTGATATGATTGTCTGTTTTGTGTGTGTTGAGTTTGAGGAGTTCTTTATAGATTCTGGATATCAACCTTTTGTCTGTACTGTCATTTGCAAATATCTTCTCCCATTCCGTGGGTTGCCTCTTTGTTATCTTGACTGTTTCCTTTGCTGTGCAGAAGCTTTTGATTTTTTTGAAGTCCCAAAAGTTTATTTTCACTTTTGTTTACTTTGCCTTTGGAGACATATCTTGAAAGAAGTTGCTGTGGCTGATACTGAAGAGATTACTGCCTATGTTCTCCTCTAGGATTCTTTTTTTTTTTTTAAAGATTTTATTTATTTATTTGACAGAGAGAAATCACAAGTAGACGGAGAGGCAGGCAGAGAGAGAGAGAGGGAAGCAGGCTCCCTGCCGAGCAGAGCGCCTGATGCGGGACTCGATCCCAGGACCCCGAGATCATGACCTGAGCTGAAGGCAGTGGCTTAACCCACTGAGCCACCCAGGCGCCCCCTCCTCTAGGATTCTGATGGATTCCTGTCTCACATTGAGGTCTTTTATCCATTTTGAGTTTATCTTTGTGTACGGTGTAAGAGATTCCCTTGCTTTTATGGCTGAGCAATATCCCACTGTGTGTGTGTGTGTGTGTGTGTGTGTATCACATCTTCTTTTTTCATTCATCAATCCAAAAATGAGTAATCTGATTAAAAAATGAGAAGACATGAATAGACATTTTTCCAAAGAAAGCATACAGATGGCCATCAGACACATGAAGAGATCACTAACATCATTTATCATCAGGGAAATGCAACTCAAAACCATGGTGAGATACCACATCATACATGTCAGAATGGCTAAAATCAACAACACAAGAAACAAGAGGTGTTGGTGAGGATGTGGCAGAAGGGAACCCTCATGCACTGTTGGTGGGAATGCAAACGAGCAGTGTGGAAGTTCCTCAAAAGGTTAAAAACAGAACTACCTTGCAAGTCAGCAATTGTACTACTGGGTATTTACCCAAAGAATACAAAAACACTAATTCAAAGGGATACATGGACCCCAATTTTTTATAGCAGCATTACTTACAGTAGCCCAGTTGTGGCAACCATCCAAGTGTCCATTGATTGATAAACTGTTTATTTTATTATTGAATTTTGAGAGGTTTTTTTTAATGTTCTGAATACAAACCTTTTATAAGATATATAAGATTTGGGAATACTTTTTCCTAACTTATACTTAGTCTTTTCCTACTTTTAATACTGTCTTAAAGGAGTTTTTAATTTTGATGGAATACAATTTATCAAAATTTTTTTTTTAATTTGTGCTTTGCAAAACCCATGGTCACAAAGATTTTGAGTTAATTTTTATTTAATACATGAGATATTATCACCTTTCTTTTCTCAGTTTCCCAACATTTATTCGTTACATTCATTTATTTAGAAAATATTTATTGTCTACCATGAGGGGCAGAACCTGACCCTGCTACCTGCTCATTATGTGACTGGGCAAGCTACCTAACCTCTGTGTCTGAGCTTCCTTATTTTAAAATGGGAATGATAGTTCCTGCTTCACAAATGTTGTGAGGTTTAAATGAATTTAATACAGAAAAGTCCTTAGAAGAACAATGCTGGGCACAGAAAATGCACTCAACTTAT
Source organism: Neogale vison (assembly GCF_020171115.1). Taxonomy (NCBI): domain Eukaryota; kingdom Metazoa; phylum Chordata; class Mammalia; order Carnivora; family Mustelidae; genus Neogale; species Neogale vison. The sequence goes on from NC_058093.1 coordinate 44,757,845, forward strand.
AGTAGTTGTTACTGTTGTTGAGCAGTAATTTGGCTCTTTCTTGGAAATCTCATCCTTTCTGGGGTTTAAACTATCACATAAACTATTGTATCCCAAACTTTTATTTATTCAGCTGTTATTACATACCAGTTGTATTCATAAATATTGTAGGCACTGGGAAAACAGCAAAGAACAAAACAGGCCAAAAAATATGTGGTCTTGTATAACTTAAATCTAGTGAGGAAAGACAATAAACAATTAAGTAAAATGATAATGGTCTGATGGGATAGATATAATAGTTGATGTTTTTTGCCTTGTCTTTTCATCTAGACTTTAAAGTCTCAGCTCTTTGTTTAGCCTGAATTTTTATGGGATATGTAGTGGTTTCATAGAATTTATAACCTGGTGAATACTAATTAATCATTTTAATTTTGTCTGTTTGATCAGATTGTAAGATTCATAGGTAGAGGGGTTTCTATCTTATATAACCAGTTTTCCTTCCATGGTATGTGGTCCAATTCTGGATATATAGTCTGTGTTGATGCCATATTTAGTAAATAAAATGTAGAATATTTGTAATTACTATGTAAACTAGCCTTTTGCTTGTAAGAGAACTAAGCCTCCCTGTCATAAGCCTTAGATATCCACTGTATGTAATGAATTAACCTCTCTCCTACGCTGAGAATGAAACTAATTATGTACTATCTTTGGGGAAAATGAGAGAATAGTTAACATTTATGTTCTGTGGTTCAGATGAAGAATCCCAGTTGAGAAAGACTGATTTAGACTTAATTCCAAATATTTTGTCACTATTAGAAAACATGTGGGACTTTTTTTCTATTTAAATACATGGTTCACAACATAGTTCAAGCAAATCTACTTGGCATAAATAATCCCAACTCAAAGTAAATTTCTTGGGAATTTTTATTTTACCATTTGTAGTTTTTAAATTTAATTTTAATTAAATAAGCTAAAGTGTCTATGTAATGGTCACTGTTTTAGGAAAACTTTAAAATGTTTATTTAGGGTGTCAAGAAGAATTGTAAACAGATTGAATCTACTAAACTATTACCTGATACACCTATTCAATTCATACCACCAAATACATTGAATCTCCGTAGCTTTACCAAAATCATGAAGAGACTGGCTGAACTACATCCAGAAGTTCGCAGGTAATGACTACAATTCTGTTACACTGGTTTTAATATTTTTATGGAAAAATATAGTTCAGTGTGATAACTTAACCATATTTAGAATGTGTTACTTTGGAAAGGACAGGTGCTTATGTGTGTTTTCCTTTTGCATAGAGACCATATTATAGGTGCTCTTCAGGAAGTGAGAATAAATCATAAAGGTTTTCTGAATGGCTTATCTATTAATACTATTGTGGAAATGACTTCATCTGTCTTGAAAAATTCTGCTTCCAGTTAGGACTAAAAGAAGCAACAAGAGGTAAATCAAGCATATCTTTTATATTTAAATATTACTTAAAATTTTTAAGCTATTGTTTTTTTCAAATAAAAAATAGTATTAAATTTAAAGTAATAAAATAATGGTATTATAAAATTAAAAGGCAAACATACTGTATTAGTTAACTACTAACGCAAAACCAGTTACCTAAAACTTAATTACTCAAACAGTACTCATCATCTCATAGTTTGCAGGTCAGGATTCAGGAGTGGCTTTAGCTGGGTAGTTTTCACCTAGGAACTCTCACACTGTTGGAGTCAAAGATGTTGCTTGGGTTGTAGTCATCAGGAGGCTTGGGTGAGACTGGAGGTTGTGCTGCTGAGATGGCTCATACACAAGGCTTTTGGCCACCTGGGCCTCACCATTTGGGCCTCTCATTGGGGCTGCTTGAGTGTCTTTACATTGTGGCAGCTGGCTTCCTTTGAGGGAGAGCAAGGTGGAAGCTACAGTGTCTTTGTCACCTAGGCACACTCCATGGTTTCTGTCACATTTTAGATGTGAGTTATTGTATGCAATCCATACTCAAAGGGAAGGGAATTAAGCTCCCTCTCTTGAAGAAAAGTGAATCAAAGAATTTGTACATACTTTTCATTACGGGCACTAACATGGGATTCTTTGTTATAAAATAACGAACGGGGATTTGTTTTCAGTTAGAGCTGTCTAATGATTAAAGCCAGCTTTCTACGGTGAACAGCTAGAAAAGTTGAATAAAAGTAAAGAGTACCTGTATAAACAAGGCACTGGGGAACTACCACCTAGTCATGAATTAGTGGCCAAGGTACAGAGATGAATCTCAGGAAAATATACCCAATGTTTGGGACCACATATCCCCTAGTGTTATTTGTAGTGGGGTAGCTAGTTTATTCTACTTTTTTTTTTTTTTAAGATTTTATTTATTTATTTGACAGAGAGAGATCACAAGCAGGCAGAGAGGCAGGCAGAGAGAGAGAGGAGGAAGCAGGCTCCCTGCTGAGCAGAGAGCCCGATGCGGGCCTCGATCCCAGGACCCTGAGATCATGACCTGAGCTGAAGGCAGCGGCTTAACCCACTGAGCCACCTAGGCGCCTGGGGTAGCTAGTTTAAAGGACACTTCTGATAAATTTGAAGCCAGGGAGATGGGCCTTGGTGAACACTCAGCACTGGGTTGGAACCCCAGCAGGTTGTACCCTACTAGTAAGTATGAACCAGAAATACATAGTTCTTCAGAGGGACTATAACTCAGCTTCAAAATTTATTCCCTGAGTTGGATTGAAATGATAGTGGGGTTATTTCTGACATGCATCTAGAAGAAATGAAGATAGGAATTCTCTGGAATAAAGTAATATCATTTTAGGCTTCAGATTATTTCTACCCACAATTTTGTGCATACTTGTTATTTTGTAAATAAGAGTGCACAATCCAAAATAACACAAATGAAAACTACTGTATAATAAACACTACATAATAGAAACTAGCCACAGGGACTCCAGATATTTCAGTTACCAGACACCCTTAAAGAATATATCCTTATAAGTGATAGACCATTTCTAAAAATGGCCATAATTGTTCTCTTCCCTGCATTTGTGGACCTGTGCAATGTGACTTTGAAGCTCCTTTCATCAAGATGTGGAATCTGTTTTGCCACCCACTTGAATCTAGACTAGCCTTTTGAATTACTTTGACAAGTTGTGCCATTTCCAAGCCTTGTCTTCAAAAAGACTTGATTACTCTACTCTCTTGGAAATGTGTTGCAGCCACAGGAAAAAGCCCAGTCTGTTAGAGGACAAAAAATTACATGGAGGATAGCCAAGGCATTCTAACCTATAGCCAGCTGCTCCTAAACACGTGATAGGCATCTGGCATAGATTGGACATCAACCCCCACCTCCCAACCTGGCAGCTCTCCACAGAGCCATGAGCAAGCCCAACCAAGATGTGAAAACTCCCTCACCTACCTGAGTCTAGCCCATTGCTAATGGGCAGAATTATAAGCTTAAATAGATAGCCATTGTTTTAAGCTACTAAGTTTTAAAGGTAATTTACTGCACAACAAAAGCTAACTGATTCAGATGTGCTATATTCAGGGGGACAAAGGACAAGATTGAGGACTTCAATATAGAGCTGAAAATAGTTTTAAAAATGGAAATCCCACTAATGAAAAAAAGAAATTAAATTAATAATTCAGTTAATAGTTTCTATAACATTAGACAAATAGTTGAAGTGAGAATTAGGTTAGGAAAAAAGAAAAGTAGGTCAGAAGAAACTGTGGAATGAAACACAGAGAAAGAAAAGATAGAAAACCTGAGAGAAGGTGAGAGAGAGGGAGAGTGAGACCATCTATGGATGTAACAAATCTTTAGCAAAAATAAGGGAGAGAAATCGAGCAGAAAAGTTTTTTGGGAAAAAAATGGCTGAAGTATTCTTTAAATGATGAAAAACATCAAGCCATAAATTCAGTAAACCCTTTCAAACTTCAAACAGGAAAAGTAAAAAGACATCAGTATATCAGAGAAAAAAATAAAGCTAAAATCTATAAAGCAGCCAGAGAAAAAAGAATTTACCTCAAGAGTACAACAATTAGATTGACATCTGATTCTTAACAGAAGCCATCAAATAATTCTACAAACTTTGGGTTCTAAAAAGCCTTCAGGAATAAATGGGAAATAAATATATCTTTACTCAAAAACTAAGATAATTTGTTACTTAAAAGATTCATTTATAGTAAACAAAATACTAAAGAGTGTTCTCTAGGAAGAAGGAAAGTGATTTTAGATGAAAGGTCAGAGATGTAGGAGAAGTAAAGATGAAAATGTATATATCAATTGGTATTGACTATATAAAACAAGAATAGTGGTATTTTACAGGTCCGATAAAAAATATATGACAATAGTAGCATAAAGAAATTAGGCACTTACTATTCTATATATCTTGTAGGTTGGAAAGAGGGTAAAATGTACTATATTGGGGGTCCCCATTACTACCTCTCCCCAGCCTGTTATTCACTTGGAAAACTCACATGACTCAGTATATGGCTGTACTCATGGCTTCAATTTATGACAACACAATGATACAAAACAAAATAAACAAAGGGAAAAGCCACATATGGTGCTGTCTAGAGAGGACCAGGCATAGGCTTCCAAGAGTCCTTTCCCATTGGATTCACACTAGACAAGGTGTGCTTGTTTCCTCCAGTAATGAGTTATGACAATACGTATGGAATGTTGTATGCCAAGAAAGCTCATTAGAGAACCAATATCAATATTTTTATTGGGGCTTGGTCACATAGGACCCACTTGCCTAGCACATAGTTCCAGACACTGAGAAGGAAAGCAGCTGTTTGGTATAAACCACATTGTTCTTACAAGTTTTGGTACAGTGAGCCACTCTGGGATTGGTGGAAACTCTTCAAAATCCAAGTTTCTAGACTCTAGCTGGGGGCCAACCTTGCTAGCAGTTCTTTTTGTAAGGAGAGTAGTCCCGATCCTGCTATGTTAACTCTCCTTTTACACATAAACCGGCTGATACCAGACTTTGATAATAAGTAAAGGATGCATGTTGTCATCTTTAGGGTAATTACTAAAAGAACAATTTTTTAGAGAATACACAAAATGAAGTTGGAACCTTACCTTATGCATATACAAAAACTAATTCAAAATGGATCAAAGACCTAAACATAAGAGCTAAAACTATAAAACTCTTAGAAGAAAACAGAGGAAAAGCTTCACAACACTGGATTTTTCAATGATATCTTGGATACAAAAAGATAAATTAGACTTCACAAAATTAAAAATGTGTATCAAAGGATACTGTCAATAGAGGCAGTGCACAGAATGAAAGTACTTGAAAATCATTTATCTGATAAGGGTCACTATCCAAAAATATATAAAGAATATCTATAACTCAACAATTTAAAAAAACCATAAATTTTAAATGGACAAAACACCAAAAAACCCCAAACAGAAAATGACAAATGTTGATGAGGATGGGGAAAATTGGAAGTGTTGTAAATTGCTGGTGGATGTAGTGCAGCCACTGTAGAAGATGGTATGGCAGTTCCTCAAAACATTAAACATAGAATTACCATATGATCCAGCAATTCCACTTCTGAGTAACTGGAAGAACTGAAAGCAGGGACACAAATGGATAATTTGTACACCCATGTTCAAAGTAGCATTATATATAAGAACTAAAAAGGTGGCAGCAACCCAAAGATCCATCAGTGGAGTAATAGAAAGAAATGAGATCTAGGCATACAATGGAATATTATTCATTCTTGAATGAAATTCTGACCCATGGTGCAACATGGATGAACCTTGAAGATAAGATTAGTGAAATAAGCCAGTCGCTAAAGAACCAGTACTGTATGATACCACTTACACAACATACCTAGAGTAGTAGTCAGATTCATAAAGACAAAGTGGAATGATGGTTGTTAGGGGCTGGTGGAAGGGGAGAATGGTGTAACTGTCTAATGGTAAGAGTTTCTGTTTAGGAAGATGAGAAAGTTCTGGATGGGGATGATTACAGAACAATGTGAATATACTTATTGTCATAGAACTGTACACTTAAAAATGGTAGATCTTATGTATATATTTTAACCCCAGTGTTTAAAATCTTATGATTCCAATGCGAATATAGAGGGTATGGATTAATAAAAAGTTTTTTTTTAACCTACAAAAGTAGGTTGTAAAGGAGAGTAAAAAGAATACATAGAATATGCAGGACAAATATTTAGTAAGATGAGGAAAACCCAGTTATGTCAATAATTAAATATTACTGTGAATGAACAAAATATTCCTATGAAAAACTCAGATTGTCATATTGGGTTTTTAAAAACCAATTATATAGAATCTCTAGAAACACATCCTAAAAACATCAGGGTATTAAAAGATAAAAGGATGGAAAAAGAGCCACACTATATTAACATTAGAGTAAATGCTAGAGCAGTAAAATTACTGAAGAAAAAATATTTAATTTACCAAGAATAAATAACAATTTGAAATTTGTATGCATCTAATAAAACACCTTAAGATATAAAATGGAAATATTTCCAGAACTGTTAGGAGAAATTGGCAAGTTTATAATTATAATAAGAGATTATACCGCTGGTAGAAGCAGCAAAAAAAAAAAAAAAAGTAGTGATATTAATGATATGAACAGTCCAAATAAGCAGTTTGACTTATTGGACATTGTATAGAATGTAAGACACATCACAACTGCACAGTCTCTTCATGTCATTTGAAATATTTGCAAAACTTGGCCATATGCTAGGCCATAAAATAAATCTCAGTAAATACTACAAGATTGAAAAGAGTGTGTTCTCTGGCTACAATCCAAATAACCTACAAATCAGCAATGGAAAGATAAATAGGAAATCCCCATGTTGGAAATAAATGTCTAAATAACCAGGGACTAGAAGAAGAAATCATATAATGAAAACTAGAACGTAGGTTTTAGTTAAAGAATGATAATGAAAATCCTCCACATCAAAACCTGAGGGATGCTGGTAGAGCTTTTGTAAACAGAAATGGATAGCCTTGAATTCCTATGTCATAACAATGATACAAAATTAATGAGCAGAGTATATAACTCAAGAAGTTAGAAGAAAAAAACAAAAGTAATAACCCAGAAGAAGTATAAGAGGTATGAAAACTACTGAAATAACAAACAGTAAGGATCAATAAATTTGATTCTGGAAGAGAAAAATAAAGTTGATAGACCCCTGATGAGACTGATAAAGCAAAAAAGTGAAGATACCAGCAAGGTAATATTTTTTACAAAGGAAATATCACAAATCTTAGTCATTACAAAGATGAGAGGACATTGTCAATGACTTTAATATATTCAAGTTCTTTATTAAATCTTCCTAGGAAGATTCAACTTAACAAAAACAGACACTAGAAGTTATAGAAAATCTTACTAATCTTATATTTATTAAAGAAATTGTATCATAAATAAAACTCTTCCCACAAAATAAAGTCCAGGCTCAGATGGCTATATTAATGAACTCCCCAAACATTTAAGGAAGAAGGAATATCAGTCTGAAGTTTTCTAGAGAAGTCAGTATAGTCATGACACCAAAACCAGACCATGCAAAAATTCTTTTAGAAATATCGGCAGACTGGGGCGCGTGGGTGGCTCAGTGGGTTAAAGCCTCTGCCTTCGGCTCAGGTCATGATCCCAGGGTCCTGGGATCGAGCGCCACATCGGGCTCTCTGCTCAGCGGGGAGCCTGCTTTCCTCCTCTCTCTCTCTGCCTGACTTTCTGCCTACTTGTGATCTCTGTCTGTCAAATAAATAAATAAAATTTTTTTTTTTAAAAGAAATATCAGCAGACTGAATCCCACAGTTTGTAAAAAGAATAATACTTTATGGCCAAACTGACTATTTCAAGAATGAAAGATTCATTTAAATTTAAGTCAATATAATTTACCCTATGTAGAGAACAACGGAGAAAAAAATCACCTTATTATTTCAGTAGATACAGAAGTAGATAAAATTTACCACCCATACATGGTAACATTCTGAACAAGCAAGAAATAAAATGTCAGATCTTTTCTTCATGAGAAATCTCAGGGTCTTTTTATTTTATATGCACACTAACAAGTTAATGTGCCATAATTTCATTAATGCTGGCAAAAGACATGAGCCTCCTGGGACAGAGACAAAAGAGTTTGTTCCCACAGCGATAGCAGTAGCCAGAATATTATTTTCTTGCCTTGTTCCTCGAGCCTCAGTGCTCCTAGGGCAACCCAGTGAGAGCCAGCTGACAACCACATATCCAGCAGGGTACATTACAGGCAGAGCCCCATGCTTAGGAAACCCAAATATTTTATTACGAGGCTGCAGGCAGATCCACCAGACCTTTGTCATAGAGGGAGACATCTGTATTATACTCAATATATTTGTCTTTAAAGTAATCATAGGTGTTCATTAATAAACCAGTTTGTGAGTCTAACTGTATCATACCAGCCATGGTGCTTCCCAGTGAAGAAAGTAGACTTCATATGTCACTTAAGTGATTTCTGTTCCAGAGATTGCCACATTTTTACCATGATGACAGTCTGGTTTTCTCTGTGGAAATAGTCAAAACAGTCCTCTATATGTATAATATCTAGTGGCCTGTTTCTATTTTGACATAGTAGTAGAGTTTAGTGATATGCTTAGTCAAGGGATAGAATTTAATGTGAGTATTTTTGATATTCATAATATGAAAAGTGAGTTTAATGATAATGATTGGTTTTGTAGTAGAGTGTACTGATAAATAACTACAGTAGTACCCCCCCATCTTCAGGGGATAACTTCCAAGATTCCCAGTGGGTGCCTGAAACCAACAGATTGTACCAGACCTTACATATATACTGTGGTTTTCCTATACATGCAAGTCTGTGATAATGCTTAATCTGCAAATTAGGCACAGTAAGAAAGTAACAACAGTAACTAATAAAACAATTATAACCATGTAGTATAATAAAGGTATGTGAATGTGGTGTTTCTCTCAAAATACACTGTCCCTAGCTTTCTCATGATGGTGTGAGATGGTAAAATGCTCCCGTGGTGAGATGAGTGACGTAGGAGGTGACATAGCATTAGACTCCCACTGACCTTGTGACAGTACTTCAGGAGGGCCTTCTGCTCCTGCTCCTGGACCCCAGCCAACTGCAGGCGGAAGGAAGAGTGCAGAGAACGGGGGACTTCTGTATATACTTCTGTGGAATATTGGATTTAAATCAATATATTCTGTGGTTAATTTCTCCCTTCTTTTCTTGATTTGTATAGAATTTCCTTGGAAAGCATGAGTTCCCTCCTACAGAGAATGTTCTACAACACTTAGGAAAAAATTGTGGCAATAGCAAGATGCCGTGATTAAATAGGCTTAATAAGCGGATTTAGCTGTGTATATTGTACTTTATAGCCTTCCCTTCACATCTAGCAGCTGTTGTTTCTACAGTATTACCATCTTCTCTATATTAAAAATTAAAAAAAATTTAATGTTTATAAACTTTGTATTTCAAACTTGTTACTTAAAGACTTCAAGCTGCATATTTTGGATTAGAAAAAATGGTTGTGTCTACTTTTAAAAATTTTGTTAAATTGGTTTTTATAAATAGTGACCAAGACCAGGTTTATTGTTTCAGAGTCCATTAAGTGATTTCCATCCATGAAAAATATAATTTACTTAAAGTTCTTAGTTCCAGTTTTCAGTAATCTTAAGACTTAATTGGACCATGGGATAACAGATAAACTGAATGTGAGTTCACAGATACATAACATTTTGGAATGTGTATATTTTTAAGCTTCCTAGACAGTTACATTGAAGCTCTGATACATTTAATGTTATTTTTGACTTTAGTGTGTGTGTGTGTGTGTGTGTGTGTATATACACTTTACAGTATAAAACATTAAGCTGTATTTTCCCTAAGCAGAGTGAATCCACGTGTGCTTTGGTAAAACACTAGTCACCATATTGTTTATTTTGTTTTTTTAGTAAGTTCTGTTATATTAGGTTAAATTGTAAATTGCAACAATTTTCAAAGCCTAATTTTATATCCTATTAATTTCTTTAATGGATTACTTTTTAAAAGTTTCTTCTTTAACTTCTTTAAAGTTTAAAATTACAGTTTTGCCAGTATTAAGATGAACATTTAAATATGCATTTTCTTCAAATGTTTAAAATATTTAGAGCATTCAATAGTTGGTATCATTTGATTAAAAGTTAGTCACTTAACATTTATATTTGATGTATTTGTATTTAATAAAGGCAGAATCTGTAGTACAATTTTAAATAATGCTTTCTGCAGGTTTAATGGCATTTTCCAGGTGTGAATGAGCCTACGAGTGTTTATGTGGAATACACATGGATGGGAAGGAAGGTTAACTATCCAACTCCTGGATTTCAAAATTTTCATCCTTTAAGGGATTTTTGGTTATTAATTTGTCCCAGATATTACCAGATCCACCCCAGATATACTACCAGGAATTGGGTTCAGGGTGGGAAAAAAATTCTTTTTTTTTAAGGATTCTTAAGTGAAACTTGAGAATTCTTGCTTTTTGGCCATACATCAAATCCAAGGATTGTGGAAATTTTTTCCCATATGTTAAATTATGTAGTTATTTATATGAAAAGACTGTGCATTCAGAGTTAACATTGAGTAAAGTTGAAACATGGACTAAACATTATAATCAACATGCTAGCAACAATAAGAAGCATACTGCTAGTCATTGGGTTCCAAAAGGCTTTGATGAAGTGAAATCCCCTTTGAGAATACAAACAGACCAAGTTACTGCATTCTATTTGGGGAAAATATACAAAGGATCATTTGACATTATAGTCTCAGGTTTCTTAAAGATGTCTTTTTTTTTTCCAATTTATTTATTTTCAGAAAAACAGTATTCATTATTTTTTCACCACACCCAGTGCTCCATGCAAGCTGTGCCCTCTATAATACCCACCACCTGGTACCCCAACCTCCCACCCCCCCACCACTTCAAACCCCTCAGATTGTTTTTCAGAGTCCATAGTCTCTCATGGTTCATTTCCCCTTCCAATTTACCCAAAAGCACATACCCTCCCCAATGTCCATAACCCTACCCCCCTTCTCCCAACCCCCCTCCCCCCAGCAACCCACAGTTTGTTTCGTGAGATAAGAGTCACTTATGGTTTGTCTCCCTCCCTAACTCCATCTTGTTTCATGGATTCTTAAAGATGTCTTATTCAAAAAAAAAAAAAGTATTTTATTTGGGGCGCCTGGGTGGCTCAGTGGTTATAGCCTCTGCCTTCGGCTCAGGTCATGATCCCAGAATCCAGTCCCGCTCTCTGCTCCTCAGGGAGCCTGTTTCCCCCTCTCTCTGCCTGCCTCTCTGCCGACTTTTGATCTCTGTCTGTGAAATAAATAAATAAAATCTTTAAAAAATAAAAAAAAAATAAAGGTAAAGCTCAGATAACTTTAGTAGATCAAAAAGTTAATACCAGTAAATTGAGTACTGATATGAAGCTTCCCAAGTTAAATATAACAACTAGAGTAATTGGTGAATCTCTTGGAATTCAAGTAAAAAATCAATACTTAGCTTACTCTAAAATCTTTAATTTGACATTAGTTAATTATATAAAACTCTGGTAGAATTCCAAAGACTGATCAAATTATCCAAGTTTCCAAATATCTTAAATTAGCAAAGTTTTAGATAATTTTAGCAGACATGTTATTGCTCAGAATCACTTTTTTTCATACTGTATTATTGGCACAATGAATAACATTTTAGCTAGATCAACTCAAATATACAAGTAATTATGTTTAGAGAACACCAGAGATCTGGAGTGTTGTTGATACCCTTAAGACTATCACTAAAAAGTGGGACCAAAGTTCCCAGTTGGTTCTGCCTGATACCAATGTCAATTCTGGTCCAAGGAGATAATGTGTGTAACTGAGCAACCCAGTATAATCAGTAGTCTCTTTTCAAAGGAAAAGTTCTCCAGCCAGTGTTCTGTGTGTATTAACTTCACTGCTTTTTCACTATTATCATTGTTAATTATCATGTATTTACCTCTACATAAAATGTTCAGTAAGTGTTAGCTCTTCTGGTCAGCAGAGTAATGACCGCCAGCCCTTCCTGTCCTCATCTCCCCAGTCCAACCATGTGGATGTGTCACTTGGCAAAGGGAGTTAAGTTGCAGAAGTAAGTAAGATTGCTAAACAGCTGACCTGGAAGATGACCCTGGATTAGCTGGGTGGGCAAAAGAGAAAGCCAGAGAAATAGCATTTCTAGAAGCATCTCTACCTGTTGTTGCTGGCTGTGAAGATGGAAGAAGGGAGCCAGGAGCCGAGGAGTGAGGGTTGCCTCTGAAAGTTGGAAAAGGCAAGGAAACAGATTGTTCCCTAGAGTCACTAGAAGGAACATGGCCCTGCTAACATCTTGATTTTAGCCTAGTGAGACCTGTGTATGACTTCTGATCTTCAGAAGTGTAAGAATGAATTTGTGTTGTTTAAATCCCCAAGTCTGCGGCAATGTGTTACATGCGCATTAGGAAATGAATGCAGACGATAGAAGTTTACAGGTTCTGTGTATCTTTACCTGGATTTTGACTCTCGGGGGGAACAGTTCTGTGTGAGCTGTGAGTGCTGTGGAACCCCTCAATTGCTATTATTTATATAGAACTTATACCTTAATAACTGCATGATAATTAGGGCTGATAGTCTCCTGATCAGAGAATATCATGATATGTATTATGGGCATGATTGCTATAAATCACTTTGCTTTTATTGCCAGGAAGTAGAAAGCCTGGTAGCACACTGTTTAAGAATGTAGGCTCTGAAGCTAGGTTCCCTGGGTTCAAATTCCCATTCCAGCCTTGGACAAGTTAGATAACTTCCCTGTGCCTCAGTTGTCTGGTGTGTAAAATGGAGGCAAGTATCTTCCATTATCAGGATGGCATAAAGTAGAACACAGTATTTGTTCTAATAAAACAGCCTTCAGTCAGAGTGTGCTGCTGATGGTAGTACTGTCAGCTAGTGAAGTTCAATAATGCCTCTCTTTGTGTAGTAACTTTGTTGTATCTTCCTGCTGTTCTATTTTGATTTTACTTTATTTTTTTCTCTTCTATGACTGTCTGTAACCTGACTCCATATTCCTTAGAACAAAGCAGACCATAATAGTATATTAGTTAGAGGCTACTTGATGACAAATTATAAAAACACAACCCTAACAAAAGCTGAAGAAAAAAGAAAATCAGCTTATAGTTGACAACTCCAGAAATGAATTCAGGTGTGGCTGGATCAAGAGTCTTCTGTCTTCATCTCTCTATGTCTATCACACACACAATCCTGAAATAATTAGGAATGGTTACAGTGTTCACCAAGAACTTCTGGGAATTGAATACTTGGTATAGAGCTGTTTAACTTCTACTTATCAACACTTAGAATTACAAAGCAGTTGCAGAAATAGCACAGAGTTCACAATTTATAGAACCATAGCAAAGTAATCAAAACCAGGACATTAACGTTGGCACGTACTGCTGCCGCAAACCTTACTCGGATTGCACCAGTTGCGCCCCTGATGTTCTTTTTTTGTTCAAGACCCAATCAATCCAGTATGTCATGCATTTAGTTATTGTTTTCTGTACCCCTTCTAGCCTAGGTCAGTTCCTAAGTATTTTCTTGTCTTTCATACTTTGATGCTTTTGATGAGCATTGCTTGACTACTTGGTAGAATGCCTCTTAATTATAGTTGATCAGCTGTTTTCTCCTGACTAGACTGAGGTTATGCGTTTTTTGAAGAGTGCCACAGAAGTGCTGTATCATCAGTACCTCCCAGCTGGGGGTACGTGATAGGTCTCTTACAGGTCATGCCCTTCAGTTGGTTATGGTGGCCTCTACTGGGTTTCAGCATAGAGTTACAATTTTTCCTTTACAATTGAGAGAGCTCTTTGACAGTATGGAAACACCTGTTTCTCTTAAAATGTTTGCTCACTGCTTTTGGCATCCATTAGCAGATCTTGCCTGAAGGAATTATTCTTGTGGTATTTGATGATGATTTTGTGTCTTTCCTTTCTCCCACATTTATTACTTAGAATTTGCCTGTGAGGAAAAGCTATCCTTCCCCCGCCCCCATTTATTTATTCAATTGTGGAGATCAGTGTGGACTCGCTGATGTCTATTTGGCCTGTGAGTTATAATACAGTACTATCATTTCTTATTTTGTTACTCAGATTGTTTCTTAAGGGATTAGAAGTCATCAGCCTTTAGCGATTAGGAGCTTCTTTAGGTTGGGTTCTGTGTCTCTGTGAAAATCGTCATCCTTTCTCAAGTGCTCACTTTCTGCCACCACTATTTGACTATTTTAGGCTCATCTTACTGGCCCTGCCCTGGAATCAACTACTTCTCCAACAAACTTCATTTTACTTTTTTTTTTAATGTTTTATTTATTTATTTGACAGAGAGAGATCACAAGTAGGCAGAGAGAGAGGGGAAGTAGGCGCCCTGCCGAGCAGAGAGCCCGACTCGGGGCTTAATCCCAGGACCCCAAGATCATGACCCGAGCCGAAGGCAGAGGCCTAACCCACTGAGCCACCCAGGTGCCCCAAACTCCATTTTTCTTTATCGGAGAATGCTGTCCAGGAGCCATGCTCCAGTCAGCAGGGGTGCTTCCTGCTGTTGGAGTTGGTCTTGGGCCCTCTCTGCACACAGACTCCCCTCGACTTCCTTAGTCTGGTAGAAACCTGAAGTGACCACAGTTCTTGGTGTCTTTAGCCTCACAGCGTGCAGTCAGGATAGCAACAGCTTTCTGAATGTGCTCAGGTGTTTCCTATTCCTGACCGCCCCAGCCCCCCGCAGTATGGTTATGTTACACATACGTAACAGCCTCACAAGAGGGAAGAGGGGTTCTAGGGTCATGTGTGTGCAATCTTATCTCTTGCTTTTCTGCAGTAGCTCTGGATAGGTTGACTTCTCTTACTATTTTATATAGTGTTGAGATACTTTAAAAATTATCAACTATCCAATTTTGTGGATTTTTATTATCTAATTTCTTGGATTTTTATATCTTGGATGTTAAGATTTAATCTGAGGGCCTGTGCCAACCCCTGTCTCCTGCCCCCCAGTTCTTCTCAAGCTCCCTGTGCTCACTGAGGTGGGCTGGCTGCAGGGGGGTGAGGGACATCACACTCAGGCATTTGGTGACTTTGCTCTTAGTTTCTCTGCAGCTCCCAGATTCTCTCAGTGACACCGACAATATAGTTTTGTGCAGGATTTACTTTTCCCTTGTTTTTGTTTACTTTTGGAGAGGGCATTTGGGGAAATCAAACTATGCAAGCCCTTCTCAGCCACTTGCAAGTCCCAAGTATTTGGGTTTTACCAGCAAGACACCCTTGAGGGATTTGAAAAACTGTAGCTTGATGAAGCCAAGTGCTCCTGTGATGCTATTCACGGAACAGAACGGAGTCATTACTGCTCATACACGTCTCTGGAACCCCCCTTTCATCGCTGCTGACTAAATCTTTACCTCTAACTCACGGACCTAGTGGTGAGGATGCCAGCAAAATCTTCCCCTTTGTGTCAGCAAATTATTGAAAAATTGTACAGAACCCTTACAGTTTTCCTCTCCCAGTCCTTAATGCTGTTGCTGCATCTGTGTCTAGTCGGTGCTGTCTCCCAGAAGAATGCTTCTATCGTTTGAATCCGTTCCTCTGTATCGAAGGCGCTTTTGTCTGGCTGCTTGTAAGATTCTTTATGACTGGTTTTGAGCAACTGTATTGTGATGGGCCTTGCTGTATTTTCTTCTTCATGATTCTCGTGCTTAAGGTTTATCTGTATTCTTGAATTCGTAGGTTTGTAGAGCAACATCTACACAGTAGTTTCCATATTGCTGTCTAACCGGACTCCCAGTCACATGTTGGTTAGGCCACGTGAGGTTGTCTTACAGTTCCCTAGGGCTTTGTTCTTTTATTTTTCTTCTCAGGTCTTTGTTCTGGGATGTAGTAGTTACTGGGAAATCATTTGGCTTGGTCAGTTCTTGCTTTTAATCTTTGTTAGGTGGCCCTGGGGCAGCCTGTGTCATTTTTCTGACTACAAAGGCAATACCCTGCTAATTAGTTCATCATATGTTCTGCCTGTCTCTAGGTTTTTCCCCTAGGATTGGAGGAAAGTGGAGCCATTCCAGGCCCTGTGTGAGTTCTTGGGGATTGTGCCAATCTGTTCCTTTCTGGTGGTCCTTTTCTCTGCCTTAGGCAATGTTCTTCCATGTGAACACCGGTCAGTATTAGAGTCCCAGACTCCGGTTGGGGGTCAGGGGGTGGTGGTGCTGCAGACCTTCCCTGTGCAACATTCCTCCTCTGTACTCCCAAGCCCTGCCTCCCTAGCTGCCTTGGCCAGGCCTTCCCTGGACTCCCAGCATTCTCCTCAACTCCACGAGACTCTGGGCACTGTTTGGGTTCCCAGCTCCCTGTGATCTAGAAGTTACAGGCAGCAAGCAGTGAGGCTACCTCACTAATGTCCCTGCCACCCGGGATCGCAGTCCTGCCCTGCCTGTGGTTGTGTGACAGCTGTGGCTTCATCGGTCTTGTCCAGTGTTTTCATATAAGGGGGGATGGTAAATCCGGTTCCTGTTACTTCAGCGTGGCTGGAAGCAGAGGTCTTCTTATGTTAAATTTGAATTTTTAGTAATGTTCAGCAGTTCTTGACCCCTCAAGGTTGTGTCTCTAACCTAGCTGCGCACACAGCCAAGCATCTGGCCATTTTCTCAACTCTTCCATTGTGCACTTCCATGTCCATCTAGCTGGAGGTGCCTGGGAGTAGGATGGTTTTCCGTGCTCCCTACTAGAAGTCCACATGCTTCTGACAGAATCTAGCCATGGCAGAGTCACCGTCTCTTGTGTGCCATGGCTGTGGGGCAAGCGTGGAGATTGCTTGTGTTCCCACCCATGCAGAAGAGGGAACCTGTTGTAATTACTGGACATCTCTTGCCCAGACTCCCCAATGCAGACATGGAGACCCAAGGGTGTCTGCGGCATACCCACATACACACAACACCCACACACTGGCACTCTCAAGAGAATTGTGAATGTACACAGCTCATGAGCTTGAGAAATACAGCTTGTTTTTTTAGGTGTATGTGTCTGTTAGGGGGTATGTGTAGGCACATGGAGAGAGGAAGTGACAAATGGCCCCCCTTACCCTGACCTTGCGTCTGGTTGCTGTTGAGTTTCAGAGAAAATATTGCCAAAACATGTTTCCTGCTCAGCCTCCTGATGAGAGTAAAGGAGTCCCAAAGGGCCTGATGAGGAGAGGTCACAGAGAGGTTCACGAGCCAAGAGTGGGAAGGGCTGTGCCATCTATGAGCGTAGGGCAAGTCTGATAGCCCAGCGATGCATGCCCTTGGCCCTCCTGGTGGCTGATGTACCTTAGCTCAGGGCTCACAGTGGAGCTGGCCCAGGGCTGCGGTCCTCACCGTTCCCTTCCCGCTGGCCTGCAGTTCCTCTCCTGCACTCCCGCCGGCCAGCCCTCAAATTCCCTACACTATAGTCGGGCCCGGGGTCCCGCATCCCGTATGTTCAGTTCCTGTATCTTGGCTTTTGGGTTGTTATCGAGAGTTTTAATTTGCCCATTAGATTACAAACCTGAGGGCAAGACCTGCATAGTTTACCTAGCACAGTCTTGCTTACAGTAGGGGCTCTGTTGTCTATTAAATGAGTAAAGTGGGGGAAGCCAGGCCGCCCAGTAAAGTGTACTTTCCTAAGGTTCAGGAAGAGGGGCTAATTAAGTCAGGAGAGCTTGTGCCCTGCCCCGCCATCTGAATGCAGACCCCTCACTCCTAGGACCATTTGGGGTCCCCAGTTGTAGGCATGCTGGCCCTGAGAGCCCTCCCAGCCTGTATTCAGAAGAAAATGACCACCATCCACCATCAGCTGCCTCCTGTTCTCTGAGCAGACAGCAGGTGGCTCTGCTCCCTTTCATTTAGCTAGGAGTCAGTCCTTTGCTGCGGACCTGAGCCAGCCACTGTGCTAAGTGCATGAAGCCAGTGTGGCCATTGCCCTCCAAGTAGTGATTCCCCCGCTCCCGCCTTCGGTGAGCCCAAGTTAATTTCTCAGAGTTCTCCTTGGAATACGATGTTACAGGAAGGAACCCCTGGTGAGATCCAGCCACCAGGAGAGCTTTCTTATGTCTCCCACTCATGCCTCTGCACCGGGAAACCACCTTCCCCAGGGCTCTCCTATGCACCCCTAGGAGCCCTTCTCTGATCATTCTATAAGAAGTATGCCCAGGCTTCTTGTCCCCTCCCCCTGTGAGCTCTCCAGGCCCGCAAAAGCCCAGAGTGACCGCCTTCCAAGGCAAGTCTAATGCTGTCCTCTTTCTGCTGGAGTTGGGAGTCTGGTGAGCTCCGGGGGCAGGTTCTCCAGCCTCCTCTGTCTCTCGTCAGCCATCCTAGGCAGCAATCCACGGGTGCACCTTTCAGTCCTACCAGGACTCCCGGGGCCTTTGGGTACCCCTGACATTCCACTCCTCCCCTGCGCCCACGCCATTGCTTATCCTGAATTTATTCCAGTTCCTCATTGTTAGTCCTCTTCTGATTAGTAGGAGTCTCCCCAGGTTCCGGGGCTGGTTTTGTCCCCGCGGGTACCCCAGTGCCCGCACCTTGGGGAAGAGAGATGCAGTCTTGGTCTTTCGCAAAGCAGACCCCCCGGGGGCAGAAGCGAGAGGAAGAGCATAGTGACCCTGTTGAGACTGCCATGCCCTGTCTAGGAGATCCTACCTGATTTAAACACTCGCCTTTAGGCAAACATTTTGGAAGCACCCCGGGCGGCGGTCGCGGCGCAGACTCCCCCTACCCCCCACCACTCGAAGCCCGAGCGCGCGTCCCCCAGGAAGGGTCCCGGCGACCCCGAGCTCGCTCCTCGCCGTGCGCGCTGCTCGTCGTGGGGTCGCCTTGTCTCGCGCGTCCGGCCTGCAGGTGCCGCCCCGCCGGGTCCCGGCGACCTGCCCGCCGCCCCCACCCCACCGCGGAGTCGCGGTGGGCAGGGCCAGGCGCGCGCCGCCGCTTCCCTCCGCGCCCGCTCCCGCCCCCGGCGCCGCGGCGGGCTCAGTGCTTGCGGGCTACCCGGCTCGGAGGCGCGCCATGGCCCGAAGCCTGCTTGGCCTCCCACGGCACGGCCTCTGGCTGCTCCTAGGTGAGTAGGGCTGGGGTCCCTCGGGGGAGAGGGGTCTCGGGAGGGGGGCCCGGGGGGGCGCGGGAGTGCGCGGAGACACGGGCACCTTTCCCGCGCACGTCCGGGAACGCGCTGCCCCGCACCTGTGCTCCCGGCCCCGCGCCGCGGCCGCTGCGGGTGCAGGCGTCCTGGGGCTCTCGCATGGCGTTGGAGGCACCTCGCAGCCATACCACCGGGACTCGGATTTTCGGCCCACGGGTCCAGAAATCAAATAAAGCTGAGAAGAGGACTGTGTGCCGCACAGTCGACATGTGCCGCAGTGGCTGATTTGCAAACAAACCTCCCTAGGATGCCCTTTGCAAACACGAGACTAGCCTTCGCCCTCGTTTCCACAGGTTTTTTTTTGTTTGTTTGTGAACTTGGCCTTCTGGCTAAGAGAAGTTCAAAGAGGGACTCTTGGTGAGGAGACAGAATATACTCCGCTTTCTGTTTCCAGAGAGTTTATAACTGAAACCCAGTGGCAACAGGACCGTGCACCAGACTTAGCATAATTTACCCTGAAATTATCCTCACGGCTTTCCTGAGGCAAAGCTAAGAAGACTTTCTAAACTCTTTTAGCCACTGATTCATCTCCTGTATGCAGTTACTTAAAAAAAAAAAAAAAATAGGGCACTTAAATGGCAGAATCCAACTGCCACTGGTACTTGTGGGCTTTCCCTGGAACAGGTGATGTGGGTCAGGAACACCTGCACAGGTGCCCCAAGTGCTGGTACTGGTGGAGGGCTGAGGGCTGTGCTGGCTTCCTAGCGGGGTGGCAGCTGGGGGCGTGTGGCTCCTCAGGGGAGATGGCCCAAGGCACCTGGAGGAGCGGGGCTTAGGACCACCTAGCAGCCCTTTGGTGGCCAGTGGCCAAGGAGTCCCTCTGCATAAAACCCTTAGCCTCCACCAGCCTGAAGTGTGATCAGAAGACTGATCTTGCCCCTTAAACTCTTTTGGCTGAAGTTACCTGTAAAGCAAAATCTTGCAGTAGTATTCTCTCCTTTTGTGTTAAGATCCCTTTGGCTTGACATGGAATTTACTGTTTTAATCTCCTAAGAAATGAACATTTTTCTGCTAACAGAGCAGGAAGCTGGGTTGTGTCACCTTTTTTTTTTTTTTTAAACATAACTGACTAAAGAAATGCTCTTTACTGGATTCCAGAAACTGCACCTTCTAAAGACTGTGTAAATAAAAACTCGGGCAGGAGTGCCTATAAAGACCTTCCTTGTTTACTGTGAAAATAACACACGTAATGGTGGAAGTCCAGAGTCCTATAATCTTAACATTAGTCTGAGCGGTCTGGCTAATGTTATAGCTTTATTTTTCCAAATAAACACAACTCTGTGAGGTTATCAGTAAATTAGTGTCATCAGAGCCCAGCAGTAATTAGTAGAATCATGGAGCACACACTGTTTTCTTCCCGAGTTGTAGCAGAAGCCAGATCTCCTTGGCGATGCAGACTGAGCTTCCCAAAATAGCAATATGGAATTTCTTTTTTTTTTTTTTTTTTTAATGTGCTGGTCCATTGGCTCAAGAACTTCTCTGTAACAGTCTTACAATCAAGCTATGGTAAACCTGGGCTTTGTGCATACTCTTATGTTTACAGAAGACCCTGACAGTACCACGTGCATCTTACAAATTTCATATATGGCCACTGAAAGGTTTTCATCCATCAGCAAAGAAGGACGTTTGCAAAGCACCCACGGTTATTCTGTGATGGCCGGGTCCGTTGTCAATTCTGTCTGGCACCCACCTCTGCTCAGGAGCGCTGGCTGACGCTGTCCTGGGAGCCGGGTGTGCCGGCTGCACAGGCACGTGCAAGAATGAGGACATTCTTGCAAGGCGGTTGTATTTGTTGAAATAAGGGACTCCGTATCGGCACAAGTATAACTGGGATGGGCTGGGGCGTCGCAGGAAACGCAGCATATGTGATCAGATCATCGTGCTGGTTTGAATCTGGAGACAGTTCTCACCCCGGAATCCAAAGCTGAAGGATTCTTATTTGTGAATTACCTCCCATGTGTTTGTTTACTGTCCCTGCATTTAACCGCAGGGAGAAGTTTCTGGATTTTTGTGTCCCTTCCATAGGCGCTTGCCTGTCAGTATAGGTCCAGCCAGTCCCAGGCCAGAGCTGTTGAGTGGCACTTATGTCCACATTGGAAGTGGTCGTGAGCAATTCTCCAAGGAAATGTGTTAGGTGGGACCCTTCCAGCAAAGAGCTGCTCTGTTCCTCCTGATTTTTGTCTCCCAGAATGAATCCGTTTCACGGCTTCTCATTAGTTGAAATTTGGATCTGTCAGAGTGTGTGATGAGGTTCCGGGTCATAGTGTGAATTCTACTGAAAACGCGGCACCCCCAAGCATGGAACCCCCAGGCTTGGCTGCCAGCGTCCCCCACCGGTGGGAGCGGAGCCTGCCCTTCCTGGGGGCGCCCCCTGGCAAGGTGAGCTGTCCTCCCTGTGGGCCCCAACTCAGGCCTGTGCACAGGCTTGCCTGAGGGAGGGCAGGGAACCCTGGGGTTAAACCGTCTGTTTGCTGGAGCCAAGGGAAAACCTCTCATCACATCCCTCGTGGGAGCCACGGGCGGGGTTGGGGCGACCAGGACAAGACAGAGACAGAGCTCTCCAGACACCTTTGAGCCACTCAGATGGAGCTCCACCCTGTGACCCCCACCACCTTTACAGGACAGCGGGTGGCAGGCAGTCCTGGGGGCTTGGAAACCTGCCCCAGGACCTCTTGTCCAGTGGGACGCAGGGAAGCTGTCCGGAGGGGCAGTGCTGAGCTGAGAGGAGCGAGCAGGGGTGGGGAGAAGGGGATAGGGGCAGCAGGCAGAGGCGGCCGTGGTGGCTTCACCTGCACCAGTCCCTGTGTTGGCCGGCCTCTGCCCACGGCGTTCCCCGGGGCCAGGGGGAGACAAAGCTGCTGTGGCCTCTTCACCAGTCTTCCCGCCCTCCCTGACAGGGTGACCTCTCGGGCAAGTCCTGTTTCTGGAGAACTCCCTTGTTCTTAGCGAGGAGGGTTATGTCAACAGGGCAGCAACAGGAGGGCTCCCAACCTAAACAAGGCCTCGTTCACGTTCAAATAATGAAGTTACTGTTGTCCATGGAAGATTTTTTTTCCCCCTGAGATTTCTTTGATGTGGAAGGACCCGACTCTCATCATCCCTCGAAGCCCGGGCTGTGAGCAGGGGGTCCCCAGAGGCATGCCGGCCAGGACTCCGCCGGGCGCCGGGGTATCAGGTGCCCCTGGTCTGAACGCCACAGCCAGGTCTGGCTTCCTTTGTTCCTCAAAGGGGACTGCCAGCCTCAGGAAGCCTTCCCTGGCCATCCCTGCCCCCCATCCCTGGGATGGGTGACCCTCCTCCCACTGGGTCACTCACAGGAGCTGGAGCTGGGGTACAGTGGACCCGGCCAGCGCCCACCCGTGCTCTCCTGGGCTTTGCACCCCAGGCCCATGAGGGCCACCAGCAAAGAGTCTCCTGAGCCACACATGCCTGGGAGGGCAAAAGGCAGCAGCTGACCCAAGCAGTTGGGTACTGATGACTCTGCCATAGGGTCACATACTCTGGCCAGTTATCAACGCAAATAAAAGCAAAACCCCATGTCAGGGGGTAAGAGGTCCAGGAAGCAGAATCGCTCAGGCAGAAACCTGGTGACACCAATACCCAAGGCTGGCTTTCTCTTTGCATGTTTATTGCTTCTAGAAGACTCTGTGGGTCTGTTTGTGAGAGGAAAGATGGCTGCTGGCTGGGTAGATGGAAAGATCAGGGAGCTTTGGGGAAAGCACTAAACTATTTCTCCTGGAAACTTCTATCTGTCCTACACACAAGTGGGTTCATGTAGGGTCATGACTGGGAGGGGGTTCTAGTAGGTGGACACCAGGGACATTTGTCAATAGCCCACTGTTGGAGGCTGCCCTCTTCAGCCTGGGACAACCCCTCGGCCCCACAAGAAGGCCCAGCACGAATGTCCATGGAACCGAGGCTGAGAAGCCTTCCTTATAAATAACATCTATGAAGAGTGCTCTTGGCACTAAAGGAAATGAGCCATGGGAGTGGAGCTGGAGATGGGGGCCCTTACCCCGACCCCCGAGCAGTTTAGAAAGAGCACCCCAGTTCCCCAGGATGGTTATGGAAGGGCCCCAAATCTTGGAATTTTCTGGAAGCCTTTATGGCTGAAGCTTGCAGAGAAGAGGGCTTAGAGCAAGGCTGGTGTTGAAGGAGGACCCAGTCAGTCCTGTGGGCTAAGGTAAGATGTTCAGATTTTACCCCAGGGCAGTAGGCAACCCTGGGCCGTGCACTGCCTCCAGTTGGAGGCAGAGGACCAGGGAGTGCTGGTAGGATAGAGGTGAGGGCCGAGGCTTGAGACGGCAGGAGTAAGGGGCCCCAGAGAGTCCCCAAGGTGAGGGACGCACTGTGGGGGTGGGGGTGAGCCACGGGGATACAGGAAGGTATTGGAGGGTAGGGAACTGGAGCTCCATAGCCGGCTCCCCAGGAAAGCACATGGTCCCCAGTTGAATTCAAATGTTGGATAAACAGCAAATTGCTTTGGTGTAAATATGTCGTGGGCAGTATTTACATACTTGTTTATCTGACGCTCACACGGGACTGGGTGTCCTGTGTTTGCTAAACCCAGCAGCCCGCACCCCAGCAGTCGCATCGGGTTAGGTGTCCCCTTGGACACTCAGGGGACAAGGGCAGGCAGGTATCCACGCGAGTCCAGGGCACAGCCGAGAGCTCTGGCCAGGAGAGACATCTGAGGTAGCCTCAGAGTTGGGAAGGTATGAGAGCCACAGACAGAAGGGATGCAGAGGGGGTGCAGGCTGGGGACCAGAAGCCAAGGCGATGGGTGGATAGAGACATGGCTGCTGGGTGCCACAGGGCACTTTGACAGGGCCCATGTCCATGGGCTGCTGGGGAGGGTGGGCCGAGGTGGGGTGCTGTGTGGGCGTGGCCAGCTGGCTCCCCCTGGAAGGGGTGCAAGGGTCAGCCGGAGCACCTGTCCTCCTCAGGCTTCCCTGTGTGCCCTGGTGTTAAATATGCAGACTTCTGGTTCATCTGACGATGTGTCTGCGCTCGCCAAGTACCTGTCGCCATTTGAAGAGCAGTTGCCCTGATTTACCGCCGGATGGGATTAACACCAGGACCGCCTGGTTACCAAGCAGCAGTCAGTGCCTCCACCCTCCGGCAGGAACTCAGTCACTACAGAGGGAAGACTGAGTGGCTCAGTCGGTCGAGCGTCCGATTCTTGATCACAGCTCAGCTGTTGATCTCAGGGTTGTGAGTTCAGGCCCTGCGTTGGGCTCCACGTCGGGCATGGAGCCCACTTGGAAAAAAAACAACAAATGGGTTACTTGCCGCAATTTATTTCTTCCCAGCCGCTGCTGGAGTATAAAGAAGCTCTGTTTTGTGTGTTTGAGGTGTGGCTGGCTGTGTCCCTGAACGTGTTCCTCCACTCCGTGTCCCAGCAACACTGTCTTCTGGCTTTGTTTTCATTCTCCCCCCACCCCCCCTGCCCCCCAACCTTGACTTCTGCAGCAGATCCATAGCTCATCTCAGGAAGGCTGGTCTGGTCACCTCCTCCCAGTTGGGACCATTCATTTTGTTTTCTGCTCCCACTGGGCTGGAGACCCTGCTGCTGGGATGGGCGGGGTAGGTGACAGCAGCTGCCTCCCTTAATTCTCCCTTAATTCTTACTTACTTCTG
Organism: Neogale vison; assembly: GCF_020171115.1. Lineage (NCBI taxonomy): Eukaryota > Metazoa > Chordata > Mammalia > Carnivora > Mustelidae > Neogale > Neogale vison. The sequence continues at coordinate 44,782,648 of NC_058093.1, forward strand.
TCTCTGCCAGGTGGGAGGGGAGGAGGGAGTGAGGATGAGCCTTCTTCCCATGCACAAGGTCTGTTTTTATGATGGGAAGGAAGAATCCTTGAACAGCGGCCTGTGTGCAGCCCCTTGGTGAATGGCGGGATGAGGACACGGGAGGGATGGGGACATAGGTGGAGAGGTCTGCGGCAGGAGTCTCCCTGAGTTTCTGGGACAAATGGAGTCTCCTGGGGCCTGGGAGTCTGAGAACCGATGCTCATTTTGAGTTCTGCTTGTGATCACGGAGTCAGGAGCCTTCGGCGCGTTCCAGGATAGGGCCTGGGTTCTCGTCCCCAAAAACACACGTGAACCTCCGTTCTGGGTTGGGGCGGTTCGCTTGGCGCCAGTGAGAGGTCCCCCGGGAGCCGAGGGGTCGTCGTGTCCACCTGCAGAGGCGTCTGGGTGGGACACTTTCTGGCTGTGAAGATAATGGGGGGCAGGTATCTTTCATGGGTTTCCTATTTCTTAGAGCGGTAAGGTTATTTCACATTTTCTGTGAACTTGTCCATTTTATCCAACACGTAATTATAGGGATAATTATCTTATTGTCCTAACTGTTCTTCATGGACATTCTCCCTTTTCAGCCCAACGCTATGGATAGGTGACTTTGTTTTCGTTGGTCCAAGAGGATGGCTGCGTAGCTCTGTTAGGCATCCTCAAGCCCCACCCCAAAGAACCAGATCTTTTTCCTTCGGTGCCAGATGTGTTCACTTTCGTTCTTCCTGCTTAGCAATGAAATTAGTCCTGTCAATCCTCTGCTTGGCCTCTGGGCTACCTCCTGCGATTTTCTGTCCTCTGGCCATCAGTAATATTTTCTAGAGTTTCTGTGTTTGTGGTTTTAATTTCCTCTCTACCATATTAATTATTTGGAAGCAAGTTTTTTAAAATCCCAGCAGCTCAGGCTCTTTGGATTTTCCCCCGGGATCGCTGCTTCTATTGTGTTGAGCTCAGAGAGTGGGTCACAGACCACCCCTGTGTGCATCAGGGTTCCTTCTTGACCTTACAAGATTTTCCTTCTGTAAATGGCCCAGAAGCCCAGAAGAAGAGCAGGAGGTCTTGGGTGTCCCCTCCAGTCTTCACAGTGAACTCTGTTACCGAGGTGTCCTTGTTGACTTCAGTCTCCCTGCGCTGTCTGTGGCCGAGAGCTGTGGGGAATCTGTGGGGACCTGGGAGGGCTCCCTGGTGGAGAGGCTGTGCTCACTGGGCCGGTGAAGACCATGGGGCACTCATGCACCCAGCCCGGCAGGCCACGTCCTCCACAGCCCCCTCCTTTCTCCTTCCATTTCACTGTTGTATTTTTAATTGTGCTAAAATATATATATAACATAAAACTTACCCTCCCTGCTGTCTGGGGCATGGAGGCCATTCACATCGCTGTAAATGCACCACGGCCATCATCTCCAGAACTTTCCCATCTCCCCGGCCTGTAACTCCCACCAGACTCCCACCCTGGTGAACCTTGGCGCCTCCAGCCCCGACTCCCACCCTTCCACTCTCTGTCTGTGAAGTGGCTGCGAAAGGTACTTGAGGTGAGTAGAACCCGGCGGGATCTGTGTCTTTGTGACTGCTCACGCTCCCAGCCGCTGTGACTAATGCCATGCAGGGCCCAGGTGCGCACGTCCCTGTTGCAGACTGGGTCACAGGGTAGCTCTGTTCACAGTTTCTGGCCACGACTGCCTGCCCACCAGCAACGCGCGGGGGCTCTCGGCACCCTCCCTGATGCTCGTTCTTGTCCGGGTCCTGACGGTGGCCATCCCAACACATTTGAGGTGCCCATCGGTGCTTCGCAGGTGGAACCTGACTTTGTGGGGGATGCCGGTGTGGTGTCTCACTCCCTCCGAACATTGTTCTGCATCACTTAGCGTTTTAGCTTGATCAAGCATCCCATTTTCTCATGGATTCGGGGGACATGGGAACGGGTGCCCCCATGTGCAGCACAGAACAGAGCGGCACTTCAAGGAGGGGAGGGGAAGAGGGGAACAGGTTCTTTAGGCCACAGCAGGGGTGTGTCAGGAGGGTCCCAGTCAGATGATGAGCAGCAAATCTGCCTGATGAAGGCTCCACCGGCGTGAGCTGCTGTTTGAATGGGAAATGAAAGGGTCCGTGGGCCTACGAGGGAACTTCCTCTTTCCCTTGATTGACTGCTCCGAGTGGGGTCGGGAGCGGGAATTCCTCCTGCGGGGGATAGGGAGCATCTCAGGGGCAGACGAGACTGCTGGAGGGGGGTCGGTGTGCTTCAGAGGGGAGCACAGCAGCCACGCGGGGCCAGGCACAGGAGAACCAGAGCTGGCGTGAGGGAGGCAGGAGCAGCTGTTCTGACCAGCAGGAACCCCCCCATCCCCGCACCGGGGGGCCTGGGCATCTAATCCTCTGAAACAGTCGTGTCCAGGGCTTCCTGGTCCTGACCCATCAGTGAGCCCCCGCATAGGGATCTTGGCCTGTGCCGCTGCCCAGCATATTATCAGACCTAGTCCAGATCAGCTTCTTTAACTGGTGAGCTGTGAAAACAAGTTCATAAAATCACAGAAACCTTTTGCCCTCCTGTGACAGCTTCACATGCCCCTGCCGGACGCCTGTGGTCTTGGTGAGGACGATGGGCTTGCGTTTGCATGGCCACACCCCCAGGACTCGGAGGGCCCTGGGCTGGTCTCCACTTGACCTTGCTCTACTGCTCCTCTGCAGGAGGGGTCCTCCCTATGAGGGTGGGGGGTGTCCTTCACCCGCATTCCTTGGGAAGCTGTATACTGCCAGGCTTCGGTGTCACCTGGCCACGTGGCCATCCGTCGCATGGGCCTCCCACCTCTGGAGCAAAACCCCTCTCGACCCTCCGTGGGGAAAATGGCCCCAAGGTGCCTCCCATCGGGGGTCTCAGTGGATGTCAGTCATCCACAGGCCTCGGGGCTGTGGTCTCTGGTGCTGAGGGAGTCGCCCTCACTGTCTCTCCCGTGTGTTCTGAGATGAGCATGCCAAGAGCTGCGTACTGGCTCCTCCACTCCTGGGCTGTGTGTCTCTGGGCAGGTCACTGAACCTCTCTGGGCCCCTCTGACCCAGTCTGTAAAATAAGAGAATAATAATGTGGGCCTGACCAGATGCTAGCGAGGACTGAGTGAGCGAATGCCTGTGGAGGGCTTAGTACAGACTCAGGCCACGTGAGGTGTGGTTGTCACCCTAGGGCGGACATCCCGGGCAGGCAGTGGTGGGAGGGGAAGCAGGGAGTCCTCCAGAGGTGGGGGGGACCAACCTAGAGCCAGATCTACATTTTATCTGTTGACACCCAACTTGCTTCCAAAAAGAACACAGATGGGGCCTCCAGACAGAGACATAGGTGTCCCAAGATGCCTGCCCATGACATGGTGTCATGGAGCACTGGGAGAGACAGGAGGAAGAGTATCTCAGAGGAGAGAAGGGAAAACCATCTCAGGAGACCCTGGCTGAGGAAAGGGTGAGGCCCGACCCACGTGGGGCTTTCCAGAAGGCAGAAGAGTCCTGAGAAGTGAAGGGGGTTGTCACAGGGCAGGATCGAGACGCCTCCCCACACATTCACTTCTTCACTTCTGGTGCCGTCAGGCCCCATACTGCCAGAAGCCTGGGGGGCAGGCGCTATGTCCGGGTGAGATGCAGGCCCCAGGGTCCTGCGGTTGGCGGCTCAGGACAGGCTCTTGCTGGCAGTTACGATGGGGTCAGAGCAGGGCTGTGTGCTGGGCAGGGCCAAGGATGTGATAGCTCCTGGGGCCTTGAGGGCTGAGTAGGACTTTTCACCAGGCACACAAGAATTTTAATCTTTTCAGTTTGTTGTTGTTGTTTTGTTTTTATTTTCCCGAAAAGGCTGAGGACAGTTGAGGGCAACATGTTCAAACCGAATTCTGGGTACGTCGTGTCCTGGGGCACTTGGTGACAGCCTGGGCATGTCTCTTCCTGGGGATGTGGGTCCCCGGGGGATAGAATCAGGGGAGTCCTGGAAGCGGGCGGGTCTCTCCCCACCGGGCCTGTGAGCAAGAAATGATTCATAGCCACCCCGAGAACCGGCTGAGCGAGGGCTTTTCTGACAGCTCTTGGCAGATCTGCAGAGAGCAAAGAGATCACATTTCATCAGTTATATGCTTGTTTAACCTGTGGAAAATATAAAGGAGCATGAGGGAAAAAAACCAAGATCTTCTAGAACCACACGGCTCAGAGATCCTGGCATTTCCTTTGCGTTTACTATGTAAAGCAGCATCACTGAAGTCTGATGGACACAGAATAAACGGATTGTATTTAACGTTCACAGTTTGGACGGTTCTGGCATTTGTTAACACCTTCGTGGACCCAAGACTGAGCATATATCCCCCTCACCCCTGAAAGTCCTGACCTTTGTCATCTCCCCCTCCTGCCCCTCCCCATGTCTCTCCTCATGTCCCTCCCCATTACTCCTGCTGGCCACCAGGGTCCAGCCTCGAGTGTCCCGTGAGTTGCTAAGTGTGGCTCGTGCTGAAAGTAGCCCGCAGAGGTGGGCTGCTTGTTCTGAGGTAGGAGGGCTTCTGGGAACAGCACATCCTATGGAACACAGTCCCGGTGGCCCACCTGGAACAGGAGGTTCCCACTTCACAGTCTGAGGGGTGAGGGAGCCTGTCCACGCCCCAGGCCAAGCCGTCTCTGTCTGAGATCTCTGGAGACCCCTCCCCCAGCTCATGGGTACCTCAACTTGACATGGGGAGCTCGACTTGGCCCCCAGCTATTCCCCTTTCCACAGCCCAGCAACCCCCCATGACCCCTACTGTCCCGGACCCCAGGGTTCAGGACAGTGCAGGGTCTAGGCTTCTCTGTCTGCAGATAGACCCTTCCTGCCGGGCGAGCAGGCACAGACCAAGGACCCATAAAACAGGACCCATCAGGTTCACACTTCTGGGTCGCTCATTGCTCATTTGAAAACCCAAACCAAGGGACTCCATGGGATGGTCCTGCTCCCTGCCAGGAACCCGCCCGCGCCGTCTTTGTGGCCCCTGGTCCCTTTGCCCTGAGAGGTCTGCAGCCTCTGTGCGGCCTCCTGTCCGGTGTTTTTCCGCTGTGGAGAGAGGGAGCTGTTGCTTTGAACTCTCCCTAAAAGGACACCTAATTCCTAAATAACGCCCATGCCAAGGAAAGTTCCTGCGCGAACATGCCGAGGACGGAACACAGGCTGCTCGCGGCCCCCACATGCGGCCTTTTAAAGACCCAACTTACGTACGAGGGATGACACTGGCAGCCAGGCAGGAATGGGACCCATTTGGCCCACACAACTGGTTTTAAAACTTTTGGTAGTTCTAGTCAGTACTGTCATTCCAATGAAAGAAATCCCACAAGGCTGGTTTAAGAAAAACATTAAGCGCCATTCTCCAGTACCTAAAAAATGAACCTGGTTTCCAGATTCTCCCAGACAGCCCACCCCAGCTGGTCCCCACTGTGGAATGGCCCAAGGCTCAGAGCTCCCCCAGGACAGGAGCAAAGGGCAGGGTGTGTGTGGGGAGGGGTCTTTGAGCCCAGAGAGCCAGGTCCTAACCTGGGGAGGCAGCAGGTGTCTCACAGAGAGGTGGGGAGCGGCAGCATCCAGGGGACTAGCCCAGAGGCCAGCCAGGGTCAAGGCCATGGGGAGGCTTGTGCAGTGGGGGTAGCGCCCTGGAGTCTGGCATCACTGCTGGACCAACCAGACTGGGCCGGCCAGGGGAGGTGGGGCCGGAGGGCTGTTCTCTGTAGCCCACGGGACAACAGGAGATGGGCCTGAATGTACCCAGGCGGGACACCACAACAAGAGGGACTGTAGGCTGAGGACGTGTCCCTGCACTGTACTCTCTGCTGCGGACGCCCCGCGGGGGAGGTGACACCCTTTACCCCCTGGGATGATCTCTGCCCCTCCTGCTGTGAGCCCCTAGAGTCCTTTGGTGCTCACATGAGCCCACGTGGTTTCTGTTGCCAGAGCATCCTGACTGATAGTGACGATCGTCCTCATCCACCCTGAGTCTGACCATTCCAGAGCAGGAGAGGAGCCAACAGTGGGAAGCGCCCTTGCTCCACTCCCACGCAGAACGTCTGTGACATTCTGCTGGGGTCAGTGACGCAACATGGGATGATAGGAACGTGCAGAGCAGCTGCGTGCCAGGGAGGGTACACACGCATGTTGGAAAGGCTGGTGGAGGAGAGGCGGCCAACATTGTTCTGAGAAGAGGAAACCGCTCTAGCCCCTGAGTGAGGCTGAGGACGTGGATGGGGGGTGGGGGACTCTGGGGTAAGCGGCTGGGACCCCTCGGAGGAGGAGGAGGTAATGGCCACAGACAAGCCACATTCAGGCCTGGCGTTGTCTGGGGAAGGCTGTTCTTAGCAGGGAGACAGGCACGTGCTTGGGGCAGAGAGGCAGTGGGGATGAACAGAGGGGTGACCCTTGGAAGGAAGTTGGGATGGGCAACTTGGGACTCCTCCCATGAGTAGGTGTCTGAGCCCTCCCCCACCCCCGAGCTCCCTTTGAGCCCCAGCACTGTGCCTGTCCACAGCAGGCAGACTTTCGAGTCACTCCTTCCCTGAGCCTGCCCGGACAACACTAGGGGTCAGCCACAGCTGGTCCTTGGGGCGCACCGCCCCGTGCCCATGTGGGCTCCATGGGACACACACCTGGGCTGTCGGGAAGTAGCAAGAAGGAGGGTGGGTATGTGGCCCCTGAGGCCAGGGGAGCCGTCTGGCTCCCAGGCCCCCAAGAGATCCTGAAGGGCCCCAGAGATGTGCTCTGCCCTCCCAGCCTCCTCTGCTGCATCCTCTGGGATGGGGGAGGAGGGTGCTCCCTCCACGATGTCGAGGGATGGGTCACCTCGCCCGCCTGTAGGTCGTCACCTCGGGAGAACTTCCAAGAAGCTTTCCCCACTTGCCAGCCTTTCTTCACCCTCCCCACCTGCCCCTTCTCCCTAGCTTCTCAGGCCAAAAGCCCAGGAGCCTTCCAGGTGCCCTGCCAGCCTCAGCGGGACCCATCCCCTGGGGACGCCCTGCAGTGCGGTGGGCACAGGGTGGGCTGGGCCTCCCCTCTACCTCCGTGTGTCATGGGGTTTGCTGTGTGTTTTGTCTGGGTTTCTCTTTTTCTTTCGTTGTGGTGGCTTCAGCTGCCCTGTGCAGGTGTGTGCCGCCGGGACTGTGTCCCTTCCTTAGTTCAACGAATTCGTTTTCCCTCCCAAGCTCATCTCATGTCCCGGTGGGATCGGTGGGCCTCGGGGCCTTCATGAAAATCCTCTGAAAGCCCGCAGAGCCCCCAGCCACTGCTGGGGTTCCCCCACTCTCTTTCTGGAACCCCCAGGCTATCAGTTCCCTTGGACTGCAGTCCTTCTCTGACTGTGAGGCACAGCGTGTGGTTGCATGCTTGGGGCTGGCCACCTGTCCCCTTCCTGAGAGCTGCCATTTCCCTGAGGGGACAGCTCTTGCCCATTTGTGACATCTTGGCCTGTCTTCCAGAAACACAGGGTCTGACCAGACATGGGCCTGCTGCCTAGCCTCCGTCAGTCCCGCACCACCTCCCTCTCCGGGGGCTCTGGGAGGGCACGGGGAGGATACACCTGAGGGCAACTTCAGAGCTTTGTGGTCAGTGCTCCCCCGCAGGTGGCCTCTGACTGGCCTGCCCTCCAGGTCCTCAGTGTCAGGCTGCCCTTGTGTTGAAGCCTGCCAGTCGGCTCTGTTACCTGTAACTGAGACTGTACTTTATCTCTTCCTCTTCCGATTTGGCACTTTACGTTGTGAGCCAGTTGTCACCTCCACCCCATCCAGGGCTTTGGCTTCCCATTCAACACTCCATTCTGGCACGGTTATGGGCTGGATCAGAGCCCTGGTCTGCCATGTGTGGAATTCATTCATCCTCCCACTCACCCATCCATTTACCTACCATCCATCCATTCCTCCAGTCATCCATCCATCCATCCGTCCATCTCTCCAGTCATCCATACATCCATCCATCCACCCATCCATCCAGTCATCTATCCATCCATCCTTCCATCCATCCATCCAACCACCCATCCATCCAGTCATCCATCCATCCATCCATCCACCCATCCATCCAGTCATCTATCCATACATCCCTCCATCCATCCATCCCTCTAGTCATCCATCCATCCATCCATCCAGTCATCCATCCATCCATCCATCCATCCATCCCTCCATTCCTTCATCCACCCACCCACCCATGCACCCTCCCTTCTGTGCACCTACTTATCTACCCATCCACCTACCCACTTGCCCTCCAGTAACTAGCCATCGAGCCCCCAGGAGTTGCATTCTAGAATGGCACTTCACAGCCTGCTCCTTCATCGTCTGCCCTCTCCCCAGGTCTGCAGCAAAAGATAGGTCAGGCCCTCCACTGCACTGCCCAGCTCCTTGTCTAGCCCTCAGCCTCTTGGGACTGGGAATTGTTTGAGTGTGGGTCCTAAGGCAGGTGAGACAAATTCAGTCAAGCCTATACCTCTTCTGGGCTGGGAACTTAGGCCTGCTTCTGTACCCCAAAGCCTCTGTTTCCCCATCTAGTAAGTTCATGATCACAGTAGGACCTGCCTGCAAGATCTGAGTACATGTAGAGAGCTTTGAGCAGGCTCATGTATTGTAGGGGCTGGAGTACCAGTTCCTCCGCATTTTGCTCCTGGAAGATGGAGTCACATGGAGGGTGGGCAAGAGTCTGAGGGTCCGTGGGACAAGCCCACTCACATACACACCACCTTCTAGGCCGTGTTTCAGAGTCAGACCCCAGAGCTCCCAGCATAGTCTGAGTGCCTGGAGGGCCACCACCCTCCCCTTGGGTGGGCCATCCCACCTACTGCCGTGTGGGCTTCCCAGACCCAAGAGCTGCAAGGAGCAGCTGGGTGTCCACACATGCCCACGAAGCCCGACGTGGAGTCCAAGAATTCCTGGGGTAGCCCTGGCTTCCCAGCTCCAGGCCTCATCCAGGAATCTGGAAAGGCCATGATGGTAGGGGTCCTGTGGGCAGAGAGCCAAGATAGCCTGAGGGGCAGTAGGTGGGCCAGGCCTTGAGGAGGGATTGTGAAGGACCCTCACTGCCTGGCCCTGCCTGGTCCTGTAGACAGGCAGAGGAGGCTGATGTCCAGCCTGAAAAGGAAGAGCAGGGAGGCCTAGGGGTGGGGACCCAGGGGGAAATCTTCACCTGCCAGCAGCCACCTGAGCCAATTGTGGGCTTAGGGGGGAAGGGAGTGAATTTTGGTTTGTGCAGTGCCTTCCTTACCTTTTTGAGCTCATATGTATCAAGGTGGGGGATAGAGCAGGTTTCACATCTCAGTTTGTGGGTGTGGTTTGTAGCCAGTAAGTATCCAGACCTCAGCGTCATGAGCTGGGGCTCCTCAAGGCAGGTGAGCTGTCCCTGGGACTGAGAGCCAGAGCCTGGACCCCATGTTCTGGCCCAAATCGGCCAGAGGCCTGGTGGCATCCAGGGGGAGGAGACTGTTTGCAATCCCAGGGGTCCTTAGTTTCCCCACGTGTGAGGGGGAGGTGCTGGGGGCTGTGTCGGGGGTTGGAGTGAGGATGGAGTGGTGCCTGAGTGTCAGACCCTACTGGGCTGCTGGGCTTCCTGCGCCTGGCGGTCAGTGGCTGCGAGGGGAGTTGTGATCCCCTGGCCCTGTGCACTCGGAGCTCTGGGAGGCGCCGTCTGGCCCGCAGGCAGCAAGCAGGGCTTTGGCTAAGTTGTGCTGGATCAGTGAGCCCCAGGCTTCCTCTCCACAGATCAGGGGGAAGTGGGCTCTGGGCCAGGCCCCTCGTGGGTGCGCAGGGGAGGCAGAGGAGGGTGGGCGGGGGTCGGCTGATGGTCCCTGGACACTCTCGTTGCAGTGCACCCCCTCCTTATGGCCACAGCCTGCCAGGACGCCAGCTACGGCCCTCTCCTCCAGGAGCTCTGCCTCAGCCAGTTCCAGGTGAGCATGGACGCCATCGGGAAGACCCTGTGGTGTGACTGGGGCAAGACCATCAGGTGAGTCTCGTGTGTCCCCTGTTTGGGGGTCGGCATGGTTGGGGTGGGGACCCCAGGCCTGGTGTGAGGAGTCCACTCAAGGCCACCGTGAGGGGTTCTACTCCATGGTCTGGGGTGACAGAACATGGCCACGGGCGGGGACAGTCTTAGGGTGAAGGAGGATGCCAGGAGCAAGTGAGTGTGGATAGAGGAGGCTATGTCCATGATGGCCTGGGGGCAGGGGGGATGCCGGGCCGTGTCCAGCCAGGCCTCTGTGGCTGAAAGGTTCTGTGTGGGCCATGTTCCTGTGAGACGCGTGTGGCCCATCCCAGTGCAGGTGCGTGGGGGATGGTCTAGTGCCCACAGGGCTGAATCTCTGTGACAGATGCCCCCGCTTATAGGGGTGTCTCTGCTGGTTCCCTTGGTCCCCGTGGTCAGTGTAGGGGAAGGCTGTTGGTATCACATCAGTATTTCTTTCAAGGAATTGGTTTATACTGCTTGGGGTTCTGGAAAGTCCAAAATCCGTAGGGTAGGCATGTATAGGTGGTATTGCTGGCCGGCAGGCTGACACAGAGAACTGGCCATCATAAATAAATAAAGATATTCTTTAACTTTGCTATGCTATGTCCTTATCTTATACTACAGATTATTTCTGGTGCTATACAATAGATATCTTTAAATCTATACAATAGATATTTTTAAATCTTTTTAAATTTTTAAATATTTAAATTCAATTAAGTTAACATATTCTGTATTACTAGTTTCAGAGGTAGAGGTCAGGGATTCATCAGTTGCATATAACACCCAGTGCTTATCACATCCCGTGCCCTCCTGAATGCCCGTCCCCCAGTGACCCCATTGCCCTAGCTTCTCTCCCCTCCAGCAACCCTCAGTTTGTTTCCTATAGTTAAGAGTCTCTTATGGTTTCCCTCCCTGTTTTCCTCTTATCTTATTTTTCCTTCCCTTCCTCTACACTCATCCTGTTTTGTTTCTTAAATTCCACATATGAATGAGATCATATGGTATTTGTCTTTCACCAGCTGATTTATTTCACTCAGCATAATACTCTCTAGCTCCATCCATGTCATTGTAAATGGCAAGATTTCATTCTTCTTGAAGGCCAAGTAATATTCCAGTGTGTGTGTGTGTGTGTGTGTGTATGTGTGCGCGCGTGTGCGTGTGTGCATGCATATGCACACTACCTCTTCTTTATCCATTCATCTGTCGATGGATGTCTGGGCTCTTTCCATAATTTGGCTATTATGGACATTCTGCTATAAACACTGGGGTGCAGGGACCCCTTCAGATCAGCATTTTTGTACCCTTTGGTTAAATACCCTAGTATTACAATTGCTGGGTCAGTGGTGCCTGGATGGGTCAGTAGGTTAAGCCTCTGCCTTCGGCTCAGGTCATGATCCCAGGGTCCTGGGATCAAGCCTCGCATCAGGCTCACTGCTGAGCAGAAAGCCTGCTTCTTCCTCTCTCCCTGCCTGCCTCTCTGCCTACTTGTGATCCCTGTCTGTCAAGTAAATAAATAATTTTTTTTTATAAATTGCCAGATAATAGGGTAGCTCTATTTTCAACTTTTTGAGGAAACTCCATACTGTTTTCCAGAGTGACTGCACCACCTTGCATTCCTAGCAACAGTGTAAGGGGGTTCCCTTTCTCCACATCCTCACCAACATCTGTGGCTTCCCAAGTTGCTAATTTTAGCTATTCTGATGGGTGTGAGGTGGTATCTCAGTGTGCTTTTAATTTATATTTCCCTGATGCCCAGTGATATTGAGCATTTTTTCATGGGTCTGTTGGCCATGTGTATGTCTTTGGAGAAATGTCTGTTCATGTCTGTTGCCCATTTCTTGATTGGGTTATTTGTTTTCTGGGTATTGAGCTTCATAAGTTCTTTGTAGGTTTTGGATACTAGCCCTTTATATAGATATTCTTTGGCATTTTGTTTTCACCTACCGGTCTATGCTGGAAACCCATTCTAATCAGTGCATAGAGAGCTGCAGCATGCATTTTTGCAGCTGAATAACATTGCTCTGTGCATAATTTTCCAAGCACTTTCCCAGCAGGACGCATTTGGTTTTCCCAGTATTTCCGAATTTCAGGGAATGTTGAAGGGAATGACCTGTGTATGTGCATATTCATGCTCATGTTGTGGAATCTGTGTCCCCACTGTGATGCCCTGGGTGCAGGGCTTCCGGGTGCGAGGTGGGAGCATGCCGTGCTGAGCACACCTTGTTGCCCTCCAGGAGGACCAGGAGTGGGCAGCCCCACCCGCAGCATGAAGGAGCCATTTCCCACCACCTGCCCGCACACCCCACTGTCAGGCTTGAGTCCTTGCTACCTGCTCAGTCAGAAACAGTGTCTCCCTGGTATGTTTTGGGTTTCTCCAGCAACAAGTTCCTCTTGTGTTCTCTTTTCTGTGAATGTTTGTGTCTTTTCCTCTTTTCTGGTCAGGTTTCTGATCCTTTTTAAAGAGGTTCCCCCCCCCTAAGATTTTATTTTTAAGTAATCTCTACCCTCTACATGGGGCTAGAACTCACAGCCCCGAGACCAAGAGTCACGGCCCTGTCCACTGACCACACCAGCTGGGTGCCCCATAGAGGTGAATTCAGACCCTTGTCTGCTGCGCCTGAGAAGTGCTCTCCCAACTCAAGCACTGTCTTTTGACTCCCTTTCTGCCATTCCTGCTGCCACATAACCTTGTTTTCACGTAGCCGTGCACATCAGCGTGTCATTCCCCTGGATCCAAGTCACAGCTGCATGGCCTCTCCCCACGCCAGGGTTCCAGAGGATCCACCCCTGCTTTTCTCTCAAGTCCGTGTGGTTTGGGGGACACATCTCTGACGCTGGTGCCTCTGCGCTTCATTCTGATGGAAGGCACGCCAGGAAGCGCGCTCTGTCTTCTTCCCGACGAGCTGCCCGGTTGTCCTGTTCATTCCTGAGCCCATCTCTGCCCCCTGCGGGTTGCGATGGCCCTTTGTCCTGTGTCATCTCCTTCCACGTTTTACCCACACATTCATCAACACTCCGTGTTTCAAGCCTTCTCCTATTACCTCCATCTACAGCCTGAATTTTCCTCCAGGACAGTCGGTCTTCACTGCCTACCGAAGGCTTACTTATCACTCACACCATTTCAAGGAAAGAGTTCGTTATTACAGCTAGCACTTATTAAGCACCTACTGTGAGCTCAGCATTGTGCCAATCCCTCAGACTCCGTCATCTCATGTAAGTAAGCGGCAACCTCAGGAGATGGTAGGACAGTCATAATCCCTGCCTTATCTGCCCAGGGGCACAGCTCAGAAGGTCTCTTTGGGTCCAGAGTCTCAACTCATGACATTCCCCAGGGGTACAAGATGGCCCCATCCTGATTCTCTGGGGAGTGTGGGGATGCCCCAGGGAGGTGGTTGATGGCCTTCAATGGCCATCTCGGCTTCTGCCAATGTCCAGGGGGCCTGGTGGGGCCCGCTTGCAGTGGGCTACCAAGCCTGGTACTCAGGCCAAAAGCAGACTTTCCAGAGTCTCCTGGAGCAGTAGGGGCAGTGGAGCCAGGGGATAGCAGACAGGGCAGGGGTCTGACAAAGGGTGCAGGTACTGGGACAGACCCCCTCCCTGAACCAAGTGCAGCCAGGGCCTGTTGCTGGGGTGCAGGCAGTGCCTTGAGAGCAGACCTGGGAACTCACTGGGGCCTGGGATTGAGTCCCCAGGCTAATGCTGCGGGTGGAGAAATCCAAAGGGAGTTCAAGGCCAGAGGACCCCGAAGCCTGCTGCTCAGGGTGATGGCTGTCCTAGCAACTGGGCTGGGCCTGCAGGCTTCAACATGGCTGAGGGACGTTCTGGATCCTACTCTGAAGTCAGAGGATTTAAAACAGCCGCATGGCAGAGGGAACTTCCCCTCCTCCCAAGTGACAAATGGGAGCCCGCCAGTTTTCCTTAGGATGCATGCTCTGGAGGAAATGGGGACAAAATCCTCTGGGGGGCACATGGGGGCCTGCTCATACCCTCTGGCCCTCTGGCCCCCAGGCTCTCAGTGCCACCTCCTGCGTCATGGCAGACTGAGAGGGGGGCCCTCATTTGCCCTGCTTCCCTTAGGACACTGGATGGAAACACTGGGTTCTTTCCAAAGTACTTCTCAGCAGCAGCGTGCATCACTACTCAGAGAGAGAGATCTGGAGAGAAAGCAGAGGGCTAACAAGAGCATTTGGGCTGTGTTCCAGCAAGAGGACAATGACCTGCCCTGGGACTATGGGTCTTTTTGTTTTTGCATTTCAAGAGTTGTAAGGGAGCTTATCCTGGGACCTTAGCTGTCCAGCATGGTTCTGCATTTCAATCAGTCCATGGCCTTGGACCCTGACCCTTCTCTTCATCTGAGGGTGACTTGGGGGCTGCTCCTGAGTCCTTTCTTGTCTAGGGATGCCTTGGATTTCTCAGATTCCCCTGGTTTCTGACCTGTCCTGGTCCCAGGTCTCCTCAGGGCAAATGTGCTCAGCAGGACAGACTGCCCTCAGCAGGACAGACTCCCCCGCCCCCCAGTCTCCAGGCCCAGCCCATGATTCCCCAGGGGTTAGCTTGTTAAACAGCAGGCCTGGCATGCTAGTGGAAATGAAAGGTCATTTAATGTATTAACTGGGAGTATAATCTAATTGAGGGAGCTACAGAGAACATGGGAAAATGTGTCATCAGAAATTCTCATCTCCAGAGATGTTCCTGAGGGTTTTGGGGAGGGAGAGAAAGAGCAGAACAGATAAGGAGAAGAATCTCGAATGTGAGGAACTCAAGCAGTTTGATTTACCTGCATATGGATCTTCTACCCAACACGGAAAGTGCTGGGGGGCTTCAGGAGGCGCTGCTGCTGCTGCCTTCCCGTCCCGTCACTGGCTCCCAGGTGTCACCTTGGACAGGGGAAGATGTCAGAGGGGTCCCCAGGGAGTGGGTCACCACCTTCCATGACCAACCATCAGAGAACTCAACTTCACCTTCACACCAGTCAAGGCACCCCTCCTGTCTCTGTCTGGAAGCTTCTAGGTTTGTCACTGCTGACCGGGTCCGGCTCAGTGCCCGGCAGCTCCCAGAGCAGGCGGCCTGGTCTGCCTCCCTGCAGTCCCTTACCATGTGCGGACCCTGTGCAGGGTGTGGAGAGCCCTCCAGCCCGGACCAAAGAGCACCATTCCGAGGAGGGCTCTCCCACCCTGGGAAGTGAGGGGCAGCCTGGTGTGTCAAGGGAAGGACACAGAGCGGGGCTCTAGGGGACAGGCTGTGTCTTCATCCAGGAGCACAGACCCCAAGCTCCCGTTCCCCAAGGACTGCGGACCAGAACAGGGTTCCTTGGCCCCCCTCCAGATCTGCTCTCTGCTGCACAAGGAGCGTTCCTTCTTCTGTGTCTCCCTTCAGAGTCAAGTCAGGGACTTCTGGCGGGGCAGCAGGCCGGAGCAGCTGCTCTTCTTAGGAATCCCAACAGGAACTGAAAGGGAGGCATCTTTCTCCAGGCGCAGAGGTCTCCCCAGGGCAGTGGCTGTGTCCTCCAGGGACTCTGGCTGCACCCGGCTGTGTGGCCGAGACCTCGGGTTGGAACACGTCCAGGGTACTCCACACCATTCTCTGGAGCCTGTGGGCCACTTGGCATGGGACGCCTGTCCCCATGGGGACCTCCCACCAGGCTGCGAGTGTGGCTGGCTCCAGGGCTGGCTTCAGCGCCATGGTAGGTCTGTAAGTAGCACCATGCTCACGAAGGCTCGGCCCCCCTGCTCGTCGGCAGGCCCCAGCACAGGTGTCCACCCCCTGCCCCGCTGCCCACCTGGCTTGGGGGGAGTCCTTCTAGTGTCTGCAGAGCCCAGGCGCACAGGGATCCTGACCTCTGGAGGCCTTCAGGGAGGAGAGGGGCTGTCCCAGGAAAGTGACCCAGCCTGCCTTTGGAGCCAGACTCCTTCTGCTGAGGCCATTTCCTCCTGCGCCCCAGCCCCAGGACCTCATTGTGGGGCTCCAGCCCCATGGGAAAAGGTGTGGACACCGCCTACCAGAGCCAGGGTGGGTGCCCTTGGATGAGGATGTCTGCGGTGGTCCTTCACAGCTCTCCACGCGTCTAGGCTCCCCCTCCAGTGCTCCAGGTGTGCAGCCATGGAGGGTGGGTGTTCCATTGCTGGGGTTCGCAGAGAGGAAGGACCCCTGAGCTGGACCCGGAGCTCCCAGCAGCCACCTCTGGAGTTTGTTAGGCCGAAGCTGTGACAGAGAGGCATTGTGGGAATCAGAGTTCGGTGGGCAGGCAGAGGAAAGGGGGGCCCTTTTCCTACACACTCTCGAATCCAGCTTCTAGAAAGTCAGCACCGAAGTGGCATCTTGAGGAGAAGTGTACCACACGCACCACCAGGACCCCACAGCAGCAAGGGGGGAGCGCTGTCGTGAGTGGGGTATCCATGCAGGCGGCAAGGTCAAGGCCGGTTAGGCCCATCCACCCTGTGTCAGGAGCTCCGCCACAGCCGACCGTGGTAGCAGATGGAGGCTGGGGCAATGGGACCAACCATGGGGGAGCAGGGCAGGCTGAGGAAGGCTGCCTTCTCAGGCTTTGTGCACCCAGATCTGTGTTCACAGGCAAGCAGGGGGTGGGGGGGGTAGGCAGAAGGTTTCAGTCTCCCCCAGCGTGCACCTAGAGTCAGCCCTGGGCAGACAGATGTGGGAAAGAGTCTAAGGACCCCCTTGGGGAGAGCCTCCGACGGTGGCTCCTGGACCCACCCTGCCCCCACTGCGTCTTTGCTCCCCCACAAGGTAGCCCTCTGGCTGTGCCCCAGCAGGCAGAGCTGCTGTCTGCATGTTGGGGGTGGGAAGCCCTCAGGGGCAACAGTAGCATGTCGGGCTGGGGTTGCCTCATCTGTGTGCCTGCTCCTGCGGGGGTGGGGGGGATGGTTCTCAGATGATCACAGAGGGTCTGTGGATGGCCACCTGCTGGACTGGAAGCTTTTAGGGAGTGGGGAGGAAGAACCCCACTCCCTCCTTGAGAAAGCTCCCAAAACGTGTGTCTACAGAGGCCAGAAACCGAGCAGTCCTGTGTGGCGGGGGCACGCTGGGAGCCATCGAGGAGGACCACCGGCCCTCATTCCTCCATGTCCCTCATCCTCGACCCCCCTTCCTGTCCACTGGCAGCAACAGAGGGCACGGATGCTTCCCCAGACACGGCGGTGACCACGTAGCACCATAGCACCAAGCCTGCTTTGACATCTGTTTCCATTACGGGATGCACTGCCCTCTTCCCCACCTCCTTGGTCTGGGGATGAAGTCACAGTGTAGGAGGTCAGCCATGGAGCAACACTGAGCAGATCCTGGCTGGGGTCACAGGAGCAGGCAGGTGGGGCAGATCCTAGTGATGGGGACTTGTGGCATTGTGCCTTCTGCTCCTGCCTTGGAGATGCTGCTGTGACTCCCCGCACACCCCTCCCCCCAGGAAGGCCTCAGAGACTTCCAGGTTGTGAACACAGGAGTTTGCTGTCAGGGAGGGGTGCAGGCTGGCTCACAAAGGTCTCCCCTGAGCCTGCTCTAGGGCAGCCCCCCCAAGGCTGTGCGCACCTGGGAGGGGCAGGGAGCACGAAGTGGGGAGGACTAGTAGGTGTGGCGGGGGGGGGGTGTTGCAGCAGCTGCCCCCTCCCACCACTGATAACCTTCAGCCCAGCTCTGCTCCTGCCCCCAGGGTCTCCCAGGACCCCTCTGTTCATCCATCATTCTGTTGGTGGCCGTCTTTTGAGCACGGTTGGGCCCAGCGACATTCCATCGACTGTCAGGGCCCCGGGGAGCTGGGGCATAGGGTGGCGACCGCTTTCCCCACGCTTATTATGAAGAGAGCTTTCTCCCCCAGTGGCTCACAGGACTTCAGCCCTGGACGCTGTCTTACAGGGTGCCCTGTGGGACACACTCAGGTGCCTTTTAGGTCTACATTCCCATTTCTCTCAGCCAAAAAAAAAACAAAAACAAAAACAAAAATCAGAGAACCCATTTTCTTAAAAATACACTCCTTTCGAGTAGTAAGAGGGGAGTTTACCTTTGCTGCCCGGGGCCAGCTGGACGCAGCCTAACTCAGTAGCAGGAAGGCCAAGTTAACATCCTGATTTTCGCAATCCTGTTATGCTGGGCCATTTCCAGGTTTTTGCGTTATAAATGATGCAGCTCTGATAACTTCTCTACATACAGCCTTACTTCTTTTTTTGACTAATTTCTTTAAGAATCCTTGCAAATGGGGGCACCTGCGTGGCTCAGTGGTTTAAGCCTCTGCCTTCGGCTCGGGTCATGATCTCGGGGTCCTGAGATCGAGCCCCACGTCGGGCTCTCTGCTCAGCGGGGAGCCTGCTTCCCCCTCTCTCTCTGCCTGCCTCTCTGCCTACTTGTGATCTCTCTCTGTCTATCAAATAAATGAATAGAAATCTATAAAAAAAAAAGAATCCTTGCAAATGGACTTACTACAGCCTGTGCCATGAACATTCTATAGGTTTTTTAAAAGATTCTATTTATTTATTTGAGAGAGAGGGAGCACAAGCAGAGGGAGCAGCAGAGGCAGAGGGAGAAGCAGGCTCCCCACTAAGCAAGGAACCTGATGTGGGACTCAATTCCAGGACCCTGGGATCATGACCTGAGCCGGAGGCAGATGCTTAGTGGACTGAGCCACCCAGGAGCCCCCATTCTGTGGTTCTTGATAAGTTTTGCCCAGTTGCCATTTTATTTTATTTATTTCATTTCATTTCATTTCTTTTGGTGCAAAGAGGTGGTTTTATTGAAGCATGGGACTTGTGGACAGAAAGAGCTGCCCTCCCAGTTGCCCTTTTAAAGAATTATACAAATTTTTATTACCAGCAACACACGAAACTATTTATTTCCTCACATGTCCCTGAGAATTGAGTTTGTAGAGATCCTGGTTTTGCAGGTTTCAAATGAGCCGCCTCTCGTCTGTTGTGCCTGCCTTCGGCTGTCGGGAAGGAGAACTGTTCTTCTGAAGTTCTCTGCAGTTTGTTTCTTCTCAAGCGCAAAATATTTGAGCATAACTTTAGCTACTTTATCTTCTGAGTCACTGGGACTTTTATTAACCTTATTTTACAGACTCCTGAATGTGGTAGAAGTTAGCTAGTTGTTGTTTTGTTCTAAATGTTTTCTCTTCACATGTCCCTTGTGTTTGCTGCAGTGCTGTTTGTGTCCCGTGTGTGATATATTAATTATTCTGCTTACGCGTGTGCCCTGACTCACTCCTCAGAGGTCTGTGACTTGGCCACCGTCCTATCTGTTCTGGAAATCCAGTTGTCAAAATTTGGAGGGAGTCCTATGGCCACAATGTTATGTTCTGTTTCTATTTAGTTGTCACGTGTTTTGAAATAACATTTCTCCTTCCTAACACATGAGTAGTTTACATTAAGACCTGAATTAAAATTTATTTCCTTCCTACTTCAATGATGCTAACATCATTTGTTAAGTAGTATTTCTTACCTCTGTTTGGTAACGCTTAGCTTAAAACATAAGACATTCGTGTGTGGATTAAGAACATCAGTTGATTTTTATTTATGGCTTGGGGCCATACCCTCGCTTCTCATCACCGTGCTCTGTAATATTCTCTACAGTTTAGACGATCTCATTTGCTTTTAGTGTGTGCGTTCTCATTGCATTTCACATTACGTTTTGCTTTCTTTGATATATGTTCTGCCTGTTTTCCAAAAGAGTGAAAAACCATTCTGCAGGGGCACCTGGGTGGCTAAGTGGGTTAAAGCCTCTGCCTTCAGCTCAGGTCATGATCCCAAGGTCCTGGGATGGAGCCCCACATCGGGCTCTCTGCTCAGTGGGGTGTCTGCTTCCCCCTCTCTCTCTGCCTGCTTCTCTGACTACTTGTGATCTCTGTCTGTCAAATAAATAAACAAAATCTTGGAAAAAAAAAAAAACATTCTGCCAAGTTCCATCAGAGGTCATACTGAGAATCTAATTGAGATGGACATCACCAAGCAGTCCACTAGGGAAGAGCCATCTGCTAGCAGGGATCTTCCCACAGCGAGCATCTTTGGCCCCCGAGTCCTGAAGAATAGAGGCAGGCCTACTTGGCCTCATTGGCTGTTACCTTCAGATGTTGTCTCAGCAGTTAGTACAGAACTCGCACAGTGGACTGAGCATAGAACTCAAATGGGACCTGCCGTTCAGGAACCCTGCTGATTCCGTCCCTGCCTACCCTCCATAGGCCTCTGTTTCCTCCCCAGGAAAATGAGTATAAAAGTATTCACTTCTTTAACATCTCCTCATTTCCCTCCATACAAGTTTCCCGGAAGTTCTAGGATTAAGGCCGTAGTTTCCTCATGGAATATATGTGCTCAGTTGACTATTGGGGTCAAGAGGGGGAAATAATTTCTCTAACGTGATAATTATTCATCCCTTGCAAATGTGAATGAATTCATCACTAAAACCATCAGATCCGCGTTGCGGGGTAGGGAGGATTTCTTTTTCTAGTTTCACTGTTGCTCGATTTGGGCTGTTTTTTGTTTCATGTTTATTATTTCATCAGTGTTTATTGAGTCTGTATTCTTCACATTCCTCCCTGAAACATAATGACACATATCATCCCCTTAAATGTTTCAGATCTTCTGTATTCAAAATTTTGTTTAATCTTTGTGTTTTTCCCGCCCTTTGTGTTCTCTGTATAGAGGCCACTTGGGTCAGCAGAGGCAGATGACAAGGCCCACTTTTTTATTCATTGTGCCCATTCTTAAAGGTCTTTAGAAAATGGGCTAGATTTTAGATAGCAGTGTCTTTTAAAAATTTTTTGGCTTTAACTTTCATCATTTGCTTTTCCCTCTTTTTCGCTCCCCCCCCCCAAATTTTTTTTGCTTCTTTCATGAGAAAGAATTTTGATGCTTATTGCATCATTTTTTTCTCACCTTCTTTGAACCTAATGAGGCCATGTGGTTTCTCCTTCTGGACCTTCTTTACCACTTTCTGCCGGTTTTGAGATGTCTGTGTTTTTGTCATATCAGACAGTTTTTTTCTGTAGACAAGTACATTTTCATTCTCAAATGTTGTATTTCTGTTTGGTTCTTACTCTCTTCTTCTCTTGACAGAATAAGAGAACAGAGAGCAAATAGTTTCTGCTTCCATATTTTTGTTGAGATTTTCCTTGAGATGCTGCACATGACGACCTTCTGTAAACACACCGGCAGTCCTTGAAAACAAACCATATTCTGCTCGTTTCTTTCCCACTGAAACAGCAACGGACTCCGCACTGTTGTGCTACTCAGCTCCTTCCCGTGTTCCTGAACTTTCTGTGTGTTTGATAACGAGCAGTGGATTCTTCAGTCCTGGCCAAACTCGCGTGGTTTTTCTGCTTCCTTCTCCCGGCAGGTGTGCATGCATAGATCCTGCTCTGTTACTATAGCATTTAGATGCCGCACGATTATGCTGCTGACATCGACCGTGAAGTAAGGTTACGACTCTTGCCACGTGCGTGGGATGGTTTTTGCCTGTGTTAATCTCGGCCTGGTATTAGCACTGAAGCCCGCCACTCTGCAGCCCCTTGAAGCTTACTCACACCTCTTCTTCCTCTTCTGGTGTGTCTTGCGAACAGCATATTGCTGGATTTTGTGCTTCCGCAGGGAGAGCCGTGAGCCTCATAACTGAGAAATGACCTTGTATTTGTCCTTTCTGTTCAGCCTTCAGGTGCTCCTTTTTTTGTCTTGATTTTTTATGTTACGCTGATTTATTTTTTTCTTCCCATTGTTGAAACGTGATGTCTTTTCTTTTATCTTCCTGATGAGGCTGACTGTTGGAAAACTTCTTTTCACTCAACCAGCCATGAAATGTGAAACACAGATGCTCTGATTTCTGTGTTCGTTTTCTTACAGGGTCAGACCGCATACCCTGGCCTTTCCCCCCAGCCACCGCACCGTGGAAGACTCCCCCGCCTCTCCAGAGTCTCTGGGTTTTTGGATTCCTGGACTTTTGCTTTGTGTCTCTGTCTCTGTCTCTCTCTCTTTCTCTCTCTCTCTCTCCCCTCATCGACTTGGGTTAATGTTCTTGTATTTTCTTTGTCTTTCTGTTTTCTATTTTGTTTTTATTTTTCACCCTGCATGGTTCTGACTTTTGTCAGTAATAACCCTTGGTCTGATCCGGCTCGTGGCTACTCATCTTTGCAAATAGGCTGTTAACTCAAGCATGTCTTACTATTTTTAACTCATCGTTCCCTTTCACATGTGCCTTTTAGATTCTGGCAATTATTCGAAGTAAATCCTAGGAATAAACTGTATGATTAATACGTTCTCAAAAGCAAAAATTTTCTAGGGCGCTTTAAAAAGCTGCCTTTCTCCAGGAGTGACAGCTTGGCAGGTAATACAGTGTGATGAACAGCCCTGTTTTCTGAAGTTGGTGTAGCGGGTGTTCCATTGTCTCTGGGTTTTTATCATGTCATCAGAGAAGGCAAAGAGATGGTTTCTTATCTTGTAAGCATGACCTCTGCTTTCCAGGGTTGGGGGAGAGGGGTTGCTTGCAAGTTGCTAGAGGCAAGGACTGGGAAGGGACTGTGAAGGCATGGGGTAGGCAGGAGGCAGGCCCTGAGCCCCATGACTGTTTAGGGACTGCCTTCGGGGAGCCTTTGGGCAGCGTCCAACACAGACCCTCAGGCCCTGGACTGATCCTCAGACCAACGCCCGACTCCCCTCCTTGGACCAGGACCAGCTTGTCCTGGTGCCACTGGGGGGGGCTTCAGGACCCCCTCCAGAAAGCCAGGTGGGCCTGCAGGTCCTTGTGACCTTGATGTCTCTGTGTTCTCGTCCTCCTGGGCTACTGGGGCTGCTCCAGGTGCACACTTGTCCCAGGCTGGTTCCCAATCACAGAGAAGCATGGCAGATGGCTGGAAGCTTCTGTCTCGCTGTGGGCAGCCTCAGCCTCCCGGCTTGGAAGAGCACACGCTCGCCAGGAGGTGGGACAGAGCGTTGGCAGGCCAGGGGCTACTGGTGGCTGCTCTTACCCAGTCCCAGTTGTGGTTCCTCCTTAAAAAGTTAGGTGAGGGCACTTGGGTACCATGAAGGAGTTCAGAACCGGATATTTAAGTGCTAGCCTCTGCTGTGGACCCCACAGGGGATGGGTCCATGCTGTGGCTGGTGGGGGCCCAGGGGCAGGACCTTCACCCCCTCCTGGGGCTGCACCCCCATGGGTTTAGGTTTCAGCACCTGCCACATGGTGGCTGCTGGGAAGCCCCTCTTTCTCCCTCAGGGTGAGCCCCGGGAGTAGATAGAGGGTCCACAGGTGAGGGTCTCGGTGCTGGCAGGTCTCAGCAGAGTCAGGAGGGAGAGGATTGTTCCTTCCTTCCCTCAGGCACGCTCCCTCCAGGCCGGTTCTGGGGAGACAGTTGGTGCCTGGCCTCACAGGAATTCCAGGCCAGAGACGGAGGCTCCCCAACAGCTATGGGGTCCCCAGTGACCAGGTACCATGTGTGCAGGGAGTGTCCAGCTCAGAGCGGGTTTCCCCAACTTGCTGTTAGCTGGGGATTGCTACGTCCCCCTGACCGCTGAAAGCACAACAGCTCAGTGCTCAGTCTCACCGCCAGGCTGGATACCGTGGTGTGGAATGTTCCATGGCCCTGCCCTTCCCCCTGTATTTGGTGTCGCCCCGAACTCTGAACGCAGTAAGACTGGGACAGTGAGGGCACAGGTGGCAGGGGCCACTTGGACGAGGAGGCCACAAGTGGTGGGACATGGCGGGAGGGCAGGACAGGTGTCCCTGCGCGGGTGGGCGGAGTGGGGTCCCAGCTGAAAGTGGCATCACAGAGACAAAGGGGCTCCAGAGCAGGACGGGCAGTGGGACAGAGAGCAGTGGGACCACGATGGGCTTCAGGGAAAAGCCCTTCCCTCCCATGACCTGCATAGCTTCACAAGGATAATGTCCTGGGGTGTCAGTGTCCAAACATAGCACCCCACTGTCCACCTAATTCTGGGACACAGACTCGTGCACACCCACTTCCCAGCAAGGGTGGGAGTGGTGGCTTCACCTTCCTAGACCTGGTGTCTGCACGGGGTTCCCGGATCTCCACAGGGATTCCAGCAAGGACAAAGGTGGGAGGGGGCTCACACCGATGCCTGGGCGACAGCAGGCACAGCTTGGTGATCAGCCACAGTTCCCTGGCTTCTCAGATGCCTGCTGGATTTTACAAGCGCAGTTTCATCGCCCTGGGCTCCAGACCCCAGGAGCCTGGTTCCTGCCCCAGCCTGTTCTCAGAAAAGGCATTGTGCCCTCGCCCGCCCAGTAGGCCCTCTCCGTGGGGAGCCCGGTTGGGCAGCATTCTGGGCGCTGTGTCTGCTGCCAGCACAGACTGTGCATAGGGCCAGGAATGGATTTAGAAACCTCTGCTTCCTCCCAGTGTGAGCAGAGGCTCCAGAAGCTGTCTGGCGCAGAGCCACGGGGCAGGAGTTGTGGAGGGAGACAAATGAGGCCGGGCCCCAGTTGGGTGCCTCCTCCCCAAAAGGGGCTTCTGAGGCCAAGCAGGGGAGGAAGCTACGTGCATGGAGGAGCCAAGCAGACATGGGTCAGACCCCTGGGCGCCCCCTTCACTGCCACCCAGGGTCACCCACACGGGCCACCCCCGCAGCTCACTTTGTAAGAAGAGGGTCGGAACGCTGGTTCAAGGAGTAACTTCCCATATTCTGTGGGAATGTGTCCTATGATCTCCTAGCCTGTGGAGGGCAGAGAGCCAGGGCATCTGCAGTCCTGGGTGGGGACTGTTGCCCTCAGCTGCGGGGAGGTGTGTGGTTGACACCCCAACCTAAGTGGGTCCCCATTCTGTATGCCCACAGCTCCCTGTGACCTCCTTAGTTTCAGGGTGTCCCTCGCCCAGGGGACCAAGACTGGGCTTGGCCTGACCCCAGGGCCAGGCAGCACGTGCTCCCAGCAGGAACCCACAGCCCAACCCTAGCAGGGTAGCTGGAGAGTTGCCCTACCACCTTCTGTGTCTCTGTGGCCTCGGGTCCCCATAGCCTGATCTCCCAGCACAGTACCCTGTGGTGCCCCAGTCCCTTTAGGCCCACCCGTCCTACCCACCAGTGTTTGTAGGCTGCTGCTCTGTTTGCAGACCCTGAGAGGAGGGTGATCGAGCCATACTCTGGCCCGATGGGGGCCAAGCTCAGGAAACCCGGGCTGGGCCTAGAGCTGTCTGGTACAACAGCAAAGCTGTATTGTCCACCAAACTCTGATTAAATCTTCCAGAAACACAGAAAACACTGGGGTCCCCTCAACAGACAGCGGTCACCTTGACTGGAGCTTCCCCCATGGGTTTGGGGGTATGAGGGCCTCTGGGTACATTGGCTCCCTGGTCTCCAGCT
Source organism: Neogale vison (assembly GCF_020171115.1). Taxonomy (NCBI): domain Eukaryota; kingdom Metazoa; phylum Chordata; class Mammalia; order Carnivora; family Mustelidae; genus Neogale; species Neogale vison. The sequence continues at coordinate 44,807,917 of NC_058093.1, forward strand.
CAGCCCTGTGATGGTCTTCTCAGATGGAGAAACCACAGGCCAGAGACACCGAGTCTCTTGTCCAAGGACACACTGCAGCTTGGCGGGTTGGATCCTTCACAGGTCAGCTGGCCAAGGTGGAGGCTGAAGCCACATGGCCTGCCTGGAGGAGGGGGCGCTCTTCCCCATTCCATACAGGGCCCTGTGTACCGCACGGCTCCCATGTGATCCCCACCCACTGCTTCCAGGTGGTGCCAACCGGCCTGGTTGCAGAGTTGAAGAATGTTCCCAGGGAGTCCCCTGTTGCTCCCCCAAAGTGTGCTCCGGGTTCCAGGCCCAAGGGTGGGCTCTGGGGCTGGCATAGGAACACACAGTTCTGTGCGTAGGGACTGCGGGTCTGTGCTTCTGAGACATGGGTCTAGGGGCCTTGGGCCTGCCTACAGGCCCTGTATCCAGGCAAGGAGCTCCTGGACAGCCCAGGTGGGAAGGGACAGTGCCCTCTACCACCTCTCCCTCCTGGCCTAGGTTTGGGAAGCAAGGGCTCCAGATGGTTCCTTTGGGGGGGCCCAGAGTCACAAGCATATCAGCCTTGTGCACTGAGCCCTATTGTGCCCCCACCCAGGGACCAGGATTCCACGGGGACCTGAGAGGAACCACCCCATCTCCCAACGTCCCAGTCCGGTGGGGAGGCAGATAGCAGACAGGCAGCTGCAATTGGTTGGAGGGGATAGCATGGGGGATGTGGGAGAGGGGCGCCACGGGGCCAGGGGACTCAGCCAGGGCACGCAAACCAAAAGCACCAGGCCTGAGTCCTGTCTTAAGAGGAAATAGAAGAACACGGGCAGGGGGCTCGGAGGGCTTCAGGAGGAGAGCCGCAGGCCTGTCCTGCCACCCTGCGGTGGAAGCCGGGTTGGGGGAAGCCAGTCCTCTGCAGGAAAGGAACCGTGAAATCCTTTCTTCACGGGATGGGGTCATGGAGCAGGTCATGCGTACGTGCGTCTTAAGAAGCAGGCAGAAAGCAGAAACGTGGGAGGGGGCCAGGTTCAGGCTCCCAGTGTCTACCGCCCACATGCCGTTGGGATGGAGGGTGTGGGGGTCACTTCCAGGGGCAGGGCCCTCAGGACCTCATCTGTACTGGGTGAGAGTGTACTGTCCTCCCCCAGGCAGCGTCTTTCTGGGCCAACACCCAGGGACTGAAGTGGGGTGACCCTAGACCGCTGCCTTGCGGTTTTCCCCTGTGGAATGTCTCTGGGGATGGGAGCCCAGGCTGGCTTTGGGCCAGGAGATGGGAAGCCAAAGGCCCAGCAGGGTGGGAAGGGGGAGCACTGGCTCGAGGAGGCCACAGAGGGCTGTCCCACATCTGTGTTCCACAGTGGCCTCGCAGGGTGAGGTCTTTCCAGCTCTTCCCTGACCCCCTTCTGCTATTTATCAGCTGACGCACATCCCGGGTGGGGTGCAAGTGGTTCTCGGGACTGTCGCCTCCTAGCCAGCGTGAAAATGCCAGCCGGTCTCCATGGGCCTTCCTCTTCCCTGGGACCCTCCCGGGGCTGTTTATTCTCTGTTCTGTTCATGTTCTTCATTTTCTGAGGCAATGGCACTTGCCCACCTCCCTCGGCCAGGGCCCAGGGGTCAGGGAGATACGGTTGACCAGGGAGCTGACATGATGTGAAGTTACCTCCAACGCTCACAGGGTTTTGTATGAAGCCTGTCGAGTTGTTTCGGTTCTTTGTGGCCCGAGTGTTGGTAGAGACCTTGAGTCTGTGCCCATGAATGCTGCGAGTCGTGGGCCAAGCTCCCTGGGCACACGGGTATGCCAGGATGTCCAGGGTCCCCGTTCTACAAAATAAGGAGATCCACCATGGAAGGAACCTTGGAAAGATGCATTTTTCCAGTACGTGTTTGCATGCAATGGTCACAGTAACGCCAAAGCCTTCTTGTCTGAGAGCTGTGGCTCAGGCCGGGGCTGCAGAGATGCTCAAGGCTTCCTGTCCCTGGGCCTGGTCACAGACTTCCTTTGACATCCCCCAGCATCAAGAAAAACAAAAGATGTCGCATCCTGTGCTACCTCCGGGCAAGAGGGCCAGGTCCTGAGTCCCTTGTGTGGGGGCCCACAGAGATAGAGACCACGTGGGCTCAGTTAGCCACCTGGGGGGCCCCCCTGGTCTCCCTGGGGTCCGAGGCCCTTTGTAGCAATGAGCCAGCCTGGCACGCTCACTCCAGGCCTGACGCTGTGTGGTTTTGTGTCACCAGAGGAAGTAGCCCAGGGGTGGCCAGCCCCGTCCTGCCTAGGAAAGGCTGCGCTTGTCAACCCAGTTGTGGGTCGGACCCCTGACCCCAGAGGCGGAAACCACAAGGGAGAAGACATGACCACTTGAAGAAGAAGTCCCCCTGGCCTGTGATGAAAATGCCCCCAGGGTTCCAGTAATGAACGGGATGTGCCCTTGCTGTGGGAGAAGTTTTTATCACATTAAGAAAAGAAACTCTTTGTGGTTTTACAAGGTTGTTTCTTTTTAATCAGAAATCAGAAATCAATGAGGGGCACCTGGATGGCTTGGTCATTTAAGCGTCTGCCTTTGGCTCAGGTCATGATCCTGGGGTTCTGGGATCAAGCCCCGCACTGGGCTCCCTGCTCAGCAGGAAGCCTGCTTCTCCCTCTGCCTCTGACCCTCCCCCCCTGCTTGTACTCTTGTTTGTCCTCTCTCTCAAATGAATAAATAAAATTTTAAAAAATCTTTTAAAAAATGAGAAGAAACATGGGAATGTTAATAGAGAATTACTTTATTTCTTTTTAATTTTATTTATTTTTATTTGTCAGAGAAAGCACAAGCAGGAGAAGCAGCTGAGGGAGAGGCAGAAGCAGGTTCCCTGCTGAGCAGGGAGCCCAGTGCATGTGGGACTCCATCCCAGGACCCTGAGATCATGACCTGAGCGGAAGGCAGATGCTTCACCAGCTAAGCCCCCCAGGCGTCCTACCCCTACTTTTCTTCTACATTATAGGATTTAGAAATATGGCTGGTTTCACTGCAACTATTTTTCTAAAGAATCAGCATTTTAATTTGCTGATTCATTTTACTATTTTTAAAACTATCCCTAAATATTTGTTTCTAACAATTAGTAGTGCATTTAAATGATTTATCCTTTGGAATAATTTACTTTGCTGTTCTTTTTTAAACTGTTTTGATTTGGAGACTTTCTTTGTGTATTTTCATATGTTTTTGTTTAGTAAGTAAGTTTAGGAGAGCGGATTTTTCTCAGGATTGTGTGTGGGCCATCCCCTAACTTTTTTTTTTCATACCCTTAACTTTTACAAATATTATTGCCATTGTCTTCTTAATAGTGCGTAAATGAATTGTCAAGTTCTCCTCAGACCTCAAGATTATAGGAGTCGTCTTTAATTTCTGGACAGTTGATTTTTTTTTAACTTATCCTTTTCTTACTAATTTCTACTTTTGAATATTGTAGTCAAAGACTACTGATGTACGGTTTCTGCTGTGGGCTTCTGTTATTGTTCTTTTCTGCTGCAGTAGAATCTGTGACCTTTGAAAAGGTGATTGATTCTCTGCCGACCAGGCACATCACAATGCTTCAGTGAATGTGGTTTGTTCACATTATATGGATTTTAATTTGCTCAGCCCTGAAAGGGAGTTAAAGTCTCCGACGTGAAGGTGTAATCAACTCCATCTTGTGCTTCTGACATCTGTAGGCTGTCTGTACACCAGGAAGCTCTCAGAACACTGTCACAGTGGGAATGTCGCTCTTGGCGCCCTTGCATTGAGGGTTGAGCAAAGGTTGGCCTTGGGAAGATGGGGTTAGGAGCCTTCCATGCACAAAGCAAAGACCTTTCAAGCAGCATGTGCAAATATCCTGAGACAGAATGTTAGCCAGCCAAGCTAGCATGTAGCCAGTGAGAAGGACAGGACATGGTTGAGGGTGGGTAATAACCCACGAAGACAAGTCACTTCTGCCTACTCCTGGGCCTAGAGATAGGGCCACGCAGGAAGGGTGGGGGGGACACCTCTGGAGGAGGTAAGGAGAAGCCCATGACGGCTCAGGAGCTGGGCAAGGTTTCCCAGGTGGTGGGAGATGGGGCTGAGGCAGGGATAGCCTGGAAGTCAGCTGTGTTGACAGCTGGATGAGGACAGAAGTGAGTTTCACATGCAGGTGTGGAGGGTTACAGCTGGCCCACGAGCCAAGGAGCCTGCAGAGTATGGACACCCCTCCCTGCACGGGGTAGGTAGCAAGGACAGGGGAGCCTCTTGGTGGGGACAGGTCAGGCTGCTGACAGAGGGGAGAGGCTCAAGGGAGGAGGTAGCAGTCAGGAAAGGCCAGGAAGAGGAGGTGTCTAGGAGGAGCGCCCTCTGGTGACCTTCCTGAAAGGCTGCGGCTGGAGCTGGCCGTGGAGACCATTGTCGGGGCTGGGAGCCCCCAGGAGAAGGAGCACAGGGGAAGCTTTTAGAAGCAGTCTCCTTCACCCCTGTCCAACTGTTGGCTGTTTTTCACAATCAGAAAGTTGCAGTGAACATCTTGTTACATGACATGTGTCTACATTTTATGGTATTATTTTAGGATAATTCCCAGAATCAGAATTCTTGGGTCAGAGGGTATCCCCAGTTCTGAGGTCATTGACACGTACTGCCAAATTGCCTTCCAGAAAAATGTCATTTTATTGATTAGTGATAATGTATGTGTCCCCCTCATTCCACTACACTGTCGTCAGTGCAGTCTTATTTTTAAATCTAGGAGTTCACTTTTTTTTTTTTTTCCTAAACAGTGAGGTTAAAGTTCTTCACAGATGCATATTAGTTGTTTGGATTTCCAGAAGAGCTGTCTCACCAGGGGCGTCACGGGTATCTGGCTCTGTGTCTCACACCCACGCACAGGCTTCTCCCACTCCCCGAAAGCCTCCCTGCCCCGTGTCATCTGGCACTCTGACAGGCTCTCAGGCCAACCTCACTCGGGCTGCCAGGCCACCACCTCCCCTCCCCAGGGGGGAGGGGGTTGCAGAGCCACTGGAAACCCTGCACAATACATGATCCTGGACAGGTGGAGGCAAATACTGAGGCAGATGAGCTAAACCTAAGTCCAAAAGCACTTCCTCCAATTTTGGAGGCTGAGACACGTGTTGTCTGGTCAGCGTTTGCTCAAGCTGATGGAACAAGAAGCGTGTACTTCAGAGTCACACGCCAATTGTCTGGGAGGAAGCGATGAAGTAACATGCATTTATTGGGCACCTGCTGTATGTTGGACCCTTGACCTCATTTAACTTGATCTGCCCTGTAACCCTGACAGGTAGTCTCCTCATTAGAATAGAAGGAGGGGCACCCGGGTGGCTCAGTGGGTTAAGCCGCTGCCTTCGGCTCAGGTCATGATCTTGGGGTCCTGGGATCAAGTCCTGCATCGGGCTCTCTGCTCAGCAGGGAGCCTGCTTCCTCCCCTCTCTCTCTCTGCCTGCCTCTATGCCTACTTGTGATCTCTCTCTGTCAAATATATAAATAAAATCTTAAAAAAAAAAAAAGAATAGAAGGAGGCCAGGGCTCACTCTGATAGGGGTCATGAGATCCCCAAAATCACGCGTGATAAGTCATGGAGATGGGATTTGAATCCAGGTCTGTGGGGTGTCAGGGTTCAGACTCAGATACCCCACACATCAAGGCTGGTCAGGACTAGCTGGGAAAAACACCAACCACAAGTGTCCCCAGAGTACACCACTTGTCTGGGGCATCTGTGGGCATCGGCCTTCTTGTCAATAAGTAAACACCGTGAGTCATGGCACCCTTGACTTGGGACCCAAGTATATGGGAAGCTCCCACCATAGTGTTCAGAAACATGCCAAGCAAAGTTTGCTTAAGGACCCAGAATAGAAAGACTCAGACAAAAAAAAAAAAAAGGTAATTGTTCATTACGTGAGAACTGAAAATAGAGGATTAAGGCAAGAATATTTTTCATGATTATTTTGGGCCCTTCAGTCAGTACTATGTTCTGCTGAAGAGAAGAATGTCTGTGCTCTGAGGGGAATTCTCTTATCACACCCTTGCTGACAGGGCTCAAAATATTTATTGAAAGTTTCAGCTGTCACTTCTATATAAATAAACAGGATGTGGATGGCCAACTGCATGTTAGAGATATTTTTAGACAGGGGTGGCTTTGCAGACTGGAGGGATAACATTTCAAGGAGAAAGCGCCTGATCCCAGAATAGCCCACCAGAGGCTCACCCTCTGCATGGCCTCAGTGTGGGGTCTGACGAGTCTTGTCTCTTAGGTCGGGAGCTCTTCCCCATCCTGGTTGGCCAGCCCAGACATGGCAACCCCAAACCCTCTTTGTAGGGACATCCCCATCTCCTTTCCTTTAGGCACCGAAAATGGGGAACAATGTTTAGGATGGATTGTCACTGGTCCTGCTGACTGGATGGGTCTGCTGGGCCTGAGGCAGGGGAGAAGGCAGTCCTTCAAACCAGCGCTTATAACACGTAACCCTGTGGCTGACCAACAGCCAGCCCAGAAGGCTGGACTTGGGGCTTTTACAATATGTGACACATTCAGCGTTGCTCCGGGCCAGCCACTGGATGCATGCTGGTGTCTTCCCTCACCCAGTGAGACCCAGCCTGTCAGGATTTCCTGCCAATCTTCCCACTTCTGTTTTTACTTGAAACATGAGTCCTTGCTCACTTGGGAAAACCGCACACCCTAGTGGATGCAGACCTGCTGACCCCTGCAGGTCTGCTGCTGCCGCCCCAGCCCACTCTCCCCCTCCTGGGGCCTCCACACCCCGCCCTCCCACATGGACTGAGGGGGCCCCATGGTCCCTGTGCACTCGCAGCAGTGACCCAGAGAGCAGCCAGGGCAGAGAAAACAGTGACTTAGCAATTTCAAGTTCAAAGGGAGCTACATAGAGGGGTGCTCAAGGCTGGAGACACCCTGGCCTTTTCCATGCAGCCTTTTCAAGCCTCCTTGGGTAGTTCCTCTGTGGTCTCTGCTCCCTTTATTCACTTTCTACATCAAAAATCAGGAAGATCAGAAATATATCTCTTAAAGATCCTCATTTTTACTTTTCACAGAGCTCTTCATCTTGCTATGTTCCTCTGGCTGAAAATCTCAAACATTTCTTATAACCCAGATCTGCTGGCAGTGAATTCTCTCAGTCTTCAGTTCAACTTCGTGTGTGGAAGCTATTTTTGCTGGGTGTGGAATTCTGGGCAGACAGAGGTGTGTTCCCACTGCCACTCCCAACACTTTGTCACCCCATTGTCCCCTGGCCTGCATGGTCTCAGGTCAGAAGTCTGCTGACATCCTGTCATTGCTCCTCCATAGGTGTATTTTTTCTTGACAGGCTCTAGGATTTTTTTCTTTTGGATTATTTTTCCTTTATCTTTGGTTTTCAGCTGCTAGTTTGAATTTGATGTGTCTATATGGCTGTTTATTGGCTGTTGCTGTCACTTTGGTTTTTGCTCTATTTGGGGCTCTCTGACTTCTTGGATTTGCAATTTGATATGTCACTAATTTTGGAAATTTTTCAGCCATTATCTCTTAAAAACTTTTCCTGTCCTGTTTCTTTTTTTTTTTTTTTAAGATTGTATTATTTATTCGAGAGAGAGAGAGAGCACAAGCAGGGGTAGGGGCAGAGGGAGAGGCAGGAGCAGGCTCCCTGTTGAGCAGGGAGCCCAATGTGGGTCTTGATACCAGGACCCTGGGATCTCTGATCTGAGCCGAAGGCAGATGCTTAACCAACTGAGCCACCCAGGGGCCCCTCTGCCCCATTTATTCTCCTCCTTCTGGAACTCAGATTACAAACTGGAGTTGATATCATTGGCAGTGTTATTAATTCGCCACAGACATGCTCTATTTTTTCTCTTTGTGTTTCTGTTTAGTAATTTCTGACCTACCTTCAGATTCACCAGTTCACTCCTCAGATGTCAGGTCTGTTGATGAGTCCATCAAAGGAATTCTCTCTGATGTTGTGCTTGTTTGTTTGTTTGTTTGTTTTCTACACCTTGCATCTCTGCTGAGCTTCTCTGTTTGTGTCTGTTGGCTACCTTCCCCACTTAGACCCTTTATCATAGTTTTCCTTTTGAGGTCCCTGCATGATAGTTATGACATCTCAGAGTCTGATTCTGTGGATTGATGTATCTCTTGACAAGAGGTTGTTTGGTTTCTGTTGCTTTGGAATGAAAGTTTGTGATTCTGTATTGAATACTGAACATTCATGTATAGGAAAGCCGAGACTGAGGCAACTACTGTTTCTACCTGGAAATGAGTGAGCCGCTCCTGCCAGGCTGCTCGGGTGGGGTTTTGAGTCAGTCTTGTCAGGAACTGGGCTGGGCTTAGGACTTGTGGTTGCCACAGAGTTTCAGAACACCACAGGCCTCTACACCTCTAGCAACAGGCTGCTGCAGCCTTGGGCTCAGAGTCGGGCCTGGTGACATGTCCTCAGTGAGCATCCCACCCTGCATGCCCGGGCCACACACAGTGGGTCTCTCCCCACCTTGTGTGGGTGGCAGATAGTTACTGCTTGTTAGTCTGTGTTATGCCCATATGAGGAGGCAGAGCCTCAGTTCATACAGGCCTCTGCCTTTGGGCCTCTCCCAGGGTGGCCAAACCCTGCCCTGTATCTGTGGGGCCTTGGCAGAAGACCTCTGTTTGGTATCACCCAGGATCCTAGGCTCCGAATGGGTTCCAGCTGCTCTCCCAAGGGAAGACAGTCTTTTCCCCATCCTTCCCTCAGCCACTGTGCATCTTTCTTGTGTCCTGGGCTGACAGGCTGTGCCATTCCTCCCTCAGCAGCTTCAGGCTTTTGCTCCCAGGGAGAGAAGGGCCTGGGAATGTCAGAAGGGCTATGGGTCTGTTCCCTCCTGTTCCTCCAGGGGTCTAAGGCTGGCAATTCTTACATGAGAAGTATTCAAGAAATGTAATGGCCTGGCCAAGTGTGACAGCCAGTCTCCTGCCTGCCCCAGTCCTCAGGAACGCCCTTTGGCACCTCATGGGAAGACGTGATGAGTCAGTGTGTCTGGGGCCCCAGAAATTCCAAACTGACCTTCTAGTCCACAGTTGGCCTTTGACAGTTTTTTACAAGTGGATTTCTTCTCGCATATGGTATGGCAACTGTGTCTCTTTCCCACACGTGGCCCCAGATGGGACAGTTCTGGCTTGAAATAAGTTACTTCACTGCTTTGCAGTCTCAGATCTCTGACAGATTCCAGAAAACATACCATTTCTTAGTCTCTTTGGCTTTGTTTGTTTGTTTTGTTATCATTCAAGTAAGAGCAACACGCTTTGCAGCTTTCTACCTGATAAGCAGAAGCAGAAGTGGTTTCCCTTCTGGAAACTACATCTTCCTTTTCCCCCACATTGACTCTTCACTTATTAAAAAGTAATTTACCCAAAGTGTTAAATGTAGACCCACCATATCCAGCAGTTACACACTTGGGAGTACACCCAAAAGAATTGAAAGCAGGGTGTTCAAGAGACGGTTGCCCACCCGTGTTTGTACCAGCTGTGTTCCTCCCAGTCACTAAACGTGGAAGCAACCCAGGTTGTCCATTGATAATGGATAAACAAAATGAAGTAGGTGCAAGCAGAACGTGATTTAGCCTTGAAAAGGAAGGAGTCTGACACCTGCTACCACATGATGAACCTTGGGGATGCTTTGCTTGGGGAAATAAACCCATCACAAAAAGACAAATACCTTATGATTCCACTTACCCAAGGTCCCTAGAGCAGTCACAGTCAGAGACAAAAAGCTGCTTGGTGGGTGGGAAGGGGGAACGGGAAGTCAGTGTTTCATGGGGATAGAGTTTCTGTTAGGGAAGCTGAGAAAGGTCTGGAAATGGTGCTGATGGCTACATGACAGCATGCATGTACTTACAGCCCCTTACTGTGCACTTAACAAATGGTCAAAATAGTAAAATGAAATTGTGCTATTTAAATTTTACCACAATAAAAAAAGAAAGAAAGAAAGAAACAACTGCCTGGTGATTGGCGTGTGCTGAGTGCTCTTCCAGGCTCTGGGGTTACAGGTGTGCAAAGCAGGCCGGCCCTGTCCTCATGGCGCTTACACATGATACATACGTCCCTCCGTACAACGAAGGGTGATGGACCCCGTGGGAGATGCCAGTGAGAGTGGGAAGATGGGAGCTGGGAGATGAGGCCCCTGCCTTCCAAGCCGAGGGGCAGGCATGGGGCGAGGCTGGAGAAGCTGCGGATTTGTGCGCGGATGGCCTTTGACCCAGGCTGCTTGTCTGAGCGGGTCTGACTGGCCCACCTTTCAGGCTGCCCTTACATGTGGTATCGTAGTCCCTGGCACCCCGGAAGCAGGGAGGGATGGCCCTAAGACCCCGCTCACCTTCCAGGGCCTGGCCACGTGCAGGACATTAAGGGAGCCCCCATCTGGGGCCCCCCTCTCCTACAGCCAGGGCTGTTGCCCCTGGGCCTGGACTTCCGGGAGTGCTCACCATGGTGGGTGACTGGGTCTTCCCATGGTCCTCGGCCCACTCAGGGGCTGATGAGCTGCTTTCCCATCTGCAGGAGCTACAGTGAGCTCACAGACTGCACCAGGAACGTGGCGACCCAGCTGAACTGCTTCTGGCCAAACGCAGCTGTGGACACGTTCTTCGTGGCCATCCACCAGCACTACTTCAAAAACTGCCCTGCGTCTGGCAGGGCTGTGCGGGACCCGCCCCGAAACATCCTCTGTCCCTTCATCGTGGTGCCCATCCTGGTGACCCTGCTGGTGACAGCGCTGGTGGTTTGGAGGAGCAAGCGTCCGGAGGGCATCGTGTAGACGCACAGCCTCGGGGGGCCAGGCGGGGAAGGTGGGGAGGCCCAGCCTGGCCTGGGGAGAGCTTCTGGGGCCCTAATGTCAGCCCAGGCCCCTGATCCCCCTCACTTCTCTCCAGAAAGAGTAATAAGGATTTCAGGGTGGTTGCAGTACAGGCATTAACACAGAAAGGCTGGAGGTCAAAGCGACCGGGGTGGGGATCCCCAGTGCTAGGAGGGAGCAGGAGTGTTACCATCACTGTACCTGGGGAGGGTCCCAAGTTCTGTCTCCCAGTGTCCCAACCTCAAGCCAGACTCTGGATAAGCAGTTTGTGATTAAAAGGATGTCCTCAAATGTGGGCAGCATTATTATTTCTGGGGATGGATCCCTGAGGGAAGAAGGTTGGAGAAACACCAGCCCCTTCAGATTCCATCTGCCTCTGTGTGAAGAGACCATCCCAGGGCCCTGTGGGGGTATGATGGGCAGCTGAGGAACTGTGTGCCCCAAAGAGGCATCTGAGGGACCCTAATGCCCCCATGCTCCCTCACCCTCACCACAGGAGCTGGAAACACTAGCCCTGAGGACTGCGGTTCACAGCCAAGCTGAGGCCCCTCCTCGGAGACACCTCATCAGCCCTCAGGTCCAGGTACCCACCTCCATTCTGTCCCCGAGGGCTTTGCCGGCTGTTTTCAGGCAGCTGCTGCTCTCCCATTCACAATTCTTTCCAACCCGTGCTTACAGCTTCCTTCCAGAAGTTTCTGAATCCGCCAAGGGAGATTCCATGCTGTTCCTCGCCGATGTCTTCTAAGCTCTGACCTGTCCTCTGAGGTCCCTGCAGCCCCCAGCCTGCCCTGTCCTCCAGAGCCTCCTGGCCCAGAACCTGCCCCTTCTCAAGATGACTGATGGGATGTCACACACACACACCTCAGCCTCAGCCTCTCCCTCTGCCCTGCAGGCCAGCCCAGCCAAACACGGGCCCAAAGCCATTACCTCTAGAATGTCCAGCACAATGGCCCACAACCACGTGGGGTCACCCACCACCCCACTCAGCAGCCTAGTGCCCAGCCGGACTCCCTTAGCCTCTTCCTGGGCACCTGCTGTCCCAGCATGGACAAGCCTCTGATTTGCAGATGGTTCTCCTCATGGAGATTCTCAAGCTTCTGCGCTGAACCATGGGTACCCAGCATGGTCTTGCCTTCTAGGAAAGGAACCCAAGTGGTCCTAACTGCAGGATAATCACCTCAGGAACCAACAGGGACTCCATGTCCACATATGAGGACCTCGGGGAGGGGCTGGTCAGGCTGCAGTGTTAGGCCCCAGCTCCCTCTGTCTTCACATGTTGTACACTTGGGGTCACACGAGCTGGAAGGAAATGGGCCTTTGTGTCCCTTCATTTCTGCCTCCTCCCCGAGGAAGCCATGATATGAGTGGGTTATGGTTCAGGCTATAGGCAAGGAAGCTGGTGGACGAAGAGCTTGGGGCTCCAGGTGTCCATGGGTCTTGGCTACGGGCGAGACCTCAGGAGCAGGAGGTGGCAAGGAGGGGCTGTCATGGGCTGGAGGAGGTCTTCATAAACACTGTCACCAAGAGCAAAGGTGACAGGAACCAGAAGTAAGAGGACAGCCCCCAGCCTGACCTCGCTAGTCATTTGTCCTATCATTAGTTACATGTGTATCCACTAAAGGCACTGGTCTTACGAGCCTGCAGGTCCTGCTCCCATCAGTGCTAATCCAGAGGCAACTTTCAAGGAGTCCTCTTGTCCAAGATCATACCCCTGGTGACAGGGACCCAGGCCCCCAGCTTCCAGGGCAGCCCCATCATCCTCAGGCCCCTATAGGTGGTTAGCGCCCCACGTAGCCCCACTGCATCACTGGGGCTAAGTGAGGAATCCTTCCAGAATCAGCTTTAGGGCTGTGGCATCTTCAAGGACAGGCCCCCCTCCTTCTTCCTAAGTGCTTTGCTGGCATGAGGTATGTGTGTGGTATGTGTGATGTGAGTGCATGGGTGTATGTGAGGTGTGTGGGGATTATGTGTGCGATGTATGTGGTCTGGGAGGATGTGGTGTGGGGGGTGCATGGTGTGTGTAGGTGGGGAGTGAGGGGGTTGGTATATGTGAGGTGTGTAATGTGTATAAGGTGTGTGGTATGTGTGTAGTGTGTATGGTGTGGGTTGTCTGATAATGTGTGATGTGTGTGTGCATGTGAGGTACGTGTGGTGGGTGTATGTGGGCATATGTGTGGTGGGTGTGTGTGTGGCGTGTGTGGTGTGGTATGTATAAGGTGTGTGATGTATATGTGTATGTGGTATGTGTAAGGTGTGTGATGTGTGTGAGGTGTAGGTGTGTGTGAGGTGTGTGAGTTGTGAGGTGGGGGTGTGGTACATACAGGGTATGTGATGTGTGTGTGGTATGTATAGTGTGTATGGTGTGTAGTGTGTGAGATGTAGGTATGTGTGGTGTGTGTGAGGTGTATGTTGTGTGTGGTGTGTGAGGTGTAGGTATGTGGTGTGAGGGAGGTGTGCGCAGTGTGTGTGTGTGCGTGCTAACAAACATGGTGACATTCCAGGAGGAATGAGTCCAGTTTCTGTGGCTTCATGGGAGAGTCAGACGTGGGTTTGTTGGGTCCGGGCAGTAGGGGGCTGCTGCGATTGGGATGCCTGGGTTGCCCTTGGTGGAAACGCTGCCTCATGCCTCTTCTAGGCGGATGCTCTCTTCTGCGGGTGCCGGTTGCTGCAGATTAATAAGATCTTTCAGCTTTGACCGAGGAGAGTAACCTTTCATGGGACAGCAGCCCCTTGATGCTCACGTCTTAACAGGAAGCCCCTCACAAGCCGTCGTCACAGAAACAGGAAACTAAAGAGAACCGGTCACTGAAAGTCAAGAGGCCCATTTTATGTGTAAGAACGTGTTTTCAGAGCAGATGAATCTAAAAGGTCTACTCAGAGATTTTACCACATCTCATAAAGTTCAGAATGTTGGGTGTTCTGGAAAAATAACTGTGTGCCTATTTTTAAACCTTCAAAAAATGTGTTTCCTGTCATCATAGCTGTGAAGAAATAATTACAATAAACCTAGCAGAAGAGGCCGAGCTCAGCCTCAGAAGTGAGCCCCCTTCCTCGCTGCCCCTGCCCCCTCTGTGCCTCCATGTCCTCATCCATGAAATGGAGATGAGGGCAGGGTGTCCCCTCAAGGGTACTGAGGTAGCTCGGGATGTGTCAGGGGGTGGAAGGGGAGCAGGGTGTGCACCTGCGTGTGGGAAGAGGAAGCCTCTGGCAGCCCTATCCTGGCCCCCAGCCCCAGCTTCCTGAGGCCAAGGAGGCCTCCGTGTTTACCCCAGGCAGCACTGGCTCTCAGCCCCTTCTGTCCCACATCCCTGGGCATGGGGACCTCTCTGAGGGTTACTGAAGAGGCAGTTGACATTTAAAGGAAAATGAGTTTCCAGGGGCCTGAGAACAGTTCCTGGAATCCCTGTTCTTGGTAGCCCACCCTCCAGGGAGGGGCTGGCAGGGAGCCAGAGCGCCATCAGGGAGCTGTGTGCGAAACGTGCACCTGCCAAGGTCGCCTTGCAGGACATCCCAAGGCTTCTGTGCACAGCATGGTGGCCTGGTCAGCAGAGGGGCATGGAGCTCCCTGCCACTCCCCACCAAAAGTCTCTGGGGATCCGTTCTGGGGTGGGAGGGGGAGCAGGAGCTGCAGCCGCCCCCCCGAGGGCACTGACTGCTCAGGTCCAGTGAGCCCGGGGTGCAAGGGTGACACCCGCATGCAGCAACACCAGGCCCCCCACGCTCCCTCGGCCTGCCGTGCTCTGCCTCAGGGGTCTGATTTCCTCAGGGGTCTGTCCCAGGGCTACCTGCTAAGTACAGAGGGGCCATGAGGACTGCACACCAGTCACACAAGGTCATCCTCCCTGTGTTCTCATGTAGTGCCCGGCCCAGCAGCAGGGTCCCAGGGATAGGGAGGCTGAGTGGGAGGCACCACCCTTCTTTGGCTTCCTCTGATATCCTGGGTGGGGAAGCCCACAAAGAGAGCCTGCTTAGTCCCACGGCTGGATGGGGGTCCAGGAAGACCCCAGCAAGCCTACCTCTCCCATCCCCACATTAAGGGGATCCTGGGACCACTAAGTGATGTCTCAGCAACTGGGACACGGCCGTCTGATCTGAACCGCAGTGTCGTTGCTGCTCCCATGAGTCATGAGTCATATTATGGGATCTCCCCCTGTTTGATAGGGCCTGGGGCATGTGCTCACACAGCCCACACTCACCCAGCCCCCACTCACCCATGCACACACACACTTACCCAGCCTACACCCCCACACTCACTCACCCCACCCCCTCACACACATACTTATCCCCACACTCTCGTATCCCCATTCACACACACCCCACACACACCCATACTCACATGCACCCTTACACAGATGCATAAAATTCACATGCTCACTTACACACTCACACACACACACTCACGCCACACTCCCACATACTTACTCATATACACAATCACACACTAATTCCCACAACTACCCGCACTCACCTGCATCCTCACACCCCCACTCACCCGGCTCCCACTGAGCTGGATGGGGAAGCTAAGGGCAGTTTGACTTTGAAAAATAAGATTAACTAGTTTTATTTGTGTCCTGAGCAGGAAAAAACAGCCCGATCTCTAGTGTTTTGTCATGGAAATCCATAGAAAAAAAAAAAAAAACAAAAACCCCAAGGGAATAGGTCTTGGGAAGTGGATTTGGCCAAGAAGGTATTGTTCCCAGAGTGGCTCGTGGTAATGAGCCCATCCTGGCACAAGTCCTCCTGGGGCAGCTGCCACACTTGACCCCTCTGCAGACCGGACAGTCCACTCTGTGAGGAGGCCACAGCCTGGGGCTGGATGGGCACACAGCCCTCCTGGAGGAAAACTCAGTCCTCCCACGTGAAACGTCAGTCAAAATGTTTATCCCAGTAGCTTCCCTCCGAGGAATTTATCCCCCGGACATAAGCGGAGACCCGCAAAAGGACTGCAGTCTGGGTTATTTATACGAGCGAATGAGTGGAAACATCCTCTGTGCCCACGCTAGAGGAATGCTCGATTAGGTTAAATCCAGATGATGGGAGAAGAGTTTCCTAAAATTAAATACTTGGGAAAATCTTCTCACAGTATAGTTAATTGAAAAAGGCAGATTACAAAATAGGAAAGCCAGATTGTCTCAGTTTGGGATGGCGTGTGTGTATGCATGTGAGTGTGGGGAGTTGTGAGGGTATAGGTGTGTAAATGTGTGAGTGTGGGGGATGTGTGTGAGTGTGGGGGATGTGTGTGAGTGTGATGGTGTGTGAGTGTGTATGAGTGTGGGGGTGTTGTGTGTACGCGTGAGTGTGTCGGGTGTGTTTGAATGAGTTTGCGTGTGGGTGTGAGGTAAATGTGTGAATGAGTGTGTGATTGTGTATGACTGAGCGTATGAGTGTAGGTGGTATAGGGGTGAGTGTGTATAGGTGAGTGTACATGATTATGTATGCATAAGTGTGAGTGAGTGTGGGGGTGTGTGCATGGGTGAGTATGGGGGTGTGGGTAGATGAGTGTGTATGGGTGTGTGCATGGGTGAGTGTGTGTGTGGGTGAGCGTGGGGGTGTGGGTAGGTGAGCATGGGGTGAGTGAGTGTGGGCTGTGTGAGCACCTCCAGGCTCTATCAAACGGGAAGATCCTATAATAGGGCTCAGAGAAGCAGTGAGGACACTGCAGTTTGGATCAGACCACCATGTCCCAGTTGCTGGAACATCACTTCGTGGTCCCAGAGGCCCCTCAATGCAGGGGATGGGAGAGGCAGGCTTGCTGGGATCTTCCTGGACCCCATCCAGCAGTGGGACTTTAAACAGCTTCTTCATCTCTCTGCTAATTTTACAAAATTGGGACAGATGCCCTCCGGTGGGTCGTGGGCCCCATCCCAAGGACAGCGTGGAAGCTCTGGAGAGCAGGCTGGTGGCCAGAGGCTTCCTGGGTCTGGGGAGTGACAGGAAGCTAGCACGAGGGAGGAAAGCACGCAGGAGTCTGGGGACTTTGGGAGGGAAGAGGAAAGGGGTTTTAAGACCCTTTTCTCTCTCTCTCTCTCTTTTTTTTTAAGATTTTATTTATTTGACAGACAGATCACAAGTAGGCAGAGAAGTAGACAGAGAGAGGGAAGCAGGCTCCCTGCTGAGCAGAGCCCAATGTGGGGCTGGATCCCAGGACCCTGAGATCATGACCTGAGCCCAAGGACAGAGGCTTTAACTCACTGAGCCACCCAGACGCCCCGCTTTCCTCTCTTTTGGGAGCATAACTGCCCTCTGGTTCCAATGGAACAAATTTCGGAAAGACCTACAGTACTTCTCAAGGCTATTGGTGGAGGTGAACTTGGATCCGGCTTTGGTTTCGTCTTCATGCCACCATGCTGAGATGGGCCGTGAGGTTACGGTCTTTAATTGGATTACGTAAACCTGCCTCAGGTAGAAGGAAGACCAGACTGAGTGCAGCGTGAAGTTTCCCGAACGGAGGTCGTGATCACCCCTCCTCTCTCTGCAACCGCAACACACACCAGCCCCAGTCCCTGAGCTGAGGTCAGCCGTGGGTACACGCTGCCTCAGCTGCATCCGCTCCCCAACACTCACACCCGCAGGGGGACAGGGGGGTTTGCTCCGATAAGCAGGCAGGGGCAGGAAGCAGGCAGGGGTGCGGGGCGGGGGGCGGCGGCGATGGCGCATGCCAACCGCTTCTTGTCCTCCCTGCAGCCTATCGTGCTGACACCCACACACCAGCACCGGCTCAGGCCCCCCAAGGACACGCAAGGAGGTCCCTCAATTCTCTCCCTGGCACCCTGTCCTTACAAGTAGTTCCGCGTTAGAAGAGAAAACCTAGTTGTAGCATAAAGGCTACAAACCGCCTGGGAGCAGATTGGATCCTAGCCCCGCCCACTGAAAAGGGCAAGGCCTGCTGCTCAAGCCCCTGGCCTGTTTCCTCCCCTGTAGGGTGACGACGATGCGTACTTCAGGGGATCGTTGAGAAGAAAGCCCTCGACACTGCGCCCAACACATCATAAACCTTCTTAACTTGGCCGTGGTGATGCATGATCGTGAAGGACCTGGGGCCCAGAGAATGTCCCGTGCGCATGAATGCACGTGTCTGCGTACCTGTTTCTGTCCCTCGGTGTGGTCCCCACTCCATCGCACAGAGAGCAGGAGGCGAGTCCAGGGGACAGGAGTCAGGATGATAATAATAGAAATATTCAAGTGTTGACATTTGGGATGCTCTCCTATCTCTGGGGCCCATGTCAGGCAGTGCGGAGCGGGGCTGGATCCCTCCGCTGGGGCTGCCGGAGGACCCTAGACCCTGCAGCTGACTAGCAGGCACGTGCTTCTTCCAGGCCCTGGAGGCTGACAGTCTGAGATCAAGGTGTCATCAGGTTTGGCTTTTTCTGAGGTCCCTCTCCTTGGCTTGTGGATGGCCGTCTTCTCCATTTGCTCAGGTGGCCTTCCCTCTGTCGGATCCCCTCTCCCTACAAGGGCACCAGCCACATGGCATCAGGGCCCACCCAATGACCTCATTTCACCTTCAGGACCTCCTTAAAGACCCCGTTTCCAGATAGAGTCACATTATGAGTAACTGAGGGTTAGACTCGCCCCTGTGAACGGGAGGGGGCAGGGACCCAATTGGCCCTTAAAACAGCCCACCTCCCCCAACACTCAGGTGGCCACTGCCTTTTCCAGCGAGCCCAAGCTGCCACCTGAAGCTGCCGTGACACCGAACTGCTGGAACTCACCGTGGAAATGAGTAGAAAACAGTGTGATGGGCCACAGCCTGCTTCAAGATGCACAGCCCAGTCCTGATGGCGGCCACAAGGTGGCGAGGCTTGGGGAATATCTCAGGGACCATCTTCCAGCTTCCCAGAGCCTGTGCAGTCAGGGACACCAGCAGCGGCCAACACTGGCTTTTCCTCTTGTCTGGTTCTCAGAAAAATGGAAGGTTCTCCTCTCCCCTGATGCCAGTGTTTCCTGCATGGTGATTTTTCTTTTCTTCTGGTTTTGGTCCAGAAATAGAACAAAGAAATGAAGGGTGAGGAAAGAGGAGGAAGAGAAAAGAGTGGGCCTGCTTTGAGGTGAGGAGGAGAGTGTTGCTGACAGCAGGCCAAGGAACAAAGCATAGAGAGCTGCTGCCAAGGGTTGCTCATGTGACTTACGTCTGCTCTGCTAGCAGGCATTGGCACGGGAGATTATGTCCACTTTGTAGATAAAGAGACTGAAGCACAAAGAGGTGACAGCTCATGCCCAGGGGTCACTAAATGTGGGTGCTAGAGCCAGGGTTTGAAGCCAGGGCCCTCTGACTCCCAGACCTCCAATCTCCCACTCACCTGGGTGACTCTCTGGCTCCAAGAGAGTGGAAAAGTCGGGAATTGGGGGTTCAGGGAGGGTGAGGACAGGCAGAGGCGGTTGCGTCCAGCTGTGTGTGCATTCCGACAGGTCACAACCAGATTTACAACTCCAGATGTCCTAAGTCCAAGGAGGCTTCCCTTTGCAGAACCTTTGCACCTTCCAGCCTAAGCCATCCTGGGCCACCTCTGTCCCCAAGTGCTGCCCCGCTAATCCCTTTAGGAAACCACTGGATGGAGACCAACTTGGGGAGCCCCTGCCCTGGACTCTGGTTCCCCACAGCCGATCAGGTTCAAGGAAGGCTCTAGATCTTGCCCAGCAGAAGAAAGTAGGGCAAGGGCCAGGAGTGGTCTCTTGATTCCTGTACTCTACCTTCCCCCGGAGCTGACTGCCTCGCTTAGCTCCCATCGCTGAGAGGCCCGCAGTCTCTCATCTTAACCCAAGCTGCTGATGGGGAAACAGTCTTTCTGGCACCCTTCTTTCTCCCTCACCCCTAATTTTCAATTAAAAAAATTTCCAAAATGTTTGCATCCTATGATACTCCCACCAGCAGGGAATGAACAGTTTGGCAACCCTACAAAAGGTTAAACAGAGTTACAACGCAGTGGGGTAATACTCCTTCTAGGTTTACACCTGAGAGACATGAAAACACACATTTACACAAAAGCTTCTAAGTTAGGTGCCCATAGCAGCTTTATTCATCAGAGCCAAACCCTGGAAATAATTCAAACTCTCATCAACTGATAGATGGAGATAAATCAGGGGTGGGATATACTGCAATGAAATAAAGCGAGGAACTATTTTGCTGCACTACAAAGAAACAATGCACCAATGCAGGCTACAACACAGAGGAGCCCTGTACGCATGCTGAGTGTAAGAAGCTGACCACCAAGGACTGTGTGTCTTATAATTCCATTTACATGAAATGTCCTAAATAGACAGCCAATCTATAGAGACTGAGAATAGAGTGATGTTCGTGTAGGCTTAGGGGAGACGGGTTGGGGTGCTGCTGTTTGACGAGTGACAACTGAAGGGTGTGGTGTTTCTCTTCGGAATAATGAGAGTGTTCTAGATTTGATTGTGATGATGGTTGCACGACTTGATGAACACAATGAAGGCCACTGAATGATACATATTGAATGGGTGAAAAATAAATAAATAAAAAATTTTAAAAATTTCCAAAACCGGTATCCATATAACAGTGAATTCCTATTGCTGGGCCTGGAAAGGGGACTTTCTTTGTCCATGGTTTCCTTCCTGGTGGTTTTAAGAAGATCCCTGCTTTTCAGGGGTGCCTGGTGGCTCAGTTGGTTAAGCATCCAATGCTTGATTTCAGCTCAGGTCATGACGTCAAGGTCATGAGATTGAGCCTCTCCTGGGACTCAGCACTCAGCAGGGGAGTCCGCTTAGATCCTCTCTCTCCCTCTGCCCCACCCCCATTCACAGTCTAAATAAACAAATAAATAAAATCTTTAAAAAAGAGAAAGGAAACTATTTTCTAGTTATTGAGTCCTAGCCCAGGAGATGGTCACACAAAATTGTAAGTGATTTTGTGTTTCAGGGAATAAATTGGACCTACTGCCAACCCAAGCCGCTCCCTGTGCCTTGGGTGCCTTTCCTGCCCCCTGCTTGACCTGGAAGACACTGGGCTGCCACTGGCTGGGTCCCTCGAGGGGCTCCCCAGAGGGCTGGAGGCTCTGGAAGGAAAGAGCACCTGGGGTGCAGCTGATCCAGGGCCAGGAACTGGGGAACAGGGGGGAGAACACTTGCACAAGGCACACGGCCGATTGCTAGGGGTGCAGGTGAGTCAGCAGCACCCCCCACTCCACCCCCACATCCTCCCCCTCCCAAGACAGGAGGCCATCCCTAGACAAAGACACAGCACCTGCCTCCGGCCACCCATCCAGCTCAAGGCTGTCCTTCTCTCTTTCTTACTCCACTCCCTCTCTTCTTCACTACAAGCATGATCTACAAGCATGATCACACCTACAGCCCAGAATGGCCACAGAACCACTGTGAAAGCCCACACATGGTAGGTACTCAAAGGGGTTTATTGAATTCACTCACTGTACTTGTAACTCCGTAAACCACAACTTCACCAGCCAATTCTCTTTTGTTAGGCATTTAACAACTTAGCAGTTTCCCTTGATTTCTTTTTTTTTTTTTAAGATTTTATTTTTAAGTAATCTCTGCACCTAATGTGGGGCTCAAATTCACAACCCCAAGATCAAGAGTTGAATATTCCTCCAACTGAGCCAGCCAGGGGTCCCTCTCTCAATCTCTTATTGTCATGCCAAATACTATTTTAAAATAACTTCTTTAATTATAGAAGTAACCTATACATTATAGAAAATATAGGTAAACAAAACAAATAAATAAGAAGCCTTAATTCTTACCATTCAGGTAATTTTTAACATACAGTATATATGGTAGAAAATCTTCTTAACTGCAATTCATACTTAGGAACATAGATGGTAGATAAACCCCCCCCCAAAAAAAAGTGGCTCACGGTGTTTTGTAAATGACTTTTCCAGTCTAAAAAAAAGTCACTTTAAAAAGTGACCACACACGCACACATGCACACACAACTACACAGTCTTTATAAGCTCCTAAAGGCAATGGTTTTGTCTATTTGCTTATTGCTGTTTATAACACTCTAATGTGCAGATCCTTATTTTCTTCCTTAAAAACAAGTGCTTAGAAATGGAATGTTCAGGGACACCTGGGTGGCTCAGTGGTTAAGCCACTGCCTTCGGCTCAGGTCATGATCCCAGCCAGGGTCCTGGGATTGAGTCCCACATCGGGCTCCTTGTCCAGCAGGGAGCCTGCTTCTCTCTCTGCCTCTCCCTGCTATTCTGCCTGCTTGTGCTCTCTCTATGACAAATCAATAAATAAAATCTTTAATAAAAAAAAGAAATGGAATGTTCAGGGTAAAGCAATCTATAAATGTTCTATAAATATTATTAGATCCATTATGGATGTTTGCACCACCCCCCACCCATCTGCACACGTCAGTTTCCAGTTACTCTCACTGCTGTTTGTGTTACAGACATCTGATAACCGAGAAGCCAGCCTTCTCTCCTCTGGATTCTGGCTAGAGGAGTCTTCTTCACGAGACTTCTGCACAAGCCCTTTGCCCGTAAACAAATTATTACACTCTATAATAGCACTCTGCTTGGTGATCTGATGGTGTACATGTTTTCAGGAATGAGTTTTATGCACAAAATGGTTCCATTTCCTTTAGTACTTTTTGCATATCTATTCATAAATGGGTCTGCAGTTTTTCTCTGGGGTATCCTCTTTTCAGGATTTTGCGAGCTCTCTGGCTTGTGTTACCTTTGTGAAATGAATTGGAAAACGGCCATCTTATTCCATGCTCTGGAATGGTTTATAGAGCATGAGAAACACAGAGGAGAAATGGCAGTATATGAATAAACATGAAAGATATATGACAAATAGACAAAAGACACCCTTTCTCAAGGCAATCAGGGAAATGCAAATTAAAGCAATAATGAGATACCATTTTTGGTACATCATGTTGGCAAAATTTTATGAGCGATAAAATCCAGTATGACAATATTAACGGAGATGTGAATAATTATCAGCTTTGGGGAGAACCTCTTAAACTCTTCAATTCACCGTATAACCCAGGAATTCCACCCTAAGGTCGATACTCAAGAGAACTGAAGACATATCCATCTGTGCATGAATGTTTCTAAGAGCATTATTCAGAAGAGCCAAGAAGTGGAAACAACACAAATGTTCATCAAGGGACAAATGGATGAACTAATGGAACATATCCTTCCCTACCATGGACGTTATTCATCCACAAAAAAAAGAATGAAGCACTAATACGTGCTACAACATACGTGACTCTTGGAGACATGCTAAGAGAAAGAAGTCAGACACAAAAGGCCACTTCTTATAGGGTTCCATTTATGAGCACCGTGGAGAACAGGCCAGTCCGTAGAGACAGAAAGTAGATCAGTGATTGCCAGGGGCTGGGGAAAGAGGAGAATGGGGAGTGACTGCTAGTAGTTCCTTTCGGGGTGATAATACAAATGTTCTAGAATTAGTGGCGGTGGCTGCTCATAATCGGGAATATACTGAAAGAAATTGAATTGGATACTTTCAAATGGTGAGTTTTCTGTCCAGTGAATTATAGCTTAATTTTCAAAATTGAAAAAAAAAAGGTAATGGTAAAATAAAAGTCATTTTACAGTAGAGAAATAGGGCAAACACCAGCACAACCAGGTGACCACCATTGACATCATCCGCGGTAAGTTGTGTTGATAACAGGTATTTTCAGTATGACATGCCGAGAATGACACTTCAGCTCTGTGGGCCTCCTCCCAAGAAACCACAGCCTCTGTCTAATCATGAGGAAGACGTCAAGCCCATTCAAATTGAGGCATTCCTATAAAATATATGACCTGTCCTCCTCGAAATGGTCTAGGGCCTCAAAAACAAGAAAAGTTTGGAAAAACGGTCCTGCCAAGAAGAGCCTCAGAGGACAGGACAAGGAAATTCATGTGGTATCCTGGGTGGGATCCCGAATATAGAAAAAGGACATTAGGGGGAAGCTAAGGCAATCTGAACAAGGTAGAAAGTTGGGCTAGTACTGATATGTAGTCATATTGCCTGGCTAATTGTAACCAGAGCACCACGTACGTGGGATGCGAAGAACACGGTTGACAGTATGGGGAAGGTGGGGACTCTCTGCATCTCTGTGCAGCTGTTCTGTAAATCTAAAACTGTTCTAAAATAAAAACATTTATTTTAAAATGATAAAAACAGTGGCTGTCCTGCTCCCACCAGTCTTTGTGAGTCAGTCTCCCTGTAGATTGTCGGATGAAAATATCTAACACGGCAATTCAAATCCGATGGCAAAAATGATGGTGCAGGTGATGCCAAGGAGGATGGTTTGAACATCACAGGTTTGAGAGAGGCACTGTGGACGACTGATCGAGTAGAGTTGCAGAAATGACCTCCTTGCTTGGCAAAGTCCAACATGTGGGAAAGGACATCCCATCAAGCTAGCTGTCCTCGGGGCTGTGGAAACCCCAAGCAGTACTTGAGGGATTCTTTGTTTGACGAATCAGCAGGTGGCACCCGCTCTGGGAAAAGAATGGGTCTTAGTTCCTGGAGCTCAGCCTGTGACAACTTGGCAACCCAGATCGCTTGAGGCCACCCCCGGGCTCTCTGTAGGAGGGACACCAGTGCCCCAAACCCCCACAGCTAAAGGATGGCTCCAGGCTCTAAATATATTGCCAGTCACGACTTGAAGAACAAATATTTCACTGTAAATGCTGTAAAGCCTCTCTGGTTCCCTGGGGAGTGAGGGAACCTCCATGGTAACCAATGCACCCCACACGTAGGGCAGGGAAGGGACTGGACATACGTGTGGGAGTTGGGAGGGGAGGATGGGGAGAGATGGGAAGGGACGGGGCAGTCCATTCTATGCAAGTAGCGAACATCTCTCTATCCCTCTCTCCCCTCATCTCTCTCCGCCTCCACCCACCTCTCTCCCTCCAGCCCCCTCACTCCCTCCACCTCCCTACGCCCACCCCACCTCTAGGATGGAGATATCTGGCTCCAGGACAGCCTGTTTCTGTGCTTTGGGAAATCCAATAGGCTTTTTGTTACAAAAGCCTCAAAGGGGATCCTGAAATTCTTCTTGGGGCAAACTGGGACATGAGCACAGCTGGCAGGAGCCTTATAGGTTCTGGCCTGGGGCAGACTTGGGTTTGGTTGAGCGGAGCTGTGTCTAGGTGTCTTGCTCTCCTTTCCCAGGTGAGGGTAGATGGCTTTGGCTGTGTGTGCATTGAGACAGTCTTGACCTTGAACTGTGGCTCATTCTGGAGGATCTTTTGAGGGCTATTCCCAGGCAGGGCAAGGAAGGGGCCACACATCCACCCACACAGCAGACAACCATGCCGCCCCTTAAAAGAACAGTAGGATGCATAAATAGCAATAGGGAATGAATCTCCACAATGTTCTGTTAAGTGAAAAGTACAAAACAATATGATCCCACGTGTCCACTGATAATTTCTGGTAAGTCAAGCCAGAAACTTAACAGAGGTTGCCTCGGGGGAAGGTTACTGAGGACTGGCTTAGGAAAGAAGCTTGTGTGTCCTCTTGAACTGTTTGGATTTTTGCTGTGTGTGTGTGTTAGGCAGTTGCATACTGCCCAACGTTTCATGTACTACACTACAATTTGTTTTTAAAGATTTTATTTATTTATTTGAGAGAGAGAGAGAGAGAGAGAGCATGAGAGGAGAGAGGTCAGTGGGAGAAGTAGACTCCCTGCAGAGCAGGGAGCCTGATGTGGGACTTGATCCCAGGACTCCAGGATCATGACCTGAACCGAAGGCATCACTTAACCAACTGAGCCACCCAGGCGCCCCGTACACTACAATTTTTAATAGCTAACCTAACCGAACTGGGTCCAAAAGTTAAAATACTAACAACAACCCTTTGCACACCAGTTAACTATATGATACCGTTCCAAACAAATATCTTGTCCCACAAGCGGGGTTCCAGCCCTGCGCCTCCTCCTCCTGCAACCATCTGGGCCAATCACCAAGTGCCAAGGTGGCCTGAAGGGACTTTACCTACCATAATTCCATCTGCACCCCCAAAGCACCTCAAATAAACACACAGCTGGACACAAGAGATAGCATGTGTACCACCTGAACACAAGTCCCCCTCACCATTGAAGACAATTTCTCCTTCCAACTGAACTGTGCTCCCAAGAGCCCCATCCTAGTTACCTACTGCTGTGTAACAAATCACCACGAACTCAGAAGTTTCCAACAACAGACATGTCTCATCTGCCCAGGCATCCAGGCACAGCCTGGCAAGGGCCTTGGAAACCACGGGGTCTCAGAAGGCGTCATCCAGGTGTTGGGCAGACTGCACTCTCATCTGGAGATCCAGCCGGGAAAGGACCTGCTTCCCGGCTCATTCAGGCTGCTGTCAGTATTTCTCTTCTTTCCGCTGAGTGACTGAGAACCCTGTGTGCTGGCTGTTGACTGGAGTTCCCCCTCCGATCCTTGCTATGTCCCTCACTATATGAACTCCCACACCATGGCCCCTTACTTTATCAAGCCAACAAGGAGACTCTCCAGTGTGTTAGTGTGCACTGGTGAGATGGAGGATGCCCTCTCTTGCTCCCCCTCCCACCCCATATCTATATGGGAAGGTAGTCATGGGAGTGACATCCTCACCTTTGCCATATTCCATGGGTATAAGAAAGTCACAGGTTCCACCCACACTCAGGGGGAGGAAATTATGTATTACAAGGTTAAGAACTTGGGTCATTCCTCAAGAGTCTGTTCACATGTCCTAGGATCTGTCTGCCACATCCCCCAATGAGGAGATTTTGAATTTGTCCCTGGTAGGGCCCTTGTGTTAGAGTTGTAGGGTGACACATTCCCAGGATCAGGGGAGCCTTAGAGGGTTTGTGATCTGGCAGGCTCTCAGATTTCCCATGGCTAGTCCAGAAAGACAAAGGCATCTGACATGGTAAAGCCAAAAGTCTGCACCTTAGCCAAATCTTGGCCATGTAATGATTATGTATGATGTTAATAGAGGCTCTGAGTTATGCAGTGCACACCTGCACACCTGCCCACAGCAGCCCTGATTCACACCTGCAGATAAGAGCCTTCTTCTGAGCAAGATATCCCGAGGACTAATTATCTGGTGCAACTCGAGTTCCACCAATGAACCATATGTTTATGTACCTGAGTTAACTTTACACTACATCCTCCTTCCTGACCAGTCCTTGACTTTTCTATTCCTCAAACACACCCAGAACGCTAGAAATATTTTCTCTGGTGTTTTTTTTTTACTACTTTTCATCCAAGGCAGTTCCAAAACCCCAGCTTCTGGGGTTTCTTCTCCCACACTGCAGGGTGGTCTCTAGAAAAGGAGTATCCAAGTCATCTGGAGTCTCAGAAGAGACCTTGGTCCTCCCAGAGCTGTGATGGTCACAGCTGTCATGTAGTAGGGACAGCCTGCCCACTACATCTCAGTAGCCCCATCACAGTTACATATCATGGACATATTTCCAACTCTCCGACTATTCAATGAATTCCCAGATGTCTTTGGCACAGCCCAAGATTCTTTCTCAATTAATGATAAACACAGAAGGTGCAGGATTTTGGAATAGCTATCATTTCTGCTGTGTCATTCCTAATTCTTCTTCTTCCTCCTCCTCCTCCTCCTCCTCCTCTTCCTCTTCTTCTTCTTCTTTTCTTTCCTTCTTCTCCTTCTCCTTCTCCTCCTTCTTCTTCAGAGAGAGAGAGAGAACAAGCACAAGTGGGGAGAGGGTCAGAGAGAGAGAGAGGAGAGAGAAATCCCAAGCAGGCCCCACACCCAGTACAGAGCCCAACACAGGGCTCGACCTCATGACCCCCACGTTCATGATCTGAGCCAAAAATCAAGAGTTAGACACCCAACCGATGGATCCACCCAGGTGCCCCCATTGCCAATTCTATAACTCATAATGACAATGCCAACTGCTTATTGAGCGCTCGCTGTGTTTTACATGTTTCACTCATTTGCTTCTCCTGACAGTCCCCTGAGGCAGGTACTGTTATGATGCCCAGCGTACAGAGAAAAAGATAAAAACTGGATCAGAGCAGCTTAGACCCCGGTCAACTGAAGGTCAAACTGGGATGGCATGGTCTGCCTGGCATGGAAGCCTGGCTCTCACCTGCAGCACAGAGAGACGTGTGAGGAGTAAGTGAGAATCCCTCACTGGGACCATCTCAATACTTCCACTTGGATGTTGGCTAAGCATCTCAGGACACTTCTGACCCTGGCCAATAAGTAGAAAGAATAGTTTTCAAGACACAGCACACCAGAAAACACAGGACAGTGAGCTCCCAGGGGGAGGAGAGGGGCAGAGGGAGAGAGAGGGCTCAAGCGCACGTGTGTGAGGAAACTACCTGCAGCAGAAACAGCCAGGAGTAGAGTGAAAACAGTCTAGAGCCCACTTTGATCTGAGAGTCATGCCTGTTCCCGCCACCCAGATTGGAAAGCTCAACTCCTGAGACATAGCAGAGTGTACACAGAGGGTTTTGCTCAGGAATGGAAATAATTAGCCCTAACATGAGCACTGTTCTGGTCCAACCAACAAACCTTCAAAACAAGACCCAAGAGAATAAAACTGTTTCCAAGCAACTTCACTGCATCCCAGCTTGAAGTTCAAGGACATTGATGGGAATACAGATACCCACCCCCGCAAAAATTACCAGGTGCCCAGAGAAACAGGAAAGTGTGACCCATGATGAGGACAAACACTAATCAATTCAAACTAATGGAGAGTTGACACAGATTTTAAAATTCACAGACAAGAATATTCAGGAAGTTATCATAACTGAGGTCAGTAATCAATTTATTACCTCTCAATTCCAAATTCCCCCTTCAGTACATGTTCTATGGGAATGGGGTGAATTCCTTTAAACCTTTCCCTGGCCATGAGCACAGTGATAAGCCTTCACAGCAGAGCACCCTGGAGGGACATTTCAAGCGGCAGGGCTCTCCTACTGTGTCCACCTGCTGCAGGCTGGGTCAGTGGGGTTTGTGTGAGAATGTATGTTAGTGATCTCCCCCCAGCATGTGTGCCCAGAACACACGGATCCTCTAGCAGTCTTGCAGTCTGACCTGGTGACACCCTTCCTATGACCATTCTGACACAGACACTATGCACAGGGGGCCTCCTGCCTCCACCAGCACTCTGCTGGCTTCTGCTCACCTGTGTACATAGCCCTCACCCCCATCTACCTGCACAGAACCCATTCCCTCCCCATGCCAATGTGCCTGAGCATTGGTTGATGGTCTAGTTCCAGCCTGAAGTCTGGGGGATGGGTTCCTGCTAGCCCAGTGATTACAGACCAGCTCTGGCCGGGATGAACCAGTAAAGTTCTCTGTTCTCCAGTGGGCTGCACCTACAATCTGTCCAGTAAATTCCAAACCCCAACCTTGGTGAGGGTTCTCTTGGGGCCCTCTCCCTTGGTCCTAGAGCACCATATACAACCTTTTTATATTTTATAATCATTCTTTTATCAGAATCTAATACCTCTTTATACTAAACTTCCCCTTTTTAAATCTCTGTGTGTTCTCTATATCCTATTGAGTACAGACTGATATGTAACTGATTCCATATGTTGAAAAAGTAAAGTAGTGATATGAAAGGTATTTTAAAGGACACAAATCAGTGGGGTGCTGGGTGGCTCAGTCAGTTAAGCATCCAACCCTTGATCTCAGCACAGGTTTTGATCTCAGGGTTGTGAGTTCAAGCCCCACGTTGAGCTCCACACTGGGTATGGAGTGTTCTTTAAAAAAAAAAAAAAAGGCACATATCAAACTTTTACAGATGTAAATCACAATGTGGGAGGTGGAAAATATACTGGATAGGATTCATGGCAGATTTGACATTGCAGAATAAAAGATGAGTGAACTTGCAGACATAATAGAAACTATTCAAAATGAAACAGAGAGAAAAGAGAATTTTTTTATTTTTGTAAGATTTCTTTATTTATTTGAGAGAGAGCGCAGGGGAGGGAGGGGTAGAGGGAGAGGGAGAGGGTCTCAAGCAGACTCCCTGCTGAGCACAGAGCCGGAAGTGGGGCTTGATTCCACAACCCTGAGATCTCCACCCAAGTGCTAAAACCAAGGGCCAGACGCTTAACCAACTGCACCACCTGGGCACCCCAGAAAAGAAAATTTTTAAAAAGTGAGTATTGGTGTGCTGTGGGACCAACTTTAAGCAATCTAACACATGTGTAACCTGGAGATTGACGGAGGAGGAGAGGCCAGGGGACAGAAAAACTATCTGAAGAAATAATAGCATAAATGGTTCCAGATTTCATTCCAAATCCATAGATCCATGCATCTCCACAAACTCCAATTATAAGAAACAGGATCAAAACAAGTGCTAAACAGAAAATCGTAAAAGCAGCCAGAGATAAAAAGATGTTACACACAGAGAAAGAAAGACAGGGATGAAGGCAAATTTCTCATCAGAGACAATGCAAGGGAGAAGACAGTGGGGCAACGTCATTAACATACTGAATGAAAACACTGGCAACCTAGAATTTTGTGCCCAGAGAAAATATCTTCAAAATGAAGGCAAAATAAACATATTTTCAGATATAGAGAAACTGAAATAACTCATCACCAGCACACATATGCTACAAGAAATGTTAAAGGAAGAAGGACGGCTACACCAGATGGATTGGACGTATGGACCCACAACAAAGAAATGAAGAACATCAGAAACAGTAATGATGTGGATAAATACATGAGATTTTTGTCTTGTTTTATGTATATATAACTAATCTATGTAAACTACAATTATAAAATACACAACATAATACTACATCAATATTATATACTGTATTTATAAAACAATAATATATGATATAAAATTATATAATTATATAATACTGTAACATTCAGTATATAGTTATATAATCATATAATAAAAAGATATCTATCTTTCGAGGCACCTGGGTGGCTCAGTCCATTAAGTATCCAACTCTTGATTTGGACTGAGGTCATGAGCTCGAGCCCCAGGTTGGGCTCCGCTGTAGGCGTGGAGTCTGCTTAAAATTCTCTCTCTCCCTCTGCCTTCCCCCTCCTCTCTCTAAAAATAAAAAGATTTATATCCTTAAAATAGGATTATCTAGGGGCGCCTGGGTGACTCAGTAGGTTAAAGCCCCTGCCTTCGGCTCAGGTCATGATCCCAGGGTCCTAGGATTGAGCCCCACATTGGGCTCTTTGTTCAGCAGGGAGCCTGCTTCCTCCTCTCTCTCTGCCTGTTTCTCTACCTGCTTGTGATCTCTGTCTGTCAGATAAATAAATAAAATCTTTGAAAAAAATAAGATTATCTATGTATAAATCCCAAAGAATGGACAAAAAGACTCCAGAATGAATGTTTATAGCAAGATGGTAGGATGCCTATTACTATCCACAAGTCACGCTGCTCACCTAGAGGTGTTCTCATTGGGGAAGCTGTGGGACTCCAGAGGGAATGGAGACTGTGGCAAGAGGATCTAACCATCATCTCACTGAAGTAGGTGGGGATAAGGTGCTGTCCTGGGTCACTTTGGACATGAGACTAGAGGCAAAGGGACAAAACACACAGGCACACGGATTCTGAAAACCATCAAGTCAGTGGGTGGATGGCCAATTCTCCCTGTTGAAATGGGAGCTTGCACAAAATCGAGAGGCACTGGCTTTGGCACTAGATGATCCAAGTAAGGCAAAATAAAGACAAATCAGGGGCACCTGGGTGGCTCAGTCAGTGAAGCATTTGCCTTCAGCTCAGGTCATGATCCCAGGGTCCTGGGATGGAGTCCGGTGTCAGACTCCCTGCTCAGTGGGGAGCTTGCTTCTCCCTCTCCCTCCCTCCCTGCCTATGCACTGTCTCCTCCCTTCTCTCTTTCAAGTAGATAAATAAAATCTTTAAAAAAGTAAAAAATAAAAAACAATAAAGACAAACCTTTTCAGGGGTCTTTCAGAGAGTTACCCAACAGATCAAATAATGACAATTCTTTATGAATTCTCTTTTTTTGTAGAAATCAACAAAGACCAACCAAATGAGAAAGGCAAAAGCTGTTTTCTCAGAACCTACTCTGGTAAGGAAATCAGCCACCTTCCAGAGGTGGCAGTCTGGCAGAGACTCTCAGGCAGGCAGAGAAGTGGGAGAAAAAGAAGGTTCCAGGTGCATCCTGATGGGAGCCCCTGGCCTGGGGAAGCTGGAGGCAGCCCTCTAGAAGTAGGTTGTCCCAAGGGATTGGTTAGTATGTTTGGCTTTGCTAACATACTGGTTGATCCTAAGCTGGAAGTGGGGACAAAACTTAGGAAAGGTGTCAAGTGTCCTGTCCTGACCATGCAGACCATTACAGAAGTAATTGCTTAGTTTCCTGGATTGTTCTTGGAGATAGCAGTCTGGCTCCCAGCAAGTCTGACTTCTAGCAGGCTGGCTTCTTGGGTTGAGCCTGGTCCACAGAGGTTGGTGTCCTGGGCAGGTTGCTGCCGGTTGTGGGTCAGCATTCCATTTTCATATGTGGTCTGGCTATTATCTGAGTCTTAGTCTCTCATTCCAGGCCTCTTCTGGGCTGGGAGCAGGGGATGGAGCAAGAGTAAGTTAAGACAACGCAGAGTCTGCTGTTCTTACTAAGATGCAGCGGCTCTTTTGGGTAAGTGCTTCCTGAGTTCTTACAAATCTCTGGTTAATTTCCAGAGTTCCAACAAGTTGACTTGGACCATTTTCGCCAGCATTTTGTTGCTTTCTCAAAGGGACAGAATTTCGGAGATCTTCACTGCAGCTTCGCTCATGTCACTTGTCATATTTATTTTTAGATGGTACAAAGGAGGCTCATTTTATAAGTGGACAGTGGTTATTTTCTTATCAGCTGATTTCTCATCTAATTTTGTGATGGTGGGTAATGAGTTCCCTCTGAGCCATGGATTTTTATGCAGATTTTCTAGTCCTCTCTGATTCCCATCTAGAGCTGCCCAGATCCCATTAAACTGTAAACTGCCTGCCCTCAACGCCTTCAACAAGAGCAGAGCCATCCTCGTCTTTTTATCAGCATGGCTGCTAAGCCTAATAGAGGGTCTGGCACATGGTGTGTTCCTAATTCGGTGAACAGATAAATCCCCTCCTGGCTGACTCGGCACCCACCGGCCAGGCAGATGGTCATGGGAATAGGGAGGCATTGCCAGACTTCACACAAACAGGGGGAGCCCGATGGAGGGGGGGGTGAGTAATGGAGAGAGGCAGGAGTATGCAGCAGTGTGCGAGACCGCGCAGGCACCCAGAAACTTCCATTCCTGAATGCCTTCTAAAATCCTGACACTTGCCCCCTGACTTGCCCCCAGTTAAGAGATGCTAAGTTTGGAGCAAGTCTGAGAGGGTTTCTGTGTGCTGCTACCAAAGAATTTTGAGTAGAGCAGCATGGACTGATGGCGGGTAGAACGGAAGGCAGGGCAGCAGGAACAACGTGTGAATTCTCTGTGTGGCCCAGAGAGGAGCCATGTTGGGGTGCACATGTTATTGTGCCGTCGCATTCACACGCCAGACCCTGGAGCCCCCAGAAGCTCCCTCTCTCCCTGGCTAATGTAATGGAGTAATTGAGCTTGCGCAGAACCAGTAGGCAAGCCCACCCTGCATCAGGGCGGGCCCGGTGGGGGTGGGGGTAGGGGCAGGGATAGGGGTGGAGGTGTGGAGGGTTCTGGTACAAGGGAAGCACTTGGCAATGCTGACAAGAAGGTCCTCCCCACCACCACCTCAATTAAGCCGACTGAATGGATAAAGAGAATCTTCTGGCCTCTAAAATGCCTGCTTCCCCGAATCACTCCCAAGAAGCCGGGTGGCTCAGGAAGACAAAGGGAGCTCTCTCCCACCTGAGTCAAACCCACGTGAGCAGCCTTCCACCCACAACCCAGACACGAGACCACTCTAGTGCCAAGGGAGATGAAGCAGATTGCCCCGTGAGAAATAGAGCTTTGCGACTGAAAAGGAAGAGAAGGACGGACATTGAGGTAGCAACTAACATCGTCAGAGTCCTGCTCTGCTCTGCACCTCTCTGCGGAGCTCCCTCCCTCCGCCGATGCCCACTGGGGAGTGGGAGTCTTCCGCCTGGAGACTCAGGAAGATTGCGCGCTCCGGTTGTGTCCCCATGGCTTCTGGCCCCCCCCTACCGGCAGGGACTGGGACTTGTGCGGAGCGACAGGAATGTTAAGGAAGCATCACCGCCTCTCAGCGAGGGCATAGGTGGGTGGGTGGGGTGTGTGTGTGTGTAAAAGACCTTGGGGATCTGTTGCTAGCTGGGCAAAAGAGGGGAAAGTCAGCTGCCTTTTCCCCCCTGACTCTATGTATATATACCCAAGGGTTGGACTGCTGGGTTGTGAGCATTTGTTCATTTAGGAGAACCTACCTATTCTCCAAAGCCGTGGGACCTATCTTCTCCTTTATTGTACATGAGGATCATGGTCACTCTGCATGCTTGGCTGAGATTCCCATTCCCACCCTCTCCATGTTAATGATTCTGGGGGGTTGCCGAGAGGGCCCACAGCAGCTTCTACTCGCCTTTCCCTGATGACCAGTGAGGGGGGTACCCAGATCAGTGCTCCTTGCCACGTGGCTGGACTCCGTTATGCAGTGCCTGGACAAATCCGTGGCTGTATTTTTTTCCCTTGGGGATTTCTGCCATTTCTTGTCAATGTATAGATTCCTTATAGGTTCTGGATATGAACCCTTTGTGGGATATACATACGGCCAATACCTTCCTCCACTCTCTGGCTTGTCTTTTCACAGTCTTAATGGGGTCATTTGATGAAGAGAAATTCTAAATGTTAATGCAGTCGAGTCATTCAAGGCATCTCTCTTGTCCTTTAGTGCTTTTTGTGCTCTGCTTAGGAAACCTTTGCCTTCCGCATGAACGTATTCTTCTTCCAAAAGTTTATGGTTCTTCCATAAGTTCTTCCAAAAGTTTATGGATTTACCTTTCGCATTTAGAACTACAGCTCCTCTGGACCTTAAGCTCCTTTGCAATCTCTCTTGCGAGGTGGTGAGCAATGGGGAGGGGAGCGGGCTGGCATAGGGATCCTGAAGCCCAGCCTGAGGAGTAACAGTCCCCACTGTGTATAAGGCGCCTCCCCTTGGAAATTTTCCTCTACTTCCATCGGGCAGGTCGGAGGAGCCCTGGAAGATGGAAGTAGAGGAAAATAATCCCAGATTATTTCCCTGCAGGCTGGTCCCGCCGGGCAGCCAGCTCCTCCCCGTTCCCTCCCAGACCAGGGACGCCAACCGCAGGTTATTGCCCTCGGGCCTGCGCGGGCACCCGGGGAAGCCCTGGCTGCCTGCCCAGTGGGGCCCCGCCCGGAGCGCGACCCGCGCAATGCGGCCCCGGAGCCACGACACGCAGCCCACTGGCCCACGGCGCCAGGGCCGCTCCCCGCGTGGGCCTCCCGCGAGGCCACAGGGCTCACAGTTCAGGGACGGGGCGGGGGTGGGGGGCCCCAGAAGGGGACTCAGAACCCCGCATGTCGCTGCGTCCCCTTGGGCTACCCTGCGCTGGCGGAGCCTCAACCACGTGGCCCCAGAAGCCGCCTGGGTCCCGGGGTGGAGGTCAGGAAATGCTGACCAAGCTCTGCCGGGCACTTTGCCCTCCTCCTCCTCTGACCACCCCCTTCTCCCCCAATCCCCCCTCAAGCCTTCCCCTTGAGCCCCCCTCCCCCGTATCTGTGGCGTGGGCGGGAGGGGAGGGGGGCTGGAGGTGGCTGCCCCTTGAGGGCTGGAGGTTGACCTGGTGTGCCCTTGGCTGTCCTTCCTCCTGGTGACCTAAGTCAGGACGGCGCCCCCTCAAGTGGACAGATGCGGAGTGACAGGAGGTGGGGGGAGGCTGCTTCTCCCAGGATAGTTCTGGCATCAGACCCTTAGCATCCCAGATTATTTCCAAAAGTCTCTCTGGGATGCCCACAGGAGACTGGACGCTGTTCTGTCGCCAGCTACCTTAGGAACCTCACAATGTGACCTTAATTAGAGATGGGGGCTTTACTGAGATAAAATTTAATTGAGGTCCTTGGGGGTCACTTTAATCCACTATGGCTAACTCCATATAAGAAAGGGGAAATTTGAAGGCAGAGGCATACACACAGGGAGAAGAGGGGGCCCACATGCCAACAGGAGAGGCCCTGCACAGCCTCCCCCATAGCTTCAGAGAAAACCAGCCCTGCCCACACCTTCCTCTTGAGCTTCTAGCCTCTGGAGCTGAGAAGCAATACACTTTTGTTTAAACCACAACATTTGTAGCCTTCCTTTCGGCAACCCTAGCAAAGTCCTATACAATACACTTGTCAATATTTTCTAGTCTTTTGGAAACGTATCTCTATTTACACTCAGTGTTTTTACAGAAACACCATGATATTATTCATGCCCGTGCTGCTGATGGTTCCATTTTACCACATGTGATGTGCAGCTGCTCATTCTTGTGGGCGGCTGCTGGGACTCACTCCCAGAGCCCCCTGCCTTTATTTACCCAGGGCCCTGTGGGGGGAGACTTATTGCTGAGAACAACAGAGAGGGGTGTTGGTATTCCCACTGTCTCCCACTGGCCATCCTTGCGGAGGCTGACCCCTAGAGGCGAGCAGGAGCCTTCCTGGGGCTCGGGCCTCCCTGGTACCTGCCAGTGGACTCGTGGTCGGTTCCTTCAAGTATCAGCACCTAGCGCGGGCATCATGAACACTATTGACTCTGCCATGTACATTTTGAGAAACCTAAAGTTTATCATTCTCTTTATCCAGATCATGCCTAGCTGCCAATAAGGTTATTTAAATACCTTAGTGTCTTTCTTGCCCCACTACTATAAAAAGGGCGGCTTGGTAAGTTCTAATCAGAAACTGCTGATACAGAAAATATACCTGTTGATTTTTTTTTTTTTTTTAAGTAGGGTCACTTTGTTCATCTCCCCTATTCCCTTTTAGTTTTCAGTTGCCACTTGGATATTCCCGGAGCCGATCACATTGTCTCATTATGTCATGGTCATGTTGCCTCCTCTTTTCTAATAACACGTTCTTTTTCTGGTGCCTGCCTTCTTGAGTTGGCCAGAACTTCCAGAATAATACTAGGTAAACCGGGCAAGGGTGGATGTCTCTGCGTCTGTCCCCTCTCCATCTTCTCTTCATGATAATCTGCACCAGGGAGCCCAAGGGCTGTGTTCCCAGCCTCTCAGATGCAGATAGCATCTGCTTTTCCATGTGTTTGGGGATGGCTGTGAGGCAGACTATATCTTCCTGTAGAAAATGTACGTTCAGGAGCAACTGGGCAGCTCAGTCAGTTGAGAGTTCCACTCTTGATCTCCGCTCCAGTCATGATCTCAGGGTTGTGAGTTCAAACTCTGAATTGAGCTCTATGTTGGGGATGTAGCCTGCTTAAGAAAGGAAGGAAGGAAGGAAGGAAGGAGAGAAAAGAAAAAAGAAAAGAAAAGAAAGAAAATGTACGTTCAGCATCCTGTTGAGTGAGCCTGAATGTGCTGTCTGGAAAGCACACGGATTCTACCACAACGTGGATTTGACCTAAAGCTAATCTATTACCTCTATCAGTCATCATTTAGTTCAAACTAACTGTGTCTTCTGGGAATTCAGAAAGGGTTTGGAAGCGTGGTATGGATCCCCTGTTTCTCATTATTTTTTAAAGATTTTATTTATTTATTTGACAGACAGAGATCACAAGTAGGCAGAGAGGCAGGCAAAAAGAGAGATGGGGTAAGCAGGCTCCCCGCTGAGCAGAGAGCCCAGTGAGGGGCGGGGCTCGATCCCAGCACCCTGAGATCATGACCTGAGCCGAAGGCAGAGTCTTTAACCCACTGAGCCACCCAGGCGCCTCCTCCTGTTTTTTAATTTTATATATTTATTTTTAAAGATTTTATTTATTTGTTTGAGAGAGAGAGAGAGACAGACAGAGATAGCAAGAGAGAGCATAAGCAGGGAGGAGAGGGAGAAGCAGGCTCCCCGCTGAGCAGGGAGCCCGACATGGGGCTCAATCCCAGGACCTCAGGATCATGAGCTGAGCCAAAGGATGCTTACCCGACTGAGCCATCCAGGCTCCGTGTTGTTTGGTTGGTTGTTTGTTTGTTTTTGAGATTTTATCTCTTTTTTTGAGAGAGAAAGAGATCAAGAGAGCGAGCACAAGCCAGGGGAAGCAGCAGGCCGATGCAGAGGGAGAAGCAAACTCCCTGCTAAGCAGGGAGCCTGATGTGGGGTTTGATCCCAGGACCCTGGGATCATGACCTGAGCTGAAGGCAGACACTCAACCGACTGAGCCACCCAGGTGCCCATCACCTGTTTTTAAACACTGTCTAGGGAAGAACTTATGCTTCTCTGTATTTATTTCTGTAGTGAGTAGCAGCCTTCAAGCCACTTGCTTGGTTAGACCTGTGCTCCAGGTGAAGGATCGATCATGTTTAAGGGAGACCTTCATATTGCTATAAGACAACAAATAAACAAAATAAATGAAAGCTTAAAAAGAAAAAAAAAAAAGGAAAATTCAAAGTTCTACTACCCTGACACAAAAATTATGTTCATTTTTGCTCATTTACTTGTCTCTGCCCATTTGTCTTTTTCAGAATTGTAGGCATTGCTTTTCTATAATTTGAGCCTTGTTTGCTTCATTTAATTTAATCAGTACGTTCGTGGTTCTACATAATCTGCATAATGATCAAGCTTCATTGCTGGGTTATGTTCAGTTAACCAGTTCCCTAACACTGAGCATGAGGTCACTTTCAAGTTCTGTTGTACATGTGCAGTGAATATCTTTGTGCCCCGGCTTTTTCTGTCTTTGGATTACTGCCTCAAGCCAATCCCTAGAGTGGAATTGCTGCGTCAAAAGAAGGTAAGGCTTGAGGCACCTGGGTGGCTCAGTGGTTAAGCATCTGCCAACAGCTCAGGTCATGATCTTGAGGCCCTGGGATTGAGCCCCATTACACTGGGCTCCCTGTTCAGCAGAGAGTCTGCTTCTCTCTCTCTTCCTCTGCCCTTCCCCCTGCTCATGCTCTTTCTCTCTCTCTCTCTGTCAAATAAATAAAATCTTTCTTTAAAAAGATTTTATTTATTTGACAGAGAGAGAGAGAGAGAACACAGCAGGAGAGTGGGAGAGGGAGAAGCAGACTCCCCACTGAGAAGAGAGCCCCATGCGGATCTCGATCCCAGGACCCTGAGATCATGACCTGAGCCAAAGGCAGACACTTAACGACTGAGCCACCCAGGTGCCTCAAATAAATAAAATCTTAAAAAGAATCTTATTGCCTTCCTAAGGGGTTGTGCTGGGTCCCTGATGCCGGCAGAGCAAGAAGCAGCCCAGGTCCACTCTGAATGGTGGCTCCTTCTCTTCACAGGTAGATGTCACAGCACTGCTGCCACCAGAATTCTGGAGTAGGGTTTTAGTTATGATGGTTCAGAAAGGAGTCACCAGAATGTTGGTTCTTCACTCCACTCCCCAGTCAGAGAGAGCTGTGGCTGTAGGGGAAAAGGCTTGACATACGGAGGTGGGACTGCCTTGGGTGGCCCCAGTGTGTCCGTAAGGGCTGCAGCCCGAGATGCACTCAGGGACACCATCCTGGACTGTTATAAATGCTCAGAATGTGGTAAGGTCCCTCCTGACCATGTTCCTGCCTTGTTCACTGGAGTGTTTATATAAACCCTAACAGTAAACACCATCAATCATGTTTAAGGGAAACAGCATTCTGTGGCCTTTTGCCCGTAGCAGTCCCCAAAGCGGACAAAGTCAGATACCTAAAGTAATGAAAACTACAGGTACTATACAAAATATAAAACAAAGGCAGTGGGACCTCACTGCAAGAGTGGGTTCGGGATTCTGAATCCGCGTGGATTTGTCCAATGAGCCCTGAGGTCATGGCACCCACCTTGATCCCATCTGCAGAGTCCATTCCGCACCATGTAAAGTAACAAAATTCATAGGTTCCAGAAATGAGGACAAGTCTATTATGTACCGAACACAAGCACACGCCCCCCACATGCACGCATGCGCACGGGCACACATTCCTACTACTGAAGTCCTCTGTGGGAGCTAAGCCTTACAGCACTCTGCAACAGCAACCTAGACACACCTGAAAATATGAATCGACCTTGGTCAGTGACTAATACAAAAGAATATGAAATGCAAAACAGGACAGAGTGTCACAAAGGCGGGCAGCCATTTCAATACATTCCTGCAAGAAAGGAAAAGCAAAAGGCTCTGGAGGAAGTCAGCTTCCCTCAGAGCTTTGCCAGCTTTGGGGCCTGATCTGATGGGCAGCCTGGAGCGGGGAAGTGCAGCCTGCAGGAAGGGGTGGAGGGGGATGGGCCAGGGGATCGGTTACAAATTGTGCCTGCATTCCAGGCACGATGCAGAACTCCTGCTAAAATGTGCCCAGTGTTGTTTTAGGGGGAATGAAGAAAGTCTCAGTCCTATAATATATAAAACACCACTGTGTTTTCCAGGATCACTGCCACAGTCTGTTTTATTATCTTTCAAAGGAATAAAGGGAAACTGATGTTTTCCCTGGGGGCTAGTTATAAGAGCAGTCACAAGTTAATTATACTGGATATGTAATTAAAGTCACAGTACTTAGAATTGAATTGTCTGCTGTCTGGATAGCCCCTGGACATGACCATCATACCATCACCATCACCATCATCATAGCTCCCATCTGGCCCAAGGCCCCGGAGCCTGCACCCTCCCTCAGGCCACAGCGGATGTCAGAACTGGGTCAGCAAGGCCACTGAGGGTCTTGGTTAAGACAACTTGCCCAGGTCCCCATAACCACTTCTAGTCACTCAGTCTGCTCTCATCGGTGCCTCATTCTCCCCTCTCTAGATCAGACCCAGGGCCCTTTCTTCCTGAAAGCCCCAGTAAATCTTTTCCTAGAAACAAGGAACCTGTCTCCACTTTAGGCAGCAGAAGGCACCAACAAGGCCTGGGGTTTTACACATTTGTTGTAGGCCTCTCCAGTTGGATTCTAAGGCAAGGGCTATGATCAGCCTAGCTGTTCTCCCCATCTTCCCCCAACAATCTCTAAACTCCAGTGGGACAGACTCTCCCCTGCACAGCAAACCTCAGGAATCCATTCTGAACCTCCCCCCTCCCATCTGTGGGATTTACCTACTACTAGTTCCCTGGGGAGCTCATGTTTTTGGACGCCGGGGGTCTACAGCTTATACACTGTCCTTTTCAGGCTCTCACACTTGGTAGATGCTCTTGATACAGTTCTTGACTTGTTGGCATAGATTTCAGAAGACACATAGGAACAAGGGGCCCCCGTATATGTCAAGGCCTGCTCTCCAGTGCCCTGGGCGTTGCTCTCAGGGAGAACCAGACCTGGATGGGGGCAGGACACACACCTTGGAGTAAACAAAACAACACAGAACAGGTTGGAACAGGTGGGTACTAGCTAAGGGCTGAAATGGACCCTTCCACCCACATCTATCCGGCATCAAGTGCCTCCAGGGCTATTTCCCAATCCATGCAAGGGGCTGGCTTTGACACATTAGGAAGGTCTTGCCCTGGGAAAGCTTGGAGTCCACAGGACAGGGCAGGGCAGGAGAGCAAAAACACTGGACCTGTGGGCCTAGCTCTCATGTCAACTCACACAGGCTATGGGCTTTACCTTTCACTGAAACACAGAGCCAGGAATGTATGCCCCAGTGGGGTACCACTGATGCAGGAGGGCTCTGCTTGATCCACAGCGAGGGCAAAAGGGAAACCCAGAATGGGTGGCTAAGGAAGGCTGCCCCTCCCGGGCATACCAGCAGAGGTCACTTTGCCAACCTCGCAGACCTCACACCAGGCAATCACACCCTTGCTACAGATGTTGTTAATCAGCTGATCTGCTTCTCTGGGCTGAAGAGTTCCCAGATCCCTGGCTTGCCAACACCATGTTGTCCAGGTTAGTGATCCCCAGGCCAAGCCAACTTCTGGGATCACTATGCAGCCTGTGTGTCCAGAGGCAAGCCTAGCTGAAAACAGACAGAGGCCATCTCCCCTTCCATGCTCCGGCTGGAAGTCCTGGTTGAACTTCTCAGGGTAAGTGAGAAGGACATCTGGTGAATTGTCTGCCTGCTCTTCCACTGGCACCTGTACCCCTCTGGGAGGCTCCCAATTGACCCTCTCCCCTTCTCCCATGTGCACACACAGTGGGTGTGGGATCCAAGCCCAGCCTACCCTCCCAGAGAATGTGAGATTGGGAGGAAGGGGGTAGCTCCCTTGACCGCCTGGATTGTAATGATGTGTCTGAAGCCAGACCCCAGCTCCAAGGAGGCCTCTGGGAGGACATGGCCAGCCTCCAGAGGCCGAGACTGAGATGGAAACACTAAGAACAAGAGGTCT
Source organism: Neogale vison (assembly GCF_020171115.1). Classification (NCBI taxonomy): domain Eukaryota; kingdom Metazoa; phylum Chordata; class Mammalia; order Carnivora; family Mustelidae; genus Neogale; species Neogale vison. Next base: position 44,849,931 of record NC_058093.1, read on the forward strand.
GCCCACAATAAGCTCTCCTGCTGCCCCCCCCAGGCCCCCAGAGCTGACCTTCCTGGCTTCTGTGAGCACGCCAGCCTTCTCAGTCTTTTGTGCTTAAGCTAGTGCAAGTTCCATTTCTGAAGAGGCCCTGGATGAGGACAAATTGCTTCCAAAGGAAGCATGAAGGTCTATTCGACTCCTTTCCTGGCTACTGGGACCACCAGTTGCTAAGGGGTATGGGGCATTAGCCGAGGGTAAACCCCAGCTCTGGCGTGTCAGGCAGCCTACATCTGTGCCTCAGTTTCTGTGTTTATGAAGTGGGGATATGTAGTCCCCCCTTATCGGCAGAGGATTTATTTCAAGACCCTCCTGAGACCATGGATTCTACCAACCCCTGCAGAGACTGTTTTTACCTATACATACATACCGATGATAAAATTTAATTCATAAGTTAGGAACAGTAAGGGATTAACGACCAATAACAACACTGAACAACTGTAACAATACTATAATAAAAGTTATATGAATGTGGTCGCTCTCAAAATATCTTTTTTTAAAAAAAAATTTTATTTATTTATTTGACAGAGATAGAGTAGGCAAAGAGGCAGGCAGAAAGAGAGAGAGAGAGGAGGAAGCAGGCTCCCTGCTGAGCAGAGAGCCCGATGCGGGACTCGATCCCAGGACCGAGATCATGACCTGAGCCGAAGGCAGCGGCTTAACCCACTGAGCCACCCTCAAAATATCTTTTTTTTAGAAGATTTTATTTATTTATTTGAGAGAGAGAGAGAGAGCGCCTGAGCAAGGGTGGGGGGAGGAGCGTGAGCTGGGGGAGGGGCAGAGGGAGAAGCAGACACCTTACTGAGCAGGGAGCCCAACACAGAGCTCATTCCCAGAATCTTGAGATCATGACCTGAGCTGAAGGCAGCTGCTTAACCAACTGAGTCACCCAGGCGCCCCTCAATATATCTTATTGTAGTGTACTCACCCTTCCTCTTCTCACAGTGAGATGAAGTGAGGGGAGTGACCTAGGCATTATGACATAGCATTAGGCTACTATTGATCATCTAACACTACATCTGAAGAAGGATCACCTGCTTCCAGACTGCAGTTAGAACTGAGGGTAACTAAAACCTTGGAAAGCAAAACCACGGATAAGGGGTGGGGGGAACTACTGTAACAAAATACCAGTTTCAGGATGTGATTGTGAGTTTACAATGTAGGGAGCCTGAAATAAACATCAGGTGAAGGAGCAAGGCAGCCTCGAGAAGTGGAGCTAGAAATGGCTGCATTTACCCACAGTGGTGAGATTTGGAGCACTGGGCACTGCAGCCTGTCCTACACAGAGTGGCCCCTAAGTGAGTGAGGCAGGCCTTCAAGTCATTCTAATGGTCCCTTCACCTGCTGCCTGGCTGCACCGTCTTATCCTCTCTCACCAGGACTCCAGCAACATGTGCATGCAGTACTTATCAAGCAGATGGATTTTGACCACATGTTGTGTGACAGGATGGGGGAAGGCACATAGAAGGATGGGGAACGTGGCAGAGGAGGGATTGAGGAGCTGAACTTGGAGAAACAGGCAGTGACAGGAAGTCTCCAGCACCAAGAAGGGGAAGCACAGAACTCCCATAAAGTCATTGAGGGACACCTGCACCTCCCAGAATGTGGGGCCTCTCTAAGCAAGCAGTGTCTAAGTTTAGGAAAACAAGCGTTAGCCAGGCAAAGAAGGCGGGAAGTGTTCCAGAACAGAAGGAATACCATGGGTTGGTTCTTCACTGGTCTTCCTGACTCCTTGCCTGGCTCACCTCCCACGAGCTCAATGAGAGCCAGAAGCTTCTTTTAGAAAGAAAACTTAGTCACTCCACTGTTTAAAACCATTCAATGGGGCTTCTGGAAATAAAATTCTAACTCCTTGGCTCTTTCTTCCCGGTCCACGTGGTGAACCTCATCTTTTCGACGACCCATTCCTTCAGGAGTCCTCTTGTCTGACTCCTCCACCCCAGCACCTATTTCAATCACAGGGGTACAAATGGACATGAGAATTTGTATTCAACAAGCTAGAAAAAGATAAAGCAGGTATTTTACACACGTGTAATAGGAGAAAGACAAGATCAGGAAAGGGTCCAGGCACTCCTGCAGGCTGCCTCGAAGCACACCTCGGGGTTGATGGGTGGCTGCTGCACACCTGACCGCCCCGCCCCTCACCCCTGACGCCTGGTCCTTCGCCCCCAGGGCACTGTGCCGCGCACAGAGCGGGCACCCCATCCACCGAGGCGGGCAGCTCAGGCCCAGCAGCTCCTGCTTCGCAGGCTGCGCCCACCACCTCTGAGGCGCAGGTCCAGACGCCACACACCACAAAATGAATGGAGGTAGGAACGCGGCTCGGAGCCCCGGGCAGCGGGGTGCGCAGACTCCAGAACTGTGGGGAGGACCCCGCCCCCGGTCGCTACTCGCCAATCAGCAGGGGCGGCGAGTTTTACGCCCCCCCCCCCCGACCGCGCCTTCTGCCAATGAGCGAAGTCCGGGAGGCCAGCTGCCGAGCCCAGCCCTGGCGGGCGCACGCCGCTGTTCGCGTGTCAGGCTCCAAATAAAGTTCGTCCAGGCTTTGAATTTTTTTTTTAAAGCGCCCGCTGCCATCGCGGCCGCCGCGGGCGAGAGCCGCCGAGTCCCCGCCCCGCTACTTCCGGTCCCGCCGCCCGGAGCCGGTGCGGCTGTGAGGGGCCGTGTGTCGCCGCCGCCGGCCGGCCGGGCATGGTGTTGGGTGCCGGGCCCGCCTCGCCTGTCTCGGGGTGCCCAGGTGAGCAGCGCGCTGCCCCGCGGCGGGAGAGGGGCGGCCGCGGGCCTCCGGGCGGCGCCGGTACCGCGGGCGGGCCGGAGGGCGGGCGGCGCCGGGGCCGCCTCAGGCCGCGCGCTTCTCACGGCCGGGCGCCGGCGGCGCGGGGTCGGACCGCCTGACTGGGAAAGGGCCGGGGCGCTGGCCGCCGCCGGGCTCAAGGGGCAGTCCGCAGCCAGCGTCTGCTTGTGCCGGCGCCCACACGGCCTCGCTCGCGCCCGCCGTCGCGGGGGAGCCGCGGGCCGCATTGTCCAGAAGGAAACGGAGCCCAAGGTCACCAGCCCGCCGGGGCCGGGGGCAGCGGGACTCGGACGCGGGCCGTCCGACTCCTCCGCCTCGGGAGTCCGGCTAGGCCCGGAGAGCGGCGGGGGTGAGGAGTGGGACTCCCGGCTCGTCGCCAACCCGCCCGTAGCTGCCCGGCGGCTGGGGACGGCCTCGGCTCCTTCGGAGGATTTTACCTGCATGGGGGGCTGAGAGGGGAAGGGTATCTTGGAATGATCTGAACAACAGGTCTTGGATTCTAGACCCGGTTCCGCTGGTGTGTAATCTTGGGTGTGGCCCTGCCCTTCCAGGGCTCAGTTTCCTCATTTGTCACATGAGGGGACGGGCCCTCCCCTGTCTGCAGTCGCTCGGGCCCTGGAGTGGACGCAGGATGGATTGGAGTGGCCCGAGAAGGTTTCTTGGAGGAGATATTGGACCCTGGATAGGAATCTGGTGTCCTGAGGAAGGAATAGGAGTACGCGGTGAAGGGAAGGAGGGCACTCCAGACCTGGGTATCATCAGATTAAACAGAAGATTCCAGAAATGGGAAAGCTGATGTTGAGGAGCAGGGAGGCGGGCGGCTTGCAAAGGATTTCTGGCTGGGTATGGGGATGAGGGTGGGTGGTGGGGGTCAGAAGGGTGGGAGAGACCTTCAGAGACAAATCATCACTGGGCTGGCTGGTGTGTGGCTTGAGACCTCCCCCCAGATTTGCCTGCACTTTAGGTAGTAGGTAGTGCAGGAGGGGGCATGTTTACTAATGAAAATAAAGGGTTGGGCTCCAAAGGTCGGTCTGCCAACCAAGGTGACTCCCCTGCCAGGTGGGAGGTTTCTGGGCCTTGGCATTCTGAAGGAGGAGGGTACAGTGTGGACATTTTTGTGTCCTGATAAGGGCCTCTTCGGCCAGAGAAGTTGGTTGTCCCCTAGTGACCTGCAGTCCCATCTTTTACTCTTTGAGATTGGGACTTTTCCACAGCAGGAAGATTTGCAAATTTGCAGTTCCTCACTCAGGAGCTGACTGGCTCCTGGTATCCCTCCCTGCACAGGTGACCTGGCCCGATGTTGCTACTACAGGCAGGAATGCCAAGTAAATATGACTTGATGATGAGACCAGTAATTGCATGCAGGAATCTTCTTTGAACAGCCTGAGAGCAAGTCCCACCCAGAGGAGGAACTAAATGGACTAAACCGGCTGACTGGGACTTGCGGAATAAAGAAACTGAGCATGCTGTTCTGTGCAGCTCATCTTGTCAGCAGAAATGCTGCCCTAACACTGTGTACTTCACAGTCAAGGGGCAGCTCTGGGGCCTTCTATGGGTGAAGCACTTTACGGAAGGAAAGAAGAATCCTGAAGCAACTGCAGGTGTTTGGCAAACTTATTGACAGTTTGAATAATTCTTTTTGTTCAGATCTCTCTCTTTTTTTTTTTTTTTAAGATTTTATTTATTTATTTGACAGAGAGAAATCACAAGTAGATGGAGAGGCAGGCAGAGAGAGAGAGAGGGAAGCAGGCTCCCTGCTGAGCAGAGAGCCCGATGCGAGACTCTATCCCAGGACCCTGAGATCATGACCTGAGCCGAAGGCAGCGACTTAACCCACTGAGCCACCCAGGCGCCCCTCAGATCTCTTTATAGAGAATTAATTTAACAGCTAAGGAAACATTTCCAAATTAGGCCTTAGGTTTATCCCTGCAATGGCATGCAGTAATAATACAGATGGTGGACAAATAGGTGGTCAGTATACACTTAGATCTTAGAATGCTGGGGGAGTGGGTTTAGTGTTCACTTTGATAGACAACAACACATGAGTATCCTTGTCTTTTATACCTTTCAGTCAGTGCCCCATCTATTTATTAAGGGCCACAAACTTGAAGATTGCAAGCCAGGAATCCAGCTCTTAGTGGAGTTGAGTATGAGGCATATTATGCCCACAGAGTAGGCTTCAGTGTGGAGTAGTAGGGGTAAAAAAGAATAAGCAGTGGGAAGCCTGGGTGGCTCAGTCAATTGAGCATCTGATCTGTGGCTTCAGCTCAGGTCTTTATCTCAGGGTCTGGGATGCAGCCCCAAGTTGGGCTCCTCACTCAGCAGGGAGTCTGCTTGGGATTGTCTCTCCCTCTCAACACTCTACCCTGCCCCACCCCCCACCCCTGTGCGTGCACACTCTCACTCTTTCAAAAAAAAAAAAAAGGCAGAATTCTCAGACTGCAGTGACACAGAAGAGCGTCTTGATGTGAGCCTTTGTAAACAAGTCTTGCCTTGGACCCTCCAAGTGGGTCCTTCAGGGCAGGCCCTCAGGGAGCTGGGTGTAGACCAGGCATGTGCCCTGGTACTTGCTTTTCCAAGGGGCTCTTTGTTAGGACTTTCCTAGAGTTCTGCCTACAGAACTCTCTTTACTCATGCTGGGCTTTTTTATTTTTTGCCATATTTGTATTGCCAAGGTCAGCTAGAGGATAAAAACCAATTGGACCTTGTGAAGGATGCTTGTCTTGGTCCATCTTCAGGCAACCCTAACCAGGTGGCAAGACTGATGTGCTCAAATCTGGGTGTGTGGTGGTAGACTTGGCTAGGGTGACAGACTCCCTATTGTTTAAGGGATTCCTGACAAGATTATTCCAAGTGGGGGCTAAGCAAAAGAACCTGGCTCTGGATGGTGCTTCTGTTTCTGGTAGGTATAGACTGGAGCCCCTATGGCTGTTTGACTATGCCTACCCCAAGCCCCACTCCCTTGTGAGGGTACCAAACCAATACCTCCCTGCCCTGGGTAAAGCTGAGATGTCTGTTGGTTATGGTCCAGGCCGCTGTGTACGTTCACCTGGGGAGATGGCATGGTCAAGTGATAATGAAGAAACTAATGTTGGTTTGTTTTCACATTTGTGTCCACGTTGTTGAGGTATGATTGAAGTACATGAAACTGCACATATTCAAAGTATGCTGTTAGATCAGTTGATGTGTATCTCTATACCCTTAAAACCATCATCACACTCAAAATGTTTGCGAAAACCTTTTGAAAATTTTTTTACTGATGTTTCTGTGGTTACTGCTTCTGGCAACTGAATGGCCTCATCCAAGCCAGTTCCCGGGCTCCCATCGTCACAGGATCTACATCAGTTTTAAAAAGAAAAAAAAAGAGTGGGACTTGGGGGTTGGAGGGGGAAGGCCTTCCCAGATTTGAAATTTTAGGAGCTTGGAAGGCTAATGTGCAATAGAACCATCTTTTGAAGCATTTAGACCAATGATTCTAAAAGGGATTAGTTGTGTGTTTGTGTGTGGGTCATATAGAATATGGAAGATCATATTCAGTAGGTTTCTTTTTTATGGCATAAGTAATAGAAAATAAAATCTGAAAGTCTTTGGAGGAGGGAAAGATACACAGAATAAGATGATATGAGAAGTGAAAAACTTGGGTTAAAAATGGTTAAAAATACCAGTGTGGGAAGCGTATTCTTATTTTAGCTTTCAGTATCTTGGCCTCAAACTAAAAGTTTTATGTTTGGGTCAAGTTTCTCATTTGGAAGTTTTAGATCGTTTTTCTTTTGAAAACAATCAGAATAGTGTTGAAAGGAAATAATATGAACGGAACAAAGGAATTATGGGAATATTGGGCTGGTGACCAGTTTTTGTGTTTGGTCTTTATTGTCCTTCACAGTGAGCTTTCAGTGAGTTGTAGGGAATGCCTGAAGCACGGATGGATTGGAAGCAGCCACTGAAGAGAATTTAGTTTGGGGCATTAATTATGACTTAATACTGATCTTTATACTGCCTAAAAAATGGAAATAAGATATAACATAAATAAATGCAAAGATGCTTCTTAAGGTTTCAGCCATACCTTGGTTAGAGGAAGAAGAAAAAGAAAGCATTGCTTTGCTTCTTCCTTCCCAGGGCTGATGCTCCCTTCAGTCTGCAATGGGCCAGGCACAAGGGACACCACACACACAGGTGCATGGTCCCTGCAGCAGAGAGGGGCACCCTTAGCTAGAGGACAGGGGTGGGCCAACATGAAACCCGTTGGTGGAGACTCCCCTAAACCACGAGCTCATGGGAGCTTTGTCACCACAGTGTCCCAGGGCTTGGTGCCCAATGAGTGTTAAATGCATGGCTTTCCCTTCTTAAAATTTTTGTGTACTTTAAAAAATTAGACTTACAGAGGATGGCATGGAGATTTCCCAAATTAATTATAAAGGAATACAGTCTTATGAATGCGCCTTATCTGCTGAATTTTTCTGTGACTTAATTATAGGAAAAAGTCAACCACCTATGGCCTTGTCTTCAATTTCCAGTCATTGTCTAGAGACGTGTCCATAACCCTGCCTTTGGTCTGTCTCAGGGTAAAGGCAGCAGTAATGCTGACGCTGGCAAGCAAACTGAAGCGGGAGGACGGTCTCAAAGGGTCCCGGACGTCAGCCACGGCCTCCGACTCCACTCGGAGAGTGTCTGTGAGAGACAGGCTGCTTGTTAAAGGTAATGTAATCCTTGTGAGCTGGTGTCTCTCCTGTAACAAAATGAACTCTGACTGGAGGCTCTTTGGAGATATGAAGCGCCCATTTGCTGAGTAGGAATACCTATTTGAAAATATCTAAAAATATAATTGCCTATCGCTTTCAAAGACTTTGCACTATGGGAATACTGAGGACAAGAAAATGTGGTACGACTTACACACTTCGAATGTGCTCTATAGGGGCTGCCAGAATGCCTGTGGGAGGACGCTGGTACTCTGGTCTCAGTGCTGTCAATGTCTGGCTGGTTGTGGGCTGGGAGTGGGGAGGGGCGTGTATCTTTCTTTCTTGTGCTCAGTCCCAAGGAGTTCCAGACTCCCTCTCTTAACACCTCAGCACAAGTTTCTGGTCTGTAAAGGGAGGGACTGGAATTCAGTAATCTCTAGGATCCTTCTGTACCATATTCAAGTCACAGCCTGAAGAGAGTCTACAAAATTAGTTCCCTTCACAGAATTAATAACTGAGTGTCCTAGAGCTGTAGTCTTTGGAAAAGGGTTTTTGTAGTGTGTGAATGTGCATGCGTTTGTATGGCATTTTTGCATTCATTCATTAATCAAACTTCTGTCAAGTGCAAAGGCAGTTTCCTGGGGTCATGAGGACTACAGAATAGGAGGAAGACAGAGTTCCTGCCTTAAGGAACTTAGAATTTGCAGCACTTTCTACTTTATGGCTTGTGTCTACATTTCTTAAGTGTAAAGGAGCTAGGAAGCAATGAGCTTTACAGTTGGTTAGGACTGCCTGTTTTCATGTTGTATCAGGTAGACACCATGAATTGGCTGGCATCTGTGAAACAGACATAATGGCAGGAGAGCTAGTGTGGGTGGATGCACTGTTTATCCTTCTCGGGAACAAGGCACTGCTGAGCTTGGCAGGAGTGGCACCAGGAAGGCATCAGCTTTAGGGAGTCTAATGTGGTGCGCTCTTCCTTATTCTTTCTGCCCCTGAATCTGGCCTTGGCGCTGGTTTATCTAGCCTGATGGATGATTGACTAATGATGGAGTAAGAATCATTTCTTAGGTTTTGACATTACCCACTATGTCAGACTAAATTCATAATTTGTGATGGCACTGCAGGGGTCAAGAGGGTGGGACATGAGCTACAGCTCCTCGCTTAGATGGTACCGATACAACTTGAGTCTCTTTCCCAGGTGCTGGTTCGAGGGTTCCATCTGTGGAGGAAGCCAGGATCCAAGCAAGCTGGGAAAGGGGTTTGATGTGATGTCATGGTCCTTAAGTGGAGGGTGTTTAGTGCCCCGGAGCTATAGTGAGGAAGGCCCAGGTAGTAGCTGTGGAGGAGCAGGTGGAAGCAGCAAGCAGGCTGTCTTCTGTCTTCTTCACTATGTCCTTGTCGTGGTTAATAGCTTTTGTACACAGGGCACTTGGAACCAGGCCCTCCTTTGGACACTTTGTAGGACACTTCTTGTTTGACTTTTGCTCAGCCTTGCCAGGTGGGTGGTTCATTTTGGAGCTAAAGGACTGAGACTCAGAAAGGTTAAGAAATGTGCCCAGATTATAACTTTTTTATAGCAGCACAGCCAGACTCACATTCTGGGGGTGGGGTAGGCTCTAGGGGAGCAGACACAACAAGCAGAAACTGAATGAGCAGAACAGAAGGGCACGTCCACTGAAGAGAGCATTCAAGGAGGTTCGGAGGCTTCTGCACATGTCCACCCTGCTCAGGGATTCTCCTGGCAGCTCTCAAATGGCTCTAGGGCCTGATGCAGCCCTGGGGAGCCCATGGAGGCTCATAAAGCTGGACTCCGCCCCCGCTCCCAGGACAGATGTCTTTGGCTGGGTTTACAGGGCTTTGATAAAGTCCTTAGACTTTGTGAGACTCATCAGAGAGAGGTGCAAAACTACCTTGTGGGGCCACCTGTTTCCATCCTCCCAGGGCACTGGTGATGATCAGGTTTCTGGGGTAGTTGTAGGCAGCAGGGCTCAGTGTAACACACGCCTCATGTGGCCTGCTCCCTCTTGCCTCAGGGGACTGTTGGACCAGGCTGGGCTGGCTGGTGGTGAGCAGTTTGGGCATTTGGGGAGTGTGGGTAGAGAGCCACGGTGGGCCTGGCCTGAGAGAGGGGGCTGTGAAGAGCAGACGTAAAATGAAGGATGCTCTGATGATCCGTGAATGCCTGATCTGCACCTAGAGCACTCCTTTGCTTGGCTGGATTTGGGGGATGTATTCATTCTGGGGATTTCGGATGGCAGAAGTGTGTGGAGTCCAAGAGTCCATGGCCTTGTGGGGCACTTGAGGGGTGATCATGGTGAAGTTCTTTCTAGGGAATGTCCCCTTTGGGAACTTGGAGAGAAGTTGGATGTCTGAGTTCAACAAGATTGCTATAGTCAGCACTGTCCTCCTGGTCTGTGGCTTTGGCTTATGTGGGAATGTTACTCATGACGATCATTAGTTTGTAGAAAAGTGTGTTAATATGTCTTGGGATTCAGTGCCATAGGCTGAATTCCTAGGATTGGGGAATTGGTATCAGGATAGTTAAAAATGAGTATCCCTGGGACTGACACCCATGGAGGGAGGTGAAGGACTCAGGAACAGGCAGAGCAAGAAATCAAGCTCTGGGGAAGGCCCCAGACAACTTCTGCTTTGGGCAAGCATAGCCTTCAGAGCAGTACCCAGTCAAGTGAGATGGTCAGGTTTTCCTGCTCTGCATGGATCAGTTGCCAGAGGGGCTGCCCTGAGAGGAGTGAGGAGCCTGGGGTGAGGGGGTCTGTGCAACCTACACAGTCCTGGAAGGACTGAGAGCTGAAGGCCATCTGCTGAGAGCCCTGTGAAGGTCTGAGGAGGCAGGGAAGGCTATGTATCCCATGGCCCAAAGGTACGGGATCTGGCTTGGTGCAGATGGCAATAGGGTTGAGCTGATTTGAGCTGATAGATGGGGGAGATTGGAGGTTGGCAGGGACAGTTGGTGCTAACGGTGAGGGCCGGTAGTGGCTGCAGAGCTGTAGCTCCTCTTCCTTTTCTTGCCTTTGGAAGGCTGGAATCCACTGTCCATGGAAAAACTGTAGCTTACCTTGGAGCAGCTGGCCGGGGGAGGCCTCTGCTGTGCCGGTACCTTGGTCACAATAGCTTTTCATTTGCACCCCTTAGGTAACTCAGGGACATCCTCCAGACTGGAACTGGAAGGATGCTTATAGCAGCAGTCCCTGGAGGGTGTGGAATAATCGAGTGTTTCTGGACTAGGACTGAGGGCTGCTGTCTGCCCTGAATCCTAGGAGCTGGGGTCACTGGAGAGAGATCTGTGCAGGTCTGGTCCTAACTGGGGAGCTATCACCAGTGTTTTTAATCACAGGGCAGATGGTGCTGAGTTCCTGGTGGACCTTTGTGGGGCCACTGAGCCCATAAAAGTTCTAAGTCTGATGGTACACCCTACCTGCCAAAAAAGCATAGCAGGGTCTTAGCTAGCCCAAGCTTGGCACTTTTTGTATAATGGGATTGTGTGTGTCTTCTTTGATTTCTTCGTTCAGCAGGCATTTGAATATCCCTACTGTGTGCCAGCCTATTCCTAGTGATCCCTAAAGACCCCAGAGGGCTCCAGGCACCCTGGCAGGAACCTTTCACCTCTATTAGTCTTTGTTAAATGTGGAGACTTGGATTGAGCTGAGTTCAGGGCCAGTTCTGGAATTAGGGGAATAAGAGGGAATGAATCTGTGTGTGCCTTTATCCATCCCAGTCCTCACATCTCAGGTGGTTCCTGGCATTCTGGGGGTGTAGTATGTGGCCCTCCATGCTCCAGGCCTGGCTGCCCACCTACATGTGCTTCCCGGTATCCAGGGTGCAGGTGCCTCCTTGGGTCAGCTGCTGTGTCCACATGAGCAGCCATGGGATGGGATAGGAAGGGCCCTATTCCGATGGAGTTCCTGGAAGAATGGGGGAAAGAGAACCATTTATTGTTCTCCAGAGCTGCTTTCTCTGTGCCAGGCCCTGCCCAGGACTCAGAGGTTGGGCTCAGGGGCTTGCCATGCTGGCAGAATATTCAGAGCACTTAGCAGCACTACAGTATGTATTTTTAAAAACCTAAAGAGTAGGGCACCTAGGTGGCTCAGTGGGTTCAAGCCTCTGCCTTCGGCTCAGATCATTATCTCGGGGTCATGGTATTAAGACCCACATTGGGCTTTCTGCTCAGTGGGGAGCCTCCTTCCCTCTCTCTCTCTGCCTGCCTGCCTACTTGTGATCTCTCTTTCTGTCAAATAAATAAATAAAATCTTAAAAAAAAAACACAAAAACCAAACCTGAAGGGTGCCTGGCTGGCTCAGTTGGTAGAGCTCATGACTCTTGATCTCGGGGTTGTGAGTTTGAGCCCCATGTTGGGTGTAGAGCTTACTTAAACATAAAATCTTAAAAGATAGTAAAAATAAAAATAAAAAATAATAGCTGGAGCAGTGGCCCAGAGAAGAAGAATCCTGGTAAAATGGAGCTAAGGCAGCTGGCTCCAAGGTTAACCTTTTAAAAAGGCTTTGTTGAAGGGTTAACTACCAGTCAGATTGCCCAGGAAGCTTGGTGGCCCCACTTAGGTGTACCTCGTAGCCCAGTAAGGCAAGGAGGATTGTGGAAGACAGATGAGGTTTCAAGTTGGCCTCGTCAGATCGTGTTTAAAGTACGGGTGGCATGAGGCCTTGAGTTCCATTCACATTGGTACCCTGTCTCTGCTGTAGCACCTCTGCTAGTTTTCAGGGTTACAGCCTTGCTCCCTCAGAGTGTGGAGGGCACTGTGAGTGCTCTGGGCCTAGCCTGAGTAGGAGGGCTGATGTGAGGCTCCATAATGTCCGAGTCCTCAGTCCTCGGCTCTGCAATAGCCCTAGTTCATGTGTCTCCCCGATAAGGGTACTGTGCATGGATGCTGAAACAGCAGAAGGGGTACTTAATGTATGAAGACCGGCGGGAAGCTAAGAGAGAAAGTTCCAGTCAAATCTGAGAGAGAGTGTTCAGGTGGAAGGAGGTAATTGAGTCTTCTGGGAAGTAGCTGCATCTCTCCCTGGGTGGAATGGCACAGCTGTCCTGCCCCATGGGGCTTGGAGCTGGCTCTTGCCAAGAGCTATCTGTGTCTCTGATTGGCTCCTTGTCTTAGCTCAGATTCCCATAGGCAGATACTATAGATTGGGCGGCTCCAGCAACACATGTTTATTCTCATGGTCCTAAAGGCTGGGGACTCCCAAGATCAGGGCATCAGCAGATTTAGTTCCTGGTAAGGACCCCTTCCTGGCCGGCAAGCACCAGGTATCTCTTACAAGGGTACTTACCCCGTGTCGTGAAGGCCCACCCTCATGACTTCTACTGCTGACCACCTCCCAAAGGCCCCGCCTCCTAATACCATCACATGGGGGCGGGGCAGGGGCAGGGCTTCAACATAAGAACTTTGAGGGAACACAGCCCCTTCCACAGCCCTTTGGAATGCGTTGGGCCAGCTACACAAGGGGAAAGGCTTCTCACATCTCAGGACAGGCACACCAGGAGCTCGGGCAGCTTGCTGGCGAGAGTACTTATTTGTTAAGTGTTTTCTGAGCACCCTGTGTGTGCCAAGCCCAGGGCCAAGTACCGGGGTTGTGGGGCTGCATCATACTATACAGTCCTTGCCCTGAAGAACGCGCAGATTTGAGGGGCAGCCAGTGTAGAAACAACAAGAGCATTGTGTTGTGAGGAGCCTGTGGCAGAAAACGGAGAAGATGTGTCGTGTGGGGGCCACTGTGGTCATTGGGTGGATTTTGTAATCTGATATCTAAGGGCAGTCGTGCTTCAAGTGGGCTCTGTGGTTTGCTCTTTAGTTAGAAAGGAAAAGAGTCTAATTCTCAGAAGGAAGTTGTGCAGCCTCGGAATTGTGCAAGGTGCCCCCCAGAAAGGCTGGGCCGCTGAGGGGTAGAGGTGTTAGCATCTTGGAACAGGCGAGACTTTAGCAGGTTAAAAATACCCGAACCTCTTGCTATTTTACAGGGAGGGGTTGTGTCCTGCAGGCAGTGAGGTCACGCAGGGAAGGGCTGCTGCTTTGCAAAGAGGCCTCTCAGGCATATGAAGCAATTCGCTTGTTTCTTTGGCCATAGACTTGTACCTGGATTCTAAGGCTATAGCTACTGATATTAATGAATTCTTATTTACCATCATTTGAAGTGTAGAGAAACTGTGTGTCATTTGTGACAACGCCATGAGGATATGTGGCTCTTTTATCTTCTGCACTGGACTGAACTGAAGTGCTGAGTATCTTTACTGAAAGTCTTGTGCTCCCAAGATTGTATTTCTTGCCTGCTCTTGGACCCAAAGCCTGCAGAGGCCCTGACTGTGGTGGGGCTCTGCTGGCCCTTGTCCACTCCCCTTGACTAACACTGTACCTGGAAATGCAAGCATAAGCTCATCTTTGGACTTGAATTCTAGTCGATAAAGTGAAGTTATTAAATCCATCTATGTAAATAGCTGTGTGTGGATACTTTAACATGGCCAAGTATCTTGTAACAGTTTCTGATACCTGTGGAGAGTAAGAACTTCAGAGCCCTAGATCCCCCATCAGACTTCTGGTGGGATGGATCTGTGTAGGACGAGCAGTGTGAAAAGCTCAGCAGGTACTGAATTAAGGGGATGAATGCACAACTGCAGGTTTTACTAAAAATTACTGAATCGTACACTAAAAGTGGGTCTATTTTATAGAAAATTGTACCTTACCACAGCTATTTTTTAAAGAGGGGGTGCAGCAAAAAAACTCCCAAGGTGAGTGATGTGCAGCTAGGGCAGAGATTCGCTGCACAGCAGTCAGGCTTCCTGGGGACATAAGCCTCATGCCCCCTGTCCCATCCCTTTGGTGCAGGGGTCTGTTCTGTTGCTTGGTCACCACCACACCCTTGGTCAGTGCTTTGCTGTCCTCTTGTGTCGTAACCTCCTTCTTCCCCATCTTTTGGCAGGAGACGGTCTTCTCAAACATTCTGCTTCTGTTTTGTGGCCCCTTCTCCTCAAATCCTCTGAGCATGTTTTCATTTCACTGGGTGTTCCTTAAAGCTGGACTCCCAGAGTTCTCCCAGCTGTGGACGGGACAGACTTGACGGGGAAAGCCAGTTCTAATGTCAGTCTCTCAAAATAAGGGCCCCCAAAGACAGTTTTTTCTAAGTTCTTACCAGCAAGCTAAATAATGCTATAATAAAAGACACAAATGCATGTAGTTGAAAAACATACATATAGGGAACATTTATTTTAAAGTGATTAATGAATGAGTCATTTGATAAAATACGGGCTTTTTTGATAAAACAAATGCTTGTGTGAGCGGCTGGAGGAGAGCATGGCTCTGGGCAGCGTCAGAGCGCTAGCACTGTGGTCTCGGCCCGCCTTGGCCGCACGCTGTTGTCTTTAGTGAGTGCCCTGCTCCAAGGAAGGGTGAGAACGCACGCGCCAGTCAGAAAGACAAAACTAAAGATCTCTGTGGTCATTAGAAGAATAATAATCAGTTCATAGGATTCTTAAATATGTTCATTTTTGTTAAGTGACTGTATTTTAAATGTACCACAACACAAAGCAGCCAAGAAAACAGGCTTCCCAGGCTTGCACATCATCACAGACTTGTTCCTTTTCTAGTCACACAGCAAGAGGATAACTGTCACTCCTCTCCCGGTGCCCTGCTCCACTGAATAGACCTGCTGTTTGTCTCTCCCAGGCAAGAGCATCGGGTAGAGCCCTGTAGCCCACATGGCACTGTTGCATTCCCCGACTCCTCCCTCCTCTGCCCCACTGCACCTTTCTGAGCGCCTATTCTAAATACCTGGAACCCAGAGCCAGCTCAGTTAGTGGGCTGCCTGTCTGTACCCAGATTCTCAAATGGCTGCTATTAAAGGTCTGGAGTCTCTCAGATCCTTGGCCCCGAAGTGGAGCTATCTGCTAGTCTTCCCACTAATGCGTTAAGTGTTCAGCTATACCACATGATGGCCTCTTGCCCTCTCCTTCCCACCACTCCGTACTTGACGTGAAGGAACTGAGGAATTGTCGTATCTACTGCTTGTATATTTTGACCACCCATTTGCTTCTTAGTTTTTTGTAATCTGGTTTCCATCCTGTCACCTGCCTTCCTGCTGTTTGTAGTGCCCTCAGCAGTGTCTAATCCACATGGGATGGCCTTGACTGGGTCCTCATTTCCCTTGGATCAGTCTGTCCCCTGAGTCACTGTGTTCCCCCTGTGTCTCCTATTTTTCCACCTTTTTTCATGAGGGACTCCCTTGCTTTTGTCTTCTACTCTGCCACACTTCATTCTTTTCACTAGTCTCCCCTCTGTCAGTCTCATCTCTCACCTCGGCCCTAGCCACGCACCCAGATTGCAGCTTCTTCCTCCCAGGACTTCCCAGCATGTCAGCCCTCTGCCATATCTGACCCACCTGCCCCTCACAGCTGGCAGATCCTTTTGTCCTCCATGCGCTCAGGCACCACAACCCTCCCTGCCTTTGCTAGGCCTTTGCTGTCTTGCAGAGTGCCCATCTCACAGGTCACTGACCTCTGCTTTGCCCTTTCTAAAATTGTCCTCTTGAGGAAAGTTTGGAAGCTTGTTCAGAAGTGTCCCTCTGCTCCTTACTGCTGCAGATTTAAGTTGAGAATCCTAAGCTGGGCACTCAAGGCCCTCCGAGATCCTGGCCCTGTTTTTCCTCCTTGTTTCCTGTTGCTCTCTTGCTTCGTACCCATTGCTCTGGCTGCATTGTGTGCCTTCTGGTTTCTGTGCTTGTCTGTGTTCTGTGCTTTTGCACATCACTAGCTTAGCTTCGAGGAATCCATTCTTCTTCTGCTGGCCTTCATACTTCATACTATTCTTTAAAGCCTGGCCCATAGACCTCCTTTTTCTAGTCTCCACAGCTGGGAGCAATCTTTGTGCTCCCAAAACCCCAGAGCACATTCTGTTATGTCTGAGACACCACTGATTTGCCTGCCCACTTATTTCTGGGTGCCCCCAGACCTCAGCTCTTAATAGTCATAGTGGGAGGTTGCGGCTTTGTCCTGGCCAAGGGGTGTGGGGCTTAAACACTGAATGAGTGATGACTCAAAGGGCCAAGGCTCCAAGCCCCCCTTCCTGGGGCTATAAGCAAGATGTTAACAGATAGCTGGATAACAGCACAGCCTGGGGCCCCGGCAGGAGGCAAAGTTTTCTCTCACTGGAGAAGTTCAAGCTCACACTGGGAGAGCCGCAGGGGAAGACAGGTCTAGAAGAACTGGAAGAGACATGTAAGTCACATTCCAAGGGCAGCAGTTCTGCTACGCGGGGGAAGAAGACTTTCAAAAACACTTTAGTGACCGGTTTACCTGTGGGTGATTTCTTTGTGAATTTTGAAATGATTTTCGTTTATACTAAGTACATTTTCAAGGGCCTGTGACTGTACTTCCTGGCATCCTACAGGTACCTTTGTGTCTTTGAAACAATTCCATGGCTTAACGTCTAAACATCAGACCCAGGGTAGGTGTTAGTTACTTTGGTCCCTTTCGTTCCTCAGCATCAGGGAAGAAGTTGCCAGTTTAGAGCTGGTGCTTTTATGTGGAGGCGTGACTGATATTAACAATAGTCTTTTTGTTTCCACAGAGGTTGCGGAGCTTGAAGCTAATTTACCGTGTAAGTATAGCATCCCACCCAGACAGTAAGTGCTGCAAAGTCATTGCATGGAGAAGCTTTTTTTTTCATGTTTTAATAACCTTGCATAGCCCAAAGCCTGGTTTTCCTGTGTGTTGGGAGTAAGTTTTAATTTTGTGCAGACAGGTAGCAGAATTTTGTCGAGGCTCAGGTGAGAGTGAGATATTTACCAGGAGAGGGGATGGGGCTGGGTTTCGTATTTGTTCCACAGTGTTCTGTCCTGTGTCCTCTTTGAGCGAAAAGATCTATAAATCAGTGACAGATGGTCCTGTTTTCATGAGTGTCAGTACCACCTTTTTGGTCCAGAAAGTGCTTGCCTGTAATGCATCTCTGTGCATGAGCTGGGGTGACTACACCCGTTATGTCACCAGGTGTCCTCACTTTGGTCCTTCCCCCTTGGACACACAGACCCACTGTGCAGTTCTCACTCGTGAGCAAGTTCACTTACTGGTCAGTTAGCTTGTGTGAGGTGTCAGAGGGTTGCTTTTCTTTTCCTATTATTAATCCCTTGCCAAATTTTAGTAATACCATTAAAGCCTGAACGTTTTGGCCATTTTAGTATTTTTTTTAAATTAGAACTTTTTATCATCATGTTTGGTTAAAAATAGTTCTGAGGCTGAGGATGTTTATCACTGTGAGTGAGATGTTTTATATGTGGGTCTCCTGGTCTGGGTGAATACTCTAGAGAGCTTGGTCTCTCCAGCCCACCTGACCCAGAGAAGAGAGGGCCTGTTCCTGCCACTAACAGCAGTTAGAAGAGTGATAGTGGGTGTGACCTTAAGTGATTGTACAATCATTTGTTAAGGGTAAGTACACATTTTTTTTGGAAAATTATTTTTAATGTGTGCTATTTATCTATGGGAATGGTGGGTTGTGATATTAAATAGGTTTCTTAGTGTGGGTCTCAGTCAAAATGTCTTAAATGTCTTAATGTCTTAAAAATCCCCGAATTGCTTGATCTCAAAGTTTTCTTCTAGTCAGAACTGGAAGGAAGTGTTTTGGGGTTCTCATAAAGGGTTTATGTACATATATTTATACACACATGCATATATGTAATCAAGACCACAAAAGCTTACTACTTTCACACAGTTCATTTTGTCCTCAAATAGGAGTCTTACTGAAATTGTTGGTTTTTAACCCATAGAGAATATTTTTAACCTTCTCTGAAATTTTGGTTTGAGAACAGTTAAACTTTGGGGGGACACCTCGCTGGCTCAGTCGGGGGAGCATACGCTCTTGAGCACAAGGTCATGAGTGCAAGCTCCATGGTAGGCAGGGAGCCCACTTTAAAAAAAAATTGCAAAAACAAACTGTGTAATTTTTTTTCAAACCAGGATTTTAACTAAACACCTTAGGTTCGAAAGACATCTCCCTAGCATTTCTGGCTAAAGTATCTGATTAAAGAGACCACATGCTATCTGTTTCTTCTCACTTTCTCCCTGCCCTCTGTGCTATCAGCGTGGGAGAAGTCTAAATTAGTTTATATAAGGAAGCCATTATTTCCAAAAGTACGCATCTCATTATTCTAAAGAGGAAACAAGAAGCCACCAAAAAAATCTCTAGTATCTTATCTAGTATTAATAATATCTCTAAAACATTAACAAGAAAAACAAAATACCTTGCTATGTAGCAGTGCTACTTAACAGTCATTCAGAACTTGTTTGGAGTTGTGTATATGCAAGTTCAGAGACATTTCTCTGTTGGCAAAAAATACCTCTTTCAGATAGATGGAATTATAAGATGTTAGCCCATGCCTGCAGACAGAGGAAAAGCTTTGAACTAAAACAAAACCTGTCTCTTAATTTTTTGTTGTTGTTAAGACTTTTTTGAGCTTTAGAATGTTTGATTCTTTTATTGATTGTTAATCTCCCTTGGTAACTTCTTTATTATTGGGGGGCCAATCTGTTCTAGAAGGATGGATTTCTGTTTATCCTTCTGAAATGAAGGAGAATGCCAAGTATGAAAACAAAGGAATGTTGCCGACTTCTGCCAGTCAGTGAGACATTCCCTAAGCCCTTGTCCTGCATTTCTGTTGCTTGGATCTCACTGGAAAGACAGCATTTCTCATTTCAAGTCATGATTAAGAGAAACGGGGGCGCTTGGGTGACTAAGTGGGTTAAGCCTCTGCCTGCAGCTCAGGTCATGATCTCAGGGACTTGGGATCAAGCCCCACATTGGGCTCTCTGCACAGCAGGGAGCCTGCCCCCCCCCACCGCCTGCCTCTCTGCCTACTCATGATCTCTGTCTGTTGAATAAATAAATAAAAATCTTAAAAAAAAAAAATTAAGAGAAATGAAGCCCTATCTATTCACATATGTGGTTCAGGCAAAAGTCTTGAACTTTATGGCTTCCGGCTTCATTATTTATAAAATTAAAAATGTGACAATGTAATCTCTAAGACCCCTTCTCGCTCTTCTAGATTAAGTTACCTTTTATTCTACAATGATTTTCTGAGGGATTGGAAAAAAAAAAAAAAAGCCCTACTAACAGTTCTGTGTGGTTTTTATGCCTCACGCCTGGCATGTTCATGAAGTAATGAAATGAGGTGTGATATAGGGAGAAGAGTCATGAACTCATCTTTAATTTGGGAACAAACCTTCTGTTGATAACCTGTGTGATCCTGGGCTAGTCGCTGAACCTCTCTGGATCTTTGTGTTACTTCATGCTTAAGGACATTGAACTAGATGATCTCTAAGGGCCATATTTAAGTCTAATTTGAATCGTCCTATTTTGATGAAATTTCATACCATTGTAAAACTAGACAAATATTTTCAGTGGTGGGACTTGTAAAGAATAAAGTCAGAAAGTGACCCAAGGAGTTTAGAATCTAATTTTCTGAGTTTATAGAATAATAGACAATTTCTACATATATTCATCCCTAATTTAGTGGCTATTTATTCCTTGTGTATTTACCATTCTTTGGTATCATTTGTTTGAAGGAAGCAGATTTATCCAGCTGCTCTGTCGTGCCACTAGCCCTTAGCTCTTTTCCCTGTGAGAACGCCTTGTCCTGATTCCCCAGACCCCTTCGGATGTGGCGCATTGGACGTAGGGCGTTGCCCTCTGAGCAGAGCGTTATTTCACCAGCAAAGCAAACTTAGCTACCAGTTGGTCTGTGGAGACATTTTTCCCCTCCTTTTTAATGCCATGGTAAACTCTAGGTATGAGTTAACTTCATGGGCACCCTTCTTTTGAACTTCAGTTTATTGTGGTGGGTGTGAATAAGGATGGTGGTGGGTGAATAGCCCAGAAGTTTGGCCTGGGTTCTTCTGGTTTTGCCATGTTTAGTTTGCCTTACTCACACGTGTTCATCTCCTTGAGATGTGGTTTTCTCTTTTCAAAGTAAACTAGCATAATTCTTGAAGTTAATGGAAAGACCTCAATTTTTAGTGACTGTTTAAAAGTTGAAAGAAACCATCTCAATTTGGAATTAGCAAATAAAAGACTATATGGCAAAATCACTGGTTTGCAATTTTAGCAAAGTGGCACAAATATTTGTCAAACCAAGAGCAAGGCAGTGTCTACAAACTCCTTCTTCTACTCCATGTGTGTGTTTCAAGGTCAGCCTCATAAGGACTGCTGCTAGCTCTCAGACCTTCCTGATGTGCTGTTTCTTTTGCAGGTACATGTAAGGTGCATTTTCCTGATCCAAACAAGCTACATTGCTTTCAGCTAACTGTAACCCCAGGTAATATTCTTACATACTTAAGTGTTAAAGTGATTTTTCAGACAGCAAAGCTGAAAGGCTGCCCAAATCTAGAACCTTTGGCTCGATTTATCCTCTCACTTTTGAAAGTGATGACAGTTACAACTATTCCATACGAAGACAAGATAAGTGCTTTGCAGTCAAGAAAGCTGAATACAGGGAATCTGTGGTATTCGGTGTATACTTGGAAATGAAGTATAGCTTTAATTACGGAGTGAAGGGCCACAGAAGCTATTAGTATGGTGAAGAGTGTGGGCTTTGGAATCATAAGTGGGTTCTGATCCTGCTCTGCCATTTCATGGCAGTGTGGTCATGGTTCATTTGCCTCTTCGCACAGCCCACCCAGCTAGAAAGCGGGGCCCAAATAGAACCTATCTCAAAGGACACTTATGATGATTAAATAGATAATGGGTGTGAAGCATTTCAGCCCAGGGTCTGGCACAGGGAGGTAAGCAGATTACCAGCTGTCCTCATTAGGACTGGTAAGTCTCCAAGCTCCAGGTGCCCTGGGGCAGTAACCTGTCCCTCCTTGATTGGACCAGACAGCAAGATGGAGGACTTGGGTTTTATCTTGCCACAGTTCAGCTTTGAATGTTGCAGAGTGTAGCCTGGCATGGACCACCGGTGTTTATGTTGGGCAGAGGGTGCTATGCTGTGGGCAGCCGGTACTGCTGTGGGGTAGGTGGGGAAGGGTAGGTGGGGTAGGCTGTGGAGGAAATGGAGGGTGTTATTTTATTTGGGGGATGAAACGGGAATAAACAATTGAGAATAATGAATCACTAGCTAATTAGAAAGTGCAAGAGAATACAGAATTTCAGTAGGCGGTAATGAACCCACAAATAAGACCTGACAATTGTCTCCCTGCAGGTAGGATGGATTATTTTCTGTGGAAGATGTTTTATAGTAACAGGAGAAATCCCATTTTCAAAATGTACTTGAAAACTTAAAAACTCATTTAGTCTGTGTAGTGGTTCTACAGACATATCCAGACATGTCCATAAACCCAATCTGGTACCATTTACACTAGGACGGAGTTAATATCAGAGCACAGCTGGTGGAGGTGGGGCGTTGCACGCGCCTGACGTCGAGAGATAACCATAGCTCAGAACTTTAAGCTAGGAAGTGATGAAAATTGTAACCATTCTTTGGCCACCTTCATAAAACATGGTGCATTGTGCTGTTTTTAGCAAGGGATATTGAGCACTTTAATATTCCTTGGTGACTCAGGGTCACCATTCCGAACATCATTTACTATTACTGCTGAGTAATGCAGAGTATTTTCAGAAATTATTGTGGTGGTTGAGATTGGTTCTGTGTGTACTAAGTGGTCTTAGACTGTGTGTTTGTAGTAAACGTGTTTACTTCCCTCTGCCTTTCTAGGGCATTTTCAGTGGCTGGTAGAGATTCTTTTGCTCTGCTCCCTGCCGAGGTGTGGGCTCCGTGGTCCTTCCCGGCCACTCAGAGACCTTTTTTGAGTTTGCCAGGCTTGTTAACATCTTACATGGGTTTGTGTCAAGTCCACCCTCTGAATAAGAGTTTCTCCTTTTGCTTTTGCTTTTTTTACGGAATTACATGGATGTTATGATTAAGATTATGACACCATCTTCTATGTTCTTATTGTTCTTGAAAGTGGACCACAGTTGCTGTTGTTTTGATATTCACTGTTGCATCAAATTAAAAAGTAACTTGTGTTTTGGTGTCTGTAACTATTTAGTACTTTAGCATTTATATTTGTAATTTGTAATATTTGTATAATCGTGTACATCACGGACACAATTATCACACTGAGCTACTGTGCTCAGCCTGCACTTCCCATGCTGTGTGTATGCCCATGGTTTGTGGTGTTAGTGTGTCAGAAAGCTGCTGGTTCCTGCCCTTTGTTATTAAGAGAAACATGGCAGAGACCTGCCAACCCTAAAAACTTGCCAACCCTAAAAATTTGTCTTAAAACAGCTTTTTGGAGTCCTACTCCTCTTAGTATTGGGAAGAAACTTAGAGACCTGCCTAACTGATAGAAGTTTTAACCAGGCCTAAAGCAGAGGGTTTGGAAAGTGGCACACTAGCAGCCGCCAGTAGTGGGCATGCTCAGCATTAGTAAGTTCTAGATGTTTGGATGGTCAGAGTGGGAGATCTGTATCGGTAGTTGAAGCTCAAAACTCTTTTTCACATGGCTCCTGGCAAGATAGTTCCTGTTAATACTGGGTAACATTGTCATAGTTTTGTTTTCAGACTGTTTTTGTGCTTAGGAATAAATGTACTCTTTGGAGAAAAGATGGACATGTATTTTGGTGGTAGAGGAAAAGAAAAGAACTGATTTTAAGAGGGGGAAAAGTCTCCACATCAACTCACAAAGTAAGAAAAAATACTAGTAAGTGAAACGAATTGAGAAAAAGCAAACACTTAGAGACTTGCTGAGATACTCCTGGGAGTCTTGGTGAAGTTGGAAGGACCCTGTGAAAACCTGTTGCTCAGCTAACTTGGCGGGGGGTGGGGAGGGGTCCCCTCAGCCTGCCTCACTGTGACTTGGCAGAGAGGAACAGGGGCTTAAATAACAATATTTTTAATTTTAGTTTTTACTTTTTAAGTAGATTTTTACTGAGGTATAAGATAATAAACAATAAAATATACTAATTTGGACTGTATGTAACCATAACCCTAGTAAAGATATTTCCAACATTTCCAAAATTCCCTTCTGCCTCTGCAGGCAGTTCCTTGCCCCTGGCTACCCACCCAAAATTCCTTTCTGATTTGTTAGCATAAATGACTTTTGTCAGTTCTTGAATTTCATATGAATGGAATCTTATATATGTACTCTTTTTCTGGCCTCTTTCATATAAGTTGTTTTAAAATTCACATGTATTGTATCAGTGGCTTCTTTCTTTTTATTTTATGAGTATGCCATAATTGCTTATTTTCCTATTCGTAGACATTTGAATTCTTTCCAGCTTTTTGCTATTAGGAATACAACTGCTATTAGCATTTTCATACCATCCTTTTTGTACTCCCTATTTTCACTCATTCATTCATTTTCTCTTTAATTTCACTTAAAAGTGAAATTTCTGAGTCACAGGAAGATCTATGTTTAGCTTTTTAAGAACTTTCTGAAGGGGTTGTACTATATACACTGTTCAGCAATGTATGAGAAATTCCAGTTGTTCTACATATTTCTCAGTATTTGGATATGAATAGTATTTCGATGTGGTTTTAATTTGCCTTTCTCCAGTGCTGGGATTTTGACTGAGATGGTGTTGACTTTATAGATCAGTTCTGTGGGAAATGGCATCTTCACAGTGAGTCTTGTCATGCATTAGCACGTGAACGTCTCTACTTACTCAGAGTTTCCTTACTGTCTCTTAGCAGTGTTTTTGTACTTTCCAGTGTATAGGTCTTGCAAATATAACACCAAGTATTTCTTTTTAAGCTGTTGTAAATGGTATTTTTTAAATTTCCGTTTTACTTGTTACTAATTATATAAAAGTACAATTGATTGTTTAATATATTGATTACATGTCCTGTCATCTTGCTAAATTCACTTACTAAATTCTAGTAATTTCTTTTTTTTTTTAAGATTTTATTTATTTATTTGACAGAGCGAGATCACAAGTGGGCAGAGAGGCAGGCAGAGAGAGAGAGGAAGCAGGCTCCTTGCTGAGCAGAGAGCCGGATGCGGGGCTCGATCCAAGGACCCCGGGACCATGACCTGAGCCGAAGGCAGAGGCTTTTAACCCACTGAGCTACCCAGGTGCCCCTAAGTTCTAGTAGCTTCTTAACATATTCTTGGGATTTTTATATCTGTGATCCTTGCATCTGGGGGTGCCTGGGTGGCTTAGTCATTAGGTGTCCGCCTTTGGCTCGGGTTCTGGGATCGAGCCCCACATTAGGCTTCCTGCTTAGCGGGAGGCCTGCTTCTTCTCTCCCACTCCCCCTGTTTGTTTTCCTTTTGTCGCTCTCTCTCTGCCAAATAAATAAAATCTTTAAAAAAAAAAAAAAGATCATTGCATCTGTAATAAAGACGTTTTTACTTCTTTCTTACCAGTATGTATGCCTTTAATTTCTTTTTCTTATTGCACTGGCTGTGACCTCCAGTATGGTGTTGAATAGAGGTGAGAGCACGTCTTTGCCTTGTTCCTAATGCTGGGGGAGAAGCACTTATTACTAACTAAATATGATGTTAGCTCTGGGTTTTTTTTTTTTTAAATATGTCCTTTTCAGGTTGAAGAGTTACCTTTTTTTTCTCATTTGCTGAGAGTTTGTATCATATGTGTTCAGTTCTTTCTAATACTTTTTTCTGTACTAATTGATATGATCATATGATTTTTTTCTCCTTTATTTTGTATGATAAAATACATTTAAGTTATGAATGGTAAACCAACCTTATATTCCTGCCATATGCCCCAGTTGGCCGTGATATATTATCCATTTTCTTTCTATTGCAGGATTAAATTTGTTAATATTTTGATATAGAATTTTATGTCCATATTAATGAGGAATGTTGGTTTGTATTTTTCTTTGATTATTTTGTCTGGTTTTGGCATCAGCAATGCTAGCTTGGTAGAATAAATGAAGAAGTGTTCCCTCTTGTTTGCTGAGAGTTTGTATAGGATTGGTATTATTTCTTCCTTAAATATCTGGTAGAATTCACCAGTTAAATAGTCTGAACCTAGAGTTTTCTTTCTGGAAAGTTTTTACTTTAAAAAATAGATACAGTGTTATTCATCTGTGTTTCTTAAGTCAGCTTTGGTAATTTTTTTCTTCTAAGGAATTTGTCTGTTTCACCTAAACTGTAGAATTTTTGATATAAAAGTTGTTCAGAATATTCTCTTATTCCACTACTGTATATAAGATCTTTACTGATGTCCCCTTTTTCTTTCCTGATATTGGTAATTTGGGTCTTCTTTTTCTTGATCACGTTAGCTCGAGGTTTATCCAGTTGATCTTTGCAAAGAACTCACTTTTGTTTTTCTCAGTTATTTGTGCATATCATTGATTTCTGTTCTTTATTATTTTATCCCTTATATTTTGGGTTTAATTTGCTTTTTTTTTTCTACACCCACCCTTTTTTAAAAAAGATTTTGTTTATTAGAGACCACACTGGCATATGTGCAAGTAGGGGAGGGGCAGAAGGGGAAAGAATCTCAAACAGACTCTGCTGAGCACAGAGCCTAACACAGGACTTGATCTCACCACCCTGAGATCTGACCTGTGCTGAAATCAAGAGTCTGTCACTTAACTTACTGAGCCACCCAGGTGCCCCCTTTTTCTACTTTCTTAAGGTGGAAACTTAGATCATTGATTTAAAAAAATTTTTCAAAGCAATATTGGTTGAGGTGTAAGTTACATTTTTTAATGCATAATGCTTTTGAGTTTCACCTGTGTTGTAGCATTAATCAGTATTTTGTATCTCTCTCTTTTTTTGATGAACTGTATTCTATCCTATATGTGTATACCAGTTTATCAGTTCACCTGTTGATAAACCGGTGTTTCCACTTTGAAACCATTGTGTGTAAAGCTGCTATAAAAACCTTTGTGTGCAGGTCTTTGCCATTATGTCTTTGTTTCCCCTGGCAATGGAATTACTGGGTCAAGTGATAAGAGCGAGTTTAACTTCATAAGACACTGCTATGTAGTTTTCCAGAGTATAAGTACTGTTTTGCAGTCCTGCTAGCAGTGAATGAGAATTCCATTCACCTCACGTTCTTGCCAACAACTGGTATTGTCATTCTTTTCAATTTTAGCCATTTTGGTGGGTATATATCTCACTGTGACCTTTATTTGCATTTCTCTAGTGACTAACAGTGCTGAACATCTTTTCCTGTGCTTGTTTGCTATTTATGTATCTTTGTTCAAGTGTCTGTTCAGATATTTTTCCCATTTAAATTAGGTTGCTTCTCTTGTTGTTACTGACTTGTAAGGTTTATGCAACTGGATATAAGTTCTTTATTAAATAACATCTTTTTAATAATGTTACATATATAAAAATTCTGATTAGGGAATTCTGTAGCTGCATTGTAGATCTTGTGTATTTGTGTGTTCACCTAAATTGGTTTCTAAGTGTGTTAGGTTATTTGTGTTTTCTTAATTTGAACATTTAATTTATAAAAACTCCCTAATTGGTACATGACAATAAAAGTGTAGCATACATTAAGTTATGAAATTCTAATTGATTTATCTATTACCCCTATTAATTTGATTAATGCCCCTTTTTAGCTTTGTTTCAGAGTTTTGGACTTACAGAAACTTTCTAAATGTGTAATACAGTAAGATCCTAATTTCTGAACAAAGAAATAATGTTGATAAGCCTGAAATATGGGTTTCTTTTCACCCTTGAACATTTGGAACAACATTTAAATAATCATGGAGATTGTAAAAGCTATTGAGTTGGAGCAGAATACTGAAGCAGGCCCTTTGCCTTGACCTACACTGCAGTCTTTCATGGTTAGCACATCAAGTTTCAGACCCAGAAGGCATACTCTTCCTGGTTGTTTCTAGGTTGACTTTTAATTTTAAAATGTAGAAAACCATCATGAAGGGATAATTTTGAAGAGAAACAGACTTTTTTCTGGTGAGGTCTTTTCTTTCAGTTAAACCCTAGAAATATAGGTGGCAATTCTTCTCTTTTTGTATGTAATGGAAGTACAACGTGAGATTTTAAGACTATCTGTTACCTGCCTTTGCATTGGCTAACCTTTGTTGGGAAAACATCCACTGCTCTTTTCTTGGCTCATTCCAGACACTACAGGTAAACTTCTTGACACCATCCCACGTGTCTGATGCACACTGTTCTTGCGCCGATTTCTTCCCCTCACCTCGCATGTAACTCCAAGGCACATTCTTCCTTGGGACATTCAAGTTTCCTCCAGTGACAGAGAGATGAAATATCTGACTTATTCTTTTTAAAGCTGTTCATTATCATGCCTAATGTATATTCTTATTGTCACCAGTAAACACCTGTGTAATGTGTATAAAGTTGTTTAAATGCTGAGCTTTCTGGCGTATTGTAAAAATTGCCAGCACTCTTGGTTTCTTGTCCCATCTATTAGTCCCTTTTATGTATCATGGGCTTTTTTTTTTTTTTTTTTAATCTTTTTCAAAAATCATGTGTAGCAGAGATCTGATTGACAGTTCACTGTTCTGGGGTGTTTTCTGCATTTTGACAAACACAGTGTGTAACCACCAGGGCAGTCTAGGTACAGGATGTTTCTGTCAGCTCAGAAAGGTTCCCTGGCCCCTAGCAGCCATCGCCCCCATCATTGTGCCTTTTCCAGAATGCCGTATAAATGGTCTGAAAGTATGTAGCTTTTGTATCTGGCTTCTTTCACTTAGCACAGTGCTCTCGAGATTCCGCCGTGTGTTGCCCTGTGTCGTCGTTCCCATTGGCCGTCTTTGAATTTGAAGGTGGAGGAAGAAGAGCCTCTTGAAGCTGGAAACTGAAGGAAACAGAATTTCCCCAGAGCTCCCTGAAAGGAACGCAGCCTTGCCCACTCTCTGATTTTAGCCCCATGCCACCTATTTAGGACTTCTGACCAACAAAAGTTAGTAAATTCGTGTTGTTTAGGCCACCGAGTTTGTGGTGAATTACTGTAGTAATTCACCTACCCGACCATATAAGTAAATACAGAGCGCTGTGCTTTCTGTGCCCTAAGAGCTCTAAGAAATAAGACCTCCTCCTGTTTTTTTAAAGTAGTTTTTAGCTTTAGATATTACAGTTTGGTCTGTGATCCATTTTTAGTTCATTTTCCGTATGGTGCAGGACAAGGGTCTTGTTTTTCCCCTTCTGTTGCTCTCTCATTGAATGAAGGACATGCTTCCTTCTCTTTCCAGGACAGTGTATGAAGAGTTAGTATCGGTTCTGTACTCAGCGGTAGAATTCTCCAGTCATCGGTAGAATTCACCAGGGAGGTCCTCTAGCTCTGGAATGTTGTCTTGTTTTTGTGGTAACATTTTAAGCATGAATACAGTTTCTTTAGTAGGTGGAGAGCTATTTTGGTTATTCATTCTCAAGTGAGCTTTGGTAATTTATGTCTTTCATGTCTTCCACATTTTCACATTTGTTGATGTAAGGTTGTTCTTAATATCTTGCCCTATAAAATTCTGTGGAGTCTGTGTGATATCACACTTCTTTAATTCCTATTGAAAATGTTTTCTTTTTTCTTGATCAGGTTAGCTAGAAGATTATTGGTTTTAGTCTCTGCAGAGAACCAGCTTTTGGTTGCACTGATTTTCCCCTAACATATATTTTTTTTTCTTGCTCATATCTTTATTACCTTCCTTCGGCTTATTTTCAGTTTAATTCCTCTTTTTCTGGTTCTGAAGGTGGAAGCTTGGACAGATAACAGGATACTTCCATTTTCCCACCCCAGCCTTCATTTTCTACTTTTCATGTCTCCTCTAGGTATGTTGTAACCCAGCTGTAGACAGTCTGCTTTCTTTCTGTGTTTACCAACATACTAACTGCCAGTGACCTTCACTCCTTGTGGTAGGTCTGAGTTTCTGCCTGTTACTTTCCTTCTGCCTGAAAAACACCTTTGGGTTCTTCTGTAGTGCAGCCCTGCTGGTGACGGTTTCAGCATCACTTTCCTGCTGCCTGCTGAGTTACTCCTGATTCTTTGTTCAACGTTATGTGATGTGCCTTTTATTCTCTGGTTGCTTATAAGAGTCTCTTTACCACATTTTTAGCAGTTTGACTGTTATGTGCTTTGATATGGTTGTTGACCTCACCTGGGCTTGTTGAGCTTGCTGGATCTGTGAGTTTGGTTTTCATGAAACTTAGAAATAATTTGATCAACATTTCTTTAAATATTTTTTCTGAAACCCCTTCTTGGGACTCTGGCATATGTATTACCTCGGCATGAAAACTATACCTTCATTGGTCACAAGTTTTTAGCTTTGTTCACTTTTTTCTCTGCTTCATGGTGGGTAATTCCTATTTCTGCAGGGTCTGATTTACTATGGACCACATCCAGTGAAATTTTCATTTCAGATACTATTTTTTTTACCTGTTGATGTTTTATTTGCTTCTTTTTCATCGTTACTGCTTCTTTCCTTGTGTTACGCCTATGGTTTCCTCTAAATCTCACCCTCTTTTCATGACAGCTGACTCAGTGTCTATCTGCGGCTCCTTGCTGGTTCCTGACCCCATGTCACCACCAAGCACCTGCCCACCTCCGTGGCTGGCTCCAGGCTGCACATTGGCCATAGCTGGCTCACCAGTCCTGTCTGCGACTCTGCCCCCGGTCCGCCTTCTAATGGATACTGTCTCTTTGTCTTCCCCTCCTCTGCCCTGCTCATCCTCAATTCCCAGTGAGACAGCCTGATTGGCAGTGGCTGTGCCCCTCCTAGCCATGGGGCTGCAGCCAGTTACTTACTGCACATGCACCAGTTTCTTCTTTGAAGCAGTGTTGTTGTGCCTGTCCCACTGCACTGTCGTGACTGGGTCAGTGACCATGTGGTCCATGCTCCCTGTGTCTGTGTGCTTAATATTGTAGTGGTTGTCATAATGATTTCAGGCTGTACCTAACTGTGTATCCCCCAGGTTTCCCCTGAGTAATCCAAGCCACAGCAGGTTCTTCCCCTCTTCAGTGAGCCAGCTTCATGCGCATTGTGTCACAATGCGTCACCATCACAAAGGTCAGCTCCACAGTTTCTTTGTGTATTTTTTCTTTTTAAGATTTTATTTTTTATGCAATGCCTGGGGGACTCAGTCCATTAAGCGCCTGCCTTTAGCTCAGGTCCCTGGGGTCCAGTCCCACGTCAGGCTCCCTGCTCAGCAAGGAGCCTGCTTCTCCCTGTGTCTGCTGCTCCCCCTGACTGTGCTCTGTCTCTCTCTCTCTGACAAATACATAACAAATCTTTTTTTTTTTTTTTTTAAGATTTTTATTTATTTATTTGACAGACAGAGATCACAAGTAGCAGAGAGGCAGGCAGAGAGAGAGGAGGAAGCAGGCTCCCTGCAGAGCAGAGAGCCCGATGCGGGCCTCGATCCCAGGACCCCGGGGATCATGACCTGAGCCGAAAGCAGAGGCTTTAACCCACTGAGCCACCCAGGCGCCCTACATAACAAATCTTTAAAAAAAAAAAAAAATTATTTTCATTTATTTTTTAAGAGAGAGAGCACATGAGCATGAGCAGGGTGAGGGGGATCAGCAGAGAGAAAGGGAGAAGCAGACTTCCCCACTAAGCAGGGAGCCCAGTGTGGTGCTTGATCAGCCAGGACCCCGTGATCATGACCTGAGCCAAAGGCAGACTCTTAACTAACTGAGCCCTACCCCCCACCCAGCCCCGGCGCCCCTTGTCTTTGTGCATTTTCATGTTGGGGTCCGCACACTAGACCCCATCCCAAAGGTGAGCCAAAATGCCCAGGGCCAGTTTTTGTGTGTCCCTCAAGCTGAGAATGACTTTTACATTTTTAAAGAGCTATGAAAAAACAAACAAGAGAAGATGCGTGACAGAGACCTATGGCCCGAAGCCTAAGTGCTTCTTGTCTGCCTCTTTACAGAACAAGTGTGCTGACCCCAGCCTGTAGGCTCATCTTGGCAGGGATGGTGCTCTCCCTTTTAGGTTTAAAATGTGCATACAGTATAATTTCCAGTGTGCTGTAAATACTGACATTTAAAGATAAAAGGATTCTATTGCTCTTTAAAATGTTTCCAGTAGAATCTAAATGGATACTCCCACTATCATGCATTTTTGGAGAAACATGAGCAAGCTCTACTTGCAGTGATTGGAAAGTGGTCAATGCTGCCTTTTCTCCTGGCACTCTTCATTTTATTCCACGTGTCCTACTGAATTTTATCTCAGTGTGAACATTTTTCTGCTAAGTATTTTGTCACCCTGTCCTGCTATTCTATAAAAATATATATATTTATTTATACTTGCACATGTATATGTATATATAAAAATTATTTTGAAGGTTTCTTTAAGACTCGTAGGCCTTAAGCAGTTTCTTTTGAATGGTTGTTAGTCATTGTTTGCACCAGTCCTGGCTCCTGGTCTTCCTCTAATGGTGCCAGCTGCCCCTCCTGGCTCCTCTCCTCACCTTTCCAGGTGGGGGCCCTTCAGACTCTGTCCTGTCCTTGGACCTCCATAGTCTGCTCATGAAATCTGAGTGCTTCCGTCTACTGAACAGCTCCCAAACGACCTCAACCAGCCCCAACCTCCCCCACACTCCAGAATGATGTTTTTGCTGCCAATGGACACCTCCGCTTGATTGTTGACATGAAACCTCAGATTCATATGTCTGACGTGGAACTTGGTGCAGGGGTGCCCCTCATAGCCTTTTTATCTTCTGGTGGCAACCCTGCCCTTGGCATTGCAAGGTCAGAGAGCTCAGCTCTTCTGTGGCTCCTTGTTCCCCACCCCTCACCTAATCTGTCAGCAAACGCTGGTGTGTCTCCCATCAGAGTATTCCCATTTCACTGCTTCCACCCTGGTCCTAACAGCTTATTGTCTCACCAGGGTCATGGTAGCAGATAGCCTCACAGGGCCTCCAGCCTGTCCCTCCTCTGCTCAGACCCCTCCCATGGCTCCCTGTCTCCCTCTGCATAAAAGCCAGCACTCTCACAGTGGCCTCTTGAGCCTCAGCTCCCCAACACCAACCCGCACCCCCCCCCCCCGGCCTGGAGTGTTCTTCACTCCAGTGGCCTTCTTTCTTCAGGCCTTTGCGCTCTCTGAGCACCCTATTTAAAATCACAGCTCCTACTCCCTTAGATCTTTCCCCTTCTATTATAGGATTTCCTTATTCATTTTGTCTCTCTTCCACTAGAATGTAAGCTTTGTAAGGGCAAGAAGGTCTTTTGCTGCTGTCACTAGTGTCTGGCACATCATAAGCACTCATCAAATAATTGTTGAATGAATAATGACTTTAAATAATATGTTGCAAGCTTTGATGGTTATTAAACATAAAATAGCATTTCATGTATCTGGGAATGATGGAGTTACTAGGATGTTTCTCTGGTTTAGTTGATGTATTTGTGAATGAATGACTTTATGTTAGAAAAAAGGGTTCAGTATCAGTTTTCCTTCTTTTTGTTTCTGTAGTTGTAGACACTGAGGACTGCTTGTTCAGACAGGCCTGGAAGGTGTTTTGTTATAGCTATGACATTCTGTCCTTGGACTTCAAAGTTAGAGGCCAAAAATATTGTTAAAGATATTTTGTTGATCTTTTTGCTGATTACTGATTAAGGTCCTTCCATTTTGTTGAAAGCAGAGAATTGGAACCCACCTGACTTGGAGAAGGCTTTCCAAGCACAGTCGTCAGAGTCCTTTAGCATCACAGTTTCTGAGGCATTTACCAAAACTACTTTCCCAAGACCTGTCAACTGACCATTAGTCAGACCTGTCTTCACTTAGAAACATCTGTCATTTTACCTGAAATTCTCAGCAAGAGTTGAGAATTTTGTGATACTGATTTTGTCATACCTTTATCAATATAAAAATGTATGCTTTATATTTTCTCAAAAGCTTGAAACTGCAGATTAGCTCATTCAGTTTATCAGAATTATCTCCAGTGCATAAATGGGCAGAACCAGTTCTAATCGTCAGCCCAGTCATCAGTCAGACTCACTCGCAGAAGTCTTACTTATTTCTAAGATGTACCATCAGCCACCTCTTTTCTGAGTTTAAATCCTAGCAGTTAGGTGAGGTATGGAGCCAGTCACTGGGGTGGAAGAAGATGCTGTGCCTGTGGCTTCTTGGCTCCCTGTTTGCTTGCTTCTCGTGAGGATAATGTGTTCTTTGATAGTAGTCTAGGGATTGAAGGTGCCAAGTGAAATTCTAATCATCCCTGCCATCAAATTCTATGATGTGTCTGAATTTAAGCATTCCAGTATGAACTGGGATATTTTATTTATAAGGCCCTATTTTGCCCTTAACAGAACTGGGTGTAGGATAAGTACAGCCCTGCCATGTGCCTCCATTCAAAGGGCTTTCCTGTGACCTTTGTCCTCTGGGATGTTTGGACCTTGGGGGCAGTATGTCCTGGTAAAAGAGAAGAGCTGAGACATCAGCCTTCTGCTCTAAGTGGATGCAGCTGTGAGAAGGGAAAAGGAAGGGGAGGCCTGCAGGACCTCTGCCCTCTTGAGACTATCAGGCAATGTCATTTTAGGAGAGAATGCACTTGGACGCTGACCACCTAGAAGTGGACTATCCTGAGACTGTTTACCCACTTACACCTTGGACAGTCTTCTCCCAGGAATACCCCTCACCTGGCTCAGAAATAGTATATATGATTTTTGGAAGGCCGGAGGGAGTGGGTTGGGCTCCAGGATACAAGAGGAGGGAAAGAGGTGGCAGGGATAGGCCAGCCCAGTGAGAGCTGGATGCCAGGATTTTCCTACTGCAATTCATTTTTTGTACCTGAAGGTCCAGTTATCTGAGAAGAAGGACGTTTTCAGCCGCAGCAGCCATGGATAGTCATGGCCGTAGTGGGCCGGGCCCCGACTTGGATGTGGTCCACACTGGGTTGTGGATGCTTTCAATGACCCCTCTGCCCGCTGGCTCCAAAGCCACGTAGGCCGTTCTCAGCCTCCGCCCTGCAAAGTGCCAGCTTGGGAGCCGGACCCGGAAGGTGGATCTGCAGGAACTCTTCCCTGGGGTCTTTTGTCAAGAAAATCACAGGAAACAAGAGATGCTCTTGAGTCTCCTCTGAGTCCGATCTGCTCCTCAGCATAAGTGGAGTATGGCATTTCTAGACAAACTCATAAACAGGGTGGATTGGGAAAGCTACATACCTTAGAAGAGGAAAAATGAAGTTCAGGCTCAGGAGTTGATAATCTTTCCTGAAAGCGTAGTTCATGAAATAGAACAAAAATTAGAACTGTCTGTTTGCTCTTGATTTTCAGTGGGTTCAGAGATTATATAATTCTAATAATTACTAATCGAGAACTTGACTAGGACAGAGGAATATGGTAAAACCAAAACCCCATTAGACCAAATAATAGTTTCTTTGAAACTGGTAAACACGGAAAGCCAGCTAGAGAAAAACCACAGTGGTGTGGCAGGATGGAGTAGCTGGGGCACAGCCTTGGGGAGCAAGAAGAGAGGAGAGCAGATGGAGCTCTGCACCCGAAGCTGGGGTTCTGGTGTCATTTACAGAGCCCAGCGCTAGGCCACTCTGCAGTGACCGCTGTGCAACACGGAACCTCTGGTGAGCAAGGGTATCCTCTGATTATTTTATATCTGAGATGCCACTTGTTAGGAAAGTTCTTG
Source organism: Neogale vison (assembly GCF_020171115.1). Classification (NCBI taxonomy): domain Eukaryota; kingdom Metazoa; phylum Chordata; class Mammalia; order Carnivora; family Mustelidae; genus Neogale; species Neogale vison. Next base: position 44,884,988 of record NC_058093.1, read on the forward strand.
TATCTGGAGGTAAAATTTTTCCCCAGAGTCTTTTCCAAAGACTTGGTAGTGTCAGTCATGAATCCAGGTATACTTGGAAACACTAGAAGTAGACGCATCAGATTAGTGGGGAGGGTAGAACAGTAAATGCTATGTGATAGATTAGAAAGAGAAAGAGAAAGACACACCACCACACAAAGAGAAAAAACACACCACCTTGTTCTAGATGAGTGGATGAGCGGATGGAACATGTGAAACCACAGGATCACTAAGAGAAAACAGAAATCAAGTGTTTCTGTGATCTTGGTTGGGAAAGATCTTTTTAAGGGTAATACCAAAGACAGAAACCACAGAAAGAATAGCTTCTCAAAAGTGAAAACTAGTTGAACCACAAAACCAAAAGACAAGCAGCAGACTAAGAAACATTGTAACAAATGTAAAAGGCAAAGGTTAATCTTCTTCAGAGCTTTTTTATATTGTAATTAAAACATGGGTACCTCAGTAATACAAGGCTACTTATGGAACATCAGTCATTCCATTCTTATGAAAAAAGGACTCAATATGAAATAAATTTCAGCCTCGCCACTTTTCTTCAGATGAATGTAAAATGAACAGTCTTTCTCTTCTGTCATACTGGCAAAGAATGAAAGTTTTGGGGTCCAGGTAATGTTAGTTTTACCTGCTGGACAACATAAATATTGATGCATTCCCAAAAAACTTTTTAGTGATGACTTATTGGAAACTAACAACTTCCTATTATATGTTCGTTTTACATAAATAGCTGAGGGAAACAATGAGAGGTACTATTGCTGATTTGTTCATGGTGATAAATATTTGGGGGGAAGTTGAACTTTCATTTTAAAGATGGTATTAATTTTGTCAAGTTGGGGAGCTTAGAGTAATTTGCCCCAGTGGGGCAGCGGGGAGGGGGCAGTTTTTTCAGGCTCGAGCACCTTCATGGTGGAGCGCCCTCTTCTGACAGCAGCCCCAGCAGCATTTACAATGCAGGCGCAGGTCCCGCTCACCCTGGGGTGGACCCTACAGAGACTGGGAGGTGGCTGACACCATTGTGGGAGTTGAGACTGTATCCTGGGGTCTGACCCAGTGCTACCCTGATTCCAGACATCCCCCTGCATGCCCATTAGCCCCCTTCCAGAGGGTGTGCTCTGTTCAAAAACTCAGCCAGCCAGCCCGGAAGTGTCTCCTGTGCACTCTCTCTCAGGCAGGGATTCTGTCCGTATGCCTCACTGCTTGTCCCCCAGCCCTGGGATACCCTTGGAACTGACATTCTCACAGGGCGACCAGCAGCAAACAGACGACCCTGCAGCTCAAACAGGATGGTTACCTGTTATGACGTGAGCCCATGGGTTCTGGAATGTAGAGTTGGGTGGACCGAGGTGAGAACAGGGTTCCTTGGATGGGTTCTGGGAGACTGAGGAAGAGGAAGCAGTCCCTGGGGGCGGGGGGTGCCTGTGCCTCCTCTGAGGGGGCATAGCTAGTGGGGCGACAAAGATCAGCAGGACATTAATTGGGGTTCATCTTTAGAGCAGGGGCAGGATTTGATGAAGTAACAAGGAACCCCGCAGTCCTGTTGTTTAACTCTTAATTCTCTGTATTTGCCATATCCTAACACGGTGTTTGCTTTTTGTTTCCTTTTTTTTAATTTAAAGGATTTTTTGTTTTGTTTTGTGTTTTCGATAGATGAGGGTTACTACCAGGGTGGAAAATTTCAGTTTGAAACTGAAGTTCCTGATGCATACAACATGGTGGTGAGTAGCCTGCGTCTGAGCTGTCCTTCCCCCTTGGCGTGGTCTGGTGGTCCTCATGGGCCCCGCCCCACCCCACCCCCAGCATTGGGTCCCCGACCCCCCACCCCCCCCACCCCCGGTCCCAGAGTTGAGTACAAAACAGCCGATATTTCTGTGACTAATGTTGCTTATCAGCAGCATTCAGAGCCCTAGGAGAGAGATTCGTTTTCTGATTAGCACTTGTGAGTGCTGTGTCAGGTGGGGCTCACCAGGGCCACAGCGCAGCCAAGACTGTCCTGAGACTGGCACCTTCGCTGTGAGCTGTCTATGTGATTCGCACCAGTCTTACTTGTTAAATTCTGGCACTGAAAAAGAAAGCATTTTATTTAAAACTGTAGTTTTGTTTATGTTATAATACCAAAATTCCCAGGGTGTAGGAAACATGTATTTTAGAATTTTAGAAAAGAGAAATGACTCATAGTTTTAAATCATAAGTAGTTTATGCCCAGAGCTATATTTTTTTAAAGATTTTATTATTTATTTGACAGACAGAGATCACAAGTAGGCAGAGAAGCAGGCAGAGAGAGAGAGGAAGGGAAGCAGGCTGCTTGCTGAGCAGAGAGCCCAATGCGGAACTCGATCCCAGAACCCTGGGATCATGACCTGAGCCAAAGGCAGAGGCTTAACCCACTGAGCCACCCATGCGCCCCCAGAGCTATATGTTAATCTCTCAAAGACCCCACCTAGGTAATAATTATACCAAGTATTGTCACATTCTCTCCTTGCTCTTAAGGAACTTAACAATTAGGAAGGTGAGAAAAAGTGTAGAAAGTGACCATGAAATGACAAAAGCCATAAGTAGCAGATAACAGCTGGAGCAGAGCCAGGAAACACATGCACAGGAATTCTGAGAAGGAAAGGAGAAGATTACTTTGGGAAAGTTGTCCGGCCAGTTGAGTTTTTCAGGAAAAATAGGACTGGAGTTGTCCTGACTTGGGTTGACCTTTAACCCAAGGGAGGGTGGTCTGTGTGATATCAGAATCTGGAACCGTGTTAGGTACAGAAGTGAGAACAAGCAGCTGTGTGTGGTGGATTGACCAGGTCAACTTGAAGGAAGAATCGGGGTTGGGGAGAAGTGAGGACAAATGAGAATCTCAGTTTGAGGATTTGGGGGCATTTTCACGTTGGCAGTGAGAAACCAGTGACAGTTCTAAACAGCTCCACAGTTCTGTGTGTGTGTGTGTGTGTGTGTATAGGTATATGTATATGTAAACATCCCCCTAATGTTTCCTAGACCTCTCCAGGTGTATCAAATAGGAAAAAAAAATTTGATGGTGAAATTATGTCTCTTGTTAATTTGAGCCTGTGGGTACGGGGGACCCCATGTGCCCTGTTAGTTTGCCTTCAGTGATTGTCCTACTATCTGGCATGTGGTATTTAGGCCCCCTGCCCCAGGCCCTGGTCCTACCACCGAGGTACAGTTCAGTGACTGGCACACTTTTTTATTTGAAGCCAAACCTTTATCTAAGAAATTGGTCTTTACTAGGCTACTACATTAAAAGTTCTTTCTGAATGTAGTTTATGAGGATGGGAAAAGGTTGGCAATGCAAGAAGAAAAAAATGAATTTTTAATCAAAGACAGGAAAATGTGCATCTCAGGTCTTTGGCCATCCATCTCCCTGCTGACTTCTCTGTTTTCCTCATCACACATTGAGGAGTCTGGCTTGACAGGACACTGGACTCCCCCAGGTGAGATGCAGTTGGAGAAGTTTGGTTGAAGTACAGATGTTTAGAATTCCAGAGGCTAGTGATGTTTTCTGGAAATAGCCAGGCATATGGCACCTAAATCTGGACCTTTTAGTTGTCCAGACTTAGAAATGACATTTGTCATTTCTAAGGACTCCTTGTTGGAGGAATGCTAAAGGGTGGTATGTGACAGAGTCTTTTCTTCGGAGAGGCAGTGAGTGTTTGAGGAGGAGGATGGTGTGGGGAGGGCCTTAGCATGAGCTGGTGGACTTCTCAGACAAGGCCTGCCAGTCTAAGGATCACTGTTTCAGGAACATCAGGTTTCATTTAGTGGCTGAGCTTCTCAGTCCCAGTGTCAGAAGAGAGCAGAGCATGAGAAGACACTAAGGGAACCGATTTTTGTTGTGCTTTTATGTACCAGGTGCCCCCATTCACTTCCCCTGTGGGGCCCAGAGAGGTAGAGTTAAGGATATATCTCGTTAGCTTTGCCAGAATAAAAGGCTCCATTGCTAAAGCAGATTCTTGTCCAAGGCTGCCCAGTCACAGGATGTATGCCCTTCCCACAAACCCAGTCGCCACTCGGTGTGAGAAAATGTTTGTCATCTTGTCCTGTCCCTATGTGGCCTCGTCAAGAAACAGAGAACTAGGATACGGAATACACAGGATAGAAAACCACTGAGCCTCGAGGACATGTCTCTTACATTAGTTGGTGACTTATGATGGTTTTACACTATATTTAGTTTCTTTCTCCTTTGAGAAATTTCTGAATGATGGACTGGTTTGATTTCATCAGGAATGAAACCCATGTTCTCTAGCCAAGGGCCCTGAGAGGCCAGCCCCTCAGGGTAGACCCAGATCCTGCCCTGCTGCCAGCAGGGCCTCTCCTGCTGTATGCTCCCTTGGCACCTGCATGTCCTCTCTGCCTCCATGCCCAGGCTTGGGCTGCAGTTTTACCAACAGGCCGGCGACTATCACTAGCTCAGGGCAGGGAGTGGGGGTGACACCATCCCCAGGAGACCCTGTGATGCAGTGCCTGAGACAGGTATTTGGGATTACTTGTTTTGTAGTTAATCTTTGCTTATATCACTCCGTAGTGTGTCTGTCCACTAGAGTGGGAATCGCTTACACTGTATCTCCAGGGCTCTGCGAGAGCACACGGTTCACGTTTATCCAGCGGTTGGCGCGCTCTGCCCCAACAGACATACTGTGTGGAAGACGAAAGCAGCATCAGAGGATACATGGGTTGCAGGCATTTGGGGCAGAGTATGTGAGAGTAAATGTCAGGCACCTGTGTTTTATTTGGATGAGGACACAGCCAGCTTGTAGGTCAGCCTAGGAGACCTCTGTGGAGCAGGCTTGGCTCATTTGCCTTTATTCCATGTCTTTATATGATGTTTGTGCTTGGTAAGGACTTTTTAAAAACCTGTGACACTTAAAGCTTCTTCAGTTGAAGACACTTACTAAGATTGTCATTCTGAAAAACTTCTAATCAATAAAACAGGTCATTATTTCAGAGTAAACTTTTAAAATAAAGAAAATTCTATTTGGTTTTCCTACCCGCTAAATTCTCCCACACCCCAGCAGCTAAAGTTCATAGTTCCCTTTGGTTCTTTGTCCTTTTGTCCCTGAACTTTATCTCACAGTCTCAAGCCCTCCTTGTGATCTCTCTATATTGGCTGAAAGTATTTAGTGACATGAAATAAGCTTTTAAAATGTGCAAGGTTCTTTGTCAGACACTGGCTTTTTAAGAAGCCTGGTCTCCTGGGAGACAGCACAGATGGTGATGAGCTAGGGTGGTGACATAGTGCTGGGGATCCCTGGGCGATCATGAAGCCCAGAGAAAGAGCAGGGGCTCAGTGTGGTGTCACAGTCCCCATGTCCTACGGTGCCCCCGTGGCATATCAATCATGGTTGGATCGTGGTCAGTCGCGGAGACTATGCACTGAAGCAGGAAAGGGGAACACGACTTTTCATTCTTTGCCTCCAGTTTCCTCTAGAAGGGACACATGTTATGTCCCACACACTTTTTTTTTTTTTTTTTTGATTTTATTTGTTTATGAGAGAAAGAGAATGAAAGAGAGCAGGGGGAGGAGCAGAGGGAGAAGGGACAAGCAGACTCCACACTGAGTGTGGAGCCTGATGTGGGGCTTTGATATCAGGACCCCGAGGTCATGACCTGAGCTGAAACCAAGAGTCTGACGCTCAGCCTACTGAGCCACCCAGGTGCCCCCCCATAACATATTTGACAACATAACCAGATCAAGAAACATGGCCATGACCAGCCCTGAGAGGGTAAGGGGGAGCCAGAGATACTGAAAGTGAACTAAACTTCCACTCCCCTCTTGTAGGTAATGTGTACTTTGTAGGAAATTAAGAAACTGTGGCCACAGGTGTTTTCTTATAAGATTTCTCAGCTAGAGTTTTATTTTTTTGTTAACACATAATGTGTTATTTGCTTCAGGGGTACAGGTCTGTGAGTTATCAGCCTTACACAATTCACAGTGCTCACCGTGGCACATACTAGACCTAGTTTGCTTAGTTGTACTGTAAAGATTTTTCTGTTTTTCCCTTGTTTTTTATTGTTCTTATTCTATAAAACTTCGGGGGTTTTTTGTGGGGAGAGGATTGTTTTGTTTTGCTTCACCACTGTATTAAAATCTGCTTTTTTTTTTTTCATGAGTTTTTCCATGCCAGAGCCCAGGGTAACTCAGCTGCATTCCCTTCAGTGCTCTTAATGGTTCTGTACCATGTGTGTTCACTGCATCTGGAGTACAGCTCTTCAGTGGGGGTCTAGATATGGTTTTGCAGATTGCTAGCCGGTCTTGCACTGAAGAATCCCTTTTCCCCGCCGGTCTGCAGTGCAGTGGCTGTCATATATTAAGCTCTCAGCCTGTGATGAGGCAGGTGGCAATACCAAGTAGGAGGTGGAACTGGGTATTTCCCGTTTGTCTGGCTTTAGTGGTGGGGTCCGGTCTACAAGATCTGTTGGGAAATTGTGTGTCAGAATGTGGGTCCACAGTTCTGATTTGTTCTCTTGTCTGGGGACTGCAGTTAGGAGGACCACTGCTGGCAGGGGAGGTGTCTTTGCTAACATCTAACTATGGACGATGTGAAGGGACAAGGAGGGGAGGGGCAAATAACAGCCAGACACTTGGAGATCTAGTGAACAACACTAGGCAGGGTAACAGGTATGTCATGGACTCTCTAGAAGGGAGGGAGATAGAGCCTATAGGTTCCCTCCAATGCCAAGTTGGTGATTCAGTCTATCCAGTATGGAAACTGTATTATCACTTAGATTCATACAGCCCCACAATGCCGGCCTTCCCTCAGCCTGAAGGCCTTTCTGGAAGTGGCACGATGACTAGCATAGTTTCTGTCAAATGCTCTTACATTTACTTGCAGAAAACCAAGTTAGAGCATATTAAATTGATTGAAACTCACTCTGAATCTAAATCCTAACCTTGGACACCTACATTTACATACTTGGATTAATTATCTGGAGGAGTTTCTTGATGTCGTGCTGTTTTAAAATCAGTAGGAAAACTTACAGGAGTGCCAGAAAAGTATGTCTGTTTTGTACAGATAAGATGATGGAACAATTCAAGTACTAGAAGAAGTACCGAGAGTATTTGGGTGGTCAGTAACAAAGGCAAAAATCTGATTACAAAGACTTTACAAAAGAGTAGCATCCCAAATGCAAATTAATACCAAATGATAAACATGGAAAGCATGGCCCCCTGTGACAAAGGGCTGACACATGAATGTCTACAAGATGATGTGTCTGTGAGACTCGGCCAGACAACACTTTGTGCCCTGACCAGCAGTCCCTCTGCCTCGGCTTCCTCCCGGGCAGACCTTTCCTACAGACGTGAAGAGATGAGCACAGTGATTTAGTGCAGTCTGTGGTAGAGGTGGGAGGCAGCCTAAATGTCCAATAATAGGAACTAGCTTGTGAAATGCTAGAACTAGTACCATGGAGGGCGAGAAAGCCCAAAGCCATCTGAAATGGTGACAGAAAGGAATGTGAAAATATAGAGAGCCCATGTCCCCCCTTCTATAAAGAAAAATGAATGTGCACACAAATGCATCTCTGTGTGGTGCCTAGAAAAGAGGCTCACAGGTGTATACCGGGTGTTAGATTATTTCTGGGTGGCATTATCATACATAACAAAAGGAAAGACAGAGAGAGATCTTGCCTTTTGTTTTCATTGTCTTTTTGTCTTACATGAGTATGGATTGCTTGTATCATAGAGTCACTTTAAAAGAACACCTTTATCCAAATATGCCTTGTCATCAGCGATGTCAATGTGCCTCATTCTCACGTGCTCGCTTTCGTTCTCTCTCCCTCCTATAAGCATAGAGCAGACTTAGACTTGGAGGTAGGACAATGTACTTGGCAGTTGCATCTTCAGAAACACGTGCGCAGGGACCCAGCTACCACCATGAGGAGCAGTAACTTCAGGCACAGCTCAGCAGCATAGTGTACAACATCGCATCTGTAGGCTTCCAGTGGGAATGGGGCCTGGAGTGCACCGCCTCCCGGTGGGAATGGGGCCTGGATTGCACTGCGGGCTCCTCTGCAGCCCTGGCAGAGAGGGTCAGAGGAGGCCTCGGCCCTGCCACCAGCACCACGCATCTTCCAGCCCTGGGACTTGTGGAAGGGTCATGTTAGGGGTATGGGCAGACTAGCATGTGTAGTTGCAGTGTGAGGACACTAGTGCACTGAGGGGCAAGAGTCCAGAATTGAATGCTGGTTGGGACCAGTCTATCTGAGTGCCAAGTAAGCCGTGGAATGAGGGGCTAGATGGGTCTGTGGCAGCAGGCATGATTTGGAGAGCCTGTTATCTCTTTCTCTCTGTGTTGCAGCCTCCCAAAGTGAAATGCCTGACCAGGATCTGGCACCCCAACATCACAGAGACAGGCGAAATATGTCTAAGGTGGGTTTCTCTTCTTTCCCATCTTCTGTGTTTGTGAGCACTGTGTGTGAGCATTGGCCTTTCTAACACTTAGTCTCACTGAGAGGAAATTTTGTGGCTGGGCCTTGATTAGGGTTTCCCAAACCGTCCTCAGGCCTTTGGGCTGCACTCCAGTGACTGGAAGATCTCCATTCCCACCCCACCCCCAGCCTGCCGCCACCTCCAGACCCACATCCTCCTGGGCCTTTCGGTGGCCAAGACCCCTGCTGGTGCTCCCTCCAGGGCTCCTTACCCTTTTCCCCTCCTGTTGTAATGAGAGACTGCAATCTCTCCACATGGCTGATTTTAGCTAAGAAGGAAAAGTAGGATTTATAAAATCCAGGGATAGGGGATGTAGATGGCAAGTTTAAGACCTGGGTATTTGTATTTAAGATGTCCTCTCTTTACCGAAATTGTCTTGAAGTACGTAAAGCAGGACAGCTCTCCCAGAGCTTCATGTCTGTTGTGGGCCTCTGTGTTCCCCCCACCCCCACTGCAGTGTCTGATGATCAGGGATCTGCGACTCCTGCTTCTTGAGGCTGCTGGTCACTAAAGTAGGGAACTGGAGAAGGTGTGTGGTTTGTCATTCTTAAGTAAACTTAGCCCTTGGGCTTTATCTTCCCGTGTCTCATCACTTTATCTAGTAAGGCGGCAGTGGGGCTGTGAGGCTGTGAGGCTGTGGTGCCAGACGGCCTGGGCTGGAACCCCGTGCCTCTGCCAGCAGCAGCAGCGCCAGCAGTGGGGGACTTGGGCAGGTTATGTAACTTCCAGCCCCCACGCAGAGTCGACATTAGCATTAGCGCCTTATTCTACTTTCCTCCTGTGACTAAGTCGGTGCCCTGTCAAGTCCCATCCCCACCCCAGGAACACCAGCCCTGCCTGTGATGGGGAGCTACACACTGCCCATAGTGCCGGCAAAGCTGGACCCCTCTTTTTTTGCCTCTTCCTCCTCCCCCTCCTCTTTTTTCTTTTTTTTTTTTAAGGGTTATCTTATTTATTTGAGAGAGAACACACAAGCTGGGAGAGGAGCAGAAGGAGAGCAACAAGCAACCTGCTGAGCGTCAAGCCCCACATGGGGCTTGATCCCAGGACTGAGATCATGACCGGATCCAAAATCAAGAGTCAGATGCTAAACAGACTGTACCACCCAGGCGCCCCCGCCTTGTCCTTCTTAAAAGCATTTAGCACCCGGCTCCCCATGCAGCTTATGTGCAGTGCCCCTGTTCTCCTATCTGCCTCTTTTTCTATAGACAGTTACAAATGCACTTTCAAGAGGCCACCTTTTCCCCTTCTGTCCCTGAAGTATCACACCTACAAAATCTGACTCCTCCAGCTTCAGGCCATAGATGGCATCCTCTCCAGCCTCCTCCTGCGAGGCCATCGCTGGTGCTCGCTCTCCTGAAAGCCCATTGCACACCACCTCCCTGTCACACCCGGCCCTCCACAAGAGTTAATGCCAGAGCAGGAATTTCTCTTGTCACTTTTGCTCTCTCTGAGAAATCAGGTTGTTAGGGAAGTATGAGGAGAACTCAGCGGGCAGTAGCCAGCAGCAAAGGCCAGAAATCTTAAAGGAAGATCATTGATAGATTTAGCCACATTAAAATTAAAAACACAAAACACAAAAGACCAGCTGGGTTACATCCTTCATGTGTAAAGGTCTTTGCCAATTAGGATAAAAAAGACAGACACAGCCACTAGGAAAAGCAAGCACCCGCTACAAGTAGCGACTCACAGGAGAGTTCTGGGTGCGTGGTAATCACCTGAGGGGTGTTTGATCTCAGCAGTAGCCAGAGAGAGGCTTGTGGAAACAGGATGCCTCTCACCACTCCTCACATTGCCCTGGTGCAAAAGCAAATACCCGGACTGGGGGAGTGGGGAGCTGTGAGAGAGAGAAGAGAAAGGGGAAGAACGGGCTCTCTCTCATCACAGGAGATCTACCTCTGTTGGTCCTTCAGCTTTAAGGTCTACATTTAACTTGTATTTACCTTTGGATTTGTCAGCTACACTTGTAGGGGTTTATTTGTGGGAAAGAATGTGTCAGATTAAAATGCAAAGACCTTGTCATTGTTTATGAAATACTAGACAGTGTCCAGCAGAGGCTTAATGTACCACTGACTCGTGGCATCTCCTGAACAGAGAAAGACGAGCCTGGGCCAGCCCCTCCTGGTCCACAGTGCCGCCCGGTGGCATCTACCTGGATTCCTCACTCAGCGGCTCTGACCAGTGCCTAGCACTCTGTGGAGCCTTGTCTAGTACACAGGCCACTTAGCTCTCTTTGTGAGGCTTGTCCTGCCACCAGGGGCCCTTGCCTGCTTTGGGCTCAGGGTCAGATATGTCTGATATGTCTATGGGACTCAAGGGCCCTGAGCCAGGACCCTGGTGGTTGCAATTTAGACTTTTTCTCCTGGGCTCCGTGCCTCCAGTGTAGCCCCTGAGGCACTGTCTGATCCCCTGCCTGGTGTCCTCTCTGAGGGCTTGTCACCTGAGCTCCTGCAGGATTCCTGCCTGCTGAGGCTGGGCTGGAACTTGCACAGTGATGATGTGTTTCCCCCACAGTGTCACTCTGCCCAGACCTGTGGCCTGTAGACTTGAGCACAACCTGCCTGATTACAGGCATCTTATCCCCCCCTTACCTGCCATCGCCCTGGGTGGGCACAGCTGGCTTCCAGATTCAGAGCCCTCCTGCTCTGGCTATGCTGTTGACAGAGGTCAGAGGATACTGCCTGTTCAGCCAGTGAAGCTGTCCCCACCCCCACCATCAGCCTGTGGTGGTCGTGCCCAGATGCAGTGGGAGCAGTTGGTATTCTTTGCTTTGTGGAGCTTGCCGGTTCTGGGGAGACAGGCATTGAATGAGTGAGCCAGTAGATGGCTAAGGATTGTGACAAGGTCTGTCAAAAGGACAAAGACAATCAGAACTGACTCCTGTTCCTGCCTCAGTGAGGAGACCTCTCACTGGGTCATATGGACCACTAGGCCTGGCACGTGGCTCCTGAACAGTTACTCAGAAGCTGCAGAGCTTTCGTGGCAACAAGGCCTGCCCCTTGGCAGGGGGGGATGTCTGTAAGTAAGTGATAGTGGTCAACTTGAGATTTTATTTATTCTAACTGAGCTTCACTGGCAATTAAGATTATAACACAGATGTATTTTCTCCTGATTTTAACTGACTTATGTGAACTTGAACACGCTCTGGTCCAGAATGTCTCTAAGGCACAGAGGGCCTGATACTGCCGTGTGAGCTTAGGAACGGTTCCATACATACTAAAGCAGCAGCAAGATACAGCTCGACAGTGCCAGAAGGAAACTGGACAGTAAATTGTAGTTTTTCAGAATGTGGAATAATCATTTCTGTGAGAGTACGTAATGTGCACGTACAGCTGATGGAATAGTGATGGAAATGACCCTCAGGTCCAGCTTAGGAAACAGGACCTCACAGTACCTCCGAAACGCATGTGCACCTGCCCTGAACATGGTCCTCCCACCCACTGGGGAAGAACAACCAGAATTTTTTGCTAATCTACCTTTATCCTTCATTTTTCCCTTTTGAACTTTAAAAAAAAAACAAAAAACAAAAAAAACAGAGTATTAGAACATGTGCTAGGAACTGTCACTCTTGTTCACCCACAGCTCCAGGGAAGCTGCCTGAGTTTGAAGGACTGTCCCCCAGGCCTGTGCCCTTGCTGCTTTGTGCCTCGCTTGCTTTCCTCCATTAGAGAGATGGCAGCACCTCCCTCATGGGTCTTTGAGGCATTAGGTGAGGTTAGGATCATGCTAAAACACATAGGAAGCTCTAAGCATCAGTTATCATTTTCTGAATATCAAGTTGACAAGTGCTCTTTGTACATTATTTTAAGCATCCTTACTTTCTGCTTAAAACTTCATGTGCATGCAGGATTAAAGACCTGGGTGTATGAGCAATAAACGTGGCACAAGAGATTAGACTTGGGGGGAGAGGTGGCCTTGTACAGGGAGATGGGCACCAGAAGAGAGATGGGGCCCGGGGAAAGCAGATGCACTGAAGAGGATACGTGGGCCCACAGGGCTTGGCAGCCGCGGCTTGACACACCTACATCTCGTGCGACTGGAGGTTGACTGACTTGCTGACTGCTGTGCCTTTCTGTCTGTTTCAGTTTACTGAGAGAACATTCGATTGACGGCACTGGCTGGGCTCCCACAAGGACATTAAAGGTAGAGTGCAGTGCGCTTGAGCACAGCCCCGGCCTGGAGGTCTCTCCCTCCAGAAACCAGTCTCCTCGCTGTCCCGTCCACCAGATGGCCGGGCACACCCTGCTCCCACCTGCCCACCTGGGGCTGCTTGACCAAGCCCTTGCCTCAGTCAGTTCTCTGCCCCCAGTTCATCTCGGGGCATTGGGGGGTTCAAGTTACCATCTCTCCCCTCTGCCCTTTACTGTCTGTGTTTCAAATCATGTAGTTTCTATTCTTCCTTCCTCTGTCCCCCAGTCTTGTGTGGTACCTCACTCTCAGAGGAGACAAGAGCTGCCAGGGTGGGACAACGGGGAGGAGGGAAAGGGCAGGTGTGGCCTCCATCTGCTCTGAGTTCCTCTGAGCTAGTCTGGACAGATGGGTGGCAACCGAGAGGCCAGGAGTGCCCTGAGGGAGGACCCCACCCAGGGGAGGGCGATGGAGAGGGCAGCTGCTGGGACTGAACAAGTGGCCCCAGCTGCTTCTGAGGTGTAGGCTCAAGTTGGTTCTGGGAATGTATTCTGTGGGTGCTCCATGAGGCCACCAGCTGTGGCTTCAGCTTAGGGCTTCTCTGCCGTGGTATCTGTAGGAAACATACAGTTTCATCCTGTTGCCTGAGCTTTTCATCAGAGGCAGTCAGGGCTTCTGGCTGGTGTTCACTTTGTAGTGAACAGTGCCTGACTCCGGCCATGGTTTCTGCTGCCTAATGAAGCCATCAATGCAGTCATCATAACCTTGGCCCTTCTTGTGCCAGTTCCATGCTGCCCAAAAGAGTGCCCTCCTGCTCCTGGGCTCAGAGGGCAGCTGGGTTCCCAGCCTGTGCGTCTCTTTAGCCCGGGACTCCACACAAAGGCGTCGTCATCCGGACCCGGCCTGTATTCCCTGGTGACTGTGTCCTTTTCCTCTGCGGCTGACAGTTGTGCCAGGTCAACCTGAAAGGGTTACGGGTGTCAGAGTAGCATGTTTGTGGCACTCACAGACTGCCTGACACGTCACACGATGCCATCTTCCTCTCTGTCTCCCCCCTCCCCATCTTTCTCTCTCTTTCAAGAGCAGCATTGTTGCACATGTGTTAACTTGGGCCCAGTCACGTATGGATTATGAAAGTCATCCCAGCTAAAACTATTTGTTAGGCGAACTCTCCACCAAACACACACAACATAAGCGTGGCTGGCACTTCAGATGCTTCATCGGTTATTGTCCTTTGGGCCCCAAGGGGAGTCTGAGCGGAACTAGACAGGCCTGGGCCCTGCCCTGCACACAGGTGCTAGGCTTTCTCTCCCCAGTGTCCTTCATACTTTAACTCTTTAGGCCCTGCCTTTGAACAGAGCTTCTGCAGATACACTGACCTCATTCCGTATATGCCAGCTTCCTGGTTCACCACTTAGAGACCATCTTCATTCCCACCCCTGCTCCCAGGCAGCTCCACTGCTTTTAGAGGAGGACACTGAGGCCCGAAGAGGTATGCATGGGTCACAGCAGCCCACCAGTAACTGCCCCAGTCCTGGGCTAGATCTCGTTCTGTCCATGACCACACGTTGTAGGTGAGAGCTGCCAACTCGGGTGTGTAGGCAGTGTTATTGTGTATCACCAAGTAGGTGCTTTGGGGGAAGAACACAGGAAAGGAGTTTGGGGCCTGCCCTAAGAGGACACTGCAGACTTTCTACAGGCCTGACTCTGGGTCCTCCCCAGGTGTGGTGTCTACTGCCACAGGGCCTGGCCTGTCTTCTTGCCATACCCTGGACATGTCCTGCCTACTCGGGACTTAGCTTTGGCACAGGGGTTCCTCCACCTGGAAGGCGTTTCCTCCTGCCATTTTTCTACCCGGCAGGCCCCGCTTCCTCTGGGAAGTGTTTCCTCCCTGCTGGGTCCTCTGTGGGAACACGTCTGTGGGAGTTCTGCTGACACGCCTGTCTTCTGACCAACCTCTCCACCAGAGAATGTGTGCTCACCCCCAGCTCCAGCCCCAGGTTCAGCTGACCCCAAAAGGACACGGGTGGATGGCTGAGCCAAAGCAGAGGTGGCAATTAAAATTGCCAACTAGCAGAGTATCAGCTGGGGCTGAGAATTGGCCTAATTTAGAAGACAAGACTCGAGCTGGGGACAGGGAAGGCTGAGAGGGAATTTGCAGTTGAATCACGAATGACAAGTCAGTCCAGAGAGAACACATTGGTTTTCCACCTTATTTTAATGAGAATTTCTGACCTTTGAATGTTAGGAAGTGTTGATCACTTTTTTTTTTAAAGTAATTAGAGCAAAATGGTTAGAGGCCGGTGGGACCGTGGGTAATTAGCTTATCTCTAGTCCCCAAGAGAGCACAAAAACAACAGATTTTGTTGTAAAGATGACTCTTCAGAAGTCCCAAACTGTACTGGAAGGTGAGGAGGAGGAGGTGATGGAAGGGGGGGTTCTCCTGAGCAGACACAGCCTGTGGGCTCCCTGAGCTGGGTCTCGAGGGCACTTTCATTCTGTAATTACTTCCTGTGACTGCCCCCTCCAGATTTCCCAAGCCTGTTGTCATATTGGAGAGAAGTTGTTTTAAATTTCTGTCTTTAGGAAAAACAGCACACTAAAGATAAATTCTGACCTACCACAGTCTATATTTCTCGGTCAAGGGTTTGAAATACTAAGTGCACAGGAGTCTGAAACTTGTTTTCTTCTTTCTTTCTCATTCCAGGATGTTGTTTGGGGATTAAACTCTTTGTTTACTGTAAGTATATTGACCAGAACCCCAAGTTTTTCTTGAGTCCCCTGACTATTGCTTTTAAACATCACACTAAGGATAACCTCAAGCGATTAAAAAGAGCACCCTGTAGACACTGAACTCCTCCTTTCTGTAGGATTTATCGGAGACAGAGGAACAGTGAGATGGGAACCAAGGGGGCTTTGGGGTGGCACCGGGGAAGGTCGTCAAGGAGGGAAGGGCCGGGGCCATGGCCTCCTTCACGGAGGCGGCTCTTCCTCTGTGGGCGCTGGGCCCACCCCGCTCCATGTCTGCCCTCGGCATCAGCCCTCTTCCCTCCCAGGTGTCCTGGTTTGGGTGAAGGAGTGTGGTCACCTGACCTCTAGGCTTTTCACAAACCCAGAACCTTAGAACCATTCTCTCCTCAGTGATGAGCTACTGAAGTTTGCTGTCTGCAGAAAGCAGCCTGTCACAGGCAGGGGCTGGAGGGCAGAAGGGGGTCAGGGAGAAGCTAAAAGCTGCTCTTTGGATTTTTTTTAATATAATATTATTCTTTTGAGTTATTGCTCTTTGATCATAAAAGAACTTTAGAAGAAATGAGCCTCAGGGATCTGTCTGTGGGTGGGGCAGGAAGCTGTGCTGCCGTTGATAAAACTTGACCCTCCATGAAAACAAGCCCACCCCATCCAGCCCTCAGAATGGGCGGGTCATTGGAGGGGCAGCTTCCTGGCCCATGGCAGGTGTGCTGACACAACACCAGCATCTGGGGCCAGGCTGCTGTCCTAGGTCACAGAGCTCTTCTCTTACCAGCAGCAAAGTAAAAAACAGCAGAGCCTCAAAATTAGACCCCCAGGGCCCTGCCTCACTCTGCTTCTCATCTGTTGTCCCAGGTGATCCCTGTAGCAGAAGCAGCAAGCCCAACACTTCTGTCTTCTGCCCTCCTTTCACCCCCAGGGAAGGTAGTGCTGTCATTCTGTTGTGGTCCTGGTTTGGCTTTTTCAAGGATGTGCACAGTTACTTCTAGAGCCATGAAGGCTGCAGGAGGATTTAAAATCTTCCCAGCAGGTCACACTGCTTTTTCATTGATTGAGCCTTTAATCTGACACAGTCCTGTCTCTCCAGTGCTCCACATTCTAGAGGGCCAACCGAAATTGCTGATTAAGCCTGTAGTGATTGTTCCAGCCAATATGTTCATCTTAGGTCAGATACGTGGTAAGGAAGATGGAGAGTTTGGTGTGTCTGGTGGTCTTCATATGCGCTGGGCATCTCATCTATGTGCTTTATATTTTTCCCTGTTTCTAGGACTTGAAGTCTAATTGTTCAACTTTACAAGTGATCATAGAGACTTAAGAGTTTTCCTTCCTATATTTGTAACATATTGGTCATACCTCATATTTATTTCCAAATCAGAAATATAGCCCCCAAACTAAACATTTCTCCTGGGGGAGAAGTACATTTGTCTTTACAGTGACCATTGATGATGACTCTGGAAAGCAGTGACTTCTCATAAGAACAAATCTCACTACCTTGGTTTTTAAGAAAGGGAGCAGACAGTATAAAGATAAGACATGGCCTCCAATTTGAAATCCATGTTGTTTCTCATGGGGAGAGGGGAGTAGCCATTCCAGGGTTTTCTTCTTAAGATTTTATTTTTTTTAAGTACTTTCTATACCCCACATGGGGCTCAAACTCATAACCCCAAGATCAAGAGTCTCATGCTCCAAGGACTGAGCCAGCCAGGCACATACCCCTACCTCAGGGTTTTCTAATGTAGAAATGCCTGGGGACAGGATCCTTCTGACACTGTCCTGCCTTCAGGCTCACACCCCATCTCTGCTGGGTATGAGTGTCATGCTGTGAAGGGGAATAAAAAGATAAAGGGAAGATCTGGTTAAGGTCAGTGTGGAAGCCACAAACTTAGAGAAGGAAAGTTGTTTGTCACAAATTAAAGAAGAAATGAATTTTGGAGGAAAAAGTGGGACTTTTATTTGGAAATGCTCATAATGAGAGTGGTTCTTTACATCAAAAAGCCTTAGAACTTAATGTGATCACTATCCTTCATTTTCACCAAACTGTGGACAGTTGTATGTAAACATCGTGATCTTTCAGTCAGCGGTTCACCGACCTTCAGAAAGCACCTCGTAGACTGTGGGCGTCCATCACAGGACCTGGGATCCATAATGGGATCGCTCTACTCTCCAGCTTCTCCTGTTTGCTGAGTAGACTTCGGTCATCTGGCTCAGAAAATGAAGACTTGTAACAGCAGAAAAACAGATTCTTTCTGTTGTTTACTTTGGGTTTCTCTCTTTTTAAGGATCTTTTGAATTTTGATGATCCACTGAATATTGAGGCTGCAGAACATCATTTGAGGGACAAGGTAAGCTAGTGGTAGTGATCGAGGTTGATGGATTTGCCAAAAAGTTGATTAGCGGCTCTTGTTTAGATAAGTAGGAGGCTGAGAATGGTAGGTCCATGCCTGGAATTGAAAGTAGTTGATTGATAAGTAACGTGTTGTGATAAATGTGAGTAAAGTGCTTGACCCAAGGTCAGACAGATGTGTTCCTATTAGATGTGATTTCCTAGTAGAATTCAGTCTGAGGGATTTAAAACAGGCCACTGTTACTTCACTGGATTGACAGTATGGGGATACATACAGCATTCACACCGTTGGGTCCTCCAGCGTGCCTGTGCACTGTGGTGCCCAGTGTGTTTCCATCCAAAATAATGGGGTCCTGTTTATTATTACTAATCATCAGTTCCTTTTTTTCTTTTTTAAACTTTTTTCTTCCAAATCAGTGCATAAACCCTTACCTATTCTAGGAGCTAATAGTCTATAAAGTGGCTCTACTATACATGAGTGGTGGGCGCTCAGGTTTTTCCCATAGGTGGTTTCTTCCCCCAACTACAGATGATAATGCAGTCAGTATCCCTCTTGTGCACATCCTTAAAAGTGCGTGGACAAGGAGTTGGGAGCAGGAATAGGAGTCTGGGAATGGCTGTGGGATCGGAACAAGGCTATTTGAGGTTGTGCAGCTTCACTTGGGGCCAGGCTCTTTAGCCAGTAAGGCCTTAGCAGACAGCCCTGCAGGGCTAACCTGGTTTAGTCCTAGAGCCTCAAATTTCATTTTCTGAACTGGCTTCCCTGTGAATCCTTGCCACCCTAGGAATCAGCAACCCGAGGCTGTTACCCAACACCTGCCTGGAGTCTAGAAAGTTCTAAATACCATCGGCTTCGTCCTAAATACAGTGCTGAAGAGCAGGGGCCTCTGTCTCTGGGAGACCTGTGACGGGCCAGAGCAGGGAGCATTTTAAATGTGCCGTGTGTGATGTTTGCTACTACCGAAGAGCGGACACCACCAGAGCCGCACTGCTCAGCACGTACCCTGGCAGGGGCTCACCAAACCAGCAGGCACAGCAGGGACCCATGAGCCGTGCAGGGTCAGTGGGTGCTTCTGCTCAGGCAGAGGAGGCTGGGAACAGCAGAGGCCTTCAGCAGGTGTGCCGTGGCATCAGGCGGCCCTGAGCATGCACACCCCCCCCCCCCCGCCGCGCCGCCACTCTCATGGCCTCGCCCACCCACAGCAGTCAGTCCCCCATACCGCCTGTGCTGGCTTTCACTGCCTGGGAAAGCCTTGGTTTGTCTACTTCGATGACAAGCCCTTGCAGGTGTGCTCCTGCCCACTACCCCCCCCCCCCCGCACTCCTGCACCTTTTCAGGCAGCTCCATTCACATTGGAGCTCCACCTGTCACTGTCCTGACATGGACTTCCCCGCTGAGCACTGTCTTATAGGCCAAGTCAGGAAGAGAAATCGATAATGATGGGAACACTTACAGGGCCAGGTAGAGAAAGACCAGTTATAAATGGTCTATCCTTTTATTTTATTCAAAGGTTGCTTCCTGCTCTTCGTGTGAAATAAGGGGAAGACTTGTATTTATGAACTGTTAGCCCCAGTATGGTGGACCTAAAATCCTCCAGACAGTGATGCCTCCACATGAATCCCCAGACCCCAGCCCTGTCCTCATGCTGAGTCATGACAACAGCTATTGAACTTGCTGCTTTATTTTGTGCTCATTGTTCACCCCAAGTTGGATTGGTGGCCACTGAAGTGCCGGGGGAGGGGCTGATGCTCAGGATCAAGTCATGAACGGACAGTCCCTGTCCCCACAGAGCGGACATGCTAGCAGAGGCAGAGCATAGATGAGGAAACATAAGCATGTGGCGGATGGAGGCCTGGGGGCGGGGGACAGTGGTGGGTCTTGCCGTTTTATGTAGCGTGCTCAGAGAAGGCCTTTCTGACAAGATGTGAGTAGAGATCGGATGTGAACCAAAAGGATATCAGGCAAGAGTATTCTGGAGAATGTTATAGTAGTTAAGGGCCCTGAGGTAGGAATGTGCTAGGGGTGTTGAGGGAGGAGGACACAGGCTGGCGTGACTAGAGCTGGGGGGCAAGACAGCGGTGATTTGACAGCAGCAGCATCCTCGGGTGGCCCTCCGAAGCTCTATCCCACCCACATCCCAGAGAGCATTTATTCTCCTGACATCTCTACAAGGGAGGGACTCTTGTTATCCCTGATCTGCTGAGGAATCAGAGCCACCATGGAGGTAACAGACTTGCAAGGAAGGGGCAGAACCCAAGATGTGAATGCAGGCAGTCTGGCTCCAGAGACTGTAGTCTTCTGTGGCCTCTGCTCTGTGGGCCCTCAGGCAGAGGAAGGAGAGGAAAGTAGCAGAGGCTGAGCACAGAGGGCTTCTGGAGGCCATGAGCTCTGGGCTATGTCCGGGACCAGGAGAGAGCAGAGGGGGTGAGACCGAGCACCTGAGGGCAGGACAGGGGGAGCAGGGCCTGTGCGGTCTTCACATCCCACGAGCTGTGACTGTGGCTCCCTAGTGGCTGATGGTGCTGTTGGATTCTGGGTGCTGTGGGAATGGCCAAGTCAGGGCTCGTGGGAGTCCTTTCTGCAAGTGCAGGCTCAGCAGCTCTCCATTTCCTCACCTGAGATGGCAGACAAGCCACCAAACCATTTTCAGACCTTAAAACCAGGAACCCACCCTGACTTGGAAAGGGTCACCATGTGAATTAAGTGTGGCAGAAGAGGAGGCCTCCTCCTTGTTCTACCCCCTTCTAGATGCTGCTCCAGGCAAGGACTGGCCACAAGAGGGTGCAGCCAGCACAGCGCCTACCAGGGGCTCTGTGGCGTGTGGCCTTACCTGTCACGTGATGCAACTGAAGCAGTGTGACCCCATGGCCATCCTACAACACCTAGTAGCCGTGTTGTGGGAGTAAGAGGGTTGAGTTCCACCTGTAACTCAGGTGGATCACAGTGTCTTGAACACTGAATGCATGTGTTCTGGGGTGGGCAAGCTCCAAGTACCTCATGGCGCATGTGGCCCCGGGGGGCCCTTGCTCAGTCCTACAAGGCCAAGGAACTCTGGTCTTAACATTAGACCTGAGGGGCACACCTTGGGCACTTTCCTGCCCATACTGGCCTGGGGACACCAAGGGCCACACTGTCCTCTCTTCACCAGGAAATCAGGCCAGGCGCCCAGATGGCCTCTGCTTGATGCCTGGCAGGGGGTGGGGTTTGCTCTTCTGGGCACAGTAGTCACTCGGGTGGTGGGCTTCACTCACGCCATGAAAAGTGGGCACATTTTAAATAGGCAGCAGGGTCTGGGGGGTTGTTCTAGTAAGACAGATCTGGACATGCGTCCTAGGAGAACAGCAACTCTGACTCATCTGCATTTGAGGTCAAGAGCCTTGTCTTGACCTACACTGCCACCTTGACACCATACTCTGGCCCTCACTTTCGCCGTTTGCAAAATAAAGGGTCTTAGACTGCCTTCCACTCAGAGCTTCTGTGTTTGGGTCCCCACCCACAGCCCTCCCAGCACAGTGTCCCCATGGCGTGCACACAGCCTCCTGCACATAGCAGGCCCCTGGAGTCGTAGAGAGAGGGCATCGGGCTCCTTGGGCTTCTGATTATCCTGCAGCCTTGGTGGCTGGGGGGTGGGAGGTGGGGTGGGGGTTGGAGGCCAAGTCCTTCCTATGCTCTGGAGAGCTCAGTAGCTTCTTGACTTGGGCGGGTCCCACTTGTTCTGTTCTGTGTTTCCCTCGCTAACTTCGCTCTCCCTTCTTCCTTCTCTCTCTGATCCCTCTTGCTCCACAGGAGGACTTCCGGAATAAAGTGGAAGACTACATGAAGCGTTATGCCAGATGATAGGAGGAGGAGACAGTGGGGCTGTGGACTGTGTGTAGGCTTGTCTCCAACCTCATCCAAGAGGGAGCTTCCCCTCCCCAGTCCTCGTGCTCCCCTCAGACCCACAGGGTCATCCACATCCTGTGACCATGCTGTCCCAAGGAAGAACCTCTTCACGACTGCCCATTGTAGATGGAGAGTCCTACATAAATACAGCAAGAAAATGTGTTTGGGGTTCTAAAGAGTTGTCTGCTTCCCTTAACATGTTTACTTTTTGGAAACTGTACTGTATAGGCTATTGATGAGATTCCTGAAAAGTTGTAACGAACTCAGAATTGAGGCTAGCGCTTGCTTCTCCCCCTTTTCCCAAAGTCCTTCCCTGCACAAGTGATGCTGATGATGTGCTCAGTGTAGCTCGCAGAGGGGCAGTAAGAAACCCGCTACATACTGTGATTGGATGCACATTCTCTTAGCTCCTCCCACGGATGTTGGCCCTGCCTAGATGTTGTGAAGCTTCCCAGAATGCATAGTCATTCACTGTAGATCTCTTACTGAAATGCGTATTTTATTTAATGTAAGTATATTTTGGAACAGATTTGTAATTTGTACAATTTAATGCTTTAATTATTTTTTTCTATTCTCATTTAGTTTGTATTTTCATTGTATAGAGCAGACAGAAAGATGTTGGGTCAAGCAACTATTGAAGAGAAATACAAAGAAAATATGAAAGACACATTATTCCTTCTGTCCAAATGAAACAAGAATTTGACTTTCAAAAATCAGCTCTTGCTTTTGGGTCCAGATGGGATGAGGAAGTCTTGGAACCCTTGGAAGCTAGATCTGGATGATAACTGAAAAAGAAAAAGGAAAGGAAAAAGGCAGGGAGCCCTTTCTCACATGCTGCCCAGAGGAAACTGGTGGGAACCCAGACCAGCCAGGGACTTGGTGTTTCCACAGCAGCCTTGTGGTTGTGAGCCAGTGGGCAATGCCAGAGATTCAGAGCCTCATGTACTGAGGGACAGGAGGGATACCTCAGTAATCAGCCACCACTGAGAGAGTACCTGTGGCTTTCTGAGACTGCTGTGGTTCTGGGCGGTCTGGGGGCCAGGAATCAGAAGCAGCAGCAGCACGTAGCCATCCATATTCCAGCAGGCCCATGCTGGGTAAGAAAACTAAGGAGGCAGATGGATTACTCCAGCATTTAGACATCTGGATGAGTGAAATCAAATGCAAAATAAATGTTTGTATGGTTTTCACCTGCTGCCTGCCTGGCGCACTCAAGTTCACTGACAGCCTCCTTTGGCCTCTGGATTCCCCCGTCTTCCATCTGCCCAGTCTGGATTGTTGTTCTTAATTTATAATACAGTCTGATTATGAGGTCAGTCTTCCTGGAGATGGCAGGGAAGGAATATATGTTGTGCTTCCCATTTGTAATCAGGAATTGTACCCATTAGATTGGGGGGTGGGGGTGGGGGCTGATTGATGAGCCCCACTGGTGCACAGAGCAGGAAGAGTGGGGCTGGATCAAGGGCACACTGGCCTCTTGGAGGCTCAGGGCCTGTGAGAAGACAACAGTAATCTCCCCTCCTAAAGCCTACGAGAGACACTTTTAATTGGAACTCTGTCTGGTGTTCACCAGGAACCTGGTCAGCTGGACCCAGGGCTGGCCTTTCCTCGGTAGGTCTGCAGCCAGCAGCTGGCCTGCCCACATACCTGAGTCCTGACGCCCCTCACAGCTGTTGGGGCAGCTCCCGGGCTGCACAGCTGGTGGTGCAGATGGAGGTGAAGAAGTGATGTCAGCGCCCACGGGTGAATGGAAATAACGGGTGTTGTAGGTAAAGGAATGGAAGGGACAGCTGTTCTGGATTCTGATAGACAAATAACTTTGCTTATCAGAGATCCAGTAATTCTTCAAAAATGACCTCTCTGTGTGACAGAATCATCCCTCTCTGTCCAACGGAAATCCCTCAGAGCCCTGCCCCTTACCCCATCTTGTTAAGAACACCACCCAGCCTGGCCCATCGAGGCAGAGAACTGATGTTGTGCTGCCTACTTGGCCAGGGATGGGGGGTGGGGTGGGGGAGCGGCATGGCATCTTTTAGTGGCTGCAGAACCCTGACTTCCAGGCCTTTTTGGTTTCTTGAGGTCTTCTCCCCACTCAGGCCAAAGGTACACTTCAGGTTCTGGTTCATGTGTTCCACCAGCCCGGTGATAGTAGATTTCTCATCTTCCCAGGATGGGTATACTGAGCCAGACAGGAGTAGAGCAGGCCCTTGGGACGTGAAGCTCCAAGATTTCTCCGATGTCCACTTGTGTCCCCATAACTCTGCTGCTTAGAATTTGATGGGTCGGCAGCACGTTCTTCAGGCGTACTCAGGAGGACAGTTCCAGGATAGACCTGTCAGAAGGAAAGGCTCACATCTCAGCGGAACAGACTTTTAAAAGTCCTGATTTTGTGCTCCGTTGCTCCGCCGCTTGCCGGGAGCCGGCCCCTCCCCCCCGGGGTCTCTCTTCCCGTCGCTTTGGATTCACTTCTCCGCCAGTCCTACCTTTCAGAAAGTGGTTGTTTTTCTGTTTCTAGAATTGCTGTTCTTCTTCTCTTCGATCTGCCGATGGATTTGCAGGTGTTTGCAATCTTTAGATAAGCTCTCTAGCTGATCTCCTGCTAGCTGAGGTAGTCTCAGCCTGCTACTTCTCCGCCATCTTGACTCCTCCTTCCAAGGCTCACATCTCCCCTTCCCTCAAGCATACCACCTGCAAATTACCTCCCTTCGAAGTCTTCATAAGGAGCTGGGGTGAGTGTATGGCTCCAGTGTCCAGTGCTAACGCATCTGTGTCCCTTGCTCCTCATCTGTGTTTTCATTCACTGTATTTGGAGTGTTGGCAGAGCTCTGGCTCGGGGCAGTGCCTTGGGTTCTTTTTAATAAGACCCCCTGTTTCATCTACTATCATTTACAAGCACTGACAGGCTCAGAGGGCTGTTCGTGATTTCTGCCATTGCAGATGAAGCCAGGCTTGGCACCTGCTAAAGCAGTCGTGTGACAGAAGTAAATGAGAAAGCTTTGCAGAGAGCTGGTAGAGCATTTGCAGGAGCTAAAATAGTTTGAACATACAGTCTTTAAAAGGAATATATACCTTGGTATTTACTAGTTTAAATGTTTCATATTTCCTGTGCCCTTAATCTGCCAAACTTCCACACCGTCATGGGTACGGGAGGCAAAAGCATGCTAGTCAGGTCTTGGCTGCAGCCAGACTAGTCCACAGAGTCCTGGGCCACCAGGCAGCAGAGCCAGCATGCCTCCTCCGATGGCATTGGAAACAGATGGAACAGCCCTTCTGCTGGGCTCTGGAGTTCAACAACAACAAAAAAATCCCAGAGGGCAAACAAACTCCAGGCCATCTGTAAGATCTATTAAACTTGTTCAAAGGACACGCCCGCTGTTCTCTAGGGTTGCTGTTACCTCTCACAGCCTTTGAAGAATTTGATGTGAAAAAAAAAATCGCAAATTCCTACAAAATCAGACTTCTTGCAAATATATCAGAATCTACCAGAATTTTTTCTCTCTCTTTTTTTAAAATATTTTATTTATTTATTTCACAGACAGAGATCACAAGGAGGCAGAGAGGCAGGCAGAGAGGGAGGAGGAAGCAGGCTCCCCGCTGAGCAGAGAGCCAGCACTGCAGGATCATGACCTGAGCCGAAGGCAGAGGCTTAACCCACTGAGCCACCCAGGCTCCCCTACCAGAATTTTTTTAATGTAAACTTCCAACCATTTGTAAAACTGGTTAGCCACCAGTTGCAGCCTTTAATGAAACTCTTCCAGCAAGTACAGTCTATTCCAGGAGTGTTTTCACTTCATCCACTTAAAAATGTTTCTCCTTGGAAAGTCAGGTTTGCCATAAGTTCATTATTCTTCATGAAAGTGTGTCTAGCAAAATGCTAATAGTCTTAGCAAAATAACGTTTTTTCTTTTCCCTTTGCCAAAGAACCTGTAAAATGAGAGCATCTGTTACTCCCCTTTTCCTCCCTCAAAGTAACAGCGGCTGATTCACAGGCCCCACTCATGCCCTGGGTTTCCGTGGGTTACCAAAACTGATGAATTGAAAGAATTGTGGTTTGAAAAAATTTCTTCAAAAAGCCCAGTGATAAACAAAAACAGTGATGAAGGCATTTGGGGACCTCACTTTGTTAAGAATGTCTATTTATTCATGTTAAGCTGTATAAAGGACTGAATTACAATTTTTTTTTTTAATCCACCTAGGGTTCATTCATTTTTTAATCCACCTAGGGCTCAATTCATTCATTGCCAAGTTCACTGAGCCAGAGTTCTTCAGTAAGTTCACTTTCTTGGCTTATGTCAGGGCCCTCTGGAAGAAGAGCTTGTCCAAGTGTTCCCAGTGCTGGAGGAGAGACCAGGTTCCGGGCCCCAGCATGGTAGGGCAGGTGCGGTAATTACTTGTCAGGGGCCATTGGCCAGGAAAACTGTACCCATGGATGGCATAGCCCCTTGTGTGGCCTCCCCGTCAAGCCACTGGTCCATAGTTCACACCCAGCAGTGTTTCCTCCCCACTCAGAGGGAGTCTGCTCAGTCTCTGGCCTCACAGGATTGACTCGTCTTGGTGCAGTTTCTGGTGTTGGGTTTTTATCCTCTCGGGGTCAGACCGCATTGACCTGGCTCCCCACTCGGCTCCCATGCACACCACGTGGTACTACTCGTCAGTTGTTCTTCCCAAACATCTCTTTAAAAATTCATTCCAACCTCAAGAGCCCTGTTCACCTGTGTCCTTCCCTCCACCCCCCCACTCCTAACCAGGGTGAGGCTGAGGAGCCATAAGGTGGGGGCCGTCCCATGGGTGAAGAGCCGATATCCTGTTCCTGAGGCATTTCAGCCTCAAGTGAGTCTGAGAAGAGACAACCTGTCTCCCTGGGCTGATTCTGGATGGATCGGGAGCAGGTGGAGTCCAGTGAGCATGGATCCCACTGTGCTTGCTGTGCGCCTTGCCAGACCAGTCAGTGAGGTGTGTAAAACACCACAGTTGATGCAGGAGAGCAGCATGACAGAAGGGAGACCTGCCTGACATGCCAGTGAGACCAGGACAAACTGGTGGGATGGCCTCCACGTCCACCCCACCTTGCCACCAGAGGGCTTTCGCCAAGCCTTTCACCAAGCCACATCTTCCCATTGCCTCCAGAATAAGCCCCCAGTGCTTAGCGTAGGAGCACACTGTCACTGGTCACCTGTCCACTCCGCCAGCCCTGCCCTGATGACCCTGCCTGGCCTCAGTGCTTCCATGCCTTGTGATGAGCTCCACAGCTGTCTTGCGTGTCCTTTCAAGATCCTTCAGGTCATGTGGTGCCGCCACTGGGAAGCCTACCTTACAGGCAGATGGGCAGTTCCCGGGGCATCCTCGTCCTGCCCAGGCTTCCATATGCAGTACTGCCTGTCCCAGGTGTCAGGTGGCATGAGATGCACAGGACCTTAGCCATCCCGCAGTAACTGAAGAGCTTAGTACAATGCCATCACTCACATGGAGTACATCCTCCAGGAGCTTTGGGGCACAAGTACACTGGTGAGTCTGCTCAAGACAGTCCTGTCACCAGGAGCTGGGCATGCCGTTCAGCAAGGCAAGAGCTGTGGGGGGCACCTGCTGCCACACAGTAGAGCAAACCTCTGTCCATCAGCTTGCACATGCCAAGTCTGAACAGTCTGAGGAAGTTGGAAAGATTCTGTAGAGAAGAAATAATACCAAGCAGCATGAACAGGACATTGGAAGTTGAGTGTGTAGGATTGAAAGAGACTTCAGGGAAGAAAACCACATATTTAGGAAAATGAAGTGAATTGCACCTTTCAGTTGGAATCAGAAAGTCTTAAGGGGACAACAGGCTAAAATGAAAGGACAACAGGATGAAACCATAGCCATTGCAACATCTCCACCGCAGGGCAGGGCAGATGCTGGAAAAAGAGATGATGGTGTGGGGACAAATTTGATGGATTCTTCCAGTGTGCAGAAGAGAATGACAAAGAGGAGCCATCAGAAGCAAGAGAACAGAAAGGACACTTGTACTAGCCTAAGATGGGGTAACAGGGCTGGGGAACCCTCCTATTTCAAAAAGCAAAAAAAAAAAAAAAAAGAGAGAGAGAACTATAGTTTTCTGACATCAGACACAGGCAAAGCAGGACAGTGATCCCTGAGTGAGACCTAGAGTGAGACCCGCCTGGCTCGGACCAGGGAGGGGAGGCCCAGGTGAAACCCAGCAGGCACTGACCTTGAGATGGAACTAATGATGTAGGAAGGCCAGAGGAGCTAGAGTTCCCAGCAGAGAGGGCCGCACAGAGAACCAGCTCTGGAGACCTGCAGTGGGGTCCTTCCAGAGCATCCCTTGGAGACCAACCAGCATCTGTCCCTGAGGAAACTGCCTGCGGGTAGGGAAGAGTATCACCCAATAGGAGAAGAGAAAATGACTCCTGGAGTTCACAGAAGGCCAGGAATAGTTCACGTTCCCATGAGCCGCAATGGGTTTGTGATCTGCAGTGAGCTGGAGAGGGATGAGCTTGGTAATGAGAAAATAGAAGCTCATGGCTGCACTAGTCCTACCTAAGTGTCTGGAAAGCAAGCCTTAAAAGGATCAAGTTATTTCAAATGAACTGTGTCCCAGAACAAAGACAAACAGGAGTTTTTAAAATCCAGATCCCGGATCACCTGAGTAGCTCAGTTGGTTAGGCATCCAACTCTTGATTTCAGCTAAGGTCACAATCACAGGGTCGTGGGACAGGACTCTGTGTCAGGATCTGCACTTAGCATGGAGTCTGCTTAAGATTCTCTCCCTTTCCCTCTTCCCCTTCCCTGCTCACACACGTGTGCAAACTCTCTCAAATAAATAAATCTTTAGAAAATAAAAATACAAAAAAATAAAAATCCAGAACTTGCCACAAGCAGCCCAGCCCAGAAGCCTCTATCTCAGTAGTCCGAGACTCCCAACCCCTGCCCAGAGGCACCAGGGCAGCCAGACAGCACCTGCCAAAGGAATTCCACACTGAGCCCCTGGCCCCAAAAACCTCTGGCCACCAAACCTCTGCCCGCTAAAATGAAAAATTTACACAGAACTTACATTACAATCTCCTAACATGAAAGACGAAATGTCTGGGACACAGATGGAACCCACTCTTCATACCAAATCACAGCCTAAATTGCTTAAATCGGACAGAGCAGAACTATGAAAATCGGGCCAGAAATAAAGACACATGATGCTCAGAGGCACAAAGAAAAAGAAGGTTAACAGCTGATTTCTCATTGGAAGCAATGCAAGTGAGAAAATGGAGAAACATCTTTACTAAAAGAAAAAAAACTCCAGAGGTGCCCAGGTGAGCCACTCAGTTAAGGGTCTGCCTTTGGCTCAGGTCATGATCCTGGGGTCCTGGGACTGAGTCCCTCATTGGGCTCCTTGCTCAGCAGGGAGTCTGCTCTCTCTCCCTTGGCCCCCTCCCTCTCCTTGTATAGCAAGTGCTTTCTCTCTCAAATAAATAAAATCTTAAAAAAAAATAGTCAAGCTAAAATTCTTTAGGGAAAGTATGAAAGATGGAGGCAAAATAAAGACTGTCCTCATGCATGCAAAGACTGAAAGTTGCACCAACAGCCTAGCAGTGGAAGAAATTCTGAATGACGTCCTCAGACGGAATACAATACGGAATGGCAGTGTAGAACCACACCAGGGTGTCACCTTCAGTGCTGTGACACTGTGGGCCAGATAATCTGTCCTTTGGGGCAATCTTGTGCATCATAGGATGTTAGTGGCTTCTACTCACTAGATCCCAGAAGCACCTATCCCCAGTTACGACAACTAAATTATTTCTAGGCATTGTCGAATGTGCCCTGGAGGAAAAAGTCACCCTGTGTTGAAAATCACTGTATTGGATAGATTTTTCTTTTCTTTCAAATGTGTTTTTGAGGAATAATCTAAAAGAATTCTTGTGCTCAGGCATTCAGCTCACTAAGTTTCTCCTTGTGCCTATTCTATTCCTCCCATTTATTGTTTTTCTTTTTTTTAAATAGACTTTATTGGGGTGCCTCGGTAGCTCAATCAGTTGAGCATCTGCCTTCAGCTCAGGTCTTGATCCCAGAGTCCTGGGATTGAGTCCCACATGGGGCTCCCTGCTCAGCTTCTCCCTCTGCCCCTCCCCCCACTTGTGCTCTCTCTCTCTCTCTCTCTCTAATAAATAAATAAATAAATAACCTTTAAAAATAGATTATTTTTAAAAAGATTTTATTTCTTTTTTTGACAGAGAAATCACAAGTAGGCAGAGAGGCAGGCAGAGAGAGAGGGAAAAGCAAACTCCCCACTGAGCAGAGAGCCCAATGCGGGGCTTGATCGCAGGACCCTGAGATCATGACCTGAGCCAAAGGCGAGGCTTAGCCCACTGAGCCACCCAGGCACCCCCAAAATAGACTATTTTTTAGAGTGTTTTTAGGTTCACAGCAAAACTGAGTGGAAAGCAGAGTTCTCATGTAACCTGCCCCCTATATGTACAACCTCTCCCACTGTAGACACCCCACAAATGTAACATTTGCTACAGCTGTTGAGACTTTACTGACACATCATTGTTACCTGAAGTCAGTAGTTTTCACTGGGATTTCACACTTAGTGTGAACTGTTTTCACAAATAGATACTAAAATGTATCCATTATGATAATACAGGCATACCTATGAGATATTGCTGGTTTTGTTCCAGAATGCCACAAGAGAGCAAGTATCACAATAAAGTGATTCAAATGAAGTTTTTGCTTTCCTACTGTATATAAAAGTTACATTTACACAGTACTGTTGTCTATCAGGTGTGCAACAGAATTAAGTCTAAATAAACTGTACATACCTTAATTTAAAAATACCTTATTGCTAGGGGCGCCTGGGTGGCTCAGTGGGTTAAGCCTCTGCCTTCGGCTCAGGTCATGATCCCAAGGTCCTCAGGATCGAGCCCCACATCGGGCTCTCTGCTTCGCAGGGAGCCTGCTTCCTCCTCTCTCTCTGCCTGCCTCTCTGCCTGCTTGTGATCTCTGCACAAATAAAATCTTTAAAAAAAAAAATACCTTATTGCTAAAAAATGCTACCCATGACCTGAGCTCTCAGCGAGTCATAGTCCTTTTGTTGGAGGAGGGTCACGCCTCGATGTCTGTGGCCGCTGACAGATCAGGGTAGTGGCTGCTGACGGCTGGGGTGCCTGTGTCAGATTCCTAAATTGATTTCACCCGCAGAACTTCCTGCCGCCGCTTTAGTGCCTAACGAACATATCCTAAACATATCCTAAACCCTCTGGTGTCTCTTCAACGGTCTTCACAGCATCGTCACCAGGACTAGATTCTGTCTTGGGAAACCACTTTCTTTGCTCGGCCCCAGGAAGCAACGCCTCCTCCCTCAGGTTCAATCGTCCTCTCTGGATATCTTAAACCTCCGATTTGTTAAAATCCCATTATCTGAGTAGCACAAAAAATCTAAGAACAATGAAACAAGGTATGCCTCTATGATTCAAAATAGTTTCACAGCCTAAAAATCCTGTGTTCTATTCCTTCTTCCCTCCCCCCAACCCCCAGCAACTCTACTGAGTTTATAAAATTTGATTATAGTTTTTGTCCGTGTTTTTTAAATTTGTTTTTTACTAACTACCTTAACAAAACCAGCCATTTACCTCCTTATGGAGTTTCCTCTATTAAAAATTTACTCTGCTGGTGCTACTGTCTTTGCCCTCAGGCCTGATTTCTGTTGGTTGTACTCACTATCTTGTTTTCAGGGAGATAGCATTCCTCAAATGTTTGGTCTTTATTGAGCACTTATCTCCATAATTAAGACATCCTTCCGGTCTTCTGTTGCACCTGTTTGACCAGTCCACCTGGAATAGTGGTGGTGGCTGCTGCCTGTTGCACCAGATGCTGCTTTTAGTCAGAGTGAGGACAGTTGTTGCCTCCGCAGCCAGCCCTCTGTTCGCAGGTGCCCTGTTCTTTCCAGGTGTCTCACCAGCCACGTGGGCACTATCTGTCTCTCTGACTCCACTACTACTATCTCCACCCTGAAACACAGACTCTCTAACTACTGCCAAACTGGTCCAAGAAGGGCTTGAGATGAATCACTTTGTCAGCTGTCCCTGGGGGCCCTCCAGCTCCCTTCCCCTGCAGATTCAGAGAATGAAACCTGCCCCCTACTTTAAAATTTCCCCACCCACTTTTGCTCTTTTTTTATGATTTTATTTATTTATTTGACAGACAGAGATCACAAGTAGGCAGAGAGGCAGGCAGGGGTGGGGGGGTGAAGCAGGCTCCCCACTGAGCAGAGAGCCCGATGTGGGGCTTGATCCCAAGACTCTGAGATCACGACCTGAGCCGAAGGCAGAGGCTCTAACCCACTGAGCCACCCAGGTGCCCCCCACTTTTGCTCTTAATCCCATGCCTTCTCAATGCTTCCAGGGCTTTGACTCTTACCTCCAGTGTCCTTGTCAGCTACCTCCCTTCAGCATATAAACACATTCAGGCCCTCAAATATTTCCCTTAATCTTGTACCCCCCTTTCTGGCTCCTTCCCTTCTCAGCCTTTGGGAAAGGGCTGAGCATCTTCTTCATTCTTTCATGTTCCGTTCATCCCTCAACTCACTGCACACTCTTTTGCCCTCTCCCCACTGCCATACTAAAATTTCTTGAACTAAATCCATCAGAGCCTCCTAATCCTCGTATAAGGTAGACACTTGCCACACGTCCTCTCAGCTGCACTTCACACTCTCATCTGTTCTTGGACATTCTTTCTTAATTCCCTTCCCTTTCCTCCTCTTTTGGATTGTCCTTGAGCTCCGTGTACCTCTTTGCTTCTTAAACTTTCGTGTGTCCTTGGGGCCCTGGGTGGCCAGGTGGGTTAAGTGTGGACTCTTGGTTTTGGTTCAGGTCGTGATCGCAGGGCCGTGGGATGGAGCCCATCTTGGACTCTGCACGCAGCACCGTGTCTGCCCGAGATTGAGATTCTCTCCCTCTGCCCCTCCTCCTGCTCTCTGGCAAATGAATCTTAAAAAAAAAAAAAAAAAAAAAAAAGTCCTTTGCTCTGGCTACATTTGACATGAGCTCAGTTTGCAACCATGAATGAAAGGAAATAAGGAGCCCAGAAAGGTAGAGACTTGCAGAGCTGGAAGAGACAACTTCCGGACCCCAGCAGGGGATCAAACTGAGAAAGTCTTCGAAAAGCCGAATAAAACTCAACTTCTTGGCAAAGCAGTCCTGAATTCAAATTCTGACTCCTTCACTACCGTGTGAACTCGGGCAAGACGCTCCACTTTTGTGCCCCTCGATGTCCTACTAACGGCGCGCACTCGATGTTCCCGGGATTAAATTAGGGAAGAGTGAACGCGCGCACCACGGTGCACGTGCTCAGGGCTCCGTTAGGGCCGGCCCGTGCACAGCTGACTTCGCGGCTGTCGGCTGCGTGCAGCAGCAGCCCACGCGCCCGCCGCCCGGGTCACGGAGCCCCCTCCCCGCTCCTCGGCTCCCACCAGGCCCCGACACCCCTTCCTCAACTCCCGCGCCCATACCGCCGACTGCGCGTCCCCCACGCCCCGAACTCTGCAGACCCTCCTCCCGGCGCCGCAAGCATGCCACAACAGGGCCGACCCTGGGTAGCCTGGGCGTTAGCGCTCGGGGCTTGGGCTCCGGGTAGAGTCCGGGCTCCGGGGGGGTTGTCCGCGCTCCGCGCCGCAGCCCGCCTCCCGGCCTCCGTGATTCGCCCCCAGTGACGCGCCCCCGTCACCTGACCGCGCGCAGCCAGTCGCCATCCGCCTGGGCCGGACCCCGGCATTGGCCAGAGTGCACAGCGCAGCCAATCCGGACGCGGCCCGTAGCTCGCGGCCCCGCCCCCCCTCCGGGCCTCGGGTAGGCGCACCCCGACGAGACCCGCGCGTTCGGTGGGTCCGCGCGGCACCGGGCGCGGGCTGGTCGGGATGGAGGCGGCGGCCGCTCCCGGCAGGGACGCGCGGGAGCGGGCAGCGAGTCATCCCCGCGGCCGCGGAGAGAAGAGCCCGCCAGACAGGTGTGCTCCGTGAGGGGGAGGGGGCCGGCGCCCTCCTCTGGGAAGCCCTCCAGGCGTCGCGGGGTGAGGGGTGCCCGGCTCGGGGGGACGGGGGGCCGGTGGGGCCCGGTGGTCTGTCCGGGGGAGGGGTCCCGCCCGGAGGGGTCGCCAGCTGGCGGTCACTCTAGGCCTGAGCGTCCCGCGCGGGGATGCGGTGCGGGTCGGCGGGTGGGAGCCGGGGCGCGGCCGGGGCAGGGGTCCCGCCGAGATGGCGTCCGGTGAAGCGCGGCCGGGGCAGGGGAACAGTCTGCGCAGGCCCCTGGGCTTGAACCCAGCCTGCGGACGTGGGCGGCCGGGCTTGGCGGGGCTGCGGTCAGGGAACAGAGCCCCGGAGCTCGGGACGCACTTCGGGGTGCGTTCTAGGGGCGGGTGGGTGCGGGACAGGTGAGGAAGCAGGGGCACGCCGGACATCTTTGTAAAATCTGGGAGGGCGGTAGTGTGGCCCGGCGTGCTGGCCGGAGCAGTGCGAGTACCGGGACGCAAGCCGCAGGTCTGGATGGTGAACCGGTGCGGGGAAAGGGGGGACGGAGGCCGATGCCCCCAGGCTCCGGCCTGAGCCGCGGGGACAGTGGGAGGGTAGGCAGGGAGGCCTTCCAGTGCACACTGTGTCTTCAGCCCGCTGCAGCTGTGCATTTTCTGGTTGCTGAGACATTGCTTCCTCTGTTTTGGCAATCCCCTCTGCCTGAACCTGAGCGATGAGTGTGTCTTTAAAATTCGGGTCCAGGGGCGCCTGGGTGGCTCAGTGGTTAGATCCTCTGCCTTCGGCTCGGGTCATGATCTCAGGGTCCTGGGATCAAGCCCCACATTGGGCTCTCTGCTCAGCGGGGAGCCTGCTTCCTCCTCTCTCTCTGCCTGCCTCTCTGCCTGCTTGTGATCTCTGCCTGACAAATAAATAAATAAGATATTTAAAAAAAAAAAAATTCGGGTCCAGACCGAAACCTGGACATTTTTTAGATGAGGCAGTCAACTTTGGTTGAGCCTGAGCAAAGGGAGTTGGGCAAAAGCCCCTGAGGGAGACTGGAGTGAAGAGGAAATTCACCATACCTCTTTATGATATTTTGGTTTTGAGCATAGTAGAGTTGAGCTTTCCCATCTAATACTGAGAGCATTTTAAGGAGGAAGCAAGTCATGGAGCAGAGTTATCTATAAAACATTAATCTGAAATTCAAGGCATAAATGTTTCAGTCTGCCAGCAGATTGACAAACTGCAGTCACTGAGCAGACCCGAGTAGCTTGAGGAAATGTGGAGTGCTGTAGGAAGTGAAAGCAAGATTAAGGGCGCATGCAGATTTAAGTCACAGCGGGACCTAAATTACCAACCATGGCCAGTCTAACTTCCCAAAGCCTTAAACCTATCAGGTGACTTTGGACAGCTATGAACAAGGTGTTGCATAAAAACACTCTGTGGTTTGGAGGCTCTGGGCCACTCAGTCAGTGAGGCATCTGCCTTAGGCTCAGGTGATGATCCCAGGGTCCTGGAATCGAGCCCTGCATTGGGCTCCCTGTTCAGTGGGGAGCCTGCATCTGCCTCTCCCTCTGCCTGCTGCTTCACCTGCTTGTGCTTCTGCTCTCTCTCTGTCAAATGAATAAATAAAATATTTAAAAATAAATAAAACACTCTGTAGTAGGGGAAAAAAAAAACTTTTAACAGCCATGGTTGGTAATTGTATTTGAATTTTCATGTGGATCTGTTTAAACATTGTTACTGATTTTACATATTTTAAATATACTGATTTTAAATATATATATATTCCATATATATATGGAAGTTCCATATATATATATACATATATATGTATATATATATATGGAAGTTTCTGAAGGTTTTTGATATTGGTAAAAATCTTTCAGAAGCTGTGCTTTTCTGTGACACTTTGTTCTTTTGTAAATCCCGCCCCTGCTGTGTGCCAGCCCTTGTCCTCAGTGTAAGTGACAGAGCAGTGAGGGAAACAAAGCCTGTGAGCTTCTGGAGCTGATGTATGACTTTCTTTTAAGGTCAGCAGTGGTAAACAGGGCCAGAGTCTAGTGTGTCACACATTGAGGAGTACCATGGAGAGACAGAGGAAGGAGGAAGGGGACTGGGGGCTGTAATTTTATTTAGAGCTACAGGGAGCTTCACAAGAAAGTCAAGAGGCAACAAAGACCTAAGAAGGAAAGTGGGGTGGGGGCGCGGTCATGCCAGGTGCTGGAAACTGAAAGTGGGAGGGGAGAAGTAGGCCTGCCCAGGGTCGGGGAGCAAAGAGGAGGGTGTGGGCAGGAATGGGTGCCTAGATCACTTGAGCCTTCCACCAGCCCAGAGATTATAGAGAAATAAAGAAAAACTACCAATGAAGTTAGGAAGCCTTCGGGAAGATGCAGCTCCCTAGGTGCTCATGTTTTCCCCTCCGTCCGTCTGGAGGCAAGGAGCCGATCTGTCCTTCAGAGCCCTTGGGGAGACTTTGAGGCTCAGGGGCCATTGATCCTACCAAGGGGTGGAAAGAACTTTTGAAAATCTAAATGGAGGGGCGCCTGGGCGGCTCCGTGGGTCAAAGCCTCTGCCTTTGCCTCAGGTCATGATCTCTGGGTCCTGGGATCAAGCCCCGAATAGGGCTTTCTGCTCAGCAGGGAGCCTGCTTCCCACTCTCTCTCTGCCTGCCTCTCTGCCTACTTGTGATCTCCTTCTCTCTGTCAAATAAATAAATAAAATCTTAAAAAAAAAAAAAAGAAAATCTAAGTGGATGGTCTAGCGATTATATAAAGGAAACTAGCAAATACTAGATTATTGGAAATTACGCATATTTTTTCCATAATTCATGAAGATTTGGAGATGTCCAAGTGCAGTTTGTGGAATGCTGCCTGGTGTTAATTCAGAAAAGTATCTTGATCTTGACAGCGTTTGCTCTCTTAAGCTGACAGAGTGCAGCTGTGTTCCCATACTTCATCTCCTTGTCCTTAACAGGCACATCTGTGTTTTCTTTCCAGCAGGAAAGTTTATATGGACTATAATGCAACCACCCCCCTTGAGCCAGAAGTCATCCAGGCCATGACCGAGGCCATGAGGGAAGCCTGGGGAAATCCCAGCAGTCCTTACCCAGCAGGTAATCTTAGAAGGTGCTCACAGATCCGGAGATATGGGGGAGGTGGGCAGAGGCAGTCTTAGAGAAATTGTACACCACCAGTGATCACTTGCTTTTGAATAGATTTTCTGTAAATACAAACCTTAGGTAGAAATTTTTGTGGGTTAGTTTTCAGAGAAGTCCAAATTTGAACATGGAGCCTGTTGATAGCATAACCTTTCGTTTTTAATACACTGCCCCATCCTCCTTGCCCAGATGAAAAAGATGTCTTATTAAGAGCTATTTGTAATAACAGTACCCATTAAAACCCTTTCATGTATCTGTCTCAGTGGTTCCTTGAAAAATTTGCAAAATAGATCTTTGAAATCATCAGGATTCCATATAATCCTGGCCTTTTTTTTTTTTTTTTTAAAGATTATTTATTTATTTATTTATTTGACAGAGTTGACAAGCAGGCAGAGAGAGAGGA
This sequence comes from Neogale vison, assembly GCF_020171115.1. NCBI lineage: Eukaryota > Metazoa > Chordata > Mammalia > Carnivora > Mustelidae > Neogale > Neogale vison. The sequence goes on from NC_058093.1 coordinate 44,922,110, forward strand.
GGAAGCAGGCTCCCTGCTGAGCAGAGAGCCCGATGCGGGGCTCGATCCCAGGACCCTGGGATCACGACCTGAGCTGAAGGCAGCGGCTTAACCCACTGAGCCACCCAGTTGCCCCCTGGCCTTTTTTTTTTTTTTTTAAATGAAAATTAGCTTAAAATTCTTTATTTTCATTATAATAAATTCTTATTTCTCATTTATTCTTGTTTTAATACAGATCATTAAATTGGAAGTTATAGAAAATTATTTACTCTAAATATGTAGTTTCATGTCACCATTTACGTTATGTTTTTCAGATGGCCAGCTGGCTGTCCCCTTCTTAATGCTTATCAGAGATAATTAAGATAAACTGTGGTAACTGTGGATTGTGAGGAACTAAAAGAACTTTCAGACACTGCTGTGAAGCCCTAGGATTTAATAGTACTTATATACAACTTTACAGACGTTCATGGGTTTTCATATCTGTTTAGTATGAATTTCACAACTTCATTAACTAAAAGCTTTTTCGAAATCAGGTTCTAGTCATTCATTAACTTATTTCTTGGTTTATTTGGTATGTTTGTTCTGGCCATTCTTCTGGACATTGCCTCATATCTAATTTTTCCTCTAGGAAAATTGTACTTCCTGATGCGTTGAACTTGAGAATACAGAGGGCAAGTAAATGCTAATAGAAAGCATTTCTTATAAAGAACTTTAGGAATAATGCTGAAGGAAAAATTCCCCTTTCTGACCTGATGAAACCTGTCAGTGGCTTTCTGGTTGTCCTGACGGCCTTCATTTCTTTAAGAACCATGACTAAAGTATGCACTGCAATTCACTTTTCTTTTTTTTTTTAAAGATTTTTATTTATTTGACAGACAGAGATCACAAGTAGGCAGAGAGGCAGGCAGAGAGAGAGAGAGGAGGAAGCAGGCTTCCCGCTGAGCAGAGAGCCGGATGCGGGGCTCGATCCCAGGACCCTGGGATCATGACCTGAGCCGAAGGCAGAGGCTTTAACCCTCTGAGCCACCCAGGCGCCCCTGCAATTCACTTTTCGATACTCAGGTAGAAGTTGGGGGAGGGGGAGAAAAGAAAGAAAATCACCTTTATGATAGATTGATTTAATTATTTTCACAATACTATGATTTAATAATGATAATAATTCCTTTGGGAGAATTTTGTTAGGGAAAAATGTTAAGGACATATGGAAAGAGTTTAGATACCCAAGATGTTTACCACAGCCTTGCTTGTGAGAGTAAAAATCTGGAAAGAACATCAGGGTCCGTGAGTCAAGGACTGACCACATTGAGTAGGCTGAAGCCGGGAGTGGAGTTCCGGGCCCTGTCAGAGCCGTGCTGCAGACTACAGCAACGACCGAGACACACAGTAGCAGCAGCTGGGTCAAGGGGGAAAGCCATATTATGAAACCTGATTCGCAGTATGGTTTCTTTGGTTGTATACCCACCTCTCAAGAAAAATTGTGTATGAGCAAATCTGGAGAATCTATTGTTTTGCTATGAGATGCAGAAACCTCCATGTAACAGTAGCTTAAGCCCAAGGACCCAAGCAGGTTGAAAGCTTCTGCATCCAATCTGTTGTGATACTCACATCAGGGAGCCTCTGGAAGGCTTCACTTTATACTTTCAAGAAAATGAGAATAAAAAGACAAATGATGTTTTCGTGTTATTATGAAACTAGATTTGACTTGATGGACCCCTAAAAGTGCCTTGCCCCCGCCCCAAGGGCTCCCCAGATGACATTTTGAAAACAGCTGATTCAACCGATATTGGTTGAGTATTTCCTGCATGCCAAGCACTGTTGTGATGAGGGATAAGGCACAGGGTACAAAGGGTATGGTGTTTTCAGGGCATTCCTTGGGCCACTCCCTAGAGAATGGACCATGATGGGATCAGTGGAGTTGGGAGCCTGCTAGAATATTTCAGCGGTGGCCCTGACTCAGCAGGTGGCCAGGCAGTGCAGAGGTGGGGCAAGCTTCTGGGTATTTTTGACGACAGAGCCTTACAGAATTTACTGTGGGGTGGGGTTGGATAACAGGGTATGAGAAAGGCAAGAGCCAAAACCTTTGGCCCCGGGCCCCTGGAAGGACTGAGTCGCCATTTACTAAGATAGGAAAGGGTAAGAGGAACAAGTTTGGGGGAGAAATCATGTATTCAACTTGGAGCAAGTGTAGTTTCAGATGTCTACCAGAGATATATGTATATAATCTACTGGGTTCCAGGTGGAAAGAGTAGAGTCTGCAGCACCAAGCTGGTTATCAGTCTTGAGTTGCTGAGGGGGAGAGGATTCGAGGACCTGGCGAGGGCAGGGGCCATCCGCCATCTGGATCTGGAGCCCTACCCAGCAAGGGATGCATAGAGGAGGAGGGAGCAGTCCTGGGGGAGAGCTGCTGGCATGGGAGCAGGTGCAGACCTGGATTTGGCACACGGGGACCTTGGTCAGGGTGGGTTTGGGAATCCAGGGACCAGAACACCTGATTGCCAGTGAGTTCAAGAGGGAACGGGGATAGGGTGGAGATGGGAAAGGAGAAACGGGCCGTTGCTGGGAGGTAGTAGATGGGCTCTGGTGTGAGAACAGCCAAGTGAAGGAGGGTTGGTTTAATGGATCATGGGACCCACACATGCCCCTTACTCTCCCTCTTATGTCCTGAAAGGCAGATTTCAGAGTCTTCTCTTATGTCAGTTAGAATTACCGACCACCCTTTACATTTAGTAACGCTAACAACTTCAAACATTCCGGAAATTTAAGAGTAAGAAAATAGACACCCGTGTGTCTCCTACCTAGATCCAACAGTGTTGTCATGTTACCTCCATCTCTGTTTTTCTAAATTTACTGCTTTTTCATGAACCCTGGAGAATGAGGTGTGGGCAGGGGCATACTTCCCATCACAAGGAAGCACCTGTGTATGTGTAAGAGAAGGGACTTTCTCCCGTGACAGTGCCATCAGCAAACCTGAGAACATGATAGGAAGGTCCTGCTCTGACATTCCTCAACTGAGGACATTACTTGCTAAAAAGATAAAGACTGAATTAGTATCTGGGGTGGGGGAGAGAGCCATTGCTAGCAAACATCCCATGGCTGGTTTATTTTTTTTAACTCCTACGGCCAAAGTTTTATTTTAGAATGTAACCTCTGCAGAAAAGCTAAAATCATAGTATAGTGAACACCTGCACTTATTTCCTTTACCTGGATCTATCATTTCTCTGAATCATTTGGAAGTTGCAAACAGGAAGCTTCACTCCTAAACACCTAAGAACAAGGCCACTGTCCCAACTCACAGATGGAAAGTTAGTCCAATGACAGCATCTCATTAGCATTCTAATGAGATGTTCTAATCTCCTTGAGTATGCACTTTTGTTTCCAGTGGCCTTAGATCTTAGTGAAAATGTAAATTGTAAGTAAATGAAAAGAGTGACCACAGGGTCATTTCTGGAAGTTCTCTAACCTGTCCCCAGTGGACATGATTCTGTGTGTTCCAGTAGCTTATGTTCCCAGGAGTCGTTGGTCCACACCCTGTATGACCTTCCCCTCCAACAGCTTTAGTGGGGTGTGATTCACATGCACGGAACCGCAGAGAGAATGTGTGTAGTTTGGTGCCTTTCTTTTCTTCCAAGTAGGGTTGAATAGTAACACACTTCAAAGACTGTTGGTCTATAGACCAAGTAAGAATGGAGTTATTGTCATAGATCCCATCCTGGCACCTTCCTTTCTCTGCCACATACAGTTTGGTCCCTCATCCATGCCAGATGGTGGAACTAGCTCACAGCTGGGCTGCATGGCCCCCGTGGGACAGCAGATTGGCCCCTGTGGGAGGGGCCTCTCCTGTGCCCCGCGGGGGCCTGCGCTGACATGCAGCACTGCGCCTTGTGTTGAGGAGTCATGAGCATTCTTTTTGCTTATTTTTGTTGTTTTGCAGCGTGATCTTAAGCAAATTATTTCATCCCTTCACCCTCCTGTCTTGATGAATGGGGAGCAAGGCAGATGGCCACAGCTTCCCCTCTCCTGTAGCATCCGGTAAGAGGAAGCCCATGTCTTTGGGGATTTTAGGGTTCTCGCGCGTCCCCTTGTATCTGTTTCCACTTCTTACTAAGTCTCAGTAGGTGTCACTGAGTTGCTCCTATCTTGCTGCTGCCCCTTCTCCAGCTTATTCCTAGGTTGTGGCCTATTGTGTTCACATTAACGGGACAATGGGTCATCTTAGAATTGCCCACTTAGAGTTGTTCCTGCGTGTCTGGTTCTTTTTTTTTTTTTTTTTTTTTTTAAGATTGTATTTTTAAGTCATCTACACCCAGTATGAGGCTCGGAGTCTCCACCCTGAGATCAAGAGTCATACACTTTTAAACACATGTTGTTCTTTTAAACATGTGTTTACTGGGCTTGGTAAAGTGACGCTAATAAGTTTTCATTCTGGTTTCTCAAGGTAGGAAGGCCAAGGACATTATTGACACAGCTCGGGAGAACGTCGCGAAGATGATAGGTGGGAAACCTCAGGACATAATCTTCACTTCCGGAGGCACCGAGGTAAAGTTTCTAAACAGGCTTGCAGTCTTTTAACTGTCAATTATATGTAAGGTATATATACATGGTTCCTATTTGGTATTATTTTTTAAAAGAAGAGGTATGCTTGGTGTTGGTCTTTCTCTTTTGCAAATTAGCTTCATATAATTAGCCAGTATTTATCCTAAAAGTAAATTCCAGGTGGCTGGTAGGATATTTGTAACATAATGTGTAAATTAACTTCAACAGAGAGTTTATTTCAACAGTTTATTTCAACAGAGAGTTTATTTCAACAGAGAGTTTCCCCTTCATTTTGCCCTGGAATTATCCCTTTAAATCCCTACTAAATTGTTTGTCTTATGAAGAGTTTGAGGAGTGCCTGGGTGGGTGGCTCAGTTGTTAAACATCTGCCTTTGGCTCGGGTTATGATCCCAGGGTCCTAGGCTCGAGCCCCACGTCAGGCCCCCAGCTCAGCGGGAAGCCTGCTACTCCCTCTCCCACTTCCTCTGCTTGTGTTCTCTCTCCTGCTGTCTCTCTCTGTGAAATAAATAAATAAAATTTTCTAAAAAGAAGTCTGAGGTTTATGACCCATTGCAGATGTACTTTTAGACTGATAGAATTACAGGCTTCTGCTCAAACAGTAATTTCTGTCTCCCTTTCTGGGAGGGAGGGCATGACTGTCACCCACAGGCGATGTGACTCCCCACATGGAAGACCCCAGAGAATCTGCAGCCAGATTATTAGAGTTAATAAGAAAATTGAGCAGTTATTAGATTCAAAACTCAATCATGTTTTTTATACCAGCAACAAGCAGGTGTGTTGTCAAAAATCGATCTCTGCTCTGGAGCCAAAATGTGACACGAAGACGGAGTTTGGGGATAAAGAGGAACAATAGTTTATTGCCAGGCAAATGACGCTGTAGTAGGCTAATGCCTTCAGAATGGCAGACCCACTCCGGGGAAAAGGCTGAGGGCTTTCGTAGGAAAATACAGGGCCTGGGCAGCCTCGATAGGAGTCTGGTGCATCCTGCCAGCCGGGTTTCTCATGTCTCCATAGTGGTCTCGTGACCAGCATCGGCTCTGGCCATCCGAGTCTCATTACTGAGTATCGATGCCAACTTCCTAGAACAAAGGATTCTACAGAAAAGCAAGAGAAGGGGGTGGGTGGTTTCAAGAATGAGGAGGAGAAAAATGTGTTCCATTTGAAGTCAAACCTTGCTGGAGCATTAGTGTGATCCTCTCAGTTGCCAACCATCTCTGCGTTTCTGTAGTGGTTTCTGGTTTTTACAAGAGCACGAAAAATAACAAATACTTAAGAAATAAATATTACAAAAAAGAATTTGTAAGACCGTTTTCATCGACTTGGCCGCACCAGGAAAGTAATAGGAATATTAGTGCACTCCACCTTCAAAGAAGCTCTGAATAAATGGAGCAATTCCCCATGCTCCCAGATCCGGAGACCCAGTGTTCTAACCACCTCAGTAGATCTGTAGATCCGGTGTGCAACCTCAGTCTAAATCCTGAGGCTTTTTTGGTGGAATCTCACAAGCTAATTTATATGGCCAAGAACTGTCAAGACTTCTGGAAGATTAAGAACATAGTGAAATGACTTGCTCCACCAGACATCCAGCCGTCTGTAAAGCTTTACTAATTAAGGCAGGGGATCTTCAGGCAGGGACAGAGAGTAGATCAGAAACAGCACCGTGCGCGTGTTAGCATTTGTCATATGACTGGGTAGCCACACATCCTGGTTTGCTTAGGACAGTCCCAGGATGCACCTGTTGTCCTGACATAATTGAATAGTACCCTCTTATTCTTAACTTTTTCTGGCTCAGACACTAGATTTTATATATCTATATGATATATATAGACACCATATATGACTGAGGCAGCCTAAGAGAGCAGGAGGAATGAATGGTCTCCAGTAAACGGTGCTGGAACAACTGTATATTCACAAAGAAAAAGGAAATTGGATTTCTGCTTCATAACAAAATAATAATCATAACTTTGGGCATAATAAATACCTACTTATGAAGAATAAAATTTAGAAAGCTTTCAGGTGATAAGCTTATATCTTTGTGATGATTAAGAACAATGAATTTCTTCTACACAATACAGAAAACATTAACCACAAAGGAGAAGGCTGGTAAATTGTGCCACCACCACCGCCACAAAACAGACTTTTACTTCATCAAAGAGTATGATGAAGAAAACAAAAAGACAAGTGAGACAATGGCAGAAGACATTCACAACGTTTAACTGACAAAAGACTAGCATCTAGGATATGAAGGCAGGTAACCCCATGGAAATATGGGCAAGAAACTCGAGTATACGCTTCACCAAGCAGAAGCCCAAACAGTTTCTATAGGTGAAAATACTTGGTGTCATCATCAGAGTAAAAATCATCAAGACACCTCTGCACGCCCATCAGAATGATAGAAATTAAGTATTGCAGTGGTAGTAAGTGTGGAGAGGACGTAGAGCCGGAAGCACTCACGGATGGCAGAGCACAGGCTGGAATGCCATTTGGGGAAAGGGGTTGGCACTATCTGGTCAAGTTGAGGACGAGAGCCTGCACTGGGGGCCAGCAGTCCCGCCCCCAGGGTGGAGCCTAGACAAGTGAGGCTATTCTGCACCATGAATGAAGACCATTCATGACAGCCTGAAACAGCAGTCCAAGTGTCCCTCAAAATTAGCACGACCCAATGTTAATATGTTGTTACACGGCCACCTGCAGCAGTGCACAGGGATCTTGAGTGACGGGTCGGGAAGCTGCCACCATGCCCCTGGGCCCCATGCCCACCCCTGGGGCCAGGTTCTTGGTGGCCCACAAGGAGCTACCTTGGCCCCAGCTGCCTGGTAGGGCCATCCTGGTCTTATCTGGTGCCAAGGACCTTCGTGGTCCTTGAGCACACGGTTCATTTTCAGATGGGACCTACTGTTTCCCACCAAGGCCCCTGCACTCCCGCTGTGGCCCAGGGCAGGGCAGCCGTTTCCAGGTTTCAGCAGCAACTGATGGACACGTGTGGCACATGGGAGGATCTTGGGCATCTCCATCATCCTATTCACAGTCATTGGGTCACCTTTTACACTGTCATCCATGGGGGCCTCAGATGGGGTTGTGGGGACTCTCCAGCCGTGGGAGCCCCCAGGGAACCTGTCTTCTGGATAGAATGGCTATATGGGGCAGCAGTGTTTCCCACAAGGATGTGCCCCGGGACCTCTCCGGAAGCTGCCACTGGGTGGAGGAACCCATCTTAGTTGTGGGTCCCTCCTCCCTGTTACCTGATCCCACATGTCACCCATCAGTGAGCCACAGCATGGGCTGCCTTGGTGCCCCTCCAGCTGGATACTGTCTTAAGTCCTCTGCATGCAGAATAGCAGCATGTGGGCGCTTCAGCCCAGTGCAGACTCTGTCCCCCTCATTATGGGGGACCCCCAAATGCTCCAAGGGATTGGATGTTTACCGAGAAAAAGTTCATTCAGTTCTACTCATGCCAAGGTCCAAAAGAGACAAAATAAACAGTACTATTTACAGGTGTTTACTTAGGAAGTCAGAGTATCCAGAAAAGCAGGGGAATGATTACTGTATGTATCAGTGTGGGAGACAGCTCTGAGAGGGTGAAGAGGGGACAGTGACTGCGGGGCCCCCCCGGCTGCTTCTGTGTGGGGCAGTGTCCACTGTCTGATCAGGTAACAGTCTTTCAGTCTTCACTGCCTCATTTCTCTGTTAAACTTAGGTTTATATTTTATACACTTTCCTGTATATATGTTATAATTTAAAATAAGAGAAAAGTTTTTGTTTTGTTTTGTTTTGTTTTAAAGTCTTCTCCTACCCTGTACCCTTATGTTATCCACTCTGGCTTAGGAAACCAATATTGTTAGCTTCTTGGTATCTTCCAGAGAGTCTCTGAGTTAAAAGCAAATAACTATGTAGACTTATATATTCTAATCTCCTTCCCTGTCTACGCTTTTCAGGATATTTTTGCATATATGAGCAAATGCATGTATATTTCCCCCTTTATATACAAATTGGGTAGAATACTGTATATAATGTCTGCTACCTTTTTCTGTATTATTTTTTAGCAAGTATATTTCTATTTGAGATCTTTGGGTCTCTACACATAAAGCTTTTCCTTGATATTTATTCCTTGGTGTCTATTGGGCACTTAAAAATCCCTTTATTGGTGGACACTGAAGGGCTTTCCAAGGTTGAGTTATTACAAACAGTGCTATACCTAATAAGGACCTTTCTGTACCTCATTTTGCTTCTGTCAAGTGTAGTGATAGGATCAAGTCCAAGACAGAGACATGCTGGGTCAGAGGGCTTATTTGACAGATACACCAAATGGCCCTTCATATGCTAGATTATACTCCCATCAAGAGTGGGTACCTGCTTTTTCAATTTATAAAATTGAAAAATTCATAACATTGCTTAATAAGGCATTAATTGGCTGGAAATGAATTCTGACCTTTTTGGAAGGTTTTGTCATTGGCCATTCAGAAGCTGTATGACTTTGAGACCTTTTTCCCTTTTTTAAACATTAGCCACGAGGAAAATGAAGGCCGAGAAAGTGTCGCCGTGGCCCTCCCCTTAGCCCAGGTCTCGTAAATGCTCTTTCTGCTCTCTGCAGTCCAACAATTTAGTAATCCATTCCATGGTGAAACATTTCCACCAAACCCGCCCCTCTGCGGGGAGCCCGGCCGATCTGTGCAGCCCGCTGGACGGGGCCGCGCCCCATCTTATCACCTGCACCGTGGAACACGACTCCATCCGCCTGCCCCTGGAGCACCTGCTCAAAGAACGAGCTGCCGGTGAGTGACCAGCTCCACCTACCACCACACACTGATTCCAGGACCCGGTGAATCATTTACCCTCCACTCGCTGTCTCCCTGGAGGTCAGCAGGTGCAAGGGTTGCACAGCCTGTCTGGACACGGGAGCCGGGAATGCTGCCAGAGTGTCCCCTAGGGAAGAAATGGGTCATCACCATGGAGCTCTAGTCTAGTCTGAATCTAGCAACTGAATGATACTTCAGATTCTTGTGTATAATGAATATATACATGTGAAATAATAAGCCTATAAATGCTAAACGGTGCTTTTCACTTGGATTTTAAGGATTAAGTCCTGGCTTCCACTTCCTCAGGTAGGAAGGACAAGGGTCAGATAGACAGCAGCAGCAGGGGTGGACATCAGCGTCAGGGGGCGAACACCAGAATAAATGTGCTCTTGCTGGACGACTTCAGCTCTGCACAGGAGGGGGTTCTCGCCAGTGGGCCCGGGGATGGACAGCCCGAGGGGTCAGCCGAGCTTGGTGGGCAAGAGCAGTGGCTCTGACAGCTCACTTTTCCCATGCGAGGAAGCCTCGAGACACCGGGCACAGACCACGGCCCAAGATAGCCGAGGTGAATGCTTTCCTTGAAGCAAAGTGACTTTCCCCTCAGCTTTTCTGATCTGCCTGGAAACCTAAAAGCGAATCGAGAGAAAGTACTTCTATAACCCAGATTAAAGCATCATAGTGCTCCATTTGACTGTGAAGCCTTTCTGTGGGTTTTCCTATTCGACTACTATAGGAGTTTTTCTCTTTCTGGTCTTACCTAGATGCACTACATTAACAAAAAAAGAAGAGAGAGATCGAGTCTGATGTTCTTATTTCAGCTCTTGTTCCTTTCAATCCCTGTTGCCTTTTTATCCCCCTGTCTTTCTTTCTTTTCCGAACTTACAGGGAAGAGCAACTAATCATTCTTATTTGCTGTTGCATTTAACCTCCTGCTCAAATTACACAGATTTTGGGGCGCCTGGGTGGCCCAGTCGGTTGAGCAGCTGCCTTCAGCTCAGGTCATGATCCCAGGGTCTTGGGATTGAGTCCCGCGTGGGGCTCCCTGCTCACTGGGGATTCTGCTTCTCCCTCTCTCATTCAGTGGTTCTTAGTAAATTCACCTACTTGTGTAACCATCATCATAATCAGTTACAGAACTTTTCATGACCCCCCAAAACTTTGTGCCCACCCACTGTAATTCTCCATTTGCCTCCATTTACCCCCAGGGAACCACTAATCCATGTCCATCTCTAAAGATTGCCCTATTTCATAGGACTTTTGTGAGAATGGAATCAGAGAACAAGTGGTCTTTTTGACTAATTTCTTTCAATTAGCATGTTTTCAGGGTTCATTCATGATGGAGCATGTATGAGTACTTAGTTTCTTTTTATGGATTTATAATATTCCATTTTATGTGAATTCCAGTCTCTATAAATAATACATTATTTACCCATTCATCAGTGGATGAACCTTTGACGATCATTTGGCATGATGACTAATGCCGTTATGAACCTTTGTGTACAAGTTCTTGTGTGTATGTATGTTTTCATTTCTCTTGAACTTAAACCCAGGAGAGGCACAGCTGGGTCACAGACTAACTCTGTGTTTAACCTTTTGAGCTGACTTTTGTATTCCCAAGTAGCTGCACCCTTTGCTGTTTTTTCCAGCAGGACACGAGGATTCCTATTTCTCCATATCCTTGACAACATTTGCGATTGTCAGTATCTTTTATTGCCACTATCCTGGGAGATGTGCAGTGGTATCTCCTGGTTTTGATTTGCATTACCCTGATGGCTGGTGATGTTGAGCATCCTTTCATGTGCTTAATAAGAAGATGAGTAATACTTTTTTTAAAAAAGTTTTTTTTTATTTGTGAGAAAGAGCATGAGCAGGGGGAGGGGCAGAAGGAGAGGGAGAAGAAGACTCCCCACTGTGTGGGGATCCCAACCTGGGGCTCAGTCCCAGGACCCTGGGATCATGACCTGAGCCAAAGGCAGACACTTACCCTACTGAGCCACCCAGGCATCCCCAAGACGAGTAATCCTGGCCAGAGGGGCCCTTTTTTTGCTCTCCTTGAAGTCTTGTAATGGATTCCTGAGCTCCACCCTTCTCTTGCTGGTCTCTGCCCTATCCCTGGAGCCCGCCCTGGCCTGCCAGTCCTCTCTTGGGCACGTGTGCTCTTTCTCAGTCACTGCCAGTGCTTCCGCTGCTTACCTGCGAGGTAGTTGGTAAGGGTGCTAGGTCATGACATGCAGCCCCTGCCTGCCACGCAGTTCTCCCTCCCAGCACTCCATGCTGTACACCCAGCACTTGGATAATCACTAGATCCGGTCATGGTTTTTGCCTATTACTGTTCTGAGTGTTTTTTCCTATTCCTATTAATCTAATGCTATCATCTTTCTGTATTCTGGGAATTCCTCAAAATTCCTTGCCCACAGGTGGATACCCCCAATTTAGAAAATATTTGTTCTCTCATTTCGGACCTTGAGGGGAGAGTGTATACATTTATCTTATATCATTTTGAACCAAAATCTTGATTCAGTCACCTTCATTTATTTGTCTTAGGTGATGAGATTATAAGAGCTTGGAGCAGTGCTTAGAACCTAGTAGGTGATTAATGAATGTTTGCTAAGTGTCAAGTTAGTGAAAGTTAAGTACTTTGGTCCATTAAGGTGCTCTTATAAAGATAGTGGACTAGGAAGATCCTAGGATCACTTCGTCCCATGGATCCACCTAGATAACATCCCCATCAGTGTAGATACCCCCCAAAGTGACCTGAAGACTGGCAGAACAAATTCTCCACAGCTAAACATAGAGAAGAGGCTATGTCAAAGAGGATAGGAAAGGTGAAGTCATGGTTGGAAGCCAGGTGGACCCATGGAACTGCATGGTGGGGAGGGACAGCATGGGCTCAGTGAGGGGAGAGGAGCAGACCCCATCCAGGCACCCCAGGTGTGAAGAACCTGCCCTGGGAAGATGGATCTCCATAACACTGGCTTTGAAAATTAGAGGGGCCTCACTTCATGAGTTCTTACAATCAGTGGGGCTTAACACCTAGAACTGTAAAAATCAACAGGCTTGGCTCTGGAAGAGCTGGGAGACCCAAGAGGAAACTGAGGCCCCACCCTTACAGAGATAGTAGAACTAACAACCCCCTGGAGATACAGCATAGAAATAGCAGTTTGATCAACTCCTTGGGTGTATGGGAAGGAGATTTATTTACTAATCTCAGAGTGTGTGCTGGAGGGGTGGTGTCTTTTGGGAGACTTCTCCAAGAACAAAGGAGCTGGTGGGAGCCATTTCTCTCCTCCATCCCCCAGCTTAGATACATGGACACTTGTGGGAACCAGTGTAGTATAACACTCTCCACCTAGCTTGCTAACAGTGTACTCCACCCCCACACTCTTCTATGGACCTACATCCTCCATCCTGGCCTGGGTGGTTTTCCTGGGCAGCAGCAGTTCCCTTCCTGCAGGGGACTGGTGCAGACCTTTCTGGCACTGCATGTCCCACTGCCATGTTTTCCTGCAGACCCATGCATTAACAACACAGGGACCAAACCCTGTCTACAACAGGCAAAGACAGCCACTGCAGACAGTTGGGACTGAAGGCAAATGCTACAATAGCAGGGTGCACATAGGAGACACCCCTGAAGCTCTAGGTTCTAATGAATAGGGAACACCACACAGAAGGGCTCTATAGGACCTGTCCTTCATAAGGCCACTAATTTCAAGAGCAGAAGACATAGCTGACTTTACTGACACACAGAAATGGAGAAACAGAGTTAGACAAAATCAGGAGACAGAAGAATCTGTCCCAAAGGAAAGAACGGGACACAATCACAGCAAGAGAGCTAAATGAAATGGAGATAAATAATATGCCTGATAGAGAATTTAAAGTAATGGTCATTAGGTATTCACTGGACTTGAGAAGAAAGTGGAGGACCTCAGTGAAACCCTCAATAAAGAGAAAACATTAAAAAGAACCAAGAGGAGATGAAAAACTCAGTAACTTAAAAATACACTAGAGGGGATAAATAGCAGACTAGGGGAAGTAGAAGAATGGGTCAGTGACCTGGAGGACAGAGATGGAAAGCAATCAAACTGAACATAAGTGAGAAAAAAGAATAATATAAAATGAACATAGATTAAGGGAACTCAGCAACACCATCAGGAGTAATGACATTAGCATTGTAGGGAATCCCAAAAGAACAAGAGAGAGAAAAGGGGACAGAAAATGTACTTGAAAAAATAATAGCTAAAAACTTCCCAATCTGGGAGAGGAAACAGAAATCCAGATCCAGGAGACAGACAGCTCCCACCAAATCAACGCAAGTAGGTCCACACCAAGATACATAGCATTTAAAATGACAAAAAAGTAGTGATAAAGAAGTAATTGTAAAAGCAATAAGATGAAACAGTTACATACCAGGGAAACCCAATCAGGCTGTGAGCTGATTTTTCTGCAGAAATTTTGCAGGCCAGAAGAGAGTGGCATGATACTTTCAAAGTGCTGAAAGAAAAAATCCTGCAGCCAAACAAACTCTATCCAGCAAGTCTGTCATTCAGAATAAAAAGAGAGATAGGGTTTCACAGACAAACAAAAGTTAAAAGAATTCACTAGCACCTAACCAGCCCTATAAGAAATTTTAAAGGGGAGGAGACTCTCTTTGTAGAAAAGAAAAACCATAAATACGAATAAGAAAAGTAGGAAGCACAAAAGCAGTAAATTAAGTATATATATAAAAACCAGTCAAAGGATTCATAAAATAAAAGGATGTAAAGTATGATGCCACATACTTAAAATGTGTTGGGGGAGAGGAGGAAAAATTTAGTGATTTAAGAATGAGTTCAACCATCAACTTATTACAAAATGCTATTATGCATAAGATGTTATATTTAAGCCTAACTGTAACCACAAATCAAAAACCAGTAGTAGGTATGCAAAAAATAAACAGTACTAAAAGTCCTTGCCACAGCAATCAGACAAAAAAAAAAAAAAAAAAAGAAAGAAAAAGAAAAGTCATCTAAGTTGGTAAGGAAGAAGTAAAATTTTCACTATTTGCAGTCGACATGATACTCTATATAGAGAACACTAACAACTCTACCAAAAAACTACTAGAACTGATGAACAAATTCAGTAAAGTCGTGGAATACAAAATACAGAATCCCATAGCATTTCTATATACTAATAATGAAGCAGCAGGAGGAAAAATGAAGAAAACAGTCTCATTTACAGTTGCACCAGAAATGGTAAGATACCTAGGAATAAACCTGACCAAAGTGGTAAAAGACCTGTACTCTGAAAACTAAAGTTGTTAAAAGAAATTGAAAATGACACAAATCCAAAGGCAGTCCATGCTCATGAATTGGGAAAACAAATTTGTTAAAATGTCCGTACTTCCCAAAGCAATCTACAGATTTAATGCAATCTCTATCAAAATACCAATAGCATTTTTCACAGAACTAAAGAAGACAATCCTAAAATTTGTATGGAAACACAAAAGACCCCAAATAGCCAAAGGAATCTTGAAAAAGAAGAACAAAGCCAGAGGTAACACAATCCCAGATTTCAAGATACACTACAAAGTTGAAGTAATCAAAACAGTATGGTACTGGCACAAAAATACACACATAGATCTATGGAACAGAATAGAAACCCCAGAAATAAACCCACAACTGTGTGGTCAATTAATCTTCAATAAAGCAGGAAAGAATATGCAATGGGAAAAAGACAGTCTCTTCAACAAATGGTGTTGGGGAAACTGGACAGCTACATGCAAAAGAATGACACTGGTCCACTTTCTTACACCCTATGCAAAAATTAACTCAAAATGGATTAAAGACCTAAATGTGAGACTCAAACATACAAATCCTAGAAGAGAGAGCAGTCAGTAATTTCTTTGACATTGGCATAGCAGCTTCTTTCAAGATACGTCTCTTTAGGCAAGAAAAACAAAAACAAAAATAAACTGTTGGGACTACACCAAAATAAAAAGCTTTTGCACAGCAAAGGAAACAATCAATAAAACGAAAAGACAACCTACTGAATGGAAGGAGGTATTTGCAAATGACATCTGATAAAATGTTAATATCCAAAATATACAAAGAACTCATACAATTCAACACCAAAAAAACCCCAAATAATCAAGTTAAAACAATGAACAGACATTTTTCTATAAAAGACATCCAGATGGCCAACAGACAGATGAAAATATACTCAATGTCACTCATCATCAGGGAAATGAAAATCAAAACTACAATGATATATCACCTCACATCTGTCAGAATAGCTAATATCAAAGACACAAGAAACAAGGTTGGCAAGAATGTGAGCAAAAAGAAAACCTGTGTATTGTTGGTGGGAATGCAAATTGATGCAGCCACTGTGGAAAACAGTATGGAGGTTCCTTAAAAAATTAGAAGTAGAGTTATCATATGATCCAGTGATCACACTACTGGGTATTTACCCAAAGAATATGAAAACACTAATTTGAAAAAAGATATATGCACCCCTATGTTTATTGCAGCATTATTTACAATAGCAAAGACATGGAAGCACCCCAAGTCTCCACTGATAGATGGAAGAAGATGTGGTGTATATAATGGACTATTACTCAGCCATAAAAAAGAAGGAAATCTTGCCATTTGCAACAACATGGATAGATCTAGACATATAGTAGTAAGTGAAATAAGTCAGAGAAAGACAAATACTATATAGTTTCATTCATATGTGACATTTAATTAAGAAAACAAGCAAATTAAAAAAGAGACAAACCCAAAAATCAGACTTAAATATAAAGAACACAGTGATGGTTACCAGAGGGCATGTGGGTGGAGGGATGGGGGAAATAGGTGATGGGGATTAGGAGTCCATTTACCATAAAGAGCAGTGAGTAATGGATAGATGTATTGAATCACTATATTGTAGACCCAGAACTAATATAACACTATATGTCAATTATACTGGAATTAAATTTTTTAAAAAAAATTTAAATAGATGCTCTTGTGGACTAAAAGTGTATTACCTCCTTGTGGGCCCTTATCATTTCCTGAACTTTTACAATAAATTACTTTTAAAATGTGGAGAATGCTTTTCTTAGGCTGTATCTAAATGAACTTCCCAAACAGGTTATTTTATAAGATTAACCTTGGTTTATGTGTTTTTCCCTCAGCAGTCACCTTTGTGCCAGTGTCCAAGGTGAATGGTCAGGTGGAGGTTGAGGACATCCTGGCAGCTGTCCGCCCAGCCACGTGCCTCGTGACTATCATGCTGGCCAATAACGAGACGGGTGTCATCATGGTGAGTTGGTTATCCTTCCCCTCCCCCCCCAAAGATTTCATGTATTTATTTGTCAGAGAGAGAGAGAGAGAACAATCAGGGGCTATGACAGGCAGAGGGAGATGCAGACTCCCTGCTCAGCAGGGAGCCTGACATGGTACTCAATCCCAGGACCCCAGGATCATGACCTGAGCCGAAAACAGACACTTAACCAACTAAGCCACCCCAGGTGCCCTGAGTTAGTTATCCTTCTAAGAAAATCTAGTGAGGAGGGAAAAAAAAGTCTAGTAGGAATGAAGGGGGCTCAGGCTCTACTTTATATTCTCATGCATCTCTCCCGAGGCCTCTTCTTTTTCTTCTTCTTCTTCTTTATTTTCGTTGTCTTTGTCCTCTTCATTTTGTCATCTTCGTCTTTGTCATTGTCTTCATCTTCTTTCTTCATCCTTCTTTCTTCCTTCCTTCTTCCTTCTTCCTTCCTCCTTCATTGTTCCTCCTTCTTCCTCCCTTCCTTCTTCCTTCTTCTTTCTTACTTCCTCCTCCCTTCCTTTCCTTTCTTTTCCTCCCTCCTTCCTCCTCCTCTTCCCTCTTCTTCCTCCTCTCCTCATTAATGACTCCTGATTTCTTTCATTCAGTTTTCATGAAATCAAAGCAATATATTCAACTCTTTTTTTTTTTTCTTCCCCTACTTCAGCCCATCTCTGAAATCAGTCAGCGAATTAAAGCCCTGAACCAAAAGCGGGCAACTTCCGGGCTGCCTGTCATTCTGCTACACACAGACGCGGCACAGGCCCTGGGGAAACGGCGCGTGGACGTGGAGGACCTGGGCGTGGACTTCCTGACCATCGTGGGGCACAAGGTGCATCCACAGAGGCCTCCTTCCCTCCATGACTTCAAGGCTCACCTTAGAGCAGAACCACAGCACCAGCAATCATCCATTTGTTGTCCAGTGCTCTCAGGGGACAAAGTGACAAAACTTGCAGCTCCCACCCTCACGAGTGGCAGGAGGAGAGACCAGCAGTAACCCAACCTGGGATAAGAGGGGGGTGGCCAGGCAGAGCTGTGGAGGGGTGTGGAGGCCTCAGGTGAGACAGGAGACAGGTGACTTCAGCCAGATACTGAGCAATCTCTGCATTGGGCAGAGAGTGCCTGTAGACCCCTCATCAGCCCACTCATAGGCCCCACCCCCAGGATGGAAGATGAGAGATTCAAGATGTTGCTTTCTCTAACTTGATTTAAAGTGCAACTTCTGAATGCAAAGGTTTGGTTATAGCAGCTCTTGTCTTCAAGGTGGTAGTGAAAACAGTAAACAAGAGTGAACACCCTTCTGAGACTTTGCTCATCTTTTTGGCAGCTGACTAGGACCTGAAATATTTTTAGTCCTCTGTGTTGAGGCATGGTGCTCAGCTAGTTTCTGAAGGAGTTTGTGTGCTGACCTGATACTGTGGCACTTAATGATTTTTGCACTGTCAGTTTGAAAACATGGAGTCCTACCCAGGAAAAACCCTTGACAGTCTCAAGTTCCAGCCCATCTCCTTTTACAAATTCTGTTCTGTGATGTGCAGTCAACCCTCTCAGGCTAGGAACAAGAGTCCAGGCTCTGCCCTGCACCCCCAAGGTTTGTGACTCTAACATGTCTGGAGTGGTGATGGGTAGCACAGCTACCGGGAAAGACACAGAGTCTTTCTCTTGTGCTTCTAAGCACTCAAAGTGCATACAAAGTGGGAACTCAGAAGGTTCTTGTTGAATAAATGGCTGATTTTTCCTTTCAGTTCTACGGTCCCAGGATTGGAGCACTTTATGTCCGAGGGCTTGGTGAACTTACACCTCTGTACCCTATGCTGTTTGGAGGTGGACAAGAACGGAATTTCAGGCCAGGGTAAGATAGAAGGTTAATGAAGTCTCTGACCTACCAGCCCAACTGTTGGCTTGGAGGGCGGTAGCTTTTCCTTGTCTCTTGGAAGAACTGTAATGGCACTTTCTACATCACTGCTGAGTCCGAATTTACTCCATTGATGGGTTCTGCACATTTACAGATCTTCAGTCTCTGTTGGGGTGATTCAAAGCTGGAGGCCTCCTGGCCGAGATGTTCTGCTGTTCTTATGATGATGGGATGAGCAGAGTTGCACAGAAGCACCTAGCTTCCTTTCTGACAGCTCCTGTGTCCCTGTGATATAAGCTGACATTGTACCCGGGGAATGAGGTGGTGCCAGGGCCACACCTTTTATCAGACATTCCAACAAGGAGAAACAGGAACAGCATGGTAGTGGGTTCCCTGGGTGTTCATTCACCTCTTTTATCCCTGACTAAGAGCTGAGAAAGCCTGTAACTCAGAAACACTGAGGACAGAAAAAAATGTCCAACCAAAACCAACTCTCTCTGGACAGTGGACCAGGAGCAGGACAGCTTAGCCAGACAGAGACCTTTTTTAAAATTAACATATAATGTATTATTAGTCCCAGGGATACAGGCCTGTGAATTGTCAGGCTGACACATTTCCCAGCACTCAGACAGAGAACTTTTACACAATACCCACTTTCCACTGGCCAATCACCACATGGTAAACTGCTGCCATCCCTACCCATGCCAGCAAAGGCAGAATAGGGAGCCCACACTTTCAACTGCAGCCTGTGACAAGATGTTCCCATACCCACACCAGGTGTGTCAGAGAGGGTCTGCCAGGGAGCCAGGACTTTCATCCTTGCCAGCCAGTAATGAGGTATCCCCATTGTGGTGTCAGTGGAGACCACAAGGGCTTCCATCCACAGCTTTACTGCCAAGGTATGTCCTCCCCCTAGTGTGTTGACACAGGCTGAGTAGGGAACCTCCACCTGGAAGCAATGAACTGGCATAATCCTCTCCCTGCCACAGCAGCATCAAAAAAAAAAGCCAGCTAAAACAGAAGGGTTAAGTAACATCCAGACTCTCATAACATAATATGAAAATGTCCAGGTTTCAATTGAAAACCATTCAACATATCAAGAACAAAAAAGATCTTAAATTGAATTTTTAAAAAAAGAAAAAAAGAGAGAGAGAGAATAGATTCCAGTACTGACACTGAGATGACAAATATGTTAGAATTATCTGACAAAGATTTTCAGGCAGACACAGGAAAAATTTTTCAATGAACAATTATAAACATACTTGAAATGCATGAAAGTGTCAACAAGGACAAAGAGAATATAAAGAAGAGCTAAGTGCAAATTTTAGAACTAAAAACTACAGCGACTAAAATAAGCACAGTGGATGTTCTACAGGTGCAGCTCAAGGAAAGAACCCTTGAACTGAGAGAGAACAATAGAATTACCCAATCTAAACAACAGGGAGGAACTAGACTGGAGGGGGAAAAAAAAAAGATAAACAACATACCTCAGGGACCTTCTGGGGATAGTAGCAGAAGATCTAACAAGCATCCTAGGAAGAGAGGAGAAAAGGTGGGATGAAAAAGAACTTGAAAAAATAATGGCTAAAAATGTCCCAAATTTGGCAAGAGACATAAACCTACAGATTCAAGAAACTGAACAAACATCAAGCAGGAGAAACCACTAGAAATCCATGCCAAGGCACATAGTTAAACTTCCAAAAATGGAAGGCAAAGAAAAAAATCTTGAAAGCAGAGGGAAAAAATGACACCTTTCCTACAGGGTAAAAATAATTCAAATAGCAGTGTATTTCTCATCAGAAACCTTGGAGTCCAGAAGGAAGTGATGCAATATTTTGCAAGTGTTGAAAGCTTTGTCAAGCCAGAATCCTATACACAGAAGAAATATCCTTCAGAAATAAAGGGAAAAATCAAAACAGTCTCAAATAAAGGAAAACTAACAGAATTTTTCACCAGAAGACCTATGCTGAAAATGATTAAAAGAAGTTTAATTTTTTTTTAAAGATTTTATTTATTTATTTGACAGAGACCACAAGTAGGCAGAGAGAGGGAGAGAGAAGCCAGAAAAGAAGTAGTAAAAGAAGGGAAACTGGAATATCAGAAGAAAGAAAGAGCAGGGTAAGCAAAGTATATGGTCTCATGGGTCATGAGATTGAGCCCTGTATCCGGCTCCATGCTCAGCAGGGAGTCTGCTTAAGATTCTCTCCCTCTGCCCCTCCCTTCACTTGTGTTTGTGTGTGCGTGCTCTTGTTCTCTCTCAAATAAATGTTAAAAAAAAACTAAAAAAGCCCCAACTGCAGTTGACCCTTGAACAAAATAGGGATTAGTGTGCACTGCACACTGCACAGTTGAAAATCTCCGTGTAACTTTTAACCTCATAAAGCTTAACTGCTAATAGCCCACTGTGGACAGGAAGCCTTACTGACAACATAAGTTATCAGTTAACACATTATTTTGTGTGTTATATTTATTATATATTATTTCCTCCTGATAAAGTATGCTAGCAAAAAGAAAATGTTAAGATAATTGTAAAGAGAAGAAAATACATTTATTGCAGTTCAAACCTGGGTTGTTCAGGGGTCAACTATATGTGATACCTATAAGAAACTCACCTCAAATATATTGATAGAGGGAGGTTGAAATTTTAAACTGGAAAAATATGTGTCAAAAAAACATTAATCAAAGGAAAGCAGGAATGGCTATATATTAGATAAAGGAGACTCTAGAGCAGAGCAAATTACCAGAGACACAAAGGGGACATTATATACTGATGCGAGTCAGTCCACCAAGAAGGCCTAGCAATCCTAAATGATGATGGTGTACACAACAGAACTGCAGAGTATGAGGGGCAAAAACATTGAACTGAAAAGAGAAACAGACAAATCCACAATTACAGATAGAGACTTCCCTCCACAGTGGATACAACAACTAGATAAAATCAGGCAGGATATGGAAGAACTCACTAACAGCCAAAAGCCAACAGGACCTAACTGAGGTGTTTAGAACATTTCACCCTACAACAGATTCAAGCAACAGCAAAATACGTATTTTTTTTTTAATTTTAAGATTTTATTTGTTTCCAGGGAAAGAGTGAGAGAGAGAGAAAGTGCAAGCAGTGGGGAGCAGCAGGCGGAGGGGAAAGCAGGATCCCCACTGAGCAAGGAGCCTGATGCAGGACTGGGTCCTAAGATGATGGGATCATGACCTGAGCCGAAGGCAGATGATCAACAGACTGAGCCACCCAGGTGTCCCCAAAATACATATTCTTTACAAGAGTCACAGAAGATGCACTAAGATAGACCATGTCCTGTGTCATTAAACAAACCATTACATTTGAAGAACTGGAATCATACAGAGTGTTTTTCATCACAGTGAACTCAAACCAGAAATCAATAACTGGAAGGTATAGGAAAATCTCCAAACACTTAGAAACAAACAACACCCTCTACATAAACCATAAACCATGGGTCAAACAAGAAGGCTCAAAAAAATTAAATACATTGAAATGAATGAAAATGAAAATACTCCTTATCAAAATTTGTGAGACAGCTAAAGCCTGGCTGAGAGGGAAATTTATAGCACTGAATGTATGTGTTAAAAAAGATGATGACTCTTGGGGCACCTGGGTGGCTCAGTCAGTTAAGCATCTGACTCTTGATGTCATCCCAGGTCATGATATCAGGGTCTTGAGGTCAAGCCCCATATTGGGCTCTGAGCTCAGTGGGGAGTCTGCTTGAGTTCTCTCTCTCCCTGTCCCTTTGCCCCTCCCCTACTGACAGGCACTCCCAGAATAAATAAATAAATAAATAAATCTTAATTGAAAAAAAAAAAAAAGATGACTCTGAAGTCAATAAGCTTTCACCTGAAAAACTTAGAAAAAGTAGAGCAGGGCGCCTGGGTGGCTCAGTGGGTTAGGCCGCTGCCTTTGGCTCAGGTCATGATCTCAGGGTCCTGGGATCGAGGCCCACATCGGGCTCTCTGCTCAGCAGAGAGCCTGCTTCCTCCTCTCTCTCTGCCTGCTTGTGATCTCGCTCTGTCAAATAAATAAATAAAATCTTTAAAAAAAAAAAAAAAAGTAGAGCAAAATAACTCCAAACCAAACATAAGGAAATACTAGAGAACAGAAATTAGTGAAATTGAAAACGAGAATAATTTTTTAAATATTGTATTTCTTTTTAGTGAGAGAGAATGAGAACAGTGGGAGGGGCAGAGGATGATATTCTCTGCTTAGTGCAGAGTCTTTTGGAAGGCTTGATCCCATGACCCTGTGATCATAACCCAAGCCAAAATCAAAAGTCAGGAGCTGAACCAGTTGAGTCACCCAGACACCCTGAACACAAAAATAATATTTAAAAAATAATTGAAGAAATAGCCTTTTAGAAATATTGAGAAAACTGACAAATCCCTCACTATATTGTACACTTATAACTAACATAACAATGTATGTTAAGTATACTGGAATGAAAAGAAAAAATAATTTTTAAAAACCTGATAAACATCTAGGAAGACTGACAAAAAAAGGAAGGAAGAAATATATTGCCGATATCAAATTTGACAATTCAGATGAAGTGGAATACTTTATCAAAAAACAAATTACAACAACTCAGGGGCGCTTGGGTGGCTCAGTGGGTTAAAGCCTCTGCCTTCGGCTCAGGTCATGGTCTCAGGGTCCTGGGATCGAGCCCCGCATCGGGCTTTCTGCTCAGCAGGGAGCCTGCTTTCCTTCCTCTCTCTCTGCCTGCCTCTCTGCCTACTTGTGATCTCTGTCAAATAAATAAATAAATAAATAATTTTTTTTTGAAAATTACCACAACTCACCTAATAACAACTCACCTTGATAATTTTTTTTTAAAGATTTTATTTGTTTGACAGACAGAGATCACAAGTAGGCAGAGAGGCAGGCAGAGAGAGAGGAGGAAGTTGGCTCCCTGCTGAGCCCCAATGCGGGGCTCGATCCCTGGACCCTGGGATCATGACTTGAGCCGAAGGCAGAGGCTTTAACTCACTGAGCCACCCAGGCACCCCAACACTTGATCATTTAAATAGCTTTATAATTATTAGGAAAAGGAAATTAACTTTGTAATTTTAAAACTCCCCCAAAAGAAATCTCTAGGTCCAGATAATTTCACAGGAAAATCATGCCAAACATTTTTTTTAAAAGATTTTATTTGTTTATTTGACAGACAGAGATCACAAGTAGACAGAGAGGCAGGCAGAGAGAGAGAGAGAGGGAAGCAGGCTCCCTGCTGAGCAAAGAGCCCGATGCGGGACTCGATCCCAGGACCCTGAGATTATGACCTGAGCCAAAGGCAGCGGTTTAACCCACTGAGCCACCCAGGCGCCCTCATGCCAAACATTTAAAGAATTAACACCATTTCTATGCAGTCTCTTCCAGAAAAATAGGAGGAGGAAACATTTCCCTGGTTCATTTTATCAATTTATACTAAAACCAGATAAAGATGGTACAAAAAAATAAAACTATGAACCACATATCTCTCATGAATTTAGAATCAGAAGTTTTTAACAAAATATTAGCAAGTGGAATTCAGCAATATATAAAAAATAATATATGCATCATGATGGAGTTTATTCCAAGGATGCAAGGCTGTTTCAGTATTTCAAAATCAATCAATGTAATGTAGCATATTAAAGAAGAAAAATTGGGGTACCTGGGTGACTCCATCGGTTAAGCATCTGATCCTTGATCTCAGCTCAGGTCTTGATCTCAGGATTGTGAGTTCAGGCCCCATGCTAGGCTCCACACTGGGCATGAAGCCTACTTTAAAAAAGAAGAAAAATAACACAATTTAATGCAGAAAAAGCATTAATAAGATTTAACATTAATTTATTTTAAAAAAAACCTCACAGTATGACTAGAGGGGAACTTCAGCTTGGAAAGAGCATTTAGAAAAAAATCCTATAGTCAATATTACACTCAACAGTGTAGGCCTTTACTCAACAGTAAAGGCCTGAATGTTCTACTGCTATGACCAGGAGCAAGACGAGGATGCCCATTCTCACTTCTTTTTCAGCAGGGCTAGGAGTTCTAGTCAGTGCAGAAGTCAAGAAAAGGAAATATAAGGAATACAGTTTGGAAAGGAAGAGGTAAAACTGCCCCTTTTTGTAGATCACATGATGGTCTCTGTCCCAAGGAACAGATAAGAAAACTCCTAGGACTGATAAGTGAATTCAGCAAGATCACAGGTTATCAGAGAAACATACAAAAATTGATTCTATTTCTGCATTCTGGTAATGAACATCTGAACAACAAAATTTAAAAATACAGTACGATTGATAATCACTCAGAAATATTCAGATATAGGACTTGAAAGCTGACAACTACTAATGTGGCTAAAAGAAAGCAAAGATCGAAATACATGGAGAGACATACTATGTTCATGGGTCAAAAGACTCAATATTGTAAAGGTCAGTTCTCCCCAAATTGATAAATCAGTTTAGCCCAATTTCTATCAAAGCCCAGCAAGCAGACCAGTGGACCAGAATAGATACAACCAGAAATATGCCCACATGATTTTCTGACAAAGATATTAAAGTAATTTGGTGGAGGAAAGACACTCTTAACAGATGGCACCGGAGCAATTAGACATCCTTAGGCAGAAGATGATCCTCAACCCAAGTCTCACACCTTGTAAAATATTAACTCAGGATACATGTGAACTTATATGTGAAGGAAAAAACTTTAAACTTTTAGAGGGAAAAAAAACCCAGGAAAACATCCTCAGGCTCTAGGCCTCAGCAAAGAAATCTTAGACTTGGTACCAAAAACGTCCATAAAAGGGAAAATTGGTACTTGAACTTCATCAAAATTTAAACCATTCACCCTGCAAAATAATTTAAGAGGAGACAAGCTATGCACTAGAATATATCCTCAAGGGACTAGTATCTAGAATACATAAGGGAAACTCTCAAAATTCAACAGCCAACACCCCCAGACAATTCAGTCACATAACGGGCAAAAGACAGTCACAGACATTTCACCAAAGAGGATAGACATATAGCAAATAAGCATGTGAGAAGACCTTGAACATTTTTAGCTGTTAGGGAAATGCAAATTAAAACCACAGTGAGACATCACACCTACCACAACGGCTAAAACAAAAACCAGAGACAACACAGAGTGCACTGATGACACAGATGTTTCACTCAAACGTGGCCGATAGGAATGGCCATGGGACAGCAGCTGTGGAAGACAGTTTGGCATTTTCTCCTAAAACTAGATATGCACCCACCATCCCATCTAGGAATTTTACTCCTGGACACTTAGAGACATGAAGACTTGAGTTCACACAAGAGCCTGAGCACAAGTGTGTCTAGCAGCTTTATTGGCAATGGCCGCCAACTGCAAGGGGCCCAGATATCCTTTAATGAGACTTAACAGGCTGCGGCACAGTTTGCATGGACACTGCTCAGTAATGGAAAGGGAGTAGCTGCTGATGCGCACAATAGCCTGGAAGGAATGTCCACAGAATGATGCAGAGTGGAACAAGCCTGTCCCCCAAAATGATAACTCGGGTTCCATCTACACGACATTCTTGAAATGATGGAATTAGAGATGGAGAACAGATTAGCAGCTGCCCGTGGCTAAGGAAGGTGTGGGGCCGAAGGCAAGCAGGTCTGAGTATAAAAGGCTGACAGGAGGGACCTTTGAGGTGGTGGAAATGTTCTGTATCTCATCTGTATCCTGATTGTGCTCTTGTACTACAGTGTTACTGGGGAGAAGCTGAGTAATGGGTACACAGGATGTCTCTGTATTATTTCTTTTAATCACATATTAATATATGTGATTAACATAATCACATATATTAATGAAAATTAATTAAAAAAGAAGAAGAAGTAGAACACCATGTGTTCAGGAAGCCCTAATAGGGTGGCTCAGTGTGTGGACTGGGAGTGGGAAGCAGGGTTTGCAGGACTCCAGACGGAGGCAGAGGTGGCTGACGGAATGCTTGGGGGTAGGGAGGATGGGACAGGTGCCGGGTTCTACACAGAGTCCCCTCTCTTCCACCTGGGCAGCCCCTCCAGGCACTCACAAGGCAGAGACCTTGAGGGATGCTCTTGGTCTGGCCATGCTATCCCGCGGATGAGGGGTGTGAGACCCAGAGAGGGGATGGCATTAGGACTCCATGTATAGGACAAGCTCAGACATCTGGATTCTCCACGCAGAGCTCCTTGCTCTTCCCCAGACCACCCCAGGTGCCAGAACCTGTCTCCAGGAACAGAACTGACCAATGAACTTGTCAAAGGGAGATCAGCAGGATCACGTTACCTGTAATGCCCTGTGTTCCTGTTTGCTTATCTTGTTATCTGCTGGTCAGTGAGCAGCAGCCAGCTCCAAAGGTTTAAGCAAACTTCAGCCCAAACTGAAAATTCAGAAAATTATGACGTTAGCGATTTATTTTGTTTTTCTTGAAAATAGAGTGAAGAGTTGTGTTTTCAGCTTGTTAGGTCGGAGTGTGAGCCTCCGGTCTGCAGGGGTCCCGCAGCCCCTTCCTGCACATGCACAGTGTTTAGTAACCCACGACTCATTCCACGTGACAGTCAAGAGCGCAACTGATTGGCCAGCTGATGGGAACAGAGTGGAATTGGGCTCTCTGACCCTTGCTGGGTTCGACAGGGGGGCCCTGGCTCTGCAGCTGGAGGAGGGGTTACTGCACAGGAGAAGGGTCCAGACAGAATCATCCCTGAGGACACCCAGGGATTGTCCCAGGGTTGCCCCAGGTGGGCCATGGCGATGGTGCCTGGACCAAGGAAGCTTAGCATTGGAGGGTTGGGGGGCCGCAACCGCCACGGAGGCGAGCACGCGGCCCCTGCCTGGGAAAGGTGCAGGTGTGATTCTGGTTCCAGCTGAACTCATGACTTTAACAGACCAGACTCCATCCTGGGACACTGGTTCATTGCTCTGAGTGGAAATAGGACTGACTCCCTTGTCTCTTGCAGGACAGAGAATACGCCGATGATTGCCGGCCTTGGGAAGGTAAGCCTCGGTGAGCCGGGGCTCATGGAGCCAGCGCTTTGTCTCCGGTTCGGGAGAACTGGAGTCTTCCCCGGGCCCAGTCGCCTTTACTCCCACTTGCCCGCCCGGCGCACAGGACTCCCGACCCTGGACATGGGGTAGGGGGCAGGTTCCCCCACAGGGCAGGTCTGTGGCACCAGCCAGGCGTCCCACTCTTGAACTCGATTCTGACACTGGCTACCTGGAGTCGGCGTCAGAGCCCACAGGTCAGGGCTCAGGCCCATGCACTGGCCTGCCCAGACCCCCTCAGACTCCAGGCCTAAGTCCCAGGTTTCACCATGTGCCTCACTCTGGCTGGTTTCTCCTCTGCCCTGGCCAGGCATTGGCCTCCTCACCTGCCAGGGGCCTCCCAGAATCGTCCCGGCCTCCTGTCCACAGCTGCTCCCTTGTGGCACTCACCCTGTCCTGCAGCTCCACCAGCCTGTGCTCAGGGCTTTGAACTTGGCATCTCAGGGCAGGTCCTGACCTTTCTTCTGAGAGACGAAGGTCCCCGCCTGCTTATTGGACATTCCCTCCGGGCCCATGGGTGTGTGTGTGTGTCCTCCCTGTTTTCCTTCCCTCCCCATCCTGCCTCCTGCCATCCTGGACCTCACTGTGGAAGTCTAGGCAGTGCCTCAGTCCCACCTGGTCCTTGGCTCCCTCACTGATGAGCAGGCAGTCTGTCTGTCCTGTCTCCACAAGATGTCAAGATCTGTGTCTTCTGTGTCTCTGTGGCCACTGACTCTGGACCCGGTCGTCCCCATCTGCAATCTGGACGCCTGCCGTGGTCCCTTCCACTCTGCACAGCAACCAGAATGATCATTACATGTGCAAGTCAGGGCATCTCGCCTCTTTCTTAAACCCACGTGCATCTGTGCTGCTGCACTTAGTGCCTGACCCCACCTGTTGTGGGGTGCTGGGGCCCTGTCCCCCTTGGTCACTCCATCCCAGGAGTGCACTTGCCTCTTCCTTCACCATGGCCATGAGCACCCTAGCTCATGCACTGTCAGCTTCATGCCCACCCTGCGTGACCCGTGCACCCGCCAGAGTGCTCTCCTCATTCGGTATGATGCTGTTCCCTCTTCCCTTCCGCCCTTGGTCTCTGGGCTGGTTGTGCCTTGAGAACTGGGAGTGCTCTTTGCTATCACGGGCAGTTATCTCTGGTGCCTGGAGGTAGCTGGAAGCACCTGGTAAAGTAAATTCCTGCTGAACAAGGGAAGATAACCCTTCTCAGGCTCCTATCAAGCCTCCCCCCCCGCCCCCCGTCTCCTGGCCGCACTCAGTAAATACCAACGGTCCCCGATGTTCCAGGAAGAGAGCAGTTGAGGAAATGTCACTTCTCTATCATCAGGAAATCTCACCTCTGCTCTGGAAGGCTGTTTTATTCTCCTTGCTTTATGACAGTTGAACATGCTGTCTCACATTGCCGCCGTCCCTGTCCCCAGGCCGCTGAGCTGGTGACTAGGAACTGCGAGGCTTATGAGGCCCACATGAGAGATGTTCGAGACTACCTGGAGGAGCGGCTGGTGGTGAGCCTGGGGCCCGTGAGAGTGGGGCAGCCTGAAGTCTGGGGGTCCCATGCTTCCTCCAGCAAGCTGAGGGTCCGGGTTGGTACCGCCCCAGGCAGCATCCAGGATGAGGATGGGGGTTGTTTGGAACTTGGTCCGGGGACCCTGGGGACTACTCCAGTCAGGGTAGAGGCTAGAGGACAGAAGCCTGAGTCAGGAGAGCCCCCCAGAGTCCCCAAGGT
The DNA here is from genome assembly GCF_020171115.1 of Neogale vison. Lineage (NCBI taxonomy): Eukaryota > Metazoa > Chordata > Mammalia > Carnivora > Mustelidae > Neogale > Neogale vison. The sequence goes on from NC_058093.1 coordinate 44,951,341, forward strand.
GGGCGCTGGACAAGTGGCTAATCTTCAAAGAGGCATGTTAGGAATACACTGGAGCTTGGTTTTTCGGTGGTCGTATGGTGGAGGGTCACACGTATTTGGAATTTTTTTCTCCTATTAATTTTGCTTTCTAGGGGGTCCCTGTAATTATTATAGATAGATGCTTATGGATGAACTAATTAATTTATGTGTCAAGGTTGAGATTTTGTTTTCCAGAAAAGGCTCAAGCTCAGACATTAGTTGGGGGTGGGGAGTGGGGAGGCTGGTGTGCGCTTTGAAACTATCTCTGAAGTCTTCATTGCCTTTTCAGGCTGAATTTGATAAGCAGAGAATCCATCTAAACAGCCAATTTCCAGGGACTGAGCGACTCCCCAACACGTGCAACTTTTCCATCCGGGGACCCCAGCTTCAAGGTGACAAGGGTCTCCTGGTCCCCGTGTAGGGTGGTGGTAGCAGAGCAGCCCCCTAGGGTGGGTGTCCCCAGAAGGCGGGACTGATCTGGCCATTTCCTGCTCTCCCTGCCCGGGCTCTTCACGTGGTGCCGGGGGGCTTGCCGTTGTGCCCCGCACTCGTGAGCACTGAAGCAGAGAGGGATGATGAGACTGAATTCTGGGATCCCTCCTCCATTTCCGTCAGCAAGTTTGACAGACGTGATGAGGACCAGGGAGAGGAGAGGCAGTCAACTTTAAAATTTGGCTCAGAGTCAGGATGACGTGCACACCTGTGGGGCTCTCAGTTCCCTCGCTAACTGCCTCCAGCCTGGGGACCAGCAGGATCGCTGGAATCCAGAAGACAAAACACGGCTCACCCGGGGCGCTGACCAGCCGTGTTCCACCGAGAGGAAATTCTGTGCCCTGAGCAGGAGGGAAGCACGTCCGCAGAGCACAGAGCGGTTTGGGGGAAGTTCCTAGGGGAGAGGGGGTTGCTCCCTCTGTCTCCCTGGATGGCGCGGGGAGCACTGTGTGTCTGCACCAGACTGGCCCTGGGCAGGTGTCACTGTGCTGGGGGATGGGACCCTGCACTGGGAAGCCGCCTCGCTGCTGGCCGCTGCTCCAGCTCTTCTTGCTGTGGGAAGAAGAGCACATCAAGTCCTCACCCCTGTGTTTGTGGGGATAGATGTATTGTTTTCAGTGAGGCCCGTGTCCATTTAAATGAGACAGATTCTTTTAATTAGGCCAGTGGCTTTATTACTCTAATATCTGTGCTTGTGAAAGTAGAGGGACGTGCCTTCCGGCTTAACCAAAACAGCCCCCCAGTGTCTCCACCTCTAGAAAACACAGATGTTAAGTTGTCCCAGCCATGGGACAACAAAGTAGGAAGTGAGGCAGCCGATGAGAGTTCTGGGGTCTTCTTCGGCCACTGACCGGAAATAACATGTTCGAGGCCAGATTTTAGGGTGGAATCGTGTCTGGGAGGAAGCATCTTGTCTGGATCCTGCTGCACTGTCACCGGGGATGAGCCAGCCTGGGCCCTGGGCCACCCCCCAACCCCAGGGGGCCCAAGGGAGGGAGTCTCCAAACTTGCAGCAGGGCAGAGGGGAGGCGGACAGGTGGGGCCCCGCTGGCATACTCTGCCCACAGCCACATGCCGTGTCTCCCCAGGGCGTGCAGTGCTGGCCCAGTGCAGGACGCTGCTGGCCAGCGTGGGGGCTGCATGCCACTCGGACCACGTGGACCGGTAAGTGCCCCGCGCCTGAGCCACAGTATCCAGTGCCTGTCTGCCAGATGGCCAGAGGAGGCTGCTGGGCCTGGGGCTTCCAAGGGGAGGAGGGGAAGCTGCAGCCTCAGTGGGGGTCAGCTGGGAGGAGCTAGGCAGGCTGCAGGAGCTCCCTCTGTCCTGGGAAAGTGAGAGGCTCTGGGAGGGTTGTGACAGGACAGGTTGGTTCCAGGTGGCCCTGCCTAGTGCAGGGCGATCCCAGGAGAGCAGCCCCATTGAGTGGCTGTGGCCAGGGCAGGAGGGGAGGATGTGAAGCCCGGGCACCCGAGACTGGCCTAACCCTGTGGAGGAAGAGCAGGGCCACGGTTTTTCACTCACCATGAGCAGGGGGCCTGCAGAGCTGGGTGTGGTGCTGGGTGAGGCTGCCAGGACCCTAGAAGGAGCCAGGCCATGGTCAGCAGTGGGCTGTCTGGGAGTCTGGCTGGCGTGGTGCATGAGCCCCTCAGGCCAGGGGGCTCCCAGGGTCCAAGGGCTGGGCTGATGACCAGGCCCAGTCATGGTTCAGAGGTCTGTCAGGGAGGGCTGCACGAAGGTGGGGGAGGCCAGGAGCCGGCAGGTGGCAGCCTGAGTGGCCAAGTGGCTGTCAGGGGCAGTGAGGCGGGGCAAGCGTGGACTGCAGGAGGGCGCTCACAGAATGCTCCCCCAGCCCTCCAGAAGGGATCTGTGTGGCCCATTTCCCAGACAGGGTTGCTGAGGCGGGTGTAGTCTGTGGTCTCACCAGCCACAAGGTGAAGGGGAGGGGACGAGGGGCAGGAGGAGGGGCTGGGGTGTAGCTGGGTTGGGGGCGGGTGTCTGATGTGGCCCCTGTGAGGGTGGGAGGGGGGGTGCCCCCTGGAATAGGAATGAGACCACCCACCCAGGGGAGTGCAGGGGGCCAGGAGCTGTGGGCCCTGTCCCTTCTCTCCCCTGCTCTGCAGGGGCCTCTGGTCCGGACCCTCAGGAACTGCAGCGATTCAAGTCCCTGCTCCCACCTAGCCCTGTGCACGGGGAGGGGGGCATTTGTGTGGGTGGCTTTCAGGAGCTCTGTAATGTGACAGAGACCTTGGCTGCGCTGCTTCTGCCCGGGGCCTGTGTGTGTGGGCACCTTGGGTGCCCGCTGGCCCTTGATCTGCACACCTGCTAGGGTTGGTGGCGGTGGGGAGGGAGGGGAAGTGGGGGGTGCCAGAGCTGCCAGGAACTCTGGCGATGCCCTCGGTTGTGCTTCCATCTCCTCTGAGACCCAGGGAGCACAGAGAGCTGACACAGGCTCTCACCACCCCCCAGGCCATCCCCAGTGCTGCTGAGCTGTGGTATTCCCTTCGACGTGGCCAGGAACGCGCTCCGGCTCAGCGTGGGCCGCAGCACCACCAGGGCCGAGGTGGACCTCGTTGTGCAGGACCTGAAACAGGCCGTGGCCCGGCTGGAGTGCCAGGCCTAGCGCCAAGGACGCCCCCCATAGGAAGCCCTTCCAAGTGCTGGGCCAGGATGGCTCTCCTCCTAATTTGTCCCAGAGTGTCTGACATGGTGTCAGGCAGTGGGTGCGCTCATTCCCCATCCCTGTCTCCCCGTTCCCTGTCCTCCATCCCCGGGTCAGCAGAGAGCCCGTCTGTTGGGCAGCAGACCCGACGGGCCGCACACACCTGTGTGGGACTGTCCCTGCTGCCCGGTGGTACAGGTTGAAGCAGAAGCATCCCCTGTGGGGAGCTGGGAGCGCTACCCTCCTGGAAGGGAGCATTTCCCCTGGAAGATAAAATCCTAGTATTGTAGACCATTGTCACTTGCTACCATGAACATAGGAAACCTGATTTTTGCTGCAGTCATGGCCTCCCCTGCCTGTTGGTGCTGAGGTCCATCCACCCCTGGGCCCTCTGATCTCACTCTGCCCTTCCCAAGCCCTTCCTCCGCAGGGGGGCCACCAAGATCAGCCCCCTGCCCCGTATCCCCCAACTTGCCCACCCTACCTGACCTCCTCACTCAGCCTGGTGGCCACCCAGAGCCCCCAAAGCCCCCAAGTCCCCCTTCCTTTTTCCTGTGGTCATTCACTCAGTGTTCCAGCTCCGGTGTGGGAGTTGGGAGGCAACCAGGATTACGTGACCCCTGGTGGCTCCTGTGGTGGGAAATCTGCCCATCCCCTGCTCCGCTCCATCATAATATTGTTCCCAGATGGGTTCTTCTGTCTTCACCAAGGCTCTGTGACATCCCGATGTGATGTCCTCTGTGACATCCCGATGCACAGAGGGTGTGACTCACAGAGACCCTTTGCATAGGATCAATTTCTTAGCCGAACACTTTTAACGTGTGGTTTTAAGGTGCCAAGAACTTCATGATGACTCTGAGGAAACCACTGTCAGAAATTCAGTGAACTAATAAAATATTCCAGTGCTGGTATTAGACGTTGACAGTCTCTCTATTGGGCCCTTCTCTGGGGCTCACTGGTGTGTCTGAGCTGGTGTGGGAGGGGCACGTAGTGACCCCAGTTTATCGCTGGCGATCAGGCTTCAGCTGAAGAAATTTGCTTGAGATTGTGTCTCTGCAAGTCCCTAGAAAACGGGTCACCAAAGTCAGCATCCTGCTGCCTCCAGGCAGAGGCCTTGCTGATCCCAATGGGCCCGGGAAAAAGCCGTGGGTGCCCAGCACCACTGAAGGGAAGAGTCTGGGAAAAGAGGCGTGGCTGCCCTCAAGGAAGCCCCTTGACCTTCAGCCACAGCCTCAGAGACCCTCACTTGCCTCTGAAGCCTTCCTGTCCCATGTTAGGGCCCTGGGCCCACAGCTGCCTCTGGCGAGCTGCTGTTCCTCAGACTTTCATGGAGCTATAGGGTCCTAGGCCAGCCGAGGGCCAGGATCCCGCACAGCGCTGCCAGCAGGCAGGTGGGCCCTGGGATCCTGGGGTGAAGGCCTCGCGGAACTCCAGCACACGTGGTCATCAGTTCCCCAGAGAGGCTCCCCTGCCGTTGACGGGTCTCCCGCTGTGGATGGGTCTCCCTTCCGTGAGAAGAGGCTCTCGGGGCTGCTGCCCAGACGAGAGGAAGCATGTGCTGGGGAGCCTACTGCCTTCCTGGAAGGATCCTGGGAACTAGAAACACCCACTAGACACAGGAAGTCCGTCTCAGGGTGAGAGACACGGCACATATCCCCAGTGCTTGCTCGGAAAGAAGACGAGGCCCAACCCAGTCACAATAAGCATCTGCTGGCCAGCACCCACCCCTGACCTGACGCCAGGGCAGACCCTGCCCCCAGACCCCGAACACTCTGCCCACCACAGCCCTGGGCACTGGGGAGTGGCTGTGGTAGGGCTGCGAGGCCCAGGCTCCAAGGCCTGCCCGCCCTGTCCCCGCCCCCCGCCCCCCGCCGTCTCCCATCTGCCCTGTGCACCGCTTATCGGGTAACAGGAGCTGGGAGCTCCGTCCACGCCTGAAACAGGAAGCCCGGGCCTGTGCGTAAGCCGCCGAGAGCCACCAGTGGACTGGGCTGGAGGATGGAGGAGCAGCAGGCGCTCACGGCTGCCAAGGACGGGGACCTGGCCACCCTGAAGCGGCTGCTGGAGGCCGGGGCCCTGGGCCCGGGCATCGTTGACGCCCTGGGGGCTGGCCTGGTGCATCACGCTAGCCGGGCTGGCCACCTGGCCTGTGTCAAGTTCCTGGTACAGCAGGCCAAGCTGCCCGGCAACCAGCGGGCCCACAACGGGGCCACCCCAGCACATGACGCCGCGGCCACTGGCAGCCTGGCTGAGCTCTGCTGGCTGGTGCGTGACGGAGGCTGCGGGCTGCAGGTGAGTGCGGCGAGCCTGTGAGAGGGGCTGATGTCCATGTGGACTGAGGGAGCAGCAGCCAGGAAGTCCTAGGGACTCGGTGTGCATGGCATGGGCACACCCGCCTGCCCCCAAACCAGCACCAACTCCCAGGCTGGCACAGAGCAGCTCTCCCCCTGCCCTCCCCCAGGTCAGAGCGCCTGGCCTCACCTGGCCAGTGGAGCCTGCCAGGGTTTCCATCAGCCCGGATCTGGGGGCTTGTTTCCCAAAGGGTCCACACAGGATTGTGTAGAGGAGCATGGAGGGCACGCAGGCTCAGGAGCTGGGGCCCGGCTTGTACAGCTGGAGGCCTCGGTGCCTGACAGCCCAGGCCCTACTGTGGGGGGCAGTGGGAAGAAGGAGGGTCTCCAGGCTCAGGGATTATCTAGGCAATGGCATTTCCAGCAGCGCCCATCCTCTCCCTTTTCCTGCCCACCTGGGGTCCCTTTGTGCAGTTGGAGGACGTGGGACAGTGGGCGAGCTCCAATGGGGCATGTAAGGGCACTCTCCGAGAAGGGGTGCTGGGTCCCAGACAGGGAGGACTCATGGGTCCCATCGGCTCTTCCCACAACCCGGGAGGCGGGGTGGGGGAGCGGTGCCCATTTCTGTGCCTGGGGGCATGCCCAGGCCTGCCAGCTGCTTGCCGTGGGAATGCTTCCAGTGAGAGGACTTGTGTCTGGCAGGCGGGTGCTCAGCACCCATCAGGGACAGAGGCCCAGAGGTAGGGCCCTGGGACAGGCAGCAGGCCACAGAGCCCGACATGGACAAGGCTGGGCCTGTGGAAGGTCTTCCCACTACGAGCCGAGGATAGAAAGGGCTGTGACTGCCCTCGAGAGAGGGGCCCGGGAGCAGCGGGATCATGGGTTTGGACTCAGAAGACCTGGACTTGTGTCCCCCGCCATGCCTTTTCCTCTGAGCAGGCCACTCGGCTTAGCTGGCAGGAAGGGAAGAGCATGCGGGCAGGGTGGCGGGCTCCTGGGCGCTGTGACTGCCCTGCCAGGACAGGTCCCAGCCAGCCACAGAAGGCCACCTGCCCTTCTTTGCCCAGTAGGACCAAGACGACTCAGGGGTCTCCCCGCTGCACCTGGCCGCCCGCTTCGGGCATCCTCTGCTGGTGCAGTGGCTGCTTCGGGAGGGCCACGCGGCCACCCTGGAGACCCTGGAGGGGGCCCTGCCCCTGCACCATGCCGCAGTCAGCGGGGACCTCACCTGCCTGAAGCTCCTGGCCGCAGCCCACAGCAGGTGAGCTGCCAAAGCGCCGCCTGCCGGTCGTCCGCCAGAGTGCGCCCCGGGAAGGATGGAGGAGCAGGGAAGGCCCAGTGTGGGGCCAGTGCAGGGGGACGGGGCCCATGAGACTCAGGACCAGGGGGACAGACCTTGATCCTATAGACCGAGGGCAGTGTCTAGCTGCACAGAGCGGGGAAATGGGGGGCCAGGAAACCCCACCCCCCACTCAGGCTTCTCCCGGCCTGCCTGGGGCCATGTCAGGACCCATGCTACCCCAGCTGGGAAGGTGCACGCTCTCTAGTCATGAGCAGAGGCCTATAGTGCCCTCAGGGGGGTCCTGAGGCCCTAGTCAGGTGACCCGGATGGTCCTGCCACTTTGTTCCCTTTCCCGCACTGGGAACCCCTGCAGGGCAGCCTGTGGCCCTATGCCTGCTGCCCAGAATGGGTGCCAGGCACACTGGGTGTGGCAGGGATGGGATGGGACCAGCTGGGGAAGGGGGCAGCCTGGCTTCCTTCCTCATCCTGAGAGCCTGTCTAGTCTTTGGCCCACACAGAGTATGCTGTGGGCACCGAGATGGGCCATCTGGGGACGTCATGCTCATGGCCTCCCTACCCCCATTGCCAGGACTGCTGGCCTGGCTGGGTGTGGGACTTAGTGTCCACCCCTCACCTGACATAGCCTTTCCCCCTGATGACCCATCTGCCTCCAGTCGTACCTCTTCTCCTGGGGGCGCCTCCTGTTTGGCTGAGGGGCTGGCTCTTCCGGCTGCCCCACACTTGCTCCCCGACAAGGCCCAACAGCTCAGCTTTGGAATAGCGTTCTCTCTCTTGGTGTTCTCAGCCTACCCCCTTGGTCTTTGGGACTTGCTTCTGCAGACACTGGGGGTGCCCTGGGCCGGGCCAACCACAGAGGGTCCATTAGACTCCATTTTTAAAATCTTTTTTTTACCATTTAAAACCTGGAGATTTCACATGAAAACACACAAGTGTGTGGCGTCTCCTGCCCAGCACCCTGACTCCCACCTGGACTAGCCACGGGGCCACAGGCGAAGTCTGCATCACCAGGAGCTGGGGTCAGTCTGGGTCAGAGACTGTCCTTCCCTGCAGAATTCCACTGGGGACCAAGAACTCACCTGGCCCCGTGGCAGCTCAGAGACAGAGCGGGATCAGGGGAGCCCTGTGACCCTCCTCCAGTCCGTCTATGCCGGAGCCTGGAGTTTGGATGCCAGACCCAGGCACTGCTCACAATGCCCCTTTCCTGCAGAGCAGGCCTTGGGCTCTGGAGGCTCAGTGACCTGCCCACCACCCGCCCCACTAGGCTGTTCACCCACCAGCAAGCCCTAGCCCTGGGAATAGCTGGTCAACTCAAAGGGGAGTGTGCAGAGCTGGATTCCAGGGTCTCAGCGGTTGGGGGTGGAGGGGTTGGGAGTAAGAAGGCTGTGTATAACCTGTACACCCATGCAGGTGACCTGCTAGGGGGCCCTTCAGCCAGTAAGGTGGGCTGGGCCTCTCTGCCCCTTGATCTGGACCTTGGGGGGTTGGAGGAGGTCTGCCTCCTACAAGAACCCCCAAACACTCTCTGAGCCTCCCCTTCCCCCACAGTGGTGTGAACCGGCAAACGCGCACTGGAGCCTCCCCACTCTACCTGGCCTGCCAGGAGGGCCACCTACACCTGGCCCAGTTTCTGGTGAAGGACTGTGGAGCTGATGTGCACCTGCGTGCCCTCGATGGCATGAGTGCGCTCCACGCCGCAGCTGCCTGTGGTCACTACTCACTGGTCGTCTGGCTGGTAAGGAGGCGCTAAGGATGCTGGGGGCATGGGAGGTCCAAGGAGGCTGGCACCTGCTCCCCCCTTGGTCCCAGAGCCCGCTCCAAGCTAGCAGGGCCTGCTGGGGTGGGGAATCTCCATCTGCCTGCAGGACCCCTGGGGACCCCTGAGGTTGTGGGGGATCAGATGTTCCCGGGGCATCACTGGGAGCACCCATGTGTATAGTCCCAGGCTGGGCCCGGAGTGCAGCCTTGATGGGCAGTGACCCCTGCAGAACAGTAGGGTCTTTCGTGACCCTCTCCCAGGAGTCCTGGGTTGTTTCCTGGAGCCCTCAGTGCGGGTGGCCCCCAGCGGACGCTGGCTGTTCCTGGCCCTGCATTCAGCCACTTCCTGCTCTGATGTCTCAGAGCCCCAAGCGACGCCCAGTCTCTTCCCTTCTGGACCCGGGAAAGGGGCATTCAATCCTCTTTCTGGAAGGAAGTCCTGAGACCCCAGAACACATAGTGGCCCAGGTTGGGGGGGGATGCATTTTCCCAGCATGGGCTGGGGACTTCCCGCTTCCACCACAGAAAACCAGACCAGGCCAGGTCTCTGGGACCCTGGAGAGTTCATTAGAGAGGCCCAGGGGAGATCTCAGAGTCAGGGGGGGGCTCCCTGAGGAGAGGCAGGAAGTAGTTGGGCAAGGGGGGGTCGCCCAGATGAGGAGGACTCAGCTTTTAATCCAAGTTGGAGAGAGCCTGGTTTGGGGGGCAGAGGGAGTAGGGACAGGCAGAGTTCTTTCCTGAGGGGCTGGGAGCTCCTGCCGAACCCTGAGCCAAGAATGGCAGGATGTGACTGGCATCTCTGAAGGCCACACTGGCCACTGGGGGGGGGGGGCGAGAAAACCCTTCCTTGCTCAGAACCTCCCATACTTCCCGAGGGGCCTTCTCCCCAGCAGTGTCCCCAGGGCGCCGAGCCCCTCCTCCACTGCCCTTCCTGCCCATCCATTTAGGACGGCGTCACCCCATTCAGCCCTCTGTCCCACTGTCCTCCTGTCTTCCCTCCATGGCACCAGCACCTGATAGACTATAAATTTTCCTGTGGGAGGCATCCATGGGCCTGGCGTGGAGCACAGGCTCTGGAGACACTGATTCAGCAAGTTAATGAACCAAGAAACAAACGAAGAAATCCAGACACCTGCCTTGGTCTTTGAGCCACCAGCATTGGTCTCCAGCCTCCCTTGGCCGCTCTCCCACCCAGGCTGGCCCTTTCGCCCCTGAGGCCCCACCAGAGGCAAACACATTTTGTGAGGCTTGGTCCCTCCTACCCCAGCCACCTTCCCACAGGGGCTCCGCTGAGAGCGGCTCCACTCCCAGGAGAAAGCCCAGGATCCCCACCCTGGCCTTCCCATGGAGCTGTCCTCACGTTCCCTCTCCTGTTGTTCTGACCCCATCCGGTTCAGACTGCAGCCCCCCCAGAAATGTACCTGTCTCCGCACCTGGATTCTTGGTCCCTCAGGTAGGGAGTACCGGGCGTCTCTGGTCATGGCACTGAGCCACGGGGGTGTGCTGGGGGAGAAGCAGCTCAGTGTTTTGGGGGGTGTCAAGAGGATAGGGAGGGTGGCAGGAGGGAGCACTGTGGGGGCTCGTCCCAGGGAAAGGGAAGGAGCATCCAGGGCCACGGGCTCTCAGGGCCAGAAAGGCCTTTCCAACGTGACTCCCACTGCAGCCTCCCAGCTGGGTCCCTGACTCGGGAGCGGGGCGTCCTCCCCGTTGGGGGAGCCGGCTGACAGGAGGGTCTCTGTTCCCGGCTCACCGGTCTTTTCCCAGCAGACACAGTTGACTATCAGATCAGCCAGCATGCTTTGGGCTGCAGGTGACAATGGAACTTGAACCTCCTTCCCAGTGTCCCTTCCACGTAGGAGCGTAGGAGCAGCAGGAGGCTTTGCTGTTTTTGGGTCAGACACCCAGCCCCATTCGGCTGCATCTCTGCATTCTCCCAGCCTCCCTCTTATGGTGAAAGTTGGCCACATCAAGGCAGGAGGAAGGAGAAACAGGGTGACACCACAGCCACCAGCCCCTTCCATCAGGAAGGCAGAATTTTCCTAGAAGTGGCCCCTGGAGTTTCACTGGCTTCTGGGGAGGATCGCCTCCCGCTTCTGTGCTGAGCTCACTGCCCGCCCCGTCTGCCTCCCTACGAGGGGTCACCTCCTCAGCGGGTCCTCCTCCTCCACCTTCCCCAGGTCACCTTCACCGACATTGGCCTGACAGCACGGGATAATGAGGGGGCCACAGCCCTCCACTTTGCAGCTCAAGGCGGCCACACACCCATTCTAGACCGGCTCCTGCTGATGGGCGCCCCTGTCACGACAGACTCCTGGGGAGGGACCCCCCTCCATGATGCAGCCGAGAACGGGCACATGGAGGTAAGGCCGGCAAGGTGGGAGGTAGAGACTGGGAGCCCCCAGAAGCTGGAGGCCTGGGAGCTCCCCCTTCCCGCACTTCCTGCAGAAATAACTCAACCCGCTCAGCAGCCCAGTGGGAGAGGAGTCATGGTTTCCCTTTTACTGGTGGGTAAAGTGAGGCTGAGACGGCAGTCACTGCCCAGGGCCCAGACTCTGAGTTACCTGGGGGCCAGATTCAGGCTCTCCATCCGTGCGCACCCCTTCCTTTGCACAGAGACCCCCGGGGTGTGTCATCTGTCCCAGGAGAACCCTTGGCTGCTGCGCTCAGAGGCGTGAGGGTAGCCCTGTTGCTATCATCCAAGAAATCTCAGGGACTCCCGTGGCCCAGCCCCTAGGGGACAACATGAAGAACCCGGAGTCAGCATGGGTGACATTTAAATATTCAGGGTCCAACACTGAGAATAGACCATGCGGGACCCCTGCCCCGCGCATTCCCTGCACACTGACCTCACGGAAAGGCAAGGCCAGTCTGAGAGCAAAACACAGTTTTCCTCCTCTGCCTCCCCAACCCAGCCCCACGGAGCACTGTCCCCAAGGGGGATCCGCTTCCTTCAGCCCCCCCACAGCTCAGTCCAGAGGGAGGGTGATGTTGAGATCACAGCTGAGTGCCCCAGTCGGGCTCTCTGCTTCCAGACAGCTGTTCACAGCTGGAACCCAAAGTGGGGCTGGGGCCCCACGTGGCCCAGTGTCAGCCGAGTCAGGTAAAATAAACTGCAGCAAGCACAGTCACAGGAAGGCACTGTTCCTTTGGAAGAAGGCAAAGGAGACAGGACCCCAGCTCACAGCAGCTGTGAAATGGTCTTTCTCTGACTCTTCACTCCCCCGACTCCCCACGCCAGCTACACTCCCTCTCTCCTCCTCAGACACCACTCAACCCTGCAGGCTCGCTCCCCCAGCTCTGTCTCCCCAGCTTCCACCCCTTCCTAGCCAGGGATGGGGGGCAGCGGGCTGGAGGACAGAGACAACAGAAGATTTGGAGGTATGAGGGAATCCCGAGTCCCGAGGGACCCTCTCAGGAAGGCGGCTGGAGCCGTGGCTTTCTGCAAATGAAATCCTCATTACGAGCCCAAGGAGTTGAGCAGATAAGCCCAGAGCCTGTGGGTCCTCACCCGCTCTGCATATGGAACATATGGAAACAGAATAACTCAGGCCACACAGCGCAGAACAGATCTGCTTTCAGTCTTCTTCTGACGGAAATCCTGAATCCACGTGAGAACCTGAGATCGGCAAGGCCTGGCTGGTGCCCAGCCCCTCTGCCGCCCCCTCGGCTGCTGTGTTATTCAAGAGTGAACTAGAGATATCACAGTATTTTATCCAGAAATACTTCAGCCTACATCTCCAAGAGATAAGGACCCCCTTTGTTTATTAACACAGTTTCAAACCAGTATCACACCTAACAATAATTCATAGTGAGGTCCTGCTCTCAACTCGGAGCCAGCCTGCCCAGAGCGTCCAGTATCTACTTCCCGGATTGCACCAGACTCGAAGGCCAAACAGGAACCGCACACGACTGGTTTGTCCGCCGCGTCTGCTAATCCATTCGCAGTTCCAGAAATCTGCTTTGTCCCAGAAACCTAGGATAATGCTTGATCTCCCCTGCAACTTCAAAATAAATTCTTATTTCAGAGTAGTTCAGGATGATTTTAGATTGTAGAACAATCGAGACACTAGTACAGGCAGAGGAACCCAAAGACCCACATCCGTTTCCGCCAGCATTAACCACTTAATCAGCATAGTGCATTTGTCACAATTAGTGGACCCAAACTGATACAGTATTACCAACCAAAGTCCATATTTTATTCTGATTTTCTTAGTTTTTTTTAAGGCTTATTTATTCATTTATTTATTTAGAGAGAGGGCATGTGCTCAAGAGTGAGCATGAGCAGGGGAGGGAGAGGGAAGGACAAGCAGACTCCGTGCTGAGTGTAGAGCCCAACCTGGGGCTCGATCTCATGACTCCAAGACCATGACCTGAGCCAAAACTGAGTTGGATGCTTAACCAACAAAGCCACCCAGACAACCCCAGGACTTCCTCAGTTTTTACCTTATGTCTTTTTATCTGCTCCAGAATTCCCTCCAGGATACCACACTACATGTAGTCTTCAGGTCTCCATAGGCTCCTTAGCTGGGACAGATTCTCCTCATTTTTAGGAATAAAACTTCAGAATAAAGAGCTGGTGTCCCAGCAGCCTCCAAAGGGAGCAATGATTGTTTAACGTGTTTTGTTTTACTATATCAACAGTCTTTATTCTTTGAATGGTGTGAATTATACCAATTGCTTACTTTTTAAAATTGAAGTTAAAAAAAATACGTTACATAAAACTTACCCTCCTAGGACAGCTGGGTGGCTCAGTTGGTTAGGTGTCTGCCTTCAGCTCAGGTTATGATCCTGGACTTCCAGGATCGAGCCCCACATCAGGCTCCCCCTCAGCAAGGAGTCTGCTTCTACCTCTGCCCCTCCTGCCTCATGTGCTAGTTCTCTCTCTCTCTCTCTCTCAAATAAATAAAATCTTTTAAAACGCCAACTTCTCCTCCTGTTTCTAAGTGTATGGTGCAGTGAGGTTCACTATATGCATTGTTATACAGCAGACCTCCCGGCTTTCATCTCTCAAAACAGGAACTCTGTCCCTATGAAACATTTCCCTGCTCCCCATCCCCCAGCCCTGGGAACCCACTTTTCTACTTTCTGTCCCTATGAGTCTGACAACTCGAGGAACAACACGAGGGTAGAATCAGATAGCAGTTATCTTTTTGTGACTGGCTTATTTCACTCAACGTTATATCCTCAAGGTTAAACCATGGTGTAGCAGGACACAGGATTTCCTTCCTTTTTAAGGCTGAGTCACATTCCCTTGTGTGGTTGGACCGACATTGCCTCCGGTCTTTCACCCATCAGGGGACACTTGGATTGCCTTTCGCACTTGGCTGTTGTGGACAGTGCCACAGTGAACATAGGCGGGCAAACATCTCAAGACCTTTCTTTCTATTCTGATTACTTTTAAAAATGTTAAACCACCCTTGCCTTCCTGGAGTAAATGCAAAGTGACCGTGATAGATTGTCTCTTCTACATAGCTGAATTTAATAGCTAACTTTTTGTTTGGGATTTTAGATGCAGTGTATAGTGCTATGTGGTGGTTCTTAAGGTTGTCTGTGCACTGGGAATCTCCAGAACAGGTTTAAAGTATCCAAACACCTGGGCTCCACCTGCCCAGAGATCCTGATTTGATTGGTTCTGGGTGGGGCCCCCAGGTATCAGGACTTTTAAAACGCGCCAGGGGATTATGATGTACAATTTCAAGAACGACCTGTGTGCATAGCATTGGCTCAGCAAATCTAGAAAGAATTCATAGAGACAGTGGATCTTACAGCGGTGTGTGAACAGGAGAAGGAGCCGGACTTCTGGCAAGGGAGAGACGACTAGACACAGTCAGCTGCTAGAACAGAATAGAGCAGGAGTCAGGGCTGGCAGTAAAGGTTCGCTGGTGACAGCGTGGAACTAGGTTTAATGCTGAGTTAAGAGACTGCTGGGAAATCTCGAAAGGAGGGTGTGAGATGCCATGGCTGTTTGGAGAAGGAAGTTGCCATATGACGGGGTGTCGTCTGGGGCTTTGCTGATGAGGTTGAAAGGAAACGACAGAAGACAGGTGTAAATAAGACTCTCTCAGGGTTCAGATGAGTGGTTTTAACTCAGTTTTAACTCTAACTTACTGTGGCCGCTAATTCAAGAAGTGAACTTACTACTGAGTATTCTGAGTTCCCAGAGGTATCGGGAGCACGACTGCCTCAGGGATTTCTGCTCCTATGAGAGGTGCGGGTGAGGGCCTGTTTAATCGTCAGAGCCTCTGACGTCCGCTCATTCACTCTCCTCCATTCGGATACTCACTCTTCTGACACATAGTTATTGAACGCACTTGCTTAGGACATGACCAAGGATTTGAGAACCACAAGAGCATTTGGTTCTCAACAGGGCAGGACCCTCTGCAGTGGGTGTCAGAAATTTCAGGACTGTTTTTGGTTTTCCAGTGATTGAGGCACCCGTGGTGGAGGGGACACAAGGGGACCTGCTATTCCCAAGTGTATGTAATTAAGCTTAGAACCTAAATTCAATTGTGTGTATACACACATCCCAGTATTTTTCATAATGTCAGTATATGTAAGGCTTTTCCAAGAATGATCCTACTGTACATGGCAAGGGAAGATAGTATTTTGCTTTATTTGCAGCCCTCAGTGATAATTTTTGAAAGTGCTCATAATCATGATGTGCATTCAACTATAAAATGAGCCTGTGTCAAAGATTTTTATTTACCTCATTAATTAAGGAGAAAGCAAGTAATTCATATAACCAGGAGTAAAATAAAACAAATATTTCACCAGCAAGGGATAATGACGTGAATTCACAAATAGATGCAAAACCAGTCAGTACTGACAAGGGAGATCATTGACTGCATTCCACTGTACACATTTTGCATTTAGGCTTCCCCTGGACAAAAGCCATTTATCATATGAACATATTTATTTATTTGAGAGAGAGTGAGCATGTGTACACGAGAGCACAAACATGGGGAGGGCAGAGGGAGAAGCAGATTCTCCATGGAGCAGGAAGCCCGATGTGGGGCTCGATCCCAAGACCCTGGGATCATGACCTGAGCTGAAGGCAGACACCCAACTGACTGAGCCCCCTGAACATTTTTTTTAAGGATTTTATTTATTTATTTGGGAGAGAGGAAGCAAGAGCATAAGCAGGGAGAGTAGTAGGCAGAGGGAGAGGCAGAAGCAGACTCCTCTCTGAGCAGGGAGCCTGGTGTAGGGCTGGATCCCAAGACCCTGAGATCATGACCTGAACTGAAGGCAGAGGCTTAACCCACTGAGCCACCGGGAGCCCTTATAACATGAACATTTTTATACACTTTGCAGAGTAGTTGACTCTAAGGTAGTGAAGGAAAGAGACAATAACCAGAAGTGTAAGCGGGACACTCAGTAATCTGCTTTGTCTGTTGGGGTGCCCTCCTTCGTTTTTCATGGTACAGACAGCAGACTTTGTCTTTGGTGGAGCCATGCCCAAATACTCACATAGTAACATGCATGTTTTTTAAATTATAAACTATTTTTTTCTCCTTTACATTAGAGCATAATATTTTAAATTTATGTGTGCAGGCAACTTGTATTATCAATTGTGTTCATGTCAGAAGAGCAGAAGGAGTGTCAGGAAACTTTTGCAAAAAAAAGAGGGCATTGGGACTGATGGCAGGGAGGATCCTGGACCAGCTCATCCTTGAGGTGCCTTCAGGCCCTGCGCTGTCCTGGGATGCTCCTCTGTCTCGGGTGTGATGAAGACCACAGGCTCCTAGAGCCACAGCTCGGAATCCAGGCTGCCCCACTTCCTAGCAGGATGACCTTGGGGAGGCTTCTCATCCTTTTCCGTGCCTCTTGTCATTTTGTGTAGCGCAGGCACAGTAATAAACCTCACAGGGTGACATTGGGGCTGAACGGGTGGTCCATGTGTCACTCCAGAATGGTAACGGAAGGACTCACTTCCCCATCTCTTAGACAAGCCTCCAGGCTGTGAGCACAATGGTCCCCAGCAGCCCCCAGCTTCCTGTGATGGCTTAAACTTTTCAAGGCACAGCCTAGAGACTAGTGGCAAGGACGAAGGGAGCAGGAAAGCTTGCAGGGTGGGGATGAGGCTGATGGAGTGGCACCATTTTTAATGTGTTTTATTTCTGCAGTTAAAAAAAATCTGACAACTGTTTTTCATTCAGTCAAAAAATAAAGGCTTATTTGAATTTATCCACAAATTTACTACTTTGTCATCTTCATTCCTCCTGGCATCTCTGGCCTTCTTTGTAATCTCTTCCCCTCAGTCTGAAGTCCATGCCTCAGATGTTCCCTTAGTGTGGGAGTGTTGCTGGCAAATTCTTTGTTTCATTTTGTTTTGTTTACCTTTATCTCATGATCACTATTGAAGGGTATTTTTGCTTGGTATAGAATCGTTGCTTGGAAATTTCCACATATTTTCCTTTGGTGCTAGGAAAATGTCATTCTTTCATTGCCTGATGGCTTCTACAAAGAAGTCAGCTGAGAGGAGCCACTGTTTTGAAGATAATCATTCTTTTTCTTGTCACTTCTAAGGTTTTTCATTTTGTCCTTGCTTTCCTACAATTTTACTATGGGGATGACGTGAGACAGATTGCTCTTTATTTCTCCCACTGGGGATTGCATGAGCATCTTGAATTTGTGCTTCGGTGCTTCCTTAAGTTCTGTGAAATTCCCAGCCATTATCCCTGCAGATGTGACTTCTGCACCCATTCTGTTTCTCCTCTTCCTGGGTTTACTGCCACAAACAGTATCACAGACAGGTTCTGATTTCAGCTTTTTGTCTCTCTGTGCTGCATCTGGATGGCTGCTTCTGACTGATTTTCTGCTCACTTGTCCTACAGCTTTAGTTTTTCACGTGGTCATTATTTCTATGTTCCTGACCTACTAACCATCATCATTTAAATGCACCATGTCTCTTTTCGTGGTTGATAATTCCACGCCTAAATTTTCAAGCTTGATTTTTATTCCCTTGAAAATAATAAGCCCAGTTGTGTTTTGTTCTTGGGTCCTTGTGGGTCTATTTCCTGATGAGTTGGGTCTTCTGGCTCTTGTTCTGGTATCTTATTTCTTTGGGCTCCTGGATTTGTCTGACTCTATGCTGGAACTTATATTTGAAAAACAATTTGTGGGACTCATGTGAGGCCTTGGGTGAAACCTTATTTGCCTCTGGTTGTCAGGCATCCATGGAAATTGTGAGCCCAGGATCTTCCCACTCCACATTTCAGGCTCCCTGGGCCACTGAGTGAAGGGAAGCGGAGGGCTGGCTGACTTCTGGTTTACCTTTACTCTGAGGGTAGAACCTTCAGCCTACAGTGCTAGGTGATAAATTGGAGCCCTCACCTTTGGAGGACCCCGGGCTTTTCCTGGTCTCCCTAGTCCTGTGAGGCTGTGCTGTCAGTGCAGAAACACTTCTGAGTGATAGGTTTATCCCTCCAGATTTTCCCTGACTCCTGAGCTTGGCTTGGTAATTCCTCATTCCTTTTTGCCTCTTTGATGCTTTAGGAAGGTGACTTTACATTTAATGCATATTTTATGTTGTCCTTGGGGACCTGTTTCTCTAGTCCCTGATAGGACCCATCTGCCCTCCTGCTTTGCTTCTGGTACAGTCACCTCGAAGATCTTGGTCATCTGTAATCATTCACCCCCTGCTCACAAATCCCGCAGTGCTCAGGCTATGGTTCCATCTTCCCATTTCTTCCTGTGAAAATGACACACATACCTCCCAACATTGCTGTACGGACACCGGTTCTGCCTTTAGAGCCCGCAGCATGGACTACAAGGGCAAGGTCAGGATCAGGCTGCCCAGCCAGGGTGTCAGCTGTACCACCTACTAGCAGCTGAGTGTCTGGCAGTTCCTGACTGTGGGTGCCTTGGTTCCCCTCTGGGACTGTGTGCTGGTGCCTGTGGAGCTTGGCGCTGCTGCTGCCTGGATGGGGCAGTGGTGGGTGGGCCTTGGGGATTCGAGCCCTGGCCCTGTAGTGAACAACAGCAGGGTCTTCGGTAAGTTCCTTAGCTGTTGGTGGCCTCAGTTGCCCACCTGTGAGATGGGACAGCACGGTGCCTGCCCTCCATCACACCTGGTGATGCTGTGGGCACAAGCAGGTGATGCAGTGGTCACACATGTGTCCCCTCCCTGCAGTGCTGCCAGACGCTGGTCTCCCACCATGTGGACCCCTCCTTACGAGACGAAGATGGTTACACGGCGGCAGACCTGGCAGAGTACCATGGACACCAGGACTGTGCCCAGTTCCTGCGGGAGACAGCCGGGCCGGTAAGCTTCACAGTGCCCACCCCCCAGCCCTGGAGGCTGGGGTGACAGGGTCCCTGGCTCCCCTGACAACAAGTTATGGAGAAAGCTCATTATGGACACCAGGTTGGTCCCAGGGAAATGGTCTTGGGCCAGGACAGAGCCAGTGTCACAAGTCAGCTGGCCCAGTTCTGGGACTGGGCTGCGGCAGGGACTGTGACAAGGATCATGACAGAGCCATGATGAGGCTGCAGCAGGAGCTGTGATGGGCCATGGCAGGGTTCGTGACAGAGCCTGGGACAGGGGCCGTGACAGAGGCTGGGACAGGGGGTATGATAGGGGTGTGACGGGGCACTGACTGGGGATGTGACAGGGGTTGTAACAGAGGATGTAACAGGGCTATGACTGGGACCGTGACAGGGACCATGACTGGGACTGTGATAGGGGCTGTGACTGGGGCTGTGATGAGGCTGAGACAGGGGCCGTGACAGAGGCTGGGACAGGGGGCATGAAAGAGGTGGGACAGGGGCCCTGACTGTGGATGTGACAGGGGTTGTGACAGGGGCTGTCACAGGGGCCCTGAATGAGGATGTGACAGGGGCTGTGACAGGGACCATGACTGGACTGTGATGGGGCTATGACTGGGGCTGTCACAGGACCATGGCAGGGGCCGTGACTGGAACTATGACAGGGACCGAGACTGGGACTGACAGAGGCCCTGACTGGGGCTTTCACAGGGGCAGTGGCAGGGGTCAAGACAAGGGCCATGGTCATGACTGGGCCAGGCTATGGCAGGGAGCAGGGCTGGCCTGTGGCTGGGCCATGGCTGGGGTGCCTAAGGGGTGACACTGTCAGATTGAGGGTACCCGGGGGTGGGAGCAGGGCTCTGAGTCACATGGCCGTCCAGAAGGCAGCAAGTTCCGGTCCCACGCTCCCATCTGGGTGTGGCCCTCATGGCTTACCCCTCGCTGAGATATTTCCCATCCACAAGGACAAGAATCCCATCCGTCCTGCTGTCCCCAGCCCCCTGTGCACGATAGGCCACAGCGTGCGCTGAATGGAGAGGATCCATGGGCATGTGAGCAAGTAAACGAACACAGACACGTGGGCAGGCGGACGGGCATTCTCGTGGGTGACGTCTGCGTCGAACCAGGACCCCCAGCATCCTCCCACCCATCCCTGTCCCCATTCGGGGTCCGAGGCAGCTGCTATGACAAATTAATCCCAACTGGCCACAGCTTTTGCCAATTTAGTGGCCACCCTTTTAGAAAGTGTCCCTGGGATCATGTGGCCCCATTTTCAGGTGAGAGCACCAAGGTCCAGAGGTGTGACACGCCGCCCCCATGCCAGGTCTCACCGAGGGGTTCCTGTGCCTCATTTTCCCTCAGGAGCATCCTGGGCCAACTGAGGCAGAGCTGTGGTCCTCCCTGGTCCTGGGCCTGTGGGACGATCATTCCCCCACCCCCTGCCTCCCAGCCTGCTGCGGCCTGGGGCAGCACAGGGGTGTGCTGATGTCGCGGTCTAAGAACTGAGGACTACCCTGACTGCTGGAAGTCATTTCTTTATGACACGATTTATGTACAAGACGTTCCATTGGTTACTGTTTGGTAAAAGGTTGTCTTTTGGGCTCGGGTGTGAGGAGTTTGTGGGACTGGATAGGTTCCTGGTGTAGCGGGCAGAGCTCCACAGTCTACAGGCTGGGAATGTCCTGGCCACTTGGGTCCCTCCTGGCCCCTCGGTAGTCCCTGTGGCCAACCTGGAAGCTGCGATCAGGAGGGGGGTGGGCGTGGCCCTGCTCTCAGTGGGTAGGTCCTGGCCAGTCCCCCGCCTAGTCACTCCTGGGCCTCCTGTCTGGGCAGTGTCTCTGACCTCAGCCCTCCTTCCCCAGGCCCCGGCACATCTGTCAGAACCTTTTGGCCACTTGGCTCAGCTTGAGCGGCCAGGGGTGGGGTTCTGGGTGTTCTCCCGATGGTCCTGGGGCCGTGGAGAAGCGGCCCATCTCGGGTTGTCCTCCCTGTGTCCCTGGTGTCGCCATAGGGTCTGAGGCAGAATTCTCTTCTCTCAGGACTCCCCAGCTCCCCAGCCTGTGACCAGCAGGGCCCAGCCCATCCACAAAACCCTGGTTTATGAGGCTTGTTGCTGTGTCTACAGAAAGTTGGGGAGCCCATGTGGGACTTGGGGTTAGGCCTGGAGCCTTCCATCTTCCCTCAGTGAGTGCCCACGGCAGTTGGGGGTGTGGGTCCCCCCCAGGCCACCTGCCTCACATGCAGACTTGGCTCAGTGGGAGGGCGGGATGTCGGTTGAGGGCCCCGGCGCTGAGGAGGGGGGTGCCGGGCGCCTTATGCAATATTGATGGAAACATAATATCCAGAGATCGCCGCACCGGCTTCTTCCCACGCCGGGCTCAGGGGAGGTGGTGGAAGACATATAGGGCAGCTGCACCTGCCCCCGAGAGCTGTGGGTCTCAGGAGAGGTGGTCTGGGGAGCCAGGCTGTGCATGTGGGAGGCGCCCCCTGGGCCACTGGGTTGCAGGATCTGGGTCCATGCTGCCCAGCACCCAGGCCTACCCTCGGCTCGGGGAGGCCAGGACCTGCCTCAGTGCAGCTGCCAGTTCTTCCTGCTACCTGGCCCTCGGGCCCCCTCTGCACAACGAAGGGTTGGTCCTCTCTGACGGGGTGGGTTCCTGGCTGCAGGGCCCGGGCTTGAGTGAGGTCCCCGCCAGATGGTGGCATTAGAAATAGCAGCCCAGGCTGGTAAGCCCGACCCTCCAAACAGGCGTGAGGCGGGGCAGCCTCTCATTCCCCACCATAGCACCGGCTGGTCCCATTGGCCCTGGCCCTGTACTTGCACGCACCGGGGCTGGAGAGGCTCTTCCTGGCTGGTGAGGTCGCGGCATCTCCAAGCCTCAGTTTCTCATCTATGAAACAGGAAGGACGAGTGGTGGCGGGAGATGCTCCTGAGGCCTCCAGCGGGTGCTCCTTCCCTCCCCAAGGTCACAAGGGTTGCAGGACCCTTTCGTCTTTGTTGCAGAACTGAGGCCCAGAGAGGGCAAGAGACTCCCCGGGGGCAGCCTCCTCTCCGGTGAGGGGTGGGGCCTGGTGGTGCCGCCAGTAATTGAATCTCAGCCGTGGTGACCAGTGTCCGGCGCCCATCTGTGTGTCATGATTTTCTCAGCCCGGGTGGCATTACAGGCCTGTAACCCGGCTCGCCACAGCTGTCCTCGATGTATAATGCATGGCAGACCCAGCATTGCTCAAATCTCACCAAAACACAGGAAAGGAGATGGCAGGCCCCGGAAAGGGCCGAGCCAACCACTGACCTCAGGGCAATTGCCCAATTTGGGGTGGGGCATGTGCCCAGACGTCAGGACCCAGAGATCGGAGCCCCACATCTGAGCCCCTTCAGCTCCTTGCAGACTTAGTGTCAGTGTTAGTATTAGTGTCAGGATGTCGCTTCTCCCAGTGCCAGGGAAACAGCACAGCAGACGGGGCCGGGTAGAGCTCTGTGGTGAGAACACGCCGATGAGGTGTGAGCCCCTCACGCTGGCACCTCCCATAATTCGTCATCTTCCTGACTTATAGGAGGGGAAACCAAGGCCCCAGGTGTGACTTCCCCTCATTTCTCCTTGGAGGTGGGGGAGGGTGCAGCTGGGGCCAGGAGAGTGACATGAATTCCCCCAGGCTGCGGGTGCAGCACTGGGGTCCAAGTCCATTCCTCTGCACCCCAAACCAACTTCCTGCGCTCTGGTGGGGGAGGGGGGCTTCTTACCCCTAACCCCAAGAGCCGACTCCTTTAGGGAGAGGGGTAGGAGATAGCAGGGGGAGGCCCCAGGCTCCAGGGTCTGACTGGGTCCTGCTTAAAGCTTGTAAGCCAGCCAAGGTCTGTGTCATGGACGCTGGAAGAAGACACTATCGTCCAGGACCACTGCAGAGAGCAAGTGTTGTGTTTGCTTGCATCCCCTTGCCCCCCCAGGACCCTGCATAATGCGATATGGATACAGATGGCTACTGTGCCCACAGGAGGTTGGTGTCATGGCTGAGGACCCCTGAGCGTGGGGAACCCCCATTTTACACTGAGCAGTGAGATCCCTCTGGGTCCCTCCTTCCAGATGCAGCCCTGAGAAATGGCCACATAAAGAGCAGCCAGGGTTTTGCATCCTCAGTAGGAGTGCAAGAAACCCAACCAGTGTCAGGGCCTCCCCAGTCCCCAGAGGCACCCCCATGAGCATTCTCCTCCACTGCTGATGCCCCCGACCCAAGGAGCAGTGATTCGAGGGGTTCCTGGAGCAAGGACTGGGGGTCTCAAATAAGATTCTGATCCCAGCTCTCGCCACCTCCCGGCGAGCCTTGGTTTCTCTGTCTGTGCCCTGGGAGCTACTCTGGGGCTGGAGGTACAGTACTGGGGCTTTCCTCTGGCTAGCTTCTCCCTCTCCCATGACCCAGGGATCTCAAGCCTCGCCCACATCCCGAGAGGGTCTGCTCCTCTGGCCCCTGCCCCACTGAGGGTTAAGGTGCCATGGTAAGGGATCCGGCACCCAGCCCCAAGCCCGCCTGGCCACCTGATACCTCAGTCTTCAAATATTAATGCGACGACTCCCGCTCCTGGGGGCAGCAGTTGGGACAGCCCTGACAGCCCAGTACTGTGGCGGCTCCCGGTGCTCAACCCAGCCCCTGCCTCTGTGGGTCTCCCCCCGGGCTGGGGGCCGGCAGACACTCCCCTACCCATGGAGCACCGGGACTCCTGGGCTTTCCACCGGATTCCTGGAAAGACTGACAGGTGAGGTGCGTGGTGTCCGGCAGACCGGGCTTCAGGCTGTGTTCCTTTCCAGTGGCCATGGTGGGCGGAGGGTCCTGGGTAGGGGAGCAATTGAGGGGCTGAAGGCAGGGGGTGCAGGTCAGGGGTTCTCCTGAGGGTGCCACCAAGCTCCGGTAGCTCCCTAAGATCTGTGCCTCCTTGCTGGGAGGTGGGACTGAGCGCAGGGACACTCAGGATGGCCGAGCGGTTTGCCCCAGCAGGACCGGCCACAGCAACGCTGGGCTTCTTGTTGCAAAATGTTGAAGCAGTTTAATGCAGAAAGAGCAGAGAAGGAAAATGAGTGACAGCGTGGTCCCAGCCCCAGGCCAGGCAGCCGTGTCCTGCTCAGGGCTCTCTCCAGCCCAGCCTGGAGGCCTATCCCCCCTCTGCCGCCCACAGCAAGGAGGGATGAGGAGCTGCCCTCTGACAGCCAGGCTGGGGTGCTCCGACAGCCGGCAGCTGTGGCCCTGTGAGGTGGAGAGGCATGTGGGGACAGCCCCAAGGGAGAAGGTCATCACGGTGACACCAGGGGAGCAGGGAGCATGGGAGTCTGCCCTCTGAGATGGGCTTGGCCCAACTTCAACTTTCAGCTTTCAGCCAAAAAGTGACAAGCCTGGCTCTGGTGTCATTCTGGAGAATTTCTCTGCAGCATGCGGTGGGACACGAAGAGATGAGTGCAGTCCCGCAGCTCACAGCCCCTGCTTGCTAGGTCAGCCGGGCCAGAAGTCTTGGCTTCGGGTGGTCAGTCCCCAGAGCTGAGACTGCTCAGGGTGAGCTGGGGACATTCGTCCAGGTCCAGGGCTCCTCCTGGCTGCAACCAGTGTCCCTGGGGAGGCAGGAGAGGTGGCCACAGTCAGGTCTGTGCCTTGCCCTGGGTGTGGGGCAGGGTGCAGGGGTGAGTTCTGGGGGTCTCTGCAGTGCTGGGGGTCCGATCTTGGTGATCTCCGTTTCCCAGTGGCCTTGGGGAGGGGGCTGGCCTGGACACTGCCTGGTGGGTCCTGGCACAGCACCCCGTTCTGAGGTGTGGCCACAGCCACAAGGCCCCTGCTGGTGTGTCAGAGAAGTGTTCCAGATGCCTCAAGATGCTCCCTCCCCACTCCTCTCCAGGCCGGCTGTCTCAGCACAGAAGTCCAGGACAGCGAGGGAGGGCTGTGCACATGCACGAGTGTGTGTGTGTGTGTGTGTGTGTGTGCGCGTGCGCACATGCACACGTGTGTTGTATCCATTACATGTGTGTATACATGCATGCATGGGTGCACACATGTCTCATAAGGCCAGAGAGAGGTCAGCCAAGCTGACACCAGCCCCGGCCCAGCACCTCCAGAGGCCGGGAGCCAGGCCCTTAGATAAAGGGTGCCGTTCCCCTGGCAGCGGTGTCGATGGCAGCTTTCCACTCCCCACAGTACTCCCAGTCCCCTGGGAAACCGGACCAGGGCTAGCCTGCTCTATGCCTCCTTACCGCCCCAGCGGGATCGCTGGTGGCCCATGCCAAGGCCCACCTGGACCTCCTGCTGACCGGGTCCCTCTGCCCCCAGGTTCCGCTCCTGATGACACCACCGCCGCCTCCATTCCCCCCTCCTCCGCTGTCTGCTGCAAGGCACTCCCAAGAGGAAGGAACAAGGGGCTCAGGTCTCAGGAGCCCCACCTGTGAGTACACGTCTCCAGGGAAGACTGGCCTGGACCATGGAGGGCAGGAGTGGGTGCTGCTGCCCTCAGCTCAGAGGTCCCTCGAGAGGGTGGGTTGCAGGAGCAGCTGACTCCAGGCGCTGGGTGTGCCACACGGTGAGGACAGATTTGGAGCCATCCTTCCTGTCTCCCAGCCCCAGCTGCTTCCGCATTTCCTTCATTGCCCTGGTTGCTTCTTTAAAGTGAAGATCAACATTTTCCATGACACATGCTTGTAATTACAAATCAGTGGTCCCCTGCTCCCCCCTCCAGGGTCCCTCTGTGAGCTCCCAGCCCCCAGGGCCTGGCTGTCCTCCCTGTGTGATCCTTGGCAGCCTGGTCCCCTCTCCGGGCTTCAGTTTGTCCAGAGGTAAATCTCGAAGGTCAGGTCTCTGGGGCCTGGGGCTCTTCTGGGTCTGCTGCTGCTGGTTGGAGAGCCCAGCAGGTGGTGCATCCGCAGGCTAGCCGAGGCAGGCACGGACTCTTAAGGATTTGGGACCATTTTAGCAAAATGAAATAGAACAGCATGAAAAATATCAGAAGTCCCCATATTCGTGAGAGTAAGCCCCGCTTCGTGGCACAGGTCTCCATAGTCATATGAAGGAGTGCGTGTATGTGCATGTGTGTGTATGGTGCAGGATGTGATTCTTGGTTGGGGTGTGGTCCTGGGGAGGGCCAGGAAGAGGAGAGTTCTGATCTTTTGCAGTCTGATGGAGCTGCGTTAGGTCCCCAGACGGCCCAACCCTCTGCCCTTGCCTGCTCAACGGGGGAGGGGGTAAACTGCAGGCGCCCAGAGATGCTGGGCGATAAATCAGTGTCCCAGGTCCTGGGCCATTGGTTGGAGGACTGGCTGGGTCTTTGACTCCAAGTCTAGTGGTCCTTCCAGAAGGCCGGTTCTGCCCCAGGTCCAGGGTTTTCTCCTCTCATCCCCCTGGCCTTCTCAGAGTCTGGGAAGCCCCCTGACTCTGCTTCCCTTCCCCCAGCAGTGGTGACTCCCAGCCCAGCCTGGCCTGGCCAGCCTGACCAGCCTCTTCTCAGGGAGCAGACAATCTGGGCAGCTCCCCCACAGGTCACCACCAGCACCATGGCCGTCCCCACGGTATGCCTCCCCCTTCCATACCCTGTTACCCTGTCTCCCCAACCAACCCGCAAAGTCCAGCTGGCCTCTCATTAGAATCCCATGTGTGCCCAAGCCAGGTCACTTCTGGGGCAGAGATGCAGTTGTCCATGGGTGGGTGGGCCTAGGGTCTGCTGCCCTCCTTCCTCAGGGTCTCCCACCCAGCCTAGGACCCACTGGAGGAGGCTGGCTCCTCTTTCTCCTTTTCTTTCTGAGCATGAGGCCATTATAAATCCAGCCCACCCTTTCCTTGAATGGGTCCCAGGAACTCTCAGCCCCTGAGAGGTTCTGTGCAAGTTTGGGAAGTGCTGCATGTTGCTGCCTCTCTTGGAGAGTTACAGAGCACAGTTCAAAGGCTCTGACAAGTCCTGCGGTTCATAATTGGCCACCAGACTTTCTCTATGTAACTGTACCCCAAGCGAGTTTGTACATCCACGTGTCAACCTCTCTGCCATGTACAGAAGAGGGGAGGAATCTCTGGTTGCCTCTCCCAGTCAGCGATCCCCCCATACACATACCTGGATCCCACAGCGGACACGGGGGATCCTTGTCTTCAGAGGCCAACGCTTATCAGGCTGGGTCTCCCTGTCCCTCCCTGGCCTACCCCCCACCCCTCCTTCCGTGAGGCCCTCACCACCGATGCCGGGCGGGATCCCCTCCGGGCCCTGAGTGACCACCCCCAGTCTGCACAGGGAGAGGAGATGGCGGCGGAAGACGCCCCGAACTGCCTGGTGGCGCTGCAGCTGGACAGGCTGCCCTCGGGCGACCTCGACGGCCTGGTGCCCACGCAGGACGAGCACGGCCGGCCCATCCCCGAGTGGAAGCGGCAAGTGATGGTGCGGAAGCTGCAGGCGCGCCTGGGCGAGGATCCGGTGCCCCGGGTCCAGGTGGGGCCCAGCAGGGCACTGCGGGGCGGGAGAGGGGCGGGGCCCTGTGGGAGAGGGGCGGGGCCCGGTGGGGCAGGGCAGGGCGGGGCTAGGTGGGAATGGGGCGGAGTGGGGCCGCTGGGTAGAGCGGAGGCTGGGCGGGGGGCTTTGTTCTGGCAAGTAGACGTGGAAGGTGGGGTACCTGGGCCCACACGTCGAGTCTGGACACCCGGGCACCCCATCGCGTGCCCCTCTGTGGCCCCAGCTTCCTCCTCTGGGAGACCATGAAGGGGAACCAGATCTGGAAGCTGGGCGCCTCCTCACCCATCACTCCATTCCGCGCCCCCCCACCCCTCAGAGGTGGTCTATCCACATGCTCTTCTGTCTTAACTATTTTCATCCCACCTCTACCTCGTGCCAGGCCCCGTGCTAGGCAGTGAAGGGGACCGGCCCTGCCCTCCCAGCCCTTACATTCCAGCAGGAAAGACAGGGGGACTTGGCAACTGCACTGGGTGTGTGCGGGCGGGCCAGGTGATTCCAGGCGCCAGGGAGAGAAGCAGAGAGAGCAAAGGGGAGCGGGGATTCCATGTGGGTGCTCAGGGGCAGCTTCTCTGGGGAGGGGACCTTGAGGGGGGGGGCCAGAAAGTAATGAGAGAGGAACGCTGTGAGAATCTGGGACAAGTGATTCTAGTCAGAGAAAACAAGTTCAAAGGTCCTAAGGCATGCATAGGCTGGTACCATAGAGCGGAGTGAATGAGGTATGATGGGCAGAGGTGAGGTCAGAGTCGGAAGGGCTGCTCACCATCAGGTCCCTGGGGAGCTTTTGGGAATCTGAGCAGAGAAGCTATGATTTGACATGGGTGGTCGCAGGCTTCCTCTAGCTGGTGCGGGATGTAGAGGGATAGGATTTTGTCTGAATGGTGAGTGTTCTACAGCCCTGGGTCCCAGCTGCCCTGTCCCACGCAATCATGCCAGCCACCTGTGACCATTTAAGTTAATTAAAATGAAACAAAAGTCAAACTCCTGCTCCTCAGTTACACAAGCCACATTCCGTTTCTGTAGCCACGGGTGGCTGATGGCTACGTGTCATTCACTGTCCAGCGTGCTGGGCAGTGCTGGCCCCAGCTAGAGGGAAGTGGCATCTCAGCCTGGCCAAAGGCTTCACCCCTGTGCAGCAACACTCCGTGCCCTGGGTCTGCTGGGCCAAGGAATCAGAACTTACCAGGGCAGAGCAGGGCCTCTGAGCAAGCAGGTGGAGACTTGGGTCCCGCTGTGGTGAACTGGGGCCCCTCCCTCAGGGGGCTTTGAGCTATAATAAATCAGGCTGGCACAGAGCCTCAGCCCAGAGGGAGCCCAGCTCAGGGTTCCTCTTTGTCTGTCCCAAAGGCCGTGGGCACTGGGGGACAGGCCTGGATCCTGGTGCCAGGCCAGCCACCAGGAGAAGCCAGAGCAGAGTGGGAGAAGCCGCCCTGTTTGGTCTCAGCTACCCAACCACAGAAGGCTCTGGAGCTTGGTGGGAGGGCCTGGGAGGGCCTGGGAGGGCTCTGAGGACAGAGACCCTCTGGGCTGAACAGTGATGAGCTGAGATTAGGAGAATGTGGGGATGACAGAACAGAGGCACTGTCTTCTGGGCCCCCACAGGGCAGAGTGGCTGCCCTGAGCCTCAGACTCAGGACTGGGGCTGGCCAGCCTCCTTGTTTATGCTCTAAGTCCCAGTGAGGGCCCACTGGCGTGTAGGAGCCTGGGGCTCCCAGGGGGCACCTAGGTCCAGACCACTCTCCGGGAGCTTGTGTCCGGCCAGAACACCACCTCTCCCAGCTGCAATGCACCCTGGGCCTCGGCCCTGCTGACCCGGCCTCCCTGTGCCCAGGGTGACAGCGGGAGCATGGGCCCCGCGGGACAGGCGGCCTGGCGGTACTCACAGACGCACCAGGCTATCCTGGGCCCCTTCGGGGAGCTGCTAACGGAGGATGACCTGGTGTACCTGGAGAAGCAGATCGCGGACCTTCAGCTGCGGCGCCGCTGCCAGGAGTACGAGAGCGAGCTGGGCCGGCTGGCCGCCGAGCTGCAGGCCCTGCTGCCCGCGCCCCTGGTCCGCATCACGGTCAACAGCCACTTCCTGCCCCGGGGGCCTGCGCTAGAGGGGGAGGAGGTGCCCGTACCCGCGGCCGAGCCCCAGGGCCCCGCGGAGGCCGCGTCCGGGGAGCAGCCCCTGCCCATGTGGTGCGGCCACATCGCCCGGCTGGTGCGCAGCATGTCCCTGTTGCTGAAAGGCATGAACGGGCTGGTACAGGGCGAGGAGAAGCCCGCGGTCCGGCCCCCACAGGAGGCCCGCGAGGAGGCCCCTGCCAGCGCCCCCGGGAGTGCGGCGCAGCGCGAGATCCAGGAGTGCGGAGTGTCCGTGCGGACGCTTCGCGGCAACTTCGAGTCCACCCCTGGCCCGCCCTGCGCCCCAGACCCCGGTCCCTGCGAGCCGGCGACCCGGCCTGGGCAGTGCGGGGGAGGCGTCGGGCCCGCAACCTCACAGCCCCGCACCGGAGGGGCCCCCGGGGCGAGGGACGCGGAGGAAGCCAGCGACTCGGGCATCAGCTGCGAGGAGGCCCCCTCGGAGGCGGGGGTGGGGCCGAGCCCGGACCTGGCCAACCTGCGCAAGGAGCGCATCGTCATGCTCTTCCTCAGCCACTGGAAGAAGTCGGCCTACACGCCCGCGCTCAAGACAGCCGCCTGCAGGACACTGGAGGCCCGCCGGGGGGCCCCGCGGGTGCAGGAGCCCGCCCGGGGCCCTGCGCCGCCCTCCCCGCCGCCCGGCACGGGCCCCCGGCTCGGCCACCTGTGGCAGCAGCGAAGCATCATCGCCCACCTGCTGGGCAACTGGAAGGCCATCCTGGCGCACGTACCAGCCCGGCAGCTGCGGCGGCTGAGCCGGCGGCCCCGCGGGCCCCTGTCTCCGGAGCAGTTCCTGCCGCACGTGGGTGGGGCGCCCGTGCCCTACGGCAGCCTGACGCTGGACCTCTTCATGCTGGGCTACTTCCAGCTGCTGGAGTGCGACCTGCCCGCCGAGGAGCGTAAAATGCGCCACCTGCTCTGCTTCGAGGTCTTCGAGCACCTGGGCGCCCACGGCTGGGAGACCGCTCGGGCCTTCCATAAGGCGGTGACCGACGAGGTGGCCGCTGGCCGCCGGGCCTGGACCGACGGCTTCGAGGACATCAAAGCCCGCTTCTTTGGCTCCAGCAGGAGCCCCGCCTGGGACCCAGAGCCCGGCCGCAAGTCAGGCCTGACGCCCCTTGGGCCCCTGCCCCATGCTGCCACCGCTAGCGGCAGCCCCGAGGCTGTAGCACAAGGACTAGGGCCTGGCCACCAGCGGGGCAGCTTCAACAGTGAGGACATCTGCGGGTACATCGACCGGAGCTTCGCCTTCTGGAAGGAGAAAGAAGCCGAGATGTTCAGCTTTGGAGAGTGAGACAGGCAGGCTGCCTGCTTTTGGGAATGCAGTGTCTGGGGTGATTTCATGTTTTCTGCTCTCTTTTCCCGTTTGCCACTTATCTGGCGGCCAGCTGAGCCGGAAGGCCAGGCTGGCAGAGGCTGGCAGACACTCTGTGTGCT
Source organism: Neogale vison (assembly GCF_020171115.1). Classification (NCBI taxonomy): domain Eukaryota; kingdom Metazoa; phylum Chordata; class Mammalia; order Carnivora; family Mustelidae; genus Neogale; species Neogale vison. The sequence continues at coordinate 44,982,147 of NC_058093.1, forward strand.
AACGCCCACCTTCGGTCCCACATCAACATGCTCATCCTCGGCTGTGCAGCTCAGTTTCGGAAACCTCACCCAGAACCCCATCAGCCCTGGAATTAGAGGACTTGACCTCCCAGCCCTGGGCCCTCCACCCGTTGCCCTGCAGGCACCTGGGCTGCTAGCCCATTTCCCGTGGGCCCTCCTTCCAGTGCCCAAGTCACCTGCTGTCCCTCCCCTCTGTTCCTCCAGCACCGGTGGCCCCAGCCAAGGCCAGAGCCTCTGTCTTCCTCCTTCTGGTGACTTCAGGCCATGCCCTTTCCCCTCCCATCAGTGAAATGGGAGAGCTGTGGTCAGAGCTACATGTCAGGCCCTCCCAAATTCTCTAGGTCAGAGAACTGGCCCACATGGGGTGCCTGCCGGCCAGGGCAGCCGGCCACTGTCAGACACGAGCTCTCTTGCTGTGCCCTGTTCCCACCCCAGGGACTGCAGAGGCTCTGGTCCCCGAAGGGAAGGCTCCGTGTGGGCCTACTGTCCTGTCATCCAGCTGACCAGCCCCACGGGCCACATGGCTCAAAGCAGTGCAGAGCTTGGAGGGTGGTGGGCAGGCTGCGGGAGGGGGCACAGAGCCCTTGTAGCCAGCCTGCCGGGACCCTCCGGAGGGGGTGAAGCTGGGGCTGCCTGTGCTTGTTGCCCGTGTGCCCTCAGCAAGGGAGAGCCACCTGTGCCCCAGGGAGTCCCGCACTGGGAGGACACCGAGCCCCAGTCCTGATCTGAGCTCCACTGCAGGAGGCGACATCCTTAGCCCCACAGGGCCTTCCATTCCTCATCTGCAGAATGGGGAGTGGTGCCGACCTGCCCACCCCTGGCGTCTGGAGGGGGTGTGCCAGTCCCCTGTGGGAGGGATCTCTGTCCTGAGATGGAGCAGGGGAAAGGAGTATGGTGCCACCTCCAGGCTCTTGGCTCCCAGATGGAACTGACGGAGCTAGACAGGGGGCTGGTCTGCAGGACACTGTCACTGCCTAGACTTGGGGGGAGAGGCCGGTCTGAGGGTGGGGCTGGGGGCGCTGGGGTGTCAGAAGGTGCCAGATACTCTGATGTCTCCCTCGCTCCTCCTGTGCCACCTGCAGGACCTTGTTGTTCCAAGGGCTGGGCCACAGAAGAAAGGGTGTTGCGGGGGTGGGCAGTAGACACAGACCTGGCCTCAGAGGTGGTCCAGCCCAGGGTGGTCAGGAGAGCACTGGACAGGGGGCCAGCACACCTGACTTGAGGGGCTGGTCTATGAGCATTCCCTGGGGCCTTGGGCAAGTCCCTCCCAGGCCTCAGGACTTTCTCAGCGGTGGGGCGAGACCAAGGCCAGCAGGGGGCGCCCCACAACCATAGTGGGTTCCAGGAAGCCCTGGGGTAAGGTCAGGTGGCTCAGATCCAGGTTTGAAGCTGGAGGTGGTGGGGGAGGAGGAATGGGGTAGGCACCTCTGCTGGGCACTCAGGGGTGACTCCCCAGATGCCTTCTGCAGACTCTATTTCCCAGGGGTCTGTGCAGTGTCCCCAGGAATTCAGAGCCCCTGCCCCACAGCTGATGCTGGGAAAGCTGTGTTTTCCTGAGATGTTCTGGGTGATTCTGATGCTCAGCGGCCTGGAAACCCCCAGCCCACTAGCAGCCTCCAGCGGGGAGCAGATGTTCCTTGTCGGAGTCTGAGGCTGACCCCAGCAAGGCCACACTCCCCGCTCTGAGGCCTGTTTGGTGCCTGTAAGCCTGTCGTCCAGTTGGTAAAACTCCAGAGCCCCATACAGGCATCTGGGGCTGCAGACTTCAGTGAGGGGACCAGATGCAGTGAGGTGACCTTGTCCCCAGTGCCAGCCCAGGAGCTCCCTAACGAGCCAGCGAAATACTGGACAGAGGGCATCCCATCTCTCTCCCAGGCCCATAAATGTGTGCAGGACAAACACGAAGAAAAATGAAGGTGTACCAAAGGTGCTGAAAGAACATTGCCTTTTTCCTCACGACTAAATAAATACGGCTAATAACACAACTCTTCCCGTCTCAATGCACTGGTTAAATGCAGAGACAGTCTCTTCCTTATTTTTTAAACTGACTCTGAGTTTCATTTGGAAGGAACGGTGAATAAGGACAGCTGTGAAGCCGGCCTCCAAGAAGGCCTCCAGCGTCCCCGTCCTCTGATGTGTGTCCCTCTGTGTTGTTTGGCAGAATATGGCAGAAGAGAGAGCTCTTGCTTCAAGTAGGTAATAACGGCTCCCATCTTTGTGGCTCCCTTACCTCTGAGGAGAGCCCTGGGCCATGCTGAGAGCAGGCCCGTAAGAGGGGTCCATGCAGGAAGAAGCAAGGCCTCCCGCCCCAGTCAGGTACTCAGATGACGGCAGCCTGGCTGACCCATAGTGCCAGCTAAGGACAAATCTAAAGGCAGAAGCCCCATTAAGGTGCTCCCGGAGCCAGGAAACCACGTGAGATCACATATGTTTATTGTTTGAAGAAACTAGATTTGGGGGACACCTGGGTGGCTCAGTCAACTAGGCCTCTGCCTCAACTCAGGTCACGATCCCAGGGTCCTAGGATCGAGCCCCACATTGGGCTCCCTGTTCAGCGGGGAGCCTGCTTCTCCCTCTCCCTCTGCTTTTCCCCTGCTTGTGCTCTCTCTCTCTCTCTCAAATAAATAAAATCCTAAAAGAAAAAAAGACTCTCGATTATGGGTCATTTGTTATGCAGCAACAGATAACAAATCCAGCAAACAAAAAGATTAAAGAGGAAGAGGCATTTCAGACGTGAAGACATCACATAATTGTAGAGCAGTAGTCCCTCAGACCGGGTGGTTCAGACCCCAAAGTATATTTCGTTCCGATCAACAGATCAGAGCAGAGAAATCTGAGATGTTTCACACGGAAAACATTGCCCTAAGACAAAGGCACCATAGCTAAACCATGGGAGAAAGAAGGAATGGTCGATAGCAGTCTCCAGAGTGCTGGTAAACTATTTGAGGGTGGGGGGAATAGGACCTGAGGGCAGCCTTGCCCCACATAAATCCCAGATGGAACAAGAGATACCTTAAGTATGTAAAGCTATAAAACCCCCGAGGAGGGGCTGGGCAGATCAGGTGTGCCAGGGGCCTCACTACCCATGGGTGCCGGGCCAGGCATAGGGACCAGCGTCCCCTCCCGCTGGAGGAAAAGCCTCAGTCACCCACGCGGGCCCCCAGGTCCACCGGCCAAGAGGTGCATTGGGCTGCACACACTCTAATGCGTGACTTCACTCTCTGACTCTGAATCACGGAGGTGGCGCCGTGGTTATTTATCTTAGCCCCAAATGACATGACCCACATGTCCATTAATAAAAGTAACTGGATGTCCCTTCGAATTCTTAAAGTGTGATATAGTCACAGTATGATGAAATCCAAGATGATACGTTCAAAGGCATCAGAAATGCTGGGGAGGTGACATAAACTGATGAAACAGGACCCGCACAGATCCCGCAGCCTTTGGCTCGGGGTAGACTGGAGGGGAGATGCCCCTGTGTTCGTGGGGATCCTCTTTTACGGGTCAAAGTGTTCTGCTTCGGATTTTCCTGTGTTTTCCAAACGCTCCAGGATGAACATGTGTTATTTTTATCATCATGAAAAGAAACAAGCAACATGTTTTTAAAAACTGCCCCGCTCTGTAGCAATCTGAGATAAAGATCTGTTTCAAGCACTTGGTGTTGAGTTTCCCAAACAGACCAGTGACATGAGGCGGTATGTCTTCTCTCCCCACAAGGGAGGGGGTGGTGGTCAGCTCCCTGTGACAGGGGCCCGTCATTAGAATACCCTGTTCTCTCCCAGCCTGGGCTGGGTGCACATTAACCCTTTGTGTTCTGGCTACAAGCATGGGGGGAGTGGGGGACAGGAGTAACACCTCTGTTCCCCCTGCAGTGGTGTCCCCAGGATGGTCCTGGGTAAGAGAGCTGGAGACGCCCATGAGCGTTTCCCTCTGCGACCACAGGATGCTGATGCTGAAGGCCAGGGTGCAGCTCCTGGAACCATCTGAAGCAGGGGCTGGGCTGGGCTGGGCAGGACTGGGTTAGGCTGAGCTGGGCTGAACTGGGCTGGGCAGGACTGGGTTAGGCTGAGCTGGGCTGAACTGGGCTGGGCAGGGCTGAACTGGGCTGGGCAGGGCTGAGCTGGCTATGACTGAGCTGGACTGGGCTATGACTGAGCTCTGGGCTGGGCTGGGCTGAAATGGTTAGGACTGAGCTGGGCTGCACTAGACCGGGCTAAGCTAGGCTGAGCTGGGCTGAGCTGGGCTGAACTGGGCTGGGCTGGGCTGAACTGGGTTGAACTGGGCTAAGCTGGGCTGAGGTGGGCAGAACTGGGCTGGGCTAAGCTGGGCTGAGCAGGACTGGGCTGAACTGGGCTGAGCTGGGCTGGGCTGGGCTGGGCTGGGCTTAGAGTGGGCTGGGCTGGGCTGGACTAGGCAGGCTGGGCTGGACTTGGTTAGGCTGAACTGGGCTGAGCTGGGCTGGGCTGGGCTAGGATGAACTGGGCTGAATTGAGCAGACTAGGAAGGTTGAGCTGGGCTGTGACTCAGCTGGGCAGGGCTGGGGAGGGCAGCATGGAATCAGAAAGCACGGATGAGCAGAGTTTGGAAGCACCTTGAAAACTCGTAGTCAGCCGTGGCAGTAATTTGTGTAAGGACTGAATTCTAATCAGACAGCGTACACAGTGGGACCAGGACTGTGGCTTCTAGCCCACAACCATCCCCTAAGCAAGGAGCAGGACCAGCGGCTACACTGGCAGGACAGGGGTCACCTGTCCAGGAACCAAGCTGTCATGATACCCTAATACCCTTGAGAAATCACCTAACTTCTCCAGGAGTGGGGGTATCATCCCCAGAGCCTCCCTGCACTAGAGCCGCGTCAGGCCAGTCCCTGGGGAGCATCCCAGTGCCTCCATCAGACTCGGCCCTCCCCGACCCTCCACATCCCACATGCCTGGAGAATGGTGGTATTAACAAGGGCCACACAGGTGAAGGAAGGAGGGATGACAGGTGGAGCCCTCAACCGGCCTCCCCGGCTGCTGGCTTCCCTCCCGTGTACCTGCACGTCCTCGGCTGGGAAGCTTTGCTCTGACCATTGGCGGAAGAGATATCCGCAGACCCCCTCTCAGTGGCCTGGGTCCAGGGCACCGCTGCATTCCTGTTGTGAGGGGTTCCCCTGTGGCCACTGTGAACCAAGGCTGTGGGGGAGGCTGCATGCCCCCGCGGCTGTATTTTTAGATGATCTCATTTCTTCACCACCTCTGGCTCTCACAAGGAAGGAGGACGCCAGGGCTGCTCCAGGGCTGAAGCCACACCATGACCTGGGGCCTCGGGTTCCAGCATCCCCGTCGCCAGCCCAGGGGAGCCCTCAGGGGGGCCTCCTTACCTCTCTGGGCACCGCTTTAACCACCAAAGTCTTCCCGACCACCACCGCAGATCCCAAATTCTGAAAGCCTTTGCTCACCAACCGGCATGTCTTTATGATAGTCACTTTTCCCCGGTTGACAGATGAACACAAGGCCACTTGGGGACCTGTCAATGACCATTAGAGAAGTGAGTACCATCAGGTCCTGCTCACACCCAGGCCCTGAGCTGGGGCCTCTATGCACCCCCTGAGTCTCCAGCCCAGCCTCCACTGTCCCCCTGCAGTGCTTTCTGCTCTCTCTCCTGGTCCCTGGGTTCTGGGAGACCTCAGCCCTCCTGACATGGCCAGTGTGGGCCTCCAGATCTGAAGCCTGGGAGGGGCATCACCTCTCTCCCTCCCCCAACAGGCCCTCCCTCCCCCGCTCCCTCCCAAAGCAGACAGCGCTAAAAATACCCTTCTGTCCGTCCCCACGTGGTGCCCAGCCCAGCCCAGCCCGCAGGCCATCCGTACCCCTGGCTGGCTGGGAAGTCCTATTCTCCGGCCTGAGTTCTCGGAGAACCAAGGGCCAACTGAGAGGTAGGGTCCCTGGGACTCTGGAGTGTGGACATCGGGGAATGGGAGGTGGGATTTGGGGCAGAGAGCAGCAGGGGAGAGTGGGATAGCCTGTCGGGGCATAGAGATCACAGTGCTGGGTGTTTGGACACAGACCCCTAATCCCAGTCAAGCTGGGCCCCTTGGGGTACGGTGAGGGCTCAGCCGGCACACTCCCCTCAGTGTCTTGGCTGGAGAGGTGAGCAATGAGGAGGCTGGGCCACCTCCTCCAACTGCAGCCAGGACCCAGTGTCTAGTCCCTAGGGGCAGCTGGCTTTAGGCCCTTTGTGTCCCGCCCGCTGAAGCCCTCCTCACTCCTGGCCTGGACAGGCACCAGGCTGAGGCTCTGAGGCTCTCCAGTAGCTTCCACCCCTTTCGTTGGGGACCACAGGGTGGCACGTGTCAGTAAACGCAGCTGAGGCTCTGGGAGAAGGGGGGTAGAAACTCTGCCCACTGCCCCTGAGGCCATAGCGGCTGGCCACAGGGAACGCAGGAATGACGGGAATGTGAGGCCTGGGGGGCAGTGGCCAAGGGCTCGTCTTCTGTCCTCACTCAGCCAGAGGGCCTCCCTGGGAGGCAAACGGATGCTGGCCAGGCCCCCGACCTGTCCCGTCCTCGCTGGGCTCCCTGGGTACTGCTGTGCTCTGTAGGCCCGCTGGGAGAGGGGGTGTAGGGGAGGGCCTCAGCTCCTGCCACCGACCCTGGCACCGGCACCGAAGTCAGCAGGGCCCTCCTTGCCCCTTGGCATCCACAGGTCACGGTTCTCTTTACAGACCTTAGTTATTCTGATCTTACTTATTTCACCAAGGGTTTTGGTCCCTGCGTGGGGCCGGTGTCCGCTTTCCTTCCCTTTGCTGGCTCTGCAAGGCGCCCCCTGGTGGACAGATGATGTCCCGGGAGCAGCTTTTTGAACCATAGTAGGTAGGTAGCTCCAGGTGAAATCTGAGGCAACTTTCTTGGGGTAAAATGTCAGGAGTACATACAAGAATATGCACGTAATTAAATAAGCCAGAAGTACACTTGCTGAATCCGATGATATGCACATGGATTCGAAATCACTGCCCAGAGAGTTCTCCTTAGTCGTATTTGTCTTTACCAACATACACCCAGGGTCCTGTAACCTGGGGCTCGGCACGTGGGACCTGAGCCTGGCTCCCCCACTTCTAGCTGTGTGATCTTGGACAGGGGATGTGAGTCTCTCATCCTTGTGTTTCCCCATGTTTACGCAGACCCTGGGTGTCATGCAGCCCACGTGAGGAAGGCACGCCACCCTTGAGAAGTGACCTGGCCCCTGGGGAGCACTGTGACCACAGAGTCCTTTCCCCGCCAGCCTCTGGATCTGCAGTTGAGAAAACTGGCACCAAGGTCACCCAGCAAGGTCATGGCAGCCCGAGGCTCCATGTAACTGTGGACAGTGGGGACCAGTGGGGCAGGAAAACTTCCAAAGACCCTCATCACCCTCCCCAGCAAGGTCAGATTTGGAAACAGAGGAAGCCACTTGGAGTTGGGGGGTGCCCAGGGTTAGGGATCTGCTCTGCATAGCCCGGAACTGTGGAGGGGGCTGGGTATGGTTTCTGTGCCGGTGTCGCCCTGTTCTGCTTACTTGGCTGGGGGTAGGTCTCTGGCCCTCTCTGAGCCTCAACCTTCTCACCATAAAATGGGTCTAACGCTAAGCCAACTGTGCAGGGCGACGGGGCTGAACAAGGCACTTGGCACATCTGTGATGCTCAGCCAGTGCTGGTGGAAGATGGAAAGGGCGGCCGGCTGGGATGGGTGACTCGGGCAAAAGAGCCATGCCCTGCCCTGGCTGACCCTGCCCTCTTCTGTCCCCAGGATCGCAGGCGGGGCCCAGCTCTTCTCTCCGTGGTGCGGGTGGCCATGGTGCGGAACGTGGACGACCTGGATTTCCACGTGCCGTCGCACGCGCAGGACATGCTGGATGGTCTGCGGCGGCTGCGCTCACAGCCCAAGCTGGCCGATGTCACGCTTCTGGTGGGTGGCCGGGAGCTGCCCTGCCACCGAGGCCTCCTGGCACTCAGCAGCCCCTACTTCCATGCCATGTTCGCGGGCGACTTTGCTGAGAGTTTCTCGGCGCGCGTGGAGCTGCGGGACGTGGAGCCCGGCGTAGTGGGGCAGCTGGTGGACTTTGTGTACACAGGCCGGCTGACGGTCACGCAGGGCAATGTGGAGGCGCTGACCCGCACGGCCGCCCGCCTGCACTTCCCCGCCGTACAGAAGGTGTGCGGCCGCTACCTGCAGCAGCAGCTGGACGCCACCAACTGCCTGGGCATCTGTGAGTTTGGGGAGCAGCAGGGGCTCCTGGGCGTGGCCGCCAAGGCCTGGGCCTTCCTGCGGGAGAACTTCGAGGCCGTGGCCCGGGAGGACGAGTTCCTGCAGCTGCCCCAGGACCGGCTGGTTGCCTGTCTGACCGGGGAGCTGCTGCAGGTGCAGCCGGAGCAGAGCCGGTTGGAGGCCCTGCTGCGCTGGGTACGCCATGACCCGCAAGCCCGGGCTGTCCACCTCCCCGAGCTGCTCGGCTTGGTGCGCCTGGACGCTGTGCCCAGACCCTGTGTGCAGCAGTTGCTGGCCACTGAGCCGCTGATCCGGGAGTCGGAGGTGTGCCGTGTGGCCCTGTCGCAGGGCCACGATGAGGTGAGCAAGGGGCAAGGAGGGGAGCCCCAGAGACCCCGACCTGCATGGGGCTGGGGAGTACAGGGTGCCTGTTCCCCCGTGCCCCAAATCTTGCAGCTCTCCCTGCCTTGGGCTGGTTACCTGTGAGGGCGTTCCTGTTCATCCCCAGGGTGCCTGTTATATCTCACACCCCGGATGTGAGAGGGAGGGGAACCCAGAAGTGACTGCTCCCTGGTCAAAGCCCACAGCTTGGTGCAGACAAACCTGGAAACAGACTTAAGGCCGTGTGAGAAAGGCCAAAGCCGGGCTGGGGGCATCCTGGGCAAGCTGGCCAGTCAGGGAGAGCTCACTGGAGGAGGCGGCACCTTGGCTGGGCCTTAGAGCAGGGCTAGGAGCTTGGCAGGAAGACGGCCTGGGCCGAGAGTGCAGCAGGCCCCTTCCTGCCCCTTGGGGACAGGGTCGAGTGTTCACGGGCTGCAGTTTCCTGTTGGTGCCGCGATGAGAGGGATAGCTCCAGACACAGCGACAAACAGCCGAGGAGTCTGTCTGTGGCTAGACAGCTGGCTCGGGGCCCTGCTCTGGAGGACCCCCCAGGAGCCAGGCCTGGGGACACAGCTGTAGCTCCGGCCAGGGTCATGCTGTGAGGGAACCAAGTGCGACCCACACTGCTGTCCGGCGCCACCGGGCACAGCAGACCGTCCTGGTGCTGGCAGCTGCCTGCGGCCCTGTCCTGCCAGGCAATCACCTTGGAACTGCCGGAGTGGGAGGTGCAGGCCTGCTGCAGGAGGGGCCAGAGACGTGGGGGAGCCCCAGGGGCCTGGGAGCTTGGAGCAGTTGGCCACTTACCAGCCAGGGTGGAACCCTGCTGGGATTTCCCGCCCAGCCAGGGTCATCCAAGTTCAGCACCCGCATGCTGGCGCAGGGGAGGAACTGGGGACAGAGTCAGGGTTGGCCCCAAAGATGGGTGCGGGGACGCCTCTGGAAGGCATGTGGGGACTGCATGCGAGGACTGCGGGGAGGGAGCAGCGCTCAGGTTTGGGTCACAAATGCACCTGCTGTCCCATCTCGCCCCGTCCTAAGAGTCTACCACCATGTCTGGCCCCACGCAACCATGGTGCACACACACACATGCTGACACACACACGTGCTCACACACATGCTCACAGCCCCTATGCGTGTGCACCAACACAGCTGCCCCACCAAAGTCCAGCCCCAGAAAACGCCTGCTAGCCCCTGGGGCCCCTTGCATGGGGAATAGAGCCACCGGCCCCTCTAACCCAGCCTTCCTCCCCCACAGGCACAGCTGGCCCTCCCGCAGAAGCTGGAGGAAGTTCTGGTGGTGGTGGGCGGGCGGGCCTTGGAGGAGGAGGAGGAGGGCGCCCAGGAGCCCACCCCTCACCCCAGGAACTTTGCCTTCTACAACAGCAAGGCCCGTGAGTAGCCCTCACCCCGTCCCTGTAGCCCACGAGGCCCTCGTGTCCGCCGTGTAGGTGGAGGGACTGAGGGGCTCCAGGGAGAGGGCTGCAGGAGAGCCTCGAGGCCAGCACAGGCAGAGGGGAGGCTGACAGCGGGGCTTGGTGGCCTCCTCACCCTCCAGCCACAGCCCCCAACTTTGGCCTTTTTGGGGTCCGCAGTCCAGGCTAAAGGGTGTTGCTGCCCAACCCACCCCGTGTGGGGGGACAGTCACTGGCTTGCTTGCCCCGTGGAACCTTGGCCCCAGGGGGAGAATGAGGAGCTGGGGAGCAGTGGCCCAGAGGGTAGGAACCCAAGGACTAGGTTAACTCAAACAGGGTTCTAATTCCAGCCTTTTAGCAGCTCACTTCACTGCCCTAAGCCGGTCCTCATCTGTGGAAAGGACTCCTCATGTAGTGAGGGCACGGACCTGACGGGCAGGGACGGGGCCTCTCCTGCCCAGGGCCCCATTACAGGGTTGTCCAGAAAATGGGGAGGAGTAGGAGGACAGCAGGATCTCTGGAGGGCTACACTGGCCCTGGAAAGCTCTTCTGAAAGCTCTAAGGAGCGTTGGCCGGTGTCCCAGGCCCACTGGGCCAGTCACCAGCCACCCCCATGACGTCAGTGGCTGGCGGGCTCTAGGAAGCGTGAGACCGGCTGTCCCAGGTCAGGGGCTGACGAGGGGATTTGGGGGCTGACGTCAGGAAATGAGCTCTGCTGGCTCCACCCGGGAACAGCTGTCCCTCCAACCCCAAGGGGAGGACAGCGGGGGCACAGTGGCAGGCCAAGACCTGGTGACCGCTGGGCCGACCCCACCCTGGGGTGACACAGCCATGAGTCAGGGGGACACGCAGTCCCTGCCCAGAAGGCAGGTGCCCTGCAAGACTGGAGTTCTGCATGTCCTAAAGCTGGTTGTCAACAGTACACAGAATCTTCCCAGGGGACCTCCCAGTGGCCTGGGTCTTCCTCACAGCTTTCCACGAGCACCCAAAATGTGTCCATTTGCTCACACACTCCCATGTTGACTCTCTCATTTTTAATTTTTCAAGCATTTTCTCATCTTTTGTCTCAGTTTACCCTCATGTAGCTCCTTAAAGGTGGGCCCGAAGTGGGTGTATGGCTCTGTCCCTCCCCCCTGTGGCAACAATCCCCAGGTCTGCTAACAGAGTAGTAGCCCCCTGACAAATACGGGTCATCCATGCTTCCCCCTGCCTCTGAGTGAGGTGGGAACTAGCCCCCTCGACAGAGGACAAGCTGAGGTTATGTGTCCCCAGGGCCCACAGTGGTGCATGAGAGCAGGGGTCTGGACTCGCCCCAGCTGCTGCAAGGCCCACATCTCCCCATGTCCCCTGCGTGCCCGTGGCGGCTCATGGCCCACTGGGTGCTCAGGGAGAAGAAAGGAATGATGGCTGAGGAACGATGAATGAATGATGTTCATGTTCTAACCCACCAGGGACCAGAGGTCAGGCCCGTTCACATACTACCCCGTGTCAGAGGTGGGACCCAACCCAGGGGCCCAGAGCCTGGGCCACCTCCCTGCACACCCCGGGTGCAGTCCTGTGTCCCGTTTGCATGCCGGGCTCCGGGGGTCGGCGTGGGGAGGTGGGAGCCCTGGGGAACCAGACCCGGCAGGGGCACGTGGAGCAACCAAGGTGTCCCCAAACCCTACCTCACCCCACGGCAGCCAGCCGAATCCCGCCCCGTGCTCCTCCCCAGGTGAGGGAATACCCCTGCTCGTGGGAAGAGGTGCTGGGGAGAGGGGAGGCAGCAGCAGCGAGCTCAGCCGCGCTGACCCTCTGCCCCTCTCTCTCCTGGCCAGAGAGGTGGATGGCGCTCCCGGACTTCCCCGACTATCACAAATGGGGCTTCTCTCTCACCGCGCTCAACAACACAGTCTACGTCACAGGTGGGTTCCCAGCAGCGCCTTTCAGGGAGCTGATGACCGTGAAGCCACTGAGAATCGGCTGTCCCCTCCAGCTCAGGCGGGACTCTTCTAGAGGTTTCCATGAGTTGGAAACAAGGACATTTAAAATCCATAGGTCCACGGGTGGGTACAGGGAACCGTCCTGTGTTCTGTCCAACATGGAAAGCCGGGGGGACTTGTTAGGTTCCCGTAGCCAGGGTCTCCCCCAAAGGAACTGTGTGGCAGATGGGAGGGTCACCTGCTCATTTATATCCAGGAACTTGGGGGCTCGTACACAATTTGATTGAGGAAACAGCTGTGCCACGGGTAAAGATCTAAAACCACAGACCTTGTCCTCCTTGTTTACGGGGTAGGGAGGGAACTGTCCAAGTCACACAGCTAGGCTGTGCCGCCTGCAATCTCCCCCACCACCCAGCCCAGCATCTGGCACCATGGGGGCCTGGAATGGGGAGAAGAAGGAGAGAGGACCCTCGGTACCCAGCCCCCACTAGTCTGGAGACCCCAGGCTAAGGGGACAGGACCTCTCCTACAGGTGGCTCCCGGGGCACGAAGACAGACACCTGGTCAACCACCCAGGCCTGGAGCTTCCCTCTGAAGGAGGCCACCTGGAAGCCAGTGGCCCCCATGCTGAAGGCCCGCACCAACCACGCCAGCGCGGCACTCAATGGGGAGATCTATGCCATCGGCGGTAAGGCCTCCCCCTCCCTCTGCCCCAAGCGGCCTCCTACTCATGGCAGCCCCTCATCACCTCTGGGCAGCCTGGGAGCCTCTCAGTCCCACAACAGTGTCTCCCCACCCCCATGTCCTCACCAGGGACCAGAGAGCCCCCCGGCCTCAGGGACCGCAGAGACATGCTCCCCCGTTCCTGCCCTCAGGAGCTCGCCATCTGGAGTAAACCAGCCCCACACCAGGGCGCCTGGATGTCCAGGGGTGAGGCTCAGGCATGAGCCTTTATAGCAAGCTCCAGCAAGGATTCTGAAAGCAGAACGATGGCGGGGCGTGCTGGAGGCTTGAGCTTCCAGCAGAGATGAACACTCCCATCCCCAAAACAGGGAGCTTAGTCCTCTGCTCAGGGTCACCCCCTCTGTGGAGCCCCTGGGTTGAGGGGACCCACAATGGTTTCTCCTTTGCTGTCCCCTTTACTCCCGCCATGCCCCCAGCCTGAGCACAGAGGCCCACCTTATCCCCATTATGCCCCAGAGCTGTGGCAAGGGGTCACCCCGGGGACCCCTACGGTCAGTCAGATACTGAAAAACAAAATGACCGTGGCTGACCAAGAGTTCCCCAAAACCTCTGTGGGTGACAGATGGGCCTTGAGTACCCCAGCTGTCTCGGCCAGCCCCTGCGCCCCCAGTGGCTACCAAGCCCAAGGCCAAGAACAGAGAGCACACACAAGGTCCTGAGCCCCAGGCAGGTGGGGGCCCCCGGCAAGCAGCCTGGACTCTAGTGTTCCCGGGTCCAGGTGCCCACACCCACACCACCTGACGCTGTGGCCTTGGGCAAGCAGCCTTGCCTCCGCTCCCTGGCTGTGGAAGGGGCTAAGTCACAAGCCTCGCAAGGCCATGCCTTCCTTCCCTCACCTTCCTCCCCGCTCCGAGGAAGCCCTCTGCTGCCCCTGCAAAGCCCCAAGTCCTTCCCTTGTCCCTGGCCCCCGGCAGCCCTGACCTCCCCCACTCCGACAGGCACCACCCTGGACATGGTGGAGGTGGAGAGCTATGACCCCTACACGGACACCTGGACCCCTGTCCGCCCTGCCCTCAAGTATGTCAGCAACTTCTCCGCAGCTGGCTGCGGGGGCCGGCTCTACCTGGTGGGCTCCAGCGCCTGCAAGTACAACGCCCTGGCTCTCCAGTGTTATAACCCTGTCACAGGTGGGCGGCACAGGGCCCGGGGGGGTGGGGTGTCGGGACAGCCACAGGTCTCTTCCAAAGGGCCATGGCCCTGTCAGAGGTGGATGAGGCAGTGTTGGGGGGGCCCAGGGGGATGGGGACTGGGGGCTGGGTGGCAGGTGACAGGGAGCCCACCTCCGGGTCCCGAAGCTGCCGTCTGCGGCATCTGCCTAGAACCTGCCCCACGGGCCAGGAGCAGGGCCCGGACCTGCAAGCGTTGGTGGGCACTGGCTTAGGCTCCAGACCCCAGGCCAGAGTTGGGCTCCAGGGCGTCTCCCGTGTCTCCCCCTCTCCCCTCTCTCATCCTCTGGACAGTGCAGGTGATCACAGATCCCATTTTTGCAGGGTGGGTGTGAGAGTCCCATGGGAAACTGACAGTACCCAGGGCCAGATGGGGCCCCTAGTCACCTGACCCGGCCAGTGGGTGGGGAAGAGGCAGAGGCCCCCAGGTGAAGGTGGGCCCGGCGTGTTGTCCCCCACAGACGTGTGGAGCGTGATCGCCTCGCCCTTCCTCCCCAAGTACCTGTCCTCTCCACGCTGTGCCGCACTGCAGGGAGCCCTCTACCTGGTCGGCGACAACACCAAGAAGGTCTACGTGTACGACCCCGGGGCCAACCTGTGGCAGAAGGTGAGCCTTGGGCTCTCCCAACCCAGGTCCCCTGACACTGCGGAGAGCCAGCCTGGGGACGGTGGGGCCTGGGGCTGTTACCGCAGTGAAAGGATTGATGAGGCCCGGAGCCCCAGTGGAGACAGGAGAGCCAAGGACCGGGGGCTACTAGTCACCATGTGTGCTCTGTCCCTGGCCCGGGGTGGTCTGTTCTTCTCTGGGGCAAAACCAGGCTCAGCCTAGGGAGTGTTCAGGGGCAGCCTGGTGTGGGCCAGGCCCGGGAGGGAGGGCACCTCCTACCCGAGGGGGTGGCCAAGCAAGGGAGAGGAGCCCTTGGCTGTGGGTGGGGTGGGAGCGGCCCACATCTTGGTGCTCCATTTCCCTCCTTGCTATCCCCTCCTCTTCTGCCATGGAGAGAGCAGATGCTGGGCATCTCAGGCCCGAGTCTTTCTGTGTGTTCCTTCTGGAGAAAGAGGAGGGATGGTGCCCAGTGTCCATGGCAGTGGCCTCAGCACTAGTCAGACACCCCGGGTCTGCCTCACCTGCCCTAAGATTCTCAATTCCTGGAGGCCTGAAGGGTCAGCCTGCTTCCTGCACTCACCCGGCCCGGGGCGGCCGGCCCACAGTGGGGCCTCGCCATCCTGCTGCCTGCAGCTGTCCCCCGGTGTCAGCGCCCAGCTGACGGGAGGCCCCATTACCCTGCAGTGAGACAGGTGCTGTGTGGGTCCTGCCAGGACGCCACTTTCTCTCGGGGCCTCCCAGCTGGGCCAGAGCCAGGCCTCTGCCGGGACCGTGCCGCTGCTCGGGGGCCTCCCGGCCACAAAGGGCTCCACTTGGGCCTCCAGGCCTCCTGGGGGGCTGGCTGCCCCTGACCGTCTGCACATGTAGGCCACAGACAGGCCTCTTCCTTCCCACGCACTCTGGGCTCTTCCAGAAGGGTCCACCTCTCCTCTGGCCTCTGACTCCCACCTCACAGCCCCAGCCCAGGCCATGGGCCGAGGCAGGAGGTACAGGGGCGAAGTGAGGTTCCCCATGGCACGAGCAGCTTCTGGTGTGTGTGTGTGTGCACGTGTGTGTGTCTGTGTGTGTGTGTGTGTGTCTGTGTGTGTGTGTGTGTCTGTGTGTGTGTCTGTCTGTCAGAGCTGAGGTCACATCTGTCCCCTCCAAGAGAACAACCAAGAATCAGAGTCCCAGCCCAGAACTTGCCCCGGGGAGCAGCTCCAGGCTTGGGCTTCCATGCCAGCCCCATCTGACACCCCAACTCCACATATGGCCAAATTGGGGCCCAGAGAGCAAGGAGCCTGGACACATCATCCTGGGAGATGTGAGCTGGAGAGGAGAGCACTAAAGGGACAGTGTGAAGGGCCCCGGGGGAGAGGGTCACAGGGAGCCTGGGTGAGGTCCCAGGGAGCAGGACCAGGTGCTGGCTGTCCTCTCTGCATGTCCCCTGGGCCCCGCCCCACCCTGAGGTTCCCTTGGCCATTGCCATTACCCCGCCACGGGCCCCTGACCGCTGCCCCCCCCACAGGTGCAGTCCCTGCACAGTCTGCATGAGAACGGCGCGCTGGTGCCACTAGGTGACGCACTGTACGTGACCGGCGGCCGCTGGCAGGGCATGGATGGCGACTACCTCGTGGAGATGGAGGCTTACGACCGGGGGCGTGATGCCTGGACCCGCCACGGCTCCCTGCCCCGCCTCTGGCTCTACCACGGGGCCTCGACCGTCTTTCTGGACGTGTCCAAGTGGACCCAGCCCTTCAGCCCTGCCCAGGAGCACTGAGCAGCTCCTCGTCCCATGGGGCCGGGCCTGGCTGCACCCTGACCCCGAGGGACGCCCCCCTCTGGGGTTGGGCTTCCTTGTCCACTAAGTGCTGGTCTCGGGCCACCGGGAACATCAGAGGACATAGCCTCGGTCCCCGCAGCCACCGCACTAACTCTGCACTGAGCAGCAGCGAGGGCTTGGACTCCCGCCACCTGCACAGCAGGGAGAATCCACTCTCCTGCCCTTGGCGGGTCTGAGACCTGAGACACAGGAGCTGAGGGGCCCAGGAGATGCAGTGGTGGCTGTCCATAGCCATGTGTCCTACCTGTGGCTTTGGGAGGTGTTGTACAAGGGAGGAGTGGTCCAGGAAACTGCAACCCAGAGCAAAGGTCCTGGGGTAGGTTGGCTCCGGGCTGCTCTGAGCCCGCTTCTGCCTGGCCCACAGCTGTGTACCCACATCTGGCAGCTGCCCCTCTCTGGCCCCATGTCCATCACACACGAGGAAGGGAGGAGCAGGGCGTGGGATCAGGAGAGAGGGTCCGCTGCCCATGTGGGGGTTGAGGGAAGAGAGGATGAGTGAATTCTTCCCAGGGAGGTGAGCAGGAAGACGTGCTCTCTGGCCGGAATCACCCCTGTTTCTCGGGGTGATTTGCTCCAATGCAAGAATGAAAGTCCCAGCAGCAGGCCCATGAAGGGAGAGGTGGGGGTCCTACAGGGATTTCTGACAACACCTCTTGGGCGGTTTGATGCCTCACTCCCAGGTGGCCTCCTAAGTGAGGGTAGCAGTGCCCCCGTGGGCTCCCCCACGAGCACACAGTGTGACTCAGGGTGCTTCGGGGCTGCCCTTGCGCCCCCAGATTCTGCCTGGGGTCCCATGGAGAACTGGTGCCAACACTCTCCACCCCGGTCCTTCTCACTGGTCCTTGATGAGGTATCCCACTGAAGAACTCGGACTAGTGCTAAGGGGTCCTCCCCTTTTTCTGTGAGCTTCATGGACGCACACAGGGCTGTAAGTTGGGGGATCCTAGGTCCAACCTGATTCCGGCTCTGGCACTGACCGTCTGATGCCTCAGGAGCTCCCACCTCCCTTTGGACTGAGTTTCCTCTCCTCGAAGCCTCTTCCTTGAAATCCCCAGGGGACCAGAGAGGCCTCTGGTATCCCTGGGCTCCAAGGAGGGAATCCTGGAGTCCCTCCACATCCACCTTGCTCCCAGACCTGAAGCCTCATGTCCATTTCCCATGGGAGAATAGAATTTGCACCTCAAGGCTTAGACAGAGTAGGGCGTCCTGGGGGTCTGCTTCCAAAGAAGCACGAGCCCCAGATCTGAGGCCGTCTAGTCAGCTGGGGGAGTGGACGGACATGAAGATGACAGTTTCTGAGATCCCTGAATCTTGCCATACGAAAATCTCCTGCAATGTTTTCCTGTTATTGAAGCTACTCAGCCAAACACTGTTTTAAAACAAAGACTCAACGTGTCAGTGGACTTCTTTTTATCACCAATGGGTTGGACGGGGAGTATTCTAGAATAAGACCGGCTTCTGCTCCTGCACACCATGGGGGGCAATGGTGGGGAGCTAGTGTTTGGGGTGGGGGAAGCTCAGCCCACTCCAGGGCCTGGTCCTCAACATTTGGGTGCCAGATCCCCTCATCTGATCTGCTGAGCCACCCCCATTCATTGGCTCAGGTCAATTGTGTCCTTCAGGGTCCTGGGAGGAAACAGATGACCCCGGAAATAGAGTAACAGAAGGCAGTGTAACAAAGGGCTACTTCCGAGGTGTGGGCAGGTGGGGGGAGTCCAGGAAGGGCTGAAGAGGCCTCCAGGGGGGCACCTAGCAACAGTGGGGAAGCTGTCACCAGCCCTCCACCCCTCTGCATGGGAAGGAGTGGACGCAGCCTCCAGACAGAGAGCCGGAGGGAGAAGGTGCCAAGGATCTGGGGCCTTTGCTGAAGGAACAGAGCCTGCGCCACTATCACCAAAATCTACCCTCTTACATTTAAACAGAGAGGTGAGCTAGTCTGGTTTTTTAAGTGAATTAATTGAAAGCATGGAAACAATGAGCAGAGCATAAGGCAAGAGATGCTCTGGGTAGAAGTGAGAAAGGACCCTTCCCGCCCGGGAGCTGAGGTTGCCCACAGACCTGTCCAGGATGCATGTGGCTTATTCTCGGCTCCTGCCCCATGCCTGGTACGCAGCAGGAATGAGTCACTCTTCACTGCATGAGCTACTGACCCCAAGCTTCGAAGGCCTGACCAGTGACCTTGGGCCAGTCCCACGATCTCAGGCTCAGTTTCCTCATCTGTGCAATGGGATTGATCACAGGATTTGAGAGTTAGATGATGTCATGTGTTTGGAAGGTTCCAGTAAGCAGCAAAGATCGCCTGCCTGGTCATGGAGAGGCCACACAACAGGCTGACGCCAGGCTCCCACTGTTTTCGGGGGCAAAGGGAGCTTTTATTCCCATGACTTCATCAGCAGAGGTTCTTCCTCTGGGGGAAAAGAGAAGAGTGGGAACAGCTCGAGTGCAGCAGGCTGATGGGAAGCCAGGGCTGAGGCCGTGACATGAGGGCCCAAGAATGAGGATTAAGTTTCATCCGGGCATGAGGGCGCATGGGGGAGGACACCTCGGGCTTCGTCAGGTCCCCTTCTGCGGTCACTCATTCAGTACTTCCACCCTGGGATCCAGGACCTCAGCCCCAGATGCGGACCCCGTTCTGACCCCAGGGTTGCTGCCACAGGGGGACAAGCCGTTGGGTGCCACCGGAACCTGGTTTCTGCTGGTCCTTGACCTGTGTGATTCTTGCCCAAGCTCCGCCCTCCTCTGAGTGGATTTCATTTTTGAAATGGGACCCCAGAAACATGCAAGGCCCTGGCCCTCTGTGCTCTCTGGCCCTGGAGCCAGGTTGTGTCATCACCTCGGGACCGTGTGACGGGAGCCTGTACCAGCACCAGAACCGATTTGATTTGGGTCTGCCAGCAGGGCCCATGACATCACTAGGATTGTCCGCTGTTTGGGAAAATAACCGTTTTTCACATGGCAACAGCTCCTGTCCTCAAAGCTGGTGTCTTGCGGGCTGGGGCCCCCCACTGTGAGATGGAAATGAAGTCACACGAACATCTGAGGATCACATGCCCCAAACTGGATCCTTCTGTTCCCAGAATGCCGAAAGGTGACAGCATGGCCAAAGGGGACAGAGCCCGAGCTTCAGCTCTCCACAGCGTAAGTTGGGCTGAATGGTATCTGGGCCTGAGAGCGGTACCCACGTCCCTGCAGACAGAGTCCAGGCCAGCCGCCCAGAAGCGGGGCATCCAAGCAGCCCGGCCTCCATGCTGAGGCTCTTGGCTTTGCCTGCTCACACCTCACTTATGAATGGGATCCCAGACCGAGCCTCAGAGCCGACAGCCATCATGCCCACACTACAGACCAGGAAACTGAGTCTCGGAGAAATGAACACCTCCTCCAAAGCCAGATGTGACCTTTGCTCCAAATGGCCAAGCCAGAGCCAGGTTTGCTGAGCAGACCCACGGCTGGGTCAGTCTGTCCTGTGTTCCAGTCACGCTCTGCCTGGAGCCTCTGTCTTCACATCAGTCTAAGGGCAGCTCCCCATGATATGGGGCTGATGGCCTAGGACATGGACCTTCGCCACTTAGGCAGCTTAGAAGGCAAGCCGGCCTCACTCATGGCCCCATACAATGCCCACCGTGACCTCAGCTCGCCCTAGAGCAGGTCTGGAGCCACGTGTGCATTGATCTCAGCTCTCAGGCAAGGAAACCAGAAGAAAACTCCGTGGAGCTCTGACACAGACTGACCACCATCAGCTGGGAGGCAGAGTCAGGGCCTGCAAGTGGCCCCCAAGAGAAGTCTGTCCTCCCTGCTGCAGGGCTGCCCCTGGGACGGTCCACCTACCAACCAAGGTTGGAATACTCTGTGGGGGAGCCTACTGGGTTCAAGAGTGGCCAGCCACATGCATTTCCTTGGCCCTCCCTCCCAGCCAGACCCCCACAGGAAATCCCATGCCTATGGCTAACGGCTTGGGAAAGGACAGGGCCACATCTCCAAGAACCTTCAAGATCATCATGTAGCTCATATTTCTCATCATCTAGAGTAGGAAGGACCATAATGGGCAAGACATGTGGTTGGGAAAATGGGATCCTGCCCAGTGGGCAAGAAGGCCTGGCCCTGTCCCCAAACCTGGGCCGGGTGTCCCTGTGTAAGCCACCTGCCTTGTGGGACTAGTCCATGTGGTCCCAGTCTGGTCGGTGGAAAGCAGATGAGGGGCTGGGTGTGGACGTGCGTTTTCAGAAACATGAAATGACCGATCTCAAGTTGCCTCTCCCTGGGCCAGGAGCCTCTCTCTACCAGCAGATTGGGAGACAGAACACGCCCCACACTTGGCCTCCTATGGTCCCAGATAAAGTCTTCCTGAAAAAAGGAAACTGAACAAAACTGTAGTAGTTCACACCGAGGCCCATGTCCCAGCACAAACATGTCACTACAAAGTTCCACACACCAGCTTCCTAACAGACTTTCCTTGGGGGACAAGAAATGAGAATCCACCCAAGAAATCCTTAATTCTTTGATGGCTTTAAAACAGCTTCAACCAATTTGATTCCTTATTAGTGACAAAACGGTTGAATGTTTGCAGATGGAAGAAGTTCATGTATTTTGTTGAGTGTATCTCACATAAGCCAGTGTTTACCAAATATCTTCTTGGGGATCTGCAGTTTATCTAGAAATTTCAAAGTTTTCATTCTACCGATAATTTAAAAAATTTTTTTTCAAAATACACACAGAACTTCTTTGTTCCAGTCTTAATTTGTCTCTGAAGGATACCCCACAGAACACACAGACCCCTTGGGGGACAGACTCTCAAGGTAGGCCCGGTATTTTGTTTGTTTAAACACCCTCCAAAAAAAACCCCAATTCGATCACCATATTCACCTCCTACAGGAAAAGAGGCAGAGTCACAGAACAAGGAACACCTAATATGAGGTTTTTTCTAAAGCATGAAATATTTCCTCTGACTGCCCCCCCCCCCCGTCGGGTACAGGAAGCCAGACCTTGAAACAGGGCAGGAGTTGGGGGTGCTCCTGGCTAGGGATTACCCACAATCTCTCCCCGCCGCTAGGGAGGGCACCACCTACTTTCAGTTCCCAACGTTGCGAAATAGGCCTGGGAGAGGCCTCCCCTCTTCTGAAGAGGAGGAAGTCATCTCCTGATGTGGGTGGCAGGCCTCGGAAGGTGCGTCCCTGAGCTGCACCTTCTCCCACTCTTGAACAAAGTACACAGTGTGCCCACCAGGTGTGGGCACCTTGATGCTACCCTCACACCTTCTGCCAGAGTCGGAGAGGCCGTGGACAGGGAATAGAACAAAGCAGCCCAGAGTCGAGGGGTGGTCTGGCTCTTTTCAGAGAGGAGCCTGGGTCCATTCCTGCAGGGTCTTTTCCCTCTACTTTAGGTGGGCACTGGGCTGGACCTTAGGTTCTAGTCCCCCACCTGGCCAGGTCACCACAGGGCTCAGTCCTCCAAGCCTGGGCTGTGGTTCAACCACTTCGGTGCAGGGGGACTGTCCCAGAGTGTGGCTTCTTCCGGTGCACAGGGATGGGGAAGGACAGCCCACTCTGAGTTGTGGGCACCCCAACCATGGAGAGAAGGCAACCCTGGAAGGGAGGGGGCCCCCACATGGGAAAGAGGTACTGGGGAGGGGCTTGAGTGTCTTCCTGCTCCCACATACTAAACCTGTGTTGGCAAGGCCTGGACCTCACAGGGTGCCACCAGGATAAACCTCCTAGTCCCTACAGGCCTCAGAGCGGAACAGATGGAGGAAGGGCTGCCCCCAGGTTCAGAGGAGGGAAGAGACCCGGCTCCCTGGAGAGAAAAGGGTGTCAGGAGGGCAGAGGGTCCAGGACCAGGTGAATGGGCACCCTGGCTCTCCTGAGAACTGGACAACGCAAAGGGAGGGGATCTGGGGCCTGGAGATGGAGCCCAGACCTGCTGAACAGGACTGGGCGCTCTAGCCAATGTGACAGAGTACCGTCCCCGGCCTGGTAGTCCCCTCCTAGTACCCCCACTCTACCGCATGTCCCTCTTTCCTATTCCGCGCCCCATCCTGCAGGCCTCACTCGCTCCACGCCCAGTCCGCTGCAGCGCCCCCTCCCTCCCCACTTTCTGCCTCTGCGCACCTCCCACAGCCAGACACACACACACATGCATGCATATATACACGTACACACACAGGAAGACATATGCATGAGCGTGTGATCACACACACAGGCAGACGCGCGTATACCTATACGTACACAGGCAGACATACGCACATGTGTGTGCACACACACAGACACACGCGCATATGTACACATACACACAGGCAAAATACATGCACACACACGGAGGCAGACACACATGCGTGCATGTGTACACGTACACACAGGCTGACGCATACGTGCGCACACACACACAGGCAGACACGTGCACATATGTACATGTACACACACAGGCAGACATATGCGTGCACACACAGAGGCAGACACATGCGTGCACACACAGAGGCAGACACATGCACTTGCGTACACGTACATAGGCAAACATATGCATGAGCGTGTGATCACACACACAGGCAGACACGCGCGCATACGTATACGTACACAGGCAGACTTACGCACACGCGCGTGCACACACACAGACACACGCACATATGTACACGCACACACATAGAGGCAGACACGCGCCCATAGTACACGTACACCCACAGGCAGGCATACGCACGCGCGCGCGCGCGCACACACACGCACGCGCGCGCTCATGAGCACGTGCCCCGGCAGCCGCTGCAGTTCGCGCCGACGCCGGCAGAGGGCGGAGAGTCGTGAAGCGCGGCCGGCGAGGCGGGGGATTCAAGCGCGTTATAAGGCGCCGAGCGCGAGAGAGATCCCCAGACGCCGCGCTCCGAGCCCAGAGGGACCCGCCGCCCGCATGGCCCCCGCCCGCCGCCCCGCCGGGACGTGCCTGCTGCTCGTCTGTACCGGCCTCCTGGCCGCCGCCGCCGGCCTCCGCTCCTCGGAGCCCGGCGAGCCCGTGGACGGCCGCAACCGCCCGGAGCCGGGCCTCGGAAATGAGCTGCCCGCGGGCCCCGGGGAGAGCCGCACAGGGCCGCCCGCCCGCACGCTGGTAAGAGCGCCCCGGACGCCTCGGGTCTCAGTTTCCCCAGCCCAAGCCCGCGCCTCCCTGGGGTCCGGATGCCCTAAGGGCGGAGGGAAGCGCGGCGTCGCGGGCAGGGACCTGGGCTGACCTGGGGGCCTTCCCTTCCGAAGCGGGGACAGAAGCACTTGTCTTGCGGGGCAGGGGAAGACTCAGGGCGCTGCCCCTCTGTGCAGCCAGTTGGCCTTGCCCTGGCGCTCTGGGGATGGCTCCGGGGCATCAGAGCACCAGTGGCCAGGCCAGGGGCGGGGGCGGGAGAGGCGGGAGGCGCAGAGGGAAGTTGGGAAGTGAGTAAAATGTGAATAACTTGATTCTCATGAAATTGGAAGGAACTTGTTTGTCAGGCCACCCTCCCTCCAGACTATTAGGCAAAGTTCTGTCCCAGAAACAAACCCCCAAAAGTGCCTCCCTTTGGGTATGGGGAGCAAGGGGTCCTGTGACTTGTGACCATGAAAGCGTGATTTTTCGTTCTGCTCTGTTCCCTCCCGTGAGGGTGGTGCAGAGTGGTCAGGCTGGGGGAAGAGGGGGTCCAGGGGCTTCCAAGGAGGCTCAGTGCCGGCGGGACCTCTCAGAAAGGGAGGGGAGAGGGCTGTCAGAGGAGATGCTCAGGGGCCCTGCGGGCACAGCTGGGCTTCAGTGGACACTTGGAGCCACAAAGACCAAGGACACCTCCTTTGAAGAGGGGGAAGGTAGCAGCCAGCCCTGTGGGCTCCCTGGGAGGAGCCCCTCCCAAGTCCTCCTCCCCACCCCAGGAGTCGGGGAAGGCAAACCCCACCCAGGCAACTGGCCACACCTTCTGGAGGAGGGAGATGTTAGGAGAGTCCCCAGGAGGCAAGGGGCCTTCTGTGCTTCTAGAAAGGATTCTGGCCTTGGACTGTCTTTGGGGGACAGTGTGGTAGCAGAGGTTCCCCACCTCCTGAGAGCCCCTCAAGACTGGGGATTTCGGTGGGGCCAGGACTGCTGCCCAGCACCCCACCCACACTGTCACAGGCTTGTCTGCTGGGATCCCTGGCTGACATAGCTCCAGCCTGTTTCCGCTCCCCCCAGACCAAACTGGGGTCCGAGTCCAGCTGGGGGGGGCGGTCAGCTTGGCACGCCCATCCAGCCCTCGTGAAATACTGCCGGCATATGGCCCTGCTGAAGGCTGAGTGAGGCCGTCAAGTGGACTCCAGTCCTGTGTCCACAGTGAGCAACCAGCAAGACAGCACATGGCAGGGCCCAGCAGCCAGCAGGTTGTGGGGTGGCCCTGGGCACTCTGAGGCTTTTCTCTGTCCGACCCCAGGCTCCTCTGTTGTGGAGGGCCCTGTCTTCCCCCACTTCTCCCGTAGCACACTGGCTCCCGAGGGCAGGCACCTGTCCCTGCAGAGCAGCCAGGAGACCCCTGGCTCTGTCTCCGACGGAAGGTCCCAGTCAGCTCGAAAACCCTGGGTCCTTCTATCAGCTGCCTGCGTGGTGCTTGTGACCTCATCTAAGCCCTCTAGCTGATTTCCTTCCCAGCTGGAGGCCTTTTCTGGGGCCCAGACTGCCTGAGCCCCACTAAGTAATGGGCCAAAGGCCTCTGCTTGGAAGGGACCTCCTGGAATTCTCCGTGTCGGGACTGGTCAGAATGCAGCGTGGGGGAGAATGGATTCGGGAACCTTCGCTGCCCTTGTCTAAGAGGTCCCAAGGAAGCTAAATGACTCAATGCAAACGTAGCAGAGGTAGCCCACCAGCCCCCCCGACTGTCTCGTAGGGTAAGCTGTGGGTACCCCGAGGGCTGAAATGGGCATCCCCCGAACGTCAGAGGGGGCCACACAGAGGGCCCCAATGATCACAGTCATCTCTTCCCTGGTACTTGTGAGTCTGGTGGTCCCTTCCTGCTGCTGAGTCTCCCAAGGAGGCGTGTTCACTGCCGCTCCTACAGACAGAGACCGCCAGAGGCCTGGTGGCCCACATGCCAGGGTTCTGGCTTCTCAGGGGCTCCAGAGCTCTGCACTCCATCTTCCTGCCCTCACAAAGTCGTCCACTCACAACGCCCAGGCAGTGGTGTGGCCTGGTTGTCCTCCATGTGTCACAAGGGAGGGAAGCATGGAGGGAGAGCTGTGCTGACTTGGAGGGCACCGCTGTTGACAAAGACAGGGCCCTGAGTGACACTGTTGACAAGGACAGGGGCTCGGTGATGTCTGGACAAATTCCATGTATTTGGCGGGCAGCCACTGGAGAAGGCGAACCAACCTGGGGGCTGACTGTGTTCCAGGAGCCCACTGCTGAGGGGGCACGTAGCTTTGACCCCAGGGATGCCTGGATGCTCTTTATCAGGCAGAGCGAAAAAGGCGTCAACGGCAAGAGGGGAAGCAGAGGCAAGGCCAGGAAGCTGAAGGTGAGTACAAGAGCCCCAGCTGTGTGTGTGTGTGTGTATGTGTGTATTTCCAGGGCGGGGTGGTGGTGAACAAGGGGCCTTCCCCTGCAGGGCTTCCCTGTACCCCCAGCTCACCACCATCACCCCCTTGCACCCCTCACCAGCCCCACTGGTGCACCCTGGGCCTTGCCAGTGAGGACAGACCTTCCCCTTTGGCCTGGGGTCAGAGAGTGTAGGAAGTGCCAAGCTGGGGGGCCCAGGCAATCCTGGGTTTGAGGTCTGTTCTGATCATTTTTCTAGGCAGGCCAATCAGTTACCACCCCCCCACCCCCGCTTCTCCTCCCTCTGCATCCTAGCAAGGGAGGCCCGGGCTGGCCTGGCAGGGCAGTAGAGGACCGAACTGGAGGGACTGCAGTCAGGCTGGAGTGACAGACATACCAGCTGGTTTCCAGGAGATGGGGAGCCCAGGGACCCTGGATGTTGTAGGGTTCCCACTGTCATTCAACCTAGCCAGAAGCCTGGTACCTGGTCCTCATGGCTATCTGCTCCCTGGGGTGGGGAGCTCTGGGCCATGGCTGTGTTGCTCACAAACTGGGTTCGGGCTTTCTGCCCCTCCACCCCCCAAAAAGGGCTGGCCTCGCCCTATCCCAGCTCAGCCCCAACACTGGAGAGCCAGGCTCTGAGCCTGACATAGGCAGGTCGATGGGCTGTCACCATGACCTCGCCTCACTGCCACCCCTTGGAGCCACCTGGCCCTACTCCCGGCTAAGCTGGGGCTCCCCTGTGCCCTTCCTTGCAAGGGACTGACTTGCTTCTGTGTTGGGGTCCCATCCCAGCCGAGGGTGGACTCCCTGAGGGCCCCAGGTCCCGACATGGGGCCAGGCACAGAGAACCCACTGACGTTGGCTAACCTCCCTACTCCATCCAGGGACCCCTCTGTGTCCCCATGTGGTGCTCTTGCTTGCTGGGAGCCCCACCTCCCAGGGGCCCCACCGACCCAGTCAGTCCTGGGCCTCCAGCACAATGCAGTCCTCACACTCAGGGCCAGTGGCTTTTAAAGCGGAGCCTTGCTGCCTTCTTGGGGAGTCTGAGGCCCAGGAACTGACCTCAACCCCACAGGTCAAAGCAGGATCCCTGTTTGCCTGCTTCTTAGTTGCAAGAGCTTGCAGACGGTGCCCACTGTCCCCCACCTCTCTGCTAGATAGCCTCACTGATGAAGTTCCTTATTCCTTTTCAGCTTGGCCTGCCGGGACCCCCAGGTCCCCCTGGTCCCCAGGGCCCCCCTGGCCCCATCATCCCACCTGAGGTACTGCTGAAGGAGTTCCAGCTGCTGCTGAGAGGTAGGGGCAGTGCCCCTGTGCGGGTGGCTGGAGGAGGGGTTTCTGGAGGAGCCAAGACAGTTAGATGTCCCCATGTTGGCCAGGATTCAAGGAGGCCCCTGCTCCGTGCTGGGTTCAGGAGCCCACAGCGGATGCGGGTGAGGCCAAGGGGCAGGGGCAGGTGTTGGCAGGAGTGTGGTAAGGTGGGGGCGTCGCAGAGAAGGTGGACTGGCCATTGGGTGTTCACTGGGTGCTTGGGGACCAGGACCCACTGCTCCTCTGGGAGTCCGGTGAGCCCAGCCAAGGCCAGGACACCTGTACCCAGCCTCCACCAAGTGAGGATCGTCAGGGAGGGATCAGAGGTCCTTAACTTTGCAAAGTGCTTCTCAGATCACAAAGAAACCATGGGGATTTCAGACGCACCCCAGGTGACACGGGCCCCACAACGGAGACCCCAGCTTCTTCCCCTGGATCCCCTGTGTCCCTGCCTGTGTCTGTGGCAGTCTCAGTGGTCTCAAGAGCCCCCACGGGTTTGGGGGTGGGGTGGAGGCAGGAAGGATGGTGTAGTGGGCAGCACAGGTGCAGCCCAGGCTGCGGCCGCTGAGCTGGAGGCAGCAGAGGGAGGGCAAGCCCAGCTGAGGTGTCCTGTCCAGGAGATGACCCTGTGTGAGGCCAGCTGCCCAGCCAAGGCTCATTATATTTACTAGAGTTCGCTTTATCATGGGAACTCTTAGAGCCTTTCCCCCCTTCCACGAACTGTTTATTTAAATACACGAGCTTTGGAGACTGAAGGATCTCCATGTTATTTCCAGCAACGTGGCCATACTTACTAACTTACACCCAGCTTCCTTGCAAAAGTGAGCGGGGCTGCTTATTGTACCACCTTCTGGGTACAGTAATACTGTAAGCAGAGAAAACAGCAGCGTGAGGGGGACAAGTGGGTGAAGTGGCAAGAGGAGACAGGAGAACCAGGGCACTGGGCCCCAAGCTCCCTGGTAGCCAAAGCTTGAAGGGAAGCAGGATCAGCATCGGGCTCAGGAAGCCCCAGTTGGTCGGGTGCCTGGCAGCGGGATCCCAGGGTTCCAGAAAGCTGGTTCCCATCAAGAGGCAGGGGAGGGCAGGCGGGTGCAGCCACTGCTCGCTCTGTGCCAGGTGCAGTGCAGCAGCGTGAGCGCATGGAGCCCGAGCCCTGCACGCATGGCCCCCCCGAGGGCACTGCCACCATCGGGGAGGACGAGGAGGCGGCGGGGGACGCAAGCGTGCTGGCGCTGGTGGCCGCACCGCTGGCCCCGGGTCCGTGGGCGCCGCGCGTTGAGGCTGCCTTCCACGGCCGCCTGCGCCGGGACGCATCGGTGGAGCGGCGCGCACTGCACGAGCTCGGTGGCTACTACCTGGTGAGTCTGGGGCGGGGCGCGGGGCGCGGGCAGGGGGCGGCGGGTGGGCCCAGGCTAACCTCTGTGCGTCCCGCAGCCCGACGCCCAGGGTGCCTTCCGCCGCGGCCCCGGCCTGAACCTGACCAGCGGCCAGTACACGGCGCCAGTCGCTGGCTTCTACGCGCTCGCCGCCACGCTGCACGCCGGTGAGGTCTGGGGCGGTGGGGGGTCTGCCCCAGAGTGCGTGGGCCCCCGCCGGCCCTGACCACCCGCCTTCCTCCCCCTGCAGTGCTCGCAGAGCAGCCCAGGCGGGGGCCGCCACGCCCCCGGGACCGCCTGCGCCTCCTCATCTGCATCCAGTCCCGGTGCCAGCGCAACGCGTGAGTGGGCGCTGGGGCAGAGTGGGGACCCCAGCGCCAGACCCGCCCCCACGTGGCCCCCTCCTGCGCTGGGTCAGGACACGCCCCGTCCTCCATCACCTCCTCCCTGGCTTCCCAGTCAGTGCTTGGGTACCCAATGGACTTTCCCTTTCCAGTAAGGCGGGGAGTGGGGCGGTTGTGTGTGTTCCTGTTCTTAACCCAAACTTTCCTAGCCTCCTGGCTCCCCTCACCCCTGCAGGGGGCTGACTCTCTGTCGCTGGGAGGCCCATAGGCTCCTCCTCGGAGAGGCCTTTCCTGACCATTGCAGCCACACCCCCCGTGGTGGGCTCCCTGAAAATCCCCAGTACCCCCAGCAGAGCCCAGGCACAGAGCAGGCACCCCACAACAGCTGTAGAAGAGAATGAAGTTCAAACTTTGTACTCTGCATTCGGATGGAAGCCTTCACGGATTGGCCTGAACCCACCTTTGAGTGTCAGCTGCTGCCCACCCGGCCCCGCTCCAGCTCCTGGCCTGGGCCCTGGCTTGCCTTTCCTGGCACCCGTAGACCCCCTTTGGCCCTGTGGACACTCTCCTGACTCCTCTTGAGGACCCCGTCCAGATACTACCCTCCACCAGAAGACCTGGCCAAGATAGCTGTAGCACTGCTCTCAGCTGGGCCCGTGTTGGTTGCTGGGATGATCAGTGGGTGAGGTTGGTGGGGCCTGGGGGGTGAGGGCTGATCCTCTTTCTGTTTCACCACAGCTCCCTGGAGGCCGTCATGGGTCTGGAGGGCAGCAGTGAACTCTTCACCATCTCGGTCAATGGCGTTCTGTACCTGCAGGTGCGTGGGGCAGGCTTGGGCGTGACTTGGAGGGGTGACCAGGAAGAGAGGGGGTGTTAGTGGGGGCTCCAGGTCTCTGGGAGCAGTGCTAGCAGACTCCAGGCCTGGGAGAGGGTGCCTCCCCCAGGTTCAGGTGAAGTGGGGCCACCTCCAGGTCCCCTTCCCCAGGGGCCACGTGGTCCACGAGCCCATGCTCGGCTGCTCAGGCTGTAGTTCTCAGACCTGCCCATCATCCCGCACTGAGGGTGGGCAAGCGCTCCGTGTAAGCAGGAGGGAGCGGATGTGGGCTCCACGCCCTCAGGCTGCCATCCCAACACCCTGGGCCTGTGGAGACTGTGAGAGGCAGGAGGTCTACTTTCTACACAGAACCATACCTGACCATCTCTTTCTGGCATCGGGGGGCCTTTGGCAAGTGATTGAGAAACTGATGTAAAGGAGGGATGTATTAAACAAGAAAACACCTAAGTGCAGACGTACGGAATCTCACCTGGCCCTTCACTGGCACTGTGCCAGGCCCCATTCTAAGCTCTTTGCAGAAATTATCTAATTACCAGTGCTTTGAGGTCTGTAGTCCTATTTTTTGTCTATTCACTTTTTAAAGAAAACGTTACTGAAGTGTAGCTGATGTGCAGTGTTTCCACTGTTCCAAAAGAAGGGAACTAAGGCACAGAGAGGTTAAGTCACGTGCTCAAGCTCAAGCGGAATCGGAGGCCAGGCTGCCTGAGCCAGCCGGCTGTGGTTACTAGAAGGCATTCGAGGGTCTGGTCCCCAGTACTGCTGGGGCCACGTGGCTCACCTGGGCTCCTAAGAGGCAGAAGGTGGGTGGGCCCCCCGATTCTGCCCTTCTGGGGAAGCGTTCCCGGGGCTGTGCGGGCCACCCCAGGAAAAGGCAGGCCAGAGTACCGGGCCTGGGTAGGCTCTGTTAAGCAGCTTTAGGCCAGGCTGAGGGGAAGGGCCCCCCTCACCCCAGTCTGGAGAAGCACATGCCACAGAGAAACCTGTTTTGGGTCTGGAACATCTTGCTGACCCTGAGAGCCCTGCGGGGCCAAGTGGCACAGGCGGTGGTGTGCTCACCTGGGGG
This sequence comes from Neogale vison, assembly GCF_020171115.1. Classification (NCBI taxonomy): domain Eukaryota; kingdom Metazoa; phylum Chordata; class Mammalia; order Carnivora; family Mustelidae; genus Neogale; species Neogale vison. Next base: position 45,012,870 of record NC_058093.1, read on the forward strand.
GCGCACCCACAGGCTGGCAGAGCCCAGGCTGACCCTGCCCTTCCCCGCAGACAGGGCAGTACGCCTCAGTCTTCCTGGACAATGCCAGCGGCTCCTCCCTCACCGTGCGCAGCGGCTCCCACTTCAGCGCTGTCCTCCTTGGCGTGTGAGTGGACACACCAGGCCCTTTCTCTTGCCCAGTGAGTGGAAGCAGGGTCCAGTCTCTGGGCGGTGTTCGGTGGCAAGGCCACACGCAAGACGAGGCTCCCTGGAGCCGCCCGCACTGCCCCTGTAGGTCAGCCCAGAAGTGGCCAACGACCGGCAGCCTTGGGAGGGGACATGCAGACGGGGAGCCACAGAACCAGAAGCGATCTCAGGATGCGGTCTTTCGAAAGGAGAAGAGCCCTATTGGGCTGTTGCTTAGCCGATGTTTCTAGTGGGGCTCAGTGCCCAGGAGGACTTGCTCTGTTCCTCGCTACAGACTGGTTCCCCTTCTGGCCTATGAGGCAGCTTGCCCAGACAGCCTCAGCCTCTTCGCCTTGGCCCGGCCCCCACCTTTTCCATCTTTCCAGTGTTCTTGTGGACTGCCTGGGTGCCCTGCACAGGGTCTGAGGGCTTTCCAGGGACAGCATGCTGTCCAGCGCAGCAGCCTCCACATCGCTCCCCTCGTCTCCACCTGGGGCTTCCTGGTCCCCACCTGCACTTCCCCAATGGTGCCTTTGGCCTGAATTTCCTGCAGTGACCACAGGATTCAAGAGTCTCACAGCCCCTTGGCCCAGAAGCCCTGGGTGCCAGAGCAACACTGGAAAGGGGCTAATGGGGGACAGTGAGAGTCTGCCATGCCTAAGTTCACCTTGCAGATGGCCTTTGCAGAGCGCCCTGCACTGCTCCTACTAGACAGGTGCCTCTTCCTAGCCCCTATGAGGTTCTGACCGCTGGGATCCACCCACCAAATGAAAGATCTAGAACATCTCTGCAGATTAGAGATGAGCAGGCCCTACCCACTCATCTGAACAGACAAAGCAGAGGCCTCCCATGAGCCAACAGCTCCCACTGCCCACCTGTGGTCCCGTGAGCACCAGCCAGCTCTGCGGTTCTTCCAAGCATCTTCCCCACCTGGGGACACATGCAGCCCTGAGCTCAGGTGGAGAACAAACAGACCGAGAGAGGATGCCCAGAAAGCTGGTCTTGGTTCCCTAAGACCTGGGTCCCAAATCCACCGTGATGCTAAAGCAGTGATGGGACCTGTGGGGGGACATGGGCATCTGTGTGCAGGTTTCTTCCAAGTTGTAGGGACCCCCACCCAACCTCCACGTGGCTGCAGGGATCTGGTACCACAGGATGTGGTCAGGCCTGAAGAGAAGAGGGCAGTGGCCGCAGTCACCTGGACTATCCAGATGGCCTCAGAAGCGGGTGACCACGCCCAGGTCTGATGGACCCCCAGGGCCCTCAGTTTCCATCTCCACTAAGAACCCCCTCCCCCTCCTTCCTGGCTGTGGGGGAGCCCAGACACCCCACACGAGAGCAGCCCCACATGGTGCCCTTGGCAGGCCCAGCAGGATTCTCAGTAGGGATGGTATCCGCCCTACCGGGAAGTGCTGGCCCAGGTCCTGCCTCCCCTCGCAGTCTGATAAGAGCTGGGGGGCACGCCCTTCCCTGGATTTCCTTCTGCACCCAATGGGCACAGATCCTTCAGACATTTTTTCCTTAAAAAAGCCACAGATCTTCCCTTTTCTTAACCTAAGTGTATTATACCACAATTTGTTTAAATATTTATTGTGTAATATTGCCAGATGGAATGTATTTATATATATAACTGACTGGATGAGATGTTCTTCAGAATTCTCGTGTTATGTGACTATCCAGAGTTATAAAGACAAAGGGCAGACCTTAAAATGAGACTTTCATCACTTCGCCCAGGTCCACTGGGAATGGCGAGCACTGGACTCGGGGAGGGGAGGTGGAAGGTGACCCCCCCATCCCAGCACAGGGGGCTGGGGCTGGACCACGTGAAGACAGTGGTGGTGGGGGGTTTGTCAAGGAAGCCTCTACTGAAGCTGCCCCCAGCTCTGGGGCAGTGGCGTTTGCGGAGTTAGTGGTGCCTGGTTTGCCATGGGGAGATGCAGACTGAATCAGCTGTCCTATTTTCCAGCTCTGGGATGCTGGGAGCCTGCCTTCAGTGGTGCACCCTGCTTCCCTGTACGACGTCAGGGATGGAACCCGCGCCCTACTCTCCGGGAAAGGGTGTGCTGGCAGCGGGGACTCGGGCTCTGGAGCTGAAGGGGTGATAAGGCGTGCTCTGGGATGGGTGGGGGCACAAGCATTTGCCTGGAAGCGTCCAGGCAAGATCTGAGAAACTTACATCATCCTGAGGCAAACCCTACAGATGCCTCAAGGCCGCGTTACTGAATTACAAATGACAGCGATGGGGTGACCTGTTTCACACAAGGACTCGAGCAGCACTTTATTCTTATGAATGGGCTAGTTAAGCATTTGTTAACATTTTTACCATAAGGATCCCTTTCAAGTGGCTCCACAAAGCCCAACCTCAGCCCAGCGCGGGTGCACATACCTTCCTCAAAGTGGAAGCTGGACTTCAGGGGCCGATCCAAACAGCAGCCTGACCACTCAAGGCAGGACACTGCCCACTCCCCACCCCGGGTGTCCAGACCCATGTCCCAGGAAACTGGCGCTCCACGGTGTTGGGGCCCCCCTACATCTATTACCAATGGAATCAGAAAGAAGCCAAACTCCATGCCATTCCGGGAGGGCCTACCTGAGGCACACACTCCAGAAAGCAGTAACTTCCCACCTGGTCTTCCCCGCAGCAAAGCCTCGCATCCTGCCCCGTGAGGTTTATGTAGCTTCCTCTCGCTCTGACAGCCTGTCTAGGTGGGTTCCTACCTCCCTCTCCTCATGTAAATGTCACTTCCCCAACCAGGGTCATTTCAAGGGCGAGAGAGCACAGGGAAGGTGCTAGGAACTATGAAACGTGGCACACTGAGCAGCTAGTGGGTCACTATCATGGGCCAATCCAAGAAGCCGACGAAAGTTTAATAAGGAAAGACCCAGAGTGTATCCAAAAGCAAACACAACATTTGAAGGGTCAAGAATTACTCAAAATGTAATAAAATAAAACACTTAAAAAAAAAAAAGAAACCTTTATTTACAACCACGGGAGTCCCACAGGAGTACACAAGACACACGGAATGTGCACACACACACGATGAACCTGCAAGGTCACCGCCATGCCGCCCAGCCCCGCCGGCCCTCACGGGGACCCTATCCGCACCACCATCACGGTGACGTTGTCCGCCGAGCCCCGCTGCACCGCTTTGCTGGCCAGCCGGTTGCAGGCGGCTTCATAGCGGGCGTCCACGGTGGGCTTCCCTTCCCGGCTCTGGATCTTCTCATCCTAGCGGGCAGGAGAGGGGGCACCGCTGAGCAGGGATGCCTGTCACCCCCCCCCCCCAGGGCCTCTCCACGAGGAGGTGCTGCTCCTCAGCTGCCATCAGGACAGGCACTGAGTCCCTGCAGGGGAGCTCAGGGTGGCCCAGTGCCCCAGGGGACACCTTCATCTCCACACCCCCAGTGCAGCTCCCACAGCTCCCAGTCGCTGGGGAGCTCTCTCACCTCCAGGCAGGACAGGATGAAGTTCACCGCTTCTTCTGGCGTGAAGACCTTGAAGAGGCCATCACAGGCCAACAGAATGAACCTAAAACATGGAGAAAGCAGAAATAGGCGTGGCAGCAAACTACAAAATAGTTTGACAGTGGAGGTAAAATAAATGTGTCCAGCACTCAAAGGCTAAGGCATTTGCTTTTTTGAGTGAGCGAGCAAGAGTGACGTGCGAGTGGGAGCAGGAGTGGGAGAGGCAGAGACTCTCAGCAGACTCCATGCTGAGCAGAGCCCCATGTAGGGCTCAATCCCATGACCCTGAGATCACAACCTGAACTGTAATCAAGCCAGTGACCCAGCCAGGAATTTAAAAAAAAAACAATTTAACTTTTAAACCACTTAAAAATATTTACAGCTAGGGAAAAAACAAAAACCAAAAAACCATAAAACAGGTGCCTGAGTGGCTCAGTCAGTTGAGTGTCTGAGTCTTGATTTCAGCTCAGGTTTTGATCTCAGGGTTGTGAGTTCAAGTCCCATGTTGGGCTCCATGTTGGGAGAGGAACCTACTTAAAAAAAAAAATACAACTGGGGTTATTATCCATCAGAATTGAGACTACCCTCCTGATCACCAATAATATGATTATGGTTTAACCCAAATACCAGGTGTTACACTTTCTTAAATGAATTTAAGGAAAATCGTGGAGTAAAAAATGTGTTATGGCAAATACACACACTTCCTATCACCACATGACAGTGCAGACCTACACAGAAGGGTGTCGTGAATGCTCTGTGAGAGTCCAAGACCCCAGAGAGAACACTCAGCTATCTCCACTGTCTGAACCAGGATGAGCTCCCTTCAGAGCCCCTCCCTGGGACTCCCATGGGAGCTCCTTGAACAACGGAGGAATGATGCGAGCTTCCCCACAGCGCAGAAGCAGAATCCTCATTCTTTGCTCATCTAACCCAGGTCCTGGTCTTCCTCCTCTGATGGGAGCCCAACAGGCACGCTCCCGCCCCCTCCAGTTCGCTGACAGACGCTGAGCAACCTGTCCCACAAACCCAGGACTATAACCCAGAGCAGGGGTGCTAGCACAGTGCATACAACAGGGGGCCTGGGGCACGGTTCAGACAATCAGAGGGGCTGGTGGAAGTGTCCCAAGGCCCTAAGGTTGTAAGAGCACAGCAGCCACCACACAGGCGGAGTCAGGAGTGGAGACCAGGAGAGGCCCGGTAGGCAGGGCCATGGGGACGCCCCCTCACATGGCACAGGGAGCAGGGCCAGTAGGCCTCCTCGCCGAGGGCTTCCCCAGGCTGTGGATGGGCAGGATACCATCTCCGCAGGCAGCTGGGCACGGCCCCCTCATTCTCCACCTAGCCCAGCTCTGCTTCAGTACCACCCCTGGTTCTCCAGCAAGCACACACCAGACTCGGGACCCTTCCCAACCCTTTCCCAGAGCACCTTGCTGTGGTTCCTCCATCATTCTCCATGACTGGCATCTGCCCAGCCGTGTGTCCCACCGTCCTCCTGTAAGGGCTCTGCGGGTCTTCTCTCTGCCGGAGAGCCCTTCTTCCTCCAACCAGAATGTGCCCCACGTCTCCCAGAGCACCCCAGACATGCGGTGCCAGAATCACTCACTCGCATGTACGCTCGTAGACCAGACTGGGGGGCCCATGAGAGCAGAAATGACAGTCTGTCCACCCTCACCTGCCAGGCCTGTCCCCACCTGCTCCAGGTTCAAGAAGAGACCCAAGAGCCCGTGCCCAGGCCCTGTGCCTTTGCTGTGCTACTGTTACCTGTCATTGGGGGTCAGCTGGCAGCGTCTGATGTCCGGCACAGAAGTGACCCCACAGCGCTTGTACTGTCCATCCCCAATGGAGCGGGACACCTCCAGCACACCCAGGACACGACCGTCCCTGAGAGGAGGGAAACACAAAGACTCCATCTGACAGATCACAGGCGCATAGTCTAAGCAGAAGGAAAGATGGAGCCTGCGGGGTCCGCATTATTAACCAGCACTGCGTCTCTCAGCCTCCATACAGATGTATCTACACGGTCTGTGCCCAATCTTCGCTGGTCTGGCGCCTCAGCCTGGTGGCACACTGAAGGAACAGCCCACAGCCCAACCTGACCTGCCCGCAGCCCAGCTGGACTTGATGGTACTGGGTTGGGACCTGACTTTGTTTTCCTGTTGTGTTTTTATCCCAAAGCTCCTTCAGGTAATTTGAGCACGCAGCCAGAACTAAGAGCAGCTGGAATAGGAAGATTATTGTACATTTACACCTAATCAGACTTGGAAAACACCTGAAAGTGATGAGTTCCAGGTTCTGAAGCAGGTTTTCTTCACATGAGCTACGGACAGGATTTAAACCGGATTAACTGTAGCATTCTGCACAATGTTCCACTTTCACCCATTCTATTTCTAAATGAGGCATCCAGAGATTGGAGGGCGCCCTCTAAATGGGGTGCCTGTCATCAGAGTTCTAGGAGCGGGGCAAAGAGCCCGGCTCGGGGGCCCTGGGAACCATTCTGGTGGGGCCTCCGGCAGCAGCAAGCTCACAGGCCCCCCAGACCATCGTGTGCACCCGGAGGAGAAGGCAAACAACGAGGCAAGGGAGCGCCCAGTAAACCCCAGCGCTGTAGGCGGAGGTCTGTGGGGGTTCTCCCACGGACGAGAGCTCTGGAAGGCGAGGCAGATGAGTGCACACGGCCAGAAACGCCCCACTGGCCTGGGCTGCCGTGTAGCTGCCGGCACATCACTGCAGCTACAAAGTCACCCTCCCTGTGTGCACAGCTGTCACCACAGACCTGCTGGCACCTATGGGCAGCCGAGCAGTCTTCTCGAGCACGATCCCTGAACTGAACAGTGAGAGCGGCCAAAGGTACAGCAGCAGGGCAGAAGCAGCACTGGGCACAGCACCGTGAGAATCCAATGGAGGTCTTCTTCAGTGACCAAGTGATAAGGCACCAGGTATGGACCCCCCACGCGAGTCACCAAGCTGGCTTGTTTTACCAAGATTGAATGGCAGGTCCCAAAGACCTGTTCATGCCGCCAAGCCCATAGAGAGAACAGGAGCAACCCTGAGCCACACTACAGAAGCTGCTGCTTGCCTTCCTGCTGCCCGGGCAGAGTCCCATCCGAGCGGGCCTCATGCTCCCTACCCTGCTGGAGGGACAGGGGAGAGCAGGAGCCCAGGGAATCGTGGACCCAGAAACCAGCCATCTGTACTTCAGAGCATGACGGCACCAGCTGACCGCGCTGAGTCCTTCAGGCCTGGCTCCCAGGAGAAGGGAAATGCAACACAAGTCACTTCAATGACCCATGAAAGAATGCAGGCAAATGGGACATGCCACACCCATGCCACAAGGCCCACCATGCCACAAGGAAGTGGGAGGCTGAGGTAAGCTGAGCGCAGACCAGATGACGCTGGGTTCAAACTAGGGAACAGGGATCTAGACAAGGCAGGAGAGAAGCCAGCCACCGCAGTCCCTCTTTCCTGCGGTGTGGTGTCCAACCTTCACATGGGCTGGCCTCATGTATGCACACAAAGCATGCAGGGAAAAATGTTAACTGATTCTACTGATTCTAGGCAGTTGATAATGAACTGTTCTATTATTTTAAATTTTTTTCCAAAATCTTTCAAACGAATGTTTTAAAAATACAAGTGGGAGGGTGTGGTAGAAAAGACCCAGCCAGCCAGTCCTGGCCTCTGGGGAGGGATGAACCAGAGCCCAGCACTGCTGCTCGGAGCCTCCCTCCCCTCCTAGCCACGAGGGGCCCACACAAAGCCATGATGTCTAAGCATGTCTCTAAGGCACCCAAACCTGCTTTTGATTCTGTACAGACTGGGAGACAAAATAACTGCCAGCCATAGGACTGTCAATGTCAAAATCTCTCCACGGAGGTCAGGCAAAAGCAGAATTTTAAGGTTCTAAGAAACTTCTGGACAAAGTCTAAGAGCTCTGACTGCCCCCCAGAGAGCCCTGAACCAGCCAGCACCCGGCTAGGGCAGTCACAACTGACGACAGGGAAGAACTGCCCTTCCAAAGACAAGCAACTACTGTCTTACGCGGGTGCCTTACTGGTCTCTTGTCCCAACAGAACAGAACATCTTCATGGTCAAACTGTAAAATGAACCAAGGGATGCTCTGACCAGACTCCTAGCACAGTGTTCTTGAAGTGGAATTTTCCCACGGTTCAGTGAAGACACTAACCTCCACCAGCTACCTCGGAGACACAGCAGATCTAAGCCAGGGCAAGCATGCGGTGGTCAGAGATGGGGAGAGGTGAAATGGAGCCGTGGACAGAGCTGGCCAGTCGGGGCTGTCGAGCCGGGAAGCCCGGAGACGCTCAGCATGTGCTACAAACACCCACTGACCTCACCCCTTCAGACGGCCTCTCTGGAGAATTCCCCTAAAACTGTAGCTTATTCAGGTGTGACAAATGATAGCATTTATGAAAGTCCCTAGGCACAGAGAAAACACTACAGATGGAGAATTTGAATTTGAGGCAGGCCTCTTCTTCTGTGAACACAGGGAGCCATGTTTCCGGTACCCTCTTTTGCTCCCAGTTGAACAGAATGTAAAATCATGAAATATCCATTCCTCTGCTTCCCCATGTTAGACCTCGGACAGCCTCATCTCACTGTAGTCAATGTTACATGGAAGGTTCTACCCTTGGAAGTCCCTGGCCACTTCCACAGGGTACAACCCTCCCCCCGGGAGCACCCGCCAGTGCCCGTCACCTGACATTTCCTCCAGCCTTCTGTATTCTCATTCGTTCTTCATACTGTGTGGGATTATGCTCCTTGCTGAGGCTTAAGGCTGCATGCTTTTGACTCTCCTCATTAAAACGACACAGGATTGCCTGGGAACGTAGAGATTATGACAGTCAGGAAACTTAAAAGTTACCAGGGGAAGACAAAGCTAACAGCCAAGTTTCAGAGTCCCCTCCTGCTGAAAAACAGGACTTTAGAGGCTCAAGCAGCCAAGGAGTGTCCCAGCAGCCAGGGAGAGAAGCCCTGCCTGGCATCTCAAGTCCGGTCCCAGCCCAGCCGGCAGAGCACCATGCCCCCTCCATGGGCTGTCTTCTTGCCTGTGACACAGAAGGGAGGCACCTGCCGAGGATCAAAGCCCCCCCCCAGGTGGAATTGGTCCGTCAATCCACGGGAGGCAGAGATGGGGAGGGGGTGACCACATGTGCCTCCGTGTGCCCCACAGCCACGTCTGCCCCACTTGGTGACTTCTGGGAAAACCCCAGTCCTACAGAGGAGGACAATGAGGCCGAGAGAATAGGTATCATGCCTATAGTCACAGAGCAGAGCCAGGAACACAGCCAGCACAGCAATGTGGATCTGACTCCAAAGTCTTTTTTTTTTTTTTTTTGCTGATTTTACATGTTACTTGTTGTTTAGCCTAAATACAACATACGCACTGGGACCGTTTACTAGAAAATCACCAGAATATAAACCCAATTCGCACAGGGACTGCCTGTGAAGTTTGCTGCTGCGCCCCCAGTGCCTAGCATTTATGTATCAGTCACTCTAGGGGACGGGGTGGGTCAGGTCAGCAGATGCCGCCGGAGTGCGAAGGGTCACTCCGTCCCTGTGGCTACTGGTGGGAGTACCAGGCTTGCCACAAAGGGCCAAGGAAATGACTGTCAGGTTCTGAAGGGGGGCCAGGCAGTGGGAGCCTGGCTGCAGGGTGTTGCTCTCCGCCCTGAAGTCACTCCCCACAACTGGGGCTGACACATGGGTGTCACAGTGGGAAACAACTAAGTTTTCTTTTCTTCCAAGTGGCCAAGGCTCTGGACAAATGGCATACACAGCACTTATCTAACTAGTTTTTACTTTTCCTGAAATCACAATGATTTGGGGAGGCAAGGGCTACTGTCTGAGGTCAGAGAAACACAGCTGGGAAATATTTAAGTGACTGGCACGCCACTGGCCCACAGCACCACAGAGACAGAGTGCATGCATGCTGTGTGGGTGTGTGCCTAGAGCGTGGCTGCTGCTCCCCACCCCACCACTGTGGAGTCTGCAAAGGCCCCGGCAGCAGCCCCACAGCAGGCCCCCACAGCAAGACAGACTTCTCCCCAGTCAGCACATCCATCCCGCCACACACGCACTGGCCAAGGGGCGCTGGCACAGGACACCCGGCTAGCCACGTACCCGGCTATCTCCAAGGTTGGCGATGTACAGAATGTTGTCTACGGCCAGAACGCACGTGGCAGTGGAGCCATCCTTCCAGGCAGGCTTCCTGCAGGGACACACGTCACAGGTATGGCCACCTCCAACAGGCTGGCAGCTTGGAGATGCACTTCAGAGCTGACTGGTCAGTGTCTTTTACACTTCAACATGGAAGTTGCTGGATAACTTTCTATTTTACTGTTTCAGGGTCAGTCAGCAGTTACAAGAGCTCACTCAGTGCGAGGAATTTTTCAGACAGCGAGCACCAATACTTAGCTATCAGAAGACCTACACTGTGTTTAAGGAAAACCAAACACAAGCACACCCCACTCACACATCTTTACGCGGTCACACTTACTGGCTTGAAGCTTGTTTAAGGAATTCTTCATCAGTATGCTTAAAAGTGTCCAAAAGGCATCTCTTCACGGTTTTCTCTACACTGATTACATCTCCTATTACAGAATGAACAAGATGACAAACTCTCAGGAAGAAGAGATTCTCCTCCTGCTGCCGTTTTGTTTTTGTACTGTGACCAAGACATCTCTGCTTCCCCACCTCTGAGACAGGGTCATTTGAGTTTGGTCTACCATCTCCTGAGTGTGAAGGCAAGATAAATACCCACACACAAACTCTCCATGCAAGGTGCCATCAGACACTCTCTGCGGCCACCACCTGCTCACCTCAGAGCCCACGCGCCTCTGGCCCCGCCTTCACAGAGCCACTAAGAACTCTCCAACGCCGCCCATCTTCCTCATTTATACAAACACACACCAAGAGGGACCCAAACCGATTCACTTTTCAGTCCCACCTTTAGGAAACTTCCGGATTAAGTTCTGATGCAAATTCTGTGCAGCAAATTTTGAGGCTCGAATTCCTCCGTGTCCATCAAAAACAGCAAAATATGAAACCCGGGTACTGGAAGAATGAACTGATGGTTACCAAGATTTTCACAAAGACTGCTCCTCACCACTAAGGCACTAAATGTTTTTTTTGTTTTTAACATTTTATTTATTTACAAGAGAAGAGTGCATGTGTGCAGGGGAAGGGGCAGAGGCAGAGGGAGAAGCAGGCTCCCCGCTGAGCAGGAAGCCCCACATGGGGCTCGATCCCAGGACCCTGAGATCACAGCCTGAGCTGAAGGCAGATGTTTAATGACTGAGCCACCCAAGTGCCCCATGGCCTCTAAATCTTTCTCAAACAGTCAGCATTCACAAGACAGAGGATGTCCCCTGGTAAGACACCACACTGTCCCAAGTGACTAAAAAGGACACAGCACTAATGGGGACAAATGTTGAAATAATTTTGATGGTATTTTCTTTTTTTTTTTTTTAGTTTATTGATTTAATGGGGCTCAAACTCACGACCCTGAGACCCAGAGTCTCTACTCCACTGAATGAGCCAGCCAGGAGCCCCAAGTTTTCAACTTTTAATTTAAAACACCATGAAAATTAGGGTGCCTGGCTGGCTCAGTCCAAAGAGTGTACGACTCACAGTTGTGGGCTTGAACCTGACATTGGGGACAGAAATTACTTAAAAATAATTTAAAAAGAGTTGGAAGACTCACATTTTTTTCAAAACATTTGTTAACAAATTTTTTAACAAAAAATAAATGTTTTTTAAATATCAAGCTCTCTTAACTGATCTTTCACTGAAGAATAAACTTTTTTCTATTTAAATCAGATTTAGTTTGAAATGCTAACAGACTCGATAAAACAGTTACTAATCCAAGACAATGAGAAACAACTAAGAGAACAGAGGGTAATTCCAGAATTACTGCTCAGACTGACCCAACATCTAATTCTTGAGGCCCATCTTACCGCTTTTATCCTATCCCTATTCCTCTTCCAAATTTTGCCAGAAAACATGTATATATGGAACAAATGCCATTAGTGACTTGAACTGTTTTGAGAAGGAAAAATGAAAACACCTATGAGAAATGGCATTTACCGTGCAAAACTGCCTTTTTAAACATGTTCCGAGTTCCTTTTGAACGGAGGCATCCTGGGCCATGAAAACACAACTTCATCGGGTTTTAAACCCTGAACCCTTCTCTTAGGCATGGTACTTGCTCAGTAATGTTTGGTGATCCCAATGAGGTCCACTCCCCTGGGGCTCTCCAAGTCCCTTTCCTGGCTGCAGAAGTTAACTCCAAGCACACTCCAGGTGAGCAAGGACAGCAGAACAACTGTGAGCGAATGTACATATACAGTCACCTTGGCCCATGAGCAGATGCTTTGCAGGGACCTCACTTCCTTGCCCAGACAAAAGCCACCAGCAGCCATGGCTCTGGCACACTGCCCATTAAGGACCAACTGGTGTCAGTAAATATAACACACAGATGAAGTGATGACGGAAACCTGATGGGGCGCAGACTATGTAACCAACTGTACATGTCAGTATCATGCATGTTCATTTAAATCGATAGGACACACCTTGATGTCCCACCTTCTGATGGTTTTCCTCCATGCCTAAGAACTTATCCAAAGGGGCAGGAAAATTCTCCCTGTTTTTCTTCTCCCTGATGCCATTTCTGTTTTTTTGTTCTCTTTTTGGGCTCCATTAAGTTAGCTCTCCTTGGTTCCCGTGTGCGCTGTGATTAGCAGCTTCCCACTCTGCCTCCTGGCTCAGAGAGTCAGAGTCTCTCTGCTGGAAGCTCTTTAGATACTGAGGAAGAGGCCACACCCCAAAGACCCACAACACGGAGGCTCCTTTCCCTTCCACTTCGGCAGGAGTCATACTTGGGGCTGCACAGTTCTCTGCTGCAGGGCTGTCCTGTGCACTGTGGGCTGTTCGGCAGTATCCCACTGCCCCCCTGCCACCAGATACCAGTCACACAGCCCCCCATGTGACACCCAAAAATGTCAGGGAGGGGCAGTACTGTGCGAAACCAACCCCAGCTGAGAGCCACTGACCCCAAACCAAGCAGTCCCAGCGACAAGCCATTCTTCCAGTAAACAGAAATTGAACACAGTCCAAATCCCCATCAGACAGAGACCTCTGTGCCCCCCAGGCCTGTTGGAGCACGGACACTCACATGAGGGACGACGGGGGTCTACACTCCTCTGTGATGTCGTTCAGGATGACATGGGCGTCCTGCATCTCCTCCCGCTCGCCCTTCCGCTCGGCCACATAGCCTTTCAAACCGAAGATCACTGAGGAGGCTGAGGAAGGGAGAACAAAAAGCCAATACAAAACTGTGCTCTTCCCAACAGAAGCCCTAGTCCCAGAGCAAGTGAGAGGGAACTCTGGCTGTTTTACTCAGTGACATCCTAGCTGTGTACACAGAGCAGCTATATTCTCAAGCCATCTGTGTCCCCAGCTGCACGCCTATAACTGCAACCAGACCAATGCAGGATGAGGACAGTCTTGCAAGGGCTCTGCTGTGAATAGCAGGCAGATGATGGCATGTTAGTATCAACGGCTCCAGCTAAGGCCGTCAGACCTTAGTACCAGAGCAAGGAAGGTATGGTCATCCTGAACTGCGGCAAGGAATTACGCAGAAATCTAGTCGTGTCAGTAATTAATGAGGGCAGAAAATTCCAATTTTAGGGAAATGCCAGTAAGCAGAGTTTATCCCAAATGCCCTGTGGGATATCTGAAAATACCGATTTCCATGTCTGAGACTGGTAAAGAACTTGCCCAAATGCTAAGATGGCTGCTTCTCCTCTACCTGAGGACAAGGAGGAAGAAAGAGCCCAGTGGAGGCTCAGCAGCTTATCTATATCTGATGGCGAGGCTGGGAGAAGCCCGTTTGCGGACACTGTAGGGCCCCGTAAATATTAAAGTGAACACTTTTTGCAGAGCCGTTGCTGCCAGGCACTGTGCCTTTGCGGCTAAGGCAGCCACAAGCTCGCTCAAGGCCTTGTCCTTATGCACACTAGACAGTCTCTCGCACAGCTGCCATGCCCATGTGCCTGTGGCTTTCGCCCGGCATCTCTGGGGCAGGGGATGAACTGTGCTGGTACCGGGCTGGAGCACCCACAGCTACCTCTCTCTGACGGAACCTCTCACTTCTCTACTCTGACAAGTCACAAAGCTGAGGATGAATTCCAACTGCTTTTTCCAGCCTCAGGCTCTCTCCTGGTATGCTGCCTACTTAAGCTCATCACCGACCTCGGGGTACTCATCAGCAGGCTGGGAGCAAAGACAGGGGTCAGGGAGAAGGCGGTGGTCAGTAAGCCAACTGTTCACTAGAGAAGGTAAAGTCAAGTCCACCTGGTGTTTCCACCCTTGAACAAATGTGGGTTTCATGTCTGACCAAAGGGAGGGTCACACACAAATGGGGAAAGCAGCAGAGGCAAAAGTAAACTTGGGAGGTCCATCTGCAAAGAGGGAACCCTACTGGCTTCTTAAGTATAGACACAAAAAGGAAGCACCATAAATGGGAAAGCGGAACTCGGGTTTGCTCTGGGTTGTTTTAAAATAGGAAGGCTAATACATTTGTTTTCAAGCTGTGTGAAAACCTTTACAAACTTTCTTTTCCACAAGCTCTTCACTGCCATTCCTCTCTCCTTCGGGGGCTTTTCTCTTTGCTCCTTTCTCTTCACTCTTTACCATCTGGGACATTGCAGTGTCGAGAGGACCTGGACACAAGGAAAAGCCAGAGAGAGACACAGCTGTAGGTGGGCAGGAAAGTCCCCAGCAGCCAGCCACAACCCCCCCTTCCCCACCCCCTGAGAGACAACATGACACAGTGACACACTGTAGGAGCCTGGGCAGAGAGGGAGGTGCAGGGCTCCAGGCTGCTACCTTGAGGGGCGGGGCAGTGTGCCTGGGGCACCAACAGGGGAAGCACAGGTCACCATCAAGGTCTTGCTCAGACCCACTGTGAGCGGACTGGTCATGGAGGGTTCTCAGTGGTAAACCCAGAGCCCATGGCCTGGGGCTATGGCACCCACACTTCTCAGACCTCAGGCTCTTACTTATCAAGAAGGAAGTTCCCAAAATCTGCCAAGTGACACACCTTCAGGAAGTCAAAAAAGTAGTAAGTGCCAGAAGGGGGTTAACAGGAGGCAAACATCCGGCTTCAGGAATTGCTAGTATCGTGAAAGGCAAAATAGGACTGCAGAGGCCGTTCATGGGTATGGAGGGATGAACCGTGCTCAAAGCCAATGCTAAGAGCGCCCGCAGTGTGAGCCCGTTTTGGGAGGAGAAAAGTCTCATTTCAAGTCCCAGTCCTGCCACTCACGGAGGTGTGCCTCCGGGCAAGATACTTCACCTTCCAGCCTCAGTTTCTTCATCTGTGACCCAGGGAGAACTGTCATCTTGGAAGGTGGCTTTAAAACCAATAGGGACGAAGCATGTAAAGCATTTATCACGGTACCTGGTTCACCACGTATCCCATGAACGGCAGCCATGGTCCTAATAAGGGGCTCTCTATATTCTCCGCATCTCAGTATGAAAGCAGGCAACCATTACTCAACTACCATGTGCTAGACATTTTGGGGCACTGAAGAAAAAGGGAAGAAAATGTCCCTGCCCTCAAGAAGAGTCAATTACTTGCAAAAGGACGGATGTCTGCAACAGTAGAACCTAACAAGTGTGTCCTGTCCCAAATAATGAGGCATACTAATGGAGAAGATTTTACGAATGTTTCCAACACGCTTGCCCCAGAGGTCTGTCTGGTAGCCTGCTGTCACTTACTGCTTGCTCCAGCCTTCCCAGTGTGGACGGACAACAATCTTCCTCTCTTTTAACTTGCAAAACAGAGACATTTTTACAGTTTTTCTGTTGACTCCTGACTGAATCACAGTGAAGTCAGAGAATATGGTCTGTGTATGAAATCAGTTTCTTTATTGGGGCTTACTTTATGGCCAAAATGTAGCTGATTTTTGTAAATGTGACTATGTCTTTTCAAAAAACCCAATACATTGGATGCAAGGTTAGATTCTGTATCCGAAAAAATCAAGCTTGTTACTAATGGTGCTAAAATCTTCTAAACTGTTACTAGTTGACTGTCTTTTGTCCTATGAAGAACTAAGACATAGCTATAGTAAATTTCTTTCTTTTATTAAATCTGTTAAGAACTCTGTTGGCACATATTAACTTTCATTATAAGAATACTATTTAGGGCACCTGGGTGGCTCAGTCATTTAAGAGCCTGCCTTTGGGTCAGGTCGTGATCTCAGCATCCTGGGATTGAGCCCTGCCTGCTTCTCCCCTCTGCTCCTCCCTCTGCTCCTGCATGCTCTCTGTCTCCCAAATAAATAGAATCTTAAGAAAAAAGAATACTGGGGCACCTGGGTGGCCCAGTGGGTTAAGGCCTCTGCCTTCAGTTCAGGTCATGGTCTCAGGGTCCTGGGAGAGAGCCCCAAATTGGGATCTCTGCTCAGTGGGGAGCCTGCTTCCCCCCGCCTCTGCCTGCCTCTCTGCCTGCTTGTGATCTCTGTCTGTCAAATAAATAAATAAAAATCTTAAAAAAAAAAAAAAAAAAAGAAAGAAAGAAAGAAAAAAAGAATACTGTCTTTATTGGGAAGGTCTTGGGCTTAATTGTGTGAGACTGCTGTACAATTTTAGCATGGGCCCACAGGCCTGAAAACCTGAGAATTCTTGTGTATGATGATTATAATAACTTTTTCTAAATATAGGAACTATACTAATTTAATCCACACATTCTAGATTAATCCTGATTTTTATGTAATGAATTAGTAACACAAAAAAGTCTACTTAAAAAGCAGCAAGTATTCCACTTGATGACATAAGGAAGGTTCTTACACCAGAAGATAACTGCATATGAAACCAGACAGCCTGCATCCCCCACTGCAGGGCCCGTGCCCCCCGCCCTGCCCCCACCTGGGGGAATTCCCTGTGAGAAGCACTCAGTGAGTACACAGAATAACAGATTCATCATGGTGACAAGCGACAGGAATCTGCTCTGTTCTTCCCTCTCCCTAACTGGGACGTAAAGAGGAAAAATATTTATAGGAGCGAGTGCAACCAATGTTAACAGGCTTGACAAAAATGAACTCAGCTCGGGACGCCTGGGTGGCTCAGTTGGTTGAGCAGCTAGCTGCCTTCGGCTCAGGTCATGATCCCGGGGTCCTGGGATCGAGTCCCGCATTGCGCTCCTTGCTCGGCAGGGAGCCTGCTTCTCCCTCTGCCTCTGCCTGCCTCTTTGTCTGCCTGTGCTCGCTCGCTCTCTGTCTCTGACCAATAAATAAATTTTAAAAATCTTAAAAAAAAAAAATGAACTCAGCTCAATAAAGAGATTCTTGAGAACGGTAAGGACTGACTGAAAATAATCAACTAAGGTCTTGAATTTCAAGAAATTCCTGCATGTGGTCTCTATCAGTTACTAAACCAGTGTCATTCAGATTTCATTTTAAGATCAAAGTCTTTTTAATACAAGTACCATAAAAGAGAAGACTGTCTGTATTTACAGGTTCAGGGATATTGAAAGTTTTTTAACTCTTTCATATGTCAGATACTTCTGCTGAATATATCTGAGTCTGTCAGGAACAGACAGAGGCAGAGACAAACTCTTGAGATAATTGTTTTTTGTTAATAACAAAGTTCAAAGTAAATGACTAAATTCTTAATTCTTAAAGTTATTTGCAAGAGGTTGAACCCCAAGTAAAAAATAATCACCAAAAAGTGATGCAGTATATAATCTTTTTGCTTCCACCTGATGCTGTCTATGTATTTTTTATTTTAATAAATCTGATGCAATACTTAATATAATCCTAAACCCTGTAAAAAACCTCTTAATAAGTACATCTTACATAAGAATAATTTTTTTGTGTATTACTCCCACTGACACATCAAACTTCTTCCCAACCACTTACCTGAATCGCCACTGCTGGCTGGTGGGAGATCATCAAAAAGCAAAGGTCCCCCGGACCCTGAAACACAGCAGAACACTCAGTGAGCCCAGAGAACCCCGGTGAGGCTCAAGTTTCAGAACCCATCCCACCAGGACACCTATGCAGGTCATTGAAATAAACTCAAAACCTCTCGTGTCAATCCAGTGGCAGCTCATACTTCGGTACGTAATGTCTCGAACCTATTTTATTTTAAGGTCCTCTCAATTCAAAGGAAACAAATATCTGCCGGAAAGAGTTAAACCTTATTTCAGCTAGTAAAATAAACACTCAAATGAACCAGAGAAAACTGCTCAACATTTTTACGCAGTTCCTCAGGGCCAGCAACTAGCGGATTTTTCTGCCTTACCTGATGCCATGGATTCAAAACTTAAGACAGTCCAACACCTAAAACATCTGTGTGTTGAAAATGGGGGAAAGGGACAAAGATTCAGACAACTACAACCCCAGGATGACACGTTGACACACACCTGGGAGAGCCTGAAGACTGTACCTGAGTCAGTACTGCTGGCCGGAGGGAGGTCATCAAAAAGCAGAGGTCCCCTCTGAGCTTCTTTGCCTACAACACAGAGCGCCTGCTTAGACAGCATCCAGTCATCGGCCAGGACGGTGGGTTCAGAGGGGGAGGCCTTTTGAGAGGTCTGCTATTAAACTCAAACCTTCTCCTCCTCACTGGACCACATTCTACAGAGTATTTTCTCAGCAACTACTTAACAAAGACATTTGCTTCCAACAGTTACAGTCAACATAAAGGCAATGAAAGATGACCCAACGGGCATCTGAAGGGCCACTGGGTATCCTGAGGAAAACAAGTATTTTTCTCAATAATTTCATTCCTGTAAGCACCAAATATTGAAAAACCTTTTTAAGAAAATGAATCCTGGGAAGAAAAACACTGGTTCTAGAACAAGAAAACAATTACATGGTCCTTCCAGATAAAAGGTCAAGACAGGCCTGCCTGGAGGGCTCAGTGGGTTAAAGCCTCTATCTTCGGCTGGGGTCCTGGGATTGAGCCCCACGTCAGGTCTCTGCTCAGCAGGGCGCCTGCTTCCCCCCACCCCCGCCTGCCTCTCTGCCTACTTGAGATCTCTGCCTGTCAAATAAATAAATAAAACCTTTTAAAAAAAAAACAAAAAAAAAACAAAGAAAAAGGTCAAAGACAGAGGGACTGCTATCTGACCAAAGATCTATGGTCTTAGAAAGTCCGATTTCAACAGCATTCTGAAGCACCCACCCACTAGAATCTTAAACAACGAGCTCAGAGGTGAAAGGCTGATGGAAGCAAATCTATGTGAACTTGGCATCCCCACACAGTGCCCACTTAATTACTACCTATAGAGAAAATGAGGAATTTCAGACACTCCAACCTAAACTCAGAAGAAAGCCAGGGAAATTGTTTAAATCTAAAAACCTGAAGATTTACATACCAGGAGGACCGGTCTTAAATGTTCTTTACTCAATTATCCCTTTCCACATAAAATTTAACCACTCCTTATTCTCCAGCTTTCCCAAAAATTTCTGTTTAAGCTATTAAATACAGGAACTGATACATAGGAAATGGGAGGAAACAAAGGGCTGAAGATTTAGGCATGCACACTCCTATCCTATGAAGTTTGTCCCACCTCACGTTCCTCTGAGTTCAAGTACAGAAACATCCTCATTTAAAAACCAGCTCAACTGTATGCTCCAAAAGCCCCAGCTACATCAACCCTCTGCCTCTAAGTAGAAATGAGCTGGATAGCAATTCTACTTTTTTAAAAACAGATTTTATTTGTTTACTTACTCATGTGAGAGCAAGAGAAAGCGCACAAGCACAGAGCAGTGGGAGGAACAGAGGGAGAAGGACAAGCAGACAGTGCTGAGCGTGGAGCCCCACACAGGCCAATCTTATGACCCCGAGACCATGACCTGAGAGGCGAAATCAAGAGTCAGACATTTAACCGACTGAGCCACCCTGGTGCCCCCAAGTCTGCTCTTTTAAAAACAAAAATTTAGGGCGCCTGGGTGGCTCAGTGGGTTAAGCCACTGCCTTCGGCTCAGGTCATGATCCCAGGGTCCTGGGATCGAGCCCCGCATCGGGCTCTCTGCTCAGCTGGGAGCCTGCTTCCTTCTCTCTCTCTCTGCCTGCCTCTCTGCCTGCTTGTGATCTCTCTCTACCAAATAAATAAATTTAAAAAAAAAATCTTTAAAAACAAAAATTTAGGGGCACCTGTGAAGCTCAGTCAGTTAAGCATTCGACCCCTGATCTTAGCTCAGGTTTTGATCTCAGGGTCCTGAGTTCAAGCCCTATGCTGGGCTTCACACTGGGCAGGCAGCCTACTTAAAAAAATAAATAATAAAAACAAAGTAAAAGCAAAAATGTAATTTAAAATTTAGAAACTCCAAGGAAAGAAATTTCTTCAGGAGTTATTAGGTCAAAAGTATCTTAAATACCTTACAAATTCCTGATTTAACAAAAAGCAACTCTTCTGCTTTATACCCTAATCAAATGGGAAATGTCTACTCCATTAACTTACACTGTTATCCCTCAGGATTCCAAACAGACTAAGTAACTGCCAATACTTTCATTTTTCTCACAAGTGACATAAACACTCTACAGGAGGTATTCAAATAGGAGCATCACAAGGACATTAAATGGCATTTAGAACAACCATTCACTCACTCTGTTATCCTCCTATGAGAAGCCCTAATATTCTAGCAGGGCACTTCCAAGAGGAATCCGAGCCAAGCTGGGTCTAACCATCAAATGCCCATTCTCACAACCGTATGAGATGAGGAAGAGCAAGGACACTATTTCAGTGGGGCCCGAGAGTCGGCATCTTGGGGAGAGAGAACATTACAGGGAGGAGGCCAACCTGAACAGCCACCAACCCTTGGGTCAGGTCAGATTTAATTTCCAAATTAAACCACCCACCTCAATCAAGTCTCTCCACTGCCAGTGTCCAGTGGGGAAGTCGTCCTTCCCAGGGAAGACATTTTCAGTTGCTGCACGCATTTGTCATCATAGGGCTTCCAGCCTGGCCTCTGTCCTTTGGCTATACTCAGAATAGTGCCCCGATCTGAGCACTGTCCCCAGATAGGGGGGCCCATCTCTTCATGCCAAATGAATGAACCTCCCCATTCCTTCTTTCACACTCTGGAATACTGTAAGTGCTATTTCAATTAAACACAACGGGATCGTCTCATTTTCGTTGGTCACAACTGAGAACGGCTCTTAGGAATAATGAACATTTACAGCCTGCTGGGCATGATTCCAGTGGTCTCTACCTGTTTCCAAAGCACTCATTCCTTCCAACGGTTTTACGAGATGAGTACTGTTATTGTAGTTCCGTACTGATGAGGAGACTAAGGCAATCCGGTGAAACTGAGGGAGAGCCAGTGAGGAATGGGCAGTCAAATCCAGGCTTCCTGGTTTCCGTCCATGCCCCTACAAGGTGCCAGACAGCCTCCACATACCATTCATAGAACCCTGACAATCCTACGTCGATAATCCCAAGGTTCTTGATCTCTGGACTACTTTTTGCATCACTAAAGGATCTCTTTAGAATAGCCTGTATTTGGATTCTTAAAAAATAAATAAATAAATAAAAATCTGTGGGGCACCTGGCTGGTTCGGTCAGTACAGCATGCAACTCTTGATCTCGGGATTGTGAGTTCTAGCCCCACATTGTGTGTACAGATTACTTAAAAATCTTTTTTTTTTTTTTTAAAGATTTTATCTATTTATTTGACAGAGATCAAAAGTAGGCAGAGAGGCAGGTGGGGTGAGGGGGAAGCAGGCTCCCTGCTGAGCAGAGAGCCCAATGCGGGGCTCGATCTCAGAACCCTGATATGATGACCTGAGCCAAAAACAGAGACTATGACCCACTGAGCCACTCAGGCGCCCCTAAAAATAAAATCTTAAAAAATATATATCTGTAGGTGATAGACCCTATAATGGAAATGTCTGAATGGCCAGAACCTAACATTCTATTTTGGATAAACAGTAATCCAAAGTATTTGGGTCAGCAATAATTAGACGAAGTGTAACTAGGACCCAAAACTTTGGAGGAAGGCCCCCTGAATTCTAAATATAAGACCCGAATAAAGAATAAAACAAGACTGAAGACCATTTTTCATTACAGTTAAGGTCATCTCGGTTTGTTTTGTTCTGTTCTGAGTTCTTCATATTCTGAAGCTAAGTCTACTGAAAGTTATACACTGTGCTGAGAAAAATACTCTTGGGTTGATTATATTCACTTTGGCTAAAGGCTGCTATGTACAAGATCACATATTTTGCCTAAACGGTTCTTTATACCTGAATTTTCCTACTACAAAACAATGTACCACCTCCAAATACCACAGAGGCTTTAGAAAAGGCTCCCCTTCCCCACCACAGTTGAGTGGGTATGTTCTACCTTCTCCTAAACTGATGCACTTGTATACATGCATTTTACTCTTTAAGATGCAGAAGCATACTATACATAACACTCTCCTTATACCCTTATTCATGTGAGCCCTCCGGGAACATTCCAGGCCAGCACGTCTAGGTCTAATTACTCCTCCCAACAGCTATGTTCTGATCTGCGTGGGAGGCACTGCCACACACTAGTCCAGTCCCCTTACTGATGAGCATGTAGGCTGATTCCAGTTTCTCACATGACAATAATGCCACGGTAAACAACTTTACGTATATATCCCTACTCAATCTGCTAGACTGCTAGGTCAAAGCATATAAATGGTTTAAATCTAACAGATGTCCAAAACTATTTCCAAAAAGTGGTGGGAATGTCTACCTCCAACACACTTTATGAGAATGTCCACTTCTCTCCATCCTCACCACAATGATGCCAATTTTTAATCTGCTGGGTAAAAACATGGTGCATCACTGATTTGCTACTCCTTTCCTCAGTGACTTAGGAAGCTAAGCACTGGTTTTAACTGACTGGTCATTTGCATTTCTTCTTCAATAAACTTCCAGGATACATACAGCTTTTGACAATTTCAAATGGGCTACCTGTCTTTTTCTTACTGATGTGTTTGAGCCTTTCATTTATTAGGGATCATTTGTATGTGTACGAAATTATTTTTTTTTTAAGCCTTTACCTACTTAGGGGTACCTGGGTGGCTCAGTCAGCTAAGCAGCTGCATTGGTCTCAGGTCATGATCTCAGGGTCCTGGGATTGAGTCCGTTGGGGATTCCTGCTCAGCAGGGTGTCTGCTTCTCCCTCAGCTTCTCCCCCCTGCTCATTCTTTCTCAAAAAAGAAGAAGAAGAGGGTTCACATCCCTCAGAGCTACTAAAAAATTACAGATGATTTAAAAAATTATTTACTTATTTGAGAGAAAAAGAAGGATAAACAGATTCCTGCTGAGCAGGGAGCCCAATGTGGGGCTCCATCTTTGGACCCTGGGATCTCGACCTGAGCTGAAGGCAGATACTTAACCTACTGAGCCACTCAGATGCCCCTATGAAATTATTTTGTTTGTCTTTTGCTTTGTGGTATTTTGTCCTGCAGAAACTTTAATTTTTACATAGTTAAAATCCATTTTAATTTCTTATGAGTTTTTTCTTGCTTACTCCTGAAATTTTACAATTAAGTGTTTTTTTCTAGTATCTTAAACTTTATTTTCTATTTAGATCTCCAGGGTTTTTTTGGAAAGAAGTATTTTGAAGATGGCCTACCCTGCAGTAATTGCTTAGTTCTGAGAGCTGAAAAGCAGTTTTTAAGTACGGTGGTGTAGCAACCAAGTAAGTGAAATAACCACCCTATAAAACTGAAACCAACTTACTGTCAAAGTAAACTTAAAGGACACCTTTAACTTATCAAGCATAAGCTGTTGATCTTAAAGACATCAAGGTAGCACTTTTAGGGAGTGTGACGGAGCAGAGAGTTTTCATTCCTGTCTGAAATGGGCATACTTCCTCGTTTAGGTCAACTCTCAACATACAAAAACTTGATTCCCTCAGCAATCAAATCTATAAATGCTGGCGTGAAAACTACTCATTGAGCACAAAATCTGAAAACATTTAATGCATTCCTTTTACATTTTTGTTCAGACCATAAAAATCCAGAGGCTTGGAGGCAAGAACATTAGATGGAATGTTTAAAACAAAAATCAAAGAACAAAATATACTTGATGTAATCTGAGCAGTATGAAAGATCTTCCCTTTAGACACTCACAAAATCCAGTCAAGAGTGCATTTTTTCCTTTTATTTTTTTTTATTTATTTTAAAAAGATTTTATTTATTTATTTGTGAGAGAGAGCGAAAGAGTGAGCACAGGAAGGCGTAATGGCAGGCAGAGGCAGAGGGAGAAGCAGGCTTCCCCGCCAAGCAAGGAGCCGATGTGGGACTCAATCCCAAGATGCTGGAATCATGACCTGAGCCGAAGGCAGCCGCTTAACCAACTGAGCCACCCAGTTGTCCCCATTTTTTCCTTTTAAATAGCTGTTAAAGTTAACAACTCATATACTAACATCTAAGCACTAGCATCTACTAAGCATTGACCATGTGCAGCATGTACGCTAAGCACGGAGCATGTAGTAGTATTGTGTAGCGCCTAGCATGCAGTACTGTGTGGCACTGAGCTTGTAGAACTCCGTAGCACTGAACATGTAATACTCTGTAGCATGGAGTACTCTGTAGCACCAAGCATGGAGTACTCTGTGGCACCGAGCATGCAGCACTCTGTAGCAACAAGCATGTAGTACTCTGTAGCACCGAGCATATAGTACTGTGCAGCACCAAGCATGCAGTACTCTGTAGCACCAAGCATGCAGTACTCTATAGCACATGTGCTAACAGTAGGAGGTGGCAGTCCTACTTTACAGATGTGGGAACAGTCACAGAAGGCAGTTAGTGGATCTCAAAGCAGTTTGATTACATGTCCAAAACCACTCCTCTCTGAGATTGTGAAATGACTAGGTCTTTAGTACTCCCTACATGAGCACCTGTATATCATGTGTGAGGGTCAAAATGGTGCAGTTTTGCTCATCTTTCCAACCACTTTATGAAACCAACCTTATTTTCCTTTCATTTGTTCCATTTTTAATTTTATCAACCAGTATCATCAACTTTCTGAAACAAAGTATGGCTTAACCTAGTTTTTCAAAAATCAGATTTTTTTTCACAAGATTGTGAAATCATTCTGTTTTTCTTCAAATGATTTTTTTAACCTGTTAAATCTCATCTTGCCGGTATTAACTAACTGCCCGTCAAAATAACCTGGGATCCCAGCTCTGTCACTCACTTTAGTACTTATCCCACTCAGCTTCCTATCATCTACTAATTCAGTAAGCACGCCTTCTTTGTTTTTAAAGCTATTAAAAAAAAAAAAAAAAACGCTCAGTCAAGCAGGGCCTGTGATGGCATCAGTGCCCATCCCAGGAGCAGTTCACTAATCCACTTTCCAGGGAACGGGGTTTTAAACATTGTGCAGTCCCTCTGCTGCCCTGGCATCTCAGGCAGGGCTGGAGACGCCCTCCCCACTCACTGTTTTCAGTGATAAGCTGCCAAGTACCAACTTGTAAGAGTTAGGAGCTGTCAGATTTTGCATCATATAAAGGGTGGCTTCTCCTAAGCAGACAAATTAATTTCTGGTAAAAAGTTATGGAGATCTTACTTCTTTAAATGATAGGCTTACATGCACATCTGCAAATCCAAACTCTGCCCCAAACATACTCAGAGAAAGAAGGTATACTCCATCAACACGGTTAAAAAAAAAGACGGTGTTCACAAAGCCAGAGTTTCCACCTACAGGCAAAACAATTTTAGCCACAACTAGAACAATTTAGAAAGTGAATGGCTCACAGACAATTATTCAGATGTTTCTGTACCATCAGAGTGGTAAGCGGGGATAGAGTAACTACCATTACTGGGAATAATGGCCCCCAAAGCCTGGCGAGGCTGTTCACACCTGACAAGCAGAATCCAGGCCCCGTGCAACGCTCCTGCAATCCAGAGGGCTTAACAAACCCACCATACGGTTCCCTGGCCTAGAATCTCTGCACAGCACAAGTCTACCCATTGTCAGAGGCCCAATTCCAGCACCGCCTCCTTCCCCACTCTTCCTGGACAGACTGCAAACACTCCTCCAGGCGCTCCGTGTTTCCCACAGTCCTTAACTTTTGCCAGTTTTAATTATAACCACTTGCATTTAGACGTCAGCTCTTTGAAAGCAAAGGCCGGATCTTGTTCCCCTTCTGGTTCCGTCCAACACTGGCTTCCAAACCCACGATCTCCAGGCTCCTGCGGAGCGGGCCGGTCGAGATCCCCCGGGGACTGAACAACACACATCCAGGGCCCTACCTTTGAGGCTTTCCGATCTCGTGGGCGGAGGGGAGCCTGGAAACCTGAACTTGCTTTTAAACTTTTCCAGGTCGTCTGCCGCCGAGATGGGCTCAGAACTGCGGGCCTGCGGGGCAGCGTCCGCTGGAAGTCGAGCGTGGGCAAGTGCCAGGAAGTCCCGCACAGTGAAACCCGCAGCGAGCGCAGCGCACCGTGCTAACAAAGGCCTGGTCCCAGGCTGCTCGCGCGCGGGCTCCACGCACCGGTCCAGGCCCGGGACCCAGCGGACCCGCGCACCTGCGCTAGAGCTCCTCCTCTGGGGGCCGCGGACGCGAGAGAGAACTACTGCGAAAAGTAAAATGCTAAAACCGCAGAGAACGAGCCCTCCCCTCGGGCCTCAGACACGAAGGATGACGCCGGCGGAGACCGCGGCGCCCGGGTAAGCACAAAGCCGCCTGCAGCCCCGCGGCCGTCCCGCCCGCGGGGACGGCGGCGGGGAGCGACCGGAAGGCCGCGGGACGCGGCGCCGGGGCTCGGGAGCGGGACTGGGCCCCGCCGGCCGTCCTCGGCCGCCGCACGTGCGGGCCGCACACAAAAGGACGCTGCCGCCTACGGCCCGCGGCCCGCTCCCAAGCCCGGCCTCCCCCGTGCGCGGCAGACATGACGGAGGCCCGCCGGCCCGGCCCCGGGCAGGCCGCGCTCGCCCCCGCTCCGCCCCGCCGCCCGCTTCAGGCGCCGCGGGCCTGCAGGCCGCCGCCGCCTGTCCTACCCTCCCCGGCCGGGCGGCCACCCGCTTACCGACAGCCGGGCGCGGCGAGCGCTCGGGCTCCGGCAGGTCCCCGAACAGGTCCATGGCCAAGGCTGGGCGGCGGCAGCGGCGGCAGTAGCAGTCGCGCAGCCCGCGGGCGGCGGCACGGCTGCGGCGACGGCGGCAGCGGCAGCGGCAGCGGGGCGGTGGCAGCCCGGGCGCCGTCAATCACCCGAAGGCGGGCCCGACGCCCCACCAATCCGCGCGCGGCGTGGCCCGTCCGCCCCAGAGTCCTGCGCGAGAGCGGGCAGGGCGGCGCGCGTGCGCGCAGGGTGTCTTCGCCTGGGTGGGCAGAGGCGATGCAGCGGCCGCCACGTTCCCTGCAGGCTGATGGGCCGGCTCTTATTGCCCTCGCTTGGCCGCGCGTCCTGTTTTTAGAAGGCGGGTGGGAAAGAAACTGCCGGAGCTCAGTGGCAGCGTAGCAGGCCCTGATGTCCCGGAAGGCTTTCGGTCCCTTCGTCCTCACACCGGTTCGGCAGGCCCGCGTCTTGGCCCGCTGTGGACACAGAGAAGCCGAGGCGGCCCCGGAAAACACAGGGTGCAGGGCGCTTCCCTCGACCCGTACACGCCCGTGCCGGCTGGTGGCGGGCGGGAAAGAGGGCGCTTCCACGAGGTGCCCCGAGGAAGTAGCGGGTGACCCTGCCGGCTGGGCACACAGCGAGGCCTTGGCGTCCTCCTGCTGAATGGACGCAGTTCGAGGGAACGTGGACACCTGCCTTCGACAGACGAAGAAAAGGAGGCCGTGCTTATCGTGTCTGAACACACACAAAATGTTGGAGCGCAGTCCAAGCCACGAGTGACTGGACCTCCCTCAGTCCTGCCCAGTATGAATGAGCTTTGTCCGGGTCTCCCGCCTTTTAGATAAGTTTGACAAGGCATCCCCACCGGGAATTGCTGACACCCAATCCACAGCAAAGCTCTGCATCCTTAGTGTTCCGCAAAACTGCCGACCACAAACCCCGTCTCCTGAGGACTTTACGGAATCCCCCTAGCTAGGTGTCCCAGGGCAGTGGTCTCCCTCAGTGCTGCCCTGAGTAAGAAACCCAGCTTGTTTCCCCTGCAGATGTGTTTCTGGTTAGGTCTGGTGTGGGGACTCTGCAGGGCCCAGCAAGCCTCCATGCCTCTCTTCGGTGCCACAGGTCACTCACCAGTGTGTGAAACCTCACTGCTCTCTTCTTACCCTTCAGATAGGACCTGCCTCCTCCTCCCTCACAGCAGAAATACTCTGACAATACTCACAGTCTCCTGTTCCCTTTGCCACCCCTGCACAGGGCAGCTGACCCCAACCCAGCTTGACCTCACCACATCTCCAGAACAGCTCCCACTAAGACCTCCCCTGACTTCCTACTCTGTTGCTAAACGGAACTGACCTTTGCAGTCATCTTCCATGACTCCCAGCGTTACTGACACTGGTGGCCTCTTTCCCTTTGGCTTGTGAGACACCTCACTCTCCTGGTTTTATTCCTGTTCTCTGGTGGTTCTGTCTCTGCTTCCTTCGCAGGCCCAACACCTTCTGCCTGGCTACGGGGGATGGAATTCTTTAAGACTAGATCCTGGGTCTTCTTCATTCTGTACTTCCTCCCTGGACAATTTCATCCACACTTGGCCTTGAATTACTGTTCATCTGAACATGGGTTAATTAATTTATATTTCATACCAGCTCCAGATCGTGAGTTCAAATGAGTACCAGAGAATGGTTCAGTAAGTAGCAGAGAATGGTTCCAGTTGGGACATGTTGAATTTGAAGCACTTTTGCCTTTTGGTTCAAATAAGTACAAGAGAATGGTTCCAGTTGGGACATGTTGAATTTGAGGCACTTTTGCCTTTTGGTTCAAATAAGTACAAGAGAATGGTTCCAGTTGGGACATGTTGAATTTGAGGCACTTTTGCCTTTTGGTTCAAATAAGTACGAGAGAATGATTCCAGCTGGGACATGTTGAATTTGAGGCACTTTTGCCTTTTGGTTCAAATATGTATGAGAGAACGATACCTCTTGCATGTCTCAAAAATGCCTCAAATTCAGCGTGTCCCAGCTGGAACCATTCTCTTCCTGCTCCCACCTCCTTCAGTCTGTTCTTCCTGGGTTGACACAGACCTGTGCTCTTATCCCAGAACCCTTCTATGGAAGATAGCCTCTGAGTGGCCCCCACGATCTCCATCTCCTAGGATTCAACCCTTGTGTGGTCCCCTTCCCTTGAGTGTGACCAACACCATGACTTACTCTGGCCAACGGAGTCTAGCAAAAGTGTCAAGACACATGTGATTATGTGGATGTGATTCTTTGACACAGGTCTGTGACACCCATCCTGCTTGGGGATCCTCCCTCCCTTGCTGGTTCTGAAGAAGCAAGCTACCATGTTGTGGAGAGAATCACAGTGAGGAACTGAGGATGACTTCCAGGTGATAGTCAGCAAGAAGCTAAGGCCTTCGTCCCAAGACCCCACAAGGAGACAAATGCCACCAACAGCCATCTGAACTTAGAAGCCAACTTAGAAGCCTTCCTAGTTGAGCCTCAGATGAAAGCCCAGCCCTGGCCAACACCTGACTGCAGCCTTGCAGAAGACCCAGACTCCCAACCCGTGGAAATGGTGGGGGACAAGATGGGTGTGGCTTTAAGCTGCTTAGTTTGCAGTAATTTGTTAGGCAGCACTAGCTACCTGATACAACCTCCATCACCAAGTCCCTTCATTCCTCAGATTTCAGCTGAGTCCTCCATTCCTCAGGAAAACCTTTCCAGAGTGCCCTAAGCATGATCCCACTTTGCACCTCTCCTTCAGAGGATTTGTCCGTGTCACAGTCTTACAGGTATTTATGTAAGTGTTTCATTCATGAGCTGTATCTCCCATCAGATTGTAAGCCATTGGAGGTCAGGAACCACATCTTGGTATTACATATAACTATACTCCCAGCACCTGGCGCTTAATAGGTGCTCACATATATTGGTTGGATGAATAAATGAAGGAATATGTCCACTTTTGAAGCTCAGAGTGGGTGACACAAGCCTTCCTACTTCAGGATTGTCAAGAAGGTTGGAACCGAGAGTGGTGCCTCCTGCAAGCTTGCTCAGGACTGCCCAAACTAAATTATTTTGCTATTAAAAAAAAAATCCCAATTTCTGATTTTAAGAATGTAAACTGTCTAGAGACAAGGGAAATATCTGTTGTCCCAGGACATTATCAGCAGCCTGCATGGCAGACGGTATTTTCCAAAATTTGCTGCGGCAGTATCCCCCACCCCTCGTGCTCTTCTAAAATGTATCTTGCCCCCTTCCATCTAGGGATAGGCTCTGAGTCTTCTCCCCTTGAAGCTGCATGAACTGTAACTGCTCGGCTGTCAGAGAAGGAAAGAGGTGCCACTATCTGATCTCCAAGGCTAGGTCATGAAAGGCCATGTAGCTTCTGCCCACTTCTTTGGAGACACTTGCTGGGGAGTTGGTCACAACCAAGGGGTCCAGCTGCTTTGAGGCTGCCATGCTGGAGAAGCCCCGTGTAGGCACAGCCCTCCGCAATGCGGGCCAAGCTCCCAGCCCACAGCCAGCACTGGCTGCCAGCCTTGTTGGGTGAGTCATCAAGGATATCCATCCCAGTGGAACCCTCAGATGACTCCTGCCCCAGCCAACATCTGACTGGCCTCGTGAGAGACCTCGAGCAAGGACTGCCCAGCTGAGCCCTTCAAGAATTCCTTACCCCCAGAATGACAAGCAAAAATGATTCTTAAGCTGCTAAGTTTGGGGGTAGTTTGTTACAGAACAATAATAACTGGAAGAGCTTGTGGTCCAGAGTGGAATATTGACACCTCAAACACCCAACACATAAGATCCTGTTCGTGGGCCAAGGCAGCAGGCAGTTGGAGTGCAGGAGGAGAATAAAGAAAATGACTACTGTTTTTCAGGCAGCGGGAAGGATTTTATTGCAACTCTGGTGTGGGAAAGTGTGCATAAATGTCGAAAAGGCTTCACCCTGTGCAGAAGTAATTCACTTTGCTATATTTATTATGAAGAAGGAGCAGAAAACTGAGGACACTGGGGGCCTGTTTGGGGCCAGGTGCTAGTTAGGCACTTGGCATGTGTTAATTAGATATAATCTCTTGATAGCCTTTGGAGGAAAGTACTATAGCCTGTTGGATAGGTCTGTGGGGGTGGAGGGGTGGTCTCCTTATGTCTTCAGGTGAGAAAGATGAGCACTTGATACAATAACCACCTAAGGCTGGGGGAAGAAGAGTCAGGAGGGAACAGGACTGGTAATTCTCAAACTTCTTACAGGACCAAGACTGGACAATCCTCAAAATACAAGAGACGTGTGTACACAGGCATCCAAGTGCATGTGTGGAGTGCATAGCAATGGTGAAAGGGCTGTGAGGGGGGCTGGACTGGAGAGCTTCTCTCTGGGGCTTTTAAAGTCAGGTGTGAATGTTAGGTTCATCTTGGGTAGAGGGCAGTACACAATGGCATGCATGTGGGGCCGCCACATCTCTGTAATGGATGGAGAGGGGTCGGGTAGGTGGGTAGGACTTAAGGTCCCAACCTAACTTAGGGTCATTTCACAAGGGTTCCTAAATGCTAAACGGGTGAGTTTAACTCAGTGGGAGAGCCATAGACCCTTTCATGGTTAGAAAAATTTCAGTGTCCTGAAAGGCAATGGATGGATTCATGCTCTACTTGACCCTCTGATCGCAATCTGTAGCCATTTCCTGGAATGATAGAGCCAGCTACTGTCATGGCCGAAAGAAACCCTCTGGGGGTTGTAATCCTTAGATCCTGGAGTCCCACCCACCTCACATTGGAAGGGAAATGTGGCCCACTCTGAGCCCCCTTTTCATTGGATTGGCTTCCCTTTAACTAAACACTGACGCCCCCAGGGTTTGGTCCTAGACCCTCTTTTGTCTTTAATTTATTTGCTAACAAAATCATCTTTTTTAGTTCTCTGGCTTTAAATACACCTGCATTCTGATGACACATCTGTACATAACTCTGGTCTTGACCTCCTCTCAGAACTGTACCTACATATATCCCCACCTACCTTCTTGGCATCCCCACTTGGATATCCAGTAGGCATCTCAAATTATGCCATTTATAGTATATGCCAAATACAACTCCTGTCCTCTCCCCAAAACCTGTTCAACCTCATCTTTGTCAGATCATCATTTACCCAATGGCTCCTTGCCAAAACTTGGGCATCAGCCTTGATTCCTACCTTCCTTCATCCCATACATACAATTCAGGAATAGATCTTGCCTGTTCTACTTCCAAAACTCTTCCACATCCCATTTCTGTCACTGTGATCCCAGAGCAAGCCCCATTACAGGCAGACCTCATTTTACTGTACTTGGCTCTACAGACACTGGGCTTCACAGACACTGCAGTTGTTACAAATGGAAGGTTTGTGGCAATCCAGTGTCGAACAAGTCTATTGGCGCCATTTTTCCAATAGCATTTGCTCACTTTGGGTCTCTGTGTCGCATTTTGGTAATTCTTGTAATATTTCAAACTTGTTCATTATATTCGTTATGGTGATCTGTGATCAGTGATCTTTGATGTTACTACTGTAATTGTCTTGGGACCCCACAAACGGCGCCCACATAAGACAACAGACAACCAATCAATGTCGTGTGTGTCCTGACTGCTCCACCCACCAGCCATTCTCATCTTTCTCCCTCTCCTGGGGCTACGTGTTCCCTGAGACACAACAGTATGGAAATTAGGTCAGTTAATAACACTACAATGGCCTCTAAGTGAGCAAGTGAAAGGAAGAGTCACGAGTCTGTCACTTTCGATCAATAGCTAGAAATGATGACAATGAGGAAGGCTCTTCGAAACTGGCTAGGCCTTTTGTACCAAATGGTTGTGAATGCAAAAGATGAGTTCTTGGGGAAATTAAAAGGGCCACTTCAGTGAACACACGATGAGAAGAAAGCAAAACAGCCTTATTGCTGATGTGGAGACAGTTTTCCTGGTCCGGATAGAAGATCCACACTTCCTCAAGCCGAAGTCCCACCCAGAGCAAGGCCCCGATTCTCTTCCATTCTGTGAAGGCTGAGAGAGGAGGCGGAGCTGCAGGAGAGAAGCCAGAAGCTGGCAGAGGCTGGTGCAGGAGGTTTAAGGAAAGAAGTCAGTCTCCATAATATACCAGTGCAAGGTGAAGCAGCAGGTTGTCCAGACCTAGTGAGATGAGGAGTGAACATAGCTACACTAAACGACAGATTTCCTCCATAGACGGAGCAGCCTTATGGTGGAAGAAGAAGTTATCTAGGACTTTGGCAGCAAGAGAGAGGTCAGTGCTTGGCTTCAAAGCTTCAAGGGACAGGCTGCCTCTCTCATGAGGGGCTCACGCGGCTGCTGACTTTAAGTTCAAGCTGGTGCTCATCCAAAATTCTGAAAATCCTAGGGGCCTTCACAATTAAGGGAAATCTAGTCTGCTTGTGATCTATAAATATGAAAGCACATCTGTGTACAACATCATTTGCTGAATATTTTAAGCCCACTGTTGAGACCTACCACTCATTAAAAAAAAAAAAAAAGACTCCTTTCAAAATACGACTGCTCACTGACCCTGTCCTGGGTCATGGAAGAGCTCTGATGGAGATGGACGAGATGAGTGTTGTTTTCACGCCTGCCGACACAACATCCCTCCTGCAGCCCGTGGATTCAAGGAGTCATTTTGACTTTCAAGTCTTATTATTTAAGAAGTACATTTCACAAGGCTCAGCTGTCAAAGTGATTCCTCCAATGGATCTGGGTAAAGTAAACTGAAAACCATCTGGAAAGAATCCACCATCCTAGAAACCATTAAGAACAGTTGTGACTCATGAGAAGAGGTCAAAATAGCAACATTAATAAGAGTCTGGACGATTCCAGCCCTGGTGGATGACATGGAGGGTTCAAGTCTTCTGTGGAGGACATCACTGCAGAGGGGCTGCAAATAGCAGAACTGGAATTCCAAGTGGATCCTGCAGATGGGACTGAATCGCGACAATCTTGTGGTTGAACCTGAGGGAGGAGGCGTCGCTTCCTGGGGCCGAGCAAAGAAAGTGGTTTCCCGAGTCAGAATCTAGTCCTGGTGACGATGCCATGAAGACCGTTGAAGAGACACCAGAGGGTTTAGGATATGATGTTCGTTTAGGCATTAAAGCAGCAGCAGGAAGTTCTCCTGGGGGTGAAATGCCATCAAACAGCATCACATTCAACAGAGAAATTGAGAAAGGAAGTCAATCGACGGGCAAATCATTGTCTTACTTTAGCAACCTGCCACAGACACCCCAGCCATCAGCAGCCACCACCCTGATCCATCAGCAACCACGGACATCATGGTGAGCCCCTCCTCCAGCAAAAGGACTACAACTCACTGAGAGCTCAGATGACGGGTAGCATTTTTTAGCAGGAAAACACATTTCAAGTATGTATATTTTTTAGACATACTACTATTGCCCATCTGACAGACTGCAGTGCCTTGTAAACATAACTTTTAAATGCACTGTAAACCAGTAAGTTCAGTTGACTCACTTTACCACAATATTGGACTTATTGTAGTGTTCTGGAACTGAACCCCCATATTTCTGAGGCATGTCGACATTTCTAGACAAATGAGACTGCCTCCTCCCTGTTAGACTCTTGCCCTCCTACAGCTGATTTTCCACAAAGGGAAAGAGATCATTTTAAACATAGCTTGGCCTATTGCCTGCCCTGCTTTAAGTCTCTCAATTGCTTCCCATTTGCTTGGAATGAATCCAGAGTCCCTGCTATGCTTATGGGGCCCTCCATCAGCTCCCCACCTCTCTCCTCCACCCTCATGAGTTCCATCCCTTGACTGTGGCGCTGCCTCTGGGCTCCTTTCTTTATCCAGGACACAGCAGGCTTGTTGGAACTCAAGCCTGGGTCCTTGCCATTCCCTTTGATTAGAACAACTTCCTCCCACTCTGGAAGTGGCTGATCAGCCCCCAAAGTCAGCTCAAAGGTCACTTCCTCAAAAGGCTTTTCTGGGCCCCATCTCAGACGCTGAGGTAAGCAATCCATATCTTATTTATGAATATATTTGACTTTTCACAAATGAGATTTGCCCTAACATTTTCTGAGAATTTTTAACCAGGGAAGTAAATTTACTAGGAAGCTTTTATACTTTATTCACATAAGACAGTGAAAAATATTATTCACTTTTTTTATAAAAAATATTTTTACTACTTTATTTCCATGGGGTATAAAATTTTCTGCAGCTTGTAATGATTGATTTCTTTGATTTTTTTAAGTAAACTTCTTTTATTGAAATAAAGCCATATTTACAAGCAAGTACACAAATCCTAAGTGTACAGCTTGATGAACTTTCACAAAGGACATACTTCCACTAACTAGGGCCCAGATCACAAAGCAGCATATTTCATGCATCCCAGAAGCCACTTCCTGTCACCAGCCCCCCAGGGTCAACACTATGCTCCAGATTCACGTTTCCCAGGTTTGAACGTCACTTAAATGAAATCATACAGTATGTGCTCTTCCAATGCTGCCTCTTTCGCTCAGCACCATGTTGGTGAGACTCCTCTGAACTGTTAGCGGTCACACCTGACCTCGTCCCTGCAGAGTGAGTCCCGTTTGGTGAGCGCCGCTCACAAAAGCAGTTCCGCCTTTAGGAATGGCTGAGCCATGTCCATGAAAACGATGTACCACGATCCCCTGGTCTGTGTTTTCTAAGGCGGGTTCATAGTGCCGAGGGTGATCCTCTCCACTCTGGAAGTGACCTAGTATTGCGATGTCTGGAGGCCCAGGGGCCGCTGGAGGAGGAGAGACAGAGCGGTGGGTGGTAGGTTGTGGCCCTTGATGACCCCACTCTCCAGGTCCCCATGTCCTGTGTGATCCCCTCCCCTGGGGTACAGGCTGCTCCTGACAGACAGATGCCATTCCTGAAATGAGGCTACAGAAAATGTTGCCTTCTCCTCATCCACCCTCTCTGGCTGCCCCCAGAGGGAAGTGGCCTGCTGCCTGCCGGGCATGGAGAGCTGAGGGAGGCCTCCAGCCAGAAAGCAGGACAGGACGAGGCCCTCGGTGGGACAGCCCAGGAGGAGCTGAACCCTGCCACCCACCATGGAGGAAGCCTGTGTGTGGACCTGGTCTGTGTGGAGCCTCTGACAAGGCCACGGTCCCGGCTGACACCCCGACGGTGGCCTTGGACATACCCGAAGGTGGAAGACCCAGATGAAGCCGCACCTAGTTCCTGACGCCTGGACGCCAGGGCGTAGCATGTGCTGGTTTTAGGCTGCTGACCTGTGGGGTGACTTGTTACATGGCAACAGGTAACTCTCTGCTCGTCCACTTCTGTGGTTTTCCTTCTATAGGGTACAGAGTCCCTGTCCGGCTCCTGCTACCCCTGGCTCGGCCTACCCTCCCTGCTCGGGCTCTGGCCCCTAGAGCTCAGGAAGGGTGAGCAGCATGGCTGGACTGCAGGGCCGCTGACCATCCCGGTCCCCACTGACCGCCAGGAAGCTTCTCCCTGGGAAGCTGCTGGAGAGGGAGCTCACATGGGCATGAGGCCAGCGTAGAGAAGAGGGGAGAAGCAGAATGAAACCCCAGCAGGAGCACTCCCTCTCCAGGATACCCTCCCAGGGGAGGCCCATGTGCTTCAACTTCCTGGTTCCTGCCCTCCTCCCCCTTCTCCCTTCTCAACCCTCCAGTGTCATTTCAGGGACCAGAGATGGTCACAGGAAATTCTCAAATCAAATTCAGGATCATGGTGACCTCTGGGGTCTAAAGGTAATTTGTCCTCCTCTGCTTAACCTCCTACCTCCCCCTGTCAAGAACTTGCCTGTCCTACAGGGCTCACATGCCACCTCCTCTAGGAAGCCTTCCTTCAGGATCCTGCCGGTAGAAGATCATGTCACATTTTCCTCCACACTCCAACCCTATTTATTGTTCTTCTTCTCTTTATTGTTTCTTATACATTAATAATCAGGAAATATCTGTATCCCCTGAAATTACATTGTCCTTAACACAGAGGCCCTGCTGCTCTGGGCAGTGGGACTTCCTTCTGGAACTATTCCTGCTTACAAGGGCACAGGCTGTCCCCCAGGATGTGTTCTCAGCCTCTCTATAGTTGTGCATGCTCCCTGCCCGCCCCCACCCAGCCTGTGCCAGGGAGGTCAGTTCAGGGCCCAGCAGAGGACAGGTGCAATGGGGGAGGGCAGAGACGAGGGGAGCAAAGCAAGAAGAAGAAAACAAAGTAGAGACAAAGGGGGAATTCTAACCAAGACCCATGCATGTTTTGCTCCCACAAAATTCAATATCCTTCCCTTAAAAAAACTTTTCTTCACAGTTGTAAACTGGTGAAATAGGGACGTCTACTATTAATGAGAGTGCAGGAAATGGCCCCCTCCTCCACCGAAGGTGGGAGTGTAAGGCGAAACAGGCTTTCAGGGCAGCAATTGGACACGTACACGTTTTCAATGACATGCCATCTTAATTCTAGAAATGTATGGCACATGCTGCAAACTACACAGGCTGTTCACTGAGTATTGGTCTTGGAAAAGTGTGGAAACCCTCTCTACACCCTGGGTGAGGCCATCATGCATGGGGAGCCTCTGTGGGCAGCAACGTGATGGGTCAGGTGGGCCCCACGAGGGAGGGGCTTGTCCTCCTTACCACGGTGTCCCTGGTGCTGAGGAAAGAGCATGGCACATCGCAGGTGCACAGGCCCCACTGCTGAATCAATGGTCCCATTGGGTTCAAAAAGTTGCAGAATAGTACATACAGAATGGTCCCATTTGCAGAAAAATAAATTTATCCTAGATATCTACGCTTGAGATGCATGGAAAGCATCAAAAAGGCCACCCAGGAAGTGGTTAACTGTGGAGATTCCTGGAGAGGGGGACGAAGGGATGGGGTGAGAAGACAGAGCAAGACCCAGGTTTTCCATGGCCAGCCTTCCATAATGCTTGACTTTTCCTGGGAGTGTATCTGGCTTTTTAAATTAAAATCTAGTTTAAGAGGGGCGCCTGGGTGGCTCAGTGAGTTAAAGTCTCTGCCTTCGGCTCAGGTCATGATCCCGGGGTTCTGGGATCAAGCCCCACATTGAGCTCTCTACTCAGCAGGGAGCCTGCTTCCTCCTCTCTCTCTCTCTCTTTCTCTCTGCCTGCTTGTGATCTCTATTTGTCAAATAAATAAATAAAATCTTTAAAAAAAAAAAAACACCAAACATCTAGTTTAAGAAAAGTTACTGAACCTATCTGAGCTTCAGGTCCTCCCTCAGGGGTCATTGTGACACCTGAGGAATGGATAAGACCACGTACCCTGAGGGCCCTGGCACCTGGTGTCAATGAATGGATGACACTGCTGTCCTCAAGGAAAGAGATGCAGACACACAATGATTGTGAGGAGACTATGCGGACTCAGCTGCCCAGGCCCCAGAACCCGCCTCATTTGCTATTTATTCCCCGGGGTATATCCCTTCCTGGGTGAGCTGCTTGCTTCTTCCTCCACATCATCATTTCTCTGCTCGAATAAAGCCTACCAGACACATTGTCTCTAACCAACCTACCACACCTGCACCCTGCTTCCACGCCATTCCCCCCTGTCCTCTTGCCCTACTCTATTTTCTTCTTGGCACAGAAACGCTGCCGGCCACATCATCTGTGTTTTGTCTGGTTCCCTGCTAACAGTGTGACCTTGAGAAGACACTTTATCTCCAGCAACTGGAATCATGCCTGACAAAGAGTAGGCATCCAGGAAATGCCGTGAGAGAATAAACAAACATTGTCTGAACTATGCCATCAGGAAAACGAAAGAGAGAAACTTGAAAACTGCCTAAAACTGGGTGACCAGGAAATCCTTCCCAACCCTGAAGCCTTGAAGGCAACTGCAGAGAAGAGCAGCAGGGGTGGTGTGTGTGTGTGTGTGTGTGTGTGTGTGTGTGTGTGTGTGTCTGTGTGTGCACGTACTTGCAGCAGCCACACACCTGGCAAGCAGATGGAGACATGAACGGTAACAGGGGAGAGGTGCTCAGAGGTGGAGCTCTGAAGGTCTGAGTGGAGCCCAGGCCATTGTGGGGCTCCTGAGCTCTGCTCATCTGTACAGTGTTGGGCTTCTGAAGGACTGCAGTTCAGGAGGTAACAGTAGGTGTAGTTTTCCTAGGGATCACTGCCATCTTCCAGCTGGGGATTGAGAACCTGACCTTAAGAACGTGGTAGCAGGGACCAAGGGAGAGGGACAAGAAAGAAGATGCCAACTCATTCATTCATTATGTGACTAAAGAGACAGCACTGACAGTTACTGGATGTTGCTCACAAGGTGCAGCTGAAGGACAAGGAGGTGTCTCCTTGACTGTCAGGCATCCGTCCTGGGTGGCTGAGGATGGCCATGTTGCTCTCAGGGATCCAGAACACAACAGGAGGTGTGGGTCCTACAGAAGAGCTGGGTTCACATGGAATTTGCTCAGTTTGAAGAACCTGGGGGAGACGTACAAGCCAATAACTCCGGGCAGCTGGATAAATGCCCCTAGAGCTCCAGAGAGCCCAGCTGGGCTGGAAGTCAGTTTGGAGTCAGTGACACAGGAGGGAAAGCCATGGATATCATACAGACTGTTGTCTAGAGGCAAGAGGACTAAGGAAGGAAACACGGGACAGCAATAAAGCAAGGTCAGAGAAGAGCCCTGTTGAGGTTCTGAGAAGGAACGGTTGAAGAGGAAGCAGGATGACTAGACCAAGAACAGGCTGTTAAGAAGCATGAGGTTACCAATGGTGCCAAATACTGCAATATTTATGTAAGAAGAAATCTGGAGAGTCTGCTTGGCAATAAGGACTCCATCGGAGACTTCCAGAAGTTTTCAGTAGAGTGAACAGAAATGTGGGCCAGAGTGAAATTTTATGATGAGTGAACAGGTGAACATATGCAGAAAATGAGAACAGAAGTAATTTTCAAGAAGCATGACTGTGAAAGAAATATGGGGAGAAGACTAAGAGATCTCAATGAGGTCTGACAAATTTCTCGGGAGAGTGGATAAGACAGAAGGCAAGCACAGGTTGGGAGCTAGCCTAACTGTGAGGGGTGACAAGGTCCACTGTATGGTTGTTGACTGAGATGTCGGGCACATACTAGATTTTTGAGCTTAAGGGAGGGCAGGATCTGGAGGGGTAAGAGGAGAGGACCCCAAATGTCATCCTCTGATGGTCGAGGTAACCACAAAGCAGAACAGTTCTAGCCAGAGTAAGATGCCTGGGCGCTCCCACGAGAAGCTGGTAGGCCCCTGGGTCCCCAGTTTAAAACCTGATCCCTTCTTCTTCTAGATCCACCTAAACCCAAGGACCGACAAGAATAATCTGATAAACTATGGGCTTCCCTGGCTGCTATCAAAACGATGCCTCTGTCGACCTCTGGGCGGTTTGCGATGGCCTGTGGCTCTCTGCGGGCTCTGGGCCATCTTCTGGGAATGAAAATTCCACGACGGTCAGTCTGTCTCGGCCGCAGGGGAGGGGCGGAGCTGCTCGACGCAGCAGGTG
This sequence comes from Neogale vison, assembly GCF_020171115.1. NCBI lineage: Eukaryota > Metazoa > Chordata > Mammalia > Carnivora > Mustelidae > Neogale > Neogale vison. The sequence goes on from NC_058093.1 coordinate 45,053,019, forward strand.
CTCGGCGCAGGTGGAGAGTGAACACCGCGCAGAGCTCGGGGCTTAGTCTCGGGCCCCGTCCGCAAGGCTCGTGCTCCACCTACAAGCCCGCCTCGGTTCCGCAGCCTGAGACGACCCCCGCCATCCTCGGCACCTGCCGCTGGTGGCTTTGGCTGCGCGGTCAATACTCCTGCCCTCCCGAGACCCCGGGAGGCTGTCTGCGCGGAGACCGGCCAGGGTGCCCTTGCCTGCGCGCCCTCTCGCGGATGCGCGGCTCGAGCCACGAGACACCTTCCTCTCTTCCTCTCCCGGTCGCAGGGCTGCTGGAGAGACCGCAGCCCAGCCTCGGCCGGCCGCAAAGTCCCTTACCTACAGCAAGAGCCTCACTGCGGCAGCTGGACGCCGTCCGGCTGAGGACCCGGCTCTGGGCTCTCGCGGCAGGGGGCGTGGCCTCCGGACCGGGAGGCCTCTGGGAGTCGCGGTCCCGGCTCCCCTGAAACGGCCTCGCGGAAGGGAAGTGGTAGAAGAACTACATCTCCCAGGAGGCTCCGCGGTTCGCCTCGGACGGGGTGGGGCGAGGGCGTGGCTAGTGTCTGGGGGGCACACCCCTCTCCCTCCACCCCCACCCCCCGGAACGCAGAAAGCCTTCGGACTGTCACCAGCTTGTCCCCAAGCAGCCTTCTAGCAGCTCCGCGAGCTGGAAGCCACGGGAGTCCAGCCGAAAACCGCTGAAGCTCCGCTCCCTTGTCCCCAAATCCCTCCGGCTTCCCCAGCGCCGGTTCCGGGCCGACCAGGAATGGCACTGAGCGACACCGGCCGGATCTCCAAACCAGGTCGCTCGCCAAGGCCCGCGCCCATTACAGAACTATCGGAGGCGGCCGGGCTGGCTCTGGTAGAGCCTTGAAGGCCGCGGCCAGGAGCCCCACCAGGAAGTGGAGGCGACTTAGCCCTGCTGTCCAAGTCCAGGTTCAAGATGAGATGAGGATCCCAGCACTCTGTCAGTGCAAAGGTGACAACTGGAGACTGGATTTAGAAGTAGAGCTCATGGGGTGCCTGGGAGGAGCCTGGGAGGCGCTGTCTGTTGGGTGCCGGACTGTTGGTTTAGGCTCAGGTCGTGATCTCATGTTGTGATCTCAGATGGTCAGATCAATCCCTTTGTGGAACTCTCAGTGGAGAGTCAGCTTGGGACTTTCCCTCTTCCTCTGCCCCTCCCACTTGTGCTCTCTCAAATAAATACACAAATCTTTTTTTTAAAAAAGAAAAGTATAGCTCATGCACTGCATTGACCGGAGGTGAGATGGCAGACAAAGAGAGAGTGTAGCTTCTATAGATTTTTTTGTCTAATCAGTGGGGAGCCATGAATGGGCAGTGAGTGGGCAGTGACAGTGCATGGGAAGGGTGAGTCTGTGGCGCTTGGGCTGTGGTTTGTGATGCCAGCAGATGTCAGAGTATAGATTCTAAGCAGACAGGAGGACTCCCCTAAGACAGAGAGGGGCTTTGGATCAAGGGCACATGATGGGACAAACCAAATGGACCAGGTGGAGTCTGGACAGGGATCATGGGGAAGGACATAGAGTCTCAAGTGTGCATCTAGGAGAGGAGCATCTAGCAAAGGAGATTGGGGATGGCCTGTGACAACCCAGGATACTGGGTGTTTTTGACGTCAAGAGAAGAGAGAGTTTCAGGAAGGAGGGAGTGATAACTTATGAGGAGTGCTTTACTGGAAGAAGGGTAAGCCAGAAACTTAAGACAGGCCAGCTGGACTTCGAAACATGGCAGCCCCTGGAGATCTTTACCAGGGCGGGGTCAGTGGAGGGGAGGGAACAATGGCTTGACTGGAGAGGTGTGAAGGGGGGCAAGAGGTGTGCAAATGGAGACAGGTAGTGTAAACTGTGCTCATGAGGAATGTTGCTTTGGAACAGAGCAATGAAGCAGAGGCTAATGGGGTATAGCAAGTCTAGGGAAGTTTTGTGTCCTCTTTCTTTAGATGGAGATGTTTCAGCTTCTTTGTAGAATGGTGCAGGGGGCGATGCTCGGGGGGCTCAGTGGGTTAAGCCTCTGCCTTTGGCTCAGGTCGCGATCTCAGGGTCCTGGGACTGAGCCCCACATTGGACTCTCTGCTCAGCGGGGAGCCTGCTTCCCCCCTCCTCTCTCTGCCTGCCTCTGCCTACTTGTGATCTCTCTTATGATCTCTCAAATAAATAAATAAAATCTTAAAAAAAAATGATGCAGAGGGAGGGGAGATTAGTGATGCAGCAAAGTCACTGAGAGGTTAGAGGGGACCAAGTCCAATGCCTGCATGGAAAACCCACACCATACTGCACCACGATGGGAGGCAGGATGCCCGGGCAGAGGCCCACATGGGTATGCTTGGCAGAATAACGGTCCCCCAAAGGTGTCCACATCGTCATTCCCAGAACCTGTGAGTGTTCTGGACAAGAGAGGTTTTGCAAATCTGATTGAGGACTAAGGACCTGGAAATAAGGAGATTATCCTGGGTTATCCCAGTGGGCCCAGTATCATTATGAGGGTCCTCAAAAGTAGAAGGAAGAGGGAGGCACCGGGGTCAGAAGGAGACGTGACTATGGAAGGAGGGTGCAACAGATGCATTGTTGCTGGCTTTAAAGGTGGAGGAAGGGGGCCACCTGCCAAAGGATATGGGTGGCCTTGGAAACAGGGAAAGGAAAGGAAATAGATTCACTCTCAAGCCTCCAGGAGGGAGTGTAGCTGTCCTGAAAGCACTAGGCTCTCCTTTAGCCTTGTAAATCCTGTGTCAGACTTCTAACCTACGGAAATGCAAGATGATTGGTTAGTGTTATTTCCAGCCACCAAGTTTGTGGCAACATATGGTAACCACAGAAGACTAATACAGTGGACCAGGGGCCCGAAGCGGGAAGGAGGCACATCTCAGGGAAGGACGAAGCAAGGCTACCAAAGTCAAGAGCAAGGCCTGTGAGGGAGAGTTGGGGGTTTCAGAGAGAGGAGGCGGTAGGAAATAGTTGTCTGACAGAGTGGGAAATTTGCAAAGAGTTTCAGAAGGAATGGTCTAGGGTGGCCTAGGTTGCAAAGAGGCGAGAGGGGCTGTCAGCCCATAGAGGGTGATAGTGGTCACTGCTCTGGGAAGCACTTATGTGTCTGAGAAAAGAGGCTGCTCTTGAGGCTCACAGTAGGAGCTGACTCAGTCATAGGTGGGGGTGGGGGGGCGCAGGACCAGAGCTCTGGCTTCTGACCTCAGGAGGGTCCTGGTCCCAGTGACATCTTTCCCCCCAGGTCAGCCTCCTGCACCTTGCATCCCAAGTCCTGGGTCCCCTTGGCCCTCTTCCAGGGTCTCTGGGAGAATGTGACAAGTGTGGGCATGAGAGGAAGGCATTGATGCTTCAGAACAGTTCCTGGAGGATGTCCCCTCCCCCAAATGGCATCAGAAGGCATCAGAGTTGCCTTTGGGTGCTGCTCAAGCCACAGGCAACAGATGTCTTGCATGGGCACTTATGCTCCATCTGTGTCCTTGTGGATACACCCTACATCAGTCTGTCTGGGGCAGCTAAAAGCACCCCAGGAAAAACATTTCCAATCCCTCTTGAACCCCACTGTATGGAGCTGCCTCCCTCAGCCCATCCCAACCTCTCCCCAGTTGCTAAAAATAAGTTGCATCTGGTTATAGCCTAGTGGCTGAGGTCTGAGACTGAACCACAGAGAAGCCAAGGTGAAACACCCCTGGTGGCCAGGACTCGTGGTAGTGGTGGTTGGGGGGGTGTTGTCAAAGGGTTGCCGGAAAAGATGTTCTTGAAGCAAAGGTGCCCAACCAGAGAGGAGACCCAGGTGTCAATCCTGAGTTGTCACATCATAGCCCTGGTCTGGGATTGGCAACCCAAGCTGCTTTGGGGTCCTGGAGCAGGAGTGACCAGGCTGGGCTCTCTCTGGCAGTGGCTGCTGTCAGCTGACCCATGCTGTCTGCGGTTCCTGGCCCACCCCAGGAGGGAACTTCCCTCCACTCTTGCTGCCCATCCCATCCCCCTCCTCTCAAGGTTCTGACCTCTTGGGCCCACTTTGACCTCTAGTCCAAGCTGAGTAGAACCATGACAATTTCATTTCAAACCATGAATGGGGCGGGTCTCTATGTCCCTGAACTCACTGGTACTGGGGGAAGATCCCTCTTGTCAGGAAGAGTGACCACCTCACATAAGTAGACTTCCATCTGCATCACACTCATGGATCCTAAAACAGGTCTTTGAAGGAAACTTCCAAACCACATGGCTAGGAAGTAGGCATTTATTTTATTCCTAGAAGCTCCTGAACGGGAGAATGGTGGGGGACAGGCTGTTCCCCTGCTACTTCATTACTCTGGAGACAAAACCCATGACAATGGTGTCCCTGTACAGGATGCACACAGTTCCCAGGGAGGTGGGAGCGCTGTCCACCGTGAGACATGCCACAGGTGTCTGCTCTCCACCACCACTGTGCTTGTCATGGTGCTGACAAAGGGTAGGAGATTTTAGAACCATTTGCCAGCATCAAGTATAAGAAAAACACCCCTCCCTAGTTTAGTATCTACCCATTAGACCCATCAAGGAGATCACATCATTCAGTCTTACTCCAAAAGGGTAACTAACTCTCCAAAATGCTTTATTTCATAAAACTGGAACATTTGATGGTAACCCAATACACAAACTCAAGTGGTCCAGGGAGCTCTGCTTCTCTCTGGCAGGTGGAGGAAATGCCACAGAAAGCCTCTGCCTCCCCTGTTCCTGACTCAAGTGGCAAGTTCAAGCTTCCACTCAGGCCAGGGCTGTCAGGGTCTGAGGTGTCCCTCTGTCCCGTCACCAGTGCCCAGCACCAAGAAGGGCTTCAGCACAATTCCGTTCACCTTTGCCCCCAGATCCACACAGTACCTGAGAAGGCTGGGACAGTGAAATCCTGGAGAACCCTAGTAGTTCGGTGAGATTCCTCCTCCTGCCTGCAGCTCCCGCCCTCCACCCACTCCTGGGGGGCTGTGGGGTCCATAAGAAATACTTTCTTAAGAAACAGGGCTAGGGCTGGTCACCCGGACTGCCCTGCGTCCCAGCCACTGAAGGAAGAGAGCCCACAGACTTGGGAGCCAGCGGGGGGCCCAGCCCCACCGCCTGTGGACCGCAGGGAGGAGGGAACAGAGCAAGGGAAGGCCACACCCACCCTTGCAAAAGCCGGGGTGGTGTTAGTCACCAAGGCCTCCAGACGCTATGGGTTGTGCGGGCAGCGGTGAAGCTGCCCAGGGTTGCTGGCACCAACTCTGGCCCTTCAGCAGGAGCTCTGGTCAGTTCAGCCTCGGGGGCCTCCTCCAGGTCGGAGCACAGGTCGTCCCCGGGGCCTGGGGAACTGGGCATAGGGGATCCCAGGATCCCTCCTCCCGTGGGCCAGCCACTGCGCCCAGGGGCTCCCGGAGGCCCTGCCAGGGCGTCCCCCAGCAGATCCCGGAAGCTGCTGCCCTCGCGCAGAGGCATGGATTCAAGCAGGTGGTTCAGGAGTTCTGCGGCGACAGTGGCATCGATGGCCTGGCACGTGGACACGAACGTGTGCACCTCGTGCATGCACTGGATGTAGCCAGCCGCGAAGCGCTCGCTTGCTTCCGCCTGCAGCTGCTCGCGCTCTGCACCCAGGAGTGGGAGAGAGAGAGCGGCGCCCGGTCCAGTCAGCTACCACTGCGGTGGCCAGGCCCGCCCAGCCCGCGGGGACAGGGCTCACCCAGGGGACCCGGAGGTCGCCCTCTCCGCCGACAGTACAGGGGCGCCGGGAGGGGAGGTCCCCAGTCCGCGACCCGGGCGGGCGGGCTGGGCGAAGGCGCCCAGCGCCCCGCCCGCGCGCCCCACCGCCACTCACCGCGCGCACGGCCCCGCAGCGTGCCCTGCACACGACGCACGGTCAGCTCCAGCACCTCGGCGTTCTCCAGCTTGGCCTGCACCTGCGCCAGCGGGAGAGCCGGGGGGCGTGTGGGGGGTCGGTGAGGCCAGGCCGCGCCGCGAACCCCGCTCTCCCGCCCAGCGGTCCCCGGGCGCCTGCCCGCCTCACCTCGGCGCCCGCCAGCAGCAGTCGCAGCTCCTGGAGGCTCTCGTTGATCCGCGCGCGCCGCTTCTTCTCCACCAGGGGCTTCCGGGCCTGCGGGAAGCGGGCGGCTGAGCCCCGGTCCCGGGCCTCCCGCCCGCCCGCCCGCCCCCCTGCTCCCCTGCCCCCCTGAGGCCCCGGCCCGCACCTTGCGGTCCCCCCGGGTCTCCCAGCCGTCCTCATTCTCCCGGCTCGGACGGTCCCGGCCGGGGGCCAGGGCCTTAGCCATGGCCCGCACCGCCCAGAGCGCGGCGAGCCCGGCGAGCGCCCACGCCCCTCGCAGCGTTCCGCTGAGGCAGCCGCAGCCCTTGCTTCTCCGCGTCTTCCGCCAGCCGCGGCCCCGCCCCTTTTATAGCATCTCATTTGCATTTCAATGCGCGGATTGGCCGCGCGGGCCAGAGCCGCCGGGTTGGAGGCGTACCGCGGCCAATAGGAGCGGCGCGCATTGTCCGGCTCCGCCGCCGAGGTCGGCGGGCAGCTGGTGGGGCGTGGTCGGCGACCGCGGCCCCCAGCCCCGCCTCCCCGCAACCCCAGAGGCTTGGGGCACCCGAGGGGGCGGTGACCCGCAGGGCGGCGTTCAGGGCTGCTTCTGCCGCCCTCCCTACCTGAGCGAGGCGTACAGGTCTGCTGTGCGTGGGAGCAGCATTCATGCAGTCACACTTGTCTTAGTTCCTGCAAGGTGCCTCCCGGGAGGCGCGCTCCTGCGCGAGTGTCGGGGTGCTGGATTCTGTAGGACAGAGCCACAGACAAGGCCGCGGTCTGTGGACCTGGAAAGGTCTATGGGTCCGGCCCGGGATAGCTACGGAGTCCCGGCGAGTTGGGGGCCCATGGGGTAGCGAGGGTGGGAGCGGCCACATAGCTCCCTTGAGTTTCTTGAGCATTTGTGGGTCCAGACACCGGACTCGATCCTTGACACCGCCCTCTTCCCTCGCGGGGATCCTACCGGGGCTGGGCCCGCCGGCCCGCCGGCGCCGCCCCTCCTCCCGGCGCTCCTTCTCAGGTCACCCTTCCCCCGCCCGCCCCTTTTTCCCTAGTACCACCCTCCCCACCCCCAGCAGCCACCCATTCTCTTCTAATCATCATCGCTGTTCACCCAGCTCCCTATGTCCCCCTAATCCCCTTCGCTCCCTTGCCCCCCTTTGACCTCCCTTTCCCTCCCGGTCACAAACAACCCCCCCCCCCGCCGCCGCTGTACATCCCTGAACTCCTCCCCACCGTTCTCTGGTCCTCCGCCCCGCCCACTCTTCCCTGTTCTCCCAGCTCCCTGGCCGACCGTCCTTCAGTGGTCCCCACTCCTGTTCATTCACCGAGGCCAGTCTCCTTCGTCCCCGGTCCCCCGCCCCGTTCCCCCTCAGCTCTCTTTCCCTCCCAGCCCTCCCCTCAACAGACCGGCGTAGGCCGCCTTCTGGTCCCCGTAACTTGATGCCCATGACAGTTGGCAGCTGCAGCCGCTTCGGTGGAGAAAAGCGGGGCCGCGCCAAGAGCGACAGGTGTTGGCCGCGCCTTTGTCTAGGCCCGCTTTGTCCCGCGGCGGGTGGCGGGTGAGCTTGTGTCCGCCAGACGACCGCCACCCCCACCGAGGGCCGCCCATCTGCCAGACTGGCCTCCCTGCGGGTGGGGTGGGTGGACCGTGCGGCCGCGCCCTTGGGCAGCACCGTGGGGACTGCCACCTGTTCCCTGCTCCACTGGCCTATGTACTCTTCCCAGTGCAGCAAAGCTGGAATGGTAAGATGGGCTCTGGCCACCAGCCCTTTGCACAGATTGAGCCTTCCACCTGGAACATTCATCAACACTCCTCCAAATATCTATTTCCTCACTGTTTAGGCCTCAGCTTCCCTATTCCTTTTCCTCTTTGGGGGTGGGGTGGGGGGAGGGCACCTTCCCCACAGTCACATTGCACCGTTACCCACTACTTACCAGAGACTGGATTGTCAGGGTCTGGTCTGCCAGCCCTTGAGACTGTAAGCATCCTTTATCAAGGGTACCCTGGATCTCCTATCTACAACCAGCACAGAGCCTGGCCTCAGCAGAAGCCTGGGTGGGTAGGGAAGGGGAGGGGTTGTCCCGAGCCTGGCTGGAGAGCAGTAGGGGAAGGAAACATCCAGGGACTACAGTGCAGTGGGTGGTAGGTATGCCACAGATAGGCCCCACCCTAGCCACCTGAAGATGGATCTTACTCCCTGTGACTATTTCACTTTGGGCTCCCCAACAGAAGGACCTTTACAGACAGGGTGGGTTTGGTAAGAGGTTTGACGTTTCCCAAAGTCTATCTAAAGATAGATAGACCTCTATCTATAACGACCTGAGAGTTTTTTCTGTGCTGATTTTCACCTCCCATCACCTCTTATCACTCAGCCTCTTATCTGCTTCTCTGTGAGCAGGCTTCTAAGACCTCCCCAGCCTAGCACTGCTCATCCAGGTAGAGAAACCTATTCCTTTACTTCAGTCATCCCCTGCTGTTCTCAATCTCCCCTGCATGCCAGAAAGCTCAGGTCTCTTCCTTCCCCCTTACCTGGCTGCTCAGAGACCCACCTTCTCTCCTCTCCTTACAGGGGAGAGAGCTCACTGTGGACCTCACGAGAGCCCGTAACTGGCCTGTGACTTTACTATTCTTTACCACTGCGACATCACTCCAGGGAAGGAGACCCTTAAGTAAGTGCAATTAAGTTTCCACTACTTTGAGAATATGAAATATGAAAAAAAAACACCTCAGTGATACTGCTTGTAGTCTGATGCATATGTCTCCCATTACCCATTATATTATTTGAACAAAGCCAAAGAGGCATTTTAGAATGCTCTTCATGAAAGGCAGTCCCTGTTGGAACAGGATGGTCAACACCCTGGGGGAGGCCTCTGGGGAAAGACCAATAGAACACTTGATTGGATGGGGCATTGGTGTGGGGAGGAAGGCCTGATAAATGTGAATAGTACAAGCAAAAAATGAGAGGCAACTAGGAACTCCAGGAAAAACAAAAAGCTTCCCCCCAAAGAGAAATGTAATCTCAGCACACTGGCTGACCTAGGAGTTAACAGTTCTTTCACCATCACAACAATATAACACTGTTCATGAGGTTTCAACATTTATAATCAGTCTATAGAGAAGGTAAGGAAGACTTATAATTACGGTTACGGAACATGATATAAAGTTGACTATGTAAAAACAAAAGGATAGATGACAGTTGTCAGGAGAAGGGAGGAGTCTGAAGCGAGAGATAGGGACCTCAAGAGTCTTACATGGGAAGGTGGGGTTTGAGGAATGCTTTCTATAGAGTTGAAGGAAGGAGAAATTAAGTGCTGGGGTATGCCTCATTGTGACCAAGAACGCTGAGAAAAAAAAGCACAAGGATAGAGCAAGGTATTAGGAGTCAATAAGATGTTTGGCTGGACCAGAAGTTCCCCAATGACCCATCTTTGAAGTTCGCCTCAATTTCCCTTAGTGGGTCCATTGGCTGGCTGGCTTGGCCCTCCCAGAAGCCTGGCTGTTCCATCTCAGGGCCACCAAGCCCTCTCTCCCTCCTTTGCATGGCCTCCCCTAGTGGACCCATTTCCTGCCATTTGTCCCTTGGACTGATCCTACCTTCAAAGGTTGCTTGAGCACAGACTTCCTGAGCATTTGGGCCCTTTGATCCCCCCAGATCCAGGAACAGAGGCCAGCAGAGTCTGGGCAGGGCTGTGGTGGCCACAGGGGGACCAGTTAGCGGCAGGGGTGGCAGGCCATAAATCCCCAGGGAACAAAGGCAGCAGCCAGCCTATGGACGTCCAGGCCCCTTGTAGGCAATCAGCCCAGAAAGCTTGGAGAAGCTCCTTTTGGTCTGGAAATAAACCAGGGGGTGACTTTGGGGTTATATGGTAAATAAAAATGCAATTAAGAGTCCCCAGTGGCATTCAGTTCGGTGAAACGGCCATATCTGGCCATTTAAGGCCAGTTTGCGGAGGCTTCCATACCCACTTGGAGGACTTTGCCTTTGTTCCCCTACCCCCACCCCATCCCCCCATCACCACCAGGCTAGGAGGCAGGGAGTCAAGTCTTCCCTCCTACTCAGGGAGCTTCAGGGAGGCTGGGCACTGGGTCCAGGATCCATTCCTCTCCTTACTCTGTTTCCCATGGTATGGGTATGAAAAGTGGGAGGAAGTTGGAAGCAGCACTCCCCTGTTTTGCCGGCAGGGCAAGGAGCCATCCCTATGGCAAGAACAGGCTGCATGGGGGGAGGGGATTTTGCGGTGCTGCCTCTATGATCTCTGATGGAGCACGAGACCTTTCTGGCTGGCATCCTTCTGACCTCTGCCTTCAGCCCCGTGGCCAGTACACTGCCAGCTAGCCCAGGAGGAACACAGGGCACAAAGGGAAGAGAGTGGGTACCTGGGGCCTTCTCAGAATGGACTGGAGCTGGGGGCTGAGTCAGGAAGCCCCACGCCTGTGTCTGCAAGTGAAAAGCCTGTGGCAGCACTGGGTCACAGGATTAGATTTACATTCTGTGATGTTGCATCCTAAGAATTCCCTGGGCAGCTGGGGCAGCGAGCGGTGGGGGTATGGGAGAGAGATGCCCACACGCATGCGCAGGAAGGGACCAGCTGTGCCATGGAAGAGATGCGGCAGGTCTTTGAGCCTGACGTGACTCCTCACACAGCATTTCTGAAGTTCTTTTTCTTCCTTTCTTTCTTGTTTCATCTTTTGGTAGTCTTTGATCTCTATGGTTTTGGCACCGTGCTTCATTAAAAGTACATACAATTAGGGGTGCCTGGGTGGCTCAGTGGGTTAAGCCTCTGCCTTCCGCTCAGGCCATGATCTCAGCATCCTGGGATGGAGCCCCACATCAGGCTCTCTGCTTGGCGGGGAGCCTGCTTCCCCCCCCCTCTGCCTGCCTCTCTGCCTACTTGTGATGTCTCTCTCTCTGTCAAATAAAATAAAATAAAAGTCTTAAAAAAAAAGACATACAATTAACAACAAAAATATACTTGCTTTATTTAGCAATTTTCTAAAAAGCAAAAACAGTCATAAAAAGACACAAGCAGTAAACAAACATATTGCACTGGGTGAAGAAATTTTGGTCTGTGTGTGAACAAACCATGTGAACGGCAAGGCTGACCAAGTCATTACACAGACTCTGAGAGCTTATTTACACGTCTTTTCAGGAATAGATTAAAAAGAAGGCTCAGTTTAAAATTGAGAAAAAGGTTTTATAACCCCTGTGTAAGCACACATACTAAGGGAAACACGTCTTGATACGTGGCACCATGTAAACAATTTCACAAAATGCTCCTATTGTCAACTGCCCAGCACGCGTTAAGCTATGCACTTAACAATCAATGAGCATAGATCATATAATAAAATAACGCTGATGGTAAACATTCATAACCGTGGACAATGTTTTGACAGTTGTGTGTTCAGGTAACATACACGTAACCTTGACTAGCATCTAATCCCTTAATGATTGGACCTCAGCGGCAGGGGGCAGGTTTGAAGGCATCTATTCTCCAACAAATACACAGGCTACCATCTCATTTTGGGCATCTGATGGTGCTGTTACTTTATAAATAATTTTAAAAACCCACCAGGATTCTTACATTGGAGTTTAAGAAAAATCGGATTAATATCCAAATGTAAGACTGAAAACCAAGCAGATTACATGGAGGCTGCACTGACTCTTGCAGCCACTTCTCCATCAGAGGATGGGAGGAAGCCTGCTTTCTTTTCTGTTTTTACAAACTCAACCCGATCTTAAGTCAGCTCTTTCTCCTGCAGTAACCTTCACTCCAGGGACCAATGTAGCTTTCCCCCAAACAATCCTTGGAATCCACAATGCAACATGAGGTTTTGTAAGGAAATGGGCAGACCGGCCTCACTCCTCCACCGGTGTCCCAGTGACCAGACAGTGCTGGTGACGTGAGGACTGTCACTGCTGGGATCAGAAGCTTCCCCGAGTGAGGTCAGGCTCATGGAAAGAACAAGGGTTGGCATATCAGCCCAGGGTGCGGGGAGAGGCAAGCTCACGGCACTCAGGAAAGCACAGATGGGGTCACCAACTCACAGTGTCAGAGCTCATGTCTGGGAGGCTCCAGCTGAAGGACAGACACCAACGGGTTCCAAATGTGGCTACCGGAGACCGGTCTGCAAAGGGAAGTCGCCATAGAGACAGTCAACACCATATTTTATCTACATATGGGTCATGGTCTGAAAGGGACCCAAGGATGATGTAGAAATACACAGAAGGTTCTGGGTATGTGCCAGTCTGATGGAGCTGGTCAGACAAACCACAGGGCTTATTCTTTCCAGAGTGAGCATCTCTCCTTGGCTTGGGCAAAACACAAGCTACATCAGATTGAAAGGTTTGCCAACATAGTAGCCAAAGCAGAAGCTGCTGGTTTGCCGAAGTATGCTTCACAGCGACGCACACGAAACACTTTGACAGAAAGTTAGGAGAGGCTGGGATCTCCATTTGGTACATTCCAAAAACATCTAGTTTGTCTAGATGATGTCTAGGTGATCTACTAGATACAGAGCAGACCCCAGAGGACAGAATCTGATCTGATCCAAACACACCCGGGGGCAGCTCCGGAAGGACCGGGAGCATCCCAGCTATTTGCTGCAGGCTGGAAGATGTCTCTGGACAACCCCCCCGCCAGCCAGAAGCCTCCACGGGGCACAGACCTCTGAGAGCCCTAGGGCAACCTCCCTGCTGCATGCTGAGGGCATTCTAGCTTTCTCAAGTTAAGGAATAACGAAATCTGTCCCAAACTTTGTATTTATGTTTTAAATACCAAAGTGTATTTCCTCCCTGACCTTTCCCACTCTCCACAGTTTTAAATCATTCCTTCAGAAAACTATGTTTTTTTCTAAAACAAAAAAAGCGACATAAGTTTATCTGTCCATTTCATTACAAACAGATATGAACATCTTTCATCGCTTCTGAGCACCATCTAATGTAGATCACAAGCTGTCGGGGCACAGGGAGGAGAGCTAGGTCTGCTCTTCACTTCTGTGACTCAAGGGGGCTCCATTTTCTTCCTCTTTGGCATCTGTGGCTTCACTGAGACCCAGAGTAGGGGTATCTTCCTCGTAGGGTGGGCAGATGTTGTCTTGTCCCTTGTTCCCACAGTAAATACATTCCTTAAAGGGAAAGATGTAAAGTCAGTAACAAAAATGATCTCTTCATTACCAAACAGTGGTTTGACCTGAGGGAGGTGCAGGTGACCTGGGGTTAGCCGTGGTGAGCGGAGAGGGCGGGAAGCCGCTGAGGGGCTGCTGGGACCCTGCCTGCTCTTGAGGGAGGTCAGAGCTGCTCCCCAGAGGCCCCACTCCCCAGTTCCCTGAGGCCAGGGGAGCATCCAGGCCCTTATCTGAGAGGCAGCTCTGCATGGTGACAGGATAGTGGAACCCGTAGGCTCCAGGTTGTCCCAGCTCCTGCCCTTCCTGCCTGTGGGACCACAGTCAAGGTCCAGTTTAACTGCCTTCTCCAACCTCAGCTTTCTTGTGCAGAAAGTGGGCACGACAAAGTACTGTCTCATTCCCTGACTATCTGTTGATCACCTGTAATGCTCCAGGCAGGTCCCAAGGACTGGGATTCTCCAGCGAACAAAGATGAATATCTCTGCCCTGGAGAAGGAAGGAGGGGAGATCCTAGGAGGAGAGAGGGACAATAGCCCAAGTGACAGGTGTCCCCAGCATATTCAAGATGAAAGCCTAGAGGAACATGGCACATGGACAAGACCTACAATCTTATTCTGGGCCTTCAGAACCAGAGAAAGCCCGTGATTGGGGGAGGGGGTCTGTGACACCCTCCCCTCACAGGGTAGAGTCTCGCTCCCTGGGAAGTGGGGCTTCTAGCCTTTAGGTGATGACAGATGCCCCCGCTTACATCTTGCCCTCACCTTCATGAGAAACTCTGAGCCCTAACTGCCCAGGCAAGCTGCTCCTTAATTCCCAGACCAAAGAAACACTGGGACAGTGAAAGTGTTCACAGCTTTAGGCCACTAAGGCTTGGGGCTTTTGCTAGGAGGTGACAGACAGCCAGTCCTGCGGTATGTGACGGAAACCCCTGAAGGAAGCCGGGAGGAGCCATGTGACTGAGAGAAGGGCCTCCCAGCAGAGGGAAGGGCAGGTGCAAAGGCCAGGTGGCAGGAGGGACAGATGAGAGGCCCACGTGGTTGCAGAGAGTGAGGGAAGAGAAATGGCAGATGGCAGATGGGGGCGACATATCAGATTTTTATGGCTTTGCAGCACTTTAACTGGCTGGGGCACAGCTGCCAGGGACACAACGGTAGGGACAAGGGGGAAGGACGTGCAGTGAGGAGGCCGCCGTGAAGATCCAGCTGAAAGAGCACTGTGGCTTGAAGCAGTGGGCCGTGCTGGAGGAGATGGGGGTGTCAGGGTCCTGTCCTGAAGCTGGAGGACTGAGAGGGCAGTGCATTCGGAGGCTGAAGGACACGGAGACCCTGAAGTGAATGGCTTCCAGGGTGTGGGGCTCAGGGTGGGCAGGGCATGGGGATGGGCACAGACATGACTCCGCAAGTCCTGTGGAGGAGGAGGTGTGTGGCTGCAGGTCCCTGAGGCCTGGAAGGAGTGGTGTTCCCACCATTATCTAATGGTCTATGCAGACAGTGAGGGCTCATGGTAGGAGAGCTTCTTCCTAGTTTGTTTTTTAAATTGAAAATAAGTGAAAGAAAGAAACAACATTCAAATTTCAGTATGCCACCCAGAGGGAATAGCCAGAAGATCTTTTCGGGAACAAGGTTGCAAAATTCCTGGGAGGAGTCAAGATGGTGGAGAAGTAGCAGGCTGAGACTACTTCAGCTAGCAGGAAATCAGCTAGATAGCTCATCTAAAGGTTGCAAAATTCCTTAAAGTAGACTCAGTAGCATTCTGGGATCATTTGTCTTCATGAACAGACTCTTTCTAGCTTTGGAAGTTTGAGGCGTACTGAGAGTGCTAAGGGCTGTGGGGAGTGCGCACAGGCGTGCTGAGCTCACCGTGAGGTCCAGGGCGGCAGGCAGGCGGCCGCCCCTCAGCCATGGATGCACGTCCAGCAGCTCCTGCCTCTGGCCCTCAGTGAAGTGGGGCTGGGACTTCTGCATGGCTCTCAGCTTCTCCCGGTCTTCCTTCAACACTGCTTCCAGATTCCTTCACAAAACAGTTAGAAACAGGTAAGCTATACAGCACCTGAAGGGGGTTCTGTGGTTTTAAAAAAAAAAGAAAGAAAGAAAGAAAGAAAAAAAACCCCTCTTTTTCTAGCAACTCTTTCAGGATTAATTTTAGATGATTTTGTTTAATGCTAATTTCCTTTTTCTTTAAAATAAATTACCCTACTTAAGGCACCTTAACCTCCCTAGACTATCATCTGTAGTTTTTCTATTAAAATAACCCAAGTTACAATCTAGGTTTTATTTGAAATTAGGGGGACTGGGCACCCACAGACACTTGGTTCTGCACAGGCTGGTTAGCTGGACACTCTGACCATCAAGGCAGCAGGTGGGGTAACCGTCCTAGCTCCCCAGCAGACACTGGGCTGGCTGGAAGCTGCCCCAGACAAGGAAACCCAGACCCCCCTCCCACCTGCCCCCAGAAGCCTGGCAGTCCTGAGCCTCTGCAGTAATCCCTCCTTCCTTCCCTGGCTCCTCCCACCATGGGGCTCCAAGGCACAGGGACCCTAGCGGTCCCTAGACCAGACTGACGTGGGGTGACAGTGGCAGAAGCACAGACCTGCTCACCCCAGAGCAGCTGGTGGCCCAGGGTGCTCACCTCCCTGAGCTCCTGTATCTCCAGGACGGACACAGCCCATTTCGCCCATAGGGGAACAGGCAACTGAGCCAAAGGGAGACATTGGCATAAACACCTTGTGAGCCCAGCAATACGATGGGGGTTGGGAGGGAGCCCGTCCTCCTCCCAGCCTACAGCAGGTCACCCGCAGTTCTCTGCGGGACCACGGAGCCATCCAGAGTGACCCTCCTTCTCCGTTCATATAATCAGAGGTGAGGCTCTCAGTGGAAAGTCTCCCCGACTGGGTGGCCTTGTTGCTTAGTGAGCCCATGTTCCTAGGAGAAGTAGGGGGTTACCGGGAAGGCATCTGGTAGGTCATCATGACACTGTCATCTGTGTCGGCCATCAGCAGCCAGACGGGGTCCTGCAGGACATACTTGATGAACTGCTCACTTTCTTCCATATCTGCCTTCGCTTTCGCTTTGTGGTTCTTCTCTGAAGAGTCGATGCTTCCGAAATACTTGCTGGTGTGACCTGTGTCACTACTGCCTTTAAAAACACAATATGTGGCAAGTGAAAACCTTTCATGTGAAGTTAAACCTCATAAAATGGCAGTTTTAGGGAGCCAAAGGGTTTGACGTGGTAACGAGTGCCTAGACAGGTTTTGCCTCCTCTTTTCAGTTCTCAAATTATCTGGATAATACCAGCCAGCACCATGGGGACGATTCTCTCCCGGGTCAGCCCTGAGAAGTCCAGATGGGGCTGTGTCTTAGAAATTGTGCTTCTTCAGGGTGCCTGGGGGCTCTGTCAGTTAAGTGTCCAATTCCTAATTTCAGCTCAGATCATGACCTCAGGGTCATGGGATGGAGATGTGGAGAACCACATCAGGTTCTGCATGCTGGGCATGGAGCCTGCTTCAGATTCTCTCTCCCTCTTCCCCTGTATGCAATGACCCCCCGCCTGGCCAAAAGAAATCATGCTCCTGCTCCTTGACTAGGTGAGGCCACAGAGAAGCTGGTTTTGTCAGTGGGGGACAGCTGGCCTGGCACACTCTGTCATCAGCCTCTGTGGGGAACAAAACCAGAGAACAGATGAAGACGGGTGCTCAGTCAATGGGGAGAGGATGTGGCTGTTCCAGATCACACCTGAGTGATCCTCCCTGGTAAAGCACACCCCTATGCCCTAGCTTCACGCCAGGGGAGCTAACTCAGCAAGGGGAGCATGACCGGCCCTCCTGGCAGGCCCAGAGACTCTGAGGGATGGTCCAAGATGGTCCAAAAGGGCTGGCGGCGTGGAGGCCTGTGATAACAGCAATGTCCACAGCAAATGGGCAGAGGGGATGCACACCGGCAAGGCAAGGCAGGAGGACAGCCCGAACCAGCTGGCAGCCACGGCTGCAGGCTCTGGGGAGGCACTTGGGAGCACCAGCTGGATGCCCGTGGGGACCTGGTCTGCACCGGATACCAGGCCCTGAGCATACACAGGCCTGTGGCCTGGGAAAAGCTGCGGACGCCCAAGAACATTAGGTGGCCATCATCTAAACAAACCTGAAATCCAGCAACTGAAACACACCCAACGCCCACAGGATTTGGGGGCTCCCAGCGACAACAACATACCTGCTCCACTTCTGGATGTAGTGCAGCCCAGTGAGCCTGAGCCCAGGGAGTCAGATGTAGCAGAGGCTCCACTCCCAGACAGGGCCGACCCTGTGGCTGAGCACAGGTCCTCGTGCAGCAAGAGGTCGAGCAGGCCACTGGATGTGGAGAGGGCATCACTGTTCCGGGCATCTGCAGGTTCCTCATGCTTTGGGAACAGGGAGAAGACAACACAGTCAGGGCTCAGTGCACAGAATGGGGCTCGGCACACAGAATGGGGCTCTGCACATTGTCAGGGCTCTGTATACACAGAGGGGCTCAGCATACCATCAGGGCTCTGCATAAAGAGAGAGGCTCTGTGCACAGTTAGGGCGTGATTGCACAGAACAGGCTCTGCACACAGCCAGGGCTCTGCATACAGAGAGAGGCTCTTTGCACAGTCAGGGTACAGAACACAGAATTGGGCTTTGTGCATAGTCAGGGCTCTGCATACAGAGAGAAGCTCAGCACAAAGTCAGGGTGCAGTGCACAGAGAGGGCTCAGTGCAGAGTCAGGGCTCTGCACACAGTCAAAGGCTTGGTGCATAGAGAGAACCTCTGCTCACTGTCAAAGGTCTCATGGGTGTCAGAGCTCTATGTATAGAGTGGGTCTTGGTGCACAGTCAGGGCTCTACGCAGAGTCAGGTGCTTTGTGCACAGAAAGAGGGTCTGTGCACAGTCAGGGTTCTGCATATAGAGAGAAGATCTGCACACAGTCAGGGCTCTGCCCAGAGAGAGAGGCTTTGTACTCTGTCAGGGTTCTGCATACAGAGAGAGGTTCTGTGCACAGTCAGGGCTCAGCACACAGAACAGGGCTCGGGGGAGCTGCACAGCGCTGTCTGCACAGGGCTGCTCAGAGACAGAGCAAAGTGCCATCCTCCTTAGGTCGCTGGTCCTCCTTCACCACCAATGAAGAAGACAAAACGAACATGCCCCTCTCCCCGGTTATTAAGTCTACAGCAACACCCTTGCTAGTGGTCTATGAGTGTCATCTAATAACCTTAATTTTGGGAAGGTCACACCAAAGACAGCGGGTCTTGGGTCCCTGAGAGAAAGGCCTTCTGCTCATTCCCATACCCTGGCAGACAGGGAAGAGGGAAAGCGCATCAGCAGCACCCCAGTGACTGCTGCCCTGTGGGATGGGGGAGGGGAATCTGGCTTCCCAGTGGGCATGGCCTTGACCTGGCAGCATCCTGACCCTCTGACCCTCAGAACCAGCACGATAGGCCCAGGACCCCAGACACAGGAGTCGGGGGGCCCCTTGGCACATGGAGGTGTTTACTTGAGACTTCGAGATTGTGCTTCCCCTCCCCGGAGCAAGGGCAGGGGTGCCAGTGGCCACATTGCCCCGCTAGTGTGACTACATCCCTCAGTGCGGTTACCGCCCCCCTCAGCATGGTCACTCAGAGCAGTCACTACACAGCTCAGCATGGCCACTACACCCCTCAGTGCAGTCACTCAGTGCGGTCACCATACCCCTTAGCGTGGTCACTCGGCACAGTCACTACACCTCTCAGCAAAGTGACTCAGCCCGGTCACTCAGCGTGGTCACTACACCCCTCATCATTGTCACTCAGTGTGGTCACCATACCCCTTAGTGTGGTCACTCAGCGCAGTCACTACACCCCTCAGCACAGTGACTCAGCCCGGTCACTCAGCGTGGTCACTGCACCCCTCAGTGTGGTCACCACATACCAGTGGTTTACCGAAAGCAGCTCACGACTTCATTAACTGAACAAGAACAGCACACCAGCATCCCGTAGGACTTGGGAGGAGGGGCGCATGTGGCCTGGTTTCAGAGCTCAGGCCTCTGCCTCCCTGCCCTCCAGGGTGCCTCTGCGGCCGGCACCCCTTCCCCCCACTGCCCTCCAAGGGGTCTGAGTTCTGGCATTCAACCTGACTGTGCTTTATCCACAGAGTTTTACTGAAAATACTGGGGCCCAGAGCGAGTCATGAAGTCACGTGTGTGTACCTGGACCCGTGTCCCCCATCAGACAATCCAGTGGCTTCCTTCATCTGGACCCCCAGACAATAAGAAACTGCCAGGGGTCTACTCTGACAGGGTCGCTGAGCCGGAAAACATTCCCGTCCAGCCCATGTATTTCGGTCACAACTGGAACCATGTGGCAGGAGGGGAGACAGGAGCACATGTGCTCACTCTGTCCCTGTGCCCCCGCTGCCTGCTTTAGGGAAGGAAGGCAGGAAATGCTTACGATTGGCGAGGCCTTCGGCTGCCGGTCCCAGGATGTGGAAGGTCTGCAGTCAGGCCCTGCACCCGCTGTCCCTGCTGTCCCTGCCGGCCCTGCCGTTCCTGAGGCCGCGGCACTGCCCTCAGGGACCTCCTCCAGCTGCAGCAGGTTGAGCTGCAGAGGTGAGCTGCCTCGGGACTGGAAGAGCGGAGGGGAGGCTCTGCCCGGGGGCCCAGAGGCAGATGGTGGGGACATGGGGGTGGCTGTGCGAGAAGCTGCCAGCCCACGCTCCGCCAGAGGACACGTGCATGGTGCTTTGTGGGGTGAGGTCCGGCTGGGGAGCTCAGGCTGCGAGGCAGGGATCATCTCAGATAGAAAGTTAGGCTGGCCTGGGAAGAAGGCCTGGGGCAGGCTGGGGGTCACTGATGGGAAGGAATAGTTGGGTAATACCAAAGCCATGACTGGGGTCAAGGGGACAGCGAACGGCGGGTGCTGGATGGCAAACTCATGCTGGGTGTCCATGGGCACGGCAGGCACTGCGAAGCTGGCCTGGGGAGCCAGGGGTGCCGATGCCACCATCCCTGGTGTGGGCATGATTCCTGGGGCTGGAAACACAGGCAGGGGGTAAGCAGGCACCGAGGCAGGGAAGGGCGTTGTGGGGCAGCTGGACTGGGACGTATCCCACGGTGACCAGGCTGTGGCATTCAGGCCCATCAGTGGGGGCCGGTGGGGCGCAGGGCCCCCAGACCCAGTGCTCTCAGAAGAGTCTCGAGGCTTGGCCCGTTTGGACTTCAGTTTTCTGTTCTTCCCAGTTTTTTTCCAAGATGAATCTATTCCAGAAGCATTTCTTAGTCCTGGTGCAGCTAAAATAATGGGAAAACACCAGGGTTAAGATGCAAACATTTATGTGTTTGCCAGTTTTCAGACTCCTAGGCCCTGGAAACACGAGGACACATCCTAGTTCAGCAGCCCCGTGTTTCCAAATGTCAGCCTGTGGCCACTCAGGCCACCATCAGGTGCTGCCCGGCCCTCAGTGAAGTGAGAACAATCAGGGCAAAATGTTCCTAAAACCAGAGTCACCCAATTTTAAGGACGGCCATTAATTGCAAGATCACATGCCCTGTTTTTCATCTGGTGTTAAAATACCCTTTCCCTGACAAAATAATAGTGATGAAAAGTTGTATTTAAAAGATTTCATTTGCTCAAAAAAGTAAAAAGCCTGGTAAGTGTCAGCTGTTCCCCAGTACTGGTTTGTGAAATATGAAGGGGAACACCCCTGATCATCTAACCTATTTTTCAATTTTATGAGCTTCATCACTACTGTTCCTTAAAATGAGCTGCTTCCTGCTTTGCCTGTCAGATGGAGCCTGGACTCCAGCCCAAAGGGAGGTCAGAGGATGGAAGGGAGCACATGCTCTTGGAACTACCTTCCTTCTCTCTGATGAGCAATGCTTTTTTCTTCAGAAGGCTGGAGGTCTCCAAGGGTAGCAGAAGGGACTCTGGGCTTGTCCCCACACTCCACCCTCGGGCCTGGGCTAGCAGGGGAAGTATGTTGGTTGAGCTGGTGGGTCATGCCATGCCTGGGATGGTCCCAGGAACCTCAGTTTCTCCTCTCCTGTCACACAGGATAACTCTGGGCTTCTGCAGCAGGTATGTGGGGACGCCTTCTGTCAGCAATGCCAACAGGTGCTCCCTTAACCTTTACTCCGTGCTGAAGACAAATGGACCAATCCAAGGCAAAGTGCTAAGTGGGTAGAGGCTTTGTGACTCAGACTCTCACCTGTTGTTTTTTCTATAGGAAATCTGTCCCCTGGTGGGACTACTGGCTGAAGCACTGGGCTCCTGGGATTGCACATCAGGGTCTAGACAGGATTGCTGTGGACGGCTGCACAGTCTGTGCACTGCAAAAAATGCTGGGCCAAGGGAGGCAAGAGCGAGCTGGAACTCCGTACTAAATCAGGCCCACAGAGTGGGTCTGCCCAAGGTGTGGGGGATGACACTTTCTCCTAATTTCCAAAGAAATTAGGCCTAACAGTCACCCTAAGTCTGGGGAAGAAGGAGAAAAGGAAAAGACTAGGAAAGACATAATCCTTGGCAGCATCAGTCTCTTTTACTTCTCATATTTTCACTTTGTGGTGTGTCTGCCTAGAGATCCAGGGGAAGCGGTTCTCATGGTGCATGTGTCTCCTGGGCTCACTAGCTCTTATCCCTGTGTCTGGCCTGGGGGGCCCTGGGAAGAGGTGGCGTCTCTGATCAGTCCAGCCCTGTCTATCTTCACCCCATGCCCTTCAATCCCCTACTGGCTCTCAGCCTGGAAGGCAGCTTTCTGTACTCCAGGGTCTATCCTCCAGCCTTAAGGCCCCCCAGTTAGGAAGGCATCTGGGGAGAAGGGGGTCATTCCCTCCTATGGTGTCCTCAGGAGTCTGACGCCATGTGCCCCATCAGTCCTATGGGGTGGGTAGAGTCCCCTGCCCCTCACAGTCACCCAGTGAGAGAGACATCTGAGGTGGCAGCTCTGCCTTCCATGGGGGCCAGCCTGGGACTGTCACTGCTCTTGCTAGCACTGTTGCCAGGACACCTGTTTCTACTGAAACAGACTGCATCACTGTGAAGTTCCAGCCCATATCTAACTGGGGCCATTCCACACATCGACAGGAGCCCTGGACTCTGTTCTACCAAGAAGAACATCTTTAAAATGTGGTTTTGCCACTTACCTCTCTCACTCAGCTGCCCCTTGGACTTTTCCTGTAAATAATAATGGCAGCGAGACTGGAAGATAGTGAGTTTTCGCATCTCCTTGAACTTGAGCAGGAAGCTCTGTTCCTCCCTCTGGGTGTGGGCAGCCAGCACTTCCTTGGTAAGGCCCAGCGTCCTGAGGGGCTCCTTCTCTGCGCCCAGGATGCACGGCCGTCCGTCCAGAGACTCAGGCCCGCTCATGGCATCTTCCACCAGCTCTGGAACAGAAGTCGGGCACCGGGGCTTAAAACAACAGAAAAACGCACCTGGCGTCTCTGAAGAAGGTAGCCCCTCGCATACACGTGCGATGCCTCGTGCTGCCAGAGCTTGGGGCTGAAACCTGTGATGCATTCAGACAGCTCTCTGAGAAAAGTTCACCATCAAAGGCACAAGACAAGGACAGAAAGCCTCACTGCCTGGGCAGCTCCAGGATTGGTCTTCGAAGCAAACTGAAATGTGGGGTACCTGGGGTCTCAGCCCCACGTTGAAGATGCTGCTCCTGGTCTGTCCTTGGCTCTGACAGCACAACATCCTGAGCCGGCGCGGGGCCCTGTCCTTCTTCAGGACCCGCTGGCTTCCTCCCATGCACTCTCCCCTCAATGTCCCTGTCTTCCCAGCACAGAACAAATCTGGGTTTCCATTCCCTCGTGGGTGTTGTGAGGAACAGGGTAACTCAGGGATGGTACCCGGCAGGTAGGACCTGTCCTGGCTCCTGTCCTCCAACAGGGGAGGGGGCAGGGACCCTCAGCCCCACAGAAGGGGAGGCCCAGGACCCTCACTCATTCCCTGGGAGGCCAGGTCTCAGCACCACCATGGCCTCTGCCCAGTAGGCGCCGGAGTAGACAACTGCCGCCAGGTGGACCTGGCGCCTACTGGGCAGAGGCCATGGTGGTGCAGTGGGGGCTAGGACAGGGGCCCTGGGACCAGGAGGGACTGGGACTGGGACAGGGGTGGCTGGGACCAGGAGAGGGGTAGCTATACCCCGCCCTGCTTCTGCACCTGAATTTCTAATTTTCATCGTTAAAATCAGACCGCTCCCGACATAGTTGGTGAATCAACAAGCGTACCAAGCTCGGGCTGCGGCTTCTTGTCACCCACATGCACGATGGTGCTGCTGTAGCTGCACTGGCTGGTGAGGGACACTACACTCTCCGCCTTGCTGGGCAGCGTCAGTGATGGCAAGTGTGCGCTGACCCCCGCGTGGCTGTTCACCTTGGAGGATGACGCTGTCTCTTTATAAGAGGAAATGGACATAGACACAGAAATGCAACGAAAGCAAACTGCTCGGACAAGACACCCCACTGTCTAAGCCGTGCACCAATACCCTGGGGACCCCAGAGCCTGCATACACCCGGGCACATAAGGGCCCGTCCCTAGCTCTTTATTCACAGAGTAAAGCAGGAGAAGAGGGAAGTCTGAACTGGACACAGCCTGAGTGCTCTAATAGGAAGTAGACGGTTGGGCAGCTGCAGGTACTTTGGGTCTGGGCCTCCGACCAGGACCCGGGGCCCTTCCACAGGCCCGCAGATGGCCAGGAGCCCACCATCCTCAGGGTGCTGGCCAGGGGCTGGCTCTGCGTCCCCGAGGACTAGGGCAGGGACTGTCCCATCACAGTGGGACTGCCCAACGAGTGCTCCATCAACAGGGGGCTACCCGGTGTCTGGTCCTGGTAAGGCCCAGCAGTAACACTCAGAACACTTGAGAGGCCTGTGGGGTGAAATCCGACTCAGGTGTGCTAACATTCGAAGGACTGTGCTCTTCCGAGAGACCACAGAAACAAGACCCGCCCAAGAACGGCAGGGTGAGGTGCCCCCAGGTCTCCAGCAGCCCCAGCAAGATCCAAATCTCAAAGTCCCAAATCACCTTTACCTCCAGCTTGTAAGAAGATCCTAAGTTTTGAGCTACTCTGGTCATGGAAAGACCAGCCTACACCCACATACTGTGTTCTTGAAGCTGCTCAGACTTCCTGCGGGAGGGGGCGGGGCTCCGGGCCCTCAGTGACACCTGACGCCCCCCCACCATGGAAGACCCCAGTCAGCGCATGCGGCACAGCTCAAAGCAACAAGACACCTGCGGAAGGCAGCCCGGGGCTGGCCACTGCCTGTCGCTTATCACTGGCCTTCTGTGTCGCCACGTTCACCGGGAACTCACACTTCCTCTTGAGGGTGGCCGCCTCACTGCAGCTCTCCAGGTATCTGCATGGAGGATTGGAAAGGGCCTCATGGGACACGGGAGCCCCAGGGGCACGTGGAGGAGCCAGGAAGGTGGGGGAGGGGGGAGGTGAACGCACCTGATGACGCCGTCCAGGCAGCTGATCTGCTGGTAGGAACCGGCGGGCGGGTTCCTGCAGCCCAGCTCCTCGGGAGAGCCGCCCACGGGCAGGCTAGTGCCAGAGCTGTCCTGTTCCACGGGGACAGCTTTCATCTGAGCAGAGGAACTACTTGGAGTCTCTGAAAGGACAAAACGGTTCTCTCGGGTAAAACTTGTGTCCCCCAAAGAGGATTCTCTAGTCAGAAAGCATTTCCATGCAATCTAAAAGTCAGGCTGTGATTCTCAGACACAGAAACCCGGGGCCAGCCTGTTCTTCAGGCAGCCTGGTGGGGGCGAGCGTCCCTGTGACACCCCCAGAGGGAAGCTGGAGGGCGCTGTCACCAGGTGGGGGCCGCTTCCCCGCAGGGCTGTCCCCAGGCTCAAGGACTCCGCAGTGGAAAAGGCCAGGTCTTCCTTGAACTCCTGAAATGTGCAGGGCCAGTAAGATGGCAGATACTTTAGGGTTGATGGATAGTTCCTGTCTCGGAGAGGAGAGACACCCTAGAAACGTGAGCCGGTGTCGCTAACGATTTTGTGTCCCCAGGGCAGACTGCTGTGGATGCTTCTCTTCCTGCCCTCTCCGTAAACACCCCTGTGCTGTTCCCTGAGGGGTCCCCAGGGGCAGAGCCGTGTCCTGCTCCCCGTGGCATCCCCCCAAACCCACACAGGCTGTAGCATGGCCACTAAGGGCAGCGTGCACCCCCACTTGTCCCGGGTACCAAAATTCCTGGTGAAGAAGAGATATGTGGCAGTCACCAGAGGCTTCCTGGAGGAGGTGAGCCCTGAGTGCAGGGGATGAGCAGGAGCCCCGCAGGGAGAGAGGCCGCAGGGAGTCCAGGCACAAGGGTGCCAAGTCGCAACATGGTGAGGTGGCCTCAGGGAGTGTGGGGTGGTGGACAGCCCCCTGTGCCTCTGGCTCCTCAGGGGGCAGGGGGCCCATGAACAAAGCTGGTGCTGTCCCCCTGGGACACTTCATTTACGCAGACAATTGCTTGTGGGTTGGCTGGGCAGCCCCCCCAACTCAGGTGAGTGTGTGCATGTGCTCATGTGAGTGTAAGCACCCACACTCTGGCCACTACACCAAGCGACAGCAGGGGCCACGGGGGTGGAAACACAGGCCTCGGCCCACCTCAGCAGGTGTCAAGGGCGTCCAGTGACAAGGGTCAGCAAGCCTGATGGAGCAAGGGCCCAGGCTGCCCGGCGCCATCACAGAGCCAGCTGCCCAGCAGGGGAGGGGAGACAGCTCACTGAGGAGGTCAGTTCCCTGCCATCCAGGGTGAAACTCAAAGACACACTAACTGTTTCGTCAAGGAGATGGAGAGAAAGTTCTTACCTGTTGCAGATTTTTCCTTTTGTTCTCCAGATTCCCCAGGATGACTTTTGTTTTTGATGTTGCCATTATTTTTACAAATCTCCTGGAGGAGAAACAAAAGGACATGTTTTTCCCTCTAGGACACCCTATTGTGGTTCAGCCTGTCCTCTTGGTGAGGACAGAGGAGAGCCGCAGAAATTGGAGCGAGGCAGCGCCGGAGAAAACACGTTTGGCCATCTCAGGAATGCAGAACGACATGGCATTTCTGTGATGTCCTCACTCTTGCCTGATTGCCTGCTTTAAGTCATTTTCACCCAAACTGTGGCCACAGCTTTTGGCTGTACCCACCCCTCTCTTGCAGAGTAGAGCAGGGAGCAGGGTTCTGAGAGTGGGCGGCCAGGTCTCCCCAGGACAGGGATAGACAGGGGCAGAAGGGACTTACGGTCCTCTTGCGGCGGGAGTCCTCGTGACCGTTGCTGTCACTGGAGGAGGTCTGGCTCATGAGATGTTCGTGGGACCCGTTGCTGCCCAGGCTCCCGTAGCCGCTGGAGCCGCTGTGGGGGACGGGCTGGGGACACAGCAGACAGGAAGGTGTTGGACGCGGTTCAGGGGGTGTATGCGGCTGACACTGTGGGGTTAGTGCTCCCCACACACCTATCTCACAGAGAGGCCGTCACCTGCCTGGGGTGCTGTGTGAGGACAGGTGGGGCTGGGCTGGCTGGCAGGGTCAGGCTGCGGGGTGCCCCTGAGAGAGGATTCATTTAACCCTCTCCCGTGGCTCACACGGCATGGGCCAGTCCAGGATCTACCCAGAGGTTTTAGAGACAAGGCGCACTGCGGTTTTGGCACAGTCTCAGGAGATAGAGAAGCAGAACTGCCCAGTTGGAGGACTGGTGCTCACACTGTCTTCTTGAGAACTATGTCCCCAGGAAGAGGGGAAAGGTATCCTCATGCCTCTCAGGTCCTGGTATGGTGACCCCCTCCCACCCAGTGTGCCTGTTGGGGGCCGTGAGCGGGCTGGCAGCAGGACCTCAGGGGTGGACTCGGGGGCTGGGTGTGTCTTTCAGTCACTTGCTCAGGGCTACAGCTCAGACATAGGCACCCCAAATATGCAAGGGTGCCACCCCCAACTGTGCAAGCCACAGGTGTGCCCGACTGTCCAGGCCCAGACCACGGATGCCAGGGGCGCAGAGTGGAGCTGGATGGAGTGAAATGGCCAGCCCAGGTCTCTGGGCAGCTCCGGGCCACTGGCACAGGGGGACAGGAGGGCGTGTAGGCAGCATACCCACCTGGAGCAGCAGCCGGTGGATCTGCTCTGTGAGCCCCTGAATGCTGGGGGGCGGGTCCTTCTCCTCCACTGGAGACTGAGCTGAGAACACGTCCTCATTCAAAGGGCCCCTGTGCAGTTTTAACTGGTCTGTCAGCTGGGCCCCCTGATGCACAGCCTGGCTGGCCTCCTCCCTGCACACCCCTGGGCTGCTACCCGCCCCTCCCTCCTGCTCACTGCTCTGCTGTAGGAGATCCCGCCCACCTGGAGTTACAGGCACATGACAGGAGGTGGCTTGGGTCCTGGCCACCCAGTCCTGCCCTCTGCCACCTGCTGGTGGGGGAAATGAGGGTCCCCAGGCTGGCCCGGGCCCTGGGAGCACTCACACCCTGACTCTGTGTCTGCCGATGATGAAGGAGATCTTCCTGCTCCACGGGTTGATGAAGCTGGACCAGCTGGTGTCCAGAGTGACATACTCGCCGTTCCGGGCGCGGAACCGAATGGGAGAATAGTCGAAGGGCTGCCCACCGGATTGTACAACTGTGAGAGTGGGAGCCATGTGGGCATGAGGACAGGTGTCTGGTGCTCTTGGGAAGAGGAGGGCTGAGGGGCACTCCACTCTGGAGTCAGCTCAGAACTTTCTAAGAGGCCAACATCCTCAATCCTGTGGCTTTCAAACACCCCCCTCCACACACAACTTGGCTTTAAATTGCAACAGCGGAGTGTTTCCAGAAGTGCCACCACAGATCTCAGGACATGCATCTTTGCTATCCTTGATTGGTCTTCTTCAGGATGCTCAGTGTTCCCTGTGTCTGCAAAACCTGGGCTTGGTGGGGACACGGATCACCCACTTCCTTGGCCTGGTCAGCACCTCTGTCACCACTGCTGAACCTGCCCGCCCCCACCTGCCAGGGAAGCCAACAGTAAAACCAGGTGCCGAAGATTCAGGTCCCACAAAGAGATGCACGGGAGGTGATTACTCTCAACTGACAGAGAGAGGGAGTGGGCACAGAGCCACAGCATCTGTCCCCACATGCAGGAAACTGATGTTACCCATCTACACAGGGCACTGATCCCAGGCTTTCCCAGGAAATGGGACCTACTCTTTTTATGGATGGTGAGCATCAAAGGCCGGTCACTTGGGTGAAGTTGCAGGAGCATGGGGGTCTCAATCAAGTCCTGAGGTAGGTAGCCCAGGAGGGGGACCGCCCTGCAAGGCAAGCACAGGCACTGTGCTCAGGGGCAGCCCCCGCTGGGCCTCAACGCCCCCGCTACCCTTCAGGGACCCCCTCCAGAACACCCCCTCCAGGCAGAGCAGCAGACCGGCTCTGGGAACCGTCCTGCTCCTTGGGAAAAAGTCACAGACTCCCAATTCCCCAAAGATCAAGGTGTGGGAATGAGGCTGACAGAGAACAGTGTTTCAATTAATTAGCAAACAGAAGCCTCCCCCCAGGTCTAGGATAGAAAACCTGGCCCCATGAGGCCCGCCCAGTACAGGCTCAGGTCTGTAGCTGTGTGGCTTAGCTCCTGAAAGAATAAATTATGATCATGTTTTTGCTGTTCCTCTTTTAAGATCTTTTCTTTCTTCGTGTCATTAGCAAGTTCAACCAGATGGGGCTGGCATGGCCTTTTTTTAAAAAAAAGTGTTGCCTGGACTCTGGAAAACTCTATGTGCCTCCTTTCCACCTGCCAGAGTGTTCCCTTCTCCTATTACTCTGGCCACTGTGTCTGTCTAGTCCCGCAGAGTCGCCGTAGGCTGGGCGCCTTCGCTCTTCTCCTGCTACTGCTACTCTACCTTCTAGGAGAAGGTTTGGGGGTGAACTTCCTGGTGCCCCTTCTGCCTCTGTTGGGCGTCCTCTGCCCCCTCAGCTACTGTTCCCTCTCCCGGACGTGGGTCTCAGCCTTCCCCTGGAGGCCAGTCTTTTTGCCTCTGAGCTGACATTTCCTCCAACTCCTCAGCTCCAGTGGAAGAACATTCTCCAAGCCTTTAGAGCAAAACTTGCTTGTTCCCAGTAGAATGGAACTTTCTTGTGGGCCCAGTGTTATTATTTAATTTTCTCCTCCTGGTCCAAAACACACTCTCTCCAGGCCTATGTTTTCCTGGAGAAAATATATTTGACAGGATGTACAAAATGTTCCTGGCACCCTTCCAGGTCAAGGCTTGGCAAGGTGAGGGGGAGGAGGGGGATGAGGAGAAGAGGAGGAGGAAGGAGAGGAAGAGGAGGAGAAAGAGGCGGAAGAGGGGACAGGAGAAGAAAGAAAGGGGGAAGGAGGACAGGGTGTGGGGGGGAGAAGGAAGAGAGGAAGGGCAGAAGGGAAGGCAGGAGGAAGGGGGAGTGTGGGGAGGAGTCCTGGCCACCTGCCCAGCTGTCCTGTGCTCTGTGGCCTGTCCAGGGTGGGCGCCTGGTGCCTCTGTGCCAGGTGTAGGCAGGGGGTGGCCTGGGTCCTTGATAGCACCTGTGGAGGCCCCCTTGGCCCACTTGAGAAAGCCCAGAGTGCCGGTACACCCAGGTCCACTCCCCCTGGGGCTTCTGAGGAAAGCTCTTCCCCACCCCTGCCAGCAGCCAATGGTATTTTCGGTGTCATGCAGGGGGAGCTGAAGGAAGGCACTCCACAGGCCTCGCCCAAAGCCAGCCAACTCAGAACATTCTCTCAACAGTGCTGCCGCTCCAGCTAGAGCGCCTTGGGTGGGAGACGGAGCAGACTCTCCGGGCCAGAACAGAGGTGATCCAGCACCCCTCCAGCCCCCACGCCAGGAGCAGTCTGTGGCACATAGGCCGGCAGGTGCAGCTCTGCTGGGATCCTGTCAATGGTGTCTCCAGCTTGCATCCTAACCCTGTCCCAAGCCCACCACCATGGCTGTGCCATCTTTCACTCACGTGTGATTCTAAAACGAGTTTCAACAGGATAATAAAGATACACTTAATGAGAACGATGCCCAGCTACCCCAGACACCCCCTTTACATAATATGCACATCGCAGGAGATTTTTAGTGCAATTCCAGAAGGATTTCATTGCCTATAGTTCAACATTTTTGTGGATTCTCGCCTCTGTAAAACCAACACACAGCCTTCATTTAAGCTACACAGCTTCAATGTCAAAAACAGTAACATTCACTGAGCTTTACTTAATTGCCATGAGGGAACCACCAAGATCATGGTGAAATACTAACCAGCATGTGACCGAGTCAGCTGCCATGAAGGGTACGGTCCTGACTTCAAGACAAGCCTAGTGCAGGAGGAGGTGTGGGAGGGGAGGCAGATGGGTCAGTGTCACGGCACACTTACCTTTCGTCCACATCCTGGAACAGACAATTTGGTGTATGTGTGGTCGTAAAAATTCTCTTTTCAGGAGGAATTCTAGGGGCTGAAAGAATAGAATTTTATATAGGTTTCTGTTTCTAACAAATACACATTTAGCACAGTTCTACTACAGCTACTAGAAAATACTACATAGATTCGGATGGATAGGCAGCAAAGGAAGAAAATTCACAAGTGGACCCAGGAGAGAGCCCACCGCATGGGGAACAGACCCTACACTGGAGGACCGCCAGCCAGCCTTCTTAACCTCCTTGTGGAGGGTTTAGTCTAGAAAGTGAAGAATCACCACATTCACAGAACCGTGTCATGACACATAGGCATCTCTCAACGAAATCACGGGGGAAGGCCAAATTCATGATTTTTAAGATCCAAGAGGTAGCTGAACAAATTGTTTTAAGAAATGAGTTAAGTTTTTAGATTCAAAATTCTCAGCAAACATCCTTGTCTTGGGGACTTCGGAGTTTCTAGGGCGGGCAAAGGTGGTGGAATAATTAGCGTAAAGGAAATCATCTATCCAGAATTTCTCTCAAACACCAAGTTCATGGACATATCCAAAGCTTCCTTCTTGAAGGAGACTCAGATCATATCAGGGAATAACTTGTTGAAATCTAAGTAACCCCTCTAAATCTTTATAGACCGTGTGGAAGAGAATGTTCTCTGCAGACAAACTCACCAAACATTTCCCTCAGTTTTAAGAAACACCTTTTTAAAAGATGACCTCATCAACCCCTGGGACAAGGTCCTGAGTACCAGGAAACGTGGACTGGACTGGGTCCCTGTGGTTGGTAGTTATAGACAGCGCCTGCCCTCTGAGAATTCTGAAGCCATGTGGCTGAGTTGCCAGGATAAGGAAGGTTCCAGGCCAGGTATGGGGGCTGGTACCACACGAGGACCACGTCATGATGCTGTTCAGTGGGAGGAGGTGGCCAGAAGGCCAGAATCAGTGTGGCCAAACACCTTGGGGTCATTTGGGCTTCAAGGGAAAGCCCAGATGTGGGGAGGGGATGGCCTGAGAAGTGAGCAAGACCACGGACGGGCAGGTGGGATAAGCCTGCTGTGATGACTGGCTTTCTACGTGTAGAGGAAGGGAGGAGAGGGCAGGAGCACAGACTGGTAGTCAGTGGGCCAGCCTGCCTAGAGAAGCCACTGCAAGTGGAGAGGGTGGGGAATGCAGGGGACAGTAGATGGGCCCAGGTTGGGGGGATGTGGTTTGGGTTCTGAACAGGCAGTGGTGTCCAGGCATTCTTCCGGGTGTGGGGGTGCATAAGGGTGAGAGGGGCTTGGGGACCTGGAGCTGAGGGCCATTCTCACTACACAGATGGAAAGCAGTGGCTGGGGAAGGGAGAAGGGCACTTGGGTTGTGGCAACAGGCTGGTCATGGGTGGGAGATGCCAGCACCCGGACCCCTGTAACAGACATGGGGGGGTGGTTTGGCCCCGGGTACGGGGAAGGCCAGGGGGCAAATGTGGGTGTGCATCTAGAGGGAGATGGAGACGTTGCCCAAGGCTGGGAGGAGAGGCCAGGGCTGGTGGTCGGCCTTACCGACATTAGGTGTGAACCAGGACCATCAACAAGGGACCAGACAGAGCCGCCCCCCACCCCCTGGCCAGGCAGTTACCTTCGTAGCCCGAGTGTACTCTCTCCGCCAGCAGCACACAGCACAGCTGGCCCCCGGCGCCCTGCGGGTCCCGCACCTTGACCAGGTAAGGCGTCATGCGGAACGGGTGGTAGTCAATCTCATTCTCATGAGTTTTCCCAATGCTGTGGAGGAGGCCCAGTTAGAGGTTTGCAATTAGAATGGAAGGAATTGTCCTTTCTTGCTAGTCACTGCTCCCCAAGTAGTGGCTCTTCCCAGAACAGTCCTTTCATATTCTGTCTAGAAGCCTGCCACACAGAGCCAGGCCCCTTGCTTGGTAACCTGGGCAAGCTCGGCGCGCTGGCCTGGGCCTGTGGTGTGTGCTTTGGCCCCACATGCTCAGATGCCCATGACATCAAGGGCAGACGGGAGAGTGAACAGCCCTGGGCGGTGGGAAGTCTCCCAGGAGCCCGGCTCCAGAGCACTTCCATCAGGCGGATGGACATTGCTTCAATGGTGAGGCCCCAACCCCAGCTTCTGAGAGCGCCCGGACCTGGCCAGGGGTTGCTCCTGACCCTGCATCTGGACACTCAAGCAGTCACCTTGTTTTGGGCCAAAAGCCTGCTGTTGGGAGAGCTGGAGAGCCGTGGGCTCTCCCTGGGAAAACACACATTTGAACTAAAGGCTGCATGTGTGTTTTGCGTCCTCCCTGGGGGACATGCCTTCCCAGTGAGGGGTCCTTAGGCAGCTTGCCAGGTGACAGACACCAAGTCCAGGCTCCCCAGGCTCTCCTTGTGGGGCACTGAAATCACCCCACTGTTGACCAGGCTGTCTCAATACTTTGTTATGGAAATGATCTTCTCACATAGACTTTTTAGGAATATGCAAATACATGGCAGGGGCACGTGTCTCGCAAAGTTTCTACTCTGAAGAACAGGGGTGCAGAGGGACACAGAGGTCACAGCACAGCAGGAACTGGTGGGGGGCAGTCCTACGTCTCCTCAACCCCATAAGAGATGCTCAGGAGAGAAGGTTTGTACTATTCCCAGTTGGGGAACACCTGTCACAGGCTTACCTGACACGGCAGAAGAATGATTTCTCCTCCATGCATTCCTGAGTAAATGAATCTGAGAGAGAGAGTCCAAAGTCAGCCATCCGAGAGCACAGCACAGTACAGACAGCGCTCAGTTTTCCCCAAGCTATGGAGTCAGGGCGTGAATGCGTATTTATTTATTTATTTGGCAGAAAGAGAGATCACAGGTAGGCAGAGAGGCAGGCAGAGAGAGAGAGAGGAGGAAGCAGGCTCCCCGCTGAGCAGAGAGCCCGATGCAGGGTTCGATCCCAGGACCCTGGGATTATGACCTGAGCTGAAGGCAGAGGCTTAAACCCACTGAGCCACCCAGGCGCCCCAAGTGAATGCGTATTTACATGAGCAGAAAGCGAAGCCCTTAGAGATCATTCTTCACAGTTCTGACTAAAGTCAAACATATTTCATGAATGGAGCACATACCAAATTATGGAATGCTAAAAGCTTACCACCAACTGTTTACCAGTTTTGAAACAGTTCACAGGCTCCCACAAACACACCAACTAAAAATTTAACTCCGGGAGACAGACTGACCGATGGGCAGACTTTTTGCACATAAAGCCCTAAACATTTCAACCCACATATTTTGGGGGGATATTCAGTTCTAACAGAAGCAACTCAGGTCACTTCAAAGCTTATATCAATCTTTCTGTTAAAATGTTAACCTACTTCAAAATCTGAAATGCCTAGCAAAAACATGATGTCACTCCAGCAGCATCATCAAAGATGAGGAAATGGTGTTTTCACAATATAGGATTTTTTAAAAAGGGAATACTAGACATTGATATTTCACATAAAGTTTCCTCTATTCAAATGAAAGAGGAGAAGTAGGAAATTACTAGTAGGGGAAAATGGTATAAAATCTCCAGCCTGGAAAGCCCCTAGAGAAGTCAGCTGGTCCTTCTTTTTCGTTCAGACACAAACTCGGAGGCAATCATCCCAGGGAGCCAGTGCCGGCCCGTTTGTGCCATAAACCCACATGTGGAGTGATGGCCCTTCCATGCAGTGACCTACAGGTTCTCATGACACACACTGCAAGCTTTAGGGACCTGACTGGGCAGTCCTCGGGGGGAATTCTGGAGAAGGTGGGCGGCTTTATATCCCAAACCAAAAGCAACCATCTCTTTTTGTGAGTCGATCCTAACGCCCAGGTGGCCCACT
The DNA here is from genome assembly GCF_020171115.1 of Neogale vison. Taxonomy (NCBI): domain Eukaryota; kingdom Metazoa; phylum Chordata; class Mammalia; order Carnivora; family Mustelidae; genus Neogale; species Neogale vison. The sequence goes on from NC_058093.1 coordinate 45,087,358, forward strand.
GTCAGGAAGGTACAGCCGGGGAACGGCGGTGGTGGCGCTGGGCGGTGGTGGAATGGCAGCCTGGCCAGCCAGCTGACTACAAGCAGGAGGAGGTGGGGTGTGTGCGGCGGAGAGGGATCTGCGATCCAGGAGATCACGACTGAGGTCACGCCTGTCTGAGTGACTCCCAGGCCCACTGTTTCCTGTCACCTGTCCTGGCTGCTTAGTGTTTCTGCCCATGTGTTCACCCTCAGCTCTGAGGAACCAGGGCCCAGCGAGGGGCAGGCAGACAGATGCTGCCAGACTCACAGGTCAAGAGCGGGCTTCTGCTGGCCACTCTGCTCACTGAAAGCGTTGGTGGGGTTGGGGGATGGGAGTAGCTGCAGGGAAGGCCTGAGCTGATCTGGTACCTTCTTCCAGGATCCCATGCCATGTTTCTGCTGAGACTTTTCTAGTCAACCATCCTGTCCCACGCCTACATATGGGCAAGGCCTGCACTGGCCGTGATAAGAGCGTCCAAGCTTCTGGACCCTGAATCCTCCCAGTCATGTGGGAGGAGGGGGACAAAGACAGGCCATGGAGCATGGCCTGCAGCCACAGCAGGGCTGTCCAGCCTGGCTGGGAAGCCTGACGTGAGGCAGGGCCAGCAGGGGGCACACAGCTCAGCCTGCGGTGCCCGCACCCCCCAATCCCCCCCCCGCAAGAAGGAGCAGCCCCCACATTCTCCATGCCACAGATGCACAAGCCCAGGCAGCTAGGCCACTGCCCTGGGGACCTCACCTGCTCCGCTACACATGCTCCAGGGCGGGAGCTTGTAAGGCGTGGTGGAGGCGTGGAACACGCTCACGTCATGGGGCGCCAGGAATTCCACGAACCTGGCGCCAAAGAAGGCGTCCCTTTTACAGTGGAAGATGGAGGCAACTTGGTCAGAGATGTACAGGATCTTCCCGGTGACCAGGGACACGGCCGCAGCAAACATACCCTGGAAGGAAGCAGCAGCTGCATGAGGACAGGCTGCCCCTCCCCAAAGGGCACAGATCTGAGAGGTCAGGAGAGGCCTCTGGGCTCCCCGCTCCAGCCCCTTCCCTCTCGCTGGGACCCACAACCACAAACCTCTGCCAGCCCCTCTCTCTCCTAGGGTGCAGGAGGGGTGAGGCGGTGCCGCCAGGGCAGCTAGAGGCTCCCGCCTGGGCTTGCTCCCAGCCTTGCTCTGAGTGCCCTGGCCCAGAGCCCCCAGGGGGCTCCACCACAGTGGAGGCACTGGAAGGAAGAGATGGGTGGAATAGGGGAGCCCTACTCTCCAGACCAGTTTTGCCATGATGCCAGTAGGTCTGGATCCCCACTGCCTTTATGTCTGCTCTCTGAGAAGTAGGAGCACAGGGGAAGGGACAACTCGCTTCCCTTCCCCTAGACCTCCAAGGGTGCCCTGCCCTTACGGGGTGCTTAGAAAGGCACAGGCTTTGGAGTCTCACCAGCTGAGTTCAAATCCCAGCCCCCCTGCCCCCACAAAGGGAGCCTAAGGTCACCTGGTAACTCTTCAGTCAAGATGGGGCTCACTCTTACACACACAAGGTTTGGGGGTGAATCAGCCATTACAGAAGGACTAACTCACAGAAAACAGCGAGAGTCCAACACAGTAGCTAGGTCTGAGTCACGGACTTTACATTGTTATTTAAGGACTTAGCTGACTTCCCAAAATTCCAGACTCCGTTGTCCTAAAGCCCCTGACTACCAGTGTTCAGCCTCAGCCAACTCACTGGAGGAAGCTCCGCTTTCTGGGTGAAGACGTCACTCATGTCTGACACTTACCACGTTCTTCACAATGAACTCGGAGGTGACACTCTCAATCTCTTCTATGGTGTAGGAGGGCACGTTGGCACTGCAGGGGTGGTTCTCACTGGACATGAGCAGCTGGTAATACTCCTCATTGGCTGCAGAGGAGACCAAGGGGGGCTGAAAATGGCCCCACCTCCCTGTGCTGGGGGCTCTACCCTTCTCATGAGAAAGGAGGCTACACACACTATCTTCCTGGGATGCCGAGAACAGAGTGGAGAAATGTGAAGGTAAGGCAAACAGAAGTCTGTTTTAGTTTGCCTGAAAAATCTGAAGACCTTTGATTACAGAACTTTTTAGATGGTAAGTGCACATTATTTTACATAACATGGGCACAGAGTTCCTCCTAACCCTCACTTTGCCGGCAAGGTCCTCAATCACGACACAAGGCTGACATTTCCTCTTGGGACAGCTGTGGCAGTTTTCGCACCTGCTCCTTGGGGCCGGGGAAGACACCCCCATCCAGACAGAGTCCCTCACTCAAAAACACGAGATGCGAGACGCTGCAGGAGACTGGTCCCAACAGAGCCCAACGCCAGCGCCACTCACCCTACAACGTATATGGCTCTTGGGGGCAGACTATCACGGGGCTGCCCACCCAGCACCTGAGGCTGGGAGCAGTCCCCAGGGAGGGGTGCTGGCAGACCTGCCCTTCAGAGAACCTTCCCCCTCCCCCGCAGTTTATGAGCACCCTTGGGTGGGCTGGCTGAGCATGGTGTCTCCTTTCACGGTATTAACCCTCACCAAACAGACACAGCCTTGGACAGGAGCTGGCAGAGAAACTTGGGGCTGCAGAGGGCACCCAGGAGGCCAGCGCATGCCAGCACACAGCAGAGCCCAGGCCCCCATGCCTGGTGCAAGCCCTCCCCACCAGACCTTACGGGACAGGCAATGACGCCCTTCCGACGAACGTTGTCCAAACGTTAGAAGACACAAAGACTATTTGAAATAGGACTTCGTATCCATCGTTATCCGTGAGAAGCCTTGCCCTGCCTGTAAACTGATCACAGAATAAAGCCCACCATCTGACCTTGAACTCAGCCTTCATGACTTCTCTGCTTTCATGCATTTCCAATGTGCAGAGTCCCCTGGAACCTCAGCGCGCGCGCGTGCGTGCGCGCGTGCGTGCATGTGTGACATAAGTGAAGGTAAAGTGGAGCAGGGGAGGGGCTCCCACATCTGCTGGGAGAGGGCATCACCTGCCCTAATGAGATGCTGGCCTGGCTTCTGTCCCTGCTTACTGGTCATAAGGTACTGAAACAGTGAAGAAATTCCTCAAAGCACAGGTGGTTTCCTGTGTAACAAGAAAGGGCTCACCCCAGTGTTTGCTGCTATAAAATCAGGATGCCCACATGGATACCTTCTCCAGGCTTCCTGCTGCTTTCTCTGACACACTGGAGGAAACTTAAAAATTCTCAACGCTCCCATCCCCACTCCCACTGACAGAGAGGCAAGGCTGCACGGACCTTTCTGACCGCCTAGAGCTAAAGCATCCTGAGATGAAGCTGAATGCAGGGGTCACGGCCCAAACCTCCAGGGATGGGTGTCTGCAGGAGTTCGCTGAGCAGTCAAGTTCATGATTCGCTAGAAATGCTGGCACCTCCCCCACAGCGGTGTGTTCTACTATCCTGGAGACAGACCCAAGAGATTGGGGGGGAGAGGCGGCAGGGCACCTGCTCAGCGGGAGTCCAGCTGCAGCAGCAAGGGAAGGAAGACTCAGGGCTCTTGGAAGTTATTTAAGGGGCTTGGAGTTTATTGAAAGTCAAGGTTCTGAGCTGATGATGTAAATATTTTGGCAACTGCAGTGTTCGTTCATGGATTCCTGCACTGCATCTACGAAGACTTTTGCACATGTGTTCTCAGGTGAAAGCCTTGGTCTAGACCACGGACCAGTCCTAAAAGCTCTTACAGTTTCTGTCACCTAATAAAAAGGTCCAAGCATGTCCACAACAGGAGCAGAATGTGGAACGTGGAGGGCTTACCACTGTGCGCCAGGGATGGAAGGAGGCGCTCAGTCCTCATTTCCTGGTTGAATAAAAGACAACCTGGATGGAAATTCACGCCTTTCTAGACGAACAAGAAATGGACTGCCCAAGGTCTTAGGTGCAGGAGCTCAAAAGTACTGTCCTGTGAGGATAAGATCTGGCAAGATCTTGTTATTTTTCAAAGGAACAACCAGCCCTCAGCTCAACACTGTAGGTGTTACTCTGAAATTGCACTCGAAGCTGCTCAACCATATCAGTGAACTCCAGCTCAACTCCGGCCAGAGCCTAGAGGATGCTGGGCTCTCCTGACCTGACCCCATCCCACAGCAGAAAACCTTCACATCGTAAATACATTCCTTTGTATCAGCTGGTTTTTTTACCTGTTTTGTTTTGTTTTGTTTTCCTCTAAAAGTCAAGTACAGTAGAAACGTTGTAAAGACTTCAGACTTCTAGAATTTCCTACTGCAATTTCAGGGTTGGGTTTTAGAAAGTTGACACAATCCACGTTATTTCAACAAGTTGGGAACAAATACATGAGCCGGACGTACCTTTCACCTGCTTCACGCTCCTTAGCGCGTACTTCAAGGTGGCCAGTGTGCTGGCTTTCCCCTTGGCCTTCTTGTCTACTGGCAGGTGGACCTTCAGCTCCTTTAACGTTTTTATCAGCTCCTTGTGCGCGTCTGCTTTGGCGGACTGCTCGCTGTTACAGCAATAAAGAAAGAGACGATCACATGTCAGCTTCCCGACTCCTCCCTCCTGCACTTCTAGTCCCATTTCTCATCCAGACGACTAAGACATTCAGTCTGTGTGGTTCTCTGTGGAGCACTGCAGGATACACAGCACCCTTGGCCTTCTCCCCACCAGAGGCCAGACGTCTCCTTGCCAACTGTGACCACCAAAGATGTCTCCTGATGCTGCCACCCATGTCCTGTGGAGATGGAAAGCCCTAGCCTAGAACCACTACCTTCACCTAAGTGGGGACTGCAGAAGCCCACCCCCTCTCGGGCTCTTTGCCCCACCCCCCAGGCTGGAGCTGGGCTTTGCCCCTCAAAGCTGTGCCTTCCTGCCCTGTGTCAGACAGAAAAGGATAGAGCAATGGAAATGACAGAGGACAGCCAACTGGTGTCCTGTGGCAGAAATGTGAATGAGGAACACAGGAAGACCATAGGTAGGAAAGAACTGTATGGAAGAGCTCTAAACATAAGGCTACAGAGATGGGAAGGAGACAAAATAGGTGGGCCCTTCCCTGTTTAGAGCAGAGAGTACAGAAAGAAAGCAGGAGTCAGGTCTCAGGAGAAGATGGCCAGATGCCTACACACCCAGGCCCGAGAGCTGGAGTTTGCTCCAGTGGTGATCCGAAAATGTCTGTGTGGGCCATCTGGGTGGGTGGCTCAGGCAGCTAAGCGTCTGCCTTTGGCTCAGGTCATGATCCCAGGGTCCTAGGATCAAGTCCTGTGTCAGGCTCCCTGCTCGGTGGGGGGTCTGCTTCTCCCTCCCTTCCCACCCCTACATGTGTGCTCTCTCTCTCTCTCTCTCTCTCTCTCAGATAAATATAATCTTAAAAAGAAAAGAAAATGTCTGTGGATGTGAAATTAAGGATACCATTGTTACCAACACGTAGAAAGGGGGAGGAATGTTCTGGATGAACATGTCTACAGTGCAGACAAGGCCTGTGAAGTCGGAGCTGTAGGGGCTCCAGACCCGGATCATCATAAGGGGCCCTGAGCAGCTGGGTCTGAGAGGGTGAGGCCGGCTCCCAACCCAGACAGCTGCACAGACCAACAGGTTCTAGCAGAGGCTTGCAAAATACCACATTACCCCCAAACTCACCTCCAATTATAAATCTCCAGTCCTCAGAGACCGTAAAGCAAGGGACTTGTGACTTGCCTTACCTGCAGCCACTTGCAGACGTGCTGTGTTCAGACTTTGCCATCATGAGGTCGAAGGTATTGGGACTGTGAGCACGAGAAATAAAGGCCAGTCTCAGAGGACTGCAGGCTCTGTCCACCCCCTCATCCAACCAGTGATGACAATCCAGATTATCCCACACAGAGTAAGACAATTACAAGAAACACAGGGTTAAGATAAAGCCAGAGCGTAAGACCTTCAAGTCTCAGGTACTGGGAGGACTGACAGAGCAAGGTCATGTTGTACAGACACCTGCGGCTAGTAGAGCCACCAGTCCCCCCGCTCCTGAAATCTCACTATGCTCACTTGCCATCTACCCATCCACAGTCGGGGGTCAACGTCAACAGCAGCATCATTACTGTAAATTTTAGTTATTCTTAATTAATAAGATTTTCTTTAAATGTTGAAAAACATGGGAATCATGATTTAAAGACCACAAAAGCCATCAGACAGTGGGACGAGATGCTGAGAAAACAGACAAGCGGCCTAACCTCCGTGGTCCGAAGGCCCCACCTACCCTGGGGAGGCGCTGGGCGGCCCCACCAGCATCTCCAGCTCCTGGCTGCCCTGGCAGTCCTGCCCCGGGGAGCGGTTCTCCTCGGTTTCATTCCCACTGGAGCTACTGCGCATGTGCACATCTTCCTGGAGCGGGGCTCCACAGGGCTCAGGCTCCTCTGGCTCCCGGGCAGGGGGACCGGGGCTTGGGGGGTACTCGGCATATCCATTCATGTTGGCTCTGCAGTGAAGCTGGGGAGAGAGAAATGTCATCAGGCCCTGCGGCCGTCGTGGGCAGTGCTCCCCGGAATCTGTTTCCACATTTCACCGCTGATGCCGGGAGCAGTCAAGGTCAATAACAGGTACTCTTTGTTCCTAGCCACTGGGCTCTTAGCTCCTCTCTCCTACCAGCCGGGAATCAGGAAGGCAGATGAATCCTGCGGCCACAGCCCCCAGTCATCAAACTGCTGGTGGCTTAGCTGGGAGGCCACAAGAGGATGAAAGAGCGTCAGTGGCACTACCCAGCATGTGGGGAGCCTTGGGGAAATCTCCCCAGATGACGGCGGGGAGCAGCGCGGTTTGGAAGTGCTGGCTATCACAAGCTACAGGAGAGCCCAAGCCCAGGCTGTATGTTGGGGGAACCCCAGATGAAGCTGCAGAAACAGGGAGACTTCAGGGAGAGAGGAGGTTGTGAAGCAGGTATTGCTCTGTGAAGGGGGCCAAGAAGGTGGGAGCCCCGACGCAGCATGGGGGTGCACGTGGCTGTGGGAGGGTGGAGCACCAGGCCACAAAAAGGTTGGAAGTACCAGATAAGTGATCTTTGTTGCATTTGGAAGGTCCTCACCACTGTGCTACATAAAAACTTGAACTTCCGTGTTTGGGGTAAGAGGGTAGAGAGGGGCTGAAAGAGACAGACCAGCCCTAAGGTTTTTGCAATAATTCTGGAAGACAACCCCGAGGATGAGCAGAAGCAGGGAGTATGCAAGGTGGGAGAGGTTCAACCAGGAGCCTAAGGATGGGGAGAGAGACGTCTTTGGGAGAGAAGGATCCAGGACGGTATCTTCTCAGGGTCCTGGCAAGAAGCAAAAGATGTTTGGGCCTGGAAGCTAAGCAGGCATGGGGAGGGGGAAGCTGTTACTACCCTAGGCCTGGAGGGCAGGAATTAAGGGTTACTGAAACCAGAGGAACCCAGACAACCTTTAATTTGGGGGAACAGAGCTGGGGCTATAAACCCTTGGCTTCTCTCTCCTCCTGACCTTCGTGGTCAGGAACCCAAATAGTAAGGGGACCCACTAGCACAGTCCCGGAAGGCCAGCCCTGGGCACTGAGTGGGGGAGGGAAGATCCCTAGGGCCCTGACTGAGCAGAGTCTCTGGGCACAGGCAGTGTGCACCCCACAGCTTCCAAGTGCTCCGAGGAACAGGCCAGACACCTGGTTGTTAGAGACAACTACACACACACACACTGTTCCATGTAACCCTTGTGATCATTGACTACCGGCTACCACATAACAGAGACCATTCTCCATTGTCTAGGGATGAGAAAACAGGCCAGTGACTTGACTGAGGCCACACAAGGCAGGTGACAATACTGGATCCCAGGCCTGCCTGCTCCTGAAGATGAGGACCCAGGGAGAATCCAACCACACCATTCTCTGGAAAACACCAGGTCTCATCAGACCTTGTCTTGTATAGGAAGCAACAAATGGGAAAAAGCTAATGTGAGTCCTCCAAAAAGATGTGCAGCAAAAAGCAGATGAACACAACCTGCATGGCATGGGGAGACCAGCAGACTCAGGATGGCACCTACTCTGTAGCATAAAGAACAATCGAGAAATGGTGGATTTAATAAAAGAAGTAATGAAGGATGAGCTGAAGCCACAGAGTGAGAGGAAAATGGCTTCGCAGAACAGAGAACCATAAAGACCAAGTCCAGAGCAGATAACGAAGAAGATGGCCCCAGAAATGTGGAGGATGAGTGCGAGGAACTTTGAAAAGCCCCAAGGAAAAGAGCAGCTACATCAGAGCTGTGTTTTTACCTGCAGGTAAAAATAGCTCTTTCTCAAAGAGATGTCACAACAGTGAAACAGAGACTTTAATGAAAGATACATTCCAAGAGAACCATTCTGGCTGAAGACAGACTTGGAACTGCCAGTCGAAGGACTCCTTGAACACCACGCAAAGTTACATGAAGATTCCAAGCTTAGAGCTGTCCCGATGTAAAACGATGTTTTCAAGGGAAAAAAAAAATTCTACTCACATGCAAACAGGAAAACAAACAGGTTACCTACAAAGAATGGAAAATCACTGAGTCTTGGGCAGAAGATACAGGCCCCAGAGCTGATACACGGAAGATGGTCTCCAAGGTTGTGGTCAAAGGGAGGAAAACCCAGCGAAGCATGCCTGCATGTTGTGGCTTCAGCAGCAGCAGGTGGCCAAGATCCTGACTCACAGAGAACCCAAAGCCCCAGACCAGTGAAACACCTGACCAAAGTTAGAAACAAAACAAGCAAGTCTACTCCTCAGTCTTTGTTTGGTCTGCTTGTTTTTTTAACATTTCAGAGATGCCTTAGCTGACTCAAAGAGAACACGGAAAGTGCTCACTTTTGGAAAGACAGAGACCAGAGAATAAGGATGGGCGATCCCCACAAAGGAAAACACTGAAGATCCACAAACCTGAAGAGATGTTCAACCTCATTAGTTGTGAGGAAGACGCAAAGAATGAGGTCACCAAGAATCGACAGGACAGATGGCATCTAGTGTCCATCTGTGCAAGGTGGGGGACATTGTGTGTTGTGGTCACTAATGGTCTTTCTGGACAGGACTCTGGGCGTGCCCAGGACATTTTTATAACCCTTGCCCTTCCCCCTGCTAGGAGGCCTCTCCACTTCCCAGGAATGCCTGTATGTGTGCACAAAGACCCCGGAGTGTGCTGTATGGAGAGAGAAACCTATCCAAGGACCAACCACAGGGAGGCTACTGGCATCCCAACTCAGGCATCTTGTCCACTATCCAGTGGCCAGTGGATCCAGTCCCTGGCCAATCCCAGCCTCAATTTCCAAATGGGGCCCGTGCCTCCCTGGCCCCACCCTAGTCCTCTGCTCCCCCTGGCTCAGAGCACAGCCCCAGTCTGCATGGGTGTCTGCAGCTCTATGTGGCCTCCCTGGCTGCCTCCTGAGCATCTCCCATTGTGGCCCGCCTCCTCGGCCCTGACCCTGAGCTCTGACCCCAGGGACTTTGCACTTGCTGCTCCCTGGTGCCCACAGGACCCTGCCAAGAGCCTGTCCATCCTGCACAAACAGCACTGACTCCTCCCCCACCTGCCCCACACCCCCTGTCTGGCTTCTGGTCCTCCAGCTCACCGCTGGACTCCACCCCAATGTGCAGGAGCTTCAGTTGTCCTCTGCTGTATCCCCAGAGCCCACACATATGGTTAGCGACATCATGCCTGGGACATCTATGCTAGGGAATACTAGGTACCTACTAAAGCTAGGGAAACAAGACACATTGACAGAGGAAGATTCTAGGACACCAAGGAACAAGTTATAGAACAATAAAGAACAACAGTGGGACAGACGGCATTTAGGCAGGGCTAGATGCCGCCTTCCACTGATTAACTCGCTCCGAACAACACACGGCGCTTCTGGACTTCAGAGAATGGGATGGATGTCCTTCCTGCCCTCATGTCACTAACATCCCAGTGGGAACAAGAGATGATCCACAAGGGAATGGCATGTAATGGCTTAGAATGCTAAGCGGTCCGAGAGACAGCAACAGAGCAGATGAGGGGTGCGGCATGGGAGAGGCTGGGAAAGGCAAGTGCACTTTACCTTGTACCTGAGCCCCCGTGTGTGGTGCTGATTCACAGCCTCTTGACCGCTCTCTCCCCCAACCTGTGGCTGTGTCTGAGGAGACGCTCCCCTGATCCTCATGGCTTCACACCTAAGGCAGCCTGGAGTCTCTGGCCAGGCTGGCCATGCATGGCCTTAGACGAAGCTGCCCACGATGTGGATGGGCCCTTGCCTCCCTAGCTGCTGCGGAAGGGGCCAGGGAAGCAACTGGCCCAGAGGGACAGCACACCCCCCCGGGGTGAACTTTGGCTGTGGGGGATGGGAGATAGGACAGGTCAGCAGGTAACCCCCCCATCCTTCCCTTGAATGGAGTTCAGAAGCTCTTCTTTCTATCCTTTCTTCTTCGTTGTCTTCTTTTCTGATGAGCCCCACGGGCTGACAGACCAGCCTGTGTCCCAACCTCTCTGCTCCCCTGTTCGCTCACTCTCGCTGCCTGGGACTGCACACCTCCCCCCCCAGCCCAAGTGAAATGCTTGCATCAGGTGTTCTGCTTTTAAGAGAACCCAAACGAAGATAGACTGAAGAAAGTGAGAGAGTGGGCTGGGAAGGTGCTGGAGAAAGAACATTCCAGGCTTGGGGTGGAGGAGCAACTGCAAAGGTCCTGAGGTAGGACATTTGAGGAAGGTGGCGCAGTCTGGAGCAGAGTGGGCAAGGAGGTGGTATGGGGTCAGAACTGGATCACAGGGCACCTCAAAAGGGCAGAGCAAGGACTCTGCTTTATTCTGAATGAGATGGGAAACTGGGTTCTGTGCAACAGGATCTGACTTAAATTCTAATGGGCTCACGGGCTGGAGGCAAGGAGACCTCTGCAGAGGCTCTCACTACAGTTCAGTAGAGTGGCCAAGGGGCTGCCCCAGGGGCAAAGGCAACAGCATTCCCTCTCTCCTACCCACCCGCCCCCTCCCCAGTACCCTGTGCTTCATCATCCCATCCCACGGCCCTCCCCAGACAAGCAGCCCGTATCCCTTCTGTGAGTGAGGTATAAAGGTTGAGGGGTTAAGCTAGCTGTCCTGGATGGTAAGGGCGTCAGTGGGTTCCACTGCTTCCTGACCCCGTGATCTTGGGCAAGTTCCTGAGCCTCCCATGCCTTGTCTCCTCATCTGTAAGAGGGCTGACAGCGGCTCCTGCCTCTCATGGCTTGCTGGGAGAGTTCAATGTCACAGCCTGTGTGTGCCAAGTGTCTGGGACACAGCTGCAGCCAACAGAGGCTAGCTTCTATCATCACTGCACACTGCAGGAAAACAGATGGGGTAACAAAATAATTTTTTTTCTTTTTTTTTTTTTAATTTTTTTATTTATTTATTTGAGAGAGAGAGCATGAGAGGCGGGAAGGTCAGAGGGAGAAGCAGACTCCCCATGGAGCTGGGAGCCTGATGCGGGACTCGATCCCGGGACTCCGGGACCGTGACCCAAGCCGAAGGCGGTTGCTTAACCAACTGAGCCACCCAGGCGCCCCCAAAATAATTTTTTAAAAGGAGGTATTTCATTGCCACCAGAGTGGTCTCTGGCTTGTATTTAAAAAGACAAGGAGCTCAGCCAGCCATCCCCAGCTCAGGCAATGAAGACATATCCTGGAAGGAGGCATCACATGCTTTGCTTCCATGTGCGCCCCAGGGGCTTGTCTCTCCGCTCCTCAGAGAACTCCTAGCTTTGCTGCCCTCCCAGACCCTGTGAGCAAGTCTGAGTAAGATTCACTGAATAGGAGTCATAAGACTACCTTAGGTGAGATAAATCTTTGCAAAGAGGGGCAGACAAGCATGGCAGAAATATGAAGCAACAAGCCAACCAAATCACCTGAAAATTCATCATTCCAGAAAACGCATTGCTCAGCACCACTGGCTCTTCATGTTGCCTTCATGTTGCCACGTTGGCAAAACCAACTTGCTCATCGAAGCATACTTCGCCTCCTGCCTTCCACAAGCATTTACAGAGCACCAGCACGTGCCAGCCCTGCCGGGACCCTGGGCATCCCTGGGCAAACCTGGTTCCTGGGGAGAAGTGCTCATAGTCTGGGGTCCCAGGGGGCCCCAGAAAGGAAAGGACAGCCAGGCTGAAAAGGGGCTGCTGGGGAGGCTGGGATGGACCTGTCCCTAGAGTCTCCTTGCTGCCCCCTTTGCAGATGTCCACCCATTAGCTCTGCCGCAGAGAATGGGCAGACTGAAGACAAAGAGCTGATCTTGGACCCTGATGCTGGTCACGTGACCACGCCTTAAGCGCAAGGGCTGCCTTGACTGGACAGAGAAACATTTATAAAGTACAGTCTGCAGTGAGATCACAGTCTGGGACGGGCCTCACAATAATACCAGAGTGGGAGGAAGTGGGTGGGGGCAGGGAAAGAGAGGGGCCTCAAGCCAGCTGGTTAAAGCCCGCTGATGAATTCATGAGGGTTCATTACGCCATCCTCTCTACTTTCGCATGTATTCATAGTTTCCGTGATCAATGGGGAAAAACACTGGGAATGAAAGCACAGCCTGGGCCTCAGGTCCACCCTCCACTGCCACCGCCAGGACTCTGGGACAGGTGAAAGCTTCTCACACTCGGAGCCCTTGAGCCTAAGGGGATGGTACTGCATTTCTTTGTGGAAATTAAAAGTCAGTGTCTTTAATCCATGTACATCCACAAAGCAAGTGCACCCGTGCAGCTAGCACCCAGCTCCAGAGGCAAAACTCTACCAGTCCCCCCCGAGGCTGCTGGTGGCCCTCCCAGCCATCATGCACCCCCAGGGTCACCACCAGCCTAACTTGTGACAGGAAGGTGAATTCTGTCTGTTTTCACACTTTACAGAACAGGGCTCTCGCAGTCTGGACTTTGTGTCTCAGAGCCCATGGTAGTTTATAGCCGCAAATATTGTAACATGTTTGCTCCTTCCTGGTAGGAGCCAATTCCCTGAGGCCAGCCTGCTGTAATCTGGAGAAAATGTTTGTCCTGCTAAATAAACACCCGCGCTCTCCATGGCAACAGCTGGGTAACCGAGGAAAACGCAGTCCAAATATGGAAGGGAGGAAGGCAGGAGAGACGCATGTCTCAGCCTAAGACTCCTTTGGATTCTCTCAACTCTGTTTCCAAAGCCTTAAATACGCAGAAGCATGAGATTTAAAACAGTAATAAGGCAAAAACATCAGCTTCCTGGCCTCAGCGTCCATGGAAGGAGTTACTCCAGGTGCCTGCAAACACCTGAGCTGTTCCCACTGCTCCCTTGTCGCCTGCAGGGCTGCTCAGGGCTGGAGTCCCCTCCACCACCGTTCCCTGCTGATAATGCCTGTGACCATGACCGCCTGCCCTCCCTACTCACCTACTGCTTCTGATTTGCTCTGGACGAGGAAACACAGTAACAAGCTTGTCACAGATGTGGGGCTTAGAGAGTTGGAACCAAACAGTAGCTCAGGGAGAGTACCCATCAGGGGCTCCTGTCCAGACCCCCCCCCGCCCCCCCGGGTGTGCAAGTGGACCAGCTTCCCAGGGGGTAGAGGGTGGGAGGGGCGTGGAGCAGGTGCACAGAGGGGTTATGTGTCTCGTCTTAGTTTTGCCCAAGAGGGCAGTTTTCAGCATCCCTCTTCTATTGACTAAATGCTGAGAGGTCCTGCCAGCCACTCAGTAACCTGGCCGAGCCTGTGGTTGCTGAGGCCCCATGAAGTTACATCACCATTTAAAAACAGAGCCGTGCCCACCAGTATTTTTCTGAAAGTTGAGTGGTGCACAAGAGACAGTGCCAACGAGGAGAACCTTTCCTACTTCCTTCGAAGCATGGCAGATATGGCTCATGGGGGAACAGGATCTGAAGTCACATCAGACCCCTCTGTCCCCTGCGTAGGGGCCTGAGGAAATCATCCATAGGGTAACCAGAACCCAAAAACCTAGGAGTGGACACAGGCCTGGGAGGTTGCCTGATCTGAGTCCCTCCGTGCAGATGAGAAAACGGAGTCCCAGAACGGTGGCTGAGTCACCACTCTCTGCCCAGCACCCCAGCCCCCACAGAAAGCCAGGCTGTGCTTGTTCTGTACCAGTGAATCACACCAAGATGCTGGTGACAGATCACGGAGGACACCCACAGTGCCACCTCTGAGCTGGCAGATCACGTAGCTTCCGCTTCAAAAGAGAGGAGCCCTTTCCCTCATTTTACTCCTACACCTTACAAAAAGTGATTAACCTTGTATGTAAGAGCTCCGTTTCCAATTAAAGCCTTCAGAAAGAGCCCTATTCATTCTCAGTCAAACCCAGCCCCAGACAAGAAACCCCAGATGGGGGTAGAGGATGGGGTGTATCTCCTTTGCAGCCAGGGAGAAGGCAGTGGCCCCTGGTATCAGAAACAGGAGGTGAGCTGTATTCATAGAGGAGCTTCTGACGTGGTGCTGGTGTTCTTGACATTTGGGAGACCTGGGGCTCCTCCCCTCAAATTCCAGCCCACTCAGCATTCAGCACCCAATTGCAGGCTTTCGTAGAATGTCTGAAGCTCATCCCAACCCAGATCAAGACGCTCAGAATATGGAAAGACTCTGGAAACAGCCCAAACCCAGGCCCAGCAGACATCAGAGGCTCAGTTTCCCAATCTGTCAAGCCAAGGTGTTGCCCTGAATGATTTTGAGGGTTTCTTCTAGCTTTATTGTATGAATCAGCTTTCCATACTGCTCTCTTTTGTGGAGGTTACAGAAACCCTGGTAACAGGGTTCTCATCCCTTACCTGGCCTTCCTGGAGTGCTTAAGCAGGCCACTACCCACCCCCAGTCCATGTCTGTGCCTTGGCAGCCAAGGTGACCCACAAGAGATGGTATGATTGGGGTGCCTGGGTGGCTCAGTGGGTTGAGTCTCTGCCTTTGACTCAGGTCACGATCTCAAGGTCCTGGGATCGAGCTCTGCATCAGGCTCTCTGCTCAGTGGGGAGCCTGCTTCCCCATCTTTCTGCCTGCCTCTCTGCCTACTTGTGATCTCTCTGTCAAATAAATCAATTCTTTAAAAAAGATGGTGTGATTGCTGCATCACAAAGTGGGACCCTCTTCTACTTAGTCTGAGGAGACAGAATAAATACAGGGAGGTCCAGGGGAGGTAAAGGGGGTGGATTGTGGCTGTGGCCTCCCTGTCCCCAGGGTTCTAGGCCTAGCTTGACCCTGGAACTTTCTTTTCTCTCTGCTCACCCAGTCCACAGGACCCATGGGCTGTCCAGGTAATGCTCCTAGACCAGTGTCCATCAGTGGCCCTTCCCCAGCCTGAGACTTCCTGAGGAGGAAACCAGCTCTCTAAGGGGCCCTGCATATTCCCAAGGACCGGTGGATTAAACCTCAGTTGCCTTAGCCTTTCCCGCCCTCTCTCCATGGGACGCAGGGAGGAGTGAGTGGGTCCTTAAAAGAAAATCATCTGGAGAACGACAGTCCCATGTGGCAGTCACTCAGTAGCTCCATGACCCTACACAAGTTGCCTAACCTGTCTGGATCTCACTTTCTCCATCTGTAAAATGGGGATAACAGTACTCGCCCCCCCCCGCCCCACCGTCCCCCAGGCCGGTTTTAAGCAGAGAAGAAGTCAAATAGCTCAGAAAATCCTGGGATCACGCCTCGGTGAGCTGCAGGAGCCGCCGCCGCCCGCCCAGAGCCTGTCCACCCGGACCCCAGACCGCCCGGCCCAAGGCCCATCCTGGCGGTTACGTAACCAGCCCGGCTGCGGGACCGTGGCCGGCGCCCCAGCCTGGCGCCGCCGGCCCGTCCGCCCGCCGCGCCCGCAGCGCCCGTCGCGCCCGCCGAGCCCTCACCAAGCCGCGTCCCCGCCGGTCCGCGCGTCCGTCCGCGCGTCCGTCCGTCCACCCCACAGCCGCCGCGGACAGCAGCCCGTACCCCGCAGCGCCGCCGCCGCTGTCACATAGTGGAAAACGTGACTGCTCGCGCCGCGCCCGCCCCCGGCTCCCGCCATTGGCCGAAGCGCAGCCTTATCTGCATACTGGGGGGACGGAGCCTGCGAGCACCTCGTGTCCGTTGGCTGCAGCGCCCGTCGCTCTCTTTACATAAGACGCACATGGAACTCCATGTTCACCGCGTCGGTTCCTCAATGGAGACGCGACGCGCTTGTCCCCCCTCCTCATCCTCCCGAGTGGTCCCTTCCACTTCCGGCCTCGGCGCCTTCCATTCAAGACCGCCGGCGTCCGCGGGTTCGGGGAGCATTGAGTGGTGCGTACCACCGCGGCCGGGGGGAGCCCGGCGCGGGACTGGACCCGCTCCAGGGCACCTCGGTCGGGCCGGGCGGACACCCAACGCTCTCTGAAGCCCGGGCCTTGGAAGGCCGCCACCTTTGCCAACGGGCCTGGGGCGCGCCCCCGCGAGAAGCTGCCTGCGGACCTCTTTCATTCACTCCTTCCCATTCATTCATTTACTCACTCCCATTCATTCTCCGCCAGGCGCTGGAGCTGCCCCGGGGGCGGGAGCGCCCGGTGCATGGCCACCGGGGCTCCGAGGTCCACCCTCGTTCGGCATCGGCCAGGACGGCCAGCTTCCAGGCGGTCTTGCTGCTTTTTGAGATCACGTGTCGCAATATTTGTTTCAGCAAATAGGGTCATTTTTACTAGGAGGAGGTACAAAAGAAATAAATGACGTGTTCCCAACCACGTCATCAGGGAAGAAGGACCGTCTCATTCCTGAAGAGGGACCGTAAATAGTCATTTGGGCGGTGTGGATCTTAGATTAACCAAGGCCAGAGCTACCCGCAGAGGGCCCACAGAGCCAGCAGCGCCTGAGCCTGAAGCCGGGCAAGGAAAGGGGAAAGGAAGGTTTTCAGAAGGCGCAAGCTCCAAGGGCAACACGGGCCGGGGGCAGAGGGCTCTGGGAGACGGCGCTGGATCTGGACCACTATGGCCGTGGCCATTTTTCTTTCAGTAAGCTTTGTCTGGGGCCCGTGAAGCCAGAAGAGTGGAACTTCCTCTCAGACGGCTAGAGGCCTGAGACCTGCTCCTAGGACATGAAAGAGCACACAGCCTCCAAGGCAGGCTCTGAAAATGCAGGGTCCTTGCAGGGAGAGTGGGCTGGCTGGGCTCAGAAGGGCTGAAGGGGCTTCTGGTCTGTCCCTGCACTGGTCCTGTTCTTCCCGCAGGCAAACCCACACTCGTGAATTCCTGGGATGGAGTCACTTCTTTCCTTCTCTTTGGCAAGATGTGTGTGCAACTTTGTCAGTCCCAGATGCAAACTGGGGCAAATAAAGTTCATCAGGATAGCCCTTCCCATGGAAGCCGTGGGGGGCCTGCTGTGCACAGCTCACACTTCAAGAGGATAGTGACCCTCCTCCTGCTTCTCTGACACTGACTTCTAGACACCCTCCTCACCCCTCCCTAACACACACACAGACACACACACGTGGGCGCCCCCCCACACACACACCAAGCAAATACAGGTCCAGCTGCACCCTGCACACACCCAAAAGCCTTTTGTTTCTTCATGCACATTGACGTCAGTGGTGAGCTCCATTGTTCTGGAAACAAGAGTAAACAGACAGCTCATCCAGCCTCACACAGAGATTCTTCTCCTCCTGCTCAGCTTTTCCTTGGTCCTGCTCCATATTCAACCTGTAGCCTAATGTCACATTCCCTCCCTAAATTTAGCCTTTTCTATTTCTACCCACAAATCTGGTAGAAGGATGTTGGAATCCATTATTTAAAATATTACAAAACAGGGGGTGCCTGGGTGGCTCAGTTGGTTAAGTGTCTGACTTTGGCTCAGGTCATGATCCTGGGGTTCTGGGATCAAGTCCCATGTCCAGCTCCCTGCTGCTCAGCCAGGAGCCTGCTTCTCCCTCACTCCCCTGCTCACGCTCTCTCTTTCTCTCTTATAAGTAAAATCTTCTAAAAAACATAAAATAAAAAATTACAAAACATCATGAACCTCTAGAACTCTTCAGGGCCTAACCTATTTACAGGGTCTTACAGCTGGGTTTTTTTTTTTTTAAATTCTTGTTTTTGGGAACTTTCATTCACTCCATAAATATTTGTGGAGACCTAAGTGTTGGGGGGCATGCAAAATGTATCTCATTGGCTCCTTTGTTTGTGATGTAGAAGAGGGGATCCCCTAGGACCAGGCTAATCCGTGGGGAACACTCTGACTGAACCGAGAATCTTGAGTGTGTGTGTGTGTGTGTGTGTGTGCGCACGCATGTTGGAGCTCTAAAGTGGTGGTGGGGAATGAATCCTTTCCTGGGCGTCCTACACGGGCCTAGAAACGTGTTGGGTTGGCTGTCACCTCTCACACAAAACCACTGGGAAAGCAAATTGTGTTAGCACTAAGGAAGGCAGCCTGGGGGCAGGGGTGGTAAGCCAGTTTCCCCAGCTGCCTGGGGAATGCTGTCAGCGGAAGGAGCTGGCCTCTGGTGTCAGCCTTCACCCTGCCTCCCAGCCAAAGTCAGCTCTGTCCCTGCCCCTAGTTCAGATATACAAACCTGTTTCCTCCAGTGGGCCTGGCTCAAGTCAGCCCTGCTTCTCCGTGCCCAGGCCCTGCTTAGAGGGCCCCTCTGTACCTGGGATTCATGTCCTTATAGAGCCCCTCTGCAGTCCTCTCCTCCCCTCCTGCACTCAGTCATCCATGTCCTGGACACGGTGTCGGCCAGACACACCTGCCGTGGTCAGAGGAGACCATTCCTGCCCTGTCCCCACCCTAGGGAGAAAGCGCTCAACGTTTCGCCATGAAGTATGATATTAGCCTTAGGTGCTTATCTGTTTTACAGAGGGCCTTCGTCAGAGACACAAGGTTTCCTTCTTGTATAGTTTGCTGAGAGGTTGGTTGTGGTGGTTTTAAATCGTACACAGGTAGAATGGAGTTTTAATCCGTGGCAATGATTATTGTTTTATAGTAACTCCTCCAAGTTAACCTATTTTTGTGGATCTGCAAATAATTTAAATCACTGAAACTTTGTCTACTACATAATGACCTGTATAGACTTGCTTACTTCGTTATTGTAATTAAAATCCAAAGATAGAAATGAATGAAAACATTAGTGTCCAAGATTCTGCTTTTTTTATGTTGCGTCTCCTTTATGTCTGTAGGATTCCAGATTAAAATGTGTACCCAACTGACTCCTCTTATTATCAGCTTTCTAAATAAAGACATGGTTTTAACTGAAATCAAAACACTATTTGCTAGCCTGTCACTTGAGACTAAAACTTCAAACTTCCTGGTCTTGAGATCACTAAAAGAAAACCCAAGGACCGAAGTGAGAAGAAAAGTGTCCCCTTTAGGGGGAAGTGGTAGCGGCAGTGGGCAGGTTGAGCTGGGGCGGGATCTTTGTTTTGGGACCCTTAGGGCTGACTTACAGATCAGCTGGTCCCTGACAGCTGGAGTACTCCCCGCCCACCCCCTGCCCTGAAGGTTCTAGGCTGCCAATATGCCTCAGTCTCCTGGTGGGGCCCAAGGAAAGACAGCATGCCGACCAGGCCACCTGGATACAAGGTGACCCCATGTCCCCTGTGGTTGTGTCTTCAGAGGGCGGAAGTCTCTCTCCTCAGTTGGCAGATCCGCCGAGGGTTCCTGAAGCTTTCATCTCAGTTTTGTTCTGCCACTAGTGCTGGGGCTGGCTCTTGGGGGTTCCCCAACCACGGAGATCCTGGGGCAGTTTTGGGAATTGGGGGACAAATGAAGCCCTTTCCCATCAGGGCATCGGGTCCCTCAGGAAGCTGAGGTCTGGGCTGCCTGCTCATGGGTGGGCACGGAGCTCCGAGTGCCCCTCGCCTGTGACAAGCTGTGATTCCACACATGCTTACCCTGTCAGGCACCGTGATGGGCACTTCATGTGTGAGTTTTTCTTTAACCCTCACAACTCCATAGGAACTGTGTCCAGGTCCCCACTGTCCCTTTGCAAAAGACACCCTTGATGTCACCGTGGACAAGGACTCATGTGGAGCTATGTCTTATGTCACTAAGGAATGTCTATGGAATGATCTCATGGCCACTCTCACCACCCCACCCCTGCAGAGTCTGGGAACCAGGTGATCTGAGTCCAAACTCCAATGTCCCTGCGGTCCCCTGCACATCCCCCCTCCCCCGTGGAAACTCTCCTTCTATGACTCGGCCAGCCAGGTGCTGCCTGAACCCTCTGAACTCCTTTTCAAATAGCTAAAGGGCTCACAGGTGTGGACAGCTAGGATGCACGTCTTTCATGTGTTCCTGACACCCATCACGTGTCTATGCAGCCATGCTGGTCCATGGCACCTGTCCTAGGACTGCAGGGCCCTGTGAATTCTGCCTCAGTCCCTGCCTGTAGTTTTTCCCCACTACATCTGCCCTGTGCCTCACAGTGTGTTACCCACCATGTTTGCTCTTCCTCGCTGGCTTCTTCTCCCCGCTGCCCAAAATGGAAAAGATACCACTTGTCCCCAGACCAAAGCTTTTGAAAAGAAACAAAGGGGTTTGACACTGGCTCACTCTCAGGGTGGGACCCATCCCCTCTAGGAGGGGTGGTGGGTCACCTGACTCAGCTGCAAAGGCAGGAGCTCAAGTGACTGTGGGTCTGAGCCCGGGTGTGAAGGCAGGAGCCCAGCAGCCTTGGGGCACACAGTGGTCCTGCTGTAAAAGAAAGCTTGGGGAGAGGGCTGCCGCGTGCCCCTCTCTCTGCTCCTCAACAAGTAGGCCCTATGAGGGAGGAGGAGGGGAAAACAGGAGACCCCTACCCCCGTGGCACTATGGAAGTTGCTATGGTCACATGCTATGGGGGGACACTGTACTGGTGGGAGCACGTGGCTGCTGCGGGGGGGGGGGTGGTGAGGTGAGATGGACTCCCCCTGGCATTGCCACTGATAGCACCTGGGAGATCTCGGAAAGCCTGCATGGTTTGTCCACATGATGAGAGGCCCCGTCACTGCTGCTGACCAGAATGAATAGCAGGTGGTGGGGACCAACCCAGGGCCCCTGCCATTAAGTCAGTGGTCTGGACCCGCTGGCATCTTAGAACAAGTGCTCGAGGGAATTTGGCATACCTGTCCTGGGAGAGTTCCCTCAGACTGTGAGCAGAATTGAGGACACCCCACGGAGGCCATGAGACCCTGAAAGAATTGGTGGGGGTCCAAAGAGACCCTCTGACAACACGCTCTGGACTCAGAAAGCAATGGATGATTGCACAATGGGTTCTGGTCCTCAGGAGGTGGGCTAGGGATGGGACAGTCCTCCCGGATCTCTGTCTCAGATAGGAAAGGGGAGCGGAGCAGGGAGGACCTGTGCCTCTCCCAAGCTGTGTGTCTGTGGCTTGGGAACAAAGTGCGTCAAGAAGGGGAAGGATGGCCTGCTAAGCCTTGGGCCCCGAGGGGTTGGCCGACCAAGGGGGTGGGTCTATGGCAGCAAGAGGTTAGGGTCTGCAGAGGGAGGAGGGTGGTGAAGATTAGAGGAAGGGGACACATGGAAGACTGGAGGTCCCTAAGAGATTAGAGCCTGTCCTTCTCACCTGGGAGGTCTACACTGCAAAGCTTCTAGCCCTTCTGAAGGATTCAGCAGTTGAAGCCAAAAAGGCTAGCACCCCACAGTCTGACAGTATCAAACTGGGATTCTGGCAGGGAGTGCCTGCGGCTTTGGGCCCACCCTGTGAGTCCAGTCCTCTCCCGGCCTCTTTGCACCCTGTATGAGTCCTAGGAACCGAACCAAGAATGAGGAATGAGGCCCTGTCCCCTGGCTCCCTTCCGGGAGGTCGCAGACTGCATGCTTCACTCCATGCATGTCAGAAAAGGGAAGGGTCCCAGGCGGTCTGGGGTTCACTAGACCTCAGAGCCCAGGGAGCTGTCACTGTCACCCAGAAGAGTCTCTGTCATAAACGCCATTGGGTTCTTTCCCTCTCTCCTCCATGGGCACTGTGAGACTGACCTTATACTTAGCCCGTGAGAGGCAGGAGGCTACCAGCCAATCCATTCCTCGCCTTTTGCCCTCTGGTGGGCAGAGATGTTGGGCATGGTTTTTCCTGCAGCCAGGACAGAGAAACCCCATCGGCCCAGCAGACAGGGAATGATCCTGGGCCGTGGATGCGGGCCACCGGAGAGATGAGCTGAGTATTTCAAAGCCCCGAGTTCCCAGGAGCCTGCTAGTTGGCAGAAGCTAGGCCTCCTTCCTTGCTGGAGAACAGATGGTCATGGGTAGAGACCCCACCTGGAGCAGGCTCCTTGCTAAATGCTTGTTCTCAAGACCTGCCCTCTGCTCCCTCCACACCTCCCACCCACCCGACCTTGCCTGGATTCCAAGCCTCTAAAGAAGGTCACATGACAGCAGACTGGAGAAGGACTCACTGGTTCACTGGCCGCGGAGTACTCATCTGTGATTCAGCAGCCAGTGGTTCGGCCAGGACACCAGGAGCTGGTTCTCATCATTTCTCGGGATGACTCCAGCAAGTGTGCTAGTAAAAGTTTAACAGCTGGCCCGCTGAAGGGGAAAAGTTCTGTCGCATTTGCCAATTTTTACGGTGTCAATACCCACCCTGTGGCCAATTTCAATCTACCAGCGTGACTGTTATGAAAGAGACCATGCTTACAAGGGCCAAACATGTGAAGAGAAGAGGCCTACCTCGCCTCACCCTGGGCCTGGCCTGACGTGGCCAACACAGGCTTGTTTTGAAGAGCAGTTCGGGTGTGCTCAGTCACAAGGAAAGGGGGAGCTCCCAAAATTCCACACCTACGAGACTGTTGTTCCAGACTGTTCAGGTGACCTCGAAAGGGGCTCTTGTTACCAAGTAATCTCATTAAAGTTTTCATTGGAAGAGTATTTCTGAGTCACTGAGACTTCGGCTTCCTGTGGGAGAAGGACTGCTGTTAAGTCAGTCCACAGTGGCTTTCTAATAGTGGCTCTCAAGATGTTGTTTGGGGCAGAGACAGACCGGTCCTCAGACAAGGTGTCCCTGTTCTTTTTGGCCTTAAAATTTTCTGTCAGCAGAAAGGAAGCCACTCAACTTTCTGTCCCCTGGGTAAGCGCCCTGCTCACCCAAGTGTTGGTACAAGTCATTAGGGTTCCTCTGAGGGATTGACAGCTGCCAGGCAATTCTGCTTCATTTTTCTGGAATGATCTGGTCCTCCAGACGTTTCCTGTCAGCCTCCCTCTTGCTTCTGAGCCTGGAGAGCGGGGAGTCTGGGCAGACCGTGGCTTTCCAGCCCCAAACCAGGGTCAAAAGCCAGGCAGAGGTCACGGAAAGTCTCAGTTCCCAAGTGAACAAGTTCACAGCTTGTTCTGTGGTGGCCAGGAGGGTAAGCTCTGCCAGCCCCTGCACCAGAATCCCGCCCCACCCTTGATGTGGAATATCGGCCCCAGAGATTCAGACCAGCAATTAAGGAGAGGAAAATGGACCTCCCTTGTAGACAAGGTACGTAACCTGACAGTCTTTGTTTTTAGGGGAGCGTGTTTTTGGGAATGTGCACGAAGCAGAAAAACAAAAAGGAACGTCAGAACTCTCACAGTGATTTTTCTCTGGGTTGTGGAACATGAATGACATTAGTTTTGTTCTTTCTGTTTTCCAGTGCCCTTCATATGGTCTGTAACGAGGACTTAGTACCTTACATATATTTGAATATGTGAGTTATAGCTCTATCTAACCTGCGTTCATATAAAAAGCATTTTGCTATTAGAAAACGATAGTTTTAAATTCTATAAACTACTAAATATAAAATAAAAAAATTAATTTCGAATAGGGTGTTCAGTATCTGATGAGACTGGCGTGCTCTGTGATCGGGGCTCTATTCATAGGGACGGAGAACAGGGATCTGAGCGGTGAAAAAGCAAAAAGCCTAGATTTTTCTCATTGCAAAGTTATTATTTTTGTCTGGCTTCTCTTCATTTCCCAGCTTTTGTCTTCAATAATCAGGTAGATAGGAACAGCCACTGCTGGGGATTTACCACGCTTATATTTCTTGTTTAAATCTTTGCAAAAATAAGAATCGACATGGTCTACAGAGCGAAAGTCAGACGGCAGATCAAGGAACAAACTGTGGAAAACAATCCAGTGAGGTACAGTGGACACAGCCATGAGCTCTTGGCGGGGATGGAGACGTACTGTGGGATGGAGCATACTGGATATTTGGAGGTTTTTAGGAATCACAGCAAGACACAGATGCTACAGAGAGGTAAAAAGAGAAAATGATGGGCCTGGATATAACCATGCAACCAAAATAAAGCTGACACAGTGATATTGTGAAAAAGGGAGCAGAATTTGTGGGTTTTGGGGTACGTTATCTTACGTATACAACCATATGAAACATACATGCCATTGGGAGGGAATACATAAAAGTGAGTTAATTCTGTCAGGGCAGGTGCAATGGAAATGTCTTCCAAGCTCTGTTTTGCTGGAGCAAATAATCCATAGTACGGGGTTGTTAATTCCTATGTGGATTCAGACACAAACAGTCTTAGAAGGTCCTGCACATGTCATGAGTGGGATTTCAGGCCCCCGAGGTAGAAATTTGGGGTGGGTGGTGTGGCGGAGACCCTGGCTTGGGGGGGGGTGGGCTCCTTCTGCCCCACCCGGACTGGGTGCCTTTGCAGTGGCTTTCTCCTCTGATGCCCTGCAGTGCCCCACCCCCCACTCCAGGGTAGAACCAGGGGCCACCCTGCTTTTCCACAAGTGATGATGAGGCGGGACCCTGCGTGCCATCTGGGAGAGGACAGCACCGCTGGTCAGCACTGGGTGGGAGATGCTTAGTGTGAAGCTGGTCACCTGATGAGAAGTCTCTACCTCTCCCAGTGCCCGAGACGGGGACGCTGTGTACCCTGGCCTCCCACTCTGGACCCCATCTTCCGTCCCTGCCTTCCTCTCTGTCCTCACTCAGGACTCCAGACTTCCCAAACTCAGAACTCATCATCCAGTGACTCCTCAGAGGCAACTTTCAGTGGCATGCATGCCAAGATAATGGAGGCTCTTTAATTCTTAGGAACCAAACTTGATTTCTGGGTTTAGAAGTGTTCTCCAAATCTGTTTGAAACTCACTCCAAATAAGAATAATTCCCCCTTTTCCAAGGAGGAGCTTCACCTCATCCTACCCAAGGGTGGGTTTTTTCTTAACCCTTTGATCCCCACGGCTCCCTCTCCTTAATATTCAGGTCATCAAGATTTCAGGCCACATTGCTGTAACTCCAGAGATGAGCGACCCTCGAAGATGCCCTTTGTGGGCAATGAAGGACGTGTCCCTTGTGGCACTGGGCCTCCAGCTGCCTGGCCCAGTGTGAGCAGGTGGTGTGTGTGTGTATGTGTGCTGTGGGTGTGTGTATGTGTGAGGGTGCCTGAGGACCAACATCTTTCATCAGAATCAAAAGATTGACCCATTTCTAGTAACCACCTTCCTAGGGCCTGTGAAGCCTTTGTTCGGTTGGTACGGGAGACTTGAAATGTGTCTGGTTGTGTTTAAGAGACGTGGTGTGGGGTTAACAGGTGGGAAAGGAAGCTCAGCCCTGGCTCTCCTGTCAAAGCTCACCTCCTTTCTTTCTGAAAAATTTTGAAGATTCTGGTTTCCTTTTTCTCTGTTACAGCTTAAGCCTGTCTTCAGACACAAAGTCCGCAGCGGACAGTGGAAATATCCTGAAAGCACAGTGCCTGATTGCTAACTGGGAACCAGAGCCAGCTGCCAGCCCCCGTGCAGGCCTTGAGTCAGCTCTCACACATAGCCAAGCCCCGTGTTCCCAAGGAGAGCTCCGTGTAAAGACCAGCCTAGAGCACTCAGCATTTCGTTGCGAGCCTAGGAAATCCTGCAAGGTGGATTGCTTTTGGTTTGTGTGTCAAGTGTCACTGCACGTACAATAAAAACAATTGCTTTAACCTCAAAATGTTCCGTGTTCTTCTCGCAGGTGGCTGCCTGAGTCTCGGGGGTGGGGAGCTGCGTCCTTTAGTGGCTCTGCTCCATGATGCCCGCCCCCGTTTCTTCCAGACACTGGCATTATGCCCAGTATTACCTGTCTTACCTTTGTCCTAATTATTGGGCACATATAAAATTTATCTCTTCAGACTGAACAAAGTGAATGTTGAGAGTCCTAACGTCGAAACTGTTAGCTGAATATTGCTTTTCTGAAGAAGCACATCATGTCTGGGCTTCTGTTTTAGTAAGGACCCAGAAATGGGGATGTTCTCCCGCTTGCAGTGTCATCTAAGAGGAAATGTTCTAATCGGCTAAGAGCCAGTACCTTCAAGATAGTCCCATATGGTTGCTGAGAGTCGACCCTGGAGCAAGTCCCTTCCCAGTCCTGCTGTTGAGTAGGGGCACGATGCTGGAAAATGCTTGGGCCTCAGTGTTCTCTCCTATACAGCGGGGTGAACGGTGGGACCTATCCTGAGGATTGTTATTAATTAATTGATTTATTATTATTTAATGATTTTATTTATTTATTTATTTGAGAGTGAGAGGGAGGGAGAGAGAGAGAGAGCATGTACGAGCAGTGGAGGGGTGAAAGGGAAAGCAGGATCCCGCTGAGCAGGGAGCCCAACATGGAGCTGGATTCCAAGACCCTGAGATTGTGATCTGAGCCGAGGGTGGATGCTTGACCCACTGAGCCACCAAGGTGTCCCTTATTATTATTATCATTTAAAGATTTAATTTATTTATTCGAAGGAGAGAGAGAGCGCACACGAAACTATGGGTGGAGATGGGTGGGGGGAGAGGGGCAGAAGGAGAGGGACCAGCAGGTTCCACCGCTGAGCACACAGCAGGACGCCGATCCACAACCTGAGATCATGACCTGGGCCAAAGCCAAGAGTCATATGCTTAACTGACTGAGCTACCTAGGCGACCCCCTGAGGGTTTTTCTTGAAATTTTATTTTATTTTATTTAAAGTAAGTTAATTAACATATAGTATATTATTAGTTTCAGAGGTAGAGCTCAGTGATTCATTGATTGACCACCCAGGGCTCATTCCATCCCATGCCCTCCAGCATACCCGTCACCCAGTTACCCCATCCCTCCAGCCACTGGAGGAGTGTTTTTTCTACAGCTCTGTAGTGTTAAGTACATTCACCTTGCTGTGCAAGCCATCTCCAGGACTGTCTCCATTATGCAAGACCCACACCAACTCCCCGTGGCCCCAGCTCTGCAGCCACCCCTCTTCTGCCTCTGTGACTTGGCTGGCTCTGGGCACCTCATGCCCATGGACTCCAACAGTATTTGCCTGTGTGTGACCAACGTGTTTCATATCGCACGATGTCCTCGGGCCTCGTCCACCTTGTAGCAAGAGGTGTAGCCCTCAGCCCTTCAAGTTGGCCCTTCCCGCCCACACTCCCTCCTCTCTCTTTCCCTTCCTCCGTCCATCAGGTTGGTGTCTGATCCCCCCAAAGTTTCCCAAGTTGAGAACTGGAGCCTCAGTGCTCCCATAATTGATTTTGGATCGTCCTCCACTGTTCCTGACCTCCTACTGTAGGAGACAAGTTTCCCTGAGCGCACACCCTCAGCGTCCCCTGAGCTTCCCAGGATTTGTGTGCTCCCGACTCCCCCACCCTACAACAGCCTTGTGAGCTCCGTCCCCCCCCCACCCTGGCCTCCCAAGGGCATGCGGTGGCGCCCCCTGCCGGAGTGCGGGCTGCCTAGGAGGAGCTGGAGGTGAGGCCAGCCCCCTGGGGGTGTCCCCAGAGAGGAACTGAGCCATGTGCCCTCGAGGATGGAGGGGGCCTTGTCCCCAGGGCATCTGGTGGCCAGCCTCACCTGCTACAGAGCTGGAAGACTTCCTCCTGGGCGCTCACGTGGCCTGCATTCCGGCCTCTCACAGTGTTGGCCTCCCATGGTGGGTGTCTTCCCTCCTCCTGGAGCCCGCTTCCCCATGGGGAGGCAACACTGCACAGCCAGTCACACCATTCTCATTCCATCCCATCGTGGCCCAGAGGAAGCTGGACAGAGGCCTTATGAGGCACAGGTCCTTGCGGGGGTGGGGTTGTGGGGAGGACCTGGGGAAGGGTCCATGGGTTGCTGGGAGTCAACTCTGTAGGGATGCAGGTCGGGATAGTTCAGGAGGGAGTCTCAGTGTTTATGTGATTCCAAGGGAAGTCGTGCTCCTGGAGTCCTCCCTGAGGTCTGTCTGGTCGGGGGTGGGGGAAGGGGCACTCACAGGAGGGGTGGGTTCCAGGAGCCGCTCTGGGCCCCCGGCCCAGATGGGATCCTCCATTCTCTGCTCTTGCTAACTCAGCTGCTGGTGGAAAGCTCCCAGGCCATTCGTGGGCCTCGGCCTTACTTGCTTTTAGAAAGAGCAAGCAGTGACTGACATTGAATGCTAGTTAACCAGAGTTTGCTGGAAAAGGCTTGCCTGGGAATCTAACAGCAGAGGGTTCTTGGCCCCTGTTGGAGAACGAGCCTGCTGTGCAAATAGGATGAGAGCCATGGTGCCTCCTCCAGGAACCTACTGTCAGGGAATCGTTTTGCTGTGTTTTCAGGGGTTCAGGAGTCTTCCTGTCAAACTCCCAGGCCCTGGGACACCTGGCTTAAGGGAACCTGTGGATTGGGGCTCTGCCCTCATGGCCCAGGGAGGATTTTTTTCATTTAAAATTTTGATATAAACCTTATTATTAAGAGCCCTTGGGGAAGAGCCATTTTAATAAGAACATAGTTATTCAACAGTCAGTAATAGTTAGCGCCAACAATGTTGAAGGTACAGGGGATTCAGGGGCGAGCAAATAAACCAGGCCCCTCTGCTCATTGCATTCCCTTTCCAGGGGTGATCATGGTGGGAGAAAGAGACAGAAAACGAAAGGGCAGATATGAATAAAAAAAATTGCTTTCACAGAATGGTAAGTACTTTAAAGGAAATAAGGTAAGATGACAGCCTTAGGCTGCAGAATTCAGATGGAGTTCATTTTTTCATATTTCTGAGAGGTCACATGTAAGCTGAGACCCAACTAATGGCAAGGATCCAGCCATATGAAGATCTGGGTGATGAGTGTTCCACTTATTCAGTTAAAGGGACTAGCAAGTGCAAAGGTCCTGAGGCGAGAATGATCTTAGCAAGCTTAGGAGGAAGGTCATGTCTTCTTTTTCTCCAGACTCACTGGGAGAGGAGGGAACAAGGCCTTCCACACCACCTGACCCCTCATGCTTCACACCATGGTGCCTGTCACCTTCCAGCTGGGGAAGGGGGGGAGGTGTTTGTGTGTGTGTGTGTGTGTGTGTGAGTGCAGCACACAGCAAGGCACTTGACAGGCCATGCAAACTGATGCTTTCCTTTCTGAGCCTGCCAGGGAGTTAAGTCTTGGATCCAGGGCTGATGAGACTGTGTCCAGGCTCTGGGCCACTTCTTTTTGCCCAGTCCTTCCCACAGGCTGACCCACATCCCGGGCTCTTCACCCCAACCCCCGCCCCCAGGGAGGCCTTTGTCTCTGGGAATGTTTGCCTCTTAGGGGAAGAGAAGCAGGGTCTGGAAGCCCCTTGCTTTGTGGAGCTCCCTCTCCTGGGGTGAGTCATGGCCACTGTCATCTCTTTCATTCATTTGGAAATTGCTTATTTCAAGTGCATCTCCTACCAGCTCTTTATGTCTCAAACACATCTCTACTGTGATTTTCTATAGTTATGTAATCACTTGTGTGTTTTCACAAGTGACTCTTTTTTATGTTTTCTTTTCTGCTAATCCTTACATGACCCTGAGGCGCTCTAGGTAATTCAGCTTCAGAGGCCCCACACCCACCAGCCCTGGAACTAGAGACTCCCCACTGGCCTCTAGGCCCCCCTCCTACTCCCCTCTCTCCTGAGGTGGTTCTACCTCTCTCTCTGAGTTGGGAATCCTTAGCTGGGTCTTGTTGGCCCTGCTTCCCCAGGGCCCTGCACCGCTGCCCCAGTCAGTCCCCGTGCGGAGGGCATGGACCTGCCTGGGCAATGTGGAAGCCTCAGGAGGACACTTTATGTGGCTGGGGCATGTCCCCAAAGGCTGCCATACCTACTCTGTGGTCTGCTTTCCTCAGACAGGCTCTCACTGGGGTCTGGTGATGCTGCTTCCTTGTCCCAGATCCTCTCAGAGACCCTCTCTCATGGCCCTCAGCCTCAAAGACAGAAGAAAGCCCTGTGCCTACAGGCCTTCACAGGGCCTCCTCAGCCTAGATGGCTCCCCTGTTTCCCACACACTGTGGGAGAAACCAGAATCAGGCTTCCCCCTGGTGTGGCATAGTCCCTATCCCCACCACTCCAGGGGACTGACTGCTCACAGATAAGCCATTACAGGTCACAGCTGTCCCAGGGCCCCAGGCCCAGAGAAGGCTTCGGTCTAGCATGAATTTTGGAGGAAGGGGGTACAGACACTGTACCCAGTGTCTGCTAGGAAGACAGAGCACTTGAGGTCAGAGACCAGGGTCGGTGACCTCCCTGAGATCCTCCACCACCCTTATTCAGGCCGATATAGACACTGTTCAGAACTCAGAGGTGGTGCTCCTCACAGAAGTCTCAGCCATGGTGAGCAGATCAGGGATGACGTCTGGGCCGGGATGTTTCAGCTCCCCCACACCACATCATCCTGTGTATGTGGTGCAGCCCCCGAAGGGCTCTGCCTGGCCATCCTGTGAGAATGACATCCTGCCGCTTCTCTCCCTAACACCCAGAGGGCAGCAAGCTGGTGCCACTTTGTCTAAAGGCTTAATCACTTTAGAGCTCTGTGCCAGCCCTCATGGACCAAGGGCCCAGGCCTGAAGAAGGACACAGTCTCACTAAGGCCCATCTCCCCTATTTAGAAGATTTCCAGGGAAGCCAAGGGTGGGGGGCGGGGCAGCGGCAGGGTCAGGGAAAGGGAAGAAAGAAGGCTAACACTGTTCTCCATGTGAATACGAAATATTACTTTCAGGGTGGACAAAGATGTTCAGAAATGACGAAACATTTGGGAAACCATTTTATTCTTCTTCTTGGAGTCTGATGAACTGTTTGAGAACATTTGTTCTTGGGAAGCAGGACGTGTGTGTGTGTGTGATAAAGATATATATGTAGACAATCAGGAGAACCATGAAGATCTGGGAGCCCCGGAAGGACCCTGAGTCACAGTGTCCTCCATGACCCTGGACTGTTCCAAGGGATTGAACTCTCCTGTCCCTGCCTTGGGATGAGTCACCCTGTGCTGAAAGAGAGGGGGTAGTTGGGAAGATACATATGTAGATGGTGGGGTTTCTAGAAGGTCAGGAAGATTTGACAAGGGAGGGGTCAGAGGATGGAGGTGCTTCGGCTAAGCAGATCGACCTGGAAGCTGGGGAATAGGACTGGTAACTCAGGGCCACCCAGGAAGGAACATGTCTGAGAGTGCAATTTGCTGGGTGCTTTTTTCCCACGGAGCACAGAATAGCTCTATCCAGTGAGTATTGCCAAATTTCTTCCCTCCTGGGTTGTTATTCCCTTAGGTGGCTCCTAACTCCTCAGGAAAGTCTTAGACAGGCAGCCTGCCTGCGTGGTGAATTATGGACAGAATCCAGGTCAGCGCTGCTGGAGGGAGATGAGCTCTGGTGGCTCGCCTGGCCTCTGTCCAGGTGACCAAACTCGTGCGGTCCAGGATGCAGCTAGCCCCAGTGAGATTTCCTGGAGCAGTGGACAGCAGAGGACGGCATGGATGGATGCCACTAGAAGGAAACCGGTTCTCCATGAAGTCCCTAGCGCCTAGCCAGTCTTCTGCACCGCTAACCTTAAAAATAAAACTGTCAGTTATTCTACCAGCAAAAACGGGTTGGTTCTGGAATAGCAGAGAATTCAGGAACAAGCACATCACAGCAAAACCATAGGCAAGTCCCCAGAACAAAAGAGAGAAATTCTTTTTGATAGAGGAAAGAGGAGGTTGGGAGGGCGCTTACAAACAAAAAGTCTGTGGAAGGCAACTGAGAGCTGCAAGTGACTTCCCATGGGCTGAACCGTGACAGTCTGTCATTGACCAGGCTGGTGCCTGGCGAGGGGGAAAGCTTTCTTCTTGTGGCCAGGATGGTAGAATCTTTTAAAACCATGCGCAAGGTCCTTCTGTTCCTGTTGGACCTGCGATTGATAACTAGCGTTGGGAGTGAGAGCTCCTCCTGCTGGCCTCCAGACTCTCTATGGTGAACTACGTTTCCTTTCATTACTTTCCACGGCTCACAGAAATGATTCATTAATGCTGGGACACTTCTTCATGAGCTCTCTTCACCGATCACGTATAAATATCCAACTAGTACATGAAAAAGAATTCAAAATCACAAATCACTAGAGGAATGCAAATTAAAATCATAATAAGATACTACACCATGCCGAGAATGACTGAAGTTAAAAAGACTGACCTAAAAAAGGAAAAAGACTGACCTATCGGGTCTTGGCAGGAATACAAAACAACTGGAAATCACAGACATTGCTGATGGGAATGAAAGATGACTTGAATTTGAAAACCTGGTAGCATCTTGTAAAGTTGAACATAATCTTAACATATCACCCAGAAATGCCAGTCCTGGGTATTTATCCAAGAGAAAGTGAGTAAGGGACAGGCGGGGCTAGGTAGGGAGAGAGAGGTGGGGGGTTCCATGACCAGGCTCACAGAAATCCCAGATGTGGAAAAATGCTGAGGGGTAAGATACCAGAGATAAAAGAACATAACCAGACCACCCCTTTTGTCTTAAATGTCAGAGATGAGATTTTTTTTAAAGGTTATTTATTTATTTATTTGACAGACAGAGATCACAAGTAGGCAGAGAGGCAGGCAGAGTGGGGGGGGGGTGGAGGCAGGCTCCTGCTGAGCAAAGAGCCCGATGCAGGGCTTGATCCCAGGACCCTGGGATCATGACCCAAGCCGAAAGCAGAGGCTTTAACCCACTGAGCCACCCAGGTGCCCCAGAGATGAGATTTTTTTTAAAAAGATTTGATTTATTCATTTGAGAGAGAGAGAGAGGGAGAGCAAGCAGGAACAGGGAGGGGGAGGCAGAGGAAAAAGTGGACCCCCTGCTGAGCAGAAGACCACCACCCCCCAACCCCCACCCCGGCAAATGTGTGGCTCAATCCCAGGACACTGGGATCATGACCTGAGTCGATGGCAGGAGCTTAACCGACTGAGCCACTCAGGTGTCCCTGGAGATGAGGTATTTTTATATGACAGTTACAGACTGACAATTAAAAGCCACTAAACTTCAAAGGAGAGGTAAACTTGGTGCTATCAGTGGTAGAGAGGTTAAGAAGATTTCAGTTCCCTGGTCAGTTTTCAATGAAAGACCGATGACCATTAAAACCTTCAGTGGCAGCCCACTTGGGATGCTTCTCACTCTAGAGAACTTTTCCTTTCTGTTCTTAACTTAACTTAATAAACTTTCACTTCACTTCACCTTTTTTTGTGTCCTCAAGATTCACTCTTCAACCCCTAAGACAAAAACCCTGCAGTTCTGGGTGCCTGGGTGGCTCAGTGGGTTAAGCCGCTGCCTTCAGCTCAGGTCATGATCTCAGGGTCCTGGGATCGAGTCCCGCATCGGGCTCTCTGCTCAGCAGGGAGCCTGCTTCCTCCTCTCTCTCTCTCTCTCTCTCTGCCTGCCTCTCTGCCTACTTGTGATCTCTCTCTGTCAAATAAATAAATAAAAATCTTTGAAAAAAATTAAAAACAAAAACAAAACCCTGCAGTTCTGCAACAAAAGGAAAACTATGTTTGCACAAAGACTTGTATGTGAATGTTCTTAGCAGCGCTAAATAATCAAATAATCAAAACTCCAAAGCAATCCAAGTATCGATAAACTGGTGAATGGATAAACAAATTATATTATGAAACACTACTCAGCAACAAAAAGGAATGACATATTACTTATGTAGCAACATTGATGAATTTCAAAGTCTTTATAGGTGAAAGAAACACAAAAGACTATGTAGTGTATGATTTCATTTATATGAAACCCTGGAAAAGATAAAATTATAGTGACAGAAAGTGAATCAGTGGTTGCCTGGGGCTGGGGTGGGGGAGGAGTAGATTGCAAATGAGCAGGAAGATACTTAGGGAACATGCACTGTTATATACCTTGGTTGTGGTGCAGGAGCATAAATGCATCAATCAGTGTACTTAAAATAGGTAAAATAGGTGGAGCTTATTGCATATAAATAATAATCAAATATAATTTTTTTAAGATTTTATTTATTTATTTGTCAGAGACTGTGAGCACAGGCAGACAGAGTGGCAGGCAGAGGCAGAGGGAGAAGCAAGCTCCCCGCTGAGCAAGGAGCCCGATGTGGGACTCGATCCCAGGACGCTGGGATCATGACCTGAGCCGAAGGCGGTCGCTTAACCAACTGAGCCACCCAGGCGTCCCCCAAATATAAATTTTAAGTTTAAAAACTCCCACACCTAGATACATCACTGGCAAATTTATAAAAACCAAGGATAAAAGGCAAATCTTGAAGGCAGCCAGATATACACAGAACAAAGGACTAGAGAGGACTTCTCTTCAGAAACTATGTAAGCCAGAAGCCAGTGGAGTAAAATCTGTAAAGCAGTGAAAGAGAAAAAAAAATGTTAACCTAGGCTTGCAAATGCTGTGAAACAATCTTTCAAATGTGAAGGTGTGATAAACACTTTCAGACAAAGGAAAGCGACAGAGCTCATCGCCAGCTGACCTTTGCGAAAAGAAATTAGTAAAGGAAGTTCTTCAGACAAGAGGAACGTGATACCACATGGAAATTCGAGTCTATGCAAAGAATAAAAAGATTGAAAACGGTAAAAATAAATGTTAATAAGTTATAAAAATACCATTACAAGAACGAAATGGATGAAAGGGGCCAAAAAGTGTAAATTTTCAGTTATAAAGTCAGTCATGGAGATATAAGGTGCAGCAAGATGACTGTAGTTAACAATATTGTGTCACATATTTGAAAGGTACTAAGATACATCTTAAAAGTTCTCATTACAATAAAAACTTTTTGTAACTATGATGGTGGATGTTAACTAGACTCATTGTGGTCATTTTGCAATATTCACAAAGATCAAATAATTATGTCGTACACTTGAAGATAATGTCCCCTTTCTCAATTATTTGTCAATTAAAAAAGATTTGAAGATGCAGGGGCAATCGGCACCTTTTTATAAAAAAAGAATGAGAAACAGGTCATAAAGCCTCCAAATCACCAGAAGGAATTCCGCGGCGAGCCGGGCGGGTGGAAGACAGGTGCCGGTAATCAGCGACACCTGGTAGATGAATAAGGGCGTGGCTTGGTCCCGGTTGCCAGGCGCCGGCAGGACCTTGGGTACAAACCTCCCGCAGCGTGCCGCCGGCAGGGGCGGGGCGGGGAGCCGCGGCGCGTCCGTTGCTAAGGTCGCGACGCCCTGGCGACGGGGGTGAGCCCGGGGCCCTGCGCATGCGCCGCGGCCGACTCCGGTGCACTGTGGGATGGGAGCCCGAGCGGCACGTCGAGGCCAGAGCGGGCGGCGGCGGCGGGGCCGGCGGCGGCAGGGGAGCGCGGCTTAGGCTCGACTGGCCGGCGGGAGCACGGGCGCGGGCGGCGCCGCCATGAACGCCGCGGTGGTGAAGCGGACGCAGGAGGCCCTGGGGAAGGTGATCCGGAGGCCGCCGCTGACGGAGAAGCTGCTGAGCAAGCCCCCGTTCCGCTACCTGCACGATATCATCACGGAGGTGGGGGCCGGGCCGGGGGCCGGGCGCAGGCCGGGGGTCAGCGTCCCGGGTGGGGGTCGGGACCCAGACGCGGGCGGGGGGCCGGAGTGCAGGTCGGGACCCGGGTGGGGTTCTAGGCCCAGTTGCGGGCCGGAGGCCGGGGTGCGGACTGAGGGTCGGGGCCCCGGGGTGGGGAATTCAGGACCCAAGTGCGGGCCGGAGTGGGCCCCCAGCTGCGGGTCAGGGCCCAGGAGCGGGCGGGGCGGGGGTGGGGGGTCAAGGGTAGACGTCCTGGGGCAGGGCGAGCCCGGGTGGGGGGTCAGGGCCGGGAGTCAGGGCCTAAGTGTGGGGTGCGGGCTGGGGTCCAAGCCGGGAGTTGGGGCCCAGGTGGAGGTCAGGGCCCAGTTGCGGGGTGCAGGCCGGCCCGGGGCCAGAATCAGGGCTGACTTCAAAGTTGGACCTTCTATAGCCTAGTGCAGGCCCTGCCAGAGGAACATCCACTAGGCCCAGTTCTGCGGTGCCTCTGTACTGAGTTCCTTGCCCTCATCTCTGCTCTCCCCTTCTCATCCCTTCTCCTGGGCCGGCTCTTCTGGCTCCTTGAGCATTCTTTCTTTCCAGACTACCCTTGTACCTGTTAGCACTCTTCTAACACCCTGCCTGGCAGAGTCGTTTCTGGGGTTCTTTTCCCCCCTCAGTGCCTAGCTCATGAAAGATGATCAAAAATCGTTGGGGAATTAAGTGATTTATTTTTTTATCCTCATATCCACAGTTTTTCTGCACACTTCTGTCCATGGTGACCACGTTTTGGATGCTTAATAAATACCTGTGGATAAACTTGCTGAACGTGGTAGTGGGACCCACAGGGGAAAACTGTACGAGAGCAGGTTGATGTTGGCTGATGAAGGGCACAGCTTCACCTCCGTTGAGATTGGTCATCTGTAACGTTTCCCCAGTGGAAGGTGAATTACTGGCTGATGGAGACTGTACTTGTTTATTGCCATATCCTGGATTAGCTGAACTGGGTAAGGTACACAGAAGGTGCACAGCACACATTCTTTGTTGAAGGAGGCTGTCTAGGCTCCTGGTAACTCATCTCCATGGTGCACTTAGGAAGAGCATTGAACTCAGGGACTTGGGCGTGGTCTCTGGTCTCTGGGAGTTAGGAATCAGGCTGAACTTGCAGATTTCCAAGGGTTCCACATATTGGTCCTCAAACTTCATTTCTTACTCTTGCTAACAGGCTGGGTGTATTATTCTCCACAAGCTTTGCTTTATCATTTGCTGCCTCAACTTAGTTTATAATGTGTGCCTCTGTGTTGAAAACCCTAACTGTGCTTAGAACTCTCTGGAATCCCACACACATCCCAGCGCTGTCTTGCCTAGCCTCCTGTAGCTGGGGCAACACTTCCACCTGTCACTAGACGGTGTTTGGGGAAGGGACACGACTGTGTGCTGCATTACTTTCGAAGTAGGCAGGTAGTGCCCTTGATCCCAAAAGGGAAGAAGTGAGTTAGCAGTGACTTCAGCACTTACCATACCCTCACGCTTTTATCTTCTGTTAGTCCTGTCTCCCCACTGAAATGGAGAGCTGGGAGGCAGGCCGTGGGGTTAGGCCTCCTCCTGTGGGTCTTGGTGTGGCACTGGGCTCCTGGAACGTCAGAGTGCCTCGAAATGGGGAAGGGGAAGGGACTTTCAGGCAGGAACTGACTTGGTGAACCAGCAGCCAGGTTGTGTGGAGGCAGTTAAGAACAAGTGGTCTGCTTTTCTGTAATGGTTTTTTCCTAATCTAATGCTGAAATGAATTTCTCTGCTTATGGAAAGGTAAATACATTAATTGTCACCTGCTTGTTAAGAATTTTAGAATGATCAACATATTGGAAAGCATTTTCGTGTAAGAGGTAAAGAGCATCCTGAAAATCTTAACTCTGAGTGTTG
This sequence comes from Neogale vison, assembly GCF_020171115.1. Lineage (NCBI taxonomy): Eukaryota > Metazoa > Chordata > Mammalia > Carnivora > Mustelidae > Neogale > Neogale vison. Next base: position 45,124,783 of record NC_058093.1, read on the forward strand.
TTTTCACAAGTCACCACAGAATTTAGTAATTTAGCCATAGCTAAACTGTTTCTTTCATAAATCGAAGCATTGATCTTGTAAGTTTAATGTTTCTGGTCCCTTTGCTTGCCAGCAATGTAGGAAAACCTCAGAAGAGACAAAATGAAAAGGCTCTAGGAGTATGAAGTGTAGGATACTCTTTTTTTTTTAAATTTTTTTTATTTTTTTTTCCAATTTATTTATTTTCAGAAAAACAGTATTCATTATTTTTTCACCACACCCAGTGCTCCATGCAAGCCGTGCCCTCTATAATACCCACCACCTGGTACCCCAACCTCCCACCCCCCCGCCACTTCAAACCCCTCAGACTGTTTTTCAGAGTCCATAGTCTCTCATGGTTCACCTCCCCTTCCAATTTACCTAAATTCCCTACTCCTCTCTAACGCCCCTTGTCCTCCATGCTATTTGTTATGCTCCACAAATAAGTGAAACCATATGATAATTGACTCTCTCTGCTTGACGTATTTCACTCAGCATAATCTCTTCCAGTCCCGTCCATGTTGCTACAAAAGTTGGGTATTCATCCTTTCTGATGGAGGCATAATACTCCATAGTGTATATGGACCACATCTTCCTTATCCATTCATCCGTTGAAGGGCATCTTGGTTCTTTCCATAGTTTGGCGACCGTGGCCATTGCTGCTATAAACATTGGGGTACAGATGGCCCTTCTTTTCACGACATCTGTATCTTTGGGGTAAATACCCAGGAGTGCAATTGCAGGGTCGTAGGGAAACTCTATTTTTAATTTCTTGAGGAATCTCCACACTGTTCTCCAAAGAGGCTGCACCAACTTGCATTCCCACCAACAGTGTAAGAGGGTTCCCCTTTCTCCACATCCTCTCCAACACATGTTGTTTCCTGTTTTGTTAATTTTGGCCATTCTAACTGGTGTAAGGTGATATCTCAATGTGGTTTTAATTTGAATCTCCCTGAGGGCTAATGATGATGAGCATTTTTTCATGTGTCTGATAGCCATTTGTATGTCTTGATTGGAGAAGTGTCTGTTCATATCTTCTTCCCATTTTTTGATGTGTTTGTCTGTTTCGTGTGTACTCTTAATATTCCGTCTGTCTTCTCAGGAGAAATGATAGCACGGCTCTTAGGTAGTTGATGAGAGTGAGAGCCAGCTTACTAGTGAGGCGTGCTTGGTCTCGGAGAAATTGCCTCATGTTAGCATGGGACTGTCCATTTTCCAACGAACATGACTTGCATGAATACATGTGCTTTAATTCCACCCACAACACACACGTAGGTATATTCATCCTTCTTGCATACAGGGCAGCTGGCACTTGCCTTTCTGGTTTATTTTTGGGGAAAAAAAAAAAGAAAAGAAAAGAAAAGAAGAAAAAAGCTTGTTGCTACTCATTTTGTTGACTTTACAGGGACTGCTTGCATTTTGAAAAGCCTTGATCTGAGAGAACGAGGAGCTTGGCTATCTGTGGGCGTGGGGAGGAACAGGGAAAATCACCACCCCTAAAGCTGGTTCAGGGTAATGGGGAGCTACAGGCTGACCGAGGGGAGGGACAGGAAGGGAGAAAACAAAAGTGACAATTACACAGAGCATCCCCCTGTTGTAGTAAAGTGTGTGAGAAGAACTTTCCGTCCAGGCTCAAAACCCAGGCTGAGAGATTCCTGTTCTTTCCAAAGTCCATTCTCACTCTTGGGCCTGAGTGACCCTCGTAAGATACTGTTCCCCTGCCTCTGAACCTTTCAGGGCCTCCTCGGAGTCCTAGGTGAAAGTCCGTATTCTTGGTGGCTTTGACAGCCATCTGGATCAGGCCCGGCCTGACACTGGCCCTGCCAGACTCTGGCCTCAGACTCCTCCTGCACTGAACTTGTTCTGCTCTCTTGAACAGGACCTTCTGGGCCCAGGACCTTTTGTAGGGATTGTTTAGCCTGGCACATGGGTCCTAAACACCCCTGCCTGCCCCTCAGCCCGTCGGCTCAGTGTAGATCCAGCGTCTTCTGGTAAACTTCCCCTGACACCCTGGCCCCTCCTATGTTCGGACCAGGGACTGATCCTGTCCTCCCTCAGCATTCTGCAGGTCTGTTGCAGTGTTTACCCGTCCACACTTCCAGGCTGGGTTCCGCCTGTGTAAGGTCTCCCCAACAGTAGACACTTAAAAGCTGGCTGAGTTACGTGGGAGGGAGTTAAATCCTGGATATGGACAGACTCCGGCAGCTCTGACGGTGTGCGGTTCCGGGGCTGAGGCTGACACAGAGGCTGCCGTGATAGGTGCTGACCACGGCCTTGATCTTTTGAAGGTGATTAGGATGACCGGTTTCATGAAGGGCCTCTACACAGACGCTGAGATGAAGTCCGATAACGTTAAGGTAGGCCGGGGGGCGGGGGGCACCCCTCATCCTTACAGTGGATCTGTATCGTTTATATGCTGAGGGGTGTTGAAATACAAGGTTGATTAATTAATGAATTGTGCTATACTCTTTCTCATTTCATTTTCTTATTCTTGCCAGCTGCATATCCTGCTAATTTTATCGACTGAGAAAGGGAACTAGTGTTTTAAAGGTCCCTGCTAGCCTCCCACCTCAAACTAAATGCTTTATTTGTTTTTCTTTTGTTACAAAGAGTGAATATTTCCACATCTGACATACTTTAAATAGTAAGTGTGCCTGTTAAGCAAACTGAAGATGATGGAGACTTTCTTGGATGGGTTTTTCATTTGTATTTTAAATGGAAATCTTTCAGGATAAAGATGCAAAAATTAGCTTCCTTCAGAAGGCCATAGACGTGGTGGTGATGGTTTCAGGAGAGCCACTGTCAGCAAAGCCAGCGCGGATCGTGGCCGGGCACGAGCCTGAAAGAACAAACGAGCTGCTGCAGAGAATTGGCAGATGCTGTCTCAGCAAGGTAACACGGAGGGGCCAGAACGCAGATGCAGCAGTCCTGAGAGACAAGGCGGGGTGACAGGCACTCGCAGGGTGGGGGACAGTGTGTCTGAGGAGGGAGCCCTGGGTGGTGTCTGCCAAGCGCAGTGCTTTGGCCTCAGAGATCCAGAAGGACTGAGTCAGAACTATACAGTGAAACAAAGGTCTGCCATACCAGGTTCTTCAGGTGCTAAGAATTAATGAGGGAACTTTGTGGACACTGGCTCTTGGTGGGGGTGGCATGCCCAGCGGCCAAGCCCTGCTGGCTTTCTCCTTTAGAGCCTCCTTCCAGGGCAGGGGCTAGGGGCTGGATAACTTGCTGGGCTGCTTCCTCGGAGCTTATGGCATGGCCCTGTACTCTGTCTGCCTTTGCAGCCTTTTGTGTCTGCTTCTTTCCTTCCATTCCTTCCTTCCTCTCTTCTCTCTCCTCTCTGCCCTCTGTTTTTCCAATCCTTTTCCTTCTGGCTACTAACAGCAGAGCTGCGCTGCCTTCAGAGAAAGCCGGTGTCACTACATAGGGAGTGATTCTCTACTTCCTGAGATCCTCATTGTGGGTTGGAGACTTGGCCTTTCTGCTTAGATCCAGCCCAGGCCATGCTTACTAGGGACGCCAGAGGGCATCTCGGCTTGGTGATGCCAGCCGGGCATCTCCAGGGCCTTTCTTCTTTGTGGGATCTAAGTCGGAGGGCAGAGCTAATCTGGCCCTTCGTGTACCTGATGGGTTGTGGGCTGGGCTAACCTTCCATGTTTCCAAAATAGGCAAGAGGGTGGGTTTCAGCCTGCCATGGCAGGGGTGGGGGTGAGGATGGGGATGGGAGCTTGTGGCATCAAGGAGGCCTCCAGTGTGTCCTACCCTGATCTCCATCCAGATCTCAGGTTCGGAGGCACACAGCTGATTTCGCCCATGCCCTGGCTTCGTCCCCGGTCCCCACCCCTGCATCCTTCCTGTTACTTTTTTTTCAAAACACTTTTGACTCCCACATTCCCCGCTTCATCCTTTGCCAGCTTCCTGTTGCCTGTGGGCACAGCCAGCTCTGTGACCTGGCTCACAAGGGTCCTCGAGCTGCTGCTAGCCCCTCCCCTCCTCTCTCAGCTCCTACACCTGCGCCTGGACGCTGAGGTCCCTGGGCTTGGTCATGCCCTTCGTTTATTCGTCTGGCTTTGGTGGTGGATAGGTTGTTTCCCGGAACCCTGGCCTTTCCTCTCTCCGCGGCTGGGTAGGCACACTGGTGTTTAGCTGCCGCATCTGTCCTCTCCTCCGAAACCCAGTGTGTCCTCAGCATGACATCTGGTGCCCGGTGTGATGGTCGCTTCGTGTATCCTTGGGGAGCAAGTGAGCATGTCAGTAAGAGGGATGCCTGCCCGGAGGTGTTGGAAGCTTCTGCGTGGAGTCAGGGAGGTCGTGGGAGGGTTTTGGATTCAGTCGAGTTTGAGTCAGATCATTCTGGGAGACCCTTTCAGTGCTGGGCCTTTGCGATCCTGCGGGAACCATGTGGCATCTGTGGAGTCACGCGCGGTAGCCGTGTTGTCCTTCAATGACACGCATGTCTACACTTGAGCCAGTTCGGGGGGATTGAAGTGGGATTTGCTTAGCTTGGGTCGACTCTGCTGGTCATGTCCGGAGTGGTATACTTGGTGACTGATAACAGCATTTCCTTCTAGTAGCTTATCCTTTGACTTTCACGTCCATGTGTTTAACGTGTTTAGTGAACTGCCCACGAATGTGGACACTTGCTTTGGTCTCTTGTGCTGATCTTGTTTTCACCTTGTGTTCCATTTCCTCCCATTCGGACCACAAGCTCTCCAGCGACGAGGCGGTGAAGAGAGTGTTAGCTGGAGAGAAGGGGGATCTGAAGGGAAGGTCCTCACTGATGTCAAAATCTCAGGAACTGGACAATAAGAATGCACAAGAAGAAGAGCCCAGAGTTCATAAAGATAAAGAGGTGAGTTGCAGGTTGCACATATTTGAAAATATTTGAAAAATAATGAGTCTTTCTAGAGTTCAGGTAAAGACATTTTAAAAAAAAAGTGATATTGTTGTTTGACCTTTTCAGGATAAAAGGAACTCTGAAATTAATGAGAGGAGTATAAGCAGAGATCGGAAACAGAAAGAAGAAGTGAAGGAAGAAAGCAAAGCAGGAGAGAAGGACAAAGAGAAGGAGAAGACGAAGGAGAACGACCGTGAGAGACATAAAGATGCTGAACGAGACAAGCACCGAGATGGGGAGAGAGAACGAGCCAGAAACCGGACCAAGCAGGACAGAGACCGAGGCAACAGAGACCGCGACAAAGACCTGGACCATGAGAGAGAGAGAAGGAATGAGGGAGGAAAGGAGAAAGAGAGGTGGAAAGACCGGGAGAGAGAGCGTGAGCGAGACAAGGCCCGGGACAGGGACAGGGACAGGCGGAAGCTGAAGGATGGGGAGCACTCCAGGGACCCTGACAGGGAGAAGAGCAGAGAGCATGACAAACCTGAGAAAAAGGTAAAGTCCTGCTTGAAAACCTCTGTCTTTAAGAAGAGTTTGTATTATTCTCAAAGGTGTTTCCTATCTTTGTCGCAGTGCGATGGGGACTCTGCTTCTCTCCAGCGCTATGGTAAAGTGATGCCACTCGGGCATTCCCAGTAGAAACCCAAACGGACACCAGTTTTGCAGGGGTTCTGAGCCTCTGGCTGCATGTGTGCATCTGGGTGCTTTTTGAAGATGGGGGGCCCACCCTGTATCTATAGGAGCAGTCCTTCCAAGCTGCCTGGGTTGTGTATGTGCTCCTGGGCATGGCTGAATGTACGGAGCCTCAGGGCGCCTCTCTAGGTCTTGTGGGTGTCAGCAGATATGTACAAGACTTCCGATTACTGTAATTTTTGCTTAATTAAATTTTCAGGTAAATTTGTGTTTGGCCAGAAATTTTGTTCAGTTGCTGTGTTTTCTAAATGTGCAAGTTACTTTTGGGTTCACTATAGGTGGTTCAGGTCTCCGTTAGGGGCTGGCCCTGCACATGGCTGTTCTCATGGGGACAGTATGTTACAGAGTGTCTCTAGAGGGTTGTGAAACTCTCTTGGTGTCCAGCTGCCAGGAAGGAGGGAGTGGAGGTCTGGACAGATTCAGGGTCAGAAGCGTGGGGAGGGGTGGGGCCTGTGCAGCACTCATGACTCCTGCGGTGAAGGACCAGGTGTCCAGCTGGTGGTGTGGTGCCCCTCACCCTAAGGGGACAGCAGGCTGGGCTGCGCAGAGCCTGGTGCCTCCAACAGGAAGTTTCAGAGCCATCGTTGAGCTTGATGGTCAACCCTTGCTTTTCAGTCTTCACCGGGCACAAGGTCTGCGGCCTAGTCTCTTCTAGGCCTTTCGTCAGGACGTGTTGGTCAGAGACTTGACTGTGGCTCTGAGCTGGGGCTTGTGGGTGCCCTGTACTTCCCTTTGGGAATATTTCCTGATGGAGAGTCTGAAGCTTTTGCCTGAGGAGAATCCTCTGTTGGAAAGTTGCCCCCTCCCCCCGCCCCATAATGAGCTGTGGCTGTGTTACCTGGTGGCTGGCAGTTTCTCTTGTTCACTCCTTCCCCTGTTCCAGATTTCCCCCTGTTTTATGGGGGCGTATCCAAGAGATTTGGCCTGGCGTGGGCATCCCACAGGTCCTGCTGTCCCAGAGTTTCCTGGGAGGTGCTGCCCCAACCCCCTTGACCCCGGCCTGCCCTACTGGAATGATCCGATGGCCCTTGTGGAAGCAGGCAGCGTACCAGCTGCGGAAGCTCAGGCCTGGAGGGGGACGGATGCTCGTAAGGAAAGGGTGCTCTTACTGCTGCTCAGCAAGAAACTGAACCTCCATGTGGTTTTAGGTGTCACAGATTTGAGGAATTCTAAGAATATGATGAATTTTTTTCTTAACAGTCCTCAAGCTCAGGGGAGGTGTCCAAAAAGATGCCAGATGGATCTTTGAAAGACTCCAAAGCTGAAACAGAGGTAAACTTTGAAGAATAACTTCCAGAGACATAAACCATGGCTGTGTTGACGTGGTGACACCATGCTGTGGTCTTCTCTAGTCTGTGGGGACCCTGGGGTGCGGGGGATGTGGTGTAGGCTCATGCATGAGCCCTAATTTCTATGCTGGGCTCTGGGTTTCCCTTATATACTTATTTGACGGGTATGACCTGGGGTACAGAGGGATGCGGGAGTCATTTGGGAGAGGGTCTGGGTGAGGATCCAGTCTCCAGGCAGGCTGGGACAGCTAGGCTGCCAGAGGGATCCCTCCGAGTTCTGTTTTGCCTGTGTGAGGTCTGGTGGCGTATGTCCTGTGGCCGGAGCAGATCGTCTCCCTGCCTCCAGGCCCTGGAGGTTCGACTCAGGCCAACTTCCCTAAAGCACTTTGTACTTCTGGGGACGTGTCCAGGTAGCTGCAAGGAAGGTGGACTGGGTGTGACACAGAGGCTGGGAGGCCAGTTAGGAGGGAGTTATGGCAGGCTGAGCAAAACCTTAGGGCTGCTGTGTGCTCGGTTTGAACACGTGTGTGTTTGCACCCAGAGCTGTCACGATGCATGTGAATAATTAGCAGATAGCAAGGGAGATGGGGTCCTCATAAACATATCCGGTAAGACCATACTCAGTGTAGTTGACGGGTTGCTGGGCTTTGGACTGCTTTGCAGAAAGAAGGATTTCTGAATTTAGAATAAGGGAGGCCTGAGTGTCCTCTGTTCACCCTCAGGTCTGGGCTGCTGAGCTGTGCGGAGTTAGTGGTTGGTGTGTCCTATTGCCTCTTTGTTCTTCCTCGAGCAGCATCTGCATAGTAAATCTCGATGCACTGCTGTGTCGTGCCTCAACTAATTCTGTCTGTTCTCCTTTCTTTAAGACCGAGCTTTCCACTAGAGCGTCCAGGTCAGTGGCAACAAAAGCATCAAAACGGCGATCCAAAAATGCAGTGGAAGGTACTGAGGATTTATCATATAAGGAGCTGAAAATATGGGTATTAATCATAGTATCTGGTAGAAAAACCACCGTGTGGTCAGAATGCAGATCTGCCATTGAGGGGAACAAAGACTATGTGAAAAGGATGAAGATGTCTCCCTTTCTCTCTCCCTCTCTCACATGCATACACACACACCCACGTGCGTGCCAGTGTACATTTGTGAGCACGTGACACCAGCGGCAGAGTACCACCTCTTTGCTAGAGATCTGTTACAATCTAAAAGATGCGATCGAGGTGTAACTTTCCAGAAATAGCTATCAGTCACCCTTGTTTTGTTGACTCTTGTCTTTGAAGTGGTGGCTCAGTGCAATCCTGACTCAGTGGCCAGCAAGGACTTGGGGTGCGGGGATCACTCGTAGGTGATGTTCCTGCATTTCAAAACAGCTGGTCCCATCTCCTGGGAGTCGTGCTCCTAAGATCTGAGGTTGAAGTGAGCAGGCCTGGCCGGGGGTTTGCTTGAGGGTCGCACCAGTTCAGCCCAACCAGCACGCAGGACAGGAGGGTCCATCCAGGGCAGGCAAGTGCTGCTGGGGACCAGTGCTGTTGCAGGTTTTCAGATGAAGTGTGAGGTTACTCTGAGCAGTGGTAATATCTGAAATGGGGTCCTTTTTCTAAACTGTTAGAGCAACGTGGCAGGAGAACCATGGTTGGAATTTCTCCTTCAGAATAGTACATAATGCTTTCATGAGCTTTTCCCTCTGTGGGCCATCTCCAGAGACAGGTTCCCCAGGGAGGCCTGGCACAGAGGGCAGGGACGTTGGCTGTGTCGGCTATGGGGTATGTTGACCAAACCCTCTGCCCTATGCCTTTTCCATAGGTTTCCAAGGCTTGCTGAGTCTGGGAGGTGAAAAATGAGCAGTGCTAGCTCTTTTGAATTGCTAGGGAAATTGTGCATTTTTATGTGTGTTCATAATTTTTATTGACTCCTCGGGCTTGTCTGTCCTTTGCAGGGTTCCTCACTGCTGTGCTGGCCGTTGCAGTATTATTCTTAGTTTGCATAAGCTCACTGTATGTTAAGAACATCTGCCAGTTTTTACATGAGTGTTTCCCCCCCACCCCGAAGTTCATTTCTACTCATTATGTTAGTTCCTGACTTGCCTGAGTGTTTAATTTTTTTTTTTTTAAAGATTGTATTTATTTATTTGACAGAGAGAGTCACAAGTAGATGGAGAGGCAGGCAGAGAGAGAGAGAGGGAAGCAGGCTCCCTGCTGAGCAGAGAGCCCGATATGGGACTCGATCCCAGGACCCTGAGATCATGACCTGAGCCGAAGGCAGCGGCTTAACCCACTGAGCCACCCAGGCGCCCCTGAGTGTTTAATTTTTATGCACTGGAAGTGACCAGTCTTTTTTTTTGGTGGTTTATCCAGAGATTTGAGAGATGAAGATTTGTGTTTTGTCATGCATTTTTGTACTTAATCTTTTTAGTTAGTTATTATTTTAATTCATGCTATAAGGTGATGTTTATTTTTTCAGAGTAACTCATCAGGTGTTCCAGAATCATTCATTTGAAGCCATTTTATGTGTTTATTCTTCTAGATTATTTTAAAACCATTGAGCCAAAGAATCTCCCCTCCCATAAACAGAACTAATAAACTGATCAGGTTTGTGTTGGACCCATGTTAAACTTACGCTTTCCGGATTTGGGGAAGATTGGATATTTCTGACCCCAAGTTAGTATGGGCGTTTCCTCGCGCACGTGTGGGGCTGTGTCTGTTCGTCCTGGATCACGACAGTTTGTTTTTGGTTGGTTTCAAAGTGGCATCTCCTTCTCCTTGTCCGTTCCTCTGGTGACTGCTGGAGTGTAGAAGCGTCGTGGACTGCGGTCCCTGTGCTGCAGACTCGCCTTGTGTTCAGTCGTAGCCCGTAGAAGCGTCGTGGACTGCGGTCCCTGCGCTGCAGACTCGCCTTGTGTTCAGTCGTAGCCCGCAGCTCTTCTGTCGAATTGTGTCTTTTGGTAAGCTGACAGTTGCTATTGTCTGCTTTTCTAGTATCTTGGCGTGTGCATCTGAGTTTGCTGGCGAGCGGGCTGCCCACAGGCTCCTTTTCTGTGGCCACTAAGAGAGATGATCACTGCGGTTTGCAGCCTTCCTGATACTAGCCTTCTTGAGCCAACAAGCTGATGGCTCGCCCTGCTGGTGAGCTGGGCGCAGATCTCATGGTGCGGCCGCACCCAGTACAACCTGTGCTCCACCCTGACCTTCTGCCTGACTTTAATGGGTCACATTTGGGCGACTGTCCAGCATCTGGCAGGAGGGGGAGGCACCCCGCGGCCCGAGGGGATCAGCCTTGCATTTACTGGAGTGTGGGGTATCCTGTTTGTTAAACATATTTAGAATCTTAAAGCTATTCTAGGATCTCTATAGAATCCAAAAAACATTCTTCTCAAAAGTACAATATTTTTGATTTGTTGTTAAGTGGCAATTATAGCAGAATAAGGTACTAAGAATGAGTATACTTAGTATGAATTACAGCATTATGAATTAAGCTTAATATGTACTTTCATTATGCAATTTCGTATCAGGAAGAAGGGGCTCTAGAGCTAGTGAAAATAGTCTTTCCCCTGAAAAAGAACATAACTCTTCCTACAGTAAAGCTAAGAAGGAGCACACCGTGAAGCAGCTTGGTAAGACGATGCAGGCCCCAGAGGGGCTGCGACTGTTGGGGAGTTGGCACCTTGCTTCCCTTTGACCACCGAGCAGGTGGAGCCCTGTGGGGGGCTGCCCTGCTGGACATGGGGCTTGGGCCCAGAGCGGAGCAGGGGCAGAAGGGCCGTGAGCCTTGCCCGCTGAGTCGCGGGGCCACCCCAGCCACCAGCCTAGCATGGATCAGTCACGGGCTGCGATTTTGTACTCGGGTCTGCCCTTCTTTGTTCTGCAGCTATTGATGGAGGACCTGCCCTTTTTTTTTTTTTTTTTTAAAGATTTTATTTATTTATTTGTCAGAGAGCGAGCGAGAGCGAGCACAGGCAGACAGAGTGGCAGGCAGAGTCAGAGGGAGAAGCAGGCTCCCTGCGGAGCAAGGAGCCCGATGTGGGACTCGATCCCAGGACGCTGGGATCATGACCTGAGCCGAAGGCAGCTGCCTAACCAACTGAGCCACCCAGGCGTCCCAGGATCTGCCCTTTTGAGTGCACAGTGTGGAGGGACTGGACAGATAATCAGGAGACCACAGGGTGTGCCCTTCCACGTTAGCCATGAGTCTTCTGATGTCAAATGTAGGAGCGGGTGCACAGGCGGAGAGGCTCTGGGGAGGGGATGTCTGGACAGAGAATTGAGTGGGGGAAGGAGGATCTGTGAGTGTCTAGGCTGGGGCAGAGGCCCTGAGCTGGGGACAGCCTTGCCTGTTGGAGGGCGGGAGGCCTGGCAGTGAGGCTGGGTGGGGAGGCAAAGCGATAGGGTCTGCAGGAATAGGCAGGCCCGAGGCGTTGGGCCATGCAGGCTGAGAGTTTTGTAGTGAGTGTGAGTAGACATCCTCGGAGGACAGTAAGCAGGACTGAGGCATGACTGGTCAGATGTTAGAAACATCCCCTTTTCAGAATGTGGAGGCAAGTATAGAGGCCAGACAGCGGTTCGTGTCCCAGTGAGACTGACAGCCGGGACCTGAGCGTCACTGCTGAGGATGTGCTCAATGGAAGGGATAAGAGTCGCTGTGACTAGATGCCCTTGTTAGAGGAGAGTGCACAGCGAGAAGACCCATGGCGGGGTCTGGGCACCCAGGGGGTGCTGTTGCTGGAGTGTGAAGGCTTTGGGGGAAGCCTGTTTGCTGGGCTGGGGGGCAGTGCCAGGAATTCTCACACGTGGAATGTGAGGCATCCACTACCGCATGGCCCGGCAGTGTGTCCAGACAAGAGTGGAGCTGGAGGCCTGCTCTTCAGGGAGGGAGTTGGGGCGACTGAAGGTAAAATCAAAGAAGTTGGGGGGTTTTCCCATGATGGTGTTTCCTGCTGTCACATGAAGATCCATGTGAAGTTAGTGTAGGGGAGCGTGGAGATCAAGACAGTGAGCCCCAGAGCCGGCCAAGACCCATGGCGAGGGGCAGTCCAGCCCGTGGTCCTGGTCAGAGAGCCCCGGGAGGGAGGAGTGGTGGTCAGGGGCGTGTCCTGGGACCTTGGAGGGGACCAGGTAGTGTGAGCCTGGTGTAAACCCCTGTTTGCCTGACCAGAGCCTCCCACAGGCAAAAACCTCTGCAGTATTTTAATCTATCACTATTTTACATCAGGAAGAAAGGAAGATAATATTTCAGCTAAAATGTTAGATCCTGTAGTGTCTGGATTAAATCATGAAGCAGATCAGGAAACTACGACTTCAGAAATTGGTAAGAAAAAGATACTCTTTAGTTTATATTTCTCAGCACCTTGATATGAAATATTTATCTCTCAACATAATTGTATATATATTTTAAGATTTTATTTATTTGAGAGAGAGAGTGTGTGAGAGAGAATATGAGAGGGGAGAAGGTCAGAGGGAGAAGCAGACTCCCCCGTGGAGCTGGGAGCCCAATGCAGGACCCGATCTCGGGACTCTGGGATCATGACCTGAGCCAAAAGCAGTGGTGTAACCAACTGAGCCACCCAGGTACCCCAATAAAAAAAAGAGAATTTTTTTATTCTTCTAACCACAGGATAGTGAAGATCAGAAATGACTTGATACACCACTTGCTTTAATTTCCTAAATTATATGAGAAAGATTAACTCAGTTTTATTTAACTCTTACGTGCCTTTCTAGGTGTGACTTCCTTTCACATCTAGATAAAGATGCTTTCCTTATCTTGCTGTTGGGATTCTGCATGGTGATGTGATGGTCAGAGAGAGAAATGGTCGTTCAGCTCTCCCATTCTGCTCTGCTGTGTTGTATTAAGAAAATGCCCCATAATAAGGATTTTAAGGTGCTTGCCAGGGCACGTTGGGGAGGTTGTTCCCCGTGGCAGGCGGTGCAAGGGGTATGCGTGCATCCCTACCCTGGAGCAGTGAGACGTGTGAACTGGGGATTTCAGATGGCTGATCCTTGATGAAGAGCAGAATTTGCTGTGATGTCAAACTAAATTCTTAAGAAATACTAAAAATCTTGAGTGACATATAGTGGAAAATAGAGTGTAAATCTTGACTCCAGGAAAAGATAAGAATTTGTCTAGGCTGAACTTGTATCTTTTTGACTTTCAAAAATTCTGTGCGTATAGCTAGGATCATGGGAAGCACATCTTCTGGGTACACGCTTTCCCTTTAAGAGGTTGGGCCCCTGAGAGCAGCTGTGTTTTTGGTCAGGGCAGCTGCTTTGTCCTGTGTTCCCTGGGCTCAGCAGGGGCACAGGGAAAGGTGGGCCTCTTGAGAGGTCGTCCCCACTGATCTTATTCTGAGCAGGTCAGCTTTTCATGGTTTATGTAGGTCCTCAGTGGTGTGTGGTGACTGGTGTGGGGTGACTGGGACTGGGGGTGCCGAATGGGAGCAGAGGATGAGTTCTCTCTCACTTGACCTCGGGCTTGCACTGGGGGGCCTTGTCTGGGCTGCAGGCTGGTCCAGTCCAGTCTGAGCAGGGGAAGCACCAGGTGGTCCCTGTGCAGCAGGAGGGGTTTTGGGTAGTGCTGCCCATGTGGGCAGATGTGCCCACATCCCAGACCAGTGGGAAGATCCTGTGCCTCCTGTTTGCCCACCTCTTGGCCTCGAGCTAGCTTCATGGCATGTCCTCTGAGCCACAGTGACCTCGTGGTAAGTGGCTCTTTAAACGCCTGCTGTGCGACTCAGTGAGGTCTGTCCACAAAGTGGCTGGCATGTCGCATGTGTGCCTGGCAGATCTGCTTCGTGGATCCATTTAGTGACTGCAAGCCCCACGTCAGGGTGAGGCATTGCATCCTGGGTTGGTAACGTGGATCCAGAATAAAGTGCAGAGGCCACTCAGACTACAGTAGTACTGACTACTACAGCAGTACCCAGTACTACCAAAGTACCCTCACTTTGTAGACACTACTGACCGCTCAGTGTTCAGGGAGTGAGGTTCTGGGTGGAGGTTCGGGTGGAGCCTGGTGCCATCTGGTGGTCAGAGTGGAGTCCTGCACCCTGTCCTGGTGGTCCTGTGACCCCTGGTGCCTCCTCCCCTCTCCCTGCCTCTGCCTGGGCCCTGGGTCCCTGTTATCACTGTCAGTCACTGTCATGCCAGTGACAGAGGTCACCTGTGCTGCCAGTCATTTGACTTTGGGATTCAGGGTTTGTCGGCAATTGTCACAGCTGCGGAGTTTCTCACTGAGTGTGATTTCCAGGAGCAGTGCTGCTGGGCCTGGTCTGGTAGCCTTTCCTCCTGCTTGCCCTTCACCTTGAGCTGGTGCATATCAGCCTCACCGTGCCCCCGCTGTCCCTGGGTCTGACGGTGGCCGCAGGGCCGTCACAGGACCACCTGTGTGCTTCCTCTTTCAGGGACACTGAAGAGCTCAACAAGGAAATTACCCATTTCTTTCTCAAACACGAGCCACTTCTTCCCTGCTCCATCTTGGAACGCTTGTGGCGTGATGAGCCTCGTTCTGTTTACAGTCGTTCGACGGTCCAGGTTCTCCTGGAACGCTGTGCCGTCTGCGTCTTCAACTTGCTTGGCTTCTGTCACTTAGGTCATTTTGTCCAGTTGTGTAAAGGTTTTTACTATGAAAATGCACAGGAGTAGGAAGAACTTTGAACCCTCTCTGACCCCTCACACAGATTCAGCGGTTCTCATGTCTCATCATACGTGCGTTGTCTAGAGCCATATCTTTTTATGAATGATTTCAAAGTCTGTTAAACATCCTGACACTTTATTTTTATTTTTTTATTTTTTTCATCCTGACACTTTAAATACTTCAGTATCAGCTCGGAAAACAAGAGAGATGTGCTGGGACACGAGCCAACATGGTTCTCTGTAGCAGGGTTACTGTTACCCGGTAGTGTCGAAATCTTCATGTTTCCGAAGCGTTATTTTAAAACAAAAAACAAAAGACAAGAAACAGGGTTCCATTAAGATGAATACACTGTATGTTTTTTATTCTTTTACTTTTTAAATGACTTGAATCTCCAGTCCCCTGACCCCATATGCTCTTGTCTTACTTTTTCAGTCTAGTGCGCTGGCTATGGAAGAGATGAGGTGGCCAACCTTGTAGAATGCTCCACCCTCTGGACACTCATCCATTTCCTTGTGATGTCACTTCACTTACGACAGTCCTCTCCCCCTGCTTCTCCCCATGTTTCTGTTTGATCTAAAGGCCTCATTAGCTTTGGGTTGAACATCTGGCTTCATTCTGACCCGACATAGGCCAGCTGTGCCTTTATCTTGTGTTCTGTCTGGTTAAACTAGTGCTTCCGTGTCCCGTAACAGGATGCTCAGACTGGTCGCTGGGCCAGGCGGAGCCCCTTGTTGTAGGGCCTGGGTATCTGTTCGCGTTTACACTTCGATGTCACTGGCAGCCCTGTGCTGTGAGCATCTGCACAGCACGCAGGCAGAGTGGGAAGCGGCTTGGGCGGTGTGGGGGGCTCTACCTGGTGAGTTTCAGGGATGATGACTGACAGGCAGGCACTTGGCCAGGCACAGTGCTCCCTGCTTTATAAAGCACACGTTCCCATTACCGGAGCGCCATAAACTGGGGGAAACCGAGGCTCTGAAGAGGCGAGGAGCGCACTCAAGCTAGAAAATCAGGACGCCAGGACCACACCCTTCCCGGATGGGTTCATTCATTCCCGGTGATTCGGACAACAGATTTTTTTTGCTACTTCATAATAATTTTTATTTTTTAAGGGTGTGTTATTTCTTTTCTTTAAAGCTTTTATTTTGCAGACTGGTTAATCTGTCCTCTGATTAGGAATTGATTGTGGTATTATCAGAACGTATAGTCTGTTTTTCTGTGTGTATTGGAGTTTTAGTAAAGCTTACTTAAGAATATTAGGAAAGATATTAAAACGACCATCATAGGCCTCTCAAAAAAAAGTGCCACTAGACCTTTGAAGAGAGGAATGGTGCAGAGTGTCATCAGTCCCTTTGGGCTTTGGACAGAAGATGTTGCATTTGGAAGTTAGTTATTGTGCTGTTAGTTTTGAATGGTGTAGGAAATTTTTGACACTTTCAAATAAAATGTAACAATCTAAAATTTTTGCATGTTTTCTTTTAAAATATAGTTGCCAAGCTTATGTTTATTTTTACATTTTAGAGTTTAGTATTTCATAGTGATTCTTTGACTACCTTAGATTTAATAAATAATTACTTGAATCACTGTTTAAATGATCATTTTTATAGATTGAAAAAAATTTCCTTAGAAAATTATGTCATCTACTCTGTGAGGTTCTATTACATAAATTCAGTTCTTTGATAATGATAGGTTGATTCTGATATAAACTGTTTATTTGAATACTTTTAAGAAATTATAAGATTGTATTTTAGGAAAGGGAACATTTTTTGAATTTTATTTTTGTCTTCTCCTGGTTTAATTTTAGAGTGGGGGTCCTTTAGTGGTGGATTAGTTTTCTACCCTGAGTCCTACCACATTAAAAATCTTTTCCTGCAGCACCTCCCTGCCCCCTCCTTTATTTTTAATATAAAAAAGGTATTATTTCTCAGGTATTTGATGTTTTTTCGATTTTTATAGACATTGATACATTAGTTAGTAGTTCACGGGGGCTTAGGAGCTTTCAGTGTGACTAGAACTATGAACTGTGGCACAGGAATCTTTCTTTCCCTCCTGCTTTGCTACAGTTGTCACTTACCTGCAGCTTCTCATCTGGGCCTGGCTGCAGTGACGAGGTGGTGGATGGAGACAGGTAGCGTCAGAAAGTTTCTGGAAATGGGGGTAGAGGGACCAGTTTGCTTTGGCTTTGGGGATCCCAACCTCCTCCTGGGCTGAGTGGGCCTGGGGCCTTCTCCTGTTCCGGGCACCCCTTTCCTCTCCTGATCCCACAGCCACAGCTGGGAGGAACATTCTTAGGTCAGGTGTGTGTAAGCTCGCAGTGTGGGAAGGCGTGGACAAGTAGGTGTGCTCTCTGCTGTCGAAGCCTAGAGGACCAGCCTGCCGTGGACATTGTCCTGACTCGTTTTACACTGTTTTCTGTCAGGAACAAAAGAAGCTAATACTAACTCAGCTAGTGTTTCAGATGATAACTCAGCGAGTATGTGGCGGGAGAATGTTGAGCCTGAGCCAACAGTGAAGCAGAAAGGTAAGAAGGACGCCCTGTCTTTGCCCCTTTCCCAGTGAGGGAGTCCGAGCCACTGCACTTGCACGCTGGGGGCACCTCTCTGTGAAGGGGTCTCCGCGGCTCTCTGACCCACATGGGGTCCAGGCCCTGGTTCTTCATACCTGCAGGACCAGATGTGGCAAATGACCCCCTTGTGCCGTCTTACATCAGCCAGGGTAGGGCATGTGGTCCTGCTGTGGTGGCCCCGGCCCCTCCCAGGTCCCCGGTGCTCTCGTGGAGGTTGCATATGAAGCCCGGCAGTGGTGAGAGGCTCCGGACACGAGCTTCGGGGTTTGTTCCGGGGAGGCCCACGGGCCGAACCATGCACCCCCACATTTTTTGTTCAGAGAGGACTCTGAAGCAGCTGGAAACACCGTCCTGACCCAGTGTTTCTCTCTGTAACGTTCTCTGGGTTTCTTCAGCTGTGCCTAGGTGACATTCTGCTTTTGGCACCGTCGTTCCCAGCAGTTACGCTGTGGGGAAGGACACATTTGGGCCCCAGAGCTCCTGGCAGGCGTGGTGGGGTGCTGGCACCCGGTGGCCCAGTGTGTGACACCCCGGGGCCGGCGCCTATCGGTGTGTTTGCCTCGGTGGGCAGAGCCGGCCTGGAGGATGCCCGGAGCTCAAGGGATGTCGCCCCGGCATGGAGGCAGGGAAAGCTCCCGCAGGAGGCTTTGTCCCATATGCATCACGTTAGTTTAGGAGCCTTAGCAGCCTGGGCTGGAGTGGGGTTGGGGGGACGGGCAGGTTCCGGGGTACTTAGGGCAAGGGCTGTGCCAGAGATGGCCCGTGAGTGGCCCGGGGTGGGGTTTCCAGGGCGAGGGAAAGAGGGCCTTCATGCCTTGCTGGAAAGAGGCTGTGCTGGTGAAGGGTCCAGAGAAGACCCAAGTGTCTGGGGGGCAGGAGCCCTTGCCAAAGGGTGGGAGACCCCATCTGTGACAGGGGGGATCTGCTGTGCACACTCTCCCTTTGGGTGTTGGCCCTGAGATCCAGCAGTTGCACATGAACTTGCAGTCTGTCCCCAGCACTGATGGTGGGAGTTTGGAAGAGAACCCCGGGGTCTAGAATCCAGGGCCCCATGTCGCACACTGGCTGCCACATGCTGGGCTCTGTCAAGCACGCTCCAGATGGCGTGGCGTCGAGGAGAGACTCTGCCGCTAGCTGCTCTGGCCCTGGGACAGTGCTGTGTCCCTGGGTCGAGCTCCAGTCCCGCATTGCTGTCACCCCATCCTTACAGTGGTGCTGTCTGGAAACGTGATTTCTAGGCCCCTCCTAACCCACAGTTTGTGAGGCTCTGTGGGTGCTGGGCCGTCCTCTGCTCTGTGCAGTGTGCCTTCTGGGAGGTTCCTGTGTCCCATACCCAGAGGTCCTGCAGGGCCTCCCACTTCCTCTTGCCCCATAGGCCTGGCTTTTCTTCCCAGAGTCACCTTCTTTAGGGCACCATTTGTGTAGGTCTTTGACTAGTAAACAGAGATCTGAAGTTCACCTCAGCAGACAAACTGTGTTGTCTGAGGAGTGCCGTGTGCCCTCGGGAGCCCTGGACCTGGTCCTTGTGTGTGGGATAGGTCCCTGTGTGGAGGTGGGCTTGTAGTTAATGGGGGATGCCCGGCAGCTCCCCGGGGTCCTTGGCTCCGACTTGGACCTGTGCCATCCTGGTGCGTCTGAGGGTTTGGTCCTTTGTCTTAAGTGTGTCATGCAGAGAGTATCCTCTTGGGACTTTTAAGTCCACCCCCCCCCCCCCCGCCACAGTGCTCTCCCGCTCATGTCCTTGTGGCCACGTAGGTCCCATTTGTCCCCAAAACACAGCACTTGAAGAAGGAAGTAGTCCATGGGGAGCTGGGAGATATGTCCTCATTCAGGAGCTGATGGAAGAACCCTTGCTGATGAGTTCAGGAGGGGGAGGGCCCTGCTCGCTGTCACCCCGTCATGGAAGGGGCGTCACACCTTCTCATCCTTCACACTCCCTGGCTTACCAGCTGTTGCCTCATCTCAGATCTCTCTCATTTGTGTCTGTGACCCACTCTCTTCATACTCCTGTTGGCTCTCTTCATTAATAGCATTTTAGAATTCATAGTTTGCTTTGTTCTCTGTCTTTCGATTTTTGAAAATAAAGTCTTGGCAGTGGGACACTAGGAATGGCTATGTGTTCCCTGACAGGTGTCCACTGTTACTTGGTTTGTGTTTTTCCATAGTCCTGCTATTTAATGCACTGAGCTTTACCAACACGGAAGTCACTTTTCTGATGTACCTTATTATTATTATTATTTTTTTTTTTACAGGTGACTCTCCTAGTGATGCAGGTGAGGAACGGCCTGAACTGGGTGTATTTGATATAAATTTTGCATTTGTGTGTAGATACTAACATGTACTCTCAGATTTGTTTTACACACTGAGTTAGTGAAAGTAAATTAAGGAAACATAACTATATTACTTTAAGATTTAGTTTATGTATCCTTTGTTCCAGAAGAATGTATTTCACTTCCGAGAATAAAACGTGTATTTCTAAATTCAAAGTCTGATTTATCCTATTTTCTAAAATACAAAGCCCTTTTACTTAAAATGCAGGAGTAAATTTAAGTGCTTTAGTAGTTAGGGGTTGTTACTTACTGATTTAATTTTTTTATTAAAATGAAGAAAGCTTTACTCAGATTATAAAAACCATTTGGCACATAACCAAAGTAGAGTTTTTTAAATGCAGAAAAATATCAAGAAGGAAGCGAAAAACACTGTTTCTAATCTAAATGAATGTCCATCTAGAACTCCCGTTGTGTGTATATGTGTGTGTGTGTGTGTGTGATTAAATATGTTATTATCCTCAGTTTCGTGTTAGGATGGTGACACTGTTCTTTGCCGAGGGTCTGCTGATGTGACCCACAGTTGACAGTAACAGGTGGTGGGTGGGGAACATCTGGACACACAGATCACACACATCCGTCCCTCTCAGGTTGTATTTCTTTTATGTTAAATTGCTTGACTGGATGAACCTACCTTTTGAATTCCGTTTCTTAAGAAATTGAACCAGTTTGTATTTCCAGGGTTTGAGTGCACCCGTCTCCCCCAATCTTCACTGAATCTAGGCATGAATCGTCTGTTTTATCTTGATGAAAATAAGAGATGAATAAAGCTCATGTATATTTGCAATTATTGGATTGCTATCTTTTCAAGTATTGATTACCTGTTTGTATTTCTTCCTTTGTGAACTGCTCACTGGATTGTCACACTTCAGAAGGAGAAGTTGGACCTTCTGGCCCAGAAAAGCCTGAGGTGTCCGAGAGCTCCGAGCTGCCGGGCGAGCTTCCAGCCAACCTCAGGTCTGTGGGCCCCCGTCCAATGCCCGGGTTGCCACTGCCTGCTGCTTTCTGCACTTCCCACAGTTCGGTTAGTGCTTGAGCTCAGTTATGAGGAAATACTTGTGCAAAGAAAGCAGAAACCATTTAATTTAATTTTCCTGTATTGGATAGAAGTTACTACATATAGGACATTATAAAGATTTAGGGAAATTCATAGTTATGATAAATTATGTTTTGATTACTGAGAGTTACATGATTCCTTTTGAGCCTTAAAATTAATGAAAACATAAGATTAAGAGACGGACACTTTTAAACCTGTCAGATTAACGGGATGTTCTTAACATTCTGCAGAATGTGTCCCGACGAGCATGTTGATGGTGGGAAATTAGTAGTATTGTTGATCTTTGTTTCTTGTTGTCCCTTTGAAATGTCCAAGTGTGTCATGTTCCCTCTTTGGTTTTCCCGTGTTTGGGTTTAGAAGAATACCTCGGCCTGGGAGTGCGAGGCCAGCACCCCCCCGCGTGAAGCGCCAGGACAGCGTGGAGGCGTTAACACCAGACAGGTGAGACCTCTGTGGGGGCGCTGTGCTGGGTGGGGTGAGGGCGGGGCGGGGCCACTGCCAGCTGACTTGTGGGGAAGCCGGTCAGGCCACATGCCCCCGGCCACACACTTAGCTGAAGAGAAAATGTGCTTTATATTTATAGCATAGTGTGGGGGTAGGGGGAGTTATTCTTTGAGAGAAGTTGGGGGCCGGGGGGAGTATTTTTTTTTTTTTTTTTTTGGGAGTATTTTCTAACCATAGAAGCAACAAGGGGGAAAATAGGAAAAAAAAAGATTTCAAGGCTTAATTGCACACAAATATAAGATAAAAGGTCAGAAAGTCATAAAGTATGTGAAAGCAAGCCACAGACAGGGCTCTCTAAGTGTTACAACTATCCCTGTGGATGTAGTGTGATCTTTAGAGGAAAGTACAAGAAATCAAAACATAAAAATAGAAAAATAAAGCAGGCCAGACCGGCATGGTTTAAAATAGAGCAGGAGGCAGGAACTGGGGACAGATGTGGCTGCATTGTAAGGGACACGAAAGATTGATGCAGGAGGTGGCAGGAGGGAGAGGTTGTGAGAACATTACTCTTGACTGTTTGTGAGATGAGGAGACTGGCGCATGTTTCTGGTGATGGGACCGATCTGAGGAGATGGGGAACTGGGGAGGTCGGAGCTGCGGGGGTGCGAAGATTGTTGGAACATCGTCCCCAAGGGGTGGGGGGACACAGAGGGATTGGCTTTGGAGGGGATGGTGCTTGTAAGTGGGTTCTAGAAGCTGACCTCCCTCTCCCCCACTCCAGAGCTCCACTTGTCTTGTGAACCCAGAGCAAGTCTGGGCGGGGAGGCCCAGAGCCCCACTCCCAGAGATCGGGTGAGGGTCCTCATCTGAGGTCTTATCCTCTCCCAACCCCCAGCCTTCTGTGGGGCTATGTCTGGGGACCCCAAGTAGTGTCAGGACTGGGAGGGCCTAGAGGGAATGTTCTTGGCATCTAGCTGGGCAGTGGGGCAGGGGTGAGGTCGAAAGTCCCCCCTCAGACTGGCAACCCCACCCAGAGGACCGTAGGCCCAGAGGTCTGTGGCGTAGCATGCGAAGCAAGAAGCTGGGCTGCCTCTGGTTGCACGTGGTGTGAAGTGCTGCCGTGGACTTTGTTCCCCCACCGTGGGCAGGTGCCTGGTGTGGGCTCTGGGTGGGCACAGAGACAGAAATGTGGGTGATGGTGGTCCAAGAGTGGGGTGCTCAGGTTTGAGGTTGGGGGCTTGCTGCCAGTGGCGGTGCCCAAGGGTGACCCTGAACGTGTAGCTGGGTGATGGAAGCAGGATGGTGGCAGGAGGGCTTGGGGACCCTGGAGCCAGGCTTTGGGAAGGGCTGTTTCTCAGTAAAGATGAGGGCAGTGGTGGCAGGGAGCCAAGAGTGCAGGGGGGCTGCCTGGCAGCTGGCAGCGGTGACAAGGGGGCCAGAGAGGCTGTGGTGTGGAGTCAGAGTTGGCAGACTTGAGAGAGAGTGATCTGGAAGACACAGTAAGCACAAGAAAGCTGCCCTCCCTCTGGGCCTGGCCATGGGAAGCTGCTGCTTGAGGCAGGGGAGAATGGAGAGGGCTTGCTGATGAGGGATGGTGTGTGGGAGGGGCTCGATGGGTGCAGGGCTTGGGGGAAATATGGGGTGTGGTGAGGCTGGCCCTGCTAGAGGCAGGACATTGCCTGTGAGGGTTGAAGGGCCCATCGAAGAAGCTGAGGGTGTTTTGGGGGAAATGTGTACTGTTTTGAGAGCTCATACCCAAGTGCGGGAAACCCATGGGTTTCCTGCTGACCTTGTGTGTTACCCTGAAGCAAGGGAGAGGGTGTGTCTGTGTGTGTACCAGTGATTGTAGGGCACTGGGGGTTAAAGGCACTCAGTAAAGCAGGGTTGTGTTACGCTGCTACGTGAGAAGTGAAGGCAGGTGGGACTGATGGGGAGCTGGTGAGTGTCTGGGTTTGGAGCCTTGTGACCTGGGCCCAGTGTGGTCGGGGTGAGGGCCTAAGCAGAGGGCAGCTGACGGTGGCCTGCAGTGGGGTGACAGTAGGTAGGGCTGTTCCAGAGGGTGGCTTCAGGAGGTCTAAGAGAGCCCTTGGACGGACATAGTCACCTGCGAGGACAGGTCCAGGCCTATGGGCCAGGCAGTTGGGTATTGGACTGGCCAGAGTGATGGTAGGTCTTGGTGGAGAGGAGGTGCTGGGCAGGGAGTTGCAGCCAGGAGGAGGCCTCTGTGTTGGGGCAGGGGTCTGGAGCTGCATCGCCACCTCTGCCTTGATGTTTGTGACTTGGAAGACTAGGGCTCCCGGGGTGAGGGGCTGCAGGTGGAGGGCTGGTGTCCAGAGAGTACAGCCAGGGGAGGAGTGAGGCTCCAAGGGCCCTTGGGAGGTAGGGGTGTAGGGAGGGGGCAGGGTGGAGGGAGCACAGAGGGCAACTCTCATAGGGACCCAGGCGTGGGTCTGCACTTGGCTTCCACACCTGGGTTTTGTGACATTCTAGAGGCAGGTAGGCAGCCTCTCGGGGCCTGGGATGCAGGGGGTTGATGCGGATGTGCGATCAGCAGCTCTTCCGATGTAACCTGATTCCTTTTCCTCTTCAGGACAGGAAGTGGGAAAATCGTTGCGAGTGTGATCGTAGACGCGCAGAACTCCGACAATGAGGACGACAGTCAGTTTGTGGTGGAGGCGGCCCCCCAGCTCCCTGAGACATCGGAGCTGGAAGTGGTGAGTTAATGGGAGCATTTGTTTCTGACGTTGCTCCTGGACGGGCCTTGGAACTTCTGATCCAGCATTGAGGTTTATGTAGACAAAACGAGCCTCTGATTTTTCAGTCAGATTTCTGCCTTCTTTAACTGTGTCATTGCCTTGAGGAGATCCATGGAAGCAGCATTTCAAGAATCAGCTTTTTCCTTCTTGCTTTCCTGCCCAGGTGCCTGCGGTAGACATGGAGGCCGAGGAGAAGCACGGTGAGTGGCAGGCGTGGCTGTGAGAGGGTCTTGCACACGGGAGCTCCATGTGCCCCGCATTGGTCCTGGTGGTATACCAGGGCACAGACGGGCTCCTCCTCGGTTGTGGGTTTAGTCTCAGAGCTGATGGGCGCTGGGCCTTGGGACCCTGGGGCTTTCTGTCAGTGGCTTCTGACGTGGCATGCACTTAGATTAAGGGTCAGACTTCTGGGGTCGTTCCCAGATTGACATTATTTGTAATACTACTTTTCCTTTTCCTAAGTATCTTCTTTGATTCCAAACATTTGCAGAAGCAGAGAGAGTAGTCCAGCGAACTCCCTGTACTCGTTACATGGTGTCCATAGTGATTGGCTCATGTTTTCTGTAAGCCTCTGGCTGCTGCAGACCCCTGCTCCCCTAGACTGTTCTCAAGTCCTAGAGAAAATCGTGTCTTGGGTTAACATGTTAGATGTAGCTTTAAAAGATAAGGGCTCTCTTCCAAAAAACATAACCATAAAAACGAAATAATTTCCTGATATCATCACAGTTTCTCTAGTTATTTTGTATATTTTTTTCTAGTTTGAGTCAGAATCCAAATAAAGTCCTACCATTGGATTCGATTGAACTCTTGGGTCTCTCTTAACCTGTATGTTCCCTCCCTCTCCTTTCCCTTGTAATGTATTTGCGGAGAAAACTGGTTGATTGTCCTTTAGGGTCTCCCATAGTTGAGTGTTGCTTATTATATGCCCATGGTATGGTTTTTTACATATTCTTTTATTCTTGTAACTTGGTCCCAGAGACTTGGTCAGATGCAGGTTTTGAGCAAAAATGCTGGTAGGTGGTGTTGGTTTTTCCTGATGTCTGCTTGTGACGTTAGCCTGGATCATTAAGGGCTGCAGGATAGTGATGTTCTCATCCACCCTCCCTTCTTCAGGGTTTGGCTGGCGGATGCCAAGGTGCAGGGCTCCCCACCCCACCCAGCCTCTAACTGTGCCGTGGCACAGCCCCTAGGAGGAGGGTTTTCCTCAGAGTCAATCTGTGCCCTGGCACCATCATTGTGACTGAAGAGGTCGTGTGGGGTGGTGGTTGCTGATAGCTGTGTGATGTCTGTGTGAAATCATGGCTTTACCTCTAACGCACTTGAGGGGTCTCATTTCACACCAAATCAGTTCTCACCGATGTTCAGATTGCCCAGTGTGTAATTGGTAGGTGCCTGCTGGAGTCGTTCTCTGGGGCCTGTTGACACAGCCTGGGAGACTTTGCAGCTTCCTTGTTTTCTGAGAGGACCAGATGTCCCAGGCTCATATGGTGTATTTCCTGCTCCAAGGATGGAGCCCTCTGTTTCTCCAAGACGCCTGACTGTACTTTACTTCTGGGTTGTTCGTAAGGGTATTCTTACCTTTTTTTTAAAAAACAATGAGAACGTGTATCCAAGCTCATACTGATATTTCCAGTGCAGCTTTACTATTCTAGACTCTCTTCTAAATTTTTGATTTTTACATGCATGTCTATCTCACACCAAAAATCCTGGCTCCCAGTGTCGGGCATCTGTCTGCTTCACCCTGGGGCTGGCATGCACATGCAGCACCTTTGGAACACCACCAGCTGTCAGCGGCCTCAGTTTGCCAGAGACAGTGTAGGGTTTCTGTTGGGGTCTGTCTGTCCTCAGGTATGTCCCATCAGGGATGGACAGCCTACTCTGTTGTAAGTTTCCAGAACAATTCTGTTAGGCTCTGCTTGCCAGCGTGATGTTCTTAGGTTTATGGGTTCCATTTTGGTTTCAGTTTTTAGGCATTGAAAAATCTTATATGATTTTGTTTTATTTCTGTAAAATAGTCCCATTTCCAAGGTCAAATGTACCAGAGGAGGCATATTCTGAGATTGGGGCCTCCACCCTGTCCTCTCACTCCCCCTGTAGATAACAGTAAGGAATATGGCTTACACTTTGATTTAAAAAATTACAAGTTAATACATGTGTGGTGTGTGTGTGTGTGTGTGTGTGTGTGTGTATTTGGCAGTACCCCTGTGTGTCCCTCTTGCTCTTGTGACTGGGCAGCGTGTGCTGACATTTGTCCCTTGGCAGTGTGGACGAGCCCTCACTGCAGCTCACAGGACACTGTCCCAAGCGTCCATAGCCCCTTTCACGTGGATGCATGTTTGGATGAGGCCGTATGCTAAAGACAATGTTTTGTGTGCTATTTACCCCATAGGCAATTCTTTTCTTCCTTCTTCTTTCTTTTTTTTTTTTTTTTTAAAGGAAATTGAAGACTCTTGACCTCATATTGAAGGAGTATTTGTGCTTAGAAACAGTTTAGGATTGCCACTCCTGTTTGACAAATGGTTATCATCTGGAATGTTAATCTGCATTTCCTCCTAATTGTTTTCTATTTCCAAAGTTGTTTTCTCTCTCTCTTTTTTTAAACCTTTGAGCTAATTTCTTTGAAACACTCTAAAGTTTTATGGTTAATTTCCATCACCCGCTGTATCAGTCTGCAGTAGACCCTTTTATCAAAAAAAGATTATTTGAAGCTGTGTTCATTATAGAAAGAGGAAGAACACCCCTCCACCCATTTAGAGTAGAATAGCTCCCTAGAGAATAACATAAAACCACTGATTCTTAACAGGAGGACTTGTGAAAAAGATTCTGGAGACCAAGAAAGATTATGAGAAGTTTCAGCGGGCACCCAGACCTGGAGAGAAGGTAAGGAGTGATGTCTGTGCAGGTGCTGATGGACTTCAGCGCTCCCTCCCACCTCCTCATTTGGAAGGATAGAAAATCCAGAGCTGCTCCTGAGTGTCCTGGAGTCAAGGTCACAGGCCTGTTCTGCTCTGACCCCATGTCTATCCCCTTCCTACCCTATCCAGTCCCTTCTCCCTGCTTGCAGAGCTGGGAGGCGGGCCGCCTGGCCCTGGCTGATTGCAGAGTAAGAGATGGGGGAGTTTTCACATCTGGCTTAAATCCAGGTGCTGTTGGAGCCTGGCCTCCCCGCCACCTTCCTTGCAGTTGTGGTCTTGTTGGGACCCCCCAGCTTCCTGCAAGCCGCCACCCCTGGGCCTGTGACCCTGGGATAAATACCTACAGGCCACGCAGCGAGCCTCAGAAGTCACGGCTAGGCTTGTTACAGCTACTTTCAAAAATAAGAATATGTCTTCACTTAGCCGCTTCTGTAACAGCAAGACAGTTCTATCGGCAGCCGATGTTTCCAGTATGTTTTACACACTTACATGCAGAGATGATCTGCCTAAAATGTCCTAGTTTTCTTGAATACGTGGCCAGAAACAGTTGGTGAGTGGACCTTGTAGTCGCGAGCAACATCGGAGGGGTCCGGGAACAGTCCCAGGAGAAGAGTGCTGTCTGGGGCTTTAGTTGGCGGCACCCCCATTCACTCGTCCGGAGGGAGAACTGCCTTTGCGTGGGCTGCGGCCTCTTGCTGTGGGGTTTTAGCAGGGCCTCGTCCTTTTCGTGGCCAGAGGGCTGCCCTGTGGCCCTGGTGGTATTTCTGGGAGCTGCTTGGAAACCACGAGTGTGTAGTTCGGGGCTGTGATGTGGGCGAGGGCGAGGCTCCGGGGGTCCCCATTTATCGCCTGTGCTTGCCCTGCACAGTGCTCTGGGTCCATGCCACAGGCTGCCCGCGGGGGTGCGCTTCAGGCTGGAGGCTCTGACTGCAGGAGAGGCAGGAAATCCGTGTCCTCAGTGGTGGACACAGGCTGCTCTCAGACAGCACAGCCAGTCGGGTCAGAGCTGGGGCCGCATGTCTGTCGCGGCTGGGGCATGAGCCAGCCTTATCGTTATCGGTGCACACAGGGGCATCAGGCTGCAGTTCCACTCGGGGGCCCTCAAAAAATGGCTTTGAGGTTTTGAAATAAAAGAAATTAAAACCTTCGGGGAGACTTGATGTCCTTTCTGCCTCGGCGTCCCCAGGGCCCTCGATCCCAGGGTCAGAGTTGGCGGCAGCCTGACCTGAAAGGCCACCGCCTGTTCTCGGCAGTCGTGGGTCTTGCCTGGGGCAGACCTGTGACACCAGTGCTGGTCTTGGGTGGCGTGCTGTTCCCAGGCCCTCCCAGGGTGGGCACCTGGTGTCTGGTTCTTTGGTCTTTGTTAGCTCTGGTTCTGGGGACTCGGGTGTACCTGCACTCTTGGGCTCTAGGGTGTGTCGGCCGGCCTTCAGGTGCCCACAGGTCCGCCAGGGGGAGGGGCTGTGCACATGTTCGCGGGGGGCCACATGGGCTGTCACGGCTTCTCGGCCCTACGGACAGAGCCTGGCAGTGGCTGCAGCACTGGCAGCAGTGGGAGCTTGTGTGGCTGTGTTGTGGGAAAGCTTCACAGCCTGGTGCTGGTGCGGGTCCAGAGTCAGGGACTGGGGCTGGCGGTGTCCGGGTGCGCTCCTGTGTCTGAGAGGCTGTGCCACCCACACTGGGGATGGAGGACCTGGGCCTTGCTGCCCACAGGTCCCAGCGAGAGGGGACCCCCTTCCCGCCTGGTCCATTGGCTGCAGCTCTGTTGCTGGTCCCTCTGGTTCGTTTCCCAGATGTGTGGCCGTGTGGGCTCGGTACCTGTGCTCCTGTCCTGGCTAGCCCCTCTTTGTCATCTTCCCCGTTGGGGTGATGCTGCTGGAATAGCTCCTTCCCTTTTGTTGTGGGTCATGCCTGGTGCGAACGTGCCCTGGGTGTGTGTCCGCTTGTCGGGTGAGGGTGTGGGGTTTGTTGGGGGTTCAGTCCTTTGGAAGGAAAGTTGTGGAGAGCATCCCGCACGTCCTATGTGCACGGAGAGCTCCAGTCCCTAGGGGCAGACCCGATGAGCAAGAGTGCGGCGTGCGTGGGTCTTTCTGAGAACCAGCTGCGTCCTCCTTGCTCCCGCCACGGTGCCCGCAAGCGCAGTTCCCCTGCCTGCGCCCCACTCGCGGTGCTCAGTATCTCTAATTTCTTGTGTTGTGATGTGAGTTCCCTTCATGGCTGACGTGATTCCGTCCGACGCCAGTTCCTGCTCTTTTCTTCGCTGGACGACTTGGGTTGCTGTAGCTGTTCTGTTCTTTTGGACTGACCCTTTGTTTGTCTAACCAAGGCAGTTTCTTGTGGGTGGAATTCCGTTTTTCTGTTCCTTTGGGTTGGGTTGGGCTGTGAGTGAAGGAGAGACCCCAAGTGTCAGTGGCTTAGATGAGGGGGGAGCGCTTCAGCTTCCGAGCCAGAGGGTGGATGTAGCAGTGGCCCAGGCATCTTCTGCCCATCCCCCATGTGCGTGACCCCTGCACCTTGGCCCCTCGTGGCCCAAGGAGGCCATCCAGGTGCGGCTGTCAGGAAGGGAGGGGACGGAGGAGCGGCAGAGGGCAGGAGCGCGCCCCTTTCCTTTGAGGCTTCTCAGAAGTTGTGCGTCCCACTCCCATGTCTGTGGTTCCGGCCAGATCTTCACCGTGAAGGTACGTGAAGTGAAACCATTATTCAGTGCATTGGTTTGCTCAGCCAGTGATCAGGATAGATCTGCCCAGTCGTCTTGCTGCCTGGTGCGCTCAGAAAATGACGGTATTTGCAAGACACGTGGGTGGGTGGAGGAGACCAGCCGCCTGGCTGGGGGCCAAGGGTTTCTGGAAGCGTCCTGTCCCCCACGTGTGGGATGCACCCAGGGCAGGACGCTTGGCCATGGGAGGGAGAGCAGAAGGCAGCGTCGCCAGGCCCTCCCCAGCCTCTCTGCAGCCAACTGTTCCTTCTCTTTTTACTAAGTCATGGCATCAAGATGGTTCACCTGTGCTTTTATGATTTTATAAAAATATATCTACAGTTCATAGTTTTCCTGCTAAATCTTTTTTTTGTTTTGTTTTGTTTTCTTTGATGAGACTTTAAAGAAACTATTGAAAAAGTCACCCTCTAGCAAAGACCAACTTCTGGTCTTGTAGATACTCACTTTGGTTTTCATTTCACTGATTTCTATTCCTTATTTTTTCTTTTAATTTCTTTGGTTATTTATGTTTTTAGTCTCTTGTGGAAAATACTTGGCTCATCCATTTTTAGTCTTTGTCACTTTAAATGAATGTTTAAGGCTATACTTCTTTTTTTTTTTAATTTTAAAATTTGTTTTAGAGCACACACGTTGCGTGCATGTGAGGTGGGGAGTGGGTGTTGGGGGTGGGGGGAGAATCTCAGGCAGACTTTATGTTGAGCAAAGAGCGGGATGTGGGCTTGGTCTTAGGACCCTGAGATCATGACCTCAGCTG
Source organism: Neogale vison (assembly GCF_020171115.1). NCBI lineage: Eukaryota > Metazoa > Chordata > Mammalia > Carnivora > Mustelidae > Neogale > Neogale vison. The sequence continues at coordinate 45,154,832 of NC_058093.1, forward strand.
AAATCAGGAGTCAGATGCTCAACTGATTGAGCCACCCTGGTGCCCCAAGGCTATACATTTCTCTTTAAGCGTGCTTTATTTAAATTTATTAAATATTAATATCAAAAATTCTTTGAATTTTAATTCGAAATACTTTATTTCTTTTTATCATGTGGACTATTTATGAGCCTGTTCTTTAGTTTTGAAACATAAAGGTTTTTAGAAACTTTTTATGGATAATTCCTAATATAATTTCATGTTTGAAGAATACAGTCTGTGTGTTATTATTTGGACTGAAGCTTTTCTTTGGGGTCTGGTCTGAGGTCAGTTTTTACAGCTGTTTCTGAGAGCTCGCAGACCGTCTGTTTCCTGGGCTTTCGGTCCAGACTTAGTGCTCCTGGTGGATTTTGCAAAGAGGTGGTGGTGAGACTCTGTGCTCAGGCCTCTTGTCATAATTGCTTGTCTTCGGTCTCACATAAACATTCAGATGATAGATGTTTTCTCTGCTTTTCATGTAAATTGTGCTTCTTGTCTTGGACTTCCTGTTGTTTTGGGGGAACACTGTTTTTTCAGTGCCGAGGAGATAGCAGTTTGTAGTCGAGCCGTCCCTCAGGCCAGCCTTTGGCGTTGCCTTGGAAGGAAAGCTACGTCTTACTGTACGTATGGACTCGAATAATCCATTACAGAACCAACGTGCATCAGACGAAGCATTGTCTTCATTAGCCTGGCCGACTCGCTGTCTTCTCAAGAGGAAATATAAATTTTGTTAATAGTAAGGTACTAGCTCATGCCAGCATTTTTTTTCTTTCATATTTATGAGGAAGTTTTTGAAAAACAACCAGAAAAGCAGTTTTATTAGTGTTTCTTCTGCTTTAAAAGTACTTGCTTTTTGAACTTTATAAATGAAGATGCTTTGGATGCTAGCTGGCCATTTCAGAGACGGTGCCCTCACTCCTCACTCCTGATCCTGTACCTTATCTGGGTTGGGCTTCTCTGCTTTGGGTCAGTTCTAATCGAATGTCAGTTTTAGATGCTTTTTCTTTTCACTGAAATTCTTTATTTTGAAATAGAGTATTTCTCTTAGTGGGTTTCTTTTTTAGTTCATTTAAAGCTTGTGTGATTTTACTCTTCCCCTTCTTGCTCACATAAGCCGTGTCCTCTGGAGGTTGTACATCTCAGATGAGACCTTAGCGTGTGCTTAATTTGACGTGAATGTATGTATTTGATGCCCTTCTCGGTGAGTGTTGTGCCACGGGTCCCGTGGAGTTGTGCTTGCAGTCTCTGGACAGTGATCTGAAAGAAGCGTGTATTTGGAAATGTGCATCTTGAAATGACTCTAGGTGGATAAAGTGACTTTACCCTGAACATGTTCTGTTTCAATTACAGCAAGTCGTGTGTAGTGAACAATCGTCAGCTCAATTCCGTGAAAGGCAGGCATTCTGATTTTCTCTTTGGTGATCCGAGTAGACCTTCCAGTTATTTCTTATTTTGGTCACGAGGTGGTGCAGTTTCACCACAAATACTTGAACCCTATTAGAAAAAGTTTCCTCAGAAATCACGGCTTAGCTCAAAGTCTGTACCTGATGAAAGTATTTTTAGTTTGCATGTTTGTGGTCCTAGTATTATTGGATGGGTGTTCTTTTGCTAGAAATACTGTTTCCATTTAAATTGCTTTGAAAGAAAGGGGACATATGCTACGACATTCTTTGATGATGAGACGTTAGTAACAAAACCGGCTGCTGCTGACACTGACTTCAGTTGTAAAGAGTGAGTTATTTATTTTGGGAAACAAGACGATAGTTTTCTGTTCCCAAGTAGTACAGTGTCTTCCAGTATGCTGGCGGGGGATTTTAGGTTTCCGATATAAAATTGTTGCTAGCAAATAACCAACAATATCACCTAAAAATGCTTGGAGATGTGTGGCATGGAAACATTATAGACTGGGACAGTGGTTTGGGAAGCATCTGAACGTCATATGTGTGTGAACTTCATGGCAATAATTATGATGCGTAAATGGGCCTTTTTTGTATATACAAAGGCCATGATATGGGTAAGCTATCAGAATACTTTATCTGCTGGAAAATGTGTACATGACTTAAGAAAACGGGACTCTAAGGATATGATCAGCTCTGGCCTGACAAACGTTTCCAGACTGAGTGGTCCTCATCTGCTGGGTAGTATGTTTGCGCAGTGAGTGATCATACAGCGAATAACGATTTTATTCTTCGCACTGGGCTCCACACTGAGCTTGGAGCCTGCAGGGAACTCTCACTCCCTCTCGCTCTGCCCTGCCCCCTGCTTGTACATGTGCATGCACTCTCTCTCAAAAAAAAAAAAAAATTTTTTTTTTACCCAAAATGCCAGCTTAACATTCACATCATTTTGTATTTATAACTCTTCCAGATTTAGTTGGTTGGGCCTGAGAAGCCATTCTGGCCTTATTTCCGTCAGTGTCCTAATTGCTGTGCACAGACACCAGCCTGAGTGCTGGAACTCAGGTCCCCGGTGGTGCGGGTGTGAGTGTGGGCACTGTCCCTGTGGCACATCCCTGAGGTGGGAGGGTTGATGCTCTGGTGGCCTCGGGATGAAAAGGATTAGAATTCAGATCCAAGTCAATCAGGGACTGGGAAAGATGCATGAAGCTCAGTGGAAACCAATGCAGGTTGTGCAGAGAGCAGTAAGGGGACAGAAGGGACTCTGTCCCATGAGTCATGGAATCTGCAGCCTTCTGGCAAGTGCGGGCCTCCAACAGGGGGACACTGAGGATGGCCTGCCCCTGCTGAACCTTTCTCGATGGTCTGGAGAAGCATGAAGACTTCTGAACGTAGCTGGTGAGACACGAGGTGGGTGTGTAAGGGAAAAAGGACCTTGGAAAGCCCTGCACTGTGGCTGAGCCCCGGCGAGCTGTTGGTGTGGTCTGGCTTCTTTCTCTTCTGCTGGGAGTGGCGCCCCAGGCAGGGCCTCCCACGTCTCTGCTCACCCATGTGGTTCATAGGTAACAATGGTACGGGGAGCCACAGTAGCTTTCCTCTCTAAGCTGTGTGCTCGCTTGTGACCTTATGCTCTAGGCCTGTGTCCTTCTGCTTATCTGGCTTCCGGGCACACGGGCTCCTTGGGGATGGCAGGTGCATGTTGGGACAGAGGCCCTGTCCTGTGTGGAGGCGGCACACAGGGATTTTGTCAGCGTTTGGTAGAGCAGCTGCTTCCAGAATTATTTCGGTCCTGAAATTCTATGTTTCTTTGGCTTCTCTTTGAACAAAGGAATTTATTTCCTCGTAACTTTTTCCCTTATTTCTTAGTTATTTTTATTCTTTCTAAAACACACCCATTTGTGCTCACTGTTTGAAATGAGAAATGCCTTTATTTTCCTAGTTCCTGTCTGTCGACTTCTCAACTTGAGGAGTGGCTTCCAGTGACGCGAGCTGCTGCTGGAGGGACGGGCTCTGCTGCTGAGTCAGGCTTTCTTGGCTTCAGCTGAACCTGAGGAAGCAGTCTCCGAAGGGGCTGACGTGGGCAAACCGGGGCCGCAGCTTTGTCCGGTTTCTCCAGGAGATGGGTTTCTGGGTCTTTTTACAGTAATGGGAAACTGAAGTTCTGGACGTTAAAATACTTAGATTTCCTGCTTATAGCAGTGATGCATGTTTGATTTTTCATATTGGAGCATTATCAAGGTTTCTGGGTGGAATTCTCTGAACCTTTCTTTCTGGCCGAAGAGCCCTCCCCACCACCTGGGACCCCTTTACTAATTAACAGAGCCCTTGAAAAGCCATGTCCCCGAGGCCATGACTGACAGCCACTTTGCCAGGAGCTTGCATTATGTCAGGGGTTTGTCAAATTTCACAGAATATTCTTTAGTCCCTTACAGGAAAAAAAAAAAAAAAAAGATATTAAAATAAAACAGAAATGTGTTTATTTTAGATAGGGAGTTATTTAGACATTGTAAATAAAGCATACTGTGTGTGGACACGTCTGAATTACGCTGTGATATGCACACTCCGTGTTACCCACAAGATGCATTCTGTAAGTTCGGTTAGATTTTGAAACTCAGGAGTAATTTTTAAATACTCGTATTTTTGGTACTGATTAAGTTTCCAGGTAGCTTATGAAAGCTTTATGGTACTATAGAGAGTTTGTTTGTAGGGAAAAATGATAGAAAATCATGCTGTAAAAGGAAAAACTAAACAGACTGAATAAAGTTAATGGTTTTATACAACGTTAAAAACAACTTCTGAAGGCAAGCAGGTCAGACATTTAAAGTTATGAAGGTTGAGAACTCTCAACTACTTCAGAGATGCCTGACCACTACATTCAGGGTCTAGAGGGAGCGTGTTGCGCCATCCTCCTTGTGGGGTCTGTGTTGCCAGGGTCCTGTTGGCTCAGTCGGGGTTCAGCCGACAGCGCCCGCCACAGCTCTGGTTTGGGGAAGGCCAGCCCTCCCCACAGCCCATCCTGTGGGTGGCAGCCAGAGTCCTCCTGCCCCAGCGCAGGGTGAGCTGCTGCCACGTGGGCCTGGGGTGGTGGCACATGCCGGAGAGGTTGTGTGTCTGATACAGAGAAGCCCCCCCCCCAACCCCCCAACCCGCACTACTTGACTACAGATTGCTGACCTCACTGCTGAGCACTTGATTGAGGGATTTCTGCAAACCAGGTCATTCTGTGTCAGACGAGGACGGGGATGTGGTCCATGGCCGCTGTCCAGGCACCCGGAGCTCGCCGCACTGTAGGCTCTCCCAGGCCGGAGCCATCGTCTGTCCTTCCCTCTCCTGACTCTGCCAGCTTTGGAGACCGCAGGCTGTTTTGGAGTGGGTCCCTCAGGGAGGCATGTTTGCTCGAGCCTCTTGGGCTACAGTCACCCACAGCTCTTCCACCTGCACCCTGTCACCGGGCACATGTTTTCATTTGTCCCGTGACAGGTGGGGTTGGGGGTGGATTCTGCCGGCTTCTCCACCATCTCCAGCCTCCGCTTCCCTTCGTAATTTCTAGCATGTTCTGGGACGCGTAAGTCTCCTGCTCTTCACTCACTGTCCGTTTTGTCACCTCTTTCTGTCATCGTGGGCTCACTTTCCAGTCTTACTCAGGGGCTGACACGCTGACTCGTGTGTTGGTGCTCAGATTGCCCCAGATTTGTCCTGCAGGGGCTCCTTCAGATTGGCGTCTGTGTTCTCACAGTCTGCCCTGTTGTTCTTCGAGTTCTTCCTTCCTTTTGGGCTCATGGAGATTTTCTAGGCTCATCTTGCCTTGCCCTGTCCCAGGCCCGAAACCAGCCATTTCTTCTGATTCCCTTTAGGGGAGGTTGGTGTCTCAAAAGCAGGATATGCTGTTGGACACACTTGTCCCTGTGTGGTATTAGGCTCTTGGGCCCTCTCGGTGGTCAGAGCTGCAGGAAAAGTGTGTGCGTGTGTGCGCGCATGCCCACGTGCTCGCACACACCACAGGATCATGTTAGTTTCCTCCCGTTCTGTATTGATAATTCTCTTCTCCACTCATGAGGAGCATGATGGTCATTGTCCTGGTAGATCGCCTTAGTGAACCAACCCTGTCTCCTGTTGCTGCTGTTTCCCTGGCCCGCATGCTTGCCCTCTTCACCCACCTCACCCAACATATCCTGTTGCGTGGGTGGGCTCCTGCTCACCCCTGGGGTAGCCATTTGCCTGTCTAGGACTCCTTCTGCCCTGTGCTGGCTGCTGCTCCCCTTGCCCACATGGATGTCCTTATTCTGGGCCCCATGGCTCTCCCTCTCCCCACCTTGGTGCAGGTGCTTCTGTGCTTGGCCTGTGTACAGTCTTTAGGACTGAGTGGTTCAGGAGGAAAACACCAGCCACTGACTCTCTTCTGGAACGGAATCTCATCGGGGAGGCCCGTGATTCTCCCGTAGCTAGCACAGTGCTAGACGTAAGTTCTCTTTAACTTGTTGCCTAGATGAGTTCAGCTCCTGGAACAAAAGTTAGAAGAGACAGAGGGAGACAGAAAGGAACAAATGATCAAATATGAGGCAGCACTTGGCAGAATGAAATAAACAGACCTGCATTTGGAAGGTCAGCAGATGTTTTCATGGTGCTTCTGGAGGGGAAGAGGATGTGGCGGGGGTGCTGTAGCCTCAGTGAGCCCCTCGCTGACCAGTGCCTTCAGCTGCTCACACGCGACTCCTGACTGCAGGCCCTGGGAGCAGGCACAGCCCTCTCGCCTTGTGGCTTTCTGCCCCAGTGGGGGTATTGGAGTTCGGACAGCAAGACAGATTGCAAAGTGAAGTGTGATACGAGGGATAAGCTTCCTGACCTAGATTAATGGGATGTTAAACGAAGTCTGATTTTTTTTTTAGAGGCACTTTGGTACTTTAACAGAGAGCAAGAATGGAACCTGCTGTGGGTCCACCCTTAAAGGGGCTTTCATGTTCCAGGAAGGAACATATTGCAAGAAACCGTGGGTTCTTTTCAAAAGAACAAAAGTCGGATTTGCTTGTACCTGTGCTCTGTAGCTGTAAACACTCAAGGAAGAGGGGACAATAGACAACCTGTTGTGGAGGAACAGGTTGACTCAGGGTTCCTGTTGTTTAATCCAGTTGGCATTACACATGTAGAAATAAGAAACGATGCATCGGGATGATTCCAGGGCTCAAAATGTACTGCTCTCGGGTTCTTGGGGGAGGATGGCCTATGGCAGAGCCTACCTGGATAACTAGGAAAAGCAAGCATGACACTGCTTGTCCCCTGGGGGTTGAGCACATGGAAAGCAGCCAGGCCAGACTGAATACAGGGTGAGGATAAAATATGCAATGGATTCCGAAGACTTAGGGAAAAAAAAAGCATATAAGATGTCTCATTAGTAATTTTTATGTTGAATGCATATTGAAACAGTAATTTATATGTATTGAGTTAAATGTCTCGAAATTAATTTCACCTCTTAGTTTTTAACGAAGCTAGTAGAAACTTGTAGTAAATAAAACTGGTTAAGCAAAAAGAGTTGAACGTACCATCACTGTGGAGCTGAGCACAAAAACCCTAAAGCAGTTTCTGAAAAATCGGTTTTATGGAAAAAAAATAACCTCGTAAGACTCGGTGGGTGGGGCAGAGGGTTAAGGGAGGTAAAATCACATTAAAACCATTGTCCAGGGGCGCCTGGGTGGCTCAGTGGGTTAAAGCCTCTGCCTTCAGCTCAGGTCATGATCCCAGAGTCCTGGGATCGAGCCCCATGTTGGGCTTTCTGCTGGGCAGGGAGCCTGCTTCCTCCTCTCTCTCTGCCTGCCTCTCTGCCTACTTGTCATCTCTGTCTGTCAAATAAATAAATTAAAAAAATCTTTTAAATAAATAAATAAATAAAACCATTGTCCAAAACTTTTCCCATTTGCTTTCTTTAAAGTATCTTTTGAGGACTGAGATCTTAACTTTAATGTAACTAAAATTTCTCAGTCTTAACTCTCAGGATCAGGGATTTTTTTGTGTCTTAGTTAAAAAATCCTTCTCCTAAGGCCAGAAAGATATTTTTTCTTTTTAAATGTTTAAAGCTTTGTTTGGACCTTTCTGTCCTTAGTCCACCTGGAGCTGATTTTCCTGTGTTCTGTGAGATCGAGGTGCAATTTTTCCTTTAACATGAATGACCAGTTCTTCTTCCTTTCCACATTGCTCTGCTGTGTGTGGAGGTTACGTGTGCTTTCTGGGCTCTGTATGCCAGAGGTTAGCAGACTTTTCTAGCAAGGGTACAAAAGCACGTGTTTTTAGCTCCAAGCCGTGTGTGCTCGGTCACCACTATTCAGCTTTCCAGAGCGGCCCTAGACACCCCCCCCCGGTGAACCAGTGCGGCCGGGTGCCGATCATTTGTTTTTTTTTATGGATACCAAAATGCAGATTTTATAGAACTTTCATGGACCAGAAAACACTACCTTTTAAATATTGTTTTCAGCTATTTGTTTAGTAAAAACTGATCTGCACTCATAGGATATACAGACAGCTAGGCCACGGGTCAGCCTGTGGTATGTGTCTGTCCCACTGGCGCTGCCTGATTCCACGCTGCTCTGATCAGCTTATAAACAGGCCTTGTCTTGGGTGATTTGGCTATTTATTCTTGGTCCTTTCCGCTTCTGTAGAAATGCTGTCGGCTGTTGATTGAGCGCCAGGGGGCACTCTCTGGGGAGTTGAAGTGTGTGGGCGAGCCGTGATCTCTCCGTGTGTTCGCTCTTAATGCCTCTCAGTGAGCGTTTGTGGCTTGTTTCTATAGTGATTGTGTCTGCTGTTTGTTAGATTTGTATGTGGGCACTCGAGAGGCTATTCTGGTACTGGAAATACTCTGTTTTAAATTTCTTTTCTAATTGTTGGTGGGGAGGAATGCTGTTGACTTACAACCACTTCCTTGACAGACCATTGTTTTAAAACTATATGTTGGTTCTTTTGTGTTTTCTGTGTTGTAGTAGCCGCTGGATACAAACACGGAACACAGCGAGATACAGGTACTGTTGTCACCCCTGTCTGGGGGATCAGGACGGGAAGGGACTTGTCTAGGGCCTCAGGACTGGTGAGCACCAGAGCTGGGATGTGAACGCAGGCACCTGGCCCGAGTCTGTGTTCTTCCCCCTGAGCTGCGCCCTCGTTCCTGTCGCCCCAAGTCTCCATGGCCCTGTACCTCCTCTCCAGGCCTCATGCCTTCTGTACTGTTGTCTGATCGCTTCCATGGGGCCTCCAGGACTCCTCTCCCTGAGGGGTAGTAATGATCATAGTGCACCACTTTCTTCCTTTCTGGTTTTTAATGAAATTTCTTCTAGAATTTACTCTTTTCTGATGATACTTATTATAGCGCTTAATAAAATAGATTAAGAAAGTTTGATTTTTTTTTCCCCCACTGTGGGGCTTTATCATGAATGGGTGTTGAATTTTATGAAATGCTTTTTCTCCATTGAGATGATTCCATTATACTTCTTTAATTCACTAAATGACACAGCTTTTAAGTGATCGTTTCTGAGGTGAAACAGCGTTGTTACACTCTTATTATCTTTTTCATCCACTGGTAGATTCTGTTTGCTAATTAGAATTTTCCCATTTATATTCATGGATGAATTGGACCTACGATTTTCTTTTCCTCATATGATCCTTGTCTTGTATTAGTGCCAAGGTTGAGAGTGAACTGGGGAGAGTTCCTTCTTTTCTTTTTTTTTTAAAGAAGCTTTTTCTTTTTAAAATTTTATTTATTTATTTGACATATAGATCACAAGTAGGCAGAGAGGCCAGCAGAGAGAGAGGGGAAGCAGGCTCCCTGCTGAGCAGAGAGCCAGATGCGGGGCTCGATCCCAGGGCCCCGAGACCATGACCTGAGCCGAAGGCAGAGGCTTAACCCACTGAGCCACCCAGGTGCCCCTCTTTCTGTCTTTTCTAGAAGAGATGGTAGATGATGGAATGGTGTGTTTCTCAGTAGTTTGTGGACTTGTGTGTAGACCCATCTGAGCATGATGGGAACTTTTAGGGCATGGCTGTTATTTTTACATTAGGGGAAGATTCAGGCTTTCTCTTTCCTCTTGAGTCAGTTTTGGTCATCATTGTCTTTTTTAAATTTTCAAGTTTCCGGCAAAAGCTCTTGATAGAATTCTTTAAACATGTGCTTTATTTGTCATTTTGTTTTGTTCTGTTCTTATTAATAATACTACTAATTTGTACTTTTTCTTCCTTTTTTTTGAAGCAGTGTTTTCAGAAGTTTGTCAGTCTTTTTTAAACCACCCGCTTTTGGCATCATTGACCTTCTCTTTTGTATTTTTATTCTATTCACCGATTTATCCTGTTTTATTCATTTCCCTCTACTTTCTTTGTGTTTATTCTGTTGTCCTTTTAATTTCTTAATTGGACTCTTACATTACTGGTGTTTATTTGGCTTTTTTTTTTTTAGCCTTATATAAACTTATTTTGTGATTACAGGTTACTGTGTGGTTTAAGTCAGGATTTATCCATCACCTCCATATGCAGGCACTGTTGCAGAATGATAATCAGAAATGGCTGTGTAGGGGGCTCCTGGGGGACTCAGTTATGCCTCTGCCTTTGGCTCAGGTCGCGATCCCAGTGCCACATCTCTCCCTATCCCTCTGCCACTGCACCCTGCTTGCATTTTCTCTGTCAAATAAATGAAATCTTTAAAAAGAAAAGAAAAGAAATGGATGTGCAACGTTATCAAACATTATTTTCTTGGCAGCTGTTGAGATTATTGCATATTAATAGAATTCCTGATGTCGAGCAGTTCTTATATTCCTAAGGTAACCTTTGCTTGGTCATGGTCTATCATTTATCTGATGTAAAATCATATTCAGTTTGCTAGTATATTTATTTATTTATTCCTAGGTTTTATTTATTTTTCAATAATATGCACATCCATTGTAGGGCTCAAACTTACAACCCCAAGACCAAGAGTTACATGCTCTTCAAACTGAACCAGCCAGGCACCCCAACTTTCTAATCTTTTAAAACAGAAGTCCATGGTCAACTGACATTAGCCCGTTTTGTGTGTGTGCTGTTGTTGTTAGGTGTTAGAATCAAGATTATGTTAGTTTTATGTAGTTAATTCTTACAAAAATACTTCCTGTGCCCTAGAACAGTTGAAGTCTGAGGAGTGACCTGGTTCACAGAAGTTGGGGAGCCTTGGGGCTCCCTCTTGGAAGACATTGTTCCTCTCTGGGGGCTTGTCTCCCCAGGGCCACTGGTCAGAAGCAGGAGCTCACATCCCATTCCATGGCTTGAGATTCTGGGAGCTCGGAGCCCACATGCTTCCCTGGTCAGCAGTTCCTGACTTGTCACAGGTTCCTTGACTCTTGCCTGCAGGGTACATGGGGCTGAGGTCTGGAGCCCTGGGAGGGTCCTTCTCTAGCACGCTCTCATGTGACTCCTTGTGCGGTCCCCATCCCATCCTCACCCCAGAAGCCATGAGATGAACAGTGGGTCCAGCTACCCTTACCCCATGGCAGGGGCTCAGCAGGATCCCAGACTTGTACAGTTTGTTTCTTCCCCGATTACTCTTTGGTTGTCTGTGGGCAGTAGGGAAGAGTAGGTGTTTGTACAGAATTACAGGCCTGTTTTTCTGCGGGCCACGTGTCTTCTTGCCCTTGTTTGTGCTGGCAGTCCAAAGTTACCTGGAGGCGGGCTACTGGTCTCTTGGGCCTGGTGGACCGTAGTAGGACCCATCAGAGAAAACGCTGATTTTGCTTAGTCAGAGACTTCCTGTCACCATGCATGTCTCTGCTCATATGCCACCCCTCCAGAGAGCCCCCACCCCCAGCCAGCTTCGTTAGTCCTCTACCCCACTGCCCACCAGGCTCCAACCCTACTTCCTTTTCTTCCTGACCTCAACCGCTCACTGAAATTTTGTGGTTTTGGATTAACCGAGGTATGGTGAGCACAAGTTTAGTGAAAGTTCAGCTCCGTATCTGCATCAGGTCAGAACACTGTTTGCAACGCATCATTGCCCTCTTGGCCCCACCGCTTGCAAGGTATTGGGATCTGACTGTCCTAGTTTTGAATTTTCCTCTGCTCTTCCAGTCTTTGGAGTCATGTCTTCTAGTCATCATTCTGTGGAATGTATTTTCGTTGGAAGGCTCTGACATCCTGACTTTTATGACAGGTTTGAACATCTCTTTTTCAGTTCACATGCCAACCAGAAGGTGGGTTTCATGTTGCCCAGAAACTGCCTTGTAAGACTGATGGTTAATTTGGGTGTGATTATTTTGTCTGGTATTTTTAGAGAATTTAGGAGGCTAAATATGTAAAAATAAAATGAACCAGAATTAGAAGAAAGATTGTAGCTATAGCTTTGGTAAAAAATGATGAATATTTTAGCAGGACATTTATTTTTTTTTCCAATTTATTTATTTTCAGAAAAACAGTATTCATTATTTTTTCACCACACCCAGTGCTCCATGCAAGCCGTGCCCTCTATAATACCCACCACCTGGTACCCCAACCTCCCACCCCCCCGCCACTTCAAACCCCTCAGATTATTTTTCAGAGTCCATAGTTAGCAGGACATTTAAAGTAGTAAATCCAATTAGTTCATAAAGGCATGGAAATAAAAAGCAAAATAATTTAATAATCCCAATGTTGTTTCCAGAGATGATAGTGAAAAGGGAAATAAAGTGTATATTTTTTTAAAATTTTATTTGTTTGGGGTGCCTGGGTGGCTCAGTCATTAAGCGTCTTCCTTCGGCTCAGGTCATTATCCTGGGGTCCTGGGATCGAGCCCCACATTGGGCTCCCTGCTAAGCGGGGAGCCTGCTTCTCCCTCTACTCCTCCTGCTTGTGTTTCTTCTCTCACTGTGTCTGTCTGTCTCTGTCAAGTAAATAAAATCTTAGAAAAAAATATTTTATTTGAGAGAGAGCATTAGTGGCAGGGCTGAGAGAGGGGGCACAGAGTAAAGTATATTTTAAAACTTAGATTCTTTTGCTGTCATTGCCCGTAGCAGGAAAATGCTTATAAAATGGAAAGGGAGGAGTGCCTGGGTGGCTCAGTGAGTTAAAGCCTGTGCCTGAGGCTTAGGTCATGATCGAAGGGTCCTGGGATCGAGCCCCATATCGGGCTCTTAGCTCAGTGCAGAGCCTGCTTCCCCCCACCCTCTCTCTCTGCCTGCCTCTCTGCCTACTTGTGATCTCTGTCTGTCAAATAAATAAATAAAATCTTTTTTAAAAAATGTAAAGCGAGTGAACTTTAGAATCTTTTGTCCTTTGAAAGCTACTTGAAGGCGCACCTGCTTAGAGCTGCTGGTGTGTTAGAACTGTCCAGAGTTTTTATGAAACACTGGAGCCAGGGCCCCTTCTCAGACCCAGGACATCCATCTTTGGGCAGGGTCCTGGCCTTGGTATTTTAGAAAGTTCACTGGGTGATTCTGACGCATAGCCGGGAACCAGAACTTCTGGTCCGGTTGGTTGCTGACCCTGGAAGAGTAAGGTGGGAGGCTTCCTACCTTGTCCTTTGGTTCCTGTGCACAAAGCCTGATCCTTTGAACCTCTTGGAAGACTGGGAGAAGAAAGAGCCTGTCCCCACCTGGGTCCCTGGGTGGTGGCAGTGCTGGTGGCAGTGCCCCGTGGACCCAGCTCATTTGAGGGGGAAGCTGGGCAGTTGAGGCAGATCTTGGGGTGTATTCCCGACCAGTAGGAAGTGTGCACTGTTGCCCTGCCCAGTGGCCCCAGTGCGGGCCAGTTATAGCAGCTTCTGCTTGCTCCCATGAATGGGACGGGGGACCTGGATGGATTCCTCGCTGAGCCGTCTGTCCTCCCGGCACTCCACTCTGCTTCCCAGGCAGCAGCGCTGTGGAAGGGATGCCTGCACATGCCTGCTGGTCTCTGGGCCTCTGAAACCTGCGTGACAAATACACAGTTTTAGAGAGACGAGGGCAGTGCACAGTGGGATGGAAGCTTGAGAAGGGCACATCCAGGACTCGGGCTTGGGCTGCATGTGGACATGCGGTGGGTGCTTCCGTGGGAACTCCGCAGCTGGCATGGGATTTCAGCTCCAGCCAGGGCTTGATTCCAGTCTTCCCGGTCTTCTGGTCTTCCGAGGGCAGCCCCGGAGTCAGCTGTCCTGTTTGCAAAATGCCACTGGGTTTCTTGCCACACGTTTGCACTCAGGAGGGTGCGCGGTGTCTCTGGCGCTTCTGAGTGCACAGAGCTTCAGGTCAGGGTGGCGGGAATCCAGACGCGCTCTTCCTCCTCTGTCGGTGCTTGCGTTGTGTGCAGGTGCGCAGTGCTCACCCTGAATGCTGCCAGTGCTCCTGTCCTCCTGAGGAGGGGAACGCCATCCACAGGTAATGACATGACCTTCCCTGCCTCTCATCTCAGTTTTCAGCTGAAAGTCTGTTTTGGCCAGCGTAATGTGTGGAGCCCCTGCTGCTCTCTCTCAGTTTCCATGTGCTCTGAATATCTTTTTCCATCTCTTTGAGCCAGTTTGTGTGTCTGTAAAGTGAGAAGGAGTCTTGTCTAAGCATACGGCTGGGTCTTGCTTTTTTAGGTGTCCAGCAACTCTGCCTTTTGATTGGAGATTTGAATCCACTTGTATTTCGAGTGATTAATGATAGGTAAGAACTTGCTAATTCCATCTTACCGTTTTCTTCTCTTGCTCTTTGTGATCAGATTTTCCACAGCGGGGATGCTTTGCTTCCCTTCTCTGTCTCTTGGGAATCAACTGCGGGTGTTTGCTTGGTTGTTACCATGAAGCTCACATGAAACGTCTTCTAGGTTAAGGGCTGGTTCATGCTGATAACAAGCTAATTTCAGAAGCTCTGTCCTTTTAGTATGTCTTTCATGTTTTTGAAGTTGGAGTTTACCTCTTTAGGTTGTGGTCGCAGGTTATTTTCAGGACTCTGTCCTTTTGCCTTTGTACAGAGTGGCTGACGGCCCTTCCTTCTTATCCCCCAGTTCTGACAAGTGCTCCCCTCTGCCCCCATGTTCCCTGGCCATGCCTATGCTCCTGCTCCCATCTGTGCCCTTCACTGAAGCCTGAGGACTCCTCTCAGGCTTTCCTGGGAGGGGGCAGGGCCTCTGCTGGCCACTTCCTCCTTAGCTCTGTCTGGGAGCGGCTTTCCCTCGCCTTCATTTTTGAAGGACAGCTTTGCCAGGTCGTGTTCTCGTGAGCACTCGGTTTCCCTCAGCCTTCAAGTGCATCGTCCCACTCCCTCCTGGCCAGTCCGCTGTTGTCCCGCAGGGTTCCTTGGGACACACAAACTCTTTTCCTGCTGCCTTGAAGAGTCTCCCATTGCTTGTGTGTTTTTTTTTTTCTTTTTTTAATACATTATTTGTTTACTTGAGAGAGAGCAAGTGTAAGAGAAAGAGAGAGAGAGAGAAAGCACTGAGGCAGAGGGAGAAGCAGACTCCCTGCTGAGCAGGGAACCCGATGCGGGACTCAATCCCAGGACCCTGGGATCATGACCTGAGCTGAAGGCAGAGGCTTAACCGACTGAGCCCTCTAGGCGCCCCTCTTTGCCTGTGATTTTCCAGTTCTGTTCTAATGTGTCTGGAGAGGGTCTCCTGAAGTTGAGTTTGTTTGGTGAACTTGGTGAGCTTCATGAACTTGGATACCCAGACTCTCCCCAGACTTGGGACGTGTTCAGCTGTTATTTCTTCAAATAAGCTTTCTGCCCCTCCTGCCCCTCTCCTCCTTCTGGTTCCATAATTCACCAATTGCTTCATTTGCCGGTATCCCTCAGATCACCTGGGCTTTCTTTTCCCCCTTCACTCTTGTTGTTTGGTTTGGTTTTCCTGGGGCTGGATAACCTGAAGGTCTGTCCCGGAACTCGGATGGTCTTTCTTCCCCATTCATCATACCGTTGGTGCTCTTCATTGTTGTGTTTGTTTTGTTCATAGTATTTTCAGCTCCAGAATTTGTGTGGTACTTTTGTATGATTTTTGTCTCTCTGTTAAACTACTTATCTTTTTCACGTATGATTTCCCTGATTTATTGGGTTGTCTTTCTGTGTTTTCTTGTAGCTCACTGAGCTTCCTTAAAATGCCTGTTCTGAGTTCTTCACCGGATAAACTGCAGATCTCCATGTTTGGGGGGTCATTTGCTGGAAAGTTACTGAGATTATTTGTTGGTGCCAGTGTTTCCCTGATTGTCATGTTCCTTGGAGTCTTGCATTGCTCTGTTTGCCTTGAAGTAACAGTGACCTTGTCCATCTGTACTCGCTGACTCTGGGAGACACATCGCCTTCTGTCCTCCCTGCTGGGGACTCTAAAGCTTTTTCGACCTTCAGTGGACATCCCTGCCCCGAGTTTCTTGCTCCCTCTTGGGGCAGAATGTTTAAGGTTGTGTGCTTTCTCTAAATCCTGCAGCCTGCCAGGGTGGGTGCTGACAGCTCCCCCTTTTGCATTCCAAAGGGCCAAGCTAAAGCTCTTGTTTGTGGCCTCTCCCGGGCTCCAGATTCAGGCTGGCTTTGTGTGTACTCTCTGGCTGCCTGTCAAGGCTTACTCTCTCGCTGCCCTCAGGGGCACACACAGGGTGGGGGTGCCTGCTGGGCACCAGCAGGGGGTACAGATCCATGGGCAAAATGTCCCTAGCAGCTCATGGGCGGATTTCTTGATGGGGTCTTCAGTGTAAAAGGACCTTTGTCTCTTTGTTGTCCTCTGAGAATCCTGTCTGCCTCTCTCCCAACTGCTCCTGCCCCCGAGTCCTGTGGCCTGAGACACAGTCATCTGGAGAGGGTGAAAGAGATGTGGGGTCTCGTGGGCAGCATCCTGCACAGCTGGGGAGGCCAGGGGCTCCCCACACACTGTCACTCACCCTCTCGGGAGAAATCAGGAGCTGAGGTCACTCCTGGCCCTGCGCGGTGCCCCCTGGGAAAGGTGATGGAGGTACAGTCACACTGTTCTTTCTCCCTCATCAGTGCCTCCAAACTGTGGGGTGCTGGAGCTTCCGCTCTGGACGCCAGGGCCTGTGCACAGGCTCTCTCCACCGTGGGCGATTATCTCAGACGGTTTTCCAGGACCTCCTGGAATCTAGCCCGCCGTGTCTGCAGGTTCCAGCCTGTCAGCTGGCCCAGGATGGTCCCCACCTCCTGACACCCTGAGCAGAGCCAGGAGGTCATCCCCCCACAGCCAGCAAGGTCCAGGGTGGGCTGGCCTCTGCCCATTCTCGGGCCCTCAGGTTGGTTGGTTCCACTTTATGTTTCCTAGTAGGTTCCCATTTTCTTATTCTGCCCAGAATCTACTCGCTCATTTTTCAAAGAAGTATATAACCTTAAAAATCTGTAGCTAGTATGGGTTAGAAGAACCAAAAGTTCGTGGTTAGGAACTGGAAAAAAAACTGATTTTTTCCCCCTAAAGCGTGTATTTTATTATATAATTAATAGTAAACTAGAATGTATCCTAGGAGCGAAGATGTGCTTCTGTTAGCCAAGTATGGTTCTGTTTCCATCAATGGTCAGCGCTGCCTGTCACCCTACCACCGCGGCCTTCTCAGCTAAAAACAGAGCTCAGTGGGGGCTGCATCCTTCAGGCATGGCTTACTTCTCCTCTGCTTAATTGAGAAGCTGTTCTTGAACCAAGTCAGGTCAGCTGCGTTTTCTCTCAAGAATAAACGGCACATGTAGGATTCAGCTTCTTGTATGACTGGACACGTGCAGTGAACGAGGATGGAGGAGCACGTCCCCTGGGCAGTCAGCATCCTGGGCAGCAGTGAGTGGCTGCATGTGTTCCCCCCCGAGCGCGGGATGGAGGCTGTGGAAGGGTCCTGCCAGCTGTGCTGGGGGCTCCAGCCAGTGCAGGACCACGTGAGGCACGTAGGTCTTCATGGGGGACATGGTATCACTGTCATTCCACGATGACCGCGTTGATCTCCGAAAGGTTAATAGTTCGAAACAAATGTGTATGCTGCCCAGTGTCAAAACAGACACTCAGAAATCCATACTTTTCCTGCACGTCAGCAATAGCCCATTCAAAATACTGTGCATGAAGTCCCCCTCGGAACTGAAAACAAAAACGTGACTTACAGAGCCACGTGTTTAATAGGAGATTTATAGCAACTATTTTGAGAAGCCACAGAATTTTACCAAGAAATATAAAAGGCCTGGAAAAAGTCGAGAAAGTGTTTCTGGATGGGAAACTCGATATGATATGTGATTTTCCTCAACTTAGTTTATAAATTTAATGGAATTCCAATAAATATTCAGGGGATGTTTTGGACCTTGACAAATAATATTCTCAAGTTTCTCTGAGAGAATAAATACGTGAGAATAGGCTTTCATAAAAATGTTTGAAGGGACCAGTTTTAGGCCAATCTGGTCACATTCTTCACTTTTGTGACTTTAAATAGAGAAGGGGCTGTTGGGGCTGAAAATTTGAGTCCTATGTTTCCCTGCTGCCTGCTGGCTCCTTAGTGGCCGTCTGACCCACTGTTCATGTTATCAAAGGTGGATTTTAAACTACTTTGGATTTTCGGGGCAGTCAGAAGACCAGTCTGAATAGACATCTTCTCTGGCCTGCACGGAGCTTCGGCTTTGGCCCCAGTGACCCCAGTGGATGCTGGCTAAGCCGCCTTTCTTGCGCTTCCCACCCCTTCCTCTCCAGAGACCCTCCTTTCTGTGCAGGGAGAGAGCATGGGGCCACCTTCCACCCTGTGCCACATGCTTGGAGGTGCCTGGCCACATTTTTCCTCCTGTGGAGGCTTGCCAGCCAGTTCTTAGCTCTGGACAGTTGTCCCAACAGTTGCCATTTCTGCAGACTCCATAGGATGAAGGAGAGGTAAACATCGCTCTGCCCATGGTGATTGTTTAGCTGAGCCCCATCCCTGTCTCCAGGGCTCGGAGTTCCTTTGTCTGATGCAGACCGTCAGTGGCAGAGGTGGGATGTTCCCCAGGACCGGGTGGCCCTCACACCATATTCCCTCCATAGGCATGCATGCTGATTGTGTCCTGCTTGCACCTGTGCGCTGGTCTGGAGGCACTTAGGTGATCTGTGTCTTTCCTGTGGAAGGTTCTGTGTCGTAGCTGGTCCCCCTCTGCTGCCCGTGTACTGATCCTGTGGCTCCTCTGCCGGCCACTGTTGGATTGTGGTGATGCCACAGGAGTCGCTCTTGTTGTATTTTATGCACAGAAAATAAATACTGGTGTGTGAAAACTATTTGACGTCACTGGTACAACCGTTTTGGAAAACCGTTTGATACCGTGTTACGGAGTTGGAGATGTAGCCTTTGGCCACAGTGCCACTGCTCACGTGTGTCCCTGGAGTCCTGCACTTGTGTATGCTGGGACAGAGGGAAGCTTCTTCATGGTTGTGCCTCCCGACCACTGTCGTAGCTGGGGTTTTTGTTTGTTTTTTTTTTGTTTTGTTTTTATTGTCACTGACAGCTTCACTGCTCAGAATACTCACTTTCTCTGGGCAGCTGTTGCAGTAGCCCCAGACCCTGAATCACCTGATGTCCAGCAGCAGAGTGGGTAAACAAGTCACGGTGTGTTCTTGTCACGAAATACCAACGGCGTACACATGCTTGAGCAGAAGAGGCAGATGCATTTGGCTGTGCGCTTTGTGGTTCTGTCCATGCCGTACGGGTGAGCCAGGCACACGGTGAGCCCAGCAGACCAGCTGCTCGAGCACATGGCGGGCAGTGTGGTGGCGGCCTCGGGCTTTTGGGACCCTGGCCAAGTTGGCTTTCTTGATCAAGGCAGAGGTTGCGGGGGTCACTTTATCATCTTGTCCCACACATTTACATTTTACGTGCTTTTCTGTGTGAGCGCAGAAGGGTTGGAGTACTTGAGGGCAGACTGTTTTATTTTACCATGCGCTAAGGGATCTGGTCTGACCCACATGAGAGACGCGTGTTTGGTTGACATAGTTGGGTGAGCGAATATTTCTGGATGAGCGAGACACTCAGAATGGTTACGCTGTCAGTCTCTGCGTTTCTCTTGTAACTTGGATAGAGGCATTCCTCAGTTTGTAAGGAAAGTGAACTTTTGGCAGGCTGTATATAAATCAGTTCCTGAGGTCATGGGAGCGTATGTTATTTAAAGCAAATACTCATGCTCTGTGATTTATGGTTCCCTCCCTGCTCCTGCATTAATCAGGCCTTTGTTTATTGGGTTTGCTGAGTGTGGGGTAGAGTTCTGCTCAGGGGTGGGACCTCTCGGATCCATGGCCCTCTGCTTGTTCCCAGAGCCTGCTTCTGGGAGTCTTCCTGGCAGGGTCAGAGGGCTGGGCTTGTAAGGCGTGATCTTAAAAATAGTACTTTCTTCTCATGAAGCACTGCGACTGAACTTGAAATAAACAAGTTTTTTAGCTCATATTTTTTATTTAAATGACTTAGAATATATCAGTGTAAACTTAAAACTCACCGTAAACACAAATTCTCACATTCCTGCGGATGTGTGTGTGTTAAATGCAAATCCTATTAAGTCCCAGAAGTAACTGGTCCCCTGACAATTCTTGGAAAGTCACTTTGTCTAAAGCACAGGTGTAAGTGGCCAGCGAGCCTCTGGAATACACTTTGTCAGAGGTCGTCTGGCCAGAGAGCAGCTGAGTCCATAGTCCGCAGCCTGCGCCAGACAAGGGGTCAGGCAGATAGGGGTTATGCTGCCTGCCCCAGGAGACATGCTCTGCTGCCTCCCCTATGTGTGTCCCCCATGGGAAGGGGGGCCGTGGCAGGGGCGCAGTGGGTCGTGCCTGGCTCAGAGCCGAGGTCCAGGTCTTCCAGAAAGGGGTTTTGAGGTTGAGTTTCATGGGATTGGGGTATCTGTATTTGTGAAGTGCAGTTGGGGAAGGGGGCGTGGCAGTGAGCAGGGGGTGTTTTCGGTGGCAGAACTCTCTGAAGCAGGACATAACAGCTTCTGGTTGGTGTTGACACGGTACGAGCGTGTTCTCTGAATGTGCCTGACCTGGAGTGGTTTGTTGCCCGTGAGATAGCTCGTGGGTAGGGAGCCACGTCCTGGCACCGAGGGATGAGCGCGCCTGCGTCCCGCTGCAGGGCTTGCGACCCGGTTCCTGTGTTGGGTGTATTTACAGTAACGGTTAATGTTTACTGAGGGTTTACTATGTGTGAAACACTGAGCTGCTTGTTTTATATTATCCCATTTAATCTCAACCTGCAGGATAAATATTATGATTTCCATTTTATTAGGATGAACCCGAGGTACAGAGAGGTCAGGTCAGGCTCCCAGGGCCATAAAGTCAGGAGGTGGTGAAGCCAGATCGGCACCAGCTTCGCACCTGCTGAGCACGTGTCCTGGAGCCCACACCCCACTTCCCCAGAGTCTTCCTGTGCTGCAGGCTGTTGTAGGTCCCACTTTGTGGAATGATGTAGTTTCATTATTTTTTCCTTTTCTGTTTCCAGAAATTAAGCATATTTCATATGACTCATTCCTGGGTGGTGAATATGGTAGTAGATTCTCATATTTTACTATACGTATTGAAAGTCTATAAACCAAGGGTTTATAATGGTTATGTTGGCCTGGAAATTTGCTGATAGAGCTGTACGAGCTGCATATAAATCAGCCTATCGTCAGAGAGGTGTGCTCTTAAAGCAAACAATCATGAGCTGCATATAAATCAGCCTATCGTCAGAGAGGTGTGCTCTTAAAGCAAACAATCGTTGACTTATCCACTCCACCCTGCCACGTTCATTTAAGTGAATGTGTTTTTTTAAACACCAGAGTTTTGGTGTTTTGTGGCTTTCTGTTTGCAGCAATAATAAAAGTCTCTCCTGACTGCCATAACCCTAGCCCAAATGCATTTTGTTTTGAATTCTTAATCCCTTAAAAATAAAGTTATAAATTTAAGGCTAGTATTCCCAAGTCTGCTTGGTGCTGTGACACAGAACTATGAGGGGGTTTGACCAGGTGACCTGGGATAGGCAGGAGCTACGCTGCTTAACCCCTCCGTGTCATGATCTGCCTTATAACTCACCAGTTTTGCTGGACTTTTTCGTGGATTTTGTCTCCCATCCTAAGTTCCGTGCCCCGATCTGTTCTGTATCAGACTCAACACAAAAGGCCAAACACATAGGAACTACTTAATAAGCATTGTGAACAGCTTTTAGTAGAACTGCGTGTATTTATTTTTTAAAGGTTTATTTATTTATTAGAGAGCATGAGGGCCGGGGTGGCGGGGGCAGAGGGAGAGAGAGAACCTCAAGCATGCTCCGCACTGAGCATGGAGCCTGATGCGGAACTTGATCCCATGACTTGGAGCTGAAATCCAGAGTCAGATGCTCAATTGACGGAGCTGCCCAGGGCCCTTGAATGGGTTTTAGAATTTTAAAGTGTTCAACTAAATTAATGAGAGATTTACTAATCTGTGTAAAGACAACACTTTTTTCCTTGAGAAATCATTTTTTATTGTCTGGAATTCATGTTAGTCATCTAGCATTTTAATTTAAAGGCATTTCTCCCATCCAAGTACTAACCAGGCCCGACCCTGCTTAGCTTCCGAGATCAGACGAGATCGGGCGCGTTCAGGGTGGTATGGCCGTAGACTTTAAAGGCATTTCTATGGCCACTAACTCTTCTTCAGCTGAATGTATCTTGAGGTAACTGTAGGTTCATGTGCAGTTGCAAGACGTGATGGGGATTTCCCACGTACTGTGTTTTCCCCACCGGCAGCATCTTTTAAAGCCACAGTACAGCGTCAGCCCCAGGCTACTGACCTTGACACAGTCGGGATACACAACTGCTCCATCACCACAAGTGTCCTTTTTCTTGCCCTCTATAACCACACCTCCTCCCTCCCTCCCACCTCACCCCTCCTTAACCCTTGGCAACCAGTAACTGTTCTCTGTTTTTGTAATACCATCATTTCAAGAAGGTTCTGCAAGTGCATCACAGAGCACGTCTTTGGAGATTGGCTGCTTTTGTTCAGTGTAACTGTCTGGAGAGCCGTCCAGAAGGTTGCATGACTCAGCAGCTCGTCCCTTTTTATTGCCGGGCAGATTCCGGTGTGTGAGTGGAGCACAGATCATTTAACTGTTCACCTGCTGAAGGGCATCTGGGTTTTTTCCAGTTTGGGGCTGCTCTGAGTACAGCTTCATAAACGTTCGCGCACAGGCAGTGTGTGAACGTGACTTCTCATTCCTCTGGGCTAAGTGTCCAGGAGGAGGGTTGTGAGGTCAGATGCTAATTGCATATTAGTTTTTAAAGAAAACTTCCATAGGAACCGTACCACCTTACACTCGTACCAGCCGGGTATGAGTAATCGTGTTTCTCTGCATCCTCACCAGCATGTGACGTTGTCACTATTTTTTTTTTTTTTAAAGATTTTATTTATTTATTTGACAGAGATCACAAGTAGGCAGAGAGGCAGGCAGAGAGAGAGGAGGAAGCAGGCTCGCTCCCTGCTGAGCAGAGAGCCAGATGCAGGGCTCGATCCCAGGACCCTGGGATCATGACCTGAGATGAAGGCAGAGGCTTTAACCCACTGAGCCACCCAGGCGCCCCCCCCTTTTTTTTAAAGCCATCCTGGCAGTGATATCTCATTGTGGCTTTATTTTGAATTGCCCTGATAAGTAATGACTTTGACCCTCTTTTCATGTGTTTATTGGCCATCATGTAGTATCCCCTTTGATGCAGGGTCTGTGTCTTTTGTTCATGTCTAATTGGAGTGTTTGCTTTTTGCTGAAGAGTTTTGAGAGTTTACAGATTTAGATACTAGTCCTTTGTCAGATACTTGGTTTGAAAATATGTACTTTCACTCTCTATTTTGTCTTTCAACCTCTCAGTAGGATCTTCCGCACAACAAAAATTTTTAGTTGTGACAGAGTGTACTTTATCAATTGTTCCTTTAATGAATCATGCTTTTGGGGGACAGTGTGAGAACTCTCTGGCCCTAAATTCCAAAGATTTTCTCTAGTTTTTTTCCTAAAAGTTTTGTAGTTTTACATTTTATATTTAAGTCAGTGATCCATTTTGAGTTAATTTTTGTATAAGATAGGAGACTGAGGTCAAGGTTCCTTTTGCCCTGTGGATATCCAGTTGTTCTAGTACCACATATTTAAAGACTCTGTTTCCTTCATTGAATTGCTTTTTATACCTTTGTCAAAAATCAGCTGGGCAGGGGCACCTGGGAGGCTAACCCAGTTAAGTGGCTGACTTCGGCTCAGGTCATGATCTTGGGGTCTAAGACCGAGCCCCACATTGGGCTCCCTGCTCAGGGTGGACTCTCCTTGTCCCTCTCCTTTTCCCTCTGTCCCATGCTCTGCACATGCTCTGTGTCTCTTTCAAATAAATACCAATTAAAAAAAAAAAAAAACAAAAACCTGTTGGGTATGTTTGGGAGGGTCTTTTTCTAGATTCTTCATTCTGTTCCATTGATCTGTGTGTCTGTCCTGCCAGTACCACACAGTTTTGATTGCTCTAACTATAAAATCCCGAAATCGGATGGACTGATTCCTCCCTCTTTATTCTTTTCTAAAACAAATGTTCTAGCTATTCTAGTTCCTTTGCCTTCCCATATAAATTTTAGGATAATCTTGTCTATATTTCCAAAACGTTTGGTTGGGATTTTGATAGGAATTTTGTTAAACTTGTATATCAACTGGGGGAGAATTGACATCTTTACAGTATTTGAATTGTTCATTTGAGGAACATGGTATGTCTTTCCATTTATTTAGGTCTACTTTGATTTCTTTCATCCACATTAAGTAATTTTCAGTACACAAGTTCTGTACATACTTTGTTAGATTTACATCTAGGCATTTCTCTCTTTTGTTTACATATACAGTTGTGAATGACACTATTTTTAATTTCAGTGTCCATGTGTTGACAGTACGTAGGAATATAACTGATATTTGTATGTTTCATCTTGTCTCCTGCCACCTTGCTGAACTGATGGGTTTATGAATTTTACTGTTCGTTGCTCCCCCTGTTTATTGAACAGTTTGTGCGTGCCAGGCATCATGTGAGGGCTTTCTGCGTGCTTGCAGAAGCCTGGGAGGCAGGGGAGCTGGCCTCTTGGCAGGTGGGTTAGTCAGTCACTCCATTTGTTCATCTGCAAAATATCTAAGGAGAACCTCTTGTGGGGGGATGTGGCTGCAGGCGTTACCAGTAACGCAGATGGTTGTGTCACTTAATAAAACCAGTTCATTAGTTACACTTGAATTATCAGAGGCCGACTCAAACTGTGAGTGAGTGAGGCAGTGACACCTTAGCCAGCCCGATGGAGTGGGAGCATCCAGGGAGGGCTTCCTAGATGATGTCCATCTCCTAGGAAAGGTTTTCCAAGAAGCCAAACCATTCATTGCTTCTCACCAACTTGCATCAGCTTCTGAAATTCAGAGAGGCCTGTGATAAAAGCTCACATGAAGAGAATTCCTGGCCAGAACTGAATGAAGTTCTCAGTTGCTGCTGTCTCTTTTGCTGCACCCCTCTGGCCCCCACACCTGTGGTTCCCACCGAGGGCACCAGGCCACCTGGGCCCCATGACCAGCCTGCTCTGTCCAGCCCTTCTTACTCAGCGGGCCTGCTGCCCAGCTTGGTGCTGTCCACCATGTCCTCCTTTGCAAACCTCTTGTCCCTTCATTCCCACACCAGTAGTTTTCCTCCTCTCTGAAGGGTTCCTTTCCCCCCTTTCTTGGGGAGATGGGTTGCAGAGTCCTTTGAGATGGAAAGGAAGCCCATGCAAGGACTGAGACGCAGGGAGTCAGGGCCACTTTCTGCCAGTCTGTCTGGGAAAATCATCAGCGTCCCTCAGTTCTGGTAACAGTAACTACAGTAAGCTTCTGGCCAGTTGGGAAAGAAATCTTACTACATAGAACTGTGCCCCTCTGACAGCCTTCCAGGTGAAGACCCCCTGTACCTCTGAGAAGAAAAGGGATGGACCGTCACTGGGCACAGTGTCAGTTCCTGAACCGTGCTTGGTACCTCGGGGCTGCTGCTGGCTTGAGCCAGTTCGGTCCCAGCTCCCATGGCTCTCTACCCTCAGCAGGTCCCCGACCTGCCTCAGGAGTGAGGATGCTTCCTTCTCTGCCCCTTTTCCCCACTGACTGTAGGAGAAGTCGCTTGTCTTTGAGGCTGCGTGGAAGAAGGAGAAGGACATAGTTTCCAAGGAGATCGAGAAGCTGCGCGTGTCCATCCAGACCCTGTGCAAGAGTGCGCTACCCCTGGGGAAGATCATGGACTACATCCAGGAGGATGTGGACGCCATGCAGAATGAGCTGCAGCTGTGGCATAGCGAGAACAAGCAGCATGCTGAGGCCCTGCAAAAGGAGCAGAGGTGGGTGGGGGCTGGGGGCAGGGTGGATGCTGCAGAAGGAGCAGAGGTCGTTGGGCCCGGGGGCGGGGATGGTGTTGCAGAAGGAGCAGGGTGGAGGGGCTGGGGGTGGGGGGGTTTGCTGCGGAAGGAGCAGAGTTGGGACCCAGGGTTGGGGGGCTGCAGAAGGAACAGAGGTTGGTGGGGGACCAGGGGCAAGGCTGTGCAGAAGAAGCAGAGGTGGGTGGGGGTGGAGGCTCAGGGAGCCCAGGGGGATGCCTCCCAAGGAATCCCCTGACCCCTCTACCCCCCACGCCACACCCCCCACCCCCCACCCCAAGGAAGTGTTTTCCTTCTGCATTTGTATGGCACAGGGCACACCTTTGCAGCCTTGAGGAGTTATGGCGTTAACATTCACACACAAGTGGTACAGGCAGTAAACAATACGGGGAACTTTGCAGTATGGGAATTATTGTTTTATGTGTTTTACCAAAATCCCCAAAGTTTGGTAACTATTTGTACTTCGAAAGTATTTTAATTTTTTACTCTGAAAAGAAATAAATGCTGGTGAGCCCATTTTGAAATTGCTACTATAAAGGAAATATAATGGCTACTAAAAAGATACTTATTTTAGGGAAATGTTTGATGTTCTATGTTTATAATCAGGGAATCTGGAATGCATGACACTTTATTACTTCTTGTTGTCCAGAAACGACCTGAGTGGATCCAGTGCTCGTCTGCAAGCCCGGTGATAAAATGCTGTGTGATAAGAAAGCTGCTGTCTTTATTATCAGCCTGCTTACTCCTAAAAAGCCCTTAAAAGTTTAAATGTCCAGCATTAGAAGAGTTAGGAAATCTCCCAGAACTTTTTGGTGCCGAGCCCAGCATGGTGATTTGTCGGCCCTTCCTACAGCTGATTTTAGGTCTAAGACGTAGCACGTAGATGCTTCTTGCTGAAAGAACCTGAGTTTGCTTTGTGGTAGGATGGTTGGAAATCGTCACTCTTCATTTGTTTTGTTTTTTATATAGAGTCTTTTTAAAGATTTTTATTAATTAGAGAGAGCGAGAGAGAGAGCAGGGGGAAGGACAGAGGGAAAGTGAGATGCAGACTTCTCTCCGATCAGGGAGCCTGACTTGGGGCTCGATCCCAGGACCCTGAGACCATGACCTGAGCCCAAGGCAGATGTTCAACTGATTGAGCCATCCAGGTGTCCCCATCACTCATTTTTGTACTTATTTTGTATTTACATGTTTAAAAAACTAAAGGAGAGGCCAGTTTGATCTTTGCTTTCCCAAGTATGTTCTAGATTTTTCCTGGCAGGTAACTGGGCACTGAAAGGCCTCATGCCTGGAACTTGTGAGTTGGAGGGCCCTGGGTAGGGAAGCCCTGGTGGTTGGACGAACCTGCTTGGGGGAAGGTGGGGTTCGTGTTGGGCTGCCGGGGCCATGGCCCTTGTTGGTAGCCGTGCTGCTCCCCTCCCTGCCGTCCCAGGGCTCTCTGCTGTATGTGACATGAGGCTTTAAAAAGAGAATGCCGCTTAGCAGATTGGCATGTTTGACTTTACTTTTGGCTGTGGGAGGGTAAAATAATGTTTTTCCCAGGTGTGAGGACCTCGTCCCTTTATATTCTTATCTGAGTGTGTTTATATTTTTACCCTTTTTCTTTGGATGCTCTGAATAACTTAACTTTTGTCATCTTTGATTGTTTCAATCAAGAAGCCGCTCTAGGGCACCTGGATAGCTCAGTTGGTTGAGTGTCTGCCTTCAGCTCAGGTCATGATCGTGGAGTCCTAGGATTGAGTCCTGCATCAGGCTTCCAGCTCCGTGGGGAGTCTGCTTCTCCCTCTGACATTCTCCCCTTTTATTCTCTCTCTCTCTCTCTCTCACTGGATAAATAAAATCTTTAAAAAAATCAAAATAAAAAACAGCTCTAAGCTGAGCCCGGTGCTCACAAGCCCCTGTGTTGTGTCCCACCAGCATCACAGATGGTGCGGTTGAGCCCCTGAAGGCCGAGCTGGCTGAGCTGGAGCAGCTGATCAAAGACCAGCAGGACAAGATCTGTGCCGTGAAGGCCAACATCCTGAAGAACGAGGAGAAGATTCAGAAAATGGTCTACAGCATCAACCTGAGCTCGAGAAGGTGAAGCTCACATGTTTCCAAAGCTGGAAGTCCTCCTCAGTCTGAAAATAAAAAGGAAGATAGAACGTCACCACTCTCTCAGTTCAGTTTTCTGAGAAAATGAAGCTTTCTGTGTCCTCCCTCCAAGGGGCAGAGCTCTGAAAACGCAGGCACATCCGTGTGTTGAGGGCCATGTTCTGTCCCCTTCCTCCAGTGGGGTGTTGCCTGCCGTGCGGACGTGTTCTCTGCGTCTCCGCGCGGCCAGTCGTGCTCAGGGCCGTGCCAGAAGTCACCAGCAGGTGAGTGGAGGTGGCACGCGAGGAAGCTGTGTCCTCGGTTTCAGGTTTTAGGGCTGGTGACAGGAACCTGAAGGGA
This sequence comes from Neogale vison, assembly GCF_020171115.1. Classification (NCBI taxonomy): domain Eukaryota; kingdom Metazoa; phylum Chordata; class Mammalia; order Carnivora; family Mustelidae; genus Neogale; species Neogale vison. The sequence continues at coordinate 45,182,920 of NC_058093.1, forward strand.
GTAGAGTGAAGGATGGCTGCCTTCTGACGGCACTTACAAACAGAAATGGGGCCTGACCATGAGTCCGCTCTGTTTTGAGTTCATTTCCCCTTGGAAAGGGTTCATTTCGGTCTGTATCTTTACAAGGTACACCTGAGTTTTTTTTCTTAAAGCTCTTTGCATCTGTGTATACCTTTTTGTCATTTTCTCATTCGTCCCTATGGCCTCTTGCTTGTGTTTGCAGCCTTAAAGTTCATATATTTAGGAGATTTCAGTATGTCCTTCATGGACATTCGGCCCCAGGGTTTTCCCCACGTAGGTAACAGTGAGCTGCTCTGGGCCTGTACTTGCCTGAGCCCGTGGCCTCGGTGTCTTTCCTGGTCCTTCCTGTAGATGTGCGTTCTAGAGAGGCCTGTAGCTCGATGCAAACAGCTGAAGGAATACTTCAGGGGACACACCAATTTGCAACATTTTTTTGATGTTACCATTTTTTTGGAAATTATTTTGTAAAGCAACTTTTTTTAGAATTTGGTTTATATTAAGTTTTTCACTCACATTTGATAATTGTAAATACTAAAAAAAGTCTGAAGTTTGTATATAAAGGATTCCAGTGTTTGGAGGCATACGGTTCATATGGTTTGGGTCCTGATGCTATTATTTCTAGACACATACGGTGTGAACCATGCAGTGCCATTTAAATGTTAGAATTGCCTGAGAAAGTTCTTCTTCTTTAAGTCTTAGCACAAATGCACAGATTAGGTTTCCTTACTGTCATTTCCAAAAGAAATCCTTTTCTGAGGTGGTTATGTGATTTTACCAAGCTGAATCAGTTTAAGATCAGATTATGAAACTCTGCTGTTTTGACACATTGGTCACTTGGTCATTTCTACGCTGCACTGTAAAACTGATCAGATTGTACTAAATGCATTATTGGAGGCGGGAGGGTGTCCATTAACAAGTCCCCCCATGTACTTGTCTCTCTCCTTCTCATTTGAATGACTTAGACATAACCCTAGGTGGACTGTTTTGCTTTAAGATGTGTTTGCCTTTTATGAATTTGTACATACGAATAGGATTTTTGCACTGCAAAAAAAAATTGCATACATTTTATGTGAGTAAAATTTTGTATGAGGTAGTTTATCGAATTGTATCATAAAATTTATTTTTATTTTATACATAAATCATTATTTTTTCTATAAGTGTATGGGTTGCACAATTCAGTTCACAGCTAGAGAAAATATAAGCATTTGGATTTTTGTATTTTCACATGTATATTTTATTTTTCTTGTGAAGAAAGTTCAGGGAAATTTATCTTTTCATTCCTATCATGACACTTATCCATGTTCTGTATAAATTAAAGCTTTATAAGACTGATAAGCATTTGTCAGAAATTTCAAGTTCACTCATGAAGTTTTAGACAGTCTCTGTGATGATTATGGTATCAGAGACACATTAAGTCCTGATATTATCTGTTACTTTGAGAAAGTATGCAAGGGGGTTATTAAGCCTTTAGCTCTGCTTTGGCTTGGACCTTTCCAGGAAGTGTGGGATCTCACTGCGGAATTTTAATCTAAAAGTAGAGCTGACATTAATTTACATTCAAAGAAAAACGTGTAAACCTTTGGGGAAAAAATTCAGGACTAAAATGTGAACTTTCTGCTTTGATAGTCGTGCTTATTTTTCTTTTCAATAAGCAATTTAAACAAATACTGGTGACAGGTTAGTGACGAGAGATGATGTCACTCAGTGACATGGAGTGTGTTTGGGATGTTGGGTGGTCTGGAGTCCCACCCTGCGTCCCGACAGGCGCCCCAGAGCGTGCTTGCCCTCCTTGTCTGCGCTGTGCCGAGCTGACTGCGTCTATCTGCTCTTGGCACGCAGGGTCAAGGCACATGAGTGGGTCAAGGGCAGCGGGGCTAGACCAACCTGTGTGCGAACACGCAGATGTCCATGGTCACAGGCTTGGCATGACCAGCTGCAGGAGCTTCCACGAGCATCGGCTTCAGTGGAGGCCATGCACAAGACTATGTGTCGGCGTGCCCGCTGCGAGGGTGCACCCAGCTCCAGGATCTTCCATGCGTACCCAGCGGTGCCTCCCCAGGAGCCAGCCACAGCCTCGAGGGCAGGAGGTGGGAGGTGGGAGTGCCCCGTCAGGACCAGAGGGGACTTGTGTCCTACCCTTGGGCTCTGAGTTGAACGGTCTCACGATGCACTTTATATAAACCTTTTCTATTTTCCCAAAAAGGTGTCTTGGTAAGTGTAGTTTTACCAGCCTTGCAGTGGAGCAGAAGTGAGGCCCTGTTTGCTTGTTTTGGGGGTTTTCATGAAGGAAGATTGGGAAGGACTTTTTTTTTTTTTTAATTCGGCTAGTGAAGGGAAATGTGAATGGTTTTTATTCATTTATTTATTTATTTTTTAAAAAGATTTTATTTATTTGACAGAGATGACAGGTAGACAGAGGCAGGCAGAGAGAGAGAGAGGAGGAAGCAGGCTCCCTGCTGAGCAGAGAGCCTGATGCGGGACTCGATCCCAGGACCCTGAGATCATGACCTGAGCCAAAGGCAGCGGCTTAACCCACTGAGCCACCCAGGCGCCCATGAATGGTTTTTAAACTGTAACCTTTTTAAGCCGTATTTAGAGCTGAGTTCTAGATTGATGATCAGCTTCTTAAACCAGGCAAGTGGTCTTCCTGGTAAGAAAACGGGGTTCAGACAGTGCAGTCCATGAACCATAAGGAAGCTGGGCCCAGTGAGGTGGGCGGGGGTGTGGTCAGGCTCTGTAAGCACCTGTGGTCCCAGCGCCTGCTGCTCTTCCCCGAGACCCCAGTGCCTCCTGCCAGGCTATCGGGAGGGGTGGAACAGTGGGGCCAGCACACTGGACCTCCCAGTGCCTGTGCTGGCCTATGTGGTTCTCTTACGTCTCCGTGCAGGTCTCAGGAACAGCTCTGTGATGCTGCTGTCACCACGATAGAGCAGTTAGGTTTCCTCACCAAAACCTCCATCAAGGCCAGTATTCTTCAGGATGACACCAGCTGGTGTGTGCAGGACTCTGTGCCAGGTCATTGGTGTGGACACTTGCGGTGCTTACAGCCCCCGCCCAGGCTCCGGGGGTGCTGGCAGGCCCCTGGAGGGTGGTGGCCATCTTGATCTGCTCAGGGCATGTGCAGCTCTGGCTTCTCTCAAAGTGAGAATTTAACAGCATCCCCCTCCCACCTGCAGCCACATCCTGGTTTGGACAGCAGATGACATGCCCCTCTTCCTATTGGAAACCTGTCATGCCTGGTGGAGTGTGGCTGCCAAGAGGCAGCAAGGGCGCTCGGGTGCCCATGGAGCGCTGTGTGGCTCACAGCAGGGTCCACTGCTGAAGTTAGTAAGCTGGATTGGGGGGATGTGCTCTCAAGACCTCGGACACCTGGCGAGGTTTCTGCTTCTCTGTGGGCAGACGTGGGAGTGTGTTTGCCTTCATCGCTGGTGCAAGGACCTTGCCATAAAGGCTCCTGTCTATGAACTGATGTTGCCCTGAAGCAAATTCTTGGTGGGTCTGTTCGTCTTTCCTGGTGATCTGGACAAAGCTGGGGGAAGTGGCTCTGTAATTCACAACTGGTGTGAACAAGTGGGCAGGCCCCATGTGATGAAGCATCAACTCAGGACATGGGAACATGAAGCTGGGCCAGCCCTGACTCGGTGAAAGATGACAGGAAGAACCATGAGGACACGGATGTCCAGGCGGTACCACACTTGGGATGTGATGGGTGGGAGCATCGGTGGAAACCTCCCCACCCCACCATGGCCACCGTTGTTCTCTGAAGAAGCCAGGTGCTTCGATCTTGGGAGGCGCTGGAGGACCTGAATCTTGGCTGGACCTGTGCCACCGCCTGCTAGTCCAGGATCCCTTAGAGCCCAGCAGGACACCCTGGTGACAAGGTTATGTGTAAGAATGATTTTTTTTTTTTTTTTTTAAGAAACTTACCCTTTCTGGGGCACCTGAGTGGCTCAGTAAGTTAAGCATCGGCTTTCAGCTCAGGTCATGATCCCAGGGTCCTAGGATTGAACCCTTTGTGGGGCTCTCTACTGAGCAGGGAGCCTGCTTTTCCCTCTACCCTTCTGCCTGCTTGTGCTCACTGTCTCTCAAATAAATAAATAAAATCCTAAGGAAAAAAGTGCAAGTTATTGAAACAGCATTAATCAACTTCTGACTAGATATATAAATTGGGAATTTAGTGTCGGAAAACATGGTATTTCAAAGGAGAGGCATTTCAGATTGTTGTCCAAATATATGGTATTAGAGCATATGGTCATACATATGGAAAAATGAAGTTGTATTCTTGCCTCATACCACATATAAAAACAAGTTCCCCCCAAATTAAAGAACTTAAAAAATATGAGAATACTAGAATGATTGAAGAACATTTTGTATTTATCATATTTGTAGATATATTTTATTTATTGACATGCTAATACATTTATGTTATTATAGTTTTATTTTGTGAGAGGTAATATATAGGAACAAAGCACCTGGGAGAGAGCAGAGTGAGTGCTAAATGTGTTTTGGAGTGAAGAAGAACTTTCTAAAATAGACAGAGTTTTCAGAAGCCATAGGTGAAAAAATAACAATAAGCTCATAAGAATTAAACGTTTCTAGCCAAGTAAAGGTTAAAAAAGAAAAAAAAAATGATGTCCCACTGGGAGAAGTATTTGCAACCTCTCTAGCGGAGGTAATAGTCATAGTAGACAGACTTCTAATAGTAAGAAAAATTCTTAGATGCAGTTGGATGATGGAACAAGGATAGAGTTCTCAGAAGAAGTGCATGAGACCTGTGTTTAACCTTACGGTAGGGAAACAACATGGCCGGGCGTCTGGAATCCAGACAGGCAGTAGTTACCTGAGTGGGAATCCTGGTCAGGGCGCCCTGCCCTTAACCTGTGGACGCCGCAGGTACTAGCTTGTGACTGCGCAAGTGGCTGAAACCTCTTGCCCCACTTTCCTGTGTTTGGGTCGGTCTGCGGGGTGCCTGCTTTATGGTGTGTTGTCAGAGGGTAGTTGCATTACCGGTTGTAGAGCACAAAAATAGACAGTCGGCCCACGGTACGCTCCACACAGATACTGCCTGCTGTTCTGATCTCTGTTCATACCACACCTGCACAGTTTTCAGCTGGTGAAAGTTAGATTATATTAATACACGGTGTGGTTGAGGATGTAGTGGTGTGAATTGTCCAGTTATTTTAAAGGGTATCTTGGAAGTCCTTCTCAAAATTAAAGACGGGAATATTTTCCTGATCCAGTAGAAAGCTGAAACAGACATGACTGTTGTCTTCAAATACAAGGTCTGGAGAGGGGGAGGGGGAAGCTGTACTCTGTGGCTGTAGGACAGACTCATGGGTGAGAAATTTGGAGTGATAGACCTTGGGTCTGAATAAAGAAGGAAGTCTCCTCTCATACAGGATGGTTCCAAGATGATGTGGATGGTCCAGGTAGATAGTGAGCTCCCCATCACAGGAGGTGTGCAAGCAGAACTGGTCAACCAGTTCTCAGGGGTACTGCTGAGGTTTCCACTGGTTGCTCCCATGGCTACTACCTGGCCTTGCCTACCCCGATAAGCAATAAACCACCCCACCATCCCAGGTCTCCTGCCCAGCCCCTTAACTGGCCTAGCGGCTGACCCAACATGTTCACAGGCTTGAGCTTCAAGAGCCCCCCAGCCTAGCCTGGCTGTCGTTGCTGCCTCTGTGAGGCCCCTCACACTGCATACAGTGTGCCCTCCTCCAGCTGGAAGAGGTTTCTGTCCCTGTTCGCCCCTGAACAGATGCTACCTTCTGGGGCCTTCTGAGTCCTGGGAAGCCAAGGGGATGTTGCATGCAGTTTGGGGACCAGATATGCCTCTCCTGGAGCAGGTACTGATCTGGACAAATGCGTTTGCTGGTTTTCCTGCCCCCCCCCCCCCACAAGCGGCCTATTGGAGAGCCTTCCGGGATTGTCGTTTAAACTGTGGGGCAGCAGCAGCCTTTGCGGTCACATGCCTGGCACTGGCTGGGGGCCTGGGTTGGCTGCAGCTGCCCTGTAGGTTTTCAGGGCTTTGAACCTCAGTCAGGGCTAGAAATGCCCCATATGCCCCTCTGCTGTTTTGGGGGGCTGCAGGAATAAAGACCCCTCCTGTTGGGGAACTATGTCAAAGATCCTTCGCTCCCACTTTGCCACGTGAGCCTTTCCAGGGCTGGGAGACAGCCCTTCTACCCACTTTACAGATGGGAAACCAAAGCTGTAGGAGCAAGTTACTGGCCTCTTCCGGTTCTGAGTCCCTGGCACCTTTGGGGTAAGTGGGCCAGGGGTGAGCTGCAATGAGCGTGGCTGCCCCAGGGCCCTGGGGAGCCTTCGGGAAGGGGCTGCTGCCTGATGCCCTGCTCCAGACCCCATCCCCAGGGTGGCCCTTGGCACTCGCCCAGCCACGCGAGGGCTCCCGGCTGCTACATCTGGGCAAGCCCGCGGTGCCTCCAGTACTGTAGGGACCCAACAACGTGTTTTCACTTCTTCTATAATCAGAAAATAGAACGAACTTCTAGGTCAGAGTAGATGTTTTAATAGACGCTATTAATATATCAACACAGTTGTATAATATAATTTTTAGTAATTTCTGTGGAGGAAGGGCCCACAAGGCCCAAGTTGTAATGTGGACACCGGGACTCACACTGGGCCCCTGTGTGGCTGGACCCACCCCAGAGCTGGCCTCACTCCCCTCCCCGTCCAGTATGCACCCCCAGAGCCCAGCAGAGCTGCCTGCTTCTGGTGGGTTTTCCCTTTCCAGGGATTATGGCTCTGAAGGCAAGTGCCTTTGGGGCGGTTTCAATACAAACATGGGGATGCATTTAAAAATAGAACATTCAAAGAGAAACTCCCAAACCACAGATTTTAAGTGTGCAGCTCGTTCAGATAGTTGTGAAATCAGAGCCTTGGCCATGGACTTGGCTGGGGCAGCCTGAGGCGCTGTGCACGCCCCTCTCTCCCCTCTCCCTCACCCCGTGTCCACGGCTGCCCTGGCCCCGTTGCCCCTGCTGCCCCATGGGGCCTGCACACCGGGCCTGGCTCGTCTCCTGCAAAACCGTTTTTGTGACCCTGTCTTTACAGCTGCCCCGACAGCCGTGTGGGGCTAAAAGGCCTGGGTCCCTCTGCGGCGGGATGAGGAAGGTCACAGTTTGTCAGGGGCAAGGTGGTCTCTGGGGTGAGGTGGACTATGCGTGTTGGGATTCCCCTCACTATCCATCCCCTCAGCCACGGGGCGCCTCCTGTCCCTCCGGGCTGCCCACAGACCCCCAGATGGTGACACCCCAGGTCGCTCGCACAGGGTGGGCTGGAGCTGTTCGTTCCTGCGAGGGTTACCCTTTGGGAATTTTGGGGAGACCTTACAGTAAAAACAAAGGCAGTCGATCCTGAAAATGCATCACTTAGTGACCTTCCACATTGTCTGCTTGCCAGAGCCCCTGAGGTTCGTTGTAGCCCGATGGCTCATCTCTCTCCTGCGGCTGGTCCAGTCCTGTCCCCTTCAGCCCCAGCGGGAGTCTGGTCCCACGGACGGTGACGGTGCATGCTGGCTTGGGATGCTCTCCCTCTCTATCGCCCCGTGGACAGTACAGACACACGCAGGGATGCCTTCCCGGATTCAAAACTACCTTTCAGCCCAGCAAGGAGCCTGCTTGTGTCACCACAGGGCATGCAGTCCCCGTCCGCGGGTCTTTCCGGCCTCGCTCTGCTCTTGCTTAGGAAAGAAATGAATGAAAGCACCAGCCTACATTCACAGCACAACCACACTTGGGAATCGCAGCCTCTGGCTATGGGACAGGCGTTCAGCAAAATCAGCAAGAGCCTTTTCTGGGGTTGATTGTATGGAACTGATGGTAAACAATACCGCGTGTGATTTCTGAATTGTGTGCTACATCTTTGTCAGTCATGTTTTTAAAAAACATCCGTATTATATCACCATTAATCTTTATAATGAACCTCCCCTGAACTAGGGGAGGAGACAGTCTCTGGTTTGGGTCTCCTCCCCCTTCAGGACACCCCCCAGAAATCTCCCTTTGTGAGTGGGATTTTCCTTCCCTCCCAGACCAGCTTCTGCCATGACTGGTCCTTCAGGTGGCATTTCCCCTGAGCCCAGCAAAACCACCTCTTGAGGTCACAGCTTCAGGCTCTGTTTTCTGGAACAGGTACACTGGGGGGGCTCAAGATATGGCCACCTTCCCCTCGACTGAGCAGGCACCAGGCTGCTGAGGTTCTCCTAGGGGTATGTCCAGAATCGGAAAGAGCCCGAGGACTGGGGTTTGGGGGAATATGGGACGGGGTGGGGGGCACTGCAGACTGAGCAGAACATGCCTCATCAACTCCAGGGAAGATCCATGCTGCCCCCACCCAGGGTGCTGCCACCTGGGGAGGCAGGGCAGGGGCGGTGATGCCAGTGTCCTTCCCTGACCACCAATACCTTCGTTGACTGTGTGTGACAGGCATCGGGCCAGTGGCGGCACTGAGTGGATTAAAAGTTGGGTGGGCACCGGTTTTCAGAGCGACTCCCTGACAGCGACTGCTGCTTCCATCTCAAAGACCTTTGTGGTTCTAGCTTTCTGCTTGCTTAATACTTGTTCAGTTAGAAAGCCGCACCAAGGAGATAGACGTGGCTCATCGTCTCACCTTCTGAAGCCAACCACCACCCACATGCTGCTTGCTGCTGTCTCATCTTTAAAACGTGTTTTGCAATCTCGTCTATTTTTTTTTAAAGTTTTTATTTATTTATCAGAGAGAGAGAGAGAAAGTGAGTGCATGAGCAGGCAGAGGGGCAGAGGCAGAGACAAGCAGGCTCCCTACTGAGCAAGAAGCCTGATGCAGGACTCGATCCCAGGACCCTGGAATCATGACCTGAGCCGAAGGCAGCGGCTTAACCAACTGAGCCACCTGGGCGCCCTGAATCTCATCTATTTTTTATGCATATACAATGCATACACAAAAGCACACATGCATGCTCTTGGGATCATACAGTTTCTATTGCAATGTCACTTTGATGTCTTATTGTGAGTAAACGGTTTGTTCCGTTTCCCCCTTTTTCCCAGGTCTTCTCTTCGCCACAGTTTGAATGGCTGCATACTATTTCATTGAATGGAGACCTTATCGTGGTTCCATTGCAAATATTTTCTCAACCCATCATAATTTATCCTTTGGCCCTTTGACAGATTACCCCACCACCACCCGGGTCCTCCTATTCTTGACTTCTGGTTTGGCTGCGTTGTGGTGAGAGAAGGTTCCCTGCCTGGTCTCCACCCTCTGAGCCTCACGCGTACTCCAGTTCATAAAAGCTCAAGTAGTTTTTTTCAACAATTTTTCACTTTCTAGGATGTAACAACACCTGACATGTCATTATCCCACCTTTTTTTATTGTGGCCAAATACACATAAAATGCACATTTTCATCATTTTTATGTGTCTAGTGCAGTGGCATTAACTACGTTTGTGCTGTAAATGCTCATCACAGTCCGTCTCCAGAATGTTTTCATGTCCCCATGAAACCCTGACTCCCCAGCCCACCCGCAGCCCCTGGCGCCCACCCATCCGCTCTCTGTCTCCGTGAGTGTGACGGCTCTAGGTTCCTTGTGCAACTGCAAATGTGCAGTCCTTATCCTTCCGTGGCTGGCCTGTTTCAGGGGACATGGTGTCTTCAGCTTCATGTCTTCCTGTGGGTCAGGATCTCATTTCCTAAGGCTCACAAATATTTCTTCGTGCCGATGGACCGCATTTTGTTTAATTCTTCATCCATCCATGAACACCCAGGCTGCTCCCACCTTTGGCTCTTGAAATACAGCTCCTCTGAATGTGGGTGTGCAAAATCTGCTTGTGTCTATTCTTTTGGAGACACGCACAGCATTGGAGTTGCTGGATCATATGGGGAGTCTGTTTGCAGAAACTCTGCTCTGTTTTCCATAGCAGCCGCACCTTTTTGTGGTCCCGCCAGCAGGGCACCGGGTCCCCACATCCTCGCCCACACTGCTTATTGTTGTGTTTTGTATACTTTGGAAAGGAATCCCGGGCACCGTGTTGTAGGTAATATGCCTGTTCCGTCAAGCCCGTTGGTTGTCTTATGCGAAGTCAGATTCTTGGAGATGCTTTTCCTGCTTGATTCTTCACTTCCTGAGAGATGTATTTTAAAGTCTCGCACCCACTGTGATAGTTAATGGAGTTCTCTTTGGGACGTGTTTTCATCCTTTGCCTTTAAATCTCTCTGAATTTTCATATTTTAATTGTGTCTCTTGTAAGCATTCTGTCGGGCATTCTGTTTTCACCTGCAGAGTGTGTTCCATTTGGATGTACCATATGGTCTTATTACGTGGGCTCTATTTTTCCCACTTTCCGTGTTTTCTCAGCTTCACTTTTTTTTTTTTTTTGCCTTGTTTTGGAAAAAGAAAGGTTTTTATCCTATTTTTTTTGTATACCATTTTCCTAGATATGTCTAGCTTGAAAGCATAATTTTCAAATTATGGTTGTTATTTTTAAAAAAGATTTTATTTATTTGAGAGAATGAGAGAGCATGTGCATGCATGGGGGGAGGGGCAGACGGAGAGGGCGAAGCAGACTCCCTGCTCAGCGGGGAGCCTGATGCAGGACTCGGACCCTAGCACCCCAGATCATGACCTGAGCTGAAGGCAGATGCTCACCTAACTGAGCCACTCAGGTGCCCAACATACAGTTGTTATTTTAATGGTTACCTTAACTGCTTTGAACTCCTTACAGCTTACAAAGCCCATGATTAATCCCTATCTTTAGCTTTCTTCCAACAATACAAACACAACCCCAGCTGATAGGCTGTAGTAGCTGGTCTTTTAATCTTACCTTGCTTTTCTCAGCTCACGATTTGCTTTGTTGTTGCTTAGGCAGCCACGTTTTGTCCAAGTTTATTCACATATTCACCGATATCTGCTCATCATTCTGTCCTGCATCTCAGACCTTCCATCTGGGGTCTGATTATTCCTTGTAAAGTTGATCCCTTAGAATTGTCTCTAAGGAACACATGAAGCAGCGAGCACAGTTGGGTGGGCATAGGTCCCAAGGGCTCCCGAGGGCTGCTGGAGTCCATGGAGGCCGTGTCGCCCTCAGCCAGGCTGCCTGTCTTCAGGGGCACCCGTCCCCCTGCCCCGTGCCCGCGCCACGACATTGACCTCCCCATCCCCCAGGCTGTGGGCGGCCTTCACCATCCCCCTCCCTCCCTAAGACGTGGTACTAAAGCTGGGCCTTAAACTCAACAGACTTCCTACAGGAAACGCACACACACGATCACACAGCCGCTAAGGTTGCTTTTATGGACATTTCCCCAAGAACTATTTCTCTCTGGAAAAATAAATGCGCAGGATGTAATGAAAACCACTCTGTGTGTATGTTGGCCTGGGCGCTTCTTAATTGCTTCACCAAATGGGCCACCAAATAAAGAAATGAAGGCCGGCTTTGTTCACGTCCAGGAACAATGATCCTTATTAATTGTAACCCAGGGCATTCTTTTGTTACTTTATGGATTCAGAAGCAGCCAGCACACGCCCTGGGCCACGACTCCAGCGCGGCCACTGCTGCGGGGAGATGTCCAGGGGTGGCCCTGGGTCCCCTGGATCAAGACTGCTGAAGGTTGAGGCAACTGTGTTTTTTGGCTATGACCTTTGAGAAAATAAAATAAATTCATCTTGTGTTCAAACAGCAGAAAAATTGATTTCTGAGAAAAAGTTGCCAAAGCAATGCACTGGTGAGCAACATGGCAGAGAGGAGCTCTGTGGGCGTGTTGGTTTCTCTGGCCCTTTTCCTGTTCCCCTTGGTCCAGTTCTTTGGCGGGGGGTGGGGTGGGGAACCACCAGGCTCTGGTGGGAGCCCCCATGGTGGGTCGAGGCCCACAGTGGGGCACTCACAGCTCTCTCGGGCATGGATATGGCATGTGAGCCAAGAGGTGGTCTCTCCTGCAGCTGCTCAGCTAGGTGTCCGATGGTGTGTGATGTTGCCACGTGCAGGAAAGTGTCACCGTGGAGGCTGCACATGGAGGAAAGCAAGCCCGAAGGTGGATGAGACCAAGGGCGAAACTTAGGGTTCTAGCAGTCAGCTATGCCCAAACACCAGCCCGTCCTGGACATCCCTATTCTCCAGATGTCCTCATGGGAGTGATGGTTCCATTTTAAGTCGACTCGGCTAGGCTGTGGTCCCCAAGTTATGTGGTGCGTTGCCAGTCTAGAGTGGCAGGGAAGATATTTTGTAAATGGGATTAGCATCTACAATCAGTGGACTTTACATGAAGATTACCCTTAATAATCTGGGTGGGCCTCATCTCATCAGTTGAAGGCCTCACTGGCAAAAATCGGTTTCTCTGAGAAAAAGCAGTTCTCCCTCAAGACTGCAGCATACAAACTCTGTCTGAGTCTCTAGGCTGCCAGCCTGCCCTGTGAATTTTGGACTCAAGACTACAACATCAGCTCCTGTCTGAGTTTCCAGCCTGCCAGCCTGGATTTCAGACTTGCCAGCCTTTGCTGTCATCTGAGCCAATTCCTCAAAATAAATCTCTTTGCATATGTGTATATGTGTATAGTATATAAATGTGTGTGTGTTATGTGTATGTCTTGATATATCACGTACATATACATAGAAATGCACACACAGGGACGCCTGGGTGGCTCAGTTGGTTAAGCAGCTGCCTTCGGCTCAGGTCATGATCCCGGCGTCCTGGGATCAAGTCCTGCATCGGGCTCCTTGCTCGGCAGGGAGTCTGCTTCTCCCTCTGCCTCTGCCTGCCATTCTGTCTGCCTGTGTTCGCTCTCTCCCTCTCTCTCTCTGAAAAATAAAAAAAAAAAAAAAAAAAAGAAATGCACACACAGACACAGGCACACACACACACACACACACACATCCTGTTGGTTCTGTGTCCCTGGGGAACCCTAAATGATTATGTGATGGACACACATTGTCCATCACAATGTGTGTCCTGCCTTAGGTGAGGGATGGAATGCCCAGGTACTTCTTCCTCTCTTGCCTCCTTGTGTGGTGGTTCTAAAGCTTGAGGACATCAGCAGCATCTGCTTCGCAGGTGATGATGCTTTTTGTTTGCAGCTTTGAGTTGAGACTCTCCTTTGCAATGGCAAGTCCTGACAAATCATGCACCCACTGTGTGAGGGAGGGAAACCTCCTCCTCCACAGACTGCAGCCAAGGCTCTTAATTATCCAAGTGGTCAGGCTCTGCCAGTCAATACAGGCCTGGAGCAGGGGCCCCTGGGCCAGAGAAACCTGACCCTGGCCAACTGGCTGGCCAGGATTCTGTCACAAGAACGTGAACTGAGAGCCCTGTGGTGGAGGTGGCTCCCTGAGCTGATGGCCACGTGGGGTCAGGCTGGACTTTCTGACTCTGTGAGACTAAGGGTCTCCCGCTTAGAGAGGCTGATGCTCAGAGAAGGTCAAGGGGCATGGGCAGAGGAGAGACTGGTGAGCTGCGAGAGGGAGAGCAGGAGGGTCTGGGTGCCAAAGACAGAGTGAGCCATTGGGACAGGGCCAGACCAAGGCTCAGGGAGATGGTGAGAGGCAGAGATGGACGGACAGAGTGAAAGTGGGGTCAGCGGAAAGACAGAGACTGAATCGTCCAAAGTTAGCCGCAGCAATGTGTGTCCATCGCCCCCTGCAATCCTGGAGGTGACACTGACGGTCCTGACTGAGAGGTGGGCAAGCTCTCTGCACCCCTTGAGCCGCAGAACTGAGGGACTTCTCTAACCACTGAAGTGCAGTGGCTCCCACCTGGCTCTCTCCCTCTCTTGGACACTTGCCTGGGAAGCCAGCTGCCACGTTGCGAGGAATCCCAGCTTGCAGGGAGGCCACATGTGGTGCCCTGACTGACCGCCCCAGCCTGTGGGCCAGCCCCCAAACTCGGCTGTAGTGAGGCACAGACAAGCCTTTCCTGCTAGGTCCCGTCCATATTCCCTGGGAGAGGACACGTGATCACTGTCCTTGGAAGCTGCTGAGTTCTTGTTCACCAGTCATCGATGAGGAGAGACAGGGAGCAGTAGACACAGAGAGAAAGACACGGTGCCTCAGAGGCAGGTGGAGTCAGAGACAGAGAGACACATGAGCAGGGTGAAAGAGACAGTGTAAGAGTCAAGAGAAGATTCTGGGTCCAGGGCGGTCTGTCTTTCTGTCCCTGAACCAAACTGAAGACTTTTTATCTAAAGATTTAAAAGAAAATTATTTTCAGAGAGAGGAAGCAAGAGAGAGAACAAGCAGGGGAAGCTTCAGAGGCAGAGGATGAGGGAGAAGCAGACTCCCCCTGAGCAGGGAGTCTGCTCGATCCCATGACCCAGAGATCATGACCTGAGCCGAAGGCAGACACTTCACCAACTGAGCCCCCCAGGTGCCCCTAAAGACTCTTTTCGACTGAAACCAGCTTCTGTGGGTTTGGCCTCACAGGAACAAATGTAACCTTCACATGCCTGATGCCGCTGGGAGGTGGGTGTTTCTTGATCTCTAGGCCCCCTCTTGGCTGGTGTGGGGGGCAGGGGGTCACCCTGGGTCTCCTCGGAGTCAGCATCCTTTCTTTCTCTTCTCCCTGCACACAGCAGACAGTGTGCCCTTTTCCAAACCTGATACCATCATTGCGCCCTGACGACTTCCCTGCGACATGGGGATGGGTTCTGTCAGTCTCTCCTCCGTGGTCCGGAGCCTCTAACCCTGGGCTCCGACGCTTCCTGTCTCTTTGTGGTGAACTTCACACCCTTCTCTGACTCCATGCCCCCAAGTCCCGCTCACAGCCCTGGCTCAGCCAGTGGTCTGTGATTCTGGTTCCATGCCTGGGTAAATGCGTTTCTTGTGGCTGCCCCCAAAGTTACCGTGCACTTGGCTTAAACACAGAAATGTATTCTCACACACTTTAGGGGACAGAGATCTGGGACTGATCGAGGTGTGTGCCCTGCTAGGTTCTGCACGTCCTTCCAGTCTCTTCCTGGTCCTGATAGCCCCTGGCTCGCCTAGCTGGGGCCTCATCCTCCAGTCTCTGCCTCACGTGGCTTCTCCTTGGGTGTCTCAGTCTCAAATCATGCCTTTCTCTTATCAGCACACCTGTCTTTGGATTTAGGGCCTGAGTCCAGGGTGCCTGAGATCATTACATTATAATTACATCTGCAAGACCCCTTTCCCGGGGCACCTGGGTGGCTCAGTCATTGGGTGTCTGCCTTCAGCTCGGGTCATGGTCCTGGGGTCCCGGGATCAAGTCCTCCTCCCGAACAGGGAGCCTGCTTCTCCCTCTCCCTCTCCTACTGCTTGTGTTCCCTCTCTTGCTGTGTCTCTCTCTGTCAAATATATAAAATCTTTTTTTTTTTTAAAAAAAGACCCCTTGGGTGCCTGGGTGGCTCAGTGGGTTAAAGCCTCTGCCTTTGGTTCAGGTCATGATCCTAGGGTCCTGGGATCGAGCCCCACATGGGTCTCTCTGCTCAGCGGGGAGCCTGCTTCCTCCTCTTTCTCTCTGCTTACTTGTGATCTCTGTCAAATAAATAAATACAATCTTAAAAAAAAAAAAAAGACCACTTTCCCAACAAGATCACGCTCACAGGTTTCAGGTGTTAGGGGGTGGACTTGTCCTCCTGGGGAGCCACCATGCCCCCTGCTGCCTTGGGCCATGGGTTCTGTGGGCAGGGTCCGGGTGGGCTTACGCCTTCCCGAGGGTCCAGGCACAACGCCTGGACAAGGCACCCTGTCAGTTCTGGCCAATAAATGGCTTTATCCATCTGTTCAATAACAAGTCCTGTGAGAGAGTCAAAGTACCCATCCGACCAGAGGCAGCTTTCGAGGAAAGCACGGGTCTGCTGGCAGAGATAGCGTCAGCCTTGCGGGGCTGTAAGCCCAGGTGGGGAGAGATAGACGTGGCTGGCAGAGAGCCCAGGCGTCAGCTGCCCAGTGGGTGGGGCGGGGAGGCATCTGGGGAACCAGAGGGACATGGCCCCCTGGGCTGCTGATGTGGGGACAGGAGGACCTGCTGTGGGCAGACCCCGGGTTCTGGATGTGTCTTGGGAGCTGTAGGAGGGAGGATGTTGGAGTGTGTGTACGAATGGCCCCACGTGCCCAGCTAAGGAACCTGTGGGACTTCTGAGGATTGCTTAAGAATTGTCAGCCCCACTGGACAGAGGCTGATATCAGCGAGTGGCTCAGCAGGAAAACTTAACTTGGTGGGGAGGGAGGGAGGCAGTGGGAGGCAGGCTGGTGGGGAGCAATGTGAGGGGTAGGGGGAGGGTTCCCAACCCACACTGGTTTTAAAACTGGGAGTCCTTTGTTCGGGAACCTGCTGAGTCTGGGGCAAAGCCGTAAGGTTGGTCCCCCGGGAGCAGGTGAGTCATTCCCTAAGAGTCTGCCGCTTCTGCTGTGAGTCACTACCTGCCCCTACAACTCAGGCATAAGGGCTGAGATTTCCACGCCGGGGACTCTCCCCCTCCCTGTGGTGGGGCACAGCTGATCCTTAACACGGGTGTTGAAAGGAGAGACTAGTGGGTGTCTGTGTGTTTCGGGCACAGCACCAGGCTCATGGAGGAGGGTTAGTGCCACGTCCAGTATAGACAGCGTTGGTCCCCGTTGGCAGGTATTTTGGAGGAGGGTGGGAGACTGTGCATACAAGTGGGGCCTCTGATCTTTCTCACGAGGAAACAGGGTTCTGAGGGCAACCTCAGGGCCAGGGCTCGGCACAGAGTGATGCTCTGCTCAGGCCATGTATGCCTCAGTGCAAAGGCACTGATGCCTGCCGGGTAGCCGGGGAAGCCAGCACAGCAGAAGCCAGGGACAGGGCTCCCAGGCCACACCCCAGCTGTGTCAGGACCTCCACAGTAGGGGTGGGGCAGGGCCAAGCTTGCTAGCTTGCTTGCTTCCTTCATTTATTTATTTTTCAATTGTTGTAAGAGACACATAATAAACTTTACTCCTTTAACCTTTTTATTATTTCTAATTTTAACCTTTTAAAAGTGTACAGTTACGTACCTCCACACTGTTGTACATTGGTCAATCACCTGAACTTTATCATCTTCTCAGACTGAACCTCTGTGTCCTTTAAACAGCTCCCCGTTCTCCCCTTCCCCAGCCTGGGGCACCCACGCTATTTTCTGTCTCTATGAATTTGACTCCTCCAGGTGCTGCATATAAGTCACATCATCCAGTATTTGTCCTTTTGTGACAGGCTTATTTCACTTAGCATGATGTCCTCAAGGTTCATCCATGTTGTAGGTGTCATAATATTCTTACTTTTTTTTTTTTTTTTAAGATTTTATTTATTTGAGAGAGAGAGAGCATGAGAGCCCAAGCAGGCGGAGGGCAGAGTGAGAGGCACAAGCAAACTCCCCACTGAGCAGGGAGGCCAACGAGGGGCTCCATCCCAGGATCCTGAAATCATGACCCCAGCTGAAGTCAGACACTTAAGGGACTGAGCCACCCGATGTCCGTTCCGTTTGAAGGCTGAGTATCATTCCACGATGGCCAGACCACACTGTTTACTGACTGCACCGCTGACGGACGCTTGGCTTGTTTTCATGCTGGGGTGTTTTGGAAGCTCCCGGGTGTTCCCAGTGGCAGCTGTGGTGGAGGGCCGGTGGGCTGGGCACGCCCCTGGCTCCCTGCCCTGTGGGACAGAGGGCGTCACCCCCAAGCCTCTGACGGGGGTGCTCTCTGCCCTTATCGAGTGCGAACGCATTGCAGAAAGCCCTCCTCCCTCACCAAACACCCTCGCAGGGCCCGCCAGCTCTGCAGCCAAGGGAATCGCGCTCAAGAATGCAAACTCTATACACACCGTTTGACAACGCTTAAGCGCGAGAGTGCAGGAAGATGCATTCCTTTGTTCCCTAATTTATTCAATAAATGCTTAGTGTGAGGCACTGGGCAATATTTAATAGACAAGCCCCCCCCCCGCCATGGAAGAGATTCAGGGAACGCACTCCTCTCTCAGCACGTAGTTATATGCTCACCGCAGCGGCGCCCAGCCCGCACAACCTGCTGCGGTGACTAGGGCTGGACGTCCGGCACCTTCGCATCCACGCGCTCGCGAGCCTGCTCCAGCCCACAGAGGAGCGCGGGGATCACCTGAACGGCGAAATGCGCCCAGCGTGGGATGCGGTCCTGTCCCAAACCACCGCGCGACCCGCCCGCAGCCCCGCCCGCAACCCCGCCCACAACCGTGAGGCACAAGGCCACGCCTCCCTTGTGTGGGCGGGGAAGGATCCAGACAGCCAGAGCTCATCCGGAAGAGTTAGACTCCGCCCCCCAGGTGAGCGTGTTTTCCCAGACTCCTTCACTCCGGCAGAGAAACCACCGCGCTGCCGGCGCGCGCCCCCGACACGGCGCGCCTCCCGACAGCGCGCGCCCCGCCTCGCCCGGTCTCACGTTCCGACTGGACCCCGGAGGCGGAGGCGCTGGCTCCCTTCGCCAAGCCCCGTAGGCCCTTGAGGGAGGGGCGCGCCCCTCGGAAGCCGCGCCCCTGAGGCGGCCCACCTTTCCGCGGCGCCGGAAGTGGTCGCTGCGGCTCTGCTTCCGGTCTGCGGGGCGCTCTCGGGCCAGGGCTACGGACTGGGGGAGTCCGGGGCACCCATGGCAGAGGGCGGCGGCCCCCACGGGCGGGCCGGGCCGGGGCCCGCAGGTAACGTGCGTGCAGCCGCCGGGCCGCGGGGTGGGCCGGGGCGGCAGAGGACAGGGCCAGCGCCCTGGCCGAGGGGCCCCGGTGGCTGCGCCCGGGCGGGGGCCGTGCCTTCCCGTCCCCGGAGGGCCAGACCCACGGAGCCGCGCCCTGCCGCCGGGGTCGGGTCAGCGCAGCACGCCGGACGGGGCGGCCCGGCTGCTGTGTGTGCCCGCTCCTCGGCCTCGCGGTGACATCGTCGCTCTGGGAACTTGCTTTCTAACTGCCGGTCTGTGAGCCGGTGGGGATGTGATAGGACCCTAAGAACAGGACACGGGTCGTCATCCAGCTCTGAGCGCAGGGGTCTGGGAAGCCCCCCGAGGCCGGTCCCTCGGGACGGCAGGTGTCTTTTCTCCGCGCCGCCACCCACAGCTTGACTGGGCTGCTACCGCAAACGCACAGGCAAGGGACAGCGATAACAGCACCCTCAGCGAGCTGTCCGTGACACAGCATGTCCAGGGGCCCTTGGCCCACCAGCAGAGCCGGCAGCTGGGAATGCTCACGCTCACCACTCAGAAGAGCCATCAGACGCAGGGTTTTCACCCCGAGACCCAACTACTAAGCAGATGTGAAGTTGCAGGCCAAGCGTGTTCTTTGCTGTGTTCAGGGGAGGTTCCTTCTTAACCTGTGGTGGGATTTCCTCTGTGCTCGTTGCTGAATTGGCACTGTGTACCAAATGCTTTTCTGTGCTCTGGACCTCACACGTTCCTCTGGGTGTTTGCACAGCTACCCCTCCAAGGAGTTGACAGTTGGGGACTTGAGCTTTTCATCCCTCCATCCGTGCTTTCAGCAGTCCTTCCTTGAGGAACTGCTATGGACCAGACCTTGCCCGGGGTAGGGACACCCCAGTGAACAAGGGCAGTTCAGATAAAGCCCCCTCTCTCCTGGAATTTGGTTGATACTTTGAATCAGGACTTTAGTGTCTGGGATGTCATTTGAACGTGAGAGAGAGATGGAACGAGAGGAGGATGGATGACTGCTTCCCAGTACAGAGGGGAGTCGTGTGGAACACAGGCTGCTCTGGCCAGTATGCAGTACCTCTCCTGTCTGAGCAGTGCTGTTTCGTTATTTACAGTGTTGCAGGCCTAGGAATGGAGGGGCACAGATTCCAGGTAAGGTCTGAGTCCTATGTGAACTAATCGCGTTGACAGTGGAGATGCTGATCAGAGAAACGCTAACTTGAAGTGTCCTTGGATCTAGAGCTGGGTGTAGAGGAAACTGCCTAGCTGGGCCAGGGAGTGGGTTGAAAAGAGGCCAGCAGAGGGAGGCCCAGAGAAAAACTTAACAAACGTCTGTGGCTCCCACTTACCTGTCTATCTGGCGCTACACTTCCTCAATCTCACTCACCCCTGCTTTGAGCCTTTTCACTCAGGCGGGTGAAACTGCAGGATAACTGCTGTGGAGGAGAACAACTGAAGGAAGATCAGGGTGGAGGCTGCCCTGAGGGTTCCTTGAGGCTGCCTGTTGATCGGCTGCAGGCGTGGATGTGGGATCAGCTCAAGTAACCTGTGTGTGTGTGTGTGTGTGTGTGTGTGTGTATACACCTGCCAGTGTTCTGTTGAGTCCTGAAGGGCAAGGAAGCCTTCTCATCACCCCTCTTGTACAGCGGTCAGACCTTGTCTGCAGTAGGTATTTCAGAGATTTGATGTGAATGTAAAAGCAACTTCATCGGGAGGAGTCCCAGTGGAGGGGTGTGCTTTCCACTGGTGCCTGGTCACAGACTGGGAGTCCATGGTCACACTCTTTCCTTAAGCCCCTGTCTGTAACGATGTCTGCAGAACTCTTGATTTCTGGGCTCCAGTGTGAGGGGAAGAACTCGATAATTTGTAAATAGGGATCTGATTTTACAGATCTGTTGACCACTTATTTTTCATAGCTCTGGAGGCTGGAAAGTCCCAAGACCAAGGACCAGCATGTTCTTTGTCTGCCGGGGCGTGCTTCCTGTGGGCAGTGTTCTTACTTTGTCCTGCCCTGTGGAGGGTGTGTGGAGCTCTCTGGGGTCTCTCTTATATGGACGCTAATCCCATTCACGAAGGCTCTTCTCTCATGATCTGTGCAATCACTTACCACAGTCACTACCTCTTAATACCATCACTTTGGGGAGTTTAAGATTCCAGCATATTTTAGGGGAGACAAACATTCAGTTTATAGCAACTACTCTTTCTATTCCTCAGATTTTGATACCCATTTAGCTTTATACTAACGTCTTTTTTGGGCAACTGATTCTCTTTAATTTTTTATTCTGATAAGAGATAATATGTTCTGTTAATGGGTTGGGTCTTTTTTTCTCATATGTACTAAAAAACGTGATTTTTTCAGTCATGTTTCCACATAAACTTTTTTTTAAAAGTGAGCTCCATACCCAGCATGGAGCCCAAAGTGGGGCTTGGGCTCAGGACCCTGACATCAAGACCTGAGCTGAGATCAAGAGTCAGACACTTAACTGACTGAGCCACCCAGGTGCCCTTCCAGATAGACTTTTATAATATTTTCGTCACATCTCACATAAAAACCCCAAGAGATTTGTTAAACCACTTAATTTCTTATCATTTAAAATTTTTCTAGCATGGACTCACCCTGTCCAAGCACATGGTACGGTTGACTCTAGTTATCTTTACTGTTTTCCAGTTGTATAGTTTTCATTATGTGAAGCTGGCTTTCTGTTCATATGCATATATTTTAACATTTTCCTTCTTACTGAGGTGTAACTTACATTCAGTACAGTACACCCATCTTAGGTTACGGTCTCATGAGTTGCACATGGCGACTCCTGTGGGGTCATGGCCCAGGTTGGCTCACTGTAGTCATTCATGTTACAAGCAGCAGCATTTGTGTGCCTGTTGAATTTTGCCAGATGCAGGTGTCTTCTTGTAATACAGGCGATGATTATTTGTTTCCCCCCAATATCAAGACACTGTCACATCCTTGAGATAAACAGAGTAATATTGTGGTGGGTTTTTGGTATGTATTTTAAGTTGCACCTTGCTGTTTTATGTAGGATCTTCTGTATTCTTCAGTAGGATTGACTCCTTGCCTCCTGTCCCACCAACGTTTTAAAAATCATCGGCCTTGTCAGGTTTGGTGTCAGGAATGTGCTTGATCACTAAGGGAGACATTCTATATTTTTCTCAGCTCTGGGCATTTCTGGAGGATGGGAATGGTTTATTCTGGAACGTTTGAGCTTAGTTAGACCTGCAGTCTGAAGATAAAGGGCTCAAGGTAGAGGGCACCCCCCCACCCCTGCCCCATTTGGTGTCAGCATGGTTTCCCTTAGCTGACAGGAGCCCCTCTCTTCAGTGCAGGTCCTAATTTGAAGGAGTGGCTGAGGGAGCAGTTTTGTGACCATCCGCTGGAGCACTGTGAGGACACGAGACTCCATGATGCAGCCTATGTGGGGGACCTCCAGACCCTCAGGAGCCTGCTGCAGGAGGAGAGCTACCGGAGGTGAGCATCGCTGTCCTGGCGTGGGCCCGCTGCTGCTGGAAGCTGAGGGGTGTGATCCGTGAGGGCACTGTGTCTCCCTGGTGAGCAGATGAAGACGGTTGGAGGAGGAGTCGGAGGGAGAATGGTCAGACTACTAGGAGATAGCCAGTGGTGAGGATAGGGATACCTGAATTCGAGTCCAGCTCGGTCATTGATCTTGGTATTTTCTGGAAACTTCTGGCCCTCTCTGATATCAGCTTTCTTGCTATTAGTCCTGATGGCAGCACTATTACTCTCTTCAGGAGTGGTCCTGCCTCCTCTTTACCCTAAGCTGTATACGTGAGTTCCCCTAACTTTGTTGTTTTCATGTGCTTATCCCACTGTGGGTGCAGACTTCCTGATGTACCCTCCTCTGGTGTCTCTGGTCCCCAGGTGTCTGCCCTCCCCAGGCCTGGTGTTCAGCCTCAGACCAGCTGTCTCGTCACCCAGGGATATGCAGTATGCTCACCTTCTTCTTCCCCGTGTCTGTAGTGCCTGGCCTGCTGCCTGCCAGAGCCCACCTGTTCCTCCCTGCTCCTCCACACTGGCTTGGGCTCTACCTTCACAGCAGAGGGTGTTGGTACTCCTTTTTTCCCCGCCAGGGACCCCTGGCAGAGCACAGAGTCTGCCTTTCCTCTGGGTGTTCTCTGATTGCTTTGTGGGTTGGAGATTGGAGCCCTAGCTAGATTAGCAGCTGACCTGCCACCCAAAACTCCTTCCTGCTTTGTGTTTCTTTTCCCTTCGGGGTTAAGTTGGTAGTGAATTGATGGAAGAAATGTCTGCGTGTCAATATTGAAATTAATGCTGCTTTTTGTGAATAGCTCTCAAGGGAGGTATTCCTAACAATTCAAGAATAGGTTTCTTTCTTTCTTTTTTCTTTTTTTAACTTCTGATGCCCTAGCATTATTTCATTAGAATAGATATCAGTATTTTTTTTTTTAAAAAGCTCTAAATATCCAGAAAGGAATCGTCATACAAAGATGGCAGATGGATTCCGCATGAATAGTTAATGCAGATGACTCAAGCCCAAAGGAAGCCTTAAGTTTGCAGATGCAACAGTACAATAAAAACAATAGAATAAAATAGAGTTCAACTAGGTATTTTCATATTGCTTTTCCAAGTACTTTTTTTTCCTTTCTCCTTACATTTGGCTTTAGTAAATCTGTTTCTTGCTGATGGATTTTTGTTGCTCTGTACTGCGACCATGAGTACTTTGGTCTTCTGGGCTAGTGGGAGCCGGTCTCAGCTGAAGGAGGAGCCCCTGACCCACTGTGTGTCATTTTGTGTCACTCTGCTGTGAGCTGGATGGCCAGGCTTGTTCACAGCTTCCCTGGGAGCTTGAAGTGAACTGTGTCTCCGTTGGTGACATGGTGGGTCAGTGGGCTGCATGGCCGTGGCATTTCTTGACAGGGAGTCCCAGTCTGATGGTCACTTTTGATGAGGGCTGAACGTAGCCCATTCTCTTCAGCTGATATTTGCTGGGAATGGAGTGCTGCATGACCTTAGCAGTTCCCACAGGCTGGCATTTGTGCTATGCCATAGGTAGGGGGATCGCAGGGGTCACCCGGTCCCAGTGAGGGTGCCAAGGCCAACCTTAGGCCACCACAGTGAGTGGTTGGTGAGAAGGGGCCTCGGGACCCTGGCAGATTGCCAGCAACTATCTGCTTTTCATCCTGCGCTGCCTCCCTGGGCAGACCCTTCCATCCTTTGTGGAGCTGGAGTTGGGAGGTCTGAGGTCTTAGCTCTGGGACTGTCAGTCTGCCTGTGCCTCAGAGCCCTCCGCTGTGGAATGGGCTCTGCAGTTCTGCTCTACCCCATGCATGGAGCCAGCGTTTCATAAAACAGCACATGCGGAGGCATTCTTGAAGCACTGCGGTGTCTGTCTGAAGAGGTTGCCCTCCTGCGCTCTGTTCCCGGCATGGACCAGTCTGCAAGGAAGCAGAGCTGTGTGTGGGGTTCCCAGCTGCCCCCACAGCCTGGCTCCCCTGTGCTCTTTCTCAGCCGCATCAACGAGAAGTCTGTCTGGTGCTGTGGCTGGCTCCCCTGCACGCCACTGAGAATCGCAGCCACCGCAGGCCACGGCAACTGTGTGGACTTCCTGATCCGGAAAGGGGCCGAGGTGGATCTCGTGGACGTGAAAGGACAGACTGCCCTGTACGTGGCTGTGGTGAACGGACACCTGGAGAGTGCTCAGATCCTCCTGGAAGCTGGCGCTGACCCCAACGGCAGCCGGCACCACCGCAGCACCCCCGTGTACCATGCCTCGCGTGTGGGCCGGGCCGACCTTCTGCAGGCCCTCATCAGGTCAGTGCTGTGGCCTGGCTCGGGCCCTTATGGAGGACGTGGCCCCGTGGCCACTACCTCCCATGGCGGCCAGCTCTTTCCCTGTTGTCTATATTTACCCCCCTCTCTCTGGAAAGTTAGATGTGTTGGAAGAATTGTCTATTAGTCTTTTTAAAAATCAATCAATTAACTAATTAATTAATTAATTTGACAGAGATCACAAGTAGGCAGAGAGGCAGGGGGAAGCAGGCTCCCTGCAGAGCAGAGAGCCCTATGTGGGGCTCGATCCCAGGACTCTGAGATCATGACCTGAGCCGAAGGCAGAGGCTTTAACCCACTGAACCACCCAGGCGCCCCGTCTGTTAGTCCTTTTAAAGAGCTACTTCTTCGCTGTCAGTTCTCTTCTTTTTCTGCTTACTAATTTCTAGTTTATTTTTTCCCATTTTCCTTAATTTTACTTTATTTTTCTCCTTTTTCAGTTGAATGATGGATGGATTATTCATTACTCTTCTCAGAGTGTCCACTTTCAAGGTTATTATTTTTTTCACCTGTAGCTCTGTTCTTACTTGCTAAACTTTTCCCCCATAATTAAGTTAGGTATTATTGAAGTTGATTTCCTTTTTGTTCTTGTTGTTATGGAGGAGAAAAACTTAATGCACATTTTTATGAACTACTTTTATCTTGTCGTGCTCAGGTAATGTGGAACAAATAATTTGCATTTTGGGGCTTCTTTTGAGTTTTTAATTTTTTTTTTTTTTTTTTTTTTTTTTTTTTTTTACTGTCACACGATGTTGTGGATGCTTGTGACAAAGCATGTGACCACGGGTATTTATTTGCAGCAGGCAGTGTGGTAGCCTCAGTCGCCTTACTCATGGTCCCTCTTTTTTCCCATTTTTTTCCCATCAGCTCTGCCCCAAGTTCAGAGAAGTCTGTTAGTCTCTAATTGCTGTTGTGATTTGTCATTTCCTCCTTTTATTTCTAGTGTTTTTTGCTTCCTATGTTTTGATGTTAAAAGTTGTTTCCTTTGGTTATGTTCACTATCAAACCAAAAGGGAACTGTAGGTCTCACTGAAGGCTCGTTTACATGTTCTGTCACATTCAGTTTTTAATCTTCGTGGGCTTAAGTAGTTCTTTGGGTGCTCATCTTTCTTATTTGACCGTATAGGATTCTTTGTTTTTTAAGTACAGTTAACCTAATTGCCACAGCTGATGTTAGGTCTCTCTCTCTCTCGGTTTCTTAGCTGTTCTTTATTTTGTATCTTTGTTCCATGATCTGTATTTGTTTGCTTTGTTTTCTGTTATTTTAGATGGTTTATGGTCTTATTTTAGTTGTACCAGTCATTACATTTTTAAAGAATTTGAACCAGATTACATTTTAATTTTCCGTGTCTCCAATGACTTCTTTCTACCTAAGATGCTTTTTTCCCATGCTTTGCTCTGGAGGCATTTCTTGTGGTTGGACAGAGTACAGTTTAGGTAGACAATTTTCAGTGTGGAAAGGATTGGGTGAGGGTCCTGTTGTTACAGGCTGCAGTGGGCGTGGTTCTGAGGAGCAAGAGACCTGGTGTCCCCTTGCCTAGGGCTGTGTGTGGTTTTTGAATTAGGTACTGAGGATATACTTTACATTAAAAGGTTTTTTATTTTTATTTTTCAAATGACTGTGGGATTGGCTTTAGGCAAGACAAATGAGGGTATTATGATATTTCCCTTCTCTTTAAAAATTTTTAGCCTGGGACGCCTGGGTGGCTCAGTTGGTTAAGCAGCTGCCTTCGGCTCAGGTCATGATCCCAGCGTCCTGGGATCGAGTCCCACATTGGGCTCCTTGCTTGGCAGGGAGCCTGCTTCTCCCTCTGCCTCTCCCTGCCATTCTGTCTGCCTGTGCTCGCTCTCTCTCCCTCTTCTCTCTGACAAATAAATAAAAAAATCTTTAGAAAAAAAAAAATTTTTTTTTAGCCTGATCATCTAAGCCACCTTAGTCCCGTATCTTTGCATCTTAGAGAATGTAAGTCATTAATTTGGAAATATTTTTGAATAGGATCAATCAATGAAATTTCATCTTGGTTCCAGAAATCCCTTTAAGGCCTTTCAGTCAGTTCATGATGCACAACTGCTTTGGATTAACTGCAGGCTTGACTTTGAGAAGTGCGTGTACGGATGCCCTATTTGAGAAAGTGTTACCGTTATGAAGACATTGCATTCCCTTATGGAGCTAGGACGTTACTATTATAATGAGGTAGCGAGAACACATGTCAGAAAGGTTTCTCTTTTTTAAATTACCAGGTAACTGACTTAGTGACTGTTGGAAAATGAGAGAGATATGGTTGAGTTACTGAGCAAATACTACAATCTAAATCTGATGTCAGCAGCTGCCTTCTAGGTCATTGTTCTTACACGCAGGGTTCTCTGCTGTCATGCCGTGATTTGCTGTTTCTCTGCAAGTGAATTCCATTTTGTTACTTGTAAATTCCCTTGATAAATGTTGCTGGTGTTTTTTTAAAAAAGGTAAAGGAGTGATGTTTCTGTATGTGCAAAATTTATATTGATTCACTGAGTTGTCCCAGTGGTTCCTTGCCAAAGATATTAAAAACAGGAGGGGAATTTTGGAAAATAGTCAGGATTAAAATTAACTGGATCCTATCCAGTGTATTTTTATGAGTGGATGAAGGGCTGTCTTTCCCATAGCCCAGCTAATACCAGATTGTCATATTGCCCAAAATTACAAACATTTTGGAAGACCTATCCCTAACAAGAGAAGGAAAAAAAAAACACTGCTTAAAATTTAGTTCTCTTTTTCTTTGTTGGTTGAGTGTGTAAAGTGAAATGGCAGTTCTGCTTGGTTTGGTGTGTGGTGTGGAGCATTTTTCCTGTCCCTGCTGGAGTGTCTAGGAGGCTGGGTGAGGTTTACATTTGTGGTGTCTGACGGCGGCTTCAGTGGGGAAAGGACTGTCCTGGGAACACATTGGTCTGTGTGCCCCTCCCTTCTCCTCCTTAGGCCTGCGCTGCCTGCAAGCAGGCGTGTGGGTTTCAAGAAGTTCCTTCGTACACTCCAAATGTGTTGAAGAAACAGGCCAGAGAATAGGACTGCTGGCTGGCCATTTAAAGCATGGCCTGGAAGATGGGGCTGTTTCCTGTGCCGTAGGCGCCTGCCTGCCTGCCCGGCTTCTCTGCTTCTCCATGCTGGCATTTCCTAATTCCATGAAACACGAGCCGATGAAACCTGGGTGGCATTGGAGGGCTGTCTGGCATGATGGAAGCTCAGGGAGGAAGGTGCCGTCTGTCTAGTGGTGACTCAGAGGGGAGCCCGTAAGGCATGCCTGGCGGGGCTCTCCCAGGAGCAAGGCTGCGCTCTTTATGTCCTCTCCGGTTGCACACGGTTGTCCTTGGGCCCGTCACTGCTGATGTCAGTGTGATCTTTTGATTAAGGTGGTGTCTGTTGGGTTTCTCCACTGTAAAGCTACCCTTTTTCCCCTCTGTAATTATTTAATTCGTATTTTGTGGCAAGGGACCATGCAACACATATATATCGTATTTCTCACCAGATTTTTAATTTATTTGTGTTAGACTTACAGTTTTATTTTCCAGGGAGTTATAATCTCATAGTAGTATTACTTATTTTGATGCTCAGATTGTCTCGGATTTGGCTGCACAGAGTCTTTAAACTGGAGCCTAACTCTGTCCTTAGGACATGTCCCCTGCAGCCTTTGACCAGTTTCTTACTTTCTCTTGTAACAACATAGTCTAGGCTCATCTCGTACTGTGCCTGTCTTAGCCCTGGAATGAGTCATTTCTTCAAAGCATCCTGGTTTCTTTTTAGTGGAGAGTGGTGCTTAGAGGCCAAGATCTGGGTACCGATAGTGTTTTTTGGTTATGGGCTGTTACTGTTTTCAGTCCCTCCAATTGGACAGAGCTAAGGTTACATGTACGTTTCTGTCTGTATTTCTGTATCTATGTACATTGACAGTTGAGTTCACCCTGATACTTCTAATCTAATCTGGTATATCCTACTTCTCCGTTTCTGACTTTATTATTTGCTTTTCTAGCAGAGACCTGGTTCCCCTTCTCCTTAACACATTTATTTATTTTGCCAATCCTGATCTGTAACCAGTCTGATGTTGCTGCCGCCTCTCACACATGACTCCTCACCTGACGTGGGCTCTCATGCCCCATGCCAGGCAGCATTTTTAACAAGCACACTCTCTACTTTGCAAGGACTCTGATCCCCTGAGCCAGGCCGCCCTCCGTGCTTGAGTCCATGGCCTCTGCTTAGATGAAAGGGACCGAGGTTGGTAATTTGCACTTGGGCTGGAGAACTCCAAACTCCCGATAGTAAGTCATATATTTAGACTCCCTTGAGGGCAGGGACAAGGGCAGGTCCCTTGTGGGGACCCAAAGCCCCTGCCTTTTTAGAGTCATTTAGAGATTGGCTCTGCTGAAGAATGAGGCTGGCAGGTCAGGCTGCTCCCACACCTGCCCCTAAGAGATGATTTCCTCACGTCTGGGCAGGGATCATTGCAGGGACAGCTGTGAGCATGAGGCCAGTGAGCTGTGCTCCTGTCTCAGGGCTTTCCAGGGGACTCTGCTGCTGGGTCTGGCAGTTTAATACACCCAGAAAGAGGAGGCCCCCAGCAGTCAGGACTGCATGGCACCATCTGGATACACAGTTGGGGCTAAAGTGGTTTTCTTTTTGCTTTTAGTTTTTGGGGATTGCCTTTTATTTAATTTGTTTTATGACTTATTTATGTGGTTCCAAAGTCAAGTCTGTAAAACAACATATATTAAAAGAGGTCTAGCTTCTGTGTCAGTCTCCTTCAGCTTCCCTATAGATGACCATTTTTAAGCTTTCATAGTTGATCCCTCCATTGTTGAAAAAATAAGCATAACATGCATATGTCTAGGTGTGTTATCAGATACACGAATGTATTGTAACCACTTTCTCTCCGATAAACAGTAGCATAGTACACACTTTGACTGTTCTGCCTGAGTGTGTTCTGAGGTCATTCTGGAGCAGTGGTGACACTCCTTACACCTTTTCACGGGAGTTCAGTGCTGCTTTATGTGGATGGGCCACGGTTTGTTCACCCAGTCTCCTCTTGAGGGACCTGTGGGTTGTTTCTTGCCTTCAACTCTTACATATAACATTTTAATGAATTGCTACGTGCGTGCATCTTTCTGGAATTTTGCAGATGCAACTTGGGAAGAGATTCCAAGGGTGTGATTGGTGGGTCAGAGGGTAAATGGATATGTAGTTTTTCCAGTTCTTGCCAAATTTAGTGGGTGCTAATGGGATTGTTCCAGTGCTAGTGGGATTGTTCCATTTTGCATCGCCCCCAGAACTGAATGAGACTTCTTGTTTCTTTAAAGCTTGG
This sequence comes from Neogale vison, assembly GCF_020171115.1. Taxonomy (NCBI): domain Eukaryota; kingdom Metazoa; phylum Chordata; class Mammalia; order Carnivora; family Mustelidae; genus Neogale; species Neogale vison. Next base: position 45,212,685 of record NC_058093.1, read on the forward strand.
TTAATAAAATTTTGATTTTCCCCAGTGTGATAGGTGAGAAGTAGTATCTCAGGGTGGTGGTTTTTTTTTTTTAAATTAAAAAAGTAAAATATTACATTAGTTTCAGGTGTAAAGGTGGTTTTAATTTGCGTTTGTGTTATGATGAAGCTGAGTATCTTTTCAGATGACTGAGAGATGCTTGCTGCTGTCAGCGTCTCTAGCTCATTTTCCTGTAGAGCAGTTGAGCTTTTCCTTTTTTTTTTTAAAAATATTTACTTACTTATATGAGAGAGAAAGAGAGAGAGCATGAGCAAGCAGAGGGGAGGCACAGAGGGAGAGGAGAGTCTCAGGCAGACTGGGTGCATAGCATAGTGCCCGGCTTGGGGCTCGATCACAGGATCATGACCCTTGGATCACAACCCTGAGGTCATAACTGGAGCTGAAACCAGGAGTCAGATGCTTAACTGACTGTGCCATCCCGGCCCGCCCCCACCCTCATCATTCCCTTTTGTTGGCTCTCTCTGTGATAAGGCTATTAATCCCTTGTAACATCCCCCCCGAACTTTTCCACTTACTGCTTTACTTTGCTTATGCTGCTGTTTGCCATGCACAGGTTTTTCTTTGTTTAATTTTCATGTTAAAAAGCTTTGCTTTTACATCTTTTCTTCTTCGATCTTCCAAATGAACTTTATCGTCAGCTTCTGGAATTGCAGAGATGTTACTTTTGCTTATATTTATAATCAAGTTATTTAGCTCCAAGAATGGGATTTTCACTTATACAATAGACTTCAGGAAAATTGAGCTCTTACTAGTGTTGAGCCCTCCTCTCCAAGGCAGTGGTGGGGCTCCCCATTTCCGAGTTCCACTTGTTTGAGTATTTTTTAACTTCCCTTATGCAGATTTTGGATATGTACTGTTAAGTTTATGCTTAGATCTCTCATTCTAAAATTTATTTTGCTTTCATAAGTAAGGTGTTTTCCGTTTTGTATTTGAACTTATTTTTGTATGTATGAAGGCTGTTGGTTTTGTAACTTTACTAAAGTATTTAATAAATTCATTGCTTATTGTATTTTCATTAATTACTCAGGGCTTTCCAGACATAGTCATATTCTCTGCAAATAGGGAAAGCTTTTTTTTCTTTCTTTATGATCTTCATCAGCTAATTGCTTTCTCTTGTCAGATTGCACTAATACCCTTATTTAAACTTTAGGGGTGCCTGAGTGGCTCGGTTGGTTGGTTGTCTGACTCTTGATTTCGGCTCAGGTCATGATCCTCCTGGTCTTGAGATCAAGCTGTGCACTTTCTCTCTCTCAAGTAAATAAATAAATCTTTAAAATGCCTGAATAAGAATGGGCTGGAGAGTGGGTGTAGATGGCTCGCCCCAACCTCCATAGGAGAGCCACCCCTTGCCCTATTAGGTGAGACACCAACATCTGGGTTTTATCTTGTGAAGGAAATGTCTATCACTTCTTATTTTATTGAGTACTTACAAACCTGCGTTAGTGTTGGGTTTTGTCCCATGCCGCGTTTTTTTCCATCTATAGGGGTAATCATGATTTTCCCCTTAGTTCTGTGAATATGATGGACAGGGTTCTTAGAATTTCTAATATTGGAACCACCCTTGCATTCTTGGAATAACCTGCATGACGCTGTGGTTCATACTTTGGATTTGCTATGCCAACATGTTAATGAGGGTGGGTAGGTTGATACTCGTAAGCGAAATTAGTTGGTAGGTGTTTTTGTTTTTGTTTTTTTTAATGGTGTGGCTTTTGTCAGATTTAGGGATTGTTCTGCTAATTTCATAAGATGAATTTGGAAATTTTCCTTTTTTATCCTTTGTTTTGAAGTAGTTTGACTAGCCATAAGATTGTCCGCTCTTCAGAGGCTCTGAAGAGTTCCCTGATGAGTGTTTGTGTGAGAGGGTTCCGAGTTGTTTGGAATGGTCTCAGCTCTGCAAGTCAGGAGGCCGCTGTGATCTGTGGTGTCTCCTCAGTGGCGTCCTGGTGCTCACAGAGGTCAGGCCTGTCTCCAGTGCTATGGGGGTCTGGTGGCTTTGGTCGTTCCACCGCAAGATCTCACTGTCCCTGTGTCTCCCCTGTAGGTATGGGGCTGACGTCGACGTCAACCACCACCTGACTCCTGACATCCGGCCCCCCTTCTCCCGGCGCCTCACCTCCCTGGTGGTCTGCCCCTTGTATATCAGCGCGGCCTACCACAACCTCCAGTGCTTCAAGCTGCTTCTCCAGGCGGGGGCGAACCCTGACTTCAACTGCAATGGTCCTGTCAACACGCAGGGCTTCTACCGGGGCTCCCCCGGGTGTGTCATGGATGCTGTCCTGCGTCATGGCTGTGAGGCAGCCTTCGTGAGCCTGCTTGTTGAGTTTGGAGCCAACCTGAACCTGGTGAAGTGGGAATCCTTGGGCTCAGAGTCAAGAGGCAGAAGGAAGGTGGACCCCGAGGCGTTGCAGGTCTTTAAAGAGGCCAGAAGTAAGTGGCCTGAGTTCCCTTCTGACTTGTGTGGGTCAGTTGAATGAATCGAACTGTAGTGATTAAAAAAAACCTCTTCCAACGAAGCACTTAGAATGTGCAGTTAGGGCTAGGCCGTTTCCAAAATACTTATAGAGTGGTCTTTTCAAATTCCTAGACACCAAGAATCAATACAAAGAAATACATAAAAGTACACATTGGAAGTTCCTGGAATTATAGTCTCTTTACCTCTCTGCTCTGCTTTTTGACCCCAAAGCCCTTCACTTTCGCATGGTTTTTAAATGGTTGCCTGACAACAGGTGGTAAGCCCTTCCTCTAGGGGTCCTCATTCCCTTTCTTCAGTTCCACTCAAATTACCATTACGTTTATTGTGTGATACCTCTGATTTTTGTTAGAATAAACTCCATAGCTTACTTATTTATGAAGGAAGATTTTGCTAATGAATCAATCAATCGATGGTCAGGTTGTTTGCAGTTGATCTGGACTGGGTCTTCTTGTCCAAGGCCCTCTCTGGGGCTCAGAGGTGGACCTTGTGTGCCTCCTGCTGGCTGCTGTGGGCCGTCTGTGACCTGCCTGCACCCGTCCTCCTCCTTGTCTGGGTCTCGAGGGCATCTTAGTTGAAAACCTTTCCCTAACCCTTTCCTCTCACAGAACTTGAGTTTATTGTGTTTTTGTTGTTGGAGCTTCCTAAGCCAGTCATTAAGACACGTTCACGTTGAGCCTCCCCCAAAGGGGCTGGTTAATGGTCACTTGGAGTCCTGCTGAGAGAAGCTGCCGGTGTCGTGCCTGCTTCACAAGGCAAAGGCCCGGCCGGGCTGTTCTGACCCAGAGCAGAATTGTCAGCCTGCTCTCCTCATCGACTGCTCGGCATGTTTCTTCTGGATCCCCCTGGAGTTTCCGGGACTGACAAGAGCAGAGGCTGAGAGGAGGTGAGGGTCCGTCATTCACACCTGCCAGGGCTTTCAGTGGTCAGCTCTTGTTTCTGTCTAGGAACTTAAACCCGGTCAAGGTGGCGCCGTCCTGGTGAGCAGGTGCCTCATGTGAAGATTGTATTCCTTCCGCAGACGGGAGGAGCAGGCGACAAGACCTTCCTCCCCAGGCACCGCTCTCTCCACTGTGAAATTGGGAAGTTGGCCATGGGCATTCAGTGTGGTTCTGTCTGTCCATCTCAGCGAGCCTTTGGTTAACCTCCCTCTGTCTCCTTTTCTTCCCATGGCATTTCAGGTGTCCCCAGGACCTTGCTGAGTCTGTGCCGTGTGGCTGTGAGAAGAGCTCTTGGCAAATACCGTCTCCATCTGATTCCCTCGCTGCCTCTGCCAGACCCCATAAAAAAGTTTCTGCTTTATGAGTAGAATTCAAGCGTGGCGGTTGCTTGCAGTGAGGAGGAAGGTGATCTGCAGTGAAAGTTGACACCGATTCTTGCCCCTGTGAACCACATCCTGTCTGTGCTGCTGACGGAATCCCATTTGGCTGTTGGTGAAGCAGAAGTGGCCTTTTTCTCGTGGATTGTAATTCCATCTCAGGTGCTCAGGGCATTGGACAGTCCTGGGGTCATTGTCAGCTGAAAAGTCCATACAAAACTTCATTTTGTCCTTCCTCAGTATCTCTGTTTTGGTTTCTCATGGTAGCATATTCACAAAGTGGGCCTTGTGGTGTGTGTACGTACGGGCTGAGTTGGCCTGCTCATGGCTCCAGCGGGGAGGACACCTAGCACTTTCCAGAACTGTGCTTCTGTTTATATTTTTACTTCTCAAGTTCATTGTTTGATTAAAGCCTTCTAATACCTAAATGAAAAGAGAGTTTTGGTAAAAAAAAAAAAAAGAAAAGAAAAAAAGAAAAAAAAAGGTAGAGTATAGAAATGCAGTTCACGAACTTGCTAGTCTGTATCCCTGCTCCTGGGGGTGACCTGTGGTATTTGCCTACACTCAGCTCTTCCCTACCACTCCCATGTTCTCTCGTGGCAGTGTCGTCTCTTAACTGCCTTCCTCCCAGGATGGCTTCTTGGCTGCATGGACCAGCTGTGGTAGCTCAGTCGGTGCCTGCATCTGGCCAGAGTCTAAGTGGAGGACCTCCCGCAGCGCTGCACCTGTTCTTGTACCTACCTGTGCCTCGCATCACGCCAGCAGGTCTCGTGAACTCTTTGCCCTTTCCCTTGGAAGAGCTTCCAGACACGAATTGATTTTAGGAGGCCCGCACCAAGGAACTAGCCAGTCAGATGACTGCCTGCATTAGGACCAAGGACGCTCCCACAGCATTCACTGCCAGTTCTAACCGAAGGAGACACCTGCGGCGCTGCCTTCTGGTCCTTGCACGCTCCTCGACGGGGGACTCGCGTGTCCTCGGGATGGCTCCAGGCTTTCTGTTGCTTGGTGTCCAGTGGACAAGACATCTAGCGCGCGGTTGATTGCTCTTTGCCTTACTGGACCTCATGTCTTGGTAGTTGCTCCTAGAACCTGAGCATGGGGGCAGCAGCCAGGTCAGAATTCTTCCCCCGGCCTGCTAGGGGTGCTGGGGGTGAGACGAGCTGAGTTCTCATCCCCGAGTCTGTGGCTGTGGGCAGGGCTCACCCACACCCAGGCTGTGCGGCTCAGTATGTGGCTGTGTCCGCAGAGGTGGACCATTGGCTGCCTCTTCAGAGCTCCCCAGGTGATGCTGTTTCCTGGGAGGCCATCCCTGGTGACCGTTGGGTGGAATCGTGGTGATTCTAACCTTCAGAAGTATTTAGGAATAGGCAGATTTCAAATCTGTGCCTAGGTTTTCTGTCATAAGAGCTATCTAATTTGTAATGATTGAATTAAGGATACAGGTTTACTTAATTACTAACAGCCTTGTAGGTTTTAGCCACGGAGACAAGCGGTGTCTGTCATTGTCTAATGCAGCTTGAGGATAAGATTCTAAACCCTACCTTGTGTGTCTTGGATAGCTTGGCTGGAAGGCCAGGCTATGACCTGCAGGCGCGTGCATGAGGTCTGAGGGGAGAAGAGGCCCTGAATGATTCAGAGGGTGGACACCATCACCGGAGGTGCTGTGGGGCTACAGTGACCCTGTCACAAGCTGTGGCCATACCGGAAGTGCGGCATGGCTGGCTGAGCCTGAGGTTGGGCTTGTGTGCTGCTGCTGAAGGACTGGGCCCCTGGCTGCCGGGGCTTGTGCAGAGCGGGGGCCGGTCAAAGTGAGGCCGTAAGCTGTGGGTTGTGGGTGCTGATGAGGGTTCTTGGGGTCAGAGCCAAGTGCTGCCAGGGCATCAGCTGAGAAGGGACTCGGGGTGTTTTTTGTGGCAGTCTGGGTGGGGCTGAGACCACGCTTAGGCTGTGGCAGGAGCTGCGGGGAGGTAGGGCTCACTGGATATAGGGAAGCTGGAGCTGCCCAGGGGTGGACTGGGCCACTTGCGGGGCTTCCTATCCCTGGAGGTGGGGAAGCAGTGGTTGGTCACCTTTTCAGTAGGGCTGAGAGAGGAGTTTTAGAGTGGGTGGTAAGTTGACCTTCCCTTTCAGCTCTTCCAACTCTGGGCCTCCCTGCTTCGGCCCCTTTGGCTCAGGTTCTCTCCAGATGGGCCGTGTTACAGATGCGTGGCACACCTGAGTCTGCCCCACTGGGTGCTTTCTGCAGAGGTGTGTTAGGATGGGGCCTCCCCACTCCTGCCCCAGGTGGGAGGGTGCCTCTGTCCCTGGACCTTCTGGAAAGACACGCCTGGGAATGGTGCCACTGTAGAAGTCGCACACTTGTGGGCATGGCCTTTGGGCTGCGGGAGGTGAGGGCCGGGCGCAGGGTGGTATGGGGTCTGCTGCCGGATGAAGCAGTTGCCAGGCTTTGTTCTGGGGATTGAACCATTTTCCTGGGGTCTTTCTGAAAGGAACGGACTGAGTTGATTCTCGTAGTTGGGTCTCCCCACGACCTGGCCAGGAGGTAGTATGAGGCAGGAGAGGGTGCCAGGGAGTAGGGGCGCTCCTGCTTGGCCCCTTGAATGTGCTGTGCTCTGGGACAGTTTGCGTGGGCCCGGGGCCTCCACCCTTTCTGTGCAGAGTTCAGGTCTGGTCATTGGACAGCCAGACTTGGCCGATGCTTTCAGAATCCTGAGAACCGTGAGGTTCAGCCTGTAGTTTGAAACTTCATAGCTGCCAAACATGAATCTGAAAACAGTATAGATAGCTGATTAAGGCCATTCCTACTTGTTTGAGTGACACTTTACTAAAGCCCCCTTTCTTTTCCTTGCCCAGGATCAGATACTAAAGAGGAAAGTGTAACTCTGTCAGAACACTTTAGGAAATTGTGTTTCTGAGGCATGGGGCCCGAAAGTCCCTTGTAGCAGGGAAACATGGTGGTACTTGAGGAGGCCTCTGCCCACCAGGCCCCAGAGCTCTCCCTGGGGAGGGCACGACGGACCCCTGGGAGTGAGCTGGAGTGTCCCCCAAGCCTGGGCCAGGAGTGTCCTGACTGTTCCCACTCGGGGGAGACCTCCTGGGCATTGAACAGCGTCCTGTGGTGGGCCTGGCCAGCTGTGGACATATGGCAGGGACTGGGATCAGGGGCAGTGTCGATGGCCTCTGAGAATTACACTTTGGCATCCTGGGTGCCGGTATTGAGTCTGTTTCCCAGACCCATCCAAGCCTTTTCGTATTATGTTATTTACATATTTATTTATTTATGTCCTGTCATGTTCCCGAAAAGGGTTTAAGGCAGTGATGCTGGGTTTTTGATGTTCTGTTTTGATATTTGGTAAGTTGCTGCCGGCATGTACTTGTTAGGTGAGTTTAAAAAGAGGATAATTAGCAGTTTTTTGTTGTTGACTCGGTTTCTGTTTTCAGGCTTAAGGGCCATCCTTTCTTCTTTTTTTCTTTTTCCCCGAGTCAATTTTTTAAATCAAGCGTTCATGCAGAAGTAGAAGGGGAAGAACATGCAGCAAGTGAGGCCAGAGTCGAGGAAACTCAGTCTTAGAGAGAAGGGCTTTCCCATGCTTTTCCACAGCCCTCTGGCTGCGCGTGCCTGTGGGACCTGTGCGAAGGCGCTCTGTTCCCAGCGGTCCCTGTGGTTGTAAACTGCTGGTGTGACTCTGGTCCTTCCTCCCAGTGGGGGTGCATTGGAGGTGGTGATGGTGCTGGAAGAGCCTGTGACCTTAGGGACCTCACGGGGCAGTGACGGTCATGGGAGCCGACAGCATTGGCCCCTGGCACAGAGGGCTCCTTTTAGGTTCATAAGGATAAGGACATGTATTAAGTAACTGACAGTCAAGTTTATTCAACCTGAAGATTTATATTTTATTCTGAGATAATGTCCTTAATTTGGGTGATAAAATTACTTTTATGTAACGAAGGTGCTAATCGAGGGCAATATTTTTATTTTTTAAAATGCTCTTGGTTGGAAGATAAAATGTTGGCTGTTCTCTGTCAAGCCCCAGAAGTTCTTAAGGTCGTCTGTCACTGGAGTCGCAGGGTCAGGGAACCCCAGTCTAGCTGCAGAGTGCACTGTGTGTGGTGTCGGCAGGTGTGAGCTTACCTTCTGGCGGCAACAGAGCCTCCCCACAGTTCCCTGGGGTGACGGGCCTCTAGCTATTCCAGAATCCAGGAGAAGCACACCCCAGAAGTGTTATGTGGCCGCCTCAGTGAGGGCTGCCCTCACCTTAGGCTTTGGGGGGCAGCGGGCCTCTGAGCGCCCATGGCTCCCTGGCAGGTTGGGGATGGCACTTGCAGTGGGTCTTCTGGAACTGAGGCTTCTGCCCCTTCAGTCTCCCGCCAGGCACTTGGTGAATAGTCCTGAGTACTCTGGATTCCGCCCCAACTTGGAAGTGCCTCATTTGGCCATGTGACCTCTTTATCCCTGGCTTACCTGTTAGCTCCCCACCCCGGCCAGCCCCTCAGAACCTGACCCCTTAGTGTGGAATAAAATAACTGTTGTCACTCATGAGTGGTTAGTGGGACTATGTCCTGAGAGAATTCCATGGGAAGGACATGCAGATTTTGGAGTGTGGTGGTGTAAAGAACACATACTATACATTCTAGGCAGACAGATGCAGAGCTGAGGCAGGGAGAAGGGCTGACTTCTGTGGCCTTAACATAGGATTGTGCAGTGTCTGGAATGCATGGGCATCCTTTTTTTTTCAGTTGCTTTGATTTCGGATCTCTAGCAGGTAATGTACGAATGTACATCAGTGCAGTGTGAGTGTGGCGTTTGTGAGTGTGGGGAGTCCCGGCTTGCTGCTCTGCCCTGCAGCATTTGCACAGCTTCTGGGCCTTTTTTGGTGGTGAGCACAAGAGTGTGACCTGCAGTGGGCCTGTGCGCCTGCTGACAGGCTGGCGGGAACGTTCCTGCTAGCTCCTGTTTGTCCTTCCTGCTCCGGGAATGAAGGTGTGTTTGCCCTCAGCAGCTGGGGCCATGACTGTTCTCACACTTGTGCCTGGTTAAGCATTTCCAGAAGTGTGACGGGTCTCTTTGAGATATTATTGTAACTTTAATAAATGCTTTATTACCCTTTCATTCAATGCCCCCCCCACGCCTTAATTTTTTGGACTGCTTATCTCAATGGGTAGAAATTGGACTTGTGAAATCTTTGAAAACACGTTTCAGCCAAGTGACTGGCTGTCTGGAAAGATATGGAGAGGTAAACTTTTTTGAACTGCTTGGAGGGATCTTAGTGTTCTAGAGAGGCACCCAGAATGTGGCACAGATAGAAGCTTCCAGCCAAGCCTGTTTTACTTGGTGGGGTTTCCAGTTTGAAGAGGATGTGCCTGTAAAGTGTGTGAAACCCATGGCTTTCAAACAAGGTGAATTGTCCCTACAGTGCTCTGCAGCGGGGAGGAGGTGGAGAAGTGTGGGCAGAACCATTGTTTCTGGGCCTCTGTTACATGTGATGTGTTCTGACAGCAGGAGGGGGAGGTGTGAAGCTTTGGAATGAACCCAGGAGGGAAGGAACTAAATAAAGACATTTACTCCTATTTCAGCGACACTAGCATGTTCTCTCTATCTGTTGTTTCATATATCTTCTTCATTCTTCACACCCTGATCCCCCCACCCCCACCCCGTCCTGGATGCACACACACATCTCCTGCTCTGCTGGAAATGTGACCTCACTTTCTGTCTCAAATTTGTGTGGTAGAGATGGGTGGCTTTCTTTCACTGTCCAGTGTTCATCTGTGATAACAGCCCCCAGTTTTAGCTGGACTTTTAAAGTCCCAGTATATTCTTCATTTCCCAGCCTTCTGTGCAGTAGATGTGGCCATTTGCCATAACTCCTTTCTGAAATCCCATTGAAATGAGAGCGGGATTTTACTTTTCAAAAAATGTACAAATACACGAGATGATGGAATAGCAACAAAATTTAGGAACAAACCTCTCAAGAAAACAGATGAACGAATGATGACTGACCTAGACGCATCTGAGAAAGCCACCTTGTCAAAAGAAGTGAGTATCTGAGAATCTGATTTCACTGCAAAGCTCCTGAAGGCTCTGGAATGGGCAGGGCAGCTCAGATACCTTTGAAGTGGGTGAAAGTGGGAGGATGGGCTGAGAGCCAGTTAAGACTTGGTCCTGACCTAGCTGGGCAGCTGTAGCTGCCCCAACCCAGTGAAAGATGAAGGAGGCTCATCACAGTCTTCCGTATGTCTCTTCTTGTCCTCTTCAGGTGGGCATCAGGCTCGTACCCTGCCGCAGGATTAGAGCAGAAAGAGGCTTCCTGGGGAATATCACTAGCCTAAGGTGCAGAACCAGAAGAAAATGGAGTGCCTTATGTCGGATGAAAGGTAGACCATTGGTGCTGGTGTTGAAGGCCTTTCTCAGTCAGCAGAGGACACTGGCTAGTTCCCAAATGCTGGGTCTGTCACTCTACCTCTGGACTTCTTGTTCCCTGACTCAGCTACCCTTATCCAAATAAGAACACCGCTAGGCAACCAATCAGCTGAAAAAGCAAAGTAATTTTCATATTTGTCCCATTAAAGCCGCTTAGTCTGTGAGCAGCTCGGAGCTCATTGCTTTTGTAGCATTGAGTTACCTGGTTTTCAGGCTTAAAGCCTTGCAAGAGACTAATCTTGGTTTTGTTTAATTCAGTATGCAGTTTGGTTTTTGACAGAGGAACACCTAGATGCCAGTACGGAATGTGGCCACATGCTCACATGTCGTACAGTAGATGCCAACAAATCAAGAGAATTCTGAGAACAAAGGCCAGGGTTTCCAGATCACAAGAGCCAGTGTACTGCTGATAATAACAGGAGACGACTTGCTCTGACCTGTCACTGGAGAGAAAAGATCCTACAACTTGTGGCTAGAATGAACAGGACGTGTACAAAGTACAGGGACAAGAGTAGCCCTGGAGTCCTCAGATGCCACACTGGGCCATAGATGAGGGTGGGCCTTCACTTTCGTTAACTCTGGCAAGAATATTTGCAGCTAGATTAAAAGCCAAGCTAAAGAATTGTAGTGTCTTTAAAAATGTGTGTTCCACGTACACTTAGGAAACCACAAGAGGACGTACTCCTCCAAAATGAGGGAAGTGTAGATTTACCCGAGGAAGGGGAAATCATGGTACCCAGGAGGTGGGGAACCCGACCCCAGGAGGCGAGGGGAAGCTCGCACAGTGAAAGGTTCCCGGATGGTGGCTGTGCAGTGGGCATAGACAGCACCAGTCTGGAGCAGATGTGAGGAAGACCCGGAGAGGTCTTCGTTCTTAGACCGCCCCTGCCTCCGGACGTTCCTGGAGAGGAATTGGAATTCAGTTACTGACACGTTCCCGGGAAGTCACCGGACCCAAGTCCAAGAAGGAAACCACGGGCAAGAAAATTATCCCAGTAACAGTAGCAGGCGCAGCGGTGGTTAGTGTTGACTTGGTCCTAGTAGGATCGACCCTGAGGTTGAACCCTACGGACCTTACAGCCTTAAAGCTCTGCTGAGAGGACGGAGCGTGGGGGAAGCGTGTGGGTGAGAGCTGTCTAGTCCTTCAGTTCCTAAGGGAGAGGTCAGAGGCGGAGCGGAGGGCCCGAGATCAGGAAGGGAGCAGAAGGAGCTGGAACTCGTTAAGAGAACAAAGCAAGGGGGCAGCCCCAAAGCCGCAGCTGCTGCTTCCTGAGTGCATACACCCGCGGAGAGACCAGTGCAGCCCAGGCAGAAGATCACTGTGGGAAGGGCAGCGCTACACAGTTGATACCCAGTGCTAAGGGTACTATCAACAAGTTTGTGGAAGGAAAGGCGAACATCCAGTTTCCAGGGAAACAGTTTCCCTAAGGAGGCGGGGAGCAGCACCCGCCTGTAAAGCTTGGCGCGTCTCCTTTAAGATGGGGCGAAGCACCGCCTCTCCCATCAAATCCCGGCGCCCATTTTGATGATGTCACGCGGTGCCGAGCCAATGAGAACCCGGGAGGGGGAGTTCCCCTGCGCGTCCTCCGGCTGGGGGCGGGGTTTCTGGCGCCGAACTCTCGGCTGCGGCGTGGTCTCTCGCGGTGCTGGCGGGAGGACTCCCGAGGGTGTGGCCGCAAGCTGCTACGCAGCGGTGGCTCCCGCGGGCAGGGTGTTTTGTATTAGCGCCCTGGCTCAGGCGGTCCCGGTGGGTCGGTGCGGCGCGCGGAGTTCCCGGGAGAGTTCCGGCCGGAGCCGCGGAGCCCGCACGCCCGAGAGGCCCTCCGTGTGCCTTCCTCCAGCACCGGGCCGCTCTGTGGCGGGAGCCCCGCCGTCCGCAACCGCCGGGGACGCCTTTCCCACCGGGCAGCACAGCGAACCGGGGAGCTTCCCGCAGCCACCACGCTGGAGGCCCGCCTGAGCGCAGCGAGTGCCGCAGCTCCGGCCTCACGGAGCTACGCAGTTCTCGCCGGAGAGCAGACTTGAGAGTGGGGCCGGGGGCCAGGACGCGGTCAGGGCGGGTGCGTGCCGCGGGCGCCAGGAGCTCCCGGGAGGAAGGGCTCGGGGAGGCGGTGGTGCTGGAGCCTTCGCCGCACCTCCAAGCTCATTCCTCAGCAGAATGTTCCCACCTGAGAAAATCTATTAAGCGCTCGGAATGAAGCATCGCTCGGATTTAGCACGGAGCGTTCGAGCCTGGAGAGATGTTAGGAGTAGGGTGTGGGAAACCCTGCCCCAACTTCAGATTTGTGAGGCGGGAGAACCTTTTAAATAGGACTAGTGTGGGGCCGTATTAAGCTGCCCATCCCGCCTCTTTCACCCCTAGCAAGTTCACACTCAGAAGACATGAAGGCCGAGATGCGCCCAGTGCCTTGCGCCAGAGAGGCTTCCAACTGCACCAGCGAACTCGCCACAAGAAGCGCCTTGCGAGCACAGCCCGTGTGGGAAAACCTTCAGCCAAGGGCCGCATCGCACTTAGCATCACACTGCAGAAAGCCTTAAGTCGTGCAGGGGCTGTGTTCCCTCCTTCACTGTAGGGGAGGAGCGTGGAGAGAATCTCTGAGAACAGCCTCTGAGAGGCTGCCGTGGGCCACAAGTCCAATACCCACCCTGGGGATATTCCTTGTGAGCGCCAGGTGTGTGGGAGGCCGCTGAGGGCCATGCTGCCCTTTCCCACCTGCCCAGGACCCTGACCACAGTTCCCTCTTGTCAGTGCCTGTGGTAAAGGCCGTCTTGTGGACTCTGCCTGCTGGGAGGGATGCACTAGGGGACTTGTTCTGTTGTTGCCAGTTATGGCATGGGTGTGACTCAGCTTTGGTCATGAGGGCTCAGTTGGGGTCTTTTTGTGGCTGACAGAGATGGCCTACCTTTTTTCATAGATACTATTGACCTCATATGACTTCTGTTGGATTTGTCCAGTTTCCAAGTCAGACTAACAAAGGAACTGCCTCCCTCCCATTATTCTGCTGGGTATGGGAATAAAAGCCTTATTGTTCAAGCCACCTTTTATCTGGCAGTTTCTGTTTACTCTGTGTGTGGGCTGAGAGCAGAATTGGGGTCTGCAGCATTGAGGGAATGGGTGGTGGTGGGGACCAATGATGACAGTAAAGAACTCTGAGTCCACTTTTGGCTTGATTTGTTCTGCCGCCCAAGACCTTTAGGGAATAACTGAAGGGCTCCAAGATGGTCCTCTCCCTCTACCTCCTGCCAGTGCATCTCCAGGCTGTATGAGCTGGTCTGTTGTATCCAGGGTCTGTCCCACATTTCCCAGCACTGCTGAGGGGAAGCGTTCTTCCCAGGACCCATGCAGGAGCCATGTCCCCTGAAGTCCGGAACCTAGTAGGCAGGTACCAATGACTAGGACCTACAGGGGCTGCGTAGGAGCCATAATTAGTGCAGAAACTAATAGGGCGGAGTGGGGGTGACTGTGGCAAAGTTTGGGGGGATGTGCCCCTTGTAAGTAGGCATTCACAAATGTTGTAGTAACTAGCTTTGCGAGATGAGAATGCACAGAAGTTCTCAGCATCTTCAGACCTGCGTCTTTCCTGTGGCTGTGTTCAGTCAGTAAATACAGGTGTTGTCTGCTTTCTGAAAGTTTGCATCACACCACTTTGCTTTTACTAAAGATCTGTATTAGTCCCCACTGTTGGTAACTGAAAGAACTCTGAAGAGGATTTTCACTTTTATGAAAAAGGTGAAGAGTGAAAATAGTGTTCTGTGTTCATTTTGCAGTGAGCCGTTGTAGAGGTGGGCGTACCCTCAGCAGAGAGTGGTCCTGCAAACTCCTTTCCCAGGAACCACACTGGGCATCTCAGCGTCAAGCAGTCAGGGCTTTGAACTGTGGAACATCTGTGTTTTGTCTTGATTTATTTCGTGTATCTGTTAGCAAGATGTGTCCTAAGGTAATTGGAAAAGCCTAAGAAAGGTGATTTTGGGGTCTAGGAACCCTCAAAAAATTTCCATATAACTGAACAGTGATTGCTTCTTTGCTTTATGCCATTTTGGTTTACAAAAGCTTTCGTGGGACTGCTCATCTTTTGGGTACCGGGGGAAACCGATGCATGTTCTGTAGTGGTTGTACCCTACTCTAGGGTAGAAGTCCCCTGGGTTGTCCACCTACTGGAGTGTGGAGGGAATTTGCTGGGCAGCTGTTTGCAGGGGCGAGGTTGAACTTGGTGGAAAGCTAGCCGGAGCAGGCTGGACTCCTGTGGGAATGTGATGAAGTTGCCTGTTGGGTGCTGCTGAAACTTGCTGGAGGGGAGCTCCACTGCTGTCTCCTGTAGCAGTCACCTGTGGAGGGGGTAAGAAGGAAGAAGACCAATGGAATGCTGAAGAGCAGCGCCCCCTTCCCAGTGCCCCTCTAGGGCCCTCTCCTGACAAGCCTAGCATGCCACGAGGCAAGGAAGAAATATTCTAGCCTTGCAGGGTTCTTTTGCCAGGGACCCAGCCTCCCCTCCAGTCCAGGGGTCTGGGCCTGTAAACTGGGTTAGATCTAGGGACTGGCTGAGAGGCAGTCATTCCCAGTTGTGACTCAAGGTAGGTTTTTGGCTCCTAGATCTAAAGATTGTCCCCCATGTTGTATCACAAGCACTCTTGTATTTTTAGGGTGCGATATTCAGTGAACGACTGTTAGAGGTGCCCGTGGACCATGTGGTATTTTGATTCCCCGTATATACCTGCTGTTCTTCCCGACAGAGGCAGCCCCCTGCCTCTGGTGGTCACATCCTGCCACCTGGCCTCTGGCCTCTAGAATCCCGGCATCCCCAGGGAAATAAGGCCATCTGCCCATCTCTACGGCAGTGTTCCCCCAACCCCCCTCTACACCCACCTGCCAGGGAGAGGAATCACAGAGGTTTTCAACAGTGTGGATACTCCTCTTCCTAATGTGTTTCTTAGTGCCTTAGCGAAAGGAGTCTCTCCTGGGCCTTCTTGAAGCATGTACTTAAGAGATAAATGTGTGGTTCACAACATAAATCCATCTGACATTCCTATTTTTAGTATATGTGCTGCTGAAGCGAGCACCCATCTGACATTCCTATCACCTCATTAATTGTAGGCCATTTTTTGAGTTTAGGTTTTAATCAAGTGATCAAATATGCTGCTAGAGCCACCCCCAGCTGCCCAAGTGAGCAGCTTAAATCTGGATCTTCAGTTACTTTACCATCATCAATGAATTTGGTCTGACTTGGTGTTATATTCCATCTGCTTTGGTCTAATACCTTCAGGATCCACATATATTCTCCATGTTTCTACTGACAGATATTAGCAAAATCTCACTTATTTTCTAGATGGGCAGGTTGCTCTTCCAGAGGCACAGCGTGTACCCATCCCTCTGAAGCACTTTGTAGTCTGACCCTAGTTACGGGTCTGGCGGCCATAGAGAGTGTTGTGGTGTTGAGTGTCCCATCTCAAGGCACCTACCTGCCCCTGGCAAGGCTGTCACAGGACTGATCTTCTAAGACACCGCAGGGCAGACTTATTACTGGTAAGAAAGGCTCAGAGTGATTCAGGGTTTAGGATAGTCAGTTACATCTGGGTCTGACCAGATGTCCCCACTCTGCGTTTCCTGATCCTTTCCCAGTCAGTGCCCTGGCTTTTCCTTGAGAAAGGTGAGGTTGTGAATCCAACTGTTATTCTCAACAAATGCAGTTAATTTTTCCATGTGATTTTTAGAAATAGCCCCGTGGCTATGAGTAGAAAGTTTCCTTTAGAGTGGTTATCACCATTCTCTGGTTCTCACCCTATCTAGTCGTTTTGTTTCTGTGAGCCCCTTTCGTGCACTGGAGAGACTCCAGCCCATGTCAGAGTTTCTGTCGTCATCATAACCACCCCGGAAAGACAAGCTCAGCCACTACTGGGGCTCCAAGGCCCTTGCTTTGGTCAGAATCACCATCAACCAAAGGGGATAGCTTGATTAAGTCTTACGCCAGTGCACGCCACAGATTACTAGGGTCCCGTTTCCCACTGGTAATGAACGCAACACTGCCTAAGATTAGGAGTACAATCACTTCCCAAATCCCATCTGTGCAAGCCTGTCCCTTGTGATTACTCCTGGTACCAGGTACCTCTGGGTCCAGGCCAGCAGAGAGTAACCATATCACATTCGGAGTAAAGCAGGTTTCGTATAAAGAATATTAACTCTTTCCAGTGATTTCTCTACTATGTGGGGATGTAAGAGGATTCTAAGGAACAGTGAAGGAAAGTACCACAGAAGGAACAAATCTGGAAGAGAGGAATCCCTGCCGCAGGGTGTGGGGATTGAGATCTTGTTGGTGATGGTGTCATTTCAGCTCAGCAGATGGCAGAGGAATTTGTGGGGTCGATCTGGACTGGAGATGGTCCATGTCTACTGGGGCAAGACTGGTGGGCAAGAACTACCAGCTAGCAGAAGGCAGAACTCCCCCTCCCAAGGTACTATCCCCCACCCCCCAACACACTGTGGGATGTCTACACGATTCACCTGGAAGCTGGCCATGGGGAAGGGAGGTGCCATTCGTTTGCTGAGAAGCCAGCTGGGGACATGGCTGGACTTGCTGGTGAGCCACTCCAAGCCCTCCAGGTGAGTGTTCTTGAACTCTCCAAGCGGAGTGGCGGGGGGCACCTGCAGAACCTACAGGAAGCTGCTCGCGGGGGTGCCACTGAACTATCCACCAGGAACCCGCCTCGGGTGCCCTGGCACAGCATCCCTGGGTGCGCAGCGGTCCACCAATGGCCTTGGGACAGGGAGCAAGGATAGCCACGCGTGGAGGCAGGAAGGGAAACGTCCTCCTCCAGCGGCCCCTGCTCCCTCTACCGGCACAGCCTGGTACTGCAGCAGCGAGCTAGGGTGCAGAAGGCGCGCTCCTGCTGCAGGGCTGCGCTTTTGCAACCAGCAGAGTCTGCTCATCCTAGGGGGTCGGAGTACTTTGGACGACACAACCTAGCCAGTACGGCAGGACAAAAAGTACTGGCCTATCTCACGTGGGATAGGTGCGAAATCCTAAAGAAAACCCAGAACACTTGCTTTAGCGATCTATCAACTACCGTGCGTGAAACCCGCCTCAGGTTCATGTCAGCGGGGATGGCTCGACCCCGGCCTCCAGGAAAACCTCTTTCATGGTCCGGGCTGCTCCCGGGAAGCGCAGGGCCCAGACTCTTCCCCAGGGGAACGCCCGCCCAGGCTGAGGCTGCTCCAGGTCTGTTCCCCTTTAGGCTTGCTCCCAGGGTGTGGGTGAGGACAGGCTCTTCGGGGTAGTGGGGTCCGAAGGGGAGAGCTGGAGGGCGCAGAGGAGCTTCTTCCCCTCCGGAACCTCCACCTTGAGCTATCACACTGGTGATCAACTTCCAGTTCTCTGAGCTCATATACACTGTGAGGTCTGTGTGTGTGTTTTTGGCCTTCCTTAATAATGTTTATGTTACACAGTAAATTATATATTTCACAATGTTTACAGATTAAGGGATAAAAATTATATGATCATACTAGTGGATGCAGAAAACCTGATTAATAAAAGAAAAACCTCAACAACTGGGAATGGAAGCAGGTATCTCTGCTCTGACACAGGTTACTTGTAAAAAAACCCAACTCCTATGGCAAGCATTATAACAATGGCGAAAAATTCCAAGCCTTGCTTTTGAGTTGGGGGCACTTAGGCAATTAACAAAAGATAAATAGATGGTCTAAGAATTGGGACGGTGAAAAGAAAACTTGTTATCTGATAATATAAATATAGAAAATCCCGAAGTATATACAAATATATTATTAGAATTAGTAAGAAAGTTTATAAGGTTGTTGAGTGCATAATCAACTATAAAATCAGTCTGGGATGCCTTGGGGGGGCTCGGTCAGTGAAGCGTCCTGCTCTTTGATTTCAGCTCAGCTTATGATGTCAGGGTGGGGAGATTGAGCCCCGGGTCGGGCTCTGTGCTCAGCGTGGAGCCTGCTTAAGATTCTCTCTCTAGCCCCTCCTCTCCCCTTCCACCCTCCCCCAACTAAAAAAACTCAGTCTCATCCTGTGCATCAAGACCAGGAAATTAGAAATTAAAGATTTAAGAAGGTGCGGTTTATAGTGACATGGAAGGCAAGTAGCCAGGGCTGTGTGCAGCAGAAGGCGTGCAGGATAGCTTTGAAGGACATCACTGTTCAAAGACACTATACAAAACTGTCAAATTTCTCCATGTTGGGACTTAATGCAATTCCAGTTAAAATGTTTACTGGCTTCCTTTTTGAACTGGAAAGGCAGTTCTAATAATTATGCAGTAATGTAAAGGGATGAAGCTAGCTGGCCGGCACTGGAGAAAAAGATGCTGGGAGTCTTGCTCCTCCTGACCTGAGGACTTAGCCTGAGGCTGTGATACAGATGGCGAGTGCCGGCATGTACAGTGACAGATGGACCGACCAGTAAGACCAGTAGACTAGCAGCATAAGGAGCCGAGAAACAGATCGATGACAGATCCATTTGTGCTTGATGCATGAGGACACCCTGGAGGTCTGTATGTGGCTGTGGCAGTGATCATGGATGCTGGCTCTGACCCTCCTGGTGTCAAAGAAGGCCTCGGGCAGCCAGCAGGGTCCCATGCAGCCTGACTTTGGGCAGGGATGCTGAGGCTCAGGGAGGTGAGGAGGTGTGGCTGGCCACTATCACCCCTCCTCCCACATGGTGCAACCCTCCCAGCTGGATCTGCACCACAGCCTCTGCTAGAACTTTGCATGCCTTCCAGGCCCAAGATGAGCCTGTTCTCTGGGGAAACAGAATGGAACCTGCTGTCTCCTAGGGAAACCCATGCCCTTTGATGGGAAGGAGCTTCCTGTTTCATTTGCTGTATATCCTGGGCCTGGGTTATCGTAGATGCTCCATGAAGCTGTTGAGTGAATGAATGAAAGAACGAAAGACATGTTTTGACAAAAATGAATTCATTTTCTGGACTGAAATACCCTCCAGAGAATGCCTTGCTGAGGGCCTGATGTGCAGGCTGCCCAGCCCAGGGTAACGGTACACCAGCAGCTCCCCCCATCCTCCTTCTCTCCCCAGGTCTGGGTCGGGGTATCTGGCTTCATGTCCAGGAGCCTAGGGGAAGGGGTTTGGGAAATGCGCACTGATGGTTTTGAAATCCACCTCACCCCTGCCCGGCTCTCCATAGTGTTTCAGAAGAAGAGTGAGCTGGATGGGGGGATGTGCTCAGGAAGTCCGCCTTAGAGACACCCCACCAGTGTTTGCCTGACAGTAGCTTAAAGACTTTCATTTCTTCTCTAAGGTCCCTAAGACTGGATAATCCTTACCCTGATGAATTAAAACTTTGAAGAACCCAGAACTTCCTATGTGTGGAAATGGGACATTTCTGAACAAGGACCTTATTTACTGTCCCAAGACTAGTGGTACTGAGATGACAGGTCCCTTGCTTCTTGCTGGGAGAGGATGAGGTTCTAGAAGGGCTTCTACTCAGGAGAGCACCCATTCTTTGGACCCCAATGATTGAAATCCTATAGGGTTGCCAGACTGAATACAGGAAGCCCAGTTACATTTTTAATTTCAGGTAAATTTTAGTATTACTGTGTCCCATATAATATTTACATTTAACTGGACAGCCTTTTTATTTGCTAAATTGAGCAATTCTATTTGGAGTAAACTTGGCACTAAAATGAAAGATTTTATGAATATGTAATTCTGTCAGTGAGGAATCTCCCTTATAAATGAGGATGGTGAATATTTTGAAAAGCAAACAAAGTAATCAGACATTGTTTTTTATTTGTGAAATCTGAATGAAACTCTTCCAAATTAGCTTTAAAAAAACATCTAGGGGTGCCTGGGTGGTTCAGTGGGTTAAGCCTCTGCCTTTGGCTCAGGTCATGATCTCAGGGTCCTAGGATTGAGCCGGGCATCAGGCTCTCTGCTCAGCGGGGAGCCTGCTTCCCCCTCTCTCTGCCTGCCTCTCTGCCTACTTGTGATCTCTGTCAAATAAATAAATAAAATCTTAAAAAAAAATCTAGATGGTATCAGTGATTTCCTAGGTGCCCACCATCTGTGCATCTCCTAATACTGTTTTAAGATCTGAAAAACATGTGTTTTTCCAAATAGTTTCATAAAGCCCAATTTATTGTATTTACCTGTATTTTTACTTTTTCTGTTGTTGTTTTCTGTCCTGATGTTCCAAGATCCTTTGTTTCTCGTTTTCTTTCTATTTCTTTTTCTTTTTTCTTTTCTTTTTTTTTTTTTTAAAGATTTTATTTATTGGGGACGCCTGGGTGGCTCAGTTGGTTAAGCTGCTGCCTTCAGCTCAGGTAATGATCCCAAGGTCCTGGGATTGAGTCCCGCATTGGGCTCCTTGCTTGGCAGGGAGCCTGCTTCTCTGCCTGCCTCTCTGCCTGTTTGTGAGTACTCTCTCTCTATCTCTGGCAAATAAATAAAATCTTTAAAAAAAAGATTTTATTTATTTATTTGACAGACAGAAATCACAAGTAGGCAGAGAGGCAAGCAGAGAGAAAGGGGGAAGCAGGCTCCCTGCTGAGCAGAGAGCCCGATTTGGGGCTTGATCCCTGGACCTTGGGATCATGACCTGAGCTAAAGGCAGAGGCTTTAACCCACTGAGCTACCCAGGCGCCCCTCCTTTTCATTTCAAGAGCTTCCTTTAGCCATCCTTTACTCCAGGTTGGCTGCTGACAGACTATCTG
Organism: Neogale vison; assembly: GCF_020171115.1. Classification (NCBI taxonomy): domain Eukaryota; kingdom Metazoa; phylum Chordata; class Mammalia; order Carnivora; family Mustelidae; genus Neogale; species Neogale vison. Next base: position 45,233,611 of record NC_058093.1, read on the forward strand.
AGTTCCCCTCCATATGAGGTTACCCAGGGTCTCCCTTAAGTTTGGAAGATGTTTTCGTTGATGGTTCTTTCCTTTCAGCACTTGCTGGATACTGTGCTGCTTCCATCTGGTCTCCATGGTTTTGGATGACAAATCATATCGTTCAAATTGTTTTTCTTATATAGGGGAGATGTTTCTGGGGGTGCCTGGCTGGCTTGGTAGGGCATATGACTCTTGATCCCAGGGTCATGAGCTCCATGTTGGGTGTGGAGATTACTTAAATAAATAAACAGACTTAAAAAAAGAGATGTTTCTTTGTTGCTGCTTTCAAGGTGTTTTCTTTGTCCTTAGCTTTGAGGAGTCTCATGACATGTTCTGGTGCAGGTTTTGTTGAGTTTATCCTTTTTGGAGTTTGCTTAGCTTCTTGAATCTGTAGGGGTGTTTGTGTGTCCCCCTCCTTGTTCCCATTACTTGGATGACATGAGTGTTGCATCTTTCCTTATCATCCCACAGGTCCCCAAGTCTGTTAATTTTTGGGGCTAGTCTATTTTTTCCTCTGATGTTCAGATTGGAGATTTCTACTGCCCTCTCTTCCAGTTCACCAGTTCTCCCCTCTGCCTTTTCTGTCCTGCTGTGGAGCCATCCAGTAAATTTTTAAAAAGCTTTGGTTATGGCATTTTTCAGTTATAAATTCTCCTTTAGGTTCTTCACATCTTCTGTTTCTTTGCTGAGACTTCTATTTTTTCTTTTATTTCAAGCATGTTCATAATTCCTTATTGAAACATACTTGTGGTGGCTGCTTCAAAATCCGTGTCAGATAATTCCAGCATATGTGTCATCTTGGTGTTGAGATCTTTTGACTGTCTTTTCTTATTCAAGTTGATATTTTTCTGTTTCTTGGTATGATGAGTCATTTTTGGTTGTATCCTGAACATTTTGGGTATTTGGGATTTTGTTTAAATCTGTTTTAGCAGGTGATCTCTGATGCCTTGTCACTGAGAGAAGAGGGAGTGGCCTTGTTACTGTCATGTGGGGCGGAATTCCAGGTTCCCTTCTTGGCCTCTGTTGACACCCTGGGGTAAGGAGAAAATGACTTTCCAGAACCTGTAGGGGTGTAGGGTGGCAGGGTGGTCACCTCATTACCACTGGGCAGTGTTGGGAAGTCCTGACTCTCCACCAGGCCTCCTCTGACACCAGCATGGTGTGTGTGTGTGTGTATGTGTGTGCATGCTGATTTCCTTGGGACTAAGTTTATATTTTAACATATCAGCCATCTCAGGGGAAGCCCTGAGCCCAGTGCTACCTTGTCACTGATACTTAGAAGGACCTTAGATTTCAAGCATTATCTTAGTCTATATAGAAAATAGGGTGAAAACCAGGATCTATAATGAACTCCTCAAACTCAACCCACACGAAACAGACAAACACATCAAAAAATGGGCAGAAGATATGAACAGACACTTCTCCAATCAAGAAATACAAATGGCTATCAGACACATGAAAAAATGCTCATCATCATTAGCCCTCAGGGAGATTCAAATTAAAACCACATTGAGATATCACCTTACACCAGTTAGAATGGCCAAAATTAACAAAACAGGAAACAACATGTGTTGGAGAGGATGTGGAGAAAGGGGAACCCTCTTACACTGTTGGTGGGAATGCAAGTTGGTGCAGCCTCTTTGGAGAACAGTGTGGAGATTCCTCAAGAAATTAAAAATAGAGCTTCCCTACGACCCTGCAATTGCACTCCTGGGTATTTACCCCAAGGATACAGATGTCGTGAAAAGAAGGGCCATCTGTACCCCAATGTTTATAGCAGCAATGGCCACAGTCGCCAAACTATGGAAAGAACCAAGATGCCCTTCAACGGATGAATGGATAAGGAAGATGTGGTCCATATACACTATGGAGTATTATGCCTCCATCAGAAAGGACGAATATCCAACTTTTGTAGCAACATGGACGGGACTGGAAGAGATTATGCTGAGTGAAATCAGTCAAGCAGAGAGAGTCAATTATCATATGGTTTCACTCATTTGTGGAGCATAACCAATAGCATGGAGGACAAGGGGCGTTAGAGAGTAGTAGGGAATTTGGGTAAATTGGAAGGGGAGGTGAACCATGAGAGACTATGGACTCTGAAAAACAGTCTGAGGGGTTTGAAGTGGCGGGGGGGTGGGAGGTTGGGGTACCAGGTGGTGGGTATTATAGAGGGCACAGCTTGCATGGAGCACTGGGTGTGGTGAAAAAATAATGAATACTGTTTTTCTGAAAATAAATAAATTGGGAAAAAAAAAAAGAAATAAATATATTGTTGGAGAGGATGTGGAGAAAGGGGAACCCTCTTACACTGTTGGTGGGCATGCAAGTTGGTGCAACCACTTTGAAGAACAGTGTCGAGATTCCTTAAGAAATTAAAAATAGAGCTACCCTATGACCCTGTAATTGCACTACTGGGTATTTACCCTGAAGATACAGATGTAGTGAAAAGAAGGGCCATATGCACCCCAATGTTCATAGCAGCAATGGCCATAGTCACCAAACTGTGGAAAGAGCTAAGATGCCTTTCAACAGACAAATGGTTAAAGAAGATATGGTCCATATATACAATGGAGTATTATGCCTCCATCAGAAAGAGTGATTACCCAACTTTTGTATCAACATGGATGGGACTGGAGGAGATTATGCTGAGTGAAATAAGTCAAGCAGAGAAAGTCAATTATCATATGGTTTCACTTACTTGTGGAGCATAAGGAATAACATGGAGGACTTTAGGAGAAGGAAAGGAAAAGTGAATTCGGGGAAATCGGAGGGGGAGATGAACCATGAGAGACTGTGGACTCTGAGAAACAAACTGCGGGTTTTAGAGGGGAGAGGGGTGGGGAGTTAGGTGAGCCTGGTGGTGGGTATTAAGGAGGGCACGTATTGCATGGAACACTGGGTGTGGTGCATAAACAATGAATCTTGGAACACTGAAAAAATAAAATAAAATTAAAAAAAAAAGAAATTAAAAAAAAAAAAAAAAAAAAAAAAGAAAAAAAAAAAAGAAAATAGGGTGAAAACCAAAAAGCAGTAGGTTTCCAGAGCCAGGATGGACAAGCAGAAGGCCCCTTGGGGGCTAGTAATAGTGTTGAGTCCTGTAGGGTCTTCCTATTGAAAGAGAGAAACACACCTACCCTAGCGTGAGTCTTCCTGTGGACTGAGAATCTACTTGGAGGGTTGGAGGACTCTGGGTCTGATGCTGGCTGGGTCTCTAGACTTAGGCAGGATATCTATGCTTTGGGTCCTATTTTCCTTATTAACAAATCAAGGGGGGGCACTGACAGTCTCTGGTGAGTAACTAAGCATCTTTGGCATTTCCCCTTCTTGTCTGTGATGGCAAAGTCAAAATTAAGGAGGCCTCAGAGGGGTGGAGAGATTGGATTGACCTGCTGATTAAGCATGGGGAGTGTGTGTAAGTTCAGATCCAGTGTAATGAGAACAGTGGGACCAAGTGCCACCTTGGGGGTCAGCATATCAAAATGTCACCATCCACGTCTGGTTTGACTCTAGAAACAAAAAACATTTCCCTCCCCAAACCCTTCAAATCAAAATCAACTTTACAAGTCATCCAGCTCAGATGCTGGCCTATTGTGGGTCATTTTGGGGATGGGGACTCTGGGGAGGGATTGCACCTCATTCTTTGGGCTGGGCCTTGACCTTGTCCTGGACAAGAAGAAGAAGAGACAGTGTTCCCGAGGCATTTCCAGAGACCCAGAGCTGGTGCCTGGTGTTCCGAGCTTCTCGGGGGACCCTGCACTGACTTCTGATAAGTCCAAGATAGAAAGTGCTGGTCACTCATAGAACAACAAGGTGCAAATTGGTATTTGGACAGAGCAAGATTTTCAGCTACTCTGGGGGCAGGAGTCTTTGAGTCCTTTCACCTAGATAAGAAAGTTTAAAAAGGTTAGAAAAAAAAAGCTGGGAAGCATGAATGGGCTGCCTGATGTACAAGACAGCGCTGAGAAAGGCCTTGTCCCTTCTCTGCCCAGACTGTGAGACATCTGGGCGCACCATCTCCATTGGTGCAGGGATGGGCCCGGTGCCTCCTGGCTCCAAGTGCGGCCATGCTGTCAGCCTGGCCGAACTGGTCCATTCGGGTCGTGTACGGTCACAGTCATGCATTTAGCCAAGCAGGTGCATTGGACCCAGTGCAGAGATTGGGAAGGGACAGCTTTCAGAGCCCTAGGGACATTGGGCCCCCAGGGTTTCCAGTGGAGGGAACCCAAGCAGGCATAACGCAAATTTTTACTTCTAGCAAGAAGGGCATTTTTGTCAGCAGTCACCATTGTGGGAATTGATCAGAGTTTCTCCAGGGTTTGTATTTGCCCTGGCTGGGCAGGAGCCTGGGGAAGGGAGGGAGGGGCTGAGCAAATTGTACCCCATGTACAAAAGCATTGGAGAATGATGACTTCAGCTGTCCCTCACACTCCATTTAATACAGACCTCAGCTGGGGTTCCACCAAGTTAAATGTGGCCCTCATCCTGAGTTTTTTTTTTTTTTGTTCAGTCGTTGGTCCTTTATTGTGTAATTTGGCCTGATGTAGGGCCGAAAAAATGCATTATCTTATTTCACCCTTGACGTTTTTATTGCAGGGAATTTTCAAATCCGTGGGAAAGACTGTTCAGGCAGATTCCTTGGGAATTATTAAAAGAGAGACAGGTTAGCTACTGAACGCAGGGAAGGAGGAAACAAGCGAGGGAGAAGAGAGAGAGAATATGTGGGAGAGAAGGAGTTTACAAGTAAGGAAGCCGTAATCACAGCATTTTACTTCTCTACCTGTTCTTAGTATCATCATTTTCTAAGTGAGAAGTACTTTACTGATAGTTTTTCTCCCCATTCTGTTCATCAGATATATCCTGAGCCTCCCATTCCTTCAGTGTCCCCAGCTCTGTGACCTTGGCATTTTTCTTCACTCCTCTGGGCCCATGTCTCTTCATGTATGAGGGGGGACCAAGAATGTCCTCTACTGCTTAGGCTTATTTCAAAGGTTAAATGAACCCAAGCAGGGGATGCCGAGGAAAGGAGTACTGTTCAGTGGGGCATGTATTAAGGGAGGGGGGAGGGCTTCTAGGGAGAAAACCCCCCAGCCAAAATCTAGGAGTTTCCTAGGAGAAGGGCCAGGTTTGAGGGTAGAGGGAGGGGCGATCTTGTGCAGAGGCCCACAGTGGTAGGGTGCCCAGTAACCCAGGGACTGAGAGCAGGCAGGCCAGCGAGGCTGAAGGGAGAGAGGAACAAGGGAGTTGGTGGGGGCAGCAGGTAGAGACTGTGGAGTGTCTCGTGGGCCAGGTAAGCTCTCTGGTCCTCATTCTAGGAGCCTTGGAAAGCCACCTAATGGTTTAATTAGGGAAAGTCACAAAAGCACTTGTATTTTGAAAAGAGTGTATTGGCCACAAGAGCCAGTCTTGATGTCTAGGGGTGGGGCCAATGATTTGCCCATTTCCTGAGGTCATTGTGGATTCTGCAACTTGGATTGTGGTGGTGGTTGGCAGCGCAGGAGAGGGGAATGGAGAAAAGTGGGCTGACACTAGAATTGCTTAAGGAGTCAGATCTTCTGGTCTTGGTGACTGATCAGATGGTGAGTGGTAAGGAGGGGGAAGGGATCAAGGTCTGGGCCTTGATTTCTACCTCATGCAACTGGACGGAGTCTTGTCATTTACTCATGTGGAAGCTACTAGACCAGATTTGGTCTTGGAAATGTTCAATCTGAGGTATCTTGGAGACATCCTTGTGAAAAATGTGGAACAGGTCTAGTTGGATGTACAATTTTAGATTCAGGGTTGAGACCTGGCCCCATTTTCACCTTTTCCTATGTCTACACTGACCCCACGTGGCTTTCCAGTTCTGTCATTGAGCGTGAGAGTAAACTTCCCTGACCCTTCACTGAGGGTCATAAACCCCATGCCTGCCAACTCTTCTCAACCTCTCATTTCCTCACAGCTGTACGCACCAGATCCTTTTCTTTCTCTGCATGGGTCAGACTCCTCCAAGCGTGCCATGCTCACCACAATGCTCTGTAGATTCCAAGTTCTGGAAGGACAGCTCCTCGGGTATCGTTCCTCTCCATCTTCAGATCCACGAAACTAGAGCTGAGTTATCTGCTCCTGACACCTAACGCACGGTGGTGTGACCAGCATGTCAAAGAGAATACAATGTCAGAGAATTCTGACAATGACAATTCTGACAATGACAGAGAATTCTCTGTCATAGAGAATACAATGTGTTTATTTAAAATTATTGAGATTTCAATATGTTGCTCAAGTCTTCTGTGTATTTACTGATATTTTTGTCTGCTTATTTTGTCCACTTTGAATAGATATTTATTAAAGTATTTAATTTTGGTTGTGGATTCATCTATTTGTGTAATTATTTGCTTTGTATATGTGTTATATATATTTTAATTAATTTGTTTTTAGAGAATGAAAGTGTGAACGGGGAGGGGCAGAGTAAGGGAGGAGAGAGAGAGAAAGAGTGAGAGAGAGGAGTAGACTCTCTGCTGAGCACAGAGCCTGACTCGGAGCTGGATCTCATGACCCTGAGATCACATTGAGCCAAAACCAAGAGTTGGATGTATTAACTGACCGAACCACCGAGGCATCCCAATTTGCTTTATATATTTAAAGCCTGTATTATAAGGTGCATATATATTTGGAATTGTCAAATATATGAAGGATCTTTTTATTTATGCTTCTTGCTTTTGAGTTTAATTTGATATTAGTAAACTTCACTGGCTTTCCTTTCATTAATGTTTGCATAGTATATCTTTTTGAATACTCCTTTTACTTTCACAGTCTCTGAATCCTTATATTTAAGATATGTCTCTTGTAAGTTTCAAACTTCATCAAGTTGAACTTTGTATTTTTATCTAATCTTATAGTTTGTCTTTTAATTTGTATATTTAACAAAATTACATTTATTATAATTGCTGATATATTTGGGCTCAAATCTACCTACTGCCTTGTAATTTTTTCTTTGTTTACATATTAAGTGTTCCTTGTCCCAGATTTCCCTAAAAATGATTTCCTGTATTTTCATCTGTATTTTTCTTTTCTGTATTTAATTTTCTACTGACTTATCTTCGAGTTCTTTAATTCTCTCTTCAGCTATGTGTAATCTGCTTATAAAGTCATGTGTTGAGTTCTATTTTTTTTTTTTGAAATAATATTTCTCTCTTTTCTTTTTCCAGTAAGTTACAATTTAGGGCACCTGGGTGGCTTAGTCAGTTAGGCAGCTGCCTTTGACTCAGGTCATGATCCCAAGATCTCAGGTCAGGGTCAAGCCCCATGTTGGACTCTCTGCTCAGTGGGGAACCTGTCTCTCCCTTTCCCTCTGCCTGCCACTCCATATGCTTATGCTCTGTCTCTCTCAAATAAATAAATAAATAAAATCTTCAATGAGGTGTAGTTTGTACATGATAAAGTGCAAAAATCCTGTGGTTAGTCTGATTAATTTTTACACACACATGCACACACACACCTCTATCTGTCTCAACCTCTATCTCTATATCATCATTTACCAATATTCAGATCTGAATAATCACCTCTATTAGGATATTTTATCTTCCTAGCACCCCAGAGTCTCACTCATGTTCCTTACATATGATTTTTTCCTTAAAGACTACCATTTTTTTTTACCTCTATCACTATGGATTAGTTTTCTATTTTTGAATTGCCCATAAATGGATTCCTTAGTATGTATTCCTTTATCCCTGAGTTGTTTCCTCACCATTATGTCTGAATTCACCCATGTTTTCTTGTTTAGCAGTAGTTTTGTAGTTTTTTATTATCATGTAGAAATCCATTATATGACTATACTACATCTTATTTGTTTATTCTACTGTTAATGGATATTTGAATTGTTTCTACACTATTATTCTCTTGTGACTTTTTCTCTTGATCCTAAGTCCAATGTGTCTGGTAATTTTTTATTGAATGTTGGGCATTGTATCATAAACTGATGCAGTTCTGAATGACACTGTCTTCCTTTAAAGAATGCTTACTTTTGCTTATGATAGGCAGTTAGATTTGGGGCAGACTGATTGAATTTAATCAGGTAGTGAACTGATTTGAGGTGGTTTTTGGTCTTTGTCAGGCCAAATCAATTCCTGGATCATCTTTGTTCATGGGTATGCTTCTCTATGTACCCTGAACTCCAATTACTCAATAGTGACAGTGCCTGAAGTTCTGCTTGGCTTTTCAGACTCTTGACTTTTGTTTTCTCCAGGGCCTGTCAGCCCATGGGCTGCTGTTTGTGCGAAAGCAATCACTCCGAGGAGACAAGTGGTGAAGAGTGTTGGGCTTCCTTCTATGTGTTCTCTTCTATGCATGTCTCTTAAGATCCTCCCATTTTGACTGAATTGGTACCTTGGACTATAGTTGTTTTTCTTTTCTTTTTTTTTTTTTCCCTTCGTAGACCTGTGAAATTGTTGAGAATCTGCTTCTGTGGATAGGAACTCTGCTTCTCTTACTCAGAGCCACTTTCTGCTGGGCTTCTAATCCTCTCACATCCATGCTGCTTAGGAATTTCCAAATACCCAGAGGGTGGGAGCAGCACTCAGTGTCAGACTCATATCAGTCAGTTTTCTTCTCCCTGGGATCTTTGTGTTTTATCCAGCTTTTCTTGTTCTTTCTGGCAAGGAGTTTGGTCTGGTGCAAGCCATTCTGTCACACTAGAGCAGATTGGTGGAATAATTCCAGACTACTTATATCAGGAGCAATTTGCATTTTGTCATATGATTTTTAAATTTGATTTTCATAATTGTCCCATGAAGTAGTTAGCAAAGTTATTGTTGCAACTTTACAGATGGGGGACACTGAGGCTCAGAGGGCTAAAGTGGTTGCAGGAGTTTGTATAGTTACTGTGTGGTAGGCCATCTCTAACCTTTACTCAGCACTTGAGGCCCTCTTGCACTGTACCTGACACCATTTAATAGAACCCAAACTGCTCAGGGAACAGGAAACAGCAGTAATTGAAGAAGGGGAACCTGGTGGGTGGTGGTTCAGTCACCGAGTTAAAAGGAAGGTACTCAGTGAAACATGAGGGAAATTCTCTATAAACAAATTCCATGTGGATGCAATTATTTTCACTCTAAGTGACTGAAAAGTCCCAGCAGCAAATTAGCCTGCTCCATGTACAGTGAATGGGGCCATCACCACCTCCTTTGAGCAGAGGTGCTGAGAAGCAAAGCTGGAGACACCAACCCCAGTTGAACAGAAAAGTGGGGCCTGAAGGGGTGCCCTCTGCTGGTTGGCTGCTTTGGGATCCCCTCTTCAAATGCAAAGGGCAGCACTGTGGGTGAATCATGGGTTTTTCTTGGCCAGTATTGGTGGTTGGCACAATGATTTCATGAGCTGAGTACCGTTCTCCCATCTTTCCTGAGAGAAGTACCAACCCACAGGTGAGGAGTTGGGGGCTCAGCAAGGGTGTGGCGCCCCTGAGACACAGAGCCTGGTCTGAGCCACACAGAGCATCTTCTAGGGAAACGCAGAATAGGGGAAAGACCCCTTGTTATTGTCTTTGTACATCCATGAGGGAAAGTAAGCCACCCCCCAACTTCAGGTGGCTTCCTGGGAGTCCTCTGAACTTTGCATATTCCAGGGTGGCATGAAGAACAGTCTGGAGGATCTGGAGGCTGCTATGGACCTGGCCCCCAGGGAATGTTTGAGGAAAGCCCAAGAAAATGGGTGGACAGCTCATATCTGGTATGACTTCCTGCTAGAACCCGTGCCCTTCTGACCATCTCTCACATGTGCTGCATGAATGCGTTTGCTTACTATGGGATCATCATAATTAGGTCCCCTAATCACCATGCCTTGCCTGGAGTCCCCTTGGCTCTGGGATTCTGTGAATCTGTGTGTGGTCTCCTGGGAACCCCTCCTTCAGTCCCCTCAGCACATGGTACCAAAGTCACCAGGAATCCTGTGAGGGAGACTGGGGTGCTTCTTTCCTCTCAGACATTCACTCTTCACATCCCTTACAGGAACATCGGGTCCCCTTTAGGGAGCCAGGGAAATTCCTTGTGTTTCTAGCAGGTGTGGATCCAGGGGTCCCACTTCTGTGGCCTCACTAGGTATTCCTGGAGCCCCTCCCAAGCCAGTCACACTTCCTGCCTCGCGCCTCAGCCTCCTAGGTGAGGATGCACCTTGTCCCACATTCTTTCAGCACTGTTCAGGTGTCCTTCTCCTCGGTGCTTTACGCGCTTCCAAAAAGAAGTGTTGGCACTCATATCTCCTCAAATTACGTCTTATTATGGACTGAATCATGTTCCTCAGAATTCGTATGTTGAAACTCTAACCCCCCAATATTTGCAGCTAGTGCTTCTAAGGAGGTCACTGAGGCTAAAATAGGTCATAAGGATGGTACGCTGATCTAATCTCACTGATATCCTTATGATAAGAGGAGGAGACAGGAGAGATCTTCCGCTCTCTAGGAATGCACAGGGGACAGGACATGTGAGCCCACAGCAAGAAGGTGGCTGTCTACAAGCCAGGAAGAGACCTCACCAGCAGCTAACCCTAATGACCCTTGATCTTGGACTTCTGGTGGCTAGGACTGTGAGGAAGTAAATTTCCATTGTTGAAAGCCCCCTTCCCCCATGACCCTTTGTTATAGCATCCTGAGCTGACTAATACAACCACCATTACTACTGACTGCAGCTGGAAAAATATCATTTCTCCCACCTCTCTGCCCCATTGGGGAAACTTTCCTGGTTTCTTGGAAACATTTTTTTTTATCTAATGAAGCACATCAAGTCCATGAAATCTCTCAAGATAAGCAGAATAAGGCAGACCTTCAGCTGTCCACACACACCCACACCCGTATCACATATGGACCTCAGGTTTCACATACACCACACTCACACATTTACCCCCCATGCCTGTGTTCCCACAACTGTGGTTTGGTGTGTGTGTTTGGGATATGGATATGATTAGTGACTGAGGACTCACTTTCAGTTTGGGATTTCAGGTGTGGAGACTGGACTGTTCCCTCACTGGGCAGCACTGCTGGCCACCTGGTGTCCTACGGTCACCTTTCCAAGGGCAGGAAGTGCTCACCACTGAAGGCCTAGGAAAGGAGAGGGAGATGGGATGCTTAAGGATACTGCTTCTGGGGCTGGGACTGACGTTCCCTCAGGCATTGCCTCAGTGCAGTGAATTGTGTCCTGTCCTAACCCCTACTACCCGTGGATGTTGGCCTTCATTGGACGTGAGGTCTTTGCAGATATAAACAAGTCAAGATGAGATCATACTGGAAGAAGAGTGGCCCTAAATCCAATGACCGGTATCCTTAAGAAAGGAAGGAGAGGGAGGTTTGGACATGGAGACTTGGAAGAGACCCAGAGAGAATGAGGCCGCGTGAAGAGGGAGGCAGAAGTTGGCCTCATGCAGCCTTAAGGAGTGCCAAGGGTTGCTGGAGCCGTCGTGGGCCAGAGGGAGGCCTGCCAGAGAGTCTCCCTCACAGGCTCCAGAAGGAACCAACTCCGCCCGTGCCTCCATCTTGGACTTTGGGCCTCCTGAGCTGTGAGAGAGGATATCTCTGCTGTGTTCAGCCCCGGAGTCTGTGGTTCTTTGTGTCAGCAGCCCCAGGACACAGACTCAATTCCACAAGCATTTCTGGAGGCCCAGTCAAGGGATAGCCCATGCTCTTGGTGCCCAGCCAATAGGACGACCCGGCCCTGCCCTCCTGGGACCTTCAGCCCAGTGACCCAAGGAAAAAAAAAATGGGAAAAGTGGCTTGCTGGCTGTCATGTGGGCCCCAGAGGAGGGATTCTGGCTTACGTGGTGATGTCCTAGGGTCTGGGGAATCTTGCAAGGAGGGGATTTTTCCAGAACAATCTAGTAGATTAAGGATGGGGGTGGGTGGACAAATGGCGGCCTGTGCAAAGGCCCAGCGGGATGAAAGGGCATGGTTTAAGGTTCAAGTTTAATGCGAGCATCCTGGCCCTGGTCTGAATCAGGTTTCACAGGGCCCTGGCTCCCCAGGTGCTGCTTGGCGTGCAGGGCTGGCTTAGGTGCCTTCTTCCTCCAGCTGCAACTCCGCCTCTTGCCTCCATCCTCACGTTCCATAAGTTGTTTTAATTAGCCTCACCTTTGGCCTATGTGGCCTGAGGCCCGAGGTGGAATCCACGTTCTTACAGAGTGTTGAGAATTATTCCAAAGCAGGAGAGGCCGCCCTTTGATCACAGTTTGAGCGCTTCATTGTGTTCTGGTAATCATCAGTCTTGACAAACTTCCTCTCCTTCCCGTGTGCTCCCTCCCTTCCCCAGAAAGTCCCCGAGTGGAGGGTGAGTGACCTCAGCCCACATGGCTCCTGCCGCAGCCTCACTGCAGTCGGCCCTCACCCTGGCGCCCTAGCGCCGTTCCTAACCGTTTGCAAGAGAATCCCAATTTCCACTTGTGCTGACCCCCGCCTTGGCAGGGCCTGTCCCCCAGGGGCAACGTTTAGAACTGTTCTGGTTCCTCTCAAAGGAAAAACGCACCAGCTGCCAGCAGCATTTTACAGAAGGACTTAGAAATGAGGAATTCCTCTGTCCCAGGGTTGCCGCCCCTCTGAATGGCGTGACCCCCTTTCAGGGGCTGATCCAGCCGTGGGGTTGTGTCGGTGCTGGGGCCCTGGAATGTTCCCTCTGATTCCGATGACTCGTTTTGTTTCTGTGCCTCTGCTCTCTGTGGAGCCAGGAGGGGTGTGAATCACGAAGGAATGAAACCTTTCTTCAAAGACTTTGACCACGAGCTTTGGCGAGGACTCTGGTTGGGCGGCTCAGAGGGGTTTTTAGGACCCTCCACTGCGTCCCCACTGCCCGATGCCTTGCCTTGAGTGAACCCATATTCTCAACCCCCTCCTGCTGTCGCTGGAGATCTGAAGAGCGTGCTGTATCATGGGACCCAGATGACAGCGACATCATGTGGTCAGGTTCTCCAAGCTGCTGTCTCTGGGCAGAGGCTGGCGGGCTCCCGGCAACCTGGTAGCTCCCGGAAAGCTGGACGATCTGCTGAGACCGGCCTGGAATCCGTCTTGAGCCATGTCCTCACAACACGTGGCCAGAAAGGTGGAATGCCATGGCCTTGTGGCTGTCACATGGGTTCCTGGCCACCTGACTAGTGTGGCCCCTGTTCCGAGGTATCTATTCGTTTGTATCTCCTGGCCGGTGGCTTTCTGTGGGATGCGTGTGTGTGCGTGTGCATATGCTTGTATGTGTGTATGTTTTATAAAGAAAACAGAAGTGGTTTGGAAGAAAGTAGCTGCACACCAAATCCTGAACGTGACTGAAGTGGCTTCCAGAGCAGAGGTCCTGCCCCCTTGGGACAAGTGGCCGTGGCTGGATGCATTTCTAGGTACCACAGCTGAGGGGTTGGCCACCAGAGCACAGGGAGCAGAGATGCTGCTCCACAGCCTGCCAGGCACAGGGCAGCCCCTCGACGCCGAGTGGCGGGGCCTGGAATATGCACCACTGTCGCTGTGGACAGAGCCCCACCTGCGGCTGGCTGCCCCGGGCACAGACAGCCAGGTCTTGGGGAGGACGTCCGCGTGCTTCTCCATTTCTCTCTAAAGGGCAGGCAGGTGCTGCTGGAGAACTTGGTCAGAGGGTATCCCCATGCTAGGAAGGGCACAAAAAGCTCGAGGCCCTCCCATCCTGACCCTCCCGGCACCCCTCCCCACCCAACTCAAGATGTTCAGAGAGCCTTTGGAGCCCAGAGTTCTGCACCTTCTTCAGGCCCCGTGGAGCTTGTCTTCATGATGCTGGGGGAGCAGGCACCTGGGAGGGGGGCAGTCCAGGAGAAAGCAGGCACAGGCTTCTTGTGGCTTTCCTGGTGGTCACATAGACACACATAATCTCAGCAAGGATGCGTGATAGCACGCATAGAGTGCTGCCAACAGAGGAAACTTGCTGAGGCTTTTATTGGGGTTGCTCATGGAGGCATGCAGTGTCCGTGTGACCCCAGCCCCCGGAACAAAGACAGGTGCTCACCACTAAGCACACTGTTGGCATGAACGAGCCACTGACCCTGGGACAGTCTGAGTCTTTCCGCTTTGCACTTGCCTTCTGACTCTCTGTCTCTGAAATCGTGTCTTCAGAACCTGTCATTGGTCTTGTCTGCATGCTTCAAGATTTAGCCGTCTCGCCCCTTACCTCTACAAGTGCAGGTGTTTTGTTCACCTGGTCCCTATTTGCTACCTGAATCCCAAAGTTTTTGAAGCTGGTCCCACGGGGAAGAGTGGGGGTTTGGAAATTGCCTCTCTGAGGGCAAGCTGGTGCTCTTGTTTCGCACACAAGTTGGCTGGTGGTTGGGGGGCCTGTACCTTCTCTCTTCCCCACAAGGGGGAGCCCCATGCCCTCTAGCTACCCATGCTCTGGGACCTCCCCTCCCATGATTACTTTGGAATCCCTTTAAGACACCTGTTCCCCACATATCATCCTTCCTCCTCTTGACGGTGGGACATTCTCCCATTCTTGTTCATTCTCCCATTCTTGTTTTTCCTTTGGATTACCTGTCCACATTGGCAGCACCTGCATAGGGTAGACTCCATCTGGCTTTGCCCTGTTCCTCTACGGTGGCCTCAGCTTAAGGGTCTGCGAATGTACAGTGCTGGGACAGCTCTGATGAGTCCAGATAGCAATTGCTAGTAGTGATAGGTTAATATAAGACTCATACAGGTAGTGTTGATGATGGGAGCCCAAACCTCCTTTGCATGGTTCCCTAGTCATTCCCCAAGAGGCCTAGCCCTTCAGAGCAGAGAGCAGTTTCAAGTCATGGCCAATCTTTTCAGGTGACTTTCAGCAAGAGGCATATGGCTTCCCTTCTGGTTGCAAGAGGTGGTGGAAAGGATAGCCCTCTGCCAGGAAAGGGGAGTCAGCCCAGCAGCCTCCCCTGGTGGACAGGGGCCAAGGAACCCCTCAGGTGCAGACGTTCACCCTTAGTTCAGCCTGGTGGGGAGCACTGTCACCCTAGAGGCAATGTTTCAGATGGGGTTAATGGGGTCCCTTTCTGCTGAATGGAGTTAAGTATAGAAATCTTACCTCTCTTTTTGTCCCTTTACTGTACCCCATTGATGATATCATCCTTTTAAATATTTACTCTAAATCTATTGAGAACCACCTCACACAGTGTTATAATTATAAACATCAAACATAATCTCAAAATCTCAGGAGGAGAAGGAAAGCCTATGGTCATTCTCTGTGTCTTTTTCTTATGTGTGTTTTTCTTCCTTACTGATGTCCCAAGTTCCTTCTTCTGCTGTTTGATTTCTGCTCTGAAAACCTCCATGAGGCATTCTTTAGGACACGTCTGCTGGTGACAGATTCTCTTAGTAGTCTTCCTTCATCTGAGGATATCTCGTTTTTCCCCCCTCATTCCTACCCAGGGCAGTGATTCTGGGCAGACGGTTCTCTCTTCAGCATGTGAACAATCGTGCTGCATCCTTCTGGACTCTGATTTCTTATGAGAAATCCATAGCCATTTGCATTGTTCTTTTCTCTTGGAGTACAATGTTGTTTTTCTCCAGCTGCTTTAGGATCTTTTCCTTGTCTTACTTTTAGACCTTAGTTATGTGTCCACAGATTTCTTTGGGTTTGTCCTGTTTGGAGCCTGCTTGGCTTCTTGAATCTGTAGGTTTGTGTCTTGTCAAATCGGTGAAATTACCAGCCACTATATTTCTGAATGTTTTTCAGCCCCTCCTTCTTTCTCCTATCCTTCCAGGACTCTGATGACATGGACATTTGACTTTTGTTGTAGGTCCTGGAGACTCTATAGTGTCTCTTCCCAGAACATTTTCTCTTTGTGCTCAGTTTGGACAATGCCTGCTGCTTTGTCTCCTAGTTTACCATGTCTTTCCTCTGCCCCGTCCATTCTGCTGTTGTGCTTATCCAC
Source organism: Neogale vison (assembly GCF_020171115.1). NCBI lineage: Eukaryota > Metazoa > Chordata > Mammalia > Carnivora > Mustelidae > Neogale > Neogale vison. The sequence goes on from NC_058093.1 coordinate 45,249,502, forward strand.
TGAGTCTTCTATCAAACTTTTTAGTTCTTAGATTTCCATTTAGAATATATTCGATTTCTTTGCTGAGGCTTTCAATTTTTTCATTTGTTGCAATCATGTTTGTAATTGCTTGTGGAAGCGTTTTTGTTATGGCTGCTTTAGAATCTCTGCCAGATAATTCTAATGCCTCTGCCACTTTGCTGTCAACATCTCTTGGTTGTCTTTTTTCACTCAGTTTGAGATCTGCCTGGTTCTTGGTGTGATGAGTGATTTTGGCCTGAAGCCTGCAACACTTTGCTGGCAGGGGAGGGTGGAAGTAGAGGTCTGGGCTCCACTTGCCCTTGCTCTTATGCATGAGGAGGGGCCACGGCTTTCTCCATCATGTTTGGCTAGAGTAAAAGTGATTGTCTAATAACTTTCTGCCCAGCCAGTGGCCTCTTTCCTGATCCTCTGGCTAGAGGGAGCAGGTTTTTCTTAGGGCTTTTTGGGTCTTTGCCTATTGACCTTTCTGGGTTGCAGCTTCCTTGATCTCCGAGTCTGGAATATACTAGACAAGAGCAAAGCCAGGAAACCTCCCCCACCAATGTGTCTTCCTAGGGTCCCTGGGACCCTACCTGGTCTATACCACCTTTCAGGGGGTTTTGTGTTTGTTTTGCATACAATGTCCAGAGTTTTCAGCTATTCTTAGTGGGGAAAAGAAGGAAAAAGCAGGTCTACTTCATATTCCCAGAAGCAGAAAGAACATGAGTTTCTTTTACAATCAGAAAAAATAAAATGCAAGAGTGTTTGATCAACTGTTACATGTTAATTGGGTTGAAGGCATTAGAGAATGAACAGAAAACTGCCTTTAAGCTGAAATAAATCTGAGCAAAAACTCAGGGGGCTGGTTGCAACAGAACTGAATAATAAAATCACTCTTTTGCTCATAAATTTTTCTATTAAAATATTTTGACCAGAATTGCCAATGAAATTTTGTATGTTTACATTCATCCATGACAAAGGAAGTTTGCTGCAAAGAGAGACGGCAACCCCGTGTAGTTCATAAAATTAATAACTGAGACCTTGGACTTTGCTTCCCTGTTCTTATTTCTCTCCAGCTTTTAGCTGCACCAGTGATTACTTTTTGTACCAGAAGTCCTTCCCAAAAGGTCTGCTTAAGTGTTCCAGCAGATCAGGAAAGCAACAGAGGGGGAGCGTGCGGGCGGTCTCTGCTAGCCCCAACTGTTTCCTCCTTCAGAAAGGAGAGCACGGATGGGGTTTCCAGATTTGAAAGAAGGCTGAAAATGACTGTAGTCCTTTCTCTGGTTCTTCTTTTCTGGGAAGCCCCTGAGGGAGAGTCCATGGGTCTGAAGATGGAAGGGGGAGGCAGCAAGCCCCTGTTGTGCCTCCCGAGCCCCCTGCCTTCTCCGTGCTCCAGCAACGTCACCTCCAGTGTCTCAGAACTGAGCTGCGCCTTATGGATTCCAGTGGAGAGAAGGATTTCTTCCTCTTATTGTCACCGCGGTCACAAGGGCAGTTGGTGCCATTTGGTTTTAGGAGTCAACAATATAGTTTGGGTCCTTGGATGCCTGTCCTCCCTCTTTCCCTCCCTCCCTCCCTCCCTCAAGTGTGCTCAGAGTGCTGACTCTCAGATTGTGTGTCTCATCACACGCTCTGGTGATATCTTGCTTGGAAAACACCTACTTGCTCCCTTATTGTGCACACATGGGGCTGTTCATAGCTTGGTAGCCAAAGGGAAGCAGAGACTAGATGTGTTATGTAAATGGCCCAGGTGAGCACCTGCTGGGACTGGGTTGTTCCAGTGAACACTGGTCTCATTCCTGCACTGCACACATCCTTTGCCTCCCCATTTCTTGTCGTACTACTTCTTTCAAAATCGGCAAATTGTGTGGCTGGATGTACACCCCCAGACCCCACATCTGTATACACTAAAGAGCTAGGTTTTATTTTGCACCAAAGGATGTCTTCTTCCTTCCCATACTCTGTCTCCTTCTCCAAGAGGAACAAAAGCAGGTTAGGATTATATCCCATTTTCTTCCATCTTTCTTTGCCCCCACATAGCTTAAAAAAACCTAATAAACTAGGGGAAAAAGGTGAGGCACCCTGAACATCAGCTGTGTCACTTGGGGAGTCAGTCACCTTTCCAGAACTTCAGTTCCTGATCATCCTAACTGAAGGGCTGGGTCCTGTGGCAACACCTCAAAAGGGCACTTGCTTTGGGCATCAGCTCAGACTTTGTTCTTTTCACTGGGACTCAGACTGAAAGTCGAGGAGAACCTTTTTCTTGGGCATAGAATGTCTTTGGATTGCTTAGATTCACTTCAGATGTGTTTTAAGAATTGCCTTCTGCTGCTCCAAAGGGAGGGGGTGGGAATTCACAGGGCCAGAACTGTCTGTTCTGTGTGGGAGGTGGCCGCTGTCTAGATGGAAGGTGCCAGAACCTCCTGGCTGGTGACTTGAAACAGCCTCCTCCACGTATGAATCTCATTCCTGGGGTGGCCTGAGCTTACCAGGGAGGACCATCAAATGAGACAAGTCTTCTTGATCTAGTCAGTTCCCCACCCCTGAGATAGGGAGAGGCTTGTTTCTTATTCCTTTTTAACACGTGGCTACAAAATTGAACACCGTGTCTATGCCATGTTAAAATAGGAAGAAGAAACAGGTGACAGTCATTTAATATATTTTTAATATACTCTCTTTAAAACATTATTTCAACCTGTAAACCATATAAAAATCATCAGTGAAACAGTGTGTGTCCTTGTTTTGTACAGAGTTTTTGATACCAGTGTATATTTGACACGAACTGCACACCTCAGTGGCCTCCTGTGTCCAGTGGCCACTGTCCGGGGGGCACAGGTCTAGAGGGAGCTTGGTGCTTGGCTGGCTCCTTGGGAGGGTCAGGTCCCCACGAAGGGAGGGAGAATCTCCCTTGGGCAGATTCTCTATGGAAAGGAAGGTGAGTGCTGGGGTTGGGGGGGGATTGCTTCTGATTGGGAGCACCCCATCCCCCTTCCTGGGCTGTTCAGTGACCGAATCAAATCGCATTTCCTCAGACATGCCCTCAGTCTCGGGGGTGGGGGGGTTGAACACAAGAGGGAGCCACATCAGCGACTCGAGCCCACAGCTCCTTGGGGAGTCCTTTCCCATCAGGCTGGGGCTCCTGGATGAGGGCTCTGGGGCTTCCTCTGGGGCTCTGGTCAGCATGTGACAGGAAGAGAATGGCTGTCCCTTCCCTCCTGCAGGGAGGAGAGGAAGGCTGGTTAAAAGTCAGGAAGGTGGGTTGGGCTGATGGCTGCATGTCAGAGAGACTGCTTCCCCCAGCGAGGACACTGTGAGGACAACTGGACTCTTCCTGGATGTCCCCGACTCCCAACTCCACCCACTCCTGCGATGCTGGCATGTTTCCCAGCATCTGCTGTGACTGTTCATCCACGCAGATCACATCACAAGGTGCTGCTTTCTGACCAAACCCACGAAGAGACTCACTGCAAACTCGGGAGCTTTGGTAACGTCCCGTTCTGTCTCCATTCCGGTCCTGTCTGTGTTGGTGAGCCCGTTCTGGAAAGCTTGCCTCCCTTGCAGACCTTACCAGCAAGTTTGGTTTCTTTTCTCACTGCTTTGTCTCGGTCTTCCTTCAGCATAATGAAGGTCAGAGCGAGGACAGAACATACCTGCCCGATGGGGCAGCCAGCACGGCCAGGACACAGACGAGTCCTGGGAACCAGGAATGGCGATGGCCTTACTTTCCTTCCCTGGACGTGGACAGCTCCCAAGCCCAGGCCCCCAGGGACCTCAGTGGGGCAGCTCACCTGGGGCGGGTGGCAGGATAGAGGCCATGGCTGGAACCCCGAGGGCGGGCTGAATGGGCTGTCTGTGCTCTGACCTGCCTGGTCCCCCCGCAGGGGCAGGAACCAAGCCGAGAGCTGAGAAATCATAATAAAACAGCACTCCCGGGAAACCGCTTAAATGAATCACTGCTAAGGTAATAATAACCCTTTTGGCAAATGCATTTTCTCTGCCCCAAGCCAAAATATATTCAGCCCTACAAAGGGCCCTGTGACAGGCGGTGGGGCCGGCCCCGCCAAGTGGACGTTCTCGCGGCTCTTAAATTCTGTTCTTTTCGCAGGGCCGGGCCTGATGAGGAATTTAGAGGGCTCCGATGCTTAATGAAACATTCTGGGGCTGTATGCATTTAACAGATAGATGTATTCACTGGGGTCCCCATTGGAGCAAAATAAGCTTTAAAAATATCTTTATATTGATCTCATTTATAGTTTCATACTAAGCAATTTTTTTTCAGGGGGTCAGGAGAATTGAAAATATTCAGAAGAGTGTGCGTGGGCCGCCCAAGTAGGTTGAGGCTATCGGAAGTTATTGATCATTTTTTTCTCCCTGGTGGGTGCCCCCCACCCCCAGCTGCCACCTCTGACAAAGTGACAGGTCCTGGCGTCACGGCTCTGTTGCAGGGAGACCTGCCGGGTGGTGGTCCCCACTCAGGGTCACAACACACCCTCTCCGTCTTCTCTGATTCAAACCCACGTGGGGAGGAGGGGAGTGTGGTGTGGTGTTACCTTGACGACCTCACTGTGCTCTCTGGCCTCCTTCCCTTATCTTTAAAATCAAGGGACCCCCCCCCATTGCCTTGCATTCCCAGCACTTTGGCAGGCATCAGGCCCTTTTCTGGCCCCCAATGTCACCACCCCAATAGGGCGCATTTCCTCCGCCTCCAGGGAGGACCCTGGGCACCAGCTTGGGTGGCTGTATAATTTGCAGGCTTTGGTGCCAAATGAAAACACAGGAACCCTTGTTCGAAAAGCAGGAACAAAGCTTTTCCTGTGGTTTCTCTTTTGACCTGTCGTGTTTTTTTATTTGCTATTTAATGTTGTGCAAGTGCAGACTCTCCCAGGAGCCAGGGCCCACCCTGTGACTTGGCGCGTGCCCCCAGCCCTCAGGCACAGGTCCCTGGGTTGGGGAGGTGGCACATACCATTGTGCCATCACCTTCGTTTACCAAACACAAATTTATGAAGAACCTCAAGAAAGTGACCACCGGGACACCCCTCACCCCCAGCCCTGAGCATGGGGGGCTGTGGGCCTCTGTGGGCTACGTGCCCAGGAAGCCAGCCCAGTGGCTGAGGGGGGCACACTGCCCCTAGGAACTCAGGCCATTGGGCTGACCCCTGTGTGGGCCTCTTGCTGGCGTGGGCTCAGGCCTCTGACCTGAAGGGAGGGTCATGGAGGCCCCTAAAGTTGAGCTTCTCTCACTAGCCTGAGGGGAGGCTCCATTGCAATATGGCGCCCAAGGAAAAGCAAGTTCTCCCAAAACATGTTGGGTTCCCTGCCTATCATTTTATTCAGCTAGTCTGTCCTTTTATTATTACTTTTAAAAATCATGTTTGCAAATCTAGAGTACAATTCTGGAAGGAAGGAGGGGTGAAGTTTGGTATAAATCTCTCACTTTGTCCACAGATAGTCATCTGCAGTGGGAGTTAGAAATACCGGATGGTTGCACATAGTTGACCCCGGCGTTCGTCGACTGATGTGACAGATGAGCCTTCCTGCTAACTCTGCTCTATTTGAAAGACCCAAGAGAGTGCGGTCCCAAGGGGAGGTCCAGCTGGGCCCCGGGTCCGCGTGTTTATCACAAAGCTGTTTAAAAGAGAACGCCTTGGGGCATACCTAGCTCCCAGGGTGGAGAATAGCCAGCGGGGAGATGCAGAGCCAGGGAGATGCAGATAGGAAACACCTGTTCTCTTGGTGTTGAGACTGGCCAGGCATTGTTTTATATTTGTATGTTTTCCGTCCAGTTCATTCAGACTCAGCCTAGTGGTGAAATTAAGTACATCAGCAACCTAAAGCTACCAAACCCAATGCATAAATGGTAGGATTTAAAAAATGTCATAACGGGGGTGAATCTGGCCCCTGGCCAGCTGGGGGCTTGCGTACAATGGGGGTAGTGTGTACTCTGGCCCCTCGGTGCTGGTGAGACCACAGGCAGGAGTTTCCTCCCCGGGTGGCCTGGCCAAAGGATCAGGTCTGAGGAAGGCTCCGGGTGGGCCCCGGGGGAGCAGGAGGGCTGTGGAGGGCTCTAACCTGCAGACGTGAGCCCCTGAAGCCTGCTGTCATCAGGGGGGCGTGGGCTGAGCAATGCGGTGTGGGGAGCAGGGGCGCAGGGACCTGGAGGGGAAAGGTGTGGAAATCTGACACAAACGCAAATGTTTTACCTTCTAAATCACCTTGGTCTTCACAGTTGAAATTCATCCTGAACTTCCCACCCCAGGTGGGGGGAACCCGGGCTGGGGCTCCTTCTCGCTTTCCTCATTCACAAGCCGTAATTCTTTCTCCTCGCTGCAGCCGAGTTCCGCACCGCACCGCTGAGACTTGTGAAAACCTCGAGAACGTCCTGGGGCCTTCCACCCCCTCCGTCTCCCCCGGCTCTGCTCTCCACAGCGGGGCGGCCGAGACTCAGGCAGACTTTCCAAGGCAGTTCTGTTTGGGATTTTGCTCTCCTCTGGCCATAAGAGCTCAAAGCTCTAGTCACCCCAGGTGTGATTCCCCGACCACTGTCAACCTAACAGACTGTCCTGTTGAGTGAGGCCGCATAGAGTCGTCCTCACCACTGCCCTCCTGGGGGCTGCCCTGTCCATGCTGAGCAGCCTGTCTTGAGCGTGGGCTCAGGTGTCCAACACGCCTGGATAGCCCCTGCTGGACTGTGGTGACTTTTAGTCTCCCTGGGCTCAGGAGAGGGAAGTGGCCTCCAGCACTGGCCCCTCCAGCCTGTCTCCTGATTCCTTCTGTGCTCCCAGACCTAGGCTCGCATCCACGCCAACTGTCCAGCTGTCGCGAGCCTGCTTCCCAGGAGCGTTGCGTTAGCTTCCTAGGGATGCTGAAACAATGAATCAATTACAAGTCAATCACTGCTAATCCTGTATTGGCTTTTTGACATCTGTTACTCCCGACCTCCCCATATGGCTGTGAATCACAGGGCCAGACTGTGACCCAAGCCATGGGTCTTCACGGCAAACTAGCTGTTGTGGGCCTGCGGTTGTCCTGACCACTGATTCACAGGGGATGCCTTCCGCGGCTCCCTCCTGCCACCATGATCACAAAGGCGCTGCCTAGGGCCTCCGTCTGCTTTCTGACCCCAGCGTGTGGCCGGCTCTCTCGTGGTGCGCCCCATCTCTGTCTCCAGGGCATGGGGAGTGCTGAACCTTCTTTCAAGAGTAGGAGCCTTTCCCTGTCAACACTTGGTCTCTGTTACGAATGGGGACCGGGCACAGTGCACAAACGGCCACCAGTCTGGTGGCTTATAAGCCCAGTCTGTTCCCAGACGGCTCTGGGGACCCTTCTCCGGCTTGGAAGGAGGACATGTTTCCCTGGTGTTTTCAGCTTCTAGAGACTGCCTGCATCCCTCTGAACTCCTCCGTTGTGTCTGTTACCACCAGACCGGGGCGGGCTGCGGATGGCCCCCGACCATCCACATCCTCGTGCCCAGAGCCTTTGTGCTTCGGCCCCCCATGGCACAAGGCCTTTGTGGGTGTGATTCATTCGAAGGTCTTGGGGTGCACATTGGCCCCCCATGGCACAGGGTCTCGCGGGTGTGATTCAGTCAAGGGTCTTGGGGTGCGTGTCAGCCCCCATGGCACAGGGTCTCGCAGGTATGATTTAGTCGAGGGTCTTGGGGTGTGCGTCGGCCCCCATGGCACAGGGTCTTGTGGGTGTGATTCAGTTGAGGATTGGGGTGGGAGGATGTCCAGAATGCAGGCAGCCTCCAGAAGGAGCACAGCCCTGCGGACACCTTGGGCTTTAGTGCAGAGAGACTGAATTTGGAGTTCTGAGCTCCAGAGTGTAAGATAATCAACGTGTGTTATTTTAAGCCACTAACGTTGAGCTAATTTGTTACAGCAGAAGCAGGAAACTAATTGGGCGGCCCCAGAATTCAGGGGAGACAGCTTGGTGAAAAGGATAAGAGGCGAGGGGAGTTGGCTTGAAGCTGCCTGACTGAACGCTGCAGCCGCTTTTTCTTTCTCAGGACAGACAGCCGTTCTGAGCCCTGGGCCCCTGCAGACACCAGGATGCAGTCTCTGGGCTGCTGCCTTGGCTCTCCGGGGCGGTGAACAGCGCTGATGGAAACTCCCAGTCTTTACCCTGGCTCTAGCTTGATGCTCACCTAGATTGAAAACAAAACAAAACTCTATTTTAAAAAAAGTTAAGGGACACCCGGGTGGCTTAGTCAGTTAAGTGTCTCCCTTCAGCACAGATCTAGATCCTGGGTCCTAGGATCAAGCCCCACATTGGGCTCCCAGCTCGGCAGGAAGCCTGCTTCTCCCTCTCCTACTCCCCCTGCTAGTGTTCTCGCTTGCTGTCTCTCTCTGTCGAACAAATAAATAAAATCTTAAAAAAAGATTATAAAGAAAGTTTAGTTGTTCTTTCTATCAGCTGTACACACACAGCATTTGGAGTAATAAACAGAATGGCGGCCCTGCTCTGGCTGCCCATCGGGGCAAACACTGTTACTCCTCCAGCCAGTCGCACTGGTGTCCACACGGGTTGTGGAACCACTCGGTTATATGGCTACTTTCCAATTTTCAGATCGGCTGCCTTTCTGCCACATGGGGGCCCTCTCCAGCGCATGCACACGTGCACACGTGCGGGCACACGCATGCGCATACACACACACGAGCTCCCTGCCTTTCCACTATGGTGGTCATAATCTCCCTGAGATAAACGGTCTGTGTTTGCTGCTCGCGGCTAAGCCGTGTTAGAACAGAGATGACTTCTCCTTGCCTGACAAGCTGTTGTGTTGTCTGGGGCCAGTGATGACTCTGATTGTTTGCTTTGACTTCCATGCCTTTGCCGTGACGACAATGCCACGCTCTCCACCACCCATGCAAACCCCACGTCTCCATCCGTCTTCTAGGGGCAGGCTCCTCTGGAACCGTGGGCGCTGCTCTGGGTAGAGTTTCCCCGAACCCCCGCCCTACCTCCCCATGTCCTATCTTGGTCGGAGGCCTCTGTCCTGCTCCCCAGTCTCCTTGAGGTGGGTTGACTCCTGGGCCTCTGGTGGATCACAGGCTCCAGGCGTTCTTGAGGAAGGGGCAGAGGTGGTCAGTTGGGAGGATCTTGCAATTCTGAAAATGTCCGTATTTGACCCAGTTTGAGCTTAGAGTCCTGGGTTGCTCAGAGTCTCCACGATGCTGCTGTGTCTCTTCCAGCTTTTGGGACTGTGCTGGGGAGGCCTGTGCCATGGTAATGCTTTGTCCAGCGTGGAAAACCTTCCTGTTTTCTCCCTGGACACTTCTAGGACCTTCTCTTTGCCCCTAAGTTCTGAGCTGTCACATGTTATCTCTCTCTCTCTCTTTTTAAAAAGATTTTATTTATTTATTTGACAGGCAGAGATTACAAGTAGGCAGAGAGGCAGGCAGAGAGAGGGGGAAGCAGGCTCCCTGCTGAGCAGAGAGCCTGATGTGGGGCTCTATCCCAGGACCCTGAGATCATGACCTGAACCGAAGGAAGAGGCTTTAACCCACTGAGCCACCCAGATGCCCCACGACGTGTCTCTTTACGGTTCTCCTCTCACTGAGCACACTTCTGCCAAAGGCTCAGATTTCCTCAGCTCCGTCTTCCAGGTTTCTCTTTCTTCCTAGATGCTTTGTCCCCTCCTGCACCCCCCTCCCCACCACCTGTCCCTGGCACAGGGCTTCCCCCAAAGTGTCATGATCTATGACAGCTTGTATCTGAGATGAGATTGTGAAAATGTTTGTGAGCTGTGCACGCACATGCGTGAGAGTGTAAGCACGTGTGTGTGTGTGGGCATGTGCACACACTTCGAAGGGGGGATGAAGTTGCCAGATTTAACAAATAAAAATATAGGAAGCCCAGTTAAATGTGGGTTTCAGACAAACAATGAATAAATTTGGGGTATAAATATGTCCCAAATATTGTGTGGAATAATCTTGGGCTCCTGAAATAATCTTTAGCTCCTGAAATCCACATGGGCTTCCTGTGTTTCGTTGGGCAGCCGAGGCGGGAGGTATTTTCCGCCTACTGCAGGGGTGGCCCTGTGCCGGGAGATGTGGGTCTTTTCTTTCAGGCTGTGATTTTCTGGCTTCGGGCTGGAGGGTGAGTGGGGCACCAGCCCTGGGGCGCCTGCTGGGGAGAAGGCTGCAGGTCTCCAAGCGGACAGCTCTGTTTCCTCTGCAGTGCTCTCTCTGGAGCGCCTTCTGCTCTGTACTTGAACCTGAGGTCCTCGGTCCTGCCCTCTCCAGGGAAGGAAACGTCTGTGGCAGCTAGGGCAATGGAGCGGAGCAGGCGGCTCAGTGCTTCTTTCAAGACTTGCAACCGCTCCTCTGATCTGGGCCCCTTCCCCCTTCCAGAGACAGCACGTCCCTGCTTGGGCACCCTGGGGGCGCTCCTCGGGGGTTGACTGGTTTGCCCAACTCCTGGCGGAGGAGCTGGCTTTCCTGGATCTGCACCGTCAGTGCCACTTACTGATCTCTTGTTCTTCTCACCTCTTCTGCTTCTCTCTGTCCTTGAGGATTCAGGACGTAAGAATCAACTCGCTGCCATCTGTGATGCGTTTCTGTTTGTCACGTCGTCTTTGACAGGAGCTCACCCCATTCTCATTTCCAAGGCAATCTGCCCCTTCTGGGGCGTGTGTGTCCATCCCCACCAAACAACAGTTAACCGTGGTCACTCGTCATTTAAAAACTGCCATTTGGCGCCAGGCTCTGTCGTGGGCACTGGGAACATGCTCCGATGACTTTGCTTTTACTCAGCCCCTCTGGGCGGTGCGGCTGGGTCCCTAGTTCTTAGCTAAGAAGAGTGGCCTACGTGAGTGAGTGGCTTAAGTCCCACCCTGGGTCCCACAGTGAATGGGCAGAGCTGGGGGCTCGCGGTGCCCTTGGCCCCTGACAGAGCACCTCTCTGGATTCTTTCCTCTTAGTAACTCCTGCTGCGGCACTGGGTCTGTGCGTGTGGGGGGCACGGTGGGGGACTGGGAGGACCTCCTCAGGGACTGAGGCCCCTCCTGGTCACTTGCTCCTGGAGAGGGGGCGGTCAGCTCTCGGGATCCTGGAAGCTGCCCCCACCTGCCTGCCGGCCTTTGTGCATTTCTTTATTTAATTTTTAAATGGAAGTCTAGATACTTTTTTTTTTTTTAAATAAGATTTGTATCTTCTCACTGTTTGGATACCACCAAATGGGTTGGCGTTATTAAAAAAAAAAATCTCTCAACTATAACTTTCATGTACACGATGGAGAAGACTGATTTTCAAGATTGAGTAGGTGATTTTTATGTTGTGTGCACTTAGTATAAACAAACGGAACAGTTTGAACAAACCCGAGTGCCCTTTTGTTCTCTATTTATATCAAATACTGATGGTTTTGTGGAAAAGCTATGTTTTTATGATTCTGAAGTACCTACTTTCTTTTCCCCTGGGGAAAATTTAACTGCGTCTTATTTATTGCCCTGGGTATTAACACTCATGGTTTATTAAGGAATTTTCTCCAGAGCTTGTTGAACACAAGGCGTGGGGAACGGATGCTCTGGTGTGTGGAAGGAGGTTATAGTAAAGTACAGCCGTGCACAGCGGGGAACAAACTAGGACCCCCAGATTTCCAGGGAATGCATTGACTCTCAGGCCCCACAGATCCCATCCAGACAAGTCCCACCTTCCCAAGGCTACCCATTTTTATCTTATTCACTTGGAGAGTGAGGTGGGAACTCAGAGTTGTTTCCCTTCTGGCCTTTGCTTTGTTGTAATCATGGGCAGCTGGGGGCCAAGGTCAGGCTCCGAATGTGGGAAGACTTGTCACCCCCCTGTGGTGTTCAGAAGGGACAGTGCTGGAAGGAGGGCCAGGCCACTGCTTGTCCCTGGGGGTGGGACCCCAGAGGGAGTCAGTTCTATCACAGCACACAGCGCCTCTCTGACCTGAGGTAGGCCCTCTGAGGTCTGGAGGTGGGGAATAATCAGGGACTGCTACATCAGCCCGGTCCCCATGGGAAGTGGCCAGGACTCCCAGTCCTGGTGTCCAGGCCAGTGGTGAGGGCCGGCCCAGTATAGTGGTGGTTTTAACCACAGGAGGCTCTGGGGAGCGGATCAAGTGGTCAGGTGGGGGCATGGCTGGATTCTGAGTTCTTTGGAGGCAGGGGTCTCAGTAGTGGGCAAATCTGGAGAGAGACGTCCCCTTTGCATAAAGACTGACATGGGGATCCCATATTCAGTCTTTGAGGAGGGGACCCTCATGTGGGAAGTGGGAAGCAAGACCCTAGGCGGTGGCATGGGTGGTCATGGGTGCCAGACATGTGCCCCCATCTGGAATTGGGAGGGCTGGGGTAGGCGAAGGGTGCCCTCCTCTGTGTGTTGGGGGGTGATGACCCCATTGGAGCTGGGTGTGTCCTGATCCCTGCGCACTTTTGGGCTCAGAGGATGCCTTGGCTGGCTCTGGGGTCAGATGCCACTGTGTTTATGGCAACAGCAGCCCTGGGAAGCAAGGGAGGGCCAGGCTGGGCTCAAGGCCTCTGCCAGGGGTCTGATGACTGTCTTGGAGGAGGTCCCATTTTCCGGGGTGGTGGCCACCCTATCTGGGTGTTGGCTCCCAGGCGCCCACCTCCACTGGGCTGTGGGTGGGCAGCTGTGCTGAGCAGCTATGAGCGAGCAGTGGACTGTGGGAGCACGTCCTCACTCTGAATCTAGCGGCTGTGCACATGCTGCTGTGCGGGCTTCAATGGCCCCATGAGCGTGTGCCCAGATATCACGGCACCAGAGTGCGACTCAGTTTGGTAAGAGCACCTGTACACATGTAATTAAGTTAAGGATCTTCTGATGAGGTCATCTTGGATCACATATGGGATCACGTGGGTGGCCCGAAAATCAGTGATAAATGTCCAGATAAGAGCCGGAGGAGGAGAGACCCAGACATGCAGAGGAGATGCTGGCCTGGAGACAGTGCCGGAGACTGGAGGTTTGCTGCCACGGCCCAGGAATGCCAACCACTGCCAAGAGCTGGGAGTGACGAGGAAGGACCCTCCTCTAAGGCCTCTGTGGGGAGTGCAGTCTTGTGACCCCTTGGTTGCAGATTTCCTGCTTCCGGCAGGGTGAGAGGATATATTTCCATTGTTTGAAGTAACCCGCTCATGGTACTTCGCTATGGCAGCCCCAGGACACCGATGCCAAAGGCAAGAGAGGAATCTAGAACGATGATACGAGGAGGCCACATGGGGGCTATGCTGGTGGTGGTGGGCCTTGTGTGCATGTATGTGTGTATACATGCTTGGATGTATGTGTGCACGGGCAGGGAGTGGGGACTCAGGTTCCAGAGCATCTGGGCCGTGTGCAGGCAGATTGGTGCCTCTGCAGTGGTCTTGGTTTCAAAGGCCTTGACTGGCTGCTGATGAGCTGTCTGGGGCAGGCCGTGGGCCACAACTCACAACCCGCCTGAGCTTCCTATGGCCGTGGTGCCCAGCCCGGCTTCCTTAAACCTCTGGAGTCCTCAGCCATGACTCCTGGCCATGGGATCTCAGAGGAGGCCACACAGGATTCTCTCCCGCCTGGTTTCATTTGAGGCTGGGCGGAGTTAGGATTCTTTCATCCTGTGTGGTTTGCATGCAGGGTGATTTTGTGTTATGTTAGGGATATGGAGGCAGGGGTCTCAGTTGTGGGCAAATCTGGAGAGGAGACGTCCCCTTTGCATAAAGACTGACTTGGGGATCCCATATTCAGTCTTTGAGGAGGGGACCCTCATGTGGGAAGTGGGAGCAAGGGAGAAACAGCACCGCTGGAGGGGCTCGAGTCACCCGTCGGACACCAAAGGAACAAAGGGAAGGAAGGCAGCTCTGTCCAGCTGAGGCCTGCCCCGTGCTCAGGAGCCTGTGGCAAGGCCCGTGGGTGCTCTCCATGATGATGAAGCTTTCTCTGCCACTCAGCTTTCTCTGCCATAGTCCACTGATCAGGTGTCTAGGACCAAACCCAGGATAGCTGACATTGAGGGAGACCTATAGGATGGAAGACTCAGTATGGAGATCACAGACAGAGCAGTCGGCTCTGAGAAAAGTAGACACAACTTAGGGAACATCAAAAATGTTTAAATTAAATTACAATTACAATGAAATATTCTAATTAGTTAAGTTATATTCAATTTAAAAATTGAAATTAAAAGAATTATATTAGTGGGGCACCTGGGTGGCTCATTGGGTTAAAGCCTCTGCCTTGGGCTCCGGTCATGATCCCAGGGTTCTGGAATTGAGCCCCGTATTGGGCTCTCTTCTCGGTGGGGAGCCTGCTTCTTCCCCTCTCTGCCTACCTGTGATTTCTGTCTGTCAAATAAATAAAATCTTAAAAAAAAGAATTATATTATTAATCTCAGAGAGAATGAAAAAGATTATATCCGTAGAACGGGAAGTTACTAAGAAAAAACAATCTTAAAGCAAGAACAAGCTGAAAAAAAAAATGACCCAAATAACCTGCTCCTGGATTTTCCAAAGTTCTTCAGCTTCTGGGGTCACTCCTTTGAAACCCAAATAAACTGTCTTGAAGTTCTGAGCCCCTTGTAGTCTGCTGGGAGTCTTCACCTGTCTCAGTTGACTTTGGATAGCTTGCTCGCTGGTTTATTTCCTGCACTGTTGTGCCTTTAAGGCAGGGATTGAAATGGACAGCATTCCTTTACTTACTATCCTCAAAACATTTAAGGGCTGTTGTGTGCCCCAAAGTTCCAGAAGGTTTGGATGAAACAAAGCAACAGAAGCATAGGGAGGAAATACCCTCCAGGTGAGTGATCGGGGGTCCACTGGTGTCCACTTTACCATGCGGATTAACTTCTTGCTTTTTTGTCTTCACTCTTCCATGCTTTGTCCTGGAGCCACACAGGCCCATGAAAGGTGTTTTCCTAAAGAAGCAGGAATGCCATACCTGAGGCCTACATGAGCTTTTCTTTCCCCTACTTTGATGCAGCATGCAGGGTCTTAAAGGAGATCATCAGTAGTCACAGGGGGAGAGTTTGTATTAGTTATCTGTTGCTGCCGCAGCAAATCATCACAGCCTTAGCTTAATGGCTTCTGGCTGTGAGCTCACAGTTTTCTAGGTTGGAGATCTGACTCGGCTTAGTTGGGTTCTCTGCTCAGCATCCACAGTGAAGATGTAGACCTGCTTGGGCTCTTCTGGGAACAATCTGCTTCCAAGCTCATTTAGGTTGGTGTCCTGCTTCAGTGCCTGTGGTTATAGGACTGAGGTCTTTGTTTCTTGGTAGATCTTGTGCTTTTTCCAAGAAGTCAGAGAGCTGTAAGGACTGGACCCATGATTGCTGGAGGGGGCCAAAAGGAAAGTGTAAAGAGGACTGACAGCCAGTTGGGAAATCAATAAATAGAAGGCATCCAGGTTGGAGAGGAATAAGTAAAACTATCTCTATTTATAGATGACTTGGTGGAAGGAATGTCAAAGAATTTGTGCCCATCTTTAATCTGTCAAGGTGGCACTAGAATTTCTAGTACAATGTTGAAAAGAAATGGTGAGGGGTTCCCAGATGGCTCAGTTGGTTAAGGATCTGCTTTTGGCTCAGGTCATGATCCCAGGGTTCTGGGATCGAGCCCGGCATCAGGCTCCCTGCTCAGCTAGGGGTCTGCCTCTCCCTCTGCCCCTTCCCCTGATTGTGCTCTTTTACTCTCACTCTCTGTCTCTCAAATAAATAATTAAAATCTTAAAAAAAAAGAAACAGCACAAACACCTTTGCTGATTCCTGATCCTATAGAGAAAACACCTAATCTTTCACCTTCACATGTGAATTTAGCTGTGGGCTTTTTGTAGATTCATTTTACTAGCTTGAGGAAGTTCCTTTGTTTTGTTTTGTTGACTTTTTTTTTAAATCACAAAAGGGTGTTGGAATTTGTCAAGTGCTTTCTCTGCATCTATTGAAATGATCCTGTGATTTTTGCTTTTTATTCTATTGATAGGGTGTATTATATTAACTGATTTTCAGATGTTGAACCAACCTTGAATTCCTGGGACAAATCCAACTTGGTTATGTTGTGTGATGCTTTTATATGTTGCTAGATTTGGTCTGCTAGTATTTTATTGATGATTTTTGTCATCCACATTTATATAAGATATTGGTCTGTAGTTCTCTATTCTCGTGATTTTCCAGTGTTGGTATCATAGGTCATTGAGAAGTATTCTCCCTCTTTTATTTTTTTGGAAGAGTATGTGAGGAATTAGTGTTCATTTATCTATAAATGTTTGGTAGAATTCAGTGGTGAAGTCTCTGGGCCTGAGCATTGTTTTCTTCGTAGGTAGTTTTTGATTACTTTTTCTGTCTCTTCACTTGCTATAGGTCTATCAGGCTGTCTATTTCCTTTTAAGTTAATTTTCATAGTTCGTGTCTTTCTAGGAATTTGTCTAATTCATCTAAGTTATATAGTTTTTTGGTATGTGGTTATTCATAATATATATTATACAATATATGCATATTGTATGCATAATTCATGGCACACAATAGTTTATTTATTTATTAAAAATTTTTTTTAAAAAATTTATTTGACAGACAGAGAAATCACAAGTAGGCAGAGAGGCAGGCAGAGAGAGGGGGGAAAGCAGGCTCCCTGCCGAGCAGAGAGCCTGATGCAGGGCTTGATCCCAGGACCCTGAGACCGTGACCTGAGCCAAAGGCAGTGGCTTTAACCCACTGAGGCACCCAGGCTCCCCCAATAGTTCCTTTATAATGTTTTGTTATTTCTGTAGGGTTAGTATGTCTCCTTTTTCATTTATGATTCTAGTAATTTGAGTCTTCATTTTGATTAGTTTAGCTAAAGGTTTGTCAAATTTGTTGATCTTTTCAAAGAACCAGGTTTTTGTTTCATTGATATTCTCTTTTGTTTTTCTCTTTTCAATTTCATTATTTTCTACTCTAATCATTTTATTTCCCTCCTTCTGCTTGTTTCAGCTTTAGTTTGCTCTTGTTTTTCCAGCATCTCTAGGTGGAAGGTTAGATATTGATTTGAGATATTTCTTTTTTATTTAGATTGAGATATAATTGATATATAACATTGTATTAGTTTTAGGTGTACAATATAATGATTTTATATTTGTGTATATTGCAAAATGAGCACCACAATAAGTTAAATTAACACCTGTAACCACACATATTTATAAACATTTTTTCTTGTGGTGAGAGCTTTCAAGATCTACTCTGGGTGGCTCAGTGGGTTAAGCCTCTGCCTTCAGCTCAGGTCATGATCTCAGGGTCCTGGAATTGAGCCCCACATTGGGCTCTCTGCTCCGTGGGCAGCCTGCTTCACCACCCCCCTGCTTGCCTTTCTGCCTACATATGATCTCTCTCTCTCAAATAAATAAAATCTTTAAAAAAAAAAGGTCTACTCTCTTAGTAACTTTCAAATATACAATGCAGAATTAGTTTCTATAGTCCTCATGCTGTCCATTATATCCCTAGGACTTAGATATCTTATAACTGGAAGTTTATATCATTTGACCACCTTCATCCATTTTACTCACTCCTCACAGACCCCACCTATAACCGAAGATCTTTCCTCTAAATATAGGCATTTATATTTAATCTAAATATAGGCATTTATATTTATATCTAACCACTGCTTTAGCTGCATCCTTTAAATTTTGGTATGTTGTGTTCTCATTTTCATTCATCTCAAAATATTTACTAATTTCCCTTTGATTCCTTCTTTGACACATTGGTAATTTGGGAATGTGTTTATTTTCTTCAGCTGAACAAAAATATGCAGTCTTTCCTGATTTTTGAGTTATTCTTTTGCTCTAAAATGTTAACATGGTGGGCTAAAGATAGCCACAAATTGTTTGACACCCCTCCTATCAAGAGATAAGGTTTATGGGGAGCCTGGGTGGCTCAGTGGGTTAAGCCTCTGCTTTTGGCTCAGGTCATGATCTCAGGGTCCTGGGATCAAGCCCCACATCGGGCTCTCTGCTCAGTGGGGGGCCTGCTTCCCCCTCTCTCTCTGCCTGCCTCTCTGCCTACCTGTGATCTTTCTGTCTGTCAAATAAATAAATAAAATCTTAAAAAAAGAGAGATAAGGTTTATAGTCCTCCTTCTATTGATTTTTGTTGAATCTGGATAGGCCCTGTGACTATTTTGGGTAACAGAACACAGGAAAATTGGTGCTACATGATGTCTAAAGTCAGGTTGGAAGAAACTTGTCTGCTTTTTCTTTGGTATCTTAGAATGTTTGTTTGGGGGGAGGTCAGAGGGGACAGCCACTTTGTAAGCAATCCAACTCCTCTGAGACCACTATACTGTAAGGAAGTCCAAACTAGCCATGTGGAGAAGCCACCTGAAGAGAGAGAAGTGCTGACAAGCCCCATATGAGTCTAGTTGGGCTGCCATAACAAAATTTCACAGACTGGATGGCTTAAGCAACAAAGATATATTTTCTCACAGTTCCAGAGACTGAAAGTCTGAGGTCAAGGTGTCATCATGGTCAGTTTCTGGTGAGGACTCTCTTCCTGGCTTGCAGACAGCTGCCCTTGTCCTTACATGGGAAAGAGAGAGGGAGGGGGGTTGCAAGCTCTCTGGTGTCTCATTTTATAAGGACACTACTCCTATTGTATCAGGGTCTCAAATTCCTCATTTAACCTTTTATTACTTCCTTAGATGCCCCATATCCGGATACAGCCATGCTGGGGGTTAGGGCTTCAACATGCGAGTTTTAGGGTGGGACACAGACATTCAGTCCATAATTAGCTCCAAATAGTTCCAGTCTTCTCATCCCACAAACTGGTTAGGTAAGTCATTTCCATAACCCTTGCCTGTTCTGGGGCCACATCAAGACTAACTGAGGCTCCAGTTGGGCTGTCGCTGCCATCTCCCGCTTTTTGAGCCACAGTGGCTGAGGTTGCAGACGCTGTAGAACCCGAATGAGTTATCCACTCTGTTCCTGCCCTGATTCCTGAGCTACAGAATAAAATGGCTTTTACACCACTAAAGTTTGAGGTGATTTGTTATACAGAAAATAGAAACAGGAGCAGTGAATTTGTCCCATTTACGTTTATTGTTTTTATAATTATCAGTTAACGTCTTTGGCCTCAGTTTCCTAATCTGTAAAATGGAAATAATACTTAAGGATTAAGTAACATAATACAAGCACAGTGTTTATGAAACCCAATGACTATATATATGTATATATAGGACATGAAAAAAGGTACTAGAGATACATATTTTTTTCTGATGTACATATTTTTGCATGTTTTCTTTCATTTACTTGAGAATATGAAGCAGTAAGTGTTTTGAAGTCTCTTCGTCTGCTTTCTTGCTGTTTTTTGATTTTTTGATTTTGAATTTTTTCATAGGTTAAGGTGATGGCTTTCTTGCATTTGCTCATCTTGGAGTGAGCAGTTTCATGTGGGTTTCCTGTTTGTCCCAAATCAGTGAGAGCAAAAATTACTGTCCTGTATGCCTGAGTCCTGTGGTGTCTCCCACAGCCGAGGCCCGGGGGTTTTGTCAGGAGCCTTCTTTCCACACCCTCAGCTGGTTTCCTCCAGAGCATCCATCATGGGGCTGTGGCTTTTCCTGATTTCAGAGTCTTTGATATTTATCTTCATTTTTTTCTGTAAGTGAATAAGAGAGAAGGTGTTTTGGGATGTGATTTGTATAAGAACGTATGGTATTTTGATAAATGTGCGTTATTGTGCCATTTTTCTTTGGCTCTCCAGGATGCAGCGAAACTCTGCTTCAGCCCCTGGAATTTGTCGAGGCTAATCAATGGAAGATCTCCTTGGTCCATTCATGGGGCAGGCATGTCTC
The DNA here is from genome assembly GCF_020171115.1 of Neogale vison. Taxonomy (NCBI): domain Eukaryota; kingdom Metazoa; phylum Chordata; class Mammalia; order Carnivora; family Mustelidae; genus Neogale; species Neogale vison. Next base: position 45,269,259 of record NC_058093.1, read on the forward strand.
TTAGTCCAAATGATGGCAATTCTCTCACATCAAAACTCTTGCTTTGTCAAAACATCCATCCAGCTTTGGAGTTGGAGACTCATCGGGAAAGAATTCTCATCTTGTCAGAGGTTCAGGAAGGACTGACATGAATCAATAGGCTGTTTCCTCATAATTCTGCATGATTTCAATGGTTTTTCATGGAATGAAATACCCTCTTAGACTCAGGAGGTTTAAATGGAAACATATACTGTTCATGGTTTGTACTTGACGGGATAATGGTTAGCTCCTCCTAAACATACGAAGGCTGCAGAAGCTGCTTCAAATCTGCGGGGGTCACCTAAGTCCCCAGTGAGGAGAGGCAGGAGGCTTGCTTTAATCAGACTTGGACTTTCCATCGTGCCTGGACCTGCATCTGATTTTCACTCTGAGAGCTTCCGCCTCCCAAGGAAAATGGAGAGTCCGAGTTCTTAATGTTAAAACACATTTCACACACACATCGATGTATTTACTTACACAGACACGCACTCGCACAGACACGCAGACCCACACACATTCCGGGCCTCACCATGTGTGGGGCAGATTTCAACTTCTTCCTGACCCCCTCTGTGGTATGGGGCTGAGCTGGGTCATCTCTCTATTTACTTTTACTTGGAGGGATTCATTAATTAAACGTCCAACTTTGAGATCTGACCTATCAGGAGCTGTTCCTACAGCGCTAACCCATGGCTTTAATCTTCACCCTGGGCCTCTGTCAGCTATTCCTCAATCAGCAGCATTTGGGCAATGTCCTACAGCCTCTCTTATGCAGAGGGAGCGAAGGAGAAGTCGGGGTGTTCCCACCATCCTGCAGGGGTCCCTCCTGGCTCTGGGATTGCATCTGCTCTCTGAGGACCCCTGCCCCACCCAGAGAGGGGAGGCTGCACCCGCCACAGTGGCTGGGCCATTGAATCTGATGTTCCTGTTCAGTTACCAGCGCTGGATCCTGTGGGGTCTTCCCAGGGGTGTGTACATACCCTCCCCACTCCCCTTGCACACAGGCATGTGCGTACAACTTCTGGCCTATGGGACCATGTCCAGCCTGGCCTGATGTCAAAGATCAGAAGGCAAGGCCCAGGTGGGCAAATGGACCCATTTGGCGGGGATGGACTGAAAGCCTGCTCTCCAGCCCCTTCCCTTCCCATGCTGGAGCCTGTCCTCCCTCACCCAGGTTTTCCTTCCTCTCCTGGGTGAGTCTGTTCCCATTTTAAGAGGCTGACTTGATAGGTAATGGAGGCTGGCTGGGTCCCTGGAGAAGGGTCACAGGAAGGCTCTGCCCAGGCCACTTTTGGCTTGTCCTGCTCACCTGTCCTCTAGGGGCCCAACTAAGGGCAACCCCAGGCCTCCAAGGTGACTCCAGCAGCAGCGAACGCTTTCCCCATGTTCCCCCTTCATCGGAGCCTGCCCTTTCACTGCAGAGCCCACAGGGACAAGCACATTTGCAGGGCCCTTCTGGGGGCAGGCTCTGTACCAGGCAGTCCTAGCGTCTCTTCTGATTCTCATGATAACCATTTGGGGAAACTCAGGCTGGGAACAGTTAACTGGTATGGTCAGTTGGTTCAAACGTAGGTGATACAGCTGGACCGGGGCTCCATGACCTTCTCTCTTCTCTTCTTTCTTTTCTGCAGGGACATGTTCGAAAAGTCCCAGTACAGGGACTTTGTACGTTGTGTACCCAACTCCTCCCAGCTCACAAAGAGAGCCAGGTGGAGATGGGGTGGCGGAGAGGGTATGAGGTCGGCCACCCCCGCCCTTCTTGCTCATTTCCCCTCACCTTTGCTTAGATTCAAATGCTGGCACTGTTCTGGGTTGCTGTTCCTCATCCTCATAGTGATAGAGTAAGATAAAAGCCAGGAATTATTAATAATTACTAATCATCCACAAATCCAGTGACTTGTTAACAGCTAATCTGGTGACGTTGATAAGAGCTGTCTGGGTGTGTGGAGGGGTTGAAGTCTGATTGTAGTGAAGGACAGTCTGGAGACATTGAGTACTGACAGCCATCCACAGCATTTGCTGTAAAGAGGCGTGATGCCATGGGTTGAGGGTGCTGGTGGAGGAAGAGGGTCGGAGAGGGGAAACCACCTCGTGCTTTCATGCTGCAGGGAGTGACAGCAATGGGAAGGACTGAAGGAGAGAAAGGGGACCTATCAAGAGACCAACCCTGGGGGCACCTGTGTGGCTCAGTGGGTTGAGCTACTGCCTTCGGCTCAGGTCATGATCTCGGGGTCCTGGGATTGAGTCCCACATTGGGCTCTCTGCTCAGCGGGGATCCTGCTTCCCTCTCTCTCTCTCTCTGCCTGCCTTGCCTCTCTGCCTACTTGCGATCTCTCTCTGTCAGATAAATAAATAAAATCTTAAAAAAAAAAGAAAAAGAGACCAACCCTGGAGAGGTGTGCTGAGGGCTCTTAGGCCCGGGCTGGGGGTGACCAGGGGGAAAAGCATGGACAGGTGGGAAGGCCCAGGGTATGGATGTAGACACCGGTGAGGGGTACATATTAGGAGTGGAGGGTCTGGTGGTTCTCTTCCAATGACTTTTCAGAAACCACTGAGAATAAGGAGCAGGGGAGACTGTCAGACTTTTGGAAAGAGGAGAAGGATGTTATTTTAGAGGGACATTTCGTGAACATGTGGCTTATCCATCACATGAAAAAGACAAGTCATAAGATGAATCTTATGGCTTGACTGGTAAATATATATATATATATATATTATATAATAACATAAGAAACACATGACAAAAACACTAGGAATAATTATCTCAAAATGGTGGGATTGGGATTTACAAGTTGAAATGGAATGGTTGAAGAAATTATTTGGTTTGGGATAAAATAGGCAATGATTATCTTAAAATATTTTAAAAATGTCACCTGAAGGAGGGATGTTGATTTTTGTTGTTGTTTTTTTTTGTTAATGGGAACGTGAGACTGGTTACAACTGAAACAAACAAATAAAAAGGCAAAGTACTTCCTGTTAGCAAAATTGTCCATTAATGGGGTGGGCTGACTCAGATGGTTGTATGTGTTTTCTGCCACAGGAAGACCACTTGGCAGGATGAGATGGTGGCAGGACTTCATGTGCAGGATTGATGATGGTGTTGGTGATGATGATAGTGATGGTGGTGGTGAATTTCATGATGATGGTGGTAGTGGTGGTGGTGATGGTCATGATGCATATGATGATGATGGTGATGGTTATGGCAGTGATGATGATAGTGGTGATAGAGATGGTGGTGATGGTGGTGATGATGGCAGTGATGGTGGTGATGATGGTGATGGTGGTGATGGTAAAAATGGTGGTGATGATGGTGGTGATGGTGATAGTGGTGATGGTGGTGATGGTGGTGGTGGTGTTAGTGATGGTGTTAGTGATGGGATGGTGGTGATGGTGATGATGGTGGTGGTGGTGATGGTGATAGTGGTGATGGTGGTGATGGTGGTGGTGGTGTTAGTGATGGCGTTAGTGATGGGATGGTGGAGATGGTGGTGATGGTGGTGGTGGTGTTAGTGATGGGATGGTGGCGATGGTGATGATGGTAGTGATGGTGGTGATGGTGATAGTGGTGATGATGGTGCTGGTGGGGCTGGTGGTAATGGTGATGATGATGATAGTGGTGATGATGGTGATGGTGGTGGTGGTGTGATGACAGGGGTGTGATGATGTGGATAACAATGATACAATCTTTTATGCTCACCTTATGCTGACCATGAATAAAACATTCCTTTTCATACCCAACTGGTATTTGTCTGACCCTCTGTGGGGGCACACAGACATTCTGTCAGTCATCCAGAAGAGAATGAGGCCAAGAGAAGATGTCACTGCTGACCTAGAAGCAGAGCTGAAACTTGGCCCACTCTCTAGTCCATATTTCACTCTCCAGCCTGGTGCTCTGTCCTTTTTTGATCTAAGAGTAATGGCATCTTGTGGAAAACAAAGACATCTAGGAAGAAAGATATTTTTCTGTGGCTCTCACTGCACAGGCTCACATTTCTACGGGATCAGGAAGATGTGGCCACAGCCTGAGGCCCCAGGGCCAGGAGAATGTGGGATGAGGAGCAGGTTTGCAGGGACCAAAGTGGGGAAGAGTGTTTGTGGGGACCAGTCTATGATGAGGGTGGGACTTTTGTCCCTTTGTCTTGGGACCTTCCCCTCCTACAAGAGCAGGGGTCCTAGAGGTGACTTTATTTCCCTAGGGCAGGAGAAGCCAGTCCCAAGACCCCCACCTGACATTCTGCCTACTTTTTATTTCTTAGCCCTCCCCTCCACCTGCCCCAGGATACGGATGCTTCTCTGGACTCCCCCCATCTCCAGCCTCTACTGTCCCACATTTATGTGGCTTCAGGTCCCAGACTCCAGCCCAGACCACCTTCCTGATCTCCAGACACCACCTGCCCTCTGCCTGGCACCCTACCACCTGTTTCAGTCACTTCCTGAACCAACCACACTGAGCCCTTCCCCCACCTGCTCTGTAACTTGGTGTGGACGGACCTGAGGGTGTGGCTGTCACTTGTCCCAGGTAACCTGAATCCTGTTTATTCCTCCCTATTGGCTCTCATAGCTGCCTCCACCTGCCATCTGCCGCAGGCCCCTCATGGCAGTTTCAGGCAGTGGCCTCTGTCCAGCCGGAGACCCCAGCTAGTGTGTGCCTCACACTTTCCAGGTGGGTTGCCCCTCCTGTTGTAATCAGGACAGGCTCTGAGTGTGCTTGCCGAGAGCATGAATACATGAGCAAGGGAAAGGATGAGATGTCCAGGCTTGCGTGGGCTCCCCATGGCAGAGCTGGAATTTCCATCACTCAGCAACTATCTTCTGGGTCCCCTTCAGGGCCCAGCTCTGTTTCAGAGCCAGGGTCCAGGCAGCCAACAAGACAAACACAGGCACTGCTCACCTAGAGTCAGAGTGAAGGTCTGCGGACTCGTCATTGAGTGCTCTTCCTAAAATGCCAAGGAAAGGTTACCAGCTAACACAGTGCCGCAGGGCATCCTGCACCTTTGACTGGACGAGTAAAGCAGGGTTAAGGATGCAGGAGCCCAGCCCTTCTGGGCTTTTGTTGACATCAGAAGCTTCATCCTTCACCTCTTGTCTTCCAGCAGCCACTGCAAGAAGGGAGACAACAGGGTGGACCTGCTCCCTCTGGTGAGTGCAGGCCTGCAGGCAGCAGGGGAGAGTTGCTGAGTGCTCTTGGAAGCACATCCGAGCTCATGCTCCTGCCACATCCCCCTGCCTCCGCCCCGCCCCCGAAGCAATGGCTCAGTGGTCGGCACCTTGAGTATGAATGCTGGCCTGAGCTGGAAAGCCTGCCTTGCTATTAAGCAACGGCACCAGACCTCTTTGTTTCTCTGCTTCTTCCAAAGTGGCAAAAGATCAAGGCCCTGAGCTTGAAATAACAAAAGGGAAATAGCTTGCAGGCGTGCATCTGGAGGCCAGAAGGGGTTTTAATAGCCCTGCTTAGGAGAGAGTTGGGGAGGGGCGCAGGTCCCCAGTGCTGATTCCCAAACTCTGGCCTGTGGCTTCCCACAGCCAAGGCAAGGGGCGGCATCTGTCTCAGCGTCGGCAGCACTGGCCTGGCAGCGGGCCCCTTTCTCTGTTGCCTGGGAGGGTGGTGGCCTTCACAGCACCCACTGAGGTGCCCGCTGCTTTGTTGGCTCTCACATTTCTCTGTCTCTGATGCCGTCACAGGGAACCTCAGGGGCAGCTCTGGGCCGGCTGGGTCCCCCGGGCCCCAGGGCTAATGAGGGTCTCCGGCAGGGTTGTGGCAATCTGGCCAGGGTCCTGGGCTGACCTGTGTCTGTAATGATCCAGGCTAAGGAAAGCCGGCTCCAGAGCACTGCAGACTCCCCTTGTGGGTAGATGAGATGGACCTGCTCACAGGGTACCCCCACATGGCCACACTCAGCATGTTGGGGGCACAGTGCGGGGTCTTACTGTGGACAAGAGAGGCCTCTCTTTCTCTTGTTCAGCCCTAGATCGACAGTTTCTGGAGGGCTTTGCAGTGATGAGTTTGCACAGCACATGATTCTTCACGCTGAGGTCTTAAAATCAAAGAGAAGGGACCTCCCATTCTCGGGAAGCTGGGGTAAGTGGAGAGGGCCTCCTTGTTTACAACACTTGACACTGATTGCTCCCACAATGGATCCCTCTAACCAGGAGTGGCAGGAAACCCCCATGATGGGCCACAGCTTCTGCCCACACATACAGGGCCACTGACTGAGCGCCTGCCATGTATCAGGCTTGGCCCACCCACTCAGGGGCACAGCCCTGTACCACCCGGCTCACATGGGTGTTCGCCACTATTCTCCAGGAGAAACAGCTAGTGGTGGGAGAAGGTTGGCTAGTTGTTGGAGGTCATGCAGCTCAGAGGCAGAGCTGAGGTTGAAATCCAAACCTTCCTGACAACCAATGCTTGGACTTTCCAGAACCCTTTGTTTTCTGAAATCTCAAGCAAATGAATTACCCAGCTTGGTCCAGATCCTTTCTTTGAGAGCATATTTCCCTGAAATACAGTTTGGATCTCATCACTTCCCACCTCTAATGCTGGCAAGAGCTTCCCTTTCTTGGCGGTTCTTTTGGCTGGCTCGAGTGACAGATGACCTGGGACGCTAAGGCTGCTCATGGACCCAGCCCTCCGTGGGAAGGCTGTGTGGCAGAGGAAGGCAGACGGATGGGAGTTATGTGTTCTCTGGCTTGATTGGACGGGTGAACCCAAGGAGCCAGCTGCCCAGGTTCCTGGGTATATGATGGGCTTGATGGCTTAGGTGAAAATGGTCACCGTGTCCTATCCTTGAAGACCCAACCAGTAGAAGGTGCTGCAGCTGGGGAGACAAGAAGTAGGGCCTGAAACCACATCTTATCAATGGCACTCAAGCCTGTCTGGGCCGGGGATCGCCCTGGGTTTAGCGGAGCAAGATGCCTTCCAGGAGGGTGTGAGCTGGAATGGGGAAGACCCGCCATCCCAGCAGGAAACTCCCAGGAACTCAGAGAGAGGTAGAAACCCCAGTGCACTATCCACATTTCCTGCTGCCTCTTCCATCAGGGGCTCTTCCAGCTCTTTTGTCAGAAGGAGTTGTATTCTAACGAAGAAAAGACAGAACCAGGAGGAGCCGGGTTGTCCATCCTTGATGTTGTGAACTGCTCGACTGGATTATTCCTTTGATACAGGAGGACCATGGCTGCAGTTGCTGGTGTTCCTCCTGTGCCCAGGCCTATAAGCTGGACCAGGGGCCAGGTCTCAGTTAGCATCCCGGATGTGCCTGAGAGCAGAGTGGGTCTTATCTGGCATTTTCTACTTCACCGGTCTCAAGGGCTGTCCTGGCATCAAGAACACTGCCTCTAAGATTCTGTCTCCATCCCAGAGCTGGGTACAAGGTGGATGGGCTCCTGAGGAGCTTGTGTCCCTGCCCTCTGTTGCACTCTTCATCAGAAAGCTCTCACTTTTTGTTCTTCAAGTGGATTTGGCAAATCCCTTTGACCTTCCTTAGGAAGACTTTTGGTTCATGTGCATCCCGATCTCTAGTTTATTTGCTGCAAGCTTTCTGATAACTTCATCCTTCTTAGACATGTTCACCTAGAATAAGGTTCCTGGCCCTTTCATCCTGTGTGTCCAGAGTAGACACTGACCCAAGTGTGACTGGGTGACAAGCAACTTCCCTAAACATATCCAACAACCTGCTAATTCTAGTTAGTTCATAGTCACCAATGCAGAGAGCCGGAGATGGAATCCTTGATACGGAGGAATTTAGCATTTGATAAGGGTGGCATTTCAAATGAGTAGGGAAAATGGAATACAAGATTTTGGATAACTGGTTATCCGCAGGGGAAATAATGTTATCTAAAAAGTAATACACCCTCTATTCCATTCGTAAAAGAAATTCCAGCTGGATTAAAGATTTGGTGTAAGCGAGGAAGACTGAATATTTTCAGAAGGAGGTAAAGGAGAATATTTTTGTGTGTTTTTAAAGATTTTATTTATTTATTTGACAGAGATCACAAGTAGAGAAGCAGGTGGGTGGGTGGGGGAGCAGGCTCCCTGCTGAGCAGAGAGCCCAACGTGGGGCTGGATCCCAGGACCCTGAGATCATGACCTGAGCCAAAGGCAGAGGCTTAACCCACTAAGCCACCCAGGTGCCCCTATTTTTGTGTTCTTCATGAGGAGAGGATATTTTTAGGCAGGATATACAAATAATTGATCTTAAGAACAAGCTAGAACCAACAGTAGTGTCTCAAAGGTTTAACACCGTACGGATACATTTCTTCTTCAAGTTGCATGTCTCTGTAGGTCAGCAGGGACTCTGCTCCACCCAGAAAGCCAGAGACCCAAGCTGACTGAGATTCTACCCTCTGGGATAGGATAGCAGGGAAGAGACCCCTGGAGAATGACACATGGGCTCTTCTATATGTTGGCCCATAGCACATATGCTCAAAGGCCATTGGTCAGACCAGTCATGTGACCCTGCGTGGGTGTGGGGCAGGGTGGGGAGCAGGCTGAATATTTATGGGCACTACTGTCCCTGCCCCAAACTCTATCCTAATACAATAAAACCTCAGATGAGATGGATGATTTTCTTGGGAATTGTAAATTAGCATTGACCTAAGAAGAAAGAATTCAAAAGAGACGTGTAGGAATAAATGGAAAACAACTCTTGAGAATTACCTTCAAGGACTGGGCTCCATCCCAAGTGGTTTTATTGGAAGGATATTGAGTGTGTCTGTTGCGGGGAGAGGTGAGATGCTCTTGGAATCCACTGAGGACTGGGTGCCAGGTGTGGAATGAATAGAAGTCAAGGGGTCTCGAGAGGCTGGGAAGCAGGAGGCAGGAAGTGCTACAGCATGGTGTTAGGGGAGGGCGTGGACCCCACACCCACCCTTCAGCTCCTGTAGCTCGAGTGAGGGTGCATGCCACACCGTGCTACTTCTGTAATGGAAGCCGGTTGCCTGGGGTTACCCCGTCATGATTAATTTTGTGTGTCAACTAGACTGGGCCATGGTGCTCAGATATTTGTTCAAGTCTTAATCTAAATACTTCCACGAAGGTGTTTTTGGATGAGATTAATATTTAAATCGGTGGATTCTGAGTGAAGCAGCTTGCCTTCCATAGTGTGGGTAGGCCTCATCCAATTGGCTGAACCCCTGAACTGAACAGAGACTGAACTCCCCTGAGCAAAGAGGAATTCTGTCAGCAGACAGCCTTTGGGACTCAGCTGTGCCCTTCTCTGGTCTCCAGCCTGCTGGTCTACCCTGTGGATTTTGGACTCGCACCTCTGCAATTACATGAGCCAATTCCTTAAAATAAAGCTCTCTGTATATATACATCCTGTTGGGTCTCTGGAGAACCCTGACCAATACACCTCCCGACAGACCACAGGCAACAGGGGAGAGGCTGATTCCCTACCAGGAAAGTGGGGCCATGTTACAGGCAGGGAGAATGCACACTCAGTAGCCAAAGAGTCTCCAAAGAGAGCAAAGAGAGAGACATACACCCCCGGGGTGTCAGGCTGTAGCAACTTTGCCAGAAGCATGGCAAGCTCTCAGTTCATCATGTGAAGCTAATGGAATCACGAGAAAAACATGATCAGGATATTATTTATAACTGTACATATTTAAAGTTAAGGGGTCTTTCTGTTCATCACCAAGAATGGATATTCTTCAAAGCCTTTAGCTATCGGGTGCTTACTGCGTCATCAGCTTTCATCATCTTGGCCCAATGAAGCGTCACCTCTGGGCTGGGGCTGATGACCTTGAGGCCATCCCAGCAGCCCCCAGCAGTTGGGGGCGGGGCAGAGCTGCTGTGTGAGTTTCCATGAGGCAGAAATGGACAAGATGGCTCCCTGGAGCGTAGGTGAGGACTCCAAGGCCAGACGACTGATGACTGATGACTGCTCGAAGGAGTGAGGTTTGCAGAGAAAGGTGTTAAAAGATAAGAGATTCACTTCAGGGCCTCCCTGACAGGTGCCCCGAGGCTTCGGTCTCTTTAACTAGAGTACCAGCGAGCAAGTTGTCAGTAGACGGGTCTCTCCTGACTGCTGAGCCAAAATGGAGCGGCCGGGCTGGTACTCGTTCGCGTTTTTGATCAGATGTTCTAGGCTCACTTCTCACGTCCCCATCTCTCTGCTCTCAGGGCACTGTGACATCTGGACAGGCCCATTAAAGACAGGGAGAAGGATGGTGATGAATCCAGGGGAGGAAGGAATGCAGAGAAGGGAAGACAGATGTGTGATAACACAGACTGATTTGTGCGCAAATTCAGTCGGCTGCGATCTATCAGTCAGGGGCTCTTACCATGCCCCAAATCAAAGCTGGGTAAATACTGCCACTTTTGTTTGCCTTGAGACTTAGCTCTCTGCCGGCGTGTTAGGAAACCACGGCAAAGGGCATTCCAAATGCATGTGGTGCTTTTGAGTTTATTTATTTGCCTCAATCTGTTCCAGTTACATTTGAGCATGGCGTGATTATCCATCTCACACTGACGGAAGACCACAGCCTGTGCGCAGGGAAGGGGTGGGCCTGGGGAAGGGTATTTCCTAGCTCCATCTAATTTAAAGCACCTTGAACTGAGTGGTGCAGTGAAAAGGATGTGGCTAAAACAAATAAAAATCAGAGCAGGATCAAAGCACATGCACAAATTTATTCCTTCTGGAAGCAGCTTCTCTTTCCTGTTCCCTCTCTCCCCGGCCCCGGTTTTTCCCTTACTGGAGTCTCAGGGATTCTTTTGTGGCCAAGCTCCAGGATGTCCTGTCTCCTCGGAGTGCCCCCTTGGTGGTTTCATCTCTGATGGATGGGGCGAAGGCGCTGGCACTGCAGGCTTGAGGGAGATCTAAGGGCCCCCCCTAATCCCCTGTGGGCATGGGAAATGTGGCTCCAAGCAGGTCAAAGACAGAGGTGTTGGGAAGGTGCTTGTTTGAAGTCCAGAGCCTGAGGACTCCAGAATGTGACTTTAACTTGCAGCTCCCACCTGCTTCCCCTGGCACTTCGAGCCCCAGCAGACACTGGGTGCTGTTCCCCACGAGAGTCACATGGAGCCAGGGGCGCCCGAGCCACTGCCCTGCTCTGCCCCACACTCTCTGTCCTCACCCCCAGAGTGTGGGGAAGCACGACTCTGCTTAGGGCCGGACAGAGAGCATCTGGCCAGGCCTCAGGTTCTTGGGCTTCCCATTGGCCTGGGACCTGCACAGGTGACCCAGGCAGCAGGTGCCTTAGCCCCTCCCACAACGTGTCTCACTCCACGCCCATCTCCTTACACAAACCCCACACACCGCCCCCACATTACCCCATAAACACCACCCCCACCCCTTCTCTGAAATCACACTACAACCCCCACCTGCACCATACGCACACTCCGCATGCCCCCACATAATGCCCCCCACCCACATGACACACATGCTCCTGTGTGTGTGAAGTCAAGACGGGGGAACTGGGTTCGAGCCAAAGGATGCTTTACCCTTTCTGTCCCTTTCCCTCAGCCTCCCGGTTGGATTGTCCTCGAGGGCTCTCTGGTCACAGGGAGGCCACCAGTAGCTCAAGCCACATCACCGCGCACAATCCTGAAGAAAGACCATCTCCTGAGTCTCATATGTGATGTGTGTGTGTGTGTGTATGTGCATGTGGCGTGTGTGTGGTGTGGCATGTGTGTGGTGTGGGCATGTGTGTGGCACGTGTGTGTGGTGTGTGTATGTGTGTGGCGTGTGTGTAGGTGTGTGTGGCGTGTGTGTGTGTGTGTGGCATGTGGCATGAGCGTGCGTCCCTCCAATGTGGGGAGAGGCATGAGGGGGCGCACAGTGCGGCGAGCTGTTGTCGGGTTGTTTCCTCAGCAGGGCCGGCAGCTGGGCGTGAGCATCGACTAAGGCTACCCTGACACGGGCCTAATGAAGGTGGCCCGGTAGCGCATGCCATGGAAGGTCTGAGTTGAGCTGAGGGAAGTGGCCATTTTATCACGCTAATGTGTGTTTGAAGACAGGACTGTGTGTGCCTCCTGCACTAATGGGACCAACCAAACCTCTCTTTCCTATGGAGCCCTGGGAAGGAAAAGAGGTTTGAAGATAAAAAAGGGAAACTGAATTAAGTCTCAGAAACCATATAGTCAAGCCCCTGCATCTCACGGGTCCGAAATAGCATAGTAACCTGGCCGGGAAGCCCCGGCATGTGCCCTGCCCAGCGGTTCTGACCGACCACGGCCACCGCTCCTAAGTGGGGCTCTACCCACTGCTGGGACCCTGCCTGTGCTCTCGTCTCCTTTGCCTGGAAAGCCCAACTCCCCAGCCCCACCAACCATTCACCTGGGAAAACTCTGGCCTTGAACTGTGGTGACCTAACCTACCGTTCCCACAACACTGGGCAGGGCCCATGCTTTGTACTCGTGCATCCTGGTACCAGTTGGAGCAGTGTCCTGCACACTCAGGTGCCACTGTATACGGCACCCTGGTGCTCAGGGCCAGGTGGTGCCCGTCCACTTGTCTGCCTCCGCCAGACAGAGACACCCGCACACCCCTTACTTCCGTATCCCGTTCACACAAGCCCCCACTAAACGGCAGCAGATAAAGGTATGATTGAACGCTCCCAGAGGGATGTCTGCAGGGACCTGGGACAGTCTCTAACAGCTCAGAGAGGACGCGCCTGCCAGGGCTCTGAACCCACTGCCCGGGCTGCGTCTTACTGTGCTGTTTACCATTCGGGCTTTGGACTCACTTCCCGTGCGTGTGCGTTCTTAGTCCGACAACAGTTACTAGCGATCTGTTCTTACAACTGGAAGGGGGACCACAATAGTAAGCTGAAGATGTGCATCACTCAAGAAGGAAAGGCCAGCGGGGAGCCGAGCCTGATGAAACATAAAATTCCGTCCAAGTAACAGTGGTGAGTGTGGTTGGCCACTGGGACCTAAGCTTTGCCCTAGTCCCTGATCTAGTGTGTGCTCACACCAGGAAAATTGAGTTCAAAGCAAGAATATTAAACTGCATCAGGAGGGTTCCTTTATACTCATGAAGGGTCAACACACAATAAAGTTATACGTTTTCCTAAAATCGTGGATAGTACGATAACCGTATTTATTTGAAAAAGGATCGAAGCTACAAGAAGAAACAGTCACAAATGTATTTGTGAGAAACTCGACCAATCATCTCTTAGTCCTTGATTGATGGTGTGGACCAAAGGGAAGTGGGCTCGATGGGTTATTAATTACTCTGAGCTATACAGAGAGAAGGTCATGTCAAGTTAAAGTCATCTGAGATGCCCACTGGCTAAGACTGGTGGCATGCCTGAGATCCGATTTTGTTTTCCCCAAGGGGGGAGTGCCCTGGTCCTTTCCTGCCTGCTATACCAGTGCCCCTGCTCAGGCTGGGTCTGTCTGCTCAAAGTCTGGCAGCCCCAGTTGTTGTGAGTCAGTGGCCTCTGCCGAGTGTGGCCCCACAGCCCCCTTGCTGTCTCTCTATTTCAGGTGTGCTGGGGAGGACCCAGAGGTGGGGTGGGGTGTGGCAGGCCAAGTCCTGCTTTTCCAGTAGATGCAAACCCTTCGGTTTCCCTTCCCTGCTCAGTGGGGCTGATGGCTCCACGGAGAGTTTGTTGTCCTGATGGCCAGGCTCCAGAACCCAGACCACCCCCGCCCCCGCCCAGAAATTCTGTGCAGGGGGTTCAGCATTTAGAAAGGCAGTGTCTGGCCTTCCCTTCCCCGTGGATGGGCAAATGCCCCTGCTCCTGCGAGAGGTGCTCCTCCTTGCCCCACCCCCAGCCCTGCCCACTGGTCTCTGCACTCCGTGCCCAACAAGTCAGCCTCCGCAGAAGGGTATCAGGGAAGTGAATAATAGATGAATCCAAAAGTCAGTCTCATAACCGTATGCAGCAGACGAGGGCCCCTGTAAATACTAAATGGCCGAGATACTACTACAGATGTTGTGAAAATACAAATGAAAGAACAAATTAGAAACAGAGCAGGGACTTCTTGCAAAATTAAAACAATCATCTCCTGGATAAAGGAGAAAAATCAAGTCAGCAATGACAAAATATTTAGAAAAGAATGAGAGAGGAAGGTTACACGTGCGGGCTCATTGGCTGTAGCTTGCACTATCCTGAGAAGATAAGTCTACAGTTTTGAAATTGTCAAAAGAAATTAATTAAAGAAATTATTCAAAAGGAAAAAACCCAAACAAACCCAAGGAAACAGGATGAAGGGATAATAGCAGCAGTAACTACTTAGAAAACAGAACGTAATAGAATTGATAAATGAAACCACAGTCTGACTTTTTAGAAAAATAGAATAAATTACTAGCCAGCTGATCAAGGAAAATACAAGAAAACATGGATGTGCCCCATGAAAACAGGCTCAGAGAAGCCAGCATGGGATGAGAATAATTCCTACAGCTCTACACGAAGAGTTTGAAAGTGGGGCTGGAGAGAGAATTTTCTGGAAAAGTATATGTTATGAAATTAATTGAAGAAGGGATAGAATACTTAAGGGCGCCAACATCTACAGATACTGCAGAAAGCTGGAAAAGCATCATAGCAACGAAATGCGTATGGCTTGTGCACGGGTGCGTGAATGTGGTGTGTATGTGTGTTGTGTGTATATGTGTGTGTGCGCGGTGCATGTGTGCACGTGTGAGCTGAGAATGTGGTATGTTGTGTGTCTATATCTGTGTGAGGGTGAGTGTGAGCTCCTCTCTGCTTCGGCCTCCTGTAATGTCCCTCAGGCTCCCCAAGCTCCTCCAAGTGCCAGCGGCAGTAATAAGGGAGGGAAGCTGCAAGTGTGCAGAGGACAGGCCCTGCTCTGGGCCGTGGCACCCACCACCCACCCACTACCTCAGGTCCCCCCACACTGGACTCCGTCCTTCCTGGGCTGCTCAGTGTTGTGCATCCCCCAGGGCTTCCTGCTTTCTGCCATCCGAGGAAGAGTAGGAGAAGGGGGCAGCAGGTGGGGGACTCCATGCCCTCCTCCCCTCCCCTTCCCTCCAGGGAGGACGGCTGCTTGGCAGTGGGGCGTGGTCAGCACGTGGCTCCCACCTGTCCACCTGCAGGGTTGCACATGACCGACACCCGCAAGACATCTTGCCAGGGTCAAGCTCCCAGTATGCAGGCCCCGCCCCCCGGGAACTGCGAGGTGGGTGGGGAGGCCTGTCCCTTGGACACCCCCTATTCCAAGCTCCCCGCAGGGCTGGACAGATGGCCTTTGTCAGGTCTGTGACTCAGGGCCACTTCACCTTCCGGCCGCTCATAGAGTTGTTCCCCAATAAACACCTCCGCTGAGCTTTGCCTAGGCTTCTGCTTCGGAAGAACCCCCGCTGGGACGCGGGGCCTCTCTCCAGGTCCCCCTAGCTACCCGGGCCGACGGCGGCATCCCCCAGCTGTTGCCAGCTCCAGAGCTATCGTAACCGGTTTCTTTAAACTTCCTGCTTATATTTTTGTAAATAGTTCCTTAAAAGAATGCTTCTCCAGTTATTCAGGCTGAGAGGGCCTCTGTCACTTGCCAGGCCCCTGCCTGCTAGAAGGTCTAGATATGATAGGGCCTGCTTGCTAGGCAAGAGTGGCATAAGGGCAGGCCCCCTCGGCAACCTCTGTCCCCACCCCTGGAGCTGCTGGCCCTCAGACCCCTTGAGAGAAATTCTGGAACTGTCACCGTTGACAAAGGACTTTTTGTGAATGGGAAGGACTTCCAGCTTCAGACGCAGGACTGGACATGGGGGTTCATGCTGCCTCTTCTGAATTCCACTAAACTGGGGAATGATGGAGGACAAGACAAAAGAAAAGGGACCTCAGCTGCAAGAGATGTTGGTGACCTCGTGGAGCTGGAAGGCGGAGGGAAGAAGTGTGAGTGGTGAGGGCGGGACAGGCGGCAGGCTGCGTCCGCAGGGTGGGAGCAAGTCCATCAGCAGCTGAGCCTTGGGGTCCTGGGCCAGGACGGCTTGTGGCCCCCGGGCAGGGTGGGTCAGAAAGGACAAGGACAGGGAAGAGGGGTTCCTTCTAGCCCCTCGTCTCCAGCCTCTTGCCAGGGACAGGGGCATTAGAGGAAGTTTGCAAAGTGGGTGGTGACAGCTCTAGTCCCTGGTTCTGCTCAGCCTCCAGCCAGGATGTCCTGGGATGGTCAGCATCTCTCGCTGTGTCCCAGGGTCCCCACTGTCGGGCACGTCCCAGGGGGATGCTTTGCTCGTGGTTCTCTCTCAGAGGACTGACCCCCAGCAGAAGGCAGGTGTGGGTTGGCACTTTCTGCTTCTCTGTTTCCTTCCCTGCTGCCCTCTTTTTTTAAAAAAGCGCACGGCGGGAGGGGAAGGGGAGAAAGGAAGATGTTCAGCCCAGAATGTCCCTGTGGAAAGGACACAGGGGGCACAGGACAGCTGGCAGCTGGTCCCACAGGAGGTGTCTCCCTGCTGTCCCGCATAGCTGGGACAGGGGCCGAGAAGGGTGCAGGCCTGTCCGTGTAGCTGTGTCCTGGGGACGGGGGTGGGGGTGTTTGAGCTAGTCCCAACAAAGGCTTCCCCCGCCCCCAGAGTTCCTTCCTGTGCCTGGGGCTGAATGCTGGCTCGTTGGGTGCTGTCGCAGGAGGAGAGCCCCTTGCAATGCTGGCCTCGTGGTTCATAAGTCAACTCTTAAAAGCTGCTCTTTGGGGGCAGACGCAGTGGAATGCCAGGTGGGAAGAGGCCTCAACTGCATGTGTGCTTAACAAAATACGTCTCTATCATGTTCCGTTTCCTGCTTTTGGGAAGGCTGCGAGGCAAGCGGGGCCATGTCAAGGACCTGCAGGAAGACAAGACCCTTGCTCGGTGCCCCCCAGCCTCATGGAAGAGCTTTGGTCTGTACATCGGTGGTTCTGGGTTGAGGAGGAAGGTGGTCAGAAACAGGAGGCACAGGGAGAGCATTCTGTGGGTGCACGGAGTAGGCTTCCCAAAGGGCCCCTGGGAGCGGGGCAGTGTCACCAGCTCACTCTGGTGTGTCTGGGACTTTACTGGTTTTAAAACTGGAAGTCTCATGTTTGGGGGACACCCCCTGCCCAGTCGGTCCCCATGGTTGCCCAGGGACTGGTTGGGGGCCCTCTCTGAGGAGGGGGTCCTCCTGGGCTGGGTGTGTGGGGTGTGTGGGGTGGGTGGGGATGGGCTGTACTTCCAGAAGGGGGAAGAACAGGCTGAGGGATGGGGTGGATGGGGTCCTGGAGGGCTTCTGGCTTGAACTTGACTTCATAAAACCTTAGATAAATCAGGTTTAGAGTTCCCTCTTTGGCTTGGGGTGGAGTGAGCCCTCGGCTACTTACATGGGTTTCAATGTGTGTTTTATGGAATTCGCTTCTTGGGTAACCTGTCTGGCCTCATGCAGCTTGGCCTGGTGGAGTGGGCTCTCCTGGGTGCAGAGCTGGGAGCATGCCCCCAGAATCTGGACCTTGGTTTCCTCCAGCGTGGGATGGGGCCTGGATTCTGTGCTCCCAGGTGCTGTGCAATCCTGCCCTTTCTGACTGTTGTGCTGGGTGCCCTCACAGCTGGGGTCACCCGGGCTCCACCGCCTGGGTGGAACCAGGGCTCCGATTAGCGTCGGGCCCAGCACACGGCAGCTGGGCAGGCGTCTGGCCTTCCTCCCACTTGCCTCCCATTTTATGTTCAAGGTGCTGCCTGGACTCTCAGTCCTGGAACTGGCTGCCTTCTTGTCCTCTTGTCCTGGCCAGTCTTGGTTCCCTATGTGTCCCCTCACTTCACTGGCCAGTGGGAATCTTCCTGGGACCCTGGGTGCTCCCCAGGCCCCGGGGGGGTCCTGCCCCTACATCCCACTCCGGAAGCCTGCCTCCTGCACCAGGCTGCGAGCTCCCCTCCCCTGACCCGTCCTCCTGGAGCCCGGCCCTTCTCCAGGTTAGCTGAGCAGGCTTTCCTCAAGGG
The DNA here is from genome assembly GCF_020171115.1 of Neogale vison. Classification (NCBI taxonomy): domain Eukaryota; kingdom Metazoa; phylum Chordata; class Mammalia; order Carnivora; family Mustelidae; genus Neogale; species Neogale vison. The sequence goes on from NC_058093.1 coordinate 45,287,111, forward strand.
CTATTCACCTACAGAGGGGAAAAAAATGTGGAGGATGGCGGAAATAAGGTGAGGTTAACTTAGGGTTTTAGCTGTGCTTTTAGAGATTATCTCAACTGTTTTTCTCATCTGCTTTTCAAATTAGGAACAGGAGGTACTGAAATCATGTCAGATGTTACCCACAGGGCGAGGATTAGGCAAGCTGGTTGGGAGGAGGCGCGCGTTTACCGCGTGCTGCGGAAATGCATCCTTGCATTTCGTTTCTGGCCACAGGGAGAGGCAGCGAGGGGAACCGAGGGCCCAGCCATCATCCCTGAGCACCCCAGGCCACTGAGAGAGAAAGCAGAGCAGAAACCCCCGGGGAGCGTGCCCGTGTCAGCAGGGCCATCGGGAGAGCCACACGAGGAACATGCTTTAAATCCATTACACTAAGTGCTTTGGGCTTTATGTGCTATGGGACTCTCAGTCCGGGAAAAACCTTTTAATAAGTCATTATTAAAACCATTTGCCTTTCGACTGTTTGCATATATGATTCTTGAAATATCTCCCTCCTAATTGTCCAGGATATTGACATTCAGCAGAGCTCCGTCTCCGTGGAGGCCGCTGCCCTGTCGTAAAGCTGCCACGGCAAGTTGGCGGGGCTCAGGACGGCATGGAGGACTGCAGTGCTGGGGCTTCAGGGGGGCCCCCCACTTCCACTGCTCAGAGCCTGCCTGGGAGGGGAGAGGTGATTCCAGCCCCCCTTCCAGACCCGGAGGGTCAGGAGCTTCGAAGCACCCACACGAGGCTGCAGGGAGAGTTCCCGGAAAGTCCTAGCATGTCTCATTCCAGCATGGGGTCTCCACAGAAGACGGGAAGTGGGGGGGGTGGCTAAAGAAGGCAGGCTGCACATTTGCCATGTTGTCCCGTAGCTGTGACTATGTCCCCCAGTCCTCCTGGGGCTGCTGGGAGACAGTGCCTTCAGGCTACACAGAGTCAGGTTGGCAGTCCGCACCCCTGATGGCAAAGGCCACCTGCTGGGGCCTCTGGCGCCTCTGGTGCATGGAGGCACTTGGCCACATCCTTACAGTGGGAGAGGTGTGGTCCCCGCTCCAAGGAGCCACGGCCTTGGCCTCAGAGGCAGCCGGGAGTTTCTACATGGGGTTACATGATGATTTACTGGTGAATGAGAAAGGACCAGGAAAGGTCACAGGGGTGAGGAGGAGAAACGGGGGTGCTCTCTCTCAGGACTGGCCAGAGGGAGAAGGGGCATCCACGGAAGTGAAGGAGAATGCTGGAGGTTGAGTGAACCAAGGGACCAAAAGCTTGGTGGAGTCCAGGAAGTGAAGAAAGGCCAGAGGGGTGGTGGGCAGTGGAGGACAGGCTCAGGGTGGTGAGAGATGAGACCCAAGTGCTTGGCAGGGGACAGAGTATGAAGGCCCCACTAGGAATGTCGCACTTAAGAACAACCAAGAGATGATGGCTTGGTCATATGCATGTTCCATGGGCTCCTGCTGACTCCAGCGTGCTGCATCCAGTCGGCTGAGCAGACCAGACAGAAGGCTACTGCACTGGTCCAAACCTCCTGTGGATCTTGAGAAGGGCACAGAACGTCGCTGGAGGGCAGAGGAGCAAACACCCATCTTGGTCAGTCCCTTCTTTGAGGATGAATAAACAGGTGGAGAATCCAACAGGGGACCTATCATTTGAACGCTTAGCTCACAGAACCTTGAAGATAAGGAGGAAAAAGCAAGTGTCTTTGAAAATACCAATACTTTGTCTCATGTAGTTTCCATCATCTTGGATTCTACCTGGAGGGTATTCCATTTTCATTTTAATAGCAGTTACCACTGTGCTTCCTCAAAGGCCAGAATACTTCACCTTTCCACCAGCAGTGTAGCAGAGAACATTTTCACCACATCTCTACCTATAAAGTGTTAAGGTTTTTTTTTTTTTCTATTTTTGTGATCTGAAGGGTAGAGTGGTACCTCTTTGTGGTTCAGATTTGCACTTCGTTGACTTCTGGTGACTTTGAGCCTCTTCTCATGTTTGCTGCGCATTCATTCATTTGTTCCAACTCCCTTCTTTTGCCCATTTATATCACTGTCTACTTTTCTATTGGGTATTTGGCTTTTTCTTATGAGTTGATGTTTATTGTATATTTTAGGCATTTCTCTGTTATTGGCCATCTCTGTTAAAATATATTTTAGGGCACCTGGGTGGCTCAGTTGGTTAAGTGTGTGGTTTCGGCTCAGGTCATGATCCTGGAGTCCCAGGATCAAGTTCCACATCGGGCTCCCAGCACCATGGGTAGTCTGCTTATCCCTCTGACCTTCTCCACTCTCATGCTCTCTCTCTCAAATAAATAAATAAAATCATTAAAAAAATATAAATATGTTTTGCACATTTCTTATTTCTATTTTTTGTGGTATCTTTGGCCATATATATTTTTTTTCTTTTTTTTTAAGTGAGCTTAAACTTTCAAGAGAAAGTTTAATAGTCCACATATCATAAATGCTTGGCTTGGTGAATTTTGACAAGGTAAATAAGCCCGTGTAATCCAGACTACGTCTAGACCATCTGATGGAGACATCAAATGCTCCTAGAAGGTCAGACACTTCCCTTCGTGCATCCAGGCCCACCCCTGGCTCCCGGGTGCCCACAGCCATTCTGCTGGCTTTGGGTTAGCGAGTCCCCATACTTGTGCTCTCCTCGGACGAGGAAAGTAGCACGGCCGCTTATAGGATCGAGAAAGTAGAGTGAACTCCGGAGAAGAGAATGCTGGTTACTGTCTGGGGGTTGATACCCTTTTGACCCTCATTGGCCATTTTGATGTTTTTCTTCAGTGAATTCCAGTGAGGACTCTAATGCATTTTCTCTTGGACACTTGCCTTTTACAAAAATAACTGTGTCAGGACACACTTTCCAGGGTAAGGATACGAACCCTCGGTCATCCTCGTTGCCCATAGTTTTCTTGATTCATCGTTTGAGGTACAGATACTCATACATTTTAGGTGAAAATTCCCTTTTCAGACTTGAAGAGATCCTACCTAATTTACCACGAAGTCAGTTAAATATGCAACTGTATTTTCTTTTAAAAACAGTTATGGCTTCTTTTTTTACACTTAGCTTTTCGATCTGTTTTATTTTGGGATGTGGTTTGGAGTGAGGCTCTGACTTGGATTGTTTCCCAAGGAGGCAATTTCTGAAGCACCTGTAGTGGGCAGTTCGTGCGCTCTGCCTGCCAGTCGGGGCACTTCCGTGCGAACGTCATCGCCGTCTCCTGCTGTGCGTTTGAAGACCCTGCAGGACAGACAGCCGTCAGAGCTCCTCTGTCCCAGAAGTCTCAGTTTTTATTCCCATCAGTTTACCCTTTCAGATCATCTTTGGGGCCATTAAGTCAAATCTTTGCAGGAGGATTAAACTCAAAATAATTTGAGACAATCTGGCTTATTTACAGGATAGCTTCTCAGAAACAAAACATATCTTCCCGGAGACTTGTCACTGCTCTGAGTGCCAAGGCAAGATCCTACTCGTTGGTTTTATCCTCAGAAATGGACACAGCCCTGGCGCATTGCAGGACTTACACGCAGCTCACGCATGGGTAATGTAGGAGCGTGTCGGGAGCTGATGCCCTGAGCTGTCCCTCTGTCCCTCTGTCCCTCCAGGAGGCTGGGCGTTTCCTTCATTCCCTGTGGGTTTCAGGCAGCACACTCCTGAGCTCCAGGCGCCTGGGACTACTTGGGACCATTCTAGGGCTAAAAGGAGGCTCCTGGCCCACGGTAGCCCAAAGAGCTCCACTGCACCTTATTCTGTATATTAGGCTGCTATAGAATATTTCATCTTACAAAGGATTCCTCTGCTAAAAAATGTTTGAAAACTGTACCTTAGGGCCAGAGGCTAACCCTTCAATAGTGAGATCGAGTCTGCAGATTGAAGAAGGGAGCTATGTGGGTGCAGGGAGCTTTTCTGGCAACCCACCGTCCACAACGTGGGTGGCCTTAGGAGCCCCTTACACATAAAAGTGACGCTGAGCTGTTTTAAAGGGAAATGGGAACAATGTACGTGGAAGTGATCACGAAGCGTCTCTTTTTATCCAAAATATTCCAGCCGAGCAGCCTCCCGTCGCAAGGAGCAAGGTGGAGGCAGCATGGTGGGCCCATGGTCTGGATGGCATGAGGTCACCCAGAGGGCTCCCCCGCCAGCCAGTGTTGCTGGAGACCCCGGCTGCCCTTCTCCAGACGCAGCTGATGGAGGACGTTCTCTCTGTGACGGCGTCGGAGAGCTCGTGTTTCCTGCGCAGCCGGGCCAGCTCGCTAGCCGTGCTTGATCCCTTTTCCTTCTGCCAAAGCAATTCCCACTCTATCTGCCATCGGGGCGGAGCTCATTTCCAGCGTGGCATTTCCGAGGGCTGAGCCCGGCAGGCCCCATGGGCGTTGTCAGGTCCCGCTGGTGAAGGGGAGGCCGCCGTTTCCTTCTCTCCCCATCTCCCGTACTGATAGCAACGCCCGTGGCCTCTTACGATTTCTCCAGAGAAATGGAAATTGCAGCTCAGGGTCTTAAAACAGGGTCCTTTGATCTACACGTTCCAGGAAATAAAACACCTTGGCAGTTCTGGAGTCCAGACAGGGACGACATTTTCAGGGAGTCCCTGTGCCATGCTTGTCCAGAACGGCACCCCCAGTCCTAATGGGTGCGGTGAGGCCCCTCTTGAGTGTGCAGCCGGGTCCTGTTTGGTGTCCACAGCTGTCGGCAGACGGTTCCGTGGCTCCCGCGGATGCATGTGTCTTAATACTGAGTTGCCAGGACTGTTGTCCCCTCCCCTCTGCCCCCCCTTCCTGCTCAAGCCCACCCTCCCCCACACGGCAGCCCTGCTTGTAGCCTGAAACGGCTGTGCAGTGAGGACGCCCCTCCTGGGTCCGCGGCATGGACAGCTGGGTCTGGGGCTGATCCCCGGGGTCTGGACCCCTCGGGGAACGAGGCCCAGCTGGGTCTCAGTAGGGCTCCTCCCGACAGCATGTTCTAGTCCCCCTGAAGACAGAGTCTGGGGCAGGGCACCCCCAGGCATCTGTGTGGGTCAGGTAGGAGGTATCTGGCTGAGATGGACAGACTTGTGTCCCTCTTGCCCTGAGAGGAATAAGTCCCTAGACCTTGAGCGTGACTGCCTTTGGAGACGGGGTCTTTAAAGAGGTAGTGAGTTAAAAATGAGGTTTTACGGGTGCATCCTGACCCAGTCTGACTGTTATCCTTGTAAGGAGAGGAAACTAGGACACAGACAGATACAGAGGGAAGGCCCTGTGGCCACCCTAGGTGGAGACCGCCATCTATAAGCCAAGGAGCCAGGCCTTGGAAGAAACCAATGGGGACCTTGGTCTTGGGCGCCTGGTCTCCAGAGGAGCAAGGAGCTGAGTTTCTGCTGTGAGCAGCCTGGTGCATGGTACTTTGCTGTGGCCGCCCGAGCAGACAAGCCCACTGGCCACCTGGGCCTCGAGGTGTCCTTAGATTTCTGAATGCAACAGATGGCTCTTTGAGATTTTCTGACTCCGCCCGGTGGTGTGGGTGGCGTGGGAAGCAGGGATGGCGTGCTCACAGCAGCTACGAGGATTGTAGAACGGACCCCACGTCGGGGCTGGGTCCACACACAGCATGCAGGGGGCCGTGGGCCCCGCCTGGGAGGGTGGGACTGACTGGCTGGGGGGACCCTCTGGTCACAGATGAGATGAGCCGCCGGGGAGTGTCGCTGCCACTCCAGGGGGCACATGCAAGGGCCCACCATCCCCACTGGGCTGACAAGATCCCCTCCGCCTTCCTCATTGAGACCAGGACCTCCCTGGGTGGTGTGTGTCTGTGAGGGGCTCTGGCAAGTGGAGTTAAAACCCTCATTGGCAGGAAGACTCATTTCCTGTGCATTGGGAACAATATTCTCAGAGGCCACACACACGAAGTATAAGAAGTGACTATTTTATTGAGCATCTCCACTTTGTGAAAATTACGTTGAGCTCCACACTTACCATATGCACACTCTTCTGTCTGTGTAGTAGGCCTTAATAAAAAGTTTTGAAAAGGGCTTTTTATTTTTTAAATAACCAAACCTATTTTTGGAATCAAGGCTATACATCACCTGATAACAGAAATGAAAGATAACGTCTTCCAGATCAACCCAGTTTGTCTAGACGGTCAGTTCAGGGATTCCTCCTCCCATGTCCCAGGGCCAGGTCTGGGCTTGGTGGGGCCAGGGGTGGACTGCCGGGCACAGGTACTGGGTGTCCCATCTGACTTCCTGGTCTCTGCTGGTCTCTGCCTCGGCCTCTGCCTGCTGGCATTGATCCTGCCTGGGCTGTGGTCAATCCCGCGGATGGTACGGGCACTGGTGTCACCTGTCCAGGGGTCAGGCCTCTCATGCTCACCTGTGGCCTCCAATGGGTCAGAGCTGCTGACGGGGCGCCTCCGAGCTTGGCTGAGCTGTAGCCAGTTTAAAAGCTTCTCCTGAAGGGAAGGCAGAAGGATGGATGGAGGGAGCGTGGGGATGGAGCTGAGAGCTGGAGGGTTCAGTCAGCAGGGGGCACAGGGACAGGCTGCGCCAGCAGTACCCATGGCGAGCATGGGGACAAACGTCGGGGGGAAGGTGCCAGTGAGGTTTCCAATAACCCCTTCTCCCTGCCTCCTACCCCCAGAGTTGCAGAGTGGGGACAGGTGCAGGAGAATGCAGGGGAGGGGTTGGAGGGGAAGCAGACTCTTGCCCGCTCTGCCAGGCTGGTGGAGGACTTTATGGGTCTGGCCTGAGCTGGGTGGGAAAACCTGTTGCCAGGACAGAAGTTCAAGTTTTAATTTTGATTAGATCTGAGTAAACAGGGAAGTAGATCCCACAGTGTGGTGAGAGGACAGTGATGGGAGATTGGGCTGGCACTTCCTGGTTCAGCTTGTTCCCGAGTCCGGGGGGATCGGAGCCTCCATGCTGGTCTTCTGGGCCCCTGGCCTGCTGGGATCTATGCTCAGAGACCTCTGCTGATCATCTGGCCTCTGAAGTCCAGAGGGGACTCTTGGAGCCCTGCAGGCAGGCCTTCCAGTTCACGCTGCTCCCTGGCCTCCTGTGCCCATCGTGGTCTGTACTTAACACTGCAGCCACCCGCTATCGCCCCCTCCCCCGACAATGTGCTCGCTGCAGCATGTGAGCATGAGGACCTTCCTGAGAACTGAAGATGGCTTGTGTCACTGCAGGCCCTGTGGCAGGCCCCTCCAGCATCCCGTTGCTGTCCCAGGGCTCCTGGGGCTCCTCGCTTGTCCCACGCCCTGGTTGTCTTGCTGACGTCAAGGTAGGCAAGCGGTACATGGTGAAGGAGGAGCCCGATGGCCTTCTCCCTGGCTGGTGGTCCCCAAGTCCGGTCTGCAGGGACCCTCTTACCTCTAGCTCCCGGCTTGGGGGGGTCACGATCTGTCATCCAAGGAGCCAGGCTCTGCTCTCAGTGGATCTGGTGGAAGTCCTCATGCTTCTTGTAGGTGGGCCTGGAGGCTGCCTGGTGCCTGAGCCCCTGCTGCCCACACCCCACAGCCTCTGGGGCCCTGGTGTGGCTGCTCTGCTCGCCTGGGGCCCCCTGAGCTGCCTTTCCACACCCCACTTTATTCTGACCTCCTAGGGTTCTATAGGGAGCCCCTGAGACCTGCCCTGGCTTTGCCCCTTCTCTGCAACAGGTAGGGGAGGGACTCTACCAGGGGCTGAGACCTCCCCCTGGGGGGTAGATGGCAAGACCAGACTCTCGACAGTTGCACGTTTGGTCTCCCGATTCTTTAATCCTTGCTAAATCACTTACGAAACCAGCCACTCTCCTGAGCACAGTGGAAATGAAGCAGACTTTGGAGACAGAAGAATTGACCTATAATCCTAGCTTTCCCACTTTCCTGCTGTGTTAGCTGGCACAAGTTACTTGGTCTCTCCGAGCCTGTCTCTGCATTCGCCCAGGGAAACAATAGGACCTGCGTCACAGAGGAGCTGGGAGGCCTGAACTTGATAGCAAGGCGAATCCCTGGGCCAGGACTGGGGGCACATGGAGGCAGCGTAGGCACGGGCGTCCTCATCGCTACCAGAAGCAGGGGGTTAAGCGTGCACCGGGCTGCTCTTGGGTCTTCAAGAAAAATAACAACGTGGGGGGCATCCGCCCTCAACGGATAATTTCTTCTCCGCAGAAACAGCGTGTGGAGCCAAATGGAGGGAGACCTCCCTTTCCAGAAGCGTGTCATTGAGCCTCAGCTCCCCGCCGGGCGCTGCTGGCCTCCCATGGAGTGCCCCCCTTCAGAGCCTGCCTCGCCCCCCACTTCCCCACCGACCGTGCACTTGATGGGGAGGAAGCCAGTGCAGTTAGTTGTAAGACTTTCTTTTTGGAAAAATAAGAATTATGGGGAATGACATTAATTTAAAAGCTTTTAAGGAGCCAATTCACCTGTGAAAGTGCTCCCCAGGTGAGAACCTTCCTGTGCGGAAAGCAGCCCGGTCTTTAAAAGGATTTTAATTAATGTTGCTGAGAAACAGACTGATGGTATTTAAGGCTGAAAGCTAAGAGCAAAGGTGCCAGCCAAGAGTTTTATGACATGGAGCTAGTTTTCTTAAAGGCCGTTGAAATAATATTCCCATGCACTTAGCCTCCGCATTCAGTCCTGGTCCCGGCCAAAAAGGAGCGCTGGAATCCTCAGCGGCCTCTCAGCTCTCCCGACGGAAGGCAGGCGCTCCCCACCAGGACCTACTCGGTTGAACTTGAGAGGAATTTTCAGGAAGGCGGCCTCCTTACTCCCCCTTTGGGCACAGACCTTGCTGGGGTGGGCAGCTGGTTCTCTCGGCAAGCCTGTCCTGCGTGGCTTGAATCAGAATTGGGAAGAACGGGCCAAAGCTGGAGGAGGCCCGAGGGAGGGTGACGGCGCCCAGGTCCCTGGCAGCCCCGTCTGGGCAGTGGACTTGGAACAAACAGCAGGCTCCGGAGTCACCTGAGCTGGTGACAGGAGCTGTCGAGGGTCTCCTGGTGCAGCCAGACGCTGGATCCTGACCAGAATGTCAGGATGCATCCTGGGGGCTGGTGGGACCAGTGGGGCTGAATTCGGAGAGGGTTTTAGCAACAGCAGGGAACAGGGGTGGTGGACAGTTAACGGGAACGGACAGCTAGAAACAAGGGAAGAGGCAGAGCTACTGGGCAGGAAATTGAGAAGGGATTAACACATGGGGGTGGCCGTGGGTGGAGTGTGTCCTCCTATGGATATGTCCACCTGGAAGTGCAGAACGTGACCTTATTTGGAATAAAGGCATTTGAGGATAGAATGAAGTTAATCTTGAGATGAGATCATCCGGGATCAGGGTAGGGCCGAGACCCCAGGACGGGGATCCTTAGAAGAGACAGAAAGGACACATGGAGACACAGAGGAGAGGCCACATGGAGATGGAGGCAGACTGGAGGGAAAGGGCCGTAAGTCCAGAGACGGGGGAGCCCCAGAAGCTGAGAGAGAAGGGCAGGAGCCTCCCCAAGGCTCTGGGGTGAGTGTGGCTCTGCCCACTCCTGGGCTTCAGGTTCCTGGCCTTGAACTGAGACAACAGAGTGGTGTACGATGTTCCAGTTGTGGCCACTTACTATGACAGCCGAAGGAGACTCAGTTGGGGGGACCGTGACCCAGAAGAGGCTTTACTATGGTGTGTCGTGAAGCCCTGCTCAAGGGCTATTCCTAAAAGTCACATCAGTCCATGAGTCTGGGAGATGCTGGGTCAGCCCAATGTCATATGCTCACACAGGCTGCAATCTCTGGGTGGCGCAGAAATGGAGGTCTTCAGACGCTCTTACGAGTATGGCTGTTTGTCCACGGAGTGTCTCCTCATCTCCTCCTCAAATGCGTTTTGGGAAGTGCTGGCCTCACACACTGGGGTGTCGGGTCTTGGGGAGGTTGGACGCTGCTGCAGAACCAGCCGGAATGGGGACAGGCATGAGGAGGCTGTGGCTGCCACTGAGTGCCTTCACCTGTCCATGGCGGAGTTCCCTGTCTTTAACATGAGGACGAGAACAGCACCCCTTTCACAGGGTCGTGGTGAGAATGGAATGAGTCACACAAGAAAAGCCCTTAAATCAATACCCAGAAAGTGACCTACGACATTCTGAATGCTTGCTACAGAAATCCCATTAAGAGATGGTTCTGGAAAAACGTCACATGACAGCTCCAGCAGTGTCTCTTCCCTGTGGTGGAGTGACAGAGGGGATGTCACGGTCAGGGACAGGCTTGGTGGTGTGTGGTAACAAACATGCCTCAGATCTCAGGGGCTCGAGCAACACACATCTGTCTGCCGTTCCCTCTGTCTGCACTTGGCGGGGGCTCAGGCTGATGGAGCTATTGCTGTTAGGATGTTGGAGAGCTGGGGAGTCATTCCTCGGCTTGTCACTGCCTCCTCGATGAGTGACAAAGGGGACTCTGCCCACACCTACTTGGTCAAAATGAGTCATGTGGTCACTCCCGCCATCCAGGTGCAAGGCGCAGGGGCACAAGACCACCGCATGCCCTGCAGGAGGGGCGCTGGAAATGCAAAGTCTTGGGGCCCCATGTCCCTTCTCCTCAGCTCCCCAGGAACCTGGGGGCTTCACTGAGCCAGGGGTCAATGCTGGTGGCTCTGTGACTGCCCCCACCCCCGGCCCACTACCCTCAGTGTGGCTGGCCCTTCCCCGTCCCCCTACCTGTGACCTCTGCCAGGTACCCTCACCTCTCCCTGTTCTGCTCCTGGCCAACCTCCCTTCCACATCCTTGAGTGCACTGCCTTTTGGATCTGGTCCCATCACTGCGTCCCCCCAGATTCCTCTGCTGAAACCCTGACATATTTGAAGGCAGCGCCTTTGGGAGGTGATTCAGTAAGATGAGGTCATGAAGGTGCGGCCCTCACAGGAAGAGGAAGAGCTCCGAGCTCTGCTTCTCGATCCATGTATGGGAAACAAGGACCGGCTGTGGAGGACACAAGTGGGAACTGGGCATTGCACGGAACCTGGCCATACCAGCAGCCTGGCCTCCTCCCAGGACTGAGGTGGGCAAGGGCCCTGGCTTAGCAAGCGAGGGTCTGGCCTTCTGCTGTCTAACCTGGATGGACTAAGATGACTTTGCCCCTTAAACCTCCTGTTGGCTGCCCAGTGTGCACCGTCCAGCAGGAGCCCTCCGTCGCTCTCCAGCCCACGCTGAACCATTCTGGTATCCCAGGGATTGGCCTTGCTATCCCCTGTGCTAGAAGCATTCTGCTCTCTGCCTCCCCCTGTCCCAAACACCCCCCACCCAGGGCAGCCCTATTCACAGGGTGAGCTCGTTTCCAGCTTTCCAGACTCATCTTCCTGATCTTGGTCTCATGGGATCCCACTCCTCAGGAAGCCTGCCGGAGCAGCCAGATCTGAGCCCAGTCCTTCCCGGCATGAGAGTCAGACCTGCGCCTGGCCGGCTTCCACACTGTCCTGGTGGCTCAGAAGGACGGGAGTACTAGAGTCTTCCCTCTCAAAATACCTTTCCCCAGCACCTGAGGCCTTACACAGTCTGGGGCGTGGGGACGTTGTGTTGGTCAAAGAATAGAGGCAGCCCAGATTCCAAACAGAGGGAGAGGACCCCCCGTCTCCTGACAGGAGAGATGGCAGAGCACCTCTCACTACCTTAAAAGTTAGTGGAGAACACTAACTTTCCTATGACTTCCACCTGCCAACCTGGTCTCTAGCTTAGACATGACAATGGCCTCCTGACTGTTCTCTCTGCTTTCTCCTATCATCTCAACGCACAGTGCACATACCTGGGGTGGGCTAGACCTTTCTGGGACCAGGTGGGCTTGCCATTGCCATTATTATTATTATTATTTGAAAAACACTTTAAAAAACAAGTGTATTTAAAAAACACTTTTTAAAAAGGACAGTTTTTAAGTTCACAGCAAAATCGAGGGGAAGGTACAGAGATTTCCCCTATACTCCTTGTGCCCATATACCCACAGCCTCCCCCGCTGTCAAAATTCTGTGCCAGGGGGACACATTTATTACAACTGACACATCTACACTAACACATCTTTATCACCCAAAGTTCGTAGTTTGCGTTAGGATTCACTCTTGGTGTTGTCCATTCCGTGGGTTTGGACAAATGTGGAAGGATATATATCTACCTTTACAGTATCATATGGAATATCTTCACTGCCCTGAGTCCTCTGTGCTCAGCCTACTTACCTCTCCTTTCCTGCTAAGTCCTGGGGACCACTGATCCTTTTACTGTCTTCATTGTTTTACCTTCTCCAGAAAGGTCTAATTTCATTCTTCCACATGTGGCTGTCCACTATTTATTGAACAGACTATCCTTTCCCCATTGGATATTCTCACTTAAATATGAACTGACTGTATATGCCTGGCTTTATTTCTGGGCTCTTGGTTCTGTTCCATTGGCTGGTGTATCTGTTTTTAATGCCTATCTGTTAGTTTTGATTACTCTGGCTTTGTAATATAGTTTGAAATCAGAAAGTGTGATGCCTCCCGCTGTTTTCTTTCTCAGGATTCTGCTGACTATTTGGAGTCTTTTGTGGTTCCATATGAGTTCTAGGATTGTTTTTTTCCATTTCTGTGGAAAATATCATTGGAATTTTGATGGAGGTTGCATTGAATCTATAGATGGCTTTCAGTAGTGTAGGCATTTTAATAATATTAATTCTTCTGATCCATCAGCATGGGATTTCTTTTGATTTATTTGTGTCTTCTTTAATCTCTTTTCATCAATCTTATACTTTCGGTGTATAAATTTTTTACCTCCTTGGTTAGATTGATTCCTCACTATTATATTATTTATCCTGCTATTGTAAATGGGCTTGTTGTCTATATTTCTTTGTCAGAGAGTTCACTGCTAGGGTAGAAGAATGCAACTGGTTTCTGTTGACAGTAGTCCTGTTGATTTTGTATCTTGCAACTTTACTGAACTGGTTTATTAGTTCCAACAGTTTTTGAGTGGTGTTTTCAGGATTCTCTGTATAAAATCATGCCATTTGTTAACAGAGACATTTTTACTCCTCCTGACAAAAATGGACAACCGAGAGGAAAGGGACACATTCATAGACATATACAAGCTATGAAGACTGAATCATGAAGAAATGGAAAATATGAACAGATCAATAATGAGTAAGGAGATGAATCAGTAATCAAAAAACTCTCAAATAAAGAAAAGCCCAGGATCAGAAGGCATTATGGAAAATTCTATTAAACGTTTACAGAAGAATTAATGTTAGTCCTCCTCAAACTTTTCCAAAAAATTGAAGAGAAGGGAACACTCCCAAACTTATATTACAAGGCCAACATTGCTCTGATACCAAAGCCAGATAAGGACACTACAAGAAAACTATAGATCAGTATCCCTGATATACATAGATGCAAAAATTCTCAACAAAATACCAGTAAATTGAATTCAAAAGCACAGTAGGGACATACACCATGATGAAGTAAAAAGAATGGTGGTTTATTCAAGGGATTTGAGAATAGTTCTATATAAACAAATCAATAAATGTGATCTACTACTTCAATAGAATGAAAGATAAAAATCATAATTATCTCAATAGGCACAGAAAAAGCATTTGACAAAATTCAATAGCCTTCCATGATAAAAACTCTTGACAATGTGTGTATAGAAGGAATGTACCTCCACATAATACAGGCCATACAGTCCTATGGCTAATGTCATACTCCATAGTGAAAAGTGGATTTCACCATTGATATGATTGCTCAGTGGTGATTATATATATGTGTTTACATAAGCTGACACATTGTTATTGTTATTATCTTGAAAAAATTATCTGTCAGTTCAATTGGGAATAAGAAAAATAATTTTTTTTGTTTTGCCTTTATGTATTCATTCACTGATAAGCTTCCTTTCTTTATGTAGACATGTTTCTGAACTACGTAATTTCCTTCTCTCTGTAAAACTTTTTAAAATTTCTTGAAATGCAGGTCTACTGGCAACAGATTCCCTCAATTTTTGTTTATCTATGAAAATCTTTATTTCTCCTTCATTTTTGAAGGATAATTTTGCAGGATACACAATTCTAGATTGGTGGGGTTTTTTCCTCCTCAACACTCTCTCCACTTTCTTTTTTTCCCTCCATAATAAAAACATGTATTTCTGAGGTTATAGAGATGCTGATTCAGTACAACTGAAGTTTTTAACAGGCATCACAAATGATAATGAAGATCACACTTTGAGAAGCACCACTAGTATCCTTAAGCTTCATTCATTTACCAAATCCCAGCATCAGAGAATCTACATAGGGACTAATTACTGTGATTTATCACAGAAGTGGCTTCACAGAATTATAATGCATTTTTCTTTCCTGATTTTTCTTGATGATTGCTATGTGAAATATGCTCCACTTCTTGCTCACGTGGTTTCTGAGAAGTCATATAAAATTATTAGCTTTGCTTCTCTGTAGGTAAGGTTTTTTTTACCCTTCTGGATTCTTGCAAGATATTTTCTTTATCTGCGATTTTATGCAGTTTGACTATGATGTACCTAGGTGTGGTTTTTTTTTTTTTTTAGATTTATTTATTTATTTTAGAGAGAAGGGGAAGAGAGAGAAGGGGAGGGAGAAAATCTCAAGCAGACTTCCTACTGACTGGGGCTCAATTCCACAACCCTGAGATCATGACCTGAGCCAAAATCAAGAGCTGGTTGCTCAACCAACTGAGCCATCCAGGAAGGTGCTCCCAGGTGTGGGTTTCTTTCTTTCTTTTTTTAAATTTTTATTGTTTATAAACATATATTTTTATCCTCAGGGGTATAGGTCTGTGAATCGCCAGGTTTACACACTTCACAGCACTCACCAAAGCATTTACCCTCCCCAATGTCCATAACCCTACCCCCCTTCTCCCAACCCCCCTCCCCCCAAGTGTGGGTTTCTTGAGCACTTGTCTTTCTTAGTGTTCTCTGAGCTGCCTGGATCTGTGGTTTGGTGTCTGACATTAATTTTGGGGGGGGGGAATTCCCAGTCATTATTCCCTTTCAAATAGTTCTTCTGTTCCTTTCTGTCTTTCTTCTTCTGGTATTCCCATTTAGGCATATATTATGCATACTTTTTTCAGTTGTCCCACAGTTGAATGTTGGGTCTCGAATATCCCAGACTTGGATCCTCTGTTCTGCTTTTTTCAGTTTTGTTTTTCTTTAGTTTTTTTTTTTTTTCTCAGAAGTTTCTGTTGACCTATTCTCAAGCTCAGAGATTCTGTTTTTAGCCATGTACAGTCTACTAAAAAGCCCATCAAAGGCATCATTCATTTCTGTTATAGTGGTTTTTACCTCTGGCATTTCTTTTTGTTTTAGAATTTCCATCCTGCTGCTTACTACTCTTCTATGCTGTCCATTTTACCTATCAGATCCTTAGCATGTTAATCATTCTTGTTCTAAATTCCCAGTTTGATAATTCTAACACCCTTGCATATCTGGTTCTGGTGCTTGTTCTGTCTTCAAATGATGCTTTTTGGCTGTTAATTTACCCTGTAATTCCTTCTTGGCAGCTAGATATGATGGACTGGATAAAAGGAACTCTTATAAATAGGCCTTTAGTAACGTGGTAGTGAGGGATGGGAGTGGAAAGTGTTCTCTGGTCCTTTGATTAGGTCTCAGCCTTTCTGTGAGCCCATGACTCCGGACCGTGACCTGCACAGAAGTTTCTCAGGTTTTCCTCCCCTTTATGTGGAACAGGATGGCCAAAGTAGGCTGGAATCAGCTATTTCCCTTCTCCCACTTGGAAGGCCAGAATGGATTGGAGGTGGGCTTTTTCCTTCCTCCAGGACATTCAGGCTCTGATAATAGTCCATCACCTTGGGCTCTTGTAAAGCAGTTTTTCCTCAGGTCAGGCCTTGTTAAGAAGAACAAAATGCTCTTCCATGTTACAAAATGGTTCCTCTCCTCTCCCCCTGCGAGAAGCATGAGGAGATTGTCCTCTGCTATTCACTGTGAGAACACGATCCAACTGCTATAGAGATAAGACTCACAAAAGCATGGGGGCCTCTGATGACTGGGTTTCCCTGGAGTTTTAAGATTTTATTTATTTATGTATGTATTTATTTGTCAGAGAGTGAGAGAGAGCACACAAGCAGGCAGAGTGCCAGGCAGCGGCAGAGAGAGAAGCAGGCTTCCTGCTGAGCAAGGAGCCCGATGAGGGACTTGATTCAAAGACCCTGGGATCATGACCTGAGCTGAGCCACCCAAGCATCCCTCTCCCTGGAATTTTAACCCCCAGACTTGTTCACACTGAGCCTCCAGAAATTCCTGTTATGGTTGAGGTTTCTCTACCCTGGCATGGGTTCCCAAGGAGGTTTCTGCCAATGGGGTTCTGCCCTGTGTCTCTCTGTTGGTCTCTCCAATTTTGTGAGTGGCGGTTTGCCCTGTGACCTTACTTCTCTGAAGATTCCAGGGAGAGTTGCTGCTTTTTTGTTTATTTTTTATTTATTTATTTTTTTAATATCAACTTTGTACTAGTTGTTAGAATGGAATTATAACTTCCAAGCTCCTTACATCCTAGATTGGAAACTGGAAGCCCAATGCTATCTTTTTACTTATGTATCTTTTTCTATGATTAGAATTGTTATTTCTATAACAAAATTATTTTCCATATTAAATTTTAGTGGAGAGTCATACCTTTGACCCTATGTTTTGTGCCCATGTTTTTTGGTAAAGGGAGACAAACTTTATGAACAAAGATGTCTGTGGGGGTTGTCCAGAATAATCCGGGAATAGCCTGTGTCTAATGGCAGAAGAATGCTCGCAGAAATTATGTTGTAACAGAATCATGGCACGCAAATGCAAAAAGTAGGTTTAAAAAGAGTTTTCAAGCAACATGAAAAGGCATGGCTTGTAATTTCAATTAGCGTTTCAAAAGTTTTATAGATTCCAAATTTTCCATAATATAAATGCTTGTTAGTTTATTTTTGGAAAAAATGTTATAAAATATCACATCTTGGAAAGGCCTTCCTAGTCTCCTTGCCCTCCCCCATTGTCCCCTGCAGTGGCTGCCTTATTGTGGCCAGGCCTCCCTACCTTTGAGGTCTCTGCTGGACTGAACCACCCCCTCCAACCGCTGCCCCCGAGAAGTGCCCTCTTGTCAACTCCCAGCTGAGCCATATGTAGTAGATAATAGATTTTTTGGTCAGGTCCATCTACTTGGGGGAATGTGGTTTCTGTGGGTGCTGGAGGTTCTCCTGTTCAGTTCGGCAAATTTCCTCATTTCCTGTCACCATACTCTCAGCCCAGGCTTCTGTCTGATCCCCGGTTCTTAAGTTCTTCCAACAAAAAGCCAAAAACGGCAATCAGCTGGTTTTCAGAATGACTGAAAAGTCATGAGGCTCTCTGGCCAAGACAAACAAGCTGATGGAGCTCTCAGTCTTAGATTGGTTTGGACAGCAGGGCCAGGCGTGGGCGTCCAGGTGGACAGCCAGCAGATAGCAGCATGGTGGCCCTTGGGGAGTGGGAGCGTGTCTTGTTGGCGGGCTAGGGGGAGGCACAGCTGGTCCGAGAGGCTCTTCCCGCTGGCAGGCATGGTCCCCTCCTCTATGTGGGTCCAAGGCACTTACTCCAGAGCAGCATTCCTGCTTTGATGACACGTTTACCAGTTGGAAGGAAATCAATCCATGAAAATCCTCTGACTCTTGTTCTTTTCTCAAAGCACAGCAGCCGAGGAACAAGCCGGATCTTGGGCAGATCATGGAGCCCATGAGCTGTCCATGTGAATGCTTTCAAACATAAAAAGGAGGCAGACTGGCCTCTGGCTTGTGTCTCAAGCCTTTGAATTAGCAACTCACCCGCCAAGGACGTGTTCCGAATGGTTGGTTTGCGTGGCAGGGAATAGTTCTTGCAGATTCAAAATCTAGATTACTACCAGAAAATGTAAAGCGTCTGGTGATTTGGGAAGTACACCCTTTCCAGATTTAATTGAGAAGCCTTGTGACTCCCTGAGCTACAAGAGCACATGCTAGCTGTCGAGTGAGAGCATGGCTAATGGTGTACATTGCTGTATGTTAGTCTGGGCATTCCTAAAAACAGACCCCAGTGCCAGTCACTGATTTGGAAAGGGGCCAAATGAGGATTGGGGCAGAGAGGGGAGATGATTAAGCATTTAGTGAGCTGGGCCCTGCTGTGGAATTTGGGGCTCAGCCTGGAAACCCTCTGAGCAATTTCTGGGTGTCTACTCACTGACTCCTATCCCTCACCACCCTGACTATAAATTCCTGGTATTTCTGGGCTGCCCAGCCTAGACCTAAGTGAGTTCCTATGGCCAGAAAAAGCCGCCAGGGAGACAACAGAGAGAAGGGGCACCCTAGGGGCACAAGGACCATCATCTGCTGAGTGGGTAGAGTGCACATGGGGACATTCATGTGTCCATGACACCCTTCTTCCCTCAGAAGCACCAAGAGCCTGGAGATGTAGGAGACAACTGAGTTCTAGATGATTCCACCACTTGAATGTAATCCATGAGTTGTGGGGTACCAGCTGGGTGTTGGGAAGGGTCCTGAGGGCTGGGGAATGGTAGAGGGCAAAGAGATGTGTGCCCCCACTCCTTGGAGTTTCCACACACATAAACAGTATGTGAACCGTTATAACCTGTGATTGTCTAATCATGAGAGCGACAGGAAAGAAGAAAAGAAAAGAGAGTGGGGCCTGGAGCAGGATCCACAGGGGCTAGGGGGCCCTCGGAAGGGGCCATTTGAGCCAACACACGAAGCTTCATCACAGGAAGTTCTGGTGGCCATTTGAGCAGTGGCCATAGGCTGTGAGGATTGCAGTCAGTGAGACATCTCCTGGACACTCAGTGGCCCCTGGTCTGGTGGCATGACTGCCCATAATGGTGGGCTTTCCTGTTGCACTTGGGGCCAGGAGGAGACAGGACCTCATCCACTGAGCGAACCCAGCATCGTCCCTATTTTGATGAATCCCACACCCACCTTGGAGACTCATGTGTCATGTGTCCTCTGCTGGAAGCCGAATCACCACTGAAAATTCAAGGAACACCCGGGTCAGTGATGGGATGGGCAGGTAGCCATTTGTAAGATTAATTAGGGAGATTTTCCACCAAATGGGAGTTCTTGAGTCTAAGCCCATGGACTAGTTTCCTTGGGTTTCTGTAACAAATTACTACAAACGTGGTGGCCTAAAACAACAGAAATTTATTCTCTGACAGTTCTGGAGGCCAGAAGTTTGAAATTTAGTCATTGGCAGGACCATGCTCTCCCCAGAGCTCTAGGGGAGAAACGGTCCATGCCCCTCCATGCTGGCAATCCTTGGCATCTGTTGGTTTGGGGTGCATCTGTCCAGTCTTCACATCAGCTCCTCTGTGTGTGATCTCCTTTCCCTTTCTTTATAAAAACACCTGTCATAGGACCTGGGCTTACCTCCATCAACAGATGGCCCCATCTTGAGACCCTTGACAGCATCCGCAAAGCCCCCCTCCCTGAATAAGGTCACATCACAGGTTATGGGTGGACATACCCTTTGGGATCCACCACTCACCCCCTGCAGCTTGCATGGGAGGCTAAGAAAGAAAAGACCTTTAAAAATTTACTTTCTTCTTTTCAACCGATTAATATGGAGCTAGTCTCAGGGTTTCTCAGGGGCAAAGGCAGATGTCAGGAGGGGCCTTCCTGCAGGACTGGGGTCTCAAAATTTCTGCTGCTTACTCACCTCCGGGGTCTCAGCCCCCACCTCCCCCATCCCCATCCCCTCTGCCAGTGTGTGAAATCACTTCTTTTTCGTGCAGTTGTCAAATGACAGGTAATATAGTACAGTAAAGAGGCAAGACTTCAAGCCCAGCTGTGGCATTTGTGAGATCTGTGGCCTTGGGCATATGGACACCTGAACACTTTGTCACCTCATTTTGCCCATCTGTGAAGTGGAGATAATTTCTGCTTTACCCAGTTTACCTTTGGTCAAGGATGCAACACAGTCATATGCTGAATTATTCCAGAAAGGACCAGGTGACATAAAAGTGTTGCCTCGTTAGAAACCAAACCCCGACAAGACTCAGGTTTTTCAGCTGTAAAATGGAAAAAGTCTGTGTATCATTGAATTTTTTGATGATTACGTGGGATAATCTCTGTGATAAAAGCTGATACACTGGGATCCCCGGGTGGGTCATGATCCTGGGGTCCTGGGATCAAGCCCTACATTGGGCTCTCCGCTCAGCAGGGAGTCTACTTCCCCCTCTTCCTCTGTTCCTCCCCGCCCGCTCATGCTCTCTTTCTGTGTCTCTTTCTGACAAATAAATAGAATCTTAAAAAAAAAAAAGCTGACATATTAAAGGTGTTAAGCAACATCAGTTGTAATAACACTTCAAGCTCTGTGTTACCCCTCTAAGATAATGTTTTGGCTTGTAAAATTATTTTAACTATTACATGCTTAGAAGAAAAAAAGCAGAAAATACAGATGAAGCAAAAACTAGGAAAAAATTACATTAATCAGAGATCAGTCATTAATACTTTATTATAGATTCCTCCAGATTTTCTCCATTAATATGAATATATAATCACTTTTATAAAAATTAGATCCATAAATATATTTCCAAATCAGTATTTTTTTTAAATATGTTTTTTTATTTTTTTTTATTTTTTTTTTCCAATTTATTTATTTTCAGAAAAACATTATTCATTATTTTTTCACCACACCCAGTGCTCCATGCAAGCCGTGCCCTCTATAATACCCATCACCTGGTACCCCAACCTCCCACCCCCCCGCCACTTCAAACCCCTCAGACTGTTTTTCAGAGTCCATAGTCTCTCATGGTTCACCTCCCCTTCCAATTTACCCAAATTCCCTACTCCTCTCTAACGCCCCTTGTCCTCCATGCTATTTGTTATGCTCCACAAATAAGTGAAACCATATGATAATTGACTCTTCCAAATCAGTATTTTTAATGCTTGCCCACCATTATGACTGACTCTCTATAACTGAATATTCAGACTGATCTTGTATTGTTTTGTTTTTTTTTGGCTGTAATATTACTGATAAAAGCTTATAGCTTATATGCATATAGCTGAATAAGTCCCTGCAACAGGGGGTAAATCTGGTCAAAGAACAACTAGAAATGGAACTGTCAGGTCAAAGGATGTCTGTCTATCTATCTATCACCTTTAATAGTGGTAAAGTATAACAGAAAATTTGCTATCTGAATCATTTTTCAGTGTGCACTAAACACCTCCACATCGTCACGCAGCCATCACCAGCATCCGTCCAGAACTTTCTCATCTTGCATAAATGAAACTCTGTCCTTCCTAAACACTCACTTTCTACCCCACGTAGCAGCTGGTGCCCCCATTCCTGTCTCCATGAGTGTGGCGGCTCTGGCCCCTCACGTGGGTGCAGTCATAGTCCTCGTCCTTCAGCGGCTGGCTCTTTTTGCTGAGCACAGTGTCCCTGAGGTTCATTCACACTGTGGTATCTATCAGACTTGGCTTCCTTTTTTTTTTTTTTAAAGATTTTATTTATTTATTTGACAGACAGAGATCACAAGTAGGCAGAGAGGCAGGCAGAGAGAGAGAGGAGGAAGCAGGCTCCCCACGGAGCAGAGAGCCCAATGTGGGGCTCGATCCCAGGACCCTGGGATCATGACCTGAGCTGAAGGCAGAGGCTTTAACCCACTGAGCCACCCAGGCGCCCATTGGCTTCCTTTTTAAGGCTGGATAATGTTCCACTGCCCGTGTGGACCACACGTGCATGATCCATTCACCCTTCAGTGGACACGGACTCCTCTGCCTTTGACCGTGGTGAAAATCGTGCTCTGACCATGGCTGTGCAAACCTTTCTTGAAATCCTGTTTCTGTTCTTCCGGGCATGTGCGTGGGCTTGGGTGTGCTTTATCATGCCATAACTCTGTTTTCACCTCTTTAAGGAACCGCCTTATGGTTTCCATACCCCGTTTTCTTTTCCTCCCAACAGCGCACAAGTGTCCCCATTTCTCTACATCCTTGCGAACACCTGTTGTTTTCTGATTTTTTTGATTGGCGCCATCCTAAGGGATATGAGGGAGGACATGCATATTTTGACATTAATTGCCAAAATATTTAGGAAAAAAACAATGCTTGGCATTCTTACCAACACTGGAGAGAGCAGCCTTTTGCACCGTCCTCATGAATGTATCCTTATTTTCTCTTTGCCAGTTTTTTTGGATGGACATTTGCAAGAGGAAGAAGCATGGGCATGAAGAGTGGGGCTTAAGGGACCGTGCCTACCTGCCCACAAGAAAGACGCACCTGGCAATGACCGCACTCCCAGCTGCTTGGCCCTCTCTGGGTTAAGAACCCTGCGTTCACCAGGTCTGAATCATGCTTCTGAATTACAGTTTCTGAGTTTTCTTTCGGGGATGCGCACACTGAAACCTTCACAAGGGGTGGGAGAGGCTTCTCTGAGGACCAGGAGGTAAGCCGAGTGTCCCCAGGAAACAAACCCAGGACCTCTAATACCTTCACAACTTAAAACCCAGCCATAAACAAACTGTGTAACAGAACAGAGGGCCTTCTCCTGCCCCCAGGACAGCCCCCTGCCCCCTGCTAAAAAAGTGACAGGGATCATCTCAGGGTTCTTGACCCTGAGGAGATGTCCCTTCGCAAGGAGCCAAGGCTGCCATTTTGATTTCATTGCCAAGTTCTGGAAACTGGTGGTCCTTTCCATATGACGTGGAAATCAGCGGCTAACCAAGTTGACAAGGGGTGAAATAGACGAGAATGAGGCACGTGGTTATGCGGACAGTCTGCTGCCAGTGATTTGTCCCACGGAGCTCATGGTTAGCTAGTCATTTGACCCCTTGACTGATGCTCCCCCCACACAGTGAGAGGGGCTTCCATGCCTGCCCCCTCAGCTCAACGCCCTCCAGGGCAGCCCACCCCCAGAGGCCTCCTTCTGGAGGGATGCCTCCTTCCCCAGGGCTGTCCCTTCCACCCGGATGGGAAGGCCCACTCAGTCCGGGGCGGGGGTCATCTCCACACCTTCACGATACCGTCAGCCCTCCTCCCTCATGGCCTCCTCGCTACAGTGTAATTGCAACCCCAGACTCAACCCTAGTGGTGCTTTCGGCGTCCTTGGGGGATACGTGAAGAAGGGGGACACCTTCCTGTTTTAGCCCTGATATCATGGACAGGGATCCTTTTTGCCCTCTGTTTGATGCCACACTCTCACATTTTTGTGCCTTTTGTTGGTGATTTTGCTGTTTGAGGTGGCTCTGGGTCCAGCGCCGAAGAGATGTCTCCATCCTGAGCCGGGGAGCCGGGAAGTGCCCATAAAGTACGAGCATCTGACGACCGTCATTCAGGCCTGAGTTCCAGAGCTCTGGCTGTGAGCTCCAGGCCACAGATCAGCCACATCTATCAAATTGCATGTCTTTAAATAGAAAGACACAGAAGGCAAGGTCCTGTGCTGGTCGGCGGATGAAAATGTGGTGACCAGAGTCTTGGGGCATCTCCTCGGAATAGTGGTTCAGTGATCACTGATAACAGTGTTTGCAGCAACTTCGTGGAAATGACCACTTCAAGGAGCACTCCTAGTACTGTTAGTATTTCTAACACTTCTAGTACTTCTAGTGCTAGCTTTCCGCTCTGCCCTCTTCCTACCTGCCAAGGTACTTGCGGTGTACGTCCCAATCCCTTGACTAAATGGATCTCAAGATCTTTAGCTAATTATATAGGCAAATCTAATTATGAATAAGGTCATAGTCTGAGATTCTGGGTGGAAACATGATTTGGGGAGAGAGCAGTCAACCACCACCCTGTCCCATAGACGGCTGGCTTCCCAACGGTAGCAATCCCATTGGGTGTCTCTTCCATATCTGTCCCTCTTCTTCTTGGAGAGCCAGACCATAGTTTTGTTGTAATGGCAATAAGCTCAGCCTGAGGGAGGCAACGGGATCCAACTAGGGCAATCCTCTTCTCTGGTATCCCAGCTTCCCTCTAGACTGGAGGCGGGGGGCATGGGACTCAGTCTGGCCAGTGAAGCTTATGTGCTGGGGGAGTTTCTGAGAAAGTTAGTGCTTTCCTGTAGCAAGGAATGGATGTGGTTAGCCCCTTTCCCTGCCTCTTTCTGCCTGGATGGCAAATGTGATGACTGGTTCTGCAGCAGCTGCTTGCCACAATGAAGAAGCAAGGATCGGGCAACAGCTCATTTGATTGGGTGGCCAGTGGAAATGACAGAGAGAGACTTGGTCTATAAAGGCATCGCTGAGCAGCCAGACCTGCCTCCCATGTTCTTCTTATGTGAGATAAACAGGTTCCTGCAGTCTGGACAGCTACTTGTCCACCAAAACCTTCCTCCTTCTTTCTGGACACACAGTTTCCCATCTGCTACTGCAGGTAGACGTGGTGTGTGACTGGGGTTGAGCCAATGGAATGCAAGCAGAGTGATGGGCACCACTTCCAGATCTGGCCCCCGGACACCCCTGTGGTGCCTCCTAGCCTCTTTGCCCTTTGCCTGCTGGGGGTGTGTGGTACGGCCAGGCTCAAGGGGAGTGGAGGCAGCTGGCCTCTGAGTTACTGACGGCCCAGCCATCAGAAGTACCTGCCTCGGACAGCTGGAGGAACAAGGAATCATCTTCTATCTTGCCAGAGTCATTATGCATCGTGAGGTCAGTTCTTGCAGTCCGTGAGGGGCTAACAAAAATGAGCTTTGTGTTTCCACCCCAGGGACCTCTGCAGGCAGTGGAGTCCCCAAATGCAAGGTGGTCTCTGCCGGAGGAAGCTTTCTGATATGGGCCCCTGAGACCCGGCTCCCTCCTCACAGCTGGAACCCTTCTTTTGGATGGGTGGGGTCAGGACTCCTGGGGTCAGGACTCCTGGGATGGCACTGTTCAGGGCTCAGTACCTTGTAAGCACTCAGCAAACAGGAGAGATTCTTGGTGGTGGCATTACCTTAAGTGTCCCGGCAGAGCCTCAGGGAGGCCTCAGAGTCCTTCTGCTGGGACATGGGATGTCCCTGAGAACTTGGCCTGTCAGCGGTAGATGGACCTTCAGGGAGGGGTGGTAGTGACAGGAAGGAGACAGCATTGAAAGGAATGCTTCTGGAATGGCAAGGCAGGTCACCAGCTGTGACTGTGGAGTGGGGCAAGAGGGTGGCCCTTGGGTGTGATCAGTAATACTCGGCCTTCTTTGGGGTGGAGGAGCCGAGGTACAGAGTGGGTGAGTCCAAGGAGGGAGAGGGCAGGATGGAGGTGGGGCTCGGGGTTCCTAACCCAGCTCACCGGCTTGTTTCCCCCGAGATGATGGGACGCTGAGGAGTGTCTTATCTTCTGCAGGGACGGGAGGGGCACTGCGACCTGGGGACATGGGCCCATGACAGGCCCAGGGGACACAAAGCAGAGACTGGCTCTGAAGGCGACTGGCCGGGGAAGGCCGGCGGCCGTAAGTAGCAGGCGGCTGGCCCGGTTGGTTTCTCCTGCGGTGATCCCTGCAGGTCCCGCCGGAGTCCTTTTCCTCTAAGAAACCACTGCCCCGAGTGCGTGCTGGCCCCAGCCCCCCGCCGCCTGCAGGGCAGCCCTTCTCTGTTTAAAGTTCCAGCTTTCAAATGTTCTCAATAAAACGTTTATATATATCATGCAAGGTACAAATAAATATTTTAATGTAATTGGAAGAATGCAGAGAATTGTAAAAAGTTATGGAAGTCTTACTTCTGATTGGTGGAGACTCAATGAACTCCAGTTTGATGTACTCTAATTTACAGGCGTGCAAAGCCCACTCTCGGGCACAGAGTGCGCCTGTTAATGCTGTAATGATGTTTAAATGCTGACAAATGAACTGCTTGGGCCACACCTTCGGCACCGAGGAAGGACTCGTTAGGGCTGGAAAGACTCCTTGTGCAGGCTTTTCTTCCTTCCTCTTGGCTGCTGGGGCAAGGAAGGGGCAGAGGGGAGAGTGGGGCAGTGGCCCTGGGGCTTCCCGAGGGCCAAGGTGTGGGCACCTGGGGAAAGCGTGGTGTTGCTTCCTTTTCACTCTTGCCCCTAATTATGGACTTTCTCATTAAAATAACAAGGACCATGTTAGCCAGAAATGCCAGCACATGTTTTTACTTCTCTCAGCTGATGGAAACCACATGTAGAACCTACCCCTTCCTTTTTTCCCTCCAAAATGCAAATGGGGAGAGCAGGTCCAGGGGTCCACCTCTTTGCTCAGTGCGGAGCTCAGACTCCAGACTCCGGGGAGCCCCTTTGCTTCCCTGTGCCAGGATGCTGAGCAGGCTTCTTCAGGCACCTCCTTGGCTGGTCCTGCTGGGGAGGTTGGCCTGAGGGGGGCGCTGGGCTAATTTTAACCTCCTGATGGATCACACATGGCTCCTAGTTGCCAGGTCCCCCTCTACTCGCTGGGGCGGTGCATTTTCCCATGGCAGGCACAACGCAGGCAGACCTGCCTGGTTATTTATAAGCTCCCCGAATGCCGGAGCGCCACGAAAGATCCACTCCCCCGCTCACAGGAACATATTTTCGGCATAACTCATCACTTTGAAGATGGGTCCAAACTTTTGTTCACATTTATTGACAGGAAGTTGTTTTTCAAAGCTCCAGTCAGCAGGCGGGCCCCTCGCCAAGCGGCTGCGGCTCCTTCTCGGACTGGAGGGCTCCAGGGACCCGAGAATTGTGCCTGCCCACC
Source organism: Neogale vison (assembly GCF_020171115.1). Lineage (NCBI taxonomy): Eukaryota > Metazoa > Chordata > Mammalia > Carnivora > Mustelidae > Neogale > Neogale vison. The sequence continues at coordinate 45,313,681 of NC_058093.1, forward strand.
CCCCCCACCCAGATGTGCCTGGAGGTTAAACAGGACTAGCACCCCCCTCCCCACTGCCGCCCTTTGTAAGGGCTCTTCCTTTTTTAACGTTTTCCCTTTCTTTTTGAAAAGGAAAACCATTTATTGGAGTGTAAGAGGTTTCTTGCCTCTGAAATTCTTCAAGGCTGGCAGGGTTCTCCCTGACTCTGTCCTGTGTTGGCCACTGTCTGTGGGCTCCCTCCTGGATGGATCTTCTCTGGCCAAGTGTTCCCTTCGCCCACACCTCTGGGCTTGAGAGGGATCAGGAGGCTGCTGAGGCTGGACTCCTGTGGAGTCTGTTCTGGGCCCGCTGGACCCCGCTGTGGATGGGTTGTGGCGGGGCTCAGGGTCCAGACTTCAGAGTACTCTCTGCAGACCTCTCTGCCCTCAGTTGGGCAACGGGAGTTGTTGGGCAGGTGCCCAGCCCATGGGGCCGCCTGGAGGAGGCTCAGCCCTATGGGCTCTTGCCTGGCTTCTGCCTCGCTGTCCACACTCTTCCTGCAGGACTGATCTAGAGGCCGTGCTGTCTTGGTCCCCTGGGCCTCAGACCTCCCAGTCTAGTCCTCCACAGGACAGCTCTCCGGATGCCCCACAAATGTCCCCAGATTGTTCAGCCCCTACAGAAGGGTTCATTTCTCCCTTCACCGGGATCCCTGGGACCCCAGCCAGAAGCCCAGGACGCCCCAGTTTCCCATCCATACCTGGTTGCCAAATGTTACTTGTTACCTTCTTCCCTGCCCCACATCCCCCATGACCCTTTTCAGGTGCTCACTTCCCTTCTGGATTGTTCTCCAACCTTAGAGGTTTGCTTCTCTGGGCCTCAGACTATTGCCCTGTACACTGGGGGGTCACACAAGTGACCCTCACAGGGGGTGATGGGCATCTCATGAATCAATACTTAGGAAGTGCTTGGAACAGCTTGCAGGGGCTAGACGAGGGGTCGTGTTGTGATTTTCTCAAAGGTCTCTGTCACCTTCCTGCTCTCACCTGGTCCATGCCTCCTGCAACCCCCAGGAGGATCCTTCAAAAACACACAGTGATTCCACCGTCCTGATGTTTCCTCTCAGCAACTGCTCTCCAGACCCGGTGGGGTTTCTCCCTCCTCCCTCCTCCCACCTCCCTCCTCCCACCTCCCTCCTCCCTCCTCCCCTCTTCTTCGTCCATCCTCTGCATGGGCTGCAGGTCTCAGGGGCACCTAGTATGCACAGGTGGACGAGATCCTGGAATAGGCTGGGGTGACGTGGGAATTAGAGATTAGGGGGTCGTGCTCCCTGTGGTGCACCCTCACCTGAGTCTTCTGATCCTGCCCAGTGAGGAGTCAATTTTTTTTGTTGTTGTTCTGTTTCTAGCTTTGACAGTGGCCCAGACCCCGAAGTAGACCCATGTCTTTCTGCATTGCTATGTCTCTAAACTTCTGAACCAGGATGGCGCTGAGAGCTAGCATTATGGGGAGCAGCGGGGAGGCAGCAATGGTGGGAAAAGGTTCTAGGGACCATTTGAACTTGGAAGAACTAGCGGAGGCCGAGGCTCAGGGCTGGGCAACCAGGGCCAGGCCTGCTGTGTGGACAGTGCCTCATGCTTGGGTTAGGCCGCCACCCAGAGCCAGTGGGGTTCTCCTTCCTGTAGCTCTGCCCATGAATCCTGCAGCTGCTTGCTGCTGGGTTGAGGTGGTTTGGTTCTGGAGACATTGGCCTTGGTGTAGGAGGCTGGACTGCAGGTGCTAGGTGTGGCCAGAACTGAAATGGAATGTCCCCTACTTACAGGTTGGTTCCTTTAGTTTTCAAGTATTAGCCCTGGGACAGAAGGCCCTGGTCTGCTGAGAGCCTCTGCTGAGCGTCCCGTGCTTGAAAAGAGCTAGGGGCAGCCAACACTGACCAGCTGGTCAGCAGCAAACTCTGCACCTGATGTGGGGCGGTCTGCCCGCCCGCTTTGTGTTCCAGCCTGTTCATCTGGGAAGGTGTGGTGGGGTGGGCTGGTCCCAGGCCCATTTGAAGCAGGGCTTCAGGCCCCTGGCAGAGCCTGCTGGTGCCCTTCGAACATGGGAACTCATGTGCTGCTGAGGAGAAGGTGGCTGTAACGGGGACCTGGTGGATCTGAGGGCCCACCAGCCTCCCTGGGACGGGCCTCCCTTGGATCTGTGAACTCCGGGGGCCAGAGAACACACAGCTGCTGGCGTACGACTGGGATGGAGGGTGCAGCTGGTGCCCTGGCACTCCTGTCCCCCTCTCTCCCCACTGCCAGCCTCTTATTGGGGGATCTGTGGGCTCAGCACTGTGCAGCTCCTCCAGAGGATGCCTCCTGCCCCCACTCACGGGGCCCTGCTGCCCCGCCTTTCTCTTGGCACGGCAGCACGGCCCTCTCTGGTCCTTTTCATCACTTTGGGGGGTACGCTGTCCACATTCTCAGGTGGAAATATTTAAGGCCCGTCCCAACAGCCACCCCTCCGGATTTCCCTACCCCAGCGCCGTGCCCCCTGCAAATGGGGCCCACATGTACAGCGATGCAGGATGGAGACAGGCCCAGCCTGCCAAGAATGTGGTGGGAAGCCTCCCCGGGTGCAGGGATGCCTTGAAGGGAGCTCTGCGTGAGCCCACGGGGAAAGCAGCGTCTTCCTCCCGCCTGGAGCCACTGCAGGAGACCCCCTTGGAGTGGGGGGCCTGCCACGGCTGCCAGATGCTGCAGAGTGGTGTGGGGACAGGAGGAAGAGGGGCCAGGAGTGGGGGTGTGCACTGCGTGGCCCCTGCTGGGGCTGTGGAGTGGCCCCTCTCAGTAGGCTTGCTTCAGTTCCTGGAAAAGTCAGACTTGGTCTCCCCAGCCCCCCTATCCCAGGCTGAAGGAAACTGAGATGCCCTTCCTAGTCCCTGGGACACCATGTGGACCTTCCCTGGGTCCTTGGCTGGCCGGCAGGTGTGGGCGCCATATGGACTTCCTACCCCTGTTCCCGCTTGCATTTGTCTTAAAATTGCTTTAAAAACTGACAGCCTTGAAACTCACTACATTTGGTTCCATTTGATCCTCATAGTAACTCTAGGACATGAGTTGAATCCCTATGGGAGAGGCTCATGGAGGATGACTTTCCTGAGTTTTCGGGGTCTTGGTGGCCGTGGAGGCATCTGAACATGTCTTCTCAGCCCACGGCCACCCTCTACTTTTCCTGTTTGTGACTGCCTTGGAGACTGGTCTGTGCCTTGTCTATCCCTTTGGTTCCAGGTCTGGAGAGAAGTGGCCAGAGATTCAGGTGGGAAAATTGCCTGAGCTGGGCTTGAACATAATAGGGGCAGGGAGGCTGGGAGCCCTCCTCTTGGACCACCAGCTAATCTGAGCTAGGACTCAGGTCAGCCCACAGACATGCCCCTGCCCCTAGCCTGGACCTCTGCTGGAGGGGATATCCCAACCATCCACTCCCTGGGTGGGGGACAGATGGTTGAATCAGTGTTTGAATGAATGTGAAGAATTCATGTTCACCAAAGAGCCCGGCCTGGCCACAAGCCCATGCATCTCTATCCCATCATTACGGCCCCTTTGGGGGAGCGTGAAATCAAGCCAGGAGGGTGAGTGCAGAATTCCTTGGAAGAAAGACACATACATGCACCGTCACTTGCTTTTTCTGGCCACTCCCATCCCAGTGACCCAGTGGCTGCCTGCCCATCCCTGACATGTTGCACTTGGACCCACCACTCCTACTTCATTACCCGATAGCCAAAGAAAACCAGCCAGCAACCACCATAGCCCTGGTCAGAGGAAACCTCCTGGACCCTACTGTGGGTCTGTCCCCCAGCTTGTCCATGTCTGCTGGGAGAGTCTGGGACTTCTGTTCCTCCACTGGCTCTTGCCTGTGGCTTTCCTAAGCCTCACCTCTGGAGAGGAGTCCCATGTTCAGGTCAGCCCCTGTCCCAGCCAGGGAGGCATGAAGGGGCTGGCAGTCAGTTCTTCCCCATGGCTAACCTCCTGTTGATGCACTAAGACTTCCAGTTTTTGATGGGGAAAAGCCAGGAAGTCATGACTCAAAGAGCAAAACCTCTACTAATGGAAGCCAGTATTAGCTCTTTCTCCTTGAGGAACAATTTCAGCCAATGCATCACCCCAGACAGATTGGGTCATTCTGAGTTATGGTACAATGAAAATCATTCCTGCCAAGAGAGAGCAAATGCACATGAAAGGTGGGGTGAGTCAACTAGCTCTTTATGTCCCCGGCAGGAGTGAGGAACCTCCTCCCACCACGTGAACAGCCTGTGACATGGGTGCCAGCCTCGGGCAACTCTGGACCCCAGCACATCCCCCCAAGACCATGCAGTATCCAATGTCATCAAGCCCCACCTTCTCAGACCCATCTCCCCATGCCTGGACACCTCTGGCTCTCTTCTCTTCTTTATTTCCAGTTTCTAGACAGTCCACCCTTGACCTAGCATCACTTGGCTGGAAATCGCATAATTTCCATGTTAGGACAATATTTTAAAAGCTGTTTGATCTAACTTTCAATGTTGCTTGAGCTCCTATAGGTGGTGTCTGGGATGGTGTGACAGCAGGAGAACAGGATCTGGCTCTTAGCCTGATTTATAAGAATATACGGATGCTATTTTCTTTCTGTTAAAAATAGCTGAGTACTAAGGCTGCTGACCACAAAATACCAACTGGGGCAGGTCAGTTGTTTAACCCCTGAGCCTCATTTATAAGGCTTACATTTATGTATACCCCTTACATTTATAAGGGGTGGGGCATGGTGGCAGCAAATTTCTATGAGATAAGGTACATGGAAATGCTCTTTAAACTATAAAAATACTGACACACTTAAAAATTGTTATGACCCAGGTATTGTACACACAGCACTTCAGCAGGAACTAACATCTCTCATGTTCTAGAAACACCAAAAAGAACAAAATTCTAGCATTGTGAAGGATCTGAGAGACCACCACCTTATTAGCTGCTCTATTTCCTCTCACAATTATTTTTGGCATCTCAGAGTTCACTGACATAAGTAGATTATTTCTCCCATGCCTCCATGTCTCAAGAATTACAGTGATAGAAAAACCTTGATGGCAAGATTGGGGATCAGTGGCCTAGGAGTGGGATGAGAAATTTTCCTCACAATGGGGGAGGCCCCATTCCCTGCGTCACATGTATTTTCCATGAACAAACCAGGGACGGGTTGATGGGGATGTTAGAGTTTGTTTTGTGATGTTTAAAATAGTTTGGTGTTCATACATATTTTATGTTTCTGGTGATACTGATGAATCAGAAACATGAACAATATCTTGATGCAAAATGTCTAGAAATGTTGGTTAAAATATAACAAATATATTAATGCCACTAACGAAAGGTAAAAGCCCTTTATCAACAGGGCCCAAACCAAAAAGGGAATGGAAATGAGGAGTATGGGGCTGTGCTGGGGGAAGCCTGTGGGGTGGCAAAGAGGGGGTTCAGATGGCTTTGTACATCTTTGAAACTAGTGAATTCTTGGATTTTAATGGTTGTGTGGAAAGAGGAGATGAATCTTCGGACTCATAAGAGACTGGAGGTTAAAGCTGAGATTCCTGCACAAGTTTTCCTGTTCCTTTGACAAGGTGGACAAAGGAAGAGTCCAGGCATAGACCCAAGGAGATGACAGAAAGTGTTATAGCCTTGGTCTGGTTCTGCAGAGAAGGAATGGAGATTTGTAACCAGTGGATGCCCTCAAGTGTATGTGGGGCTTAAACCTATCCTACCTGTGTGGCACATAGCAGCCAGTCTGACAGATGGAGAAGGAATTAACCCCAGGCAGGTAATAATTCTGGAACAAAACACACACACTGGTGGGCAGATGCAAAGAGCTGACCTCAGCGAAGTTGAGTTTGAGTCCCAAAGTGTCAATCTGAAGGGAAAAATAAACCCTAAGTAAGTTTGTAGATATAGCAAACAGTAGGAGCAGGCCCCTAGGAGCTTCAGGAAACAATGATCAAATAAGGATTATAAAAGAGTTGTGTTTAAAGACACAATGGAAAAATAAAAATAAAAAAAACAAGGGAACTTTAATTTATTATTTATTTAAAAAATCTAAAAAGAATTTTTTTTATTTGAGAGAGAGAGAGAGAGAGAGAGAAGCAGACTCCTTGCAGAGTAGGGAGCACAATGTGGGCCTTGATCCCAAGACCCCGAGATAATAACCGGAGCCAAAGGCAGATGCTCAACCAACTGAGCAACCCAGGTTCCCCCAGGTGGGAACTTTTAGGAATTAAAAATATAGAGACTGGAATTCAACAAAACCATGAATTTTAACCCCTGGTTAAAAAGCAGAGTTGATAAAACTAAATAGAGAATTAGCAAAGTGGAATGTTGTTGTAAGCACACAGAAGTAAAGAAATGGAATTTTAAAAAAGATTTTATTTATTTATTTGACAGACAGAGATACAAGTAGGCAGAGAGGCAGGCAGAGAGAGAGAGAGGAGGAAGCAGGCTCTCTGTGGAGTAGAGATCCCTATGCGGGGCTTGATCCCAGGGTCCTGGGATCATGACCTGAGCCAAAGGGAGAGGCTTTAATCCACTGATCCACCCAGGTGCCCCTAGAAATGGAAAATTTGGAGGCAAGGTTAACAAATATCGAGAACAGGCTATGAAGGTCCAATAAAAGCACAATAGGGGTTCCAGGTGGAGACAATAGAAAGGGAATGAATCAATATTCAGAGAGAATTTTCCAAAATTGAAGACAGCACTGGATTTGTTGACTCAGGGAAAACAATAGGTCTAAGAAGGAAAAATAAAAGGAAATTTACACCTTGGTATGTAACAGTAAGCTATGTAAGAATGCCAAAGACAATGGAACGCCTTTAAAGCATGCAGAAATAAAAGATTATCTATGAGGGAATGTTAATTAATTTGGCTGCCACTTGTCAATAGTAACCAGGAGACTGTGAAATTGCGTCTTCAAAGTGCTGAGAGAAAACAGAAACCTCTTCATAGCTAAACTGTCATACAAGAATTACAGAGAAATGATGAAAACAAAGAGAATTTATCACTAGCAGATTCTCTAAAAGAACTTCTAGGGATGTCCTTTAACAAACAGGAAATTGAACCCAGAAGGAGGGAGTGAACTCTAAGGAGAATGGTGAGCAAATAAATTAGTAAACATATGGATAAATCTAAGTAAAGACTGATGATGAAGGCAATAATAATATCAATAACTTATTTTAAATATCTAAAAATATCTAGGATCTGAAATATTGGATTAAGTAATATGTAAAATGGGAGAATAATCCAAGAATTCTAAAATCTTTGAATGATCATATGAACAAATGGATTAACTTTAGACTTTATCAAGTACACATGTTGGAATTTTAATTATGACTATTAGGAGAATGGAGTAGAATTTGTAACTCTTAAAGCAGTAGAGAAAAAAAAGAAAAAAGGGGGGAAAAAGAAACTCTCTAGTCTTATAGGACTATAGGACTATTGAAAAAAGCAAACTTTTTCTATCAAGAGCCTGATAGTAAATATTTTTGACTTTGTGCGCCATATGGTCTCTGTTGCAATGATTCAACTCTGCCACTGCAGCATGAAAGCAGATTTTGGGAAGATTTTAGCAAATGGGTGTGGCTGCTTTCCAACACAGCTTTATTTACAAAAACAGGCACTGGACTGGATTTGGGTTGAAGGCTAAAGTTTGCACACCCTGCTCTAGAAGATAGGAAAGGAGATACGATCTAGGAAGGTAGAAAACACAACAATGACAGAAACAATTCAAATAGGGTAGTAACTGCAGAAATGTAGGTGGATTGAATTTGCTAGGTAAAGGCAGAGGCTAACAGATTAGATATATTTAAAAATACACAATTTTGTGCTTTAAATATGACAAATACAGCACAAGATAAACAGAAAGGTGCAAAGTAGGAATGGGGAAACATACTGGTGCACCAGGTAGATGTACTCAGCTCATGCCATCCCTTTTCATGATCTCTGCTCTAATGTGCTCCTACATGATCACCTGATGTACTGTTTCTGATGCCAAATGGTGAAAACAACTTTCTCCAGTGCCTGTACTGGCAATCCTTATTGGTGTTCTTCCACTCAAATTTTTATATACACCAATCAAAATCTAACAGAATTTATTTATGTATCTAAGTTTCTACATATTTAACTGTAACCTATCTATTTAACCTCTCCTGTCCTAGCCACCCACTTATCTCACTATTGTTGGATCTCAAGCACTTAGTCCAATGCCTAGCATATGTTTGCCAAATATTTGTTGAATGCATAAAAGCATAAATACCAATTTCCTTCTCTTATTTTCTGTTATCTAAAACAATTAAAGCATACCTTAAACTAATGTAATGTTACATGTCAATTACACCTCAATTAACAAAAAAGTTCTTAGTGCCAATATGGTTTTACAATGTGGCATTACTCAGTCCAAGTGTAGCTAGCTATCCATGTGATTCAGGATATGCCTGCATAAGAATTTTTCAAGCATCATTCAAATGAACAAGACACAAAATAGTACTATGAGTAGTGTTGTGAATTTACTCATATAATACACCAATGTGCAAATGAAATGTTTATTTTTTTCTGCACAGATTTACAGGGTAAGGCCATATAGCACTCTTCAGTTATTACAACAATCTCTCAGCTTCTACTTGAATGACTGAGACAGACTTTCCATCTTTAGAATGTCACCATCCTTGCCCTGCTTTCCTCTGAGTTGGCAATGGAGACTGGGGACAGGTGTATGGCAGATCTTTTTGGATCCCCATCTCAAAATAAGAAGAGCCATATATGAAAAACCCACAGTGAACATTTTACTCAATGGCAGAATACTGGAAACTTTCCTTCTAAGATCAGAACAAGATAAGAATGCCCACTCTCACCACTTCTTTCCAACATAGTACTGGAAGTCTTAGCTAGGGCGATCAGGCAAGAAAAGAAGTAAGTCATCCAAATTGGAAAGGAAGAAATAAAATGAACTCTTTTCACAAATGATAGGAACTTCCATGTAGAAAACTTTAAAGATTCCACACAAAAACCTGTTAGGTTGAGTAAATGAATTCAGCAAAGTAGCAGGATGCAAAGTTAACCCACAAAAGTCAGTTGCACTTCTGTACACTAACAATGAACAATCTGAAAAGGAAATCATGCAAATCATCTTATTTAAAGTCACATCAGAGAGAATAAAATTCTTATGAATTAACTTAACCTAAGAAAATAAAGACTCACAGTGAAAACTGCAAAACATGGCAGAACAAAATTAAAGAAGATATAAATAAATGAGAACACATCCCATGATCATGGATTGGAAGATGTAATATTGTTAAGATATCAACACTACCCAAAGCAGCCTACAGACTCAATGCAATCCCCAGTTTTTACAGATATAGAAAAACCCATTCTAAAACTTATATGGAATCTCAAGGGCCCTAAATAGCCAAAACAATCTTGAAAAAGAACAAAGCTAAAAGACTCAGACTTGAGATTTCAAAAAGTATAGGTGGGAAATTAGATGAACAAAATTAGGAAAAATGGAAAAGTTTATACAAAGCGGTAAATGGCTAACTCATCAGAAAAAAAATTCTCTAAAGGACTTTCTTAACAAATCAATCACCAATAAACCTAAAAAAAACTTGTTACAAAGCTACTGTAATCAAAATAGTGTGGTACTGGTATCAGGACAGAACATAAGCCAAAGAAATGAAATTGCTCAGAAATAAACCTTTATGTATATGGTCAAACGATTTTGGACACAAGTGCTTTTCAACAAATGGCTCTGGGAGGAATGAATATCCACATGCAAAGAATAAAATTGGACCCTTACCTCACACCATATACAAAAATTAACTTGAAGGCCTAGATGTTGACCATAAAACTCATAGAAGAAAACACAGGGCAAAATTTTCATGACACTGGATTTGGTAATAATTTCTTGGATATGAGGCCAAAAACACAGGAACAAGAGATAAAACTAGACACATTAGACTTTATGAAAAAAAGTTAATCTTCTACATAAAAAGGTACTAACAACAGAGTAAAAAAGACAAACCTCAAGATGGGAGAAAATATTTGCAAATGATAAATCTGAAATACACATGGATATAGATAAAGAGTTAGTATTCAGAAAATATAGGGAACTCCTGAAACTCAACAACAAAAACCAAACAGCCCGATTAAAAAAATGTCAAAGGACTCGAACAGATACTTCTCTAAAGAAGATGTACTAATGGCCAGTAAACACATGAGAAGTTGCTCAACATCACTCATCATTAGGGGAGTGCAAATCGAAACTACAATGACATACCACCTCACACCCACTAGGATGTCCACTACCATAAAAATAGAAAATGAATGTTGGCAAGGATGTGGAAAAAATGGAACTCTCATGTATTATTGGTGGGAATGCAAACCGGTGCAGCTGCTGTGGGAAAAAGTCTGGTACATACTCAAAAAATTAGACATAGAATTGCCATATGATCCAGCAATTCCACTTCCAATTAATACTCGAAAGAATTGAAAGCAGAGCTTTGAAGAGATATTTGTACACTCATGTTAATAATACCATTATTTACAATCTTAGGTGTCCATCAATAGAGGAATAAGCAGCATGGGATCTATCTACACAATGGAATATTATTCAGCCTTAAAAAGGAAGGAAAGTCTGACATTTTCTACAACATAGATGAATCTTTTTTTTTAAATTTTATTTATTTATTTGACAGAGAGAGATGACAAGTAGGCATAGAGGCAGGCAGAGAGAGAGAGAGGAGGAAGCAGGCTCCCTGCTGAGCAGAGAGCTTGATGCGGGACTCGATCCCAGGATCCTGAGATCATGACCGGAGCCAAAGGCAGTGGCTTAACCCACTGAGCCACCCAGGTGCCCCATAGATGAATCTTGAGGACATTATGCTTAATGACATAAACCAGTCACAAAAGGACAAGTACTGTATGATTCCATTTACATAAGGTACTTAGAGTCATCAAAATCATAGAGACAGAAGTAGAATCATGGTTGGCAGGGACTGGGGAGAGGGTGGGGTGGCAAGTGATTGTTTAATGGCTATAGAGTTTTAGTTTTATGGGGTGAAAATAGTTCTAGAGATATATTAGTTCTAGAGTGGTGATGATTGCATATTACCAATGTATTTAATGACACTGAACTATACACTTAAAAATGGTTAAGATGGCAAGTTTTATGTTATGTGTATTTTACCATAATGAAAAATGGGGGAAAATGAAATTATACAGGTCATATTTTCAAATAATGATATGTAGAATTACAAATAAATAAAAAATTATATCCCCAAATCCAACATCTTTTTTTTAATTTTTAATTTTTGATAAACATATATTTTTATCCCCAGGGGTACAGGTCTGTGAATCACCAGGTTTACACACTTCACAGCACTCACCATAGCATATACCCTCCCCAATGTCCATAACCCCACCCCCCTTCTCCCAACCCCCCTCCCCCCAGCAACCCTCAGTTTGTTTTGTGAGATAAAGAGTCATTTATGGTTTGTCCAACATCTTTTTCAAAAAGATTTCATTTATTTATTTGAGAGAGAGAGAGTGAGCGTGAGTGGTGGGAGGGACAACGGGAGAGGGAGAAGCAGACCCCCCAGCTAAGCAGCTAAGCAGGGAGCCCAAGGCAGGGTTTGATCCCAGGACCCTGGGATCATGACCTCAGCTGAAGACAGACACTTAACTGATTGAGCCCCCCAGATGCTGCCCAAGCCCAGCCTCTGGAAAATAATATATACATACATATACACATAAAAAATAATTGATTAACCAACAGATAAGTATTTGATTAAAGAGGAAAGGGTCATCCCAAATGCAGGCTATTAAAAAAATAATTACAATGACAATACTACATATTGGAGAGTATAGAATGTGTCCAAACTGGACTCAGAAAAAAACCCAAGTCTTAAAATATTTTGTTCATTCTTGTTGTCATTTTTATTAATAGCTACAGTTGATAAAGTGTGGACTATATTTCAAGCACAGTGATAGGTTTTGTGTATGCATTATCTGAATTAATCACTTTCTGAATTTTACCATCGATGTTAAGTAATTAGCATGAGGGTGAATGAAAGATGTCTCTGAGTCAAGGGACGAGTAAAAGGGCATCATAATATCCTCAAAGAAGACTCATAAAACATACAAAAAGAATGAATTAAGATGGAAAATGGGAGATAATGGATGTATAAACAGAAAAACTGAAATTGATTAATCAGTCCCAAAGCTGGTTCTCTGAAAAGATGAAAACAACAAGTAAACCACTGAGAATCCTGATTATTTAGAAAACAACGAAAAAGTACACATCACTGGGATTTATCAAAGGGACCTAAAAGATCCAGTGGAAATATAAACAAATGTTATAATAGCCTCATGCTACCACATTTGGAAAAAAAGAATCTCAAAACAAAAACTTCTTTAAAACAACACATTGCTAACACAGATTCTGTAAAAAGGAAACAGTTCGTAAGATTCAGGGCTGCTTCCTGATGCCTCCCACACCTGCCATCCCCCGCGTCTGTCCTCAGGCAGCCCAGCCGAGGGGGCCCTCACCAGGACTGTGACCTCACCTTCATCTGGAGCAGGGAAGGATGAGCACCCAGTGCTTAAAGCCAGGTAACAGACTAGCAAGAGTCCCCGGGTAGATGTTCACTTCACCGCCCACCGACTGGACTGCCCTTCCATGGAGAAAGGAGCGATGGCAATAGCCAGGAGTCCTTTGCATGGAAATGGAGCCCAGGGAAAGGAGGCTGTCTTCCCTTAGGCAACTGGACAGATAATGAAGAAGGAAGAAAGTAAAAAGAAAAGACAAGGCAAAAATCTATTTCCAAAACGTGGTCTTACTGAAATTTATTTTAAGCTTTCAAATAACACATAACTCCTGTGTTAAATAGTCTCCGTGAACATAGTAAAAATTGTAAATTAAAGTAAGTGGAAATGTTTCCCATTTCTTTTAGAACCAAACAGAATTCCTTCTCTGGATTTCTCTTACCAACACACATACTAAATTCCTATATAAAGAGCTGGGAGAGGAAGAGCAGTGGTCTTCGGGAAAAAACAACAACACTATCACCAAGAAGAGATTATTCAAGGAATAATTATTATTTTTCTGAAATCCAAATTTAATTAGGCATCCTTAATTTTTATTTGCCAAATCCAGCAACCCTACTGAGAAATCAAGTCAGATCTCTCCCATGGCACTCCCATGTTGGAGAATCACTCAGCACAGCAGGCTACAGGATGCCCAAGAACTTGAAATGTCCAGTGAGGTGGGAAAAGCTGGCATTTGTTCACCTGCCCAAAAGGATATCAGGGACTAATATAAGCCCACTGTGTGGCCACAGCCTAAAAAGCAGATTGCAATCAGATCCCCAGGTAGGGAAGCAGCACCTATAACTTGTTGTTCCTTCCCCAAAATAGAGCTCAAGTTTTGGTAAGTGAGGAGAAGGCAGTTATACTGCCCAGTGGACACTCCAAGGGGGAAGAGGGAGGGGGGTGAGGAGTAAAAGGGCAAGCCAGGATTCGTCCTCAGGTCAAAACCCACAGATCACAGCATGAGGGCAATTTGCCAGAATGGGTTGAGGTGGGGGTTGGTGGAGGAGAGCATTAAAAAGAATTAGAGATTAGATAGATTTTAATAACCAAAACTGACCAGAAAGTTAGAGAATCTGCCCAAGATGTTGTTAAGATATATGCTGCCATTTAGCTTGTGATTGGAGAAAAATAAAATCTTATCATTTAACTCAAAAGCCAATGTCTTGATGAATGATGAAATGCTAATGCTATCCCCATCATAATAAGAAAAAGCAAAAGAATGTTACCTTCACTGCTACTATTAAATATAGTTCTAGAATTGCTAGCCAATGCAGTTAGAAAAGAAAAGAAAAGAAAACAAGAGACAGTATACTGGGAAGGAGATAACAATGATTATTGGAAAATGATACAACTTTCTAAAAGAAAATTTATAAAAATGAGAGTTCAGGAAGCTACCAAAATAAATAGGTAAATATAAAAAAAATTCCTTCTGTTACACTGAGGTCTACAGATCACCAGAAAGCAACCAAATATGTTTTTAAGAGTCATCGACAAGAGTCAGAGGGATGAAATATTTTGAAATGTATTTGTGTGCATTCTTCTCTTGCATGTCTGGACCTCTTATCTCCTCCTTAGTCAGAGGCATCTCCTGCCCTAGAAAGGAAGGGAGAGAGATTGGGATTATTACAGATATTCATTTCCTATTTGAAAAGTAGGAATTTTGTATCTGCAGCAAGAAAGCAAGACTTTGTCAAGATGGAGAAGAGATTTCCTGAGTCGTTCTCCTGACTTAGCACTCAAGAGGCAATCTATCCAGTTTCTACATAAATGAGATCCTTCCTCACCTAGAGAAAGGACAAGAACTCCCCTTCCCATCAGGAGGAGGTTTGCAGGTAGGAAAATGAGAGCAAAGGAGTGGCAATAGGTGGACTGCAACTCCATCACCAGAAGGAGTGCATCTGAGAGGCTAGGGGGAACCGAGGTGGAGGAGCTCCAGTCTTCCTTCTTGGAACCCCAGAAGAAGAAGCCCTTCATGCTGACCATCATAGGTGGCCACATCCTTTGTAAGACGAACAGCATGACTGCAGGGAGCCTTCCTCAGCTTGGCTGTGCCATCAAAAACAGCCAGCATCCTTACCTGCCTTCTGCAGCATAATAGAATAGCACTGGATTCAGCACCAGCAGGCTGTCAGCAGGGGAGGGCTGAGGGCCTCTTTGCCTACTGCAAAGCTTCCAAAGGAAGCCAGGATGGACTATGATGGGTGGGTGTAGATGGTCTCTAATATGCAGCTGGAGTGGGTTGCAGGTAGCTCAGGTTGACAGAAGAAACCACCAGAAGCAGGACCCTGCATAAGAAGCAGACCAACGCTCACCCTGCCACAGCATTTAGAACCGCACACCAGCAATGCCCATGGGGAAGAGTGCAGACAGTAGGAGTCTACCTTGCAGGGGCTACCCTACAGACGCTGGCTGCTGATTTATATCCCTTTATTCCTAGTTCGTTGGGTGATTTTGTCACAAAAGAGTTGAATTATGTGAAATTTTTTTCCTGCATCAAATAAAATGATCCTGTGGGTTTTTCCCTTTGGTCTTGTCATATGGTTTATCATATTGACCAATTTTTAGATGTTGAGCCATCCTTGCATTCTAGGAGTAAATCCCACTTGGCTGTGGTGTATAATTCTTTTTAGATGTTGCCGGTACTTTGTTGGAGATTTTTGCATCAATGCTCATATGGGAAATTGGTCTGTAGTTTTCTTGCAGTGGTTTTGTCTGGATTTTTATCAAGGTCATACTGATTTCCTTCATCATTTCCTTTTAAATCCGTTGACCTATTATTCACTGTCTCCTATATGATCCATTTTTGTGAATGCTTCATGAGTTTGAAAAAATTGTATGTATTCAATGCCTAAAAGGTACAAATCTTAATACATCTACTAAAGGAGCCTTCTTATTTATATCATTTAAATCTTCAATATCAGTATCGAAGATTTCTTTTTGACTTGTAAGATGCTTAGTAATGTCCTCCACTAGAGGCAAGTTTTCTCAGTTTCTCCTTGTGTTATGAAGAGTTTACACTTCAATATTTTAGTTTTGTATTTTTTGGCTCAGAAATATTCATACTCATATCTTTATTTTACATTCTAACTTTCATTGGTTATAGTCAGATATGTTTGGTATTTAGTGGTATCTTTTGGTATCTAGTTATATTTTTATGAAAGTACTTGTGATTTTTCTCTATATTTAGAAAGTACACCGTACACCCTGTTTCATAATTTCATTTAAAAGTAATTTGTTTTACTTTTGTAATAGTAATACAGGTTTATTGTAGAAATTAGAAAATAAAATTAAATGAAAAAAATATATAATTCACCCATAGTCCCTCAAACCACTACTAACTTTGTTATTTCTTTCTTGAAGTTTTTTGTGTCTATAAAATTCATGTTTTTATGTGTGCTAGGAATTATATTATTCAGCTCCTGAATTTGTTTTCCATGAGCACAAACCCCAATCAACACTTAGATTTTTGGTATTAAATCTTTTTCTGGAACATGATTTTTAATGCAGTGTAATAGTCTACCTTATATGCGCACTATCCATTTTGGTCATCATGATTTTGGTTTTATGCTTTTTTAAAAATTATGGAGTTTTGTTTTAAACACATGCTTTCCCTTACTGCCTATTCTTTGAGCATTACTATGTTCTGTGAGCCATGGCACAGGGATGACCACAGAGACAGTCAGGAACGGCCTTACTCCCTCACTCCCACTGCCTCACTCTAACTAGTTGTTGAGCGCTTTTCTGATCTGAAAGCCACGGAGACCATCGCTGTTCCAGAGGTTCCCACCAGATCCCTGAACCTTCCTGTCTGTTGTTGGCTCCCTTACACACTTTGGACAGGTCTGCCAGAAATAAACAGGGGTGAGGAAACAACAAAGGGAAGAACGAGAAAACACAAAAAAGAGGCATAACACAAACTATAGAAAATTATTAGTCGAGTTGATTACAAAAAATGTAAATAACCTAAAATTCTCCTTTAAATGCATATTGAGTTAAATAACAAAATTCAACCACATATGTACAGTTATAGAGATACTTATAATACACACACCCAGTCATGATATTTTATCTTTTTTAAGGATTGCTGTCTCTGGCTTGCTGGTCTTTTTAATAAGTGTCTTTTATTATGTTCCTCAATGCAGATCCTGCAAACTCCAGTTTTCATTTCTCATATTGTTCCTGTGTGAATTTTAACGTCAAAGTTATATTCGCCTCCTACAATAAAAAATAGATGCAGTTGACTGGTAGAAGAAAAATGCTGTTTTTTCAGAGAATAATAAAGAAGTAGCATTTCATAACTAAAATTATTTATATCAGTTGTTTATAGTTGTTATACTCTATGCATAATTGTGTTCCTTTTTAAATTCCTTTTATTTCTGTGTTTTTCTCTCTTATCTAGCTAGAGATTTATGTCTGTTTCAAATTCTGCTTGTACTCGCCTTCTTCTCTTCACTTTTGTGAAGAGACCTTTATATTGTATATGGGTTATGGTCCTTTCTTTGCTCTGTTTGAATTTATTCTACTTTAAAAAATCTGCCTTTGGCTGGACACTCAGTTTATTGATTTTTAATCTGTTGTTTCTGTAAATGTCCAACAGAGACCCACATCAGCTGTATCCCAGCTAATGGCATTTTCATTATTAATTCTAAGTGTCAAAGCTCCCAGTTTGATTTATGATTTGACATGAGGTGGGTTTTTTTTTTTTTAATTCCAGTGTAGTTAACATACGGTGTTACATTGGTTTCAGCTGTACAATGTAGGGATTCAGGAATTTTGAACATGACTCAGTGTTCCTCAGGATGAGTGTTCTCTCAATCTCCTTCACCTACATCATGAGTTATTTTTAAAGAATTTTCTATATGTATGGGCTATAAAGAACATATCTTTCTCACTTAATTGCACTGTGTTCCAATAATGTGGACTGCATTAAAAACAGTCCTAGAAGTTTGCTGAAGCTTGCTTAGGGGCCTACAATGTGGTCTTTAAAATTATTTTTTCTTTGTAGAAGTTGAATGTACACTTCTTTTAGAACAAGTGCATTCTCTAACTGCTGTAGGCTGACTGCTATATATGTCCATGAATTAAGCTCGTTAATTATGTTCCGATCTATGTTTTGACGATTTCTTTTCCTGCTTGGCCTATTCACTGAGATGGTTATATTACTCCCACACTAAGTACGAATTTGTCAAAATTTGTTACGTATTTTGAAGCCATTTATGTCAGGTCTCCATAAACATGCAATAATTATTTTCTGGTGACTCAGACGTTTTATCCTTCTGTGGTGATCATCTCTATCTGTAATAGAAATTTCCAGGCTTCTTTCATCCAGTTGAGAGGTGGAGATGGCAGAGTGAGGAGAGTGTCTGTGGATAGAGAGATGTAAGTGGATTAGAAATATTGGAGTAACAGGACAGAACTTGTAGCTTCAGGTGAGGAGAAATTAAGTCCATACTGTGGCACAAGCTAATCGTTGTCACAACCACACAGGAGACCATACGACGTACTACCCTCATTGTGGAGGGGTAATGGTGTGGGGGCTGGCAGGGCTGCCTCTGGCTGTTCTGGGCCACAGATGGACTCTGTGAGCTCAGTGTGGGCAGCGAAGGCAATGGTTGGCTGGTTCGTGAGCAGTTACTGAGGGTTGAACAAAGATGGTTGGGACATCCACAGAGACTGTCCCCCAATGAGTACAGAAGCCATTTGCTCAGATGTGCAGCAGTGAGAGGCAACCACCAGCACCTGCACTTGGCAGAGATGCACGGGCAGGCAGGGGAACAGGGACAAAGGGAGGGCCCCCTGTGGGACCTGATGTGAGATGTTGGTGTGGGAAGGTGGAGGTAGGTTCACTCCAGGTAGGGATCCCATGTGACAGGAAAGCATTTTTGACTTTCGCTGGCTGGTACTGATTGGGAAGTGGGGGCAAAACTGAGGGATGCAGTGGGTCATTGCCCCGTCCTGGCCATTCTGGGCTGGTCACTATAGACATGTGGTTTGGCTTTCTGAGTTGGTCACTGCAAGGCTGTGGGTTCAAGTCCTGTTGTCACCCATGATCTGGCCACTGCTCACTTGTGTATTCAGTCTTGCCATAACCCCCCCCCCCGATTTAACATATGGCTTATTGCAAGAATTCCCCCCCCCCATTTTACTTTTTCTATAATTTAAATACAGAGTGATCTGTAGGAAGGAGTGATGACTGACAACTCCTTTGTTTCCTCTACCCTACAATCCTGGGAGATGAGGTAGGGCAGAGGTTCTCATCCCCACTGAGAGGCAGAGAGGCAAGCAAGTACCCAGTTGGGCAGAGACAGATCTGGAGAAACCTACGACCTGGTCGTCTCTCTCTTTCACACTCTGGGGTTTTTCTTGTGCTCTTTCATGGGTACCCAGGGAACAAAGCCTTGCCTCAACACCAACAGATGTGTGAGGAATAGCAGATTCAGGATGGCAAGCCTATGATGAAGGAGACCTTCCTTCAGAGGGCTTTGCTTATGCTGTTTGCACCATGCAGCTGGGCTTGGCCACACTATTCCCGAACGTGCCACCATTCACACTGTGGACATCTAGCGGCAAAGCGTTCTAGAGATCACACAAATATTCTTAACATAGAGAAAGGGAGGCTCAGGATTATTTAACAAAGTGATGTGAGAGAGAAATAGATTCCTATATCCAAGAACTTCACTGTCACTGATGCATTTAGAGATGCTTCTTAGCTTTGCAGAGCAGCTCTGTTAAATACTCAAAGCTCACTCTTCCTGACCCTTCATCCAAATGTCCTGAGAATCGGCATCTGAATATTCCTATGATGCCTCACAACAGTAAACCTTGATCATTTTCTTAAATGCAACAGTGATCATGACAACACAAGACAGCATGCCTGGGCAAAACATTAAAAGATCAGTACATTGTTTAAGTGCTTGATCAATGTTTGTAAAATTCCAAAATAGATCTACTGCTACCACAATGTTTCACTGAACTTTCCCTTCAGATACATTAGCGCCATAGAGATCAGTGGCTGGCAAACTGACTTGCAGGCCAAATCTGGCCCTCTGCCACTTTTTATAAATAAAGTTTTATTAGCACACAGCTAAGCCCATTTGCTTACACATTGCCACTGGCTGCTATCCTGCAAGAAAGGCAGAGGGGAATAGTTGCAGCAGAGACTGTGTGGTCTTCAAAGGCCAGATTATTTACTGTATGGTTCTTGATAGAAAAAGTTCTCACCTCTGTTCTCTGCTCAGTATGAAACGATCTTAATCTTTAGCTCAGAGCCACGCAGAGGGGGACAAAAAGTTTTAAACAACGTGGTGACCAAGGATGGCAAGAATGAAAATCCTTTGTATTACAGCAAGACAAAACCCAAACAAAGAACTCTGGTTTGCTCCCGAATTCCTATGCTATTGTTTATCCTTGAGCTGCCTTTCTCCACCAACAGACGATGATGATTTAAAAAAAAAAAAAAAAAGGAGTTTTTGAGGAGATGATTTTCTATAAACACTCTGCCTTCATAGAACAGAGTCATCTTGAGCAACAGAAGATATATTGGAGACATTTTAAAATCTGCATGTGGTGATCAAATTCCCACATGTACTGAAGACCATGTTCACATGCTCTCTGGAGATGAGAACTAGATTGGGAGTTGGAGGACCCAGTGATGGAACCAAGCCCTGGGACCGTGGATGAGGGTCCCACGTGCCCTCAGTTTCCTATCTGAAAATAGACCCACTGGGAAATGTAGCTCTGATTTCCCTTCACCAGTCTTGACTCTGTGATTCCAATCTAATGGAAAGGTACTCCCCAGTCTGACTCTACCCCTATGAGAGTATGACAGTGTGATGTTAAAATAATAAGGAATCTCTAAATACAGAACTTCCCTATTGAATATACGTTGCACCTAAGTTCTGAAAAACCAGTGATTGGTTTAACTAGTGGAGTGGATAGCTGTGGTCAGCATCTGGGCTGAGCTGCTCAGGCTTTTCTGGACATGGAACCCCTGGGGCCAGAAAGGAGGAGGGAATTCTGATCACAGAGATACCACGGAAGGTCCACTCGGACCCGTGAACAGCGCGGCACGTGGGCCATGGCTCTCATACCAGTGACACACAATATATCAGAATCTGTTTTGGATTTAGGGAAAAAATTCCCAGTGAATACATGGCTTATTTTTAACACGCTCATTGCAGATGATTTCAATTGTGTAGTTTTTAAATGTCTGCAAATCATAACACCTTCCCAGCCTCCGGTGCGGTTCTGCTCCGACTGGTGTGTCCATTATTGTCACCTCACGAGTGTGGGACCTTTGGCTAATTTCACAGTCCATGGACCCCCGGCATCTGGGACACAGTGGGGTGGAGGTGGAGATGAGGTGACTCAGCTCAGTGCGCGCCCAACACAACACAGATTCTGTTCCTTCTGTCAGCAGAACGCAGCTCACATGGGGCGCCTTTCTGGTAACCCCCTTCATGGGGACAGAACGGCCCTGGCGCCCTGCGTGGGTGCACATGGAGAGGGCTCCATAATGTAAGGATTTCCAGGGTTTAGCCCGTATTTGGATCTTAGATCAGCTCCAGTCATCTATGGCCAGGGAAACGCCCTTTGAAAACTGTAGGGACAGGTCCACTCACATCTAGATATTTGTATTTATTTTGGGGATGATCTATCCTGTGTGCTCCAAGAGCTGTGGAAACGTGGGATGTTACACCTGGGAAGATTATAGAAGTCAGTCTTTGGAGCTGGGGTCTGAAAGCCAGAGGGTGGATGGCCGTACAAGGAGTTAATGGCAGGATGGTCTTTCCTTTTTTCCTTGTTTTTCATTGAGAGTCATAGAAAGAGCAAAATGTCCTAGTCTGTGTCTCTCAGAACACTCCTGGAAAGGCGAGCTATTTGGCAACGTAAGCACAGCCCAGATTCCAGGGTCCACCCGGAGACCCTTAACAGGTGCAGACAGGAGCCTTGAGAGAAGAGGTAGAGCAAGGTGCTCTCACACACCCAAACCTGCAAACTTGTGGCCAAAGTCCCCCAGAATGAGTAACAAGAATGAAATCAAGGAGCCTGGGATGTTCACTGAGGTGATGCCAATCACCCTTGGTGGCTGATGACCCGGGAAGAAATGGTAACTTGCCACCTTTAAGTAGGCACAGCAGTGGAACTCCTGTGGGTGCAGCAGGCAGTGGGGACTATATTCGAAGGTGACCATGGTTTAAGGCACGGAGTGACTCTTCCCTGGGAAATTGCAGGTACAGCTCCTGGTCCCATCTAGGAAGCGATAGGGGATTCTGGGAAGCAGCTTTGTTTGGTACTCCCTGGAACTGGCATATGTAGAACATAGAATTTCCTAAACTTTGTTCCATTGACCAAATTGTCCCCTGGGATCCATCAACGGATTGCTTCCGTTCCGCCCCTCATCCCAGCCGGTCCTCCTCCCCCACCATGACACACACAAAGCATCCTGGAGGTCATGGAAGTCAGAAAACACTGTAACACTGTACACTGTTTCCCTCCTGGAGCTTTATTATGTTTATTAAGGCTCTGAGAAGTCCTGCAGGGAAAAGAACAGTATTTCACTTTGGGTTAAATAAGGTTTCTCATACTTTTTATTTAATAATACCATTATGAGCATCTGGTTTTCTCAAGAGTTTAGTTTGGGAAGCACTGTTGGAATGGAATCCATACTTTTATATACTAAAAATAATCCCTCCCCCCAAGAGAATCTCATCTCTCCCTCTTGCTAGGTGGCGTTAGGTCCCATCAGGTGACAGCTGGAGGTACTTGGCATTTAATAATTTTTAAATTTGGGACACCTGGGTGGCTCAGTTGGTTAAGCAGCTGCCTTCGGCTCAGGTCATGGTCCCAGCATCTTGGGATCGAGTCCCATATTGGGCTCCTTGCTAAGCAGGGACCCTGCTTCTCCCTCTGCCTCTGCCTCTGCCTGCCACTCTGTCTTCCTGTGCATATGCTCTCTGACAAAAAAAAAATTAAATTTGTTCAATATTTTACTTCAAATAATGTATCCTTACTTATTTTACCCTCTTGACTTATTCATTGAAAAAAAAATGCTTTTGCTCTTCCATAGGGAAGCACGCAATATTGATTTCATTGCCTAATATTATAAATTCCTGTGTTGATTTATCAGAAACCAACACCCGGGTCACAACAGTTCTGAGTCCGTTGGAATCTGTACTTAGAAAGGTTCTTGAGAGGGGGGCTCTGGGTACCACCATGGGCATGTGGAGGCCCCTTCTTGGCAGACACTTTAAGCCTCTCTCAAGGGTCAGGAGCTCAGAATAGAACTGATTCTGACTGATTCTGGCTGGGGCTTCTTCTGCAGTGAAGTCCGCCAATGCTGAGCAGTAGTGGCGGGGCAGATGAGGCTTGTTGGACAGGACCGGGTGCTTGAAGGGAGCCTCTATAGTCACGGAGACGTTGATGCGGCACAGGGGTCGGAAGAGCTCAGTCTCCACTGCCCCCCACCCTGCTGCCCAGGGAGCCGGCCCACATCTGGTTGAACTCACATCCAAGATTCCAGTACCCCACCATGGTCAGGAATGGAAACTTTCAAGCCAGACAGACCTGGTGTCAATGAGAATTGCCCACAGTGAGATCTGGGTGAGGTTACGAAGCCTCTCGTGTCTCTCTGTTCCTGCCCGTTCCTGTGCCAGTGACACAGTGACAGTAATTCCTGCCTCGCGGTTACCAGGAGAGCAACCGGCCACAGAGCTGTGCAGATCAGGCTGCTGGGAGCACTGTGGATAGAGCATGGGCTCACACCAGTGCCTCCAGGGGGCGTGTGCCCAGAGCATATGTACCCTGCTCTCTCCAGGTCCCCCCACTGTGCCCCAGCTCTGCTTCTCATTCCCTCTGGCTGCTCAGTTCATCTATCAGATACTGTCCCAGGGCCCAGAGGAAATGCCGGTTGTCTCGGCGTGGGTTAGGGCCTCCACTTCCAGCGGGGGAAAGGCTCCTATCGGACTGATTAGGCAGCCCCCAAACAACACTCAGGGACAGATGTGAAGGAGATGCCACAGAGCAGAGCACACCGATGCTCCAAAAGAAGGCAGAGAAGCTGGCTGGAGCCTGGAGACATATGCTAGCCTCCAGGGTCTGCCGCTGCTGAGCTGTGGGGCCCGGCTGAGCCCCAGGAGCGCCCTACGATGAACCCTAGACCCGATTGCACAGTCATCCAGTTTCTCCTTGTTCTGAAATCGCCTGTCTGGCGTGGACTTGTGCAGCAGGAGGATGGGTTGGCTGCTGTCATGTTCTTCGTCAACCTGGCAGTTGTGCCAAGGAGGGGCTCTGGCATGTGTGGCCAAGATTGAGGCTGCGAGTGGACCGAGCCCGGAGACCCCATCCCGCCCACGAGCAGCAAGGCCTAGGGGAGCACGCTGGTTGCAGAGGTGCTCTGGCCTGTGCTGAACCGCACCCCGCAGCAGGGGTCCCAGCCCTGAAACATGTGACAGCCAGACCTCCCGGACACTGTCACACTTGCACGTTGGTTCTCTTCTGGAGAAGTCGGTAGCATGGAAGGAGGAGCCAGAGCAGCAAGCTGGTCCACCCAAGCCTTGGGAGGAGTCGCTGAGCTGGTCCTGAGAGACCACTGTCCCCAAAGCTGGAGGGACCCTTCCAGACAGGGGGAATGGACTGTGAGAAGAGAGCAACACACGCTGTGCTTGGGGAGGGCACAGGGCACACATGGCCAGGGGGGAGTGTGGTCTAGTTCTGAGGGACATTGCCATCACTCAGCGACCCTGTCCCCAGACCAGAGGCTTCCTACTTTACATGGCTGAAAACCTTCTTAGATGGGGTCTCATGTAGAAGCTCTTTTTTTTTAAAGTGAGAAGAGGGGACTGGAACCCCATCTGCTTAAGCCAAGCCCTTACTGCTCTGACTAGATGTCTATGTGTGTGTGGTATATGGTGTGTGTGTTTACTGTGTGTGGTGTATGTGGTGTGTATGTGTGGAGTGGTGTATGTGGTGTGTGTAGTGTGATGTGTGGTGTGTGTGTGTAGTGTGTGGTATGCGGTGTGTGGAATGGTATGTGGTGTGCGGTATGTGGTGTGTGGTGTGTGGTGGATGTGATATGTGGTATGTGTGGTGTGTGTGTAGTATGTGGTGTGTATGTGTAGAGTGGTGTGTGTGGTGTGTGTAGTGTGATGTGTGGTGTGTGCATGTAGTATGTGGTGTGTGGTGTGTGGAGTGTGTGGTGTGTGTGTAGTATGTGGTATGTAACATGTGGAGTGGTGTGTGGAGTGTGTAGTATGTGACATGTGGAGTGGTGTGTGGTGTGTATAGTGTGATGTGTGGTGTATGTGGTGTGTGTGTGTACTATGTGGTGTGTGGAACGGAGTGTGTGGTGTGTGTGTAGTTTGTGGTGTGTGACATGTGGAGCAGTGTGTGGAGTGTGGGGTGGGGGTGTGTGGTGTGTATGGTCTCCCCAGGCTTCTGACATGACTGTCCTGAGATGCGCTGAGGAGGGGTGGTGCCCCTTATGGTGGATGGCGGGAGCGATTCTCTCCAAGTCAGTCTCGTGTCGTTGGAAGGAAAGCCCAGGGCTCCACAAGCTCCTGGGCTCGTCTTCCTGTGGCTCCAGCTGCCCCGTGAGGGAGGCCCCTGTCTTGGCCGCCGCTGGGGCTTGTCCTTCAAACCCACCCTTCCTCCCTTTCCGGCACTGGGATGGCGGTTCCGTCAGTACAAACTTCGCCATTGCGTGGCCTGTTGCGTGGCCCATTGTGTGGCCCAGTGTCCCCGCCACGGACCCACCTGTGCTTTAGATGGCAACAAGGCTAACTCCTTGGCCCTCAGAAATCCCGTGTTCGCCTCACAGCTCAGAGAGTCATCTGTGCCCTCTGGCTGTTGCTCTTTTCTGGGGACAGTGGCTGGAGGAGCTTAGCCTGTCCCATGTGGTTGCTTCCCATCGTGTCTCTTCAGGTCCATGTGCATTGAGTTATCACCTCCCAGCCGGCAGTAAATATCCTTGAGTGAAACACAAATCTCACTCAGCCACACTCTTCATGGAATGACACTGAGGATGAAAATCCTGCCGGGAGGTTTTTGCTCCAATGGCTCTGGGATTGAGGTCTTCAAGTCTGCCCCGGTCACCCAGCCATGAGAAGTTGGGTGCCATAGGCACCTGGAACTCCGGTGAAGAACACTGTAGTCACCTCCTCTGTGCTGTCCTCTCCTGAGTGAACGAGGCCACCATGGTTGGTGGGGGGGCTATCCCAGGCTCACATCCAGGGTGATTCTTGCTCCTTCTCCTTCCTGGTTCCCTCTGTCCAGTTAGCCACCCTGTGCCCCACCGCCAATGGTCACACCTTAGTGTGAGACACCAGGAGCTCACGTCCTGAGTCCTCCTGGTGCGGTTTTCAGGGGGTTCCCTCTGGAGTAGACATGTATCCAGGCATGCTGGGGACCTCTTACCGCTGAGGGACGGCTGTGACCTTCCAAACACAGAAAGAGTCCCAGAGCCTCTGCTTTCTGGGGCACACAGACCACCCCGAGATCACTAGAGTTTGCATCACGTGGTTCTGCGTTCGAAAGGGGCCTCAGAAATGATCAGGTGAGACACAAGGGGAAAAGAGGTCTGCCTGAGGCTGCCTCTGCAAGGTGGGTGGCCCTCGACCTATCCCCCAGAGCTGTGCGAAAGTGCTGGAAGAGGAGAGGGCACGGAACATGGACAGGGCTTGGAGTGGACAGCTCGCCCAAGGTAGGCAGTTCAGATGTGTGTCTGGTTTTGCACTGACCCCCTTTGGTGGAAGCCCTTTGGGCCTGAGGCACCACACTCCAGCCGGCTGAGGGGTGCAGGCACGAGGGAAAGCCTTGTGTAGGGGGACAGGGTGGTGAGGTCCTATGGGGCTGTGATCCGGGTAACCTTCTTCCTCCACGGGCCTGTTGAGGACAACATGGCCTCTCGCAGGCACTGCTGGCTCTTGGACCTGTGTCCCTTCATGCCCGGCTGGGGAAGGGGGCCCGGGAGCTGCAGTTTGGTGAGCGCCGCCCCCCTCCAATGCTGGACGCAGCCCAGCGACCTCCTATGGGTTGGGGCCTGGGGTCTTTTTGCAAGTGGGGCGACTGGGTGAATGGTCTTTTTCCTAAACACTGTTTGCAAACGTGATGTGTGCCTGCTAGAAATTACTCCTTTCTTCCTCTCGCCTGCTCTCCCCCGCCGAAACACCGACCTGGAAAGCATCAACGTTGCTCTCACATGAAGCATTTTTTCGGGCCTGACACGGAGAGGTCTGATGTAGAAATTGAAATTTCACACTCTGAAGGGTCCAAATGGCCCCAGAGGTCAGCAGGCGGCTTTTGCGTCCGCCCACTGGTGAGTCATGGGGAGAGATGCCGCCCCAAATTAGCATCAGCAGACACTCGTGCGTCAGAGGTTCTGTGCGCTAAAAAGGTTTGCTTGACATCTGTGTCCGCACCCCCCACCCCCAGCAACCCCAGCACACACTCAACAATATGAAGCCGAGGGGCACGTCCCACTCATCTGGTGAATACATCAGCTGAATGCAATCTGCTTTCACAAACAGATGTGTGTGTGTGTGTGTGTGTGCGCGCGCGCGGGGAGCGGGGGGGGGGGCTCTGAACACTGGTTAGAAGTTGCCGGAAGGTTCTTTACGAGGTTCTTGTTTTGTGGGATGGGATGTGGAATGGCCAGAGAGTTTACTGGAATAGAAACACACCTAATTTGCGTGCTTGAGCTAGGTATCTAAAAAGATTTTTTCAAGTCCCCGTCCAAAAGAAGGGGTTCTGTTTTTCATCTCGATCTGTTTCCCTAAAGAGACCAGCAAGAAGTAGAGAGGGCCCAGCGTCCGACCCCGGTTGGCTTGAATGCTGGGGCCCGGCTGTGGGCTTGCAGAGCCCCCCTGTGGTGTCGACCCTCTGGCCAACGGCCGCGTCCTGGGGGCCCTTCTGAGCCACAATCGCTTGCTCATCCCTGCGTGTTCCGCCTTATTTTGTTTGGGGCCCTGGTCTAGACATTGGCCGTGAGCCGTGCACACAGCAGCGGGCACGTGGGTGACACAGAGGCAGCCCCAGCACGGACATCTGCTCCCCACGTAGGCCGGGAACTGCATTCCAGACCTTGCTTTATCACTTGCATTCTTCACGTGTTAGCAACTCTCCCCTCCTTCATGCAAACCTCAGATGTCTTGGAGGAATGTTTATTATGGGATCCCAGAGGAGATTGCCATTTCCTTTCTAAATTTCCCCCGTCTTGCATTGCTCCCCTGTAAAGCGTCTCCCTCTGGGCGCTCCCGGCTGAGGAGCCTGAGGTGGCTCTTCTCAGCCCTGACAGAACTTGAGGAAGGGTGACTCCCAGTTCGAGAAGGTCTGTAGCTGTTGACATCTTCAGGAAACCGAGCACCAGGACCCCGAAGTGAGCCGTTTTTCCATGTCAAAAAGGATGAGCTGGCGCAGCTAATCCAAAAGATCGGTGACGCCAGCTTGTCTCAGGTCACCTGACCCAATGGCCACCTGGTCAGAGAGATGGTGGAAACCTCTTTTTGAAGACCAGGCTGCCTCTGAGGGCTGTGCGGTGGGGCACTGTAGATCTCACTCCCGGTCCCCGCTCCAGTGGCGTCTGTGAGATGAGCCTTTGCTCTCCCTCGATTCACCGTCTTGCTCTGAATCAGGGGCTGGACTGAGAACATTCTAGCCCTCCAGCTTTGATGTTATAATTCCCAGGTCTTTGGGAGCTTGGATTCCCCCACATCTCTGAACAAGGAAACAAACCCAAGCTCTCAGAGCCCTGGAGGAGGCCTGCATCAGGGAGGCAGTGTGGTGACG
This sequence comes from Neogale vison, assembly GCF_020171115.1. Classification (NCBI taxonomy): domain Eukaryota; kingdom Metazoa; phylum Chordata; class Mammalia; order Carnivora; family Mustelidae; genus Neogale; species Neogale vison. The sequence continues at coordinate 45,342,049 of NC_058093.1, forward strand.
GACTGTGGTGCCCGTCTCCTGCTGTTGGCGCTTTTGTGTGACCCCCCCCCCCCGGCACCACAACTTGCTCCCAACCCCTGGGAGGTGAGAGCGGAGTCGTGGGGGATGCTACCTTGCTGGCTTCGGAGAGGTGTGCCTCCGTGCTGTGAGCCAGAGCATGGAGGGGCCACAGGGCAAAGAGTGGTGGTCAGCCTCTGGGTGTGGAGTCGCCGCTGACACCTGGGACCTGAGCCACAAGGAGAGGAATCCTGCCAACCGAGGTGGTAATGTTTTGTCACTCAGCAAAACAGCACTGATAAAATGGACAGTTGATCTCCTCCATGGTAGCCCTTGGTAAGTGACAGCTGGTAGGTCCAGGTGTGTGCAATAGACCCCCCCCACCCCAAGTTTCACTGGCAGGTTGGCTCATGCTATTCGGGTCTAAGAGGACTTCACGTAAGCTCCTGCCAAGTTGCTGATGGAGGGGGGAAACAGTGCAGAAGATTGGCAGTCCCAGTGCTAGTGGGGCACTTAGCCAGGGGACCACTGGGTCAGCCAGGAAGTGAGGACAGGGTGACTTGCTCGAGGGGCTTGCGAAGCGAGCCCCAGAAGGAGGAGGAATGCAGCAGGGGGTCCTGGGGGCAGTGGGGGACTGGAGAGCTCTTTCCAACCATCTACATATCTGCAGCAGCCTTAGTATGCCAGGCAATTTGAGGGTCAGGAGCAGGGAAGGCAGGAGCATCCCAGGGTAAAGACGAAGGGACTCAGGCAAGACAACAGAGCTGCCTGGAGTCAGACGGGACCATGGTGGGCATGCAGGGGGACTGGCCAACACAATGGTTTTTACCTAAGCTGAAGGACCTAGGGCCATCCATGCCTCCATTGAGAGCAGGAAGGGGCGTCTGGAGATAGAGGGTGACCCGAGTTCGGCGGGTGGGAGCCACTGTCCAGCGAGGGAAGAGGAAAATTAGCTCAACCCATGCTTTGTCACAGTTGGAGTCTACCTGAGGAAGGCTGGACAAATGCTCAGCAACCTGGGGATGGTTTGCCTCTGGCCCGTGGCTGTTTGCACAGGCAGGTGCATGGGGAGTCTTTCCCTGGATGGATGGACAGATGGATGTGGCTGTCTCCTGGCGAAGGTGCACTTATGGGATGAGAAGGAATGGCTGGCTGACATCCCAGGTGCTGTCACCTTTATATGTAAATTATCGAAATGCACGGACGAGCAGCACCTGCTTTAGGAGGGCGCTGGTCTCCAAAATCTGCCGTGTCCTTGTAGTCTCTGACCACTAGGGCTCTGGACGTGTCTGTCACATGACTCATGGATGTGCATCTTCTATCTTCTGAGGCTGGCCTGACCTGGCATCTAGGAAAGGGAAAGGCTTCAGGGTCATCATTTGTTTTCTCATGAAGCTTCCAAATACCGATGTTGCTGAATAGAAAGGAAGCAGAAAGAAACCAAAATGATCTTTTTGGGTGCCCTTTGGGATTCTCCAAGTCTTTTTCATGGATAAGCTGGTGAGGCAGCGAGACCGGCATTTATCCTGGGCGACCAGAAACCAGACTCCAAGGTGGAAAGAGGCAAAACCCTGGCCGGACCAAATCTCAGTTGTTAGCTCTGGGCTGTGGTCCCATGCATGGCTGGAGCGGGGAGGCCGCAGAGCATGGAGGAAAATAACTGTCCGCTCGGCGTCCTGCGTAGAAGGGATGCAAAGATGTCATGCCTGACTTTCGAAGGCTTCAGGAATCTGCCCCCCTTGCCCTCTCCTTTGTGCCGACAGCTGTCATTTGGACATGTAACAGCCGTGCTTGGAGGGAAGTGGATGTGGCCCAGGCCAGCGCTTGATGGACGGGCTAAATTATCTGCAGCTGGTCCTCCCTGCGCCGGTGCCTTTGAAGGTTTGCTGCCTGCAGAAATTGGGCCTCCTGCGGGAGGGGAGCATCCCAGAACGTCAAGGGACAGAGCCTTGGTGTGGGACTGCTGCTTGAGGGTGGCACTCTTCCTTGGGAGTAGCTGGTGGGCTTCAGGCACGTGATGGGCCACATCGCTTGAGCAAAGGCCAGTATCCCCGGGGTTTCTAACTCAGCCGGCTGAGATTTTTCTCTGGGCGGGACCCGAGTCCAGGTGCCTTTCCCGGGGGGGGTGGGGGGTCTGGCTCACTTGCCCCCGTGGGACGGGGCTCTCCCGAGGATGCAAGGGAAGGGTCAGGCATGCCTCGTGGATGTGCTGCCCTTCCTCTGGGATGGAGTGCATGTGCCTGAGAAAAGGGATTTGCTTCAAGGCCGAGAGAGCCCAAGGTGAAGACCCATCACTGCCTGCGTCCAAGGAGTGTGGCGTCTCCTGGTGGCTTGCGGGCGCCCAGGCGGACACAGAGACACGTGTCCTGCCAGGAAGGAAGGTATGCAAGCACATCGCATCTTGCACACAGGCCTCCCCTGGGGCTGGCAGGACGGCAGGCCCTGAGGTGTGGGATCATGGTGACCCCAAGGCCCTCTCTTTGCAGGTGAGGAAGAGAGGCCCATAGAGAGGGAAGGAATGGTCCAGCGGCTGGCTTAAGCAAGAGGGGCTGTATTTACATCCCTGCGGGCAGGACAGGCTCTGCTGAGAGAAATCCCAAGCTTAAGAAGAGTTCAGAACTGTGTTTGAACTACCCGGGTTTCCTTTTCCCGAGACCATTGGCAAACCACCCCTTTGAGGTTTAGATTTTTTCTGCTTGATTCCACAGGCAGGTGAATTTTCTCAATTTTCGGGAAAGTCTGAACAAGATGTACTCAGCTACTACATGTTACTGAGAATAAAAACAAAGGGACTTTTCATCATCAGTGTTTGCCGCCAGCAGCTCTTGACAGCCGGGGTTCTGAGTATTAACTTTTCCCAGCGTTTCAGTTCTTGTTAAAATAGGATTTCCTGGTTCATCTCCACCTTGAACCTGAGGTCTGTGTAAAGATTCTTCTTAGCCGACATTCAGGACTCCATTTAGAGGCACGAGAACTTGAAACGCTTTGAATTCAACTGTTGGAAGCCTTCAAAGAAACGGAAAAGAAAATCCAGTGCATTGTACTTCGCAGGAGAAAAAGGAAAAGCATGAGGAACAGAACTTACCCCTAGGATTCATTAAAAGGGGGCAATGCGTTCTGCCCGATGGTTCCCCCTTCGGCAGCCACCTGCACAGTGCTGGGATGTCTGTCTCGCCAAGTCCTTTGTGCTCGCTCCAGAAAAGTGGTTATCTTATAAATCTTCAGTGACCTTTTCCCTATATAAATTAAAGCAAAGAAGTGAACTTAAATATTTGAATGAGGAAGTTGAAAAGGAGAGTTTTCTGGGTGGCTCCACTTTTCCAGAAGAGTCTACCCACCCAAATTGTGCTGTCACCTGCGAATCTCCACACACTGGTTTCCAGGCGAAGTGTGACCTCACACTGTTTCGTGGTCAGCCCAGTGCCACGAGTCTAAGGAAGTGGGATGGAATGCTTTTGGGCTCCTTATGGAACTGGTCAGCTTTGGTGCTGTGGCTGACTCATCCATCCTTCGAATCCTTATTGGAACAGGGTGCAGAGGAAAGTCATAGCTGACTCCCAGGAATCAGCCCCCTCAAGTGGCCCTTCAGATGACACAATCCTGACAAAAGGCCACAAAGACGGGTATTTCCGGAGAGCCGAGAAGTGTGGTGTGCTTTTTGTGATCAAGCTGGTTCTGGGGGGCAGGTCCCCTCATGCTGAGGATCAGATATTAAGGAACCCGGTTCTGCAATACCTGTACCACTTAAAGATGTTCTCAGGGAACAAGGACACATGGAACATCTCAGGAAATCCACTAATCCACTTCGAATCTTCCTCCTTCCGTTCCTATGTAATGCCGAGAGCCAGTTGCTAAAAATCAAACAAGTGGACATGTTGAAGATATCAGCCAGTAGGAGACAACTTTGGGGGGAACTTTTAAATAAAATGTATTCAGATGTGTTTGAATTATGCATTGGTGAAGACATTCAGAATTTCCATGACTGTAGCAACAATGATTACTGTTTGTTCTTAAGGGCGACACACATGTTTCCAAGATTTTGTTTTGTTTTGTTTGTTTTTCCTATGAAGCTAGGCTTTGCAAGACAAACATGCTTATTCTTTAGAGACACGGGATTTAAAACTATAAATAAAATGCCAACTTCACAAAAAATTTGGGAGCGTATTTTATTTTTTCTGATTTCATGATCTTTCCCATTGCTGTGGAAAGAATGCCTGGGGCAGTTGCACTTCTGGGGAGCTTGAAAAATCCCAAGCGACTCTCCCTATTCGGGAAACTTGGGGTATGGGCAAGCTCCCTTACTTGAAAGAAAAAAAATGTTTCAGTTTTGATTCCTGGGTCTGCAGTTAACTAACTGTAGACTTTAGGGAAATCATTGTTTTCATCTGTAAAATGCTGGAAAGGAACACCTGTCTCATGGGCTTCTGGGACTTTGACATCCAATGAAAGATGCAACTGATTTCTTTCAACTGTGGCCACACAACATGTAGGATCCTACAGCACCCTAAAGTCTCTTTGAATGGGGAAGTAAAGAAGAAGAGGAAAATAAGAGATCGCCCTTCTCCTGCCCCCTGTATGGCCCGTCAATGACCCATAACAGGTACGCTTGGCACTGAAAGACGCAGACCAGCCTCCAGGGTTCAGATGGGTCCTTTGGACAATAATCCTTCATCAGTGGATGTGTATTCGTCCGTCACAGGTACATCCCGCCTCGTAGTCTCTCTGTGATGCTAGAGGCATGGGTGATCATTTGCTACATCTGTTACTTCATGAGGGAGTGATATGCTCATAGTCTTTTCCTGTAATTTCTTCACTTAATTAGTTGGAGTATCTCTGTAAAAAGAAACTTCCCTTCCACTACTATGAGGAAGAGTTTATATATAAGGAGCAGGATACATGCTTGATTCGTTCCCTTCTTTTGTAGTTCGCAAAGTAATGTGTTGATTTGCTGGCCTCCTCAAAAACTGACCGATGAGTTTTACAGGTGTTCTCGTAAACCCGTAGATGTGAATATTCCCGGTGGGTTCCAAAGCATCACAGCTTTCCCTTTATCAGTGATGTGGTTGTCTCATCTTTGCGGGGTGGGAGCCTCTCCTGGCCACTTTGGACCCCACTCAAGTGCGCTTGGGAACTTCCTTGCTTCTGACTGCCAAAAGCCATTCCAGGCTCATCCCGTACCTTTCCAGTTCCATACCTGGGCTCCGCCATTTCTCCTGGTTTCTTTCAGTGGGAAATGGTGTTGGAAGATCAATGGGCCCTTGGAGTGGGCAGTGCTGTTGGACGATCTTTGTGTCTAGGATTTTTGGCAGAGCCAGTAATCTTTCATGTTGCTGTTTTTAAAGATGAAATGCATCATGAATCCATTCTGTTTTTTCCAATTTAAGTCCAGGACAAATTCAAGTTTATTTCAACAGATTGATCTTAGGTTCCTGTTTGCTAACATTATGTTTAGAGTATTTGCGTTGATATGTACAAGTGACGTTGTCCAGAGTTTTCATTTTGCAGTATATATTTTTTTAAAGATTTTATTTATTTATTTGACAGAGACACAGCGAGAGAGGGAACACAAGCAGGGGGAGTGGGAGAGGGAGAAGCAGGCTTCCTGCCAAGCAGGGAGCCCGATGCGGGGCTTGATTCCAGTACCCTGGGATCATGACCTGAGCTGAAGGCAGACGCTTAACAACTGAGCCACTCAGGTGCCCCACTTAGGGGTATGCTTTATCAGGTTTGGGAATCAATGTCATGTTTGGTTAGAGGAAAGACATCAGAAGTTTTCTTTATTTGTTAGGATCTAGACTAATTGATGTGGCAGTGGGATTATCTAATCTTTAAAGGTTTGATAGTATTCTCCCATGAAATCATCTTCCTACAATGCTTCTTCAGAGGGACACCTTAATTCTTCTGCTTCTTCGGTGGTAATTGGCATGGCTAAACTTTCTGTCTATATTAAAGTCGATTTGGGTCTATTGTACTTTTCTGGAAAAGTAGTTATTTCATCTAGGTTCTGAAATATGTTTGCACAGAATTTCAGATCTGTGTTTTGTCTCTTTCTTTGTCTTCTTAATTAGGATAGCTAGCGACTTACTTATTTTGTTCAGATTTTAAAAGAACCAGCTTTTAGGTTTACTATTAGTCCCGCTGCATTTCCCCGCTAACTTCTTAATTTCTGATTTTGTCATCATCTAATTTGGGGCGCTTATTTTATGCTTTTTTTTCTCTTTAAAAACTTTCTGAATTGGGCGCACCCAGTTCATTTGGTGCACCAAATATTTAATTGATTTTCATTTCTATCTATAAATATATAGATAGATTTTTTATTTTTTATTATTTTTTTATTTTTAAAAGATCTTACTTATTTATTTGACAGACAGCAATCACAAGTAGGCAGAGCAGCAGGCAGAGAGAGGGGGGTGGGGAAGCAGGCTCCCTGACGGGCAGAGAGCTGATGTGGGGCTCAATCCCAGGACCCTGAGACCGTAACCCGAGCCGAAGGCAGAGGCTTAATCCCCTGAGCCACCCAGGCGTCCCTGTAGATAGATTTAATACTATCTATTTTATCTGGGAACTATTTTAGCCGTTTGCCAACAGCTTCCTATATGCCACATGTTCATTATTCTTCTCCAGAAAACCTCCTCTATCAGTCTGTGCTTTCTGCTTGATTCAAGAATTTTTAAGTAGCACTTAATATTTTTTTCTAGATGGCAGGGTATTTTCTTTTTTGATTTTGTTATTAGTTTATAAGTCTGTTGATAATCATTAGAGAATGCCTGTTTGTATTAGTTTTATCCTTTGGTTTGTATTGTACATGTGAAAAGGACATATATTCTGAAGTATATGTGCATAAAATCTACTTATAGTTTATTGGTTATGCTTGGGTCCCCTGTATCTATACTATCTGGCCTAGATTTATTGAGAGAGGTGTGTTAAATTTTCCTGTTATGTATTTCTATTTATCTTTTCTTATCTTAGTTTTGTGCTACCATTGTTGGTGTGTGTATTTTCACTGCAAATTGTACACTTAAGTTTTATAAAGTGTTCTACTTTGTCTCTTTTACTTTGGTTTTGTCTAAATTCTATCTTGTTAGATACCAAGATTACTATTCCTACCTTTTTTTTATTTGCCTTTGCCTGGTACATCTTGTCCATATTTTTATTTTTACTTTTTCTAAATTTCTTCAATTTAGATCTGTCTCTTATATACACAGTCTTGGATTTTTCTTTGTTGGTCAAGTTCAAAGTTTTTTCCTTTTGTAGATGAGTTAAGCCCACCAGCATTTATTTAATATGATAAATTTGTGCTCTCAGTTTACCAGATTGTCTCTATAAATTGTCATTCCTTATGTGGTCTATTTTGTTAGTTCTCTCTTTATTTTTTGATATGTATTTTTGCACTTGGGAAGGTTTATATATTTTTGTTCAAGTTTCCATTTGTATGATACCTTCATATAATATTATATATGTATTATTACATAATAGTATAATAACATAACATCCAGTGTTCCTGGCAGGAAACAGAAAACACCAGTAATTTGACCTGAGAACATTAAATATAGGAGTTGCTAACTAGTGAAAGAAGTTACCCACTAAGGGCTAAAGGGTATACCATGGAGGATACAGCAAGTGTACGAGCAAAACACCACTTCTGGGGCTGCCGTGGAGACCAGGGGAAGAAACCTGGAGGAAGATTACCCTCCCTTAAGACCTCCTTGGAAAGGATGTGGCCCAGTACCAATGAACATTCTGTTCCTTAAAGACCCAACTGTAAGATTAACCTGTGATAACTTGTATGTAAAATAATCATGCTCATGAGGATGGGGGAAAAGAAAACGGTTAGCAAGTCTAAGTGCACATAACGAGCAAAGAGAAAATAGGCAAGGCTGCCAACGTTCTCACGTCTGGAGTGGGTCATGAGGTCACGGTCAATATCTATGGCTTCCTTGTTTAATGATCCAGACCAAATTCCTTCCCCTTAGCTAGAACGTCAGCTTGTGGGGGCTCTCTACCTAGTGGAGTGACTCAGACTTTCAGCCACCAAGAAGGTCCAATCCTCGATCACATTGCCATTTCTTGGGCTGCTATAATTTTATTGACCATAACCATTGGGTGCGGCAGTGCCTTGGATTCCAAGCATGATTATTCTCCAAGCTGGACAGATGGACGAGTTTTTCTCACCAAGTGGAGGTCAGGTTGCCGTTTCATAGAGGGTATGAAATGACATTAAGTCACGGAGCTCCAGATGAGATGGTCCTGGGCAGGGGAGGACCTCGTACCAAGGCTAAGACCTGGGCTCAGAAGGAGGCAGCTCCTTTGCTAAAGCCTCAGTCTGGGACGTCTGCTCCAACAGAACTTCACTGAAGCCCTGCTCATACCATGTGGGGTCTCGCCACGGTCTTCTCAGGTTCCACACGAGTCTGTCCCAGCCAGCATCCTTGTGGGCACACGGCGGCCAGAGGGGGTTGTTGGGCACCCTGTTCATGAGGCAGGCGAGGAAAGAGGCCCAGGAGACCCTGCAATCTGTCTGCTTTTCAGGTTGCTTTCCAGAAGCAAGTTTTTTAGGCCAAGCAGAAGAAAGGGCAATGGTGGGATTTGGGGGTAAACTTTCAGAAGACAGTGATGATACTGACTTGCTCATCAGGACTTCTCAGTGTATTTGACAGCTGTGGAGAGCCATGAAGACGAAGAGGGACAGTCCATTTCAGAGAGCTTGGCACACTGCGCTTCTAAGTTCTTTCAGGGGAGACTCCCTTCTTTGTGGGGTTTCTTGTAATGTCTGCTTAGCAACTTTTGCCCTCACCAGGCAGGGAGAATGGGTAGCTTCCAACTTCATGGTCCTGCCCTGCAATAGCCATCATACCAATCTGTCAGTGGTGTGTAAGGCTCCACTGTTTGAGATCTATTTGTTTTAGTCATTTTGCTGTCCAATGCCAGAGAGAAGAGACCCTTTGAGACAGACTCAGTCACTCACCTGGTGGGACTGACCCCATCAGCTGCCACTTGGTGACAGCGCACAATTCCACTTGTATTGGGAGGGGGCGCACCACAACACACAAGGAAGCTGGAGAGAGGGGCCTGGAGAGTTAGAAACAATCCTGAAAAGAGCATTCGGCTGGGGGACTTCTCCAATGGCTGACAGCACTACCCCAAGCCCCATGCACGGGTGAAGGGTGCCCGGCTCTAAGCCATGTCCCCATGGGTGCAGGAACACTCAGGGGGGACTCCCATCACCAAGTCTGTGGAGAGCTGCTCCTTCAACTTCAAGCTGCTCTGACCAAATTCACGGACTCAGCTCCTGCAAACGTACAAATTACTGTCAAAGGAAATAAGACTTATTTCTTGCTAAAATATCTGTAGAAGAACCAAGTTCAGATAATTATTCCAGACCCCACTTCCCTTTCACTGTGCTTCACGCATGTACACACACACACACACACAAGCACACATGTGTGCACACACATGTCACAAGTTAAGCTTTCTAAAATCAAAGAACAGAAGATAAAAAGAAGCCTGAGAGGAGATGGAAAACTGGTATTTTTAAAGTCAAAACCATGAAGACAAAGAAAGGACCAGAAAAACTTAAAAGATTTAAAAGAGCAAATCTCAGTGGCAGACTACTGGAAGATCTTTCCACTTCTCCACACCCACCTGGCAATGCACAACTTAAGAGTAAGAGAGAGAGGTGTCTGGAAGCTTATGATGTGATTGCACACAACCAAACACAAGAAACTGGTTAAAAAAGTGGAGAAATCCAAAATCACTTTCAAAAGTATATATGCAAATATAAAAATGGTTAAGAGGCTATACATTAAAATATGTCATTTCTAAGTAGTGAAAGGATAGATGTTTTGTATTTTCTTTATTACGTATATTTTTTCATCCTATGACTTTGTGAACCAGAACAATATATGGGTATTATTTATTTATTTATTTTTATTTTAAAATTTTAGAAAAGTTATTTCTTTTCAGTGTTTCAGAATTCATTGTTTATGCACCACACCCAGTGCTCCATGCAATACGTGACCTCCCTAATACCCATCACCTTGTTACTCCAACCTCCCCCCCCACCCCTTCAAAACCCTCAGATTGTTTCTCAGAGTCCACAGTCTCTCATACTTCATCTCTCCCTCCAATTTCCCCCAACTCCCTTCTCCTCTCCATCTCCCCATGTCCTCCATGTTATTCCTTTTGCTCCACAAGTAAGCAAAACTATATGATAATTGACTCTCTCTGCTTGAGTTATTTCACTCAGCATAATCTCTTCCAGTCCCATCCATGTTGATACAAAAGTTGGGTATCATCCTTTCTGATGGAGGTATAATATTCCATTGTATATATGGACTAGATCTTGGATATCAGCCCTTTGTCTGTAGGGTCATTTGTGAATATCTTCTCCCATTCCATGAGTTGCCTCTTTGTTTTGTTGACTGTTTCTTTTGCTGTGCAGAAACTTTTGATCTTGATGAAGTCCCAAAAGTTCATCCTTTGCCTTTGATGACATATCTTGAAAGAAGTTGCTGTGGCTGATGTTGAAGAGGTTACTGCCTATGTTCAACATTTGCAAATCAACTGATGTGAGAGAACAAGTCAAGAAGAGAAGAGAGAAGAACCACATGGTCCTCTCAATTGATGCAGAAAAAGCATTTGACAAGATACAGCATCCATTCCTGATTAAAACAATTCAAAGTATAGGGATAGAGGGAACATTCCTCAACTTCATAAAGACTATCTACAAAAAACCCACAGCGAATATCATCCTCAATGGGGAAAAGCTGACATTCTTCCCATTGAGATCAGGAACACAACAAGGATGCCCACTCTCACCACTCTTGTTCAACATAGTGTTAGAAGTACTAACAGCAATCAGACAACAAAGAGAAATAAAAGGTATTCAAATTGGCAATGAAGAAGTCAAACTCTCTGTCTTTGCAGATGATGTGATACTATATATGGAAAACCCAAAAGATTCCATCCCCGAACTACTAGAACTCATATAGCAGTTCAGTAATGTGGTAGGATACAAAATCAATATACAGAAATCAGTTGCTTTCTTATACACTAACAGTGAAAATACAGAAGGGGAAATTAGAGAATCGATTCCATTTACTGTAGCACCAAGAACCGTAAGACACCTGGGAATAAACCTAACCAAAGAGGTAAAGGATCTGTACTCAAGGAACTACAGAACACTCATGAAAGAAATTAAAGAAGACACAGAAAGATGGAAGGGCATTCCATGCTCATGGATCGGAAGAATAAACATTATTAAAATGTCTACACTGCCTAGAGCAATCTATACTTTCAATGCCATTCCCATCAAAATTCCACTGGCATTTTTCAAAGAGCTGGAGCAAACAATCTTAACATTTGTATGGAACCAGAAGAGACCCCGAATTGCTAAGGAAATGTTGAAAAAGAAAAACAAAACTGGGGGAATCACGTTGCCTGACTTCAAGCTTTACCATAAAGCTGTGATCACCAAGACAACATGGTACTGGCACAAAAACACACAGACCAGTGGAACAGAGTAGAGAGCCCAGATATGGACCTGCAACTTTATGGTCAAATAATCTTCTGTAAAGCAGGAAAAAATATCCAGTGGGAAAAAGTCTCTTCAATAAATGGGGCTGGGAAAATTGAACAACTATGTGTAGAAGAACCTCAACCATTCTCTTACACCATACACAAAGATAAACTCAAAATGGATAGAAGACCTCAACGTCAGGCAGGAATCTATCAGAATGTATGGGTTTTTAAAAGAAGAACCATTCGCTGGCCTCCTACGACCAAGAGGCCTCGGTGGGCACTCCATCCCAGCCAGCCATCCCACCCGGTGGAGCTGGAGGGGGACTGTCCCCACCTTGGCTACCCCAGAGCATACAGCACACAGTCCCATCCCCTCCCCCAAAGCTGATGAGCCTTGCAAGCCAGAAGGGAGAGCGCTTTGAAATGATTTTAAAAAGTTTATGGAGGTGAAATTTACAGAAAAGAAAATTAAACCATTTTTAAAGCGAGCAATTTAGTGGCCTTGAATCCATTCACACTGTTGTGAAACCACACCCTCTGTCTCCTTTCAAAGTGTTTCCATCTCTGCAAAGTAAAGTGCATTAACCATTAAGCAGTTCCCCGCCCTCCCAACCCCTGCAGCCGCTGGCAACCTCTGATCTGTGCTGGGTTGATAGGATTTCTTTTTAAGGGAGCATTGTTACCTCCCTTTTGTAGAGCAATTTTGGAAACTCTTGGTAATTCAGTTTCAACCTCTGTAGAGGTAAATATTCTGCTGTTGTCCAAGAGCAGTGCGTGTCTGGGCAGCTTTTCCCAGGTGCAGCCCCCCTGGCGTTGGCTGGATTTCTGGCTGTCAGAGCCTAGAGTCCAGAAGCCCAGAGCCCAGCCCCAGCCCCCAAGTCCTTGGAGGGCGAGCACCCAGCAGTCTCTGGCTAGCCTATGGGGGCACTTGCTCTTTTCTCTTGCAGGAAACCTTATTCCTGGCTTTGCGGTATTAATAGGTGAGTTCAGCATAACAATGACTCCTGAGAAAGCAGGCCCATTTCAGACCTATGTGCCCTGTCTAGTTAACGATGAGTAGGCGGACAGCCTGGGGGGCTCTTCCTACCCCCACCCCCCAGAGCCCCAGTGTGGACTACTTCACTTCAGACAGGCTCCAAGGGGCTTGGAAACCCCATCAAGGAAACATGACGCATGAGGGATTGTTCTGAACCAACTCAACGACTTTGAAGGTGAAATTTCTTGACAGGCTCAAACGTCCACTTCAGACAGAAGCATCTTCAATAATTTAGAGTAATGGCTCTTTAACGTTTGCAACAGCCTTTGGAAGGAAGAAAGTGTAACTACCTCATTGGGGCCATTGAGGGAGAGAAGGTGATGGGGGGGCGGGGAGGAGACAGGTGAAGGGAGGCATGATGGACGGCCCATGTGCAAGGCATTAGCCTGACCACCTCCTGGGCAGGGCACGCAGAGGGGCCCTGGGGGTCCCACCCGCATGTTCCTGACATTACTGCAGCCCCACTACATCCTAGGGGCAGGTGAGCGCTCTATTATCCCTGTTTCAGGAATAAGACACCAAGTCTTGGCTTGGTTCCAGGATGCAAACCACCACTGCCCCCGCTCCGCCACCCCGCCTCCAAGCTCCAGGAGAACCTGTGAGTAGTGAGTAGGAAATCCTGGCTCCGAATCCACCTTCCCTGAGCGTCTCAGTTCAGCTCACCGATCCTTCCGTAGCGCCTCAGTAGACAATTTCAAGGTGCTTTCTGAAACCAAGCTCCATGCGTTGTCTCCCACATATGCCTCTGCCCTGTTTCTCTCTCCCTACTTGGGCCATCCCCAGGCCACCGTCGTGGCCAGGGCTGAGTTGCGGTTGAAGACAACGTGCACCTGTTGGATTCTCCTTTTGGGTTTCTAGGGGAGAATCGTAAGAGGGTGTCAGAAGAGAAGGGGGGGACAACAGGAGAATATATTTTGCATCCTGTCCTGGTGACTCCTGTTTTCACTGTGGGCAAGATTCTGGGCAGTAACAATCTGTTGGTAATCCGATCCTTTGTGCGCGGACATTTGGCTGTTTTCATTTGTGCCCCTAAAAGGAGCACACACGCCCATTTAAGGTTTTTCCAGCTCTGATTGTACCAAGTCCCTCTACCTAAGTGTGTCAAAAATTCTTTGTGCACTCATCCTTCCTTTTAACCTGCAGTGCTATGTTCTGGGGCTTGATCCAAGATGTTATTATTAAATTTCAGAACATAAGGAATGTCTTCTCGAAGAATAATTGCAATATTTTCATTTTGTTAATGAATATTCCAGTGGTACTCATTGAAACTGATGTTTTTTGAAAACTACTTTTATTGATCGCCGTAAGTTTTGAAAATACGTATTTTCCATACCTTTGACCTCTCAGTTTTGGTGACTTTTTATTGATTCAACTACGGATATATATTCTGGTAATGTTTAAGGGAATATGTATGTGCATATAGGACTGTTCTTGAGAATCCATATCTAAAAATGTCTCCTAATTTTTTTCCTCCAGGTATGAGAGCTTGGTAGAAAAGTCTCTGCTCACATCTTTTCCCTCAAAGATTTAAAAATTTGATAGTTTTCAAACTTCAGGCATTTTGTCATATAATGAAAATGTCTCAGGGTGGCTTGATTTTTTTTTTCCTTTAAGAAAACCAACACTTTCTAATCAAAGTAAAGGAAATATTTGGTTGAAGAGGTCAAACAAGGCTTTCATGCCCTTTGCTATCTCTCTTGAAGTATCCAGAGAAAGGTCTTTGTAATTCTTGGAGCTGTTTCTAAATAACAAGCTTCCGGTCTTGATGTCTTGTTGTGGAAAGAACAGACTCCCTCCCAGGCACCCCACTCTGCCCCCAACCCTTCATCACAAGTCTTTGCCCAATTTTTGGTCAAATCAGTATTTGATGTTTGTTCTTGCGCTCATGAAAATATTTTTCACAATGAAGGCACTTGTACCCAAAGCTTACGTTCTTCTATCCCCCTTGGGACAACATTTTTCCTTTCCTTGATGCGCCCCCCCCCTTAAAATCTGTTTTTCTATGCACCTACTTTTAAATTCAACCTTAAACCTTGCTACAAACTCTAAAACCCCTTCAACGTGGTCCCTCACATTCTGTAATTTCTTTTGTCTTGGCAGTGACCCCATGCCCTATGACCTCCTGCCCAGTCTGGTCCTCCAGTCTCAGCACAAGGCTCGCTGTGGGGCATCTCCTCCGTCCTCTGACACGTTCCCTGAGCCTCACTACCCTGTGGGCTTCTCTGGTTTGTGGATTTTATACCTTCCTCTTTTGATCTAATCCCTTCATTCCGTGGAAGATATTCTTCATAAGAACCCGAGGAATGGTACATGGGAAGTACACTTTCTGCTACCTTGAAATGTTGGCACATTTCTTTCCTTCCTTTTTACATGTGATCAAAAGTGTGGCTGGGACTCCTGACACTTTCCTCGTGCTCCTGGTATGGTTGTCGAGAACTCTACGCCACTCTGGGTTTCAGCCTCTCCCAGTGACCAGCTCTTTCTCTCTGAAAGCTTTCTGGGCTCTTCTTTACCCCCAGTGAAAAATCTCAACGATTCTCAGGGTATGAGGTTTCCTTCAGTCACTGTGCTGGGCGCTGGGTGGGCCCCTTCCACTGGGGATCTTGTATTCTTTAGCTGTAGGAAAGGTTTTGAAATATTTATTTGATAATCACCTCCTCTCAGCTCTCAGCTTTTCCCCTCTTATTTTTCGGCCTATATTTCCACTTTCTGGTGGATTTCCCCAACTTCAAATATCCCCTTTGGGAAGTTCTGCTAGCACATTTCTATTCCCTTTTTTCAGCATCCCCTCCCATTTCATGGGTGCCAAATCTTCTCTTCGCTTTCTGAGGGCATCCTTTTTATTTATCTTGATTTTTTTTCCTGCCTTTTGTTTTCTGTGTTTCTTCTTAGTCTCTTTAAAAATCTTTTTTGTTGATTTTGGTTTCTGTCTCTCAGGTTCAATGCTTCCTTCAGACAAAGGGCGGATCTTGGCTGTCCGTTCCTTGGAAAGGCCATACGGGTGGTGGGCTTGCTGATCACCAGGTCCCACCATGGGGTGACTGGGGACGGTGGTCTGACTCTCAATCTGCATCAGTGTGGGGGGGTCTTTTCTGTTGTGCCAGCCAGTTTCTGATAAGGGGACTCCTCTTATGTCCTGTCGTTGTCCTTGGAACTCTGTGACAAAGGTGAGTGGGGGATCACAAGTGTGTAGAATGACACCCTGCTCGAACTTCATCCAAAACTGTCACTGAAAATGAGCTGACGTCAAGGATTGTGTGTGGCTCCAGAAACACAGAGATAACTGAAGATTGGCCTCTCTGGGATGGCGTTTCTCTAATTTCACAATGGGTAGGAATCAACAGGGGGACTTGTTCAGTAAGAGCTCCCAGGAGCCACCAGCAGAAGCTCTGATGGAGAAGGACCAAGACAGTCCCCCAGTCTGAAGATTTAGTGGGCACTGGGGGGCTGGATGTGTGGTCTACACCTGTGCCTTGACCCTGATCTGGTCACAGAGACACAGTGATCATATGACAGGGGGGATGATACAGGTGTGGAGAGGCCACACCTGAAGGATAAACCCCTGCCCGTGGAAGGTGGGCTGTCAGAGTGGGCTCTGGACAGGAGTGGGTGCAGCTGGTATGCACAGCAGGAGGGCTCAGTCAGGGAGACAGTGGGGGGCAGGCTTCTTGCTCCAGGGAGGACAGGGCACAGACGTGGGCCTGCGTGCATCATATCAGCTGGCTGGGGTTCTCAGGAGATGACACATGGCCACCGTTGGGTGGGCTTCTCAAGGCCTTTGTGAGTTAGTGTGAGTCAAGGGCAGAAAGCAGGACTCCAGTCAGTGAGGACTAGTGGGGGGAGGACAGGGGAAGGGAGCCCAAAGGGAAGTCCAGGTGCCCAGGAATCCACAGGGGAGCTGCTGCACCCCCGCTCACCCCCCAAAGGCTGAATGGAGCCTGGTAGGAGCTGGCAGTGGAGGAGGGGTTCCTGGCCTTAGCTGTGGAGGGAGACGCAGCAGCCAAGTGGGGAGGGTGCAGGGAAGAAACACCCCTCCACTTCTTTGCCCCTCCCACCTCTTGCCTTTGTCTCCCAAGGAGAGTAACCCAGGGATCCAGGGATCCGGGAGGTGCAGTTGGCAGCCATCGGCAGGCAGACTAACGCCCTGGGGACATCTGCTGGAGAATGGTGTACCCCGAGCGCCCTTTCACATCCAGAATCCATCTGGCTCTTGTTCAGTTGAAGACACTTGCATCTGCCTCCTGGGGGGACACAGAGTCTCATCAGCCGCAGGGTCAGTCCCTCCCTGCTGCCCCCCCCACCATCTGCACCACTGGTGCCCTTCCTGTAGGATAGGCGCGGAGGAGAGCATGAAAGAAAGAGAAAGTAACAGAACGCGTGCACAGCTGTCTGGCCCCTGCCCCTGCAGCTGGCATCCTGTGGTCCCTGATAGTCCTCACTTCCATCCAGAGCCTGTGACAGGTGGCCTTGCAGGGCAAGAGGTCTTTGCAGGTGGGATTACCTTCAGGAGCCAGATGGGGAGAGATCCTGGATCACACAGGTGGCCCAAGGTCACCACAGGGTCCCTAAAAGTGGAGTGAGCACCACTGAAGAAGGGTCAGGGAGACATGACCGGAGAAGGGTCCAAGGCCATGGTGCTCCTCCTGAGGTCTGCAGGCTGAGGGCTGGCGGCGGGCCAGAGACCTCCGTCCCCAGCCATGAGCTCGCAGGAGACACACCTGCCCCCGGAGCTTCCAGAGGGAGGGCAGCGGCTGCAGCTTGACTGGAGCCCCAAGCTCGTGGGACCTCTGTCCTCCAGGTGTGTGGAAGAGCCTGTGAGATAAGAAGACTAGGGACAGCTCCCGCAGGAATCAAGTGCACTTGGCTGCTTGGGCGGATGCCTCTGAGGGCACAGACTGCAGACCCTTCAAAGCCAGTCTGTGTCTCCACTCAGGTGTCACGCTGCTGCTGCTGACTTTCCAAGGAGGCCTTCTGCACCTCCGTGAGCTCCCAGGGCACCATCTGAGGTGAGGAGCAAGTCCTCAGTGAGGGGGCAGCGGGCTGACCTGGTAGCAGCTCTGAGCCCTCCCTCTGTCCCAAGAGCACCCAGCCCGGTTTGCCAGCCAGGTGGCTCCAGCAAAGCCCACGTTTCCGCAGAGATTGCTCACAGCTGTGCGGCGTGGAGGCCACGCAAGCAGGAGTCTAGTGCGAATCCTGACTGTCTCCCCAGTCTATACTGCCCAGGATTGCAGGAGATGCCTGCAGTCCTCTCATCACCCAGTTTGATGGTTCCTTTGGTCTCCCCAACGGAAGGGGGTCTACAGTAATCAAGATGTACTTTACAAAAACCTCGAACACCCCGAGGAAATGGCCTCAGGCTTCTACAGTAATCAAGATGTACTTTACAAAAACCTCGAACACCCCGAGGAAATGGCCTCAGGCTTACACCAACTTCAGCCTCAACCCAGCGACCCTCCTGCTTCCCAGACCTCTCTCCCTTTGCAGCCAGAGTGATACGGTCCTCCACCTCCTCCTGCCTGCAGAGACACCGCCGAGCCCTGGGGCGTTGTTAGGGCAGAAGAACAGAATCAGTGAATTAAACCATGTTCACTTCCTCACCGTTAGAAACCGGGGTGAATGCTTGAGAAGGAAAGCGGCACTCAGATGATCTCTCCCAGCCCGACACGGGGGGTCTCAGTTCAGTCACATTCGTCAAGAAGGACTTCCTTGCTGGGGGAGATGTGTGGGGCTTGGGGCGACATGAGGAAATGCAGGTGAGCCGGTTGGGGTCCTCGGTCCTTTGGGCATGTCCCCCTGCCGACCCCATGCTGCCCTCCTGGTGAACTTGCTGCCACCCAGAAGATGCCTTTCCCCAGGAAAGCCAAGCTCAGTGCGTTCCTGAGACAGGAGTCTGAATGGAGCCCAGAGGCAGCTCAGCAGCCTCCGGCCTCCGAACAGTCGTCTGGGCTTCTCTTCTGTGTTTACTGAGCCTGGGAAAGGAACCACACACTTTTCTAAGATTTCTAACAGCAAAGGTTAAAACAAAAGAGATCAGTCTCAACTTTTGGTCAGAACTTTCAGACAACCAGAATGCGGCCGTCCCCAGGTGTTAGTGAGCTGAGGGCCAACCCTCGTCTCCGAGGTTCCTGGGGCTTCTTGAGTGTGGGGGCCAGTGCCCTGGGTGCTGGGGGAGGCGGCTGCACAGGCTCCTGTCCTCTCCTATCTCATATGTCTTGTCCTTTCCTAGCTTGCCCTGGATGCTGCTTTGCCTGCCCACCTGCCCTGCCCTCTGCATCTGGGTTTCCAGCACCGTCTACCTCCCTTCTACAGGCAGGAGGAGCTGATGGCCATCAGAATCACCCACACCACACCCATAAGGTGTACAAAGCCTAGAGCTGGGATCCCAGCATTTAGCCCATGATGTAGAAATACACAAACACCCCCATGAGTCAGCCACGGACTCCTGTTCTTCTTCGGCGGGAGTGGTACGCTCATCCCCAAGGAGGGCCTGGGAATCTTTGACCAAACTTGTCCACAGAACAGGTGAAGAAGCTGAGGCACAGGGACTAAATCCCTTGGCCAAGGCCACCAGTAGATCCAGTTTCCGGTCCCTATCAGATCTAGGGATCTTCTATATCAGATCTAGGGATCTTCTACAATGTTCTATTCCCGGGCTCCCCCGTCTTCCGTGCTTTGTCTTTTCTGTAAATTTGGACCATTTTGACCAGTTTGTCCCCTGGCTAGGACCTGGGCCCACTGTTGTGGCTTGCGGAGGATGACAAGCAATGACAAGACCCCAGAGGAAGTGACTGTGGGAGTAAGTGGCTGTCTTGCCACCACTCCGCAGGTGCCGAAGCAGACACCAGCCCTCGAGGTGTCTGAACACATCAGTTCATTCCGGACCACTCCCAGCCCAGCAAACAGCAGGAGCAGAGCAGGTGGCACTGGGCCTGTCCCCTGTGTCTACTGGGCTGGCTGGCGGCTGCACAAGGAGTGAACCGTACCACAGTCACCGTCGTCCTGGGAGGAACCTGGGACCAGGGACCCAGCATCTCTGTAGCAAGCAGCAGAGAAACCGGCCCCTGCCCTGGGGAGCCCGCAAACCTAGCTCACTGGGATGTGACCTCCCTAGTTGCCTAGTGACCTGTGATCAAAATGCTCTGTGCCGGGGGCAGCTGGGCATATGGGTGGCCCACTCAGGGACAGTCAGGCCCTCTCCAGCAGTGCCATAGCCCTACATATTCCCCTTTCTGGAGCTTCATTCTTTTTCAGGATTTTCATTCTGGGCACATTTTGGTGCATTTGGAAACTCCTAGGCAACACTTCCTACCATAGCGTCTTGCTGATGGCACGTCATCAGTTCCTGCTCCCTCTCTCTCTCCTGCTGCTTTTCAGTTACTTCTTAGAACAATAACTCAGTGAGATTATTCCCCCCAAATGTTCTTCCTACAAAGATCCTGTGATGGCCCAAAATCAAACTAAAAAATTGGCATTCGTTGGCTCATGTCGGATCCCAAGGTCAAAACCCAAATTGTCCAGTCCAGAGATGAAAAGTTTGAGGCATGGCCGAGCCAACTACCGTGATTAGGTAGCCTTCATGGAGGTGCTGGTGGGGGCTTGGACAGTAGGTGAGGCTCACACCCTTAAGAATTGGAATATTTCTGTAGTGAGGTTGCCACCAAATAAGAAGTAAAAACAAAGAAATTAGTAACCCAGCAGATCAAGAATGAGGGATTTTTATGTTAGAATGATCCTTAATGTGCAAATAAAATGCAGTGTAAGGGATCCATTGAGGCCAACTCCAATGCTGGGCTCTGGGGAGCCTGGAACATTCTTTTCCCCAGTCTTAGGCAAAATTCCTTCCCTCCCAGTGTTCCTGCATTTACTTGTGTCATCTTTTCCTTCTCTTACCTGCTTCCCCCTCAATTGGACTGGGAACCTCTCACGGGCAAGACTCTCTTAGGACTGTGCACCTTGGCACCCACCCTTTGGCAGGGGGCCTGTCCCGGAGTGGGTCTACCTCAACTGTAAGTTGAATGGACTTGAAAGTGTCAGAGACACATAAGAGCCAGTGGGTCAGATGTACAGATGCAAGACAGTCAATGGGGACAGACTGGGACTGGCATGACAGCCAGTGGGGACAGACCCAGAGATACATGACAGCCAGTGGGGACAGACACACAGACACATGACAGCCAGTGGAGACAGACTCACAGATGCATGACAGCCAATGGGGACAGACCCAGAGATGCCTGACAGCGGGGACAGACGCAGAGACACAGAAGAGCCAAGGAAGACGGACCTTTTGCAAAACTCCTGGAAAAGGAGTTTGAAAGAGAAATGTCCTGCCTGTATTTACAGGGGTAAGGAGAGGGTCTTGACTTTGCTTCATCTTTAGAATAGATTGGGCTGGGTTTTCCATGTCAGACTATCCACGTGGGAAGCCGTCCCTGCTCTTCACGTGTGTCTGTGGAATCCGTGTGGTCACCCCAGGAGGGCACCCACACAGCAGTGTGGTCCGGCTGAGGTCCCAGCTGGGGGTGAAGAAGCGAGGAGAACACTCACCTGTAGCTCAGAGACGCCCTATTCTCCACTCCCGATGCAAACGGCTCACTGTTAATTTCCATTAAGTTTCACGCATGAGAAAAGGCTCCAGAGAAGCATGTTTCTGCGTGTCATCTGATGCAGTACTTCACTACAAATGGCGTGTTACTGCACACGGGGTACTGGGATCTGGGAACCAGCCCACACTCAGGCAGCACAGTCAATACTCAAGTATTTGTTGATGAATAGATTTCAGTTTTAGCAGAGAAGCTGGCCGAGTAGGAGGCCACATGGAGGAGATTACGGCTGCATGGGAACCACCTCACCAGACGGGTGGGGAAGATAGTTATGAATGCTGATAGGAATCCCATGCGTGCCTTGGAGATGTGGCGCTTTCCCTGGAAGGATCTGTTGTTGGAGAATAAAGCTCTTTGGTGCTAATAATCGGGAAGAGACAAAACTGTCCTTCAATCTCCCAGGCTTCAGCCAGCTCAGCTGGAACCTCCGGGAACAGTTCCCAGATCTCTTCACCCTTCTCTCTGGGCCTCTGAATCTTCCTTTTCTGGATTCCTTCTCATGCAGAGTTCTTCCCATTGTGAATGCAGAAGGTTCTCAGGCGTCCTTCCAGGAGAGGACCCAGGCTGGAGGTGGAGGGGGTGCTCTTGGGCTCTGGAGGGGCGGGGTTCTCACTTCTGTGATGCCCCCTGCACCCAGCAGCCTATTGGTTGTTGTATTGTAGAAGTTTCAGGTTTGGGTCCCTTTCAGGTGGCCCTTGGCAGGGAAGCCCCCCTCCGCACAGGCCAAGACCTGGCACAGTGCCAGGAAGCCCAGGCACGGGCATCCTGCGGGGGTGGGGAGGGCTACACTCCAGTAGTGCAACAGTCCCACCCCCGGGGGAGCAAAGGAGTCCACAGGACAAGAGTTCAGGGGCCACAATGCTCCATGCTTCCAGGAGACTGGGAGAGAGTGACAAGGTGGCAAGGCCTCCGAGACAGGGTGGGGCTGCCCTCCGTTTTGCTGAGTTGGTTCTGGGCTTGGTTTCTTTCCACAGAAGAGATCCAGATGGCCTGTCCCCCGCCTGGCACAGCAGCTGAAGCACAGAGAGCTGTAGTGTCCTTCTGTCCTTGCCGCGGGGACGTGGAAGACTCGGGGGAGGATGGAGACCCCCATCCCTCCACACACCCTCATCCAGACAGCTTGAGTGCTGTGGCTTTCCTTCCCCGCAGACTGTGACATTTTGACGGGCACTTCAGAAAGGCTGTCATCATGACCCTCCAACAGGTGGCTCTGGCCCCAGGTGGGCTGAAGGCAGGGGTGGGGAAGAACAAGGGCCTTGAGCATGGGGCATGGGGACCCAAGGCAGTTCCTGGGTGGGGAGTTTGCAGAAGGCAATGAGGTCTTCTGCAAAACGCATGGCTTTAGCTCGTCCTCATCCTAGATAATTTGAGGGACAATTTGAAAATTTCCAGGAGGCAAGAGTACTTTGGGATTTTGGTGGGAAAAGCATTTAATGTATACATTGATAAATGTATTTATTGCATTATTTATTTATTACATTAAATAAATCTAATGTATAAATTAATAAACTGAAGATCCTCTATGGCTGTAGTTTGGAGAAACATGACCAGCTGTCTGTCCAGAGAGGGTCCCTGTGGCTGATTCTCACTTGGTCCAGGCTCCAGCCGGGCTCACACACTGTGTTTAGGGGCCACTCTTTAATCTCTATAGATTGAGAGCAGTTCCCCGCACCCCCCTTTTTGGGTTTTGTAACCTTTTTGAAGCATCTAGTCTGCTGTGTTGCTCCATGTCCCCCAGCTTGGAGATTTAAAGAGAAATGTCAGTATGTTCCCACTAGAATATCTCTGGAAGGTTTCGGGTAATTACTTATTAATAGACTAAGAAATTACCTTCTGTTCTTACTTGGCAAGAATTCTTTCCCTTAATCGTGATTCATTAGTATTATCAAAGCCTTCTTTTGCATTTGTTTAGGTGATCCTGATTTTCTTCTTTGACCAGTTTTTATGGCAAGTCACTTCGCCAGATTATCTAATGTTCCCAAGATACATCTTTATGTTCCCAAGATACATCTAACTTGGTCATGATTTATATTTTTTCTCAGGTGTTTTAGGATTCTATTTGCCAGTTTTTTATTTGGTGTTTTGAGTCTCTGTTCATAATTTTCTTTTAAAAAATTAATTAACTACTTAACTTCCCCAGATTTATTGAGGTATAACTGACAAAATTACATCTATTTAAGCATAACAAATAGCATAGAGGACAAGGGGCGTTAGAGAGGAGTAGGGAATTTGGGTAAATTGGAAGGGGAGGTGAACCATGAGAGACTATGGACTCTGAAAAACAGTCTGAGGGGTTTGAAGTGGCGGGGGGGTGGGAGGTTGGGGTACCAGGTGGTGGGTATTATAGAGGGCACAGCTTGCATGGAGCACTGGGTGTGGTGAAAAAATAATGAATACTGTTTTTCTGAAAATAAATAAATTGGAAAAAAAAAGATGTACGATGTGATGATTAGACATATGTCTACATCGTGAAATGATTATCCTAATAAGGTTAATTAACACGTCCATTAACTCACGTAGCTACCTTTTTTTGGGTGCAGTGAGAGTGCTTAAAATCTGCTCTTTTAGCAAATTTCAAGTTTACAGTATCATTTGCTAACTGTAGTGACCTTGCTGAATATTAGAATCCCAGAAATCATCTTTTTTTCTGAAATTATTCATCTTTTTTTTCTTAAAAGATTTTATTTATTTATTTATTTTAAAACTTAATTGAAATTATTCATCTTTTAACTGGATGCTTGTACCCTTTGTTCCACATTTTTCTATTTCTCCTACCATCTTGTCATAAGCTGCAGAATTTCCTTTTTTCTCATGAATGAATGGTATTCCATTTTATATGTATACATCACATCTTTTTTATCCATTTGTCCATCAGTGGACACTTAGGACTTAGGTGGCTTCCACATCTTGGCTACTGTGAGTAACGCTGCAATGAACACGGGAATGCCGATTTCTTTCAGAGATACCGATTTGATTTCTTCAGGATCTATACCCAGAAGTGGAATTGCTGGGCCATAGGGCCGTTTTCCACAGTGGCTTCACCAATTTACGTTCCCACCAACCGTGCCCAAAGGTTCCCCTTACTCTGAAGTGTTTGCTCACCAACACTTAACCTCTTATCCTTTTGATAAAAGCCAACCAGCAGGCGTGAATTGTGGTTTCTTATCCTTTTGATAAAAGCCAATCAGCAGGTGTGAATTGTGGTTTTGATTTACATGGTCCTGAGGATTGGTGAGCGCTGGTGCACACCCTTTCAGGTTCCTGTTGGCCATGTGTGTGTCTTCTATGGGCAAAATGTTTATTCGGGTCCTCTGCCCGTTTTCCGATTGGATTACTTGCCTTTTTGGTATTGAGTGGTATGAATTCCTAATACGTTTTATATATTAACGCCTTATCAGATGTGTGGTCTGCAGATATTTTCTCCTATTCTACACGTTGCTTTTTTTTTTATCTCATTGATCATTTCCTTCGCTGTGCAGAAATTTCATATAATTTTCCTATTTTTCCTGCTTCATCTGGTTTTGTTACCATAGGGAGGCTTGCCTCATAAAGAAGATAGTTTTCCCTCTTTTTCTAGGATTTGGAGCATGTTATTAAAAAGAGAAGCTTCAGTAATTTCTTTCTTTCTTTCTTTCTTTTTTTTGAAGAAAACTGTTCACCATATATAAGATTCCAAATATATTAGTCCACAATTGTTCATTTATTATTGTACCTTGATCACTACTTAGCAGTGATTCTTTTCTTCTTCATTTCTGATATTTATTTATGCCTTTTTTCTTGGTTAATCAAGAAAAGAATTTGTATTTTTTTTACCAATCCTTTGTAAAGAATCAGCTTTTGAGGTTTTTCATTTCTACTTTACTTCATTTCTCCATTACTTCTTGATTTGTGATTTCCATAATTGTGAACTTTCTTATTTTTGTTTTTCCTTTGTTTTACATTGATTTTTGTATTTAAATTCTCATAGTGAATGCTTAGCTCATTAATTTAAAATTCCTCTTGTGTTCTAATATATGTATATTCATATTATAAATTCCCTATATCCTTTCATCTGCTTCCCACAGATTGTTGAGTATAGTTCCTTTGTTGTCATTCAGTTCTCAGTATTTATAATCTCCATTACAATTTCTTCCAGATCCACGAATTATTTAAGCATGCTATTTAGTTTCCAAATGTATGGGTGTATTTTAGCAGACTTTAAAATTTTATTTATAAAATTGTTGTGGAGTGCATGTTTTCAAATCATTGGAATTTTTCAATACTTCCTTTGTGATCCATTATGTATGTACTCAAATTTAAAAAACACATTTTATGAGTTTGAAAAGAATGCATAGTCTGTATCTGTGGCTCTGGGAGATCCCTCTCTCTCTCTCTGTCTCCATCCCCATTTCCACCCCTAATCCTGATCTCTATCCTGATCCTGGCTTCCATCCCCATCCCCTCCCAATATGATATGATATATGATAGAGGGGATGCCCTCTCTATCCACATCCCCATCTCCACCCCATTTCCATCCCCATCCCCATCTCTATTACCATCCACATCTTCGACTCCAACCCCATCCCTTCCCATCTCTGTCCCCATTCCCTTCTCCAGCCTCATTCCCTTCTCCAACCCTATCCCCATCCCCATCTTCAGTTCCGTCCTCATCTCCATTCCCATCTCTTCCCCGTCCCCTACCCCTTCCCATCCCCATCTCCATTCCCATCCTCATGTGCTCCTCCATCCCCATCTCCTTCCCCATCTCCATCCCTATCTCTAACCCCAACCCCATTTGCATCCCATGCCCATCTTTGTCTCTACCCCATCCCCATCTCCATCCCCATCTCTATCGCTACCCACCTCCAGCCCCATGCCATCTTCATCTCTATCTCTCATCTCCATATCTAGTCTATCTATATCCCATATGTCAATTAGCATGTTTCAATCTTTTCTATTCTTGCTGATACGTGGAAAGCTTGATTTATCTGTTAGTAAGAGAAGTGTGTTAGACTATTTTGCTCTGATTTTGGATTTGTTATCCAACTTGTTATGGTTCTGTCAATTTTTGCTTTGTATGTGGTAAGGCTGTCCTATCTGACGTATGTGTACTGAAGATTATTCATCTCCCAGGGAGCTCTTGTTTTTATCTTTAAAAATGATCATTTTATCCCTAATAATACTTTTTGCCTTAAAGTCTCTTTTGTCCAATATTTATAAAGCCAGGCAAGATTTCCTTGTTCAGCGATTGCCTCTTTCTCATCTCTTTATTTACACCTTGTGTTTCCTTGCCTTTGGGGTGTTCAGGGTGTTTCTCTCATGCACTGTGTGTAGCTGAATATTTTGTAACTAGTATGTACAGGAAACACGACTTATGTCACAGTGAGGGCATGACCTTAGTTTTGTCCCCTGTCTTTGTAAAGTGTGCTTATTGGTGGTCATGGCTTGGGCAGGTCCCATACTCACCTCTGACCTCCAGTGTTCCACCTCAAACACATCTCAATTCAGAAATCGAATAAGTGTCTTTGAGCTGTTAATTGAAATGATGGCATTCACTGCCCACTCTGTCCCCCCATGAGCTTTGTGGTTGTGGAGTTGACAGCCCCTGTGGAGGTGCCACCCTTGGCCAGGCTTGAATCCTTGGAGAGAAGAGAGGAATGTTTGTTGGGGGGTACCTCCTCTTTGCAGGTCCAGTGGAGGTTTTAAACAGCTCTCATGGGGCACTTTTCATTTCTTCAGAGCTGTTCATGCCCTCACTGGCACCCCTGTGCAGGACCTCTGGGGTCTGCTTTGCTAGTTGCCTCTCTGCTTGGATCTGAGAGGGCAACTCTCCTGTGGCTTCTGCTGCTGAAAGTCCTTTAGACACTTTGGGTGGTCCTCCAGGGCAGGGCCTCATGTAGCTACTGTGTGTGTGTGTACATGTGTGTGCATGTGCATACCTATTTCTATTTCTTGTCTGTCTCTTGCCCCTGTCTCCCACATTGCTCCCTTCTCTTTTGTATGCCTCGCATCTGGTATAGGAGGGCTATTTGTGTCTAACCACCTCTGGTTGTATGAGCCTTCACACTCCCGTGAAAGCATCTGGTCACCCTTCATTTTGGACAGGAGGAAGTCATCAGTCTAAAGCAAGCCCTCAGCATCAAACCTATACAGCTTCTCCAAGAACCATAGCTGAGCCCATTCTCTTGGGGGTGGGGGAAGTGTCACCCCTCCCACCCTTCCCTCTCTGGAGGGTTCAGCTATAAACACTTCTTCCACCACAGACATGCTCCACAAATCTATACTGTCCCCACAAATCTATGTTCTCACCATATTCTTGAACGTGTGAGTTCAAAGCCAGTTCTCAACTCTTTCCTTTGTGAATCTGATACTTCATTTAGAATTTTCAGATCCCTTTATCTTGGTGTCTAGTCAAGGCTTCAATTTTAGTATCTGTTCTTTTTTTAAAAAAAATATGCGTTTTTAGAAAGAATTGAATTCATTTACATTTATTGAGTTGACTGACATATTGGGACTTATTTCTAACATCATTTCCCCCCCAACATTATTTTCCTTAGTTTTTTTTCTCTTTCCTGACTTTGTTAGGTTGAAAGTTTTCTTTTTTTTCCCCTGTTATCTGCTCCTTTGAAAGTTAAACATTTTGTATCAGTACTTTTTGTGGTCACTTATAACTCCTTACAACTCTTTAGTAATTGATTTAACTTATTTTTCAAATGCATTTGGTAATTAACTCTAAGCCCTCTTTACAAAGAAAAGAATCCAGGAACACAATAATTTCCCTTTGAACTTCCTTCTTCTTATCTTACATGTTGTTATTTAAAATTTTAGTTCCTGAGGCTGCCTGGGTGGCTCAGTGGGTTAAGCCTCTGCCTTTAGCTCAGGTCATCATCTCAGGGTCCTGGGATCGAGTCCCGTATTGGGCTCTCTGCTAGTCAGGGAGTCTGCTTCCTTCTCTCTCTCTCTACTTGTGATCTCTCTCTGTCAAATAAATAAAATAAAAAAAAGAATTTTAGTTCCTGGTATTTTTCAAATAGGTATGTTTTTCACTATTATTATTATATTTTATAATAAAGGTCCAATTTGGATTTTTTTGCTGTATTATTTTAAGTTTAATATTTCATTGGCCAGAATATTTTACTTCTTTGTTCACTATGTTTTGTGATACTCCTTTGTTGTTTTTTGGGCTCATTTTTGTTTTTGTTAAAGTTCATTCTTTATTCAAGGGTCTATGGCAATGAATGCCAGACTTATCTGCATGTTAGAAAAATCCCAAAACCCAAGCCACACTCCAGCTCAACTAATCATAATCTCTGGGGGTGGGACACAGACATCAGTGTTTAGGAAGCTTCCAAGGTGAT
This sequence comes from Neogale vison, assembly GCF_020171115.1. Lineage (NCBI taxonomy): Eukaryota > Metazoa > Chordata > Mammalia > Carnivora > Mustelidae > Neogale > Neogale vison. Next base: position 45,370,539 of record NC_058093.1, read on the forward strand.
TCCAATATGCAGGCAAATTTTGAAACCACTGGTGCATGCACAGAAACTCTCTTAGACATTATATACCTCTCTATAGAAATGTAATTGAGCATAGATTTCAAGATTGAGAGTTCTATGTCCTTAACATCTGGAACTATTATTTCAGGGCTGTGGCATCTATTCATATTGATAAAAACTCTGCTGCTAATCTGTTATTTGTTTATTGTGTTTTAAATATTTTACTTTCTCCCTGACGTTTCTTATCATATGTGTGTGTCTGGAATCTTTTTTAAAAAAATTCAATCGTTCTCATCTCTCGGTGAGCTTCTTCAATTTGGGGACTCATATTTCTTCAATTATGAATAATTCTATGTTGTTATCTGCTTAAGTGTCCCCACTTGCCCATTTTCTCCTTCAGGAACTCCTATTAGATGAATCTTGGATTCCATCAACATTCATGTCTTTGAACTTATTTTTCTTCTCTCTATGCTACATTTTGAGTGATTTCCTTAGCTCCATGTTCTAATTCATTGGTTCCCTCTTCTGTTATATCTAGTATACAGTTTAAGCCATCTTTTGACTTTTTGTTTATTTCAATGACGGTGTGTTTCAGCTCCTAGATTTCCAAATGGATTTTCTTAACCTTGAAATGTCTGTTCTCACTTAATTGCTGTCACTCCTTCTATTTCCAGACAGTACAGCAATTGAATGTCAAAGTCCTTTTCAAATTGCTTCATTTTCTCTCTATTTCATTAGGTATGAATTCTCCCTTGATTTTGTTCTGTTAATTGTGTCCTATGGCAATAGGTTTTGTCAAGAGTTTTATACTTTGTATTTGTAAATTTGCCTTGTCTGAGAGTTTTCCCCCAAGCAAATTCATGTGCAAATGTGAAATTATAAATTTAAAAAACCCCAAACATCTTCAAAAGATAGAGGTTAATATCAAATATCGTTATTAAGAGCGAGACTCATGCAAGTAATAAAGGAATGAACTAAGTTTTCAAGAAATTCAAAACAAGGTCATAAGCAGATCTTCTTTACAAAACACATTGACTACTCAAGTAGTCAATGTCCCTGGTAGTCAAGAAATGCAAATTAAATTAAGAGAACAATTAGTTCTATTTTCACCCATGGAATTACAGTGAAGTGAAGAGAGGGTAATAGCTAATGACAGTGAAGGTTTTAGGAGATAGAAATTCACTGTTGGTGGGAGTTTAACTTGTCAGGGAAGCAATTTCTCCATGTCATAACAATACTCACTCACTCTCTCACTTATTCACTGGGCACTCTACTTACTCTGTGTCAAGCTAGGTGCTGAGCTAAGTATATTACAATCATGAGATGTATCCATCAGGACCAAAATTGCTTTTGTCTTGGTGAGTTTTGTAAATACCCAACAGTAGGAGGATGGTTAATTACATTAGGATACGTTTTGCTTCCAGAGTTTTCTTGACAGGGCGAAAACTGAATACAGAATTTTTAGAGCAAGACAAGTTGGGCTCAACAATGTGAAAACACGCAGAGAACATTATCTGGACAGAAATATAAACATATGTCAAGAGCAATTTCTTTTGGTCAGATTGAGGGTGATTGTTTTTATGTCTCTTTGTACTTTTATGTACTTTCTGAATTTTCTACAGTGTGACATTATTAGCTCACCCAATTGGAAACATTAAGTGACGGAAAATAGACTTTTAAGAAGAAATGTTTTACAGATTGGAAAGTTTTTGTTTTTTGTTTTTGGTTTTTTTTTTAAATACCTGCTGATGCCGATCTCTTGAATGAAGAAAGCTGAATGTTCTTCTATCCCTTCTTCTTCTACCTACTGTTACCTTCCCATCAGTCTGTGCCAGATAGTTTTCTGACTCTCTTTTCTGTCAGTCACATCTATTAATAATCAACCTTCTATTTCCTCAGGCAGCAGTTTCCTTTAGGAAGTTCTGCCTGTTAGGAAGTTTTTCTTTAAATGGAACTTCAGATATATATTTGGTGGTATTGGATATTGATTTTGTTGTAAAACTTCCTTTGTGGGCTCCCTGGCCCTGGATAGCAAAGCATACTGTCCCCATTCAAGTCTGAAATGGACTGCTGATCTTCAATAACATGCTGACAGGTGCCATAGGCCCTCAGGAGATACTGGACAATGTCTGGAGACATTGTTGATCATAACAACTGGGGGAGGGGCTTTGCTACTGATATCTGGCCTGTGTGTGATATCTTACAGTGCCCAGGACAGACACTCACAGGACAAGCTACTTGTCCCACAGTGCCAATAGTGCTAAGATTGACAGGCCCAGTATTTAAAAAGAATTTAAAAGCCATTCTTTACAAAACCCATAGGTTTTTATAATTGTTTTTCTTTTTCTTTCTTTTTTTTGTACCCCAAAGTACTATTAATGCCTTTTAAGTCAACACATTACACTTAAATAATTCTTTTGCAAATGATTTTTAAGTTTCAAAATGTCTCTTATCAGTAAGAAAAAAATAGTATTGAATAACTTAGTAATCACTACTGACCCTTTGACAAGTAGAGGGATTGAAGCCTTTAGGGACATGAGCCATGAAATGGCATCCTTGGGAAGTTATTTTGGGTCTCCCTCAGCTCTCCCTAGAAAAGGTGGTCTTCAGACTCTGGAGTGAAGCTCTAGGAGTCCAGCTGCCGACCTTGAGATGCCCCTCAGTGATACATCACCCTCACCGCTCAGCCCACCCTGCAAAGGATCATCAGAATGGGCCCAAGCATGCTCATGCAGAAGATTCTCCTGCAAGGGCAAAGTGAAGACAGATGTTCTGTCTTTGTTCAAAACACTAACACATGAGAATCTGCCTAATTTACGTCATTTTGCATTTCCGTTAGCAACACCCTCTGCATGAAACCATAAGCGGGTTGAAGGCATCTTAGGAGGGATCCTTGGCTCTGCTCCAGGGGTCAGGGACTCTCTGGCCACATGCAGCGCCCTTGGGAAGCTGGACCCTTGGGGCACCCGCTAACCCACTGGGTGGCTTCGAGAAAGTCGCTTCATTTCTCTCCATCTAGTTTATGTCTAACACAAAGAGATTGTACCAGGAACCGCTGGTTCCTTCATGCCTCTAAAATGCTTAAGTTTTAGAAAGTTGTCTCAAAAAGACAAGACAAGCATCGCCAATTAGCAGTGCAGTGCACTTTGTAAATTAGTCTTTCACCACTGCTTTCTCTTTGGCTCTGGAAATGGATTCAATTTTCTTTTCACAGAGTTTCTTTAACAAAAGCAGCCTGCATCCCTGGCTAATATGAGTTTACTTGGGATGATTTTAGAAGGAAAACAAGTTCAAAGCATTGTTTGATAGGAAATGAAACCAGAAGTTAGTTGCATATGGATGTTGAAAATAAATTTATAAGCTAAAAGGTATGACAAATTTTCTTCTAGCCAGTGTTTCTGTTCGTTCTTCTTTCTTTCTTTCTTTCTTTCTTTCTTTCTTTCTAAAGATACTTCAAAATAAAAGAGTTTAGGATCTTCACATCTGGTTGCTGCATTTTCATTTAATTAATAACTGTCTTTGGCCATTTTTCATCTGGTAAAGCAACCAAACCAGGGAAATAATCAGGAAAGCATTATTCAACATATTGCCAATAAATTAGAACATGGCAACTGAAGACATCTGAGTTTGGTTGGTCCTTGATCTTTTCATGGACCATTAGGAATAATTTCCATAGGGTTCTTGCAGGTGGGGGAACAAGCTGGAAATAATGAAGATTTGAGTCTGACCAAGAAGGCAGAGCAGAGAATTGGTTATGCTTTGACCAACTAGAACTGTAGCCCTCAACCTCCCAGCTGGAATCAAGTTCAAATCCAGTGTCATATGGAAATCTATGGAGCTGACTTACCTGACTTTGGAGGTTCTTTCCAACACAAACTTCAGCTCTAATGATGTGGTGTTAAGTCTGTGGACCCAAGTTTAGGTTTTGGGGCCTGCTCTGGGGCACAGTGGCAGACAGGATTCTAAGATAGTTCCCAAATCTCACCTTTGTGTGGACACAATGGGTAAAGTGTGTGTGTGTGTGTGTGTGTGTGTGTGAATATAATGGATCTCACTCTGTGATTAGATTGTTCAATGGTCAGCTGACTTTACAAGGAAGAGATTACCATGTGGACCTGACCCAAGCATGTGACCCTTGACATCTAGGGCCAGAAGTTAGAGACATAGGAATTGAAGCATGAGAAGAGTGTCTTCTTGCCTGAGGGGATCACATGGGAAAGGGGTGTGGGCTGCCCCTCTGAGGGAAGAGTAGCTGACAACCGGAAAGGAAGTGGGGCTGTAATCCTGCAGCCAGAAGAAACTGCATTCTGCCAACAACGTGAATAAGCTTGAAAGCAAATTCTTCCCCAGTCGAGCCTCCAGATGAGAACACAGCCCAGCAGCGCCCCAGATTTCAGCTTTTGAGACCTTGTGAAGAGACCCCAGTCACGGTGTGCCTGGACTTCTCATCTCTCTGGGACTGTGAGTTAATAAACAGGAGTGTTTTAGGGTGATGAGTTGCTGGTAATATGTTATGCAGCCGTAAAAATGAATGTAGCAGGATTCATGTAGACTGCTGTAACGTAAGCGGGGATGGCAGCAGTAATAGGGAGATGCTCTGGCCACACACAGGTAATACCCCTTTACAAGGTATAAACATCTGCAGGCTGAGCAGGTCCTGACAGATGTATCCTGCCCACCCAGTCTAGTTGGAACCCACTCTTCATTGTAAAGGGTCCTGTGTTCTGTTTTCTGCTTTGCAATGGCTCAATGGCATCTGACCATGTCACATTACTTAGGGACTGCAGTCTGGTCATCTGTGTAAGAGCAATGAAATCAGATGCTCTCTAAAGTCCCAGGTTCATATAATCTGCTATGGTTTTGTGATTGTTAACACTCCGCTTCCCCAAGTACTTCATGAGTCTATGCCCGAGCACCTGGAGCAAGAGGGGTGGGCAGCTCCCTGCTTTTCGGACTGCAGTGATGCTCTGTTCCATGCTCATTCATTCCACATGTGGTGGCTGTTCTTAGAGCAGAAGCCAATTAGTGTCCTACACAAAGACTCAAGACGAAGTATGGTGTGAAGGGAGAGAGAGAGAGAGAGAGAGAGAGAATGAATCCAGAACCAAGGCCGGGAGCCAGTGTGGGTAAGGAGTGCTGGAGTCATTTAGAAGAGCCGCACAGGGCAGGATATGAGGACATCTTTAAGATGGCATTCTGAGAACATGCACACAGCGAGCTGAGGAAAAGAAGCAGGATCTGGAGCAGCATGTAAGGGAGAGGCAGCGGAAATTGTGCAAACTAGGTCTATGAATCCCCTCAGCTTCTCCTTAGGGAGGGCTCCTTCCACAGTGGAGAAGGCAGCAGGGGCTGTGGGATGTGGCCCCCTGCCACAGGAATGCTTCACGTGGGAAACCTCCCGGGCCAGCACCTGTGGGGCAGACAAGACCTGAGTCACCTCGTGTTTCCGTTATTGCTGGACATACGGTTGGTGTTCTTCCTGTGTGTGCCTGTGTGTTTTTCTGGTCCTCTTATGTGGTAGAATGCACCTCACATAAAAGTTAATGTCTTAACTACGAAGTGTACAGTTCACTGATATTAAGAACATTTGCCACCACCCATAGCCATGCCCAGAACTCTTTAAATCCAGCAAAACTGAAACTCTATAGCAAACAACTTCCCTTTGCCTTCCCCAGCCCTTGGCACTCCCACACTTGATGGCCCTGGGATGGTGACTGCTCTCTGAACCTCATACTGGGCTGAATGTGGTGTTTGTCTTTCTGCATTGGGCTCATTTCACATAGTATAATATCTTCAAGTTTATCCATGTTGTAGCGTGGGTCAGTTTCTAGTCTTCTTTTTCTTTTTCTTTTCTTTCTTTCTTTTTTAAAGAATTTATTTATTTGTTTGAGAAAGAGAGAGTGGGGGAGCAGCAGGCAGAGGGGGAAGCAGGCTCCCTACTTAGCAGAGAGCCCACTGTGGGGCTTGATCCCAGGACCCTGGAATGATGATCTGAACCAAAGGCAGATGCTTAACTGACTGAGCCATCCATGTGCCCCCTCCAAAAATCCAACCTCTTGAAAATAATATATACATACATACACACATAATTGATTAACCAATAAATAAATATTTGATTGATGAGGAAAGGGCCATCTCAAATGCAGATTATTTAAAAAGTAATTACAATAACACTACTATGTATCAGAGCATATAGAATGTGTCCAAACTGGACTCAGAAAAAACCCAAGTCTTAAAATATTTTCTTCATTCCTATTGTGAAGAATAGGAATTCTTCATTCCTATTATTTTTATTAATAGCCATTATTGATAGAGTGTTGACTGTATTTTAAGCACAGTTATAAGCACTGTATATGCATTATCTGAACTAATCACTCTTTGAATCTTACCAGGTTGATGTTAAGTAATTAGCAACCAGAGTGTCCCTCACAGTTTCCTGTCTTTTTAAAGACTGAATAATATTCCATTGTGTGTTTACACCACATTTTGCTTATTCACTTGGGCTGCTTCCAAAGTGCACAAATCTTATGTATATAGTTCAAAGGAGTTTTTGTTCTTTGGGCTCTAGGAGTGCTCATGGATACTAGTATTTTCCTCATAATTAGGTATTTCCAGTAGACAGAGCAAGGAAACAGCAAATTTTTTTAGATAAAATACTTTTTTCTTATTTAAAGATTATATTTATTTATTTGACAAAGGGAAAGAAGGAAAGCACAAGCAGTGGGGAGCAGCAGAGGGAGAGGGAGAAGCAGACTCCCCACTGAGCAGGGAGTCCAACGCAGGACTCGATTCCAGAACCCTAAGATCATGACCTGAGAAGAAGGCAGATGCTTCACTGACTAGGCCACCCAGGTTCCCCAAAATTCTTGAATTAAATAATTTTGCTTCCAAATCAAATTTAGAACTATAACGTTTTACTAAACTTAATTGATCCATATGTAGCTTCATTCTCTAAAAAAAATTTCTCATTCTCCATGACACCAAAATAATTGCTAATTTGTCTTATGCACACAACTACTTCAGGATAATAATACCAACATTGACTAGCAGCAATATGATTCCTGAAGATAGTTTAACTCTGTGTGTGTGTGTGTGTGTGTGTGTGTGCGCGCGCGCGCGCGTGCGCGTGCACGCACGGGCGCTTGTGCATGTCCCTGAAGAATAACCCACTAGGGATAGACAGTCAAATAATTGTGTTTAAAAGACACATTCAGTGGTTGCTTTCTGTTTGGTTTATCATCAACCAGGTACACAGCCTGATTCATTGGCTTCATTTTGTTTTAGATTTTTAGGAGTTGTTTTTTTTTGTTGTTGTTGTTTGTTTGCTTGTTTTTTAAGAATGTATCGATTTATTTGACAGAGAGAGATCACAAGTAGGCAGAGAGGCAGGCAGAGAGAGAGAAGAGGAAGCAGGCTCCCCGCTGAGCAGAGAACCCAATGCAGGGCTCAATTCCAGGACCCTGAAATCATGACCTGAGCCGAAGGCAGAGGCTTTAACCCACTGAGCCACCCAGGCGCCCCTAGGAGTTGCTTTTTAACTGATTTTTTTTTTTTTTTGTGATATAATTATTTACATGGATCCTAAGATAGACCCATATGACAATGTTATTGTCGAAGTTCAGCTTCTGTATCTGTCCTCACTGCTCTGTTCCTCCCCCCCCGCATCAGTAATTTTGTGGAAATTTGTATTATATCCTTCCATTTAAAAATACTTTTTTTAAAAAAATATTTTTTAAAGATATTTTCATAGTCTCTCATGTTTTCAGTATGTAGTAATATATCGCACACTTGTTGGTCATGTACCCATCTTGGTTTTTTTCACTGAGGAGGATGTCCTAATTTCTAACTACAGCAGTATATGGAAATTCCCTTTGTACGGTTGCATTATAGTACTCCATTTTATGGTTGCATTATAGCATTCCATTATAGAGAGCCGGCAGTTTAGTGAACTAGCCCCCTTTTGTGTCGTTCCCAGGCATTTGTTATTGAAACAAGCATCACAGTGATTCATTGTATGCATACATATCTCTGTATTTTTTTTCCCACTGCACCTTTTGGATATGTTTCTAGAGGTGGAATTGCTGGGTCAAAGGGTAAATGAATATGCAATTTTGCTAGGTATTTTGAAATTCCCATCCAAGGGAGAATGTGCATTTTTATATTCTCATCTGCAATGTATGAGGGTGACTGCTTCCCCTTAGTTTTGCCAAAAATATGTCATCAAACTTTGGAAAACCCAATAGGTTTTGAAATTCAACTGTTTGATCATTGTGCTTTGGAAAAAATCTGAAACATTTGATCTAACATGTCTATAACCTTTTAATATACAAATAACTTGCATTTTGAATAGGCACTTAATCATAAGAATTAACAAACTAATGAAACAGAAAGGGGCTCAGAGCACATACATTTACAAAACCATCTCTAAGGATGAGAGGCAGTGCCTGCATCCCTGGCTTACAGCTCCCTGTCCCTTTTGCTCCTGTCCTTGTTGTTTGGTTTACTAAATCCTCTTCTCTTCCTTCTGACTCTTTATAGCTCCCCTTTACAACTGCTTACGATTATTACTTGGGAGCCTAATCCTTTCCTAGTGGGGCCAATAATCACCCCTTTATTTGGGAATCTGGACCCGAACCTTCTGAGGTTGTCCCTTGTCTATGCACTCCAGATTTCCTCCTTCCTGCTGCATGCAACCCAGGCTTCCTTCTACACCAGCTGCTTTGCCTCACCTCCTGGTCCTATCTTGGCCTGGACTGTAGGCAGGGTACTGGAGATACTAGATCTCGGGGTCCCCGAGTCTAGGGCTTAAGTGGGAACAGGAATCTGTTTCCCCTGAGTCTGATGTTCTGCCAGTGCTGATGTCATTTTTACTCCAGTCTTATTTTAGCTATCTTTCAAGTCCACTTGAAACCCTCCTTACCTATGTTTTTTTCTTTATACTTATTTCAGGTATCAGTTTTTTAGGATTGTAAAATAAGTTCACGATCATTTGTATACTCCTTGGAAAATAAATGAGAGAACAACAGAAAAAATATATGAACACTATGCCCTGAGGCACCCATTCTGAACATCTTGGTGTGTTTATTTCTGGTATTTTCTGTGCTTTTAAACATAATTGAGCTCATAGTGCATATGCACATTTTTGTTCTGATTTCTTGTCTATTTATTGCTTTTTCAGAGAACACATGGTTTCATTTATTAATGGCATAATTTCTTAATTTATCTTTCATAATGTCTTAATTTATCTTTTCTCATAATGTCTTTCATAATGTCTTAATTTATCTTTGACTCCTTATTATTTCCTTCTCCTTATATTTTTTAATTAGAAATTTTTTGTCCCCTTCCTACCTATTTTAGTTGAATACACAGATGATTTATGTTTATAATTTTCATTCAAAATGAAACTTCAGATATTGACTTTTCCTATCCCTGAAGTAGTAGATTTTTAATAAAGTCAGAAAATACAGTGGGACAAACCCATGATAATCCTACTCACTAAAAAAATGACTGTTGGTGGCTTTCAGATTGTTTTTATATTTATGTACACTTTTCCCATAAAAAGTTTCATAACCTGTGATTTCACCTAATCACATTTTATGGACATTTTCTATGTCAATATGTGCATTGTTTCAACGTTATTTTTAATGCTACATAGTATCTTATTGTGTAGATGTACTAGAGTTTGTTTAATCAAATTTTTGTTCCTAGAGAGCTGTTTCTGTTCTAATATTTTCTCCCTAGAAACATTGTTTTGTAATTGGTATCTTCTAAAACCGTTTCTAAACACAGTTTACATTTGGAGAAGAAAAGCATTCAATTTATAGAACTAAAATTCATAGGTAAAGGGGCCTTCCTATATTTGGTGCTTCTATTGCACCTGAATATGGACAATTTTCAGTTCAGATTAATTTCTACTTCTACCCAGACTTCAATATTGTACTCATCTGTCTTCTCACATTTTCACCAATGTGGGACTTGGACATCTAATAGACCTTCTCTGTTTGACAGGAAAGCCCTGGACTACGAGTGAGATTAAACTTGCCCCTAAGCTATGTAATACTTATATTCAGGTTCTTAGTCCACTTTTTATTCCACTATTGTTTTTTAATTGTTCTTTTCATGTGAAGACCCATAATAATTTGTCTTGTGTATTGCAAATACTGTTTCCATTTTGTCATTTTCCGTTTTACTGAATGGTTGACATCAAGAAGTTTTACCTGCTCTTGTAGACTAATATGTTTTTCTCTTCATGGTTTTGCCTTGGAGCCAGTCTTAAAATTTCTCATCCCATTTTATGGTTATATAAATACTCAGCTATCTTTTCTTTTGAGATTTTCATAATTTTTTAAAAGATTTTATTTATTTATTTGACAAACAGAAATCACAAGTAGGCAGAGAGGCAGGCACAGAGAGTGGGAGAGGCAGGCTCCCTGCCAAGCAGAGAGCCCGATGCAGGGCTTGATCCCAGGACCCTGGGATCTTGACCTGAGCTGAAGGCAGAGGCTTTAACCCACTGAGGCACCCCTAGATTTTATATTTATCTTATATTTATATTTTATATTTATATTTATATTATTATATATTTATAATTTTATCTTTCTTTAATGTTTCATGTTTTAAACACAATTGAAATAATTTTAGTTTAAGCCATAAAACCGTGTTTAGCTTTATGAATCTGGAGCTGTTGGTTACCACTTCATAAAGAACCCATGGTTTGCCTATTGGTTTGAAATGCCATCAGTATTACATATTTATTGTATGTTTACATAAATAAATGCTACAAAGCTCTTACAGAACAAGCCTGAGGCAGAAGTTGAAGAAATGGCTACAGAGGTTTCCTCTCTAGGTTTCCTCTCTGGTTCTTGGGCTGTGCCCTTGGGCTGGCATTTCCTCTGGGGCCTTGCAGGTTGTCCATGGGTACCTGGGGCAATTCTTCCTGGTCCTCAGGGTGTGGTCGGTGTCCTTTGATTTACCCTGGTTTCAGCCACTTCTTCTCCAAATCATTATTTATCCTCTTCCTTTGTCTTCTTCTTAGGCTTAGATGCCAAGGTCCCAGGGGGTGAGAACCAGTTTCTTTGTCGAGACAGTCTGCCCACCCCAATGCACAAATCCCTTTTCTTGGGCGGGGTACCCTTAAGAGCAGGCCCTGAGATAAGGGTTTGGGGCCAAGTAATTTACTCTGGAGGTGATTCCAGGAAGCACTGGCAAGTGAATGCAGAATAAGACAAGGGGAAGAAGCCAATAGCAGGAACATCAGTGCCTCCTGTGGGCAGCTGGGCCCTGTCCTGTTGCAGACCTCGGACTAAAAGTAGGACATGCCTTAGAACTGGCTCATCAAAGAGCAGGGGAGGGGGGTGGTTGCAGAACTTTGCCCAGGGGCCCTTCAGTTCCTGGTATTTTAGCCTACTCCTCCTGCAGAGGAAGGCTTGATTTGGAGTCAGAGTCCCCTCCAGCTGGAAAGCAGGGCGTGGGTGGTGGGGGGTGGTGGATATGGGAAGACACTCACTGTCAGCACTCAAGCCACACCTTCCAAATGTCCCTGACTGACTGTTGTCCAGGTCGTACTGAAAATACTCCCACAGTGGCAGAATTCAGAGTAGACTGTACCATGGTGGGGAGGGGGCAGGGGGCTGCTCTTTCTAGAAAATCCTTCCCTCGATTGAGCCCAAATAAACTTCCCCCTATTGTTCTAGTTTTGCCTCCTGGGGAAGAAAATGATCAAAACACATTTTCCAGAGGAGTTTGAGCAATTACCCAGAAGCACCAGAAGGTAGAACACTGAATTGTATGACCACGGGTCTCTGCCTCCTCCTCGATGTGTATTTACTCTGGCAGTTGCTAGAACAGCACAATGCACACAGGGGTGTGAGCTAAGGGGAAGCCAACCTCATCTGCATTTCAGTGGTGGGGGTAGAGGAAGGTCAGCTCAGCCAGCAAGCACCTTGCTTAGGCCAGCCGCTTGAGGGAGTTGGGGAAAAAAGTCCCACTCTATGACTAATTCATGAGTCATGGGATGTTTATTCTCATTTTCACATTTTTAAAACTCACCAAATGCTTCCCTCCCACAAGCAAACAATTGCCATTTTTGTTCTGAAAGACTGTAGATTGGCCAAATCTATCATCATTGTAATCTCTGACCACATGTTAATGAAATACATGCATTTAATTTGGCTTAGAAGAAGACGGATTCCGAAGACAAGCTCCGATTTGGGTCTATTTCCTTTCTTGCTCCATAAGCGAATCCCAGATGAAGCAAATGAAGGCCAGCGCCCACCACCCCCATCCCTAATGACGAGCCCACAGCCACTGACGTTGAGGAAGGAATTTGTACTTTGCACTTACTGGCTTTTCTTCAAATATTCGGGTGGGGCACTTGCATCTCATACTTTAAGGACAGGGAAAGTGATAAATGAGATCACAAACTAAGTTCTATTGTCATCGCTTTGCAACAGTTAAATAGGACTAATTGCAAAGAATATTAGGAGTCCCCCTCAAGGTCAGGAGTTGAATGCAATGGTGTCCATCTCATAAGATGATTGATAGTGCCAGAGGACTCTTGTTTCTACCATTTCGTTGGCACATAGTCCTAGATCAGCAGAGAGACTCAGATCTGTGGGGTTTAGGAATTAATCCCCGACCTAGGAGTCAGAGGCCAGGCTAAGCAAACTTCGAAGAGAAGTTCTTATTTACAGAGACAATGCTACTCTTCCTAGTGGTGGGCACCTGAATACCTGGACTTCTCAGAAGTCTTCTCCCTGCCGAGCTCCCAGTTCTCCCTCTCCCCACAGCTGGGCACTGCTGACTGCCAGGCTGAGCAGGGCTGGGTATGCAGGAGTCTTAGAGAAGCCCTGCAAGCTTCAGGGATCTTTGATGATACTGGCTGCTGTGTCCCAGCCTGATTCTCTTGGGATCCAGAGACAGCAGAGACTGGGAGGGGTACTCTGTCATGGGAAAGAAACAGGTTCTGGCAAAAAGTGAAGGACTAAAGGCTCATGCCATGGCCAGAGGCCATCCCTGTCCCCGTTAGCTGTCAGTGAAGACAGCGATAGTAGGTCTGGCCCATGATCAACAATGCAGCAAGATGGCGGGAGGGAGGCACCATGGGGCCAAGTTGTTTTGTGACACACTGAATGACCTTAGAAATTGCACCTTTGTCTCAGGACCAATTTTTAACAGCTTCTTTGGCATTGTGGAGACGGAGGTCGAGTTGAAACTTAGGAAGCCAAGAATGAAAGGTGTTCTCTGTCTAAAGTACTAACCTGCCTCAGAAAGCTTTTGGATAGAGATCTAGAGTTAGCAAAATGTCAGTGACCTATAATTATAGTCAAGAACAAATAGACATTTATGTAGAATAGAATATGTAATCTACAGGGTATGTGAATGTTTTTTTTTTTTTTCAAATTTTGTTTCACCAGAAAAGGAACTTTTGTTTTGTTTTGTTTTCAACTAACATCATCTTTTTTTTTTTAAAATTAGTTTCAGAGGCAGAATTCAGTGATTCATCAGTTGCATATAACACCCAGTGCTCATTATATCATGTGCCCTCCTTAATGCCCATCACCCAGTTATCCCATCCCCCCTGCAAACTCCCCTCTAGCCACTGTGTTTGTTCCCTATACTTAACAGTCTCTTATGCGGACTCCTTGAATGGCTTGGTTGGTCAGGCATCTGCCTTCAGCTCGGGTCATGGTCTCAGGGTCCTGGGTTTGAGTCCTGTGTTGGCTTCTTTCTCAGCAGAGAGCCTGCTTCTCCCTCTGCCTGCCGCTCCTCCTGCTTGTGCTCTTTCTCTTTCTCTCTGGCTAATTATTATTATTATTTTTTTAAGTGTAGGAAATGCACTGTTTATTTTATTTTTTTTTCCTTTTTTTTTCTTTTTTTTCCCAATTTATTTATTTTCAGAAAAACAGTATTCATTATTTTTTCACCACACCCAGTGCTCCATGCAAGCTGTGCCCTCTATAATACCCACCACCTGGTACCCCAACCTCCCACCCCCCCGCCACTTCAAACCCCTCAGACTGTTTTTCAGAGTCCATAGTCTCTCATGGTTCACCTCCCCTTCCAATTAAAAAAAAAGTCTCTTATGGTTTGCCTCCCTCTCAATTTTTATCTTATTTTATTTTTCCTTCCTCTCCCCTATGCTCAAGTATTTTGTTTCCTAGGTTCCACATATGTGTGAAATCATGTGGTCTTTGTCTTTCTCTGATTGACTTATATTGCTTTGCATAATACCCTCTAGTTCCATTCACATCATTGCAAAAGGCAGATTCATTTTTGATGGCTGAGTAATATTCCATTATGTATATATACCACATCTTCTTTATCCATTCATCAACTGATGGACATCTGGGTTCCTTCCATAGTTTGGCTATTGTGGACATTGCTGCTATAAACACTGGGGAGCAGGGGCCCCTTTGAATCACTATGATTATATCATTGGGGTAAATACCCAGTAATGCAATTGCTGGGTCATAGGGTAGCACTATTTTTAACTTTTTTGAGGAACCGCCATACTGTTTTCCAGAGTGGTTGCACCAGCTTGCATTCCCACCAACAATGTAGGAAGGTTCTCCTTTCTCTGCGTCCTCGCCAACATTTGTAGTTTCCTGACTTGTTAATTTTAGCCATTCTGACTGGTGTGAGGTGGTATCTCACTGTGGTTTTGATGGTTTTGATTTGTATTCCCTGATGCCCAGTGACGGTGAGCATTTTTTTTTCACATGTTTGTTGGCCATTTGTATGTCTTCTTTGGAGAAATGTCTGTTTATATCTTCTGCCCATTTCTTGATTGAACGTTTTGGTTTTGGGTGTGGAGTTTGATAAGTTCATCGTAGATTTTGAATACTAGCCTTTTATCTGTTAAGACATTTGTAAATATCTTCTCCCACTTTATAGGTTGCCTTTTAGTTTTGTTGACGGTTTCCTTTGCTGTGCAAAAGCTTTTGATCTTGATGAAGTGCCAATAGTTCATTTTTGCTCTTGTTTCCCTTGCCTCTGGAGATGTGTCTAGCAAGAAGTTGTTGTGGCCGAGGTCACAAAGGTTGCTGTCTGTGTTCTCTAGGATTTTGATGAAGTCCTATCTCCCATTTAGGTCTTTCATCCATTTGAGTCTATTTTTGTGTGTGGTATAAGGAAATGGTCCAGATTCATTCTTCTGCATGTGGCTGTCCAATTTTCCCAAAACCATTTGTTGAAGAGACTGTCTCTTTTCCATTAGATATTCTTTCTCACTTTGTCAAAGATTAGTTGACCATAGAGTTGAGGGTCCATTTCTGGGACTCTCTATTCTGTTCCATTGATCTGTATGTTTGTTTTTGTGCTGGTACCATACTGTCTTGATGATCACAGCTTTGTAATAGAGCTTGAAGTCTGGAATTGTGATGCCGCCAACTTTGGTTTTCTTTTTCAACATTCCTCTGGTTATTTGGGTTCTTTTCTGGTTCCATGCAAATGCAAGGAATGTTTTAAGCTTAAGGCAGCAAGTGGCATTTACTGCAGTGTCCTCACAATGAGGCTAGGGGAGACAAGTGTACGAGAGAGAATGAAGCACGGTGTTGGGGGTCCTGAATTCTCTGGGGCTCAGCCATTGCATATTCTAATTCCCTTGTTGGCAAAATAAGGTCAACAACGATTCTTACCTGCCTAGATGATACCTAGGAGCTAAAGGTGAGAACTATGGGTCTCTGGGAGTCACATATGGATCTCCATGTGGGATTTTCTGAAAAACCCACCCAGTATTGGGATCAGCCAAGCTCATATCCTTTCAGAGAACCAAGGTTGGTTGGTGTCTTCAAACTTGTTCATTACCTATTTTCATATTAAAATAATAGAAACTTCATTAACTCATACAAAGTGGGGGGGAAATGTCACATAATATTGGGGACAGATGTTTAATTTCAAAGCATGCATAGATGTCCCGCATTTTCCAGCAAAGTGGAAGCCAGACACTGGTAACAGCCCTTATGGATTAGTGGTATTCCCTCCTCACCGCTGTAGCTGCTGTGCAGTGCACACCCACTGATGACTGGGTTTCCCACCTGAGAGGCAAATCCAGAGGCTGGATTTAAACTTCAGAGCCCTGAGGTTTAAAGGACTTGGTCCTCCCGGGCTGGCCTCTCGTCTTACCTTGATGCTGGCCGTGGAGGGCGTGTGTCCTTTGACATTACAAGTCCTTCCTCTTCTGCTTGGGCACCTCTTTCCTCTGCCACGGTTTCTTGCTTCTGGTATCTTCCAAGGAAGACTTGCCATGACATTCCAGCCACCCTTTCAGCTTCTACCAAGCGGGGTTGTGGGAGAAGACACAGAGATTGGATTCCAACCTTGGATCTGCCTTTACTGCTCCGTGAACCCAGACAAGCCCTCCGACCTGTGTGTGAGCCATGGGTCTTTGAATAGTGGGGACACATACAGTACACATGCACTCGTGTATATAGCTTACATGTGAGGGATAAGTCGAATCCTGCCGGCCAAGGCCCTGAACTGCCTGGCACACAGCTGATGCTTCGTAAGTGGGAGTAAGGACACGGATGGTGCTGATGACATTGTGGGTCCGGCTCTCCGTGTGGGGTTACAACTGTGAGTCACCACTCACCCGCATTTGAGAAAACACGCCAGATGAACACCTCACAGTTGACAAACTGCCTGCAAATTTGTCATGAATGTCATCCGTACCACCACCCCGTGGGGCAGGTAGCGCAGAAATGCATGCTGCATTTTACCCCTGGCCCCTCCCATACCCCCAAGACTCAAGGTCACAGAGAAACAAGCAGGGAGCCGCGTCTGCGCAGGCCTGGGGCTGAGGTCTGTCCTCTCCTGGAGCCTCCCTGTCCTTGTGCAAGGCCGCCCCGCAGCTGCTCCCCCTGCCTCCACTCCACAGTCTACCCTGTCTGCCGGCTTTCTTCTCCTGTCCCCTCTGCCAAGGACAGCCTGCGTCCCCATCTGGAAAGACCCCCCAGCCTCCCAGCCTCTGTCAACACACCTCCTATATGACGTCCCCCCAGAAGCCCTGGGTCGAGGGCTAATTTCTTTTCTTTCTAAGTCATGTTACCCTTGAGCTAGTAAAGCAAAAGGAGGAAATACGGTAAAGCATTTATGTGATTGTGGACTGGGGGGAAGACAAATAGCAAACTGAAGGACGAAATGATGAAGAGAAATATTTAAATCCAAAATACTGACCCATGAATTCTGAAATAGGCACGTCTCAGGGCCAGTGACCCCCTGTGGCTGACAAGGAGTGACCTACTCAGCGTTAAAGTCGACAGGGAGGGGGGGCACTGATCATTTGGAGAGGCAGGGAAGGGGAGCGTTTAAGCGTCAGCACGGCACGAAGTGCAGTGTGGGGGGAGACCAGATTCGAGAGAGTGAATGGGCTCTGCAGATGCATCCCCTCTTCCTGGGACAGAGGACTAGGGGTGGGGAGCCTCAACACTCCTCAGGAACATCCAATGACATGTGGAGTCCTTGGGCTTCCCTAGGCCAGCCAAGTCCTGGGGTGCAGGGGAAGCCAGACCACAGCGTGAGTGGAAATAAGAGGCAAAGTTCCAGCAGGTCTGGGTTCAACCCGATGTCAGGGGGCGGGGGAGAACGGCAACGGCCCAAAGAGGGTGGCTCACCTGCACCAGGAAGGCCACGCAGGCTCCCTCGGCAGCCCCTGCAGGGTGAGGCTAGCACCCTCCAGCAGGGAAAGCCGGTGCAGGTGGGGCCCGTTGGCAAGCCTCCAGCTGGAGGCCCAAGGAATTGCGCCAACAGCAGAGCAACACGCCGTTCCTTGTTTCTGGGGCCGAAGGAGGTGGCGGAACCCTCATCCGTGACCTCACCCTCGGTTATAGAGGATAATATCCTTCCTCAGTGGGGCCCTGACTCTGTGACCAGCCCCCAGGCGAGGGCTGTGCTGGAAAACGAGGCCAAGGAGGCCAAGCTGTCTTCCCCGAGGCCGCGAGCAGGTGTTCCTGATCCTTCCAAGAAGAGGAGAATTCAGTTGCAACAGGCCTGCGGGCGCAGGGGTTAGTTTCTGAAGCCGGAGAATCAACGCTGGGTCCTTCCCTCACACTGAAATACGTTCCAGATGGGTTAAAGGGGTCCGTGTGGCAGATGGCAAGGCGAAGGGCTCTGAAGGAATTGTGGGTGAGGACGTTTACACACTGCGGGTGAGAAGGCTTCTCTGCTGCAGGACCCGAGCCAGCAAGCAGGAGGGAGCCCTCACCTCACCCCGGGAAGGCCTGTGGCTCCCACCAGAGGTGCTATACGTGCACAACCTTGGTGGCTCTGAAGGTCACCTCCAGAGGGGACCAGAAGTGTCTCTGTAATTCCCAGCAACGCAGCCCTTCCCGCTCCCCACCGGGCTCCAGGCCTCCAGCAGCCCCACGACGAGTGCCCGAGAGCCTGCCTCCCCCCGACAGGGGACCCAGATTCAGAGAAGTTAAGCAACCGAGAGCTTGGGTCCGTTAAGTACAAAAATGACAACCGTATTCTTAGAAGGATCATCCACTTACAACAAAAGAAGTCAAATGGCAAACAAATCTGAGGCAAAAAAAGGTTACAATTCACGTCCATCCAGGACACGGACATTCAGACGGCAGCCTGGCACGGACAGGTGTCAGACCATCTTCTAGAACTACCTGCCAGGGTGCAGGTAAGGAGCAGGGCCTGGGTGGCCTGCGGAGCTTCGGCCAGGTTGCTCAACCTCGTGGCCTCTGCCTCCTTGTTGTTAGAGTGGGGACAGCCGTGGCACAGTCTTCCATCTCTTGGCTGGCCTGGACACACAGGGACTGTCTGTTACAGCTCGAATACGTCTGTGCTGTCCCTGGGTATCCTGCTGGCTTCCTGGGGGGTGTCCAGTCCGGCTTTTGGGGGCCACAGAATGCAGCAAACCTCCAACACCCACAGTTCCTTTCCTGCTTTGCTGGGGGTCTCAGGGCATCTCTGCAGTCTTGAGCCAAGAAGGAAGGAAGGAAGGAGGGAGGGAGAAGAGAGGGAGGCCCTGCTCCCAGCCCCATGCCAGGGCAAACCCAAGAGCCCCAGTCACCCCAAGTGCTGGGGTCTCCGAGGTCATTGGGTGGGCTGAGCCCACAAGCGGTCCCCAGCTCCTCAGCGCCCCTACCCCTGTGATCAGGAGGAGCCCTACGGTCCCTTCCTGCCCCACCAGCTGCACTCTCCTGTCTCTGGCTCTTCCTCCTGCCTGTGTTCTCAAGTCTGAGGAGGCCAAAGGAAGAACACTCATTTCCTGGGGGCTGGTTTTCATTTCCCGGGTGGACGCTGCCAACACAGCCCTCACTGAGCAGCTGCCCCAGCCGCCCCCACCAGCTCCTGTCCTCCCCCTATCGGGCTGGGCTTCCAGGCTCCCTGCGGGGGGGGTCTGCTGGGTGCACCTGCGTGCCACTGACTGGCGCCCGTGCAGGACCTGTCCCCGCAGCAGTGGCTGGAGGCAGAGTCGGGGGTGGGGGTGAGGGGCTGAGCCATCTGGATGTGTTACAGGAGAGATGTCCCTTCCCAAAGACCTGCCAGATGGTACCCTCCCCAGAGGCCTCCCCATGGCTCTGGCACACTTCCTACAGACCTCGTTGCCTTGGGCTGGGGTAGAGGTCGGGGCTGAAGGCACATGCAGCTCTTGTTCTGGACGTTTTGAGAAGTTCAGTGCATGGGCAGTGGATAGAGGCTTTCGGGATGTGGAGTTGCACAAGGGGAAGTATGGTGCCTGCAGTGGCAGAGGTCCGATCAGACCTGCAGCTGAGCACCAAGCTTTTGTGCTTTGAGAAGGGCTGGGTTGGATCACTCTTTACTCTCTGGTTCCTGAGAAAGCTCAGGCTGCTTTCTCAAGAACCAGAGAACCCTGGACAGGTGAACCCTGCCTTCCTGCACAGAATCCTGCCCTAAATGCTGAGTGCCTTTCTTGTTATGGAGAAGTGTAATATAGGAAATCCTCTGGGTATCCCCCCCCACCTTTCTCCCCAAGAACTGGAGACTGGGGTAGCTCAGGGCACATTGTGGGACCCCGAGCCTCCATCCACCAAGGGAAGACCCCAGTGAGGGCAGCGGCATGGTGAGAGCATGAAAGTTCAAATCTGTGAGGACCCGGCAGGTGGGAGCCGGAGGGAAACCCTTACTCAGACCCCAGGAAACACCTCTGGGAACTGTGAGAGGCTTGGGAGTGAGTCCCGGCACAGCAGGGGTCCGGTCCTGGTGGAAGGGACGCTAGCAGAATGTGGCAGGGGCTCTGGCGGTGGGTGACCCTGCAGCCTCTCAGAGCCAAGCTGCTGTGAGTCTGAGGGGAACTCCTCCCCACTTAGATGTGGACCCATGTTGGAATTACCAGCCTGGCACCTCAGTTCTGGGCCCGCTCAGGAGATCATGCCCTCAAACTTAGGAGTCTCGGCTGAGAGAAGCCAGGCAGAGGGCGAGGTGGGCCTGTCTCAGGCTGCAGAGAGGCCCGCCGTCCTCACATCTTTTTGGACTTTGGACATTTGACTTCCACGTGGTGGTGCTCGGTCTGAGGGGGGCACGGGTGGAACCTCGGGTCCCTCAGGGGAGCTGGTGGACACGAGTGTCCTGTGCCACTGGCCCAGGGGCCCCCCAGTGCCTCCCTAGGGTCTTAGACATCCAGACAGAAGATGGGGTGATCACACAAGAAGAGAGATTTTAAGAATAAACTTCATTTTTCAAGACTCATTTTAGATTTACAGAAAAATTAGAAAGCTAGTACAGAGAGTTCCCATATGCCCCACACAGATGGGGGCACTTGTCTCCTGTTTGCCCAGCTCATGGTCCTTGGTGGGTTCTCTCCAGAAGCAGGTGTGCCTGCCCAGGCCTGACCCTGGTGCCAGTCCCTGGGGAAGAGGCTGTCCCGTTAACACTCAGATGGCTCGTCCTTACAGCAGCTGCAAGGCCTGGAGCGAGACCTCGCATGCCATAGATGGACATGGTTGTGCCTCCTTCAGGAGGGAGCGGGGGAGGCTGGAGGAGCACAGGAGGTGCCCTGGTGGGGACCGAGGGGCACCCCCACACCCGGTGGGCCACCTTGGTGTTTCTAAGGAACTGGGCTCTCCCCGGGGTTGTGCTGGGCTGGGTGGCAGAATCTGTCAGCCTCAGTGGAGACCATTGGTCCTATCACACGGCCCCCCGCTGCCCCATGTGGCTGATCTCCCCCCATGTGGGAGCCTCCCGGGTGGACTCCTGGGGCTGCTCCCTCGCTTCCGAGACCCAGTGCCTGGGGCAGACTCTGTACCACGTGGCCAGGTCAGCAGGGCTCATGGGAGGCTGAATTTGCCCACAGTATTCTTTTCCAGAAGGGGGGAGCCCCATAATCATCCCCCACCCTCACCACCAATGTGTGGAGTGGGTGAATCTGAGATGCTGCCTGAGATGGAAAAGGGACTCCGGGTGTGTTGCAGGCAGGGCTGTGAACTGGGAGATTATCCCGGCTTTCCATGAACGCATAGTCTACTCATGGGGTCCTTGTAAGAGGGGCGACAAGGTTAGAGGGAGCCAAAGCCCCATGACTGTGGGAGCAGGAGGAGAGGGGACACTGGGCTGTGGGATGTGGCTGAGCATCGCAGTAGCCCCAGCCCAGCAGCCTCGACTGGCTCCATAAACCAAGTTCAGGTTTACGACGGCCATCGGGACGCTCAGCAGATGTGAGACAGAAAGACAGAGAGACAGAGAGGGAGACAGGGGAGTTAGAGAGAGGGAGAGGGGGGCGTCAGAGAGAGAGTGTAAGAGTGGTCGAAGAGAGAGAGGCAGGGGGGTGTGTCAGAGAGGGGGAGGCTCAAAGAGAAAGAGCAAGGGGTGTTAGGGAGAGAGCAGGGGGAGTCGGGGGCGGGGCACTCAGCACTCAGAAGTCCCAGCACCAGCCTTTAAAGGTGATTCCAAGTCTAACAGCTCGCGGCTCCCGTGTGTTGTGTTTCCAGCGGCTCATCTGGGAGCACTTTGCTGCGCAGCTGACCGCGTGTCTTCCTCTCTCGTGAGAGACCACGGGCCAAGCTTCCCTGCGTCTGTTGTGGTCCAAGCTCTCGCAGCCCGACCTTTCCTGAGGATGGAGGACAGAGCTTTTTGATCAAGAGATGTGTTCCATACGTTTGTTTGCTACATGTTCGTGGGGAGAGAAGTGGGGCGAGCTAGCCTCTGCTCAGCCGGCCGCAGCACCCCACCTCAGACCAACCCCTCCAACCTCGCCCCGAGCCAGGAGGGCAGCCCTCCCCCGCCCTGCACGCCGCACGTGCACACACACACACATACACACACACACACACACACACACACACTGCACCCTGCATGGGCTCCCTCCAGTCTTCTTTACTCTCTGTCCCAGGACTTCTGTGCCTGTGTGTGCCTTTCTCTGCTTGGTATTTATCAAGAGTTTTCTGGCTCCTTACTCTGCGTCTCAGTCCTCTCTTGTGACTCCTTCCTCAGCTCTCACGGCTCCAGTGAGACTGAATTTTCCGGGGTCTGAGCTGTGGGCTCTTTTTCTATTAGGAATGCCTTCTTGCCCAGCCAAATTGGCGTTTGCTTCTGGGGCAGGGGAGGGATCTCAGCTTCTGCTGAGCTGCTCACCCTCGTCTCTCCAACTCCCTCTTTGCATCCCTGATACCCTCGTCTGCCCTCTATGTCCCCCCCACAACAGAATGTTAGGATGATTTGCTTGTGGTTGGTTTCCGTTTTACAAGGTACAAGATGTTCTGATGAAGACACACTAAGGCCCCGGTGCACGAGGTCCAGCGTGGGCTGAAACCCATGCAGGTCTCCTCCTTAACTGGTACCTCGGACCCCAAACAGACCTCCGTGTGTTGACAGTTCTGTCTTGTCAGTGGGGCCCTAGGCTGTTAGGGTCCATGTGGTAGCTGAGAAGAGACAAACCCCAAAGCTGGGACATCTCTAAGCCAATCAGCCGGCTGACCTCTACAGAATTGCTCTCAATGAGCCTGGAGGGTCCTGTGAAAGCCCTCACCAAAGGTCTTGTGTGAGACGGGACCTTTTATAATCTATGGAGCTCATGGATTCTTGTGTCCACGGGATTCAAGCGTTGGCCTGTGGCTCAGAAACAGAATTCTGGGAAGAAAGCTATTTCTACTTTTGGACACACATTGTACTTCCCCCGTCGTCTGTTGGAACCCGAGCACAACCTGAAGAGGACACATCTTGGCTCCATTCTGCAAGGAGCCTTTGAGCAACCAAACTCTAGCAAGTCGCCTTGGATGGTCTACACAACACAGCATGGCCAGCTGGCAAAGAAACGTTCACGTTAGCAGAAATGCTTGCTCTGCTGAGTTTGAATTTTTAAAAACCCGACTCCTACTCCATCGACTTCTGTGTGTGAACCACAGCGGAGCTGGCAAGGAGACATGATTTCCCCTTTGTCTCCTCTCTAGAGCAGGAATGGCCCTGTGAGGCACACTCTTGCGTCTTGGTCATTTGGAAGGGTAAACATTTGGAATTTTGTCAGTTGGCTTTTTTCTTCAATGTCAAATGGAGACAAAAAAATACAACAAAGAAAGAGACGACTTAACTCAGACACACACAGTTTCAAACTTTAAAGATTATTCTAGAACCGGAAGACAAAAATTGCTTAACTCTTATAATAGACGCATTTGAAGTAAATTAAAAAAACTTAATCCAAGCCTCTTGTCTCTGCAAGCTGAAGAAAACCATCTGTTTCATCAGGCTTGCTCTGGAATGCCGTGAGGCTCGGGCTGAGGCCCCTGGGGCGGCTCCACGCGGGACACTGACTCCAACAAAAGAAACATGGAATGGGAACTGCTTTCGAGTTGCCCAAGCCGCCTTTCCCAAGCGGAGTGGGACAGTGGTCCCTGGGCAGGAATGAGGTCCCGCTGCCTGCAGTCATACTTGGAGGGACAAGCAGTTTGTCTGGTTGTCCAGACTGCCCGTGGAAATGAATGCCATCACCGTGTGGAAGGTATAGCCCTTCTGGTGCGGGCAGTGGCCAAGGTGCTGGAGAGACTCTTCCTTCCTGCCCGAGCCCAGGGAAGATGCTCCTGGCATCTGTCTTGTGAGGCAGATTGCTGGATCTGGGGGCTGACTCCACATACTTCACTGGGTGGGTCCGGTGCTTTTCAGGGTGTAGGTCTGTGATCATGTTCCATGACTCATCTTGGGAGTGGTCTAAGGAAACTCTCTGTCTCTATAGGGGTCAGTTTTGATAAATTGTATTTTCCTAGGAAGTTCTCACTACTTTGAGATTTTCAAATTTATTTACATTTAGTTTTGCAAAGTGGTTTCTTGTTTTTTAAAAATTCCATTATTTTAATGACTATCACCCTTGTCATTTCTTGTTTTGTGTGTTTGTGTTTTCCTTTTTTTATGATTGGTTTGGCTTGTGGCTTGCTTTATTTTTCTTTCTTTTTTCAAATAACAGGGATTTAAATTTATTTATTAATTGAATTGTTTTTATTTTTGTAATGAATTAATTTCAGACTTTATTTTCTTCATTCTGCTTTTTAAAAAATTACTTTCTTTCCCTTTTTCTGATATATTGGGTGGAATATTTCCTTTTACTGTTTCATCTTCTAGTGATTTAGCTAAGCATAAACTATAAACTTTCTTCTGATTACTCCTTTAATTTTATTCCATTGATTTCACTGCGACCTTTCCATTATCATCATTCTTTTAAGAAATTCTACAACTTAGGTCTAGTTTTAGCCTTTGACCCCAGACTTTTTAATTGACAGGTTTTTCTAATTGTCTCATGGAAAGGACTTTTTGTTATTAATTTTGAGTTTTGTTTCATTATGAACAGAAAATACTGTTCATATTAATTCTGTTTTCCGGGATTTCCTGAGCTTTGCTTTGTGGCTTGGAAGACAATGGGTTTTCAAGAATGTTTTAAGTACACATGCTGTCTTTGCTATAAGATCAGGGTTTGACATGCACCTTACTGGGTAAACCATGTAGGTTTTCTGTTTCCATTTTGGTCTGTTGGTGTTCACCGAACCCATCTTTAGCTGAGAGCTGCACACTGATGCTAATCTTCCTGATTAACCTTTCTCCTTGTATCTTTCGTTGTTACTGTTATGAGTCTTGCTGCATCATTTGGAACATAAGCATTATTTCATCTCCCCTCCTAATTATAGCTTGTAGCACTAGAAACTGTCATTCTTGTCTCATTTGATACTCTTTTGCCTGGATTCTACCTTGTTGTATATCAAGAGCACAACCCCTGCTTTCTTTCCATTTGCCTGTTCTCTTTTTTTAGTGCCTTTCCTAACTCACGTTCTGTGAGGCATGTCTCTTACACTCAGCATGGAGTTTGGCTTGGCTTTTTGAGTTAGTCTTAAAGTATCTTCCTTCTAATCAGTAATTTTTTCCCTTTAACCTTCCTCCACTGACCAAACTTGGAATTCTCCGCTCCCGTCATATTCTTTAATGCATATTGAACTTGTAAAATGTGTTAGAGCCACTGCAGTCCTTCTACCATATTGTCTGTTTTATTTTTTATCTTTTTGTTATTCATTTAGTATTTAGGAAATTTTGTGTTTTTATATAATTTTGTAGAATTTAAATACTTATATTCATATAACATTTGTACTTATACATTATATCCCTTCATATAATGTCCTTAGTCCTTCCCTCCTCTGTTTATTTAAGCTTCTACTACTTGGTTTGCTAGTCTGAATTGCATCTTTTGACCCTCACTCATTACCACTTTTTACCTATAAGTTAATCAAACAACCTATTCCTTTTTTGTCAAAGCAAATGAATATTTCCATATGGCTTTTACTCATACTCCCACTGCTTTTTGGTGGTAGTGGT
Organism: Neogale vison; assembly: GCF_020171115.1. NCBI lineage: Eukaryota > Metazoa > Chordata > Mammalia > Carnivora > Mustelidae > Neogale > Neogale vison. The sequence goes on from NC_058093.1 coordinate 45,396,294, forward strand.
TTTGATTCCATAGTGTGTGTCTATAAATATGGGAATGATAATGATATACTTCTGTTTTTAGAGACTGAAGATCTTCTTGAAAACACTGTATACATTTTTCTGTGTTTCCAGATGTTATAGGAATCCTGTGCTTCATTCTGTGAAGAATCCTGATTCTTCATTCCAAAGAATCCTTCGCTACATTCTGTGCTTGCTGAAGTTCTGGTACATCAAGTGTCTTGTTACCTGTGCATCTCTGTTTGTCAGTCTGGGTATTTCCTTCTGTTCTTAAGTTCTCTAATTCTCTCTTCAGCTGTGTCTAACCTTCCATTGAATTTATCCACTGTGTCCCTGTGTTCTGTTTTGTCCCTGCCACAATTTCCATTTTTGGAAGTTTCAAGTTCTTTGAAAAAAACTTCCACCCTGTCTTTTATTTACTTAAACATACTTGCGATCATTATTTTTAAAAAATTATTTATTTATTTATTTATTTATTTATCAGAGAAAGAGAGCAAGAGAGAGAGAGAGAAGGAGAGAGAGAGAGCAAGCAGGCAGAGTGGCAGGCAGAGGTAGAGAGAGAAGCAGACTCCTTGCTGAACAAGGAGCCTGATGCAGGACTTGATCCCAGGACCCTGGAATCATGACCTGAGCCAAAGGCAGCAGCTTAAATGACTGAGCCACATGGGCATCCCTCCATGATCATTATTTTAAAGTCTGTCTCATAATGCTATTATCCAAACCCCTTCAGGTCCATTTGTTTCCCTTGATTGGTCTTTTCTTTTCTTTTTCCTCCTCTTCTTCTTCTTTTTTTAAATCCTTATCATCTCATAAGTCTGGTTATTTGTTTTTACTGAGTTCCAGATAAGGTGTATGAAAAACTGGGGAGGTAATTGAGGTATGGAATAACATTGTTGTTTCTCTGGAGGTAATTTATGTTTGTTTCTGAAAGGTGGTTAGAGGCATTCATAATCCCAGATGACTTTAACTGATCAGGGTCTGAGAGGAAGCTGGGTGCTGTCCTTGTAAGAATTATTTATTTCTGGTTCACTTGTATACTCTATAATCTTCAGATATTCCTCAAACTCTCTCCTTGGCAGTCTTTATTTTTCTTCTTATCCCTGTGACTCTGAAGCACTGCTCAGCTTCTCAAACTTTTTTTGTGGAATAGATATATGGCCCTGGGGAAAATCTGGGCTTTCTGAGTTTCTTTCTTTTCCTGGAGCATTGCCTTATGTTTCTTCACATTATTAGCCATCTGATGTCTTCCAATAGTTTTTTTTTTTAATGGTCCAGCTTTTCTAGTTTTTTTCTCAGCTGAAGGGTTGGCAGGAATTACCTATTCTATCATTCCTGGAAAAAGAATTTTTGGATAACTTTCATACTATTTGGCATTTTCCAGATTTTGTTTATATAAATATGTATTTATTTCATAATTATAAACAATTAAGGAATTAAAATACCAGATATATATAGAGGAATATATCAATGGGCTATGAAAGAGGATCCCTGCTCAGTGCACTCTGTGTTTCATTAAAGAGATAAAGTTGTTGATATGGGGGCTGGTTAGCCCCCCTCTATGGGGTTCACTATCCATTAGTTTTGCAGGAAAAGAAAACAGAATAACTAGGAGACTACAAACAAGGAAGGAATGTATACTTAGCTGCTCTGTCCACCAGATGTCTGTACTGAAGCCCTGATATATATCAGGAATCCAAAGACTTTCTGCAAATCAGTTCAGTGTTTGTAAATAGGAAAGTTCCAATATGGACAGTGGAATTACCTGAACTGTTTTTTTTTAAAATAAACATTTTGAGTATTTCTTTCCATGTATCTTGAGCTTTTGCCTCCTTTTAGTTTAACTTAACTTTCTTTTCTTTAGCTGTTGGATCACTTGAAAGACCCATGTAAGTTTACAACATTAATAGCATATAATGTTGTGATATTTTGCAACTTGAAGCCAAGTTAAACATATGGCCATTTTAATGTTATTTTGCTGAAGACCTTTTTCTGGAATGCCTTTTATTCACTCTTAGGCAGAGCTAATTGTAGATGGATTTTTAGCTTGAGTGTTAAGCACATGATCTGGTATGTCTGAACAAGAATGAAGGGGCCAAATCTCTCCTATGGGAACAGACAAATCCTTTGGTTGTACAGGAATTTTTTTATATTAACCATTGATCCAGTGATATTAGTAAATTTTGGGGGCTTCCAAATGTCTTACTTATAACACAATTCTATTATCATAGGACTTAATCTGTGTAATTAAATGTGTAAAATGAAATGGACATTCTCAGCTTTATGTTTATCATCAATTTAAGTTTTAAGAGAGACAGAATTTGCCTGTAGGAGGCCCAAATAACTATGGATATAGCATACCCTGCAATATGCCTTCAGTCCACCTGAATCACCAGTGACCTTGGCAACAAATCATGGGCCATCCTTTATTGGGCATCTGCTGTATGTTTATTCCAGTGCTGAGTCCTCTGGAGGCTATGAAATTAAAAAAGAAATGTGGTTATTGAATGTAGCTAGATGGAGAGGATCCTGTGGGATAGTTTGGAGGTGGTGAGCCCAGTGTTCACAGAGTATTTTATGTAGGTAAGTAGGTTTCCTGAACTCCATCCAAAACACTGTCTATACCCTAGATTTGGTTAGGGAGTTAAGTAAGATAAAACATGGTAATAAACTTAGTTCCCTGTCTGGCTCATGGAAGCCCGCCAGCCATCTATCTATCTATCTCTCTATCTATTATCTATCTTCTCTCTCTCTCTCTTATCTAGCTGGCTAGGTAGCTGGCTATATCTGATTCAGAAGTTAGTTTATTATTTATTTTATTATTGATAAACACTTTCGATTAAATATTAGTTTCATTATCTTTCTATTCCACTGAAGGCTTCTAACCTTGTTTTTTTCACCTTTATTGACATATAACTGACACACATGGTTGTATTACTTGAACGTGTGCAAATACTGATGTATGTGTATATTGCACAACAATCACCACAGTATGCTTTCTTAACATCCTTCGCTTCACGTAATTATGATTTCTTTTCTGTTTGTGAGAAATTTTCAAATCTATTTTCTTCGCAGCTTTCAAATATATAATACATTTGTACTGACTATCATCACCTGCTGTACACTGCATGCCCAGGACCTATTTATCTTATAACTGGAAGTTTATATCTTTTGACTTCTTCACCCATTTCAGCCATCATCCTGCACCTTTTCCCTGGAAACCACCAATTGTTCTCTGTGTCTAGAAGTTTTGATTTGTTTTGTTTGGATTCCACATGGAAGTAAGATCATGTGGCATTTATCTCCATCTGACTCATTTCACTTAGCATAGTGCCTTTAAGGTCCATCTATGTTGTTGCAAATGGTAGGATTTCCTTCCATTTTTGTGGCTGAATAATATTCCCCTGTATACACTATACCACATCTTTACACATTCATCTGCTGATGGACACTGGGTATTCCCATGCCTTGGCTGTTGCGAATAATGGTGAAATGGGTGACAGATGTTGTCGTATACACTGTCCTTGTCACCACAGGAGCAGTGGGAAAAGTAGCAGCAGGTGAGAAGACAGCATGAGACCACTGGGGTGAGAAGCAGCACCAAAGGGGGAGGAGTGTGAAGGGGAAGGAGAGTATGCAGGGGAACTATGGGTTCATGGGGGCCACAGGAAGCTATCTGTGTCAGGTGCCATGAGGCACTTTTCCTGTGATACAGTAGCAGTGCATCTTTCTGGAACACAAGCCTATTAGCTTTCTAAGGTCCTTTTCCTTTCCCATTTCTTGCCCTTGCGACTGCTGTAACCATCTCTCTCACCCGACTGTTCAACACTGGCCGGGCTTTGAGGAAGGGGGGAGGAACAAAGCAGGTACACCCTGTGCTCATGGGGTAAAAGCTCAGTGGAGAGAAACTTTGAGCTGTGTTCTCAGTGCAGGGTGAGAATAACTATTTTTGGGGACATTTGGGGAGCAGAGCACAAACTGACTCCTCACTGTGACCCCAAAGGGGTGGAGAGGCCGCTGGATGGGAAAGATGTGGTGGGTCAGCACAGAGAGGGAAGGGGATCCAAGCAGAACAAACAGCACATGCAGAAAGCCACTTACTCTTCAGAGTTGGGGAAGAATATAATTCCTTACAGTTACGTTCAAGGATGAATGGTCAGATTTGTGAAGGTTAACAGTATTTTGGGGAGGGAAACCTTAACAAAGTTTTATCCCCAAGTATTTTTAAAAATCTTGCCATAATTTTTTATGGGAGCAGTTTCTACATCTTCTGTATCTGAACATGTTAGATATGATCATTTAAAAGCAAACTGATTAGTAAAACTTTCAATGTTCTTAGACCAAGGATGAGATTCTTGACCTCTAAGTATTGCAAATACATCGATACTTTTAAAAGTTCCACATCCATATCCACAACACACACACACACACACACACATTTTCCCCAGTAGCCTCAAAATTTTATGAAAAGTTGCTCCTCTTAAGCAATATTTATTCTACAAGTTGATTTATGTGCATTTCTACATTTTTCTGCAGTGTATAAGTTATTGTCTGAGGCTTTAAGACTTGCCAGTTTCTGAAAAAGCAGAAGCAGCAAGGCTTTCAGGTTCATATGTCCAATTCTAAATAGCTGAGCTGTGTGGGTTTCACTTGATCATGCTAAAGATTTAGTAAACTTAGACAAGAGCTAAAACTATCAGAAACCTAATGTGTAAGATAGACTGAATTTTCTAAGTGAGCATCCCCTCCCCTTTCTCTGTGATGCTAAGAAATTAAGGATCTTGTGTTTGATGTTTTCCTGGGCTGCCCGCCTGCAGTCTCCAGGGGTCCATGCGTGTGTCTGAGTAAAAGCAGAGGCACAGGGCTTTGGCTGGAAGCCCACAGCGGGCAGACAGATGCTGTGCAAAGGAGCCAGCTCAACCTCATCCTCACACATCCGGACAAGCCCAGCCTGCTTCCTGAAGACAGCAATTATGTACAGAAGATCCAAATTGCTGCATATTTCCAAACATTTGGAATCTTAATCCCTTCAGGAAGGAAGCTTTTTCTTAGATGCCATACCAAACCTAAATGGCAGAAATAATCCACATGTTTAGAGCAGGTTGTGTTGTAAAGGAAAAGAACTCTGAAAAAGTGATCTGAGTTGGGGTCTGAAAAGGTAGGGGGTGTTGGGCAAGATCCTTTGGTGCCTTGGTCTCAATCTCCTCAACCAAAGTGGGAGAGATTAACCAGATAAGGTCACTCCAGCTGGAGGAGGTCTCACAAGAGAGTAAGGTTGCTGCAAATTCCGTGACAGCCAGCATCGGTGGCCACTTGGCAAATGTTTCTAAGCAAAAAAGCAAACGGGAATACTTCCAAGTTGTGAATCATTGTGCCCCCTGCCCCAATAAATAGGACTGATGAAGAATGAAAAATCCAATAAACACTAGAAGTCTCTGGAAACACCTGATAATACAGCCCATTTAGGGCAGGATGACACCACACTTGTTCACATTTATCCCTTCCTCTCACTTCAGCTAGATGAGACAACCATTCCTACCACTGCATAGGGAAAGGAGAGCTGGTAAGTGGTGTCTCCTCTCACTCAGAGGGCAATGGGTTCACCCAAGGGGCAAGAGGACATAAGGCCAGCAAGAGGGTGAAGGATTGTGTGTTCTACATCTGTACCAACCAACTAACAAAAGACTCACAGACCAGATACTGTAGTACATTTAGAGACCTTGACAACACAACACCCATTCCCATCTCAGTCTGTTAGAGCCACATAAATGCCTCTCAACTATCAGAACTGAACAGGGCTGGGCATTTTGTAAACTTTGTGCATGAAAACAAGTGTAAAACAGTTCTCAGGAAGGCAAAGATGTAGATACTCCACTAACCCTCATTCCTGAGAGTCATGTCAAACCTACAGTAGGCTACCAGAAGATAAATCGAGATTGAACCTCCATCCCCAGATGGAGAGTCCTGATTCACAATGAGGGGTAGTAGGTATTGATCATAAAGAATTAGAGATGAACAAAAAAAGAAAGAAGCAACTGTGAGCATGAAATTGAATAACATTCAAAAATCAATTAATGTAATCCATCACATCAGCGGCTTGCAAAAGAAAAATCACATTATCATCATCAATAAATGCAGAAAATCTTTTGGCAAAATCCAACACCCACCCATGATAAAACTCTTAGTAAACTAAGGATCAAGAGGAATTTCCTCAACCTGATAAAGAATATCTACTAAATCCACAGCTAATGTCATGCTTAATAGTAAGAAATAAAAAGATTTCCCACTAACATTGGAAACAAGGCAAGGATCTCCCCTCTTACAACTCCTGTTTCTAAACTGTGCTGGAAGTCTGAGCTAATGAAATAAAGCAAAAATAAATAAATAAATAAATAAAAAGTACATAGACTTCCTCCTATGGAGAGGAAATAAAACTATCTTTCTTCTTAGATGATAAGATTTGATATGATTGTTCATGTGGAAAATCCAAAAGGATTGACAAAAGCTCTTGGAATTAAGTGACTATAGCAAGATTGCAGGATGCAAGTTAATATACAAAAGTTAATGGCTTTCTTACATATCAGCAATGAGCAAGTGGAATATGAAATTAAAAACTCAATATAATTTACATTAGCACCCCCACCCCAAATGAAATTCTTAGGTCTAAATCTAACAAAATATGGATGAAATCTATGAGGAAAATAACAAAACTGATGAATGAAATCAAAGAACTGAAGAGATGGAGGGAGGTTTCATGTTAATTTATATGAAAGACTTGATATTATCAAGATTTTAGTTCTCTACAAGTTGGTCTACGGATTCAATGCAATTTCAATAAAAATCCCAGAAAGTAATTTTGTGCATATTGACAAACTATTTTTAAGGTTTACATGGAAAGGCAAAAGACCCACAATAGCTAAGACAATATTGAAGATCAAGGTTGGAAGACTGGCGCTACCTGACTTCAAGACTGACTATAAAGCCATGGTAATAAAGACAGTGTGGTATTGGCAAAAGAACAGACAAATGGACCAATGGAACATAATAAAGAGGCCAGAAATAGAAATAGACCCCCATAAATATAGTCAATTGATCTTTGACAAAGGAACAAAGACAATGTGATAAGGCAGGTAGTCTTCAACAAATGGCACTGGAACAACCGGGATATCCACATGCAACACACACACACACACACACACCAAAACAATTAGACACAGATCTTACACCCCCTACGAAAATTAACTGAAAATAGACCACAGACCTTGTATTTAAATTTGAAATACAAAAATGTAAAACTCTTAGAAGATAAGATAGGAGGAAACCTACATGACCTTGGGTATGAAGTTGACTGTTTCCACACAACAACAAATACGTGATCCATGAAAGAAATTATTGACAAGTTGGATTTCATTAAAGTTAAAAACTTCTTTCCAAAAAAACAATGTCAAGAGAATGAGAAGACAAAGCACAGAATGGAAGAAAGTATTTCCAAAGGATACTCTGATAAAGGACTACTATCCAAAACATACACAGACCTCTTAAAACTCAACAACAAAATAAACAACCCAATTAAAAACTGGGTCACAGACCTTAACAGGCATCTTACCAAAGCAGACATACAGACTGAAAATAGCATATGAAGTAATGCGCCACACCACATGCTATCAGGAAATGCAAATTAAAACAATGAGATACCACTATGTACCTATTAGAATGGCCCAAATCCAGAATATTGATGCCATCAAATATGGCTGAGGTTGTAGAGCAACAGAAACCCTTACTCACTGCTGGTGAGAATGCAAAATAGAGAAGTCACTTTGGAAGACAATTTAGTGTTTTCTTACAAAATTAAACATAGTCTTACCATATGATCCAGAAACTGCACTCCTTGATATTTACCCAAAGGAGCTGAAAACTTATGTTTACACAAAACCTGCACATGGATGTTTATAGCAGCTTTATTCATAATTTCTCCAAATTGGAAGCAACCAAGATGTCCTTCAGGAGGTGACTGGATAAATACATTATAGTACATCCAGATAGTGGAATATTATTCAACACTAAAAGGAAATGAAATAAAAGCCATGAAAAGAGTTCTAGTAGTTTGGGGGTAGAGTCTTTCGGGTTTTCCATATAAAGAATCATGTCATCTGTGAAGAGAGAGAGTTTGACAGAAGTCAATGTGCAGAAATCAGTGGCTTTCTTATACACTAACAATGAAAATACAGAAAGGGAAATTAGAGAATTGATTCCATTTACTATAGCACCAAGAACCATAAGATACCTGGGAATAAACCTAACAAAAGAGGTAAAGCATCTGTACTTGAGGAACTACAGAACACTCATGAAAGAAATTGAAGAAGACACAAAAAGATGGAAGATCATTCCATGCTCTTGGATTGGAAGAATAAACATTGTTAAAATGTCTATACTGCCTAGAGCAATATATACTTTTAATGCCATTCCAATCAAAATTCCACAGGTATTCTTCAAAGAGCTGGAGCAAATAATCCAAAAATTTGTATGGAATCAGAAGAGACCCTGAATCGCTAAGGAAATGTTGAAAAACAAAAATAAACCTGGGGGCATCACGTTACCTCATTTCAAGCTTTATTACAAAGCTGTGATCACCAAGACAGCATGATACTGGCATAAAAACAGACACATAGACCAGTGGAACAGAGCAGAGAACCCAGATATGGACCCTCAACTCTATGGTCAATTAATCTTTGACAAAACAGGAAAAAATATACAGTGGAAAAAAGACAGTCTCTTCAATAAATGGTGCTGGGAAAACTGGACAGCTATAAGTAGAAGAATGAAATTCAACCATTCTCTTACACCGTACACAAAGATAAACTCAAAATAGATAAAAGACCTCAACGTGAGACAGGAATCATCAGAATCCTGGAGGAGAACATAGGCAGTAATCTCTTCGATATCAGCCACAGCAACTTCTTTCAAGATATGTCTCCAAAGGCAAAGGAAACAAAAGCAAAAATAAACTTTTGGGACTTCATCAAAATCAAAAGCTTCTGCACAGCAAAGGAAACAGTCAAGAAAACAAAGAGGCAACCCACGGAATGGGAGAAGATATTTGCAAATGACAGTACAGACAAAAGGTTGATATCCAGGATCTATAATGAACTCCTCAAACTCAACACACATGAAACAGGCAAACATATCAAAAAATGGGCAGAAGATATGAACAGCCACTTCTCCAATCAAGACATACAAATGGCTATCAGACACATGAAAAAATGTTCATCATCACTAGCCCTCAGGGAGATTCAAATTAAAACCACATTGAGATATCATCTTACACCAGTTAGAATGGCAAAAATTAACAAAACAGGAAACAACATGTGTTGGAGAGGATGTGGAGAAAGGGGAACCCTCTTCCACTGTTGGTGGGAATGCAAGTTGGTGCAGCCTCTTTGGAGAACAGTGTGGAGATTCCTCAAGAAATTAAAAATAGAGCTTCCCTATGACCCTGCCATTGCACTCCTGGGTATTTACCCCAAAGACACAGATGTCGTGAAAAGAAGGGCCATCTGTACCCCAATGTTTATAGCAGCAATGGCCACAGTCGCCAAACTATGGAAAGAACCAAGATGCCCTTCAATGGACGAATGGATAAGGAAGATGTGGTCCATATACACTATGGAGTATTATGCCTCCATCAGAAAGGACGAATACCCAACTTTTGTAGCAACATGGACGGGACTGGAAGAGATTATGCTGAGTGAAATAAGTCAAGCAGAGAGAGTCAATTATCATATGGTTTCACTTATTTGTGGAGCATAACAAATAGCATGGAGGACAAGGGGTGTTAGAGAGGAGAATGGAATTGGGAGAAATTGGAAGGGGAGGTGAACCATGAGAGGCTATGGACTCTGAAAAACAATCTGAGGGGTTTGAAGTGGCAGGGGGCTGGGAGGTTGGGGTATAGGGTGGTGGGTATTATGGAGGGCACGGATTGCATGGAGCACTGGGTGTGGTGAAAAAATAATGAATACTGTTTTTCTGAAAATAAATACATTAATTTATTTTAAAAAAAGCCATGAAAAGAAATAGAGGAATCTAAAATGCGTATTTCTAAGTGAAAGAAGGAATCTGAAAAAAAAACACATACTGTATGATCCCAACTATATGACATTCTGGAAAAGGTAAAGCTATGTGGACAATAAGAAGATGAGTGGTTGCCAGGGGTAGAGGGGAGGGAGGGAGGAACAGGTGGAGCACAGAGGATTGTTAGGGTGGTCATAAGGCTCTATAGTATGAAACCATATATATGCATATATATACATATATATGTGTGTGTGTGTATATGTATATATATGTATATACATATATATGTGTGTGTATATATATATATAAATATATAAAATGAAACTATAATGATTGACACATATTATTACACATTTATTTTTACTCATCAGGGTTTGCTGTTTTGATCTATGGATTTATAATTTAAAACAAATTCAGAAATATCTCAACCATTATTTCTTCAGATATTTTTTCTCCCCTCTGCTTTCCTTCTGATATTCATATGATAAATTGATATTGGACTCAAATTTCTGAGGCTCTGTTCCTTTATTTGGGGTCTTTTTATCTCTGATGCTTTAATTGGATAATTTCTATGACTACGACTTCAGATTTATTAATCAAGTTTTTTAAAAAAATTTTATTTATTTATTTGACAGAGAGAGAGAGATAGATCACAAGTAGGCAGAGAGGCAGGCAGAGAGAGAAGGGGAAGCAGGCTCCCTGATGAGCAGAGAGCCTGATATGGGGCTCAATCGCTAGACCTCGGGATCATGACTCGAGCTGAAGGCAGAGGCTTTAACCCACTGAGCCACCCACCCATTAATCAGTTTCTGAAGTGTAGACTGATAATCCCATTAAGTAAAAATTTCCTTTTGGGTACTGTATTTTTTGTAGTTATAAATTTCATGTTTAAAAAAAATTTCTTTGATCTCTCTTCTCATATTTTCTTTTAAATCCCTGAAAAGTATGGGCGTAGTTGTGATAGTTACCTGAAAAGTCCTTCTCTTCTAATTCCATAACCTCTTTATTTCCCGAATTCTCTTGACTTATTTTTCTCCTGGCTGTAGGCTGCATATCTCTGCTTCTTAACATGTTCAGTAATTTTTGGTCAGTTGCTGGACATTGTGCATATGTTGTTGAGTGCTGGATTGTGTTCTCTCCCTTTAAAAAATGACGATTGTTTTGTCAAGTATTCGAGTTGCTTGTGAATCCACCTAATCATTTTTAGGCTTGTTTATAACCTTTGATAGGGTAGATCTCAGTGAGTCTTTACTCCCCCAGTGTTCTATGCACTTTGGCTGGTTAGAACTCAAGTATTCCCAACCCTGTGTGAGTTCTAGGGGTTATTCTGCTTATAATTCCCCAGAATTTCAGCCTACCTCATGGAGTTTCACTGCACACACAAGCAGCTTAGTGTGGAGCAAGAAGCCTAGGCGACACCTTTGAGATTTGTGGCTCTTTCTCTGCATAGCTCCTTTCTCTCTGGATCTCTGCCTACTCAGCCTTCTGAAACTCTGGTCTCTCACTCCATAATGCACAAGACTGCCAGACCCTTGCACTGTAGTCCAGAAAGTGCCTCTAGGTACAAATTTAAGTAATTGTAAGGTTCACTGCTCACTCACAGAGATTACAGCTCTGATCCCAATGTCTTTTTAAGAAAGTGCCTTTATTTTTACATATTTGTCCAATTTTCTACCTGGAGAAGTCTTTTTCTAGTTACCACATCATGGCTGGAAGGGGGAAATCCCTCACAGTATCTTGAAGCTTGTGTTGATATTTTACCTCTTCCTAAAGCCATTTTGGGACCAAAAAAATGTGCTAGAATGTTTTATAAATTGTTTCTAGAAGAAAACATCCCTTATTCACTCCCATCCTTCCTTTGCAGTTTAGCTTAAATTTAGTCATCCTTTTCAGTATAAAACAATTCTTTATAAAATAGTTTTTATATGGTTCAATCTTCCTGGGGACTTGGTTTGAATACACAGTGGGAGAAACCAAGTTACCTATATTTAGATATCTAGGATAGCCATGGAAGTGGGTCCAGGTTACATACAATAAATATTGAGGGTTTTTTTTTTTTTAAAGTACTCAGCTTTCAAAAGACACCTGCTCCAGAGATTATATATCTTGATGCAAGAACTATGGTGCCAATAAATGGCAATATTTTAAAAGGGAAAGAAATGTTTAAGAGTTCATAAAACTTAGTCCCCACGTAAATATTAGCTATTAGGAACAGGAGAGAGAGAAGCCTAGGGCGTCTGACACATTTTTGGTTCCTGAAAGTGTTTGGAGTTGTACCCAGGAGGAGTAGAAGTTTTGAGAGGAAGATAAGCTGCTGTTTCTCAGCCACACTAAATTGGAGGGGCCTTCAGGTGGACCTTGAGGTGGAGACAACTCAGTTGAAAACGGGCTCTGTGGAAGCAACTGGGAGAATGGGGTGGGAGTCAAGTGGAATAGAGGAATTTGCAACATAAAGGTAACAGCTGGCATGTGGGTGAGCACATCTGGAGAGAGGGAAGGGAGGAGAGGTAAAGCAGAATGAAGACTTAGGGCAGATGTAGAAGTCTGTTTTTTAGTGGTTTATTGTCTTTTTAAGATAAGTATATGAAGCATGTTTATGTGCTGTGGTTAAACGTCATATACCCAGCAGGGGGGTGGGACGAAGATTCGGAGGTGAGAAGAGACCATTGATGAAAGGGGTTTCCAATGAGAGGTGTGGTAAAACCCAGAGAGATAAGAATGAGTTTATGTTTAGACCAGAGGACAGATCCTTGCTCTTAAAGAAGGGGAAGGACTGTGCCACAGGGCCCTTACACATCCCATGCAGACCACGGAGTCAGGGTTCACTGTTGTCTGATATGAGTCTTGGCAGAGTGCCCGTGATCCTTCCAGGAATATGGCAAGGGAGGCAGCCTTGGAGGAGCTAGTCCTGAGGCCATTCTTACTTACCTCCTTGCCTTGTAGGAAGGAGGCTCGCTGTCTCGTGAGAGGCTGCCCAGGACAGTGTCATGTACTTCCCTTTTCTGGTGGGACTCGGAGTTCCCCAGGTCCCCCTTAGGGCACAGGCTGGAGGTAGAAAGCCACTAAGGCATATTTTAGGATCAGGTCTGCTGTAATAGAGTGACCTCAGCTCATGACTGTCACCTGGCTCCTCCAGTTTGATGTCCTCCCATGAGACTGGGACATAGGAAACTGACACTGCTTCTGCTTGTTGTGTAAGTAACAAGACATCCACAACTTTCTCCTTGCTGGTTGAACCCATGCAAGTGTTGCTTCAGCCAACCTGTGATCCAGCGGTTGCCGCTGCTTGGGGACAGCTGTACGGCTTCACAGAAAGTAATGCGTGGAGACACAAATGTCTGGGGGACAGAGGGGGGCAGGAAGCACATGTAATGCAGTTCACTCTGTCCCTGAGAAATGGGCAAGGTTTTCCAGGGGTGGTGGCAGAGAGAACACTTATGAGAGGGAGAAGGTCAGTGTGGAAACCATGAGTGACAGAACTGACAGGTGCTGGGTGGTGCTAGATGGTGCTAGGTGGCATGGGTATCTGTGTCCTGTGGGAGGGCTCACTGACTGAGGAGTACGGGCCCAGACACCTGGAGGACGCTCTGGAAGATTCTCATGGAAGGCAGAGCTCTCCCGTGCTGAATCACAGATGTCCTGGAAGAGGTAACATGTCTCCAATAAGGGGACATCCCTGTCCCTCACAGCCCAAAATTGGGCCTCGTTCTTGATAGCTAGAGTGGAGGATGGCGCTCTCAGCCCAGAGGGATAAAGCTTCTCTTAGAAAGTCCTTGGTTCAAGTGTTTTTCTCAGAAGCTGTCCCACGGAAAAGACTCTGGTAACATGGGGTGTGGAGTCCTGAAGATTAAGACTCCGGGGGTCTTGGTGGGAAAACCATCTATAGATTTTGTGGAGCACAGTTCAAAAACCACCAGCCTGATGCAACCCCAATTTGTGCAAATGAGGAAATGCAGGCCCTGAGCAGGGAAGGGACACCCCACAAACCACACGGGTGGAGTGACAGGACTGATGTCAAACACCGGGTTCTTATCCTTTGACCAGCGCCTCTTGACCCTCACCATGTTTGTTGGAAAATTATCCTGTGCAGGTGGCAGGAAACACAGGGCCAAGTGAGGGCCACACAGATCAGGGTGGGGTGAGGGTTCCCAGGGGTGGGCTGGGGTAGCTTTTCCTTCGCTGAGGGGATCATACTCATCCTTCACTTAACATTCATCGAGCCCCTGTGTGTGTCTGTGTGATAGTAGGCCCAGGGTACAGCACTGAGGACCCTTTTACCCGTGTGAAGTGTATGTCCTCGCAGGCGAGAGAGACCCCCAGTAACTCATTACAATTTTGAAGGTAATGATACTTAGACTCATTTGTGGGGTGTGTGTGTACAGTTGATATTTAGTTTTAGGGAGAACAGCATGCCATTTGAGTCTTATGAGAACATCTGGTCTACAGGTGAGGAATCAGGAGATTGCACAACTTAAGTGACTTGCCAAGATGTCCCAGCTGGGTCACGCGAGAACCCAGCACTGTGGAACTCTGAAACCCAGATCCCAGGCCCCACCTGGCATGGCTCTGCCTCATTTCTGAACCTGTCACATTTTTAGCTTCCGTCTCCCACTGTGTGCAAACCTGCTTTCCTCTCCCTCCCCTTCCCTCACAGGGGTTAAGGCCACAGAGGGAAGACTTCCCCTGAGCGTGGCCCAGTCCCTCACCCCCCGCAAGTGACACAGAGCTCAGCACAGCGGGGTCATCTTAAGGCATGTGGGGAGCGAGGACTGTCTTCCAACAGAGGCTACATCACGGGGAACCCGCGGGCTGGGGAGACTCTGTCAAGAGAGGGACTCATTTATTTCTCCTGTCCCTTCTTGGCAAATTTTACTACCAAGGGTCTAGTTGGAAATTTTATGTCGGATTTGCTCACAAGTTTCAGTGTATTTCTGGAACATTGAGTACACGTGGAGAGTGAAATCCCTCCCTGGAGGGCACCCAGGAGAACTTTTGCATTTACTGAAATCTCATCAACAGGAAGATCATTTCACTTCATGGGAGCAAATGCAATCAGCCAGGGAAATCTCCACAACTGGGAGGTCGCTTCAAGATCCTTGCCTCATTCCTCTCATTTAGGAAAAAAAATGCTTTCTTATAGCTGGGGCCATTTTGACCTGCTTATAAGTGGGTCATGGATTTTGAATTACGATCCCTAAACCTGGAATAATTTCTAGGAAACAGAGTGTGTGTGTCTGTCCCTTAAGTTTGCTGCCTTTCTGTTCAGGGCAATCTCCCGCTGGCATTCTGCTGTGTGAGCCAAGGCATGTCACCTTAAGTGGGACGAACCCTCCAGCATCCCACAGATGTCAGTCCTTGGGTTAGGTTACTGGATCCCAGGTTAGCCAGAAATGCTTCAGTCAAACTCAGTCCAATCATGCTGATTCTTCTCCAAAGATGATTTATCTTATGATCATCACTATGTCAATGAAAGGGGGAAAGCGAACTCACTTTTTTTACTTACTGTGATTCATGTATCCATTGTTCCAGAACCCGAGTCCTGTTTCATTTTGGCTTTCTCCTTGGAAAGAGCTTCCTCCCACATACTAGTTCTGTGTGGTCATTAGCACCCATTTCTCACGGCTGTCATAACGTTTGAGCCAGTCTTCATGTCCTTCCACGGGAGGACTGGCCACTGGAAGTTCCTGTCGTAGGCGAGAACTGTCTGCATGGGAAGCGTGCCTTTGTGCTGAACTCATGCCCTCCACAGCAGGCTTCAGGTGGAGGGCTGTGGCCTGCAGGAACCGGTGCTCAGTGAGAAAGAGGAGGGACAGACAGATGGATGAAGGCCATGGGGCCGGACACACGCGGGAGCTACGGCTCCATGCACTGAGGAAGGCTGTGGGGCAGGAGGTGTCATCTGGCCTCAGCACGGCCAATCAGACAGGACAGAGTGTGGAGTTCAAATTCAAACTCTTCTGCTAAGCAGCCCAGAGACCCAGGGCCAGTGGCCTTCCTGCTGATGAACACCTACTGTGTGCCAGGCCCAGGAGACACCAAGAAAGAGGGGACAGCTTTCCCTGGTGGAGCGCCCAGTCTAATTTGGTGGTTCTGGGTGGAGCTGGTCTCCCTCTGGGAGGCACTGTGCAACACCCAGGACAGGTCTGTCTGCTCTGACTTGAAGTGACGGGTGCCCAAGGCAACCAGCGGGAGAAGCCTGCAGAGTTGCTAAATGTCCCACAACATGCAGCCCGGGCCCCGACAACCAACAATCAGGGGGCCCCAAAAGTCAGTGCCGCTGAGGTTGAGAAACTCTGAACTAAGAGCAGAGGCATGGGTAAATGGACTGCTGACATTCAGCGTGACGAGGATTTGGGGATCGGGGCGAGCCAGGTGCAGAGGGACCTCCCCTCGTTCACTGTGAGGCTGAGGTATTGGGTGAATATAGAGTGACCCTGATGAGACGCCCCCCAGACCTGCCCATTTGTCAGGGGTGCTTGGGAGGGGCTGATCCCAGTCTAGCTCCACCAGGACCCCTGCCCTACCCATCCCCAATAGGAGGTCCAGGGGAAAAGCAGTGGCTACCATCAGCCAGACCCCATGCTCCCCACTTAGTCCCCACTGAGTCATGTAAACCTGCATAAAGCCTATGAGAAACATCCCAATTTCAACCTCCACTTGAGGGCTAGGTAGTGGCCTGCCTATATCTTTCTGCCTCTGAAGCCTGTGGCTTAACCACAATACTATAGGTGTCTCTGTAAGGGAGCCCCGGGACCTCACTGTCCAGGAGGTCTGCCAGGGAAGGTCTGATCAGGGAAAGGGAGCCCAAAGCCAATGGAAAGTTCTGGAAGCTCTGAGCCCTGGGAAGAATTCCTTCCTTTCACAGCAAAGACAGAAAACCTCATGGAGGGTCTTGAGGGTGGGAGATGGAGCACAATCTGGTCCCTTCTGCAGACTCGTGTCCCCACGCAGCTCATGGTATGTGGCTGAATGCAGGAGGATCCGTCCTCCTGGTGCACCAGTAAACTCAGCTCAAACTCAGTGAAGCCTCAGCTGTCCCTATGAGAAACACAGTTGTTGTTGTTGTTGTTGTTTTTTAAATATTTATTTATTTATTTTTCCAATTTATTTATTTTCAGAAAAACATTATTCATTATTTTTTCACCACACCCAGTGCTCCATGCAAGCCATGCCCTCTATAATACCCACCACCTGGTACCCCAACCTCCCACCCCCCCGCCACTTCAAACCCCTCAGATTGTTTTTCAGAGTCCATAGTCTCTCATGGCTCACCTCCCCTTCCAATTTACCCAAATTCCCTTCTCCTCTCTAACGCCCCTTGTCCTCCATGCTATTTGTTATGCTCCACAAATAAGTGAAACCATATGATAATTGACTCTCTCTGCTTGACTTATTTCACTCAGCATAATCTCTTCCAGTCCCATCCATGTTGCTATAAAAGTTGGGTATTCATCCTTTCTGATGGAGGCATAATACTCCATAGTGTATATGGACCACATCTTCCTTATCCATTCGTCCATTGAAGGGCATCTTGGTTCTTTCCATAGTTTTGGCGACCATTTGTGGCCATTGCTGCTATAAACATTGGGGTACAGATGGCCCTTCTTTTCACGACATCTGTGTCTTTGGGATAAATACCCAGGAATTCAATGGCAGGGTCATAGGGAAGTTCTATTTTTAATTTCTTGAGGAATCTCCACACTGTTCTCCAAAGAGGCTGCACCAACTTGCATTCCCACCAACAGTGGAAGAGGGTTCCCCTTTCTCCACATCCTCTCCAACACATGTTGTTTCCTGTTTTGTTAATTTTTGCCATTCTAACTGGTGTAAGATGATATCTCAATGTGGTTTTAATTTGAATCTCCCTGAGGGCTAGTGATGATGAACATTTTTTCATGTGTCTGATAGCCATTTGTATGTCTTGATTGGAGAAGTGTCTGTTCATATCTTCTGCCCATTTTTTGATGTGTTTGTCTGTTTCGTGTGTGTTGAGTTTGAGGAGTTCATTATAGATCCTGGATATCAACCTTTTGTCTGTACTGTCATTTGCAAATATCTTCTCCCATTCCGTGGGTTGCCTCTTTTTTTTTTTACTGTTTCCTTTGCTGTGCAGAAGCTTTTGATTTTGATGAAGTCCCAGAAGTTTATTTTTGCTTTTGTTTCCTTTGCCTTTGGAGACGTATCTTGAAAGAAGTTGCTGTGGCTGATATCAAAGAGATTACTGCCTATGTTCTCCTCTAAGATTCTGATGGATTCCTGTCTCACGTTGAGGTCTTTTATTCATTTTGAGTTGATCTTTGTGTACGGTGTAAGAGAATGGTCGAGTTTCATTCTTCTACATATAGCTGTCCAGTTTTCCCAGCACCATTTATTGAAGAGACTGTCTTTTTTCCACTGTATATTTTTTCCTGTTTTGTCAAAGATTAATTGACCATAGAGTTGAGGGTCCATATCTGGGCTCTCTGCTCTGTTCCACTGGTCTATGTGTCTGTTTTTATGCCAGTACCATGCTGTCTTGGTGATCACAGCTTTGTAATAAAGCTTGAAATCAGGTAACGTGATGCCGCCAGCTTTCTTTTTGTTTTTCAACCTTTCCTTAGCGATTCGGGGTCTCTTCTGATTCCATACAAATTTTAGGATTATTTGCTCCAGCTCTTTGAAGAATGCCGGTGGAATTTTGATCGGAATGGCATTAAAAGTATAGATTGCTCTAGGCAGTATAGACATTTTAACAATGTTTATTCTTCCAATCCAAGAGCATGGAATGGTCTTCCATCTATTTGTGTCTTCTTCAATTTCTTTCATGAGTGTTCTGTAGTTCCTCAAGTACAGATCCTTTACCTCTTTAGTTAGGTTTATTCCAAGGTATCTTATGGTTCTTGGTGCTATAGTAAATGGAATCGATTCTCTAATTTCCCTTTCTGTATTTTCATTGTTAGTGTATAAGAAAGCCACTGATTTCTGCACATTGACTTTGTATCCTGCCACGTTGCTGAATTGCTGTATGAGTTCTAGTAGTTTGGGGGTGGAGTCTTTTGGGTTTTCCATATAAAGAATCATGTCATCTGTGAAGAGAGAGAGTTTGACTTCTTCATTACCTATTTGGATACCTTTTATTTCTCTCTGTTGTCTGATTGCTGTTGCTAGGACTTCTAATACTATGTTGAACAAGAGTGGTGAAAGTGGGCATCCTTGTCTTGTTCCTGATCTCAATGGGAAGGTTGCAAGCTTTTTCCCATTGAGGATGATATTTGCTGTGGGTCTTTCATAGATAGTTTTGATGAGGTTCAGGAATGTTCCCTCTATCCCTATACTTTGAAGCGTTTTAATCAGGAACGGATGTTGGATTTTGTCAAATGCTTTTTCTGCATCAATTGAGAGGACCATGTGGTTCTTCTCTCTTCTCATATTAATTTGTTGTATCACATTGATTGATTTGCGAATGTTGAACCATCCTTGTAGCCCAGGGATGAATCCCACCTGATCATGGTGGATAATCTTTTTAATGTGCTGTTGGATCCTGTTGGCTAGGAATAGCATTGAACAGAAATATAGAGACAGTCTACAGAAAGAAAGACTTCAAAGGTAACTCGATGTCAATAAAAACGTATCTATCAATAATCACTCTCAATGTGAATGGCCTAAATGCACCCATAAAATGGCACAGGGTTGCAGATTGGATAAAACAACAGGACCCATACATATGCTGTCTACAAGAGACCCATTTTGAACCTAAAGATACATGCAGACTGAAAGTGAAGGGGTGGAGAAGCATCTTTCATGCCAATGGGACTCAAAAGAAGGCGGTAGCGATTCTCATATCAGATAAATTAGACTTCAAACTAAAGACTGTAGTCAGAGATACAGAAGGACACTACATAATCCTTAAAGGGACTATCCACCAAGATGATCTAACAATTGTAAATATCTTTGCTCCCAATATGGGAGCAGCCAATTACTTAAGAAAACTGTTAATCAAGATAAAGAGTCATATTGATATGGATACACTAATCGTAGGAGATCTTAACACGCCTCTTTCAGAATTAGACAGATCATCGAAGCAGAAAATCAATAAAGAAACAAGAGCATTGAATGACACATTGGACCAGATGGACCTCATAGATATATACAGAACATTCCACCCTAAAACAATAGAATACTCATTCTTCTCAAGTGCACACGGAACCTTCTCCAGAATAGACCACATACTGGGTCACAAATCAGGACTCAACTGATACCAAAAGACTGAGATTATTCCCTGCATATTCTCAGATCACAATGCTTTGAAACTGGAGCTCAATCACAAGGAAAAGTTCAGAAGGAACTCAAACACCTGGAAGCTAAAGACCACCTTGCTTAAGAATGCTTGGATCAACCAGGAGATCAAAGAAGAACTGAAACAATTCATGGAAACCAATGAGAATGAAGACACTTCGGTCCAAAACCTATGGGATACAGCAAAGGCGGTCCTATGGGGAAAATATATAGCCATCCAAGCCTCGCTCAAAAAAATTGAAAAATCCAGAACACACCAGCTGTCCCTACACCTTAAAGAACTGGAGGATCAACAACAAATCAAACCAACTCCACACATAAGAAGGGAAATCATCAAGATTAGAGCTGAGATCAATGAGGGAGAAACCAGAGATACAGTAGAACGTATCAATGAAACTAGAAGCTGGTTTTTTGAAAGAAATCAATAAGATTGATAAGCCACTGGCTACACTAATCCAAAAGAAAAGAGAGAAAGCCCAAATTCATAAAATTATGAATGAAAAGGGAGAGATCACAACTAACACCAAGGAAGTAGAAACAATCATCAGAAGTTATTACAAACAGTTATATGCCAATAAGCTTAGCAACCTAGATGAAATGGATGCATTCCTGGAAAAATATAAACTACCAACATTGAGCCAGGAAGAAATCGACAACCTGAATAGACCGATATCTAATAAGGAGATTGAATCAATGATCAAAAACCTCCCAAAAAACAAGAGCCCAGGACCTGACGGATTCCCTGGGGAATTCTACCAAACCTTTAAAGAAGAAATAACACCTATTCTCCTGAAGCTGTTTCAAAAAATTGAAGCAGAAGGAAAACTTCCAGACTCTTTCTATGAAGCCAGCATTACCCTGATCCCCAAACCAGGCAAGGACCCTACCAAAAAGGAGAATTTCAGACCAATATCACTGATGAATATGGATGCTAAGATTCTCAACACAGTTGTTTTAAAAGATAATCCACAGGGCAATCAGGATCAGACTTCTTATTGGAAGGATAGAAATTAAGAAGTTCTTTATGTTTCTCTGAGAGAAAGTAGGGTAGAATCAGTGTCGCCAGAAGCTAGGAAACATTTAACAAGAACTCCAGTGAGGCAGGACACTGGAAACAGTGAAACTCAACTGGAAATCCAGCCGAAGTGTGCCTACAACTCAGAACAATAGGGGTCACGAAAATCTGTTCCATCTCCAGCTGGCACGTTCCATGCATGCACACACACACACACACACACACACACACACACGGCTGGCAATGCTCCATTTCATGAGCCTGGTGGCAGTTCTAAGAGTCTCTTCATTTGTAAAAAATACACTGAGATGAATAAATCCACTTGAGATTTATGCATTTTAGTGAATATAAATTACGCCTCTGTATTTCAAATAATTCGAAAAATATTTGTGGACTTTGCAGTAGGTACATTAGGCTTTCAAGTTTCACAGGTTTACAAAAACAACAGCTGATCAGCGAGTGTTTGATAAAGCAGCAAGGAGACAACAGACGGGCAGGGGCCCCCCCCGCAGGCACAATGCACACTAGAAGCTCACTGGACCAACCGTGACCTTGAGGAACACTGCAGGAAAAGGGCACCACGAATGATTCTCTTCTGACATGTGTATGCAAGGTAAGAGCAGATGAGGAGTTTGTGAGGTCTATTGACAATGATGGCACAACCCTAAGTTTGAGAAAGTCCAAGAAGAACGACCACCAGGATTTCTTTGGCTGGACATAGGCAGCAGAACCCCAGATGGAGCTCACTGTACGTTTGGGGAAAAAGAAAGAAGGAATTGGACTTTTCTTTACAGTTGGACGTTAGAGCTGTGTGGGGTTGTGGAAAGTTTGTGGTGCAAACCCAAAGCTACCTGGGGGCCAAATATGATCAGTGAAAATTCCATTCCGAGCTCTGGAACAACCTCTGCCTTCTAGAAAGTCCATAACCTTCTAGAAAGTTTTGTTTCTCCCCACTTTCTTAAACCTAAAAGAAAACCCCAATAAGCATCATTTTTAGAACAGTTTAGGTTTACAGAAAAAAGGAACTTAGTACATAGAGTTTCACATACCTCCCAGTTTTCCTGCATAATCTTACATTCTAATCTACATTTATTACAATTAGTGAACCAATATTGATACGTCATTATTAACTAAAGTCAAAAGACTCTATTCAGATTTTCTTTTTTTAAAGATTTTATTTATTTATTTAAGAGAGAGAGTGAGTGGAAGAGAGAGAAAGAGAATGAGCATAAGCTGGGGCAGCGGCAGAGGCAGAAGCAGACTCCCTGCCTAATGCGGGGCCCTGAGATCATGACCTAAGCCAAAGGCAGACACTTAACGGACTGAGCCACCCAGGTGCCCCCAGATTTTCTTAGTTTTTACGAAATATCCTTTTTCTGTTCTAGGCCCTCACCCAGGGTATCACATTGCATGCAGCTATAACATCCCTAGGCTCAGCTGTCTTGGCTGGGACAATTTCTGACTTCCCTTACCTTTGATGACCCTGACAGTTCTGAGGAGTAGTGGTCAGGTGTATTACAGGCTGCTTCTCCAGAGAAATTTGTCTGATGTTTTCCTCTGAATAGATTGGGATTATGGGAACAAGATCCCAGAGAAAAGTATCAATTTCATCAAGGGTGAAAAAAATGCTCCATATTACTGAGCATCAGGGAAACAGAAATCAAAACCACAGTGAGATACCACCTCACACCAGTCAGAACGGCTAAAATTAACAAGTCAGGAAATGACAGATGTTGGTGAGGATCCAGAGAAAGGGGAACCCTCCTACACTGTTGGTGGGAATGCAATCTGGTGCAACCACTCTGGAAAAGTGTGGAGGTTCCTCAAAAAGTTGAAAATAGAGCTACCCTACTAACCAATAACACACCACTGGGTATTTACCCTAAAGATACAAAGGTAGTGAAACGAAGGGGCACCTGCACCCCAGTGTTACAGCAGCAGTGTCCACAATAACCAAACTATGGAAAGAGGCCAGACATCTATCAATAGATGAATGGACAAGGATATGGTGTATATATGTAATGGGGTATTACACAGCTGTTTGCAAATCTTGCCATTTGCAAGGCCCTGGATGGAACGAGACAGTATTATGCTGAGCGAAATAAATCAATTAGAGAAAGACAATTATCATATGATCTCTCTGATATGCAGAACATAAGGAACAAAATAGGATCATAGGGAAAGAGGAAAAAATAAAACAAGATGAGACCAGAGAGGGAGACAAAGCATAAGAGACTTAATCATAGGAAACAAACTGAGGGCTGCTGGAGGAAAAGTGGGTGGGGGATGGGTAACTAGGTGATGGCCATTAAGGAGGGCATGTGATGGAATGAGCACTGGGTGTTATGTAAGACTGAAGAATTGCAGGCCTGTACCTCTGAAACCAATAATCCATTATGTGTTAATTGAATTTAAATTAAAAAATGTTAAAAAAAATAGAGTAGGCTACCAACATGATTTGTAGGCAGTGACAACAACCTTGCTCTCCTGGCTGAGGTAGTGTCTGCCGGTTTCTCCACCGTGAAGTTTCTCTCTCCCCCTTCCACACTATCCTCTCTGGAAGGGATCTCCGCCCACGGAGCACGCTTCAGGAGCTGGGAGTTATGCTCCCTTCAGAGTGGGGTATGTGCGAGTGTTATTTGGAATTCTGCACTGGTGATTTGTCTTTTACACATTTATTTTTTTATTGATGTATAATTGACATACAGCATTATATTAGTTTTGGAGTACAGCACAGTGATTTAATATTTGCATATATTGCTAAATGGGCAAAATAAATGTCATTAATATGTGTCATTATCTGTAGTTATGGAATTGTTTTCTTGTGATGAGAACTTTCAAGATTTACTCTCTTGGCAAGTTTCAAATATACACTAAGTGTTATTATTATTATTATTTTAATTGGTCTCCAATGTGGGGCTTGAACTCACGACTCTTGCGATCAAGAACAAGCTGAGATCAAGACTAGGATGCTTAACCCACTGAGCCACCCCGGTGCCCCCATATATATGCTAAGTATTATTAACTATAGGTTCCAGGATGTACATTTGTCTCTTCTTACCCTTCTGTTAATGTCATCAGTTATGTGTATCACTACGACTCATCGATGTTTATTTTATACTTTGGGTTATAACCCAATCCTGCATGGTTTTGTAGCTCGCATGGCTCCTGCTTTGGGCACTGGGGCTCTTACAGTCTCCTGTGTCTCTCTGACATGGCCTCATCGATGTCTTCCCTCCTCCCTCCGTCTCATCCTCCATCCCTCCCTCCCTCCGTCCTTGCCCCCCTCCCCTGTTTCTTCAGACACCCCTCCGTGTAGCCATCCATGCAGCCATCCGTGCAGCCATCCGTGCTGCCATTTGTCCAGACAGACGGAAGGTTGAACCCAAGTCCTCACCCATGTCTCCACCTGTAGTCCAGCACCTCACGGGTCGGTCTAGCCTCTTCCCCTCGCTGACTGAAACCTTTAGCTCCGACGGTGAGAACCTGGCTCCCCCAGACCTGCTCCGCAGCGTCCAGTTGTCCAGTCTCAGCACACGCGTCAGGAGCAGCAGAAGGGCAGCCCCACCCCCACGGACCGAGCACACTGAGGAAGGCACTTCCCTGGGGCGCCGCTCGCCCTTCGCTCACAGACCCTGCTCCTGGCCCAGGCTACTGAGCTCAGCACTTGCCCACCCATTCCCCATCGCAGTGTCCCTCCGTCTATAGCAGCTCCTATTCTCTCCACCTCACCTGGGGCGGCCTCTGGAGGCTGTGAACTGGGCTCCTGGCCCTGCCCCCGGGTTTGAGTCGCAGACCCAACGCAGGAGAACCCACCTGGCAAGTAGATAGTACTTTACTACCCTCCTCCCCTCTCCCACAACAGCCCAGCCAATGAGCGACAGTCACAGCCCAGTCAATGAGAGACAGTTACAGCTCAGCCAGTGAGAGACAGTCACGGCCCAGCCAATGACAGACAGTCACAGCCCAGCCAACGAGAGACAAATCACAGCTCAGCCAATGAGAGACTGGTCATAACTCAGCCAATGAAAGACAGTCACAGCCCAGGCAATGAGAACTCCCGGATTACTTCTCTGGACTTTTAGTTTTTAATAACCTTGTCAACCCTGGTTTTTTTCTCTGTAAAAGAGTCTCCTCGCTTTTGTTATTGGGATTTGCCTGTGGTTTCGCCACGGCTTGCTTGTCCTGTATTAAAATCCCCTTTTATTCACAAATAAGCCCATTTCGGCTGGTAAAATAACAGGAGTTCTGATTTTAAGGTTAACAGGACCAAGTCTGCATTTTGGGTGAGGGGATTCCCCCAAGCTCCTAAATTTAAAAAAAATATATATATATATATATATATATATATATATATATATGCATACATTAACATTCAGGCTGTGTTGTACAGTTCTATAGGTTTTTACAAATGTGTAATGTGCATCTGCATCACAGCTCCCTAGGAAATGGATTCTCTACCTCAAAATCCCTTGGATTCCATCCACGCCTCCATTCCTGCCTCCTTCCCAACGCCTGTCCACCACGAATCCTTCTATTGTCACATAGTTTTGTCTCCTCCAGAACGTCATCGGGTTGAACTCATACAGTATGTAGCCTTTCCAGACTGGCCTTTTAAAATTCAGCCACAGATACCTGTGTAAAGTTCCTCCATCTTTTCATGGCTTGACAGCTCGTCTCTTTGTGTTGCTGAGTAATACCCCAGTACATGGAGGTAGCAGTTTGTTTACCCGTTCACCTACTGAAGGACAGCTTGGTTGCTTCCAGGTTTTGGTAACTGCGAATAAAGTTGCTATAAACATCCATTTAGAGGTTTTTGTGGGGACATAAGCTTTCAGTTCAGTTGGGTAAATACCAAGGAGCGCAATTGCTGGATCCTATGGTAAGACTATGCTTAGCTCTGTAGGAAAGCGCCAAGCCGTCTCTCAAAGTAGCTGCACCATTTTGCATTCCTGCCAACAACAAATGCAAGCTCCAGTTGCTCTGTGTTTTCATCAGCATTTGGAATTGTGAGGTTTTTGGATTTTAGCCATTCTAGCAGGTGTGTTGTGGTCTCTCATGGTTATTTTAATTTATAATGCCCTAATGACAAAGGATGTGAGTGTCTTTTTAGATACTAATTTTCCACCTGTACATTTAATCTCATGAGCTGTCTGTTCAGCTCTTTTGTCCATCTTTAAAGTGAGTTTTCTTACTTTTGAGTTTTAAGAGTTGTTTCTTTTAAGAGTTCCTGGATACGGGTCATTTATCAGATAGGTATTTTGCAAGTATTTTTCTCCCAGTCTGCCATTTTTCTTTTCATTCTCTTACCAGTGTCTTCAGCAAAGCAGGAGTTTTTAAAGTTTTAATAAGCCCAATATAATTTTTCCTATCATAGACTGCGCTTTTGGTGTTGTATCCAAAAACTCATCACCAAACCCAAGGTCACCCAGGTTTTTCTCCTTTGTAAAAATAAAAAAATTATATAGTTTTGCATTTCACATAGAGCTTTCTGATTCATCTTGAGCTCATTTTTGTGAAACATCGTGGGTCTCTCTCTCTTCTTCTCTCTCTCTCTTGCTTTCATCTATATCTAATGTATTTGCAGAGAGGCATCCAACTGTTCCAGAACTCTTGGTTGAAAGGAATATGATTCCTCCATTGAACTGCCTTTGTATCTTTGTCAGGGATCGATGGACCATATTTGTGCGGGTCTGTTCCTGGGCTCTCTGTTCCAGTGATCTATTTGCATTTTCTTGCACCAATATTACACTGTCTTGAATTACTGTAGTTTCACAGTAAATCTTGAGCAGAGGTAATGTCAGCTGTCCAACTTTGTTGTTGGCTATTCTGAATCTTTCCTATAAACTTTAGAATCAGGCTATTAACATCCACAAAATAACTTGTTGGGGCTTTACTGGGATTGCAGTGAATGTATAGATCAAATTGATAAGGATTGACATATTAACAATATTAAGTCTTCTAATCAATGAATATGGAATAGTTCTCCCTTGATTTCCTTTATCTAAGTTTTGTAATTTCTCCCACATAGATCTTATACATGTTTTGTGTTTAAATATTTCATTTTATGCAAATGTAAATGATAATTTATATTACATCAATTTCAAATTCCACATGTTCACTGCTGGTATATAAAAAAAGCAATTGATTTTTGTGTATTAACCTTTCCTGGGACTTTACTGTAATTACTTCCCAGAGGCTTTTGTTGATGTTGTTGTTGGTGGTGGTTCTTTGGGATACTTTACATAGATAATCATGTCATCTGTGGATTAAATTATTTCTTTCTTCCCTATCTGTATACCATTTATTTCTATTTCTTGTCTTATTTGCACTACCTAGGACTTCCAATACAATGTTGAATGGAAGTGGTGGAAGGGACATTCTTGTTTTACTCCTAGTCTTTGGGGTAAAGCATCCAGTTTCTCACCATCAGAAATGTCATAATTGATGTTATGAGACTGTTGGACTTTTACAGATATTCTTTGTCATTCTTTATCAAGTTGAGGAAATTACCTTGTATTTCAAGTTTGCTAAGAGCTTTTAACAAGAATGGATGTTGGTTTTGTCTACAGTTTTTTTCTGAAACAATATGATCTTACGATCATTCATCTTTAGCCTGTTGAGGTGGTATATTACTTGAACTGATTTTGAGTGTTGAACCGGTTTGCCTATGTGGAGCAAATTCCACTTTGCTGTGATGTATAATTCCTTTTATACATTGTTGGACTTGATTTACTAATATTTTGTTAAGGATTTTTGAATCTATGCATAAGAAATACTCTTCAACATTTTTTCTTTCCTTTAGTTCTTTACATGCTTTTGGTGTGAGGGTAATATTGACGTCATAGAATGAATTGGAGTTGTTCCCTCTGCCTCTGTTTTCTGAGAGGGTTTTAAGAGAACTGCAATATTTCTTCCTTAAATATTTGGTAGACTTCACCAGTGAAACCACCTGGCTCTGGTGTTGTCTTTTGTAAGATGATTATTTATTGATTCATTTTTTTAAATAGTTACAGGTTTCTTCACACTCTCTATTTCTTCTTGTGTGAGTTTCGGTAGTTTTCAAGGAAGTGGTCTGTTTCATGCTGGGTGTCAGGTTTGTTGGTGAGGTTGCTCATTGTAATTCTTTACCCTTTTGATGTGTATCAGATCAGTAAAGATGACCCTTTTTCATGTGTGATGTTGGTAATCTGTGTCTTCTTTCTTTTTTCTTTGTTATCCTGACGAAGGGCTTATCGAATGTCTTGTCTTTTCAAAGGATCAGATTTGAGTTATGTAGAGTTTTCTCTATTGATGTCCTGTTTTCAATTTTGTCAATTTCTGCTCTAATTGTTTTAAGCTCTTTTCTTCGGATTGCTTTGGACTTAAAGCCAAGACTTTCAGTTCTTGCATTTCTCTGAACTCAAGGTATTGTTCTTACTGCATATTTTGTTTTCATGATTTTTGTAAAGAACATGGCCTGAACTGCATGGAGTGAGGTGAGACTACAGATGTATGGGCAGCTGTCTGGAGCTGCTGTGCCGTGACAACTGGATGCAACAATGGGTTGGCATTTTGAAGAGCGCGGTTCCTTCCTGACTTCTGTTGCTTAGCCTTGTTATCACTGGCATTGAAAAATAGGAAGCACAGCTGAACACCGTGTGTGTCTCTAAAATATGCCTTCTTGTCAAGCAGTGTTTTCACAGGACCCCTCCCATCAGAGCGAGACCTCTCAGGATGCGGATCCTGCTGGAGTAAGCATCCCACAGCACGTCTCCACTTCACCGCCATCCAGAGGAGGAGGGGAGTCCCAGTGTGTGAGCAGCAGGGCCCACTCTTGGCCCCGTCCCCCGCAGATCAGACCTGCTCAAGTATCACTTGGCAGTCAGGGGTAACCAAAAATTGGACCCCTTGTTTTGCAATCCCTGCCGTTTTGCTGGAGATTAACTGAGGTGTCAGTTTCTTGGTGATAGCAGGGGTGATTTGGAGGACAGCTTGAGAATCATGAAAGGAACCATTGTTCAAAATCTGAGTAAGCTGCAACTGCCATTTTCCTCCTCTGCAGACCTATCTTCTTTTGAAATACACAGGGTTGCCTGGATTCCTACGGGGACATCAAGAACAGATCAGGCCATGTTGGGCAGTGTGCATTGGGGTGGGGGTGGGGTTTACATTTGCAGTCTCATCAGCGGATCCAGTTAAGTCTTAAGAGTGTTAAGAGTTGTTCCAGAGACAAAGCCCTCTGGAGACTGGAAGACGACTCAGGTCCTTCTGCTTCAGCTTCTCTTGGTCTGATTAGACCTAGGCTCCTGTAGCTAAATTGCATATTTGTAAATTCTATATTTTTATTTACTCTGGTTCTGAGAGTGTGCTTAAGGCCCCTGGGGCAAAGGGATGATGGGAGGGGTGCTTCCTAAAATCAGGGATGAGGGTCTGCTCTGTGAGGACAAGGGGGCTACGTCTACCAGGCTCCCCTAGATGGGTGAGGAGCAGGACATGAGGTTTCCACTGAATTTCAGAACAGGCAGAACAAAGCCAGAGTAACTCCAGACACTCCCTTCCACTCCCCTAGATTTCTGTCTTCTTAAAACCAACCAAGTCTCCATTAACTGTCCCTGGAAATAAAAATGAGAACTGTTCTTATTGTGTCTGGGGCAAGTGTTCAAATAGATACTCTCATGCCACAGGTTATGAAATCAGGTGAAAAACTACTAAGTATAACAGGTCCATCCTCTCACTTTTGTCTTGCTTTGACAATTGTTTCTTCTTGTTGACACAGAAGGCTAAGTCTGCCTCCTTCCCTGTCCACCCCATTCTTTACCTTCTACCCTGAGGGACTTGAGGATATGTGTGGACACCAAAGCCCCATCCATTAGAAAGACAAAAATTAAAAAGGCCAACAGCATAAAGTGTTGTCAAGATGTTCAGCAGCTGAAACACTCAGACATAGCTGGTAGGAGTGCACAACAGCACAGCTGCTTTGGAAATCAGTGGGAATGTCTAATGAAGTTAAATGTGCATTTGACATATGACCCAGCAATATACACTTAGATGTTTACCCAAGGAAAATGAAAAATGACAAGCACACAAAACCTGTATGTGGCAGCTCTTATCAGGCATGGCAACCAAAAAAATAGACATAACCCAAATGTCCTTCAGCTGGTGAACTAATAAAGAAACTGGTACATCCAAATAGTAGAATACTACTCAGCACTAAAAAGGAACAAACTAGTGATACAAGCACCAACATGCATTTAGCTCAAGTGTGTTATGCTATGCGAAAGAAGCCAGATCCTCAGGCCATATGTTGTGTAATTCCATTTATATAACATTCTGGGAATGGCAGAACCGTGGGGGCAGAGCACAAATGGGTGGTTAGTGGCAGTTAGTTAAGAGTTTTCTGGATGATGGAACTGTTGTTTTCTCTTGACTGTGGTTGTGGGTATGTGACTAAGCCCTTGTCCAAACACACAGAATTGTATGCCACAAAGAGTAAATTTTACTGTATATTAATTAAAAATATTAAAATATGCCTCTAAAAGAAAACTCAGACATGGTGTCAAGAGAATTAGAAACACATAGAAATTAATAAATTTGTGGGACACCGTAGAGCACAACCCTGTTCCTTCTCCCAGAGCTCTCTCCACCTCCCATTAGATCCAAGGCCACTGTTCCCCCATTTTGTGGGGCTGAGCTGCAGAGAGTAAGTGGATCTAAGGCTGCCCAGTGGATTCCAGGTGGACTTGGGGTGAGGCTATGAGTCTCCCTGTTTCCAATTAAGTGCTCTGTTTTCACAACAGTTAATGACAGAGCAGTTGCCTCTCCTGAGTTGGGTGGCAAACAGGGTGGATGGGGGCCATCTTCTGCTGGTGAACGCAGAGAAGGAAGCAGGGAAAGCTCCAAGCACTTGTGAACTGAGTCACCTCTGTGAGCCCCCAAAACTCTGGTTAAAGCACTTTGATGAATAAAATAAGAAAGAGCTATTTTCCCTCCACAGGAAGGGAGATGGAGGTCTTCTTCTGTGTTCCTCTATCCCAGGATGCTGTGCTCTATCCACTAACACAGAGTAAATAAAGTAACCTAAGACTTGAACTTCCATATAGATGCCATCTTTTATCCACTGAGAAAAGACTCTGGCCTCTCTTCTGGTTCTTGTGTGCTAGAGCTAGACCCTGCAAAGCACTATGGTTCCTGGGGTGCCTGGGGGACTTAGTCATTTAAGCATCTGCCTTCAGCTCAGGTCATGATCCTGGGGTCCTGGGACTGAGTCCTGCATTGAGCTCCCTGCTCAGAGGGGAGTCTGCTTCTCCCTCTCCCTCTGTGCTCTCTCTCCCAAGTAAATAAATAAAATCTTAAAAAGAAAGAAAGGAAGGAAGAAAGAATGAAAGAACCAACTACAGTTCCTATGTCTCTTAGTCAAGTCGAATTCTGCTCACATTCCCAAGTTGACATTCTATCTCTGTGAACTCGTGTCCAGTTTTCAGCAGCCGATGAGCCGTCTAGAAGAGGGGCAGGCTTTGCACGAATGATGAGTGTGGACACTGGGCAGGGCGTGTTGCTCACACAGCAGTGACCACCTTCACCACCCATCAGCAGAGGTTCCCACCTGACCAGTCAGAGCACTGCCTGCCCCACATCCCAGCTGGGGACCCACAAGTAACTTGATTCAATATGCCTGTAACTGAGCTCTGGTCTCCATCCCATTTCCAAACTGGAGTCCTCTAGGTTCTCTGTCTCCATGAATGTTAACTGCATACTCCATGGTCTGAGCCACAGTCTGGGCATCATTCTGCCCTCTGAGCCTTTTTCTGCAGTCACTGGTGTACCCCCAACAATGTATGCTCTAATGAACCTAGCTCTGTCTGCTTTTGTCACTGCTCCACAGAGCTAAACAGATAGTGATTATTGCCATGTAACCAAGGAGGGGACAGAAACAGATAAGCTCTGTCCATAACCCCGTAGTGGGAGGTTGGGTGGCTGAGTTGAAAACCTGGGTCTCCATTGCTCCATTTTTTTTTTTTTAATGATCCTCTGTTTTGTTCTCCTCTCTTCTCCAGAGCTTTGGGAAGGCCTCTGAACTGCTCTGCAGACATCCCCTCTCACCCCCTCCAATCTGTGGTCCACGCCCAGAGACTCTGCTTATCCAGCCTCCTCTGGTAGTAACCGGAACAGTTTTATGTTGCTCTTGGGATAAAACCCCAAATCAACTGCTTGGCTGTGCCAGACCCTGACTGATGTGATTCTGCTTGCCTGCTTTATAAGCATTTTTCTTACTCTCCGCTTAGCCCAGACCTCAGGGCCTTTGCATATGTGAATTCTTCTGCATGGATTGCCTTTCCTACCTTATTCTGTAGAATGGGCCCAGACTTGCTGGTTCTGTAGATCACCCTTATGTTCTCACACTAGCACCCTACCAGACGAGGTTAGGACAATCTCTTTTTGCTTCCTTAACCTCTGTTTTTTTTTCTTTTGTAGCCTGATTACACATCCCATATGTTCTTTAATACTGGTCTCCCTGTAGACGCCTCTGGGATGGCTTCTTCCTTCCCATCACTGAAACCTCAGCTTCAAGCAGAATGTTTTGTACAAATTCAGTGCTCAGTAAATATTTGCTGAGCAAATATTTAATGAGTCTGGAGAGTCCCAGATCCTTAGAAGCCCCCACGATCCCTTCACTTTACAGATAAAGGTCCCCCATGTCCTGGAGACAGAGCCAGAAAGAAACTTCATCTCCTTACCCCCATCTTCCCAAGTACCTCTCTCTGTCCTCTGCTGTGTCTCCAAGGACAGAATTCTTTCTGCCAAGCCAGGAAGAGCTGCAGCCTTGAGGGCTGGAAGCAAGAAGAAGGGAGCCTCCAGCCATCTCAAGAGTTATCCTCACCCTGTAGCCATACCGTCTAGTATGCTGTGTACTAAACTAGGGGCTGGGTTCCCAGGAGCCCAGAGGGAGGAATTCTAGAAATACATAACCACAGTCTTGGACTCCACACAAAACAGAAGATGAGCAAGGTGGAATTCTGAATTCAGGGGGAAGAATGGAGATCCAGAGAAGTCCAGAGACTCCTCCCAGAGACAGAGCCCCCAGGGAGAAACCCAGGTGGCCATATATCCAGCCCTGTGGACATCGTCAGTTGTGAATTCACACGGACTCATCCCCCTTGGACTGTGGCCCTTCTGGCTCACTGCTCAGCCAAGCTTGGCCGAAAGTACAGATGAGGTCACAGGACAAAGCCAGGTTGGCCAGCTTCAACATTGCTCCACGGACCTGGGCCATACCCAGTGATCTGAACAGATGACCACGTTCAGGTACAATGGCTGAAGCCGTCCCAGGGACAGTCCAGGCTCCAGGTTGGGGGGACCTGTGTTTTACATCTCAACTGGAAGAGGGACAAGGTCAACAGCCGACCAGCCTGTGCAGCGGAGGACAGTGCCTTGGCATCTTTAGAAGAATACAACCTGCTGCTTCGGTCATGGCAGAGGAAACTCACCAAGCCAGATGTCCGAACCCTTTGGAGGAAGCTGAGAAGCCAGCAACTGCCTACTGGGGAACAAACCCAGCCCCCTTGCCCAGCCAGGCCTCATTGGGGGGCATGTGGGGGTGCAGTGATGTATTGGGAACGCCTAGATCTGGCGTCAGGAGACCAGTGGAGATTTGTAACACTGGCCAACCACTGCCTCTCACGGGGCCTTGGGTTCTCATCTGGCTGGGGGCAGGACTGCGTGGAGACCCCTCTGGGGACATGCAATGCATCCAAATTGCTCACACAGACACAGCCACCGACTCCTTGAAGAGCCATCAGAGGTGGCTTCCAAGCCACTAAACCCATCGAAGACTGAAGAAGTGTGTGGAGCACTGCCCACGCTGCTGCTAATGACCAAGAAAAGACCTGCTTTCAAAGCTGGGGGTGCATGTGAGTGGGGGAGGCAAGCGAAGATGGGGGGTCCTGGGGCGGGGGGTGGACAGTGCGCCGGAGCAGTTTGGCTAATGTGCAAAGCAGAAGAGCGGGCTGGGCGGTGTGCTGTGAGGTGTTAATGATTTCCTCCACTGCCGCAGGGGAAACAGAGGAGCCTGAAGCCGGGCCTCGCAGATAAATGGCTTGGCGTGGTGTTAAGTCCTGTATTTAACAGGCTGATTAATGGGCAGGAGGAGAATGACGGGCGGCTAATGAAATGTGCAGGTGGCTGCTGGCGGGTTAGGGGCTGCTAATACAACAGTGGACACCAGGAAACAAAATAGCAAGCAGGCAGGAAAGTCCTGCACGGGAAAGTCCCCTCTTCCATCTGGATACGAGGGAACCACTCACCGCTAATTCATTCGAGGAGACTTGTGAGCACCCATGGCATAGCGTGCTTCCTGGGAGACGTGCGCAGCACAGTGTGGCCAGACAGGGTCTCACACTTCCAGTGATCACACGCTGGTGCGCTGAGGAGTGAAAACAGTGGAAAAACTGACTTGTAATTTCAAAGGCTTTCCCCGAAGATGTCGAAGAACTTTGGAGACCAGAACAAGCCAGCACTAGGGGAGGAGACACCCATCCTCCAGGCCACGAGCATCTGGAAGTTCCAGATGATTGAGCAGGGCGTTCCTGGGATCCCAGTCCAATGAGCTCTAGGCCCAGATCGCTGGCCTCAGGGTCTCTTGCACATTCTGAGCCCCCCGCTCCACCCCACACCATCCCTCACAGCCCAGGGGCCACCAGGGCCTTCATCACTTTCCTGCTGCCCTCCTGTGATCCCTGTCTTTGTGTGCCCCACCAACACCACCTAACAGGGCTCCAGTTTTCTTCCTCAACAGGAAACAGCCTCCCCGTTGGGCTCTCTGACTCCCAAAGCTTCTCCAGTTGTGGGGCTGCTCCCCTTTGCTCAGCAGCCGCACTCCGTGGCTCCCTGGTCTCCGAGTCCCACCACCTGGCGTCGCCCATCTTCCACCCTCCTGCACAAACCCTGAGCTCCCTGCCTTCTCAGGGACAGAGGCCATTGCGGTGGGGAGTGGGGGTTGCGGGTCTTACCCTGTTGCCTGCTCATACCTCTGCCTTGCAGTCATCTCTACCTACAGGCCTTCTCCAATTTCAAGCCCCAGGCTTCAGCATCGAAGAGTTCCAGCGAACCCTCCCTTGTGCACGTTGGAGGCTCACAGCCGGGATCCCAGCTCTGCCTAAGTCAAGTGAGGGACAGGAACGCCGGCAAGAGCTCTCAGAAAACGGCCCCTGGGAGCCAGGGAGGAGACCAGAGCTGATAGCTTCAGGCTTG
The DNA here is from genome assembly GCF_020171115.1 of Neogale vison. Taxonomy (NCBI): domain Eukaryota; kingdom Metazoa; phylum Chordata; class Mammalia; order Carnivora; family Mustelidae; genus Neogale; species Neogale vison. Next base: position 45,431,878 of record NC_058093.1, read on the forward strand.
ATCCCTGATCCCATGGGTAGAGCCTGACCCAGGGATTCCATTCTGCAGTGGTCTTTCTGAAGGAAGGGAGGAGCATGCCCACTCTTGGCATTTAAACGAACTAAGACAGTGACTGTGACCAGAACTTCCCACATCGCTGGTCCAGCCACGTTTCACATCCTCAGGATGGTCCCCAGGGATTGTGGGTGCCCCGTGAAGCCACACAGATGGCACGGGGTCTACGCTCAGAACCATCTCACTAGCATCGAGGGGTGTGAAATCCTCGGGGAGAGTGGGACCCACAGATCTGAGCTCCACTACCATGTGCCCTGGGGAATCGCTGATGCCTCTACCTCAGCGAGCCTGGCCATCCTGTCCTTCCTTTTGCTTTCCAAGCCCACTCACCTGATGCTGCCCGAGCTCTTCCTAAATTTCCCACAAACCACTCAATCCCTTCCCTACTGATATTTCTGGCCCGTGTGGTCCCAGCCACGTCCTCATTGGCCTGGAGCCCCATCCTGCCCTCCAGCCTGTCCCCCACACTGTGGGCCAGTGATTCTTCTAAATGCAGTACCGGCCCCATCTTCTCCCACCCCTACCCTTTCCCCTGTCCCTGGGATGATGGGGCAGGCTGAATTCCTCTGACTCCCTCCCACACCATGCTGACCCTGCACTTAGGCTCTGACAACATGCCCTGTGGGCCCCTCTCCTTTCTTTGTGGGCAGCTCTTCCCACCGTCAGATCCCACCTTGGCGATCACTCCCTCCAGAGCCTGGCTGAGGTGTGTCTGCTTGTCCCCCACCCCCCAACATACAGCCCTGGTACTTCCTGGCCACAGCACTCAGCAGCAGGTGTTCCCTAGCTCTCCATGTGTCCCCCCACGGGACTCTGAGTCCCCCAGTGCAGGACCTGCCTGATTTTGAGGGAGTCTGCTGATGGGGGCCTGGAGGCCATCAGCCTTGTGCTCTGTCTGCCTCCAGGGTGGGGCCCCGACCAGGGACTCCTGGGTGCTCCCTCCTGCCAGCTTTCTTAGTGCAATTCCGTGTCACACACCTGCCACAAGGGCGCTGTGCTCAGAGCTGTGGCATACCCAGATGGCGAGGGTTCTTCCTGATCCCAAGGAGCCAGGAGCTGAGCCAAGCAAACATGGTGACATTGCCATTGACACTGGTGACATGACGAATGCCCTCGGGACCCACAGGCCACTCTGCTTGATGTCTACAGGGTGCTCTGAGTATTCCACCAAGGCCATGCTCTGAGAGGGCAGGGGAGTCTCAACCAGGTCTGCCTTGCTTGGTTGGTGAGTGTGATCTGCGGGACGAGGCAGGTAGTAAATCAATGCCTGAAGTTGTTTGTCTTCCGTGGGGGCCTCTGGGCAAGACTCCATCCCAGTCCTGCCCCCTCACAGGCTCTCACTTTCTCTCTCTGGGCCTCAGTCTCTCTATCTGCTGACAGAGCTGGTGATCCAGGGTCTGCCCCTCAGCGTGGTTTCAGGATCACCAGACATGGAAAATGTTTGTGAAGGAGCATCCTTGGAACCAGCGGGTCAAGAGCAGCCTGGGGCCAAGGTCTGGATGGCTGAGAGCAAGAGCAGGGACCATGCGGATGTGGGGGGGTGGGGTGGGTTCTGGAGTTTGGTGACATTGGCCGAGGGTGGGGGTGGTAACAGGTTCTTGATAAGAATCCCCTGTGATACTGTCCTGGTCCCCGTTCATGACCTCTCCACGTGGGACTGTCATTCTTTTTGCCTCTGAAATGTATACCGCCTCTATGGATTGTCTCTGGTTAAATCTTACAAAATGATGTTGCAAACAAAGCAAAAAGGGCCAACGACCCAGAAGGTGAAGCCCAAGACACCCCGCCTAGCAGTGTTGCTGGAGGGAAGGGCTGGCTTGGCGTCATGGTGTGGCCTCCTGTGCTCCCGTAGACCCCCACCAGGCTGCTGTCTGGTTGACATGTGGACATCTGCCTTGCCCCGTAAAGCAGCCGCCGTTGCCAGTCACCCAGACGTCACTCCGTAAATCTGTGCGACAGCTCAGTGAGCGGGGAGGGGCCGGCAGCTTTATGAGGTGACATCTCTGTGATTAATGGGGCTGGGGTCTGTATAGGAGGGAATGGGGTGGGGAGGACAAGGGAGCAAATATGCATGTGAGTCCATACACTGACACGCGCATGTATACACACATGTGCACGAATGCATACACACGCCTGCGTACACGCACGCACACACAGAGGATTCCAGGCCTTGCCTGACTTTGCCAGGGACACTGACTGCATTTCCTTTCAGAATTTATTTCAGGCCCACCTCTGACTCCCGCTGCAATATAAAACCAAACAATGGGAAAACGACCGGCGAGCAGATGTCTGCCTCGTGCAGATTCGATGCCTACGGTATGTACCTTTTCCATATTGGAGTTTTAGTTTAGGTCTTCAGACATTGAATGGGTGCATTTAGGAAAAAAAAATCAGTTAGCTACTGTCCATAACAAGAAGGCAGAGAAAAATGAGAGGCAGTGACACTTACTGAGCACCTACTGGATGCCAGAGCCCCCCATCCCCCACCCCCGCCCATTGTCTATACCTGTCCTCTCATTTATATGCACTGATTTCCACATTCTCCAAGTGAGGAAAATGAAGTTTAATTAAGTGTCCAAAATGATATAGAAGGACAGTGGCCGGGCTGGGGGCCAAGCCACGGTTGCCAATGCCAGCATCTGGACTTGGTCTAACACATCTCCCTGCATATAACATTTGGTTATTAAACTGACAGCAAAACATGGCTTCATGCCCAACAAATCCCTTCAAAACTTAATCAGTGTTTACTAAGGATATGAAAGGGTAAGGATTTACTAAGGATACGTTTTACACATTAAACGGTACAGCTCTTTAAAACCCTTCCCTTGGCAATTTGTAATTGTACTTAGAGGTGCTGTTAATTTATGATATCAGTTCAGCTTCTTCAATTTTTACAGCTTCCGTCCTTGAAACTGGGGAACCTTCAGTTCTCAAAACTTCACAGGCCCCAACCAAACGCTGCGCCTCTAAGATGTCCCTCAGATGCTTGTTAATCAATGAGGGGATGAGACATAAGTAAATGACACGACTTTTTAAAATTAGTTTGCATGTGCACACTTGCCAAATTCAAGGTCATGTTGAAATGCACTAATCGGTGAAATCAAGGACCACCCCCACCATCATGGCTAGTGAGGTTAGTGGGCTCTCCGAAAGCTGGGACTCAACCTGTCTGCTCACAGGTGGCAGACATTCCCTGACAGCCTGGTATTCAGGAAATATATGGATACCATCATCTGCAAGAGAGGAGGAGCTGGTAGAAAGAAGGGGGTATAGCAAATGCTTCCGCTAAGGACAGTTGGGGGTAATGAGCTGGAGGTGAGGACACAGTTAAGGAGTTGTTGCAGCCCTTCTAGCAACAGCAGACAAGGCTGTGGCAGCAGAGATGGAGGTACAGGGGGGACAGACAGGAGGAAAACTCAATGTGATTCCAGCTCCAGCTGTATGCGAGCAGCAAGGAAAGCTTTGTGACTCTTGGGTTTCCAATCTTTCTTGAAGAGGAGGAAAAACGAGGAAAGAGACTGTTATCACAGAAACCAGAGAATGAAATGTGTCCAGAATGGAAAAATGGTCTGCAGTGCCAATCTCTGCCTAGGAGTGGTCTGCAAAGCCACGACTCATGAAGTGATGGGCCCCAAGAAAAAGCACCTGGACTATAAGCATGTTTTTATATAAGTGGGACATGCACATGGCAGAGGTGCCCTGGATGCCGGCGTGCGGCCTGGGCTTGCTGTCGATAATGCTGCAGCTTTCAGAAGTCACAGCTAGGCTGCCCCTGAGCTTGAAATCTCCAGACCTAGAGGTGTTGCCTTGGGTCAACTCAGAAACCTTGTTTGTGTATGAGCTCTTTTTTTTCTCCTGTTGACCTCCAAGGTCTTGGTGGAGGAAAAAAAAACCAAAAACAAAACTATGTGTATTAATACTATAAAATACTGAGGAATTGTACATTCTGGATTAGGCACTTTTCGCCTCTTTTTTTCTTTCTCCACACCCCACCCCTTTGTCCAGGTTACAGGAAATCAGGGGTTGCAAAGTCATATACCACTCTCAAAAGAAAAGATTAAGAAAGATGAAATCATAGAAGGTCAAACTTGTCACCCTAGTTTTCTAAATACATTTTTGAATAGTTTAAAAAAAATTTAAGGCTTTTTTTTAAGGCTTAAAAATACTGAAACACAGAAGCAGGGATTCTTCTGTTTCTTCCCATGTCTGGAGAAATCCCCACTATGGAATGCCCAAAACATGGGATACCATATAAAAAGAAAACAGTTTTTTGTATGCATGGCTGGGTTAGTGGAAGAAAAAGAAGATATTGTCAGAGCTTGAAACAAAACATAGAACTGGAATAGACCAACTGGTGGAGATGGTCCTTTCCTGGGATGTCTGCCCATCCCTGGTGGCCCATGGCCTGTATTTGAGAAACACTTGCCTAGGGTCAGAGCACACACCTGGAGGCTTGGGCCAAGCTGGGAGTCAAATTGGAAATTAGAAATCCTTGAAGCCAGAACTCCTAAAATGTGTTACTTCAATGGGTAAAACTTGGTGGAAAAATAAAACAACACACCCCCCTGAAGAGATGGTCTTACTCCAGATGTATCTGAGGAAAGGAAAAATATCCTCAAGGAATTCTTAATTTAAAACCCATACTCACAAGAGTTTGGGATGGGATTCACACAATGATACTCCTTATGTGGAGGAAAAAGTGAAAACTTAGTTTAAATAAGTCTCAGGTAGATCAATTCCCCAAGTACCTAGAATATGCAAATTTGGGGGAATGAACTTTAAACCCAGGCCTCAACAGGTGAAATCCTATGGAACATGAATCCCTATCAAATAATATAATTTGCACAAAGAAACTAGCCACTGAGAATAAAATTCAGTAGAAACTACAAATTGCTATATATGATCCCCAAAGATTAAAGATGTCATAATTATCAGATACTAGAATATAAAATACATTTCTTTTTATCTGTATCAAGAAGTAAAAGAAAATTTTGAAAGTATTATGGCAAGAAATTATCAAAGAAATAAACAAGTAGATACGAAAATAAAACCAATAAAACTACTAGGTATGTAAATACAGCTGAAATCACAAACTCAGTAGATGGGGGAAACAACAGATTAAACACAACTGAAGAGAGACTAAGTGAATTAGAAGATTGATCTGAATAATTTCCATAGAATGTAAAATCTGAAAGAGGTGGAATTCATGAACAAGAGAGAGAGAGAGAGGATAGAGGGAATGGGGAATGGACCACACTGAAGAGGTAATTGCAGGGAATTGTCCAAAGCTGTTTAAGGCTCTAATGCTCGGGTAAAGAAATTCTAGCCAACACCAAGCACAATAAAAAGAAAACCACTCTAGTAGCATTATTGTAGATTGAGGGAAGCCAGACAGAAGGAGAGCATCTGAAAATGGAGAGAGAAAGCAGATCACCTAAAGAGCCACAGTTCAACAGCTGACATTCCAGCAAAGGAAGCCAGAAGACAGTGAAAATAACACTTTCGGAATATTTAAAGAAAATAATCCCCAGTGAAAATTCTGTGCCCAGAGTATCTTCCAAGAATGAACTGTGCCTAAAGAGTCCTCAGACTAACAAACATGGAGAGAATTCATAACAGATGGACTCTTTTGAAGGTAATTCTAAAGGACATGCTTCAGGAAGGAGAATAGCTCCAGAAGGAAGGCCTGAGATTCATGAAAGAATGGTAAGTGTATGAGTAAGTTTGAACATGGACCATTAAAAAAATGGTGTCATCTCAGGGATGAAAAAAAAGGATAGCAGTATATTAATGAAACCAATTGTATACACACTGGGAAGGGGATGATCAAAGTTAAAGAATTCTTGAGTCCTTTTTTTTTAAGAAAGAAAGATAAAGATAGCTGTTTTTACAATATAAGTTTAAGCTATTTGGGAAAGAAAGGATAGAAAAAGGCAAATACCCAAAGGAAAGCTAATTATAACTATATTAATATTAGATCAGGTAAAGGCTAAAGCAAAGATATTTACTAGAAATAAAGAGGATCAATACATATGGATAAAATGTTCAATTTAGCAGAGAAACATGATAATATTAGTCTTGTGGGACCTAAAAATATACCTTCAAAATGTACAAAATAAGAATTGGCAAAACTAAGAGAAGTTGACAAACATCACCAACCTAATCAATGATTTAACACACCGCTCCTAATAGTTAATGGGTGAAGAGGAGAACTCTCAGAGAAGGTAGACAAGATTGAAACAATGTAATTAAAGATCTAGAATCAATGGACATACATAAAATACGGCACCTAACAACTGAAGAGTGCACTTCTTTCAAGAACGCATGGGGCATTTCCAAACATTGACCATGTATTAAGCCCAAAGCAAGTCTCAATATCCATGTAGACTGTGTTATTTAACCCTACTGCAGATAAGTTGTAAACCAACAACAAAAAGATAATACGTGTGTGACCTTGTCACTAAATCTAGACCAGACTTGTTGACTGACTGACCCAGCACAAGCAAGGAGCTTGGGATCTATCACCACTTCTCTTGATAGAATAGAGAAAACTTTTGTCTCCAGTCTGGAATGGTTGCTCTCCAGTTTTCATTCCAGCTCTCTCCATCATCATCCTGCTGAGAGAGGTCTTCTCCATGTCATATATCCATGCAAGCATCTATCCAAGTTTTCAAAATTAAAGATTCTTCCATGTCATCCTGACTCACAGGTTGGTCTCCCTGGGCACAAGTGTTTGGCGGTTAAGCCACCCAAGGGCCTGGGGCAGTTCGGCCCACCCTACTGTCTCCCTGCATGTGCCCCAGCCTGGAGGGCTCAGCAGGATGTCCCAAGGCATTCATGAGAGGCCTCTCTAAGAGGAATTTCTCACAGCCTCCTGCCACACACTCCTCTCATCTACCACATCCCATCTCCATCCTGGCTTTGAGGCAAGACGACTCCCTAGCAGGTCTTCCTGCCACCAAACTGTAGTTTATAAGCAGATTTATTAGAGATGCGTGGAGTTAAATTATGCCTGACAGCAAAGGGCATGACTACAAGAACCCATCCTGCAACATCTGTTGAAACAAAAGAAAATATTTCCACATCTTCTGCCAGTGTTGTCAACCACATCTTCCTGGTCTATGGCAGGGAAAGAGAAGGGCCATGTATGCCCATAAGACATCCCTGGTTCCATTGTGTTTTGATTTATTTACTGGTTGCATTTGAAATATTATAAGCATGTATATATTCTGGTGTGTATCAGTCAGTGTTCGCCACAGAAACAGGAACAACAGGATATACAGATGCATTAGAGATTTCCTATGGGAATTGGTATTAGTGATCACGAAGGCTGGGAAGACCCATGCTGTCTACAGGCTGGAGAACAAGAGAAGTGCTGGTGTCATTCTGTCCAAGTGCAAAGGCCTGAGAACTGGCAGGGGGCCGGCCAAGGGGGTGCTGGTATAGGTCCCAGAGTCTGAAGGCCTGGGAACCAGGAGCTCACATGCTCTCCCATGTCTATGGCAGGAGAAGATGGAAGTCCAAGCTCATCAGGAGAGACAGAAGGTTCACCCTCCCTCTGCTTTTTTGCTCTATTTGGGCCCCTGGTGGTTTGGATGCTGCCTACCCACACTGATGAGGGTAGAGCTTCTTTCCTCGGTCTACTGAATCGAACGTTCATCTCTTTCAGAGACACGCTCATGGACACACCCAGAAATCATGTTGTGTCAGCACTCTAGGCTTCCCTTAGCCAAGCTCATGTATAAGATGAATTGTCACATGGTGGCTTATTCTCTTAACATTTACTGAGAGCCTTTTGGTTCCTGGCTCTGGGAGGATGAAGATGTGAACACAGGGATCCTTTCTCTTGAGTTCCTGAGGAGCTCATGCTCACGGAAGGCAGGGATTGGGGAGACAAATGAAGGGTGGAGCTGTCAGCACTGAGAAGTAGGGTCCCAGTGGCTGGTGCCCTGGGCCATGGAAGCACAGACTCAGAAGATTAACCTCACAGGGTGTGTGTGTGTGTGTGTGAGTGGGCGTGCCACCATGCACACACATGTGCCACACGTGCATGATTATGGACTTTGCAGTCACAGTGGCATGGGTGTCAGGTTCCGCAGGATGACAAGCAGTCCTTGAGGCAGCGAATGTGAACATGTAGCAAAGAAGGGAAGAACCTAGGGGAAAGACAAAACCCTGATTTCAACACCAAGACTTATTTTAAATGCTTTATTCCTTGACTGGGGACCAAAAATGACGTCAATGTTGATCAAGCAGGGGTCTACAGAACGTCTTCTCTAGTGGAATTTAACAATGTTGCCTTCATATTCTGAGTCAACTGATGGCGAACTGGTGACCAACAGAGTGACATGGAGTTTGCACTTGGGGTCCTGGTGGAGAGGATAGAGAGAACAGAGGAGGCCCCTGTGAGCAGAGCATCTGTTCCAAGGAAGAGCCAGAGGGGTCCGTGGTTCAGCAAGGACAGTGGAGAGGGGCAACTTGTCATGAGGGGCACACATGTGGCCACACCACTTAGTGTCACATCGTCTCTGGGAGAGGCTGATGGCTCTGTGCTAAGCAATTGTCCATTCATTAATTTCATGCTGTAAATGGGATCTCAGCGGTTTTTATTTTATTCATTCTTATTATGCAAATTTATTTCCCTTTTTGCCCTAGAAAAGCTATGATTAAGGCTCAATACTTTGGTTTCTGTTTATGCATATTCAAGTGACATTGTAAATCTATAAAAATGGTATTTCCTTAAACAAATCCATAGAGTCTTTAAGTTTGAGAAACACCGATCATTTTATTTTTCTTTTTAAAAAATAATTGCTTTTCTATACTACGACACTGATATAACATAACATTTTTCTTTTTCTTCTTATTTTTTTCCCAGTGTTTAAAACTCTGCTTTTCATTATCAAAGAAGCCAGGCTGTTCTCTCCTCAGATCCACACTGTAAAATAAAGAACATGACATTCCATTCCATTAGGCTTCATAAAAGGCTGCAGTACAGTTTCTTAAAAAGATGATGAAAAATGTGAAAACATCAATGAATTTTTATCAGAGAAATTTCTTTCACCTCCAAAAAAGACTGGAATTAATTTATGAAGCCTTAAAAGAAGAAACGGGGACTGGACTGGCCAAGTTCTTTTTCAACGAGGAACACTAAAACTCTTAAAGGCAACTTTTCTCATAGCTCTCCCACTGACAAAAGTGACCCCCTCGGTCCATATGGTACTTCTGACTGCAGACAAATCACAGAGCTGTCGGGGGGATGACAACTTGCGCTCAGTGTGTTTGAAAGCCAGCTCACCCTGTGTCCTGAGCAGGTTTCACTTAAAGTCATTGTAGCTTCTCAAAAGGAGATTGTGTCCCTTTGAAATTCTCTCACAGAAGAAATTCCATCTCTGCTTTTTATTATACGATTGCATTAACTCTTCTATTAGGATAAAAAGAAACATATTCTGTTCTTTAAACAATAGCAAAGGGAAATGTTCCTCTCACCAGCCTTTTCTTTTGGGGGGATTCTAAGGCATTAATGTCCTCAAAGGCATTTTCATTCTTTGTGGGGAGACGTGAGGGCCAATTAATATTAGCCCCTTGGAAGTAGCATGAGTCTTCCTTCCCATGCTTTAAAAACCACCCACACTGTGTTAGTTATATCTGAATAAAGAAAGAAATGCCATTTAAGAAGCCCGGGATTCAGCTGGACAAAGGCCGAGTGCTGAGGTAGCTCCGGGTGGAATTATCTGGAAGGAGAGATTAAGTAGTCCCGGAAGACCTGCTCACCTAGGCTGTGGGATTCTAACCCAGAACTAAAAAGGCTTCTGTTGTCACGGTGCCTCCCAGAGAGCCATCATGGGCATGTAGGGTACACGGTGCAGAAGCAGCATTCTGTTTTGACTTTGGGGTAAGAAGTTCTTACTAAGTCAATTCTGCATTCTGTGAGTGAGGGGGGAAGCCTTCTGCATGGGGTCCAGATTACTGTTACAAGAATAACCAAACCCTTTTTGAATTAGAAAGCTAGTTTTGAGTGGGAAGGTCAGAGAATGGCTGAAGAACTGTGGATGGTTCCAATATTATTCTCAAGTCACTGCTTCACTGGCAGAAACATACTCCCTCTTGTTTTCAAGTCTGTAGGTTTCTGTGTGTTTCATGTCTCCTGATCATGGTTTCATTTATCTTCATAATTTCTAGAAATGCTTCTATGAAAACCCAAAGTGCAAGCTAAGCCATTATCAATGTATTTGCTTGCCTAGTATGTTGTTTATTGCAAAAATATGTAAAACATAAGTGCTGTCTTATATTTGAGAAAATGTTAGCATCATTATAACAAGAAGCATTAGCATTCCAGGCCCATTATTGAAGAGCCCCAGGACGGGGTCCTGGCATCAGACTGAAATGTACTCATGGAAGGCTCATTCCTGAACAGCTGAGCTGTGGAGACTTAGCAGGTCATGAGCCTCGCTTAATCCATGGAGGGCAATCCACGTATCAGCCAGACCTAGTCATTCTTCCTACCTCCTTCGCATCAGAGAGCATGACAACAGCACAATCTGCAATGTGCATTCGTGTGTGACAGCAACACTGATGCTGTCTTCATGCCTGTGTTTGTGTCATTGTCATCTTCAGTGAACAGTGGGGAGTATCTCTCTTACCAGTAATACTCGACTCTCTCACTTCTTACACCTACCAGTGCGAGGCAAGTACTTTATTGGCAAATCAGTGACAAATTTAGATTTTTATCACCGCGGTAGCTACATTTGATCCCATTTGCAAGACAGTACATAAAACAATATAATGCTGAGAACTGGAAAGTACTACATCTGATATGGAAATTTCACTGGCTGGGCTGAACAGCAGATTGGAGTTGGCAGAATAAAGGTTGGTGAACTTCAAGCTAGGTAAGTAGGAAAGATCCCATCTGACAAGTAAAGAGTAAAAACAAACCAGTAAGCAAAGTGTGGTCACCTGCTGATGTTATGGTTCTGTTTCTGTTGCATGCACACTGCCTGCATTGCCGTCATGCACCATTCTCTTTCTTCCACCGCCTCTGGGGCCATCAGCCTCGGCCTTAGCAGCTCTTGCCTCGCCAACACCATGCACAGCACACAGCACATAGCCAACACTCAATAAACACATAGTCAAGAATGGATGGGCACTGTTCGCCTGATGACTTATAAGTGGGAAGCAATCCAAACTCTCCAAAGTTGGAGGTCGGTTCAATGGATATATCTGTATGATAGAACAGACCACAAACATTAAAAGTTTTCTGTTTGAAGAATATTTGATGATAAGAGACACTTCTCCACATACAGTATTAAATGAAGATAGGAAGATACAGAACTTTGTATGCAATGTGATCTCTCGCTTTTCCTTACAAATTGTGTCTTTTCATCATTCATTCAGCACATGTTTATTCATGAGTATTATTGTTAAACCTCACTGTTCTGGGGGCTAGCTGCTTGTCTGTGTGTATGCCTGTGTGTATGTGTATAGGCACGCACCTGTATATGTGTGTGTGAACATGTGTCTGCACACACGTGTGTATGGGTGCATGTGCCTGCGTGCATGTGTGTATGTGTGCACATGCGTGCATGCACCTACATGTATACACGTGCATATGTGTGTGCATGTTTGCATATGTGCATGCATGTGTGTGTGCATGTATATACATGTGTGCATGTGCCTATAGTGTGTATAAATCAAGCCATGCCCTAATGGGCTTTGCATTCAAGGCAGGGTAAGCAGACAGAAAAAAAAATAAATAAGTTGCATATTTAATTCGGCGACAAGTACTATGAGTCAAAAAAAAAAGGGATATAAGTGATTGCACGGAAATTTTTAGATAGGATTATCAGGAGAATCATGCAAACATCGAGAAAAGGCTTGAAAGACATGAGAGACCAAGCCATATAGATAACTGAGAAAGGACATTCCAGAAAAAACAGGAAGCTGGAGGGCTCTGAGCCAAGAGCCTGGTGTGTTTGAGGAGCAGTAAGGAGGCCGGTGTGGCTCAGCAAGAACGGAGCAGAGAGGTCCTGAGCACCGAGCTCCTGTGGGACCTGCTAGGTCAGTGCAAGGACTTTGGGTTTACGCTCCAGAGAGGCACTTTAGAACAGAGACGTGATAAGATCCGACCCAAGTATTGAAGGAATATTCAGGCTACTGTGCTGAGAAAACCCTCAGGGAGGGGAAGCCTGGTCTGTGTGTGAGTGTGTGTGTGTGTGTGTGTGTGTGTGTGTGTGTGTGTGTGTGTTGTGCTCCATACCCAGCACAGGGTCTGCTTAAGATTCTCTCTATCCCTCCTCCCTGACATTCATGCCGTTTCCCTCAAATAAATAAATAAATAAATAAATAAAATCTTTAAGAAAAGTCCATTCATTCTGTCCGCTGCCTTTCACTGGGGTCACTGCTGGTGAAGTGCAGGAGCACATGGCCTGATCCTAGGAGAATGCACATGTAATAATAAGGCCTCTACTGTGGAGGGACGCCAAACTATCTCAGCCTTCCCTCCTCTTGGTTTCTGGGTGGCTCTGCCAGGGGTGGTCCTGCTGGCGCCAAACCCAGTGACGGAGTACCTCCAACAGGGTAAATGCTTTGTCCCATCAGGAGGCTGCTTTCAGAGGTCCTCAAGTAACACACTATGGACAATCCCACCCATGACTTCGACCAGGACCTCTTATTTCACTTTGATTTCTGGGGCCAGTGGATTTGCAAACTGCCCCCCCCAACAGTGGCCACATCAGCAGAACTGCTTTCCCTGTGGCTGCCCTTCTGGGAGGGGTCAGCCTGATCCCCAGTCTGCACACCTTTGTCTGCCACATCCTCGTAAGGCAGGCTGTGTCCTCAGATCAGAGAGCTCAGGTCTTGCTCTTAAGAGTTATGTCAACAAAGACAGCTCGCTGTGTGCCCTCTGCATTATGGCAAGCCAAGTCATGGAAGCCTGGTCCACTGTCCCTCCCCAGGTGCAGAAAAGAGCTGTCAACATCAGGGAGAGGGAACAGGGACTTAGCGTCCACTCTGTCCGATGTACTGAGATGCTCCATTTCAATTTTCCACATGAAAAATGGCCTCTAAAATCAACCCTCCAATTGGCGACAGTCTACATGGCCTACCTCAGTGACATCTTCATCTCAGGCTCTGACCCCAGATCATACATAGATAAATGTGTGAAGAATGGATACAAGTCAGAAGAATGTCATCTGGAATGTGAGGGACAAGTGCATGGATGTTTCGGGACTGATCATGGCTCTGATACTGGTTCATAAGGGGTGGCCCAAGTCGTGATCCAAAAGGCTGCTATGCAGAAATCTAACCACTCAGACCTCAAAATGGAAACAATTTAAGTGCCACTTCAAAATAATATCCCATGGAGGGGTATTCATTGTAGCCAATGAAAGTACAAATCAATGCATTTTATACATTATAGGAAAACAATTTTAAGTCATTAACTTGAGGGCTATGAAAAATATCTAGTATCTATTTTTGCTTTTATATGGCCTTCATAAACTTGATTTTAAAAGGTCTGTACAATTCAAACACAAAATTAACAGCGTATATTTCAGTGTAGACAGTCTGAAGGTTTTGTTCTTTGAATTTCATCAGGTCTAGAGGTACCCAAATCTTTTAATATGAATTACACTCATCTACCAGGAATGTATGAGAGTTGGCAATGGAATCTGTGTGTAGTGTGTACAGATAAAACTTAAAATTATAGAAGAAACATCTGGAGGTTGTTCATCTGAAACACTCTCTATGGAGCCATAGATGGCCATAATTAACTCGTTAAATTACGTGGATGACAAAAGGAGAGAAGAAAACCTGGGCTCAGAGGCTTTGGGGTCTCTCACAAGGTGAGACAGCAGGTTGCTTTAGGAAAAGCAAGGATATGCCTAAATTAACTGACTACTCAGGTTTGTTAGCAGGGAAAGATACCAAGCAAAGCACAGAGGAAGTCTTAAATATGCTGATATTCCACTTTCTAAGATCCCAGCTGCCTGTCCCCATGGGCTTTTGAATACAGTGTTTTTCAGAACAACAAAAATGGGAGCTGATACCTCTTCCTAGCTGGACGATAGTAAATGATTGTGGACAGCGTGCATGGAGGTTGAAGGGGTGCATGACATTCTTTGGGCTGGTGCTTCTCACGGGCACGCTCCTCGACTTGTTCAATGATTATGGAAAGCCCTGGAATGAAGCCAGCTTGGCTTTGCTCTGTTTAGCTCAATTCCTCCTCTGTTTCACCCCCAAATCCCTTCATCATGCAGCTCTGGCCACCCTGTCCTGGAGGAAATAGAGTTGAGGGAAGCCTGGAAGCACAATTGCATCCCAGAATGACTGCCGGCAGATCATCACCGCACACAGTCTGGGGGCACCCTGCCCCAGGCTGTGGCCCCTCTGGGGCAGCGGGGAGAGCAGAGGTACCCAGATTTGGGAAGAGGCACAATTCCATCTTACTCCGTCTGCTCGGCTCCTTCACCTTGCAGACCCTTCCCTCTCCCACTCTCCTGGGTGGCCCCCGTTTCCAGACGTTCACAACACACCACCTTCTCTTAGGATTTGGAGAGCTCTTTCATATCAGAATCCTGGCATCCCTGAGGTCTGTTAATTTGAGCTTCCTCACGGCACTCCTGAGAGGCAGACTATGAAACCTTCATTTTTCAGAGGCTGGGACGATTCATTCAAATTCTCCTACTTGAGGGTCAGGGTGACTCTTGGAAGAGCTTCTCTGAGCAGAAGCCAGCTTCGCCTTCAGTGCGCGGGGCTGGGTGGCTCAGGGTCTTAGTGTCGCGCTGGGGAAGTCGTTTCCTGTTTTCCTGCACAGTTGTGTGAGGCGGGGCTGGGCTTGCAGGTGAGTGTAACTGGGCCTGGGTTTCCGATGACCCCTCCCTTCCCACTCAGGGATGTGAAGCCTTCCTGCGTGCAGCCTCCCCATCCAGCGCCCCCCTGCCCCGGCCCATTCCTTCTTTTCTGTTTGGCCACACCCTGAAGTACATCCTTGGGGCATAACGGCCTCCATGTGTTGGGAGATCTGACTAGGACACGCTGTTCTCATGTGGAGGCTGGCTGGGCCCCCACAGGCACACCTCTAGGGCTGTAGAAGCTGGGGTTGTGGAGATCCGCTGTTTTGTGTCTTGTGGCCACGTAAGACATGCTTCCATCTATAAGTTGCCCCAGTAAACCATTTCCTGTCAAGCAGCGCTTGTTGCCCTTTTCTTTGGCTCTTTCAAGCCTTGGGATGATTCTGCGTAGACCTCCCTCTCCTGGAAGACCTTTCACCAGTCTTCTGTCCCTCAGTGATCCCATTTCACCAGGATTCTCATCGTCATTACCCAGCCTGGTCATTTCCAGTCTCAGTGGCAAGGACCCCAGGGGCCACTCCCACCTGCTCCTTCCAGCTCACTCTGTAGGGCACTGGTTTTAGTGCTGGGGCCTGAGTTCCACTCCTCCCATCACCATCCATGGGTCCTTGCTCTCCCATGTCCTTGCTGTCACCCTCCGCAGCCTTGATGTCACAGCCCATCCCCATCATCGCTGCCTTGCTTACCCCTCTTGCCCTTTATCCCATCACTGTCCTTACTAACAAAACCGACTGGCGGTCACCTCTTACCTGGTCCAGCCACAGAGGCATGTGTCCAAGGAAACTCCAACAGGCTGATGGGCCTCTCCACAGCCACCCCCATCAATGCCTGAAGGGCCCTGAGGCTGCCCAGCAATGCTCCTCCATGCTCTGGTCACTCCCTGCTCCTGAACAATGACTTCACTCATCACTACTTCCCTGGTTCTCAGACACCACTAACTCTTTTCAGCTTTCTTCTCTCCTCCAGCAGAGTCCAGATGGCCTGGAAACTTCATGAATTCTGCCCAAGACTCCCCTTTCCAGCCTCCACACACTACTGGCAGGAACAAGGAGGGGTTCACTGCCTCATGCCTTCCTGCCTTTTACCCCTTCATACATATTGTCGTGACTTTGACCACTCCATCTACCCGGAAGCACTTGCATGCTCTGCTCTCTTGTTTCCCCAGCCATGCAAGAAACCCATTTCCCACATAGCTCTACAGGGAGCAAGGCATGACTCCAACACTCCTTGTCCCCCTACCCAGCTTCTCCTGCCTTCCTAGCACTTAGTCGCCATCGGCTTGAGGGCAAGGATTTATTTCTATATCATTCATTTGCTTCTTAGGTTCTTAGGTCAGTGCTTGGCAGGAGTAGATAGTCATAACCATACAGTAGGTGAGTCCCTGAATGCTTTCCCTCCCGTGATGACTTTCTTTTTATTTCCTGGGCAAATGGAAGCAATCGGCTGAGAATTTCCACATGCCCGACCCTTGACTACCATGTAACTGTACCTGACTTCTCTCCTTCTGTGTTGAACATGATGGCATTTTATCTGCTTTGTTGATGTTTTGCCGTGAGTCCAAGTTGTTATTTTAGGGTGTATAGTATTTATTGTACTGTTCTGTGCTCTTCTACCACTTTTTGCGCAGAGGAGATGGATCTTATGGCAATGGACTTCTGTTTCTCTTTTCCCAGGCTTTGTGCTATCGTTGTCCTGTATTTCATGTCTACATTTATTATAAACCCACGATATAGTCTCAGTGTTGTTAAAGACATGAAAATAATTAAAAATAATATTTGATGAACATTTTTTTCATGTGTCTGATAGCCATTTGTATGTCTTTATTGGAGAAGTGTCTGTCCATATCTTCTGCCCATTTTTTGATATGATTGTCTGTTTTGTGTGTGTTGAGTTTGAGGAGTTCATTATAGATCCTGGATATCAACTTTTGTCTGCATTGTCATTTGTAAATATCTTCTCCCATTCCGTGGGTTGCCTCTTTGTTTTCTTGACTGTTTCCTTTGCTGTGCAGAAGCTTTTGATTTTGATGAAGTCCCAAAAGTTCATCTTCGCTTTTGTTTCCTTTGCCTTTGGAGACATATCTTGAAAGAAGTTGCTGTGGCTGATATCGAAGAGATTACTGCTTATGTTCTCCTCTAGGATTCTGATGGATTCCTGTCTCATGTTGAGGTCTTTTATCCATTTTGAGTTGATCTTTGTGTACGGTGTAAGAGAATGGTCGAGTTTCATTCTTTTACATATAGCTGCCCAGTTTTCCCAGCACCAGGTGGTGAGTATTATAGAGGGCACGGATTGCATGGAGCACTGGGTGTGGTGAAAAAAATAATGATACTGTTATGCTGAAAATAAATAAATGAAAAAAACCCAGTATTTGATATTTACCCACATTATTACCATTTTTGACACTCTATTCCTTTTGGCAGATACTTATCTCCATCTGACTGAAAGAAACATCAACATTTTGCACAATTCAGATCTGGTGAATTCTTTCAGCTTTTGTGTATCTACAGAAATTTTTATTTCCTCTTTGTCTTCGAGAGATACTTTTGCTGGATATAGAAGTCTATGTTGAGAATTTTTCTCCCAGTACTCTACTATGGTTTATATAACCATATGTTGTTCCTCTCTCTCTCTGGCTTGCCTGTTTTTTCCTGACAAGAAGTCTACTGTCATTCTTTTCTTTCTTCCTCCGCATGCCGTGTGTCTTCTCTCTCCAGCTGAGTTTGACTTCCTCTTTTCACTGGTTTTAAGCAATTTATATCTTCTTCATGTTTCTAGGGGGTTGAAGTTCATTGAGTTCCTTGGATCTATGGATTTTTAGTTTTCATTCAATTTGGAAGAATTCTGGCCATTATTTCTTCAGATGCTTTTTCTATCTCCCTTTCTCATTCCTCTCTTCTGGAGGCCTCCAATTAAGTGTTTCTTGGGCTGTTCAAGGTTTTTCTTCCAGCCCAATGATGCTCTGTTCCTATACTCAGTCTTCCTACTTCCTATAGTCTTTCTACTGCTATGTCTTCATGTTCCTCTGATCTCTTCTTTTGCTACGTCTAATCTTTCCTCTGTGTCACACAGTACATTATTTGTCTCTGATATCACTGTTTTTATACCTAGAAGTTCAATTTTGTCTTATTTTTATTTTCCCTGTTTCCACTTCTGTGTCGAGGCTTTCCTATAGCTTTGTGAATATACAGATTACAGTTACAACAATCTTCCATGTCCTTGCCCACTAATGGTGTAATCTGTGTAATTTCTGATTCAGTATTGATTGCTTTTTCTTCTTCTTTTTTTTTTAAAGATTTTATTTATTTATTTGAGAGAGACAGTGAGAGAGAGCATGAGTGAGGAGAAGATCAGAGAGCGAAGCAGACTCCCCATGGAGCTGGGAGCCTGATGTGGGACTCGATCCCGGGACTCCAGGATCACGCCCTGAGCCGAAGGCAGTCGTCCAACCAACTGCGCCACCCAGGCGTCCCTGCTTTTTCTTCTTTACATGGGTTGTGTTCTCCTGCTTCTTCACATGTGTGGTATTCTTTGATTGGATGCCACACATGGTGCAGTTCACCTTGTTGTGTATTCTTGGAAGCATTACTGGGCTTTGTTCTGATGCATGTTTAAATGACACATAAGCAGTTTGCTCCATCTGAGCTTTGTTTTCAAACTTTGTTAGGCAGGACCAGATCAACATTGATTCTGGGCTAATTTTGCCCTGTTACCAAGGCAAACCCCTTCTGAGAACTCTTGCTAGTTCTTCATGATGTTTGAGGTTTTTCTGCTGGCTGATGACAATAGGAATGATTCCTGGCTCTGTCAAGCTCTGTGGTTTACTCTAGTCTCACAGATGGGTTTTCCTGTCCCTTGGCATTTCCCTTACATGAAAGCACTGACCAGTACTCAGCTAAAGACTCAGAGGAAGACCCATGGCAAAACTCTGAAGCTCCCCCCACCCCTTCCTTCCTTCTCCCTTCCTTCTTCCCTTTCTTCCTCCCTCTTCCCTCCCCCTCCTTATACTTATTCCTTCCCCCCTCCCTCCATCTTCCTCTCCTTTCCTAGCCTTCCCTCTCCCCTCCCTCTTCCCTTCCCCCTTTCTCCCTACCTCCTTCTCTTTCTTCTTCCCTTTTCCCCTTCCCCTCCTTCTACATCTTCCTCTCCTCCTACCCCTGCATCCTCCCTCTTCTCTCCATTTCCTCTCCCCCTTTATTCTCCCTCTCCCCTTATCCCTTTTCTCTCTCTCTCTCCCTCCCTCCATTCTTCTCCTTCCCTCTTCTTCTCCCTCCCTCTTTCAGAAGCTCTTTCCTCTATAGCATTCTTCCTTGCACACTCTAGCCATCTTGGACTTCCCAGACATCCAGCTTCACCTTCTCAACTCAGACCCCTGGGTTCCCTCTCCTCCCACCATGGTCTATAAATCCTCCCTGGGTCGTAAACTGGGCAACTGTGGGACTTTGCTCATTTATTTACCATCTCTCAGGGGTCATTATCTTTCATTGACTGATATTTAATGTCTTGGAAACCATTGCTTCATGTATTTTATCTGGGATATTAGCTGTTTCAGACAGGAAACAAATCTAGTCCCTGTTAACCTGTCTTGACTGGAAGCAGAAGTCTGACCAACTGTTACAGTTTCTATGGATTTAACCTTAAATGATTTGTTACCAAAAAACCCCAGGAACCCGTAAGAAGATAAGATAATTTTTAAAAAGTTATGAAAGTGAGCATTTCAAGTCATAAATTGAATCAGCTTAAGAGCATTGTAACAATATAGTAATTACAGGGTGTTTATTGTGATCCAAATAAATGGAATTTCTTATAGTAAATAAAGATTAACATGTAAAAAGAGGGCTATAAATTTAATTTAGGGTTAGGAAAATCTGAGAGACTTAAAAATTTAGTTTAAAACTGGCCAGGAAAAATAAATTGTAAGTCAATATGTAATCCACATCTATAAATAACTGTTTTGTGCTGAAATATAATATTTATTAAAAATTTGTTAGTAAGTTAACCAAAGTGGATGCAATAAAGACATCACACTTCTGACAGCATTTGGTCCATATGTACAAAGTACTTTTGAATCTCAACAATAAGAACACAAGCACCTGGTTGAAAAATGAGCCCTTTAAAAAAAAAAGATTTTGTTTATTTATTGGACAGACAGAGATCACAAGTAGTCAGAGAGGCAGGCATAGAGAGAGGAGGAAGAAGACTCCCCGCTGAGCAGAGAGCCCGATGCAGGGCTTGATCCCAGGACCCTGGGATCATGACCTGAGCCGAAGGCAGAGGCTTTAACCCACTGAGTTCCCCACTGCACACCTTCTTGAATGGCAGATCTGGAGCACTGACACCACCAAATGCTGGAGAGAAAGAGGAGCAGCAGGAACTCTCATTCATGGCTGGCAGGAATGCAAAATGGCATAACCACTTGGGAAGATGGCTTAGTGGTTTCTTACAAAACTTAACACACTCACCATACACTTGAGCAATCATGCTTCTTGGTATTTACCCAAATGAACTGAAAACTCATGTCCACACAAAAACTTGCACAGAGACATTTACAGCAGCTCCATTTGTAATCGCCAAAAATTGGAAGCAATCAAGATGTGTGTTAAGTGAATGGATACAAAAACTGGGGTCCATCCAGACGATGGACTATTATTCAACACTAAAAAGAAATGAGCCAGCAAATGAAAAGACATGGAGGAAACATGAATGCATATTGTTAAGTAAAAGAAGCCAATCTGAAAAGGCTACATACGGCATGGTTCCAACTACAGGAGATCCTGGAAAAGAAGAATTAGTGAGACAGAGAAAGGTCAGTGGTTGCAGGGGTTGGGGACGGGGGAATGGACGGATAGGTGCAGCGCAGAGGATTTTTAGGGCAGTGACACCATCATGATAGACACACGTCATTACACATTTATCCAAACCTATAGAATGTACAATACCAAGTGTGAACCCCAGCGTGAATGATGGAATTCTGGGTTAATGATGTGTTAATGCAGGTTCATCAATTCCGACAAACGTACCACTCTGATGAGGGGGCAGGAGTACATGGGAGATTTCTGTACCTTTCTCTCAATTTTATTGTGAAGCTAAAATAGTTCTAAAAAGAAAGTCTTAGAACTGAGAAAAAATATTTGTATGAATTGCTTAATATTAATAGCCTAACAGAATGATGGTATGATTGAGGTGTAAATGAAAAAATCCAATGATAAAAGGGTATAACCACTATGAGAAACAGTCTGGCATGTTCTCAAAAAATTAAAAAGTAGAGTTAGCATATGATCCAGCAATCTTCCTTCTGGGTATACATGCCAAAGGATTTAGAGCAGGGTCTCTTTGAGAGGGATTTGCACACCCATGTTCTCAGTGGCATTATTCACAGTAGCCACGAGCTGAGTGGTTAAATCAAAGGTCTCAGGCACACATGATAGAGTATGGTTCAGCCTCCAGAGCTTCCGACTTGGGGTCCAGGCTGGGTGAGCCTCGAGGAAGTAAGCCAAGCACAAAGAAATAGACATGATATGCTTCTGATTACGTGAGGTTGCTGGAACAGTCACCCTCATAGGGACAGAAGGCAGAGAATGGGTGCTGGGTGCTGGGTAGGGGGCCAGGAAGTTGGTGTTTCACGGGAATAGAATTTCAGTTTGGGAAGATGAGAAGGTTCTGGATGGATAGTGATGATGGACACACAGCAACGTCGATGTATTTGATGCGGCGGAACTGGTGAAAATGTTTAAGGTGGTAAATTTTATGTGTATCTTAGCACAACCTGGGTGTGGTGCAAAAATAATGAATACTGTTATGCTGAAAATAAATTAAAAAAATTTTTTAAAGATAATATAATTTTTTAAAAAAGGCAATTGATTTTCTGTTCTGATCCTGAGTCCCGCCCTGAGTTCATGGGCAAAGTGCCATCTCTGACCCTTGCCAGCTGTCTTGGGCACAGGTTCCTTCTTGCTTCCAGTTAGCTGGGCACACCATGGCTTTCCCCTGCAGGGGTGGGCATGGGGGTGCTCTGTTCCACAGGGATCGAGGAGAGTGACTGGGACCCCCAGCTCAGAGAGCAGTGTGAAGTCAGGGACATTTCCCTCAGCCTTGACCTCTGCTGTCCTTCCCTCGGGCCCTGGGCATTCCCATCACTTGAGGACACCTGTCCTGTGATAAACACCTGTCCTCTGGGTCCTGCTGGGTTGTTCGTTCTAGTGAGGCCGAGGCCCTTCCACTTTCCCATGAATTGCTGCCCCATGCTTAAAACAAAATAAGACTACATGGGCGGTGGCCTCATGGGGTGATGGGTACTTGGACTGATGGGCAGTGGTGACCACGTGGCTCAGTGGCAGCAGTGATCTGGGGGAGAGAGACTCCCAGGTTTGGGTCAGTTTCGGCCCCATCTGAATGCACAGTAAGAATGTGTTGCCAAGGAAAAGCTCAAGGCACCAACAGGTGCTTGAGGCCCCCGAAGGGGAAGTGGGTGACCATTACCAGTTTCCTCTGGGTCCCTTTGATCTTGCGCAGTGTGCATGCTGAGTCCCAGCACTGTCACTGTGAGGGGCTGTAGACCCAGAGGGAAGAGAGCAGGAGCCACGCTGGGTGGGAGGGGGAGCCGCCAGTGGGGCTGCTGGGCCTGCAACACAGGGCCCGGGGCCCAGGGAGGGGTCAGATGCCAAAGCCCCCCTTGGATGTTGGAAGCCGGCCCCCAAACAAGGGTGATCTGTTAAATCGTGAAAGAAACAGGGTGAGACCGAGAAACGGATGGCAGGACGGTGGAAAGGGGAAAGAGAGATCTTGTAATAAAGGAGAGCCTTCTCATTAGCCCTTAGATGGGGTCACTCGGAATACAAGGGCTGTCTGCACAGACCTGGAGCCTTGGCCGGGCCAGCCTCGCCGGAGCTCACTGTCTAGAAGCTCTCAGCTACAGAAGGCTCTGGAAGGATGGGGGCTCTGCATAAGGACTGGCAACAGCTGGGAGGGGCAGTGAGTACTGGGGAGGGCCTGAGCTGATGGGGGAGATGGACTGTGGGCAAATGTGGCCAGCTGAGCAGGGAGACAAGGGGTGTCTGCGGAGGGCAGAGCTGTCCCAGGCATTTGGGCCAGGGAGGAGGGCCATGCGGACCATGCCTTTGGAGGGTGGCTGCGGGTCATATGTCGTGGGTGGGTCTGACCAAGGCTGAGTCAGGACCAGAAGGCTCACCTGGTTCCCTGGGCCATGCACTTCCCCCAAAAAAGGCCACCCCAGATGGGGCTCTGGGGTGAGTCCATCTGGACACTGCCCATCAGGGCCACTCATCTGAACGTAGGGTGGATGGTGAAGGCAGGTGGAGGCATCATGGTGACCCTGTCAGGCTTGTGTGGGGACCTGGGGGTGACCCAGTGCCCAGGTCCAGCCACAGCTCCGGAAAGCAGGGACAGCAGGTGATGCTGCCAACCTGGTTAGCTCGGGCCATGAGCCAGTCCTGCTCTGGGCATGCCCCCCAACCCCTAGCAGGCTGTGGACCTGCTGCTTCCTGCTGCCCAGTGTGTGTGTGTAGTAGGTGCTGGACCCCCACAGGCAAGGTCTACTGCTTCCCTGGGCAGCTGTTCTCAATACCCCCCCCTCCACTGAGCAGCAGGGTGCCTGGTCTTGTCCTGTGGTCAGCTCTGGAGACCCCAGGAGCAGTTCTCCCATTGCAACGCCTGCCTAAGTATCTGGGGGCTGCTGTAAGCTCCACAGATGGGGCGGTTAAAATACACATTTGCCATCTCAATGTCCTGTGGCCACAGATCCAAGATTGAAGTATGGGCTTCCCTTGGGGCTTGGCATCCCCCCTGCTTCTGGTGGTCTTGGGCTTGTTGACATGACACCCAACCCCTGCCTCCATCTCCCCCTCCGGCCTTACCCCTGTGGCTGTGTCTGTGTCAAATTTCCCATTCTGTGGGGACACTAGTTGCATGGGATCAGGTCCCACCTCACTTCAGTATGGCCTTACAATCACTTACTAACCTAATGGCATCTGAATGACCCTGCTTGCAAAGAAGGGCACACCCCGAGGTACTAAGGGTGATACGAATTTGGAAGACAGAATTCAACCCATTACAGGCTGTGTTTCTGGCTCAGGGGCTATTGCTCGGGCTTTTCCTACTTTCCCATCCCAGCCAGCTCCCCCAGCGGAACGGGCTGGGAGAGGCTGCGGGTAGTGGGCTAGGGGCAGGTGTCCAGGACAATGGCCTGGGTCTGTTCCCTCCACCCACTGGGCAGTCGTCCTCACCAGATCTTCATGAGGAAAACACCTGCTGCAGAATGCCAGGGCCCCGGGATGGCACCCTATCACTTGGTCTCATTAAAGAAAGGATTAAGGGAGCTTTAAGACTTTCCCTTGCTTAATCGGAGACCTCATTTGCTCCGTGGTTTCCACGAGCCACTCCCTTCTGAGTGAACGGAGACAACAGGACCAAGGCGCTCACACCTTCCTCCTGCGTCGGGAGGCGCAGGGCTGGCTGTCACCTGTGTGCACATAACGGTTTTCACTCCACCTCCCTCTACACCGGCCCCACTCGCTCTCCTGCCCCGGCCGTGGCTTTCTCCTGGAACACAGAGCCTCTGATCACTTCATTAGCGTTCATTACCGAGCAAGTGGAATTTGACCTCTGGCCTTGGACTCCGCCCACTCCGGCTATCACGCCAAATTCTCATTTCAGCCGTGGAAGCTGCTAACCACTGCCAAAAGGGAGTCCCTTGCCCCAGCCCCCATACAATTATGAATACTTCAAAAGACTATAAATGTTTTCAGAAGAAATCACAGCCAATCAAGAAGCCATATGGAGAGTGTTTGGGTTAAAAGCGTCACACACCAATGATCCTAACAGCCGAGCAGCCCTGAGCTCCAGTCCCTGACGTTGCTGCCTGTGGCTCCTTCCCTGCCTCATGGCTCTTCCCTGTGTCCTAACATACTTCGGACTCCCTGCCCAGGCCCCCCTGGACACACTTCCAAGTGTGGACTGCGTGGGGCAGGATTCTGACCTCTCAGGAAGGCAAGTGTCCCCTCTGCTTCGTCAGACCAGCTAGTGGGAAGGGCTCAGAGGCTTGAAGGGCCTCACCCGCCACCACCCCTGACCTCCAGGGCCTGGGACATCCAGCTGTGACATGTGTGTCCCTGTGTGAGTCTCCTCCTGCTTATTCCCAGGACAGGTTGACCCCGGCCATGGTCCTCGACTCCTGTACGGTGCCATCGGCCAAGGCCGGAACCCTGGCCCTCGTGTCTGCCACCCGTGTTCCTGCCTGAGGCCCATCGGGCACTGTTGGTTCAAGTCTGAGATGGCGCAGAACATTCCAGAGGGTCAGCTGCAGTCATCACACTTGCCCTAGCCCCCCATCCATTCGGACCCTTGTCTGTGTTGTAGTCACATGTCGACAGTTTGCATTCTTTTAGGAAATCTGTGTCTTTTACCAACAACTTTCTGCAGCCCAGAGCAGGGAGGATGCCGGAGACTTCCGGGCGGGAAATGTCGGGGCTCCTGGGCATCCCACGCGGGTCTCTGGCTGCACAGCGTGGTTAATGAAAAACACGCCTGGTGTTTCCGGCTAATTTGGTTTCCTGCCAGAACAAATTAGCCCGAGTCACTCCTGCTTTCCTGGGGCCATGGGGCTGGCTCTTTGGTCTTCTGGAAGCTTCCAGCCCGGCCTGGCCATCAGGCTTAGCCTTGAGCAGGGTGGCCCCAATCAGGGGTGTGCTGGGGGTGGGGAAAGGGAAGGGGCTCCTCCCCTGTCCCAACAGACGACCCAGCCATCTCTGGCCTCCCCTCTGAAGCACTCGGGACAGGGGTATCTGAGAGAGCAGTTGTGGGTTAGCACAGACCTCCCCCCCAAGATGGGAGTGCCACCGAAGACACAGTGGGACACGGGATGACAATCCCCATCTCCCTGCTTCACCTGAGATGCTCTCCTTTTCATCTGGACTGAGAAAACCCTTCCTGAGCTTTCACTCCCGTGTCTCTGGCTACTATGCCCAGAGCAGGGGCTTTCCTCCGTCTTGCCCCTCTTGGACACCTTCTCATCTGGGGGCTGAAGCATGCAACCCTCACAGGCTTTTACAAACCCCTGTGCAGCCCCTCTGGGGAGCCTGGTCGGCACAGTCACGGGTCTCCTAGAGAACCCCCCAAAAAACAAGTTTCTACTTTCCGGCTGAGTCAAGCTCTGGACAGAAGGGCGAGTCCGGTGGGTCTCACAGTCACGGGGGCCAAGGGCCCTTCTGTGAAGGGTTCCTGGAGCAATGGGTTTGAGCCCAGGCTTTAGGCTCAGACAGGTGAATGCCCTTGAACTTGGACGGCAGGCCTGCACATGCAGTTGTGTGGACTGACCCAGCCTCGAACCTGAGCCACAGCATCTCATGATAGTTCCTAACCGAAAGCAGGGAGGATAAAATTGACGAGACTTGGCCTGGGCTCCAGCAGACCAGCTGGAAGCCCACCGCGCACGGAAGAAAGGGCCCCCACAACAGTAAAGATGTAGAAACACACCTGGCGTGCGGGGGGAACAGTGAGACCAGATGCTGGCAGGCCTAGACACAGGTCTTAGTGACCAGAGGAGGAGCCAAAGGGAGACAGCACCATAATCTGGCTGGACAGGCCTGGGAGAACAGCACTGTAATTGGAAAAGACAAACTCAAGGTCAGAGTTCAAGGTCAGGATGGAGTTGGCCTAGGGCTGAGAACAAGACCTTGTGGGGCTCAGGGAGGAGCAGCGTGTACTCATGACCTGCCTACTGCTTGTTTACAGGGCTCTGTTGTCCTGGATTATGTTGAGACTGCAGGAGACACGCTCCGACTAACTCATGTCTAGCATTGTCTGCAGCCATTTGTAATTTCCAAAAGCATGCTCTCCACATCTCAAGCAATCCTTTCTTCTGTTCTGTGGGCAAATCTTCTGGAACCTCCATGATTACAAAGGCCCAGTGGTTTTCCGTCAGGTCATCCTCTGGGATCTAGAGTTGGGGGGCTGAGGGATGTGTTGCAGCCCCATCCGTGAAGACTGGTGTCCGAGAGGACTTCACCTCAGAGAGCGTCTGGGTGAGTGGAGACGCCGTGTTCTGCCGCCCAGGCCTCTCTCTTTGGGCCAGGCCATCCCAGCCACTGAATGGAAGGAATAAAGTGGTTTGCAATAGTCCTTCCTTCTCTTACCATCTTTAACTTTTAGGGTTGTTGTGTCTTCTTGACGGACTGACTCCTTTACTGAAATGAAATTGCCTTCTTTATCCCTGGGGGTATTCCTCGTTTTGAAATCTACTTTGTCGGAAATTAACATCCCCACGCTGGTGATAAATCGGGGTGCTTCCCAACCTTCTACTGTTTACCCGTTTGTGTCTTTCTATTTGAAGTGGGTTGTTTCTTGCCACGCAGCATGGTCTGGGCCTTCCTTTCATCCAACGTGGCAGCACCCGTCCTTCGACAGAGGCATTTAGACAAGTAGTATTTAATGCTTGTCATCCTGCTGCTTGCTCTCCATTGGCCCAATCTCTTCTTTATTCTCCCGTTTTGGAATATTTATGATCCAATTTTATCCTCTTATGAGGCTCATTAGCTATAATTTCTTGTTATGCAATGCTCGTGGTTGCTTTCAGGTAAATTAAACATCTTGGAGACTTCAGAGCTCACCTTCCTGGGAGGTTACGCTGGTCAGAACTGGACAGCGGCAGCCGCCTGCCTCCCCGCTCCTGGCCTTTGTGCCCACGCGGTCAGACATCTGCCCTACACACACTTGTTGCTATTGCTTCCAGTCAATTTTATTTTAGAGAGATTTGCCTTATAAGAGAAAGGTTCATGTTCAGACTCCCAGAGCTACCTGTACTGGGGCCTCCACTCCTCTGTGTTGATCTTTGTGTCCATTAGGGCTTCATTTTCCTTTTCTGGAGGACTTTCTGGAACATTTCTTGTGTTTGGAATCTGCTCTTAATAAATTCTTTCACCTTTTATTTTTCTGGAAAATAAAAAACCGTTCTTTTTACCTTCATTTTTGAGGATACTATAGCTGGGTTAGAATTTTAGGTTGACGGCGTTTTTGGCTTTTGTAATTTAAATGTGTGGCTGCCCCATCCTCCCACTCACAAGGTTTCGGTGAGAAATCTGTCATCACATTGTCTTTGTTCCTCTGTCCGGAAAATGCCACTTTTCTCTGGCCTCTGGTAAGATGTTCCTGTCACAAGCTTTGTGCTGTTTGACTCCGATGTGACTCGTGTGGTTTCCTTCATGTACTTTTCTCACGGTTAAACTCCGTTGACATTCTTGGGTCAAATTTTATTTACCCTTATTTTCGTTTTTTTTTTTCTTCAAAAATTTTCATGACTTCCCTCTCTGGACCTAACTTTTTGAATGTCATTGTCATTTTTTTTTTTTTTTGGTCTGTTAATCCTAATATCTGAATCTGTTCTGGGTCTATTTCAGTGTATTGGTTTTTCTCCTCATTATAGGTCCTATTTGTCTTTTTTTTTGGCCTGCTTGGTAATCTTTGACTGAATGCCAGATATGATATATTTCTTCTTGTTGGGTGCTGGCTATTTTGTATTCCTGTAAATGTTTTTATGCTTTGTTCTGGGTTGCAACTGAGTTTCTTGAAAACAGTTTGATCCTCTTGGGTCCTTCCTGTAAGTGGGACCAGAGCCTTGTTTTATCCAGGGTGCTTACTCTCCATGATGGAGACAGGTGCTGGTGCTCCCTCATCTGGCTGTGTCTGAGACATGTGTGAGTGCCCAGCGCTGGCCCTGAAACCTTCGAGGTGATTCTTCTCTGGTCTTGGGAGTTCTCCTCACACACACCAGAAACCAGCTAATACTTCAGGGCATTTAGACTGGTACTCTGCCCTGCAAAAGGGGTTAACTTGAACTCCCCACACTCTCCACAGTATTTCCCCAATTGCAGGGAGTCCTCTGGGCCATGCCTGCCCACCCCCCACCCTCTGCTGAAATCCCAAGGCAGTAGACTGGGATGTGGGGCACTAATTCTCTCCACAAGCCCAGAAGGACCATGGTCCTTCAATGCCTCAGCCCAGTGTCTTGACGCTCGCCGTTTCATTATGGGGTTGATGCTTGCTTGCTTTTTCTTCAGGTGGAAGGGACAGCTAGGTCCCTATGACTCTATCTTGGCCAGAGGGAGATGCCAAGATCTTCAAGTATGTTGTGGCCTTGCCTTGCCCACTAGAAAGCATGCCAGCAACAGTGCTGGGCGTGCTGTGGTTCCTCATATATGTCGATGACATCAATACATGAGAACATGAATTTAACATGCATAAACAAGTAACAAGCAAAAGGTGTTTTTCATGAATGTAAGGCAAGCAACCACCATCTCATACACTTATTTGTATTTGAGTCTTGTTTCTTCTAGATGACACTCTTGAGGCCAAGGAGCCTGTAGGGTTTATTGTTCCGAAACCCTTAGGGCTGAATAACTTTGTCTTACATGCTTTCGGCTTTGAACAACTATTTTTCTAATCCATAAATGAACAGGGGGCACTTACAAGTGTGTATAAACAAATTTGGGCTCACACATACCTACAACACAGTTTACTTACCCCCACAGTACCCGTGGTAGCCCTGGACGTTGCTGACCGGTAACAGAAGGGTGAAGGGCTGCTGCAGCCACCTAGTGCTGCATTAACTCTCATCCATGACGTCTGCGTCTTGTCAAGGCTTTCGGATCATCATTGGATCCGAAGAGTGAGAGACGAGAAAATTGAGGCAGAAATGTTAGCTGCCATGGAATCACATATAAGTCAACTGGAAAACAAGTGTCTTCACAAATGCAAAACCTAGGAGAGTACCCGGTAGGGAGTAGCTGGTCATTGTGTCTGGCATCCCACCTCCTCAGTTCATCAGCTACTACGGACACAGCCTTTCAGGAGGGACTCTAACCTCTGGGATGTTCTGTGAAGCCGGTGTGGCAGGACATCTAGGCAGGCTGGTGAAGGGCTTCAAAGCAGCTGGCATGCGGGAACAGGTGTCAGCGTTGAAGGGGAGAGTTCATAACCTACTGGCAGGACACAGGACATATTCCCCAACCAGAGGAGCAGCTTTCCTGTTCATTGAGGGGTACAGGACACAAACAGCCCTCGGGGGATGGATCAGAGCCCAGAGCGTGGCATGGGAGAGTAGAGCCTTTCAGCTTCTCTCCCCTCTCAGACCAGCTCTCCTGTTTCCCGTCTGTGACACCACCAACTCCCCTGGAGAGCAGCTCCAGATCCGTCTGTAGGTCACACTTGGATGAAAGCAGAACCTTGGCAGTGAGGTGAGCCGGGAGGGTCCCCAGAGCCCAGCCAACTGGTCTGCCCCTTCTGAGGACTTGAAACACATCAACCCAGAGCCTGTGAGCCTGAGGTGCACTGCATTTGAGTTTTAAAGCCTGGGATCCTCCTCCCCTAGATGACTTTGTAGCACAAGCAGGATCTGATCCTAAAGCGTTCCATCGTCAGTTTCATTGTTCCCGGGATCCTGTGCAGTGGTTGCAAGCTGTTCTGTTCTTGAACCGTGTCAGATCTTCAGTACCCCCACCTCCCCAGCACCATAGGCCTTCTCAGCCCCTTGCAACACTGCTGAACCCCCAGAGAGAGACCCCCCCTTCAAGGCCTCAGGGAAAGACCCAGGGCACTGGGACTCCCAGGTCTGCGCTGACAAATCTGCTGCGAGCACTGCCCCCTGGTGGTCACGCAGCGACGAGCACCTCCGCGGGCAGGTGACGGGGGGGGGGGGGGGGGGGGGGGGGGGGGGGGGGCTAGCCGTGCAGTGAAGTGGGCTCTCAGGGAAAGTGGGGCTGATTCGTCTTTTCTCCATGTTGCCTCCGCACAACTGTGAACATGCGAGGGCTTATGTCAGGTTTCTTCTCCTGTTGTGGAAAAAATAACATGAACGGTAGATTTTTTTTTTTTTTTAATTTCAGAACTGTAGATGATCATTCTGGATATCCAAAATCCCAGAATGTCCAAGCTAGAATGAATCTCTAAGAGGATCGTGCTTGGATCCCCCTTTTGCGAAAGTTAGTGGAGATTGGAGTCCAGAGGAGTGGGTGACTTCCCTCAGATCCCACAGCGAAATCTGGACTGTTTGGGGTCAGTCTTTAGTGCATGGCTCTATCCCGAGCTGGGAGATGGGAGGGGCTCTTGCCACCAGACAGCTGGGTTCCTTCGCATGATACCCCAGGAGGCGGGAGGGCAGGGCGGTCCAGGGACGAGGGGCAGGCAGGGAGCCCTGAGCGATGGGCTCCGGTTCTGCCTCAGCCCTGAGGGTCCCGTGAGCAGGTGGATTGCTTCTCCCTTTTCCCGTTCCTCTTCCTGAGCCTCGACATCTCTTCCCCAGCCTGGCTCAGGGCCCAAGGGCCAGGACCAGATGATACGGGCTTGTGCCACCTCACCAAGAGGCACTGGCTGGGCCCCAGGAAGAGAAGATCTGTGTGCTCTCTGCTGTCTCTGCTTCTCTGGCCACTTCTTACTCACCGGATGAAGCTACTGGTAGCTGCCTTGTGGCTTCACATGTATTATGAGTTCTGGGGGGTTGTTTTTGTTTGTTTTTTTGTTTTAATTTTGATCTGTAAGTAAAACTATTATTTCTTTTTTATTGTGATAAAATACACATAACATAAAAGGTACAATCTTACTCATTTTTAAGTGTACAGTTCAAAGACATTAAGTATCTTCACGTAACTGTATAATTAACTGGTCTCTGTCTCCAGAACTTTCTCACCTTCCTCAACACAATCTCTGTCCCTGTGAAACACTGACTTCCCATCCTGTCCCCAACCCCACCCTTCTGCTCTCTGTCTCTGAGAATCTGACCACTGTAGGCCCCACATGTAAGCAGAATCCTGTAGCATTTGTCCTTTGGTGGCTGGCTTATTTCACTGAGCACAATATCCTCTTGGCTCATCCATGTCACAGCCTGTGTAAGACTCTCCTTTCTTTTCAAGGCTGATTTACACACCACTGTGTGCCTCCACGTTTTACCCATCTGGTCCTCCGTGGATGGACACTCGGGGTGTTTCCACAGTTGGTGTGGTTTTAGGGAAGGATGGAGGGGAGGGATGCTGTCACAGACTCTGGAGGATGGGGCACTGTCAATTACGTCTCTCTCTGCTGGTGGGTGTGTGTCCCCCAAACGGGGAGGTCAAGCCTCTGGGAGACCCTCACTGCAGGTCACGGTGCCCCAGGCCACCTGGACTCCTTCTAGACTCCTGCGGGCAGAAGCCCATCATCTGATCTGTTTGAAGTTTCGGAACGGATTCAGAAGGATCCAGAACCTGAAAAAGAAATGACCTTCCAGCTGGTTGGAAAACACAGAAAGCTTGCTGGTTTGCTAAAAAGGTGACTTTCAAACGAGCAACTCCCAATACATCAGACCCGGCGTCCTTAGAGGGAATGCAGGTGGCAATGATTTTGTTCCCGCAGAGTCGGAGAAAACATGGCATGGTCCGTGGAGGGACAAGTTTCAGCCCCTGTCTTTGCACACTGTTCTGTTTCTCCTAAAAGCAAAAACAAAAACTGCCCGTGACTGGCCCTGTTCCTTACCTCTGGCCTCCTGTTCTCCCTGAATGCATGTGCGGAAAGGCGCTTTCACAAGTCCCTGTCGAACGGTCTGCTTTCCGTTTGCGCCTGCATCCCTGGCTCTCCAGACCCCTCGGGCACCGAGGCTCTCTCCCTTCCTGGACCATACCAGGCCACTGCCCCATCCCCCCTACACCGTGAGGCCAGGTCACACCGACACGGGGCCTTGCTGTCACTCTGCCACATTTCTCTGCTCTCAGCGAACTTCCTCTTTCAAATCCCGCCACGGGCTCACTGTGTTAGGAGCAAGCCTGCTTACTGTGCCTTCCAGCGCCTGGAAGCTCTCAGAGCATAGGTACATGTCACCTCCTCTACGGTTACCCCAAACACCCTTTGTGCAAACGAGGGCAGAAGCCGCAGAAAGCTGGGCACGCACCGGGAGGGCTAGGGCACAAGCCTAGGACAGTGGCCCCCAGGCCGTGGGGACAGGAGCCCCAGGCGCCAGCCCCCAGCCCTCCACCTTGGGCTGCGGGTACCGGGCCCATTCAGGTTCCCGAAAACCAGCAGCCTGAACGTTAGAGGGTTACCCAGAGTTCAGTCAAGCTCCCCAAATTGCAAACAAGTGCGGTGAAAAACAGTAACGCTAAGGAAAGCCTCAGTGATGAGCCACAAAGCCATGATTCTCTCTTTATGAGCTCTAACACACTGCTCCGGAAAATGAAAGTGGCATGGAGGGAGTATTTCCAGTGGGACCCAGGGGCTTCTTATGCGTGGTGGGCACTCACAGGCTTCTGGAGGAGGGAACGGTCGCCGTGACTTTGCAGTTCTGGATGTGTTTTCAGCTCTAGCCTTGGCTGATCGCGACAGAGTTTTTAAAACAAACTTCTGAGATTTCTACTTAAGGAATATCCCACTTGTGTCTTTTAAAAACTGATTTTTAAACCTGTACATGTGTTCTCCTGGCAATTCCTTCACTTCTAATCAACTTAACGTAGACCACTTCGTAGTAATGGAATTGTTTTTTTCAAATTACTTTATAATGCCCACTTGCTTGAGATCTTAGAAGCTTGCAGGTCACAAAATGGAACCTTCAGTGAATTTTAACTTTTAGCTTTTTAACTGTGAGGAAGGTACCGAGGACTCACCAGACAGCTTCGTATTTAATTTAAAAATTAAAAAAATAAGAAGTCATTTTAAATCGTGCAGGAAAAGATCGCATTCCAATCACACAGCTTTCTCTTTCGCTGTCGCCAGGCCACATCTGAGTCCTCCAAACCCTTGAACACAACCACGAAAGTGAAGCAAAAACTCCGAGTAAAATATTGACTCATCTGATGTCAGCCTAGGCATAATTTTATTTTCATTATCTTGCCCCCCCCTTTTTTTTAAATCTCTGGCTTTGTTGAAGTCTCTCTTTACACTTCATATTTTGCTTAGAAATATTGATGACTCTGAGTATATTTTCTTCACAGGTTTTCTAAAAGAAAGGGGATATATTTACATTCTATTTTCCCATTGTTATGGTCACATTTCGGACATAGCACAGCATTATTTTTGTTGAAAATGTCTATTCCAAGCCTCTGGGTTTTCCTGAATCTGTCCAGCTGAAAAAGAAGGACAGAGAGATTGCCTATCTGTAATTTTTTTTAAAGGTATAAGACATTTTTTAAAAAATAAAATAAAAAACCTGCATTAAATCAACAACAGAAATAGTGTTCTCTATTTCCAAACATTTCTAGTCGCGAGTATTATTTTCTTAATTCTGGAGCACACACAATTCTCACTCAACACCTGCATACCTCCTTACCTACAGGCACACAATCTCTGCAGACTCCAACAAGTGTCTAATGTTTTAACACGAATGTCTTTGGCCCGTCCACATTACACAACAAAGACTTTGTGAGAAATCAGGCTTGGGATGGTTGCTTCTTCTCCGAGCTTCGGCCTGGAAAATGTATCTTAGAAGGAGAAAGTAAGGTGCCGGGAGTGTTCGTGATGGAAGCCAGTTTGACACGCTCTGCCAGGTGATGTTCTTTGCTGGGAGGTGAACCCCAAAACAGCCTCATGCACGAGGACTCTGTGTTTAACTAGTCCTGGCTGACGGAGAACTGGTCGTCCCTTTGTCCAGGAGTTCCCCTTGCTCACACGGGCGTGCGGGTCTCTCTGCCTTTGCAGCTCCCTGGAGCTGGGATAAAGTCCTTTTTTATTTCGATCACACGAGCGCTCCCAGCAGATTGGAGAGACCCCACTTCCACCCCCTTCCACATCTGAAAACCCTGCCACGGTGCCTCTATCTGTGAGGGAAAACGCATTTGTGTACTTTTCCAGGATTCCTTACCAGATCGGGCTGCCGGGGTTAGACCCCAGCACTGCTCCTCCTTGTAAAGCTGCAGGTGTGCGGGCTGACAGCCAGTCCAGCCGCCCATGGCCATCGGAGGGCTCGGCGTAATTAGCAGGGCTTCCCTTCTCGCCTTTAATCAGTTGCTGACACCTCACTGTTTAATATCACCGTGAGCACAGTCGCAAACAATGTAGGACAGACCCCTGAAATCTCAAAAAAAAAAAAAAAAAGTCTCTGCTTAGTAACAAACATAAAATCCGTCATGATTTAAAACGGAGGAATTTTGTTTCATTATAACAAAACACCAGTTCTATTCCTGGTGCTTTATTTTGATTGCAGAAATTCTTCTTTTGACAAAGCAATTTCTCCGTACAAAGAAACATTGTATCTTTTGTTTATTTTCATCCCTCTGAAATAGGGAACACAAAATAGGGAACGGTCTTTTACTGGAGAGCAATTAGCCTTATTCCTGTCCCAGAAAACGTTTGAGCACACAGGCTTAGAGAAGGGAATATTCCTTCAAGAATTACTGACCATTAAGTCATAAAGACAACTTAGAGGTTATTTTCCTCTAGCAAATAACCATAATTTCCTCGAAATCCAGTTCCTTATGTAATTAAAGTTACTTATTTATTTGGGGATTTAAACGTGCTTTAATATTTTAAGATGTGAAATGGCCTTAGCATCAGCGTAAAATTCAATATCTGGAGCCCGGTGCTGGGTTCAATGACACGTATAATTTAGTCACTGCTCGGTAATGCACACTGTGGCCCTAGGAATAACAGTGTAAAGTGCTAGCGTGCCACGGGAATCAGGAGGAGCAGGAACCAGTAGACAATCGTGCTATACCGGGGTGGGGGCTCTATTTTCCTGGACTCCTCTGATCTCCCAAAGCTCGAATTTTTACAGCAAGGCAGAGAGAGGGTCTCGGAGTGTGTTTATTGATACAGAATGTTTGAGACTGACAGACAGGCCTTTGCGTATGATCAAGCAACTTTCTGTGCAAATCTTATGGAATGTGGCATTCCAGACTTTAAAGGGAAGGAGAGATCGCCATGGCAACGGCACATGGGGGCTGGAGTTGGGGGATCCCCTTGGGAGCTCAAAGGCCAACAGAATTTTAAGCATTTGCAACTTAAAAAAGAAGAAGGGGGAAACTCCGAAACTCTGCCAAGGATGGTTACAGAAATGGAACGTGGTTAGAGGTCTCTTCAGAAAGATCTGGATTAACCCAGCGCAAGCCTGGACAATAGGAACTGGAAAGTATAGTTGTTTTGCTTGTTTGTTTGTTTGTTTTTTGTTTTTATAAAAAGGCAGGTCTTGCATTTTCTATGGAAGAGGGAGATGTTGTCGCTGCTAACATCCGGAAAGGAGCCAAGTTTGAGAAAGAGGCCAGGGCTGGCCAAAAAGTGTCCTCGGCTGGTGGCCGCCCTGCTTGTCGGCTCCTGACCACCCAGGCTGGGACTCTCCTGGCTGGGATACGCCGTTCGTCTGGAGATGGCCCACTGACCCTGCCGTCTGAGGTCCCTGGCGGCCTAGCCCAGCACATGGCTCAGAGACAGGCAGAGCCTGGCAAACACGGCCAGCCATCACCGCAACGTGTCTGTGTGTGTGCAAGTGTCTCCAAATAGCACAGAAACCTCTAAGGATGACAGGTTATGATTGGGAGTGGAGTGTAAAGGTGACTGTGAACACTGATTTGTGGTGGTAATATCTATTAGAGGTAAGAATAAGCAAAGAATAGATTTCTTAATGGGGCCAATCTAATCTCACCAGAAATGGGACATTTTTATATCCTCCCAATTTCCCCCAAAAAAGGACCATCCCCAGCAGGCAGAGCATGAGTCCAGTGGTCGGTGGTCAACTGAGTCCATGGGTACCGACGTCGGTGCGCCTACGTGGCCAGGACAGGAGCCAACATCTGGCCCTGGGGGCTCTGTGGGGCTCAAGGGCTTGGGCTGAGTCAGGTGGACAACAGTGGGTACCGAATGCACACAAGGGCTTACGGGAAATCACAAGAGGACGGACTTGGTAGCTGGCTCCCACCTCTCATTCCAACTGTGTGAAGGCTTGGAAATGGGGTGAGGTCCGCAAGTTCTCTGGATGACGAGGCCAGAAGAGGGCTCTGGTCTGGGTATGGCAGGCCAACTAGACCAGCCCTGGGTCCTAGTGTGATGGTGAGTCTGGCACACAGTCGGTCACACTTGCTTTCACAGTGGCTCTGATGGCTTGAAACAGACTTATTGCAGGTCAGTAGTGAAGATGCTGGTTGGCGGGGCCAGGGATCCCAGCGTCTAGGAGGAAAGCAGGGCCGGGGGTAGTCTGAGGTCCCCTGAAGGGCTTTCCTGCCTCACTGGTGATCTTGAGTGATTCATTGCATTTCTCAGAGTCTCTATTTTCTTGACTGAAAAATGGGTCTAATACTACCTTTGAACCTCCAGGGACATGTACGCAAGAGGAACAAAAGCAAGTACTAAAGGAGTGAGGGAGACAGAGGTGGGAAGTGAGGGGATGTCAATAAATGAACTTCATTCTTTTTCTGATTGTAAAAATGACCTATGGTTGTTAAAGTCCTGATGAATGTATAGAAGTGGGAAGAAGATGAAGATGGTCCTTCCTAACTGAGTGACTGAAAACCTCTCCTTCCCACCCCTCTGTCACTTGCAAACGGGCTTTTGATGTTATATGGTTTTTATTGTGATAAAATACACATAAAAAATTTACAGTTCAAGTACAGAGTTCAAGGGCATTAAATACATTCACGGTATCATGTATCCATCATGACCTTCATCTCCAGAACTTTGTCATCCTCCCAAACAGAAACTCTGTCCCCATGAAACACTGACTCCCAGCCCTGTCCCCAGCCCCTGGCACCGCCATCCATTATCTGTCTCTTTGCGTTTACTTACTCCATGTGCCTCATACAAGTGTGATCATACAGTGTTTTCTCGTGCGTGACTGGCTCCTTTCATTATCATGTGTCTTCAAGGTCCAGCCATGTGTCAGAATTCCCTTCCTTGTTGAGGATGAATGATCTTCTAGTCTATATCCCATTTTATTTATCCAATTATCCACTGATGGACACCAGTGTTCTTCTACCCCTGGGCTGTTGTGAACACTGCGATTGTGAACATGGGTGTACAAATATGTCTTTGAGCCCCAGCTTACAATTCTCTGGGATATACACCTAGAAGTGGGATTGCTGGATCACATGGAACTTGTATGTTTATGTTTTTGAGGAACCTCCAGACTGTTCTCCGCGACAGCTAC
The DNA here is from genome assembly GCF_020171115.1 of Neogale vison. Taxonomy (NCBI): domain Eukaryota; kingdom Metazoa; phylum Chordata; class Mammalia; order Carnivora; family Mustelidae; genus Neogale; species Neogale vison. The sequence goes on from NC_058093.1 coordinate 45,469,879, forward strand.
GCCAGTTCACATTCCCACCCTCAGCGCACAAGCCTCCTCCTCTCCTTGCACATGATTCTTATTTCTGTTGTTGGTTTTTTTTTTTTTAATAATAGTTCTCCCAATGCAAGAGTTGTGGCATCTGATCATGGTTTTGATTCTCAATTCCCTAATGATTAGTGAGATTGACTATCTTTTCATGTGCTCACTGGTCATTGCATATTTTCCTTGGAGAAATGTCTGTTAAAGTCTTTTGCCCATTTTGAAATTGGATTACTTGTTTTTTTTGCTTTTGTTTTTTGTTTTTGTTTTTAATTATTTATTTTTGTTGTTGCTGGATATACACAGACTTATAAAGGGTTCTTCTCACCATCTTTCCTTGGAGGTAAATGAACGTCTAGGTTCATGGTTTTCAGCCTGTCTTCTGTATCTCCATGGTGTTCTTGCTCTTGAAACAGGAGTTAGGTAGTGGTTAAAAATGCAGACTCTGACTCAGACCCCAGCTACACACTTTACCAGTTACGAATTTCTGAGCAGGTAGCCTTTTCTTTATATACATGTTCTCCCCTGTGGAATAGATATTAGTAATGCTCACCATGTAGATTTTGTGGATTAAATGAGTCAGTCTCATAAAATACTCAGAATTGTACCTGGAATGCAGGAAATATGTGGAAGAGTTAGCTCTGTTGTTCAGCACTCCACATGCCCAGGTCTTGATGTTAGCTCAAGGAGAGTCAGAATCCGGAGAGCAAAGGGCTCCTGGAAGGGCTGATGTGTGAGAACCCAGGACATCCCCCTCAACAGCTGATGGAAGCAGTGCCCAGGTGGTGTGTGCCCACAGCTGCCTGTGCTCCCCTGAGCAGCTCATCTAAAGCTTACACAGCCTGCCACACCCATCTCTGTCTGCAGCCTGGAAAATGGACACCTTAGAAAGATCAAGTCACCCAGCTTTCCAAAGTCACCCAGCTGCCAGAGGGAGGGTCAGGATGAGAACAGAGCCATCTGGTCCCAGAACCATGCCCTTCACCAGCCCTGCGGGGAGAGGAGTTCATCCTGAACTTGAACTGTGATAGACCAGAATGTAGATCCTGATTGTGGTCACAGTTACACAGCTGTAGAGGTTTGTCAAAAAGTACAAAGGGCGAGTTTTCCTGAATACAGACTATGCCTATAAAACTAAAAATGGGAGAAGATAATTTAGACAATTTCCCTGAGTTTGCATGGACATGTTTTGTGCTTGAAGGCATCTTCATGACATTTATTTTGTTGTTCGTTTGATAAGAAACTTTCACCTTGCAGACACGGAACCATCAACATCAGCTTTCTTGGAAGATATGAGCCTATCAGGGATTCCACGTGCTGGTGGCAGGGATTCCAGGCTGGGCTTTCCTGGGTCAAACGAGCCACCCGTGCAGGTCTATGGTGGAGCGTGCACCTGCCGAAGGCTAGGACGCAGCCAGCTCCCGCCCACCTTGATTCTAGTGCTGTCATTGAATAGGACGTCTGGTTCCCTTCCAGCTTTAAATACCACCTTTCTCTGAGTTCAGAGAATTATCATCTGAGTCTGGCTCGGTTTACACTACCTTAACCTGAGGGGTCGCTGATGTTATAGTTATGTTCTGGACGCATCTGCAACTTCACTTTTGCTTTCTGAGGAGGATGTTTGCAGAGAAGGGTCACCTGTGTGATCACACGTGTGCTTTGGGGAGAGACAAAACCAAGGTGGCAAAGAACTTTCCTAGGGCCCTGCCTTCCTCTCCAGGAGGCTTCACCCAGAAATTCACACCGATCAGCTCTGCCCCTGCAGTGGGTGGACAGCTGGTCATTGCACCCACCAACATCACTGCTTCCCCGGCCTTCCAGCCTCACTCTGCCTTCCCCGCCCACATCGTCTGCCCTCCCTCTGAGGGCCTGGACCCCTCCTGCTCTGCCCTGGCCCTGCTCTGTGCGGGCTCCTGACCAAGGCCACCCACCCCACCCCCGTCGCCCCATCACTTTGTGTGACATTTCTCCTGGCGCTATTACCTTCCCCATCTCCAAGCCGAACCCCCATTCCGTCCTGCTATTCTAGAAAGGGACTTTCAGCTCAACCTGGGTGGGCATTTCGAGGATATGGGACTGTGAAAAACACATTGGCAGGAGACAGAATACTTGGGTGGTTCTTGAAGGCGATTTTATTGAATTAGTGTTGCTGGCATTATGCATGCGTGTGCGCACACACACACACACACACACACGCACACACTTTCTCCCCACATGTGAGCAGGTTCAGTGTAAACATAAAGGGGGCATAACCACAAGTATGTTTTTACATATTAAATATTTAAAACTAAATCTTGCTTTCTGATGAACCACCGGTTGTGTCTTCTTGATTCAAAAAAGTAGCTTAGGAATTTTGAAAGATGATGGAATTGTTTTATATCTTGATTGTGCTGCTGGTTATGCAACTGTACGTTGTGTGTCAAGGTCATCTTTCATTGGAGGGGTTTTACAGAGTATAAACTATGCCTCGGTAAAGACTGGAGAAACAGTAGGTCGTGGGGGAGGAAGTCAACGGGCTCTATACACCAATAGCGCGTTGATGAACTTTTTTCATGTAATGAACTGACTCAGGAGTGGTTATTCTGAAAAGAAGAATTCTAAATGTGGACCAGCTGTGGGAGTCTCTCTGTCTGTCTGTTTGCCTTTTCAGTCCTCCTCCCTTTTGTGGGAAACATACTCCCTCCTTCTGGGCAACTCATCTTCCCCAACATGAACCAGGGGTCCTAGAGAGACTGATGTCACAGCAGCCTGGCCTCAGGCCACAGGGTGACACACCCCCAGAAGAACCAGTCTCAATGAGTCTAGGCAGACGGGGCTGGTCTTCCGGGAGGTGCCCCCCAGGTGAGCGGGCATGTTGTTGGTGGCTAAGACCACCTGGGTGAAAGGAGACAAAACACAAGTGAGGAAGATAGAGGTCATGGACTGAGAGAGTCACGGCAGTGTCCTACTCTGGTCCAGGCTGGGTCCCCATGCAGGAGTCAGATCTGGCCCATGACATCCACCTTCCGTGGCCACATGGCCCCTGGCCTTCTCCGAAGCCAGGCGTCCTAAGTAATGAGCCAGTCTTCTCTGTTTGGAAATAGGACTGACTTTTTAAAATGTCCCTTCCAATTTGACCTAAAAAAAAATAAAAATAAAAATAAAAAAGCTGTACAATTACACATCTGCTTTAATCCAGCCATTTCTTTCTAAAAGACTCCCGTAAGGAAATAATCAAGAATGTGTGCAAATACGTAGATGGAAGGCTGTTCACCATGGTTTGGTTTATAGCACTAAAGATTTAGAAATAACCCGATTTGAGATAAAAGGAGATAGAAATACACCATCTCACACCTGGAGAGTTAGGCCGACATCAGAAGGAGGGGATTTGGTGAAAGGAAAAAGTGTTAACAGTGTGGTTTTGCATTCACAAAACGAACTTCAGAAGCACAGGGACCACCTCTCTGCTGCGGAGAAACAACAGGGAATGGAGAGGAAGTGGAGGAAGTCCTCTGAGAAGCTGACAATGAGTATTTCTGGAAGTGGGATTCTGGAGGAGACATTGAAACAAAAATCTATATTTTATGTATTTTTTCAACAATCAACACGTATTGTTTTTGCATTAAATGGAAATAACACATTTGCAACTGAAGAGAAATAAATCAAAATAATAGCTGATGTAGGAAAGAACATTAGGGCTCGAAGCCGACAGCCAAGAAAGATTTTTGAGACATTTCTGGTGCAAAAAGGTGATTTTATTAAAGCATGGGGAAAGGACCTGGGGGCAGAAAGAGCTGCACCAGAGTCATGAGGAATGGTCCATTATATACTTTTAAATTGGGAGGGGGTTAGGGAGAGTGCAAGTCTCTAAGGAACTGGGAAGCAAGGTTTCCAGGACCTTGAGGAGCTAGCTGTTGTGGGGGTAAAAGTCATTTATTATTGTCAAATAAAACCTTAGTCATGAGACTCTTCAGATGTGTATCAGTCGGCTGTATGCTTGTGGGTTGATTGTCAAAATATATCTTGGGGGGGGGAGGTTAGAGATAAAGGAAGTTTCCAAAGGAATTTTTATATGTTAAGGTAGACTTACAGGATCCTCGGGGCCAGGCTAAGCTTGCCCTTTGCTGTTAGCAAAGCATCAGCAAGGAGGCAGTTAGGTCCCTAGGGGAATGTCACTCTGCCCCATTCAAGGACTTAACAATGGACTGTAGGTAGTAAGGAAACTTGATAGTTTCTCTTCTGCCTTTGTTTCCCACATCAGTAGCCATTATCCCCTTTCCTAAAAATCTCAGCAGAGGAGGAAATCAGGGCCCAGCATGACTGAAGAGGTCGCCCAAGAGTTGACCAGAAGTTTTGGAAGCCTTATTGGGCTCCTTCCCAAGGCTGGGGGGCCACCTTTCAGGGAGGGGTGAGCGCAGCCGCCCTGAGGCCGGCCACTCCCTGAAGACAGGGTCCTGGCTGGTCTTCAAGATGACACTTGTGCTTCCTGTCACATTACATGAAGAAGGACCAGGATCAGACTGGTGGGAGGGCAGGCGTACAAATCTGGTGACTCTCCATCACTAGTCAGACCGGTCCAGTGTCTAAGTGTGCAGGTCAGTGGCAACATTTTGTAGTTTTCAGGGTGTAAGTCCTTCTCTTCCTTGCTTAAACTTATTCCTAAGTTATTCTATTTGTCTTATTCTTTTTGAAACTATTACACATGGACTATCTTAATTTTTTAATATCTTAATTAGATAAATCTATCTAAAAATATCTTAATATCTTAATTTCTTAATATCACTTTTGGACGCTTCCTTGTTAGTGTATAGGCATGTGCCTGAGTTTTCTGTGTTGACCTTGCACCCCTTCAGTTTTGCTGAATTTATTTGTTAGTTCTAACGTGTGTGTGTGTGTGTGTGTGTGTGTGTGTGTGTGTGGTCTTCAGGACGAGGGAGGTGGGCAGGGCGAGATGGGCGTCTACAGTCCAGGGGAAGAGAAACTCATGGAGGCCCAGCCAGGCAATTTCAAGAACTTAAAGGTGCCTCAGCAAGAATGGAAAGAGATGTTTGACACCATCTTCCGGACACGAGGCATTTGAAAGAGATTCTGGTAAGGTTGTTTCCTTGGGAATACATATTGTCCCTGAGGTCCCTTGGAGATGGCAGGGGGCAGTGTGGGTGTGAGGGACAGGACACCTAGGAGTCCTAAGGAGCTGCTAAAAATTGTGGGGAGGAAGCAAGTGGACTGATAAAACAGAGTGAGGCATGAAGCCTGCCTCCCCTCCGAGAGCCGTGCAGTGAGGTAAGGGGGGAATGTCCTGAAAGCCATTGCTCACCACTTACCCTGGCCCAGGGTCCACACCCCCTGGGAGAGGGGAGCCAGGAATGAGGCAGTGGAGACCACTCGCTTGCAGAAAACGGAGTTCACAGTGAAGAAAACAGGCCTTTCAGTGTCTTCACAAAATACAGGTAGAAGAAGAAAATGATGAATGAGGAAATGATAGACAAAGAAGATAGAGGATAAAGATCCAACCCATGGAAACAAAGAGAAAATGCAAGTCAAGTCAAGATTTTAATAGAAGAAAGTGTTCTGGGCTGTTTGAAAACACCTGAGTATTTTCAAGAGGACCCAGGGGTGCCTGGGTGGCTCAGTGGGTTAAGCCTCTGCCTTCGGCTCGGGTCATGATCTCAGGGTCCTGGGATCGAGCCCCGCATCAGGTCTCTGCTCAGCCGGGAGCCTGCTTCCTCCCTCTCTCTCTCTCTCTCTCTCTGCCTCTCTGCCTCCTTGTGATCTCTGTCCGTCAAATAAATAAATAAAATCTTAAAAAAAAAAAGAAAAGAAAAGAAAAGAAAAGAGGACCCATCACTTATTAGCCAGGATGCCATTCACATTCTAATGACCATTGGTGGTGGGGGGGAGGAAGAGAGAAGGCATAAAGTAAATGAAGAAAAGGGGAGCATGCCACTTAGAAGGGCTTATACCATGTTTCTAGACAGGAAGACCAAGTATCGTAGAAATATCAGCTCCTCCTAAATTAATTCAAGTGAAAATTCCTCCAGGATTTGTCTCACTTCACAAAAATTAGTGCATTTGGAAGAAGTGGCTTCAACAGATGAGGAGAAGAAAGGAACAGGAAGACAGATGGGGAGAAGAGGGGAGAGGATCAGCCCGCATAGATACAAGACTTCAATCCACAGTAGTTCAGTAAATTTCAGGTCATTCTAAAGAATGCAGCAGTCAGGAGATCTGTCTGTGCCTGCTCCAAACACTTAGAACTGCTGATTTAAGCTTAAAATACTGAACCAAGATAGAAAGCAAGAAGGGGACTTCTGGGGCGCCTGCGTGGCTCAGTGGGTTAAAGCCTCTGCCTTTGGCTCAGGTCATAATCTCAGGGTCCTGGGATCAAGCCCTGCATGGGGATTTCTGCTCAGCGAGGGGCCTGCTTCCTCCTCCTCTCTCTCTCTCTCTCTGCCTGCCTCTCTGCCTACTTGTGATCTCTGTCAAATAAGTAAAATAAAATAAAGATCCAACTGCGGCAAGTTAAAAAAATAAAGGACTTCTCCAGCTCCCAGAGGTAAAGAAGAAAATTGCAGCTACAGCAGGGAGTGGGGCTTGGGGCTGTGTGCTCTGAAAGGCTTGTGGGGGTCTCGTGGTGGCAGAGGCCACAGGTGCCCATCAACAGCAAGAACTGGGAACTGCTCCTCTTGTTTGAATCTAGCAGGTGAGAAATCAGGCAGTTCTCTGCCATTCTCGAATAGAGCAGGAAAATCTGTGGGTTTCTGGCCCCGGGTCATGGTCTAGAAGGAAACTTTCATAAAATGAGAAGACTCTCAGCTGTGCTTTGTGCAGGGGTGAGGCCTACGTGCACACTTCCTCTCCCGCAGGGTGGAAACCCCATGCTGAAAACCAAGATCACAGATGGGAAGTCACTCTAGGTGGGACTGGCGTCAACTGAGACTCACCAAGGAACTTATCCTCTCAAGTGGGAGAATTCACGCCCAGAGAACCAGACTTAACAGAATAACCTGAATGGTTATTGATTGATTTCAAGGAAATCCATCATGGAATGATTTAAAGTAAAAGTACTTTAAACACTCCAAGACCCAAAGGAAAGCAAAATAAAAATAGGCAGTTGATGAAACAAACATGAAATTTGAAAAATAATCAAATGGAAATCAAATGGAAACTTAAAAGGAAAAAAAATCAATTTCAGTAATAGACATGATGTAGCTGGAAGAGGAAGAGTCGACTAGAAACAGGTCTGCTCACCCAGCAGCAAGCAACACAGACAGATAAAGAAATACAAAGAGGAAATTCAGTGACACAGAAAGCAAAAAGAAGTTTGCCTGCTTCCCTCTATCTCCCTCTCTGCCTGCCTCTCTGTCTGCTTGTGATCTCTCTCTGTCAGATGAATAAATAAAAATCTTTAAAAAAAAAAAAAAAAAAAAAAAGAAGTTTGAATATGCCTCCAATAGGGCTCCAGAAAGAAAACACTGGGGCTTGGGAACAGGCCGTATTTGCAGGGACAACACCTGAATATTTTCTGGGATGGGAGGAAGACCTAAGTGTTATGATTTAGAAATATCCTCAAATCCTAGGCAGCAGAAAGGAAAGCAAATTCACAGAAGACAGAGCGATCTGCCAAATATCAAGGACAAGGAGAAAATTTTAGAGGCTCCCAGGGCTAAAAGGGACAGACACACAAAGAAGGAATAACCGTGTGCCACTGTGTGAATCTCGTCAGTAGGCCAGATGTCAGAACACAGCGGGGTAGGACCCGCGGTCATTGCACTGGTCCGTACAAATCGAGGACAGACAGACACATGCAGGACAGAAAGCCCAGAGGGAGAAAAGAGAAGAGAAGTGGGCTTTTGACGCAGGCAGGACTGGGGAGCTGAGTCAGGAAGTGGTAGTCATAGAATCAGTTAGTGATGGAGAAAAACATAACCAACCGTCTACCCCATACAACTACCATCATTTGATTCAAGAGCTAATGTTTTAAGATAGCAACAATACAAAATGTGCTACATGGTACACATAAAGGAAAAGTGTGTTGGACATTGATGGTGGTTGCAGAAGTGCAGATCCGGACAACACGTTAGAAAAGCAGAGATGGTCTTAAACGTTCACATCTGTTCTGGGGACGAGGAGAGTGGCCAGAGAGAGCAGTGGCAGGGACACAAACGTGAGGACACTTCCTGAGAGAGTTCAGAAGTGCATATCAAGCATGATGGAGGGTCCGTCGTCCTTGACCCGGTAAGGCCAGGCTGAATCATCTACTTTAAAGAAACAACAGGAAAAGGAAACAATGATCTATGCATGAGGATGCTCATCACCACCTCATTTGTGCTAATGAAATCTGAGAACAAGCACAATGGCCATCAGCACAGAGAGGTCCTCAAATCAATAAAGGGCAACGAAGCAACGGAAGATGACACAGTCAATGTAAATGGTTTCCCAAGAGTTTTTAATAAAGGAAAATGAACAGACGGTAACGTTAAGTGCAAAAAAGCAGATTACGTTACGGGAGACAGAAGACACTCGCAAGGTTATTTGAAAGGGCTCCCAGCTGGTGATGTTTTCGGGGTCGGCTTTGAGGGGTCCGTGGTGGGGAAACTTCCAGTCCCCTCTACACTTGTCTGCAGTTTCCAGCTTTCCTCCTGCAAGGAGAACTGTTTCGTAAGTGCCACGAAATAATGAATGTTTCAAAAACTTAGAACCCCTCTAGGAAATGACCCTTTGAGGCGAGGTGCCCTGTGGCAAGGGAATCCGTATCACAAGGGGTCAGAAATCTTTCTCAGGGGAGCAAGGATGCCAGGCGGAGTACTTGTGAATCGGTGATTTGAGGACAGTCTCTGTTCTGGGACTCAATGACACATGGTGAGAAGATTCTAGAATATGAAGTGCCCTGATCACTGAGGTCTCCACCCTCGAGCTGTGCTGCCTGTCACCTTCCCTTCTTCCCACGGAGGACTCAGACTCAAGTCCGAGAATCGCAGCCACTGCACCAAGGCTGCCAAGAGGGAGACCAATTAGTACAAAGTAAATATTTCTCTAGCAGGAAAATGGATGGAGGCCACCGGAGCCCTCCTCAGCAGGCAGAAGGCACAAGGTTTCCTACACCCTGGTCCAGCCCCAACCAGAGATGAAAGAGAGGAGAGAGCATCCCGCAAGCTTCTGGGCCAGCGCCGACCAGGCAATTAGCCCTCAACATTTATTTATGGAGCTAATTTTGCACGTATTGCTCCCATTTCCGTCTGCAGATAAAAAGCAGAGATAACCAGCTTGGCGCTGGACGTGGACGTTTCGTGAGCCCTGTGCAGGGACCACCGGCTTCTCAGTGGGGGTCAAAGGATTCCACTCACCACTAATCCCCCTGAACTCCTTCTCACCACCGTGTCTTCCTCCGACGCATCTGTGGACAGGATATTTATAGGGTTTCAACCATTTCTGGGAGGCACTTCGAAATGAAAAATAAGGCAGAAGGGATGTAGTTTTCTCCTAGGGGCTTGTGGTGGCCATTCGCCATCCGTGTCCCACTGCGCCTCCCCCAGCCCGACACATTTTTGTCACCAATCACTTGCCTGAATTCCACTGTCCCTGAGATCATTAATAATTAGGAGCAAGGCACCGCTTCCCCAAACTGTTGGCTATCTCTCCAGCAAATACGGGCTTCTAGTTAGTGTTCTTGGGGCTTCCCCAAATATCTGTGCAGAGAACAGACGGGCTGCCTGCTCACATCTGGGGGACTACTGGGAGGTTGAACATTTATAAGGACTTGTTATTATCAAATGTCCTCACCTGTCTTTATACCTGCCGTTACTAGCATTAGGGTAAAAATAACAAACAACAGCTCATACCTTAACAACGGGTGGGTCAGTAGCTCATGAAACCAGACAGAGAAATAGATTATTACCTAATATGTTTTGAGATTTAAAGTTAACTTTGTTGTTTTAAGAATTTAGAAGGATGTTTTTCCTGCTCAAACGATCCTAGGTCAGCTTCCTCTAGAAGTGTTTGGGAGTCCCCCATACCTATTGTATTGCCTTGTTCAATTAAACCACATTTAGAAGAACATGAAATGAATAGTTAAGTCAAACATCCTTTATTAATCAGTGCCACAGTGAGGTCCTTTCACACTGTTGAAAACATGTCTCATGGGACAGACAGATTCATTCTCTGCTGCCTCTCTCAGGACGTGGGATCAGATCCAATAACTTGAGAAAATAAATATGGCGATTTTCCTATAAACCCTAAAAGCTGGTTTGCATTAGCTTTGTTGCATTAAAAAAATAAAATACAAGGGGCTTTAAACACATAGTGGCCTTGTTCTTTAAAACAGGCTGGAAAAAGCTAAAGTCCGAGAGGATCGGCAAGGATGGCAAGCCAGGAAATGTCACCATCATCAGTCAGTTTAGGTGATTGAAAAATTGGCCCCTGCTCCTCTATGGGTGCGTTGTCAGCCCCACGCCAAATAATCCACGTGTGGAGGGGAGGCCTTTTATCTTCTATTTTTCCAAAATGCGCATGGAGATCTAGCTCACTTTCTGCATCAGCTGTGTCTCTGAACAGTTGCTAATCATTTTGGGGTGGTTATTGTTATATGCAAAATTTATTTGGAAAATGATGGAGGAACTCTTTGGAAGAGCTACTTGAAAATTTAGTCATGAATGGGTTTTTTTGGGTAAGATTTTGTTTACCTATCTATCTATTTATGAGAGAGGAGAGCACAAGCCAGGGTGGGGGAGGGGCAGAGAAAGGGGGAGGGGCAGACTCCCTGCTGAGCAGGGAGTGGATGCAGGCAGATCCCAGGACTCAGAGATCATGACCTGAGCCCAAAGCATATGGTTCACCAACTGAGGCCCTCAGGCGTCCCAGTCCTGAATGTTCTGTAAAGAAGGGTCATCTCCATGGAAAGCGGTCCCGCTTGGGATTGTAAGTACTTTTGAGCACTTGCTACCTGTCCTGGGAGGCAGGTGCTCGGGAGGGCTGGCTTATCTCAGCTCTCCTAGTCCTCCCCCTGCAGGATTCCTGGGACCTGCAGAGCATGACCCTTGAGGTCCTTGACTGTGGGATTTCTTGGGCTGCCAGGGGCAGGGGAGCCACTTGGTGGCACAGGGGACTGTTCATATCGGCAGGCTGGACATATTTGGGACTACAGATGTGCTGGGGCTCTGAGATCTCTTCTTGGCCCATGACCTTGGCATCCTGGGAGATGCCACATTGTAGAGATTTCTCTATGGTGGCAGAGATGGCTCCATCCCAGTTCCACACCCCAATGAAGTAGCTCTAGAAATCTAAGAGTGATGCATTTATACCCGTGGAAGAGCAGGTGGCCACGATGTCAGGTAAGGGGTGACAGCAGCCCCAGGGGTGGGGAGCACTCATGGTCTTTGCTTTCCCCTTTCTCCTGCTTCACAAGTCTCCGCTGCTGATGGGGCACACACAGGTGGTGAAGCCCACAGGTGCTCTTGGTGCTATCTGCACATGCTCCTGGCTGGAGTTCAGAGTCCCCACCTCGCCTCCTCCAAGGTGACCGCAGAACTCAGTTCCCTGCAGTGGAAGGCCCTAGCCCTCTGCTCCTAGAGGAGGCAGTTTGCCAAATGGCCATTTGCAGGAGAATCTTTCTGACCTCTGAACCGTTTGCTCCAGGGCTCATCTGGTCATGTCGGGCCCACGCAGGATAATCTCCCTTCAGACAGGTATGGCCCATTCTCAGGAGGAGGATTCACAGTGTGGACTGCAGGGGTCCTGGAGCGACACCAGGGCTCTCCCCACCTCCTCTCTGTGCCCAGCAAGGCTGTTTCAGAGTAGCTGCATTCTCCCTGGGCGGCTCGGGGCTCCGAAGCAGCGCGGTCTGCCTATTTGCCCTGCCCCTGGTTCTTCCTTCCTGATGTGCCGAGTCTTCCACGCTCTTCCGTGTAGGAACATCCTTCTAGAGTTGCAGTCGTGGCAATGACTGCCTTAGTCTTCCTTCACCGAACCACGTCTTTGTTTCCCCTCTGTTCCTAATGGATAATTTTGCTGGAGGTGAAAGTCGGGGTTGACGGTGGTTCTTGTATTTCAGTCCTTGCTGGTTTCCACAACTTCTGTTGAGATGCCCTCTGTCATCCAAACTCTTTTTCCCTTGGGTGAGGAATCATTTCCCCTGCCTGGTTTGAAGATTTTTACTTTGTCCTTAGTTTTCTGGAGTCTGGTGGTGATGCATTTTGGTGTGGGGCTCTTGGAATTTTTCCTGTTTGGGGTTTGTTCAGCTTTTAAAATCTGCCGATAAAGGTATTTTGTCAGATTTGGGAAATTTTCAGCCATTATTTCTGTGAAGACTTTTTCAGGCTCCCCCTTTTTGCTCTCTCTTCCCAGGTGTTTTGTGCCACAAATGTTCGATCGCTTGGGGGTCCCTGAGGCTCCATGGCAGCTGCTTTTCAGTCTGTCTTACTCTCTGTGGTGTGGTTCAGATCGGGGGATTCCTCTTGTCCTCTACCAGGTTCCTGGGTTCTTCTGTGTGCTCTCCTGCGCTGTTGAGTCCTGCCACGGGATTCTTTATTCCATATTTCAGTTACTATATGTTTCAAGTATCAGTAAACTTCATCTTATCTTTCTTTAAATAGGTTACATATAACTTTCAAGCTGTTATGTTTCTCACCACGCCCTTCTATCCCATATTGCAAAGCCCCCTTGCCTAAGGCAGAAAATGCCTTTTGGTGACCATCTTGCACTTGTAAACATTTTTTTTTTCAGTAAGCTCCGTGCTGAGCTTGGAGCCCAGTGTGGGGCTTGAACTCACGACCTTGAGATCAAGACCCAAGCTGAAACCAAGAGTCCGATGGTCAATCAACTGAGCCACACAGGCATCCATCAAATACTAAAAGCCACAGCACCCCAATCCAGAAATAGTACGGATTCAGAAGGGGTTGGCTCCACCTCCCTCTCCAGAGAGCTCTGATTCCTGACCCCAGCACGGTGAGCCCTTGGGGCTTCTGCTAAAGGATACAAGAAGGCTTCCTCCAGTATGGCTTGGTGATGAGATCAGGCATGAGGCTTTCCCTGCTACTGTTAGCGTTGGTCTTCATTTAAAGATCCCAAAGGTAGAGGCTGGAGTTCCGGGTAGAATCTCTTTGGGGTTCCGGGTGCCTCCTGGCCAAATGAAGAGTCCCGGATCGTGAGACAAACTTTCTTTGGTTTGCCAGACTTAATGATCAAAGTGGCTGATGCGTCTCTACTCCAGTGCTCAAACAGCCACATTTTAAATGCTAGCGTGCGAGTGACCTTTAGCTGCATGTCCCGAAACCGAAAGCCTGCTATATTTTGACATTATCCACCGACTCGCTGTCGCAGGACTTCTTGTCTGTCTCCTACAGCCAACGTGATGCACTCTAATGATAGAGAGATTTTCTTCCTTCTCTTTCTTTCTCCCTTTCTTGCATTCAGTCATCTGGAAATCGGAACAAGAAAGTTCTCCAGTTAACTTTGCTGCATCTGGGTGCTAGTGATTCATGAAGAAGCAGCCTCGTTCTGGTTCTCATTTCAAGCGATGTTTACAAGGAGTTTAAGTGGCTGCCTCTCAGGGATTTCTCTTTAATATATAGCCACTTGCTTCTCACAGATCCCAGCTTCTCCTTTTAAAAGCAGAATAACATTTTCCACAACCATATCTTAGGAAACACTGGAAGGATTAACAAAGCCCCTATTTGCAAATCAATTTCAGATCGACTGGTCCGCAAGTATAAGATGTTGTTACTTTATTTGCTAATTAAAACCATTTCCCTAAAATTTTGCTTTCCTGCCTAATTTGAATAACAAAGAGAAGCAGAGATAGAACCACATCTGTTGAATCTTCTCAAATATTTCTGAATGCGGGGTGGAGGGAAAACATGAGACACCAAGCGCATGACGCACAGACACTGAGGAAACCATCCATGGGCTGACTGGCAGATGGTCAAAGCCAAACGAACAAATGTGTTTCTATTTCTGCCGCAATTAAGCCTCAACTCCCCAACCTCAAGTGCAGCCTGGGACCTCGTGTTTGCTTCTCTTCCTTTAGGACAGGACTCAATCAGGGCTGTCGTGGTCTGTGCTCACAGTTTAATACCCCTTCTTCCTTGTCTCCATCCTCAACTTCAATTTTCAGCTAAAAAAAAAAAAATGCCGATTACGTTAGCATGTCCAAGGATCAAACAGAGAAGGGAACAGATGGACACACAACAGATTAGTGTTGTTAGCAGGAGGTCAAACCTAAAACCTCTTTAGATGGTCTTGCTGAATATAATTTTTTTTCTGAAGGCAATTTTTTTAAGGTCTTCAATTTAAACAGTGCAGTTCGTGATTCCCTATTGCCAAGTAAGCCAACAAATGTACTTTGAGGCTTTTCATTTCAGCCACTTGGCACTGTAGACACAAGTGTCCTACCAGACTCATCTTTTGTGTCTTGATCCTAGTCATCCCTGTCTGAGTACAGAGAGGAAATGCTGCAGACCTGAGAACGACCAGTTTCTCTGGTCTCATAGACACACCTGTGTGGTTTCTGTATGAAGAACCCCCTTTCTGGAAGCCAGGGTGCTGAGTAAACAGCCCTGGACAGAGGGTTAGTCCTCACCACTTGGTTGTTCTGTTTTGAAGCCCAAATACGAACCCTCCAGAGGGCAGCTCTCTGGAGGGGCAGCCATAGACCTCGGACATGGTTGACCAGCTCTCAGGCCCAAGAGTTGGAGCAAATGGGGACAGCTGGATGTGTGGGAAATGGGGTGCATGGGCCAGGGTATGCTTGTGTTTGGTGCTCAGCATGCTCTGTCCTGCCTTCAGGTGGCAGCAAGAAGTCCTACCTCCCTCGTACTCCTCCTACTGGTAGGTGATTTGCGTGAGACTGACACCCTAGGTTTCTCCATCCTGCCACCCTTGGTTCCAATAAGCATGCCTCGTACGCATCTGTCCTTAACCCCAGCTTTCAGCCTCACAGCCTGTTTGTCCCAGGTCCTGCTGAGACCTCCTGAGTCCTGACCACAGAGGTCATTATTACCATTGTTTTACCACTGAGTGCAGCTCCCATGCGGGACTCTTTGCCTACAGCTTCTTGTGACGTTCGAAAGACTTCTGCATGGGGGGAGGAAGAAGAGATGGAGGGAGAGGACGAGGGGAAGATTGGAACATTGGTGTATATGGCAGCTGGGTAATTTGTGCTGGAAAGCACGTGGAGACCAAGGCTGAGACCAAGTCTTCACACTTCTGTCCTTTTCTGCTCACCCTTCTGTTTCCTTCCTCTGCCCCTGCATCCTAGTCTCATTTAGGTTCATTCACCCTTGCTCCTTCTGCCCCAGGCTCTCATAGTATCATAGCACCTTCAGCCAATACCTCTGTTTCCAGAAGTTCCTAGTCTAAACCCTCCATCCCGCATTACCAGAAACAATTCCTTCTCAAAATCTTTAAACAATCAAGCTCAAAATCCTTGGCCCAGCATCCTATCCCTCCCCAGTCTGACCCCTTCCCACATCCTGACCACTTCCCCTCAGCTCCCGACACGAACCCTCCCTCCCAAGAGATTGTTCGACTCATTATCCTGAGGACAGCTCTCGCCCCTCCATCGTGTGCCTCGCCTCATACAAGAAACCACAGGCTGCCCCTGTTCCTGGAGGATTTCCCGGCAGTCCTCACTCTTGCGCACGTCCTGCCCACCCTCGAGAACCGGACCACTCCCACCTTCTGGAGGAGCTGTCCCTGAGCACTCTGGACACAGGGCTTTGGGCATGCACTGCCTGCATCCCCCCGTGACCCTTCAGGTGTGTCTCATGATGCTCTTGCCATTCTTGCCAGTCAGTTTGAGCAGTTGCTGAAGTCAGGAGGGATGTCCCCTTCTCCGTCCTCCTGACAGTGATTTCTTGGTCTTCTCTTTGACTCACTCAGCCTCCTCTCACCATCCTACCACTGGGGTCCTCAGTTGGCCGCTTGGGACCGCTCCCGTTATCGGTGTTCTTCCTAATGTGCTGGCCACGCCAGCTGGGTTCCAGGACTCTCCTCACTCTTTCCATCTGTCCCAGGAAGCCTGTGTTCCCTGGGGTCCCCTGAGCCAAAGAGATGGGACCCAGGCTGATGGAGGTCTGAGCCCCCCGCACATCCCCCTACCGGCTACCACAGCAGGAAGTGACCCCTGCTCCATGGGCTGAGCAGTTGGGAGTCTCCCGTCAGTCTCCCCGCTCTGACACTCCTCACCTGGCAACTGGAGAGGTTCTCAGCCCTGTCTGGAAGGGAGCTGTGAGGGTGGAAGGGGTCTGCACAGGGGGAACTGGCACTTCATGCATGGACGGGGCTAGAGGACGGCCTTGGCTCTTGCATCCCTCCTACGCTCGGAGTTCACAATCTCTTTGAGGTTACAGCACATCCTTGGCAAGAGTTCTGAGACAGCTGCAGGCCAAGTCAGCATGGTGTCTTCCTCGATGGGTTTCTGATGATGCATCAGTCCCTGTGGACGTCAGAATCATCTCCTCTTGCTGATGGCATTTCGCAGCAGTGAACCTTGGGAAAGCAGACTGAGGGATTACGGAGGGCTTCCTCTGGGCCTGGCGCTGTGCAAGCCAGTCACACGCGTCCCTGCATAAACCCAGGAGGCGCTGGACATTTTGCTCCCCATCCCCCACAGCCCTAAAGGCAGAGGGCATGGCTACAGCACTTAGATCGGACCAGTGCTCTCTGGACCAGTCTCTCTGGCGTCAGCTCAGCCACTCTCTGGACTGCCATGGTCCAACTAGATGTAGGTTTTTCTTCTAACAAGGTGAGCCAGAGAGACCCCACATGCCCTTGGCCCCAAGGTCAATGGGGAATCTGATGACATGAAGTCCAGATAAAATTATAAATGTAAGTATGGGAGAGTTGGGCAAGAGTATGTATCTAACAGTGGCTCTTCCTTGGGAATAAGGAACAAGATGGGGACATGACATAAAACCAAGAAAGTGAGCCACACGCTGTGAAGAAGGATGATCTGATCAAATTTGGGGTTGTGTGATACATTGTGGTAGTGTGGAGTTATCCACTAGGGAAGGCCTCCAGGGCCTAAGGCCTGGGTGAGGACATCAACCAGGCACCACATTCAAGAGGAATGAATCCAGAAGAATCTGGATGAATCCTGGCCTTCCTCTGTTTATTTGTCTGTTTCTTTGTCATATTGTTCTATTTTCTCAGAGATTTTCCTGACTTTTACTATCCAAATACCCTGTTGAAATGTCTTTTTCAGGAATCGTATGTTGTTATTGTGTTGCTTTATTTTCTAAGATCTCACTTCCATTCTCTGTTCCTTTTTGAAATTGTCTTATTCTTGATTCAAAGATGAAAAAAAAATTCTCACTCTGAAGACAGAAATTATTTGTTAAAATATTTTTATTCTCTAAATTATTTCCATTTCTTTAAGTAGTTATGCTTTAGAGTTCATACTTGGGTTGGCATTTTAAGCCCCTTGTCCTCTATTTCCTTCCTTAAACTTCCAGATAAAAGGTCTCTATATTTTTTAAAAGTCTATGTTTAATGTCTGGGTCTTAAATATTTTTGTATTCTATATGTAACTGTATCTAGTAATAAATAAATAAATAAATAAATAAATAAATAAATAAATTTTTAAAAAGGACTGGTCTATACCATACCGAACTGACTTATTTCCAGTCTAGATGTAGCAGGTCTAAGCTAAAGTGGTAAACTGAATTGGGTTATAGTGGCTAATATTAAAATGATGACTGGGGATTAATTATACTGAATATAATTCATGCTGTGGTTCAGTTCTGCTCATATTAACTAGATTTTCATGCAAGAGCCACCATCAACGTGCGGTCATATCCTAACTCCCCACAGTTCACAGGAAAGCCACCCTGCTCCCTCAGGTGCACCCGTTGGGAGACACACTGCTTTCCACAGAGTTTGCACATGCTCTGTGGCCCTGGGACCCTGTCCTTTAATGGTGGTATGTCCACTGCATTCAAAACGTGAGAATCTATCCTGCCCTTAGGCTGGGCCCTCCCTGGAGAGACCATGACCCAGACAGAGAAGCAGAGGATTGGAACTCCTCTGAGGGGACAGAAAAAAGGGCTGACTTGTACCTCCAGCGTGCAAACATTATTCTATCTAAAACAAGGAATCGATCCAGATGTATGAAGCTTTTCACTCAAAATTGTGGGAGAAACTTAGTAGTTGGGAGACCTTGGGTCAGACTAACTCCAGCTTTTCCTGGCTATGTGAGTTCAGGAAAGCAACTTACTCTCTTCAGGCCTTTCAAAAAGAAGGATTTAGATCAGCCCATCCTCTCTCTCTCTCTCTCTCTTTTTTTAAAAAATATTTATTTATTTATTTGACAGAGAGAGAGAGAGAGACAGCAAGAAAGGGAACACAAAGTGGGGGAATGGAAAGGGAGAAGCAGGCTTCCCACAGAGCAGGGAGCCCAATGTGGGGCTCGAAGCAGGGCTCGATCCCAGGACACTGGGATCATGATCCGAGCCAAAGGCAGATGCTCAATGACTGAGCCACCCAGGCGCCCCAGCAGCCCATCCTCTCTTAAATGCTATGATGCACGGTGGTGACTTAGGGAAGGGATGGCACGAGAGAGGGACATGGGGCAGAATGTTCACCCTGGCCTCCAGATCTCTTTGATTTCCAGGAATCCAGTCTTTCTATCTACAAGCTCTCATTAGTCACCAAGACTTCCACAGAAAGAGGGGCTTATCAAGAGCTTTAGAAAGGAAGCCAGGAAGTCACAATTTATGTCTGATTCCATCCTCCTCTACGATCGACATCCCTTGTTGGTTCTTCAAAGAAGACTTTGAAGACAATTTTTTTTTAACATCTTAATTTGCCCAAAATGGAAAGAATGATCTCATTAGATCCAGACTTGTGATTTCTCTTCAGGTTCAGTGGGAAGGATAAACTAGCTCTTTGGAAACAAAGCCCATTAAACACACACACGTTCACAAATAGTACACCAACATGGGCAGAATCCTTGTCATTTAATTCTGAATAAACGATTCTGGTCCATATTGAAGACTTTCATAAAACGATGCACATTGGACCCCCTTTCAAGGAGAGTTTAATTAGCATCTACATGGTAAGTGTTTTGGTACCTTCTGCTGAGGGTGTGGAGCACAGGTTTTGCCTCTAAGAAGCTCATAGCCCTGTTGTGAAGACGAGATCGTTGAGAGTAATCATGACAGTCCCAATAACAGCAGCAGCTAACACTTACTGACACTTATTGGGCATTCGCTCTGCATTCGGCTCTTCCAAGGCATTTCTGGGATTCGTGAGATGGCTGGCACAGGCCATACTGGTTGCCATTCCATCCCTCTTTGCTCTCATTCAGTGTCTTTGGAAGGGGCTGGTCCTCATTTAACCACTGACTGAAAAGACATCAAATACAATCTGAGTCCCAGAGAGGGGAGGAAGGGGTTCTCACAGTGGGCCCAAGGCTGACTCAGGGCTCTTGTCTCAAAAAAGCTTAATGACCATGGGCATTTCAGCTTTTTACAGGGGGAGCAACCTAAGAACTCTCCAGAGCCACCCCGGCATCCTAACCTGCACAAAAGTGTGGCTTCCGCCTGCCTCTTACCAGGCTGCCTGATACCTTTGCAGCCTATAGAGCTGGCGGGGAAGCCACCTCTAAGCAGTGATGAGGCTCACATGACCACACGCAGGGCAAGCATCCCTACAGCCTGGAAAATTCATTGTCCAGCCATCGTGGATACATGTCAGATCTCGACAAGACCCATCCCTTCCGCGTTGAGACCCTGCTGACAGGTCTTCATGCCCAGTTGGTCTCCTTTATTATTTTAATTGAATCTCCAACCTCTGAAGTTAACAGGGTTTATTCCTTCCTATCCCTCAATTTTACACATCAGACAGCAACTCTGAATGTCCAAGCTAGAACAATCCGAAGTGGCTTTTAAACTAATGAGCAAATCAGATTTATTGGTGGCAAGAAATGTCACCACTTCCCTTACCCCCGGTCTTGAAATGTCCTGGTGATGATTTCCTAAATTATTCAACTAATGTGTCTGGAGGTTAGAGTACTTAGGACACAGCTGTCTAGGAAATAGGGAAACAGCATCGGAAAGATGTGGAGTTGAGTTTCTCTGCACCCTCACACCCAGCAAGACCAGTGCCTGTGCAACAGGAGGTTATGCTAGACCAGCCCAACCACATCTTTTTAGGCAGATTTTGATAGTGAAAGACTAATGAGGCTTCACTACCCATCTATCAGAATCATTGTCCTATTTGGATGGAGGTTACCAATAGATCCCTAGCCAGGGTGAACCTTAGATTAAGCAAATACAGCTATTAAGCAAATCCAATGGGCTGGAGGGACAGGGGCTCCATAGACCAGACCTCAACCAGAAAAGCAAACAGCATGAATGAGGCCACAGACACCAAAACCCTCAGCCCCAGCGCTTTGCACTTATCCTATGCTATTGTCCCAGAAGGGAACTGTATTAGTTTCCTATCACTGCCATAACAAATTACCACAAGCATAGTGGTTTAAAACAACACAAATTTATTATCCTACAGTTCTGGAGGTTAGAAGTCTGAAATGGATCTCATGGGACTAAAATCAAGAGAGTCAGCAGAGTTGGGTTTCTTCTGGAGGCTCTAGGGGAGAATCCATTTCCTGGCCTTTTCCAGCTTCTAGAGGCTGCTGCATTCCTTGGCTCATGGCCACATCACATCATCTGACTTCTGCTTTCATTGTTCTATTTTCATGTCTCTGACTCAGACTGCACTGCATCTCTGTCATAAGGAGCCCTGTGATTATTCTAAACCCACCTCAATAATCTAGGATATTCTGCCCATCACAAGACCTTTAACTTAATCACATCTGCAAAGGTTCCTTTCCACATAAGGTAACATATTCAGAAGTTCTTGGGATTAGGATGTGAGCATCTTGGGGGGGGTCATTATTCTGCTTCCATACGAACAGTGTTCTAATTTAAAGGATGATGGAGCCTCTTCTAGAGGTGAAGTTCTGTTAGTCCTAGGGCCCACTGTATGATCAGCTGTGGAGAGGGAACAGGGTCATTGAAGGAATGGCCTGGAAATCTCAAGGCAGTACGAGTGAGAATGAACATGAGAACAGTGTCTGACACCTACGTTAGTTTCACTCTTTCACACTTGTCTTACTCGTTATTTTGGTTTCTTGGGGTATATACCATTATCATTCCAATTTATAGAAAAATTGAGACACAAGTTTAAGTTACATGCTCAAGATTTTATCTGTCATAAGTGGTGGGGTCTGAATATAAATTGAGACCTGAATGTGAATCTGAAGTTCACATGGTGAGTTTAAATACTGCAGGATTATAGAAGCAGAAGTCTTAGATGATGAAAAAAAAAAAAAAAGGACAAGAAAAGGAAATAAAAGGTATATAGATTGGGAAGGAAGAAATCTGTCTTTATTTGCAGATGACATGCATATCAATTTAGAAAATCCAAAGGAACCTACAAAAACAAACAAACAAACAAACAAAAGCTCCTGGAACTAATAAGCAATTGTAGCAGGGTTTCAGGATACAATGGTAATATCCAAAAGTCAATCACTTTCTTATACACCAGCACTGAACAAATAGAATTTGAAGATAGAATTTAAAGATGCAATACTATCTATACTAGCATGCCCAAAATATGTATAGGTGTAAATATAATAAAATATGTATAATATCTATGAAGAAAATTATAAAACTCCCATGAAAGAACTCAAAGAACTAAATAATAAAGATATTCCATGTTCACAGAGAGACTCAATATTGTCAAGATGTCAGTTCTTCCCAAATTTATCTATAGATACAATCCTAATTAAACCTCAGCAAGTTATTTTATGGATATCAACAAACAGATCCTGGGGTTTATATATAGGAGCAAAAGACCCAGAGTAGCTGATGCAATACTGAAAAAGAACAAAGTTGGAGGGCTGGCACTACCCAACTTTAAGACTTACTATAAAAACCCACAGTAATCAAGAGTGTGGTATTAGTGAAAAGAAAAAATAGACCAACAAAATAGCAAACTCAGGAATAGAATCACATAAATATAAACAAATCTTTGACAAAAGAGCAAAGCAAAAAAATTCTTCAACAAATGGTGCTGGAAAAAAAATGACATCCACATACAAAAAAATCAGTCTAGATATAAAGCTTACACCCTTCACAAAAGTTACCTCAAAATGGATCATAGAGTCAAAGCAAAGTGTGAAACTAATTATTAAACTCCTAGAAGATAACATAGGAGAATATCTAGCTTACTTTGGTTTGGTGATGATATTTTAGGAATAACACCAAAAGCATGATCTGTGGAATAAAGAATTGATAAGCTGGACTTCACTGAAATTGAAAACTTCTGCTCTGCAACAAGGCAATGTCAAGAGAAAGAGAAAGAAGATAGGTCACAGGCTGAGAGAATATATATATATTTTTTAAGATTTTATTTATTTGTCAGAGAGAGTGAGCACAGGCAGACAGAGTGGCAAGCAGAGGCAGAGGGAGAAACAGGCTCCCTGCTGAGCAAGGAGCCCGATGTGGGACTTGATCCCAGGAAACTGGGATCACTACCTGAGCTTAACCAACTGAGCCACCCAGGCGTCCCGAGAATATATTTTCAAAAGAAGCATCTGATAAAGAGCTGTTATCCAAAATATATAAAGAACTCTTGGGACACCTGGGTGGCTCAGTGGGTTAGAGCCTCTGCCTTCAGCTCAGGTCATGATCTCAGGGTCCTGGGATCAAGCCCCACATCGGGCTCTCTTCTCAGCAGGGAGCCTGCTTCCTCCTCTCTCTCTGCCTGCTTCTCTGCCTACTTGTGATCTCTACCTGTCAAAAAAATAAATAAAATCTTTTAAAAATATATATATATAGAGAGAGAGAACTCTTAAAAGTCAACAATGAGAGATGAGAAAACCTAATTTTTTAAATGGGCCAAAGACTTTAATAGACACCTCACTAAAGAAGATGCATTGATGACAGATAAGTAAAGATGCTCTGGATCATATGTCATCAGAGAAAGGCAAATTAAAACAATAAGATACCACTTCACATCTGTTAGAATAGCCAAAATCTGGAACGCTGACCACACCAAATGCTGGTGAGGATCTGGAGCAACAGGAACTCTCATTCATTGCTTGTAGGGTTGCAAAATGGTACAGACACCTTAGAAGACAGTTTTCTCATTTCTAATAAAGTTAAACATACTCCTTTGTATTTCGCAAAAATAGATGAAAACTTATGTTCACACAAAAACCTGTACGTGAATGTTTACAGCAGCTTTGTTCATAATTGTAAAAATGGAACAATCAAGAAACCTTCAGTAGGTAAATGAGTTAATAAACTGCAGTCCATCCAGACAATTGAATATTATTCAGCACTACAAAGAGATGAGTTAAAAAAACATGAAAAGACCCAGAGGGAACTTAAATGCATATTACTAAGTGAAAGAGGTCAATCTGAAAATACTATATGATTACAGCTGTATAAAATTCTGGACAATGCTGAACTGTGGAGACAGTAAAAATATCAATGGAGGGTGCCTGGGTGGCTCAATCAGTTAAGCCTCTGACTCTTGATTTCAGTTCAGGTCATGATCTCAAGGTCATAAGATGGATCCCTGTATTGGGCTCTGCACTCAGCGTGGAGTCTGCTTGAGATTCTCTCTCTCCCTCCCCCACACCCCCAGCCTTCTTGCACATGCATACACTGTCTTTCCCTTTCTCTCAAAAATAAAAATAAATAAAAAAGGTCAATGGGGGACATGTGGGTGGCTCAGTCAGTTAAGCTGCTGCCTTTGGCGAGGTCATGATCCTAGGGTCCTAGGATCAAGTCCTGCATCAGGTTCCTTGTTTGGCAGGGAGCCCGCTTTTCTCTCTGCCTCTGCCTGCCACTCTGCCTGCTTGTGCGTGTGCTCTCTTTCTCTTGCTCTCTCTCTCTGACAAATAAATAAAAAATAAAATCCAAACAAAAACAAAAACAAAAACAAACAAAAATATCAATGGTTGTGGGGGGTGTTGGGGGGAGGGATAAGTAGGAGGAGCACAGAGGAGTTTTAGAAAAGTGAAAAGTACTGTGTATGACATTGTTATGGTGGATACATGTCATTATACATTTGTTCAAACCCGTAAAATGCACAACACAAAGAGTGAACCCTAATGTACACCATGGGTATTAGGTGATGGTGATGTGTCAGGGTAGGTTCAAAAATGATAAGTACCACAATGGTGGGGCATATGAATATGGGTGTGTCTATGCAGATGTGGGGCAGAGACATCCAGGAATCTCTTCCTCTCAATTTCTCCATTTTTCTGTAAGCCAACAACTGCTCTACAAGAGCCTTAAGATCATGAAAGTACCATTTCCATGGAAAGAGGGCATTTTCCACTATCACTCTGTAGTGGAATGACCCCACTGGAAGGAGCTATTAGGTCAAGACCCTCAGATACTGGAACTAAGCCTTCTGCCTGGGATGGAAAGTTCTGTAAAGC
Source organism: Neogale vison (assembly GCF_020171115.1). Classification (NCBI taxonomy): domain Eukaryota; kingdom Metazoa; phylum Chordata; class Mammalia; order Carnivora; family Mustelidae; genus Neogale; species Neogale vison. The sequence goes on from NC_058093.1 coordinate 45,494,336, forward strand.
CCATGATTCATGACACTAACAATTTCCACTGATTCCTCTAAGTTTAAATCAATCTGACAATGTGCATTCTCTGTTTCATGTGCTCTTTAGATCCAGTGTCTTCACAGGACCATGCTTCATGATGTAAGTTACAGACAATGCAAGGGTGTAGAGTATGATTAATGTGCCATGTGTCGGTGGAAGGATCAAAGGTGGTGTGTGTGCGTGCTCTAATATGGTAGGATGTCCTTTCAAGAGTTCAGGGCTCTGGGACTCCCTTCCCTACACAGAAGAGGAGGGGAGAGACAACCCTACTGAATGAAAGGAGGAACATTGACATGGCATGAAACATTTTCAAGATCCAAAAAGATAAAGAATGTTGGAATGAAGAGAAGAAAAGAGCCAAGGACAAGTATAAGCTGCCATGTGACTAGCACTGGCTACTCCCCTCTTTTTCTGGAGAGAAGTAAAGATTTATGATGGCTCCCAGGTCTTTGTAGAACCCAACTCAGAGGTGCTCTTCAGCATCCATGTACTTGGTCTTAACCAAGTGCAGACTCCAGGATAAGTCCACAAATGTGTGGGCCAGCTGTTCCACTCAATGCCAATGCCAATTGTGAAAGTTCTGCTGCTCTGGGCTCTGGATTCATTATGGCCATGCTGAGCCAGCCCATGAGTCAAGCCAGGAGAGTCCTGGCCACACAAACCAGTTGGAGAGTGGAGAACTGGAGAATGGAGGGCAGGGGACCAAGTAGGATACTTCCCCAGGTTGCTTCCAAGAGCAGAATTATAGCCAGGGAGAGTATGGTCCAACATTCAAGGACCTGCACAGTCATTGTTCAGGGTGAGGGTGGGACCAAGCAAGAGGCTGGGTGCCAGGAAAACACGGGAGAGGTCAGGAACAAGATCATGGTGCACCAAGAAGCTTTGAGCATGCCGGGAAACCCGATCCCTTAGGAGTCGGGTACCTGTTTATTATCCAAAAATGATCCTTTTGAGCATGAAGGGGAGTGCTGTGATATACACACTAGGATGTGAGTCACACTACTTGTGAGGTACTAGCCCTGTGCTAGCACCGGGAGTGGAAGGGAGAAACAATGACAGCACCGAGGCTCTCTGTAGGGATGTCCCTGTCTCCCCAACACACAGACAGAGAGAAATGGCTCTGTCCATGTGGGTTCTGAATAGCTTGAATGGCCTATGATACTAGGTTTTACCTGGGAAAGAATTTACACTTAGAAAATCCCAGGAATCCCACCTCTAAGAACTTACATATTAGCTCCCCTAAGGCTAGCAACATTATTCCAACAAAGAGACTTATCAAATGCAAGCTGAGAATAAGCTCTGGTGATGAGTGAACGAAAAGAGGACCCAGACACTTCTGCTGGCCACAGACGGCCATGGCCTGGTGAGGCAGCCATGCCATGCATCTCCACGTGCCTGGAACAGTGACCAGCTGGGGGATAGCAGCAGTGAGCCAGCAGTAGGAAAGGCCTGCAGGATTCAGTGGGGCATTGGGGATCCCTGTTTCAGCAGGGGTTGTAGAAAGCTGGGAGAACACGGCCTCCGCTCCAGCCACGAGAAGAAGCCAGATGGTCTAGGAGATCATAATTAGTCTTCAGTTCCTGGAGAGCTGAGGTCACAAGGCCATAGGGAAACCTAAATTCCAATGTGCAACAAGGCCCCCGGGAGAGTCGGGATACACAGGTGAATTCATGTTGGGTAAAGCATTGAAGGACATAGTTACCACATAGGTAGGCTGAAGGAAAGCACTGAAATTCCAGCATTTCTTAAATGACAAGTAAGGGTGTACTGGGTTAAAGGGTGGCTTCCCGAACCCTACATCCAAGCCCTGATCCCTGGAATCTGCTACCTGTTAGGTTTTACAGGCGAGATAAACACAACATCAGGCGAGGTAGGCACAAGGCAAGATTTATTAAAGGCACTCTCTGATGAAGTTTCAGGGCTCAGGAGAAGGGGAGCCAGGAAAGTCGTGCCGGGAGGAGGTGGGCATCCTCAGGCGAGGTTCTGCGACTCCGGAAAAGGGAGTCGGGGAAGTTGCTCTGGGAGGGGGTTGAGTGGGTCTTTTATCTAAGTTAATACAGGAAATAGGTTCACAGCCATATAAGGTATGGTATTCAGGGATTGAGGGGCTGGGGGAGTCTTGATGTTCTGGTTTCTTGCATAGGTATCAGGTTACTTGTGGAGACGTGACCTGGGCATACATCCTTATGGCAGGAGAGTCAAGGGTTAGGAAGTGGAGGGGGGGCTGGAAGATGGCGGCCTGGTGGTCATTTCTATTATTCCTCCTGCATTCCTGAAGCCGCCAACCTAACATTATCCTACTTGGAAGAGGCGACTTTGCAGGTGTAATAGCTTAAGATCTTGAGATGGAGATCATCCTGGATTGCTCAAGCGAGTCCTGAACCAAGTGACAAGTTTCCTTATGAGGCACACAGAGTGGAAAGACACCAAAGAACAGGGGACGCGGGGCCAGGGGCAGGGACTGGAGCTGAGCTGGGCACAAACTAGGGAGGCCAGCAACTGCTAGAAGCTGGAAGAGGAGCCGCATTGAAATCTTCCCTGAGTCATCTATAGGGAGTTCAGCCCTGACAACCCTCCATCTCTGACTTCTGTCCTCTAGGACTTTGAGAGAATAAATTTCTGGTGTTTCAAACAATGATATGTGGTAATTTGTTAGGGGGGGATTGCTAACTAGTACAACGGGCTTAGAATCCCTGGTACATCAAGGCACTAGGGAAGTCTGTGCTCACCCATCAGCTTTTTTCTATGGTTTTTGCCATGAATTTTCAAGAAAGATCAGGCCAAGGAAGGAGACCTGACAGTGTTCTCAGTGATGCACAGGTACAGATCTTCTGCCTGCCTCAAGGACCCTTCTCTGCCATGGGAAAAAAGCCAAGCCAAGGCAGGGTTAGCCCCCAGCACCCAGGAAAAGATGCCCTGCCTCAGGGGAGAGGAAGAAGCAAAGCAATCTTTCTCGTGGAAGCAAAGTGGACACTTCTTTTTTTATAATTTTTAAAAATTTTTTATTAACATATAATGTATTATTAGCCCCAGGGGTACAGGTCTGTGAATCACCAGGTTTACACTTCACAGCACTCACCATAGCACATACCCTCCCCAATGTCCATAGCCCCACCACCCTCTCCCTACCCCCCTCCCCCCGGCAACTCTCAGTTTGTTTTGTGAGATTAAGAGTCTCTTATGGTTTATCTCCCTCCCAATCCCACCTTGTATCATTTATTCTTTTCCTACCCCCCAAACCCCTCTCATTGCCTCTCAACTCCCTCATATCAGGGAGATTATATGATAATTGTCTTTCTCTGAGTGACTTGTTTTGCTCAGCATAATACCCTCTAGTTCCATCAATGTCATCGCAAATGGCAAGATTTCATTTCTTTTGATGGATGCATAGTATTCAAAATGGACACTTCTTAAGACCAATAAAAGCTGAGTTACTTAATTCCCCGTCTACTTGTGCTCCAAAAAATTATCAAAGGATGTTCTCCAGGCAGAAGAAGTGTGAGATCAACAGTCCCAGGCATACATTTGGATCTACACAAATGGATGAGGGATCTCAGAACTGGCCAAAATGAGTGACCATAACATTCTGTTTTAATCTTTTTCAAAGATAATCTACTGTCTGAAACAAAACAAGAAACAATATATGGTAGAATTTATAACACATGTAGAACCAAAATGCAGGACAACAAAAGTACCAACAGTAAGGGGATAAACTGGAGGAATGCTATTGTTGATGGCAGGCAAGAGACACTGCGGCAAAGTAAAGAAGTGTATTGTAAACCCAAGGATGCATGTGCAAGGGGGAGGGACCGGCAGGAATAAGCCTACTGTAAGGTAAAGCTGAATACACAAAAACATTTCATCACTCCCAAAGCAGGCAAGAATATAGGAACAAAGGACCAAAGCACAGATGGAACAGATAGAAAATAAACAAGATCTAGAATTAAATTCAACCATATGAGTGATTACATGGAATGTAAACTCTCCACCTAAACATCAGAGACTAATCTTGGAAAGAAAGTAAGATCGACCTACATCAAAAAAAAAGTGAGATGTATACATATACATTCTATACACACATATACACACATATATACACACATATATACACACATATACACATATACATATATACACATATATACACACTTATATGTGTATAGAATGTATATACATCTCACACATATATGTGTGTATATACATGAATATATATACATTCTATACACATATATGTGTGTATATATACACATATATACACACATATATGTGTATAGAATGTATATATATTCATGTATATACACATATACACACATATATGTGTATAGAATGTATATATATTCATATACGTGTATACATATATATGTGTGTATATATATTCTACACATATATGTGTATAGAATGTATATATATTCATATATGTGTATACATATATATGTGTGTGTGTACATATATATGTGTGTGTATATATATATATATATATATATATATTCTACAAGGAAAGGGATAGAAAAAGATATAGCATGGAAACACTAACCAGAAGAAAGACCAAACAACAGAGTAAGATCCATCACAAGGAGAAAGTAGAGTGAGTTCCCTTCCAAACTGGTCCATCGGTAAGTTCATCAAAAAGACATGGCAATTCTACGGGGCCCCGCTGACCGAGCTTCAAAATGCATCAACAAAAATCCATGAGACCTAAAATGAGTAAAGGACAAATCCACAGTGATGGTTGGGGATCTCAACTCCTCTCTCAGTAACTGATTGAAAAAAATACACCAAAATTCAGTAAGGCTGTAGAAGATTTGAAAATCACTATCAACCAACGAGACCTAATTGGGCACTTTTTAGAACACTTCACCAACATTATTTTGACGTGCACACGGGACATTTGCTAAGATAGAACATATTCTGAACCATGAAACAAAGCACAAGATTAAAAGGATTCGAATAGTATGAAGTACATTTTCTAACCACAATGTAGTTAACTCAGAAATCAATAGCAGAGCTATACTTGAAAAGTCCCCAATATGTGGCTATTAAGAAGCATGCGATCCTTAAGACAAAGAAGAAACATGAGATAAATAAGAAAAATAATTTGAACTAAAAAATGAAAATACAGCATATAGAAATTTGTGGGATGCAAATAAAGAAAGGCTCAGGCAGCAATTTATATCATTAACTGTGTATATTGGTAAAGAGGAAAGAAATCCACTGCCTACCTTTCCATGTTCCTGAACTGTGAGAAAGAGAAAGAGCCAATTACATCCTGAGCAGGCAGAAGGAAGAAAATAAAGATGACACCAGAAGTACACAAGATAGAAAAAGAAAAACAATAGAAAAAAACAATAAAAGCAATAAATTGATAACCACTTATCCAAACCAAATAGGAAAAAAGAAAGAAAGCAAAGTACCAATATTAGAAATGAAGTAGATTGGATGTGAATGACAGGGATGATAAAAGAAGGTTATTAACAACTGCGCAACCATAAAGTGTATAACTCAGACGAAAGAGAACAATTCCTTTAAAGACACAAGTTGCCAAAGTTCTCCCAAGAAGAACTAGGCAACCTAAATAAGTCTACATTGACTACAGAAATTGAATTTATCATCAATTGAATTCTTTGGATTCTACAAAGAAAAGCACAGGCCCAGGTAACTTCATGGACACATACTACAAACATTTAAGGAAGAAGACACCAATTTACACAATTTCTTCTAGAAGACACTTCCCAACCCTTCCGATGTGGCCAGTGTTGCTATGTACCCAAACCACAGGAAGGTATTATGAAGGAAAAAATGAACGGACCAATAAAGCACATTAGTTACAAAAATTCTTAACAAAATACTAACAACTTACATCCAGGTATATACAGAAAGGACAATATATTATGTGTAAGGACAGTTTACCCCAGACCAGAGATGCTGGTGGGTCCAGCATTTAAAGATCAATTAATGGAAAATAGATAAGTAATAATAGAAATCAATTAATGTAATTTGCAATACCAGAAGAGTAAAGAGAGAAAACAGTACCATCAACTCAAACAGGGAAAGAACATCTGGCAGAATTCAATGCTTATGCCTCGTAGACACTCTTAGAAAGCTAAAAACAGAAGAGAGCTTCCTCAACCTGGTGAGGACCTTCCATGAAACACCTCTACCTAACATCATACTCCACGACAAAAAGCTGAATGCTTCCCCCTGCATTTGGTGAAAAGGGAAGTTTTCCACCCATTGTTTTTTCAAGCATTGTGCTGAAGGTCCTTCTAGGGCCATAAGCATGGAAAAGTGATAAAAGGCACATAGATATCTCAATTGGTTTTAATTTGAATCTCCCTGATGGCTAGTGATGATGAACATTTTTTCATGTGTCTGATAGCCATTTGTATGTCTTCATTGGAAAAGTGTCTGTTCATATCTTCTGCCCATTTTTTGATATGATTATCTGTTTTGTGTGTGTTGAGTTTGAGGAGTTCTTTATAGATCCTGAATATCAACCTTTTGTCTGTACTGTCATTTGCAAATATCTTCTCCCATTCCATGGGTTACCTCTTTGTTTTCTTGACTGTTTCTTTTGCTGTGCAGAAGCTTTTGATTTTGATGAAGTCCCAAAAGTTTATTTTCGCTTTTGTTTCCTTTGCCATTGGAGACACATCTTGAAAGAAGTTGCTGTGGCTGATATCGCATTGAGATATCACCTTACACCAGTTAGAATGGCCAAAATTAGCAAGAAAGGAAACAACATGTGTTGGAGGGGATGTGGAGAAAGAGGAACCCTCTTCCACTGTTGGTGGGAATGCAAGTTGGTTCAGCCACTTTGGAGAACAGTGTGGAGATTCCTCAAGAAATTAAAAATAGAGCTTCCCTATGAGCCTGCAATTGCACTACAGGGTATTTCCCCAAAGATACAGGTGGAGTGAAAAGAAGGGCCATCTGTACCCCAATATTTATAGCAGCAATGGCCACAGTCGCCAAACTGTGGAAAGAACCAAGATGCCCTTCAACGGACGAATGGATAAGGAAGATGTGGTCCATATACACTATGGAGTATCATGCCTCCATCAGAAAGGACAAATACCCAACTTTTGTAGCAACATGGACGGCACTGGAAAAGATTATGCTGAGTGAAATAAGTCAAGCAGAGAGAGAGTCAATTATCATATGGTTTCACTTATTTGTGGAGCATAACAAATAGCATGGAGGACAAGGGGGGATGGAGAGGAGAAGGAAGTTGGGGGAAACTGGAAGGGGAGGTGAACCATGAGAGACTATGGACTCTGAAAAACAATCTGAGGGGTTTGAAGCGGCGGGGGGTAGGAGGTTGGGGGAACCAGGTGGTGGGTATTATAGAGGGCACGGATTGCATGGAGCACTGGGTGTGGTGCAAAAATAATGAGTTCTGTTATGCTAAAAAAAAAAGGCACATAGATAAGAATGAAAGTGTGAGAACTGTATTTACAGACAGCATGGCTGTTGATGTAGGAAATCCCAAAGAATTTACACATGAAAGCTCCAAGAACAATCAGTGAGTTTAACGTGGCCATAAGATGCAAAGTCAGTGTATCAAAATTAATTCCACATCTATATACTATCAATGAACAATGGAGAAACAAGAAAACTTAAAAGTTCTAAATAGTACGGTACAATAGTACTGAGCCAAAACACAGAACAAAAATAACTGCATGGGTATAAATCTACCAACACATGGGCGGGATCCATATGGTGAAAAGTACAAAACACTGACGAAAAAATAAAATAAGACTTAAATAACGGCAGATACACCAAGTTCATGTATTCAAAGATTCCATATTGTTAATATCTCCCTAAACTGAGCTGTAGATTCAATGTAATCCCACTCAAAATAGCGGTGGGCATTTTGGGGGGTAGGAATTCAGATTCTACAGTTTATGTGTAAATGGAAAGGACCTGAAATAACCAAGACAATTCTGAAATTGAGAAGCGCGTTGGAGGACTCCTACTGTCTTACCCCAAGGCTTACTGTAAAATGACGGAAACCAAGACAGTGTGTTATTAATGTAAAGAAAGACATATATATTCATAGAACAGAATAGAGAGTCTAAAATAGTCTCACACACATACACTCAATTGATTTTTGACAACTTCACAAAGAAACCTCAACAGGGAAAGAATAGTTTTTTTAGTAGTTGGTGCTAGAACAACTAGACATCAAAATGAAATAAATAAATTTAACTGTTACCTCACAATGTGCATAAAAAGGAACTAGACATGAATCACAGCACGGAATACCAGAATAATGCCAATAATAAAAATTCTAGGAGAATATACAGAAGACCTTTTTGACATTGTGTCAGACAAAGATTTCTCAGCTGTGATACAAAAAGTACAAACCATAAAAAGGGTAACAAATTTGACTTTATCAAAATTGAAAGCTTCAGCTCTTTGAAAGACTGCTACAAAAATGAAATGGCTGTCTGAAAGTTGGGAGATAAAATATTTGCAAAATAAAATTAAATAAAGGACAAATATCCAGCATTGATGGCAAAAAAAAATCCTTATAATTTAATAATGAGACAAATGACCCCATGGAAAATGATCAAAATATTGGAAAGGATGCGTGATCCAAGGAGACATACAGATGGCAAACAGTACATTAGAAGACATTCCTCAAGTCTGGGAATGCTTAAAATGCTGAAGGCTAGGGAGGAGCTCAGAGAGCTATGGGGATTTAAAGCCAAGGGACAAGGAGCCAGTGTGAGGGCACCCCAATGACCAGGGAGGGAACAATGGAAGAAATCACAGAAGCAACGGTAGTATTAGATTATAACCCACGGTGTCAAATAAATACCCTTCAGTCAGTACGAATATACACAAACATTTGAATACATAAATGAGGGAGAAGGAGCGGCTCTCCCTCACAGTGGAATTCTAATTAATATACGTACAGGACATAAAGGAAAGAGAAAATCACTATTCTGCAAACCATATGCTAACAATTGTTGCAGGCAAGAATCATGAGAGGTTGCTCGTTACTGAATGAAAACATGGATGAAAAATGGGATTGTGCCTCATCTCCAAGCATCTCCCCACAAGATAGTTACCCGTTTGCAAGGAATAGATTCCTTACAGAGGAAAAGTGACTCGACCGTGTAGAGATGGGGCGGGTGCCACTGGACTGAGGAATCAGATCAGTGCCATCCATCACTTCTGCAGTATTCTGGCCCCAAATGCACAAATTCAATCTATTCCTAAAGAAACTTCAGAAGGACTCAAGTTGAGGGCCATTCTTTAAAATAACTGACCAGAACTTGTCAAAAGTCTTGAAGTCAGGAAAGAGGAACTGTCACAGATTGGAAAAAATCAAGGCAATCTGACAGCCAAGTGTCATGTGGTAGGCAGCGGGACAAGATCCTGGATGAGAAGAAGAAAATTAGCGGGAAAACAGGGGAAACTTGATTGGTCTCTAGATTGGTGAGGTCCTAGTTTGTATTAAGGCTCATTTCCTGCTCTCCACAGTCACACTATGGTTCCGTAAGGTTAGAGGAAACTTGGATATGGAAGGCCTCGGGGACTCTGAACTATCGCAGCTTTTTTTTTTTTTTTTTTTTTGAACTATCGCAGCTTTTACGTGAATCCACAATTACTTCAAATTTGGCATGGAAAATGACAGCTGGTAAGAAAAAAATGCCAATTTCACCAGATCATGTAAAGATAAATTAAATCTACAGTGAGATAGTGTGAGAATGTCTCAAGTTAACGACTGACCACAGCCAACCCTGGCTGGTGAAGCTGCGGTGGAGGGATGGGCTTTGTTTTTCACGTTCTTATTGCGTTGAAACATGAGCAGGTAATTAATATCTACTTCTGCGCAAATGTTTCCAGAGGGGATTAGTGTTTGAATTGGTGGAGTCAGACATCAATCAGATGGCATTTCCCCCTGTGGGTGGGCCTCCTCCACTCTGCTGAGCACCTGAACAGAACATGAAGGTGGAGGAAAGAGGGGTTCACACCTGGTTGCCGCCTGTCTTCACACTCAGACTCAAACCACACCACCAGCTTTCCTGGGGGCCCCACGTGCAGAGGGCAGCCTTCATCACCGCCTTAGCCCACGTCTCCTAATAAATACCTTGATGCTTGTGGGTCAGTGTTCTGTTGCTCTGGAGATCCCTGACATGCAACATACATTATGCCCTTGTAGGATTCCTGCATTCCCTGTGTTGCAAGCCATTTCTGCCACCCAATCGCAGAATATTTTTATCACCCCAGTGGAAACCCTATGCCCATGAAACAGTCATTTCCTCTTCCTCCCTGTTCTAAAGTTTCCTAAAATCTAAAGGGATTCCTTTAATCAGTAGGACACACAGACAGAAATGACCGTCATGAAGGAAGAAGTCTTCACATTCACAAGAGCTAGAAACAGGAGGCAGGGCACTTCCCCTGCAGGGTTGGGGGAGCCCCAGGCTCAGCTAGGAGGGGAAGCTGTGGGCAAGAGCCTTTATAGTGGTTTTTGCAGAAAAGGCAAGGCAAGGCAAGGTGGGGTCAGCACATGGAGCGGGTTTCACCCTTCAGTACGCTCTGGATTATCGAGGTGGTTCCCTGCTGGTTGACGGCAGAGAGCAAGGGAGTCTGATAAGAGGAGCTGGGTCTGGGAGAGCACTCGGGTGTTTGGTTTGCTACAAAGGTGTACCTTCAGGCACGGTGTTTGATATCTTTAGGAATTAGCTCACTCTGGGAGGGGCAATTCTCTGTGTCTCCAAGGTCCCAAGATGTCAAAGCATCATAAAGTTCAGAAAATAAAAAACATCATTAATATACCCACTCCTCCCAAGACTGGACAACCACTAATCTTCTTTCCGTCTCTATGGATTTGCCTCTTCTGGGCATTTCATATAAATGGAACCATGCAGTATGTAACCTTTTAACATGATGTTTTCAAGGCCCATCCTTGCTGTAGTGTGGGTCACACTTCCCTCTTTTCTAAGAATGAATAATATCACTTGCATGGTTATCCCACACTTCATTTATCCCACCTCCCACCCACGGACATTTTTCCATATTTGGGCAATTGTGAACAATGCTGCTATGAACATTTGTGTACAAGTTCTTGTCTGAACACCTGTTTTCGGTTCTTCTGGGGTTAGGCTCAAAGGTAGAATTGCTGGGTCTTACGGTCATTCTACGTTTAACCTCTTGAGGAGTCACCAAACTGTCCTTCAGGGTACCTGTGTCACCCTACATTCCCACCAGCAAAGCATGAGCGTTCCGGTGTCTCCACATCTTTGCCAACATTTATTATGTTCCATTTTCTGACTGTGGCCACTCACAGCTGAATTTCTATATGTCGCTGGTGGGACCCGACAAACGATCCAGTCATTTTCAGTCATTTGGATCATTTGGCCATTTCTCCCAAAGTTAAGCATACATGTACACGGACCCCTGCAATCTCTCCTAGAAATTTAGCTGAGACAGAAGAAAAGTGTTTCAACAACAATTGGAAAGAAGCATTGTTCAATATCGCCAAAACCCAGAAACAGCCTGAAGGTCCTTTAGCCAGTGGCTGGATAAAGAAATTGTGGGGTTCTCATCCAATGGGGGTACTCAGCGATAAAAAGGAACAAGTATTGGTACATGGAACAATGTGGATGAATCCTAAGACCATTAGCCTAAGTGTAAAAAGCCAGATGCCAAAGGCTATAATATGTTCTATGTGATTTTGTTTTTATGACTTTCTGCAAAAAGCAAAACAGAAACATAAATTAGATCAGTGGTTGTTAGCGGGTGGGTAGAGGGATGCAAATGACTACAAAGGGCACTGAGGAACTTTCTAGAGTGAGAGAAATGTTCTTGATTGTGAAGGTGGTTCTACATTTTCCCAAAGGTATCCAATTTTAAACTTTAATAAAATGGGTACATTTTATTGTAGGTATGTTATGCCTTGAAGAAAAAACACAGTTGATTCAGTGAGACCCAATTCTCTATCCCATACTTGACACAGATTCACTTTCCTGCTTCAGTTTATGGAATATCCTGGCTGGCTGGCCAAGGGTCTCTGTGTCTCAGGACATTCAGTAAGGGAGTTAGAGGAAGTCCTGATCATAAGGGAAGACGGGTGTGGGTTTTTGTTTGTGTTTTACTACAGGTTCCCACCTCCTCAATTTCTCCGGCTCCTTCCCCTTCTCCCCCTTCCTCCTTCTTGAGCTGACCATTTTCCTGAAATTTGAACATTAAAACAAATGTTTGAAGACCCCCACTTCTTCTTGCATTGTTACTGATGAAATACAGAATATTACTTGTGGGGTTTTCCTTGAAGAAAATACAGTCGTCCAGATTCCTTATCCAAATAATTATAAACACGGAAAATCAGTGCAATCATTTTACTTCTCTTTAAATGGCAATTAAATGGCAATCCTCCACAGACCCCAAGTATGAGTAATTATGGCATAACTTGCTCACTCATGAGCTAGCAGGGCAAGGTAGAGGACCAATAGCAGTCATAGCTGGAAAGATAGAACACATTTTACATATGAAATATTCCTGTCTGGCTCAGGCACATAAAAGAGACACTTTCATCCTTTAATACTGGTGTTCATTAATTCTTCCTCAAGGGGAAAAAAAATTGGTCAAACAAATGAAGCTAGCTAGTTTCACTTTATTTTCAGAGTTTGGATAATATCTTCTGGGAGGTTAGGCCCGAGAGCGTTTTTGAAGAGGTGGAAGGAAAAGTCATCAGGGCCAGGGAGGAAAGACAGGATTATAGGGAGAGGCCGGGAATAGGCATGCCTCACACCCCTGACATGATTCTAGTGCCTTCCATTTTTCTCCATGAGGAGGAAACTGTGCACTTCCTGGCTTGTTATTCGCCTTTGTTGGTAGAAGATAAAACAATAAAGGAGGAAAATAGAGTCAAGTGAAATAAGTAAAAGCCTTTTAAAAAATGTGTAGCCTAAGAGAAATTGTCTCACCTCATATCCCCACGTAAACACACACACACACACACACACACACACATACACACACACACACAAGCATTTTCTTCTTTAAACAAGGACATCCCGTTGCTATCTGCCCTGATCACTTGGGAGAGCTCTGCACCCCAGCTCCCCACTGCTCTGGTGACCGCCACAAAAGAGAAACTTGCCACACATCCAGAAGTGATTTCCCCACAGGACTTCTTCGAGGTGTTTTAATATTTAAGATATCATCTGAGCTTTAACACAAAATTTTGATTCCAGGTTTATTCCTTCAAATATTGAAGGTCAAACCTATGTGTTTATTTTAGGTAAGCATTCAGGAACCCAAGTTGAAATTTCAACCAAGGAGTTGAAAGTCTTCTGACGAACATTTTAAAACATTTATATAGTCTTAATTTAAGATCTGCTAGAGCTCAAAAGTGTCATGTGGCAGACAGACCATAATTTCTAATTATAAAGTATTGGGAACGATAAATTCACATGACCTTTGCAAGAAAGTTTATGACCAGGTCACAACGGGGCAGGGACTTTATGAGGGGTTGGGGCCTGTGTGGTCACCAAAGGCTCCCCTGCACATTACTTAGACAGATTAAAGAGAATCACACTCCCCATGCCTTGGCAGCATCCCCCACCCTTTCTAAAACGCCACTGAACGTCGAAGTGTGACATGAAGCTTAAGTGCCCAGACAGGGATTTTAGTTGCAGAAAAGAGAACCTAGACATTGTTACATTAAGGAAACCTTAGGGGTCATTCACCCAACTCATTTTTTTCACAAGAGGGGAAAGTGAGTCCCACAGAGGGAAAGGGGTGTCATCCCCTAATCATTGACAGAACACAGAATCCTAACTCATCACCACCCTGCCCTGTTTCTGTCCTTCTGCACAGCCTGGTTGGGGTTGGCTTATAACTTTTTTTTCCTTATATGATAAAGCAGTATTTAAATGGCATGGGTTCCCATTCTCAGCTAGTCTATCTCAAAGTGGAAACATAATTATATACGGCAAGAGGAGAAATGGGTGTATGTCACCTCCCTAGTTAATTCCAAGCCTAACTTTGGGGGATTCACTGTCACACTGAGAAAAATAAAATCCTGCATCTTCTCCCTCTTAAATCCCCCCTGTCCCGTCTCCACCTCATCTCAGTACTGACATTCCTTGGTTCCCTGGTTCCATAGTTCCATAGTTCTCTAGTTCTGTGATTTCCTAGTTCCATGGTTCCCTGGTTCTGTGGTTCCTTAGTACCCTGGTCCCACGGTTCTGTGGCTCCTTGGTTCTATGTTTCCATTATTCTTTATTTCCCTGATTCCTTGGTTCCTTAGTTCCCTGGTTCCCTAGTACAGTGGTTCCTTGGTTCTGTGATTCCCTGGTTCTGTAGATCCCTAGTTCTGTGGTTCCTTGTTTCCCTAGTTCTCTGGTTTCTTGGTTCTATGGTTCCTTTGTTCCTTGGTTCCCTGGTTCTGTGGTTGCTTAGTTCTGTGGGTCCTTGGTTCTCCCTTGTTCCCCAGTTCCCTAGTTCCCTGATTTCCTAGTTCCATGGTTCCCTGGTTCTAAGGCTCCTTGGTTCCAAGGCTCTGTGTCTCCTTGGTTCCCTAGTTCCCTAGTTCTGTGGTTCCCTAGTTCCATGGTTCTGTGTTTCCTTGGTTCCTCAGTTCCCTGGTAGGTTTTTGCAACAGGCTCCTAGTTGGCTGTCCTTTTCAAACTGCTCTCAAAGCCAGAGTCAGCCGTCACCTCTTTCCTCAGAACTCTGCTTTGGTTCCCATTGCCTCCTTGAGGACATCTGAACTCAGTAACTTGTCCTATAAGACCCTTGAGAGTCTGGCCTCAACCTTCCTCTGTGGTACCTCCACACATCACAGCAGGCACTCCTTGCTCATCTGGCATATCTTCCAGTGGGAACTCCCCCACCTCCAGGGCCCGAGCTTGCCCTTCCGGTCACACCCATCGTGAGAGCAACCATATAACCCGGCTGGTTAAATAGGGTTCTCGGGCCCCAGGACACATAGAAAAGTCTAGCCAGTCAGGGTCCTATGCCTGATGTCTCTGCTGGAGCTGGAGGAGAGTACTCCATTTAATCAGCATTGCTGTCCCTGGTGGATACGACCCTGCAGTGCCTGTCACCTTCAGGCACAAAGGGCGTCCTTATACAGAGAGAGCAAGCTTCACACACAGAGGGAAGCAGAGCTGAAGGATGGAGAAGGAGAAAAGAGACACAACAACATTGAAACTCTTGGATCCAACTAAGCCTGAAGCTAGCCTAAGCCTGAGCTTCCTAAGTAGTGAACAAACAGATTCCTTTTTTTTTAATTTTCTTTTCTTTTTTTGGGGGGGGGGTCAAGCAGGTTTGGGTGTATTTTTGTCACCTGCAGCTCAGAGAGTGCTGGCCACTGAGCTCTGGAGCTCCCAGCCACAGGGATGTCCCTGCTGCAGGGACACCATTGCATGTCACCCTTGTGGGTCTTGACACATTTTCCTCTCTTTGTCTGAATGCTCTTCTCTCTCTGATGGTAAATTTACTCCTCTTTGCCGATGTGTTTCCTAACACCTCACACCCACCAGCCTCTGTCCCCAGGCTTCTCCGCAGTCTGGCTTATACTCTTCCATATCCCTCGAGTGGCCCCACTATGGACTATCTGTTGATGTGTCTCCTACTCTACTCCACTCCCTAGCCCTGTATTAGACACACAGGGATAATTAATTAAAAAGCTCTGTATTACTAATCTCCCATCTTCAGTTACTTTCTCCCCACAGTGCACAATGTGCGCCCTTACTAGGGTCGACCCAGACTAGGAGACCAGGCCAGGAGAGACAACCACCAAGAGCCCCGTTCCCTTTCCTGCCATCAGCCAACAGCATCTGCTGCTCTCCATTTGAACATGTGACGTTTGACAAGCAGAGGCTGGAGGTGGGGGGTGGGAGAGGAGAGGAGAGGGCAGAAGATGTGAGCAACAAATTTGAAGATTAGAAACGAACAGGGTGGGGCAGCAAGAACTTAAACTATTTGAGCGAACTTCTATTCAAAATATATTAAACAATGGAAATGAGGTTTCCATTTGGGAGATCAGGACTTGCATATATGTGTTGAATTTCTTGCAGGGGCCTTGGGGGGCGGGGGCAAAAGCATGCCTTTCTGACTTGTGAATTGAAGTTAAGGTCAATTAAATCCAGCCACCGCGAGGGCAGCGTCGGATGATAACCTTGCAATTCGGGCAGCTGTGAGGTTCCTGGTGGAGGAGGACAGGAAGACACGGTTGTGGGGACCCAGCACCCCTGGGCACACGAGTGCCTGTCAGTGAACTAGAAGCTTCCTAGGTCACTAGGTGGGGTTTTACTTCTGGCCCTAGCCCTCTGTGGGCCACTGGGTGTCCTACCCTGAGGGATCAGCAGAGAACACTTACCCACCAGAGCTGCAGAGACGGAGGGGGGCACAGGGCTTCCCAGCCACTGAATCTCCCTGGAGCCCTGTGAGGTACGCAGGAAGAGGGCTGAGCTGCCTCCCGCTCTCTGTACTTGCATTCAGCTTCTAAACACTGTTCTCCAGCAATTTCCAACTGAAAATGATGGCTGGCACATATGCGTTTATTTCTGCTCTCTCTTAAATCCACTGAAACTGGGCTAAAAGAATGGGAAAGGCGGGGGTGCCTGGGTGGCTCAGTGGGTTAAAGCCTCTGCCTTTGGCTCGGGTCATGATCTCAGGGTCCTGGGATCGAACCCCGCGTCGGGCTCTCTGCTCGGTGGGGAGCCTGCTTCTTCCCTCTCTCTTTGCCTGCCTCTCTGCCTACTTGTGATCTCTCTCTATCAAATAAATAAATAAAATATTAAAAAAAAGAATGGGAAAGGCAAAAACCCAGATCTCAGAGGAAACAGGAGAGCAGTTCATAGCGGCATACTTGGGCAGGTGGAAGGAGGCTGAAGGCGTGGTGTCTGACTCAGTGCACAGTGGAGGACTGGAGGCGGGAGCACAGGTCAGGGACATGGCCATGACAGCAAGCTGGCGGAGTCCCATGCAGAAGTACCCCACCTCTTAGCCAATGTCAAGAGCAGATGTATGCCTGGATCCCCTCCCCCATTGCTAAGAGGCCTGGTGCAACCCTGGAGGGAGCTGGGTGTTCCCTTGGAGAATTTGAGCCAGAGAAGCTTCAGATGGGGGTACCAGGCAGTGCTGAGACAAGAGGAAATGGGAAAGCCTGTATTGAAAACAGGGAATGTGTGGAAATCCACATTCTGAATGGTGAGAGCTCCTTTTAGGCCTCTTCCCTCCCTGGGTTCCAGGACTCTGGAACCCAGGCTGATGTTCCAGAGCAGGAGGTCAAAAACTCCTCTCTGGAGATAGGGCCAGTCACAAAGAAAACACTAGCAAACAGTGGGGGTCCCCCCAAATATGACCGGGGCCCCAACTGATCATCCTAAAGTAAGTCTACGAGCAACAAGAGGTCCTCTTACCAGCGTACACACACACATGCACACACATACACACAACTACGCAGATCTTACCTACATGCACATACACGCAAACACACACACACACACACATCCACAATACTGGTATGTGCACACACACACACATCTCTGCACACACAGAGCTGCCAATCCACTTTTTAATGTCAAACTCTTGAATCTGGGCTTGGCCTTGTGATTTGCATTAGCTCAGGGGAGATCAGCAAATTCCCTCCAGGCAAAGGCTTGAGAGCACTGTGGTCAGAGTCCTGAGTCCACAGCGAGAAGGAGCCTTCTGGATGGAGAAGTCACATGGAAGAGGGCTGAGGCGTGCTCCCTGAGAGCCTCCCTACCAGATCTGTTACTGAGACCGTCTTAAGCTAGAGCTGCATGGGAGGAGTGACAGAAACCCACCCAGCCCAACACCGCACAATCTGTCAGCCTGCTTGATTGGGAGAAGACGAAAACGGAAGGTGTTTTACATTGCTAAGACTGTGAGCCGTTAGGGGACAACAGAAATGAAACCAATGTGCAGCCTTCGAGAAGGTCAACCCTGTGGTTGTCCCAGGACAATTTCAGGTAGGCTCCTGCATGAGTCCCTGCACCGTGGCGGGAGGGACTACCAGCAGCCCGAGGGATGCGGGGATGGTGGGGAGAGTGAGCCCAAGCCCCAGGACAGGGGGTCAGATCAGTGACAGGGCATTCTGATTGCCAGCCTGGACAGCCTTCCAGAACATGGTTAAGACAAGCTTTTACAAAAAATGAAATGAGCCCTTTGGGGGTTCTGAGAACAGGAGAGCCAGACTTGATTGCACCCGCATGGCACCATTTAACTTGTCCGAGTACTATGTGCTGGATTTCCTGGGACTGGCTGCCAAGCCCAGCGGCCGGTGATGTGGTCGGAATCCCTCATGTTAGTTAGCACGGATGAGGTCTGCAGAATGGTGACGTAATCCCACCAGTCCGCCCTCATTTCTATCTGGAGTCCATCTGGGGAGCAGGACATTTCCTCAACTCTTCTGTTACTTTGAAGTATAATTTGGTAAGAAAGACTGGTTCTGTGCTTGACTCTTTCCCTTTACTTACCAATTTTCAGAATCAAGACTCAATTTCCCGTCCGCAGCCTAAGACGACCAGGAAGTTTTTATTCAATTAACGTTAGAAACTCACGAATTTTTACCATCTGATGTGTTCCCATCCATTGTAGTTTTGTTCTGGTTGATGCTTACCTGGCACCCTCTCTGGCCCATGGAGGCATCTTTTAGAACATTCTAGAGTCTGGCTATGACTCATCAGGCTGCCGGCTGTTTTCTTGCTTTCTGACCCAGGAAGACACTCCAGGCTTCTCGTGTACATGTTTTCCCCGGACCTGAAGTCGGCCATTCCTTCCAGGAGAGAACACAATCCGAACCCTGGTGGTTCTCCTTGCCACTGCATCCATCAACATTTCTAGATCTTTCCAGGGGCCAGGGCCAGGAAATAACACTGCTTGAGAGAAAACACATCACGAGTTTAGACTGATATTTCCAACAACTTTAGAATGACCCAGCCCTGCCTAATTTCTTTTCTTTCATATTTGTATCTCTTTTCTTTGGGGCTAGAAATCTTGATTCTTGAAGACAGCGACATAATAACTGACTGGCCTTAGCTCACAGTTTCAGAATGACAACAGCAACATTGTTACTAGAAACATGAATGTTGAGAACCTCTAAATTTTTTTTTTCAGTTCCCTTTGCCTTCCCAGTATGCAGAGTCCAATTACAGTGTTTATGGCTCTCTCCAGTGATTCCTGTGTGCTGAGCAGGCCACGGAAATGATACAAAATTAGGCATATTGTCCCATTCTGCTTTTGACTTTTAAGGTTTTTTTTTTTAAATTTAATTTTTAAATAGCTATGGAAAACATTTGTATGATTCCAAAGTCAAACCTATAAAACAAAGTTTATGCAGAAGAGCCTGGCTTGTGTCCCAGACCCCTACACCCTGTTCTCTCTCTCCCACCATATTTATGCCACGGTTGTTCTTCCCACTGTTGTTTTAACTGAAATTTGGTACATATTCCAAGTTAAAAAGCATCGTAATATGAGTTTGTTGCAAGAGCAACTTCGATGTGATCTTAAAGGCATCGAACTGTGTCAAAGGCCAGCGCTCGTCCACACTGCAAGGGAATGGCGTTAGTGATGTCAAGAAGAGGCACTCCCCGGGGAGAGCCCTAGTGTGCACCCTCTGGACCCCAGTCCAGAGGTGGGGTCTTAGGTGGGGTTCCTTTGTAGAGAACAGCCCACACTGGTCACTGCACTCAGGAAGCAACTTATTAGACGACAGGATAAAATTTCCTAGAGCTGAGTAAACAGGCTCCAGTCAGAGCTCACTTCCAGAACGTACAGCAGCCCTCGAGCTTCTGCTTTGCTTGCTGCACCAGGAACACAGCAGTTCCAGAAGCATCCTGAAATGGAGAAGCTGTTGCCGTGCCTGCTTGCAAAACTGGTACTCCTGCCCTAACTCTACAGACATCCAGGGACCATGGACTGTGCTGCCCAGCCAAACCAAAGACGTCCCCCAGCCCCAGACTAAAGAACAGGGCAGAGTGGATGGCCCCATTTCCCTACACAGCCCCTGAGAGTGGTCTTACCGACCAGGGCTGCCACAGTCTGAGAAAGGTCATCCTGGTTTTACAGTTCCAGAAGGAACAGAAAAAAGATGGGAAAAAGTATGGACACCCACCCACCCATGCACAGAGAGGAACTGTTTTGCAAATATTAGGTGTGCAATGGTAGAACCGTTACCATCATATGCCCTCCCGAGCAATTTTTCAGGGGGAAAATTTTAAGGGCATTTTTTCGAGGAGACTCTTGCATGTATGAGATGTGTAGCTCAAACATTGGATTCCAGCCTTTTGTCTGTATGCCTTTACCCTGCCTGTGTTTGTGCTGTAATTTAGGCAAATGATGGGTTTTTAGACCTGACTTCCAGAAAGTGTTCTGCTGTCCATCATCAGTAGGAGAGACAAAGCTGGGGTGGGTGTATGGGGGAGTGTGTGTGTGCAGCAGGCCCTCGCAGGAGGGGCACCTCCCCTCCAGCTTCTAGGAGGGAGACGTTCCCTGACTGCACTCATTTAAGCTGGGCCAAAACGGGGTCCGGGTCTTCAGACTCCCCACGCTAAAGGACACACTGAGTTGGTAAAAGAGCAGCAAATCGCTGCTGTCCTGCGGCGAGCCAGACGTGGCATCCGGGCCCAGTCTGGAAGGGAGCAGGCCCTTCCAACGGAGGAAGCCCAGGAAAGGCTGCGACCCAGGCCGGCAGGACGGCAGGGAAGCAGGCTTCCCTCGCGGTCTCCATCCTTCCTTACATTTATTTTTGAAGTTTGGAGAAAGCTGTAGGGAGCAGGATAAACCCCAAGCCTTCTCAGAGCAGGGGAAGAGGCGGTTGGGCGGGGTGGGGCTGGGCGCGGTGACTCGGCAGGACCCTTTAGTCACAGGATCTTGAAGCCTGCGGGTGGGTTAGAAACTGCAAACAGCGTTGTTACGTGGCCACCTCCGTGTGAGGGCCTGTTCTTCCCAGACCTCTGCTCGGCTCGCTGCTGGGGCAATGTCCCCCTTGAGCAGCCGTGGCCGCTCACCACCGCCCGCGGGGTTCCTAACGCGGTGGTCGCGGCCCGCCTGGCGGCGGAGGAGCAGCGGAGGCCGAGCGCTCCGCGGGCCCCGAGTTCAACTTCAATAAAAGGACCCACCCGCCCTTGATCACGCGGCTTGCCTGACAGCCGGGCTCAGGCCCCGGCCTAATTGAGCCCGGGTCACCTGGGAATAGGTTCAAAGGCATCAAAGCCGTAAACCACCTCCAGGCCCCGAGCCAGAGCGGCCTGGCGAACAAAGAGCCCCCCCGAACCACTTCAAACGCGCCCGCGCTCGGCGTCCAGATGGCGCGGAGCCGGGGTCCGCGGTGTCGCCCGCCGAGGCCAGGCCCCGGCTCCCGCCGCCCTGCGCCCTCCTGCCTGCAGGCGCCCAGCACAGGGGAGGCTGTGCAGCTCCCCAGACTGCCCTCCGGGCCACTGGTGACTGGCGAAGCAGAGGAAGAACGCAGAGGCTGGGGCCTTGCACAGGGGGTCTGGCGGTTGCCCCCGCCCCGTACCCGGCATCCCAGGCAGGGCCAAGCAGGTGGGCGCAGTGGGCACCGGCGCTCCCGCAGAGGCTCGCTGTGGTGTTCAAGTTTGAAAGTACTTAGAAGCAAGGTCTGCAAAGGGCGTCGGTGCCGGGATCCCCAGAAAGCTGGGGTGAGAAAGGCCACCCAACACGAAGCCTGGGCAGAGACGGTGCATGTGCACTGATCCCTGAACCACGTGCGTGGGCAAAGGCGTCTCGGAGGGCACTCAAGCGTCCGCACGCCTGTGGTCCGGTTGCCGGGACCCCCTGCCCGCGCGCGTCTTCCGCCCCAGACTGAGTGTGCGGGCCTCGGCGCGGACTCGCGGCGCTCCCGGGGGGCAGCCAAGGAGCGCAGAGGCCGGAGCACCCCCGGGGCTCCCCGCCTCTTCCTCACCTCCTGGGAGCGCACCTAGGGTAGGACTCCGCTCCCGCGCCCTCGCGCCCCTCGCGCCCCGGGGAGATCCCGCAGCCTGGCGGGGCCCGACCTCTACATTAAGGAGCAGACAAAGCAGGTCGGTAATGCCCAGAGCGCCGGGCGGCCAGGGAGCGGTCGGATGCCGGCTGGGGGCTCCGGCGGCGCGCTAGGGCTGGGCCTCCCGGGTGCCCGCCGCGGCCAGGGCCGAAAGGGGAGGCAAAACTGAAAGTGCCGCGCCGGGGGGCGGGGGCGGCGGGCGAAGGCCCCAAAACTCGTCCAGCCCCCGGCCGCCGCGGCCAATCAGCGCGCCGCCCTTGCTCCTGACAACTATTTAGCAACCCAGCCCGGCTAGAGTTTCCAAAAAAGTTAGAATAACTTCCTCTCGCGGAGACCTCGGTTTTGCACAAGCCGGCCTTGAAATCAGAGCCTCTCGAGCAACTCGGAGAGCGTGTGCTCGGCGACCGCGGGCTTGGGCAGCGGCGCGCGCTCGGCGCCCGGCGCCCCTAGCCCCAAGCGCGCCGGGCGGGCGCCATGGAGGAGGGCTCCAGCTCGCCCGTGTCCCCCGTGGACAGCCTGGGCACCAGCGAGGAGGAGCTCGAGAGGCAGCCCAAGCGCTTCGGCCGGAAGCGGCGCTACAGCAAGAAGTCGAGTGAAGATGGCAGCCCGACCCCAGGCAAGCGCGGCAAGAAGGGCAGCCCGAGCGCGCAGTCCTTCGAGGAGCTGCAGAGCCAGCGCATCCTGGCCAACGTGCGCGAGCGCCAGCGCACCCAGTCGCTCAACGAGGCCTTCGCCGCGCTGCGCAAGATCATCCCCACGCTGCCCTCGGACAAGCTCAGCAAGATCCAGACGCTCAAGCTGGCCGCCAGGTACATAGACTTCCTCTACCAGGTCCTGCAGAGCGACGAGATGGACAATAAGATGACCAGCTGCAGCTACGTGGCCCACGAGCGCCTCAGCTACGCCTTCTCCGTGTGGCGCATGGAGGGCGCGTGGTCCATGTCCGCCTCCCACTAGCGCCGCGCCACCCACGTCTGGACCCGAGCGCCAGGGTAGGTGCTGCGCGCGCGACTGGCGCCCTCCACAGCTGGGGGCGGGCGGCCCGGCCAGCGCATCCCTCCTCATGGAGGCCCTGCGGGCCAGGGCGGCGCGGTTGGGGTGCGTTTTTCCTCGCAGCAACAGAAGGGGGTCGGTTGGGAAGCTCCCGAGTCCCAGGGGCACCCTTGGGGCCTTTTGCAAGCTTCCCTGCTGGGTGTCAGTCCGGGAGCTGGGGAGAGGGGGGTGCGCACCGGTGACAGCGGTACTTGCTACCCTTGCTGCTTCTGCCACTGGCGCCTGCGGGTGAGTGTCGGGAGAGTGGGCATCGGAAGAACGGCCGGCAGCCCACACGGGCAGAGAGGTGGAAAGCCACTGCCCTCGGCGCCCTCCAGAATCGAGGCCTCCCGAGAGGCTGCCCGAGCCGGGTTGTGCCCGGCTGCGGCTTCGCCCTCTTCCCGGGAAGCACGTTCATGGTGCGGACACTCAGTTTTCGCGGAAAGCCGAGCGGTCCGCGCCCTGGTGAGCCCGGTGGGCACAAGGGAGCGGGCCGGCGGCCAGGTTTACCTTGGGGAGAGCGGAAGGACACGGCCCTGCGTTGGTGGCTCCGGGGCCACTGCAGCGGGAGAGCCTTGGCACGCCCTGCTCTGGGAGCGCGGGAGACAGGGCCCGGGCTGAGCCGCGGAGACCAGAGCGCCTAGGCCGGGAGGGCACCCCGGGTTCGGAAACCCTCTGCCCGCAGGCAGGTGGGCGGATCTCGAGCTGGGAGCCTCTGGTTCCAGCCTTGAACCTGGAGGGTTTGGGAGTGGGGTCTGTCCGCGCCGCGTCCCGGCGCCCGGCCCCGGCAGGAGAGCGCGAGGGGTCCAGGCTGGGAAACAGGTTTGCGGGAACCGGAGGGAGTGCGGGCCAGGCCCTGCACGGGAGAAGGCGAAGGGGACACAGCTGCTGAGAGCATTTGGAAACTCTGGTTTGCTCTGGAAGAGCGCTCAGGGCGCCCTGCACCAGCTCCCTTTGACCAGACACCTTGGAACTCCGTTTAGAGGAAATCTAACTCCCGAGGCGCCTTCCCTTCCAGAAGGCTCTTTGAGGCCGATGGGCATCTTCCTTCGGAGGGCTCTCTAGGGCAATGGGAAGGGGCAAGATAAGTTGTGGGCCAAGGGGGTGGTAAAGATCCTTACTACTTAGTGCGCTTTAGTTTCCTGCTCATCTTGCAGTGTTTTTATAAGTCTCTACTTCACACAGAAGGAATTTAGATTAATCCAGAGTGTGCCCCCACCCGTTCTCCCAAACGTATCTATTTCTTTTCTTTTCTTTCTTTCTTTTTTTTAAAATACGGTTTTCTAATATCTGCACATGTTTTTGCTGTGGTCACAAAAGGCTGATCTGGCACAGGTGAATCTTCTTTGTTAAGCTTTTATTTCTGTGCCTCTGAAAATTCTTTTGATGAAATTGCCCCCCCCTTAAGATAATGATCGTTTTTTAAAGAAAGATATTTTAGCAGAAATAACTTTTGGGAATCTTCTCCTATCTTTGTCAAAACAGATGGAAAGTATCGCAATCACGTATTTCTCTAAGAAAGAAAGTTTGGATTGGCTGAGTAGTAAAATGCTACAGGGGGATAATACATTAATTCTGGGTTTTGCTGCCTAAATTATGAGCTTCCATTAGTTAATTCCATTTACCCTTTATACCATGGATAGTTTACAGCACATCTGAAGGAAGGATAAACAAATGAGGGATGTCATCTTTGTAAAACATACATGTATAGCTTTGTTTAAGGAAAATGTCAACAGAATTATCGTTAAGACTTCCCTCCAGAAAATTACTGAAAACAAATACCAGGAGATATGACCTTAATGCAAAATTTAGTAGGATCATTTAAAATTCATTTTAAAATCATTGCATTCCTCAAACTTAGAGAATCAGACCTAGATCACAAATAAAGATTATATAAAAATAAAAAGTGACACTTTATTTATTGTAAGTGATGAGAGTTTTTTGGGAAAAATCCTTAAAACATAACACAGCACATTTAGCTGGAGGAAAAAAATGGTCTATATGGTTGCCTATTTATTTTTTTTATATATTTGAATATAACTGATTAATTCCAGGAAGCCAGTTTCTTTAGGTAGAAAGATACCCACTCTCTGCAAGACGAGGAGAGAAATGGGGACATTTTTGATAACACCAATAATTCTGGACACACCTTGGCTTTACTTGTTTTTACTTTGCACATTGGGCAAACTATTTTTGTTTGTTTGTTTGTTTTTTGTGTTTTTTGCATGTTTGTTTTTATCATATTACTGTCTGTGAATGTAAGTACAATCATGATTGGTTTGATTTCCTGAAAATGTTGCTAAATGACATTTGCTATTTGTAATATTTTTAAGAAGTGTTAGTTATACATACCAGCAAAGAATTTCTAGAACTTTCAGTAAGTGTTGTGTGAGTTTAATGTTCTCAGTATACGAGATGTTTTCACATATATGAAAAAAGCTATGTCCAGAAGAATAGCAATAACCACAAAGAACCTGAATTGTCCCTTGGTACAAAGAGAATCACAGGAAATGGTGTTCGGCTGGTGGTAATATTTATCCTCACTTTCTTCCTTAGTCCCGTATTTAAGCATAAAAATATACAATAGATCAGGCGTCTTTGGACAGTCAGCTAGGTTCATCTCATTGGGAGAATCTCAAAAGAAGTTTTTAGTATTGTCGTTAAATGCTGAAGCTTTAGTAATAGGGTCAGGGGCACCTGGCTTTGAGGAAGGTGATGATTATCAAACATTTTTCCTATTTTCCACTTTGTCATTAAAGAAAATGTCTTCCCTGACTCCCGCCATAGGCACAGATTTTCAGTAGGTTACTGTACTCAACAAATGACTTTTTTTTTTTTCCCTTTGAGAATTTTTAGTTTGGAACTTTGGAGAACAGAGTATGACCCTTTCACCTCCTAAAAAGTGTGTAAGCCTGTTTCTCCCTCCTGAATATTGATTTCTTGGAGGTGTTTGTTAACTGTTTGGAATGCTAGCGGGTCTCCAAAGCAAATGAATTCCCCATGGGGAATGTACATGCAGAATCCCCAGGACAGGTTTTGATGGATCGGAAGAAGTGGAATGAAAGCCTGAGCTACCTAGAACACAAGTATTGTTTTGTTATAAAATACCCGTCAATAAGATCCAATAGAGGTAGCTGACCTCTGTGATGTGGGTATATTGTTCTGTAATGTCTGTGTTATTCTTTCAACCTTGAACGAAGAAGTCTTGCTACAGCATCTGGCCAGCGTGGGGGCTGGAGGGATGGGACTTTGAAAGTGGCTGTTTGAGGTCATTTGAAATATAGTACTTGATTGAGGTTTTCTGAAAGAAAAAAAAAAAAAGGTACTATTTTCAGACAAGTCTTGAGCCTGAAAGAATTGAGTTTCCATCATCCTTGTTTCAATCTATCCCGGACTGACGGCACAGATGTCAGATTCCTCTTGCCTGGCAAAAAAAAAAAAAAAAAAAAAGTCCACAAAGTAAACTCTTTCGGAGCAGAGCACTATAACTCATAACATCAGTTTAAATCTGGGCTTAAAAAAAAAACAAATATTTTAATAAGCCAATTTTAAAGGCTGAACTTTTATGACAGTTTTTAAGCTTAGTATTTATATTAATCTATTCTCACTGGTGTCTTTAAAAACGCTGTGAATGTGTGCTGGAATGTCTGTTTATGTTTGTGTCTTTTCCTGGGAAAGGATAAATGTGCTGCAAGAAACAGACCAAATACAAAGTCTCCACCAGCAAAGAGTTCCCGAGCGAGGCAATAAAACTCAAAGAAAAGGTGAATAAGTTATGGAGGCCAAGAAGCAGCCATAAAGGAGAAGGAGACTAGGAGATATGGACAAGATAGAATACTAAGATCAGAAGCTGTTTAAAGGGATACTCCGCATGGTCACCTGAGTCTACAAGTATGTAACATTGTATAGAATGAAACACACATGCCCTTAAAACTGGTAAAATCTGCATAAGGTCTGGAGATTGTATCAGTGTTAATTTCCCAGCTGTGACCTTGCTCTATAGTTTTGCAAGATGTTGCCAGTGAGGGAAACTGAGTAAAGAGTATAAGAGACTCCCTGTGCATTATTTCTTACAAGTTCATATGAATCCACAGTTATCTCAATATAAAAAGGAAAGATATGCCACAAGAATTTAAACGTTTTTTCTGCATTCAAACAAACAAATTATATAAGGAATGATGATGCCTCATCTCGGAGTAATAAACGAGTGTGGTTTGAGCCCAAATCTATTTTTTTTTCTGATGTCATTTGCATTTTATACTTCTTTCCAAAATACGAGGAATCTCAAAGTATTTCCTCTGTGCAATTAAAGGTGGTTCCTTCTTATCCTTAGACAGAATAAAATTCTAGAAATCTGAAAGGAGAAATACCAATTAATACATTTTTCTCCTATACTAAGAAATAAAATATTTTTCAAAGAAATTTTAGGAAATATTTACCTGAAACTGACCCAACATTTACTTTTGAGATACAAAGCCTACACTAACGTGCATGAAACACACACAATTCTGAAACCCATGGTTTGTGAAAATTATTCACCAAGAGGGGTAGAGATTTACGTTTTAGTATTAAGAGACATACAGACAGGGAGAGGGGAGAGAGAGAGAGAGAGAGCTCAAACCCTAAGCTTTGTCATGGTTATTTGAAAGTAATATTTGTTTGTCCTAGGAACATGTTTTGTGTTTGGTTCAGTAGTAACTCTTTGAATGCAATTTAGTTATATTAAATGTGCCTTAATTTAATGTTTGTCTTGGAACGGGATATGGTGACATTAATGATGTGATTTTCATGCTGATGTCAAGTAGGTCACAATGGGATTTGTCTTCAGTGATTACTGGTGGTGGTCGTGCTCAAGGAGTCTTCAGTCAGGAACTAGAAAAGCCAGCATGTAACTTCATTCCAACATGAGAGAAATTTTTAGTGGTTAATTGAAAATAGAGTCATTTTGAAGCCAAACAGTGCTTCGAATGTCTGTATTGTTTTTCCTCCAGTTCGATTGTTCAGAATAACATGAGTCTGGGATTTGTACAGAAAATCAGCAGTTGAAAGCACTCAGTGCATGGAGTTTCGTGGAGTCTGTTGCTTAGTACCCGTGTTTCCCATCCCCACACGCTTTCCGCGGTGACCTGACCAGGGGAAAATTGAGATGACCCAGCTTCTCATGATGCCTCCTGTAGGACTGTAATTTTGTTTCTCAAATCCTCAGATCCATACCTTTAAAATGGGCACGCACACCTCCCTTTCTGTAGATCAGAATTTCCCCATCAGTTAAATGAAAGGGATAACCCAGGGAGTTTTACTTACCAAATTTAGCTCTTCTGGAAAATACCTTTTTCTTTTTAGCTCACTTCCAGCCTTTAAAAAAAAAAAAAAAAAAGTCACCTGCATCTTTTAGGGGTGAATTGCAAACTTAGTTATGCTGTCTGGCATTGGATTCTTATTTCCTCTGTTTTCATTTTGACAGAGAGCCCACACTTGGTTTTCTGAGTGTGCAGATCTGGTGCGTGACTGACAGGCAAGATTTGGGCAGAAACCTGGATTTTCATTAACCCTATGATGGTGACCAGACATCCAGTTCCAACCCCAGAGCTGAGGTCTGTGCTGTGGTCACAGCCAAAGCCCCAGGACCTCGGCCAGGGCCGCTCAGCACAGGAAAACCTGGGGCAGGTTTTTAGCTTTTTTGCTTTGAGAGAAGAGGAATAGGGATCTTTCTCTGACTTCCCCTTGGAGGAAAAAAAGGTCCACGCTTCTGTTGTTAATGCTGCTTTTCTGCCGCTATACAAATAAAATGCCACACGGACTTTTCTGGTAAATTCTCCAAGTGTGTCCCTCTTCTTAAGAGATTCAGGGCTTTTTTTTTTTTTTTTTTTTTGCCTGCTTCAGGGGCAAGTGGGGCTCTGGAAGGGACGGCTTGTAAAATAAATAAACTCCCTAAAAGAAAACACAGGCCAATAGTTTATAGTCTCTGACTCTATCTACTGCTGCGGTAGATTTCTTTGTGGGTTTGACTTCGGTTTAACATTCTGAAAGTCAAAATGCAAGCAGCCAGCGCCTTCCTTCAATCAAGAGCTCTAGAAATAAAGATTGAGTTGCTGTTTCCGTTCCTTAATTTCAGTTCTTAAAGTAGATCTGGCTAGCAGGGAGCTCCAAGGGATCAGAAGTCAAAAGCCATTCACCTTGTGTGATTGTTTGGACCTGGGGGTGCCTGTGAGCTGGAGGGGTCTGCTTCCGTGGAGGGTTCGAAGGCGAGCTAGCCTTCGGGTTTAGCAAGCTCTCCACTGACTTCCAGAAAGCTGTGTGAACTTAAAACCCCGCTCTTCATGAAACCGCCTTGATAAATACTACTGAGGGGCTTCTCGCTTCTTTGGGAATACCTGGATTATTGCAAATTGGAAAGGAAAGTGGGGCAAGGGGAGGCATGATTTTCTTTCTCCAATGGAGACCTGTCTCTTCCAGGAGATCAAGTTGCACGGATGAATAACGTCTTCACTGAAGACTGATTTTTCCCCAATTTAGATCATTGCAAATCATATACGACATATATATTGGTTCCTAACTAATCAAAATGGATTTTCCTCTGTTTTGCGATGGCTGTGTGCATGGGTGGGGCCTGAGAAAGAAAGATCTGATCCTTTTTTTTTTTTTTTTGCTGCCTGGTGAGCATTTTTCCTGCAGCCCTGCCCTCTGCCACCTCCTGCTCCCCACACCTGGCGTTCCCTCCTGTATTCCGTAGCTGAGAGCTCACCTGTATGTTCCCACTATTAGCGGAGGCCCATGTAGGTTTTCATATTATACTAAGTAATAAAGGATGAGCAAAAAGCCCACTATCAGGCTCTGCTCGGAGTTGAGGGCTTCCGGGTGTTTCGGAAGTGCCTGGACCCCCTGTCCCCCACCTCAGTGCTGGGTGACCCCCTCTCCTTAGCTGCCCATCATTACTACTTTCTAAGAAAGTTGTTGCATTGAGACTAGAGCAGAAGTGTCCCCAACAGATACCTGTACCCCAGGAAATCTGGTGTGTCCTGTTTTCGTTGATGTCTCTTGGGCGACATGAGCGGCTCCAGCCACCCAGAACAGTGTGGGTGGGGACCGTGTGGTGACACCCTGGGTGCGCCGGGGTTCTGTGGCACGTTTGCAGGCTGAGACAGGTCTGAGGGGTGACCAGGAGCCCACACCGTCAAACATCTTAAGGGCAGGGTGAACTTGAGGCTGTTTTGCTGGATGGTCAAGTGTGGCCACTTGCCCAGCTCTCTTTCAGACAGCTTTTTGAGGCTAGGGGTTATCTCTGAATTAAACGACACGCATCGGGTGAAGGCTGGGATCTATTTACGGGCTCATCTCAAATATGGTTACTACGCTTTCTTCGTTTTTGTTTTATGATGCTTCAAAAACAAACAGTTTCCTCTGATTTCATTGTTGAGCAGTTTCACCTCCTCGTTTGTCTCTGAAGACTCCCTAAACATTAACCTGGCAGCTTAAAATTTATACTGTGGAAGAGAAGTGACAGTCACTCTTTCAGGAGTGACAGAGTAAGAGAAAATGAGGATGTGGGCAGGAAGTGTGCTGTGTGGGGTCTCTTGCAAGGAAAGGGGCAACCGAGGGGATGGGGCTCCCTTAAGAAGAAGATGGAAGGATCCACGCTTGTCACCTTCCTGTGCCACCTGCTGCAGATGGGTCCCTCAGAAATGGAAAAGAAAACGCTTTATCAGAAGCGCGCTACCTGCCTTCCCAGAGAAAGGACCCTTCATAAGAACCCACAAGGTCCCGCCTCAATTCTTCTGCCTTAATGCCCCAGGTGGGAGGCCACCAGGGCCAAAACAGAGTCCCTGCAAGGCGGTCAGGGGTGGACATCTCCTCCCCGGTGGGGTGGGGACCCTAGGATCAGCCTGGGTTGGGTCTGCTGTCCTGGGTGGCTGGGTGCCCCTATGAGACTGGGAGGGACTCTCTCATGACAGAGGAGGGAAGAGAGAGGAAAGATGGAACAGACCAGTCCTGAAGGGTGTATGTTGGCCTCAGGCTTCCTGGGCATCCAGGTGCTGCAGGAGGGTCCAGCCTGTAGGTCGTGCTGATGACTGTCCCAGCATGAGCCCAGTGGGGCTCAGCCTTTGCCGGGACTGATGCAAGCAAGTGGTCACTTAGCCTTTGTTTCCTCCTCCTGGGTTTCATGCAGTAACCTTTCCCTATGGCCAAATCCGATGTGAAAAGCCCCTGCTCCTCCAAAGACACCTCCAGAGGAAAATCTCAGCCTCCCACCTCCCAGGTTTCCAAGGCTCATGGAACCCACCTGGCTTGGCTGCGAGAGGACCAACGACCGCATTGTCCCTCTCACAGACCATCGCTGTGCTGCAGGTGCAGAGCTGGGCTGTGCGGTAACACGTTACTTTTCCCAATGACAAGCTTCACCCTCCCAGCGGTGCCTCCCTTGGCCACGTGTCCACGCGTGGATCCTCCGGACCAATGTCTCGGGCAGGCAGCTTGTAGTGAATGATTTTGGAGAGATACAGCAAGTACCATTTTATATCAGTTACATAATTTCACCTTTTCTGGGCAGCACAAGGGGCGGGGAGGGTGGACAGAGCCGGAGCGGAACAGGCTTGCATTTCCGGCTCCTGATGCACACCCGTGTTTGCACGCAGGGAACAGAATTCCTTGCCATCCGAGGGCTTTTTGATACCTGGGCCGACTTGTAACCATGGTGACTCTCCACAGTGGGTTTTGCAGTTTATTGAAGTCATTATTTCTGGAATAAATCGTATGGCGTTCTTTTCCCTTAGTAAACTGGTATTTTTCTATTTGGGGGAAATTTTAATTAGACAGAAACCAAAGGCTGTTGTCTTTGTAGGAACAGGATCGGCTACCAAATGACTCTGTGGGGCCAACCCATTGTCTTGCGTCCAGAGGGGTCAACAGGACTTTCCTGAGGTTGAACTTGGTGGGGGAGAGGACTCCTGCTCTCAGCCCACGGTCGTGTGTGGCTTGGGCAAGTTGTAGCCTATCTGGGACTCAGTTTCCCTCTATATAAAGGGACAGAGGATGTTTCTAATACCCTGCAGCTGTCCGTCTTCCAGGAATCAGTGCGACCCAGCCCCTCCCCACTAACTGTACACCCTCATAGAACTGAAAGCAGGGTCTCCATGAAAATGTATGTGTGTTTGGGGCAGCACACCTCACAACGCCCCACAAGGTGAAAACACTCTGAATGTGTGCCCCTAAGGAAAGGTGGAAAACATGGGTGAGCCCTACAGTGGATGGCCGTTCAGCCAGAAGAAGGAGCTAAGGACAACTCCTGACGCAATGGGGAGGGACCTTGCAAATGTCATACTAAGTCAAAGGAGCCAGACAGGAGAGTAAATACCATGTGAGTCCATATGCATGGATAATCCAGAATAGGCAAAGGTGGATTCGTGGCTGCCAGGGCCTGGAGGAGGGGGATTAGGACAGGATTGCCTAATGGGTGTGGGATTTCTGTCTCTAGAATAGATAGTGAGGGTGTTTGCACAATGGTGGGAACGCTGTGCACTTACTTCCACTGGATTTAATGCTTCCAAGTGGTCGAAACGATACATTTCGCAGGATATGTATTTTACAACCCCCAAAAGATCCTGTGACTCAGGCCATGGGTGTTGCTGGTGACCAGCAGGACGTGGGGGCAAGGGGGTGCCATGCCTTCAGCCCCCCCCCCACTTTCCAGAGGGGTGGTCCCATTTCCCCACATGACTCTGTGTTTATCAGCTGGTTCTCCGCCTCAAGTTATCCCTGCCTGAAGACGCTTCTCTTTCTCTTTCGAAATCTATTTCCTAATGTGTCTCCCGTCCCAGAGAACCGCAGACAACTCTGATAACAGGCTGCTTTTGTCCCCCCATCTTCTGATTTGGGCGGCAGGTCAATTATCCTTCCGGAAGCCCCTCCTTGGGGACTGCGTTCTCGTGTTCTTGGGGTTGGTGGGCAAGGACGGGGTGGCCCCAGGTTCTGTGTGGTTTGCAGTCGGCCCAGCAGACAAGGGCAGGGGGCATGTCCCCATCTGTGGCGAGGGTGGCTTGTGAGCATTTTAACCCGCCCAGCCATGGGGTCCCCGAACCCAGGGCCTGTCAGAGGACCAGAATATTTCAGGCTCAGAGAGACACCCAAGCTGATGCTGCTGCTGATTCCTGAAAAGTGGGGCTTCTGGCGTGGAGCTGCTTTTCGAAGCGAATCCCTCTTTTTCTGTAAATACCACTTTCCCCAGGGCTGGGAATGGAGCAAAGTGCACTGTAAGAGCAGTCCCCAGAGATAGGACGAAGGCTGGACTCTGGCAGGAGCTCATTCAGGGCCAATTGGGCGGGTTTTCTCTCCCGAGTGCTTTTCTTCCTCTCCTTGCTCTCCTGATCTGTTAACCCTTGGTGTGCCTGCTGAGCCCTCTGTGCCCTGGGGACCCATGCAGGAGGGGGAAGGGGCAGAAGAGAGGCTCTCCTGGGGCTTCCCCAGTGGGGGTCCAGATCTGTTTCTTTTTTAAACACTATCCCCTCCCTGGTGTTACACAATCTGCGTATTAAGACACTCACAGAAACCCCGGAGATCATGCTGGGCTCACCGATTGTTCATGTCTCTAGAATCCAGGCAGTAGGGCTCAGGGCTGGGAGCGGATCCCAAAGAATCTTAGTCAAGACCGTCAGGTTGCCCAAGGCCAAGGGTGCTGCCGTCCCTCAGTTCCTGGTCCTCTGCCCCTCGAAAGGGGAAACCAGCAGGGAGGGAGACAGCGATTGCCCAAACGGTGAGAAAGAGGACTCCAGGGAGAGCGAGAGAGATAGCAGGGTGGGATCTGGACGTCCACACCCCTAGTTGTGCACCCGGCCTCACAGGAGCCTGGGTCACCTCTCAAGCCAGGCACATCTTATGTTGGGGACCCCATCAGTTGACACCATGTGGGTTCCTGGCGGCTGAATGGACACGCTTTGTTCTATCAGTGTGGTTCTCACATTTACAGCAGGGCACACTTTTTGTGCCCGGGCACACTTGGATCCTCTCTCTCTCTCTCTCTCTCTCTCCCTCTGAGGACCTGAAGAGGGGGCATGGGCATGCCCACCTGTGGACTGGAAGCCATGGGAAACTGCAGCCAGCAAGGAAGTCAAGACAGGGCACAAGGAGTGGATCTCTGTCCCTTGACTGTGCAGGTGGTTTTCAGAAATACCATTGGATGACATGAATGAAGTTTGGCACCCTGGGTGTGCTATACAGAGGGTGCCACCTCCCGCCCAGCCCCCTGCCCCTGTGCTTACTGTTCCCAGAGCAGGCCAGGCCTTGATCTCACAATGTCCACCCACTCAGCTTCTCTCTAAGTTCATCTGCTGGTAACACTAATAGAAAATCAGGCTTCCGGGTGGGTCCAAGGGTATGTGTTCATATTGCTTCATCAACGCCCTGTGGTTCTGTGTGACATGTGGCTCGGCCATAGATGGCACGCAGTGTGGACACCCAAGTCACTGTCCCACACCACAGAACCCATCGGTCAGCACTGAGGGAACTTAAGTGATATTAACTAATGGGGACCCCTCCCATCCTCTGCTTCCTAAAACTGGTCTTTCCTAGTAGAGCAAACATGAGTTATGAAGGAAAAAAAAGTAACTCTGATTAAATTAAAATATGAAACTCACCTGTACCAAAAACCTGTGAACCAAAATCTTTAAATGAGTCAGGAAGGAAGTATTTACAGTGTACTCTACTGTGAATCACTATTCCTACTAGACAAAAAACCCTTAAAAGTCCAAAGGAAAACAAATAACCACCCAGTAGAAAGTAAGGGTGAAAATATGAATTTACAGAAGAACTTTGGTTGTCCAATGAACAGAGGAAAAGTGTTCTACTTCCACAATAACCCAAGACATTAAAAATAAGCAGGAGGATACTATTTTTTTTCTATTAATTCAGAAAAAAGATAATGATAACCCTCAGTATCGAGGAAACCGTGAGGAACCGGGCCACCTTGTCTCTGACATGAGAAGATCAATTATAAAACCTTGGTGAAGAGATTTTGAGGATAGATAAGGAAAGATTTTAAGAATGGGAAATCCCATTTGAGCAAGCAAGTGAGCTTTTAGTCACTGTCCGGAGTGAATAATGGTGGGGTTGCCTAGCAACAGGGAGATTCCTATCAGCTTTGCTAATATTAGCGAGAGGCTTCCAATGTCTCTGGAGGTTGGTTGAGAGTGAGCTGGGGCTTGTGCATGTGCTGGAACACTATACAGTCAGCAGATTTCGTGTTGCAAACACACATCTGATAACTCGGAAATGGCCCCACAACGGCACAGATCACAAGACCTGGGGCTGAAAATTCCAAGCGTGTACGCTGACGTGGGTGCATTAGTCCCAGGAGTGAACACCCTGAGACAAACATGTGAGTCAAAAATCTGCCTTTCCTTCTTTGTATTCGTATTGTTTGCCTTTCTTTTCCAAGTGTTCTGCAAATGCCGCGTCTTCCTTCGGCAGCTGGGAGAAAACTGCGCTTCGTAAAGATAGAGAAACCGTGATCATTATTTTAATGCTGTGCCTCAGATTAATTTGATCTGTTTTTCCAGAATGTTATCAACACGGCCCACTCTGGGTCCCTGGTAGGTGGCAGCTTGGGGCAGCAGGGCTGTGTACCACCTTCCTGCAATGCCAGCAATTAGCAATTAGCTCGTCCTTATCCCCTAGTGGGCTCCCACCCTCTGGGTCCTTTCAGCATCTTTGCTTGTCTTTAGTTTGTGAACTCTTCTCTGTGCATGTGGGGATAAGTGTTCTTAATCAGAAAGTACTCCAGGGGCGCCTGGGTGACTCCGTGGGTTAAGCCGCTGCCTTCAGCTCAGGTCATGATCTCGGGGTCCTGGGATTGAGTCCCACATTGGGCTTTCTGCTCAGCAAGGGGCCTGCTTCCCTTCCTCTCTCTCTGCCTACTTCTCTGCCTACTTGTAATCTCTGTCTGTCAAATAAATAAATAAAATCTTTAAAAAAAAATCAGAAAGAACTCCAGATTGGTGCAAGTAAGTGGAGAAAAATCTCAGTAATTATTCTCCTAACCCAAACTGAGAGGAGGAGGAGGAGGAGGAGGAGGAAGGGACCCCTCCTCACCTTCTGGAGGCATTGGAATTCACTGATTATTGGAATGAGAAAATAAAATCACTCATGCTAGCTCCCGGCCTTGTGTGATGACCAGCCCCCGAGCGCTCAGGCCTGGAGGGGAACATGGGCATGCCAGGGGAGTCTCCCCCATCCTTGCAGGCCAGCTTCCCCAGAGCCCCGGCCCCCAGTGCTTTCCAGCCTTCTCTGAAGCCTGCATCCCACCTGCACCTTCCTGGGAGCCCAGAGTAGCCCCCATCCCCAGGCAAAGCCCCAGGCTCCCAGTCTCACATTTCCTTTCAAATTCTCAGCCCTAATCTAATTTGCACCAGGCCTGCCTTCTTTCACCCCTGGGCTGCATTTGATGCATACTTCTGGCAAATTCTGGGACCACACTTGCCAGATGACCAAATCCTTTTCAGAAAGATGACTGAAATACTTGTAAGTTTCCATCGCGGCCGGGCGGAGTGGCCCAGGGTTTCGGGAGGGAGAGACTGGGGCACGCGTGCTCTAGGTCGTGCCTGGTCTGCGTTGTGGCCGTCCACACCGAGAAGCCTCCTGGGCTTTAATCCTGAGTCTGAAACCACAGATACCTTTTGCTGTCAAGACATTAAGAAACCAAGAGACTAACGGCCGGGTGAGTCCCCGCCACGGGCCTCCCGCGTGAATCAGAGCCTGACTGGAGCAGAGCGGGTGACTCACAGGGATGGCTTTTTGTCTTCTGGCTGTGCAAATAAACAGCAGGAAGGCCTGAATGGGAGGCCAGGAGTGCAGGGCAGAAGGTGGCTCCCAGCTCCTGCAGGCGGGCCTGGGCAGAGGGGAGCGTAGGCTCAGGCACTGGGGACCAAGACCAGGGAGAGACAGCAGAGAAGCTGGTGCCCACGGGGCACAGCGGGGGCCTGGAGGGGGCATGGGGAGGCGAGGGCCAGCCTTGGATGTTCTGCAGAGATGCTGGGCCAGGGTCCACCCTGCCCTGGGGCCCACATTGCCCTCCCCCCCCTCAGAAACGCCTGTTGGGGACACACCTGTGAGCGGTTGTCCTTCTCTGAGCTCCTGTGCATTAAGGAAGGTGGTCCTTGGGGTATCCCTTCCTTTGGGACCCTCTGAGAGGTCCAGAGTGTAAGGCATAGGCTGGGGTCTAGCCTCGGGATCCATGGCGGGGGCGGCTGGGGGCTGTGGAGGGCCCTCGGGGTGCAGCTGGGGTGACACCAGGATTCAGCAGGGCCTCGGGGGTCTCCCCGACCAGACCTGGCCATGGAGCAGTGTGAGGAGTCTCTTCTTCTCCTGCTCTAAACTGGGCGAGATGAGGGGAGACGTCACCCGAGAGCAAAGATGCTGAGGGCTAACCCATGGGGCTCTGGCGAGTCTTGTTCACAATGGACCACAGCACATGGCCGGCCCAGTCATTTCAATGCTGGAGACAGTCCAGTGAACTTGGCACTCATTCCCATTCCCCAGATGGGAAAACTGAGGGGACCCGGTGGCTCAGCGGAGGGTATCCAGCCAGCAGTGGGCAGAGCCAGCAATTGAAGCGGGGCAGTCTATGCCTTTAGCCAACAGTCTAAAGTGAGATTTCCCTTCTGCCTCAAATACAGCCCAGCTTCTGTTCCTGGAATGTGCTGTTCCACGGGACGACTCTGGTTCTGACAAGATAGTGGCCTCGAATGCCACAGGGCAGTCCTTGGAGAGAGAGGGGGAGGCCTGGGCCTGGATCCCAGCTGAGCACATGTGCCATTTCCTACGCCCTTGGCCCTTGCTTATGGACGGCCACCCAGTGCACTGCCAGGCCAAGGCTGCCCTGGCTTCCCCCCCAGCCCCGCACACCTGTGCGTTTGGTGTAAGGATTCAGCGAGGCAGGCTGAGCACCGTTCCGCCTGGACACAGGGGCCCCTGGGTCCAGAAATGGGCAGATTGCACCTCTCCCCTCCTGGGCATCTCTTGGCTCTTAATGCCCACAGAGTAAGCCTTTGAATTGACAGGGTCCAGGGAATAAGGTGAACCTCAGGTTGCGCAGCATTTAGAGTTTGCTGGTTTGGAGCTTATTTTCCTACTGTGATAGAAGAAACACATTCCCTCCAACCCAGAGGAGGTGGTGGGAATAAATAAGCATGGCTAGTGCTCTTGGTCAGCAGGGAGCCCTCCCCACTGTCTGTACAACGCGGATGTGGGATCCCGTGATTTCCAATAATAGAACATTTCCCATCCCTCAGTGCAGCACCCAGCATGGGACAGGTGGGCCCTTCTCCCTGACCCTCTGTAGTATCTTCCCTCCAGGTCATTCTTTTAAAAATTTCAGTTTATGTGGAGCGCCTCGGTGGCTCAGTTGGTTAATCGTCTGCCTGTGGCTCCGGTCCTGACCAAGCCCCACATCAGGCTCCCCGCTCCAGCTCTCCCATGCTTGTGTTCCCTCTCTCGCTATTTTTCTCTGTCATAAATAAATGACAATCTTAAAAAAATTTTTTTAGTTTATTTAACTTATTGTATTTTTTTATTATGATGATTTTTTTCAGAGCAGTGTAATCTTGGTCACAGCAAAATTGAGGAAAAGTAGAATGATTTCCTGTGTACCCCCCCACCTCCGCACGTGCACAGCCTCCCTTGTCGTCAGCGTCCTCCACCAGAGGGTGCATCTGTCACAGTTGATGAACCTACCCAGACACGGCCTCATCACCCCAAAACCAGAGGTGCGCACTATGCAGGTTTGCACAAATGTACAAGGTCATGTGTTCTTTACTGTGGTGTCATACGGAGTATGAGAATCCTCCGGGGCCCTACCTGTTCATCCCCTTCCCCCGACCCCCCCATTCCCATCGACCCCTGGCGACCAGTAATGTTCTTACTATCTCTGTAGTTTTGCCTTTTCCGGCAGGTCCTACAGTTGGAATCATACAATATGTAGGTTTTTCTGATTGGCTTCTAATAATACACATTTGAAGTTCCTCCCTGGCCTTCTGGGCTCAGTAGCTCATTTTGTTCTGGGGCTGAGGGACATGGCCATGCCTGCAAACCGCAGTCTGTCCATCCACCTACCAGGGGACATCTGGGTTGCTTCCAGGTGCTGGCAATTACGCATAAAGCTGCTGTCAGCATCTGTGTGCAGGTTTGGTGTGGCTCTCAGTTTCCAGCTCCTTTGGGTAAATAGCCAAGCATGCAGGGGCTGGCATGTACTTTGAAGAGCAGGCTTAGTTTTGTAAGACATGTCCCGCTGACTTTCGGGGGGGGCCGCCCCATATGCGTCCCCACCAGGTCCTGTGGCCCCTGTCTCCCCTACCCCCGCGGTGGGTGTTGTCAGCCTCCCGGGTTTGGCTCCTCTGGTAGCTACTGTGTGGTGTCTCACTGCACTTCAGGCCATTCTGCACATGGTCGGCCAGGGAACTTTCCAGGTCACCAGTATGGTCTAATGAGGTCAATGTTGATGGACTTGTGGGCACCACCGACCTCTCTGTGGTACTGTCCTGGTGGGGCTGTGGGCCCTGCTCACTCTGGTGCTTGAGCTGCCCCTCTGAGCGCCTCCAGATGGGTTCTGCGCAGCCCTCCGTCTGCCCACAGACCTGCACCTCCACTCCTGCCACCACCCCAGCCCAGCAGCCCCTCCTCGGGGGCCTGCCATGCATCACATGAACCCAGGGCCCGGGACGCCCCAGCAGGAGCAGCAGTGGTCCCGTTGTGGTCAGTTGTGACTGACCCCAGGCCCTCTGTCCACCTGTCAGAGGGGAGTGGCTGAGGGACCACGTCCTGGTCATCTTGGCCGTGAGTATTCCTGGTCGGGTCCACGGCCACACACCAGGTCAGTGCAGGGCATGTGTTCACACGATGCAAAAAGGCTGGGTGGTGCCGGTGACGCTGCGTCCGTGATACGAAACCACATTTTCCCCGTGACAGGGGAGAGTATTTGTGATGGATAATTCTCCAGCTGCCTTTGGAAGAGAACATGCCTGGCAACGTGGGGGTCTGAGTTTGCCACTGAGAACGGCCAGCCTTGTCGTGTAAGGGCCTTTTCCATCCTGTGAACCAGTGGCTGTTTGCAGGATGGGGCTCTGATACTGGACGGGCCACGTCCCCTAAACTGCTGTTGCAGAAGGGGAGAGAGAGAGAGAGAGAGAGAGAGAGAGAGAAAACCACTACAGCTCATCCTAGTGGTGGAAATATCAGGAGAGGGGGTGCCTATGGAGCTGGGGTGGGGGTCTGTGACTTGGGGAGTGAAATACCATACCGATGTTCTCTCCTCTGCCCTCAGAACACACACACACACACACACACACACACACACTCTTCCCAGGAAGTACCCATTCTCACCAGGCTCTATGCAGTGGCTTTGGGACTGGGGGGACGGTAAGAACCCAGCCTAGTTCCTGGAGTGCATGGGCCCTGGTGGGATAGTCGTGGCCGGGTGCCTGTCAGTACAACAGCAGAGAGCACTGTCCCCTGGCCTGCCGGCTGTGGGTGCCTCCCGTGTCACAGATGCCGTGCCTGAAGACCAGACGCAGAGATGAGATACCACCCTCATCAAATGAAGCTGATGGGTGGGCTGGGAGGCCGGTGGGGGCGAGGGCTCTAGGGGCACCCCCACGGCTGGGTGATGGAGGAAGGAGGACCAGCGGGGAAGCAGAAGGTGGAGGCATGCATATCTGGGGGGTAGTGCGTGGGGGAAGGACGCCCGAGGGAGGCTGTCCCATCAGCAGGGGCCAGCCGTGAACAGTGGGGGTGGGGGGGTTGAGTGGAGGGAAGAAGCTATGGGAGCTCCAAGGAGCACTGCGATCTGGGGAAGGCAGAGGCTGGGTCCCTCCCACCTGAACTCCAGCCACTGGGGATCTAGCCCCTGGGTGCACCAGACCGTGGGTCCCAGAGGACTGGACCCCCTCCAGGCTCCTGGAGGTCCCCTGGGACAGCTGTTTTAGACGAAGCTCTGTAGGGCCCCGAGGCCTTTTCTGCATTGGGGCTGAAGCTGGTGGGCCCCAAGCCTTGAACTGACCATCTGCCCAGATCTGCTCCCTCATTCTGGTGCCCGTGGTGCTTCTGGTGATTCTGCAGCTGTGCAAGACCTAGGTAACCCATGGCTGTGCGCTTTGGCTCAGAGGAGGGGTGAGGAGGCTGTCGAAGGTATGCAGCATGGAGGGGCATGGCTGGCCCAGGCCCCAGCCCCCACTGTGTCACTCTGCCACACTGTTATGTCACTCAGGGGGTCCGCATGAGAGAAAGTCTGTTTTGGGGGTCGGCTGCTGAGCAGCCTTGGCTGTGACCATCAAATCACCACGGTCTGAGCTGGGACTCTCTGGGACCAGGGCCCCCACACTGTCCAGTGTGGCCCACTCACGTGGATGCAGTGACTGGGCTCAGTGTGGCCATCAGCACCGTGTGAATGGGACATGTCCTAAAGGCTCAGCGAGAATTGAGGAAGCCCTGCATGTTAGGCCTTGTGCCTACCCCCAGGATGGTCCAGCAACTGGGGTGGGGGTCATTCACTGCATTTTCTAGACCTGGGTGTGGGTCTCGGAGGGGTCATGAGCCATCAGGCCCCATTCACATGCTAGCTGATGGCCAGGATTGGGATTGAATTTATGCCCTCCGACCCCATGATGGTGCCTTTTTCCGTCTTCAGGGTTCTACAATCATGAAGAGAGAATGGTTTCCTGTCCTGTACTCTCAGGGGGCTCTGATGTCTGCAGGTTTCAGGTTGGTCTGGAGATGTGGAGGGTAAGGAAGGAACAGATGTGAGGGTCATGGCTAGATGTTTGCACAGGGGTCCTGCTGGCTGGGAGCAGCAGCTGCAGGGACCGATACCAGTGACCGGGGGAATGCCGAGCAACAAGAAGTGATGGACGAGTTGTCAGATCACGTCAGAGGGGAGAGTGGGGTGCAAACATATGATCGTTCCAGCTGTTTCCTGCAAAGGGCATGGCCAGGGAGGACTCCGTGGAATGAGATCAGTGCGTACAAAGCTCACTTGAAAGCGAGCGACGTGGGTTTGTTTGCTGGGGAATCACGTCAAGTGTGGTGAGAAGCACTTTTCAAGAAACGATTTCACAAGAAGGCCTGGCACAGGCTATGGCTGTGGCTTGTTTACCATCATGGAGATGGAACTTCATCCTTTCGGAAAGAGCAATCTGGGCTTCTTGGGAAAATCTTCAGAGGGCAGGCAGCAGAAGCGAAAGTAGATAAATGGGACTCTATCAGACTTATTGAGCAGGGTGAATAAGGCCACCTATGGAGTGCTAGAACACATTTGCCCATCCCATATCTGAGAAGGCATTAATATCCAGAACATGTGAAGAATGTCTGCAGTTTAACAACAACAGCAGCAAAACCCAGATGATCGGATTTTTAAAAAAGGCAAAGCGTGGCGTAGACATTTCTGCAAAGATGATAACGAATGGCGAATAAGGTCATGAAGAGACGCTCTGCATTACTCCTCATAGGACAAATGCACATAAAAACTACAGTGAGCCCTCACGTCACGCCCATCGGAACAGCCAGTGCCGCAGAAGGGAGAGGTGAGGGCGGTCGAGGACGCAGAGAAAGGGACCCCTCGCACCCCATCGCTGGGGGCGTGAGATGGTACAGGTGTCATGGAAGCAAGTTCTTTCTGCAAGAAGTTAAATATGCACTTACCTTAGGACCCAGCGATCCTCCTTCAGGGTATGTCCCCAGGAGAACTGAGGGCAGGGTCCTTCTGGAAAGATCTGCACTCCTGTGTTCATAGCCATATCATTTACATTTTTTTTTAAGGTAGGAAGATACATTGATTTTCAGTCCAGGTACCTTAAATACTTCATCTCCTTTGACTTTGACAACTTTCAGATTTAAGTTTTTGTTCTTTTTTGTTGCGATATCCTCAACATAGAACACTGTATCGGTTTTAGGCAGACAACACAGATTTGATATTTGCGTTTGTTGTGAAATGGTTGCCACAGTGGATCTAGCTAACATCAGTCACTGCAATAGTTACAAAGCCTTTTTCTTCTTGTGATGAAAATTTTTAGGATCTTCTCTCTTCGCAACTGTCAAATTTGCCGTGTTATTAGCTGTAGGCGCCATGCTGTGTGCAGTACCCGCCCCTGGCCCCCAGGACCCATGTGTCTTGTCATGGGACGTTTGTACCTTTGGACTGACTTCACCCCATCCGCATCCTGACTAATGGCAGGATGTCATTCTTTTTAGGGCCAAATAGTATTCCACTGTGTTTCTTTCTTCATTTATTGCTGGGCACCTAGGTTGCTTCTGTTTCCTAGTGATCGCAAAGAAAGCCCCGCACATGTGTTTT
This sequence comes from Neogale vison, assembly GCF_020171115.1. Classification (NCBI taxonomy): domain Eukaryota; kingdom Metazoa; phylum Chordata; class Mammalia; order Carnivora; family Mustelidae; genus Neogale; species Neogale vison. Next base: position 45,537,712 of record NC_058093.1, read on the forward strand.
TTATTACAATTAAAACAAAACTCTGAGGAGGTGTTGCTTCCATAGTAACTGGAAGAGGAACAACTCTTGGGCAGGGCAGTCCCACGGCAGGTCTGCTCTGGCCCCACTCCCTGAACCAGCTGGCCAACTTGGTTTGGGGGGGGGTTGACTGGTCAGAGGAGTGGTCTCAGGAGATCAGCCCTGGGTATGTCAGGGCTTCCAGCATCTCCCAAGTGGAAGGGATACTCTCCAATTTCAAAGGGAAGATTGAATCCAAACTCTTACAGAAATCAGAGCCCCCGTGTGGCTTTTTGTTTGTTTGTATTTCAACTTAGTAACGTTTTGGCCAGTATGGGGAGGGAAGAGTGATGGTCTCTCTTTTCTAAGAGTTGAATTACATGTCTATTAATTTGATTAGAGATGTGTCTTCAAGGTCATGCAAACAAAGCTTCCAGATGCTCTAGGAAATGTGAATTAGGAAATAACACCTGCCTGGGGGAGAGGCGGGCCTTACCAGGGATGTGGCCACGTCAGCCCCGGAAGATGCCCATTGAGCCTTAGGCACCTGGGCTCTCGGTGGGCAGATGACCGGTGTTTCCCCCTTTTGCAGGTGGAAAATCCGAAGGTCATGGACACACCGCCAGAAGCATATACTCAGCAGAGTAGTTTACAATAGCTGGTATGATGGGATGGATGTATTCTTTCTGAGCATTTTCTGTATGTAGTACACACATTTATTGAGCACTGGCTGTTTGTAGTCTTCCTGCTTGGTGCTGGAGACATGAAGGTGAGGTTGATTTGGTTTGTCCTACGGAAGAATTGCCTTCCAGCCAGGGACACAGGTAGGTAAGCAACTAGTTATGATCCCACCTGTCAGTGTTGGTTATTGGTGGTTTGAGAATAAGGAAGGGATGGATTGTCCCCTGGACACCATGGGGTGGAACTAGGCATGGCACTCTGGTGGATTTGCTCAGTCATTCAACAAGTATTTGTTCTGGGACTGGGTGAGGGGAAGGATGGGCCCAGGGCCACGGAGCTCATCCTGGCAGGGAGTGGACATCAGACACAGGTGCTATGAAGGAACGTTAAGAGGAGAGCATGGTGGGGAACTGGGGTTGTGGCTGTCGCTTACAGCTTCTCTCGAGCAGAACCGAAAGCAGTGAGGGTCCTGCCCTGCAAGGGTGTGCATGGGATTGGGGTGGGCAGGGCGTCTGGAGGGAGTGGGGGAGACAGGAGCTCTAAAGACACTTGGATGTCCATACATGCACATTCCTGAACACAACTCAGGGTCTTGATAAACCACCCTGCCAGGGGAGGACGGAAGCAAAACTTGACCAAATGTCACATTGTCTGGAAAGACTTGATAAGTGAGCCTGTAAGGAATGTTCTGGAACATCTCAGCTCCAAAAACAAAATAATAAAATGTGTTTGTTCAGGTCTTGCTCAAGAGAAGCTGGAAGCCTGTGATTCATCTCTCCCTCTACTGTCCCTGTCCCCTAGCCTGTCCTCAGAATGGGACTCTGGTGTGCATTGACTTAAAACAGTGTTGGTGTCTCGCTCTACACTGACTGACCAATATTTCCTCAAGAAAAAAAAAAAATTCACTTGTAGTTCTACCTCTTGCTGAGACAATCTCCGTGTCTTGGAGATCCTAGCAAACTCTCTGAGAGACTCTGGGCATGACACAGGCAGAGCCACGGCTCAAGGATGCTGATGGGTGAGGGGAGCCATCATCCCAAGTGATGAGGTCCCTGGGAATCGCAGACCAATGTTGGCAGCTCAGGATTGGCGGCCACCGTCTGTCACGGGGAACAACAGCTTCGAGAACACAACTGCCTAGAGGCTTAGTGGGTGACTAAGTCCGGAATATGGAAACCAAATTTGCTTAAGAACCTCGACTTGCCTGCTGGGTTTATCTTAATCACACACGCAGGCTTCAAATGTTCAATGTCGCTGTTTAATACCTTTCTTTCACAAAAGAATGGGAAAGTGTAAGGATTTAGGGCAGATGAGACACTGCAAAGCTCCAGGGCTGCTCTGAGATGTCACTTAGGTTTGGGGTTAATTCGTGTCCTGCACGGACAGCAGCCCGCAGACTCACTCCCTGTCGGGCTCTGTGCTATGCCCACCTGGCCCCGCCCACCTCCGGCTGCCAGCAGGTTATTCTCTAAAGACATAGATTTTGGCCCTTTCCTCTTCTTCTGGAGCAGAGGCTTCTCTCCCCAAAGATGGAGGTGAGCACTCCGGGGGTGCTGGCTGTGATTCAGGTAGAAGAGATGCCTGCCTGAGGCTCCTCCTGGCTCCCGAGCCTCCCCGACGCAAGTAGGGTTACACAAGGGGGGTTCTGGGTTCTGGTGTCTCTCTCTCCTCTCTGCATCATGCTGGAGTCCCTCCCCCACCATGGGCACCTGCAGTCCACTGGGCTGTCAGTGACTTGGTGTAGAATGCATGAAGGAAAAAAAATAAATCAAGTCAATCAAGCAAGAAGCTGGTTGGAGGATTTGGAAGGACCACTCAGCAGACATAGCCCAGACGGATTTTCCTTTCCCTCCTGCCAGAAGATGCAGGAAACAAGGCAGAGAATATGGACTACACTTGCTGGCTTTACCACCTCTCGAAGGCTTTGACCTAAGTGAGCAAACCCTGGCCAGGGAGAGGGGACATCTGGAGGCCGTCTGTCTCAGGCCACAGTGGACAGATTGTAGAGGGGGACATGGCGGACGCTTGGCCGTTCAAAGAGCCCTCATGGCAGATGAGAGGGAAGGCCCGGCTACAGGTCCCTGCCAAGGATGAGAAGGCCACTTTAGTGCGACCCACGGGGACAGCCTCCTTGCCGTTCTTCCAGAAGCTTCTCCCATGGAGGGAACTGAATTTTGTCAAAAGATGAAAGAAGAGCAGATGAAACGTATGGGACAGCAGCTAAGCATCATAACAAAGGGTTCCTCCCCGATGCTTTATTTTTCATGGGGCTGGCATTTGTTGTGCCGGAGGAAACCATAGAGTTCACGTCACCTTGCAACACAGTTTGGCTTTCACTGAGCTGGACATTTAGGACTAGATGGGGGCCAAGAAAATGCTGTGAGCCTCAGCTCCCCGACAGGGGTCACAGGAATGCTATCAGTCAGGGCAGACAGATTCCCATGATGCCGGCCGAGCTGCTGGGGGTCATGGGTTTTGTGCATTTTTCCCCTGTCCCCAAGCACCCAAACCATAAATAAACAGATGGGAAGGCTACCTCACAGATCCTTGACAAAGACCTCTGGAATAGTGAAGCTTAGGCTCAAGAGAAAGTTTACTTCAGAAGATCCTGATGCAATCGAGAAAAAATAAATAAAAGACAAAAACTGTTTCTCATGGGACTCCCCGATCCGGCAGGGCTGGAGGGTGGGGGCCCCTGAGGCCTGCAGGGGAGGGCTCAAGTCCTCACCAGCTAACCGGCTGGGAGCCTGAGGTCCTGACTGGCCTTGCCCCTGCCCCGTGGGTGAGTGTGTGAGGGTGACCAGGGTTTTCAGGGACAGGCAGCAGCCGCCAGGCCCTCCGGAGGGAAGGAGATGGAGGGCCCTCAGTGGCTCATCACTTTCCTTTAGTCCTAAGAATTTCGACATCGGGAAGAGCAAAGCCTAGGGAGAGAAGACTGTCGAATGTTCTATGAACAACCTCTCTAAGTGGTGTCAGCCCAAAAGGTGCTCTGTCTGGTTGACTCCCTTCTTCTGTCCAGGATCATTCAGCCTGTAATGGGGGACCCCTGGTGTGTCAGCTCCACCTGGGGACTGGGAAAACCATCCTTTGGGGACAGTCCCCAGTGCACAGAAACAAGCTCAGAAGAGGAACACCTCTCAGGACATTTGTCAAACAGCGACACCTAAACTCATCCAACACAAAAAACAAAAAGGAGAAAAAATAAGGAGGCAGACCCATCTCATTAGGAACTTAGATAAAATTTTAGGTAAAGTGTAAGAATTATGAATTCTGTAATATTTCTTTTTTTTTGTTATGTCCAGTTAGCCTCTGTATAGTACATCATTGGTTTCAGATGTAGTGTTCAATGATTCATTAGTTGCATATAACACCCAGTGCCCATCACTTCACATGCCCTCCTTTGTACTTTCTCAAGCTCAACACCCCAAAAAGCAAATAATCCAATCAAGAAATGGGCAGAAGACATGAACAGACACTTCTCCAAAGAAGACATCCAAATGGCCAATGGACACATGAAAAAATGTTCAACATCACTTGCCATCAGGGAAATACAAATCAAAACCACAATGAGATACCTACCACCTTACACCAGTTAAAATTCTGTAACGTTTCAAAAGAATAAGGCCCGTGACATGGAGGTTTGACTGATGGATGGAGCAATTTAAGGTACTTTCCCAGGGGTTTGACACACTCTGGCAGGATGAGTCCCCAGAGAAATTATTCCTAATCTTTACCTCAGTTATGCAACTTGACACATCCACTGTCGAAAGGAGAGACAGTCATCTCAATAAATACTAAAATTGCCTTTGACGAGATTTCAGTGTATTTCTGATACACTGAACTCCTTTTTCATATTTAAAATTTTCAGAAGCTAATGTAGAAAGAATCTTCCTTCCCTTCATGGAGTATCAATCCCAAAACTGATGTGACACTGGAGTCATTAGTATGAATGTCAAGAGCGTTCTCACCAACATAGTACTGGGCCCTAACATTGCCTTGAAATTTTTAAATGGTTCTGTAGGATAGGAAAAAGAAATAGAGGTAAGGTCTACTGGAAAGCAGAGCAGTAAAGAATACTGTCTTCCAGGAACCCAGCCTCTCATCCCATTCCCCCTACCCCAGAAAAATCCATTCAAAACCAATACAAGGACGAGACAGTTTAGAATGGAGGCCAGTTACTACTACATGAAGATACTTTTTAAAAACACCTTCGTACACGCTAGCAATAAGCCATTAGCTCAGGTGATGAAACCCTAAGATGTCATAAAACAGACAATATATAATACCTCCTAAATACTATGAGAAACGGGGAGGGCCTTAAGAAGAACAATTTCTTAGCTGGGGAATCCAGCCGAGTGTTTGTGTGAACGAGGAGCTCTGTCTCCTGTGAGGCTGTTTGAAAGAACTTACTATTGTGACCATGACATTTATTCTCCCGGTTAATTCAAATATTTAATGTAATTTTTAATTCAACAAAATTCTTCTTGGGTACAAGTGGAAGATGAAGGCAGCCGCCGTGTCCAAGAGTGTCTGACAAAGGACCTTGGGGAGGAAGGACTATGACTGGCAGGCGTGGGGTCGCAGGGCCCTGGTGTTGGGGGGGGGGCACTGGAAAGGGTGCAGGTGGAGAAGTGGAAGGAAGCGGGATGAAATCGAGCCATGGAGAGCTCTGGAAGGACCTGGACATCGGTCAGGTCCGAGTCAAGGGGATAGTTCCCGTGAGTGGGGCTGAGTCCCAAAAGTCCAGGATCAGGCAGGTTTACGCAAGAAGAGCCCTAGAGGTTGTAAAGATGCCCGGCACTTGGGGTGTCCTCCTGCCGGACAGCACCCTCTGTCTCCACGAGCCAGCACGTGGGTGGTTAGTGCCGGTGCCTCCTGCCCCACAACCTGGCCTCGTGCCTCTCTCTATCAGTGTCCACGTGGACACCTGTCCATGGGGGGATGGTCTTCTGTGGTCTTCTAATCTGGAGTTACATGACAACCGAAGACCACCAACCCTGCAGCAGCTTTAAGAGGGACGGGGAGTCCCTGCCTAGGCGCAGTGGCCTCGAGGCTGTTTACGGTCCCAGGGATGTGCCAAGAGTGGTTGCAGGGGGTGCGGGCCATCCGTCCAGCTTGCTCTCGGTCACGGCCACAACCACATAGCTGAGCTGGCTGGAGAGTTTTCCGGGTGAGCTTGCCACCCCCACTTTAATGTGGAGTCTGTTCCTCCAGGAGGTAACATGGACTGAAGACGTTTTCTTTCTGACTGCGCAGGCTGAGTCTTCCTGGGCCCACAAGCTGTCTATGGCGGACGAATGTCGTGGCAGAAGTGGGGGGCCGTGCTTCCAGGTGGGGAGTCGATGAGCTCCCATTCCAGCTGACCACCTCTAAGAGCCGGCTTTCTTTTTAATGTTTCATTAAATGTTGGTGTTGGAGGCTGCGGTAAGAATTCGTCTATTAAACATACCAACCGGAGGCATGTAATCGTAGAGAAAGGCGGATGCCCAGGTCATGAAAAGCGAGACCATAATTTCAAAAGCATTCTGAGTGTATCGTATCAAGTTGCACCATGTGCTTGGTACAGAGAAGGACTCCAGCAGGCTCCAGAACGGCAGGAAGGGCTGCTGTCACCAGGGCGGGTGGACACACACTCTTTTCCAGCTCTGTCCCTGCTGAGCCTGGGCGTCCCTCATGGTGGGGGTCTGTCCTTGTTTTACCTGGACGCACACATCTAGGGGGAGATGTGGGATTGGTGGCCTCCCAAGGAGATCAGTAATCCGGGCTCTGTTGGAGCAAGTGGGGGCGGAGGGCCAAGTGTCCCAAGGGGATGCCCTGTCAGTGAGGTGACCGTCCCTGCCCCTCTTCCTGGGACTGTCCTGGTTTATCTTTGTTTCTGAGTCTAACAGTGCCTCTTTTGCTCTCGTGGTCCACTTCTGCTGGTGCATTGTATGGTCCTTCTGTGCAGGGCACACGCATGCACACTCTCCAGGGCTGTTCTGCTAAGCTCTGCGGCTACTCAGGGGAAGGTGTGCGGTAGAACGGCTCATGGATTTTTCCTCTGCCTTGCTACCCCTTCCCCACTCCGCACGTCCAGCCAGGGAGGTGTGTGCTGAAAATCCCTCCCCCGTGATTCTGATGCCCTGCCCCCACCTGCTAAACCAGGGGCCTGGGGACTGTCTGGACATCATCATCATTATTATTTTTAAAGGAACATGGGCACCACTGTCCAGACAAATGACCTCTATGGCCTGTGCCTCCTTCAGCGAGCTCTGGCTGAGCACACTCACGGCATCTGACAGGGTCGCAGAGAGCAGGGACAAGGGCCTCTGCATGTCTGTGCTCCTCCCGGCCCACCCATGCCCTCCGCCTGCAGGGAGGACTCCTACCCGGGCTGGGTTCATATGTGTGGGCACGGCCCCCAGACCTGCCAGCTCACCATCCTGGCTCAGCTCCATTCAGCAGCCCGCTCTTGAGCATTGCTGGAGTCAGCACACAGCACATTCACCCTCATGCACACACACACACACCACACATGCATAAGCACGTACTCACGTGCACACACACACCATATACACCCACATGTGCGCACAGCACATTCACACTCATGCATACACACTACACAATACTCAGATGCACACACTTACATACACACTCATGAACACACCACATGCACACAAACGTGTGTGTGCACACACTCACACACACACCATATACACACTTGTGCATGCGCACACACACGGCCACGCCCATAGGTCAGGATTGCATGGGGATTCAGGCTTTCAGGCCTGGCCCTTCTGGCTCCGAGTCTTCTGTCCTGGGAGACTCCTTCCCCATTCTCAGCAGGAATCTGGGCTCCCAGGTGTGAGGCCCTGTGGGAGCCAGGCCGCGGGTTCAAATTCTCCCGCACACCCTGTCTCCCTGCTGCACCGGTTCTGATCTCAGGCCGCTGTAAAGAAGACAGGGCCTGGGAAATGCATCAGTGCTTTGCTCCCCTCTGTGCTGCAGCCCTGACAGGCAGAAGCCGGGCGTCCTTGGCCTTGCCCGTGTGCCCTGCTTGGCAGAGCAGACCGCACTCTCGAAGCATGTGTAAATTTAATTTGGGTTCGCGTTGACTCATGCAACTCTAATTCCAGAGCCTCTTTGCCTCTGCTCAGGTCGGCCTTCCGAGGCACAGCCACCAATGTGCAGCCCGCCTCCTCCCTGGCCTGGCCGTGCCCCCAGGAGTTAACGATCTGTAGAAATACTTGGCTGCGGGAGCAGAGCTCCTCACCCGTCCTGAGCTGTGAACTGCTCACGGATATGCGTTGCCCCTGGGAAGGGGGCTCCCCAGGAGTGGAGCTGCCGTGATCGCCTGCTCCTGAGCATTTGCTGAGCACAGAGATTGTTTTTACAAAAAGGAAGGGCGTTCTCTGCGTGCTGCAGAGACCTGGGCAGTCCCGGCTGCTCAGAGCAGCTGAGAGACAGGCGGCCTCGGGCCAGGACGGGCAGGCCTCAGGGGACAGCCGGGCTCCAGGGAGGGTCTGGGCCCCACGGCTTTGCAGACACCTGCCATCCCACCCTGGTGTGCTACTGGCCCATGCTGTGGGTAGCTTGTCTGCTGTGGCCCAGGGGATGGAACTGGAGAAGGCATGAGGGCAGGTCTGCCGGACAGCACTGTCCCGAGTGCAGATGTTGCCCCAGCCTGAGACCTTGAGCCCAAGAGCGTTCAGACAGGCCTAGAAAGCAGCTGGGGTCTGTGTGTTCCTGGAGGGACTTGGGGCCTCCACTTTCTGCCTGTGGCACTTCAGTGACCCTGGAGGAGTGTCGCAGCGTCCCCTAGGCCATTGTAAGGATGGGTAGAGGACGTCTCCTGCCCACAGGGACTGTTCTGGTGGCCCTCTTGTCCTTGTTGTCCTGAGAGCACAAGTGGGGGCCAGAGCAGCCCCATGCAAGTGTGGATGGTGTTTTGCCACATTACTTGTCGCAAACATTCTCTGCTGATTTGAAATCCACTCGTGCTCGCTTCTGCAGCTGCTGTTCCTGAGGAACTAGGCACTTGACATTAAACAGGACAAATAAGGAGGGAAAAACAGTGGAGGGGGAGGGGTGGGAGACACCAGAGAAGGGACGGAGGTGGGCTGACCCAGACTGCACGGTCCTTTAGTTCCAGTGGGAGGGAAGGATTGGGACTTTGGAGACAGAGCAGGGGAAACATTTGGTGTGGGAGTGCAGGAGTTTTCTAGAAGCCTGGCCTGGGAAGAATCCCGGGAACATGGAGGGGGTCAAATTAGGTGGACCCCAGCTCCAGGGGCATTCAGAAGGGATGCGGATGACATGCTGGCTCTGCCTTGTGGAGAGGGAGGTGGCCCTCGGGAACAAGAAGGTGAAAGAGGCCGTGTTTTCACTGCTTCCCAGATGTATGGTGCTCAGAGCTGTGGCTTTGTCTCCTTGAGTGTCTGCAACACATCAGTAAAGATGGCAGAGGAGCGGCAGTCTGCAAAGCCCCGGGGGCAGGGGCACTGGGTCTGGTTTCAGTTCGTCCTTCCCCCAGCATCCTGCCTGTGTATCTCTTCTTCCTTTCAGAAATCCTTCTGTTAACACCAGCCCCTCCCCAAGAAGGTACTGGGAGGACCCTCCTCCCTGAACATCTGGGAAAACGTGGCATCGCATGCCTTCGCCCAGTTCCTCTGAACCATGTTTGTGAGATGCCGGCTGTGCCCCAGGGAGAACATGGGAGCCCATACTCCAGTCTCCTTGAGATTCTAAAAAACCATGAGACCCCTGGGGACCATGGAGACTCCTGGACCAGGTCCCCCCACTGCTACCTGGGAGAAGGGAGGTCTAGCTCGGAGACAATAGGTGACCAAGTTCTCTCCGACAGCAGGAGACGGGGGAGCAGGAGGGCTTAGCCTGACCTGATGCAAGCTTCTTTGGAAAGCAGCCTCATGCCCCATGGCAGGTTCTGCTACTGGAGTTCTGAAGCCCCTCTTGATGTGGGGTGACCCCCACTGTCTGCCAGCCACACCGCAGGGGTCCAGGTGCCGGTCTTGGAAGAGCTTCCCAGGCCAAGCGCTGATTAGTTAACAGGCCGCAGGGGTGTGGTGACCCTGCAGGTGCCCCCAGACAGGACAGGGTGAGATGAGAATGCCCTTTCCCCCTCCTGGGTGCAGACGTGAGACCTGTGTGAGGCTGGTCCAAGGTCACCTTTGTCACAGATGAAGGCTGAGATGAAGATGGAGGGTCCAGGGTCAGGCAGACTCACCTTCAGTGCCCAGGAGAGCCGGACCAAGATAGGCTTCCCCTTGGGGTCAGGCGGGTGGGTGGTCTGCTCGAGGGGTGGATGGGAAACACCTTCTCTTTGCTGCCAACTCCGGCTCCTGGAGGAAGGTTCCAGAGCCTGAGCTCAACACACTGTTTTTTCTTCCCAAATCAGTGATTGACCACTCCAACTCCCCAAGGGTGACGAGGAGGCAGAGGGAGGCCAAGGGTTTCCTCAACAGAACTTGCTCTCCGTGGAGGAGAACGTGGCAGGGAAGGACGCCCAGGAAGCTCAGAGCAGGAGGGGGTCGGTCCAGCTCACTGGAGCCTCCTCCGTCCTCAGGTCCCTCCCTAACAGCACAGATGCAAGGAGCCAGGACACTGGGCCTTCCTCCTTCGTGTCGGGTCCCCTGCTGCCTGGGCTCAGGGCAGCCTGCCCCGTGGTCGGGCCATCAGAGGTCATGCCGCAGGGCCCCAGGGTCCCCTGCTCACCCCAATCTTCTCCCGCCCGGTGCCCACACGGTGCCCCACTGAGGCCCTGGTTCAGTCAGTGGTGTTTAGTCTAGGCCAAGAGATGGAAAATGAAAAGCTGACCTCTCAAGGGTTTGTTATACACATTTGACCAAAGGAAGAATAGTAGTCCATTTGGAACGGCCCCTCCCGGCAGCCTGGTGTTCTCCCCACCCGCCTCACCTGCCCTGTGGCCCAGCAGAACGTGCTGGAGTCTCGGCTCCATCCCTCCCTGGGGTCCTGAGGGCTGGTGTCGGCAGAACAGGTGGGACTCCGTGTAAGGATTGGAGCGATGGTGAGAATTTCCCCTCGAGAGCTCTGGGAATCCCACAAACCGCATTGTAACTGCTCTGCACCACCCTGGGGGGGAACGAGGGGGATATTGGAATATGTTAGGATCATTGTCGAAAGGCAGCCAAGGTGGTTTTTACATTCTTCAAGTATGTTGGTAATCTTAGCTTACAATCATATTGCTAATGACTTTCCCACCAAGACATAAAACGTGTAGCGAACTTGATTCCGCAGACCAGCAGACCGGCGCCCAGGCTGAGCGCCTGCCAAGACCCTCTCCTGGGGACTGAATCCCCTGCGGCCAGAAACAATATGAAACCCAGAACCCCTGTAACAATCCCAGGTCATACAGCTTTGCCCAATGTTAATTATGTCTTTGACTCAACAATTAATATCTGAAACTCAAGCTAGACTCTATCTCAGGGAAAGTGGTTTCTGTCCACATCCTTTCACTAAAACATTCTCATTTATGCTTCTTGAGACCATAAGCTATGCAGGAGAATTCAGGTTTCTTCTCAAAGGGTGTCCAGGGGTGGCTGGTGTTGTAAAGACGGACACAACGTGCGTGAAAATCCCTCGTCCAGCTCTGAGGTCACCTTGCTCACAATTTGGGAAAGCACACTTCTGGGCCATGTCTTGGCTCCGCGGGGATGCTGGATACGCACAGACTCCCAGGCCTCCATCTTGGGATGTGGTGACTCTTTGACAGCCCGTGAGCTGAACAGGACAAGTGGCGTCCAGAAGGAAGGCAGGGAGGCGTGTGACGTTGAAGGGGTTGTGTATTTGGTCAACAGGCGCTCTGTTCTCTGCATGGATGCCCAGCAGCAAGAGAAGCTTCTCCACAAGGGGGGTTTCAAGTGACCTCCCGTTGCCAAACCTTCCTGTCAGGGTGGAAGTGAAGTTACCAGGAAAGAGCTGGGAAAAGGAGGGAGAAACGTTTTGTTCCAGGCATCCCTGGAAGATGGAACTTGGGTAAATACATTAACAACATCCAAGAATATGCTTGAGCACAGCAACCGGGCACAGAGGCCAAGAGGACCCCCTGGAAGTCCGGTCCACTCAGGCAGCTTGGAGCTTTCTTCCGCGGACAACACAGGAGCCTCCTCAGGAGCCGGGTTCCTTCAGACGGCGACACTGCAGCTCATTCCACCGTAGCGAGCCTCTTGGAGTCTCGGGTCCCTGTGGGACTTTCACACCAAGGACACTGTGCGCTGTGGTCCTGGGGACCAGGTAGCCCATCACTTGGAGGAGGTGGAGGAGACTGGAGGTGTTTTCCAGTAACAACCCACCTTCCCTCAGCACCCCACATCTCCTCAATCAAACAAGGATGCCAGTTGGTGGCCAGGACCCCAATCCCATGAATTCGAGATAGAATAATGTCACCATATTCATCTTAGTGTTTGCCTGTGTGTTGCTTTTAAGGATTATTTATCAAAGTTAAGTCCTTTAGCTGGTCCCCTTCCCCGCCATCATTCCCTAGCCATTATTTTGGCTACTGGTGAATTTTCAAGGGTCTGGTAGAGGTTAGTGAGATTAACTTATCAGTTTCTTGAGGGACTGTCTGCAAATTATTTTGTGTTTTTGATCAGCCTTTATGAAAAAACAAAATCAACAACAACAACAACAACAACAACAAAAAACCTTGCTTTGGCTCTTAAGGTGGACAGGGTCAGGGCCCCAAACGTTGACCATCTCTGTCGTGTTCCTCAGGACCCTGCAACGGGGCAAGGCCATGTGACTAGTTGCAGTCAATGTGCTTGGGGAGCAGGGGACGCTAGCCTCTCCAGGCCGAAGTGCAGAAGAATGGGTGTGCAGTCTCCCTCCTGCTGCCCCCAGGGGACCGGGAGACCATGTGTCGCAAACAATGCATCCACAAGATGATGATGACCCTGCCAGCCTACATCCCTGGTGGCTGTGCGGAGAGGAGCCCCCATCATGCTGACCAAGCAGGAAGAACGGACAGGACGTAGAGGACAGGACTGTTGTGTTGCCCCAGTGAGATGCGGGGACGTGTTGTCGCAGTCGATTCTCTCGTGCCCCGACGGAAACACCCTGAGAGGAGAAGGAAGACAGTCTCCTAAGGCCCGGGTCTCTCTCGTGTCACCCTGGAGCCGTAGTCAGGTGCGTTCGGCTTTGTAAAATGGGTATTTGCTCAGAAAAATGGTCTGAAGTGAATCCTTTCAGATTTCTTTCTCAGAGGAGCTCAGTTTCGAAAGGCACTTTTCACTAAAGCTTTTTTTTTTTTTTTTTAATAAATCATAGAACTTTTCCAGGGTGTAACCATGGCTTCTTGTATTTGTTTACTAAATGTGGGTCTCTCTATACCGGCTTGCCTTAGAGGAACTCGCATTCAATGTGGAGAATGTGCAGTCATGCTGCGTTGTCCCCAGGCTTCGGTTGACTTCTTACCTTTGGCTCAAGGTGTGCTGGCTTCTTTTCAAGGCCTTGCCTCCACTCTGGGTTTTGTTGGCGGTTTCTTCTGCCTACTGACCTTCTTCCTCTGTATGTGCTTACTGGGTAGTATTTTATTTTAAAGTGGATTCAACCTGAATTCTTTTTTTTTTTTAAGATTTTATTTATTTTTATTTATTTGACAGAGATCACAAGTAGGCAGAGAGAGAGAGAGGAGGAAGCAGGCTCTCTGCCGAGCAGAGAGCCTGATGTGGGGCTCGATCCCAGGACCCTGGGATCATGACCCAAGCCAGAGGCAGAGGCCTGAACCCACTGAGCCATTCAGGCGCCCCCCAACCGGAATTCTTGAAGGCGACGCAGAACAACCGCATTGCATCTCTTTATTGACAAGGTTGCTAATGGGCGTCTAGAAGGGAAGGCAGGTTTCTGGTGGTAGGATTGAAAGTGAAGACTATTTCCCCTTATAAACATGGGCGTTGACACGGCTCTCCTAATTCATGGGGCCTTTCCTAGCTTAAGAATCTGTATGGGATGTTAAGCTGGAGTCCAAGTGGTAATTAAATGCACTAAAAATGTGCAGATAGGGGAAGGGGGATTCTCACGGAAAGGGCCGTAGCCCTGGGTTTAGCTGAGAAATACCCAGGAAATATCTGGACCCTTCAGCTACTCAGCTCGGAGAGTAGTTGCGAGGTATTGTTTTCTGTCTCTGGATCTTAGCTCTGCTCTCTTCCAAATAGAAGTAGTCACTTCTGGCTTCAAACTCACGAATTTTTTGCAATCAGTGGAAAAAAAAATGGTTCTACAACCCACAGGCATACCTGTGACCCCCAGCCTGTCATCCCACGATGATGCTGCCTGAATGGAAGAAGCCAGGACTGTTCTTGGACACACAAAGGATCAGAAATGTTCTTTTAGGAAGAAGGATTCCAGTGCCCCCCTCGGGTACATCCAAGCTGCCCCCTTCCCAGCGGGGGAGGTGCTGCAGCACGTGCAAAGGGCAAAGAGGGTTCTGGAGCTCCTGGATTCCGCAGAGGGTTGTGGGGGCAAATGGAAGCCAAGCCTACTGACCCAACGGTCCTTCGAGGCCCTCACTGGACACTGGCTCCTGGGTGATGGACCAGTTAGAAGCAACAGGAGTGTTTAATCTCTACCCCCAAATGTGACATCTGTAATGACCAGAGCTCGCTTGGGACCCAGGTGACCCTTCTCAGAGAAGAGTGGGTGAAGGTGTGAGTATGTGTTTATTCGTGGTATGCGTGTATACATGGTGAATACGTTTGCAGCCCATACATGTATGTGTGTGTGTGGTGTGATAGCACTGAGTATACCCACACACCTGTATATTGTACATATGCACCAGGTACAGAAGTCACTGCTAACCCACTGTGCCTTGTCTGTCCCTGGGTTTCCCACGTCTAGACAGAGCTCCATGCCCACTCTACATTCAAAGAAAATTCTATTTATATTTAGACCATAAAATCAGGCCACTTGATTTACTTCTGCAGTACAGGGACACCTCAAATAAAGTCAGTCCCCATGACATGGAGCAAGATTTTGTCCCTCCACGCCGCCGACCTCCTCTGTTGACAGCTCTGGACCTGAGTGCCTTCAGTGCAGATCTCTTAACACTACATGAACTCCTGCTATGTGCCAGGTGGTCACTACCCCTTGCAGACCCCAGAGTGTGAGAGCATCTGGTCTAGGCCACATCAGCTGCGGCAGGGCTTGCAAAAGTCAGGGGTCCTTCCTCATGATGTGCAGGGAATGCTTTGCTTCCAAAGTCCCCTTGGGGAAGGGGTCGTTAAGAGCCAGCGATTTCACGCATATACTGTGCAATCGAAGAGATGGTGTCTCACTTCGGCTTTTTTTTTTTTCCCCCAGAAATGTGTGCTCATGCACATCATTTCTCGTTTTTTTTTTCTTATTCAGAAATATTTTGAAAACAGTAAGTTCTGCAGATTGATGAGTATAATTTATAAATGCAGAGTTTCGATCCAGGAATCCTGCATTTTTTAAAGAAATTGAGCAATAAAGAGCATGTTACTGTAGCTTGTGACGTGAGTCCGGGGGCGGGGAACCGTCTGGGACCAGGCAGTAACACTCTTTAAACACTTGCATCGAGGGCAAAGCCAAGACGGCTCTGGGGAGTATCTGTTCCCCCGGGTGTGCTCTCCCAGATTGGTCATCGCTGTCTGAGATGCCCCAGGATGTGTGACTCCTTTTCAGACACCACAACACCACCCCGCCCAAGCCAGGGGATAGCGGATTACCTGCAGGCTGATAGGGGTCTGCACCTGCATCTGCACTTGCAGATTCTCCGGGGTTCGTGCAAAGGGAGATCTTGCACTGGCGGGTCGTGATATTCGAGGTATAAGCCTCAGAAACAAAATGCTGGGAATCACACCTCTTTGAAAATCCTTTTGGGAAGAGAACATCGAACACACCTTCCAGAGGCAGGGCCGATGCCAAGTGCTTCAAGAGCAGCGGAGTAAACTTGACTGTGTCCGGAGTGCTGGACACACTCCAGCCAAGGTTGCCCTCCTTGGCCAACAGCAGAGCCCCCCGTTAGCACCACGGGCTGTGCTCCCTGACATGGAGGTCCTGGCCGCCGGGAGACGCAGCACGCACTGGGTCTCTTCCCAGACCTCACCCAGGGCTTTCAGTGTTCACATGGTGGCTGCGGCCTCTTTGCTGAGCCAGCATGGCTCTGGGCCTTGACTTCCACCTGTGTATCTGCTGCCCCTGAGGCCCTCGGGCTCCCAGGTATGTGAACTCCCAGGTGGTGAGCTCAGCTGTGGGGGGAACCAGAGGGTGAGCGGGCCCATCTGTCAGTTGTCCTGCCCCTGGCGGACACAGGACAGGGACCACTTCACCTGCAACAGGAGGGGAGGAGGTGAAAAGCTTGCAGACCCACAGATAAGAAAAGGTGAAGTTCAGAGGTCTGGGGTCACCCTCTGCCGGCTGACTGCTCTGTCGATCTGGGAGCTGGGAGGTCAAAGACATGCACATTTTCCAGGTGGAATGGCCTGTCTGATAAAACCCACTGTTCTCGGGTCTTTGCTGCCTCTCTTGCCTTCTAGTTTGTCCCTAGAGAGACCCGAGTGTTCCCAGGGCATCAGTGTGAATTAGCAACCACTTGCTGAGTGCTGGTAACGCATTATCTAGTGTGCGGGTGACAGGTGACCCCGCAGGGAGGTTTGTTGGGGGACGTGTACCCATTCTTCTGGCGTCTGTCCATTGACTTTTTATTCATTCTCCAGCTCTGGCTGGCTGCTAACCTGTGCACATCTGGGCACTTTTGTTTCCTTTCGTTCCATGGTGGGGTGGCACCTGGCTTCCGAGCCACTGTCCTGCAGCAGCCGGGCATCCCTTCCTGTGAGGTCCCTGAGCTCGGGCACCACAGGCTGGCAGAGCCATCTCTTCTGTGGCCTCAGTGTTGGTTGCCCACAGCCACGTGGCCCATGTGGCCCAGGGAGGCTCTCTCTTGTCTCCTGTCTACTTCTGCAGACAAGCCGACTTTACCTGAACTCAAGGGTGTGCTCGTTCGTTTCTAAATGTGGTGCGTTTCCCAGCGGAGGTCAGTCAGTTTTTTCCCCGCAGTGCTCAAGTTTGAGAATGTGAAATAGACCAAAAGTCACTGAGTTCAGAGTTTGGGAAGCGAAAGGCCTTGTCCCTGTTGCTGAAGGGCTGGTCTGGCCAAAGCCACGTCCGCGCTCCTGGGGCGTCTGCAGTGCCTGCGTGTCTGTGCTTCCCCCCAGGCCCCGTCCTGTGCTGTTGTTTTTTCCAGAGGAATCCCACCTCTCGAGTGTCTGCTAAAGCCAGGGTTCCCAGAGGTGGGAAGGACTGAGGACTGGAGCCTTGTAGGATTCTTCCCCCTCATGCCAGAAGGACTTTGCATTCTTCTGAATAAGTCTGAATGTATGCATCATCTTCCTAAAGTCGCGTGTTCTCTCCGGGTTGTTCAAGAAAACAGATTTAGGTGTAGTTACTCCTGTAAAGAGTTGTCCATTTGGAAAATTGCCTCCTTTTCTGAGATGAAATTTGGGAACTAAATGCTGGTGGTGGGAGGTAGGGAGGGCTCGTCGTCAGACCGATTCATTTCTGGAAACCGTTTTCTATCCCCGTGTATCCCTGCTCAAGGGAAATGGTCTCAGAAATGTTCTTTTGTGGTTAAAATTAGAGCTACCCTATGACCCAGCAATTGCACTTTAAGGTATTTACCCAAAGAATACAAAAATACAGATGCGAAGGGGCACATGTCCCCTGGTGTTTATAGTAACGTTATCAACTAATAGCTAAACGAGGGAAGCCATCCAGATGCCCACAGGCTGATGAACAGATGAAGACGTGGTGTGTACACACACACACACACACACACACACACTCAGCCCTCAAAAAGCATGAAATCTTGTCATTTGAAACAACATGGATGGAACTAGAGGGTATAAAGCTGAGCAAAGTAGGTCAGTCAAAGAAAGACAGGTACCATACAGTTTCACTCACATGTGGAATTTAGGAAAGAAAACATGAACATAGGGGAAGGGAAAAGAAAAAAGGGAGAGAGGGAAAGAAACCATGAGAGACTATTACCCACAGAGAACAGACTGAGGGTTGCTGGAGGGACGTGGGTGGGGGATGGGCTCGGTGGGGAGTGGGCCCCACCCATAGGAATGTACGCGATGAATCCCTGAATTGTGCTCCAGAAGTCAGGACAGCACTGTATGCAGGCTACTTAAAATTTAAATTTATAAAAGAGAGAAAACCACTCCTAAGGAGCCCTCCCTGCCATCTGACCTGGCCTTCCCGGGTCTCTTGGTGACCCCTGCCTGCCCGGTCAGGTCCTGCTTCCCCTGGCAGAGGGCAGGCTCCCTCCAGCAGGGGGCGCTGCCAGCCAGTGCCACGTGTGGCCTCCTCAGGGACCACCTCCCCTCCCTCTGCTGCCCCAGGTGTCCGCATCTGGGCCTGTCATGGACAGGAAGCACCGAGCTGGAGGATGAGCCCGGGTTTGGGTTCGAATCCAGCCGACGCTAGTTAACTGCTATCTCGTGCCTTTGTCATCCTCGCTCAGAAGCTGCATGTGAAGTCCCCAGCCCCCTCCGGGGGTCGGAGCTCTACATCCCACTGGGTGAACCTGACCTCTGGCATGTCCCACAAACACCTGCAGCTCAGTTCCATCACCTTTGCTCCTGCCATTTCTCCCCAAAGCAATTTTCTCCTCTTCCCTCTTCTGCTCCTGGGGTCCTGACCCCTCCTGGTACCCAAGCCAGACCACTGGTCACCATGCTCTGCCCAGGGCCTCACTGTTGGGGAATCACGAGTCACCTTGCCCTGAAAGCCCCCTATCCCCCCACTCCCACCTAAAATATGCCCTGAGACACTTTCAGTCCTCCCTCCCCCCAGGACGAGTCGTCCTCAAATTCCCAACTTCAAGTCCCAATTCTGTGAAGAGCGCCCCAGAGCCCTCACCTGCCCAGAGACTTCATCGTTGTCTTCTCTGAGCCTTTCGTATGTACCTTTTCATAGCTTTTTTTCTTTAAAGATTTTATTTATTTGACAGAGAGAGAAAGCACAAGTAGGGGGAGAGGGAGAGGGAGCAGGGAATCCCAGGAGCCTGGAATCATGCCCTGCGCTGAAGGCAGATGCTTAACCAACTGAGCCCCCCAGGTGCCCCCTACCTTTACTTTAATGTGTACTATATTTTGCTACAATCATTTACATCTGTAATATATGTTTATATTGTAGAGCAACATAGTTGTAGACCTTGTGTACTTTCACGATGCCTTTACTGGAACATGTATTATGTATTTGTTATAATAACTCATTTTGTTGTCTGACCTCAAGGGAACTGGTGTAGGACAGAAACCAAGTGGTACCATGACGTGCATCTGAGTGCCTGACATCAGCGAACCTTTGCTTAATGTTCTCTTGGGCCACCGCTGCTGCTCTGGGGAGGGTAGTGTCCTCCAATCCTCGTTTGTCAAGTGTGCAAAGACATTTACTAAGTCAGTGTTCCTGGGTCTGGACCCATGTGACAAGTGTAGGAACAAGGTCAGACACATGAGAAGGATGTCGGCCTTGGGGCGTAGCTGACCTGTGTTCTGGGGGCAATTCTGCACCTGTCTGGTCACTTGGCCTAAGTCCCCTCTAGCCCCAGGCCCCATCTCGTCATCTCTGACGTGACGTCCCTGGATGGGTCACTCCCACCACAGGCACAGCCTGCGCCCCCAGCCTGAAATAGGACTCCACAGGGTAAGTTTTTACACAGCCTTCCTTTGCTAGTGGGTTTCATTTGGAAGCTAAATGTATTGACATCTAGAGCAATCGTAATTCACTGGTCGAGGTAGTTCCTGGACCTGGAGGTCCCGAGTCCCAGAGGAGGCTGCATCTTCCTGTTACTGGTTGTCCGGGACTGCTATCCCTCACGGCCTCTAAGCTTGGGGAGACCCTTTGCAGTGTCCCGTGACTCGGGAAGGAGAGATGGGACGGCCTCCCTCAGAGGAAGGCTGGATAGGCTAACTGGTGGGATTCACTGGCGCGGACCCTGTGCCTTCCTGCCTCAGCTCCCTTGGGAACTGAGAGCGCTGGCCTGGACGGTCCTGGGGCCACATTGATCCGAGGCCCGGAGGCTGGGAGGCACCACGCAGAGAGGGGTTCTGGAAGCAGAGCCAAGCCTGCCTTCTCCCCAGGCTGCTGGCAGGCCGGCGTCTCCTGGTTCAGGAGGGCCATTCCAGACACCGTCCGGTCCAATTCCCAACGCCAAGCCCGAGGAGAGCAACAGAGATGGAGACGGAGACAGAGAGAGACAGCTTTGCTTCCGAGCTGGTGTGAAACTCTTACTCCCCTGAGGGACCAGGGCCAACAGCCCTGCCTCCAGCCACCAGGGAGCCGTGGGTGACTGGTGTGGGCGTCTTAAATACAGTTGTTCATGACAGAATTCGCTTTCTCATGCACGGCAGGCAAGCCGGGAATCAGACTTCTGAGCAGGTGCCCCACACAGTGGAGCATGGGGCTTGCCTCGGAAGCAGAGAAGGACCCGGGGGCACAGGAGCACACAGCCTGTGCTGGCCTCCAAGAAGCCTTCCTGGACATCTCACCATCCCCGGGACGCATGGGAGCTACGTGGCCTGGGAACCCAGAAGGTCCCTCCAGGGCTGTGCTGGGTGCAGGGTCTCAGCCTTCTCCCAGGCCCAGCAGCAGAAGCCCATCAGCCCACTGTTGTCCTGGGATCCCCGTGGGGCTGGCAGGGGCACGCTCTCCACCCAACCATTCCTGGGAAAGCAGACTCTCCAGAGGGGAATGGGCCAGGCCCCAGCCAGTAGAGAAACTCTGGATCTTGACTCTGGCCTGCTTTGCAGAGTGCTGTAGCCCCACAGCGGTGGCCTCCATTTGACTCTGGGAGAGGGCTTGGCGGCCAGCAGAGAGCGAGCAGAGTGTCCTGCCTGTCAGAGCCGCTGCTTGGCCTAGGGACAATGCACAGGCCACCTGTATGGCAGGGACCCCAGAGGGGCTGGGGCGGGGAGGAGGGCTGTGCAGAAGGGCATAGGCGGCCAGAAGAACCTTGTAAAAATCTTACATGTCTGACAGCTTCTTGATTTGTGTTTGCTGGGGTTATCCGTCCTCTCCTAGGGCCTCTGTCATCCTGTAGGAATGTCCCCTGACACTCTGTAGAGGGTCCAACTTCAAGTGGTAGAGTCTGACCTATGGGAGGACAGCTGGCCCCTCCTGCCCTCTGATTTGGAAAGTGGATTCTTACAATCCCTGGGATGGGGTGGGGTGGGGTGGGGTGGGGGTGTGTTTCGTTTTTGGCCTTTGAGACAGCTCTGGGGAAGGTGTACAGAAGTCGGCAGGGAGGGGAGGGGGACTGAACCATGAGGATGTCCCCCCCCCGCCCCGCTGGGGACCCCCATGTATGCTCCCCCCGCCCCAGCGGCCAGTAGGGGCGGCTGGATCTCTACCTTTCTGATCGGCCAGGTGAGCCTGGCACGGCTCCTATAGGTGTTGGCCCCGGGTGCTAGGGGTGGTCTGTTTGTGGCCTGGAGCTGCCTGCGGGTCCCACCTGGAAGGAAGTTGCAGATTCTGTCCTCTGAGAGCAAAACCTCTTATTTCCACTGTCTCTGGAGAAGGCATTTGTCCTGGAGATAGCCCCAGGGGCAAAGCGGCTCTGGGAAAGTGCCAAAAAGCCTTCAGCAAGAGGGAAGGGGCAACCCCTCTCCGCTGGGCATGGTGACCTTCTCAGAGCCTCCAGGGCCTGTCGCTGGCACCCTGGCTGCCTTTCCCTTAGGGTAATTGTGGAAGTTGCCGGCTGGCTGCACAGCTGTGTCCACTTCGTGTTCCACCTACCCCGGCCCGTGTGTCTGGGCTGTCAGGCAGAAGGGCAGCTGGTGGGTGTGGTAGGGATGGCTGCTGTGTGGATGGCCCCCAAGGGAGACTCAGGATGCCCCAATCCTCTTCCAGCCTTGTCTCTAACCAGCTGTGTCTCTGGCAAGTCACGGCCAGTCTCAGGTGCAGCCGACCTGGCTGACCAGGGACGTGCAGGATGTGGACGGGGCTGACTTAGCTGTTCTGGATCCTCTAGGGGCATCTTCTGAAGAGCTGGACATATGGCAGAGTGTGGCCATTGATTCCAGGGTTCAGGGCGAAGCCTGCTGCAGCATTTCTCCTGAGCTCCGGTGTGAGGCTGATGCTGCTGGCTGGGCCAGAGACTGAGAAGGCTTGAATGGGAGCTAGCACAGTAGAGAGAGGGTTTCTAGAAGGAGGCCAGAGCTTCACTCCCATGCCAGCTTTGCGCTGGAGTCCACGCGATCTCCTCATTGTAGGCCTCTTTCCACAGGAGTTTATCGAGCACCTACTATGTGCCAGGGCTTTGTTTAAACCCTGGGGATCCATCTGGGGAAGAAACCCCAACCTAGCGCGACAAGGATGTTGGGTCCTGAGCCTCTTGTGTGCTGTGGCTTGGATCTCTGTAAGCCCTGAGCTGGTGATCTCAGGATGCCCTCGGTGGGTGTTTTTACAGATGCCCAAGCCGAGGCCTGGAGAGCTGAAGCTGCCTTCCCAAGGTGGCAGTGACCACAGTGGCAGCACCAGGATTCAGCTCGAGGCCTGAGCTCTCAGTTCCTGACTTCCAGGAGCTTCCAGAATGCTCGAGTCCTAGCACTGCTGCCTCAGTATGTGCTGAGCTACTGGTTCATGACCCTTCTAGCACTAGAATTCTGAATGTTAGCTGCTCGGCTTTCCTGGAGCAAAGCCTTCTGGGAGGCATGGAAGGGGTTCTTCAAACCCGTGACTAGACTTGGTTTGCCGATGTCTTACTCAGCGTCTCTGCATTCAGGGTCCCGGGGGCATGACCTGGCCTTTGGTTCTTCTGCTATTTGGACAGAAGTCAGAGTCATGTCTCATTGGCATTTTATGGGGGAGACTGTGCATGGTGGGGGGCTGGGTGTACATGGACTATTTCTTTACCCACCTCACAATTTTGCTGTGAAACTGCTCTAAAAAAAATAGTCTTCGGCAAAATAAACACATAAGAAAAATAAATAAGATAAAATGGGAAGTGTTTCCTCATCTGTAAACACTGGAACAGCTTAAGTAATACAGATAGGAATGACCAGGTTCTGGGAGATTCTGTGTAATGCTCTTGTAAAACAGTCTGGTTCCAGAGTCTTCGTAACCTGGTCGGCTTATCTCACAAATACTGAGACATTCAGATTTCCCCCTTTCCTTGAGTGAGTTTGGAAAAGAGTGCAAAATCGCAGGCGTGGTGATCACGGGTAGATGGGGCTGCCTGGCGTGGGGTCCTGAGGCCTGTGGGGCAGGCGGGAGCTTGGGGTGCCTGGGGACCCGCAGATTTCTTCGGCCTCCGAGGCTCTTCCTACCAGCGTTCTTATTGGCCTGTTTGTCTTGCCATGGGATGATTGTTCCACAACTGGTGGCCATACTTGCAGAGATTGAGACCCTAAGTACTTTCCTCTGGGTGGAAGACATTGCCAAGTAGTGTTTCCTCAGAAGTGACCCACGGGGGTGCATTTTCTGAAGCTGTATATGACTAGCTTTGTCACTCCTCCTCCCCCAGCTTCGTGGCAGACCTTTTCCAGGTTCATGGACCCTTTTCCAGAGAAACCCCAGGTGTCCTGGGATCGCCTGTCCACGGGCACCAGCAGGAAGCTCTCCTGGTCCGGTTCTTTTCTGCCTCTTTTTATGTCTGGAAGCCAGTGGGACGTTTTCTGAACTCTTAAGAGTCCAGAACTTTCCTTGTGATGTGGCACGGCTGCCCGTGTTGTCCGTCGCTCTTTCCAGAACTTTGTGTTCCTTTTAATCTGGGACCGACAGTCTCCCCTAAGCACAGGGACATTTCCCTCTGCATCTTGCTTGGGGCTGTGTCTCCTCCCTCCGTCCACATTCTTTGTCTTTTGCTCAGATGCTGGAGACCTCCGTGAGTCAGTCTCTGATTTACTGGTCATTTTTCATCAGTGTCCTTTTGCTATTCTGCTCCCATTTCTTGCAAAATATGCCGTTTCCATACTTTTCTGTGATTTCCAAGAGCGTGTTCCTTGTTTCCTGGCTGTGTTTCCCTTTGAAAACGGAGTATCCTCATTTTATCCACCCAGACTCTCCTGGCTTCTCTCCAAATGACGAATTCCACCATTCTGAAAGTTTGGTCCCTGTGCTCTGGGCCATCCATGAAGTGCTCAGCTCGCCGGTTTCCCCACCGTGGTCCTGATGTGAACCATTCCTTGTTTTCTACTCGTATTTACGGGCCCGTCAGAATGACATGGGTGGGTGGGATCTGGGCCTCCAGCCCGCCCTGGGGTCGGGGTGGGGGGTGTCTTCAAACTGTCAGGAGGCTGTGTCTGGGCTCAGCCAGGGGACAGAGGGCCACAGCTGAAGAACAGTGGCCAAAGAATGCTGGGGTAGTTGGGGATGCTGTGCCCTGTGGGTTGGGCAAGACCCATGAGGGCAGGTGGTCAGCTACCAATGAACGTTCACCTCCAGATGGCATATTCCCCCAAGCCCAGGGCACCTGGGAGCCCAAGAGTTGGGGGGGGATGTTTTCAGTGTAGTGACTGGAAGGAGAGAGAGAGACACAGGTGGCTACAGGTGACGGCTGGCAGGGGGTAGCCCCTTTTGGTGACCTGGACAATGTCAGGGTCCTGTGGAGGTAGAGTCCTCTACTTTCCTGCCTAAAGGGGCAGTGAGGGCCAGAGCAAGGCCCTCTGTGGCCATGACCCTAGGTTTGTGTGGGCAGGGCCTGGCTCCCTGAACCTCAAGTTCTGCCCCTCCAGCCTCCACTGGCAAAATCCCAGGGTGTGTGTGTGTGTGTGTGTGTGTGTGTGTGTGTGCTGTAGTGACCAGAGGTAACATATCTGTACCCTTATTATTTCCCTCCTTATGCCCTACCCTGCTTTTTTTCAGCAGTCCAGCCAAGTTCAAGGTGCTTTGTCCCTTTCCTTTCTGGCTGCAGAGTCTTCACGCCATTTCCATTAAAAACGTTGTCCCTGTCTACTCTGTGTTCTACTTGTTTCCAAACATGTTTCTTCCCCCCCTCTTAGATTTCTCGGATTCTTTTCTGGGCTTTTTAGAATATTTCTGGCACACGATAGAAGCTCCATCCATGTTAGGAAGATGGACGAAAGGATGGGTAGAGGGAAGAACGGTGGATGGTGGATAGATGTTGGAAGGGTGGGTGGGCGCAGAGATGCATAGACGGTGGTTGGATGGAAGGAAGGAGGGGCGGGTGAATGGACAAACGGAAGGATGGGTGGATAGATGGTAGGTGGAATGATGGATGGACGGATGGGTAGAAGGTAGGAGGGAAGGGTGGGTCGTGTGTGGATGGGTGGTGGGTGCATGGGTAGATGGACAGAAGACCTTATAATAAATGTCCCCTTAATCACCCTGTCTCCCTTTTTGGAGAATTCGTGTTGGTGTTTCACCTATTGGATTAGGTCCTGGAAATAAGAATCAGTGAAGACCCTTTACTGTGCACTGGTGCCCAAGGTCCCGGTGTGGGAGAGAGAAGCAAAGCTGCTCTCTCAGCGTAGCCACGGCCCTGCCGCTCTGGCTGCTACTGCCCTTCCCTGCAGGGCAGACAGAAGCAGAGCGTGAACCCCAGACAGGGCATACGCATAGGGTTTCAGGTGGCTGTTCTATGCGGGAGGCAGCCCTGGGCCCCAGATGTTTTGTGTTTGTTGCCGAGAACGCTGCCCGTGTCAGCAGACAGACATGGTTGGGGTCAGGGTGACATCAAGGGGCCCAGGCCCCCAGCTTCTCTGTCAAGAAGACTAATGAAGCTGCTCCCTGCGGGCACATGCAGCAAAGTCCAAAGCTTACCACTGCTGGGGGATGGCCGCTGTCATTTTTGGCTTTTCACGGATGATCCTGTATTTCCCCTCGAAGGGTTGGCACAGCTCATATATCAAAAATGGTTGTAATTATTCCCTCTCTGAGGAAGGCTTCCATTCAGCTTTCTCTAGCTGCCCCCCTGATTAATTATCTAATTACAACCACATTCTCCAAGAGAGAGCAGCCTTTGACTCTCTGCCCGGGACCACTTAGCAAGGCAGATGGATTTGGAGTGTTCAGGGCTTGAAGGAAAAGTAGTGTGTATGTGTGTGTTTGTGTGTATGAAAACACCCGAGTTTCGGGGACAGTGTGTCTTCTCAGACCTTTGTCTTGGCTTGGCAGGAGTTTCTGGAGTTCTCTGGGGGATCTGTCAGGAAAGAGCTGGGAGTATGGAGACAGGAGGAAGCTTCCTGCTGCCCAGTGCCCAGTAGGATCAGGGACACACACACACACACACACACACACACACACACACACCCCTTGCTGAAGAAGTCACCTGTCACTGTATCAGAGATCCTTCTGTGTTTTCATACCTTTCCACATCATCGTCCCAGAGCCTGGGGTTGACTGTCCTTGACCTCTTGTCCTGGAGGGAAATTCCTCATGGTGACCCTTCTCCCAACCTCCTCTTTGGTCAAGCCATTCCTGACTCCTCCCCACCCACAGGCCCCTGCCAGCCTCCCATCTCGGCATCAGTTTACCCCCCACCCCCACCCAGGGCAGCCATCAAGGGCTCTCAGTGAATGGACTTGTCTGCTTGGGTTATGAAGTTTCTCTGGTTATTTCTGTGTTTGTTCTCCAGACGTAGAAGTGCGCACACCATGTGCATCAGGCTGTGGGCTAGGCACTAAAGACCACGTGCGACCAAAGGGCTCACCAGTCAGTCTTAAGGAATCACTAATGAAGCTCGGGGTTTTCCTGGGAAGGATGCTATCGGTTCCTGGCTGGTTGCAAACTGGCCACGGGCTCTGTAGGACTGGGGTCCCGCAGGACTAGGTGATCAGCCACCCACTGCCCTCCGGAACAGCTGGTGACAGGTGGGAAGTTGTCTTAGCCACGAGTTGCCACCTTGGAGCAAGGTGTGGGGCCCACCTGTCCTGACCCTCAGTCCCTTCAGCACCCAGGTGCATGAACTTTCCAGAAGGTGTCGCAGTCCTTGACCATACACTCGTGCCCAGCAATCTTATCCCCTTCCCTCCACCAGAACTCATGAGCTTGGGCTTACAAAAGCCACAAGTCTCTCAGATCTGGGCATCACACACTTGAGCTTCTTCCCAGCACATCTTCTCCAGCAAGCCCCGTGGCACACACGGTAGCCGGTGCGGTCTGGGGACCCCACCGCTGGGTCTCTCTCTCTGCCACTCCATCTGGCCTTCGGTCTGAACCCCCACCCTGTTTCCAGGCTGCAGGGTCAACCAGAAAGACAGACCCTCCTTACAGGAAGACGGGAGGCTTCGTGGGGAGCATGGCCTGGTCAGTGGTTGGGCACCCCACCTGGTAGCTCGCTGGCCAGTCCCACGGTGCAGGGTGGGGTAGGAGGGGATGCCCCTGCGCCCCTGGAGAGACTCGGCAAGACGCACTGTGCAGGTTTCACTGCATGCCACGGGCAGGCACGACTGCCCTTGCGCTCCTGTGACCCTTACACCCCCTTGTGGGGCCTTTGGATGTGGGACAGTTGTGTATCCTGATCACAAAGGCAGGTGCTAGAATCGCCGTGTGATGAGCTGGCCTAGGACTGCACATACACCCCACACATACACACCACAGCACAAACACATCACACCACACACACAACCATGCAAACCACACACACTACACACAAACACACATCACACCACACACACACACAGCACACGTACAACCACACACACCACACACACACATACACAGCACACGTACAACCACACACACCACACACACATACACAGCACACGTACAACCACACACACCACACACACATACACAGCACACGTACAACCACATACACCACACACACATACACAGCACACATACAACCACGCACATGCACACCACCCACAAAATCACACACACATACACACCACACACTACACACAAACACATAAAAACACATTACACCATACACACAACCACATACACCACACACACACAACACGTACAATCACACACACCACACACACAACCATGCATACCACACACACAATCACACACATACACACACATCACACCACACACACCCATGCACACCACACACACACCACATACATGACCACATACACCATACACACATAACCATACACACACATATACCACATACATATGCACAACACCACATATACACCACACACAACCACACACACATACACACAAAAACACACAGCCACACATACACACACATAGTACACTACGCACAAACACACACAAACACATCACACCACACATACAACCACACACAACCATACACATACATATGCCACACACAATACACACACACACCACATATATACAGCCACACACACATAACCACACAGACACCCAACTCATACACATAACCACACATACACACAACTATACTACACACACCACACCACACACATACACAACCACACATACCACACATACCACATACATACAAACAACACCACATACATACATAACACAAAAAAATACACATAGCAACACACAAACAACACACAACCACTACATATAACACCCACAACCCCATATACTACATAAAAAACCACGCATACCCAAACACACACCACACATACTGCCCACACATACACAACGCAGACACGTAAAACACACCTAACCATACACACACACATAAAAATACACACCAGACACACCACACAGAAAACCACACATGCACACTACACACATATACAACTACACAGACAACTGCACACACACATACCACAACAGATAGCCACATACTCACCAAACACATACACACACCACACTCCACACACATACACCACCACACACATAACTGCACACATACAACCACACATACCACACACATGTACACACAACCACACAGGCACACCCCGCGTGCGGTGGTGTCTCACCCTCCCTCTTGTGTGTCTTCCAGGCTGTCCTGTGGGGCTGAGGCTCAAGTGGAACTGGGACGCCTCCACATCTGTCACTTCTGAAACCTGAACAACCTCAAGGAAGCCTCCCCATCTGCGGTCCAGCACAGCGTGTGGACGAGGGGACAGCAGCGGCACCGAGTGGGAGAGCCCGGACTGCTCAGCTCCTGCCCCAGAGATGGTCCCCACAGAGGACGCGGCACTCACGGTCCTTCTTGCCGGTGACATTTCCTTGTCATCCTGGCCACTGTTCGGATATTTCTTCTCGGTTTTATTTTTTTTTTTTAGGGGGGGGATTTATTCTTTCCGAAAATCTCTAGATTCAGGAACATATTTACAAGGATTGAAATTTTGGATTTGTATTTCCCTCTAAGTGCCTTTTTTTAATGTATATTTTTTTAATAAAACAGAAATGCATTCCTGTACCTTCTGTTTAAACTGGACCAAGGCTCTCAGAAAAAGAACCTCGTGTTCCCTGACCCCCAGCCTCTGCATGACTGTTCCACGAAAGCCTGGGACCCTCCTCACTCCTCGCCTCTTCTCTTTCTCATGATTTGCTCAGCTAACCATTTTTAAAATATTTTCTGTTTCAGTGTATATGTTGCTTATTTGTTTTATTTATTGAGATATTTTTAACAAGCTCGGTGACTGCAACGTGGCTGTGTACCCCGCTCCCCTCCCAGGAATAATAAAGATGTCGGTGCAGCGCGTCTCCCCTCTCCTCTTCTGTACCGCGCAGCACTGAATCGGCCTGTCAGAGTCGGAGCGGCTTGCGGTAGTGACAGTCGGTTCCCTTTAGAAGGGACAAGAAAGGATGCGAAGCAGTTTATGTCCTAGGTCGTTGTTAGTCATTCTAGAAGCTACCAACCCTAACACGGTGCGAGGGCAACAGACCCAGGCCTGGGACAGCGGGTGAGGCCGGCCTCGGCCCCTCTGGGCGTCCGGCTTTTCAGCGGCTATGCCCCCCGAGGCCCCCGCTGTCAGAGCTGCTCTCCGGACCACTTCCCATTGCCAGGCTGTGTCCATCCCATGTCCGTCCCTCTGTCCGAGGCCAACGCTCCCCTGCGGGCCCTGAGGAGCCTTGCCCACCACCTTTCACCCGCACACACGTCCCCTGCTCCTTCAAAGTCTCAGATTGGGTTGAACCCCTGTGTTCACTGTGGGCTCCACAGGCCACGGTCCTGTCCCTCGGAGCCTTGTACACACTGCAGGGGGAGGTTGAGGAAGGAGCACCTGTGTGTACATGTAAGGTACTGGGGTACAGGAACCCCAGAAGGGCCACGGTCTGCAGCTAAGAAGGAGAATCTGGCTGGGGTCTGGTCTGGTGTAGACACAACTCCCTGGGGGCCAGGAGTCCAGCACCTCCAGGCTGCTGGCTTTGGAGCCCTTTACCATGTCCACGGGCACTGCTAGGAGTGTGGGGAGCCTCTAGGCTAAGGGCTGGGGGATCACAAGTCACCAGGCCACCACCCTGAACCACCGGTGGCCTGTCTCCTGGGGATGGCAGATACTAGGTCTGTTGGGCAGAGCTGTCCGCGGGCAAGAGGCCACACAGAGCCCCCTCACCCCCGGCTCCCAGACAGGATTCTAGGGCCCAGGACTGTGGTGGCCTGTGAAGCTTCCTTGTCCACTGAAACTACCGCCTGCTGTCACAGGGAGGGCAGGAGCTCTGGGAACGCCAGCCACACCTTCACTTTCATCAGCTGGCTGGCTCCTTGAAATGACCTTGAGGTAGCATGGCTTCCCTCCAGGCTGGCACCCTCTAGAGGGCTCCGTACACCCATGTGGGGGCCTGGTCCCTGCAGCACAAGTCCCAGCATTGACGACACCCAGGAAGGCACACATGCACACCCCTCGCAGAGGCCTCGGGAACACAGAGCTGGGCAGCTGTGGTCTTGGCAGAGTCCAGAGCTGCCCTGGGCTGTACCTGGGTCCTGCAGGGGCTGTTAGACACACGGGAACCTCTAATCGAACGTGCGGGTGGGAGGGCTGGGAAGAGCTCTTTCCGGACTCCCGAATTGCAAAAGCCATGCTTCCCCCTCCCAGAGTCGGGGCGGATGCTTGGTCTGCCTGTGTCATGGCCAGCCCTGGGCCTCCACTGCGGGTGACCAGGCCCAGACCTAGGGTGGATGTCTTGGCCAGGCATGAACACAGGACGTGCTGGGGATGAGGGATGCCAGGGATGAGGAGAGTCAGGGGTGGGGAGAGTCAGGGATGCCTGAGAGTCAGGGGTAGGGCTCAGGGCCTCCAGCAGGGGACCCCAGGGCTAGAGTCCATGGAAAAAACTGAGGTCATATCCTAGGACATGGGACACCCCACTCTGCTGCTGGATTCCATTCCCCACTGAACACAAACACACTTGGAGGGGTTCTCGCTGCCTGCGGGCCCGGCCCTTAGCAAGAAAACGGTCAGCCCCAGCCCGGGGTTCCAGCCCAGCTTTTGACACCCGGTCTAACAGCCCTCACCTGTGTCTTCCTTCCTCTACCAAATCAGGTGCTTCCTGATAGGAGAGCCGCAGTCCCAAAAGGACATGCAAAGATGGGAAAAGGTAGTAATTTGTAAGTCATTGGAAGCATTTTCCAGAAGGCACAACCAAGTCTCTCTGGGTCTGTGGGACTGACCAGGCCAAGATTACCATCTCGGGAAATGAACTGATCCCACGTCCCAGGAGGGGCACCGAACCGGCATCTTCATGTCCCGGTTTCGTGTAGAAATGAGTGGCCTGCGGCGTGTGGACAACTCTTCCTCCCACAACTGCCTCTTGCCTTCTGGAAGGAGTAGAGCACGTTGGAATAACTCTTCCCCTGCTGAACAGAAGCATCAGTCCTAATATTTAAGGAACAGTGTGGCCAATGATTTTTATTCCAACTAACAAGTTCACCTTTGCTTTTTATGCATTTAGTTTGGTGGTAGCACGTTGCTTGCTTTCATGTTCTAGTCATTGACCCTGGGCTCTGGGCCACCTGCTTAAATACTCCTTTTGATGACATGCCCTCTACTTCGGACTGCAACCCAGGAGAATCAGAAACTCTGCCAGAAGGTGAACCATGAGAGACTATGGACTCTGAAAAACAATCTGAGGGTTTTGAAGGGGCGGGGGGGGGGGTGGGAGGTTGGGAGAACCAGGTGGTGGGTATTAGAGAGGGCACGGATTGCATGGAGCACTAGGTGTGGTGCAAAAACAATGAATACTGTTACACTGAAAAGAAATTAAAAAAAAAAAAAAAAAAAAAGAAAGAAAGAAAAAAAAAGAAACCCTGCTGGATCCTCTCCTTCCCAGCCCGAGGGTGAACAGGACGCCCGATTTGGAGTCTTGAGAACCTCAGGCTGTCTTGACTCCCTGTCCCACTGCTGCCCAAGCTTTGGAAGAGCAATGGAACCCCTTTGTTTCCTTGTCTGGGACCTAGGAATGTGTGGAGGGCAAGCTCTGGGTATTGTCAGTGTCTGGATGTCAGTGACACAGAGGGTGGGGAGACACAGCTGGGGGTGGAGGGGTGAGGAAGGGGGCGTGAGTTCGGAACAGCAGTGGCAGCCATTGCCAAGAATACTGAACATGGCCGGGGACAGAGACGTGTCCGGATTCTTGCCACACATTAAGGACACAGCTTCCTCCCACAATTTCCCGGAATCCCACCAGCGATCTGGGTTATCTTGGCAGGAAGTGGTTTCATTATGAAGTGGTAACTCTCGGATCACAGGGAAATCCTGGAGGCTGGGGCAGGTGCCAGGCTGGAGGCATGCCGGGGGCAGGACAGACGCATGCCTTGTGGCTCCGGGGTGCAGAGGAGAAGTTCAGGCCAGGCTGGGACCTAGAGAAAGCTTCAGGGAGCTATCACTCCACAGAAAACTTCACCAAATGAGGAGACAAGTCAGTGATGAGCACCTACATCCCAAGACTATTTCTTTTCCCCACCCTTCTTGCTGCAGGTGTCCCCATCAGCATCACGGGACACAGCGTCCCTGCCTCCAGGGTGGGCGTCAGGCTGAGCTGGAGCCACACACGGACTCCACTCAATGCAGTTCCCGGCACCCAGTGAGTGTCTGGAATGGGAGCTGCTGCTGCTGCTGGCCATTTTCCTACTCCCTGCCTCAGTTTCCCTTTCTGTAAGCTACGGTGGTGGGCTAAGTGCGCTATGAAAGCCTTTCAGGTTGGTTATGGGTTGAATTATGTCCCTCCATAACCCTAGGTTGGAGTCTTAGCCCCGGTACTTCAGAAGGTGACCTTACTCGGAGCTGGGGTTTTTGCAGAGGTAAAAGTGAGGCCCTTAGGGCATTAGAGAGGAGAAGGGAATTTGGGTAAATTGGAAGGGGAGGTGAACCATGAGAGACTATGGACTCTGAAAAACAATCTGAGGGGTTTGAAGTGGCGGGGGGGTGGGAGGTTGGGGTACCAGGTGGTGGGTATTATAGAGGGCACGGCTTGCATGGAGCACTGGGTGTGGTGAAAAAATAATGAATACTGTTTTTCTGAAAATAAATAAATTGGAAAAAAAAAAGTGAGGCCCTTAGGATGAGCTCATCCCATGTGACAGATGTCCTTATAAGGAAAGGAGACGAGGACTCAGGCACGGGATGGCAGCCGTCAGTAAGCCAAGGAGAGGGGACAGAAACAGGTTCTTCCTTGGGGCCCGGGAAGGAACAACCCTGCTCCACACCTTGGTCTCAGATGTCCCCGTGCAGCACGGAGAGAGAGAGAGAGAGAACACATGTTTTATGTAAGCTGCCTCATGCCTGGTGCTGTGTTCGGACTGCCCTCGACCAAGCTGTAAAGCCCCCTGCTCATGCCGTTTGCTTTGTTAAGATTAAAAGGAGAAAGGGAAACGAGATCAGACGTGCATAAAACCAGTGGGGTTGGCCTCACTTCCCAAGCTTACAAATGCAGGGTGGGCAGAGCTATGGTCCCTACCAGAGGCAGTCAGTGACTGGACTTCTCCTTGGGAGGGAAGGGGACAACAGTGCCGACGAGAACACGGATGGCACCGTGATGTCAGCGATGATCACGGACGATGGGAAGTGTGGTTTCCTGGTTTCTCTGATGGTGCTGACCATGGAGCAGAATTCCCCGTGGACACAGGGGTGAGTGGCCCCTCCTTCCCCTCCCCACCTGTGGGAAGGAGAGGGAAGGCCTTGCAGACCCCCTCAAAGCCCTCCTCTTGCAGACGGCCATCCCCCACTTGATGAAAGAGGAAGAGGGCTCTTGGCTAATTGCCAAATTACGGCCCACAGGAGAGGCTTCCCGTCTGTGTTTCTGCTCCCCTTGGGGCATTGCATAGCCTGGGCAAGCTGCCAGCCGAGGGGTCTCTCCCCTCCTGTAGAAGCAAGATGCCCGGCTTAGAGCCAAACCACCAACCCTTCACAAGCAGGGTTTCTGCTTAAAAATGCACGACCAGATGCCATGGTCCTGCCCCCGCCCAGGAGGGTTCCTACGTCTCAAGTCTTCTGGAAAGTTCACTGCACTTTGGGAGTTCCTTTCTGGGGATGGCAGGTGGGATGGGCCATCGGACGGTGGCCTGCCATGCGTCCAGAGCCGCTCTTAAAGACTCCTGCCCTTTTGAGTGCTCTGTTGGCCCCTTCAGGGTGATTAAATATACTTGTCTTGAGGGTTCACCATCAAGGTTTGATGTTGGGGGGCCACAGAAACTCAGTGTTCCCTGAAGGACCGGGTGGCAGGGAGGTGATGGCCTGCTTTACCTGTGGTCCCCTTAGCATCAAACCTGAGATGGCCCTTGGGTCTTTTCACACTGGAGATGCTTCTTTGGGAATGAGGTGAATGAGGTCCATCTCCTCAGAGGCGTCCAGACAGCAGCTTGTCCCAATCTGTGGTCCCACGTCCGAGGAGGGAGGGACTGTAGTCCTCCCGTCCTGTTGCCATGTCCCATCGTCCGTGAACCCTGTGCTCTTGGACAGGAATCCTCTCTTCTTAGTGCGTGAACTTTCTAAGTTTTGCTGGAAGGGAGATGAAGTGTCAGCATCATGAACCTTCTCTCCGAACTGTTTGTTGGAGGCAGATTCCCCTTTTGGGGTCAATTCTAAGAGGTCTCTGGACATAATTCCCAGAAACAGAGGCTCAGAATGGTGTGTAGGATGGATGTAGGCTGGAACCCCCCTAAGTGGGCCTGGCTGAGGCCCCCAGTGTCAGAGCGGAAAATGTCAGCAGGTGTCCCTGGAGGAGGGGGTGGGCTGGTCCGGGCCCCCCTAACCCCCGCCGGCTGTTCCAAACCTAGCCCCGGGCCCTCCATCAGCCCGGGCTGGCCTCAGTGCCCGGTGGAGGGGTTCTCTTGCAGCAGGCACATGGCTGGGCACGGAGACAGCATCCACCGTGGAGTACAGGGACCATTCCAGCAGCTCCTTGCTGGCCCCTGGGCACCTGGAGCTTTGCACAATGCTGGCAGACTGTGCCAGGCCACACTTCTCCCGTGCTCGAGGATGGCATGCGTGTGGGGCCCTCCCCTGGCATCACCCTGCAGCCCGTGTGAGCAGTTGGGGCGGGGTCTGCAGGGTGACCCGAGCCCGTGAGAGGCACTGCGGCAGGCAGCAGGGGACCCCTCGGGGCTCCCCAGGAGGGAGGCAGCTCCCTCTGCACATCCATTACATGCCACAGCCAGTCAGGGCAAGGAAGCTGGGCTTCCTGGGTCCCGGAGCATCTCAGGCCCGTCTCCAGGGCCCAGCTTCACTCACCAGGGTGGCCAGAGGGCATAGGGAGGAAGTAGGACCAACATCATGAGTACTCAGTCTGGCCGATCTCACAAAGGACTTCCCTCTGAGCATCAGAAATTTTCACCTGCTGCACCCCAAGGGCCCCCAGGAGGTTTGGGCCTGAAAGACACCTGGCTGGTTTCGCTTCTGTGTTCACTGTTTCTCTCTGCTCTTCTGGCTGCTTGGTAACTATCATTTGTGGTGTGTGTCACACCGTGTTCCTGGGACCAGAAGGGCAGAGGCCTTGTTAGAAACTGGATTTGTGGTCTGAATTTCTTCAGAATGGGGTAGAATCCCCGTCTGACCTTTCTCATAGGGCTTGGCAGCAATACGATGATGTGCGCAGACACGTTTTCCTGCAGTCTCCTTGTGACCTGACTCCTAATAGGGTCATCTCCTGGTAGGGTCCTCTGTGACTGCTAGCTGCACGCAGAGGCGGGTCTCCCGAGAGCATCATGCAGCCTCTGGGTGGCCCTCAAGGATGGTGTGACCTGCCACTCCAATGACACCTGCTGAGTGCTCCCTGGGGCTGATTTTAGGGTTAAACCTCCCTGTACAAGCCTACCCACCCATGAGGCAAGGAGATCCAGGGAGGCATCCCAGCTCCCAAATGGTCTTTGGATTTTGTTGGAAAACAGTGAGGGTGCTGTGAGCAGAAGCTGAGCGGAGCCAAACGTCCTCGGCCCTCAAAGGGGACCGTGGTTCCAGGTGAGGAAAGGAAGGGCCAGCAGAGGCCCCTCTGCTTCTCACGCCCCTCAGCTGCCCCCGAGGCCCCCTCCTTCTTCCTTACCTTTTCTGGACTCCCCACATTCAGGGCAACAGCCCGGCAAGCCTCCCCAAGGGTGCCTTCACTACTGGGAGCAGGCAGGGCTGTAGGGGGATGAGGCCCTCAGCTCAGACAAACGTCTAAACGGGGCCAGGCTCAAAGGAGGTGCTTTGGAAGAGGGACGTCCGATGCTCTTGGACTTTCCCAGGGGCGCCCCAGATAAGCTCCTGATCAAAGAACAGCAGAAGAATGACTCCAACATTGCCTTGTGCTCAGGGAGGGCCGGGTCCTTGTGGTGGTAGGGACAGGAAGGGGCTCAGGGGAGGGCAGTGCCTGGACCTTTGCCTTACTGAGTTCTGAGTGGCTGGTGACCACAGCAGCAGGGGCTCGGGGGCAGGGAGAGCAGCTGGAATGTGGACAGTGGGTGGGGTGGAGGGGGCCGGCGAGGTGGTCTAGCTCTAGTAGGAAGCACCTTGGGGGCTGGGGTAGTGGCAGGGGGTCCATGAGTGGTCAGTGATGGGGAGCGCTGGGAGCCTCTGCTGTGCCTTGTGGTGCAGGAGAGTGGGTAGCCTGCAAGGGAAGGGGTGGAGGAAGACAGACAGTAAGGGGAGGGGAGGGCAGAGAGTTCTGCCAAGAGGAGCAGGGGAGGGCCCTGGAAACCCTTGTCTGTGCCTGAGGTGCTCAGAGGGTGCATAGAAAGACGGAGAAGCAGTGGTGGGCATAGCCACGAGGGGTGTGGGCAGCTGAGCTGGCCCCGGATGGGAGCCCAGCATCTCAAGGTTGGGGTCCGCAGGCCCATGGGGCTGGATGCAGCGGCTGACTGGTGCAGAGGGGCTGCTGAGCCCCTGCTGGGGATTCTCTGAGCGCTTTCCAGGCCTGGGGGGGAAAGGGCTTACAGGAGGACCCTTCGGAGCCAGGCCATCCCATGGCTTTGTGAGCCTCGGACTTCTCAGGGAGCCCTTCTGCAAGTGGCTTCCAATGAATGATCCCCGCTATAACCCATCACCCAGGAGCCCAGGGGCACAAAGAAAATAGCTCTGGGTGGAAGAAGATGCAGAAGTGGCTCAGTGAGCCTCAGGAATCCAGTAGTGGACGACTCCCTTCCTTCAGGGCGGGGTGTGGTCAGCCTGCAGGGCTGCCAACAATGCAGGTGGAGTGGGGCTGAGGGATCTCCCTCCCACGGCATCACAGAGCTGCTGGATCGAACTTCTCCTGAAGGTCCCTGAATCCTCCACCAAGGGCACAGCCCTAGCCACTTACACCCATTTGAACTGGATTTCCTGTCTGTTTATGATGTAAAAAAGTCCTGAGACAATCCACCCAAACAGAACTTAGATCCTTGCTAACAGTTGTCACAAGTGCAGAATTTTAGGAGGGAAAAGGAAAAACCCGTTTGGATCTACTGGCATCATAACAATCCACATCCAAATAGTAACCTTTACAATGATATTGAGGAAAATAGGAACTGCCAGGTGTAAGGTTCTGGGCGTCCAGGCAAGCACGAGGGCCACCATCTCAGCCGCCTAGGCTGGAAAGGCCTGACCGCGCTTCTATTCCCACCATCAGCAGGAGGAAGAAGAGAGAGAAACACAGCACAACCCATGACCTGTTCTTCCTCTGCTTCCCCGTCTGTGAGGGAGGGGTCGCAGAGGCCTGGGACAACTCACAGGGCTCTCGGGAGGAGAGCAAGTGAGCCAGCCCAGACTGTGGCTGTCATTCCGGGGCTCTTGCGGGTGTGAAAAAGGCTCAGGAATGGGAGGAAACATCTGATGGGTGTTGGAAGCCCGGTCCAGCAGGCTCCGTGCTCCTGGAGTCACAGGTCGTCCCTGCTTAATGCATCTGATGCAGCGTCGCCTGACGGGCAGGTGGGCTGCCCTTCCACTTGTGACGGACACACTAAAAATAAACATTCTCTCTGGGTCAAGGTCCCCGAAAGCCGTTCTCACGCTCTTCTTGGTCTGTGGGTGTCACTGCCCGACAACAGCCCTCTGCCGGGGGGTGGGAAGTGTAGGGTTCCAGACGAGGTGAACACACACGAGCCAAACCCTTGGATGAGGCATCCGTCTGGAAACCCCACCTTCCCATGCTTGGTTCAGCGCGTGCTCCTGACCCTCCCACAGCGTGCGCTTAGACATTTGCTTAGCGCAGCATAGTGTTTTTCCCCCATTTATTTTTTATTTTTATTTTTTTTTTAGCAGACTCCCCACAAAACAGTATGTTACTTCTTTAGGCTTCCTCCTCTCACTTGTTACTTCTTTGGTTTGGTTCAGATTTTAAAGCACATCATTTCAACGCCAAGATTAACAAAAGCTGGCTCTTTATGATGTTGGAATTGACCCAACAATTCACAGATTTAAAAAAAAAATGCAGAACCAATCGAGTTGGAAAAAGCTGCACATTCTGTCCGCTGGATGGTCCCGCTGACCCAGGTCCTCCCACTGTCCATTTGGGGAGTTGTAAGAATTCATAAGAAACACAAGGAAAATCTCCCTGCCTTCATTTTTATGTCTTCTGTGTTGATACTATCTTCCTGCCCACAGCTCTTCTGAGAAAACAGCCTCCTCTCTGCACGGCCACCCCCTTGCCCTCCCCCGCTGGCTGGAGCAGGGTGGACGCCAGACCCAACGTGGCCAGCCCCTGAGCTGCCACGGCCATGGCCTGGGTGGCCCGGGGAGCCTGGTCAAAATGAGGAGCCGGGTCGAGTAGAGTCCTCTTGGGAGCTGGGGTGCATAGAGACTGCTGTCACTGGGGTGGGAGCTGAAGCCAAGAGGGTGTGGGTCTGGAGCTATGGTGGGGGCTCTGGTGGGTAGGGAGGCCAGGAGCCCTGAGCAAGTGGGAGAGAGGCTGACACAGGCAAGCTTGAGTGCCTTATATGTGATCTCAGCTGTACCTTTCAAAAGGGTCCTGGCCATTATCTATTTTGTTCCCTGCTTAGCACAGAGGATCCGCTCATAAGTCGTTCATCAGTTGACCTGCAAGCAAGTCTGACTTGCTCCAGGGTGCCGGCCAGCACTGCAAACACATGTAAAGGGCTCAACTGCTCCCGGGAGAGCTGACAGCCTAAAGG
The DNA here is from genome assembly GCF_020171115.1 of Neogale vison. NCBI lineage: Eukaryota > Metazoa > Chordata > Mammalia > Carnivora > Mustelidae > Neogale > Neogale vison. Next base: position 45,576,761 of record NC_058093.1, read on the forward strand.
GCCCCCGGGGGTGCATTTGCTCTACCTTAACACACAGCCAGATCTGCTCTGTCATGCTCATGCCCCCTTGTGAATATGGGGGAATGAGGCAGACGCACTAGAGTCCCATCGGCTCCTCTCTCGTTTCTCCCAGCACACCAGTCTTGCACCAACAAGCTACCAGCTGAATGCAGGACGCTCGGGCACAGGTGCACACAGCAAGTCCTGGAGGAGGTCAAGCCCTTGCTCCCTACAGTCCCCGTCTCGACCCAGTGTCCACAGGTGCCGCCTTAGCACTCTTTCCTGTGCGGTCTCCGTCTCCGTCCCTTGTCCCCATAACTCAGTCGTGTCAGCATCTCTCAGATCCTTCCCACTAAGCTGACTTCCCCTTTTAAAGCTCAGGTCCTATATTGACCATAGTACTTCTGCGCTAGGGCTCTCCAGAGAAACAGAACCAATAGGATACATGCAGATACATCCTTGCGGGAATCGGCTCCCATGAAGGCTGAGACCCGCATGATCCACCGTCTGTGACCTGGAGTCCCAAGGAAGCGGGGGGTATCAGCGCTAATCTAGGCAAGAGACCCAGGGGCATCCATGTCCGTGGATGGGAGGGGACGGAGGTCCCAGCTCGAGCAGAGAGAGGGAACTCACCCCTCCTCTGTCTACATGGATGGAACAATGTCCACCAAGAGGCCCCGGTGAGGGCCCTCTTGACTCAGTCTGCCGACCCCAGAGCTGCTCTCTTGAGGAAACACTGCCAAACACACCCAGAATCCTGTGTTGCTGGGTAGCCATGCATCCCTTACCCCAGAAGCTGACACATGACATCAATGATCGAAACTTCTTTATAGGCTAGGCATTCAAGATGTCTTTGTGACTTTGCGAGCGTTTTTTGTTACAATTTCTATTCCCGGGTCGGGGCTTTGCTTACAAACTGGAAAAGGCTTCTGAATTTGGAACATGCACCCCTGGGGCCTCTTGTGCCCCATCCGATGCGGAGCTGGCCACCCCCAGCCATCCCCATGGTGGTGGCTGCGTCCCATCATCCTGACAACACACCATGGCACGACGATTCTAGCCTCCCCACGGGCTGTGCCTCTGCAGCATTTCCTGCTGTGGCTCCTGTGTCCCCTGAGCCAGGGTCTCTCACCCTCTCTTCCTCTCGCTGCCCACACAGATTATGGTACCAGCTTCGGAGTTGTATGGCGGCAGGAGAGGCAGTCAGAGTTCTTGCCCTTGACCCTTGTTCTTCCTGGCTCTGTAACACACACACACACACACACACACACGCACACACACCCTGCAGCTGGGAAAGGTGCATCCACCATCTGGTCCTTCCCAGGTTTGGGAAGACTCTTATCTCTGAATGGCAAGCTGGCTCTTATCTATACTAGAATGTTCCACAAGGATCCAGAGGGAAGACAAGTCACCTGATGCAAGCATTGTGCATTCTGTACCGCCTGCATGGGGGTCCTTGGAGGAGGACTGCTTTCCCACACCCCGCGATGTGTCTCCTCCCATTTGCTCTGAGAACAAGGAATGTGGGTGATCCCCCACCCTTTGGGTTCTTGGTGGCCTGGCTGGGTGGCCCTCGGCTCTGCAGAGGCAGCATCTGCTCACAACAAAGCCTGGAGCCGCCGGAGGGAGTACCCACCCTGGGGTGCCCTCCTGTTTCCTACACACCCCATTTCTGTACCGTGGATCCTTTCTCATGCACTCTTCTCCCTGGGCTCCAGGGGACAGTGCTTCCATCCCCCAACCACACAAGCCTTCAAGCCACGGTTTGGAGGGCCAGCACAGCCTTGTGTGGTCGCGCCCAGCTGGAGACGGCGATGCCAGCATGGTGGCTGGGCCAGGAAGCCCAGCATCTCCCTCGGCACAGGCGCAGACTTTTGCCTTTTTCCCAGGCATCTGAACCCCAGAGCACGAGGTGGTTCCATTAGCCTCCTGCAGGCGACCCCATGAGCATGCCCGCCTGCCATGTGGCACTGCTGGCATTTTCTGGGAGCACACACCCGGATCCTGGCACATGTGTGCACACGCATGCATGCACGCACACACACACACACACGCCCATTCATCAGAGCTCTATCTCCATTATCGTCCTGACCTCGCGCCAGAGCGGCCTGAGGAAGGCCGTTCTCATCGCAGGAGGACCGCGGGTGCTTTCCGAGGGCTGGGAGGGTTTCGTCAGTTGGGCTCTTTCCAGCGTGAGTCACTGTCCGCCTCTTTGCCTTAATTAGCATCCTGGGAGTTGCTGGTGTAACTCTGGTGAAGTCGAGAGAAATTAATCAAAGTATATCTTACACTTGAAACGCACTCAGAACCACCATCCGGCCAAATCCCCCGGCACCAGCGTTCGGACAGTTCGAGCCCCCTGCCCCCACCCCCGCCCGCAGATTGTTTTACATTAGTTTGCAATCTCCCACATGCTCGAGGCCTGCCTTCCTCCCTCGATCTGGCACTTTCCTCTTCAGTCTGTTCTTCAGGAAGGTTTTTTTTTCATTGTTTTCCCAGCCGTGGCCATTTCTCAATCCACTGCATACCATCTCTCTCTCAAAAACGGTTCTCACAGAACCTGGGCCCAGGAGGACCCAGGCTCAGGCCTCCCTCGCTACTGTCCCTGTGCCCCCATGCCCTCTTGTGTTCGAGACAGAGGATGTTTCCATCGGCCACAGGTCTAGGCCTGCCCCCTGCTGACCCCGAGCCCACCCGAGCTGAGCCGGGGCTGAAACATGGGGGGTGCTCTGGAAGGGGTCTCCGGGGCAAAGATCGTCATGTCCCAGGTTTCACTCAGGGGACGGGAATGCAGACAACAGCCAGACCACGTGTGCACAAACGTGGCAGCCCCACCTGCACCCGGCAGAGACCGGACCCACAGATCTCAGACCGCCGGCTCGGCTAAGAGCCCAGAGGGCTGGCCGTTGCCCATGACCATCAGCCCCAGGCAACCAGGACTGGCTCAGTCTCTGACCTGCTTCCTACCTTCTGTCTTGGCTTCCAACTCAGAACCAAGCATGGTGCAAGCCACGGGGGTCCGCCCCCTTGCTGAGGTAGACCGAGTAGCGAGCCCTGGTTTTCCCCCATGGTTGGTCTTCGTGCCTGTGCACACACGGCATGTGTGAACGAGCCCCCTTCTCCAGTGCACACACGGCATGTGTGAACAAGCCCCACTTCTCCAGGACACACACGCTGCCAGACGCCCCTAGGGGATGCCAGCCTCCTCAGGAGTCCCCAGCCCCCTCTTGGGAGCCATCCTGCGGCTCTGGCTGCGGTGCTCCTGCATTCTAGGGGCCCAGACTCTAACTCAGTCTGGAACCTTCTTGGAAGGTAATCAGTACCTTTGTGGGAAACCTAACTTGGTGACATAGGACCAGAACATGGGGACTCAGGGTCCCCTGACTCTGAGTTCTTGGGTACTGTGGGCTTTTACCCCCTTGAACAACATGTAGGAGCCCTGGGTCCTGCCTCCAGCCCTGGCACGGCCTCTCCCCTGCACACACCCGCACACTCTGTATTCCCCTGGCTGTGCTCTGTCCAGAGTCTCCTCAGGGACTTTCCCACCTGGCGATCCCTGCACTTTCCAAGACTAGCAGTGGTTTGCCCCCTTCATCCAGGAAACCTGCCTGAGCTCGGTGGGACTCCACGCAGCCCCTGTCCACTCTGCATCCAGGCATGGAGCCCGCAGTGAAGCCCTCCTCTGCAAGGGTCATTCTGTCTACCCCAGGCCTGTGGGCACAGAGGTTTTGAACAAAGCAAGGCATTCGAGAGAGTGAAGGGTGTTCGTGATCACATCAGGACAGGGCATAGACTGAAGACATGGTCCCCTAACTACCTGTGGCCGCGGGTAAGTAGTAAGTTGCTTGTCGTGGAGTTAAATCAATTATGAGGATGGGTGACACAAAGGAACAAATAAACTTGACTTTGAAAGTGAGACTGAATCCCTGACACCGGCTGCTGCAGCTGCTGAGGGAGGGAGACTGAGGTGTGTGGGTCAGCAGCACCGTCAAGGGCCGATGCAGTTGGGCAGGACAGAGAGAGGGGCAGGAGGCGTCCCCCGGCCAGCATGCGCTGAGCTCGCTTGCCCTCTGATGGACTTCCACGGCCTGGGAATCCCAGGTCCCTAGAGCCCGTAGCCACTCAAGCCAGGTGGGAAGGTCTCTCTCCTCACTTCTGCCAAACACAGCCCAGCTCCGGGGATGGCATCCTGGAGGCCGGGGGATTTGAAGTCCCTCAGACACAGGCAGCAAAAGCTCTGCTCCGTGCATCACGTTGGCATCGGGGAGGCCCTCCCATCCATGGGGAAGGAGGTCGCACTAACAATGGGGCAGGAGCAGAGGACAATGTTGATGACAGATGCCAGGGTCACCTGTACCCACAGGGGACCCGGTGAGCGGGGGACTGCCTCCTGGTAATGCCCACGAAGAGTCACGTGTCCCCCTGGGGAGGAAGGCGGGGTGCAGGAACTGGGCGTTCCGCATGAGAACATGGCTCTGTTGGGGTGGGGGAGGGACTCACTCACTCCCGGCTTCCTGTGGGTGATGTTTCAGAGCCTTTCCCTGCAAAATGTGATCAAGGAGTAGATGTCATGTTATCTGAGATTCTGTTGTCATTACTCAACAACAAGAAACCATTCTTTCCAGCTTCCTTCTCCCAAAGCGTTGGGTCCTTTCCTGCTGGGAAAAGAAGTACCTTGGACCTGCTGACCTTTACTCTCTCCGCGCCTTGGTGCCGGCCATGCCCCCACATAAACATCTTGTACCTTGAACTCGTTCAGTCTCTCTTATCATACGATAGTCTCCAAGAATTCTCAGAAGCTGGTGACGTACCACAGCAAGGATTTGCTCCTTGGAAAGGCTGAGATCCATCAGTAACCCATCAGGGGCGAGGAGCTCAGTTTCTTCTCCAGCAGTGGCTTCAGCCCCGGGGTACATCTGGGCACATCTGGGGAGACTTCTGGCGATCCCATATGGGGGAGGGTGTTCCCAGGAGTTGAAGCCTGGGGTGCGGCCGCACACCCTGCAAGGCAGAGGACGGCCCCCACCACAAACGACGATCCGGTTCAAAATGTCAGCCTCGCCGTGGCTGAGAAGCACAGCTCTGGGGGAGCTCCAGACATCCTTCTAATTTATTTTGTTTGGATGGGCTCTTGGCTTCGGGGACTGATTTCAGCTCTTTTCATATTTAAATGCATTTTTTCCTGCTATTAATGCGATCTACGGGTGGACGGGATCTGTTTGCACTCTTGTCTTTCCCTCCAGCTTCCCCAGGCCGCCCTGAGATCGCACACTGTGGTCCCAGGGTGTTCGCCTTCTGTGTGTGATGAAGGAGGCATTTCAAGTCCTGAGATCCCCCGCCCCCGTCGCTGTGGCCACAGGCCCTCTGCCCTTCTGTGTACTTCGCGCCCCATCTCCGGACTTCAGAAGCGTTTGGCTATATTCTGCATTTCCCATGCGATCCACATGTTACCAGGGAAAGACGCTTGCGTCACCAAGCGGCTGGGCTCCGCGTTCACACGTGTGTTACTCACGCAGGTTTTGCGGCTTTGTGTGCGGAGGGATCGACAAGGACCGTGGGATTTCTGCCTACTGGTGTCCCGTGTGTCCTCACCTGCCATCGGCCTGGGGAGCTTCATGCTCATCCCAGTTCCTTTTCCGCAAACGTTCACTGACTCCACTCCTAGGCTCACCTTGGTTTCGATTTCATGAGTCCGAAGGTCCCTGGGCAGATCCCCTCTCCGCTTCCCATGCCTTCCCTGGTTCCGCTCTTCCAGTCTGCCAAGGCCCCCCGCTATGACTGCATCCCTCCCAGGACATATCATGGGTCCTGCTCAACTGGCCCAGACCTAGGCCATCCCTCCTCTCAACTGAGGTTGGGCTTCCCATTGGAGCAAAGCACTGGGACGCTGAGACATGGACGGGGACCACCAAGCTGATGCCCTAGAAAATGTGGAGACTCTGGAGGACCAGTCCTCCCTGTGGGTGACCAAAGCTGTCTCCCTGCCTCAGGAGGACACAGATGCTTCTCCTCGTGGGTCAACCTGCCTTCCCAGAACCCACCACCTCCCTCCTGCCACCAGTGCAGTAAATAGCGTCAGGTCTATGTGTCCCTTTACTGGGGCTGTGAACCTCACTGATGTGTCCCGCCAGGAGCCAGAGGGCCCTGAGTGGCCAGATCAGGGGAGGAAGGTGCAGTTTGCTGAGGGACTGTATATTGACAGGGAACTTCTAGAAGCTTGGAGAAACCATGGTCCACACAAGATGAGGCAGACCAGAACTGCTGTGGCGAGTAGAGAAAGGGCATTGGAGCTGCCCAAAGGCCGCATCCTGGTGGCATTCAATGTAGCCACAGGTGCGTGCGGGTGAGGGGCCCAGCATCATGAGGGCGCAGTGGCGGCTGTCCCCTGTGGGCCAGGGAAGGTGCTGGGAGATGCTGCTACACATCTGGGTTTCCACAGCCATGGCCATCCCCAAGAACAGTAGAAGCTTGGTAGGCTCAGATATGTGGTGACTGGTCTCAGAGAATTTTCCAAAAAAATCATCATCCCCACCCCCAACACTAATTCTAAACCTGCTTCTCTTAAAGATTTTGTAGGGAAAGACAGAGGGACTCCCTGGCTTTCCCCATTGGGTTCTGGGAATTCCCGCCTCCTGCCTTGCTCTCTGGCACGACCAGCAGGCAGGACTCTCCCAGCTTCCCTCCCTGAGCCCGTCACTCCCTGCTTCCCAGGCCCCTGCACAGGGTTCTGACTGCAGCCCTGCAAAACCATGCAGAAAATCTCAGTGGCGCCTCTTAAACCAGCAGTTTATGGCTACTGGTTCCTGATGAACCGTTGTCCTACTGTCCATCCCCCATAAACCATGGCCCCTGGAGACAGGTGGGGTATAGACCCCTTTCTCTATCTTGGTACAAACACAGACAAGACTCCTCGCTGAGGAGGCTTCAACAATCGCATCCCCCCAAATTTATATTCACCCAGAATGACTGGGTCCTTATCTGGAAATAGGGTCTTTGCAGATGGGATGAAGGTGAGATCATCCTGAATTCAGGTTGGGCTTTATATCCAATGGATAACATCCTCTCCCTAGAGCCTTTGGAGGGAGCATGGCCTGGCCAACTGGCCTGGATTTTGGACTTCTGACTTCCAGAACTGTAAGAGAATAAATTTCTCTTTGCATTCACTCCGGGACACGGATCCCCTTGAGCACACACACAATGAGCCGGCACACAACAGTGTCAGCAAGATCCCTACTGTGCTGGGATCCTCGTCCCTAGTGTGGCTGAAGGGTCCAGCTCTACCCCTTGCGTTTGGCGCCATTCACAAAAGCAAGCTGTTTCCTTTAGGACTGAAGCGGGAAACAGAGCCTCCTCTGTGACCGTGATGGTTTCAGGACTTGGCCTGAGGGGACTCACTAAGGGTCTGCAGCTTTAGCTCTGGGTCCCTGGCCACGGACACCCAGCTCCCATTCAGCAGGTGCCCTCAGCAGAGCTGCCCAAGAAGGGACAGCCCCGGAGGCTGTGTCTCCCTGATGGCTGGAGGTGGGGACAGAATGACTTCCAGGCCAGCACAGCCCTGGAGAGCCTTCCAGATTACTCAGCAGCAGTGGCAGCTTCCTGGGTCATTCCACCCTACTTCCTCGTCCCTCCCACGGCTGGCCTGCTCCCACCCTCCTTCCCGCCCTGGCAGCCTGCGGCGAGGTTTACTGTGGAACCGTTTCTTTCCAGTCTGTGTGGCTACTAAAAGCACTATGAAAACCAGAAGGCTCCTGGGGATGTTAGCCGTCTTTCTGGCCTGGGGACATTTCATGGCGATCTGGGACCCCAGTGAGGGCACGGGCATGTGAGTGTGGCCAGCCTGCCCATGGGACACTTTTCTTCTGGAGCCTCTGTGCACCAGACGAGGAGCTCTGCGTCCCTCTCCCGCACGCACCCTGCCCCTCCAGCCTCCGCACCGGCCCGGCTCCTAGTTTTCCCTTCCTCTCCAATCCTCAGATCTGCCCCGGAGCAGAAATCCTGGCGGCCACTTCTCTTGGGTCCTCTTCCTGTCATAAAAGACATTCCTGTTTTTAATACAAATGTTGTTTCTTTTTTTCCCCAGCTGACTGCCTTGTTCAAAGAACACAATAAAAAAGTAACTCCCTTTAAAAAAAAAAAATCAAGATTAAGAATCGGTCTTAAATTCCCACCAGGGGGAAGGTCTTGAGCTCTTTCTGGAACACGATCAACTCTCATCTCTCCTCCTGGGTTGGATAAATATCTCCTCTAAGAGGCACTGCAGCTTAAAAAGCTGCATGAACTCTGACTTCCCATTTCTGCCATGACCTTGTCCTTGGAGCCCCATGGGGCCCTGAGGACAGTGTCGCCTCCCAGCCTTCACAAGCTTTGCTGCGGTGTATAGGCACGGGACTGGCCACTAATGTGTCCCCTGTGGGCAGGGTACTGATCTCAACCCGGGCTCTGAAGAGGTTTTCTTCTTCTTCTTCTTCTTTAAAGATTTTATTCATTCATTTGACAGACAAAGATCACAAGTAGGCAGAGAGGCAGGCAGAGAGAGAGGAAGAAGCAGGCTCCCTGCTGAGCAGCGAGCCCGATGCTGGGCTCGATCCCAAGATCCTGGGATCATGACCTGAGCCAAAGGAAGAGGCCTTAACCCACTGAGACACCCAGGCGTCCCATGAAGATGTCTTCTTTACTAGACTTATGAGCTGCATCCTCAGAGGGGCTATGAGAGGGGTCTGATGCAAGGGCCCCAGGCTGCAGGTGCCACCAGTAGACTCCTAGCCAGGGACCCAAGGCCAAGTTTCAGAATGTGCCCCTTCCCCCATCCTGCCTCCTCTTGGCCACAGCACATACCTGCCTGGGATAGCAGGGGAGACTTTCCCCTCTGGCATCCCGCTTCCTGGCCTCCAAGCCCCTGAGACCACTATGTAAATAAATAGGTGTTCTCACAGACTCTTGATCAGTACCCCTGAGGTCATCTTTGAACTGCAGGGGTTCCCAGAAAGCAAAATGACCCTCTGGAAAGCCTGCCGCCCCTGAAGGTTGGAACCTCAAAACTGAATAAACCTAACCAAAGAGGTAAAGGATCTGTACTTGAGGAACTACAGAACACTCATGAAAGAGATTGAAGAAGACACAAATAGATGGAAGACCATTCCATGCTCTTGGATTGGAAGAATAAACATTGTTAAAATGTCTATACTGCCTAGAGCAATCTATACTTTTAATGCCATTCCGATCAAAATTCCACCGGCATTCTTCAAAGAGCTGGAGCAAATAATCCTAAAATTTGTATGGAATCAGAAGAGACCCCGAATCGCTAAGGAAATGTTGAAAAACAAAAATAAAGCTGGCGGCATCACGTTACCTGATTTCAAGCTTTATTACAAAGCTGTGATCACCAAGACAGCAAGGTACTGGCATAAAAACAGACACATAGACCAGTGGAACAGAGTAGAGAGCCCAGATATGGACCCTCAACTCTATGGTCAAATAATCTTCGACAAAACAGGAAAAAAAATACAGTGGAAAAAAGACAGTCTCTTCAATAAATGGTGCTGGGAAAACTGGACAGCTATATGTAGAAGAATGAAACTCGACCATTCTCTTACACCGTACACAAAGATAAACTCAAAATGGATAAAAGACCTCAACGTGAGACAGGAATCCATCAGAATCCTAGAGGAGAACATAGGCAGTAATCTCTTTGATATCAGCCACAGCAACTTCTTTCAACATATGTCTCCAAAGGCAAAGGAAACAAAAGCAAAAATAAACTTCTGGGACTTCATCAAAATCAAAAGCTTCTGCACAGCAAAGGAAACAGTCAAAAAAACAAAGAGGCAACCCACGGAATGGGAGAAGATATTTGCAAATGACAGTACAGACAAAAGGTTGATATCCAGGATCTATAATGAACTCCTCAAACTCAACACACACGAAACAGACAAACACATCAAAAAATGGGCAGAAGATATGAACAGACACTTCTCTAATCAAGACATACAAATGGCTATCAGACACATGAAAAAATGCTCATCATCATTAGCCCTCAGGGAGATTCAAATTAAAACCACATTGAGATATCACCTTACACCAGTTAGAATGGCCAAAATTAATAAAACAGGAAAAAGCATGTGTTGGAGAGGATGTGGAGAAAGGGGAACCCTCTTCCACTGTTGGTGGGAATGCAAGTTGGTGCAGCCTCTTTGGAGAACAGTGTGGAGATTCCTCAAGAAATTAAAAATAGAGCTTCCCTATGACCCTGCAATTGCACTCCTGGGTATTTACCCCAAAGACACAGATGTCGTGAAAAGAAGGGCCATCTGTACCCCAATGTTTATAGCAGCAATGGCCACGGTCGCCAAACTATGGAAAGAACCAAGATGCCCTTCAATGGATGAATGGATAAGGAAGATGTGGTCCATATACACTATGGAGTATTATGCCTCCATCAGAAAAGATGAATACCCAACTTTTGTAGCAACATGGACGGGACTGGAAGAGATTATGCTGAGTGAAGGAAGTCAAGCAGAGAGAGTCAATTATCATATGGTTTCACCAGGTGGTGGGTACCAGGTGGTGGGTATTATAGAAGGCATGGCTTGCATGGAGCACTGGGTGTGGTGAAAAAATAATGAATACTGTTTTTCTGAAAATAAATACATTGAAAAAAAAAAAAACAAAACTGAATGGGTTCCCCGCAGATTAGATCCTTGCCTTGGACCTGTTCATTAACCTCACTGACCTTCAGTTTCTTCATCTAGGGCAAGGGACGAAACCCAGGGTTAACCTGGTGGAGGGCGTTCCCCTGCTTCCCATTAAAACCAGGATGAAAATTCTCAAAAACACAGAAACCAGCTGGCCACACTAGAAACTTTGTATATGGTGTGAGGTAAGGGTAGAGCTCATTTTTAAAATCTGTAGGTATCCGATTTTTCCAGCTTCATTGTTAAAAGACTGTTCTTTCTTCCAGTGTATTATCTGGGTATCTCTGTTGAAAATGGTGACTGGATCTGCTTCAGCCTTTTTCTGGATTCTCTTGTCTGTTCTATATATCTTCATGGTTACCTTATGCCAATGTTGCAGTTTTTGTTTCTGTAGTTTTAGAGAAATCATGTGGTATAAGTCCTCCAACTTTGTTCTTTTTGCCTTTTTTCAAAATTATTTTGGTGATTGTAGGGCCTTGTACTTATTATATAAACATAAAATCAGCTTTGTGATTTCGACTTCAAAAATAGCTGTTAGAATTTTTATTGAGATTGCATTAAATCATAGATTAGTTTGAGGAGAATTGATATTTCAACAGTATCAAAGCCTCTGGTTCATGAACATGGTATAACATCCCATTCAGCTAGATCTCCTTTGATTTATGAATATTTTGTGCTTTTCAGGACAACAGTCTTGCACATTTTTGTTAAATTTGTTCACAGTATTTCATATTTTTATTCTATTGTAAGCGGTATTACTTTTTTAAAATTTCTGTTTCCATTTTTTAAAAGATTTTATTTATTCATTTGAGAGAGAGAGAGTACGAGCAGCAGGGAGAGGCAGAGGGAGAGCAGACTCTTCACTGAGCAGGGAGTCTGATGCAGGACTCAATCCCAGGACCATGAAATCATGACCTGAGCTAAAGGCAGATGCTAAACCATCTGATCCCCCAGGAACCCTTCATTTGGTTCTTATTAACATATAGAAATGCAATGATTTTTTAATATTGATCTGGTAATCTGAAACCTTGCCCAACTTATTTACTACTTCTGGTAGCTTTTTATAGGTCTTGTGGGATGGATGTACCATATAGACGATCTTGTCACCCATATAGATGATCTTATCACCCATATAGACATCTTTTCCTTTTTCTATTGGAGTGAGTTTCACTTCTTCTCATTGCCCTATTTCCTCGAAGAGCCTCCCACACAATTTGAAATAGAAGAGTGAGAGCAGATCTCCTTGTCTTGTTCCTGATCACAGAGAGAAAACATTCCATTTTCTTACAATAAATTACATTAGCCATAGGTTTTTAGTACATCTAAACTTGTTGTGTTAAAATTTTCTCTGCTAACATGGATGGGACTGGAAGAGATTATGCTGAGTGAAATCAGTCAAGCAGAGAGAGTCAATTATCATATGGTTTCACTCATTTGTGGAGCATAACCAATAGCATGGAGGACAAGGGGCGTTAGAGAGTAGTAGGGAATTTGGGTAAATTGGAAGGGGAGGTGAACCATGAGAGACTATGGACTCTGAAAAACAGTCTGAGGGGTTTGAAGTGGCGGGGGGGTGGGAGGGTGGGGTACCAGGTGGTGGGTATTATAGAGGGCACAGCTTGCATGGAGCACTGGGTGTGGTGAAAAAATAATGAATAATGTTTTTCTGAAAATAAATCAATTGGGAAAAAAATTTTTTTCTCTGCTACTCCTAGTTTTCTGGGCGTGTCATAAATCGATGTGGAATTTTGTCAAACGCTCTCCGGGCATCTGTTGAGATGTGACTTAATGTGTTTTTCCCATCACCGACCCTGGAGATCTCTCTTCTCTTCATCTTAACAACCCTCTTCCCTTCCCAGATTTGGTCAGAGTGGTCTGTGTGATGTGGGGCAACCATCTGACCTATTGAAGCTGGACCTGGAAGAGGGCCCAAATTTCCCAATGGATGGGCCCATGCTAGGAAAGGCTCTCAGGATTCACCTGTCCCAGTCATGGCCCAGGCTGCAGAGGCAAGTGAGGCCTCCCTGGGAGATGAACCCTGGGCAGGAGGGCAACGGGTGGTTATCCTGGCTCAAACTCAAGACTGAGAGCTTGTGTCCCATTGAGGACAAAGTGACTTGAAGCAGAGTCCTCTGGAGTGAAACAGATTTCCCTAGAACTTGCATGAGATCCCAGGAGCTATTTTCCTACTTTACAAACAAAACCAGGGCATGGACCCACCCAGAGTGGGAAAATGTCCAGGCCCAACTTCCCAGAGGAAGCCTGCTCTAGTAATTAATCTAGGACCCACCAACCAAAGCACCAAACATTCCCCAGCCAGAGAAGGGAAGTGTGGGTAGGAAGGTACTCCCCGGGGGTCTCATGAATGAGCTGGTGGGACTCATGATGACTTCAGGTTACAGGCCTTTCTTCCTCCATCCCTCATCCAGTACTTTATCATACATTCTTATTGACAAAGAATCCATGCAAAGCAAAGAGAACATCACTAAGAATACTGGATACTGAAAATAGCTCTTCTTTCAATATTTAAGCAAAAACAGTTAGCTAGGATATGCCATTAGCTGGGAAAAAGCTTTAATCAGCTAACAGCTAACAGGGTGAGACCTGCTGATTCTTTTAAATATAATTGGAGTGTTTCCCACGGTGAACAAGTTGTTCAGGATACATTCGTGATGGATGACATTCTTGATGGTGATTGCTCACCTCTCCTTCCTGGCAAACAGGTGGGCACTGTTGACTTTGGGAGTGACCCTGTGACTCGCTTTGGCCAACAGGTTATAAGTGGGCATGATCCATGCTATAACAGACAAACTCAGCCCAGCCCTCCTGTTCCTGGGTCCTCTGCCAAGAGAATGGGATGTCCTGGAAAGGGACTCCTTCAGCCAGGGTTCTGGACTGTGGAGACACACAGAGCCAAGACCCAGCCCACGTGGAACAGGAGCAAGGAATGAGAGCACTATGAGCCGTGGGCATCAGTACTGGTTTGTTATGTGGCCTCACACAGCCACATAAGTGAGACAATATCGGTTGTATCATGAAGCTGATACAATACTGGAAACACCTATGGATAAATGTTTGATATGATATTTTTCAGAGGGGGTGTTTGTTCCTAGACAAGATAGTTAAAACGTATTTATTCTGACTTTAGTTAATCTTCATCTTATCCATTTCAGAAAATAATTAAAATATTCTGCCTTAGGGGCGCCTGGGTGGCTCAGTGGGTTAAAGCCTCTGCCTTTGGCTCAGGTCGTGATCCTAGGGTCCTGGGATCGAGCCCCACATCGGGCTCTCTGCTCCGCGGGGAGCCTGCATCCTCCTCTCTCTCTCTGCCTGCCTCTCTGCCTACTTGTGATTTCTCTCTCTCTGTCAAATAAATAAAATCTTAAAAAAAAAATTCTGCCTTATATTAACAAAAAGATAAAAGACTATACCTGGCCATCAGACCAATTAATTTTGGCAACATTGACCTTTCCTTTATTAAATGTATGGAAAAAATTGGAGCACAATTTATAATAAAATATTGTTTGTTATGCTTAATATTATATGATCAATGTTTATAACATAGTCATCTAATTTTGATTATTAGTCACTAAGAGTAACTGCAATCATATTTTCAAATTGTATTAAGTTCTTTATTTTAATTCCAGTGTCATTAACATACAGTGTTCTATTAGTTTCAGATGTACAATATAATGATTCAATAATTCTACACACTACTCAGTACTCATCATGGTAAGTGTACTCATTATGCAATGATTTTTTTTTAAAGATTTTATTCACTTACCCTACAGATATCAGAAGTAGGCAGAGAGGCAGGCAGAGAGAGTGGGGGAGAAGCAGGCTCCCTGCAGAGCAGAGAGCCCAATGCGGGGCTCGATCCCAGGACCCTGAGACCATGACCTGAGCGCAATGCAGAGGCTTAACCCACTGAGTCACCCAGGTGCCCCTCTTTGACATTTGTTAATGAAGGGAGACAGGCAGACTTTCTACTATAAAGCCATCCTGCTTTTCTGGGCTACACCTTTCCTGCAGAGGGTGTGATATTCATTTACTATACTAAGAGGTTGATTTGCAAGTATTTGATTCCATGGTCTTGGGCATTCTTTCCAAGTGACGTAGTCGCCTTTTCTTGCACTGTCTTTGTCAGTTAAAGTTATATGGGCTTGGAAAATTCATGATGTTTTCAAATTTTAATGCTTTTGATTTATTTAGAATTTCACTGTTTCTGAAACAGATCTTTTAGTTGGTGTATTTCTTTAAAATCATCCATTTTGTGAAGATTTAATATTTTTTAGCATACCATTTCCCACCATTTTAATATAATTTGTTGTTCCCTTCATTCCTAATTTTTCTTGCCTTTTTTTTTCTCTTTTTAAAAATAGGGCTAGCCAGCAATTCTGTCGATTTTGTTGGTTTTATTTAAAAGAACCAGCTCTTGAATTTTATCTATCCATTCTATTTTTTTTTCCTGTTTGTGATGTTTAAATTGTTTTATTTTTCTTGTCTTTTTTTTATATGTGTGGTTTTCTTTTTATTTCAATGTTCAGTTTCTCTGTATTAGATCCACCTTATTTTGTACACCAAGTATTTAGGTCTATGAATTTTCCTGTGTATACAGCTTTGACCCCAGCGGTGAGTAGTGAGTTTCAGGATTCAGGGTCATTGTTGATGGGTTCATATGTATAACATGTCTAAATTACTGTGTGTACTGCTCCTGCTTCATCATTCTTTATCATTCTTTAACTAGTCTGCCACAGAACCTTCTTCTGGCCTCACTGGAGGGAACTTGTTATCTCCTCAGCTGAATTCCCAGAGTGGCTTGTACAGAACTATAATCATTCATGTCCTGTCTGTCCACCCCACTAAATTTGGAAACTCTAGGGGGAGGTTTGTATCATCAGTGCCTGAGTCATCATAGACACAGTGCCTGGCAGGGAAATAAGGATGGCCTTTGTTCTGGGCTCACCAGACAATATGCTGAGGTTTTCACATGTATTATTGCCTCCTCCAGTCTTCAGGAAAAAAGCCCAGAGGTAGCACCCTCATGGTGGGGGCAGTCCGGGTCCCAAGCACATGTGTTGCCCACAGTGTTATGACCGGTGAGCCGACATTCTGAGCCAGCTGGAGATGTCCTGCTTCATTGCTGCCTATCCTGATGTTCATTGGATCTGCAGATGGGGGACAGATCAGATTACATGCTTGGCACTGGGCACCCCCTGAGAACACACTGTGTCAGCATTCCGAGCAGTGACCTGACACCCCGCAGGAAGTGGGAAGGTCACGGTTTGTCCACCTGCTCTCAAGGGCTTGGAGGAAGGGGACGCAATGAGGGGTCTTTTCTTCTCCTCTGTCCTGGCTTCATGTAAGAGGACTGGGGGAAGCTCTTTGCTTGGAGCTACTTGGAAACCTGTAGGCTTTTCTTCTGTGTCTACATTGTGTTTCCTTTTCTCGTCTTTATGAAGTAAATCTGCACTTTTCCCAAGACAGGCTTTGTGTCAGGCTTTCCTTCCAGGCCCTAGGCATTCCCCAACAGCCTCCTGACTCTACTTTCTGCTCAGCAACTCGGCCACAACCAGGAATGGGATTTTCAACCTTTTGACATTTTGGCCATGATATCTGAGCTAGAAAATGAAAAAAAAAATTCCTTTGACCCTTCTCCTTTCCCCACTTAACCATGAAAAGCATGGAGACCTCCTCTATCTCCCAGCATGGCTTTGGAGGGAAGGGCAGACCACCGTGGGAAAGTGCATAGGACATCTGTATTGTGACTCTAAAATCCTGATGGGACCAGGGACCTTGGGTGCCCTAAATCCCAAATGTATCTTGCACACTCCTTCCTGGTGACCACACTCTTAAATAGCAGACCTGACCATATCACACACACCCCCACCTTGGAGCCAATCTGTGGCTCCAGTGTAGGGCCAAGCCAAGCCTGACCAGGCATGTTTCCCAATATCAGCTCCTGCCCCCTCCCCGACCTCACACCCCATCACCACCTTCACCTCCATGCTCTACGCAGGACAAATTCCATCCCCTGGACTCCTGGGTGGGGCCATGCTGAGCCCCCCACCTAGCTTTCTGCAGGCTCAGCATATGCTCCTCTGTGCCCAGAGCCTTCCCCATCACTGTTCTTGGTGGAGGGCAGCTCACCTCTCCTGGTAGATGGGGTTCATCCACTCTCTTAAAACCACAGTGGTCCTATGTGGTCGTGAATGCTGGTGTCTGTTGAGCGTGTGAACAATGTGATCTCACTGTACAGAAGCTTCTGGGGGTATCTGAGGACAGACACACACCCTCCACCCTGGATCCCGAGTGCACCTGTCCAGCTGGCAGGGAGAGCCCAAGGCAGGACTCAGCAGGCTCATCTAACAATCACTCTAGGCCTGGCTTGCAACATTTCGGACTAGAACCCTTCTCATCCCACCCTGTCTGAGAATCTAAGACTTCCACATTGCTGTCCCATAACACCTCCAGCCAGGACACACAGATTTTCAATCGTGTTCATCCAAAGACATTGCCCTGTGTGCTGAATGGTGGCCCCAGAGAGAGGTGTCCAAGTCGTCAGCCCTGATGTGTGTAAATGTGACCATGTTTGGAAAAGGGGTCTTTGTAGGTATAAGCGAAGAATCTCGATCATCCTGCACTAGCTGGTTGGACCCATAGTCCAGGGGCAAGAGTCTTCATAAGAGGAGAAGCCACAGAGGACAGACCAGGGAGGAAGGCCACGAGGAGGGGCCGAGGCTGAGCCATGGGCCCATTACCTTGCTCCCAGCCTCAGACGCTGGAGAGAGACAGGGCAGTGTCTTTCCTGGAGTCTCTGGTGGGGGTCACGGCCCTGCTGATGCCTTAATTTTGAACTTCTGGCCTCCAGAAGTGTGAGAAAATAAATTTCTGTTGTTGTAAGCAACCCCGTTTGTGGTGATTTGTTAAGCAGCCCCAGGAAAGTGACACACAGGCCCTCATGGTCTTGTCCTTCCCCCAAATCCAGCCTCCTCCTCCAGGCAAAGCCGGGGTCCCACAGGAATGCTCTTCCCAGAGATCCACACGGGGGTCTCCCCTCTAGTAGGAGGGGAGAGCTTTCTCTTCTCAGACAGCATCTCCCCCCTAAGCCCCACCCAGCCACCCTGTCCTCCCCCTGCAGCTCTCACTAACACTTCTTGCTCAGTGACCATCCTCCTTCCTCTGCCAGGATGTGAATTCCACTGGGGTAGGGACCTTGGTCTATTATAATTTCTGGAACAAAGCCCAGTTCATGGGTAGGTGCACAGTAAAATATTGATGAATGGATGGATGGATGGATGGATGGATGGATAAAGGGATGAATGGATGGATGGATAGATGAATGAATGAATGAATCAATGAATGGATGGATGGATGGATGAATGGATGAATGAATGGATGGATGGATGAACGGATGAGTGAATGAATGAGAAGTTCAAGGGCACAGAAAGCAGGCTCATGCGTGAGAGCACCAGAGAGAGAGAGGAGGGGCAGCAGAGTGGTCGAGCCAGGGGTGCGGGTGGGCTGGGGAAGGGAGGTGTCCCACCATGCTCTCCCTGGTGGCACCAAGTTTGGGGCCCTTCCACCCCATGGGAGGAGAGGGAATCAACCCCGGGGGCTCCTGGCACCGCAGACCAGACGCCCTTCATGTATGGAGGAGAGCCGCCCGTTACTGAATATCCCCTTGTTTTTGCGTGGACTGGTTTCAGATACTAAGTGTAAGAGCAGATGGGGAGGCATGTGATATTTTCTCAGTAAATACCGCGCCGGGCTGGGATTGGCGTCTATGCCAGCTGACCTGCCTGTGGAAGGGCCCCAAGGGCTCTTTATGGCTAAAATAATGTGTTGTAAATCGTTGGTGCTCACTGCAGCCGGGGGCCTGGCTCTCCGCGGCTACTCTCTCCATCCCATTAATTATCGCGGGAGGAAGCCGCTCCGCACTCCCACCAAGGTGACTTCACTCACAGTTATTCACAGCATTCTGGGAGGAGTTCTCCTTATCCAAGGCATGTTCCATCCGAAGCCAAGAAATTCCTTTGCGAGGGGACTGGGGACAAAGGCACATCTCGGGCAGGGAGGTGGCTTTGAGCCCCAGGGGCAGACAGAGTGCCTGGAGCCATGCCCATGCCTCAGAGCCCAGGCCTGTGCTGTGTCCTCCCCTCGGGGCCCAGGGGGCCGCAATGACCCCAGTGTAAGGGGAGAAAGCCGAATCCGGCTTGTGCAGAAGTGGCCAGCAAGATTGGCTCCCTGTGAGTCCCCCTTGTTTCCACCCTTCAGGCTCTCCGGGGGCTCCCCCACACATGGGAGGCCCCTTTGTGGGGATCATAAGGTCACTGGTGTCCACTGGGCCTTGAGTCCCAGACAGGCAGGCCTTCTCACCAGCCCTCCGTGACTGTGGCTGTCAGGACACCTGGCCTGGCCCTTTGATTATGGGTTCCAAGGCCACCAGGGGCTTTGCACCCTTGGTTCTGGGCAGTGCGTTTCAAGAGCAACAGCCAGAGTTGGGACAGGACTACAGAGTTCACCTGAACTGAAACGATGCCCTGATTTCTCTATTTAGAGGACGACTGGGATCGTCGTCAAACGTCTTGTCTGTCTTCACCTAAAACTGGAGGTGTCGGCCTTTGGCCCGCTGATGCGAGCCCACATGGATCCTTTGTGTGGTTCTGTGCATGTGGCCTGTGGCCTCTGCTGGCCAGAGGTCGCCCCCCAACGACCCTAGGCCTCCTTCTCCTCCCCACGCCTGGGACTCCGCCCTTCCCTCCGTGTATGTGCTCACCAGCGGCACTTCCCTCCTCCCACAGCATCCTGAGCGGGTGGCCTGGGTCACGGGCACGTCACCTCACTCCGGGCAGAGTGCCCCGCCCCTGTGATGTCCCCGTGAAGACATCTGATCACACGTCTCTCTGTTTCCTTGGTCTCCCCCACACTGGAGCAGCCGAAACGCCTGGACGGTTCTAGTCTTTCCAACCCGAGACGATGTTAGACTCCTCGAGTCTGAGACAAGCCCATCAGCCTCTCCCTTCACACACACACACACATATACTCAGGGTCCGGGGAGTGTTTTTGTAAACCCACTGACCTACATTCTCCTATCGTGCAGACATCCAACTTGAAAATGGCTTTAGCAGCAGCGCTGCCAACAAAAACACAGCTTCTCAGGGCGCCTGCGCCCCCCCACCCCGCCGCGGCCTTCCCCAGCGCCTCTGCCTGCCCTGTGATACGGAGGAGGTATTCCTCCGTGAGGCCCTCTAGGCTTCCTCGGGGCAGGTGCTCCCTTACCCTCCCTCTCCTTCTGCTGCAGCACCTTCAAGGCCTGCTCTGACGCCAGCCTGAGAGCGGGTTCACCTCCCTGCCCACCTGCTGGGTTTAATCTCCTGTGTCAGAGAGGTACAGAGTGTGACTGCCTAGTTGGCAGGGGAAAATATTTGCAGGATGCCGTGGCAAGGCGATGTGCCTCTCTCCTCCCGGGTGGCGAGTTCTAGAACAATCTCAGCCTTCGAGGCAAGGTGCAGACCCCAACATCCAATGCAAACAGATGAGAGCACTCGTGAGTGTTAGGGATCATGGGGTACGGTAGAGAGAGCCGGCGCCGCGGCATCGTGACAGCTTGGTGAGGTGGCCTTGGGCCCTGGAAACGAAGGACAGACTCCCGCCAGGCCCAGGCCGTGGTGCCCTACATCTTGCGGAGACCAGGAGGCAGCCCTGCGGGATGTTGTGGGCTGTTACTACTGTTTGTAGAACAACGCCTTAGGGTGAGCACAGCCCTCAGGGAACCCTTGTCACACACACAAGGGGGCAGCTTCAGCGTTGTCACTCCCCAGCCCTCCTCCTGTGAGTCTGCGCATTCAGGAGAAGCTGAGGATCCACCCACCCTGAGCCCCTCCAATAAAAGACAGGAGCAGCAGGTGTCCTCCTTCGGGCCGGGCCAGAGGGCTACCCCCACCACCCGCGGGCACCTGGCCGGATCTCGCGGAGCGCCTTCTGGACACCCACAGGACAGGCCCTGGTGTCTGATGGCCTTTGTCTTGCTGAAGTCTGGTACCAGCCCGAGCCACCATCCGTGCTGTGGCTGAAGCCTGACCCTGTGACCTCCCCATTCCTTCTCAAAATACCCCTGACAGCTCCCTGGAGGGAAACGTGGTGGCACAAAATGAAAATTTATGTGACAAGGCCTTCCAGGAAAGAACTGGGGCTGCGATGGGTTTGTTCAGCAGTGAACTCATGGAGCTGGGGTCTGACCGGCCACCGCCCCTGTCCTAGGGCCCAAAGAAGGGGAGACTGGGCACTCAAGCCCACCCAGCTGCAGGTCCCCAGGGCCAGGGAGGGACCCTCCTGGGCTGCTTCCTGATGCCTCCTTGTGCTCCTACCCCTCCCGTCCCCCTCCCTAGACCTCTCCGTCCCCTAACACTGCCTCCCCACGTGTGCGTCCTGCATGTAGCATTTTCAGATTCAAGGGAAGACTGCTTGTAGAATTAACAGTTTGTATCCATGTGCGCCACGTTTCTTTGAGGAAGTAAAAAATGTTCAATAAGTTACATCCAATAATGCAAAAAATTGGGAAAGGATTCTGTAGAATTTGTCCAAGTGGCCAGAACACGGGGGCAGGACACTGATCCCTGAAAGGAGGGCCACCCTTCTCTTTTCCTTGACCTCTGGGAGTTTTCCATGAGCCTCGTGGCCTCTTGCCTCTGCCTCTGGTGCCACACAAGAGGAGGGAGAGGCTCATGGCCCTCTCTGGCTCAGGATCCCTACACCGTCCCCCCAAAACCTTTGTGTTTACCAATTCCTCAGCACCCCTAGGATGCCAGCAACCAGAGTTGATCAGATGCCCTGAGAATGCACACACGTGCCTTAGGAGATTGGCCTCACCTTGCCTGGACCCTGGGGTGGGGTGGGTGAGGGCAAGGGGCTGAGGTGGGGTGGAACTGGGGTCTGGAGCCCTAGGACTATGGGATCCTGGAAGCACTTTGGTCCTTGGAGCAATAGTGCAGGTGGGCAGAGACCCCATCAGAGACAAGGAGCTGAGTCAGGAGGTGGGGGAGGTTGGGGAGGGATGGGGTGCGGAGAGCAGGTCAGGATTCCTGGGTGAGGGGGCAGGGGAGGGACAGAAGAGCAGCCCAGGACCCCTGGGTGGGGGGGCAGGGGAGGCTTAACCCCTGTCAAGAGTCCCGTGGTCCAATGTCACATCAGGGGAACCTTGACCCTCCTGTTTGCAAGGCCTTGCTCTGCCCTTTCACAAAGAAACCCACACCTACTTTCCTTCAAAAAAACATTGGATTTTTCCTGAACTCGGTGCATCATGAATGCCTTGCTGGCTTTCCTAACCCAGTGGGGTATGTGTGTGTCTGTGTGGTATGTGTGATGTGTGTTCATAGTGTGTGTGTGTGTGAGTGTGAAGTGTGTGCTTCTGTGTGGTGTGGTGTGTGTGTCCATGTGGTATCTGTGTGTGTGAGTGTGTGTGTGTGTGTGTGTGTGTGTATCAGGCTCCAGTAGAGGAGGGGTTCCAGGTTACCCGGCACATGCAGAGCTCACAGGAGCCTGGGTCCCGGTGCTGGGGCTTCCTGGGTGGAGCCAGAAGGCGTGAAGGCAGAGGGCTTGGGGTCAGTACCCGGCAAAGGGCATAAAGAATAAAAAAAAGGCTGAAGGCCAATGTCAAAGGGGAAGAGACTCCTCTGACCCCTCCCTGTGTGTGTGCATGACCCGCAGGACTTGGTTTCCACCTTGGACTCCAAGGATGGTGTCCCAGCTGCCTGAGAGCCCAGATGTAACCCATCACCAAGAGGGAGACCGAGGCTGGAAGATAATGCCAGTGTGCCAGGCCATGTGCCCCGGCCTCTCCTGCTTCATGGCAGGTGCCCCCGGGTTCTGGGGAGGCTGGTTCGTCTACCCTCAAGCCGCCTTTAGAGGTGACTCAGATTCACCTGCCGGCTCTTCATTGGTGCCGGGATCTCAGAGAAGTACATCCTTCACTGTCGCTGTTTCCTCACCTGCAGCTGGCGGACAACAGCACCTTCCTCACCGGTCACCGTGAGCATCAAATGACATGACAGCAGAAGGCTCGGAAAGGCATGCCCAGTACACAGTCCCTCAACACTAACTACCAGCTTACGTCGCTATTGTTATTATGTACGTCATCAAGGCACAGTCACTGGTTGCCCTTGGCCACGATCAACTTGCAACTGACCTCCCACCCGCACACTGACCTCCCACCCGCACACTAACCTCCACCTGTACACTGACCTCCACCTGCACAGTGACCTCCCCCCCACCACACAGTGACCTCCACCCGCACACTGATGATTCCTAAGTCTCAAGGCCAATCGCTGCCTGCCCCTGTCACCCCAAACCTGGGGCCCACAGGAACCTCTAGTGCCATGCCCTGAGGTGGGATCCATTCTCTCCCTGTAGACCTTATGTACATCTGTGCACAGGAGGAGCAGGACGGGAAAGGGAAAAGGGCAGCAAGACCTTGGGAGAAGTTGGGGTGCTACAGACTTGGTACTCCAAGGAAGGGCACACAGCAAAGCTCCCTCCCCAGAGGGACCAGGGCCAAAGGGTGATGAGAATCCATGTGGTCTGGTGCTGGGGAGTGTGACCTGAGGGTAGAGACACCTGGGAAGGGGTGGGCAGACAGGTGGGTACAGTGGGTGGGGCACAGGGACCCAGGCAGGGCTTCCTGATCCTGCATGCCCACAGTTCAGCAGGCTGAGGTCCAGGATGGCCCTTGCTCCAAGGGCACTGTGCACATTGGGCATCCCAGTCCCTGGCACACTGTCTGGCTCTTCCCCACTAAGTCAGCTCTTAGCCACCCTGTGACGCTGGGCACAGCTGGTCTAGTCAGGTGGGGGACAGGCGTGCCCCTGCCTCAGTCCATAGGCCTGTTGTAGTTCATTACCTGTGCTTGTGACTCCTCCTCCCTGTGGGTCACCTGCCTGAGGAGACCCAGGGCTGTCCAGTCCTCCTGGCCTGCCAGCAGAACTGGCCAACAGCCTCTGGTGCTGGACTCTCTTCTGCCACCTGGTGGCTGCCATCTGCAACTGCGAGAGGCCTGACGCTCTGCGGGAGGCGCGGACCTAGGGGGGCTTTCTGCTCACCCCAGCCTGCGAAGCTTTGCTAGCCTCTCACTAGTTGATAAGAGAGGCAACTCCTCTGTGCCTCCCTGGATTTGGACAGGGGAGTGGGGGGCTCTTTAGCCCTTGAAGTTCAAGCTGTCCTTCTCTCTACCCGAAAATATGCCCCTTGTTCTACCTAACATCTTGCTCAGCCCCTGGGGTGCCCCGTCCTACGCAATGGTCTGTGTCTCAGGACTTCCTGCTGAACAAATCGGAGGCAGGGGTGTTCTGAGTGCCCCCACCCCGTGTACACCCTAAACTCCATATCACCCGGACCACCGCCTCCCCAGGCCCGGATGGCGCTTGTGCCCCTAAAGCCCCAAATTCACACAGGAAGACCCTGAAGAAACCAGCAACTTTCCCTCCATCTTTACTCAAAAATCTCAGTCCCGAGATGCCATCACACTGGTTCTGCAAGGGCCATCGCTGTCCCCAAGAGCAAATGTCCTGATACACTGGTCCCCTCAAGTACCATGGCCCCCAAGGGTCTCCATGCCTGCTCATGTGTTGCAGAGATGGGTGAGCTGTGCACTGTACCCCCGGAAGGCTCCACAGCCCTGCTCAGCCCCCGCACACTGAGGACTGATGTTAGCATATAAAGGCCCTGACAGGTCCTGCAACAAATATATCTATTTGACTTTGTTTAATAACCCATATGATTCATGCATGGATTCAATCAATGTGTTTAGCCTATATGATCATGGGATGATTTTCATATAATACTTACGAGCTTCCTATTCAATTAGAGATTCATGGGACTACAGTGCCCAACTCATCCCAGGATTCACCCAAACTTGCCCGGGACTTTGTCCGGCTTCAGCAGCGAAATCCCTGTGTCCTGGGAAACTTCAGTCCCACTCAAGCCAGGATGGTGGGTCACCCCGCACAGAACCCACTTTGGGAAAACTGCTCTGATAAATTACTTCCACTTAATTCTCCCTTTCCTCTCTCAGTTGCTTAAAAGAGGAAAAAAAAAAAAAAACAGGGGAAAAAATCAGGATGAGAGCTGCTGGACTATTGAGCCAAGCTAAAAGCCTTCAAATTCAGGGGGAGGGATTGGAATGAGAGTAGGGGTGGAATGGGGTGGTCACTTCATTATCATCAGGAAGGGAGTGCCCCCCCGGGGGAGATGTGGGCATCCATCAGAAGCCTTTGTGACCCTGTCCAGACACTGAAAGATTCCTGGATCCCAAAAGGGCCAAATAATTCATGAGGCTTATATTTCAACTGAGACTTCTCATTATTTGTTGGAAAAATATCTTCTACTAGGAGGGGAAAGGAAGAGGGCCTTTCTCCTCCTCCTCCTCCCTGTCTCCAAGCAGCTTGGCAAGGAGCTACATTCCATCCCCTTCCCAAGGTCCCCGGGGACCATGTGTGTGACTCACGAGGCAGAGATCTGTCCCCAGGTGACATCACCAAGGCATCATCCTCTTTGCGGGCTGTGCCACGGAGATTTCTGACCTGTGCTCTGTCCAGCAAGCAAGGCCTATGGGGGATTCATTTTTCCTTTTAGACACGTTGGCCTATTTTTGTAAACATTCAATTTATTGTACTCATAGCATAACAATAAGATGGGAAAAGAATCTGATTTAAAAACACCCACAATTCTCTCCACCCTAACAAATTATGTTCATTTTTCTCTCTTCCCTTCTGGCTATTGTACATGCTTGTATATAATTGTTCCAGAGTTATAACCATGGTGCAAGTAGAGGTCTGTGCTTTGCTGTTTTTCAATAAACATGTCTTAAAATGTTCTTTGTGTTATTATTTCGTCTTCATAATTATTTCCTAGAATGGCTGCATACCATTCTGGTAAGAGAGTGCACAGTCATTAGCTACCCTTTCCATAACTCGGATTTAGACGGACTCTGATTTTTTACTTTATGACCAGTATTGTAATGGACATCTTTGTACATGTAGCTTTTCCTCCGTCTGGAGTATTTATTGCCATAAATGTCTAATGACGAAATTTGCATCAACTACTGTGTGACATCTCAGACCCCTTTGAACACTCTGAGGATGAGGGGATGTTATTTATTACTGTGAGTGGCACGGGAGGGCACAATGCTGATTTTGTTTTTGTTCTTCTTTCTCTAAATACAGATGGCTACGTAAACCATACATAAAATTAAGAATAATTGCAGGGTGATGTCAGTGTGAATGGCAGAGCACAGGCCTCTGAAAACCTTCTCCATGTAAGCAATGAGCATGCTGGCAACAATGGTCAGAATCAGCTTTTTCAGAACTCTGGAAATTAACCAAAGGCATGCAGCAGTCCAAGGAGCTTTTATTCTAGAAAGAAACGGGCTGAGTGTCAGTAAGAAGAGTGGAGACCCTGTGGCATTTTCACTTGCCCTAACCCATCCTCTTCTCCCTAGTTCCACAGTAGCCTTGGAAGTCAACAGCCCTGCCATCACCATGAAAACCAGCAGCCTGGCAGCTAATGGTGGTAGTGACATTGACCTGGAGCTCCTCCAAGGCTCCATTCCCAGGGAATTGTCATCGCTTGGCCTGCTCCTTCCAGCTCCCCGGAAAATGGCAAATGTGGATTTTCACAGTAGCCTGAGATGGTTGTGACAATTCGGGCAAATGACAAGATGACCAAAATCTTAAACTTCTTCCAGGAAGAACTGGAGAAATGGATGTCTGGAGGGGGGCTTGAGATGTTCTGGTTGTATTCCGGGGAATCTGGAAGACCATGTGTGGGTGTAAGGCATGTGCACACCCAGGCAAGACCCGATGAAGCCTTAGGTCTCACCAGAGGACCAACTGAGGCTCTGGGCTAGCAGGAAGCAGAGGCTTATGCCAAGTTGTGTGACCTGCATGCCTCAGAGCTGAAGGATGGCCGCCAACATAGATGGAGCCCCTGGCAGAGGCTGGGAGAAGAGCTGGTTCCAGGGAGTCCAGAAAAGCTCTGTCCAGCTGTGAGCTGCCCACTAACTGAACATGGAGTTCAGTGATCACACACGATTGTGAATATGGACTCGGTTCAGAAAAAGCATCACATGAGCCCGTAGCAACAGCATCAAACCTCCTGGGGAGTGGATTCTGATTCCCAGGTGGACACATTATTTAGATGTTCAGTTTTCAATAGAACAAAGTATGAGACCAGCAAAGAAACATGCAAGTATGACCCCCAGAAAGGAATAAAAGGGTCAATGAAAATTATCCCCGAGAAAGCCCAGATATTGGACTAACTAGACAAAGAATGTCAATGGGCTCTTTTAAGTAAGCCTTAAGATCTAGAGGAAATCGTATCTAAAGATCAAATGGAGACTATGGGAACTCTGTCTCATCGAATAAAGAAGATCAAGAAGGAGATAGAAATTATTTGAAAAGGAGAGCCACATAGAAATTCCACTGTGGGGGTGCCTGGGTGGCTCAGTGGGTTAAGGCCTCTGCCTTAGGCTCAGGTCATGGTCCTGGGGTCCTTGGATCAAGCCCCGCTTTGGGCTCTCTGCTCAGCGGGGAGCCTACTTCCCCCACCTCTCTCTTTGCCTGCCCCTCTGCCTACTTGTGATCTCTGTCTGTCAAATAAAAAATTAAAAATCTTAAAAAAAAAAAAAAAAGAAATTCTACCATGGCGAAGTACAGCACCTGAAATAAACCTTCACCAGAGGGACTTGATGGCACATTTGGGCTTGAAGCAGGGGGAAGCAGCAAGCTAAGAGATGCATCAAGGACTTTTTCCAGGCTGAGGGATAGAAAGAACAAAGAATGCCCAGAGACTCGGAAATACTGGACAGGACGCCATCAGTCACAAAAGTATCTACACAGGGGGAGTCCCCAGGGGAGGAGGGAGCTCAAGGGGCAGGGGGAGGACATTTGAAAAATAATGGACAAAACTGCTAAACTGAATGAAAACCTTTCGTGGACACACCTAAAATCCTTAATTAGCTCCAGGTAGATTAAACTGGAAGAGAGCCACACCTTGACACACATCATCAAAATGTCAAAAGCCAAAAATCTTGAATACAGTAAGAAAGAATCAACTCATGGCAAACACGGGGTCCTCTGTGAAGGTGATGGCCAGCTTCTCATCAGACACCACTGAGACCAGCAATCAGGGCTACAACATACTCAACGTGCTGGAAGAAGAAGATTGGCAACCAAGAATTCACTATTCAACAAAAATGGCCTTCAGAAATGAAGAGAAAGTAGGACATTTCTGGATTGCCCCTTGCACACCAGCCCTGTAAGAAAACACTAAAGGGAACCCCTCAGGCTAAAATGTCAGGACAGCACACAGTAATTGGAATCCACATGGGACAATAAAGGACACCCATAAAGGTAGCTATATTGGCAAATATGAGAGATAGTATATGTGTGTCTCATTTGTAATGCTTTTGTTTTCAATCTGATTTAAAAAAATAACTGCTCACAATAATTGTAAATCTGTGTCAATGGATTATACTCTATAAATACATAATTTATAGGACAATAAAAGGACAAAGGAGGGAGAAAGTAATACTGCTACTTAAGAGAAGTTTGATATACTTTTGAAATTAAGTTTGGGGGCACCTGGATGGCTCAGTGGGTTAAAGCCTCTGCCTTCAGCTTGGGTCATGATCCCAGGGTCCTGGGATCGAGCCCCACATCAGGCTCTCTGTTCCATGGGGAGCCTGCTTCCTCTTCTCTTTCTGCCTTGCCTCTCTGCCTACTTGTGATCTCTCTGACAAATAAATAAATAAAATCTTTTTAAAAATCTTACTAAAATTAAGTTTGTAGTAATCTGAACTAGATGGCTACCCATTAAGGTGTTAATTATAATTCTCAGGATAATCACTACTGAGATATCTCAAAAACATATAGTAAAAGAAATAATAAAGGAATTAAAATGATACACTGGGAAATAACTGTTTAGTAAATGAAAGAAAGCAGAAATAGAGGAACAAAAAAGACACAAGATGTGTAGAGAGTACGGAGAGAATAAAAAAAAAAAAGTGCAATCCAGTGGGGAAGGAATGGTCATCACAATAACTTGTTCTGAGACAATCAGACAGCCCCATGCAAAGGAATAAAGGTGTACTCCTACCTCACATCATATAAAAAAATTTAAAATACATTAACCTAAATGTAAAAGCCAAAACTATAAAACATTTATAAGAAAACATAGAGGTGACTCTTCATGACTTTGGATTAGGCAATGGTTTCTTAGCCTTAACACAAAAAGCATGGGCAACCAAAGAAAACAGTTGATAAATTGGACTTCATTGATATTTGAAGCTTTTGCCATTTAAAGCTCACTATTAAGAAAGAAAAAAGGCAAACCAGAGAATGGGAGGAAATATTGGCAAATGATTTATCTCATAAGGGACTAGTACCTACATTATATAAAGAATGTTTACAACTCAACAATGAAAAGACAAATAACCCCATTTAGAAATGGGCAAAGGATCTGTTTCTCCAAAGATGTACAAATGGCCAATAAGCATGTGAAAAGATGCTCAACATCATCAGTCATTCGGGAGTTGTAGACAAGATCATAATGAGATGCCACACCCACCAGGATGGCTGTATAAAAAATATGGACAAAAACAAGGGTCAAAGAGGAGAAATCTTTGTATGTTGTGGTGGGGATGTAAAATGGTGCTGATACTTTAGAAAACAGTTTGGAATTTCCTCAAAATTTTAAAGAAATGGCTACTATATGACCCAGACAAGTGGAAACACACACACACACACACACACACACACACATCTGAAAAAAGTATGTTTGTAACAGCATTACTCCAAACTGCCAAACAGTGAAAACACTCCACTTTCCACCACTTGAGGAATGGATAAATAAAACGTGGTCTATCCCCACAACAGAATCCTATTCAGCCATAGAAGGCTGAAGGAATGACACCTGCTACATTGTGGATGAGACTTGAAAATGTTATGTGAAGTGAAAAGGGGCCAACGCAGAAGGCCACTTAATGTGGTGTCATTCATACAAAATTGCCAGAACAAGAGAGTCCATAGAGACAGGAATTAGATGAGTGGTTTCCAGGTGCTGGGGGCGGGGAGGATGGTTGCATCTGCTGGTGGGTATGAGGCTTCTTTTTGGAGTGGCAGAAATGTTCTGGAAGTAGATCATTGTAACCGTTGCACAACCCCATGGATATACCAAGAACCATAGAACTGTACACGTCGATGGGTGAAAACTTTATGTACAGTATAGTCTCATTTTGGTAGAAAGTGCCCTTGTGTGTTACATATACTTAGAAGAAAAATCTGGTAGGATATATAATAAGCTATTAACAATGACAGTTTCTAGGAATATAATGTTTCTATTTACCTATTTTTCTTCACTAATTTTCCACGAAGGGCACATGCTGCTTTCATTTAACAACAACAACAACAAAAAGACTAATTCTAATTAAAAATGAATGCAATTGCAAAAAAAAATTGCAGTGCTAATTCCCATGTAACCTAGAAGTAAGGCATGGTCCACAAACAGACGACTTTCTTAGTTACATACTTTCCCCCTTCCACCCACCCACACTTTAGGGAGCCGAACATCTTCACTTTTGTACTGACCATCCCTTGCCTTCTTTATTAAAAAAATCCCATGTTTATCCCTAAACATGCACCATGTAACCTGGTTTTGAACTGTACATGAGGGCGACTGTATTGTGTGTGAGGTAGGAGTCTACCCCATTACTCAGGCTGTGTAACAAATTATTCCAAAACTTGCTGCAACTGTACTTGGCTAAGTCCTACATTTACTGCAGAACAATATTAACTACCTTTTCCTTAAAGATTAATTCTCTCTACATCTTTTTTAAAAAGAGATTTTATTTATTTATTTGACAGATAGAGATCACAAGCAGGCAGGGAGGCAGGCAGAGAGAGAGGAGGGAGCAGGCTCCCTGCTGAGCAGAGAGCCCGATGCAGGGCTGAAGGTAGAGGCTTTAACCCACTGAGCCACCCAAGCACCCAATTCTCTCTACATCTTATTCAAGAAATTACTTCCTACTTCAAGGTCATAAAGCTCATCTCCCATATAACCTGAAAACTTTATAGTCTGACTTCTGATTTTAGCTTCTGATCGGCCTGGAACGGATTTTTGTGTGTGGTGTGAGGTAGGAGTCTATCCCATTACTCAGGTCGTGTAACAAATTATTCCAAAACTTTGTGGCATGAAACAGGCATATATAATGCTCACAGGTCATGTGGGTGAAGGATTCATAAAGGGCACAGCAGGGGAGGGTTTTGGTTGACTAGTTTGCTTGTCTGGTGCCCTGCAGTATTTGGGTTTTGAGGAACTTACCCGAAGATCTAAAATACAACTTCTGGCACGCATGAAGGACCTCTGTGTGGGGGTTCTATTTTGAGATTGTGTGTTCTGTTCGTCATTCTTTCTTTCCATCCCTGGGCCAGGATCACACTGTCTTCATTATTACAGCATGTCCGTTAGTCCAAGTGTTTCAGAGGACGAGGGCCCACTGTGTGGTCACTTTTCAAAAACACCTTTATTCTTCTTGGCTCTTCACATTTTCATATACATTTTAGAGTCATTTGGTGTCAGATTCCACCCCCTCCTCCCCAAAAAACAACTCTGGATGGTCTAACTGGGATTGTGTGACATCTATATACCTATTTGGGAATAATTTAGCTCATTACATATTAGGTAGTTCAGATCCATAAACATAATGTATTGGTCCATTTTTTTACATCTTTTTAAAAAACAATTTTGTAAAAGCTTCTATTTTCCTTCCACAGAATTCTTACGTATTTTGTTTTAGCTTGTTCCTTAGAGTGTCATTTTTTAGATGTTGTTTTAAAATATTCTTTGGGCACCTGGGTGGCCCCGTTGGTTAAGTGTCTGCCTTCAGCTCAGGTCATGATTCCAGGGTCCTGGGATCGAGCCAGGTGTTGGGCTCTCTGCCCAGCGGGGAGACTGCTCTTCCCTCTGCCCCTTCTCCCCATTCATGCATTCACTTGTTCTCAAAATTAAATAAATAAAATCTTCAAAAAATATATTTTTTGCTTCTTCCCTAGACACATACATATGTAGAAATATAGTTGATTTTTGTATTTTGAATTTATACCCAACTTGGTTCGAGTCTGATTAATTCTAATAAGTTCATCTTTCTTTCTTTCTTTCTTTCTTTCTTTCTTTCTTTCTTTCTGTGCACTTCTAGGCATAGTCCTTACATCCAGGGTCCTCGTGGTTCTGGACCTTGTCTTCCCACCTTTCCATCATGTGTCTGAGCACCGTTGGCTTCACTGCACTGGCTGGGCCCCCAGGAATATGCAGAGAGCATACTTACCCTATTCCTGATCTTAAGGAAGAAGTTTCATTTTTTCACCATTAAAAATGGATGTTTAAATGTAGGTCAAGGGACGCCTGGGTGGCGCAGTTGGTTAAACGACTGCCTCCGGCTCAGGGCGTGATCCTGGAGTCCCGGGATCGAGTCCCACATCAGGCTCCCAGCTCCATGGGGAAGTCTGCTTCGCTCTCTGACCTTCTCCTCGCTCATTCTCTCTCTCACTGTCTCTCTCTCTCAAATAAATAAAATAAAATCTTTAAAAAAAATAAAAATAAATGTAGGTCAATTGTCTATGGTGTTAAGTTCATTTCCCTCCCATTTGTAGTTTGCTGAGGGTTTTAAGTGATGTTAGATTTTACCACAACTGCTCTTTGGCCTACGACGTGGTCATGTGTCTCCTTTAAACTGCTACTTAATTAAATGTCTATGTTACTGCAGTTTTACCTTCTTGAGATAAGCGCCCCCCCCCTTGGTATTACCATTTCAGAAGAGTGATGTCTCATAAACTGTGTAGGGCTCAGTGTCTGCCTAGGCCTCTCCCTGGGACCACCTCAGCTGACCCAATGAAGCTCTCCAAGAAACACCTCAATACCCACGTCAGCGTTCTCCGGAGAAGCAACCAATAGAATGTGTGCGTTTGTGTATAAAGAGACTTATGCGAAGGAGTTGGCTCACAGTTTTGGAGGCTGTCAAGTCCTGAGATCTGTGGGCGAGTCAGCCAGCTGGGGACCCAGGAGAGCTCGTGTTTTATGTTCTAGTCTGAAGGCACGAAGTTTTCTATCCCAGGAAGAGCTAGTGTTTCCCTCTGAGTCCAAAGACACGGGGGAAAATATGTTTCAGTTCAAACGCTGTCAGGCACGAGGACTTCCCTCTTCCTTGGAAAGGTGTCAAGCCTCCTTTTCTCTTCAGACCTTCAACTGACTAGATGAGGCCCACCCGCATTCGGGAGAGCAGTCTGGTTTATTCAGTCTATCAGTTTAAATATTAATCTCACCCAGAATGTTGTTTGATCAAGTATCTGTGAACCCCGGGTCCAGTACAGTTGTTACATAAAATTAAGCCTCAAACTCAGGGCAGAAATTTTTACCACAATTCCTCTCTGACTTCTTCTCAACTCTGCTCTTAGATAAACCAAACAATGCTGCTCTTTGTAGCTGATCCAACCCTTGTTTCCTCAGAGCCCTGCTTTCTGCAGAAAGCAGCAAAGACCACCCAAATGAGAGAGGACAGGCTGTTTCCTGAGAGCTCGCTCTAGCAACGAGTCAGCCACCATCGTTCCTGTTTGGCAGACACAAGGGCAGGCAGAGGACCAGGGAAGGGCCTCCGTGGATACAGGCTTCGGGTGTGTCCTGTGTGTGGGCTGTGGCCTAGGGAAGCTAAAGGCAGCCAGTGAGAAGTGGGACATCCCCTTGGTTGGGTGGGCTGCATATTCGGTGCTCTTGGCTTGGTCCTAAGTTGGAAGTGGGGACAGGCCTTCAGGAAGCTGTCGGTGGTGAATCAAGTCTGAGTGGTTTGGGGCTGACTATCACAGGGCAACTGTTTCACCTCCAGGGCTGCCGCTAGAGGTGGAGGTCTGGACTCCACGATAATACAGGTCTGACTTGTTAGCAGGTGGCTTTCCGGGCTGGTCACTGTAGATGGGAGCTGGCTTCCTGAACAGATTCCTGCAGCCTGTGTGTCCGATTCCTGACCACTGTTCCTTTGCATATTCAGTCTTTCATGCTGTCTTGGCTTCTAACCTGGCTCATCTGTTTTGAGCTGTGAAAGTAAGTTAAGATCAGGCCTCCAATTCAGAGATGGGACAGGGGAAGGTAATTCCTAAGTGATCCAGATTTGTTTAAATGGTTTTCGTGTGGCCTCCAAGAAGGGATCTGTGTGATTTGAAGAGTGGAACGTTGTTTGTTTAGAAAAAAAAAATTTTTTAAATAGTGTAGATCAAAGTTTGAGGAAACCAAATCTTGAAGGTGTCTCACTTGTCTGAAGCAAGCCCATCTATATCACAACACAAATACTTGCTTTTATGGGAAACACATAAAAGGTGGGATTGCCTAAGAACAGAAGTACAGGAACCTTGAGACTGGTGCAATCCAAGGGAATGAGAATGTACTTAACCATCATTTAACAAATACATATTTTGATTTGTGCAAACAGCTTTCATCTTCTGCCTTTTTCTAAACATCACAGAACATTTTGCTACAAATTTAGTTTCAGTTCATTCTCATTAGCTTTCTTCGAACTTTCCCTGAGTTTATCAGCCCAGGAGAAGTCCCCTCCAGGACTCCTCCAAGGTACCTCCAGGACAGTAATCAGGGATAAGCGTGATTAGAGAGGGAGATAACCAGAGAAACTTCCAGAGAAGGTGCCTTCATTCCTTCTCACAGCATATGAACAGGATTCTAGGAGGGGCCTTTCTTTCCCCGAGTGCCCGCTGCTTGGGGTTATTTCTGTATGTATGTCTTCAAGTGGAACAGAGGTGGACACAGAGGTGACACCACATTTGGGACAATCAGCATTTACAAGGCTTAGTGTGTGTCTTTACTACTTTACAAGCTCACTGTCTTCACACCCGGAAGAAGTAGACCCAGCTTCTCCATGTTGGCCCCAGACCCCGTCATCCCCTGAAGCAGGCCTCATGAGAAACATGCGGGGAGAAATCTCCATCCAGACACCAAGCTACACGTCGGGGATCCAGGCAGCCTGCCCGCGGCCTTTAGCCAAGAGACCCTGCTGTGGAGTGGAGGAGTCTCTCATCTCCTGTTCAGAGGTGAGGGTCTTCGCCATCTCCACTGTGGGAGACCCACAGTCAGGGCTCCTCCATCACCTCCACCACACAGAGGGACCCTCAAGCCTGTTCCTTGGGGGGGGGTCCCCTAGGGCCCCCCAGGGGCCAGGCTGAATACTGTTCCTCCATAAACCTGCCTGTGACCCTGAGAGCTCCTTCAAGGGACAGCACCTGTTTTCATCAGATACACATTATACATTCTCTTATTCAACCCTCTCTCCTGCCACGTCCACCAAATGTGGCATCTGGAGGTCCCCCTGCCTGCCTGTTTTGCGAAGACAGTGGTCCTCCCATGGCCATCTTGTGGCTGATTGTGAAAAGCACCTGTGTCACAACCAAGCTTGGGTTGGGGCCCAGAATGACGGCCCCCTCCCCTGTGATGACAGGGCCCTCCCTTGCACACGGATGAGCTCCTCCAGCTGTGGTGAGGGAAGCCCACAGCTGTTCCCAGCACCCCTGCAGGATGCTTGGGGCTACAGTCTCCAGGGAGTCAGGGCTCCTCTCCCAGTGCTTGAAGACTGCCTGCCACAGGCGCTTACTGCCCTCCAGCCCACAGGGGACCTTAAGGACCACGTTCTTGAGATGCTTCTAGGACACAGGACACAGTCCACAACCTTGCAGTGCAGCTGGGAACCCGGATCTTCCCTACAGCCCTTCTGCTGCCCCTATTCCCCTCCAGCCCTTCCTCACCAGCTCTAACATTCCCCTTGAGAACAGAAGGCCCCTGATGAGGACCCCACTCCCTCTTCTTTCCCTCGCCAGTGGTCCGTCCCTCCTGCTTGCCCCCTCCCCCCCACTGCTTTTTCTCCTGTCAAAATGGGAGCTGGGTTCCAGTGGGCTAAGCCCAGGTTGGCGGTGGACCCCCTGCCCTGTTGGTGGGAAGTAGAGGAAGGGAGGGGTCATGACACAGACTCACCAAAGGTCACCAGATTGTGAGGATGGAGGCTTTGGCTGGGCCCATCTGGCAGCAGTGTGCCGGGCCTCGCCAGGGGCAAGCAGGTCCAGCAGAGCTACCTGGCCCCAGCTGGATCGTGCCCTGCTCCAGACTCCCCAGGGAAACACGAGGGTACAAGGTTCCTCATCAGCATTTCAGGATGTGCTCAGCTTACCTTCTTTCAGGTTATCATCCAAAATGCCCTGAATTAAAAATGATCTCCAGGAATTTAGAGAGAAACGCTCACTCTCCCATGAGCATTTCTCACTCTCCCGTGAGGGTGCCCCTGACCCAAGGGCCTCAGGCCTGGTTTCGGCAGGATAGGTGAGTGCGGGGGTGGGAAAGGGCAGGGCAGGGATTAGGGGAGGGTGGAATGAGGAGTTGGGGTGCACAACCGTGAGGTCAGAGGATGGCTGGGGTGCCTGGTAGGGGCAAAGGCAGAGGTTACACCCAGGGCGCCCAGCCTGCAGCATGGGTAGTGTCCCTGGAAGGCCCTCCAAGAGTTTTGGACTCCTGTGCCTTGGGGTCAACAGGACGCTTCCACATTTGTCCCCTTCTCGGTTGGGAGCAAGACCCTTCTGTCTGTGGCCTCCCTTCCCAACACCCTCAGCCCAGGCTCAGGCAGTGAGTTTTGGAGCTGAAGCTGGGTGGGCACAACCCGGAGCCGCTCCCTCCTCCCCGCAGGGCAGCATCACCTGTGTGGCCCTGACCCCTAGTCATTCTCCAAGGGTACCTGGGGATGGTCACTGGAGCAGAACAGCAGGAAGGCCCTTTTCTGTTTCACCAGAGGCCTGTGTCTCCTGCTTTGCCCCAGAGGGACTTCAGAGCCAGCGCCCCAAGTCACCGTGAGAAGCTCTGTGCATGTTCTGGAGAAAACCACCTCTTCTGCCTGGTTTCTGGGGCGGACATTAGAGGGCAGGCAGCAGTAAGGGACAGCTGGCCTCCAGGGCTCATCCCGACTCCTGACCCTGTGCAGTGATGTCTGCTTTTTAAATGTGAGAGAAGCATGGAACTGGATTAACATGGGCTCTCCCCGCCCCACCTTCCCGCCCCACCCGAGGGAGCACCCTGGTGGGGGGAGGGACAGCATCCTATTGAAACATGATTTGCAAACATAAAAACAACGTGAGGCTGATTTCTTAGCCTGTGGAGTGGAGAGAGGGTCAAAGCTAAACAAAAAACCCCAAACAAAATATACTTCGCAACTGGAGGAGGAAGCAGATTTGCTAGTGCCCAACATAGTCTAATTAGAGACCTCAACTGGGGTTTAGCAAATGAATTATTTACAATTCTTCGGGGGAAATGATTATAATAATAACCTTCACAATTCCGAAATTAAGCTTATTATGCTCTTTTACTCCACTCCAGAAACTCTCTGAGGTCTGTCATCAAGCAAAACCCAAGAAGCAGTGAGGTGAGCTTGCTCTCCCCAGGGCCGTGCCCATGATCCAACCCTAGACCCTCCTCAGGCCTCGATGGGCCTCAATGGACCCTCAGGATCCCCAGTGGCATGCGCATATCAACAGGAGAGCTGTTTCAGGTCCTCTGCCCCCTCCTGCCCTTTGTGGCTCCCCACTGTGATCTAAGGCAAGTTGTAGAAGCTCCAAGAAGAAACCAGAGCACCGGCTCCTATCAGAGGCAGATCCTAGAACTGTCAAATTTAAAAGTAACCAAAGACCGAGGGCGATTTGCTGCCACCTTGACTGGAAGTGCAGGGCCTGTGTGCTCGAGAGGCACCCCAGGAGCTGGAAGCTGCTGGCTAGTTCCCACGGGAGCCCCCCCAGGTGCAGAGCCCACTGGACTCTGGAAGACCCCTCATCCGGGTGTCAGGAACATCACCTGATCTGGCACTTGCTGATTCTAGTTCTTTCCCTGGCAGCTTGCTGCTTCTCCACGAGGAGCCGTCAGTCCAGGGACAGGCCTGTGGTAGTGTCTTACACAAAGCCCAGGCCACAGGCTCTGCCTGAGGAGGGGGAGTTTTGGGGTGTGTGAACTGCTTTATACATCTCCAAGGGCCTTTTCCTTCTCTTGAGGGTTCTGGGGGGAGGTGTTCTCAAATCTCCTTCTTTCCTGGGAGTTGGGGGTGGGGGATAGAAAAAGGCAGTGAAATCAGCAAAGATCTAAACATCCTAGAAAAAAGTCCATGTGGCTTCCTTTATAACTGTGGGTAGGGAAAGGCTTTCAAGCTATCACTAAAAATCCAGAAGCAATTGAAGAGAAGTCGAAAAGATAAATGGCAAACTGAGGGAAAACATTTGCAACATTTATCACAGATAATGGACTAATATCCTTGATATATAAAGAGCTTGTGAAAAATTCAAGAGAAAAAAGATCCACAAATCTGGTGGAACAATGGGTAAAGACATGACTAGAAAATTCAAAATAAAATAAATGGCCCCTGAATCATATGAAAAGATGTTTAGCCTCACTCACAGTAATTAGAATAATCATTAAAATGAGACCAGTTACCATTTCTCATCTGTCAGATTGGCAAAGAAGAAAAGGGAAGAACTTAATGATACACATTACGGATGAGACAGTGGGGAACCAGTCATTTGCACGTTGTTGATGGGAATGCAAAACATACATCTTTCTTTTTTTTTTTTTTTTTTTGAGACTTATTTATTTATTTTAGAGACAGAGTGAGAAAGACCATGAATGGGGGGAGAGGCAGGGGGAGAGAGAGAGAATCTCAAGCAGACTCCTTGATGAGCACAGAGTCCAACATGAGGCTTTATCCCAGGACCTTGAGATCATGCCCTGAGCTGAAACCAAAAGTTGGACACTTAGCCAAGAGCTACCCAGTCACCCTCAAACACACATCTTGCTGGAAGAGAATGTGGTAATATCTAACAAAACTATGTATCTATTTGTCTTTTGACCCAGCAATCCCTATCGCAGGGATTTACAGGGAAGATACTCCAACTATACACATACACATTTATACAAAATTATTTAATATTGCAGGGTGGGTGGTGTTTTCTTTTATAATTACAAAATATTGGAAATGACCTACATGCCCACACATAGGAGGTGTTTTGGATTAACATCTGTACAGTGGAGTAGCATGCAGCTGTAGAAAGAATGAGGAAGGCTGTTATGGACTCACACGGTGTAAATGTCAACATACATTAAGCGATAAACCCAAAGTATGAAGAGTATAGTATAGTATGCTAACTTTTGTATAAGAAATGGAAGGAAATAAGAAAAAAGTTTTATATTTATTTTTCAAAAAGAAACCAAGATAAACAAGAAACTCATGAAATCAATTTCCTAAGGGGGTTTGGGGGTGGAGATGAGAATGGCATTGGTGGGGGGACCAAGAGGGGTTGCTACTTCTCTGAGTAGATTATGTCCCTTTGCTTAGCTTTTGACTATTGAAATCACATTAACATTTTTTACATATTCAAAGCATTAAATTAAGACAACAAAGAAAGAAGGAAAAAAATCTAAAATTGTATATAAACAGAAACAAATGAACCCATCTACCATCAAGTGACTTTCATAACTGTGGCAAACTATACCTTCCAAAGATGATGGTAACCTTCTCCCTTATGCCACAAACTCTTCTGCAATGGTCCTTGACATGTCCCCTGTCCAGAGGTGGCATGTATATGTCTACCCTCTTGAATCAGGAAGGTTCCTTTGATGTGAGGAAGGCTACTCTGCCAGAGACAGGGGCCAGTAGAGGGCCTCCATGCACCCAGCAATGTCACTAATGTCATTTTGGACAGAGTCCTGTTGAGTCTTTGGATGACTTCAGCCTCATCTGTATCAGTGCATCTGTAGGAGACATCTTGAGCAAGAATCACTAAGCTGAGTGCCATCAGCCCACAGCGCTGTCTGGGGTAATAATAAAATTTTTTAAACCTCAAGCTTTGGGTGGTCTGTTACACAGCAACAGATACTCAGAACAATAACCACATAGAAAACAAAGAACTTATTGAAGTAACTTTGGAGGATAACCTCAGTTTAAAGAGAAAAAAGATATTTTAGCTGGGTATAAATCTTGAACATTAGTCCATCTATTGTGAAACTGTTTTGTGTGTGTTCTATGATTGAGCACATGAGGAATTACACTGATGTTTTGGGGGAAAGGAGAGACAAATGTGGAGTAGCAGAAGGCAAGGAGGAACTCAGTGGTGTTGGACCAACATGAGAGGTGTGTGGTTGTGTGTGTTCCCATTTATGGGGTATCTTCTCTATCCACTTAAAGGACCTGGGAACAATGGTGCCCATCAGCAGTGAGCCACCAGTGGCCAGATGTGGTCCCTAAACACTACCCATTTCCCACTAAAAGAAACCATGCTTCCTGGGGGGAAACGGTTGATTCCAGGACTGAAACAAGAAAGATGAGCTTAAAATATCCTATTCCACCAGCAAGTTAGAAAGTGCTCAAAACAGGAGGAAAGCATATTGGAAGGGAGGGGCTGCCTCTGGTCAAACCTGAGATAATCTGAGCATAAAAATAAATCATGAAGACAAGGGACTAGAACACATCATACTTTTTCAAGAGAGTGTTTCGTACTGGTGTTGGAAAGCAAACAGGAGAAGGGAAGTTTCTTCTTTACAGTAAAATATCAAATAGTAAATGTGGAAGGAATGACGAGAGTTAGGAAATTGTAATTTTGCAACCAACAGCGTAATGAACAATTCTTGCAGGACTCACCAATGATGTTAAATGAACAAGTCCAGATGTATTAGGAAATAGTTTATTTCCATGGTTTCAATGTGCCCCCCTACAGACTATTTCTTAACTACCGAAGGGAAGAGTATTTTTAGGGTGGAGAAATCTGAAAACACCTCCTAGCCAAGAGATCAAAACACATCACCAACATTGGGCAAAGGGGTTTTCCATGCTTTGTGAAGTGAGCTCATGGAGAACATATGAGTTGTGCCGCATTTTTGCCCAAAATGCAAAACATACGTTGGATCGTAAAGAAACCTTCTGACAAACTCAAGTGGAAGGATGATCTTTGAAACAACTGACCTGTACTCTTCAGAATGTCCTTGTCATAAGAGACAAAGGACACACCCTTGCCATAGCATTATTCACAATGTCTCAGTGGTGGGCACAACCCATGTGGTCCTGCCCAGCTCTCTGCAGCCACAGGGAAGCATATGGGTGCTGCTAGCTTTAGGGATACCCTGCAGATCTCCACTCCTTCCATTGCTCGGGACTATCCTGAGTGTCTGTCTAGAGCTTCCCATCCCTGAACTCAACAAGTCTTCACAACCCCCGGGGAGAAGCATGAGCTGTGAGGTGGGACCTGTGAGTAAGTGTCTGCCCAAGGTCAAGACAGCAGCCCCGTTAGTGATGGAGCTCACCCTGGAGCCAGACTCTGAAATGCCAGGCACCTGCTCCCCCGCCCACAATCCCACCAGGCCACAGATAACACATGGCTCCTGAGCAGAGACCTGGAGTCCCTCCCTGAAAGCCTGGGGAGAGGAGCCCAGCAAGGCCTTGCCTGGCTGACCAATACCAGCCTCTCCAAAGATCAGCAAGTGTTTGAATGTCGGTGAGGGATGCCCCCAGGGGACTATGTGTTCATACACAGGAGAGGCAGGCCGTCTGGGTTCCCAGGAACACAGGGAATGCTCCTGGTTTTCTCACTTCTGGGAAAGCTGTCTCCTCTCCTGAGCCTGTGTATCCCCTTCTCTGCAGATCCTCAGGGTCAGAGAGTGGCCTCCCCTGCCCTGAGCTTCGGGAGGCTCAGTGCCAGCTTCAGTACCATGATAGGCACCATCTGAATACATCATTGGGCAGGTTCCTGGCTGGCCCCAGCTCTCGGCCACAGTGGATTTTAATCAAGTTTGGGGACAGCTTCTTCCTGAGGCGCTGGTCCTCCTCTCCCTGCAGGCTGCCTTATAAAAATGGTACCAGCCTCTTGGCAGGCTTGCTGGGGCCCAGGGGCGCTCAGCTCCCCGACATTTAATAGTAAAACTTTCTGAACTCACAAAACATCATCCGAGGCCCACCCTCCACGCTGGCTGTTGTGGTCGGTGTGTGCAGCACAGGGATTTCATAACATTTTTATTGTTTTGGAAAGGGCTTACTTGACCTTCGTACGACCTAAAATCAACAGTTCAGAAAGCTTGAACGTTCTTTAAAACATTACCTTTTCTCCTCCAACCTTGAGATCTTGGCCTGCCTCTCTGCCAGGGACCCGTGGTTAGGCCTGGCCCACAGCGGGGCATGGTGACCGTCGCGGCCGGCCCTCTCGGTCGTGGGAAGGGAAGGATGGGGCAGGGGTAGGCGTTTTCCTCGTCCACACTCGGAGCCTTTCCCATTCTCCAGTAACACCGAAAAGATTAAAACTTTTCATCCCACCCTGGACCCAGAACTATTGCTCTTGGCTGCAGAACAGCAAAGTAAGAGTAATTAATGGAGGGCCGGAGACTTAGGAAAACAACAGCTAGTTTAATAAGGCGGGAGGGCCCTTTACGAGGACTGTGGTGCCCCACCCACTCCAGCCCTGCAGTGTGGCCTGTCACCATGGCTCCTGAGGCTGGGCCAGCAGTGACTCCCCATGCATTGCCACCAACGGCTTCAGACGTCTCGTAAACTTCGAGTACGTCAACAGCAAAACCTCCCATGAAGGCAGGACCCCAGGAAGGAAGGTCAGCTAAGTAAAAGTCAAGGGAGGAGGCCAGAGCACCCAGGTCCTGTCTGTGTGCAGGACGCCCAGGCGGGCCGGGGCCTTCAAGTCCACCAGATCCAGACCCAGCCACCCGCTCAGCTCTGGAGACAAGACCTCAGCAGTGCTGATGGCTGGGGGCGTGTCCCCTCAAAGGACCCCACTTCTTCATAGGTCTACATGTTCCCCACCAAAGAAGGCACAACCCATCCCTAAAACCATCTCTGGGGCCCAGCCACAGTTGGTAAAGGTTTGGATTTATGTTTTTTAAGTAGGTACCTTTAAATATTGGATTTTCTAAGTGCTACATGTCTTTTAAGTGTAGTCATGGTTCAAATGTGGGGGTGAAAAGAATCTCTCCCCAGGGCTCTAGGCACGTTCTGGGAAGTGGAGCCACAACAGAAGAAGGCCTGAGAAGAGAGAAAAGAAATGCTCTTTGGCAGCCCGAGCGTGGACCCGGCAGGCTCTGAGCAGGGTCTGAGCACACACGGCTTCCTGATGGAGACGTCTGCTCCGCAGGACATGGGTCTCCGGGACGCGTGTCTGTGCGTCAGCTCTCCAAGCCGGCACAAAGACGTCCTCCCTGGGGAAGAAAACAAAGTCGGACAGCTTACATCTTGATCAAGGTCACAGCTAAAAGCTGGAGGAGCCAAGAATAAACCAAGCTCTCTGGCTCCAAGCCCCGGGCTCTTCTGCTTCGGGGCTCAGACTTGCAGCAATTCCCATAAATCTGGAATACGACTGCGACCGGGAGAGGAACCTGTCATGCCCCTGTGCTCCGTGAGAGTACCAGCTCTGCCCTGAGATCCCCGGGCTGGCTGCGTTAACTGTCACATTAAGGCTGTTCCTGTGTCCTGTCTCCGGGAACAAAGACACCCTCAGGTTTCTGAGTTAACAAGGGTTAATGCTGGAGGCTCACTAGGCGGGGAGAGGGGATGTGGGGTCCAGCTCAGAGCAGCCTCCCAGAGGACTGGACACCTGCTCCAGGAGACTCCCTTTTCCAGGCCCTGGCCAGTGCAGGTTGACCTTCTCCCCTGGCCTTTGGTCTCGGCACGCAGCTTCCGTCTATCTGTGGGCATCCGCCCCCCTTATGGCTGCCCATTGTGTCTTGACATCTTAGTACCCCATAGAAAGGACTCGAACGTCTCTGTTTTTATCCACTCTGGAGTGTCCCTGCTAAGCAGAGCTCAGGGGCCAGGCCAGGTCAGAGGTCATCGGGGAGTCTACCAGGGATGGCCTTGGGTTGACTTGTTGTCCCTGGTCCAGGTGGCTATAGCCAGTGTGATTTGGTCACACAGTCAACACCCTTGGGAGGCAGCTTTGGACGATGTGGACACCCAGAAAGAAATGAAGTGAGTACACCCCTGATGGTGACCTCCAGCGGTCAGTGGTGGGAACAGAAGGAAGGGACAAGCCTCCAGAATGTGTCGAGCCTGCACTAAGCATTTACACAAGAAACACTCATTTTCTGACTGTACGCTTGCTTTGGTCAGTCAGCCTTCTCGGTGGCC
Organism: Neogale vison; assembly: GCF_020171115.1. Classification (NCBI taxonomy): domain Eukaryota; kingdom Metazoa; phylum Chordata; class Mammalia; order Carnivora; family Mustelidae; genus Neogale; species Neogale vison. Next base: position 45,620,693 of record NC_058093.1, read on the forward strand.
CACCCTTCTGTTGCTGGTCACAGCAATTGGCTTCTCCTTCCCAAGGGGACATTATGCACCCCCTCTGCTGGCCTGGGACTCTGCCCTAGATGCGCTCTGGCCTGTGAGATGCAGGCAAAGCGATGCGGGACCTTGGGGGCCAGCGGCCATTCCCAGCTGCCTCTCCGCAGCGCTGTCCCACATAGGGACCCCTCTGCTGGCCTGGGTCCCCATCCTGGGACCGGGCTCGACTGTCCCCTCAGCCTGATGCAGCCCCAGGAAGGGCTCCCCATCAATATGTCACCTCCTTCATCCTCATTTGCTCTGACCCTTGTGTTCGCGCTCTCCCCAGCCTGCCCCAGTCATGTGTTTCACATGCATCTTTGCAAGCCGCAGCTGAGTTTGGGGTTGGAGGCTTGACTCATCACTTCCGGTTTTCACACGTGCGTTTAATCCCTTTGTATTTGCGGCGATACTAACATAACTGAAGCGGTTTCTGCTCTCTGATGTGACCCTTCATTGACCCTGGTTTTCCTTTGTTTCCTCCTACCTTTTTGGCCTTCCCCCAGGAGGAGACTGTTCTTGGAACCCTTTCTATTCCTGGGCCAGTGTGGAGGGTGCAGGTTCCGCTTCTGTTCCCCCGTGGCTAAGCTGTGATGTCAGCCTACCTCCCTAATGAGATGGTCTCCAACGGGGTCTAAGGTGTGTGCCTCCCCTTTCTGAATCAGGAGAGTCATGTGGTATATTTTGCCACCTGCTTGTTGTCGTTGCTGACTACGAATCCGACTCTTCCCGAGGAACCTCCCCCTTGGCGGACTCCACCTGCCACCATCCCCCAGCCCCTTGCAGCCCCCATGGTGGCCGTGGCTTCCTCGCCAGCCTCTGTCCTTGGTGGTTCCTTACACCCGCCTTCTAATTCACCTACTGTCTCTCCTCTCCTTTCCCGTTTCCAGGACTGTTTTTTCCATTTCCAGATTTGAAGTCGGATGCTTCCGTTTATCCGTTCGGATTCTGCTTAGAGCTTCATGCTCTTCTTAGGCTATTACTTGCCTTTTCTGTTTGAGATGCTAAAACCTTATCTTTTTTTTTTTTAAGATTTTATTTATTTAACAGACAGAGATCACAAGTAGGCAGAGAGACAGGCAGAGAGAGGAGGAAGCAGGCTCTCCACTGAGCAGAGAGTCCGATGCGGGGCTCGATCCCAGGACCCTGGGATCATGACCTGAGCCGAAGGCAGAGGCCTTAACCCACTGAGCCACCCAGGCGCCCCAAGATGCTAAAACCTTATCTTAAGGTGGCGTCTTGTTTTCATTTAACAGGGAATGGCTATATAGGTTTTATGGTATTGAGCTATATGCTGTTTTTCTGGTGTTAGCTACCCCAACAGATTCATGTGTTTAGATTTCTAGATTCGTTTTGGGTAGAAGATGGTTTTGTGTGTGTGTGTCTCTCTCCTCTCTGCCCCTTCTCTCTCCACATTTCCTCCTCCTCTCCTCGTCCGCACCGCTGCCCATCCTGTCTGCCTGTCTGCCCCCATGGGCCCTTTCCTCCACCCGGATCTCTGAGCTCTGGTCCCATAGAGCCCCGGCCACGTTCCAGTCGCTGAGCAGGTGGTGTCTAGCCGGGTCCTCAGTGGGGGGCTTCTCCCTACATCTTCCCGGGTCCTCAACTCTCTTGAAGTTGATGCCCTGGGAAGCTTCCAACTGGAACTTTCTTTCTACTTCCCCTTCTGGGTGGGGTCCCCATCAGCCCTCTCAGCCACCATTCCTGCCCCGTCGATTCGGGACCCGGAGCCCAGCTTACACCCCACTCAGTGTTGTCTGTCTCCGTGATGTTTGTGTTGTTTTGACCTCGACTTCTGACAATATGTTTTATTGATTGTTTGCTATGCACTTGGACCAGAGAAAAGGCCTCAAAGCAGGAACCTGCGATGAATGCCATATTGTACAGAAACCCAGAAGGTTCCTTTCTTTATTTCTTTAAATCGGTTTAAATCCTACTGTGAGCCCCACCCTGGGGGGGGGAGGCGCTGGTGGAAAATGCAGTTCCCTCCCCTCCAGAGGCAATGAGGAATCAAGAAGTTTCCGAGGTGCCCAGAAGAGCTTGAAGGGCCTTGAGCTGTGACCCCCACAGGGGCTGCTCCCCGCATCCTTCTTTGGCCCTCAGGTTCACTGCTGTCCCTGTGCCATTCTTGGTGTTCAGGAATGCTTACCAAAGACAAGGACCGCGGTGCCTGGGTCAGTGTTCTGGGGGCTCGGCATGGTGGCCTTCTGAGCTCCCTCCCTCCTGGACTCCACTGCGGGGCTCTGCACCGATCCTGGGCCTCTGGGACCACCAGTCCCTTCTTCACTGTCCCAGGGAATCACTCTTCCTTCCTCCTCAGTCCCTGGCTTTAGGGTTTTATGAAATGGGTTTAGGTTTTTACAAAAGACAAAAAGCGCCTTTGGCTACAAGCTGCTTTGGCTTTCTGCCTGGGGAAAAAATGATCCCGGAGGCAAAAAAAAAAAAAAAATTTACAAAGATCTGAGTGACTCGCTTAAAACTAGATGAGGGAGGCCCTGGGCCATCACCACACTGCAGCTCACAGCAAAGGCTTGGAGTTACCCAAAACATCACAAAACAGTGACTGTTGTTTAAATTGTATTTTGCTTAGTAAGTCGGGGGAGGGCGTTTCTGTACGTTAGAATGCTTATCATCACACAAGTGTTCTGTTTTTTGTTTTTTTTGTAAGTCTGTTTAAGAGGGAAGCGTCAGTGATCTGAAAAATTCGTGGGGACAGCAATACTGGATCAATGAGGCGTCACCCCTCCCGGAATCATGCGGTTTCCTCACGAACTCCCTAGGGGCGCCTGGCAAGGCTGTGCCCTTCTGCCCTTGAATGCATTTATCCAAAAGGTACAAGATCTAGTGGGGTCAGTGGTGTCCACCAGGAACATTGCAACCTGATCTTAGTTGTGCCTTTGGCAGGGACTTTGTAGATAGAGTTGAGATGCAGATCTTGGGAAGAAATCCTTCCAGGTAAGGTGGACCGTCAGTCCTACAGCGAGCATCCTTAGAACAAAAGAGAAGGAGAGAGGACACAGAGATGCGGGCAGGAGGCCGTGCGAAGAGACAGGGTGGAGGCTGGGTCTGGAGGCCGCCGTTGCCGAGGATTGCCCGCAGCCCCCGCGGGTCCCAGAGACCAACTGGGAGCGGCTCCTCCCCCGAGCTTCCAGAAGAACTCTGACTTGCAACAGCACATCCTTGGTCTTCCAGACTCCGGACCCACGGGAGCGTCCATTCCGGTTGTCTCGAGCGGCCCGGCTTGTGGTCACTGGTGGTGCGCACATAGGAAAGTCACAAGGGAGGTTAAAGCTTCTCAGAAATCCGCAGGCGACGGCAGAAAGAGGGTCATCGTGGAAGTGGGAACAGCTCCGGAGAGCGGAGGGCACACACGACCACCCATGTCACTCCCGTTTTATCTGGATTCTGAGCTGGCTCGCGCAGAAAACAGCTTCAGCCGAGGGCACGCGCCGGAGGAAGGGCTTTGGGCTTTGAGGACATTCGCCAGGAAGAGAGGAGCTTGCTGTCCGCGATGAGTGACCTCCGGAGCTGAAGGCTTCTCATTTGGAAAAGAGATTACTCTTCCGTCCAGTAGTTCCCAAGGAAGCTCCAGAAGAGGGCTCAGATTTCAGGCCATGATAAGAGAGCTTCCTCTTGGGGAGCAGCTGGGTTCCTCCCGGAGCCCAGGGTACCAGCTACCCCGCAGGAGGGGGCTCCATGGCCAGACAGCCTGGGTCTCTGCCCACGGCCACTTGGACCAGACCCCGAGAGGCCCCGAAACCTGACTGTCCGCAAGCCCTTTGTTTGGGCTCTGAGCCATCGGTGCTCTGACCCTTCTGTGCTCTGACGCGTCCACACTGACCCTCTCACATCCACTCTCAGGAAACCGGCCTCTCCCAGAAGGGGCCCAGGAAGGTGCCTTTTCATCACGAGCAATTGTGTCACTGGGTACGCCAGTGACTGGGTATTCCCTCGGCTGGACGCACCCCGACCAAAGCCAATGATAAGGGCAGGGGCAGAGACTCAGCCGAGAACCACGGCCAGGACCCTCGGCCCAGACTCCAGAGAACCCGCCTTCCCCACCATGGGGTATGGGTTCATCCCTTCAATAAAGTCCACCTTCGGCCTGCCCTCTCCAGTTTCTGAATTTTGACCAAGATTCATAACAAGAGACAAAAGTTCTCACAACAAACGCCCTATTCTCCTCTTCCTGGTTTTCCTAAAACCGCCCTCCTCCAGGAAGTCTTCCCGAGCTGCTCCTCCCCGTCTAGCTTGGCTATTTCCTTACTTGGCCGAATCTACCAGCATTTGTTAATGAGCTTGTATGTTTGTGACCTGGGCTTTTCTCTCTCTCCCACTAGTCTGCAAGCTCTCCAAGCGCAGGAGCAACCTCTGACCTGCTCATTCTGACAGCCCCGCAGCTCCCAGGGGGTTCTGATACACAGTAGGTGCTTATAGCCATTAAGATGAGGTTTGGCTGCAAGTAACAGAGACCCCCAAATTAGTAGGGGCTCAACCACAACGGTTTGGCCTCTTGAGAGAGCACTCTGGCGCGGCAGGCAGTCCTGGCTGTTCGGGCGGCTTGGCTCCACATGGTCCTCCATGACCCAGGCTCCTTCTTCCCTCAGATCCACGTGGCCAGGCAGCCCTCGTGGGCTACGGCGGCATCCAAGTTCAGCTGGCGTGTCCCAGGGGCAGACAGTGGGATGGGGAAGAGCTGAACTAGAGTAGCGTAGCCACGTCTCTCCAGGACACCTCTCAGAAGTAACATGGCCGCCCCACGGGCCAGCCCTGGTCACGCGGCCCCACGGGCTGCTTGAGGGCTGGAGTGTGGCTTCCTCCTAGCTGCGTGCGTGGCTAGAAAGGACTCCATTTCTATGAAGTGTGGGGACAACTGGCAGCTGTGGCAGTGGGCTTCGACAATTATTTCTTGAATAAATAAGTCACTCAGAGCCTGTTCTGAACCTGTAGAATTTCCCAGTCACTCTCTTCATTCCTTGTGGGGGGAGGGGTGCTGGCTTCGTGGGGACTGGCCTCTGCATGTGTGTGTCTGGCCCCGCGGGATGGCAGACCCCCGAGAGCAGAGAGGTACCTCTCTCTCCTCTGGTATTTTCTCCTGGTCCCTTGCCTCCCTTTCTGTCCCCCAACTCGCTCATGTTAGGGAAGATGATGTCTGATAGTGGTGATGATGGCGAAGGGGGTAGGGACGCTTCCCCACAGCGTGTGCGGAGGGCTGACTTCTGCCTTGAATGGTTTCCAGATGGCCTTCTACTGCTCTAGAAGTCCAGGATAAATGCGCTGGAGAAACAGGGCAGAGCTGCCAACACACTCCAGTCGGGGAAGTATCATGACCACCGTGCTCTGTTAATCACTGAGTCAGTAAGCAGGTGCTCTGGGTGGAAACGGCCCATTCTGAAGGATTTCTTACATATAAGGGAGATGCAAGCCCTGGGCTGCCGGAGACCCCCTCTAGTTACAGAACCACCAACCTTCCTCCCTCCAGCCCATGACGGTCTCTGCCTTCACCACCTTCCTCCCTTCTGGGTTTCAGGTGTCCAATCCTCTTTTCCACCCAACATATCCATCTGCCCTGGAGAGGACCGCTGGTCCGTCATATTAGGGTGGGATGGGAACACCCTGATACTTCCTTGTCTCTGTGAACAACGTGTATTTGCGCTTTACATTTTCAAGATGAGCCACGATTGCTCATGGTGCCTTCAAAGGCCGCATTATGCCTGATGTCCACCAAGGCCGGCAGGAGCCCTGGCAGGGCGTCCCTGGGTCTGGGCGGGTCACTGAGCGGAGGACGGACAAGACCTGGGTGGCCTTTGCTCGGAGCGGTCATCCGGGGACACCCAACAGTGACACTCCAGGTGGACGGACAAGACCTGGGTGGCCTTTGCTCGGAGCGGTCATCCGGGGACACCCAACAGTGACACTCCAGGCGGACGGACAAGACCTGGGTGGCCTTTGCTCGGAGCGGTCATCCGGGGACACCCAACAGTGACGATCCAGGCAGCAGCAGGAGCGGCTAGATCAAGGACCTGCCAGGCCGAAGGGGGGCCGCTGATACTGAAGGAAGGAACCTGACGCCTTGGCCTCCACGTCTTAGGGAGACCAGCCCGTTGTGTGGGTGCCCAGCCTTGCACACCCTTGGTCCCAGGGTGTCTCCTAGATCTCACCCCTGGGCAGCAAACACGCTCCATGGGCCGCCAACCAACCTCTCCTTGGGCCCTGCAGTGAGGACGAGGAAGACTCAGACCAGCCTGGGCCGCAGTCCCGGGTGCGGTGCTTCCCCAAGACGGGGCCGGCTTCCGAGGAGCCAAGGGACGTCCAGGCTTTTCCCTCGGTTTCTGTGACTGCATGAACAGTTTCCAAGATTTCATGGGTTTTTACGTTTCTTTGTCTCCGAACCCCTTGCTGTCCAGAGCAGACTGACATGCTGGAAATCGTGCCATCTAGGGTTCACCCCCTCCTCCCTGTAGTGGGGCTGGGGCCCCCTCCTCTATCCCAGGGGCTCATCCTCCTGTCCCCTCACAGGGCAGCCGTGGGTGGGGGAGGAACGTGAGGCTCTAGGCTGGGCCCCCGGCCCCGGGCTTCGCCGCAGGTGTTCATGTTGTCACTTGCTAGGGGAGTATGTTTCTTTATCAGTTTTTAAGCCAAAAGATAGATTGAACCTAATTCCCCTTTATCACCGAGTTTGCAAATCATGCCAGTTTCTTAGCTTTGCCAGCTTTAGTTCTGTTGGGCGTAAGAGATTTTCGTTCATTTTTACATAATCAGATAGAGCACTGTCTTCCTTTAGAGAAAATCTTGGAGAGCTTTTTCTACCTCGATGTCGGACAGATAGTCACACGCATTGTCTTCCCGTCATTTTAAACTTTGTGTACCATCTGTGAAACACGCCAGCTTTTCTCTGCTTGTGACCGTATCCTGTACTATGTTGAGACAGGCTATGACCAGTTTTTGGACTTTCTTGGGCATTCCAGAAAGACCTCCCACTAACTGGGCACTAGCCTCACCTGGTTTTAAGTATGATAGTTTTGTAATGTATTTCAATATATAGATCTCAAATTTCTATTCCCTAATTATCTAAGCTTTTGAAAAAAAAAATGTGGCTCCTCTTTTCAATTTCTCATTCCAGTGGGTGTTGGGGAAACATTCAGAGTATTTTATAAGGTTTCCTATTTAAAAAAAAAGGAGTTCTATGAGACTTTAGTGAAATTTAATTAAACATATAAATCAAGAGGCTTGGAGGCATTCTGCACCTTTAAAATAAAGAGTTTTCACATCTAAGAACATGATCTGTTTTTTCACTTATTAAATTTTTTATTTTATATCCTTCATAAAAATGCTGTGGTTTTCTACTTTTAAGATCTTTATCTTTCCAATGGGATGAATTCCTAAATTTAAAATATTTTTGTTACTGTTGCCAATATAATTTTTCACTGTATATTACAAAATACTGGTCCTGATATCAAGAAAGCAAGTGTTTTTACGTCTTTAATATAGGGCATACTAAATTGTCTCATTGATTATAGTAAATTTTTGATGATTTTTTTGGATTTCCTTTGGACAATGAAACCACCATCCAACAGTGATGATGCTTACTGCTAACACTGGTTTGTTTTTCTTGTCTTTCATTGGCTGAGCCTCTGGAATCCAACCAGGAGTAAGCATGGGTGTTCACATCCTATTCCTGACTTTTATGGAAAACTCCAAGTAATTCCCGCATACTAAATATGATATGGTTTTTTGGCATGATGTAGAGTTTCTCTACATGATTAAGGAAGAGCCTATCTATTCCTAGTTTTCTAAGAACATCCGTATCAATAATTGTATCCATTCAGAATGCTTTCAGCGGCAAGGAACAGAAGACACATCGAATACTCCTTCCATCAATGGGAGCTTATTTCCCAGATGAAGTAGTTTGGCGATCAACGCTGTGAGATGTTTAATATCTCTAAGTACCGTCCACTCTGACAGCAAGATAACAGCATCGCTGGGAACAGGTGCTCCTGAGTAGATGGTCCTGCATTATTTTTCAGAGCCTGTATTATGGATACGAAGTCTGGTACTGTTCCAGTTGTTTTGCTTTTTATAGGTAACACTGGAAATTTGTTGGATTATCTTTCCTTTTTACAGAGAAATTGGAGTTTGCAATCATTCCCTCAACTTTATTTAAAGTTTGTGTACAAGACAGTGGACCCATTTAAATCATTGATTCCAACGGGTTTTGACAAATCTACACATCCCGTATTCGTTGAAATTCCCGCTGTAATCTCGTCCTTCTCCCAGCCTGACAACGACAGATCTGGCTTCTCTCTCTCTAGACTAGACTAGCTGCTTCTAGAAATTTCACACAAACGGAGTAACAGTGTGTCTGCAGAGCCCATGGTCTTTGCTGGGATGCAGCATGGACTGTGTCTTTCCTCAACTGTCGAACCTTGAACTCCAAGTGTGGTCTCCAGACTGCCCTCGGCTCAGGGGAGTTTCTTCTAGTATTTAATTACTCCCTTCCCTCCATCTGTTACTCTTCTTGCTGGCGTTATTCTCACACTCGATTCCACTATCTTCCAAGTCCCATGCTCTCCTGTGGTGCTGCCCGTTCTTCACCTTCCTGCTTTGTGGAGACACCCGTGGTCCTTCCTTTTCCAGGGACATGAACCGGGGTCTATATCGTGGTCTCTTCCCTAGTCAGCCTAGTCAGGGTGTTTTCATGCTGAGTCGTGTTTATAAGCATCTGGAATTCCTTCCAGAACTGGAATTTGGGTCTTCTTACGTGCCCTGAGAAACTTTAGTTCAGGTTCATCTGACTCTTCCCCTGACGTTTCACTTGCCATATTGTGAGTGGTTCACTCTGTTGTCCTCCTCCAACTAGGATCTCCCCGCCACACCCCCTCCCATGGGGGCAGTTCATTCCTTTCTGTTTGTCAGAAGTGTGGGGCTCAGGTCTGCTACTAGAACAGCTTTATTATCCAGCAAGTGGGAAAAGCAGAGACTCCCTCCCATGGCCCTCAGCCCTCCTGACCCCTGGAGGGATTATCTCTATCCTCCTCACGTCAAGTGGTGAGGAAGACCTTTCAGCCGCCCCTGGAAGTGGCTACGTGGGTTTTGCAGACTCCTCGGGCCAGCTTCCCTCAGGTCCTCAGTTTACCCCTTAGGCTCTGACTCTACTAGTGCTGACCCCCAGCTCGCAGGAGTGAGCATGTCCACCCAGCTGCCCAGGCCTCTGAAGTCACTGGACTCTACAGAGGGGCTGGGAGGATAGAGGGGCCGGTTCAGGCCTCAGTGCCCCGAACACCATCCTAGTCTTCTCCACCACCGGGATGACTTGACATAAAATTCAAGTGTTCTCTGTCTGCTGACCTTTCCTAGATGACCAGTGGCCAGGAACTATATGTTATCTGCGGATAGTTTTTGGAAAACTAAACACAGTCCGCCCTTTAAGGCAAAGTTGACATTTTAATAAAGGAAGAGAAAGCTACTTCTAAAACTTCTTTCTTCCTTCTTCTTTTCTTCTACCCTCCTCCTTCTCCTCCACCCTCCTCCTGCACTGTTCACCCTCTTCCTCCTCCTTCCCCCCTTATTCCTTCTCCTCATTCTCCTTCTTCTAAGAAAACGATTCGATGGAGACTGTATTTTGAACACTTATGTTTGTCCATTGTTTTCACTGTTACATAATCTTGTGACTTTAAACAATATTTGTCATCTACAAAAAAATCTTATAACTTAAGGACAGAATTTTTCAACCTTCCTTCTAACCCACTTGAAAATCTTCCAAATGACATAATCTAGTGAGCTTTAAGTACCTTGGTTAAAAAATGTTGGAATACAACTCCTCCCGCTTTGCAGGGGAAAATCGTTAACATCAGGGAAGATGGACATTGACTAGGCAAAAACTGTAAACAAAACTTTTGCATAATTAGTGGATGGAATTGAAGCTGAATGCATGATTCCCTAAGTGCAGCCCATTCGTGCATCCTTCCATGTGTACCTCCGCGGCTTTGTAAGCAATAAATGGAGTTAGAAATGGATCTCGGCCTCACTGTGTCACAAACTCTTAAGCCAGGCATAGTGAAGAGCCCAGCTCACACTGAAGATACTGTTTTTGGGTTTGTGTGTTCCTAAGGCACATTACACAACAGGGCAGCAGTCTATGTACAGAATAAAGCAGCAGAGGAGGACATGTACTGGCTGAGTGGCCATGAATCCCTATAAACACCACACTGGGAAAACCTGTACCCCTGAAGGCCCCATACCTGGGCTGGTCCAGGGCCTCCCTCCCTACTACCTGAGGAAAAGAGTAGAAATGTATAGACCAGTTACCACTGACCAACTAACCATGGGGAGCTGGGTGCTTCTGGGTGCTGCTGGATAATGCTAGGTACTGCTGGGTGTGGCCAGGAACTTCTGGGTGGTGCTGGTTACTGTTGGGTGTTCCTGGTTACTGCTGGGAACTGCCATGTGCAGCTAGGAGCTTCTAGGTGCTATGGGTGTTGCTGGGTACTGCTGGATACTGCTTCTTGATGCTAGGTGCTACTGGGTGCTACTGGGTACTGTTGGGTGCTCCTGGGTACTGATGAGTACTGCCAGGAGTGGCCAGGAACTTCTGGGTGCTGCTAGGTACTGCTGGTTTCTCCTGGGTGCTACTGGGTACTCCTGGGTATTGCCAGGTGCAGCCAGGAACTTCTGGGTGCTGCTGGATACTGTGGGGAGCTGTTGGGTGCTTCTAAGTGTTGCTGGGTGCTGCTGGGTACTGCTGGTTGCTGCTTCGTGCTGCTGAGTGCTGCTGGCTATTGTTGGGTGGTGCTGGGTACTGCTGGTTTCTGCTGAGTGCTGCTGGGTACTGCTGGATACTGCTGGTTGATGCTAGGTGCTACTGGGTACTGGTAGGTACTTCTGGGTATTGCCAGGTGCAGCCAGGAACTTCTGGGTGTTGCTGGGTGCTGCTGACTACTGCTGGGTGCTGGTGGGTCCTGCTGGGTGCTGCTCTATGCTGCTGGGTGCTACTGGGCACTGCCAAGTGCTCCCAGGAACTTCTGGATGATGCTGGCTACTTCTGGGTTCTTCTGACTACTTCCAGGTGTGGCCAGGAACTTCTGAGTGCTGCTGGGTACTACCAGGTGCTCCCAGGTGCTGCTAGAATCTGGTGATGTAAAGGGCAGTGCACTGGCCAGGCGTCAAGTGTGGTCCACCAGAAGCAGCTGCCGTCATGCTGTCTGGGACCCATCTCTGTGCAGGCATCTGACTTAGCCCCTGGCCTGCCACCTCTCCTCCAGGTGGTACATCTGGGTGACCGCGACGTGCATGGAAGACGGCTCTGCTCCACACCAGCCCCACAGAGTGCTGTTCCGGTAGAGGCAGGGGGGCATTGCCCTAAGCAGGGAGGGCTGTAGGAGGCCCGGTTCAGGGGACCCCTCGTGCTGTATCCCTGAGAGACTCCCCGGGCTCTCTGCGGGACACCTGAGGCCTGAGAAACACTGGGACCAATGACCTCAATCCTTCTGTGCAGCATTTCCCCATCCCCTGTGAACATGGAGCTTCCAACAACGCTGATGGCCTGCAGTTTACGGAACACCAGTGTGGACCATCTTTCTCAGGGAGCACAACACAGAGTCTGCTGGAGACTGGGGTGCTTGCGGCAAGTCCCTGCAAGGGGGCCGCGGACACTGGATCGCGGAGTAACTACACCTTCACTGAGGCTGGCCGATGAACTTGGCAGAGATCTGCTCACCGACATTCTCTCAGAGATGCTGCAAGGGAGACAATGAGGGGAGAGACAGTGACAGAGAGAGACAGAGAGTCAGAGAGACAGAGATAGAGACAGACAGACAGAGAGAGACAGAGACAAAGGTAGAGACGGAGACTGCCAGAGACACAGTGCTGTGAGTGCGGGTAGGAGACCTGACACCTGGGGAGGGTTCGGGGTTCGTATGTCTCGGCCTTTACTCCTGGATGCACACGGACCACCCATGCCCCTATGGCCTCACTTAACCAGAAAGCATCTCTCCATCCCTCCATGGGGGATCTGGCCTCTTCCTCTGGTACACCTCAGCAGCCAGACCATTTCCAGGGGCCAGAATCAGGTCGGAACCCCTCCCCCAGGCTCCCCTCTGGCCCCTATTGCTGCCCAGAGCCCACCTGGAGGCTGAGGATCAGGACGCTCCTGCCCAGAGCAGAGACATGCCACCTGCCACGATGTGCCATAAAGGAAGCCTATAACAGGAGGAGGCCCAGGGAAGCCCTGAGGATGAGGTGGCCTTGGCTGAGGCTGGGCTCTGGCCTTTGCAAGTGGCCCTCCCAGAACCAGAGGGAACGGGCCAAGCCTGGGGGGACAGCACAGGGTCTGCAGGCTGGAATGGGGCCCCAGCTAGGGAGGAGGCTGGCTCCGTGGTGATGGTCCCCGGGACTCGGGACATGCTGAGGTTCTGGTGAGCAGGGGGCCCGAGGCAGACCCCCCTGCTACTGCCCTGAGCCCAGGCGTCCATGGCACATAAGTTGGAATCCTGCCTTGGGTGCAGGGGGCCAAGCCCGGCACGTGGCAGCACTTGCAGAGCCCCCAGGGCCTCATCATGAACACCTTGGACACCTCACTACACAGGCTGGGCTTCCCGTGAAGCTCTGCTGAAGAAAGGAAGATTCTGGAACCCAGGGTGGCCCATGGGAGTCATTCCCCGGCAAGGCCATCTGGGGCCAAGCTAGGACAGAGGTCCTTTGTGGTGTCCATCAGGCCATCCTGCCGGTTCCACTGACCTGGTGGGCCAGCCACAGGCTTGGGTCCGAGGTGACCCCTAGTCTCACTTCCTCTGGGAGCAGCTCAGCCCAGCCAACGCAGATTAATCCCGAACCGTTTTCATCTGGTCTATGAAGTGTTCCACCTTTGGGATTGGGAGGACTCAGAAGACAGGCAGAGGCCCCCTTCACGAAGAGGGCTGTGCGCTAAGCCCTTGACTTATGGGGGCAAATCCAAACATACATAACTTTTCTGCTAAAATCGGGGGTGGAGGAGGATTACATGTGACCTTGAAGTTCCTGTCATTTATTCCTGAAGAACAGACGTGCATTTGGCGGTTTGTAGTCTCTTTTTTTAAAAAATGAGAAACTTGGATGCTTTAGGGAAAAGATCCCCCCAGAATGGGAAGCTGGAAACAACTTACATTCTCAGCCCTAAAGGAACGGTGGTATGAACGCGGGGGCTTCTGTGCAAGGAAACCATCAGCGTGTGTCTAGAACCAAAGGCAGCGTCCTGACATCCCATTAAACACGCTTGCACTGCGGCCCAGCCCCGAAGCTCTCACCCCGTGATTCTCAGACCCCGGACTGGGCCACAGAACTGCCCCAGGGATGACTGCACCCACAGCGGCGGGAGGAGGGGCCCCGATTTCCAGCCCCATCACCCTCAGCTCCTGGTAAATATTGATCTTCCCATCAGACTCCTGTTTCGGCAATGTCTCCACTGCAGAGGGAACACGACTGTCGAGACCAGCAGAGGAGGTGGGAAGAGCACTGGACACGGAGTCCAGGGCCTGAGTTCCCATCTGGGACCACACGCCGGTCACTGCCCTGTGGAGCCTGGGCTTTCTCGAGGTGCTATGTTAAAGAGTCACATCGCAACCACAGATGAGGGTGGGGAGGGAGAGCCTGGACACCCCCTCATGTTGACAACAGTATAGGGAACATGGGGTGGGGGCACCTGGAAGCAGAGACAGGGTGGGTGTCCTCCAGCGGGAGAGGCCAGCTCATGGAGGGCAGGGTCTGTGCTGTGGCTGGTGCCAACAGAAGTGGGGACACAGGGATCTGACAAGGACCAGGGGCCATCTCTGTCCTTGGCCTCCTGGGCTGTGCTCCCATGGTAACCACAGGAGCAGCTGCAGGGGTTGTGGGGGCCGGGGTGGCCCATGTGGGATCTGTGTCCAGTGCCTGCCACGTGTGCCGTGGATACCGGTGCTACTCTGTCACTTCTTTGGAGGAATGTAGACCGTGGCCACGGTGCACATCACAGGGCTGAACACGCAGGCAGCACAGGTGATGTGCTGACTTCCCTTTACCTCCCGTTTATGGCTCCAGCAGCCCCATGTGGGGCCCATGCATGCCCTGTCCCCCGGCAGGCAGCAGCGACACTCTCGCAAATGATCAGGGATTTTAAAAGCTCCCATGAAATTTCTTTACACCCACCTCCTTCCCATGGACTCTTCCCTCCTTCCTCACAGTGACGGAGTCCAGGCTGGCGGCTGACGCCCCCCGGCCCCCTCCCAGTCACGCTGCGGGCCTAGTGCACACACTGGGGCTCGTTCCCCTGCAGTGGTCTCCCTGCCTTCCTTCGCTTCTCCCCCGTCCTCTCTCTGAGGAGGAGATTTGGCCTTTGTCTTGATTTGCAAGGATTTCAGAAATCTGGCTGGAGGTCCCAGCAGCCTCCCTCGTCCCCTGCCCCTGCCTACGCAAGCATTCCATCACTGCGGAAACATTTGGCTTCTTGCACAAGGTTGGGCGCTGGTGAGGTGTCTGTCCAGGCGCCTGCATCTTCGAGACCCAACGCCCAGGAAAGGAAGACCCCAGCTCATGGCATCTGCTTGAACCTGGGCTTTAGCCATGAGAGGCATCCCTGCCCTTGATAGCCACCTGGTCTGATTATCCAGTCGTGCAAGATTCTGAGCTCATCAGAGAGCTGGGCTGCCCTTTCTCCCACAAAGCGGGGCATGTAGATCTGATGCTCACCAGTATTGATCCCAGAACCATGTCGGGGCATCACAAAGGCTCCCCCAAGGAAGATCTTTTCTCCCCAAGCTCTCTCTCTGCAGGGGGACTGCACGCTGCGGACAGGGCACACCAGCTCTCGTGAGCCATGGGTGTGGGCTGGCAGATGGGCAGGGCGCGCTGTGTGGGTTGGCAGCCGAGCATTCCAGAAGCAGGCAGCAGACCCCATGGCTTGGACTCCTGGGGTCCGTGGGTGGGTGTGAGGTTCCTGCCTGCCCTCACACTCACCCACAGAGCCCGACCCACGGAGCCGACCCTGGGTGCCGAACTGATGCTATAGGAAACTGCTCACCCAGACTGCCGCCAAGATCCCGGAGGGGAGGCCCAGGCATCCACGGAGGGAGAGCGAACCTGCACGGCAAGAAGGGCCAGAGGCCAGACTCCACGCCAGACCCGTCTGCCCCCCGGGCCCCAGGGAGGGGTCGGGAGCCCTGCAGATGACGTCTCCAATGTTCCTTGGGGCTTTTTCTGCATCCTACCTTGTCCTAAGGGCTCTCGTAGTCCACACTGAGGACAAACAAAGCCTGAAGAAACCACTTACCCAGGAATGTCTCCCTCCCTGACTTCCGCCAGGATTTCTGATCCTACATGGGGTGAGGGCAGAAGTGAGCCAAGGTTGGGGGTGCATTGGGGAGACATGGAGAGGACGGGGTGGGGGTACACTCCTAGATCCATCTGTCCCCGGCTGCAGGGCCCTCCTCCGTGGGGACCCCACACAAACCCTCCTGTGCACAACCTATCTCCAAATTCCCTGCATGAGGTGAAAAATTTGGGGGACCCCTCCAGTGGACAAGGGATGAAGAGAAAGCTCATCCCTGCTCAGGGGGGCTGAGCAGCCATTTGGGGGGCCCCACTTTCCCAGCTCCAGGATCCCCAAGACAAACATGCTTCTCCTGCAGATGACACATGCATGAACGGCCACATGCGTGCACATGCACACTCAGAGATGCATGTGTTTCCTCTGGTACACACACACACACACACCATCACATGTGTGCACAAGCACATGTGTGTGCACAATCACATATGCATACCCGTGTGCGCACGACCATGTATACATGCACGGGCACACACACACACACACACACACTCTGGCTCAGGAAGCAAACCTTTTCAAGTGGAGCCCCCACACAGCCACCCATCCTCCCCACCTTCCTGCCTGCTTCCCACGCTGATTTACCGCTCCCTGGACGGTCCCCTGCAGAGCATGAAGAAGCCCAGACTCCCCATGTTTCCTCATGGATTTCACTTCCTTGCCAGAAAAGTTCAAGGTTGGGTCAGCTACTTCCCCTCTGCACTATGAGCTTCGTTTTCCCAGCCCCCTGCCAAGTCCCCAGCTGGGTCTGGGGTGTCCCTTCAGGGCAGGCCAAAGGGTGAGGGTCCCAGAGAGCTGAGGGTGGGCGATGGGCAGGCGATGGGCCTGGCCAGCTGATCTCCGTGCATCTGAGCCACAGCGTCCTGTCCCTTCATGCCAGGTGCACCTGGGCAGGCATGGTCAGCTGCAGGACCGGCTGCAGAATTGGGCCTGTCCGTGGGTCACAAAGCAAGAGCCTCTGGGACTCCTTCTGTGTCACCCAGCTGGACTCTGGGCATGAACACAGACAGGCCAGCGAGGCCCTGATCTCACGAAACACAGATCTGCTGGGACTTCTCCCGCTGGCCGCGCCCACTCTCCTCGCAGGGCAGCTGCCCCGAGCCCTGGGCTTTGCGCCCCTTGTTGCTCCTGGACATGCACGTGTCAGGAGGGCAGGCTCTGAGTCCCTCTTCTCACAGTGGCTCTGGACCCTGGTAGAGCCCAGTGGCCCACAGCCTCAGTAAGCTCTGTGCAGCCTTCCCAAAGGGAGACACTTTCCAAGGAAAGGCTGCAGGTGCAGAATCCGAGGGGACTGCCACCTGGTCACAGCTCGGTTGGATTCTGCCTGTGAACCTGGTCACTCTTCAGGGCCCAGGGCCAGTTCTGCCATCACCTCCTTGAAATATTTGTTGTTCGCTCACTAGAACCTTGTTTCTTACTAGAAAGTGAGATACATCTGTTGTTGAGAAATCAAGAAGCACAATTCGACAAGCGAAATGGAGATGCTAGGGGAGCATAGGGTCCGCACGGACAGAGCGGGGCATAGGCCACACGGAGATGCTCGGGGGCATGGACAGTCTACAGAAGGAGGGGGCCGCTGGCAATGTCACGATGAGCAAACTTTCAGACCTTTGTCAAGACATGAACCACTAGGGGTGCCTGCGGAGCTCAGTGGTTAAGTGTCTGCCTTCGGCTCAGGTCATGATCTCAGGGTCTTGGGATCGAGCCCCGCATCAGGTTCTCTGCTCAGAGAGGAGTCTGCTTCCCCCCTGCGGCTCCCCCTGCTTGTGTGTCTTGCTGTCTCTCTCTCTGTCAAATAAATAAATAAAATTTTTTTAAAATACATGAACCAGTAGCTACAGAGCCCCCAAATCGATCATTCTGCATCAATGATCAGTGACCAAAATGATCTTTTGATGGATATTGACCGCTATGGAACAAGGAGCTACGATATTGTTATTGAACAAGGAGCTAAGAACTGCTTGTGAGTGAAGTCCCACCCCCAAGCCTTCCTTAGAATCACATTCTAGGTGTTGGAATTGCTGGGGTCCCATCTCCTTCCCCAAGGAGGGGCTGGAGGAGACACTCCCCGCAGCCCCCTGTGCATGCAGGGAGACTGGAATGCCCCCCATAAAGTGGGAGGACTTTTTCCCCATCCCTTCCCTGAGGGCCAGGAGAGCTGTGTTTTTACAGTACAGGGCCTGCTGAGCACCGCGCCCCCTCCCCGCCCCCATGAGCGTCCGGCCAGGTGCACAGACAGGGACATCCCTTCAAGATGGTGGCCTGAGTCTACACACTCCCTCTCCTTCCCCCCAAGCCCCACTGAGATGGTAGAAAGGTAGAAAGGCTAGGCTGGAAAAACCTCCCCACCCCAGGAACCCTGAGGATTTTCTAGAAACAAGAGTACAAGGCACCAGCTTGGAGGAGAATCCATGGAGCCTGACTAGCCAAGGGCACCTGGAAGCAACTTGTCCATGAGACCCAGGAACCCCCAGAAGTCCCACACCTGAGGAGGCCACCTGAGAACGAAAGATGCAGAACTCGGGTGGGCCCCTGCCACTTATGGTTAGACCCCGTAGACTGGAATAGGGCACTGGGGTGGGGGGTGTGGGGCCAGTCTGCAATCCTAGGGCCTGAAGCTGGAGGGGACTATGGACCTGGGAGCCACCAAACAGGAAGGAGAACTGGGCCCACCAAGGGGCTGCCTCCTGGTGACCCCTTCCTGTTTCAATCGGGGGCCCCCTCCTCCTGCCTCAATCTGGGGGCCCACCTTCTGTGTCTCAATCGAGGGCACCCCCTCCTCCTCCCTCAATCCAGGGGATGCATCTCCTCCTATCTCAGTCTGGGACCTAGTTGTCCATGCCCTGATACAGCTTTTCCACTCCGATGTGTGTCCCTGCAGTGGATGGCTGGATTTTTGACAAGGTTATGACCATTCCCTAGAGTGATTTCTGAACACAAAGATGTACAGAGAACAGATGGGCTGCAGGGATGTGTGGGTGTGGAGGGGTCCGCTCAGCTCACGGCCTGGGCCCGTGACTCACACGTCACAGCGTCGGCACCCACGGACTCAGGTCTCCATCACAGGAGCGACAGCTTCCTGCCTGCCTGCCTCAAGCTGCGTGTGAGGGGCAAGCCGGGAGGGGGAGCCTGCGGAGCCCCCAGACCTCGGGGACTGGCCCCGGTTCTTGAGTTTCTTCTCTCTCGCTCGAAAATAGTCTGAATAACATTGCATCTGGCTTCGCAGGCTTGTGTCACACATATGAAAAGCCGTCAAGCTTAGGAAGGAGAAATGTCTGAAATCCTACCATTTGTAGTTCAAGGTCAACGTCATTGCAGACTTTGCCAGAAGCATTGTTGGAACATCAGTGCCTTCCAATAAGTCCAACATCCGTGGCAGATGAGGTCACGGAGAAAGGTCCGAGTGCACCTGCTGTCCGCCCCGGGGAGGCCCGAGGGTCCAGCAAGATGAACACATCCACTTCCAGCCGGCTCTCCAGTTCATGAGCTGGGCCAAGTCCCTGCTCCCAGGTCCCTGCTCCCCATCTGCGCTGTCTGGGCCAGAAGCGATGGTCAGGCTGGATCCCATCGGCTGTCAGCAGTGACTTAGGACGATGGGACCCAGCAGCTGTGTGGGTGCCGTCGAGAGCCTGGGAAACAGCAGGGACCAGATCTGGCCCCAAGGAGGTCGTGTGGCCGAGACAGACAGTCACAACAAGAAAACACACAAGATTACCACACGTGAGCTCACTCTTCTTGGACGGGTGGTGGGCACTTCTGGACAGGGTGGGAACTCAGACTCACAGGTGGGAGCTGTGCACTGTTTGGGGAACCTGTGTTCCCATGGGGCACTGGAGGGGCACTGGAGGGGCACGAGCACATGGGGGAAGGCCCGTTAGGACTCTGCCAGTGAGGATGAGGGCCTGGTGGAGGAGATGGAGAGAAGAGAATTACTTCCAGAACATCTTTGACTCACTTCCTGTTTGTGCCTTGACTCTGTGGGGTCTGAGTCAAGTACAAAATGCCATCCTTTTCCCAGATGAGTTAGTTGTGTACCAAGTCCAGTAGTTTCCTTCCTTTTCCTGTTCTGTGTTTCATACCCCAAACCTAAGAACAATGAACAAAGACCCCAAGTATCCCATGGGTCATCCTGGAGGCTCTAGGGAAATGAGCAAAAGCTAGTTTTCCCCTTTTCTCTGACTGCTAGGAAGCTCAGAGCCTCCCACATCCCCAGCAACTGAGCAGGACCACATGGTGACCATTTCAGATTCTACCATGAGTCTTGTCTTCCTCATTTCCTCTTCTGCCCCCTTGGCCACAATTTCACTCAGAATATCCATGATGTTGGCTGGGGGTGCGGGAGAGTCCGGGGAAGGAGGCCAGGCCATCTCTCAGGACCCTGCAGCTCCCTGGGCTTTCCTCCCCCACCAGGGAAGCCAATTCCAGAACAAGGGCATTCTCAATTGGGTAGGAGCAGGGTCCTTTCTGAGCACCCCTTATTTCAAGGGTGGTCATGACTTCATTGTTTCCAGAGCAGCGGTCAGACAGGAAGGACACTCAGGAACATTCTGCCCTCAGCATTAGGAGCTCAGTTGGTTGCTCGGGCTTATGGTCTGACCAAACCCAGACCAAGTACAATTACGTGTCTGCAGGCTTTGTACACCTATGGGGTGTCCGTGTGGAGGAATACTTCTGTCCCTGTCGCCGGCTCAGGCCCCGCATGACCAGGCCATGGAATGTGGGCGCCGTCCAGACACATGGGCTACTCTGTGGTCTCAGCATCTGAAATGAAAGCATGTGGCACACAGGGGTTGAACAGCTGTTACCTGAAGCTTCACAGTGACTGCGTTGCTGTGTTTTTTTTGGGGGGGGAATCGGTTTCCTCCCACCCCGAGGTAAAGCTTTTACTGTATATTTTATTTTTATTTATTTTTAATTTTTTTTAATTTAAATTCAATTAGCCAACATAGGTACATCATGTGTTTCAGATGTAATGCTCAATAATTCTTCAGTTGGCCCGAAAGCACCCGATCTTGTCCGATGTCGAGTTTTTTAAAGGACGGAGAATTTCTCAAGATCACCCCGACCTTTGGGGCATGTATGTGGGTGCGAATGTGTGCGTGTGAGAGCTGTGGCTCCCGCTCCCCCCCTGCAGACGCACCTGTGACCGCCCCCTAGCGCCCACACCCACACCCACACCCATGGGGTTCGCTGCTCAGAGGGCACCCGTCCTGAGCTTCAGCAGAAATCGGCACTCTCTCCAGGACGAGGAAACTGCTAGTTAATAAAATCCTGTCTTCAGAGTTAGGATCCACACTTGTAATCATCCCAAATAAATACAGGTGGTCTAACACATACACAGAGCCGTTTTGCTGAGAAATGTAATGACTTTTCTCCCTCGATGGTCGCACGGTGAGCCATGTGATGATGAACTGAGTCAGGAGGGACTTGCTCAATCAGTTAACACTCATCGAGATAGGGACCTGCTAACACCTGCGGGCTTTCCTGAGCAGGAACCACGGTCGGTTGGGAAAGGCAGCCGGGAAACTCATTCCCCATTCTACCATGGAAGTCTCCCTCTACCCATGTCGCCCGGCGCCCCCGATGGCAAAACCCAGGGCCTGCCTTCTTGAGGCCTGGATGCCGGTCACGGTCACCCCCACCCCCGCCCGGGTCCCTGGCCCCGGCAAGCATGGCCACCAGATCCCCAGAGCACTGCCTGCCGCCGAAGACCCCTCTCCGGCTGGCGCCCTGGCTGTGCCACCTGTCCGGGAGGGTTGCCCAGGTCTGCTCAGGAGCACAGCCAGTGCACAGAGCCCCACAGCGCCCACCAGGCCCTCTGGAGTCTGAGCTCGCAGGAGAGGTGGGGGAGGTGCAACCCTTCAGCCTTGTGCAGCTTCCTGTGCTTTTCATGAAAGAAAAAAAAAATCATCTCCATCTCCATCTGTTTTCTTTTTCAGATAAAATCTATTTTAGGACAGAAGTATGCGTTCCCCTTTACCACGCTCGCCTCCCCCAGCATTTGGACATGGCCTCCTCCGTGGGTGGCTGCAGCTGTGGCCGGGGCTGTCCCTCCAGCACGCTCAGAGCTGGGCAGGGGTCAGACCCTGGGAGCGCCTCCCGCTCTGGCAAGCCCACGGAGGCCTCATAAATAAAAGTGTGCAAGCCCCGCAGGTGGCCTGCTGCTGTCCGGGGGGACGAGGGGAGACCCCCATCTCCCCCGTGCTCCCAGGGCCTCCACTGGCCCCCTGAGTCTCCCCTCCTCCCCCACCCCAACCACCCACAGCTTTGCCCCTGGGGCAGCAAGCACACCCCTGAGCTTGGAGTCACAGAGTGGGTTAGGGTCTCTGGTGAAGGAGGATCTGCCTTAAGGCCTTGTCAGCAAGACGGGTGGGTCCCCTGTCATTCCAGTAAGATCTGGTAGCCCTTCCGGACTGTAATTTCCAGAGCGAGGCCAGCCCACAACCAGGGCAAGTCATGGGCATGCCAGAGCCAACGTGGTCCCGTCTTGGTACCCCATGGTTGGTCCCTGTTCTGTGCCCGTAGGTGCAGCCCTGAGCATCACCGCGAGGTGCGCTCCTTGTGTGCAGCCAAAGCCCTGCGCGGCCAGCCCCCAGCCCCCCGCTCCCCCACAGACTAAGATTCCTCTGCGCTGAGTCCAACGGCTTAAAGCAAATGTCAGCTCAGTTCAGCGCTGGTGACAGCAAAAGAAAATATACAGCCAAGCATTCGATGAAAGAAAAAATTCCTCCGGACAACTTCCAGCGATGAGGACACACATGTCTTTTCGGTCAGTCCGCACAGGAGGTGCCTTCCTGGGGGTCTGTCCCCGGAGGCTTCCCAATGGGAGCAGGAGCGGGATGACAGACCTCAGACGTCCCCTCCCTGCCGGCACCCTGTCCTTTTTATTCCTCCCAGGACATGCAGCTCCACTTGGCGGGAGCCTTGGGGAAAGCTGGCTTCTGAGTCAGGGTCCCATGTTTTGAAATACTGGCAGGATTTGTACGATATTAGGAAAAATAAGGGGAAAAACCAACAAAGGGCTTAGACGACAAAAAAAAAACAAAAACAAAAACAGAGAAAAAGAGAGACCTATCCTGAGCTACCCGAGTCAGTGTCTTTCCCCATTGATGACGGCTGCCCGAGGGGCTGGCATGCTGGGCTGTGGGACGGCGGGCACCGCAGGGGCTCTGGGCAAACCCAGGTGGCACACACGGGTGGAGACGCCAGCGCTGAAGATCCAGGATTTCCAGGATGGCCCTCCGCAAGGGTGAGAACAGAATATTCTCCCCACAGCTCACAAAACTGGTGGAGTCACAGGCACATTTCCAGGCCCCTGTGTCTGCGAGAGTTGCCCTCCCAGCCCTTGGCCGCCGTCCAATGTGTCAGCACAGCATCCCGGCTTCTGGTGCAAGCCAGCATTTCTCAGTTTCTCAGGCTTGTGCACGCACACTGTTCATCCTTGGGCGGCCCCACACTGGGTGAGGTCCTGCCGAGCAGGGAGCCTGGCACGGTGGGTCCCTGCAGGTGGCCCTCCACAGCCTTGGAAGGCCCGCTTCCGTGGGGTGGGGATGCAGGGACGCTGTGCTCTTCCCCTCCTCGGCCCAGGAGAGTTTTTATATTCTCGGATGACACAATCAGAACCAGATGTTTCTGCAAAGAGGGGAAGGGCCAGGACAGGGCCGTGGTCAGGCTAGCTCAGGGGCACAGCCTGGAGCGTGGGGGCCCAGGGTAGCCAGCCTCAGTCCCCTTTTCCTGGTTTCCTGGCTCTGCTGTTTCTCTCCTCCCCCCGTACCTCCTCATTACCTCACCCTGCCCAGTGCCCCCAAAAGCCTCCCAGCTTCAAGACAGCCTCATGATCTCTCAGCAAAGCTTTCCCAGTGGCTGACTCAGTTCTGGGTTTCCAGTTGCTAAATCCCCAAGACGGTGCCTCACTGGGAGCTGGGCGATGTGACCTGGGCTCACAGGTCAGAGTTGCTGGCCTGGGGTCACAGAAGGTGGTCCTCAGGACTCGGGATGACCACAGTCCAGGTAGTATGTTCTGGGGTCCAGAGCATGTAGCAGAGCCCTCCAGGATAGCAGCAGGCAGACCCTCAGAAACAGCAGGTGAGGCCCTCCCATCAGCCATCCATCTCCAGCCTTCTCCCAGGACGCGGCAGCAAGTCACGGGCGCACGGAACCCTCTCGCCCACCTCAGAAACATGCAACCCCTCTCCAGCCATTCCTTCCTTCAGGAATCACAGATAAGGACCTGCTCTGCACGCCCCTCAGTCACCATCCTAAAGAGAGAAACGGGCTAGCCCTTGGAGGGAAGCCTGTGTGCAGGGCACCCATGAGCACAGAGCCAACGAGCCTCTAGCAACACGGCCCCACAGACCCCTCAGCGTTGATGCGGGTGTCCTGTCTCTGAGCCGTCCGGATGGCAGCCACTAGCCACACGTAGCCGTTGTGCATAGGAGTGTAGCTGGTGTGACCAAGGAACTGGGTCTTTCACTTCATTCACTTTTATTCATTGGGAGTGGATTTAAACAGCCACATGTGGTCAGTGGTAGCTGTAAGGGACACAGAAAATGCCACCGAAAGTCAAAATCAATACATTTTTAACGTGGGCTTTAAAAAATGTAAATAGCTGGTGAGACGTGGGAAGGAAACTGGTATCTGTTTCTGGAGAATGGCCGGCATGTCAATGAACTGTTGACGGAAGTATGGATAGCGTCCGACAGGGACCAGGCACCACCCACACGTGCACAGGGTCCCCAGCCACAGTTAAAGGACCGAGCTCCAGACTCCTAAGGAAGCACTGTACACCTAGGATTTGAAACCCAAAGTGCAGTCCTCAAAGTCGGATGTTCAAAGAGGTGTGCCATGACTCTCTTCCCCAAGGCTATCCTGAGCAGACGTGAGCTGAGAGCTGACTTCTCAGCCCACCTGGGCTGTGGAAGGTGCAGATCACAAGGGATCTGGAATGGCAGGTGCAGGGGCAGAGACACCATTCTGTGCAGGGAAGTATTTGGTTAACCAATACGTAAACCCTTTGTTGATGTTTCCCAGAAGTCATTTTTCCAGAACATGATGGCTTTACATGAGTTCACCCCTGTTCCCAGCTGCTGAGGGAACACAGGTTCCCATCAAGAGATTGTGTTTCCAGAGTCCCACTGGTGAGATGGGGGTGGTGACAGGCCCGCCCGCATGCAGGGCCAGCACTGGGACAGATGGGCAGGGCACTGGAAACGTGTCCAGAAGTGTGCTGGCCCATGGCGTGCTCTCCAACATGTTCTCCATATGGAACAGTGCTGGACCTGCAGCCAAGATACAGGGCAGCTCCCATGGGTGCTGGAGGATGTCTCCCCTCCAGCAGAGGCTCCTGGGGGGAGGGAAAGAGTGGGAGGAGGAAGAGAGAGAACCCCAAGCAGACTCTTCACGGGCTCAATCTTACAACCCTGAGATCATGACCTAAGCCAAAATCAAGAATCCGACGCTTCAAGGACTGAGCCACCCAGGCGTCCCCCCAAGAGGGGGGAGTTTTCTTCTATAACACAGTTTACACAGAGGCACGATTTACGTACCATTGTGAGTGTACAATTCGATGATTTTCGGTGCATCTGTACAGTTGGGCAACCATCGCCACATTCTGATTTTCGATGATTTCTCAAGCATTTTCATCACCCCAAACTGAAAATTTCTGTCATGCCCGTCTTCGACCAATCCCTGCTCCCATACACGCAGCCCAAAGCAACGACTGATCTGCTTTCTGTCACAGTAGATTTGCCATTTCTGCCCATTCTCTGTGAATGGAACCACACGGAGTGGTCCACACCGAACTTCCTTCACGAAGCATGATGTGGCTGACGTGCATCTACATTGTCGCATGTAGCTGTGCTTTGCTCCTATTACCCCGAATAATACCCCACAGTAGGGCCCTCCCACGGTGTTTTCGTCTGGTCACCATTTTGCCAACATTTGGGTTGTTTCCAGCCTCCTAGGGAAAAGCCCATCTGAGCATCCCCCCTCCGTGCTCTGCCTGACATTGTGTTTTCCTTTCTCTTGGGTATCTTGTTAGCCAATTCAGGTTCTACGACAAGTTCCACAGACTAAGCAGCTTATAAACAACAAACATTTATTCCTCGAAGTTCTGGAGGCCAGGAGCGTGAGACCAGACTGCCGGCAAATGTGATATCTGGTGGGGACTGGCTTCCTGGTTCATAGGTGACAATCTACTCACTGTGGCCTCACGTGAAGGAAGGTGTGAGGGATCAACCATGGATCCCTTTCATAAGAGCGCTCCCAGGAGCACTAATCCCGTCCTTGAGGGGAGGACAGGCCCCACCTTCTGGCGCCATCACCTTGGGGATTAGGAGTTCAACACAGGAACTCGGGCAGGACATATACAGTCAGACCATAGCACGTATGCACTTAGGAGTGGAATTGCTAGGTCATGTGTAACATCATACTTCACATTTTCAAGAACTGCCAAATTCTTTTCCAAAGTGGCTCCACCATTTTGCACTCTCAGCCGCCATGCTGCTGCACCATAGGACATTCCCACTAGTGATGGATAAGGGTCTTCATTGTCACTTTTGGTGACTGATCTCCTGGATGAGAGCCCTAACAGTGGATGTGGTCTCCCATTGTGGTTTCAATGGTGTTAACCTTAATGATTAATGATACTGAATACCTTTTCATGTTCTTATTTTGTACATCTTTGGTGAAATCGCTGTTTATATCTTTTGCCCATTTAAAATTGGAGTATCTTTGTATTGAGTTATAAAAGCTCTTTCTATATCCTGGATTCAAGTCCTTTACCAGATAGAACACTTGTAAATACATTTTCCCAGTCCGTGGCTTGTCTTTTCATTTTCTTAATGATGTCCTGTGACCAGGAAAAGTTTGATGAAGTTCAATTTATCGTGTTCTTATTTTTATGGATCATGCTTTCAGTGTCAAAACTAAGAACTCTTTGTCTATGTCAAGCTCCCAAAGATTTTCTTCTGTGTTTTCTTCTCAGAGTTTTAAGTTAGGTCTATGATCAACTTGGAGTTAATTTTTGTATGTGTATGATGTAAAGCTTTAGATAGACAAAGGTCCTAGCACCTTTTATTGAAAATTCTCTTTTCCCTATTGCATTTCCTTGTCATCTCCGTTGAAGATCAGGTGAACATAAATGTAAATATTTACTTACAAACTCTTAATTTTTATTTCAGTGATCTCTATGTCTACCCTGTGCCAATAGCAATCGAGTCATGGTTAGTGTAACTTTAGAGGAACAGCCTAAGTCCCTCTAATGTTGTTCTTTTTCAGAACTGTTTCTGTCATTTGCCGTCCCTTGCATTTTCAAATAAATTTTACAGTCCATTTGCCAATTTCTAAAAAAGAAAAAAGTCCTGCTGGGATCTTTATAGAATTTCATTGACTCCGTAAATCAATTTAGGGAGAATTATGATCTTGAGGTTATTGAGTTTTCCAATCCATATACATGGAATGTTTTTCCAATTATCTAGATCTTCTTTAATTTCTCTCAGCAATGTTTTATAGCTTATAATGTACAAGTCTTTGTATCTCCTTTGTTGGATTTATTCCTAAGTGTTTCTATTCTTTTTTGAAGCAATTGTGAATGGGATTGTTTCAGTGCTATTTTCTGATAGTTTGCTGCTAGGATATAGAAACACAAATGATTTTTCTGTGTTTTTCTTGCATCCAGTAACCTTGCTGAACTCATTTATTAGATTTACCAGTTTCTGTGCATTCATCAGGATATTCTACTGAGTCAGTTTGAATAATAGCAGTAGTAGTTTGACTTTTTGTCTTCCAAACTAGACGCTTTTAACTTTTCTAGCCTTATTTCATTAGTGAGGGCCTCTAGTCAATGTTAAATAAACATGGAGAGAACGGACATCCTTGCCTTTTCCTAATCCTGCACAGAAAGTGTTCAGTTTGTCACCATTAATTGTGGTCTTAGCTGTAGGATTTTTAGTGGCATTTATAAGAATAGAAAATTCCATTTTTATCCTAATTTGCTGAGATTTTTAAAAATCACAAATTGGAGGGACATCTGGGTGGCTCATTGGTTAAGCCACTGCCTTTGGCTGAGGTCATGATCCCAGGGTCCTGGGATCGAGTCCCACATCGGGCTCCTTGCTCAGTGGGGAGTCTGCTTCTCTCTCTGCCTCTGCCTGCCACTCAGCCTGCTTGTGTGTAGTCTCTCTCTCTCTCTCTGACAAATAAATAAATAAAATCTTTTTAAAAAATCACGAATGTGTATTCTATTTTTTATGTCTGTGTCTATTGAGATGACTGTGTGGTTTTTCCCCTTTATTCTGTTAATGTGATGTATTACTGCCTTGGAAAGACTCACCATTTCCCTTTACACATTCACACAGACACTTTTGTGACAAGATGTGTCAGTTTTCCCTACACCAAGCAATTTTGTGACACCAGCAGGGGATTCTACAACTCAATTCAATTCTGACAATAATGAGTCAGTATGGACCCCACAGGTTAAGGACTCAGTCCCACAAGTTGGACCCCTCCCTTTCAGATGCTAATGTCAAGTCCAGGTTGTCACCTGTGCTCCTGACTGGCTTCCTCCTCAGGTTTGGTAATTTGCTAGAATGGCTCACACAACTCAGGGAAATACCTGCGTGTACTATAAAATGATACAATAAAGGATCCAGAGGGAAGAGATGCATGGGACAAGGTATGGTGGAAGGGGTGCAGGCTTCCATGCTCTCTGCATTCATGCCACCTTTCCAGTGTCTTCCCCTCAAAACACTGCAACAAGAGGTAAGCCAACACTAAGTAGGGCTATCAGTAAGCCCAGATCCAGCTTGATTCTTAAATGAATATGGTGAGCAGAGAGCAAAGGGAGTACCCTCTCAGGATAAAAATAATGTTGACCTCAGACTCTGTAGTTCTTTTACATACAATGCCCATATGCTATCAAAACTTACAAAACAGATAAACAGGCAAATGGCTCTCACATTCAAGAGAAACAATAGTCAATAGAAGCAGACCCCTGGATAATCTAAAATCAATGATAGACTTTAGACCAGGGCTTTAGTATAACTACATTAAATAAAAATAGAAGAAAGGATGGATAAAATTTATGAAAATGTGGGGGAAATTTAAGAGAGAAATGGAGCAAGTATTTTCTAAACCACTCTAAACGGAAGGCAGGGAGTCCTGAAAAGAGCAAGGAGAGCAAGTCAAGGAAACTGACACCTCCTGCCTTGCTCATGCAGCTGGATCTGTGGAACTCTACCCCAGTTCTACTGACTTCCCTCCTGACTGCCAGCAGGGGGCTGTGGGAAACTGCCTTCACATCCAACAAGCTCTCTGATTCCCAAGCCGCAGAAGGTGACATTCACTGCCCCTGTAGTGATGTCCTAATAGGGCTGACCCATCATCATCTATAGCAATCACATTCATGCCCTCCCCTGGGAGGAGGTTCTTCCCATGTGGATTTGTGTCTTTTCCTCTCCCTCCTCTTTGTGAGTTACCCTCCCAGGGAACTAAGCCTCTATTTCATTGCAAGACCAAACTGCATTTGTCTCAGAGTTACTGTCATGCCCTGGAAAACTACATTCCCCAGGTTTCCTTGCACCTGCTATTCTGGATGCAATCTAGGCTGAGCCAACTTGTAAGGACTCAGGTGAGATTTGGAAGACAGAAATGAGTTAATGTGGCCACTGCAAGCATGGTTAGGAAGAGTGTATGTCCTGGTGCCAGAGTCCATATCTCAGTGTCTGGACACCAGCTTGGCAGGTAAAAGACAAATATGGCCAAGGCAGCGGTGTTAGCAACAATGGGCTCCTGATCTCAGTCTTGGCTTCTGGTGGGGCATCAAAATCAACGATGAATGTGGAGCTCTGGCAGTCACCCCTCCAGCCCTCAGTGAGTTTTAAATCCTATTGCCTCAGCTAAATCCCTTTATGCTTTTAATGCCTAAAGTGATTTCCATGAACCTGTGCTTGACACATCCCCCTTGTGAAGAAAAGTCCCACACTCACTTTTGCTCACATATCATTGGCAGAACTGAATTACATGGCCACAGCCATCTGGAAGGGAGGGAAGGGAGGGTGGGAAATGTCTTTTAACTGGGTGCATACAGCCCCAAATACAGTAGTAGCTGTAAAATGGAATTCAATCTCCAAAGATCCTGACAGACTAGAATAGATACCTGCAGCTATAAAGCTGAAATGTCCCAGGTGTGGTCATACCCTGCCCCTGATAGTCAAGCCCCCAGCAGACCAGTGGTCTGAGAGTAACTTGGTTTCTCTCCACCAACTGTTGGTGGACCTCAGGGTCTCCTTGGGAGCTCTGTTTCCTCGTGGTAAGAGGAGGGGTATATTGTGCTCTGGGGCCACCACAACAAAGTACTGCAGACTTGGGGGCTTCAGATGACAGAAGTTTATTCTTTCCCAGTTCTGGAAGCCAGAAGTCCTAAATCAAGGTTTGGTAGGGCTACAGTCCCTCTGGAGGCTCTAGGGGAGGATCCTGCCCACCTTTTCCAGCCTCCTAGGGCTATGGTCTCTGTCTCTGTCTCTGTCTTCACGCCATTTTCTCTTCTCTCCACTGTGTGCCTGCCCTGGGATCTCTTAGAAAGACACCTGTCATTGGATTTATGGTCCACCTAGCTAATCCAGTATGATTTCACCTCAAGATCCTTAACTTCATGACCCCAACAAAGACCTTTTCTCCACATGTCACATTCAGGTTCCAGGGAAGAGAACATGGACGTGTCTTTGCGTTGGCCACCAGTTCACTCACCACAGGGGTTCAGACAAAAGGGCCTGCGACCGAAAATGTGCTGTTGCTGACAGTGTGCAAATGGCCCTGTGGGTCCCCCATCTCTACCTGGTCCTGTCATCTCTCCAGTCACTCCCTCTCAGCTCCATTCACCCTCACCCCCTTGTGATCACACCTAGGGTTTGTTTGCTGGGTTCTTCTTGAGCTCTAGGCTTGAGTATCTGGTATCTGTCTCTCAGTGTCTCCAACTGGAAACCCAAAAGATAGGGTGAAACACAGCTCATGTGAAGTGGGGCTTTCCCCCTGGTCCCGCTGAGTGATAGCCGCCCCACCCTGAACCTCAGTGTCCCCTTCCTCTTTCATTCCTGCCCCACACTGAAGTTACCAGGAAGCCCACTCTAATGCTTTTTCTTTTTTTAAATTTATTTTGGGGGGGGGCATGAGCAGGAGGAGTAGAGGGAGAGGGAGAGAGAACCTCAAGCAGACTCTGCACTGAACAGAGACTGACTCGAGGCTTGATCTCTCGATCATGAGACCATGACTGCAGCTGAAACTAAGAGTTGGATACTCAAAGGACTGCACCACCAAGGTGCCCCATGCCACTGTTTTCTAAAGTATCCTGCATCTTACTATTACTGGAGCCGGGTTCTTGGATGGACAGTGATAGACACGAGGCCAGACCTGAAATGCAGAGGCACAGACCAAGCTTTCCTGAGGCTCCAGGTTGAGCTGAAGGGGACACAGCACCCGCCAGACTGGGGTCCCGCAGGGAGGGTCTCCCTGCTTATATACGGAGAGGTCAGCCAGTAGTCCAATATACTAATGAGGATAAGTGCCTCAGCCAGCTCATTGGTGGGATTTGAAGCTTCTGTTCATGTCTGCATCAGCAGGATGGTGCTGGGCTGTGTTTTTAGGTCCAGCTTGTAAGCCCACAGCAAGTGTCCCACGTGCACCATGGCTTTCACATGGGGCTTGTTCCTGTGGCCCCCAAGTATCTTACGACAGTAAATAATTGCCTTCTACCGCACCTGCACCAGGGCCAATCCATCTCTGATCCCCTGACTGCACCCAGCTCCTAACTGCCTCAGCTCCACCCTCCCCACGCTGCTCTCAGCACAGAAAACATGGCGCGACCCTGTACCTCAGGTCAGGCAACCCCTCTTCTTACAGGGGCTCCAGGTGGAGCTCCATTCCCCCAGCTGAGATTGGAATCTTCACCCATGCGGCTGCCCCCCTGACCTACTCCCCACTCCCCCACTCCCACTGCATAGAGCACCCCTCCAGGTCCCCTCCCAGGACCCCCTCCCTGGAGCCCTCTCCCCAGAGTTCCCTCCCCAGAGTCCTCTCCCCATGCCCCCCTCCCCAGAATCCCCTCTCTAGAAGCCCCCACCCCAGCCCCTCTACCTTGTGTTGCCGCACTGGCCCAACCTCTCCGCTGAATACAAGCCTGTCCCACTGCCTGCCCTCAATCAGCGTACCCGACTCTACTTTTCCTTCCCCGGCATTCCTCACCTTCCAGCATGGAGGACAAGTTACTTTCCTGTTCTGTTGTGTCTGGCTTCTCATTCCTGGCAGAATGGGAGCCCTCCTGCTGACATCTGTCCTGTGCACCACTGAGTGTCACGCTTACCCTTCAGTGAAGGGCAGTGGGGTTCCACCAGACTGTGGAGCCATTGGGAGCAGAGCCGCCACAGGAGCCAGGGCATGGCTTATAGTCCAGCCTAAGACAGAGTGGTCCTGGGGTCCTCGCTGCCTGGAAAGGAAGGGCTGCTCCCTGCGGTGCTGGGTGTCCCGCTGAGCAGGGGACGGTAGGAGAACTCCACCGAGAGCTGTAAGCCCCCCTGCCACGGTGAGGAGTTTCTTTTTAAGTTTCACATTTCCCCTGGGGAATGACTCCAGATGCGTCACTTCAGGAACCTCCATCCCCTAACCCCATCAGGCTCGGGACCCAGGGTAGGTGTGTGGATGTGGCTGTAGTTCCAGGAAGCACCACCAGGTGGCACTGGGGCTGCACAGGCCTCCCCAGCAGGCCTCCTGCCCGTGGGGGGCTTCCCAACGGGCCCCCACTTCCCCACTGCCCCTCAGACACTGGGCGTCTCTGGTGGACGACGTCTCCTGAACCTTGGGAAGCGGGGGAGTCCAGCCGTCCAGCCTGTCCCTCTACTGCCCTCTCGGCCCTGGTAAGGGAGGCAGAGGTCCCGTGCCCCAACCCAGGCAGGGAAGCCTGGAGAAGACTGTCCCCCTCACAGACTGTGGGCATGACTTTTGCAAGTCCACCAGGGACAACTGACAATGTGTGAAAATGTCTTGCACACTTGGTCAAAGGGATTGGACATATTTAATGACAGGAGAGCTGCCTGGAGTCAATGATGTTAATCTCTGTATCCCCAAGGCTAAAAAAGCAGGTTGCTCCCCAAGCCAGTGTTTTTGGGGGATCTGGAGGAGCTGGACATCAGCAGCCCCAGTCCAGGAGGCCTGTGACTTCCTGTGATGCCCAAGCCTAGGGGAGAGACAGTGGGGGCAGGGACATGGTCCCACAGACACAGATGTGCCAGGGAGTGTCCCACACCAGGCATCCCGGCCCAGCTGACAGGGGGCCTGCAAATGTCAGAAAAGGGAGCTCCAAGGGTTTCCCCACTGACAGCCCTGAGTGCAAAGGAAAGGCAGCCTCCTCCAAAGGGCCGTTGGCAGCTGCTGGGCTGTGGCTGGGGTCTTCTGACAGGACCTACCGGGTAGCTCGCCCCTCCAGCAGAGGGCAGGTCCTGGCTCTTGGCCTGGCAGCAGCTGACGGCAGGAGGGAGGGCTTTGCTGTCGGGACCCACACAAGTCCCCCCCCTGCCCTACCAGGCAGCCAGAGCTGGGGCTAGGGCACACCCTGACCAGGAGGAAGGGGCCTGGGACTCTGGGGGCTGCTCCCCATCTGGATCCTGATGCCGCTCAGGCTGCCCTGCTCTGGGTCCTCTCTGGCATCCTGTCACAGTGGTCTGTGACAGCTCCCAGTGCCCTCCGTGGCCAGCAGGGCCACGCTCTCTCTGGGCACCAGGCAGGACCCTTCCTCACCTCTTCCAGCTTCAGGCTTCCAGTGGTTCCTGGCTTTGTGATCACTTGTTGGTTATTCCCCTGGTTATTCCAGAATGATCTCCTCTTGGGATCCTTGACTTAGTTACACCTACAGACACACTTTCTCTTTTTTAAAGATTTTGTTTATTTATTTGAAAGAGAGAGCATGAACGAGGAGAGGGGAAGAGGGAGAAGCAGACTCCCCACTGAGCAGGGAGCCCAACGTGGGGCTCGATCCCAGGAGCCTGGGATCCTGACTTGAATCAAAAGCAGCTGCTTCACTGACTGAGCCACCCAGGTGCCCCAAGAGACTCTTTTTCTAAATAGGGTCATGCTCATAGGTACCAGAGGTTTGGGTGCGGGCCTGTCTTTTGCCCATTCTGCCTGTCTCAGCAGGAAGGGGCTGGCTGCCAGGATCCAGTAACCTGCCCCCACCCCACTCAGTCCAGGCAGCCGGTCATGTCATGGGTCCAAGGAACCCCACCATCAAGATGGAGCAAGTCCCCCAAGCTGGAGCTGCTACCATGGTGCCTGAGGTTCTAAGGGGGCTCATGGGCATGAGAGCTTGTGTTCTGGGCCTGAGCAGGCTTGGGGGCTGCTGAGCACACCCCTGGCATGTTCTCTCCAGGTGGAAACTCCGAGGCACAAAGCTTGTGGTGGGGGGCAGGGAGGGCAGTGGGCACTTGGGCAAGAGGCCACGGCTGGGAAGGTCCCTTGGGCCCAGGTAAGGAAGTGGGGTGCTGTGCAGGAGAGAAGCAGGTGGGCGAGCAGAGGAAGGGAGTGGTGGTGAGAGACACGGCCGGGGACCCCCAGGCTCACGTGTGTCCGCCCCCGCGGGCATGAGTTCCTGTCCTCACTGCCTGAGAGGTCACCCTTCTGCTCTCTCATTCCACGACATAACTGGTCGATAGACCCCTTCCTAAAATTTGTCTCATAGCTCACAGCACCGTGCGTGACAGACGGGGCAATGTGGGTGCCTGAGACCCTGGCTATATGGGGAGGCGCTCAGGGGCTGGGCCATGCAGACGGAGCTGCAGAGCTCCCACACAGTCTCCATGAGGGCAACGGTCCACGGAGACTCTCATCTCTGCTGCCGGGAGCCCTGACCCCAGTCCCGCCTTAAGGTCCCCAGGTGCAGGCTGAGGGGACCCTGAGCCAGGTCAGCAGGACGAGCTGTGGGGGGTCAGGGCAGCACATCCGTGATAGCTGCTTTTAACTCTTGCAGTGACATTGAGCTGCTCACAATGATGTGGTAGAACAAAGAAAATATTGGGGACAGACACAGCACTGATGTTAGCCATAATGTCTCTACTTTTCTGTGCGTTTTCTTGGGTGGAGCTTAGTGGGCAAGGCTGGGGTTGGTGGGAGCAGCTCGGGCGTCTCCCCCAAACCTCTGGGCTGAGGGTCCTGCTCCAGAACAGCATCGGGGGAGCTGGAAGGACACCCCTGCCACCAGCTTCGCCGGGCAGCTGTTCCCCTGCCATGGACAGCGCCTACGGGCCCAGCCAAGTTGGGGCAAGGGGCACCTCCATGCCCCCCCACCCCGCCCCGAACTGCACTGCCTGCACCGCGATGCCCTTCTGGGCTTGGGGGTGGGCCCTCAGGGGAATGCGCTGGAAAGTGCCGCCTTTTACCTTTGTCTTCGGAAAAGCTATTAGGTTGAGACAAGTGTCCCAGGGGCTGAGGTTGGGACAGGTGGCTTGAGAGCACATCTTTCCTCAGGTACGTAAGGTGCGTTCAGGGTAAAGCATGTTTATCTCAGGAAGGCGGTGCTCACTGAGCATTACTCACAGGCGACACCGTTGCCTTCCTCTCTGGATGTGCTCTTCAGAGGTGCGTCTCTGTTGCCCAGGACCCTCATCCTTGTCCTCCACCCGCACCCCCACCACGGCCATGGTGTCGGCCCACCCCGGATGCACGCCGCCATCGCTGAGCGCTTAGGCTCCAGTCGGCTCCCAGCTCTTAAATATTTCCAGGTGTTTCCCACTTTTCGTTGAGTAATGCCAAAATGAGCATCTCTGTGCAGAAAGCATTTTCTGTAATTAGATTTATGTCCTTGGGACAGATTCCCAGAAGTGAAATTAGCGGGTGGAGGCACAGACACTTGGAAGGTCCTTCATAATATTTTCACGTCTGTCTCTAGCCGTGACCTTCCTGCCAACAGTGGCCTTGTGACTCGCGGGTGTCTGCGCCCCATTCCCAGCATCTCAGGGACTGAGCTGCTGATACAGAGACAACCTCCAAAGAGAGCTTCTGTCCGTGACTTTTTTTTTTTTTTAAAGATTTTATTTATTTATTTGACAGACAGAGATTACAAGTAGCAGAGAGGCAGGCAGAGAGAGAGGGGAAAGCAGGCTCCCTGCCGAGCAGAGAGCCCGATGCGGGGCTCGATCCCAGGACCCTGGGATCATGACCTGAGCTGAAGGCAGAGGCTTTAACCCACTGAGCCACCCAGGCGCCCCTGTCTGTGACTTTTAAGATTATTCACAAGTTTTACTAGTTTTCTGTTTATCAAACAACTGTATCTCACTTTCTATGACTTGTCTGGGATTTTTAAAAAATTTGTATGAGCTTTGCCCAGATGGGAGACGCCCGGTTTCCCCTGGCTCACACCCTTCGGGTGGGCTGCTCTGTCCTTCTAATACCAGCATCCGATTTTCATTCAGATCTTGACCTGAAATTGCCTATCTGCGGCCGGAGGTTAGGAATGCATCATGGGAGGAAATTAAGAGTTCGGGTGTCCCATTTCCACTCTAGGGGGTTGGTGACTGCTCAAATCTGCAGACAAGTCAGGTCCTAATCACACGTCAGGTGCCGCCTTAAGCACTCTTAAGAGGCCACCTGCCCACCCTCTCCTTTTAGAGATTAGGGAGCTAAGGTCACGCTGGTTCAAGCCCGTCTCTGCCTGAACCCCTTCCCAGTGTGGGATCCGGGATTTCACTAGGAAGGGGTGGGGCTGGAGGGACATTCCCGAGGACCCTGGCCGCCCCACTCCCCCACGCCTGGTCGGCACCCAGCCTACCCTGGGTGCCTGGGAGGGGTTCCGGGCATGGGCCCCAGGCCCTCCATGGAGGAGGCAGGGCCCTCTCCCAGCTGGCCTTGTCTGGCGGTGAAATGGACCAGGAGGGTGGGGAGACCTCCGTTGTCAGGGGCGGAGGTTGAGGGGCATCTGGCTCAGAATAGGAGCTGGGAGGCTGCACCCAGGGCACTCAGCCCCAGAGGAAGGGCTTCAGATGGCTGGGGGCAGGGGGAGAAGACAGAGGCCCTCATGTAGCCTCCCTTCCCTGTGGGCGGGCAGGGTGTGTGTGCCCGGGGAGTTTGGAGGGGGATATCCGCATCCAGTGGCTGGAGCCCTGGGAAGGCAGCTCAGCTCACTCAGTGGGCAGGACGGCCTGCCCTGGAGGATGGCCCGGCCGAGTGGACAAGCCCTGGTCCAGACTTCCAGTAAATCCTGCTGGCAGGGCTCATCCTGCTCCAGTAGCCGTGGTCTGTGAGTCGGAGTGTGGTCTGGCACCCGGACATCCCTGATCAACGGGAGGAGCCGGCCTCTGAGTAGCCCTTAATTCGGGTCCCGGGCTTTCGCGGAGCTGACGCAGGCTGTCCTACGTGCGCACCCACTAGGGTGGGCCTGCATCCCCCATGGTCCTCATCAGCGCCGGGCCCCCGGCCGCGTGTGACCCCAGCCTCAGGCGTCCTGTCAGATTCAGCGCTGCCTTCATTTCCTAACTGCGTAACTTTGGACTCCAGACCTCTCGGCGAGGCCGTCTGGGTGGTCTTGCGAGTAGCAGGACAGGTGGGGGGACGGGTTCACACCCTCAGGTTCGCCTGCCCAGGGGCCCACGGCCTGCGGCCCACAGAGCCATGATCTGCAGGCGCTTGGTACATAACTGAGTGCTCGCTGCATCTTCTCCGGGCACATGCCACGGGCAGAGATGTGCTGTGGGGCACGTTCCTCCTTTAAACCAGGTCCGCGGGCTGTTCCAACGCTGCGGGTGAGGAAGTGCCTGATGCCCCTTGAGGTCGGCAGCGCATGGACGGCGACATGCCTTCAGCGAGGCGGGGGCCCCACAGAGCTTGGGCTCTAGCCGACAGACACGCCGGCGTACGACGCCTCTCCGCGCGAGCACAGTCCCGATCGCACCCGCGTTTCTTTGCCTGCTTGTCGGTGAGCTGTCCCTGGAACCACCGGAGCTCCTCCTTCCCACCCAACTCGGTGTTGACGAAAACTCAGCTTAGGGTGAGATACGGAGGAAGAACAGACTAAAGCAGATTGTCCAGTCCCTGTCTGCGGATTCTAAGCTTCTCTGCATCCTTCTAAGGGGCTGCCTCCGCCTCCCTGGGCTGGCGAGAGGCCACCCTCCCCTGGTGAGGCGCGCGCCAGGCTGGTGGCCTCGGCCTTGTTGAGTGGGCCTCTGGCTCATGGGGACAGGCTCGGAGTGGTCCCTGAGGACTGTCGGGTTCCCTGCATGTGGCCTCCTCCGCAGTTCCTCACTCCAAGCCCGGGAAAGGGTCAGGCACTCTCGTCCTATAGACGATTTTTCCTTCATTTCCAAGACGGGCTCTAGAGATGGGTCTGGTGTCTCTTGATGGTGGGTGTTTGTGTGTTTCTGTGATGGCTCAGCCCAAGCTGTCCATGGGCACTGCTGCTCTGTGAGAGAGGACCTGCCGGGAGAGTGGGGCTGGCTTCATCCTGCACCGCTCTCGTCTTCGGCCCCGCTTGGGGTGTGCTGTTAGCAACCTCCTTTCCGACATGACTGAGCGCTTGGCTGGCTCTCAGGACGACAGGGGCCACATCGTCTGGGGGACAGCGCACATGGACTCCTGGGAGGGAGAGAGCCTCTTGTCCACGGTCAGCTGTCCCCATGCAGAGCAGGGTGGTACCATGCCTTACACCTTTCCAAAAATGCCTCTGTCTTGTAGGTTGAGCTCCTGGAAAGGTTCCATGTCTCAAGGTACCTCCTGTGCCCGGCTTCCATGGTGGTGATGCTCAGTCTCTCAGTAACTACTCTCTCTGTCGTCTGTAGAAACAGGACCTGCACACCCCACTGGCCCGCTCACCCACAGCGTGGACCTACCTCCAGCTCCCCGGTAGCCGGCTGTACCCAGGGTGCGGCCAGAGGTTTAAACAGAAAATATGTGTGCAGAGTCCGGTAAGAGTCCCTTGAAAAGTCCCTTGAGAAGGCTCTGGACAGTTCTAGAAGGTCCCTGGAGGGGTGAGAGATGGTCCCAGCCAGTAGGAGCAGGACTTCTGGGAGACTTTGGTCCAGCGGCCTCCCTGGTCTTTCAGGACACATGTCTGTTGAGCTGTGTGTGTACGGAGCTGGGGGTAGAACATATGTAAGGCTTTTGGACAGGTTTATACTCTCTGAGGACTGGGACATGTGCGGCCCCTCGCAGTGGTGGCCTCAGGTCCTGCGGACATTCGTGGGGGCTGGTCGATCCCTGCTGGCCTGCCACGCACTTGGCGGTGTGGGTGGCTGCCCGTGACTAGTGGTCGCTTAACTTCCCCGGGGCCTTGGTCGGGAGCATGGCAGCCTCACATCCCCATGGGCGGTTGGGGAAGCAGTGCCTTCAGAGACGGAGTGGATCCGCGCTGACAGGGAGACCACATCAGGGACACAGGTCACCCTGAAACCGCACCGGGAGCTCAACGCAGAGCCACGGGGTCTGCACCCCTGGCAGCGGGTTCCATGGGACCCAGAAGTAACGACAGTGAGTCCTGCAGGTGTGACACAATCCCGTGGGAAGTCCCAGCTTCCATCTTCAGGTCCTCAGTTATCCGAGGACTTGGATGTGCTTTAGGACACTGAGAGCATTGCGGTCCTCTGGGTTTCTGCGCACAGACCCTGACCTGCGTGTGGGTCAGAACCTGCCTGGCACCCCTCCTCAGAAGCTGCCCAGCGCCCCGCCCAGCACACCACGCTGGAAGCTGCCAGAGCCCCGAGCAACACATGACATTGTCCCTTCCGTGTGGGAGGCAGCTGGGCAGGTCAGTCGGCCAAGGCTTCCTCTTAAATAGGAGCGTGAAGGGGATTTTAGAGTTAACCTTGTTGTATTTATTTAGAGCAAGTACTACTGCTACTGTCCTAGCTCTTGGTA
Source organism: Neogale vison (assembly GCF_020171115.1). Lineage (NCBI taxonomy): Eukaryota > Metazoa > Chordata > Mammalia > Carnivora > Mustelidae > Neogale > Neogale vison. The sequence goes on from NC_058093.1 coordinate 45,659,949, forward strand.
GGGCGGTTTCTTACCTGGATGGTGATGAAAAGCCATCTGAGTCCGCAGTCGCGCCCATGTTCGCTTTCTAGAAGCGCTGGAGTGCGCGCTCACCTGTTGCTGCTGTGGCCACACTGAGGAGCCTCACTGCCCCCAGCCTTCTCAAAACACAGCCCCATGGGCACATCTGCTCCCGAGGGCCTCCCGAGCCCTTGCCCCGCACGGGCAGGAGCCACGGAGCCTTGGGCCAGGTCCAGCCCGTGTTGCAGGAGGCTCTGGTTGGGATCCCGATGAGCTCAGACCGAGTGTAGACGCAGCCGGGGCCATCTCGGTGCTGGCTGGGCATCGGAGGTTAGGAGCCGTTGGTTTGAGGCAAGATGTGGTGTTCGGCCAAGTTTAAGGGAACAGCACATGTCCCCGAGGGACATCTTCTGGGATCCACACAGAGGGAGGCTGTGGCAGCCCCTGCAGTGGGCGCTGGCTGAGTGACTTGTGGGTGGGCTCAGGGCCACGAAGCCCGTGGGGGGGCCGGGGGTCTGGGGGCTGTTCTCTGTACCTCTCTCATGTCCAACTTTTCCCCGAACAAGAGGGAAGAATCACAGGGCGAGAAGGTCCTTGAACCTTGCAGGGTGAGCGACTGGGGCCAACATCTATTCTACTTCCTGACTCTGTCCGCTGGATGGCCGGGAGGACCGGGCGGAATGAGGCCCTCACCCCTCCCGTTTGTGGAGCTGTTAGCATGTTGTCATCTCTGGGCACACGAGGGACCATAACAGGTTCAAAGCTTGAGTTCCAGCAGGAGAAGTCTGACCCTGGCGGGGGCACCGGCCCACGTCCAGCTCTAAGCTCCCGTGCTTCGGAGACCCTGGGGTCGGGGAGGGGAAGGGGGACCAGGCCTGGGAGAGGTGAGGGAGCTACAGGCACATTCTGAAGGTGAAACTGCTGGGATCTGCGAAAAACCCCACTAAGCCCGGCCAGGCCAGGTGCGGGTTTCACCCCATGTGGTTGCCCGTGGCCACCTCGCTCCCTGAGTGTACACTGGTTCAGAGAGATGGCTCCTCCCTGCTGACAGCAGGTGATCGAAGACCCGGGGCTGTGTTCAGGGTGCACTCTCCCTGTCTCCCCTGCCCTGGGGACTGGGGGCGAGGCGGCCTGAGTACTGGCCCATGCAGTGAGCGAGGGAGGACTGTCCACCACTGGGGAAGTGTGCTTGGAAGGGGGGCCCCATGCGAGCCCTGCTGACAGCGTGACTGGCACCTGGGGAAGGACCCTGAGGCAGAGGTCTCCCGCTGAGCCACGCAGGGTTCCTGTGCCCAGCTTGCAGGCTGGTGACGAGACCCCACGTTGCTGTGTACCAGGTTTATGAAGGGGCCGGCGGAGTAGATGGAGAAGCTAGCTGTGAAGGGCCAGGACCCACAGGTCGGGTGGGTCGGGGGAGAGAATGGTCCCAGCCAGCCTCCCCCCATCCCTCATGCCCACTGACCCATCCTTGCACCTGGGGGCTTGGAAGGGGTGTGGCCTTCGCTGGGGATGGGGGTAGTCATTTGGGGGTGGTAGTGTGCTGCTGGGACCCTGGAGGCAGAGGTGGGGTTTGCAGACTTGCCCCTGGAGGGAGGCTGCGAGTTTCTGGGGAAGACAGTGCAAGGATATTTAAAATGAGCTGCCTACAGGAGCTGCCGGGGCAGGCAGACAGTGCCAGGTGCACCGTGGGTCTGGGCCCAAGGGGCCACACGTGTGGGTTCTAGCGACTGCCCTCCCGCAACAAGGGGGTCCCGGCCCAGCGAGAGGCGGCAAGGACGCGAGCACACGGCATAAACCAGAGATGCTGTTTTATTTACACCACAAGAGCAACAAGCTGTCTGATGAGGTACAAAACGCTGGACTCCGGGGAAAGTGGAATGGAGTCGGCCGTCGAGAAGGACACCGTCGTCGGGAAAACCCCGCCCACACACAACAAAACGAGAATGAGAAAACCGAGAACAAAATCTCCAACTCCACTGAGCAAAAGAAAGAACCGCTGGAAGGTCCAGACGATCCGAGAGAACGGATTACGTTACAGGAGAAACAAGAGGCCGGCCGCGCGGTGGACCCCATGCGGAGCTCGCACAGGCGCCCGGGGGACACGGCGTGGCGGCCGGTCTGCGAGAAGCTCTTGGGTGAACAGGGTCTGCCCCCTTCTGTACGTTCGATGAAGATCTCATAAACTGGGAAACGGCGCCTCCGCGAGGGCGCACACGCACCGGAAACCCAAACAAACACAAGTTGTCCGCCTTCTCCCTCTTCCACTTGGAGACTCTTCACCCCGCATGGGGAAGGAGCGGCCTCCTCCGGGCGCACCCCCGGGTCCCGGCCGCGTGGCTGGAAGTGAGATCTTAGCCACGCGTCCCCGGAAAGTAACGAGAAGTCAATACAGCTGCGTGGAAAGGGGTGCTCTCGGGCCACGGCCCGGACGGTCGTCCGTCGGGGTCCGGTGGCCGGGCCCTGTGCAAGATCAAAGGAAGCAAACAAAACAGAGAACAAATGCCTCCCAAGTCAGCTGAAGAGAGACGGGCAGTTGACTCTGAATTCTGTGTCGTTTCCCTACAACACTGTTTCCACATAAATACAATAAACTCTATTATTGGTATGTCACAAGTGCTAGATAAACTTTTCTTCTTAATATGACAAATGTGTAAGTAGTCCTTTTTAGTTTTCTTACAATAAAAAGTACAATTTCTTAAGAATAAGTTCAATAAGACGCAAACGTTCCCCACCCCAACCAGCCCCAACTCTCCTTCAAGGTTTCGTGTGGTTTTACAGAAAAACTTCCATCTTTTGTATCTGCAAATGTCGTGAGAGGGGAACAAAAAAGGCATTTTTTTCTTCCTCCCCAAAGCTGCCGAGTTTGGCGTGCAAAATCTGTGTTCAGTATAAAGACATGCCGGTCATACAGCCCATGCAACCTCCAGCTGTAGGAACTTAAAAAAATAGATTCATATATGTTTATATATATATTTATATATGTATCAATGCCCGTAAAACACGTGGGCCCAAAAGTCTACAAAAAGAATGGAATGAGCACGTGGCTGTGACCAGTAAAGAAGGAATGTTCTGATCAAAAAGTAAAACCCATGAACTCCGCCGCGGGTGCCGCGTTTGTGCCCGAGCAACGCCCGACGGTCCTTCCTCTGGAAACAGTCTCTTAAAAGAAGTAGAGAAAAACTGAAACACTCTGACAAAGTGGCCCTTGGGAGCCGAGGGGCTGGCGGCCGCCTGCTGGTGGGGCTCGGGCACGTCGTGGCGCGGCAGGAGCCGAAAGGGCGGGCGCCGCGCGTCCCGGCAGCGTTGTGGGGTTTCCCGCGAAGGGACATAAAGTGCTCGCTCGCTGACCCCTGGCCGGTGCCCCCGAGGCCTTTGCAAAGGAAGAAAAAGGCTAAAGGTGCAAGGGCCGGAGAGGGGAGGGGTGAGGCGCCCTCCCTGACGGGGGGTCCCGCAGACACTGGGGTAGGCCCTGCGCCGTCTGGCCGCTGTGGGGAAGGGCTGAGTGTGTCTTCAAAGAAAAGAAAAGGCTACACGGTAATGCTTGAAGCGCGTCTGTGGCGCTGGAGTGCCGTGGCAAACGCAGCCGGCGCCCCGGCCTGGCCTCTCTGACAGAGACCGGGAGTGAGCCCACCATGGACAGCCGACTCACCCCGCCACCCGTAAAAAGCGTGAGATGACCTCTTTCTCCCTAAAAGTCACGGCCAGCAGGTGGCAGGGGTCCTGTGGGCCATGCGGAGCTGGCCGAGTTGGCTCCCAGACACTGGGGCCTCCTGCCAGGGTGGGCATCGGAGCCGAGCTAGGCCCGCGGGAGGAGAAAGCCACATGGGGCCCCCAGACCCTTCGGTCCTGCTCTGGGACCACTGTCTGGATCTGACCACCAGTATCCCAATGACCAAGCCAACCCAAGAATTTGGACTCGTTTGGCCAGAAGTCCGGCTGCATCAGTGTCTCCTTCAGAAGCTACCCTGTGAACGCAACCAGACTCAGAAACGTGGCTTGGGGTTCCCTCCCATGGGAGTGCTGTGCCCAAACTCGGAACATGCTTTGGAATGAAACTGGCGGCTTCAAGTGCTGGAAACTAAGTTACCAGTAAAAAGTGACGGTCAGTTACTGTCAATGAGAGAAAGCGCAGAGAGGGGCGGTCCCGATCAGGACTCCGTGCTGTCCCTGCAGGCTCGCCAGGCAGCAGGGGCCCCTCGCCTCCCTGCAGCCACAGGCTTCAAAACCTGGGGCCTGCTGCTTCCAGCCAGGACCCCGGCCATGTGGCTACAGCAGCGACAACCCCTCACAGGTGTGGGCCTCGCGCGGGCCCCATGCATTGCTGACATGCTTGAAAAGGTCTTTGGAAAACTGAATTCAAAATGCTGTCCTGACAACGTGGTCAGAGAAGTTGAAACGGGAGTTTCAAAGTGCTGATGGCCTGTGGTGTCTGGCGAGCGACCCTGCCCACAGCACGGTGGAGGGGAGGACACAGCACCCCTTGTAATATGACCGATGTGGAGGGAAGAGGAGCCCCTGGTCTGGATGCGGTCATGGTGACAGAGCCAAGATGGATGCCCCCGCTGGTGTCACCGTGGAGACCGTACGTCCCCTGACTCCCTTGAGCTCGCTTTCTGAAATCGGCTGCTGCACAACACTGCTCACTGTACAAAAATAAACAAAGATGAAAATAATAAAAAGAAAAAAAAACCTTTAAAAAGCTAAAAAAAAAAATGTACAAGCAAGGATTTAGAATGAAAGAAAGAAAGTTTAGACATTGTTACCATTCAGGAAACTGCTAAATGGTGAGAAAAAATGTAAAATTCACAAAACAATGCTTATTCAGGATCTCTCTGTGAAAAATTCATACAAAAATCAACAGCAAATTTATATTCTTTGCTATAAAAACTCATTAGGTACATATGTGCACGGAGGTTCGGAACGGGAGGGGTCCTGTCCGAAGAGAGCGGAAGGAGAGCACACACCGGCCGGCTAGTTGCCCAGTGGCGAACGTGTTGGCGATCTGAAAGTTGTCCAGGCTGGGGTTCAAAAATACGTGAGTTTCAAACGAGATCCCTTTCCATAAGCACCTTGATGTCTAATTCACAAGTCATTCATTCGCCAGGGACCTTTATGATCTGCATTTATTATATATATATACTTTTTCTATAAATGCATTATAAATATTTTATCAAGATTTCATAAGAATCAAGTTTCTTAGCTTGGAATACATTGGAATATATATTATACATATATATATTTATTTATACCTAAAATTTAAGCAATACTTCATGCTACTTGCTTTTCATAAAAAGCATTCCGATCATAACACTGGAAGTGTGCTAGGACATGCTTCACAACCAAATGGAGATGCTCAATTGTTTGTTATATGATGTACGAGAAGAGAACACTTTGGATTCATTTAAAATTTGTTGGACTTCAAAACCCCCAACAGTATTTGCCACTTTGCTGGAACGACCTGACCTCCCTTTCTCCTAAACAGCACTAAAGCAAACCGGGCCTGCAGGCCGGTGGCCCTGAAGCCCCCCATCCCTGCTCCGGGCCAGCACGCAGCCACAGGAAACTGTCCCCCCAATTCCTGCTGTTTATTTTTTCTTAAGGCATTGTTCCTCAGACGTCAGAAAACCCAGCCACAAAAATCCATCAGAGCAATAAAAAAAAGGCACAAACTCGCATCTTCCGATGGCTCGGGGATCCCCGAGCCGGTTCCCGCAGGCTCCCTCGTCTGCGTGTGTCCGGCGTGGCCCTGGCACGCATGTCCGCCTGTCCCCCCTCCCCCCACCCCACCGCTGTCGCAGACCCCCCTGCGCGCCACTGCGGCGCCCGGACGCGGTCGGAGCCCGAGAAAACGTTCCCTCGAACAAAAAAAGAAGCTACAGGATGCGTTGAGTGGTTTACACGGAGACTGTGGAATTGTGGGTAATAATCAACGGTAAGCACCAGTTTTCATCGAGTCTGTTTTGTATTATTAGATCTTTGATTTTCGTTTTCCTTCCCTCATGGCCACGAAGTGGGCAGCTCTGCCGCGAGCCGCCACAGGCTTCCTTCCTCCGCGGCCTCCGTCAGGGTAGCCGAGAGCCCGGCGTCGCGGGGGTCCCGGGGCCGTGCAGGGCCGCCCGCTGGGGAGCCCCTGGGGGCCTCCCGCCGCTGCTCCAGCCTTGGGCAGAGGGCGCGGGCAGGCCGCACAGAAACAGGAGCTTTCTCGGCGGAGCTTCCAGACGGGGACAGACAAACAAGAGGCCCGCAGCTCCACGGGAGGCTACAGGGGCGGTTCCTCTTCCATGGGCTCCTCGTCCGGTCTGCGGCGGCGCCAGCACAACAGAGACAGAGAGCCCGCGGGGTTAGGGCCAAGAAGCTGGGGGGGGGGGGCGCCTGCTCCCCACACCCGTGCCCGCTCTTCCCGCCACCCCCGTTCTGGAGTGAAGGCTCCTGCAGAGTTTCCACGGGCCTTCCCACTGGAAAGAGTGGCCGTGACGGTGGCATCTACGGCTGGACCCCTGCCCTCTGTCCCTCCATCCTTGCCGAGCTGTTGCTGGAGGGTGGCCCCGCTGTAGGGCTGAGACGCTCACCTCTTCTCAGCGGGCTTCACACCCACGGACAGCGAGGCCATGGCGGTGACGGTCTCTGCTTCCTCGTTCTCGCACTTCTGGGCCTCTACCAGAGAGTGGCCCACCGTGGAGCAGAGGCGCGGCAGGGAGCGCCAGTACTGGCCTGGGGGGCAGAAGCAGCGTTACGGAGCCTCCCCTGGCTCGCAGTGCACAAAAACTGGGCACCTGGGAGAGGCAGCTGGCACAGCCCAGTCCTCCCCGCAGCAGAGGCACCTGGGATGGGGTAGGGATTGGCGGGGGCCGGGGGGCAGTATGAGGGGCACGGGCAGGGGCCGTCTAGACTGGAGCCCGCTGCTCGCTGTTGTCTCGAATCTGGGCCTTCTGAGTGGGGAGGCTGGTGGGGGCACAGGGCAGATCCACCTACACGACAGTCTCTGTGACCTGGGTCATCCCACGACCCCCAGAGGCCCAGGCAACTCACTGTGGATTTCAATGACTTTCTCCATGGACCGGACCGCATTAGCGTTGGGTCTCTGCTGTAAGACCTTCTCTGGGAGAGGATCAAGCTAGGAAAAAAATGTATAAAAACACAGCGAATGGAAAGGCTGTCTGTACAATCCCTGTGTGTGCAACTTCTCAAGTGTATTTGTGGACAGAGAAGAAAAAAAAGCTAAATGTGGTTTTGCTATTTACTATAATTTTTTTTTTGAAACAGAAGTTGATTTCTTTTCTTTGAGGTATTGTTTTCAGGGATCATCAGGCATATTCAAGAGCGCTCGTGCAGGCAGACACCGCGTCTAGGAGCTGGCTGGCCCAGAAGGCTGTCTGCCTGGGGCCTATGGGAGGCACCACCTACACCACTGTACAGGAGGGGGAAATAATGACCACTTTCTGGAAATACCACTTTCACACCTGTAGTCTTATAATAAGAAACCCTGAACATCCCACTGATGGTTTTCTTCCCCCAAATGGGGAAAAGATGAAAGAAAGAAGACGAGAAGAGTCTCTCCGAGGGGAAACTGTGCTCCCAGTGTTCCCTCCAGTGTAGACCACAGAGGACAATAAGGAAGCACAAGTCAACCAGAGGCCCACAGGGCACGTTGCGGCGTCCTCAACAGCACCACTAAGCTCGCTTTGGTGAAACACGTCATAAAAACACAAAAATAATTTTAAAAACTTGAAATAATCAGACAAGCCTACAACACTGAGGGAGATCTGCTGGGTTCTAGAAGGAAGCTGGAGCCTCGTGGGGCCATCGCACAACCTGGGACAGACCAGGGGCCATGCAGGACGGCGCGGGAGTGACCGCAGCACCCCCAGGGATGAGCCAGGCTCACGGAGACAATGTGCCCACAGAGACACCCGGTGGGGAGAGGTCTGCTCTTAGCCTAAGCTCTAAAGAGAAGGAAGGGCCGGACACGGTCTCCCTCATTCACATGCCATAAGTGGAGGGGCCAGAGCCCACAGTGCAACTGTGGCCCCCTTGCAAGTCTGCTGACTGGTGTTCCACTTCAGTTCCAAGATGCCTGAGTCTACACCCAGAACTATCATCCAACAAACACAGAAGTCCGCCAGCATGTTCTGGGCTCAGGAGAAACCAGCAAGGTCTCCAATACCACCTTCCAGTAAAGGAAGTAATAGGAGAATTTAGGAAGAGCCTGGTGCGTCCCGCAGTATCAGGGATGGAGGGAGCGCTCGGGACGGTGATGGGTGGGCTAAAGGGACACACGAGAGACCTGGTGGGGAAGAGACCACAGCACGGTTCTGGGCCGTAGATCAGAGCACGAAATGTCCAGGAGCTGCGCTGACAAACAGCAGGGACTGGATATCTAACAGGGAGGAGACACACATGGTTCTTGAAGAGCTGCACATAATCTGTGACCCCGTGCCCACTCCAAGAGGTGGGGCTGAGCACCTTGAAAAACGAGACAGACACTGAAGGACAGTCCACAGAGAACCTGACGAGCGTTCTTTGCTGAAAATAGTCAATATTTCAAAAATAACAACCAAGGGAAGCCTGGGAGGCCACCATAGCCCAGAGGGGAATAAGGACGGCTAGGGTGGGACCAGATGGGGACCCTGACACGATGAGGGCAGCCATGGGAAAGTGAGTGAAATCTGGGCATAGTTTGGCTTATCAGTGCCGAGCCAGGGCTGGCTCCCAGGCTGGCATAAAAGCTCCACCGAGGCCAGGCACTACTGAGAGAAAACCGTCCGAGGGCCTGCAGGAGTTTGGTGATAGCTCTGCCATGCTCCTCTGGGTCTAAAGCTATCCAGAGTTAAAAGTCCAGTGAAAAAACTCAGATTTGGATTTTCAAAGACTATGGTTATTGGATTGATCAGTTTTAAACTATAGAGTATATTTAATATGTATTAAAAATAAGAGACTAATGTAGGATTACTGAATGGAACCGGAAGATTTGAAAGAGAGCCAAACAGAACTTGTAAAAAGGGAGACACAACAGCAGATACTGAAAACGCCTATCAGCTGAGGAGAACATTGCTAACCTGGAAGCAAGGGCTGAAAAAAGAACTCTGAATGCACCAGTGGCACGGGGAGCAGGCAGAGGGGAAGGGTCTGTGTGTCCTGGTGGGTGGGGGACAGACCCGAGCAGGAGGCATCACAGGAGACTCCCATGCCATAGGGCCATCAGAGGAAGGCTGCAGAGCACCAGAGATGAGCAGAGAGCAAACGGTCTGCAGAGGGAAGCAGCTTACTAGCCACCAGGTCCCGTGTGGCAGAGAACAACAGGACGGTGTGTGGCCGCCTCCGGGCATCCAGAGAGAATATGACCATCGACCACAACTGTGGGCCCTATCGGTCAAGAACGAGGGAGGGGGCACCCAGGTGGTTCAGACTGTTAGATGTCTGACCCTTAATCTCAACTCAGGTCATGATCTCAGGGTCTTGAGTTCAAGCCCCAGGTTGGGCTCTGCGCTGGGTAGGGAGCCTACTTAAGAAAAAAAAAAAAAAGAGGGAAAAATCACAACTTGAATAAACACAACCAGATAGGGGAGCTTGACAGTTGTGTCCCTCTCCTAGGAATGTACGGGGTGTGCTGGAGGCACAGTGATCCAGGGTGACGGTCAGAGATGCAGGGAGGAATGATGGACAAAGAACGTGTCAGGAATGCAGGAAAGGCCACAGATGCAGGAACCACGTAAAACAGTAATGGTGTCCAGAAAGCAAATAGGAAGGAGGGAAGGAAAAACGGGGAAAGGCTAGTCAGGGGCCACACGCACAGCCCAGGAAGGGCCAGGGTGGGGGCTGCCCAGGAGAACACACAGGACACCGGCCAGCGCAGGTCAGTTTCTAGCAAGGAGGTAACATTTTGGTGAGGGCACGTCCAGAGGGGGTGTGCTGTGTTTGGTCTGTGGACCCTTGCAGGTCCGGGTGGTATGGGGAAGGAAGAGGCCACATCATGGGCACATGTTACCACCTGGAAGGATCACCCCTGGAAAACAGCAAAGCAGCTGTGTATCTCCCCCCCAGGGGGGAGCAGATGGAATGTGGGGGACTCTCAGTCATGTGGGGAGAAGGCAGAAAAGGGACAAACACAGCACAGAGTGAGTTGTAGAAATGAGTCTGAAAAAAGCAAAGCCACAAAAAACAAGCAGCTACCAGCCCCACTGTAAGGTCCAGAGTCTCCACTTAGTGGGCCACTTGTGGAATGGTGAGCAAAGCCGTGGTGAGACCCAGCCTGGTGCGGCCCACGAAGGTGGCGTCTGTGAGAGGAGGGAGGCGGCAGGACTCAGCGGGCTTCCTGCACGATGTGCGGAAGCAGAAACCCATAGCCGGATGTAAAGGACAGCTCTACACGGTGACAAAAACATCAATTCATCAAAAGGATGTGATGACTTAAAGTTTGCGCACATTTGATAAAACTGTTTAACACGTGGGAAGTGAACATTGGCCGACGGACGTGGCCAGACGCGCCACGGGAGGAGAGAGTGGCACATGTTCCTTAGGGACAGCAGACAGAAATCAGCAGAGAAAACCACGCGAGGGCACCACGGGCCAACCTGGCCGAGGGACGGAGGAGTGTGAATGGGGAGGAAGAGGTGCGCTCCTCCAAACCACGTGGACGTCTGCACAGGCAGACCACGCTCGCCCACACACAAGGCAACCACACCCGCTCTCGGCATGGCACCATCCATTAGAAACGGGGCACAAATGAGAACTTGAGACCTTGAGGCTGGAAATTAAACCCACTGATCACGGGTCACCGGAAATCAGGAAACGCTTGGAAATGAGAAGCAAGGAAAATGCCACGTATCAGCGTGGGAGGTGCAGCCAGTCCTGAGCCCTAAATGCGGCCGTCAGGTAGAGCAGGTGCTCAGTTCAGGAGGAGAGCCAGAGAAGAGAAGAGTCCTGCAGAGAGGTAAATACACAGAAAAGGGGCAGAAACAAATTTTGGAAAAGGAAGGACATTGTAGCTGAAAGTGGATTCTTAGAAACAGCTTAACTGGACACGTTCTAGCGGGTGGTGCCAGTGCACTCCAGCAGGGGAAGGGGCCATGGCACGGGGGCGTGGGAAAACCAGCCGAGGGGACCAGTCTCTGCTGCAGCGCGACATCCCAATGCTCATCCATGGACGGACAGAAATTGGCTCAGAGTCACTTTAGATTTTCACCTACAGGAGACCTGTGGCCCAGGAGAGCTCTCCCGGTCAAGGAAGAGATTACTCTGTTCTTGTGGTCACTCCTCTAGAGGTCAGGAAAACAGGAGATGCCTAACTGCTCCTCAGTCCATCTGCCTACCCACCCATCCATCCATCCGTCCACCCATCCATCCGTCCGTCCACCTGTCCACCCATCCAGTCACCTGTCCATCTGCCCATCCGTCTGTCCACCCGTCCATCCACCCACACATCTGCCCATCCTGCCTTTCATCCATCCACCCATCCATCCAATTTCCTCCTCTAAGAATAAACAGTAAAAATACAGTCTGTCAGGAAAATGGGCCAAAGCCATGAACTTCACTAGAAGGGAAAGTCTAAGCTGCCAATAAGCACCTGGGAAGATGCCCGGCACCGGGAGTGATGAGGGAATTGATCCAGCCTGCCCCAGGTGCTGTTCACCCCTCAACCTAGAGCTCAAACATCGCACCACGTGTCGCCAAGGCCCAGTGCCAGGAGCTCATCCTGGCTGCCGGCCTACGACAGCCCGCTGGGTCCCGGGCTGAGAAAATGGCTCTGCTGCCCCCGGCAGCTGGGACCCCTTCTGGAGACAGTGGCCTCCCCAAGAGCGGCTTGCTCAGCCAGGTCCTCTGCTGAGGGCATGGAGGAGCAGAGCTCAGCCGTCTTCCAGGCACGAAGCTCTGCGCACCAGGTCCGGGTCATCAGAGCCTGTGGGGTCCCACCTGTCCCACTCGACTCCAGTATTTGTCAGAAGTTCAGTGTCACCACTTTCAAGCACAAAGAGGATTTTAGAAACGTAATTCATCCCATAGATTATCACTCTGAAGCATAGGGGTGTGTTAGAGCAAGGAAGTCACACCCGGGGCAGCTGTCTGCCTCGTCCCAGGGTGGGGGCTCCCCACGGCTGGTCTTCCCGTGGGACCCACACTCCAGGGGCAGTGGGCTTGTGGGGTCTTGTGTCACCCTCCCCCCAACACACTCTGCCACCAACACCTCCCCCGTCTCAAGCCACCCCAGGGGATCAACTTGTCCCAGCATCGGCGCAGTTAACGGGGGCTGGCTCCTTCTGTCCCTGGCACCTGGCAGAGGCTGCTGGAGACCAGAGGCCTCACTGTGCAGCTGAACCAGGAGCAAACAGGGAAGAAAGGTCCTCACCCCATGCTGGGGACCTTCTGTGCTCTGCCTACCATGCAGGTATATGTCACCCAGGGAAAAGATCACGACAAACCTAGGGGCAAAGTGTCCTCCCAGGGGCAGTGTGCACATAAGTCTGAGGGGACACAGCCCCTGGGAAGAGAGTGCGCGTGGCCTCCAGGGTCTCAGGGGGAAAGCAGAAGGGGCCCGAGCAAGGCTGTGACACGGCTGAGAGGAGGAGCCCTGGGAAGCGCCTCTCACGATGGCAGCTGGTCAGCTCGGCCCATGGTCATGCAGAAACCAGTGCTGGGCTCTGTTCCAGAGCCAGAGATGTAACATGGGCTGCTTCTGGGCTCGACTCAAGAAAAAAGGACCAGAAAAGGGGAGAAACTTTATGGCTCAAAATATTACCCCCTTAATAGCTGGGATTCTATGCTTTCACTTAATATATATATTTTAGGGCAGCCCACAAAGCACAAATCCCTGTGCTACACACTTGGGGTTCGTCAGTGAACAAAGCGGACACCCATCCCCCCGTCTGACAGCACCTCCTGCCTGGGAGAGACCGCCAATAAGCTAACACCTTCCTGGGTGAGCAAACCCAGCAGAACGTCCGAAGGTGCTAAATGCCATGGGCAAGTGCAGAGCGGGGTCCTGGGACAGTGGGTTTGGGTGGGCAGGCCGCTATGGCTCCCTGGGGAGCACAGCCCGCTGTGGCCAGGCAGGGGGAGTGGTCTGGTCCATCCTTGGAGGGCAGCTGGGACTCTCCTGCAGACATGGGGAACACAGAAATGGGAGATAAAGGTCCCTGTGATCTGGGAGGGGGCTCAGCTGGAGAAGTAGGTCACTTAATGCCAAAGCATTGCACTTGTGCCATGGGCCTCTTTTGGGAGGTGGCTCCTCAGAGGGAACAAACGGGCTGGCTGTAGACACTGTCCTGTCCTGAGGGTGACAGACAGGAGACCCCCTGCCATATTCACCCTGATCTGAGTCTGTAGACTTTGGAACCACAAGGGAAATGAGGCTTATGGAGTTCAGTCTTTAAAAGGCTGGCCTCAGCTGGAGTGGGCAGGAGAACTCAAAGACTATCCAAGTTTGAGGACCAGAAGACTGCCCCGTGTAGATCACGCCTGGTCTGTAACATCTGCTCGGGGGTCCCACTGTCTTTTTAGGTATGGAAATCTTTTTCCTGCTCCCTAGTTTCAAACTGCTCACAATTTAGGTCGGGGATTGAGAGGTGACAGCACCCTGACAAGTGGGTTATTAAAATAGGCTGGCAGAACTCAGGTCCACGCTCAGGCTTTCCAGAATACATAAAACTACGCGTTTGGGAGCACCCGCGCCGGCCGGGAAAATGTCAGTGATGGCGATTCAGACACCTGTCCTCGGGTGCACCTGTCCTGTCCCTACTGGGGGCCTTTCTCCAACCGGCACGTGGCGTCCAGAGCCCCTGGGCAGCCATACAGCCAGGTCCCTGGCCCACATCAGCCAGCAGGTATACCTGCCCCTCCTTCTTTCCAGGGGACACAGAAGACGTCACAGGAGGAAGACATGCAGCTGTGTGACCCCACGCCCACCGCACGCATGCCTGTGCCTGCCAGGCCCTGACCAGTCTACCCACAGCTGTGCACCTGCTCTCGGGCTCCAGCCTCTCTGCTCCTCGAGCGCCGTTGGCCCAGTGGGCGCTTGCCCTTTTCTCAAGGGAAGCCCCACAGCCTTCTTGGCCTCAGCAACGCTACTCCCCAGCGACAGAGCTCAGTCCTCGTCTCCCTTCCAGGGGCATAGGCACCATGGATCACACCACAGGGGGCTCTGTGCCGTCGGCTGCAGTCACGGTGCTCTGCCTGCAGAGGGGACCTCCAGGCACTCAGGTGCCCGCTGTGTGGGGTGGTGGCTCCTGGGGAAGGAGCTGTCAGCAGAGCAGACCTTCAACAACAGGCCGGAGGGTCCCTTTGCTCCTGATCTGGCTGAGTGTTCCCTAAGAACTGTCGGTCGCCTGCTCCCACAGCAGCTGGAGAAATAGCCCTACTAGGTTCTCTCCAGCCACAGGGAGAACATCTCCCAGATCCTTGCACTGACCTTGGGCAGCCTGCCTGGTCTCCCTCACCTCCGGCTCTTCTGTCGTGCTGTGTCCTCATCGCTGTGACGTCCTCTCGGAAGAGGATGAGGGATTAGGAAAAGCACCCACAGAAGGTGAGCCCAATGGACACGGGATTCTTCTGCCAGAACCCTGCTTGCCTGCCGTCCTGGGAGCCGAGCCAGGTGGCCTGCAACCACAGGGACCTTCATCCTTGTTCTAGAAAGGGGGCCAGGGAGGGTCAGCATGTCACCACGTGTCCTCCATCCCACTGTGACTGCGAGGATGGGACAAGGAGGCTGCTCTGTGCATAGGCTCCTCTGACCTCTGGCACGCGGTGAGAAAGCCCGCCTTAGGAACCAGCAGGTGACTCAGCACCCTAAGCCAGGAGCATATGATGGGGACCCTGTGTCCCCTGACCAGCATCTGCATGTCACCAATGCAGCTGCCTCTGGCTGAGCCGAGCCTGGCAGGGAGCAGTGAGTGCCGGCATGAGGGCACAGACCCCTGGCCGTGTGGTTGAGTAGTTCAGTGTCTCTGCCCCGTCTCTGTCCCACCACTGCGTCTGTCTCTGTGTCCCTGTCTCTTGCGAAGTCGGTGTGACCACCGAGAGCTGGCACAGGGTAAGGATGTAACAAAGGGGTCTAATTCCCCGATTATGCCTTCCTGGATGCTGGTCTCACCTGATACCCCCCTAGTCTCCGCTGATCCCAGACTTGGGTTGAAAGGGGACACTTGGCCTTGAAATGCCACGTCATCCACAGGAAGGGGCCCACATAACCCCTGCTTAGAGAGGGATACCTGCCCCAGGTCCCTCACTGTTGTGAGCCAGACCGGCCCCTGCATCTGCCCATGGGGCTCCCTGCATCTCCATCCACACTACCGAGTCCTACACACCTGTGAGACACACTGAAACAAGTTTTCATTGCCAACTGTCCCTGACAGTTGCCAACAACTTAAAGCTGAAACAGTCACACAGATGGGCTTTCAGAAGAAGGTGACCTTCTGATGCAAACCCCCCACCCCCACCCCAGCAGACCTGGCTCTGCTCCAGCCCTCACCATCTGAGGCTGCACATAGGGAGTGGGGCTCTGCCCAACTTTCTTGCATTAGAAAGATTTTTAAGAGACCTCGGTAAAACCAGTGCTTCCTGCTCTTTGATGTGCTTAAGGAAAAGAAGGTTTTCTTGTTGGAGAGCAAACACCCAGGAAGCAAGAACAGGCAGGAGCTGAAAGCCAAGTTCTTTGTTGTTATTTGAAAATAACTAGCTAGGATAACCAAAAAGCTTCTGGAGGGTTTGGATATATTACTCAATTGTCTTTAAACTCTAACAAAAAAGGGGGGAGAAGACAGCTTTATGTAAAGAGACGGTGAGTGGAAGGTGGAAAGTCGAAAATGCAGGCTGGTATTTTATTCTAGAAGAGTCGAGTGCATTGCTAACCACCTGACCAGGAAGGAGACCTGTCACAGGGCTCTGGGGTCTCCCGGTGACTGAGCTTAAAGTAAACAGCATGCGTGACAGAAGGCTGAGAGGAGACAGCAGAGCCACCTGAAGCCGGCCACCCCAGCCCCAGGCTGGCCACAGCCTGCCCCAACGGCCAGGGAGCACGAGCTCCAGAGCCCACAGGGCACATCGATGAAAGCCATTCCTTGCCAGATGCCGGTCCCGGGGCCTCTGGCTGCTGGGCCTACTCAGCCTCTTGACTCTCCTCCTCCAGCCCCTGAGGGCTGCCACCCCAGAGCACACAGGAAGGATTTCTCCTAGGCTGCTGCCCAGAGACTGTGCCCACTTGGTCCCTGCCCTCCTCCCTGCCTTGAGTGGACCCAAGGGTGAGACTCTGTGGCCCTCCTCCCTGGTGCCACACTCCCTAGGGTCACCTGGCCTTCCACTCCTGCTGGGGCCAGCTCACACAGAGGACACACACAGAGCTTCCCAAGGGTTGGACTCCAAGTCAGGCCATGTTCACCCGTGATCCTGCGCTCGTATGGCTGACGCCAGGACCTGGGTCCAGACCTCACACCTGCCTCCAAACGCCACGTGGTCAGCTTGGTCCCCCCTGAGCCTGGAGGAGCACAAGCCATGCACCTCATCCTACTGTGTCTGCAGCAGGCCTTCTGTGGCTCACCCGAGTCAAAGGGAACAACACTGACTGCAAATGGCTTGAGGACAGAGCCCTGCGTCCCATCACTGGAGACCTGCCTACATGTCCTCACCCCACCCCTTCTTGCTGGAGGCAGTCAAACTGGATATGGGCCTTTGAGAGCCTGCTTGAACCCCACTTTGCATCTCCCATCAGGGCCCTCCTCAAAGGCCTTGTGGGTGCTGCCGTCCACTGTGTGTCCCTGACGAGGCTCTAGGAGTGCAGTATCAGGGTGAGCCTGAACCTGCTCTTGGAGACGTCCCTCCTGCAGGAACTGTAACTGGAGCTCAAGCTTCCAGGCTGGGACACCACAGGGACAGGGCCCCACTGACATGTCTAAGGCGCCTGAGGGGAACCTCAGTGGGGGGGCCTTCCTAGGGCAGGCAGGGCAGCCCTGCTCGGGGGAAGTGGCTGGCGCTCCTCACATCACCCTCTCCTGGGGCTTCAGGGTCGTCTGGCCTTGGCATCTCCCAACAGGGGTCAGTCAGTGGGAGGGGCGCCCTCCTCAACCAGTGACTGGGACATGGGGTAGTCTCCACCTCGGCCTCCTTGGCACCCGCCCTTCAGGCCACTCTGCTCTCTCAGCCTTCTCTGGACGGGACTCCCCACAAGTGGCCGGGGTGTCCCAGCACTGCCTGTGCCATGTGGGGTCAGTGCTATGTGGCTGGCATGGCTTGTCCTGAGCTGTGTGTCCTCCAGCCTCATTCCAGGGCCCTGTTGCTCATGCTCTCTTGAATCTTGGTGTGACCAGCAGGAGGGTGAGTGGCATAGGGACCATGGCAGCCCCACTGGACGCCCAGGGAACCTGCTCTCCTGGATGGTGTCCTCGCATACTGCAGACCTGTATATGCCCATCTCATCTCCTGAGGAAGGGGCCGTGAGTCCCAGGCACGGCATGGGAACAGAACTCGTGGGCCACCTCCAGGCGTTCCCCAGCATGGCCCCAGCACCTCCCTGTTGCAGGCCAGGCCGGGGACCCAGACACCCTGCCCGCCCTCCCCAGAGCCACAGCTGACTTGCTTCTGGAACCCAAGTGCTAGAGCAGCAGCAAGCAACCAGAGTGGGTGGTGCTGTGAGGGGCTGGGACCCGCCCCACGCTCCTTCCAGGGATGCAGGAGGGAGGTACAGGACCCTGTCTCCAAAGGCCTGTGGATGCACTGAGAATTTCAGGAAGAGCACAAAGTGGAAGTTGCAGGTAGGTTTCACGTCACAAACTTCAGGGGCTCAGTGAGCTGCAGAGCATCCTGTGGAAGGCGGCAGCTCCCCTCCCACCCCTAGCCAGGCAGCCCTCCCCATGGGGAGCACCAGCCAGCCAGGAGGGAGGGGCCCTGGCCCAGTGTCATTCCAGAACATGAGGCTCCCATGGACTCTCTCCCTTGAACCCTTCACTCCCTTTGTCCGGACCCTCTGAGCTTAGCTGTGCAAGCCAGCATCTCCCAGATTTTGTCCCGTGGCCTCAGTGGGGACACAGCACAGGGCCCCCGGCTCGGGCATCACCTATGGGCTCAGAGCAGGGAGGCGGGGCTCCAAGCCCCAGCCCGCAACACTGGCCCGGTGACATGGCCCCCAGAACTTACCTGAGAACCCCTCCAAGAATGGACTGTCCACATGGAAGGAAGGGAGGAGATTAAAATACTCTCAACCCACATGCAAAGCTGAGCATCCTTAAAGTATAGGACCCTAAACCCCTTTACAGAAAAAGGGATTCTCGACAGTCCTCTCACTCGCTTCCCTCCCCGCAGACCGGAGGGCCTCATCGAACGAGTAACGGTCCCACTGTAGGGCGAGTGTGAACCCGGAGCCCGTGCACAGAGCAGCCCTGGGCCCCATGGCTGTCCTACCTCGTTGCCCAGCAAAGCAGAAACACATGCTTCCGAGGCGTCGCAGATGGCCGTGAGGTCGTGGCCCCCCTCCAGCGCCAGAACGATCCGGCCGCCCGCCAAGCCCATCAGCTGCTTCGTCAGGTACCCGAAACCTGCAAGAGGAAACGGGAGATGCAAGCGGAGGGCGAGGGCGGGCCGCGAGCCGATGTCTGGCCGCCGATCAAAGCGCCCAGAAACGCATTACATCACATTACAGAGACCCAGGGGGCCGGCGCTCCGAAACCTAATGGAAGCCAGGTCTGCCTGGAACACAGTCATTGAAGAATCTCAGTTCGGGATTCTTTTTGATCTGTTTGAGAGTAGGAATTACGGTTTGGGTGCTTTGATTTTATAACGCCGCAAATCATCTCGTTTGGGGGAAGGAAGGAAGGAACCCCAGGAGGAGCCCTCAGTTTCCTGCTGGGACCGTGGAGGGGGGAACATGAGTGCATCCCCACAGCTGTGCCCATGTAGCCTGCAGACCAGAGGCCCAGGGGTTCCGGTCAGCTGTGTGCTGGGCATATACACCCCTGGGCGGGCCCCTCCAGGACTCTCACCCCATGTCCAGTGGGTCTGACTTTCTCTGACAAGCACAGCACACCCTCCCGCCCTCACATCTCCTCCTGCCCGCAGAAAGTGCCTGGCGGGTCACAGTGATTGCCATCCATGCCAGAACTGGCTGGCATCGATGGGAGCCGAACCACCCCACTGGCCCTGAACAGTGGCCCCACCACCTGCTGCTGTCAGCACACGGGGCCCAGATCTAGGCTCTGCTGTCCGGTGGCTGCGGGCCCAGTGAGGCTGAAGTGTCCCAAAGGCTGGGCTTTGTCTCTGACGGACACCGGGATGCAGGCCCTGAGGCTGCCGGAGGACCCTGGGTGCACCCCAGCCTATGCTTCCCCTGAATGCACCTCTCACAGAGGGAAGCTCAGTGGCTGCCCTGAATCAGGTGCATCGGGGCCACCGATCTGCCACAGTGTCTGCTTGCTTGGTGTCTGTCACATTTCTGTAATTCTCACAATGTTTTTGAACTTGTTCGTTGTTATGAGGCTGTGGTGATCCCAACTCGCCTACAGCTCGTATGACGTGAGCACATTTTCCCAACAGTCGCTTTCAGTAAAGGTTGCACCTGCGCAAGCCTAACGCACTACCTTGTACCGTACGCATCCCTCTTTGGTGCCCTGGGAGAGCACGAGGCCACCTTCCTGGCTGCACTGCCGCACCCACTTTACTGCGGGGCCCAAGACAGAATCCTCCCTAAGTCGGGGGAGCCCAGGAATCTTGAACACAGATGGCAGCAGCTGGCTGTGCACAGAGGGGTGCTGGGCACACAGCTCCCTCTTGATCCTCTGCTGGGTCACTGCAAGGGCTACCGGGGGCTCGGAGGTCCATGCCGGAGCATAGCCCCCAGGAGAGCAACCCTGTGTCCTGGATCACACGGCCCTGTTGTGCGCCCTTTGCTCGCTGGGGCGGCTGGTGCGCTCATGTTCCTGGTAAGACATGATGAGGACAGCCTCCTCCCTTTGTTACCAAAGGGGAGGCTTGAACCTAACCATAAACACAGCAGAATCCAGACTGCTCCTGGGCCATCTGCAAACCCAACTTACATTTGGCGGACAGGTTGTAGCCACCAAGGGGCGTGGGGTGGCCCTCCACAGCGTCGAAGCCTGATGACACGAGCACCACATCTGGGGCAAACTCGTTCGCGATGGGCATGACCACGGTCCTGCAAAGAAGGTGACAGGGGGTCAGGTGAGGACACGGCTGTGGACGGGGGTGGACGGCCACTGACAGAACCTGCCCTGTCTCAAGGTCAGCAGGGTGAGGGCTGCACATGGGAGCTGGGATCTCATGGCTCACACTCGGGAGGAGGTCAGCCCAGTGTGATCGTGGTTCATCCTGCTGATATCCTAAATGTCCAAATCAGTAAGCCCAGTATAAATGCCCATCAAAGCCATGGCACAAGGATTCTTGAGGAGCCCAGCTGGTTTGTTGGAGGTGACCTACAGCCCCACCCCAGCACCAGCTGTCCGTGCTGCTGAAGGTCCTCCCCACCCCCATCCCTGCCCATCTTGTCTCACTCCCGCAGCTACGGGCTGCTGTCCCAAACCCTGCACTCATTCTAGATGGCTGATTTGAGACAGGCACGGCCATTGACTGCCCCCAGTACCAGGGACCCAGAGCTGTGTGTCTGGGGAGGCAGGGGAGCCCCTGACCAGCCCTGGCCTGAAGGGGGTCCTGGCACCCACCTGCAGCCACAGCAGCAGCCCACGTGATGGGGTTACCGCAGGCATGCGTGACTGCCAGGCTAACCTGATACCTGGGTCCCATAAAGGGACAAGTGGGGATCAGATTTAAGAGAATAGACAGGCTAAAAGTGTAAACACCGAGGGAGAAGTTCAGCAGTTTAGGGATACCGGGGAAACAAGGAGAACTGTCCACTTGAAAAGTAGAAAAAAACACTTAATACGAAACAACCACGGCAAGCAGAGTCGAACTCCATCAGCTCGTCCTGCAAATGTGCGCTCTGGGCTCTGTGTAAGTATCACAACGAGAAGCTGAAACACTTCATCTTTCAGTTATACTTGCTTTCTTTGATTTTGAACCCACCACCTTGGACTCCAGAGTCTCCCTCCTCCCTGTGGGCCATGTGCCTGCAGTGGACCTGGAGGGAGCTCACTGTCACCCACGCGCCCTGCACACGTGGGCCTCCTCTCTCACTTGCAGTCACGGGAAGCCCAACTCTCCCTATCTCCCGCAGGCTGGATGAGGTTTCTGTAGCATCAAAGACCTGCTTCCCACTCCCACAGCTTCCAATGGCATACAGTCCCACGAATCACCTCTGACTCTCAAGTTGGTCAAACGTGTGCTCAGAGGCCCACACGGGGAGCTGGTCGCAGGCCCCCAGCCTGGCCCACGGTCAGGTCAGCAGGAACACCCAGGCCCAAAGCGCAACAGGGCTGGGACAAGAGCCTCCACTGTCTCTCAGGCCTTGTATTACAAAACAAAATTTGCCCTGAAAACCACCCTTTATGTCTGCAAAGTCAACTTCATAAAGCGCCAGCATTGGCCAATGCAAGAAAAATTCGCGGTTTTTCCTCTCGGAATGATTCCAGACTGCGATCCTCTAGAGCAGTCCCTCTGATTTCAGAGGGTGAAGCGATGGGAACTCCGGAACGCTACACAGGAAGTTAGGATCCCACCACCCATCTCTGCAGGAGGTGTGGGACAGGCATGGCCTGTTGCTCGAAGACCCCGCCAGCAAGCCCCTCTGATCAAGTCAGGCACTGAAAAGGTCAGCTGTACCGACAGGCACCAGCTTCACACGCAGGTGCTCGGCCAGCCGAGAACCTCACTTCTAGAACCTCAACTGGGTGGTCACAGGCCAGGGTTGGCTCCCGAGCCTCACATGGCTCTCACTTCTCTCTCCTCTCCTCTGAGGCCGTGCCCACTTCATGCAGCCGCCTCTGGACGGTGTCTGTTCCAGGCTGTGCAAGTGGCTGCAGGAGACCCAGGTCTGTGCCAGGGGGCCAGCTGTCAGGGGCTGCGGGAACATCCCGTGACTCCTGACTGGGGAGCAGCAGACATTTCCGCCAACCGCCAGAGAGTGAACGTCGTCCTTGGGCCACAGGACCTGGGGCCGTGACTCATGCTGCCCTTGTTGCTGGGAAGCAGCCACACCCGTTCGTGAACATGTGTGTATGGTATGTTCCTATAAATCTCAAATGGTGGGATGTGGCCCAGGCCCCTTTAGACTCCATCACGCTGACTCTGGAAGTTCTTTAGTGTGCATGCCCACTTGGGACTGCAGCATGCTTCCTCGTGTGCACTGAGACGCTATGGAAGTCCTCAGGTTCTGTCAACAGAAAGTGTGCCCAGAGTCTCTGAAGCAGACTGCTTGCTTCAGGGTCCACGCTGAAGCGTGGGCTGACAGTCCTGCCTTGGCGGCAGAAGGTAGAAGGCTCAGGGTGTGGGCGGGAGCACAGGGGAGCACCTCAGCAGCCGGGGAAGGTGCACCTTGAGGCTGGAGACACAGCCTGCCTTCCTGCGGGAGGCCCTGTTTTCCCTCGGTGGGCACCCGACGGCCAGCAGGTCCGGTCTACACTTGTCCAGACAGATGGTTCTTTGATTATTTTAATGTAGCTCCTGTCACAGAGGCTTTGTCTTTGGGCAGAAGAATGGTTTCAGCCCTGCGTTTGGTGTGATCTCACTGCCAAGACCTTCCTTCCATGACAACCACACATGCCTATTTAGACACCGATTCATTCCCAAAGCGCCTCTGCTTTTGCAGCAAGTGCACGTGGTGGGCCTAATTCTCTGAAGGTCCTCCGGGCTAGTCCGTTTCTAATCCCCCCACAAAATTACAAAAATAGCCCTGTTAAAATCATCATTAGAGGAAGTTAGCCCCGAGAGAACCCCTGGCGTCTACACTTGCTGTGTGGCATGGCCGCGAAGCCAATCAAAACAACACGTGAAAGCCCGTGTCTGTGTGCGCGAACAGGCCACGGGCCCACCAGCCACGCACAAGCACGAGCTGCTCATGTGCACACACACTCCGGTTTCCTGGTTTGGAAGCCTCCGGGTTGTCCTCTCGGTCACTTGTGGAGGCTGAGAAGGGCTGCAGGGCTGCTGAGAGCTGGGTGTGCAGAGCGGTCTCCAGGCCAGTTTTCGGGAGCCCTGAGAAATGTCACTGCCCCCGGAGGGACTCTGCTTCTTCACCTACAAGAAGGGGGGCTGGACACGGCTGATCCCGCTGGACTTCTTGAAACCCCATGTCATCATCCTGCTCAGGACCCCCACACTTCAGAGATGTCACAAAGGAAATGTGAATCTGGCCTCCTTTGCCTTTTATTTCTAGAACAAAATTTTAACAAAGAACTTAGTCTGTGATAAGAGATCTGAATGTTTACAGCAGCCCTTCTCTCAAACGATCACTTTAAAAGCAGTGTTTCTGTGGGGCCATCTCAGACCTCCCGCAGGGCAGCCTGGGACCATAGGGGGTGGGCGAGAGCTCCTCAAGGCAGCAGACCATCCACCATCCCCTTGGAGGCAGGAGGAGATGGGCTGGTATCCATACTTGGTGCAGCCCTTACCGCAGGAAAGCAGATAGCACACAGCTCTCAGGAACACCACCATCAACACCACCATTGTGTCCCCTGAAGCCCCCTCTGTGTGTCCTGGCTGTGGGGCGGGCGCTTAGGGGACAGAGCAGTCTGAGGGACAGAGCCTGGGCCTGTCTGCTTGCTCCTCCTGGGAGCAGCTCCAGGACACTGCCCACTCCCTTCCTGTGGCCTTGTCGGGGCTGGCAGCTGGTGTGCTCTGCGCGGACACAGCCCATCCCTCACCCCTGTAGCTCACGGGCCACGCCATGCACCTCCACGGAGGAAGGCCGTGTGTCCAGGATGGGTGCGAGCTGGCACAACAGACGGGTGGCAGGAGAACCATCTGCAAGTGAGGCGCGTGCCCACTGTCAGTCTGGGGCTGTGCCGTGGCCGTGATCGTGCTGGGCACGTTCGTGGGGCATGTAGAGCTAACAGCAGGTTTTTTGTAAGCTACCAGCGGACATCAGAGTATGCAGGGTGCATGAACATGTCTCTAAAACCACAGGGGAGTCTGAACACAGTCACCTGATCAACAGTTGGTTTCAGTTTCTGGAAGGAAATGGCCTTTTGATTTGTCTCCCAACCTGGGCCCAGCACAAAGCGCACCAAACTCATGGTTATCGGAGGCCATTGGGTCCATGGCGCTGTCGTTGGGGCTGTGCCCACCCATGCCAGAGAGCACTTGGGGGGTGTGGGAGGGCAGACCAGGGCCTCCAAGGGCCCTGGTAACATGGTCCACACCGCTGGCCAACAAACCTCTCCTATCATGAGGTGCCGGAGAGCCCACACGGCAGAGGCCGCAGCTTTGTGTCTGCAGCTGGAGAGTTCACGGGAGATGGAACTGCCCAACGGATGGATGACCGCCGCTCCTGAATGGATGGACCCCGTCTCCCAGGAGACTGGCACCCTTGGTGGCTGACGCACAACCTTAAGAACCACAGCATTTGATAACCGGGAACTCCTCCTGTTGTGTGCTGTGCAAACCCTTGCTTCCAGGACCGGGAGGGGCTGGCATGTTTGCTCTCAGTCTGTGACCTGCACAGCAGGCCCAGCCTCTGAGCAGCACGGCCGCAAAGCCCTGGGAGTGCCACATCACCGGGGCTACCAGGCGCACCAAAGATTCCAGCGAGTCAGAACACAGACAGAAATGGGAACCCAGCACTGTGTTCCAGCTGTCCCCCGACAGTGATGCCCATCATCCTGCGTACCCCATGGGCACTCTGGATGGTGAGACTGCATAGGCCCCCAGGGCAAGGCCAGACACTGGGCCAGGCCCTCGGCCGACCCATCTCCTCTATGCCCCAACCCCATACCTCCATGGCTCCAGGCCCCACATGCCTCCCGGCTCTCTGTGCAGTGCTCACCCAGCCCTGGTGATGCTGGGACGTCCCTCCTCTCTCTCCCTGCCAACCCCCACCAGTAGGGATGAACAGCAGGGGCAGTGTTGCCTGCTGAGGTCGTCCCACAGACCCACAACTGGCCCGAGGAGCAGTCTCTCCTAGGCCGGACACCGCAGCCCAGGCCTCTCCCAGCTGCTCCCTTCAATTTGCTAGGAGCACAACCTGGCAGGCCAGTGCAGTGATGGGGTGCTGGGACACATGTCCACGTCCCCAGAGGTGGCCCCACATATCCATGGGTTCTCTGCCTCAGTGTCCCCAGGTTTCCTCCATGGTTCCTGCCCCACTCTTGGCAGGACCTTGACTTCCCCTGATGAACTCAACTCCAAGAAACAAGTGTTTAGGACCCGAGTCCCCCCAAAAGCTCCTACTAGATAGCTATGGAACGGCCAGATGTTGGTTGCCTCGGCAGAGCCCCGGACATTCTCCCTGATGGACAGGACCACAGTTCTCGTCCCCAGAGACGGCCGCACATGCCCACGGGTCTGCACCTGCAGGGCTCCTCCCATGGGGAGGCCTAACACCCTTTCCCGGGCTCATTCCTCCAGGATTCAGCCAGGAAGCTTCTGTCCTGCCGTGGGCAGGTGTCTCAGCACCCCATCACTGCACTGGCCTGCTCCATCCCACCGCTGCGCCACCCTCCAGGATGGGGCTGGACGTCTGCATGCACTCTGCTTCTAATCACCATGGGACGTCCCGGGTAAAACGTCCACATGGGAAAAGACTTGGATGCCCTTTGAGAGACATAACTGCCTTCGGTAAATGAAGTCCAAGGGTTGGCATCCGATGTCTTCACAACGGCATGTCCCAGATGGGAGGCGGAGCCTCTGAGGACTGGCCTGGGCTCTGTGAGCTCGGTGGGCGCCACTGAACAGCATGTGTCACAAGGCTAAGACAGGAAGCATTCTGTGCATTTCACCACAATAACAAAAAAATATTTTTGTTTTTTGTTTAAAAAAAAAAAAAAAGCTACCCTAACACCACCCAAAACACCTTATGGAAGTAACAGAAGTTGAAAGAGCGTCAATCTTTAGGTCATGCCTGAAAGGTTGGGGGATGTGAAATCAATCTGCTCGGCTGCTCAATTTAAAGGCAAATCTCAGTTCATTCAAAGATTAAAGTTACCACTTCCAAATATCCAGTTTCTCTGACATCTTTGATAAACTTTATGAAATCACATTTAAATGAAAGTCGCGATTTAGAAGCACACGTAATCCCAGTGTCATTTCCTGACGGCACGGGCGACCTGCTCGCCCCCAGACGGCAGGCAGGCCAGGGCTGAGAGTGCACCGTGCTGTCTGTCCGCCTAGAGCCCTCGCCTGGGCTCGGCAGACTTCAAAGCCCGTCTGGCAGCACGCTGGTTTGAATTAGGGTTGCCGTTTCTCCTCGATCTGAGCCCGGGGAGAAAGTGCCGCTCCTTCTGGATTTCATTAGGGGCACCTTTCTTATCTCTTCTTCATCTCAGGCTTGATCTCCTGAAATGCAACGTGGCAGGCAACGGGTCTGAGTAACAAGGTGCTGCCCCCGAGGCACACACTGTCCCTGGGGGACCCCCCGACCAGGGGGAGAAGCACAGAAGAAAGGGGAAAGCGGATCCTGACCCTTCTTTCCCCATCGATCGATACCCAGGGAACCATAAATTGTAAACTTCAAAGTGCTATTTTACATTAAAATCAATAAAAAAACCCCAATCCTGAAACAATTTTCCTTTTCAAAGGAGCTATTTAAGCTTTACAAAGTTCATTTGATAAGGTATCATAGTCTACACGCTTGGCAAAAGATGAAAACAGAATGTCAACAGCAACTCAGAGTGAAGGGTTCATCTTAAAGGCTGGCCCAGGGCGGGGTTCTGGGGTGGGGGGGGTCCCTGGGGCAGAAGGACAACCTCCCGGAGCCGGGTGTCCCCATGCTGGGACCAGAGCACCTAAGGGACGTGGTCCCATGGAAGCCCGGCCGTGAGCAGGCATGGTCATGCAGAGCCCCCCGCCCCCAACACTGTATCCCAGTCCTAGCACAGCGCCACCCTCCGCCCACGCCAGAGCTGGCCCCGTGGTGCCCCAGGCTGCCTCATCTCCACAGGGCTTCCACCTCTTGGGTGGGGATAGGATAAAGGGGTGCTGGCCGCAGGGTGCCCCCTGGACAGCCGGGAGGACGCCACTGCTGGTGCTGCACCGTCCGGACCTCGAGTTGCTGGCAGGCGACCGTGTACACTGGCAAACTTCCAGATGTTGTACCATTTGGGGGTGTCCCTCTCCCTTAAATTAGACAAGCAACTGCCAGAATTATATTCCTTCCTGATCAGGAGTAAGAAGAACCATCAATGTTAAACCAATGAGATGAGAGGAAAAGTGATGCAGGGGACGATCCCGGCAAAGAAGCACCTAGGGTGGTGCTGGGCTCCGACCTGGGAACACGGCCGCCCTGCCCGAGAGGCTACCCTCCTGCCCCGGCCTCTTCACACCTGAGCCGTTGCTTCTGGGAGCCACAGAGCAGCTGGGAAGGGAACTTCCAGCCACAGAGCAACTCGTGTGCTCAAAGCCAACCACCATGCTGAGTTTAGACAGGAGCCAGGAGATGCTGCGAGGGCTCCTGTGGCCCACAGAGGTCCCCATGGAGCAGGGGGCCGTGGCTCCAGCAGAATGCTCACAGACCAGTCCCTGAATGGAGTCGCAACACCAGAGATACGCACGTGCACACGTGGGCACACCTGCACGAATGCCTCCACATGCATGGCCACGTGCACACGTATCCGCAGACATGCATACACACGTGTCCACAGAGCCGTGTGCATCACCCCGGATCCCATCTCTCCAAACTGTGCAAATGCCCATGTCTGCTGGCACCACGAGGGGGACTGGAGCCACAGCCCCAGATGCGTCCGCGTGTGCAGGAAGAAGAGCAAGGCTGGAGAACACCAGGAAAACGGAACAAGAGCTGGGGACAAGGCAGCGGCACTCGATTGCTTCGTGACTGCCCTGCGGGACAGAAAGCCAGGACACTCACCTGAAGGCCGCCAAGTACTCTGCATCTCCCATGGGGGGGTCAAGGCCACCAGTGAAAGCCATGTTGACATTGAAGCCCACGCCTGGTCCCGTGCCCACCTGCACGGAAGAGAGAAGCTCCCATCACGGACCCTTGTCCAGAGACCCATCAGGGCACCTGACCCTCAGGGCCCCACAGCAGAGCCCCCATGGCCTTTGACTTGCAGACTTCCCTAGCGGAGCGTGGTCACAGAATGCAGGGCCGTCGGCCACTCGCACATTGGGGAGCTCTGGGAGCTGCCCAGCAGCGCGGGAAGACTGACAGTGGGGCCTTGCAGACGCCCTGGGGAGCACCCAGAGAAATCCATGAATGACGTCGTCCTTCTCTATTTCATTCCAAGAAGTAAGACCCAGAATCTGAAGACACCCTTCCCCTGGGTGCTGGGGCCCCTTTGTTCAGGGAGGGCAGGCTCCGCGGGGAGATTGGCGGCGTCACGGAGGACGCTCTGAGCCCAATCTCCCCTCCCGTGTGGCCCCAGACAGGTACAGGACAGCACTGGTGCCCCGCCTGAGAGATGGACAAACCCAGGGGCCCAGAGGAATGGGGGGGCCCCCCATGCCTACTCTCGGCCTGCCTAGATTAGAGCCAGAAATCAGGTCTAGTCTGTCTTTGACCTTCAGACAAAATAAAGGCTGCGTGCACACACATGACGGACGGAATACCGTCTGACCGCTGCCGGAGACAGTGTGTGGTGAGCGTGAGCAGGAGGCCAGGGCTCGCGTGTGTGCAGGGCTGGGCATCCTGGTGCTCTTACATCCCAGGCAGCCCCACCTCGGCCCCTCCGACAGCCGGGTGCACCAGTGGGCGGCCCCTGCTTACCTCGTCTGGAGCCCCGCTGCCTGGAAAGAAATTCCCATCGTCATAGCGGTGGAGGGAGATATACAGGACGTTCGGGTCGCTGTAGAAGGCCTGCTGGGTCCCGTTCCCATGGTGCACATCCTACAAGAGTGGGGAAAGCTGACTCAGCACCGGCACACACCTCCATCAGGGCCTGGAGGGAGCGGGGATGAGGGAACCGAAGGAACAGGCCCCAGGTGTGTCCTAGCCGGTCTTCTTCTCCTAAGACCACCAACTTCCACCAAGCCACACTGTGCGCTGGGAGGAGCTGCTGTGAGTCACGTGCTCATGGACTGTACTGCACTTGACGCCAGGCTCATGGGGACAAAGGTTCCGGCCCACTGAGGGCCAACGCTGGGCAGATTTCCCTGGTGCCCCTGGGTCTCAGCCACCTCAGGACCCCGTGCCCAGTGCCCAGCACTGAATCTTACTGGGTATGCCGGGCTGTGTGGTGTTGCCTTTCCCAAATGGAGAAGGACCCTGCAGTATGTGGGATAATCCTTCCTGGGCATTTGCTTTCTTTTCCCCTTGAGGCAATTATCAAATCATAAAGACTGAACTGAATAGGGAGAAAAAAGAAAATGAACCCCTTTGGGGTCCATTCCCAGTGTCAGAAGCTGGAGGCTTGTTTTGGGAGTTCAGATACTAGACACAGCGTTTGTAAACCTGAGTTTACCCTCTCGGGCCCTTAGGTGTACATGTGAGTTCGTAGCTGTCACAGCTAGCCCCCCCCCACCCCCCGCCCACCAAGCCTCCTCTCAACAAGGTCTCGCCAAGGATCCTCCTTCTGTTGCTTCTCTCAACCACAGGCCCATTTCCAGACACTTCCAGGCCCAGCTACCGGCAGGACCAGCTGATGGATGTGAGGAGGCCTCGTGACAGGTTTGAGCTTTTGTTTTCTACATTTCAGGTAGTTTCCAGAAAGTTAAGGTCTCCAAATCCAATGTTGATGGAAGCAGAAAGCCCACCTCCTGTCTGCACATGAGATGCTATCTGCATGGGGAAGTGCATGGGCTCCCCATCCCCCGCCCCTATTGGGGAATAGGCCCCACTCACCCAGTCCACTATGAGGGTCTTGCTCACGTCCAGCCGCTGCTGGAGAAGCTTAGCTGCGATGGCCACGGAGTTAAAATAGCAGAAGCCCCTGCAGGTGAGCGGAGACAGAAGGAGAAGATGGGTTCTCACCAGTCTTCACATAATGTGCGGCAGAACCGTCTGCAGGCCCAGGAGAGTTCAAGACTGCTGAAGGCACAGCTCCCTCAATCAACACTACCAATCGACAGATGGGCCCCCCATGTCCTCCCCCCACCCCATGCACATGGCCATGCCCCGTGGTGAGAAATCCACTCCATGATGTACACACACGCCCCGCGCCCTGGCCCGGATCGCTCGGCAGCCGCTCGCTGACCAGCCTCCGTGGGGCGCTGCGCTCCCCAGGTGCGAGGTCACCTATCCAACCTGCTTCCTGCTTATCTGTCCAGGCACACAGATGTGCGACAGTGAGCACACGTCGCTCCCGTGAGCAACAGCAGAGTCCTCTTCTTCGAGAGTACAAAAACATGCCAACAATAGGATTCGAGTAAAACCGACAATCTTCTAACCCTGACCACTCCCCTTGCCTGAATTACTGCAGAAACAGGGAAACCTGGGTGGTTTTGTTTTGGGAACCCAGGCAAGCAACCTGCAAGCCCCCCGCAGTGGGATGACAGGCTCTGAGTTGCTGAAACCCACAGCAGCAAGGGCATGTGCATCCTAAACACCCCAACAGCTTCCCCAACATGCTCCTTTGTGCTCTATCTGGGTCCGTTTGGGTTCCTGCTCCAGAATATCCAACAACTTAGAATCAAATGAGAAAGCTGTCCTCAGAGGAAGGAAGCACACAGGAGCCTGTCCCTCAGGGAGGGTTCTGAGTCATGGTGTCACCGAGCCCCAGGGTTTCTCGGGGAAGGCAGCACAGGCTAACCCGAAGCCGCTCTCGGAGCTCATATGCACCCCCGCCTCGCTGGAGAGGAGAGTCCTTGCTCAAACTACGGGTCCGATGCCCTCACTTACGGATGCAGAGGACAGAGGGTTCCCACCTGCCCAGGAACGAAAGTCCCAGCTCCTTCGGGAATGCAGGTTCAGCCTGCGGTTCCTTAGCCTGGTTCTTCAGGCCACTCCTGACCAGGCTCCAGAGTCCCCTCCCTGTGCTCCTGGTTTCCCAGCTGAGCTCCGTTTGCACGGTCCTTGCTTTGCCGTCTGACCCTCAGCTACTCATTCCTCAGGGGAGAGCCCAGATGTCACCTCGCCCACCTCCCACGGTGCCCATCCTACTCGCTGGACTGGTTTCACAGATCCCATAAGAAGCCGCGTCTTGCCCAGGCACCAAGGTACTTGGTGCACAGCTGGTGAGGCCCAGAGTCAGATCTCTGGAACCCTGTCCCAGGTGGATCCCTACCTGCCAGTGCCTCTCCCCAGGGCAATCTGCACGCCACACTTGCTGCCTCGCCAGCTCCACAGGTACACGCACAGTAGGGCTATCAGAATCCCACCCAGAGTCAGGTCAGCCTCAGCCGTATCAGACCATAAGCAGGTCAGCTGGACGGCCACATGGGGTTTGGTCAGAATGTTCTAGAACAATGATGTACCACATGAAATTGTTCTAAGGCAATTTAAGTCTCCGCCCAATTTTTTATAACAGAGGGAGGGCTGAGGAGACTTCTCCAGACTGACGTTTGCAAGTTCCTGGTTCGATTACAAAATGTAACCCACAGGCTCTGGAGCCACGTTTTCACTCAAGTGTAGCCCAGCCCTTTAAGAAAGGGAATCAGAACCCAGCACCCCGGCCCGCCACAGCCACGTGTCTACTTACATGGGTGTGCTCTCCTCCGCGTGATGTCCTGGAGGACGGACCACGGCAAAGCCATTCTGCACATGACACCAGGTGGGGGAAACAGGGAGGAAGAGGGGTTCACGTCAGTGAGAAAATGAGCACAGAGTGGACTGCTGGCAGGTTCAAACAAAGACACAGGCACACTCCAGCCCGCATTTGGCCTTAACTTGAACCATAGAAAACAAGCGAACCGTTTAGTGAGAAGCAGCAGCTCGGAGGCTCTCAGAGGCTGGAGAAGCTGCCCCTTCCCCAGGACCTTGAAGCCACTGATGCTTTAAAGGGCTGTCTGTAAACCACTCTTAACCCTTCCCACGAAAATGACTTCAGTGGGCATCTCTCATCTCACTTGTGGGAAGCTGTGTGGTCATGGCTGGCCACAGCGCCCCCAGGGCCAGCTGACCGTCAAGAATGGGCAGTCGTGCTTAGCCGGCTGCAGGGCCAGCTCCAGGAGGTAGGGTGAGGGGCAGGCATGTGGGGCCCCACCTTCTGCACCCACAACACTGCAGGACCAGCCCATCCCTGTGCACAGGCCCCACACAGCGGTTCTCAGAGTGTGGGCTGCAGACCCTCAGGGGGTCCCTGTGCCCCTGCGGGGGCCTGTTCTCCTAACCACCCTGATTCAGTCTGTCCTTCTTGCCTGGGTGCCAGGCAGCGCGGTGGACTGCTGGTGTGGGGGAGGGGTCTGGAGTGTTTCCCAAGCACGCTTCTGCAGGGGAAATGCAGTTCCCAGGGGGAACCTCTGATGCTGTAGGGACCGTAACTGATTTCATCGAGTCCCCGCCCGTGAATGCACACCTGACACCTCAAGCGAATGAAGGCAAAGGACAAGCAAGTGCGTGTGGGGAGAGCCCACGGGTGTCAACAGGGGCCAGACTTGATCTTCCCTGTGAAGATGAGAAGTTGGGCAGACGTGTGTCCTGAGCCCCTCCTGACCCTCAGGGGACCCTCCTGACGAGAAGTGAGCTGCTACTAACAGTCTCAAGAATCAGTGTTTCCTTTCACTGTAACAGGATGAAGCTGGGCTGCTGGAAGAGCTACAGAATTCACGAGCCCGTATTTCCCAACGGGGAGGACGCCATGTTGCAAACATCTGGTGTGGACAAGAGCTCCCATCAGCCTGCTATACTCAGTGGGCTTCACCACGGCTATTTCGGGGTCCACACTGCCACGTGAGGACCAGTGGTGGGGCACCAAGAAGTATCTCCACGGTTCTCCAAGACAGCGGTGCAGACACCCTCCCTCTCCCTGATGGGCCAGGTTCCTTTATGTGCCTCTGCGGAATGACGGGCCCCAGAGACAGAGGCAGAAGCAGGTCTGGGATGGCAGCTCGTCTGCTCGGATGGACATTACTGTTAGTTTCCCTTTCTCAGTCTGCACGTCTACTACAGTCAGCGGCGATGACACACTCATACACAAAGTCTCCCGGGGATCAGCAGTGGTGAGAGTGTCAGGTGTTCCCAAGACCCCACCTCCGTGGTGAGCCGCCGCACCATCCCGTGGACGCCACGCCATCCCGTGGACGCCATAAACATGGGGAGTGGTCCTGTGGATCCACAGGGCCCATCTTTGCCCCGGAACAGGAGCTGTCCTCCCCATTACTGTCCCCCAGCCCGGGAAGCCCCTGGAAGTTTCCTCTCCAGGCCCAGATCTGCAGGGTGCTCACCAACCTTCAGCTCCCCCGTGGCCACCTTGAAGACCAGCTCAAGCACGCAGCCCACGGCCAGCCGGGCGGCCCCCGACGAGTGCACCTCGTTCCATATCGTGTCACTGTCCACCTGCCGAGACAAGGGTCCTGCCTGAGGTGGCATCGCGGCTGCCACCCCTGCCCCCACTCCTACAGGGGCTGCACAGTTGGGGGCTTGCCAAGCCTGTGTGCACCGCCTCTGAGATTAAGCACGCTGATGGCGCCACACACCCACGTATTTGAAAATAGGCCACAAATTACTAAATAGGGAAAGAACCCTAAATGCAGCAGGAATGAAACATGCCCTTCCTGAGGGCTCCCTGCTGTCCTTGTAGAGCAATGGCATCATGGTCACCAAGCCCCTCGTCTGTCTGGTTTCGCTGCAAGCACAGGGAGCACTCCCTCTCTGCAGAGGGAAATGCAAGCAAAGTGGGAATTGGGCCTTCCCGCAGGACAGCTG
Source organism: Neogale vison (assembly GCF_020171115.1). Classification (NCBI taxonomy): domain Eukaryota; kingdom Metazoa; phylum Chordata; class Mammalia; order Carnivora; family Mustelidae; genus Neogale; species Neogale vison. The sequence goes on from NC_058093.1 coordinate 45,693,745, forward strand.
GACTTCACGCGGACTCTAAAAGGCCGCTCTGGCTGTGGGACGAGTGTGTTGGCGACAAGAGTGGGACAGGTGTGGGGGAACCAGCCCTCTGGGGCCCTCCTAGGGGGCCACCTCACCTCGGACTGAGAAACGTGTGTGGCACAGACACACCAGGTAATTTGTTTGTGTTGTGGTGTATTTGTTTACTTAGGCACATTAGATTTCTTTTAGAGCTCCGGCTACTGTGGGTGTTAAGGACCGAGAAACTTCAGCAGGCGGTTCTGCAAGTCAGCGGGGGCAGGACTGGAGGGTCCAGATGAAGCACGCCACCCCGGGTGCCAGGTCAAGGGCACCCGGGCACCACTTCCCACTATGGGGCCGCCGGAGGCTCGGCCAGGCTCACGTGCCCTTCGTGGGGACGCACCCAGCCCAGCGAAGGTTCGAAGAGGCCTTGCGTTTACAGGCTGGTTGCCTGTAACACGGAGTCCTCCGAGTCTACGTGAGCGCCCCTCCTTCCCAAATCAACATCCTCTGGGCACTGAACGCTCTGGGATGACAGGGACCAGGCAGCCCCATGCAGAGGTGACGCAGCCAAGCCTGTGCCTGCACAGGTCCGTCCAGAAGCCCACGGGCCCCTGCCCACCTGGCAGAGACACGGGTCATTATGCGGGGCCGACGGATTTCCTGCAGTGAATGCTTGAAGCCACATCTTCAAAGCAAGATGACTGAAAATACATTTATGAGGGGTTCAAGCCATTTCCGGAGGAGCGGTACTCTGTGAGAGCTATTCTTTTCAATGACCAAACCTCTGTGTTCTTTAAATAGCTTCCAAATGTCCAAAGATCGCTCTGCACTTTGCCGACTCTCCCCAGCATTAATATTCAACTTTCAAAGCCTGGCTCTGGTGTACACTGGACTGCTATTCAGGGAAGTAGCCATTCAAACACGACCGTCCTGGGCCAGCTAATTCAGCGGCAGAAACCGCTCGGTAACTTTGAAGGTGACAGTCCCTGGGCAGGAGTGACAGGCGGGGCGGGGGTCCCACCAGCTGCTGCACAAACCTACCTGGATGATTTCTCCCTAGAACGTAAGGATTTTGGGAGGGAGGCTGGACACCCTCTACATGCTTTGATGGCTCTCTGTGCTTGACTCTACGGCAGAAAGGGACCCCGATGTCCTGCCTACAGTGCGTGACCGGGTTCCAGGCTGTCACTGTCCTCAGAAAACCCATCAAGACATCCCAAGGCTTCAGGGCTGGAGTCCTCCAGCGGCTGGCCACTGGCTCCCTGCTGGCCTGGCCCAGGATGGCCGGGGTACAGCCCTGAGTGCCAGGGGCATGAGGCTCCGGGAGGGCCACAGTGGCAGTACGATCGGGCGCTAACGCAGGAGCAGCAACCAGAGGAAAGAGCAAAGGCCAGCTCCATGCTTCCCCACTGCAACACTAGGAACAGGAGGAGGAAATATGGGGCCGCTTCTGCAGATATTTACAAGGGCTGCACCTGGGGCAGCCAATTCTGGGCATATCATGGCCCTCCGGGAGCCACGGAGCTGGGGGCACAGCCCCAGGGTACCCAGAGCCAGCAAAAGGCCAAACCCCTGGCAGGGAGGGGAATCCAACCACACCAAGTCCCCTGAAGGGGAAACTAGGGACCATGAGGAGGTGAGCATAGAGGAAGTTTCTTTTATTTGCTTTGAAAAAAAGTTATAGTGATCCAAAGCCTCTCCTTAGCTCAGTTAAGGAGAAAACGACATTCCAAACTCGAAATGCTAAATCAAAGTAACTTCCAGGAAAAGCGGAACAGCCTCTCCATCCGCGTCACTACCCAGAGCACCCACGCTCCCAACCACACTTTGGCTCCTTTGCTTTCCTGACCCCCCGGGGCGGCCCCCACATAGGGGACACAGTACGCCCCCAGGAGCACTATGCTTCTCCGCCCTCCCCGTACAGGTGATGACGGAAAACCACCGCGAGAGGACCGTCCCTGAAACACGCTGTGGCTCACACGGTCCACTAATTCATCCTCCCAGCTGGCCTTGGTGGGATGTCCCACAATCTCCCTGCTCCGGAGAACGTCTGCGCCTGGATGTGAAGGTGGGGGTGGGTCAGTTTGCAGAGGCTGGGCTCCATGCGGGTGGGGTGGGGGGGCTGCCTGGCTCTAGGCCCTGGGCCTGACTGTAGCTTTCATTTGCAAATTATAAATCCTGCCTTGCCCAGCACACTGGCTGCAGGGCACCCGAATCCAAACCTTTTCAAGTCTGGCCAAAAATTTGCCCCGAATTAAGAGATTGCAGCCTACTTACAATACAAAATAAAATAACTCTAGGGGGCTTGGTGGCAGTATGAGTAAATGCCGTTTGTTCTCTTTCTGACGGGATAATTTTCAAAGCAGTGAGTTTTGTAAAGACTCAGGAAGAAAACAATTTTGTTTCATTTCCATAACAGAATCCAGACCTTGAGCCTCACCCCGCCATCTGTAATTAGGCACGCGCTCTGCCGCTGCACAGCCCCGACCCAGGCAGCCTCGCTGTCCGCGCCGTCTGTCCTGCCTTGCCTCTCCGTGGCTGGCCGCACCCTCGCCTGCGCCACAGAACTTCGAAGAACAGTTCCAGGGGCCTACTCTGGCCCCTCCCTTAACAAGGAACTCTGGCTAGGGCCGCCTGACCTTGGCTGTGCCCTGGCAGGGGTGGATGCCCAGCCTGGGAGCATCCTTCCCAGATCGGCACCCACAACTGGGTTAGGGAAAGCTGGGCACAGAATAACCGGTTTTCCTAAGGGTCTGCCTGAGCAGGTCTGCTTAAGGGCATCACTGCTCATGGAAAAGCAGCAGGCTCAGCCTGGTGAGCAGCTCTGCATACTGCACGTGGCCCGTACTCACCATGGCCCCATGTCCTGAGCTTCAACTGGGGCTTTGGGCCGGCACGGGTTGGGGGTGTGCGCTGGGACCACCCACCCCCTTGCTCTACTGCATGACAGACCCCTGGACTGAGCGACAGGCAGGCTATTTCTCCGTAGGTGAGGAGGGGACCCCACAGACCAGATCTCATTTCCCGAGGTGAGCATGGGGGCCGGACGACCTTCCTGGAGGAGGTGCCCAGGTCTGGCCCCCCAGATGCTCCCAAGCCCCCAGTCCTTTGAAGCCACACGTGGGAGCGTGGGGAGCCCCGCCTGCCAGACCCTGTTTATGGAAAACACCTGGCAGCAATTATCCACTCCTCTGAAAACAGGGCAGAGATTTCTGTGGCCACTGGGACCCCGAGAACAAACAGGACATTATTTACACATTAAAGAAATACTTACCCCAACACCACCGCAGGGCAGCCTGACGAACACGGACGTTAGCGAGCCTGCAGGGAAAAGTACAGCCAAGGTCAGGAGAGCAAGGCCACAGGCACCCCGCCTCCATGGAACAGAGCATGGGCTCTGGAAACAGGGTGCCCACGCGGCGCTTACGGATCATGTATCCACGGACCGAGGGAAAAACTGGTTCCAAGGCTACCAACCCATCACTGTGTGGTCAGCTGCGGGGGCCGCCCCAGTGTTGGGGGTGGCAGAATGGCTCGGGCGGAGAGGAACAGCCCCTGTGGAAAGACCTGGAATTCTCCATGGCCGTAGCACTCTTCTGAGGCATGGGCCCCAGAGGTGAGCCTCTCCTTCCAGCCGGAGCTCACATACATCCCTCGAAACAACCTGAAAGGCTGTGTCCCCAGCACATCTCGCTAACGAAAGTGACCTTGGCTCCTCAGGGAGCAGGCCCACTGGCCCTGACACTCCCGGGTTTCGAGGCTCCGGTGAGCCCTTCAGACACTGAGGGCACTCTCGGGGATGTGAAGAGTGACAGCCCCTCCCCATTTATAAACATTCTGAGTCCACCTGGATGGTATGAAGCTAAGAAACCATGTTGGAGCTGGCCCTCCAGGAGCCCTTCCCCAGCCCGAGAAACATAGAGGCAAGTCCTCTCTCCCAAAGGGCTCAGCCCTGTGCCTTGGGGACAAAAACACGAACTGTCCTCTTCCTCAATGTGACCCTGTGCTGGCTGACAACAGCCTAAAGCTCACCTATCAAAGGGGAGAGTCTCCACTCCCCCCCAAGGGTGACGCTCTGGCTTGTGTGGCTGCTGCCCTGCCAGGGCTGACCCAGGAGGGCCTCTCTGCTGCCTGGCTACCCCCTGATCCCCACACCTTGCCCCGTGGCCCCCAGGCTTCTCCAGGCAAGTTCCTCAAGCCAGCTTCGGACTCTGCGTGTTCACTGGGGGGAAGCCCACTCCCAGCACCTGCCTGATCCAGATGGGCTCCTGCTCTCGATGCTCAGGAATCCCACTGCTGAAGCCCCAGAAGGAAAGGAGTCTTGGGTCCCAGGACCCGGTCTGTGCCTACCTCATCCCAACTCTTGACAGGGACCACACCAGGCTCCAGGCCACCAGGGGCCATGTCGCGCAACAGGCTCTGGCATGCACCCTCCCGCAGCTCCTGTGATGCTCACGTTCGCTGGGGCCACCCCTCCCCCACTGCCTCTGAACAGCCCTCATGCTGCTTCTCCCTGCTCCCCCCACCCCCCAGGCCTCCTCCATGCCATGTCTGGCTGACGGGTCACCGCCTGGATCCATGGCTCCCGCTGCCACGTGCTCACGTCAAATGCTGAGCCCTCGTGTTCACAGCTAGCCCATGGACGCCGATACAGAGAGCTCTGAGCGGATGGGGGGGCTGGCCAGGCAGGAAGCGGAATGCTGAGGAGGGCGGCCCCTGAGGGGCTGGCCCAATTCCAACCGTGACCCTCTGCAGGGGGCCAACAGGAGGGAGAATACGTGCTGGGAGGCAGGTCCGGGGCAGGAGAGGGCAGAGCTGCCAAGCTGCTGATGGTCCTGCTTTGTCCCGTGTCCTGACAGGGGCCTTATGGCCTAGGGCATTGACTGAAGCTCGGTGAGCAGTCCTGATAGGCCCAGCCTTGCAAACGTGCCTGGCCCCACGTGGCCCCTGGCACCAGGGCTAGTCTCATGACTAATGTCATGGACTTCTTGTGTCATGGACTTTCCCGACACGGGAACGTGGCACTTTCTCCCAGGTAACTTCCAGGTCCGTGAGGAGGACTTTAGACACATCTGCCCAAGACGAATGGAAAAGAGCTTCTGCGAAGACACTGGAGTTCTGTTTTTTTGAAATTAGAGTCAATACCGTCTACATAACGTAAATCATCTAGATACCTGACTTGGCTCATTATCGAGCAACCAAAGATCAAAACAGTGAGGAAAGGTGAGCTCTCAGGCCCCCCCGGGCGGGCGGTAAGCAGGGAGCTCTGCACGGAGGAACAGTTCTAAAACAGCTCCCATGGCCCGTGGTAGTGCAGCTCCTCTCACTGGCCTCTGGCCTCTGGCCCTTTCTGGCCTCCTGGGCTTTGGGACCTAGGTGAGGCCACATCTGTCCAGGAAAAGACGGCAGCTGAGGCACGAAGGGCCACCGTACTTTTCCCATTATGGCAGCTGCTGACAGGCGTGCTGGGAGGCCCGCGGGTGTAGGGAGGGCACTGGTGTTTCCTCACGTCGTCGTGCCTGGAGTACAGGGCTCTTCTCTCGACCCTTCAGAGCATCCCCAGGCACCACTCAGCCACCTGACCAGGCCCTGTTTCCAGGTGACTGCCATCAGGAGACACACCCTGACCCCAGGGAACCGTGAAGGCTGGGCCCCACACACCTCCGGTGCATGCAGCCCTTGTCAGCCCAGCCGTGCGGAGGGGCATGACCTCAGTGACCATGCAGACCTTCTCGGTAACCGCTTAGAAATTTGTGGATTCCATGAAAACAGGAGGGCAACTCACACAGCAATGTTCAAATGCCCTATTAGGGTTGTTAGCAACACCTGAGATCATCGCCAACTTTACTATGTCTGGACCAGACAGTAGAACTCCTGGTTAGGACAATCTTCAAACGTTTAAAAACCAGTCTCAGGGGGAGAGAAGGTAACCGGTTAGGTGTCCTGTTAGCCACGGGAAAGGGGTTTTAAACAGTGGTTAGTAGAAAAGAAAGAGGAAACAATGATTCGGGATATCCTTGCTGTAAACCACATAAACATACGTGTTCTTCACAACAGTGAAATGAACATGAAACACACTCCAAGGCCGTGTCTGGGCCAGGGGAGAAATAGCGAGGAGAATCATGGGAAGACATTTCGGCACAGTGGCCAGAAACAGGAGAGGGGGCTTCAGGGACCAGTGATGTCGGCCTGACCCGAGAAGGGGCAACCCTGTCACTGACCCGGGCCCAGGAGGGGCCGATGAAGTCAGCTGCTAGGAAAGCTCCGGGCCCTACCTGCCTCACACTTCCCTGAAGGCCCCATGGGCACTTGTCTCTCGTTCCTCATCATCTGTCTTCAACCAAGTCTGAAACTACCTCCGAGACCCAGTCCGTTCTCCGGCTGGTGTGCTCGAGCCCGCCTCTCCCAGCAACATGGAAATGGGTTATCCTCTCTCCAGCTGACTTCTCAAGTTCAGAGGACACAGGGGCAAAAGGCCTCTTGGGGGCGGCTGGAGCGCCACGCGGCCTCCGGCACAAACACAGGAGGAGGACCTGAACTGGAGAGAGCCCTGCCACTTAGAATGTGGGTGGGCCACGGACGCTGCACAGTGTGCTTGGGACAGAACCCATGTTGGTGCCTCGGTGACAGCGGACACTGCTCTTGGCCATGAGACCACCTGGCCAGGTCCTGGTGACCCTGAGGTTGGGCTTCCTAGTCCTGTGCCTTGGCAGCACTGATGACACCACGGGGCCCAAGGGCTCCTCTCCCGTGCTGGAGAACCCTCCAGGCAGCCAAGATGTTGCCATGGCAAGAGTGGCATTTCCTGACGGGTCATGCAGGACTCTGGGGAGTGGGCCTCCTGCACCCAACCTCCTGGCTCAGCTCCGCCCGAGGCTGCTTACCTTCTCCCCACTGTCTGCGTCCTTGAAAGCTCCTTTCTAAAACCATCTGGCCCCCCGCCAGAGAGCCTTTCCTCTAGGCCCAGCTGGCACCTGTCTCATTTCTGGACATTTTCTGCCAGGTTCCCACCTTTTTGGCCCATAACCTCCAGGCCCTCCACCAGCTACTTGCCCTCCCGTAGCCATGGCCCCATTCTTCAATCTCCCCACCCTCTAAGTCCTGCTCCATGACGGCTGGGGGGAGGGCCCTGGGCAACCCCTCCCCAGTCCCCTTGCAGCTGCCGTTTTTGGGGCATGCTGCAATCCACATGGTAAAGACTCCGGGACCTAAGGCACAGAACACTCCAGTCCACCTGTGTCCACAGGGAGCTGGGACCTATCTCCTGCCTCTGGCCAGCTGTCCCCACACTTTTCCTTATGGTTTCATCTCCCGTGTTATACCCTAAACAACGGCTGGGCTTTGCAAAATCTAGTAGTGAGCACAAATCCTATGTGAGCGGAGAACAAAAGTGTCTCTGGGAGGCAATGGGTCCCATGACAGGACAGGCTGGAGGGGGTTTCCGGCTCACACTCTGGGTGGGCTACAGACCAGATCCGCAACATGGCCAGGGTGGTGAGTGGCTCTGTATGTTCTTCTGAGCACTCGGTCTCAGCCCCACTTTCAGGGATGGAGGTCTTGGGTGCCAGCAGTGAGCCCCCAGCCAGTGCATGTGGCAGGGCCTGGAAGGGGCAGGAGGAAGCCTGGAGAGCCAGAAACAGGCCCACAGGTAGGCTCTCAGCCACACTGCTCTGGTTGCTTCTATGTGGGGAACAGGGTTGCCTCCTGGACCTGCCTTTGCCATCCCAGGGGGCCTGACTTCCGTGACCACCAAGGAAAGCTCCTACACTGCCCTTCTGGTGCCCACTGCGGCGGGGGGAGGGGTGCATTACAAGGTGGGAGACAGGTCAATGAGGGTACGGCCCTTGGGATGGAGTTGGCACCTTATCAAAGGACCCCACCAGGCTCCCTCCCTTCAGCCCCCAGGGAGGACACAGTGAGGCCTTGCGATCTAGAAGAGCCTCCACCAATTGGGCGGCACCCCAATCCCAGCCTTCCAGCTGCCAGGAGTGTGAGCAACAGATTCCCGCCGTGGACAAGCCTCTGTCTGCACGGTTGGTCATGGCAGCCGAACGGACGCGGCAGGGTTGGCTCTCTAGCCCGTGGCCCAGCATGCACCCTCTGAGCCTCCCTCCGCACTGGTATGGTATGTCCTCTGGGAGCCCAGAGCAAGGATGTCTGAGGGCATGGCTTCTGCTCCTCCTTGCCCTTCCTGGCTGGGCCACAGCTTCAGGCCAGGATGAGTCTCTGCCCAGCACTGGTGTTGTGGGGCATTCCCCTAGAAGCTGGCGCACCTCACCAGGTCCCCGCTGTTCCAAGTCTGTCCCTTCTACTCCTCAGAGGGCTGGGCGGTGCAGCTCACCTGGTGGTTCTGGGATTGGCTCCTAATGGCTCCAAGATGTTCTCTTCCCTTCCTTTTGGTTTCCCTGGGAGCCCCCGGGTGCCAGACGCTCCTTTTTTCTCTTCCTCCCGTGTTCCAGAGGACTGATTGCACCTACCCCAGCCTGGGACTCTCTAGTCCCTCAACGGTGTCTGATGGGACTTTCTTGAGCGCTCTGGGTCTCCTCCCTCCTCACTGCTCTTGTCCACATTACGTGGCTGTAGTGGCTCCTCTCTTTCAGGGTAGTGAGACAGTTCTGGTTTCCTCTGGTATCCTCCATCTTGCCCAGAGATCTGTCCTCGGAGCTGCCCCGTTTCAGACTCACTTTCCCCTGAGAAGCGCTTCCCCGGGCGTGGATAATCCTCAGGCTTCTGTTCCTCAGGCAGAGGCCTAGAAGCCACTGGGAGTTCCAGGCACACAGGGGGCTTCTGAACTGTGGGTTCCCTGCTGGGCATCCTCACGTCAGCTTCTGCTATACTGGTCACGCTCTGAAGTGGGGTCTGGACTGTCTTCTAGGGGGCAGGGTCTGCACGAGGGGAGCCCAGCAGGGAGCGGAAGCGGGAGGCGGGCTGGTGCCTCGCCCTGCTCTGTTCCTGACATCCATTCCGGCCAGGGAGCCCTTTGCCCTTTCTGTCCAGGGTGTGGGAGGGCATGCCTCTCAGGACCTCTGGCCCAGCCCCTGGTCTGACCGCTCCCTACCCTCCAGTCTTGGCTCAGGGTCTCTGCAGTGGCCAACCCCAGCCATCTGAGTCTGTGGGTGCCATCGGTGGTTTCTGTCCGCAGTGCTGGAGGACACTTTGTGGCACTTGCTGCCCACTTGCTCTCTCTCCAGCCTCCAGGCTCTCCTGCCACTGGGGCCCCTCCCGTCTACCGGAGCAAGTGGTGATGTCTTTCAAAAGCCTGGTTACTACAGGGCAGTGGAGCTGGGAAGCAGCACAACCGGCCACCCGAGAACAGAACCCACAGGTCTCCTCCTGGCCACCAGCTCCATATTCTCCACAGACAAGGGCCACTGCCACTGTGTGGGGCAGCTCTGTGCTAATGGGATTTCCAGCACAAGATGAGCTCCCTGTGGCAGCGCGCGGTGACAGAAGGAGTGAAAGAGGGAATGAACGAGTGAATGCACACCCGTGTGAAGGGGCCCACGCACATGGTGGGATCACCCCACACAGCTTGAGTGGAGGCCCCAGAGACACAGGAGAAGGACCGGCCCCCCCAAGTACCTGCAGGTTCAAGGTGGCCGGGAGGCAGGGGTGAGAAGTGCCAGGGAAGGGCCGTGAGTGCGGTGGGGGTGGGAGTGGGGGGGTCCTGTGCCCAGGTGCCCAGGGGCCCAGGGGCCCAGGGGGCCTGGAGGCTTCCGACTCGCACTGCTGAGACTCCCGCTGCACCGCCAGCAGCGGATGCCCGTCGGCAATTCCCAGCTGCCAGGAGGCCTTGCCAGCCAGCACAGAGCCCCAGACCCTGCAGAGAGCCATCTCTAGGCTGACCCTCTCCTCTCCCAGATCCAGGTTCACAGCAAGCCCAGAGCTCAAGTACCCCTACCTCCATCGGCCTCGGGTTGCGACGCTGTTATAGGACGTTCTGCCAAACCACTGGTTTCACTGTTTCTAGAGCATGTGGCGGAGCTGGGCACGAAAGCAACCGGCCCGGGTAAGGCTGCCCCTGGGACCCTCCTCCAGCCCGCAGCTTGGTACCTGGTGTGGGCGCCTCGAGGAGGGCCGTCCCTGCCTCCGCTGCAGCCACTACAGCCGCCACTGCCACCACTGGGGGCCGCAGACGGGACCGGCGGGCACGGGGCTGGAAACACCACCTTGGGTGGTAAAGGTAAAGAAGGACTTGAAATACCTAGAAGTTTCTTACTGTCCAGTTTCTGCCTGTTGAGGGGGTTTGTGCCGTAGAGCAGAGCATGCGTCTCCGAGTGCACCGTCTGCAGCTCCTCCAGCGTGGCCTTCCGTCCGCGGATGCACTGTGGGGACAGACGAGAGTGGGTGTGCATGTCCCCCCATGTCTTTGGGGCCCACAGTCAGCAGAAAGCCCTTCCTGCGAGAACCGTCACCCCAAAGGAAACTGCATCTGATACATACACGGGCACAAAATTATTTGGTTCTTGCAAGATAAAAAGTAAACAGCACCCAACACATTATAGAAATATTCCGAAGATGTTCTAGAGATTTACACTTTAATTGTTACTTGGAAAAACAGATTTTGACAGCTAATTCCAGCCCCCGATGCTTTCACCTTCCCTGTCATCCAAATGATCAGGCATCAAATTGCCACTTTGCTTTCCAGCTGCTGAGGTCTCCTCTTTGATTGGGTGGGGGGCCTGCTGCACGTGGTGGGGGGCTGCTCTCTCCATGCCCGTGGGCACACAGCCAGGCCTGCATGCCCCCGAGTCCTGGGAACAAGCCCCTTGCTGCGATCCGCCCTGGGCCTGAAATCAGCGGATTTAGCTCTTCATTTGCGTGTCTGTCCACATTTTCCCTTGCTTTGGGGAGGCCTCATGTCAAGGCTGCACAGTGATTTCCACATTTCCCCAGAAATTAACATAAAATCTATTTGTTAGTTGGGCTCTGCTTATTTAAACTTTTAAAGAGAAGGTGGTTTATGGCACAAGATTAAAGCTAACAGTTCACGCTGACATGACTTTCTGAGAGCAACGGTCACATGGGAGTCGCCTACGTGACCGTGGAGGCCCTGCTGATGGTAGTCCAGGGGCTGCTCTTACTCCCTGCCACCTTGTGGAGGACCTGGAACTGTTTACGGGTGACAGCTTCCCAGGGGACGCCCGTGGACACAGTAGGGAAATGAGAGCAGAGGGAGATGCTGTGGGGTCGCTGTGGCTGGGTGTCTGCCAGCCTGGCCTCCTGGCGTGGACAGGGCTGTGAGTTCCATGCCCTCCATGGCCACGCTGGGCCCAATGCAGCAGCACGGGGAGGGGAGCCAGGCCCGGGAGCTCCCACACCCATCCGCCAGGTCAAGAGGCACGGAGGCCTGGGCCTTCCCATGGCCAGTCCCGCTAACCTCTCTGTGGTCAGGGCCAATTCCTGCCACCACGTCCAGCACCCAGGCCCTGTACTCAGCCTCCTCAGGGCCCGCATGGGAGCCTTGTGGTGGCCAAGGACACCCCATTCCCTCAGGCAGAGTGAAGCGGGAGGTACACCCTGAGGTCATTGTCCCCGCCCATCGAGGACAGCTGGCTCTGCACCCCTGGGGTACCACAGGGAAGCTTCACGAGTCACCCAAGCCACTTCCCCACCATCCTGCTGACTCAGGTCTGACCCCGCGTCCAGCAGACCCCTCTCCTCCTCGGTGTTCTGGTCTGTAGTTCGAAGATCCCCCACAGCCCCTGGTCAGGGAGAGGGTGGCACTTCCCGCCTTGGGGGCCCAGGAGGGCAGAGGGATCCGAGGTTCTCATTCTCTCTAGATGTGCTATTTCATCTTCTCAATCCTGTTCGTGTCTGTTCTTCTGGAAGGAGAAGCTCTCCGAGAGGCCCCTAGGCCGAGAGGCCCCTTCTGGGAGGGGCCAGAGGGGAAAGAGCAGGTCATGTGCAGAGGGCGGGAGAGAGCTCTGAAGGCGGGGCAGGGCCCTGGGTTGGTCCTGGGTGGCACAAGGCACAGAGGACACCAGGGCATTGTAGAGTTCCTTGTAGGGGTGTCTGCCTGGGCAATGCTGCCCCCCAGTGGCACAGCCTCTGGCCAGACCCCAGAGCAGGGGCCCTCCTCCACTCCTTGCCAGTCGCACAGGGTCCTGTCTGCCCCAGAGGGCATCGCAGGGCAGGACGGTGGACCCAGGTTCCAGGCCCCTGCCCCCTTCGAAAATCGCACATCACCATAGAGCCAGTGAAGATGGGGTCACGGGAACCACAATGACTTAAATTACACGGTATCTCCGCTTCTGTCTCCCACCCGTGCCTGCTCGGGCCCTGGTGCAGGTGGGCCCGGGGGGTTTTAAACTGTGGGCATGAACAGTGTTCACCAGCTGTGGGGCTCTAGCTTTCCTGGGGCACTGTGTGAGCCAGCCCATGTCAGCCCACGTCCCATCCCCGAGTCCATGTGAGAGGCACACGGCGGAGGCCAGCCGCCGATGCCTGGCAGAGCTTGTGTGAGGTGGGTGCCGTCAGGCCCCTTCACAGAGAAGGGCTTGTCCTGAAACCTGGGGCTCCCACTCTTCAAGCACATGCTATGGGCAGGGCCTGCCGTCTACGGAGCGTGGTGTGCCCCGCCAGCCAAGAGCTGTTGGGTCACTCTGTGGAAACGCTGCCCTACCCCCAGGATCAAGGGACCTCAGAATGCTGCTCAGGGCGGGGGTTCTCCTGCCTTCTCGGGCTGGGGTGCCACTGCAGCCAAATGCAGGGCCGAGTGAGTTCCAGACCCCAGCCTTCCTTGTGCCGAAGGTGGGGGTACCACCATTACCGGACCACAGGGAGATGGAGGACCAGCCAGAACCTTCTCACCGGGCTCAGAGGGTGCTATGTGCACAGGCACATTCTGCTTCCTTCACTGCCTGCCATCGTGGAGGGCCCTGACTTTTGGAGAAGCCCTCAGCAACCCGAGGCTCTTCCTACGTCCTCCAAGCAGCTTTTGGAAATAGGGAAGGGAATATTCCAAGAAGCCAACAGGACAGACTTCCCATGGGCCTCCAGATGTTACCCTTGTGTCAGAGGTCTGCCAACAGCTGGGCTTGCATCCCAGGCACCCAAGGAGAGCACGGCCAAGAAAGGGTTACTCCAGGGACTCGACCAGAAGGAAGACCAGTCACGGTGGGATTCAGAAAGTGGGCAAGGGCGGAAACAGCTAACAGCATACGGAAGGGGGCAGGAGGATAGGAGGCAAGAGGACAGGGGAGCAAGAGGATAGCGGGACAGGAGGATGGGGGCGGCAGGAGGACGGGGGAGGCAGGACAGAGGCTGGGAAGAGGGGAGCTGGGCATGTAGGCTAACAGCCCTGGGCTCCGTGGGTCCCCTCGCACGTGCCCAACATCGTGGTGGCTGTGCGGCCTGCTCCAGCACAGAGCCCTGCAGGCCTGCAGGGGCCAGGCTTACCTCACATTTGCCCCGGAGGCCAGTCTCCTGCAGCCGAGACCAGATGCTCTGGATCCTCCCAGCGTGCTCAGGGTGGCTGGTGGTGCTCCCGCACGCACACTGGTGCTTCAGCATCAGCGTGTCGTACACGAGGCCTGCAGCGGACAACGCAGCAGCCACGATCAGAGCGGCTGGCAGGGGTCCTTGGCTGCCACCCACCTGCCCTCAGACAGCGGCCCGGCGAGACAAACCACTACGTTCCTAGGAGTGACAGAGCGGCCTTTGGTGCACTAGGACCACTTGTCAGAAAACTCCCAGTGTGCCAGAGGCCAAGGGGAGCTCCCGGGAACGGAAGGAGACACGGTTGGCTGCTCATGGCATGTGCCCAGGGATTCCTGGGTAGGGGGAGCAAGTCAAGAAGAAAGAGGTGAAAAGACACCCCACGCCACTCCCTGTGCCCTCAGCTTGGGGTGCCCATGGGTGCCCTCCAAAACTCAGCTTTTAGTCCCAGATCCCAGTCCCTCTTGTCAGGGAATAGCCTCTCTATGAAGCCGTGTGCTGGGCCGAGTCCTATCTGAGCTTCTGGGGCTCAGAAGAAAGATGAGACTCAGTTCCTACCCTGAGAACCTTCCAGAGTGACTGTGACAGTGTGAGCACACATACAAATAGGCAAAACCAGGGTATTCAAAATTGGCACAGAAAGGACGTCACCAAGTCCAGGAACTTGCAAGTCCTGTCCTTGGGGACAGGGCAGAGCTGCAATGCGCGCTGGTGCCCCTTGGGGAGATATGGCAACTGGGTCACCCTTGGGGGGGAATCGTGGCTGGGCTTTGCTGCGCAGGGAATGGGGACCCCGCCCCCTGGACCAGACTGGTTGAGGTCATAGCTAGGAAGATGCTGCAAAGGGGGAGGGAAACTGTGTGTCTGGAGGCAAGGCTGGAGGAAGGGGGAAGGGCAGGCGGGGGCCATGTGCACCCCTACAGCTCCCCCTAGGACACACCCATGTCCTGTGCCCCTCCCACAGTGTGGGAAGTGACTGTGGGGCCCACAGGGCATTTGCCAGGAGGGGTGTCCATTGCCCCTGCTGCAGCACTGTTTGCAGTCCCCTTACACATGCTCCCCGAGGGCCAGGTGGGTCTCCGTGAGCAGGCATCTGTGCCAACACCTGCTCTTTCCAGCCCACAGAGGTGGGGATATTGTGTGAGCACTGTCACCAGACCCACCATGTCAGAGGTTGGGGATGGGGGTGCCATCACTGACCACAGGGGAGTGGAGCTGAGGCCACGCTGGACGCCTGGTCTGAGAGGGCATCAGTCCCAGTACCATGCCCTCAGTCCCCGGGTGCTGGGGGAATTCTGGGTATATCAGCAAAATGCAGTGAGGCAGAGTGGACATGTGGTAAAAAAGATAGGTGGTCAGGGGAGGCTCCTGGGACCCAAATGCAGAAACTCACCACCAGTGCACAGAAGACACGTACACACGAGAGGCTGTTTGGTGGTTTGTAATGGCAACATATACCTATCTCTGCGTATATGCATGTGTATACAGAGCACATGTGCACACGCGCTTAAGCAACCCAGATGCCCGTCAGTGCAACGAACATGGCATTGTCACGTGGCTGGAACTTCCCAGGTGACAGCATATCACTTCCGCGATGGACGGGACCCTGGGGACGAGTCTGCAGAGCTAGGGTACAGCGGAGCCAGCTAGGACACCCTGCAGGATGCAAGGCAGCTCTGATGATGAGCTGCGTCCGGGTGCATGGACACCCCAGGACGGGGCAACCCCAGGACAGGGTGCAGGGGCTAACAAAAAACACACGAGGACCACTGAGCCCTGTCTGCATGAAATAAATGACATCTGTGTCCAGCTGTCCATCTGGCTCTGCAGAGAAACAAATCTGGAAGATTTAAACCACACTATTACTGTAGACTACCTCTGTGGGATTAGGAGCAATGGTCAATTTCTACATATTTTCATTCCATTTGTTCTCTTTATAATGAACTCATACTGGTTTATACATTTTTTAAAAAGTAACAATGCAGACGAGCCAAGATAGTACATCAGCAGAAGAGGAGTCCCCTGGCCGGGTCCCCCTGGGCAGCATGCAAGCAAGAGGGCCCCCGGGGGCCTTCTTGGACCCCATGGTGGGCACATTTTACGTGGCACTTTCCTGCTGTGCCCACAGGAACAGGGGTCTCTCTCAGGGACGTGTCCACCTCAGGTCTCCTGATTCTGCCTATGACCCTCTGCGGCTTCCTGGTGTTCTTTCTGGAAAGCCCTGGTTTAATTTCTGGTTAATTACAAATGATGATTATCTCTTTCAACAGCTAGCAGAGAGAGCTTAGCCATATCTGGACACCATGTTACGGTGGGCAGAAAAATAGGATGTCTTGTACTTTGTCCTGTTACAGGGCTGCCGAAGGAGGAGGAAACCATTCTGTGTTTAGAGCACTTTCTCTTCCTCTGTCTCTGGCAAGAAGTATGAGCCAAGAACCATCTGCAGAGCGTCCTGCTGGCCTCTGTCCCGGGCCCGCTGTGGCTGGGCTGCAGGGACCACCTGACTCAGAGCGGGGAGCCTCAGACCCACCTACACAATTCTGGTCCCTGACTGCAGGGGTGTCACTCTGTAGGCAGGTTCCTCAGGGCTCCTGCAGGGTGGGGCAGGGAGGGCACGAGGCAAGAGCCTGGGGGCAGCTGGGCCATCCTTACACCAAGTGGCCTCACCCACACAGGCTACCTGGGCCACGTGGGCAAGACCCTTGCATGGAGGTTTGGTTCACAGAGCAGCTGAGGAGAGAGGACACGCTCACTGTCCCTGCTGCACACAGACGGGAAGCCACACAGTCGGCCGGCCACGCTGGCCCACCAGAGGGCAGTCTCTGGAGGGAAAGGATTCTCTAGCAAAGGGGAAGTGGGCTTTGGCGCCCATGAGAGACCACAGCATCATGGGGAGGGTGAGTGGGAAGGGCGCCTCAGTGACTGACACAGATGGTCCCCCAGCCAGGGGGCGGGCCAGGCGAGGGCACAGGTGGCTAGCTCTCGGACCCATGCAACCCCTAGCCTCTGGATGGCGCAGCCCCAGAGTGGGCCTCCCGTGTCCACTCCTGCCGTGAGCCAGTGTCACCTGTGGGTGTCAGCTGGCCAGTCAGACGGGGTTGCCCCAACCCCACGCCCTCTGTGCGCATACCTGTGGTGAACCTCGGTTTGGCGGGAGGCTCCTGCACAGACATGGGGAAGGTGGCCGATGCTGGGGAGGACTGCGCCCGGGAGAGAGGCCGGTGGCCGCCGAAGGACACGGGGATGCCCGCGGCCTCCATGGATGCCTGGTAGTTCCTCAGCTGGTGGATCCGCTGCTGCTCCAGGAGGAGGGCTTGCTGGGGGCAGAGAAGACACGGGTGTTGGTGGCTTCCAGGAAAGCTCCCACCTACCAGCTGCAGAGCTATGTGGTCCCTTCCTGCAAACCACATGCCCGTTTGTTCACTGGCATGTGGCATGTGGCTCGAAGCATGTCAGGGCGGCTGGTCGGGATGGGCTGCCTGCTGCCCACGGAGATTCCCCCGCCTACAGGCAGCCCTCCTGGGCCAGTCTGCTGCTGTCTTGCTTCAGACCAAGAGGACCT
Source organism: Neogale vison (assembly GCF_020171115.1). Classification (NCBI taxonomy): domain Eukaryota; kingdom Metazoa; phylum Chordata; class Mammalia; order Carnivora; family Mustelidae; genus Neogale; species Neogale vison. The sequence continues at coordinate 45,710,750 of NC_058093.1, forward strand.
GATCTGCATGCCCAAAACGCACGTGAAGAGCACATGGTGTAAACGCTGACTCTTCCATTTGGTGCCACGGTCTGCTCCCTGGCCTCTCCCCATCCCACAGCTCCCCACTCCAGGGCAGAAAGACTGCAGATGCAGCAAAGAAATGTCTTGCTCAGGTTCCAGATGCCCGGGGCCCTGCTGGCCGGTTTTGTGGCCAGGGAGGGGATGCGCGCGCCGCTCAGAGGAGGTGGGGACCCAGATGGACAATGCCCAGGATGTTAGCAGCTTTTCAGCTAAAATAACCAGGGGAAAAGGAGGTGAATTCAGAAATAGTTTTTTGCGAAAAACTCTTTTTCAAAAATTGTGTTTCTATGGGAAGAGCATAATACCACAGGGACCTAAAACAAGCAGTTTGGAAACTAAGGGAGCTCAGGTGTGAAGAGGCAGTTTGGCGCTCGGAGCAGGGACGGCCTCCTTCGAATGTGGCTCGCGGGTGCCACCCTGAGCTCGCACGGCTCTTCTCTGCCCTGGCCACAGGCCAGTGGGGAACCACAGGAGGCTCCAGAAGGGGTGTGGAGGAGTGGGAAGTGCTGGGTGGGGCCTGGAGCCCCCTACTGAGGTGCACGTCCCTGTGAGGGGCAGAGGGGAGCCCGCCCAGAAGGGCCCCGAGGCAGCAGGGGCCGGGCTTACAGGGAAGGCCTCCCCGGAACGGTGAAGGCACTGTGGGTAGCAGCCTAGGTGCCAGGGAAGGCACCGCTCCTCCACGATCCTGGCCTTTGTTTCCGTGAACAGATCTTGTCCTTTTGCAAGACGACAGGGCCCATAGCAGCTGCACAGGAAGGGAGCCTCTCAGCCCCGCTGCCTGATATTCCTGCCTTCAGGAAGCGGAGTCAGGGCAGAGCAGAGAGGGAGAGAGTGGACCTAGCTGCCCGAAACCGCCTTCCCGTGCTTCTGCTGATGGAAGCCATACTGTGGGGCTCACACTCACTGCCACAGGCACCGGACTCTGCCTGACAGCGCCTCTCCCTGACGTCCGGTTTCCAAAGCATCAGCGGCCTTGGCTTGTGCTTACAAGGACCACCACATTCCCAACAGGGAGCTCTGCTCATGATTTTTCAAAGAATACAGAAACTAGGTGTCTCTACTCACTGTCTTGGGGTTATAGCAAAATAACACTTTTTCTCTAAACAAATGCCGATCACTTTATCTAATCTGCAAGACCAGCCCTGAATGTTCACTTAAGGCTGTTCCAATATCCTACAAGTATCCTGATAATGCACTGAATTCCACATAGGCGCTCAGCAAGGCCCGCCCACCACCCCAGGAGCAAAACCCCACACAGGTAGGCTCCCAGGACGGCCAGATGGGCTCAGAAAAGCATAGTCAACACCGGCTGCCTGCAACATCCCGCTCTGGGCCGCGGGAGCTACTGTGCCCATACACAGCTCTGCTCCTGAATGAACATTATGATCAAATCCTGCGTCCTGGGTACCCCTGGATCTTGGGCCCTGCTGGCCAAGAACAAGCAGCCTCCCTGGGGCTTCCGGCTCCCTGGCTGGCTGTCTGAGTGTCCTGCAGATATGGCAGTTTTACTTTCCACTAAATTGATAAATCATTCATCAGATTTATTCATCAGTCTCTTGTGAGTTTGGTTAATATGTGTCAGTGCCTGGGACTGGGTGTCTGTGTCACTGTTTTTTCAATCTATAAAGTTGGTTAGTACTGCTCTTGGGCCCCCAAAGACCCTGCCTACCTTTTTTTTTTAAAGATTTTTATTTATTTATTTGACAGAGAGATCACAAGTAGACAGAGAAGCAGGCAGAGAGAGAGAGGAAGGGAAGCAGGCTCCCCGCTGAGCAGAGAGCCCGATGTGGGACTCGATCCCAGGACCCTGAGATCATGACCTGAGCCGAAGGCAGCGGCTTAATCCACTGAGCCACCCAGGCGCCCCCCTGCCTATCTTTTTGATCAATTGAGAAATCAATCTACCTCCTCCCACCTTTGATGATTACGCCAATCCTACTATCAGTCGGATTTATGTGAACCTACAGTTTTTACATCTGAAAGACAGCAATCTCTAGGGACTCTGGGGCTGGCATTTGGCTGGGTTATAGGCGCACGGATAGCCATAGTGGACAGAGGGCCAGTAACATCCAGTATTACTAAGGTCAAATAGACTTCAAACCGCAGCCTCATATACCACCCAGGGATGGATGGGCAAAGATGCGGCCAGGCAGGAATGGGGGGCTCTGCAGCATTCACAGACTGCTAGCCACAGAGCGCTGGCCCTCAGGGAACATGGGCCACTGTCTGAGGGCCCATCTTGACCCTGTGTCCTGCGCCTGTCTGTCCTCTCCCACCTGGCCTGGCCTCAGCCAGCACGGTCACCTGTCTGAAGAGCAGCTCCTGCTCCGTGGGCTGGCGCTGGCCAGACTCCGAGTCCCGCGGGGGCTCTGCCTCCTCCTCGTCACTCTCGATGGGCTCCTGCTTCACCTGCACCCCAGCCAGCGCATGCGGCTCCTTCTGCCCTGACAGCCGGTCCAGGTAGGGCTCCTCCAGGAGGGCCTGGTGCTCACGAAGCTCCTCCTCGGTCTCCTCGGGGTGGCTCTCGGGCTGCCGAGCTGGCTCGCTCTGTTTGGGGATCATCTATAAGGCAGAGGGAAGGGAAGAGGGCGACAGGGATGAAGGGACAGTAGAGGGGCATCACAAGGTCCAGATCTCAGAGCAAAGGGATAGACGACCCCAGGGGGGTGCTGCAAACCCCAAGCTAAGGCCCATAGCCTGGGCACTGAGGGAGTCTGCCCTACCCGGGGAAGGACAGCCCTGCGCTTGCTGTACATCTGTGAAGGAGGGGGCGGGTGGAAGATGTCCGGCCGGGCTGTGCTGCCCTGTGGAAGGTGGGAGCAGCTGAGCACCTGCAGGCTCACGGGAGGGGGCCACGCAGCAGCCTGCACACAGTCTGTGGGTCTGGCCCCAGGGCAGGCGTGGGGGAGCAGGGTGCCGCGGCCACTGGAGGTGACCCTGCGTGGAGGTCACCGGTCCTTCTGCTGACCCAGTGGAGGGCTCCATGGGGCCTCGGAGCTGACCCAGCAGAGGCGCCCTCCCCCAAACAAGGAAATCATGGCCGTGGGAGCTTATCGGATACACTTTGTGGTGGCAGGTGCCAAACTGTGCACATGTAAGTCCCCTCAGGAGCTCCACAAATGTGGCTGATGGCTTGTGACCCACCAGCCATGCTGTGAGTTGCCCCAGGATGTGGAGGGGCTTACTCCCATTGGAGGGACCCTGGTGGGGCCCGGGGAGGGTGCTGATGGCATTGGCACCCTCTTGGAGGCCTGGGACTGGGAGGAGTGTCTGCCCCATCCCCATGGCATTAGTTCATCAGCAATGGAGGCAAACAGGCGGATTTCTCCGTCGGGATGGAGCTGGCTGCCCATTGACCTCAGCTCGCCTCCTGCTTCTTCCAGGAGCAATGCCGGGTGGGATTAGAGCCGAATGTGTCAAAGTCCCAGATGGTTCTGTTTAATGCCCTGCGGTGCTCACTCCTTCTTCTTGTGTGTTTTGTGTGTCAGCCTGGGCTGGGAGTGTGGGTCCCTCCCTGCGGCCCCAGGAAGGTGCTGCAAGATGGTGAAAGCTCAGAGGCGGGGGAGCAGGTGGAGTGGGAACAGGGACCCACGTGCTCCCAGAGCGAGTGTCCCTGGCTCCCTCTCTGGCCTTCTCAACTTCCTCAGTAGATGAGGGCATCTGAGCAGCGACCTCCAGGTCCCTCCAGAGGACTTAGGATGCTCTGGGCTTCCGTGAGTGCCAGCTCGGCCCTGTGAGGCATTTCCGGAGCTGGGAAGGGCCGGCCCCACTGTCCTGGGAAGCGCTGGGCAGGAGCAGGGGCACCTGAGTGGCCACTATCTCCCTGGAGCTCGGCGCCCATCCCGAGGTGTGGAGAAGCTCCAGCAGGGGGTCTTGGCCTCCAGGTGGTGGTACAGAGGGAGTCAGGTAAAGTCGAGGCCACAGTAGCGGCCTCCCGTGATGCCGAGTGCACGTTTCACCACCGGCCATGTCCACGGGGGTTCTGGCTCCACCGCCATACAGCCTCCTTACGGCGTGGTGACAGGCAGAGGTCTCCCTGCGCCTGCGAAATGCGGTTCTGCATCTGTCAGCCAGGTCATGGGCTCGCTGCTCTGCAGAGCTGGTTCGGGGGTGAGGCTCCTACGGGCAAACGCAGCCGCAAACTGGACACACAACCAGCTCGCTGTCCTCCTTTGGACCTTTGGCGCCCCTTTTACTGATGATGTGCAGACAAATGCAGGTCCACAAGGCCGGACTGCAGTTGGGGCCAGTATGGGAGTTCATTGGACATGCTGGCGGTCTGCCCACCCAAACACAGGGGCCTGAGGTCTCGGGTTCACAGCCCAGCCGCCGCAGGACTCCAGCACTGTGTGGTGCTCCACAGCTAGGGCAGGAACCACGTGCTCAGTGAACCCTCGGTCCTGCAGGGGCGCAGACGCTGCCAAGTGCTCTTTTCCAGCAGGAAGAGGAAAGCCTGTCTGCCGCAGCACGGTTCCCACCCCACTCGACTCAGACCCACTCAGGGGCACTTCTAGACGTGGAGGCATCCCTGCCACCTCCCAGCTGTAAGCTCTGCCCATCTGGTGGGGGCATGCATTCTCCAGAAAGTTCCTTCGCCTGGCAAACCTTTATCAAACACCATGGCACATCAGGCCCCAGGCACTAACAACCAATGCTGGCCCATGGCTGAGGGGCTCCAGCCAGAGAGCACAGCCAGTTCTAGCGTCCATCCTTCCTGCTCATAGAGGTTACCGGCCCCACAGCAGGGTTCCCTCAGCCAGGGACTGTGGGAAAACTGAAGCGGCTATGTTAAAAGGTTGGGGCTGGACCGAAGGCTGAGGTCTCCAGTGCACCCTCAGCAGGCTGGGAGGGTGGGTGGTCTCAGAGCTGCCAGGAACTGGGTGCTCCCACCATTGGGCCGGGGGGAGCCCCTCAGGGACAGCAAGCCCCGGCATAAGGCAGACACACCTGTACTCAACAGCACGAGATAACATCACTGGCTCCCCGAGATCCCAGGAGAACGTTGCACAAACACTTCAATCACTTGCTGTTCCCTCTCATAATCAATCATGTAACAGAATCCGGGGAAATCACCCAGTTTCTAAATCATTCTTTCCAAGAACTCACCAGGAATGAAGAGGTGTTTTCTGTCTTCCTAAAACCTCCCACCCCATCAGTCAGATCAAATTAAGAAGCCACAGCCATGCTAGGAAGACGGACGTGAACTGCCTTTGACACTGGGAGTGAACAGACAGTCCCTGTCTTGCCCACAGGAGGCAAGTGCCTCTGCCATCCCCATGAGGGCTGTGTGTGGTGGCCCCCTGCTCCCGACGGGTTCTGCACCCTCTGCCCGGGGGCCATGGACACTCTGGGCATCTGGCCATTCAGGACCCCGCTGCCGGGGTTGGGTTGGGGGGGGACTGTTTCCTCATGTGTGTCCCTGTGACCCTGTCGTGGGGACCCTCAGGCCACAGCTGGGCTGCTGCTGGTCCCCACCTTCAGGGAGTGCAGCCCAACTTTGGGTTTTAATCACCAGTGTGTTTAAACATAACAGCTTGCGGCTGCTCCCTGCTAACAAGCGGCTGTGGGAGGGGCTTTCGGGACCACGCAGGTGCGCACACCTCTGAAGGCTGTCCTGCACACTATCCCCTCTGAGGGTGAAGTCCCACCGGGTGGGCAGGTACAGGTGCGGGGGGGCTTGGACAAGGTGCTCTTGGGGCTCCGGGCGGTGGACAGCTGGGGGCTCCCTGTGGGGGTTTGCTCACGGAAGGGGAGGGCCCTCCAGGAAGTCAGGGGGACATGCTGAGCCACACCCCCGCCCAGAGGCCCCCACCAGTCCTGTGCCCACAGACCCACCTTGTTCATGTGCAGCTGCTGCTGGAAGTGCTGCTTGTGCTTCTCCAGGAACTGCTGGTGCTGCTGCTGGATCACCAGGTGCTGCAGGGCCGGTGCGTTCTGGGGCAGTGGGGCCGACTGCGTGCGCCCCAGCGGGCGGTGCTGCCGCAGCTTGTGCACAGACGGGGACACGCGCTCTGTACCCACCAGCTGCTGTGCGTGCAGGGGCAGCGCGCCCAGGCCTGAAAGACACCAGTGGGAAGGTGACACAGGTGGAGAGGTGGCAGGGCATATGGGAAGGTCCCCCACTCCACCCCAGAGCCCCAGGCACACACTGCCAGAAGCCCAGAGAGTGGGCCACTGGGAGGTGGCCGTCCCCTGACACCCAGGCCCCTGCCATAAGTGGGCATCCAAGGGACAGGGTCCGGCATGGTGGGCCCACCCACGAGGGGCCCCACGACAGCCCTCCGGGAGCCCTCGGCCCTGGGAACGCTGGTGTCGGTCTGAGCAGCACCGCAGGCAGCTGGAGAGGTTCGGGCCACGCTGAGAATGGTGGCAGAGGTTCCGGTGGCCTGGGATATTCCAGAAGGCTGTGGACATGGCTCTTCCCTAAGTGACCCAGAAACTAAGTTGTAAGGGAATGAAATGTCTTTAGGATCAAATCTTTAAGGGTCTCTTCAAGGGGTCACCTGATGCGCAAGGGGGACAGTCATGCTTATACAAATCCTGCTACGTCCAGTCAAGGTCAACACCTTTCTCCAAGTGTTCTGCCGGCCTGCATGCCTTCGTGCTGCTTCACCAACCTGCGCCTGGACCGCGTGCTTAAGAACCCAAACTGATACACAATCTTGTTCTAATCTGTATTTGAGTCTTATTTTAAAATGCAACCTCTTCGGGGGACTCAGGATGCCAAACGTTTCTCCTTCTGTAAGCTTTTTGTACATCTGGGTTTTTACTTTTGCAAACTGGGTTTTTTTTCTAATGAACCCTTGCCCTAATTTTCTAATAAACCCAAACCCTACCTGATTGCCCACTGCCTGGAAGCCTCAGATGGATGGACACAGGCTCAGACTGAGGAGGATCCAGGTCACAGGGTGCCTGCCTGGGAGGGATGGCACGTGCCCGAGCTCAGCAGCAGCCGGGCTCCCTGAGAACACGGCCCCAGGAGCCTCCCGAGGTGTCCCCAAAAGGCAGGTGCTCCTGCCCGTGTCCTCTCCGGGGGCTCCAAAGCCCCCCCAGGAGCACTACAGTCTTGGTCTTCCCCTTATCCCGTCACGGCTGTGGCGATTTCTAAATGCTGTACACAGATAGAAAGCACACACAGAGAAAAGACCCAACCCTCACAAAGCTGTCCCTCACTAGCTGTTTGAGACGTCTGTCAACTTTGTCCCCTAAACCGCCATCACCTTCTGTCCGGTCCACTGTTTTCTGAAAAGAGAAGTCACCATGAATTTCATTATCTGTTCAGCTACTAAATTAAAGTTAGTAACACAAAAGATTGACTCATTCCCTGCCAAGTTTTCTAGAAAAGCTAAAAAAAAAAAAAAAGAAAAAGAAAAAGAAAAAAAAAGCATCCCCCTAAGGTGGTGTTTTGGAATTCTTCCCGTTGATGGAGGTGTCCCGAGCAGCAGCGTGAAAAAGACTGCCACAAGGGGCTGCACTGACGGGATCGGAGGCAACGTGGCCCTGAGCAGGTCCCCCTCGGACACGCAGCTCCCTGAGCAGATGGCCCTTAGGCCTCCGTGTGCACTGGGAAGGAAGGTGAAGTCGTGAGGGGGCAGCAGAGCCATGCCTGGCTATTGGGTGGCTGGCCCCACGCCCCCCAGAGAAGCTTCCCTGGACTCCAGGGCAGGGACCCAGTTCCCCAGAGACTGAGCATCCAGGACTGATCACTGAGCAGGAATGAGCTGCTCTAGCGGCCCAGCATGAGTGTGAGCCCGCCCACCTTCCGGTGCTTGCTGCCCTCCCCAAAGGGTACAGGTTCCTCCTTCATGCAGGGTGGCTCTGAGGACATGGGCCACTGTCCCCATGGGGACACGGGCAGATGGTGGGAGGACCCCAGTCCGTATTTCACTACGGGCCTCCTGGGGTGTAAAACCCCACGGCCATCCCCCCAGGGACGGGTCACAGTGCAGAAAACAGAATGCCCAACCTACTGGTCAGGTGACTTCCAGTTGGCCCTTCAGGTCATTTGCAAGGGTTTCTGATGACAACCATTATCTGGCTTTTGGTATATATCCTAAAAGATTTTAGCATCAAACCACACTACACTGAGACCAAATTTTGTCCTAGGCAACCCAGCCATAGGCCGAGGCCTGTGTTGTGCTGAGCGCTGTGTAGGGGCAGAGCCTGACCCGAGGCTCCTGGACCCTCTCTGGGCAGGGAGGCCAGGCTGCCTGGGGCCTTTTCCTGAGCACCTGGCCAGCTGGAAGGCTGAACCAAGGCTCTGTTCTTCCTACCCACAGCATGGGCGGAAGTTCCTCTGTGGGAGGACTCTGGGAGTTCTCTGGGAGAGAGCTCACTTAGCATCACAGACCTCTGCTCCTTCCAGTGGGACTGGGAGGGTGGCCAGCACCCCCGAAAGTCCAAGTTGGAGCATGTGATCCTAAGGACAATGTTAACTCCTGGCACTGAGCCAGCCATTCAGGCTTCGAGATGTGCTATGCATAGCACTAACTGGTGTGAACTGGTGAGTTCACAAAGGCACCACTTAGATACCCCCACAGATATGGGGGTGAAGAGTCAGGCTGCCCTGATGTTTTGGGCCCAGATCTGAAGTGCTGGCCTTCGTACTATGGAGATCTGGTTAAGTAGATGAACTCACACTGGAAGAGTGACTCATGTGGCCTGGGTCCTTAAAAAACCATCTGATGAGTCCCTAGCCCTACACACCACAGTGAAACTCTTTAAAACCCTTCGAAGGACAGTAGGGCAGGCGAGACTTGGGTCTAACTCGTGGTTTGCAGTTCGGGCCACACGTAAGCATCACAGGAGCATTGCAAGAAAAGCTGTGTGTGGCAGGGCCTGCCTGGACCGTTCGGCCTTGCTGGAGCTTCTGGGGGCCTGGCCAGGGCCAGGGATCGCTGGTTAGGTCCCAGGTGCAGCAGCGCCCACAGCCAGTTGTGCTCAAGCCCCTCCTGGGATTCATGGTTTTCAGGAAAAATGAGGAACCCCGGGGGCATGTGATCACCGCTGCCAAGATCGGCAGAGCCCCTATGCTCGGAAGGACGACCACAGGTGAAGGCTGCCTGTCTGCCCCATACCAGGCTGGGGCCGGCCCCGTGAGTGACCAGAGGCTAGAACGATGCCACACCCAGCAGGTGAAACACCTGTTACCTCCACTGGCCTTTCTCCCCCCACTCCCCTAACACTCCCATGCAAGGTCTTGGCAATTCAGGCCTCCTCCAGGAAGCCTTTCTTCCTTGATGCCCACCCCGAGCGCCCTGTCTGGACCGCAGCTCTCCGGGCCCGTGGGGGTCCATGTCCCCAGCGCCTGGCCCAGAGGAAATGCTGGGCTGAGGATCTGTGCCCTGGCCATATAAGGACCACATCAGGTGGGCTGTCTGGACAACAGGAGTGCACAGTGCTTGGCAGATAGGGTTTCCTCCTTGGGACGGTGGTTCCATCTCTCCCCCAGCCTTGGGGAGTCAGAGGCCCAGCCTCTGGGAGTGCTCCAGGGTGCACTGCTCTTCTCAGAAGATTTAAGCAAACTGTTCCAGCCGTGCTGGGGCAGTGGGAAGCAAGGAGGTGAGGGCCACTTGGGGGTCCTGCTCCAGAAGGGATGTGGCCCTGTGACCCGTACCTTGTCACCCCCCTAGACCCAGGCCAGCCTCTTCTCCCCTGGGGCCTCTGCTTCCACCCTTTATGGGATGGAGCTGCTCTAGCTCAGACTTTCTGTCTGTCTATCATGATTATCTGCAAGGACTCATGGAAACTCGGGTCTGCTGGCTGGTGGCCCTTGGAAACCCCGACTTCCCCTGGCTTCGACCCCAGAGCCGTTGGCTGCAGGCCATCAAGCCCGAGCAGTTGCCGGGAGTGGGCTGGCCATGCTGTAGAAGACCAGCGCTTGTTGTGCGGGAGGAAGGTGAGCAGGAGATGAGCAACGTCAAAGCCATCTGGAGGCAGGAGCTTCTGCAGCCTCGGGCAGAGCACACGGGAGGGAGGCCACGCCAGACGGGAGTGGGGACGGGGACTGGGGTCCAGCTGGCCTGGGGGCCAGGCCCAGTGAGAAGAGCGGCCCTGGTTGGTGAAGAGGGAGCCCATACAGCTGCGAACCATGCAGTGCGCCCGTGGGCACCAGGCCTCTACTCCCGGCCAGCGCCGCCCAACAGGCCCCTCTGTGCGGACACAGACCCTTCACATGCACCGGCTCAACAACCACCAGCCACCTGGGCACCCACTACACCCCATGGGGAACCAGAAAACTGAATGTTCGCTTCACTTCTGGGCCTTAACTTCCATTTTCAACATCAGTGGCCATGTCGGGCCAGCGCTCCTGCCCAGGATGGCTCTGCTTGGGGTGCCCAGGCCTTGAGGGACAGGATACCAGGTCAGGAGGTGTGTTCCCACCGAGACCTAAGTCAGGGCCCTGTTCCCAGGGAGGGGGATAGGGAAGGAGCCACGAGAACTGGGGTGGACCAACAGGGTGGCCTGGGGGAGGTGAGGGAGACAGCAAGGTTAAAGGTTAGAAGTGCCAAACCCAAAAGTAACCACAGCAGTGAATGTCTAAGGGTACTATGGCAGGTGCTGTCCTGAGGAAAATATGCCTCACTGAGCCCTCAGGAAACTTAAAGGGCAGGTTACTTGTGTTATCCCCTTTTCATGTATGGGGAAACTGAGTCATGGCACACGTGAAGACTTCCCAAGGTCACTGAGCTGGGAGAAGGGGAGACGAAGGAGCCTGTGTTCCTGGCCATGACCCTGCGTCCAGCACTTCCAGCCAGGGTCCCTGGAACTGGGAGGGGTCTGTGAATTTGGGGGCAGGGTGGGCAGGGAGCTGGCCAGGGTCTGGGAAGGCAGTGGCAACTGCCATCACAGTCAGGGCCATGAACCGCACACAGAGGACAGATCCAGCAATGCGGTCAACCACAAAGGAGTCAAGTTCAGCAAATTTACCGGCGAAGTGAGGTCTCATAAGGAAAGACTACTTCCTGGGAAGCTGTGGGGCATGGCGTTAGGAAAGCTCTTTAATGGTGAGGGAAGGGCAGATCCTCCTGTGATGAGATGAGCTGGGGACCGGGATCATGAGGACAGTCAGGTGTCACCTATGTGTTACTAAATGACACGAGACAGAAATTCAAGCATCCTCACTGCTCAGGCCCCTGATGTTGAGAGTCACAGAGACTCAGATGTAAATTCAGATCAGACCCCGAGACCCCTGCGCTCACGACCTGTTTTCTGAAAGTTAAGATGTGTGGTGAGGCTTCCGCTCCCCCACAAGCTATAGACCCCTCAACTCTGAAGAGGATGGTGACCCCAGTGCTAGCACCAGGGGACAGACAGACACATGGACACTAAGGAACACTGGTGGAAGATGGAGCTCGCCATCTGCAGACACACCTGAGGGCAGGATGTGGCATCCAGACCGGCCCTGTGACTCTCAACAAGGTGACCAGAACAGGCCCTGTGTGCCCACAGGTCAGGACCTGGTGACGCGCTCAGCACCTGCATTTTCCACCCAAGTACCAGGGAGTGTGAAGGGGGTAGCTCTGAGAGTCTTCTCAATTCTAATTCTGAGCAAATAATCAGATTCCCAGGAAGCCAAGCATGAAGGCCCCCCCCAACCCCTGCTCACCTGTGCTGAGGGGCATCCGTGTGGCCCCCATACTCACCTGTGACAAGGGGTGTCTGCGCAGCCCGGGCCCCCATGCTCACCTGTGATGAGGGGCGTCTGCACAGCCCAGGCCCCCCTGTTCACCTGTGACGAGGGGCATCTGCACGGCCCGGGACCCCTGCTCACCTGTGACGAGGGGCGTCCGCACAGCCTGGGACCCCGTGCTCACCTGTGACGAGGGGCGTCTGCGTGGGTGGCTGTTCCAGCAAGACCATGTGTTGTAGGAGGGGGTTGTGTGTGGCCCCGCCGTCGCGCTCCAGGGGTGCCGTGCTCAGGTAGGGGGTGAGGTGGGTGCCAGGGAAGAGGGAGATCCGCTGCTGGAGGGCTGGGAGAGCAAGTCGCTCGGCTTCCTGCTGGCCGGCCGCCCCCTGGAGAGGCACAAGCATGACGCCCGGGCCGAGGCCCTGGGACAGCGGCCCCACAACGCGCACACCTGCGGACGCCTACTCACAGCGGACGGGCCGGTGGCAGGCAGTCCCAGAGTGATGTTGGGCAAGGATGGTGACGTGTAGAGGGGGAGTGGGGCCACGGAGCCTTCTCGAGTCACGAGTCTGTGTGCCAAGCCGCTCTGGAGACAGAACACATGAAGGCTGTTACACGCGGTCTGTCCCCAGTAAGCATGGGCAGCATATGCCACAGGAAATCACAACAGAAAACATGTCGGGGCAGGACCGGCTGAACTCCCAGATACTCCAGTACATATGTAATTAACAGGTTCTAGCATGCAGGTGGGCATGACATTTTAAAGCAGGCCACAAACGTAGATTCACAGCCCATTAGACTCCTGTTTTTATCCATACTGCTAATTCATCGTAAACTATCAAGAAAACCTAAGATAGTGTATTTTAAATTATATTCTTGGTTGGGACGGTCTCTTCAAACACAATGTCAGAGACAGAAACCAAAAAAAAGAAAAATTGATTAAAAATATCCCTCACAAAAAAGGCAAATAACAGTCGCTGTAATGCCAGCCACACATTGGGCAGAGAAAGCTCATATGTAAAGAACTCACAGATCAAATAATAATGAACAATGAGAAAATTGCACGGAAAGGCAAATGACAAAGAGCTGATATTAAGGTAAAATAAACTCATGAAAAAATACTCAACATCATTAGTGATCTAAAACATATTTAAAACCTTATTAAGCCAGCAAAGATATGACAACTGAGAATACTCTTTTGGCCCCAAGGAACAGAAGGGCATTGATCAGTGCGTTATAAGTTGGCACACTCTTTCTGTAGGAAAACTTGGCAATCCATGTCAAAAGCTTTAAAAATGTATCTAAGTTTTGATCCTGAATCTCCACTCTTAGGATGAACTCCTACGAAACGATGCTCATCCAGGGATGGTCCCAGGAAGGTATGGCTGAGGCGCACAGAGACAGAGGGCTGAGTGTCCTGCAAAGCGTGCAAGGCTGAACAGGAAGGTACACTGGGAAACACCTCCCTGACTGGCTGGCATCTCAATGACGTCTTGTCAAGTTAGAAAAACAAGTTGTAGAATTGTATACTTTTTCAAAAGCAGACAGACAGGGAGGACCGGGACAGAAAGACAGTCAGGAAAAGGTTAGCAGGAGCATTCACCAAGGATCTGAATTATTGCATCCTCTTTTTCCTTTTAGAATGATAGTTTTGCTACAAAGGACGCTATTTTATTCACCCCAACATCCCCCCAGAGCAGAGTCAATGTGCTGAACCGAGGGGCAGTGAGAACAAGAGCGTAGTGTTGCCACAGGCTGGCTGGGAGGGTTTGCAGATGGAGTCTGCATCACGGAAAACAGACTGATGCACAGCCGACCAGTCTTCTCTTAGTTCCCCTAGCACTGTGGTGTGTCACTGAAGAGGAGATGCACACTGGTGCCTTCGAATTCCATATCCAAAAAAAAAATTGTGAGCTAAAAGTTATCATACCAAGCTGCTGTAGACACCAGGGGTGGACTGACTGCTGGCCTGGCTTGCAAGCGGCTTCTTCTTCCCATCGGGGGTAGGAGTGAGCTGGGGTTCCACTCGGAGATGCCATGGGCCTGGTCCCAGAATAGTGCATGGACTGTGAATGGACTGGTTTCCCAGGGCACATAAAAGTTCCGTGGGTATTATACTCTAGTCTGTTAATGTAGTATTCATGCAATAGCATTAAGTCTTTTTGAACGTACACACCCTTGCTGAAGAACATTTCATTGCTAAAAAATGCTACCCGTCATCTGAGCTCCAGTGAGTTGTAGTCCTTTCGCTGGAAGAGGGTCGCACTGCGATGTCCATGGCCACTGACGGATCAGGGTGGTGGCTGCTGATGGCTGGGGCAGCTGTGGCAGGTTCCTAAAGTAAGACAATGATTTGCCCATTGACCTATTTCTCTGTCGCACGTGATGCTGTTTGATGGCATTTCAACCGCAGGAGAACTTCCTGCCGCCGCTTTAGCACCCGAGTGGACATGATATCCTAAACCCTCTGGTGTCTCTTCAACGGTCTTGACGGCATCGTCACCAGGACTAGATTCCGACTCGGGAAACCACTTTCTTTGCTCGGCCCCAGGAAGCGACGCCTCCTCCCTCGGATCTGATCACAAGATTGCCGCGATTCGGTCCCATCTGCAGGCTCCACTTGGAATTCCAGTTCTCCTGCTGTTTGCAGCCCCTCTGCAGTGACATCCTCCATGGAAGGCCTGAAACTTCGATTTGTAAAAAGAAAGAAAGAAAGAAAGAAAGAAAGAAAGAAAGAGAGAGAGAGAGAGAGAAAGAAAGAAAGAAAGAAAAGACTACATCTGCAAAGCAAGATAAAGGGGCATGTGCTGATCCTCCGGCCCTGCAGGAGCCCTGACGCTGCTGCTGAACACAGCCCTGCTGTAGTGTCATTCGGAAACATGATCTTTGTTCGGATGCCGTGAGGTTAAAGCAGGAAGGAGAGTGTTCTTCATGCTGGGGCACCAGGTACGTGCTGTCCTACACGTGGCTCGCGGGGAAGCTGTGCGGGCCTGACCCAGCCACCACCGCGGGAAGCACCTTCCCTCGACAGAAGCACTTTTTGCCACAAGTGAAAGAGTAACAATGAGCTTGGCTCCTGAGAAAACGGTTCCAATTGCCATGGAAGGCATGGCCCCATAGGATTGCAATTATCCAGGAACAAAATAAGCAGACCTCCTAATGTCTGCAAAGTTATCATTTCCTCTTTATAATCCCTCTATTTTTTACCTTATTTATTTTTAGAAAGAATGCCACCTTCTGAGAATGACTGGGGATGCTGACTGCCCACATGCGCCGAGCTGGCCTTCTCCATCTGCCCTATGCTGGGCTTATCACTTCCCGAGTTCCGCACAAAGTGGGGGTGTGGCTACGTACCCGGCACTGCACGGCCTTCTGAGCTGGAGGGAGCTGCTATCTCTGGGTCTGGGGAGGCTATTTCTTCTGTGTAAATGGGGCTGTGGCAGGGCAGTGGTGATGGGGGTTGTGCAGGGCAGCGGTGGGGGGTGTGTGTAGGGCAGCGGTGGGGGGGGGTGGCACGCAGGGCCAGCGGGGCCCCCGGTGCCCAAGGAGGCTTCATGAGGCCTGCATGTTCTCAGGAGTGGTCAGATTCTCACAAACCCTGAACCTACAGAGGTCGTCCTGGTGGGACGAGACGGTCGGGAGACCATCCTGCAGACCGCAGGGACAATCTGATGCAAAGAAGAGCAACGGCCTTTTCACTTTTCTTGTCAATCCTTTCACATCTGTAATTTGTAGCAGCTTCGTTGACATTCACACGTGACTTGAAAAACTTGACACACAATTTAAACGGGATCCGTGTAGATGCTCCCCGGTAAGGCACCCCGCAGAATGAACTCGATTAGACAGCAGGTGGGGGTGCGGCTGACAAGACCGGGCTGGCGGGCATGTGTCGTGCCAGGAAGCAGGGTCCCGGCAGGGCCCCGAGGCCCACTACAGGCAGCCGGCTGCTATGACCTCAGTCCCGCAGAGCAGGGGTGTCAAGATCTGTGACCATCCACATAGAGCTTACACGGGGTTGAAGGGACACGTGACGAAAGAACCAGATGCGCAAAGACGTCGGGAGTGAGGAAGCAGGGGCGGCCGTGCACACCACGACCTCAGGGGTCACTGTCTGTTCGTGCACTGGCGTTCACAAACCTGCCTGAAAATGCTTCGCCCCCACACCTGCGTGTCCCTACTACACTCTGTCCTCTCATCGGGAAGGCAAGATTCACGTCCAGATATTTAGGAGGAAAGGAAGTCACTCTGTTTAACGAACTGTAGCCTCCTGTGAGTTAGCAGCTCAAAAAGAGCTCTGAAGAACCACCCACGCAGCAGGACCATGTGCGCAGGGAGCAGACAGCACTCAGGGCTGAGATCACCGGGAAACTCAGTGTTGATGTGGCTCCCCACGTGGTCACCCGAGCCCGCAGCCTTGAGCGGCGAGCACACAATCCTCTTCCTCTTCCTGAGTGCGGTTGGTGCCTGCCTTTCGCAGGCTGCAGGGCTGCTGCCTGGCCACCTGGCCCTCCAACCCCAGGGCCCGGCAAGGGGCTGGCCTGAGGCAGAAGCACCAGGGACACTTGTGCAATAAACACACACACCAAAGTGAATAAGGAAGAAGGTCCCGGAGACCACGGCCCGGAAAGTACCCCGCAACCCAGGTCCGGTCTAGGGCACACCCAGCAGCCAGCCCCGAGCCCCTCCACCTGGCTCAAGAGGCCACCCAGCTGTCTCCCCAAGATCACCCTTCCTTCCTCTCTGCCAGCTGACTCCAGAACTCTGTGTGCTCATGTGACTCTCAACTACAGCACACCAGGTGCCTGATGGGCAGGATGAGGGGCTTGTCTGAGGCCGGTGGCATTTGGGAGAAGCCTTCCGTGGCCTTACTAACCGCCCAACACCCTAACCATCCGCCTCATGTCACCCACTCCCCCCAGACACAGGACGTGTGTTGGTCGACCGAGTATTTCTGAAGCACCACAAGCAGCTTGATTCCCACCCAACAGCGGTTCCCATGTGTGCTGTTCCCGTTCCACGTCACTGTGCAGAGCCCCGGGGACACACGGGTGTGGGGCATCTGGGGCCCAGTGGCACCGAGTGTGTGTTCTGATCAGTCTAGTTAAATACGCGCTGAAGGAGGCCGGGGCCAGAGGTTGGGGTTATAGCTGTTCTCATGTCTGGACCACTGTGCTCCAATTTAAAGGGGGAGCAGGGCTCAGTGGCAGGGAGGGGCCTTGTCCAGGACGCCTCCCGACCTGGACAGTCAAGGCTAGAGGGTCATTTCGAGGGAAACAACTGGCTGAACCTGCCACAGGGCCGGCGCAGGGAACAGAAGCGAATGGCAAGCCCACACTGACCTCGGCCGGGATGCTGGCGACGGCGGGCGCGATCCCGTTCTCCGTGCTGACGTTCCCGGAGCTGTTGTTGGGGGAGCTGGGCGCAGAGCCGGGGGCGCTGCTGCACGCCGAGTCTGTGGGGTGGAGAGACAGGTGTGAGCTGTGCTCCATGCCAGGGTCCCAGGCCACGCAGAGGTCCCCCACGGCCAGCTTGCTGACAGGCAGAAACCACATCGGGAAAGAACATGACCACAGTCCCCAAACAGGGGCTGCGAGGTGGATTCCCTACTTTTGGTTTTGCTGCGGACTCCCTCGTGAGCTCTACACAGACAGCTCTGTGGGGGCCACATCTGAGCCTTTAGGTTGTGCACATTACCAATTGTCTTCCTCTTGAATTTCAAGATGATCTGACACACCAGGAAGATTAGGCCTTAAATGTCAATAATCCAAACAACAAAAGACCAGGAAACACAGACGCTGCATGACTGTGAATAGGGACGGTCAGGTGTGCTGTGCTTACCAACACAGCCACTGGCCACAGGACTCCCTTTGAATTAAAGCCTCTCATTTTTCCTGCACGACATCAGACACCCAGGGGGACATGCTGCTAGCTTCGGGGACTGATCGGTGTTTCCCAGAGTCACATGCTAAGTGATCCTCCAAGTTACTTCACAGGGAGCTGTAGCCCGTAGCCCAGCCCTGCAGATCTGGACCAGTCTCCACGGCAACAGGCCACGCCTCGGGGATGCGTCCCACCCCCATCTCCTTTTCCCTGCCAGCACAGCCACGGTGGTGACACTCGATGGTTATGGATGGACCTGTTCAGCTTTTTCCGTGTCCTCCTTTGGTTTCATGGCCCTTTGACAATGGCCTCAGCGCAGAGAGCTCTGCAGTCCCTGGTCCTCTTGACCGGGCAACTGTGAGTGCAAGATCGCCAGCCAGGTCACCGGCCATCCCAGATGCTGATGTTGAGCTCAGACTAGAAACCCCACCCCCTAACCCCCTCCCACCCCAACACACCAAACCCAGAGTTTACTTCTCTATTGGAGGAAATCACCTTTGCTTTATACTTCACTAAATGGGAACTGCCGAGAAGGCCCCTGGGCTTTCTGCACGAAGACAGAGCTGCGGCCTCCGGGGCTGCCACCTTGCCCTCGAGTGCAATGGCCCTCGTGGGACACCTTCTCTGCGGATCGTAGCCCAAGCTCCACGCCGGGTTCCCCAGGACTCCCTGCAAACGTGCACCCCCAGCGGGGTCACCAGGTAACTGTTCTTGCGTAGCAAGGGTGTGAGAAACTGGGCCAAGAAAACATATATACCCAGCTCTTCACTCACTTTCCACTCAGTTATGCCGCTTCTAGGAATGTCGTCTGGGAAATGAACACAAATGTGTCATCGTCACAATGTTATCCGCACCTGCCCAAGTGGGGGCCCACTCCAGGTGCCAAAAGTACTTGTGATGAATCCATGTCCCACCTGAGCTCTAACCATTCGGACGCGTATGTGCACAGGCAGCTCACTATTACCTCTGTTCTCGAAGCACGTGTGGCCTTCGCTAGCAACTGAGGTAAAGAAGCTATGAACCTGCCTGGTCCTGGGCCCCGATCTGCCCAGCTGGGTCCCCAGTCTGCCCCCCATCCCTCTGCAGACATGCACTCCCCTGCTCTCCCGCAGGAGACCATGCGCCCCAGGGCTGCAAATGGGGGTTCCCTTGCTCAATCGGGACCACCTCCCTTAGCTTCTTACTTCCTGTCTCCTGGAAAGGCATTTCTGCACTCTGTCCCTGGAAGCCTGTCTCCTCTTATCCCTGTACCAGCTGCACTTACCCCCCATGCATTCCCCAGACTCTTCTTGCCCCAGACCTCTTCATGGGCACCCTGGACGTGCCCTGACCCAGTACCAGGCAGCTGGGGTGGGTGCAGTTCGCTAGAGGGGCCACCCGTGACGGGCGGGCCTCTCCAATGAGATGCTGAGCTCCAGGAAGGCAAGGGCCTGCGCCGCTTTGTGCACACGCAGCCTGGTGCTGACTCACCGTGGCATTCAACAGCCCCAGGCGGACAATGTGAACACGTGAAGAAGCCTGACAGTTCCATCTCACCCACTGCAGGACTAGAATACATGCGTGGCCCTTCTGCCCATGAGAGCCGCCGGCCCACTGCCAGGCACGCTTCAAAGGAGACAACGCTGCATCTGTGTTTGGACATGGGCTTTCACTCCTGACTTCACATGGAATCCCCCAGGCACTGAGACTCTGGGTGATGGTCCCTCCTCTCTTCAGACAAGGCCCTGAACCCCCAGCACTGAACATTAGTAACAAAGTGAGGAGCGTCAACCCTTTCAGAACGCTCAGAGGCCAGAGCTTGGATGAAGGGTTTTCCGCTGCTACAGAACCCTCAACACAGTGGGACAGGGCGGGGAGTGGAGCTCTCTCCCTTACTCAGAGGCCCCGGGCTCGGTCAGCGTGTGCGTGGTGCTGGCCACGGACACACAGAGGACCAGCACCGGGGAGCCCGGTCCTCCTTCCCTAAGAACCGAAAACATACAGACTGCCATCAGGAGCCTCGGGTTTCAAATATGGTACCTGAACTTAATGCAAACAGTGACTTTGCCTTCCCCCCTTTATTCTGGTGCTGGTGTGTGCCCTCAGGACATGGGATGCACCCCGGGGGCTGGGGTATGTCCTCAGGACAAGAGAACCCACAGGAAATGGAGTGTGTCCTCAGGGTGGGGGTGCCCCGAGATGGGGCGTATCCTCATGAGGTGGGCTGCACCCTTGTGGTGGTGCGCGTCTTGGGAAGTGGGGAGCATCCTCAGGAAGGAGGGTGTCCCTGAAGACTGGGCTCCGGCTGGGGGGTGCACTACTGCATTCCCACCACTAGATGGGGGCCAAGAGCAATGCTCGCTAAGGAAGTGGGGACCACCGTGCTCCCTCCTTCATTCCCTTCCCACCTGTGGGACTCTTGCCAGGAAGATTTCAATGCTCCCCAGTGGTCTGGACACTGTAATGGGCAGTGGAGCAGATCAGAACCATGTGATTTACTGTTAATAGGACAGGATCAGTGAAACCTTCAGAGAACCCTCAACTCAATATTCCTGCAAACACCCCATGCAGTGTCCAACCCGGGTGTTCTGGTGGCCGGGTGCTCTTGGAGGCTGGGGCTGCGAGCAGACAGGAGGTGCCCTATGTGCCCAGACACCAGTGGCGGCTCTTGGACGCGCACTGCAGGCACCGGGGGCTGAGAGCATCGTGCAGAGGTGTGGGTATGGGGGGGGGTGGGGTACAGGAGAGCCCCGTGGGGCAGGGGTGGGCTAGCAGTGGGCGTACCCGTGACATCCAGTGGGCGCTTCTTCAGAGCTGTAACCACTGGCCCATCTTTTCTGCGCAGCAGGGGGCTGCTCCGTCGCTCTGCCACCTTCTGCTTTAGCCTGGACCGTAATTTCAAATTGGGTTCAGAAGCTGCATGAAAAGGAGACACCGTTATAATCAGACGGTCACGGCTGTGGTCAAGTTTCTCTCACTGGCAGTTAAAAAATATGCATGTTGGGTAAATATTGAGACAACACGGATGTGCGGGTCCAGGGTAAAGGGAAGGCAGCGTTCCTGAGGTCTGTGCGGAGTATCTCCAGTCCCACCCACAGTCCAGGTAATGAGCAAAGCCTGTCTGAGGCTTCCTGCTGTATTTCTGTGGCCCCGTGGGTCGTTGAAGGGTGGTGACCCACCTGCTCTGTGTTACACTTCCTTATTCACCTGCCTGTCAGAAATTCCTCCCACAGCCAACAACCCCGAAACAAGCCACTGCAGGTGAGCGGCTGTCCTGGGGCCCTAGGGCCAACCAGTCCACACCTGCATGGGGGTGAGCAAGCCCCTGTCTCCCTGAGAGGCCACCTGAACAGGACACGGGCGTTTCAGCTTGGTTCGGTCTGTCACCAGCTCTGCGTGTATTTTGCAAACCTGTGTATTTAAGCTCAGGGGTTCCCATGCCCCTGCACCTGGAGAGCAGACCACCCCCCCCCACCGCCGACCAACCAGGTCACAGCTCCGGGAAGCAGGGCAGGGGCATGCTCCTGTGAGGCTGCTCTGGGAGGAGGGTGCCCCCCACCCCCATGTGGATGCCCAAGCAGGAGTCTCCATGAGGCCTCAGGGCCAGGCCAGGGGTGAGATCGCCACTGCAAAGACATTCATTCAAGTTCTGAGGTTTTACCTGACAACTTCCAAGTTCCTACTACTTCTCTGTTCACAAATAAGCAAGGTTTTACCTTTTTGTTTGTTTTTAATCAGCAACCCTGCTGTTTTTAATCTTTCTGGAACAGGAAGTTCACGCTCTCCAGAGCACAAGCAATATAATTGAATTTCCCCCTGGAATCAGAACTAAGACAGCCTGGGTTTGAGGCAGCAGGCCGGGCACCGGGACCCGGTCCCTTGGGAAGCAGGGTAGCAGTGTGCCAGGCCTAAATGCTGGGGCGCCAGTGACCCGGCCAGAGGCTGGGAGGCAAAGGGCAGCTCTCTGGGGGCCCTGGGAGGGGAAGGGGGTAGCAGGCCACCTACATGAAGCTTCCCAATCGAAGACACACTTTATGAGGCCGCCGTATCTCTGACGATGCCACCCAGGTTCTGGTGGGCACATGGGGAGAGGCACCCTTTCTGCTCTGTGCTTGTGTGTAGGGTGAGTGCCCATTCCCCTGTTGGACTGTACAGCCAAGAGTGGGAAGGATTTGTATGAAGATTATGGAAACTATTCTTTCCTTATTTATTTTGAGATGACTGTAGATTTACATGTTTCATTCACTTCTATTTTTACATGGAGTTTGTTACCATTACTTAACACAAGGAAAAAACCCAAACCTCATCTAACAGGCAAGAAAGTAACAGTTCTCCTCATACCACCAAGGTCTGTGCTGAAAGGACATGGACACCCTTTTGTCCAAGCTGGGGTCGGAAGCTGCTCCCAAGATCACGGGGCAGCACGGGCCCCTGGGGAGGGAGTGTGTCTGGAGATAGCATATGGGTGGCCCCTGGTGACAGGGTCGCACTGGGCCAGCTGCAGACCAGTCCTGCTCCTGGGTCTGGCACCCGACCTCCCCCAGACCCTGCAGGTCACTCTACATTCAACATACCTGGTTGAGTGACAGCTCCAGCCAGGTCAGCGGTTAGGCAGCCATGTCTGCCCAGGGACCCCGGAATCCTGCTAGAGTGACTCAAAGACTGCACCGGGCAGGCCCCAAGCCCCTTCCCACCTCTCACAGCTGCTGTCATTTGTCTGCAGGTCCTCGCCCTCTCCCTCTCCCAACAATAGGTGAATGGCTCTGCTGTCCTCACAGCAGCAGGGGCACCTCATGAAATGACTCTGCTCATCTGACTTTTTCCGGGTCTCCCCTGGACCTCCTGTACTTGAACATGAAAGTCCGGGAGACCTGAAGGATCTGTCCAGCCTCCCCAATTCCAGGTGAGCCCAGCGACACTCGCTTTGCAAAGACAGACCCGACCCAGGACTCACCACCCCTCCTAGCATTGGCCCCTCTCTGGGCCACGCCTGACATGCAGTGCCGGTACAAAGCAGGAACAAGGGACACGTGCTCCAGATGTTGGGCATCTCGTTCAGGATGAAAGGAGAGCTTTAAACTGAGCGGGGTGGGCCCTTCCCCGTCCCTCTGGGGTTCTCCAGGACCGTCTCTCCACAGAGCCTCTGGGTGCAGGGCCAGGGCCTGGGAGGGAAGAGAGACAGTCACTTCCTCGTCTCTGTGGTACAGCGAAGGCCCAATTCCCCCTCCTTTCTCTGCAGAAGGCACGTTCCTAGGAGCCGTGGGTGCAGGCGTTGGGCAAGCTGAGTTGAGTTCTAGGGGCCCCACAGAGAAGACACCGGGCCTGCGGTCCAGCTGTTCATCCACATAGTTCTCGAAACTTCCAAATGCCTGCCACCCAAACGCCTCTGTGTGGCAGCTGAAGCCTAGGACACAGGGACCTGCAGCCCCCAACAGACGGGCAGAGCTGCAAGACCGCACCTGCCACGTGGAGGCCCGTGCCACCCCCACGGGCTCCTCTGGGCAGCTCCCAACTGCGTCTAAGGTCCTCAAAGCTCATGCAGCTCCCAGCGAGGCTGAAGGATTAAGTACAGAACCGTATTTCCTTCCTTTGAATAGGGCTGCAGGCAGACTGACAGCCAAGTGTGAGCAAGAGGCATTCTGGGAGTGACTCCCAGCAGCTGAGTGCTACCGAAATGGAAGGGGGCTCACTGTGTTCATGAGTGCAGAGTCTGCTCCTCCGGGGCAATGTGGGCACGCTAGGGAAGTTTCTCCTCAAAGGCCATCAGGTACATGACAGATCAAGTTCAACCTTCAAATCCTGCCCTGGCCCCAGCACCTGCCCCTCACTGGGCAGGAGGTGCCTGTGCTGAGATGAAGGCTGCTCTCCACAAACCCTCACATCTACAGCGATCTCACGCAGGTCCAGCTTTCCCCGAGGGCTGGTCACAGCACAGCGGCCATCAGAGTGGGAACACGGGTAACGGTCCAGCGGGCTAAGGGACCTAGGTGCCCGTAGCATGTACCCACAGATCATATTGTCTGGAGGCAGGGGCTGCTCTGGGGGTGGGGTGAGCAGGCAGAGGTATGCAGAGCACCATCTCAGCTGGGAACATGGGCAGAGTCGTTCTTCCGAGACCCACAAAATGGCAGCATGGGAGGCAATGCGGGAGAAGCCACAGGACAGACGTGTGGGTATGGGAAGAAGACAGTGGGAGGAAAAGGGGAGTGAAAAGGTCCAAGATCACATTAATAACAATGCCAGGAGAGGTCAGGGCAGAGCAGGGAGGTCACTAACCCAGTAACTGGAGACACTCTTACACTCTTCTGGTGTCTGGCTGGGGGCAGGGGTGAGCGCTCCCCGCGGCCCCTTGCTAGGCAGACCCTGCAGAGTTCTGGAGCTCTGGGGGCCAGGCAGGGATTGGCCTTGTCAGTGCTGTTGGATTCTGCAACAGCCACTTGGAGGCAAGAGAGAGACTCAAAAATCCTGTGGGAAAGTGACTTCTGTACCCAACCACATTATCAGTCAGATGGGGGCCAGAACAGACATCTGCCAGTGTGCACGGACCTGTGTTCAAAGCCTGTTCAGGTCCTCAGAAAGCTGTGCCCATGCAAGGTGAAGGAGGGGGCTGTACAGGAGTCCAGGGGAAGGGACAGAGCCTCCCTAGAGGGTGCAGGGGAGGGGTGGGGGGGACCAGCAGGTGGGACAAGGGGTGGGGGCCTTGTGGCTGGGAGCCTGTCTCCCAGGCCACAGAGAGGTCTCTGGGCCACCTGCCATGGGTGGGGAGGGGGCCTCCCCCAGGTGAATTAACTGACAGGAACGCAGAACACTAAGCAACAGAAAAACCATGATCAGCTTCAGGAAAAGGGCAAGTTAGGCAAACAAGGAAATGCAGGCATGGTCACTCTACATAGGTGTGCACTTTCTGTACATCCCCTATCAAGGGGCAGGGAGGGGCAGGTCCTGACCCCCTGAAGGGCCATCCCCTGTCCTGAGCCTCATGGGGTTCTCTGATTTATGCGTACTTATTTTCTTTGAAAACAATAAGAAGTACTCTGGAAAGCCAAATGACAGACTAGAATATGACTTTCATAGCACACGTGTCAGACGGAAGACTGATGGTCTTCAGGAGCTCCTACAAAGCCACAGACACTAGAAGGAAAGTACCCCAAAGAAAGCACAAGGGGCTTGCCATTAAACTTCCATCCACTGAACACTGAGGGACTTGCCTGTGCATCCTGTGTGGTTCTAGATGCCACACACGGGGGCGGACAAGCCCAGGCCTGGCAGGCACTCTGAGCTCCACACAGCTTGCCGGCCACACGTCCCAGGGCTTGGGTCACAGTCACCTGGGTCCCTGCTATGAAGGGAGGACGTTCTCACAGGAAAGACGGGAAATAAAGACACTTGAGCTTGTCTAACAATGACGGAATTGCCGAAAACATCCCAGGAAGCACGATGGGCTCATCCATCGCCTGGGCTAGGCTGATCGTGGTGGCATTTAATGATGTGGACAGAGCAGGCTCCCTGGAGCTCTGCTATGGTGTGACATGCTCAGCATCTCAGAGCTCGCAAACCCCTGAAGCCAGCCATCCCATTAGCAGGGATAGATCATCTGGAAATTCACAGGGATCTATCCTAGCACAAGAGGGCAGAGGTAGAGTTATGCTAGAAGAGTTACAAATTTATATGCACAGACCACACCGTGTAGAAAGAGGTGCTGATCCTCACACACTCAGATGGAAAGATAGACTCAATGTAACAGCAACTGAAAAATACAGTCACAGGACAGAACGCAAAGCAAGTGTTCTTGTTAGCATGAAGACAACCAGACATGTTCACTACCCCCGATACACAGTCCGACACGGATGCGCAGAAGATATCCGGTCAGATACCAAACTAACCAAAGCAGCTTGTCTCTGGGAAGTAAGACACAGAAGCTGGTATAACTCATGTTCTGTTAGAAGCATGCAGTATGTGTATTTCGAAAGGAAAGAGGTACTACATGCTGCTGGAGGCTGGTGTCTCCCACCGGCTCAGTCTCGTAGCCTATTTCTGTTGGCGATCAGCTCGGTGTGGGGCGGCCACTGAACAGTGAAATGTGACTTCAAGATCCCTTCTGGTACTTTTCATATTAGAAGGAGGTCAAGTCTGATAGATATCAAAGTTTGAAAGACAGGACATGGGGTATGTGAGCCAATCACTTTATGTAGAAGCTGCCTAGTACTCCCCATACGGACCATCTCTAGAAGCTTCCTAGGAAAGCACAATAAAGCCTTTTAAAAAACCCTCCAAACACACTGATACCCCCACTTTTAAGGTCACAGTCAAACACCCCAGTGGGGGCCAGTCAAACAGCCCAGCAAACACCCCGTGGGGCCGGAGCTCAGCGGGGCCAGCACCCCTGGCACTGCGATCACCCCTCACCCCCCCGACTCTTTGTTCAGAGACGGTACAGGAAGGGCAGAGCTTGCCGGCCCGGCCCCGAGCGAGACGTGCAGGGCCATTTATCACACTGCAACTGACCCTCCAAATCACGCCTTTCCACTTAACTGTGGTGAGTGGGGGTCGTCCCTTTCCGCCCCTGCTGGGGACTTGTACCATGCTTGCCGCCGACCACCTGCAAGCAAGACCCAGGTGGCCCTGTGACAGCCCATCCCCAAACCTCAGAGACACGCAAACTCAGCTGTGAGGAGCGTCACTCAGTTTGCCAGGGTCCTGGGGAAACCCGCTGACCTGCTGCTGTGTCCTATGGCTGCAGAGGTCATGGATTGCCCGCCCCTGGTTCTCCACAGGCTTTGCATTCCCACGGCAGATCTCCACAAGGTGCTGGGGACACATGCGGTGGCCAACTGCAGAGAGGGATTCTGGTATCCAGCAGGACGGGGGCAAGGCGGCTGCCAGGAGACTGCTGATGGGGCCTGAAGCCACCTTCCTTGTGTCTGGGGTCAAAGCCTAGCCTCACCCTGCACCTGCCCGGGCGCCTCCCCGGCCCAGCCCTGTGGGTCCAGCCTGACACTTGAGTGGGGTCTGGGCTCTGCTATTCCCTGCCCACCCAAGCAACTCAGAGCCCGGCACCCTGGAGACTCATGAGATCACCACGGCACAGACACTGGGGTCGAAGCAGATGCTGCCTTGTCTGGGACAGCAGCCCTAGCGGGGCCCTCCTGCTGAGGGCGTGGGCAACGGAGTCTGGCTCCCAACGTCACTGCGGTGACTGGGCAAGGCAATGAGCCCAGAATCCAGCCCTAAGGGTCACTGCCAGACGTGAAAGTCACAAGAGAATATGTGTACTCCCTACAGACAGGGACTCGGTCCCCTGGGCGTTCGGGCCCATAGAAGATGACATGGGAACAACAGTCACTGGGGGGGGTTTTCAGTGACTGGATGCAGTATGGGGGTGCACTGTGACCCACACTCATGTGACAGCAACACAGGTTATCTCAAGGGACGCCGGGCGCACAGGGGCGTGGGCTGGTGCTAGGCCTGCCTTGCCCCCCTTCCCCGGGCTGGACAGGAGAATGTGCAGTGGACCCAGGGCAGGCTCCAGCAGGTGCCATGTTCTTCCTGCTGCTCCAGAGAGCAGACCAGAGAGTGGCCCTGCTGCCTATAGCACAGTGGCTGCACCCCATCTCCCGGGAAGTCCCAGCTCGCAGGCCACAGGTGGGCCAGTCTGACTGCGCATTCTCCCTGCTGAGCCGAGCAGCTACAGACAGTGGAAACTGCCGTCTCCCACAGATTGGAAACTGACTGCCGCTTCCCGTGAACAGCTGCAAACCTACAAGGTGCAGAGCTGCGGGAACCTTCTAGAAGGAAGAGCCCCAGGAGCCACTGGCCGCAGAAGTGAACACAGGCTGGAAACCGAACACCTTGGGCCCAGCGTCCAGGGGGAGCTGTGGCCCGTACCACCCAGCCTCCCCCCACTGCATCTGGGGCCAAGGGTGGGCAGCAGGACTGCTTCCAACACGGCTGACGGGCGCGACTCCTCCCTAAGCACTTCCTGAGACAGATGGTCGGCGTCCTCAGTGGTGTCCAGCACACGGCACTCGGTGCTGAGGTCCCAGCGGTCACGGTCAGAATGGAAGTGGACGGAGATGGGCAACGACAGAAAGCTTTGTTTTGTTTCATTCTGGTCTCATTTCATCAGTCAGAAGTCACAGAGGACAATTTAAGAGGCGTTATGCAAAAAATTGACAGCAGCTAACATCTTTAAAAATGTGAAGTTGAAGAAGCTACTGGAGAAAAGTATAACTTAAACCTATATGACAAAACTGGATTTTCTCTTGGCGCATGGGCGGCTCAGCGGGTAAAGCCTCTGCCTTCGGCTCAGGTCATGATCTCGGCGTCCTGGGATGGAGCCACTTGTTGGTCTCTCTGCTCAGCAGGGAGCCTGCTTCCCACTGGCTCTCTCTCTGCCTGCCTCTCTGCCTACTTGTGATCTCTGTCTGTCAATAAATAAATAAAATCTAAAGAAAAAAAAAAGAAGTGGGAAAGCGTCCTTTCTTCCGTGTGAACGTGTGGTCGAACACAGTGGTCGAACGCACTTTGCTCAAACGAAATCCTTGGTGGAGCTGCTTGATTCCCCACAAACCCAGAGAGGACCCGCTGATGGGTGCAGGGTGGGTGGCATGGAACAGGTCCCAGTATATCTTCAGTTAGTAGATTTGGAGGGGACAGAAATTCAGTCAGGTGGCCTCCACCGCACCTGCTCTGTACCTGTGCAACCCGGGACAGGACCCAGCCTGCTGGGAGGTGGGGATGCCCTGCTGTCAACCACAGGGAAAGGGGCAGGCTCTCCAACAGGAAGTGAGGGGAGCCCAAGCTGGGCACTCAGGAGGTAAAGAGGAGCCAGGGGCCAGGACATTTTCCCAAACCCCCAGGAAGGCAAGGCACAGGAAGTTGGTGAGACTTCCAGCAGTAAATGGCACAGATTGCTGTGTGGCCTTCCCTCAGGGAGCTTAGCAATTCCACCTGCTTCTGGCGGAACTGGGGGCTGAAGGAAGGGTCTAGGGGAGTGGAGGCTGGCGGGAATGGGCTATTGGGTGGGGGAAAGGATAAAGGGCAGCCTGACAACTTGGGAAAATGAGAGCAGAGCCCCCGCAGCCAGGCTCCCTCTAAGCACTTTGCAAACATCCACTCCGTGACTTATCCCAGCCCAGGAGGTAGGTGTTTCCTGATAGCAAAACAAGGAGGCACAAAAGGCTTCCCCAAACCACAGGGCAGGAAGTGAAGCCACTGGATGTGAACCCAGGCCACTGGAAAAAGTCACTCCCTGAACACTCAGAGGCTTGGGTGAGTCGGGGCGCTCTTCTCCTGAGAGTGAGCAGAGCTGGGCACAGTGCACCCAAGGAGCAGGGACAGCGGCTCTGCACCTCACGGGCACATGTCCTGCAGGGGACTGAGCCCTGGGGACCAAGGGGCAGGCTGACACTGTGAGACACACAGGATTTGGGGTCAAGTTGAAACCAAGGGGAATATTCAAGTGTACATCACATTTATTAAAGATTATAATTTTAATTCATTCGAGACATTTTGTAATTAAGATTTCATGTTTGTAGTCTTTCCTATTATGCATTCTCATACAAACGCACAGATAGGAATTACTGAGAATTAGTGACATCAAGTGTTTGAAAATGGATACTTTCAGGATGATACAAGACACCTAACTACACTCCATTCCTTTAAGTGATTTAAACATTTCTTCTGAAATCTTTCTATTATTAATATTATTAATGTGCTGGTGATGTCTTCTTGAAAAACTGATAATGGAATCACATCTTAATTAAGTTCTTCTGGAGCACCATGTGCTCACGGGCACTTCCCTGAGGGTAACGAGGGGTCTACATGTCCCAGGGCAGTGGGGGGCTGGGGCACGGCCAGGTTCAAGGCAAATAGGTGTGACAGGCTGTGCTCCCAGCACAGGAACCAGCAGCCGCAGAGACCGAGAAACATGACAGGGGCCCGTGAGACAAAAGGTCACAGGCCACGCAGCTCGGCGGAACAGCACCGCGGCTGCGTGGAGTTGGCCGTCCCGCATCCAGAGTCTTCCAGAGACCCCGGCTACAAGTGGTCAGCATCACGTTCTGTGTCTTGTACCAGAAGCCAGTGTCCAGCTGGCGTAGGCCCTGTCTGGTTGGGAGAGGGGAGGGACCAAAGCAAACACCCCCTGGCGGGCAGCCCCATTTCTATTTTGAGAAGGAGGGGTGAGCTCATTCCAGGGAGCCCCGGGAGGCCCTGAGAGGTAGGTGCTGCTCGCTGCCCTTCCCTGGGACATCAGGGGAAGAGTCAGAGGTGTCTCCTGACAAGGCAAGGCCCCTCAGCAAGAGGTGGGTGGCTCGGCTTGGTGGCCAGGTGCTTAGTCTTCCGCTTCCTCCACTGGGACCTTGGGGGCCACACTCGCCACACCCAGGGCAGGAGGAAGAGCTGTCTGCTCAGCATATCCACAGCAGTGTGGGGATACAGGAGTGCATAGCTCCATTTCACTGATGCCAAACTGAGGCCAGGGGAACCTAAGGAATCCATCGCAGGGCACACAGGGCTACGAAAGCAGTGGAAAGATCTGACTCGAGCTGCTGGCTGCTGGAGCCCATGACCTCTGTCCACCTGACCCACCCTCATGCCCTTAAGGTGAGGGAGACTCCCTGTTCCTCGTTCTCTTTCCTAGGCCAGGGCACCGGGAGCACGCACGGTCTTCCTCTCTCCACAGAGCCCACTGCTTCCTGTGACCTGCCATTCTGATGATCTGAGCTTAGGCCAATACAGCACGAAGTTCCAGAAGGGGGGATGGGGGCCACCTTGTGAGAACTGGCCCCCAGCTCCTGACAGAGACCCTCCTGTTGGGCGCATGGGCTCTCTGGGTGAAACCCACAGCAACTTACAGAGTGGCAACTTCCCTTGCACCAGGGGAGGGTTTACAGGCGACGGGAAGCCCTGCCCATGCCTGCAGGATCCTCACTGTTGACTCGGAGGGGCTCCATAGACCTCTCTCCCATCCTTGTCCAGGACTCTGGGGTCCTGAACCCGTGGCCATTCTGATGGGGCCACCCGATCTCACACACCTGAGTGTCAGTCAAGTACTACCAAGGAGCCTTGCAGCAATTTCTGGCTCTAGACTCGGGCTCTGCTCCCTGAGTGCTGCAGCGAGCTCTCTGGACCCAGCTCTGCCTGTCGTGAGGCTCCAAGTCCTCTGTTGTTAGGATGGAGTGGTATATGAACCCCCAGCCCTGTCACCCAGTGCCTCATCACTCAGGTAAAGATGCTGATGTCTATTGCCTTAAAGAATATCTGTCTAAAAGCAACCCAAATCCTCTGGATAAAACAAAATCTGTGTTTACAAAGAGAAGGCCATGCCGCACGGGCCTCATTTCCGCTAAGTAGGAACTTCCCACAACGCCCTGCGACCATAGGCTCCGCATGTCTGCGACCAAGGGACCCAATCCTCCACAGCCCACCCTAGCCTGCCCACACCTCGTGGTGGATAGAGCCTCTGCAGGACGCCCCCGCTCTGGCCCCTGCCCTTCCGGCCACCCTCAAGCCCTGGCCATGGCCACTCTGATCTTTCTTAAAAGCTGCTGCCCACTCAAACCATCACCGCTGGCGAAAGTCCAAGGGAGCCTGTTGGAGTGTGAATACCCTTCTTCTTCTGGTCTGTGACAGGGCCACACACACCCCGAGGTCTCCTGAGATGTCCTTGCAGGACACAATGAGTTTCTTTTTTGAAGAGACTTCCTCCCACTCTGGGATGCCCTCCCTGGCCCCACCCAGAGTCAGCCCCAAGGGCCATAGGCCGGCTGGCCTGCTCCCACAAGGTCTCATGTGAATCAGCAAGAGCTGCTGTGTCCCTGAGCCCAGCAGGGGATGCTCTGGGCTATGACAAAGTGGTACACACCACCCAGAGGAGGGTAAGCTTGGGTGTTGTTTATAAATGAGTGTGAGTTTTAAGCCGTAGGTGTACACACATGAGGCTCATTGCTCTGGGTATGAATCATAAAGCAATGCTTAAGGACATTATTTTAAAAAATGATGCTCTAATACAAAAAGCCAATATTTAAGCACAAGCAGGGATTCCCTCTGACTCAGCCTGTAGGGAAAGTGGGAGGGTCGGTTGAGAGCCCCGCCCCCTGTGGGGCATGTGGGAGGGGCCGGCCAAGAGCCCCACCCACAGGCCCTGGGCCTGGGAGACCTGAACCTGTTTTTTGAGCAGGAAGGAGCACTGACCTGTTTTTCGGAGCGGGAAGTCATCTTTGCTGTCGTACATTCCCAGGACCGGGTGGTTGTAGGAGGCTGACACCCCACTCTGGGGTGGGGAGCTCTGGTCAAGCGAACTGTGCTGTGTTTTCCTGGAGAGAAGAGGCAAAAGCAGACGGATGAGTCAACAAGGGGTGGAAGCCCGCCAGACACATCGGCCCCGGATCAGCTCTGGCTGACCAAGGCGACGGGCTCCTGTCTGCCCCAAGGCTGAAATGAGACAGAAACCAATAATGAACATGCGACCCAAGGCTGAGCAGCACCTCCACAGCTGAACCCTGTGCCCAGAGGAACAGGGCCTGGTGCGAAGCCGGCCGGCATCCTGTTCCTCTTGGGTGGCTCCTTGCAGGGCTGCTCCCAGGCCACCAGGCCACAGCCAGCCACGGAAAGGCCTGTCCTCAGGGGCCCATGGCAGCCAAATGTGGACAGGACCTGCACGGTTGCAGGCAGCTGAGATCTGGTGGGGTGTATTTGGATCAAGCAATGGTCAAGTCTTGAAGGATCCCCAAGGGGCCCTTCCTTCAGCAGAAAATACCCAGTGTTCATCTGCACCTTCAGAGGAACAAAATCTACCCCATCACCCCACTTCCTAGGGGATGGCGGGTATCAGGAGCCAATACCCTGTGCTGGGAAGTGGGTCTGTGATGTTTACTACCTCCAGTGACCAGCCAGGCACACTCAGCATCCTGAAAATGGTGAGGCAGGCTCTGGCTCCAGCAGGAGGCTCAAGTGGGCGGGAGGGGAGTGGGGCTTGGGAATGGGGTGCCGCCAGCCCTCAGGAAGACCATCGGCATGTCCTGGAAGCTCCCACCCTAGGTATAATGAATTCTGTCGAGTCTTTAAACTGTGTAATCTGCTTAATGGCTTGAAGCAAATTTGCCAACTTACTTATTTGGAATTTGTTCGACTGTTTATTTGAATACACAGTATTCCACATCCACGCACCTGTGTTATTTGAATTAAGAATAGGAGCTCTTAAGTGCTTACAGGTGGATCATTTAAATATGGGACAGCAAACTTGTGCAGACTGTGGGCTGATCACAGAGACCTGTCCATTGAGCACAGCCTGGACATCTGGGCTGAGGGGCCCAGCCAGGCTGTGTAGTGGGCAAGAGCTCATGCTCCTGGGGACAGGTGCATGCACACGACTGTCCCACGACACAGGGTCCCCTCCTTAGGCAGGAAGCCCTCCTTTTCACTTGTGCTTCTGCTGAGACAACCCTGGTCTCACGTCAGGGGGACACTGTCTGACAATCTTATTAAAGGTCTGAGGGTGGTTGCCCCAGGTGGCTCAGTTGTTACGCATTTGCCTTCGGCTCTGGTCATGATCCCAGGGTTCTGGGACCGAGTTCTGTATCAGGCTCCCTGCTCAGTGAGGAGTCTGCTTCTCCCTCTCCCTGCTGCTCTATTTGTGCTCTTTCTCTCACTCTCTCTCTTTCTGTGTCAAATAAATAAATAAAATCTTAAAAAAGAAAAAAAAGTCTGAGGGCAACACTATCTCTACCAAATCACATCTTCTGAGGTGTTCTCCAGGGAATGTGTCCTTAGCCGGTTTCAAACTTCTTAGTGCTAAGTCACAATGTGGGAAGGAATTCGCTTTCTCTTTCATGAGACGCATGGAAAGACCTGTGTGTGCATTTTGTGACCCGAAAGTGTGAATAATAATTATTTGTAGAAGAGTATTATAAATAATAACTACTGTTATTAGACTTCAATTATACACTGTTTATAAAGAAGCCACAAGTTGGAAAAGCTGTATTTGTTCAAGATCTAATAGATTTTCTCTTCTGGTTTGCTCTCTGGAGATGCTGACAGGGTGAAACCCTCCCTCTCTCTAGGGCCCTTAGAACCACAGTGCAAGGCCATGACCTGGGCTCAGCACACAGCAGTCCCGCATTGCCCCAGGGCATGGGCTGGGCCGGCATGCAGGAGGCCAGGGCTATCACCACAGAGAGCCCCCCCCCCCCCCCCCCCCCCCCCCCCCCCGCCTTCAAGGGAGTGACTCACATCCCCACCATGCAGCTGCCTGGAATCCTTCTGACTCCTGGATGAGAGCTCATCCCCAGGTGCCCACCACAGAGCTAAGTGGGTTGTTCCAGGAAAACCCGCTGTTAACCCCCCCCCCCCAACCGCCCCAGGGACCGTGCACGTGTGTCCCAGGGAACAAGGACCTGGAGGGTGAGCAAAAGTGAAGTCCTGACCCTGGACTGCATGCATACCCCCCAGTGACACGCTCTCCATCTCGCACACACCTGCAGTATCGTACCCCACCCTCATACCTCACACATACCCCACCCTGCACACTGACACGCTCTCACACACATCCTCCCCCACCACTGACACACTCTCAATAGTCACACGTACCCCACCCCGCATACTGACATGCTCACACACTCACACGCACACTGACGTGCTCTCATAGACACTCTTCCCCACACACTGACATGTTCACAGTCACATGTACCCCACCCCACACACCTACATGCTCACACACCCCGTACCTGTACATTGACACACTCTCACACACTCAGTGCACTCCACTCCATGCTCAGACCCTCACACACTCCCATGTGCACAACTGCCATCCCCACCCCCTCCCACAGGGGAGCAGAACCTGAGGGTGGCCCCTTCCATGAGCCTCAGCCCTGCCCATAGGCCCAGCCCCAGCTCCCGGCCCCAAGTCATGGCCCCCATCACAGCCCTTGGTCACAGCCTGGCAGGAGGTGCTTGGTGGCACCTGGGCCAGTGTCCGGGCCGCTGGTGGATGACATGTGGTCTTCAAGGAGGTGCAGACGGAAGCACCGAGAGGAGCGCCCTCTCCTCGGCTCTCTGGGCCCTCCTCAGGCTGCACCATGGCATCCAGCCGCCTTAGCCCTCCACAGCTGGTCTTGCCCGCCAAGTCAGACTTATACAAGTGACCTCAACACAACCTGCCCTCGCCTAACCAGCACTGCCCAGCGCAAGGACGATGTGAGTTACCCAAGCAATTCAAATGGCACAGCAGCCCCGCTGAAATGAGTAAATACGGCTGAATCGACTTTATGACACTCTTTAACCCAATACATGCCAGTTACAATCATTTCAATGTGCAATCAGCCTAAAATGGTCGGTGAACAGTTCACATTGTCTCCATCGTGCTGAGGCACTTAGTCCGCCCTGTCTGGCACCCGCGCAACAAATCTCCATTAGAACAGCCTCATCTCTGGGCCCAGGGACACGTGGGGGGCCACCACCACTGTGGACACAGAGCAGCGTTGTCTCCACCGACAGGACCCCATGCCATCCGCAGCCAAGCTTGAGGCCCCTAGCCCAGTTGCCAGCTGGCTCTGTTGCTAGATTCATCGTGCTGACTCCAGATCGTCATTTACCCGCATCCCCGAACAGGGGTCCATGTCGCTTCTCCGCCCGAGCATCCCATCTCTAGGGCCTGCCGCCTCCTGTGCTCTCCCTCTGGTGGGTATTCGGGCTGCTTCTGTTCTTTGGCAGCAACAAACGATGCATCTGGGACCCTAAGAACATGCGTGTGTGCGGACAGAAGTTTTACCTCTGGGGCAGACCTGGCAGGACAGTGTCTTCAGGGTAGAGGGGCACGTTCACCTTTATGAGAAACTGCTGGACCATTTGCCACCAGCTGCACCACTCCACTCCCCCTGGCTGCACGCCACAGTCCACGGGCCCCACATCTTCACTGCGTGGCCAGCTAAACTCCAGGCACCCCACTGGGTGCGAAGTGGTGACACCCAATGGCTGAGATTTGCATTTCCCTGACAGCTAACCATCTTTTCATGGACTGGCTGGCTATCTGTAGGTCTTATTTTCTGAGGTATTAATTCAAATCTTTTGCTTGTATTTTTTTTAGTAGATCACTTATCTTTTTATTATTGAGTGGCAGGAACTCTTTATATATTTTGGATATAAACCCTGTGAGAAGTGATAGGAATTGTGAATATTTTTCCAGTCCACGGTTTGCCTTTTTATTTTCTTCATGGTGCCTTTGAAAAAGATTTTATTTATTTATTTATTTATTTGACAGAGAGAGAGATCACAGGTAGGCAGAGAGGCAGGCAGAGAGAGAGGAAGGGAAGCAGGCTCCCTGCTGAGCAGAGAGCCCGATGCGGGACTCGATCCCAGGACCCTGAGATCATGACCTGAGCTGAAGGCAGAGGCTTAACCCACTGAGCCACCCAGGCGCCCCTTCATGGTGCCTTTGAAAGAGCAGTTTTTAATTGTCACAAAGTCCATCGCTGGAGTTTTTGGCTTATGCTCAATGACAGCAGTGTCCTAAGAACTCTGTCCACCTCTGCCCCAGGCTGTGAAAACTTCTATCTTTTCTTCTAGGAGTTTCAGCTTTTGTGTTTGGGTTTACATTTGGGCTAATAATCATTGTGGGTGAAGTGAAGCCAAGGTCAAAGTTCAGTTTTTCTTCCACAAAGACCCAGTTTTCTGACCGTGTTTCTGCCTTCACACAGCAAGTGAATGCGACAGTCACTCCGTGATGTTGGGTTTAGAGTGACAGCATAAAACTGCTGCCAAATTCAGTGCAAACAAACCTGTCCCCTGGCTGACTTCCCCACTCCAGCCCATGTGCCCCAAATCCCTCTAAGGGAGCTGAACCCAGGGCAGGCAGGCTGCGTCCGGGTCAGGCCTGAGGAGCCCTGCTCCCCAGGCAGCAGCTGCCTCAGTCCCTACTGGGACCCCCACAACCCAGGATGGAAAGCTACCTGCCCTCCCTCTCTCCCCCTTCCCTGCCTGGGAGCTCCTCCCCAGAAGCCCCTCCCTCCATTCCAGACTCTCTCCACAGTGCTCCCTTTCTGCTGGGACCCACCCTCCCCCACAGCCTCTGGGACTGGAGGTGACACACTCTCCTGTCACATGTGACCCATCACCACAGCCTCTGTTCCGGCCAGTGGTCTCCCGTCCCAGCCTCCTGCCCGCTCACAAGGAGCCTGGCACCAACCTTCTATCATCTGACATGGTCAGCCCACAACTTCTGTAGGCTTCTGGTCCCCTGGCCCCTTGCCAGCCTTATATCCCCAGTAGTGTCCCTGATGTCCCTGACTGACCCTCCCAGCCCACAATCACTGCTACTAAATGCTCCATCCCAGCAGGTCCTAGGATGCCTCTGCCCTCTTGGTGCCTTCACTGGCCTGTCCTCTCAGATTCCCCCAATGCCTCCCAGTCTGAGTCCCCGAAGCCCACTCCTCTTCCTGCTGTCTTCAGTGCGAACCCCACGGATACCATCTCACAGGCCACCCAAACTGCTTTCTTGGGGGTGTTGCCCAGTGGCCCCACCCCCAGGGGACAGTGCAGCTTCCCCACTGCAGCCCCAGTTGTCTGGGGGCCCAGACGTGGGGCCACCAGGTGCTGCTACTGGCGTTTCCAAAGAATCTTGCATGCGGTGGATGTGGGCGCACGGCCTTGCTTGTGGCTTTCCACGGCCGCCGCTGCCTCTGCTCTCCAGTGGGAGTCGTGTCACTGGCTGACCTGCGTGCACGCCCACACATGTGCAGACAGGCGTGAGCACAGCCTTCCGTGTGTTGTGGCAGCACACGGCATGAGGGCCGCTTTCTCTGCCTTGGAACAATATTCCTTTCTGGTTGTACTGATGACAACGTAGTCTGCCAGGATATGTGGGACCATCCCAGGGGGACATGGTGGTGTTTGATTTAGTCAAATAGTTGCCCCTTTAAGAGCTTGAAGATAGATGTGTTTTTCCCCAATACAATGAATGATAACCATATTTTGACTTATGAAAACTACCCTATGGGTTTTCTGTAAGAAATGAAAATTACCCTCAAAGACAGCGGAAAACTGTATTTCTAAGCAAAGCCTGCAAAGCACCCTTGATCATGGTTTAAAGCCATGTACAACTGCCCCTCTGTGCCCCACGTGGCCTGGGCCATGGCCAGCCCCTTGCAGCGAGTTTATGCTCCGAGGACATCCCTATGCACGTGGGCATCACTTCTGACCTTCCTGCAACGCCACACCAGCTTTCTTCAACTATCAGCAGGAGCAAGGTTCCCTGGTGGCCTCTGTCTGTTATGCCTGCTCTGGGAGAGGGTTCCTAGCGCAGAAATAAAATACGCCACAGCAGCTGTGGGCTTACCCAGCAGTCAATGAAACACCAGGTCGAAATTCAGTAGGTGCATTCGGACAATTTAGAACCAGAGATCCAGTTTAAGTGGCTCCTTTTGCGGCCAAAATATATGATGACTAGAGTCACGACCAGGCACCAGCCCTGCATGCGTCAGTCCGTTCACTGACAGATGGGCCCCTCTCTGTCTGGAAGACCGCCCCTGCGCAAGACCCACCGGACTGCTCATTACCCTGTGTTCGTGGCTGTGCACAGAGCCTTCCTGTCCACACCTGCCCCCCTGCCTCACTGGGTGAAGAACTGGGTGCTGCTCGGGCCACCAAGAGGAGGCTCGGAGCCTGCGCACGCCCCCACTTACCCGTACCAGTAGCGGGGGTCGCTGGAGATGCAGTGGTTCAGGTTCCGGTGGGCCAGAGCCTTCTTCTTATTGAGGACAAACTCCTGCAGCTTCATCTTCACCTCTGTGCTGGCCACCGCACCTGGCGCAGAAGGAAGCACAGACAGGTGACCTACTGGAGCCTCTACCCGGGGAGTGCAGGGTGGCCGCGGGGCTCCTTGCCTGACAGGGAGCGAAGGTGTGCAGACGGGCCCAGGGTTCTAATTCAGGATGTTGCTGATGCCGTGACGGCTTCTCAAAGGAAGGAAAAAGATGGGAGAAGTTTTAATAAGAGGCCTTCTTCCCATGACGATTTTACATAATTGCATCCCATCTAAAATGCAGAAGTCATCAGCATGAAGACTTACTATTACCTAACACAAAACCACCAAGGGAAGTTTGATACTGTTACATAAAAGACCATTCTGAATCCGGTGCTGGCAGCGTGATGGCTTCCTTCTCACTGGAGCAAAAACAGCAGACGCTCAGAGCGCTTCTGTGCACACCCCCCGGTGCCAGTGACAGGGACGGAGTGTGCACCCTGGGTGGGCACACGTGATGCTTGTGTACAAGGAAACCGAGCCGGCTTCGTTTCCACGCGTGTCAGAGGAAGTTTCTGTTCCTTCCAGCTCATCGACTACTTACTTCGAGCATGTTCACCAGGCTTTACTAAAGTCAGAATCATGCGCTCTGTGGTTTTCTTGCGTGCTGGTTACTCACCCAAAGAGAAAACAGGCAACTTTGAGAAACAGACCCACAAAGCAAAGCCCAGACCTACCGCTCTATAGTAAGACCCGTGCGAGTCTGATCCACGCTCATCGGGGCTGGGCTCAGACTCCATGGCATGCCTGCACCCACCCCTTCCCTGTGAGCAGCAGAGTTCCTGTTGTGCAGAACCAACCAGGATTCTTCATGGTGGAAAGATACTTCAGAAGGTGAGCAAAGCACAGTTTACATTTTACAAATCCATTTCTGACTGGAAGGCATTTTTAGATCATCCTTGCTATTGTCGTTGTTCGAAACTACTGCCGTGAACGTGAGCAGACGTCATCATATTGAGAATTTGCTTAGGAAGGATCAACAAAATCAACATATTTAACAAAAGGAACCTTATAGCCCTCAAAGCATCTTCTTCTTCTTCTTTTTTTTTTTTTTTTAAAGATTTTATTTATTTATTTGAGAGAGACAGTGAGAGAGAGCATGAGCGAGGAGAAGGTCAGAGAGCGAAGCAGACTCCCCATGGAGCTGGGAGCCTGATGTGGGACTCGATCCCGGGACTCCAGGATCACGCCCTGAGCCGAAGGCAGTCGTCCAACCAACTGCGCCACCCAGGCGTCCCGTTCTTCTTCTTTTTTTTAAAGATTTTATTTATTTATTTGACAGAGGAAGAGAGATCACAAGTAGGCAGAGAGGCAGGCAGAGAGAGGAGAGGAAGCAGACTCCCCGCTGAGCAGAGAGCCCAATGCGGCACTCGATCCCAGGACCCTGGGATTATGACCCAAGCCGAAGGCAGAGGCTTAACCCACTGAGCCACCCAGGCGCCCCTCGAAGCATCTTCTAATTGCTTTCCCAAGTGCCTTCATACATAGACAATCATGTGCCACGAGTAGGCAGGCTCCCCGCATCTTCATGAGTACTCGGGATCACCCTATGTCTCTGTCTATCAGTACTCAGGATCACCATGTGACCCCGCATCTCTATCAGTACTCAGGATCACCCCACACCTCTGTCCCTCCGTACTCGGGATCACCACGTGACCCTGCATCTCTATCAGTACTCAGGATTACCACGTGTCTCTGTCCATCAGTACTCAGGATCACGACGTGACTGCATGTCTCCATCAGTATTCGGGATCACCACCTGACCCCACACCTCCATCCGTCAGTCCTCAGGATTATCACATGACTTCGTCTTCATTAGTACTGGCGACTGTCACTTGCTGCAAATGGGAAGGGCAGCCGGTATTTCACTGTGGTTCCTGATAATTCCCCGGGCAAGTAGTTATCTTTCACTCTTGTGATGTATCTTTATGTCCTTGGAGTATTTTTTCTTGCAGAGCATTCTCATGGTACGTTTGGGGGTGGCACGGTGGGTCTGTGTGTTTACCTTTTAAATGTTCACCCATTTGAGCTGTAGGTTTTACAGCAATAAATCTATTGTGAGCCTCCTACACTAGGCCTCACACATTTAAAGCTCCCATGAGCACTGTGAGCAGGTATCATCAGCCCCATGTGGTCCGGGGAGCCTCCCAGGCGGCAACCAGCGGCAGTGTCTAACCAAAGCCCCTGGCTCCCTGGACCCAGCTCTCCCTTCTCCTCCATATTTGTGTGCAAGCCTCTGCCCTGGTCTCTTGTTTCCTTTCAAAACTTGGATAATTTTCTAATTGTGTGAGATAGCATGTGTGTGTGTGTGTACACATACGTGTATATGTGCAAATACATACATATGAACATGTGTTTGTCTGTATATATACATACATATGTATGTGTACACACACACACACACACACACACACACACACACACACACACACACACCT
Organism: Neogale vison; assembly: GCF_020171115.1. Taxonomy (NCBI): domain Eukaryota; kingdom Metazoa; phylum Chordata; class Mammalia; order Carnivora; family Mustelidae; genus Neogale; species Neogale vison. The sequence goes on from NC_058093.1 coordinate 45,751,536, forward strand.
GCCCCTGGTTCCTCGCACCAGGCTCCTAAAACCCTTGCAAACTCCTGATCTAATGTGGTGGCTGGACTCTTGGGAGGCTTCTGGAAGGGGCTGGTCACCGGAAGAGCGAGCCATCATTAGAAGCTTAGACTTTTCAGCACCATCGGCAATGGACTTAACGGTTGGTCATGAGGAAGCCCACAGGATGGGGTTCAGAGAGTTTTCCGTGTGCCAAGAACGCGACACATACCAACAGCATGGGGACAGAGACTCCAGCACTTGGGACCTGCCCAGACCTCACCCGCACGTACCACACCATTTGGCTGCCCACCTGCGTCCTTGGACACACCGTTCAATGAACCAGTAAACGTACGTCAGAACTCCCCTGAGTTCTGTGAGCTGTTCTGTCACAATTCAGTGAGCCCAAGGAGGGGGCCATGGACACATCTGACCTGCAGCCTGGACTTCCAGCTGGACTTCCAGACTCATGGGTCTGATTCTCCAGGTAGACAGTGTCAGAACTGGCACACAGCAGGACAGCCGGTGGTGGTCAAGCTCGGCAGGAGACCCCACGTGGGCGGCCACCAGCACGTCAGAAGGGAGGCTTTCCAGGTATAAAAATAAAGGACAAACACAGGAGGTAAGGACCAGGTTTCCCCCAAGAAAGGAAGGAAATACTGGGATTTGTCCTCATTTTAATATTCAAATGCTAGTTTGTATGTAGTCTGCTCAGGTTTTCTCATTGCAATTTTTTCCATTTTCTGGAAGTGCTGAAATTGATCTTCAGTTTGCTGGTTTGGTAAATAATCAGTTTTATTTTATGCTTGGTTTTCCAGTGCTGGGTTTTCACTAACTGAGCTGCTTGCTGTTGCTAGATTTTCACGTTTCTTTCTGATACACATGAAATGGGTTTTGGTGTGAGACTCTACAGGTATCTTGACAAACTGCTCATAAATTGTTAATATCATTAGAGAAACTGTCTTTGCTGCCACTGTTTTCACACCCCCAGTACACGCTCTCATTCACAGACTTTGTCTAGCTGTAGGTGTGTCTGCGTTCTCGGAGGCAGTGTGCCCCTACAGTTCCATCATAGAGCCTTCTGTGGGTGGAGGGTGCTGGTCAGAAAATATGAATCCCTGGGGACCAGGTCCTCCATAGCTGCGGTAGGGCTTGATTTTAGCTCATCCAAGGGAAACACAAAGAAATTCACTACACTGGGGCGCCTGGGTGGCTCAGTGGGTTAAGCCGCTGCCTTCAGCTCAGGTCATGATCCCAGAGTTCTGGGATCGAGTCCCACATCGGGCTCTCTGCTCAGCAGGGAGCCTGCTTCCTCCTCTCTCTTTCTGCCTGCCTCTCTGCCTACATGTAATCTCTCTCTGTCAAATAAATAAATAAAATCTTTAAAAAAAAATTCACTACACTGATTCCAAAGCACCTTCAGAAGCTCCCATCATGACATACTGGCTTTTGTCCAGGGCCTTCCCAGGGTCCGAGGAAATGACCCCATCGGCGCCCAAGAAGAGCAGCTCACCAGAGCTCTGGGCACACCATGTGCTGGCCACTGGGCAGAGGGCATGCGGGAGGACAGACACGGCCAGGCCAAGCTATGGGTGACCGAAGGCACAAAGTCACCTCTGATTCTGAGCATCGCGGCTCAGTGCCCTCCAAAGGTAGCCAGAGTCAGGCTGAACATTGATCCAGAACACACAGAGCCTATTTCCAGTCTACAAGTGGGCTTGTCAGAAAATCGCACGAACACAGGGATCTGCGTATAACGTGCCCAAACATGCAGTCACCTGGCATACCCTTAACCAAGTACCAGCACCAAGAACAGCTGAGGATATACGCCAAGGGTTACCCGTGTCAGGATACAGCGTGCCTTGCAACCAGGAGCAAGAGGCGATGCAGGGCGCGGTGGGAGGCACGGAAGGGCAGAGAGCACAGAGGGCCGTCTATGCAGGGGAAATGCAAATCCACTGGTAATTCTCAAGTGGACCCAGCTGACAAAAGAAACCATAGTGGAATGAGGAGCTCTGGGTTTCCTTCCATCTCCCGGTGCTGCTGGTCTCACGGCGAAGTGATCAGACTGCCTGATGATGAGGGGGGGGTGCACGAGGGGGAAGACCCAGATGAAGGAAGAAAAAATGGCCTCTGGTCCTTTACAACTGTGGGTGCAGGAGACCGGAGAACGCAAAGCCGGGCAAGCAGCAGAGTGTCTCGGTAGGTGCAGGAAACTCCTGAGAGTTTCCCAGCAGACCAAACCTGGGAAAACACCTGTCAACATGGATCCACTTTCCCTCCATGGGAGGAACGCTTGTGAGGCCCCCACAAGCACTCCAGGGACAGGTTGATCCCAACGACCATGTTTCAGGAGGCTCTGACCCTCCCTGCTTCACCTGTATCCCTGGCTGGCATCACAGGCTCCAGAACTCAAGGAAGCACAAAGAACAAACCCTCCATCCCAGCTAAATCCCAGGAACGGGCAAGCACAGCACAACGTGGCAAGGAGTAGCTGCCTCCCCTGGAGGAGACACTGGCCCCCATCAGCCCTTGTCCCCTGAGCTGTCTGTCACCTGTGTCCTCACAGGAGGACATACGACTGACCTGTGGTCCCTCCACATGCACAGCGTGGGAGAAAGCACCTTACGGACTCTCTTGGATCCCATCAAGCCAAGCCCACCTCCCTGAATGCAGGAAGGTTCCTTCCAGCACAAACAGACAACAGGAACACCACGGAACCTCCCTGACGTGTCCAGCCAAGGCCACATTACAAGAGGGGGCAGATGGTGACTGGTCACAAGGGCGGCCGCCTGGGGCACTCCCTGGACCCTCCTCCCAGGGGCAGCGGGCACCACCAGGGTACAGGTCCTCACACTTGCACATGGCCGTGGCCGCGGCCAACGCCAGTAACACCGCGCACCACAGAGGGACCGTCTGTCCTTCGTGCTTCACAGGAGAGGATATTCAAGGAACAGCCAGCATCCTTCTAGCTGTTTACTCATCTCTCAGCAGATTCTGCTGCTTTCTGCTTTCTCATTGTCTATTCTCTTCGTGGATATGGAAATCTTGGCGCTCTTATTAGAGAGATCTCAATTCTAACCTGACGCGCCTCACAGAGCAGTTCTTCTGACACTTAGGAAATACTGAGTTAAAAAACAACTGTTTCTCCTCTCCTTTTTTTTAAAGTTTGTATTTGAATCCCAGCTACTTTACATCATACTGTATTAGTTTCCAGCGCACAACATGGGGACTCCACACTTCCGCGCATCAACTCTGGGCTCACCCAAATACTTCTACCTTAACACAGAGTTACAGAACCGATAAAACACATTCAGTACACAAATACCTAACAGCTCTAATTTTCACTTTTTAACAAGAACAAATTCATGCTGACTACCATTCATTCATTGGACAGGCTTTATGTGCCAGATTCTGATCTGGTTGATGGGGACAGAAATGAAAACAGAAAAGACAAAGCCTCCTCCGCACATGGGGCAGGATATAAGGGACAGGCCGGTGAGAACAGACCAGGCAGCATGGGGGGCTGAGGAGATGGCGCTGGGCACCGGCCCAGTACCTGGGGGCCTATGGGGTGGAGAAGGTGCTTCTAGACACTGCTTGTCATGATGGACTCATGTTTCTCCTGCCCCACGGGCCTCTGAGGAAGGCCCGACTTCAAAAATGGGACAGAGAGTTACTTTCTGGATCAGGTGTTGGATCTTTCAACTCCAGTCCTTTGAGCCTATTTTTTAAAAGATTATTTTTTAAACAAAGCGAACGAGCAGGCTGGGCTTGTAAATAGCAACGAACAGAAAGGTCGCTGTGCTCGCTCCAGGCTCCTCAGAGAACAAAGCCTGGCATTCTGTTGGATTGTCCCTTGGAATCTGTGTATCTGAGATCCCTCAATGTAGTTAAGCTAAGTAAAACCTGGCTAGAGATCATGTGTTCGTGCTGAATGAGACGAAATGCCACGAATCGTAAGAATTCACTGTTCCTTAGAGCTCATAACGTCAACTGGTATCAATAAGTAAAAGAGAGTTGAAGAATTATTTAAAATTAAAAATACTGTGAACGTTTACAAATGCAACAAAACTGTGATTAAATATTCAATAGGAGATTCACTTAAAAAAATAAAAAAACAAGAAACTGCACAGATGCCTTGCACTGAGTTTTCAAATGCTTACCAATGGGAGACGCCCCAGGCCATTTGCATTCCCCCACAAACGCCCTTTTAGCTGCTGCGAACAAGGCTCTCCTTTATGCTGCGGAGCCCGCCCGCGGCCCCGCTCACATAAGAGCCCCCGAGTGGCATCCACCACAGCGGCCTGCCAGGCCTGTCTCCTCACAAGACCACACTCAGGGCTGCAAAGCCTACACGAGCGTGCCAAATACCCAAACCGTACATAGTTTATTATTAATAATAAAACCTGACCACCCAAATCCACAAATTGAAAACCACCAGGGTTGCTGCTAGTGACGAGCGTGGAGGGAAGCAGAGAACATTCCAATGCTTCGGCTGGGGTGGGGAGGACGTTCAGTAGGTAGGGAAGAAATTGTTTTTGACATGTAAACAGATCTAAAATGTTTTCTGAAGTCAAATCTTTTCACATTTTGTGAAGCTTAAGATGTTATTTTTATTGGAGGATTCTGGTAAACTACGAGGAACTAATTTAGCCTGAGCTGCTTTTTAGCAATCTGGAAACCTGGTTATTTGGAGGTTAGTTGTGGCACACATCAACTAGCTCATACTTACAGTTTTAACTCCCATCCTTTGATAAACAACGACTTCCCTCCTCCAGAGGAAAACACATTAATTAGGATACAGAAACAAGGCTCGAGCAAAGCACAGGAGGATGGAAAGGGGGCAGGACCCCCTTTCAGGGTGTATGCAGTCCCGTTGTGCACACCTGTGGTTTGGCCCCCGAGCAGAAGTCCCTCTCACAGGGCTCAGAAAAGGGCTGGGTGCTGTCATCTAGGGGGGTGGGCTCCCAGAACAGAGGGCTGTCCCCAGTGACAGGCCACGGAGCCCATTTGGTAGTCAGATTCCTAACACTGAGCAATAGGACTCACCTGGATGCTCGGTTCTCAATCCTGGCTGCACACCAGAATGATCCAAGGAGTTCTAGAAATAACGATGTTGAAGCCCACCCTCTACTCCAGACCAGTGGCCTCAGGACCTCTGGGGGATTTCCCAACACCATGTGCCACCCCTCACAGGTGGTCAGCACCCCAGGAACACCTTGGCCAGGAAGGTCTCTTCACACAAGGAAGTCTCCACACACAATACACGCAGTGGTTGACCAGCACAGGGCTGTGGATGGAGGAGAGTGTCATCTAGCCAGCGGGCTCAGTGGTGAGGGCAATGGTGTGACCACCCCACCTGTCCCATCAGCCCACCGCAGATAGAAGTCTGCACTCAAAGAACAATTGTGTCTGTTGCCAACACAAATCTGCAATTTAGTTTCCCCTGATGGGCTTTCATCCTCGTGCCTGGAATCTTGACTATGGGTCATCACAGCCTGGAAGTCACCATCTCACCCAACTGGTGGAATAGAACGAGGCACACCACTCAGATCTAGTAATTACTTTCAAACATTGGTACAAAAATTAGATCTCATGCAGAATAAAAACTCTCCTGATGTGCTTCTTACGTTGAAAACTCTACCAGCCCATTAAAGTGAAAATACATTTAAAGTATATTATTTCAAGAGTAAAATACACTGCAGTAACTAATGATCATGAAAGGTTACTTCTATGTATAAAAACCAATTACTAAATACATACAAATATTTCAGAGACACAAACTAAACATGAAAAAAATACACTGGCTGCATAGGTGAAGAAAGAACACCAGCCTTTCCGAAAGGGAACAGATACGCAAATGTACACAAGCCTGCAGGCATGGCGGCACAGATGGGCCGGGTCCTGACTCTGGTCTAGACCAGACCGAAGGGCCAGGCTGCACCGGGAGCGGAAGCCCACGTGCTACACAGGGGCCATCAGGCAGAGGAAATGCAGCAGCGAGGCAGAAGGCATGTGTGACACACAACACCAACAGAGGGTTTGGGACCAGGACGTGAACAGAACCACCCAAGTCAAGAAAAAGGGTGACAACCCACCACAAAAATGAGAGAGAGGCATGAACAGGCAAGCACTTGACGTGAGACAAGAAAGTGTGCCGAGCCTCGCTGGTAACCAAACCGAACTCAGAGTGGTTGCCAGCAGCAAGCGCTAGCAGGAACACAGGCTGTGGGCGCTGCCCTGCACGGCTGGGACGGCGCTTCAGAAATGGCTGGGTCTCACATATGAGAGGCAGGCACACACATTCCCTAAAGTGTGAAGCTTGAGCCACTTCGCACCTGCCCGTCCGCACTAGGGGACATATCCATGGACACGTGTCCCAGGATCACCCGTCACAGCTCTGGTTAGCAAACGCCCAAATACCTACCGACCACAGGACAGACGAACACAGTGCTGTGCCCATGAGTGGGGCGGCAGGCAGCTCCCTACAGCAGTGAGCTCTTGCTACACAGGACAAGAAGGACACACTGCACAAGGGGGGTGCTGAGTGAGAGAAGCCAAACACAAAGAGTCACATGTTAATGAGTCCATTTCTAGAAACCTCAGAAGCAGGCCAAAGTGCCTTTGGTGTGGGATGCCAGGGAGGGGTTCCTTTGGGAAGGAGGGGAGGAGCAGGGTCTGGAGGGCCCAGGGGCCCAGACACTGCTCCTGTCCTGGTCTGGGGGCTCTACTGGGGGGTGAGCTTGTGAACAGTTCCCTATGTATTGGAGGCTGTGCATGTTTCTGTGTGTATATCATACACAGTACAAAAGATTCTTAAATAATTTCAAAGAACAGACTTGACAAGAATGCTTTAATACGTTGCATGCTGTCACACACGTGTGGATTAAAATCTGAACAGAAATCTGAAGTCTAAAATCTATACAACAGGCTGTTAAGACGGTTTTTCTAGACGGCTAACCGTTTTAAGTAGCTGAAGATAACGGAGTTCTGAGGTTCGTGTGTGTTACTGAAATATGCAAATATCACTATTTTTGCTCAAGGTGCTGGAAGTCCATCACCCGAACGTCCTCACACCAGAACCCGATGCAGGAGAGAAGTGCACATCTTAGCTCATGTTCAGTGTCACCAGGGATCAAATGAGTTCCGCCGAGCACCAAAGTCTCAGACAGAAATGAGCCGAGCCCAGCAATGTGACACCCACTCTCACTGCTGTCTAGGTCCTGGGTGTGTCACTGGAAACAAGCTGCCGAAGACAGAGGCACAGACACGCGTGGGAGACAACTGCCTTCGGCCTCAGTCTGCGCGGATGCGGCCCATGTGCAGGACACGCCAGGCCTCACAAACACTGGTCCTTGCTGAGCCCACTGGAGGCACCATGTGGCCGGGGACTACGACTCCTCCTCCAGGGACATGGGAAGCCGCCGCCCCATCACCTTCCACAGGGTGAACAACATACAGAATCATCTCCTTTCCTGGAAAATGACAGACCCCACTGGTCTTCAGACACACAAACACTGCCACTAGAAAAAGCAAACGTTAGGATCAAGAGGGCCAATGAGAAAGCAGGCAGTTGGCCACTGTGTCCCCACTCAGCCCCCAGGCCACCCCACAAGCGAGGCCTGCTTCTACGGGGCTCACAGTGTGCTCACAAGAGGAAAGAACTTTGAAACCTCCAGGACGAACTTGCCGGTGAAACCCGCTTTGCACCTGCTGAGAACACTTTAGAACACTCCAATCAAGCCAGAGGCCATGCTGCACACCCCAACCGAAGGCACGGATCCGGGCTACACTTGCCCAAGCTGAGGGCGACATGGAGTGCTCCGCCTGGGGTAGGGTGCGGGGGTCCCCCGCGGGCTGCTGCCTACGGGACCCAGAGCCCGAGAGCCGCAGGAAAAGATGCCCCGGCAAGGCCCCAGTGCCCCCCAGCTCGTGATCGTGCCTGCACACTTACTCTCTTTGCCTTTTTCCTTGTTCTTGAGCTGCTGCAGCTTCTGCTCGCGGTGCTGCTTCTCCAGCTCCTGCTCCTGGCGGTGCCGCTCCAGCTTCCGCTGATGCTCCAGCAGCTCCTGCTGATGCTTCACGGCCAGCAGCTCCTGCTGTTGCTGTGGGGAGGGAAGGGGGACAGAGACGGTCAGAGTCTCGCTTCTGAGGAACACGAGACAGACACACACATGAACAGCAGCAAAGGGCCAGGAGTCCACACGTTTGTGTCGCCTACGGCGAGGGCCATGCTCTACACGGTCTGCACGCAAAACCTGACTGCCGACTTTCTCAGCAGTAAAAACTAAAATAAAAGCCATTTTGGAGAAAATGCACGTGAAGATCTGGGTGATTAACTGCATTGGAAAGGGTTCTCGGAGAGTGACACAGCAGGGCTGGACTGGGTGTGGCTGCCCTGGAAAACCGGGAGAACTCCTCACCAAGTTACATGCATGTCTTCCCTGGGACCCAACAACCCCATCCCTGGCTGTGGGTACACGTCTGCACACCTGCCTGGATAAGAAGGGCACAGCGGCTTGCTTGCAACAGCCCAGCCACCCAACAATGGGAAAGACCTATGAGAAAACACAGGTGGGCTGTCAGTAAACAAAAGGCACACGCACAAAAGGCACTGACGGGCTCGTGGGCAGAGTCGGCCCTCAAAGACTCCCCATCTGTGATGTTCTGGTGGTGGTGGGGGATGGGACGCTTGGGGACATGGCAGCTAAGCCACAGGCAGCATCCACACCCAGCCTGCAGCACTACGGGCATGCAATCCCTTTCCTTGTTGTTGTGGGTCTTGTTTCCATGGCCCCTCCTGGGTGGGTGGCTGTCCTGCTCCCTGTGCAGAACGGGGGCCACATTGGCAGTCCCAGCAGCCCCAGAACTTTCTAGCAAGGAAATCTAATGCACACTCTCCCAGATCCAAGCCATAAAGTGCCTAAGACAGGGATAGACTGACACATCCCTCTGGCTGTTCCCAGGAACTATGGTGGACACCTAAGGGACCAGCCAGGGACATCGAGGTACGTGGAGGCCCACGGGCTAGACCCAGAGCACAAGGCAAGGCAGAGCAAGGGGAACATGGAGTGAACAGGACCAAGGGGTGGCCGTGCGGGGCACGAGGTGCTGTTCTGTGAGGAAGGCATCGTACTCTGCCAGCTCTAGGGTGTGGACCCTGGGAGCCCTCCGGTCTCTGGGGAGGGGGCTGAGCTCTTTCCCACTAGAGGCCACAGGGAATGAGGGGGCAGTGCCACCATCTGGGGCCCCGGCGGCTTCCTGGGCCCCATTTCCCACAGTGCCATCACTAGAATGTACAAACCACCCAGCTTCTGTTACCAACCAGAACAGCTCATAAATTCAGAAAACAGGGTATCAGATGGCTCGGAGCTCTCTTTGATGAAGACGTAATATATGTCACCCACCACGTCTGTGACTTCTGGGAGGTTCACATCACATTACACAGAAAATGTTAAAGAAAAAGAGCATCATTGTAGAAATCTATAAAATGAAAATTCTCACTCTCCAGATAAAGCCCACAACCCTGCAGTGGGAACGCGTGTGCTAGCCAATAAGACGGACATTCGCCAAAACCTCAGATGTAGCTGTGACAGTAACAGCTGAGGAGCAAAAGGAGGCAACCACCAGCTCATAAATGGGGAAGGTGCAAGCAGGAAGTACGGCCCAAGGGCAAGGTGCCGGCCACACCCTCACAGACAGTGCCACAGGAGGCTCTTAGCCTGGTCTCGGACAGATACACCCTACGGCGACAGCCCTGGCAGCCAGCGTTCCAGCCTCCCAACCTCCAGTCTCACAACCTCCAGGCCACCCTGACTCCTAGTCTCCTGGCCTCCCAGCCACCCGGCATCCGGGTCTCTGTGCCCTGCTGCTGGGGAAGCACCCCATGGCCTAGCCCCACAGGGCTCAGAGCAAGGGCAGGAAGCATTAGCGTGGCCTGGAGCTCAAACCAGGCCTGTCTCATCACACAGCAGAGTCCCAGCAGCTGTGTGGTATTTCTCACTGCAGGGGACCCGCAAACTGAGCACAAACTCGACCACCTCCCACTTTCTACAAAGGGGAAGGGAACTCCCTTCCAGCCAGAAACACAGGGACAGAATAGCAGAGAGGCAGGCGTAGCTAGGCCCAAAACCAGTGGAGGAAGGAGGAGGAGGAAGGGAAGCGGTGTCTGGACCCCAAGCAACAGTGTGCCCTTCCCGTGGAAGATGCCTTCCCCTGGAAGATGCCTTCCCTCAGAAGGCAGGCGGGACCCAGGTGCGGGGGCCACGGTCTGGCAGCGGATCAAGGTGGCCGTGTGTGATGGCAAGGCCATGAGGTCCTGCTCAGTGGCCACCTGTGGGGTCCATGGTGTGGAAACTGAGAGTCACTTTTCAGAGCTTTCCTATGAAAAAAACATCCCCTTCCAAACAGGCATCTTCCATGAGCTGGAGACCGTGAGACTATCAGAAGCGTGCCAGCACGTTCCTGGCCGCTGCTTCCAGAAGGCTTGTGGGTGGTGCTAGGCGGAATCCAAAGGGCTTGGGAGCAGGGAGTTCGCTCCAGGGCCCCACATCTGTGTGCACAGGTGAAGGCGCCCCAGTGGCAGTGGGCCACGGCCAGCAGCTGGGGGGCTCCGCAGTGTCCACAGGCTGGAGGGCGGTCCACACGGCTCTGGCTGAGAAGCCCCACACGATGGTGTCAGACAGTAGATCTTATAACCAAATGTCCCCTCGGTGCATCACCCAGGCCCCTGAGCTGCCCACACACAGCCCTGGGTTCCCTTCCAATGGCTCGGTACTCATCTAATGCACAAATGAGGAACAGGCAAAAATCCACTGAATATAGTCTCAAAATATTTACTTTTCAGCCAGAACCTGGAAGGAAGATCTTTCCATTACCATTACAGAAACACTGAAACCACCACTGCCAGATACTGGTGATTAAAATTCACAGGACAATCTAACTCCCAGGAAATCAATACTGTCATGGAGTTTTCAGGAAAGTAGCTATTACGTCTTGATTCCCCCAAAATGCACCACAGCTACCCTACAGGCCTTGATCCCGCTGCACTTGGAGAGGCACTCTGCCTTATCAGCTGATGGGACAGGAATGTGTACAGGCTGCCCCTACCCGAAGGCCTGGAGAACGAGCCAGTCTGTGGCTCCTGTCACCCATGGTGTCACCACACAGGCCCGTTCCTGGACCTTGCGACAGCAAGCCTCCGTGCTCCCAGCTTCTGGAAAATGAGGAAGAGGTACCAGGTGAGGAACTCCCGCTCGCTATCCTGTACCCACCCCCCATGCTCTGTGCCCCACTTCCCTGGGGAAGGGACAAACATGCCCCACAAGTACAGCCTCCAGCCTGTGAGAAAGAAGACACGCAGAGAAGCCGACTTTTATGATGGGCACAATGCACACTGTCCCTGACAGCTGGGACCTCGCTGACAGAGGTTGAGATCAGAGCTTCCTATGGGCAGTGGGAAGCAACGAGAAGGTGTTTTTCTGCAGACTGAAATTATTACGAGCAATCTTAAGTAAGATGTCCACCACCTAATGTTTCCAAAGGAAAAAACCCAGTAAGAACAAATGCCATTACTCTAACCAGAGTTTAATACTGAATTTCTGTTGAAGTCAACACTGAGCTCAGGACGAAAAATCAGATCCCAAGAATTCAGTTTGACTCTGACTTTGGAGTTCAATGACCACATGCAAGTGTCTCCACTGAAGGACAGCATGGGGACGAGTCTTCACATGGCTCCCTGGCCCAAGAACAGGATGCTTCCAGGGCCCAGCAAGCCCGGAGGGCTGCTCTCCTCTCGACGAGGGAGGACGACTGGCTCGCGCAGTGGTGCACCAGCTTCCAGGAGAGCATGGTAACACCACCTCAGTCCATTGACACAGGCCCTGCTCACAGCGCTGCTCCAAATCCAAGCCCCGGGGCCCTGAGGTTCTTCAAAGTGCTTCTGCTGACACTGTGGCCATTTATGAGGCCACATTCCTTGGGCCCTAAAGTGCCCTGCATCACAGACATGCTCTGCAGCAACTTGGGCTGGACGCTGTCTCAGCCCCTCAGCGTGCCTGAGGGCCACGAGTGTACTAGGTGTGTGTGTGGCTGGTGGGGGCAGGCCCCAGGGCCACAGCCTGCTCAGGCTCCTAAGGACGTCACCTGGCCACATGCACGGGAACCTCTACAGGGGCCCAGAACCCCAAGAACGAGCACTGGGCTTCTTCTGAAAGTCCAGGGTACCTTCCTGATTTTAAATGCACACGTAGACTCCTGTGGCTGATATGCAAACAGCCCCAGCCCCACTTCCAGAAGATAAGGACTACACATCTGAGGGTCCCGTCAGCCAGGTCATACCACTAAATTCTGGTTGCCAACAAAAACCAATCAAGCAGTCAACCAACTGTGACCATCTTCCCATCTCCCTGATGTTAACTAGCCTCCTTGAGCTGGACTTTAACCACCCACGGTCCGCCAAGCTTCGTGCCAGTATGCCCCCACTGTGAAGCTATGCCCGTAGAAATGGTGTGTCCTGGGGCCCGTGGGGACCCACTGGCCAGCCTTGGCCACGTGCCTGCTCCTGGGGCTCCTTCCCTGCTGCTCAGTGCACCCCTGACCACAGATGATGGCTGCATCCCATCCTCCCACTCTGGTTTCTCTTCCTCCTTCGCCAGCGGCCCAGGCTGGGGAGATGCCTTACCTAACCCAGGACAATGGGGCCAGGAGGAAGGAAGAGCTGACTGGGCTTCACAGATGGACGGCTGGTTCCCAGGGCCAGAATCCCTGTGCTCAGGTCCACATGAAGCCAGTGAGAGCATGTTCTTCTCCCTAAGCAAGTCCCACGGGCCTTCCTCACAAGACAGATGTTTGTGTACGGAAGGGGACAGCAAAGGTGCAGGCCAGCCTGTCTCCAAGGCCTGGTATCTGCCATTATGAGACAGGACAGACAGATGGACACGTAATTGCCCCTGCCACCTACTTCCCTGTGTAACCTGGAAAAGGTTACACCAACGATGAAACACAGGCTTCATGCACACCCTTCACACTGTATAGGCCTGGCATGGTCGGTGCTCAGAAAGCTGCCCACCAAGAGGTACGGAGCTGCCAGGTAAGAGCCCATTGCCAGCTAGAAACGGAGCCATTCAGAAGCCAATACCTGCCACAGCGCAGGGTGCATGGCCTGGGACTTCAGTCGAGATGCCCCAGGGGCTTCTCACTCAGCACCCCACTTGCTTTCTGGGCAAGCACAGGCAGACCCAGTGACCCTCACCCTCAGAACACAAGGTGTGCCTGAGAGGAATGGAAACAGGGCATCTCCTCGCAATGTGGGGCTGGCTGCCAGCCTCTGGGAACACGTGCTGCTCAACCATGGGTTTTACTCGTCATTTGGAACCGAAGTGTTGTTCCCCCTGGGGTCCTCAGAAACGGGGCCATTTCCACCTTTAGCTCCTAGGGTTTCTGGTTCAAACCAAAAGGGCGTGTTCGGTAAGTTTGAAACCCTTCTCCCCTCTCGCCTTGTGGCACAACCAGCAGTGGCCCAAAGCTCCCACCCACAGCGGGACACTCAGATGTCACAGACACAAACAGCATCAGCCTTCGGCACGACAGTCCCCACGAGGAAGGTCTGCATCTAGGCACCCAGCACCAGGGCAAGGCCAGGCTCACTGTGGGCCACTCCAGAGGCTGTGGCAGGGAGAGCCCTGAGGAAAGGGGAGATGCAGCGGTTCAGGGAGACAGTGAGGGCAGGGCCGGGCCAAGCCTGGCTGGCCTGCACACCTTCTGCCCTCACCTCACGCTCCGTTGCGGGAACTCTGAGCTCTCTGTAAAGGCTCGGCCTCGGAAGTGTCTCATCATGAGACCTGCATCTGGTCCCACTGGTGGCAATCCTGGCTCCTTCCCATCCATGGCCTCCATCCGAGCCACTTCCCAGGAGGGCTCTGGGCTGTGTACAGCATCCACCAGTGACTGACCCCTTTCCCCATTGCTGCCATAGACTTGCATCCTAGGCCATGGCAGGCAAGGGAGCCTGGGAGGGTCATGGGCCAGGTCCAAGGCAGCGTGATGAAGTGCAAGAGCCCAGAGATAGGAGCCGATGTGAGCATGTCCCATCTCTTCTGCACGGCACGGGACAAGTCTTTTTCCGCAGCAGGTAACCCTCTCCTGCTGCCACCCTTGGAAACATACAGAAAGTTCTGCTACACTCTAGAAGGCACAATTACAGGGGATGCTTGGTAGCGAAGGAGAAGCAGGGCCCAGCATGGAGCTGGAGTGTCGTCAACAGCCCTCAGGTTAGCAGGTCCAGCAAGGCCATCCACCTGCCTGTAAAGACTGCCTAGAAACCGAAGCGGCTGGTTGAGAAGCAGTTCCTTCCGTCAGCACACTGAGCGGGTGCAGGCGGGTTCAGGGATGACGCAGGACTTTGGGTGGCACACGGCAAGAGCTTTCCCAGGAACCCAGTTGGCAACAACCTGTGGCTGCCTCAGGTGACCTGGAGCCCTGGGGCCCAGGGCAGTGTGTCTTCGGCCACCTGGAACAGGTAATGAGGAGAGCAAACATCACGCCTGGTCTCCTTTCCATCTGATCCCTCTCCCTAGGGAGAAGGCTCATTGCTTCAACTAGATGGTCTTAAGACGCTCTCCTACCCCCGGAAGCAGCACAAAACACGCTCACACATTTCTTATATACTACACACATGCCTAGAAATTCAGCCTTGCTAGGAAAATAAAGGACATGCAAGTTCAAACAGTGTGGGGATGGTTTGTATTTTTTACCTCTTTGACTGGAACTCCCCTGAGGCCGGGAATCGAGAGGCCTCTGAATGCGCCTTTGGAGGAGGCACTGGTGCCTCCCCTTGAGTGTGACATCACCTTGCTTTCATGGAAGACCTGCATTAGTACCCATTTTCAAAAGAACCCTGAAGAGGATTTTCACCTTGATGAAAAAACGTGAGAAGAACAAGTGTGTGGAAAGCAGGCGTTGTGCAGGGAGCCTCCCAGACATCCAGAGCAGCAGGAGGTACCCTGAGCACTCCTTCCCGGGAACCTCTCTCAACAGCTTGGCATCCAGCCGCCAGAGCTCGGCGCTTGTATCTGGGAGCCTGTGTGTTTCATCTCCATTGACTCTGGGCGTCTGTTAGCAAGTTGTGTCCTAAGTACCAGAAAAGTCTGAGAGGTGATTTTCTAACTCTGGGAACGCTCAGAAAGGTTTCTGTGTCAATCAGTGGTGATTGCTTCTTTGCTTTATGCCATTTTGGCTTTCAAAAGCCTTCATCACGTAGGTACATACCAGGGACCAGCACACCTCGGATGTGTGCTGGGGGGTCAGTCCTACACGGGATATTATTAATACTCCTGAGGCCCTCTCAACACATGCTTGCATGTTCCTTCTACATACCCTTCCCAGGGTCTTTAAGGCCAAGATGCAGGAGACAAGCTTCCAGAAGCATGGGGTGCCACGAGCAGCGGCCTGTTTCCAAGACCTGCTGCAAGCTGGCCCTGGGTACCCCAGAGTCCAGATCAGTTGGGAAGCAGACCAATGACTCCAGCTGGAATAGAGGGGTCCCAGCCTTATATCTCTTCCCATCTGTTAGCCAGGCTCTCCTCGGGCCGGGGATGAGGTCTGCAACCCCCATGGTGCTTATGGCTTGCCCCACCCCTCCCCGTTCTGTCTGGGTTTGGATGCAGTTCACTGCTCCGGCTCACTCTGCCTTTCTTATTAGAAACGCAACAGAATGACGTTTAAATCAGAGGTCAGTTACTTCTGAGTTCATATTTAACCATCAGTTTACTTATCAAGCTCCATCCTCAAAGGTCCAAATTCTTAGGCATGCCCGAGGACAGATAGCTGCTCACTCTTTTGAACACCTGCAAACATCAGGGAATTAAACGGAGCTCATTTAGTCCTCCACCTCAGTGGCATTAGCCCATGCATGGTACACAATATTCCTGCAAAGACAGGCTGGTTTTGACTTTTATCCATCTGACTGGTTTTCATTTGAGTATTTCAGATATATATGTAAAATCACCTATGAAACTAAGAGGACAGTCTTAGTTTGGGGGGTCCCCAGTGCCCGTGTGGGGCTGGCCATGGGAAAAGATGGTGGCAGGGTGCCCTGAGGCCCCAGACATGCGTGTCCCACCCTTGTGCCTGGGGGCCCGCCCTGAAGCACATCAGGTGTGCGTACACAGGGTCTGAAACACAGCCGTGTGGTAATGACCTTGCCTGCCGGTAACAGCCTATTATAGGGACCTTGCTAACGGCACAAGACCTTGAACCCCCAGACACTTGACATTTACTGTTAGTTGCAGATAAATGTCGCATGTGCCTAGAAGAGTCCAATTCAGGGGCCAGAAGGATGGCTCCCAGGCTGGACGGAGGGTGGGGTGGTCAGTGTTTCACAGGAACACTGTTTGGGGAGATGAGAAAGTTCTGGGATGGACAGTGCTAAAGGCTGCAGGACAGTGTGAGCGGACTTATCAACACCACCGACTGCAACGCAAGGATGGACAGCATAGCAAACCTTATGCTACTGTGTATTTCCCGTCCTACAAAAGTGAGCCAGGGTTAGTGGTTCCTCAAAGAGTTTAATAGACAGCTGCTGTGCAACTCGGCAGTCCCCAGACCAGGCATCTCCCCAAAGTAACACAACGCAGATACTCGGACAGAAGCATTCGTGCAGGCAATCACGGCAGCATGACTCACGACCACCAGCAGGTGCCGACAGCCCGACTGTCCATGCACGGGGGGTGGATAAGCAGACTAAACAGCCACGCTGAGTACCACTTGGCCTTAAGAAGGGAAGAAGCACTGACGCGGCTAACATGGGTGAGCCTTGAGGGACTTACACTGAGTGATAGGGGCCGCCACGAAGAGCCACGCATGGCCCGACTCCGAGCATGAGGCCCGTCCAAAGTGGGCAAACTCGGACCCAGAAGGGAGATTAGTCTGGCCAGGGCAACAGGGAGCACCTGGCTCACCAACGCAGGGTCTCTTCTGGGGGCGATGGAAATGTTCTGGGGCCACCTCGCGGGGATAGTCATACAATATTGTAAGTGCATTAAATTATACACTTCAACATAGTAAATCATAAATTCTGTGTTATATGAATTTGACCACAATAAAAAAAAAGGATGAGGAAAAAACTAAGGAATTCCCATAAAAGAGAAGGGGAAAAAACGAACAGAGGTTTCGTATGGGGAAACATTCATCTCCCCGCTGGCATGCCAGCGTGGCCTGCCCTGTTCTTGGATGCACTCATGAACGGAAGTACCGGGCCAGTTAATGGGAATGAAGCAGAGAGAGGCTGAGTAACCCAAGGCAGCGCCTCGGTCCCCATTATGTGCTCCATCTGCCCTGACCAGGATCAGGAGAACATTCTGAACTGGCAGAGGGAGTGAGGCCCCATTTCCGTCATTTAGAAAAACCCATGGTTCATGAAGAAGGGTAGGTCAAGTAGGTACCTAACTGGTTACAAGAAGAATGAAGAGCCAAATGACAGCATCTGATGGGACACTGAAGTCATGCCCTTAACATACAGAGATACTCATAGACCCAGGAGCAGGCAATAGAGAAACAGCAAAGAAAATGCTACTTGGTAGCAGAACATGAAAAAAGTCAATAAGCATATAGAAATACGGTGGCGGACAATCAAGGAAATACACACAGGATGTGAGACAGAATGGAAACTGAATGTGGAGACGCGCCAGCAATGGGTCAGACCGCTGGGGGTGACTCATGGCCCTGCATCCCTGGAAGGTGTGATTCCTGCACAGACGTGCCCTCTTGCCCGACCGCTGGGAGGGGGAGGGGTGCCGACCGTCCTGGTTCCTGCTGCCTTCCTAACCTGCCTATGGAATCAGCAAGGGGTTTGGGGGGATGGAGGCAGGGAGACAGAGATAGACAGAGGGACACAGGCTCGCCTGGGACTGGCACTCAATAAGCAGCAGCACAGGGGAGCACCTGCCTTGGCTCGACAATTCCAGGTCTACTGTCAGCACGATAACATGCACGAGCATGTGAAAATCATGAGAAACTGAAAATTACCTTCATGGTCAAGTACTCGGGTATTTTGATTATTTAAATTCATTACGGTTCATTGTGAGACTACAATAAACCATTAAAATCGAAGTTTACACGCCAGGTGACACTGCAGACCTAAAAGCTTACCTAGCCCTCAGCGGCAAAGTAACACTTTCTCCTTTGTAATCTCCGACTACTCAGTAATTAACAGTAATGATGTATATGATCTGAGAAATTTTTTTTTTTATGTGTAAACATTCCTTGTGAAAACAGCAGTGCCCAGACACCAACACAGACCCTTCTTCTCTCCCACAGATGACCCCAGGGTCCCGGGGCCCAGGCCTGCCTCTCCTCCCGGGGTGCTGAGGCTCTGCCCCTCGAGAGGCTGCACAGGAAGGTCTGCGGGGAGGATTCCGTGAGGGACCCTTAAAGAGGAGGTCAGCATCTGGGCAAACGTGGCTGAAGTCTGAAGACCACTAACAGGGACAGAAAAGAGTATTTTTGAAGAGATACAAAGCCACAAGAACGAGAGTGCAGAAAGGGCTGGCCAGCAGGCTTCTAGGAGGCATTCTATAAGCTGTAGCACATGTTGGGGAAGGAAGGGCTCCTAACGCACAAGGCCGTGGCTGCCACTGGGGAACCAAGATGGCAGCCACTCTGGTGGCACCTGTGTCAGTGGCAACCCCACCCCCACTTAGTGTTCACAACGTTCAGTCAGTGAGGCTGAATGCTGACAAGTTCCCAGTACAAAAATATATTTTCAGTGTCCCAGCCCATGGCCCTGTCCCCTCTTCTTCATGATGCTCCTGTCTCAGTCAGTGAGTCCTAGTGTCCAGTCCCCTCTGAACATGGTTCTCCTCCTAGAGAAGACTACTGAACTTCTGGCTCCCGTTTGCAGGCCGCCCGACATCCACTGCCTTGGGTCTATTTCCATATGAATTCTCATTTTGGCTTCAAGACTGGCCTTGGCCAGTGGGTGACAGCATCTATGATTTGAGCTTCTGCTTAAAACATACTTGCACTTCTGTGAGGCTGGAACTCTGAGAAGAGCAGATAATCCACTGGTCTTCCCGCCACCCAGAAGACCAGAGAGTGATGTCATCCCAGGTCACCCGGCCACCAGTCAGCCAAAGCTGACCCAGGGGCATGAGAGAGAGCCCACGCCTGTGGAACAGCTCCAACAACCCCCAGCAAACAGAACACCTGCTGCACCAAGTGCTGCGTCTGGGCGGTTTGTTACACAGCAAACGCTAGCTGAGACGCCGCACGGCAATCTTTGCGGTCCCTGTGAAGTGGCGGCCATCACCCCTCTGACAGGAAGAAACTTGTGCTGGCTTACAGGATGCAGCTGTTGCCCTTTTTTCATAAAATGAATCCTTCAATCAGGGAACATGATCTAAAGATGTCCTACATTCAGAGTTCAGATACCTTAAAACACAAAAATCCCATTATTGTGTTGTTAACCCTTAAAAAGAAATTGCATGCGGCCTGAGACCCGCAGGCCTAGGAGCCCCAAGTGCGACCGCTGGTGTCTGTGCACAGGGAGAAGCACTTACAGGCTTCTAGACTGCAGGATGGGATCTGTAGCAGGGACACGAGAGGGGTGGAAGAGCTGAGGGCTGAACCAAAGGGCACGGTCACTAGATGGTGTGTGCTAGAAGCACACACCCATGGACAAAGCACGGAGAGCCTGAAGAGTTCTGTCTTTGGAGAGCAGCCTGAGTACTTGGAAATGCCCAGTGTGGCAGGGTCTGTAGGTGCCTGAGGGGTGGTGGGGAGGAGAGCCATATCATTCCTGTAGGGGGACATCACCACGCAGGATCTCTCCTCAAAGGGCAGAGCTGGTCACAGGGAGACAGGGAGCACAGGCCAGAACAGACCTCAGGCCTGGGATCCCAGCAAGAAGCGGGGACGGGCAGGCTCAATGAGTTACTGCTGCATTACTTTTTGATTTGAAACATTAGAAACATGTATTTTCTTAATAACATTTTAAAAAATTAAAATAGCACAAGTAGCCCCCAAGCAGCAAATCTGGATAATGGTCTTTTAATCATGTAAGCAATTCTGGTTGATGAAATAGTTGATGACTTTCTGCGCACCAGCACTCACCACACCCAAACTCGGTTTCCTTCTGTCTCAGTGATGCTGTTCCCCAGGGACCCTGTGGACAGAGGAGTGACTGTCCAGGACAGGTGGGGACACGGTGCCCAAATCACCTGTGACCAGCAAAGCATCATAGATAAGGGTGACATTGACCACTGACATTTACAAAAGATCTTATCTACCCGAAGTTGGCAATTTCAGTTGTAGTTTAAAACTATTCCCTTTTTAATTATAAAATCCTATGCATATTCCTTGATGATTTAATGACATAAATCAGACTGTATGTTCAAGAAATCTGACCAACGCTACTGCCAAATGTCACCCATAATATGAATGCTTATGAATGGAGTTTCGATCATCGAAACAAAAGCTAACTGATCTGTAATGACATGATCACAGAGGTTAGACAGCTTTTATAATCTCCAGTTTACATGAAAAAATAAAACAAATGTGGGCACCCTGGGGGTTCAGTCAGTGAAGCATCTCTCTTTGGCTCAGGTCATGGTCTCAGGGTCCTGAGATTGAGTCCCACATGGTGCTCAGTGGGGAGTCTGCTTCTCCCTCTGCTGCTCCCCTGGCTTGTTCTCTCTCCCAAAAATAAATAAATTATTAAAAAAATAAAACAAATGATTAAAATGCAGAGAACATGTAAACTTAAGACTCTCCCTGTGTTTCTGAGAACCAGGCCTAGAGCCACATCTGGGAGAGCTACATTGTGAGAGCCATGTCTGTGGGGAGGCCAAATCAGCACAGGGGCCACATCTGTGGGGGTGCTACTTCTGAGAGAGCCACATTTGTGGGGGCCCCATCTGTGGAGCCATGTCTCTGAGGAGGCCACATCTGTGGGTGGGGGGGGTAATCTGTGGGGGAGCATGTCTAGGGGTCTCCCAAGAGGCCTGAGGGCCCCCGGCCCTGTGGGGGGGGTTCGGGGGGCCCCATGGCCCAAGGAGAAGAGCCCCGACAGTCAGGCGCTCCCTGCACAGCTCTGTGGCGCCAGCGCTGAGGTAAGGCTCAGGAGGGAGACTCTTCCATCTCCACAGCGGTGATATGGAGTCCTGTAGTCCCAGGGGGGACAGAGACAGGGACCAGGGAAGCCCTGGTGGCCCCGACCCTCTCAAGGGTCTTCATGGTGCTTGTTTCCTTGTCGACCTGATGACCCTGCTCATATGTGGCCCTTGATTACGTCTCAGTTTCTCATTTGCTAGTCAAAGCTGCAAATCCAGCAAATCCAGATGCACACGCATTCTCCTCAAATCCCGGTCAGCACAGGAGGCCACCACTGCTAGGTCAGGTAGGGTCTTCCCGCCGCACACTGTGTGCCGGGCAGGACACAGCCCCTGGGCGCCCTCCCCAGCTGGCGACAGATGCGAGGCCATGCGGGTTGGCACTGGGATGGGGGGCACACCGGGATGAAGGAGCCCTAGGAACACACAGGGCCCTGACCATGAAAGGGGTGGCCCAGGCAGGGTGGGCAGGGTGTGCTGGGTACAGCAGAGCTGGGAGTCTGCTTCTAAGGCTTGCAGAGGGGAGGCGATGGCCTCACATACAAAACCAAATAGACCGCCAGCTGAGGGCTCTTCTCAGTTACCAAAGAGCCTACAGACGAGGCCACTCCATGGGCTGCACGTGGTCACTGGGAAGAACACCAGTAACGTGTGACTTCCAGCTGGCAAATGACCATCTCCCTAGGCCGGCCTCAGACAGACCTCTCTCCTAGCCCCGGATGCCAGGGGCATGTGGCTGTGCCCAGCCAAGCACACCCAGGACATGGCCTGGCCGCCGCATGAAACAACAGCCAGCAGCAGGCCCACAGGTTGGGCAAAGAAAGGACCTGGCACCTGCTCGTGGGGTCCCCTCTACTGCAGATCTGCTATACAGGTCTCCATCTGGATAGAGTGTCTTGGAAACATCCGGGAGTACCGAGTTGGGGCTTGTAGTTTCTACCACAGAAGCCACTGAGCACATGTAGCCACAGAGGGCATGAAACTCAGCTGATCCAGATGGAGACATACTTTACATGGATGGTCCACAACAGCTTCCCAAGATTCCGTGTGAATAACACTTTGAGTACTGCTTATACACCGGGGCACCCGGGGGGCTCAGTCGGTGAGGCGTCTGTCTTCAGCTCAGATCGTGATCCTGGGGTCCTGGGATCGAGGTCTGCATCGGGCTCCTTGCTCTGAAGGGAGTCTGCTTCTCCCTCTGCCTCTGCCCCTCTGCCTGCTTGTGCTCTCTCTCTCTCAAATAAATAATCTTTCAAAAAAAAAAAAATACTGCTTACACACTGAACTATCTCAGAAATATGAGGTTACATAAGATACATGGAAACTAATTTTACCTTTTGGTAGCCAGGCTCCCAGTGCTCTGCACCGATCCCTGCCTCCTGGTGTTCACCCTCGGCTGGGCACCTCCCAGGACGTGCCACAGCTGGTACGCACGACCAGCAGAGTCAGGCAGGGCAGGGGACAGGTCACGTCCAAGACCAGGCCACAGGAGAAACTCGGCTGTTCCCTGGAGGGGGCTTCGTTGGTGACAAGGCCTGAGCTCCTGCCCGTGACCACGTTAGTGAGCCTGGAAGTGGGTCCCACAGCACTGACCGTGGTCTCATGGGGGACCCTGGGTCATGGCCACCAGCTAGGGAGACCCTCATTCAGACCACAGAAACTATGAGGTAACGCATGTTTTTCTTCTGTTTTAAATAGCTAAGTTTCAGGTATTTTGTTACACACCAACAGATGACTTATACAGCCTGGGGTTTTCTGCTTCATTTCAGGGTGGCCAGTGCAGAATGTGAGATTACCTTCGGACTTTTAACCCGCCCACCTGAATCTGTGGGACAGTGCTACTCTATGTGGTTCTGAATACAGTGGAGCGTGTGGCGCTTACAGGAGGTCTGTCAACGACAGAATACAACTTCACTACACATCACCGACACATGGTTCTTTCCAACATATTTAATTTTGACCCTGGGATCAGACTGCGTATTTACAGAGACTAAATGCCACAAGAAGACCTATTAGTTTCTTATTCAATTTAAATGCAAAAAACCCATATTACTATCTTTTTCCAATTATAGGGGATCCATGGGAGAAACTAAGAAAAGACAAATCCTGAGAAGAAAACAAAAATGCTTTGTGAGTAAGGCACCCAGAGGTGATCACGGCTAATATTCTGGTGTTCCCTCCCACTGGTCATTTGTCTGTTGGGGGATGCAGCTTGTATTTTTGGATGAAAGTAGATGACAAGCCTGTCCCCTCTCTCAAGTCTACTCCTATGGCAGCGACTTTCCCATGATGTGCCGCACGCACCACTGCTGTGGGGCTGGCAGGCGCCCGCTAGTTTGGTTCCGGCACAGAGAGGGCCGTCCTGTGCGTCACCATGGGGTTGCAGTGCATGGTGGGGAGCAGGCCAAGGCCATGGCCCTCGGGTGCCATGGGGAAGCCGGCGTCTGGAAGGCTCACACAGGTGCGCGGCTGCCCCGCCTCCGACTTACTTTGATGTGCTCGTGCAGCTGGGCCTCGTGCTGCCGGGAGAGCTGCTCGTGCTGCCGCTGGAACTCGGCGATGAGGATCTGCCTCTGCAGCTGCTGCTTCTGCTTCAGGGCCAGCAGTTCCTGCTGCAGCTGCTGCTCCCGGAGGGTGGGCTCCGCCACGGGCAGCGCAAACTGGTGGTCCAGGCGGAGGTCCATGGGCACCGCCGGGGGAGCGACCTGCAGAGGCAGCGCGGAGGCCACGTCCACTGCAGGAAAGAGCAGAGCACAGAAGCGCCGGTCACTGCAGCGGCACGGCGTCCCCAGGCCCCCGCCCACTCCGATGCCGCTGTCCAGGGGTGCCGCCTGCGTGAGCATGGACAACCCTTGGGATGCCTCTCCCCGCTCTTGCCTGATGGACCCAAATCGCAGGACTTGGGGGGCCTTGGTGGCCTTCCATTCCTCAAGTGCAGAAGGCCCAAAACTGAGGGGCAGGTCAGACCGGGACACGCCATGGCACAGATGCACGACCCACCCTGCCCCTGCCACTAGAGGCCCTGATGCGGGCCCAGCAGCCGCCCGAATGACATTTCTGAAAGCCAACAGAGGGAGTACGCAAGGAAATGGCTCTAAGGAAAGCTGAGCACCAGCGAGGGGAGAGGCAGATGGGCCTGTACTTTTCTTCTTTGTCACAAGGCCACTAAGGGCTGCACGCAGGAACCACAGGACAGCGTGGGCCCCTGAAGTGGTTCAGATGGACGCTGGGTGGTCAGAGCATTTCCATGGAGAATGTGTTCACCACCCACAGCCCATAACTGCTCCCCAGCTCACTTGCATGGGCACAAGCATCAGGTCGTGGGCTTCCCCAAGGCCCAGAGAAACGGATTTGCTTCCCAGGACTATGGTACCACGGAAGAAGAAGCCCACGTGATTCTGATTAGCAACAGAAGCTCAATTAATCTTAATGCTTACAAATCAATAACCAATTAAAGCAAGGATAAGCAGGCAGAAACTCTGATACCATGGCCGTCACGGAAGAGAGGCCGCTGTGGGGGCTCCTTTCCTGGCGCATCAGGTCTGAGCAGGTGCACATGAAGGCCCTGCCTGGGAGTCTGCCCCAGAGATGCCTCGACGGAGCTCCCCAGACACGCAGCCCAGCCAGCCCCTCTGGCTCACAGAAACCTCTTGGGAGCTGCGGAGGCCCAGCCCCCTGTGCTCCTCAGCAATGGCCACTCACAGGCCCACGAGCTCCCACTCCTTCCAGAAAGCTCCCCCACAACCTGCTCTGGGCCCAGGTCTTCAAGTGATACACAACAGACCTGGGGGCCTGGGGTGGGAGACGGAGGCCTCACCCTCCAGAAAGGAAGACCAAACCCTACAAACACGGGCCACCAAGGACCAGTTCCTTGCCATTAGGGGCCTTCTGCCCAGACCCTCTGAAGGTCCGGCCGTGTTATGCACCTGACCCTGTTCTAGCATCTCCAAATGACGCCGGTCACAGGGCCCCCTGGTCCCAGCCATCACCTGGTTCCTTAGAAGTACATGCTCCACAGCTTCACAACCCAGACTTGCTGAAAAAATAGCCCATAAGTGGAACCGCCCCTCTGGACAGAGCATTCCTGCGGTCACCACCCAGGTAGCCAGTGGGTCGTTCTGGCCATTCTGATGAGGCAGGGCTGGGACCCTGGGTTCTAGCCACCTGGCCTCTCTGGGCCCCAGTAATAGGGATGAACACCTGCTCATGGAGCCGGGCACAGCTCAGAGGTTGAGTCCAGGACGCTGCCAGGATGGGGCGTGGGCCTTCTAACTCCTTGACAAAATTTCCGTTTCTCCCACACACAGGCCCCAAAGCCACTGCGGCGGCTGCACAGGCCTGGAGCTCCCCGAGGCCGGCAGGAACAGGTTGACAGAAGCCCAGGGTCAGGACCAGCTTTCCCTTGAGGAGCGCCACACCCTGGACCACAGGGCACAGAGGGAAGAAACAAAGGAGCCCAGAAGTTGTCAGAAAATACTCCGGATCCAACCGTCTTAGAAAAGTCCAAAACTCCCTTGACCTCTGAGCCCTGAGAAGGCCAGGATAGATGCCAGTGGGCTGCTTGTCTTCCCTTTCCTCCCACAGTCAGGGAAACGCAACCCCCAACTGTTTATGTGCATTTCTAACGGGGTCTCAGCCTTGATGAATCAGGAGGATTTTATTTGCTATTTACGTGAGATAAATCTATGCAAATAAACTGCTTTCATGAACAGGACCAGAGAGAAGGGGCGTCCCACCCGCCCCACCACACAGGAGCTGGTAAAGACTGGATCTTGTCAACTTCCTTTTTCTTGATTGTTTTTAGTATGAAATATAAAAAGAGAAACACTGTAATAGCCCGTTTTATAAAACCTCAATATTTCCCGTACTTGCTTCAGACTTTAAGGAACAAACAGGAGAGCAGGGAGGGCAGCTCAGCGAGCAAACGTGGAGAAAAGGAAGCAGAGCTCAGCTTCTTACAGGAATTCAACATACGTCCTTCTTTCCCAAAGGACTGTATCGCCCCTTGTCCACAAGGCTGATTAGGCTGGATGCCTCCTAAAACACCATGACCGTGGCTAGCCAATGGGCTCTGCCCTTGTGTGCCCATGGTGCAGTCAGGAGGCGGTTCCCAGGGTTCCTCTTGGACACAGGGGAAGTGGAGGGCAGGCCACCCCTGCTTAGCTAGCCTCTGCTTCCTGAGGACAAGCCCGACTCCATGTTGCTGCTTACACACACCACACTAAGCCACGCAGCCCGTGGTTGCTGGAGGGAGAACACGCCACTCCACCTGTCCAGGTGAGAACCACTCTGGCTCTCTCCCACTCCACTTGCCCGGCTGAATGGCCACATTTCAGCTTTTCAGCTAAAGAATGGAACCATGGAGAGCTCATGAAAGAAGCACCTGCCCTGCACCTGGTAAGCTGCAGGTATTGTGGGCCCCCATGGCAGGGCTGGTCAGGTGACAGGCCAAGGTGACCAAGATATTCCCTCTGACATGCTGGGCAGAAGCCCCCTCTGCTGCTCACTCCGGCTTCTCCTCTCTTCATTCTAATTGTTCATAAAGGGGGGTCAGGGGACCACCTGATGCTGAACATAAAACAACTTTTAAAGGATCCTTTTAATTAACGTCAAAACCATAATGGGCCAAACTTTCCTCCGGACGGGTGCCTTTGCTGAGAAGACATGCGGGGCCGCTCCTGGGCCAGCATACAGCAGGCCTGCTGTGAGAAAGCAGAGCAGAGCGGGTTGTGGGCTGATGACAGGGCTGTGGAAGGGTCCACACAGGAGCTGTCTCTCCATGAGCCACAAGGCAGGGCATGAGCGAGGGCCCATGGGTCCAGGTGTATGTGGAGGGTCGTGGGGACACAGACTGAGCAAATCCGAGGGCATGGCTGGGCAGGGGGCCATGCTGGGACAGGCTGGGCCACAGAGGGGCCCGCAGCAGGGTGCGGGGAAGTGCAGGTGGCAGGAGGGGCAGGGCAGGCGGTTTCCAGGGTCCCTTCTCCAGGGATGGCGCTGGCTGTGCCTACCCACCACACACAAGCTGAGCTTCACTGTTTCCTCCAACTTTTCCCAGATTCTTTGGAGCCCGGAATCATGGAGATATTTTGGGGGAACAGTCCCTGGCAGCCCCTGGTCGTCCTTCGGCAGAGCAGAAGTAAAGGGGATGCCGGGGTGGCGAGGGGTCCACAGATGACAGGGACGGGGGGGGGCATTCGCAGGGCATGGAGGGCTAAGACCCAGGGCATGTGCTGATGTGACCAGGATGGCATGCTGTCCTCACTGTGACACGTCTGCTGTATTCCCCAGTTCCCAGGAAGGGAGGGTGCGTGGCCTCAGTTTACCGCTTTGAGGCCTCACCTAGAACTTCACTCTTCTAAGACAGCGAAGAGCAGGGCAGACAGAATGGACTGCTAGTGGCAACCCACATCAGCCGTGCCAGCTCCTGCCCCTCCCTCCTGTCGGGAAACAACGCTGCATTTACAGGTAGACGTGAAAGCACAACTCTGGACCTGCTGTGGGACAAGGAGACCCTCACAAGGCCTCTGAAGAGACACCGCCTCCTCGCCCCTCGCAGGTGGCAGTCGGGTGGCCGGAGCAGAGCTGTCCCAGGGCCCGGCCTGCATGCCAGCCGGGGAGGCGGGGAGTGGCGAGGAGTCACAGCCACAACCTCTGTTCATCACAGCCTCTAGCGGGTGCGTCAAAGAGGACTCGTACTATTTCTGTATCCAAAACTATTTGAAATGCCGTGAGTTCTCAACAGAAACTGCCAGCACTTTTGACCCAAAGCACCCCGAGAAAAACAATACAACCTTCTCTCCATAAAGAATGCAGCATCAAAACAAGAAAGCCTGTATTCTCATGAATATTTTATGTGGACCAGAAAATTGCTTTTATAGGTTGTGCCTTGGGAAACATACTAATACAATCAGACTCATGACGTTAGTGAAAGCACAAAGCCCACATTCAGCGCTTCAACACAGAACGGCAGGCCTGGGCTGTGAACGGCAAGTCCTCAATCAGAAACAGAAAAAAATGTGTTAGTCTCTCTGTTTTTAAATAAATGACCATAAAAAAGGACGCTGTAATTTTCCATTACGTGGGTTAGATCCTCCTTCCTCAGCGCTACTTCATGCCACCGTACAGACACGGAATAAAGACAAGCACTATTCTCTAGAAAACGCGGTCAAAGTTTAGGGTCTGTTCAAGGAAAGAAGGACTCATTCACATCCAGGGGAAAGAAGAGCTATTTCAACTTTGTAACTATGATCTCTTCTTACTCTCACATTCTGTCCACGTGTGATGGGGGAGGGGGATTGAGAGGACGGGGAGAGGGGAGAGGGGGATGGGGCGTCTTGGGATGGTGTAAGTTATTTCAAGAGTCTTCGGTGTTTCACCACAGCCCACATCACACACACTGAAGAGCATGGCCTCCCGAGGGAAAGTGGGGTGAGGAGTAGAACACAGCCACATCCATCAAGGCAGGAAGAATCAGATGATCACCCCCAAATTACGTGCCTGCCCCCTGTCCCCAACAGTATCTGGCTTTGCCAAGCACCCCTTGCTTTTCTTTATGGTTATACCATCCATACGTGTGTCTCAAACACCTCTCCTTTGCTGACTGAGGCGAGCACGACAGTCTGATACGGACTCTCAGGAAGAGATAAAAGTCTCGAGTCTAGGGACGCCTGGGTGGCTCAGTTGGTTGGACGACTGCCTTCGGCTCAGGGCGTGATCCTGGAGTCCCGGGATCGAGTCCCACATCGGGCTCCCAGCTCCATGGGGAGTCTGCTTCGCTCTCTGACCTTCTCCTCGCTCATGCTCTCTCTCACTGTCTCTCTCTCTCAAATAAATAAATAAAATTAAAAAAAAAAAAAAAAAAGTCTCGAGTCTAATCTGCCTTCAGCGTCTGGGACTGTTGGCAAGAAAGAGCTCTGTTGGGGAAAAGGACGTAAGTGGTGCCCAGGAAACCACAGGCCACCCAGTGTGGCAGCTGGTAGGGCAGTCTCATGGGCCAGAACTGCCCCGAATTCCCGCTTCTTCGTCCACTGTGGCTGGGCTCCAGGCCTCATGCGAGAACTACCAAAGTGGGCGCGTGGAGGAAAGCATGTGCTCAGGTGAGTGAGGTCATCAGGCAGGGCGTGGAGCAGGACAAAATGGCCCAAACGTCTCAGCGCCAAAAAAGAATAGGGGGCGGGCTTGGTGGCTCATGTCCCTAGGGCAATAGGACAGTGTGGGGCACATGTGCCTGCCCTGGACGCTGATGCGTTCCCAGATGGCCAGGAGGCCCAGTGTCTCTGGCACAGCCACCACCAGGGGGTCGGCCTCATCAGCCTCCAGGGGACCCCCATCTCTGTCCCATCCAGCTTCCCTCTCGGCTCCCCTCTCATTCTGCAGGAATTCTGGCCCCAACTGTGTCTTGAAGAGAAGGCACGAAGAGGTGGGCCCTGCTCATTCTTATTTCCCCTCAATGGGCTGCTACCTTCAGCTGCAGACAGAATTCTAGCTTGAAAACATTTGTCTTCTTGTTCCCAATGTTGTGACTGAAAACCAGGAAGCCATGCTGGTTCCAGATCCCTCGACATGATGGGATTCTTCTCTCTGGATGTTTGTGAGGTCTTTTCCTTGTCCCCAGTGTTCCAAAAGTGAACAGTCACATGGTTCGGGGAAGATTTTCTCCAGCTGGCATGGGGCACTCGGCTTCTGCCCTCTCACAGGCATCAGCTTTGACTTAATCCATTGATTTCCCTCCTCCATCCTCTGCTTTTGAAACTCTTGGATTTGGTACATCTCGAATGACTCTCTAGTTTTCTCTTCCATTTTCTTCTGTCTTCCTCTCCTTTGTCTTCTGCTCAAGACTATGACACTTCTTTTGATGGATATTCTAACTTTTCCACTGGGTTTCCCATAATTTCTGCTCTGATATTTTTAACAGACAACTCACAGGGCCACACTGAGAGACCAATGATGCCCCAATATTCTTTCTTACAAGCCATCCTGTTCTGACCTCGTGGACAAGTCAACCTCCCAGGTCTCTGAGGATGGCAAAGAGAGCAATGCCCTCTGTTTGCTTTGAACCTCCCTGCCGCTGGGCTACGCCCCAAGTGGGAGCACAGGCACAGACCCTTGCTGGAAGCAGCCAGTAGAGTGGGGCTCTCAGGTCTGAGTCTCCCTGCAGGGCGTGTGGAGCTGGCATTCACTAGGACTCACACCCGTAAGACTTTCCGCGTCGGCTGGCCACACTTCTCCAGCGGGGAGCCTTCTCATCTCAGTGTGAAGGGTGAAAGCTAGGCCTTCAGGGTGCAGAGAGAGGGTCGCTGCACTCTGCACAAATACAGGAGTTTTCACTCCTGCTCTCGTTACAGCGTCCACATCCTCAGCTCATTCATGTCCCCAGAACAAGGCCTTTTTCCAGAGGAAGAAACCTCCAGCTGCTCACCCCCAGGTGCAGGCCTGCCCTGAGCACCACCGAGAGGACATCCAGGAGCCTCCCACATCTGCCTCGACACCCCTCTCAGCCCTGCCCCGGAAGGAGAGGCACTGCTCTGGAGGTGGGTGTGTGGGTTAGCCGGTGGGCGGCGGGGGGAGGTGCGCGGGGCTGGCTTTCCCAGGTCAGTGGCCGCGAGGGACACCATGGGCCCTCTGCCTCCCATCACAGGCTGCTACTGTCGTTCCCTCTTCCGCTCACCCATGTTTGAGGCTTGGGACCTTTCTCTGGAACTCACTGGTGTAGACCAGCCCTCAAGCCATTTTTTTTGGTAATACTTCAGAACATATCACCAAACAAACTCTATTAAAAAACACAATCAAATATCATTCATATACCCAAGTAAATTAATGATTCCATGACGTTATCAAACAGCCACAAAGCGTTTCCAAGTTTTAGAAAATTGCATACATGTTTTTTAAACTTTATTCAAACCAAGACCCAAATAAGGTCCATATGTTGTGCTGGCTGACGAATCCCTTCAATCCCTTTTACTCTAAAGGTTCCTCCTCCTTCTCCCTCCAGCACCCCCTCCAACACTGTTGTCTGCCCTGCCCTGGAGATGGCGGGTGCCGCCTGGGCTGCAGGTCTCCGGCCTGCATACCCGGTGATCTGGAAGCAGGGTCTGGAGGTGTGGGCAGACCACCTCTGCGCAGAGGCTCCTCCGGTGGCTCAAGGGGCTGCCGCATCTCCACGGGTCTTCTGCGCCGACCACGGCCAAGGCCAAGACATCAGGGTTGTACGGCATGCCTGCCCATACCGCCCTGGCCTCTCGACTCGCTGTCTGATTTCTGTAATGAGGAAGGACCCTGAATCAACCATCTTCTTGCCCTGACCTTGTTTAGAAGGAGGGCAGGACAGGTACCTGGTCTCTTCCTTTACCTGCCAATTTTTAAAAAATAATGAGTTGATCCCCATCATCCTCCATGTGTGAGAGACGAGGAGGGCTTCTGTTCCTCAAGATCAATCAGAGCCCACTGCAGTTCGGCTCACACTGTGCTCTGACAGTAGACCCTCTCCTAGACCAGTGAGGGCCCTCCAGCATGGCCTACCGCTGCTCCAAAGCCAGCCACAGCCCTCATTCTGCAGTCACGAGGCATGCCGGGCAATCCTCACACATTTTTTGACCCCTCTATGGAATCAGACGTTCCTCCAAGGAGAAGTGGGTCCCGTTGGTGGGAGGCAGTGTTTAGAGACCACAACCTCTGTGGTGTCCACATGGCGTGTCCCCACGAGCTCTGCTGGGGACTGGTATGTTCTGGGGTTCTTGGGAATTTCAGGAGGAGCACAACTAGATCCGTGTGTTCAACCTGCCATGTCACTGTCTACCTTCAGAATGCATAACCTATCAGAACCAGCACTCGAAAGGACTGAAGACACTTCATCAAGATCCATTCAAAATACTGATTTACACGGCTTATCACTTCCCCCAAAGTGTTCTTAACTGGATTACAACCATTCTATTTGACGCTGTGCTGTGGGGGTGGCTGTAAAGCGGTGATGAGGGTAGAAGTCCAAATTTTAAATGTGAAGACTTAAAAATATTCTGTAGGGAATGCAGACGGCATAAGCTCCTACCTTAGCTTCACACGTAACTGAGGATATAGGGTATTTCTCTGCGCTCCATTTAGACGCATAAATGCAATGCCAAAGAAATCAACTCATATTAACAATTTACTGGAAGTTAAATTATGCTTGAAAAATAAAAATAAAATGATTATGGCCCGAGGAGAGGCCGTTTTGCTGTCTACTGTTTTGTTTTCAACAGACATCAAAATGTAAAGAACTAAATATAATACATGGAGGTATTTATGGGTTTTTACAGATGTGTATCCAAGGGAAGGTGTTCTCATCTGGTGTGGGGCAGGGAGAGGTACACGTCCTATGCAGATATCAAAGGTAACCCTCTTTAGTGTATTTTTTGTGCGTGTGATTTCCTTGCAGGTTCTAGAAATCAAGCAGGGAGCAGCATGTACTTAGGCCCTGGTTTCCCCCCACTTCTGCCTTCCAGCTGAGAAGGGAGTTGACGACTCTCCCAAGTCAATGAGAAATCTACTATCTGCCCCCCGCTGGAGGAGGACAGGAGGTCCTAGAGGACAAGCCTTCAGCTTCCCCTACCACTACCAGGGGATTGCAGGTCCTGTGGGCTGACCCCACCTGGAGGCTGGACATGACAAGTCATGTAATGTGGACAGTAACCGACTGCTGGGGAATCTCAAGTACAGAGAGACTAGGCAGCCATGATAGGCGAATGCGGAATGGGAGCCTGGCATCTAAAACGTGGGCGGAGCGGGGTCGAGTTGAAGGGCTGCTGGGTACCCTGGGTGGCTCTCGAGCCAGGGGGGTGGCCGCAGCTCTGAGACTTGGGGCATGGCTGATTGGCACCCTAAGGTCCGAGAACCCTGCTCAGGAGCACCTACCGGCACTGGGGAGCTGCCTGACCCCTGCCTCTCCCTGTGGCTCCAGCATGGGTCTTGGTCACGACCATGGCCAGTCTTCCCTGTAATTACTAGCCCACTCGAGCACTCTGCCGTTCAGCGCTCTCCACGAGCAAACTCCTGTTCCTGAAAAGCTCTTGGTGCCGGGTCTGCCCCAGGGTCTGTCCCACGAGGCTCTGCTCAAGGCTGAGACAACGGCCCCCAAAGAACAGCCTCGTGACCAGCACCAGGAAGATGGGCTTAAAAGCACAGCAGAGCCCCATGTCCCCTGCTAAGCCCAGAGACGAAATGGAAAACCTCTGATAACGCTATCTTCAGCACAAAAGACAAAAAGCTACAGCTAACACCACAGGTATGTTTCACTCCACTGTCTCTGTATTCCCCTAATTTGGCTTTCTCCCTTCTCACTGCCAAACTAGATGTTTCAACAGTATCTCCCCGGCAGAAGGTCTGAGACCTACCCATGTACTCATACGGCAAAGACTCGGGGCTGCAGCCCCCGCCATCCTGGAGAGGGCATCCCCACTGCTGGCCAGGGGTTCCCCAGGGCCTGGCTCCCTCCAGCAAGGCCCCTCCTAGCTTCTCAATGGTCTGTGGGCCCCAGAGAGAACATTCCAGCAGGGAAGGCAAGCCCATGGACCTGCAGGAAGGGCTCACAAACACGTGTCCTTCCTTTCTAGCCACATCCCAGCAAATCGTCATGGGAGACATCGGGATGCAAGATGTGGCGACTCCTGAGAACCAGCTCTGTGCTCTGCAGTCCCAAGAATGGGGAATCACATCCAAGTAAAGCTCAGAGAGGAGTCTACACAAGGGCCACTGGGACATCAGTTCACAGGATACCTGGTAGGGAGACCTGGGCTCTCCATGTCCATGGACAGGTCGGAGCCCACAGAAAAGTCTAGCATACAGAGACAGGGGCCATGGTGACAGTGTGGACTCCGGTGCTGGCTGACCTGGGAGGAGGGCCCTGGCTGACACTAGGATGCCTGCTCTTTGCTGGGCAATGTGGCCCATGTAAGAAGCGTGGGCACATGGCTGGTACTATCCAAGCCAGAGCAGAATGCCCCTCAAAGTGGTCCCCCCATCACGGGGCCATGAAGCTGAGGCTGGTAGCTGAAGTGAGGAACGGGTATCTGGGAGAGGCATGCGGAGCTGGGCCCACCCAGCCTCATGTGCTCCTGAACCTGACCCCCGAAACGTGGGGCCAGAAGGTGCTATTTCACCACAAGATGAAACGGGGCAGTCGGAAAGCTGGGAGCAAGTTCCAGAAGGAAGCTGGCTCAGCCCCGGGGGTGTGCTTGTCTGACCCACACAATTGAAGGCAGAGTCTGTGGAGGAGTGGGAGAAGGGGTGGCCTGTGGCTGGCCAGGGCAGGGTGAAGCCGCCTGCAATCCAGACTCCGGTAACCCAGTTGCAGGCCCATTCTCATCTGCTCATTGGCATCAGCCACTCTGCGAATCTGGCTGGCCAGCACTGTCCTAGACTGTCAAGTGGCTGGCTAAGGGGGATAGGGACACCCTAAGCCCCAGGGACAGCTCTCTCCATGGGACCGGGGACGTCCCTTTCTATAATCAAGTTATTTTTAGCAAAATCAACTGTAAAGGATAAAACCTTATTGACCATGCAAGGATTTTGGAAAATTCCATTCTGTACTTGAACCAGCAATAACGAAGCGGGATTGGAAAGAGTCACCACGATGGATTATGCTGTCAGGATCCCAAAGAAAGGACCACGGCAAGCATTTCTTCTCCTGGATTTACGAATCAGCACAAGTCGTTCACTTTTTAGGCTGGAAACCCCATTAGTGAAACAGACATTGGCCACCCCAGGACCATCTCGAAAAGCGGTGTGGTCACAGCGTTTGTGGGGGGGGGTAGACATATGCAGGGAACCAGATGCCTGCACATCCTCATGCTGCCGACCACCGGCCACACCCTGGTGTGACCCGAAACCACTGCATCACCTCGTGTCCCAGGCGTGCAAGCAAATCCTGAGTGCAACAGCCCACCTGCTGGCCAAGGCCGCCTCCCACAGCAGGCCCTGCCCCTGCCCCTGCCCTGGCTGGACCTCCTGCTCAGCACACTTGCGGCATCTATAGTGGCATAGGTGGGGGTCCCGGGTACTCACACTTGGAACACACACACTTGGAACCACACGGAACGCTCAACTCAGGTGACAGGAACAAGAGCTAGAAGCACTGGAGCTTGACAGGGTCCCAGACAGATGAGAGTGCAAGGGCTTTCTACAGCAGAGGAAAAAGGAACTCGGCCTCACACATAGGCAGGAGCTCGATGAGGATCCTGCTGGGTTAGACCAGGCCTCTCTCCCTCCAGTGCACTCTCCCTCCTCCCCTTGGAAAGAAACAGAAGGCTGCTGTGGCACAGGAGGATGAAGAGAAGGGAATGAAGACAATGGAGCAGTATTCTGCCCTCTTAACATTGCCGTATAAACCTGAAGTCCATGAGGCTGCTGCTCCCTTCCTCGCTTTCGCCACCAGCCCCGTTAATGGCATAGAATGTTGGCTCCGGGCCCCTCTCCCAGCCATGGATCACTGATGGCACAGGGTCAGCGGTCCTGCTGCCTGCCCTTCCCACCTCTCGGGCAGGCCGGGTCACAGTCTGCTTCCATCCTGGACGACCTGTTGTAGTTAGGCTCCTAACACGAGCCTCTCTTTAGCTTAGAACTCTGCAGAGGCAATAAGGGAACACAGCTGGCTGAGAATGTTCCAGAACTGCTGGAAGACATGAATCTGCAGATGCAGAAACACAACCGAAGTAGGAGAAGAAAACAGAAATAAATTAAGATAATTTCAAGGTTAACCTGCAGACACCAAAGAGAAGACCTTGAAACAGAAGCGCAGGTATCCTACGAGGGGAATGACAGTGACCACCCCTGAGTGTGGGGAGAAACAATGTCCAGCTGGAAGGAGGGGTGTAGAGAAACCATCTGCCAAGAGCAGCACAGACCACGTACAGACTTGTGTTCCCTCAGAGATGAAGAGAGATGAGAACTTGCTGAGATGCCTTTGGTTCAGGGACGAGGTGAGCACAGAAACACACGGAGATGAAGATGGAAATGAACCCAAGCACATGCTGCCTGTGCCCGAGGGTAAGCCCAGCTTCTCCCTGTGGTGCTGGACTCCACAACAAGGAA
Organism: Neogale vison; assembly: GCF_020171115.1. Classification (NCBI taxonomy): domain Eukaryota; kingdom Metazoa; phylum Chordata; class Mammalia; order Carnivora; family Mustelidae; genus Neogale; species Neogale vison. The sequence continues at coordinate 45,787,706 of NC_058093.1, forward strand.
ATTCCTGGCCAGAGGTGTGGCAAGGGTTTAGTGGTGCTCTAGACACTTGCGTGGCTGAGCAGGCTGGGACAGAAAGCACTGAGCACACACAGTTGAAGTTCATCCCGTCACACTGGGAACAATGCAGAACTTCCAAAGCAGTGAGGATTCACAACCCGTCAGAGAGAACTTTAAGGAAAAACAGAAACATGGCTGCCAACCACACACAACACACACATGTGTACACATACATCACATGCACACACACAGCAGCACTGCATATGTGCACATACCACACAGGCACACACCACAGTGCACACACGAGCACACGCACCACACATGTGCATATACTGCATATGAGCGCACCACACATGTGCGCACACATCACATGTACACTACAACACAATATGCAGGCACATACAACACACATGCACATGTGCACACCACACATGTGTGCACACATGCATATGCATCCACACATCACACATATACCCCCCACACACACGTGCACACACATACACCATACATGCACCACACGTGCACACACCATACCACACATATACATACACACGCACATACAGCTGGGTGCCTCCCAATGACAGAGCACACTGCATCTGTAAGGTTTTGCCAAAATAACCACACTTGAATCTGATCAAACCTCTAGATGCCGGGAGCCTGGGTGGCTCAGTGGGTTAAGTCTCTGCCTTCGGCTAAGGTCATGATCTCAGGGTTCTGGGACCAAACCCCGCATCAGGCTCTCTGCTCAGTGGGGAGCCTGCTTCCCCCACATCCCCCCCGCCTGCCTATCTGCCTATTGTGATCTCTGTCAAATAAATAAATAAAATATTTTTTAAAAAGAAAAAAAAAAAAAACCTCTAGATGCTCTAGATGCAAATACTAGTTTCTAGGAAACACAAACAACAGAGGTTCACTTTAAATGACAAGACGGGAGATGGGTGAAATCAATCAAAATTTAAAATACAGGAAAACGCCACAAGACAAGCCACCTAGAATCTTCACAGATGAACCACAAGGGTCAAAACTGAACAGACCCAAAAGGCAGGGAGAAGGTGCAGGTTAGCGGGAGACTATGACATACACCAGCCACCCGTGGGAGTGCTCGCTGGACCTGAGGAAACAGTGACCTGAGTCTATGTACATGGTAAACACGGCTAGAGACACAGAAACACTGTGAGAACCCAATAACAGATAACTGTTAATCTTGTCTAAACAGAAAAATGGCCTCCTACCGAGGGTCAAACCACAGTCCCTGCCTTTTAGAGACACAGGCCCTCATGTGGCTACAGATGGGGTGATGCGGTGAGTGGGATTTCATTCAAAACGAGCACAAGGGCAGAGGCGGTGAGTAAGTCAGGGCACAGACAAGACACAGCTGGAGGTCCCCAGGCACAGCCCAGGCTGACTGACAGCGGGAACAGTGGGGTTCCCTCTAGTATTTTATGCACTTTCAAATGTCTATAAAATTTTCTATGACACAAAGTTCATTTTTTAAAAAATTACATTCCTAAATATGGGTCAAAAAAGAGATCACAACAGCTGTTTAAAAATAATTAAGAGGGAAAGATAATTAAAAAAAGGACCTAGAATAAGTAGTGAGCTTCTACTCTTACTGTACTCGGAGGAAAATTGAAAGCCTCACACAGTAACATCTGACAATAATAAACATACAAACGAATAAGTTAGCTATCGTTTTAAGTAGTTAGAAAAAACACAAGAATAAATGCAAGGAAGACAGACAGAAAGAGATAATAAATATATAAATGAAATGGAAAATATCCATTACATAACTTCACGTATACCAACTCGACACAAAATTGATTCCTTAAAAAGACCAATAGCATAGACACACTTCTGGTGAGAGTGGTTTAGAAAATGAGAAAAAGGCACAAATGAACTGTAGGTATGGCAGAGACTGAAAACATAACCGAATACAATGAACAACTCCAGGCCTATCAGTTTTAAAGCCTACATAAAACAACAGACATATTTCTAAAGAAATAAAAGTTACCCAAATTGATAAAAAACAGAAAATAGAGTAACCCTTTAATCACAAACTAAATTGACCCAACACTTTAAAATCTTCCCACAAGGATCATATTAGAGACGGTATTGCCAAACTTTAACTAACTGCTCATTCAGTTTTAAAGAAAACTTCCAAGGAACAGAGGAATAAAGGGCACCCCAAGCTCATGCTGTGAGGCTAGGGAAGAAACCTTGTTACAGAAACCAGGCAAAGAGAACATAAAAAATGATAGTCTCTGTCGTGAACAGGGCCTCAAAAGTCCCAAATAAATTATTAGCAAGCTTAATATAGCAGTCTATAGAAAGAGATAATCCGCCAAGACAGTGGTGTTTTAAAATGAGAAAAGCAACACGTACACAGAACATCTATAAACACGATTCACCACACTAATAACGATGATCTTAATAATGAAAATAAACACATTATAAAACCCAACAACTATTCACATTATAAAAGCTCTTAACAAACTAAGAATAAAAGAGAATTTCTTTAGTCTCAAAAAGGGTATCTATTTAAAAAAACAAAACACGGCAAATACTGCTTTTTTGATGATGAACCTGGAACAAGACAAGATTCCAGCCAGAGAAAGCGGATAGAGTAACAACATAAGAAGAAAGGGAAGAGACAAAACCATCACGATTCACAGACTCTTAGGACTGTTAGTACGGAACACTACCCCCGCCCCCCGCCCCCAAGAAGGAATTACAGAGAAGTTAGTAAAACTTACAAGGACACTGAATCAAACAAGGCAAGATCAACAGGAAAAAACCAACTGGATTTCAACATAATACAACAAGAAAATAGGCCTAATAATATTAAAAAAAAAAAAAGTGTCCAAAATTTTATGGCTGAATTCAACACTGTTATAGACAGCTATAGAGACAATGATAAAGACTGTTAAGAAATGTTTTAAACAACTGAAGGATGTGGAGAGATGGGCCAAGTGAGGGACGAGAAGACTTACTATTGCAGAGACGTCCATTCTCTCCAGACTGAGCTGTGGACCCGACGCACAGGCTGCCAGGAACGGGACAGAGGGATCTCAGACTACAGGACAAAACAGACCTGGGAGCCTCAGTCAAGGTGTTCCCGTAGAAGGCAGCAGCATGTCCCCCTCGGAGAAGAATAGCAGAGACCGCCCCGAACACAGACGACAAGAAGGCGGAAGTCACCCCCGATCACACCACAGGCCAAAATTAATTCTGCCAGAATTAAGACTCAAATGTGATAGACAAAACTCAAGAAAAACTCATTGGGCGCCTGGGTGGCTCAGTGGGTTAAGCCACTGCCTTCGGCTCAGGTCATGATCTCAGGGTCCTGGGATCGAGTCCCGCATCGGGCTCTCTGCTCAGCAGGGAGCCTGCTTCTCTTCCTCTCTCTCTGCCTGCCTCTCTGCCTACTTGTGATCTCTCTCTGTCAAATAAATAAATAAAATATTTAAAAAAAAGAAAAAGAAAAACTCATGATGCGAAAAGGGCTTAGCACCAGACAAATCTGAGCAGCTTGGCTACCTTCACTAGTTTGACCTGCTCTGTAGACACTGTCTGGAAGTGGAAGGCTGGGCCCTGGCGAGGCTTGCTGGAGCCTTATGGAAGCCACCAAGGGCTTGTCTCTATTACCTGTAAGGGCTTCCTACTAATCGGTATGAAAAGGAAAAGGAAAACAGGAGTTGGCGGGGGAAGGCTTCTCAAAGAAGAAGGACTCCTAATGGCAGAAAATAAGTGGCAGAAAGGCCATAGCACCTGCGGAGCATCCTTGAGACACCACAAGCTCCCGGCAACACACATGAGGCTGGGCCTTCGGGAAAATGATCAGTTTGCCCTTAGGAAACTGAATCTTGGCTCTCAGACCCAGGAATTCCACTCCGGAGTGTGTCCATGCTTGGGAAAGGCCTGCGCATGTATGAGCACAGGGCCAGACTCACACTCACGGACAGCAGGACTCACGGAAACCGTCCAGTCAGCCACCAACACATTGGCAGGGGGATGTCAAGAGGGCGTCTCCGTACTTAGCAGTGAAAAGGAGCAAGAAACAGCTATACATAATGTCACAATTGGATTTCAGGAACAAACCAGAGTGAGAGGAAACCCCCCCCGCAGGATGACAGTACCTTTTTTTTGGGGGTGGGGGGGAATGACAGTACTTTTAAATGGCATGCTATTCGAGGAACCAGATGAATGCAGCAAAACTAGTTCTTCCAAGAAAGCAAGTCAGGGGCAAACAGCAGAGTGAGAAGGGGGCTTATTCCGTGGAGGGCTGGCCACGACTCCTTGCATTTGTTACTGGCCTTGGAGCAAAAGGGCTCAGGGGGCCCCCTGGGGAGAGATGAGCTGCACGGAAAGCAACCCAAGGAAACGTCTCGCTCTATTCTGCAGCAGGTGGGACTCCTTTGGGGTCATAAGGTCCTCTGATGATAAAGGACAGAATGACGTTTCAAAATCCTACTTTCTGCACTTCTTAGGAGCAGAGCGCCTTTAACGTGTACCAGAACATGTACACACAGCGAGTATGGGCTGCACGTCTGGCAGGAGGCCGGGCAAGACCATCCCTGCAGAGGTCAGTGCTGCCCCCGCCACAGGGAAGGAGGGAAGAGAAAGGCCGTGACCCTTCCCCAGCCTGGTCCCAGACTGCCTACTGCACACATCCTGCAAACTTCCCTCTACAAACGTGGGGGTCTTTCATACTGAAAAACATCACCCAAAAGGGGGTAGACGTTGGCTGGTGAAGACCTATGTCTTCACAGGCAAGACGAAGGACTCTTCGGGCCACATAGCATGAATGTGCGACCAGATCACCACACTTGACTCATCCGTGGTCACTCACTTCCTCAATAGATTTCATTCTAAATTCCGTTTAAATTGACCTGCACAAATCCATTTTAAACGAAAATTTTTGACAAAAGGAAATACATTGTTTCTTCTATCTTGTTTCTTTTCATAGCGGAAACACAGAATTGATGCTTCTCGTAAAACAAAATCACGAAGCAGCATGGAATCCAGCTTCCAGAAAGCTAGAAATACAGAATGCTCTGTCCTCCCCGAGGGCCTGGCTTTGGCACTTCTCTGACAGTGCTGAAAGCCCGACTGCTAAGACTGACAGGCCCTCGGGCCAGTTGGGCATGTGGAGGAGGATATCAGCAGCACGGAGGCTGACCGTCACAGAAAGTAACTTCACTGACACATGCATCTGAAAACATTTCAAGTGTCACCGCTTAACCTGCAAGCAGTGGTCACCACGCAGTGGCAGGAGTCCCCCGAGCCAGGGGTTTTGTCTGAAGGAAGGACTGTGGTCACCGGCCTGGGTGATCCCGCAGCTGGGGCTGCAGAAATAGCTTTCCATCTGGCCGGGACCTGCCACAGTCCCCAGAATCCCGCACGTGAAAGCACCGCCCTGGATTCGTACAGTGAGCTGCTCAGGCCATTTCTTGAAACTCCAAGCAAACACTATGCAAAACAAAAGGCAGTGGCGATGCGCCCCAGTGAGAAGCCTCACGGTGAGGGGGGGGTGGAGCGCGCAGGTGGGCATGCCATGGGCACCGAGTCCAGACGCCAGTCTGATGGCGGAAGCCTTCCATTCTCCTCAGCCTCCTGCCTCAAAGAAGCCATTTCCTGGACTATAGGGCCATTTGGAATATAATCGCCTTTAAAAACAAAAAACACTACTGAAGACTTCCCGAAGTTCCTGAAGACTTCTCGAAGTTCCTCAAGTGACGCGGGAAGGGGTCGGGAGGACCATTATCTGTTCCCTGCAGATTTCAATTTTGAAGTCCGGTTGACAGGGTTTGTAAAAAGAAATGGATAAAAGGGAAAAAGAACAGATGTTTAAGATTTCTGCAGGATACCTGGGAGTCCAATTAATCTTTAACTCATATTGCGAAAATGAGCTTTGAAAGGTGTTTACACCCAACAGCCTCCTGACTGAGTCAAGGAGGGTTCACTCCGGACACTTGAAGAACAGCTTTTGACGAACACAGGCTGACAGCACCCTGACCACTCCAAATGCTACACTTGGGGGACAACCAGGAGACCTCCAACTCTCCATCATGCAAGGAGACAACAGCCACAGGATTCAGGGAGCGGACCCGGGGTACGCCTGAGCAGGGTACGCCTGAGCCTGGCCCAGAAGCCAGGATGGCTGGGGACCTCTCGGCCGGGAAGGCCACTCTCCCATCAACCTCTGACCCCACGGCCCTCCAGCCCCCCGCATGCGGGGGCTCCTGGAGCAGCAGGGAGCGGAAGGCCAGAGCTGGGTGCTGGCCTCAGGCAGGAGCTGTCAACACAACCACCGGGATTGCTGGACACTCACCCTTAGACACTAGCCGAATTTAGCAAAGCCTCTACTGTGAGAAACAAAAACTGAGTATCCCAACAAGCGCCCCCATACCCCTCAGGAGAGTGCTGTGTGTGGCCCTCACTTGCCCGGGGAATGTGGGGGTGGGGTGACGGCTATGGGTGCCTGTTGCTCTCCCCCAGCCCTGGAACAGTGCGGGGACCACAAAGGTGGCCCCGAGAAGGAGGGAGGGAGGGCCTGGAGCTGCTCACCAGCCCCTGAGCTGCCTGAGAAGGCCGGGTTGGGCTGGAGAGGGACCTACGCACCCATAGCCGCACTGATGGAGGCAGCTCGCTTGGCAGAGGGCCACCCATGAAGCTCCGGTGGGTCTAGAAAGAACACAGTCCCCACAAACCCTCTGGGCAGGTGTCAGCCGCCCGTGCCCAGTGCGCCTGAGGTGGGCCTCCCTTGGGCTCTGTGAAGCAGCTCCTGGGATGTGCTTTTCCACGGCCCAGAGTTGCCTCCTCTGGGAGGGAGTCCCGTAGCCAGGGTTCACCCCAGGGCTGCCACTGCACCATGTGCTCCTGGGTTAGGAGGACCCATCTCCATCCTGGTCCCCTATTCACACCAAGTGTCTCTTCAGCTCTGGGAGGGGCCAGGGCCATCTTCCCAGGTCCAGCCATAGTGCTCCCACCAGAGAACCAGGCCTGGGACAGGCCACGGACTCACACGCAGAAGGCAAACAGCACACAAGTGTCGGCTGCCTCCCTGGAGCGTCCGCGACAAACACGACAAGCCTCAGCCACCCCCCCCCACCCCCACCCCCAGAGCGCGCAATCTGGAGGGGGAGGCGAAAGCAATGGATAGGACAGCGTGAGCCATGTGGCAAGCAGGACAAGTGGACCCCGCTACGTACCTTCTGACCCCCATCTGACAGATGTGCACTGGGGAGGGGCAGAGAAGCAGAGAACTCCACACAGGTCCCAGTGACAGGAAGCAAAAAAGCCAAGCCTGGTGGCCCCAGCGATGTGCTCATGAGGCTGCATGCCTTAGCCTCTCGTGTCTGCTGCACATAGCAGGTTCCTACAAGCTCAGTGGCTCCAAGCAACACACGTGTATCCTAGAGTTCCAGAGGCCGGAAGTGGGAATGGATTTTAGGGAGCTAAAAGCAAGGCGTGAGCAGGCTGCATTCCTTCCAGAGGCTATAGGGGACAATCTGCTCCTGGCCTTCCCCAGCATCCCGGGCAGCAGGGCTCCTGGGCCCCCTGTATCTCCAAAGCCATTACTCCCATCAGTCTGACCTCTGCTTCTGTCTTCCCAGCTCCTTCTACCACTCGGACTCCCTGCCTCCCATCTGGAAGGACCCTTGTGATTCCACTGGCTCACCTAGATAATTCAAGATCATCACCCATCTCAAGACTCTTAAAGGTCCATTTGCCACATAAAGTCATATACAGATACTGAATAACGATACGGACTTTTTTTGGCGGGTGGGCACTGTTCTGTCCATCAGACTCTAGCTCCTAGGATAGATGAGAAAGGGGGGATTAGGACAGAAGCAAGGAACAGGTGGGGAGGCACCCGTGGGATCCAGGTGCGAGCTAGTGGTGGTTGGGCTGCCACCGTTAATGATGGAGAGTGGGGTGGCCAGGTTCTACACAGACCTAATAACTTTACTGAGCACTCTGCATTCTACCCTTTTAAAATGCACAAGCCAGTGATTTTCTAGTAAATTTACCATGATGTGCAAGCATCGCCCTAAACCTGTGTTAGAACACTTTCATTCCTCCGATGGGACTCCTTGTGTGCATGCTTTAAGGGGCAGGTGATGGCACTTGCTAGTTGGCTGAACGCAGGACATGAGAGAGGATTTCAAGGGCGAAATGGGGGCTTCAGAGGATGGAGGCTGCACTGAGTCTGGGCTGGCACAAGAGAGCCAAGAGTCCAGTTTCAGACACTCAAGTCTACAATGCCCATGAAACACCCAGGCAAGGACCCAAAACAAGCAGCTGGCTCTGGGATCCAGCATCAGGTAAGATTCGGGCTGAGCTAAGTTTTGAACAGCAGAAGAACCATGGCAGTGTTCTCCGTTATGAAGAATGGGACAAGGACCACTGAGGTCACCTAGGTAATGCATCAGTAGCCCTGGGGACACCCCAGTGCTGAGATACTGGAGAGCTGAGAGAAAAGCTGCCCAGGGAAGTGGACGGGTAAGAGGAGCGTGTGGTTCTGGAACAAGGTGCTTTGAGAAGTGGTTGGTCCACTGAGTCAATACGGGGAGAGGCCATGCAAGATGAGGGCTAGAACATGGCATTCTGGGATCTGGCAACAAGGAGTCATCTGTGAATACAGGGCCCTGTGCTGGGAGCCAGGAGAAAACTGGATTACCCGTGGGAGGCTGCAGCCCCTCCAGGGGGGCACAGCCAAACCACACGAGCTTGTCTTACCTGCAGATGAATGAGAGGCAGCATCAAAGACCAATGCCGGCCTCGGAATCTGAAGCAGATAAGGGCTCGAGAGGCAGGAAGCTGAAGCACCAAGCACCTGGACCCTGTCTTTCTAGAACAATATTCCTGAGGGTAGTGACACTGGGGGATATCCCCACCGCACACACTGGAACTCTCTCCAAATCTCTACCGCACTCCCACCAATCAACACTGAACTGAGAACAAAAGCTCCAAGCCCACCCTGCCTCCTGCAGCAAGAAAGAGCAGACAGGCCAGCCGGCCAGCCTGGGTCCCAGCACGGGGTGCTCATGGAGGCAGCCCCACAACGGGCTGCACCAGCCCGGCACGACCTAAGTTCATCAGCAACCACTGGGCACCAACAGGAGCCTCTCAGGATGGCAGTGTGGTAAAGTTGAATTAAACTCCCCCATCGATCGATACTGATTCCCTTCACCCAACTCAAGAGCTGTGCTGTATCCACATCGTGCATCCAAATTTATTTTTAAAAAACTTTTTTTAATATAATAAACCCTATTTGTTTCAAAAGTTAAACACGGAGTCTTAAGTGTTTATGGCTACACGGATGCTCACAGTGCGCGGTCACACATTTCGTTCAGACCACATGGGGCACAGCTCCCCACCAGAAACCACGGGGAAGGTTTCTGCACCGCATCTGCTCTCCCGGCTAGATGCACACGTGCACTTGTGCACTGAACATCCTGGTCGAGACCAGGAATGACACGGGTAAGCCAGCCACGGCAGGGACTCTCCAGGGACCCTGCCCCGTGGGGAGTGCTCAAGCCTGCTGTGCCCACACACCTGCTCTGCCCAGGACCACAGCCGATCAGCACCCGCTAAGGAAATGAAGCCTTGCTGCCCGGAGTGCACGTTACACAGTGCCGAACGCTCGTGGGGTGAGCACTCAGAGGTCTGTCTTTGAACGAAAGGCCCTTTACAAAACCCAGTGTCTGAGGACTCCCTCGGCGCAGTGCCACTCTCTCCACCAGCCCGACACCCACCCTCCCTTGGCCCTGGAATGCCTGCCCCCTTGGGGTGACCTGTTCTGGCCAGTGGCCAGGGCAGGGAAGGTGGCATTGCTGCAGACCCTGTTCAGGGAGTGGTGTGCGGGGCTCCCGCCCCAGACCCTGGGGGTAACCGTCCCCACATGGGGGCTCAGAACCAGTACGGCCCTGTCCCGTAGAGAAGCGGTGTCTCCCGGTGCCAGCGGTGCTCTGCCTTCCGCCAGCCTCACCTGCGGCCTCCCAGCAGGAGCAGCGCCTGCATGTGAAGAAGGCTCTTCCTGGGCACCCCACATTCTCCAGAATTTCTAAACGCAATCCCTGGTTTAACAGAACAGAAGCAAGCAGCAGAAGATAGTGCTCGGTATTCCATGACATTTCCCCCTCCTTCTGGCACAGAATCTCCATGAGGCCTTCGTTAAAAAGCCCTCCTCATGAAAACAAAACCCCCTTGGATGCCCCAAAGATGGAACAAGTTGGGGCAACTGCCAGATGACCCACAGCCCGAGGCAGCAGCAGAGACCAGGCTGTCCTTGCTAGGGTCCCTTGGTCTTGGAGTGGGGACCTGCTCCTGCCTGGCTCCGCAGGGCCCTGAACATGCAGTACAGCATGAAGCAGGTTCCAGAAGTCTGAAGGGCATGGGGCCCTCTTCTCCCCTTAATGATGGCCAAATTGATTGGATCTCTATACCCGACTTCTGGGAACCTTTAGGTCAATTTAAAATTCCTTGCATTTGGAAAGGGAAGGGTAATCAAACAAATCAGATGTGGGGGAAGAAATGCAACATCATTTTCTCCCTGTTCTTGGTATAAAGCAATGCCATCCACGGGTGCTAAATAAGCCAACCATTGGCGGTGATGAACGCATTGATTACAGGTCATGAAGAGAAATGACCAGAACTAAAGATAACACCACCACTAACGAAATCAGAAAGCGATGGAAAGGGGCTGGAAACAGCTTAGTGTGTGAATTATCTCATCTCCCGTGGCATCAACAAATACTGTTGAAAGCTTCCATGTCAGAAAATAGCTGCTCATCTAAATATATGACCTTGCACATCATCCCATAACAGAGAGGACACAGCCTCACAAATGGCCAGCAGGACAACATAACCACACATACTGAACCAGAAAAAAGGCCAGAGAAAGCCCATGTGCAAGAAGCCAAAAGAACAGAAGCATTAAATTCAGAAAACAGAATAAAAAATTGGATGAAGAACAGAATCAAATACATTCATTGTGTTCCCAAATGTAAATGGGATATGTTCCCATGAAAATGATCAGATTGGGTAAAAAAAAAAAAACATACATTCGTACAGAGAAAGGAGCCAGCTATGAGGCTCAAACTGAACAGAAAAAAAAAAAGGACACAAGAGACAAATCACAAGAGAAAGAAGTCTAAGATCAAAATACCAGTATTGGAAGATTTAATCCAAAGCTAATGCAAAATGCAAAATAAGGTACAGGCCATGTCATTAGTCTAAGGTATACAATTTACCACAAGAATATGGCTATGGTAGAGAAGTGTGGGAACAGAGGACACACAGAAACCCAGGCAGAACTGGACAGAAAGAGCAAACTGGCAGGAGATGTGGGTTCATTCCCGTACACGGAGGGCATCGTGACGGGAAGCAGGGCCATGCAGGAGACCAGAAAAATGGAATAAACCCTTGGTAAACGATATGCCTCAAACTCTGTCATGAAAGACTGATGCTTCCTTCTCAAGCCCCTAGGGAACATTCACCAAAATCAATGCCACATGGAAAACACAGAAAATTTCCAAACACATACAAAAGCCATCCAGTACAGACAGCGATCCCTGAGCACACTGCCACGGAATGAGGCGGAAACAAAACACGCAGAAACAAGAGCACCAAACACTTTTCCTTTCAACGTTCAAAAACCCAATGTGAAAATGAAGAGAGCACGTAAAATAAAGAAAAGGAACACATCTGGTATCGCGGATGGCAGGGACTGCTCAGAAAGCTCAGAAAGGAATTCATAGTCTTACACAGTTAAGAGTAGGAATTGAAACAAACAAATTAAGCACTGGACTCCAAAAGTTAGAATAAGAACCAGAAAATTAAACCATATGCTGTTTAAGGAAAAAGAGGAAAAAGATCATGCAGATCATAGAAATTAAAGGAATTACTGATTCGGGGCCCCGAAACTCAGGAACTCGATAAAAGCAGCTAGGGGCCGTTGGGCAGTGAGGACAGCCTGGGTGCTTTTCGGGGAGGGGGATGGAGAGCAGTACAGCTGATGAAGGCTTTTAGGAACCAGTCCCACAATTGTAACAAAACAAAACAAATAACACTTTCGTTGTAAAAACCTTCCATGGTGCACAGAACCAGGGAGGAATATGGCAAATACCCACGCGTGCAGCTTGAACAATTATCAATATTTGCCATTTTGTTTCATCTATTAATATCCATTTTTTGCAATTCCATGGAATAAAATATCTCAACTTTAAACTGGTAAAAGATTGAAAACAGTCATACAGCTTTTAAAAAGTTTCTTCTCATTAATAATGATCATGAATTTAAAAATAATGATTTTAACTGAACTTGCCAATGTCACACAGCCAGGTGCCAGGTCCCTTGGACCAAAAGGTCCGCCTGCCCCTGGTGTCAGCGTGCTCTGAGAGCCGGCGACATGAAAACAACACCGGAAGAACGGCTAGTTCCACAGCTGTCGGTACCATCAAGGGTTGCTGGAAATGTGGGGTAAACTTCAAAATCCTGTCTGTGGCCAAACTCCCCACTGGTGGGGAGCCATGCATGGACTGCCCATACAACTTGGCTAGACTCTCTTCTGCTGAATACTTTTCCAAGAAGTCCTATTACATGACAAGCCCAAACCCCTCAAGTTCTTGTGGACCCTGAAGAACTGGCCCTTTCACAATAGGTGGCTTCAATGGTGTTTTCTCTGGAGTAATAGCTATGTCCTCCGTGCGGGAGGACAACGCTTTACCCAAACACCTGTTCCAAATCTGACTCTACAGGAGATAATATGACTTCCATACAAGCGGGGCTCCGGGGACCACTCCGAGGCAAGGTCTTAGAGGGACACCACCTTGCCACGAGTAAGCCTAGTGCAGAAACACAAGCCACTTCTCATGTCGACTTTCCTGGCCTTCCCGACAGCCCATGATGTCATTTTAATGGGATCTCATGTGCCTAAGTTCCCATGCGCTGCCTGCACCAGCGAGGGTTCTCTCTGGAGGGAGCAAAACCATCTGTACTCCTCTGCTCTGTGAGCTAACGAAGAAGCAAGTGCAAGATTCTCCCCCACTCCCTATTTCAGAACGATCCTTAAAGCTCTTTAGAAAACCTTTTTAACGTTTCTAATTTTTCTGTATCCTGCAGGAAGAAAAACTGCTTTTTGGAAATATTTGCAAGCTCAAATTGAGCAAGAGCTGTAAATAAAAACCTGGCATACAGTTGGAGCTTGGCTTTCGAGAAGTGCCCAAATGCACTTCCGGAAAACTATAAATAGAACCAGGCCGCGCCCCATGCAAAAAATGGTGAAATGTCCTTTAAGTTCTCCTATATAAATGCAGCTATCAGAGACAAACAAGACTTCCAGAAGTCAGGGAGAGACGAGCTAAGAGTCTGCAATCACTGTTTTTTATAAACAAGGTGTTGCTTCACGAGAGCGCTAAGATCACGCACTCAATGGAAAGGCAGGAAGATAGGAACGGAGGTTGAGCACAGAGGACTCATGAGGAGACCTGTGCCAGGGGGACCCACCTCCTCCTCCCCACTACCCCTGCCCAGTGTGGGGAAGTGCTCCTGCCCAGGAGTCCCCTGCTTCCAGCCCATCGTCCCCGCCCCCCTTACCTGCTCCAAGCCTGGGGCCTGGGCAGGGCTCACACTGGCACAGATCACAGGTTATTCTCGGAAAGCCATTTTGATTACCTAAACTCAGTGGATAAAAATACAGCATTTGAAAGTAGAAAATAGTTCCAGTGGTCGAGGAAGGCCACAGATCTCTACGATAGGCACTGCCTGTTGCAGTTATGTAAGGTCAAGGTCACGGAACATGAAGAAGAAGGCCTTTCACTGTTTCCTTCTTAGCAACCTCCAAAGGAACGTCTGCCTGTGTTTCACCTAACAGCTGGGAGGCACCACGGCCGGTATTACCTAACACTGAGCGCTGAAATATTTAAAAATAGAAGGTGTTTCCTGCACTTGGCAGAAGGAGAAGAGGGCAACCAAGAGGCCGTGTGAGGTGGGGCTGCACTTCTTGGGGTGAGCCAGCCCTTCCAGCAGGAGCAACCCCCTCCCCAGGCAGCCATGCACTCCACCAGGCTCTCTGGACCTGGGGTGCCCCACCCCACCCCAAATACCCAACATGGAACACAGCAGCTTTCAAGAGCTTTGTGGGTCACGGGCAGGGGGACCATCCAACAGGAGGCAGGAAAGGCAGGGTTTTGGTGTGTGCTGGGGTGGGGGGAAGAAGTGGGGGTTCAGGTTCAGACTTGAACATCTAGACACATGTTAAACACTCAGCCCCTTAATGGCCATGTAACCTGAGGTCCTAACGAGTGGTGGCTTCTTGCCGTTCTCATGGGGGGGGGGGGGTTCCAAGGCCCAGCAGCGCCAAGTGCCAGCAGGACGGCAGCGGAGAGGCGGGGACAGCACCCACTGCTGCCATTTCACCATGACTGCTGGAAGGGCTGGCAATCCCGTGCCGTGGTGCAAGCCTGCTTGTAGCATGCACATGCACACTGGCGGTCACCACACCACTAGAGCCCCTGGCTCAAAGTACAAATCGGGAAAAAATGCACGGGTAACTCTAAGCAAACAGTGTCTATAAAAAATTTAGGAACAATGTCTACTCTACAGACATGGCATGGAGAGTTCATTTCCATACCATCTGGAGGCCGATGACTCCCAGCGTTAGGCCTCCAGCCTCAGCCAACCCCCACACTGGGGCTCATGCTCACACCTGCCTTCTCAATATCTCCAATGGGGCACGACTTTCCAAAAGTCTCCCCAAGAGTGGCTTCGTCCATATCCCCGCCTAAATTCATGGCAACTCCACCATCCACATGCTCAGATCCCAGACCACAGGATCATTCCCACCTCTGCTTCCCTCACAGCTCGCTGGCATCTCCAGAGAATCCCGTGTACGTCCAGTATTTCCAGACTCTGAACCATGTTACCATGCTTGCTGCCTCCATCCAGCCTGAGCCAGTCCCCACCCCCCCCCACCCCCCCCCCGTCCCATGCCCCCCCCATGTGTCTGTCACTGTAGCACAAAGCGAGGGGTGTCACTCCTCTTCTCAGAACCTCCAAGAGTTGCCTACTCTCTCAAGGACAAAGCCCTACCCTGCAGGATGGCTGCAAGTCCTCACAGACCCACAGCCACTCCAGATCTTGCAAGAACACCTCCTTTCCAGCCTCCTGGCTGGCCCCAGGCCGCCCCCTCCAGCCTCTGCACCAGCCACTCAGCACCAGCAAGTCCTGACCGGCTTACCCTGTCCCCTGATGAAAAGTCCCGCATGTCTGAGCTCCCCCCTCCACCCAGCTTCCCAGGTCCAGGACATTCAGTGCCCCTGAGCTTGAGCCACGAACATGTTCGGAAGCCGGCGCCCAGCACCAGAGAACACCCCTCTGCTCAAGTACACCCCGAGACTCACAGAAACAGACCAGAGCGCCAGCCTCAGCCAACTCCACAGGCATGATCGTTTCCAACCATGGCCCGCTAGCTGAAAAATCAGTCACAGAAAGACGGCTTGAAAAACGCTATACCTTCAGATGAGACACACTTCTAAATATCTAATTTTTTCAAAGAAAACAGAATCATCAAACAAAATTTAAAGCGACTACAAAGTAAATATTTCGAATGAGAACTTACGAAAGCACTTGTGCCCGCAAAGTAGCATGCGACCATGTACGCTGATATCCAAAGGAAGAAAGGTTAGAAATTAATGTCACATGTTCAACCTGAGTTTTTAGGACACAAACGTCCAAATGAGGCCCCAAGAAACAAGACGGAGATGAGAATGGCAGAGGCAGAAGCTGGGTCTCTGAAGGACAGTAAACACACAAAGCTGACAGGACACGCAGTGTGCCCTCGGCTCCAAGGCCACCAGACCCAGCTGTTCCATATTCCTTGTGAAAACTTCCAGACCTCGGCTACCTCTGGGGCCTCCCATGCCTTGAAGTGGGCCTGGAAGCTGGAGAAGGACTGCCGTACGGGTCCCAGGTCCCCTCAGTGATCCTGGCCCAAGGCCCAGGAGTTCCGTGAGACATCCAAAGCCTGAGAGAAGCTTTAGCCCCTTCCGTGAGGACTCCAGACGGCAGCGGCCGGCCCCCACCCGCCGCTTCCCGCCCACTCCGGCCTGGCTCCCCTGGAGATGTAGCATCGATCTGGGTTTGGGTCTACAGCATCCCAGGCAGTCAGCACCACTGTGGGGCTCCAGACACAGGGACCTCTCCTGCACGGAGTGTGGCCACAGTGAAACCCGAGCACTGGAAGCGAAATCCTGTCCCAAGCAGAACAGGGGTGAGGCTGACAAAGCCACTCTCTGACCCTGGCTGAAGGTCCTGAAGACCACCGTGAGGGCTCCACGGACTGTCTGGGCTCGTGTCCCTCCCGCCCTGCTGTCTGGACGTGCAGGACACAGAGCTGGTGAGAAAAGACAAAAGCATGAAGGTTGGATGCCTCAGTCAGTTCTGGGCACATGTCTGTGAAGGGTGGCGCCTCCCATCAGACCCCACAGAAGTCGGCCTTGGGAAAAACCCTTCCTTCCACCTCGTGATCTCCTTCAAGTATCCGGGAGGGCCGTGAGGGACAGTCCCTACTTTCTGCACCTACGCAAATCCCGGTCACTGCTGCCATCGACGCATCTGGGCTTGTGGGGAAAAGCACCTGGTTTCGGGCACACCAGGGCACAGGGGGCCATTTCTCTAGACACCCCCAAGTCCCCACTGTGCTGTAAACAGCAAACCCCAACTTTCCAAGGGCTCCTGTTCCCTGCTCTGGGCCCCAAGGCCTGCTATTCCTAATTCTGTGCGCTTATGGGCACAGCAGCAACAAAATTTAACGGGTTGGGATAGCTCGTGATAAACAACCCAAACAATCTAATTTCCATCCAGGATAAGAAAGGCCTTCGTGTGCCTCCTTCAAGCACGGAGGACACTGAAGAAGCCCGCCGGCAGAGAGGGTGTGGCCGTCCAGCAGAGCGGGCCTCGCCTGGGGCAAGGTGGGGAGGCACGATGGGGCATTTCTGGTGGAAAATGGCAGACCGAACACTATCGTTTATCCCTGTTCCCCCGACATCCCACTAAAACGGTATGGATTGTTTAAAAAAAAAAAAACCAACAGAAACACAAACAAAATGCAAGTAAGAGAACAAGTTCTCAAAGTCAGAAAGAACATGGTGAACGCTGGACACCTGCCTTATGAGATACAAGAAACCAAACCCTCCCTGTGGCGGGGAAGGGAGGGTCTGTTTTTAGGCGCAAAGCCTCCAGAAAAGGCTCAGTAGTTGTCAGGAGATGAAACATCTATCCTGGGGGCACGGAGGTACCCGGACTCCTTGCGTACCCCGCACGGCTGGAGAAGCCAGAGACTCCCTTTCTGGGGGGCAAGGAAGCAGATGGACGGGGCCGAGAGCACAGACGGGGCAGGCTGCGCAGGGGTGGCCTGGCAGTCTACCCCAGGATGTGGGGCCCGGGTCTGCACCCTCCCAGGGAGGCTGGCAGGTTTGATGAACAACGTGTCCACGCAGGGTTGGGGAGCCCCAGCTACCAGGACCACCCACACCCTGGTGGGTCCCCTCTTCCCCCGGGTGCCCTCTCCCAAAGATGAGCAGATAGTTGGGGGCACCAGACTGCTGAGAAAACTATCCCCATATGAGACAGAGCCCATGCAGACAGACACCAGGACCCTGTCCCCAGGGAGATGGGGCCATTCCAGACAGAAGGGCAGACACGCTGTCCAGGTGGCCAACAGGATGGGCAGCAAGGCTGCGGAAGAGAAGGAGACCATCAGTATTCAGAGGGAAGACTATTTCCAGAGCCCAAATCCACAAGCCAGATGGCAAACCACAGTGTCACTCTGAGGGCAAATGTCACCTCTTTCACAACGAGGCCAGGGTCACCCAGGCTCAGTCAGGCATGGATGAGAGCCCACAGCACCCCTCTGCCGCCCTGAGGGGACTTGGCCCCTCTATGGGCTCTGTACTCCAGGAGAGGGGCGTGCCAGGAAGAGGCAACAGGGCCAGGTCCCGAGCCCAGGCCGGAATGGGGCACCCTCCACCTGGGCAGCAATGAACATGGACTTCTGCCACATTTGGCACCAGACACCTCCACATGTGTCCCTCTCTCCAGTTTCCTGGCACTCCAGACCGCATCCCAGAGAGCCTGTCTGGGGAGGTTTGAGTGCACACACGGTAAAGCACAAGGAAAAGAAAGGAAGAAGAGGCCAGGTAGTGAGTGATGGGGACCGAGGGGTGCCAGCTCGCTCTCTGACACATGTGGGCCTGAAGCAGGAGGCCCTTTATGCACCCAGAGAATCTGAGAAGCACCACCGCTCAGTGAACCAAAGCGCCGCGGGCCCCCGGACGGCTCATAGCTCCGGGATGCGGACAGGCCAGGCTGCGGGCCCTCCGATGGCTCACAGCTCTAGGACGCAGACAGGCTGTGCCGCGGGTCCCAGGATGTCTCACAGCTCTGGACACAGGCCAGACCACGGACTCCCATCCTGCTGGGCTCCCAGGTCTGGGGACGCAGCCCACAGTCCAGCACCTATGAAGGCCAGTGTCAGTGAGTGAAGTGGATGCCATGGAGGGCAAATGTCACAGGACATGGAGGGCCGGCTTCACAGGACAGAAAGCAAACACAATAGAGTGGGCCTGTCTTTGGAAACACCGACCTGAGGCACAAAAGCACAAAACCCAAAACTTCACACCACAAAGCACTACACTTAGGAAATAATCCACATTCTCTATTGTAAATTCCTCCCAGCAATGAATTCATGGACTCCCGAGAAAAGCAGCAGGCTGGTGGATAACTTGGGGAGGGGCCTGGGAGGAACCAGCCAGGCACTGTGGTCCCGGAGCTGAGGAGCGTTTGTCCCTCTCCTCCCTGACACGTGGGTTTCGGGCCAAAGGATGGCTCGCACCACCATGGTCTTCACTTCAGATGATGCGCCCAAGAGTCTGGTGCCCCTGCCCAGCCGTCAGTACCAGCCTGCTGACTCATAACTCCTTGAGTCCTCCCCACAGGCCCAGACCCGCTCACCAGGCTCGGCACCCACCAGGGGACTAGACATTGTGGAGGTCTGTGCACCTGATGCAGGAAAAAGCAGACACAGCTCCAACTTTAGAAAATACAGAGTTAAGATCCAGGAAGACCAGAACCCTCACAGAAGACTGTCTCTGTGTAATGCAAAGCATTTCAATGTGAGGTTCCCTGCGTCACTGGTTTCACTTCCTTTTACACGGGAGTCCAAGAGCTGCCATCGTGAAGGGTTCTGGGCTGGAGGAGAGGGATGTGCAAGACTTGGAGGAACAGAGCAGCTGAGCGCCTGGCCACCTGCCGACTGGAGGGTATGGGACAGAGGACGATGGAGAGCCGCGTGAGACCCCTCCTGTGTGCATGTGCTGTGCCCAAGATGCCACCACGCTTCCCTGCACCATGAGACTTCAGAGACCACCCAGGCTCAGAGGCTTGGCTGCCTGCCGGAGGCTGTGAAGCCCATCAGAGTCGGGTCGACCCACAGAGCTGCTTGGCTCCCAGGCCTGACCCTGCACTCAGGTCTTTCCATCTGCAGCCCAACGAGGGAGCATATGGGGTGGAGCAAGAGAGGGAGGACACTCTGTGCCTGTGCCCCCCGGGGGACGGGGCTCCTGGCCCAGTGGTCTTCCCACACTCGGAGCGCCCCCAGGAGGGCACAGACCTGACGGGAGAGTGGGGAGGAGCCAAGAGCACGGAGAAAGCCAGGCTGCCCTGGCAAGTTCCAGCAAGATGGGCTGGGAGCCCAGAAAGGACGGAGGAAGGACATGCGCGGGGTGCGCAGGCCTTGGAAGGGACGCCTTTTCACAATTCTGACAGGTGAGGACCCTCAACCGCAGAAGGGAAAGTGGAATCTGAGGGTTCCTCAGCAGCATGCCGAGGGAAAAAGGCCGTGTCGAAGCTGGAGGGCGCGGGGCAACACCCTTTTGTCCAGAACCACCTCCCAGGGTGAGCCCACGGCCCCTGTAAACAGCTGCTGGTACACACCACACACGTGCATGTGCCCAGCCTCCGGGGACATAGCTGCAGGCACCCGCGGGGCTCAGGGCTACGGGGCCACAGGCTCCTACAGAGGGCCTCATTTGACTGGCGGCTGCTCACGCAGGGTCCCCAGCAAACCTGGTGGATGCAAGCAGGTGGAACACTTCTTGGCACCCACTCAGGCTGATCAAGCACATCCAACTGTGGGATTTTGTCCCTAAATTTTTCAAATTGTGGGGTCTGACTATGTATCTTTATGCTCTAGATTTTATTGTTCCCACAAACTGAAAGCACAGGAGCCAGCAGGAGGAGCACAGCAGCCCCCGGGAGGCCAGAGATCATGCTCATACAGCGTGGTCCATGGGCATGGGGTGCCTCACATACCCCTGCACCTGTGTCCCCAGGTCGGGGGCTGGAGCACGCTCCCCAGGGCACGGCCTCCTGCTGGGCAGAGCCAGGCGAGTCCCGAGTGACACAGCGCCAGGATGAGGAAACCGAAGAAGGTGGCCTCCGTCCTGCTGTCCCTGCCTGGCACTGCAGCAGGAGCCGCCCAAGGCGGCACGATCCTTCACCGCCCTCGACCGTGCCCATCCCAAGCCCAGAGACCCACTTTCTGTCACACACACACACAAGGGGGTGCTGTGCGGGAGAAGAATTACCATGGGGGCCTGGTTCCCAGGGGGATCGACCAGTTAAAGTAACTCATCATCTAGGAAGCTGGTAAGGGAGGTTTTCTGGCACTTTCCTGGGGTCCTTCAAGGGTCCCACGTGTCTCATATTTGCATTTCCATCACCAGGTGAGTCTTCTCTCACCGAAACCAAATGACAGTATGAGAAACTTGGCTGGCAGGCAGTAGAAGCTTCTGGCTCCAGCTAGTCTCACCCAGCTCCTGCTCCCAAACTCAAGATGAGGGTCAGGAAATCCAACAACCTCTTGACAGTGTGGGGGTCGATACCCTCTGAGATGTGGGAATCCACGTGCTAAAAGTAAGCATTATTTTTTGCTCAGTTTGGATAAGTTCTTTTGAGTTTCTGTAATTTCTTCAAAAGTCCACAATTTTCTTTCTAAAAACACACCTTTGTTAAACAGCCTCAAACAGAAACCCCCCTAACCGAGCCACACATGCTTTAGGGGCACACGTCTGGAGGCAATGGTACCTGAATCCCACACCCATGGAACATGCCAGAGCTTCTCATCCACGCAGCTCCCATCCTTCGACTCTGCCGCCATGTCCCCCTGGGCATAGGGGTCACAACACTGTCTGAGGTGGTCTCTCCTCCAGCAGCACAGAGCAGAGGTCTTGTCCCATAATTTACATGCTGGGTGTCCTTAGAGGGTGCTCCTGACCCAAGGTTCCCCGTCCCCTCTCCATGGGGCAGAGGTGCTCCAGGCAGCAAGGACCCTTGGCTGCTATGATGAGTGCACGTGTGACGGACAGCAGCCCCTCAGCATCAATAGTCAGTCAATAGTCAGTGCTTAATATGTGTATCCTGTCCTTTTTTTTTTTTGGTAAAGGTTTTGTGTATTTCGGAGAGAGAGAGAGAGAGAGAGTGTGTGTGTTAGCGAGAAAGCACAAGCAGGTGGTGAGTGAGAAGCAGGTTTCCCACTAAGCAGGGAGCCTGATACAGGACTCGATCCCAAGACCCTGGGATCATCGCCTAGGCCTGGGCTGAAGGCAGCTGCTTAACTGACTGAGCCACCAGGGACCCTGAGCCCCCTCTTCTTATTATTCAGGTCTTGTTTTCCTCCACTTTGTTCCTGGATGACGGAGGCACTGTTCTCAACCCCTTCACTCAGTCAAGGCTGCTGCGGGCCTCCTGGCGTCCACACCATGCAATGCCAAGCAAGCTCCCCTTCCAATTCTGGA
Source organism: Neogale vison (assembly GCF_020171115.1). Taxonomy (NCBI): domain Eukaryota; kingdom Metazoa; phylum Chordata; class Mammalia; order Carnivora; family Mustelidae; genus Neogale; species Neogale vison. The sequence continues at coordinate 45,809,563 of NC_058093.1, forward strand.
AGCCAACCCCCAACATGTTCAGTACCATGACTCTCTTCCATAATAAACACGCATTTTTTTGGAGTCAGAGGGAAAAGTCTGTTACTTCAAAAATATGAGAATGATTCACAAATGAGTTACTTAAATGTCTCTCAAGTCACCCATGACCCAGACCCCTGGCTCAGGTGGGCATTTCTCATTCCCCTCAAACTCCGACATCTCTCCCCACCTAACTGAGCTGCTGACATGGCTTCCTAACAGTCCCACCAGGCCAGGGCCTGCACCCCGAGTCCCCAGCCAAGAGGAGGAAGGACAGCCTCCAGGAAGGGGGAATAGGTGTAGCCACATCTGTAACGGTGCCACTTCACTTCTTCAAGAAACAAAGGACTGGGATGTTAACCAAAGTCACAGTAACAAGTTCAGTTGGAAAAGAAAACAAAAAGGAAACCTTGTTTACATCAAGGACACTGCAGGGGGAGGTTAAGAAAGCAGAATTAACCCAGACTAAAAAGGCTTTTGGCTTTTTTCTTCAACAATTCAGACTTTTCTACCAGGAGGTATTCTTGCGTGAACTATCTCACGCCTCAATTCAAGATGGCGCACCAAGAAGATGGGACGCGTGCTTTCTACCTTAAGTCACACGTCATGAAGACGAACTACACATCAAGGGAACCATTACCAGGAGCCACCCTCCCCAAGTAAAGGACCCAGCAGTGAGACCAGACCAACAGAACAGGGGCCGTGCACCCCTCCCTACGCAGAGGACAAGTTCCCGTGGGAAGGCTGGAGTAACTCCTGCGAATCACATACAAGTATCTTGTTATCACATTGCTGAGTGTCAAGGTTAAACTCAGTGGGGAGGCAATCTGCCAGGGCAAATTAGGATTGACAGAAAAGTCATCGAAGAACTGTATAGTGACATCAGTATGGCCAAAAAGGAGTTTTCATATTAAGTTTCAAATTCTGGATATGGTTTAGAGTGGCCTGGAATGGACTGAGCGTGGAGGGGCTAAGAAGGCCCCTCCCTCCAGCAGCTTCTGAAGCAGCCCTCGACCTGCAAGCTTCGTGCCCAGAGTCACACCTACACCATGCATGTGCCTCCCTCCTGGCAGCCTGCCTGTGGGCATGGCTTCTACACCGCAGACACTGCCCACCAGCAAGGGAGGAAACATGGCATTGTCCCCCCACACCACCCCCAATCTACCAGCGGGGGGCCTGGCTACCAGGAAGTTAAACAACTTGCTTCAATGTCATGGGGCCACGTTCCCCAAGACATCATTTCTCAAGTTGGGTGGGTCCCCTCAAAGGAGAGGAGAAGAGGCCCATCAGGATCATCCAAGGACCCCGAAGCGGCTGTCACAATTAAGTCACACATCCTCTTCAGTATGTCTCAACAGGACAACAGGACATGTCTGTCAACGGAACATCTGTCCAGAAACTACTAAAAATCAGACACATGTGTGATTCTTTTAAGAATCCTGCAGAGAGGGACGCCTGGGTGGCTCAGTTGGTTAAGTGACTGCCTTTGGCTCAGGTCATGATCCCAGAGTCCTGGGACTGAATCCCACATTGAGCTCCCGGCTCCACAGAGAGTCTGCTTCTCCCTCTGACCTTCTTCCCTCTCATGCTCTCTCTCACTCATTCTCTCTCTCAAATAAAAAGACAAAGTCTTAAAAAAAAAAAAAAAAAGAATCCTACAGAGAAGGATTATCCCCATCCACAAAACGATCAGCCTCAGGTCGGAGCCAGTGGGTCAGCAGGACCCCAGGTCCTCTATGAATCCGAAGCCCACGGGCTGTCTCACCCTAAGCCATATCAGGTCTCAACAGGGCGTACGTCCTTTCCAAGCCGGAAAACTAATCAGGAGCCTACCTCTTTCTGGTCCACCTGGAAACAACTACTTCCCACCTTCGTGGCCTATGGGGTTGTCTAGGAAGTCTCTTTCTCTGTCCCACACCCAGGGGGAACAGGAAGCTGCCTGAAAACACCCAACCACCCAAGGACTCTGTTCAGACAACAGTAACACTGGTGATGTGAGCCCAGGAGCAAGTGAGAATCAAGCAGTTTCCATCACACAGGCTGCACGTAAAACCTGAACATCGCACAGGCTATTCCAAAGCCCCCCTCCCTGCACCTGGGGTCAAAAGTCAAGGTGTTCGGAAGGGGGTCCTGGAGAAGAAGCATGTAAATGGCAGACAGAGCGGGCCATGAGCATCCTGGGGGACGGCGAAGCGAGTGCCCACGGCCCCAGGGACACGGAGCACCAGAGCGCCTGGACCTTTGCAGAGAATCAACGGGAGCTTCGTGTGTGGGAAGACGCCAGGAATGACCCTTGGCAGAGCACGGAGCATCACTATGGAAGGAAGGACATCCCTTTCTCACCACTTCCAGCCTCTGTTTAAGGGGACCGGGGGCAGAGGCAGGTGCCCATCACCTCCCCATCCTGGCCGGCACTGCCCGTGCAGGGGGCGGGCAGGGTGGCACCCAGGAAGGCTGGGGTCCAGGAGGTGCCACAGAGCCAAGACCACTGAGACAGAAGCCTTGGGGTGTGGCGAAGGCAAGGGTCCTGCACGCAGTCTTGAAACCAGGCCCAGGAGTCTACAGTGCACTCACATCCCAGCCTTTTAGAGGTTTGCCTTTCGCTCAATAAGGCCAAGTGGCCGACACAGAACAAACGGTGCCCAGGCTCCGAGGCACTTGGGAGACAGGTTCATGGAGGGCCTCGGCTGTGAGAAGCCTGGGCCAGGGTAGGTGAAAGGCGTGACCCTCCCACTGTCCCATGGCTGCTGGCAGCTCGACCTCGCCAGGCAGGGGACGTCTGGTCCTAGCTCCAGCTCAGAACTCTGTCCCACAGGGTCTTCCTATGGATCGGCTCTGAGGTAACATCTCAAAAGAGCAGTTGGCACTTTTGGGAAGAACATGCCCTCCGGAGCTCAAGGCAGAAAAGAGCCACAGTTCCCTTTCTCTTGAATGGCCAATGCCTGACTGGCTTCCGCGACATATGGCCTATTTTCCCTCAGGAGACAGCACAGGGGTCAGATGATCTGAGGGCCCACCTGCTCTCTCCAGACACCACCCCCCACGTGGTGGGGCTTCCCAACAGCACTTTGGGGGAGCCTGAGCACCGCCCCCGGCCCAGGCCGGAGGAGTGGACTTACCCGTGCCGGGCATGTGGTTCACGCGGGCGGGATTCAGCAGCTCCACGGGCTGGTCTCGGCCAGAAAGTCCATCTGGAGAAGAGAGAAAGCACTGGGCTTCAGAAGTGGCTCGCATTCCCGCGCAAACACTTCACACTCGGGAGTCTACAGGGAGACTCCTGGCAAACAGGGAAATGCATGTGTCCTTCTTACTTTCAGAGAAGAACAGGTTGGATTCCATCACACGTTATTTTTATTTGCTGAATCAGAAGATGAAAAACCCCTTGCAGAACAACCAAGATAGCCCCCAAGTGAAAGATGGCCCACAGCGGAGCCGGGCCTCCGGACGCCTGTGCGGCTGGGCCGTCAGGGCTCATGTCTGTCTCGCGGCCACGTTACACCTCCTCGTGTTCGTCAGAACGGCTTTTCTGCCCAGACCACAAGCAGTGAGAGGATCAAAACACGGGGGCCGCTTCTCCCGTTCCCAGATGCTGACAAACGGCCTGGGGTGTTCGCAGAAACCCAGCCCTAGGAGGCCCGGCTGAAAACAGCTGTAGGGGTGCCTGGGGGGCCCTCCAGGAAACCAAGACACCCAAACAGCTCTCAGAAAAGCACTTGGCCAGGTACTCACGATGTAAAGAATCACTTCTCCCCGCCTGGATCCCGGCCCTGTTTCTGTCTCTCCAGGCTGAGCGCAAAGATGGGAGCTGGAAGCTGGCCACCACCCAAACCCGGAGCAGGCTGCTTTTAGACTGCCCGAGACTTTCCATATTCTCTCAGATAGGAAAGAAAGAAAACTCTGGCAAAACTTCCAGGAATCACACTTTGGGTTTAAAATTAGCTCCTGACAAGCGGTGTAAACCGGCCTGCAGTGACAGGCGCGTCACGAGGACGCTGACGTGGCGGTCACTCTCGTGATTTAAGGAGAGAGCGCCGGGTTCATGGGCACCCCGGGCTCCTCGATGCAGACAAAGCAAGTGAAATCAGATCTACGGACTGTACTAGAACCTTGTTTCTCACCCACCCTGGGTAACCCCTCGCACGCCCTTCACATGGAGTGTTACACAGCCCACGTGTCTCTGAAAATGTTCACAATCCAAGGACAAAAACAACCACCTGGAGGAGAGCCTAACGTGTGCTCCTGTGGCCTGAGGCCCCCAAAGAAGTCAGGGAATTAGGGCCTCCCGCACCTGCGCAACCAGGAGAGTCCACCACAGGGCACCTGGGACTCTTCTCCCCAAACCAGCAACATACCCCAGTGGTCACAGCAGTAACTAGGCACCTCCGGGGCTAAGATAGTCCAGCCTCCCTGAGCCAGGAGGGCCAGCCAGCCGGGTCATATTGTGGAAGCGAACAGCAGTCCCCAACACCCCGACCAGGAGCATGAGGGCTTCTCCCATGGACCAGGACTCCCCCGACAGCCCAGGAGCTGACCTGTGAGCCTAGCACTCTACCACGTGAGCGCCATCACTGCCCAGAGAGAGACCTGGAGACGGTAACCGAAAAGCACTCTGGAACTTTTTTTCAAGAAAATACGTAAGTGAAACTCATTTTGTTTCTGGATAAGGTTAAAATTTCATTTTCGAAAATATAAAACTGATAAAAGTATATCCTTCTTTTTAAAATTTGAATTCCACTGTAAATACCTTCAGAAACACCAGAAGGCCCCTCTGAAAATCCTAATCAAGCTGCAGTTTGTCAGTGGGCAAGGGTCAGGGCCATGGTGCTCAGAACGCCATCCCATTCGGGGCTCCGCAGCTAGGTTCAAAGGAGGACCTCAGCTTCCAGCTGAGTGAAGGCTATAGAACCAGAAACGGTTGAGAAATCAAGAAGCCAGCAAGGTTTCTGGAGGAATCTCCGAATACTGGGAGCAGTCAGCGGCAGCACCGGGCCAGCATCCTAGCCTATAGAAAGACCTTTCCTTGAGTTTGGGAGTGAACTTTTTACGTCAGCCCCAAGCCCCAGAGGTCTAATTACTTCAAAGCCAAATGCATAAATGCTGCCCCGTGTCACGTGACTTCTAACCACACTAGAGTGGGAAGATGCATCAACTCTCAATGCAATCGGCTCAGAGTACAAGTGAAAAGATATGTGGTTATTAGTGTAACTAAAAGTTACTGCCCGTGTGTTTTAAATCAAGGTATGGCTCCGCTGAGTTGGCCCACTCACAGAATTTCCGGACACTAGACTGGGGTATACCTTGCTGAGGGGCCCGCAAGAAATCAATCCCAGGTATGTGCTCGCTGGCCTGCCAGAGAACACTGCCATCTCGTGAGGGCACCCTCCTGCTCTGCGGTCTGGAAACGCTGGGGCCTGGGACATGAAGAGTGGGGAAGGGCACGGCCACTGGCCATGATGGGCTTCCATTAAGGCCATCTGTGGAACCCACTGAGAAGGTCAAACAGGCACCAGAGACACGGGCCAGGAGAACCTGAGCTGCCCGCCACAGGGAGAGGATGTGAGGCACACCAAGCAGCTCCGGCAGCCACCCTAAAGAGTGGGTCAGCCCGTACTTGCACAATGTGGAGGCTGAAGCAATTGCTGTGACAACAGCCACGTCATCTATAACACCAAAAGCAAAATCTCACTGAATAAAAAGCTTCAGCCCCTTCCCTGATGTACATAATCAAAGAGGGTCTGCACTTAAACGCTGCACAAAGATTTATGTTTCTTGCACCAATAAAACTACAGTGTGAAAAATCCACACACAGGTTACCTAAAGAGGTGGGGAGGGGAGGGGAGGGTAGGAGGGTGGTAGGGAGTGGGGAGGGAAGGGAAGACAGTAAAGAGGAAGGGGAAGGCAGGCAGAGGAGGGGAAGGAAGGGGGGGCAGGAGAAGAGGGGAGAGGAAGAGAGGGCTGGGGAAGGAGAGGAGAGAGAGGAGGGCAGGGTAGAGAAGGGAGGGGGAAAGGAGAGCAGAGGAAGCAAGGGCAAGACTTGCATACAGGATGGAGAGAGCCTTCTGTCCATACACTACTGTCCTACCTGGTGGGGACCCAAGAGTGTCTCCAGAAGGTGAAATCTGTCGTTCCCCGAGGGCTAAGTCACTGAGCATCTCCTCAGGCACTTACAGACTATTCTGAATTCAAATCTTGGGCCCCTTTAAAAAAAAAAAAATTGGGTTGTCTTTTTTCTCCGGACTTAGGGGAATTCTTTACAAATTCCGTCCACGGATTCTCTGGCAGTTACGTCCATCTTGGAGATGGCCTTTCTGGGCAGTCCCATCCATCAGTCCTTTCAGAGCTTATGCTTCCCCACCTGGAGGCTGCGAAGCTACTTTATGGCACTGTCCTCTGTAGGTCCTGCGGCCTTTCCCTTCCTGTGCGTCCCCACCTCTCTGCTCTTGACTCTTGCCCATGATGTGAGGTAGGGGTCTTTGGGTTTTGGTTCTTTTCAGTGAGGACGGCCAAACGTTTCATCATTACTAAGACGTCTTACTTTCGCTGCTGGTCAGCACACGAGTTCTGTCAGACGTCGCATCCCTGTCCTATTGGCCAGTTTGTTCATATCTGTGCCAATAATCATACCATCTAACTGCTGCAAGGCAAGAGTCCCTATTTTCTGCTTCAGAACCATCTTGGGGGCTGCAGATCCTTTACCACATAAATTCTAGAATCAGCTTGTCTTCCAAAATACAGAAAGACAAAAAGAATAAGAAAAAACAAAAAAGGGGAAGCTGGGTGGGTGGGGAGGGGCGAGAAGGGGACTAACTCTGTCTGGGACCGTGTAGGTACAGAGAGCTGGGAGAGATCAGGATCACAGCAATATGATCTGTGGACGTGGACTAGCGCTTCACCTCACTGCTGTCAAAGATGTTGTAGAACGAGGAATGCAGAGGAACTGAAGATCTCTAGACTTATCCCCAGGTGTCTGGCATTTTCAGCAGCCCATTCTCCTCAGTAGTGCAAATTTAAGTTACCGCATGCGGGTTTGTATCCCAGGACCCCAGCACACTCATTTATTCTGACCACATATCTGAACTGGATTTTCTGCCTGCAGGATCCTGGGATGGTGACAGTTCGGTTTTCCTATCATTTCTTTTTCTTGCCCCATCCCGTTGGCGGGGACCAATGCTATACCTACATAGAAACACTGAGAAACACCTGCGCTGTGTCTGATCTCACCCCTCCCTCCTCCTCTCCTTTCCCTGCATGCCCAGGCCTCCCAAACCAAGGGCTCTCGGTGACACAAGCATGGATGCCAGGATCGCGAAGGTAAAAGAACGCAAAAAATTAATATTCTAAACTGCATTTTGGGGCTCACCTCATGTAGGTGGTAAAGCGCCACTTGTGGAGGCTGGAGGGGAGGGTTGCACCATGCAGCCTCCCAGCTCCTGGGGGGCAGTGCCCCCTCCTCTCCGGGCGCCACTGGCCTGCAGACACTTGGTCATGGGGTCTGAGGTCTCTGGGGAGCAGGAATAGTGCCCAGTCTTCACTCCAGCCAATCTTCTATCCATTTTTATTTTCTCATACAAACTTTTTATTTTAGAACAGTTGTGGATTTACAGAAAAATTAAAAATAGCAGAGTGTTCTCATATTCCCGCTTCCCCCAAGAGGGGCATCTCCCATGAGGCTGGTGTGTCGAGCGCTGGTTCACTGAAGCCCCCACGTATGCCAGGTACCTGGGCTTTCCCTCCCTGTTCCAGCCCCCCACCCAGGCTCTCACAAGACCCCTGGGCGTCACCTCTTCTAGGCTCCTGCCCCTGTTCTTAATGACGGCGACAAGGTGGGGGAGTGCAGATCACGTACTCTGTAGAATGTCCCTTGGCTGGGACTTGTCGGGTGTTCTCCTCATAACTGGACTGGGACTGCATGTTTTTAGAGGGAAGACTGTTCCTATCATGGGACAACACATACTACAGACGGGACACTTCACCAGGGCCATCAGCATCAGTCATGGGGCCGGTGTGTGTCTGTCCGGCCTCTCCACTGTGAAGGTGCTGGTTTGAGTCCCTGTCCCAACAACATTCTCTGAAATAAAGCTGCTCTCTGCAGCCCATGCTGCCGACAACAGCGGCTACCCTTCCGCATCCACTTCCCAGGCTTAGGGTGATGGACCTGCTCCCAGGGACACAGGGTGGAACACCAGACACAGAAGGCAGCCCAGCCTCTGGGTCCCCATGGACAGGGCAGGAGAGAGGCACACAGGGCAGAGTCACACCAGGGCCATGGCAGTCACCACCAGCTGGGTTCAAAGCCTGTTCTGCCTGCACCCAAGGCGTGACCTCGAGCTCCTCCCTCCCATTTCTCTGACTCGGGGGCATCTCTAAGGCAGGAACAGCAACAGGCCCGCCCAGGAGATGCGCTGAGAATTAACTGTCTCAGGGGCTCCCCTGGGCCCAGGGAGCAGTCAGCGGATTTTCTAGCAGTGAGAATGACAGCATTCCTTTCCTCTTCCCTGCCCCGCTCCCTGTCATCTATTCCAATGTGAACTCCAGTCTAACAGGGAACATGCTAGAATGTATGCCCATGAAGGGGTTGTTCCCTCGAAGATGTGTGAGCTCCAGTCTGAGCTCTGGCTTTGGCTCTGCCACTGGATCAGCTGTTGCTCCCATACGTGCTGCAATGAACAGGGGTCCTGGGGGGCAAGTGCTGCTTCCTGGGTGCAGGCTGGGCGTTCTGCAACGTAGGCAGCCTCGAGCTGGCGCGGCCACGACATGCCCCATCCCAAACAAAGATCACAGCCTGAGGGGGCATCTGGGGCTCTTCCTGCCTTCTTGATCTGAAAGCACACACGCCTCTAGGACAGACTGGGGCCATGGGGACCAAGCTCTCTTGCCCTCGGGAGGGGACACTAAATGAAGGACGTGGACTGAGGTAGAACAAGAGAAGCCCAGGTTTCTGTAAAAATTAACTTAATGAGAAAAGTCACATCCCCGCAGTAGGGACACTTGTGTTGGAGGTGTGTGTGTGTGTTGGTATGACAGGAAGGAAGTCTTGAAGAAACAGGTAAGCCTTTATATGGGGACCACAACTCAGGAGTGTCTCCTGCCCAGCAAAAAGTGGCTTGTCTCGGGCCTGAGTGAAGACGGAAGGGAAGCCTGGTCTGCACGGAGGCTGGAGCAAGGAGGACAGCGCCGGGCCAAGAGCACACAGCAGGTGTCTGCACAGAACACTGCAGAAGAGGCTTGGCCCCTTGAACACGCCCCCAACCCCGCTGGGCGTGCGGTAGGGTGCGCGACCAGGCACCAGCTCTCACACACTGTGCAAGTCATGGGGGATCACTGGGGTCTGGATTCAGGGGCCAATGTACCTTCCTACAATGTTGACATGAAGCCAGTGTTTCCCTGCACCCAACCAGAGTGAGCTACACAATTCCCACACCGGACATTGGACACCCTTGTTCATTTAAATTATAAAAGGGGGCTCACTACATGGAAACATCTCACCTTGAGGCGCAAGTGATTCATCGGGGCAGCAAAATACTCAAACCACCCCCCCAGGCCCTCTCCCTGGTCTGAACCACCCCACTGGGGCCTCCAACCTCCACCCCAGGACTTGGACCACCAGCCTCCCTCCTCCTCTGCTGAGCAACCTGCCCTCTTCTGGGCACTGCCTGCCTGCCCTCCACAGACCACAGCCAACAGTGCCCAAGCCCTGGCGGCCAGGACCACTCAGGTGCCCCCAGGAACTCAGGGCAACCCAACAGGCAGCCCCCAGTGAGTCCTGCTGCCAGCCCCCAGCAGCCCGGCCCATGGAGCGCTTCCTTCCCTCACCGCGCACTGTCTTGAGAAGTATGGAAGGTCAGCAGTCAAGCTGGGATCTGCCGGTTAATGTGAATTATACTTCAACGGCTTAAATGTTGTGGCTTCCTGGGGCATGTCCGGCATCAGTTTACGTGTATTTATCGGAAACCAACGAAGATGGGAGATAGTCTTTCTCCTTAGCAATATCTCTTCCTTCAGGAAGATCGCACAGACTTTATGATGTCAAGGCTAATCTACGAAGTATTCTCCTTCAGCTGAAAATCAAAATTAGCTCCCAGTTTTTGGGAAATCAGAGCTGAAAGGAGTGGGCTGAAAAGACAGCAGGCGGCTAAGAGCAGTCAGGTGTGGAATGAAAAGTCGCCCAGGACAGTGACCAGCTCCTTCCAGGGGCCGAGCCGCCACGGGTGCTGATGTAGATATGTTGACAATCCCAGCGTCCATATCTGAACACACTACTGTGAAAGGACATTTTCTGTGACCACTGGGAGACCCTAAACCATGACCTGATGCTTAGGAATTCTTCATTTTGTTGAGTATGATCACGGGATTCCGTGTGTCAGAAATCCATGCTGTAGTGTTTATGGGCAAAAGCTCTGGTATCTGGAATTTGTTTTAAATTTTCCAGAAAATGAGGGTTGGGGCGGGGGCTGATAAGGTGGGCACAGTCTAAAAAGCACGAGGTTCTGAAAGTTGGAGATGGGCATGGGGGCTACTCACATGCATTAAGGTCTCTCTTGTTTCATTTGCGTGAAATTTTTCGTGATAGTTTCAAGAGATGCCAAGAATAAAAACAAGACCTCACTTTGTACTTCATGGCACCTGCCCTTGCTAAAGTCCCGCCAGGGCATCACCTCACCACCTCGCTCGCTGCAACTCCGGAGAGTCTTCAGGTTGCCAACCCTGAGCTGTGCAAATAAGAGCCAGCAAACCCTCCTTGCTCACACTCAACTCAGCACATGGCTCGTGGGCACCTGAGGTGGGGCGCCCGACAGGATGCCAAATGCCGCACCTAGGGCCCGGGTGCATGCCCTTGTGTGTGTTTGAGTGGGGGGGCTCGACAGCTCCACAAGCGGGGCCTGCATGGCACAGGCCATGGCCTCCCTGGGAGTCACGCTTTGCTTCTCTCCACACCCCGCGACCTCCCTGACGCCCAGGGCTGAGTCAAGGCACACAGGACCAAACGCCCCCTCTGCCTCAACCTGGGGGCTCAGACAGCTCACAGAAAGGCTGATACAACAGGACGGGGATGAGCCATGGAGGGAAAAGTCCCAGCCTGCTACTCAGAAGTCTTCTTTAGGAAAATTCAGAAGTGGAAACACACCACCTCACCAGCCCCATCAGGGACAAAGTCCACACAGCCAGAAAACTCTGATAACAGGAGAGGATACCACAAGGTTGGACCTCAGGCCACGAGGGGAAGAAAGGGAGTGACAGCAGCATGTACGCGCCCCGATAGGAGCTCCCAGAGTGGGGTCTGTCCCATCCCCATGTCCCCACAGGACTGGCTCAAGCCCAGAGTTGGACAACACGGATGGAGCAAGGGACAGAGTGGGATGGGGCATGAGCACACGAGGGCAGCTCTGTGGCTGGCCCCAAGCACAGGCCGCCCTGGTCTGAGAAGCCAGAGCAGGCCCAGCTCTCCTCTCTGGGCAGGGGCCACACTTCCCAGAGGGGCATCCCCAGGGAGTCTCAGGCCCATGCTCTGGAGACGGATCTGGCCACTCTCCAACCCCCCAAGGCAACACCCCTGCAGGACTGCTCCTCCCTGCTCCCCGCCCCATAGCCCAGACCTACACCCCCCCCTGCCCCCCGCCCAACCGCCCAGGCAGCCTGAAGTGATTTAGGAAATCAGGAGAAAATGTCCTCGCCTGCCTTTGAAAACAGATCCATCTTGGCTCCTGGGAGGATGTCCATCTGCCCTGTGGGGAGGACATGATTGGTGAGTCACTCCAAAGCTGTTTTGAAGAGCGCTGGAGGCGGAGGGGGAAAGTAACCTCGCGTGTACCATGTGCAGCTTTCCCAGAGTCTGTACAAGGAGTAACAGACAGGAGTCCCAGGGAGCACTCAGAGGAGCACCGTGAAGCCGCGAGCATCCCGATGACTCATGCACGAGCTTTTGAGATGGAGCTCCCTTCCTAATTAAATTAGCGAGGACACAAAGTAATGCAGTTATTGGCAGACGGAACACCAACCCCGCTGTCTGCCTGCAGATAAGCACGCTTTCTCCAACTGCACGTGTGTGGAGGCCCGGAGGCAAACCCTTTCTAGTTAAGCCCAGCACAGGGGTTCTTCTGCAGGTGTCCTCCTTTCTGAACCAACAGAGGCCGGGTCCCACAGGTCACGCAGCCCCGCGGCAGTCAGAGTCAGGCCCAGCTTCCACCCTCCTCAGGAGTCACGGTATTGAAATTCAGAATCAGTTTCACCATCCGCACCGCTAACACAAGTAATGAACAGGGCCCTTCACCTGCCCCCCAGTGACGCAAGCATGCAGCCCCGTGTACCCGTGGGATCAACGTCCCAGCCTGGGTCAAGGCATCCAGCTGGGGCAAGACAGTGTCCTGAAAATGTGAGTCAGTGGCTGGAAGCACTGGGTGAATAAGCCATCCTCCCAGAGCACTCTGCACACTGCCGGGCATTAACAATTAGCTGAAAGGTGTTTGTGGTTAAGTGACAGGAAGCTGGGAAACAGGTACACATTCATAAGCAGCTCATGAGAAATGACTCACAAGCTCGTAACAATAAACTGAAAATGGCCATCTGGAGAAAGTCCGCTCAGGCACGGGAACCATGAGGGTGGGGAGGAGTCCGCCCCGGGAGACCCAGGCAAGATGGGACATGAAGCCATGGCCTCCCGCAAGCCCTGTCCCAGCCGCACTGGCTTCTAAAAGCCTCTCTTGTTCTTTGCACAGAAAAAGGGTCCTCTGCCCTTCTTCCTTTCATGCGACATTTCAGAAACAACCGAGCACATAACACCAGTAATGCTCACCACACCAGGCCCTGGAGGGATGGCTGGCCGGGGGTGGAGGGTGAGGGGGGCTCCCCCAGCAAAGACTTGCAGAGTCTGTGCCGACAGGCACCCAGGGAGGGCTTTCTCCCCCATCACAGTGTGGGGCCATATTTGCTTCCAGCCTTCAGAAGCATATCTCCTTTTTGTCATGTCTTGTTCCGGCCAGATCTTGCTGAAACGCAGCACCACTAACAGCACAGTCTGCCCTCTGGATCAGAACCCAGGGCACACCGCACCTGCTGCAGGTCAGGCCCGTGGGCAGGGCCTCCCCGGGAAACAGCGTAAATACTTCCTTGTTCCCACTGCAGGGGTGAAGGACCCAGGAGAGAGACCTGACAAAGGCCACCCTGATGAAGACAGGAAGCAACTCGCTGCCCTTCCTGTCCCCATTCAGCCACTGGAGCCACGGTGTCTGTTCCCCACCGTCTGCTCCCCACTGTCCATTCACATGTGGGACAGACTGCACTGAGCTGGTTACTGAGTCACTGTCCTAATGCTCAGGACACAGTTTCCGACAACATCAAGTCCCTGCACCCCAGCCTTCCGCTGGTGAAGAAGAAATGATACACACTAACAGATTGCGCTGTGTCAAGTGCTAGAAACAGAAGTCACAGGGAAAGAACGTGATTGGAGATTATTTCTTAGATAAAGTGATCACAGAGGGCCCTTGTGCTAGGGTGACACCTGAGTGATATGCCAGAGGGATCCATGTCCACTGTCTCAGCAGAGGCAAGGGAACAGCAAGTGCGAAGGCCCCGAGGTGGGATAAGCTGGGTGGGATCCATTCAGCAGAAGCAAAGTGACAGGGGACAGAGTGAGAAGAGACGGGGCCGAAGGGCACCAGAGCTGGGCCACAGATCTTGAAGATCACCTGGAGACAGAAGTTCTAACTTCTGTCCTCAAGGCTCATTTCAGCTGCCAGGCAGAACAGTGAGCAGCACCAGGGGCCCCGAGGAGGGAGCGCACAGAAGGGGGAAGAAGAGCCCAGGAGGCTGTTTCTAAGACCCAGGGCTAGAGAGGCCAGTGGGCACACAGTGGGAAACGCGGTCTGACTAGTGGTACGTTTTGCAGGTTCATCTACTGGGACTTTCGTGGACCAGATGTGGGTGTTAGGAGACAGAGCACCTCCCTGAGAAACGAGACATAGAGCAGGGGATGGGCGGGAAAGGTCCCGCGCAGACTGCACTGGATGGAATTCCGAGAGACCTACCGGTCGTTCCTAAGAGCAAACAACTTCGGAACCACCTCTGATCATGACTTCAGGACTTGCTCGGGGTGGGGGAGCACCAAAATGTTCAGGACATGTGTCAGCATTCCAAAATATAGGTTCATATTTTAGTTTAGCTCATGAATCTCAAGGAGTCAGCTTACAAGGTCTACGGCTGCTCTCCACCCACCTCCCGCCATCCTGACTCTGGCACCTTGGGTGGGGCTTCTGGAACCTGCACTAACCTCTTTCAGGGAGGGAACCTCTTCCAGGGAGGGAACCTCTTCCAGGGAGGGAACTTCACACAAGAGTATACTTAGTTTTGCAGAGGATACTCATTCTCACGAGGCTCTCGGATCAGGAAAGAAAGGGCATAAAGTATATTAAGTGGTGAAAAAAGGTTTCATCATTCCAGGGGATTGTTTCATACTGGTGTCCATGCCTCTCCCCCACAAGAGTCCAGTCTGTCCTCCCTGGAACACAGATCCAAGTGGAAGGTCGCTGAGCGCAGCCCCACGTGCAGGACCAGACTGTAGCCACCTTGCTGCTGGGGGCAGGAAGTGGGGGGGGGGCGTCTCCCATAATGGCAGCCGTGCCGATGGCACCTGTCCCATTTTCCAGTTGCCACACGTTTCCCGCTGTGATGCAGAGATGTCCCCTGGTTACATCAAATGCCCTGGTTTCATTTCATTCATGTCTCTGACAAACACAGGAGCCAAGTGTGCTCCAGACTGGACACTGTGGGGGGTAGGGGCCGGACCTAACATCCTTCATCCTCAATACCATGACTCCAACCTTGGACGTGCAGCCAGAGGGCCCAGACCCCCTGCTGGAAGCAGCCAGGTGACAAACTGCCATCAGTGTGACCAAAACACCGACCCTGGCAGCTCAGCGTGGGCAGCTCCGTGCTGCTGACTGCTCGAGTTCGTCTGGGTGCCGCTCGGTGGCTGCCACAGGCTCGAGCCCCCCTCCAGCAGCTCATCCTGGGGCTGGGGCAGTGGTACTGAAATACGAATACTGTTCCAAATCACCGGCCAGTTGTGTGGAAGCATCCAGAAGGCTCCCACTATCAGCCTGGACATGTCATGTCCGGCTCTCCTGACATTTCAACCTGTTCCCCCTGAAGCGCCCATGCTCCACCCACCTGCCAGTAACCTGGGTGGGAAGGGTCATTTTCAGGAGCCTGACACTGGACCATCAGTGGTGGTGTCACAGAAGGAGGACACATTGGAGGACTGGCTCATGAATTAGGCAGCACCTGGGCTTAGAAAGGCCTTCCTCTGCAGGTATGTTACCCTGGCCTCCATGTTTCATCTATAGCCCTGTACTGACTTACAATGTAGCCATCAAGTCTGCAAATGGCCTCCGACCTCCTCATAAGCACCTGGTCCTTCCAGAGCCTGGGGCTCAGAGAGCCAGCAGAGAGCCAGCCAGCGGTATTGGGGCTGGGAGGCCAGGAAGTTGGGGTGCTATGGGGCTGGGGGACTAGAATGCAGGAAGACTGTGGGGCTGGAGGGGTGTGGGGCTGGAAAGCAGGACGACTGCGGAGCTGAGGAGCTGTGAGGCTGAGTGGCTGAGGGGCTAAGCGGCTGGGAGCCTAGGGAACTGGGGAGCTGAGGGACTAGGAGGCCAAGGAGCTGGGGAACTGGTGAGCTGGGAGATGAGGACCTGGGGGACAGGGCGGCTGTGGGGCTAGGGAGCTGGAAAGCAGGAGGATTATGGGGCTGAGGGGCTAAGGGGCTGGGAAGATAGGGAGCTGAGGAGCTGGGGGGCTTGCGGGGCTTGGAAGCTGGGGAGCTGGAGGACTGAGAAGCTGGAGGACTGTGGGGCTGGGGGGATATGGGGGTGGGGAACTGGGGGACTGGGAGGCTACAGGGCTGTGAGACTGAGAAGCTGAGGAGCTGGGGGGCTGTGGGGCTGGAGGAACATGGGCCATGGGCAGAGAGGCTGGCAGTTCATAGGGTTGTGGTGCTGAGAGGGTGGGGAGCTGGGGAGCTGGGGAGTTGGGGAGCTGGGAGGTTGGGGAGATGAGGGGCTGCAGGGCTGAGAGGTTCGGGAACCAGGGAGCTGGGGATCTGAGGGGGTAAAAGAAAAAAGGTCTTTCAATAGGAGTGGTTTCTGTGAATAAGCTTAAACCATTTCAGTAAGTTTTATTTTCTCCGATTTTTTGAACTACTTAATGATAAAGAACACACTGTTGTAAAAATCATGTCTTCTAAAAGTGTTAAAACATAATTTTATAATAGGGGGACACACGAACACCAGCGCCCGCATGCTGAGCTGGGATCAGCGCTTCAGCTGCCACGTGGGCCCCCAGGCCCCTGGCAGCACCGTGTGCACCTAAGGCCACAGGGGCCGCCTAGCAGCCAGGGCCCAAGACTGCTAGTCCCTTAAAGTCTGTGCCCACTGTCGGGATAATTCCATTGTTATTATTATCTCATTCAAGGAGACCACGGAACACCCTTCATTCTAATAGAGCAGGCTTCCCTGGGCCCAGTGCAAAGCTGGTGTCCAATCCACAGCAATCAGTATTATAACCTTTCTGTTATAATATGGAGATACTCTCCACATCACAACTTCCCCCAAATCAAGACTCACTAAACCTCATCATTACTCATTTTATAACTGTTTTCATACAACACAAACTTTAGTTTCTAAAAATACAGTTTTTTTCTATTTTCGGGTTCTATTTTCATCTTATAAAAATAGAGCTCCCAAGCGGAGCAGCCATTTGGTCTATGTTCGGTGGTGACATGGCATGGATTTGTGTCCTCACACTTTTCGGCCAGTGGTTTCTGTGTAACGACTAAGGAGTGGAGACTGCAGTGGTTGGCACACAGGTTCACAAAGCCCGGGGGGCCTGGTACCAATGCTCAGATCCTCTCCTACAGGCCCCTGACCACAGAAAAAACCTGGCCAGCATGGGTCCCATTGTCCACATCTGTAAAATGTGTGCAAGGACACTCTTCACATCACAGAACACAGAGGATGGACTGGGCTCCCTGGGTGCCAAAGCTGTGAAGGAGAACCCCCGAGGTTCACAGTCATCTCAGAGGGCGGGTCATGTCCTGGGTTTCTGCAGTAGTGGAACAAGGAAGTTAAAAGGCACAAGAGAAAGCACAGGACAGTAAGAAAGCTTTGCCCGCAAAAGCTCTGATGTCCTATGGAAGTCCCTCTTGAGGATGGGCCCCCAGGTCTGTGCCCACCACCCTCCTTCCCTGTTTCCCTCCAGAGCACGGGCGCCTCCCCACACCATAGTAGAGCGCAGCTCACTACTTCTAAATAGCCAGTAAATTAAACATGGCGTTTATGTCCTTTCTTTTCTTTTTAAACAATTTCATTCTCTTTCTACGACAGAAAGAGACATAGCGAGAATGGGAACACAAGCAAGGGGAGCAGGAGAGGGAGAAGCAGGCTCCTTGTCCAGCAGGGAGCCCAATGAAGGGCCTGATCCCAGGACCCTGGGAACATGACCTGAGCTGAAGGCAGACACCCAACAACAGAGCCACCCAGGTGTCCCTGGACATGGCTTTTTAAACAACCTTCCCAAATGTTAAAACCTTCACTGTCCTAAGAACAGATATTATAGGGGATAAATCAGTTTCACAGTCTGGAAAACACAGACCCCACTAGGGTCCAAAGCAGAGTGGAAGAATATGCTAAGTTAATCAGAACGTCAGCTTTCTGGACCCTGCTCTCACAAGGCAGCCCCCCTCCCCGCCACCACAACCCAGAAATGGTGACTCTAAGATAGAGTAGCATTCCCCCCCTATTTCATATATAGACTTCAGCTCAAAAGAAACCTAAGACCCCAGTTACCAGGAGGGAAAAACAAAATAATGGTACTCTGGCAAATGCACCAAGATCTAGCTGCCTATCCCTGGGGCCAAAGAGTCAGTAGAACTGTCCGGGCCAGACAGGGGTGGGTGGGACGCGGCGGGGGAGGCAGGAGATGTGGTCATGAGCTTGTACTGGACGGCATGCTGAGCTGAGACCCTCCATGAGGTCAGAACTCTGGAAGGACTATGAAGATGGGGCTGGACAGCCCCGCCCACCTGGCCAGGGAGGCAGAGGAGGGCTGCGGGGAGTTCTCTAGCAAGAAACTCAAACACATGAGGGTGTGGCCTCCAGAGTCCCACCACTTGGGCGGGTCTAGACTCCTAGGTCTAGAAATTAGGATGAAAAACTAGTCCAGCATTGCAAAAGCCTGGAGCCCCAGGAAAGCAAGAGAAAATGTCTCTCATGAGACACCCGAAGAAGGGAGAGGGAGAGTCAGGTAAGCTGGGGAAAACTTTCCTAAATAAGGGGAGGTTATAAGGAAAACTGAAAATCACAAATGATGCATGGGAGCAAGTTGCTATGCCAGAATTAGCCAACACAACAGAGCAATGACTGTAAAATAGCTGCAAATATTGAAACAATATGGAAAAGACTACAAAACACGGATTTTTTTTTTTAAGTAAGGCATTCAATGAGGCAAAGAATGTAATGAAAGAAAGAAACCCTGGAAAAATAGAAAAAAAATTTTTAAAAGAATAAAAATAATTTTCTAGAATTGAAAAGAACATATTAGACATGGCAAAAGACAGAAATAAGGAGCTGGATGACAGATCTACATAAGTGACCTGAATGCAGCACAAAAAAGGGGAAAGACAGGCAAGGATAAAAGAATCAGACGTCCAATACAGACCTGCAATGAGTTCTTAAAGTAAAGAATGGAAAAATGCAAAAGAGATCTAATAGTCACATAGATAATGAGGTTATTCCAGAATCTCAGAAACACAGAAAAGTTCTTCAATTTAAAAAGTGTGCTAGGGGCGCCTGGGGGGCTCAGTGGGTTAAAGCCTCTGCCTTCGGTTTGGGTCGCAATCTCAGGGTCCTGCAATCGAGCCCTGCATCGCATCGGGCTCTCTGCTCAGCAGGGAGCCTGCTTCCCCCTCTCTCTCTATCTGCCTCTCTGCCTACTTGTGAGCTCTGTCAAATAAATAAATAAAATCTTAAAATAAAATAAAATAAAAATAAAAAATAAAAAAATAAAAAGTGTGCTAAACCTGAAGCGGGATAAACAAGCAGGACTCCACAGCTGGACACACTGTAACAAAATACTAGCACATCCATCAAACCTGACCAAGGTCAGGACAGCCCCAGGTCAGAAAAGACAGATGCCCCAGGAAGAAACCACCACTGAACTGAGAGCTAACTTTCTAACAATGACACAAAAATGCCAGAAGACAACAAAATGTCTTCAAAGCCCTGAGCGTCACCCGCGGTTCTATGCCTAGCTAAACTATCACTCAAGGAAGCCAGAGAGAAGAGACACTTCTCTGACAAATAAAAAGTGAGAGTGTTTACCCCTTGGAAACCATTGGTGACTTCACAACCAAAGGCTTATTTCGGAAAGAAGAAACTCCTATTCAAACCAAAGAGTAAGATGCTAGGAGTAGCCAGAAGATGCCCCATGGGGGGAGCACAGAATGCAAGGTTAACACAGCTCCATGTGCTGGCAGAGACGACTTCCATTATATGTAATGCTGTTTTCTCAGACTTGTTTGCATGTGCTTCAGAGTTACTGTCTGAAACACCACCTAGGCTTCCTAAAAACAAACAAGGTTCTCTCGTCACTGGGCAGCTCGGAAATTCATGGGCAAATTGGTATTTTGTGCTTGAAGAATCACGCAGGACTTAGGACATGATCTTTTTCCGGGCTCTACTTCTCGACAGACCATCACTTCTCCTCTGCTCCTTTACTCTGACACAGCCCTCATTAATGAACTCAGACTTAAATATAGCTGTCTTTTAAACTGCGCCACAGAAGGACCAAAGCACTCACACACCAACCAACCGTCTGGCTTCTTCTCGTTATAAAACAGAGGCAGGCACAGAAATATGGCCCAGTTGGAGTAATTCTGCAAAATTCTTTGCAGAAGCAAAGTGTAGTAGCACCAAGAACAGGGGAATAGCTCATCAATCCCACTTTTAAACACAAAAATCTACGAGGAAGACGACTGACAGCAATCAGTGAAGGGTCCCACCTGACACCACATTTGCATGTGGAGAGCCCTTCTCTGAAATCAGCTACACTTGTGCAAAAGCAACTCTTTGTGAACAATAATCAGCAAAAGATTGCTTATCCTTTGCTACACTCAGAAATTAGTTAAAAGTAACCAGCTCTTGGAAAAGGATAAACCACTTTATGCAAATACTTTTGCAAAGGCTCTTTATTAATGCAAATATTATGTTTGTCTTTTATTTGAATGCAAACAGCATCTGTTTTGCACAGGCAATGCCGTCACTTTGTAGTTTGTGCTGAGAGGCTCAAGTGTGTTCCAGCTGCTTTTTAAAGTCTGGAACAGATTTCCAGAGAGCCAGAGTCACAAAAAGTTCACAGAAGAGAGCAGAAAGCAAGCAAGTGTGCTGGGGCTCCTGGGAGATGCTTCTTCACTCTTAAGGCAAGAGAGAGACAACTCCAAGAATGAATTCTAGAATTTACTTCTGGAGAGGTTTGACTTTGTGTGTGGGATTTTTCTTTTTTAATAGTTTTGAGTAAGGAAAAAATTAGGATTGCTTTTTATAAATTCCTTTGCTAAGAAAATATGCTCAAAAGAACAACACATGTTGGAAAGGAAAAACTGGGTGGCATCAGGCTTCCCTTAGAGCACCCAACCCGGAACCCAGGCTGGCTCCTCTCAGAACACTATCACCTCACCCCAGAAGCATTCGTCCACTGCAGACAAGAGTGGTGATCCAGAAGGCTCCCTGCCGACACAGACATCCTAAGATCACTGGACTAATACTTTTCTGCCTCTGCCCCAAGATCGAGAGCTGCTAAGAAGGGAAAAAAAAAAAATCTCCTTAGTTTTGTGTCCATGACCCTAACGCAATGACTAGTTCAACAAAAATGGAGACTGGATGGGTGGGTGGATGGCTGGATGGGTGGGTGGGTGGGTGGATGGCTGAATGGATGGCTGAGTCATATTACAAATGGGGAAGCAGATATGATAAGAACTGACCTGAGGTCCTTCAAATTTCAAATATATTCAACTTCCAGTCACTACCCAACCACAAATACTGGAAACAGGAACGCCTGGGTGGCTCAGTCAGTTAAGTGTCCAGCTCTTGAGTTCGGCTCACATCATAACATTAGGGTCATGAGACGGAGCCCTACATTGCGCTCCATGCTCTGTGGGAAGTCTGCTTAAGATTCTCTCCCTCTCCCTCTCTCTGCCCTGCCCTCTCTCTCTCTCTCAAATAATAAATGAATCTTAAAAAAAAAAATACTGGAAACTATTTGACCTCAAAACCTTAATAACACTAAGTCAACCGTTCCATTTGTATGGAACACAGATATATCACCAGACAGATTCAGTCGGCCAAACATCTTCACAGGGTGGGCTCTGAAGAAGGAAGAACCTAGACACTTCCAGATGTTCCTCAAAATAAATATATATACTCGCACACAACTTTGCCATTAATACTCCAAAATACCTATTCAGAGAAATTATTCTTTGGGTAAATAACAGACTAAACCTTCTAACGACCCCTTTAATTATTATTATTATTTTTTAAAGATTTTATTTATTTATTTGACAGACAGAGATCACAAGTAGGCAGAGAGGCAGGCAGAGAGAGAGGAGGAAGCAGGCTCCCTGCTGAGCAGAGAGCCCGATGTGGGGCTCGATCCCAGGACCCCGGGATCATGACCCGAGCCGAAAGCAGAGGCTTTAACTTAGCTATTAGCTCCACTTCAGGCAGACTAGGTTTCCTGATATACCGCTCCTGGTCCTATGCTCTTCCTCCCTTTCTGTAATTCATACAGGGTGGATTTAGTTTTTGACAACATGCACTCCACACACCAATATTTGATGGGTGACTTCTTCAGAAAACACAAATGCAAGATAAGGAGGAGCTAGGTCATGGGGCCTTGTCTCATGACAGAGAGCTAGATACCCTAAAGCCAGGCTGGCAGGAACATGGCTGAGGTGCGCAGAGTAGGCCTGTTTCCAGGGTTTGGAAAAGGACAGAAAACTAAACTCAGAGAAAGAATAGAAATACTAAAGAGCAAAAATCATGAACTAGAAAAGAGATATAAATAGGACGAAAAAAACCAAAAGTTAGTTCTTTGAAAAGATTAATAAAATGGAAAAATGGAAAAGATCTCTTGTGATAATGATAAAAAAAAGATTCTGATGGCCACAGCTGGAAAGGGGAATTCTGCTTCCATCCCGTGGGTAAATTCTAGACATTCTGCTGAACGTCCACTAATGCAGAGGACAGCACCTCAAAACCCAGGACTAATGCCCCAAACATCCATAGTGATAGTGCAGGAACCCTACTATAGGTCCTGCAGGGATTAAAATGACAAACAGGAGAATCTTATAAGAATCTTTATGCAGGGGTGCCTGGGTGGTTCAGTGGGTTAAATCCTCTGCCTTTGGCTCAGGTCATGATCCTGAGGTCCTGGGATGGAGCCCCACATCTGGCTCTCTGCTCAGCAGGGAGTCTGCTTCCCCCTCTCTCTCTGCCTGCCTCTCTGCCCACTTGTGATCTCTGTCTGTCAAATAAATAAATACAATCTTTAAAAAAAAAATCTTTATGAAAAGAGTTGACCTTGAACAATATTGATTGGAAATGAATAGGTCCACTTGCATACAGATTTTTTTCAATATGGAACAATGTTATAAATGTATTTTCTCCTTATGATTTTCTATATTAAACACTTTCTTTTCTGTAGCTTACCTTGTTGTGAAAATACGGTGTATAATACAAATACAAACTATGTTTTACTCAACTGTTTATGTTATCAGTAAGGCTTGTGGTCAATAACAGGGAATTCAAAGTTAAGTTCTGGGGAGTCAAAAGTCATATGTGATTTTCAAATTCAAGGTGCAGTACCCTGAACCCTCGCATTGTTCTAGAGTCAACTGTACTAATAAAATAGAAAAATTGCTAGAAAAATACAACTTACTAAAAGCGACATCAGAAGAAATAGAAGACTTAAATAGTCCAATGGCTTTAAAGAAATATAATCTATAATTGAAAAGAAAAAAGAAAGAAACCTCCCCCCAAAGACACTGTGACATAGATGACATCACAGCAAAGTTCTATCAAGACTTTCAATTAAGAGATTAATTCTAATCTTACACAAAATCATCAAGAATATAAAAAGAGAAAACACTCAACTTCTTTCATGAGACAGCATTACTGTGATACCAAAAATTGACAAGATAATTACAAGAGAAATAATTAAGTGTCAAACTTGTTCTTTAACACAAAAGCATCAGTCACAAAGTATTAGCAAACTGAATCCAACAACATATAGAAAGAACACGAAATTTTTGTCAAGTTTCAGTTGAGAAATCAAAGGCTGATTTTCTATTCAAAAAAAGTATCTGTAATTAACCACATTAATAAAATAAGAAAATTTAGATCATCTCAACAGAGACAAAAGAAACATTTGACAGAATTCAACACAGCTTCGTGGCAGAGCTGGCAGGGAAACTAGTAGGAAGTGGGGATTAGAAAGCCTTGATTTGTAAAGAGCATTTATAAAAGCAAACAAACAGAAGACCTACAGGAGACAAGATGTCTCAGTTCAATGGTGGTGTAGAGATCAAGAACCAGACAAGAATGCCAACCATTCAAGCCGCAGCAGTGCCCCTAGCTAACGCACTAAGTCAGGAAAAAGAAATAAAAGAAATGGAAAGGAAGAATAAAACTGCCATTGTTTGCAGCTAGCATGTAGAAGACCCAGAAGAATTTCCAGACAGTACTAGAATTCAGCAAGGTCAGTCAAAGGTCAATATACAAAATTCTGTTGTATTGCTGTGTACCGGCAACAAACACAAAATATAACAGATACTGATTCTAACAGCATCAAAAAGCATCAAACACCTGGGGATAAATCTCAAAGAAGAGGTAGAAGCCCTCTATGCACAAAAGACCCCCTTGAATAGGGCATTCGCCCAGTTCTGGGCCTCCTCACTCCTTGCTCAGATATTTACCAAGGGGTCCCCCAACTCCCCATCCCATCCTTCCCTCTTTTGAACTCATATAAGACACTCCAGTATATGAGCCCATCGTGACCTTTCAAAGCTATGGGCATGACCCACAGTACGCACACCTCCCCCTGGAGGCCCAGCACACACAAACACAGACATCACGGAACCCCAGCTCTACTGAACCAGAACTCATCCTTCTTACATGCAATTTTATATTTTCTATTCCACTCAGTCTTAAGGTTGTCATGGCCCACTCAGTTGATTTCAGTAGCCACGACTGAGCATCCAAGCCCTTCTTGGATGGACAGCTGCCTAGAGAATCATGCAGAGCCAAGTTCAAGTTGGGGAGACGCTGGCAAGGTAAATGCCCCCAGAGTCCCCAGTAGATTGGGGCACAAATGACACCCATACTTACTCTGAGCGGCTGGCATGGCCTGGCCTGGCACAAGGCTCCCGATAGCACCCAGCACCTTCTGCACATGGCACTAAACCAAACCACTCACTCCTCTGGGCCCCAGGGAGACGAGAGGGGTCAGACTTTGGAGCATGGGACATACACTGGAAGGGCTCAATCAATGCCCACTCAGGCTCCCCAGCACCTTCTGCTCAGTCCAGAGGCGGTGGGACAGCATGTGCCCAAGACCCCAGCCTGCAAGAGGGAAATATGGCCTCAGAGCAAGGAAAGAGGCACAGGGAAGGAATGTGCAGAGACGTGGGCGGTCCTTAAGTCCGAGGGCATTTGATGACCAAGGAAAGAGCACAGCTGTCGAAGTAAAGGGCTCCCAGGAAGGAAGGTGCAAACTCAGGGAGCCAACCCATGGCACTCGTCTCTTGTGCCCGCCTTGCCCCAACACGCTGGGGACACATACATATTCCCCCCCAACCCAGGACACTGGCTCTGGAAGCCAAGAAATGCAAGTCAGTGGGATTCGGCTAGAAGATGGCAATGGCGGGGGTCTGTGCTGCAGGTCCCTTGGCAGGTCTCGCATCCAGGCCCAGCTGCAGGTAACTGGGTACACATGCTCTGGTTGTGGTGCCCCACCTAACAGAAGATGTGCAAGACCTCGTGCGTGGACTCAAGCAGGACCCCAATTCCAAGCAGGCTCCCCTCCCCAGGGGCTGTTACTGCAGCCACATTCCCTGACCTTTAGGTGCCCCCACTTTTTCGCTATAAAATGGGGCTTGGATCTCACAGCCCTGCTGTGAGGACCGATCAAGTCATTACAAATTAAGCATCTGGAACAGACTCTGGTCAGTAGCCAAAAAACAGATGGAATTTCCAACACCTTCAACATAGTACAGAATACCCCCAAACTGGCCCACTGACCATGGGACTCTTCCTCCCGCAACCCCAACACTAAGGTCAGAAATGCCTCTAGAAAGCACAAGGCAGAGCCAATTGTTCTTGGGAGCAAAAGCCGTCAGCGGCTCCCAAGCCCCTGAAGGACCTGGTCTGAAATGCCGTGGGAGCCTGACAGCTAGGCTGCCTGTGGGGGAAAGGGCACTGGGCACAGCCACCAGTGAGTCCAGAATTCACTTGAGAAACTCCACTCGCTCCTGAGCTGGCACTGAGAGCCACAGAACATGCTAGAGATGAGAGCAGGGAGCAGACGGGAAGGTCTTCAGACCAGATATGAGAAGAAGACCCAGGATCGAGAAGCCCTGCTTGGAGGCCAGTAGCCAGGTCACCTTCTCGCGAGTGCGGGCGGGTCCCAGGCAGGCGCAGCGAAGCTCACAGATGGCTGGCTCCCATCACGGTAGGCAGGCCCGGGGGACTCCCATTTCTGTCCACCTGGAGAACATCCTGAGATGATGGGATGAAACACTCACCAACCATTCCCAAAACCCAGTGCCTGCCTGGCTAGCTCACTGACTGTCACACAAACAGATCACCGTAGCCTCTCCAAGGAAAAGCGGGTGGTTCGTTTCTTGACCTGAGGCTTGCAAGAGGACAGGAGCAAGTGGGCACATCTCTCCCTCCTTCGAGAGCACAGAAGGCCCTGGGGAAAACCAGGAGGGGCTTTCTAGGAAGGCGTAGACAACAGCTGTTGCCCCGGGTGCAGGAGGGGGTCAGAGTGTGCTGGTGGCCCCTCTCCAATTAGCCGGCACCAGAACCTTCCCCCCTGCCCTGATTAGAGGGGTGGGCTTCCCGCCAACCAGTAGCTTGCTCCACCACCAGTGACCCATGGCAACTGAGGACTCCAAGAAAGTGTGTGTCCCAAGGGACCCAAATTCGGGACACCTGGGCGACATGAGAGCGCTGTGAGGACACTCCAGTTATGAGGTTCCAATGCCCCCCCCTTACCTGGACAGTGCCTTCCCCTTAAAGATTTCGAACACGGAGGCTTGAGGCGAGTCTGCAGGTATGCAGGGTCACCTGTGAGCCCTGCAGGGACACAGCCTGCTGGCTGGTCCCTACACAGGGTCGGCACTGAACAGCCCGGAGGGAACCCTGTCCAGCTGCGCCACCCGCAGGGCAGCACGTGACATTGAGAGCGGCGAGGATTTCGTGCTCTGGGGTCTCCTTGGGGGAATCCTTAATTTCCATGATGGGAGACAGAATTTCAGTGGGATTGCGGAGACCCTGGCTTAACACCAGAGGCCATAATAACACACGTCACCGGCACAGCAGCAATTTGATTCTCTGTGGAATTACAAACTGAAGGGTTGTGCTGTTCCTTGCGATTTAAAAAAAATAATTAGGGAGGAGGAAGAGAGAGAAAAGCTTTGGTGAAAGAGAAGCTGCAAATCTAATTAGAAACAGATTAGGATCTCTCTTCTGATGGCTTCTTGTTTTTGACCGAATCGGAGGTGAAGGGACACCACCACAAGGAGGCCCTTCTCTGCCCCGCGGCCTCCAGAGCTCTGAACAACACAGCTTGTCCCAGGCGCTCTGTGCCAGCATCTGAGCACACGGCCGCCCCCCGACCACATGTACTGAAGCAGGGTTCTGGGACCTGGCTGGACACGCGGAGGTAATTGGCCCATTTCTGGAAGCCACCAGAGGGGCTCATTCTGTGAAAGGACTGAGAACGTGCCCTCCTGACCCTGATCCTGTGTCCCTTGTTCCACGGGTCACTGCTTCACATCCAAAGACTAGAAACATGACATTGCTTCAGTGTCTCCTTACTGTCTGGGGCGGGCAGCTCTGCACCCGGGAATCACCATGATCCCAGTGTCTCCAGGGCCCCAGAACAGCTCGCCTGATGCCTGCTCCCCAGAGCCCCTAGCTCATCCTCACTCCTCCAAAGCAGGAGAACAACCACCCCTTGGAGCCGGGCCTCTGAGAAGGCCAGGTGTAAAGGCAGCCGCTCTCGGCACCGACGTCCAGGAAACACCGCAGGGCCTGATGGAGCCAGTGATGGGAGCAATGGAAGAAAGGGCGGCCTGATGGTATGTTCTGGAAGGACAAAGGAAAAGTGATAAATAGCCGGGGTGGTTGGGAGGGTTCTGGAAGGCATCAACTTCATCTGAAGCAGTCTTGGCAGGGGGTGGGGGGGGTTCCAGAGAGATGGAGAAGAAGGGAACACGACCTGTGCTGTTGCGGCTGGGACAGCAAGAGGGAGCCAGTAGCTGGCCTGGACTGCCGGCGTCCAGCTGTACATCCCTCCTGGCCACCAGGTCTCATGAGGCCACCCAGGGACCCCAAGGAGGGGCTGGAGTAAGGGAGGCTCGTATGGGAACACAGTCCTGGGCAGGCAGCTCACTGCTCTAATTCAAATGGGGATGCTCTCCAGGACTCAGCTCAGCTTGACTTCAGGTCTACTCTGGCCTCCCACCAATCCCAAAGCCCCCGCCCCCACGGGAGATGCTCAAGTGCCCGCTGGAACTCCAGAGAAGGAAAGCAGGGCTCCCCGAGACGCCTCCACGTCGCCTCCATCCATCCCGCCCGCCTTCAGCCAAGACGCTGGAGCATCCCTGAAGGTTAAATTAGGCTTCGGTTTGCAAATTCCAGCACAGGCATTTCCAAAGGCAATTCACATTGACGACTGTGCCGAAAAGAGCGTGGGGGCAGGAAATGGGTTTTGTTGGGTTGGTTTTTAAATGTCTGTTAAGAATGTGCTAATGCAAGACTCCTCGTGAAGGTCACTCAGCAGATGAGCTGGTTTATCTTGGACACAGAAATGCGGTTACCCTGTGGCACAGACGGGCCGGCCGGCCACACGTGACCGAACAAGGGAAATGGCCCGCAGATGAATTAAGCGCCTTCTAATACTATGTGGTCAAAAAAAGACGTTTAAACAAGACCGTCTTTACACACCAACCCCACCTGCAGACGCGCGCGAGAGAGCTGGTACCTTAGTTTGCTGCAAGGACAAATCAGTGTTTCTCAGTGGAGCCCACGGCCCGCAATGAGCTCCTCTGTCCCTGTCCATCCCCCAGGAAAGAGGGGGCACAGAGTCTGAGCTGGGCAGGGTCTCTCTACCAATAAGCCTGCACCTTGCCATCCAAGGGTGTTGATGCCCATGTAGGGGCCCTGGAACTGGACATAACTCACGGAAGGAGGCTGTGGCCATATGTCCCCTTTCTTCACGGCCTTTTTGACAGGACACTGATCTGGACATGTTGACTGCAGCAACTTGTTTTTCTTTTGTCCAAAAGCCGGTAGCTGCCTTGGAACTCTCCAGGCTCAGAGAGACCCTCCCCTAGACTCTCCTCTCCCACCGCCCAGCAGGTTGGGCACCAGGGCACAGGTCACAGAGTCAGGCAGGGGCTTGAGGGCTGGCAGGCAAGGGGGCCCACTGAAGCCAAGGGCTGGGGGGAGCCCCCCACCTCCCTGGGCTGCTGAGAGCTCACTCCCCACCCCAAGCCTGCCATCAACCAAGGGTAGGACACCGTTGCCCCGGGGTCAGCCTGAGCACCAGGCCCCGGCCCAGGCCCAGCACATAGCTGCCTGACCTCCAGTGACAAGAGCCCTCCCCACACACATGTGCTGACCTCCAGGGTCAAGCATGCCTGTCAGAAAAATCACAGCTTCTCCTAATGCCCCAGAGCCATGAAATGCTTCCTTTCCAAACTTGTGACTTCTTAGCAAATGTAGCAACAGAATTTCTTATCAGGAAATCAGGAACACTGTCAGTGGGGGTAAGTTCAAAAAACTCCCTCCTTCCCAGAGGCCAATGGCTCTCCTGCCTTCTCAAAACAAAGAAAACCCCATTGCCTGCCTCCTCCAGGCACCAGCTTCCAAGCCACAGAGCTGAGCTGCTTAGCTCTTCCTGGGCACCTCCAGGCCACAGAAAGGATGGCCCTGGGTGGGCGAGTGAAAGGCAAGCACTAACTCAGACAAGCTGTCCCCCTCTCGCCGGCAGCCAAACTCCCTCCAGGTCAGAGCCAAGGCCTTGTGCGGAAGCCAATTACGTCTGAGATGCACCTGCCAGGGACACAGGGCCATGTCACAGCCCAGGCACCACGAGGGTTCCACAACACAGCAAGGTTCAGTGAAGACGTCCTGAGCCCATCAGGACACAGTGAAGGCGACACAAATCCAAAGCTATTCCCAGGAGGGCTCCACACACGACAGCAGCTACAGAGTAAGTGGAACACTCGAGAAAGCAGCCATAGGCTGGAAATGTCAAGCCACATCTCTACTGCACTTCCTCAGGAGGAGCTCCAGGAGGGCGTGAGCAGCTCAGCAGACCAAAGGGCTCTCCCATGAAAGGGCCTGTGCACCAGCAGCCCTCCGCCTCCATGTGTTCATGGCGCCAAGAAGCAGGCCTCTTGCATCGCCCTCACCAACCTCCCTCTGCCAAGAACCAGAGACCACTAGAGGTTAGCTGGGGTGATCATTAACACAAAGTCAATTGTTACTGTTGCTCATTGCTTTTAGCTTCTGGATTTTGAACAGGAATTCCTCATGTTGCCATGCAGTCTTTGAAATGCCATCTCAGAATGAAGGCATTTTCCTAAAAAGACAAAGATTATGGTGCATTTTTCAAAAACTGCTCCCCAAACAAGAAGCTATACTTGAATTCCATGCACCAATCAGAATTTTCTCTAAAGCTTGTCTGAATTAAATCAAAGGTTTATCAAAAGAATCAGGACATATTCATTCGGTTATTTTTTTATCTGCCTAGTTCATTCATTCCCTCTTTTTTGAGCTCCTTTTTCTCACCAGGAGCAAAGGGTGTGGGAAGAAGATAAACCCATTCTAGTGGCCTGGGGCCAGGCCCACTTCTGGTGGAAGCCCCTCTGGATAGAAAAAGGGGCCCTCCTGGAGAGCACAGGCCCACCTGTGCCCCCAAGAGAGTGAGCCAGCTGCAATCCCAGAAACTGGAACAGAGACTGGAACTAGGTTCAGAATTTCTTGGTGGTGGTGGTGGGGGGGGGGATTGGATTCTGAAACGATACTGAGTATATAAACCACAACTCCAGGACAACAATATTCACCATGAAAGTAAACAAACAGCTCTCCCCAAAAGCAGTTGTCACAAAAGGAAATCAAAATACCGCAGATGCGCCTGCTTCCACCATGCATTTCCACAGACGCACTTCATCTCAGAAGAGCCTGGAAAGACAGGGCCCTCCCCAACCAGGACGAAGGACCCGCAGGTCCCGGGAAGGAAGGAGCTGCTGGGGGGTGATGGGTGGCAGCTGACCACTGCTCTCCCAGCAGAGAGCAAAGGGAATAATGTATCCCTAAAGACTGCATATGCCAGGATAGGGGAAAGGATTCCTGTGCGTTTTCATTCCCCAGCAACCAAGAACAGGATGGAAAAGCAGAAGTGAGAGGCTGGGAAAACCCCAGGGCAAGGGGGCCACGATGGGCTTGGGACCCTGGGACCAGCTGGGATAAGACACAGCAGAGCCAAGGAGGCCCCCAACTCGATCAGATAGAGACCTAAGGGCACCCCATCCCTCCTCAGCCCCCCAAAAGGGAAGGGAGGCAGAAATAGCTGGGGAGCAGGAAATCCCCTGCTTGGAGGGACCAGCAAGGCGGGGTCAAGGGGCAAGTTCATGGGTGGCTCTAAGCAGCATTTTTCTAAACTGCTGCTTGAGGGAAATTTCAATCCAAAACCACTCCTGATCTGCACATCAATGCTTATTCACTAACAGACAGAAGCCACCCAAGCATCCTCATCCTCCGGATACGCAAACATACAGCAAAAACAGACGTATGCGCATGCGTGTGCAGGCATGTGACAGACATGGCGGGGGACTGCAAGGCCAGCAGGGGTCTGAGTGCTGCAGAGCTGGCACTGTGGAAGCCTCCGGCTTCCAGCCTTCAGTTCAGTTTCCTCGACTGAAGAAGCTTACCACGTGCTCAGAAGCCAAGATCCCTTGAGGGAGAATTATATGGGAAGGGGACTAGAGCAACTTAGACACAGGGACACTGCGGATCCTGTAAGGGCGCTACTAACAAGAAGGTCCACAATGTCTGCACAAGGCCAGCAACGGTGGATTTGGCTCCTGTATCCTGTCCCGTCCCGCTTCACCGGTCACACACCAGGGCTTGCCAAGGCCTCCTGGACACCTGCTTCGTCTCCCTGACCGGCGTCATGACTTGTATACAGACAGCTCTGTGCAGGTGGCCCTCACAGAGCCGCACTTCCCTTCTGGAGCCTGGTCGTCTCCGGGACACAAATGAGGGACCTGACCTGGAGACAGTGCCATCAGCGGTCACGCAGCTGCACCAGTGTGACTGTGGGAACTCCCTGTTGCTTGGCCTGCATCAGCACATGTGAAAACCAACCAGGAATAAAACCAGAAATGCATGGAAGCCGGTGGCCCTACAGGGGAGCCAGGGACGCTCTGAGCCAGATGACAGAACACACCTGCAGCCTTGGTGACCCCACTCAGTTGTCCCCCAGGTAATCCATGGGAAGGGGAGGAGCAAAGCTGACAACGTGCAGAAAACCAGGACAGAAGTAAACCGTGAAGACACAGAGGAGAGGGAGAAAGTGAGACTCGAGAAGAAGAGCCAGATGTCCGGGGCTGAGAAACTAAGCCTCTGTACCCTACTTGGGGGCCTAATGACACTTCCCAGTCTCCTGGGGACCAAACCACTGTCCCTGGTCCCAAACAAGTAAGTTCCACTTACAGCCCCCATTTTTAAAGCCTGTCATGCACATGAATAGGGGACTACCTGCATTTTTCAAATCAGTACACCAGTCAGTGAACGAGAAGGAGTAAGACAACCAGCCGTGCACAGATATGACTCTCACCAGGGCCAGCACAGATGGACTGAAGGACACTTCGCTCAGACCGACACACACCCAGACCTCGGAGATACCAAACAGGACTCGCCGATAGGATGTTAGGTCAGCTGTGGGCAAGAAAATGCAAAGCAACCCTTCCTCACTGATGGTGAACATTTGGATTCATGCTAAATATACCCTAAGTAGTTACGTAGCTCAAAAAAATACCTGTGAATCGAAGGGCTGAGTTTATTCGATGAAGACCTAGAACTCTTGCTGTTCTCCGGTATCTGAGGGAAATGAAATCTTCAGAAGGAACACTAGTAAAAAGGTTGGCATGTGCTGTGTTCTGTTTTTCGAACAGCCAGCAACAGCAGCAGCCTACTCTAAAGTGACCCCAATTCCAGAAGCTGCACCCCAAGAGCCAAGCGTCATCACCTTCCGAACTGCCGGGAGTGCTCAACTGGGCGGAAGCGACAGTCGGAGCGCCTCCTCCTCCGGGGTGACTGCTGGCAGTGATGACAGGCTCCGGGGAGCTCCCGCCCACGGACAGTGAATCCCCGGGGCTCTCACGCACAGGCAACGTCGCCCCCATTTGACAGACAGGAAGCTGGGGGCCAGGCCCAGTGACAGCAGGTGACCGGGGGCTGGTCTGTACCCTGCAGACAGGCTGCAGCATCCCTGTCCTTTGCTGGCCTCCCAGGATGGGCATCTCCACTCATGGAGTCCCGGCAGCTCTGTGCCTCACCGTCAACCCACCATCTGCACGTTACACAGAGCTCACGGAGTGGTCTGCGATTTCTGTTTAGAGTGGGAGAACCTCTCCACTGCAGGGATATTCAGCAAGGCCAGTCTCAATGAAAATCCACAACATAATGCCAAATTCCAACAAAGCGCACACAATAAATATGAAAAACCACGGTTAAAAAATCAACAAAGAAACTCAGTTCTCTCTGTGAAGCCTTCAATTTGCTTGGCCATTTTCCCACGGACATTCAATTAAAAACAACTGTGGGAAAAGCGAATTACGGTTAGAGCCCTGCAGAAGCTAGCAAGGCAGTGAAGAGCCAGAGAAGCCTTTCAGTGCTCACATCTGACATAAGCAGAAAGCCAGGAGCCCTAGGAGGAGGCCCACAGCATCGTTCTCAGCCCGTTCCGACTTCAACATAGAGCCCCAGCATCAAAAACACAAGCAACCAAACAAAAGATAAAATGCACTTCGTCAAAATTAAAAACATTTGTGCTTCAAAGGACACCGCCCAAAAACTGAAAAAGCAAACCTGAGAATATGTGCAAATCATGTATCTGCTACAGGAGCCGTATCTAGAATATACAAAGAACCCTAACGATAAAAAGGCAAATGACCCAATTGAAAAATTGAGCAAAGGATTTGAATGACATTTCTCCAAAGAGGATATCCAGGCAGCCAATAAGCCCATGAAAAGATGCCCACCATTGTGAGTCATCAGGGACCCTCAAATAGAAACTACAGTGAAATACTACCTCGTGTCCGCTGGGGTGGCTAGAGTCAGAAAGACTGACAACAGCAAGTGCCAGCGAGCCTAGGGCGAGATTAGAACCCACCTGTGCTGCTGCTGGGGTGGCAAAATGACACAGCCGTCCTGGACAGCAGCGGGGCAGTGTCTCCAATAGTTCTACAGGAAGGTAACACGTGACCCAGCCATCCCATCCCCAGGCATACACCCAAAACAGGCAAACACGCATCCACAGAAAATCCCATACGAGAACACCCACAGAAGCCCTGTTCGCGATGGCTGCAAGGTAGAAACACCCGTCAATTGTTAGATGAGTGAACTGGCCCGACATGGTCTGTCCACACTGTGGAGTGCCACTCATCAATAAAGATGAACACTGAGCCACGCCACAGAGTGGGTGACCCCACAAAACATGTCCACGGGACGGGATCAAAGAGGCCACCTTGCATCGCTCCACTGAAGTGAAAGGCCTGGAGGAGACAAATCTGGAGAGGTAGGGAGCAGATGGGCTGTGGGGGGTTGGGGAGGGTGGACCAGGAGGCTGAGCCTGGTCTGGGGTTGTGGGGGGTGGTGGTCTACACTGGGGGAATGGCTGACCACGGGAGTGCACTCACAAATAAATGGGTCCGTCTCCTTGTCCTTTTTCTTTCCACCCAGAAGCCCCTTCACAGCTCACCTAAGGGCCTGAATCACCGGCTGCTCTGGCTCTTGGGGGGGGGGGGTCCCACACCGGGAGACCTGCCCTGCCTGGTGCTTAGATGGAGTAGCAGGCTGAATGCAGAGCCCTGGGCAGAGGCTCTCCCCACCGCAGAGCTGCCCTGTGACAATCCCCTCCTGCAGGAGCCCCTCTGCAGCCTCCTGGCACACAGAGGTCTGTCCGGCATGAGCCAGGCACCCCGGGAGCCCTCTGATCTTCTCAGGGTCCCCAGGCACACTCCCCACCCCTCCTGCCTCTGGGAGCAGACTGCCTATTTGGGCACCATTCCCACATTTCCCCCATGCCTCTGCAGGGGTGTGGGGACCCGCAGGCTGAGCACAGCGCCAGGACCGGGATGCGGCAAGGCTCGGCCAGCGTGAACATGAACTTCGAGCAACCTCTCCTTGGTCATCCCTTCTCTGAGCCACGACCACAACAGGAACAAAGGCTTTCTGACACCGATGGGGCTGCCCCACAGAGCCCTCAAGAAGCGGGCCCATCAGCACGTGGAGGGCACACGAGCTAACAGCTAACCCAGAGGGAAAGCCAGGCTTCCAAGGAGACTCCAAAAGATCGCTCCATTTCTCTGTCAAGTTCTGATGGAACGCCAGCGAAGAAACACCATCTGGTCGTGAGTGCCAGCACGCCGACCCTCCCCTCTCCCTGGCAGAAAGGAGCCTAGCGCTGGCACCCACATCTGCGGGCAGGAGCGGGCAGGTGGGACAGAGCAGCCGGAGGTGGGGGGCACACACAGTGGGCACATCCTGGGGCCGGGGACTGCTCACCATCAGGCCAATGGCACCGCAGCTAAGGCATGGGTGAGGACAGAGCCACAGGAAACAAGTCTTCTCAAAATACGAGCACCGATGGAGCATCATCTGGGAACCTGGGCACTCACTGCAGGACAGAGAGCCATGGGGCACTGCAGGGCAGGCCCCAAAAGCAGTGTTTATGGCCTTGGTCCCATGCCCAACTGACACCACCTTCACCAGCAGAGCTCCAGTGCCACATGGGGCCCCCGCCTACCCTTACCCCCACGCAGCCGGACTTGGGTGGTGTGGGTGGGCAGCCATGGGAGACAGCAGGGAGGGCTTGCCACCATGCCCCAGGTTCTCACACGGGCACGGAGGTAGGCACCTGCTGCTGCTGGGCCCTCTCGTCCTGAGCTGCACCTACATTCCCAGAACAGCTTCCTCCCCACCTGCTGACCTGAACAGAAGCCCCTACAGAGAGCCAGCACTGTCAGAGGTCAGAGCCTTCTGTCTGAAGACTAGGCAAGCCCCCCAAAGACATCAACATCCTCATCCCCAGGCCGTGAGAACAGGTGACCCTCCATAGCTAAAAGGACCTGACAGATGTGACGAAATCAAGGGTGTTGGGGCACAAGGCTGACTGCAGGTTGAGGAGCCTGACAGAGCAAGGCTCCTCTTGTCACAGCAGAGCAAGGAAGCTCTCAAGATGACAAGGGTCCTGTCAACCAACTCAAGGACCAAGATAAAGGGCTCCCACTGGCCACTCCTCCATTCACCTTGTACCTAATGCATGAAGAGATGAGACGCCCCATCCTCACTCTGCAGCCCCAAGAAGAACTTGAGAAGCTGGGTAACGACCACCAGAACTGCCAACCACCCGGGGACAGTGAAAAGCCCCACCCCACCTAAGAAACAGTCTCGCCTGCCAAA
Source organism: Neogale vison (assembly GCF_020171115.1). Classification (NCBI taxonomy): domain Eukaryota; kingdom Metazoa; phylum Chordata; class Mammalia; order Carnivora; family Mustelidae; genus Neogale; species Neogale vison. The sequence goes on from NC_058093.1 coordinate 45,845,607, forward strand.
CCCCACCCAAACCTGACCCAACATGGGGACTGCACCGGGAACAACCAGGAGCAGAGGGAGGGGACACGCATGCCGCACCAGGGGGTCTGAGCATGGAGGCCGCACCTGAGGAAGCCCCAGGGAGAAGCAGCCAGTTTCTCAAGCAGTCAGCCACCAGGGAACAGAGAGAAGGAAAGGCCTCTGTGTGGCCCTCATTGAACTTATTTGAACAACCAGGAAAAAAAACAAAGCATTCTGACACCTGGGGATGTGAAGCAATGACTGTCCAACAGCATTAAAGTGTCCGTGCTGTCGGGCTTGTGATGATTCTGTGCTGAAAAGTGTCCCAACCTCTCAACCAGTCAGTGTCCCGACTGCAAGAATGGCTTCCCAGTGGCCCGAGGAGGGACCTGGGGCACAGGCGGGTCAAGGCTGGCACATGGGGGTCATTGCTAAAGCCAGGGGGAGGCCACCTGGTCCCTTACAGTTCTTTTACTTTCAGAAATGTCTGAAACTTTACATAATAAATAACACAGAGATACCCAATGAAAGGCCAGGACTTGGACTCTGGCATCCTTCTGTCCTGTCTCCTGGCCATCTGCACGTTGTTGGGTGTCACAGGTCACACTCTCTAAGCCGATTCAGAAAATATAGAGTGTGTGAGCCCTTTGGTTCTTCCCATTCCCTGCAGCGGCCCAACCCAAGCACACTGCAGCTCACCATTGAAATGGGCAAAAACCAAGATGAACTCCATGGGCCTGGAGCCCTCCTTATTTTAAGGGCAAAAACACAGGGCTCACTGAGAGATGGCGATGTTGGGAAGACCGGGGGGCTGGAGGAGGGGGGAGGCGGGGTCACTATTCTCCCAAAATGCTACCCTAGCTGAGATTGGCCAGGTAACTAGGACATCGGCTGAGATTTAAACTACAATCATAACAGAAAACTTTACGGTAAAAATGACAACATAATTGGCCTGCTTCATACAAATCACACCACAAAACTGGGGCTGCCCTGGGAATGGTGCCCGGCCAGCCCAGGGCTGCGGGGCTTCCTCAGGGGCTCACCAAGCGCAAACCACCACAGCTCACAGTCAGACTCATGGCTGCCCCATGCCGCCTCCTGAGGGCCCTCTGCCACTCCCCCACCGCGGGACCAGGTCCCGCCCACTCCTAAGCAGTCCTCCCCAGCGAAGCGGGGGCAGGGGACAGCTGGCATCCCGGTTTAATTAAGTCCTTCTTACAAGGAATCTTTTCAAAGAGCCATGTCCTAAAACGATTTTGCGACAGGGAAGAGAAGCCCAGCGGCTCTGCCTGCAACTGTAAACATTCCCATAACCATCAGTGCATCCAACTGGCCACAGGATTAAACATAGGAAACCAGTAAAGAGTAGAAAGAGCCGTAATTACACCGCGCCCATCTCCTGCGTGGCTAGCAGTGGTTTCAGGAGGGGAAGCAAGGGGGCGGAGGGACCCGGCCGGAAGCCACCCCAGGCCCACAGCCCAGACCACCGGGGCAAGCAGTGGGCCGGCCTTCTGAGGCTGTCCCTGTCCAGTGTCCCCCACGCTGGACGCCAAGCTGCCGGCAAGGCCTTGCTCACTCCTGCTTTCTTCACATGTGGTTTGATTGACGCAAATCAAGAGGCAAGCAGATGATTCATAATCGTCCCAGCACAGAGCTCACACAGAAACGGCAGGAGCTCAAGACTGCTGAGTCACCAAGAACCATCCCTAAGATCCAGGAGGCCTTGCCGGTTTGAACTTTCACAGATACGCACACATACGGGCTCCCAACACTGTGATGATGGGAGCCATGTAACTGTGCACAGAGAGAAACGCCCAGACCCTAAGCCTGCAACAGACAATAGAGCCGGACCAGAGGGAGTGAGGCATGTGGTGGCAGCAGCCCTGTGCCCGTGTGGTTGGTGCATGTGCCGCTCCTATGTTGGGGTGCACCGGGATGCACTGGGACTCACTGGGATGCACTGAGGTGCACTGGGACTCACTGGGGTACACTGGGACTAACTAGGTGGGATGCACTGGGATACACTGGAGTGCACTGGGGTGCACTAGGACATACTGGGGCATACTGGGATGCACTGTGATGCACTAGAGTGCACTGGGACATACCGGGATGCACTGTGATGCACTGGGTGTGATGCACTGGGGTGCACTAGGACATACTAGGGTACACTGGGGCACACTGGAGCTTGCTGGGGTGTGCTGGGGTGCACTGAAGTGCACTGGGTGCTCCCTGGTCCCACTTCCCAGTCCCTTGGGTGCCACGCTCATCTAGGAGGGTGAAGAAGTGATATAGAAATCAGGAACCATCTTCCAGGAGCCCACAGGGAGGTGCAAATCTGGGGGACAAATTCCCCCACAATACCAAGTGCTAAGCCCCAGAGGCTGAGTCAGGGGCAAGGACAATGCGGCCCCCATGGGCAACATCACCTGCCTTGGGGGAGGAGGGGAAGAGAGCCAGAGGAAGTGAGGCCGTGAACACTGAGCAGGGACTGATGAGGTAGTGGGGGCCAGACATGTGCGAGACATGGGTGGCTCAGAGCACACACAGTGCAGGGGAGCCCCACAGTGTGTGGGAGCAGCCAACAAGGCTAGGGGAGCATGTGCAGTCACGGGGGGCTCCAGATGCACTCCCCAGAGGGGGAGAACCATGGAACCCGCCTGACTTCTGACCCAGGACCACCAGGCTGGTGACAACACAGCACGCTGGAGGCACAGATCAGCCAGCAGCGTCTACGTGGGTCTGCGGGAAACTGGGCAAGGCCTGACCCACAGCGCTGGGTTGGGAGAGACAGTGGAAAGACAGTGACTGGAGGGGCCTCAAGCCAGCGGTATGGACCATGGAGGGGTTCCCTCTCCACCCTGCTTCCAGCCCCTTCTTCCCTTCCTCCCCAGGCAGGGCTGTCAGATCCCGGCTTGGCCCTCCTGGACCCGGTCCTCTGGCCCCCAGGCCGTGTGGGAAAGGGAGCCCGAGAGTTCCGTGTGGTGGAGCTGCACCACCATCACAGAGGCCCGGCAGGATTCCCCAGCCCCCGGGGAGGAAAAGGCCCCTACCCCGTCACAGGTGCCTTCTCCAAAACTGATTCACTAGCGATGGAGAGATAAGGCTTCCCAGCTGGAGGTGAGGCAGGTGTCTGCAGGCAGCACGGGACTGGGCATCTGCAAGCATTCTTTCCAGCCTTCCTTCTTCACTGGCCAGCAAGAGCCGGCTCCACCTGCTGTCAGGTGTCCTGGGGCCACCCCTGCCAGGCCCAGCGGGGGCTGCACATCTGCTGCAGGGCGTGTCACAGGAGGAATCATGAAAAAGCACCGAGAACTGCCCTTCCCCCACCCCTATCGTGCTTAGGGAAAGTCATACTCCAGTCAGGCGAGGGCCTGACTCCAAGCTTCCTTGGAGAATAGGACACGAGGGGCCAATGCCAGGAGAGAAAGTGGACAGAGGCAAAGGGCCTTCAGTCTGAGCCCAAAGTGCAGGGCCAAGGGGACACGCAGGGCCACCCCTCCAGGAGGCAGGGCAGCTCGGGCACAAAAGGGCAGGCACACTGAAGGTCTCTGCCATGGTGCCATCACAGCTAGGCCACAACCCACCCTAATCCCAACCTGTGGCCCAAGGCAAACTTCCCGACTCCTCTGCCCTCCACAGAGGGGACCTGGGTTCCTGGAGGTGCTTCTGGCAGCCCAGCAGGTCTGAGCCAGGTGCAAGCGGCTTCATGGAGCACAACGGGCAGGCAGCCAACCCACCACCCGGACCCAGGCCCTGGCAGTGCCGACACCGAGAGGCCTTCCCCCTGCTCTGGCCAGCGCACTGCCGCTTGCATAGAAAGCACTGCTGTTTTCCATGGCAGGTCCATCCTGGAGCCAGGATGGGTCCCAGGAGCCACTGGCCCAAGTAACTGCGAGCACTTGGGTTCTCAGGGCTGAGGAAAATGAAATAAACAAGTAAGAGAACTCTTCTCCTACCAGGCTGACCTCCCATGTGACGCCCACCAGCCAGGGCCACCTGGAGGCTGGGGTTTCTGAGAAATAAGCATACGTTTACCACCAGCTCAGACCGTTAGTCTTCAAAGGCCTCCACAAGAGACGGAAAAGAAAGAAAACAGATCAGCAAGAGAGCGTCAAGCCAAAGTGAGTGAGGAAGGGCGTAGCCCAGTGCAAGTCTGAGCAGGCCCCTTCACTGGGGGTCGTCAGAGAAGAGGTGCCTCTGCCAGCCAGGATCTTCTACTAGACTGTCCAATATATGATCTGGTTTGAAAAACATCTGACAATCTAATGTGCAAAGAAGAGAAAATTTAAGCCTGGAGACAATTTTTACTGTGTATTGATCAAAGTAACTTGCCGTAAGTTTTGGTTTGCTTTAACTTCCCTTCTAAGAGAACTCTAGAAACTCCCTCAAAAGTCACTTCCCTGCCCATATACACATATGCAGCATGCTTCCCCTTGAAACAGTGAAGACTAGGATCCAGGATGAAGGCAGAGGGAAAGGTGAGAGCAGGTGCTTCCACAGGTCCCCAGGCAGGGGACAGCATCAGGTGGTCTCACCACAGTGTAACCCACATGCACATGTACCCTCCTCTGGGCCTCAGAATGCCAGCCTCAAAGCACCTTCAACTCAAATTTAATAACAGCTTTTACTTACAAAAGCAAAGCCATGATCTGCAGTCCCCCTGTGAGGCTTGCCTCTAGAAGGGCAGGCCTGAGCTCTGGGCCCACGGAGAAGACTCACTTCCACGAACTGAAAACCATGACTGAATACAGGAATTATTCGGTGAATCAACAAGCAGGCCACAAGCTAATCCTCAGTCCCATGGGCCTTATGACACATGCTTGAGGTAGCTACAGACCCATCTTGCTGATGAGAAAAACCAAGGCTCCCGGAGACCAAGTGATGTTCCCAACACTCAGTATCTAAGCCACAAAGCCAGAGCTCTGACCCAGTCTTGCTGCCTCTGGTCAGTCTTCTTCACTGTCCCAGCAGAAACCAGAGTCCTCTCTCTAAGGTCCAGCACAGAGGGAGAGGCCTGCCTAGAAGGGCACGGTGTGACACAGACACTGGGAGGTGAGAGCTGGAAAAATGAAAGCAATCCGCGGCTGCAGCAAAGCAGCAAATCTCCGGTCAACACCCACCGCACCCAACATAAGACAAAAGTCTCCTGCGAGTGGGTGACAAGCACAACCCAGGATCAGTCGTGCTGGCAGGGTTACGGAAATCATGGAAGAAGGTGGGTAAGTGGACTGTGTTCCCACACCCTCGGCAGAAGAGAGCGGGAGGGCCATGAACCAGGCTGCATAATTAGCTGGAGGTCCTCATCCTGGGAAACAACAAATGCCAGGCCCCCTGATGAGCTGTCTCCTCACTTTCTGCAGGACCACTGACAAATGCTGTCAGAAAACGCCCTGAGCGCCACACTTCTGAGGTCTACCCCCCGAGTTCCAGAATCAATAAGAAGGGTCCACAGACAATGTGCACCGCCCCCCAGGGACGTCGTGCCATGAACCTGTAGGAGGAGGACCCTGAGATCATGCTCTCCAGGGGCACAGGTCCCCAAGGATGCTGGGCTTGCAGACCTGACAGCGGAGGAACGGGGCACGTATTGACGAAAGCTCTTTGTGTCACCTGAGAGGCACGCTGGCTCTGTTTTGTCAACCATGGAAAACATGTCGGCCAAAAAAACAAACAAACGCACCATCTGGAAATTTACATTTTACATTCTCTCATTTGTCATTATGCCAACAACCCACGAGACAAGGACAGAAGTGACATGCCAGGGTGCCTCCTACTCCTGCAAGGCTCACCCAAAGAAAAGTCAGCCACAGGCTGTCCAACGCCTGTGTCCCCAACCTCCTCGTGCTAAACTCCAAGAACGTAGAGGGAGGCAGAGCGGCTTTGGGGAGTCAGCAACCACGGTGCTAGGTGTTGTTGGTGAGCATGACGGACGGAGCCCAGGGCCCACCACCCCAGGGATTAAGCCAGGGCACAGGACACAGGACACACGAAACGGGTGGCTACTCACCCTCCACTGGCTCCAAACAAACGGAGGCCTCAAAGCAACCTGGACAGAGGGGAGGAGGGCCCGAATCCCCGTGGGAGTACCTGTGCGGAACCCCCTGCTGAGGTTCGAGGCCACTCCTGGCCTGCCCCAGGACACGTCAGTGTCACTGTCCCTCACATCCACTACTCATAGCTGACTACCGGTCTTCCCACTGCTGGCCCCATGCAGGGGGTGGGACTTTTTGCAAACAAGCCATGCTCTCCTCCCAGAACTCCTTCACCCATCCAAGTGGTCACTGCAGGCCGTGTGCCCACAGCTCAGGGCACTGAGTGGGCTGGGCCGTCCCCACCACGCAGCCTCCGGGGTGCCAGTCAGAAAACATAGCAAGCGGCAGGTATAGCTGGGAAAGCTTCCCCGGGGAGCTGAGATCCGAGCTAACCCCTGAACCAGGTGGGCCTCAGTGAGTCCCTAACATCAGAAGGGAAAGACTGCAGGCAGTGGGAGAGGCTGGGAGCACAGGGTCTCAGAACAGTGGGGGTAGCCGTTGGGGGCCATGTTGAGGTGACGGCACCTGCCCCTGGCTGGATGAAAAGCCACCTGCACACACCCAGAGCACGACAGACCCCGGATGGATCAGGCGCAGCATCAGGGAGCCAGGCAGGCAAATATCCAGGAGGTAATAAGTCCTAAGTCCTCAGGACCTCTGCCTGCAGTCCGTGTCGATCAGCCATAAATTCACGTCCTTTCATGTCACACTGGCTGCACTGGGCAATCAGCCAGTAGGGGCAGTGGCTGCCCACCTGCCTGCCCGAGACACCCAGAGTCCTGGAGGAGGAGCCCTCAGAAGATGTGACCAAACAATGTAAAGGCCATTGAAGGGGCGAACTGGAACCCGCTCCCAGACTTCCAGGCTGAGCACCTAGACCAGGGGGTGGGCTGCAGGGACAGGGAGAAGCTGCGCGCATTAGCTGCGGGAGCCGGAGCCATCTCCGGCTGTGGAGGTAGACGGCTGGCCCCACGGGGTTGCCCCCGCTGCAGCAGAGACCAACTCCAGGGTGCACGTCACAGGATCCCCTGGCCAGTTGTGGTTCTGAGTGGCTGCACAGCCATGCTTTGGTAAATGGTGTAAGAGGTGGTCTTGCTGCACACGGCTCTCCAGGTCCACGGCGTCCTTCCCCGTCAGGAGCCCCTGACGTGCTGAGAAGCATGGGAAGGGTCCCTAGAGTGGGCTGCTGCCCTCTGGGAAGCGGGGACCCTAACTGGGACTTCGGGGAGTGACAGTGAAGAGCAGACAAGGACACAGATGTCAGCCTGGGCTGAATTCTCCATGAGGTGGCCAGAGTGTCCCTGCTTCCCTGGGGCAGAGTCTCCCTGCAGGCATGAGTGGAAGAAGCAGCTGGGGCGGGGGCGGGGAGTGGGGCAGGGCAGCAGGTGGGGGGCAGTACAAGGACACATCCCCAGGTAGGGACTGCTTGGTCCAATCAAGCGGACCTGGCTAGAAGCCTTAGCAGAACATCTTGGGATGGTCTCCCTGCAGGGAGAGAGGGGCAACCATTCCTTCACTGGCTCCCACCCCCCCACGGGTCAAGGGTGACCCCGTCAGGTAGCTCCCTCCTGGGCCAGGTGGCAGGCAGGCAGCCCATCAGAGGCCCCTGGGCGTCCACAGCAAGAGGCCACGGGAGATGAGCCCATGGAGGCGCCTGGACACTACATGTAAGCACCCCTGCCAACCGCTGAAGTCCCGCAGGAAGTGACCGAGAGCAGGACGGAGATGCGGGGTTGGGGAAGTGTGACTCCATGGTGCTGATTAAGGCAAGCAGTTAGAACCTAAAGACTCAGCTCTCTCAGAAAGCCAGTCAGAGACAAGCGATTGAGTGAAGATTCAAGAGAACTAAGAGGTATTCATAGGGAAAGGAGAGAACAGGATCAAAAGCAGGGTGGACGTCAACACATCATGTGTCTAAGTTTATCCACCAAGCTACCAGTTCCCTGAACAAAGTACTCCCTCGTGTCCTGACAAGTCACCTGCTGGGCCCTGACAACACCTGGCTCAAAGTCCAAGGGCAGAAGGGCAGAGAAGTGGAGGGATGGGGGAGGAGGGCTGGAAACTGAGAGCCCCCAGGCTTGGGGTGCAAAGTCTGGGGGGAGATCAGGAGGCAAAATGAATGTTTGCCCGAGCAGCCTGTGCCCTCCTGGGGAAGGAGGGGTCATGGACACAACACATTTAAGCGGAAACTGCGTTGGGCAGGTGAGCATAACAGAGGTAAGGTGCAGGGGTAGAGGCCAGATAGGGTGTCGGGGCCACACCTGGCATCTCAGCTTTGACGGAGAAAAACTGACCCAAGGTCTGAGCGTGCACAGGCCTCAGGCCAGGCTTGTGCAGACATACTCTTCTGGGAACACAGCAAGCTCTCCTGCTACAGAAAACCCAGATTCTGAATAAGGTATGGTTTCTGTGGTGTTGCCTGGCTCATGGGCAGGGAAGGGACCCCCAAAGAGTCAGAAATAGCCATGAGATAAAAGCTCGAGCAGGGGGAACACGGGCTGGGTGAGGGGGAGGTCACGGGAGCACCCAAGGCACTGGGCTCACGAGACAGGTACCTGTCAGGGAGCCCCCATGGGCTGTGCCATTCCCAGCACGGCACTGACCACAGACCGCCTGAGAAGCCCACAGAGCTGCTGATGAGAAGCCTGGTCCATCCTGATCCGTTTTCCACATGGGGAGACCAACGACACTTGGGCTCCGAGCAAAGACAAGCAACCACATGGAGAAATGACCGGAAGGCAACAGAACGTCAACAGACAGGGTCACACGCACATTTGAGACACAAGCACTGCTGGGAACAGGAGATCGTGTTACTATTTCTGAAGTTTTGAAGGGAAAACTCCCATTAATGTGTTATCCACTTCAGAGCATTTTTCTAGATGTATGTTTTGAGTTAATGAAAGGTTTACTAAGATACTTTCAAAAATTAAAAAATTTAAAAAAGAAAGTAATAAAATGGTCAAAATTAATCAGAAAAAGAACAAAACAGACTTTCAAAAATTACAATTTAAATGAATTGGTGAATGAAGAATTTAAGATCATTTAAATGAAATTTTTTTTACTCTCAATAAGTGATTTAAGCAATGGAAATCATGTGACCCCAACAATAAAACTAAGTGAATTATAAGACAGTTATGAAGGAAAAAATTTAAAAGGAGGAGGCAAAATTGGGAGTGAGAACACAGGAAGAGCTGAGCCATGGGAAGGGGGGGCAGGATGGAGAGAGCTCCGTGTCCTGGATGGGTGAAGGGGTGGGGGCGGTGGGGGACAAGATAGCAGAGCTATGTTTGAGGGGTGCCAGCCCAGGATTTCTAGAACTGGCCAGAGCACCATGCACAGGCAGAGAAGGGAACCTACACCGAGAGAATAAAAAAGAATATCTGCACCCCACAGGCTGTGACATGGGATGCAAGGATGCCACCATCAGCAGGTCAGAAAAGGCAAATGAGGAAGGAGCAGCCAGAGGCCAGAGGAAAGTCACCTGACTGGCACAAAGAGAAAAAAGAAGCATCATCTTCCGATGGTCTAAAACAATCCCTCCAGAATGAGGGCGAGTCAGACATTTCCGGGGAACACAACACACACCTGCTCACCAACAGAGCTGCAAGGGCTCCTCTGCTGGACAGAGCCAATGTCTTCTGCTGGAATGGTGGCTCTGTCACAAGTAGAAGTCAGCACCAATACCCGACCATCAGCTGAAGTCCACACTTCCCTCGGATGTCCTTAGTTTTTCCCTAATGCCCTCTTCCAGTTCTAGCTCCTACACTGCGCCCACATGACTTTCTCTGGCATGCCTCCTTCAGCTCCCTTTGGCTGGGACTGTTGTTCTTGGGACCTGCCTTGTTTTTGATGACCTTGACAGCTTTGAAGACTACAGGCCACCTATTTGGTCAAATGTCCCTTACTGGGGACTTGTGGGATGTTTCTATCATGATTCCACTGGAGAGGTGATTTCAGGAGGAAAGCCGCAGAGATGAAAAACCATTCCCCTTACATCGTACCAAACGGGTCTACTATCAATGTGACTTTCAACAAAACAGACTGAAAATAAAAACGCTGTGTGTCGAGCCTCTCAGAAGCATGTCATGAATCTTGAGGGAAATGTGTAGTTTACACCTGGAGAAGGCAGGCTGAGTGCCGACGGGCTGCCCACGGGCCTCCGAGGGGAAAGGACAGCTGACCACCCTCTGCACGCACAGAAGGAACCCAGCAGCAGACTAACACACCAACAAAGTCAAGGGCTGCATCTCAAACATTTAGTGAACTAAAGACTGACCGAAAACAAGGATAAGTAATGGCTGACATTAAAAAGGATATATGCTACAAACCCAACCGAGATTTAGAAAAGGAAAACATCATGAACAAGGCCATGGCTGGAAAAATGAAAATTCAGATGAAATGGGCCAATTCCTAAAAAGACCCTAAATTAATACGGCAAGAATTAGAAATTCAGACCACTGGTAACTATTACACACTACCCAGCAGTTAAAAATCAACCCACCAAGAAAACATGAACCTCAAAGAGTCTTAAGAATTAGTCTAAACTTTGAAGACCATTCTAATCTTATGCACACTCTTCCAGAGGATAAAACAATTTGACACTAAAAAGGAGACTTGCGAGCCAAAGCAACTTAAGAAAAGACAGAACAGTCCGAAAGTACGGCCAAGCTTAATCCAGTCAGATATAAAAAACACAGTACTTATCACCACCAAGGTGGCTCCAGCACAAAAAAAAAAAAAAAAAAAAAGGGTTAATCCAGCACTTGGATACATTAAAGAGAAACCATGCGATTCTCTGGATTCTCTCCTGGGTGCAGTGAGAGTTTCCAGCTCTGGAAACACACACATCCGTGAACTTCACCTGCAGGGGACCCTACACAAACCTTGGGCCACCACCCTCTGAAACGGGGGCGCAGCAGAGACCTGGACAACAGAAGGAAGCCCGGTTTCCCACTCCTGCTCCAAGCTGAACCAGGATCCTCAGCCAGCAGAGTGAGACGAGGAAAATAAACACAGTAATTAGAAAGCAAGGCTGTCATCGTTACAGTTCATGTTCTTTGTCTTAGAAATCCCCAAGATCTAGCGAAAAAACATTGAAATGGTAGGATTTTAGGAAAGTGATTAGATATAAAAATAAAATGCAAAAATCAACTGCATTTTCATATACTAGCAATAGAAAATTTAAGGGTAAAAAAAAAAGATCTCATCTACAATAAGGGAAAGAACCCTAGACTCCACTGAAGAGTAAATTTAATGCAACACATGCAAGGCCTGCGTTAAGAAAATTATACAAACCTGTTAGAAGACATTAAAGTACTAATCAATAGAAGATGAGTGTGCGAAGAAACAAGACCCAATACTGTACAGATGCCAATTCTCCCCAAATCCACCCATATATTCAGCGCAATTCCATTCAAATTCCCACTCAGTTTTTTTTTTTTTTTTTAAGTTTTATTTACTTGAGAGAGAGAGTGTGCATGGGGAAGGGGAGGGGCAGAAAAAGAGAGAGAACCCCACGCAGACACCCTGCCAAGTGCAGAGCCCTACATGGGGCTTGATCTCACAACCCTGAGATCATGACCTGAGCCAAAACCAAGAGTGAGACACTCAACGGACTGCACCACCCAGGTGCCCCCCCCCCGCACCTTAGTTTTTTTAAAGGAACCTGTCCTTGGTGCGCTCACATCTCTGTAGGGGTCAAGCACAGAGAGCCCTGCTCTCTTCCCTGCAGGAAGAGCGGGCAGAGGACACCAGGGCCTCACTCCTGTCATGGCACCCCTGGACCAGCACAGGGCCCGGGACCAGGGCAAACATGATCTCCGCTGGAGCCCACGGTGTGGCCATCCTGGGAAAGGAAGTAAAGTGTCACACCAATGTTACCGAAATGAAGAAAGAAAATTAATCTCTACCTTGCACCATACACAAAACTCCAAGACTTGAACATGAAACAAAACTTGAGGAGTCAGAGGAGGAAAACCACAGGTGACCTTCAAGGCTGGGAGGCATGGATGGTTCCTGCTGTTACTTTGTTTTCCATAAGCACCAACCACAAAAGGAAAGGTCTGCTTCTGACTCAGGCAAGTCTTCATTTAGGAGGAAGCATTTCTGCAGGTTAACCTTTCTTTGTGTTAAAATATGCACGTTTCTGAGTTTCCCAACAAGGAAGCAAATCTTTGAAATAACAGTTTTTCCCTCCTTTCCTCACAAAGTCTTCACTGAACTCCAACCGCGTGTGTGCCTGGCACTGTGCCGTCAAAAATGGAAAGAGGACTCTGAAAGCCCAGGAGAAGCAGCAGCCCCCTCCATCAATCCACTCCCCTACCCCTGGCAGGGGTGCACAGACCCCCAGTAACACCTGCTGAGGTCATGCCAAACAGGCTCCCCCAGCCGTCACCAGCTCCCCCAGCTGTCACCACCACAGCCGATTTTTTAAAAGTATCATGATCTTTAGTCACCATTTCTGCTTTAGGTAAAGCATATGAAAGAGCAAAATAAAGGAGGCCCCGTCAGCTACAGAGAATATGTGTTCCCTCCCAGTCAGAGCACCTAGGGAACAAAGCCTCCAAGAGTTAATACATATCTGGGTTCCAAAACTCAGCTTTATCCACAGAAAGTCTCTTAATTTAAAATCCCAAATGCATCAACAATTTTTACTAAATTTATTATTTCTTTTCCAAATATAAACTAACATTTCCCATATTATGAGAATTTACTCCATTTTCTGAGTTCGTTCCCAATCTTCTGAATTAATTCTTTCTCCACTGTAATGTCTGACTATGGAGACACTCAGCCACAGTGATGCAGGACACGGAGGGCAGGGAGCCCCTGTCCTAGGGATGCCCCACTACAGTGATGCGGGGCATGAAGGACATGGAGCCCGTCTTGGGGATGCCCCACCGCGGTGATGCGGGGACACAGAGCCCCTATCCCGGGGACGCCCCGCTGCAGTTATATGGGACACGGAAGACACGGAGCCCCCTTCCTGGGGATGCCCAGGCATGGTGAGGGACACAGAGCCTCCATCCTGGGGATGCCCTGCTGTAGTGATGCACAGACCCCCATCCTGGAGACACCCCACTGCAATAATGGAGGACATGTAGGACACGGAGCCCCTGTCCCAGGGACACCCCTCTGTGGTGATGCAGGACACGGAGGACACAGAGCCCCCATCCCAGGGATGCCCCACTGCAGTGGTGCACAGAGCCCCCATCCCAGGGACGCCTCACCATGGTGCTACAGGACATGGAGGACACAGAGCCCCTGTCCCAGGGATGCCCAGCTGTGGTGATGTGGGACACAGAGTCCCTGTCATGGGGACACACAGCAGCAATGAGCAGCCCACTTACCATTGTTGAAGGGCACTTCTGCACTTGTGAAAAGCAGATCGGTGGTAAAACTAACAACCTTGGGAGCCTTCAGTGTCTCTGAGAGGGAGTTTGGGGGGACCGACAATTTGGAGGATCAATCTTAAGAGCAAGAGGCAGAGCAAGCTGCAGCTATGCAGGTCTGCCTGCCTACATACCCCACAGCCCCCACGCACCACACACCCCACACACAGAGCACCCGTGTCGTGCATGTGTCACATGTATCCCACATCACACACGTGTCACATATGCCACACATGTCACATACACAAGTATCACGTGTCACACATGCATTCATCACACTGCCACATGCATCATGTATTGTGTGTACCACCACGCCACACTGTGTCACACGCATCACGTATTGCCCACATGTATACCACACATCGTGTCACGTACCTCACATATCACGTGTCATGTTTGTTGCACATGTCACATGTGTCACATGCATCACATAACACGTGTTCGTGTGTCACACACATCACATGCATTACACGTATCACATGTGTATCACATGCATCGTGTACCACAGATGTATGTCCCACATTGTGTGACACGCACCTCACATATCACGTGTCATGAGTGTCACGAGTCACACATCGTGTATGCATGTGTGTATCACATCGCACACACTGCATGTGTACCACACCACACACACATCACACATACATCACACACACTGCACACACACACGACACCCTGCTGCCACACTACCTACCGGCCACTGGGGAGAAAGTGTTCAACACTGACTCATCGTCTGAGGAGGGCAGGGACTGAGATTTTTACTTCAGTGTGTTATCCAGTCATGACTAACAGAGCAAGTGAACCAGGCAACAAGAAAACCAATCAAAAGAGGAAACAAGAAGCTCAGAGGGTCCCCTGCCTCCCCCCGGCAGAGTGCACAGGAACAGGGATGGCCCACAATTCACTTGGGAGTTTCCAAGTGGGAAACCCCTCACAGAACCATTGCTAGGGCCCGCAGGATTCTTAGTGTGAAGCCTACACCGAGTGCCAGGGGGCAACAGGAGGACCCTAAACCACGGCAGGGAGAGGTGCAAGGTCAAGGCTACTGGCCTGCCAGTGCCGGTGCCAGTGCCGGCCCCCAGCGCCAAGTGTGATAGTGCCACCAGCCAGGACAGCTGTGACACCAGGCATGCACGCTGGAAACAGCCGTGAGTCTGTGCGCATCGCCTGTGTGTAGAAAGAGCCTCGCAGCCCTCTGGGAGGGACATCCTGGGGGGGGGATGGGGGTCTGGGGGGCACGCAGCTGACATGGGGACTGCAGGAGAATGTCCCCTCGAGACTGTGGAGCGAGAGGACACCCCAAGAAAGGATCCTTTCTGGAACTGTGGCTCTAAGGGGTGCCGAGAGGCAGGAAGGCCCCGTCGGCCCAGAGCCAGCCGGCTGCTGAGGCCTCTCAAATGCAAACAGCTCCAAAGGACAACCTACAATTAACACGGGGACAATTATCTTCCTAATTTAGGTTAATTTCTACTTCGCAGCACGGCTGGCAGGTGGGGGGTGCAGCCCTGGAAATGTCTATGTGGGTGCTTTTTGTGTTGCTCTTCCAAGGCCACATATTTTAAATACCGTGAGAAGATTTCAAACGTCCACCAGCACCTTCTAGAAAAAGGGCCCAAGCTCCAGACAGCCTGGTACAGGGGACTCGGGCTGGCAGGGCCCCTGGAAGTGGCTGGCTGCATCTGCATGAAAACAGAACCCACACAGGCTGCCCAGTCCTTTGTCTGCGGCCTCCCTGAGGGTCCCTGGGCTGGAGGGCGGGGGGGGGGGGGGGGGGGGGGGGGGGCCACGGGACTCAGGGTGACCTGCAGTGGCCTCGGAGGCAGAGCGCTGGTGTCCAGGAGCCCACGCAGCGGCAGCCTCCCCAGGAACACCTGCCACATTGCCCCCATCCCCGCCTCTAGACACGCGGCTCCAGGGAGGCCCAGAGCCCCCCTCCCCCCCCCACCCCACCCCCCACACCAACACCCCAGGCCAGGCCTCCAAGTAAACAAAGTTCTCTGGCTGTAAGAACACAAACCCTTCCAGCATTTGTTGTTTGTTCGAGGTGTGACGCAAAGACCTTTGAGAAAGTCTGCGATGAGAATGGCAGGGTAAACACCCATCGGGCGAGCTCCGAGCCAAGGAATCTGAGGGGCTGGCGGGCACCAAGCTGCCCCAGTGCAAAACCAGAGCAGCCTCGGCGCTGGGCAGGGTCAGAAGAACACAGACCGCTGGGACTAACAATGTGCCCCTTCGGTCCCTGCGGAGCCACCTGAACATTACGCCAACATAGTGGGTCAGGTCAAATAGTGCGTGTAGTTCAGGAACATCCCCCAGTGGGAGGTACCGCTATGTGTGTGGGGGGAGTGGGGGCTACTGATTCTTTTTTTTTTCTTCCTCTGGAACAGGGGTGGGATGGAGGCAAACTCTCGGGAGCCAAGGAAACTGTTTAATGGGGATTTCTGAGTGGACGGTCTCCTTTCAAGCCAGCCCATTAGCACTCAAAGCACAGCCCTGTTCAGGCAGGAAAATAAAATTTTCAACTTTAGTTACCATCCAAACAATAAACAGGAAAGTCTATCAGATATAGTTTTCATTTTTTTAATTTAAAATAAAGCTGCACATCCTTCTAGAAAGGAAACGGAACCGCCCACCTGGCCTGCAGGTTGAGGAGTGGGGCCGGCAACCAATGCCCTGGTGGCCCAGGGTCCCCTGTTTCCAGGAAATGCTGGCCCCGGGGGCCACCACCAATCAGCACCAGAAAAGGCTCAGTCTACCATCAGAACTACCCTTGCCCAGGACTGAACTTGAGGGGACCAGAAGCTCCACAGGCTACAGGCTCCCTGAACCAACAGACTGGAAAAGCATCTTTTACAATGAGCTCCCCTGGTTCTTAGCCCTCAAGGCCTGCCTTTGCCCACCCAGCTTTTTCGGTTAATTTGTAAACACTTTGCAAGACCCCGGGGTTCTAAAAAACCCCATTTCAGTAGTGTCTCTCCAGCACTTAACCAGTAGATGTGAACCCCTGAAGGCAGCTCCCACGGCAGGGGGTAGGTGGTGAGAGGCAAGGGCCCCAACCTCCAAGATGTGGCAGAAAAGTGGGGCCGGGTGGGGGCTCAGATGCAAGGGTCTTTTGACAAGTCACTAAAGCAGGGCAGCCAGACCCTCCCTGGTCAAAGGGGGTTAGACTGACAGCCAGGAGTGGGGCCTGATGAGGGCAGAGACCCAGGATGACCAGCCCAAGGGACTGTGTCAAGAGTCAAGAGACCAGCCCATGCAGGAGCCTGGGGTCACCACGGCATCCCTCCTCAAGAGGCCCAGCCGTGCACACGGCACCACTGGACATGCCCTACCCACCGTCCTCCCTCCATTCCCTTCCGTTCAGGCCCATCCACACCCTGCATGGGGACACCAACCTGCCCGGCCAGACACATAGCTCAGGTGTGTCCCAGCACGTCTAAGGGATGGCCTCAACACCCCAGAGGCCGGAAACTGGCTCCATCCTTCCTCAGAAGACTTCAGTGGGCAAACACTCAACGGCAAGGGCCTGCTGAGGGCCCCAGCACACTAAAAAAAACAGGAGGCTTCATGTCATCCACTTGCAGTAAGAAACAGAAAATAAATTTACCCAAAGACATTTCCAGGAAGAGCAGGACCACGGGAGTCATGCCCCTTTCTCCCCTCCAGCCCTATCCTCCACCTCTGACAAGGCAGGAGGGCATCTAAGACCCTGCTTGTGCTCCAACACCCCGGGACTCAGACGGGGACCACACCACCCACACATGTGCCCAGAGGGAAGGTGAGGGAGGCCCTGGGGCAATGAGGGTAGCTGAGTCACAGAGTACGTTCTTGCTCCCAGGGACAGACCGGAGCCCCTCAATGGACCCACATCTTAGACGGATTCTCTGGGAGCCATGGGATAGGCTGATGGGATGTTCAGAGCGCACTCGGATTCCACAAGAGAGACGGCGGTGGCAATGGGGACAGAAAATGGGAGAGGTGAAACAGATGTTTAGGAGAAGGAACAAATGCATGCAGAAAATTCATGCAACACTGAGTGTGAAGAAAAAGAGGAGTCCTGGCTGGCCCGGGGTTCTGGGTGCGTGAGAGCATCCTTTCCCAGGAGGGAAAAAGAGTGGCAGTCAGTAGGGACAGAGAGAAGCATGCACAGAAACCCCAAAGTCCATTGGGGGCAAGGCTCAGGCACGAGACCAGGGCTGCACACAGAAGAGGGAGCACAGGGCAAGCCTGCCCAGGAGCATGGGGAGGAGAGGCCAGGGTGAGCTCAGAAGACCTCCAAGGCAGCCTGCTCTGCTTTCAGGCCCTCGGTATCTCCCTTGGGGACACTGTGAGCACAGGATGGTTAACACTGGGCAAAGAGTGAGAAAAGCTAGGCTCCTGTTCTTCCTCAAGAGATGGGCATCATCAACCAAGAGCCTCAAAGCCTCTGTCTGTCCAACAGCAATAGCAGTCAGGTCTCCGGTGGGACAGCACCCATCCAATCCAACTTTCACGGCCACCAGGACCCGCCAAGGATCTTCTTACAGTGTGGAAGGATGGTTATACTAAAACGGTAAGTGTAAAACGCAAAACAGCAAAATCTCATATTCATCAAGAATCCAGTAATGGAGAAAGCAACAAGACACAAAAGAATACCAGGAAAGAGACAGGACAGAAACCCACGCATGTGGTCACAGCCATGACCTACAGTGACGGGATTAGAGGAGGATCAGGAGGGTTTTTTCCCCCACCTTCAAATACACTCATTCTTCTAAGACTTTCCCAAAACAAACAGTTCCTACTTCAATGATTAAAAAGGAAAAAAGCAAAGCATCACTGCCTATTCCAAGAGAAGGCTCCTGTCCTCTTGCCTCCATGCTTATACCTCCTGAAAGCTCTTCTTTCGTGTCTGGTTTACTGCTCCGACTGAATGTCACCTTATTTCTTAAATAAAACGTCCTCACCAAAACCGACAGAACAACAAAGTCACTGCCAACGAGGCTCTGTGTGCAGAGAGCGCAAAAATGGCCAGCAGCCTCTTCCCTGGCCTCCTCCTTACTAAACCAGTGAGGAGCGTCATAGGAAGCAACAAGCCAGTGACTTAAGCCATCCTTCCTCTAGGCTTCCCAGCTTGGGGACAAACGGACACCTGGCTGGCAGTGGCTCCTGACATGCCACCTCCCCGCCTTCCCCCCGATCCAGGCCCTGACAGGAGTCAGCAACCAACCAGATCATCACACAGAGAGAGCTGGGGATGCCAGCACCCTCAATGTCCCCATTCTGCAGGTGGGGACACTGAGGCACAGAGGCTCTGATATGGTTCAAGGTCCCGGGGCAGGGGAGGACAGCACCAAAGCATGACCGTAAGCAGACAGACACCAGCAGCTGTCCTGGAGTTTGTAAAAGTGTGCAGAGCACACTTCCACTGGGACTCACCTCACGCTCACTGCGGCACATGCACCTGAGGACTTGGCCGCGTGCATGCCTTGGGAACAGACGCTGTTGCCGTCTCCTGGAGGGGTCTCATTACCACCTGGGCCAGGATCCCTGCCTGGCAGATCAGAGCCCCCACCCTTGGGTGCCGCGGCCCAGCTCCAGCTGTTTTTCCTTCTTTCAGCGGGTTCTGTCTCTCTGAGCGCGGACACTTAGATTATAAAGGTCAGGACATTTCCCACAGCCTCAGAGCCTATCAGGGCTTCCTGGGATCAGGGTCCCGACACTGGCTGGCATTTAGAAGCAGCCTCAGGAGTCCTGTTGCACGACTTAGCATTTCCCTGATCAGTTCTGGCTCTTCTGTGAACACAGTCCTTAAATAACAAAGCTCCGGGGTACTTCCTGGTACACCTGGGGCTTCCTGGGGTCGCAGGTGGGCGCGGGGGTGAGGCACAGGAATCAGAGTTTATCTCCCTGAGCCCAGAAGATTCTTGCAGCAGATACACTCAGAGACACTCACTGCTCCCAGGCCTGTCTACATCAGAGGATCTTGGAACTATTTGCTCTCATTTCCCTTGACATTCAGTATTTGATTATTCTTGCCAAAGAAACGGAACAGTGATCTAGATGGCTTCCAAAAGATGTTCCCTGGGGCACAGGAAAAAATAACAAAACTTCCATTTCTGTGTATTTTTATATTTAAAAAAAGAATTATCTTTATGCTACTTAATGTAAAGACTGGGCTGCCCCCTGCCCTGCCCCCTGTCCCTATCAGGGACACAGCGAGGTCCCCAAGAAGCCAGGATTGGGGCATGAGGGGCTATCTGGGCCTGGGACCCCTCTCTGCCTTGGGGGCCTGACCAAGAGGCTCTGTGTCAGCTCTGCTGGAAGCAGGTGCAGGGTGAGTGACCAGGATACAGGTGCACCCTCGAAATTTCCACAAGGGGTAGGTGACTATCCAGATCTCCAAAATGGGGGACGAGGGGGCACTGCAGCTCTGTGAATGCTCGGAGGGTACAAGCCCACTGTCCCACTGTCTCAAGAGCACTGTGCTCCCTGAGGAGCCACTGACCCCCCCACCCCATAAGCCACAGCACTACCTGGTTCACAGGTGCACAGGTGACCTAGAGCTCAGGGCCAGCCCTTGAGGACTCCATGGTGTCTTCTCTCTCGTGATGTCAGGTTTTCCTCAGGAGAGAGTCACTCCTGTCCCCATGCGTCTGCCTGCCAATCCTGGCCAGGCCCCTGGTCGCACAGCCGCCGAGGCCACACCGCCCCAGGGTGATGGGGGCTGGGGGGCTCACACTGCCTAGGGGTGGCCCACACTTCCTTGGGGGACCCCACACTCTCCAAGGGAGCCCCATACCAACTAGAGGGGGTCCCACACTTCCCAGAGGGAGCCCCACACACTGCCTGGGGGGCTCATACTGCCCAGGAGGGCCCTGCACTGTACAAGGGAGCCCACACTGCCCTGGGAGGCTCCACATAGCCTGGGGGTAGCCCACACTGCCCTGGGAGAAGCCTACACTGTCCAAGACAGCCCCTAGAGGGGCTCATACCTCTCATACTACCTAGTAGGGGCTCCACACTGTCCAGGGGGCTCTCACAGCCCAGGGGGGCCCACACCCATACTGCCCAGGGCAGCCCCACACTGCTCAGCCTCCTAGGGGAAATGGACGTCACCCACCGACAAGTCCAATCCACAGGCAATTCTATTGTTGCCTCCGGTAGCCACACAATGGTCAAGAAACTGTTCTCATTTGCTTCCTCATTGGAAGCCTCTAAGCAGGTGACCAAGGGGACAGAGCCAAGAGCCAACTTTGAAACAAAGCACAATAGAAAAGCAGTTTGTACATCCACACCAGTGAAGAGCAGAGGCAGGAGCTGCACGGGGTGGCCGGCCGGCTCACCACCAGTCTGCGGGGTCACGGTCACCCATCAGAGGCAGCAGCAGCTCTGCTCACTAGACAAGGCAACCCTCTTTCTGGTGCCCATGCTGCCACTGGGGGACAGTCCATCGGTCCGGCTCTCTGCTCTGCAGACTCACATCCAGCTCAGGAGCTGTGGGCACAGGGGCCAGAGGGCCGGGGAAAAGGGCACTGCGGCAGAGAGGCCAGGCCTTGCCACATGCACCTGCTCAGGACGCTCTCTCTGGAGCTTCCCAGGAAGAGCAGGAGCAAAAAGCTCTTCCCTATGTATTTAAAAGTCACACACACATACACACACATGTACACACACGTGAGAACAGAAGTCGCGGGACCTATCAACATCACTGGCATTTTCTTCAGCAACCACCGCCCCCTTCTAGGCGCTCTCTGCAGCCCGCAGACTAGTTGAATCAGTCTAGGACTTGCCCCCTGCTCTCTCTTAATTCAGATTTTTGTTTAAAGTTCCTACATTCTCCCTAGAGTTAAGACCATGACATGGGCCACGTCGTGGAACAGTAGTCGCTTCCGACAAGACGTATGGTGGCAATGCAGGCCACCCTGCCGCGAGCCTGGGGCTATGGGAGCTGCTCTTGAAGCGGGCCCCTGCCCATCCACAACTGTTTGTCACAAACCCCACCCTCCCCTCATCTCCTCTATGGGCCCGAGTGATCCTGAGAGGCGGATGCACCCTCTGCACATGATCAGGAACTGCACCACATGGGGAGGAGGAGCAGAGGCAGGGCAGCCCGGCCTACAGAGCGGGGCCACGCCAGCATGCACTTGGCCAGCCAGCCCGGGGTCTTCTTGTGCCTGCTCTTCACAGACACCCTGCAAAGTCGCTGGCTCCACAATCCACTTTACAAAAAGCCAGGACAGCCACGGGGAGGTTAAGGACACAGTC
The DNA here is from genome assembly GCF_020171115.1 of Neogale vison. Taxonomy (NCBI): domain Eukaryota; kingdom Metazoa; phylum Chordata; class Mammalia; order Carnivora; family Mustelidae; genus Neogale; species Neogale vison. Next base: position 45,867,268 of record NC_058093.1, read on the forward strand.
CCAGGTCAAGCTGGTGAGCAGCAGCTGCAGCTGGCAGTGGAGCTTGCCTGGCCGGGGACCCCTCCCTGCACCCAGCACCCAGTACCAAATTCTGCGGCTTGGGGCACAGCAGGATCACAACGGACATGGAACTCTCCATCCTGGGCTTGCACTCGGGCCACTGCTGCAATCAGTTCTGATACCGCCCTGACGGCCTGGAGCTGAATGGAAAGGGCTCTGGGACACAGGCCCAGACACTCTGATCCGTCGGAATGGCCAGGAGACAGCAGTCATCTCGTGCTGCTACTGCTCGCCCACCTGCCCAAGAAACCTACCAAGAGGACCCACTTGTGTGAGAAGGCCCCTTGCTCAAGAGTCCGCTCACGGTCGGCCCCCTCTGCCATGCGCTGACAACGCTCCCAGGCGCCATGCCACCCAGCCAGCAGGCATACCTCCCTGCACAACCCCACCAAGGCACTGAGGCACTGGTGACTGCAGCTCAGGACTGCTCGGGAGACCCAGCTCAGGACTGTTCGAGGCCCACCAGACAGGCTGGGGCCCAGCCTGCTCAGGCTACACCAGCCGGAGATCCAAAAACAAGAGGAGACTCCTATGAAGACTGTCACCACTCCGGAACCCTGGAGAAAACGGAGACCGGGTGAGGGACAGCCAATTTTCACAACACGAAGGTCAGCGGTGTTCCTCCAACTGAGGAGCAGCAATCTGTTACACAGCTGCCCAGAGCCCTCCCCTCAGGTGCTGCCGCCATACGTGCGCCCGTCCCCAGCATCGCTGTCGCTGACATGGGCGACAGGGGACCAGGAGGAGGCAGTGGTTAAATAAAATGTGGGAGAAACCCCGCGCCATGGGTCAGTCAGCTTGAGGAAACCCTAATGGGTGAACGTGCACACAATCCGGCCACACCATGAAACAATCAATGGCCTAAAACAGATAGCCGAATCACCAAACTACAGAATCCTCCTGCCCAAAAGTGCAGCAGAAGGTGGGCTCAGCGCCCAGCAGGGGAATGTCTAGGCCCTCTGGAAGCAGACAAACCCGGGCTTCCCGGCGGAACTGGCTGGTCCCCAGGACAAGCTGTGACCTCTCAGAGGCTGGCACACCCCCGAGCATCACCAGGAACAGAAGGTGCTTCCAGAACCTGACTTGTGGCAGGGACCCATAACCACAGCGCCCTTTACCCGGGGGCGACACTGGGGTACCTCGGGGGCAAGAAGGAACGCACCGCAGATCTCCTGGGCCACACCACCTCTCCATCACAACCCTTGTTCAGCCCAGCCACTTGCAAGAGTCCCGAGTGCTGAGACGCTCATTTATCTGCACCACGACCTTCGTGGGCCTTCAGTCCTGTCCACCGTCCTCGTTCCAGTCCTGCTTTATCCCAACCCAACGAGCAGCACACATGAGCACACACACAGAAACACTGGCCGCATTTTACAAAGCCCTGAGACCAGGGTTCAAGCGCTCTTCGGCAGAACCTGCCAGGACGGAAAGCCTCACGGGTCACCTCCCGGGCCTGGATGTGGCATCTCCCCAGCAGAATCCTTTCCATCCAATTACTCAGAACCTCTCATAGACTTAACTGCGTCACACGATGGATAATATTATTTCCTCAAACACATACTGTGCCAGGAAACACCCCTTCTGTGTCAAATATTTACAAAATGGGGTGGGGGGGCGCCTGTCATCATGAACAGCCCCCAAAAGTCAACGCAGCGATGATCAAACTTTTCTTTGCCCAGCACAGAGACAGCAGCCCCTCCAGGCTATTTTAGATGGGGCCCAGCACTGGCTGAGGCCAGCCCAGAAGACCCACCCCACCCCAGACACCCTGCACAGCTCTGGCTTCCCCTCAGGGCGTACAAGCAAGCAGAGGGGAGTACACTCTGGAGGGCCGCCCTACACACGCAGGGCGAGGACAAGCTCGCCACACACAGTCACCTGATACTCAACAGGAGAGCGCCTACACACTCAATGGCCCGGGACCGTTCCGAAGTGCACACATCAACGAGCGGACTCCCTGAGTTGAGAAGAAGGGTCAAGGGCGGAATCACGCAGCGAGGTCTGTCTACACTGGCTGGCTCCCAGTGACTTTACAGACCCCAGACTGTGTAAAGTTCATGTGGATGTCCGTTTGCCGGGGTGTCCTGTTGCTCCGCCCTGCTCGAGCTGGCTGCTCCCAGAGTGTGTAACATGAGAGGGACACAGCAGACAAGCCAGACCAATGCAGGGACACAGCTGAGGACAGAGCAGATGGGAAGGTGCAGGGGTGAGGAAGGGGGAGGGGCAAGGGAAAAGAGGGAGGGAAGGGGGGAAGGGGGCAATAATGCCAGAAGACTTCCTCTATTGTATTCTAAAGAACTTCTCCTAAATTCCCTCAATGGACACCCTTTACCCACCACTGAGGAAATGTCTGTTCCTTGTGACCAGATGAACCCCCGCCTGGAACCACCGGTGTGCACATCTGCAACACAGGCTTCCTCTCGTGCCATCTTCCCAACAGCCTTGAGAAGGACCATAAATTCAGCACTGCGCCGACACCGCCCAGGCCACTCACTGTTAAAATATTCCCAACACAAGCAAGCCTCTTTTTTAACCCAACCAGGAAATTCAAAAGGATTAAGCCTTCTATTTTCAAGTAACTGAACAGAGGACAGATCCTCAAGTCCTCCTTCTAGAGCCTTCCTCTGTTAAGTGACCACTAGCCACAGGGGGCTACTTAAAATTAAAATGAATTCAAATTAAATTAAATGTGAAGTTCTACTTCCCAGTTACACTGGCTCCGTCTGAGTGCTCGATTGCCACACAAGGCTAGTGGCGACGGGATCTGGCACAGTAGCCGCGGGCCACTTCCACTGTCGCGGGAAGCTCTGGATTAAAGGACCGAGCGGTCCCCATTCACAAAGCCATCTTTGTGTCGTGGTATCTTTTCCTCTACTCCCAGCTGTAGCGGCCTCTGTTCTACAAATGTGGGTGAAGCCGGGCTGAGCAGGAACGCAAACACACAAGTGGGACAAGCATACAGTCCACTCCCCTCCAGGACTGGGCAGCTGTGAAAACGCCCAGCTTTCCCCTCACCAGTTCTTACGGACTTTTTCCAGACTCCTCTCGTCTTGCTTTCTCCTTTTCCATGATCACACATCGCTTGGAGGGAGGAGGAGAAGCAAAAAGCCCATGACTCATGTTGCGCAGTCTATCTGTGTAAACCTATGTGGCCCCAAAGGGAAGGTAGGGGAGCCAGTCCTCACAGCACTGTGAATACCCACCCTGGGGCAAGCATTCTGACCTCTGAGCTGCTCTCTCCTCTCTGGGGCCACTTGGCCAGGCAGGTGGGGTCTGACACTCCTCTGTGTTCCCCCCACCCCGGTGGTGAAGGCCATTCCCCACATCTGCTCCTCCATTTCCTTCCTCAGGCTCCATAGAGAACAGGGCCTTCCCATATGCAGGCCCTTATGCAGGCAAAGGGCCCAACAGCTCCCCCAGGAGAGGGCCTGTCTCCCACCTTCTCCACCTACCAGCCGGAGGCGCCGTCTGCAGAGGGAGCGAGTCCTCCCCCACTCCTGGCTCTGGAAAGTCGGCCTCCTCTCCCAGCCCCTATCAGAAATGCTAACAGGTTTTGTGGTGTATTTTTAGAGCTCGTGAGTTTCTCACTCCTGTGGAATGTTCCTCCTGCCTGTCTGGCCCGAGCATAACCGTCCCCCATCGGCTCAGAGAGTAACCACAAGTCTCGGACAACTCAGAACAAGGCCAAGCGAGGCCCTCCACGCAGGCCCACGTTCCCGTATCCTGCTGATGCTCTGTGAACGTCCTTCTTCGGGAAACACATACGAGAAAGATGTCATCAACGCCACCGTGGTATTGGACTGCGGATGCTGGCAGAACATCCCAACACAGTTTGGGTTCCCAGGCAGACGAGCTCACCACTGCTATCAAAGACGTCAAGCCTCAGACTGAAGACACCTAGCTTTTCCTTCTTAAAAATTAAATAAGTAAGACGGTTAGTGAGCCCTTTACAAGCTTGTCATCACCGTACAGAGCCTGGAACAATTCTACAGTCACAGAGAGAAGGTTCAGGGCAATCAGCGGCCTGAACTGAAGCCCAGCAAAGCGAACGGAAGACACCTGTAGTGGCACAGCTCGCGGCCTGTGACAAAAGGCAGCTGGGACACCCACAGGGCTCATGCGATAAAACCAAGGTCTCTATTGAAACTGAAGAACATTTTCTCCAAAGGAGTATGTGGACCCTCCACGCAGAAGCCGCTGTCCAGGGGAAGTTTCCAGGGATCTTCAGAGTCAAGGCAAGTACAATGCCAGCAATTCATCTGTTGCTCCAACAAGGCCATGGTATCACACAGGTCCCCCTCGGCCTGCTGGGACGGGAGCAGAGCGTGGAGACCCCAAGCAGAATCCAAGTGTGAGGGAAACTGCTGTCCTCGAGGCAGCTCACAGACATGCCAGCAGACCTGGGAAGAAGTACTTCCCTCGTGGGAGGGGACTCTACATGCTGGTTTTGCCCAGGGGCTCCAAACATTTCCAGTATCCTCCTTTTTCCAGCTGCGCAGTGGAAGGAACCAAGAAACCCAAGGACACTGGGCACTGCTGGCCAGCCCCCAAGCCCAGGCCCCAGGACCCCAGGAAAACATCACCCCCTGTACTTCTGCTTGGCCTGAGGATAGCAGGGGCCTTGTGGACACAGAGCATTTTTAAACAAGTACCCCCTTTGGGAAAAACTGTCCATGGAGGAAATCATCTGACGGTTGTTCACTCTTAAGAAAGCAAGTCCCCTTTTCCCCTCCCCAAAAGCGGCTCTCAGGTTGAATTCTACCCCATCACAGGGTCCTTGCTGAATGCTGAGACATGAGAACTGGTATTCCCAAGAGGGAAAGATTTGGGGGGGGGGGGGTAGAGAGGGGCCAGAGAGATGCTCACCCCGTCGTCCTGAGTGGGTATTAGGCAGGAGCAAGGGCAGGCCTGGGGTGGCCCGAATGATGGGGCTCCAGGGAAACCACCAGAACCTGACAATTAGAAATAATTCCTTCTTGCTTTCTATCTACACTAATGTATTTATTTTTGTCTTTCTCTAGTGCCTGGGTGAACTTCGCTTCCTCTCCTCACCCAGACCACTGTCTTCGATAAAGGCAGCCGGTTTCACCCTCTTGCAGCGTTCCCCCAAAACACCTCCGATGGTAGTGGGTGGAGACCAGCTGCTGGCACAGAGGTGGCCGCTGGCCACGGGCACGGCCCCACTGCTCTCCCAGGGATCCTCTCACTGCAGCTGTTTTGCTTTGTTCTCCTCTTGAAACCCTCATAACATTTCCAGTGCTGTTTTTTGACTCCTGGCTGAGGAAACCGACCAGTTGAGTTGTTGCCTCACTGATCGGCTTGAGGGAAGAGTTCGAGTCAGCCCTGCTCGCCATCCGTGGCATTTGTGGAAACAGCTCATTTGTTGACTGCACTCTCCAGCAACCAGAGGCCCGTTCCTCATTCTTAAAAAGAAGCTGCTGCAGCTGTGTTTTCTGCACAGACAGCAGGGGACGGCACGCACCCACGCCTCCTGGGCAGGCTCAGGCCCAGGACCTTTGGTCCGGGGTTCTGGCACCAGCTCAATGCCCAAGGTCCCCTTCCCCCGGGGTCCCTGTCAATGTTAAGCCTTGGGCCCCCATCGAGCATCTACTAAGGATCCCAGCCTCTGGACCCAGTGGCCTCCTGGGCCCCTCCTTCCCTGGCCTTCCCCTCACTGAGCACAGCCCCCAGGCAGGCAATCCAGCTCCACCATGAGAGGGCCTGAGGGACAGAGGCCTGCTGACCTCAGAGGAGGTGCTGAATCTGAATCTGGTCCCTCATTCATCAATGAAATGAATGCAGGATACCTGCAGGGCAGAGCCCAGGAACCCCTGGGTGGGCGTGGCCAGGCCTGGCCTGGGGTGGGGAGGCTGGCAACAAGGCTTCTGTCCTGCCCTGAGGGCCCAGTAGACCCCACGGAGAGTGGGGAAGGATGCCAGGTGGCGGCTTGGTGCTCTTTCACTATTAATAAAGTGAAGAGCAGCCTCATACGGCAGGCCCGGCTGAGCTCGAAAGGCTCCTGGGAAGCGCAGCTGGATTAACAGAGCATTCGAGAAAACATCCTAAAACCTCCGTGTGCAAAACAAATTGTTTAAGTCTGTTTAAACTTCTTGCTCCTTCAAAAGACATGCTGTTTTAAAGGAGATCCAGGCCTGAGGGAAAGTTGTACACAGATGACGATGTTCCCCCTTGCTGGGCTCCATAAACACACTTTTCCGCTAAGAGGCCCCAGGAGGCAGGAGCCCAAAGGCTGGGCTGTCCCTTCGGGCCTGCAGACGCTGCTGGTACCTGCTTCCCAAACTATTCAGTACAAATGCCTACTTTCAACCAAAAACGGGATTCTACCTAGGATTTTCTAAAGCTAGCAAAGAAAAGAAAGAAAATGAAAAGGATGTGGGGCCAAGGTCTTCATGGTGACCTGCAGGGCCCAGCTGAAGGCGAGTGGCAAGGGGCAGGCAGTCTGGACAGCACCCATTCCCGGATCATTCAGGAGTCCGGCACCTTCTGGGCCGGCCGAAGGCTCCGTAAGTGTTTCTCTAAGTACAGATGAGAAATCAATTAGTACGGCACAGATATAGGCACGTTCAGCTTATTTTTTCTTCTCATGTTCTGCTGTAGCCCCTAACCGCAGGGATCATCACCCCACAGTAAGCGTTCACACACGTTGGTGGGCTACAGGTTTCTCCAAGAGGAGGCAGATGTATCAGGAATTGACATAAGGACTTTGTTTGGCAACCCTCTATTCTTGGTACAATTTCTGGAACATTCCTCACTCCTTCTGCATGGTTTCGTGGAGCCTGGTTCAAGGGAGCACTGTGGGTCTGCACCCCCTTTACTGGGGAGTCTGGGTCTCCCCAAAGGCCATGCCACAGGCATTCCCCACCCCCACCCAGGCACTCAGAGCTGACACCAGGATAGACCACTCCTGCCCCTTCCTCGTGGAAGCCACTCTGCTGGAGCCCAGAAAGGGGCAAAGGGCTTTCTGGTCTTTTCTCTACCCTTTTTTGTATTTTTGCATATATAACACTATTTCTGCATGAATTATTTTCAAAAGAGAATGCCAAAATAAGTTCTACAAGTTTTCAGATTTGTAGGCAGGATAAATAAGAACTCAGTTTGGTTTTCAATCATGTTCAAATTATTTGCATATGTGCAGCTTAGTTTCATTTAGTTCCTAAATTCTAGCCATTCCTAGACAAATGGACCGATGAAACTTGCATTTCAAATTTAAATGTATATACACACACACACACACACACACACACACACACATAAGTGCACACGCCCAGTTAAGTCTGTATAGACAAATCCTTAGCAAACACTTTTCTGAAGCCCATTACCTAAACACATTTGGGAACACAGCTGTCAACTGCCCTCACAGGCCATGAATCTCAAAGACATTCAAGATGACCACGCAGGCGGCAAACAGAGAAGGATCAGGTTACTTGTCTGTCAGAGGATGAAGAACTGTGGGTAAACTCAGAGGTGCGGTGCCACAGCAGAAATTATCCTTGCTGTTTTAGACTGCCTACGTGAGGGGATCATCACGTTTAAATAATGAGTTGATGATTCAGGATCTCAGAGAATGCCTCCAATAGTCCTGCTTCTAGAATCTGATGATGGATCTGGGTTCACGGATAGCTAGCTCTTCCCCAGAAGTCTCGTCTCTGAAGAAATCCCCAATTTCTGCTGTTGTCCTGGCACTTCCCGTCTCTTCCTACACTTTGAACACAGAAGAAGTTCAGCCCCTGCTGGGATTCTTGGGCCGACGGTCGGTCAGATGGAGGCCGCTGCCCCAAGGTCAGAGGTCAGTGACTGCGACCAAGGAGAGTCAGTGACTGAGTCGGCTGATACCTGCACCCAGGCTGAGCGATCCTGAGTGAACACATGTCTGGGCCCTTCATGTAGCCTGTCCCTTAGTCGCCAGACCACAGAGACCTGACCATGCTCCAGCCTCCAGGCCTTCAGTCATCATGCAAAACCAAAGTCGGGAAAGATGTTCTACATTTAAAACAAGCCATCGGACACCTGCTCAACAACAGGGACTGCCACCGGGGCAGGTTCCCCAGCACTGCCCAGCCGATGGCAGAACTGAGACCCTCAGACAAGGCCCCAGCACCTGCTTGGTTTAAAAGGTGACGGGGAGAGGGGGGGGCGCCTGGGTGGCTCAGTTGGTTGGACGACTGCCTTCGGCTCAGGTCGTGGTCCCGGAGTCCTGGGATCGAGTCCCGCATCGGGCTCCCAGCTCCACGGGGAGTCTGCTTCTCCCTCTGACCTTCTCCTCGCTCATGCTCTCTCTCACTGTCTCTCTATGTCAAATAAATAAATAAAATCTTTAAAAAAAAAAAAAAAGGTGATGGGGGGTATGTGGTGGGGGATAGTAAGAACAAAGGCAGAACCCTCACCCCCTGGTACCCTGGACAACAACTGGTGACCCTCACCTTGTTTCCCACCCAGTCCCACACTGAGCAGGGACTACTCAAAGAGAACCTTCTGGAAAAGGCTTCTGAGATGCATGGGATATTTGGGGATGCATAAGGAGGGCCTGAACCCCTTGTTCCCTTCTGCTCCACCTCCCTTGGGAGCTAGGCACCCCAAGCCTAGCACGACAGAGAACAGAGGCCAATGGGCACTGCAGGCCTGGGCACAATACTGGCCATGCTCCTCTTCCGGCCCTACACATGCCGGAGCTGCACTGCCAGGAAGACCCTTCTCAGGCTCTGCCTTCTCATGGCATCAGGTATCCAGAAGGGTCTGGAAACTGAACACGAAGGAGGGCAAGACCCTGGGCACACAGAGCCTGTACCTAGAATGGGCTCTGTGCCTCAGTGGCTGTCCTCTGCCAGGCGGGGGGGGGGGGGGGTCTGTACCCAAGACCCTCAGAGACACATGGGCTGTTTTCAGAAACACAAAGAAGGGGTTATATTTAGCAACAAAGCACCACAGAGCCTGAGACGCAGACACGATGGCAGCCTCCCTGTGGTGCCCAATGGCCCCTGCTGGGGCGAGGCAGGCCTTACGGGCTGGCGGCCAGACCAGTCAGGAGTCCTGGGGGCCTGGTCCTCGGCATGGTGACAGCAGCCCCGCCCCCCCCGAAACCAGGGTGCTCCTGCACCTTGGCCTTTCATGGCTCACTGTGGGTTCTCAAGGGTCAAACAGCAGCTCCTGTTTGAGAAAATGATTTCAGGGAAAGTTCTATTTCCTTGGATAATTTTCTGACAACCACACTTAGTCTTCCAAACACCACTGGGTAGGTTTTTTCCAAGTTCTCTTTCTGAACAGTCATAATGGAACAAGGCTGTTGGGGCGTTTCACGTTTTCTCCCAGGACAGGGATCTAGAACCAGCACACACACCTCCCCATGTCAAGGTGAATAATCTCTGCCCCCTGCTTCTGACGTTCCTACACACACTAAACACACAAAGCCCGGGGGCAACACCCAGCGGAGACCCCGTGTCCACCCGTAAACAAGGGCCCCACAGCCAAGAGCTGGGAAACCGAGCCGACCTGCTGCCAGAGGCCCGGCCTGGCTGGGATCCCTGCCACAGCCGCAGCAGTGAGACCCCAGGCACGGCACCCACTCTCTGGGCCTGTATCTTCACAGTGAAATGGGGTTATAAAAGGACCTGCTTGTACAGGTGTGTTCGAAGGATTCTGTAAGAAATTCCACTCGCGTGCTTAGCATGGGCCTAGCAGCCAGAGAGCACAGTGTGAATGCTGGCTGTGGTTTCAGAGATGGCAGAGTGACAGCCCCGTGGGGAAGTTCGTGTCGGGACTTGACGGACCCACAGACCTGGCTCCGCCTCACTAGCTGGGCCCCTGGTGACACAGGACAACAAGATGATCTGAGTGGCAGTCAGCACAGATGTTCCTCACAAGAATGTAACAACCCGCTGAGGCTTTAAAGAAACCCAGGGACAAGAGACTGCAGCCAAGATTCCTAGGTTTTTTTCCCAAGGGGTCTTCTTACCAAAGTACAGAATCGACAGATCTCTCTGGAAGACCAGCCAATGGAAAATCACAGTAAAGAAGATCGTCTTGATGTTTAGACAAGAACGAAACATGAGGGAGGCACCCCACTTCAGGGCAAAGCGGGGCATGTGTGGTACAGTCTCACAGGGCATGGGTGACGGGGCCTTGGTGTCCCGGGAGAGGACAGCAGCACACCACAGCAGGGCACAGGGGTGGCGAACGGCCCCCTGCCCCCACGGGCAGTGCCCACGCCCCAGCGAACCGCAGACCCCCCTTCCTCCTACCCCACACCCCACCACAAGGCACAGAGGCTAGAGGGGAGACGGCAGAGGCCTCCGCTCTGCACCCGTGGAGTTCCAACATTCTAAGGTGACCAGCTAGCAAGTCGCCAGGCCACACGGGACGGCCCGCGCAGTTACAGAACGGGACACGGAGAACCCGCACAGTTTCCTCAGACGAGTGAATGGCAGCAGTTTTGCACTTTACCTTTAGCCAAGCCTCTGGTTTGCGTCCTGGCGGCCCCTCCAGAGCCAGTCCTCTCAGGCCGTCAGGTCGAAGCAAGGAGGAGAGTCGGGCCGTGGCCTGCCGGCGCCCACTGATGAGGACTGCATCGCCCCGCCCCGACATCTGGTTTCTATTTCATCCCCGTGTTGTCACATTACATAACAAGCAGACGCTGCGCGGGCTCACCGCAGACGCAAGGCTCCGACGCCCAGAGCACGGGCTCCGGCGGCCGGCCGCCCCCACCACACCGCTGTGCACTTGACCTGGGCTCTGACAGCAAATGCCCTCCCAAGAAGACATGGGACACCACCTGCTCCAACCGCTTCCTGAGACGGAGGCCCACTCCGAGCTCCTTCTTCTCATTCCACATGCAGATGGGGGAAAAGTATCAATTCTCTGCAGCCCGAGGTTCATTTTCCAGACCTTGGCCTCGGAGACGTACAGGAAGGGGCCACGGACTGGGATACAAGAATGGGCTAGAAGCCTCGGCAGCAAGGGCGGGTGTAGGCTCCCCAAGGGGAGAAGGCACACTTGAGGCCTGCGGAGGGAGAGCCTGGGAGCAAGCGCTCTGGGAGCTCTGGGGCCGCGCTGCAGAGCGGACACTTCCCTCAGCTTGCTCGGGAAACAGTAGGATTCGTAGTAAGAAAGGCTGCCACACACACTCCAAGTCCCAAGCCAGCAGGAGCCCCTTCTGGGAGTGTGCGGCCCCTCCAGGGCTGCCAACCACGAACTCAAGCCCCCTGAACCAGCCAACACAGGCCAGGGTCAGGTATGAGGGAGCCAGCGGCACAGAGCTTCCCCGAGGTCACCTGGAGTAGCCCATCAGCTCTAGGCAAGAAGAATCAGACCCTGCAGCCGAGGCACCCATCAGGCAGTCAAGCTACGGGCCTTTGTGCAAGCAGAAATCTAACCACTAAGCCACAGAGTCTCCTCGGCTGAGTGGCCCAGGGCAGTTGACGGCTTCCAAGTGAACCATTCTGCACAAAATCTAACCACCACGCCACGGAAACTCTCCTCGGCTGAGGAGTCCGGGCAATCACAGCCTCCTGGTAAACCACTCTGCACAAGGGGAAGTGAGAATTTAAAATTTTCTCTTATTACTACACAAAAGCGGCCCGGCTGACTTGATTGGCAAGAAATTGAATGAGGCAGTGGACCTAGCGGTCTGCCCAGACACGGGCACAAGCCCCTGCACTACCCCACACCCGCCATCTCGACCAGCCCTGGTCCAGGGCCCCACAGACAGGACAGCACCGTTTAGTGGGCTTAAATCCCGCTCTCCTCACGCACCGGCAGCAGCAGACACTTGTTGGGGGACAGTTATCTCAAGGACAACACTTATCAAGCAAGTGGCACAGTTCAACCCTAAGGGCGTGCAATGTCACAGAGGACCTAAAGTGGGCACCGCAAAAAGGCTGCAGAACGGCATGTTCCCTGAGCCCCAGAGGCAAAGAGGCTCAGACCTTCAGATGGAGAAACTGGCACAGGGCAGCCTCTCCCAGGATAGCTGGCTCTCCCCCGCCCCCCACCCCCTGCATGAAAAGGCACCACGTCAGAAGGAGATAAGCACCCACCAGCCCTGGACAGAGCAGACCAGACAATGTGCAGGAGCGGGAGGAAAACACAGAGCAGGGACATTACTAAGTCCTGCACAGGAACAGCCACACCCCTGCAACCTGGTGAGGGACTTCAGGAAGATGTCCTATCACTGTATCAGTGTTTTCCCAACCTGGGTGCAGGGACGGGGCCCTGCACTGTGCCGAACTGGGCTTCTTCTTGTTATCTAGTCTGACTATGGCAGGATCAAAGGGATCAACAGAGAAAAGCCCACATGTGCCAGGGAGGGAGGCCAGGCTGGGGCCGCTGAGGGCAAAGCAGGAGCCACTGGAAAGCACGCCTCTCTCTAAAGCAGACACGCAGCTGTGAGGCCTTGATGGGATACCTGAGGCACCACACCCTGCTGCAGGTGAGCCATGTCCAAAGCCACAGTCAAGGCCATGGCCGCTAGACAGCGAAGAAAACGAACCCTGACTTTAATCTGCCTGAACCATACAATGGGGCCAATATACTATACCGTATGCTCAGAACCACCTCTAAACATTCTGTGCATCCTACAGCTGACTGGCACAGGTGAGTCTCTTCAAACACCTGTGATCTCCCTCCAAACTCTTCAGACTTCACCAGCCATGTGCTGATTCCGGTCTCAGGCAGCTTTCCGTCTGGGGCAGTCAGACCATATAAAGCAGGCCTCCCAAGGGCAAGTAAGTCAACAGGCCCCCCTGCCCCTCAGGAACAGGGTCCCCAGGGAGCGCTGCAGGCCTGGGGGCCATAGAGGCATCTATGTGAGCATGAGATCAACCACAAACTTGTGTCTATGACCACAGCGTGGGAAGATAGGGACAGTCCCTGAAGTGGCTCACAGTGATGACAGGTGAGTGGCAATCCCCCCACCCACCACAGCATGCCCAACCCGTCCCATCCAGCTCCCTCTGTCAGGCTCCCCCTCTGCTTCCCGTTCTGTCCTGCAGGGCCCTCCCCACTGAGCAGGCAGGACACCTCAGGTCAGATCACAGTGACAGTGTCACAGCACACTCTTCCTCTCCCACCTGCTTCAGGTTCAGCTCTGTCATCTAATTCAGTAAAGGTCTGGGCTCTCTGCTGGTTGCCAGGGATGAAAGCCACACCTGTACCCACACAAGCAATAAAGAGGCCTGACTGGGAAGCCCCTGGGGCAGCTCCCAGACACCAGAGAGTACCCACTCCTCTTGAGAACAGCGGGCACCAGGCAACGCTGGCGCCTTGGGGATGAGGGCCACCAAACGTCCAAGGTCTGTGGAATGCTTGCCTGCTGGCCTGCCCACCCCTCACTTCCCCTTTGGCCGTCAAAACTGAACACAGCAGCTCCCAGACCTCTGTGTCCCCAGGTCGGCCACTGGACACAAAGGGGCCTCTTGCCCCAGCTCCCAATGGAATGACTTCCAGAGAAGGGCACTGCCACTGGCATTCCCACAGAAGACCAGGCTTTCTTTCCTTGGGGTTGGGGATGGCATCGCCCATAAAGAGGGGAAACCAATAAACAGGGAAGCAGCCAGCAACCCCCAGAGGCTGTGCGGTGGCCGAGCCTGCTGGGAGAACACTAGGCAGGGGCCGCCGGCCTGAAGATGAGGTTCCATGGCCACTGCCAGAATCCGAGCCTGAGCAGGGACACCAGGCAGGCCTCGGGGCCACAGGACAAAGGCGACAGTCCCTGGTATCCACCTCTGCTTTTCCTCAAATGGCCTCTAAGGGAATGAGTCCCTGCCGGGTCGCATTACAAACCAATCCCACAATCCTCCCTGCAGCAGATGCCAATGGTGTTTACCCACATTTACAAAACAGCTCAGGGGCACGGGATGGCTGTCTGGCCCGCCGTGCTTTTGGCCGGGTTGAGCAGTGTTAGTTCTATCTTACAAAGAAGAAAACATAATCTCCCAGAGTTTCACGGCGCCCAGCCCCACCGGACCTCTCTGCACCCTTTGGCGGCGGGATACCCATCCTCGCACTCAGCAGCCTTCACGGCATGCAAGCAAACACGCCTGGCGTCATCGGCACACTTGTTCCACACCATGTTGCAACGTTTGGCCCTGGCAATGCGGCCTGGCTGGTCCGGTAAGGGCTGTTGAGCCACACGCCGTACAAAGAGCAGGAGGAAGCAGCCTCAGCCGGCGTCAGCTGTCTCCATCCGCAGACACACAACACCCAGCATCTCGTTCTGCACAGCCAGGAAATGTAGAAGCCTCCAGTGTTGCTGGCAGGTTCCAGAAATGAAAGGACACTGGAAACCGAGGGCTCTGTTGGCATGGAGGCCCCACCCCATGCCTACAGGCAGGACTCCGGAACTCTCTCCAAGGTGAGGTGTAGAGGGCAGCATGACGGGGGAGGGTGGCCTGGGCTCTCCCCGATCACACACATAGCGATAAAAGTGCTAGAACTTCATGTTTGTGTTTCAAACACACAGGAAAATGTGCACTTTAAACTGCATTCCACACCAAATTCCCATGCTGAGACTTTCTAACAACCCCAAAGCAGCCTCTCCCCAGGGGGATGCAGCAGGGAGACCTGCAAGCAGGGCTGGCCTTATCCCTCGGGGACCCCCAAGACTCAAGAGTTCAAGAAGAACCACCTGACATGCTCCCTGGAAGCAGAGACCGCATGGTCCCCTCAAGCACTAATATAACGTGCTGAGGAGACCGAGGATACTGCTCAGTAGAAGTATCAGTGAAAAATCCCAAGTCACAAAAATCACAACCAGCTTTTCTCAGTTGAGACTTGAGGGATCTTAGCAATACAATAAAATCATCACTGTCAATCAAAAGGCACCAGATGCCAATGCATGCTCACGGGTGGCCTCACCCAGTGTCCCCCGGAGCTGGGGCTGGACAGCAGACAGGGCAGGCCAGTCTGCGGGGCAGAGTGGCATTTGGAGGGCCGGGGCAGGGGGACACTGCCTCCTAACCAAATCATCTCAGTGCCGTCACCATGCCCTCTGCCCTGGGATCCAAGTCCACAATGGGCCAATGAGAAACAATGCCATCCCGGATCAGCACAGATGGTAAGGAGCCACCAAGCCCCTCTCCACAGAAAGCACAGACCTTGAGCGTGCGTCTCCTCCATGGTCGCCGAGGGGTCAAACACAGTATGCACACACATGGGTACATACATAAGTACACACACACACACACACACACACACACGATTTTACATTCTGCCCTTTCTTCCTCCATTATTTGAAAGTGGGCAAAGGCCAGGAGTAAAAATCTCCCCTATCGTCCTCCATTCTAAAGCAAACACTTGGCTGTTATTTACAATTTTGATAAGAAAAATGAAGCACCGCACAGTTACAGAGCAAAGGCAAGTTCATGTTTTTCCTTGTGTGTCCAACTAAATTACAACTTCCACATCTGCCTTCTGTAAAAACGAACAGAGCCGCTGAAACAAGAACCATGGCCCCTTTGCCAGCACGGCACAAGGACAGGAGGTTTCATCTCTTGACGACCGTCGGGGTGCTCATTCGGCTCTCAGCACTGTGCTCAGCCGGCAGAAATCTGCAGCCTGTCCGTCGACTCTGGCGCCACAGAGCAGCCTGGCCAAGCGGACAGACAACTGCAGCCGATCACAGGGCCCCTGGTCCATGGCCCAGGGCCAGCACAGCCGATGGCCTCAGGCATACCACCTTCCTTCTGGGCTCCTTGGTCTCTGCAAGGAAGTGTTGTAGGTCCTCCCAGGACAACGGTGTTCCCAGCTGGCAAGAGCTCTGTACACGTCGGTGTCCTCACGCTGGCCAGGGGACGCGCTCCACGCCGGCAGGGCTGAGGGGTGGGGAGTCCCGGAGGACATGTCCTGGGAAGACATTTCGGGGGGCTTCGTCTAGCATACAGAGGGTGTGCAAGGGCTGGGGGCTGAAAGAAAGTAGTGGTAAGAAGCTCCATGACCCGGGCTTGAGCTCTGTGCCCAGGAATGTGGGGCAGCCAACGGGAGCGTGAGGGGAGGGTGGCGGGAGGCTCTGCTGGCTCCTCACGCGGCTCCCGGCTCCCCAGCTCCTTCTCCGACCGGCACACCGATGTGCTCAGCAGTTGAGTCTGGCTTCTGCTCTCACTCAGTTCATCATTTTAAATATACTCTTAACGGAAACAACCAAAGGACTTGACAAGAGCAGCTGACGTAAATGTCCCTGCAGCAGCCAGTGAGTCAGCCCACCTGTATGACAGCGAGGGGGCAGAACAGAGCCCAAGAGATGGCCACATGCGGGGAGCGTCCCTGAAGGCATAGGCCCACTCTGGGCAGGGTGGGATGGCCGAGACAGCCCTACGGTGTGCAGGGGGCTCTTCACAGCCTCTTAGAAGGCAGCGTGGTCAGGAACGGCTGCAGCTGTTAACACCATTTAACAGATATGGCTGGTCAGGCCTCAGCACCCCCCAAACCCCAGATCCGCCAAGGTAGCCGCCAGAGACGGTGGCGGACCAAGTTTGTTCCTTGTGAAAACAAGTGTCCTCAGAGAGAGCCAGAGTGAGCTGTTAAGAGAAGCCTCTGAGTCCGGCAATGTGGCCACTGAGTCCAGCAATGTTTCAAGCTTTCTCCAAGCCCAGCTGGCCTGTCAGAAGAGCAAAGAGACCCTCTAAGGCAAGAGCTCTCAGTAGCTGACGAGACAGGCATCAGCACACAGGCCAGGGCCCAACCTTAGGCTGCCACCTAACTCAGCCACGACTCACTGGGTCACTGCTAAAGGCCATGGCTAAAGGCCAGGAGACCACGCAGGGGGCTGAGCTGGAGGGGAGGGGACCGCGGCTCCCTGGGGAGGGGGGGAAGCTTGTCAATATCCTTGCTTAAGAAATACAGCCCTGCCCAGCCCAGACACAGGTGGGTTGGGCAAACCTAACAAGAAGATTTCCCTGGGGATGGGAAGTTTGTGACCCAGATCACCTGGCAGTGATTCAGGGGAGACTCCAAACCAAACACCGAGACCCGACAGGCCTGGAGGCAGACGCACCCGGACCTGAGTCCCTGGGAATCCTCGCAGGCCTGGGCTGCTCTGGCACCAGGCAGATACAGACACACATGCTCCATGGAGAAGCATGCTGTCAACCTCAAAAGAACGTCTGTAAATCATCACAAAGCAGAAAGTCACAATCGAACATCAAAAGCAGGGGGAAAACCCAGGGAGCAGAAGTCAGGCCAGGACAGACTTCAGTTACAGGAAAATCTGATCTGACCACGAAATATGTGTCCACACCAGGCGTGAAGAAACAGACAGGGTCATCCAAGGAGCCAGCAGCTATTGGGGACTGTCACTCAGCAGCCGCACAGCCCTGGACCCTGAAAGCTATCCCTGTGCCTCAGTCTTTCCCCGGCCGGAGAGGGACAGGAGCAGCCAGACCCTCCATGCTAAGGGCACAGGCGCACTCAGACATCGCGGTGGAAATGCCAGCACAAACTGGTACAAGCGCCATGCAGGCAGGTCAGCCAAAATCCAACCCAGTTATGTATCTGCCCATCTTCTGTCGGAACCCCTCCGCAGGTGAACTGTGAAGGCGCAGGTCTGGCGGAGGAAAGCACGTCTGCACGAGGTCATCCCCAGGCAAGTGCAGGAGCCCACCTGCCGTCCAAGCGCAGGCCAGGGGCTCTGGGGAGGCACGGCAGGCCTTCCGGGACATGCTCAGACATGAAAAAGCCATGGGCAAGAGAGCTACCGGTACAACATCCCTTAGTGCAAGACAGAATCCAAGATAAAATACATGTGTTTGCTGTTTTGTCCAGAAGGCAAATCAGAAGAGTAAGGGCAGGGGTGGGCACAGGGTGGACGGACAGGCCTGGCCGGGCAGGGACACCACTCTCTGAGTCCAGTTTCTCACATGTCATTGGCTTTAGGGACTGCGCTCACTTGCGTCTCACATACTCAAAAAATGAAAATAAATAAAATCAAAAAGTATGACACAAACAAAATACAATACAAATACAAACAGAAACAAAATGAACCAAACCACATTTCAAGTGAGTAATGCAAGCGCACAAGGGCGGGGCTGGGAGACTAACCCGTCAAAGAATGACCCCCAGCCCAGTCATTTCGGGACACAGTATCCAGACTCTGTTTGGACGATATGCCCTCAACAAATATGGAACCCCGGCTGGTGGGTCTCTTTCTCACAGAAGTGTGGATTAACAATTGCTTTCTGAGCATTCTGCAAGTAAGCAAGTAAGCAAGGACGTGATGGAAGCTGGGAGCAAAGGTTCTCATCGTGGGAGGACGGGTGACAACACGGAAAAGAGAGTGTGATCTGTGGGCCTGCGACACAGGGCTGGAATGAGAGGTGTCCGTGTGAGCTCTGTGGTTCGTGCAGACACACGGAACTCCATGTGGGCGGGAGGGGCGTGTGCGTGCGGCACGTGCATCTACCTCCTAGCTCCCCCCAGTCCCAGGCCACGGAAGTGGTCAGCTTTCTAAATGCCAGGCCCTGAGAACCAGAACCACTTGGGGAAAGAGCAGACTCCCGGCGGGTGGCTGGAAAGGCCCCAGGGAAGCCAGACGACCTTCCTGCATCAGAGACAGCAGAGGGGGCCCCTGGAGCACTGGGGACCAGCCAAAGGCGCCAGCAGGCAGGGGCTGCCAACGGGTAAACAGGGACACTATGGACACCAGGATCAATCAGGTCCACGACAGCGTAGAACCCAGTTAATAAAATAAGAAGCCAGGTGCCTGGGTGGCTCGTTGGTTAAGCGACTGCCTTCAGCTCAGGTCATAATCCTGGAGTCTCAGTGGAGAGTCGGCTTCTCCCTCTGACCTTCCCCTTCTCATGCTCTCTCTCATTCTCTCTCAAATAAATAAATAAATTCTCTAAAAAAATAAAAATAAAATGAGAATCCATGACTCCAAATTCATGTAAATAAATAAGCAAATGCATAAGGAAGAAAGGGAAGTTCTCTAGAGCAGCAAGACGGCCACGGCACGTAGTGAGAAAGCACAAGAAGCCACCGTTCGGCCACCGTCACCGCTGTACCTGTGGCCGCTGACGGAAGCAGGGACTCACTGAGGCTTCCGTCATGCACAAGTCTGGAGTTTCTATTACCAAACCCATCTCCTCGTTCTTGGACTTTTCTACTAATTATTGGCAAATAGAAAATAGGTGGGTTGTAGTGAGGGAGTCTTTTCTTCAGCCTCTGAGTGAACCTCTTTTGGTTTTGCAGACCCAAACAAAATGGCCTGCCTCACAAGCGACACCCAGGGGAGGTGCTGAGTCCCTGCCTATGTGAGCACAAGGCCTCTGGGGCGTCCCAGCCAGAGGAAAGCTGCCTTCCACGTTCTGATCATCTTTAACCTATTTGTTAAACTATTTATTTCCTCCCAATCAGGGTTTTTCTTAATTACAAGAATTGAAATACTCATCAATCTCCTATTTTTCCTAAACATTCTCCTGTACCTGCATTGAATTCTGTAGTTTCCCTGCAATGACAACATTCCCGCTATAAAATCCTCAGTGACGATCAACCATACAATGTGTTCTTCTCTCCCCCAGCACTCTGCTCAGGGCTTCCATCTCTGCTCATGAGTAAACTTCGCATACGATTTTTGTTTTCTTGTTTCTAACAAGCTCTAGAATTAGGGCGCTTACATCTCATAAAACAGGGTAACACTTTTCGAGGCTTAGAATCAGTCTCGAAGCAAGTGGGTACTGTGTGAATTTTGAGAAAATATGGAGTAATCCCTTAAGGAGCAGGTACTTTTTTTTTTTTCAAGATTTTATTTATTTATTTGAGGTGGGGGAGAGAGGGAGAGAACGAGCAGTGGGGAAGAGCAGAGGGAGAGAGAGGGAGAAGCAGACTCCCGGCTGAGCTCGATCCCAGGACCTGCAGATGATGACCTGAGCCAAGGCAGACACTTAAACGACTGAGCCACATACTTTTAAGGAACATCCGGCTGGGTCCTTTACCAACAAGTCCCAAGTCTTTACAAGCTCCGCTTAGAGACAGCTAGCTCATGCTGCTTCTTAGCAGGGAAAAGGATGCTTCTCTTCTGTGTTGGGTGTAGACATTGGAGATGAGAGACCTGTGCTCTGGCTCACGGCTGACGGAGGCGGTCTGACTTCCCAACTAAGTGCTGAGAACCCTTTCTTCCGGGGGCTTCCTTCCAGGTGACTCTCTGTCCTACTCATGCAGAGGCCTACTGTGTGCCCTGTGCCCAGGTCCCTTCTGTCCGGCAGCCAACAGCACCCATCCCCTCATCCGGCTGAATTCAGAGCCCTGCTGCTGATGGCGTTCTGCCTCAGTCGGATGGTCCTGCAGCACCCCCACCCCACCACACCCTTTCATCTGGGCCTGCGCAATGCAGGGAGTCAACAGTGGGAACTCTCACTTTGATGGCAAAAATAAAAATGTTCATTTATTGAGAACGTTTCTACCCAAACTACCTATCGGATGTGTTTTCTTCTTTGCTCTTGGAACTCTCCTGGCTCTTCTGTTTGTTTTCTTTATTATGTGACACTTCTAATCCTGTTGTCATTTATTCTCCATGTGACAATATTTTTTGGACACTGTGGGTCCATAAGACGCATTCTAAAGACTCCCCCTCATCTACAGGCTTTCCTGAAGTTTGCCTTTGTGCAAATTGACAAACAAACCTTAAATGAGAACAAAAATTCTGGTAAATTCATTCTTCAGCAGCTGCATATGTATTTACATAATAAGTCAGAACAATTTATGATTAAATGCAACATAAATACAAGGCAAACACAAAATAATTTGTCATTTTCAACAGCTGTAACTCCCGCCCTCGTGGTGCCTGCGGACCGGGGGCGTGAGGCCACATCTGTCGTCCCTCAGGTCTGCCTGCCCACCAGGTGAGACCACAGAAAGCCCTAGACCGCAAGGGGCCAGAGCCCCCCACCCCAGGTGTACCCCCCATACACAACCACACAGGAGCAACACTTCCCTTGACAGCCGTCACTCTTCCCAGCCTCCTTGGGCCCAAGGGTCAGAACACGAAGGACAAAGTAATGGTAAGTGCTTTCACAGATATACGCCTATCGACACCAGATGGCTTAGAACAGCAGCTCTCACGGTTTTTAGACTCAGAGCCCCTCCAATTACTGAGCACCCCAAAAGCCTTTTATGTGGCTCTACCTATTACTATTTGCCATATCATAAGCTACAACTGCGATCTTTTTCAGTGTTCATTTAATTCATTCAAAAATAATAATGTCAATGAATGTTAGATGAATTACCTATTTTAATGAAAAAATAGGTATCTTTTCCAAAATACAAAAACAAGGAATGAGCAGAGTGGCACTGTTACACGCGGGTGAGCCTCTGTGGGGTCTACCTCAGGGTAAGTTAGTGGGACGGTCACACGGGCTTCTGTGTGGCGTCTGTTGGGACAGGTCGTCGGGGAGGAGAAAAAGCCCACATCAAAGAAACGTGGTTGGGAGGGTGAGTGCGGTCCCAGCCCAGCAGGGCCTGCAGCCTTTCTGATTTGGTGGCAGGTGGGAGCCTGCTTGGGTCGGTGACACTGTGGCCGTGACCCCCAACAGTGAGGACCCCCACCCGCAAGCTCTGCAGAGCTGGCTCCATCAGGGGCTGTGCTGTGAGGGCTCCTGACCCCAGTCCGTGACATCGGGACCGGTCACATGGAAAAGCACCAAGCTCTCCCCGAGGCTGACCTGACACGTGTCATTAGACACCATGGTGGGGCTGAGGGCGGGGGGTGCACGGGCTCTAAAATTCCAGTTTCCACTTGAGAGCTGAAATGTCATCGCTGGCAACACACCCTGTCAGCTGTTTTCCTTAAAGTGACAGCCGAGTTCGTTTTTCAGAAAGTATCTGGCAAGTGCCCAAGTCTGAACACCCACAGTTTATCCATCAGCTGTCCTTTCAAGGACAGATGGCATCCCACGAAATAAGGGCTCGTTCCGCGGGCAACCTGGTCCCACAGCGCTCTCCTGGGGATGAGCACCACGCCGGCCCATGGCCCCAGGGTGCTGTGTGTGCAGCCCATGTCCTCAGAGTTCTAAACACACTTGTACCTCCAGGACAGAGACGGAAATACTTGGTGACACTAACTGCTGTCCTGCCTCATCGAGAACTTTCCTAAGTGAAACTGCCAGGAACCTGAGGACCACTGGACCCGGGCCCGCCACGACCCGGCAGCTTTGCCCACAGTATGCCCACCCACCAGGAAAGATGTCAGCCCAGCAAGAAGAAAAGCCACCTCTCGATTCATAAATACAGCTCTGACCTCGCAGAGCTTCGCGGGGCCCCAGGGGCCTACCAGCCACACCTCCAGCACGATGCACTCAGGAAGACAAAGCATAATACAGTCCAAAAGGAAAAACACCATGAGCCTCGGGATGAGCTTAAAAAAAAAAACCTCATGAAGTAGAAGGTTCTGCATACAAGAAAATGGTTTTTCAATGACTACTGCCCAGAGCGGGTACCAGGTCCAGATCAAGCTGATCCCTTTCCCACAAAACTATTCAATCAAGTCACTGAACACGTCACAAGCTCTCAGTGCAGCTGCAGGATGTGCCCCCCGGCTTCTCTGCCATCCGTGGGAAGCCGCCGCCACAGCCTCCAGATCCCACCTGCAGGGCTTGCACCCCAATACACACTCCTACCCTGTCTGCCCACCATCCCACCAGCCCCACCCCCAGCCGTGTCTCACCCTCAGCCAAACCTGCATTAGTTCAGCATCCCGCCTCCTGCCTGAGCTCACTGAAGGTGAGTACGGCCCTACTCAAAACCCCTCAGAGGCATCCTCAAACTCAGAACCAATCCACGTTATGGGGCCGGCCATGACCTTCTTTGGTGCACCCTCTCACCCTCCCAAGCCCGCTGCACGAACACCTGACACCACACGGGTGGGGCTAAGTTTAGAGACAGGAGCACCAACTGCCTGGCAAAATTCCTCAAGTGAGTGACTTCCTTCCTCGAGGCCTCCATTTTCTATCTGTAGAATGGGATGCTCTAGGGATGATAAACTCCCTCCCAGGCAGTTACAAGAATTAAACCCACAAAGATGGAGAAAGCACTTAGAGAAAGTGCCAGTTACACCCAGACTCACCCAATGTTGGCCACTTGTACTATTATGTAGTAATTTACTTGTCTACTGTATGATATCTCCAGGAGCACTGAGTGACACTGGACAGGGGCTTCTCCTGTATGGTTTCCCAGTAGATCCCTGTGCTCTGAGGCTGGGATGTAAGCGTGGCTCAATCACTGTCCCTCAGTTCAGTGAGTGAGGTGGGGACAGGAGCAGCAGAGGAAAGCTCTGGGACGTTTCCGGATTTTCCATCTGCCCTGGCACATGGCTGCTACCTCAGAATGGCGGCCTGGGTCGGTCTCTTGGCCCCATCCCCTGCAGCCCCACACGCAGGACGGACAGGTGACATGAACATGGCCACAGGAACATGCGGTCCCTACTCTCTGTCCATCGGGGAAGGAGCCCTGCAGACCAGCTACTGCTCGGCAGCGAAGCATTACCCTCACACCCGGCTGGGGGCCGCGTGGCCACTAACATAGGAGGGGCAGCCTGGTGTCACATGTTACTTATGTGTGTGCCCTTTGTCCCACCAATGCTATTTCTAGGCCTTTACCCCATTAAATCTAGAATAATAAAAGCAACCAGCTCCAAATTCAGAGACAGAGATCTAAGAGCATCCCACTGGAATGTTGCTTACTCCAGAATAAAACATGGGAGTCCCACTAGCAGAGGACGTTTAAGGACAGAAATCGTACGCGGCTACCACAAGTGCCCCCTGGTTCCTCGGGTCCATATAGACGTGGGTGCAGCGGTGCCCAGGGGGAGAATCTGTTCAAGGCAGACCGTGCGGCTCTCCTGAGAACGATGTCCCTCAGCTGCCTGTGGTACATTCAGGACACGAGAGTGTTTTCTCTTCTTTTTTATGTCTTTCAGCATTGTGTGAATGTGAAACTACCTTAATTCTTATAATCAGGAAAAAAAAGTATTTTCCCATTTATTAAATACTGTTTTCACAAGAACAAAATCCACGAAGCTCGCCGATCCTTTGAGAGCCTGCGCTGTGGAAGAGCCGCTTCTGGGCATTCCGTGGGATCAGACAAAGGAAAAAAACCCAGTCTCTGCCTTCCAAGAGTTGGTGTGTTCGTGGGAGAGAGGAAGGCCCACCCTCAGGCCTCTGCATCAGGTCCCTCTGGAGCCTGGGCTGGAGCAGAAGGCAGGCCCAGGGGCAGTGGCAAAAGCAGCTGACAGCTGGCCACTGTGGCATGCGGCGAGGGGAAGGTGGGGCTCAGGGACAGCAGGTCCCCCACACACAAGCCTATGCAGCCAGAAGAGGCCCGCCCCCCAAGTAGGCAGAAGTATCACAAAATTCCCAGTTTTCACAGTAAAGACAAGAACATACATTGCTACTGAAATGTTGGACTTACAAGAAACAGGGACCTTTTCAATATGAAATACACCTTCCGTAGCTTCCCTATGAAGTAAGCTACAAAAAGTGTATCTGGCTGGGGACACACACACCACAGTGTGCAGTTAGGGAGCCTTGACAAAGGGCCAGTGTGACTTCTAAAACGCTAAGGATCGGCATGGTGGAAAGTGGGACACTGGATGGCAGCTAAAGGAAAGAACTGTAACGGAACCACAAGAAACTGGGTGTTTGAGCAGTATTTTCAAACACAAAGTACTTAGACAATCCTGAATTTCAAACCCACACTGGCTACCATGCAGCCACAATGAGCTGAAAGAAAGCTGGCCCAGAGCGTCCCACCAGAAAAGCACTCTCCACTACTCACCACTGCGGAACCCAACAGGGCGGCAGACACCGAGTGCTCCCCAAGACAGAGAGCTGCTAGAACAATAGCAACCTGGGTCTTTAAGTGGTTGCAATATAAGGGAAGCAACACTTGAATGCATTTAAATAAAATCAATAAACCCTGTAATAGTAAAGTTCCCTGTGAAGCCCACAGCCCTGGTGTATTTGTCCTGGCAGGTACTGGGCCAAGCCCAGGAGTCCGCCGTGAGCAGCCAGCAGCGGCTTCCCCCACCCTGCAGCCCGCCTGGGACTGTGTAGTGACCCCCGTAGGGTGTAATGACCACTGTAGTATAGTGACCACTGTAACCTGAGTCCCTGGGAAGAAACCTACTGATCAGGACTCGTGCAGGCAAGTGGAGAGACTGGCCTGCAGAGGATAACTCATGTGGGCTGTGGCCAATGGACAGCATATCCACAGGGAACCTAGGCTGAACCCCAGGGGCCTGTCTTCTGTAGGAAGCCATGGAGGCCACCCTCAAACTCTCTAGCCCTGGGGAATTGGGCAAACAGAAGGGGGTGTGGATAAAGTGCCAACTTAGGGACATGGTGGTAGGGACTAGAGCTGGGGAGGGAGGAACTGTAAATGTGGGTGCAACATCCCATTGGAAAAAGAATGCTACGTGTACTGACACAGGACGGCAGGCCACTCACCATGCTTCTGTGAAAACCAGAAACAAGAAAACCTCCACAGCTCTTAAAAGCAAGCCAGGCCCTCTTCAACACCAGTGCTGGGATGACTAGATCCACGAGTGAAGTGTGAGGAGGGACCCCTACTTCCTCATGCCATAAACAAAAATTAACTCAGTATAGACTCATCACCTACATATAGGAACTGAACTCATAAAATCCGTAGGAAAAAATGGGAGAAACTCATGACTTTGGATTTGCCAAATGGATTCTTAGACAGGATACCAAAAGATACGAGCAACAGGAGAAAAACAGATACAGGGGACCTCATCAAGATGAAAAACTTGTGCAAGAAAGAGGGATTACAGAGCAAAAAGACAGCCCACAGAATGGGAGGAAATATGTGCAAAGCATATATGCAGAATACAAATATATCCCACGACTCAGCAACAAAATAACAATTACAAAATGAGCAGAGGACTGGAACAGACATTTCTCCGAGGAAGGGGTATGCGTGGCCAACGAGCACACAAACAGATGCTCCATTCATCAGACATCAGGGAAATGAAGGGTGAAGCCACAGTCAGATACACCTCGCATTACGAGAATGGCAAGTGTTGAGAAGCAGCTAAAGCAGGCACAGAGATGCTGGAACCCTCCCGCGTTGCTGGGGGCGGGTAGGGGGTCATAACATGTGCAGTCACTGTGGAAACCAGTTCAGTGGGTTTTTGAGAGTTAAACACAACATTACCACCAGGCAATTCCACCCCTAGGTGCGTACCCCGAAGATCTGAGAGCAGAGACCCCGCATGGACACTGGCAAGTCAGTGTTATCCACAAGACGGCATTGTTCACAAGAGCCAAAAGAAATTACCCACATGCCCCTCCACGGAGGAAGGGATAAACACAATTGGTCTGTCTACATGGGGGAATATTATTCGGCCTTAAAAAGGAAAAGCAGCCTGACACAGGGCTACAACAGGGACAAACGTCGAGAATACCGTGCTGAACGAAACCGGCCAGACACAGAAGGACACAGACTCCATGACTGCACCTGTGAGAGCCCCAGAACAGACAAATCCACAAACACAGAAAGGAAGCGAGGTTTCTAGGGGTTGGGGCAGGGGGCAGGGAGGGCAGGGGCAGGGGGCACTCAGGGTTTAGTGGGCGCAGAGTTCCTGTTTGGGAAGACAAGGAAATTCTGGAAATGGACCGTGGGGAGAGCCACGCGAGAGTGTGAATGTATGTAACCCCACCGAACAGCGCACTAAAACTAGCTAAAAGGGTCCATTTTATGTTATTTCTATTTCACACCCAAAAAAAGGCACTGTGAACCAGGAAATTAGAATATCTGTTGGTAAACAGATTACAGTAATACCCAAATGTCAAAAAAGAGTAAGGGACTGCTTCATTAAGTGATATAGAATGGTCTTCAAGAAATAACGTGAAAAATGCAAAGGGGTGAGAAAAAGCAACAGACGGCAGTATTCTTTAAAACCTGTATGATTCCCCCAGGAGCTCTTGGGAGTTTCTGCAAAGTGTCCCAGTGAAGCCAGCAGCTTGCCACTCCCCTCTCCCAGAGCACCCCGTGCAGGGACTCTCCCAACGGCAACCTGGGGCACGTGAGAATTCTGCACACCAGCCCTATTCCCACAGAGGACACCCCAGTCATGTTCCTGAAGAGAAGCCCAACAGAAGCCCAGAAACCCCGCCTTCACCCATCCTGTGAGTTCAAGCAAAGACCAAAGACCAAGGGAGACCACATCACTTGCTCCCGGTCCCTAGCAGTCTGCACCTGTTTCTGGAGAACACTCCACTCTTGACTGTGACGATGGACTAACCTAATGGCCTTCCTGAACCACCATTTCAGAATCTCTGATTGGTAGAACCCCGAGGAAGCCTGGCTCAGCCCTCCCCAGCCACCAGTTTCTGCAAGCACGCAGCTCAGCCTCACTGCCCGCCTGGAACAGAAGCAGCCCCTACCCTCTTCCATGAGCTGATGGCATAAATGAAGCTCAGGTCTCACGAGCACTGCCCCCCGAGGGCCCAGGGGCTACGGTAGACAAGCAGCGTGGTCCTAGAAGCCCTCACACAGAATACAGTATAGCACACATATTGGGCTCTGGACAACTGCTCTGTGAGCCCCGGTGTTCAGGAAGCAAGGCTCGGCCCCTGGCTGCTCAGCCAGAATAGGGCAGGCTCTTCCCAATGCTACACAAAAGTTAGTAAGTACCAACACCTCGGATCTGTTTATCATTTACAATTCTTCCCTAAAATCAGGACCCTCAACACGGCTTCTGCACACAGGCTCAACAAAGGCAGAAACCGAGAAAGCTCTGGCAATCAGACAGCCAACTCAGCCCCCTGGCAGAACACGGACTTGGTCTGAGGGCTACTGTTGGATGGGCCCTGGACAGAACTCCCCAGACCCTGCCCTGGGCCCTGCAGGTACCCAAAGCAATCCTGGAGATCCACTGGCCATGTTCAAGGGCATGGCCACATCCCACCCAGCTCCTGGCCCCTCCTGCTTCTGCTAGTGAACGGATAGCCATGCACTGCCTGGTGACTGCTTGGCCCCACGGCGACCACCCCGGTGCAGACGGCCATCATCTCCCCTTCCGAAGGCCAGTGAAGGCCAATCCCAGGCCCCGTCCCTGACGCGCCCTCAGTCTCTGCCAGATGCTGCCTTCTGGGGCCGTGCTCTCACGTGCCCATTGGGAATGTACACTCCTCGAGAGAACCCTGGAAGCCATATCTCTGGCATCACCACCCATAGTAGGGCCATGTCTAGCCAACTGCCTGAAACAGCCATGAGAAAACTAGAAGCCAAGTCCTTCCTTCTCGTTACCCAGGAGGAGCCACAGTGCGGGGATGTCAGTTTTGTCTCAGCCAGAGCATACTAACTAGTAAACTGAGGCCATGTGGACAGTAGTCACTTGTTTCTGGCATCTTCCACAAGCCAGGCAGAGCCTGGGAGGTTGTCTCGGAGGAAAGGGCTCCCACAAGAACAGAGCGGGACGCAGGGAGCCGAGCAGCTCTCTGAAGCTCTCCGATGCTGTCGGAGAGGGCCTGGAGGACGTTTTACAGAATGCTGTGGGAAGCCCCAGGGCCCAGACAGAGAGGGTCCTGCCGCACCACCTTGGGGGAAGGACCCTCGAGGCTGCAAGAACATTCTGAAACCTCTCTAAAGGTTGCAGAAGACCCGCTGGAAGGAGGCAGATATCCCCCACGAAGAAGTAGGGATCAGTAAGACAGGGTACTAGAAGGAAGCAACACAACCATTTCAGTAAATAAATCCCATCTGTGCAGCCCTGTCCCCTGACTACAGAACACTCAGAGCCCTCAGCCCAGGGCTCCTCTGTGTACAGGAAGGCACTGGGCCCCTTTATCTCCGGCTGCCTGGCCTGCAGCTCCTCGGGCGGGCAGCAGGCGCTGGCTGAGCGTCAGGGGCGGTGGAGCTGGGCTTGGTGTTTATGTCTGCCCCAGACAGTGGAGGGTTTATGACGACTTACTGACGCAAGAGCTCCCCAACGCTGCATGCCAGAAATTAATCAGGGGAAGAGGAATTCTTTTTAAGAAACCACTTGGCGGCCACTGCCCTGCCTGAAAGGCTGAGTGTAAGCTGAGCTCTTCCTCCAGGCCCAGGGCCGCCAGGGAGCAGCAGCACACCCGGGACTCAACGAGCCACAGGATCAGGCTCAGCCAGAGGGAAAGCAAGGACCCCACAACCCCAGAACTGGGGTGCAAAGACCCACTGCTGGGCCTGCCCCACACACCATGAACCACACCTCCCCAGACACAAGGGGTATGCACCAGCCCTCTCGGAGCCCACGCCACTCCAGAAGGCCTCATTCTGAGGGTCAAAGTGGACCACGGCCAGCTGTGCAGACCCTGAAGAGGTTTTCCTACTGGGAGCCACGGATGCCCCCCATCTTTGTCGTCTGTTGCTAAAATTTTAAACTCTTTCTTAAGAGTTGTATTTTAAAGCTTACAATCATTCATCAGCAAAGCAAAGTTAAAACGCAGAGGGTTGAGCTTGGTGCCTCGAGTTGGTGGGGCAGGGCTGCCCTGGGGCCAGGCTGAGTACCCAGGAAGGCAGAAGAACAGCACCACCGGCTTCTCTCACTCCCAATGTGTCCCCTGCGCCCCTCTGCTCACAGGGCTCCCCGGCTCACTCCCCTACTCTGTGCTACCTATGCCCCCAAGGCAACCCCTGCAGGAAGAGACCACTGATCTAGTCCGGGAAGTAGAGGGCTGGCCTGTGCAAACACTCCTACTCAAATCTGCTTTCAGAAATGACATCTGGGGACACCTGGGTGGCTCGGTGGGTTCATCCTCTGCCTTCAGCTCAGGTCATGATCCCAGGGTCCTGGGATCGAGCCCCACATCAGGCTCTCTGCTCAGCAGGGAGCCTGCTTCCCTCTCTCTCTGCCTGCCTCTCTGCCTACTTGTGATCTCTCTCTGTCAAATAAATAAATAAAATTAAAAAAAAAAAAAAAGAAATGACATCTGGTCATTCTGCAATTTCAGTGGAAGGACAGAGAATATTTGTATTTGTCAAAAAGGGCAAGAGTCTGACAATGCGGACAAAGGTGAAACTTGCCAGACACTTTGGGACTGGTTCTAGGCTTTCAATGGTTCTGGATTCCTGTGATGCTAACAGCAGGAGACATGTGGGCACGACCAGGCCCTGGGTGACCTGCCTGCCTCATGGAATCCCTACAACAGCCTTAGTGGGTGAAGCCTCTCATGGCCTCATCCTGCAGAGAAAAGAACCAACCCCAGAGGGAGGGTCTCTGCTCACCTGGGGAGGGGCTGGGTACTGGGGCCAGACAGTCCTCCTGCAGCATGGCAGTCCATGGAGAGCAAAGAGGAGAAACAGAGGCAGGACACCGTGAGTGGCCCCAAGTGGACCAACAGCAGGCTTTCCATGGCCGCAGAGTCACAGGGCCTTGACCCCTGGTCCCACATCCCCAGCTGTCAACCAGTGAACCTTCCATCCTGCTTCATGACCCTTCTGGCTGTAAGGAGGATGCGGAGAGGGCCATATGGAATGGGTGCTCCTGCCATGCCAAGATTTGCTGGAGCACCACCCTCCGACTCAAAAAGGCTACACACAGCTATGGGACTGGACTTCCGCAGTGTCACGGTCAAGGGTGCACGGCCTCCACCATCACGAACTAATGACCCACTCACTCCTAGCTCACTCAGAGCAGCTCCTGTGTCATGATGTCACAGGGGCTGCACTCACGACCCCGAGGGTTGGCAACAGAGCCGGGGAGGCAGGACTGGCTCCGGCTGCAGTGCCTCCCAGACTCCAGCAGGGAGCTCAGCTCAAGGGGCTCCTATTACCTGGACAGAGATGACCCATCCACCATGAGGAAAGAGGCCCACAGTCTACAGTTCGAAGGGCAGCCTGAGACCGAAGAGGAGACACCACAACACTATCAAGTGTAGCAAGGGACAGCTGCTCATCCTGCCTACTGAACAAGGACTACGGGGACCCTGGCCCGCTGCTCATCCTGCCTAGTTCCAAAGGCCTGAACAAGGACTCCGGGGACCCCGGCCCGCTGCCTGGAAACAGGCCTCAGTGCCCATCCCAAGCACACAAGGCTGCAGAAGGCCACAGGGAGAAGAGTAGCTAAGCAGGAACATGGACTGCTGCCCTCCATGACCACCATCCCCTCCCCGCCGCCACTCCAACATCTACCGTCCAAGTGGAAACAGATCGCCATTAACCCCGGGGAGTGGCGTGTGTTTACAAGTCTGCCAACCTTCACACTGTGTTTGTTTTGTTATCTCTAAGGAGAACACAGATTCCAGAAAACTATCTTGCTGCAATGCTCAGATGGTCTTCTGGTCGTAAGGCCCCACCTCCTGCGGGAGGAAGGGGGAGGAAGCAGCTTCCTTAAAAGTAATCAATCTGTAATTCAATTTGTAAATAAAATTGTGTTTATTTTTAAATGATTTAAATTAGCACTCACAGGAATAAAAGATACTTCTAAATACAATAGACCAAACAACGTATTTATAACCTAACCATATGTTATGAAATGCACTGAGTTACAGAACAGAAAAGGTAAATTTAATGTGGAAAAATAGTCTGCCTCCACAGCAACCCCCCAACAACAAAATCATTAAAAAAGAGGAGCTGTCTTACCCTCCCAATCCCAGGGATAAAATGGTGCTGGCCTGCGGCTTACTTCCAAACGTTCTGGCTTTGGCTTCCACTTGGATGTGAGGCTCACAGGATCTCAGCACGGGAAGGCACAAAGAGACCGTCTAATACAGCCCACGGACTCCTCACACGGCAAACACGAGGCCAAGAGAGACCAAGCAGCACACTTGAGCTCTGCCCAGTCCAGAGAGAGACCCGACGCTGGCATAGTCGTGACATGAAAGGCAGGAAAGGTCAAGTCCTCCGAACTCTTTCTCAAGCCAAATCCGGAATGAATTCTTCATTTATATGGGAGGGAAGAAACAACTTGGTAAAACCCAAGAGGGGAGGGGCTGGGGCAGGCAGGAAGGGCTTCACCAGCACTCCACGCACTTCACTCTAATCTGGGCGATTTTACCACTTAGAAGTTGCAACATAAACCACCTCATAAAATACCTGAATAAAATAGAGCAGCTCAGAGCTGAAGACAAATTTCAGTCACTTTAAAATATGCCCAGCAGTTACAACACTGCAACAGAAAAATCAATGCCAGCCCGAGTTGCCTGGAAAGTTCGATAGAAATGAACGTGGACAACGGCGGGCGACCTCGATCACGACCCTAGGGACATGCCATGAGTGCGGACAGGTAAACCTCACCAGCCACTCTGCCCACAGCAGACCAGCTGCTACCACACTAACACCTCAGCCAAGGCCAATGAACGCACACAACACGAAGTCTTCAGAGTCAGATGGCTACTGAGACAGCAAGGACAGAAGGGGCCAAAATGTGAGAATCCGAGATCAAGGGGAGGCTGTATGTGAGCTCACATCCCACCGTCCCCCACCCCCTTGCCCCAGCACCAGAGGTGTGTGCTGACATACAAGCAGACCCCGGGGAAAGGAGATGGGGTCAGAGCCTGCTGAGGTGGATGGGTTCCTGTAGACACCCAAGATCCCAGCTAGGGTGCTTGCATACCAGGAGTAAGGATGAGGAGCACTACACTGGACCTTGCAGACATTGAAATCAGACATTTCACAAAAATAAAATAGTTACTGCAACAAGAAAGTGTAAAACTCTAAATCTGTACAGACTTAAAATAGCATTGAAATATTCAAAAGCAATGGACAGAACAGGAGGAAGGATACTAACCTGTGATTACAGCAGGGGTTAAAGTACCACTCCCAGCAACTGGCAGGAAAAAGAGGCGGCAAACCAGTGAAGTCAGGGGCAGGCGCTGGAAGCAGTGAGCTTGACGCGGACTGCGCGATGGGGAGGACAAGTCTCACCCGCCGCACTCTCCGCCCGAGTCCATTAAACATGTACAAAATTGACTACACGGAGGCAAAGCAAAACTCAGGGAATTCTCAAAAACTGAAATAATATACAATAAATTCAGCGACCAAAGTGAAATCAGACTAGAAATCAATAACAAAAGCAAGATACTAAGAAATTCACAAACAAGTGAAATGAAGAAATACTTTCTGAGATAACCTCGGGGTCACAGAAGAAATCCAAAAGGGAAGTAGATATTATTCTAAGCTGAATTATAATGAAAAATGACACGCTTGTGCAATCCAACTGAAGCCATACATAGGTTAAAATTATTGCCTTAAGTCCTTGTAGTACACAGGAAAAATGTATGAAAAGAAAATTCAATGACCTAAATATTTTACTTAGTTTAAAAAAAAAAAAAAAAGGGAAAGTAAATCCAAAGGATAAAAGGAAGCAATAGCAAGCAATCCAATAGAGATAATCAAGAAAATGAAACATGGCAGCTGAAAAATATTAATATCCTAAGCAAATGCAATGAAGAAAAAAAGAAAACAAGTAAATAATATAAAAAATGAAAAAGAAGATGCCACTTCAAATCCTACCAACATTGCAAAGATGATGCAAAGGTATTTGAATAACCTTATATAACATTTGGAAATTCAAATGGACTGAAAGAATTTTAAAGAAAAACCAAACACATTAAAACTGACACAAGAGGGGTGCCTGGGTGGCTCAGTGGATTAAAGCCTCTGCCTTCGGCTCAGGTCATGATCCCAGGGTCCTGGGATCGGTCCCCACATTTGGCTCTCTGCTCCGCGGGGAGCCTGCTTCCTCCTCTCTCTCTCTCTCTCTCTCGCTCTCTCGCTCTGCTGGCCTTGCTGCCTACTTGTGATCTTTGTCAAATAAACAAATAAATAAAAAACAAAACAAAACTGACACAAGAGGGGCACCTGGGTGGCACAGTTGTTTAAACGTCCAAATCTTGGTTTCAGCTCGGGTTGTGATCTCAGGGTCCTGGGATCAAGTCCCACATCAGTCTCCATGCTCAGCATGGAGTCTATGGAGTCTGCTTGATATGCTCCTCCCTGTTGCCCCCCCAACACCTTCTCTAACAAATAAATAAAATCTTTAAAAAAAAAAAAAACTGACACAAGGAAAAACAGAAAATCTGCACAGTCCTGCACCCGTTGAGGGTGCAATTTACAAAGAAAAAAGGTTCCAAGTCAGAGAGAACTCCAAATTCTTCCAAATACCTAAGGGAGAAATAACATTAATTTTCTCTCTTTGAGAGAATTTGCCAGTGGTCAGAAAACTACGGCCTGCAGACCATAGGCAAACTGTGGCCTGATTTTGTACCATCGGCTAAGGCTGGTTTTTACTTCTTTAAGTGGCTGTTTAAAAAAAATTAAAGAAGAAAAATATACAACAGAAGCCATATATGGTCCACAAGCCTAAAATATTTACCATCTGAGTCTTTAAAGGGAGACTCGGTCCACCCCAGGATTAGGCAAAGAAGAACAACCTCCCCACACTTGAAGTAGCAGCACAACCTGGATGTCAAACCGGACAAGGCCATTCCAAGAAAATAAAACCAAAGCTCAATCTCAGTCATGAATCTGGATGAAAGAAATTAATCCAAATCCAGTAGTATATAAGAAGAGTAATACACTAAAATCAAGTTGGATTTATTAAGACATGCAAGGCTTACTATTCAAAAACCAACTGCAAAAATTCATCACATGAATCAAAGGAGAAAAATCATATGATTAACAGATGCAAAAAAAAATCCAATATATTGAGCTAAATCGAATCAAAGTGCCATTTTGTAGACTAAAAAAGATCAAATATCTGCAATGTAATATGATTCGACCTAATATTTTAACACCTACTTCTGAGAAAAAAACTCAGTAACTCCGAGGAGGGAAGAGAAATGCACTAATGTGATAAAGCCTATTTGTACAAACCCACAGAAAATTTTGTACATATGAAGATGTGCTGAGAATTCTTCCCTTGATTTTTGAACAAGACAGACACGTCCACTAGCACCAATTCTGTTTAACATTTGTGGGAAGGCCCTAGACAATGTAACAACACAAGATAAAGACAAAATGCTTAAAAACGAGCAAAAAATAAAACATTCACTATCCATAGACAGTAAACATAAAAACCACAAAAGAACCTTCAGATAAACCAGGATAATATGAAGCAAACTCTAGAAGCGGTCTACAGACAGGTGGTTACACAAAAATTAATTACATTTCTAAATACAAACTCACAAACAAAAAAATAAAATTTTAAAAACAAACCAGCACCAAAAAAAAAAAAATGTAGAGGGCCACCCGGGTGGCTCAGTCAGTTAAACGGTTAAACATTTGCCTTAGGCTCAAGTCATGATCCCAGGGTTCTGGGATTGAGTCCTACATTGGGCTCTTTGCTCAGTAGGGAGCCTGTTTCTCCCTCTGCCTACCTACACTCTCGTGTTCTCTCCCTCTCTCTCTCTCTGACAAATAGATAAAATCTTTCTTAAAAAGTACAAATAGATCTAACAAAAGAGATGAAAGACCTCAATACCAGAAACTACAAAAATATGACTGAAGAAATTAAGGAAGACCAAATAAATAAAAAGATACATCATATTCATGGACGGGAAGATTGGAAACAGACCGATATTAAGGCAAATCAATACAACCCCAAGGGAGATCCTAGTAGGTATTCTGCTGACATCAAAAAGCTGACTTTAAGTCATAAGGAAATGCAAAAGGTTAAGAAGAACCAAGACAAGCTTTAAAATGGTCCAAAGTTAGAAGAGCCACATGACCAGATAGGAGGACTAATCGCAAAGCTACGGTTAGTTAAGACCGTGTTGTGCAGGCACACACGTGGACAAACAGACAACAGCACAGGATGAAGGGCAGACACAGACATACACGTACACAGATGCCTCCCTGAGGACCAGGGGGCACTGCAGAGAGGAGCAGACAGGATGAGTCTTTTAACTCAATCTTTTGGGCCAAATGAATATCCAAATGGGAAAAGTAAACTTCAATTACTACCTCATATCATGTTCTTTTTATAAAAATCAATTCCAGGCGGACCATAAATCTAAACGTGAGTGGGAAAACAATAAAGCTTCTAGAAAACCACACAGAGTATCTCCATGACCTTCAAGTAGGCATAAATAAAACCACCAATACAGTGGACTATGTTAAAAATAAGAACATCTGTTCATCCAAAAAAAAAAAAAATCATTAAGGGAGAAAACAGCAAAGAAATTAACTAGCAAAGAACTCATTTCTCATCTATACAAATAACACCTACAAACCAGATAGAATAAAGACAACCTAATTTTTAAAACGGGCCAAAGACCTGAAGAGGCGCTTCCCAGAGGAGGGCATCCAGCTGTCCAGTGCACACACGGAGCGGTGCTCCCAGCGGCCAAGAGCGCAGCTCATGCGGGCACGAAGAAGAAGGACACTGGGCATCGTCAAGCGCGGTGGGGCTCTCTAGGTGTAAATGGGTATGGTCAGTTGGAAAGACTGATTGGCACGCACATTATCTTTACCAAAAGGAAGACATGTGGACATGGATCAACCCAAGAATGCTGGGGGAGCACTCCAGGAAGAGACCCAAACTGGAAACCACCCCTAAATGATCCACATCCAGAAACGAACCTGCGACTCAACGCCACACCCTCAGTACATCTCACAAACGTACAGGTGAGTGGAAGAAGCCAAACAGAAAGAATAAATGTTTTATGACTGCATTAATCTAAACTTTAAAAATGGGAAAAACTAATCCAAGGTGTCAGAAGGCAGGCAGCTGATTCCCAGGGCCGGGGTGAGAGAAGGAAGGTGCAGTGACCAAAAGGGGGCCAGAGGGGTTTCCGGGGTGCCGACTGCTCCACTTCCAGGTGGGCATGGCAGTTACAAGGGTCTCCTTCTGTGGGACTCCATCCCCCTGAGCATCCCAGGTCTGTGCTCCCTTCGAGACACATGGGAGGCTTCAGCGAGAAACTTCCACAGGATGGGAGCTACGCACTGTTTACAGCAGCCACAGGGTAAGATGGGAAACAAAGGCACATCTGCCCACAGTGAGCAGCGTAGTGCATGACACTGTGTCCCCGTACAACCATAAAAAAGAATATGGAAACTTTTTGTGCTCATTTACAATAATCCACAAAGGCAAAAATATAAATGCTGACATGTCTATGTTATGCCACCATTCACACAGAAGGGGAGCCTGAGAATACCTACAAATCCATTTCCTTAGCTCGGTTTTATTGGGCGATTGTATGACCATGTGAGCAGAGGGAGCTCCCGTGCAGGACACATGCAACAGCCTGCACCACGTCCCCTCCTCATGACCTCTGGACTGCTGCATGGCACCCCGCACGGTCATGGAGCTGATGCTCAACCCGGCACTGGGGTGTCATGTCTCCTCTGGCTCCTCTTGGCCATGACCATGTCTTAGACGGCACTGGGGGACAGGGCAGGTGTCCACAGGGACACACCTCTCTACCGGACACGGAGGTGAGAGGGAGGGAGACAGCATGGACAAAGCACACCTGTCGTCACACAAACCCATTTGACACCCACGGCCCACGGCCAACACACCCCCAGTCCCCCCAGCGGCCCCAAATGGCCACTGGGTGCCACACCAGCAGTCCCCCAAAGACACCACACCCATGCGCCTCACACCCAGGCCCCAGACGCACATGGGCCCCATGCTCCCACTGCCAGGAGCTGTTGACAGTCAGGACGCAAGCAGGGAAGCAGAACGAGGCCTGAATCTGGCAGACAAGGAGCAGTGATCAAGCACTTCCATCTTCATTATGTGAGCAAGCCCGTCTGATGGCCTCCACAACAAAAGTCCAGCTGCAGGCTGCAGACCCAGCCCCAGGGGAGCCAACACAGCCTGGACCCAGCCGGGGCTGGGGACAAGGGACCAACAGGGACAAGAAATGCTGGTTCGGTTTCATACGCTGCTAACCCAGTGGAACAAAAAGAAAATGGGAAAGGGAAGGGAACCCCTCTGAGATCTAATCCCAGGGGCCTGGCTTAGAGAAAGATCCAGAAATGGGTCCGAGCAGAGGCCAGCCACACACAGGGATGGCCTTGGAGGAAGGTGCAGTTCAGCCCTACCCAGTGGCCGGCACCGAGCTGCTCACAGAAAAGAGAGGATTCCAGAAAAAGCAGGGGGAAATGCGTGTCCTCAGCTGGGTGGTCCACCCCAGCCATGACTGTCCCACCACCATCCCCAAGCGAACTACTCCACAACCTTCTAGGGCGCCTCCCCTTGCAGCCCAAAGCTGAAGCATCCGGAGGCCCAGCCTCTCCTCCTCACCACCCTCATCTCCCTCTGCTCAGCCAGGCAGCTTCCCAGGCACCCTCTCCTCTAACCTCAGCCGGACCTGGGCCCCTGCTTCCCTCACTCAAGAAATACCTGAAACTCTTTCTATGGGATGCCTTTTCAAATCTCGGCAGAGTGCACAAAAATCTGTGGAATTCCTGGGCCCGAGCAGCCCCCCACTCCCAGGTGCACACATCAAACTGCCTGGACTGTCTCAGCTGCCGAGTACGTATCACACTCCAAGTTTATGCATGGTTCTCTTATCAGACCAAAACTAGAAGCTGACGTTCAGAATTTAACTGTCACCATATAAAAACAGGAGCGCGTGAACCCCTATGCTTTCTGACTCAGCTACAGCTGCCATAGGATCTGGAAGGCCTTCGAGGTCCCCATTCCCAAACTGAGAGACCAGTGTGTTCAAGAAGAGTCTCAGCTCAGTTGATCCAGAAGATTCCATAAGCATCCAAGGCAAAAGTGAGACGCAGCCACCGCAGCCACAGAGAACATTTCAAAAGCCACAGGTGGAAGATTCTAGAGCAGGATTCTTGGGCTACACAAGACATGGCCCATGCCCCGCAACTCATGCCCCACGCCAAGTCTACCCAGGCTTGGTTTCCGCTTCCCTGTGATAAAAGGGCTTTGTTTCCAACAAGAACAAGTGTGTAGATTTGACTTGAAAGGCTTCCCAAAAAACTGCAAAGGCATAGGAAACCTGTATTTAACAAAAACCTGTGAAAACTATGTTTTTAGTTTACATAAAATCAGAAAATACAGAAGCTGGCTTTGTAGAAAACAATGGTAAAGATGTTATCTCAGTTAGTGATTTCAAGCAACGTCTCAAAAGGAGTACAGGAGCTCACGCAGGCAGCTCCCCGTTCGCTCCCATGCAGGTGAGCACCGGATGCCCCTTGGATCCAAACTCCGGCAGGTTAAGAGTGAGGATGACCATCAGCCCAGGTGTGGCAGGCCAGGCCCACGTGATACTGAACCCCCACGCCCCTCCTGCTGTAAAAGGGTCTGGTTTTGACTGTAAACACAGGACGGCCCTACTTGGAACCTGCCTCCCCTGGGCTGCGGTGGAGGCCTCTCCGGGAAGAAAGAATGAGATCACCCCCCTAGCCACCATATCACCATATCACCACCGTCTCTGAAACCACAACGCAGGCACTGGCCTGGAGGCAAACCCAAAGCCGGGGGGCCCTTGGAAGGGCCAGGCCTGGTCCAAGGCCTTGTGCCCCACCCTCCCCCCAATCAAGGTATAAGCAGGCCAGGCCAACAAACCCCCTGGATGTTCCTCCAGCAGAGGTGGCACAGGCTGGCACAGAGAGCTGCCTCTGGCCCAGGGTTCGCCCAGCCCCTCCCCCAGCCCATCCCCCAGTGGAAGCCCAAATATTTCACAACTGGAGATTGTTGAGAAATGCTAAAATGATGTTCTTTCAGGCAATTTAAGCACATTGAGAAAGACACAAACAGCTGACTTCTTCTCACAGGTGGTCCTAATGTCTGAGATATCATCCCTCAGCCAGCGCAGGCTCATCACCTAGCGTGTCTCTCTCTCTCTCTCTCTCTCTCACACACACACACACACACACAGTCTCTCACACACACATACATGCACAGCCCAGAGGCCCTGAGATCTCCCGGGAAAGGATTACAAATGCTGCCTCCTTAGGAGCTGCAGCCAACTGGTCTACCAGATCACACACAACCAGAGCCATGAGCAACCAGAAGACAGGAGAACACCTACAAACACAAACAGCCTGGCGGGTGGTTCTCCTATATCAAGCCCTATGGACTCTTGGAGAGTTCAGGGAAAGCCCAACCAAGAGCAAAGAAAGGCACATCTACACCCAGCCAGGGCCACCAGGACGCATGAGCCTGACCTCAACAGGGGCTCCCGCCAACTGAGCATGGATGCACCACAGTGGGCCACAAGAGGCTGGGAACCTGCGAGCGTGATGAAACCCCCTGACCCCTGCAGTGTCTTCCTCTCCAACACAGTTGAGCCAGCACAGTCTCCACAGCCATCCAGGATGCCTTGTCACCTGCCAGGAGCTACCACTCCCTCACAAGGACACCCCCAGCCCTTCCAAGAATCAGGGCCAGACCGGCCAGAGAGGCTGACCTGTGCCTCTCACCTGCTCGTGTGGACGCAGTCCCACCCACCCTTCTATACTGCTTAGAAGAAACAATGCTGTACAAAGTGCACCTGAAGGCTGGGGAAGAAAAATGGGACCAAATCACAGAAAGATGTAAGAGCAGACGGACAGCTGGATCATTCCTGATGAAAACCTCTGCTTCCCATGTCCCCTGTTCCCCCAATACCTTCTCAAGCTTTCTAAAAACTCTTTCTGTCTACCAGTACCGATGAAAGAAATCCATTGAGCCTGCCTTACTCCATTTCCCTGATGCTGTGTGTCCGATTACACTAGAGCAGCCAGGGCCGTGGGGGGTACACAGGGGACTGGGGTGAAGAGCGCTTCCCCTGTACAGCCATGTGGACGCAACAGGCATCTGAGCAAAGACAGTGCTGGGCCACGCAGCTCTTG
Organism: Neogale vison; assembly: GCF_020171115.1. Classification (NCBI taxonomy): domain Eukaryota; kingdom Metazoa; phylum Chordata; class Mammalia; order Carnivora; family Mustelidae; genus Neogale; species Neogale vison. The sequence goes on from NC_058093.1 coordinate 45,908,074, forward strand.
GAGCACAAAAGAACGGCAAGCAGGTTTGCATTCTGCGTGTCGGACCATGGTGGGGAGATGGGGCCTTAAGAATCAGCCAGTCAGCCCCTGGATCGCTTCTCGGCCTTTTGGCTAAGATCAAGTGTGGGTTAAATCAATGTGAACACGAGGAGCACCAAGAACTCTGCACATGCCGTTCAATTCTGAAGGGAGAATTTCTGCTCCACACATGCACACCGAAGCAGGTATGAGTGGGTTAGAAAGGACTCTTCATACAGAGTCTAGAAAACCTCAGTGAGCTGACAGAAGACCACGTGGAATTCTCTGGAACTGCAACAGCATTTCACAGATCCCACCGAACCAACAAGTCAATGAGAAACCCGGTTATAGTCAACATCCAGTTTCTACAAAGGATTTCCTAGGAGAATTTGCATGCATTTCGAAAGGAATAAATCTTTGCCAGGAATACAAACAGACCACAGTAGAATCCAGCTCTTAAAATGCAAGGTTTCCTCTTGGCTTTGGCCCTCAACAACCAGGTCTTAAAGGAGCGACCTTCTAAAACATGGCCTAAGAGTTTCAAAGTTTCAAAAGTGAACAGCTGCCCACTTCAAGCATGCCCCAGGAAAGGTTCACCAAGGACAAGGAATCCTCAACTTGGATAGCAGGCACTGAGCGCTGGTGCTCCTCAGGGCCATGGAAGGTAGTTTGGTGTAGAAAACACTCCCTCATCGGAGACGATTGCATACTTAACATCACGGCACTTAACCTTAACCACGGCACTTAACCAACCTTCCATACTTCTTTACAAATGCTCTTTGAAATGGAACAATTAGATAAAAGATAGCTATGTATTTTATTTTAAAAAACTGTATCACATTTTAACAAGCCTCACCTACTACCTTTCAAAAGGAAACAGTATTAGCAAAAGTGAGGAAATGGTGGCAATATGGCACACTGTTTTTCACATTAAAACCCCAAAGCATAGAATGTTACAGTTCCAAGTCAGGATCATTGCATTCAAGGGACAGCAGCAGGAATGCTAGGCAGGGGAGGGGTGATAAGGACCAAGGGTGACAGGGAACCTGAAGTCCAATAGGACAAAGGGCACCCTAGAATGTCTGGGGTTACGACCCTAAGAGATGACCCAAGCCACGAACCCCACGCAGCCCTCCTGAGGAGCAGCCGCCTTGCTCGCCACCCTGCGTGGGCTGCTCATCCAGGACCAGGCTCCCGTCAGCTGCTGCGTTCGATGTGCATGTGCAAGAGGCAGAATTTATCTCTTCTATTTGTGTTCTAAAAAGGGGAATGAAGGGAGGGGCCAATATGGAACAGAAGGCTTCTTTTCATCTACACTGCTCTTACCACTCCTTAAAGGCCAATATGCCCAGTATCTTACTGATTAAGGGGCTAAGAGCAAACCAATTTAAAAACACAAAGCCAGATAGGCTTCTAAAAGTTTAATTTTTTAGATCTGAATTTTTCTTAATTGCTGTTTTTCTAAGATTGACTACTTTTTATCATGTTCTCATGAAATAAGCAAATAAAAAGCTCTTAAGTAGAAGTAAAATGAAAAGTTTCAACTCGAACTCCCAAATTAACCAGGCCTGCCAGCCACCCAGTCAGCCTACCATCCAGTCCCAGTCTCCAAGGACTGGCGGAGAGAAGTTCAGCCTAAGTCCAGAAATATCTCAAGTCACAATGCAAGCAGCACCAAAGCCAACTTCTACCACAGCAAAGCCACACTCATTTAAACTGATGGAACACAAAGCGTGTGTCCCAGGAGAGGGCACAGTGTGAAGGGGCAGGAGACTGAGGCCACAACCCCTTGTCGGCCCCTGCAGGGGTCTTGGAACCGAGGGAATTAGGACCATGTCACCCCTCCTACTCCATACCCCATGCCCATCTCTCAGCTCCTAGTGTCCTCCCTCCACCGCACCAAGCTCTCACCTCCAGGCCCCTGGGCCACCCCCCTGGTGCCTGATCTGGGCAGGTAAGCTCCTTCCCTGCTTTCCAACCTGCTCCCCTTCCAGCACCCCAACCCACCTCCTCTCATTACCTGAACCACACACCACACAACCTGGAAGCTCCATGCAAGCTAGCTGGATCGCCTCCTGACCCAGCCCAGTGCACCCAATGTCCACCAGCTCAGGGCACATGCCCCTTAAGGGCAGGGAACCAATTCTCCCGTGAGTCACCTGACATGAAGCTCAGCCCCCCGAAGCAGTACATCCCAGCTTCCTTATCTACAAAACAAGAATCATGTGTGCTAGCTCGCTTTACAGGGTCACCATACCACACACATGGGACAGGTGCAAAGCACAACTCAGAATGAACAAGCTGTTTGCTCCAGCGTCCTAAGAGCGCGGCGCATCTTGACTTGGAGTACGGGAGAAACCGACTCGGATCTGTCACTATTGTAAGTAACGTCTACAGTAACGCAGAGCCCAGGCCAGCATGTGGAGGTGGCCACACGTCTCCACACCTGTCCGCACCAGACCTGCCCCCTGCCGCCGGGCGCCTCAAGGACAGCCTTTCTGTTCCACTTGCCGCGCTGCACTCAATGGCGTCTAATCATTCTCGTGCTGGGTTTTCTATGTCAACTACATACCGCGAGTTCATTCTTAAATTTCAATATCATTAATCATCCAACATTCAGCATCTCAGAACTCTGAAATTTGCATTTCTACAATGGTGGCTTTGAAAAAAAGGACATAAATGCAAATGTTCCACATACTGTATAAGAATTTTCAGCGAATTGCCAAAACAAACCATCAATGCTCCATTGACAGTGAATTTTCCAAGCTCTTCATAACGACTGAGTATTCGTGATTTTTAAAAGACAAAACACAATTTGAGGATTAAAAAAAAGGGAAAAAAAAAAGTGGGTTGAAAAAGAAGTCGTTATGTCTCCATCATTTCCAGAACAAACCTTGACTGATTGAGATCCCAGATAATGATAGCATGAGGGACCGGGGATGGTGGCAGTTTGGGAGCTGCGAATGTTCTTGTGCCGGGTGCTCCAAGAACGCCTGGCAGACCACCACTGCAGACGGGAGCCGCACCAGGGTCTCTGGAAAGCTTTCTTGTAGAAGGCAGGCCAGTGCAAGATGTGCGGTGTCTCTCATCTGAACCTCGGCTGGGACCAGTAAGGCAATTCCTGCCGCCCGCCCTGAAATATCTGCATTCAGCTGGGCATCAGGAAGAGGTCTGACTTCCCCCATGCCCCCCAGCGCGTGTCCTCGGGGCTCAGTCTTGCTGCCCCTGTCCAGAACTCCCCCCGAGTTCATCAGCCACTGGGGGCTCCCTCACACTTTTCCAGAAGGTCCTGAAGCACTCTCCTCCAGCTGTCACCAGCTGCTCCCATCCTCTGGCAGCCAACAACTAAGGCTGTGTCCCCTCACCTAAGCTGCGGGACTCCCAGCACCCCTCCTCCAGGCCTCATGCAAGGCCATTCCCAGCTCCCCAGCTCTCCATCTGCCACTTGAGGCCCAGGCCCTTGCTCAGGGTCCATGGCCCACCTGTCACCAGCGGCTCCAAACCAATGTCTTCCCTGTGTTGATGACATGTCCTCAAAATGCATTTCCTACCCTTAAAACTCTGGAATATTCCTGAGACATTCAATCATGGCAAAGCATGATTTCAATGACATACAAATGTTTCTTTCTGAGATAATTTCTATATTAAAACCTAAGAGCCTTGGCAGCCAAACTGGCTGAAACAAACAGACTTAGGTTCAAACAGAGAGAAAGCAGAGTGCACAGAGGAAGGAAGCCCAGAGCCCCAGCTTAGACCAGCCTGAGGCATGGCCTTGTCCCAGGAGACATTCAGAATTCAAATTTGATGACAGTTTGAAGAAATCAGACTATGTCGAAACTCACTAATCACTAAGTTATTGTTAACAAAGTCTTCCCAGCTGCTTTTATGTGGATGGGGTATTTCACACTGAACACAATATTAAGAAATCAAAGAATGGTCCAAATTAAAACACTGATCTTAAATACACAAAGTTTTCCCCAAAATAGTTCTCCTGCTTTTAACCCCATACCATACACCCTCACAAAGAAAGATACAGGGAGAGACAGGACACTCAAGTGACTCCACTGCAGGCTGGCTCTACCGGTTTTCTAGCAAGAGCACAGTTTGGGAGACCACACACGAGTCCTCGAGACCCCACTGCAGGCTCCCTGGGATTTACAAGAAGGGCGGAGGAAGAAGGGAGCCTTTGCTTGTCCTGCTAGGAGGTCCACATACACATCCGGCCTCTATTAGTCCTGCGCCAGGGACTCACCTCCAGAGCAGATGCCCTATGTCCCAATCAGGCCATCCTGACCTGTTCGGGCACATCCCCAGTGGGGAGAGGTGTAGAGCACTGCATTAGGCGAGAAGCCTAATGTTTTCAGAACCTGCTCTCATTCTTCTCACTATCAAAGAGGAGTTCTAGCAGGCTGGATCGCCCAGGCCTTTCCCCAGGCTGCTGCTCATCATTAGGAATAGTTACTCACAGCCATAAAACCCCAACAGCTAACAGTTTTACGTCAGAGAACCAGGGCCTGGCTCTGGCAAAGTTCAGAAAGCACAGCAATAAAATCATACCGCATACCTCACCCAACACCAGCGGGAGTTTTAAAGAAAAACAGGGAAGAGAAAAATTATACATATCAAACAAAAACGACATTTTATCATCAGGGCAAAGCCAACAGACACAGCCAAATGTGAGAGGAGGGACCACATGGGGCTGGGCTCTCCCCAGCCTGGTGGGGCACGCCACACGGCCACACAGGAGCATGGCAGAGCAGGGACAGCCGGGGGACGGGGGAAGGCAGGCACCCAGCCAGGGACACTAGAAAGGGCACAAGTGAGCCGTGTGAGCGCACAGACAGAACTCGTCCCCTCAGGCTCAAGGAAAGTGATGAAGGACACCTACAAGTTTCCCATTCCAAAGAGCAAACTGAACAACCAGTGTTTCCCTTCTTCCCAGAAGGCCACGAAAAATGACATAAATACAAATTCAAACGGATGTATGGTAAAGCTAGACAATGGGAAGATGGCAGTGTCAACAGACAGAAACTCGGGGGAACCTCCTAGAAAATACAAATCCCAAGGGATCGACATGACGGAAAGCCAAGCGCTAGGAGCAGAACCTCACCCGGGTGGGCCACAGCCTCAGGAAGGAAGGGCAGCCACGGCGTGGCCCAACACACAGCCTACCACGGGGCCACCGGTGTGCCCATGTGTGCAGGGCTGCACTGGGGGGAAGGTGGGTCCCTGAGAAGACCCGTGGGCTAGGAGAAGAGGGAACGCCCGGGGGCTTCAGGCCCACCACATACCACGGTACACGTCCACACTGACCCAGGAGGGACGAGGCTCCAGCCTGAAGGGCAGTGGCAGCCCCGGGCCAGCTCCCAGTCTCTGGAGACCCCCACCCACTGAGAGAGACAGGGACACGGACAGCAAGGAGTCAGGGAGTCAGTGTAGGGGGAACAACACACACGGTCCTGTCTGACCACGACTCCAATAACCATCAGTGGGCAAACTCCCCATATAAGAGGCCAAGGCTCTCAGGAGAACAACCTGGAAGGTTAAGGTGAGTGTGTAGAGACAGGCTGATAAGCTAAAGAAACCAAGGACAGGCTTTTAAAAGACATAATAAACTTTGGGGCAAAAAACATTAAGGAAAGAAAAATAGTGTATATTTTATTCAGAGGACTGAGCTACCAAGAGATATGGTCATCAATCTTTAACTGCAGAAAAACACACTGAAAATTACAAAGCAGAAAATGGTCAGTAACATGAAAAAAATATTGCACATTTTTGTAGAAATTGAGCACAAAACAGAGTAAAGCTACACTGACTTCCATGAGTCAGTGAAGTTAGTGTGTAAACAACACAGAGAAGACGACATGGGTGTAAGTACACGGTATGTGTGAACAAGGAAACTGAGTGCACATACAGATCTCCTGAGACACGGAAACATGAACAAAAGAGCACTCTTTCTCTCCAAATGCGTGGGCGGCATGGACTAGATTTGACTATCTGTACAAAAACGTGCACCCCGTGTGCATAGTTATGTAAATTCAAACAATCGTTTTTCTCTCACGTACTGACAACAATGAAATGGACCGCATCTACCCCAGCACTGGGGCAAAGCGAGAAAATTCTGGGCACTCGTGAACCTTAACTAAGAAGGTAAGTTGAGACTGTTTCTGGAGCAACAGGAGAGCGGACCTGACCTTCACGTCCTCCAACCTAGCAATTCTATTCCTGGAATTGGGCCCATGGAGATACGTGCAGAAGCGTACGGACAAACACACATGCAGTAACTGTGGGATGCCGATTTGGGTTTGTTACCCTAACCACACAAGCACCCATGGATAAGCTATCGAAAGTAAATGATGCTTGTGTATGTGCAGACATCAAAAGATGCTCATGATACATTACGATGGGGAAAAAAGGAGAACACAGAACCCCACATATGGAATGACCCCACTCTATTCGAGTGCTTGCACGCATGCCCCTCCATGTTCACCCATAGGAACAAGCACACCCTCCAGACTGCAGCAGCGCTCTGAGCTGAAGGGAGAGCTGGGCACCACCCGGTGTCTCTTTTACACACTTCAATTCAGACGGCTTAACTCTGTTTTATGCTTTGTATCAATCAATACATGAACGATTTACATCAATAAAGCTTTCATATCTAAATATAGTTGGGAATCCTGCTCTCTGGAGCTTCTGACAACTCTGATCAGAGCCAAAGGAAGGCGTGAGAATGTTCTGGAGCAATCCCAAAGTGAGAGACCCAGACCCTAAACCTCTGGCTCCACTCCACCAGGCCAGGCCTGAGGCTCACTCAGAGACATGGGAGCCACAGGGACACACCGCCTCTGACTGGGTGAGCCCCTGCCTCCCTCCACTGCATGAATGCAGGACAGACCCGCTATCCAAGTGCCCTTCAAGCCCACGTTGCCCTGGAAGAGGCAGCAGCTGGGTAGACAGGGCTGGCTCTGCAGGAGGCCGGCCCTGTTGGACAGGTCAAGGCAGTCCGCCAGGCTTTAACCAGGTATCCACACTGTGGTTCTGCAAGAGGATGAATGCAGGTGCCTGTGACACCCTTCTAAAGCTAAGAGCCCCATAAACGTGGTTGCTAATCCATCTGGCCACTTAGCTCTATAACCTGAGACACATCACTTCTTCCCTCCACGTCTGAGATTCTCAGGGCACTAGGAAGACTACGTGCATGCCAGGATCTCTGCTGTGCCTCTACAAAGCGTGACCTGAGGAGCGAGTCCTGGGGCCACCGAGGCAGGTGTAGACCGGGTGCTGCCTCCCAGACTAAGCCCAGGGGCCCCATCACAGCAGCACTCCCACCCCGCAAAGTCCCCTCAAAAACAAGGAATTAAATCAGAGATGAACCTAAACATCACCTTGCTAAGTACAAGTCTCCTCTCCCAGCATCAATGGAAACCATACGCCATCTGTATGCGTGCAAATCAGAGCCAAAGACCCGACCCTGAACCCCTGAGACGAAGAGCCCACGATCTGCTCTGCACCGGGCAGGCATGCACCGACCACAGCCATGCTGCGGGCCAGCGCAGTCACACGATCTCATCTCCTAAAGGGAGAGCCCGGCCGTCCACAAGAGAAGGACGTGGTCACCTTACCTGGACGGCTTTGGGAGCTCATTGCTAGCGTCTACTCCTTCAAGCAGTTCAAAACGGCTCACAACTTCCACGTAAATGACAGCTCCAAAGAGCCCCCACGTTGCCCGGACACATACAAGTAGAGCCGCAGTGAGTGTTGGCGCACAGCCGCGAAAACTCCCCGTCGTGCGGACCACGTCTCACAGGCCGAGTCATCCACGAGGCAGGCAGGGCTCTTCCGTGGGCTCTCAGGGGGTGACCTGCGTGGTTAGAGAAGGAAGAGCAGGGTCAGTGAGGAGGTGAGGGCTCTCGTGGACAGCAATATCTAACTAGGGAAACAACGTGGGTGTTCATATTGATGCACTGCGGACAGAAAAGCCGTCCCGGGTGGAATCCGTTCTGCTGACACACACCACGTGGGGGTTTTGTTCGTTAACAGGTGCGAAGACACGTCACAGAGCAGCGGTTCTCAGCCTGGGCACCAGCACCACCAACCGGGAGCCCCAGCCCACCCCCACCACACACGGCCGGGCCCCTCGCCCACACATCTATACTGCGTGGGGCTGCGGTCCCACAGGCCACACTTGGCTGCTGCACAATGTGCAGGCCCCTCCCCACCCCCCCATCCCTGTGTTTCCATCTTCATAATTACCGCCCTCCCCTTTTAACTCCAGTTTCTGACTATAAAAGTAATCCGTGCTCATCATAGCTAAGTGTTTCAAGTCAACCACAATGCTGGCACCAGAAGCCAACACTCAGTAAGGCTCAGACCTGTCTCACTGATGTTTTTCTCTGCCCTCTGCCCGCTCTACAGCTGTGTGTCCTCTTCTCTGCGCTGCTGTTACAGCCAGGAATGTCCCCAAGTCACTCACAACTCCCTGTCACACCGCGACCAAGGCTGCTCCCTACTCCATCCATGACAGAGGATGGCCATCTCCCTCCCCCTCCAAGGAGCTCCTCCTGACCGCCTCAGGTGGCACTGTCCTCAGAACCAGGTACAGGACGCGCACCGCCAAGTTCACCGAACCCTCTCCCCAAGGCCTGTCTCCTCTATGGAGCACCACCACCTGGAGACAAGCACAAGAACACCCAGCAGCAGGTGTTGCTTCCATGTGGAGGCATCATGGCTGAATTCTTACACACTGGCCTGTGATCTCTCACCATCAGAAAGTGGAAACAAACTACAACTGTGGTAACTACGGAAAACCTCCTACTGACCCTAGTCCAAGGCTCCTCTGAGGCCTCTGTCACCTCCTCCTCGAATGATGTGACAGATTCCTGTTCTTGATTAAATTATTCAGAATCCTTTCTTTGCCCATTGCTTATACTCAGAGAACCCTAACCAGTCCATCATGAAAACGACCGCTGCCCAAAGGCTAGCCATTTCAGTGGTTTCCATACCACGTTTCCATAACTCTGTGATCAATATCCTCACAACTGTTGTTCTGTATCTGGTTGTCTCCCTAGGAAACACAGTGACCTTTATCTCAGGTTCAGACCAGACTTTTCATTCATTTCTTGGCCAGAAGGAAACACCACTGTCTTGAAGACCATGTAAATGGTTTCTCCTGCAAATCTCTGACGGCTCAGTACCCTTCACACAAAGGTCCCAGTGTGGCTGGGTATAAAATTCTGAGAACACAAACCCTTCTTCTCCCTTGAAACCTTTAGACCTGGCCCCACCCTTGGCCCTGCAGAAACCCCACGTCCATCTCCTTCCTCGGGGACTTCTGGAGACTGAGCTTGGATGCCACTGCTGCTGCCATTTCCTTCTGTCTGGATTCTGCAAGAATGTTCTTCTTTCATGTTGAAATTCGGAAGTGTTGTCAGAAATCTAAGAACCTCTTTTCATTGATTTTGCTCCAAACATGAACCTTTCAATACACACAGGTCTCTTTTCTGTTCAGAAGAAAGCTCTTCAACTAGATTTGGATTCCTATTTCGGGGAAACTTGTGCTGGCTTCCTCAGAGACCCCTCTCCTAACTGGCTGGCATCGCCCTCGGCTCTAGCCTCTCCCACCACTGGCACACCTGCTGTTTACTCTGCATTCCTGGGCATCTTCTCAAGTATGTTCTCCACAACACGGCTGCTATTTTCCACGGTATCAGTCTGATTCCTTACGGCCTCTGAAATAGATTTTAACCTCAGACTCCCCATTTTCAACCAGTTCCCTTCACAACCCCTTCCTCTATCTCTTCCGCTCAGCGCACCCCCTCTTCCTCACCGTCCACGGAGCTACGTCTTCTCCCTGCTAAAGTCTTTTGAAATCTCTTTTTTCTGCCTCTGACTGTAGACTGTTTTCGGAGGTATATTCGTCTTTTGCGTTTCTGGATATTTCCCTTTTCACCACATTCTGGGAGACCCCATAGGGGGACTTTCTGTTCATTCATCCTCACATCAGAATAGCTCCAGTCCAGACCTACGTTTTGCCAAAAAGCCATGTGTACTTGCTCCTTCCCCATCCTGTGTCCACTGTAACGTCGGCCAAAGTCTGCTGCTCACAGCTACACCCCTGGCAGCTGAAACACGCAGTCCCCAGCCCAGAGCCCAGCAGGCTCTGACCCCATGCAGTCTTGCCAGACTGAGATGGACACTCTTCCCAATTGCAGATGAAACAGAGGACAGGAGCTTCTGCTATGCTACAACAGACATATTCTGGAGGAATCTCACATTCTGCAATACTACCCTAAAAATGCCAGGGCGTCTGAAAAAATACAAGGTAGGAGTGGACTGTTCAAAACTATGATTTAATAACTGGGACATCACAGAAATCAATAACAACACTCATAAAAACACGACCACAGTATTCGTTTAAAAAAAAAAAAAAAGACGTGTAAAATTCCTAATAAATAAAAAGTACTGCAAACGTAGGATCTTACCGTGGCAACACTTTTATGAGGGAGAACAAAAGCAAGAACGGAAGTCTCAGAGCCATGGAATCGGGGACAAGATGTTAGACACTGGAGAAAAGCATGAGCCAGGGCAAGTGGCCAAAATGGGCAGGAGGCAGAGCCGAGGTGGGAATGGGAGCGAGTACACGCACAGCACACCACTGTTCCGTGGATTACCACGCTCAGCGTGACATCTCTCCACGTGCAAGCCCTGCTCCCTGATAACAGAAAGCATCCATGTGCAGGAAAAATCAAGTATGGCCTGGCCCAACTCATGCACCACACACACCTTCTCCCCTCAACTGCCAGCCCGTGAGCAAGCTTGTATTGTGAAAGTGAGTGTTGTCACAGGACAGGGCTTACGTGAAGTGGGCTCCCTTCCTAGTGCTGCCAGAGCACCACACCCAGACCCAGGGGCTTAGAACAGTAAAAACGGACTGTTCACAGTTCTGGAGGCACCCAGGTTTCCTAAATCTTCGATCAACGTATCAGCAAGGACATCCACCCTCGGAAGCCTCGAGGGAAACCCTGCCTGCCTCTTCCCAGCTTCTGGTGGTTGCTGGCAATCTTTGACACTGCTTGGCACGCCGCCTTTGCCACCACACAGCTTCTCCCTGTGTCTCTGCCTTCACACGGCCATGTTCTTCTATGAGCACCAGCCATGTTGGATCAGGGGCTCAATCCCCCCAGCAGGACTTCATCCTAACTGATGACATCTACAACAACCGTATGTCCAAATAAGGTCACATGCTTAAGTCCTGGGGGATAGGACTCCAGCCTATCTTCTTGGGGAGGGGGAACACGATGACACCACTCAGCCCCTAATAGCCGGTAGGCACTGCATCATGGGCTCTTCCTGACTGCTCCTGTACCAGCCTACCCAATGCCAGAGGAACTTGAAGGTTCCAGGAAACAACGCGCCCCTCATTTCACAATCCTTACCATGCTCTACGCAGACCAACTCTTTCTGGACTAACACTAGCAAGGAGGACAACACCTGGAGCACAGAGGCACGGGGCTTGAAAAGCTGCTCACATGCCACAGGGACAGCTGCCCAGTGTCCTGGTGGGTTTGGCGGGGGGGGGGGGGGGGTAGGAAGAAAAGCACAAATCCCAGGGGATGGTGGGGAGGGAGGGGTTCCTTCACGCTCTCAGGTGAGCCACTGATTCCACCGTTCAGCTTGGTTTCTCTGGCCTCAGCAGACTCCACACCCTGGGTCTTCAGGCGAAACCAGAGGCCTTTCCAGAAACATCTAGCCATCTGTTGGTTTGCAGGATAGCAGAATGCCCAAGAGCACAGGCACGAGAGCCAATGCTGCCAGGGTCCCGGGCTAGGCTCTGGGTCTGAAACTCAGATCACCATCTTAGCAAGTGACCTTGAACAAGTTCCTGGCCCACAGGAACGGGAATGAAGATGGGGAAAGAGCACAGTCCTAGAGGTAGCACTGAACATGGCTTGGAGAGAGGTCATGCACTCTAAACTGTAAAACAAATCTTCCCCAAGCATTACATGCCCACTACATGCTGTCTGCGGGGAACCCACTTAAAGTATAAAAATACAAATAGGTTAGATGGACTTCAATCAAGTGAGAGTCTGCCTTCAGCTCAGGTCATGATCCCAGGGTCCTGAGATCAAGTTCCGCATCAGACTCCCTGCTAAGCAGGGAGACTGCTTCTCCCTCTGACCCTCCTCCGACTCGTGCTCTCTTTCTCACAATCTATCTTTCTCTCTCTCTCTCTCAAATAAACAAATAAAATCTTGAAAAAAAAATACAAATAGGTTAAAGGTAAAAGATGGAAAAAGATAAATTATGGAAATACTACTCAAAGGAAAGTTGTGACAGTTACATTAGTATCAAAGTTTAAAGAAGGAATATCATCAGGGATAAAGAAGGCCATTTCATAACGATAAAGAGACACAACTGACCCGTTTCTGCATCCCGAAACAGCGCTTCATTTGTGAGGCAAAAATTAATGAAAATGTGAGGAGAAATGGACAAATCTACAATTATAGTTGGAAATTCCGACTCTGTTCTTAGTAACTGCTAGAGCAAACAGACGGAAACTCAGAGAGGACTGGACCACAACGTCGCTGACAGGGCACCATCACAACACAACACTAGCTCCTCACGTGGTTTCGAAAGTGCACACGGAAAACCTGACGAGATGGCCCAGCTCTGGGGCCATAAAACAAGTCTCAGTAAATTTAAGAGACAAGTCAAAGATACAAGCATGTTCTCAGACGAAATTGAAATTAGATATCAAAAACAGAAAGACAGCTGGAAGACTGATAATACAGATAATACACCTCAGGGGTCAGAGAGAAAATGAGAGCAGAAATCAGAAGGCACTGCTGACCTATCAAGATAGGCAGTATGTGGAGATCTGTAGCATCGAATGCCCATGCTAGGAAGGGAGGGATCAACTCCACGAGCTCAGGTTTCACCTTAAGCAACTATAAAAAAAGAATAAATTATACCCAAAATAAGTAGGAAAAAAAATAACAAAAGCAAAAAAATTAGAAGAAAAAAAAAGAAACTAAAATCTGATTCTCTGAGACAATAACATTGACAAACCTCCAGCTGAACTGATCAGGAAAAATAAAGAGAGAAAGAAAACACAAATTAATAATACCAAGAAAGTGAGAAGGGATTAACTACAGACCAAACAGATAGTAAATGGACAATAAGGGAATATGACAAACAATTTTAGGCCGATAAATCTGACAATTTAGATGAAATAAACAAATGCCTTCAAAGACCAATACTAGGGAAATCACTCAAGAGCGAGCGCAGGACCACTCATCCTCACGACCCCTGAACCCCTCGGGGAGCCTCCCTGAGCCACAGAAGGCAGGAGCTGGAGCTCCAGGGGGCCGGCGCGTTAGAGCAAAAGCACACCTGTCGGAAGCTCCCGGCTGCATGCCAACAGAAATGCACCTGGTGATCCAAGAAGGCAAAGGAAACTCCCAGAAGGAAATTGGGTAGCTGGAAAAGCGGGTGGGCAGCCGGAGACAGGAAGTAATAGTGCCCAGAGGATGCTTGTCCGAGACTCCTCTTCCCAGGGGCCCCAGCTGCTGGACAGCGTGAGTCCCCCTGGCCAGGGCAAGGCCGGACACCTGGACTGGCAGCCCCACAGAAGTGAATCTAACGGGTAAGAGGTCACTCCCCAGAGGGAAGCTGCCAGGCTGGTACCAGAGTAGCTGAGGAGCTGAGCAGCAGACGCCACAGAGAACCATGGGGGAGTGGGGATCAGACCGTGGCCAGACCACAGGATCCTTCCAGCTGCCCACCTTCCCACCACAGGATCCCACCAATGTGGCTCCAGCTGGCCTGTGACGGCATGTTGGCGGGCCTGGCCATGAGTTCCACGAAAACCAACAAGACACATCTGTCCCTTGGCACCACGGCACTGGCATGGGAGGGAGCGCTGGGCAGGGAGGCCTGAGCCCTGTCCACCCGGCAAGGCCACAGTGAGCTGGATGGCCCTGGGGCAGCCCCTGTGACATTCCTGGGCTGGAAAAACTCACCGAAGTTTCCGGGGGTCCCCATGGGGCAGACACCACAGGAAAGACGGCTCGGCGGCCCCCAGCAGCACTCCCAGCCTCACACACCCGAGGGGCCCTGAATAGCCAGGCTCAAGGCCCGTGAACTTCCTGTGCCTTCCCTTTTGGGGGCTCCCTCAACCCCAGAGGCACCCTTCCTGGGCCCCTGGAGGGCAGTCCCCACCCCTCTCACACACTGGTCCGGCCACCCTGCTGTCTGACACATCCACCTGCTTGATTTTCTGCTGTCTGCCGCGGCCACCACAGGCCGGATGCAAGCTACCGCCCACTTGCCTGGCTGGTCCCTGAGGCTGGGGCACAGAGTCATCGCGCAACGACGACGCACTGAAAGGAACGACCTTCTGAAAAGTTGTCCTAAATCCACCTCAGAAATCACTTCAAAAGGCAACTGCAAGAGCAGCAGTGCTCAGCCTTCTGGAGGTTCTAGAAGAGAAGTTCAGGGTCACATCTGACATCAAAGGTCTGGTGAATCCAGGAGCGGGTGGGGCTGCAGGAGGCTCGCGGCCTCAGTGCGGGTCGGGCCTGCATGAGGAGGGCAGAGTCCTGGGTCGCCCAGAGCCCCTCCGCCCTCAGGACATCCAGGCTAAGTAAGGAACGGCTGTAGCCTCAGGCGGGTGCTGGGACTCAGTGCAGAAAACCAAGGCCTCCAGGCCCATCTCACAGATGTGAAGTCCATTATACTCCCTGAGAAGAAAGCTCAGTGCCTCCATCCCACCACGAAAGCGAAACCTCTCCTCCCTGGTCTCAGAGGAGAGCCCACCAAAACTGTCTCACCTGTGCAGCCATATTCCTTCCCTCTTCTTCCCAGGGCCACGGGCATGTCTTTAGGTGGAAGGTTTCTGAACAACCCAATGCGATATTCACAATATAAAAACAGATTGGGAATTTACTATTTAAATAAAAGAAAATTCAAGCACAATATAGTTCCTTTGATCTTGATGTAAACATCTAATGACATTTGACTAACCAACAGATTATCGCTTTTCTAAGAAAACCCAGAGCAACAGTACTAAGATCTCCAAAATTCCAGGAGCCTCAGGTTTCTGAAACCCTATTCTCGAGGAACAGTTGGAACTAGAATGTGTATGTCTCTAAAGTATATACTTGGAATAAAATTAAACAAACGCCGAACATATTATGATGAGACACAACTGCTTTTATGACTGCATTCTTTCCTGATTTATGACATGATTTAAGACCACATTTGGAAGGGTGAGCAGAAGACTCTGGAATTCTGACTCATGGCACCTTTAGAACGATGGGCCTGGGCACTCCACGCACTGGGAAGTCTTTGACACGGAGCGCATATTTATATAAAAGACATCTCTTTCTTTATTTGTATTTCTGCCCCACATGAAATAAATGGAAGTAAATGCGTCACTACAGCGTAAGTGTGTGCTAGTATTTCCTTCACCAAGTATCAGAATCTAGGATTACCTACAGTTCTTCCCTCCTGCAGCTGCCCTTGAAAATTGTAGTTGACCTAATTTCACAGAACAAGCCATAAACCTTCTAAAGAGTCAAAGTCTTCGAAACTGTAAATCCTTAAAGGAACGTTCTTTTAAAAATCATATTAGGTGACCGCAAAGAAATGCGGCCGTGCAGAGATGACATGTCTCCTCACTTGCCACAATCCTCTGCACCCCGTCACATGTGTCACCTGGGCAAAGAATGACCACAGCTCAAAGTCCGAGCTCCTCCCCACCATGGCCGCAGCCTGCCAGGCTGGTGGGAGCACAGCAAGCTGTTCGAGAGCAAACACAGAGCCAGGAGCCGCACGGCACGGCTCAGACCACAGCACCCCAACGCGGGATGGAGGGCACACACCATCAGCCGGAGTCGGGAATGAAGCCAAGAGGCCCCTCTCATAGTCTCCACTCCACACCAGCCCAGAGACGTCAGCCAGGACGACACAGCTAGAAGAAGTGAACGGCACGAGGACCAGAGAGGACAAAGATACTGCATTATTTACAGATGGTATAGAAAACCCCAAACAAGGCACAGCCACTATCAACGTTCCTATGGGAACTTCACAAGATCGCTGGGCCCAAGGTCAATGTACAAAAATCTACTGTATTTTTACAGACCAGCCAAAAAAGAGAGAGAGAGAGAGAGAGAGAGAGAGAGAAGCTTTGAAAAAAGATACCATTTACAGTAGCATCCAGGATTGGCAAATGACCAGGTGTAGCTCTGCCCGAGGACTTATGAGAACTTTGGAAATTAAAGGGGGGAACACCAGCAGTCAGATTTAAGATCTAAGCAAACAGGACAGCATACCCTGCACCCAGAGTAAGTGATCCTCAGTGAGATCTCAGTCACCCTCCAGCCAGAACTTGCTTGAAGATTGACAAGTATTTTGTACATTTTACATGGAAGTACAAAGGACCTGGAACAGCAATCTCGAGGAAAAACAGACACGGAAGACTTATACTACTAAATACCAAGATGTATTATAAACCTATGTAATTTAGAGGCTGGCAGAAGAATGGGCACCATAAGGAACAAAACACTCTAGAGGGAGGCCAACACAAATACAGTAACATCCACAGGGAGAGGGGGTCTCTCAGGGAATAGTGCTTGGGCCACAGCAATCTACATGGAAACAGACATGAGCCTGGACCCAGGCAGCACCTCGCCATGGAAAATGGCATGAGATGGAGCACAGAATCAAGGTCAAACAAGGAAGACGAGTCTGAAAGACAACAAAAGCATAGATCTGCAGGCAGGCAAAGATACCTTAAATTGATTTAAAAACAACAGTGTTTAAGAAACTGACAATGAAGGAAAGAAAATACCTTTTACTGCATCAAAATTAAGAATTTTCACGTGTCCAAAGACCAGCAGAGGAAAGAAAAGGCAACCCAGACAGAGAGCAGAAGAGAATCTGCCCAACACACACCCAACGAAGGGCTGCTGTCCAGGATATAGAAATAATTCGTTTAAATCATTAAAAGAAAGGCAGACAACCCAAATAAAAAATGGGCAAGAAATGTGAACAGACACTTTTCTTTTTTTAACAAAAGACGATCCCAAGTGGTCAATCAACATACGAAGAAGCACTCGGCATCAATGATCTCAGGGCATCACACATTAAAACCACAAGGACACTCTACAGATGGCTGAAACTTAAAAGGCGTGCAGAACTAAGCATTGGCAAGGCCGTGGAAGGACTGGAACTCGCATGCTCTCCCAGGAGGGAAAGTGCTTAGTGACATGTACCAAGGCCAGACCTTCGCAAGCCTGTTACCCAGCAAAGCCACTCCCAGGCACATACACAACAGAAACATGTACAAGAACGACAAGGCAGCCTTATCCATGAGAGCCAAAGCCTGGAAACCTCCCACAGGCCCATCAACAGTGGAATGTATGGACAAATGGTGGCACAGACTTATCAGAACAAATAGCATGCACAACATGGACATATCACATGATCGACGCTGGGCAAAGAGCAGACAGACACACCAGAGAACACGCTGTGTGTACACGCAGCATGTGTACACGCGGTACACACAGTTCAGAAGCAGGCAGAACGACTCTGTGATGTTAGAAGACAGGACATTTGCACTTCAGAATGAGTGGTAGGGAAGCAGGCAGAAGGAGGAAAACAGGGCTTACAGAGTGTGAGTCACGTTCTGTTTCCTGATCCAAGTGAAGACTGGTGAGAGGGTTTACTCTGGAAACTCACTCACCCACTCTGGAACCCTTCTGGCCCAGAGACAGAGGGAGAATGTACTCAAAGGCCATCTTGCAAAGAAAGATCCAAACTAATACCTACCTGGTGGGTCCATTCCCCTTATACTATATTACTATATTACTATATTACTACGATCTGCACATACACAGGAAGTATTTGCCAAATTACCCCTCCTGAGACAGTTACACCTCCAGAAATAGGACAGGACTCATCCTGTGTCCGTGACGACACAAACATGGCGACTCGAACTCACAGAATGGGTGGAAGTCCCAAGGAGGACCCAGGTCAGGGTATCAGACAGAAAAAAATACCCATGAAATAACTGTTAATGTAAATATTTTCGAATAAATACGTAATTTGAGCTTAATTAAAATTATTTTAAATTTTAATAAATTTTAATCAAAAAACCAGCTCTTGATGGAGGGATTTTTTTTCCCCAAGTCTTATTTATATGGCAAGCTTTATTAACAAGCATTATTTTCTTCAGCAAACATCTTTAATGAAATATAGGCTGGAGGTTCAAGCAATTACATTCTGGAAGAGCGCTGTTTTAGGACAGACGGTCATGTAGAAGACTTGAGGTTTTTTCCCCACAATTTGTTGGGACTGATTTATTTTTTAGCTTCAGAACAGCCTCTACACGTGAAAGTAATAAAACACCATCTCAGTGTGTTCTAAGAGGAGTAACATATGAAGTATTTCATAAAATCTGAGTAATGCAGGCTCTACCGAGCAGAGCCCAGATCCTTCCACCTACTCAGGAGGCCACAGGCAGACGGTGGAGGGTAAAGGGATAAAGGCACCAGCATGGGCATCGAGCAGCAAGTCGATGGGGTGCTCCCCCCAAACACACACTCGAGCACACGCTCACACACACACCAAAACACCTGCACACACAAGCACACAAACACACTTGCACATGCACATACATGAATACGCCTGCACACATGCGGGCTCAGAAGCACACGTGTGCACACATACACACTTGCGCACACACAAGCACACACAGGAACAACTGGTTGTCAGGAACAAAAGAAAACGGCCTCCCAGCCCTCCGGATCCTTTTTCCAGACGGCTACATCTAGCTACCGATAAATAACCATATCTTAGTTTTAACATGTATAAACTGCTTGATAAAATAAACTCTTTAGATTAAGGGTTCAAATGGATAACACACCCAGATAAAACAATACTGGTCTCCGTTATCTGCTAAATAAAATAACTTCAGTGGCAAAGACTCTGGCTGGCCGGCCGGCAGGGAGCCCCAAGAAAACTTGATGGATCATTAAGCAACAAGACAGCCCTGGCCAGGGGCAACCCAGGCAGAGGGCTGCAACCCCCTGAAGGAGAACAGGACTCCGAGCAGGACCCGGGATGCCCCCAGGCAGGCCACATGCAGCCCAGTAATCTTCCCACAGCTCCCAACATAAACATAAGTACACAGCACTTCACCAGCTAGAAGCTAGGAACCTGCCCTCCCAGGAGAAGGAGAAACAGCTCGGTGACAGGAGACACCTCCACCTCCTAGTCAACTCCCATTAATAAAGGTTAAACCTCTTCCTGACCCTGTGCTCAACCACAAGGAAACCACCGTGGTACAAAAGTGGTACAAGGTCCCTGGGGTTCCCCAGGACTTCCACGGGGGGTGGGAGAAGTCCACACTCTTTTCATGGTAACAATAAGATGCTATTCGCCTTTCTCACCCTTGTTCCCTCATGGGTGAACCGTGGAGTCTTCCAGAAATCATGATAGATTAAATGTGAGAGGCAGACAGGAGAATCCAGCTGTGTTCCACCAAGCTAGACGTCATAGAAACAGGCAAAAATGCTAAAGGATGCCTCTCTTCTCCCTCCTTTCTTTGTTTTACATAATAAACAGTTTTCATAAAAAAAAAAATACACTGCCATATTACTATGTGATCCATTTAGTTTTAAATGGATATTTTTGTAATTTCTGTGTTAGTTTCCGATGTGGTAAGTACCCATAGACATAAGCCATTTAAACAACCGCTCTCTGGGGTCCGGTCTGATTTTCAAGAACATAAAGGGATCCTGACACCAGAGTTTGAGAATCGTGGCATGCAGATGTATCCCCAATAGTCCCCCTTAGGAGACAGAGTTTGGGATGTCCGAGTATAGATACAAGAGACAGGAGTCGGCAGAGGTGAAAGCACTCCCTGGGAGGAATTAGAGGACCAGTGATGAGGGCACGGGAGGGGATCGTGCACTGACCTACAAGCCGAAGCAGACTCCCACCTGCTGTGTACCACCACACGGCTCCGTGGAAGTGGCCTCTGTGGGGCAGACTGACCTGCTTGCCAGGTCTCGACAGGCTCCACCAGCTGCCTCACCGGCTTCCTTCTGGACAGTGAGTGGGGTCCCCAAGAGGACAGCAGGGTGAAGGGGCAGGGCCACTGCCGCCTAAGGAAAGAGGGACACAGACATTCCACCTGCCACCAAAAGCCGGCCTCTCCTTTACTATGTCTCAGTATCTGGTGGTGCACATTCCTCCCCCGCTGGGTGACGTGGGGCTGTCACAGGTCCCCACGAACCTGAGACAGGGTTCCTGGGAAGGCAGCATATGCTGCTTGCCACAGGGAGGACTCTGTACCCAGAGTGGGTTTTCCCAAACCCCAAATTCTCTGGACTCCATGCGAGTGAACCCCTGTGAGTCAGGCACTACTGTGTGAAAGGGCAGAGGGGATCCAGTCACCCTGATGTTTCCCCAACTCCAGCTACCTGAGTCAGCAGCACCAGCCGACCCAACGAGCAGAACCCAGGACCCATGGACAATGCTGGGTACCTCTGTTGCTGGGTCCTTGTCCAGTATCAGGAGCACCAGCCAGAATCAGAGGGAAACCGGAACTGGGAGCCCCGGCTACCAGCTGTCTCCCCTGGCTGCCAGCGGAGGGGAGTGTCAGGCACAGACTAACTCCTGGTCCAGACACATGTGTATTGGGACCAAAGCTCGGCCATATGTAGGCTGGAGGGAAAAGCAGCGACCCGTAGGAGCACTGCCATCAGACCCACGAGGGGCCCACACTGGTGGCTGTGATCGGTGCCCCCACCTCTCATGGTGACCCCACAGCAAGCGCCTCCGGGCCTGCTCTGGCCCCAGAACCATGACCATCAGTGCAGAGGTGGGGGCTGCAAGTTCCCACTTTTCAAACTCACTTACTGTTGAAATTGTCCATTTACAAGGAGTATTTTTGTTAAAAGGAGAAAAGTGCTATTTTTATTTAAAAGTTCAGAAAAAGCATTGCAGACAATCAAGACGTGGAATTAACAGTCAACCTCTGCCCTCCTTCTGATGCCCACCTTCCCAGCACATGCTCGGGGACAGTCATCCACCCTTCCCATTGCCTGCAGGTGCTTCCATGGAACACACAGAGGGCCATGGTTACCCTTGGACAAAAACCCACCCAAGCAATGAACTCAAAGGAAGAGGATGTCACGGTGGACAGAGGGCAAACATGCTCATGTGCCATCTGTCCCTCCAGCACGGACGTCCCACGTCCCCCCCCGGACAGAGAGTCTCAGGGCTGCCATGTCTGGGACTGCCACTGCTTTTTCCTGGGAAACAGCATGGCTGGCCATGCACTTAGCCAGACAAGTTCACGCTTCTACCCTAGACACCTGTTACTGGCAGGTTCCCGGGTGTAGAATCCTTATCTTCCCAAAGGGCCACATGGGGAAAGGGACTCTACGATTCACATGACCCTAAAGCACTTGACTGACAACAGGGGATGAGGGGGAAAGGAGAAAACCCCATATTCTGGGAAAGTCCGAACTAGAACAGAACCCCGGCCCCACTAGGTCAGGTGCCCAAGGCAGAAGCCCAGGTGTCCTGGCACAGCCCTCTTCGGGTGACACCATGCCCAGCGGCCCACAGCGCTCCTCATGGACAGCTGCCGGACACCCGGGGGACGGCAGGGCGGGGGCCAGGTGACAGCCATGATACTCGGGCTCTTCCCTCTCCTTGCGACCAATCTCTGCATCACCCATGCTCTCCTTCTTGCAAGGTATCAGTTCAAAGTCATCCTCGGGATGCATTACAGACAGCTAAATAAATCATTAGAGTGGCCACAAGTGTCAACACAGTGCTATCTCCTAATTGGATGGCTGACAGCAGCTGTAGTAGGGACCTGGCTCCACCTCCCCACTCAGGAAAAGCCACGATCCACAGCAGGGCCTCCCACACAGCCTGCAATAGCCGGGCCCTCAGCCCAGGGAACCTCGTCCATGCCTACGTCTGCCTGAGCCCATGCCCACCCCGACCACCAAGGCCCTGTATAGGTGTATGCACAGGATAGCCCCACACACTCACACTTGCACTCATTGACCGCAGCAGACGCCATGCCATTCCCACAGGCTTCAATAGCCCTCAAGCAGGGCAGGCAAATTCTGGGCAACGGTACTCCACGCCACAGCCCCAGGAAGGCACTGCCTGGCCCCAGCCCCCTTGGCAGAATCCCCTAGATGACACTCTACCTGTCACCACCCAGGGAACAGGAGATGCACAATGGGGACTGCCCTGGCCCCAAACCTGCATCCTCTGCTGTCAGTAATGTGGCACTTCCCCAGCACAGCCTGACAGACCATACCTGGGGGACTGTCAAAAAAACAGCAGGCTGGGCTGGGATGGGCATCCCTGGGGGGTGTCGATCAAGGGTGCAAGTATCCCATTACGGGATGGATAGGCTGAGCCTGATGCACAGCACAGGCACAACATGTTGTGACACTGGATTGGGCACCAGAAGTGGCTGAGTGCGGACCCCAAGTGCTGGCAGGGGGAAGGGAGGTCTGTGGGGATTGAGTTTACTGTGGGAGCCTTTCACGACTGGTGTCACATCAGTGCACTTCAAATATACCAAGTCCTGTTTGTCAGTGATGCCTCCATGTACCTGGAGAGCCCAGGAAAGAGCACAGGGTACCACACCACTGTCACAAATGTGACAGTGCACACTTGTGGCTGGGTGGGGCGGTCCCTATGGAACCCTGTTCCATGAATAAGCCCAAGGCAGAAGGATCCCACACAACAGAGTGCGGCCGCACCAGCGCCTCACAGACCAGGGCCTTGAGAGAGAAGGGAAGTCACTCCATATCAGCTGGCCCCTCTGGGATGGGGACCACCGCCTCACAGCCCCAAGCAGCCGGGGCTCAGCCACCAGACCTGACTCCATGCCTTTTAGCACTCCCAGGACCAAGGACAGACCCTCCTGCCTGCCAATGCAGAGCAGAGCATGGCACCACCTCCTAAGGACAGCCTGGGCTACGCAGCCTCGGTGCCACTTAACCACAGCCCAGGTGACAGCAGGCTCAGATGCTAGCGAGTCTTCTTCTAAATGTCCCTTCATTCCCCCTCTGTCTCTGGCCTCATCTCTGAAAGCAGTCGCCTTCAGCACAGACCATGCCAGCCTGGGAAATCCTCCCCTGACAGCTCTGCCTGGCCTGCGTCTGCCCCATCAGCATCGATTTGACGCCAGCTGCCAAGTGCAGGGTCCTATTCACATGCCAATGCCAGAGGACTGGCCCCAGGGGTCCCAACCACCTGGCCAGCTGGTCTTGGGGCCCACGGCAGGTGGGGGAGCCCAGGAGAGACACGAGCAGGCCACATCCAGGGAAAAAGAGAAGACACGGTGACATCAGGTATGTTGGCAATTATCAACAGACAACAAGTCCTCAAACCCTTCTCACCTCCGCCAGTGCCCGCACCGTCCTGGACCTGCCCACCCTGACTCCGGGCTGCCTCTGCAGGCCTCCACGCACTTTCTAAAGTTCAGTGCCAGCCCCTCCCCTGCACCCCCGTACCCCCAGGGCATCATTCAGGGCCCTGTGCCTTGCGGCCCGAGCCAGCCTGATGCCCAGCAGGTGCAGGCAGTCCTGACTCCGCTAGCCTTCTTCTCCATCCACAGCACTCTCCCTCCTCTGCTCAGTCCCTGAGGCCACATGCTGCCCTGCCCCAGGGCCCTCTGGCCTCTGACCTATAAGCTGGTGCCGCCTTGGCATCAGTCTTAAGGAAGGAGGGAGGATGGGATCATGGCTGTGAGCAAAGTTCAGCACCTGAACCAAGGCACTGACAGTTGAGGGGCACGGGGGACTCAGCTGGTTGCCAGGCAACTGGGGTGGGAAAGGAGTTCAGACCAGAGGCTCCCATCTGGCAGGTGTACAGCGGGGAGACCAGCTACAAAACAGGAGACATGGGGTCAGGGAGGCGGCCCGTGAGCCACGTCATTTAGGGGAAGGGAATGACACGGTCAGGCTGGAGAACGTGGTGCCCAGGAGTGGGAAGGAACGTGCTGCAGAAGGCCCATGCTCCACCTGCTCGGGGACATGCCCCAGAGGCCCCTGGAAGTCACTGTGTGCACACACTCGCACACACATGTGTACGGTTGACACGCCACATACCTCATGCTAACACGGAGTACACAGCAGGTTACATGCACTTCCTATCTACCATATGCTAACACACAGTCCTGACATGTACACGTGTCTTATATATTTGCATATATGCATAATTACTGTATACACAAACATTTGTCTCTTCCCATCTTTTACTTCACAGTTGGCAAATGACAGGACAGTAAGAGCCACCCATCTTTAAAAACACTCATGGAACTGATGTCTACTGTGTCCTGAGATTTGGTTTTATAAGACAAGAAAGTTCTGGAGGTTGGTCATACAACAATGCAAATGCACTTGGCATGACTGAGCTGGACACGTAACGTGGTTAGGACAGCAAATCTGAGGTCATGTGCTTCCTGCCACCATGACAAGCAAAGATTTTTTTTTGAGAGCTAGCTATACAAACACAGAAATTCAATGAACTGCCCACACGGTTTATTGCATGGCCTATTACCCTTCTTTGTCCCCAGTTTCACAGAAGCAAGTGCCAAGAGGGCATCCCTCTCCACGCAGGCCTGCGATCCATCAGAAAAATAAGGACAAGTGGCAGTCACATTCCCAGGGCATGGTGGGCCCTCGCCATGGAACAAGAGCCCCCGCCCACAGGACCTGCAGGTCACATGTGTCCGGTCAGCTAAGACATTGAGTGGGAGCAATGACACCGAGCCCCCAGCCACCCCCACATGCACCAGGACGCGTAGAGTGTGCTGGTGGGGAGTGAGCTGTCAGTAGACATGTGACTCACATGCCTGCTCTGAGGACAACACAGTCTAGGGACTCAGAGTAAGGGCGCTGCCCCTCTCCCCACACCAGCAGGCACACCGTGGGCTGGCCAGCGGGGCTGGGTCTCAGCGTATTCTAGAAGTGTAATTTACAATTCAGCAATCCCCTTTCTTTTTATGCAGTCAGGACCACACAAACATGCCTCTTTGTTGTCTCTAACTACATCTGCATGCGGAAAACGTTAACTTCTGGGGAATGGAAACCCATTTTTCAAATGCAAAAGGAAAAAGAAAAGAGAGAAGGTACATTTGATTCTCATGCAGAAAACGTAAATGAAAGTTGATTTCATTTCTTCACCCCGAGCTGGTAAATGACGATTGTAACTTGTCCCCGGTGGTTTCAAAATTACTAGCTATGTCGTGGGACGGCGCTATGGGAATGAGCCCATCTTGGAACGGATGCGTGTCACTCGCTTGAACCCTGCCAGCACTCCGCACTCAGAGAGCCTCACCAGTGACATGACAGTTGCCCTGGGTGAGACACCCTGGAAAGGGCGTCACGAAGCCACCACCCCAGTTCCCTGTGACACACACGCTCTCTCAGCTGAGACCGGCTCCCTCGGCTCTGCAGGCAGCTCCCTGGGCAAACCTGGGTGACGCACAGCTCACACGTCCTGCGGGGCGACAGACTAGGAATTCACCTGAGGTCCCCCGGATCTCTGCGCTCCCCGTGGCAATCAACCACGGCTCAGAATCACACCAACAGGAGCTGGTTTCCCAAGCTAGGCAGGGCACGCACCCACGTTAACAGATTAAAATTAGGCACCCTCATTATTAAACTGTCACTGTAAGAGCCGGAAATACCATTTTTTTAAATGAATAGAAGAATTAATGGATTTTTTTTTTATTTGCCTGCCTTTGTGACACCCAGCCTGTCTCTTCTTATCAAGGCACTCATCAAACATGCTTCTGCCACATATGCACATTAAATCAATAGTACTTTCCCCAATTATAGTAACTGCTTATGTGTGTCGCTGATCTATTCTCCCAGTTTAGTTCCCTTAACATTGATGATCTTGCAAATGCTTTAATAAGACACACTCCCAGGCCATACAAGAGAAATACTTCCCCTTCTGACGTGTAACCACAGAGCTAACCCGTAGGGGCCTCCATTGGCCATCCCGGCATTGGCAACAGGGCTCTCATCTCTAGGGGACCAAGAGGGGCTTTTGCCAAGAGGGCCATGGGCAGGGGGTCTCCCAGACTCCCCCCAAGTCCTCCGCAATGGGGAGAACCGGTGTTCCCCTGGGCAGGTCCAGGCCAGGAGAAGCCATCACTCCCTACCCCGAGGGAGCTTTCTGAGACAATTTACATTTTATCTAAAAACACAACTGAAATGTCCATTCTGCCATGTAACACAACCGTGTTCTCTGCTCACTGATTTTCCTACTGTAGCATCATACGTGACTGTCCAGCTCACTGGTTTCACACCAGCCTTCCAGTGCCCACAAGACACACCCACTGCCTGTAGCCATCCCTCATCCTCGTGCCCTAGGCCCACCTCATGGCACGCCCTCAGTGTCCTCACCAGCCGGGAGGCCCCGTGCTGCTCCTGGCTTCTGCGTCTTCCAGAAAAGGGCACGGTCACTAAATAGCCCCGTCCTTCACACTCCAACTCAGAGGTCTCTGAGCCTGGGATCCGAAAGGAGGAGAACACTACTGGCTGCTGGGAGAGTGAGCCGGGCTTGTAGAACAGGCCTGATGAAGCTGGGCTGGGCAGTGACAGGGAGAGAGGTTGGGGGCCAGAACAGCTACTCCAGACCCGGCCCCTCTGAGCAGCAAGGACATAGTCCCCAGTGAAGCAACAAACAAAAGTTCATTCTCCCAATCCAACATGCTCCAAGTTTGCCTTATAACTACAAAGTATTCCTTTCTGTCCCAAGTAAAGCAGAATTGCAAGGACGGGGACCAACCAGGGTTCCACTATCCACTGCCATGCCTCCCCCAAGTGCCCCGAGCCGGCTGTGGCACTCCCACAATACCAGCCAGCACAGAGGACAGTCCTGGACACCAGGAAATGGAGGAAAAGGGCCAGGCCAGGGGAACAGGAATGCAAAGTGAGGCTCAGGCCACACACGCTTGCAGAGAGCAGAGGATGGCCTTCTCCCAAGGAGGAACAGAGGCCAGCAGGGGAGGAAAGAAGCTGGGAACGGGACCCCTGGCTGAGAAGGGCCGCGGGAAGATGAAGAGACTCAGAGCACCCCCTCCCCCAGTGTGACAAGGCCAGGAGACACTCCCAGCCCCTTATGGCTGGTGCCCACCCGGAACACAGACCCTGACAGAGCAGCTGGGCCCAGGGACCAGAGATGGGAATGTGGGTGCCCAGAGCACGTTGGTGGGGGGACCTCCCGTGGGAAGAGGCTCTTCTTCACACTCTCTCACACAGGCCCAAGGGCCCCTCCTGCTGTGGAAGGAAGCCCCCTCCCAGCCCCCTGGGAAAAAAAAAAAAGCTCTACTCCAGGCCTTCGGGAGAAAGCCTGAGCCTCTGCTTCCTTGAGCCTGAGGCCTCCCAACCTCATTCACGCCATGGCAAGCAAAGAAAAGGATCTTCAAGCAGCTGGGGGCCACTCAAAGCAGCAGGCAGGAGAGTAAGAACCCAAGGAACACGGCTCCAGCTGTGAGCGCAGCACAGGGAGCCCAGCCCTAGGAGGAAGGACCTGGAAGGCAGAGATGGGCTGTGGGAAGGGGCGGCCATACAAACCATCTGCTTCCTTATGTCTCGACCTTAAGCCCATGGGAAGGAGCCCTGCAACTCAGGGGCAGCACAATTCAGCAGTGGGGCCAAGGTTGGCAGCAGCAACACACACACACCTGGCCTCACTCTAGCCATTTCTGGCCCCGGGCACTTCCAGAGGACAGGGTGACAACAGCAAGACTCAGAGCCCCTGTGGCCTCCTCATCTGTTTCTCATCACAAGGCAGGAAAAGGACAGAGTCCAGGAGAAACGATGGTCAGGCTCAGGGACGACAAGGACATCATGACTACACCTTCGGCCACCAGCAAATCGAAAGGGAGCCATCCAGCCATCCAAAAGAGGTGGTCCCCTATCGCTGTCCTGGAAGCCAACACAAGCCCCTGACTGCAGACACACATGATGGCCCAGCGGGAAAGCCCGGGAAACAGGGTGGAAGCTGGTCCACGCAGCCAGGCAAAGGGCACGGACGGCAGAATCTGAGGAAGGGAAGCTGGACGGAGCCCTACAGCCCCCAGAGGCAAGGCAAGGGACCCGAGTTTTATACTAGACAATGGGAAGCCATGGTCCCCAGGACAGGTGCGCCATGACTAGGAGACAGGGAAGGCTGATGTAGTCAGGATGCAGGCAAAAGACGAAGACTGGAGGCAGGGTCCCAGGAAGGAAGCTTCAAGGATGAGGGTCAAGGCTACTGGCACGGAGAGCCAAATGCCATTGAGAATAGGGAGCCAGGGGCATGGTAATGACAGGAGAGAGACCATAGGTGAGAGGGCCACCGTCAGAGCCAGGCAAGGTCCTAGCTCAAAGAGGAACATGGGGCTCAGGCCCAATGCCACTCCTAAGGTCTCGTTGGCTGGCGGGCTGATGGGGACCAAGGAGCGTGGCCCCCGGGAGCAGGTCATGTCCCATGGCGGCAGGGGCAGCTGGAGGCCTTGGGAGCTGGGGGACCAGCTGGGTGTCGGGCAGGAGCCCTCCACAGGAGCTGCATGGGTTACTCCGACCACGTCCAAGCCGGACACGGAGCAGCCCCACACCACAGAAGTGAGGGATCCAGCACCTCGGTGCCATGAGCACACCATCTCCACGGGCGCCAGCTGCACCTCCTTAAGAAACACCCATAGAGTCCAGGCAAGAGAGAAGCTCAGCCCGGGAGCCAGCAGGCAAGGCTGGCCTCAGCGGTCCTGGCCCAGCTGGACCAGGGCCCCACTGATGGGACGGAAACCCGAATGCCTCCAGGCAGGACGCAAGCAGGCGGGGCCCCGAGGAGGGAAGGTGGCCACAGCACTCACAGCTGGGGAAGTGGGAGAGGATTGCACGACGTGGAGGGAGAATTTCATCACCCAACCGCCGCCAAAGCACCTCAGTCCAAAAACTGCCATTCCTCATTTAGTGATGGGTGGACCAGGGCAAGCGGCTCAGTCTGCAGGAAGCACAAGAGAGGAGCCAGACTCTCACACTTAACCCGCACTCCCATGTGTGTTCATGCCCATCCATACACAGGTACACGTGTGTCTCTGTGCACATGCACACATGTACGTCCCTGTGCGCACAAACACATGTGTATGTGTGCGTGTACACACAGCATGCCTGTGTGTGCGTATGTACATGTGTCTCTGTGTGCACACAGGTACACGTGACTGAGTGCATGTGTACACATGTCCATGTATCTAGGTGTGTACATGTGTGTTGTGTGTAAATGTGTGCACATGCATGTCTGTGTGCATGCACACACGTACACAGGTCTGTGTGTGCATAGACATGAACACTTATGTATGTGCGCATGTGCACATGTATACATACATGCATGTGTATGTGTGCCATACCTGTCAGTCACCAGAGCTGTCCATCCCAGAAATGAACTGAGAAATAAAGAGAGGGAAGACGGGGCACTGCAAGTGGCCTCCATGAGGTCACCTGCTGCAGCGGCCACCCTGCCCACAGGTACCAGGGTAGCCAAAAGCAGGGCTCCTGAGGGGTAGGAACATCTTCGACCCAGACAGACGAGAGGCCTCCCCAGCAGCAGTCCCACCACTTGCTGTCCAGCTGTGTACCTGCCCGGCCCAACCCGCAGGGCCAGTCACCACCACCACCAGCACAGAACCCAGGAGCCTCCCCCACACCTCAGGAAAACCTCCTTGCGGGAGGGATGTGCAGGGCTGAAGTTCTCTGCCTCCGGTTAAGACCCTTCCGTGCCTGGGGAGATGACCGGGCCGAGGCCCCCAGCCCACAGGGGCATCACACTGGTCCCCACAGCTTTGTGAGGTCAGGGGCACCTTGCTCTGATCATGCATAAAGAAAACAGGCCTGGCCTGTTGTGGCCATGCTGCAGCCTGTACACAGCTGCACCAGGACACGTACCTGGACCCCTTCCTAAAATGCAGAGCCCCTCACCACTCTGCTTCTCTGACCTGGCAGTGCCTCGCAAAACGAGCCCTGCACTCCCCTCTCCCAGGGGCAGACAGCCGTACTGTGCGTTCCAAGCAGCACCTAAGGAACAAGGCGTGGGCTCAAACCCAAGCTGCCCACCATTCCACCACCTGCCTCAGGGATCAGCCGGCTCAAGCATCCGCTGGAGTAAGGAAGGCGGAGAACGTTTAATAAGACCACAGTGCCCAGCACAAAAGAAGTATCGCAGGACACAGCCGGGCAGAGGTGGTTCCTGGTCACAGGAACCTAAAGAAAGTCAACGTTTCCAAGTGGCAGGTAGAAAAGCTAGGCCACTACCTCTGTGTCTCCCATGATCACAACAATCCTCCCCAGCGGAGACTCTCATGCCCACTTTGCAGCTGGGAAGACTAAGGGACAGAGAAGCTAGATATCAGACCACGGACACACTGCAGGGTTGTGAAGATGGGATTTTGCAACCCATCTACCTGATCTCAAAGCTCATTCTCCACAATGCACCCCTTGCCTGCAGAGAGGGAGACGTGTGCGGTGGGAACTTTTGGAACTGCCAGGCCAAGTGCGCTTAGTGGGCAGGACCCACGCTGTCTTCTCAGGATACTCTCAGAAGTGTCCACCTCTGTGCTGGGCAGGAGAGCTAGCAGGGGTCCAACGCCTTCCAGGGCCTCCTCAGATAACAGCCTTGGCTCTCCTGGGTCGCCTGGGAGAAATATCCAGGGAATCCCTGGGGGATCAGTCAGGAGGAAGCAGCCACAGGCCTCAGGAGACCCAGCCCCTGCCATCTCCTGACTCTACTGCCCCCACTCCAAGGGCCCCTCCCAGGGCTGTCAGCATCCAGGCCAGCTGGTAGAGGGAGAGAATGGAGGAATCTCCCTGATGAAGCTTCTAGATCACCCCATCCACCTTGCCAGCTGGCCAGCTCTAGCCACATACTACTGCCTTCCAGGGCCCGGGGTACACCTGGGAGAAAGGCACCCAGGAAGGTCAGCATGCTCAGCATTCTTTGCCACAGAAGTGAGTCCCAGTGAGTGCCTCATTTCTAGACCCTGCTGAGCCCTCTCCCCCGACGACCATGACCTCCATAGAGGGCCACTACAGGACCTCTGAGATAAAATCTGTGTTCAGTACAGCACTACGCATAGCAGTTCCCATGGAACACTGTTCTGGATCTGCAGCTAGGGCCACAGAGAGCAGAGGGCTCTGTGGAGGCTGACATGCACTAGGTCCCTCCTCAGCATCCATCCTCTCTCCATCCTTCGAATCACAGTGATTTCCACACAAGGGAAGCAGATTCCTCAAGCAGCTTCTGGAAGAGGCTGAGCCAGTTTGCATTCCATACCCTTGGCCAGTGATGGTACAGAGGTGGACAAGTGACCTCAACCATACTGAGCAGAATAAATCCAAGACTTTGCCGGGGACAAATATGCTGTCTTTCCTAATGGCATAAACCAGGGTACATGAAGTCTTGAGAGCTGGCAGGACACTCTTATGCCAGAAGCTGACTCTCCCAAACAAGGGAAGGAAACAAGCTCATCTTGATGACGTTGTGGAGGGGCTGGATCAAGCCCTGCCTGAACTATTCTCCACCTTT
This sequence comes from Neogale vison, assembly GCF_020171115.1. Classification (NCBI taxonomy): domain Eukaryota; kingdom Metazoa; phylum Chordata; class Mammalia; order Carnivora; family Mustelidae; genus Neogale; species Neogale vison. The sequence goes on from NC_058093.1 coordinate 45,939,715, forward strand.
CCTGAAAGCAAGTCAGTTAATTCCCTGCAGTACACGGTGCCCTGTGAATCCGCCACAGAGATCCCATCTGATGGACAGCTCCTAGAAATACCTTCCTGCTCTTGCTCCCAAGACTTCTTAGAGAGACTCTATAATCCCAAGAAGGACATAATCTGGTATTCCGCTTCCTAGCTCCTCCATTCACCTCCATTCACTTCCATTCACCACAGCCACCAGGTCCTACAATAAGATCATAGTTGTTCTCCTGCATTCATACCCACACAGCCACCCACGGAAGGCCATGCCCACCAGGCACCAGAAACCTAGCCTCCTGTCACCAAGCTTTTCACCAGCCTCCCCAGGAGCACTGCCCCTTCAACCCCTGCTGTGCCCCCTCAACCCCAAACCATGCACTCAGGCCACACAGGCTCCCTCGAGCCACCAGCACATGGAATGGCCTTCAGACAGCACGGCAGCCCGGTGGCAGCAGGTGAGCAAGGTTTGGTCCATATAGCTAAGGCTCCATGCTAGTGCATGACCAAGAAGGGCAAAGACAAGTGGCAAGGGAGCAAACCTGTTGCTGCACTTGCAACACGCGTCTGCGTGGTCCCGGGACAGCTCCCTCTTCCAGAACGCCAGGGAGCATCACAGACAGCAAAACTCCAGCATGAGCTGTCCATCACGCATGCTCAAGGCTCAACCTCTGGCCTGGGGACGAGTCGTACCACGGTCCAGGGCCAGGCACAGTGGGACAGCCACGGCCAGGCCCAAACCCTGTGTGCAGCTCACAGCCTGGCCTCCGGGTCCCTGCCGTGCACAGCAGTGCCCTGGGAGCTGCCGCTGTTCAGTGAGCAGTGGGCAAGGTGCTGCTGAGCAGTCAAGACAGAATATCTGCTGGCGAAGACAAAGACACCAGCTCCCCGACGCTACTGAGGTCCTCCAGGGAGGTGTTCACCCGGCTGTGACCTCGGCAGGTGCAGCCAGAGACAGCCTGCGCCAGCACAGAAACCTCAAGGAGCCCTGAAGTTACATAAGGGACGCCAAAGTCACCATCACGGCCCTTGCACATGACCGCCTCCCTGAGACCTGCCCGAGGAGAGGTGGAAGAGAAGGGCCAAGCCTTGGGGACAGGCTGCCAAGCCCTGCAACAGCCCCACCGGCCTCCCCTACTAACGGGCAGTATGTTGGACATGCAGAAACAAGGCAGCGCCAGTTGGGTAACAAGGTCACACCAGTGAAGCTGGGATCTCAACCGCGGTCTGACTCAACACCTGTGTCTATCCTTAGCACCCCAGAGCCACAGAAGCCAAAATGTCCTCACCTGTAGACCCCTCCCATACACACCAGGCCAATCAGCACCCCGGAAACAGAACCAATACAACCCCAAGTCGTGAGCCCCACCTACACCCACAGCAAGTCCACCCAAGGAGCTGGCCCCACAGTACAGTCCCACCACAAGTCTGTTGCTCAGCCCCCGTCTGCTGTTTAACAGAAAGAATTCTGGGGGCGCCTGGGTGGCTCAGCTGGTGAGGGTCTGACTTGATTTCGGCTCAGGTCGAGATCTCAAAATCATGAGATCAAGCCCCTCGTCGGGTCCATGCTGGCCATGGAGCCTGCTTGAGAGTCTCCCTCTTCCTCTGCCCTTCCCCACCCCAAAAAAAGGAATTCGGAAAATAATAGTTTCCTCAAAATGCAAACGTTTAGATGAACATTCTCCATTCTGCCAGTATCTGGGGACAGAGCTGGGGATACACTTTACACTTTTGTCTGTGGACCCCACATCCCAAAAAGTCAACTCTCTCCATCAGCCTGAAAGGTGATCGGACGCTCCTCTGCTGGGGGCCCAATCCCAGCGAGGCTCGCGGCCACTGGGGGCAGGGAACCCAGGCAACCCAGGCTTCCCCGGGGCATGTGAGAATGCATGACAGGTGGGATGCTGCAGGGACTGCTGTCCATGCCTACAAGAGGGGACACACGAGGCCACCGCAAAACCAACAGGACAGCAAAGGTGAAAAGAAAACAATGTGCTTCAGAGAAAGAACTCACAAGGAGACGGAGACAAGAAGTGACGCGTCTTTCCATGTGTCCCTCCAGCCTGGACAGCTGAGGAGGAAAGGTTGACAGCGCCCCTATGCTGGCAAAGAAAGGCTTTCCAAGGAATGGGGACTGAAGCCACCCAGGACAACCTTCTCAGTACAAAATCAGACATAATTCCAGAGCAGACATGGTATTAATCCAGGGCAGTTCTTCCCAAACAACCCCTCATGGCTTGTTCTAAAGGTCCACAGGGGCTGAGGGCTACTGCCCCCCATGAGTGCCACACTCCTTGAAGCCACTCATCTCATGGCCCAGCCTTGCCCCACTGGGTTGCAGACCCTGCTGGGTGACTTCACCTCCTCTAGGTGTCTGGCCCCCAAGAGGAAGTGGGGGTCAGGCTCTCAGGCTCATCAGAGTACTCCAACCCTCAGCCCTGTGGGGCTGGAACAGCAGGTGTAAGAGGGAGAGCCTCGGTGTCAATGTGAAAGGACCCAAGCTCCCCGCCGTGATCTGCCCTCCCTGCTTGGGCCCCGCTTTCCGCCGAGATACTCTGAGGACACAGTTACCTGGAGAGAAAGCCCTTGCAGAGGCCAAGTGGAGCTCAGACTTAGCCTCTGACTCCCCACCTATAAAAACAACAGCTAGATTACAGGCAGGCTCAGGTCCCTTCCAGAATGTTCTCTATGCTCATTCCCACAGAGCTTGGGCTCTCACAGCTGCTCTAAGGAGTCCTGGACCCAGAAGAGAGCTCTCAGGAACACTGGCTGGATGAGGTAAGGGCCTCCCGTGTCCTCCTAGTGTGGGCCACTCTCACTTCTCGCCCAAGCCCTCTGTGCCAGTGCTGCAGGCCAAACACGTTCAGGACAGGGGCCCCCCAGGGGTCCTCACAGAGGAAGCAGGCACACTCACATCCCGACCATGCTGCCTCCATCAGGTTGGACAAGAGAAGCCAGGCCCCTGGCACCTCACAGGAATCGAAGAGAAGACAGAAACGTCAATGAAGCTACAAGCAGACAGCACCCATGAGCAAGGGAGGAAGTCTTTCGCGAGGCCAGCGCCGCCAGCCAGCCTCCTGGTTTGTGTCCAGCTCACCCCTCTTCACACACTCCAGCCTGGGAGCCCTCACAGCTCGCTGCTGTGACCCTGCAACTCTGGCTCTGGCTAAAAAACACCACAACCTAACTGGGGCAGGCTCCACGGCCGCTGTTCCCTAGCCTCTGGCTCCCCACGTCCTGGTACACCTGTGTATGCTTATCCCCTCTTCCTCTTGTCCCCACCCACATCTCTGCTCACAGGGCAGAGGCCAGAGCTTCCTGGTCAATATGGTCGGGCAGAGGGGGGAAAGGCGGGGCGCTCTGCACCTGCTAGCAAGTCCTCCCAACGCAGGGAGCACTCTGCTTCATGCCACCCCCTCTGACCTGACTCTTGGACTTGCACTGGGGTGAGGCTAAGGCTTCGCAAAATAATAACTGGCCCATTCAAAACTTTAAGGAAACCTGCTCCCAACCACAAGCATCACCCCGACTCCCCGACCAAAGACGGCCCAGTGGAGGGCCACCAAACCTTGTCTTCCCAAGTCTGAAAAAGACCCACCCCAGCAAACAGCAGCACACAGAGCAGCTGCTCCCGGGGGGAACACTTGGCTCCATCCCTGTTTGAGCGACACCTCCATGTGGAAGGTCAGCTCTGGCTTTCAGGCCCTAAAAACTCATTCAGTGTTTCAGGTCCAACTTCAGTCCAACAAAAGCACTTGACTCTCACAGATAGGATACTTCATAAACAATAGTAAACGAACACAGCCAAACATCCACATTTTTGAACAGAGCAGTTGACAAAATGTTTATAGTCGCACCCATATGAAGGTATCATATGAAAATTATGAGGCTAAATAAGAAAGACACAAAGAAAACAGGGGGGAAATGTCATTAGTAAAAGCAGTGGTGAGCCCTCTGAGCCCGGCGCCTAGGGATCGCCTGGCGGAAGAAGCCTACGCGCTTCTCTGCACCCCCAGAATCCACTCCACTTGTAAGGACAGTGTCTACTTAACAGCATGTAATCTCCAAAATCAGGACCAAGCAGTTTCCAGATTGAGGCAGGGAGGAAATGGGCAATTCCAAAGTGCCAGCAGAAACAGGTTCGTGAGGCCCAAGGAGCAGGTCCCCTCCAGGCCAAGGGCATGCCCCTTCCCCAGTCACCCCACCAGTCAGCCCCAGAGTGCTTCCACCCCATGGAGCCCCCAGTGAGGGAGAGAGGACCCTCAACTACAATGACCCAGAGGGCTACTGGTATTCCACAACTGGATCCTGTGAGGAAGGGGTAAAAAGGATGCTGGGCTTGTGTGTGTCAGGGGACTGAAGGAATTGTACCCATGAGGGTCAGGGAAGGAAGAGATGGAGAAAGCTGGTGGGGAGGAACGGGAATAGCATGTATCAGGTCTCTGGGTTGCAAGGGGCTTGCAAAGCAAAGCAGGCAGGGGGCTGAGGTTCAGCAAACAGGACAGGAGGCTGGTCCAACAGAGGCCAGGATCGGACAGGACTCCCAGAGTCCAAGAACAACAGGAAGCCAGGACAGGGTTTCGAGCAAGGGAACGGAGTGGACAGATCTACTTCTGAAGAAGACCACTTAGGCTATGACTAACGGCGTGGACCAGACCAGGACTGCCCACACCCAAGAGGCCAGCTCCCCGCCAAGAGAGCTTACAGGTGAGTCAGGGAAACAAATCCCCTAATTCTTCTAATGCTAAGCATATTTATCAACTTCCCAAGGACTTGGTTTCTCTTCTTTATAAATAACGAAGCTGAAGAGTGTTTATCCCCCAATGGTAATACCAGGCTTAAAGAAAAAAAAAACATTACTATTAAAAAGTCATACACACTCAGGGGCGCCTGGGTGGCTCAGTGGGTTAAAGCCTCTGCCTTCGGCTTGGGTCGTGATCCAAGGGTCTTGGGATCGAGCCCCGCGTCGGGCTCTCTGCTCAGCGGAGATCCTGCTTCCCCCTCTCTCTGCCTGCCTCTCTGCCTACTTGTGATCTTCGTCTGTCAAATGAATAAATAAAATCTTAAAAAAAAAAAAAAAGTAATACACACTCAGAGCAAAAGTGTACCCAGTACCAACATCTATGTAAAGTCAAGATAGTCCCTCACATCCCATCTCCCTGACACGCCAGAAGACCACCATTATCACTTTAGAGACCCAAGTAGTTAAAAAAATAATAATAATAAGAGACCCCCTGGTACTACTGCTCAGACCTATTTTCTCAACACACCAAATGCTTCTGGTCTGTGAGCCTCCACACCCACATCCCACAGAACAAAAATACCAAAAGGTATTTAATAAGTATTGCCTTTATAAATAATGTGGTGATACATTATTCATAACATGCCCCGTACATATCTGGGTATCTAAGTACCTATCATATTCTTTCCCAAGAATAAATCGTCCCAACGAGCAGAATTACTGGGATCAGAGAAACCACCATTTCAATTTTTGACACATAAAACTTTTCTGGAGAGTAATTAAGTAATTATGATTTGCTCTCTAGAGAACAAATAATAGTAACAGCCAACATTTAACATTGTGCTCATTACATGCCCCATTCTAAGTACTTGCCACATAATACTTTATTTTGATTTCACAGAAACTATGGAAGATAGGAACTGTGATCCCAACCAACAGGTGTTTGATCAAACAACCTTTGCTGATACCGTGGGCATAAATGAATACTTTCACCTGAAACCATCCAGTAATAAAGCTAAACTTTTTACATTAGCTCATGTGATTTGTATTATTTATGGGCTTTACTCAACTTACAATAGGGATGTTCACCCTTTTCTTATTGGCTTGCAAAAGCTCTTTACATATTATCTATTAGGCTCATATAGGCACGTCTTGTTATAGACTTCTCTCATTGTCTCTGAACCTCATTTACGGAATCTTCTGCCAAAATGAACTGTCTTTAATTTTTATGCTGTTAAATCTGTCAGTATTTTATCTTTAAGGTTTCCGGCTTGGTGTGACAGTAAGAATAGATTAAATTGGTAGTTTTTCAAAGTTTTTGGTCCTTAGTATGCTTTCTTCCAACAAGATCTTCCAAGGCAATCCTGCAGACAAAATAGGGAAGGCCAAAGTGCTTTGGTTGAAATGGACGTGGAGCCCAAATTGCCCTCCACCATCCTTGCCAACCCTCAGACAGGCTCAGAAGGTCCAAGCACAGATGCAATGACCAGCAGCTGACACAGTTGTTAAGATCCCTTCCAGTCCTACAATGCCACACACATGACAGCAGACAACTTGAGAAAACCTGAATTACTTCCCAGACCCCTCTGAACCCAAAAGATCTTCCCAACAGACATCTTCTCTTTTTCTTTTTTTTTTTAAAGATTTTATTTATTTGTCAGAGAGAGAGAGCGAGCACAGGTAGACAGAATGGCAGGCAGAGGCAGAGGGAGAAGCAGGCTCCCTGCCAAGCAAGGAGCCCGATGTGGGACTCGATCCCAGGACGCTGGGATCATGACCTGAGCCGAAGGCAGCTGCTTAACCAACTGAGCCACCCAGGCGTCCCCCAACAGACATCTTCTCAAAGAGGCTAAGCTCTTCGAAACGCCTCAGCAACACTGAACTTGAGCTTGCAGAGGCCAGGAAGAAAGAGAGGGAGAATCAGCATCTGGGACTTGATACAGCCAGGAGTACCAGATGCTCCATTTCCACTTCTCTCTTTGGTTCCTCCTCTGCAAAACAGGCCCAGTGGCAACTGCTTCAAAAGGCCCTGGGAGAGGGAAATGGGATGCACACAGCCAAGTACTTAAAACAAAACGTGGTCCCAAGCAGGTGCTCACAAAACATTAGCTACTGGTCTGTTAAAATCACTAGCTAGCGGTATGACCTGCTCACTAGGAGACGTTCCAGTTTCCACACTGAGTGATGCAGACGGTGATCTGTCCCGATGTTACATGCACAATCACAGGAAGGTGACCCACGTAGGGCCCTGGACCTTCCCTCTGGCACATGAGGTAGGAGGCAGGTCAGAAAAGGCATACAACTGGCTGCAGATGCCACAGCCCAGCCTGCACCCCTAAACAGACCCCAGAAGAGAAAACTGATCTTCGGAAGAGAACTCACAGATCTTACTTTGGGACTTTTTTCCCCAAAAGGAACAGTCTGTAAACATATGCTGTCAAGATCTGTTAAAATGCAGCATCAATTCTGCCATGGACTGACTTGAACCAGAAGATGCTACACCTTTCTCTGAGGTCAAGATCAGTGGCCCCAAACCCCCTAACACCCCAGCACATGCTGACTGTCTGAGATGAAAACAAAACTCCTTCCCAAACTTGATGCCTGCCCCTCCCACCCCAGGATCAATGGGGAGCTGCTCCCGAGGGAGCAGGGACTCACACCCTGGCAAGAAGAGCAAGGGCTGGGGCCCAGCTTCACAGGCTGCAGAGCAAGGGCAAAATCTGAAGCTCACACACACACACACACACACACAGGCTGGACCGGGCCCCTAGCTCCAGCTGCAGTCATCGATTCTGGTCCAGGAACGCAAGCCTGGCCACAGCCTGTCGCCCGCGGCCTCCCAGCGCAGCAGTTGTCTCCCGTTCCCTGCGTTCCACCCCCCGGCCCCCCTTCCCGGCTCCCTACATCAGGTATTAATCTATTACTCAGGGAAGCTTCTGAGCGATGAAAGCCCAGCCGTTTTCAATAGAGAACGGTATGGCTGGATTCTACAGGAGTGATGAAATGTTTCTTCTGCTCTGGCAATTAAGACGGCACAAAGTCGCCTTTCCTCTGGTGCCACCCCCAACATCAAAGGATGAGAAATTCAAAGCCATTCATGCTGCATTGAAACCTCACAATGAAGCTGGGAAATGGAAGTCGATTACTGGGCATAAATATGCAGTAGTTAAAAGGAAAGAGTTATAACGAAATTAAACTGCAGCAACCCCACAATGTGTGGAAACTTCCAGAACTGGAGTTCCCCTGGTACACATCAAGAGAGACAGCCTTATAAAGCAGGTTTCTGACCGCTGAAAGTCAAGATCAGCCACTCCAACGGCACATGGCCAGGGTGCCATGCCACTCTGTCGACCTTGCTACAGCAACAGCCCCCAAGGCCTCTGAGAACATGGCATGTGGACAGTTTGATTTTGCAGGGCTTGGAAGCTGCTGACCACAGAACATTCTGGCTCGGGGCTGCTGTGGCCACATCTGTCCTTGCTCCCCAGGCCATCCAGGCTGACCGGAGTCCACAGTCATCCGCTCGCCACCCCCCACACCCCCAGCCCCAGGGGCTCCCCCAGAGGCTCCCCCAGAGGCTCTCCTGCTGCCCGCTTGCCGGAGAATGCAACTAACCCTAAAGAGGGCAGTGTTCCATCTGCCTGCTGCATTAATCCCGCTCCTCTTCTGACTACCGCTCTCTTTAGGATGGTATTTGATCTTTAAAATAAAAGCCCAGAACCCAGAAAGCTATAGAAGTCTTACAATGTGTCAGGGTGTGTGGTTTTTAAGGCAGGAAAATACTTGCCTCCCACACAAATGTGAATTCTGGGGAAAGATGCCACAGATCCAAGGGAGTAGAATATCTGGGAAAGCTTGATCAGTCTTAAAAATAGATAATTGAACACAGATTTTAGAATTCTCAGGAGCTACCTGAAAAAAAAAATTAAATCTCGCCTATTTTTGATATCCAAAACTCCATTCTGATGAAACTTCTAACAGGGTGGCATTTTGCATTTCCAATTATAATAGAGTAATTGTGTTGCCATAGTTACTGCAAAATTCTGCAATAACTTTTGTTGCTTTGTAATTGCTGGAGTGTATATTCGTGTACAAGCAGCTGAGTTTTCCTGATTCAATGCCTCTCCTTCCTCTCCCTGATCGTCACCAACCACCACCTTCCCAGGCTCGATTCTGAAACCACATCAGTTTCGTAGAAACATCCCTAACCTAATGCGCGGAATTATCACAGGCAATTAAAACTCCAGGCAACCACGATCGTATTACAAAAGAAAAAGTGAAACCAGGCCAAGGTGCAAACCCACCAGCATTCCCCGAATCTTGCTGGGCTGGCGCTGGGTGAGGGCTGTTTACATGTTTACTCCCAGGCCTTCCATGCTTAGGTGGTTTGTGGGAAATAAACAGAAAAGCCTGAGTAGAGAAAAGAGAGAAAGCAAAGTAACTGCCCAGGCCCCTTCCTCCCTCACCCAGGGCAGGCAGCGCGGCTCACAGCAAGCAATTAGGCAGGTCTCTACAGTAATGCAATTAAGATTTAGTTAAGAAAGTCATTAGTTTTAAAATAACTTAAGTTTAATTTCTGCAACGCTTTATTTGAAAATTGTGTCACAGCAGGTCAATTTACAACATGCAATAAAGAAAACACTCATATCAGCTGCTGCAAGTTATTACAAATTTTTGATGTGCATTAAATGAGTACACTGGGTTCCACCCCCGGCCTTTCCAACTGATACGCGCGGTCTCGTGCTGTAACAGTGTCAAATATTCCAACGTTAAATGTAAATACGAGATAATTTGCTTACAGTCCCGTGGTGTGCTTTTGCAATGTCGGGAAACGCGGCTCCCACTGTCTGGGCAGGACGGGGCCACATCTCCGCCTGTGAAAAGCCTGGGGGCACCCAGCCGGGGGCGCGGGCAGCACCCCCACCCCTCCCGTCACGGACCGGGGCACCCGCGCCGCGAGCCCCGGGCAGGGACGTTTTTCTGCAAACTCACAGCCCTGGACAAAGTTACATAAACGGCGCCCGCCCGGCTCTGGGCGCCCCCCGGCCCACCTGCCGAGGGCTCGGCCTGGGCGGGCGCCGGGCGCGTGCTCCCCCCTCCCCCCAGGCCAGCCGGCCGTCCGGGCCCGGCCTCAGCCGCCGGGCTGCAGCGAAGGGTGCAGGACGGGCTCGGGCTCCCGCTCCGGAAACCCACGGGCTGGGCGCCACGCGCGGCCTTGCGCACGGGCCGGGGCCGGGGCGCGGACCCGGGCGTCCACCTGCCGGGCCCGCGACGGCGGGTGGGGGGGGGGGTGTTGATGGGGGGGCGTGGGGCCGACGGCCTGCGGGCGGGGGCGGGGGCGGGCGGGGGGCGGACAATGGCCCGCGGGCCGGGGCCGGGCCGGGGTGCGCTTACCGCGGCGGCGGGGCGGGCGCTCTAGCCCCGCGCGGGCGCTCCGAGCCGCATCTCCTCAGCCTGCGCCGCCACCACCACCGCCGGCGGCGGGCGGGCGGGAGCTCGGGCGGCGGCGACAGCGGGGACGCGGCCGCGGCGCGCCGGGCCCAGGCTGCTGAGGCGGCGGCGCGGGCGGGCGGGCGCGCGGGCTCGGGCGCGGGCGGCGGCGGGGACGGTGCTCCGCGGCGGCGGCCCCACAACCTCCCCTCCTCATTCACAAAAAATTGACCCACGTTGAACCATGATGCCGCTCCCCCCTCCAGCACGGAGCTGGACGCTGATAGGCCACGCCTGACGCCCGTCAGCCGCCTCGGCCCCGCCCCCCAGGCGGCGGCTCGGTAGCCATTGGCTGCACCAGCCTTGCATCACCTCCCCTCTCGGGCCCCTCCCCCCTGTCCGATTTCTAACGAAGAGCTCGTCAATTACGGCTCGGCCCCGCCCTCGGGCCGCCCTCCCCGGCCGCCCGGCCGTCCTTCCATTGGCCCACTGGGTCCCCGAGTACCGCCCCGTGTGCTCCCGCCCCTCGTCCCACGGCCACCAACCGCCAGGCCAGACGCCCTACAAAAGTCAGGGATGCTCCACCTCTGCCCGCCTCCCAGCACAGGTCCTGGTCCCCATTGGCTGCCCGAGATGCCAATCCTAGGGGGCGGGGTTATCAAAGGACGCTCCAGGCGCCAGCCGCTGGGCGCTTAGCGGTTGAGAAAGCGCAGGGAGTCGAGCGGGTTGTGATTGTAAACGTGGGCCCTCGCCCTGGCGAGCTCCACTTAGCAGTCCCGGAGAACTGTTGTGCGCCGTTCTGGTGGTCAGGATCGCGTGCCTGATCGCCTAGCGGGCGCACACTTGTGCTCAGGCTGAGGCAGGGGGCCGCTGGGGCCTTGCCGCAGCCTCCATCTTGGCTACTGGCAGCGGTCACGTGGTGCGGCGTGCTCCCGGGGACGCAGGGGCGGCTCAGAGGACGAGTGCGCAGGCGCGGCGGGCCCCGCCCTGCCCCGCGGCGGGAACGCGGCCTCCGAGGCAGGGGGCACGGGCTGGCGGGCCTGTCCGGGGGAGGGGGGTGGGCCCACCGCGCCTGCGCCGCCGGCGAGTCTTGGGGCGAGCGCTAGTCACCGTCGACCCGTCGGCGCTTGGGGTGCTTTGGGCCATGTGGAGTGGCCGTTCGAGTCCCGCCGGGCCTTGGACGCCCCGCGGGCTGTCGGTCCGCGGGCGCGCAGGGGCCCCGGCCCCGACCCCCGACCTGCTTCTGTCTTAGCAGCGGCCGCGGCACGCTTGCTGCTCTCGCGTCACGGGTGTCGCCCGGAGGGAGGGAGGACCTGCGACAGGTGTGCGGGGGTGGGGGGGAGGCCGCTGGCCTGGCGTGCGCACGTGCGTGCGGGCGGCGCAGCGGCGGCCCGAGCCGCTCGCTCTCGGAGGCGGCTGGGTGTCGCGCTTCCTCGGGTGAAGGTGCGGACGCTTAGTTCGCGTCCCTAAAACTTTGTACCTGGCCGGGTACTTTGAAACCTGTCCAGGTGTGTCAGAACCCAAACTGGGGACGCCAAAAACTTGGCATCTCGAATTTCGTTCAATATGTTGTCCCGTCACTAAACCAGCTTCTTTCCTAGAAAGCAGAATCTAGAGAGATCATTTAGCTGAATCCAAGGTGTTTGGGTGTTTTTGTTTTTTTCCCTCGTGCCAAAATGTCCTCACTGGCCAGGCTCTGCCGACAGGAACTTGGACCCTGGCATTATTCTGAAGTGCACGGAAGATAAACACGGGCGGGTCCCGTGCAAAAGGAACGTCCCCCCAGCTTGAGACCACTGTCGTGACTGAGAAAAATCTACGGAGAAGTTGGGGGCGGTGATTAGGTCCTCGGAAATCACCTGCTGGGTGAGGGGAGGGGCTGCCCTCCGTTTCCAGCATCACATCACCTAACAAGGCTGATACCCTTCACTCATCCACTGAAATCTCAACCTTTCCAAGTTTTATGGCCCAGATGCTTTTTCTGGAGATAAAATTAGCTTTTCTGGTGTTCTTTTATTTGTGGTATTAAGGAACTTAGGGATGGGGGGGTGGAGAATCTGTCAACTCCCCCGAACTTAAAATCAGAAAACAGGTCAGTTTGATCATTAGTCTTAGGATAATCCTGGAGACGACAGATCGGGTATCTGTGACAAAGCCGGCCTGGGGGAGTGCTGGCGGAGATGTATTTGCTCATCTTAAGGGCCTTTCCTTTTGGAAATGAGCAGAAATTCGTTTTAATGCTGTTCTTGATCATTGACACCCAGAGGGAAAACTGTAGCTATGTCAGTAAAAATTGAATTTTCAAAGTGAAAGGGCACAATTTTACAATATTTTAAATATATTGAAATAAGTAATGATTAGAAAACCTTGGGCATTCGAAGTAGAAATGCCTATTCTTAAATAGCTTAACTTTGAAGCAAATGAATGGTGAATTGCAGAATTTTAAAACAAAAGACATAGCTGAAGAAAATTACTAGTGATCTGGCTGATGACAGAAGAGGTACATTTATCAAATGTTCATATAAGGGAAGACAGAATCTAGGGAGGAGTGAGATTCAGACGATAAAAATTAAGTTACAGAGTTTCATGAATTATAGAGTATACAATAATCAGAAAATGCTGGGGAAATGCATATGTCTAGTAAATTAATTTTACAAATACAAAATAAGAGAGATGTGCCTGGAGAAACAGTCCCATGGAAGAGTTATGGGGTCTAATCAGGGGCAAGATTAATAAAAAGGTAGAATTGCATAAGGGATAAGTAGTCGTATTGTGATGTGGTGGTGAGCCTCACCTGCTGTTCTCAGAGCTCCTCTGAAGAGTGAGGCAAGAACCCCACTCACCTTTTCCAGAGAAGAACATGGGAGCCTGAGCAGCTGGGTCTGCTCTTGGTCTCTGAGGGCATGTCTGCCTGAAGGAGATGGCCAATGAGAAGGATTAGGACAGTAGATGTGTGCACAGAGAGGAAGGTCTCTAACACTGAACCCAAGGGGACAGGTGGGGTTCCAGGCAACATCCACTTGGGGCTTCAGATGAAGGTGTTTTATAGAGAGTCCCAAACTCCAGAGGGTTTTGTCTCAGAAAGAAAATGAATCCCAGTGTTAAGGAAACAAATCTTTCAATCAAAAATAAAAACAGCCCCAAAGAGTCATATAAAAAAGAAAAAATCTGGAAGTTCAATAGAGTGGCCAATTATAAATATTAAAAAAAAAAATCCAGTAGCTTTCAGATGTATGTTCAATCAATGATTATAAATGCTACTATTTATCGAGTTTTGCTATGTGGCAGGCATTGTGGTTAGCACTTTATATGCATTAGAAAAACATGATGGAAAATTTCCAATCACATTAGCAAAGAACATTTTAAATACCTACATGTAACATTAAACCCCAGTGGAACATCATGGGACTTGACAAATGGTGGAACCTTTAGCTTGGAAGAATAAACATTTGAGGACAATCCAAAAAAAAAAAAAAAAAGGTAGAGTAATGGGGGGGGAAGTGGTCCCAGAAAACAGAACCTATTATCAAGGCTCCATAATGGAAATAACGTACTGGCCAAGATCAAAGGAAAGTCCCAGAAAGTAAAGCAGCAAACCCAAGCTAAGATGCGGCTGGCACATGCGTGGTCTGTTTGTCCCAGCTCCTCCTCCCTGGGGGAAGCTTCCCAGGCTGGAAAATGCGTGCATCACGGCAGTTGGCTAGCATTTGGAACATCATCGCCATGAGGATTTAAAACCTATAAAGGCGGCTTTTCCAATCAGGGAGAAAGCAGTGTGGTAAGGGCACCTGCTAATCGTCAGAAGAAAAGAGTATAGAAGCTGGATTCATACCGCATCAGATAAAGATTTAAGTATTGAAGAGGAAAAGCCAGGAAAGTACTAAGAAAAATCTGTTAGTGGACAGATTAGATGACAGAAGGAATACCACCAACAGTTGCACAGGGAAATACTAATAAATTTGAATATGTTGCAGTTAAAATGTGAGGTCTCATCAGCAAAGAAAGGTAAGTTTCCAAGGTGGCACATTCATACAAGGGACTATTACCCAATGATAAAAGAGAATGAACTGCTAAGACAGAGGAACGAACATCAAAAATACCGTAAGAGTCCCATACAAAAGACCATCTACTATATGACTCCATTAATATGAGATTCAGGCACCACCCTAAAGGATCTGTGGGGTTAGGAATCAGAAGTCTGGTTCTCTCTGGTGGTGTGGGTGGGGAAAATCCGGCAAGAAGAACTTCTCAGGCTCAGGAGGTGATATACGTCTTTATGGGGGTGGAAAGTGCACTGGAGTAAACAGGTGTCAGAACTCATGGAATTGGAGAGTTGTGCCTTTCTTGGAGAGATTTTTACCTCAAGAGAAAGAAATAGTGGAGGCAGCAGCTGCCCCATTTGCAGGGGCGGAGGGCGGGCAGGGGCGGAACCTCCCGGTGGATCCAAAACATAAATAAATGTGAAAGATGAATGACTGGAGCCTAGTATTTACATCCCGTTGCATAAAGGCTTCATCTCCTTCCCAGTGAGAGGGCTTTCAAGCTGACACGAAGCGAGCACCGCGGAAGCAGAGACAAGAACAGCACACACAATAGGAGAGATGCCCAGTAAACATGACTGAACGTTCTGTTCCCTAATAATAAAGGAAATAGAACAGTTTATTTGATAAGAGCATATGCAGAGAAATAAACACTATTACACACTAACAGTGAGCGTCAAACCTTGCAGGCAGCCCCTTGAGCAGACACACACAGAAAACCTGAAAGTTTCCCATGTTCTTTCACCCACCAATTTCACTTCCAGAACTTCATCCTAGTGGAATAAATATCAATGCTGATAAAGATTTAGTTAAAAAGATTCACAGCACAATGATTGCAAGATACAACCCTTTGTGTAGCCATACAGACGTATGAATCTCTATCTCTCTCCAAGTTTCCAAAGATAGGAGAGTTAATATCATGGAAAGAAACCCACATTGGAGTTTTAAGTGAAAAGGAAGGCTATAGGACGTCATTACAGCATAGCTCAGTCTTTATAAATGAAAACATTTATAGTCGTAAAAAGACAGGAAGGAGCCCATCAGGATGTTCTCAGTGTTTCCTTCTCAGTGTGCAGGGTCTGAGACATCTTTCCTTGTTCTCTTCTTGCTCATCCCAGTTTTCTCAATTCCCCTGGGAGCATGGTTTACTTTTGAATGAAAGACAAATCTCTGAAAGGATCTGAAGTGAACTAAGGAAGCTGTGGGGCACATAGCTGAGGGGGTCAGGGGGCCGGTCACTGACATGCAGGGCCCTAGGGCAGGGGGGAGGAGCTCTGCCAAGGTCAGATGGAGGCAGCAGAGACCGGTCAGGGTAGGAAAGGGGGAGCAGCCGGTAGGAAGCTCAGTGGGCTCCTGCCCCAGGTTCTGGGCCTAGAGCCTCAGTGAGGTGGAGCTGACCTTGACTGGGCAGAAAGTCAAGGGCTACCAAAGATGACGGTCTTGTTTGTTTTGTTTTCATCTGTTCTGTTTTTTTGAGATAAAATGTTGAGGTCATCACCATATGGGAAGGAGCTGAAGTCTGCAGGCGGTGAGGCTGGGGAGGAGGGTGAGGTGTGAGCAAGAGGGAAAGTATAGAAAGCGGTGGAGGAAAGGGGGCCACGCCTGGAGGCCAGGCCCCGGGGAAACCTCTCCAGGAAGCGACACACACGGAGTGAATGAGAGATGAGAAGGCAAGTTTGAGCAGGCTTATGTTCTAGCCTGTGTCCTGCACAACCCAGTCACATGGGGCTTGGAAGTGTGAGCCCAGGGGCAAGGCAGATGAGGTGGTGAGCCAGAGGCCAGGGACAGGTATCAGGGAGGGCCAAAGAGAGGCTGCATTACCCTGCTGGCCAGAACCGTCCATCTGGAGGAAGGAGTTGGGGGTGGGGCGTTGAGTCAGGGTTACCACCCGGGTGAGAAGTCCCCAACCTGCAGGTCTGGCAAGCGCAAGTTCCAGGAGAGTCCTAGGAGAACCTACTTTGAGCATCGGAGAAATTCTGGGGCAGGCAACCAAAGGCACTTGGGCCAAGCTGAGCTCCTGCAGCAGCCACTGGGATGGGAGGGCCCCTTCAGGACTGCGAGTTCACACTGGGTAGGTGGACAGCCGAGAGGCTCGGGGTCACCGGCCATTCTGGTGACATTGCTTACAGCAGCCCCTCAGGCCCGAGGGGGTCTGGGCATGGTCGCCCAGCCCAGCCAATGCAGGCGGTGAAGATGAGAGTCAGGGAGACAGGAGGGGAAGACAGGCAAGGATTTTATTTTGACCCAGGGCAGGCAACTCCGGCATGTCAGTGGCCAGGTAGCCCGAGATGGCCCCAGAGGGCAACCTGCAGGAGGGGATGGAAGGGTCAGACCATCCTTAACATGTGGCCCTGTGGTAAGGCTCTCAGGCAGGAGCACATATCACACGTGCCTTGCTCTGTAGCTGGAATTCTGAGTCATCCCCCTCCCTTGCCATGCACACCCTCGGCCCTGGCTTGTCCCCTTTCTCCTCCCACCTCTGGCCCTGTGACAGCGCTGAGGACGCTTTACTTGCACTCTGGACACTGCAGCCCACTGTGCCAAGCTCTCCCTTCACCTGCAACCTCGGGCTCCCTCAGCCCGGATGGCAGCAGAGAGAGATGGGCTGAGAAAGGGGCTCCTGCATGGGTTCATGAAATGGGTTCTGGCCATTTGGACAGGGACTCACAGGCCCCAGTTACGTGGAACAGGGACCTAGAACAGGGAGCTGGGGCCCAACAGAGTTCTCACTCGGGAGAAGGATATGCAGGGGAGCGGAGCGGGTAGGTGCTGGAGAGCATGAGCCCAGACTAGGGGCCCTCCTGCTCAGGATTGAGGGATGTGCTGGAAAGCCCAGGCAGAAGAAATCTTAACCTGGAGAAGACTGTAGGAAAGAAGAGGGGAATGTGCGGTAGGTTGCAGACACGTTCCTGGGTGTGGGAGCCGGCGGGGAAGATAGCACCTTCCTTACCTGATAGATATGCTCGCAGCTGAGACACAGGAGCCAGGACAGGCCACTCATAATAGCAGCCAGCAGCACTGAACGTCCCTGCCAGGAACCATGCATGGGGAAATTGTGCTGGTGGGATGCTGAAGTGGGAGCCGAGCAGGGCTGTAGAAAAGGCTGCCAAGGACCCAGCCAGAGTCCAAGGCTGTGCTTTATAATGGCACCAAGCCACGTGGTCTGTTTTCTCTGGTGCTGCCCTGAAGGCTACATGCAAAGAACTCATGGTTGGATGATGCAAGGCTGCAGGAGGTGTGGGGGGGATAGATGGCCTCAGTTGGATTTGAGCTCATGAGACCTGCAGGGTCTGGGAACCCTTGGGCCAACAAAGTCACATCAAAAGTCATGTGGGGGACACTCTTGGGGTGCCTGGTAGAAGGAAACAGCTCTAACAAGGGAAACACGTCCAGCCCACAGATAAAGCCTCACCCCAAATGAGCTCGCAACTCAAATGATAAAGCCCAAAGGAAGTAATTCACCATGGGCAAGAGTCAGCAGAGAAGCAAAAGTAGGATCACGTCTTCTCCCCATCTCCCCAAGAAACTGAGATAATATACAAGAGTTCCCTGTACCTACGCTAGAAGTGTTGAAGGAAGTTAAGGAAAATTGACTATGTAACAAAAGAATAAGGCTGGAGGTAATAGAAAAGATGAGGGTTTTTAAAAGATTTTATTAGTTTATTTGAGAGAGAGAGCAGGAGCATGAGAGAGCATGAGTAGGGAGGGGCACAAGCCAGTGGGAGGCGCAGAGGGAGAAGCTGAACATAGACACCACCCCTTCCCCCAACACTGAGCAGGGCAAGACCCTGGAATCATGACCTGAGCCAAAGGCAGATGCTTAACTGACTGAGCCACCCTGATGTCCCAGAAAAGATGAGTTTTTAAAAAAAAAACAAGTAAAACCCCTAGACATGAAGAATATGGCCATTGAACTTAAAAATGCAATGAGGAAGATAAGAGCAGAGTAGGAATAACAGAAAATATTCTACTTCGCAAACTGGAAGACAGAGCTGAGGAAACTATACAAATGAAGATGGGGAGGGTGGGGGGACAAGGAGGGAGAAGCTAACATCCTGTAGGAGAGTGATGGCTGGTGGGGCCCTGAGCTCTCCTCCTCTACCTTACGGGACCCCAACCCCTGCTGCTACAAGAGTTGTCTGCTAATGGCCCACAGCTGCATCCTTCTCCAGAGAGCTGTCCTTGGTCAAAGGGAATCAGCTCACCTGTAGAGGCCCCCTCACCTCCCAGTGGGCCCCCTCAGGGATGTTTGACTGACAGGGACAGACAAGACAAGCCACTGTGCTACTCCAGGCATGCTTCTGAAACCCTCGCAGGACGGGGCTGGACCAAGGCCTGAGTCTACTCTAACTTGCTTGGCTCCCCCCTTGCCCTGTCCTGCTGACCCTCCCTTCTCCTGAGAGCAATCCCTCCATAAACAATTTGCACAGGAATCCTCACCTCCAGCTCTGCTCCTGGGGCCTCTGATCTAAGGAGACCTTTCAGAAGAACAGAATGGGGGAGCGCCATAGGAGTTCTTCCAGCTGCAGCACATCTGTCTCCCAGGGAATTGGAAGGATTTGCAGACCCGCCCTGAGATCATTTCCTTAGCCTCCCAAGTGTGGATGCTATTAATTCATGGGTTGCATTAACATTTGTTTTGTGGCCTACTATGTGGCCATGGCCAGTGGTCGTAAATGTTTCATATATGCCTGGGAAAAAAATGTTTTGGCTAATTTAAGAATTCAGAATTCTTTCAATATGTTAGTTTCAGCGGGGGATGGATGTACTTAGCAGACACCAGAACCCCTTCCTTCCCTCGCCTGTGGGATAATAGTTATCATGGTAGGAAAGGCAGAGAGGAAAGCCTATCAGCGTGTCCCTTTGCCTTGGCCACGACTTTTTCCAGGAGTGCTCTGAAGGGAGTCTCCCTGGCCAAGCCAGCTGAAAGAAAACGCAAAGCAGAGAAATTGTAAATATGCAAGTAAATCTACGCTTATGCTAAGTGTGGACTCTAGCAAACAATAGCATAAAATGAAATGACAGATGCTTCCTGGTGTATAACAACCAGGTGGAGCCGGTAAGGCACCAGTGGACATTGGAGGTTGAGTGTTTTAAGATCCTTAAAACGGAATCTGGGAGTTTAACTTGAGCTTTTGTTTAGCAAAAAGTGCTTGTTAGAAATTTTAAAGAAAGCACTAAAAGACTTAAATAGAATAGACAACTTACACAGCAGGGAGGGGCACAGGAGAAAAAAGGAAGGAAATATGGAAAGAAAAAACATCATTCCAATAACATGTAGGGAAGAAGATTAAAAGAGCAGGTTAAACAGAAAACCCACACTAACACTGGGAACTAAATCTGAGTGGACCAGTTATCACAATGAATGTAAACAGACTAAATTTTCCAGACAGACAGGCTGTCATTTTGGGTTTAGAAATACAATGCTTCTTCCTACTGTTTATAAATGATAGCCCCAAACATGAAAAGGTGATAGTCTGTGGGGGCAAGAAGATGATGTTTTGGGTCAACACAATCAAAGGAACTCCATTATTATAATATCGGTTAAAATCAACTATAAGAAAAGAATGCATTACAGGCAAAGGTGGACACTACATATTGGCATGAGGGACAATCCTTCAGGGGGATACTTTTAAGTTTTTTCATCTTTAATTTGAACTCAAAACAAAACTATGAAAGGTTTCCAGGAGAAATTTATAAAGCTACACTCGTGGGAAACACTATTCTTTCAGTAACTGATCACACAATTTGAATCATAAAATTAACATGTTTATGAACTAATGTTCCCATACTGAAGGAATTCAGCACTCTGAAATAGTAAACATGTTCCATTTACAAATGTGACCATGGCCACTTTCTAGGCCACAAAGTGGATCTCAACATGTTCCAAAGAATCAATACCTAACAGAACACCTCCTTTTACCAAAACATGATGGAGTTAGAAACTTAACTCCAAGAACATCTATAGGCAAACTGTAGGAACTCCTAAGAAAGCCCATCAAGACTGCTGGGTAGAAGATCCATATTTCAAAATTCATTGTGTCCCTAAGGCCATCTGAACACACCCAGAACTGTAAAGAAGATATCAGTGACAGTGCAAAAACTTCACGATACCTAGGGATCAACCTGATGGAAGTTGTATAGATATTTATGGAGACAACTATGAAACTTCATTGAAGGATACTAAAAAGGTACGCCAATAACTGGAGATATACACCAATCATCAGTTCGGGAATATGCATTTTTTTTACATTAACACCTCAGAAATTGGGTATGTCTGAAAATTGAGGGTACCTAGGCTGCATCATAGGTCATTGATCAATTGGCTGCACTTTTTCCTTCTTTGTCCCATGCAAAATAATGATGTATCTTTTATTCAATGGCACCTTGTATTAAATTAAATGAATACCACATGCATGGATAAGGAGATTCAACATTGTAAAATCCGCCATTGTCCCCAATGTATTTTATAACTTCAATGAAATTTTGTGGCAAGTTG
This sequence comes from Neogale vison, assembly GCF_020171115.1. Classification (NCBI taxonomy): domain Eukaryota; kingdom Metazoa; phylum Chordata; class Mammalia; order Carnivora; family Mustelidae; genus Neogale; species Neogale vison. Next base: position 45,960,436 of record NC_058093.1, read on the forward strand.
CTTCTGAAAATCATTAAAAAGCAAAGAGCCCAGGATAAGCAAAGCAATTTTGGTTAAGTACATGGTGATGGGAGAAGGTGCATTTACCAGATGTCAAGATATCTTCTAAGCTTTAGGAATTTGACCCTGTGGTCCTTGCTCAAGGACAGAGCAGCAGAACAGAGTCAGACAGAGACACACATGTGTATGGAAACTTGATCTGGGACAGAGACTGTTACAGAGCAGGGGAGAAGAATTATTAAATAATTGATGTTGGACAAATGGTTAACCATGCTGAAAAAAAACAAAACAAGACAAAATATAATTCCTGTCTCACATCAAACACATAAACTTACCAGAAAAAAAAAAATCTATCAGTGAAAAGCAAAACTTTAAAGTTTTAGAAGTACATGTAGGGTGGATAGTTTTATGGTCCATGGAAGGACTTCTTTTAAAGATATGTTACCTAGAATATAAAAGGCATAAGCCATGAAGGAAAATATCAATGAATTTGGCATCCTTGTATTAAATTAAATGAATACCATATACAACAGCATTTGCCCCGGGAAACACACGTTAACCCACGAGGAGATACCACTCCACACCTGTCTGAGTGGCTGACGTGGAAAGCAGGGAAAACAGTGAGCCCCAGCAGAATGTGGTTTGTGGGAATGCAAAACAGAACGGTCATTCCAAAACACGATTTTACAATTTTGTGATCAAAGGTAAACATTCACTTGTCATATAACCTGTAACCTTACTCCCAGGCCTTTACCCTCCGGAAAGGAAAATGTATGCTCACACGAAAATCTTCATACAAAATTTCACAGCAGCTCCATTCCTGAGAGCTAAAACCTGGAGACAATCCCCAGAACAAAATGGGATAAAGCCTTGTGGGTACACATGCGCGCTCATGCATTATTCTTTCCAGTTTTCTGTAAGCTTGAAATATTTAAGTGACACACAAAATGAAATGCATACATACACAAGTAATCAAATATGGAAGACACTCGAAAGAATGGAATCTTTCTCTTTCAGGATTTTATTGGTATTTGAAGACTGAGTGGTTATTTACTCAACTTCTCGTCCTCCGTGTTAGACAAGAAGCCCTCTAGAGCCAGGCCTCCTGTTCATTGCCACACTCTTTCCATTTTGCCCAGCTCCTGCCCCTCCATAAATGTGTGTTAAATGAACATCATTTCTGAGATTCAGAAAAGGCAGGAATTGTACGTTTTTAAAAAATTATATTTAGAAGCATTACCAGTTGTACCATTAAATTCTTGATTTTTCCTCTCATTCTTCACAGTCTTAAGAGTTAAATTCTAGGGATGCCTGGGTGGCTCAGTCGTTAAGCATCTGCCTGCAGCTCATGATCTCAGGGTCCTGGGATTGAGCCCCACGTTGGGAATCCCTGCTCAGTGGGGAGTCTGCTTCTCCCTCTCACGCTCCCTCTGTGCTCTACCTCTCTTAAGTAAATAAATAAAATCTTTTAAAAACAAAGACTTAAATTCTATGGACTCCACAGAAATTAGTTATTTCTATAGGAAAATCAAATTACATGTTCACTAAAAAGCCATTTGTATCTTTAGACACAGAAGAAATTCCAAAATATAATGATGGTTCCAATGAGTATATAAATGTAGGCAAACAGTTAATTTTGTTCTTCAAGTGACCATGATAAACTGAGTCACTTGTTTAGAAGGAAGGAGAAAGAACGTTTTATCATGATTTCACTTTGAAGTGAAAATATTCTTTATTATTCCATGAATCTTTCAAACATTTGCCCCTGAAAATATTGCCATTGCTTATAACTTAGGCTAATTAGCAGAGCCTCCTTATCATAATTTAAATGTCTACGCAGTTAGGACATAGAAAGCACACAGGGCTCTCTCAGTGAATCCGCATGATGACCTTCCTTGTACAATGAGGGACAGGTGACTTGGGCCGGAAGAACCTGCCTGAGGACAAAAGTCTAGACTGGGAATTCTGTGTGGCTGGGGGGAAGCCAGGGGAGAGATAATCCATCCAATTTCCCCGCTGTGGCCCAGCACAGAGTAGGCACTGAGAGCACCTGCTTTGGGCTAGGCTCAGGTCTAGCTGGTTTCGAGCATTCGCTTTATTTATTTAGTTAGTTCGTTCGTTCATTCGTTAGTTATTGTTTTTCTTATAAGCACAACAAGTTTGGTTTCTCTTTCTTCAATCCTGACCCATTGGGCACTTTCTTCCTAAAATGTTCTAGTAGAAGAGGAATAATTAAATAATTGTTCCCTTATTCCAGTGAAAAATCACTCTGCTTCATAAACCAAAGGTAGGAGTCATTCAGAAAATGTTTCCCCTTCTGCTTGTGCACAGCTGGGAGCCTGTCCCTGTGGGGGTGGCGGGGGGGAGGAGGTTGGCATGAGCCTCTAGTCCTGACACAAGACCTACCCTTACCCTCCAGCCCAAAACTCACGGAATGAGATCCATGCCACCGCTGAGCGCGCCTCACAGCCGCCCTACGCTACTGTAGAAACTCAACAATAGGGCATCTGATTTTTAATTTTAATCTTATTTTTTCCCCACTAAAATATACAAGTGAGAAACATTTGGAGATTTATATTCAGGGCACAAGACCAAATGGCATCTGAAGCATTTCTTTGTTACATATAATTAATTTTTCTTGGCTTTTTTCTCTATCATGACAAAGCCAGATCTGTACCATTCATCCTATTTATAGGTGAATATTTCTCTTCCTTGAAGATTCTCAGCAGCAGCCACTGAGATGCTGGAGGGGAGAGAATGGGTCCGCTTCATCGCCTGTCTTCATATGCAAACTGGAGAAGCAACCTGAACCAGGCACTCTGCATTACTGCCTTGAATTTTGAAAGCAAACAAACAACAACCAACCAACCAAAAATCTACCTTCGGTTGTCTTCTACCTTCCCGAAGGAAAGGGACTAAGTTTCTTCTATGTCACTTTGAATGGGCAAGGAAAAGCCGCCAGTGGGGGGAGTGTGGAGGGAAGGAGGGGCGGGTAGATAAAGAAAGTATTGCCTCTGTCTTTTCCTTGCGTTTTTCTAGAAAAAACCTCTTTGTTTCATACACACACACACACACACACAGAAAACACCCACAATTAGAATCTAAAGAACTGTAGAAAAGAAAACTGCATAGAGAATGTTATTTTTCCAATAAAAGATAGATGTGATCTGGCCCCTGGGTGTTGGTTTTAAGTGGAGATATTGACTTCCAGCTGAATGATGAGTGGAACATCTTTCTCCTGAAATATTGATAGTAGATTACACGAAACCACAAACTATCTCCATAAAGCACATCATTTCTAATCCTAATGGTGTTTTCTTTCCTCTGGATGACTGCTACATTCATGATATGATGGCTTTATTCTATCTTGGGGAAAAACTTTTTACCATACTGCTAAATTAACTTGTCAAAAGGCTTCAAACTTCGGAAGCTTTTACAGCTCAATTCAATGCTATTATTCAAGATTGAATGGGAAGGGCTGTGGACTGTAAAAGCTTGCAAAAAATAAATTTCACAGGCTTTCACAGACTGAGTGAAATACTTACCTTTTGTCCAGGTTGTATATCTTTATTGGGGAGTCTCAGAATAGCTACATTTTGCCTATAAATCCTCGATCTTCCCCTAAAAGTCTGTGCATTTTTTGTCTGTTGCCCTTGAAGGTCCTGCACAGCCTATGTCTTCTTGATAACAAGCCGTCCCCGCAGAGCACAATGGGGACTGGCGTGCTCTCCAAAACACGGGGCAGAAGGGAAGACAAAGGCTGCCAGCTCCCGGAACAATCCTTGAGGTTTTTCAGTTCTTTCGTTCTCAATACAGACTCACAAGGCACTTGATAGCCAATTACTGCTTCCAATCACAAGCCAACGGTGGTGGTACTTTCCAGGGCTGTGTCTGGATTGGGGGGCTGGGGGGAAGGCATGCAAAGACATGGCAGCCACTGATGTCGGTGTTCAAACTAACACCGGGCCATTTGGAACACCAGGTGAAGCACAAGTGTCCAGTGTCACACAGAGCCTTGGTGCCAGACTCCAGAGTGCTCAGACCACCAGGCAGTCAGGTCAGTGCCACAAGCCATACGTGATCCACTGGCCTCACGTAGCTGTGGTCCGTGACTGACGTGTACACCTGGGCACGGAAGGAATTCTAGCAGTGGGATGGGAAGGCATTTGGTCTGATCTGCCTTTCCTTTTCACATGGAGCTTCTGTTTTCACCAAATCCCTTCTTAAATAAATGCCATTAGTGGATGCCGGGGTATTTGGGTTTTTGTTTTGTTTTGTTTTTAGTGCTCTGAGGTGCTTAGTAGCCATGGGTAGGTTACCCTGCAGTTTTGCCGAGCAAGGTTTTTAAGATCTGTCTTCCATCCGTAAGAACTTATTTTGATGCCAGTTCAGAATACACAAGGTACCCCGAGGAGATGACAAGACAGATACCCCCATAGTTCTCATGTGTGAAGGCAAGCTTAAATGACTTCTCTCTGATCAAGCTTTCTTGCTCCTTCAACCAGAAGAAATCTTTTGTCTGAGCTTTTTTTGGAACGTTGCACTGTTTCTTTCATGCCCAGCAACTCCCATCTTGTGTAATGGTTATTTGCATGCATGCATTATTGCTCTCAGACTAAATGTCTGTGGGTCCTACGGGTCATCCATCTTCCCCCACCACCAATGCCCCTCCCAATAGCACACACCCACAGTGTACCGCTGGGAGTGGGCCTGGGAATGAGTACTTTGGGAAGCTCATCAAGGAGTTTAATGGGCATCGAGGATTGCAAACAGCTGTGCTAGGTGACCCGTGAGTAAGAAAATCCCCTGGGGTTCCTGCAAAGTGCCATGAAGGCTCACAAAATAGTCAGGGCTGGACTTTAGTAGATGGGTGTGGCTGGAACACTCGCCAAGGACAGAAGGGTTCAGAGGTCTGGGTGGGGATGGAGAGTGCAGGACTGGTTCAGAGGACTGGGAGCATTCTTTGAAACAACACAGGACTCTAGCACCAGGGGAGAGGCCAGGGCTCAGCCTGCTGCCAGGACCATTCAGATCTTGGGGAACTCCCTTCAGGCCCCTTCGTTTCTGATTCCCAGTCCCTTTCATGGTCATTTTGCAGGGTTCCACTCCCGTGTGGATGAAGTTCTTGGGCTTGAACTCTGAGATGGCCTCTTTCTGTATGTCTCAGTTCTTCTTGAAGGTCAAGCTCAACTGGACATGATCCGCTGATCACAAGGATGGTGAGGAGGGAGCACCGGTGGATTTTTGGAAATAGGAGCATCACACTAACGGCAACCATCTGGGAAGTCTTCTTACAGATATGCTGCATGCCACCCATTAAGACCCCTATGGTTCCCTCTGTGTGTTTAAGGGAACAGGAGGAGTTGACTTAACCAGCCTCTGCTCTCTGCCGGGCTCCACGATTGGCCTTTCACAAACGGGACATATGATTCCACATTGCAACTCTCAATCTCTCTGGATGACCCCTCTTTCCAGAGAGGAAGACCAAATACTCAGAGACTCAGAGCAGTTTCCACAAGTCCCACAGTTAATCACTGAGAGCCAGGGGTGGAGCTTCTAGTGCCCAGCTCCTGCGGGCTTTTCCCCACACACCACACTATCTTCCAACGGCAACCTGCACCTGGAAAACACGGCCCTGGGGGGCTGCGTGGCCGAATCTGGCCATAGGAAAACCTGGACTCAAGAGTCAGGATGCTTTTGTATTAACAATGGGCTTTTTGATTTACCAGAGACTCTCTTAATTATTGAAGGGTTTTTTGTTTGTTTTGTTTTCCCAGTGGAGGTGTCCTGGTGAATTCAAAATCTAACTGGGAAATTAGAAGGGGATGCTCTCCAAGGGAGCAGTCAGCCACTCACGGATCTTCGAGGCTCAGCACCCCTCACTGGTCAGCAAGGGACTGCACATCTTGAATTCTTCCAGTGACCGGGGGTTCCACACGGGCTTTCCACCCACAGGGCTACCTCGAAAGACCACCCAAGAGCCCCTGCTGGGACACCAGGATCCCCTGTTGGAGACTGAGCATCCAGCACCAGCCGGCCCCAGAGATCCCAGCTTAGGCACTATGAGCTGCCATCCGGGGCCTGCCAGGGAGGGAGCTGAAGGACAGGACAGAACACTGGGGGTGGCCCAGTGGCTGGGGCCAGGGCAAAGGGTCCAACCAGGTAGAAAATGGCTTTTTTTTGGAAGTGATTTTTAAAGAGAGTGAACTAGATCCAGAAACAATGTTTGTGAGACGAAGACAGAGACTAAGTTTCCCAGGGAGAAAGCGGTCATGCCAAAGAGGTAATTTTAGAGAAAGGATGGAGAAAAATGGTTTTGAGAACATGAAGATCTCCCTGTTCATGGGAATGAGGATTTTATCAGGGGCATCACCGCAGGGGAGCATGTGGGATGGAGGCAGGGCTTTCGGGAGAGTCCCTGGGTGAAGGGCTAACTGGGCACAGCAGTGGGTTGCTGCACTGGTTGCAGGGACCATGTTCACAGGCAGAGAGAAGCGTCTCCCAGCAAGGGTGCAGAAGCCCGAGCAGCCCAAGATGCAGAGACACGGAGGCATAAAGTCTGCATTGGGAAGGTTCCGGTCCCGTACATCGCCAGGCCTCAGCCCCGCAATTCTCCCGCCTTCCCGTTCAGCTGCCCCCAGGCATCGGGTGCCTTTCGTTGTCCCACGGCGGGTTCTTGCTCCCAGTGCTGGCCCACTGAGAGCTCCTGGGCCTACCCTGTGCCCAACGCCCCGGCCATACTGACATCTTTTACTCTGGATCTCAAGCGACTTGAGAAGCAGATAATGAGAGGCTCGGAGTTTGTGGTTCCAGCAACATGTTTGGTCACGGAGTGTCACAGCAGTGAAGGAAGCATGAAGACCAAAGCTTGGGAAATTTCATCCCCACCCATGTCGATGTCACAAATGCGCTGTGGGCTCTTCCTCCAGCTCGTTGCCCCGGAGTGCGAGGCCCCCCGCTGTCCCCAAGCCACACCATACTCACTGAGCCCTCCCACAGTCCTCACTGGGCATAGCCAGAGTCATCAGGGGCCGAACCCATGTCAACTCTCATCCCATGACTTTACATCCAAACCCTCTAGACAGCGTCTGCCTGTTCTCAGAAGGTTTTAGGTTTTTCAGGCTTTAGGTTTAGTTCTTGTTCCATCACCAGCTCCCACTCAGGCATTTTGTGAGCTGGGTGTTTGCAGAAGACCCAGGGAGCTGGGGGAGAGGCCCTCGTGGGGTCTGGAGCTCCCCTTCCACCCGATTCTTGCCCCCTTGGGGTGCAGTGCACGGAGACCCAGCCTTGGGGCCACACCTGAGCTGTGTGAGGTGTTGTGGAATCAGCCTCTTGGAGCCCAGGGGCTGCCCCCATCGAGTGGTAGCTCCCACACCCACGTCCCAGCTACACTGACAGCCGAGGGGTAAATCGGCCAGCTCAGGAGAGCCTTAGTACTGCCTGGTGACATGGTCCTTCCTGTGGTTTCTCATTCTGCCTCACAAAGGGGACCTTCCCACCATGCGTACCTCTCCCCACCTTGCCATGGAAGCCTCTCCCAGCACACATGGCTCCCTCTGCCAGGGTTCTGCTTAATGCCACCTGCTACCTTTCCTGGGTATCCCTCCGATTTTCATGGAATTGGCATAAGAGTCATCTCTTTGGTTCCCTTTGGAACAAGGGCACAGAGCTGACTCAGCAGAATGAGAGACTCAGCGTGGTCGGAGAGAACATGAAGACAGGTGCTCTTGCCCTCCCCTCTCCAGCATCCATGCCATTTTATCTGGATCTGGGTTTCGACATCTAGGTCGCAAGGATCTTCCTCCCGCCTCAGCCTGAGGCCTGTGTTGTGATAGATTTGACCCCTTGTTGGCGTCTCATCCCTTGGGCCAGTGGTTGGTATGGGATCGGTGGGAGGAGTCCTAATGCTGACAAATTTTAACTGGGAGTCAGATTGGTCTCCTGGATGTCTTGATTTCCAGGTAATAAGGAGTAGACTCAGATCCCATCCCCTTTTGCCTCTGCTCTTTGCGAAGGACGCTGGAGCAGAAAATTAGGAGGAGCCTGTGTTCCTGAATGGCACCAACGAGGAGTCTTGGGCTGTCCACCTCCAAACTTTCTGTGTATAATGAACTTAAGCTGCTGAGCAGACTTTGTGCAGCTCGAACCATTCCAAAGTGGTAGAAAGTATAATAAAAATTTTTTTGCACATATATTTAGAGGTGAAAGGGTCTTGGCGAACGTTATTTAGCTCTCTCAGTAGGACTCGAGGAAAGAAAAGTGAGAAAAAAAATCGAGAAAATTGCTCACATGTTTAACTAGTATAAGAAACACCTTGTATAAATATTAATCTGTGGACAAGTCTGTATCTTAGTAGAAACAAATGCAGATTCAACCCTAAGGACTGAAGATCAGCATCTCTAAAGAGCAAGGCTCTGTGCACTGAAGAATATGCTTTTACGGAAAGTGACATTAACGTTCAGGTGTGTGCATTATCAATAATCCTTTAAACCGACAGAACACAGCAGTGCTTAGCAGGAAATACAAGACCAGGTATTCAGCTTGTTTCTTGGTTCCTTTAAGAACACACACGCTCTTCTTACCCCCTGTTCATTTCTTGGTCTTGCCATCAGAGCACAGTCTCCAGTCTGTCCCCTTCCAGCAAAATCAGAATCAGAATCAGGGCAAAGGATCACGGGATGTCCCTACACAGTTTCTCCTGGCAGCTGCCCCTGCAGGCTCTGTCTCTTTTCCTCCGACGCATTGCACGTTAAGGGAATGAAAACAAACACAAATCATTTTTACTTTGGGTCATTACCTCCGAGAACAGTTGTACCACTGAGACCCCCTCTATCTTGGAAATAGATCCTTCAATACGACAAGTTCTTTCGCGGAGTTCCTTACTCACGGAGAGGTTTCACTTACAATAAAAAGAGAAGCACTGTCAGGAACCATAATTTCAGGATCTCAGATCGAGACACAAATGTCAACTCTTCACATTAAGCTTTTCAGCATTTTTCCTCAGAATGAAAAATGTTCATTTCTTTAAAATTCTTAACATTCTAAAAAAATAAGAAGTTATGTAAAGGAGGTGAACTCTTGTGAATTCACAAACAGTATGCATTTTCTTACGCATGTGAGGAGCACATAAGTTCCTTAGGACTTCCTTTGATTTTGTTTTCCTCTAATGAGTTGTGGTTAGAGATGATTTGCAGCTTATTAAATATAAACATTTTGGCCGATTTCAATTAGCATCTATTTATACATATGTGATCGACCAGGTTTAATAATTTAAATTAATTCTTACTGAAACTTTTGATAACATTCATCATCACCCAAAATTATGTCAGTACTCATTTTCTTGCTGATTTTATCTTTTCTGTGAGAAGGGAGTTTTGACATTCCTTTTCACTGCTAGGTGCCCGGCATGGGGTAGAATGCCTAGGGCATACTAAGTCTTCAATGAATATTGGTATGTAATGATTATTGACGGTATTGTGGTTTCTTTGTAACACTACATTTCACATGGAATTCCATACTTATGATTTTTTAAAAAAATCAACTTTTGGGTTTTGCTGGAATTGCAACATTCTGTAAAATTTCATAATTCCTAGATTCCAATAGAATTTTTCATAGAAGATTTCTGTTCTCGGGCATGGTGGGGACGAGAGCGCAGGGCTGTTTATTTTGCCGTTGACACGGCGACCGCGCGGGTGGCCTCCCCGGGCCCTCGCTGCTGGCTCGCTCACCCGTGCCCACTGCAGCTGCCAGTGTGTTTATTTTGGTCATGTATTTCAAAGGACCATTTCTACCCTAAAGTAAACAAACATAATGGAACAGCTGTGACTGATAAAAACTCCCAGGCATAATCATCACCCTCTTGTACATATCCTGTGGTTTCAGATTTAATTTTAAAAAATTTCCCTTAACTCTTCATTCACGATTGGTACAGTGGGTTCAATGGAAAACGAATGCAAAACTGAGCTCCTCCCAGTGTTGGGCACAGATTGGGATAGGCTGGCGGAGACCGCCTTCTTTCCTCCTCCACCCGAGGACTTGGCTGGCTCTGAGGCTGCCCTTTTCCTCAGCATCCAGTGTAGCTGGGATGTGGGGGTGGGCATGGCCACTCTCGGACAGGGTGGAGTGGGCAGGGGGTGGGCTCTCAGGAGCAAGTGACCCTTCCAGGGGACACCTCCACGTGGCCTACCCAGGCTCTGAGGCCATGCAGCTCCTCAGGCCACTGAGGGTGACAGTGTCCCTTGGCTGTTGTCCCCCTGTCATTTTGTTCCTACACCAGGTGTAGTTGTCAGCTCCCTGAAGCATGAAAGACAGGTTGACAAAGATCTTCATCGTGAAGCTGAGACCCCCGAGCATTTGTTTGTTCTGCAAATGCTACATTATGCCTTAGCTACGTCTGTGAAAAATGTTCCTTTCCCCAACCTTCCCTAGCGCTGGGATTCTTTTCTAACTACAAAAAAGAAGTACGTGTTATTTTTTTATATATATTTTATTTATTTATTTGACAGACAGAGATTACAAGTAGGCAGAGAGGCAGGCAGAGAGAGAGAGAGGGGAGGAAGCAGGCTCCCCGCTGAACAGAGAGCCCGATGCGGGGCTCCATCCCAGAACCCTGGGACCATGACCTGACCTGAAGGCAGAGGCTTTAACCCACTGAGCCACCCAAGCGCCCCAGTACATGGTTATTTTTGATAGAATTAACATGTTGTGGTAGATTAACAATGCTTTTATTATTTTTTATTTTTTAAAGACTTTGCTTATTAATTTTTTTAGAGAGTGCAAACAAGGGGAAGGCCAGAAGGCGAGAGGGAGAGAGAATCCTCAAGCAGACTCCGTGCTGAGTGCAGAGACTACGAGGGGTTTGCTTTCCCAACCCTGAGATCATGACCCGAGCCAAAATCAAGAGTCAGATTCTTAACCGACTGAGCCACCCAAATGTCCCAATAATGCTTTTAAAAACTGAAATAGTCCTCAAAAAATTAAACAAAGAATTACCTCCCATATGATCTAGCCATCCCACTGCTGGGTATATTCCCATAAGAGCTGATAGCAGATCCTGTTAAACATCTGACAAACAGAGATGTTTGTCGGCCCCTGTTCGTGGCAGCGTATTTGTAACAGTGAAAGGGTGGAAGCCAGCAGGTGTCCATGAATGGCAGATGGGACAAACACAGTGTGGTCCAGCCACACGACAGAATATTAGTCAGCCCTAAAAAGAAGGACAGCTGACACCTGCCACAACAGGAATGAACCTGGAAGACATTATGTGGGGGTGAAATTAGCCAGCCACAAAAAGGACAAATATTGCATAATTCCACTTGTATGAGGTCCTTGGAGGAGTGACCTTTTTGTAGGGACAGAATGTAGAACGATGGGCGCCAGGGGCTAGGGGGCCAGTGTTGCATGGAGACAGCGTTTTGGTTTGGGATGTTGACAAAGTGCTGACGATGGGCAGGAATGATGGTTGCCTGGCCCTGTGATTCTGCTCAAGGTTGCTGAATTGTACACTTCAAATAGAGTAAAACGGCACATTTTATAAGACTCTTTTACCACAATAAAACAGCTTAAAAAATGAAGACAATTTAAAAATTAAAACAGAATGAGGATTTGGAAAATAAGTTTTGGAACATTCTTAATGGTAATAAACAAAGGCCATGTGATTATTAATAAATTATCTGTCTCATGGGGTCCTCACATGACTTTACATCCCTTGTGAGGGCATATACATGCCTAGGCTCCCCTGTTAGCTGTCAGCTAAAGAGCCCCACTTCTCTACACCCCAGATACATGCTCTGGTTAAAGTCCTGACTCCTCCACAAGACTTCTGGGCACACCTGTGGACTCGGAGACACAGGAACTCCAGCAGCTGCTGCCCGTGACTCAGCCCGTTGCATCAGGCCACTCCCATATCCACCAGGTAAGGTGTGGGGGGACAGAACCCAGCGCTGCCGTGGTCCCTGGAATAGGATCGGGATGAATGAGTCAGTTCATGGCTGCATGCCTCCTGTGTCACCCATGATGGCTTCATAATATCAGGATGGCAAATGTCCCATATGCTTCTCTTCCCAAATCATCCTAATCCTTTCATGTGTCTTATATGTACCCATGAATTTTAGGAACAGCTTGTTGGGATTTGGGGTCGAATTTCATTGAATTTTTAGATGAGGGGAGAGTTAATGTCTCTATGATGGGAGCCTTCTTGTCAATACATGTGACTTTTCCTCCATCTTCCTGACATTAGTTTAAACAAACAAACATGCAAAAACCTTCCATGCAGTCTTATAGTCTTTAGACAGACAAAGCACACTTCCCACTGGATTTTTTCTTAGTTCTTTTGTAGTTTGGGTTGCTACCGGGAGTGAGGGCTTGCTAGTCGATGAGAGCCTCCTGCCCATCGCACCCTGCATTAGCAGCAGCCCCGAGAGGTGAGTGCCTGGGCAGAATGGCTTCATTCTCTTGGGTTTTCTGCCAATAATCACTTTTCTACAAAGAATGACAAATGTTTTTCTATTCTGAGTTGTTGTTCTCTGCATTTGTCTTGGTGGAAATCACTAGCAGAATGTGGCATGATAGTGACAATAATGAGCACATTTTCCTTCTTTTTTGACTTTAATGAAAAAAGCTTTTGCTATCTCACCACTAACTGTAGGCATTACTGTAGATTTCTGGTAGATTGTTTTTATCAAGTAAAGGAGTTTTCCTTCATTCTTTGTTTCCTAAGAGTCTTGTTTTCAACCATGCACATGTGCTTTTAATTCATCACAGCCCTTTTATTTGTCAAAAATAAAAATTAAGAGGTTTTTCTCCATTAATCTGTTATCCTAGAGAGTTATAATGACACAATTTTCGAAAGCTGAGTCACCTTTGGATTACTTGGGTAAGAGAATTGGGCATGATGTATTATTTTTAACTTCTTTTCCCATGACATGTAATATAAAGAGAAAAATGCATGAAACACACATTTCCAGTTTAATAAATCACTAGACATTGAGCACAAGAGTCATCGCCATTCACGTGAATAGAATCCCCCACCCACCTGCCCCTTCCTGGTCATAGCACATTCTCACCCTTAAAACCAGCTACAATCCCAACTTTTATTGTACTCCCTTCCTGTTCTCTTTATACTTTTGACCTAAACATGCATCTCCCAACACTATAATTTCATGTAGCCATTTTGTCCTTTATATAAATGGAATCAGCCATACAGGGTATTTGACTTGGTATCTGGCTTCTTTCCCTGTCATTCTGCTCTGTCATTTCCCAAAGGCCTGTGTCTGTAGTCTGTTGTTTGTGCTGGTTCTCATTCATGAAGTCTTGTTTACTTATCTGCCTGGTTATCTCTGCTGGTGTGATGATCGGTGCCTTTTTTTTTTTTTTTTTTAAGATCAAAACTAGGAATTGTGGTGTGCATTCTTCTTTCCCGTGAGTCATGTGTGAAGCCTGTGTAAGTCACTGGCAATCCAATGGCAAGGTTTGAGACTTTCTGCACCATGATGATTCAGAGCTGGATACAAGAAATGGCTTCCTCAAGCACATCCTGACTTCTAGGAAGTGGCATCCTGGAGCCAGCTAGCACTGACTCAGAAGAGCTGATTGTGCCCATCGCTTCCCAGCCATGTGTTCAGTGAGGTCCTACTGGTAGATTGAAATTGGCTCTGCCGGGAGTATTTACAACACGGAAATTAGAAAATGGTATAAATCAGGGCCTTTTGTCTTAGAGAGCCGATTGTTATAAATTTATTACCACATGAGTGCTCCTAGAATTCAGCTGTCTGGGATATCTACCTAAAGACTAGGTTGTTCACTAGGCTCCTTGTCCTTGGCAGGCCCAGCCCCCAGTGATTATCCTCTAAGCCTCGAAAGGCTGTTAAATGTACTTTAACCTCCTCTTCCTCATCAGTTAAAGTCCGTCATGCAGAAGCAGCCTTATATGTTGATCTCATTTGGGTTATTTCCCAGTTTGGGCAATGATAAATAGTGCTACTAGAAACATTTACATAAAGGATTTTCAGTAACATACATTTTAATTTCTCTAGGACAAACATAGTGAGATGGCTGCTCACATGTCACATGTATTTTCAAATTTGTAAGGAAATCCAAACTGTTTTCTAGAGTGATCAAACCATTTCACATCCCCATTAGCATGTGTGAAAGGGTCGCTTCCCTGCACTCTTGTCAGTACTGGATGCTATCGGATTCTATTTATTTATTTATTTGCTTATGTGTGTATCTATATTCTATTTTTATTCTAGTCATTTTAGTAAGAGTGTAGTGGAATCTAATTGTAATTGTAATTTTTATTTCTTTAATTCCCTGGGATGTTGAGGACCTTACTATGTACTTGTTTTCCATTTGTCTACTCTCTCTGGTAAAATGTCTGTTCGCTTCTTTTGCCCATTTTAAAATTGGGTTATTATCTCCTTTGAATTTTGCATGGTCTCTATATATTCTGGATATAAGTCCTTTGTTGGGTGGGTGTATGATTTGCAAACATTTTTTCTCTTGTGTTTATATTTTATTCAGTTTCTTTTTATTTCTATTTTTTATTTAAAAAAGTAGATAAATGGAATAGAAAACAGAACTCACATGAAACAACCCACATATACAAAACACATGGAAGGAACGGTCTTTTATTTATTCAACAAGAAACTCATGAATACATGAATGCACTTGACCATCTACCATCATAAACATGTCACTAAATAAAGGACACTGTAAAAATGATAAAGTAAAAACCAATATTCTTTAGAAACAAATAAACATGTAAAAATTGAAATTAATATAGTTTGCTTTATGAAAAGTCTCTTGCATGCACACACACACATGCAGAGAAAATTTCCAAAGAAATCTTATTTGTCCAAAAGATTTGTGAATTGTTAAACCTTGCTACAAATTTAGCATGGAGCAAAGAGCATCCCACTACAAAAAGTTCAGCTGTGAATGAGAAAATGTTATTGGTTTCAGCAGGTGGAACCCCTCAGACTGGACTCAGGTACTTCCCTGTACCCCTCTGCCACTGCCACCCTCTGGCCATCAGACTTTTGTTCTGTTCTGCCTTCCCCACCATTGGGCACCTCTGACTCTGTTCAGCCTTCAAGTACTTGCCACTGGGATTACTCACTGGCGGGGGCAGGGGGAGAGCCAGGCATCCTGCGCCCCCATGTCTGTGTAATCAGAGCAGCCAGCCCTATCTCTGGGGTTTCCCTGACCCTTCATAGGCATGTGATCAGGCATCCTGAAGAGCTACATTGGGGGCGGAGGATGCAACCTAGAATCAGATGGAACTTAATACCCTGTGGGGAAATTACTGAACAATCAGAAGAGATGGGAGAGAGTTGGGCATATAGATTCCTTTTCCTTCTTCCTTCAACAGACTGTTCCAGCACATTTATCTGTCTAGCTTGCCCAGAGACATCCCATGTGTGCAGTTAGAAGTATGGGCCGAGCAGCCTCAGTGTCCCTGGATGAGGCTGTGGGCAGTGTGGCAGTGTGTCACCACTTTGCTTCTTCTCATTGTGCTGTGGCCTATTGCTTCTTCTCCTCATTCTGGCAAGCGAAGTACCGCACTTAACACTTGCCTCAAGCTCTGTTTTCTAAGTAACCTTGAATAAGGAAGAGCATTTGTTTTTCTCACTTAACAAGAAGTCTAGGGTTCCACTGTCTAGTGAAGCTACTTGAGTGTGTCCTCAAGGACCCAGATTCCTTCCATCCTTCTGTTCACCTCTTTTAACTTGTGGCTTCCCTGAGGTCATGATGGGGACATTGCCACTCCATTTTTTAGACACATTTCAGGAAGGAAGGAAGGGAAAGGAAGAACTGGCAAAGACATTCTACGTTCTATAAGGTTCATCTTTTTGTTCAGGCAGCCGGTGCTACTCAGGAGCCCCAGGGCAACCTCTCCTTTCAGTGGAAGCTGGGAGGTTGAATTCTGAGTTTCCCCTCTCTACAGTCGAGCCAACAAGTGAGAGGGGCTTGGAGTGAGTGGCCTGGCCTTAAGGGCCTAAGAAGAGTGGGAAAATCTCATTCCTGTCCTGTGCTCTCCCCAGGAGCACACCAGGACATCTGGGCAGGGTAGATGTTCTTTCTTTCTGCAAAATGCAGAATGGAGGTCTGTAGCAGAACCTTAAAAAAATAAAGGTTTTTCTAAAAAATTAAAAAATATTTTTAAAAATTCTTTAAAAATTTAAAATTTTTTAAAAATTTTCTTTTTTTTTAAATTTTTTTGAGCAAACCTTTAAAAAATGAGAGCTCCATATAAACACTTAGATTCCTGGGTTTCCTCAAAACACTGGAAGAAGTGGCCCGGGTTTGTGCCACACATTGATGGGGGCTGCAAGAAGCCTCCCTTCTAGGTGGTACAGCTCAGCATTCTGGCTCCCTGGTACCCAGCCCCTTACTTGACTGGCTGGCTTCCAGGAGCTTCTGAGTCCCACCCTCTCCCATCAAGACTCACCTTCTGGAGGAAAGTTTGCAATAAAGGTGCACTGTGCCCCAAACACAGTTTTGATTCTAGCTGCCAAGAGAATTATATTCCTTCCATCTCATTATACACACTTGAGTCCTGGTCCTCATATTCCTTGAAATGATTTTAGGGGGTCTGGTAAAATAAAAAATATTCTGGATTTAGTCTCAGACAGATAAGAAGGTCGTATTTTATAAAGGAAGTTATGACTTCACTATTTGGACCAGTACATCACTGTCTTTAAATTCACACCTTCATTCATAGCCACGAAAGATTCGCGATTGAGCATGAATTTGTGCAAAAGATTGCCTGTTCTGGAGTTGTTAAAAATTGTCTTATATTATTAACATTTCCTATTTATTTTCTTTTATTTTAAAGGATGATGCCTAGCAGAGATAGCACACAGATAGGTTTTTGTAATGTTGACAAACCCATAAAGGGTTTTGAACAGACTTGACAAGTACAATGATAATAAAAGAGATTGTCTCATGACCTCTCTCTCTTTGTATTTCTATCTAAAGATCCAGAGTTGCATATAAAGATACATTTTCCAGCTTTTCTCCATTTACCTTTGTTGTCTTGGGTGTCCTTAGAGACAGATGTAAAGATGTTGTTAGATGTAAAGATCACCTCTCTTCTTCTAAAATAATAAGTAAGGCGGTATTTTAGAACGTATTTGTCATATCAATGTTTGACAGGTGCATGATGAAACTTATTCCTAAATTGTGCAAAGATTTCTTTTCCTATAGGTGTTTCAAGATCCATAGTCAGTTTTGCTTTATGCTAATTGGAAAATTAAAATATATTTTACGTAACCCAACAAAAACATAATGATAGAATACTATCAGGTAATATCTTTTAAGGCTTGTATGCCTATGCCTTCTGGAAAAATATCCTGGTAATAACGAAAGTCCTACTTCAGTATGATGAGCATTATTCTTCCTGAGGAATTATGAAGCAGAAAGAATTATTGAAATGATCACTGCCTCTTATTGCACAATTATGCAATGCAATTATGCAGTAAATTCCAATAATTGTATTTCAATTGAACTAAAATATTTCACTGAACCCAGGTATTATATTATCTTAAACTTTTTCCAAATCTATGTACGTATTTGAATTTCCTGTCATATGTAATCATCGGGAGAGTTCACTATTGAACCCGATATCTGCCATTTTGATATTTGCCATTTTGATTGGAGATGAGACAGGGGTTTGGGATCTAGGAAAGGGAGCTTTGAAAGGTCATTTGTTATGACACAGAGCCGCCTCCATCTTCTGAAATCTCCCAAAATGTCCAGGCATGTCCAACAGCACGTCTGACCTGAGCTGGCACGACACTGACCCTAAACCCTGTCCTGCCTGAGATACAGCTGTGGCTGCCGGCACACTCTTGGTAGTATGGGTGTTTTCATTCATAAAAATTTCATAAGTGAGATAGTAGCTTTGGGCAGATTGGGAGCAGGGAGAGAGACTCTATCAGCTACTCGTTTCATTCTGAATAATTTCCCCAGAACATTTCCAGTGTTTCTGTAAACGTGGAACTAACTGGCTTAATTCAAAATTTTCTGGGGAATTGGGTATTGAAAGTCAGAACTTTTATGATATCTTAACACAGTGTTCTGTGTTTCGTTTCCGTAGGGACCTTCTTTAATGACTGTGTTTCTTAAAAGTGAGAAAAGGCAAGTGAAAAGGAGCAAGGGAGAGAGAGAACTCCCCTCTCGGAAACCTCAAGCTATCTCGGAGACGTTTCCGTCAATCCACATTTCTTTCTTCTTTTTTTTTTTTTCCCCAATTTATTTATTTTCAGGAAAACATTATTCATTATTTTTTCACCACACCCAGTGCTCCATGCAAGCCGTGCCCTCTATAATACCCACCACCTGGTACCCCAACCTCCCACACCCCCCCCCCACCACTTCAAATCCCTCAGATTGTTCAATCCACATTTCTGAAGCTTTTCGTTTACAGCTGCGTGAGGCAGGACGCTGAGCCACCCCAATCCACGCCCTCCAGCGGGCAACCCACTGCAGGTATGGACAATGGCTCCATTACTTTTCTCTCTTTTGGTGGTTCTGTGTGTGGGTGCTCCTAGGGGGATGGCGTGGGAGATGCTTGGGGGTGAGCCTCCAATTCTAGAACCCACTGAGCGGGGGCTGGAGGGAGCGGCAGTGTGGGTGTGGCCCAAGGCCTGGCCTGTGGGTCTCCGGGGTTGCTGACCGGGGCCCCCTGCTGACAGGGCCCCCTGCTCTGCACCTGGGCGGAACCTCCAGCATGCCCATCACGGTTGGCCCCTTAGGCTCTGGGACACTGGAGGCACGTGGCAGGGCAAGTTTGCTGGTCCAGAAGAAGGAGACCCGCTTCCAGAGAGCACCCAGCAGGATAGGACGTTCACAGGTAGGAAGAGAAGGAAGCCCCCACCTGGGTGCGAGGTGGGGGGCTATCCATGCAGGAGATGGTGGCCACAGGTGTTGCTCATCATCCCTACCTCCCCATCTGGGTGGGCCTCACGCACGTGAGCTCTACAGCCTGTCATGCCATCCACGCTCAGAGAAACCAGAGACCGGCCCAAGTAACAGATCAGGGCCCTGTCCCCGCTTTTGTGGTCTCACCTTGGCGAAGACGCACCTTTCCAGGGCCACGCCTCAGATGCTGGAGGTGCTCCAAAGCCCCTGGGAGTGACGGGGAGGACCCATAAGGCCTCCTCTAGAAGACGGTGTTTACACCAATGCCACACAGGTGCTCTGCGGGTTGCCCTCAAACATCTGTCTGGAGAGCCACAGGCAGGGGGGCCTCAGGCCCAGACGGTCCCGGCTGAGAATAGTGTAGTCCCGGAAGATGATCGTTGGTTACTCAGGATGATTTCAGAACTCCTCGTCCCAG
Source organism: Neogale vison (assembly GCF_020171115.1). Lineage (NCBI taxonomy): Eukaryota > Metazoa > Chordata > Mammalia > Carnivora > Mustelidae > Neogale > Neogale vison. The sequence continues at coordinate 45,979,778 of NC_058093.1, forward strand.
ACTCAAGGTATGAAGGGACCCGTTTCCAGAGAAATACTGACTCCCAACTGATTTTTCTATCTTGGTCACTGATGTCTCACTGCCTGATCCTTCCTGTCTCTTTTTTCAATGTCCTGGAAGGCTTTCCAGGTGTCCCGACCCCAGGCTGGCCCTGGGCTTCCTCCCTGACCCATCCCCTCTCCCCATCCTGATGCTCAGCAGAAAACCATGGACAAGCTGGCCAGGCCAGGCCAGTCAGGGGTGGTGGGTGAGGTGGTGGAGAGAGATGGCCAGGGCAGACCCAGACCCCAGGGATGCTGCCTCCTCCCTCTCTCTCCTCTGTATTGATCACTATCCTTCACTGCCTACCTGATCACTGTCCTTCCCCTCCCCACCTGATCACTGTCCTTCCCCACCCACCTGATCTCTGCCCCCACCACGTGATCATGATCCTCCTCCCCCCTCAAACCTGATCACTGTTCTTCCCCTCCTACCTGTCCTTACTTGCTGGGTTGTCTTTCCCCTCCCATACTCTGTCACTAATGTATGGCACATACATCACAGCCACTTTCCTCTGCTAGATGTGTACTGAGAAACTGCATGTGATTCTCATTTTTCTGCCTTATAATCTATAATGGCTGCCTCGTACCCCATTGTGTGGTTTGCCATAACTTCGTCAATTCCCCGCCATTGGACATAAGATTATTTCTTAAAGTTTTACAGTGACAACTAACATTGTAGCAAACATACTTCTAGTTAACTCAACGATTTTAATTTACATTTTAAATGTTAATTTAATTTTCTTTTTTTTTAATTAAAGATTTTACTTTTGAATAATCTCTACACCCAACACGGGGCTCAAACTCATGACCTGGAGGTCTAGAGCTGTACTCCCGACCAGCTGAGTGGGCAAGGAGCCCCTAACTTTAAATTTTCAGACTATATAGATATGGGGTGCCTCGTGGCACAGTTAAGCTTCTGACTCTCGGTTTTGGCTCAGGCTGTGATGTTGAGGTTTGCGAGATCGTGCTCAGTGGAGAGTCTGCTCTACTGTGGACAGGGCAGGTAATGAGAGTGGTGGTGGTGGCCACTGAGAGGCCCTAATGGCGAGAGGACACTGCCCCACAGGGGCCCTCATATGACCTGTCATCCCTTTAAAATTGTCCTTAAAATTGTCCTGGTTTAAGAAAGCTGTTGCAAAACGAGAGCAGTATGGCCTATAGTAGGGGATTGGGAGATGTTCCCTTCTTTTATCAGCCCACTGTATGAAGAGGGAAACTGAGGCATGGGGCTAGCAAGTAAACCTCCCCTAGGGTCCAGCTTGGAAACCCCAGGGCAGGACATGAACCCAGGCAGTGCTCCAGCCTCTTCTGGGGGGGGGTCCCCGAAGAGAGGGAGGAGCTTGTGATGGTCATGCTCCTCTCCCCAACCCCCATGGAAACAAAGGCAAGTGCCTCCCTCCTTTGTTGACCCGGGCCACCCTCTTCCGGAAGGGAGGTACCAGGCTTGTTCAACACCCACGGGGGAGGAGCCAGCCGGGTGGGGAGATCAGAACAGTTCAGAGCTGGGGGAGGAAAACAGGATGGGGAGCCCAGAGGAGTGGGCTCCACGACCCCACCCCCTTGCTGCCTCTACACCCTGGCTATGGAGCCCCCCATGAACCTGAGCTCACCAAGGGATAACTTGGCCTCTTCCTGCATGATCCCTGGCCGCCCCCCGCCTCGTGGAGCTGGCAGGCAGAGTTCTCGGCAGATGACAGAAGGCTGGGGAAGTACCCTCCCCTGGACACGGCCCAGGACCCGACATGGCTGCTCTAAAAAACTAGTGAACCGCTTAGCAAATGCTTCTATGAGTCCCCACACACCTCGCCTCACTGCACACGAGCGGCCCAACTTTGGGAGAAGGCAGCAAGAAGGGTGAGCAAGGGTCATCTCACAGAGGCAAAGCTGCCTGCTGCCTGGGTGCCCCAGGGGCTGGGCTGGGGGGCTGCCATGCACTATCTGTGGTTTCTGACCCCCACAAGCAGCAGGGTAATTTTGTACATGGTGGCAGGTCTCGTTTGCAAACGGCCCTGCTGCAGGGTGGAGCATGAGTCCCTTGTGCCTTTACAGTGAGCTGGACTCTGGTCTCTGATGCCGGATGGGTGGGGGTTGCAGCGTGGGGAGGGACAGCTGGCCCCTGCTGGCCTTGCTGCCTCCGCCCAGCTGTGCTGTCTCTGAAGGCGACCCTTGGCAGCTGCGGTGCCTCTGCTGGCCCGGAGGGCAGGGGGAGGTGGGCAGACCCCCTGAGGCTGAGCGTTGAAAGCCAGGCTGGAAGGGGCCTTGCCCTCCCCCCACTGCCCCCCGCCCCGGCACAAGCACTGGCCGCCCGACACCTTGGACCCTGAGACACCCCAACAGACAGGAGCTACGTGAGGCCCTCGGGAGCAGACAGGGACTTTGCTCGCTCCAGTTGGCAAACAAGGCCCCAACAAGCAGAAGGTGCCCACGAGGTTCTCCTGGTTGGAATGAGGTGTGGACATTATTTGGATTGCTCCAAAGACTTGCGTGGAAAAGTCTTCCTGCAGCTAAGAAAATACCGGCGGGGTCCATCTTCCTGGGGAGTGGAAAGCAGCGCTCACGGGGCAGGCGTCGTCGTCGTCGTCGGAGCATGCACGCTGAGCTTCCAGGGCCTGCCCTCCCCTGTGCTTACACGGTGACCCTGGGGCACACCTGCTGGCACCTCCCTTCTGCACATGTCTACATGGTGAGGGCAGCTGTGTGGCTGTGGAGTCCTGTTGCTGAGTCCCCTCAAGGGAGAGCTGCCATCGGAAGTCCGACAAAGCTGGTCTTGGCCACGGGGTAAGTGTCCCCAGTGACCTGAAATCCAGAGTGCCCTTGATCACCGTGCTTCTGTTTGGAACGCCGGGAAGTTTCCGTGGGCTGCCGTGAGCTGTCATTCCAGTTCCCCTTCGGGCCCTTCCTGGAATTCCTAGGAATGTTTGAAGAGGGTGAACACCTGAGCTGACTTTCTCCTCGGTTCTCCCTTGGATGCCCCCGGAGGATGGGGGCATCAGCCTGCCTTGTGCAGGAAGAAACGGAGCCCCGTGGTTGGGGAGCCCCCACCTTCCACCTGTCAAATTAGGTCTCAGAGGCAAAGAGGCATCTCCATGTAAGATGGAAAGCCTCTGAAGGGACCTTCACTCTTCTTCCCAGGCAGGACACAGGGTTGGTTCTGCTGCACCCTGTGTGTCTCGGATCCATATCCAAAGGATCCTTGAGTTGCTTGTCTTCAGCAGGCTATGATGCTGGGTTCTCCGGCCCTGCTGGCCCTGCTGGCTCATCTATGGGGCAGCTGAGCTGCAGGTGGGTAGGACACTAAGTCTGCCAGGGGATACCATGCAGTGGGTTCCACCGCTGCTCGAAGGACAAGCCAGCTCAGATTAACCGTTATTTTGGATGATCCAGATTTGGTGCCCTTGATGCTGGGCGAGTGAATGTCTCTTCCGAGAGCCTCGGGCTCCCACTCCGTTGGGTGGGGCCAGGGCTGGGAGGGTGTCTCCCCTGAGGGTGGCTGGGGACAGTGAGCTCACACATGTGCACACCTCTCCCCTCAGCTCCTGCCCACCGTGAGCTCTCGGGGGATACTTAGTGCCATCTGTCTATTGGAAGACAGTGTGAATGGCTGGGGGACGGTGGCCAAGGAGGCAGGGCAAGGGCACGGGAGTCGAGCATGGCTGCATGAATGAGGCTGAGCATGAGCCCGGGTGCCAGGCCCAGTGGTGCAGGCTCGGGACAGGACATCACGGAGGAGCTGGACTGATGCTTTGGCTACCCAGGGAGTCTGCTCCGGGTCCGCTGGTGTGCCGGGAGGGGCTTCACCCCCTGCTTTCTGCAAAGGGACAGGACCAGCCCTGATGGATGTTCTGCCGGGGTCTCTGGAGGAAACACTCCCACACTGGCCGCCGTTGAGTGCTAAGGTGACATGGCTAAAAGCAGAGCTGGGAAGACGCAGAGTCCATGCTTGAGAGTCCGAGCTGGCCTGGGGATAGGCACCCGACACCAGGGATACTGCATATCTCTGGAGCAGGCACAGGTGGGGTCCAGCATCCCCCGCTCAGGCTCCTCCTGCTCTAGAGACTGGACGTGAGCAGAGATGGGACCAGCTTCCCCAACCCGACTCTGTGCACAGCAGCCCCAGGAAGCTTCTGCAGGATGGAAGGGGCACACCGGTCCTTGTGTTCGGTCTCTTGGTCAAAGCAGACCTCTTTTTGGTGAGCGCTCTTGGGAGTTGTTCCTCCAGCTCAGGGCTTTGCAGGGGAGCTAGAGCTGCTGGGCCCTCGGATTCTTCGGAGAAATTTCTCGTTGAGCCCGAGGCTATGTCTCTTCACCAGCTTCCCTTCTGCCACTGTTTTGTGGTCTGCAACATGTCTCTTCCTTTGCCAGGAAAAAAGTCCAGTGGCTGGCTATAGCTTTCAACTGCCCTAAGTTTCCAGAATCGTCCATGGCAACAGCCCCACACCATTCCCCACTCCTGTTCACCCTCACTTCATGGCCTGCTCTCGAGTGGCTTGTTGGTGGGTCCCAGGTCCCCATCACTGGTGTCCTTGGCCTGACTTTGCTGGTTCTGCTATTTCTCTCGCTGTCTCACTCATGTTTCCCTAACTGAGGTCTCTTGCCCCAGTGCTCTCCTCCTTGGACTGCTGTGGTACCCTTTCCACTGCTCTCTTGGTCTGGAGGCCTCTTTCCTGCCGTAAGGCCAGTACCCATGGCCAGCTCTTCCAGCTCCAGCCCCCCGCAGCTCCAGGCACCATCTGCACCACCTGTGACCTCTGGGTCATAGCCCTCCTCCCCCACTGCACGCGGAGCTGGCCTCCCTGGACCTGGAATGGACAGGGGGTCGGGGTCCCATGTTTCATACAAGAGGAGCCTAGATGCTCCCAGAGCTGAAATAACCCCGTTATCCCCCAGGCTGGGTGGCAGCCACCTGTGTTTGCTGGGAGGTCAGGAGGAGTTGTGATTCAGCAGACAGGAAATACAGGTTTGCCCGCTGACGGCTGGTCCTCCGGGGAGCCCGGGCTAGTCGGTTCCCATTCATGGAAGATCAGACGCCAGCCTGGGGGTTGCATGGGTGGTGTCCTGGCTCGGGATCCTCCACCTACAAGCTGGGTGTTTAAACTCAGTCCATTGTGGAAAAGAACACACCTAGGAAAAGGTGTCCACGATGTCAGCGTGTGGATTCCTGAATTCCCTGGAGCGAACCACCCAGGTGGCGAAGAGGGGCAAAACTCAGCCCCAGAAGCCACAGAAGATGGCTGTTTAAAGGATGAGAACAGGGAAGGGGAGGAGTTTGAGACCTTCCCTCGATGTGCTGTATCCGGAAAGCTCTTTCCCACCGTCTGGTGAGAGCTGCCTTCATTTCCCCATCTATCAAATGGAGTCAGGGGCTCTCACTGCCTCTCCATCCTCGGCTGTGTTGCGCAAATCACTTCACGCAGGAGAAATCCGTCATGTGGGTGCTGGGACGGGCTCTGTTTCTGGGGGGCCTTTGGCCGAATTTCAGGAGAGGCGTTTAAGATGGACCCTCCCTGTCAGGAACCTGCTCCTCCTTGTTTCGGGAGCCCTGGATCTCTACCCTCCAAAGGCTGGTGCATGGAAACACGCAGTCGCCTGGCTTTGTGAAATCTGACCCGAATCCCCAGGTTAATAAAGTGACTCACATTTGGGCTTGACGATCCCTTCGTTCCAGGGAGGAAATGATTCCTGCCGAGTGAAAATCTATTTATAAATGATTGCATCTGCTTACCCGTGACTATCTTCTACCCTGGCTGCGCTTTGACAACGTTTTAAGGAAGAACAGAGTCGTAGGGGTGTGGAAGGAAAAGGATACATTTTTCTCTGCTGACCTTGAACGAGTCTGCCGGGATTGGTTCTTTTTCCGGAATGCCTGATGTTTGGAATTGTGAGACCTGCTCTGTCTCCCTGGCCGGGAGGTCCCTAAACTCTGCCTATTGTATGTGGCAAACATCTTCTGCCCTCTTGCCAATCCGAGCATGTTGCAATGAGCTGTGGGAGCCTTTCCAGCTGAAAGCATTCTGCACCAGAGGTTGGTATTTGCATAGCAATTAGTTTGTATTCCTACAAAAATTTTCATGGATTCAAGTTCTTCATAGAAAGAATGAACCAGAGGGTAAACTGAACCACAGATTAAAGGGCTCATGTCAGGCAATTCTTTGAACAGTTTTTTATGGTTTTGAACCATCATTATTTGTAATATTCTCTGAAAAGCCAGCAAATAATTGTTTTCCCCCTACTGATTTTGTTCTTCCCCTCTTAGCAAATATTGATTCTCCCCACCCCCCCTCCAAAGTCGGTCCTGAATGAAACCGAGATTAACAGGGCTGCTTTTGTTTAATACAATGAACAAAAACTTGTGTTTGGAGGGTTCGTGTCCTGCCAAAACATCTGTGCAAGGCCCAGATGGCAACCAGGCTCTGGAAATAGGGACCAGGGAGTTCAATGCTTCTGCAGAGTCAGCAGAGAGAGAGAGTGAATATCGCTGCATTTTTATAGGTCCTACAAAAATAGCAACTTTGAAAAACTTCTTGGCAACAGAGTGCTTTTTTTCTAAAAAATCTGCTAAGAATGTGGGACTTCCCCATTAGATAACCAGGCAGAGAAAAGCCCGATTTATAATCAGAAAGTCTGCTCACAAGTACCTCCGTAGCATTTGGTGTCTTTCACACGCACTCGTGTGGGTGACAGGGTGCCCCGCGAGGCCATGATGCTTCCCAGATATTGATGGTAGAGCTGTTCTTTTCTTTCACTGAACGTAAGTTAGAAAGACTTTACTGGTCAGGAATGTCAAATGGGAGGTTTTTGTAGAAGTGGATGTGGCGAAATTCCCAGGAAGCTTTTGTCTTGATTGTTCTCAGTGGCTCCCCGAGCCCCAAAGCTGAGGCTTCCCCAGGGGCTGAGAAGTGAGTTCTGAGAAGTGTGAGCAGGCCCTGGTGGTTCGGACACTTTACTTAGTGTCTACTGTATACCAGGCCCTGATGATATGGTGAGGAATGAAGGAGGAAGGGTCTGAGGCCCGAGCAGTGCCCTGAGAGGCGTCGGGTCCCGGAGTTAACAGCGAGGTTGGGTCCTGAAGAAGAACGAGCTTCTTACTGTAGTCCTGGCCATGGGGAAGCAGTCTGCCTTCCTGCTTGGAAAGCAGGTGCCTCCCAGCTCATTATGGTAGACTAGTGAATTTTAAATCAGTGCAATCTTATTGCATATTTGTTCTTCTTTTGCTCAAAATTGTATATGTGAGATGTATTCAAGTGCTGCTGTCGTGGGGTCCTTTTTAAATTTTATTTAAATTAATTCACATGTAGCATGTTACTAGTTTTGGAGGTAGAGGTCAGGGACTCATCAGTTGCACATAACACCCAGTGCTCATTCCATCCTGTGTCCTCCCCAGGGTCTATCCCCCGATTACCTACTCCCCCCACCCCCTCCATCCGGCAGCCCTCAGTTTGTTTCCTAGAGTTCAGCGTCTTATGGTTTGTCTCCCTCTCTGATTTCTTCTTATTTTATTTTCCCCTCCCTTTCCCTATGCTCCTCTGTTTTGATTCTTAAGATCCACATATAAGCAAGATCATATGATAATAGTCTTTCTCTGACTGACTTATGTCGTTTAGCATAATACCCTCTGGTTCCATCCACATTGTTGCTAATGGAGAGATTTCATTTTTTCATGGCTGCGAAGTATCCCATTGTGTATATATACCACATCTTCTTTATCCATTCATCTGTCAACGGACATCTGGGCTCTTTCCATCGTTTGGTTATTGTGGATGTTGCTGCTATAAACATTGGGATTCAGGTGTCCCTTCAGATCACTGCATTTATGTCTTTGGGGTAAATAACTAGCAGTGCAAATGCTGGTTCATAGCGTAGCTCTATTTTTATTATTTATTTATTTTTAAGATTTTATTTATTTATTTGACAGACAGAGATCACAAGTAGGCAGAGAGGTAGGCAAAGAGAGAGGGGGGAAGCAGGCTCCCTGCTGAGCAGAGAGCCTGATGTGGAGCTCAATCCCAGGACCCTGGGATCATGACCTGAGCCAAAGGCAGAGGCTTTAACCCACTGAGCCACCCAGGGGCCCCTCTATTTTTAACTTTTGAGGAATCTCCACACCGTATTCCAGAGTGGCTGCCCAGGTTGCATTCCCACCAGCAGTGTAAGAGGGTTCCTCTTTCTCCATGTCCTTGCCAGCATTTGTTGTTTTCGGGCTTGTTAATTTTAGCCATTCTGACTGGTGTGAGGTGGTATCTCATTGTGGTTTTGATTCGTATTTTGTTGGGTCCTTTTTATTGCTGGATGGTATTTCAGTGTGTGGTATCTCTGCAAACTATTTGCTCATTCCCAGTTAAACGAAATTGTCCAGTGATGTTATCTAGACCTGGAGTTTTCTTGAGGGAAAAAAAAATCTTATTAATTATTCAATTTCTTTAATGATTATAGATTTAATATTTCTTCTTATTTTTTGTTGTTTTTAGGATTTTCAAATTTATCTGTAAAAGTTATTGAAATTTTAAAAATTATATCCTCTTATTACCTTTTCCATATCTGTAGGGTCTGTAGTGATGTTCCCAGTCTCAGTTTTGATATTATCTATATATGCCTCTATCTTTAACGAGTCTCACCAGCATGTTGACAGTAATATCAGTTTTTTCAAATAACCAATGTGCTTATCTCCTCTAATAAGTGGTTGTTTTTTCTTTCATTAATTTGTGGTCTATTCATATAATTTTTTCCTGTTATTTTTGTTGAATTTATTTTTGTGTTCTTTTCTTGATGTCCCAAGACAAACAGCTAGCACACAGGTTTTTAGCTTTTTTTTTCTAATATAGACATAGGACAATTTTTTCCCCTCTAAATATCACATTATCTGCATCTCACAAGTTTTATTATGTAGTATTTGTTATTGCTTTCCCTTGTGATGTTTCAAACCCATGGATTATTAAAAAATGTATTAATTTCCAAACATATGAGATTTCCAGTCACTTGTGGTTAATTTTTTGTAGCTTAATTATAGCGAGACCATTTGCCTGTGATTCAGCCCTTGCTTCATGGTCCAGGATATTGTCAGTTTTTTGGGGGGAATTGTTCCATGTGTATTTATTAATTTATATTTTATTATTATTAATATAAAATATTAATTAATATTTTATTATTTCTCAACTGTGTAGTTGAGAAAAATGTGTATTCTGTTGTTGATTGGAAATAGGCTCTATATAGGTTTATTAAGTTTGTTAATTTTGTTGTACATGCCTATATCCTTCCTGATGTGATCTGCTCTCTTTATCTGTTGCTGAGAGAAATGTCTGAGAATCTCCCACTGTGAGTGTGTATTTGTTTCACCAAGGCTCTATTAAAATTTTCTTTGGGGGCACCTGGGTAGCTCAGTGGGTTAAGCCTCTGCCTTTGGCTCAGGTCATGATCTCACGATCCTGGAATCAAGCCCCGCATTGGGCTCTCTGCTCAGCGGGGAGCCTGCTTCCCCCTCTCTCTCTGCCTGCATCTCTGCCTACTTGTACTCGCTCTCTGCAAATAAATAAATAAAAATCTTTAAAAAAATTTTCTTTGTATGTTTTGATACTATGTAACAAGGTATATACACAGGTAATATTCTGTTGTCATGTGTATTATTTCTATCTTTTTATAAAAAGATTTTATTTATTTATTTGACAGAGAGAGAGAGATATCATGAGTAGACAGAGAGGCAGGCAGAGAGAGAGGGAGAAGCAGGCTCCCCACCAAGCAGAGCCCAATGTGGGGCTTGATCCCAGGACCCTGAGATCATGACCTGAGCCAAAGGCAGAGGCTTAACCCACTGACCATCCAGGCACCCTATTTCTATCTTTTAAGATCCATAGTATATTGTTATAATAATTTGGTCCATTTGTTTACCCCACACACATTTATAATCTTTACTTCTTGAGGTTTCAGTCTTTCATCTGAGATTATTTTTCTTTTCCCTTTCCACTTTCCTGTAGCAAGTGTCTACTGGTGGGAAATTTTGTCTTGTCTGTTTGTTTACTTGAAACTTCTCCCTGCCCCCTTTTTGAAAGACATATTTTCTGGCTGTAGTGTTCTAGAATTCTAGGTCGCCATTTCCCCCTCAAAACATTGAAGATTTCATTCCATTAACTGTCTTCTATTTCTCTTATTACTAAGTTAGCTAACCTGTGTTCCTTTGAATAAATTGGCTTGTTTATCCTTTTACAGTTTTTCCTTTGTCTTGAGTGTAAGGTAGTCTCTTTGCAGAGGGTTTAATATTCATGTATCAGTCTCTTTATTATATTTTCTCTCTGTTTCTCTGTGGTACATTCTGCATAATTTCTTCTGAGTTTGCGTCCAGTTTACTAATCCTCTCCTCAGCTGTATCCAATAACCTGTTCATTTTGTCCCTTGTTTTTGTCATATTGGCTATTGTATTTTCAATTTCTATAAGTTCTCTCTGAATCTTTTTCAAGTTTGGAAAGCCACATAGTAAAGCTTTCTGTGTACTACAGAGATTCTCAAACATTTTTTTTCTCTTTAAACACAGTCCAAAGACTTGTTTTTAAATGACAAGGTCTGAAGATTTTCAGTTCTGATTTTGTAATTTGTTTTTTGTATGTATTTAACTGATGGTGACTTGTTTTGTTGTGTCTTTGGTTAGTATTTTATGGGATGCATTCTTTTCTTAAAAATGTAGGTAGGAGATGTACTTCTGCAGAGAGAGAATGTGCATCCATTTCTGTCCAGTTTTGGGGAAGGTTTTGGTATAGGAACACTTTAAATTCAAACTTTGAGGCTTTTTGAACCACGCAGGTGATGTAAACTTGGTGGCAAATTCCACCAGGAGCTAGTATGGGTACAGCTTCTCAGGGACAGTATTTCCCCCTTTTCAACAAGGACCAGGGCAGTTCTCTTGCCAGTCCCTTCTGGGTTTTTCATACCTAGGAGGATCTAGTCCTCTGTAGTCCAGACTTTGAGGATGTGAATGATGGTAGTCTCCAGTCATATTCCTCCAGGGGGACCACACTTTCACCGCCGCACCCTGCTTTCTCTCCTCTTCTCTTGTACATTCTTGTCTCTTGTGTTTAAACTCTTCCTCCATATAAAACCCCATTCACTCCTGTTAATTTTAAAGTCAGTATTAGTTCAGAGTTATCTATATGCATACTAATCACTGTCTTCCTTCCTGCATGTGTTTTCAGATTCCTCTATGAAATCATTTTCTTTCTTCTTGAGGAAAACTTTAGAGTTTTCTTTAATAATAGTTTGCTGGTGATGAATTTCCTCAGTTTTCAGTTTGTCAGAGAGTTTTTTTTTTATCATTATTTTATCTTTATTCTTAAAGGAGTTTTTCAATGAAAATGTGATGTCAGGTGGATAGTTATTTTCTGTTAGTGTCTGTAAGATACAGAACCTTTCTCTCTTCCCTTTCACTGTTTCTGCCAAGAAATCAGTTTTCTATCTAATTGTTGCTTTTTTGCAGACAATGTTTTCCTGCCCCTTGTTGTTTTAAAGATAAATTTTCTTTTCTTTTTCTGCATTTTCATTATGAACTGTTGAGGTATGATTTACTTTTTGTTTACCTACTTTGGAGTTCACTAACCCATGTGAATCATCTTTAAATTGATGCCTTTCGTCAGGGAAAATTCTTAACCATTATCTCTTTAAGTGTTGCTTCTGCTCACTCTTTTTCTCTTCCATTTTTTTTTTTGTACATAAACTTAGTGTATGTTACATTTTCTCACTCAATTCTCCATATATCCTACCTGCTTTATTTTTCTTCCTTGTAATTCATACTTTATTTTGGATACTTCCTTCCTGTCTGTTTTCTAGCTCATTAATTCTCTCTTCAGCTGTGCCTTCTAAGCTGTTGTCAGATTCATCCATTTAGTTTTTTTGAAAAAAAAAATCAGTTATTTGATTTTTCAATACTTTTTCCAATTTTCTGCCAAATTTTTCCATATTGTTTTTACATTGGAAAAAGAAAGAATTCCACGGGAGTGAGCCTAGCATTTGGGTCCACTTTCATGCTTTTGACACCCTTGAGGGTTGGGGATACAGAAATTAGAGACCAGACACGCTAGGAGTGGAGTTACTGTTGAGCCCCCCAACATTTAGGACAGAAATTAAAAAATGCTGTCTCTTAAAGTAAGGATGAATGAGAAGTGAAAGTGTCCTTGAAAAACTGCAGGTGTTTCTGAATCATCTGGATCGCCCAGAAAACTCTCAGTTTACCCTGGTAATTCTTCATTACCTTCGATTCTTAGGTTTACTATCTTGCGTTCATTATCTTGTTAACATCTCTAAACAGGTGGTTTTCTTAAATGTTATTCAGCTTCTCCATTTGTCCTCAGAGTGGAGGATTTTCCAGAGTCAATTAGTTTGCCATTTTTGGCATGGTAAGCTATTGTATCATTAAACACATATATATCTTTTGGTTAATGACTTCTAATTTAATAGTTTTGTGCTAAGAAACATGATCTGTATGAATATTTGAATGTTGGTAAGACTTGCTCTATGACCTAGTTCATGGTCAGTTTTTATCTAAGTGCTTTATCTGTATTTGGGAAAAATGTGTTTTCTCTAATTTTTTTTTAAGTAGGCTCCACACCCAGCATGGAGCCCAAGACAGGGTTTGAGTTCATGACTCTGAGATCAAGACCTAAGCTGCCATCAATTTGGACATTTAACTGACTGAGCCACCCAGGCACCCCTGACTTCTCTAATTCTTTGTAAGACTCTTTTTTAAAAAATATTTTATTTATTTTTTTGAAAGAGGGAGAGAGAGAATACAAATGGGGGAGCAGGAGAGGGAAAAGCAGACTCTCCACTTAGCAGGAAGCCTGATGTGGGACTTGATCCTGGGACTCGGGGATCATGACCTGAGCTGAAGGGAAATGCTTAATGACTGAGCCCCCCAGGTGCTCCTTCTCTAATTCATAAGGATGGATTTCCACCTGTGCCTTATAAATCAGGCATTTTATGATTGCATTCAAATATTCTATACACTTATTAACTTTAATCTTATTAGCCTATTAGTAATCAAAAAAGATATATTGAAGACTGAGTATTAATTTTGTCAAAATTTTCTTATAGTTCTCAAAATATATAAAGCAAAAGTGGGGTAGACTGTTGTATTAGGTCCCTAAATGTTCCCTGTCTGCCATGCTTTCAGAATTAGTCTATCCTTTCAAATGTCTCAGTGGCCATGAATTTGGCTTCTTCCTGCTCTGTCCTGTTTCACTCACTGGATTTGTGTCACTGGAGTCACTGTTCTCATTGTCCAGCTGCCCCTGATAGCCCTGCTGCTGCCTGCATGTGTTCTTGGGTTGAGATTATATTGACTGCCCATGCCTGCAGTCCATGTGGGCTCTATTGCATTTCCCCATTGGGCTGGTTCTCGCCCTTCTCCCCCCAGCACTGTGGGCTGCATGGGTGTAGGGAGTGGGCAGGTGGGCTAGCTGGAGGGCTCCCCCTCCATGCATGGCCAGGAAGAGTTCATCAACAGGCTGGAAGATAGTGGGGGCTCCCAAGACCTTGCTTCACTCCCTGTGGGTCCTGGTGTGAGTGCATTGTCTGGCTGTTCAGGTATGGGCCACTGGTGGGAATCCCACATTCTACTTTGCTCCCTAGTAACTGCTCCCAGCTTCCTCCTCCATGCCTCTTCCTTAGCTGGTGCAATCTCAGAGGCTTTTGTGTCTGCAGTGAGGTGTATTTTCAGAAGTGTGGGAGGGAGGAATGGACTGGAGGCCAAGGGCATGAGGGAGGCCCTTTGGTTTTCCCTGTGTTTGCTCTGGTGGTGCTCTTCCACTGAGGGTGGCCATGCTCCTTCCATGTCCTTACTTAGCAGGCAGAGGTGCCTGCTGCCTGGCATGGCTCACAGCGCCTGTCCACATGCATCTCTCAGCCTGTCCCCAACCCAACCCGGCTCCTGGGACTGCCTGCTCTAGGCTGAGGGCTCTTTCGACAGTCATTTCCCGGTGCACCCCCTCTCGGCTTGTCCTGCCTTAGGGATCAGATTACCCTGACCTATTTTGTGCTCAACCAAGCCCTCCTAGGTCACATTCCAGGATTTCTAGAAGCTGTTTCATTGGCAATCCTCCGTTTCCAGGTATTACTGTGGATTATGTTCTGCTTCACCTTCATTTGATCATTTCAGTGGGTTTTCAGAAACTGGAAACACATGGGCACAAGATGTTTGAGGTCTAGGATGCCTTTCTTTTCTTTTCTCTCTTTTTTCTTTTTCTTTTTCTTTTTTTTTTGATCAGAAAAACAACACACAGACAAACCCCCAATTACTAAACAAGAGCTAAGAGATGATGCATCGCCATAGCCCTTGACTCTGAGTGGTGGAGAGACAGAGTCATGTCTGTGAGCCCGGCTCCTTTCTGCATCCATCCTTGGACCATCAGTTTATTGGTCTCTCTACTTGCAGAGACAGATGGAAGGAGAAAATCCTAGTTTAAAGGCAACACCCAGATAGGCTGGTTTCATAGCTAGCTGCTGCAGTCAGGGGGTATTTAATGGGAAATGGGGACAATTAAAGATGGAATTTTACATAAAGAAAGTAGGGAAGTCAGCTCAGACCATAGCTGTCTCTGTCTAAAGCCCAGGTAGCCTTCCCTTCAAAGCTCCAAAGAGTGGCCCTGGAAGGCCACTTGAGTTCTGGGTACAACAGCAAGGAAGAATGGATGTAGAATACTAGACCGCAGGGGCAGAAAATCTGTCCACACACAACTCTATTCACCCAGGGAATGGAAGGTGTGGGAAGGAGGGAGAAGATCACACAAATCCCCAAACCTGGCCAGCTTTAGGCCATCTGGTTAGGCATTAACTGTGGTTGAGACTGAGGGGAAACCTCTAGATTGGTGTTTCTCAAACTCACAGATATCTTGGGGGATCTTACAAAATGTAGATTCTGATTCAGTGAGTCCGGGGTGTGGCTCAAACATCTGTCTTCCTAATAAGCTCCCAGGGGACGCTGATGCTGTTGGCACAAGTTTCCAAAGGAGCCCCTTCGTAGCTTTGTAGAGCTCCACAAAGACCAGCAATTCCTAAGCATGGTCCCCCCTCTTCTCAAGATCACAAAGATACTCCAGGTTGAGCACATTTGTTCAAAAACAGTCTCATGGCATTGTATCATTCTTGTTTCCTGGAAGACAAAATTGTACATGGATTTTATTACCCCTGGGTTCTCCAAGGTCTATGTAGCTAAGATCTTTTCCCATCAGTGTTACTGATATTGGCATAATAACTAAACATCTTTGTAATTTTGGAATTTCCTCTTCATCTTCAGAAATAACAGTAGGTAATTGTAAAAAGACAGAACACGTGTAGCCCTGTCTCCCGGTGGCCTCATGGATCACTCCTGTCCCATTAACTGAAGATAATATCACAAGATTATTATCCCCAAAACTTAGGGAGGAACTGGGGAGTATTGATCTGTTTCTGTTCCTGGAATTTATAGGCTGATTTTGATTCTAGCAGACAGAAGACAATGAAGAGCCTTGTGTCTATGCTCCGACATTTCACCGGTTGAGCAGAAGTGTGCCTCAATCATTCCAATCAAGCGGTCATGGCCGTCACATGGGAGACTCACAGACAACAGGAGCATTCTCCCATTTCCCACAAATCTGAATCATCCTGGTGGTCCTCCCCAGGACTCCTTCTCCAGATCACTGTTGGGGTTACAGGAGTATGTTTTCCAAGGTGTTTATGGGCTTCCCAATGAGTGGATGATCGCCATGACTCTTGGACAGCACTGCAGATGGAGTTCTGGGAGAGGCCCACTCTGCTGGTGTCGCACGGGCCACAGTGGCAGCCCCATGAAGGTGACTGGTTACTATCCTGGGGAATCCATAGAGCCCATGCTCACTTACCTCCTGTGTTAGTGGCTCCTACAGCAGAGGACTGGGGGACATCTCTGTCTTCCTGGTGGGAGGTGAAGGGAGAAGATGGATGGTGTAAGCGTTATGGGAGCAGACCAGGCTCCAAGCCCAGTCTGGAAGAAGGGACTGCCCCATCTCCAGGAATCTGCGGCCAGCCTGGGTCCCTGACACAGCCCGGGGAGCAGCTGTTCATCTGTCCAGTGCTGGCCCAGGGTCTATTGTCCTCCATGAAGACAAGGAACACATTTATTGATTTTCTGGGTTTTTCTTTCTCTCACCAGGGCTCAGGCATTTCTCTCAAACCCACCCACCATGCAAGGACATTGTCCTTCTCTTTTGAATCCCCCAGCCCTAAAGGCCATTGAGGGAAATTAAAGCAAAGAAGGGGAGGGGTAAGTGGCTTCACAGCACCTGGTTAGGGGGACACTGACATTGTCCCAGCGTGCCCACTCCAAGACCTTTGAACTATTCCATGCCCTTCCAATCAATGCAATGGCTCATGGGGGAAACTGAGGCAGTGGGCGAGTGAGTACATTTTTGGAGGTCATGTGACAGGGAAGTGATGCATCTGGGGGAAGTCAGGTTTTCTGATGCTCGATGCATCGGTGCTGGGAGGGACCCCCACCCAGAATAGGATAAGACCCTACTAGCCAGGATCCATCCTTCGGGAATCCTGGCCATGGGGTGGTCAGCTGTGCTGCCTTCACGGGGTGGCAGGTGGGCTGTAGGCAAGGGGAGAAAGGACTCCAGGTGTTGGATCCCCTGTAAGCAATCCGGCCTATCCCTCTGCAGGCTCCTGCTGGGTCCCAGTACCTGCTTCCAGGCTGAGCCCAGGGCTCGCCAGGGCAGGACGGAGTTTCCAGCCCCACGAGCACGGTTCCGGACAGCTCACCCAGCGTAGCCCTAGGCCCTCGGTGAGAGAGCTGCTCCCGAATGGCAGGTGGGGGCTGGTCGCGGGAGGGTGGGGTGGCCCGCCCAGGGTTGCCATGGAGCGTGGAATGAGGGCCACATGTGGGAGCCTCACCCGGGGCCTCAGCACCAAGCTGCTCATTCTGCTGTGTTTTGTGTGAAAGTACCTTCCTCCGTGAGAGCGTGTTTTAGTCCCACTCTAAGTACTGTTGACAGATGTGTTAATTCATGTATTTAAACAGATAGTTAGCAACCAGCAGAAGATTCAGCTAAAAATAGGTCGTCTTGCTAAACAGGCTCTTTGACATTGGGCGGGCGCTCCTGGCTATCAGCACCGAGCTCTGGGAGGCCATGCTCAGCGACAGGTGGGTTTTAGGAGGACAGGAGGCCTGACCTACCCACCCGAGGTGCATGTTCTCCTCGAGGAGATGGAGGTCTGGCCCAGGAGAGAACTGGACACAGGAGTTGCCTGGGACCTCTGCTCCTGGGGCCCTGCGCCCGCCATGGTTTCCCCTCGCTGTTTGTAAAATGAGGGGTTTGTCCTGAGTATCTCAGAAGTGCCCTTTAAAGAGATGCTTGTGGTCCCAGGAAAGCAGAGAGGCCCCAAGAGAGTGATGGGGAAGCTGAGAGGCAGTGACCTTTCAGAAAGAAGTAGGGCTGGTCCAGGCATGACCCAGGTGCAAGGGATAGCCTGGGACCCTTGGTTCCAGGCCTGAACCCACCTGCCTGGCCAGTGGGGATGCCTGCCCATTCTTTGGAGAGGGTGTGGCTTGTTGACTGGGGAGCTCAGCCCATCTAGGAGGAGAGACTGTCCCCCAGGGTATGGGGGATGCCCCCCGCCCCTAGCTTCCCAGGTCAGAGGAAGTATGGACTCTTAGTTGGGGTCTCAGGCTGGTGACACCACTCCAGCTGGGTAACCTTGCAGGAGTGGCTCCTTGGTCCCTCCTACCTGCTCGGCTACACCCTGGAGGCTCCACTGGGCAGAGAGGCAAGAGAGGGGCCCATGAGGTTGATGCCCTGTGGCCTCTAGAGCTGGATGGCTTGGGTGCTGGGCAGCCCCAGCCCTCTCTCTCCATCCCAGGACAAGCATGGCTATGACAGCAGATGCCTCCTCAGAATCATTCTCAACACAGTGGTGTAAGAGGCCCCTCCCACTGAATCAGAATTGGCTGACAAGTTGGAACCCATTTGTTGTGTCAGTAGAGACAGAAGGTCTGGCAGGGTGGTCCTTGCTCCTGTTATCCCTGAGGAGACAGAGTCATGGCCTGCAATGCAGGGAGCAAGGGGCTGTGACCATAACTTAGGGGTGACACAGGGAAGCCATGAGTGGAGGGGGTGACAAAGGACTGCCTTTGCTGGAGATTGGGGTTAGTCTCAAAGGTTGCTCCTTAGCAAGGAAGGATCCTGGAGAAGCAGCAGGTTTGGGGGAGGTGGATACCTCCGTGGGTGCTGTGGGCCCTCCTGCAGGGCTGTCCAGTGACCTCCAAGGAGAGCCTGGCTGCAGATGTCCATGCTGGGAGGTCCCAGCTGAAGGCTGAGGCACAGCTCAGCTGGACACAGCCTTGGGTTGTTGCGAGAAGCCCTTGCGTCCATTGCCCGGAGGTGGGAGGAGGAGGATGGGGGGCAGGACAGTGATGGGGGTAGAGACACGTGGCATTTCTTTTCTTTCTTTCTTTTTTTCTTTTTTTTTTTTTAGAGGACGCGAGAGAGCTCACAAGCGGGGAGGAAGAAGGGGCAGAGGGAGAGGGAGACAGAGAATCTCTGGCAGTCTCTACGCCCAGCTCTGAGCTGGATGTGGGGCTCGATCTCACGACGCTGAGATCATGACCTGAGCCAAAATTGAGAGTTGGAGCCTTAATTGACAGAGTCCCCCAGATGCCCTGAGAGGTAGCATTTCTAACATGCTCCTAGGTAGCAGCAGTGCCACTGGTCATGGAGAACCATGTTTGGAGAGGAAGATGCTGGCCTGCAGCTCTGTGTGCTGGGGCAGGGGAGGCCGCAGGCTCCAGGAAAGGAAGCGGCCGGGCAAGCAGTGCCCAGAAACCCGGCAGGTGGCTGGAGGGCACCGAGCTGCTGGTACCTGGTAAGCACCTAGCAGGGATCTGGCGTGGAGCTGGGGGCCCCTAGGGGGCTTCTTGGTGGCCTGTTTGCAGAGCCCCTGCTCCCTCAACCCCCAACCAGACCACCCTGGTATGTCTGTGGGACATGAGGGCTCACGGCTGGGGAGCTGGACGGCAGGTTTTTCTCATCTCTTTGTGCTAAACAAGCCACATGGGCTACATTAAGACCCTGGTTCTCTTGGTTTGGGCCTCCTCACAGAGGTCTGTGAGAACCCACACAGAGTGAGGGGTTGGAATGCCTGTGCCCCTTTAATTCAACTTTTATGGCCAATTTCTTCTTGGGCCCATGTGCTCTAGGGTCTCTCTTCCCTGCCTGGCTCCTCGGTCCCCCTCAGTCACAGATCCTGTAATTGGGGGTGCAACTAGTTAGAAGGGTGCTGGTGGGGGAGTGGGGCCCTGAGCCACCGGTGGGAGTGGCTTTCATTTCAGAATGTGGACTGGCAGACCTGGTGCCTTCCGGTCTGTGGTCCCGGCCCCTCCCACTACCATCATCTCTGATCTTGGGGCAGCTTCGGGGTATACCCACATCACCGATCGCCTCTCCATCTCCTGTAGATGTCAAGGTGCTAATTGTCTGTAGCAGGAATCAGCTGGGTACAGAAGGAGTGAACCGGAGAGGGAAGGTAGCCCCTGGCGATAGCCCACAGTTAGCTCGGTTGATGCCTCTGGGCCAGCCCAAGGGGGTGGGTAGGAAGTATAAAACGTGTACATCCAAACTGACCGGACGGGTGTCTCCCTGCCCTTTCATTCTGGGGCACACCCTCCACAGTTTCACAGAACGAGTGCACCAGGAGTTGGGGGCAATGATGGGGGAGAGAGGGGGGTCGTTAGCTGGGGCAGGGAGGATAGGCCTCTCTGAAGAGGGGACTGGGACTGAGCCAGACCGGCCTGGGTGGGGGGACATGGCTCCCATCCTGGAAGGGAGAGTCTGGGTGAGAAAGATGGCTCCGGAGCAGAGCTTCAGCCGTGAGCCAGAGCCCACGGTGCAGGGTCTTTGAGGGGCAGGGGGGCTGGGGTTTCCACAGGTGAGATGGGCTTCTGGGGGTTTCGGGGGGTGGGTCACAAGATCAGATCTCTGTGCTAACACGTCCACTCATGTGCATGTGAGAGTGTATGTGTGAGTGTGTGAGCATGTGAGTATATGAGTGTGTGTGCATGTGGGTGCGTAAGTGCATTGTGTGCGTGTGAGAGTATATACATAAGTGCGTGTGATGTGGACAAATGTGTGTGGTGTATGTGTGAATGCACGTGTGTATATGTGTGTGCATGAATGTGTGAGTGCATGTGGTTGTGCATGAGTACGTGTAGTGTGTGTGTGTGCGCGCGTGTGACCATGTGTGAGTGCGTGTGTGCCACAGGCTGGGAGTGTGCCGCTGGTTCAGCTGGGCGGCTGTGTGAGGGTCCTGGTAAGAGATGCGGTTCCATGCAGGAGGCCGAGGTAAACTGAGGCAGGTCACAGTCTGAACTGGGTTAACATGAGACCTCGAGCGTCAGGTGCGGGTGTAGGGGAGGGGCTGTGGACACCGGCACCCAGGTTTTGTGTCTGAGCAAGTGGACAAACAGGGGTTCTGCCTTCTGAGTGTGAGAGGCTGGGGGGAGAACAGGCTGGGGATGGAGGGTGACCATTCCCCTGGGTCCTCCGTAAGGGTCCAAGGAGGCTGCTGAGGCCGGGAGGTCTGTGCACCTGAGCATGGGTGCAGGGGAGTGAGAACAAGCTCACTACGGAGGGAGGTGTGGTGTGATAGGGTCTCAGGCAGCCACGGGAGGCTGGGAAGCCGGGACAGCCTCTGGGGTCTCTGCGTGTGGCAGAGGCTGGCCTTTGTTCAGTGGGTGCAGGTTGGAGGGGGGCAGTTTGCAGAGAGGAGGCAGCCTCTGGGGAGGTACCTGGGTCCTAAAGGTGGATGCAGGGGCTCTCCCCTGTGCTTGTGGCCGCCCCCCACCTGCTACACACGTGCCGTGGCTACCGTGGGTGAGCTTGCACGTTTTGGAGTATGCTCCAAAGCATACTGAAGAATGGCATTTGTAGGGCTCCTAGAGAGTGAACCGCAAGTTCAGCGGAATGATTGGCAGCGCTGCCCGAGGGCTACCTTTGACACTAACCATCAGGTGGGACGAGCCAGAGCCACCCCAAGGCATCACTTGAGCTCCCCCTCCATCTGAGGATCCGGCTGATTACCTTTGGGAGGGCGGCTCCTTCCCTAGCCTGCTGCCCTGGAAGCTGGAGGCGTGCTCCTCTGGGACCAGGCTCTGGGTGCACACAGCTGACGCCTGCCAGGATGGGAAGCACACATTTCCCAAGTAATGGCCCTTGCTGTGCCAGTGACAGGACTAGAACCCCAAAAGGCCCACCAGGAAGGCCTTCTCCGTGGTGGGATGTATGAGATCTGCGACTTGTACTTTGGGAGAATGTCCCAGGATGGCCCAGGTCCCTGGATCTGACAAACTTAACTGAGGTCACTGGACTTGTCCGCTCATCCTCTGGAGAACTTGTGTGTGACCAAAGCCTCCATCCAGCATGGGACAGGTGATCATGTATGTCAGCAATCATCCCAGGGGACGGAGAGAAGCAAGGACTGGATGAGTGCGGGCTTTGCCTTTCTGGTGTGGAGGGCCATCAGCCGAGAGCTGTTTTGCCTCCCTGACCACCCAGCCGTGCACGTTTCTGCCATGGCCCCTGGATGTCCTTCTGGGTTTGAAGGACCCGAGACCTGGCCCCCATCCCCGAGTCTGTTCTGACCTCTATCATTCTGGAGGGTCCCAGGAAGAGGCCCCAGTTTCTGATGCACACCGGTCGTGTGATGTCTCAGGAGGACAACGAGGCCCAGGGGGCCCCTGGGGGCCTTACTAGTGAATGCGGTGAGAATGGATGATTCCAGGGATTTGCCTCCTTATGTCCAAGTGGTAGAGCGAGGAGTGTCTGCTCCCTGGCATGTTGTCCTCAGCGTATGGGATGTCCTGGCTCCCAAGCAGTTTCGTGATCCGAGGGAGAACTTCTCTGCGGTGCCGAGGACGTGGCACTTTGCAGAGGAAGAACAGAGCCTGTGAACGGCCTGACTCGGGGATTTTTTACACTGGGAGAAGGTCTTCCTAGGACATTTTGTGGGATGGTCTGGAATGCATTCTCTTTAAAGCTGAAGTCCCAAAGGGACCCCCAAACTAGAACCCAGTCCCCGCCCTTGGTGGGCACTTGACCATTTGCAAAGGGCTCTGCATGGGGAGCCTGGTCTGCTTTGGTGAGGGACCCACCGTGTCCTCTTCTTGGGGTCTCTCAATCGGCTGCTCCCTCTGCCCCACACCTGCGAAGCTGACAGTCACACCGGCTTCCTCCTGTATCCCGAGGGCCCTTACGTTGCCCCAAACCTGGGTTTTCCGTGTATGCCAAGCCAGCGTTTTCCGTTCAACTTGCAATTAAAATGAGTGTGTAGGGCTGTTTAAGCCACAGACACATCCAGTGTGAGCCGTGTTTACATGGTGACCACTTAATTCCATGGTAATTACAGTGGAGCGGCGGGCGATCACACAGCGAGAGCTGTGTTATTAGCACTGACTGTGCCCATCTCCCGAAGCGCAGGGAGGGTGCCCCGTAATCGCTCTTGGACCCTCCGAATGCGGGGAGATGGAGCCGCAGCGGCCTGTAATTACCAAGGACGCAGGTGACGTGCATCAAGTAAGCAAACACGGGGGGGCTGCCGTGGGGAGGGTGAGTCAGCTCAAAGCCCCGCTGGGAAGGCAGCCGAGGCCTTCCCACTGGGCCTGGAGGGGATGCCACCGCCGCTGCGCTTGGGAGGTTCCCATATGTCCTCCGGCCAGTGGCCCAGAGAGCAGGGCTCACGGCACGCGGTCACCGACCCTGCCCAGGTCGCTTACACTGGGCTCGGGGGCTGCCGAGACAGAATGGAACACGATTCCACCTGCAGCGGGAATGTTTGGAACGTTCAGACACATTTTTCAAGGATGACTCTGGCTGGTCTGTGGGTCACAGAAGGCGCTCCCTGGCATGGGGATCCAGGTGGTGGAGTGCAGGTGGCAGTGAGCGGGGAAAGCAAGGCCCTCCCTCATGGTTTTATCCCTCCCTCTTGTCTCTGCGTTCCTGTGGGCTTGTCTCCTTCTCGCCTGCAGCCAGATGCTGGTGTCCAGTCTGACTCAGGCTACATACTTTCCTTGCCCCAGACAGTGTCTCTCTGGGTCAGCTTGTTCGTGCTCCCAGCCCGCCTGTGCCTGCACACTATGGGTCAAGATTTACCCTCCTGCCCAGATATCTTCCCTGGGCCTCCACTCCCTTCCCTGCCTGCCTGTGCAACGTCTCCACATGGGTTCCTTGAAGGCTCTTCAAGTTCTCTGCAAAGGTTTCCTCCTTTCAGTCATAATTACTGTGTTCATTGACCTCGCTCTTTGCCTGACTGCCCATCCCTAACTCCCACCACTGCTCCCTTTCTTCTGCGCACCCCAGCCACTTGGGCTCTTCGTTTCTTGGAGCATGCTGTGTTCCCCAGGAACCCAGGGCCTTTGCACAGGCCACTCTCCTGGAACTGCTCCTCCTTCGTCTCAATTTCTTCCATTTCACTCTTCTTCTTCCAGATCTTACTCAGGCCTTGTTTCTTGGAGGGCCCTCATAAAGCTTCCTGTTTGGGTCAGATTCCTCTTAGACCTGGGATCCCTCCATTGCTCACAGATCTGTACGCATGTTGGGTTACTACTCAACATGGGCTGTGGACTGTATGTGCCACCACACTTGTTCCCTGTGGAGCCCATGGGACGACCCTGGTGGCAGATGGAGCGGGTAGTAGGGCTGTCAGGACTTGGGGTGAGCTAAGGGGAGATCGACAAACACTTACTCATTCAGTAAACACCCACTGGCGGGCTGCGCCACCCTGAGCCTGCTGATCCGTGGCAGTCCCCGTGGCATGTGCTCCCGCAGGAGCATCCTGGGAGGCTCTGGACAGAAGAGGCTCTGGGTCACCAGGCTCAGTCAGTCCTCCTGCCTGATGGACTTGGGATTATTTTGGAGATGGGGTGCAAGAGAGCCCTGGACAGGGAAATGGGAGTGGCAGAGAAAGCACTCAGGGCACCACAGTGTCACCTTTGCTGTGACCGGCACCGCCAGGGCATTGACCTCCCTGTGGACATGGAGACTGGAGGGTGCTGTGTGGACACAGCTGAGGACATGAGGGTCACTGAGTCACATAGAATCCCATGTGCCCTTCACAATGCTCAGGGCTGAGGTGAACTGAGATGTCCCCCAACACACTCTTCTCCCTGAGGTTGTGGGGTTTGGGAGAACAGAAGGATGATGCTGAAGTACAGGGTCAAGGGAGCCTGGGGCTTGAGCTGGAGAAAATGAGACTGATGGTCCTGGGTTGGCAGGGAGATGCCCCCGGGTGGGCAGGGTGATGGCCTGGGAGGGCAGGGAGAACAGTGCCATGGGATGTGGTGGGGCCTGTGCCTTCCGCAAACAGAGCACAGGTGTCTGTGGTGGGCCCACACTGCCAGGCTCTGGGTGGGTGGATGGCAGGAGGGATTCCCCAGAGCGGTGCTGAGAAAGTGGGGTGAGGGCTGGTAGTTTGGAGAGGTTGAAGTAAGGACTCGTAGAAGCTGTGGGGAGGTGGGGGAGACCCTGGGCCGGGAGGTGAAGAGGAACAGGGGACAGTGAGAGGCTTGTGGGGGTGGGGCATGAGCTGGACTAGCCTGAAAAGCGTGCTCCAGGCCTTGGCTGGGTTTGGTTTGGAGATATCAGGGAACCCAAAAGGGTCAGAGCTGGGTGGCAGCAGGCTGGATTTGCCCTGAGTGAGGTTGCTGTGGCACGTGGTTGTGGCCTGAAGTGTGGATGTGGAGCGTGGCCCTCACACTCAGTTCCTCCATGTCCATACCGTGGCCGCGAGCGGCATAGCTTGCCCTGTGGGCCCCTGCGGACACTGTCTGAACAGTCCAGTGGAAGTGGGCCGCCCTCAAAAGTGAGTGGCACTTCACTGGGACACATGAGATGTGGGACCAGTGTAGATCAGTCAATAATACGTCACCATTTCCAAATCTGAAAGGATCAAGATGACCTTGGCTTCAGAGCAGCTGGGAGGAGTGGAAGTGTTGGATTTCTGGCACGTGGCTGGTGAGATGGCATGATGTGACCAGTGTGGCCCATCCTGGGGGCTGTCTTTCAGCCACTGGGGCAATGAGGTGTGGCCTCAGGGCACCGGCCCAAGGAGCCCTGGCACGTGGTGCTCGGTGAGAGAGGCCGCCAGGTGTTCACGACTCTGACGCGGCTGGGACAGGTAGGCTCCCGGAGACAGACAGTAACATGGCAGCTGTTCAGGGCGCTGGAGGGGAGAGAACTGCATGGCCTTCCTCTTGGGGGATGGGGTGCCTTGGAACCAGAGGGAGTGCCGGGGGTATGACCCCCTGTGTGTGCATTCAGTGTCACTGCATCACAAGTCAGGCAGTGCGACAAAGACAGACACCCTATGATTTCACTCTTGTGTGGAATTTAAGGAACAAAACAGATGAACGGGGAGCCTGGCAGGCTCAGTTGTTAAGCATCTGCCCTCAGCTCAGGTCTTGATCTCAGGTCCTGGGATGGAGCCCTACATCAGGCTCTCTGCTCAGCTGGGAGTGTACTTCTCCCTCTGCCACTCCTTCTGCTCATGGTCTCCTTCTCTCTTTCTCATGAATAAAGCTTTAAAAAAATGATGAACATAGGGGAGGGGAAGGAAAAATAAAATAAGATAAAAACGAAGGGAGACAACCCATAAGGATTCTTAATGGTAACAGAAGAGACTGAAGGTTACTGGAGGGAAGTGGGTGGGGATTGGGGTAACTGGGTGACAGGCATTCAGGAGGCTCTTATTGGGGTGAGCACTGGGTATTGTATATGGGTGATGGATCGCTGGATTCTGCTCCTGAAACTGCTGCTGCTCTATATGTTAACTAACTTGAATTTAAATAAAATAGATAAATAAATAAATAAACATGGTGAATGTTATGTTGGGTGAATTGCACTTCAATTACCAAAGAAACAAAAACAAAAACAACCCAAACACCCCAAACCCGCTTACAACCCTGGCTTCCTGAAGGGTTTTGGGAATGGAAGAGGTGGGGTTACCTGGGGACAAGCTTGGAGCAAATGGCAGTCTTACCTGGGCCCGGGTGCTGTGTGGGTCACCGCTAGAGAGGCTCTGGGCAGGAGTTCTAATGACCGCTGGGTGGTTCTGAGCTACCACAGGGTCCCCACAGTCTGTGTTCCCTCCCCGTTCTCCTCACCCCCCACTGACTCCCTGCCTCTTGTGACAGAGTCCCCCCTGGGGACAGATAGAATCATCTTGTCTTTAGCAGAGGGTCCGATCCCAGTACATGTGATGCTGGGGGTTGGGGGGGTTTGTGTCCCTGGGGCTCTGTTCTCAGGTCCCACTCTCAGCACACAAGGAAAGATGCAGAGCTGTTTGGGGGGGGCATCTGTTGTCCCCTCTGCTGGTGACAGAGGAACAAGATTGCACACAAGAATGAGCGTCTCACCACCAGGTTCTCTGGGGACCCTTGGGGGACCTGTATCCACACCACTCTATTTGAAATTTAAAAAGAAATAACTGAAATAGGGGATATGAATCACAGAGCGTAACATATGGATGGTGAAGCCTAACAGTAACCAGGAGACCCAGACCCAGCACCCCATGTAAGAGCTGGCACTGTCGCTCTCCGGGTGGGGTCCCAGACCCACAGCATCAGTGCCATGGAGCTTGCTAGCAATGCCACACCAGAGTGAGAAAGCCATTTTGTAAAAGGTGTCTGTGATAAGGGGTCAATATCAAAAACCTATAAGAACTCGTACAACTCAATAGCAAAATAGCAAAACAAGCCCCATAAATAACCTGTGTAAAAAATGGACAAAGGACCTGAATAGGCATTTCTCAAAAGAAGACATACAAGGCCCAACAGACCCATGAAAAGATGCTCAATATCATCCATTGTCAGGGAAATGCAGATCAGAACCACAGTGAGCTATCATCACCTCACACCCACTGGACTCGCTATAGTCAAGAAGTCAAAAGGTTCACAAGGGCTGGTGAGGACGCAGACGAAGAGAACCCCTAGACACACTGGAACGCAGACTGGTCCAACCATTGGACACAAGGCACGCACGTCTGTCATGTGACCAGGAGTCCCGCTTCTGGATCCATCTTCAGGGAAAATGAAAGGAGGGTCTCCAAGAGCTACCTGCACCTCCACATTCACTGTACTGTTATCCACAACAGCCAAAGCATGGAAACCACCCGAGGGTCATCATTGGCAATGATGTCATAATGTACACATGATGAGATATCATTCAGCTTTAGCAAAAGAAGGACATCCAGTGTCTAGTGTGTTGACAGATGTTCACAACCCTGTATCATGCACGTGGCATTTGCTGAGAGAGTAGACTCTAAGTGTTCTCACCGCAGAAAAAGGACAACAGAAAGAACACGTTAAGGGCGTAACAGGATGGAGATGTGAAACAGCTTGATAGTGGCAACTGACCAGATCTCAGCATGCCCATCGCATGTATCAAAACCTCATGCTATACACCATCAGTGTGCGCTATCTTCATTCGTCAGTTTCACCTCTATAAAGCTGAGAAATAGTATGCATACGCTAAAACAATTATAAGGAAATTTTTGAATCAATTACATCCCTAGACTCTTGTGAAAAATGACTTCTCCTGACCTGCTTTATCATTCTGGTAATTCTCAATGGGTTTGTCTCCATAAAATGCACATTTACAGTGATTATTTGAACTTTGTCCCATTGATAGAAAATACTTCATATTTGTGCCAAGTAGTAGCTATGGCGAGTTTATGCAACACTTTAAGTAAATCTGTTTCCCTGACAATCTCTGTGTCAGCAGACATAGCGTTTGTACGGCATTAAAAATAGCTTATGAACACTATTTAGACCCCTCCTTTTCATGGGCATGAGTCATATTCTTAGCAAAAATAATGTAGCTTCATCTCACCATGAGAAGCACTACGTAACAAAGGGCCAGCCACAGCAGGTGCAGGGCAAACACAGAGAAAGCACCTCAGTGATGGCCCTTCCAGGTGGCCCTCAGATGGACTGATGCTGCCCTCCGCTTCTGAAGATGGCCATGGACATCCTTGTTGGTCGTAAATTTCAACACTGAGACGAGCCTGCAAGAAAACAAGCAGGGCAGAAAGGAGGCAATGAAACATAAAACATGCAGGCATCAAGACCCCTTCAACACTCTGTTAGACTCACTGTACATGTACCAGAAAGCACGCCACCACATCACCCCACTGTGGTGGGTTATGGCCATGAACCCTGGAGTTGTTGCCGAAACCGGACACATCCAAGGACCATTTCCTAAGGTCCTGGTGCTGTGTGCTCTTCTGGACAGTCAGAGATCTCTGTGGCATTCTGGCCCAATAGTAGCCTTTGGCGGGGTGGGGTCTGCTCCTGGGGCTCTGGGGCAGGTGGCCAAGGACCAAGCCACCCCAGCTCCCTTCTCTCTAGCACTTTCAGTTGAGTCACTGAGTCCAGAGAAGACCATAGTTCAGGGATGCTCATAAGAGCCTTCTCCAATTTGGAGTTTAGCTGGTCAACCTGGAGGTCCCTGGGATGGCAGGATGAATAATAATGCCAAGAGCTTGACCTTCAGTTACCTTAGAATGTCTAATACATGCTCTGGGATGACTTCGGTGTCAGGACTCACACCAGCTGTGCCCTCAATGTGTCAGACATGTGCTGAGTGTTCTACTTGTATCTGAAATAACTGAACCACAAAGCAAATCAACAAAGAAGTCTCAAGGAATTGTTACCCTAAAATGGGAAGAAGAAAAACCGTCACTTGGAACCTGTAACCAGTCACCCTAATCTCAAATGTCTCTCCAACAAAAGACTCTTAGAGGATGGGCATAAATCATCTTCAAGGAAACGAAGGTGTGTCTTACACCTGCTCAGCAGCAGAGGGTCTGGGTGGGAAAGGGGGATCATCAGAGTAACTTCAACCCCCACACCCATCATCAGATTCAGTAGCACTACATTTCAGCGATGGAGACAAGGTGGGTCCAGGACAATATGGAATGAGAAGACATTGAAATAAAGGAGGGTTCAGAAGTGATCTGAAACCAGCACCCAGAGAGCCAACGTGCCAATAAGAGCAGCACCTTCAGAAGAAATGCAACAGATAGCTCAGGAATCTTGATGTTTTCAAGGCACTTTTTTGGATTTGGAAAAATTAAGGTTGGAAAAAGAGGCTTGTGGAATTCCTGTTGCATGGTAGCAGGAGCAACTGATGAGACGAGATGCATCCTTGTAAATTATTAACTTCACAGAAGCCAAGTGTGATGAGCTGGCCCCTGCTTGGTCCCCTGGCCTAGCCCACCACCCAACACATGCTTGTGGAGTGAAGACTGAACCCATCAGAAGGGTCTGCAGGCTAGAGCAGAAGTTGGCAGAAGGATGTGGAGAAAGAGGGTCTCTTCCTGGAGGGTGTTGTCCAAATGCAAAAGCAGGGAAGCCACTTAGTCATGCAGTCACCCACAATGTCCCCTTTCTTCTGAAGTCATGCTCCAAATCCCTGAGTGGACACTGCCACTGATTGAGGTGATGGGCCGATGTTGGTCCATTGGGAAAACAACAGCACCCCATACTGAATGGGGATCCTGAACAGAGACTGCTTCCAAGAGCCCTGCAAAAGCAGGGAAGCCAGGCACTGGTGTCAAGAGGGTGTCAGACAACTTCAAAGGGACAGACGTGTTTTCCATGAACAGTAGGTGCAAGGGATTTTATGAACTTTGAAAGCTCTGTCTACAGAGAGAATTAAGGACTTTTGCAGATATGCTACTAGAAAAAGCCAACAAACTGTGAAAGAACAAGAGAAGGACCAGAAGAGAACTTCTATAGGAACAACCACAAAAGGAGTAGCAAAATGGCACTGAATACATATCTATCAACAATTCCTTTAAATATAAATAGACTAAACTCCCTAATCAAAAGACGTAGGGTGACAGAATGGATAACAAAACAAGACCCGTCTACACGCTGCCTCCAAGAGCCTCATTTCAGATGGAAAGACCCCTGCAGATTGGATGTGAGGGGCTGAGGATGTGTTCGTCATGCACATGGAGGCCAGAAGAAAGCAGGGCAGCAATACTCCTATTAGACCAAATAGACCTTAAAGCAAAGAGGGTCAGAAGAGACAAAGAAGGATGCTAAATAATCATAAAGGGGACAATCCAACAAGAGGCTATAACAATTGTAAATATTCCTGTGCCCATCAAGGGAATACCCAAATATATAAACAATAAGTAACAAATATAAAGGAAACAATCAATAATAATACAATAATTGTAGGGGACTTTAACACCCCACTTACACCAACAGGCAGATTATCTGTCAGAAAATCCACAAGGAAACTGTGGCTTTGAATGCTACTCCCAGCCAGATGGACGTAACAGTCATATTCAGAACATGGAACATTCCTCAGAGAAGATCACATATTAGGCCAAAAAACAAGTCTCAGCAAGTTTTTAAAACATTCATTAAAGTCATTAAAAAAAAGGTTTGCAGAATGCTTTGGCGTCCTCAACAGAGTTACAAATAGATTTGCTATCTACATTTGAGCCAAAATATGAGATACCTAGACCCTGGAAGAATAAAGGGAAGGCCGAAGCAGGACAGAGCCCAGCAATGAGCTGAAAAGCTGAAGTGGGTCACTGCTCTGTGGGACAGGGCCCTGTAGAAGCAGGGAGGTGGTAGGGTGGGAGGCGGGGTGGGAAGTTGCCAAAGCCTCGTCTCCCTCACTCACCATTGTGCTGGACCCGGCCAGCCTGCACGGCCTTCTCCCTCATGGCTTGGTCTAGTCCGTGTTACTGGTGGAGCGGCCCAGCTTCGGGAGTTCACAAAGCTCTCTGCTGGCATGGGCCTGAATTCTCCATGGTCTAAAACCATCCCTGTCCACAGAACAACCCACAGAGGGGCCTTGAGAAGATGGTGGGAGAACAGCTGAGGCTCAAGGTTCAGAGGGGGCTGAGGGACCCCAGCGAGGCCAGTGACTAGTCCCGATGAGGATCCAATGGGGCTTATCTGCTGCTGGGGCCAGCCAGAGCCCTGGGGTGGCCTGTAGCTCTGGCTCCCAGGCTGCGTCCTGAGGCCTTAGAGCTCCTCCTCCTGGGCTGGTGGGTGGACCCAAAACTCTATTCATTTCCTTCTCTATTGATAAAGAGAGAGTTGCTGCCAACCTGTTTTCCAAGTGAGAGAATGCTAGAAGATTGATTTTTTGCAGAAGGTGTAATACAAATAGGACATATTATCTCAGAGAACTTGCACAGAATAATTATTTATGAATGTATTACCAACCATATGGTTTCCCACACTGGTTCGAGGGGGTAATGATTTTTATAATTACCTGTGTTTAGAAATACCTTCATGCAAAGAAGTAAATATGCCTCCTACTGAGAGCAGAAACAGTCTTTCCTCTTCCATAATTAGTGAACTTTCCCTCAGCCGCAGCCTGAAATTACTTTCGGCTTCTCAGGGGCAACATGGGATAGAGAGACACAGGGCTGGGGTCCAGCCCATAGGCTAGGACCTTGCAGCCTCGAATCTCTCTGAGTGTCCTCTGGGACTGATGAGGGCCATGGTGGTGGGGGGTGGTGGGGTTAGGCACAGACCTGCCTTGGGGCACAGGATCTTCTCCATAGCCCACAGCCCAAGTCCCTGGGTCCCCCTGTCACCAGGGTTCCACGTTCAAGGACGGTTGTCTGGTCCCTGTCTGTCCCTGGCCGCCCCCTTCCAGTTGGCCAGTCCTCACTAGCTCTGCCCTACCCTGTCCAGGACCACCTCCTAGACACAGTGACCTGTCACCACCACGTTTGGAGCTCAGCCTCCTCTGCTGTCTGCCAAGAGAGTCCCCCAAAGCCAGCAGAGGTGAGAGGCAAGCAGACAAGGACACTGACGTGAGCTCAGTGAAAAACGTAGGTTGATTTTAAAGCTCTGATCTTTATTCTTACATGATGTCTTCCTACCTTGGGGGGCTGGTAAATTCTTTTTTAATGGATTCATGGGTATTTGTGATTTAAAAACCGTCATTTCTTTCTCCCTCCCCCAAGTTCTGTCTTAGTTTTCTGAATTAACAGTGTGCATGTGTATCTGTGAGTGTGTGTGGGGAAGTGGCAGGGAGAGGGAAGCCACAAAAGGATGGCTTGTGGGGGTGGTTGGGCTGTAGTCAACTGGATTTGGACGTGGACTTGGGATGCCCATCAGGGAGCCAGCGCCCAGTCCCAGCCATGGAGACCCGGCTGTGGGGACCGTGTGTGGCCAGGCAGCGTCCTTGTAAGAAGGGCATGCGTTTGTGTCTGTATGTGTTTGGCGGGAGGTGAGGGCCGTGTGCCCAGACACACACATGTTTGCATGTGTTCACGTGTGTGCTCACGCATGACCCCGGGAGCAGAGGCGCGCTTCACAAGGGTTGCTGTGATCCTACCCAGTGCCAAATTCTGTCATGTCTGGAGCGATCTGAGCAGGGACCCTCCACGTCCCCCCAGCTTGGAGGAGGCTCCAGGGTGGCGGCCCCTTCCTCCTCCCCCTCCTCCCACATTTTAGCAGCTCCAGATAAACATGTCAGGTTGGAGCTCTGACGCCATCTGGAAGGAAGCCATGCCCCCTCGCAGTTTTTCCAGAATTTCCAGAAATGCCTTCCTGTTCTTAGTTGGCATTTTTATTTTCCTGGAGCGACTTGTCACAACACATGAGTGCGTGCGTTTGTCTCACGTTGACTTCCAGCCATGCCGCCGGGTGATGGGCAAGCACACGGCATTTTCTCCCACCCCAGCCCGCAAGCTTCGGAGGTTTGCCTGCTTTCCCCAGAGAGTCTGTCCCCACGGACCCCACCGCACCCCCTGGACTGGGACAGCGAGCAGGGTGTCCAGGGTAGGGTGCACACAGTGGGAACAGGTGCCTGTCCTCCTCAAGCCCTGAAGGAAAGAGTGGGCGTAGCAGGACCAGAGGTCCTGAGATGGGATTTCAAGCCCCCTGTCATGGAGGAGCCTGACTGCAGCATTACAAGGTGACACTTGCTCTGGGAGCATCGAGGGAGCACTTGTGGCCTGGGGTAGAGGGCGGTGGCAGCTTCGGCAGCGTCCTCCTTGTGGCGGGAAGGCGGCTTTGAGCACCAAGGACCCGGTGGCAGTGGCACGTGTGGCTGTCATGTTTCTAAGTACATGAGGACCCTCCGCTCAGCTGAACCTGCTGCCTGTCAACATCCCAGGCCACTGCGGAGCCCACTGCCTGGCCCATCCTCACCGTCTCGCAGCAGGACGTCCACTGGGAGCCCGGGCCCTTGATGCCTCTGATTCTGGTCCAGATGTCTGTCCACCCATCCGATCCCCACTGAGAAAGCCTTTGTTCCACAGCCTTTCCGAGCCCCCTGGTGAGACAGGCCTGCATGGGCCTCTGCAGACCCAGGATGTCCCAGGCTCGGGTCCTCTCCGCGAGGGGCTCGCTGCGCCTGCAGGAGTCGGACACATGCATCAGCCACTCCACCTAATGAGGTAAGAACACAGATGGCTCAGAGTTGGGTTTAGGGTTAGGCATAATTAAGGGAGCAGATGGGGAAATTCAAGTTAAAATTCAGTAAAATTTTAATTGAAAGATTCTGTGTTTCCACCCAAAGATCTTGTAAAGATGAGCTCAGATTTCGTGCCCCTGCCCCCTCCCCCAACGCACACACACACACAGTCCCTAATCCCTTGTGCTCTGTGCTCTGTGGATATCCTCCAGCCCAGTGTCTACAGTCCAGCACCAACCCCCAACCCCCCCAACCCGGGCCCAGAGAGTCCCCCCTGTTGCAGCCCCAGCCAACAGGTGCACACATTGCCCCCAGAGGGTGGAAGGTGGGAGTGGGACACTGAGGAGAATGGGGAGCAGCTGGGGACCCCTGGTGGGGCAGAGGAGGGGACCTTGCCCCACCAGCCCCCCCCCCGGCTCCTTGGTGTTCCCAGACCTTCTCCCACATGCTTAGACTGTGTTCGTCCTGGGCGTGTTACGGTGTCTGTCTCTGCCATACCCTCCGGGGGATCGGCCCTGGCCACTGCTGACAAGTGGGGAGGTCCCTGAAGTCCTTGGTTTGGGGATAGCCTGGTGGCTCTGGGTGGTCCCCAACTGACGGGATGGGGCTGGAGAGCAGTGAGAGGCTGCTGTGCTGGGGGTGGGGAGTGCTCCTGCGGACCAGCTTGCTGGAGAGAGTGAGGGAAATTGCCCCCTTTAGGTTTATTGGCTGCCTTATGGCCCCCTCTGCAGAGATCATGGACATGAGTCCCCAAGGGCCTGAGAAGGCTGTTTGTTGTGTCTGTCCTTGTGTGGCCCTCCAACCTGCCCTTCACAAGGCTCCTCTGTTCCTGCCAAGGGCCACCTCCAGCAGACCAGCCCACCAGCCCCCTGGCCCATCTGCCTTCAGGATATCTGCTTGCTGGGGTCCTGGCAAAACGTGCAAAGGGCACAATGCTGTCAGTTGATCAGTCTGTCTATCCAACTATCTATCTGTCCATCCCTCCACTCATGCAAATTTTCTTCAGCAAACAGTGGCTGGCAGAATGGTCAACAGTTAGATCTCTTCACAACTTCAAACACAAAAGTAGTTTTTTAAAGATCAAGGACGACTATGTAGAATATTAATTGCCTTTTTTTAAAAAAAGATCAATTCATTTATTTTTAGAGAGAGAGGGGCAGTGGGGGCGGGGGGGCAGAGGGAGAGAGAATCTCAAGCAGAGCCCCTGCTGAGCACGTAGCCCGACATGGGGCTCCATCTCACGACCCTGAGATCATGACCTGAGCAGAAACCAAGAGTCGGACGCTCTAACCGACTGTGCCACCCAGGGCCCCCTGAAATATTAATTGCCTTTTATTGGACAAGGGAGACATTGGAGGCTTTGGAAACATAATCGCAGAAGTGATATCCATCCTCTTGTATTGTCATGGTTGGAAGAAAGTCATGGGACCTGCCCACACTCAGGGGGAGGAGATCATAGGGAGATGTGGCCCCCAGGAGGGGGGGTGTCCTGTGGGCCATCTTAGACACAGCTGACCACGTAATTCAGGTGTGAGACTTCTTTCAGTGTTAATGATGTTAAACCTGTATTTGTTATGTTTGTGGAAGATAATTTTCTTTGCTTTTTTATTCAACTTACTTTTGAAGTAACAGTGGCTTTTTGTTATTATGTAGCCAGGATTTCAGTATTTTCCTGAACGGTTTTCTTTTTGGGGCATTGGGAATGGAAAGGCTTTTCTCACCCAGCTCAGTTCCACAGATCCATGCCCACCTATGTGCTATATGTTTCACGTGCAGTTTCATGTTTGGTGTCAAACTCTGCACCTGTCTGGGTTTATTTTGTTGTCTCTGGATCTACCTCACTTTTCCCCAAAGAAGGGAGCTAATTTCCCCAGCATCAGCTCTGATGCATCTGTCCTTTCCCCGCCCATGTCAGTTTCCTAAAGAGTGATACTCTATGTCTGTTGCAGGTGGTCCCTATGGCCAATATTAACTACTGAGGCTTGATGTATCATCCAAAGGACTGGCAGGGAGTGGGTGCCCCTCCCTCAGAACAGGGTGAGATCGGCCATGAAGGAAGGATCCGAGAGGACCACCTCCGAGCATCTGGGAGCTGCCCATGTGGGCTGGGAGCCCTCTCCAACAGGGTAGAGGGCTTCGGAGGGCATATCACAGGGGTCAAGTGTGTCCATCCCAAGGCACCTGAATGGTGACGAACAAGACGCCCTCAGAGGAGGAGCTGGTGTTGAGTTTGGGAGCAGCTTGCATGGGCAGCATTTGTGGGGTGCATCATGCCTTTCTGGTGCTCCCAAGACCACTGGCCACATGGTCTGCAGACCCTGTGTGGACCCTGCGTGTGGGAGAGCAGTCATAGACTCATCCCTGGACCCTTCCAAAGAGCCTACCTTGGTGGCAAACAGCTGTGACCAAAGGAAGCTGTGGGTTCTGCGGGAATCTGAGAGTCTTGAGGGACCTGCCAGGATAGCAGCACCAACAAGCCAGCCTGGAACGCTCCCCTGTTCTGCAGAACTGCGGTGTCAGTTTTCCCAGCTGCCCATACGAATGACCAGCTGGGAGGGTCACAGTCTCTCACAGTTCTGGAGGCTGAAGCCTCAAGGTACAGGCAGGGCCGTGCTCCCTCTGGAGGCTCTAGGGGAGGATCCTTCCTGCCTCTTCCTGCTTCTGGGAGCCCCTGGCATTCCTTGGCTGTGGAAGCTCTGGTCTTCCTTTCTGTCTTCATGCAGCTTCTCTCCTCTTCTGTCTCTTATAAAGACATCTGTTATCACCTAAGTAATCCTGGGTGTCTTCATCGTGAGATCCTTAATTCCCTCTGCATATAAAGTTCATAGGTTCCGGGTGTAAGGGCTTGACCACGTCATTTTGGGGGCCACAACTCAACCGACAGCATCAACTTGGGAGGATGTCATTCTGAGACTTTTCTCTCCTTCTTCCCTCTCCTACCCAGAGGATTAGAACTGAAGGTCACACATTCAGGGAGGGGAGGAGGAGGAGGAGGGGAGAAGGACGGGGAGGAGGAGGAAGAAGATGGGGGAGAAGGCGTGGGAGAAGCCCCAGCACAGGCGTCTCAGGGCCGTGAGACTTCAGTACCACTGACATAATTATTGGGGACTTAATGAGACGCTTTAATATTTAATACCCGCTACTACTGTTTGTCCTTCATGACAATTCTTTTCATCCCTCCTACTCTGAGATTCTGATTCTTGGCCAATCTTACTAGTTAATTTTTTTTTCCAGATAAAATTTAGAATTATTTTGTCAAGTTTGTCCCTAAATTTGCCTGGAATTCTTACTGGCATGGCACCAAACATACCCATCAATGGCGGGGACAGAGGCGGGGAGGGGCGAGGGGCTGGATGGCTACTGAGCCTTGAGCCCTCCTTCACGGGAACAAAGACAGAGTTTCCCTTTACCAAGTGTTGTTCACATACCTCAGTCACGTGTGCAAGTATTAATAGGCTCTCCATAATGTCTGTTCGCTTCATTCTGAAACGTGTGCTGTTTTCAGTAATAGAATGTGTGTTTCAGCTTTTCTACTATTGCTCACATGCAGGAATGCTCATGATTTTCATGTTTTCGGTTTTTTTTAGCTGGCATATTTATTTGTTTTGAGGATTTTTCAATTTACTCTTTGGGTATTTTAGGTGGCTAGGGATCTCACCTGGTAATTACAGACCTGGGATTTCTACTAGCTGTCTGCATCATAATTGGGAAGTTTAACGCTCTTGAAGGAATCCTGAGATCACTGGTGTCACGTGGTTACAGTGTCTGGTTTTAGGGCTTCTCAGCACACCTTGGACCCACTGATGTCCCACTCCCTGCTTCGTGTTTGCATCTGGAAGAGTCTTCTGGGAAAGGATCCTGGGTGGTGTACTTGGGGAACCCTAGCCTATCTGAGGGTGTCCTTCTGGTGTAGAAAAACCTTCCTTTCCCCCAGCTCAGCAGCAGAGGCTCTGTGCGCCAGAGACGCAAACACCCCTTTCTCACCTGTGGGGTGTCTTTCTTGGCCTGAGAGGGCTCGTGTTTGTCTCTTGTGCCTCTTGCCCCGTGCTGTACCTTATCCCCTGTCCCAGGCTTCGGAGACGGGGGTGTCGGCAGGGCCATGCCAACTCTCCATTCTGAACCATGCTGCTCTGTCAGGGGACAGTTGGTTCTGGTCCCCAAACGGACCAAAGCAGAAATCCTACCGCGTGTGTAGCATTACTTTCCTGTGGGAGCAGTCTTCCCTGGCTTGAACGTGGCCTCTGGACTTCATGAGCTAATTATCTATTCTTACTATGCCATTTACTTGAAAGTGAGCAAGGGAAGGGTTTCTTTTTTCTTTTTCTTCTTCTTTTTTTTTTTTTAGATAGATTTTAGTTCTTAGAGCATTTGT
Organism: Neogale vison; assembly: GCF_020171115.1. Classification (NCBI taxonomy): domain Eukaryota; kingdom Metazoa; phylum Chordata; class Mammalia; order Carnivora; family Mustelidae; genus Neogale; species Neogale vison. The sequence continues at coordinate 46,017,631 of NC_058093.1, forward strand.
AGGTTTCCAGTAAAATTGCACAGAAAGTAGGGAGTTTCTACATGGCCCCACACTCCCCAGCGGTGGTCATGGACACCATACATTAGTGCAGAACATTGTTGCAACTGATGAACCAAGACTGAAACATTGTTATTAACCAAAGTCCAGGGCCTATTTTAGGGTCCTCTCTGTGCCCAAAGTTCTGTGGGTTTCAACAATTGCCTTTATATGCCTATCTCCTTAGAAATGCCCTGTGTGCCCCCTACTCACCCTTCTCTGTCCTGCCCTGAATCTGGCAGCCACTGGTCTTTTCATGATCTCTGTAGTCTGGACTGGTTTGCTTTCTAGGGTGGGAGGATGCATTGTGTGTGTATGGGGAGAGCAAAAGAGAAGAGTGGGGTCCTCGGGAGACATGTCAGAGGTTGTGCCCCGGGAAGCCTGGAGAGATGGGGGAATGGGACAAAGAATAGCTTGCAACCAAGGAGGGAACATTTTGTCCTAGCGAGGGGCTCTGGGAAGGCAGGTGGGGCCTTCTGCATGACAGTGTGGGACTAGCCATGTCTTCGTGGGGAGGGAAGAGAGAGGGAGCAGGTGGGGAACTTGTGAATGCTGGCTGGGTCTGACAAGGAGCACGTAAGGCTGGAGATCATGCTTTATGAGCGACGAAATCCCCTGAAACCCAGGGCCGGTGTGGGGGAGGGACAGGGCGAGAGGGTCGGGGCTGCCAGTGGTGGTGGAAAGATGAGGTCTATTGAGGTCTTGCTAAGAGCAAGATGGGCCGCTTGGGAGGTCTCTGAAGTTGTGTCTCCTTTCACTAAGGCTGACCACATCTGGGCAACGTGGAAGAATCAGGGGCACTTCTGCCTTGTAGAAAGTGAGATCTGGTTTGCATTTCTCTCAGTCTGGGGAACCGAGCTATGAGGGTTTTAAAGAACCAGAACTAAAGCGAATGATCACTCCTCTTCAGGGGCATTCTCCCCTGAAACATGCACCGAGAACACACGTCTCTGCAGAACATCTCTTTCCAAAGAATTGTTTCAATTCTTCTTTTTTTTGGGGTAACATTTTGTGTTTTCATAAAAGCCATATTCCATCAGTGATATTCTGTAGCACTCACTCAGAGCCAGATCTATTTTTTAAAAAGCATTTGGCACTCTGAAGTGTTACATGTGGCTTAGTGAAAACAGCAATATGCAGAGATTCAAAAGATGTCACTCCATGTTAGGTACAAAACGTGATCAGCCTTACTTATGGTCCGACACAAATGCAGAATTCAGATGCGACATTGTGGGAAGCAAGGGGACATCTTTGTTGGGAGGAGAGACCTTCCACGCACATCACCCTTCGGGGCGAGAATTCCCAGTGCCTGCCCAGCTCACCGACAGAAAGACAGGGAAGTGAAACCTCTCCTAGGCACGTCCTGTAGGAAGAATGGCTCAGGACAAGCCAATCGGGGTTCTGCAGGTTTCCCTAAATATAGCCTTGCATCTTGGGTAATGGTATTTTCCCAAACATGTGAGCCTTGGCAGCCTGACCTCCCTTGGGCTTTCTCGACTAAGCCCTCGCACTGTGATCTCATGGAACCCTCACGACGGCCTTGGCTGAGAGCCAGGTCACCATCACCGCCTGCAGACAAATGGACCCAAGCTCCCAGAAATGGAGTGGAGAGGGCAAGAGCTGAATCGAGGTTTTCCTCCCAGAGTCCATGTGGGCTCAGTCGCCCTTGGCTGCAGCCACAGTAAAGAAAACGCTAGTCACAGGCAGGGTGAGCACCTGGTCCAGGTGTGCACTAGGCCAAAGTAACCTTTACAGTTTCGGGTCAAGACCGCTCACAGTTGTGTCCGTGGTCTGGGGACCCAGCTTGGGACATTCCTGTTGGAAGGCAACGTGTAAATCAGAGACTGTCCTCCCAGGAAAAGTCTTGTGGTATTTTGGCCATAGTGAAAAACTATCGGGGCTGTAATTAAACCGAACTGGGGCTGTATTTAAACCGATTAACAATTTCCCGCTGGTACACATGCTTCTGAAAGCTAGCCTATCAGCAACAGCCCAGCTCTTCCTCTTGCTGGCCAGTCAGTGAGAGCCCAACTCTGAGGGTCCTAACCCATGCAAACAGCCTCACTTAGGGAGCTGAGATGCCACAGCTAAGGGTCACCTAAAGGTCCCCAGCCATTGTTATCCAGGCTCTGCTTCAGGGGGCGGTGGGTGGCGGCTCTCCTTTGCTTCACTCAGATGTTTGTTCTGACCCCAAAAGGCCTCTCCCATGGGGTCTGTGCTGTACAAGGCCTCACCACTTGAGGCTCCTGGCAGGTATCAAGTCAGACTTTGTTGTGGGGCCCAGCACCCAGGTGGGGCTGATCCTCAGGTGGGGCTGGTCCTCGGGTGGGAGTAGTACTCTGCTGGGCTAGCTCTCAGGTGAAACCCCAAGGCCATGGTCAGACCCAGGGGTGCACTGAGGGCCGAGGGCAGAGGGCGGCTAGCTCTGACCACCATGGACCTTAGGTGCTGCTTGGCCCCACCCTTCCTCCCGATGGCCGGCCGCAGGGACGACTCCTGCTTCCAGCTCCCACGGCTCCCAGAGCGGTGGTGGCAGCATCTGCTGGAGTGCCGGCTTTACAAGGAGATCTGCCCGGGCAGATATATTAAAATTTTATCAAATAAGGCCGGAGGATAAAGTACAGGTGATAAAGAATGCTCTAAATGCCCAAACATAAAGCAAACCCATCTACCCTTGGTGCGTAAATACTCCTGGTATTCCCGTTTGTAAAGTGCCTGCGCTAGCCCTTCGTCCCCACTTGCCCAGCAGCCCCAAGTGTCTGGCGGCCCCAGACCACTCAGCTCAGTAAGCAGCCAGGAGAATGGCGTGAGGGATGTCAAGGGACTGTGACCTTCCTAACTGGTATTGCCCGTCTGGAAGCCACGGTGACTGGCTGCAGTCTCACCGGGGTGGAAGTCAGGAAGCGGCAGCCCTCTGGCTTCCCAGCAGAGCTCCTGTGAACCTGCTCTACCCAAAGGGCCTTGGTGGCTGCCGGCCTGGCCTCTCCCTGTCCGTCACATTCCATACTCCCTGAGCCCCTGACCTGCAGCCTCCCCACTCTCCTCCTGCTCCGGCTTCCAGCACCTCCTTTGCAGCGGGGCCATCCCGCATCGCAAGGGTAACCCACTTGTATCCCGTGTTCAAGGTGAGGGGCCACCGGGCACAGTGTGCAGCACCTTTGGGAGCCAGCGGTTGGCCATACGAACGCCCAGATTGTAGCTGAGGCACCACGGGTCCGCGGGGAACTGTGAGTGCACGCTTGTGTTCCATGTGACAGAGGTGGGAGGCAAAGCCCAGCGGGGCCCTCCCCTGCACAGGAATCATCACTCAGGGCTTCTCAGGAACTGGCTCTGGGCAGAGCCCACCTGCCCAGCCTGGCATGGGTCTCCCACCCCACTCATGTCAGTTTGGCATGTCAGTCACCTTATTGATGGTGGAGCCATCAGAATGACAATCTAGAGGGGACCCTAGATTGTAATTATAATGCATTTCAGGCGATGTTCAATTGTGTGTGTGTATGGGACACGTGTGATGTGTGAGGCCCCACGCAGGGTTCTGAGAACAGTGTGGACAAGATGGCCAAGGAATTTAGAGCAAGGTTTTGAAGAAATGTAGGCGTTCGGGTGTGACGAATGCCTTGCTCACTTTCATATTGCCAGAACTTCTATGCCCATCACACAGGAATGCTGAACCCTGCGGGGGGGGGGGCTGGCTCTGGGGGCTCTGAGAGTGGGACCCAGGGGCTGTAGCCTGTGGCAGCCACAGGAGCATGGGTAGGCAGACTCTCACTCGGCTCTGACTCAGTGGGAACGCGGGAGAATGCAGCCTGAGCCTGGGCCTCATGGAAGGGACACAGGTGACTGTTCCGTCCCGTCTGCGTCTCGTGTTGGCTGGAGCTGCTCATGCCAGCATTCAGACCATTGGTCTCAGCCCCTCATCAGCCCTACGGGCCACATCTGGGACTTCCTCATTTTGAGTTTTAATGGAGGGACCCTGAGTCTCTAGGTGTTGAAGGACTTGGAACTTATCAGACCGACGACTGCTGGATGTGCCATTTTGGGTTTTTTTACAGCCCTGATTTAGCTGCTAGGAATTTCATGGGAACCTGCACAATTAAAATGGGAACAAGGAGAGGTTGTGGCTGGAGCCCCTGATTCCACCAGATACCCAGAGCAGAATTCAACAGCAGAGCCTCAAGGAGAAAGCCTGGGTTTGACTGATTCCTGTGATCTTGACCCAGCTTCCATCCCTTGAGCATGGAGTGAGGGGACCCACTTTCCCCCTCTGTAGCATGAGATTGTTGGCCTCGGAGACTTGCGAGTTCTGTCCTTGATGTAAAACTCTTCTTCCAGGAATCTTGGGCCAAACAAGAGCCTGGTGTAGCAGGAGCCGGCCGGGAGCCAGGACCCGAGGGAGACCCAGGACTGGCTGCAGAGCCCAGTTCTAGGAAGGCATGGGGCTAGGTGGGTCACCAGTGCTCCAGACATGCGGGTGCAGGGGTGGAGAGTGTGGGGCTAACTCCCCAGGTCTGCAGGGCTGTGACTGCCTGCTTCTCTTTTCCTCTCTGCTTCGAGGGTTCCAGACTTGGATTTGTTGGCAGCTTGTTTCTGACCAGCATGGGACGAGGAGCCAGAGACAGCCACACGGAGAGGAAGGGAGACTGACAGGCGCTGGGTACCAGCCAGCACACTGGCCTTTTCAGCTTCATCTTAATTTGCCAAGAAGCGCGCCCCTTCTCACCCCGAGCATCTCACTAGATGCTGAAAACCCGATGCCCTAATGTAATGGATTGCAATTATTCTAAATTAGGCAGACAAGCACATTTCAGAGTTTTTCCCCATCTGTCTGACTTGAAGCCTCTGCTGTTTGTAATGAGTCATTTCTTCAGCACAGAATTCTGGACCAACAGGGATTTTTGTACTTCAGCCTTTGCTCTTCTGTTGTCCGGATGTTGAGAACTTTTCTGTCCCCTCCTGGGGCCAGGACCTCAGCTCTGAGGATGGACCCCGGCTGGGACCTTGCCAGTCCCATGGTGGGACTGCTGGCGAGATGGGAGAGGAAGAGGAAGAGGGTGGATTTTATGCAAGTGCGATGGCTGGTTCTCCTGCCTCCCTGCTGTCCTGGGGTGCAGGGACCTCCCCCCATGAGTGACATAGCACTTGGGGGCCATGTCCTTGGCCCTGAAGGATGACTCATGAGATCCCCATTCCCCTCTGTTGCTTTATCTCCTGGGAGTCTGGGGCTGTGTCACTCACCTGGGGGCACTGTTGGGTGGTGGTGGGGTGACACTTGGCCTCAGGATCCCTGGACCCCATTTTCCCAGCTGGCCCTCAGGGGATTCTGGTGGGCTCAGCTCACCACGTGGAGCGATGCCGCACATAGGGCTAGACCCCATCTTGTCTGCTTACAGGGCTGCTGACCTGTCTTAGAAGCCCACTGGTGTTTCACTTGAAACCACTTTTCCTCTCTTTTTAAAACATTGAGGTGAAATTCACACAACCTAAATGTGTGTATTTCAGCCAGCATTTAGCACACTCACGAAATTCACAACCACCACCTCTGTTGGGTCCACAAACGTCTTTATCTCCCTGCAGGAAGACCCACACCCGTGAAGCCAACTAGAAGCAATTTCAACGTCCCTCTCGAGCCTTCCTGTGCAAGAATGAGGAAATGTCCCCAAGCGACCCGGGTGCGGGTAGAACCAGAACATCGGGGCTGGAGCCCCAGGTGACTCAGCAGGAGCAAGCAGGCAGCAGGGATCCTGCATGGCCATGGGCACCCCGCCTCTACTTTGCAGCTGGTTATGTGACTTTGGGCCAACTCCTCACCTTCTTCAGTAAGGAGTTCCTAGTAATGCTGCTTTGCAGGGTTGGGGGTGGGACCAAGTGGGGTGTACTTGGCTCTCAACCCACTGTAGCATCCCCTTCTCCTCCACAGTGGAGCTACCTCTTGTTGGGGGAAGGTGGGAGAGAAGGCAGTGAAAGGAGGGGATTCCTAGCTAGACTTATCTCCCTTTCATTTGGAGATGCTTTTCTAGCTAAGCTGAGGACCAGGGACAGCGGGGACATTGCTCTCCTGGACAAGGGCTGCTCCGCAGGGGTCGGGGAGAGCAGGATGTGCTCAGCAGGGAGAGGGCTGCAGGTCCTGGTGATGTCCCACCCAGGTGGAGGGAGAAGTGCTTGGCTGTCCCTACCCCGGGGACTGGCTCTGTCTACCCTTCCGCCCCCACACCTGGCAGCATCCCCCTCCCAACCCCAGTCTTGGTCTTGCCCGCAGGCAGCCTAGCTGCTTCTTCCTTCTCAAGAACCCTTCTAAGCTGCTGGGCCTGTCATCCTGACCCAGGCAGAGTGGTCCAGCTGAAATCCCGCCCACCTTGTTACTGCTTGAATACTCCCATAGACAGGCAGCTCACTCACTTCGGCAGCAACTGTGTCGTAAAGCCATGGGATGAAGGAGTCCATGCAAATCCTGATCAACAACTTGTCAGTTGGGAGTGGAATTGGCTTGAGGCAAGGGAGGCGAAGGTCTGAGGTGAGAGTGAATGGAGAGGCTTGAAGTGGAGTTTCTGAAGCCATACGTGGGTTGGAGCCACAAGGCTCGGACGTGTAGGGCATGGTCTCCACTCACTTCCTGCCAAGAGATGTCATGAAACTTGGTCTCCCAGTGATACTTTGTGGATTGTCCTGGCTTGGTCTGTGCCCCAGTCCACACCACCCTTGCAGGGAGTTCACGGCCTCTCCTGCATGCCTCCTTTTGCCCTCCAGCCAGGGGTAGAGGTGGCCCTCCCCAGGGTCCTCGGCCCTGGATCAGGCAGTGGGTGCTTCTCCTTCCTGGGCACCAGCACCCGGAGTTGCCCACAGGACACTCTGCCAGGCCTTGCCAGCAGCTGAGGAACATATCCCAGGGATGTGGGAGATCAGGTTAACCCATGACAGAAGCCATGGGCTTTGCCTCTTCTCTGTCACTGCAGAAGCAGCTCGTGTGACTGAGTGACCTGTGCTTGTCACTTTCCCCAGAGAGGCCAGGACGTCTGGGGGGCTGGCTTCTGCTAGGGTACACTCAGATTTGGCCCACTGTGCCCTGTTTCTGTGTCCGACTCATGTCCCTGGTGAGTTCAAAGTGACGATGAGATTCATCCTTATCGGCATCTACTGACATCACCCGGATTTTCTGCAGCGCCTTAGGGTGCATATCCTGGGGGGGAGCTTCAGAAGGAGGAGGCAGAGCCCGGACCCTGGTGACCAGTCCTCCTCTGCTTGGGAGGGTTGTCTTCCAGAAAACGAGCTCCTGGGACCAGGATCATGTTCTGCTCTGTGCACGGTTGCAGCCCTCTGTTGGGCAGGGTATAGGGACGGGAATGAGTACATCCCTGGGGAGGGGTCTCTGAAGTCACCCCACCCTGTCCCAGGCAGGGTGTGGCAGTTGGATGTAGCCCAGGGTGGAGGCCAGCCCTGAGGACAGGGGTGCAGGGCCTGCCCACGGGAGGCTGGGGGTTCTGTGTGGGGAATGGCCAGGCTGGGAGTTGGTGCAGCAGCTGCTGTCGTCAGGAGCTGTGGGAGAGGCGCTAGCTGGGGAGCTGGGGGAAGGGGCAGGTGTCCACCAGCCAGAGAGAAGCAGGAACAGGGCTAAGGGACTGAGCAGGTGGGGACTGAGTAGGGTCTGGTTGCTCTCATGTAGGGAGCCAGGGCTGAGACCACAGCCAGGGACAGGTGATCAGCCAGCTGTGGCCTGGGGTACGGGGTCCCTGTGTCAGTGAGGATTCTCCAGAGGAACAGGACTTATGTCCAAGATTCATTATATATATAGTGTGTGTACATATAATTTTTATTATACATTTCTAGGAAATTATTATTATTGTTTTGATAGTTAACATACAGTGCAATATGGTTTCTGGAGTAGAATTCCATGATTTATCACTTACCTACAACACCCAGTGCTCATCATAATAGGGGCCCACTTAATACCTATCCCCCCCAGCCTATCCCCCATCCCCTGCTCACCTCCCGCCAGCAGCCCTCAGTTTGTGCTCTGTTAAGAGTTTCTTAGGGTTTGTTTCCCACTCTCCTTTCTTTCTTTTCTCCTTTCCCATATATTCATCTGTGTTTTTTCCTAAATTCCACATGTGAGTGAGATCATGTGGTATTTCTCTTTCTCAAACTCATTTTGTTTAACACAACACCCTCTAGTTCCATCCACACTGGTGCAAATGCAAGAGTTCATCCTTTCTGGTGGCTGCGTAATATTCCATTGTATATACGGACCACATCTTCTTTATCCATTCACCTGCTGATGGATGTCTGGGCTTGTTCCATAGTTTGGCTGTTGTGGACATTGCTGCTATGAACATTGGGGTGCACGTGCCCCTCCAAATCAGCATTTTGTACTCTTTGGGTAAATACTCAGTGGTGAGATTGCTGGGTCATAGGGTAGCTCTAATTTTAACTTCTTGAGGAACCTCCATACCATTTTCCAGAGTGGCTGCACCAGCTTGCATTCCCTCCAGCGGTGTAAGAGTGTTCTCCTTTTTCCACATCTTCCTTGCCATCGGTTGTTTTCTAAGTTGTTAATTTTAACCATCCTGACCGGTGTGAGGTGCTGTCTCATTGTGGTTTTGATTTGTAGTTCTCTGATGCCCAGTGATGTGGAGCATTTTTTCATATGTCTGTTGGCCATCTGGATGTCTTCTTAGGAAAAATGTCTATTCATGTCTTCTGCCCATTTCTTAATGGGATTATTTGTGTTTTGGGTGTTGAGTTGGTAAGTTCTTTATAGATTCTGGATACTAGCCCTTTATCTGATAAGTCGTTTGCAAATATCTTCCCCCATTCTCCAGGCTGCCTGTTAGTTTTGTTGATTGTTTCCTTCTCTGTAGAAGCTTTTTATCTTGATGAAGTCCCAATAGTTTATTTTTTGCTTTTGTTTCCCTTGCATCTAATAAGATATATGAATTTTTTTGTTTTTTTTTTGTTCGTTTTTTAAATAAGGAATGGTCTCACATGAATACAGAACCTAACAAGTCCCCAGATCTGCAGCCAGCAAGCTGGAGACCCAGGAGGTCCAATGGTGTGAGTTCTAGTCCCAAGGCTGGAGGCTTAGCTCTTAGGAAGCCCCAATGTTTCAGTCCATGTTCAATGGCAGAAGAAAAGCTAATGTTCCAGTTCCAAAGGCAGTCAGGCAGGAGGAATTCTCTCTTCCTTAGACTTTTGTTCTTTAGGGCCCTTCAACTGATTGGATAAGGCCCACCCACATTAGGAAGAGCCATCTGTTTTTCTCAGTCTACCAGTTTAAATGTTCATCTAATCTAAAACCCTCCAGAAACTCTCAGAATAATGTTTGACCAAATATCTAAACCCTCTGTTGAGCTGACACAAGGATTCACTCTTCCATCTCTGTCAGTGCCTCCCACCCCCCGGTTCCCTGGCTGTACCCTAGCCTAGCAGTGGGTGGGGGCAGGTGGCAGACTCCTGGTGTATTGTGCTAGAATGGCCTCGTGACCACAGATGGTGTCCCAAGGAGGCCCATGGGAGGTCTATCCAAGTCCCAGGGAGGTCTGTCCAAGGCCCCACGGCCAGTGACCCGGCACCCTCCAAGTGTGTGAGGTTTGCGATTTCATCCCCTACCCCCGTCTGTGCAGTTTCACACCTTGGATTTCCTTAACTAAAAAAAAAAAAAAAAAAAAAAAATTCCCCTAAGATGGAAGAGCCTTGAAATGTGGGGATTTTCTGTGTCTCAAAGCTTGGATTTCTTACTAGGCAACACTCTTGAGTCCTCAGAGAGCTTAGCAAATCTGATTCACCCAGAAAATCCAAGGCCAGCCTGGGCTTCGGCTGGGCTGGGTTCTGTCTCCTCCCCAGCATTTCGTGCCTCCCTCTCTCGGTGGCCTGTGCAGGTGCTAGCGTGGCACTCGGAGGGCATACCGTGCAGAAGCAAGATGGGCCATGCAGGAAAGGCCTGGAAGCGGCCTTGCACACAGCTCGTCCGTGGACATGGGTCTGCCCTCCACTCGTGTGCTGGACGCCAGCTCCCGGGAAGCAGATCGAAGGATACACCGTAGACACACACATGTGTGCTGCGGGCAGACACGGCCGGGCATCCTCGAGCAGTGGCTGTCTAAGCTGTATTTTAAATATTTACTCCCTTATTGTGCAAATTATAGAATGAACTGAACAGGAGATACAGGAGATAGGCCCTGAATAATAGACCTTCTGTCTTCTAACTTTTTAAAGCACAGATTTTATTGTCAGAAACACTGCTGTGGGATCCGACTCCACTCGGGATGGCCGCTGTGTGGCGGACCGCAGGGATGGTGCCACAGCTGGGGGTCAATGGGGCGAAGGCCTCGGTCAGCCGGAGAGCGGCCGGGAAGCTTAAGCGCTCAGCACTGGGGGCCAGAAAAATGGTCACGCCGAGGACAGCGCCCATCAACCCTGCAAGAAAAACGGAATTTTTGGCCCTGACAAGTTGATTTTCCCATTTTGTTTTGATTTCCTGGAAACCTCCTGTTCGGCTCCTGTGTCTGGAATCAGCATGAGGGCAGAGCATGTGCTGATGTGGAAGGTGCCTGCACAGAAGGGACAGATGGTTCCAAGGAGCTCCAGGCCAGGGATGCCTGCACCTGTGTAGCATCCCAGCTCTGCACGAAGGAAAAGCCAGCCTCGTGCCGAGTTCTGTGGCATAAACCCTCCAGCATAGCTGCTCTTGGGCTGACATTGCAGGACTGGCTGAGACTGGATGTTAGACTCCTTCAGTGGGAGTAGGCCATGGGAGACAACTGACCACCCCGTCTCCTCCTGTGTCCCTTCCCACTCCCCTCGGCAACAAGCTCACTGGTTTCCAGCCCTGCTGATTCGAGAGCCAGGATGACTCTCCCCTCCCTGCCCTCTCCGTGCTGGAAGCCACTTTGGTAGAGGGTGGTGGGACTGAGCTCTGTGTCTTTAGTCACGGGACCTGTCAGAGCAGGAAAGCCATCAGGTTAGCTCCATCCTTTCCAAGCTTGGGGACAACCCACAACTCCTCCTTTGCAGGAATCCTGGGTGGCACCGGCCCCACTGGACCTATAGTGTCTTTTGGAGTCCCCCAGGGCAGGGCCCGCAGTTCTCGACGAGAACAGAACAGCTGTGTTAGTGTGTGCTGCCATTTCTTTTCCTTGCCTCTCCTATTTCTTGGGATAACAGTGCAGGGTGCTTATAATTTGGCCTGGATAATGAATCCCACTTCTCTGTCCAGGAGGCAGTGGCAGGGGCGGTCGTCAGTGGGGCTGGTGTCTCCAGGCCAGGAGAGGAAGGTGAGAGGAGGAGGAGAAGGGGAGAGGAGAAGAGGTAGGGGGGAGGGGAGGAGGGAGGACTGAGATGGTGAACAAGAGGCTTGAGAAGAGGAAGGGGCTTTTACCTGCCGTTCGATGCTGAACTGGAGGTAGAAACATGAGCCCACGGAGAGCTCACTCCCATATGGGGCCTCGGCCCAAGGCGTCAGGCATAGGGAAGCAGTGCCAGACCTCACATATCACAGGCTGCCGGTGACCTGGGGGCTGCATGCCGTAGCCTGTGCTCATTTCCCCAGCTCCGTGAGGCCTCTGAGACTTGACCAGAGTGAGCACAGTTCATAAGGTCAGAGAATGTGCCCAGGTCAGCATCGATCTCAGGAAGCTGAGTGGGTGAGAAACCACTGGGAGAGTGTTGGGGAGGGGGCCGGAGCTGGGCCCTGCAGTCACTAATGATCCTCTCGGCAGCCTGGGAACTGGGGACTTTGTGTGCCCATCTCACAGATGACAGCACTGAGGCTCACAGACATTGTGCCTTGTCCAGCGGCAGCCCACTGACTTGGGAGCAGGGCCCTCTTTGTTCCCAGGGCCCAGCCCAGGCTGTTGGCAGGTACTCATGTGCCAGAAGCTCTGGCTGCACAGGGAGCCCCCCACTGCGATGAGATGGGAAGACAGAGCCAGCAGACGACCCCAGTGAGTGGCTTTGATCCGGGCAGGCCTATCCCATGGGGCTGGGTATATGAGCAGCGGTCAGATGATGGGTCAGCCCAGGCCAGCTGGGGCCAGCAGCTGCTGCGGGATGGCTGTTCTAAGTCACGATGACCCTCGACACCAGACCACAGAGTGCTTTGTGTTTGGATTTTCTTGGGCAAAATTTTGTTCTAGAAAAAAATGTGATCTTGGCCCAAGAGTGGCTTAGACATGGTCCAGGTTGATGTTAGTTGAGTTCTTCATGGCCATTCATCCTAAACACCTGTCCTTCCTCCCTGGCCTGCCTCTGGGCCCCCTGGGGTCCTACCCCCGAACGACCTCCCCCGGCTCTGGATCCCTGAGCTTTGCTCCGACACATAGGTGCCAGCCTGGACTGGAGCTTCCTGGATAACACTGTGCAGGGCCGCTCGGGCTCCAGGGTCTCAGCACTGGCGAGTGACCAATGAAGGGGTGGGGACCACTCTGCGTGGCCCTGCTCTTGGTCTCGTCCTGGCTCTTTGTTCCACTCCTGCTCTGTCCCAGGGCCTGGGAGGATCCCCAGCCTGACGCACGCCGCAGAGCCTTCTGTCTTCAGAGTTCCACTGGGAGCTGAGGGGTGCAGGTCCAGAAAAGAAGGTCTGCCTGGGACTTGGGATGTGTGCTTGCGGGTGTGGTTAAGGATTTCTTTCTTTTCTTAAAGATTCCATTCATTTGACAGAGAGAGATCACAAGTAGGCAGAGAGGCAGGCAGAGAGAGAGGAGGAAGCAGGCTCCCCGCCGAGCAGAGAGCCCGCCGCGAGACTCGATCCCAGGACCCCGAGACCACAACCCGAGCCGAAGGCAGCGGCCTAACCCACTGAGCCACCCAGGCGCCCCAATGGTTAAGGATTTCTTGATGCAATCACCTGGATTACCCAGTGGGCACTAAGTCCAAGACAAGTGTCCTCAGAAGAGAAAGGGAGGGACACAGAGAGGAACAGGGTGGTGAGGACAGAGATGCCCGGTGCATTGATCTAAGCTGTCCTTTTTGCGGTGGTTCGTTAGGACAGCCCGAGGACCCGAATCCACCCTCCAATACCAGCTCTGCCCCTGGGACCCTGTTGCCCCCGGCGTCCGTTTCTGCCCCTGCACAGGGAGGGAGGACATGTGTGGCATGCTGGGGCACACTCTTTGTGCAGAGCCCGTGGGTCCTGGTGGAGCCGAGCAAGGGTCAGAAGATGGGCTGTGGGGGTGGGGAACAGCTACACACAGAAAGAGAAGACCATGTGGGAGGACCTCAGTGAAGGAGTCCAGGGAAGCCCTGGCCCAGTTCCCATGCTTGTTACTTCTTTGCCACCTTTCGATCCCACTTTTCCTAAGAAACCAGGTTGGAGATCCAGGAGGGGAAGGGAAACCTCTGCCTGGAGGGAGGTGAGCAGGTGGCTACTGAGCCCGTGGGAAGCTGGGAGAGGGAGACCGGCTGTCCTGGGTCTGCAGGTGCTGCTGCCCCTGCCCTCCACCCCACTCAGCCCTGTCCCAACAACGAGGACAGGTCCGTGCCAGGCTGGGACGTTGGGGCAGTCTGGCCCCTGGATCCGGTGACCCTGCCCCCCCAGGACTGAGGTCAGCCCAGCAGGTCCTCTCACGGGTCTCTCCGGGATCTGGCTTCATTTCTGTCCCTTGACACACAGAGATGTTCCTCAGTGTGTGTGACTGAAACTCGTAGAAGATGTCCCAGGGAAAGGGAGTGTCCGCACAGCACCAATGTTGGGCACGCGGCGCGGACGTGCCCGCACCCCGCGGGTTCTCAGACACCAACACCCGCCTCGAGCTCTGCCTTTGTAATTTCCACTTGTCACAGAGTGACATGATAACACTGGAGAATCTGGTCATTTTCTCCAAAACTTCCAAGGAGCGTCTTTATTAGCAGGTGCTAAATTGCCACTCCAGCTGCTGAATAGTAACAATTAACTCCATTAACATCACAACAGCTGTAATTTTTGAGGAAATGAAAACCATTAATAACTACTACCAAAAGCTAAAAAACAAAGCCAAACAGAAAACACAGCATCCCCCAAGGCTGAAATTACCAATATGGGAGAAGGATGGTCTGGGCTTCAGACAGGCCTCCAGCCCCCTGGGGCCGGGGGGGGGGGGAGGCTCACCCCGCCTGCTGGGCGGTGCTCCCACCACTGCGGGACTCCGGCGACATCTCCCAGGTCATGCTGCCCAGGATACTCACAGGACTGGAGGGAACCGGACAGAACACAGGGAAGGCCACAGGGGTACAAGTCCTCAGCACTTGAGATGGAGCTGAACAGTGGGAGTGGCTCTGCCTGCTGCCATGTCTGTCACCCTTCCTGTCCATGCTGTGTGCACACTCACTCCATGCACAATACACTGCACATGTACATAAACGACCCTCACGTGCATGTGTGCACTCACCCACTCCCATGCACACACACTCGTGGGCACCCATGTCCTCACACACACATGCCACTGGGGCTGCTGCCCTGGGCCCTGCACAATCGTGGGGATGCTGTAGAACACAGGCACATCCACGAATGTACATCCCAGTGCATGTGCACCGTGCGTTCAAGCACACCTAGGCATCTAGGCCCCAGAGGAACAACCCCTACGTTTCCTGCCCTGTGTCTGGAAACAAGAGACCATCATGTCTGAGCTATGGGGTCTGAGAGGCATTGACCATGGGGACAGGACAGTCTGAGGCCCAAGTGCTAAGGTAAGAGACAGATGGCTTAGCTGGTCCAATCCTCCTTTTCAGAGAGTGTGAGTGGAAGTGAGGTCTGCAAAACAAAGTGTCATTTCCATGAGTGATTTAATTCTCAAAAAATTTTTGAAGAGTGATTTAATTCTCAAAAATTACACAAATAGTTTTAAAATTTCAATATTTAAAAAAGGGATACATGCACCCCTATGTTTACTGCAGTGTTATTTGTAAGAACCAAGATCTAGAAGCAGCCCACGTGTTCACCGATTGATGAGTGGATAAAGAAGATGTGGCCTGCACACACAATGGAATATTACTCAGCCATCAAAAAGAATAAGATCTTGCCATTTGCAAGGATGTGGATGGATCCAGACGGGATTATGCTGAGTAAAATAAGTCAGAGAAAAACAGGTACCATATGATTCCACTCACATGTGGAATTTAAGAAACAAAACAAACAAAGAGGAAAAGAGACAAATACAAGAACAGACACTGAAACATGGGGAAACACTGGTGGTCACCAGAGCCAAGTTGGGGATGAAGAGGACACGGGTCGTGGTGAGCACCGTGATGCATACAATTATGAAATCACTATACTGTATGTCTGAAAACTAACCTGAACTAATTACTCCATTTTTAAATTCCATTAGAAGGAATAAAGACAAAGATCAAAGCATATGTATTGTTCAAAGTCACTTTCAATCCAAAATTTGAAATTATTTATTAATGGCAATAAAATAAATAAAATAAAATTGACGGCAAATACAACCTACACTAAATCTTGAAATTTTTTTCTTTTTTCCTTTTTTTTATTGAAATATAAGGAATATACCATCTTGTGTACATGGTCACAAGTGCCCATGCATGTGCCCACACATGTGTCTTTGCCGGCCTTGAGCTGGTCGTCCATGGTGCAAAATGAGAAGGCAAGAGACGGGTCAGAGGAAGGAGTGAAGGGGAAGATGTGGATGTCCGGGCTCGTGTGCAGAGCTGGGTCTGAGCAGCTGGTGGTGTGGATGGCTGGGAGGCGAGGGGAGGGGCCAGGGAGTGACTATGCCTCTCTGTCTAGAATGCTTAAGAGAGGGGGTGGTCCCTTTCCACGGGACTCCGTGCAGAGCTGCCTCCGTGTTCCTGAGAGCAGGTGCCCCCACACCCCCTCTCCTCCCACCGCTGCCCCTGCCCCCACAGAGACAAAGCCCGTCCATCCCTCTTCTGGTTTATTTCCTTGGATTTCTTTCTGGTCACAGAGTTCCAGGGTGAAAGGGTTTCTGCTCTGATCTTCAGGTGGTCCCGGTTCCCCTCCTTGCATCCTGTTCCCTCGGGAGAGGCAGACGCGCTCCAGGAATAAAACTCGCCCTCGGGGCCTCTCTCGGAATCTCCCCGGGCG
This sequence comes from Neogale vison, assembly GCF_020171115.1. NCBI lineage: Eukaryota > Metazoa > Chordata > Mammalia > Carnivora > Mustelidae > Neogale > Neogale vison. Next base: position 46,033,694 of record NC_058093.1, read on the forward strand.
CGTTATTCCGAGTAGCAATATCAAGTCGTGGCTAAATAAGTGCATCACTTCTAAATTAGCAGTTTTCAGGGGGAAAAATTTACCGCGTGCCAACTTGCAGATTCTATAAGTTTCTGTTTAATCTTATACTAAATTTAAAGAGGATTTAATTAGCAATTCATTTCTTTCTCTTTATTTACATTGTGTGTTTCTCCTGAAATGAGATCTGAAGTGAATTCTATTTTTGTCCCAGGGCACAGTGTTAAGTATGATTGAGAGCAGAGCCGGCAGGAAGCTGTGCCATGCGTCACCTCTCTCGGGAGGGAGGAGCACGTCTGTGAGACTGTGCCTTCCTTTTAGAAATGGAAGAGCTCTCCAAGCTCAGGACTTTCCGGTGTCCCTCCTTTGGTCTCCCAGCTCTACCCATGGCCCGTCCCCCATTTGCCCCTCAAGGACATTTGCCAGTGTCCCCAGGGATGCTCGATGCACAGCCTCGGCTCCCTTCCTCCCTCTCCTAGGCTGAAAGTGGGTAGGGGCTTTTCTCAGGCTGAGGACCCCCCGCTCCCATGGAGCAGGTGCCCAGACCTGTGGGGAGTTCATTGCCTGGGCCAAACCAGCCAATCACTGGTTTGCCTCCTACATTCTTGGCAAGCAGCCGAGATGTGCCATCCTGACCATGCCTCCTGACCTATCCTCCCATGGTCTGTGTCACCCATGCCGTGAGCTGGTTAGTGGCTCTGGGCACTGGTCCAGTGGAAGGGTCTCCCTGACCTTCCCTGGGGGTCTTCCATTCCCCACGCAAGAGGGGTGGGTGTGGCATGTGTGTGTGTGCACAGGCATGTGTGTTGCACATGTGGGTGTGGTGTGTGTGTGCGTGAAGTGTGTGTGCACGTGTGTGGGGCAGGGCTGTGGTGGCCCCTGACTACTGGGCTCTCCTAGCTTCGGCCGACCTGCCTCTGGGTCTGCAAATCCCTCTTTCCTCCCTGTTTTGATGCCCGGGCACCTGTTTTGATGCTCTAAGAGTGTCCCAGGAGATGGTGTGGATGGTGGGTGGTATGGACGAGAGCCCGGGCAGTCCTGGATGAGCACCGGGGGCCATCTCCCCGCCTCTGATATGCTTCCTTCTCCTCCAGTGTTTTGCTCTCTGGGGTTCATTTTGGAAAGTGCCCGTCTCTGCATTTCGAGTTCACTAGTCTCCTTGGCAGCATCGCAGCTGCTGTCACCCCCGTCCCAGGGACCCAGCTGCTCAGTCCACCGGTGGTTCATTTCCTTGATCTCTGCCTCTCCAGGCTTACTTCACCCCTCCACTCTTCCTCTAGCTTCCTCAATGCTTCGAGGCCCTGTCGCCGTCTCCTTCTAACACCTGTATCAGCTGTGCTACTTTTGGGTTGGTCTCAAATCGTTTCTCTCCTCATCCGGGTCCTATTTTCCTGCTTCTCCATCAGTCTCATACTTTCCGGCTGGATGCAGATGGTCTGCTTCAACTTGTTGGGAGCTGGCACTTCTATCCTGCGGATCTGCTTGCACCGGGCTGCAGGGTGGACTCAGAGCCTCTGAGCACCCGGCGCCCCGGGACAGTGGGCGAGGAAGATGCTTTCGCTGTGTGCATGCTGGGTGCTGCCTCCCAGCTCTTTCAGGGGTTCATTCTACAGTCTGGGTGGTTTCTTCACGTGCGTGCACTTCCTGGGGCTCAGCAGGGCCCTGGAGGCAATGGCACAGCTGGGGGCCCGGAGTGAGCCTTCATGGCGGGGGACAGAGATGGCCATTCAATTGCGGACCGTGGGATGGGGCATGGGACCAAGAATCCCAGAAGGCCGGTGGCAGTTTTTTGACTGCCCTTGATGTGGTGAAGGGGGCTTATTACGGAATTAGCTACGGGGCCTGCCAGTGGATGGAGGGTGACTCTGTTTGCTATATCTCAGCCCAGGAGAGGCCTTGAGACGCTGCCATCCCTACTCGCTCACTGGTAGCAATGGCTGCCAACCACGTGTTGGAAAACCCTTGTGCCCGCCTTCCCCTTCCTCCGAGATGGCAGGGGCTCTACCTCTCCCCTTCGCATCTAAGCTTCCTCACCCTCTCAGGGCTGAGTCACCGCTCTGATTTTCTTGATCATTTGCTTATTAGAAGTAAGCCTGCCACATGCCTGGTGTTCAGAAATGTTTGTTGAATGAAACAGTGTTGCCAGAAGTTAGTTTTGTTTTGTGGTTGGTTTTCGAATACTGGTTTTTGATGGAGACGGGATCAGTGAGGCTTACACTGATGGTCTGAATTTGGGCTCCCCTCCTGCTGGTGGCAGTCAGAGGTTTGCAGGTGCATGTGCTGGGGACAGAATGACTCTGACCCTGAGGGCATCTGTTATCCTTTGCCCTGACAGGTGAATGAACAAGGATGGGCCATGCGCTCTGAGCTGGGGCCCGTGATTCTGTGACGTCAGTGCCCAGCTGCCTCTGGGGCACTTTCCTCTGGTAAGTCACACCCATACCAGTGGCCAGGGGACCAGACGGCACTCACCCACCTTCCTCTCCTGTTCCACACTCACCCTCCCTGTGTTCTGGCGCTTGAGGCGAATGAGTGGCAGTTGGGGAGGTGATGGGCCTCGGAGTGGACGGTCCTCTTTAGGGCATGGTTTCCCTGGCAGCTTTCCATGGCTGGGGGACTCCCTTCATCCCAGGGTGGTCCTAGGTTATGAGCGGTCCTAGATTATGCCTTCTTGTGGCTTCCTCTTAGACAAAACTCTATGCTCTTGAGATGTCCATTCTGGGCCCCGGGGGTTTTCGGGAGGAACATCAGTGCAGCACGGTTTATAGACCGTGTTCCCTCACTTGATCTCTGCACGACCATGGGACAGGTGGCCCCTGGCTCACTGTGTTCAGTTGCAGACACGGCGCCAGAAAACATGCTCTCTGCCTGCGGTCACTAGCTGGGATCCTTGAGTCTGGTCCTCACCCCTTTCCTTGGATTACAAGAGCAACCCTCCTTTGGCCGCGTGGCGGCTGCTCTGGGAAATGTGGCCCGGATCCGCTGGTCTACACAACAGGCCTTTATTCCTCATAGTCCAGAGGCTGGAAGCCCATGGTCAAGGGGACAGCAGGTGGGGTTCCCGCAAGGACTCCCCTTTGGCTTGCGCCAGCTGCCCTCCTATGTGTTCCCCCGTGGCGGAGAGACACAGGGAGCTCTCTGCCGTCCTTTCCGATGAACGTGCTAATCCCGGGCCCTGCTCTCCTGACCACATCCAGCCCTGATCGATTCCCGAAGATCCCCCTCCAAGCAGCATCCCATGGGGATGTTGAACTTGTGGGGGACCCAAACATTCAGTCTAGAACAGGTGTCATCCTCTGTGGGAGCCCCGAGGCTGGAGGGGCTGCCCGGGGGTTGCTCACCTTGCACAAGAGACTGCAGGCTTCTCAAGGGAGAAAACACCGTAGGGCCCCCGACTCCGAAACAGCCCATCCCCCGCCTCCACGGCTGGTGTCACGGGGCCTCAGATCATCTTCCCAGGGAGATCTGACGGGTGTCCGAGGCCTTCTCACCTGGCCATCCCAAGCTCTGCAGTAAAAACAGAAAATCCCAAGGCTTCTTGTGCTAGTGTCCGTGTATCTGCGTCTTCATTTCTGTCTTCTCCCCATAGCGGGACCTGACGGGCTGCACCAGACAGCATCCTCTGGAGAAGCAGGACCCATAGGACCCCCACGGATACCCTGAGCTTGTGGGGTCTGGTGAGTCCCGAATCTGTAGGGCAGACCGGCAGGGGGCGTCGGGGAAGAGGGGGTGTGGCGGGGTGGGAGCCAGACTCCTTCTTCTCTGGGGAATGGCCTCTGAAGACTTCCCCTGACTGGATGATCCTCAGACACGTTTTGGAGAGTCAGCTGCTTTCCTCACGGTCAACTGATTGTAAACATTAATCTCATCTACAAAATAAACTTCAGCAGCATCTTGAGAGATGTTTAACCAAATAGCTGGGCACCATGACCCAGCCAAGCTGACATGTAACCACCACCAGGATTGAAGGATTTGGATGGTGACCGTCCCCATCAGTGGAGCAGATTTTTCCAAGAAGTGGGGGGGATCACAGCCAAGGGGATGGCTGTGTGCTGGGATCCTGGGGCTCTCTGGGAAGGGCGAGCTCACCCTCTGCCCCATAGCTGTGCCACTGGGATGCTAGGGACCAACTGTCCTGCTTCCCGACTAGCTGGAATAGGGAGACCTCTCTGCTGGGTGTCCTGTCCCCCACTTTTCATGCACCCCAGGGACATGAGGCCCTAACAGCATAGGCAGGACAGTGAGGTGCTTAGTGGGGTCAGCTTGGTGGGTGCTCAGGACCCTGCTGCTGATTAGGACGCGGCACGGGCGATCACTGAGATGGGCAGTGGAGGATGCAGCCAGTTCCAGAAACTTCTGCAGACACTTCTTTGTGGCTCGGTGCCCTGGGAGACCACCCTTTTAGCCCAACAGCTCTGCAGGATGCTCGGGGCCGGGGGATGGGATCAACAGGGAGCCAGGTCTGTCATTCTAACCCTTAAGGATCCCTATCTCATATTTAGGTTAGTGGGTGAACGCCTTGGAACGTGAGAACCTGTTACTTCAGCTCTTAAAATTGCTGTGCATTAACAAAAATTTCCCTCCGTGCCTCCACCTTTGGAATGAGACATTTTAGGCTGGACTGCTTAGCTTGGCTTGGTGGCAATGGGCACATTCTGGTGGGGAGGCTCCTGCAGGCCCAGCATGGAATAGACCTCGTCTGGGATGAGGCCAGGACAGCCCTCTGTCCCCGGCTGTCAGTCCTGAGCTTGGTCCTCATCGCAGAGGTTTGGGAAGTTAAAGTGGTCTGCAGTGTGCAGGGAAGGTGTGGACTGAAACTCTGCATGATTTGGGAAGGCCATCAGCCCCGTGACATGCTTGAGCCCAGTAGGGGTCCCTGGAGACTTGGCTGGAAGGGCTGGGGCCTCCCCAGTGGCACTGCCCATGCCCAGCTGCAGAGTTCGACACAGACCCCCCTGAGCTGGACAGGAGGACACTGTGGAGAACTGGGGTGATCGGCCTCCTGGTGGGCAGGCTATTCCAGACAGGGACCTGGCTCCAGGAAGCACTCTGGCCTGGCAGGGTTGGGGGATCCTCTTCAACAAGAGGCAGAGGGAGATGCCTCCCCAGGCGTGGGGCCAGAGTCTTCCAGGAATGCTTCTGCAGGATGCCCCCAGCAACTGCCCCAGGTTGGGGAGTTGACTGTTCTCGACAGCTGCTCCCCTGTGGCCACTGGGAGAGCCCAACAGGTCAGTGCAGGCAGCCAGGGCTTCGAGGGGATTGTGCACCCCAGGACCTCACTTCAGCTGTCTGCCCAGGTGCCCATGTCCCCTGTCTGATGGATGTCAGACATGTCCTCAATCCACTCTTAGGTGTCCCGTGGCCACAGTTCAGCTGAGCCACCCCAGGTGCAGGCAGGGGGTACTGGGTCTGGCAAGGGCGGGTGGGACCCCCGGAACTCTGCAGCATGGGGCTGGGCTCCTGGCTCCTGGGTGGCCCCAACACAGAAGGTGGAAACCAGAAAGGCAGCCGCTCCCGAAGGCTGGTGCAGCCCTGCCAGCCGCGGGCACTCCTGTCTTCCTGCCTTCCCTCCATTTGCAGCTGCCTTGAAAAACGCTGTGAGGATGCAGCAGGGGATGTGTCCTGTTGCTCAGATCTGACATCTGTGAAGGGAATCGTCAGGGCTGATCCGAGCGGGACAAGGGATCGATTCCGTTCCATCCCAGGCTGCCGTCTCCTTGTCGTGAGGAAAGATCTATGAGGGTTTTATTTAGTTAAGAGGCTGCTTCCCCCTGAGAGGGCCGCTCGCCTGTGCTCTGCTCCTCCTCTCATAGCTCCCAACGAGAAAGGACGCCAGGAGGCTTCTCACTGGGCAGGGCCTCAGGGACCGGGCTCTCTCCCAGGAGAGGAGGCAAGGGCCTGGGGCAGCAGCTGGTGAATGACTCGCTTGGCCTCTAGATTTGGGACAGGAAGCGAGGTCTGTGCTCTGGGTCCTGGGACCCAGACCCATTGCAGGGAGGTGGACGGGGCCCCTGGAATCGGCCCTGGGCCTCCTGGGCTGTGGGAGGTTTCCAGTGGTCCTGCAGTGATCCCGGAAGGATCGGGAACTTGTGGATGAAGAGATGTTCCCTAATGTCCAGACTGCTTCCTTACCAGCTCCCGATGATGCACCTGGGTCCACAGTAGCTTCTGGGCAGGGCTGCAAGGGTACAGGGGGCCAGGCGGCTTTAGCACTGAGGTCCTTTATGCTTCCAGTCTGGAAGGAAGCCCTGGGGCCAGCCAGCCAGATTTCCTTGGCTTCCAGCACGAGAACGGGGTCTGGAATTCGGGGACCCGGACTCCACCACTGCTGCTAGAACATCCCACCCTCTGCCCTGCGGGCCCCACACTGGCGGGTGGGCATTTGCAACCATGGCTGGAACCCCTGTCCACCTTCCAGGCCACCAGGGTCAGGCCTTCAACCATCATTGTCCCCACATGCTCCATTACCTCCTGCCTCATGGTGGTCACGGCGCCCTTTGCAACTGTAGAGATGTGTTCAGAAATCTGTGAGGCCTGGGTCACAGGTAGATCAGAAACCCAAAATCCCAGGGTCCAGGCACTCGAGGGTTCAATCCCTGCGGACAAGTGTGGAAGCGGAGCGTACCTATCACTCCTCTGTGGTTCCCTGGTTCTCTTGCCCGGAACCTGTGCCAGTTTTGCTTTGGTGGCCATGGAATTCAGAGCTGAGCCACCCACCATCTCTGGCGGGCGTCTGGGGCTACTCTTGTTTCCCCTTCAACCAGATTTGGTCTGTTTCCTAACAAAATAAAATTGTGTATATTTAAGGTCTACAACAGGGTATTTCGATGCAGGTATGCACCGTGAAATGAGCCCCACGATCAAGCCAGGAACGTCTCCATCTCCTCACGCCGTTATCAGTCTCTGTGTGTGATAGAAACACCTGGCATCTCCTTTCTAGCAAGTTCCCTTCCTATAGGATGGGGGGTGGGGGTGGGGGTGGTTAACGACAGTGAGCACGCTGCTCAAGCGAGATCTCCAGAGCTCTTGCATCCTGCATGGGGGAGATTTGTAGCCTCGGACCTGTACCCTGTGGATGGGAGCTCGAAATGGGGCTATTGCTTTGGAAAACAGCGTGAAGCGCCCTCAGAGGACGACCCTAGGATCCAGCAATCCCACTTCTGTGTACTCACCCCCAAGAAGGAAAGTCAGTACCTGGAAGGGTGGCCGGCACCCCGGGGTTCACGCAGCGTCATCCGCAGCAGACAAGACGTGGGAGTACCCAAGCGTCCGTTGACGGATGGATAGATGAAGAAGCCGTGGTCTGCACGTGCAATGGGACATTATTTAGCCACTAAAAGAAGGAAATCCTTGCATGATCTCACTTTTTTGTGGAATCTAGAAAAGACCCACTCATAGAACCAGAGACCGGAGGGGAGGGAACTGGGGAGATGTTGGTCTATTTTTTCAAAATCCTCAACTTGTAAGCTACTTTAAATCATTTTGTGGATTGCGCAAGGGGAATCAATCCATCCATCTATCAAGCATCGATCAAGGAACGGTACGAGTCTGTGAGCTCATCGGAGCACATTAAACACGACTCACCCCGATCCGTCTCCCCCAGCAATTGATTGATTCGGGACCCTGCCATTCAGAGAGGCTCTGGGCCCCCTGGTGCTTTCTTCTGGGGTGGGCGACGGGTGTTCACCACCCCCCCCCACCCCAGTCTGTCTGCCTGACTCCAGAACCATCTCCTTTTCCAGAGTCAGAGGGAGCAGGACGCGTGGTAGCAAGAGGGGAAGGCCAGGGGAACGGGAAGGCATGGGGCCCACAACCCACCTGCCCCAGCTGCCCCAGCTGCCCCAGCTGCCCCAGCACGGACAGTGTCTTTCCTCTGACTCATGGTCCCAGCTTTCAGGCCGGTAGAGAATGAGCCCGTGGCCCCCACCAGTCACAGGTTGTCTGTGAACACTTTAATTAACGAGACCATTCGCTAAGACCTGTGGAATGGCCCAAAATCCTCATACAGGTGAAGGGGTTTAGTATTTTCTGGCACGGGTCTTGGATTTCAAAGTTACTCCATAAATAGTGTGAGTCACGAACTGGTTCACTTGGCAGAACCAGGGAGATGATTTCCGTGTCTACTGGGCTGGGAGAGATAGCCCCCCCCATTTACTTGGTTTCATCGAAACTGAAGTGGTTGGAACAGAAACGAGGGGCTCAGAGTCTGCCCAGTTGGAGGTCACTATCCCAGGTGGATGGGAAGAGCACCCCAGCCCTGCTAGCTACCAGAAACATCTGAGGCCAGAAAGAATGAGACAAGGCAGCCCCCCGGAGCAGGATGCCACAGAGGGGAGGCCGTCTGACTCTGCCCTTGGCCAGAGAATCTGGGGGCCTGGTGTCCGAGGTCCATGTGGCAGACTCGGGGAGCCCTGTACCTCTCTCTTTCCCCGGCAGGGGCAGGTGCACCTGGAGCCGCAGGGGCAGGTGCCTGGTGACAGAGCCGCCATGGGCTCCGATAGCCAGGCTCAGACCCATGGCTGCACCAGGATTACCTGACCCAGAGAGCACCTGGCACACGGGCAGACAGAACACAGGAAACACATTCCATTGGCTGGAGCCAGTCACATGCCTGACCAAGGTGCTGGAAGCCTGGGAACCGTAGGCCCTCTGCAGCAGGACCGTGGGACGGTGGGTGAGCACGTGGCCGGCCTCCGCCACAGAATGCTACCTGTGACTCCTGCCATGGAGAACGAGTCACCTGCCATCCTCCACATGTAGACACGTGACAATCCTGAACAAGGGGTTACGTGCTTACAGAGTGCCTAGCGGTGACTGGCCACCGCGGTGACATTTGCTCGCCTGCACGTTTCACTGCCTCTGGAATTAAGAAGTGCCTCCCTCCACCCACCCTATGTACTTGGTTCTCCCCATTCCTATTTAATTTCTTCCAAACTCTACTTGGGGAACGGCCCTTCTCCTGTGGGAGCCCTTTGCCCTCCGGGTTGCCCGGTGCACAGCACGGACTCCTGCCCAAGCCAGCCTGGCATGCGGTATCCCTCTCATTCCCAGATCCCATCTCCTTCTCTAGGCACATTCTAGCTTTTTGAGACCCTTCATTTCTGGACTATTTTCCTCTTGCATTTGATTTGTACAGAAGCCGAGTCTGGAATTTCACGTCCAGGGTTTTCTAAGTAAGCTGCCTCAGCACCCTCGTGGGCTTTTCCTAGCCCTGGGTTCCCAAGACATCTGTGCCCGCTCCGAGCCCCCGCCCTCTGCGTGAGCCATTTGTCTCTGTGGGGACCTGGCAGTTTTCTCTTGGTTCCCGAGGGTCTTCTGTTCTGACGAGCGCCTGGTGCTGGGTCCTCAGTGCCCTTTGTAGTGAGGCTTGGGGGCCCTTTCCATTCACACACGGAGGACTTTGTTTTTGAGAAATCTGCCTGGAAAAAATACTCTTTGGCAATCTGTCCCCTCCGTGTTCTCTCTCCTCTTCCTCTGGATTCTGTGATTCAGGCTTTAACAAATTCTCTCATTTTCTTACCTCTTCTCTCCTACTTCCCATCACCCCCTTCTGCAATATTAGCTCAATTTCCTCCTTCAGTCCTTCTGTGGAGCCTTTCCTGATCCAGCTATATTTTTTTGTTCCCCAAATTTATTTTGCTCTCTGCACATTTATCTTTTTCATAGTCATCCTTTCTGATTCAGAGATGCGACATCTTTTATTTTTCTGATGATACTCATTGCAAATTCTTTGACGCTTCGCCTGCTCTCTGCAGTGTCTCTGTCCCTCCAGGCTCCTCCCTGGCCTCTGCCTCCCCTAGGAGGATGACCCTGGGGGTCGGAGGGTCCCGGGCTGCCAACCTGTTAGACGGGAGCTACAGGTGGTTGAAGGAGCTATTTCCGAGGTCTGGGAGGCCCCGGGCTTCCATCCACTGTGAGGTGGCCTGAGACCAGCCTGTCCACTGGTTCCTCTGCTCCTGCACAAATTTGTGCAAGCTCAGCCCTATGGCCCTCAGTTTTCTCATCTGTGAAATGGTCACAGCGATGGTGCCACCTTCACGGAGCTATGATGAGGGTCCAGTGATTAACAGTCAGAATGAAGCTAGACTCTACCCACTCTCCAGTGCTGGGGACAGAGCTGGCTGGCAGCTGTTGTCCGGAAAAGGCCCCCGTGGCCTCTGTCTTGCTTGGATGGGCTCCAGGGCCTGCACCCTATTGATGTCCCCTGCCCTGGGGACCACGACCTGAGCCCCCCATTTGTGCTGTGTCCACAGAACAGAGCTGCCTTCTTCCGGGGCCATGGGAGTGGCATGGATGCCGTTCTGAGGAGAGGAGTGCTGGACTCAGAGCACAAGCCTGTCCCAGGTGCCTGTGCACGCCCATTTCCCACACCCACCAGCTCCACGGCACCCTGTGAGCTGGTTTTGTGTCACTCCTGCCAGGCCTGGTGTCCAAGAAGGGGAGAGTGGCCTACCTGTCCTCCCTCAGGGAGTCCAGGGGGCTGTCATGCGAGGAGGCTGACCAGGCGATCCCACAGGTGCATGTCCTGCTGTTACCTCCCTGGGGAACGTACCTCCCTCAGGCGCTTATCAGGTGGAAGTCGGCTTCCAGCAGGCTTATGCTGTCTGTCTGTCTGTCCCAAGGCTGTCAGTGTCCTACGTGATGGGGCCCGTGGGCAAGCAGTTCTGAGTGGGGGCATGGAGGTTCTGGGGGAGGTGCTCCTGGGATGCTGTCCAGCACCCACCCTCCTGTGCTGGGGTACCCGTGTGCAGTGCACGCACGAGCCTGGGCCCAGGGCTCGAGGGCTTCCTAGAGGGGAACCTGCCAGGTGAGGTGTCTGACGTTCATCCTCCAGGGGTCGTTGGGGGCCTTGATCCTGGCAGAGGCACTGAGCAGAGCCACTGTCTCCTGGGGGCAGGTAGTACAGGAGAAGGTCCACAGCGGATGGTGCCTACATGGGACACCGGTCTAGACAGGTCCCTGCAAGAGCCACCCCTCCAAAGGGACACCTTTGTGGGGATGTGGCAAAGGGACTTGGGATGCCCCACTGGGGCAGATGCTGCTGGGCCCCCCACGACCCTGGCCAGGAACCCCAGGCCTCTGCAGGTTCTGGCTGGGGCTTGGCGTTGCTCCTGTTGTTCTGAGTTGAGTGGTCCAAGCCCAGCCTCAGTTTCCCTCTGTGCCTGATGAAGAAGTCCACACAGCCTGACCCCTGAGGCCAGTGCCAAGATGAGGTGGCCGGCTGCTGTGGGGACTGGCTTGGGAGACAGGCCTCCCTCTACACTGCCCACTCTCTTGCCAGGGGCAGTTCTGCTGTCACTGGGGCCTTAAGTCACTGAGCTTGGGCTCGCTTGTCCTGGTGGCTCCAGAAAGTGGATATAGAGACTCTAATATCTTCCTAGAAATGAAAATATATTGTCCCTAGGACATGACAGAAAACCCCAAAGAGGAACTAGCAGGGAATAATGAAAGGTCCTGAGAAATTAAAAATATACATTTATTCTATATATATTAATTTAGTTTATATATAGTTAATGTAGCACATGTTTTAATTTATACATTATATAACTTAATACACACTCTGTGTCAACCTGGGGCATGGATAAGAAGCGGCCCCCCCTCTAGAGGAAGAGATGAAGAGGCAAAGAGGTGGGAACGGTGTGGAGGGGGTGTGGGGAGCCAGGAACTGTGCGCACAAGATGTAATTTCCAACAGTGGTGAAGGCAGAAGAGGAGACAGCACAAGGCCCAGTACTGGGGAGGAGCCCCAGAGACCCATCAGTGTGCAGTTTCAGGGCCCGGAAGAAGAGGAACCTCCCAGGACAGTGGTTCCATACAGGGGTTCAGAGCCAGGACAAGCTGGGTCCCCCAGACTGGAACTGGGGACCAAGAAGCACCCTCCACGCAGTGCACCCTGCTACCCGGCTGCCAACAGCAAGCATGTGATCTGAGTCCTGACTCCTTGCAGCTCTGGGGGTCAGGACCTCTCAGGGTGGGGGGGCTGGCCCTTTCTCATGGAGACAGGGCTCCTGGCTGCAAGGGAAGGCCAGGGGGCCCTGGTCACTGTCTCTTGAGGATAGAGGCCCGCGTCCCCCTAGAAAGGGGTCTGCCTCCCGGAAAGGAGCAAGTCTCATGTTCTGCTTGCCTTTAGATGCAGGAACATGCATTACGCAGATGGAAATACAAATTTGAAGTCTGGGGATGGGGTGAACAGGAAAAGCTACCCCCAGCTGCCCCGAGTTATAGTAGCTGGGGTTTTTTTGGAAAGACTGTCAAACAGACATCTTACTGGGGGCTTCAGGAATTTCACTTCTGGGTTTTCATGAATACCTTCTGGAATGTTCCAGATGGAGACACAAGCTTTCTGAGAGCTTGTTATAGTCTGGGCACCCAGGGTGCTAGAAAGCACACCTGTCTCCGGCAGGAGGGAGAAGAGGAAGGCTGCTCCCCAGCTGGTCACTGCAGCAGGCGCAGGGCTGTGTCCTCCCAGGGTGGGTCCGGCTGCCCCAGAGGCCAAGCTGAGGACAGCACAGCTGGGCTCAGAGCTCTGCTGCTTTGATGGTCCTCAGCAAGAAGCTTCCGTACTCTACTCTGTCTCCACAGAGTTCTACTGCTGGATCTCTTGGCCCATCACCATAGCGTGGACACGAAGGGGACCACGCACCCGGTGTGGGGTTTGCACGGCCTCTGTGAGCACTGCTCTCTGAGCCTGCAGCCAGGGCAGGGGCCCATCATCCCCCAGCACATTTTCAATGTTATGGGAAACACTGGCCTCCAGGCCGAGGGTGCCTTGCCCAAATTGGCGGAGCAGTGCAGTACACTGGTGTCTCTGTGGGCCTCACGCCCAGAGGAACACCAGGGTCCTGCCACGCACCGCTCCCTTACCCCAGAGGGCTCAAGGATGTGGGCGGTAGGACCAAGACCCAGACTCCCTGTTCTGCAGACCAAGGCTGGCATCCTACCTCTTTTGCTGTGCGATATTGAAACTCTCCAAGCCCCCGTGTCTTCATCTGTAAAATGAGCATCAAAATTCACACCTGTCTGCTCGACAGGTTTGTTCAAGGCTTTCAGAAGAAAATGCTTAAGGAGCGCATGGCACAGAGCCTGGAACAGAGAAAGCGGTCCCTGGTGGATGCCGACTGGTGGAGCTGCTCCCCAGTCTTGGCCACCTCTCCTGGAAGGGCCGCTTACTCACTCACCAGGGTCCTTCTCAGAAATCGAGGTGGCTGCCTTGCCCGCCGCACAGGATGCTGGTGAGGATCTGAGGCAGGTACCGGTAGGTCGGGCGGCCCGGGCACATGAGCCTGTGACCTTCATAATTGTCCCTGAGAGTGGTTTCTATAAAAAGATGCTTGCTGGTAATATGCTCGCAAACTCCTAGAGGAATGTATTTTCCCAAGATGCTTGCGATGAAGGCATAATGAGCAGACCCTGGTCTAGGACTCTGTGGTGTTGGCAGCTCAGGTCTGCTGAGTGTGGTTCACACTGTGTGTGGGTATGTGGTCACACGTAGGGATCTCCCTGGCTTCCATTTCTGCACCTTGTGAAATTAGGGGTCAGCCCACCTCATCTGTGGCCTCTTCCCACCCTAGCACCTGGAGATGGTATGTCTTCCTCGGCTTCACCAGGGGGACTGGAGCCGAGCCCCTTTGAACGAGGGATGGTGGCAGGGAGCTGGGGCCCAATGCCTGGCCTGCCTCCTTGAGCTGGAAGCAACACCCCATTAGCACGGAGGCCACACACGTCACAGCTCGGGACACAGGGGGCTGTTCCCTACACGCGGGCCTTCAGACTCATTTCCAACTTTGCTTGGGGCATTTTCCACTCAAGTAAGTAGAAGCCTCTCCTTCCATTTTCAGCTCCGAGTCCTGATCTCTGGGGCCGGCTGGTAGGCGGCCGAGGGCAAGGGCCACCCCACCCGCCTTCCTCCGGAGGTCCTTGTGTCCCGAGGACGTGGGTGGGGGCCACCTGGGCTATGCCCCTGCTGCTGGAGCACAGCCATGGGTGGTTCTCCCCCAGTGGCCAGGCTGAGGGTACACCGCGGGGGCGGAGATGTTAGTGCACGCAGCAGCCCTAGTGTGTGCAGCTGCGGGCTGAGCCCAACAGGCAGGGCAGGCTCAGGCCCCAAGCTGCAGGACAGCCTCCCCTGGGGAGAGGCTGCTCCTCTGTGACTGACCCTCCCTGGAAGCCCATCAGGTGTTCCCATCACACCGCGGACATGAGTGTGAGTGTGCCAGGAGCGCACGTGTGCGGGGAGCCTGGGTTCCAGTCTCAGTTTGCCCATGGCTGCCTACGTGGCTTTGGGGAGGAGTCATTGGTGGAAGAGGAACACACCTAAGGGTGTATTTAAATTGCAAAGAATAGGAGCAAATCTGGCCAAGTTTCCACCATGAAATACCCCAGAGCTGTAAAAACGAAACTCTGTGCATCTATCGACTGGCAGTGACCTACAGGCTGTGTAGTTAATGGGAGAATACAAGTTGCCGAGAAAATGTGGAGTGTGACCTGTTTGTAAACATCCTGATCCTCGTGTCTCCTACAGGATGGGCACCATGAGGCTCCCGAGAGGTGATGCTTCGGAGGGCACAGAGCAGGAGTGGCCAGCATCCCTTCCTTCCCATGACGTTCTGTGGCTCCCAGTCACCTCATGTGACCCTGGCCAGCCACTGGGGGGACAAGGGGTGGGCACAGAAGGGAGGCAAACACGACCAGCCTGCTCATTTACGGAATAGGTTAGATAAGCTCCCCAAGCTCTCAGTGCTGGCAGAAAGCTGGCCTTGGTCCCTTCTCTGTCCCCCGCTCCACACTGTGCCAACTCGGCTGGGAGACAGAGAGTACCCTAGGGTCCAGCACGGGGCAGGTGGGGACACCCGGGAGCCAGGACTGACCTATAGCCATGCAACACCGATGACTTTTCAGTTGGTTGATAACCCAGAAAAAAGCAAATGCCCGGTCCGATCGCATCTCTCCATCTCTGGTTGCCTGGCAACAGCTTTGTGCACAGCCAGAAGGCAGGGGCCAGCCTGGCTTCCCCTCCGGATGCCAGCTTTCCATGTGTCCTTCCCCTCCGGCCCGGGGTGCTGTCCAGGGTGACTGAGCGCGGCTGTGCCCCTGGACCTCTGCGAGTGTGCAGAGCTGCAGGCTGGCTTGGCGTCTCCTTCTGCGGTGAAAACCCACTTCCTGTTCTCACCGCATCTCCTCCATCAGCGGTCCCTCCGGGAGACGCGCTGCCTGAATTATGCATTTCTTATTGACCTTTCCAAACCACTTTTGCCTTTCTTCATATTTCGTGCAGTGCGGTGACTCGTTGACTGGAAGATGGGCTCGTAGGAAAAAGGATCAGGGTCGGAGGGGAGCCGGGGAGCAGCTGGCTCAGCCACGACACCCTCTTGTGTTTTTGTGTGAATGTGTGTGTGCGGATCCCGTGTGTGCATGTGCAGAGCCCTGATGAATGAGGGAGGTCAGTGGGGCTGCCCGAGGCTGGGGGGTCCCATGGAGACCCAGGGCCTCCTGCTTTCCTCCTCTCTCCTGGGCCTCTGAGGCATCTCTAGGAGACATTTTGGGATTCCTTGATCTGGTCTCCTCATCTCATTTCATATACAGGGAAGCTGGCCCCAAACATTCAAGTGCAATGTCTTCACAGACCTGATGGGGGCCCAGGTTTCTGCGGGGTCTTGGAGGGCTGGTTGGGGGAGATGGGGGATCACAGGGTTCTTTCTGCAGAGCAAGAGCCCACCCTGACATGAGGAGCTCTTCCCAAACTTTCCAGGAAAGGAGTCATGCACAAGTGTGTCTGGAGAGCAAGGCTCCTTTCCCTTACTCCTGGCAGGTGGGGGAGACCCAGGGAAGTCCTCTGGTATGAGATGGGGACCAGAATAGTAAGATCAAGCTGACTGAGCAGTGTCCTATCTATGGAGGAGTAAGAATTTTTCTTCACTCTGTTTCTCCATTCTTGGGGTGAAAAAGAATTCAGGTCTGACTACAGCGTCACTTGGAAACTTGGCATTCTGTGCCGGCAATGTACCCCAGGGCCTTTGCACGTGTTTTCCCCCTGCCTGGAGCACCTTTTCTCCATTCCCCCCTGGGAAACTTGCTCATGTCCTCTGAGACCTGACCCAGTTCTCCCCTCCACCATGGTGTGGCAGTGTCCCCCATATCTCTGTTCTTGCCCCAGGTCTCATGGCGTGCCTCTGTCTCCCCAGCACCACCCGTTCATGGTGTTCAGATTTGCCACTGTATAGAGTTGCTTGAAGAATCTGAGGCACAGGATTGACTCTTGCTTCTGTATACTACAGATAATATTTTCAAGTTCTGGGAAAATATGTCCTGAAAATGGTTTTCTTGGTGAGCTGGGTGGGTCCTGGAAGGCATGGAGGGCAGGTACCCAACTCCAGACACTTCACGGCACTGGTGGATTCATGCCTCCAGCCCAGAGACTGAAAGAGTGTGGATGTGGGCTTGTCACAGCTCATGGGTGAGCTCGGAGGGGCCTCGGGAGGGGTGGGCACTAGAACACTCTTAGCTCTGTCCCCTGCTTGCTCCATGCACTCTGCCCTCTGGCCCAGGGAAGCTGTTTTCTGTCTCTGGTGAGTCATGTGTCCACACTCTGCTCGGCATGTAGTTGCATCTGTTGGGGACACACACTTCCCCTCCCCACTCGTGCCGCCAAATTCTGCTGCTGTTGGCTCCCCCTGCGGTCCCTCCTTCCAGCAGACCCTCCCTCTCTGGGTGTGCCCAGCTCCACCCCTTCTATGATACCTGGAAACCCGAACCGCAGTGACTGTGGACACCCAGAGGACACCCACTCCTCCCTGGTGGCGGACGTGCTCTTGTTCATACTTCCTGCAGGAGAAACCAGCGTGCCCTTCTGTTCCTCTCCCGGAGGGTCACGTGACTGCTGACCTTTCTGCCCAAGCATGACTCGCCTGTTTCCTGGGTGTGCGCCTTCACCACCTTCTAGGTAACAACGCCTGTCGAGTGGAGCTCCTCCAGGCCTTCTTGCTTGTCTTTGGGCCCCGGCTGGTCCGGTCTTCACCCACCTCCTCCACCTCGCGGCCGCTCAGTTACAAGGGTGGGGATGTCCGAGCTCTGTGCACAGGACAGAGAAGCTGAGGAGTGTGGGGCGCTCGACCCTGGGGCCCCACTGTTTGGCCTCAAACCCCAGAGCAGCCACACAGCTAAGGGCCAGCGACTCCACGTCCCAGCCTCAGTTTCCTGGAGTGCCAAATGGGAGTGCCCATGGTGCGCCTTGGGGATCAAGAATGTGTATGTACAGGTTTAGAACCTGACCCAGCATGGAATAAACACGGAAGAGTTGTTTTGAAGAGTGATGGCAAAGTGTGGTATATATGTGCTAACTGATTTTCCCAGAATTGCAGTCGGAGACACTTTTTACTCTTGTGATGGTTTCAAACTTGGTCCCAAGATTCTTGGGCACTCCTTTTGCAGAGAGCTGGGCTCTCTTTCCCCTTGGATATGGGTCTTGCATCTGCTTGAGCAGGAAGGTGATGCCCAGGCAGTTCTGGGCCCAGGTGTGGGAAACAGCAACCGCATCTTCTGTCTCTTGGGACGCTGGCTCAGAAGCCACCTGCCAGGCTGAGCTGCCAAGGGAGAACCCAGGAGGAGGGGAGCCCAGGCCCAGCCCCAGGCCCACCCTGGCAGAGAGGAAGCTGAGCCCCACAGAGAGGTTTCCAGGAGGAAGCTGCATGGGGGCAGGTGGGTTCAGCTCGTGTGTGGAGAGTGGCATGGGCACACACACCTGTCCCCGTGGGCCTAATTGTAGCCCCGAGCCGGGCAGCCTGCAGACTGGGCCAGGGCCGCTCGTGTCCCACCAGGCCTGCAGAGGCAGAGGTAAAGGGCGGTGGCTTTCCATCTTTCCGAGTGAGCCGAGCTGGTATAACTCCTTTTTGTTTCGAATGATGTATTCCTGTCCTCTCTCTCTCTCTCTTTTTTAAAGATTTTATTTATTTAACAGTGAGACAGAGAAATCACAAGAAGGCAGAGCAGCAGACAGAGGGAGAAGGAGAAGCAGGCTCGCCACTGAGCAGGGAGCCCAATGCGGGGCTATTTTCTCTTATTGAGTGGCTGGTCAGACAGCATGTGAAGACAAACAAGGGGCAGGCAGTAGAAGGGCTGGGAGAGGGGTATTTGGGCCACAGCCTCAAATGAGGACACACATCACCATCACCACCATCATCATCACTGTCCCTAACAACCACTGGATTTGCTCTCTGGCCCAGATGTTTACCCCAGTGGCCACACCCCATCTCATTTATTCCCACGACGACCCAATGAGGAGAGTTGTGTTGTCCTTCCCCTTACACAGATGAGGATGCCTCGACTCAGCCAGGTTAAGCAGCAGCCCCGGGCTGCACAGATAACAGGTGGAGTCAGCATTTGAACCCCTGCCATTGTCCATGCAAACGAGAGGAGTGGTGCGTTCCAGAAGCACCGGGGAGCTGGGTGCACGCGACGGGAACAGCACCTGAGCGCAGGGGAAGCCTTGAGGTCCGCTCCCTCATTTCTGTCAGCAGATACAGAAAACTGACCGGAGGGGGAAAGGGGATCGCACCTAGTCCCCCCAGCCATGGTGGCCGTGCCCCCTGGCCCCTAGGTGTCCTGGGCTCCACATGGCTCCAACCAGGATGATCCGGCTTCCCATCTGGCGGCGGCGCGTCTGTTTGCTCTCAGAAAACTGCCGAGTAAGCAGCCACTGAGTTGTAATTAACTTTTCTTGGAGTAATTAAAAACTTGAACTATCCCAAATGGTTGCAATTTCCTCATTTGGGGTTTACGTTCAGCATAGAGAGCGGGTCCGTGGAGGCATTACCAGCGAATGCCTGCTGGGAGCAGGTAGGTGCGTCCAGCTAGGCGGAATCCGGGTCGTCTCCTGCTGGAGGTGAGCAGAGCAATCCCTATCCCAAGACTGGGCGATGTTCACCTTCCTGTGCCTTCAGCCTTGGTGACAGGATCCCCGGGGAGCCCTTGGAGGTCTTCCTGAAAGATCTAGAGGGGCAACTTCTCATTCAGTGGGAGACCAGCCCAGGCTGCCCCCATAGCCCACCATCCGCTAGTCTGTCCTAGAGGACTCGACGTTGAAAACATGGGGTGGGGCGGGGGTCTGGACTTCATCCTAAGGTCCCACAGAATTCTTGGTACAACAGGGGTCCCGCTATATCTGGGACCCTCATAACCAAAGGCACAGATAGCTTCACTCATGCAGTGGGATGAGTGGTGGGTCCCCCAAAGCTGTGTCCACATCTGAGTTCCCGGAGCCTATGCGTGGCACTTATTTAGGAAAAGGATCTTTCCAGATGCATTTACATGGAGGATCTTGATATGAGATCATCCTGGATCAGCCAGCTGAGCCCTCAGTCCAAGGCCAGGTGTCCCTATAGCAGTAAACCCAGGTGGATTTCAGGCAGAAGAGGAGGAAGCCACGGCCCCGGAGGCAGGGACGGGAGGGCGTGGCTTCAGGTCCTTCCCTGGGGCGCCCGTGGGGAATGCCTGACCATCTTCCGTTTCAGACTTCTGGCCTCCAGAACTATGAGATGATACATTTCTGTGGTTTGAAGCCTCCAAGTTTGTGGTCATTTGTTACCGCAGCTCCAGAAACGAATACGGTCCATACAATCCGACGCCATGCGAACATTGCTCTAGGCACCTGTCATTGAATCGACTCAATCCTCGGTTTCTTCTTAATAATCATTTATTTTTGAGATAATTGTAGATTTACAATCAGTGGTAAATTTAGTGCCATTGCCAATAGCAGTATTGCTGTTAGTGTTTTATTTCTATGTTTCACTCCATTGGGATTTATTACGGTGTTGGTCTAGATTTATCTACATTTTTAGTCTTTGTTCACCCCTATTCTTTGCGCCCCCCTCCCCAGACCCTTGCCCTGGAACTGTTTTCCCTGGAAAGCTTCGTCTGCATTTTCTATAGGGATGGTTCCTCAGGTGGAGGACTCCAACGGCTCCTCTTTGTTCTACAATCCTCATGCTCGGGATGTGTGACTTTGTGCAATGAGCCAGAGGACAAGGTGCAGAGTCCTTTCCAAATACTGTGCCCCCACAGATGGCCGCAGTGTCAAATGCACCATGTACGCGTGGAAGAATGGGTCTTCCTTCCCTAATTCTCCACGTGGGCTTGACCGGCAGCAGAGAAGTCAACGGGTCTCTGCCTCCATAAGTGGACGGGCCTGGGCCTGCCACGGAGGCTGTGGTCTGGCTATCCCATGCAGGGTGACTGCCCCACTCCCCTGGGTGCTCGGCTGAAATAGTCTCTCTCTTATACATTTGCTTGGTGCGTCTTACTGTCTGTCCCCTGGTGTTGGTCTCTTCCCCCACTGGGTCTTGCTGACGAGCTCTGGGCGTTCACCCTATGTGCATTCCTGGGGCCTCAGTTCGAGTTCAGCCCTGCCCTTCCCACTCCTGGTGACGGTGATTGAGAGTACGTCTTGTAGGCTTTCTGTCTCAGTGGTCTGAGGGAAGAGGCTCGCTGGTGGTTTCTGGGCTCCCTTCCATTATGTTTCCCTGCGGAGCTTACCGGCTTCTCCAGCAGGAAGCTGCAGATCGGCCCAGACTTCATCCTGGGGGGACCCTGGCTGCCGGCGTCAGGGGGCTCAGCAGGCTGGACCTCCCACCCTCCAGGGGCCTGCATGGCTGTTTCCTCTCCTGGAGCTCCCGCCACATCTCCTTGCATGTGGGAACGCCCATAGCTGGACCTGAACCCCGGTTTCCATCATCTCTGTCCTTCCTGGAGAGTCCAGAAAATACGACGCAGATACGAAAACGACAGAGCAACTTGGGTTGTTTGAATCCGTATAGCGTCACGGCCTTCTCCTGAAGCGGACTGCGGACTGCCACTTCCTCTTACTTCTGGAGGGTTGTGTTATGGAGCGCAAAGTGGATGGGAGGTTTATCGCGGATGAATGCGGCTGGGCTGCTGTGACTTGGTGCTGCGTGGGAGGATTGTGACCTCCTCCCTACCTCTTGGCAGATCTGCTGGTTTAGAGGATGAAGGGGAATTTGGAGGTAACTGGGTGCCTGGACAGTCACTCGGGCAGCAATAGGTGGGAAGTCAAGCACCGAGGTGCTGACGGGCCTCACCTGGACTCTGGGGCCGAGAGTCTGTGATGTCTGTGGCCGCTCAGAGGCTCTCATGAGTGCAAGCCGTGCCGATCTCAGACTGGCTCTGGGGGAGTGGGAGCCCGGCCCCAGCGACCTGGGCCCTTGGACCTACCCGGGTCACGCAGACCTTCATTCTGGTGCAAAGGGCCCAGATGTGCAGCAGAGGCCCACGCCGGCCCTGCTCAAGGACCATTGCAGAGCCCCTTATTCGGCCTAAATCCACCGTTGAGCCCTCCTCCCCCTGTCCATGGTAGGAATGCAGTTATTCTGTGATCAGTAAACCTCCCTGTTTTGGGGAAACCGGGAAGGATCCATGGTGACAGGGGTAAGGGTCACAGCAGATCCTTGCAGCTGATGGGTCATGGGAGCAGGCTTGGACCCCAAGCGCTAAGCAAACACCCCTTCATAGCCCTGCACACGTGAAAAAAATGCTGTGTGTAGTGATAGTTTGCTGGCGGCAATTTCTGTAAAATGGGTTCAATGCAGCTTCTGGGTGGGTTCGTGCGAGCATCAGATTGGGGAGTGGTGTGCCTGGCACCCCGGGGAGGTGTGCAAACACAGGGGGCGGCACCGTTCTCATGGCCAGGATTATGTGTGGACGCTCAATCCTGTCACACCGACACCAGGATTCAGCATCTCGTGCTCCGATGGGCTGCTCCGCAAGCTGGAAGTCTGCTTGGCCAGAGTCTCTGGGAGATTCTGGGGATACCCCCCCAGGACTCCTTGGCCTGTGGAGCCTTCAGAGCCATGAGCCACAGCCGCTCCTTCGCCCGTGCTTCTCGGCCACGGGGGTCGGTGCGTCCCGATGGATTCCCAAGCCGTTGGGGCCCTCCTGCCTCCCCAAGCCTGAGAGAAATCAAGGCGCACACAGCCAGCGCCCAACATGGGAGGACAGTAGCAAGGGAGGTGGGGGTGAGGTTGAGCCCATGGTGGGGGCAGCCACACCTCCCCAGGCCCAGGGAGAATGGGAGGGAGTCCCAGCCCATCTGGGGGCTGCCTACAACCCCGGGGCCTCTGCCACCACCTTTGCTTTGGAGGACGAGGCGGAGGCTTCGCTCCTTGGCGTGTGGGCAAACTTCAAGGGTTCCGGAATGTCCGCGGTTTCATCCCTCCTCCTGCCACAGCAGGCCTGCTCGGTTATGTGTCCGGTGGGAATATCTTTCATTATCTTCCCTCTCCATTTAATTAATCCACATCCCGTAATGAACCTTGAAATTTCTATTAAACACATCATTACTAATCAGCGCAGAGCTGGTGGTAGTTGGCGGCTTCTCACAGCCGGGTGTGCAGTTCGGCTCTGGGCCTGGACACCGGCCCCTCCGGTAGGGCTCACACGCAGTCCTGGTGCCCCATCACTTCCCAGCAATGTCAGGAAGGGCCCAAGCAGAAGTCTGGGGGTGTGTCGTCCCGGGCGTGACGCTCAGTGGTCAGTCTTGCTGTGGACAGGCTCAGAGGACTACGCAGTGGGGGGTGGGGGTGGGGTGGGGATGGGGGTGGCTGGGCCAAGCAGCTAGGGCGGCCCCTGGGATGACCGCTGACATGCAGCTTCTGGGCCTAGCAGGACTGATCTGCATCCTTAGGGGTCTCCCTGCTGCTCCCTATGAGGGCACCATGGACTCGCATGTGGACCTCCATGGGCAGGGTCCTCCACTGGCCAACCTGGGTCAGGAGGCCCCTGCGGCTCATGGCTCCTGCCAGCTCCGGGCCGGCCGTGGCCCCTGCTGCGGTGGTGTGGCCCTGTCCCTGTCCCTCCGTGCATGCAGTCCTGCCTGTTTCTCCCTCCTGTGGAGATCCTGGCCTGAGGGAGTCTGACTGACTGCTCCTCTTCACTGTAGCTCAGACCTGGATGCCCCCCAGGAGCTCTCTGCTTTTGTGGATCTGTGGGCTGCCTATTTCAGACTTTCTCCTTCTCCCCACACCTTCCCCTCCCTTGGGTGCAGAGGCACTCACCGTCTCTTTTCCTGAGGACCTGGAAGCTTCCAGAAGCTCCTCCATGCCTTGTCTTCCAGACCCTCCCACCTTGGAGAGCAGAGTCCTACCCCTGACAACCTGGCCTCCCTCTATCCTTGGAGCCATGCACTCTTGCATCTCAGGAGCTCTGCTCCCACAGCCCTTCTACCAGCTTCTGTGGCTGCCAATCCACAGGACGTTCACCCCGGAGCGGCCATACCACCCTCCAGCCACAGCCCTGCTTCCCTGGCCCCTCTCCTCACTCCCATCCTGGGTCCGAGTCCTGCTCCCCATGGCTCCTGTCCCACCTTCCACGGCATGACTCTACTCATGGATGCTGATGGCCCACGGGTGCCGAAGTCGACAGCTTCCCTGTGGGCCACCCCGACACTCGGGCTCCTCCTCCAGGGCTGGCCCTGCTGCTTCTGCCCTTGCTTGCCCTCCCCGCTGACAGCTCCTTCTGAACGGAGATTCTGGCCGAGATGGCCCCCCACCCCGTCTGGAGCCCAAGCCCGTGGTTGGTGCGGAAGGCCAGGGCAGGCACCGGGGCGGGGAGGCCCCTCCGACTATCAGGAGCCTGTGTCTCACTGTTGAAGAGAGGCCTCTGCGGGTGCCACTCTGACTTCCGGGCTCCACTTTCTCACCTGCTGCAGATCTAGATCTAGAAGTTTGATCTAAAAGCTCATCTAGAAATTTCTGAGGTCGCTCTGAGTGCATGGGGCCAGGTTGTCATACCGAAGCTGAACTGTGCGGAGTCTGTGGTCTGCCAGGTGCCACTCTTATTCCCCAGGGAAAGAACACGGTCCCTCATCTCTCCCATCCTCCCTCCCTCTTTATCATCCTCCAACCAGCTGCCGGGGGGACACCCATGGGGTCTCTGGCCCTGTTCCTAGGACTGGGAACACAAGCATAGAACGGGAGCTGGACACAGACCCCTTCTCGTGGAATCCCGGTTGCGTGGGGAGACCTGCAGGCGGACACTCCAGTGAAATGCAGCAGGAGCCTTTGGGACACCCGGCAAAGAGCCGTGAAGGCTCCCCGTTTGTGCAGGGTTTGTGGGTGGGAGGTGGCAAGGATTCTGGTCCTGCTGGAGGGGATGAGGAGGCATTGTTGAGGCAGCAGAGATGGGGAAGAGCATGGGGGCAGGAGAGCAGCAGCCGGGAAGGTCCGAGGTGGGCAAGCTTGCCGCGCCAGATGAGGGGTGAGGCTGCGAGGGCCATGAAGCCCACAGATGGGCTGTCTTCCCTGTACAGCCCAGCCAGAGGGGAACCCAGCCTTGCCTCCACCATCTTGTTTACATTGCTTGGAGAGGCTGAGTCCCTGGGGTTCCTCCTCAACCCCATGGCCCTGCTGGGGCAAACACTATGGGACCAGGGCTGTGCTATTTATGTCCTTTGGAATTTAAAGTTCACAACCTGCGCTTGGCAACACCTGCCCACGGGCGGTGACCGGCGGGCCAACACCCCTGGAAATGGACACCCACGGGGCTGGCTTCTGCTTTGAGGCCTCACACAGAGATACTGATTACGGAGGGCTCCTGGCAGCACCCCGGAATGCCAGGAGCAGCCCCGCACTAACAGCAACCCCAAGGAGCCCTAGCCTTTGCGGCAGACGCTTGAAAGTCATGGCGATGTGCAGGGCACAAACGTGGCCTTTGGAGCATCTTTGTACTGTAATGGGCTCCAGATTCTATCTGTTCCCAAGCCCCGGGGCAGATTGAGGGCCCTTTCCAGATGACCGAGCAGTGTGACGTGACTGAGCCGTCAGCTGCCTGCATTAACTAGGAGCAAAAGTGGGCACTTCCCTCTGTCCCCACGGACGGCAGGGACCTGAGGCTGCCTTGTGTCAGTCGGCCTCCACTTTGCTGGTTTACGAAAGCCGGATTAGACACTCTTGGCATATGCCGGGCAGGGACACTTGCCATAGCGTGTAACTGGCTGTCCCCTAACGACGTCCACACCCACACTTCTAGCTCATGGAAGTGGTGTGAGGTCCCGGAAAGACACCACGAAAAAGTAAATAAGTTCTTGGAGGCTTTCGAAAGGAGATCATGCATAACAGCTAAATGTAACGTGAGCTCCTGGAACAGAAAAAGGGCATTTGTGGAAAACAGATGAAACCCAAATAAGGTCTGTCATTTAACTAACGCTGGCTCTGGTGTCCTGGTGCTGTTGTTCCGAGGACAAATGCCACGCCATAGCTGCATGGGGCCTTGGCCCCAGGCACGTGGGTGAAGGGCGTCCAGGAACTCGGAGCTCTTTCTGCAGCTTTTCTAGACGTCTAAAATTATTTCAAGGTAGAAATAATAAAAAAGAAATCATGGTATTGATACTCGGGACACAAAGGTTCTCAATCTGACAGTCACCCAGCCTACAGGAACGGGTATCCAGGGACCAGGCAGGTTAGTGGCCATAGCGTGGGTCTGATGAGGCAGAAGCCGGCCACCCGCCAACTCTGCCCTGGGAGGGGCCGGGGGCTCACTTGCGGTGGGGCCTGGGGTCAGAGCGGCCACCTGAGCCCCCAGGGGTGAGGCTCCTGGGCTCCCAGCCCTCTTTTAACTGTTATTTATAATTACTGATTTATTATTGTTTCTGTAACTCTCTGCCTGGCCTGTGCCTCATGCAACACAGAGTTTAAAAACTCCCTCCGAGATCGCGCACGGAGAATGGCCCCACAGAAGCCCCCATCCCTCCACTGCCTTGGGGGACTCTCCCAGAAGACCTGAGCAGGGCACCATCCCATGCCAAGCGCCACTGGGCTCCACACCTGCCAGCCCAGATCTCTGAAGGCCCAGAGCAGGTGGGAAATTACTCCCTTTGAATATTGTTCTCATCTGTGGTTATTTTGGATTTGACCTTGAAGGTGAGAGCTGCCAGTCATGGAGGAAAGGAAGGCAGCCATTGCCTTGGGGATGTCCTCATGTAGCAGACATCCCCTGGGGACCCTCAGAGGCCCTGCCTTCATGCAGCTCTCAGTGGAGTGATGGTTCCTGCATCCATAAATCTCCCGTCTTTGATGCCTCTTGATCCATATAACATGGCCATGGGAAGCAGGGTTCATTGCTCACTCCTGGGGGTGCACAGGAGGGAGGCAGGGTCCCACAAACCTGGAGGAGAGGGCATCCCCCTACCCCAGACCCTTGGACCAGCTGGAGGGATCTGCCGTTTCCCCAGCTTCTCCTCCTTGTAGGAGAATGTGGCCCCTCAGGTCCGCCAGGACTTTACGCCGATTGCCAAAGCTTAACTTTACTAATTTCACACTTGAGTGACTTCCTGGAAAACAGCCTGGGGGACATGGACATGCAGCCACTTTAGAGGGCAGCAGCCCCACGGGGAGTGACAGTAAGGGAGCAGAGCAGGGAGGAGGTCTCTGTGGCCAAGGGGGTCCAGACTGGGGCAATGGTCCTCAGGAGGCCTCAGGAGTGACTGAGCCTCAGGGTGCCCACGTGGGAGTGGAGGGGGGATGCACTACAGGGGTCTCCCCTCTGTATGTCCAGTTCCTCAGT
Source organism: Neogale vison (assembly GCF_020171115.1). Lineage (NCBI taxonomy): Eukaryota > Metazoa > Chordata > Mammalia > Carnivora > Mustelidae > Neogale > Neogale vison. The sequence goes on from NC_058093.1 coordinate 46,060,276, forward strand.
GTCATTCTGTGCTGGTAGGAGGGGAGAGCCATGGGGGCCAGCCCTGTCAGGGCCGTGCAGACTTCTACAGAATTAAAATCCAGTGGGCTGGCCCAGGAATTGACTGACAGGTACGATTCATAGATTAGGAAGCCCAGCAACAAATCCAAGTACCCTTAATAATTTACTCTATTATTAAGGTGATATTTCAAACCAGTGGCACAAGGATTGATTGCTCACTAAATGCTTCTGTGCCTCCCACCTAAGCCTTTGGGAAGAAAAATGAAGTTCGATTCTTTCCTCTTACATTTTCCATCATTTATGTTCCAGGTGTGTTCATTCTCTCAGTCTAAATATTTAATATTCACATAATCTTGGGAGTGTGGGAAAACTTTCTAAGTGTTCAACAGACAAAACAGAAGACTGACAGATTTAATTATGTAAAGGTCTTCATTACAGCTGAAGCACTTGGAGGGTGGGCACACAGGAGCCATTCTGGTGGGAGATGAGTGGGCAGGAGGCATGCGGGAGGCTCTGCATCAGGGAAGGGAGGGGAGAGAAACACTGCTGGATGGAGGGAGAAGGTGGGGCTGATGCAGCTCAGTGGAGCCCACAGTGGGCCCCCAGAGAGGTCAGAAGTACATGGTCCTGCAGAAGAGCCTTCTGTCGGGGCTGGGGCTAGGGCTGGGTTCCGTAACCCTCCCAACACTTGCTATCAAGTGAGCCAGGAAGAAGGGAGAGCCTTGTGGAAGCTATGGTTCTGGCCACTGAGGCAATGCCTGCCAAAGGCTGACAATGGGGGCTCTTTGCCAGCCGTGCCTCAGCCAGAAGGGGCCCAGGCAGCATCAGAGCACCTTCCATCTGACCCAGCAATCAGTATTAGCTGACACAACATTTTCAAATGCAGCAGATAGAGAAATAAACCTTTAATACTTAGCAAGATTGCAAAGTATATGACAAATTACAAAGAGAACATCTCACTAGAAAAATGGGCAACAAACATGAACAGGCAATTCATTAAAGAAGTGATAGGAACATACCACAAGGAGATGAAGCACTGTTCAGCCTCACAAACCATGGTAAAGTTTTTTGCAGTCAAATTAGGAAAGATTTAAAACTGACCCTACATGCTGATGATTAGGAACTTAATAGACTCTCACCCCTACTGGAGGCTTACATGTTTGTACAGCTTTTCTCAAAGGTAGTTTCCTTATGCACACACTTTCTTTAAATATTGGTTTACTGGACTCAACTGGAGTCCAATAATTCATAATTGGACTCAACTCCAATTATGAAAAGAAAAGTCCTTTCTCTCCCATGTTGATTGTGTATGTGTGTGTCTATTTCCAGACCCCACTTTGTATGTACCATCAGTCAGTTTGTCCATCCCTGGGCCAACATCTTATTTGTGCAGTTACTAACTACAGCTTTATAATAAATCTTATTTATAACATCTTGTGCTTGTTTTTCAAGATTACCTTGGGCACTTATGAGTATTTGAGTCAGCTTACAAACTTCTACAAATATTGGCTGGGATTTTAACAGGGGCTCCCTTGAATTTATAGATTAATTTGGGGGAGAATTGTCCTCACCAAAGCAAAGCTTTCCATTTACTTAGAACTTAAAATTTCTTTCAGTGACATTTTGCAAAATTCTAGGAGAGGTTCTGTACATCCTTTGTTGGATCTCTCTTTATATAGAACTGCTTCAATTTCTCTCAATAATGTTTTGTGGATTTCTGTGAAAAGTTTTCTTTTTCCTTTTTTTAAAGATTTTTATTTATTTATTTGAGACAGTGTGAGAGCGAGAGAGATCACTGAGGGAGAAGGAGAAGCAGACTCGACACTGAGCAGGGAGCCCAATGTGAGGACTAGATCCCAGAGTTTCTTTTTGTGTTTGTGTTCCTCACAAGGAAATACAGTAATCTTTGCATGCCGATTTTATATCAGCAACTGTACCAAATTCATTTATGGATTATAATAGTTTATCTCTAAATTGGTTGACTTTTTCTAAGGGTGCTTTTTATGGCTGTATTGTTTAATACATATTAAATCAAATTGCCTTCTTTTCAAGTTTTTTTTTTTTTTTTGGCAACTTTAATGTATTTCTTTTTTTCTGCCTGAACTCTGGAATTATTTTGGCAATGTAAAAAAAAGTTTCCTTTGGAATTTTTAGTTAAGATTGCAATAGATCTTATTTAAGAATTATGGTCATTTTTATGTACTCGGAAATTTCTATCCAAGTACATTTGCAGAATGTGTGTGCCTTTATTCATGTCTTCAGTCCATTCGTCTTAATATGTTGTGGCTTTAAGAAGTGCGGAGCAGTTACGTACGAGAGGAAGTGCAGAAGGATCCCTATCGATGCTGGGGGATGGGGTCCTGGGCACTCATCATCCTGTCCTTTCTGCTCTTGTGTATCTTTGAAACTATCTGTGAAAACTAAAAACAAATCTACCTACCCACTCACCTAGTCATTTGCTTCCTACAGGTTCTTCACCTTTCTTTCAAAGTCTTTTCTGTTTATTTATTCCAACTGTGACCACGATTGCTCTCCATATATATTTGATATTGTTGGAGGTTCTTTATAAACCCTAAGCAAAAAAGCAAAGGTTGAATATAGCTTTCTGTTCATTGATTCGTATAAATGGAACACAAAATTCCTGAGTGCTTTTCAATAATTCATGGTTTTATAAACATGGAAATTCATTTCAGTGTGCCTCGAGAAGAATGCTGCACTAAGTCCCCTGGTGTGTCAAGGTGTGGCTCTGACATCCTGGGTCTGAGGCACAAAGTGGGGAGACATGGTCGCTTCCCCTCCATGTGCCTTCCTGGGGGCTTTGGGGCTGGTTCATGTTGCAACCTTGCTAGACCCGGAGAGATCATGGACCAGAAGCTGCATGGGAGCCCCACTCGGAGATGGCTGAGGAGCATCCAGTTAAGGTGCTGATGGCTCTGACCCTTGAGCAGACCCAGCTACAAAGACCAGTGGGTTCAAGGGCTGCCGGACTTCCCTATAAAAGGCATTTCTCTGGAGACCTCTGATGCCACCCCTTCCACAAACCCCAGAGCCACAGAGCAGCCCTTACTGGATCTTTTACTTGCTGTGTGGCCTTTGGCAAGAATCTTACATTTCAGAGTCCTGGTTTTTCGTATACAAGATTTCTATTCTAATATCTGCCTTCAGAGAGGTTGTGAGAGAATACATTCCCCAGAGACTTGTGAGGAATTTGCACATAACGTGCACAGAGGAGCGTTTCCTCTTCCTCTGGCTTTCCTCCTCAGCATTATGGAGACATCCTCTGCCAGGAGCAGTTCAGAAGAGCAGCGACCAGAGGGACTGAGCACCTGCCTGCTCTGACCACAGTGAAAGGAGATGGGCATCTCTGTATCTCTTCTGCTCCGTCAATTAAATGTGAGGTCAAAAGAAAAGATAGATTTCTTAATAAAAAATCACTTTCCTTAATAAAAAGAATATCAGTAAAATAAAGAACCATGAGAGACTATGGACTCTGAAAAACAATCTGAGGGTTTGAAGTGGTGGGGAGGGTGGGAAGTTTGGGGGAACGAAGTGGTGGGTATTAGAGAGGGCATGGATTGCATGGAGCACTGGGTGTGGTGCAAAAATAATGAATACTGTTATGCAGAAAATAAATACAAAATAAATTTTAAAAAATGAAGTTATTTAAAAAATAAATAAATAACACCCAAATGCTCTGAGTTTGGGAATGTTTTCAGAGTTGGAAGCTTGCCCATACCACATGGCCCTAAGTCGACTTCTCTAAGTGGGACCCTCATCTTGGGTCCAGAGCCAACGGTCACTTTCCCCATCACAGTGGCCCTTGGGTAAATTTTGACCTCCCTGAATTCTGACCTGTGGGCCAGTCATGGCTGTTTCTTGATTCTCCATCGCTCCCAGACTCAAGGTATGGGACAAGATTGGAATGCTGGTCCTGTCCTCTCAGTTGGAACGCATGTGCACACACACAACATGAACACTGGGATTGTGTGGCCCTGCAGTCTGTCTCCTGGGACCAAAGATCATGCTGGGGTCTCTTCCCATCCCAACTCTGGGCAAGCACTCTAGGGAGCAGATCATCACCACCAGTCCTGTCACCTGAGCACCTCGAGACGCCCAGACCCCAGACCCTCTAGGAAGCTAGCCCTCCCCCACTCTAGGCCTGCCCTTGGATCTCAGGAGAGGCCCCTCTGGGAGAGTGTGGCCCAGACAGAGCACCACAGCCAACATCACGGCCCAGTGCACGTGTGAGTGCACAGGGCTCTCTTCTCTGGTGCTCATTCTTTGGGACCTGCCTCTTGAGTCTCTCTCCCACCCTTGGTGGGGTCTCCCGGTGCTGGGGGCCCCTCTGGACCCTGCTCTGACCCAAGAAGGATGAGCCGGCTCACGTCACTGACTCCGTGGTCTTCCCTAACTGGAGGTTTGGACACAAAATAGGATGAAATTCACACGTCTGGAATGAACACTTCCCACGTTAGCCAAACCCCTTGCAGGCTGTCCGTCTCTGTTTGTCTCTTATTCCTCAGATGCCCATGGCTTTGGTGGCACTGGAAAATGACATCATTTTATTTAACAGATGGGACCGTCCAGGCTACATCATCTTGCCCCAAACCACAGAGAGAGAAAAGTTCGAAACAAATGGAGAAGTCAGTGACATCACCACCACGGAAAGCCCTGTGGCTCCCAACCCTTTCGGAGTTCCCAGAGCCGCTCTGAGTGGTCATCCTTGTTATTTCCACAGTGCTCCCAGGAGCCGTGCTGTCCAGCGGGGCTGGCAGGTAGATCAGGTCGTGGTGAGCAGGATGAGGGCTGATCTCCTGGGCTTCCCGCCCTGCCTATGGCTCCAGCCCTGGCTGCTGGTCTTCCTGCAGGGAGGAGGCCCTGCCCATAATCAAATCCTCTGTGGCCTGGGTAAGCGGCCCGGGTGGCTGGCCTCATGTTCGTGTTCTGCCCTGCCCTGTGCAGTGTTCCGGGCCCTTCCGTTGCAGCCTGTGTTCTTTTCAATCACCTGCTTCTCCAGCTTGGCAGCGGCTCTCTTGCACCTGGCTCCCACATCCCACTCCCAGCCTGCTTGCCACAACGGGGGCACACAGTGGCTTCAGAAAGGGGCCCTCACCTCAGGGAGTGGTTCCTCTTTGGGCAGAATGGGCCATACTTCTGGCCAGAGCTGCCCCCAAGGAGGTGGCCACAGTGGTGCTGGGTCACTGGGGAGGTGTCAAAGGCCAGGTGGACGGGAAGGTGCAGGGAGAGGCCTGGAGGGAGGGCAGCCAGGGCGGGGAGTCCAGAGTGGCCCCGTCAGGCAGGGATGCGTCTCTAATGTGGGGATCTCTGGTGCCCGGTGGCCGCTGTCAGAACAGCATGGGGACCATAGGAGACAACCCTGCCCACACCCACTTCCCAGACAACTTTCTGCAAAAGCGGGGAAGGTGGGGATGGGGAAGGTGGGGATGGTCCCTGGGCAGGGGTGAGGCGTGACGAAATGGGGCCTTTAGAGGACACGGGATGGGAGCAGGTTGAGAAAGTGTGCGTCAGAGTTTAAACTCGCTCTTCTCCAAGCTCCGGATCTGCCCACACTTTCACACCGTTTTCATTGGGGGTGAAAGTACGTTCACCCGTGTGTGCAGCCTGACACGTTCTCACTCCCTTTGCCCCCGCGGGACCCCCACCAAGTCCAGGTTTAGAATATTCCCAGGGCCTCTGAAGGAGCTCTCATTTGGCACGTTTCCCAACAAATTCTAAAATCTTTTTATTGAGATATAAAAGCTTTGGGGCAAATTTTAGATATTTATACTTTCAGTAGAAATTCAGAATCAAAGTTTTTAAGTTACACAAGCCTTCTAGGATATGAGCTGGCTTTTGGAGACATTGAGCCTTCTCCCGTCACGACTGTTGGTGACATCTGCCCCCATCCTCGGTTTCAACCCTGTTTACTTTCTGGGAGTTAAAACTGTGCATGGGGCCAAATCCATCCATGTGCTCCTTGATGGATTCTGGATTTCATATCCTGATGATGAAGACCTTCTTGACCCCGGGAGAGTAAAAATGTATTTCCCTGTATTTTCTTCTGCTTTTTTTTTTTATAGTTAAAAATATTTGGACCTTTTATTTGTCAGGAGTCTGTGTTTGAGTATAACGTGAAAAGAAGTAAGAATTTGGTTTTCAGATGGGAGACATATTTCCAACTCGACGTAATGAGAGGTCTCCATACTGAATTGAAATGCACCTATATTATAAATACTATTATAAATAGAATAAATGGCCACTTTGGAGTGTATGTATTGAGCTGTCTGTCCGTCCCATTGATCTGTTTGTGCATTTCTGTGCCAGCATCTAATTGTTCTGATTAATATTGTTCCATAATTTGATTTATTAAATAGGCAAAGTCTCCCATGATAGTCTTAATTTTCATAAATTTCTTGGCCATTTTTATTTATTTGTGTATCCTTCCAGTAGAATTTTAGAATCAACTTCTCAAGTAAAAAAAATCCTTTTACCAGGTCATTCTGAGTTGGGTTGAATTTAATGCTTAGTCTGGGAGCTTTCACATCTTTACCTGCACATTTTACATCCGGAAACAAGATGTGTCTTTGTTTCAACAAGCCAGGGTGTCCTTCAGGAATGTTGTGTATGTTTCATTACACGACTATGGACTATGCCTGTTTCTTGTTAAATGTGTTGCCAAATATTTTAGGGCATTTCTTCCAAATGTGAACACAGTTTCTCTTCTGTAACATTCTGCATTTGTGCATTCTGAGTCCCTTGTTCCCGGTGCAGCTGGCCTGCACAGCCCTTCGTGGAGAGAAGCAGAAGGCACTGGCCCCCGGGGGAATGCAGCCACTAGCCCAGGACGTGGCCGTGAAGGGTCCCCTTGCTCTGGGGGCACAAAGTATGAGTAGGGCTGGGTCCTCCTGAGGGCCCTTTCCTTGGCGTGTAGATGGCTGCCTTCTCCCTGTGTGCTCACACTGTCGTCCTGCTGTCTGTATCCTGATCTCCTCCTACAGGGACACCGGTCCTATTGGCTCAGGGACCACCCACAGATGACCTCGTTTGACTCAGTCCTTGTCTGGCCTCTGAGGTACTGGGGCTTACATCTTCAACCAATGAATGCGGGGCATTGATTCAGCCCCTAACAAGCTCTATAGGTTTCTCTGTGATGCAAATGCATCTTCAAATAACAGTAACCTCATTTCCCTTTTCTAATACTCGGCTAAGAAAAACCATTGTTAAACCTTGTAAATAAAGCAGAAGGGTGGGTTACTGTCCTTTAATGTCATCTTGAACAGTAGCTAATGGGGACCCCTGAAGATCATTTGGTTTCAGAGGGGAACGCATCTACGTCTGACACATTATTTACTGAGCAGGACCTAGACTGGGTGAAATTTCATGTAAATTGTAGATTTTTGTTGGCGGGGATGAAAATGACTCGTGACTCTTAGGAACAGGAACCGGCAACCTTACGGCGCTGTCACCTTGCCGGACCTGGCGAGTTTTACTGCCGACCTGGCAATCTCTTGTCAACATTCTTTTCGCGTTGCTTGTGACTATCCATTTCCCCACATGCTCTCTGTCTCAGCTTTGCCATCTTGGTGGATCCCTCATTGGTGAGTTAAAGAAATCTTTGGCGTGTTCATTTTTAGGAGAGTCTTTCTTTAAATCACCCTCGGACGGATCACACATGCGTACTGTGTTTAAGGCTGACCCAAGGAGCAGCGGGCTGTGTTTGAAATTATAGCCCTGTTGTGTCTGGAGTAATTCCCTTCCAGCATTACAGGATCCATTATGGTCTGCTCATTATACACACTCCTGTGCTGTGAGTGCTCTTCTGTACTTTCCTCCAATGTCAGCAGCACGCTTTGGCCCAGTGAGCCCGTATCCATCCCTATACAGGGACGGGATACGTACGACGCCCTGCTGGCTTCTGCTGAGCTGAGCGAATTCTGCAACATGGCGGAGCTGCTGGGTGGCGCTGGGCCCTCCTCCTTCCATCCTGGGGATTTGGTGGCACATGTCCTTGACCCATGCTGGCTGGTGAAAGGTGAGCGTCTGCAGCTGATGGTGTTAGATCCAGGGCAGAGAAAGTGCTGTGCCCTGCATGTGGAAATGCGACTTTTAAGGAGACTCCACAACATTGAAGAGAAGCTGGGCGATCCAGAGGGTGGCGACAAGTGGGTGCTAAGAGGACAGGGAAGAGACAGCCTCCTGGTCATCAGGGACCAAGTGTGTCCTCCGCACCACTCGGACCCCCGGGCAGATCCAGACCTTAGGATGGAAGAAGTCAGTTCTCCTGCAATGGGCACGCGGCCATCGTGAGGGGCTGTGAACACCCAAGATGCACCTTTCTGTCCCTCCCCAGTGCCAAAGGTCATCGATTATTCTTCCCCTTCTTCCCCGCCTCTCCCCAAATGACTACTGTCTCCTGTCCATCCGTGCCCTGTCCACTCTGTCCTGTTGTGTTGGCCATGACCTAAAAACAGAGGTGAAAAGCAGCAAAGGTGAAAGCAGGAGCTGACTGATGGGTGCACCCCGGCTGAACTCTGAGCTCTGAGCTCTGGCCTGCAGTGCTGTGTGCATGGCTGGCCTCTGAGAGTTGCCCAATGCAGGGCGAGGATCTAGACGCCATCTGTTTGTTGTGCTTTGCCTTCTTTGCTCTTGTGGACTCCCCGGTAAAACGGACAGGCGGTACTTTCAGGGGCTGCCCTCCCACCACCTTGCCTCCAGCACACAGGCAGGACTTTCTCTGTCCCTGCAGAGAATGATGACCTGCAGGGAGGCGGCAGGTTTCCCCGAGGATGCTGGCGATGCAGCGGTGGGCACCTGGGCTTGAGTTTCCCGAGTGCCTTGTCCGAGGTTTTTGTGGGGGTGGGGGAGGCTGTCACCAGTGGAGAGGAGGTGAAGCCACACAACGACACCTGCCCTAGGCACTCCCTTCCCAGCTGTCTTCCCCAAGGTGCTGATGCCCCAGGGCCAAGTGTCCAGGTGGGAAGGGCCTACCCAGGACAACGATTGCGGGATAGCCCTTCCTCTTTTAGAACAAGCCTCGGGGCCTGGCTCCTGACAGATGACTGTGTCACATCCCTATTGTAGCTGTATTCCCGATGCAGTAGCTCAATTCCTCCTCTTTTTGGCCCTCAAGCGCCCAAGGACCCTCTCCCCTTGGCCGCGCCTTGTCACCCTGAAGATGTGGGACAGTGATCGCCCGGCCTCCACAGTGCTGTCACTTCTCCAGGTACAGGGCTGAACTGGTGTCCAGCTTGGGCCCCCACTACCCAAGCTCTTTCTGGAGCCCTCTGCCCAATTTCCTTGGAAACATCATCTGCGTCCCCTCTCCTGCTTCTCACAGCAGATCAGCATCGAATTATATATGTCATGTCTGTCTAGTTACATATCTAACTTGAATTTCCCATGATTTAGGTTTAAAATTTTCTCCCTTTCACACGTCGGCTTCACATCAGTTCCTGCCCTTCTAGGCATTTGCCTTTTGATTACATGGTTCACCAAACATCTCCTGGTTGTCCACAGGGTGTTTGCCAGTTGTCCCCAAGGACCTGCACTGTTTCTTCTGCAGGAAGAGAAGGAGGGGACAGAGGGAGAGAGCAGGGATGCATGAAGGAGAAGGATTGGGAGAGAGCTTTCCATGTCCCTGGGGGCCCTCCTCCTTGTGGGGCTCCAGTCCTGCTGGCTCTCTGGTTCCTTAACCAGCATCTTATGCTCCCTGGGATTTTCTGCCCATGTTACGAAGCCAGAGACAAAGCAGAGAACAGGAAGCTCATATGCTCCACCATCCAGCCACATGCAGAAGAATGAGGTTGGACCCCTACCTCACACCATAAACAACACCCAGCTCACAGTGAATTAAAGACTTAAACATAAGACTTGAAATTAAAAATCCTAGAAGAAAGCTTTTGTCATTGGTTTTGGCTGTGATTTCCTAGATATGGTCCTGAAAACATAGGTGACAAAAGCAAAAATAGATAAATGGGACTCCATTGAACCAAAGAGATTCAGCACAGCAGAGACCCATCAATAGTGTGAGAGGGCAATCTGCAGAGTGGGAGAAAATATTTGTCAACCATGTATCTGATAAGGGGTTAGTATCCAAAATATACAAGGAATTCATATAACTCAATAACAAAAAAAATTAAATTTGAAAATGGACAAAGGACTTGAATAGACATGTTGCCAAAGAAGGCATCGAAATGGTCAACAGGTTCAGTAAAAGATGCTCCATATTACTGAGCACCAGGAAAACACAATTCAAAGCCACGATGAGGTAACACTGCACACCTGGGGGGGCTTCTCTCAAACAACAACTGATGATGAGTGTTGTTGGGGTTGTGGGATGCTGGGGACCCTCGTGCCCTGTTGGTGGGAATGCATATGGAGCAGCCCCTAAGGAAAATATGATGGAGGCTTCTCAGAAAATTAGAACTAGAATTACCAGATGACCTAGCAATCCTGCTCCCAGGGAGTTACCAAAAAGAACTGAAATCATGATCTCTAGAAGGTTTTCATGCTGGTGTGTGTTGTCACGTTACTTAAGTGGCCACCACGTGAAGCCAGCCCGAGGATGCCCTGGCAGATGGGTGCAGAAGACGGTGTGGCACGAACACTCTGGAATCTATGGAATGTGACTCACCCCCCAGGAGGATGAGGGCTGGTGAGGGGTGACAGCAAGATGACCCTTGAGGACACGATGCGGAGTGAAATAAGCCAGTCATCAAGAGACAGATACTGTATGGCCCTGCCCAGAACTGTGGGACTGAGGGAAGTGGGGAGCAGACAGCGGCTGCTGGGGGCTGGCAGCAGGAGGACGGGGGCGCCCCTCAGTTACAGGTGTGAAGGTGAGTTCTAGGGACTGCTGCCTGGCACAGAGCCTGAGGTTAGCAGCCCTGGATTGTGCACCGGACCGTCTGTTGGGACAGTGGTGCTCAGGCTGCATGTTCTCACGGTGCACACGGGAGGACAGCCTGGATGATGAGCAGGGACCAGCGTCTTCCTCCAGGGGAAGGAAGGTTGTTTGGAAGGAAGGAAGGTTGAGGCTGCCAGAGCTGGTGTTCAAGGGTGTGTGAGGCTCCACAGCACTGGAACGTTAGGGAGAGATCTGGGTGGCATTGTGGGCAGCTTTGAGTGTGCATCTCTCTGCGTATAAATGAGAATCTACTGGACAGTGTTCAATAGGTGAGGGATAGGTCCAGTTTTCGTTCTTCAGCGGCTGTGGGCAGAGAATGGATTGACAGAGAAGACGTGACACACGCTGCCACAAAACCTTGTAGTGAGCTGTGGTCCTGGCCTGGTCAACAGGACTGGGATAAAGCTTTGCAGAGGACACTTGGACACACAGTTAATTAGGCAAATGTAGGAGGTCAGGTGGCCGCGGGGCTAGCAAAGGCCAAGATGTGTAGAAGCTTGTCAAAGGCGGATAAGGGAAGGGCCACAGGGATGGAACGGAGGGTGGGATCGTGGTGCAGAAGGGAGCTGGAGACCCCTCAGAGGCTGTGGACAGGTCAGGTGGGCTCCTGTCCCCCATGGGAGGTGGGAGAAATTGACCTCATGAACTTGGGTTTTAAGATCACGGGGGCTGCAGGGTGGAGAACAGATGCAGTGGGTAGGGGAGCTCGAGGCCATTGCTGATGAAAGGGAAAGAGGATGCGAGCTTGTGTTAAGGGGCTGGCAGTGGAGATGAAGAGAAATAGAGAAATATGAGGAAAAATCAGGAACGGCTGGGAACATGGTCTGGCGCTGAATGAGATATGCGGGGTTGGTGGGTGTGGGGGGATGACTCCTGAGACCCTGGTCTGTAGCCCGGGGCAGAAGGCGGAGCCCTCCACCCCAACGGGGACCCTAGCAGAGGACCACACCCAGGATGTGTCCAGGTCAGGGTCTTGGGAGTTCGTGTGGCTGCGTCTTGTGTGAGGCGTCTGTGCAACAGTCACACACAGGTATCTGGCTGGTTGTGCAGTAGTTGGGTTTGGAGCGCCAAGGAAAAGCTGGGACTGAACGTACAAATCTCTGCGTCCCCTACATGCAGGTGGCAACAGAAGGCCCAGAGCGGACCCTTGAGGAGGGCTATATTGGGCCCCATGTGGAGAGGGAGGGGCTTTTTCAGGGGGATGCAGGAGTGGCCTGAGGGGAAGGGGACTTGGTTCATGAGTGGCCATGGCAGAGAAGGGAGGTGAGTGTTCCCAGAGGGAAGGTGTGGGGCCCAGGGCTCGAGGTGAGGACTGAGGTGAGGACAGAAGTTGTCTTTGGACAGAGATACCTGGGGAGATCAGAGGAGCCAACTTGGGGAAGGGAGAGGGAGGAAGCCCAGGGGGAGCATTCTTTCTAGAATTCTTTCTAGAAGTTTCTGAGGGGAACAGAGGGAGCTCTCGGAGCCTGGTGGGGAGTACGAGGGGAAAGGCGGCTTTTGCTCAGAAGCTGCAGGCCGTTGTGCATTTCCAAGGTGAGAGTCATCACTGGCCAGCCGAAGTGTGGGGTCACTGCTTCTAGAGGTGCCCGAGCTCTCACCAGATAGCTCGGGTGGAAGCAAACCTCGCCGTTCTGTAACTTCACCATGGGGCAGCCTCTGCCTCGGTCACACGTTCGCACCTCGTTTGCCTTTGGGATGTGGGCACCAGGTCCTCTCAACCCTTCTCTGCACTGTTTCGTTGGTCTCTTTTCCTTCTTTAAAATTTTTTCTTAGTATTTTAAATTTTCAGATCTTTTTTTTTTTCCCTTGTAGAAACTGGTTCCTCCTTCAAGCAGAATTTCTGGGCATGACGGTGCTCTCCATGTGGGGCCAGCACACACGAGGTTTGATTAACGGACCCCAGTCTTCCTGGCTCTGAATAGATGGTTGAGCTTTGGCGTGCTCACGCAGAAGTCCTTGGTAGTCTCCTCCAAGAGCAAATTTCCACAACGAATTACATTTCTAGAGCACCTCCATGATCAAATTCACACCGTGCGTTTGTGTGAGGCAAAAACCAAGCCAGGGAAAAGTAGACACGTGGGCCAGACCCAATGGACAGAAGGAGAGGGCATGGAGGGATTTCTCAAAGCTGGGGCTGGGAGTTTCGGAGCTAGCCCGTGCTGGCCATCGGAGCAGCTGGTGAGACTGGAGACAGTCTAGACTGATGCCCAGGAGCCAGAGCTGGAATGCTGCACTCCAGGGTAACATCCACATGGGCTAGAAGTGGCCCCCGGGCTTCTCCAGCAACCCTGAGCCCTGAGGACCCTATCCCCATCACTCTCCAAGGTGCTTTCCAGAGGCTTCTGAACCTGGCAGGTGACTTCAGAAAGCAGGGTCCCTGACACAAGGCTCGCTGCCTCCTTCTGGGGCCTTGGACGCACCACCCAGGAGACACACCCTAACTGCTCATGGAGCATGATTGGATGAATATTCTTGTGCACATTTCCCTATAGTAGATGGACGGTATTTTTAAAACCATCTGCTTAGAATGAACGGGGCTCCTTATGACCCCTAACCAACGTGCCAAGAATTCCTTGGATGTCCCCAGCTCCGATATTCAGGACAAACGTGGATGAGCGCCCCGTAAGACCGTCCTAATGCCCTTGACGCTTTCTACTGGCATATCAAGGTCACAGATTCATTTAAAGAATCCCAAAGGGCGTTTGACCTCAATTTTTATAATTTCCTCACTGAAATTCAAGAGAAACTTCCTAGCTGTTCCCCATTATCCCTTTGTTGCTCAGAAAAGTGAAAGTTTAAATGGCAATTCTCTTTAGAATTTGATATCTCTTCCCAAACATTCTGGGTTTAATTGCTAACGGATTCTTAGAAAATTAAATCACTATATTACACTGTTTACACGCACCAGTGGCCTGGGAGAAGTCGGCAGAGCCCCCGCGAAAGTGTCTGTGTATCAAGCTGTGAGCTCTTTATTAGAAAAGTTTCTATCTGGGAGTTTCCTTCTTTTTAATTTTTTCTTCCTTGTCCTGTTTATGCCCAAAGTCTTGAATTGGATCAATGTATGTGAAGACCAGGATTTTGGTGTCTCAGTTTCTCTGCAACTGCCCTGCTCATTGCTGCTACTTATCTTTTCAAAGGTGTCAAGGAGCGAAGCTGCTGGGTTTGGTCGCAGTCCGAGACCCAGCCTCCAGGTCCATTCTTCCCGTGGGGACACTCGGCCCTGGAGAAGCCCCCTGCCTGGGCTTTAGGACCCAGAGACAGCACTGTGCATACAGCCGGTGCTCAATGCTTGTGGGGCTATCTGGGCTTGCTGCGATATCTGAGGTCAAGGTCCCTGCCCAGAGCTCTACAGCAGTGGCGGTGCCAGGCCCTCTCATTTCTGGGCAAACCTCTCCTTCCCAGCCGCTGGTGGCTGGGGCAGGAGGGACACCGAGTATGAAAACACCCCGGGCTGTGTTTCTGAGTCTTTTCCTCCCGTCCCTTCACTTCTCTGCCCCTCAGTTTCCTCCGCTGTTGTGTGGATCACCCTGCACCAACCTCATGGCTTTATGGCAGCTGTTGCTCCCACCACCCACACATGGGTGCCACTGGGCTGTCCCTCACGTCATCACTTCTGCGCACAGTTCACGCTGTGGTGCACCCATCACTGCCATCCAGTTCTAGAACTTGCCATCTTTCCCAGCTAAAACTCTGTTCCTTTGAAACAGCAGGTCTCCATCCCTCCCCAACCCCTGGTGAGCACCCGTCTATTGTCTTGTCTCCGTGACTCTGATGAGTCCAGGGGCCTCTTGAAGGGGATCCTATAGTATTTATTCTTTCCTATCGGCTCCTTCAGTGTGCCCGTCTTCAGCGCTCATCCATATTCTAATATGTCAGAATTTCCTCCCATTTTAAGGCTCCATCAACTCTCTTCTATGGACAGACCACACTTTCTCATCCGTTCATCCATCACGGATGCTGGATTGCTTCCATGTCTTACCCGTTGTGAATAGTGCTGTTTTGAACATAGGTGTGCAAATCTGTGTTTATTTTTGTTTTTGAGAAGTTTTCATACCGTTTTTTACAGCTTAAATATGTTTTTCTAAAGCTGAAAGCAGGAGCTCTGGTTGAGGATTCCCTGGGGAATTTTGGTCAGCAGCAAGTGTGGGCGTTCCTGCATGTTCTTAATGCAGAGAGAATCATCTGTATTTTTCAGCTCTTGAAGCTCAAACCCTGACCCCTCGAGGTCACGGCGATTGCCGTCTGATATTACAGATGGAGTTGGCGGGAATTGTCTCTGAGCTCTGCCTTTTAGGGAAGAGAAGCCCATGGAAAGGAGGTTGGTTCACGAGTGGGGGATGATAGGAAACACGTCTTCCCTTTAGAAGACTTAACCTTTTTAAAATCAAATTAATTTTTAATAAGTAATAATTCACTTGGAACAAAACGCCGAAGTATAAAAAGGGATAGAATGGAAAGAAGCTTCTTTCTCCCAGCCCTGCCCTCAGCTGCCCAGGAGTCCCTCCCTGCACCCCCCACCCCCCTCCCCACCCAGGGGAGTCAGAGAGGTCGGCCTCTGGGAGCTGGGCATGTGGATGTACACATGGTCACCAGTGTGCATAGCCCACTTGCACACCTGCCTTCCTTCCTTCCTATTTCCTCAAATCACACAGACAGCCCCGGGTTACATATCTGACGCCATACCCTAATGGCGTGTTTTGGAGATTTGTTTCTATCAGTTCATAAAGGGCTGTAACGTTCTTTGTAATAGTGCCCCATTATTTATAAATCATTTTAAAGAGAAATTATTCTTTAAATATTGTATTTCTGATGTAAATGAGGACCAAGGTTCTAGCTGCCTGAAGCCTCTGGGAAGGAGTTGAATGGCTCAAAAGCGGTTGCTAGGAAGACCTTTCTCAGGAAAATTGCCTTGAAATGTCGTTTTTTAAAAGAGCGTTTTATTGGAATCTAATTTAATACAGAAAAGCGCACATATTATAAGTGTATAGATCCTGAACCTTTATAGACTTAACACACCGGGAAAGCATTATTCATATAGAAAATGGGACATGGTCGGTGCCCCAACGTGGGGTATTTTTTTACGCAAACGAGGTTTCTCTCTCTAGGCTTATGTTTGAAAAATCTGAAATTTCAATCAGTGCAGCTTGTTTGGTTCCCAAGATATCTGGGGACTGCGTGTCCTTAGGATCTGGCTCTCCCTGTGGAATGGACTCGGACCCCTGATGCCAGCTATGTGGCTCTGGGGTGGGATGGGGTGCAGGGAGAAGAGGGGTCCTGCCATCTGTGACCCCAGGTGCCCCCAGGCCCCACCCTCCGCTGAAAGCTGCCTCGGAGAATACAGGCCCAGGCTCTGGAACGTGTTAGCTCTTCCGTCTTAGGAGCCTTCTGTACCTACCCCAGCCTCCACTTTCTCAGCTGTGAAATGGGGCAGCTGGACGATCAGGTTGTGTAGCAGAGCTGGGGACGTGCTGTGATGTCTCCCAATGACTGTCCCATCACTGCGGAGGCTTGACAGCATCAGATCACATCCTCCCTTCTCTAGGACCCCACAGTAGTGAGAAAAGGGGTCATCCTGTGGAGACAGAGGAAGCCAGTGCACCTGTGTTGGCTGAGAACAGGGGAGGGGGGAGGCCCAGACCTGTCTGGGTGGCAACTGGGACCCCAGAGAACCTCCTAATGACACTCTCCTTGACACCCTCTTCAGGGTACACTCCTGAACAAGCCCAGACAGGGGGAGGAATGGACACCCAGGAGGCTCCAGGGTCTGCACCCCAGAGTCCTCTGGGCCCCTGCTCCCTCCCCTATTTCTGCAGGGTGGTTCCAGGAGCTGGTGGGGCTCACTGCAGGGGACACCTGCTGGAATAGAGTTTCAGGTCCCTCTACTGGGCATAGACCTTCAGTCTGCTCATCCCACACTGTCCCTGTCTCCCGGTCCTGCTTGTCCTGCCCTCTGGTCTTGCTTGTCCCGGCCAGGGGACAGTGACCCCAACTGCTGCTCCCCTACCCTTTCCTCTGCAGACCCAAGGGGAACTCATGTGTGGCTTTTATCTCCTGTGGACGTGGGGGCTGAGGATTGCTAAAGAGACATCAAAGTGTTCCTCAGTCTCTGGTCAACATCTGGCTGGGGAGCCATCAGCTAGAAGTCGCCAAGCCGACTAGGGGCTTGGCTGGGAATGGCCCGGAGGCTCTGTGCGTGCCTGAGCCAGGCTCTGGAATGGAAACGCTCTTCAGGCAGTGGGCTGGGCTGGCGGAGGGGCCCTGTGGCCCTCCCACATGGTTCTCAGTGCCAGATCCAGACTTCAGTGTGGTGTGGGGCGGGTGGTTGGGGGTCCCAGGGCTGAGCCGCTCAGACAAATGGTGGGGGACCAGAGGGAGGGTGCCAGGGCCTAACCCCGAGCATCGGGCTGGGGGGCAAGGATGGATATCTGCTGGGCACCTTGCCTCTTGGAGGTCTCTGGCCAGTCCTTCCCAAGTTCCGCATGAGGGGAGCCTAAGAAGAGCACAGTGATGCTCAGCGGGGACTCTCCTCAGCCCCCTTCAGAGAGGCCACAACAATGGGGAGGAAATTTCCGGGTGGGATGAGGCCCTGGGAGACGTGGTGTAGACAGCGAGGCTGGGAGTGCCTGGGAGAGTGACAGCTGGGGGATGACGGGCCCTTTGATGCCCTTGGGCGGGGGCCGTGTTGTCAGCTGACAACGTGCACACATTGCTGCTGTCCCCGTGTGTGACCCCAGTGCAGGGGGGTGTCCTGCCATCAATGCAGAGACCCCTGAGAGGACGGGGTGCTGGCTGATAGCGTGGTCCATGCTGAAAGACCACTGAAGCAGGAGTCCTGCTGGCGCCTGGCATCCTCCAGCTCCTCTACTAGAGAAGCAGAGCCCCACGGACATCTACAGTTTGTGCTGCCTGTGAGTACAAGGTCCAGTCCCCCTGCATGTCTCCATAGGCCCTCCCGCCTTCCTGGGAGTTTCCACCGTGTGGCTCCCGTCACCCTCCCGGTTCTGAGCAGCAGTCCAGGGCGGGGCTCTCCATTCTTCGGGAAGGTGCAGGTACAGAGTGGGTACAGGTATGGGCATATGTCTCCCTTCCCCCCCACCGAGCTGTCCTGTTCCCATCCCCCGCAGCTCCTAGGGCCCTATGATGGCAGATGGAGGGCCGGAGAATTGAGCCTATGTCTCGATCACGTGCTCAGCGAGGGGAAACTGGCCCAGAGCCATGTCCCTGTCCCTAGGACACCCGCCCCCCCAGGAGAATGAGTGTCAGTGTCCCTCATCATCTCTGCAACCTGAGGGCAGAAGGCACAGGGGAAGAGCTTGACTGGGTGAGGATGAACATATTTTGATGGTTTGCAAGGTTTTTGTGGGTAAGTCTTGGCTGGCTGTGGCCCAGGCAAGGGACCCTGAGCTGTAGCTGTGCTGTGCTTTGACTTTGATGACCTTGAAGACCTTGAAGACGGCACCTTCACCTCGAGGGGATGGACATCCCAGAAAGGACGGGTGCAGGCACCAGGTGCCTTTGCAGGGGAGTGGCCAGCTGTGTTGGACTCGGAGAGAGGCCAGAAAGGTGCCTCCATACCCCTGCAGCCTCCGTGACCCACAGGGGCCTCCCTTCCAGGGAGATATGTCTGCAGCCACATCCGCTGCCGGGAGAGGAGGCTTCCCAGGCCTCTGAGCCCTGCCTTATGCAGAGGAAGGACGACTCGCGTCTTTTCCTCAACGTTTCTCTAGAGGTTTTGATCCATGAGGCTCAGAGGTCCTCAGAGAACCAGGAGAGTCAGGGTGCAGGGAGCTGGTGCCAGGGCCGCTGAGGCTGTGTGGGGCTGGCTGTCCAGGATGAACCTTGTGCCCGCAGGCCCACAGGGAGCTGCAGGGAGGGCGACCTTCTAGTCCTGGGGTTTGTCCCCACACTGTGGAGAACCGCCCCATAGAAGTTCGTCTTTCACTCTGGACTTGTTAGCAGCACTAGCAGGAGCCCCGCATGGAGCCCCCGAGGCTGCTGGCAGGAGACCCATGGGTCTTCACAGTCTGTGCACATCAGTACAAGCCAAGACTGAGCAAAGATTGACCTAAAGTGAGCTGGAATTTGCAGAGAAGAGAAAGCCAACAGAAAACCCAATAATTTGTACCACCACAGGGCTAGAGAGATCGTCCTGATCAGAGAGAGAATATGAAATAACTATGTATCGAATGCCTCAGAAATAAAACACAGCTCAAGAGAGAGAAAGCAACAGAGGTGATCAGAGGCAATCGGTAGGTTTCAGGATGAAGCCGATGGAACACAGCCCGTGGCCATGGGTCCTAGGACCTGGTCCAGCCCTGATTCTGCCTCTGCGACCCAGGGCTCTGTCTTCTCCGTGTCCCGGAAGCTGGGCCCGCCCCCTGCATTGCCATTGCCACCTTACCGGTGTCCAGGTCAGGGTCGGGGTCCTGCTCCCACTGGGCACCACCTCCCGGCTCCCGGGTGGAAGGGTGCCGACTGCTCCTCATTCTTCTTTCTGGTGCCTTCTGCCCAGCCATGACCTCCCGCTGGTACCGGCTCAGCAGGCAGACTGCCTTCAGGGGACCACGGCTTCCCCAGTTACAGATCCCATGACGCCTCTGGGCCCCTTGCCATCTTGATTAAGTGGAGGCACGTAGGCCCATGGGAGGGGCCTTGCTCTGTTCTGCCCTTCCTAAGCCATCTTATTCACATCTACTCCTTATCCTTGGCGTCAGACTCTTCTCCCCAAGGACCTTCCTGATCTCATCCCTGAGGAGAGCAGCTAGCTGCTCCCATGGAGAATCCTGCAGATTCTTCCCCCTTTGCCGTCATCCTGAGAAGAAGGAGTGCCTCAGGGCTTTTAGGCTGGTTGCTGGGGAAGTTTGGGTGGGTTCTGAGAAGAGCATGGAATAAGATGGGGAGCAGGGGGCAGAGGCCAGGGTCCCCCCCTTCATCATGGGACTGATCCCTCCTGGGGCAGCTATAGGACATGGACAGTTGTCCATGTGGTGCACTGAGTGGATGTTTAGGATAGTCTTGTGCTAGAGAAAGGGAGGGAAAGCAATGCTAGGTGTTTATCAAGAAGCAGAAATTCTCCCTGTTAGTTTGATGACCCTTGAGAAAGTATTCAGAGTTCCCCCTGGGACAGGTTTATCATCAATCTGCATAAAGGACACTGGATGGAGGTTTTCATCCTTTCTCCTATAAGGGTACCAGAGCTGGAAAGAGGAAATGTATGTGTATTTCTTGTTTTTCCCAGGCCCTGGGAGCAGGGCAATTCTTATGACAGAAACATTAAAGAAATTTTAATGATAGCTGTTGACTTTCACAATTGATTTCACATTATTTACCATGCTCTCTGGTTTTATTTCCGCAGGTTATAAAATTAATGTATATTTTTGTATTAAGTTTGTTAAGCATAGAAAATTTTTTTAAAAATGGGAAAACATCATTCCCGCCCATCTTCAGCAGGAAGCACTATTAGCACATACATTTTTCCTTCTGTGCCTTTTCTCTACCTAATCGAGCTCTTTTCTTTCCATGGTTGAGTTTATGATACAAATGCAATTTGTTTCATGATCTTTAGCTTCTTTTTAATCCTGTAGACGTGTTTTCCCACATCACTAAAAGTTTCCATTTTTTTAAAAAAGATTTTATTTACTTATTTGACAGAGAGAGATCATAAGTAGGCAGAGCAGCAGGCAGAGAGAGAGAGGGAAGCAGGCTCCCCGATGAGCAGAGAGTCCAATACGGGGCTTGATTCCAGGACTCTGAGACCATGAACCGAGCCGAAGGCAGAGGCTTAACCCACTGAGCCACGCAGGCTTAACCCAGTGAGCCTCCCCAAAGTTTCCTTTTAATACTGGAAACTGGGGCACCTGGGTGGCTCTGTCGGTGAAGCAACCAATTTGATTTTGGCTCAGGTCATGATCGCAGGGTCATGAGATCCAGCCTGTGTCATGCTTTGCACTGGGTGTGGAGCCTGTTTCAGATTCTCTCTCCTTCTGTCCCTCCCCCTCTCCTTTCTCTCTCTCTCTCTTTCTCTCAAAAAAAAAAAAAAAGAAGAAGAAGAAGAAGAAGAAATACCATGTAACAGGGGTCTGTGTGTTCTTGTGCTCATTCAGCGGCTCCCCAGATGAAAGGACTGGCAGGTGACTTCTGTCGTTCCACTATTATAAATCCCATGGTGCTAAAGTGTCCCCAGGAATATATCCAGATTTGCGTTTCGGATTCTTCCCTGAGGTTGTGCAGACTGGATATGTTCGAGGCTCTCGGCTCCCATATAACCTTCTGGAAATAACAGGCCAGCTGCACATATGGGGTTCTCCGCCCCCCTTGGGCACTGGTAGCTTAGCAGGTTACACTGAGTGGACAGTTGACCTTTCTTAGTAACCGGCATCACTGCGAAGGTGTCCTAGGGCAGCAGATTCTGTGCCCCACTCCATGCCTTTTCCAGACTGCTGTGAGGTGGGTCAGGTACCTGGGCCAGGGGTCTTCATGTCTGGCCGGCCATGTGACGGGCGTGTGACCAAGGTGGAGGGTGTGATGGGAGCTCTTTGAGAGCCCATGGCACCTGCAATAACTTCTGGTTTTTATTCTGTATTCCGGGGCAGGGCACCAGGGGGACCTTGTTGTGTCTTCACGGGAGTTTGACTTTTGGTACAATCGCAAGTGTGACAGCTGCATCTGGCTGGATGAGACTTTAGCCCTCGCCTCTTGCTGGGGGAGAGTCTGATGCCAGATAAATCTGTTCACTATTGATCGAACATGAACCCTTGATAGAACGAGGCTACATAACTAGGAGCCTGCTTTATCCTGCATATCGATCCAGTGGGCATCACGGGAGGCATGATCACGATGAAGAAGCTAACTGACGAGGCTCCTGGGCGGCTCAGGTCATGATCCTGGGGTCCTGGGATCAAGTCCCACATCTGGCTCTCTGCTCACAGGGAGCCTGCTTCTCCTTCTTCCTCTGCCTGCCGCTCCCACTGCTTGTGTGCTCTCTCCTGTATCAAATAAATAAAATCTTAAGAAAAAAGGAAAAAAAAAGCTAACTGTTGTTAGATTAATGCAGGCCAGGCAAATCAAATCCTCAGTTCTAATTACAACCTTAGCTCACAGAAACATTTAAAACTGCATTTCTAACCTAAATACACTTGAGCTTTAAACATGCAACAGGGCAAGGACAGAAACCAAGAAGGAAAAGCCTCGCCAAAGTTCTTGCAAATAAAAAGAATTAAATTATGGTCCGTCTTTTCACAAACACCAGATCCCAATTTCTCTGAGTCATGTTGCTCCCATGGAAGGCAGAGTGTGCGCAGGGCATCCCGCCCGCAGGGGCAGCCACTGCTGGAGGTCAGGGGGCTTGGGCTTGGCCTAGGCACTGCTCCACCTGACCTGCCGTCAGGGCTGGTGATGCCAGGAGCCCTTGCTCGGTCCTGCCAGGACCTGGGCATCAGACTGCAGAAGGATACGTGGGTCCTTTATATGGTTACCCTGCCAAATGGGGACTCACGGTCCACCCAGGGGAGGAAATGGTGGGCTCAAGGTGGCTCAGGATGATTTGGGTTGGTACCGTCCAACCTGCTGAGCGGGTGTCTGATGTCCTTTCATGACGTTCTTTGCCATCTGCCGGTCTTGAGGGGCAGCAGCTCTGAGAAGTAATTCGCGGACATCTGAGAGGGTCCCCAGGTCTCCTGCTGCCTTCCCCTGCCTGTCCCTACACCCCCATCCCCAAGGACACGGCTTCCAGGACTCCTGTCTGGGGACAGGGCACACGGTCCAGGAGCTGTGGGACCCTCTAGCGACAGTACAGCCACAACAGGCGCAGGGCCAGCGCATGGGTGGTGGTGCAGGGAGGGGAAGAAATCGGGATGGTATATGGGAGGGGGTGGCAGAGAGACAAGCCCCAGGAGGGACCTTGGTTTGTCTTCTGCTGGAGCTGAGCAGCAGGAATAAGTTCCTGCTTGCTCTCTGAGCGCATCACCCAGGCTCCTGGGCGGGAGAGCGGTTGGCCCAACGTGGGTGTGAAGGGGGTTCAGAGGAGGTTGGGGGATATTTGCAGGCCGTGGACTGGGCAGGAAGGAGTCAGTGAAGAAAGGTCTAGAAGGGCCAGTCTGGGCTTGCGGGGTGGGGCTGGAGAACGAGTCTCTATCCCCCCGCCAGGGGTATTCACGTCAGCTCCTGCGGAAGGAGTGTGTGGGGTGCTGGGTCACGCAGGACCCCGATGCTGGTGCTCAGGGGGTGGGGCTGACATTCTAGAACTTCTCAACCCCCAGGACCACAGAGGGAGAATCTTCTGTGCCAGCTGCCTTCTCCAGTGTCTTCTCTGCTGCTCAGCCACGAGCCCCTGCCACCACCTCTGCCTCATTCCCTCTGCTTTTATCCTCCCTTTTGACCCATACCCACTGCTTTCTGGTAAAATTTTGTTTCCTTTTGTAAGAAGAACGCGGACGTTCCTTGAGCTTCTTCATAACGTTTTGGGAGCTGATGCAACTGTGCTCCTGTCCTATAATTAGGTCTTGGGCAGTTTTAGACAAGAAACCACCACTTTCCTGCAAACACCTTACAGAATTTCCTAGGAAAATGGGACCGTGTTTCTTCAGGAAGTAAAAGTGCCCACCCCCGACATGAGAGTCGGTACTGGGGGGCCTTCCCACATCCCCTGCCCTGCCTGTGCTGTGACGGGGGCACCCCAGCCCGCTGGGGCCCAGGGGTGCACAGGCTCAGACGTGGAGCGTCATGTGCTCACAGCGGTGGGGCTCCTGCGATGTTCCCGGCAAGCAGGGGGGATGCCCCCAGAGGAGGATCAGGCGGGTTCCGTATTCATCCTCCTGTGTCACCTCATCTCTGCATCTCCCCCGGACGGGGAGCATGAAGCCATTGAAGTGGGAGTCCCCCCATTCTGGTCGTTCTGGTGGCTCTGCTGCCCCATCTCCAGGGCATAGCTGGTTTCCAGCCAGGCAGGAGCAGACCCCTCGTACTCCAGGTTGATGCAGACCCCTCGTTCTTCGTGCCCACGTGCAGCCCCAGGCTCGGTGCGGAGAGGGGTCTGCAAGCCACCATCAGAGGGGCTGGGCCCCCAGAGCCCACCTGCTCTAGCCCCCGTTCTGTAGCAGGGGGATGACTCCTACTGGCCTCCGGACAGGCCCGGTCTTCAGATCTCCCCCCTGTGCCTCAGGACTGGGGAAGGTCTTCTTGTTCCGCAAGGCTCAGCCTCTGGAGCCTGGGGCAGACAGCTCCCGGGCCTGGGCCAGGGATGGGCCCAGGTCTCGCTGCCTCCAGCCAGCTGGGGCCTCCCCTGGAGCTTTTCAGCCTTGCAGAGCTGCCTCTGGTCGGAGGCAGGCAGCCCCAGGCCACGGCCAAATGGGGACTGTTGCCTCTAGGGGGGACTGGACATGTCTTAGTTTTGGGGGATTTGGCCCTGAACTTGAGGAAGGCCGTGCTGGGAGTTGTTTGACTGTGGGGTCCTCCATTCCATGACAGCAGAGGAACAGCCTTGTCCTTCTGCTCCCTGGGAGAGGCACCAGCTGGGGACATCAGTAGAAACCCACGCGGTCACCCCTGCACCAGTGGGAAGCGTGCGTGTCCGCAGGCAATGGAGAACTTGGTGTCAAAGGTGTGAACAGATAGGGGCTTCTTTCTACCCAGCACCAAGTCCTGGGGGGTCCTGCTAGTGTGGTTTGGCACCTCAGAGAGAAAGAAGGAGGGGGCAGGGAGGGCAGCATCGGCAGGGTGAGAGGGTGAGAGTCAACCAGGTCTCCCGCAGAATTCTGCTCTCGTGTCCCTGGCCGAAGCTTGGCCACACGCCAGCCCCACTCTGAGGTGCAGGCTGGGAGTGTGCATGTGTGTGTACACACACACCCCGCCATGCACTGGTAGACACACATGAGCACATTCATGCGCACAATACACGTACACACGTATGCACATACATGTATACATGTGCGCATGTGCACACAGACCCCTCACTTGAGCCACGCTCCTTTCGGCCTCATACCTTCGCACAGGTTTTTGGGTCCTGTTGAGACCTGCCTTTTCCTCCCCCAGCACCCCTTGACCACAGGCGGACGTCCCGATTATGGCTGTTTCTGTGTGGCTTATTTCTAGCACTTATCAGAGGGCGATTACTAATTTACGGATTTGTTTGTTTCTTCCTGCTCATGCTCCAGGAGGCAGGGAGCATAGAGCTGCCTAGGAAGAGACACCAGCCACGGGGCAGGTGCTGAGGGTCAAGGCCGTGTGGTCCGGAGGGCTGGTCCCGTGGAGGATGCTGCCTTCGGGCCTGGGGAGGGACTGCCCTGTCTGCCACTTGCTACACCGTAGGAAATGTGCTGTCCCACCCCCCAGCTCACATGCTGGGGTCCTAAGCCCCACTCTGATGGCATTAGGCAGTCTTTGGGGGGCTTGCAGGTCACCGCAGGTGGACCCCTCCAGGATGGGATTAGTGCTCTAATTAGTGCATGGCTCTCCTAGCCCCTCCCAGGACATGGGAAAGCCTGTTGTCAGCAGACACCACCTCTGCCAGGCCTTAACCTTGGACTTCAGTCCCCAGGACCTTGAGAAATCAGTATTTGTTATTTAGACCCCCAGGCGGTGCTACCGAACAGACTAAGATACTCGCTATGTGACCTTGGATGACTGCTCATCTTCCTTCTGCCTCATTGTTTGAAAAATGGAAATTTGTTTATTTATCAACAAGTACTTACCGAGCACTGAGAGCTGGGCACAACAGTGAGCCGCTTGAAACTCGACTTTCAAGAGTCTTTTGTCCTGGAGGTGGGAGCCAAGCGAGGCAGGTGGTGGTCACTGCCTTAAGAGAGGGACCAAGGGGAGAACAGTGAGTGGCTTTCGGGGCAGACCTCCCTGGGAAGGGGCTGCCTCTCCCGTGATCTGGGGGGTGGAAGGGACTCAGCCGTGTGGCGACTTGGGTACTCTGGGAAGGTGCTCCTTGCGAGGGCCCTGAGGCAGGAGACTGGGAACAGCAAGGGGGGTCGGTGTGCCTGGCAAGGAGGTCGTGGGGCCAGAGATCACATGTGGTTTTGTGAGATTTAGCTCTGAGGAGGGAAATCGCTGAATAGAGGGTGTCATGGTCCATCTGATGTTTCAAAGGGTCTGTCTGTCTGGGGAGACAGTGGACTTGCAGGCAAAGATGGAAGCAGGGAGATGAGTAGCCAGAGGGCTCCAGGAGGGCCAGGGGCTCAGTGGCAGCTGCAAAGGACAAGGGAGGCTGAGGGGAGGAGAGTCTGTTGGTGCAGCAGGGGTCCAGCGCTGACAGGTGTGGGAAACCCCTGAGGGGTGTGTGCTGTTGTGCATTTGAGGGGCACGTCCGCAGGGTTTGTGTGGCTGGAGACAGGTCAGGACCACCCGAAGTCTCCCTAGACCCACGCGGTAGGAGGCCGAGAGTGGACCGCAAGGGGAGTCAGATGGTCACTTCAGAAGCTCAGGAGGACAGGGGCTGCCCAGGCTGGGGGAGAAGGCATGGGGCACATGGGGGGACGCTGGCACGAGACGCCATGTCTGAAGTTGGGCTGGGCAGGCTGAGCTCTGAATGAGTGGACTGGTGGGTTCACATGGCCAGCAAACCCGCCAACACAGACGGCAGGCACCGGCAACTCGGCTGCCGTTCTGCCTCAAGGTCGAAGTGTGTCAGCCAGCAGCAGGTGCACTGTGGCGAGAATGAAGCTTTCTTCACTGATGGTCCCCATGCTGGTGGTCTTCGTGGCAGCAGGGCACAGTGGCTGGATGGCTGGCAGGGGCTGCCTGCCTTAGGCCACCTTGTAGGAGTGACTGTGCCCTTTCTGTCCCCGTATCTGACCACCTGCCTGAAAGGGAGGCGGGGTCTTCTCCGACATGGAGTAAAGACAGCGGACCAGGCGTGTGGCAAGCTCAAGGGTGCGTGTCTGCATGGAGCACAGGCACTTGGATCAGGGCTCATGGGCTAGTGCGTTTGAGGTACGTTTTGCAGTTTTAGTGACTACTTACATGCAAGTCAGTATAGAGAGGAGGAGCCCTGATGTGCCTGGTGCTCTGTTTTGTACCCTGAGCACACTGAGTGTCCTGACATCTTAGCCTTGTCCCCGTGAGGGAGGAAGCCTGCCCTGTGTTCCCTGCTCTGTGTCTCTGCAGGAAGGGTGGGCGGGTTTGCTGCGTGCAGTTTCTCTGGCTGGGCTTCCTGGCCAATGCAGAGGCTCAGGTCGGATCCCCCTCCCCAGGGAGCCCCTGCCTGACAGATGAGATGGGCCAGACCCCCACAAATGGCCTAACCACACAGTCCCCTCCTTGTCCAACTATGGGTAAGTTCCTGAGTGGGCAGCCCTCCTCATCCAGGCACCAGCTGAAGGGTCTGCTTCCTCCAAGGAGCGCCCTCCGTTCCCTGCTGGCCTTGGAATGACCCTGAGCCAAGCCCCTTTTCCTGTGGGAACCAGGGACACCCCACCGTCTTGTGCCCATGAAGCCTGCCTCCCACTGCCGCTGGGTATTCACTCTGCTCCCAAGGGCAGCCTGTGGGGCCCATGGTGTGTGAGGTCCCCCTCCCCAGGGTTGTGAGGACATGTGGCTGACCACTTGCCCAGACTGGGTGTTGTGAGCTTGGCCATCCCCCAAACCCCAGGTCAGAATCTCCCTTGCCAATGGGGGGAGGACAAGGTGATGAAACGGGTACTGACAGGCTTCACAGGTCCTGGCACCTGGACAGCCCGGCCGACCATACATGCTGGGGCATATTGTTCAGACCCACACGGCGAGCGGATAGGGCTCGTGCCCATTGCTCAGATGAACATGTTTCCTAACTTCCACCAGCTGCTCTCAAGAAAGCTCACAGAGCGAACATGCAGCAGACGCAGGAGCAGAGCTCGGGTCGGGACACACCTGGCCACCTGCCCCAGGACACTCATCCCGCAGTGGACACAGCCCTGCTTCCGGGTCGTGAGGCGAGGCCCGGTGCCTGTGAACAAATAGAGGGGTTTGGGGCGTGGTTTCCTGCCTCCCGCCCTGTGCTCCAGTACGCAATAGTGTACGCAATAGTGTTTCTGTGCTGGAAAGCCCGGGTGTGGGGTGAGCTCAGGATTGCAGCAGGCAGCGCTTGCCTGGGGCGAGGCTGGGTCCAGCACCCTGGCTGCTGAGCCAGAGGATGCCGGTGATGGGCGGTGAAGCTGACGAGGAGGGCAGGGCTGGGTGGGGTGGAGGAATCAGGGAAGCGAGGCCTCGCACGGGCCGGGTGAGCCTGCATCTCCCATGGGAGCTCCCAGCCCCCACCGGCTGCCTGGCCTCCTTGCATTATCCTGGAACCCAAGGGACCCTGGGAGCCCTGGGGATCATCCTGGGAAGGATCCCGGCGCCTCTGAGTCGCCCTTGCTGAGAAGCTGCTGAGAAAAGGCACGAGTCAGTCCATGCAGGTCTTCTCAAGGGCTTCGACCTAACGGGGCAAGGGGACTTGCCAAGACTGGCCTACATTCTCCCCGATTTTTCACCTCTGACCGAGGCCCAAGACAGCCCTGCCAGACACCTGCCCCATGCTCCCTCGTCAAGCCAAGAAATCTCGCCTCACTGTACTTCCGGGACTTGACTTTGGCCGTTCTCTCTGTTTCAAACACTCTCTCCCTTCCCAGCTTGCTCCTCCTCCCAGCTCAGAGGCCGTGTCCTCGCGGTGGGGTCTGGGGCCTGCTCCACCCATGGTGTGTCCTGTGGCCTCTGCCACACAGTCACTGTGACGCTTTGTCTTCCCAATGGGCCACCTCTTTCCCAGGAGGACGCAGGGCTGCGATTGGGGCTGATGGGCGTGCCCTCGCTCACTCAGCCCTGCATCCACCTGACAGATGAATGAGTGAGGGGCAGGGAACGAAGGGCAGGGGCTGAGAGTCCAGACAGCTCTTTCCCATGCACCTCCCAGCTCCCAGGGTGCCCCCTCATCGCCTGAACTGGCCCGTCTCCGCATGACAGAGCCCTGCATTTTGGAAAAACCTATCTTTTTCAAGAGGCAGACGAGACTGTCTTGGATCCGTGTTTGTCCAGCAGATCTTGTGTGGGGTGACGAAGGCCACCTCCATCCTGGGCGCCTTCTCGCCTCCCATGCGGCTCTGCGGGCCTCCAGAGCCCAGTGGGGGTGCCCCACGTGCAGCAGCATGAAGCGTTCCACGGCTGGAAGATGAAGTCATGGAGCAACACCTCTCCCGAGAAGTCCCTGCTTCCCTTGCTGGGGGTTTCTGCTGCTAAGTTTTGCTGGGAACTGCCGCAGCATCACCACCCCTGTTGACAATTTAAAACACTGGCTCTGTCGTCCACGGAACGTTCACGGCAGGTGGTACCCACCGGGTAGCTCCGGCAGATGGACTGTTGTGTCCAGCGGCCCCTCCCGCTGCCAGCAGCACAGTCCCAAAGCTGCTCTGGGCAGGTCTGCAGGGAGAGCAAGGAGGAGCTGGGCATCCACTTCTGCTTCCTAGGCCTCCACGCCTCAATGTCCTGTTGCCCCAAGTGGTCAAGTCACAAAGGAGGGTGTATCTCCAGACGGTGCAGGACTTCCAGAGGAGAGATAAGAGCACCTTGGCATGTCCCTCGTGCCGGCTTCCCCAGCTTAGCAAGCCAGGAAGTGGCTCCCGGGAACTGTCGCTACTTCCGGAGAGGAGGGGTCTGGGGACTCAGGGAGGGCTGGCCAAGACGAACCATGGGGGACAAAGAGAGAAAGGGGAGATGGAACTTTTTCTGGGATGGTGGTTTTCTCTCCCTCTCCAGGTGATTGAGGATGGGCAATGAGGTGAGGCTCCCAGGTGAGCCTGGGAAAGGTAACCTCACAGTGGGGCCGTGGATCTCCTGCCACAGAGATGGCTGAGGGTTGAGAGGAAGTAGCAGTCACCAAGCTGGCCTGTCCTCAATTGGCTGATGGCAGACTCTCTCCCAGGGAGGGGCAGGCCCTGGGAGACTGTGGTGGGGAGCCTCGTCCCTCTCCCCTCTTTACTGACAGACAATCCCCTGCACCCCCGATTGCCCTGCGGGGCCCCTGAATGGACAAGGGCCAGCCGCTGCCCCTGGCTCAGCCCCTGGCCACTTTGCTGCCAGAATAGCAGGGGTGAGGACCCCAGGCAGGGTTGGTCCCTTTGGCCTGCTGCCTGCAAAGCCTCTTGCTCAACTTCACATTGGGTTTCTTTTGAAAATGCACTTAGAGGGGCACCTGGGTGGCTCAGTGGGTTAAGCCTCCACCTTTGGCTCAGGTCACCATCTCAGGGTCCTGGGATCGAGCCCCGCATCGGGCTCTCTGCTCAGCGGGGAGCTTACTTCTCCCTCTCTCTCTGCCTGCTGCTCGGCCTTCTTCTGATATCTCTCTCTCTGTCAAATAAATAAGATCTTTAAAAAAATGCACATAGATTTTTGTATTCACCGTAAACTCTTGCATGTTTTTGTATAAAGTTGGTTTTTTAAAAAAATTTCAATTCTTAAGCAAACTTGACCTCCCTGGCCTGGGGTCACTACTCCCAGGGTCCCTGGTCACCACATCAATACAGGCCCTGGCGTTGGGGGAGCGTGGGCTGAAGCTGGCGACAGGCGAGCTCCCCTCCCAGACTTCGTTTCCTCAGCTGTGAAGCTGGGGTGCTGGGGGCAGGAACATGAAGATTCTGTGCAATTAGGTCAAGGGACCTTGCAAATGCGCCAAATGCAAGCTGACTCCTCATGAGACCCGATTGCTGCCTGCCTGTCCCCCCCAGCACCCCCTCCCCATCCCAGGACCAAAACAACAGGAGAACCCCATTTCTGCCATTGGGCACTGGAGGCAGGTTCTGTGGGCCGGGGTCCTGGTCTCGGTTTCTGGCCTGTCTCCCAGGGGCCCCTGAGCCCCTCCAGGTCAGGTTGTATGTCCCCCCTCATTCTGCCCAGCATCTGATGAGTCAGCTGGTTCTCCATGCACACAGGCTGCAAGGTGCTGGGACACCTAAGGGCTCAGTCAGCAAAGCGTCTGACTCTTGGTTTCAGCTCAGGTTGTGATCTCAGGGTCGTGAGATTGAGACCCAGGTCAGACTCCTCACTGAGCGGAGATCCTGTTGAGATCCTGCCTCCCTCTCCCTCTGACCCTCCTGTCCATGCGTTCTCTCTCCCTCTCCCTCTCTCTAAAATCAATCAATCAATCCTAAAAAAAAAAAAAATGGACAAAGTGCCATCCTCTCCTGGGAACCAGCCTGACTGGGCTTCTTGTTCAGTGAGATTTTCACACCGTCAGGCCCCTGTGTGCATGGTGAGGGGCTCTGCTGGGCCCCAACACAGAGGAGCCCGTGGAAGTAAGCCCTTGGAGCCCGTTGTTCCTGCAGGAGCAGACAGGACTGTGGCTCACTGGCTTTGCTGCTGTCCCATCTCCGTGCTCAGAAATGTCACGGCAGGCCCTGCACCGTCCCGGGGCTCTCTCCATAGGAGGATAGGAGGCTGGCCCCGCCCTCTGCAGGCTGTTGCTGGACGGATGCCAGCTTCTATTCACATATCGGGATTCCTCCAGTCGCTCCAAACCTTTGGGACCAGCCCCAGCCAGCAGGACACCCAAAGGTGGATGACTAGGAGGGAGGCTCTCTGCTCTCCTCTCCCCTGACGCCTCTCTGTTCCTTCCACCCAGGCTGTGTCCTGGCTCTTTGTGTCCGTGACCTTGGCAGAGACGCTGGACATCCTGGGCCTGCCCCAGGATGTCCTGCCCCGTGCCACAGTGATGAGGGTACATATCTCAGGGTCTTGAAAGACAAGGTTGGTGAAGCTTCTGCCTCCCTTCTGCCTCCCTTCTCGGCCTGGTCAGTCTCCCTGTCCCAGGTCCTGAGACCCTTCGTTGCACACACATGCGCCCTTGAGTGGGAGCCCAGCGTGCTCCACGGCCAGCGGATAGCCGTTGTCTCAACAAGGCGCTTTTATGTCTGCATAACCCAGCCTCCTTAGGTGGCCTTGGAAGAAGTTGTTACATGGACCCACTCACCATTCCTTCATCCTGAAGTATTCCTAGAACACCAACCATGTCCCCAGTCCTCCTCCAGGCCTGGGGATAGCAGCAGACCATGCAGCTAAAATTCATGCCAGGCAGTAAACAAAGAGCAAACAGGTACAGCTCAGGTCACAAGAAGCATCCTGAAGGGAGAAAAGCAAGACATGGCTTTGGAAGACGATGAGCCCTGAGCTCCAGCTCAGGCAGCAGCTCATGGCAGTCCTTGCCTAGAGGGGACATGATAGCATGAACCACCCAGAGGTCTGGGCACATCAGTCCATGCCTAGGACACAGCAGGTGTCAAGGCCCTATGGCAGAGACATGCTTGTCTGGCAAGATCCCCAGAACTGGATGAAAGACAGCATGGCTGTAAAGGGAGGGACTGTGGGGAGAGGGAACCGAGGCTTTCAAACCAGGGCCAGGCTATGGGACCCGTGAACCCTTAGAGAGCTGTAGGGCTACTACTCCAAGAGCAAGGACAGGCTATGAAGAGAGCACAGTTGACCTGACTCGTGTTCCACAGATACCTCTTTGGCTACCATGTGCTAGACAGATGGCTGCGGCCAGGACCCCCTCCACCCTCTCTGTGCATCCTTCTTACGTTAAACTTACCAGAGGCCTCATAGAAATAAACACGTTTGTCTGCGCAAATCTGGTCTTTAAAGTATTGGGCCCAAACTGGCTTCTTATCTTTCAGGGCACTAGGAGACCATCCAGATATCAAACACTCTGGACAGAACTTTTCCTTTGGGGGCTACCTGACCTCAGGGGTCCTCACAGACATTGGGGATCTGCTCCCTATAATCATAGAGTGATGACTCTCAGAATTAGCATGTTGGCTTTAAAACAACTCAGGCTGTAATACGGGTATACCAGGCCTGACCACTGAAAGAATCATCGTTTTCCCTTTTCCACCAAGCACTGTCTAGCTCAGATGGTTGCTTTCCTGCTTTTCACTTTTCCTAAAGCAAGACTTTGTCGATGAAGGAAACAGTGTTCATCTCTACCCTGGCCTCAGTGCCTTAAATTAAGTGCCTGTCCCCGATTTGTCCACAGCTCAATCCTTCTGGTTTCAGACAGTTTTAGCTGGTTGTGCTTGTTGGAAAGGAGCTGAATGGATTTCTTCCTTTGTGCCTTGTTCAAATCACATACGTGCTCAAAGCATCGCCCTGTTTACAGTGTTTGTGTTTTGGTCAACTGTTAGGGGGAAACGATATCGTCGGCTTTGTTTGCCCTATGGATTGGGCTTCCACATCGCAAGCCAGTTCCCAAGTATCTCAAGCTCTGAGGTCCCTGGGAAGGGGGCCCTGCTACCTTCTTCCCAGGGGACTATGCCACCCCTCCTGGCACCTGCGATGCGGTCTTCGCCTGGCACCGCGGGGAGCAGCCCGCCAGGAGGTCTGCGGGACTCTCACGAAGCCCTCGGTTCCATGTGGAATCCTGTGCATCTGCTTCTCTTGGCTTTTTACTGTACTACTTTCAGAGAATGCATTTCAGTGTCCAGTTTCCTTATGTTTTGTATGGAAACCCCATTTCTTTCGAGAGTTTCACGGCTCCTTTCACTCTCTACATCCTCAAAAGAGACACCCATGGAGTTAGCCCTTCCCCGCAGGTTGTAGCGGCCACATGGAGCTCCAGGGAGGGTCAAGCCCCAGGGAGACCGCGCCACACCCTGTGTCCCTCCTGTGCCGGCATGGGCTCACAGTCATTCAGTCCACCATTAATGCCGCTTTGCAAAAGATGTCCCTTTCCGTAATCACCACGGCAGGGCTAAAAACAATACAAATTTTACTTCCCTAGTGTAGCTTATGAATAATGGTAAGGTATAATTTTTTTTTTAAAAAGCGTAATTAAAACTTAAAGCAATTGTAAAAGCAGCAAATTATACAAATAGTTCCATACTTGCATCTTCTCGGATTTTTATAGAGTTTTGAGTACCGTTGGTGAACTAACCTTGAAATACTGCATGCTGTGTTGAGGTCATTGTGTGTGTGATGGACACAGAGCGCCCTGCGTGGGACCCAGTGTACAAGGTCACCCTGATGGCTTGTACCCAGTCAGTGAGGGGTCCAGCCAGCGCAGGCTTGCACGTGGTTGGGGTTTTTAGACAGAACTGGTGGAGGAGTGTGGGGGAGGGGATGGTTCAGGAGTGTCAGGGAGGGAATGGTCGAGGAGCATATGGAGGGGTGGTGCAGGGGAGCGGTCCATCCAGCAGGGCTGAGGGAGTGAGGGCAAGTTTCGTGAGTGTGTAAACATGGTCAGAACTGGAATGGTGAATCATGACGTGAATTTGGGCAGAAAAGAAGGATGGAGGGCTGAGGGCAGGGAGACATTAGGCTGACTCCCTGGACTCTGGCCCCAGCGGGACCAGGATGTGCCGGACAGGACGAGGAGGGGAGAGGTGGGTCAGGAGGTGGACCCAGGAAAATGAGGCGCTGGAACTCCGTTATGGAGCATGGCCTGTGCTGGCCGGGACGACTCCTAGGGTTGTGGAGGTGATAGTCCCCCACATTGCGGGAGTGCTACCGGGGCTGAGAAGAAAGATGCTAAACCACGTAAATACTGGAGTAGTGATGCTGTTCGTGTGTTGTGTGTGTGTGTGTGTGTGTGTACATGTGTGCGCGTGCACCTCCCTCCTCCCCTCCCTCCTCTCCCCTTCCATTCCTCCCCTGCCTTTTCCCCTTCTTCCCCTTCCTCTCCTCCCCTCCTCCTCCCCTTCCTCACCTCCCCCTCCACTTCCCTCTTTTCCCCTCCCCCTTCCTCCCTTCCCCACTCCCCTTCCCATTCTCCCTCCTTCTCCTCCCTTTGTCTTTCCCCTCCCTCACCTCATCACTTCCCTCCCCTCTTTGTGTCTTTCCCCAAAGTTCAGCAGATGGTATTTCCACATCATGGCTCCTGGCAGTGAATGAGTCACTATTAGTAAGTATTCTGCTATTAAGTAACAACACAAGCTAATTTGTAAATGCTAACAGTGAAGGTAACAGAGAGATAGTGATTACTTATGAAAATATGCATATTTGAGAATTTACTTACCTCACCTTTTTGAAACTGACTTTGGAATTCTGATACATGAGATCTCCACCTGCCCGTTATTCGGAATACAAGAAAATACGCACCGTATAAACTGCCATTTGAGTATTTGTTTTCTCATTTATATTTAATCAAACATTTAAAAGTGTTGGAAGTGTCGGGCCCTGTCTGAGAGCTCTGAGAGATGAGGGAGGAGAATTAATTATACATCAGGGGAGGGGATAAGTGGGCCATGAAGCTGAGATGGGCTCCACAGCCCCGAAGAGGCCAGCCTGGGAGAAGAGGGTGCCTGAAGATGGGGAAGCTGAGAATGTCTCGGGGCGGCCGCGGGGCCTCAGCAAGCTGCAAGCAGGGCAGGACAGCAGCGTGGGGCTCACCCAAGGCAGGGCCTCTGGGGCCTCCGCCTCACACCTGCTGGGCCAGCGGCATCTTGCGGGACTGAGGTCCACACGGGGCCGGAGGACGTGAGAGCGCGAAGGAACCAGCAGCAGGGGTGCATCTGTGGGTGCCCGCTCTCCCTGCCGGGGAATTGTCTATGCCTCTTCTCACCCCCGCCACCAAAATCCAACCTGCCGCTGGTTTATTAAGAACCCCTGAGACCATGCCGGCTCATGGAGTGCTGAGCCGATTCTTACCAATTGATGCTGGTGTCCGCTAGTTATGGCAAGTGATGGGTCAAACGGGGGACACGAGAGCAAGCAATAAGCTCACCATCTTTAGAGATAGCTGGGTCCCCAAGGTCTGGTCTGTTCTGGCATTCCCCCCTGGCATCTAGCATGGTGCTGCTGCATGGTAGGCGTGGGGTGGGAAGCCCAGTGAGTGAAGGAAGGCAGGCGGGCAGACCAGCAGTCAACTCCTAGCAGTCAAACTGTGGGGAAGGGAGCCAAGAGGAAGGAGAGCTGTAGAAAGGCCGGAGGGAGGGGTGGAGCCCAGCTCTGCTGGCCTCCCTCCAGGGGGCCTTCCAGCAGGAGTTGTGGGGCTGATCTGCTCCTAGAATGACAGCCTGCATCCTAGATCATCAAAGCAAGAACCCTCCCCTCGGCCTCTGCTCCAGCAAAGGCACCCCCATCTCCCTTGAAGCTGAACCCTGATGCAGGACAGTGTCCTCCTTGTGTTGGCCATGGCAGAGCCACACACAGGTGCAGGAGCGTGCCCAGGAAGTGATTCTCCCTGGAGGGAGTCTCAGTGACAGCCCTGTGCTGTAGCTCAGCTTGGGATCCTGTTACCCATTCACGTGTGAACCCAGGAGCCAGCGGGTGTGGACAGGAAGCTCTCAGAGAGAGCTTGGCACAAATCACATTCTCTATGTTAGCCCTGCCTGGTTTCTAGACGTGACGTAAATCAGCGGGACCTGGGTTGAGATGTCTGGTGGGTAATGCAAGTGTTTAATGAATGGGCTGGGCTCATGCTGGCGGGACGGGTCGGTTCTCCCTGAGAAGAGCTGTGGGCAGGAGCACAGCCCAAACCAGCACCCTCTGTGCCCCGGGGAGGTGGGTGGACGGCGGGCAGCCTGCGTGGCCAAGACTTCCCTGCAGCGGTGGGGCAGGGGGCCCAACGCACGCACAGGGGACGACACTGTACCCAGACCAGGCTGGCTAAGTGGGAAGAATATCAGACAGAGTTTCCGTGGAAAAGGATATCCAAGGGGCAGTCAGCGTGTGAGATGGTTGCTGAGTGGTCACGGGATACAGGGATGGTCACAGGGAGACAGGGAAGGCCAGGACTGTGTCCACGGAAATGACCTCCCCACAGAGACAGCAGACTGCGGGCCACATTGGCCTCAGGGTGAGGCGCTTCCCGGACCTCACCAGGGCCCCGTCACTGTGGTCACCGTACCACAGGCCGCTCCTGCTGACAGGACATGGCAGGCCCATTCCCGGGAGGCCAGGGGACTTCCTCTGGCCTTGCTGGCCTCGGAGATGCACCGTGGTCTGAGATGTTTCCGTCATCGCTGTCTCCTCCTTGCCTGTCTCCTCGAGCGTCAGCTCTGCATCCTGGTCTGGGTCCTACCGCCTTCTCCCTCACAGGCCTGGCCCCACAGCGTCTCTCCTGCGGCTCTCCCCATCTCAGTGCTGGTTTTTCTGAGGACACAGATGGACACAAGTGGTACAGAAAAAACGTGGTCAGACGGAGGTTTGGGCCCAGCTCCCATGTCACTCAGCAGGCACTGAGGTGCTCTGTGGGCCCTGGGCCATCCCCAGCACGATCCACGGGGCTCTGGGTTCCTCAGGTGCCCTGGCAGGTGCCGCCATGTGAGCATCTGAACAGAAACAGGTGTACGTAAGGGCGTTGGGCCCCAAAGAAGGGCGATGAGGGACTGCAGACCATTGGTAAGCGTTGGTGGCCATGCCTGGGGGCCAGTGGCCCTGTGGCGGCTTCCAGAGAGGCTGGCTCTAGACTCCAACCATGGTAGGGCAGACTCAACTTGGCAGTAGGTTGCAGACCTCACTGCCAGGATGGCAGAGCCTGGGAGACGATGCAGGCTTTGCTTACTCTCCCAGGGCCTGTCATGTGACATTCACAGCTATGTGGGGAAAGCCAGGGCCCTGAGCAGAGCCGGGGAGCCAAGGGGCAGGAGGAGCAGCAGCCCTGTGCTCCCTGATGACTCACTGGGAGAGTTCGTGCTTCCTGCACTCCAACCCTAGAATCCATGGGGTTGGAAGTCCTGGTTGCCGAAGGGGGATGCACTCCTCTGGGGGATACGTCAAGGATCCCACCAGGCTACAAGTTAGGGCTGCTGCCAAAGCTCTTGGACTCCTTGTGCCCTGGGACCAGGAGGCCAAAGAGGAGAGGCCATCCCTGGAGGGGTGAATGCCTTCACACATGGCAGCTCGGGGTGCTGTAGGGGGTGGGAAGGCACTGAGGGGCACTCCTCACCATCCCCCAGGGCAGCCCAGCTGGCCTGAGTGGGTGCGGTGGTCCCCACATTAACCATAAAGACAGAGGCTGCAGTCCTTTCCCTGACCTAGCTCCCCTCCACTACACCCAGCGAGGGAGGCCCAGTGAGCCAGACAGAGCATTCCTATGGGGCAGCAGGTGCACTGTGGCCAAGCAGTGTGCCCCTTGGAACTCTGACTTCAGGGACAACCTTGACCTTTCAGCCACCTTGCTCGAAGCCCCAAGGCCATGCTTCCTGGGGCTGCTCCTCAGGGATGCCCGAGCCCAGAGGGAGCTAAGAGGCTGGCTCTGGGGTGTTGGCTCCTCTGATGCGTGACCTGGGCTCAGTCTGTGGATCTGAGCTTCCTTGGGACTGACTTAGAATTTGCTAGATCTGAGTCTGAGGTGCAGGCACTCAGCTTCCAGCACTCCTCCTCCCCTTCGTTGGGATTGGCCTTGCCTGTGGTTGGACTGCTGCGCCAGCCTCACAGGTATCGCCCCTCAACCTCCACCCGCGAACCCCATCTTGGCGTCTGCTTCTTGGAGGACTAGGCAACACATTCCTCTGTTGGCGCCTTGTCACAATCGGGCTCGTGCTTTTTTTAAAATTGGATTTTATAATTATTTCGAGTTGAAATATAATGTATGCATCAACAAGAACACGTCTTCAACGTACAGCTTGATGCATTTCCATACGGTAAATACATGCACATGAGATCCATCCCATCAACATATAGAACTTTCTAGAACCATTGCGCCCATTCCCCAGTCATTGCCCCTCAACAGACAATCAATACTGTGACTTCTGTCACCATACATTGGTTTGCCCATTTGAATTTTATTTAAAAAGAAAAATAGAACAATACAACATGTATTCTTTATGTCTTGATTCTTTTGCTCAATAGTATTTGTGTCTCTGAGATTTGTCCATTTGCCGCATGTAGCAGTGCCTTATTCTTTTTTTTAAGTTTATTTTTTTTTTTAATTTAACAGAGAGTGAGCACGAGCAGGGGGAGCAGCGGGCAGAGGCAGAAGCAGACTCCCCACCAAGCAGGGAGCCCAGTGTGGAGCCCGATTCCAGGATCCTGGGATCATGATCTGAGCCAAAGGCAGACTCTTCCCTGACTGAGCCTCCCAGGCATCCCTGGGTTTACACTTATGAAGGAATCATTGGACTATAGAGTATGTGTGTGTGTATTTTTTTATAAATACTGCCAAACGGTTTTCTGAAGTGGTTGTGCCCATTTACGTGCATGTAGCAGAATGTCATGCTTCTGTTTGTCCTACCTTCTCTCTAACACTTAGCATGTGTATATAATATTTAAACTTTTAGACATTTTGGTGAATGTGTAGTGGAATTTCACTGTGGTTTTAATTTCCCTGATGACTAATTATATTGTGTACCTTTCACACGCTTGTTTCCATTTGTATATCCTTTACTACGAAAAATACGTCTAATATTTTTCCAGTTTTTTGTGGGGTCATCTTATTGACTTGAGAAAGTTCTTTTTACATTCTGGATATAAGTTCTGTATTGCTTATATTGTAAACCTCCTCTCCCACAGTACAGTATGACTTCATTCTTGTATTTGTGGATTTCGATTAATTGGCGTTGTTCACCTTAAAGTAAAATTTGTAAATCTTTTCCTCTTAGCTATTTGTTTCTGTGTCTTTTTAAAGAAATCCTTACTGAGATCAATATCATGAAAATATTGTATGTTTGTATGTATGTTTCTAGAGTTCAGTATTTCTAGAGTTCAATTTTGTGTATGGTGCCAGGTAGGAATCAAAGCTTATTTTTATTATATCAAATATCAATCAGGAACACCATCACTTGGTTAAATCACTGCTTTTCTCCACAACATTGTAGTGGTCTTTGTCATAAACGATGCAGCTCTCTTTCTAGACTTCTGGGCCAAATAAAGTGGTGCAGTGATTCTGGGCTGACTTCCAGGCAGGTCCTCAGAGGTCCTGAGACTAACGATGAGTCCCCATCTGCTCTGTCCTTCCGCTGTTCAAGTCATCCCAGATAGGGTTCCAGGCACTGGGAGCAAAGGTATGTGATTGCCACCAAGTCTTGCCCTTGTTTTGTTGAGCTCCTGAGCTTTGCAGCAGTTTATTGTAGACAACTGGGTCATCCAATTGTAATCTTCTTCAAGATGATCCTGCCTATTCTTGGCAGTTCAGGTTCTATTATAAATTTTAGAACTGGCTTATCAATTTTTACCAAAAAGGTTGCTGGGATTTTGATGAGAAGTGCCTGGACTCTGTAGATTTGTTGGAAAGAATTGACAGCCTCAGACTCTTAACTATACAGAATAAACATGGTGAGAACAAACCAGAAGGGAGGTGGGTGGGGCCATGGGTTAAATGGGTGATGGGGGTTACAGGGTACACCTGTTGTGGGTAAGGACCAGGTATATTATGGAATATTATGAATCACTATATTGTACACCTGAAACTCTTATAACACTATGTGTTAACTGGAATTGAAATAAAAACTAAAAAAAAAAAAAAGGATTGACATCTTAACAATATTGAGGCTTTCAATGAACATGATCTGTCATTACATTTTATTTAAAGTGTCTTTGATTTCTCCCAGAAATGTTTGTAGTTTTCTGTATACAGAATATATAACAACATAACATGGGAATAATATAATAAAAATATAAAATTATCATTATTTTCAGATACAAAATGTTTACTGGTGCTATTGCAATTGTATATAGCATAGTTCTAAATTTTCACTTTTTAATTCTTTATGGGTTGTATATGGTGTATATTTTTTGTAATTGGAGAACATACCATGTATGGTTTCAATCTCACTTAGTGAGAATTATTTTATTGCCCAGTGTATGGTGTAAGTTGACAATGTCCCAGGTGCACTTGAAAGAACCCGTCTTCTGCTGTGGTTGGTGTAGTGTTCCAATGTGTTAATTCATTAAATGTTCTTACTTTTGTTCAATTCTACGTCATTGCTGATTTTTTAATAGGCTTGTTTTATCAGCAGAAAGAAGAAGTTAAAAACCTCAACTATGATTGCAGATTAGTCTTTTTCACTAGTCTTGTCTTTTACTTTTCACCTTTTTATTTTGAGGGTTTTTTTTTTAGTTATATGCATATTTAGGGTTTGACTTTATAGATTGACCAGTTTTTCTTTGTGAAATTTTCTCCTTTAACGCTACTTACCCTAAAGTTTCCTTTGTCTGATGTTACTATAACTCACAAGTTTTCTTTTAATTAATCTTTGCAGCTTTCTTTTGATTAGTCTTTTCCTTTGTGAGTCTGTGTTGTTACAGTTAAGTTGTGTCTCTTGTATTCAGTCCATAGTTATTTTTAAAATTTGATCTGACAGTCTTTGAATCTTATTTATTTTTAAAAAGATTTTATTTATTTGTTTGAGAGAGAAAGCAAGAGAAAGAGTACATAAGTTGGGGGGAGGGGAAGAGCAAGGGATAAGCAGACTGCCCACTGAGCAGGGAGCCCAATGGGGGCTCCATCCCAGGACCTTAATATCATGACCTAAACTGAAGGCAGATGCTTAACTTACTGAGCCACCCAGGTGCCCTGTCTTTGCATTTTAAGTAAAGAATATAGTCCATTTACATTTTATGTCATTACTGCTATTTTAGGTTTTAATCTACCATCTTGCTATTAGAATTTTATTAATATAATTTGTTCTTTATCATTTTTCCCTTATTTCCTTCTTTTAAATTGATGCTTCATTTTTATTGTTTTATTTTTTATATCAATTAACTTCTTAATTGATTAATAATTAATTACTATTTATTGATGATATTGATAAAATATCAGTATCAATGGATGATTGATAATAATTAATAAAAAGTAATTTATACTTTTTATTTTCCTTCAGTGGTTTCCCTAGAGATTGAAGCATGCATCCTTGACATATCATATTAGGTTCGACTTTAAATTAGATTTATCATTTTATAGACAATGCAAGGACTTGCAACACTTTAATCCTACTTACCCCTCTCAACTTTGGTATTATCGCTATAAGGAACTTTAATTCAACACATATTCTTAAACCCTAGAAGCCATTTCTATTATTGTTTTGAATACCTAATAATCCTTTAGGTTTAATCTAAATATTAGCACTTCCCAGTTTCTTCTGGCCTTGCCATATTTCCACCTGGCATTATTTTCCTTCTGCCTGAACAGCTTCCTACAATGTTTATTTGAGGGTCTGCTGGTAATCAATTCTCTGTCTTTAATTGTCTGAAAAGTTTTTAATATGCTTTCTTTTTTGAAGGATGTTTGCCATAGATATAGAATTTTTGTTGGTAATAATTTTCTTTATCATTTTCAAGATGTTATTCCATCACATTCTGTTTTCTTTTCTTCTCTTTTTTAAAAAAAAAAGATTTTATTTATTTATTTGACAGAGAGATAGGGAGCACAAGTAGGCAGAGCAGCAGGCAAAAGGAGAGGGTGAAGCAGGCTCCCCATTGATCAGGAAGTCCAATGCAGGGCTTGATCCCAGGACCCTGGGATCATGATCTGAGCCACCCAGGTGTCCCCATATTCTGGTTTCGATGACATCTATGGAAAAGTACTCTCAGTCTTGTTGCTTCTATGACAGTAATGTATCTTTTTTACTCTGGGTGGTTTTTTTTTCCCCCCTTTCGTTTTTGTGTCTCTGCAGTTTTACTCTGATGAATGTAAGTGTATTTTTCCTTGTAGGGTGTGTGTGTGTGGGGGGTGTTTCTGTTTAGGGTAATTTATCACTTTTGTAAAATTCTCAGTAGGTAAATGTTCAAATATTGCTTCAAATATTGCTCTTGCCCCAACATCCCTGTCATAGCTCCTTCTGGAAATCCAAATACATGTATGATAGACTTTTTCATCATGTCCTATATCACTTATTTTCTCCCTTTGCATCTTCAACGAATTTTTTTCTATGCTTCATCTGAAATATTTTCCAGTGATCTTTCTTCCAATTTACTAATCTTCTCTTCTGCTATATCTAATTTGTTTTTAAATTAATCTATGAGATTACAATTTCAGTTATTATATATTTTTTGTTCTGAGATTCCCAATTGAGTATTTTTTATAGATTCAACTTCTCTGATGAAATTAATTTTTCATCTGTTTTCTTGAACATTTTAATCATACTTACTTAAATTCTATGTTAGAGTACTCAAATGCCTGGATCATCTGCAGTGTTGCTCCTATGGTCTATATTTTGCTCTTTGTTTTCTGTCATTTGGGCCTATTTCCTGGCATGTTTGTAATTTTTGACTGAATGTAAAATATTATATGTGAAGAATTGTAAGCTCCTGAATGATGTTATTGTTTTCCAGAAACAAATTATTCTCCTTCTTCCTCTCCTTCCCCTTCTCCTTCCCCTTCCCCTTCTCCTCCTCCATCTTTTTCTTCTTCTTCTTCTTTCTCCTCCCCTTCTTCCTCCTCCTCCTCCTCCTCTATCTCTCCTCCTCCTTCTCCTCCTCCTCCTCCTCCTCCTTCTTCTTCTGGCAGATGAATTTAGAAGGATCACTGTTATGTAAGGTCTTCTATTTGCAGATACTTCCAGGGTCTCAGCTGAACACTGGTGGAACTGAATAATTTTTGTCAAACCAGTTCCATGAGACTATTGTAATACCAGCTCAATCCTTTAACCTCATAGAAGTTTCTCTCTAACTCCTTCCTTTCTTCCCTCCTTCCTTCCTTCCTTCCTCCCTCCATCCCTCCATCCCTCCCTTCCTACCTCCCTTCATTTTCTCTGACTGGTTTCTTCAGGTCTCACCCTGAGTCATACATGCATCTTGGGATTTGGAAAATATCTCAAGAAAAACTGCAGCGTTCTAGGCTCACTTTGGTGTGATTCTTGTTTCCTTTGGATCTTGTGCTTACACCGTGGCTGCTTTGGTA
The DNA here is from genome assembly GCF_020171115.1 of Neogale vison. NCBI lineage: Eukaryota > Metazoa > Chordata > Mammalia > Carnivora > Mustelidae > Neogale > Neogale vison. The sequence goes on from NC_058093.1 coordinate 46,103,904, forward strand.
GCTCCAAACTCCAACTTAGTTTCTAAACTGCTGCAAGCTCCAGGCCATGCTTTCCTCTGTGTGTCTTGTGCTGCTAACGAGCAATCATACCTAAGAGGGAAGGGGCTTCACCATGGGCTCACGTCTATGCATTTCCCTTCCTTCCAGGACTTTGACCCCTGATGTCCTGCCTACCTTGATTGGTCTCCAGGAACTTCCAACAGCTTCTTGCATGCATGTGTTGACCTCCATAAATCAGGATAGTAAGACTGAAAACAGCTCTGTCACAGCCAGAAGTTGGCTTTTGAATTCACATTTCTTGTGCTGGCCTGTGTTTTATTGGATCAAGAAATTGCTAAAACCAGTATCAGTTGTCCCCGAGGCCCATTTATCTTTTTGTCAACCCCAGAGCATATAATACTTGGCTGTCCAGAAGTGAAATGGCATCAAAGGAGGCTTTACCTTGTAAATCACCAAGAACACCATGCCCCTGGGATTTACACCATTGATAAATTTAGTTTAATGAAGACTCTATTTGTATGTCTATACTTAGCACCTAAGGTTTCCCATCCATGGGACTTGTTCCTCACTATTAAAATCTGCTATTTACCACCTTGCAAACTCCTCCCCAGGCAACACTGGGGAGATCTCACCTCCTCTCTGGGCCTCAATTTCCCCTTTTATAAGGTGAGGAGGGGGATTAGGGTTTCTTAACACACTGTCTTCTAGTGTTCTTTTATCTTGACCATCATAGTGGGATCTACTCAAATGGCTTGTTGATTTGATGCAGGCATTGGACATGAGTGAGTGATTTTTGAGTCTTACTGTTTTTGGCTAAAGGCCAGAGCATATGTCCACCATGGTTTGGCACCCACCTTGACTAATTTTGGCAATGTGATTATAATTTAATGTTTGCTTAAGCAAAAGATTATTCCATTTTTGTTGAGTATATGGTAAAGAGGATTTCCCCACCCCATTGTTGTCTACCAACTTTTGGATGTGGAATGCTAACATATACGTTTCTGAAGCCAGTCAAAAATAATTATTTGCTCATATTTAGTTTTATTTTTAATAGTGCAACCAGTTTGTTTTGCTTCTACTGCTGACTGCTTATGGTTTGTAGAATTATGAGTTGGGGTCATGTCTCCTCCTATTTAAAGTCTGCCAATGGCTTCCCATATCCTAGAATAAAATCTCAGAGCCTTGGCATAGCCCCCTTGCTCAGCCTCATCTGCACAATCTCTTCATGAGGCCCTAGCTCCCCAGGCCTCTTCAAGGTTCTCCACTTCAGGGAGTTGGCCTGTACAGTCTCCCTCCTTGGGATGTACCTTCCTTTCCTCCTTTGGATCTTGGGCTCCATGTGACTCCTTAGAGGCTTTTCTTGTCCCTGATGAAAGGAGGGCACCTTGTCATTCTCTCTCATGTCCCATTATTTTCCTTTGTAGCTCCCATCATAATGTGACATTAGGTAAGCATTTGTGGGAATATTTATCAACTTGTTTTTCAGTTTAAATATTACATTGATACAAAAGAATATTTAACATCTATGGGCAAGGAATAATTACATTATCTGTCTGTGAACCACCCCCAGATTAAGTCTTGTGCAGATGCAGGGGTCTTCCCTCCCCTATCCCAGAGGTGACTGTCACTCTGAGTTATGTATAACCCCCTTTGTGTTTCATTTTGTTTTGCTACATTATTTATATGCCTCTAGACAGTGTGTGTTTAGTTTTGTGCATTCTAAACTTCATATAAATAGAACCACACTGAATATGTGCTTGCTGACTACACATAATGTCCTGGAAATCCATCCACCTTGGAGCATTTGGTTGGAATTAATGCTGCAAGATAATGTTCTGACATTTGAGCTGATCACAGGTAACTTACCTTTTCTATACTAGATGTACATTTACATTGTTCTAAATGTGTTGGTCTTGGAGGACAGCTAGTGGGATCCTTGTTCCCCTCACAGCTAGAGTGGCCATCTGTGATGCCAAAGCACTTTTGAAGGGCTGTCCTCAATCCTGGCTTTTTGGCCAACCCCATGGCACATGGGGGCAGGCCAGGTCTCCCCACCATCTCCTCTATGCAACAGATGTTCTTTAAATACTAACAGAGAGAACAAGGGATGAGTGGATGACAGAACAAATCTGGTGGTCTCATCAAGTCCAGGCTTTCAATGACTCTTAAATGCTGGTGACACTCTTTCTACATTGTTCTCTTGACCTTGCTCTGTGTCAGCCTGATGTGGCATCCCCACGTGCCCAACCCTCAACCTGGCTCAACTCTGGTCCCCATTTTTACCACCTCATGAACCTCACACCATGTCTTTCCAACATGGGGATCATTCTTGGTCCTCTTTCTTACCACCTTCCCCAAACATTTCTGAACCAGACCTTGCAGATCATCCCTTGAATACTTGGCTTCTGTTCCCACCTCCTTCCTACCACTACAGTGTGGTATTGGCCAATTCGGTGTCTCCTTTGTACATGTGAACCCCAGGAGTTGTTAGGGTTTGTCTGGAGCAGGCAGGAGAGTGTGGATGAGAGAAGGCTGGGCCCTACCACCGCTTTCGCATGGCTGATATCTCCATATTTCAGCCGTTTTGTGCCTCTGGGACTCACACACACATCCTCCCTGCCTGGCACTCCTTCCCACTAACCACACCCACCTTCCCTTTGCTGTCGGCTCAAACACAATCTTCTCTGGGGATGCCAGCCTGTCCTCAGGTGCTCTGAGCCCCCATAATTCCTGTCTTCCCTCTACCTGCTTCTGTCTCCCACACTTGGTTTTGCATTACTGTCATGGCTGAATTATGTCTCCCCAAATGCATATGTTGGTGTCCTAACCCTTAACACTTCAGAATGTGACCTTATTCAGAGATAATTATTTGCAGAGGTAATCAAGTAAAAGTGAGGTCACTGGGTTGCGTTCCAACCCAGCATGACTGGTGTCCTTAAAAGAAGAAGAAATCAGGACTCTGGGAGAAGGTAGCGTTCTACAAGCCAAGGAGAGGGACCTAGAGCAGATTCTCCCTGATACCTTCAGACAGAACCAATCCTGTCAGCACCTGATCTCTGGGCTCCAGAACCGAAGCAACTGTAAACTTCTGTTGTTCTAACCACCCAGTGCATAGTACTTGTTATGATAGGTGCAGGGAATAGAAATACTCCCTTAGAAGGGGGGTCCTTGCTCAGCATCTTTGTTTGCCCAGCACAGGTGGATGCACTTAACAATTTCTATTGAACAAATGATTAAACTGTCTGCAGAGAACACAGCAGACCCTTGAAGGTTCTTCCATTCCAGTGCCTGGTATGTGCAAACCTTCCTGGTCTGTGGAGACCTTCCTGGTGTGTGCAGACCCTCCCTAGGTATGCAGACCTTGCTGAAGGGAAGAAACCCTTCTGCTGGTGTCTCTGGCTCTCGCCAGAGCTTGGTACCGGGGAAACTCTGAAGTGACCTCTCAGCACTGGCTGAATTTCCTGGATGAACCACGACTGCTTTTTTTTTTGTTCACTTTGATGATGGGGATACTGGGTCCCAAAGAACATCACTCTAGAACCACAGTCTGTCCCATGCTAGATTCTTTGCATGAGAAGGAGGGCGTATGGAGATGTGGGACGTTGGCTCATTTGTAAGGATGGCTGGCAGACCATGCCCATCCCCATGCAGGGTCTCGCATGGCTTTGTCCAGCTGGCAGAAGGGAATTCCTTACTTCTGTTTCAGGACACCAAGGGGCAACGTGTTAGGCAAGTGTCAGCAGATGTTGACCCCCCTACACTGTGCTTATAGAAAAACTCATCTGCTCCCTCCCAGATGGTTACGGGTTTCCCCATGTTATTGGCCACAGTCCTTGGTGGGGTTGGCCAGTGATCTGGGCTGCACTGATGCCTGGGTCTCCCCCTGCCCCCCAAAGATGGATGTGTGTGCATGTGTGTATTTGTGTGTGAACACTAACACAGGCATCTTGGCCTGGGGTGGGGGGTGACCTCTGTCCTCCTTATCTCCCTCCCTGCATCTGTAGCCCAGACTGAGGTGCCCAGTGGACCAGCCTGCCACCATTTTGCTCTCTGATGCTTGGCTCTGCTCCAAAGTCACGGTCCTACCATATGCCAAGAGTGACACAGTCCAGATATCAGCATGTGCCCCCTCATAGTGCAGAGGGACAGTTCCACAGGATATCATGATGGCTGGGGTGCAAGCTAATCCATTCTCCAAATGAACCACTTTTGGACATTGGAAACACTTCCTGGGAACCTGTTATACAGCCCAGAGCTTTCCTTCCCTCCTTCCCTGTTTTTCTAGCACAGAACCTTAAATAAGACTGAAGTCATCTGGGTCACATGCAGGGAGCCAGCATGCTCCGACAGTCTCCAACAGGAAGGGGTGTTAGTGTGATGGTGGGTTTCATGTTCCCATAAACCAGGGACCAGACACACCCACACAGAGAGGATGCTGGGTCTGCAGTCTCACCTTGGCTTCATTCCCCAGATGACATTCTCAACATGGTCCCTGCTGTAATGTGTCTGTACAGTGTGTCCATCTAAATTCCTATGTTGGCTCCTAGTCCCCAGAGTGTTGGTGATGGTGGTAGTGTTGGGGGCTAGGGCCTCTGGAAGGTGCTTGGATCATGAAAGTGGTCTGGAGTCTCCTCAGGTCTTGCCTGTTCGCCAATCCCTCTGTGTCCAGTGGCTGTCCTGCCTAGTCAGTCTGGGTCGGAATGGCTGCATTATGTATTGAATTAGGAATACAAATTGCTTATTTCCACCTCAGGGTCTTAGCATTAACCCAGCTCCCACCATCTGGGATGCTCTTATTTCCTCTTTGCATGCCCACTTCCCATTGTCCTTTAGATCTGGCCACACACGTCGTTTCTCCAGAGGTTTTATCTGGCTCTTTCCTACAGCAGCTGGGCAGCACTACAATATTTTCATTACCTGATTTTGCTGCTTATTCATAGATCTCTCTCCTGCTTCTCCATCTCTCTTACAGATGTCTGTCTAATCTACCTATGTATCCAACCATCATCTGCCATGTGTCTATCGTCTATCTACCAACTATGTATGTACATAGGTATGTATCCATTGACCACCTATTTGCATATCTATCTATCTGTAATCCTTCTATCTTCTATCTCCATCCACCATGCATCTGCTCTGCATCTATGTACGTAGTCATCCATCTATCATTTATTTATCTATCTGCCTACCTACCTACCTCGCTTTCTATCACCTAATCTACCATCCTTTCCAAGATCATGCTCACATTATCATGTCCCCAGCGTTTGCAGTCCCCCTGGAACAGCATGGGCGCTGTAAGCACATCTGGGATAGATCCACAAATGCCAGCTAAGTCCATCTTTCCTCTTCTGCTTGCTCAGAGTTCAGATTCTAGGTCAGGGTGTTGGTCAGCTGCTGCTCCACAGATCCATTTAGCTCAGCTCTTAGTCGCAAAGACCTTCTGATGTGTCCTGTTTCCAGCCCCCTCGGGACAGGGATGGCTTCAGGAACTGCTGAGCGGGACCTCTCTTCGTTGACGGGTGGTGGCTCTGTCTGCTCTGAAGGGTCATCGGCAGGTGTTTGTGTGGTGAGGGGCACTGGAGGGGGAAGGATAAGGGCCTCGTCTCATGTGGGAGTCATTGGACTTCACATAATGTCTGCAGACCATTATCGCACTTGTCCTCTGGTTGGGACAACTCAGATATTTATGTCCTGTGTTCAACAGAGGAGACTGGAGAGGGAAGAGTTTCAGAGACTGCCCTGGCATCCTAGGTCCTGCAGCCTGCCTCCCAGTGACACGTTGGATTGATTGACTGATTGATTGGTTAATTAATTAATTAACCTACCAAAGCTTTAGTGAGTTAGTTCTTCTATAACCAAAATACACGATGGGGATGGGAAGTAGAGTGGCTGACAAACTAGAGGTAGATAGTTTTGTGATTTAACAGCCAATTATTTTATTAAGTATGAGTAAGAAAAAAAGTAACTTGGAGCAAGATTTAAAGAGAACGATCCTACAGCAGGAAGTAAGTCTCTTTCTCATAGCCAGTGCCTTGGGAGTGGTTGCATGGCTCCAAATTCCTGCTCTACCTTGTATGGCCACATGGCACTGGCCAATCAGCTAACCAGGTTCCATTTTCTCATCCACGAAATGGATACATCTTTAACTTTGCAGCATCATTTTGGGCACCAACTACTAACATACATGAAACCTACACATATCTCTTGGTACATAAGAAGAGCGAGTGTTTGAATTATTGAGTAGTTCCTCTTGTTTAACTTCCTAGTTTACCTCCCTGATTGTGAGAAAACTCCCCCACTAGCCCAGAACGTTCTGTCTGAAACGCTGGGAGCCCGCAGAGCGTGAGTATCCTGGCCGAGGCCAGTGTGGCCCCATGGCTGTCCTGAGCTGTCCAGTCGCCAGCCTTCTGCCTCGACGGTGCCCAGCTCTCCCGGCCACTGAGCTGTCTCCCACCATGGGTTAGAGCAGACATAGCACCACCTTCCTCCCCTGACGGCAGCCCTCATGTGGACACTCCACCGTGGGCTATCCTGACCCGGGTTCATCAACACAACTTGGCAGTTTCTCTCATTTTTCTCCTCAAAGTTGGCTTCTTAGGAAAAAGCTTTACCGTTTTCTCTCATTAATGAACATGTTAGCATGTTAAAAAAAAAAAAAAAGAGAGAGAGTGAGAGAGAACCATTCTGGGGGCCCTGGCTGATTCAGTTGGTGGGGCATGTGGCTCTTGATCTTGGGGTTGTGGGTTTGAGGCCCACATTGGGTGTAGAGATGGCTTGAAAATAAAATCTTAAAGAAGATAACAGAACACTTAAAAAACTGGTTTCTCAGAGCGCCCTTCCAGGCCGAATCATGCTTCATCCTTTCCTTGGCCCCGAGGGGAGGGGTGGCTTAAGACAGCCGAGGAAGTGGAGTCCCTTGCCATCCCCACAGAGCCCAGGGACAAGAGAAGAGAGTTCCTCGGGCGACTCAGGACGTGGGTGTTCTGGATAAGGCAGTGGGGGGAGCACTTGCTTCCCGCAGGACCAGGGAGAAGTCGGACCCTGTGGGTCCAAGACACCCGACCTTCGGGAGTGGGTCACCAAGGACGCTGGCTCCTGGACCTTTGCTGAGAAAAGGTGTCCAAAAACAAAGTAGGTGTCCAATAGTTCAGGTGAGCAGAAGCTAAGCCACTTTATACAGCACTGATTTGATTTTCCTTTTGCATCGTGTATTTTTAAGATGTTGTATTTTTCTGCTGCCTCGACATCCCCACACACATGCAGTGGGCTCCCCACCCCTGTGGCCAGGCGAGCCAGTGGGGAGTGCTGCCCCACCTTCTTGCCCCAACCTGCCCCATCCCAACCGTGACCTAGAGACATTCCCGTGCACCAGTGAGACCTCAAGCCGCATCCTGGGTACTCCGCCCTGACCCTGAGAAGGCACTGGCTGCCCACGTCCTCAGGTTCTCCAGGGTCCCCAGCTCCTGCTGAGTCCACTCTCTGGGCCCTCTCTCCATGGGGCCCCCTGCCTCCCTCCTCCGGGACCTTGGATCTCAGGCTTCCCCTAGTGTCATTTCTTATTTAAAGCAGCCCAAGGGGACACTGTAGGCTGCCGCTGAGAACCACGGCAAATCCGGTCACTTGAATAATCTCAGGCACAGCCCCTCAAGACAGTGACTCGCCTTCTGTTTTCAGACAAGGGACCCAGTGGGCCGACGCAGGCAGCAGGTTTGACACCAGAGCTCGTGCTCATGGTGGTGCTTTAAGTAAGGGCTCTGTGCCGCTGAAGGCTGGTATCGTAGGCTCATCGAGGGACCCTGCGGAGCTGGACCACTGCCAGCACCTGATCCGGCGATGTGCCCAGGACCCGCCAGCGGCAGGGGCGTCTCTGAGCTCTTACCGGGCCTGGGTTTGCCGGGCAAACATGAAGTTGAAGCATCCTGCATGGGAATTGAAAATACTTTGGGGCTTCCTTGGAGCATGCTTGGAGAACCCCGGCGGGCAGTGTTAGAATGTCTGTCATCCCCCTCCTGGTTGACAGCTTAATCATGAAAGACTCCATTCTGTGTTTTAGCAGAAAAGCACTTCCCACCAGATATATAAAACTTCATTTGGAAAAAGCCATTCTCACCGACAGTTCCTCCCTCTTCCCCAAGGCGGGGACGGATGCAGGTGCGTATAAACGCTGGGACCTTGGGGCACGTGGCTGTGGCACTGTGACTTGTTCTGCTTCACCCCTACTGTGAGGGAAGCCTAGAAAAAGGAACTGGCCTTTGTAGTGCGCATGTTCATGGTAAGAAAGTCACCAAATTTCTCCAAGAAGCTGACTCAGGTAGTGACCACCACCCTTGGGGAGCTGGTGTCCCACTGCAGTGCCCACCGAGGAGAGACCCCCTCCTGCAGGTCATTCGGGGCTCAGAACCGTGAAGGGTGGATGCCAGCAGCGGCGGCGGGCATGTGGGGCTGGCAGGCTCTGGCTCCCGGGAGGCCTCACTCCCCGCAGCAACAGCGCCTCTGGAAGGCAGCATTCTACCCTGGGACTCAGTCGAAGTTGTGCAAAAAGCATGGAGGTCCTTCTCTACCTGGATTTTGGCAAGAACCAGTGGGTGGGCAGCTGGGATCTGGGGAAGACATTGTGAAGTTAATTCTAGGTTTCAAACGCATGTTTTGTCGATGTAGTGAATATCCATTGACAGTGCCTGGAACTGGGGAAGCAGAGGTGAGGGGGGACTGTCCCTAGACACCTGGGGGGACAGGACACCCTCAGGAAGCCGCCCAGCTCCGCGGTCCTTGGGCTGCCTTCCAGGGTGCCCTCTGCCCTCCGCTCCCTGGAGGAGACAGGTCCGTACTCCACCCACCCGTGAACCCTCTCTGCCCTGGGATGCTCTCGCTGGGCAGACCACCCAGCCGCATACCCACCTCCGAAATCCTAGATGGAAAGAGTGGAGCAGAGGGGCCGTCCCTGGAGCACGTCAGCCCGGGCTTCTGTGTCCCCAGGGTCCCACGAAGCCCCATGCAGAACGTGCTTGGTGAGAGCAGCGCGCATGCCGCAGCTGAGAATGTGGGGAAGTTGGGGCCCATTGTTAGCAGTGATTGAGTTTCCTATTGTTTCGCCAGCTCCCAAACACACGGCAAATCCATTCGGAACTTGCTTTTCTCTGTTGTTGTTTAATAAAGCAGCAATCATATACCGTGTAAGATAATGGAATGGTTGAATGCAGACTTGAATTATTTTATTTTATGGAGTCTTAATTAGGTTTGTAATGCGGAGCTCCTAAGTACCAAATGTTTGCTTAGATTTAATGAGACCTGTAATGGAGAGTTAGAGACTCGTAATTCTCCTATTAGCTCAACAATGCCACGCACTGCGATGGGAACATCTGTCATGTCACAGAGCTGCTCCTGACGCCGTGGGGGGAGCTGAGGCTCACCTCTCCACGCCATTCCCCCTTGGTTCCTTTGGTGTGACCCCTGGAGAAGAGCCTTTCATCTTTTTTTTTTTATACTACTTTTTTTTTTTAAGATTTTATTTATTTATTTGACAGAGAGAGATCACAAGTAGGCAGAGAGGCAGGCAGAGAGAGAGAGAGAGAGAGGAAAGCAGGCTCTCTGCTCAGCAGAGAGCCCGATGTGGGACTCGATCCCAGGACCCTGGGATCATGACCTGAGCCGAAGGCAGCGGCTAAACCCACTGAGCCACCCAGGCGCCCAGAGCCTTTCATCTTAAAGCTTCTTTATGAAACTTTGAATGGTTTGCCATCCCGCCTGAGCCGCAACTTTGGAGGCTTTCCACTGCTGGGTCATGGGGGAGGTTCTTGCCCCAAAGGCCGTGTCTCCAGTGCACGTGGCATCCCACCTTCCATGGGTCACGCCCTGCCACAGGGTCAGGACACTTGTGGGTCAAAACCAGCGTGGAGGTGGGTTCTGTAAATAGTTTATGGCCCAGAATATCTAACTACGAGGTTTGTGAATGATTCATTAAAAACTGAGCCCAGGTGGCCATCCCTCCAGGAACACACTGCGTCCCCAGCGTCCTCATCCAGCCTTCAGAGCTGTGGAGAGCAGGGGAGAAGCTGGCGCTCTGGGAAAGCATTTCAATATGAAACAGGAGGCTGTTGGGGACCCAGTGCGCTAGGGAAAGAGTGAAGATGGTGGCAGTGCCCTAGTGTGCCCCCACCCTGCCCTGGTCAAGGGGCTCTTGCCTGGCACCTCACACACGTCACCAGGAGCATGTCCCTCTCCCACCTGTGAGGTCTCCAACCTCGGCTGCTCAGCTGCCTCCTCGCTGTCCCACTTGATCTGGTTGTGACTCCGATTGGTGGGAGCCCTGCCTGTGCTGGGGTGGGGGGCAGTATTTCCTAGCTGGGGTGCCCCAGAAGGAGAGCCCAGGCGAGGAATGGTGCGTGTGACTTGTTGAGGATGTGCGGGGACACGGGCAGGGATCAGAGAAGGGACAGCAACCCTCTAGAGGAGATTAGAAAACCCAGAATGCGACAGGACTTTGTCCTGTGGGGAGTCCTGGGAAGCAGAAGCACAGCGGCCAGGAGCTGAGGTGCTGGGCATCCACACCCCACCGCTGCCGTCGTGAAGTCACGTCCAACAAGGCCTGAACTGGGTGGCACCGGCCAGGCCGAGAGGCAGGAGCTCATTGCCAGAAGTCAGGTTAGCAGAACACAGAAAGGGGATCTAGTAGAATATGGGGGACACCACCCGCTGATGTTGGGGCCCTTTGCCCCCACCTGTGGGCGCCAGAGGGCCACCAGATAAAATACAGGGTGTCGGGTTAAGTGTTAGCCTCAGTTTCATAAGAAATCTGTTCAGTAAATATGTCCTAAGCACCTTTTCTTGACCCGAATTAGCCTAACCGAGGTTCCTGTACTGTTATTTTAATTATCTGACAAGCAGGTCCCCTCCTAATCCTGATTGTAGTAGACTCCCTCCCTCCATCATGCTCTTCCTCCCTCCCTTCTTTCTTTCCGTGACTCCCTCAGGGAATGGCCAAAGGCCTGGAGTGCTGATAGCTAAGAAAATCCGATTCTTGGAGCCAGACAGCACCCAGAACCCTCCAGCATCAGTCAGAATCCACCCCCCCCAAGCGCCCCATACCCCCAGGAGCACTTGGAACCCCCCAGCTACACCTAGACTTCTTCCAACAGCACCCAGTACCCCACCCAGTACCACACAAGCGCCCAGCACCGTTAGTAGCACTAAGGAGCTCCCAGCAGCTCTGAGTCCATGTCTCCTGAAGGAGGTACTGTTTTCTCGTGGGTGGAATAGAGGGCACCTACTTTGTCCCTAAGCAAACAGATGGGTGCACCTGGTGGGGTGTCTGGCCCGCGGCCAGAGCTCCAGCATTCCTACCCCTACTTGGAATGTCCCAGCTTCTTTCCTTTGTCCTGAATGTAATCTCAGAGCACCTCTAAGATGGATGTAAAGAGTTAGACATGACAGCCTCCCTCTGGACTGGAATCTGTCTCCAAACTGTTGCCTTCCTATCAAAAACAGTTCTGGAATACTCCTGGTCTTAGTTTTAATCGATGACCCTCTAGAGTGGGCACTGTGGTGGTGTTTACTGGACACAGAGGGAGAACGAGACCCAGGAGTTCAAATCAAAAGGGGTTTCTAATTTTTCCTTTGCCTTCCTTGTGGGTCCTCCTCTGAGCAGTCTGGGGAGCCCTCTCCTGCTTCAAAGGCCCTGGGGAGGCCCTTTGAAGGCCCTCCCTGCTTCTGGTGCTCCCACATCCTTCAGGCTGTCCACGAGGTCTCAGAGGCCTGTCCTCTCCTTTGCTTCAGTCCCAGAGGGCAGTGGAGACCCTCCCAGCTGTGGCAAAGGTGGGTCTCACCTTCCCGCACGCCTTCCCCTCCTGAGTTGCTCAGGAGGGTCTGCAGCACCGGTGTGTGTGTCGGGGGGTATTCCCCGGTTCCCTAACCCTCTCCCAGGGCATCCCTTTCCTGTGAGCTCAGTGGAAAGAGGGGGGCAATTTTAAAAAATGCGCTTTACTGAAGATGTGGGTCAAGGGAAAATAAACCCACGGAAATGACATCTACCGGTCACACTGGCAGAGCAGATTTCTCCTCTGAGAGTCTGAGACTGGGAGACGGAGCTGGAATGTGGGAAAACCTCCTGTGGGGCATAGGGTGGCAGCCTCTTGGTGATGAGACAGAGTCCCCCATCCTTGGATGCAGATGATGTCGGTGCCCATCCCAGAGGCTCTGGGGGTGAGGGGATGGATGTTCAGGGTGAGCACTTGTCCCTGGCAACAAGTTGGTCCCCATCCCCTTACCTTCAGCAGGTCTTCCCGAAGATTTGCCCTCACTGTTCCTGGGGCCCCAGGCACTCCCTGGACTATGGGACTACAGTCTCTTTACCTGTGTAGGTGGAGAGCTGGGCAGCCTGATGGGGAGATTCCCCACCCCCGGACACTTGCCATTCTATAATTCTATGTCAGCTGACAGCAGCCTGCTTCTCCTCACCCGGGGCCTTCCTGGGATCCAGTCAGCCCCTGAAACCCCATGCTCTTGGGGTCTGGGCTGGGAGCTTCTCTTTGGGGATCCCACCAGGCCAGACAGACTTCGTCTTGTTGCTCTGGCATGGGACCCTGCCGCTGGCAGCCAGATGAAGCAATGACATGTTTTAAGCAATAAGTAACCGGGTTGCCTGTAAATGTTCAAGACGAGCTTATATACTTCTCTGGTCCTTCTCCTTGTCAGGTACAGAAACTCCCGTGACCGCACCGAGATCTCAGGCCACGTCCAGAGCCAGGGGATGGAGAAGTCTGGTGGGGAGTCACCACGCAGGCCCCTCCTGGCTTAGCTTCCCACTCGGGCTGGCACCTCTGTGTGCATGAAGGGGCCTCACCCCCTCTTCCAGTTAACAGCCTGCCTGCCACTGGGAGTTCTGAGCAATGCAGGGGTCCCCTGAGGCGAGTCACTGGACCACACTGGCCTTTCTAACAGATGTGAAGCAAAGCCCACCTCACTTCGCTGTGGGGATGAGCTACCAGCACATGAGCTACCACACTTGTGCCCCTATGGAAGCAATACAATGCACAGCACCTCATTACCTTTGGCTGCCCTTCGAATTCTCTGAAAATTAAATGATGGGGGAACTGTGGTTGTCTGCCTCCAAGAAGGCCCCCTGGGTACCTGCACCCCCTCTTGGTCTCCTCCCATCTCCTCCCCACGTTAGAACACGTAACTTCCAAGATCAGGTGTTAGGGCACTGAGGCTCCTGTGTTCTCTCTCACCTCTGTGAACCTGTTGCTCTGGGCAAGCCGACAGGACACAGGACGAGGCAGTGCGCCCCCCTGTGGACAACCCTGTGACCTTGGACCTGGAAGCTTCAGGCCCAGCTGAGCCTTCAGATGAGACCTTGGCTCCAGCTGTCTGCCTGATTGAAACCCATGACAGACCCTGACCCAAGACCACCCAGCTGGGCTGCTCCAAGGTTTCTAAGCCTCAGAAACTCTGTGAGATAATAAATTTTTACTGCCTGGAGCTGCTTGGTTTCTAAGCACAGTGTTAGGCCGCAGCTGGTAATGGATACGAGGCCCCAGCAATAATGGAAAGCAGCCACAACTCACCACGTCAGTCAGTCTGTTAGTGGGCCGAGGTCCACAGCGCACGTCACGCAGCCTGTCTCCTCTGGCAGTGTTGCCCGCCCCCACTGCCTCCCCTCAGCCTTGTTTTCCTCTCTGCACAGTCTGCACAATAGTGCTGCCCTCTCTGTGGGCTTGGGAAAGAATGATCTGAGTTGGGCTTAGAACATTGCCTGGGAAACAGGCGCGGCCCACTCGGGACCTGCCCAGTGACCAGCCTCCTGCCTTCTGCAGGGGAGGGAGACGGCACCAACAGATACCATTTTTAAGGGCTGGGAATGAAGCCTGAGAGCCTTTGGGGTCACCTACATGCTCAGGGAGATGCAGACAGGTGCACAGTCATAGCAAGGGTCAAGGGCAATCAAGGTTCGTGACAGTTGCCCTCCTGGCTCTGCTTCCACAGCTCACTCTGAAGCAGATGGATGCCCTCCTTCTTTGCAGCTGGTGCCAGGAAGTCCAAATGCATGAGGACAGCGGGCTGGCAGGAGAATACAGCTCTGTCCTCTCTGGGATCCCAGGGGGTCCCACGCCCTCCTTCCAGAACACTAGCCGGAGGAACCACTGGCAGCCAGATGAAGCAATGACATGTTTTAAGCAATGGAAGTAACTGGGTTGCCTGTAAATGTTAGAGACGAGCTTATATAAAAAGTTGGTGCAAGAGCTATAATCAAAATGATTACAAGGTATAACAAGGAGACAAAGGAAGGAGAGCCAGAAATTAAGGACATTAAACCAAGAAGCCAACAGCTAACCCGAGGCTGCAAATGCTATGGTTCAGAGTTTGTGTGTCAACAGTGTCAGCCTTGGGAAAAAACTGCTGGGTGTCTGGTGGGAAAGGCTGTTGCTAGAATGTGCTTAACCCAAAGGAAACAGAAATGTTCTCCCCACAGAGAGAGGGTGGGAAAGTTAAATGAGGAGTTGTTTGTCTGCCTGGATTGCTGGCCAAGCCACTCCGAAGGACCCGAAATATAAGCAGGAAGTGTTGGCAGGTCACTCTCCCTCTGTGCCCGGCGGGACATGCAGCATGTGGCACAGGGGTGGGGACGTGTTGGCATCCTTGCCCGCTGTCTCATCGATACAGAGGGGACCCCGGCCCACATTGGAACCATGGTGCCAAGCCCAGTTCCCCGGCCCCAAACCCACCTAAGGAAAGACCCTCCCCCTGGCATGGGTGCGAAGAAGGAGGAGGCCCCCCACCGGCTGCAGCTCCGGCACTAACCACTGCCCTGTGGGACATGGCCTCATTGCTGCCCATCTGGCCATGTCTGCGGACAGGGGGTTGGCGCATCAGCTTGATTCCCTCTCAGAGCCTGGCACCTGAGGGTGTTGCCTGGTCACAGCCACTCCTTCAGAAAACACATCTCTCTCTCCTCCAACTGCAGATCTAATTAGGTATCACGACACCTCAGGGCAGTCACCTGAATGTTGTCATTTGTTATTTTTAAATGCCTTATGCATGAGGTCCATTGACTTTCACCACGGTCTTCCATCCTTCTGGCAGCCATAGGTTCAGAAAGTAAAAGTGCAGGTGAGCGGTATGAGGCTAGTGACAGTGGGTGACCTGGTCCTGGGGGCAGAGCCCAAGGGGAAGCCTGGGCTCCAGACTCAGGTGCCAGGCTGCTTGTGATCTGGCAACAGCGCCCCCACTCATAGCCCCCACTTCAGAGGGTAAACGGGCTCAGACTCGTTCCAGGAAGTGGAGAGTCGTGGGCACCTGTGCCGTCCGCTGCTCAGGCCCATCTGCTCCCACTGTTCTGCTCTGGGCTTCATGCCCCATCCTGGAACTTTCCTGCGGGGCTTGGGAGACCCGGGTGGCACTCTGTAGAAGCAGACGCTAAGATGCATGTGCGTGCACAGGGTTCTTGAAGAAAGTGCTCTCTCGAGAAGCCAGCACTTTGAGGGGCAGGGCAGGCAAGGAAGGGCGGGGAGTGTTCAGCCAGAGGCCCAGCCTACGTTGATCCTGCAGGGAGCTCTGGAGTGTGACTTCCACAAGTGAGCCCCCGGGGTCAGGAATCTGGAACCCTGCCCTAGGCAGTCCTTGGCTGACTGCTGTGTCAGCTCCCAGACAGGCACTGCCTGGAGCCTGGGGGCAGCCTCCACCTGAGGCGAGGTGCATAGGAGCCCAGGGGGGTGCCCCATGCCAGCAAATGAGGGTAGGGCATCTCGGTGACAAACCCTTAGCATCTGCTCCCATGGATTTCACCCTGGACTGGAGAGTGTTCTGTTCACATGGTCCATCTTCCTCCCATGGCCCCTCATTACCTTATAAACACTCACTACCCAACACTCCCAGGGACCCTCATGGTAATTAAAAGCAGCTTTTCCTTCTGGCTGGTGAGGAACCCCAAAACTGAAAATGGGAGAAAGACTAGTGAGCTGTACAAAATGTTCCAAAAGACCAGTAACAACACGATTTTTATTTTCCATCCACAAGTACAACACCGCATGAGCTTAGTTCCTAGCACAGTGCCTGGCAAATCATATTCCAGCTCTGTCTTCTTTGCCAAAGCAAAAGAATTATTTTTGCAAAAGTATTCTTCCGAGTGATTTCCAACATGACTGTAGAGAGTCCTGCATGTTTCAGGAACTCGTTGGTGTGGGGTGTCAGGAATACTGTCTGACAACCAACCACGAACCAGAGGAAGCAGGAGCTGGGTCCAACCCTTCCCAAATGACAGGTGCCCTTTCTTTCCTGGAGGGGGACAACCAGACCAGCAGAATGTTGACCTTGAACGTTTAACCCAGCTCTTCTCAGTCCTGACAGTTTCATCATCCTGGTTCTTCCCTGGGAACATCCAGGAATCTGTGTTCAGGGTAGTCCCGTTCTATCCCTTCTTTCTTTTCCCATGGTATGGGAATTCTGGAGGACTTTCTGCAGGAGGGGGCATTTGAACTCTGCCATGAGGTGCAGTGTTAGCTGGAGAATGGAAGGAAGTGAATTCTGGGGCCACATGCTAGGCCATGGAGGTGGGAGCATAGGTTCTGATTTTCTGTGTGGCTGGAGCATAGCGGAAGGCAAGCCCTGTGCTAAGCATGGGGCTCTGGGCTACAGCAAAGTGGAGGCCATGCAGTTTTTGTGGAGGCCATGCAGTTTTTGAAGAACAGAGTAAAGCAATGTGACCGATAGAGGAGAGAAATGATTATGCATGCAACTTCAGCTATAAGGAGAAACTGCAACATGAAATGCTGACAATAATTATGTTAATGATATCATGGGCTACATAATAGTTCCCAAATGTTCTGGGAAGAAATTACACATCCAGACAGGTTCAAGCCCTTAAAAGTTAATTATACCAAATCTGAGAACCTCAATATAGGGCCTTCCCATGTTTAGAGAGGGTAATAGCAAACTCGGGAAGATTTTTAATCTAACATATACCCATCCTTCAAATTATGATATCTAAGAGATGCTGCAGATCTCTAGCATAAACAGTTCCGAGGTTAATGACTCTCCAGTGAAGAGTCAATTAGAGGAGAGTTTCTCTCATCTCCCTGCTCAACATAAGCAGATTAAAACGAACATTTCAGACCCTGCCGGAACTGGGTTTGCAAAGTAAAATACTAGCCTCTTTCATTTTTTGGATAAAAAAAAAATCATTAGGATATGGACATGCCAGGGGGAGCTGGTCGCAGAACGATCTGGGGTCTTTGTGAAGTACAGGGAGGCTGGCGGGACCCTGGTCCCACATGAGCCTCACCCTAGTGTCCCTTTGCCTGCCTTCTGCTCCTTGTCTTTGGCTTTTTCCCTCCAAGCCCCCAGAACCATGATCCTTTCACCCTCCTTATGTTGTTCTCTTGCTTTTCCCTCCTTAGCCTCTCCGACAACTCCTTAACTTTGCTGGGGGTTCTGCACATTCTCCAGGTGGGTCCGATCTGGGAGCTGATGACCCCCCTGCTCCTCCAGGGACCATCTCGATTGTGAGCCTGCTGTCGGCCGCATGCCCTTGACCCCCATCCATGTGTGCAGGTTTCTTGGTTGTGGGATCTTGGTGGACTTTGTCTGGAATGAAGCAGGAATCCTTTGCGTTTGAGGAAAGAGCGAGGTCCGCGGACAATCATAGGACAGCGCTAAGGATGCTGACTGGGTGGGACCCGTGTGTGATGTGTGTGTGTCTGTGTGTGTGTCATGAGTATGGCGGAGGTGTGATGTGGGTAGATGTGCAGGTATGCATGTCTGGACAAACAGATCCCGTTCTCAGCTTTTATGTGCCTTTGTCTGCTCTCAGCTGAGGGGCGCTCAGAGAAGAGTCAGCCCCTGTCCTCATGGATTTCTAATTTTCATCGATTTGCAGATCTTGCAACTTTGTAACGTGTTGGAAAGTCTGCTCATCTGTGACAATTGTAGCAGCTCCAGTAGAGAACAGAGCCCAGATTGAAGTGAAACAGTTTGATGCATTGATGCAGGCAGGTGCACCAGTGTGTGTACCCACACTCACAACCACCAGTGGCATCAAGCCTGGGCTTTCCTGGAGCCCCTTGCCTAGCCTTTTGCCCTGGCTGTGCTGCCCCTCCTCCTGCAGCATTGACCGACTTGCTCTCACACGTGACAAGACCATTTTGTTTTCTAGAAGTGTCCATGAATGGAGACTCAGCATGGCATGTTTTTAGTTTTAGATACTTCCTGTCTGGTGTTAGTCGTGAGAACTAATAGGTGATTGGATTCGTGTGACCACTGTGACGTCTCCTGAGTTCTTTTCAGGGGTGCAGGTGAGCTATAAGGCATGTTTGGCCCTTTGGCTCTTGGTCCGGGGTGCAGGGTGGGGTGCGGGCAGCATTGAATCTGGGGCGAATGGGTGCCAGTAATGGTTGCCATCCTGGGTGCCCAGGAATGGGGAGGACCTCCACCAGGCTGGCGGGAAGGAGAGGCCCTCACCCTCCCCTCCGTACAACCAGCACTATTTCTCCCCAGATCCTTTGTTGGTTCTCACAGGGACGGTTTCCCATGCACACGCCCTAGTGGGTACTTAGCTCACAGCTCAACGGGGTGGCCTCTGCATATTTGCATGTTCTCCAGAACATTCTCTGTGTGCAGCCTACTCCTCTCTGCGCTCTGCCAGGCAGGTCCAGGGCTCACCCCCTTTGCTCCGCCCCTCAAGGACCCCTCACCTGCCTGACCTACTGTCCAGTGTCTTGAATGTTACTGTTGCACACACTTTGTCCAGGTGGTTAGTGATTTCAGGTGGATAAACCCCCCCCTTAAGCCCTGGGGGTGGGAAGGGCAGTTTCCAGCTCAAAACAATTAACCCTTCATAGCTCTCCATATTATGGCCCTGCATGTCTGTAATCCTATTTATTTTTCTATATAAACTCTAGAATTAGCTTGTCAAGTCCCTGCTGTTATTTTATTAGGATCACATTAAGGTTTCTAAAAGTCACTAATGTACCAATTCTTCTGAAAATTGAGTTCTTGCCCAAAATTAAGATCTACCCCTCCATGTGTTCAAGTCCTTTTTTCTGTATCTCCGTAGGAGTTGGACTTTTCTTAATACGGTTTTGCAGCTTTCTTGTCAAATTTGTTCCAAGGTATTTTCTTTTTTTGTCTTTTCTTCCTTCATATTTTTAACAGGTTATTATTTGTGTAAAAGCTTGGTATATTAATTTTGGGACGAGCTTTGTGTCAAGTGTTTAAACTTTCTCACTATTTTCAATTACATTTCCAGCTCTGCCTGCAAGTGGAAAGCCAATAATTAGACACTGCTTTCCTTCTTGTTTAGGTGCATTTTCTTATTGTGTTGAACAACACTTCTAGAATTGATGTGGTACTTTGGGATATCCTTGCTTGCTCTTAACATTAAAGAGATCATTTATTTTTCTCTTACTATTAAGAGTGATTCTGGCTTTTTTTTTTTTACATTAAATATTCTGATGCTCCTAAGGAGTTAGGCAAGCATCTCTTCATCATGTTTATTAAACTCTAAAACCAGGATGGATATTGAATTTTCTAGTGTGGCTTTCAAAATCTAAGGAGTGGAGACCTCCTGTTCTCCTGTGATCAAGTAGCCCCATTCCTCCCAGGTTCCCTCTCTTATAGGAAAAAAAACCTCCTATGCATACGACAAACAGGCATGGGAAGAAGGAAAGGTGGAAGGAAGGAGGTAGGTGGTCAAGGGAACTCAGGACTCAGGAGAACTGACTCTCAGGGAGTCCCTGGGCTCTCTTGTTGCCTCCAGCCCTAAACTAACAGCAGACACAGATAAGAAAGGGCTTGGAGAGTAGTGTGTTCCTGGGGCCAAAGTGTAGCTCAATAGCAGCAAACTGTTTGGGAATACTTGTCCTACACCAGCCCAGCACCAAGTGAAGGTGTGCATGACCAGGGGACTCGACTCTAACATCCCAGCCCTTCCTTCCCCACCCTGCCCCTCAGAAGCAGGCAGCCTGCTCAGGTCCCCCCTGCCCGGGGTCAGGAGGGTGATACACTACCCTTGGGGAAAACTGGCTGGAGTGATGGTAGACTTCTCATCTGAAATCATGGGAGCCAATGGCAAGCGGCACTCACTTTTCGAGCCCTGGAGGAAAAGACTTGCCTCTGTTTCCACGTCTACTGAAAACACTTTTCTGGGATGAAGCGGGAAGAAAAACCCATTCTCACCATCTAAGAAAATTTGTTGCTAAGAAATCTAACCCCTAAAGAATGGTTAATAGAAGAAGAAAGGAAATGATGACAGAACGGTTGACATTGGGAGAGTTGAAATGGGAGAACACTGGACTTAATAAAATTGGGGTGAATCTATTAGTTAACCCTTTTTCTTACAAGTTTCTTAAATGTACTTGAGGGTAGAAGCAAAAATTATAGCTTTGCCAGATGTGGTGCCCACTGTATTTTGAGGAAACATTTCAGGCAGGGAGGAGGGGAAGTTATCTCAGTGGAAACAAGACTTCTGTACTTTACTCGAAGGAGCCAAACCCTGGTACCAGGAGAGTACAAATTATGAATGTGTACCATAACACCTAGAGGAACCTCAAGAACAGAAGAGACAGACTAAAAAACACGACAAACAAACCAAGATGGGATTCTAAAAACAGTTCAATAACCCACAGAAGGGTAAGAAAAGGAAAACAGAAGTATACAGAGAGGGAAAAGGCACACTGAAGCCCTAACTTATCAGCCATGACCCTAAATGTAAATGATCCACGTACATCCCCTCCCAGCCAAAAAAAAAAGACAAAGAGTGAGGGTGGATTAAAAAACACACATGGGGCACCTGTGTGGCTCAGTGGGTTAAGCCTCTGCCTTCAGCTCAGGTCATGATCTCAGGGTCCTGAAATGAAGCCCCGCATCAGGCTCTCTGCTCAGCAGGCAGCCTGCTTCCCTCCTCTCTCTGCCTGCCTCTCTGCCTACTTGTGATCTCTGTCAAACAAATAAATAAAATCTTTTAAACACACACACACACACACACACACACACACACACCATGATCCAACAACAGTGTGTCTATAAGGAACTCACTTCAGATATAACTGTGTAGGTTGGTTGACAGTGAGAGCATGGGAAACCTTACTCCATGCAAACATTAATGAGGAAAAAAGCAGGAGCAGCTCTACTAATGTCAGATAAAGCAGAATGCAGATCAGAGATTACTAGAGACAAAGAGAGATATCATATGAGAAAAGGGTCGGTCCATCAGAGAGACATAGCCGTCCTCAAAGCGTATGCACCAAACACAGAGCCTTGAAATACACGAAGCCAGAACTAATAGAGCTTAACCATGAAGTGGAGACACCCACTGTTCCAGTCGGGCTATTCAGTACCTGCTTTCAGCACAAAGAACTGGCAGAAAACCAGCAAGGCAGTAAAAAAACTGAACGACACAATCAGCCACTGGTATCTAGTTGGTACACTGAGAAAACTCTGCAAGTAGCCCCTGAATTCGCATGACTTTGTTAAACAACTGCAGAACATTCGCTGGACTGATCGTATCAGCTGCCTCAACGAGTGTTTTTTTAAGATTTAAATCATGCACAGTGTTTTCTCTGACCATAAGAAAATCAAATAGAAGTCAATACAGAAAGATTAAGAGGAAAATCTCTAAACACTTAGAAATGAGACTAGACATTTCAAAATAATCCGTGGGTCAAAGATCAAGTTTCAAAGGAAATCAAACAAAAACACAGAACTGAATGAAAATGAGTATGTGACAAATCAGAACATGTGGGATACAGCTTAAAGAGGATTTTAGAAAGTTTATAAATGTTTATCTTAGAAGAGAGGGAATAACTCAAATCAGGATTCTAAGTTTCTACCTCAAGAAACTAGAAAAGAAAGTAAAATAAGTAAAAAAAAAAAACAAAACAAAACAAAGCAAAACAAAACAAAAAAACAAAAACAGAAGAAAGAACTAATAAGGTCAGAAATCAATGAAACTGAAAACAAGAAAGCAGTTGAGAAAAATCAATGAAACAAAAAGCTGGTCCTTTGAAAAAAATCAGTAAAATTGATATATAGCAAGATTGACTAAGATTTAAAGAAAAGGTACATATTACCAGGATCACGAATGATACATCAGGGATGATATCAGAAGCTTTCACTAGAGATCCTGCAGATATTACAGGGATGATGAAGGATATCACAAACAACTTTGTGATCATAAATTTGACAACTTAGAAAAAATGGACCAACTTTTCAACTAAAAACTGCCAAAACTCAACCAAGATGAAATAGACAATCTGATTGATCATAAAGCCACTGAAGGAGTTGAATTTGTAATTTAAAGCTCAACAGTGATTATTGGCAAAGGTACAAAAGCAGCTGAATGGAAGAAGGTATCCTTTTCAACACATAGTGTTGGAGCAATTGAACATTCATTGGCAAAACACTAGCCAAACAAACCCAACCAACCAACTAACCAACCAACCAACCAACCAACCCCACCCAACCAACCCAAAAACCCAACCCAACCAAACCAACTCAAACAACCAATCCCACAAAACCAACCCAACAAACTGAACCAAACCAGTTAACCAAACTGACCAATCCAACAAACTGAACCAAACCAACCAACCCAACCAAAACCCCTCAACCTAAACCTCAGAAATTACTTTTAAAAATAACAACTAAAACTGAATCACAGACTTTAATAAAAATCACAAATCTTTCAGGAAAATATAAGATAAAATCTTGGGACCCAGGGTGAAGTGAGGAGTTCTTAGATTTGACACCAAAAGCAAAAAAGGAAAATTGAACAAAATGAAAAACATTTGCTCTCTGAAGGGAGTAAAAAGACAAGCCACTGAATGGAAGAGAATATCTGCAAACCACGTTATCTAATGAAAGACATACATTGAGCGCATACAAAGGGCTCTTAAAGCTTAGTAGTAAAACTAAACAATGTAATTAGAAAATGAGCAAAAACTAGCAGTAAAGATGGCAAATGCATACCTGAAAAGAGGCTCCATCTCCTTACACCTCCATCACCCAATGCCAGCAGAGACAAAGACACGCATCATTCATGCACCACCAGCAGGTTGTAAAATAGTGCAGCCATTCTGGGAAAAGAGGTCTGCATTTATCTTATAAAACTAAATGTGCACCTACTCTACAGTCCAGCAATGGCACACTTGCAAATTTCTCTCAGAGAGGTGAAAAATAAGGCTTACTATATAGATACTCATAGCAGTTGAATTCCTGATAGTCAAAAACTGGGGAAAATTCAGATGCTTAAAGGAGTGGAATAAATACTCAGAAGTAAAAGGGAACCAGCAACAGACACACACAACTTGATGGCTCTCCAGAGAATTATGCTAGGTGAAAAAAATCTCATCCTGAATGTTATACGGTATATGATTCCATTCACGTAGCATTCTTGAAATGACAAGTTTACAAGAATGGACTATGGGTTGTCAATTTCCAGGGCGCAGGGGCAGGTGTATGAGTGGGAGGCAGGGACAGGTGTCATGAGGGAAGGCCACATAAGAGGACTCTGCTGACACAGGTGTCCTGTACCTGTCAATATCCTGGTTGTGATATCATGCCGTACTTTCCCAGGACATCCCCATTGGGGGAAACTGAGTAAAGTGTATAAGGAGACTTGATATTATTTCTCACAATTGCATGTGAGTCTACAATTATTTAAAAATTAAAAATCTAATGAAAAAAATCCAAACAGCTAACCACACGGCTTTTTTTCCAATGACCCGCTTGTTGGAGGATTATGTAATAGCTTTCCTTGTACTGATCAATCTTTATTCCTTAGATAAACTCTGTCATGCAGTATGTTCTTAACGCTCTGTTCCATTCCACCTGTTCATGTTTTTTACATTAATATTTATGAAGGAGGTTGTGCTCACGTTTTTCCTTCTGTGTGTTCTGTTAGCACTAGGAGCTACTGTTATGCTGAGTTGACACAAAGGAACTGGAGATGTATCTTTCCTACCCCTTCTCTGGACCCTTTCAGAGAACCTTAGGGTGACGTGTTTCTTGAGGGCTAGCTATATTCATCCCTGCATTTCTTGCCATTTTTGCTTTAAATGTTTCATCTTACATTACCTGGCACAGAGAATACTTGACCGATCTTCACTGCAGATTGTTCCGTTTTGTTTTCTTTTTCTTGTCATTGTTGTTATCCCCACCATCTTGCCCTCTCCTCCTCCTGGGTCCCTGGGTTTAGATTCAGCTCTCATCATGGCATCTCAGTTCAGGCTGGGATTTTAAGGCCAGGATCCTTTTCCTCCCTATTATTTGGTTAGTTTTATCTGTGTATTTTGATGATACGACAAATATTTTTTCTAGTTCTCTCATTTTATTTATCTTTTAGAAGAGATCTGGTTTACTGTGAGCTCTATGATTCATGCCTGTGTGCTCGTGTGTGTGTTATTTCTAATAGTTTGGTTACTTATTGCCTCCTTATGGTTCATGGTTACCAACAATGTTTAGTGATAGAGGAAAACCCCTATTTCTCCATGAAAAGTGTTAGCATCCCCTCTCTTCCAACCCCAGAGACCTAACTCCTGTTATCCCTTCTAGCTTCCTTCCCTCTTGTCCACTTCCAACTTGGCTTAAATCCTGTTTTTAATCTCCTGTGATTACATTGTTATGTGGGATTTCTTGTGCTTGATCTATCAGCTTTACCTCTCCCCTCCATTTCCTGATTTTGTTGTTAGACGCTCATTTCTTCATTGGCACATTTATAAGTTAGTTCTGCTCTCTAAGAAAAATTCACAGAGTTCAGGAATAGCCTGCTCTTCGATCTGGGGGATTATTGCTGATTCACTGACATTTTCCCTCATCACTTGCTGGATTACACAAAATTGTTTTCTCACACTGAGATCAGAGTGCCATTCCCCAAGCCCTTCATGTTCGAAGATGTCTATACATTTTCTTATATGTGAGCAACAATTTCTCTGGGGAGATTCTTCATAGACATGGAAGAAATTTGAAGCGAATCATCTGATGGCTAATTCACCTTTATTTTTCTTCTTCCTAGAGGCTCACAGGATTTTTTATCCTTGAAACACACTCATCTTACTGGAATCTGTTTGTTCTGTTTAAATTTTTCTTGGGGCATGGTCTGCCCCTTCAGTTACCAGATTCAAGTCTTTAATTTCTCCTTTCCTCTGCTATATCTTAGAATGGTTATCTTTTTGGCTCCATTTTTTCTATTCTCTTCTTCAGAAACATCAACTTCAGTGTGTTCTGTCCTTTTCTATCTGTCTTCTAGATCTGTTATTTTCTCTCTAATCATCTTAATATTGTTTTTTCCATTGTATTCTGCTTTTGTAGTTCTTCATTTTTTTTTATCAATATGTACCCTTGTTTTTTCTACTTTTCTTGTGGCTTTTACTTCTCTATATTTAAAAGTTTATCTTTCATTTCTTGGTCTGAACTCCAGCAGTTTATTTTTATCTCTTGTGACCTATCAGTCTTTGTATCTCGTCCTTCTGTTTTTGTTTCCAAGAGACTGTGTTTTAAATTCTCTTTGATATCAGGGAGATTTTTTTACTTAAAATTATTTTTATTTTCCTAAAGCACTTCTTTGGAAATATGTTCCCCTTGCCCTTTGATGACAATGTTCTTTGTTTCCTACATTTTTCTGAGAATGTCTATAAAGGACATGTGTGCATGTTTGGGTTGGTATTTAGATAGGAATGGGGCGCTTTCCTTTGTTGAACATCTTGCTGAAGAATACTGTGAGACATGGGCAGGATTTTTAATCCAGAGATTAGATGTTTAAATGTCCTCTGAGAGCAATCTTTTAAAAACCAGCTCTCCTGTTCACTCTACCCAGATGCTTATTTCTGCTTCTGCTCCAAGCACCTTACATCCTCCCATTCAGAGTGGACCACAGGGTCCGATCAACTCCAGGGCATCTTCTATATCTCAGACTTGGTAACTTAGCATTTATCTCTTCTGCTGACTGTGATCGGTCACCATCTCTCTCCACCCAGCTGCACCAACAGTCAGTTTCTTCTAAAAATAACACTAATTAAAGAATATTTATTGCAAGCTTGCTATGAAAGGCACTGTTCTAAGTGCTTTTCATGATTATGACATGCAGTCTTCTGTGATTTTATGTTCTTGACATCTAAGGAAACTGAGGCAGAGGGTGGAGAATCTGCCCATTGTCACAGCTCTGTGGGTCACAGATACAGGCTCAGCTGTGGGACTTCAGATGGTAACTCCAGGGGCTGTATTTGTAACATCAACTACCCATCTTCCAGTCTCTTTATACAGCCTCATTTCTCCTGCCACCCTATTGATTGGATGTGAGGGACCATAATTTAAACACTTCAGTGCCAACCCACCTCTTTTGGAGAACGACCTCTGTGATTGGTCTCAGACATCTTTTGGGAGCACCTACTCAGAGTTGCATGTTGGCTTGTTCCTGGTTTCTTCGATGGCTAGCTTTATTTTCAGGTCTGATGATGGAAGGGGTGGTCCACCTGGGTCTCCCACAAGGGAGGACCTGTTGCCCCAGCTATTGGCATGGGCAAACTCTAAGACCTCCCAGATTGCTCAAGGTCATGCATTTCCTGAGCAGCCACATCCAATATTCTCTCAAGACAGGTAAATGAAGGCCCAGACCTTGGGATCAGAGCAGGACAAAGCTGATGGGCCATGCTAGCTCTGCTCACCTTCTCCCTTTTTCCCGCAGACTTAACCAACCCCCATTCCCATGTGCCTCAGATGTGTTTCGTCTCCTGTTCCACTGTCTCTCTCACTTTTCCTTCACTGTTGGGGAGCCAGCCCCTTGGCCATGTGACTCCACTTCACTGGCTCCTTCTCTTCTTGATCTCTTGGATCTGCTTCTTCCTATCCTTTTATCATTGTTGTTGTTGTTATTATTTTTCACCCAAACTGTTTTTTTGGGGGGGCTTACCAATGGCCTTGTGTCATCATCCCACCTGGCTATTTCTTCTCATTCTCTAGGACTCTCCTGGGTCTCCATCCAGATATTCTGGGCACTGGGGGGCTTGGAACCCTTTCCATTGGCTGTGTATGACTTGCCTGCAATCCTCTCTGGTGAGCCGCACTACTGACCCGTCTGCCTCCCTAAATCTGGCCATCTTGCCATCCAACCCAAACTGTGACCAATCTGGCTTCTCTTTTCTGTTTCATTTCTTCCAAGTCCCTGCCTGGGGCCTTGAGATGAGTCTGGCCCCTGCCCGTCCTGGCGCTGTCCTCGCCTTGCTCCTGGTGAGTCAGAGCACTCAGTCATGCTGGGGGTTTTGTTACCCCATCCATTCTGCTGACACCCCTTTCTTTTCCCACAGCCACCCACTCTGGTCCGGCCCAGGTCCCACCATGACTCAGCACTTGCTGTCTGAGTTTCCCTTCCTCTCCCATTAGAGGCTCCAACACCACAGATCCAGATGGGTTCCCTAAAGCCCTGGTTGCAGCACCTCAGTAAATGCCCAGTGGTCTCCCCTGCCCCCACCCCGAGACTGGGTAAAGTCACAACTGGGCTGACTTTTGTGACCCTGGTTCTGCCTCCAGTTGTCCCTGACCTCACTTCCAACACTTCCATTCTCACTTCTTATCCTCATCGCTGGATCCACAGCCCCCACCACCTGCTGGGTCCCCTAGCCACAACATTGCCTCTCTTCTCCCCTGACAGAGGCAAGTGCCAGTCCCAAGTCTGCAGAGCTGACTGCCTTCGTAACTCATGGGCGAGATGCAAGTACCAACACGTGCCCTCCCATGGGAGGCTGGACGTTTACGACATCCTTCATGGCTATTTAAATGTTCACATGTTAGCGTCTTATCTCTCGCATAGACCACTGACATTCCATGGGTAGGGACCTGCCCTTTGCTGCTTCTCTATCCATGGAAGGCCCTCACAGGAAAGAGAAGCTGGGTGTGGCTGGTGCCTCAGCCTAGACCCAGAAGCAGGGGCTTGGGTGGAGTTCTCCAGGGGCCCTTCCCTGGGATGCTGTGTGCTAGCTACTCCCATGCTCTCTGTCCCAAACTCCTTAACACATGCTATTGTGGGCTCAGATCAAAGGAGGCATATGTAAGTCGGTGGTCTGTAAGACATGAGGTGCTGGGTAAGGATGGCAGAGGCAACCCCTCAGCTAAGCTGACTTGATGGGCCTCGAGGCAGCCAGCTGGCCGTGTCAGGGAGGAGACCTGGAGCTCCTAGGAATCACCATGGTTTAGGTCTGTGGCTTTGAACTTTGCACTAAAATAGCATCACATGAGGAACAGAAGTCAAGCATTTAAATTCATTAACATTGATGTAAGGTTCACGGTTTACTGTCGGGACTGAAGGCAGCAAACTTCTCAGTTGGGTCTACCAAGATAAGTAAGTTAGAGCTGGACTCATTTAGGGTTGTGATGGCTTTCACCCCTCTCCTGACTGACTTGAGTCTCTCCTTCATGTCCCTCCTCTGTTTCAACTGACTTCCAAGGTCCTATTCGTGCATCCCTCCTCCATATCCCCCCAGTCTGCCTCCTCTGGATGCCCAAGACGCCAGAGCTGGTCTACGGTGTTTGCCCCGTCTATACCGAGCCATGGGCCAGGTTCTAATGAGCTGAGGAACTTCTAGGGCAGGTCACAGATGGGTTTATGTGTCTAGACTGTTGCTCACCCACCCGGGGATGGGTGCTGTTCTGGTCTTGAGCCAAGCCTTTCACTTACTATTAGTTGGAGGGTAGGCATCAGTTAAATTCTCCCGTCAAGAGGAACTGACTCAGGAGCTCCAAGCCCACTGTCACACTCATAGTGGAAATCTCCAGTTTTCTTGTTATCAAAGAATCATAATTGTCAGTGCAACCCACGTAAGTCTAGGACTCCCTGTGGCACCGTCTTGGTGCAGCGTGGCAAAGATACTATGATCTTTTCTGGACACCCAGACACAATGGATCTTTAAACAATTATTTAAGGGGCACAAGAAGAGGTTTACATAGTTTATCCTACAGAAAGATTCCTAAAATCTCCTTTTTCTTCTTTTCCAAGGACTACCCCATTATGGCAGCCACTAAAAATTTCTCTCTCTCTCTCTCTGCTGTTCTCCTTTTTGGCTCCTTCCCTGGGGTTCTCAGCTCTCTCTGTCAGTTCAGGCTGCTATCACAAAAACACCACACATGGGTGGCTTATAGACAACAGAAATTTCTTCCTCACTGTTCTGAGTCTGAGAAGGTCAAGGTCAAGGTGCCAGCCCAGTTGGGCTCCACTGAGATCCCCTTTCTGGGTGGGTCTCAGGGTGCCAGCTCCTCACTGGGTCGTCCTACAACAGAAAGGTGAGGGAGCTCTGTGGGATCCCTTTTCTAAGGGCATCAGTCCCATCGTGGGGGCTCTATCCTCATGACCTCCACACTTTCAAAAGCTCCCCCTCCTACTTCCCTCGCCTTGGGGTTAGAATGGGACGACACAAACATTCAGGCCACGACTTAAACATATCCCAACCATA
This sequence comes from Neogale vison, assembly GCF_020171115.1. Lineage (NCBI taxonomy): Eukaryota > Metazoa > Chordata > Mammalia > Carnivora > Mustelidae > Neogale > Neogale vison. The sequence goes on from NC_058093.1 coordinate 46,133,327, forward strand.
CTAAGGGACTCTCATTGCAGTAGCATCTAAGACAGTCACCTTGTTCCCCTCCCTGATTGCCTTAGAGTCAGTCCCTGCACATCCAGCAGAACCTGAGGGAAGGCTAAGGAGAACAGAAATCCCTCCTTCGCTCTGAGCCATTCATTAGTGGATGCTCGTCTCCTTCGAGCTGGTATCTTTAAGACAGCTGGTGTCTGGACCTGGGCTTGGGTTTACCACAAGGACTTGCTTAGTCCTGGTGGGCATGGTTATTACCCTCACTTTACAAATGAGCCTCAGATGTGCACAGCCCACAGCAGTAGGGCTGGGGTCCCACCCCATTTCACTCACACTACCCACCTCAGCGCTACCCAACCAGCCACCAGAACACAACAAGGACACGGACAATGGTCACAGATGGCTTTGTTCCCTTTTCATTATAGGTTTTGCCATTTGGGGCGCTGGGCTCCACTGGGCTTTGTCTGGGCCGCTAGTGGGTGCATAGCTAGCTGGTCATACTGAGTGTTCCAGCCTGGCCCTGGGAGGACCCCTGGTCTGTCGCCAGAGCGCTGCTGATCCATGTTTATCCCAGGCAACCTCCCTGGAAAATGGAGCCTGTTAGAACGCCAAGAACTTCTGCCAAGCCTTGCTCTTCCTCTCCCCCTGCAGGCCTATGGCGGGTTCTGGCCACCCGTGTCCCTGCTCTGGTGACTCAAGGGCCCTCCTTGAGCCCGGGGCCAGCTCCTCCCTCCTCGGGCCTCACCTGGGAGGCCTGGAAGATGCTGAGAGCCCACCCACAAGTGCTTGTACCCTCCCCAGGTTGGGCACCCCTCAGCACTCAGGGTACTTGGTTTTGGGCCAGAAATGCCTCTGAACTGTGATGTCTGAGTCCGGGAGTATGTGGGGGTTGGCCCTCCCCACAGACGGCACCTCAGGCGGGGGCCACCTAAGGCTTGGCTGACCCGGAGCTCTCTGTGTGCTGTCCTGGCCTGGCCCCCACTTTTCGAAACCGGGACCACTGTGGACCACTTCCGGTAGAATCAAGCCCCCAAGAGGACCGTGGGGATGGATGCCTACCCACAAGAGTGACACCTCCAGGCAGGGCGGCTGCACCCATCCCAGCACAGCAGCTCTCCACGCAACCTGGCCTCGGGGGCTGGGCCGTCCAGCTCCCTGACAGAGGCCTCCATTCAGGGAAGCAGGGCTCCCAGCCCTGGGTTTGAGGTCTCCTTTCATGGCTTGTCTCAGCCCCTGTCCAAGTCCCAGCACCCCCCATTTGTAAAGTGGGGACCGTGACGCTGCCTCCAGCAGAGTGATGTCAAATGAGGAGACGCCCGAGGGTGTCCTGTAAGTCCCAGGTGTGCCCTTGTCATCCCTTCAAAGGCCGGCCCCATCCTCCCAGCCAGGGAACCAGGCCAGTGGCTGTGCTTCAGGGCCAGCTCTGCCTGAGCGTGCTGGGGTTTGCTGGGGGCTCCTGAAGCCCCAGGAATTGCCTGCAAAGCTCAGAGGCCCAGGCTTTCGGAGGTTTCTTTGGGCATGATCCATGTTTGGGAAGGCAGGGACTGCCTAACTGGGGACACGCTGTCACCACTACCCAGACCCAGGAGCCTCTCCCATGGTGGGTTCCTGCCCTTCCACTCACCTCCTCCCTCCTGCCCCCTCCCGCCACTCTCGGCTACCTCAGAGGGGAAAAGAAGCTTTTGAAGGAGGGCCAATGGGGCTGGCCTTCCAGAGAAGCTCTGGCCACCCGGAGAGCTGGAGAGCTGTGCTTTGGGTTGCTCAGGAACATGCCCTCCCACCCGGCACAGCAGGCCAGGAGCCGTCCTATCTCAGCTGCGTCTGTGCCGCTCTCCAGCCCTCTGCTCAGACGTGCCCAGGCAGGGATGCCCGGTGCGGGCTGGAAGCCGTGCTCTGCTCCCTCCCGCCCGAGCCGCTGGGCACCATGCACACGCAGGCTGGCCCACGCGCCAGCTTGTCCCCAGCCTGGTGGGCGGTGGGGGACCCCGCCTGCGCCCCTATAGCCGCAGCGTGGAGGGACTGGGACTCCACCCCTGGTTTCGAGGCTTCCCCTACTGAGTTTCCACCCTGTTTAGAAAAGCAGGGAAGGGGGAAGTGAGCAGCCCGGGGGACGGCCTGTGGTCTGTGGACTTACCTTGGTCACTCCCAGCAGGGTCCCCGCACACATGGAGACCTCTCAGGGCCTTCTGGGGTCTTCCATGCTCATTTGCGGTACTGTCTCAGGGGGTGGGATGATGGGCGGCAGCAGGACCGTCGGTTCCCGAGTGGGAGAAAAAATGGACAGCAAGAGAATTTCATTTATTAACTTTTTGAAATATGTTAACTTCTGAAATCAGTTTTGCAGAGGTGATCACCAGTTAGTAATATTAGCCAAGGGGAAACTCACTCTGGCTCTGGGGTGGGAGTGGGGGCAGACTGGAGGGGCCATGTGCCAGCCCCATGGAGGAAATGTCATCTGCCCTGGGGATCCTTGCAGTGACAGTCTCACAGATGCTTGTCAGTGTCCCCATTGTGTGGATGAGGAAACCTACCCTGGGGGGCTAACTAGAGGGCTGTCACAGGGTTCCCTGGGTGGCTGGCAAGTGGGGCTGTCACGGGGGTGTCAGCCCAGCCCTCCTGCTGGGTCCCAATGTCTGGGTGGCTGAGGCCCCTCCCCCTGACCCCCTCCAGTCCCTGACCCAACTGTGTGGGTCAGGGGTCGGTGTGTAGGGTTTTCAGGGTGCTAGAGAATTATTTAAAGTCAGGCATGTATCCACGGGGTCCGCAGAAACAGAACACTGGTATTTGTTCAGGAGAGAGAATTTCTATTTTCTTTTGGGTATGGTAAAATTAGCTTGTATGCTCCAAAAACAGTGTTGTCAATTATTGCTCAGGGCTCTTTGTCTTAAAAAAAAACAAGAAGAAGAAGAAGAAACCTTATTGTTGCCAGGTTGTTGAGACCCAGCACCCACCACCCACCAGGGTCAGTGTTAACCTCTCTGTATAAAACGGGCTCACTGCCCAGGGACACAACAGCCAAGGCAGGCTGGGGGCTGTGTGTGCTCCTGTATTTCTGGTAAAGACAATGGGACCTTTTCCCAACTCTGGGGCAGCTCTGGGAACAGGCCCTATGGGGCTGGCAAGAGAGAAGCTCTCAGATGTTGAGACTTCTCCTCCTTCAGACCCAGGGCCCTCCCTTCCTTCCCCATTCCCCCCCCCTTCCCTCCCTCCCTCCTTTCTCTCCTCCTTTCTCTCCCCCTTTCCCCTCCCCACTTCCCTCCCCTCCTTCTTTCCTCTCTTTCCCTCCCCTTCCCCTTCCCTCCCCTTTTCCCACCTCTCCCCCCTTCCATCCCCCTTCCATCCTCCCCCACCATGGCCATGGTCACTGGAGAACAGGAGGGAGGTTTTGTGGGCTCTGAGGCAGCACCCAGTGTGGGTGAGGAGCCTTGGCTGGGCCCCTGCACGGCCGTGTTATTTCATTGTTCATAACCACAGCCATCGGGACACCAAGAAGCCCACGGGCTTGGAGAGTTTCCAGCACTGGGTGTCTATTGGGGTTAAGTCATGTCTCACCAAACTCATCCAGGATGACGCCCCAGAAGAAGTCGTGGGATCGAGGTGATTGCCGAGCCCCGGAAAAATCCAGTCATGGAAGTGCCAGCACCTACAGCCTGCCCACGTCGGAACCTGGGGATGAGTTGACACAGGCCACGCGCTTAGGCAATTCCTTCCAGCCCGCTTCCAGCCCTTCGGTGGAGAAGGCGAAGTAGGGCGATGCTACTGTAGCCTAGCCTTCCACACACGCACACATACTCACACGCACACACACGCACACTCACGGTGTTCCTTCACCTGCGTGTGCACACACACCGGCACACGTGCATCCCTAGACACATTCACACACAGAGGCCCCTGCCCTCTCCCCCATGTGTTAGCACACACACAGGTACACGGGCATGCACACACACACAAGCACTCACATGGAGGTTCTCGCCCAACGAGGCAGCTCTGCAGTGTGGCCCAGGCTGAGCAGAAGCTCGTACTCTCCTCCTGAGAGTTGGCTCTGTTTTCCTGGTCCTTGGACAAAGGTTTCTCTGAAGGTGACTGGCACTTTGGCCATATGCCTGGGGGGAAGATAGGGCTTTGTAGGGAGGGGAGGTCCTCAGGTCTTCAGTGGCACAGACCAGAAACGGCAAAGCCACATGCAGTCACCCAGCGCCTTCCTCTCCCTGCCGTGTCCTCAGGGCCCTCCGTACGTGCCCTCAGCTTCCCTGGAGATGGCTGCACCCGTCCCAGTCTGTCGCCCACTCACCCACTCTGGAATGCCAGTTCCCAGACTCTGGGGAGAGGCAACGCCCACTGATGTGCTTTTCCTGGCATGGCGCTACCTTCTGAGGGGCCTCAGCCTACAAGAGTTCCTCCTGGAAGACCCCTCGGTCCCCCAGTCACCTCCCCAGCCACTCACAGCAGGCCTCAGCTGGAACCAGTCTGGCCTGAGTGTGGCGTGAGTGGGCTCCATTTCTGGTGGGACATAGGACCCCAGAGACCAGTGGGGGGGGTTTCACGTTTCACTTGCCATTTACAACCCAGCAGACAAACTGATTCACCACAAGAGGAAGAGAAGAACGTCTTGGGTGAAGGAGGCCATGGGGGCCAGAAGCTGGCAGCCTGGAACCTTCCCTTCCTTCCACTCCTTGGAGGCTCTGTTAGCATTGCTGTGGCCAGTTCTGTGGACGAAGCAAGCAGGTGGCAGTCAGTGTGGACCAGGCCTGATGGAACACGAAGGGGCACGCTCAGAAGGGCCCTGATCTGGGGTGGGGCAAGCCTGGGGGAAACCTAGGTCAGCGACCAGGGAGCATCACCAGATCTCAGAAGCAGAGCCGTAGCCATGGGAGAAGGGTGCGTGCCGGGACTGAGGCCACGACGCCACCACCAACCCTCAAGTCCATGGACAGAGCCCAGAAGAGCCGACCGCAGGCAAGGAGGAGGCAGGTGGAGAGTGGGTAGAAAGGGGCAAGTGTGGTGGGATGTGGTGCAGAGGGTGCAGGGTGGGTGGTCGGGGGCCTCTCTGAAGTGGACAGGCTGGGCAGCTGTTGGAGAGCCGATCAGCAGCACTGTGGGCTGTGGACACAGAGAGTGAGAAGTTGCTGGGCCAAGCAACGGGGGGAGGGTGGCTGGAACCGGAGCAGACAGAGCTGAGAGCTTGGGACCCGTCCTCCGTGCTGACCTCCTGGCCTGCAGCTCTCGGGATTCCTGGGCGTTTGGTCATGGGAGGTGTATTTGAAGACCAAGCGGCAGGAGGACGGAGATGCTGGGGCACCATCTCGTACCTGACAGCCCCCCTTTCAGTGGTCTTGGCTCTCCTGCCAGGGCCCAGCACCCAGGATCAGAAGGGCTGCTCTCCCCTATCCCTCTAGCCCGAGGCAGGGAACAGAGTCCCCTTGATATGAGCGCTGGATGGCACCCCAACTCCTCTAACTGGTAACAATTCCCTGTACGGGGTCCCTTCTCTGTGAAACACCTCAAGGGTTCTCCTTTCCTGCTCAGGCCTTGACTGGTGCAGTCCGGCAGGGGGTGGGTCTACTGGGCCTTGCTGGCCATGGCTGGACATCTCCCACAGAAGCCACTGCTAAGGAGAGCCCCTCCTCCCTCAGCAGGGGAGGACCCCATGGAGGGGGAGCACCAGGGCCATCTCAGCTGCTCGCTGGGCAGCACTTGGTGGAGAGACCATGCGCTCATTCCTTTATCCAACCTTCCAGTATTTACCTGCAATCTCTAATGGAAGCCCTGGGGTTCTCTCCTGCTTGCGTCCTGGCGTTCTGCAGCAAAAGAAGCAGACCCAGTTCTGGTGCCCTGCAGCTCAGGGGGGGCACATCTGCTGAGGCTGGGCTGACCCTAGCCTCTGGAGGTGTGTCAGAGCCTCCCTGCTTCGGGGGCCAGGGGCCAGCCCTGCCTCACCTCTATAGTGTCGCCCGCAACCCTCTGGTCCTCACCTACACTCAGTGTGCTTCCTGCGCCGTGTGAGCGCCTGGCTTGTGGCGCCTGATCCCCCCATCGGGAAACCAGATGTGGTGTGCACATGCCTGTGGTCTCTGTATGCAGAGGGTCCATGAGCCTGGGCCTCCTGTGGACAAGATCCCTGTTCCCAGTGGACCTCCTGCTGGGCACCACCACCCTCCCATGGGAGGCCCCCACCCACAGTGGGCTCCAGCTCCGTGCATGACACCCCACCCACGGGAGACCCCCACCCACAATGGGTTCCAGCTCCGTACACACCCAGCAGCTGTGGGCAAGAGGCTGTGAAAATATCTCTGTATTTCCAGGCATTTCTCAGGAGAAGACATTATGTTTGGGAATATTTCATTTGTGCATCCATCAAAATTAAACTGTCAGGTATTTACTAAAAACAAAACCAAACAGTAACTTCTATGGGAAAAACACCCTGCCCACTTGGCTTCCCTGAGAAAGCAGCACTGTCGCCTAGACTCTGGGGGACACAGGTGACCAGGGCCGGTGACTCAGACCCCCATGTGTGGCAGTGAGCCTCAGACCTGCCCCTGGACTCAGGGACCGCAGTGGCCTTAAAAAAATCAGTCTTCGGGGCACCTGGGTGGCTCAGTGGGTTAAAGCCTCTGCCTTCAGCTCGGGTCATGATCTCAGGGTCCTGGGATTGAGCCCCACATCAGGCTCTCTGCCCAGCAGGGAGTCTGCTTCCCCCTCTCTCTCTGCCTGCCTCTCTGCCTACTTGTGATCTCTGTCTGTCAAATAAATAAATAAAATATTATTTAAAAAATCAGTCTTCCTTAAGGGTATCCTTGATAAGCAACAAAAATCCTTCCTTGGGGGGCGCCTGGGAGGCTCTATCAGTTGAGCATCCGACTCTTGGTTGTTTCGGCTCAGGGTGTGATCTCAGGGTCATGGGACCGAGCCTCATGTCGGGCTCCACGGCGTGGAGTCGATCGGGATTCTCCCTCCCCATCTTCCTTCTGCCCCTCCCCTCCCTCTCTTTTTCTCTGAAAAAAAAAAAAAAGAAAACAAAGAAAAGAAAAGAAACCTAACTTGCATAAATCTTGATCATCTTTTAACAGTCTGTGGGACAGAATGTGGGGGACACACACAGCCTGGGGCCGCACACGGAGGGCGCCACTGGCCTGGAGAGAGAGGCCCTCACCACCTTGAGCGTGCGTGGTATTCACAGGCGGGTTTTCACACAGAACAGCCAACACCCCCGGGGGGTTTGTCCAACTTGGGTGTTGGCAGAGGTCGTCTCAAAAGCGAATGGAGGGAGCTTGTTACTGAAGCAAAACCCCGGGCGGTGTTTTGTTGTCCATCACTCAGATGAAAACCGGGGTCTTAGAAAGCACGTGTCCCGACGGCCACCCAGTCCTTTTCTGAGGGGTGGATGGCGATGTTCACGAATGAGATGCCTGAGATGTTGTGGAAAAAAATGTAGCAACACTCAGGGAGTCTGCGTAACTCCGTGAAGACTTCGTTTCCAAACGACCCGTCACGACCTGCGTGCTGCCCCGGGCGAAAGACAGACCCGAGGTGCAGGACAGGCCGACGCGTTTTCCTAGAACCACAGACGGAAAGCCCACCGACGTGTTTGCAGATTCCACGTTCCAGGGGCTTGAGAAGCCACCGCTGTCCAGTTCGGGTGTGGCATCGAAGCGGATCATCCATGGGTATCTGGAAAAGCTATTAAAGCGCTCCCCCGCCCACCGCATACCACGCTCAGCCCCGACGACAACAAATCGCAGCAGATCGAGCAGAACCCGGTCTGAGAAACACTGTCCGTCCTGCGATCACCGGTGCGACAAAGAACAGTAGAAACCGGCGCTTCCTTCCTTCCTGCTGAATTGCATAAAATACACGATTGTAATCTGAAAAATACAGTCTTTATGTTAACATGGGATGGGGCTGTCATCATTTCTACATGGATTCACGAAAATCCTGAAAACTCTGTTTTCCTTTTTCAGAAGGTAAATGCCAATGGCTGTAACCCCCATGAACACCAACTCTCTGGGGTCCTCAGTACTTTTCAGGACAGTAGGGAGTCCCAGAACCCACAGACGGGAGGGCTGCTGCCCAGCCATGCGACAGAGCGAGGGGGTCCCTTAGCCCAGAAGACGTGTGCGACCGAGGACCAGCTCCTCAACGTCCCTTGCCCACTCATTTGTTTGTTCCGCTGCCCTCTACTGAGGAGGCTCTGGTCGGAGCCAGGGTAGGGTGAAGGCCTGAGCTCACCAGAGCCTCGGCCCAGAGTGGTGTGAATCATCCTTCCCAAAAGCAGCGATCTGGGTGGGAATGAGAGAGAGTCCAGTAGAATTGCCGGGTCCCGTGGTGCCTCTCTGGATGCCGTGGGCGTGGGTCTGCCGTGGCTTCAGGACCCACGTGGGGGTGACCCTTGGGCTCATTCATCTCCCGGCCCTCTGTGTGGCAAAGCTGACCTCAGGGAGGGGAGGCCTGGTCTGTTGTTTCCATGTCCAGGTCGGAACCCGCTGCAGGAGGTGTAGACATCAGCAAGGGCCTGCTGGGCTCGTCTCGGTCATGTGGGATACGAGGGGTCTGGGCCACGCACACATAACCCCACCCACATGTGTAGTCGTCCCTTCCCACAGGCATGCACTCACCCCCCAACCTCAGAGAATAACGCCAGTTGTTTTAAACAAAACTAAACTTTCAGATGCTTTTGGCCTCTCCGTGATGTCGGTGGAGAGCTGGGCGGCAGGGTGGGGTTGGGCACGTGGTCCCCACCCCTGCCTGTCCATCTGCTCTGAGACATAAGAAACCGTGGTCTGAAGGCAACTGCTCCTAACATGTCCCTTTTGTGCAGGAAGAAAGGAGCCGTGATCGCTGTGGCAGGCTGAGGGCTCTCATGGAGGGCGAGGGCTTGGTCTCACAGGGTCAGTCGTCATCAAGGAGAGGCTCAGCCTCACTAGACTGCACTCTCCTCTCCTGTCTGGTTCCACAGGCCCGACCTCCCAGAGAGGAGGCGATCCATGACACCCCCCTCCTTTTTACACCTCCTCTTCCTTGGCGACCAGGGCTGGGCCCTCGACTGCTCCCCGGTGTCCCCCCCAGCCTGGATGTTGGTCATTCAGTTCAGAGCAGGGACTGACAGCAACCTCTCCTCCAGCCCCGCGCTCAGAGCCAGTGCCTAGGGAGCTGGAATAGTCACGGGTCCGGCCCCACGCTCCCTCTGGGAAGTAGGTTTGAGCTCTGCTCCTGCACACAACGGGGACCTGGGATGGTCATAGGGTCCCCACACCTCCTCCAGAAAGTCTTTGCTCCCCATGCACCCCCAGTTTCATTGCTGCCTCCCGCTCTAGAGCTGGGACCTGGTCTGCTCTTTCCAGAACCGCACCCAGGTGTGGAGGCTCCCCATCACTGCTGGGGCATCTCCCAGAGGGAAATGGTCCTCGGGATGGCAGAGCCCATCTCCTGTTTCCCATCACCACTGCTTGGTCTCCCCATGGCCTGTTATGTCCTCAGCCTGACCAGCCACCTGTCGGCCCAGCACATCTCCGGTCTGCCAGGACCTCCGTCAGACAGGTCCGCACAGCCATGTTTCTGCCTGGCCACACAGGCCTTTCATAAGGACTTCTGATGGAAATATCTGGAGGCTCTTTGAGTCCTCCTAGGGAGAGGAGCAGGTCCAATGCCGTGCTCTCTGCGCGCCTCTCTGAGCAGGATCTCCCTCTGCCCCCTGCAGGCCCATTCACCCTCCCGGGACCTGGCCCCCTCCCGAAGCGCAGGGGACTCTGTGCGGGACAGGGGCTCCCCATGGCAAGAGCACCAGGGATTAACAAGAACTATCTATCCAATTATTTGTCTAACAAATGAGCTTAGCTCGTCGTAAAAAAACAGAATTAATTTTATTTATCGGGTGCATGAACGTCGAAGCAGGCCAACTTTAAATGTGTGTAATATGTACGGTGACTATTTCTAGCACAATAAAGCCAATTATTTTTAAAAATAAAGTCTAGTACTGGTAAGAGCATATCTATAGCAACGTTGGTAGTTCTCCTTGCCTATTTTTGAAATGTGCAATGAAAAGTCAAAACTATGCAAATGGCTCTCCGTGCACTTTCATAATAATATGCTAAGTACTCAGAGGCATTAACTTTCGGGGCTTGAAGCTCCTTGCCATTTTCTGTGGCCTCTGGTGGGAGGACAGGTCTGGCTTGTGGTCCCTGTGGGCTCCACAGACCCAGGGTGCATGCAGGTGGAGGGGAGAGAGCAGAGGCACCTTTCTGGTGGAGCTGACCCTCTGTGTCACTCTACTCCCCCTCTCTCACCTGTGTGGCTGGCCACTGAACAAGGCTTCTGGGTGTCCCTCCCTGCATTGGCCACTCACCCAGATTGGTCTCCAGTTCCGTCCCCATGTCTGCCTCCAGAATCCCCTTTCAAAACACCAGGTCAGGCCTCTCTGTGCCTAACACCTGCCCACTCCGCCCCAGACCCCAGCAAGTAACACCCTGTTTTCCTTGGACACCTGGTTCTGGTCCCCATCTGTGTGGTCCCCCATGGGCATGGCCTCTCAGGAGGGGCCCTGCTCTAGGTCTGTCCATGGAAGGTTCTGGGTCTCGCATGCTTGTAAGTTTTTATTGTAGGGCAGATAGTGTGTGCAGAAAACTGATAGTCTAAAGTTGACGCATTTCTTCCCTGAGGATGCCCACACTCCCTTCCCCCTGCCACTGGCCCCATGGACCCTTGTGTTCAGATGGGGGCTTGTCTCCCTCCGCCTTCGCCCTGTTAGGACCTGGACTGTTTCAGAACCGGGATGCAGGTTGGAGGGATGATGCCTGTATTCGTGTGTGTTCTCCAGAGAAACAGAACCAACAGGACATAAAAGGAGATTTTATTTTGAGGAATTCTTCAGCAATGAGCCAAAAAGAGAAGGGGCGGATTCCTCCTGTCTCTGCCTTTTTGTTCTGTGCCAGCCCTCCAAGTGTTGGAGAGGGCATCCCCCCACCGAGGAGGCCATCTGCTGCACCGAATCTGCCAGGTCAGATGCCAACCTCACACAGAAACGCCCCCAGACACAAAGTGTCATCAGATAGCTGGGCTCTCTGGGATCCGGTGCGGCTCGCACAGAGACCTGGCCGTGACCACACCGACCGCCGGCCTCCACGCCTCCCCCTCTGGCCCAGGCCAGACACGCCCCCTCCTGCACGTGCCACGGAGCAAGGAGCCGACACAGAACCCGCTACACAGTTGGGTCTCCCCCACATTAATCTCTCGTGCCCACCATCTGATGTTCACAATATCCCCAGGATGTTCCCTTAGCCAAGTCCCTCTGCCCAGGCTCAGAAATGCACCCAGGAAAGGAAAGAGTCCATCTGGGCTGCTCACCCGGGAGGGGCTGTGCCTGCTCTGGGATTGAAGGTGCCCGGTCCTTCTTTCCGTGGCTGTCCAGTGTTTTTGCTGCTGCAACTTTTATTCCCGATGGGCTGCTGATTCCCACTTTAAAGTATCACGTGGAGACTGAGGCCCCTTGCGATGGCTGCAGACGGAGAGCTGTGGCCCAGAGACTCCTCTGCCAGCATCCTGCATCCCACCCCCCCCACCCTGCCAGGACCTGCTCCTTTTCCTCTCTGGGCGGCAATCTCTCCCTCCACGCCCCCACCCCGGGGCCTAGGTACTGAGGCTTTGTTGTGTTCCTTCCTAATGGGTCCACCCACGTCCCTCCACGTTTCGGTGCGTCTGGGAGCCTGCACGTAGTTGCAGAAGTGGGACTAAGCTATCCTGGTGGCCCATAGCATCAATACCCAGAGTCGCGGCCGAGACCGGACTTGCCCCCTCTCATCGGCCTCCTCCCAGGAAACCCTCTCCTCCATGTAAGAAGAGAGATGCTCCTAACGGGAGAGTAAGCAGTAATAAAACCCTCCTAAGACACTGGGAGCGATCTTGTTTTACCAGCTGCCCCAGGATTTCTCTCTGTGGCTGTTCTTCCCAGGCCAGACCCCCACCCAGGACTGGATTTCCTGTGTTGTCCTGCCCTGTTCTCAGGAATATTTGCTCAGCCATCCTGTCTTCCCTGAACATGACTGCCCAGGACAGGGCAGGTGACCATTCACAGGATGACCCCAGGGTGGGCGCAGGTGAGGCTGTGGACAGGGTTGTGTGCAGGTCCACTCAGAGCTGAGATGGTGCCCCAGGGTGGGCACAGCTTCCCTGCAGAGGTGAGGTCATGCCCCAGGGCTGGGTGCAAATCCCTGCAGAGGGGAGGTTGTGGCCCAAGGGTGGGTGCAGGACCCTCGCAGAAGTGAAGTTGTAGAAAGGGCTGGGTGCAGGACCCCGCAGAGGTGAGGTCGTGGCCCCAGGGTTGGGTGCAGATCCCCGCAGAGGTGAGGTCATGCCTCAGGGCTGGGCACAGGTCCTCACAGAGGTGAGGCCATGGACAGCTCTGCATGCGGGTTGGAAGCCCAAGGTCCGCTGCTCGCTCCCCTGGCCAGCTGTGGCCCCCTGGCTTTTCCAATCAGCGACATCCTGTGACATCCCACGTTGGGCGGGATGAGCGCTAGTGAGGCCTGGCTCCCATCAGCACTCACCGGGCAGCCGCAGCTGTCAGAGCCTCTGGTCTGAGTCCTTACAGCCAGGGTGGTGACCCACTGGTGCTTCTGAGACTCCGCGATTCGGTCCATGTTTGTTGGTTCGTGTTTCTCTGCAAGGAGAGCCTTCCCTTTCCCTCCTCATTTATTCCTTTGTTTTTGTAGCAGCAGAAACTCAGGGCTCCTGCCCTATTCTATGGGTTACAACCAGTTACTATTTATGTCAATGCTCAAAGGGCCCCACATTTGACAGTGGAGGGGCCATAACAGAAACATCCCAGGGGACACCTGCTTGGGCCACTTATGTCTCAGAGATCACGGGACAATCGGGTGGGCCGGGCAGTGATGGTGCCCTCAGCTGCCTGGGTCAGATGATCCGTGGCTGCCTCCCACCGGCCTGGAGGCTGAGCCGGGTAGACAGGATGCATGCGTCCCCACCCCCAAGCCTGGCTGCTGGGTGCCGGCAAGATTCGTCCCCCCAGACCTGCAGCACCTCCAGGACCCCTCAGCCAGGAGGGACCCTTGTTCTCTGGCCGTCCACCGCTCCGGATAGAGTCACCTTGCACCTGCCTGCTCCTGCGTTCCTGGACGCTGCAAACAGACACAGGCTGTTTGGGAAAGCACTTGGCAGCACATAACACGAATCGTAAAATTGTTTGCTCCATTTGACCTCGCGGTGACATTTCTGGGAAATCGTTCTAAAAGAAAATTCCAAAAATGGACAAAAGCCTATGCATGAAGAGGTTTATGACAGAATTATACAACTCACAAAGTAAATTGGATGCCTGTCGGTCCGGGAATGGGGAGGTAATTTATGGCATGCTGAATGGATTGAAGATTATATTGCCTCTAATATAATTCTCAAGACTATTAAGTAACAAGACAAATGTGCGATGTATTATTGAAAAGGAAAATGCAGAGTTCAAACCCTTGTGTGTCCATTGCTTAGGATTACGGATAATAACGTCCACAATATGATCCACAATAATGCAGGTAAAAGGTTGTCCTGTTCCCAAATAGCTGACTTGAGGGTTCCTCCCAGGGGGTGCTGGGGGGTGTCTGTCTGAGTTCTGTGTGCACCTGGGGAGGAGGGGCTCAGGCCGGGGGTCTTCATCTAATGCCGCCCTGACGGTTGTGCCAGTGTGAGCATCCCACAGATAGACATGGTCCCCCTAAACCGGGCAAGGCTGGGAGGCATAGAGAAGTCAGAGTGTGCTGCCTCAGACCCTGTCTGGGCCCGACGTAAGTGGCCTCCAAGCAAATCCTGGTGTCTGGGGGTGTGATGCGGGCGTCCCGGTATCTGGGTGAAAATTAAATTCCCTTACTATTTACAAGCCCCCTGATAGATCCCTCAAATATGTGGGGCACGACCTTCCTCAAGGCACTCGTGGCTGCCTTAGTCCCTTAATGTTTATGTTTTAATAAAAACCAAACGTAACCTTATCTTAACAGCAGCTAGCTCCTCAAGGTCCTGAAAGCCTTGCTTTCAAATTCCTTAGAGACTTTATCTCTAGTCCCATTCCCTCCACAAACTTAAAAGCATATAATCAGTCACTCCTCACAACCCCGGGGAAGGAACTTTTTTCTGCCCACGGGTCCTGTCCCCGCGCTTTAGTAAAATCATCTTTTTGCACCAAAGACGTCTCAAGAATTCTTTCTTGGCCGTTGGCTCTGGATCCCGTTCTCACCAACATTCCAAAAACTACATCAGCGTGTCCCCCGGCGTCTGGGCAGGGTGGGGCGGGGGTGGGGGGTAGCGTGAGGGGATGGGGAGCGTGCACGGCCCTGGGGTCTGCTGGGATTGTGGGGGTGACCGTGTGTGCCAGTGTCTAGACAGGGGGGAGACGCATGCGTCCTGGTCTGGGCGGGGGTTGTGGGGAGGGATGCATGGGTTGTCTCTGTGTCTGCTTGGCCTCTAGAGGGAAAGCAGTCTCCCTTGGGTGTCCCAGGTTGGAAAATAAGGGAGCAGCTGGCCTTGGCACCCACCCCCCGCTCCTGGGGTCTCCAGAGGAAAGAGGCCACTAGGAAGGTCAGCCCCCACCCAGGTTGCTCCTGCAAAATGAACACATATGTAAATGTAGGTCATGTTATTTACATATGTGAATAACAGAAAAGTATTGGGGCTACTTTAAGAATTTGTGAAATGATAAGGAAACAGATAAAAACCACACGATGCCGTCCCAGTGGAACAGAGCTTATGGCCTTCCATGGTGCCTTGGTGTGACTCTCCAGTAAACAGCCTACTGTATCCGCTTTTACTGGTCAACATTTTTAGCGTCGTTTTTTTGGATTATTTTTCTTCAGCAGAAAAAAAAAATTTTTTTAAATGTGCAGATGCCAAGACTCGTCTTTCCACCTTATGGGGCCTCGCGTTCCTGCAAGGGGTACACGCAAGTCGATCCCGAGGATGCGGGGGCAGGATGGAGCCGGGATGGCCGGGGTCCTGGGCCCACGTGTCCACACCATGGTGGACAGCGATGCCCTTAGTTTTCCCCCTGGGGAAGGGGACAAGCCGGTGACAGTCCTGGGGGCCCCGGCACCCTAGAGAAGGACCTGCAGAGATCAGTCTTCCCACTGCTGCGTTGTTAGTGGGCTGCCTTGTCTGCCCTCTCTGGGGTCATGTGGATCCTACCCAATGTTCTCAGAATAAAATGAGATCCTTGCTTGTTCCAAGTGTCCGGGTCAGTGCTCAGTCAACCCCTCTGGCCTCCAGGGGTGAAGACAAGTATCCCTTCTTACCGGGGTACATGACGGGCTTTGCCCCCAGATGCTGGGCCTGGCACCCAAGGCACTGAGGTTCAGGATGGGGGAGGGAGGTTTCCCTGAGCTGTCGGAGCCTCCAGGCCCTGAGCGGCGGCCAGGGAAGTTATCTGAGCGGGCCATCAGCAATGGCTCAAATGCACGCAGCCTCCTCCCCAGAGGAAGTGATCTGCAGTGACCTTCATGCCAGCTGAGCTGTAAACCACTCCGAGGGGAGGGGGGTCCTGGGATGACTGGGAAGATGAAGGGGGCAGGAGCAGCAGGAATGTGTAGTGTGGGAGCGAGGCTGCGGCCAGTCAGACCTGCTTCTGGTCACCATAGTCAGGGCGGTAGAGGGACAGAACGGACAGGCGGGAGGGTCAGGGGAGACAGGGTGAAGCCTCACAGGGCAGTGCCCCAGGGCTGGACAAGCTCTTCCACTGTTACGCAAGCCTCCCCTGACTGTGCAGTCTCCCTGATGATGACTGGGCTCCCAGTGAAGTGACCTGCAAGGGACCAGGGACAGGCCCTATACCTGTCACCCACCATGGGCCAGGCCTGTGGACTGCTCCCATGCACCTGCGGGATGCCCACAGCCAGCTGCGTGCAGGGCGGCTTCTGGGGGAAAGCCTGCTCCTCCTGGAGAGAGGAGGGACACCCTGTTCCATCCATGTCCTCGCAGGAGAGAACGTCCAGCCTCTGAGTCTGACCCCTTCTGGGACATGGTGAGAGAGCTGGGTGTCACAAGACCATTTCAATGGCCTCGTCTGCAGGCCGGCACACAGCACAGCTCCCGTGTTGGGAGAGGCCCTGGTGGGGCTGCGTCCCATTGTCTGGGACAGCTGCCTTCTGCTGTTCTGCTATTTACTTCCCACTAATTCAAACCCTGGGCATCCAAAGCTCACCCCCCATGAATACACAAGGCCCAGCACTAAGGGGTCAAGTCTTGGAAAGGAAGGGGACACAACTCCTGCCCACCCGAGCAGTCTACAAGGAGGAGGTAAGGGCCAGCACCTACGGCCCGTGGCTTCAATGGGCATGCGGTGTGTCCTTAGGGAACGTCCCTGCATTTGGTCAATGCCAGCAAAGCCCTAGCCTAACATCTGCCCGATGTGCTAGGACACCCTCCTGTCCCCAACAAGCAGGGGCAGCTGTTCTCACAAGGCACGCCGAGCAGAGCAGAGATGCTGCGTGCCTGAGAGCTGCGGAATCCAAGGACACGAGATCCTAGCCTCCCAAACCAGACACCCCACCACACTCAGGACGCTAGTTAGCTTGGCTCCCAGGCGTGCAGAACCTTCTCATTTTGTTATCAGCTTTAGCGAGATGTAATGAACTCACAGATATTCACCCATTTAAAGTACGCGCTTCAACGACCTTCCATGTATTTATAGTTGGGGGGCCATGGCCACTGTCAAAGCTGGAACATTTTCACCACCTCCAGAGGAAACGCTGCCTCCCTTCAGCGTCACTGCCAGTGTCGCATCCTCTCCCCCGAGTCCTGGGCAGACACCAGTCCACGTTTGGTCCCACCGCGTGTGATTCCTCTACAAGCTCACGTACGTGGAATCATGTACCCGTGGTCTTTCGTGGCCGACTTCTCCCAGCCAACCATTTCCAAGGCTCGTCTGCACGGTGGCCCGAGTTGAGGCTTTGCCAGTAGCATCCCACTGTGTGGATGGACCACATTCCCTCTGTCCTCCATCAGCGTTTCCACTTTCCAGCTGCGGGGAGCCCCACGGCCGTGCACCTCCGCATGCCAGGGTTTGCAGGGACCTACATCTCCATCTGTCTGGGGTGCGCCGCTGGGAGGGGAATCGCTGGGTCATGTGGGAACGCCACGGTTAACTTTCCTCGGGGCCGCCACACTGTTCCCCAGAGCAGCTGTGCCGCTCTCCCCCGCCTGCCGTGCGGGAGAGCTGCCGTTTCCGCACAGCCTCGCTGGCCCATTATCTGTCTCTGATTAGAACCGTCCTCACGCCTGTGAAGTGGCGTCTCATTGTGGCTTTGATTTGCATTTCCCTGATGGCTAATGATGCTGAGCCTCCCTTCCTGTGCTTACCGGCCATCTGCGGAGCTTCTCTGGGGACGGATATAGCCTCTTGCCTTGACAAGCGCTTGCACACTTCCTGTCTGGTGTGCGCCATGCGTTGATGGGTTTATTTTGGAGCTGGTAGTACTTTCTTCTCTGCACCCCCCCTCCCCTTAGGGGAATAGCTTCCCAGTCCCTCCCCCTTCTCCTGCTCTGTGGCACCGGAGCGTTCCCCTCTTCTGCCCCACCTGCCTGGGCAATTGTGGCCACTGGCCAAGGGTGTGATGATCCAGAAGGCTGGCTGGAGTGAGCGGGGATGCTGGAAGCATCGAGATGGCCATCGGTGCTCTGGGCGGCTCTGCAGCAGGTTTGGGGCAAACAGCTTCCCTGCAGTGAGAAGCAGCCACAAAGGGCAGTAGGAGACCAGCACCCGGACCCCATGGGCACTTCAGGACCTCCCAGCACACAATGGGGACTGTTCCTTGGGCTGGGGGTGACCACCCCAGGCCTATGTGACTCTGCGTGGATTTCCTGAATTTGTGACCCAAGAGAGAAGGCAGACCCCTGCCACTTCCTCTCAGGGGTAGGAGGGGTGAGGTGAACCCACAGATGAGCCTCCTTGGGTCGGAGGAACTCCATACCAGCCTAGATCATGCTTGTTTATCCTTGGTCCTCACCTGCCGTGGGCCACTCAAGGGACCCGTGCCCAGACGAGGTCTCCGTTCTGACATGGTGCCGGGCCTCAGACAGCCCAGCCAGAGGCATGTCCCAGTCACGGAGGTCCCCTAGCAATCCCTGGGCAGGACAGATTCCCGTGGATTTGTGGAATACAGTGTCGTGAAGGTCACGAAGGAGGCCAAGTCTGCACACAAGAGCTGTTTCCCCTGGGCCAGCGAGCAACTCTTCAGTGAAAAGTCTAAAAATCCTGCATGGGCTGAGGAGGGGAGACCTGGAGTTTTCTGGTAGCTGGGGCTGAGCACAAGGTGAGCAAGGCTTAGCAGGGATCCATCCTGGCATCAGAGAGTGGGGCCCAAGGCCCAAGGCTGCGGAGCTGTGTCCTGTCACGGTGGTAGGCCTGGTGCCCCTCCGTCCTGGCGCACCCTGCACACCCTGCACAGCTGAACAGACCTAGGAAATAGGTCAGAAAGGCCTTTCCCATGTGGAATAACTTTATTTGATTTTAATAGGAATGAAATGCCGGGCCTTGGCCAAGGCCAAGGTCTAACACTGGTGGGGAAGGGCGTGTGGCTTGGCAAATCCCTATGCACCTCAATTCCCTGAACTCCTAAACCCATGCCGGCTCCTCAAAGAAAAAGTTAATACAGATGCTATGCACGACTCCCACTTGCCCCATTAACCTTTCAGTCTTCGAAAACCAGAAAGCACGGTGAGTGCGGACTCTCGCTCTTGGCCCTGGGGTGTCTCCTCGACAGCTGAGGGAAGTTTCTGGACACGCGCTGGTCCATATGGCTCTGGCATGGTGCCCAGACTGGAGCCAGGCCTTCCACCCTGGTCAGGGTGGTGGGGATGGTCGTCCACTGCCCCTGCTCACCTGGGCCCGTCTGGGGCAAAATCTTCAGGGTCTGGTGTTTGGTGACAGTGCCGTGCGCTCTGTCAGGCACAGCCACGGGCCGGGGGGCCCAGCACCAGCCATGACCACCCAGGGAAGACCTGGGACCTGCTGATGGGTCCAGACCCTTTCAGCCTCGCTCCTCCTGCTCCCCCTTAGGGCCCTGAGGACTCTCCGTGGCAACGGGGTGAGATCTCCTTATTTTCTCTATCATCTTTTAAATAAACAATGTATTTTGAGTCACATGCCGTTGTGAGAAGCAACAGCCTGGGCCCTTCACCCGGTCTCCCCCCAAGCAGCGTCCCGGCCATGTAGGGCCCTTTCATGGGTGTGTACTTAGTGCCCCACGAGTTAGTGACGCACGGGCGTCCGAACGCAGCGCCGCCGGGAGGACCCTGGTTGGCTGCACGGCGGGGTCCTTGTGCCCCTCAGGCCCCCTTCCCAGCCGCAGCAGGCCTCCTGCTCCGGCCCACGGACACTGCTGGTCAGCACTGGCTTTGGTCTCACGTGTCACCGGTGATCACCCGTGGTGTGATGTGAGCAGGTCTCCTTTCGGCCGTGCGGTGGTTCTCCGAATCCTCACCGCGACCTGTCACCTGCCCGGGCGTATCCTGGGGATTTCCAGTTTGGGGCTGTTTGAAATAAATCCTTCATGTACAGGCTTCTGTGTGGGCGTAAGTACTCTTTTCTGTGGGATAAAGGCCCCAAAGTGTCACGGGCTAGGGACACATTGGGTTCGGTAGGAAACCACCATATTCCTTCCCAGAATAGCTGTACCGACCGACATCGGCCATCAGCATGTGCCGGGAGGGGTCCCTACGTCCTGCCGGCATCTGCTGTCAGGTGAGCAGTCATCCACCTTCTTTGCGGGGAAGAGATACCAGAGTCCCTGGAAACACCCGGCACATGCCAGGGACCTTTCATGAGGAAGGCTTCTGGCAGGTACGCGGGCCCCAGGCTCTGCTCCTCCGTGAGCCACAGGCCCTTTGCTTGATGCCAGGTCTTACATCCCAAAGGAGGGCCTGGGACAGGGTCTGTTTGCTGGCGTTTGGCGAGGACGGCACAGCCTGCCACAGAGATACCCCACGAAACCGCTGCTGGCTTGTGCTTCTGCTCCACACACCTTTTGTTCCTGGGCCTGAAACACTGCCCCCGACCCTGCTGCCGTGCCCTCCTGGCTTCCAGCACCCGGAGACCCTCCCTGCCAGAGGCCTTTCCCGCCCACGCCCACCGGGCCGCGGCCATTCCCAACCTCCCTCCTCACACCCGTCCTTACACTGCTTTATTCTCTGCTTAGTATCGGATTTGTTTCCCTGGTGGAGTGAATTCCGTGAGGAGGGAGATAAGCGGCCACGTGGGGTCGAGGCTGGGCTTCTTGAGGGCATCTCGGGGGCATCTCCGAACCCACCCAGCTCCTGGGAAGACTTCCCTGGGGGCCAGGACCCCGCCTTTTTCTTTCCCCCTCACTGTCTACTTGCGATGCCGTTGTTAGATACGGCTGCATTTCCAACCACAATGTCCTAAATAAAAAACAGTATCAGGTTTTTTTTTTTCTTTACCAGAAGTAAAACTTGCCATCTAACACGGCCCTCCAAAGCCATAGCTGAGGGCCTATTTCCACACCCTCATGCTCAGGACCTGTTTCTAGAAAGCAGGTCCCCTTCATTGTGTGGGGATATTTGTCCGCAAGGCCTTGCGTTGGCAATTGCAAGACCTCCGACATATAAATGTGCTCGCGTCCAGATGTCAGCAACTGTGTGGTCTCAGAAGTCACCAAGGACCTCAAGAAGCTTTCATCCACGTGGCCTGTATCTGTCACTATCTACCGTATTAACGATTAAAACTAAGCAGTTAGGGTATTTACTTATTCACCGAAAATAAGCATTAAAAAAAACTATCATATGTTAACATAACTAACATGAGAACAAATATATTTCCATTAAAAATATTCGTGGGAACCGTGGTACTAGTTTATAACTTTGCAAACCTCCGTGTCACTAGACAGCCCAGGTCCTCACGTTGGTTTCTGTAATCACCAGCCGAATATGCTGTTTTCGTTGAAGTGCCCATTGAGATCCTGGCAGAGGGCTGTGCGAAAATAAAGCGTTTCTTGTGTGTGTGTGTTTTTTTTTCCGGTAATCATGGAGACCCTTATTCCACACTGCCGTGGACCAGACAGGTGGTTTCTGGAGGGCTTGCTGCAGTGGGGATCTGAAACCCTGCCAGCAACTTTCCCGTCTCTGTTACGTCCACATGCACTAGGTAAGACATGACTTTGTAACACGATGTCTTGGTCATTTGGGAAATACTGGTTCACCGGGTCACGTGGAGTTTCAAAGGACGACACGTTTTATGATCCGACTTCTGAAAATCCCTGTCGCCATCGTCACCCTGTCTTTGGGTCTTTACGTAATGGGAGGCTCTGAAGCTTTCCATGGTGGACACACGTCTTCCACAATTCTAATTTTCCCTTGAAAGGTCGCGTTTTATTAGCAATAGAATGAGTTGTTTTCTTTGAAACACCAGGTCTCTTCGTTCATTTTCTAGACATTACCTGCAAAAATAAAACCTGAATAGCTGGGGGGCCTGGGTGGCTCAGTGGGTTAAGCCTCTGCCTTCGGCTCAGGTCATGATCTCAGGGTCCTGGGATCGAGCCCCACATCGGGCTCCTTGTTCGGCAGGGAGCCTCCTTCTCCCTCTGCCTCTGCCTGCCTCTCTGCCTGCCGGTGTGCTCGCTCTCTCTCTCTCTCTCTCTCTCTCTCTGACAAAAAAATAAATTAAAAAAAAAAAACCTGAATAGTTTATCGGTAAATCATTCTTCTGGGGAACAACGTGCTCCAGGAAGGGGTTTCCTTTCCCCTCAGACACCTCTGTGTCTCAGCCTTTCACCCAAGCCCTCCATGGGCACTTGCCACGTTGTGAGAAGATTACAAATCTCCTCAGGCATGGAGATTTAATAAAATCGATCATTTTTCCACGTTGCCTGAGTGCCTGGTGGTGAGGTGGGCAGGGGCAGCTTCATCGGCACTGTGGCCTTGACCAGGGTATGTCCTCGGCCTCACCCGCCTGTGGTCTCACCTGCCTGTGGCCTCACTTGCCCATGACCTCACCCTTCCGTGGCCTTACCTGCCATGGTCTCACTTGCTGTGGTCGCACCCGCCTGTGGCCTCACCCTTCCATGGCCTCACCTTCCCCACCATGGTCTATATCCCTGTGGCCTCACCCTTCCACAGCCTCACCCTCTCCTGCATGGGCTCACTTGCTCGTGGCCTCCCCATTCCATGGCCTCACCTGCCGTGGTCTCACTTGCTCGTGGCCTCACCCACCTGTGGCCTTGCACTATCAGGTCAAACGCACACCCGTGACAAAGGAGTAAATTCCCAGCTCTGCCCTCATAGCGCCCCGAGGCCCTGGTGCACTCTCAGAAATACCTCTTTAGCCATAAAGCCAGAGCGGGAAGCCCCATCTCTCACCCTCCCCACCTGCCGAATGCAAGGGATGTGCCTACAGCACACATTGGAGGGAAGCTTAGTAGGCTTCGAGCCAGATCCTTCCCACCAAACCCTAAAACTCATGATTCTTCACATTAACATCACTGTTCTAGTGAACACCACTATCTGTGCAGAGTTTCAAAAGTATTTAGTCACTTGGGGCACCTGGGGGGCACATTCGGTTGAGTATCTGACGATTTTGGGTCAGGTCCTGATCTCAGGGTTGTGAGATCGAGCCTCACGTCGGGATCCCTGCTCAGCGCTGAGTCTGCTGGAGAGCCTCTCCTCCCCCACTCCAACCCCCACTTGTGCACACTTGCTCTCTCTTAAAAAAAAAAAAAAAAAAAAAAAAACTTTGCAAAGTATTTGAAGTACTAAAGCTTATGCCAAGTGTCAGACTTAGGATGTGAAGAATAATATGATATTTGCTCACGACCCCAGCAATCAGCTCATGAAATGAAACGTTAAATATAGAGTTAAATAGCCAGCCTAACCCTCCCCGACCCTACTCTTCCTCAGCGTCCTCCAGGAGAGGACAGTCACTGGACGTGTCTTCACCATGAACCCGAACACACTCTTAGCACCTACGTCTGCGTCCCTAAGGGAAATGTAGTTTTGGAGGGAGCAAACTGTTCCGTGCCTGGAAGCTTCTCCAGTCACTCATACAACAGCGTATTGATAATACAATAGGATTACATGTAATAATATTATAATGCTTTATTATAATCATCAATATCATTGCAATATAAAATGTAATAAAAACTACATATGTTAGAATAAATTATTATGATGATAATTATATTAATATATCCTATCTTCTGGCTGTCTCTGTGGCGTGATCCCATCATCGGGGACCTGCAGGCTCAGATTCACTAGGTCTTGGCCCTTGGCTGTCTGGGGTGCGGAGTCACATCAGTTCACAGGTGCAAACAGAAGTTCCCCAGGGATTCTCTGTTTTGGACATCCTCTGCAGCATCTGGAATAAGGAGGCTTATAAAATGTTGTGGATCTTGTGGTGTAGAATGGAATTCTATTGTACTATAATTTTTTTTTAATATTAGTGAGGTTGTGTTTTCAAATCTATCCATATCTAAGTGATTATCACCGCAATTCTTTTAATATTTTTGTATTGTTTATTATTTAATAATGTTTTGTAGGGTTGGTTATTTGTTTTTTTTTTTTTTTTTGAACGGGAGAGAGTTTCGATGTAGGCTTGATCTCACAACCCTGAGATAATGACCTGAGCTGAAATCAAGAGTCAGATGCTCAACTGACTGAGCCATCTAGGCACCCCAGGAATTCTTGACGTCCACTGGATTTTAACAACAACCCTTTAGTTGTTTCTGTGGTATAGACACATACAGGTGTTTTCTTTCTTTCTTTTTTTTTTTTAAAGGTTTTTTTTATTTATTTGTCAGAGAGAGAGGGAGAGAGAGCATGAGCACAGGCAGACAGAGGCAGAGGGAGAAGCAGGCTCCCTGCCGAGCAAGGAGCCCGATGTGGGACTCGATCCCAGAACACTGGGATCATGACCTGAGCCGAAGGCAGCTGCTTAACCAACTGAGCCACCCAGGCGTCCCTACAGGTGTTTTCTTAGCGTTGCGATGAAACCCTTCAATGTAGTTTGTACTTTTAATACAATCAAACTGATATTTGTCCTTTATGGCTTGTGTTTTTTAGGACTTCCTTAATAAGTCCTTCCCAGACAAAACACCTCCGTACATTTTCTTATAAAACTTCTAAAGGTTTGTTCTCCACAATTAAGTTGGATCCAGGATCTACTTGGATTTTATCCTTTGGGCACAATGTGAGTCAGGATCTGGTTTTATATGATTTTTCTCCACATGGACAGCAAATTCCCAGCATTTATTGAATGTAATTATTGAATATTGAATATAAATTCCCAGGATTTATTGAATCCTTTCCCCACTGATGACAGGGGTGCTGCCTCCCCTGTGTCAGGTTTCACAAGGTTGGAGAATCTTTCTGAAAAGAACGTGCATTCCTTCACTCCTGGGTGGAGCGCTGAGGGAGTTTCGTGGGGCAGGTTGCTGGACAGCGTTGCTGAGCTCCCTGCCCCTCCCCCTGATATTCTGTCCATCGTCCACCTGTTCCGAGAGGCGCACTGCCATCTCCAATGATATTTATGGATTTGCTTACTTGGCCTTTTAATTGTTCCAGTTTTGCTTTGTGTATTTCGACGGTTGTATCCTCTGGATGAATTAACCCTTTTATCCTGATAGGATGTTTCTCTGTATTCCTGTTGACGTTCTTCGTCCCGAAGTCTGCTTTGTCTGATGTTAATAGACTCATGGGTTTTCATACAATTAGCCTTCACACAGCGTATCTTTTCAGACCTTTTTGCTTTTGTTCTATTTATGTCTTTATAGGAGAAGCGCATTTCTTGTAGACAACTTACAGTGAATCTTGTTCTTTGATCCAATCTGAGAGTTTTGCCTTTTATTTCAAGTGCTTAAATGATTTATAGTCATCCTAATTATTAAATTTAATCCTGCCTGTGGTGGAACTCTCATAACACATTGTTTTCGTTGGATGGTTAATTCTTCTAAAAGAATTTAAAACACAAGCATCTCCTATTTATCTGCAAAGTTGCCATTTCTGAGGCTTGTCATCCCCGTGGGGACCCAAGTGTTATGCTGACTTCTGGCCTCCGACAGATTCGCCCACTGGCTTGTGTCATTGTGCCTTTGCGATGACATTTGTGCACGGGCACTGCCCTCATGTTACAGAGGTGACGGCTGTAGGCATTCCCCGGTCTCTAGAAAGCAGATTAAGGACCGGAGCCCAGCTCTGTTTGCCAAGCGATCAGTGCTTGCCTGGGGGAGCTGGAGCCATAGGCAGTGACACTCAAATGGTCCAAAAGGAGGAAAGTGGAAAGTACCTACCTCCCAATAGGGGGAGATCCCCATAGGATGGGGGGCTGGGAATGTGGCAGGGGCTTGAAGGAAGAGCCCATGGAAGAGAGAGTCAGATGGTACCGTCCAGGCAGATGGCTGGCCGAGACAACCAGGATGGCCCCCCTTTCCCCCAGGGTCAAGGGGCAGTGGGGCGGGAAGAGAGCGGGGTACGTACTAATCACCCATGGTGCACTTGAGCTAGGGTAGAGAGCTCTGCAGGGCAGAAGGGAGGTGGGAGGAGGTGTGGATGGAGAGGAGGTGGGCTCACTAGGCCACTGTGTTGGGGCTGGACATGCCTGCCAGCTCTGAGCTGGGGCTGCCCTCTGCTCCTTGGAGGGACCCAGCACAGAAGTCTCCTTGTCCCCTCCCTGCTCCCGCCTCTCCCCCGGGCACTGTTCTTTCCCTCTGCACTGGGAGGCTCCTTGGTTATTTAGGTCTCTGGGAACCCCTGAGCGTGGACCCCCAGATTACCAAACACGGGGCAGACTTAGACCCAAGGGCTAGTCTTTCTGTGATGCACCCTGTGACCTGGGCCGTGCATCTTCTGGAGCAAGCCCAGGGAAGCTTTGGGCCTGGACCGCCTCACGG
Organism: Neogale vison; assembly: GCF_020171115.1. NCBI lineage: Eukaryota > Metazoa > Chordata > Mammalia > Carnivora > Mustelidae > Neogale > Neogale vison. The sequence goes on from NC_058093.1 coordinate 46,159,198, forward strand.
GGCCAGTGGGGGAGGAAGGCAGCTTCCTGTCTGCTCTCCCGGGCGGAGGGGGTCAGAGCCGCATCAGGCTTTGGTCTCCCAGGTAGAGTGGGGAAGCCACAGGGCACTGGTGAGACTGGCACCCCAGAACCAGGCCACCTTGGTTAATGGATCTCTCCATCCCATTCAAATGGGATTTGAATTCCCAGCAGGTGGGAAAACAGGGTCAAGGCGGGGGGGGGGGGGGTGTCAGGCTGTGGGTGGCAGGGGCCGTCTCTGTTGAGGAGACAAGGACACACAGGCGAAGGAGAAGTTCCTGTGCATCTGTGGGTCTGACCCCGGCACTCACTCCGCTGTGCTGAGGGGGGATGGGGGGTGTTTGTGCAGGTGGGGTCCTGGAAGCAGCCTCAGAGTCAGGGACAGCATGGGGATCCCAAAGCCTGGAGCTGTCCTGTGCTGTGCCAGGCTGGGGGGCAACTGTCAGATCTTTTGCTCTTCCTCTGGCCAGGCTCAGGGGCCGCCGCCTCACCCGCTTGCAATGCTGGGACCCTCTCAGGGGGATCCCTTAGGTTCCACAGGACATGTCCCCCAGAGGCCCTCCCGGCCCCATCGCCTCAGCTTTGGGGCAACCCTCCCAGACCCACGGGGCGGCTGGACAAGTCAAAACAAACCTTATGGTGTATCGGATCCCAAAATGAGTTGTGAGAGCCTCCCCCAATTCCCACATTCCAAAGTGTCCCCATTCTCAATGTCCACTGCGAGGGTGACAGGAAGACAAAGAGTGATTCAAACTTGTCTTCAGAACGCCTGCCCACACAAGGGTCACTGTCCCTACTCCCTCTGTGCTCCCAGGAGGGGCCCTGTGACAGGTTTATCTCACTTGCTCTTAAAAAGGTGAGAATAGAAGACTTCATTTCAAGAGAGAACAAGGACTTAGGTATGGGGATTAGGGAGCTCACTTGTGATGAGTACAGGGTGTTTTTTAGAAACAATGACTCTGGCACTAATATCACATTGTATGCTAACTAACTGAAATTTAAATAAAAACTTGCAATAAAACAAAATAACTGGGACTTCCAGTGTCAGTTGCAGAGAAGGAGAGGGATCTGGAGCAGGAAGGGGACACTGTGAGTGAGGGGCTGTGGTGGCCTTGACAGGACAGGACGGGAGCGTGGCCCCTGAGGGAAAGGGTCACAGAGGTCTGGCTCAGGGCAAGGGTGCCGCTGAAGAGAGGGCAGACTCCAGGGAGAGGGGTTCTTTGGGAGCTAGGAGTGGAGAAAGGGCGAAGCGGGTCCGGGTGAGCTCAGTGTGCAGAGAGCCCCACGGGGATGGAGACCAGGCCCCTCAAGGCCTCGTGGAGAAGGGCCAGCCATGCTTGTGCTCTGTTGAGGACCCGCGTGTTGATAAACCCCTGAGGGGAGGGCATGGCGAGCTCTCACGCTTGATGCTGTTGGGGCGACCGCTCAACCTGGCTTTCCCATTGGGCTTTATGTCCCCCCCACCCACAGAGCACCTTCCAGGCAGATTACAGAGGCCGTGGTGAAGACAGAGTCACAGACTAATGGGAGTGACCCCAGGCAGGTGTCTGATATCATGGGCAAGGTCTTTCTACACACAAAACCCCGGAAGAATAAGAAAGAGATGGCTTTGTTTCACCGCCTAAACGGAGACGTTCGCACACCGCAGCACAATGCAGACACAGGGGCGCGTCTGCTCAGGAGAACCTTCCTTCAGTTCTCCCAAGATGTGGCTAAACATGCCACAGGGAACTCAGAAGGGCTGCTGTGAGGGGACGGGCCCCCTCCAGGCCAAGGACTCCGGGCAGTCATTCAGATGTGCTCTCCTACCCCACCCTTGCAGATCCCCAGTCCCCCCTGCCCTGGGTCCTCCCAGGCTTATGCCCCAGTGAGACTCCCTGACCACTGTCAGAAGGTCTATTCCCACCCCCCTGGCATTCCCATGCCCCTTCCCGGCTTCAGTCTCTCCAGAACACTCCTCATGAAGCAACACAATCATTTTTGTCATTTATGGGTTTTCTGTCTGCTTCTTCCCTGAGAAATTGAACCATCAGGGGAGGCATGCGTGGACTGTCTGGCTCAAAGCTGTTTCTCTGACCCTGCGGGGGTGACAGGCACGGGACGCGCTCCGAGCATGTTTGCTAAGCGCACAAGGGGTCCCGTGTGTTCCTCACAGTGAGTGGCTCTGCTGGCGTCACAACTCACCAGGCACAGGAGTTGTGTCAGCCATGCTGTGGGTAGCTCCCTCAGGGAAGGGCCAGGGGCCATGGTCAAGGCTGTTCTGGAATGTCGGGACCAGGGGCCACAGAGACTAACCCCCCACCAATGTTTCCCACCTGGCTTCATGTGTAAGGAGACAGGTCCTAGAAGCCAGCCCAGAGTGGACACACTTGGGAACGGTCCTCAAGGACCCTGACCGTGCCCCCCACATGCTGGCTTTGTGGGGTGCTTAGTACTGAGAGCGGTGAGAAACGGGGGTGCAGAGGACTCACTTGCTCACATTCCAAGAGCAACATTGTCCTGCCAGGCTGGGCGTCTGCCGGCTGCTCCCGCTCTCTGCCAGCAACTAACACACGTCACCGGTCCTGGAACCAGGAGGGTTGAGCCCAGGGCTGTTCCTGGGAAGGAATCTGTGTGTGTGTGTGTGTATGTATGTGTGTGTGAGTATGTTTGTGCATGCATGGGAAATTGAGAAAACATTTGGAAAGTGGGGGAGTGGAAACATTTCTTCTAAAAGCAAGACCAGCCCCAGAGTCAGAGTGGAGAGGGAAAGCGTGAGGCTCCACTGGGCCGGTGGGCGGGAGCGAGAATTCCATGCGTGTCTACACTGGTCATGCTGACATGGGGTTTGAACTCGGGTGTCTGGGGCTGTCTGTGCTCATTCCTGGTTATGGCCTGGCCCTGAAGCCCTGGGACCAATGGATAGGTTCAAACACCCACCCTCAGATAGGAGCACCAGGCCTCAAGGGCCTTAAACATGGGTTGGGAGGAGGTCTGGCAAACCCGTATGTCGCCCCACAGGCCTGGGGACTGGTTTTCTGTAGAGGGCTGGTCTCCCCAGCCAGCGGACATTTGGCTGCTGGGTGTTCACTCTTGCTCTGGCCTGGAAATGTCCCGTCCAATTCCGTGACCTGGCTCATGGAAAGTGTGACCTGGGCCCCGGGGCCTCCAGGGAGGCCAAGCCTAAGCAGATGGGAGGGGACCCTGGCCATTTCCCGCAAACACATCCAGATCAAATCCCATGGACCCTGGGATTTACTCTCAGTTAATTCTGTTTCTGATTTGTGGTTCTTATTTGACTTTCAGATGAATTTAATCATTGCTTGAGACCACAAAGGGGCTCAGCCCCAGCCGCCCCCGGCCGTCCACAGCTGCCCTTGCGTAACCATCTCCAAGCCGCGGGCGAGCTGCGTGTCAAAGTGGCCCGCCTGGCTGGCCAGGGAGTGGGCTCACCACTAATTCTCTCACTTTCCTGGAGGCCATGAAGCAGCTCTACGCTCTCCCGACAAGAGGGACTTGGCCCTCCACAGACACAGCAAAGCATGTAGGATCCCCCGTGGCCTTGACTTGCTGGGCCCAGAGTCCGCTCACTGGGACTCTTCTCCACCGCAGGAAGGAAGGCACACGGGCCGAGTCCTGCCTGAGCCGGACGAGCGGGTGGGGGCTGGTAATGAGGCTCCGGGGGCAGGTCTGTCTCCTCAGGACCAAAGGCTTTTCTTGGTATCCTGCTCCGTTTGCTGCATAAACGGTGAACCTGAGGGGGGCAGGGAGTGGTCCACAGAGGATCCCCGACCCGGGAGGCCCTACGAGCACGCAGCGGGATCGCAGGGCTCTTTCTCATCCTAAAACACGTCCCAGAGACTTTAAGTGGCTCTGAATTTAAAGGATTCCCAAGCAGAAACATTAGGAAGGTGAGTTATGCACACTAACTTTAAGACACGTGCAGAGATTTGACAGCGGGAGGAAAAGAGCATGTGTCTTCCCCCTGGGGCAACGTATGATTGCGGCGTGGGGTTATGAACATGGCCCAGACCCCACCGGGTGCAGGGACCCCAGAGCCCTGTCTCCACAATGGGGGCGCAGTTGGGAGGGGTGGAAGAAGAGCCACCATCCTACACACGGGAGCCTCCTCTCAAAAGCCAGTTTGGGGCATCTTTCCTCCCGAAGAGCACACTTCCTGGGGCATCCCCAGGACCCAGGGAAGCAAAAGCGGGGTGCACTGACAGGCAGGGGGCAACCTGAGACATACTCCCTAAACCAAGAAAAAGCAAACAGAGCCGGCAAACACACCCTCCTTCCCAGCACCCAGACTGGCACTGAGGAAGGCTTGATGGAGGCTGGTCTGGATGGGGAGATTAACAAGGAGTCCCCTTCTGGCCCCCGCCACCCCCACACCCCCCACAGCCCCACCCCAACCCCTCTACCTGCCACCCCGCAGCAGCTTTGGCCACTCATCTCCTCCTCCTGCTCCATCCAGCTGCGGAGCCAGCTAAGCCAACACCAGGCCAGGATATAGCAGTTGTACCCTAGACAGGATGGGACGCCAGCATGCCTAGCTTTCCCGTTCTGACTGGACCCCGTCCTAAGAGAGACTCTGACCCTGGAGGAACTTGGGGATTCTGCAAGGTTCCCCGGAGGACAGGCCGATGGGCCATCAGTGACCCCACCCCCCAGGAATTGTCCCAGGGTGGGCACAGGGGCTCCAAGGGGCCAGACGTGGGAGGGAGAGAGAAGTAGAGCAACAGGGGCAGGAGGCTGGCCCAAGGAGAGCGCCCATGCCTGAGGGAAGACACACTAAGCAGGGAGCTACCCCACATCTACAGATTGAAAATGTGTCCCCCACCTGCGGGGAGGGACTGTCATTTCTCGGGCTTCCTCTTTCACATGGAGACAAGGAAAGAGTGGGGCTGCCTGGTCCCCACACCCCTGGGGTGTCTCTAGGCCCCTGCCCAGAGCCCTGCAGCACTGGATCCCGCTCTGCCCCGCCCCCTGCTGGCTCCAGCCCCAGCCGCCGGGACCCCACTGGGTGAGTGTGAGCGCGCACCTCTCTCGGTCTCCAGGCACTCCTGTGACTGTCCTGGGCCGGTCACACCGTAACTGGTGATCGTGGGTGCGTCCAAGCTAGGCGCTCAGGTGACCACTGGCACCCAGGGGAGCTCACCTATCCCAGAGTTCCTCTGCCTGGCAGCACCCACCACCTCCTCTCGGCTAAGTTTAAACCTGAGTGGGCTGACCGCCCCTCATTCTGGCTCTCCTGCAGGAGATGTGGGCAGCGAAAGGCCTGCAGCCTCAGAGATCCCAAGCCCAGGGCCCAGCTCAGCAGGGAATTCCCTCCCAGGAGCCAGGTGGGCGTCGCAGGTGTTTGCCTAGAGGGACTTGGCTAAAAGAAGCTGTTGAGAGGCGATGCTAATTGGCGTCTCCCGCCCCTGGGGTGCCTCTGATGCTGGGTGACTGGTAAGAGGTCATGGTGTTGCTCGTCCCGTTTGGCATGTGTGGTTGGCTGGCCCACTGGTAGAGTGCGGAACTGGGCCCATTGTTCCTCCGCTGTCTCTGGGAATGGCTCAATCCTGCATTCCTGCCCTTCCCGCCAACTGCGTGGGCTCCCTAATGCCCATCTCCCCGCTGCCAGGAGAGGCCAAGGCAGGCGGAGACAAGGGGAGATGCCAGCAGGCCCCCTGAGCTCAGGGCACGTCCCCAGCCCGAGGCAGTGACAGCGGGGGCAGCTGACTGGCAGGTGCGCAAAAAGACTTCCCTACTGCCCTCCTGAGCGCAAGCGGTACCGCAGGTGCCTCCCAAGGAGGAGGAGCCCTTCACTCAGAAGTGTCTGGAGTCCCAGGGATGACTGAGCAGAGGGCGTCAATGAGGCAATGAGAGGGGACCTCTGTTCTCCCACCTTGGAGTAATCCCCAGTGCAAGCCGGGGAGCCAGCTGCCAGTGTAGAATATTAGACTTAAGGCTGTCTCCACCAGTGGGGACCCTTTTAGAGATCTGGCTCCTCTCCTGACACAGGGCACAGGGGTGGAGGCCCCAGATTTTTCCCCAGGGCCTGGATATGGAGCCCCCTGTGCAGGACCTGGATCTGGGGCCCCCTGCCCAGGACCAGAATACTGAGGCCATTGCCCATGTCCTGGATCTGGGTCCCCTGCCTGCATCCCTACACACTTTGCCTCTATTGGCTATGCAAAGACAAGCCCCCCCCCCTCCCCGCCCCACCAGCTCGCTCTGGTGAGCACTGCCTGTCCTAAGCTCCGAGAAGTGTTTGATTTGGGTCCACAGACAACCCATGGGGCCTCTCAGCCCCAGGTAACCACCCAGCTCTGTGCTCAGGTCTCCCGGTGACATGTCATAAGTCTCTGTACAGCGGCCTGCCCCTCTAGCTCTCTTGGGCCCGGGGTCAGCCTCTCATCCAGAGGGCTGGGCTGGCCCAGGACTCAGGGCTGGACAAGCCTGACCCTTTAGGTGACATAGCAGGCAGGTGACACAGAGCCAGGCCTGCACCACCGTCCCAGAACTGACTCAGGTGAACTGCTGTGTCTACAGAAGGATTTGGGCCATTGGAGTGGTGGGCGTAGGTGCCCATCCTGGGAACTTGCCAAGAAAGGAACTCATCTGAGGGCTTGTTCAGTGGGAGCGGGGGGGCCCCCCTTCTGCTCATGTGGATAGGCTCAGGGAGCCCAGCTGTGGGCCAGGCCGTGCTGGGTGGGGGGGGGGGGACGCACGATGGCATCAATGCCGCCCCTACTCAGGCAGCAGACCTCAGGGTGGGCTCCAGAACAGGAGACAGGGTTGCAAACCGGCCTAGTCAGCTTCATCAAATGTGCGGTGTCCAGGAGTGGAGGGAGGCCTGGGATGGGCACCCGGCCCCATTATAGGGATGAGGGCTCCCAGGAGGAGGTGACTCCCACATGGGACTTGCCAATTAAACTCCTATGATTCTGTCCCTACAAGGACCCCATGGCCTTCTGATCTCGTGCACCAGTCTCCCGAGCTTGGCTAACGCCCCTTCATGAAAGCGCTTGGCTCTCTCTGGGCAGGAGGAGTCTGATCTCTGCCTTTGCAGGATTGAACCTCTGGGGTGATGAACCTGCTGGGGGCCAGGGTGGAGCTCTGGGGGCGGAACCAACTCTCAGGACCCTTGCTGCGACTGAGGAAGTCCTACAGGGTCTCCAGAGATGGCCCCTCAGCCCAGCACACGTCTCTGCATCCCTTCTCACTCGCCTGGCTGTCCCTTATCAGTCCTCAGCCAGCTGGTCCAGCCTCCCGACCTGCAGTAAGTAGGGGAAGACTGGGTGGTCCCTGGTGAGGGGGTTAAGGTGGAGGACCCTATCCCCTCCACCTGCCCCGTGCGTTAGGACTGGAGCCGGGACATGGCTGGATCCCCAGCAGCTCTGGGCACCCCCAGCAATGCCTGGGAGCTCAGAGCCCCTTTCAGTGGGATCCTGCCCTCACCCCAGAGGTATGAAAGACAAACCTGGACCACGAAGCCAGGGGCCGGCGGGAGAGTTCCAACTTGGCTTTTGCCTTTCTGTTGTGCTGGTGCCCCACCAACTGCCACCCACCAACAAAACTCCAAGTTCCCACCTAGGGAGGAAAGTCCTGGCTTGTGCCAGGTGGGAGAGTCACTGCCAGGTCAGGGTGGCCACATCTGGCTGCAGGGGTCAGTGGCGGCAGAGGTTTGCCAGACCCCTGAGTGCTTGCTGACAAGCTGTGAGCCTTTAGTAAGCTCAAGACCCACACACCTGCGTCCTTCTCACCTGTCCTTTCTGCTTATTTGGTGACACCAAGGCCTCGCGACAGACTCTGGGCTGCCACATCCCTCCCGGGTCCCCGACCACTCTCCAGGATGCCCCACAGCCACCACAGTTACATCAGTTGGTCTGCAGAATCACTGTGTCTGGGCCCAGAAGGGGCCCCCATGTGGGCACTGGTCCCTGATAACCTGGTGGCTTTTGGAAAGGGGGAGGGTGGAGCCCCAGCATCAATGCACACTGTACAAGTTGCAGACACAGAGAGAAGTTGTCCAGCCAGCTTCGGTCGCCCCTGCTGTCCCCAGAAGGGATGGACAGGGACTCTTATCTCATGCCTGGTGCCTCCCAGGCCATGAGCTCCAAGATGAGGCCACACCTTCCTCCTTATTGTGTGGTACCCTGAGATCCTTAGATGCTGCTGGAAGGACCACTGAGCAGTGAGGGGACCGAGTTCATTGCTTCCCGCTCGTGCATTCTTCTGGGGCCAGTGTGAGCCTCAGTCTCTTCTCTGTGAAGTCCGACTGCCCTGCCCACCTTGCAGAGGGCTGCGACCTCAGTAGCACGTGGTCATCCTAGGAGACTTGGTGGCGATGCCTGGTGGTTTGCTAAACGGCCTAGGTGGACACAGTTAGCAATGGGTCCAGCTGTTAGGTCCAGTCTTGTGGACAGGTCCGCTCCCTCGTCAGCCCCTCTTGGGCATAGATAATCCTTGGGGCTTCTCAGTTGACTGGACCTGCTGAGCAGGGGTGGCGATGGGCACAGGTTCCTCTGATTATGTCTGTGTTTGGGTCTCCTGCTGGATTGCAGACTGGGGCCCGGGGATACCCCTGAGGCCACAGCCCTGCTGAGCCCCCAGCCCTGAGCCCAACATGGATCCTCTGGGCCACCAGCCCCTCTCCTCTGGAAATGAGTCAATGAGCTCATGTCTGAAATTGCTTGGCACAGAAAAAGTCAGCCCAGGGGGTCCAGGCCTCCGTGGGTGGTAACAGCTGCTATAGTCCCCCCCCCATAGTGTTGACATGGTGATTCTCCAGGATGAGGGGGTCAGCCAATGGTGGGGACAGTCTCAGACCACGGGGGTCACCTTCCAGGCTGGGAGCAGAGGGGGACAGGCAGAGGGGGACCTAACCTCGCTAGACCAAGCCAGGGGGATGAAGCCCCGCTCCATGATTGCTGGGGAAGGTGAGTTTGAGGGGGCCTGGGTCCCTGGCAGGCCCTGTTCTTGTCGCTCAGCACACAGGGAAAAAATGTGGGGGTGGGGTGGGGTGTGTGTGTGTGTGTGTGTGTGTGTGCATGTGTGCAGAGAATTTGTGAGTGGAGGCATCCGGAGAGATAGGAGCGAATTTCGGGGCTCCTGCATCATGGTAGCCATGCCATGAGTCTGAACAGAAGGCCCTGGGTGGAGGGTTTGTGCAGGGAGAAAGTGGCTGGAGAGTCACTGCCTGGGGAGAATGGGTCTCTGCAGTGGCCACCCTGCATGGCTTCATCCCATCCTCCAGACACGAGCAGGACCTCTCCGTGACCTGTTTGGAAAGTCTGCTGTCTGCGGACGCCTCTTTGCCCAGGTCATGTCTTCTCCTCCCCCAGGCCCACATAACCCACCTGGATGGTGGTATGTCCCTGAAGGGCGCTCACCCCTCCAGCAGTCCGGGCCCCAGCCTGGAGGGGGTGACTGGCCATGGTTCCCGCTGGGCATGGTGTGGGCTCCAAGGGTCATGCTGGGCCAAGGCGGTGAGCTTTCTGACCCGTCTAAGAACCAGAAACTGGCTCCCTGGCTCTCACTGTGTTCGCGCTCCCGGCAAAGTTCAAGGTTGCACACCTGACCTCAGGTTTTCTGTCTCCAATCCTCGACTTTCCATGACCCCTGCTGCTCTTCTCCCATTGTGGCAAGGGCAAAGTGGACCCTTCCTCAGCCAGGATCCCACTGCCACGTCAGCCACCTGCAGGAGCCCTGAATAGGCCTTGGGCTTCTTTAGGAACCAGTCACCCCATCGTGATGGGGGAAGGTGGGGAGCTCGTCCTCACTTGTCCCTCCACACAAAGCCAGTCCAGCCAGGCTCCATTCCCCGCCTTGACCGGGGCGTGGCATGGGCGACGCTGCCTCCCTGTTCCCCCCATGGAGGTGGCTGTGTCCAAATGAGGTGACCCCTAGAACACAGCATCACATCCTAACCACAGCTCGTTTGGGCCCTGGCTTGGCTGTGTGTGTTCCCAGTGGACAGCTACCCTGAGCTCTCCAAGAAGTGGGTTCTTCTGTGAAACAGGCATCATGGTACTTTCCACGAAATACAACCCGTCATGTGGCAGTGTGTTGCCTGGGGCCTCATCAGTGCCAAGAAACTGAGGTAGTGTCACTCTAACTAGCTCTCTGCGTCCCTTCTCTGTCATCTGCCCACTTCTTGTCTGGACCTGCCTGGCAGGCAGTCCTCACCCTCCTCCTTCCCTGCTGAGCCCGGGATCCCTGGCTCTGCTCCTGGCTGGGCCGACCCCTCCTACGCTGCTCCTGCTGGTGTCTCCGCCTCTAGGCCCTGAATCTGAGTCCCCCTGTCCTTCCAGGCTACAGTCCCTGCTACCACCTCCATGGGGTCTCCACTGGCTGGGGGCCCCTCCCGTCTCTGGATGTCCACAGTTGTCTGTCCTTCCCACGCTGTATGTCACCAGATTTGCATCATGGTCCCTATGCCCAGGATGTGAGTCCCATGAGATCATGTACGATTCTCCCAAGTCACCAGGAGCCTTTCTTGCAGCAGAGGCCAGGAGGATCAGCTAGGGGAAGCCAGGAAGGAGAGGGACAGGAAGGCTGGTCCTCGGTGGCTGGGGCCTTCATCTGGGCATGAATGTGCACCTGCTGGGTCCTGGGGGCATTGAGTCCCAGGTGCTTGGGCCTCATCAGATGCAACACCAGGCCCCTGCTTATTTACACCCTGGCACGTGGCCAAGCCTATGACGGCTGCGTGGACATGCCCTCCCCACGAGGGGCTCTGGTGGCTGCTGTGACTCACACATCTGCACCGGCAAACCCTCCTGGCCCCATGCTGGGCAAGGGCCCCCGTGCCTCCAAGGGCTGGGCTAGCGCTGAGCGGCAAGGTCAGCACATCCAACCCTTTCCCAAGGGTCTGATTTCCACCAGTGTGGCAAAAAGGGGGAGCCCAGCCTCCCTCCTTCCCTACTGCTTGCCCAAGCTTGACCCCATGGCAGCTGGGCCTGAGCTCCAGGGGCAGGAACAGGGCGTTTCCTTGCTGTGTGGCTGCAGCCAGATCACAGCACCTCTTGGAGCATGGGTTCCTCCTGGAACCCTTGTTCAGACCACCCACGTGGTGGCTGCCATGCCCGGCAACGTCTGTGTCCAGGTCCCCTCAGGCGCCCTTCGCCCGCATAAGGCCATCCCGTGTCCCGTGGGTGCCACTGCGCATCTCTGCCCTGCGTGCTTGCTCTCGGGCCCTGCCAGGCATGGCTTCAACCCCTAAAGCTTTAGACGAGGCTGGCTCCCACCGTGGGAATCCAGGGGCTCCTTCCAAGTGAATCGCCAAGCGCTCTGGGAATTCCGGGGGTGCATGCACAAACCACCCATCCCACTGCGGGGGGGTGCCCTCTGCCCACTGAAGACTCTGAGCAGTAGTAGGCCTGTCCTCCGGACCACACCGGGTTTCCTGGAAACTAGCTCTGTCAGGCCGAGCCTGCAGCCGTCCCTCCCGACGAGTATGACGGGTATCCTCATCACACAGTCTGTTCTCTCCTGCTTCCCCAAACAGAAGACCGGCGTTATGCTGACCACACTTTGCAGCAGCCAGCAGAGAACAGTGGGGATTTGCACGGGGGAAGGCGGACAACTTCTTGCCTGCATTCTGTTCACGGCTCTGCAGGGGGTGTGCACAAAGCTCAAGCCGTCCTGCCCACACGGGCCTGAGGGTCTCTCTCCTCGGTCCCTGGCCTCCTCTATCTATCCTTGATCTGCATTTTTCCAAGGCTGGTACTGGGGGAAAGGGACCTGTCCTTCCAGGAATGGGCCTTCTCCCCCGAGGTAGTGACTCTGCCCTCAGGCCCACTCTAGCCTAGCGGGACCACAAGGGGTGCCGCAGGGCCTGGGGGCCGGGGTCTGGGGAAGGGCAGGCCACCCTGCTGGGCCCTCCCTGCCCAGAGCCACGCTGGTCCCTGTGGGAGGTACGCTCAGCCCACCAGCAGGCCTCTTTGCCTCCATTCCCGCACCCAGAGTGGACAAGGACACGCACATGCACACTCACGCACTCACACGCACACATGTTCTGACGCACACACACTTATACACACACATTCACGCACACGCACACACGGCACGCTTCCACCCACACATGCTCACACATACACTCACCTCTTCTAAGAACAAACAGTCATCTTCAGGAACAGTGCAGACTAAATTCATATTTAAGAGAAATTTCCTAAAGCAAACATCATCCACAAAGATGCCATTCTACCCCCAGGAAGACAGCCGTTTACCTCGTTACCAGAGCAATTTAGCTCCTTGCTGACTAGAGCTTTTCTGCCGCAGACGGAATTTGCTTTCTCTTCGCGTAAGCAAAAGGCCCATTATGGTTATTTTCCTAAGACAAAAGAACTTTATGTCCTTGGAAGGCGAAACAAGCCACTATCTCTCTAGAAAGTCAGAAAAAACTGCTTGGGGGAGGTCACCATCTTTAGCCACCAAATTTTGAGGATGTTTAGGGTCTCACCTCAGCCGGCAGCTGTGAGTAGGGATTTGGCCCCCCTACTCAGTAAGACCAAAGAAAGGGTCTCGTTCTAGGCGCCCACAGCTCAGCCAGGGCCTGCCATGCTTGTAGAGCAAGTGGATTTTATGATCATTTCTCACGACTATTTCCAGCTGAAACCGTGGGTCTAGCGGTGAGGGAAGCCAAAAACACGAAGAGAGGAAATGACTTCCACATAACACAGGAGAGATCATCAAGAAAGGGTCCATGATCAAAAAGGATTATCATAAGACTAAATGCTCCCCTAGCTGCCTTATGATCCAGAAATTCCACCCCGCCTGGACAAGAAGTCCTAGAGCTGTACCATAAGAACCAAGCACCGGTCCCAGCCCCATGATCCAACAACCGACAGGGGTTGGGTCCATGTGCTGTGGGACACCCATTCCATGCAGAACGACTCAACAGAGGAACAGTTGTCCTTACATGTGAAACAGCGAGTGCATCTCAGAAACGTTCCCCAGTGGGGCTTGCCTTGAGTGCAAGAATGTGTTCTGCACAACCCTATGTGTATGTGAAGCCCCAGAACCTGGAAGCCTAACCAGCAGTGTCTGACTTGGAGCAGGGCTGCCTCTGTGGATCCGTGAGGTTGGAATGGGAGAGAAGGGACCTGGGGGACTTTCGGGGGCCATGCTCTGCATCTGTCGGGGTTTGGATCACACAAGTCTGCAGTCTGTCCAGACTCAACGATGGTGTGCTTGCGGGATGCCACAGAGACGGTGCTCAGAGGAGCATCTGCTGCTGTGAGCTGAGAAAAGAAGGCAGACCTCCCGTCAGGGACCACACCTCCCATCTTCCGGAGCTAGAAGCAAGCCAGGAGGAGGGAGGGGATGCCGAGACTCTAGCAGAGGGAGTGAGGCCAGCCCTGGTGGGATGATAGCAGCAGTTGAATGGACAGACAAGCCTTCAGCCGGGCTGCCTGAGCAGAAAGCTTTATTCATTTCACTGTCTACGAAACTTGCACGAAAACCCAAAACCAGCCGTTGGCCTCTGACTAATGATACTCATGCAAAACTCCCTGGGAGATGGGCACTGACATCCATCACTTACCTTGAAATGCATAAAATAAAAGATGGGTTGCAGAAGGGACAGACGGACGGACGGACGGGTGGGCACGTGGTGATGCAAATCCGGCATCTGTTGGGTTTCTGGATGTTCATTATAAAATGCTTTCAACTCTTCCGTTTGCTTGAAAAACTTCACAGAAACATCGGAAGGAACAACTGTCAAGGCGTTACTCTGCCCGCGGTGCCCTCTGGCTCCAGAATGCGCTTCCACCATGGAAAGAACTGAATCGTGTGTCTTTGCTTGTTCACTGCCCACCTTGAGTGTCCACAGCCATGGGCTCACCGCTGGCCGAGGGGCTGGAGCTATACCAGTAAACCCAGTAAAATCAGGCCTCTGTGCTTGGAGAGGTTGCAGTGGAGAGAGGAGAGAGACCCACGGGACGAATCAAGGTGCTTACAGGTTGAGGGGTGGTTGACGAGAGCCTGTGTACCTGGATCTCAGAGCAGCAGGAGACTGTGCCCACAGGTAAATTCTCTAGAAGAGCCCCACCCTGCCCCGTGGTGGATATGGGCTCAGAGGGAACAGTCCTTCAGTTGCACCAGGGTGCACAGCGACGCTTCTGAGGACAGCGGTGTGACAGCTGTCCTGGGTGCCCAAGTGACCACAGCTCCAGTGGAGGCCACTCGCAGGGCAGGGGTCTCACCCAGTCCGGCCACACGGGGCACACGGCAGGAGCAGTACGGATGCGCCCCTCCCCCAACACTCACACCAACCAGAACGTGTCCCAGGGTGATGGCCTGGAAGGAAAGCCCACTTAAAGGCCCAGCCTAGAGCCTCTGGGGAACCCTTGGGTGCTGGCTTAATTAAGGTCTTCTGGTGCCACTCGGTATTAATAGAGTCTGGTTTAATACATCTCCCATAGTAACAAAGGTCATTCAGAAAGTATTGCTTTTCAAAAGTAAATTAATTCGATGGAGCCATCAGGGGTGTCCGCAGCTGCCTGCCTGCTAGGAGGGCCGTGTGCCCCTGCTCAGCAGTCCGAGGGTCTGTGCACGGTCGCCAGCCAGGGCTAGGGTGAATGGGGCTCTGTCAGTATTTGTCTTCATGTGGACACACATGTTCATGGCTTCAGGGTGGCTTCCCTCAACGTCCATGTGTTTGAAGACTTTGTAACCCAAAGTCTAAGACCCAGGGCTGGAGGAGAGCAGAAAGTGCCTCTCAGGGGCAGAGAGCAGGAGCGGGGAGGGCTCCCCAGACTAGAAGGAGGAATGCAGAGCCACTGAGAAATCTCTGTGGGTGACCTTGGGGAGGGAGCTGTGCACCCAACCCCGGGTCCCAAGGCAGTGCCACTGCAGACTGAACAGGCTGGCCGCCCTGGGCGTGGGACCTCAAAGGTGGTCTGCTCTCTTAAAATGCATGCCAGTTGCGAGGGGGACTGAGCCACCCAGGTGTCCCCTCCTCTGTTCTTCTGATGAGTTCTTCAATCACCGAGCATTACCTTCTACATCTAGAGTATTAGAATGTCATGACATTCTTCCATGTGGGTATCCATTTCTATGAGGCTATCAGCTCACTGGTCATTTACCAGCTCTTTGATCTATTACTGTTTGTCCTGTATCGAATTCTGTACCTACAGAGCCTTTGACCCACTGACACATTTGTTTATAACTGTGCCAATAACAAATATTTTATACGACCACTGATTCATCGATATGTATTAACAAAGATAAATATATAAGCACATATACACACGTACTTTATGTGTGAATGTAGCTGTATGAAAATCTGTGTGTTTTCTATGTGTGTATGTGTGTACACACAATGTAAGTGTAACTGCAGGCCCAGAAAACAGATTGGAAGAGTATAATCATGATTCTCTGGGAAGCAGTGATCATATGTGATATAAACGTAATGCGATTGTATGTATTTATATACCTCTCTGACTCTCTAAAAACGTAAACCCTCACAACTGGCATGCATTTTAAGAGAGCATTCAGGCAGGCATGCCATGGCTTGGGGGCCCCGGAAGGCTGTCTTCCTTGGGGCTGCAGGGCCCAAGCTGGGTGGCTCACAGGAGTTTAGAGCTACGCACCTTAGGACTCATTGTGGAACAAGAACATCCAAAGATTTCGTCATTTCAGCACATGTCACACCCAGAAGACTTTTCCAAGTGAGCCCACTAGGGCATCCTTGCAACTAGCACTTCCAGCATCTGGAACCTCCCCTCCCCTGGCCTTCAGTTCCCCAAGGGACCCCTGAACAGATGCCCGAATGCCAACTCAGAGGACCAAAGGTTACTGCAAGCGTTTGTCTGACTCCCTCATTCCTGTGGTGGGGCAATCAGGGGAGCACGATCAGACACCGGCTCCCCTGCTCTAGCCCCTGCCCCAGCTGTACGTTGGCCTTGCTCTGAGAACTGGTAGTACATGTGCCGTCATTTTCTTCTGTCCCAGGGCTCCCCAGAGTCAGTACCTGGAGGGCTGACCTGAGCATGATGGGGTTCTTGACTGGGACAGCAACAAGGACATCTAATACTCATTCAGTCTCACACTGTACCACATCCCGTCCCTGCTGCCTTCCACGTGCAGGGGCATCCTGTCCACCTGCGGCCCCAGGAAGCCAGCCCAGGTGGGTCGAACTGACCTTCATCCTCTTCCCACGTGGCAACGAAGTCTGTTTCAATCAGAAGTGCTTCATCCATCCTCCACATGTTTCAGGTCTCCGGGAGGTGGGCCTGAGGGATCAAGCTTGGACCTCTGACTCAGTTATGGTTGTGAGGCAGTGGGAGTGCAGAGGGGCCAGTCTGCGGACCCCAGGCAGGATTTCCTCACTTTTCAGAAGTATCAGATACTGGCTGAGCATTAATATGAAAATATTTGTCATGGGTTATAACACTTCAAATACATTTTAATCTGTGAGTTCATAACAACAATAATAATAATAATAACCCAAACTTAAGTGGTCAATTTTGGTTGTGCTGGAGAACCATCTTATTATTCTGAAAAATGGTAAATGAACAATAAAAATGAAGCATTTACCCTACCTTTTCTCTGCAAATGCAGTGCAACCAAATTGTTATTAAGGGGCAATTTGTGGAACGTCTCCAGCTGATAAAGAAAGAAGGAAAGAGAAAGTTGGAGTGGTGTTGTCTTACAGCCCTGAGTCAGGGTGACTGACCGTCGGTGGCAGCTTCCATCAGAAACAGAAAGAGCTAGACAGCAGGTGCCTCTAGAAGGATGGGAGCCACATTGTCTGGAATCAGTGGCCCACAAGAACATGCTGGAGCCTCTAGATCTGAGGACCAGTGTTCAGGGACTACAGGGGACAGAGGAACAGGCTAAATGACACCCTGAGAATGTAATTGGCAAACACAGTGAAATATGGCTCATTTTCCTTTTTTTTATTTTAAATATTTATTTACTTATTTTAGAGAGAGAGAAAGAATGCAAGCAGGGGGAGGGGCAAAGGGAGAGTGAGAATCTCCTACAGATTTCCCACTGAGTGTGGAGCCTCACAACCCCCAAGATCACCACCTGAGCCAAAATCAAGAGTCACACACCCAACTGGCCCAACTGGGTGCCCCTGGCCCATTTTCTATAACAACAATCACCACCAGAAAAAAAAAAAAAAAAAGGCGGGGGAGAAAAGAAAAGAAAAGAAAAAGAAAAGTCAATATCTAAAAAAGAGATATAGACTAAAACAGGTTTCTCAACCAATTATAATACATGGCCTTTAATTGAGTTCCCCTCAAATTTTTAAAAACTATAAAATAAATGATAGACAATCCAGAAAGCATGAACAATGAAACTGAGGAATTCAAGTAATTTTCTACAAGTATGAAAATGGCAGGTGTGGACACGTGAGAACATGGGTGGAGTACAGAAGGAGGCAGACTGTCCAAAAGTTGATAATGGTTGAAACTCCATAGCAGCAGTCAGGTGTTCATTATATTTCTCTCCAGTTCTGTCTGTGTCTAAAAATTTCTGTAATAAAAACACTTTTTGATGGATGGGCAGAGTCACTTCCTGCTTCTTGGGTCATCATCTTACCAGGAACAGCGGCCAACCTCTGGACAAAGACCCTGGAATGTGTTTGACCCCTGGTCTGACTGGCTTTCATACCAGCTGGACTCAGGCTCCCAAAACCCCGGGGTCCCAGGGCCAGGGCCCCGGTAGGTAAGCCAGCGAGGGTCTGTCTGGTCCCAGAGCTTCAAGAGGCACTGGCCCGCCATCATGGCAGTTCTCACAGTCAAATAGAGGAGGCAGAAAGGGCTGGGTGTGGGTGCCGTGTTCCTCAGTGCACCAGCCATGCGAGGACCCTTCTTCATTCACCCTCTTCAGCCTAGGAGCCCCGCCTGGGCTCACTGTGTCCACTAGCGCCACAGAGATCGTAAGTACACTGAGCATGCAATTTCAACCACAGACACCCTCCTTTCCTGACCTTGAGCTACTTTTCCTTTTATAGCAACTGATGTTCAGGGCTCCGTAAACAAACAAACAAAGCAAATTTAAGATACAAACAGTGGATGTGGTTTTCAAAATAACACTACATCTACTCAACGAGCCTTTCCTCTTGAACCCTTTTGGGGAGAAATTGGAACATGTGTGCCTGGTGGACATGGCCAGCACCGGGGCTCCATCCTGTTGTTTGATCAACTTCTTAGGGCCTCAAACCCCTCTAGATCCTAGGTCCTGGGAGGGAAGCAGAATGAGCTGACACAGAGAGTAAGACTGCTCTGGAAATGGGCTAGGAGATCATTTAAGAGGGACTGACAGCCCCCAGGCCAGGCACCCTATAAATCAGTGACCACAGTGCTGTCAACACATGGGCATGGTCAATAGAGAAGGTCAGTGGAGGTCCTTGCTGGAGGTCAAGGTGTGGACTGGTGGACAGGGGCACCTGTTCCACCTGAGAAGGTCACCTCCAGCATAGGAATGGTCACATTGGCTAGATGCTACTCAGCAGAACGCCTCGACCATACCTCCAGCTCTGAGTCCTTGCTCGTTCTGCTCGGGGGAGGGATATGTGGGCTTTTGGTTGCAAACATGGCTGCTGGACTGCAAACTCTTCCCATTTATACGAAGCTGCCGTTCATGACACAGTGTATGTGCCAGTCTCTGACTCCATGATTTACTCACCTTACTTCATTCAGTCCTTATAGGGACCTTACAGAATCAGAAGCAGGATGGAGCTGGAGATATGCTCTTCTCCCCAAGCTGGGAAAGTGTTTTTGACCACCCCCCACTGCTCTTTCTAAATGGGACTGTGGGTCTGACTCTGGTTCTGGGATTCCAGCATGGAGCCCAGGACAAAGTAGTAAGAGGAAGGTCATTTTCTTATTTCATTCTCCCCCAAATTTTATGCAAGAGAAAACAGGTTTATAGAAGTTAGGGCAGCTCGAGGTTGGAGAGCTAGAACTGACAAAACCTGGAACAAGCCCTGTTGAGGCTCCACGCCCAGGGTCCCCTGGGGTAGGGCCCCAAAGAGTCTGCTTACACGGACACTGAGCCCACAGAGCACCCTGTGCTGCCCAGGTCAGGTCCACGCCCACGGTGGAGGTCATGATCATGATTATCCCACATCTCTGGGGACCACCACTTCCTGTGAAAGGACGCAGATGGTATCATATGTTTGTCAAGCTCCCTATCTTCATACGACCCAAGGCATTCCCTGTCCCCTTGGACCTGGCCCATTCAAGGAACATTCCCAAATCTTTCCCTCAGCCACCCCCAAGTCTCCTAAACCCGACAGAGACAGCCTTGCTTCCTGTTCACGCCACATGGGGTGTGTGCGTGTGTGTACAACAACCCACTCTTGCCTACAAAGATCAGGGAGCAGCAAGCACCAGCCAGACAGCTCTGGGCCTAAACCCTTGGTTCAGTGCTACTGCTGTTCCTGCAGCAGTGTTTGCGGAGCCCCTACTATGTGCCAAGCCCTGTTCTAAGCTCAAGGGTGAAAATGGAGGACAGAGCCCATGGGACCTTCACAGTCCCTCCTGTCCCCACCTTTGTGGGGAATGGGCAACCTGCTGTGTCTGATTCTCTCAATCCCTCCCTGGGACTCCCTCAGACCCTTGGCCCCGGCGGCCAGCTCCAGGAGCCCTGCCAGGCTGCTGCGCAGAAATGGGGATCACTGTCACTCGGCTCACTCCGCACATCGGTCCTGTCGGATGAAGTGTGATCGTGGCCTCTGCCAAGAACTTAAGGCGGCTTCACAGTTTTGTTTACATTTTTTATGTTTTATTTTCCCCGTCTCCGTTAATTGGGAGTGATCACCCTAACCTGGCCACAGATGTGGGAATTTTTGAGAACACTGATGAAACCCTACAGCAGCATCATAGCTTCCACTCTGTGAATGATCCATGGACGGTAGAAGTCCACCAAGTGCCAAGAAACAGAACACAGATGCACAGGACTGGAAAGTGGACAAGTCTCAACTCCGTGGGTCGTGACAGAGGCAGCTGGCAACTGGCGGGCTTGGCTTCCCCCTGCCTTCTGGACATCTGGTCTAAATGGCCCTACTTCTGGCCTGATGGGGGAATGACCAGCCCCCATGTGACCTCCTTTGTGCCTTTAAGGTCTCACAGCTCATGCAAGGTCAGCTCAGTCCTGATTGTCAATCCATTGACATTTCACGTCATCGCGATTGTGGTCGGCAGCACAGGGCCCACAGAGGCTGACCTGGGGGCTCATGAGAGCTCAAGGGCAGAACCTGAGCCCGACTCCTCCGTGGGCTTCAGGATGACAGCCAGTCACCTCACCACTGGGGTTGGGGGTGTGAAGCTGGCCCCTCAGGCCTGAGTCTCCAGTCTGGCAAAGGTTGGCTCCCGTGCCTGGGTCCCTGAGCAGACGCGGTCCATGTGCCTTGCAGGGCCCTTCCTCCTGGCCATTGGGGTGCTCTGGCCTCCAGACCACATGCACTCCTTGGCTGGGGGCCATGGCATCATCTCCCATTGTCCTGCTCGGCTGGATGGGACTCTAGGCCCTGGAGGGAGGCTGGGATCCCAGGAGAGCCTTCCCCACTCCACTGGGAGTGAGCTCAGTCCTGGGGAGCCAGAGCCCTGGGAAGTCTGTGCTTCCCAGGACGGAAGATGGAGATGGCCCGGTGGAGGCGGTAAGGCGTCCTGGGTGCAGCCCCGCATCCCAGAAACCTCAGAGCAGGTGCTGCCTGGGGCTGGGATTCAGGGATGCCACCGCCCAGGAGGGATTTGGGGCGCAGGTGGGCTTCTCCCCCCCAAGAAAGCACACACATCGGTTTCTCCAGTTTTGGGCTGCATTTGAACTTAGAAATAAACAGCAATGGCAACCGAGTCTTTTAGTGCATCAGGAAGCACGGTGAGCTAGATTGTAGCTCATTCCTGAATGAGAAGTCCCGGGAGGCTCACCTGGACACCTCTACCCTGGATGGAACACCCCGGGTCCTGGCCTGGCCCCTCCTGGATCGCCTCCCTGGGCTGCGTGCATGGTACCCTCGAATGAGGATGTTTCCCCTCATGCCAGCCTCAGCTCTCCGGCACAGAGACCAGCCCCGGCACACACAGAGCCAGTCCGTGGACACCGGCTGCTTCCATCCTGGTCTCTGGTTTCTGCATTTTACAGACAAGACCTGACACAGGGAGACGGAGTGCGCTGCCCAAGGTCATTTCCCCCAAGAGAGGTGCTGGGGCACAACCCCAGCTCCCATGTGGTCGTGTCTGGCGTATGGGTGTGGGCAGGCTTGGGGTCAGCTCCCATGTGGCTGTGTCTGCCCTGGGGATTCTGAGGTGCCTGGCATTCAGGTCTGGTCCCGCAACCCCGCAGACCCTGGGGTGCTCTCCATGAGGCTCTAAGGCTCCTTGCAGACATCGTCAACCTCCTCAAGTCCCTCCCCCAGGGGATTTTGCCAGAACTTGGGAGGAGATGGGGGTCTGCTGCTCAATCCCTCCACAGGGCCCAGTCTGTCTCAGCGCCAGGACGGAAGCTGGGTGCTCAGATGGTCGAGTAAGTGAAGCCAGAAGACATCCATTCACAGCTGCCAGGCCCAAGAACATGGGCCTCCTTCTCTGTCCTTGAGGGCACCCTGGCCTTTTCAGGATGCTCTCTCCTGCCAGGCTTGTTGAAAGCATTACACATATGACTCCAGGTAATCCTGCTACACCCAGAGATGAGGGTCAGTTCCCGTGAGGGACCGGAGGCTCAGGGAGTCAGGAGCGGGTCATGATGGTGTGCCATGCTCCCAACCAGCACAGCTGACATGTGCTCCGGGCTGCAGCTCTGGGGTCCTGGGGTGGAGGGCGCTGGGGCCCCAGGAAGACTGAGTGTCCCCAGCCAGAGAGGGAACCCCCCAGCAGCAAATGTGTGGCCCCATAGTCCCTCTAAGCCTCCCAGACCTGTGGCAGACATCCCCTCAGAGGACCCAGGCCAGACAGGAGGGGGACAGTGGGATGTCAGGGACATTTTCTGTGAGGAGGGGTCTCAGAGGGTGGCGCTGGAGGGCTGGTCACTGTGTGACCACCACGTCCCTGTTGACAACTTGCAGAAGTACCAGCATAACCCTGGGCCCAGCAGCCTCTCCCCTGGATGCGACTTCTACCCCTGCACGTGGTCTCTCCCTCTGCATGCAGTCTCTCGCCTGGATGTAACCTCTTCCCTGCACACAGCCTTTCCCCTGGATGCAGCCTCTCCCCCTGGACACAGCTTCTCCCCTACATGTAATCTCAGCCAGGGCAAGACTCCCACTGAGGTTTCAAGTTGACCCTATGGAGCAGGGCAGGCTCGCCCCTCCTGAGTGGGCTCACCCTTGCTCCATGGTGACCACGTAGGGAAGGACCAATCACTCCCTCCCAGTGTTTCCAGTGCCTCAGCCTCACAGGGATCCTTCTCCACCATAACAAGAACCTGCCGGCTGCTGAGTGACCCCCAGCTCCCGCGGAGCATCAGGATCGCATCGGAGGACGGTGAGCAGGCCCAGTGCTCTGCAGGGCCTCCCCGCCCCAGCATCCCCCAATGCCCTTCTCTTCAATCTCCTGATGCCACTGTGGGAACCCCAGCCCATGGGCCATGAGTCAGATGGGTGCAGGAAGGCATTCTGCTCCCAGAACCTCCGAGCCACCTCTCCATCCCCTCCTGCCCCCAGATAGAGGCTGTTGCTCCGAAACAGAAAGCCGTGTGAAAAGGCAGCCCCAACTGTTAGTAACATTTAAGATCAAGCCTTTTGTCCTTCTGTGGGTGCACTGTGCTCTTGCTCAGCTGGGGGTTCCATACCTCTGCACTTCCCCTCCCACTCCTGCCATCCTTAGCCCCAGTGGGTGGCAGAACCCCACCCTCACTGGTGGTCCTGGTCCTCCAGGGCCTCGTGGGGTTGGGGGAACATCTTCCCTATCCTGGCGCCACCGGCACCCTCTTGCAGATCCTCCTGCCCATCGGGGCTGGGAGCAACGAAGACGTCCATCAATAGTGACCTCATCCCCCACCTGATAAAATATGCATTATTGCTCTTTCCCTTCTATGACATCTCCAGGGACCCACAGATTGCAGCTGCTTATTCCAGGCCGAGTAGGAGGTGGGGGTGGGGCAGACCAACAGCCTCCAACCCAGGATCCTTGCCCAGGCCGTTGACCTGCGGACCCTCTCAGCCTCTGGTTTAGCCTCTCAGGGACCTTCCTGAGCCATCCACTTAAGTAGGTGTACAGTCAGGACCCACTGCTGTCTTGTGTCGGCCTCTTCTCAATGTCACCATGCAGGGACGCATCTGATTTGGGGAGCCCCTCTTGACCTTCCCCATCAATGCATACCAGCCCCTCGTAATTGTGTGATGATATCTGTTGAATTAAACTGGTCAATGAAGTTACCAAGCAGTGGGCCACATGCTTGACATATACTCTTTTATGTGCCTCAACATTTTTCAAAATAAGTATAACTGTCACTGGTTTATAGATAAAAAATTAGATTCAGAGAAATGAATAACCTAAAGCTGGAATTCCAAATCCAAATGCTGGTCTGTCTAGGGTATTTTTGATGTAGCACCAATAGCGTGTTGCTCAAAAGTCCACCTAGGTCAGCTGAAGGAGCAAACGTCCAGTGGCCAGGTCAGGACCTGATCTTCAGGTCAGAAGTGACTACTCCCTCTTGTTAAGTCCCAGGACACCTGGTCTGTGCTGTTCTTTGACATCCCCACACAGTTTCTCACTGATCTGCATTCTCATGATTTGTCACTATCTTCTAGGTTTCCCCCACAATCTCAGCTCTTGGGGGCAGAGGCCACATCTGAGTTGTGCTCAAAGCATCCAGGCAGAAGGAGTCCCCCCGATTCCACACTGAGATAATTGCATGCATCACATTATTGTAGGAGTTACTTGCTAGCACATCTGTCTCCCTGCTGGAATGTGAGCTCCTGGTGGTCAGAAGTTATGACTTATTCACCAGTTTCTTCTGAATCCAGCATAGGCATGGCCTATAGTGAGGGCTCAGTAAATGTTGGATGTATGGATGATGGGTGGATGGATAGATGGATGGATGAATAGTTAGATGAGTAGATGAGTAATGGGTGGGTGAGTAGATGGATATATGGATGGATGGAAGAATGATTAGTAGATGGATAAATGGATGGATAGATGGATGGATGGATGAGTAGGTGGATGGTTGGATGCCTGGGTGGATGGGTGGGAGGGTGCGTGGATAGGTGGGTAGAAGTGTGGGTGGATGGGCAGATGGATGGAAGGAAGGGTGGGGAATGGGGGGAATGGATGGAAGAATGGGGGGATGGCTGGAAGGATGGATGGATGATGGAAGAGTGGGTAGAAAGGTGGTTGGATGGATAGAAGGGTAGGTGGATGGGTAGGAGCATGGATGGAGGAGTGGATGGATGGATGGATGGATGGATGGATGGTTGGATGGATGGATGGTTGGATGGATGGATGGATATATGGGTAGGTGGAAGGTTGGGCAGATGGATGGATGGGTAGGTGGATGGGTGGGTGGAAGGGTGGGTGGATGAAAGGATGGAAGTCAGGCATGCTCATGTGTTTATGACTATGCTCTCTTCTTAAGGATTCTTTCCAAGAGATACTTGGGAATCTGAGTATCTATGAACATAGCCAACAGCCATCATCAGTAAATGGAGAACCATTCCCAGCTGCAGTCAGATAGAGATGTGACAGCAAAAGGAGGGCTGAGGAGATGCAGTGTTGCTAGCCTTCAAGATGGAGAAAGGGGGCCACAAGCCAAGAGATATGGGCCACTTCTAGAAGTTTGTGAAGTCAAGACAGTGGATTTGCCCCTGGAATCTCCACAAAGAACATAGCCCTCCAGACACCTTGATTTTAGTCCAGTGAGATCCATGTGGGACTTTTGGCCAACAAAACTATGAAGTAGTAAATGTGTGTTGTATTGTTGCAGCCACTAAGTGTGTGGTCATTTGTTACCACAGAAATAAGAAACTAATACAGGAGTTTGCTATTAGAGAAGTAGCAAAGCATTCTGGGGATGTCTGTTCCTCGAGCCCATGAGGAGCAGGTCCTTCCCTCCAAAGGACAATTTTAGACTTGGGATCACAAACACCAAGCAGGAAGTGAGGCACTGGTCTCTGGACCATAGCTCCTCCCACACCTGTCATCACACTTCGAGCCTCATCACCTTCCTGCAAGGGGCAGCCACGTGTCCTATTTACAGGACTGTGTGGACCAAGAGCAGGGTCACTGAGTCCCTCCATGGTATGGGAGATGGGGACCCATGCAGCTGAGACTCACTCAGGTCATGTCACCAACCAGAGGTCGTGTGGATTTTTTAGGTCGCCTCTACCCTGGTCGATTCAAGCATGGGTTGTCAATTGTACATGTGCTGTGACATTAATCAGTGGCTGTGGTTTTCAGGAACCCCGGCCAGTGGGGTGGGAACTTGCCCATTTATGCCACGTCCTTAAAAGGGCTAAATTTTCCAGTTGAAGCCAAACTCACAGTGTGCCCCTGACCACCAGTGAGCTTGAGTGAATACACATGGTGGCCTGCCCAGTGTCCTATGTATATATATATATATATATATATATATATATATATATATATACACATACACTGTTGACAGGAAGTCACTGGCATATATATATATATATATATATATGTATATATATATATATACATATATATGTATATATGTATATATATATGCCAGTGACTTCCTGTCAACAGGCTTTGCCCATTTTTCTATCGAACTTTCCATCTTTTTAAAGCGGATTTTTGGTAATTCTATTTTTATTTCTTTGACGACCCTCCATACCGTTCTCCACAGTGGCTGCACCAGTTTGCATGCCCAGGGTGCCTTTTTCTTGTTGTTTCGTGTCTTTTTGATTCTAGCCATTCTGACAAGTGTGAGGTGGTATCTCATTGTGGTTTCCATTTGCATTTCCCTGATGGTAAGTGATCTTGAGTGTCTTTTCACGTGTCTGTTGGCCATCTGGACTTCTTTGGAGAAATGTTTGTTCGTGTCTTCCGCCCATTTTTAAATTGGATTATCTGATTTTTTTTTTGGAGTTGAGTTGTATCAGTTTTTCATTTATTTTATATACTAACCCTTTATTGGACAAGTCATTTGCAAATATCTCCTCCTGTTCAGTAGGTTGTCTTTTTGTTTTATCGATTGTTTCTTTCGTTGTGCAGAAGCTTTTTATTTTGATGAAATTCCAGTTGTTCGTTTTTGCTTTTGTTTCCCTTGCTTCAGGAGACACACCTAGAAAACTGTTTCTCTGTGGGCAATGTCAGAGAAATCATTGCCCATCCTCTCTTCTAGGATTTTGATCTCTACACATTTAGGTCTTTAATCCTCTTTGGTGTGGACCGTGTAAGGAAGTGGCCCAGATTCATTCTTTTGCCTGTGATTCAGTAATTCTACTATTGGGTATTTGCCCAAAGGATACAAAAACATTAATTCAAAAAGATTTATTCACCCTGTGTTACGGCAGCATTATTTACAACAGCCGAATTATGGAAAGAGCCCAAGTGTCCATCGACAGTTGAATGAATAAAGAAGATGTGGTGTAGAAATACAGTGGGATATTACTCAGTCATCAGAAAGGATGAACTCTTGTCATTTGCAACAATGTGGATGGAACTGGAGGGTATTATGCTCAGTGAAATAAGTCGGTCAGAGAAAGACAAGTACCATTTGATGTCACTCACATGTGGAATTTAGGAAACAAACAACAAAGAAAAAAGAGACAAAAAGATCCAGACTCTTAAATATGGAGAACACACAGGTGGCTGCCAGCCCCTCATAATTGTGTGATGATATCTGTGGGGGATGGGTGGGAGAGAAAAAGATGACGGAGCACATTTACCATGACGAGCACTGAGAAACGTTTGGAGTTGTCGAATCACTATATTGGACACCTGAAACTAATACTATACTGTATGTTAATCATACTTCAATTTAAAAAAATAAAGTTGAATTATAGCTGTTTCTAGCAAAGGAGCAAGTGGAGAAAAGAATGAAATTGAATTTGTTTGTGAACAAGAGGGAAGATTCTAGAGCCTCTGCAAAGGCCCGGAAGGGGTTCTCCACAGGGTCAGCACTGGGCAGTGGATGCTGGGGGAGAAGCCACAAACACGATGCGCAGCCATTGGCGCCCCTCGGGGATGTCCTCAAGGAAAATGCTCAGGTCCCTTTATATAGCCCCTGCTGGGCCCCAGGGTCATTTTCCCAGATACTGCTGACAATTTAGAGGCAAATTCAGAGCCCAGGATCCACACCCACCTGCTTACTTGCTGCCGAGGTGCCTGGCGTGGGTCTATGGCTTGGCAGGCTTGGGTTCCCTCTCCTGGACACCTGCAAGGCTGGGCCAGCCTGCGATGTCCCATCCCTGGGATCGTGCCCACAAGAGCAGAGCTGGTGTGCTTCCTGCAGGCGGGAAAATCCCAGAGGAACCACTAGGCTGGTCCTGGGCCCAGTCTGCTCAGCACCTTCCCCACCTCTCAGAGGGTCGGGGTGTCCCCTGGGGAGACCTTCCTTCCCAGGGAAGCAAGAAGCCCAGGAAGGGCCTTGGTGCACTCATAGGCCTCCGGCATCATCATCACACTGGGTACATGATGCTGTCCTCATGCAGAGGCTCAGCATGACCATGGGACAGGGGATCACCCGAGCTCCAGGGAGAGGGATCACCGGGGTCCTGGGGAGAGGAAGCCCAGGCCATATCCATCCTGCAGACAAGGTCACTAGTCATGCCACAGCAAGGGTTGCAGGCCTGGACCCCACCCCCGGCCTGGTAGTGGGTGTCCTGCCCTCGGGCTCATTCAGAGACTCAGACAGGCCGAGCCCCAGATTCGCAGGGCCACTGAAAACCCCACTTGTCATGCCAAGTCCCCACGTCCCTAGGGACACCCGGCGTCCCATCCCAGCCGACACAGCGTCCTCAGCCACCTCAAAGCAGAACACACTCCTGTCCACAGGGCACCACGAAACTGGAACAGCTGCTATTTTTAACACAAAGCCACTTCCCGTTGTCATGACAACCGGTCCTAAAATTAGAAACGCCGCACACCGCAGGGTAGAAGCCGAGCTGCTCCAGTTGCCTTCATCCGTTCCCTGGCCTGGCCCCGCGTTGCCAGCACAGGCGCAGACAGCCAACAGGCCTGCCTTTCCCCGCGTGGCCCCCATCCTGTGGGGCAGCTCAGGGGACTCCCTGCCCCAGAGGTGGTTTTGGCACGGTGCTGCCGCCGAGGCCCCCGGTGACCCCCACATGGCCTCCCCCAGTGCCCCCGCCTCACGCTGCTGGCGTTTCCTCAGATGTTTGCCACCTTCAGGGTGGACTGCCCACCAGGTCCAGTCTCTGGACACACAAGGGACACCGGTCAGGGCCTCCAGCCTCGTAGCTGCGCCCACCACGCCAGGTCAGCCTTGGGTGACGTCTGCCCTTCTCAGGCACACGTGGCTCCCTCCCCCTTCCCCAGGCCTCCCAGATTCCTCCTCTTGAGCCTCGCTCAAGGTCACCCCAGAGGGCCGCCCTCCAGGCCCAGGCACAGCCCCACTGCTGGGCAGAGGAGAAGCAGCAGGAGGCTGAGCAGGAATCACGTGCAGAGCTTGTGACCACTGTCCCCCACATCACCTACTTGGTGAGGCTCTGAATGGCTCCACTCCCAGTCACTGCTCATCCAGGTTTTGCCATACAGTAACATCGTGTTCGCGTGTGTGCACCATTCTCGCGATTTCCACACATACGGCTTTGTGTGACCACCATGACAATTAGGATAGTCATCACCCATCAAAGCCCCTGGAGCAGCTACTTTCTAGCCCCAGCCTCACCCACCATTGACCCCCGGGGACCCCCAATTGCTCTGCCATTATCACGTCGGTGGCCCCTCGAGAATGGCACAGAGCCGGACCCCAGCAGTGGGGGCCTCTTGAAACAGGCCTCCTCACTTAGCACAATGCCTCTGGGGCCCAGTCGGGTTGTCGTGTATCAACAGACTGTCCGTCCTACGGCTCAGCGGTGCCCCATGGTGTGATGTTCCCGGCTTGCTGAGCCATCCAACATGAAAGAATGCTCGGGATTTTCAGGGTTTATGGTAATCAACAGAAGTGTTACAGACCTCCGCGTGCATAATGCAGTCTGTGCGGACATCGTTGTCATTTATATCGGGCAAATACCCGAGCTGAGGTTGTTGAGTCATCTGGTAAGTATATGGTGAATTCTCTAAGCCATTGTCCACAGTGGCTGCCCCATTTTCGTCCCTCCTGCGGGGTCTGAGCTCCACGCCCCCATGCCCTCACTCGGTGCCGTCATGCCCTCCGCCACCATTCCAGCAGATGTGTTTGGCCATGCTGACTGGACAATCTCCAGTTTCTAAGGACAATGCTCTTTTCCTTGGGAATGACAGACCCTTTCCTTTAACTAATGCCCCATCCCTTAATGGATGGCAATTCTGTCCCGTCTGCGTGACGTTAGCGAGCTGAGGACTCTAAGGCCTGCGTTCTATAGGGCACCCGTCCAGGCTGCTCCACACATGTGACCATTGTGCCATTGGTAGGCCCAGAGAAAACTGCCACGGTCACTAACAACAACGATGCTGGTGACAAGAAAGCTCATGTTTCCCAAGCACGTCTGCGTGGTCCAGTACCTGCATTTCTGTGTGGAGTCCTCTCTCCCCTCACAGTGGGTGTGGACGCGGCCTCACTCTCCCACATGGCAGCCAAATGCTGCCATGATGGTAAGGAAAAGCCATCAGAAAGCATAAAGCTGAAAATACATAGAGGAGAAAGTATAACAGACAGGTAGTTATTCATGATTAATGATGTTATTCTTCTGGATTTTGTGATGTTTGTGCTATTTGCCAGCTCTTTTTAAGGTATGATGATTGGTTGCAATTTTTTTCTCCTTCTCAATAAATATTCACTTTTATGTCCAAATTTGTATTTGCGATTTTTCTCTCTTTCTCTCCTTGGACTCCCTACCCGGGTTGTAAACTCTTCAGACCGGCCCTCCCGAGCCACCCCTGCACAGGGAGGGGTGAAAGGGAGAGCGTGAGTCCCTTCTCCCCTGCTCCTGTGGCCCCTGAGAACGCAAGGCCAGAAGGCGGGCAAAGGTGGGAGGGCCCAGCAAAGCCCAGGTCTTGAGCCTGGGGACAAAGCCTACCGGGCCTATCTAGGCACGGGTTCAGGGTAGCAGAAAATGGCTCCCTGTGGACCTGCCGGGGACAGTGCCTCCAAGAGGGAGCAGGGGGTGGGTGTGCAGGGTCTGCTTTTGGGAATCCCACAACTTCATCCTGTGCCTCCTGAAGGCTCCAATGCCCATGGGGGTAGAACTGCGTACACATGTCCTTGCAGAAAGCAGCAAGACAAGTGTCCTGCGGTGTAGTGAGCCCGCATGCTGGGCCAGCGAGTGGTCGGAAGAGGGTTTTGTGGGATTGCTGCGTGTCTCCAGACGCATGTCTATGTGCCCGTCCTCTTCAGAGTCACACGTCTTACTGTTACGACTGGAGCAAAGCCCAGAGACGAGGCCGGCCCACAGAGCCAGACCATGAGGCCACAGGACAATTATTCTCTGGCATTTACCTGATTTCCTGTCACCAGTCCCAAAGAGCAGGTGGCCTCCCTTGGTTCTTGCCACACATTTTACAAGTGTTCACTGTGGACAACACAGAAGGAGGGTCTTATCACAGCTCCTGGATGTTGCAGAGGAAACCAGCAGTTTTCTAGTTACTGGGACACTGACCACACTTATTCTGCTGCTGAATCTGTGACACGGGGGGCATGGGTGTGGGGCAGCACCTCCTCGGGCCCTGGAAGAGGGGAGCATGGGGTCCCCGAAGGCTCCCTCCCTCCCACATCAGTGGTGATGCTCCTATGCACAGGGACCTGAGCTGGGCTCCCGGCTAGAACACTGCAGCTCTCGGCCTTTCCATTAGTTTAGCTTCCTCACAACATGGCGGCTGGGTGACAAGGGTCTCAAGAGATCCATGAGCCAAGGGAGACTTCCTGGCCCTGGGAGTGATGTGGGATTCCCCACGTGGCTCTTCCGTGAGGCAGCCACCAGGTTGCATGTATCATGAACAGAGGAGACTCCACCTCTTGATGGGGCCTGGAAAATCCTGAAAGCAGGCGTGGGACTGGAATCCCATGATCTGCTGTGAGGCCCATGTGCTAGGTGCTTTCCCAGCTGGCTGCGCACATGAGACACAGTCTGCGGTGTTGGCTGGAACCTCCAAGGTGACGTTCTCAGACAGCATGGACACGTCTGTCCTCGCAAGGGAGGCTCCTGGGCCAGAGTTCACTCTGTGTGTCCTTGTCTCCACAAGAGCACGTGAAACCCACCCACACTTGGCTGACTGCTGGGCGTTGACAGGGGCACAATCCCCATGTCACTGCTGCCCCAGAACCTCACCCTCCCGCTCTAGGGACTCGCCTCTGTGGGACGTGTGTTCCTGTGCTCGTCCCTCTGACTCCCTGTCCTCATTGCTCTCCAGGTCCCAGCAGGCCATGGTCAGGGCAGTGCTCGTGGCCTCAGAGGAGGGACAGGCTTGGCAGAAGCAGAAATCTCATCCTCTCCAGACTTTCTGGATTTTGCTTCCAAAATCCTAGGTCCCAAGTCTGAGAGCCTCCCCTGTGGCAGGCCCTCACCATTAGCTCCCCTTCATGGCACCACCTGCCAGGCTGTGGGGCACCCATGGCCAGGACCGAGCAGGCTCCAACCATAGCTAATTAGGAAAACGGGCTCTGAGTCCCGTTGCCTCCGAGGATCTGAATTCTACCCACAGCCATATGAACAAGCATGGAGGTGGGGCGTCCTGCATCCCCACGGGAGAGCAAGACCCCTGCTGGCAGTCACCCACAGCCTGGTGGGCCACAGGGAGCAGGGACATGTGGTGGCCCAAGTGTTTGCGTCCACCTGCAAAATCCGGTGCCAAATATTGGACTGTTTTCATGGGGAAAGGAAAGACTTTCTTAGATGTGCCTGGCAAGAGTCCCCTGTGCCTCACTGGTCAGGGCTATGTCACTTGGCAGCTCCCCAGGGGAGAAGGAGGGCCTTCCCTGCTGACGTTCCTGCAGACGCAGCTTGGTCACCTTGCTGCTGACATCTCACCCCTCCTCCACCGGGCATGCGGGAGGGGGGCCCAGCCTGGACCCCCGACGTCCGTCAGGGCTCAGACCTTCACCATGTTTGTGACCCTGGCCACTTTTCCTTTCTTTTCTGGGCTCTACCTCCTCCAGGATAAAACCAGGCCTTGGGGGGACTTGGGGTCCCTTCCAAGTCTGATCTTAAACATGACTTTCATGTGAGAGTCTCACATACCAGGAGACCCATTTGGACTTGGTTCCTAGGACTGAGTAAATAAGGAAGACATTGCATGATCCATGCAGGAAAGGAGGCCTGGACATAAGGAGAAAAGAAGCAGAATATATAAGAAAAGTTTTAAAACCTGAATTATTTCCAGAAGTAGGAGGAGAGTCTGGGTGAAATCACTCTATTTTTATCAGAAAAAGAAGCCCCTAGGAGAGACCCGAGGTGAAGCTTTGAGTGCAGACTCCACTGCCGAGGGTCTATCAGATGGCAGAGGTAGGATGGGTGTGGTGGATGGACAGAGGGCCGCACGGAGGACGGACAGAGGGCATTGCTGTGGAGCAAGCACCTGCCAGCCCCAGACAGCTCTGCACGCCCTTCGATGAGCTTGAGTTTCTCTTGGGCCGAATGACAGGTGCATGTGGAAGGAGAGCCTGGCCGAGGCCCCCTGGCCTTCTCCCGTGGTGTCCACTTCAGGACACTGACATTTGGTCCCCCTCCATGGCAGGAGCTCCTCGGACCAGGCATGGAGGGCAGAGGGCAGGTGGGAACTCTGAACAAACCTGACCTGCTTCCCTGGGGCCCAGCGCAGACCTCAGGGACCCAGTAGGGGACAGAGCACCTGCAGCCCCTACACATGTCCATGGAGGGACATGGGGCCCTCGCCCCCGTCCAGAGAGGCCTTTGTAATGAATACCTTCTTTCTCCTGTGTGCAGGCCTCCACGGGCTGGAAGAGATCCCATGTCGCTCAGGACTGGGGAGCGTCCAGGGGTGGCAATGTCCATTGGCCGCCTAGTGGACACGAGGAGGCCCCGCCTCCCCCTGCAGTTCACCCGTGTGGCTGTGGGGACGGCGGGGGAGATGGAATTAGCCGGCTTTTGAAGGTGAGTGTTTATGAGCAGAACATTTGGTCATGCACCCCCATCAGGGACAAAGCCTGGGCTTGGAGTAAACCAGCTGGCCTGCAGGGCAGGAGGCCCCAGCACCCCCCAGGAGCCCGTCATCCCCAGCATGTGAGGAGGCCACCCCCACGCCATCTTCCACAGGAGGAAACCAGAGCTCAGGTATGTGAAGTGGCTCAGGGGTTTGTCCTCGAGGCCTAGGAGCCAACATCCCACCCAGGGCCTCTGTGGTCCAAGCGTCCTCTACCCCAGGGTAAATTCTCCTCCTGGCCTCCTCCTGCGGCCCCTCCATGCCTCCTAAGAGTGGGACCTTGGGGCCAAGCGACTTCATGGGCTCCATGAACATATTACCACCACTCCCAGCTTGGCCAAGAAAGGATTCTTCCCTCCTCCTCGAGACAGCCAGGCAGCATGCCCACTATCCCCTGTCCCCGGCTCGCCCCCTTCCCTCCCTGCTGCTTCTCCCTTCTCTGTCTCTGTCCCCATCTCTCTGTCTCTGCCCAGACTGACGACTGGTCACCTCTAGGGGCGATGTGACCTAGAACACCTTGTCAGGCCATTTCACAGGACTGGGCTCACCTAACGTTTATTGAACGCCTTCTGTAGCCAGCTCAGTGTCTTCCCACGCTCTCTTGCCCAAGAGCCCCGGGCGGCTGCCCCATGCTGGACTGAGCACTCGTGGGCAGACCACACTCACGACACTGGGTCAGCGTCTCCCAGGGGTCTTGTGGCAGCATCATCGTGGGCAGGCAGGTGCGGACTGGGTTGCAGATGAAGGAGTGAGGGGGTATCCAGTGGTAGCAAGCGCTGCTCTATTCCAGGAGCCCTTGGTCTGGGGGAAGGGGCAGGTTTTCCTGGTAACTCTGTCTGGCCTGCTTGCTGTCCCTCAGATGGAAAGGCAGGGGCGCCACAACCATGGGGGTGGGGACCTTCACCCCCACCCACAGGAGCAGCAGAGGTTGGCATGGCCTGGTCCCTCTTTGCCCACCATGACCCACTGTGAGACTCAGGGTGTCCTTCTCACACAGGTCCGGGGCCGTGTGAGGGCAGGGCTGTGTCAGGCTCATCCCTGTGGGACACACCAGGCACTTGCTAAGCTCACAAACACTTTGTTCAATTAGGCACCTGGAGGGCCTAACTCTGGGCCACACTTGAACAGCAGCATCAACGTGGATGGTAGCCGGCTTTGCCAGTCTATCGTGACTCCAGTGGGGGTTCTCAGAGGCCCTCACCGCTGCAGGACCCCGGGGAGAAGGGCCCTGCCTGCCCCTCCCCTCCTCCCTCACTCCCGTAAACACTTGCTTTCAACTTCCCATCCCTTCCCACTGCCTCATCTCCTGGGGCAGCCAGTTCCATCGAAAGGAATGGCGGGCAGATGCTGCAGGTGGCATTTTCTTGGCAATCCTGAGACAAAATAGGGAATTGGGGCTTACAAGCCCTGCCACATGCCAGGGAAGAAGACGGGGCCCACCCCCCAGGGGTCAGCGTTTGGAGCTGACCGAGGCCCAGCCTGAGACAGGGTGCGAGCCCAGGTCTCAGCTTGGGGGCTGGTACTGGCCACCTCCCAGGCCCCCACCAAGTGCATGCCCACTAACATGTCAGTTTGGTTTCACCTAGG
The DNA here is from genome assembly GCF_020171115.1 of Neogale vison. Classification (NCBI taxonomy): domain Eukaryota; kingdom Metazoa; phylum Chordata; class Mammalia; order Carnivora; family Mustelidae; genus Neogale; species Neogale vison. The sequence continues at coordinate 46,193,951 of NC_058093.1, forward strand.
CCATTGGCAAAGACAAACTGAAGGGTATTGCCAAGAGAAAACCACGGCAGATATGGCGGTGGAGGGAGGGGGATTTCAAATGAATCTGAATCTATTAATTTTACCCAACATCTTTGTCACTGAATATTCATATTACACGTGTGTGTTGGGGGGGATGCAAATGTAGTCCCACCACGCTCACGGGCCGTGGAAATGTGGCGCCTTTATTTCTCTGTCTCTGCTTGGGCCTTGCTCCAGAGGCCTCCATATGATGTCAGCATTTAAATTAGCCCATTGGATCAAAGTGCAACCTCTCAGATTTCACCCCTGTCCCCATGGTCTCTGTGCCCCACGAAATCAAGATTCCCAGCCCTCTGGGTCCCTGGGCTGGGGTGGCATCTCCACAGGAACTGTGTCCCTGGTGGCCTCTCTGAAGGAGCCGTGGCCTGGGTGGCCTGCATTCTTACCTGCCGACTGCTGTTTTACATTTCCTGGCTTCACCCTCTGGGACCCCAGGGTCTTGCTCTCTGGGTCTGTGCAGCCCGTGATGGAGCTCGGTAGACAGGTTTGTGTGCCCAGGGCCCCCATCCGCTCAGCCACGCTGACTACACCCAACACTCAGCAGTCACACTGACCTCACAAGTCCCAACACACAGCCACATTCCTGAGACATTATTTGAACCCTGGTGGTTTATTACGACAGATGCATTCAGGGAAATCGCAGCTAGATCGGCATGAGCTCATCAGTGTGGTGGACACCGGTTCTGGGGTTTTAGACAGTGGAGAAGATGCTCCTGAGCAGACAGAATGCCATTCATAGGCTGATCCAGGCACCACCTGGCACAGGGCACCCTCAAACCCCAAGCCAGCCACAGCTTGGGAGGGGCACCCAGGAGACCCCCTCCCCGACTCCCATGGGCACTGCACAGGCCCTGCTCCGGAGAATGGTTGGCTGCGGGCCCAAAACTGCAGCATGCCTGGTTCTCTGGAGATCCCTCCCTTGCTTCACAGATGGAGAAACTGAGGCAGAGCATGGCGAGAGCAGAGGCAGAGTCTGCTGGCTGACTTGCTGGCCCAGACACCCAGCAGCAATGAAAATTCACTGAAAGATAGCTCACATATGACAAAACTCGCCATCATAATCTACAATTCTATGATTTTGAGTAGTTCACAGATTTACCATAGCATTGTCACACTCAGGTTGTATAACACTTCCATCAACCCCAAATCCTGCCGCGGCCTGCCTGAGGACAGCCCCAAGCCCACCCACCCTCAGCCACAGGCACCCAACCGCTCCTGGCCTCCCTCAGCGTGCTGCAGGTGAGAAGTGACATGGCCATGGCCTCTGCTGGCCGTCAGAGGGCATCCGCCCCTTCAAAGTTGCAAAGGAAGGGGAGTGTGCAGAGGTACAGGCAGCGGTCTCAAAGCACATGGCCCACAGGCAGAGGACTGCGCACTGAGCAAGACTGTAATTAACGCAGTTATGCATTGGTCCCTCCCCTGAGCACGGCAGCAGGCACCTTTGTCCGGCAGGGCTGCCAAATTCTGCCAAGCAGCAAATAAATCACAAAACGCCGCCACCAACGGCGAGACAAAGGAAAATTTCCATGTCAGTGCAGCAGTCTTTGTGACGGGAAACGTGGCTGTCTAGATCAGAGGTGGGACTCGGGGTGCCCCACATCTGTGCCAGCTGAGGGCTGGATGCCCTTACTACTGCAGGTGCCCCTGGCAGGGCCCCTGGAACACAGGCAGGCTCAGGATCCAGGTGCTCTGATCACCTGCTGCCTCCACACCCTGTACACACAGAAACTGATGGTCCTCATGCCGCCCAGGGTGGCACCCATAGCGAAGGGAGAGCATGGGTACTGGCCTTCGTTGTCTCTGACCAGGGCCAGGATGGACAGGTGCACACACTGGCTTTCCCCAGTCTTGTCCACCAGAATCAGCGTCTTCCTGAGCTCCGACTGCACACCGTGGTAAGCCAGGTGTGCCGATCCTGCTGGAGACACGTCAGCCTCTTTCCTGGTTCAGGGCCACCAGAAGACAGGCTGGAGAATAGGCTACATCCCCAGGAAACCATGTGTGTCATTGTACCCCTGGAGGGACGCTGAGAGAGACTTGGTTCCCTGGAGGCTCTTCCCCGGGTCATTGCCTGACATGTCATGTGAGACCTCACCCTACAGTTCTGGTCTCTGCAACTCCGGCACCCGGGACCCTCAGACCAGTGTTCTCCTGGTACTTACGGCCTGGGGAGGTCCAGCATCCTCCGAGGTGGGAGGGTGCCTTCTCCGGCACCCAGCTCCACGCACCAGGCCTCTCAGTGCCACTAGAACACACTGAAGGCTTCAGCTTTCCAGAAAGCTCCCCTGGGCCTTATGTCCCCTGCAGATGCTCCAGGAAGACCAGTCCCATCCTGAACCACATCACCATCGGGAGCAGCCACACCTGCCAGCACCTCTTCCTGCAGCATGGGGAGCATGGGTGATGCAGAGCCTTTGGGAGCAGAGGCACCCAGGAAGCAGCCGCTGAGTTTCTGAGCCTTAGCCAACTGCACATTTAAAACAGGACACAGACTCCTTGAGCTGTTTTCTCTTCCTGTGAAAATATATCCTTAAAATACATGTTTTCATGATTTCCAAAAACAGTTGATCTTCCCTACCTGTGAAATCAGACCTGCATAATTATGACTTCAGTAATTAATTAAATCTACAAGAGGTCGACCATGAAACTTCAACTGTGCAGATCTGGATCAGAAGTGTGAGACCCACTCGGCACAGAGTCCCTGGTTCCCTCTACATGGAGGAAGGCGGGCTATGGTGTCTGCACCGAAGGGACATGGCCAGGGTCTCGGGGCTCCTGACGCACAGGCCTGCCCAGAGGGCCACCCAGCTCCAGCTACTTTGTCCAAAGGAACAGTGAGCCCAGGGTGGCTGGACCTTCTGATATGTCATCCCAGAATTCCCAAATTTATTAAATGTTTTCCACCAGCATAAACCGTAGAAATAATGGTGAGCCAATGGAAATGTGTCTTAAGTTCGGAGCTGGCAGACAAAGCCACCCACTTGTGAGCTGCTCTGCAGAAACAGCACAGCACCCCCTACCCTGGGCCCCTGGCCTGCCCCCCAATCACACAGGTCATCCTGACCATCTCTTACTCTGAGATGTGCTCTCCTGTGCATGTTCCGGAACCACAGGAACCTTCCGCAGATCACACGGCCCATCCTTAGACCCTTGCTCTGCGCTGGGAAGCACAGTCCAGCACCAGTAATGAGAAGAACCTGGTTCCTGGACTGGGGGACCACATGTCCATGACTGGAGACACACAGAGATCAAACCATCCATGACCTCTAGGGACTTAGTCACAGGCCAGCTGTAGAAACAAGGAGTAGGGTTACCTGGCATTTCCAGATATAGTCAAGAGAACATCATTCCACAGGTGTGAGCTGAACCACAAAAATACTCTTTTGTTAGGGTGCTTGGTAGGCATGAAGGAGCAATTGCTTTTCCTTTTCGGTGACATCACTTGCAGGGCCTCAGGGGATCCATGGGATGAGCGTGAACCCCGAAGCCACACCATCAGAGGCTGAGCCTCACTCTGTGTGGCCTACCAGTTACAAGGATGACCTGTGCCTCTACAGCCCCAAGCCACCGGTTCACCTACAGTTTACCTGTCCATAAAGTGGACATTATACTAACATTTATCCTACGACTGTTGGGAGGGTTAAGGAAAGCAGTGCATGTAGGTTTTTAGAATTTTAGAAATTTTAGAATTTTAGAATGTCCTGCCAGAGCATGGCTATTGGTGTGATTCTTGCTATTTCTGGTCAAGGCCCCAGAGAGGTACACGTGCAGGGACAATAGCAGAGGAACACACCATGCGCTGGGTTCTGGCCCCAGCTCTCTGATGACCAGACGTGTTGGTGAACGAGCCACAGCCAGTGCTCCCCTCATAGCCTGGCCTCGCACTACACCCCAAACCACAGTCTTTTTTTTTTTTTCTTAAGATTTTATTTATTTATTTATTTTCGAGAGATAAACAGAGAGAGCACGAGATGGGGGAGGGCTTCAGGGAGAGGGAGAAGCAGTCTCCCCACTGAGCAGGGAGCCTGAAGTGCGGCTCGATCCCAGGACCCAGAGATCATGACCTGAGCTAAAGGCAGATGCTTCACCGACTGAGCCCCCCACATGACATCTTGACATCTTACTCCATCTTGGTCTTGACATCTTACTTGGTCTTGACATCTTGGTCTTGACATCTTACTCCATCTTGCTGGATGGACCTGAGGGCAGGGGGTCAATGGGCAAGAACGGTCACTGAGCCCCCCAAAGAAAGCACTGAAAGGTGGCCCTGGGTCCTACCCCCGCACTGAGGCAAGCGGGGAGCCCACAGCCCCATCCACAAATCCAGGAGGTGGGTCTCCCCCTCACCTGCAGAATGCCCTCTGCACAGGTTTGTGGTCCAGGCTGATAATCAGGGAAAGAGGTGGAGGGACATTGGTGCCACCGACCTTGGATGCATGGAGTCCAAAGCCTGTGCCAGACCCCAGAGGGTCACCAGACCTGCTGTTACTGCACTTCCCACCCCCTTGACATGAGGAGTAGTCGTGGGACTCACTCTATCCCCGGCATCTGGCAGACACTACGTGCTCTTTGCAAAAAAGCTGAAAACAACATATGATGTGCCCTTTGGTGAAGCAGCCTAACGCTTTGTCCCTCTTTATCTTTTTTTTAGTATTATTATTTTATTTATTTATTTATTTATTTATTTTTCCAATTTATTTATTTTCAGAAAAACAGTATTCATTATTTTTTCACCACACCCAGTGCTCCATGCAAGCTGTGCCCTCTATAATACCCATCACCTGGTACCCCAACCTCCCACCCCCCCGCCACTTCAAACCCCTCAGATTGTTTTTCAGAGTCCATAGTCTCTCATGGTTCATCTCCCCTTCCAATTTACCCAAAAGCACATACCCTCCCCAATGTCCATAACCCTACCCCCCTTCTCCCAACCCCCCTCCCCCCAGCAACCCACAGTTTGTTTCGTGAGATTAAGAGTCACTTATGGTTTGTCTCCCTCCCTATCCCATCTTGTTTCATGGATTCTTCTCCTACCCACTTAAGCCCCCATGTTGCATCACCACTCCCTCATATCAGGTAGATCATATGATAGTTGTCTTTCTCCGCTTGACTTATTTCGCTAAGCATGATACGCTCTAGTTCCATCCATGTTGTCGCAAATGGCAAGATTTCGTTTCTTTTGATGGCTGCATAGTATTCCATTGTGTATATATACCACATCTTCTTGATCCATTCATCTGTTGATGGACATCTAGGTTCTTTCCATAGTTTGGCTATTGTGGACATTGCTGCTATAAACATTCGGGTGCGCGTGCCCCTTTGGATCACTACGATTGTATCTTTAGGGTAAATTCCCAGTAGTGCAATTGCTGGGTCATAGGGCAGTTCTATTTTCAACATTTTGAGGAACCTCCATGCTGTTTTCCAGAGTGGTTGCACCAGCTTGCATTCTCACCAACAGTGTAGGAGGGTTCCCCTTTCTCCGCATCCTCGCCAGCATCTGTCATTTCCTGACTTGTTGATTTTAGCCATTATGACTGGTGTGAGGTGATATCTCATTGTGGTTTTGATTTGTATTATTATTATTATTTGACAGACAGAGATCACAAGTTGGCAAAAAGGCAGGCAGAGAGAGAGGAAGGGAAGCAGGCTCCCTGCTGAGCAGAGAGCCCGACGTGGGGCTCCATCCCAGGACCCTGGGATCATGACCTGGGCCGAAGGCAGAGGCTTTAACCCACTGAGCCACCCAGGTGCCCCTGTCCCTCTTTATCTTAAATCTCCTTTAAAGGTTTCTGGGATGCCAGACAGCTTAAATCATGTACATGTTAAGGACCCCTCATGTATCCTGCTGATGGGAACCCCAGGCCAGAGATGCTGAGCCAACCACCCCAAACCATAGGGCTGGGTAGCCACACAGCATGCTGAGGTCTGGGAGACCGGGGATCAGGGCCCCCGAGCCCACGGAGCTCCCTGAGCCCACGTCCCCTTCAACCCCAAGTCCTGCCTCCCAGGCGAGTGAACCAGCTCTGCAGGCTGAGGCACCAGCCACCAGAGGTTTTGGTGCTGTGGCCTGAGGATGGCCAGGACTGTGGAGTTGAGCCTGCGGGGTCTGTCTGTGCCGTGATTGAAGTCACTTCCAAAGGCTGGACAGAATGCCTTTCCTGTGCCGAGGGGATGACTGGCCTTCCTTCTGACGATAAAAGGAGAAGGAAAATTGCTTTATTGGGGGCATGAGAGCTAAGCCAGGATGTGCACAGTGTGGTGAGCCATGGCTTCCATTGGGCACCCCCCATGGCCACTACCAGTCCCGGCAACAGCCCTCTACACAGAGGCCGGACCCTGGGGTCTCCGGGTGGATGACCAAGCCGGCTCTCTGGGCAGGCCCCAGGTCACGTGGTCCCTGGGGCTGGTGTGTGGCTCCTCACAGTGGCTGGGGGCACCAGGAAAGCCATCCATGTGGCCCTGGGGGTGGCGAAGGAGGTGGCGGGCCAAGCCCATAGAGACAGGTCTGATGGAGCCCGGCCCTTCCTCTTGAGGGACCCTGACGAACTCCAGGTCCGCTGTGACTGAGGGTGAAGCTGTAGTCCAGATACGGGCTGAGGCTGGCTTCTGGTGGGTGACCTTGGAGGTACCAGCTTCTCTGGGCTTCACCTCAACCTTGCCCGCAGGGCCCCTTTCTCACTGTCCTCATCCTAACAGCCTCTTGGCCAAGTCTATACGAGATGAGGGAGAGTGCCTCAGGTCTCCCTCTGCCCTGTGGTGGCAGCAGCCCTCGCTCCCCCTGGACTTGTTCTATCCCTGTCTTCTCTCTGGTCCTAAGGCAGGAAGGAGGCCATGCCTGCCATCCCCTCAGAAGAGCCCAGAAAGGCGACTTATGAGAGCCCTGCAGACTTGAATGATGGTACTGTTGTGAGCAGTGAATGCGACCCTCTCTTTCTCATCCCTCAGCAGGAGCAGCAGCAGTGGAGGGCCAGCTTGGGTGGGGCATTCCTCACCAGGCACAGCAGCACTGAGGGGCCAACTTTGGTGGGGTGTCCCTCAGCAGGAGCAGAAGCAGTGAGGGGCCAGCTTTGGTGAGGCATCCCTAGACATCCCACAGAGCTACTGACGAGCATTCCGTCCAGAGCAGCCCTAAGCGCAGGGGCCACATTAGGGGCAGTGTCTACGAGGCGACCGTCTACAGGACTCCACCGCTCAGGGCAGTGGGAGGATGAGCACAGCTGTGGTGGCCTCTCGGCTTTGAGGGTCTGGCCCCAGGATTCCTCCTCAGAACACGGCAGGATGAGGTGTCCGCTTAGACCACCTCCAGGGTCAGAAGGACAGCAGCTGGGGCCAGCCCGCTAGGAGGGAAAGCAGAGACAACTGTAGGCAGAGGTCCGTAGGCAGGGACTCAGTCCTCCCATGGCAGCAACCAGATCTCAGATGACCTGCCTTCACCCACCTCTCTGTCCTCAAGCCTTTCCAGGCAATGGTGACAAGCACCCTGATAGATGCCCCCTTCCTTGACCAGACTTAGGGTCCTCGGATCCCCCTTGTCTAGTACACATGTTGTCCCGGCATCGCCCAGTGTCAGTGGGAATCCAGCTCCATTCGCTCCAGGTGCGTTCCCCCTCCCTCACAGCTAGCACACGCCTCTCCCCCGACCCCCCGGTGACATCCGATCACCTGGCCTTCAGCGGGAATCCTGCCAGGTCTGGGAGCCAGGACTACCCCCTCCTGGTGTTTGTTCTCATAATTCATCCCCCACCCAGACCTGATCCTTGGCTAGAAATCCCCACTCACCTCTGCCTGTTCTGTCCCCCTATTGCACAACTTCCTAAATGAACCCTGTTCCACTGTCCAGCTCTGGGTTTTCCTAAAAGCCCCTTTGCGGGGCAACACCTGGGCTCTCAAGTCTGCAGAGCAGGGCTGGGCCCAGAGTCAGCCATTGCCCCAGTGGACCCTGGGTAACCCAGACACTTGTGCCCTGACCTGTGGTCCTTGCTGTGGACTGTGAGAAGCCCAGTGCCAGAGGCCGCGAGGCTGGGAAACATCTCAAAGTGGGGGTGAATGGTGTCCCCCAAAGATAGGTTCAAATCCTAGACCCCATAGCTGGGGGTGTACCTTATCCAGAAAAGGCATCTTCGCAGACGTCGTGAAGCTAAGATGTGGCCATGCTGGAGCCGGGGATCCTGAGACCAACACAGAAGCCCTTACAAGGGAACAGAGGGCAGGTCTAAAGACAGAGACACACAGAAGAACCTGTGAAGACGAGGCAGAGAAGGCAACAATGTCCCCACAAGCCAGGGATGCCAGGGTTGCCAGAAGGCCCCAGAGGCTGGGAGGGCGAGTGACAGATTCTCCCTCGGGGCCTCCAGAAGGAAGCAGCCCAGCAGACACCTCAACTGCAGGCTTCCAGCCTCCTGAATGGTGAAAGAACAAATCTCTTATTGTGGGAAGTCCCCTGGTCTGTGGTAATTTGTCAGGTAGCCCCAGGACATTGATACACGCTTGCAGGGAAGTAACAGCTGAGCACTCTGCAATGGTTTAAGGCCCTTGCTTCTGCAGCTTTGCTCTGCGTGGAGTAAATATCAACAGTGTATTTAATTTAGTATTTGGTAGTGTCTTTCAAATTGGCCAGAAATCCTGTTAACACAATAAGCTTTAAAAAGTACACAATTAATGAAAAATTCTACCTCATTTGTTTCTCAATTATGTGGATGATTAGCATGTAAACTGCAGAAAATGTGTATCAGGGGCGCCTGGGTGGCTCAGTGGGTTAAAGCGTCTGCCTTGGCTCAAGTCATGATCCCGGGGTCCTGGGATCGAGCCCCACGTCGGGCTGTCCACTCGGTGGGGAGCCTGCTTCCTCCTCTCTCTCTCTGCTTGTCTCTCTGCCTACTTGCGATCTCTGTCTGTCATATAAATAAATAAAATCTTTGAAAAAAAAAAGAAAAAGAAAAGAAAATGTGTATCAGCATTTTATCACTGTGGGACCTTGATAGTCATCCTGAATTCACAAAAACGAGGGGAAAATGTCAGCATCTACTTTAAAAAACTAAGTTGTAATTCATATCAAACCGTGACCAAAAATCGTAATGTTGCGCATGCAGATACAAAAGCTGGCTTTGCCTGCACCGGGAAGCCTAACTTTTCATTTAGATAAGCTGATTTTTCTTTTAAATCCATTTTGCTCACCCTGAACCCTAGGCTTCCGCGTGCACCCAGGTCAGCGGGATGAGAGGAGCCCCAGACGCTCCGCGCGCGGCCCCCTTAGTGCCATCGGTGCCACGAAGCAAACTGGGTGTGTTCATTCCAACACAGGATTCCAGTTTTTACGACAATTTAATTCATAGAATCAGAGAAAAGCCTTGAGAAATTCATCCTTTTGCAAAGTAAACGTGTATTCTTGTTAATGCAATTCAGTCACCAAGTTCGGCGTTGGAATAAAGCTAGCTGTTTGCAATGAGGACAAAGTTTGGGGGTGAAGTAGCATTCTTGCTAAATGAGGGAGACTACGGGGAGGAACCTGGCATCAATCACGGTACAAATATAATTCATAATCTTGTCGGACGAGCTATGATCTACCAATGGTAATGGAAACTATAGGCATTGCATTTTACCCTATTAGTATGTATGAGATACATGTATGCAGACACAGAGTTAGAGTAGCCAGCTACAGAACTTTTACGATTAAGCAGATATTAAACAATTAAGCAGATATTAAATAAAAATATCTATATCAGGGTCGAGCATTTTTTTTCTCTTTGATACCTACTGTGAATTTGAGTTTAGAAATGTATGAATCTGCAGGACCAGGACACCCTACAATGCTATTAATGGCACTTTATTTTAAAAAATGACATTTAGAAATCTTTAGTTAAAGTATTAACTGAAAACAATATCCAAAAACTTTAGCTTTTGAGGATTTTACCAAGTATAGTTATTCAAAACAAAACCATAAACGGGAAGGCATTGAAACTCAACTAAGAAAAAGGAAAGGGGAGTTCAGTTTCAATAATGAAATTAAAATAAATAAAATAGTAGATTTTATAGCTCTGATTCTCCCACCAGTAGTCATTATAAAAGCTAAAAAAATAAAAAAAATCAGTTTATAATGAACTTTTTCAAGATACTGGAGAGAAGCCAAATCAGGAAGAAACTAGAAGGTATACAATGCTTGAAATATGAGAAAGTATACCAAAAAATTTCAACTTTTTTGAGGAAAATAACATCTTCCTCTAATTTTTTTTAACTTACAGACCAGAAAAGCAGACTCACCAGTGATTCTGATATCAGACAAGATTTTTAAGCTAATAGATTATATGTTATGATTAATTGTATATACACAATTAACATGTTAAGGGGGGGAAGATATTCAAAGTGGAGGTTGGAGTATTTCAACAGAGACCCGAAGTCTATTTTTAAAAAGTCAGACAGACATTCCAGAAATAAAAAGCACAATACCTAAAATGAGAAATTTATTTAATGGATTTAAAATTGTGCTGGACACTGCAGAGGACAGATAAGTTGATAGAAAATACCCAAGATGGAGCAGAGAAATAAAAGGAAAGAGTAAGCAACAGAATGTGAGGGCCACAGAATAATAGTAAATAGTCTAACAGAAGTCAAATGGCAAGGAAATTGGATTTTTAAATGAAAGAGTGGGTTGGAGGAGGATATCCTACCAACCTAAAAATCTGTATACACTAATCTTTCCAAAGGAGGGTAAAATGTATGACATTTTTAGAAAAACAAGAGCAAAGAGAATTTGTTATCAGCAGACCCACGCTTCAGGAAATACTAAAAGAAGTTCTTCAGACTGAAGGAAAATTTCCGAGCTAGAAATAAGAACTGCAAAAAGAAAGAAAAGAAAAAAAAAAAGCCAGAGAAAGGACAAATACTATGTGTAAATATCAGAGAATATTAATTGTCTAAAGCAACAGTAACTTCTATGTTTCTCAGGCTTATGCAGCAGATGATGGGGCTGGAGGAGGGGCAAGGTGTAAATGGAATTACATTCCTGCCAGAGTGTCCTGTTGTCCATTCCAGCACCATAAAGCAGACACCAGAATGAAGATTTGCAGAAGATTGACTGGGGACACCTGTGAGGGAATAAAGAGCAGCAGGTGAGCAGAGGCCTCAAATCATGATGCTGGCCTAACCCTCATGACAGAGACAGTAAGGGCAGGACCAGGTCAGAAGAGCCTCAGTGGTTGCCCAGCCAGGCTTCTGGGGGCCCCAGGTTAGAACTGCCATCAAAGGAATCTTGTGCCCAGGAAAGAGATGACATTGCCCTCCTCCAAGTACCATCCTTGGCTGAGAGCAGCCTGGACACAAGACCGTGGTCTCAGCCGGATGTTAGACATTGCCCCCGACTGCCTTCCCTATAGCAGGGTCTCTGGAAACCCCAGGACACCTCACAGCTGCCATGTTTATTTGCTTCAGGCGTGGGAAGCGTTCCAGGCCATGGTGGCCCTCGATAAACCAAGGCTACATCGTGTAATCTCTAGGCAACGTCTAAAAGGAGAACACAAAAATGTGGTCTAAATAGCCACAAAATAAAATAATAAAGAGCAGTTAACTTAATAATATCTTTAACTTAATATTAACTTATAATTATTAATATTAACTTAATAATGTCTTTAAAATACAGTGAAAAGGAAAAAAGGGGCAAAACAGGTGGGACAGAATAAGCAGCAAGATTAAAATCAATTTTGTCAGTAATTTCATTAAATATAAATGGGCCAAAGTCGAAAAAAGTCCTGAACCATTGAACTGTTAAGAGCGACAACATGTACAAGATTTGGTTTTGAAAGTCCACATGTTGTGTTTTGCTATATCTCAGTTTGTGGGAAAAATCTTTTGAGGGAACAGTTCTTTTTAATTGGATAAATTTCTACCCCATACCAGAACAGAATTTAGTTGAGAAGTCACACAATTTTGCAGGATCTATATATGGCGAAAAACATTCAAATGAATCATGAATACAACTTCTTTGATAAGTTTTATCTTATAAATATATTTGCCAAAGAAATGCACCCTGAAGGGAGGCGTAAAGATAGTACCTATGAAAACATTTGACCTGAAATATTTACACATTTATATATGAAAATTAGAATTAAGATCAGCCTTCCTTTAGTGTAACTATTCTGATCTTACGCCTTGGCGTTGAGAGAGAGAACATTTCCTCAAACATACTCTGATCCATACAGAAGAGTTGATTGAAGAGTCTACCATTTCAAACTTATTAACCACAAATAAGAGAAGATTGCCAGTTGCATGACGGGATGAAGAGATAAAGGAGAAAAGATACACTCATGCCAAGAGAAGGGGCTAGCAATGTTCTCAGTGTGTCAAAGGAAACGTGCTCAAGACTTTGGTTTAGTGTTGAGATAACCCATAGGCAGAAGATTTATTTTGCCTTAATGAGCACGCCCATGTTATTTTTGACAAGTATTTTACTTTTTAAAAAAGATTTTATTTATTTATTTGAAAGAGAGAGAGCGAGTATGACCAGAGGCAGAAGGAGAGGCAGAGGGAGAAGCAGGCTCCCCGCCGAGCAGGGAGCCCAACGTGGGGCTCAATCTCAGGACACTGAGATCATGACCTAAGCCGAAGGCAGATGCTTCACCAACTGAGCCATCCGGGCACTTGGAAGTTAAAAGTAATTTTACTTTTGAAACTTATTAATTAACAGAACTACTTTAGAGACCCAGCATGCAGTGTAATTATTCGGTTGGCCAATAGATAAATATTTCAAAATTTCCACATTTATATCATTTCTGGCATGTCCTTCACTCTCATCGCTGTCTTTGCTGGATGGCATCTGGAAGCTCACAGCCAAAACGCCACTGAAAATTGGGGTGATGATGGTGGTTTTGGATGAACCATCCTGTATCTCTGGGATGAGGTATCTGTCTCAGGGACGGCAGCGTATCATCACAGAAGCAAATTACAAATGAAATGTGGATGACGTCTGTGGCCTGTCCCGGGCAGGTTGAGAAGTCACCGGATGAAGACTCGAGTCAGGACGCAGATTCCGCCAAGCCCATTCCTGAGGGCGTTTGCTTGTCCAGACCCATCTGAGTGATCAGGCAGGGTGACAAGGTATCACAGAGGAAGAAAGCTGGGCTTATAACCAGCAAAGCACTGCAGTGACGCATGGGGTCTCGCTTGTAAGCCGTACAAGACATTCCCTCATTAAGATCCAGCGCCTCAAGGAATTCATAAAGAAGGTGAATTGAAGAGAAAGAGATGCATTTTCAAGACTCTGAGATGCCAAAGATCAAAACGCGTCTTAGCACCGGCCAGTCCCTCTGTGACTTACTTGAAAAGGTTATTCACCCACCTGGAGTGTCCCGTAATTGATCCGGTTACAGCCTTTCTCACCTTCACTCTCTGCAGCCCAGGCGCAAATGTCAGCGCCAGAACGCTCAGTGGTGCCCGTGTCCAGATCCAGCAAACAGGAAAGCATTCAAATCATTTGCAGTTAAGCTCCCACTTTTAAAGTGGCGGATGGAGCTTCTGAGCCTAGCATTCTACTCTCTCTCTCTCTCTCCTCTTCTGACAAGCCTCGTGAGCACTAGGGAAAAGGAAAACAGTATTACTTCCTTTTCTCACGGGAGTCGCTGGCCATGCTAGCTTTTATTTATTCTAGATTAACAGAGCAACTGTGGTAAAATACAGGCTAAGGAAATAAGCTGATAAGGTTTAAAAAGAGCGAACACATTAGCAGAAATCGAGGTCTGTGTGATCCCGCTACTGAATTCTAGTTACTGAGCTTCCGGGTTGCTCTTGGAATAAAAGAATTGCCCTTATCGGTAGCATCCTGAAGTTACCAAACACAGCAGCTGGACACTCTTCCCTCCGCAGACGTCAGCTGTGGCCAGCGTGGCCCCACCTGCGGGTGCCGGGGTAGAAGTGGTCAGGGCTCCTGGGTGAGTCCTGAAACCCCCTCCGAGGCTGTGGCCCAGGGTGGTTGGTGAGCAGGTTCTCTGGGTCTCTATTTCCTTAAGCAGTCACAGCAGCAGGAAAGGGACACTATTCATGGAGCGTGAGGACAGTCCCTGGCCCCTCGTGGGGGTCTAGCTGCCACAGCTCCCTTTGGCCCCAGGAAGATGTTCACAGAGTGCATTCCACAGCTCCGGGGGGGTGGTATAAGGCCCACCCAGAGGAAGTGGACAGGCTACTCAGAGAGGCCAAGTGTCCCTCACAGATGTGCCTGAGAAAGGAAACAGGGGGCCGGCCAGGACCAGCTCTGGGCCCTGCCGGCTGGGGCTCTCCTGCCAACCACAGGGGTCAGAGCCCAGCTGAACACCTGCTTCCTTGACCTGAATCTTTCCCCAAAGGAGAAAACCACAGCCCTATTTTGGAAATTTCTAGGGCTCCACACTTTAGGAACGGTAGATTTTGTCGGCTCACTGCTGCCCAAGCCCTGCCCAGGGCACTGACACTGCAGGTCTGACACTGAGAGGCCATGTCCCCTCGTCCCAGCCCGACCCCCCGGGGAGGCACGTGCCCCACCGCCCCAGCACCTGGCCAAGCCCTTGTCTGTCTTTGCGGACTGCAGGAAGTTGCAAGCTCATTAGACTTGCTCCGGACTCCTTCCTGTCTGGAAAGTGAGGGGACCTTCGAAGGTCCCCCATCAACTGCCGGGAGGCCGTAGCCTGGGAAGGAACAGGGTCACGGTGGGGCCACTGCTCCTCCGCCTGCATTTGCTCTGGGGGCGGCTGCTCTCTGGCTTTTGGGGGGCAGGACCAAGGACTCAGCCAGACTGACCTGACCTCAGGTGGGTTTGTGGCAGGAAGAGAGGATGATGGACACACGAGACACGTTCTGGAGAAGGGGGGAGGGGCGTGTGAATGCAGAGCGAGCCATGGAAATGTGTGTCCGTGGGCACGAAGGAGCAGACCCAGCGTCCTCCGAGGTCCTGACTGTGCCCTTTACATCTGTGTAACCCCTTGTGTCTTATTTTAGGACTATTCTTTCCCATCGTAAAGAGAGACTCTAGACGTGTCTGTGGCAGTGGGTCAAGGCAGTCGCAGGCTTGAAATCTATTGGATACTGAAGGAGGACAGGGACCCGCAGGGGACTACCTCCCCGCCCCAGGACGAGAGTCCCCTTGCTCTGACAACCCGCCGTGTAGCAGGAGCCCAAGACTGCCGCCCATGACCGACGCTTGGACACAAGTTCACCTCGAGAATCACTGAGCCCATGACTCTGTCCACATGCCTGCTGTCCAAGCACAGAGAGGCTCCAGCCGTGCACACGTGCAAATCGTGCAGTGGGATTCTAACAGACTAGGGTCAGACTCGTGTTTATGGCTCATGTCGTGGTTCCTCTTGAGTAAGAACTGTTTGTTGTCTGAGCCTAGCCAGCATTCCTCCCAGTGCGTAGTGGGGAGCAGATACAGTATCGATTTCTAGAACAGGCAGGAGCACCAGGAAGCAGCTGGGAAGTTGGCTCAGGCCTGTTGTCAGCAGCCATCCTAAATGAAGACAAAGCTGAGCACTTACGAAGGACACTTCCAAGGACCAGGAGCCCACACTAGAATCTGCCCTGGCATCCACTAAGAAGTTAGGTACCCTGAGCAGGTAACCTGACCCTCACGCCTCAGTTTCCCAGCCTATAAAACAAAGAAGCTGAGCCACAGCCCCCGTCATGCATTCCCATAACTAATAGGCAGCAATCTATGGGTAGAGATTGAAAATAACACGAGTGTGTTGTTTTGCTGAAATTGGAAGGTAGAACTGAGAAGTAGTCTGTTCAAGAAGCATGCCTTCATTATCCTGTGGCTTATCTGAATTCTACCAGAACTCTGCCATATAAATATTATATAGTATCTCTGGAATTAAGGAAGGGAGGGAGGGAAGAAGAGAGAGAACGAGAGAATGAGAGGAAGGAAGGAGAGAGGGAGGAAGGAAGGGAGGAGAGAAGAAAGAAAGAAAGAAAGAAAGAAAGAAAGAAAGAAAGAAAGAAAGAAAAAAGAAAGAAAGATCTGTAAGAACGAGAGGTATTACTCACTATTAGCCACTTAATTCCAAGGATTAGGACCTGAGCATAATTCCGCACAGTCAGTGAACACTGCCTAATTAAAAACTCTTTTATAAACTGCACCATTAAAACTGCTATGGCTACTGATCTCGGAGTGTTTCTATTATAGAACGCTATTATCGGCCCTAAGAAGCTTCTCTGGAACACGATCCAGAGTTCATAAACCCAGCAAGGAGCTGCGTTCCCAGCTTCAGCCAATTTTCGAAGCACTGTGAAAAATATAGCTATGCAGGATGTGCTTCCCCCCCACCAAAAAAATTGGTTGTTTCTGTTGTGTTGACAGGGATTGAATATATGAGCAGAAAGGGACAGGGAGTGTGGGGTAGGGACCGGCTTTGGATCCACAATCCCTGTAGGTGCAGGTGTGGGAGGCCGTGCCCTGCAGAGGGCGCCCACAAGGCTTCTTGAGCAGAGGCACAGCCCACGGTGACAGGTAGACCCCACCTTTCAGCGGGGCCCAGGAGCCCCTGGGTTGAACTGGGTGAAAGGCAGAGTCACCCCTCCCAGTAGTTTCTCAACCAGGGCTGCCACAAGTAACACAGATGAGAGAGCTGGGGCCTCAGGTGTTGGGGCATACTTCTCTCCCACCCCAATGCTGCCTTCCCCAGGATGGGAGCCCCAGGAGCAGGTGGCAGACAGCCCCCGCCTATCTCGGTCCCTCCTTGCTCCTTTCTATAGCAAGAGTGATTTGTCTCAAAGGTGAGTCTAGGTGCACGAGCCTGGGGGGATCTGCCTTGCTCAGCACAGCTCTGCATCTCACCTTCTCTGGCAAGGGCCCACACCCTTCTGCTACTGGTCCTCACCCCTTCCCACATCAGTCCTAGGTTGGGTTCCTTCAGAGGGGAGTTTCTGTCCCTGGAGCCTGAGATGTGGGTTTATACAGGTCACTGGGTTACGGAACTGGGTGAGTTCAATTGGTCAGCCTAGTCTAATCAGTTAGTCGGAACAAACACATGAGAGAGAAGACCACATGTCCACAATCCTAATATGGCCACATTGGGGTTCAAGGAGGCTACACCACTGTAACTGGCCAACTCAGGGACAAGAAGGGGCCACGTTCTCCCTGGAGATCTCCCCACACCGCCCCTGCTGGGAGTGCTTCTCCATTGGTTATGGCTGCTGCTCCCTCTCACCCTGGCCCCCCAGGGAAGTGCAACAGCAGTGGCCCCCCCACCCTGCCCTAGGCTTGCTACATTAGCCAGCTCTTCCTACCACTGCATTTTCTCGGAGCATTGTGCTAATGGAATGACATCATCTTGTCTCTAGACCCCGCTCTTAATCAAGAGCTTCCTGGAATGTCTGCAGTTACATAACCATAACCCCCAAATGGCCCTTGGCCTCTTTTATTATTTTAAACACGCTCTGATATTGAAGTTTAACTTCCATATGGAAATGTACCAAACCAGAAGTGTGGGGCAGGTTGGATTTTTCACAAAGTGAACATCCCTCTGTTAACCATGTCCAGATAAAGACAGAGAGCATGACTGGCAATCCAGAGTCACCACCTGTCCCTCCCTCCCCAGAGAAAACATTCTTGTGACTTCTACATCATCTGTAATGACCACCTGATTTGTAAGTTATATGGATGCAAAGGTACAGAGTATTCTTTTGGGTCTGACGTCTTTAGTTCACCATTGGGTCTGTAAGATTCAGCCCTGGTAGCTTGTGTACCAGCCCTCAGTTCATCTTTATTGCTCTCTGAAACTTAATTAGCTGCCACAGGGCACCCATTCTACTGTTTGTGGGTATTTCTTTCTTGTGTCTGTGTGCACACATATGGGATTTTTCTACTATTTGTCTACCCAGGAAAGTAGTTTCTGGGATACAGGGTATGAGCCCGTCCCCCCTCAGCAGGAACCCCTGATGCTTTGTAAAGTATGTGTGCCAACTTGGGCTCCGCATCCCTGCCAACTTTGGTCTGTGCCATTTCTTATTTGCCTCTCCATAACACAGGGGTCTTGCTTTGTGTGTCCCTGTGGCTAAGGCTGAGCACGTTCCTTGTTTGTGGTTATTTGGGTGTTGTTGTTGTGAATAGCCTGTTCAAGCATCTCACTCATTTTTCTGTTGGGTTTTCTGACTTTTTCTCATTGAGGTAGAGTACTTTACAAGCTCTGGATTTGAGTCACGGGTAATGGGTGCTGCAAAAATGGTTCCCCACTCTCTGATCTTTAAAACTACGCTTCTATTGTTTTGTTTCTATTTTCTTCAACTTTTGTACCTTTTTCTCTTCTCTCACACCTTAGGGTTAATTTTCTTTATAATTGCTTTCTTCCTTCTATCAGCTCCTTAGCCATACATCCCTTTACTCTTCTTTTATCTCAGGCTAAGAGTTTAACAAATGTAGCCTTCACTTATAAAATTCTAAAATAAATTAGACTTTTCAACACAATGCAAAGACCTGACCATTCTTAGATCCCTTTTACTTCCATAGTTTAATTCTACATCCAATTTAATCTCATAGGAAATGATTATTGTTACTATAAACACACAGTACTCATTTAGACTGACCTACGCATTTACACTTTTAGTCCATCCTTTGTTTCCATGCTTCCATCTGGCATCATTTTCCTTCTACTGGAAGAATTCCGTTTTACACTACCTTTAGTTCATATGTTTTGATCACAAGTTCTCTTAGACTTTATTTGAAGATGTCTCTGTTTTACCTTTATTTTTAGAGGATGTGTTCACAGAGCACAGAATTCTAAGTTGGCAATTATTTTCTTTTAAAATGTGAAAGATGGCATCCAATTGTCTTCTGACTTCTATTTTTTCCCTGTTGAAAATGTAAGCACTGTCAGGTTTATTTCTTTGAAAATAACGTGTCCTACCCACCACCAACAACAATTTCTTGATTTTCTGGTTTTTTTTTAAGTTGTGGTATAATATGCATAACATAAAACTTAGCATCTTAACCATTTTGAAGAGTGGAGTGCAGTGGTATGAAATATGTTCGTCTGGTGCTACCATCACCTTCATCTGTCCCCAGAACACGTTCATCTACAAAAGTGAAATCTCATGGAACACCAGCTCCTTACTGTCCTACCCTAGCCCTGGTACCCATCATTCTCCTTTCTGTCTCTATGAATTTAACCCCCCTAGGTGGCTCCTATATATGGAATCATACAGAATTTTTCCTTTTATGTCTGGCTTATTACACTCAGCTTAATGTCTTCATAGTTCAAACATGTTGTAGTGTTTGTCAGATGTTCTTCCTTTTCAAAGATGAATAATATTCCATTGTGTTTGTATACTGTGTTTTCCTTATCTATTCATCTGTCAATGGATACTGGGTTCAATATTTCAGCTATTGTGAATAACACTGCTATGAGCATGGATGTTCATGTATGTCTTTGTGATCCTGCTTTCAATACACTGGGGAATATAACCAGCAGTGACATTGCTGGGCCATATAATAAATGCATGCGTAATTTTGAGGGGAAGGGCCAGGGTGTTTTCCATATCTACTGCACAATTTCACTTTCCAACCGACTATGCACAAGGGTTCTAATTTCTCCACATACTCACCCAAAATTATTATTTTCAGTGTGTGGGGGGCATTTTTTAGGAAATAGTAGCCATCCTCATGGGTGTGAAGTGACCTAAGCTTCTTTTAGTATTTTCTTGTCATCCTTGGTTTTCCATAGTTTTGCTATGTATGCTTAGTTGTGACTTTCTTTTCATTTATTCCACTTGGGGTGTGTAACATTGCTTGGTTCTATGGCTTGATGCTTTTAGTGTTTGGGAAATTCTCAGCCAGTGTGTCTATAAAGCTGTTTTGCTCTATCCTCTCTCTTCTCTGGGACTCTAGCTACATGTGCGTCTGACTTCTCCACCATCTCCCATATGTCTTTTTTCTGCATTTGTCATCCTTTGGCCTCTCAGTGCCAAAGGATGTGATAATTTGTTCTGTTCTATTTTCTGTGGGTCCATCTTCCAGTTCACTAATGTCTTTCATTGTATGATTTGTTATTAAATTCATTGAATGATTTCTCAATTTAGTGATTTTATTTTCCAGTTCCAGCACTTCTATTTTAGTCTTTTTCCATTAAAAAAAAAAGTCTGTAATAATTCCTATACCTGCATCTTCTCTAGATCTGTTTCTATTGGTTATTTTTCTTGCTGGGATTGTAGTCATTTAACATTACCTTTAGCATGTCTGATAACTTTTGATTAAGCATTTAACATTATGTTGAAATATTTGAGGCATAGTCTGAGGTTCTGGATTACATTATCTCCTGCAAAGAGACAGTTATTGGCTTCTGGTAGTTTGTAATGGGGAGGGAATTTCACCTAACCCCAGGTGGGGTGAGCCGAGTGGGTCTCTGGGAAGGTGGACCTGTCAGTTTTGGCTGAGTGCTAAGGTTTCAGCCACACCCTTCCTCTCTGGGAGACACCTTGTATTACCTTGTAATACTCCTTGTATTACCCCTGCCCACAGAGTCTCTGATGCCTCGGCCACTCAGTGGGTTGTCAGTCTTTAGGACCAATGCTAATAAATGCCTAAAGAGAGAATGAAGAGCCAAGTGCTGGGTTTATTTCTAAGGTGTTTTCTTATGTTCAGAATCTTGGCTCCTCAATTACACTGTGCCTTGGCAGATCTCTGATTTTTGGAATTTGTTTTTTTATCCAGGTCTCTGTGAATGGTTCTCAGTGATAGTGATGAATATAGTTCACCACTATAGAAAATGGACATCTTCCTTTGACCTTTTCAGACCTATTTTGGCAGAGACAGTGATAAAAATGAATTTCATTTCTTCTTCCTTTTTTCCCAAGCTAGTGAATTGTTAGACCATGAATGGCAAGTATTCGTTGAGCCTATTTTCAAGGTACTAGAGGCAAAGCAAATGACTCCTTTCTAGCCTTTTCCTGTGGATTTTTCAGAATAGTAAGAAAAGGGGTGAATGCTTCGTGATGATTTAAAGACATTTTTAGATTACATGATTTGTTCTGTTAAAAGGGGAATGATCAATCCATGTGATAATCCATTTAAAATACTAAGCCTGGTTCCTGGTCCAGAGCTGGTGCTCAGTCAGTGTTACTTATTTTTGTTGACTTCTTGAATCACCTTCCTGGCTCTCCCCCAAGGTTGGCATTTCTGTCTTCCATCTTCAGGAACTCTTCTGAAAAGTTGGGAATTACTTAAGTCTCAACCCATTCTCCAGACAGTCACAGAGAACTGAAATATGAGCTGTAGCCAAGAACATAAAGGACCAGAGTATACACATCTCAAATTTCTCTTCATTCTCTATTTTGAAAAGTCATGAGAAACCACATTTATCAAAAGCCCAGAAGAGCTACACTGGACACACACTTTCTTTCTTTGCTTTTCTCCTCAACCTGAAATTCAACAATGAATACCAAATGTGAAATATGTCAGGAACACTTCTTTCACAGATAAATTGTGGGAAAAAATATATGGAAGGGAAATCTACAGACTGAAAAAGACTTAAAAAGCATCAAATGTTCATACTATGTTAACCTTGTCTGGATTCTGATTCAAACAATATGTAAAAAGAACAAATTGACATTTGTGAGTCAATTGAAAATTTGAACACTGACTTGATATTTGATATTAAGAAATTTTTAACATAACCACAAAACCATTATTGAGCCTGAAAATATGACTTCTTCTCTTTTAGAAATACATGCAGAGACATTTACAAAAGATATTTTATAATGTCTTAGATTTGCTCCTAAATAATAAGGAGGAAGGAGGAAGCAGGAGGAGGTTTAGAATTAAAAAAAAAAAATGACTGTCCAGGGACCAATACTTAAAGTTGGGTGTTGGATACATGAGGGTACATTATAGTATCTATGTGGTTTTTGTATATGTTTTAAATTTTACACAATAAAAAGCTAAAAATATACCAAGAATAAGTAAGTAAGTCTACAATATATGTCTTTGGATCAACTACCACTTTGCCTTATCTCTTCTCTTTTCATTCTTTGAATTTCCTGAGTAAACAATTACCTTCTGCACTAACTCCCTGTGGAGAGCAGGAAGTCTGCTGATGTTGTCTCAGATAATCAAAGTCTTCATTTCATTTATCTCTTTATCCATTAAGAGAGCGAATTTTTCCTCCCAAAAGACCCCCACACACACACACACACCTCTGAAGTCAAGGAAGACATGGTGATGATTTATTTCCCAAAGAGGCAGGATTTCATGGGGTCCCCAGATGATCAGTAAACCCCCGACCATTAGGGATATGAAGCCAATCCTGAAGTTGGCATAGCAGCCCTGGCTTTTGTGAAGAGTGAGGGACAAAACAAATTCTCTGTGTGGAGTCAAAATTCCTGCTGCAAAGGTGTTATGAAGGCAAAAAACCTACCCCTAACCTGCTCTCCCTCACTGGCTGCTCCCTAGCCATGAAACCCATGAAAATATTTAATCTGACTAACCATCTATTTCCTCCTTGGGAAAATGAAGCTAACATTCTTCCCCTGCCTTCTTCCCTAAAGCAAGCTAAGGTCGGAGGAGATAAATCCTAGGAAGGAATATAGAAAACTTCAAAGCAAAGCATTATATGGTGGGGAGGGAGGATTACATGGGTCCTAGAAGCCCTCAGTAGGTACAAGCTTTGCATGAGAAACACGGGCTTGTTTAGGTAGAAGGCATCAACTGTGACCTAAGAAGTTCTTGGTGTCAGAAGTGGGACTTGGGAAGAGCACACCCTTTACCCAGCAGAGGAAACCCAGGCTCAGGGAACCCTCACTTCAATCTCCACTACTCACGGAAACAGCACTATCACAGGCAGGCTCATTTTGTGACCCCTCCCATATGTTGTTCTCTAGTCTGGTGAGGACTCTCCATCCCAGTGGTCTGACACACGGACCCAGCTGTAGCCAGACTCAGCTAAGAATGGACTGGATAGAAATGCACTCATCCATCCACCGTTTGGCTCAACCTTAAATCTGCCCATTGCCCATCAACATCTCCCTAAGGAAACAGTCAGGTCAAAGCTTTGGGAACTGGGGACACTGGACCAGGGTCTACCAGAGGGTTTTCTGTTGTTTGCAGATGTGATTGCTGAGGTCAGACATCAGAGGCACAAAGTGAGAAAAGAAACAAGGAGCAGCAGTCCCTCTCCCTACCCACACATCCCTGCCTCAGAGACATCTTTGGGGGGGGGGGTCTGTGGGCATGAAACCCCCAGCCACAGCAACACTCTACTGTCCATGAGCCACTTCCCAGACATGCCAACCACCTCATGTCTACACCCACGGTAGGACCATTCTCTGTCCTGCCTCGTGGCTGGGAGGGACTTGGGTGGTGGGGGGATGGAGGCACCACCCTGCCCCCACAAACTGGGAAGCTAGAAGGATGGGTTGCATATGGAAGCACCCGAGGACTTCTAGGACTTTATTTGCTCTTTCTGAAAAAAGGATAATTACACATTTTCAAGACATCCAGGAGTGAGCCCCGTTCTTCTTGTGAGATGGCTGAGGGGTAGGGGGAGCCGTGTTGTCTGGAGATAGGGACAGGGTGCCCGGGAGAGGGCTTCCTGCAAGGACCTGGCTGGGCACACACGGTTCTACAGAATGCATGAGTGTGTCACCTCCAGATGCCGAGGAAGGGCTCACATAGCAGTAGTGCGTGCGTGCGTGTGTGTGTGTGTGTGTGTGTGTGTATAGCATGAAGTCACTGTTCACAACAGAATGAAGGCAATTTTTAGAAGGCATCTGCTCCCCATTCTCAGTTCAATTCAAGGAGCTATGGTGAGAGATGAGGAGAGATGGTGAAGTGACAGACAAGGACACACGGAACCGTCTGGGGAACAGTGGGAGCAGCAGACAGGCAACTTAGAGCCACCGTGCAGATATCAGTGCAGGGGCAGCTCAAATCCAGGTGGACCCTAGATGCACCGCGGTGGGGTGTTGGCCATGAGGACACAGGACAGTCACCTGCCAGCTCTGAGTGGGAACAGGTCTGGCTCAACCATCAGGAGGGGCCCTGCCCAGTCCTAGGGACAAATGTGAGGTGACAGGAATATCCGCAAGTATCCTGCACCCTAATTTCCAGGAGTTTAAAATTAGGAATGGGCCCCAGGCTGGTGAGCCGCTAGTGCCTTCCCGGGGGGCTGAGCCTCCAGTCTATCTCTTAAAGATGCATCCACGACAAGGTAATACCTTCGTAGCTCCGTCCCTAGCCCCTCACCGCCAAGTTTTGCTCTTATCATTAGAAACAGAGAATTAATTCTACAGTTTTACAACTGGGCTCCAGCTGCTGAAAACCTAAGAGAAGACCCCTGGACATGCCCCCAAACTTTCAGCACCACCCCCCCACATGCCCCACACCCCACACGGGGGCCCGCTGTGCCTTTGCCCCAGATGCCCTGCTTCCCCACTCTGCTGCCCGGGAAGCTCCTTCTCATCCCCTACAGCCTCCTCCAAGGACACCTCCTCCATGAAGCCCTCCCTAATGCCACCAGGCCCTCCCGCATGGGTGGCCCTCCATGGTCTCACACGCACACACACACGCACAGCACCCAGCAAGTCCATCACCCCTCTGCTCATGGCCACTGTGGCCTCAGAGAGGTGTCATGCAGGGTCTCAGCCACAGCACCTGTCATCACCATTCTTAACCCAGTTGGGAAGGACAAGTGCTGCACTGACCTGCCCCCACAGACTCCACCTGGCGAGCTGGTGCCGTTTCCAGAGTCTTTCCGTTAGATATCAGTCCTCCCCAATAACACTTTGCTGGGATGCCCCTGGCACAGCCACAGTGCAGAAGGTGGCAGCCAGCGTTGGAAGTGACGGACGGAACGAACGGCATGCCACACGTCGTGGGGAGAGGGGACAGATAGCCTTGTCACCCACAGGGAAGGACAAGTCAAAGAGAGCTGAGGGCAGAAAACACTGACGGTGGTCCCCCTCCCCCGTCACCGGAGAGGGACACGTGTCAACGCCAGCCGAGTGAGTAGTCAGCCGGCGGCTGGGGGCTGAGGGAATGCTGCCGAATTGCTCTGGGCTCATTTCACAGAGATTCTGGGTGAAATAAACACCTGGAGGTTTGGGAGGTGAGGGTGATTCATGCAGGTGACTGCCATGTCCTGATGGAACATGCCACCATCCAGGAGCCCTGCACTCATCGTTGTGCCTGCCCTGGACACACACAGGGGCCTTCGAAGTACCCCCCTCCCCGTGCAGGCAGCATCGCGACCAGGAGCTTGGGGGGCTTGGCTGGTGAGGCTGCTGAGATCCACATGGGGCTCAGAGGCTGCGGAAGTGAGAACGCTATCCAAGGACGCGGCCGGGACCAAAGCACTGCTACAGACTGGTGTCTACATCAGGGCACGCCTGCTCCCCTCTCTGAGCCTCAGTTTCCCTCCCCGCAAAACCAGAGGGATAGACTTTCTGCCCCGCAGAGAAGAAGCCACCTCTCCCGCTGGCCCTGCCTGCATGGGCCCAGGACCCGGTTTGGTCTCTGCCCTGCTGGGTCCGCCCAAAAAAACGCACAGTGAGGCCTTGAGCCCAGTGTCCATGCCTCCAGGTTCCACCGCCTGGACACCACGGGCGCTTGGCTGGGCCCGCCTGCTGGCGCCACCCTCGTGGGGTACACTGTGAGCAGGGCGAGGCACCGGGTGGTCAGTGTGAAAAAGGACGCCAGACCTCGGTCTCCCCCGAGCCTGCTCCAGGCAGGTGCCACACCAGGACAAGCAGGAAAGGGCTGCTGGTCTGCGAAATGCAAGCTCACATTTGCACATAAAGGGATCGCAGTGTGCGAGTTATTCTCAGATCAGCAATTTTCCATCAACAATGGTTCCGGAAATAGTGCGGTTCAGGGTATGCACATCATCGCCCTGAATCGCTGTGTGTTCTTCCAATGTGCCCGTCACCCCCCCGCACAGTCAGTCCCCGTGAATGGCCTCTGAGAGTTTTCTGGGGGTTTGTTTCTTTTTGTGTTCACTTTGTTTTAGAAATAAGATCCTCCCAGTGGCTTCCCGCTTTCTCCCTTTGACCTGGTGTGATTGTCTCCTTCCAGCAATGCCTCAAGAGTCAGAGATGTTTTGAATTAGGACACCTGTTCCCAAACTGTCTTCTAGATCATTCTAATTTAAGACTCCTGCTAACTACACAAGCGTATGCCCAATACAGAGATTTGTCAATCTTTGTAGTATTTCTGCATCCAATAGGAATTTATCTTATTATTTACATTCATCTCCTACAATTACTGGCTTTTTTCACTTCTTTTTCGTGTATCTGTGCTGACCACGCACTCCTTTGCCACTTCGTTTCCTGGTAGAACTTGTTGCCTGATTTACTAATTACCGATATTCCCACCTACTAGGTCTGTCAGGTGTGCAGACAGCAGCTCCCCAGATTCCTCCTCTGCCTGTGACCTCGTGGGAAATATGCCTCCTGTTTTATATTTTCTGTAGGCAAACTTATTAGAACTTCCCATTATGATTTCTCATGAGGTGGCAACATATGAAACCAGACCTTTTCAGCATTGTTGGGTTCTAGAACATTGACATTTTGGGTTTTATGGTTTAATTTGTTGATGGATGCATATGTATTTACTTCTGAAGACATAGAACACAAGCGGGCTTCCGTTTTCATGTATCAAGCGATCTGTCCCCGAACATGTAAACCTATTCTTTCTCACTTGGTTGGAAAAGCCACCGCTTGACTCTGAGCAGGTCTGTCTGTCCACCTGGCCCTGTGCCCTCCACTCCTAGCTTTGATGACCAATGCCTCAAAGACCATTTATTTCCTATCTTACCTACTCTGATGTGGCTATTCTCTAGAACTGATCTTGGGAATTGGAGACCTCTGATTTTTCTTCTTTTTCCATTTTTGGGAAACAATCCTTGAATCTGTAATGAGCGTGGTTTTACTTGATCATTGGAATAATAAATGTGGAAATAGATGACCAGGACCACAGTGCCCTCTAGTCCTCCCTCCACCCACGCACCGGGCCAGCAGTGTGGCCGTGAACCCCAGGTGTCCATCTCTGCGGACCCTTTGCTCTGCACCCATACATGGAAACACTCAACACCGAACATTTATCAGTGACTCTTCTTTTCGGGTATTCTACGAGGCATCTCCCGACCCAAGCCCCACCCTGCCCTTGATCCCAGCTTGAGGTCTGTCTTCCTGGGTTTCGCATCTGGGCAGAGTCTCCAGAGGTGGCCCACCCACTTCCTCCCTCCCGTAGGCTTGAGCTGTCCTCCCTCAAGGGTGTCCTTCATCGCAGCTTGCTTGCCTCTGGAGGGGAAGGCAACACTGAGCCATGACTGTGGCTCTGCCCCTTCCTCCTTCTGAGAGAATGGCACCTGCCATCTCTTCCCACTCCTGTTAGCCCCTGACCTGCCATCAGGTGGAAGACTGACTTCGTGGAGGTGGCCCTCTATGTGTCAGTGTCTCACATTTGGCACTCGGTCCAGTTACCTGTTGTTGGGCAACTAGCCACCTCCCACCACACTTTGTGGCTCAAACAACAATGTATTGTGATCTCTCATGGTGCTGTGGGTCACTGGGCTCAGCTGGGACGACCTTGCTGGGGTCTCTTGGGGGCAAGGGTGGCTGGGGAGTCACCTGCAGGTCCTACTGGGGCGGAGGTCCAAGATGACTACTTCGCCACATGTCTGTCCCCCCTCAGCAGGATGCTGGAGTGGGAACAACGGGGAGCTCCTGGGCTCCATCTCATGCCTGCAGAGTGCCGGGAAGCCACAGGATTCAGGCAGGGCCTTTACGGTGCTCATGGTGCCTGGGAACCAAGTGCCATGGCCTTGGGGGCCCTCACCAAAGTTCTAATATGAAGCCTGGCACGGAGGGAGAGGGACAACCTCTGACTTTCTCTGGCAGGAAAACAGACCTGGACAGAGAATAGTGGCCGCCGTAGCCTTGAAGTTCTGATACGACTTGGGGAAGAATGGGGAAGGCACTGTGGAAAACTGTGCAGTATTGGACTCCTCATAACCTCAGTGAGTGGGGGAGCAGTACAATTAGAAATTATTTTCTTGTACATGAGTATCAGGAGCAACGGAAATCTGTGACCATTTTAAGTTCTCATAAGCCACATCATTAAATTTAACATTAAATTTAAACATCATTAAAAATGGATGGATAGGGGCACCTGGGTGGCTCAGTGGGTTAAAGCCTCTGCCTTCGGGTTCGGCTCAGGTCACGATCCCAGGGCCCTGGGATCGAGCCCCGCATTGGGCTCTCTGCTTGGCTGGGAGCCTGCTTCCCTTCCTCTCTCTCTGCCTGCCTCTCTGCCTACTTGTGACCTGTGTCTGTCAAATAAATAAATAAAATCTTTAAAAAAAATAATGGATGGATAGATGGAAAGATGGATGGATAGATGGGCAGAGGGGTGGATGGATGGACAGACGGATGGAAGAATGAATAGATGAATGGGTGGGTGGGTGGAAAAATGGCCATCACTTTGAGTATGAGTTTTCTGATCTTAAAAATGAGAATGTGTTCGTTCACCGTCTTGTGGCAAAGTCAAAGTGAAAATGTGCATGAAATGATGCTTGGAACAAAATAGTTTCAATAAATATTCACTCCCTTGCTCTGTCCTTCCATGACTCTGTTTGTCATCCAGAACTAACGGCCTCCCTTTCCACAATACGTGCTCTCAGATCAATCCAGTAACTTCTTGGGCTCCGAGGACTGGTATTTGCAGGCTAGTTCTGTTTCTTCCATTTCCTGGGGCGGGGTCTTCTTTCCTTACCCACAGGTCTGTGGTGTTGTGCGAGTCCAGTGAAGTCCAATGAACTGTGGATCAGTCAAATGCAAGTTCAGTTATTTTTTTTCCTGCAGCTGGTTCTGGAGACTGGATATTTTTCTGAATGCCTTGGCCCTGGAAAGTTAGGTGATCTCACTCGGGCAGAGTCAGGCATGCGAGGCACTGTACCCTGCTAGCTGCCTGTGGGAGATCGACAAAAACAAATGGTTTCAGGAGACCTTTTCCCTCACTGAGTATCAAGTTGCCTTGCATCAGTGTTCCCCGTGATTATGCAAAACAAGTGAATAGAGCAAACATGCTTTAAACACAAATAGAGATCAAATGAACTTTAAGTTTTAACAGGATTCAAGCTCATTAGGTGTTAGCCAAGGCTGTTTGGTAAGGTATCAAGGCACGGAAGCCTGTAAGGCCTCCTTAACTCTTGGTGTGATCTGGAGCAGAGCTTGTCAGACCTCCGACTGCTCTCGAGTCCCCGGGGCCTTGTTTATTTTTTTTTTTAAGATTTTATTTATTTATTTGAGAGAGAGACAGTGAGAGAGAGCATGAACGAGGAGGTCAGAGGGAGAAGCAGGCTCCCCGTGGAGCTGGGAGCCTGATGCGGGACTCGATCCTGGGACTCCAGGATCATGACCTGAGCCGAAGGCAGTTGTCCAACCAACTGAGCCACCCAGGCGTCCCCCCGGGGACTTGTTTAAATGGGAATTCTGACTCAGGATGTTGGAGTGGGGCCTGAGCACCTGTGTCTTTCTAACAAGCTCCCAGGTGAGACTGATGCTGGTATTTGTGGGCCACACGGAAAGGATCTAGAGGCGCCCTGCCCAGCACCTCCATCACCTACACGGATGGTGGGGTGGTGGGAGGGACCCATGGGCAACTTTTGGCAGAAACTTGCTGGTCCTGATGGAATTGACTCTTGCTCTCTTCTCTCCCTCCTTTCCTGGCCCTCTGCTCCTGAGTCTGCTCCCTCTTTCCTTTCCTTGTCCTGGGACAGGGCCCCCCAGGAACTCCTGGCTCCGCTGAGATGTCATGTCACCAAAGTAGTCACCCCACCCCCGTCATGGACTGGAGGAGAGCCCCAAGGCCAAGCTTATGGTTGAAGCCCACAGAGTAGCAAGTCAGAAGGATACCTGCTGTGGTCCAGCCCTGACCCTGTGTGGGTGCAGACCACTGCTAGGACTTTGCTTTGTGGTCTTGGAGCTCGTGCAGGTATGTCTGTGATGGGAGGCTCTGACCTCGCTCTTGGAGTAGTTGCAACTATGTTCAAAGAAAACCCAGCGCTGGACAGTAGTACAGGCTGTAAAAACACATTTTGCTCAGGACTATTGCAACTGGAGAAGAAAGACCTTAGAGCTGGGCTCAACTCCAGGTACAGCAAGGGCAAGTGGGAATTTACAGCCAAGGAGCAGGGCAGGGTCCGAGGATGGAAAACTACGAATTTGGGCTACAGTGACCTAACAGGGTTCTTGCCGAAGGCAAGTCGGGGAGATCAGACGTCGCCCGGAGGTGGTGGGTAATGAGGACCCAATCTAGATTATGAAGAATGGGAGTGCTGGTGACCCTGAATTAGCAGGCTTCTCGCTAAAATTGAATTTACTAGCAAGGGCACAGAGGGTTCTGGAAGGTTTAGGAGCCTGACAGAAGCTTAGTTGAATTTTGTCACCGCCCCAGGCAACCAAATTCATGCACACAAAAAAAGGAAGCTGTACGTAAGCACACGAGGTTTTTGATCATTTTGAAGTCAGCAGTGAGCGGGCTTCACCCCCTTCGGATGTTAAAGGGGCAATTGCAGCAGACCTACTGTGTGCCCCTTCCCAACACCCCTAGCTTAGTGTTATGCAGGATAAGGACCCTGTTGGTCCCAGTGACCCTTCCCTCTTATCAGAAAGGACAGGAGGTTCCCAGAAGAGACAAGACCTTTACTTCCTTCCTTCTCTGCAGCCCTGGAAGCTGAGCTGGGTTCAGAAGGAACACACACCCTGTCAGAGCCCTAGCTCTGAGCCCCAGCAGGCAGCTGGGATCCCCCAGCTCTGACGGATCCCCCTCACCTCCCTCTGTCCACGCCCGTGGCTCCCGGGCCCAGCCCCATCTGCAGAGGGCACCCAGGCTCCGTGGGCCCCGTGCACTCTTCTGTGGGTTCTGCACAGAGACACGGCACCCCCCAACCCCAGGAAGCAGACCCCGAGGCCGTATGGGAGAAATGACGCAGAGATAAGTCGCGTAAATCTGGGCAGAGGCTCGGTGCTAAGGGAAACTGGCATCGGTAGGTGCTTTGAAGCGGAATCAAGGAATTTCTGATGCTAGGAAAAAGCAGAGTGCTGTAGAATTTGGAAGAGGAAAGACTTTTCTCAGATCTGTTGGCAGTGATATCATAATCCGGTCAGAAAGGAGCTATAAATGGATTTTCTCTTTTAGACAGAAGGGGGTTTCCATTTCACAGTGTTCCGTGCTCCCCACGCCACGCTGCGGTGGGTTCCAATCTCTGCTGTTAGAACATTCTAGACTTGGCTTCTGCCCCAGCATCTCCCTACAGCCGAAAGGTGCCCTGGCTCCCACAGGGTACCCCAGCACCGCCCCAGGGAAGCGACTCAATCCTCCTGCTGGTTATCCCAAGTGCTCCATGTGCCTTCCTCCCGCAGGGAAGCAACTGAGCTGGAAAGTCCTGGGTGTGGCTCTGGGGACCAACTGGTGAGGGGCAGGGCCTTTCCGTAAAACGGAGTGGTCAGAGCAGACGACTGTAGGAGCTCAGTGAGCACAAACACCTTCAACCTTGGGCGCAGATTTCTTTCCAATGCCTTTAGAATTCCTTGTAAGGGGTTTGCTGACTCCAACATCAAGTTTGGACGCCTCACCGTCTGTGTGATGTGACGCACCCGGGAAGGGGCAGGGTTTTGCTCCAGCCCTGAGCTGTCCTGCACTAGTGAGTGCTGGGGCCCTTGTATTTGTGGTGTCGAGCTCTCCGCTCTCTTCACAACTAGCACTAATCGGAGCAGCTTGCCCACGTTACCACCTCGAAGAGCCTCGTTCCTCTTCGGGATCGTTTGTCATCTTTGCTGAGAGTTGGGAAACCAGATGATCGCCATGTCTCCACTGTATGCAGAAGAGGAGAGTGCGGGTTCCAGGCTCCGGCCAAGGGGCGGAAGGACCACCCTGAGCACAGAGCCCGAGTCAAGAGCAGTCACACTCTTTGCTTTCACTTCTCGCTTCTCAGCAAGCAGCTGGTGGGCCCTGGCCGCCACGACCCAACCCGCAGACAGGGGCTCAGACAGCAGGCTGTCACCCCCCAACAGTTTCCGGGCTGGAGCACAAAAGGGGGGTCCTAGTGGGACACTCTTCCAGGCCTGCAGACGCCGTGCATGCTCTTGACCTTTCCTGGGGGCAGGGAGACAGAGACAGAGGGAGACCCCCCTCTCTTCCTCTTCTAACTGGGGTGCTAATCCCACCATGTCCTCCAACCCCCAACCCTAGTCACCTCCCAAAGGCCTCGCCCCCTAAAACTGTCCATTTAGGGGTTAGGACATGAACATGTAAATTTTCAGGGAGACACAAACATTCAGTCCCTAACAGTGGTGTTAATGGAGAAAGATAGTGTAGGATGACAGCGTGTCTGTAGTATTCTTAGTGCCCTCACCTGGGGTAATTACAAATACTCATACAGGTTACTCTGGGAAATTCAACTTGAAGTGGGGACACATTCCATCACAAACACACAGATGCACACACACTTGCACACATACACACACGTACACACACGTACATGTACTTACATATACACATACATGCACACGCCCCGCTCTTAGGACTGCAAAATTAATTACATACCAAAGTTCACGTTACAATGGTTCTTATGAGTCTGTCATAACTTACCTTCTTCACCCCTCAAAATGCACCACCCCCATGATAGCAGGCAACAGTGGAAACTCCCACTGATTGAAAGTCTATCCTACAGCTTTTTGCCAGTCACCCAGAGACACCCACAGCCACCTCTGTTCTTCACCTGACCTCACCCCTGCTTGTCCAAGCCTGAGGTCACCTCTTTCCCTGCAAACTGGCTGTTTCCCGCTCCTCCTCCTTCCCTCCTTCACCAGTGGCACCACCAGGAAGGACTCATTTGGGTCATCCACAACTCCTCTCCTGCTCTCCCCACTGCCTGCTATGCAACTATACCCCCTGTGCCAATGGCTTATTTCCCATCCAGCTCCAGGCTCTGCTTCTGCCGCATCATTCCCAGGTCCCTGCCATGGGCTTTCTCTGGCCTCCTCCCCTCTGTTGCCCCCCCCCCCACGCACACACACACTAACCTCCCTCTTTGCCCTGCCCTTCGGGAGTCCCTTGCTTATGCTATGATCAACAGAATCCAGGCTCTGTTAGAGCAGCGTGTGGTCCTGCTTTGTCCCCCGAGCCTCACCAGCTCCCAGAATTGTGCCAAGCACGTATTAGGCACACAACACACATTTTAATTAGTTAATGTATTCCCCACTTTCTGAGCTACAAATCCCGCAGCATTTGGAGCGCTCAACCTCCAGGACTGTCCATTGTCGGAGACCACACGCTTCCCTCCATGGGATCTAGGTCCTGGGGTCTGACCAGGGCTCCAAGGTAGACGGGTGGCATGTGGTTGGAGGTCTGACTGTCCCCCAGAAAGCCCCCACCAAGAAGGCGAAGATGGGGGGCACAGGCTTGGTGTTCGTGGACAGGCCCGACCCCTCTGTGTGTGGGCTGCTCGCGGACACCCAGCCCCAAGCCCCACGGAGGATCTGGCAGAACCCAGCAGCAACCAGTGCCAGGACAACAGGAGGACCTTGTTTGTAGGAAGCACCCCCAGCCCATCCAGGTCTCAGCAGGCAGATGTGCCACTCACCAGGCTGGGTAAACAGAAGGGGCTCCTTCAAACAGAAGGCAGAGGAAGGCAAGGCAGCCTGTGGGCGGCTGGTTCCCTGTTGCCCGTGGGCCTTGTCAAGTGTCTCCCATGGACAAAGGACGTCCCTCCTTCCAGGTGGGCGTCCTGAATCCCAGATCATTTTAACCAGGCAGGCGTTACCCGATGGGACTTTGAATTTAGTCTTGGTCCCCTCCTGCTGTGAAGGCAGCATCCCTCTTGGAGATGCATACAGAACCTCAAGGGCAGGCCTCTCCCTCAGACATCGGCTCCATCTCCCTGCTGTGAGACACCAGGAGGTGGCCCAGGGCCCCTCCCCCTGCCCCGGCATCACAGCAGTGCCACCATCCTCCAGGCCCTGTGGGGGCAGCAGTGGTCCTGAGGGGCCGTCTGGCAGGCCTGCTGGCCACCAGGACCTGTGCCACGCCTCCCGAGCCCCGTCCCCCACCCAGATGAGAAACACGCCTCCTGCCGCCCACAGAGACGTTCCTGCATCGGCGTGCATTCTGAAACGCCAAGATTACGGTCTCAGTAGTGATTTTTCTCCATGGTGTCTCTCGAGGGCCATTATCTTAAATATGTTTACAGATGGCACATCTTCTCAGGCTTTTCAAGCCGAGATGGTTAAAGGGGCCTCAGGCCATTCTAAGAGCTTGAGGGATACTGAGGCCCAAGTCCATTCCCAGCCATGAGGGCTGCAAACCCTCAAGCCTTTGTAGCAGGAGGAGAACGTTTAGCAAACAGGCATTAAAATTCGCAAAACAAACTTATTAGTTAATGCGGCCTGTCACCATGACAACCCAACAGCACAGAAACAAACCATTAGCACATGGATTTATGACTGTGGAAGGTTCAGCTAATACCATTCCAGAGGTGCATTATTTTCCACTTTCAGTTATAATAAAAAAAAAAAAAAAACACTAATTTAAAATCCAGCATGAGAGCACAGTCTGGCACAAACATCAGCACCCAGAAGAAAAGGCCCAAGGGCATGCAGGCCCACAGGTCCACAAGCCCGCCCAGCGACCAGACCGGCACCATCCCCCACGGACACACGTGGTCAGCAGAACAGGCATCTGGGCCCCAAGGCCAAGGCTGCGCAGGTGTGTTCGTTGCCCCGACCATCCTTTGACAAAGTGGCTCCGAGGGACTGGTTACACATAAGAGTCCCCACTTTGGGTCTGGTCCTGGTCCAGGGACGCCAACCCCATGCCAGGACCTCTTTGGAACCCCATTCCCGAAAGCATGTGGACGCGAGGCATCTGCCCTGAGTCCATCTGCCCTGGTTTCTGACTCAGGAAACAGGGAGGGCCATGGCCCATGGCCAGTCTCCTGGAACAGCACGGCCGGCATGGGGGAGGCTGCCCGCACTGCTTGCCGGGCACTTCTGCCGCCTCCAAGGGGCATCTGGTATTTCCTCTGGAAGAGGGACCCCACCCGGAGCAGGTGTGCCGGGCGCCGTCTTTTCCCCACACTGCCACCACCGGCACAGCCCTCTGCCCGCCCCCATCGGGCTCCTCCCAACTGGAAACACCTTCCACACTCGTCTTCCTGCTCTCAGTTTGGGTGTCACCATCAGGTGTTTCCAACGCGGTCTCCTGACGGCACCACGAGCCTGCAGCCCGAGCTCTCTGTCTCCATCGAAGAGCACTGGGGCTCAGACCTCATGGGCGCTGGGTCAGTGACCAAACCATGGGGAGGGGAGAGCCCGAGACACCTCCCAGGTGCCAGGAGGGGTGGTACAGCGGTCAGGTGAGGAGCTGGGAGAGATGCCAACAAAGCGAGTTAACTTGAGGTTCTGGCGTCCCAGAAAACAGCCCCAAGTTGTGAGGGGCATTTCCAGGGATGCATATGCAGCTGTTCCTGGGCCCTAAGAGGGATGAAAGGATGGAGAGGGTGGGGGGTCTGACCGTGTTGCCTAGGAGAGGCCCCGTGTAGGGACACTGACACTCGCGTGGGTTTGGGGGCACTAGAATGGTTTTGCCCCAGCCGAGGACAGGCGCACGGGGACCAGGGCAATGGGAGCCAGGAGTGCCGTGACAAGGGGGTTGAGAATGCGTCTGCACCCCACCCCTCCCTGACGCCAGACTCTGACTGTGAAGAGCACACACAATAGTGTATTGTGCTCATGAGGAAGAAAACACACGTGTCAATATTTTTACAAGCCTGAGATGAACAGAGGGCTTATGGAACATGAATGAGCACAATGGAACGTAAGAGGAAGAACTGCCAGCTTCCCCATGAAGTATTTCACAAGCATTCGCTCACGCGGCCTGCCAGCGATCGCAGGGCGAGGGCTGTTGTTATCCCCAGCGAGAGGACAAGAGAGGTGGGAACAGGATCCCCGATCACAGGGTGGCTGAGTGCGGGCTGGAGGTGGAGTCTTTGCCTTCAATGCCAAGCCCGAGCTCTGACCTGGAGCAGTAGACATGGGGGCCAAAGGACAGGCCAGCACGTCTGCCCAGTACTCCGGCCCTCGTTGGAACAGCCTCAGGTAGACCAAGCGCCCCAGAGGTTGTTGACCCAGCAGGGCCTGGGACAATCCCAGTGATGCCGGAGCAGCGGATTCTTAGCCAGCGGCCCCCCAGCGAGCCCAAGGTCCAGAAACACTCACGCTGCCCATTCTAACCAGCACCTCTGGATCTGTGGCTTAATGGGGCCAGGAGACTACAGGGTAGGGCTGCCTTTCCCAAAGATCTTTCCTGGCATAGCAGGAGGGGCTGACGTGGTCCCCTGATGCAAGACCAGCTGGGTCTGCTCCCCATCATCTCTCCCTCCTCTTCCTCCTCCTCCTCTGAGCTGGACAGCATGCCACCCAAGGGCACTACTGGGCCAGGTAGGAGTGGCACTCAGCTTAGGACTCAGCCGATCTGGATGAAATTCAGGTTCACCTACTTATGAGGTGAGGAGGGGAAACAAAGGCTCCCTGCACCCACCCACACCATTGTCTGAAAGGAAGCAGCCCCAGGTAGAAGCAGATGGGACACTGGTGCCCTGGAGGCTGGGCTGACTTTCTGGATGGGGCCTGGGAAAGCAGGACAAACAGAAGACTCTGAAACAGAGCTTGCCTTCTGGGGTTGTCCCCTCATTAGGGGACCCAAAGGATTGCATCTGCATTTTCCCCAGCAGCCTGAAGGTATGAGTGGGGAAGGGAAGTATTGCCTTTGGGTAGATGAGAAGAGCACTGGGATGAGTCGGGGAGGGGAGCACTTGGGATGGGTAGGGGAGCATTGGGGATGGGGAGAGGGCGGGGAGCACTGGGGATGCGCAAGGAAAGGGAAGGGTTGGGTATGTGCAGGGAAGCATTGGAGATGGGGAGAGGGTGGGAGTACTGGGGATGAGTAGTGGGGGGATGTTGGGGATGGGGAGGGGAGGAGCAGGAAGCACTGGGTCCATCCTTCCTTGGCAATCTGTCAAGCACCTGCATAGGAACCCTGGGAAAGGAAAACACTGGGGTTACTGGTGGTGAAGTAACCTGGATAGAGCCAATAGTGAAGGCTGGAGGGCCTGAGAGACCTTGAGACATGAATGCATGAGACCATCTAAGTTATTTTATTGAAGAGCATTATTTAAAGTCCCCTTTCTTAGATGAGCGACACCTACCTTCCACTGGCCTCTCCCCTACCCACCCTAGATAGCTTTGTTCTGTCAAAGAGTAAATGGTTATTCTTAGATTATAGAGTAATTTTAAACATATGAAAGAATGGAATTAGCCATAAAGTAGACCAGTTGTGGTCAAAAGTAATTACCCAAGAATAATTCCGCACCATTTTCTCAGGACTCGTTACAGCATGCACACCACTGCATTTTTTCCAGTTCAAAATTAGTATATTACTGGTAGAAATAACACAAAATAAGGCCAGCAAAGACTGGAACTGCACACAGTAAAAATTGTTGTTGAGGATAAAAAAATGGAATGAAACCTCATCGTTAATGTTAAAAACTATGAAATTAAACCAGGAAAGAAGAGAGTTGGTGAAAGTAATCATCAGAAAATAAAGCAACAGAACCTGAAAATACATGTTAAGTTTGTTAAGGATTTAGATTGACAGAGGGATACAAAATCCTGAACAAAATTTAGATCTGTGCCAATTATCCAAGAAATTGGGCTTTGTAGAAGTAACGGCCATGAAAGAAAACTCATCAGCGCAGAAGATACAGTCGTGGAAATCAGACATGGGTAAAAAGACACAAACAAAAACAAACAAACAAAAAAACACAAAAAGGGAGGAGTCAGATCATTACTGAGAAATAAAAATGGGAACAATTTGGTTAACAGCATTATGTAAAAAATTGATCTAAGAGCTTGACTGGTTTGACGGAATTAGCTGCAGAAAACCCTTCCTTGATAAATGTCAACAGATACTGGTATCATTCTGATTAATGTGATGGTCCATGAAACTTAGAGTAAAAACTCTCAGTGCGAAAATGCTGGGTCGAAATGGGGACACCCAGACAGCCTACCTCCAGAGGGCCCTTCATGGGTGTGGCTGGCCGTGCCGACCCATCCCCCATGGCCAGCGACTAGTTCCATGCAGCCTCTCACAGCCTTGCAGAGATGTAAATATTTGACTCTGCAAGAAAGAAAGTCCTCTTTCTTCTAGATCACAAGACGTGAGAATCCAGACTTACAGCTTCAGGTAGGCCACCTTGGTAGCCAGGTGGAGACACTTGTTTGAAGAACGACATCAATCTAAGTTGAGAAAGACAGAAGGGAAGAAGTCAGGAGAGGAGGGG
This sequence comes from Neogale vison, assembly GCF_020171115.1. NCBI lineage: Eukaryota > Metazoa > Chordata > Mammalia > Carnivora > Mustelidae > Neogale > Neogale vison. Next base: position 46,232,359 of record NC_058093.1, read on the forward strand.
AAACAGAGAAACAACTGACTGCTTGTCCTGACCCCTGGCTCCAGCCAGACCTGAAGCCATCAGTTTCTGCATTTGCCAGCTGGGTGAGCCAATACTCTAAAGGGGTCTCCCCATCAGCTGCGACCCAATGAGCCTACAGAGTACAAGAACGGACCTCTCAATCAGGTCACAAAGCAGGCATCAGAGAGTAAAGGAATGAGTGGGCCAGAAGGCTTAAGATTGTGGTACAAGACTGCAGAGATCAAAATTTCAGAGATAGAGCCATTCTGGGTAATACCAAGCTATTGCTCACTGTCATGGGTATGTCTGGTTAAATAATGGTGAGGGTCAGTGATTTTGAGAAAGTTAAGTGATCTGAAGCTAGGAGGGGGGACACGTGACCCGCTTGGACTTCAGAATCGTGCAGAATGGCATCTGTGTTTGGGTGGGAAGGTGATGAGCTGGCTTCCCATGTTCCTCAGGAATGGGGGCAGGGTGGGTTGGAAGGTCTTCAGATGATCATAAGGCGGGGTAAAGGGTAGCACCCTTGGATGTCATGTGCCTCAAAGCCAGGGACATCCCCTGCATGGGGCTGATTGTCAGAACTTCATGAAATTCAGGTTCACCTACTTATGTCGGATGAATTATATCCCCACCCCCCAAATTCATGCTTAGAAGTCTTAGCTCCCAGGACCTTGGAATGTGACTTTATTTGGAAATAAGGCCATTGCAGATGGAACTAGTTAAGATGAAGTCACCTTAATCCAACAGGACTGGCAATCTTACAAAAGGAGGAAATCTGGACTTGAAGAGGTCCCCCAGGAGAACGTGTGTGAGAAGACAGAGACGGTTGTCAGAGACTGCTGGCAGATAACAGGCTAGGGAGAAGCATCAAGCTTGCTCTCCCTCATCGCCCTCAGAAGAGACCAGTCCCACTGGCACCTGGATCTTGGACATCTGGCCCCTGAGAATACATTTCTATTGTTTTGTGGCCTTTGGCTACAGTGGCCCCGGGAGGCATGAGTGGGCCCGGGAGGCCCACCAAGGGATTCTTCCAGGAGAGATGTGTCCACGCAAAGATGCTTGTGCAAATGTTCATATCCACCACACTGGGAACGGACCAAACATCCTGAAACAAAGGCACAGACCAGCCAATGGTAGGTTCACACGGTGGCCTGCCACCCTCCTGTGAAAAGGAGCAAGTCACTGAGACACAGGCTGTGAAGCATCCCAGCTCTCAGAGCCAGAAGCAAGGACGGGGAACACCAACTCACTGTCAGCCGGTTTCCTCGGCTTAAAAACACCTGTATGCCGTGAAGGAACTTGCATCTTACACTCCAGGCAGATAACTGGAGAGAAACATGTGACCAATATGCCAAAAGCTGTGTTCAGGTCAGGAAGGAAAGTCCCATGGCCACTGGAAGGGGGCAGGGAGGGGCCGCTGGCGTCACCAGGGTCCCGGGGGGAGGCTCTCCCAGGAGGCAGGATTCGAGAGGAGCTGCCCGGGGGCGATGTCCCGGGGGCTGAGGCGAGTGCTGTGAGGGCAGGGGGCAGAGGGAAAGCCAGTGGAGGGGACAGGGGCCTTGCAGCGACTGTCTAAGCAGGAGAACTGAGGATGAGTAGTGGCTCAGTGGCATTCACAGTCTTCGAGGCACTCTGGCCAGAGCTGAGGCAGTAGCCCATGAGGAAGGGAATCCATGAAGCCATAGCTGTGCCCGGTGGGAGAGGATGGTGGCCGAACACTGCTGGGCAAGGGAGCAGTGTGGTTGCTTGCCCGAGCTCCGAGTTAATGCTCTGTGGTTATCATCTCAAAGTTCTTAACAACTTGATGTTGGGCTTCGTGTTTTGCTGTGAAGTCTGATGGGGTGCAGGAGTCTCGCTGGGGCACCATCCAGCTCCCGGCTCCTGCCTTCCTGACCCTGGTTCTCAGCCCCTCATCCCCCCTCCATTGGGCATCCTGGGTTCCCACCCCCTGACACCTGTGGGGATGAGGGTGTGTGGAAAGGAGAGACTCACAACCTGTTTGGATGGGGTTGAGGAGGGGCAAGAAAGAAACAGAGGCAGAAGGGGAAGAGGGAAAGGGAGCCAAGGACCCACAGCACAGGACTAAGTCAGTGACCATGAACCCTCTCCTGTGCACCTCTGGGGGGCTCCCGTTCCCACCCCTCCTGGGGGCACGCCATGTGCTGCCCATGCCCCCAGAACCTTTCCATGCCTCCAGCTCAGAACAGGGCCAAAACTCCCCATGCCGCTACCCCTCGGTTGCCGCCCCCCCTCGGTTGCCGCCCACTTGGCCCCGCCCCTTGGTTACCGCTCACTCGGCCCCTCCCCGCCCCGCGCGGCACTTCCCCTGCTAGAGTTTCCCCTGTGGGTCCCTGCAGCTCTAGACAAACCACTCAGGGGCTCCGAGGTGGCAGCTTCCTCAGTGGAACAGAGAGCTGAGGTCAGTTTTCTGCGCCCCGGAGCCCCACCGCCCGCCCCGCCCTGCGTGCCCCTGTAGCGCACCGGCTCTGGTCCGGGCCGTTGCGGTTTCCTGCGGGGCGCGGCCAAGCTGCGGGCTCCCGGCACAGACAAGGGCAGGCCCGGGAAGCTGAAAGGGGTTCAGATCTCTCTTGCCCCCCAAGGCGAGCCCCCCCCCCGGCTCTCCAGCTCCCCACCCCCCGCCCTCCTTGGTCTGCACTGTCGGGGAGGCCTGGGTCCCTTGTCCTTGTCGCCACGCCTGTGGCCCAGGGAACCAGGCCAGGATGGAGAGCCGTTGCGGGCCGCCCACGCCCGGGGGACACGCGCGCTGTATTTAATTTTGGAACCTGAGCGAACTTCGCTGCTGGCAGGATTGCCCGGGCAGCTCATCCCTCGCGACAACTCGCGTTTTCATTTAGCCAGAGATAACAGGTGTCCCCAAGTCACCGGCTGTGCGCTTGGACTGATGTCGCGCGGGGTGAGGGGACAGGAGGGTCTGTGCTGTACTGCTTCCCCGTGATTGGCGCTGCTGGCAAACTTCTCCTCCCTTTTCACGCCAGAGAAAACCCAGAGAGGAGACATGTTCCTTTAGGGAAAGTGTGCGGAGCTGTTTCTACCGAGCGCCTGAGACCCGAGCCCATCAGCTCGCCCCTGCCCGAGGCCCCGACCTCCGGCTGGTTTTGACAATCTCCATCTCCCCACGGGCGCCCGCAGCCGGGCACCGGCCGCCCAACACGTGGGAGCTGCTCCGGCCCCCAGTCCGCGCACAGGTGAGCCCGGGAGGTTCCAGGCTGGGCGCGCTGCGGTGGCCCCAGGGTACTGCTGGCCTCCAGGGTGTAATCCTGGGAGTGCCCTGAGGTCTGGGCCGAGGTGACAGAGCCTCCCACTGCCAACTCCAGGCCACGTGACTGTGTTTGCTGGATTAGACCAGGCTGCACCGCCAGGAGGACCCAGGCACGAACCAGTCCCGATCTAGCGGGGCCACAGCAAGGGGGGCGCTCCAGGTCAGGGCCAGCTGCACCGGGTCACTGGGGTATCTGGCTGAGGGGCTCCATCAGGAGCACCTGCTTCCAAGGGCAACCTGGTTTGCTGTTCCCGTCAGCAGGAACGGAGGGAGAAAGGGTACAGTAGTAGGGTCTCCCCAGGCCAGGTCTGGAAGAAACCCAAACCGCTCCCATACATTCCATTGACCAGAACTTGGTGACACGGCAGTCCCTAAGAGCACAGGCTACTGGGAAGTGTAGTCCCTAACAAAACAGGCTGCTGGGAAGTGTAGTCCCTAGCAGCACAGGCTGCTGGTAGATGTAGTCCCTAACAGCACAGGCTGCTGGGATGTGTAGTCCCTAGAAACATAGACTTTTGGGAAGTGTAGTCCCTAGCATCCTGGGCTGCTGGGAAGTGTAGTCCCTTACAGCACAGACTGCTGGGAAGTGTAGTCCCTAACAGCATGGGATGCAGGGAAGTGTAGTCCAGCTGTGAGTTGGGGCTGCAGAGCTGCCGTCATCACTCTCCCAGAATGGACCACCTGGCAATGGGAAGGGGAGAAGGCCCAGTAGCTCTGCTGTATAGGGACTTCATGAGAGGACCCAGGACACTCATTCTGAGAAAGGAAACTCGAAAGCATGTGCATCTTCAAGTATTTGAAAATCTGAAGCAGCTTGACTGTGTGCATGCAAATCCAAAGGGAAGTGGGGGAAACCGTGACAGAGAGCTAGTCTGAGTCTCCATAAGAAATCACCACCAACACACAGATTCTCCCAGAGTGAAGCCGGGCTCTCATGCACCCAGGCCCACAAGTGCAAAACAACAGCTTCCCATCCCTACTTCTTTTAAAAAGCCATTATCAACACATCCCTCTTTCCTTTTCTTAATCCGTCCTGGTTTGTCTTTCTCCACGATCCAAGAATCCCTGCTCCTTGCTCTCTGAACAGAAGAGGCTGCAGGCCTGAGGGCGGTTGGCCCAGGCCTGGGTAGAAGCCAACTGAGTCTAAGCGCAGACAGGCTCAAGGGGTCAGGTCCTCAGGGCCACCCGCCATCTTTAGAACAAACAAAGCTGCGTTTGCAAGCCACTGTGAACTTAAGAAAAGCCCCGCATGTATTATTACAGGCACATTTCTCCCCACAATGTTCCTGGATGAGAACTGGGAACGCAGACCAGCCCTTGAGCCACCAGGTGGGCACACGTGGTCGAGGACAGGCTGAGGGCCAGAATTTGCCCTAGCATATTCCAGGGGAAGGAGACCGGCCCTCTCTGCAGAGATGAGGCTTGGTGTTGTCTCCTGCTAGACTTGGTGTTGTCTCCTGCCAGACTTGGTGTTGTCTCCTGCTAGGCTTTGCAGTTTGAGGCTAAGTGGCAGAGCTCAGATAGCAGCTTTCTGGCTGGACAAGACACCCCTGGAGCTTGTCAGCCTGGAGCCACCACGGGGCAGAGGTGGGCAGATGACTAAGCAGCTCCAGGGAGAGCCAAACATCCCATTCTTAACCGAGCTCCACCGCAAGGATCCAAGCCGCCCGGAGCAGCCCCCTCACTCCCTAGGCCAACTTCCCCTTCATCTCAGGAGGGGAGGAGCTGCACTGCCTCTCCCCACCACGAGGGGCTGACCTAAGGGTCCCATCCATGCAGGATGAGGACCGACTTCTCAGGAACTGGAGGAGTATGCAGGTCACTGTTCGCTCAGGCTGAGCCAGCCCTGGTTAATGGTCCCGGCAAGAGCCATCGTGCTGATTCCAGGGCATATCACTCCTTGGGTACAACCAACTCTAAAATCCCCCAATTCTATAGAGAATCACAGCAGCACCCCCCCTCCAACCTTCCCCCCACGCCCAAGCAAAATCCCAGAGACTGGTTGCCCGCAGAGGGGTCGTAGCAACGCGCGGGCCAAGATGCCGACCCGCCTCCAGCAGTGAGGCCCCGCCTCCCAGACACCAGACCTGGGTCCACCTGGCAGGGACCTTGGCAGCCGCACTGCCGGTTGCGCGCTCAGCAGCGCCCCGTGACGGGGAGCCAGGCTGCACTGCTGAGGCCGCAGGCCGGGTCTTGGCATTCCAGAGCAGCTGGGGGACCCCGCTCTCCTCCTCCCGCCTCCCTCCTGTGTCCGGCTGCCTCGGCCCCAGAGCAGAATTGCTGGCGTTGTTGGTTTTATCTCTCCCCACCCAGAACACACATTCCTGAGTGCGCTTTAATCCCCAGATTCCAAAGGGCAACGAGGCTGTTTATCCAGACCTCAGCCCCTTAAACCATTGTTTTATGCAGCCCTGCTTTCCGAAGCATTTCCTAGTTTCCCGCTGATACCAGGAAAATGCGAAATCTCCCCGCGGGGGTTGGGGTTGGGGGGGTAGGGATAGGGAGCGAGCGAGTGCCTGGAAGGGCAGACAGCTGGCCTCAAGCTGGAAGGCCGTTAGGGGATCAATGGCCCACAGGAAGAAGGCGATTAGACAGATTAGATGCCCTGGATCGGCAGTTCTTGCTGGTAATGGGACCCCTCCCTCTGTCCATCCTCTGGCGACATCTTCCTCCTGGACCCCAGACTGGAAGACACAGGGAGGGGAGGGTCACACCCTGCCAAGCCCATCCCCAGCCACACCCCTTGGGGCCAGCCCTTAAGAGGAGCCCTCCTCACTGGGGGCTGAGCACATAGGTCCCCTGGTGACCTCATTAGATGCAGATGGCAGGTGCCGACATGGCAGTGCCACTGGAAGGGGTCCCAGCTCCGCAGGCTCCCCATGAGGGGGTGGCTCAGTCACATCCCAGGGCCCTCCCGGCCCTTGCCCGGCTCACTAAGACTGCTGAAGTCCTCCAGTCATTGGGGAAAACAGGAACCACTCTAGGTGTGAACCACTTCACAGACAAATTCACCTTCATCCCCTGAGGGAGGCAGAAATACCTCCATAGAACTGAGAGTAAATACAAAAGTCACCCGCTGAAGGGTACGCTCAGGTCATGGATTCATTCAACAAACATCTCGAGCACCTACTGTTCTGGGGTTAGGATACCAGCGTGTGAACTGGGGGGTGGTTCAACCTGTGAGTATCCCCATCAGGGCAGCAGTCCTGCTCCGGAGGAGGCCCCGATGGGTCTGGTTGAACCCGGGGCTCCTGGGCCTATCTGTGGGTCTTGGTTTGCGGAGACGACATAGCGTAGCCTGAATGTCGCCCTGCAAGTAGTGAGCCCGGTTAACCTGTCGGGCCCAGCTGGAGGGCACAGGTGGGGCCCTGGATGGAAGATCACTTGCCAGGTATGCGCAGGTCCAGGAAGCCCACCGGTGGGAGAGGGGTGACGGAACGGGCAGTACCAGGGGCCCGGGGAAGGAGGTGACACTGCCAGGACCTTCCATCTCCTGCTAAGAAGCAGGGTCTGCATCCAGCCCTCCCCACTCCCAGTCCCTCGGCCAGTCTCCACAGGGCGCTGCTGAGTGCAAACCTGCGCTCACCCACTCCAGGCAAGGGGTCCAGCAGCCAGCGGCTGGACAGGACGGGCGAACCAGCAAGGCCCTCGCATGCTGTGGAAGGAACCGTGGAGGAGGAGGAGAGGCACGGAGGTAGGAGCCTTCGGTGCTAATGGAGAAAATTTGGGCAGGGAAAGGGGCTAAGATATGGTCGGCGGGGGGTGGTGAGGGGTGTCACAAGTTTGGAGGGAAAGGTTCTCTGAGAAGGTGCCTCCTGGAAGATGTGAATGGCACCTCTTGAGCGTCTGGGAAAAGCTCTGGGGCCCAGGGAGCCATAGGTGTAAAGGCCCTGAGGTGATCAAATGTATTCAGCACCAGGTGAGCAGGTTGCTGATGCATGGACTCGCTGGTTCCTCGATGGGTTGTCTTGGACTGTCCCCCACCCTCCAGTCCCTCCTCTGCAGCTGGGTTTGGCTTCCTGCCATCCCCCCTCCTCCTCCCCAGGTGCACCTGTATCCTGCTGTCCCCCACCTCTCCTCTCCAGGTGTGCCCTGCATCTCTTCTGCCCTATCTATTTCCTCTGCCCCACACGTCCTTACTGCCCCTGATTTGCTGACAAGCCCATGAAGACAGCCCTGCTTCCAGCATCAGCAATAAGACTGATGAGGGCGCCTTAGTCTGCCTCTCTCACTGAGTCCTGACTCTGGAGACATCTGGACACAGCTGGAGAAGGTAAACGACAGTTGCCCTTGTCAGATTTGATAGGGAAGTGAACAAGGAGGGAAGTGAGGAATGCACTCCTCCATCTATCTGATCAAACGTGGGCTCATGCACACCTACGTGGGGTAATACGTTTCCAACTAGCCCAAGAGCAGAAAGTCAGTATGAGTCTGCGGGAAGGAGGGGTCTCTGCCCCTCTGCACCCACATCCACACAGCAGACCACCTGAGCCCACCTGAGCTGGCAGTCAGCCATGACCAAAACAGATATGCTCTTTTGTGCATACACCATGCTCCAGCGTCACAATGTGGAAAGGGTTAGGGAGACACAGTTACCTTTTAATTTTGGAGAAGAGATAACAGACAGAGAAATTACTCCAAAAGGAGAATGAATACGATGCTGCAGAGGCTCAGCAGGGTCCCCAACCCCATGTGTTCTTCCACAAAGAGATCCTCACTGGGTCAGGAGGCCAGTGAGATCCCATATTTTTAGAAGGAGTATACTCTGATCCTACTTCCCAGCTAATCTCAAAAATCCTAATCCCCTCGGGGTGCCTGGGTGGCTCAGTGGGTTAAAGCCTCTGCCTTCAACTCGGGTCATGATCCCAGGGCCCTGTGATCCAGCCCTGCATCCTGCATTGGGCTCTCTGCTCAGCAGGGAGCCTGCTTCCCTTCCTCTCTCTCTGCCTGCCTCTCTGCCTACTGTGATCTCTGTCTGTCAAATAAATAAAATCTTTAAAAAAAAAAAATCCTAATCCCCTTTTCTAGATACTCACTCTCCTAGCCTCTTTTGCAGCAAAGGATGGGCATGTGACATCCCTTTGCCAAACAAGATGTAAGCAGAAGACTGTAGGGAGACTTTTGGGAAAGCTTCTCCCTCGTAATAGGAAGTACAGTTGCAAGAAGTTGCCTGGTCCTACTCTTTTCCTTTGGTCTGCCTTGAAATGTATATGGGACTCCTGGACCAGTGGAAGCCACCTTGCAAATATGTGACATAGGCATGAGGTTGAGAAGCTTGCATAGCTGGAAGATAGAAAAATTCTGAATCCTTGATGACATCACTGAGTTGCCAGACTAATCTTGAAACTACCTAACCTTGGGACTCTTGTTAACATCATGATAAATATCCTGATGATTCACATCATGATGTTGGATTTTCTATTACTTGTAGCTGTAAATATCTTAGCTGATGTCTTGTTTATAAGAGAAATTTCTGTACAGGTACCACTATTGATATAGGGAGGAATCAGTAGAGACCCACTGGGGAGCCAGAACTCCTATCCCTGCCCTGCAGTCACAGGACCTCCCCTTGCAAGTGTCAACAGGGGACATGGAGGGAACCTGGACTTCTACCCCCACCCGGCAGTTTGAGACAGCGCCCCCACTTCCCCTCAGGAGCAGTGTTACAGGAAGTCAGCTAAAATGAAAGATTTAAATAAGATCCAGAGTTTCATAACATAGTGTACAAACTGCCCAGATTTCAATAGAAAATCACTTGTCATACTAAGACCCAGGAACATCTAAAACTAAATGAAACAGGAAAATGAAAATATGCCAACAATGAGAGAGTAATCAAAATAATTTGATAAGGATTTCAAAGCAGCCATCATGAAAATACTTCAATAAGCAATTAAATATGCTTGAAATAATGAAAGAATAGAAAGTTTCAGCAAGCAAAACAGGAAGTACCAACAATAAAATATAAGATCTAAAGAAGGACCAAATGTAAATTTTAAAAATTAAAAATATAATAACTAAATTTATTTTTTTAAGATTTTTATTTATTTATTTGACAGACAGAGAGTATAAGTAGGCAGAGAGGCAGGCAGAGAGAGAGGAAGGGAAGCAGTCTCCCTGCTGAGCAGAGATCATGACCTGAGTAGAAGGCAGCAGCTTAACCCACTGAGCCACCCAGGCGCCCCTAATAACTAAATTTAGAAATCAGTAATGGGCTCAACAGAAGAATAAGGGAGGCAGAGGAAAAATAAGTGAACTGGAAAACAGAATAATAGAAATAACCTTATCTGAACAATAGGGAGAAAATGGAAGGAAAACAAAACAAAACAAAACAAAAAACCAGAGCCTCAGGGACCTGTGAGCCCATAACAAAAGATCTAATACTTGTGCCATCAGAGTCCCAGAAAGAGAAAAGAAAGATGGTGGGACAAAAATGAACAACAGCAACAACAATGCCACAAAACAAAACAAAAACAAATAAAAAAAAAAACACACTTGAGGAAATAATTCCAAAAACTCCCCAAATTCAGCAAAGGATACAAACCAGATTCAAGAGGCTGAACAAGTCCCAAAGAGAATAAACCACAAATAATCCATAAAAGGACACATCATAATCAAACTTATAAAAACTAAAGACACATTACAAAATAAATGTGAAAGCTGCCAGACAGAAAAGAGTCATTACCTATAGGGGCAAACCTCCAAATGATGGTGAATTTCTCATTAGAAACCACTGGAGGCCAGGAAAAAAATGTGGTAAAACATTTTTCATGCACTGAAAGAAAACAATTGTCAACCCAGAGTCCTATAACCAGAAAAAATAACCTTCAGAGATGAAAGAGAAATCAAGATATTCTTAGATGAAGAAAAACTATGGGAGTTTATCCGCAGCAGACGTACCCTGAAAGAATGGCTAAACAAAATCCTCTAAACAGAAAGGAAAAGATGAAAAAAGGAAATCAGGAAGGAAGGGAGAACAGATGAGTAAAAAAAGAGTAAATATAATTCCCTTTGAGTTTTCTAAATTAAGACTGGAAATTTAAGCAAAAGTTATATCTGTCTGATATGGTTCTAAATTTATACAGAGGAAATATTTATGACAACTATATTATAAATGGGGAGGACAAAGGGATGTAAAGGGAGATAAGTTTTCTGCATTTAACTCAGACTGGCAAACGAACACCACCAGACTGCGGTAAGTTATGTGTGCATAAAACAACCACTAAAAAAGCTATACAAACATATACACTGAAAACCCTATAGATAAATCAAAATGGGATGCTAAAAATGTCAAGTAACCCACAGAAACACAGGAGAAACAAAATAAAAGCTGAAACAGACAAAAAACAAAAACTAAATGGAAACAATAGCCTTCACATATCAATAATTACATTAAACGCAAATGGTCTCAATGCACCAATTAAAAGACTGAGTTTGGAAAAGTGGATTAAAAAATCATGACCCAACTACAAGCTGACTCTTAAGAAATTCACTTCAATATAATGATATAGAAAGGTTAAAAGTAAAATAATGAAAACATTATATATCATCCAAACATTAATCAAAGGTAAGCAGGAGTTGCTATGTCAATATTAGATAAAGTGTATTTCAGAGCAAAGAAAAATACCAGAAACAGAGAGGGACATCAAATAATAAAAGGCCAATTCATCACAAAGACATAGGTATATTCAATGTGTATGCACCCAGAGCAGGGCTATATTGGAAGCCAAGCAACACACTCCAAGATAACCCATGGGCTTAAAATGGAATCTCAAGGGAAATTTTAAAATAGTTACATTGACCTGAATGAAAATTAAATACAACATATCAAAATATGGGGGACAGAGCTAAAGCATTACTGAGAGGGAAATTTATAGCTATAACTGTATCCATTAGAAAAGAAGAAAAGTCTCAAGTCAGTAACCTGACTTCCCATCTCAAGAACCTATAAAATAGAGAGCAAAATGAACCCCACAGCAAGCAAAAGGAAGGGAATAATGAAATGCAGAAATCAATAAAATTAAAACCAGAAAATAATAGAAAAAAATAAAATTTTTTGAAAGACAAAAATGTAACACATCTTTGGGAAGACTGACTGTGGTACATAGAATAATGGTGATCTCCCAAAGATTTCCACTTTCTAATCCTCAGAGCTTATGAATACACTAGCTTACGTGACAAAGAGGAATTAAGTTTGCTGATGGAACTAAGGTTGCTAACAGATAACCTTAAAAGGGATAGGAAATATACATCAAGTATATAACATTCCAAAGAAAACTAGACTGACTATATTAATATAACACAATAAAGATTTTTAGAGCACAGGAAATTATCAGTGAAAAAAATACATTTTTTTATAAATTTAAACTTTTTTCAAAAAAGATTTTATTTATTTGGCAGAGAGCAAGAGATCACAAGCAGGCAGAAAGACAGGTGTGGGGAGTGGGAAGCAGGCTGAGCAGAGAGCCCGATGCTGTCCTCAGTCCCAGGATCCTGAGATCATGACCTCAGCCGAAGGCAGAGGCTTAACCCACTGAGCCACCCAGGTGACCCCCAAAATCTTAAATATATCTAATAACAGAGCTTCTAAATTCATAAAACAAAACCTGTTCAAACTAAAAGGAAAATAGACAAATCCCCCATTTCAGTCCAAGACTTCAACACTCCTCTCCCAACAATGTATAGAGCAATCATGACAGCACTCCAGTGGGTCTTAAGGGTTAACTTGCTTTGAGTTAACACACTCCTAGCTTGCTTACCTAAGGTCCTTGGTCTGTAACAGGAGTAAGTTACTTCGAGATTTGCAGACCACTGGCCTTGGGGAATAAAGGACCAGAGCATCCCCAAGCCACAGTGGCCAGCAGGTCTGTTGAAGACCCCTTAGCTTTCTGATTAGCTCAGCAATCTTTCAGCAGTTTTTTTTTTCTTTTTTAAGTTCACACAAATGAATTTACTGACCTCACTTTGCACATCTCTAGAACTAGAACTTCGTACACAACCTCCGACCACGAAGATAACTCTGTAGTTGGCATCATCAACACTGCATGTAATCAAGAAATGTCACAGACCACCACACTCTTAATTAATTAAGACCCTTTAAAAATCTCTGGGCCAGGCTGAACCCTGGGAGTTGGCCTTTGGACAAGAGTCTGCCTTCTCCCCAGGTAGCTGGACTTCTGAACAAAGCTCATATTCCTTTCTATTCAAAACTTGTTTATTGAGTAAAAAATAGTCAAATCATTCAAGTATGATTTCTGACTACAACAGACTTAAACCAGAATGCTACACCCTCCCCCGCAAAATCGGGAAAATCCCCCAGATATTTGGAATAAAATACAAACTTTTCAATAACCACTGGGTCAAAGAAAAAGATCACAAGGAAAATTAGAAAATATTGTGAACTGGATTAAAACGAAAACACAAAATATCAACATTTATGGAGCATAGCTGAAGCAGCACTTAGAAGGAAATTTGTACCACTAAATGTACATATTAGTAAAGATAAATGGCCCTCAATTAATGATCAAAGCTTCCATTCTGAAGAACTTCTAAAGGAGCAAAAGTAATCCCAAAGGAAGCATAAAGAAGAAAATAAAGATAAAATCAGTAATCTGTGCAATCAACAAAATACAATAAAAATGACAACAATAAATAAATCAAAAAGTTGATTCTATGAAACATGAATAAGCATGGTAAACATGGTAAAAATCTATTCAGATCATCTGGGAAAAAAGGGAAGTCACAAGTTGTTTATATGGGGAATGAATGGGGAGACATCACTATATACTCTTCAGACACAAATGAATACTATGAACAACTTTATGCCAATATATTTGATAACTTGGAGGAAATGGGAAAAATCCTTGAAAGACACAAACTACCAAAACTTACTCAAGAAGAAATATATAATACCAATAGTCCTATATCTCAATTTGATGAGAACTTCTCTCCTTCCTTTCCTGTCTTAATCCCGCAGGCTTCAGGGAGGCCAGGTATGGTGCCCTCCCCTCTGGAGCTGTGGTGACCTGTTTTTCACTGGTGCTCTCCTCTGCTTAAACCACTTGTCCAGAAATTTTAACCTCTTAGTACCCAGCGCCTGTCCACCCCCTCCTCCTGCCCTGTTGTTCAAGATGCAAGGTCAGGAGTCCCTCATGTTTTGGGAATATTCTCCTAACCTTGAGGAAAACAGAGGTGTTTAAATAATCACGTTTGGACAAACCCATAGGTTCTAGAAACTCACACAACCCTCAAGGTTGATACTGGCTTCCTCTCTGAAATGGTACCCCAAAGTGCCCATGTCTCATTCTTAATTTGACTGTAATTTTTCATATGCTTCAGTCCTCGCCTATACTCTCAGGAGCTCAGATCCTTTCTCTGGGTGGTCCAGCCCATCAGTGACCCGAAAGTCCTCCTCGTGTGAGGGCAGAAGTGATAGGATGGCAAATGTATCTATCACTCTGCAGGGCATCTAACCCTGCAAGTAATTCTGGGTGACTCTTATCCCTTGCCCAGATCCGGTTTTTATACCCTTCAAGTTCTTGCTCAAATGTCTTCTCTCTGCTCCTCTTCTTTAACTGTACCTCCACGTGGTCACTTGTTAACCATCCCATGGCCCCTTATTGCATGGTATTACTGCCTTGGGATGGTTGCAAGAATCTAATAATATAAAGTAAAAATGCCACAAGGCACAGCACTTGGCACATAATATTCATTTTTTCACCAAATGTATCTCATACCCAAGGGTTATGTGGACCTCAGAGAGCTACACTGGGCAGAAAGGAGAAAGTAATCTACATGGGATTTATTTACCATGAGTTAATTCAGAGAGGTTTAATCTGTTCCCTCCACCCCCGGTAACACATGTATTTCTGGAAACCATGGCATTGCCTTAATAATTTCTATCGACCAGTCAAAGAGAAAAGGCTTGATGAATATTTCTTGGATGCAAAACAAAAAGAGGAAGTGAAGGAGAGGAAATGGAAAGAAATGCACTTTGGGAAATGAATTTCATTTGAAAAAATATTATCAATGAAGGCAAGACAAGAGAAAAAAGATATCCTGCTAACTTCCAAGTAAGAATGAACAAGTGTTCACTCAACATCAAATGAAAAACAGCCTGGAAAGGGGTGTGGGTGCTGAGGGAGTGGGCAGCGTGTTCCCAGCAAGAGCACGGGACATCCACTCTGGCCCCAGCCTGTCTCTGGGCATCATGGGTCCCGGCCCCTTCCACACTGTTCCTGCTGCTACTCTGCAACTTTGGGGCCATGGATTTCATCCTTTCTGGGTTGTTGACTCCTTCTGAGTGGGGGGGCCTCATCCTTCCCTTGTCACACCAGTCATATCCATGACCGAAGACCAGCCAGCAGCAGAGCAAAGCAATCCTTAAATACGAGTTTCAGAGAAGCACAGAGAGCCTTCTCTCAGGACAGTGACAAAGTAGAATTGACCCAAACAACACCCTGCACAGCCGAGAATCCACATAAAACTTCTGACTCTGCCAGAAACTTAACTACTAAGAGTCTACTGTTGACCAGAAGGCTTACAGATAGCAGTTAATTAATCCATATTTTGTGTGTTGTATGCGTTACGAACTGTATTCTCACAACACAGTCAACTACAGAAAAGAAAACATTATTAAGGAAATCACAGAAGGCAGAAAATACATTTACAGTCTGTACTGTAAAAAACCCACACAGAAGTGGACCCGTGCAGTTCAAATCCATGTTGTTCAAGGGTCGACGGCAACAGGTGAGACCTGGAACACACCAGGACGCTCAATAAGGGTTTGCCATCCTTTTAAGAAATCACTGAGTCATTCATTCATTTAGCAAGTCTGTTTCCTGTACTCACTGTGTGCCAGACATGGCTGGAGGACACAGGACAACATGCAACTCCCGAGGACCGTACCTTCCGGCTCGGGGAGACCTGTCCATCTGTGAGTAAGTGTAGCTTTCCCACCTGGTTCCTATTTAAAAACTAGTAGCACAGAACGAGGACAAATAAGGACAATTGTGCGTGGAACAAGACACCAACTGCCACGTGGCTGGCTGGGTACATCTTTGGTCCAGACGTGTAGCTGGTGAGTGAGGGAATGGGATGTGTGACATGGAGGGGGCATGGTGCTGTCTGTCTGGACTGGAGAGTGGACGGGGGGTTCCTGGGCCCTGGGGGTCCCAGCAAGGCAGGAGAGCCTGGAAACGGGCCAAGCCTGAGACAGTGGCCACCCGGAGTGGGGATGGTCCACTGCAGCCAGCTTGATGGTGGCCCAACGTCCAGGCAAAAGGAGGAGTGTTCGCCTCCTCAACACCATGGCCCAGGACACTGGTGTGGTATTGCCACTGGTGCCTGAATGTCCTGGATTCTGGGCCCAAACAGCTCTCCAGTGATGCAGTCCAATGGCCACCATGGGGCCTTGTTGCCTTGTTCCTTATGTAATAAATATGGTAGTTTCATGACCCTTGAGTTGCAAAAAATGTCACAGTTCTTTCTTGTTTTAAATAAAATTAAATACTGTTTGAAGTTCCTTGTCCCTACTCTTGTGGGACCAGGAGTATGGGGAACCCTTGCTCCCATCACACACACACACACACACACACACATCCACTGGCAAAGACTCTCCTTGACTGAACTTTATTCAGCTTGCTCTGAGATGGGGTCACGGTGAAAGGGAGACAGAAATGGACATTTATGGATCCAGAGCCCCCACAGTGTGAGCTAGCGTTGCCAGCCGCCATATTTCCTCTACTGGAGACCCTTGGGAAGAATGAAGAGGCGTCCAGGGAAGCAGAGTGACAGGCAGCCCAGAAGAGGCAGGGCCAGTTGTCAGCACCGGAGGCCCTGATCACACAGTACCTGAAGCCACCAACACTGCCTCAACTTTGTGGCAATGGTGGGGTTCACGTCAATCACATCACCAAACAGTGTGAACGCACCAAGTCTTAGCAGAGCCCTCTTACACACCGTGGCCCTGAAAACCGCCCCCACCCTTTTCCAAGAAGGGGCAGTTGTTTAGAAGCCAAAGCAAAATTCCAGCCACTGAATTCTGCCGCATCCGAGGGAGGAGGGGGGGGGGGTCCTGTGATGTGTTACTCTGCGCCATGTAGTCTGGAAGTGACATGAAGCAAATGCTGAGCACACGTCTGCCTCAAGGACAAGGGGCTGGCAGGCGGGAGCTCAAGTGTGCAAGGACGGCAGGGCGGGGGAGGCAGGCTGTGAGGGGGCGTGTTCAGCCCATGCCAGGACCTGAGGCACTCCCTCGGCACTTCTCGAACTAGGTTCCAGAGAACATCACCAAGTCCTGAGACACAGTCCTCGGGGTCAGTTTGCTAGCGGTTCCCATCCCGGCAGCAGCTTTGTGGGCACAGGACAGCCTCCTCTGGACTTTCCCAAACTTACCATGGCTGTCTGGGTCCCCAGAGAGGGTCTCAGAGTTCCCAGCGGCTGGAGATGGTGTCTCCAGAGTCAGGAAGAAAACCAAGAACATACTGTCAACTTATCCAAGACTCCAGCCATGAGCAGTCTTAGTGGGATGTTGAAAAGACTCTTCAGCTCCACATGGTTATGGCCACAGTCGCACCACACAATCCAATGAGGAGAAACGATTAGATCGCTCGCTTGGAAAGGATGAACTCTATGATACAGCTTTTCTAAATATTGCATTTCTAAGGTTATGTCACCAACTCCCCGGCCTCACCTAGTCTCCTGGCTGCAGGGTGCCTTCTCGGTCCTGGGGGAATGCTTCTGTTCCAGCTCTCTGCTGTGGCTGGTGGGTCCTGGAGTTGGGGTGGGGTGGGGGGACTCTGGGAGCTCCAGCGATGTCCCCACTGCTGTGAGTCACCTGAATCCTGGAGCTGGGGTGCCAGGCAGGACACCTGGATTGCTGGTGGAGATGGTGGCACCCGTGGCTCTCGCCGGCCTGTTCGTTACTGAGCTCTGACCTGGTTCCCACAAACCGACCCCTGGAGTGTCTGGCTGCCTGGAGGGAAGACCGGGCATTCTGGAAAAGCTCAGCCAAATTGGCAGCCAACGTGTGGGACCTTCTGGAAGTGTGAGAGAGAGAAAGCCCGGATCAGAAAGTGGGAAATGAGCCACCAGCCAGGAACTAGAAAGATAACTCTCTTCTGCTGCTCCCTGGAAAGAACAAAAGAGGACAACTCTCTACATTCCCAGGTGGATCCTGTCTGAAAAGGCACATCAACATCCCCTGGAGGGAGGTGCTGCCCTCCCAGTGTCCTTGATCCCTCAGGAGCCCTGGGGTTGGGGGCGGGGGAGCAGGAGGCAAAGTGGGGGGGGCCGGGGGAAGGCGGGGGTGGGGGGGTGGGGATGGGGGTGGAGGGTAAAGTAGGGTGGGGAGGTGGGGACAGCGTCGGGGGCTCTCAGAGATGCTCCAACAGGACACTGGGGTCTCTGCTTTCTCAGGGGAGCCTGGTCATCTTGTTCTGTGGCAGCAGGAGGCTCAGGGACCTAGAGAGAGTGGGGACCCCTGGAGGAGCCCCTGGACGGTGAGCCAGCAGGGTCCCAGGGACACACGGAGGTGGCTGAATTGAACACAGAGAACGAATCCACATGTCACTGGATTAGCACAAGTGGCAGAACAGTCTGTGCCCTTAAAGATCGCAAGGGAAGTCGCTGCCCAGAGAAAGGGGTGCCGTAGACCCGGTGCCCTCCTTCCCTCACCCCTGCTCCCTGGCAGGGATGGTCCTTTCTGGGGTTCCAGAAGGAAAGAGAGGCGGAAACTGCCTCGGGATCTCCCCACCCAGGGCCCCGCTGAGGCACCCAGAGAGACGTCTACCCCAAGCACTGTCCACACAGCCTCCCACCACAAGCGGGTTGCTCCAAGTCATCGCCGTCTTCCAAGGAGGCTGCTTCTCAAGAGGTCATGATCCCAGCGTCGTGTGATCGAGTCCCACATCAGGCTCCTTGCTTGGCAGGGAGCCTGCTTCTCCCTCTGCCTCTGCCTGCCATTCTGTCTGCCTGTGCTCGCTCTCTCTCCCTTTCTCTCTCTGATAAATAAATAAAATCTTAAAAAAAAAAAAAAAAAAAAAAAAGACTTTCAAGATCAGAGCCACAGCCCGACGCTCTCGCCTCTGCTCGAGCAATTCCGGTTTGTCTCTTAGTTTTACCGCCGCGAAGCGATTAATCAGCATCTCAGACCTCTTAGATTATAATTCTTGGATAATGTTCTACAAATGTAGAGTATTTAAGTAACTCACCCATTAGTTTCTTACATTTTATCCTATTTATAAGTAGTGTAATTACACCATCTTTATTATTGCTAATAAATTCACTAAAGGAACCCAGAAACACAGCCAGATTTTTATCTTCTAAACTAAATCCAATTTTTTTTTCTTTTTCGGTTTTATTGCTGTTATTAAGTGTTTGTACAATGTCTCAGAGACCTGATAAGATGATAATTCCAGGGTGGTGTTTTATAGATGGGTGTTCTACATGCATGAATCTTAGTGAATAGTCTCCCCCTTGGGTGGTTTCCAGACGACACTAGAACCAGCTCTCACTGCTGTTCCGTGGTCTCTCCCACTGATCCAGAATCTGTGATACGTGGTCCCCAGGTAAAGCACGTCTGGTCGTCTCTCATTCGGACTCACTGCTGTGGTGAAGGGACTCTGCGATGGTTCGAGCGGAGGCTGGACAGGACTGGAATTCTGGGGACAGCAGTGTGCACGCAGGGCACCCTGTCCCTTCCCACAGTCCTGGGCCCATAGACAGTACCTGGGGGTGCCCGGTCCTCAAGGCCGCAGACATGAACTTGGATGTGGACTGATGAGTGCGTTTGCTCCAGTCAGGAGACTGACAGTTTCCACCAACTAAATTTCAGTGAAAAAGCTGGGGAAACACTATCAGAGTGGGTCATCCTCGCCCTCAGCCCTCCTGGCACGAGCATGTACGCAGCTGTGGGAGGCCTGCCCTGCTGCCCGGCCACCTCCCCCCTTAGCCCCAGGATCCAGCTCCTGGTGAGTCTTGTCCTCCATGGGCAGCCCCCCTCTGCCCCACTCTGACCGGACCCCGTGCTCCAGAGCACACTTCGAGGGGTTCCTGCAGGGGTGAGGGAGCCCTGGGGGTGTCCAATGGGGACCTGAGGTCTGCTGCAACCCCAAGGGAATGAGTGGGCTCGCTCTCCTCCAGTCCACCTTCTTGAGCATCCTATGGGGACACAGTCCTAGCCTCACCAGAGAAGTGCCCCAGGCCCTGAACAGAGGTCACAGGTCAAACCTGCCTCCTCTTCAGCCAGGCCCAACTCAGGCAAATTTTGAAGGCTGCCAAGATTTTCCTGGACCCCCGGCCCCCTTCCCTGCTCTCAGGCCTGGTGCTCGGTTGGGAAAGGACCTCGGAAGTCAATGGCATCCTCACCCCCTCCCCAGCCCCCTCTGACCTCAGCCCACAGCCTGGCCAGCCCCAGCGACAGGTGGACCTGATGACTATTGGCAGAGCAGTGCAATAGGACGCAGGGCCTGGGGACGCAGACCATGTGGAGGCCCTGCTTGCACACTTGCCCTTGGCCACCATGGCCCCTGCTCGGCTCAGGTCCCCATCAGCATGGTCATCAGGCCAAGGAGGTGTGGCATGGGCCAGGGACCCAGTACTGGGTGTCCAGCAGTCCTTCAGTCAGACACCGGCAGGGCTCCCTTGTATTCTCCCACAGTTGATTTCCCTTGGCTTCAAAGTGTTGAGGGTACGAGGACCTTCCATGGTCCTTCCACACCCGAAGAGGTGTGTGGTGAGGAGGGTGGCACTGTGGAGTGTCGCAGGATGGGAGCAGCTCAGGGGGAGGGCCGGGGGCATAGTGGGGGCGTTGCAGGCTCACTGCACGGGGAGCACACGGGAGTGTCACCGTCACAGACACTCCAGCTGGGAATGAAAACCAGTCTGGGCTCTGCTGTAAACACGGAGAGCTCAGGCATGCTCCCCCCGCAGCTGCAACTCTGAGTGTACCGAGGGCCTGTGGGTCTGTTTCTGCCTCACCCCTGGGCCACTGGTGATGGCAGAGCTCTGCAGGGACCATGGGCTCCTGAACTTGAACTTACTGCTCTTTAGGACCTAATGTTCAATTCCCAAGCACAGTGATCAGGTTTCCAAAGACCAAATCTGGTTTGATTCGATCTTTTTCCAAATACACATTGCTCTTTCTGCTTCTGGCTGCAATGAGGCAACAGGAACTAGAATTACCCTCTGGTCTGAACCAAGGCAATGCTGGAGAAAATGGGAAAGGGCTTGCTTGGAGACGCCGGCCATGAGGAAACCAAGGACATTGTGCCTGCAAACGGAGACAAAGCTGAGCCCTCCCACTTCTTCCCCAGGGCGCCCTCACTGCCGGGAGACAAGGTCCAGCTTCGGACATGGGCAGACTCAGCCTGGAGTCGGCGGGGGGGGGGGCTGATAAGACAGATGCGGAACAGGGGAGCATGGAGGAGGACATGCGTCTGAGGAAACCGATCGTTACCTGCACGCAAAACCACCAAGCCCCAAAGGAGGTCACGTGCATGAAGATGTCTGAATCCACGAGGCAGGCCAAGAAGCAGCGAAGTGTGGCCTGTTACAGCTGGAAAAATCAACTGAAACAGGGTGATGTGACGCAGGTGACAGTGTTAACAGACAGGATATGGCGGTCATCATCCTAACTTGTCCCTGTGAGTTCAGGGAGCCCTTACATGGGGCACTGGAGGGGCTGGAAGGACCCAAATCAGAGGCACAGACGAAAACTGCATGTTCACTATGGGAAGTCGCTGGATGGGATTAACGGAAGGTTTGACCTTGCAGATGAACTTGAACTTGCTGAACTAGAAGGCTGCATGCTGACCAGCCTGAGAGGAGGCATGGAGAATAAAACCCTAAACAAAAGAGAACAGAGGGCATGATTCCATGGACACAAAATCCATGGACGTGAAAGCACAAAGTCCCCCCGATCTTCAGGGGCTGCTCCCGGTCCCCAGCCAAGGCCCAAGACCGGGGACAGTACCAAATCCTGCAGAGACTGTCCTCCATGCACTCACCTGTGGTAAAGTATAATTCATAAATCAGCCACTGTGAGAAGTTAGCAGTGACTCATAATAACACAGAACAACGGGAAGCACACACTGTAATTCAAGTGTGTGAATGTGGTCTGTCTCTCTTCTCAAAATATCCTCTTGCCCTGTGCTCAGCCCTCTTCCTGGGATGATATAAGAGGACAGAATGCCCACGTGGTGAGGGGAGGGGAGGGGAGTAATGTAGGCACTCCAGGGTCACCTGTTTCAGGACCACGGCTGAGCGTGGGTCATCAAGACCACGGAAAGTGGAACCATAGGTGGAGGGAGCTCCTGCATTAGATGGGGGCTGAAAGTTGTCACCAGGCACCTGGGGGCGGTGTGGGTGGTCAGGGGCGGGCAGAAGGGTCTTCATAGGAGCACAAGGGACTTTTGGGGAGTCAGTCAGGTTCAATATTGAGATTGTGGCTCAGGCTTCATGGAAGTAAGGACACGTCCAACTGACCAAACCATACTGTCTGAAAGCACATAGCATGTTATACATCAAGTGTAGCTCAGTTAAGCTGTTAAACACACAAGAGAAGCAGAGGAGATATTTAAGAGATGATGCAGAGTCCCATCTCAATGGACTGGTCATCAGCGGTTTTTAGTCCCTTCTTTTCATGGTATGGTTTTGCTAATTTTGCAACCGTGCATCTGCACTGCTTTCTGTAGCAGTCAGCTGTTGCTGCGTGACAAGTAATCACAGCATGGCTGGACTGGCTTCACCAGCCCCAGTCCCGGGGGGCAGCAGCTGGCATGGCATGACCAGGCTCTGTCCCCTTCCAGAAGTCCTGCCTAGGGAGGCTCTTGGCCTGGGGAGGCCACCTGCACCACCCTGCTTGGTGGCCCTCAGGCCGGCAGGGTCATGCGGGCTTCTGCAGGCCAGCAGAGCACCTTGCTTTCCGAATCTGGCTCAGGTAGCTGGGCTGGGCCTGCCCAAGGGATCTCCCCTTGGGTCAACTCCACGAGCACACTGGCCAGCCACTGGAATGACACAAAGTACTCTTTGCCTTGTGAAGCGCTCACGGAGACATGTGGCTCGGGGTGTTGGGCACAGAGAGGGTGCGCGTGGCCTGGCATTGTGCTGTCAGCTAGCCGAGTGGCTCTGAGTTTCCCTGGCACCCTGGGAGTGCAGAGCACATCCCTCTGGGCCTGGGTCACCCCTGGAGGCCTAAGCCCTGGCCCCCCATGCAAGTCTTGGAGCAGCAGAATGGCTCTCTCAGACCTTGTCCCGGCCCCTCAAAACCCAGTCCGTCCAAAACTGGGTCCCTGGCAGCCCCTGAAGCCATAACTTTGCCACATGCCCATTTGTTAGGATAGTGTCCCGGGGCGGTCTGCCCACAGCGGCCCGGGGACGTCCTCTGAAGCCTCCCCCCAGCCCACCCAGGATGCACACCCATGGCCCTGGGAACAGCTGCACGGCAGCACCCCAGTGCTGGTGGGGAGGGGGACCCTACAAGGGCAAGTCATTGCCAGTGACCACACTGTCCCCCTGCTGCCCACGGCCAGTCCCCGGCACCCACACCAGGGAGAGCGAGCACATTTGGAACCTGGTTTGGCACTCCTTCCTCCCAGAAAAACCAGAAGGGCCAGAAGTGTGGGCCCTGGTGCTCTCCACACGACCCCTCATTCAACCAGACATGGAGCCCGCCAGAAACATGGCCTCCCAGGGCAGCGAGCCAGCAGCTCTCTTGTTCTGTTACTTCGTGTGGGCTTCCAGCACCTGCTCTTCATGTTCTGTGGCCAGGAGCCCCCAGAGACCCTGGGAGCAGTGTCACTGCCCCCCCAGGCTCCCCCACCCCCCACCTCCGCCTGGGCATCTCCCGGGGCATCCTGTGTCCCAGCCTGCCTGTGGCCCTGGCAGCGCACCTTTGTCAGTGAGTGGAAACAGGACATGCAGAAAAGTGCTTGCATCGCACCTGCACGCTGTGGCGTCCACAGTCCAGACAGAGAGGATGCCGTGGCTCTCCCATCAGCCGGGAGCCCGGGGGAGAGCCCTGCCCCACTCTGGCAGGTCCCTCCTCATGGGGTGGGGGGCGCCCCGGGGCTCC
Source organism: Neogale vison (assembly GCF_020171115.1). NCBI lineage: Eukaryota > Metazoa > Chordata > Mammalia > Carnivora > Mustelidae > Neogale > Neogale vison. Next base: position 46,255,713 of record NC_058093.1, read on the forward strand.
CAGGGTCTGTCCGGGGCTGCGATTCCGGGACGAATGCTCTCCGTTCTTGTCTTCACGGGCTGTGGGTTTTCAAAGCACATTTCTCTCCTACAGTTTCTCATTTTTTCCCCTCTCAGACCCAGCGGTGCAAAACTCAGGGGTGCGGGGGAGACTGGACCTCTGTTTCTTTTGGTTGATTGAACATTTTCTTTCCTTGTTCAACATGTTTCAGATTTCTGGGGATTGTTTTCCAGGTCTCGATGGTGTCTGGGCCCTGGCCAACAGAAACACGCCGTCTGCTGCGGCCAAGGGTGGAGTGCAGAGGCAGAGGGCTGAAGTTTCTGCTAAATTTAGCTTCTCTTGGGCAGATTTATTTCCATCAGTCATGACCAGACAGGACTGACTTCCCTAAACCCAGCCCCCTGGGTAAAGAAGTGCTTCAATCCCAGAGTGAGTTTCCTGGAGCGAATGCCAACATTCTCACCCTCAACAGCCAAGCACACTGCAGCAACGCAGCGAAAACCAAAGGAGAGGCCTTGCTCACCGGTGCAAGAGTTCAGAGCTCTCTGAAGCACCAGACCGAGAGGCTGGGAGCACACAGGATCGAAGTCCCTGTGATCCATGAGGGTGACTCTGCCCAGAGATGGGGAGCCCAGTGTCCCACCTGACGACTGGCCCTGGAGCCCACACAGGCTGAGAGGGGACGCTCCTACAGTCACTCTGCAACCTGTCAGCCCAGCACCCCCGAGAAGGCCGCAACACCTCCTGGCACGGGGTGGCTGAGCTGTTCCCTCCACTGCGAGTCTGGCTGATTTGGGTACAGGGCACGCAGGGAGGGTCATGTCATGGTACTGTTCCCAGCTGTGTGTGAAATACTTTGGAACTGGAAAGGAAATGATGTCTGCGATCTTTGGAGCCCAACAGTCCATGTAATGGGTCCCCTTCTTCATAATCATGTCTGTGCTGAGATCACTGCTGACCAAAAGCATGGGGACGGGATGGTGGGGGATGCCTAAGGCCTCAGCAGGTACTCACTTCTAGACCCGGCCTCAGGGATATCCCCAGGTCCTGGTGGCAGGGGTACACGTGCACAGCCTCCACAGGAAGGACGCAGATAAACAACAGCCTGTCCTGTCCGGAAGGGAGCCCTCCCAGCAGATGCTCGAGGGCCGGCATGATAATGGCTTAGTGTAAACTTGCGCTTCCTCCCTGAGTTCATTCATTTAGCCAGTGCTCCCCGAGGGCAGGGCAGGCCCTGACCCAGGTACCCTGTTTGTTCATTCCAGTGCTGGGGGGCGGGCACGGGGACAAAGCCCCGCCCCCCAGCACTGATCGTCCAGTTTCTCCATTGGGAAAGCCGAGACCGGCATCTTACTCATGGCCTTACTCGGAGAAGTACTCGTGGCCTTACTCACAGAACAGTTCCGTGGGGGAGCAAGGTCTTGGCGTTTTCCAGCAGATGCATGTTGACTGGAGAGCCCAAGAAGTCTCTGGCACCTGCGGGATTTAAGCAAAGCTCAGGGTAAACCAGAAGACAGGGCAGTGTCTTCTGGACCACAGGGCAGTGGCTCTGCTGTCCTGGGAGCCTGAGGTCCAGGCCACGCGCCTCTGAGCAGCGCTGAGGGATTTAGAGGGGCTGGACAAGACAAGGGCCAACAGTGATGTCCGCCAGTGGGGGCACTGACTGTGCTCAGCTACGGATCCTACAACTGGAAAACAATGTGCCCAGGAGCCAGATACCAGCTCCCCTCTCTCGAGCACCTTCTCTGTGAGTCTGTGTGCCGATCCTCAGTTTCCTTCTCTGCAAAAGAGGTGGAGAGATGAGAAGATGTCTAGGACCCTCCCCTCCCAGGCTGTGATTTCATGTGGGACACAAGTAATACATATATATGACACACAGGACACAAGAGTGACTCATGTATACCAGGCGTGGGGACAGCAACACCCTCAGTGTGGCGGGCAAATCTCCTCCTGGACATCCCTGCTTGGGTGACCAGTAGCCCACAGGCCCAGAGCTCTGGGGACCAAGGCCCTTGCCCTCCCCAGGGTGCAGGGCCAGTGGGGCATGACAGACACCAGCCTAAGGCAGCTCCCCGTAGGGCAATCATGTCTGGACACCAGCCTCAGGGCCAAAATGTCTGAGGGGCAAAGGGCCTCCCCACCCCTGTGTTCCCTACTTATCTCCCGGAGGGTCCTTACCTTCCTGCCCTCCTCTGAGTTGGGTGTGGGGGGGACCCACTCAGTGCCACCAGCCCCCACAGGTCAACATCAGAGGATGGGAGGTTCCAGACATTAGCATCAGGAGGGGAGGGGTGCTAACCTGCAGGAGTTCCCACAAGGCAGTTTCTGAGATGGTGGTGCGCCCCCCCGCCCAGCCAGGCTGTGAACCCCACTGCCACGGTCAGCAGAGGTATTCGCCAAAAACCCGCGGCTGCTGCTCTCCATCCCACCAAGAATGCCTGTCCCCAGCATGGGGAATAGAAGACATCGCCGTGTTTCCTCATCAGATTGGAAGAAAGTCCATTGAAAACCACTGCCTCCTGACAAGGTGCCCTGCCACACACAGGGGGCATGGCCAGCATTCGAGGACCCGGTGCCCCTTCCTTGGGGCACACGTTGTGCGTGATGCTGCCACATCTGTGACTCTGGCCCTTGGGCCCTGGACAGAAGAGGTGCCAGGACTTGCAGGTGGCTGCACAGGGGAGCCGGTGCCCCACCTCCAGCACTGTGTACCCATGGCAAGGGGAGGAGCTGCCCGAGACTGAGGCGGCCAGGCCACAGCCTTGTTGGGCTTCTGTGCAGGGACAGGGTCCCCGGAGGGTGGGCACCACCGGCAGTGAACGATGGACCTGTACTGAGCCACGTGAGCCGATCCCGGCCCAGGGGGGCAGCACCGGGGCAGGCGAGGGGCTGGAGTCAGACTACCCGGTCCCCATGCATGTCCCTCTTCCCACTGACCAAGTGTCTTGTCTCCATGAGCCTCAGCCACTGCTTCTGCTAAGGGAGGCAGCAAAGCCCCGTCCACAGAGCAGCAGGAAAACCAACAGAGAAAAGGTCTGCAAAGGAGCCAGACACACCCCCCACAACATCAGCAGGCTCGCAGGTGAGTTTAGGGGTTTTCCAAGTGCGGATTCAGAGTCAGGGAAAACCACCCAGGAGGCAGGATGACCTGGCTGTCCCTCCAAGCGCCAGTGATCCCCTCCCTGAATGGGGATGATCAGATACCCACCTCAGAACACCGCTGTCTTCACGAGACACACTTAGTTTTTTTAAAAAATATTTTATTTATGTATTGAGAGAGAGAGAGAGCACGAGTGGGGGAGGGTCAGAGGGAGAAGCACACTCCCCGCTGAGCAGGGAGCCTGATGCGGGGCTCAATCCCAGGACCCTGGGATCATGACCTGAGCCAAAGTAGTAGAGGCTTCTTCACCCACTGAGCCCCCCGGGTGTCCCCGGACAGACACTTTAGATCAAAGACACAGATGAGTTGAAAGTAAAAGGCTGGGAACAGATGTATCACATTAACAGCCAACAGCAGCCTCCAGAAGGCTGCAGTGGCCTTACTCAGAACAAACAAAATAGACTTGAAACAAAAATACTGCTGGGGTCAGTGGGGACACCTTGTATCCATCCACAGACACAGCAGGAATGAAGAATTTCCGGAGACAGTGGACATCCTGTGGCCCACAGCAGGTGTAAGACAAGAGGACAAGGCAATGACCCCAACACATGGAAAACCACCCAGACCGACCTGCCTTCTACCGAGTGCTGCCCCAACCACGGGAGACACATGGAACATTCTCCAGCACAGACCACGTGCCTGGCCACAAATAAACTTGCCAACGAGCCAGGCCAGAGACCGCGCTGCCTCCTGTGACTGAAGAAATGGGGAAATCGGGATGCTGGCAACCATGTGTCAGACAACACTCCCTCAGCAGCTAACAGGTCAAAGGATAAACCGAAAGGTGAGTCTCTAAATGGCTAAAGATACACAAAAATGAAGAGGCCACGCACATGTGCTGACTGGGCGGCACCGGAGGGACACGCACACTCCGAAGGACAGCATTCGAAAAGACCATGTCCCATCTGTCTGCGTCCCATCTGACGATGCTGGAGAAAGAAGGCTTAGACAACAGAAAGGAAGCTGAGGAAGGAGAACACAGAAACTAGAATGGAAGTTAATGAAACAGAGAATTAAAAAAAGGACAGAAAAATCCATGAAACCAAAGCCTCAGTTCCTTGAAAAGTTGAATAAAATGATAAAGCGTTAGCCAGACTGAACAAGAAGAAAAAAGAGAGACAACGCCAAGCTACTGAAACCAGAGAGGAGAAGAGGAGACAGGACTGTGGAGCTTCCAGAAGTAGAACGGATCTTAAAGGCAAGGCGTGTGGGCAGGACGGGCGTGGGGGCCACGGAGACTGGCTGCCGCAGGAACTCAGTTACCACACAACACAGCAGCTCCGCTCCCGGGGGACACTCAGGAGAATGAAAACACACGTCCACGCCAAAACATGCACACAAGCGTCCACAAGGCCAGGCAGATACTGCCCCAGATGCCCATCACCTATGAATGTGTGAGCAAAGCATGCCATACCCACACAGCGGGGTGTGATTCAGCCCTAAAAGGGGAAGAAAGACTGACCCCCGTCACATCATGGCTGAACCTGGAAAACACGCTGAGTGGAAGAACAAGACACGGAAGAAAGGTCCAGAACAGGCAGAAGCACATGGACACCAAGTAGACCAGTGGCCACTCAGTGGGGGTGTGGACCGGGGGCGGGAGGCTGGGAGGACATGTTGGAGGACAGTAATTTTGATGGTGAGCACCACAGGCCTGTGGTTTCTTCCAGAGGTCATGAGAGGTTTTAAAATCAACCATAGTGACGGTTACACGTATCTGTGAACACATTAAAAACCACTGAATAATACCTTAAAACATACAAAGACATTAGCCAAATGGACATCGTAAAAGACAAGTAGGAAAATCGGTCATGCCTTTAAAAACGAGACAACCATGCTGGGAGTCCTCCAACGTGACAGAGACAGTGAGCACTGCGGGACTGTGAGTGGTCCCATCGTGCTCCGAGATCCTGCTTCATGGGACCCCACTAATGTGTGACTCAGGCTCACACTGGCCTTGCAGACCTGGCCCTGAGCAACTCAGGACAGGACCCCAGGGTCCTGTCCCAGGGTCCCAGTTCCATCCCTCAAATACTCTTAAGTGTGACTCTCTCCAACAGACTCTCACCGAAGCAGGAGCAGAGTATATCCCTAACACCAGTGGTGGGCCCACACCACAGAGACCTCGTGAATGACACCCCAAGGTCAGAGGGTCCCGTGTCCCGGCCAGTGTAGGCCCTGCTGAGGCGGATGGGAAGGCCTGCTTTGGGCCGGCCCTGGGTTCTGAGGCACCCGCCAGCCCTGGGCAGAGCCCGAGGGCAGCCTGGAGATGGCGGGCAGAGGGAGGACTCCCACCCAGGATGAGTCAGGAAGGCCTGGTGTTGCTGCCCACCAGTGGTCTGAGACCACAAGCACAGCGCTAGGACAGGAAGCAAAGCAGGTAACTTCCCATCGCTGCCAAGAGCTAACTCAGGAGAGAATTAATTGCTGTCACTGTTGGGAAAGTGGCCAAGATGCCATTCCAGTACAAGCGAAATGAAGGCACCTCTTGGTAGGACGCTGTGTTGACCCAGACACTAGACAGGTCCTGTAACGTCAGCGAAGCCGCAGCACAAAGGTGTTGGAGCTGGCCGAGAATCACACGGGGGCTGTGCAAGGGAGAGCCGGGAAGAAAGCTGATGGCGACAAGGCCACATCAGTCAGTTTCCAGTGCCACCTACCGCCACACACCGCCGCACCTATGTGAAGGAGAGCAAAGGGGTAGGGAAACCAAGGGGCTGTCCCGCGGCAGTCCCTGGATCTCCCAAATGGCCTCGCTTGCTGGCATGCGGCCACACCTGTCCCTGCCGGCTGCAAGTGTCTCTTTAGGGCAGAGCTTTTACAGATTCCTAAGCTGGTCTGGAACACATCCCCGTGGACAGATTTTAAGTTTCCGTTTCACGTTTGAGAAAGCAGTAGCGCTCCTAAGCCTGATTGTTGCTTATCAATACATACTCAATATTTTAAGAGATCTCCTCCATCGGACATAGCATATGGCTGAGGAAAGACGGCCTCCTTGCTCAGCCCTCACGTGCAGACATTCTGATCCAAACAGGGCTCTCAGGGATGGTCCTGAATTCCTGGGACCGGGCACAAATGTCTGTGTCCACATTGCTTTGTTGCCTCTTCACATGAATCATCGTAACTCCAGCTACTCAGCGTTCCCGATGGTCCTTTGTATACCTGAAAAAAACTAAGCTGGGCCAAGAGGAAACCAAAAGCCAAATGCATCACACTTTGTATTAAATCGTTCACTGTCCAGGTTGGATGGCACTCATTATGACATGGACCTTTCAGATCCAAGCCATCCTGCAGGAAGAGCTCATGCCCCCATGTCCTCCCCTCTGGTTCCAGCACTAGACAAAACAAGGGGGGCCAATTCAGAGGTCAGCAGGGTCCAGGATGTGTGCAGATAGTCAAGTGGTTGGAAGGCGCAGGAGAAAGGAGGCGGGGGGGGGGCGGGGCAGAAATTCAGCTGAGAAGCATCCCATCCCAACCCAGCATAGTCAGCTCTCCCCCCAGTTTGCCACCATTGCTATGCCCGCATTCTGTCACGGGACGTCTTCTCCAGTGGCCCGAGTCATCCCGGCTTGGTTCCACTAAAAACCACCTTCCTCTAACCTGTCATCAACACTTTATCGTGTTAGATTTGAGGGAGAGTTAATAGATAGAGGGCAGGAATGCTTCTGTTTTTGTTTTAAAAGTAGTCTGAAGCAATTGCAGGATTTTATGCTGCACGGTGATATATGAGAGGCTGACTTGTAGTTGCACGTAACAGTAGGACCAGGATGCTTCAAGCAGGAAAGCAAATTTAGGCTGAGGCCTATTGGGACATCTTGCATGGACAGGACTGGCAGGCGGGGAACCAGGGAGGGGACATGTATCCTCCCTCATCAGCTTCACGGGCAGGGACAGCACAGCCCACCCAACATTTGGGTTGCATTTATTCTTTTTGTTTATTCTTTTTGTTCATCTAAACAACACCCTTTTGGATTGGTCACAGGCCTGTTTTATAGATGGGGAGCCGGAAGCCCAGAGTTGAGAGGGGTGGTGAGCGACAAGCAGAGGAATTCAAGAGCATCTTCCTGGCTGAGCCAGCCCACTCTAGGATCTCACTGAGGCTCTGATGAATTTCTTGAGAAAAGCAGGCTTCTCGAGGATGACTTGAACCCCACAAGGCATTTTCCAGGAATACGACCATGATCACTAGGGACGCCATGCGACTTCTTTTGCACTCAGTCCAAAGCAGGGAGACACCTGAGAAACTTGTCTGGAGATGACCGGGAAGGGCGTTGGCCACTGTAGTCCAGCACGCCCTGTGACTGTCTGTGACAGGACTGGGCAGCTCTAGATCCTTCTGGATCGAGACTCCCAGATCGAAGGTGTGCTTCTCTTTAAGGCCACAGGTAAGAAGCACCTCTTCCCAAGAGAGCCAGACACAGCCACAGCCGTGTTTCCAAAGAGAGCTGATCTGGAAGAACTCGATAAGGAAGAACATGGAATGTATACGTGTTACAGGTAGGTCAGAAAATTTCTGCAGTTTGGAAGCTGTGTGCAGGGCCTGCCATTTTTTGCAGTCTCCTTCCCTGCCATCTCTCCCCGGCTCACAGACGGCTCTGTGCTCGTTGGCGGCTGTTGGTGCAGACAAGGTCAGGCGGAAACAGGATCACTGGAGTAAGGAGGAGGTGGGGAAGCCTGGGAGCTCTTCTAGGTGCAGGGGGAGCTGGGGTGAGCGGAGGGGAGTGACTTGGTGGCATTTCAATCCTGGGCAAACCAGGGTCGCCTTTCTGGCACACAAGAGATGTGTGTGTGGGACCACAGAGAGCCTGTGACGGCGGGCAGCACAGTGTCGCTCATTTGTAGTAGGGCATCTGCTCTTCGCCAAGAGCCAGGCTGTCCAGAGAGTTGGGGCTGCCCGAGGAGCATGTCCAGGAGCACGCCTGAACAAGTCCAGCAGGGCCCAGAGCTGCGCGTACAAAGTGGTAACGACAGACGGGAAGATGGGCCCACACTGGGGCGGAGGGAGCCTCCATGCACCCTGTTTTCTGTGTGCGCCCCCCTGCCAGCTGCCCTCTCCCAGTCCCTAGTGCTGACACCGGTCCCGCCCCTCTTCCCAGCAGTGAGGTCTCCTTGCTGGGCCTGCTTCTCTCCATTGCTGTGCAGTCAGAGGCAGCCAGGACCAGGAGAGGGACAGGCTCACGGAACAGCTGGTCCCTCCCAAAATGCTTCTCCACGTGACTGCCAGTAAGATGGGGCCAGACTGGGCCACCCGAATGGGCCCTGAGCTCACACATGTCTCCTGTGCAGGTCAGGGGTAGAATGGGCCTCCCAAGGGCCAGAAGAGGCTGACGCGGTCTGCTCTGGAGGGCAGGGACTCCATCCAGGACCCAGTCCCCCTTCCACTATCGAGAAAGCAGCAGCTGTCACCAGCAGCTGCCTCGGGGAACACCAGCTCTTCTCTCTGGAAGACACCTCAGGCCAGCGTCTCCACTGGGCCTGGGAGCCTCCGCTGCCTTCCCGACTGCAAACACAGGGGGATCCCAAAAGCTGGCTGTGAACTCTAAGTCTCCAGCCCTCCTGGCATCCTGCCACCTGCCAATTCTCACAGTTTGGGGGGAAGTCATCCTGTTCCTAAGACAGGTATCTGTGGTTCTTGTCGGAATGAATCTGGGGGTCACAGCAGACCACTAATTCCCAGTTATGATTTGTGGGGGGTGGAGCGGGGACCCCCACCTGTTATCACTGATCCCTGAGGGGTCTGGGCTTCCCATCCCTTGCTGGCCTCACACGCCATCTGTGTTAGGCAGGCCCCACACATGCCAGTGTGAGTCTGGTTACAGTCTCGACAGGAGTGGAAACTGAGGTCAGCCCTGGCCATAGGACAGGGCTCAGCCTCGAACAGGCCTGCTGGCTGGCTCCTGCCACAGCCACCACCAGTGGAGGACCTGGGCTCTCCACTAAGCACCACAGACGGCATCGTAGGGTTGTGGATGAGAGGAGGCCACGCAGCACATGGCCCAGCCCCTGGAGGGTGAGCCAGCTGTGGGTAGGGAGGGCAGTCAGAAGTGGGGGACAGCGCAGAGCCTCCCCAGGGAGACAGGACGAGATGGGCAGCAGGAGACTGCAGCAGGCTGGCTGTCTGCTCAGGGTCTGCAGGGCAGGGGCACCTGGGATGCCAAGTGGGGAGATGTAGAATGTTCCAAGTGCGTCTGCTCCTCATGGCCTCAGGGGAATGGTGTCTGCCTGGCTACCTGGGCCTGAATCACGGGCAGCCACCCTCCAGGCCTGCTCTGGGCACCGGGGGTCCTTGCCTCCTCAAAATGCACATTATGGGGGAGCCGCTCAGACCACAAGCCTTCCACTGCATTGCCAAGGCCTGCTCCGTGCTCTGTGGGGGGTCCACCCACGAGCATCCTCTGCCGGGGCCCAGACAGCCTCCTTGCAGCCCCGGACCACGGGCTCTAAAGCAGAGACGTCCTTTGTGCGGGAACATGGAACCGGGGGGACTGTGAGTGGCCCCTTGTCACCCCAGAGCGAGCTTCCCCCCCTCACCCCCGTGAGACTGCTTTCCTGCGGCCACGCACGTGAGTCTGCCTCACTGAGTCAAGGGGTTTCTCCGCTGACACACAGACACCAGAGTCCCCAGGAGTGTCCGAGGGATGGAATTCCCGTCCTGGGATGGGTGACTGGCCGCTGAGCTCAGGGTCGGGATCCTGCAGATGCCGTCTGCAAGAGGCTGTGTCGGACACTCCTGGGGTCCCAGGTACACCCAGCTGGTGGGGGCCTTGCTTTCCAGGTGGGGCTCAGGAAGCCAGGACCCGCCTGACTACAGGGCAGGAGAGACCCAGCAGCAGCTCTGCTCTTTGCTCCGGTCTCCCTCCTCTCTCCCTTCTGTCTGCTTTCCCTCCCCCTTCCTCCCTCCCTCTTCCTCTGCTTTCCCTTTCCCTCCTTCTTTCCCTCCCCTTTCCTTTCTACCCCTCCCTCTGCTTTCCCTCCCTCCTCCCTCTGCTTTCCTCCTTCTCTTTCTCTCCTCCTCCTTTCCCACAATTGTAAATGGGGCTCCTCACAGAGGCAGCTGTGACTCACTGCTGAGCATGCCAGTTCCCCACCTTCTCTGACCCCCATCTGTGCTCTGGAGGGGCCCGCGTCTTTGAACAACTCCAAGCCATGCTGAGAGGCAGCCCAGGGCCCAGAGGGTAGCCCCTGGAGTCTGGTTGCTAGCTGAGCCCAGATGGCAGGCAGCTGGACATAGGACGGAGGGGAACGCTCGGACGTCTCTACTTCCACCCCCAGGACAGCGGCATGGAGAACTTTACCCCACACTGGAGACTTCCTTAGCCAGAGTCCATGGTCCTCTTGGAGAGCACGGGATCCGCAGAGGACAGGGGGCCTTGGGAACCAGAGGGTGGGGATTGCCGTGGCCCCTTTAGTCACGTGAGCTGCTCTGGGGCTTGGGGACCTGGGGCTGGGAAGGCTCTCATCCCACAGTCTATATACCCTCTGCCTTGCCTCCTGGTGTGTGCGAACCCTGAGCATCCATGCCGCTGAAAGATCCTGGAGTCGCACCCAAGAATCAAACAGCACGCCTCCACTGGATGCAAATTGCAAGAGGTTTATTGGTTACACAGGCGCCTGCGGACGCATCAGCCTTTGTGGGCTGAGCGTGCCGGGCTAAGTTGGGGAGCAGATTATATAGGGCAAGGTTGGGGTGGCGGGAAGCGAGTTTACAGAAGCAGATGCTTGGTTACAGGAATCTGATTGGTTAACCTAAATCAAGCTTTGTTAGGCACTGTAACGGTTTGTTCTGGTGGGAAGCGGTGGTGGGAAGCGATCCTACAGAAGCAGATATGCATGGTTACAGGAGTCTAATTGATTAATTTGATTCAGGCATGATTGGGCGTTGGGGTCAGGGCGTTCTGGCGGTTCCTTGGGACAGCACTCTGGAAAGTCCCGGTACATTTCGTTTCTCATTTGTCTCTCCTTTTGACAGACCGGGTGACCACAGACAATGTGTTGCCATCAGGCTATGGGGACAATAGGTTGCTAAAACAAACCTTACCAAGGAGGAAGGGGGTCCTAGAGGAAGGGGGTCTTTCAATAGGTTGCTAAAACAAACCTTACCAAGGAGGAAGGGGGTCTTTCACCGCAGGGGTCCCTGAAGCCAGGACTCAGCTTCTGAAGGCCTCCACCCAGCCGACAGGATGCACCCCTGGGGCCCAAGCTGGGCGTGGTGGGGCGGCAGGACAGCAGCCAGGACAGACAGCATGCAGGAGTCTTGGGGCATGCCCATGCGTCAGTGGCTGTTTAGATGAGACTTTATTTAGGGACATTCATTAACAATTACAAGTTTGAGAGGAAATGCCTTATATGCTGAAAATAAACAACATTGCATCACGACATTTGTCCTTTACCATTAGCAAGCAAAGATGACCTAGTGTAAGTCACGGAGAAGCTTAATGGCTCTTTTGTCATTGAGCGCCTTTACTAACCCGGTAAAAATCTCTTTTTTAATATTCAAATATTACTCAAGCCTGAATTGGTGGGATGAGACATTCCCTGGAGGGGGATGACTTTAATCATGGCCGGCTTGTCCTCGGAAAGCTCGGAGGCCAGAAAGAACTGGCAGCCTATTTCCCAAAGAATTACCAGTCCCTGCCCCTCTGTCCAGTCAGTGTATCCTGCAGAAAGAAAGTAGAAAGGAAGGGATTCCGCGATAAAGGGGAAGTAAGAGAACGAGTCACCACACAGAGCAAGTGGACATCCGTGGGCAGAAGAGGGGACACACGGCGAGAATCGTCCACGGCTCACAAACATGAACCCAAAACCAGCCACAGACTCAGACGTAAAATGTAAATCTAGGAAACTCTTAGAAAACAGACCAGAGGTTCATCGACAGATAAACGGAGAAAGAAGGTGTGTTTCATACACACAATGGCATATCACGCAGCCATCAGCAAGGATGAACTCTGGTCATTTGCAAGGACGTGGAAGGAACTGGAAGGTATTATACTAAGTGAAATAAGTCAGTCAGGGAAAGAAAAAGACCATATGATCTTACTTATATGTGGAATTTAAGAAACAAAACAGATGAACATAGGGGAAGGGAGGGAAAACTAAGATGAAAACAGAGAGGGAGGCAAACCTGAGTGTTGCTGATGGAGGGATTGGGGGGATGGGGACCGGTCACATGATGGGGTGAGTGCTGGGTGTTATACCAGCTGATGAATCACTAAATTCTCCCTTGAAATGAAAAACACAACAAAAACAAACAAAAAATGAGTAAAAAGAAACCTGGACTATCAAAAAAACAAAAAACAAAGCAAAAACCCAGCACAGAAGAAACCCCTGGGGACGGAGGTGAGGGGAAGCCTTCTTAGACTTGACCCCAAAGCACACCTGTAAGAGGAAAAATGAGAATATTGGACTTGGTGAAACCTGCAAACTTCCGCTCCATGGGGCCCCCTTCAGGAGTCCCCGGTGCGGGCCAGGTGACCAAGGACGCACGTCCACACGCGCTGAGAGCTGGGGCGGGGCAGGGGGGTGCAGGGAAGATAGGGACCCAGCCGGTGCCGGTGAGGGGCTGATAAAGTCCCCCCTTGCAGGATGGCGGGAATGTGGGGAGGATGGCCGTCTGGGCAATGCTTTGGAGTTTCTACAGTCATAGGCCAGGATCCAGCAGTCTCATTCCTGGGCACGCACCCAGAGGAAAGAACACCACGCCCACCCAAAAATTTGTGCACAAATGTTCACGGCAACTGGGGGAGGGCAGATGTGCTGATTGTGCCATTTCCTGTGCAGCTACAGCCATTGAAAATTAAAGCAAATGAAACACCAGTACCCAGGTTAGCAGGGCCAGAAGCCAAGAAGGCCCACCCCCGCAGTCTGGGGAAGCTGCCTCCCTGCTCAGCTGCTGGTGTCAGTCCCCCGACGGGCAGAAAGGTGTCTAAACCAAATAGCAAAAAAAGCAAACAAGTGTAACAGGGAAAAAGGCAGGTAAGAATGCCATTTTGAAGACATAGTTATTCCAGAAACAGAAGAAGAATTATACCCAAGGTGCTTCCATGTTGCAAAGAAATCAAAGAGCAAGTGAACCGCATGCATCATGAGAGCCAAGAGAAGACAAAACGAGGAGATAGGGCTGGAAAAGACAAGAAAATAAAGACAGAAAATGAAAGCTGATTCAGCTCCGCACAGGGCCCAGTAATTCCATTCAAGGACCACTCCTCTGTGCGCACCCCACCCCATGGCCCCAGGACGTCCTCTCCCCAAGGGCGGCAGGCCCAGGCTGACGGTACCCATCGAGGGGACGGTGCTTGGCTTTCAGGGATGCTCCCCATCTACCCGCTGGAGAGGCAGCGCAGGTGCAGCGGGGCATGGGGCTCTGGCTAGCGGCACCTCTGCTTTCCCCCACCAACCCGGGCAGCTGTGAAAGTGGGCGGCTGGCTTCCAACATGCTCCCCAGGGGGCCGTATCCAGGGATCTGGCTGCGATGCTGTTTCTTCTATGAGATTAACTGTGAGTCACTGCAGCAGCAGGTGTGCCCATCCGTCCAGGAGCCTCTCTTCTCATCCATCTGCCGCTCAGAGCACTGGACCCTCTGTGTTCGGCAGCTTCTGAGCCCCGACCAGCAGCTGCACCCTGGGTTCTGAGCCCCAGTCTGGGTCCTCACCCTGTGAGCTCTGCCAGCCATGCCTCCAGACACTTTGTATCTCCACCCCTGCCCGCCCCTGGACACCATGCTCAGAGGTGACTCGGGAGACTCTGAGCATGAAGAGGGCACCTGTCAGGGCGCACGGTCCCCTGGACCTGTTTTCGGGCATCCCTCTCCCCAGGGCCTGCAGAAAAGCAAAGTGTGAGCACCCCAGTTCATGTCTGGAAACCTCAATTAACTGATTGTGATTTTCCTTCATGTTGGGAGATGCTCCTTGCTCAGTGCATCTGCCCGGGGGCTGTGGCAGGGTCGCTGCCCCCACCTGTCTCCAGAGCTCAGTGCCAGGCCCCTCCCCACCATCTGGAAGGCTCTCCCAGCCCTCTACCGGCCCCCCCCTTGCAGAGAGAACCCGCAAGTTTACACCTACTCCACAGTGGTCTGCAGGGCTGTGCTGTCCCTGCTGCCCACCCAAACCCGGCACAGAGTAGGTTCTCAGCGCACTCTGTCACTGGCCCGGTGTCTCTCCTCTTCCCCTTTGAGCAGGCCCAGCAGTGGCTCTCCATCCAGACGCATTCTGGGGAGACACACCTCCACACAGAACCCTCCAACATTCCTGTTAACCTGCTGCTTCTGGGCCCTTCCTGCTGACCACAGGAGGGACCCGTCTGGCCTGCCCCTCAAGCCGCTGCCTGGATCCCTAGCCTCGAGGTCAGGGACTGGAGGGTGACTGTGCTCTGGCCCTGCTGCTCTGTGCCCTTTGCCCTCCAGGCCATGGTCATGCCCTTGGATTCTCGCCCCCCTCCACCGCTAGTCCAGCCTCCCACCCCCAGGGACTCACAGACACCCCTCCAGGATATCAGGATGTGCTGGAGGCTCCACCTTTCCCTCTGTGTTGACTCCAGCCACACCCATGGGGAAGACCCCAGTCATCCTGGCCAACTCCTCCCCACTCCCGCTCCCCTAGAGCATCCAGGGCCCGGTGGGCACGGCTCCTTCAAGGCCCTTTCTCACCTGGCTCCCCAATGGGGCCTCTGTCCTCTCTCACCAGCCATTTGCCATGGCCACAGGCTAGCCCGTGTCCCCAGTCCGTGCTGGAGGGAAGGTCCTCACTGTCCGTTCCCTGGTGAAAACAGCCTGGGTTCTTTCCTACAGGAGGAAGAGAGGCCCCAGGGGCCCGGCCCCCACCTGATCGCAAGCAGCACGGCCTCCCTCTGCCAGGTGAAGGGGTCTAACCAGTGTGGGGAGGGGGCTGGAGGTGTGTGTGTGTGGGTCTAAGCATTAGAGCCTCTGCTTCCAAGTTTGTGCCTTGTAGAAGCTTCCTTGCTTCCCAGGACAGGCCAGGGTCTCCAACTCCCATGACAGGGGCCTTATGTAAATCTCCAGACAGTCTGCTCACGCGCCACGCCAGCCAGGCTACGGCACCCACAGTCCAAGCAAATGCTGATCCCGGTGCGGCTGCGAAGGCATCTGGAGGGTATGGTTTGCACCCACCATCCACAGTCTTTGAGTCAAGATCATGCTCCTCAATGTGGGTGGGCCCCGTCCAATCAGTGGAAGGCCTTAAGAACAACGCAGAGGTTCTCCAGAGAAAAGGGAAGCCTGCCTCAAAACAGTGGCATCAAGTTCTGCCTGAATTTCCAGCCCAGCCTGCCTCCTGGATTTGAGCCTGGACAGCTCCACAACCCTGTGAGCCAGTTCCTTAAAACCTCAATCTCTCTGGCCTTCCACCCGCCTCAGCTGGGCCTGGGGGCGAGCCCTTCCTTTCCTGACACCAGGGGTTTGATGTGCGTCCCCCTGAGTGTCACACCCACCCACAGGACAGACCCTCTGAGACCGGGCTTGGGGAACAACGTAGGCCCGCGGCAGCTGCAGGAGGCCCGCGAAGTCCTCATTTGCCGCAAAAGCCAAGATCTGGTGCCCTGACCTGCTGGAGACAGGCGATTCCAGCTTCAAAGGGATTAGTCAGTCTGGGCGGATCTCGAAGGAGCAGTTTGAGTAAGTGGGCACTGGTGGGCAGCCGCCTCTGTGAACCTGGCTATTTGCTCCTTCCTCAAACACAATAATGCCGTGTTCTTTCAAGCTGGGTAAACACATCCCTCATGCTTACTCAGGGACCCAATGTCCTGTCGCCACAAAGCACGTGTGACCAGCCTGGGGACCCTAGCCACTTGAGCCTCCCACGTTGGGGGCAGAGTGCCGCCTCTCTGCAGTGTGTGGGGAAGACCCAAACCCGATGTGCCAAGGCCCTGGGACCCCGCCCTCCTCGAGGGGCAGCCGCTGTCAGTCTCCTGGGGCTGCGGATGTCGGGCAGCATGGGCTCATGGCCCAGCAGGTGACTTCTGTCTTACTCTGGCCATCACTTCTCTCCCGTCTCTCACTGTAACCTGGGGTGTGGCCCCAGCGCTCTGACCTCCCCTCAGGGACGGCCCCCGTGGGCCCTACTGGCTCCTGCAACACCTGCAGCCCGAACACATGGCCCTTGAGGCCCAGCTGCTGCCATGACCTCTGCACTCGGTGAGTGTGCACGCCTATTCCAGCCCAGGCCTCCGGGCCTGATGTTCCTCGTCCGGTGGCCTCGCCCAGGAGCTCTGGCCCCTATCCCCACTGGAGAGCCCCCATCGCCTACCGCCGAGACCCGTGTGACTTCTTCCTGAGCTCGCCACCAGCGGCACAGGGGCACATTCTCTCTGCGCCATGGGGGTCTCCCGCATCCCCACGCAGCCCCACGAGCCAGCCTCAGACTGCACGCACATGCTCACAGGCTGGAGGACACGAGTCCAAACCCACATTGCTGTGAGGACCACTCCCTTTGGTAAGAAGGTCTTTCCTTGGGGTCTGTTTCCAAAAGGGAGACTCTGGTCAGAGCCTACGATGGATTTCATTGATCCATTGATCCAACAGTCTACACCATGAGTGACCCCACCCTATGCTCTAGAAGCCTCCCTCGGCGAGGAGGACAGGCCTGGGGGCCACGGCTGCTCATGGGGTCTGGGGGTCTGACAGGGTCACTCAGGGTTGGGAGGGTCCACGGCACCTGTGGTGCGGGGCTCTGGGAGGGTGAGAACTGGCAGCTCCCTGCCTCGTGCCCACACTCTCTGGGGCCAACGACACATCAGGAAGTAGCTTCCCACGCCATCCATGTCCATTCCAAGCTCTAGCCACCTTACTGTCCACCACTTCCCGGTGTGAGGGGGCTCGGGGCCATATACACGGTCTTCACCAGGGAAAGAGGCTGCAGGTGCCTGGGGACCTAGGGTCGCTCCAGCCACTGAGCCCTCATCTCCCGGTCCCCACAGGGGATCCCAATGCTGGTGGGATTTCTCATAGGCCCCCGTGAAGGTGCTCTCCTGGGAGCAGGTGTTTCATGCTTTATGGAACGCGACGTTGGATGCGTCCTGAATGTCAGCAACACAGGGAAGACAGAACTGATAGCCCGGGGAACCGGAGTCTCCTTTGGCACGGTCTCCTGGCTCCAGACCCTTGTCCCCATGGCGTCCCCTGGACCTTGGACCTTGCCTTCTTGCAACCATCCCCCTGAGGCCACTGGGCTCCCACCTGTGAACCTGGGCTCTGAGCATCTGCTGCATGGCTCTTGCACACCACCCCCCTTCCTCAGAGCACCCTACTCCTCCTCACGCCTGTCCTCCGACCCTGCCCTTGGGCGCTCTCCCCGGGGGCCAGGTGTCCCCCAGCAGGGACCCAAAGCCGTGCAGGCACTCCGGGGATCGCAGTGAAAGAATGCGGTGCTTGCATGGAGTTGGTCTGTGGCATCGGGGGGACCAGCTGGGGGCAGTGACAGAGTTTCCGGCGTCCCTGGACCCCAATGCCCACAGAGTCCCACTAGTGGCTGCTCTGCCCTCCACGTATTGCTGTGTCTTACCTGACTTGCTCCCAATTCCCATGTGCGTCTGCACCAGCTGGAGTCCCAGATGACGTCGCACAAATGTCCCCCTCACCCTGCGATCCTGACCCGGAGGGTGCCCCTGCAGTTCTCAGAAATGGCCTGGACGGCAGTAACTGGAAATGGCCCTGTGAGGAAGGGAAACGTGAACACCTGCTGACGCTGGGCTCCAAGGAGCTGACGAGGCAGCGGGTCTGCACACTCGTGAAAATGCTGACTGGGGCTCTAGCCCTCCTTCTTCTGCTCAAGCTCGTGTTTTCGTGAGGATGCGGGAGGGAGAGGAAGGGAGGGAGCAAATCAACATGGCAGGATGATTTTAGCTAGAGGAGCAGAATTCTCCTGAACACACCCACCAAAGGGGGACGTTTCCAGAGCCCAGGGTCCGCCTGTGTCTCTGCTGGCTTTCCTCGCGGTCGCAAGATGGCTGCGTGGAGACGCAAGGGCGTCCAGAGCCAGACGGGCGCGTCTTGTCCGGGGCCTCCTTCTGGGAAGAAGAGCCAGTCATGGCCTCATGCCCCTCTGGACAACTCTGGAACAGAGAGGATGGCCCCCCGGTTTGGCCCCCCACAGCAAGGGGACAGCAGGAGCCGAATGCAGGCGTGTCTGCCTCCCACCGGTGCTGTGACTGACGAAAGCAGCAGTGACACACAGGGAACCGTCCACTTCATCTTTCGGCAACTCCGTCCTTAACAACTTCATAGACTCATAACTCACACATCCTAAGTCGCCATTCTACGGCACCCCATAACAGTCTTTGATGGACGGGCAGGGCAGGGGTCGTCCCATTTCCGTCATCCCGCAGGGCCCCTCATTCCCGCCCGTGGTGGTGAGCGTCCATACATTTCAGACAAATGGGACCATGTGATGCGTGGTCTGTTTGGACTGGCTGCGTTCCCTGAGCGCCACCTTCCAGGGCTGTCCACGCTGTGGCAGCTTCCAGCGCTCCTGTCCTTGCTGTGGCTTCGCAACAATCCCTGTCTGTCACGTTTCATCTGTCCGCTCATCTGAGGACAGACATCTGGGTTGTCCCTGCTTTTGCCCACCCTGAATGGCACCGCTGTGGACATGTGTGGCTGAGTTTCATGTGGATACGTGTTCTTGATGCTCTTGGGCAGACACGTGGGCGTGGCACGTTGGCACATGGCAGTTCCAGGCCAGCCTCCAGAGGACACTCCACTCTCTTTCCAGAGCAGCCGCACCATCTGCATTCCCGTAGACGGTACAGGGGATGCTGGTGTCCCCAAGTGTTCCCATGTGCCCCTGACACTGGTCACCTTCTGGCACAAGCCCCTTCACTGTGACTGTAAGAACCAATTTGTGACATGGCTGGAAGCTGCTCCAGTACCCAACTCACCCCGTGGTCCCCAGGGTGGCCCTCAGAGTTGTGGTCAGCATCTGGGAATGCAGGCTTCAGGAGCTTTCCTGCTTTCCCCTTCATTCCCAGCCTTCCAAGCCAGGTCCCTAGAGGTGCCTCAATGACTTGCTCTTGTCCTGTGTGCCACCCCCGTGGGGCCACAGTTACTGCAGGGATGGGAACAGTGCCCCATGGCCAGCAGCCCCCACCCTGCTGCACTCAGGCCTCGCCTTCCTCACTTGGAGGGGGGAGGCAGGAATGGCTCATTCCTCCAAGGCTGTGAAGTGCACAGAAGGCAGGTCTGGAACCCCCAGCCGGCGAGGCCGCCGCGGCCATGACACTGCGAGCAGCCCAGCACCACCCGACCCTGGCCCCCCCGCTTGCTCACTGCACAGATGCACCACACCCGCCGCAGGCCAGACATTCTGGAGCACGCGGGGAAGCTGTGCATGTCTCAGGAACTCGTCACAGAGCTCCTGCTTCCCGTCCTCTGTGGCTGCACAGAGCAGAGAAACTAGGGCCACGACGGGAGTACCCCACTGTGTGCAGCTGGAGGACATGTCCCCACCCACCAGCAACGTCTGGACACCTCCTGCTCGGGAGCCACTTGGCAGGGCTGCCCTAGCACGGGGTGCTGGCCCAGCCCCGGTCCCCACGGGGTGCCACCCCACCTACATCAGTTCTGCCCACAGGGCGGCCGGGAGAGATGAGGATTGTCCAAGCAGCGCCGAGGAGACAGAAGGGCAGGCACGCTTCCAAGCACCAGACTGAAAGTGTGCGAACGGCTCACACTCACAAACGGTGTAATGGGGGGGGGGTCTGTGTCTCCTTGTTCCGCCATAAAGCCAGGGGAAATCCGTTTGCTGGAAAGGCTTTGCAGGCAGATGGCTTGTGTTTTGAGAGCATGGGTAATTGCAATTTGGACACCTAGTATCAGACGGGGGCCCGGGGACTGGTGGGCAGCAGGGACCCCGGCTGACAGCCCTATGTTTTCCCTGGGGAGCCTCAGGGTCTCACTGGCTCCCAGCAGAGTGGGGACAGGGCGGCTGATTGGAGTGCCTAGCCTCTCAGCTTCAGTGGGCCCCAGGTCCCCCAGGCCACCCTCTGGCCCCTTACCGAGGAGGTGATCTAGTTCACTGCTCCTGTGTGCGGGTTCAGGGGGACAAGCCCAGCAGAACTCAATGGAATGGAAATGTATGTGTACAGACTAGTGATGTTTCTATCAGAGGAAGTAATGCTGTTTCATTCAGACGAATTTCCCCGGGCTGTCTGCTCACTCATTCCCATGTTTCTGCCACTGCTTAAAGCGCTGCTGTTCTTGCCACACTTCTATTTTTGTATTTCTAAGAAAAATCACATTTTTTCGGGGTAAAAGTTGCACGAGTGCATTATAAAGGATGAGAGCTATGCAGAAAAATTCAAGAAATGGTCAAAGATATTTGTAATGTCTACAATTTCCAGAAGAGAAAAGGGATTTCGCCAGGTCAACAAGAAAGGGACAGGTCTCTGCCCCAGTAAGAGGCAAAAGATGCAGCCGGCAACTCATGGAAGAAATCCTAGACCCAAGTTCATGACACGAGGCTCAAATGATCGCTGAAGAGGAAATCATGAATCAAAACCGGGACTGTCCCTTGCCCCCTCCCCTGGCAGCAGTCAGGGAGCTGGTGGGCACAGGCGGCTAGGGGCTGGGCAGCGGGAGCCTCACGGGGCTGGTGGGTGAGCTGTCTGCAGTCGGAGCCTGTGGGGGGCCGCTGATGAGCAGATCCCCGATCATAGCGGCTCGTCCAGCTACAGGCTGTCTTGGGCTCAGGTATCCCACAGGGACTAGGAGTGGGCTCTGCTCCTGAAAGTGCCCAAAGGGGGCAGCTGATGGAGGCCACACCACCTAGAGCAGTGGTCTGCAAGCTTCTCCCATCAGGGCTAGGCAGTAAGTATTGGAGCCGTACGGCTCCTCGGGCTGGTCTTCAGGTCGGCCCTTAAGGAGAAGAAAGGCCACAGATGATGCTTAACCCAGCCTGAGAGGTACATTCCCCAAAAGCCTCACTTAGGAAAGCAGGTGGTGAGGGGGCTCAGGGGCCGTGGTAGGGCTGCAGTGTCCACAGCCAGGGGGGCAAGACTGTGAGTCATCGGGATCTCACCCGGGGCTCCCCTGCAGTGGCTTGGATATGCGGAGTCCCCTGTGCGCATGGTCCAGGGGCCTGAGTGGGGCGCGGGGTCCTGCCAGCCAGAGGGGAGGGGAGACGGCCTCCAAGGGCCCGGAAGGAGGAAACTGGCCACCAGCAAGGCTGTTCCTTGATGTGTTTCCCTAAGAAATGCTCCCACAGCTCCGCAAGGAGACATGTGTCCCCCACCGAGGATGGAGTCAGTAAGTATCCTCCCAGTGGACAGGGTCCGTGGGTGTCCCCAGGGGGACGGAGTCAGTGGGTGTCCCCAGTGGACAGAGTCAGTCGGTGTCCACTAGATAGGGCAGGACCTGCACGTCTGCAGGAGTCCCCTTGGGGTCCCCAAGCCTCACAGGGCTCTGCAATAGTTCCAAAGCAGTGACAGACTGGAATCCAGTGAATTGGAGCGTGTTGTGCAGACATAGCAGGAGTTAATGTGGAAACACAGTAGAGTCCACAGTGGGGGGCCGGCCCTGCCGTGGAGGTGGTCTACGTGTCCACATGGCAGAGGGCATGAGTCACACAAGACACTGTCGGGGACCCCACGGAGCAGCTGGACACAACCCACTAGCTGCCCCGGCCTCATGAACGGCGTCAAGAAGAAAAACACAGGGAGTAGAGGGCAGCATGGGGCCCATGGAGTTCCGGTGAGAAGTCAGCCGACCTGCAGGGTGGCTGCCTGCCGTGGGCGTGAGCACGGATGGCACGCGGAACACCTCGGCTGACACACGAGCAAGGGGTAAGCACAGCCTGGCTCTGACCGCGCACCAAGACCTCGGGGCCCCGTGACCTTGCCCCACCCTCCCCGCTGTGACCTTGCCCCCTCCTGTGACCTCGTGCCTACACATAGAGACCCCCGCTCGTCCAAGCAGCAACAACGGGGGTGGGGGAGGTTTCAGGAGCGAGTTTCTCTCTTCAGAAAAACCGCAACACAAGAGAACATCACCTCAGTCTCCACCGTCCATGTAGGGATGACAGGACACTTCTGTGAGTGTTCAAGTGGGGTCAAGGCTAGGCCTTACACAGATGCTCCTTCACGCTCTGTTTAATGTCACCTAACGTCAGGACGCGCAGGGGAAGCTGGGGGTTTTCCCAGCTTGAATGATCTTGGCACAACAGTCTGTACCTTTCATCTGAAAATCCCGACATGAAACAAGAGACCAACACTGACAGATCCCGTCACATATATACATGTGCACAGACCACACGTACGCGCACACGCTTCCGCACAGGCACATCCCACCCCACCCGGAAGCACTGCCTCGACGACACCCAGCCCCTTTCTGCTGAGGTCACCTGGGGGTAGTGACTTCCCCGAGCCACCAGTCGTACAGGGATTTTCTGATAGGCTCCACCGTGTTCCCGAGCAAGCAATCAAAACCCCACGCCTGGGCTGGGCTCCCATTGGGGCTCCCGGACACCAAGGCCTCCGGGCAGCTGTCCAGGGACTCGATAGCTCCAGGAAAAGGCCTTGGGATGTCCCTGCGCTCACGTCCCCTCCTGTTACCACCTGCAGGCCCCTTGCCCAGACCCTGGCACACCTTCCCCAGCCCCTTCCCTCCATATGTGCTCGTGGAGATACCTGAGATTGCTGAGGTCCTCGGGTGCAGAGCGTTGGTCCTGGGGCCAGACTTCGGCTGGGCTTCCATGCAGCGCATGCACCCTAAACCCAGCCCAGCCTGGAGTGATTTTCTTCATTGGGTGCTCCGGCTGCTCAGACAGGTTCTGGAAGCCTCTGTCATGGAGGGAACAGCTGTGGGAGACAAGAGGTGAGCTCGGCTGTCACCCTACTGCCTCCGACCTCTCTGAACAGGCTGCCTCAGAGCTGGTGATCCTACAGCGAAGCTCCCGGGGACCCAGCCTAGCACGGGGTGGACACAGGAGCCGCCCTCCTACAGCCAGACCCTGGCTCCTACAAGAAGGTAGGACAGCGCTGCCAGGCAGAGCAGCCCCCCTGCAAGGAGTCCTGATCCCAGACAGAAAGGCCCATGCACGCCTGGAACAAGGCCCCTGCCTGGCAGTTCCCCAGGGCCCCTGAAGCACAGTCCCTAAGGACAGAGGTTCCCCGAGTACGGAGGCCCCCAAGGATGGAGGCTCTGGAGGACAGAGGCTCCCCAGACACCGCAGGCCTGGTGGCCCCTGCCTGTCATGCTTGAATATCCGGCCTCCCCAAGTGGGGCACACAGGCCTGTGCTGGCAGGGGCCCCAGGAGGCGGGCTGCCTCTCTGTGTTGTTTCTGTGGGGCCTGGACCAGCTGGCAGGTGCCATCTCCATCACACTCATTTGGGCTGTTTCAGGAGTCTCTTCGCCAGAATTGGCTGCTGGGATCAAGACCGATAATTTACAATCTAACAAAGTCCGAGGTCACCTAGCAGCCCAGGGTCAGGTCGGTCCAGGGCTGAGCTCTGTCCGACTGTCGGTCTGTCCATCTGTCTGTCTGGGGCTGCTGCGCTCCTCACAACTGCAGGCCGCTCCCCATGCCCGAGGCCACACTGACTGAGGGACGCGTCCCCAAGCTGGGGTTGGCTGCTGCTATGGGCTTAGAGCGAACAGATGGGTCACGCAGCCCCATTGCAGCATCTCAGACCTCATGCCTCCTCACCGTGTGTCCCTGGACACACTGTACAACTCTGAACCTCAGGGTTCGCAGGAGTGCAAAGGAGCCTGGACGAAGGGCCAGGTACCATGCAGGATGAAGGAGCCCGAGCCACAGCTCAGGTGGCCTCTCTGCCCCAACAAACACTGCCCAGAGGGTTTAGGGTGAGAACGGGATACAGATACTCACCGCAGCCTCCTGCTGTCCTGGCCGAGAGCAGGGGTGCTGTGTGGGGCCTCCGTGCTCATATGCAGGAATGGGTCCGCACAACCTGACCACATGAAGCAGGTAGGAGGCCCAAAGGGAAGAATCTGTCACGTGTGCGGGGTCCCGATGTCCCTGGGCGCCCTCTCCCCCTGCAGCCCGCCGACCCTTCCTGCCCCAGTCCAGGTGGCCGGCTCTGACTAGTGCTGGGGCTGTTGGGAGGAATTGGGGGGTTGCTAGTGTCAGGGGCTCTCCTCTGCGGCATGAGGGGTGCTCCGATGCTGGCTGCGCCAGGTGCAGGCAGGGCGCTGGCTTTTCCTTCATGTCCCTTCTGAGACGGAGCAGCCTGACATCACTCCCTCCCCAGCGGGGACGCACAGCACAGGCTCTGCACCTGCATGGAGAACCCCTCAGGAGCCAAGGCAGGAGAGGGCAGGGCCACCCCCGTATCTCCCTACAGTGTCTTGTGGGCCTGTAGCACATGGACAGCCCCCGACGAGGCACTGACGGCAGGACTGGGGCCTTCGTGACCTGAGGTGGCACAAGAGACCTCGCAGGTGTGAGGAAAGATCTTGGGGTGGAAACAGTCCTGCCGCTGTGCAGGGCTGATGTCACCCTGCATCCTCAGGAGATAGTCGGAGGAGGACGTGTGAGGACAGAAGCCATGCTCAGCTGGGGTCTGGGGGTCTGAGAGCCCAGGGGCTGAGGCTAGGAAGAATCCATCTGGCGGCACTGCTGTGTCAGGCTCCCAACGTCCGTGACAGCACAGGCTCTGGGCAGCGGGGCCACGCCATCTGGGAGCTCGCAGGCCTCACCACATCCCACGGGGAGGTGTGTGCAGATGGCCCCAGGGTCAGCTTGGGGAGGGCCAGAGGCTGAAGCACTCGTGGGGCTCGGGCCATCACAGCCACGTTTCGGAGCCAACACGACAGCCTGGCCGGTCTTGGAGACACCCTCCCCGAGCACCCACGGCCCCACACAAACCCCCTCCACGCTCTCTGCTTCCAGAAAGCCACGAGTGGGGCAAACCGCCTTTTGAGTGGGGCAGGGGGGTGGTGCTTAGCCACATCCACAGGCACACAGCCAGCCACCAGCTCCCACTCTGAGGAACTTCAGTCTGAGCATGCTGGGCTGTGGCGATGGACACGCAGGAGGCGGCCTGGAGAGCCATCTTCTCTGGGTCTCCCCACGTGCACCTCACTGTCTCCCGCAGGGCTCGCGGACTAGCAGCTCTCAGGCCAGAAGGCACTGGGGGCCCGAACCGATTTGCAGGAGGGCCCCAGGGACCTCACAGGTGCCCACCACATGAGCAGACACATTTGCTGGAGGAGAGAAAGGGGCTAACTTAAAAAAAGAAAAAAAGGTCTGGGATCTCTGAAGGTAATTATTCTCCTTGGGTTTCTTTTTTGTGCTCACAGCAAGCGCAGACCTGCCCTCAGGCTGCACTGGCACTGGGAGGCAGGATTACCAACCTCCAGACCACCAAGAGCCCTGCAGGGGGAGGCCCAAGCGCCTCCCGGACTGTGCCACCCCTCTGCTCCTCCTGCCAGGGACAGCAACGCAGCCGTAGACAAATGGTTTGCTCTGCCAGCTCCTTGCGGTGGGATTTCCAGCAGTTGGAGTTCTTTCTGCAGCTAACATACATCCTCTCAGCAAGGCTGGTTCCCCCTTTGCAGGACGGGCTCATTTTAATTTCAGCTTTGGCCGGTGTAGAGCGAGCATCTCTTGCTTTTCACGTCAGCAGCAAGGAGGTTATTCCGCGGATCCACCGAGAAGCCAAGCTTCACGTTAAGTCCACAAATACTAGAGACAGTATATACGCGGAAAGCCATCCTGAGAACTGAGGGTCTAAGCAAGCTGCACACCCGGGCGGCTGGACGGGCAGGACCCCAGGTTCCTTCTGCACAGCATGAAGGGCAGACAAAGACAGCAGGGTCCCGAGCATCCGGCTCAGCGGAACCAAGTGCCAGTGTAGGTGCCTGAGGCCTCAGGGTGGCGGAGAGGTCACGTCGACACGACCAGAAGTTCACTGTCCCATGGCCAGCATGAAGACGGAGCACTGTCCTGAACGCGGGGCTCTGTGGTGTTCCCCATGGTCCAGCCCCAGGTCCTCTTCCCAAGGGGCTCAGGGGAACAGTGGCTGTGACATGGAGGGTAGAGGAGGGCCTTATGGGTCTATTCAGGACCCAGGCCTCACCCTGCTTGGGGCTTCAGGGGACATCTGAGGCTGGGGGGAGCTGGGCATGGGGCCAGGGGATGGGGTTCTTAGGGAGGGGTCAGCCGCGGCTCTGAATCAAGGGCCAGATAAACAGACTCTGGCTTTGGACACCACTAACCCTCTGCCCTGTGGACAGTGTGAGTCCCTGACCCCAGTGAAGGGTGGGAGGTGAGTGGGAGGCAGAATCCGGGGGCTGACACTGCAGGGACTCTGGTGGCTGGACAGCTGTCCAGGCATGGGGACAGGAGAGACTGGATCTCCAATCAGGGTCTGCAGCTCCCTCGTGGAGGGGCACACCCTGGTCAGTGGCCCCCCACACCCAGACTGGTCCTGCGGACCAGTGCTGCGGACGCACGGCCCCCTGAGCCCCAGGGGACCCCTGACCACACTGGAGGGGGATGCTGGTTGTGCTGCCCACCTCCGGGGGGCACGGTCACAGCTACAGACACCTACACCCCCAGACTCTACAAAGCCTCGGCCAAAGGCACCACGTTTCTCCAAACATTGCAGTGTCGAGTACAGGACTTGGACCCTTCTGAAAAAAGCAGGGGGCTCCAGGATTGTTTCAGTCTTCACATTGTAGACACGAGGTGAAGCCAGGGGCCCCAGCCCTTGCACTGGGCGTACAGGGGTGTAAGGATGGGCACCTGGGGAATGCAGTGGGGCCCTAGGCTCACCCCTGGGGTGTGAATTCCCTGCTGGCCTGCACCTTTCCTGGTTTGTAGGTGCTGAGAAAGGCTCTGTGTCCCTTCCAAGTGCTTCACCTGGCCTTCTCTCCAGAGGGAGACCCGGAGGGTTTGGTGGACACCCATGTCGGATCTCCTGGCTTCAGAGTAGCTGTGACTGATATTCAAATCAGCGCTGCACGTGGCCAGGCCTCCAGCTCACGGACTCTCACTATAGAGAAGCTGCCGCCACACATGATGGACACGCCAGTGTCTCTGAGTGTTGTACCCCTCACACACAATGCTGTGGGTGAGGCATCCAGCCTCTGAGCGTGGTCAGGAGTCCCCTGGAGCTCAGAGGGCTGTGCGTCCGCAGCTGGGCCCCAGGACCAGTCTGGGTGTGGGGGGCCACTGCTTCGTCTCTGCCGCAGCCCAGCACCAGCATCACCAGAGTCTGTGGCCACACCTGTCCCGTGAGGGGTGTGACAGGTGTGAGGGGGCGGCCTCCTTACCCGAGGCTCTGGCCATGCACCTTGTGTGCAGAGAGGGGTTGGCGGAGTGAGGTGGCTACAGAGAGGGCGCCCGGCGGCCGGAGTACCCAGTGAGGCCCGCTTGTGAGGGGGATGTGAGCCACTGACTCCCTCTGAAAACACATGACCATGCCAACACCGCTCCTGGTCCTCAAAGCGCTGAACGTTCCAAAATGGAGTATTTAAATACATGTGGGGTTATTTTAGCTCCGGGGCTTTGAGGGGTTGTAGCATTTTTGTGAAACTGGATCATGGCTGCTCTCAAGTCAGGAGATCTGACACAGGCATCCACCCAACCCTCCGGGTCCCCAGCTGCAGAGAAGGCCGGATCACTGTTCATTCACTCTTCTCTGCCCGGCACTCACAGGAGAAGCACCGAGAAGTGACACAGCCTTTCTCGGCACCTACGAGCCACCACGTGAGTGGCCAGCAGGGAGTGTGCACCCCAGCGCTGACATTCGGCCTCCACCATGTCCCCTGGGTGCAGTGCACACAGGCTGGGAGGGATGAGTCTGCCTGCACAGTGAGCCGGCTCCCACCCACGTGTCCTGACCACACGGCAGACCTGCCACCCGTGGGGGATGCTGCCGCGGACAAAGAGCTCATTATGGCTGGGACATCAGGGACAGCCAGGATAATTAAAGATGTTTTTCTTTTCCTTCCTCCTCTCCTTAATGGTTTGTGAGGCACTTAGTCCAAAAGACACTCCACAGCTGGCCAGGTGCCAAGTGCACTCCCAGGTCCTGATGAAAGCAGGGTATCCAACTTAGTCGCTGCTGGGAAACTTTCAACTGTTAAACAGCCCCTCCCCAAAAAGGAAGGAGGGAAGAGGAAAGGAAGACAAGACAAGAAGGGTGGGAGGGGAGGGAGAGGAGTGGGGCAAACAGGAGCCGAAGAGGAGCGCAGGGGGAGGACAACGCATGGGAGGAGAGCAAAGGGAGGGAGGGGAAGTCAGCAGAGAGAAAAGAGGGGAGCGGGGGGTGGAGGAGGGAAGTGGAGAAGGAAGGGAAGAAAACAAGAAAAAAAGGAGGGGAGCAGGGGAGGGGATGGCAGGGAGGGGAGAGGAAGGGATGGGAAGGAGAGTAGGGAAGCTGGGAAAGGGGAGGGAGTAGAGAGCGGTCTGGGCCTCCTTCGCACTGGGCACTACTGGGATGCCATGAACCATCCCAGTGAGCCCAGAGTCTGGGAGCAGGTGCGGGAGCAGGAGCCTGAGCGGCAGCCAGTGCACCTGTGTGGCCGAGGAACTGACCTCTATGCGACACTGAACTTCAAGCAACCAAATCTCAACAGGGACAGGTGTCCAGGGGTCTGCACATGGCCAGGGGCACAGCTCTGGGGGAGAGCTCTCCCATTCAACAGGGTAGGCCACGGAAATGCTCAACGAGCAGGCAAGTTTTCTTTTTGCTTTCTATGTAAGGAAATGTGATTCTCCCTCTCCATACAGAAACCCTCTGAGTCCTGGCCTCTGTCTCAATAAACCAGACCCACCACAGCACACGGTCAGTGACGCATGAGCAAACACGTGTGCACACGTGGTGGGTGCGGGTGTGGACGGATGATGGAGGGAAACGCTGTGGAATCGGCTTTATTTCTGGAAGTCTAAAGAAACCAAGTATCAACTCAGCACGACACAGAACACAACTGGAAAGAAATTCTACTCACGTCTGGTCTTTAATAGCAGATTTTTCTTCCCCGTGATAACTATGGATCATTGCCCAACAGAGCCAGCAGGCCGCGAAACCTCCTAAAGCAAGAGGCCCATCCTGTGCCCAGACACTCCTCAGGGAAGCCTGCTCCTGGCCAGGACGTTTCTCCCCTGGTGACATTTTCAGGTCATTTACCATCCACCCCCCTCCCCCTGCCCACTCTAAAGCCACATGGAGTCCATAGGAGCGGGTCAGACTGGAAACCTCTTCGTTGTCGCAGTGTAGAGCGTGGAGGATGACCCGTCACTTCAGCCAGATCCACTTGTCGCCCACGTCTGCATTGTATCCAGGGCAGTACCTGCGGCCCGGCAGCTGTGGGAGGGAAGGCCACAGTCACAAGGGTTCACAGGCCCACGAGCCCCAGCTCGCTGCAGCTGCTCCACGGGAATAGAGCCCCGACAGCCCCTGTGTGCCCATAGCATGCAGGCACAGGGGGTGGCCTCTGGCCTGGGAAGCAGCATGTCTGTTCTCAGGCTCTGAGGGTGATCATTCAAACAACCCACCCCAGAGGGCACTGCTTTGGCCGGCACTCTGGCTGGAACAGCACAGTCTCGGGAGCACTCAGGTGAGCTTACCACGGGCCCTCCGCCCTTTACCATCTACAGGGCAGGTTAGGGAAGCGGACAAAGGGGGGTGTCAAATATCGGGCCCCACCTCAGTGGCAGCTCCCAGGAGCAGGGGGAGGAAGCAGACTGGACTAGACATGGGAGGGCTGTCTGTCGGGGCAGCAATGAGACTGAGAGGGCAGAGGTCTCCTGCCAGCCCTCATGGCATCCAGAGAGACCACACCATGTGGCCACAAGCCCACTCCCTCGGGCAAAGGAATCTGCAGCAAGAGTCAGGGGCCGTGGGTTCCAGGTGGCTATGGAAGGCAGTGCCGCACAGCGCAGGGTGGGCCTGCAACGGAGCCACACCTGGCCAGGGAAACACTGGAGCACACTAGGTTTGCCAAGTTACATATGTGGGAACAAAACATTGCATTTACTTTCTCATATTTACAAGTCAATGTGGATAAACAGATTCATACATACTACATAAAAAAACCTTCATTTTGCCCTTAAGTATTAAAGTATTTGAAAAAATTAATCAGTTTCCCTCTCCTCATCATCAGCACCAGGCATCCAACCTCAGCCACAGCAATGGGAGCCACTATGGGGGCTCCAAAGGCCACTGCCGAGCCAAACAGAGCTGACGGCAGGTGTGCTCTGAGGCCCTGCTCCCACGCTGTCGCCTGTGCGGGTCACGCGGGTTTGCAGGGGTTCTGCAGTCTGCAGAGGCGCTTGTGTTGCTGGGGACTGCCGGGAGGACGCGAGGGAGGGCTGAGCCCATGCATTTCGGAGCAGGAGACCAGCACAGGCTGGCTCTGCTTTTTAGGCCTGGGGTACCCCATTAACAGAGCCACTCATGTGCCAAGAGCGTTCGGGGAATCCAAAAGGAAAACAAAAGGCAAGACCCAGCTTCCCGGAAGTACAGAATCTAGGGAAAAAACTAGCAAGGGAGAGCGTATCACACTCCTACAGGCCACAGGAGCACCATAGGGGAGCCTGGGGGTGGGTTTGAGTGTGTAGTTGCCAGTGGAGAGGGGACACTCCGGGGAAGCTCAGCACCCAGGCAGCCGCACAGGCTATGGGACACGGTGAGCATTAGGAACACATCACGTATTCTGCTCTCTGATTCCCATGAGCGCTTCGACATAAGGTAGGTGCAGGGATTAACATCCCTGTCTGGCTTCCTCAGGGCTCGGGAAGCTCTGCATGACAGAGGAACGGGGGGAGGGCAGGGAAGGTAAGCGACTAGCCCAGCCGTGGACACTGTGTGGAGCTGAGGGGCAGTGGGAAAGTTGGGTCTAAGGCTACAGAGACAAGCTGTGCTGGGGACCTGTGGGTATGCGGCCACCGCCCAGCAGCTGGGGCAGAGGAGACACTACCTGAACTGATGAGGGTGCCTGGGGAAGAGCGCAGAGAAGACGTCTGGAAACACTGACCTGTACACAAAGGTGGTCCGGGCAGGGACGGGGAAGCTCGGGGAAGCTGGGACTGATGACGATGACGACTAACAGCACATGTCCCCATATGGCAGAGTCCCCACACCAAGGTGGGGGACGGTGTCAGGCAAACAACGCCCCCAACCCCCAGACCCTGTGCCTTCGAGACCTCACACAGCACAGGGGGTTCTGCAGCTCAGCCGGATTGTCCACGCACACCCGGGGTTGGCACAGGGGACGAGAAGGTCAGACCAGAGGAGGAGGGGAGACCATGGAAGCAGAGGCCAGGAAAAGAGGCCGCAAGCCACAGGGCGTAAGCGTCTCGAGAAGCTGGAAGCAGGCAGAAACAGAGCCTCCTCTGGAGCGCCCACAAGTAACACAGCCGACCCGCATCCTCACCTCCTCCTCCTGACCTCTGAGCCACAAGACCACACAGGTGAGTGGCTCCCCAGGACACACACAGGAATGCTCTGCCCGCAGTGAGAAAGATGCTGGGGTGTGTCTGTGCACACCAGGGGGCATGCTGATGGAGGCCCTGGCCTTAGGAGACACCAGATGACCAGCTGAGAACAGGATGAGGAGGGCAGGCCAGAGGCCCTGGGCTGGCCCCCCGCCAGGGCCCGCATCTGGGAACACCCAGTAGAGGGCCACGAAGGCACAACAGTCCCAGCAGGAAAGAGAAGTGTGACTTTGCAGTATCCCAACAGTGGGCCCACCAGAACAGGACTTCTCTTCCTGGAGGACCACCCCCAGCACTGTGTTCAGGGAAGAGAGAGCTGACCGGTCATGGAAAGAGCTCGGGAAGGCACTCAAATGTCCCCCATGCCTACGGCGAGCTGCTCTGTCAGCAGTGTCGCCAGGGCTCTGAAGGCATGGTGTCCCTGAACGCTGGTAGCCCTGTAAGGAAGGGCTGGTGTGCGGCAGCAACGCACCTCTGCTTACGTCCTCGCACACCGGATTTTAAGGCCCAGAGCAAATAACAGCTGGCAGACCATTGGCGGTGACGCATGGCTCAAAAACCTGCCCCTGGATTGCTCCGGTCCGCTATCCCTCTGATTTCTGGAACCTCGGGGTCCCTTTCCAGCACATTTAAGCCAATGGGGTCTCTGGGAAGGGTTTCCAATTGGAACATTCCACACTGAGGGGACGCAAAATAAGCTTTTTCTTTTCCATTTCTTCCTATCTGCATCTGCTCATTTAAAAAAACCTGTAGGGACGCCTGGGTGGCTCAGTTGGTTAAGCAGCTACCTTCGGCTCAGGTCATGATCCCAGCATTCTGGGATTGAGTCCCATATCGGGCTCCTGCTCCGCAGGGAGCCTGCTTCTCCCTCTGACTCTGCCTGCCACTCTGTCTGCCTGTGCTCGCTCTCACGCTCTCTCTGACAAATAAATAAATAAATAACAAAAACAAAAACCTGCAAATTACCAAAACCCAGTTCACAACTGTCCCATGAGAAAACACCTGCAGTGTTCTGAGAAGAGTGTGTATCGTGCAGGGAGCATAGCTCGGGGACCGACACTGACATGCGAGCCTGGGCCCGGCCATCCCTTACTGCACACCTGCCTGCAGGTGTGCACCTGGGGAAAGGGCCGTCAGCCCTGCCTGTGCCTCCTCTTCTTCTTCTTTCCCTCCACCTGCGTCCTGGAACATGGGTGCCAGCCCATCTACGGAGAGAGGGGCCAGCCCTTAGGGAACAGGACATCAGTAGGGAGAACTCCGTGGGACAGAGCTGCTGAGTGCCTCCCATGCACAAATCTCTGGCCTTGTGCAGGAGACACAGCCACTGAGCTTAACCAAGACACAGGTGTTCTAGATCTTCTGTTTGGTTCCCTCAGCCGAACTTACTCCCAATCTTAATGTGTTCCTTACACAAGAAAATATTTCTGAAAAATTCTGACTAGTGGATGGCCCCCTCTTCACTACCTGCATGGTTTCATTCAAAAACTCTGTGAAGATATGACGTGAACTGTTACTCATGAAATGTTTAGACACAGAGGGAAGTGGGGAAGGGGCAGGAGGGAGGACAGGGGAGGAGGGAGAGAGGGAGGAGGGAGAGGAGGAGGACGGATGCACACACTGAACTGGCCTGGCGTGGCTGTAGGGACACAGGGCAAGGGAGGAAGCAAGATGACCAAGGCTGTCTAGCCCATCAGTGCTCCCTAGCTGAAATCCCACAGTGCACAGCACCCAAGGACAATGTCACATGTGCCAGACATCTGGATTGGCGGCACGGTGCCCAGTCTAATACTTGCAGGAGCCTGTCTTCCCACCTTCCCCATTTCCACTAAAGTCAAAGAGTGAGTTTACTAAAGAGAAAAACCCTGCAAACCACAAAGACACAAACTTAAAGCCCTCCTCTTCCAGGGGTGCGCCCCAGCTGCCCTGTGCCCGAAATGCTGGAGAGCTGGCCCACCTGGGGCTCTCCATGTTGTGGGCCCCATGCCCCTGTAAGCTCTCTGGGCTGGGGGGGCCACCCAAAGAGGCCGTGGCTCTTCCCCCAAAGGGCTCGCCCTTGCAGCTCCCCTCAGGGCTGTGGGGGAGGCATGCAGCTCCACAGCTTCCTCCCCAGAGGCCCAGGTCTCCTCCCACTGGAACCATCCTGATGGGCCTGGGACAGATGTAGTCAGGGCACCACAGCCTTCGCAAAATCATTCCCAGTTTCCCCAGATCACTTAAACTGCATAAAATCTGTGTCAAAGGTCATGCCTAATTGTAACTAACATTTACAACAGTGGGAAACATAATGGTTCTGACCCTCCTGGTAAGGAGCACAGGACAGCCTCCTGTGAAACCCCCAGCCACACACACACACGCACGCACACACACACACACACACACGCACACACACTGCTGGCACACTACCCCGGGGATGGTACGTGCAGAACAAACTTCTCGCAGGGCTGCCTCTCAGGGGCCCAGGAGAAGGGGGCAAGGAAGGTTAGTCAGTGCTAACTGCACACTCTTCATACATTCTGTATTTTCTGGCACACACACTGCTATTCTGTTTTGTCTTTTTTCCTCAAAGAAAGGCTCAGGAGCTTGTCTACGGAGCTAGACTCCAAGCCCATGTCCTCTGGCTCGGTCTGCCCCCACTACAAGGCAGCCAGCCCCTCTGGCCCCTGGGCCTATCACCACCACCCCTGCCCCCAGGCGGCCAGCCCCTGCTCTGTGGAGCGTTCCTGGTGAGAAACGACCCTTCGACGTGCCCTTCCAGACTTCTGTGCTTGATGTGAAATTCTCCACGTGGAACTGCTTACTGCAGGAAAAAATAAACAGATGCTGACACAAGCAACCAGAACGGGTTCTCGCTTAATGCGCACAAGACTCTGGTCCAGATGACGACGCTCTGTTCACACCATGTGGGGGAGTCAGGGCTCCCAGGTCCCTGTGTGAATTTATGGCCTTGTGTAGGATTGGCAAACTATGGCCTGCAGGCCAAACCTGGCTGATGACTGTCCTGTAAGAAACAAGGTTCATGGGTGCTCAGTCCCATGGCAGAAATGAGTCCTGGGGACAGCAGGAGCAGGCCCTACAGAGCTCAACTGTTTACTCTCTGGCTTGTCTCAAAAAAACTGCTACCCGCTGCCCTAAAAGAAAGTGAACAAGGTGATGATGGGATCAAGGGATGAGGGAGCCGGGTAGCTCAAGGAGAGGCTCCAGAGGTGGCCGAGACAGGTACGTTTTGTTTGCAAGGTGATGCTACAGAGTGGAACTACAGGTGAGTCTGACTCCAGGGAATGTCACCCGTCATGAAACGCCACAAGCCAGGCTGGGATTTGTGCCGAGAGGTGGCTGATGAGGTCAGAGGTCGCACAGGGAGACCTTTCCCAGCTGCTTCCCTCAGAACTCAGCTGAGAGCAGTTACCTTTATTCACTCATTCTCCTGGGAAAAATCTCAATTACCTCTGCATATAAAGCACACTGTGTCCTAGTGTCCTGAGTGGCATGAATAAATCCCATTTTCTCTAACCTCATGAAATACACAGAACATGTACAGCTTGTCAGAATGGAGGTGCCTGAGGATGGAGGAACCAGGTCTGACACACGGGATCGGAGGCTTCAGGAACAGACGGGACCTGGTCGGCGGACAGGAGGAAACAACTTCGGGAGCAGGCCAGGCAGCAACCAGACAGTGCAAGGCATGGCCCACGGGAGCAGCCACAGTGGCCACAGTCCACCTGGACCCCTGCAGCCTTGGCCGCAGCTCTGCTGCTCGGGACGAACCATGTGAAGACACCAGACCAACCCATGCCTCCTGATGGCCACAGCTTCCCCCACCATCTGGACACCGGACACAGAGGTCGGGCTGGTTAGCATCTGCAGGTGGAGAGCTAGAGGGGAGGGCCATGGGCAGAAAAGAAGGCCTGACATACTGATGGGGACGGACCTGGTTTGCGGCTGCGCCATGTCCCTGCACATGTGGGGTGACGCTCCCAGGGGCTGGCAGAAGCCCCCGGGGGGAAGGGCACTCCAGTGGGCTGCCGAGTGCTTCCCTGGGGCTGAGGGACTGAGCTCCCAGCACCCGGGGCTTACCACACACCTGGCTACCAGGCTAACCCTCCCCTATGAGCCAGGCTGCTCAAGACTGACCACAAAGCTAAGACATCAAACCCCAGAAGCTTAAGCTGATTTGCAAGTGTGTCAACTGCCTGCTGGGTACACATTCAAACACTCCTCAAGGGATGAAACAAGATCAAGGACTCATAAGCAGAGATCTCACAATGGATGTTGAACGTGGAAAAGTCTCTAGCCCTGAAAAGGGAAGATGTAACCCATATCCAGGGGAGAACAGATCAAGCCAACTCTGAGGTAACAAAGATGGGAAATCAGAAAAGACGACCACTGAAACAGCTATTATAAAAATACTCAGTATGCTCAAGGAATTAAGTGAGAAGTGAAAGTAATGAGAAAACCGGAAAACATAAAAAGAAATAAATAAACTTCTAGGGTTAAAAAAAAGGATATCTGAAATAAAATTCCACTGGTGTGAGTGTGCTGCTCCAATGTGCTCACAGCATCTACCACCACAGTCACACTGGGCCATGTCCCCACAGAAGGTGCCCACTCAGCCTGGCCGGGAGCGGCAGAGGCTCTAAGCCCTCCTATTTCTTCAG
Organism: Neogale vison; assembly: GCF_020171115.1. Classification (NCBI taxonomy): domain Eukaryota; kingdom Metazoa; phylum Chordata; class Mammalia; order Carnivora; family Mustelidae; genus Neogale; species Neogale vison. The sequence goes on from NC_058093.1 coordinate 46,291,938, forward strand.
GACATGGGACTCTGCTGACAGGTATCGCTGGCCCCGGGCCACCCTATCAACCTGGCCAGATACACCTCACTGTTGATACGCCTCCCTCCCTCTCCTGTCCCAGGCGTCACATGACACCAAGGACTAAGGGCTTCCCTGCACCTTACATCTTCTCTCCCCTTGACCCTTCATAGGTGTTTCCCCAAAACTCTCATCAATATCTACCTGATCCTATCTTGGCTGTTGCTCCTTGGAGAACCCAAACTAGCACAATGGAATTAATAGCATATTATATAAACATGAGAAAACCCCTGTGAACTTGAAGACAGGACAACACAAACTATCCAAGATGAGGCACTGAGAAAAAGGCCAAAAACAACTGGACAGAGCCTCAGCAACCTATGGGTCATGAACTGTCAAGAGTCCCCAGAAGAGAATAAGAAACGTCCAGAGAAATCATGACTAAACGTGTTACAAATGATATGGAAACAATGAACTGCTCATACCCGAGATGCTCCATGAACCCCAGGCAGGATAAACACAAAGAAAATCACCCGGAAGCACACGGTCACCAGGTGGCGGGAAGTAGTGATAAAGAGATGAAAAGAGGGTCTCAGAAGCAGCCAGAGAGAACAGGTCCCTCAGGTATGGGATGGCACACGGCAAGACTTCAGACTTATCCACAGAAGCCGAGTGGCCAGGGGTCCAGGGGGCAGTCTCAGGGTGTCAGAGGAAACCAGCGGCCAATGCAGAAGTCTGTGCTGAGTGCCGCCATCTATAAAAATGAAACGCAAGTGCGGGTGACTTTTTTGAGCAAGAGCTAACGACTCATTGCCAACAGACCTGGGTGGTGGGAACAGTGAAGGTAGGAGGGGACTGGGGCTATGGAGAGGTGTCACACAGAGGCCGGGGCCTGCACAGAGCGCACTGGACAGCATAGCTAGTAGCCAGGGTGAAAGGTCATGAGAACAGCTTCCTCTAAAGATAACTGACCATGGCAGAGGCCAGGGGAGGTGGACAGAAGTCAGCTTGCTGTGTGTGGGCTGGCAGGATTTGACCAGCCATGTGTGAACAGATGCTGGTGAGGGACAGATATGCACTAGAACAACCCAGAGTGTTCATGAATGTGAAACCAGACGGTGTAGTTGATGAGTCAGCAGAAGAAATAAAACAGAAGAGGAAGATGGTTGACCAAGCCAAAAGAAGCCAGGAAAATAGAAAAGTAAGATACAAACTCTGAATCTCACTTGCTAGGGGACTGAAGTGTCCCCCGCTTGAGGGGACCTCGCCTCTACCCAGCCCCTCTCCCAAGGCCAGAGGGCAGCGGTTGAGTCATTTGCTCCCACAGGGCCCCGGGGGCCGGTGCTCCGGTTCTGGCCAAGAAGGCTGCCGGCTCTCAGCCTTGCTCATCAGCCGGCGCTGTCCTCCTCAAGCACCACCTCTCCTGGAGACGTGCGGCAAAAACCGCTGCCTTGTGAGGAATCACACCTCTGGGAGGAGCGTCCGGAGGCTCCATGACAGGGTGGCAGGAGGCCCCCAGAAGGAAGCCAGCCCTAGCTCTGGCACACGCACGTCCTGATCCGGTGAGTGTTGGGTTCTCAGGCATTCCCAAGTGGCCCTCCATGAGCAAGCAGGTGACCGGCTATCCCGGCCTCTGCCTTGTCTTCGTCCTTTCCCACAACTAGCTCTTCTTGCCCAGCTCCTGCCCCTTCCTCCAGGAGCAACCTGACGCAGACAGGGTGACTGTGTCCTCTCTTCCCCTGTCTCTCCTCTTGGTGTCCAGGGCAGTCACTCACCTGCTTGATGCAAGCAGGCAGTCACTGAATTCCAAAACCAGCACTGTCTCACGCACTCTGATGCCATTAGGGGCAGGTGGGTGCCATCTCTCCTCAGAAAGCCGTCAAGTGACCTGCCCAAGCCACCTGACTGCAGGCGGCAGGCTGGACCCTCAAGTCTCAAGTCCAGGAATATCTTCCACGACCCGTGTAAGAATCCATTAAGTTAAACTGCAACTCCTAGCATGCGCTAACTTTGGGAAATGATGCAACAGCTTTGTCTGTCTCACCCGTGTGCTGCCTTCGTTTTTACTGAATTCCATTCCCTCCCTCCAGTGCTCTGTTCGCCCTCCATTCGGTATGGGTGGAGCTCTGCTGCTCCGGTTTCTAGCTGTGCCAGGCCTGGGCATGCATCAGCGCCCGGCCCCTATCTACGTTGGCCTAGGGGTGGGGTGTGTTCTCAGGGTTTCTCCACCCCCTTTCAGGTTTACTGCAAGTCCTGTTGGGGAACTTCTGGCTCTAGGCAGGCGTGTCAGGGGCGCTCACAGATGCTCACAGCTCCTCAGCTGAGTCCTCCCAGAGAGCTAAACTAGATGTGTTAATATTGGCACCAGGTCCTTCGTTGTGGGACTGTAAAAAGGATAATTTTTTAAAAAGGATCAGATGAAGCCCTGCCTGGGATGGGAAGTGGGCTGTAAGAGGTATGATGGATTCTGCTTTTTCTAGACACTCTGAGGAGCTCAAACGGCTAAGAAAGTCTGCAGTGACTTGGGGATTTCAATGTTCCAACTTCTGTTATCAATTATTACATATAAATGCTAATGAGCTCCAAGAATAAAAATGTTTTATTAATTTTAAAGAAGAACGTTATGGAAATTATTTAGTAAAGTGACTTCTTTGATATACAACGTCCCCAATTTTTCTTTATTGCTAAGCATAAATTCAGCCTAAAAACACTGAAATCAATCCCCTAAAATCTTATTTTACCAAAGACAATTTTCAGAAGCCATCTCTTTAAGAATAAGTGTCTTCTATTTTTAGCACAAACACCACAGCCTGTTACAAACACATCCGTATTTAGCTGCCAAACCCGCTGCCCTAAGTATCACAGCACCATGCACTTTGCATGACTCATGTTAGCTGTGAGTGGGAAAGCTCTGACTCAAACTCCTGTTTAAAGACCTGAAAACAATATTCTTGCTAGAAATTCTCCAACAGCAGAACAGAGGGCACACACGGCAACATCCGGGCACCTGTGGTCTGCCAGGCTGTATGCGAGGACGTCACCCTGTGACCCGGCGCCAGCAGAGCCCAGAGAGCATGTGGTCATCTGCAATCACACTCAACCTGAAGCACCGGTGAGAAGTTCATGTCTGACACGAACTGCCCTGCCCCAGGGACGCAGGTCATCTTCCACATGCGGGAACCTAAGCCCCGGGGCATGCGGATGGACAAGGCGTATCAGCCCCGCGTTAGCGTGTCCTCCAGCCTGCAAGCAAGGGGCAACTGGAGACACCATGCACTCACTCTCACTCAGCGGAACAATTTCTAAACAGAGAATCTGCAGTTTAACACAAAAACCAGGTACCAAGCTAAGTTCTGAGGCCCAAGTGTCGAGCAGAGTCTAGTAAGCTTTCTCCGTCAGCTCGCTGAGGCCAACGACTCCAAGGCTCTCCCATTACTGCGAGTGTGGCCTTACCCAAGAAAGCCCCGCGGAGGCAAGACCGCACGGTGTTGACATAGTCCAGAGACAAAGTCCCACTCTTCTAGACAATGCTAACTTGGGACTGAGACAAAAACAACTTGAGATAGTAAAGAAATAAAAATAGCAGGAGAGAAAGCAGAAGACTCTGTCGTCCTGGCAACTGTCTCGGACATGATCAGATTTGTGGAGGGAGCTCCGTATCTTAATAGCATCTGGCCTCCCTAAATTGAAAAGACACCGAACCAGTAAAGCGGAAACCAATTCACAGCTTTTCTGCCCCAAGGAAGGACTGCACAGAAATAAGAAGTAACCCAGTATAGGGTTTGAAAAATGACTTTAAAAAATCAGTAGCCTGCTATGCATACATCGGCACTCACATGAGTGTTCACAGGTTGTGCCAACAACAGAATGGGGGCTGAATGAACGGGAAATATATGGATAAATAAACTCAGACTCCAGACACTCATGTCCCTCTGCATACATCACCTCGGGAGAAAACTGAGACTGCCCAGGCAGTCACCTGGAGTATGATGGGATGGGTGCCCGAAAACCACCCTGACTCCAGCCAGAGCAATGAGAGAGCTGAACTAACACCCGCGTCAGAGGATCAACAACACAAAACCAAAATTTAAAATTCCTATTCATATGGAATCTTAGCAACTTTCTGTTCTCAACAGGTCTGTCTTCACTAGTCTGCACCCCTAGGCCACCAATACAGCCAACCAGGAAATGCTCACAACACCCCCCCCCCAACCCAGGGACCCCAAGCTCAGCTGTGCATGGCATCCTCCCCAGCATTCCCCCAGCCTGCTGTGCACAGGGACTCAGTGTGACGGGATGGAGCCCGGTCTGTGCCCTGCAGGAAACCTTCCAGCCTCCGTCTCAGACAGCCTCTCTGCGGCCCATTCACACTTGGGAAGAGTAACAACCTGCCCTCCCAGACAGCAGCTAGGGGCCGAACGCAGCTACTCAAAATTAGCTGTCCTTGTGCATGGCTTCCCAGTCAGGCCGGCCTCTCTACTCTCACCCCTGCCCCAGGTCCCCTTGACCCATACACCCCACCTTCATCCTAGCCAGCCTTCTAGAAGGCCTCTTCTTCTTACTGCCAATAAGCACGAGGGCATCAAGGCCCTACAAGAATCTGGCCCATGTTGCATACCTGCCACTTGCTACCAGAATGCATTAGCCAGCCAGGACAGCATCTTCTGAACCATCACCCTGAACTTCTGTCCTCCACATCTTCCCACATTAGGGAGCTGCCCTGAGCTAACCAACCTCCGAGCCCCACTGTCTCCCTAGCTCTGAAATTCACAGCAGAGAGCTTCTTGTAGTCAATGAGTAATCCCAAATAAAGCCCACAGACCACCTTCAATTTTGAACTGATAAAAGTCCTTTCTACCTCTTTTTATTTCACATAATACATGACCCATCACCCTGCCTCTAGCCTTCACAAAGCTGTTCCTTCTCCCCCCAAATTGGGGAGGGCCCTCGTCTACTTGGCAAACCATCATCCTTATAATCTTGAGATTCTTGACACCTGACACTTGAACCCCCACCATGAGCCCAGGAACTACACCATGTGCTATGCTCATGCGTGTGGTGCCCAGTGGTCAGCAAGCCTGTGGGGCACAGGGACCGGGTCCGTCCCCGCATCCTCTGCATGGTGTCTGGGTGGGCTGTGCAGTGAAAGGGCACCAGCTGACACTGGCAGAGGATAGCTCCAAGGAAGAGGCAGTTCTGCAGTGACAAACTCCATCCTTGGTGCAGAGCCTGAAACTGAGCCCCTGACTCCAGGTCATCAGAGCAAAAAGGAAACACAGAGCCGAACCCTTAGCCCATCGGCTCCCAAGACACAGGCCACTTCTGAGGTACAAGACTGCTGTGCCCCAGGACAAATGGTAGCTCAAATCCTACAAGGACAAGCAGAAGTAAAAATCACAACGTTGCAGGAAGCAAAATGAGCCACTTGAACCCCGTGACCTGGACGCACGCCACCCAGATTTGGGCCCCGGTGCCATGGAGCCTGCCCAGCCACGGGAGGACGTGGAATCTTCACCCCAAGGGTGTCCCTCAGCTAAGGCAGGCAGCGAGGCTCCAGCTGGGGGACCCTAGCCAGGCAGCCGGACACAGCAGCGGGGTCCCTGGCTTTGGGCCACCAAAGCCGGCTTTCCTTCAGGCTGACCCTCTGGACCCACTGAGGCAGGCCAGCTAAGGGGCAGGGGTCCAGAGTCCATGAGGGCTCACCTCCACAGCCTACATTGCCACTGTGTGTGTGGGTGAGCACTGGCCTCCCATCATCCCCACTGATTGGCTTCCAAGAGAAGCCACAAAGGCAACAGGATCTACAGAGACACACCACTACCATGCAAATGTAACACCAGGAACATTCCGTAGCTACAGAGTTTGACCTGTCCAGACCTCTTCTGGGAACCTCTACTCCTGCCCCCAGACTCGTTAGCCATCAAAGCACCTGTGGACACCATGCTACACACAAAAACCTTTCTCTTATGCAAACGTAAATGCAGGAAGTCTAACACTTACACTCTACCCTCTGAGCCTGGGCTGGAAGGGGCTCCAGCGAGGTTAACTCAGGAACATGAGGCTTTTGAGGCAGCAGCCTGCGTACAGGCTGGTGTGCATGCCCCGCACTGACCTGAGCATGCTAAGCCCCACACCTCCCCACAGGTAGCTTCTCTCGCTGGCCAACCGGCCCTCCCGCAGCCGTGTCTCTGGTGCAACAAGAGCCGGTCTGCCTGGGTGCTATGGAGCAGAGCTCCACTCTCCCTCAGGGTGGCTCCTCCCGCAGAAGCGGGGCGGGCTCTGTGGAAAGACTGTCCAAGTCCTCCGAGTCTTCCAGGAGCAGCCATACTTGCCTGCAAGCCAGGATCCCTTTCGCACCTCTGCAACCTCCGGCTGCACTGTGCCCTCTCCCTCCCTCCCTACATATTCTCGCTCCTTAGCCCAGCAATAGACTGAGCCTGTCTCAACCTTTAGAAATAAAACAACATGCCAACAAAATATGGGAAAGCCTACTTCTACCCTTCTATCCAAACTCTCCTCCTGAGGTCCAGCAGCCTGCCCTGCCCCGCTGGTAGCAGTGACAGGGGTACATGTGAGGGTGGGGTACAGGGGTTGGTTGGGGGTAGCGGGGGCAGGGAGTGGGGGCAGGGAGGAGGGGAGAGCAGCGGTGGAAGGAGGAGCAGTGGAGGTGGGGAGCAGTGCGGGGGTGGCATCCCACTTTCCCAGGCCCCAGGTCAGCACACTATCTGGGGAGGAAGAGGCAGGTCCTCTGCATGGAATGGGTCACAGCTCTGCCAATGGCACCTGTCACTGTCACTGCAGAATCTACTTAAGTGTCATGAAAACATTGAAGTCTGAGTCTGACAAGGAGGCCCAGGCTGCAATCCTCCCAGTAAGGGAGCAACTGTAAAAGGCTGGGGGGTACCCTGTGTTTCCAGCAGTCCTCATGCTCTTCAAGCTTGGGACAGCTGCTGCCACGAGTGCCCCTGACAAGGAGGATGTGGCTGACACGCGGGTTGGACCACAGCACCACTCCAGTGTGCAGACAGGGCACACAGGCATCTGGGGTGACAGGCTGTCCCCTGGAAAGAGCTCCAGTGAGCCACCCTTTCTGGGTTCATCCAGTTCATCAGCAAATTCAGTGAGCATCAGGCTAACAGGTGTCCACGACTAAGCGTGCCTGTGGCCCCATGAACAAAGTCACCGTTCTGACAAACAGCTTCTGCTCTCACAAACCCTGTGACCCATCAGCTCAACTCGCCCCTCATGATCCAGCCACTTCAGGGGACAGGTCCTAGTATGCCTGCACTTGCTCCCAGCATCGCACCCACCCCAGGGTTAGAAGGAAAGTAGGGAGACAAACAGCACACCCACCCCCGCACTGCATCCCTCCCTCAAGCACCCCCCTGTTGGAACCCTTCCACAATAGCTTATTTAGCTATAAACCTGACACATATGAACAGATCCAACTCCTGGGAAAGGGCAAGCCCATCATTGCAAACAGGGCCTCTCGGGTAACAGAATGTAGCTCACCCCGGGAGTCACAGCCATGTCCCCCTTGTCTCTCACCAAGACTCCCCAAACACCCCCCGCTTCTCTGCCCCCACCCTAGAACCCAACATGGCAAGCACATAATCTCTGCACATAATTCAGACCCGATCACTCTCAAAACAGCACACTGGCTTACAGTCTCACGAAAATGTCACCCCAGGCTTCACAGCATTGCCTACAGCCCCCATCCCCAATCATGCCCTGCTAACTTCCACGTTCACCTCCAGCCCTGCCTACACCCCCACACCCCCATTTCACCACAGCAGGCCCAGCCTGCCTCCACCTCCAAAGCCCTGCCCGGAGGTGCGGCTCGGTCACCCCTCTCTGTAGCACACCTCTGCCCAAGATCAACTTATTCCTGCCCCATCCCACTTGAATGCCCTGTTACGTGTAAGCTTATTGGCCAGACCTCCTTCCCCAACCAGGATGCAAGCTCCTTGAGAACAACACTGTTTTAGTCCCCAATGTGGCCCTGATGCTGACAACAGTGCCTGGAACAACAGACTTGCCAAGGGACAGGGGAGTAAATGCAAAATGGGGAGGTGACAGTTCTGTGGGGTGGCAGCAGTGTTAAGTTACCAGCAAGTGTTCAGGGTAGACTGTCACTCCCGGAAATAATTTAGTGCCCACACAACGTCTGAGAATATGTCTTCTAGACAGGACTCTCTGATGCTAACAGGTGACAGAAAGTCTTTCATCAGTCAGCTCTCCTTTCTTGCCTTGAGAGTCGGAGATTTAATGAATTCTCTGTCCCAGGGGCTCACCAAGCAAACACCTGTTGAGCCCAGAGAGACAGAGCTTCCAACTCAGACCCTCACTAATGCGGCTACAGGCAGACCCAGCACCCAAACCAGCTTGCAGAGCATGGAGAACATCACAGTGGCTTTCTGTTTCCAGACAAACAACAGCCCCAGAGCCCTGAAAGAGCTCTTGATATAAAACATCTAGAAATGCTTTTAAATGCATTGCTGAGCTCTGCAAGAAATCACAAAGGTTAGAAATGAAGAGCAGGGTGAAAACCAGCGTGGCAAGCTGAAGCCTCAGTGGCCCTGGGGACATGAGAAGAGCCAGAAGGCAGAGCTGCCGTCAGGGTGAGGTGGGGCCCAGGGAGGGGAGTCCTTACTGAAGCACAGCTCTGGAGGGTAGCAGCCCCCGTGGAAGGCAGAACAGGAGAGAGCCCGGGCCCTGCAGAGACCTCCGCTGCCATCTGGGGAATTTACAGCCACAATCTGTCCTCACACGGGTCTGAGGGTTCCAGCTGCACTACCTCAGGGGCCTGGAGCCCCTGCTGGTCCTGAGTCTGGGGGCTGGCAGCAGCAATCAGTCCTTACAGGATCAGGACAGCCAGAGCTAGTGAACAGCGTCAGATGCCCCAGTTCCTGAAACGTCTGGGACACACTCACCCCAAAAGAGCATCGTCATTTCTTCAAATTCAAATTTAACTGGGGATCCTGTATTTAGGAGGGACTCTCATTACGTGTCCATGGATAGAGGTCCACAAGGCATGAACTTAGTGTCACAGTTTCCAAAACACAGAAGGGAAAAAACCACCCCTATAGGTAAGATCAGAGGAAACGATAAATGATAAAGTCTGGATGATCCTCCAAACCTGGTATTACCAGACAAAGAAGAGAAAAAACTGTATTTGAGATGCTTAAAGAAAGAGAAGCTATTGAAAACAAGAAATTAATATCCCATCCACAAGAGTAAAAAAGTGCTGGTATAAGTAAAAAACAAATTTATACCCCGACCCAAAATAGCAAAGACAGAAGGAGCAGAAAGATCCTAGAAGAGAAAGGGAGACTGTGACGTTTAATTAAAAACAAAAGGTCCACGCTCTGCTCCCGCTTCCAAGATGGCACTTCAGAAGAGCCATCCAGTAACTCCTAACCGCAAGTACCAGCAAGTTCAGGATCCACCATAAAATATGCATCATAAGTAATGGATGTATTACCCCATGCAGAGCCCACCCTCCTGCTTCCCAGTGTCTCCACAAGCATGCTGCAGATACATTTTAAGTTCCTCGTGAAATCATGAGGTGCAACTGTAGTAATTTCATTACCTTTATTAAATGTGCCAGGTTTACAGAAACTTCTCATGCTGTTGGTGGAGCGTGGCTAAAACACATTTTCAACATTAAAAACACTTTTTTTCCCCTAGAAAATGAATAACAGCCTAGCAGGAAAGTCATCTTCCAAGGGTCTCTGTCAAAAGGGCACCCACCACCCCACGCGTTCCAGGAAACAAGTAGCCAGAGAATGTGCTCTGCTCCAGCATCAAACAATTCCTCCTCTTGCAGAAACAATTCTTTGAAACATCCCCACGCTGCTCACTTGTCTCCCAGCAGCAAACCCACGAGTGCATCCGGTGTCTCGGAGGCAGGCCACCTATGCCCGTTGCTCCCTCGAGCATCTCTAGATGAAAGCTCTGCAGCCTGGCCAGGGACCCCTTTCTGGGAGCAGATCTCCCCAGGTCTCCCCAACAGCTGCATGTGAGATCGACACAAAGCCTTCATCACTCATCCCTACACCTCCCACTACAGGCTCTCTGGGGGACACTTGGTAACAACGGACATCCAAACAGAATACTCTGTGAATGAGGACAATTGGTCACTACGATTTACATTCTATCTAATTCCAATTTACCTTTTTTTTTATTTTTAAATATCAAGTAACTGAGTTTCCTTTAAAAACACTGGCACTCTTCTAAAGGTTCACACAATTCTCACTCAGCGGGCACCTGCAAAGCCTATGGAGTGCATGGTCACTTCCTGCAAAGGGAACGGCACCTACATGGCTGCAGCCAGGGCGTCAAGGCCGACACAAGCAGGGACGTGGTGTGTGTGTGTGTGTGGCCCGCGATGTGGTGGGAACAGAGCTTCACCTCTTGGCAAACACAAACCTGGGCTAATCCTGAGAAAAACATCAGACAAACCCCACCTGAGGAACAGTCTATAAAATCCTGACCATCTTCCTTACAACTATCCTAAGGACCAAACACAAGGAAATGAGATAGTCATGGCCAAATGGAGTTTCTGGAGACGTGACAACTCAGTGTCATGTGGTTCCTGGATGGTCCATGGATAGCCCCTGGATGGGGTCCTGGAACAGAAACAGAGCACTAGGGAGACTCAGGACATCAAACATGGTATGGACTCAGTGAACAGTACTGCACAGACGCCGGTCTGTCCCCTGCTACAGTATATCACACCCACGTAAGACGTCAGCAAGGGAAGTGGGGTGTGGGGCACATGAGAACACTCCAGCAGCTGCACAACTTTCCTGCAAATCTAACACTGTTCTAAAAGTGCTGCAAATCTAACGCTGCAAAAAAAAGTCCTGCAAATCTAACACTGTTCTAAAACTGCCAAATTCCCCCAGCATGTCTGTGATTCAAATGGCTAACATACTCAGCTTCTGGGGGACCGGTGCAGACAACAACGTCCCTCCTGAGCCACCAGGAGCGACGGGGAAAACATCTGCGCAAAGGCAAGAAGGCAGGGAGGTTCCAGGTCCCCAGGAGGAAAGCAGAAGAGGCAAGCTGCTAGTGTGCCTGCAAAAATGCCTCCCCAGGGCCTGCCTACCCCCGCAGGGGTAGCTGCGAGCCCAAGAAGCCGCAGGGGAGGGGTCGGCAGAGACAGAAGGAAAGGTCAGAACCCATTGCACAGCAAGCCCCACTGAGCGTGCCCTCCTCAGGAAGGGCAAAGGGCAAGTAAAGCAGGCCTCACAATCCTACACTGGGCATCTGGTGCTGGGTCTGTGGATGGGCTCCGGTGACCCGCTGGAAGTTCATGCCTGCCAGAGACAGCACCTGCCTCCTCTCAAGGTAAGAAAATGCCATCCAGAGTGTCCAGCTATCTTTACGGTAACTGGCGCTTAAAGGAAAGAAAAAGAAAGCACACAGGAAAACAGGACTGAATGATCAACCATGGAAGGACTGGGAGAGAGCCGGGCAATTTAAATGGATCGAAAAGAGGTAACTTTGTGATGAGTGTGTTCAAGTAATGAGGGGACAAAATAATTTCAGCAGGTCACCTGACATAATAAAAAATGGAAATTCTAGAAACAAACAGGACTAGGATTACAATTAAACATGGAAACAAGGACCGGCAGGTCTAGGAGCCAATGAGAAAGAGCTGGGAAGATGAGCACCTTGGAAGCCCCACAAGAAGAACATGCCCGGCTGAGGGTCATGGAGAAACAGGATGGAAACAACAGAAGAGCATTGGGGCACAGAATGTGCTCGAAGGTCCCCATGGCTGACTGGGGCCCAAGAATGGGAGTACTCGGAGAGGGGTGCAGGGCACACCTAGCAAGAGGTCCTAGTAAGTCTTCCGAAACTGGGACAAATGTTAGCCAAAGAACATTAGGAACCCAAGCAGAGACAAAAGTACAGACGCATGTGCGGGACACACATGTTCACTGAGACATATGAGCGTGGTGTGAAACGGGTCACGTGTCAGCTACCCCAGGAAGCACGTACCCCAAGGCCATGGATGCCAGGCCCCTCACCATATGAGAAGCCTACGAGTCGGGGACAAGGAGGCCAGACCCTATCGTGCCACCCCGGGACTGAAGGACTGCCATGAGCTTGGAGTTGCTGGCCCACGAGAGGCAGAGGTAAATACAGGCGTGTGGGTGAAGGATAGGAGCCTGGGGGTCCATGGCCACACGGCCAAGTAAGTGAACGTGCAGGGAGGAGAGAAAGCACTGGCTTCCAGTGGGGTAAGAAACAGCACTGGGGGGGCAGTGACAGAGCTAGGAAGGCAAAGTCTGGCGACCGTTACATTAATATCCGAGCCACTGAGTGCAAGCCCACTGAGGAGATGGACAGTCCTCCCCACACCTGAAATATTGCTACATTACAAGGACTAAAAGAGCAACTGCCAGTGAAGACAGCCCCTCTGCCAAGTGATCAGAGTCAGCACAGTCTGAGCACAGGCCCACAGATGCCCTGGGCTGAGCTGACACGCTGGATTCCAGGAGATTCAGAAAGGCAGGCATCTGAAGCCTGGTCCCGGCAAACAGCAAACACCACCAAACGGAGGGCCATTTGAACACAGCCTGTCCTGTCCTCCTCCGAAGTGCCAAGGAAAGCCGGAGGGACAGGTCAGGCTCAGAGACCAGCCACACGCAGGCCGCTCTCCTACATCTGGTCTTCCTGCTCTCCAGAGCAGCTCTGGGACGGTGGGGGACCTCGAAGGGTCTATAGATTAGAGGTAGGAACATAGGAATACTTCCTGGCCTTGACAGCTGTGCTGTGGGTGGGAAGAGAATGCCTTAAAGCCACAGTTCTCTCCTTAAACCAGATTCTGGGCCCCATCCCTAGGAGGTCTGTGCCGGAGAACTGGCATGGGGCCTGAGAGCCTACGTCCCCACAGGGCCAGGTGGGGCTGCTGCAGGGGCCCACTGAGAACCACCTCTGCACTGCCTGTGGCTAAGAGGGCATCTGGAGAGCTCACAATGGCTCGGCAGATGGTATGTTCTACTCTCGTTCAGTCTGTAAATTTGAAGCATTCCAAAATAAAAAAAAACAGATAAAACAAGGATCCTAGAGACCATTTTTAAACTTAAGAATTCTTATTTTTTGTCAGCCAGGATTCTTCAGGCTGTAGAGTGAGAGCATGGAGAGCGAAGGGGACAGGGCGCAGGGGAGCCTGGGGCAAAGCTGCAGGGGCATGGACCACAGACAACGATGAACACTGTTGTCTCTAGGGCCCACAGTGCTTGGAGAAGTGATACAAATGACAAAACAGCACAAAAGACAGGAGCTGGGCAAATGAGGAGAAAGCCCCAAGACCCCTGTTCTGGAACTAGAGACCTAGCGCACCGTGGACAGCAATACATCGAGGATGGATATTTAACTACCTGACTGGCTACTACACACTACTAAGAGAATGAGAGCTAGGAAGTGAACAGAGGAAGGAAGCAGAATGAAAATAAACAAAAAACACCTTAATGCAAAAGAGGGCCAGAAAGGAAAAAAACAGAGCAGGTAAGAAACACACAAAACATGGAGTAGGAGGAGCTCCTGAGACAGGAGTGCAACAGCAGCTGCACTGAGTGTGAAGAGGGAGACAGTCTCAAAATGCAGATGGGACGAAAGGCGAGGCACAACCATCTCAGGGAGCACAGCGCCCGCCGGCAACACTGACATGTGGAAAGGCCACCGGCAGAAGACGGCATAAGACGCCACAAAGCTAGTGAAGAAAGCAAACTTTGGGGACAAGAGCCACCCACGAGGGAGGCTTCAGGGCACACACACCCAACGACACGGCCTTGGCATGTGCAAAGCACAACGGCAGAGAACCATGGGAAGGAACCAATCCACCAACAGTGGCGGACTTGCACATGTTCCACCCAGCAGACCCATGGGGACCCAGACCAGCCCGGGGGAAGGTGATGTGAGTCACGCCCCCACAGATGTCACCTCAAGACTCCAGCAGGACGCCACACACAGCATAAGCGGAAGGGGTGCTCTCCTCCAAGACCACAAAATGTCACCAAATTGACCAAATGCTGAGTCTCAATCACACGCAAGGATTGAAATTATACAAATTATGTTTCTGATTAGAGCAGAATTAAGCCAGAAACCAGTAACAAAAAGATAATTAGAAAGATCCCAACTGCTTTTAAATTATCCAGTATAATTCAAATTAGCATACTGGTCAAAACAGAAATCAGATTGAAACTAGAAAATATTCTGAGTTGACTAAGGAAAACCCAACATCAAGACTTAGGAGATCAAGACAGACCTGAAGGGCAATGTGTCTAGCCTTAAATGCGTCTATTCAAGAGCAAGATCAAAAATCAATGATGTCTCTATTCATCTTAAGAAGATGGAAAAATAGCAAATAAAAAGAAAAAATAAAGAGCAGTCACCAGTGAGCCAGAACGTGCAAGAATGTGTACCACATGACACCAGTCAGGTCCTTGAATGACAAGCTCCCTCCAGAGCAGAGGAGGACGCAGACCCCAAACTCAGCACAAGTAACCACCTGATCAAAACCTCTTCGTGGTTATCACGAACATCTCAAACATGACTGACAAATTCCGCACCCCTCTCCGAAACCTGTGTCTCTATGTCTTGCAACACCTGCTAGTTCCAACTCCAGTTCTGGTTGCCGAGGCCAAAATCCAGCAAACAGCTTACTTGCTTCTCTCTTCCAGTACGAAGTTTTAACAGACTCTGTTGTTTGTACTCATCATCTGACCATCTCTTGAACCTTGGTCCAAGTTCATACTGCCCTTTGGCTGATATTCCTATTAGGCCTCCTAACTGGCCTCCTTGCCTCTGTTCATGCCCCTATTCCACCCAGTGTCGGGTTAGAAACCAGAATGTTCCCACTACAAAGCACATCACACACATTGTCCCTCCACTCCTGTAGAGCCCTCAACTGGCCCAGGAGGCGTCCTCCCTGTGTCTATGCTGATAATGCCATGCCTCACCTCTGTCGCTGCCCATCTCCCTGCCTGGGTCTTTCTGCCCCACACTCCACCTGCTCCCTTCACCTCCCGCAGCTCTTCAGGTGGCTCTGGAAGCACGACTCCAGCTTTTCAAATCCAGCCCCTGCCTTGCCAGGCTTTGCCCTGCCCTCTTCTGGGGACTGAATTTTCTCCACAGCACCTGTCGCCATCGTCTGACACATTCTGTTTTACTGCTTCCTTGCACTCTGACATACACACCATGAGGGCAGCCACGCCTCCAGTGTCTAGGACAAGCACGGTCCCTGGCACACACTTGGAAAGCATTCAGTGGAAAGAGTGACTGAACTGATGGAACAAAGGCAGTGAGCGGGTGGGAGGACCAGATGAAAAGGCCTGAGGCCCGCTGAACCGTCAGTGAGCAGAGCTCAGCCACTCAACTCATGTGAGGCCCCCTCCCCACTTGGGGTGACAGCTGCATAAACCCCCTGCTTACATTTGGAAAAACCAAATACATTTAGAGGAAACCTCGCATGAGGGACAAGCAGAAAGCCAGAGCCGCTCATCATAAACGAGAGAGAGCCTTAGAAAAGTTACTCATCAGCCCCACACATCAGTGACTCCAAAGTCTCTGAGATGCCGCCTACTGTTTCCTTGTTTAAAAGTGAGGTGGTCAAAAGTAAGAGACGTTAAAGACCTATCATGAGTAAATCAACACACTAATATAATCAGATGAATTTTTTAAAAATTTGAAAGGGCAAAAATTTCTCACTAGGTAATAGAGTATTTATGTTTTCAAGCCCCCCACAGCACCGCGCTCCAGCCTAGCAAACTGCATCGGGGAGACGGTGGCGGATGCCCTCGTGGCTATGGTGGAGAAGAGGCTCCGTGCAAGCCAGAGCACCCATGTCCCAGGGCCCGGCCAGGGCTCAGCAGACACAGCAGCGGCAAGGCCGGAAGGGCAGGCCACGGGTTTTGCATGCTTGCACGTGGGACACAGGGGAGACAGAAGAAGCCACAGCACCATGGTGGCTGCCTGGACAGAGGTGGGAGTCCTGATGACACAGAACAAAATGAGGTCACTTGTGTACTGAGCTCAGCAGGACACTGGTGCAAATAAGGCATCGGCAGCAGGGAGGAGCCAGCCCAGCCCCTAGATAGCACCATCCCGCCGAGCACCACACATGTACATGCTAACAGTGGTCAGAAAGGAGACGCGCACATACACTATCTGTGGGTACTGCTGAGGGACGGCCTCAGAGTTCTGTGTACTTCCCCACGTTCCTACAATGAATCCAATCACTTCCAAAACAACCAGAAGAACTCCTGTTAAAGAAAATGCCGAGTTATCTCCAGTAAGATAGCATGTAGTGGGATATACTTGTGGACACCCAGTTAGTGCTTGAAGCAACTTGCAAGCATCAGAGAGTCACGGTAATGCAACAATATTTAAGGCTGAAACTTATCTAAATGCTGGCTGCTCAGCTTGGTGATCTAATCTAAGTGTGATCCTTCCACACATTTGCCAGTAACAAGCCCCACCCATGGCTGGTGTAGAAATGGATCGTGCCCTTAGCCTTCCACTGACGGCAGGACTCCCAGAGAAGTCTCTCCTTCATCTGCGGGCTTTTACTACACAACTTATATGTGCCCTCGAAGTTCATGGAATTCTGCCTGAAATGACTATCCACAAACAATTCAGAAAACAAGCAATTCACAAAAATGTATGGAAATCAGAGAAGACCAGTAACACATTCGGAGCCTGCTGAGCTCCACCTCCCCTGACCTGGCTCCACACCCCAGCCCTGTGCTTTCCCCCGCCACAGATGCACGGCTTCATTCCCTGTGGACACAGGTACCATAAGGAGTCAAGCAACACCCCAAGTACGCTCTGCAGACAAGAGCTAGACAACAGACAGTGTGTCCCCATCAAGATAATACGCTGGGGCATGCGGCCCTGCAGAGAGAGGAGCTGCACGAGCGACAGGATGGGGAGGTGAAGAAGGGAGAATTACTTAAATGAAAAGGAAGCTCTTTCACTAAAACAAATAGGCAAAAAACAACAAAAACCTTTTCAGGGATGTGACCTTGGGGCCAGATGCAGGGTTCATAGCAGATAGCTCACCTGGTTTCCAAATCTCACCTTTGTGAATTTCTGGAAGAGACGGTCACTCTGGTGAGCTCCAATCGTGACTTCCGGGAGGTAGATGGGAATGGTTGTATAATTCAGCACCTCCAGCTTATTCTGAACCCTACAAAATAAGATAAACAGAGACCACGCTAAACCACTGAAACAACAAAATAAGCTGTAAGACTGATTTTCTAAACAGTACATACATCCAAATAAATGCCATTCATTCCCAGACATCCTCTGGATGCAAACCTTTACCCCAAAGACCATGAGGTCTGTGTGCAGCTATTTTTCTGAGGTGACCTTCAGAACCAGAGGGAGAGTCTCCCGAAAGCCTGAGCAGCCACAGGTGACCACCTTTCCAGAATGGATGAGGTTTGGGAGATATGTGAGCCCTCACTAAAACATGCAAAACTAATGAATCTTTTTTTTTTTCCCCCCCCAAAAATGGGCAGAAGACATGAACAGATACTTCTTCAATGAAGACATACAAATGGCTAAGAGACACATGGAAAAAATGTTCATCATCACTAGCCATCAGGGAGATTCAAATCAAAACCACACTGAAGGGGCACCTGGGTGGTTCAGTGGGTTAAGCCTCTGCCCTCAGCTCAGGTCATGATCTCAGGGTCCTGGGATCGAGCCCCAAAAGGGCTCTCTGCTCAGCAGGGAGCCTGTTTCCCACCCCCCATTTCCCCACCTGCCTCTCTGCCTACTTGTGATCTCTCTCTGTCAAATAAATAAATAAAATCTTAAAAAAAAATACAAAAAAAGAAGTTCAAAACCACATTGAGATACCACCTTATACCAGTTAGAATGGCCAAAATTAACAAAATAGGAAATAACAAGTGTTGGAGAGGATGTGGAGAAAGGGGAGCCCTCTTACACTGTTGGTGGGAATGCAAGTTGGTGCAGCCACTTTGGAAAACAGTGTGGAGATTCCTTGAGAAGTTAAAAACAGAGCTTCCCTATGACCCTGCAATTGCACTATTGGGTATTTACTCCCAAAAAAACAGATGTAGTGAAAAGAAGGGCCACCTGTACCCCAATGTTCATAGCAGCAATGGCCACAGTTGCCAAACTGTGGAAGAACCAAGATGCCCTTCGGTGGACAAATGGATAAGGAAAATGTGGTCTGTATATACTATAGAGTATTATGTCTCTATCAGAAAGGATGAATACCCAACTTTTGTATCAACATGGACAGGACTGGAGAAGATTATGCTGAGTGAAATAAGTCAAGCAGAGAGAGTCAATTATCATATGGCTTCGCTTATTGGTGGAGCATAAGGAATAACACGGAGGACATGGGGAGATGGAGAGGAGAAGGGAGTTGGGGGAAATCGGAGGGGAAGACGAACCATGCGAGAGTATAGACTCTGAAAAACAATGAGGGTTCTGGAGGGGTAGGGGGTGGGAGGTTGGGTGAGCCTGGTGGTGGGTATTACAGAGGGCATGCATTACATAGAGCACTGGGTGTGGTGCATAAACAATGAATTCTGGAACACTGAAAAATTTAAAAAGTAAAAATTTAAAAATAAATAAATAATTAAAAAAAAAAAAAAAAACCAACTCACTAATGAATCGTGAGGGAAAGGCAGCAAGTAACTGCAGTTCCTCCAGATTTACCCCACAGTGTCCTGCTGCCCTGCCCAAAAGGTTCCAGGAGCAGAAGGGCCACTGGAAAGTCAGGAGCCTGGGGCGGAGGGGAGAGGTGGCAGGCCCACACAGGCCAGCCAGGCACACCCTCGTCTTGCTTCGCACCAACAAATACAAAGCATAGGATAATGCTCCTTGTTTCACCATTTTATTTTGGCTGAATGCTGAAATACTTACACTGTGTTATAACTGCTTATTTTAAATCAAATTGAGTCTGAATATGACTGCTATACTTGAAGATGAAAAGCATTTTTAGGGCTTTTAGAAAGAAACATTTAAATAAAGTCTCCTCTCTTAAGGGGTCAAAACAAATCAAATAATTACTTTAAATGACCACTTTTCCCATTAATGAGTTACAAAGGCAAAAGAGGTTTCTGTTTATAATGGCCCAAATGGAAGTTCTTTGAATGCATCTGGCTTTCAGCTACTTTGTGATAAAGAGTCCAGACCCATGGTGGCCAAGGCCAGACCCCTGGCAGCCGGGGCTGGCAGCCATGGTCAGAACACCCCGATCTGATCCTGGGCCGGTGCTCCCCAGACGCCTCCTGCCGAGGACCGCGGTGCCCTAAGAACATGCGGCAAGTGGGATGAGAGGAGAGCAGGAAAAGGCACATCCCGAGGGTCACCGGGACAAATGAGATGTCACTCATACACAGACTCATAATCTGGCAACAAATATCACCCCCACAGGAAATGTGGTCCAGGGATATTTCTGCGGACGTCCACAGGCACACAGCCAGCTACCAAGAGCAGGGTTTACCTGTCAGCCACCCTAATAAGCTGGGCTTACTAAGGCACACCAAGAACAGGGCTCCCTGTCAGCCCCCCAGTAAGCTGTTCACACAACAGACTTTTGCACGCAGATGCAGAGAACACATAAGTATGCATCCCTTTATTGTTAACACAGAGAATTATTTTTTTTTACAGAGATAATTTTTAAAGTGATCTCACAGTAAACCATTTCCACTAAAAGCGAAAATTAGTGTTTTTAAATGTTAACAGATGTCACGGTGGAGTATGATTTGGTTTTTTCAGTCGTTTGAAAATCCTACAAAATTCTGGAAAATCCCTTAAGAACTTGTTGGCCCCGGAGCCAGTGGGCGACACACAGAGCAATAGCGCCCTCTATGCCTCGTCTGACTGAAGTACAGTTTACATGCCCCCCCACCCCAATAGACCGTCTCTTTCAACAAATACGCTTCCAACTGTTTCCGAACATTAAAAAAATAATCTGCTGCAACTGTCTACAACTTGTTTAAACTTGGCTAAACCACTGTCGCAACGTGTCACCATGAGCTCAAGCGGTGACTGCTGGGATGAGCCTACGGCGTCTTGTCTCCTGTAAAGGCCAAGAGTGCTAATCTTCCATCAACCTGATTACTCAAGATTGAAGATAAGTAAGGAACAGAGATGAAAGGGAAGCATTCTATGACCCAGGGAGCAAAACACAGAGAAAGAAAACATTCTGTTCACAAAGCACTTAAATCCAATTGAAGAGAATTCAAAACTGGCTGAAAATAACATATCCTCTTAACATCAGAAGCCGAAGTGCCCGAAGAAGATGAACTATAGCGGGGCTTGGTTCACAACACAGGGCAGTAGGCCCCATATTCTAAAAGAGTGAGGCAGGAAAAGACAGAAAAAACACCTAGCAAATTATGTCTTATGGCTCACACTGGTTCCCAATTGACAGAATGTCTATCCTCGCTCCTAAAATATGTCCACGGACCACCTGTTAGCTTGTCCCAAACCGCAAAGTTCTGTTTGATCACCACACTCTGATACCAAACTCGTACCCCACCAACCGCAGCCCTGGGATTTCCTACTATAAGGACCTCGTCCCAGAGTCACAAGAAACAGAAGCCTCCATGATGAAGCAAACAGAGTGAGTGGGAGGGCAGCCCAGGCTCTGGGGAAGTGGGAGGAAGGGGCCTAGAGCCCTATACACATGAAGCCCTGCTTGGTGACCAGAGTCACCAACCCAGGAATGAAATGGACCAAGGTGGGCGCCAGCCAGTAAGTTAGGGAATATGCACGGGAACACAAAATGCTATCCAGGCTGACATGTACAGTTACCGTCTCTTAGCATAAGCGCACACGTAATTACACACCAGCGTATGTAACTGAGATGCAACAAAAATGCTCGAAACCAATAATTTGGTCAGGTTCTAGACGAAATGAGTATAACTGGTAAATGGCATGTTTATAGTAATTACCTTGGAAAATTGGGCATAATTTTCACTTGAGTCCCCCAAATTAAGAAATGGTACTCACATGAAAATAAACACAATTACTGCTGCACACGGTTATGAAATACCCGGGGCACAGGGGCAGGAGAGTGATGGACCATGAGAAAGAGCGGAGAGACTGTTTACAGCAAAATAAAACAGTGAATTGAATGCTGTAATCCATAATCTTCAAGGGAAGTACTGAACCCTTCTCTGTGATCCGACAACAATACAACTAAGTAACCACTAAAATCAGGATCTTAAGATTATCATTTTGGACACAGTCTGGAATCAAATGAACACACATTCCAGACTGTGTTTAGAACTCGAATCTGTTTCGGTGGAACAAGTCAGCAGGCCCCTGGCCTTGGTGGGACAGCATGGCACAAGGACAGCCACCTTCTCACACGCTCCCTCATGTCTGCATCCAGCAGTCACTGACATGAACAAGAATCACATATAAAGCCTAGTGAAGTGAAGAGAGGGTATTCGGGGGGGAAAGAGTGAATGCAGCCAGACTTAAGCTAGGATTTTTAGACAATTACTGAGCAGGTAGGGGAGGGAACAGATTCAGGAAGAGGGAGAACCAGATGATCAGGACTCTGAATTACTTTGCAAAAATGAAATTTGGATTGATAACTAAACAAGGGTAAGCCACTGAAGGATCCAGAGTGAAAGGAAAACTGCGCCACTGTGACATTTTTATGAAAATTAGCCTGGTGGGTATGTGCACATAGGATGAGCAATGGGAAGAAATAATTAATGGTAGGATAAAGATCAAGAATGAGAGGACCAAACCTCAAAGACAATAAAAGTTAGGAAAGAAGACGAGAGGGAGAGAAACCAGCAGGGACAAACACACAGGCCTCAGTGTTACTCAGAATGTGCGGGTAAGAGGGCCGGCCGGGAGAGGAGGGTCCTAGCAGCATGACAGCCAAAGTAGGTGATGAGCCCACAAGGATCCAAGCCTGAGGTGCTGGGAGGAGGGGAGACAGCAAGGTTTGCACGCTGGGCCGCAGAGGGGGTCACGGTGGCCCCTCCTCACTGAGCAGGTCGGCACTCCTGAGCCGCGGCTTCCCCAGCTGTAAGGTGAGGGGAGCCCCCACAGGGCAGGGGCACTGTGGCATCGGGAAACATTTCTGGAATGTCTTCTGGACACAGTGCTGACACTGTAGCCATGATTCATTTCAGGCTAATACTCTGAGCCTTCAGACCTAGAGGCAGACACTACATGGCTGGTGAAAGGGGCTCTAGCAAGGTTCAGAATGCACGATATATATCTCATTCAGGTCAGTTTACGAAAATATTTGCACAGAGCAGCATCTAGACAAAAAAAGTGAACCAGAGCTTTCAAAAACAGAGACTTCCAGTTTCAGGTACAATAAGGAAAGAGCTTGAAAGTCATCACTCCTCCAACAAGAACACATCCTTGCAAATCAACTTCTGGTTCCGGAAGAAAAGCAGATGGAGGGAGGAAACGGGCACTCTGCTCAGAGGTCCCAGCTCCACTTGGGAGGTGACAGAGCAGGGGGACGTGGGCTGTGACGAGCACACGGCGAGAAGTGCAACTGCTCTGCCAGGGGAGGAGAAGATGGAATCGGACGGAGGCTCAGGTCCAACCAGACAAGGTGGGAGAAAGAAAACAAACAGCAAATGCAACAAACGAAAAACCTTCCTTGAGAGACACAGTGAATGTTAATACACATACATCAACATTCCTTTTAAATGTAAACCATCCACACATGGCAATTAAGACACAGAGACGGTCAGAAAAGAAGAATACACGGGCCTTGAATCTATGTGGCTCCAAGACACCCACGGTAAGCAGACTCGGGTCCAAAGGGAAGGAATGGAGGAAGACACCCACACGAATCAAGCTGGAACAGACAGCACCCATTCGGACATGACAGACTGCAAGAACAGGAACATCGTCAGGGAGGCAGCAGGGCGCTCCGTGGCGAGGAAGGGGTCAGTTCTCCAGAAGACATACGACAGCACAGCATCAAAGTACATGAGGCAACAACACAAGTCAGTGGAGACAGGGCCACGTGCTCCTACAGTTAAGACCTTGCCACCCCCTGCTCGCGGACAGACCCCACGGGCCAAGAAGCTGGGGGGGAGGGGGGCGGGCACGAGAAGAACACCCCCCCCCCCGCGACAGAGCCTGGTTTCCTGACACTGGCAGAATGTTCCACTCAATGGCAGGAGGCGAGTTCTTCTTCCGCCCGACCAGGGCATGACTCTAGATGAAAGCATGCCTGAGCACGTCAAGCCCCCGAGCCCAGGCAAACACGCAGACGGCAAGCACAGCTGCTTCTCAGATCATTAGTGCCCTTAAGCCGGAGGGACACCAACAGCACCTACAGACGGCATGTATGAAGAAGACCTGAAATCGAGCATCTAGGCCTCTGAAAAATAGTAATGATAAAAACTAGAACAGGAAGCAGACTGAAAAAGAAAAATACAGAAATTCAAGAAAACAAAAAGCTGTTTTTTAAAAACATCAATAAATGTGAAGAAAAATTCACGAAGGACAAATAAATGGGCAATAAAAGCAAACTATTTGAAGCTCAGTGTTTATAAAATGTAAAGTAAAGCAAACACTTTTCTTTGGCATCAAAATCACAACTGCCTGTCTGCTTTTTGTTCGAACTTCATGGTCTGCATAGGACTTTGGGAAGGCGGTCCAGCTGGCAGACCAGCATGTGTTTTCCCAAGAACAGTGCTCACGCAAGGAGAGCTGTACAGTGTGTTTGCACACCCGCACCCAGTGAGCTCGGCTTCACTCCCAATGTGGAGCAAACTCAGGTGCGACGTGCTGGAACCACAGGGGGCCAGATCCGACCCCCGAGTGAGCCGGTAGGACTCTGATCGCTAGTCCGCTGACTTCCACCGCCGTTTCTATGCTCCCTGCTGCCTCACCCACATCACATCTCTCACCATCACACTCACTCACTTTTGTGCACTCTTCTCGCTGATCCTGCTGGGCTCCAGAGCTCTGCCTCTTCCCTGCGGACACTCGGGCAGCTGCAGCAGCGGGAGGCGCCCCCTTCCACCGGATGTTAGTGCCACCGCCCTACCCTGCTGTCCGTAGCACACTCCCAGCCCATTCTCCCCACTCCAACACCCAGACAACACTTTCTACCTTTCTTCCCTCCTCAGATCTTCAGCCCACCCATCCCGTCCATTGCCACCTGTGGCTGATGACCCACTTCCCATCACTACAAAGACAAAGCAACCATCAGGCAATGTCCACATACCCAAGGCACAGCCCCACTCACCCAACCCCTGCCCACACCCCTCCGTCCTGTCAGAAGCACGGACTGCCACGGAACACTAGGCCACCTCTTCGGAGGCCACTCCAAGCCTTCCCCCAACCCCACAACTGTAGGATCCTTCCCATGTGCTATTTCTTCCATCTTAACCCTAAAACAAAAAAAATTGCAAAATGACTAAAATTTTAGGTCCTACTTTTAATAACAAAATCAACAGGTTCAACATGAGAAATTCCTGAAATCTATGCACTCTGATATCTGACATTAGGGTGCATCCAAGTGCAGAGAAATGAGCATGTCAGTTATCAAAAGAAATGCCATAAGCTTGCAAACTCCCCAGCAAACAGGGAAGCTCTGGCTCTGGGCACCCGCTCAGGCAGAGGTTAGCCAATGGGCTCACAGGCAGAGTGGTTACCACGCAGGATGGATACTCTCCATAGGCTCAACACTCACACCAATGCTCCCCAAAACTGACACAGCGCAGCCAATTTGTGTCCAGTGTGGCGGAACAGAGGCTGATGCTGAGCCTCTACCACAGGCCATTGCTGGAGACAAATGGGTAAGTCAGTGACACAGGGCCCCACCCTTTGTGGAGGGGGCAGCCATTGACCCTCACAGGAAACTTCCTTTCCTGGGTTCAGATCTGCCCTCCTTCCCAAGACTTGTCTTTCAAGCGCAGCTCTCAGAAACAGAGCAGGCCTGAGACTGCGGTCTCCCTCGGCTGGCATCTGAGGCCTCCGTGTCTAATAAATGCTGCCCCGAGGCGGGGGTACCACACACGGGGCACCAGGTATAACGTGATTTACGGGGAACACCTGCCTTCTTTCTGGAGGTCAGAACTTAAGCAGCTGCTAAGACCAACATGACCAGCACCCAATCAAAACCCTGGGCACCGAGTGTCTGATGGGCTCTGTGGCAAAAAGACTGCCTAAGCGCATGTTACTGCTTTTCTTGGGCCCGAAGCAGTTCATTTGGCAACGAACTGAGATGGCAACGAGGGATGCCTCATGGGAGGGAGCCGAGAGCGCCTGTGCCTGGACTGCTCCACATTTGTGTGCCTTTCTCCTCACTGACCAGCTGGGAATCCTCGCTGATTCCCTGGGAAGACCATAGCAATGAGCACAACCACCTGCTGTGATTCCCGAGTCCTTCCAGTGAGTCTCAGTGTGGGGTTGGGCTCAGGGCCCCTCAAAACACGTGGTGTTCTGGGTTGAATAACGTCCCTGCAAAATTCATGTCTGCTCGGAACCTGTGAATAGGATCTCTTTTAGAAACAGAGTCTTTGTAGAGAGAAGTTAAAATGTGATCACAGGGGATCAGCAGGAGTTCTAATCCCATGACATGTGAATTTATAGCAAGAGAGAAATGTAGACACAGATGCAGACACTCCGGGAAGAAGGCCCCATGAGGACAGAGGCAGAGTGGGAACGATGGGGCCACCAGAGAACCACCAGCAGCCACCAGAAGCCAAAAGAGGCAGGAAAGATTCTTCCTCGATCCTGAAGAGCCGGGCGGCCCTACCAACACCCTGACTTTGGGCTTCTGGACTCCAGAACTAAGAGACTAGCGCTGTATGTGACCACTTACCACAGCAGCCCCAGGTCACTCACACATGCCGTCACCCACTCATGATGCAGCCTGTCCAAGGAACTCATGTTAGGGCCCAGGAAGTGTGACAGTGGCTCCATGCATGACACACTCACTATCTGACACAACTGGCCTCACAGAACAGTGGATGGTCCCCAGAGGGATGTCGAGGCACTAGCTGCGGAAAGCACTCTGTTGTGTTTGCAAATCAGGGCGCTGCTCAGCCAGCGAACCAGCAACAGGATTTATGCCCATCTCCCCAGCATCCTGGGCCTGGGGACAGGAGGACAAAGCGCCCAGAGGAGATGAAAGCAGGAGTTTTATTTGATGCCAAATCCTCTAAATCTGGTACAGTGCTTGGCTCTTGGTAGAAGCAAAATATCTGTTGAATTAATACTGGTGACCAATTAACCAATAGTCAGAGTGGGAAGTACAACAGCCTCTTTGAAGGGAACAGGAAGTACACCTCATTATTGCTGGGACTGTTAACACCTCACTTGAAACAGAATTCCTTCAAGCTTCTCCACGTCTCTACAGCAGGCAAGGGCCCACATTCCAACACCCAGCCCCTCGTCCTCTTGGGCTGGTTCCCCATGGCACAGAACTCACAGCATCCGCAGATGGTGAAGAGTGCGGTCGTCCTGCTCAAGCCACGGCCCTTTGTCGTACTTGAGGTACTCGATGTCCTCTACCACCTGAGACAAAAAGAGTTTCAATTTCATGTAGAGGCCCATTTTGAAAATTTAAGAGAGATAACATTTTAATACAGTATAAGCCACGAATATCTAGCAGGAACAATCAGCACAGAAATCAAAAAGAAAGGAATTCAGACAGATGGCCTTTGGGGAGAAAATGGGATTGAGCACTAACTCTCAGTGTGGGTGCCCAGCCTGGCGGACGCTGGGGTCAGGGTCAGGGGTGTGGAGCTGACCCTCGGCATGGACGCCTGACCCAGCTAACACACAGGTGGCAGAGAGATTATGTGTGAGACTGGGAGAAGCAGCATAGGACGAAAAAATCATGAAGACTCGGGGAACCAAGTGTCAGAGACAGACTACTCATTTCCTCCCTAGGGACTTCATTCCTGAACACAAGACCCAGCCTCTGAAAGCAACAAGAGAACAAGAAAATGAATCCACTTCCTAGAGAGATCCAATACACTGTTTCCAGCCCCACACCCGCAGCCTGCAGTCCGACCTCTCAGAGGGGCAGTCTTTTCAGATGCTTTCTGTCCCCAAACATGCCAAACTCAGGGTCCTCTCCTAACTTTCATGAATTTGAGCCTGAACTCAAAACACAACAGTGTTACAGAGCAAATGCATTCTCCTACTCAGACACACGGCACCTGAACAACTCTCAAGGTGTGAAAATCTCCTAAACACAACCACGTCCCCAGAAACAAAAGCACGTGGGATGTAATCCATCGGAGCAGAATGGGCCGCTGGTGTCCTCAGCGCTGTCCCAGCACCACAAAGGGACACTGTCTTGGGTGCTCAGGGACTGCGCTCCTCTCCACGGAGAAGACCTTCCGCCAGAGCTTTCTCCTGCTCCCGCACCTGAAGCCGGCCAGGCCGTCGACTTCACAGAGCTCTAGACCTCAACTCCACATGGTAACATGGGCATTTTCTTCTAAAATTTTCAAACCTTCTGTTTTGCTTTTTGCAATTTACAATTTATATATAAGATATGGGACTTTTTTGTGTGTAACTGATGATCCACTGCCTCAACACCATTTAAGAAATAATCCATTTCCTTCTACTTCATTTTTTCTCTTTAAAGCTCTACCTTTACCAAAGTCAAGTCTCTCTCTCACACACACACAGAACCGTTTCTCCACTCTCTGCTCCTGTTCCATTACACCACATATTCCTGTAGTAATACTGTAGTGCTTTCATCACCATAATTTTGCAATATGTTTTTGTATTTGGGAAGGCAAATGTTCCTGCATTATTCTTTTTCAATTTCTTCTGGCTATTACTCATTAAGCTCTCTTGAAAACAGCACAGAGACTGACTTGAATTTTACAAAGTGCACTTACTAATGTACCTTCTACAATTTTAAGATCTTAGAAACTGAATTATTTAAATGAAAATCAAAATCTTATGCCCAGGGGAGTGATGGGCTGCCTTAGTGCCTCCTTGAGCTTATGAAATGCAGACATTTCTAAGACCAGTGGGAGCTGAACTGATTATCTGATTTATAAGAACTTTACATATGAATCAAATTTAAGAATAATTATAAATTTCTCTGCCGATTTCTTACCTTCTCTGCATCTTGAGCTTCCCTTGCACTGTACAGTAACACCTCACATTTCTCACTATAAGGAAAGGCAAGAAGAAATTCACAGTAAATCTTCTGAGCTTATAAACAAATGAGTATATAACATTAAAGTCTACTGCTACAAACGTTAAAGCTACCCGTTCTGAAGAGAACAGTGTGCTGGACATGTGCTGGCTCACGGGGTCTGAGAGGCTGAGGAGGACCTGCTAACTCCTGGCAGGACAGTGACAACAGCAGGTGTATCTCCTGACTTCCCTTCTGGCTACCCCACCCCACCACACCAGCACCAGAGACCGGGGGCCGAGAGGGACAGGGTGCATGGTCACTGCTGCCACAAGTTCATTACTGAACGTGGGCCCAGAGAACAGCCAAGTGGTGGAGGAGGAAGAACAGGGTACTTGAGCTGCTCAAATCTAGGAGACAACCCAAGTCTGCAGCAGGAAGGCAACAGCCCAGTTCCATTAGTCCTTGGCCCTTCATCTAAACACTGAAAAGTCACAGCTAGGTCCTGAAAAGAAGGGGATGGCAGGATGCCCTTTCCAGCACTTCTGCGCATGCCCCCACCACGCAGACGGCTGGCTGCCCACCTAGGACATGACTGCAAGCCAACAGATGGGAAAGTCTGTACCTGACAGATGAAGGAGGCTGCCTCTGCCACCACTTCCAGACCACACCGTGGGGGACTTGAAGCCACAGCCCTGGCCGGAGAGATGGTGAGGCCACCCAGACCGGAGGCCTGCTGGAAAGCCCATCACTGCAGAAATGTCTGACCTCCTTCCCACAAAGGTACAGCAGAATGTCAAGGACAGACTACTACTTCCCCCAGATCAGTTGCATGGCACACCCAAGGAGATTACACAAGGGACACCCTCTCATTTAGGAGTCAATAACACAGCACCCCCCTACTGGTAGGGGATAAATTCACAGACAGTCCAAGACCTTACAAGCTATGCTCAACCTGAAATCCACATCTGGCCCCACACAATGGTATCCAACTTCACCAACCAGGAACCACTTTCAGTGGGCCACTGGTTTAAGGAGCTCAGTTAGTAGCTAATTATTACGGACTCCTACAAATCCCCAATTTCTTAGACGCTGTGCTTACAGAGAAGCCTGCATTCTACAGTCAAAGGAAGTCATTTGACTAGATGACAGTTTCTCGGTGCAGCCCGATCACTGCATTTTTTTGTCTCACTAAAGAGAAAATGGTCAGAAACCACAGGCACAATGGTGACAGCCCCATAAAGCCAGAAACGGAAGCTCACTGCACCTGCCCTCCTGGCCAGAGCAAGAGCCACTCCTCATTTGAGAACTCAGCATCTTTCCTCCTCAAGCACGCACAGCCTCCCACTGTCACTAGAAAGAGAAAGACACAAAGGGTAGTGATCTCCCTACACAAACCACACGAGTCAGAATTAAACCATGTGTGTAGGAGACAGAGTCGTGGACACTCGTGATGATCAAGGAAGGGCGGCTAGCACGGAAGCATTATTGTCTATCTCACAGGCGTGTAAATGCTCACCGTGGATGTGGCATCCCTAGTGTGGCTGTCAGAGGCGTGAGCAGTACAGGTCAGGAAAGCAGTGACAGGTACCTCTGGCACACAAAACAGCACACTTTTCAAAGCCCCTGGAGGTGGCAGGCACTGCGCAGCATAGGCCAGGGGACAAAGACAGGGCCCCCGCCCTCACATAATGTTGAGACTCCAGACCACCTACTGAGAACAACTCACAGAGCCAATTTCATAGCCTAACATTTCCATCTTCGTGTGACTCAGTTCAACGAACATTTGCTTCCCAGGTGCCTGTAACGAGCAGAGACCCACAGCAAGTGCCTCAGTGACAAAATGACAGAGGACACATCAAAGCCTCCTGCTGGGTCCCCACCCACTCCCCCATTCCCACCGGCTTGTTTGTGAAGGGAGACTGAAACAAAGAGGGTGGCCCACAAGGGTCTCAGAGATTCAGGGACACCATCAAGGCCTAAGGAGCGAGCTGCCTGATTCCCCCAGGCACACCTCTCCCAGGAACCCCTGGGTCTCCTGCGAACAGCAGGGCTAACAGTGACATTTATAAATGGAGTAAGTGTCTCTTCACGAATGTTTACATGGATGTTTGCTAAACCCAGCTACAGCTCCACAATATAAGGTAATGAGGATAAAAAAACATGTTCTCCAACAATTTTCAGCATAAATGTTGACAAAGCCAGAAAACACATTCCTATGGTAGTTCACTGTGCCTCATAAAATCTCACAATACGACTTTGACCAAAGCTGCACCATTCTTCATGCGTTCAGACAGGACACATAAGATGACAGTGTCCGGGTCACAAAAGAAGAGCTAACATAGGAGGGACTGGCTCAGGTGTCAGCGACACTAACTGAGCCCAGTAAATCTTCTTTGCTTCAAATACGGACATTCAAGCTAAAAAACACTTCTCTTACTCAATTTTGATTTTACTGATTAATTACTAATACTCTAACAATTTTACCTTCTAAGGTTAGTACTATAAATATGTAATATTTAACTAACTGGTTTTAAATAACCAAACCTAGGAAACCTAAAATTGTTTCTGTGGGAAATACCTCCTGAATTCTAAAACACAAAGACTTACAAACTTCAGATAACCTAGTCATGATAGTTTCTTAAAATTTCATGTACAATTTGGCAGTTCTAGTCAAATATCACAGTGAATTCCCAAGAGAAAACTTCGAGACATAAATAGGTCACCAAGCCACGGCAGGACCCTGGTCTATGATCCAACACCTACATAAATTGGGCTGCACAGAAACTTTCACACAGGTGCTCTGTTAAATATGGCAAATGACCGCCAACGTGAGTGGCTCCCAGAACAGCTTGAGCTATGACAGTGGACAGACCATGTGTGTTGGAAGACAGAGCTGAGAACAGAGCAGGACCACAAGGGGAGAGACCAGTGCCTGTGGTGTAATAAGTCTCCATGGCAGGAGAGCACGTGACCTACAACTTTTAAAAATCTTTACTATGCTATTCATTTGGAAAAATCAAATTAATTCCCACACATTCACCTGTCCGTCTATTCTCATTATACAAATTGCTGAGAGCTGGGCTCTACCGGACTCTTCTGAAAACAGGAGGGGACAGTCCCCAACACGTGTGGTGTCTTCAGGTGAGCATGCTACAGTCAGCAACGCGACCATCAGTCGTGGAGCGGCACCCTCTCCTTCATGGTGACAAGCACACAACCCCGTGCCTGTCCTGTTAGGGGCCACGTGCTACACATGTTCCATGAGAAACACACACCTACCCTAAGCGCCCCTCCTTCCCTTCACCTTGTTCACCTGATGCCCCCCGAGACAGGATCACCAGAGCAAGAGGACCCCCTGGGCGCGCAGGGATGTAGGTATCCAGGCCAGAACAGAGATGACGCAAGGGGAGCTTACGATGGCTGCTGAACATACTTCATTATCAGGAAGCCCTCTAGAAGAAGTTCTTGAAAATCACCACAAAGTAAAAGAAAACTTCACCCTCACAGAGAGCCTGACTCAGGCATTATTAGCTGAAAATTTCATTTGAGAATTTGTCAGGACGCTGTCTCTCAGCTGAGGTTTCTAGAGTCAGATCTCCAAGAGTTTTGGAACTGCAACACAAGGGTCAACTATCTCCATTTCTTCTGCTTATTCACGTATGTCTATACATTCCTGGGCACAGATTACGAAACCCGCTTTTTTCCTGCACCTCTAGTCCTGAAAACAGAGCAGTCCAACAGGAAGACAGGGACCTACAGCTCATCGTGCTCTGTCCTGCTGCTAGGAAACAGCTTAGCACAAAACAGACACGAGAACATATGCATCAATGCTTATGGTTAAAAAAAAATTAGCTTTCAATTTATAAATCAAACTTTTCTTTCAAAGTTACCATAACTTACTTTGATTTTACTCACGCCTTCATACATTGAAATCTTAAGCAAAGGCATGAGATTTTCAGGCATCAAGGAGTTTAAGTTGAACACCATTTAAGACAAGCTGCTAGAGACCTTCAGGAAGAGATCAAACATCTCCTTCCAGTGGGACTCAAGGGACAGCGGCCCAGACTTCCCTCTCAGACACTGGCAGCCAAGGACTAGGGACGATGAGCAGACCAAAGGGAGAACATTTCCTTTTGTGTTTTCAGGAAAGAAACAATGTGAGCAGGAGAAAGGAAAGAAACAGGAGGACCTGGTGGGATTTCATGTAATCCAAACGACTATTAAGAGTAACTTTTAAAAGGATCTACAGAAATTGCTTGTCCTCCATGAATTCTTGGCATGGATTCAAGGAGCACTTTCGAGTAAGCCTTTTAGGTAACCAAGAATACTTGGCTGCCACCTCAGGTTAAAACACAGGAGTTCTCTGATGCTAACTGCCTGGCATGGGATACAGCATGGCTTTACTTCTAGCCTCCAATGATTGTACAAATAAAACAAAGAAGTATGGGCAAACTAAGCAAACCAAGAAACTAAAAATCCCCACCAATCAAGTTGAAATGTGTGCTGTCACTGCTGCTTATAAACATGAGGTTAAAACACTGCCGACAACATCCGCTGTAATAAATAGGAGCGAACTCCCAGGCTGCTGGGCACAGGGAACCATGTGTGGGGATGCCGCGCCACAGGACTCAATCGCACGCTTAGCTCACCTCATCTCTGGCAGGAAGGTCGTCTTGTAGGAGTTCTCGATGTCCTGCAGATAGGCGGAGGTGATCTTCATTTCATGCGGCTAAACAAAAGAGAAAAACAAGCGGAATGTTGAGATTTTTTCTTTTACTTGCACACCTGTAAAAGCTGAAAACAAGCAACAAACACGGTTTTCTTGGAATACCTCCTGGGTGTTGCAGAGATGACAGGAGAGGGGCCTCAGTATTGGTCAGGGCCAACCTCGTTGTACCACAGCAGGGCACACACGTTTGCCCAGGGGATCCCATGGCCTAACCTTTCACACGCTAAGGTTAAGACACACACTTAGAGGGGCGCCTGGGTGGCTCAGTGGGTTAAGCCGCTGCCTTCGGCTCAGGCCATGATCTCAGGGTCCTGGATCGAGTCCCGCATCGGGCTCTCTGCTCGGCGGGGAGCCTGCTTCCCTCTCTCTCTCTCTCTGTGCCTGCCTCTCTGCCTACTTGTGATTTCTCTCTGTCAAAGAAATAAATAAAATCTTAAAAAAAAAAAAAAAAGACACACACTTAGAATGGGAGCAGGAAGAATCTGTTATAGTATACACGTTCCACCTGGCATGGGCTGTAATACACACACACAGAGCACACACACAAACACTCATGTGCACAAATACCAGAGCCTGGCAGCTAAGACCATGACAACAAGGGGACTGGCCCATCTCCCCCCGCCAGCCCACACCCTCCTCTCCACCACAGACTCCCTCCTGCCCTCTCCCTTCACTACTCGCACACCACAACCACCTCTCCCACTTCCTGCACCACTCACCTCCCTTATCGCCTGAACTGTGCTCCACCAAATTCAGAGACCGAAACCTCCACATCTGAGCAGCCAGTCTCAGTACCTAAAACCTCTTACAGTTCAGCAATGCTACAGGCAAGTCATGTTATCTTCCACCTCGTGTTTCTTTGTGGCACTGACTAACCTCCAACTAGTACCTTCCTTTGCTTCCCTGTTTGCTGCTGACCCTGCCCAAGTGCAACCCCACACTTGTATCACAGCATTGGAAAGAAGACCTGTCCCGTCCCAGGAAAAATTACTCCACGTGAGAGTGGTGTCTGCAGACAAGAACTAATCTGAGCAGCAGTGACACCTTCGTGCCCCAGATCCTGCTTTGTGCCCCGAGCCAGTGAGCAGCACCAAACCGCAGCTTCCGGCCCCCTAATGCAGGTTCAGCCAGCGCTGCCTGAGCAGGGGAACACAGCCCCAGTGCTCTTGTCTCCACAAGGGGAAAGGAGGGAGAGGGGCTCAACCTGAGTTAAAAACGAAGGGAGAACTGAAAGGATGCTAGAAATCACATTCAATCGACCAACAGAAAAATGGGCACAGAAGCCCCACGAGAGAATAGGAGAGAACACGGCAAAGGGGCCTGCCACCAGCATACTAACCCATCCCCACAGTGTGGCTTAGGGGACAAGGTGTGGTGGCGGGATGGTGCTCCGGGGTGCAGAGCACTGCCGGAGAGCAGTGACTGACAACAGCCCCTTCCAGCCACCGCATGAGGGCCCACACTCAGGTGCCCCCACCATGTGGACCACCCATCTTTGTGAAGGCCGGCGGCGCCTGACAGCAAACTGCTGTGACTGCCACTGGGAAGTGCTGATCTACGAGGACACGTCAAGATAACGAGGACAAGTAGAAAGAGCGTGGTCTGCAACTGAAAGGTGAGTTACATTTCCTTTCTTCTGAATCCGACTCTGGATCTCTGGAACGGGCACGTCGATGTAGATGACCACATGAGGGGGCAGGTACTCGCTGATGGTGACCTTCTTCACCTCGTTGTAGTGGTCCACACCTGCACACATGAGAGAGGAACATCAGTCATGGACGGGCCGCCACAGGATCCCCCAACATGCGCCTTTCCAAGTAAAAGGGCAAAGGCAGACTGCAGGGCCTAGAGCCACATGTCAATCCATGAATCACAGAAGGCACAGGTGTCTGCACCGGCAGCACACACGTGACACGGGACCCCGAGGCAGGTGCCCGGGGCAGCCCCCGCCCTGCAGCACTTCTCCTGCCCACAGACAGCAAGCCCTGGGCCCAAGGACTGCACGTCACCTCCACAGGGCGGGACGCTGGGACTTATGCACTGGTCTCCATGTCATCCAAAAGGCCAGATTCTAAGGGCATCTTAGCCACAAAGAAGGCCAGGAGAGGGCACACAAGTGTCCTCTTTGGTGGTCTGTGGCTGAGACACATCCTACACACCCACTGTCCTTGGCAGTAACAGACACGGTCCCTCTCCTCCAGTGAGGATAGACCTTTGTTATTCACTTTCTTTTTCAAGTAACTGAAAAATAGGAAGCTACGTTTACCTGGTTTCAGTAAATTTAATCAGCTACACAGAACTATGTACTGTAGCAGACTTAGTAATACAAAATAAAACAGAAAGCAAGTTAAGGCTGAGGGCTCACTCTCCCTGGGTCACCACTGTGCAGAACAGCCACATACAACCTGCGGCTCTAAAGGACACGGGTGCTGTTTCGAGGACACTCTGCACCTGGATGTCCTCTGGCATACAAGGACGTTACTAGAAAGTCAGGCAGAGCACACCATGGGTCACTGGAATGAAACCACCACCTTTACCTACCACAGGAGCAACATCAAGAAACTGCCATCTCTGCAGAGGTTCACATGGTGGAAAATTCCAGAAGAGATCAACTTTGGGGCTCACACTAGAGCCACAGAAAGGCAATGACTTTGCTCTAAAGGAAATGTTCAGGTGACCACTACAGTGAGTCTGGTTTTAGTGGCCATTCAGGGCACACCTTGGACCTAAGTCAGCAAAGGTCTGACCTGCAGGACTATCAGGGTACACAGGTGACGCCACTGCGAGTGACCGAGGTTTCCCTTGGGCACTGTTCTCCTGTCCATGGAAGAAACCCCCGGTCTCAGCTCAGCTTCCCACCTGGGCAACATGGAGCCAGGCCAGTCTCTCTTGCCCTCAGGAAAGGCATCTGTCCTTCCACCTCCTGCTGCTCGGACTCCTATGAGCGGAGTTCCCCTTCAGAGACCACCTTCTACCTCGCAGCGCCCTCTGCTCTCAAGTCCTCTGTTTCCCCAACCCAACCTGGAAACACCGCTCACTAGCCTCTGGCCTCCCGGAGGGCCCTTCTCAGCTCCTGTCCCACAAGACCCTGCACTCTACGGGTGCCGACTGTCCCCCTGCCACCCTCGCTGAGCCCACTCAGTTTCAGGTCTGCAGCAGGATGACCCAGTAGGCAGAAACTCAAAGCCCAAGGATCCCAGCCTCAGTGCTTGCTGCTCACTCTGGGCTTTCCCCACCTGCCTCTCCTGGGCCGCCCCCACCATCAACACCGCAGGAACCTCCTCCACGCTTCACCCCACTCACCGGCTGCCCTGCTGCCAGGCTCCCTCTTCAAGGCCGCTGCGGCTGACAGCACCCGGTCTCCCCCCGCCAGTTAGCACCTTCCTGTGTGCTCCTGCAGCCCCAGGAGGAACCAACATCCATGCAGCTTCTGTGCCTGCCTCACCCCAGCCAGAACCGCAAGAGCCTTCCTTGTCTTCTATCGTCATATCCCTGGCACCTAGGACTGAGTCCAGCATGCAGCCAGCAGCTCTCACAGCAGAACATGGAAGCAGACAAGAGCAGAGTGCCTCAGCCCCAAATCGTCTCCTGGCTGGCTTGGCTCTCCCCACTCACCAACCAGCCTGTAGTTATGGTTAGTGAGTGGGGAGAGCAGGCCGCCGGCTCCAGCCAGCTGAGCACTCAGATGAACAAGTTCATAAGCAGACTGAGCACAGGGCCCCACAGCCCTACCCTGGCACATGCCTCCTTAGATACCCCTTAGACACGTGTCCCTAACTCCTCAGTCAGGCCACCTTTGACCAGACCTCATCCTCGTCCATGTCCACCTGTCAGACCTCCAATGAGCCCCAGAGGGTGCCACTGTCCTGGGAGGAATCAGAACACCGCTGTATCAGACAGAAGGGAAAGACGACAATGACGCCGGCTGCAGGTGCGGACACAAAAAAACACAGACATCCTGATGACACACAAAATCACACACTAGAAACTGGTTAATTCAGCGAAATTAAACTAGATCAGAGAAAGCAGCTTAGGTGTTTGGCGGATCCTGTCTGCTTTCCCAGAGATAAGAATTTAGGAGGAAGAGAGGGTGGAAAGAACGCTTTTTTCCTGTTAATTTAACAAGTAAAGGCACTTATTCATGTGCCGAGTGCACACCAACTGTAAAGGGAGTCTTCCAGAGCCTCAGCCAGTGGCACAACACACCCAGCAAGGCCTGACCACAGCCCCAACTCACACTGCTTTCGGATGAAGCCTTGGTTGTACATCGCCTCCAAGAACACGAAGTCACTGAAGATGGAGCGTTCCAACACAACGCCTTGTCCTGTCAGAAACAGGGAAGCAAAATCAAAAGTTAGACCGATACAAACCAAAGCACTGGAAACGAGTAACTCCATTTCAGAAAGGCAAAAGTTATTTACACTCTGCATATCAAATATTTCAAAAGCACAGACGTGTTCTTCTAAGTGGGAAATCGTTTTAGAAAATGAGAACACTTCTGGTTTTGGTGCTGTCACATTGTCTCATCCTGTCGGCTATAACTTATCGAGTTAGGAGGAAGGTATTTCTGTCTGAAACCATACCTTTTCTATCCTGTCTACCCACCCCAATCCCGCCCTGGCCCGACCTCTCAGCCAGACCCCAGCAGCATCCAGACTCTCCCCCCATGCCCCGTGCCCCACTCATCAGTGAACCACCAGCTTCCTCCCAACCACATCTTGAACCCAACCACTGAAGTCCTCCTGACTGTTGGCCAGGTCCCAGTCCCAGCCCCAGGCCCCAGCTAGGCCCAGCCTCTGCCCTTGACCCCAGCTGCTCTCCCAACAACAGATGGGCACTCTCAGAGCTGAACCCCAATCCTGTTACTCCTCTGCTCACAGCTCCTGATGACTCCCTCTCCCCTCCAGAGGAAAAGCCATCTTGCCCAGGCCACTTCTCTGACCCTGTCACATCCACTCCTAGCCCACTCATGTCACAGCAGCCTCCTGTAACCTTAGCGACTCTGTGCACTTTCCCCACCAGCTCCGGCTGGCGTCCCTGCACTCAGGTCTGCTGTGTCAGCACGAAGGCCTCCCCCACCTCCTCACCAGGAAGCATGGCCCCGGGCCCACAGCAAACGCCCTCGAGCCTCTCACTACTGGACAGGACACTCAACATGCCCATGTTTAGGCTTTCCCTCCCTACCACAGTGTCAGTTCTAGGAGATAGCAGCCTTTGCTTCCTCCTCCCAGGCTCCTAGAACATACCTAGTCCACGGTAGGCACTCACACAATGTGCAACAGTTCATGGAACACAAAAAGAAGCAAGTCTTCACTTAAAGTGCTCTTTTTTCACCCTAAGATAGGGTTGAAGTATGCTTCCAAAAGAAGTTGGGGTAAGGCAAGTCTCAGTGTTAATTCCAAGGACAAAGCAGCTCCTGTAAGCCAGGTCCTGGTACAGAACATCACAAGGGAGACTGCATTTTTTTCTCAGGAGTGGCACTAACCAAAATCAGGGCTTATTTTGCCTGAGGAAAAGTATCACTAAGAAAATTCCGGAAAAGCAAGACAATAACCAGACTCCTGTGTAAACATTTAGGTGAAGAGTGAGTCCTGCAGCTTGGGGTATGCACCGTGCATGTGGAGCCTGCTGGAGTGTGAGCCAGTAGGTCCTAAACGCAGGTCTGTGAATCAGTCCCATCCATTCCTGGGGGCCCTTGTTGCAAGACCTTCTTGTTCTCCCACCCATGAAGCACATCCCCCAGGTGGCAGCTGAGCTGCTGTAAGCGAGCTCACTGCATTAACAGACAGCCAACCCGGTGTGGCCACCGCTGCCAGAGGAGGCAGACACAACACTTAGACAATCTGCACCTCCTCTCAGGCACGCATACATACTGTCTGCTGCCAGCTGCATGTTCAGCACATCCAAGGCCAGGGCTCTCTGGCACAGCACGGTAGTGTCTGCTGTCCCCAGCATGCTCTGGGGGAGGGGCCGAGTTTAACCCACACTGCTGGTCCCCATGATGCTGCCACCCCCCACACCACCCCGGACCAGACCCTGTTCGGCGCTAACTTTACACACTGACTCCTACTGCCTGTCTCCCAGACTCTAGGCAGCACCTGCCCCAAATGGCCCTTGTCTGTTTCTTGCTGGGCTCCAGAAACACACCCCCTTAAAACACTGCACAGGCCCGCAGGGCCCTGTGTGCTCTGCCTGCCCCACCTCTGTACTTTCTCCAGGGTGAGCACTACCCAATGGGTGCACGGTGAACCCAGAGCACACCTGGCCCTCAGAAACAAGCCTGTTTTATGTGTCCCATCTGTGTGTGACAATAGCACCACACATGCCTGGGACTACAAGTCATCACAGCCACTTACAGGCACTTCCTTCCCTGCGTCTGTGGATACCTTTCCCGGGAGCCTAGAGCAGCAGCATGGAAACTTCCTACAAAAACCACCAATCCTACCCCTGTCCCCAGGAATGAAGTAACAGAAAGCAAACTTTACTCTGAAGCAGGAATGACATGAATCGTGGGGGAATTTATAATCTTATTAAGAAGACAGAACTTGCCTCATCCAACACCCTCAAAGAAAAGCTCTACTTAGTGGCGATGGAACATGGCAGGACTCCAGAAGGGAGCTAGGGCACAGCACATGGCCGCCGGCCTCGGGGAGCCCACCTGTGCTCAGCAGGTGCTCCAGAGCGTCAGCGTACTGCAGCAGGCGGCTGGCATACAGCCAGGACTGCAGGCGGTAGCTGTTGCCGTCGTTACTCTTCGGGTCATCATAGAACTTCTCTATGCTGCAGCTGCCACTGAGCTCCATGTCCAGGGCCCTCCCATCTCCCGTGGTGCTATCTGCATAATGCACCCCCGCTTCTGGGAAGTGCTTTAAGCCTGAGAAGAAGAAACAAGACATGAGTGCCTCACCTGCCCTCCATGGGTAGCCGGGTCTCACAGAAACCAAGCCCCACCCAGACACATAGCAGAGGCTGGTCGCTTAGAACCTAGGCAAAGTTACCCTCACACCTGTGTTTGCACAGGACGCTGAAGATGATGTGTCCAGAACAGCTGCAGGAAGAGGTCCCCCGGAGACCCTCCCCGCCCCCGTGGGAGATCCTCCTGAAAAGGAGGGTGGCCCAGCACTGTGGGAGCCCCACATGTATGAGTGAGCACCAGCCAGTCGTACTCGACGGGAACAGGGTTCAGAGCCTGGCTCTGCACCAACCAGCCTCAGCAGCAGCTTCTTACCCTCTGGGAGTGAGAGCAGTAATCACTGCCCTACTCAGAGGACTGCTCCAAAGCTCAAGTAAGAGCAAATTATCAAGAAAGAATTCCAAGTCAAATTGACAACCAGTATGGGTTTTTAATTTTTCATTAAACTTAATACATTAAAACAGCTTTTAATGCATTTTAAAAACGTGAAACACCTGCCCAGGGCCCAATTCTGTCTAGTCAATGTTAAAGTAAAATCAAACTCAGACAAGCAGCCGTGCAGCTGGGAGGAAGGCACTCCAGAGACAGAAGTCCATACCTAATTTCTCTGCTATTTCTTTTGCGAGCTTGCCTTTTCCAGAACATATATTGCCATCTACAGTTATCACTTTGCTGTGTTCTGTGAATCTTTTGGTTGTTCTTTCACCAAGTATGTAGGCCAAAGGGCCATACCGTAGTTTGCACTGTACACTTGTATGAATTCCTACCTGAAAAACACAACAGCATCTGGTTACTGTGGGAAACAGCAGCTATTAGGTAAAAACGCCAAGAAGACCCTTGGTGATAAAAATGCCAACATCTACATTTTAATTACTTATTTGCTTGTTTAATTACCGGTCTCCCTACTCCAGCCCAGTTTAATTTCATAAGGATGGGGGGACTGTCTGTTTTGTTCACGGCTAAATCCTCAGAGCCTAGAACAGTACCTGGAACAGAATATGCATACCACGTTTGATAGAAGTTGGATGGATGGATGGATGCATGGATGGATGGAAGGAAGAAAGGCAGGGAGGAAGGACAGGGAAAATAGAGAGGAAGGGAATGGAGCCTTTTTCTAGGCCAGACTTCTGTCCTGAGCTCTGGACCAGGTTACCTGTCTTTAAACAGCTCCATCTAGTGGTCCTGAAAATACCTGAAAGTTAACAGGCTTAAAACTGAAATTTAACATACATACCCTAACCCCTCAATCTGCTCTCCCTCCCAAGCTCCCTATCTGCAATCTACCAAGCAAATCCAAGCACACATGGGAATCACGTTGGATATCCTCAACCTTCCTCCAACCCTATCATCACTCACAAAATCCTACTGATAACTCTGAAATCTGTCTGGAACCAACTGTCTCCTCCTTATCCCCACTGCAATGCTTTTGCAGACATGTTCACACCTCTCGTCTATCGTGCAATACCTGCCTCATGTCCTATCTCCAATAAATCCAGTCTATTCTCTACTCAAAGGCCAAATGATCTACCCCCACCAACATACACACAAAACACACACATCAAGGAAGAAACACAATCAAAAGGCAAGCAACACAATCCTTAGTATATATAAAGGTTGTATGGACCAGCGAGGACTATTGAAAGAATAAGGAAAAAGAGGAGTGCACAGCTTATTTTCAAAGTATTAAAAATAGTCAAAAACCATTTCACAAAATGTTCACTCACCTATTTAATCATTCAACAAGTACTTATTAAGAGCCTACACAATGCAAAGCATGTTTTCTAGACAACATAGATATGGAAATGAGCCAAAGGATTCAATGGGAAACAAAACAAAGATTAGTAACAGTTGAGTTCTGAACAATGCAGGCACTGGGGTGTTGACCTCCCCGCCCCCCTGCACTTGAAAATTCACGTACAACTTTTGACTCCCCCAAAACTTTACTAATACTCTACTGTTGACAGGAAGCCTTACGGATAACACAGTCAATTAACCCATATTTTGTATATGTATTATACACTGTTTTCTTAAAATAAAGTAAGCTAGAGAAAACATTCAGAAAATCATAAAGAGAAAATACATTTACAACACTGTACCTATCCAAAAATAAATTAGCAAAGAAGTGGACCTATGTGTTCAAATTTGTGTTGCTTAGGCATCCACCATATACAGCATATTAAATAATCACTGTGGAGGGCAGCACGGTGTATAGGACCGGCCATAGGCTATACTGGGAGGCCAAGGAGCCTTTGAAGGAAGAGTGACATTTGAACCAAGACTAGAAAGTGCCAAGGGAACTGGTCAAGTGGACATCTGGAAGAGGGTCTTTCAGGCAGAGGAAACAGTAAGCACCAAAGTCCAAGGGCAAGAGCACTGCCAGATCAGCAAGTCCAGTGAAACTTATGCCAAGTGGACTAGGGAACAGCACATGAGGGGCATACGGGGGTGTTAATCTTATCATACCCTGCATCCTAGAAATTAACCACTCTCTCCTCCAGGCTACCTATGAGCCATGTGCAAACTGCTTCCCTGTGTGGCCACAGCTTGATCACAGCACAGATGAGGCACAAAGCGGGTGCAGAGTAATGTGTGATCAAGCCATCGGCCATTTACTGACTGAAAATCTTTAGAAAGTACTTTTTTATAGAGTTATGGTACAATTCTCTACAATTTCCCATCCTTGGTCCCGTTTACTGCTCTCTAAAATCACACAGAATAGTAGATCTTTCACAACACATCTCCAATTCCTTTTATTATTTAAGTAACAAGGCGTATTCCCTTTCCATCTTCCTCCTTTTTCTTTGGACTTACTGAAGTTCATCTACATCCCCTGCAGAGGGTACCAGGAAGTGAACAAACAGTTACAAGGGGGTCTGTCCAGTACTCACATTGCAGCAGAGTAGCACCCCCTTAATTCTGGGTCCCTCACTTCCACTGACACAACTCCCACGACACTGAATATTAAAAAGGTGACCATTTGTCTATTTTTTTCTCTTTGATGGCCTGAGTCATCTCCTGAAAACACATATATAGCTTTTTAGCAAGACTATTACACTGTTCTATTCACAATCCTTTGATGAGAATCTTTAGCACGGAGATCAAGCAAGTCCCTTTATGATCAATCTGACACGGATGCAGTGGGAGGCTTTAGCAAGGAGAGAAGCGATTTTACAACCGCGGTTATAAAATAAAGTTTCCTTAGGTTTCCGGCCTCAGTTCTTTTGCTTCTTGTGTTCCCTCTGCCTTGATGTCACCCTGCCGGTGGTCTACCTTGGGAAGTCCCCTAAGCCTTTCCGATCTAACCGAAACGCCTTCTCTTCGGGTTTTGCTCCAGGTCACATCCCCGCGGGGCCTAGCAAGGGCCGAACCGTAAGTGGGCTTGACAGCGCCACTAGGATCGTCCGTGGATAAACACCACCCAGGCTCCCCCGGCTCACCCACACCTGCTCGTGCGTCCGGCGCGTAATTGCACCGAGGCACCTGCAAGCTGACCTCCCACACCAAGGCAGCCGGGAGACCGATTCACCACCGTCCCCAGCGTCCTGACTGGAGAAGCTCCCGGTCCCTATGAGCTCTGCCGCGACTCAGGACCAAAAACGCTGGGGGCAAGGGGAGCTCCCCGGAGTGACCCCGGGAGCCGCTGCCCAGAGGCCCGGGTAGAGGAAGGGTGGGCGCTGGGAGGGCAGGCCAGCACCACCCGCTGCCCGCCCGCCTGCTCCCCGCTCGCCGCCTCACCACGCGGTTGGCGGCCGCTGCCAGGCCCCGAGCCGAAGCAGACGCAGGGACCACTCTCAGCAACCTCAAGGCCATCGCTCCTCTGTCGGCACCGGCTCAAGGACCTGAGGGGACGCGGTCGCGACGGGGTCCTCTTCCGTGCCCGGCGCTCCGCTGTGACGTCACGGACGGGGTGTCCGTACGGTGCCTGTCGGGAGCTTCCGGGCAGTGCGCGCAGGCGCTGAGAGCAGCTGGGCTGGGGTCAGGGCCGCTGTCCGCTTGGTCTGGCTCTCGCTCTGCCCGGGCCTCTCAGGATCCGGCCGCCCGACCTGGGCCTGGGGCCGTGACAGAGGCGCTGGGAAGCCTCTGTGCAGGCCACGAGGTCGTGCGGGGCGCGGACTCGACACCGCCCGCGGGCGTGCAGCTACTGCACCCGCCACGCTCCCGCCCTCCCACATCCCCTGGGTGGGCAGGTGCAGACCTGAAGATCAGCGAGACGTCTCCGTAGCCCGATGCCAGTCCGAGCCCGGAGGGCAGCTCCGGACTGGGCGGGGCAGGGAGAGGAGCCGCCGCGACGGTGGACACGGCCTCTCCGTTCCAGGGCGCTAGGCAGGGGTCCCCATCCTCCCGGACGCGTGACGACGGGCCCCAGGCCTGGTAGGGCGTTAACACCTCGGAGGCGTCCGGACGCACACGCGCCGTGGGTTCTCCGTCACCGCAATCCTCCAGGACTTTAACGCGGGATTTTTTTTTCCCTACTAGTCTGCCATTGGGAAGGGTTTTAGCATCTCACCGAGTTGGGCTCACAGTTCTTAACTCCCGAAATTTTCTGTCGTTTAACTTCATTTGGTTCTCAGCTTTTTGGAATGACTGTGGAATTGTACGGTGGGGTGGGAATGCGGTTCTGGAAAGAAGGTCTTTGAGCGGATATTTCTCTCATTAGAAAATTCCTGCCGGTCCGCAATGCAGAGTCCTAGTCCGCGGAGCCAGAGCGACGTAGAAGATCTGGTATGGGTCCTGAACTGCGAGGGAAATGGTCCTCACTGAAAGAAACACTGTTCTAAACCATTCGTTCCTGGACAGCGGGTGCTCCGTTCACGTCCTGCCCCACCGTGTCCCCAAGCAAAGCTCCTGCC
Organism: Neogale vison; assembly: GCF_020171115.1. NCBI lineage: Eukaryota > Metazoa > Chordata > Mammalia > Carnivora > Mustelidae > Neogale > Neogale vison. The sequence continues at coordinate 46,336,550 of NC_058093.1, forward strand.
ACGTTGCAGGTGTACCTCCAATAAGCAGGTGTGACCAGGGAGCCCTAAGTCCTCTAGCCCCCGTGGACTCACCACCTACCCAAGGCCTCCCTCCACATCCCGCGTCTTTGGGGTCAGAATTCAGGGAAGGGCTCCCTGTCCTCTTACCTTGCTTTGTTATCTGTCCCATTCACATACTGCCTCTGGCGCTCCTGTTTTCTTTCACAGCTGTACCCCGGATGAAGACCCATCCTTTATGTTCTTACCCAATACTTAAGTCCTTGTGTGAGCAACAGGTCCTGAAGACAGAGTGTGACAGGGATGGAGGCCACAGTCACAATCCCTGCCAGGTGAGGCACGGTCAGGCCTCTCAGGCCCTCTCCACCATCTGTTTTGGGAGCTGCCTCCCTGTTCCAGACCTGTGTTCCTCTCCTCCCTGGTACCTCCTCCAGGGATGGATCCTGAGACAGAACAACAGGGGACAGAGTCCATGAGGCCCAGCTCTGAACACAAACATTCATGATGAATATTGAAGAAAGGGATGTTCTGTATAATGCTTCCCAACTACTTTTTGTAAACCAACATTTATTTAAAGACATGAATCTTGTAACTAGAGTAAGTTAAGCTCTTGGTACACAGAAATAGATAATATGTTTCAACTGTTCCTCCTTGTGAGACCATTCATAAGCACTCTGTTAGGGGACCTCCATAGCCAGCTCCAACCAATACTGTCCTTCCCTGTCCAGAAACACTGGAGAAGGAAGTTGTGAGCTTGGGAAATTCACGTCCAAATGAACTTCGTTTATGAATATCCTGCAAGTTACACTTCTGTCCAGTGGCAGTTTGAATGATTGTATAATCACTATAATGGTGAAACCAAATGAGAGAAAATTCAGTATTGGTTCATAAGAAAAAGTTGATGTTTCTGGATTGATAGGAGATACTTGCTCAATCCTGAGATCACATGACTTGTGAGACTTTACTAATAAAATTCATGTTTATGTTGTGTACACCTGTAGAGCACTAGCTGCCAATTCCTAACCCGTCAAGTCTCCATCTGAGATACTGTGTAACCCCTGACAGTCAGCACCGACCCACCATGTAAGGCATGTGACGGAAACCTCACTGGACCCAGGCAGTTCTGTGCAAGCATCAGCTGCAGGTACAGCCTGATCTAGGTCTTGAGCCGTATTCTCCCCACATCATCTCTGACTTCTGCTTCCCTGAGAACTTGGGTCCCCCACAAAACCCCGTGCATAGATGTTTGTGGCAGCTGTATTATAATAGGGAGACACTGGAGTCAGGCAGGATGTCCTTCAGAGGGGAGTGGCGAGCAGACTGACAGGTGCACACCATGGAGTTCGGGCAACACTGAAGGGGGAAAGAAGAACAAACAGGACCCGCACTACATGGAGAATGACTTCTGAGATGGTGTGACTCCATTTACACAACACCTTGAAATGCCATTTTGGAGACAGAGGACACATTTGCTGCAGGGGTTAGCAATGGGGGTAGGTTTGCAGTCAGTGGGAGGAAGATGGTGTGTATAAAAGACCAGCTCAAGGAATCCACATAGTGTGAGTCCTATGGGTGGGTGGGGCAGTGTCTTGAGTGTGGTGGTGGACCCAAAACCTGCACAGATGAAAGTGTTCTCTAAAACAACACACACACCGAGGCCGACACAAAGAAGTATGGGAAATGCGGGAAGCCTGAACAAAGTGGGTGGACAGAATCAGCATCCACATCCTTGCATAACCTTAGTTACACAAGTGTGATCATTGGGAGAAATGGGGCAAACTTCACAAAGGACCTCTCTTATTTCTTACAACTGCATGTGAATATGCAATTATCTCAGGAAAGTCTTTGATTAAAGATGGTGGTATTTACATGGGGCTTCTCTCTTCTGTCCCATCATCATCTGTGTGTCTCTCAACAATACCCCAGATTGACGACTAGCTATAGAGTAGTCTCAGCATCAATAGGCTAATTCCCCCAACTTTATTCTCCTTCAAAGTTGGTTTAGCTGTTCCACTTCTTTTGCCTCTTCGTGTAAATTTTAGGATCATCTTCTCTGCATGTATGGAAACTCTTGCTGCAATTTTGGCAGTAATTGTGTTAAACCTGCGTATCAGTTTGGGGAGCATGAGCCCCTTTGCTGTGCTGACTCCTCCCACCCATGCACAGCAGACCACCCCCCCCCATTTCTTTGCTCCCTAACTCCTGCCACCAGCACCGCACATTTTCCAGCATGGAGGTTCTCAGTTTTGTTAGATCTACACCTAAGTACTTAAAAACTGTTTAGTCCTTTCAAATGGTCATGTCATCTGTAGAAAAGAGTGGCTTTATTTCCTTTTTTCCAGCCCGGATACCCTTCACTTCTTTTCCCGTCTGGAACTTCCAGTTCCATGATGGATGGTGGTGGCAAGAGCTGAACTCCTTGCCTTCTTAGAGACAAACACTCAGGTTTCAGCGAAGTGTGATGCTAACTCCAGGAAATTTATAAATGTGCCTTAGGAAGTTGGAGAAGCTCCCTCAGTTCTTTGCTTCCTGAGAATTATTACCATGAATGACATTAGACTCTGTTAAGCAATTTCCCCACATCTATTGATAGAAGCATGTGACTTTCCTGTTAATATGGTGGATCTCAGTAACTGGTTTTTGAACACTGAACCAGCCTTGTATCCCTGGACTAATCCCCCATGGTCATACTGTGTCATGATTTTTGTATATTGCTGAGTCCTCTTTGCAAATATTAAAGAATTTTTCATGTATATTCATGAGAGAGATGGGCTGTAGTTTTCACTTTGGACCATCTTTAAGGTCACGCTATCAGAATAATACTGAATTAATAACATTACCTGGGAAGTACTCCTCTTTAACTTTCTCCAACCACTTCCTGTTGGTGGACTCCAGACTACCCCCTTTGCCAGCGATTCTGGGCTCAGTCTGTGGCACTGGGGGGGCTGTCCATCCATGCACAGGAAGAAAGAGTCCCTGGGCTGGGACTCCTGCACCCAGCACAGCTGTCCTTCAGGTGTAAAGGGGGAAACAAAGACATTCTGAGGAGAAGGAACACTGAGGGATGTTTCCAGCGGAAACCACCCCTTATGCGTAGTTACAGGAGTTTCCAAAGCAGAGAAGATGTAGCGAGAGGACCGTGAGGAATTCTGAATGAAGGGAGAACTGTGTTGGGGGCGTGAACAGAATAGACCTTCCTTCGTGAGCTGCTCAGATCACATCGGATGGCTGAAGCATGTCTAATGTATGTGGAGGAGGCGGAGCAATCACATTGAGAAAGTAGGGAGGGTCCAAGGAGGTCAACGAAGGTTGACTATTAGCCCGAAGTGGCGAAGCAGCGAAGACAGGTTGTGATTGAGCTACCGTGAAGGAGACCATGCCATACAGAATGGCACTGCCCAAATACCACCTCCTACGCAAGTTGAAATTATTATTATGACTCTATAACTAAATCAAGATGGATCTCTAAAAAATGTAAAGGTTTCCAACCAGAAGGTAAGAGGAAAGAAGCAGAGGAAAGAAATACAAAGGAAAACAGATGTAAGCCCTAACAATTATTTGATAACCTGAATTACTCAAATTGAATTTGTTATTTTAAAATTTGCCCACCCCCCTCAAAAAAGAAATTTCCAGCCCAGATGATTTCACTGGGGAATTTTGCCAAACACATAAAGATTTAACTCTATACACTCTCCTCTGAAAAATAGAAGAAGAGGGAATGTCCCCAAGCCCATTTTATGGTTCCCAGACAGACAAAGATAGCATCAAAAAAATGGAAAGGACATTATGGACCAATTTATCTCTTGAACTTAGGCACAAAAATTCTCCACGAAACCTTAACAGATTGAAACCAGTAATGAATAGAAAATGAAGAACACCCTACTGCCAAATGGAATTTGTTTAAAGGATTCAAGTCTGACTTGATATTCAAGAGTCAGTCACTGCAATCCACCTTAACAGGTAAAGAAGAAGAATCAGTGATCAGAACACCTGCCAGTAGAAAAAACTATTGACAAACCACAATGCTCATTCACTTAAAAACAAAACAAAACAAACCCTGACAAGCAGGGAATAGAGGGGTAGCTGCTTCAACTTGGTAACGGATGTCTGCAAAGAGCCCACGGCTGATGTCACACTGCATAGTGAAAGTGTGATGCTTCCCTTCTAACCCTTATACGAGAGGAGACAGCAAAGATAACCACTGTCCCTGCTCTCGTTCAACAGAGCCTTGGAATCCTGAACAGTACAGTAAGGCAGGAATAAAAAGCATATGAAAGGAAGAAATCAGACTGCCTTTATTCATAGAATACATGACTATGTAGAAAATCCAAAGCAATATACCCAGAAAAGCCCCTAGAACTAATAAATGAGGTCTGTGGGCTTGCAGGTTACAAGGTCAACACACAAAAATCTGCATTTCTGTATACTACCAACAAGAAGAGGAGGCTGAAATTTAAAAATGCAATACTACTTATGATTGCTCCAAAAAAATGTAATAGTTAGGTATGATCCAGCAAAGCATGTATGGGGTCTGTATGATGGAGACCACAGACCACTGGGGAAAGAAGTCAGAGGAAAACATCAACCAGCAGAGAGACCTGCTGTGTCCCTGCATTGGAGAAGTTGGCAGAACAATAATGCCATTCTCAAAATGATCTGTAGGTTTAATGCAGTTCCTGTCAAAACTCCATCAAGATTCTTTGTACACATGAACGGGCTTATTATAAAATTTATAAGGAAACATACAGGCCCTAGAATGGCCACAATTATTTTGAAAAAGAAGAATAAAGAAGGGGAACCAGTCATTCTTGCAATGTTAAGAATTTATCAGGTAGCTACCTTTCTCAAGTCTGCACAGTCCTGGTGGGATGGACAGACACATAGACCATGGAACAGAATAGAGGACCAGAAACAAACTAACGAAAACATCCTCCACTGATGTTTTACAAAGGTGCAAACGTGATTCAGTAAAAGAAGGACAGTTTCTTGCACACTGGTATTGCAGAAACTGGACATCCAAGGGCACACACACACAAATTAACCTTGATGTGACCTTCATACCACATGCAAAACTAACTCAAAATAGATCATGGACCTAAATGTAAATGTAAAACTATACAGCTTTCAGCAAGCAGCTTCCAGCTCCTGGGATAAGGGAAAGAATTCTTGGGGACTTGACATCAAGAGCATGATACAAAGAAGGGGGAACTCAGCAAAAATTAAAGGTTTGTTCCATCAGGGAGGGACCTTACACAAATGGAAAGGCAGACATCAGATGGGAAGAAAAGGTGTACAATTTGACAAAGGACTCGCATAGGCTAGAATATGGAAATAACTCTCAAAACTAAACGTTCATTAAAAATCCACTTAGAAAACAGGAGGCACGGCTGAATGGCTCAGGCAGCTCAGCGCCCAACTCTTGGTGGTTTTGGCTCAGGTCGTGATCTCAGGGTCCTGTGATCAAGCCCTACATTGGGCTTCCCACTAGCTTGGAGTCTGCTTGAGATTCTCTCTCTCCCTCTGCCCCTCCCCCTCACTCTTGCGCTCTCTCTCCCTTTCTCTCTCTCTCTCTCTCTCTCTCAAATAAATAAATCTTAAAGAAAACAGGATAGGGATGTGAATGGACTTCGCTGCAGGGATGGGCAGGCAGCCAGTGAGCACAGGAAGGAGGCTCAACATCATTGTTAGAGGGATGCAGATTAAACTGCAATGGAGTGCCACTGCACACTTTCCAGAAAGGCTGAGGGAGATGTGGTGATGACACCGATGGGGCAAGATGCAGGAACCGTTCACTCACTCACTGCTGACAGGAGCAGAGAACAGCACAGCCTCTCTGCCCAAGGATTGGTGGTTTCCCTTATCATTGAAAGTGACCTGTATCACAACAGTGATGCCGGTGAGCACCTGGTCTCCTGGGCGCTTACCCAGAGACACGAAAACTTGGCTTCATGGAGAAACCTGGAGTGAGTGTTGCCTGCACGGTCATGCCTCACAGCTGGCAGCTGGGAGCACTCCCACCCCGCCTGTCCTTCAGGAGGTGAACGGCTCAGCCCTGGGGCAGAACTCGTGGTGACAACAAAAAAACAGATTGTTGACGCACCACAGCTGGATGGACCCCGAGAGGATGCCTTTGAATGGAAAGAACCAGTATCAAAAGATTGCGGTCAAGTGTGAGTCCTGAGGGGATGGAACATTCCACATGCCCTGAAGGTGCTAGTTCCCAAAGCTACGCAGGTGGTAAACTACAGAGCCACACGTGTGTCCACACACGCATGCGCGCGCGCGCACACACACACACACACACACACACGACTGTATGTATAATGGGTGGGACGACGGGATTCTGTTGTGTGGAGTGTCTTGAAGTCAGTTGTCTGGTCCTGATGCCAAGCTCATCATGTAGGATGGTGTCATGGGGGAAGGCTGGGCAAAGCACACAGAGAACCTTCCTCCATATTTTTCTACAATGTCCTGTAAATCTAATTATTCCAAAAAAGAAAGTTTAAAGCTTTTGTTCTATGGACCAGCAACAAAGGAACAGAGTTATTTTTTTTAAATTTAAGAATTAAAAATGTAAACAGAAAAGTTACCATTTGTCTTAGTTTTAAAAAAAAAAAACAACACCCCAAACTCAAATGTATGCCGAAAAATGTGAAAGATCAATAAGCTGGAAATCATGAAACAGAATTGAGAAGTTGAGGGAGCTGTGAATGAATATAGGCATGTGTCTCTTGCTTTTAGATTAAGAGTCTCAAAATTATAAAGATGACAGTTCTTTCCAGATAGATCTATAGGTTCATTACAATCCCAATTAAAAAAAAAATCCAGCAAATTTTTCTTGTGTTGAAATTAACAAGCTGATTCTCACATTTATATCCCCCAACACCCATTTGCGAAGGGCTAAGAATAACCAAGGCAATCTTGAAACACAAGAACAAGGATGGAGGATTTAATACCAGATGTCAGTATATAAAAAAGCCATAGTAACTACAACAGCACAGCACTGGGGCGGGAGCTGACACACAGACAAATGGAATGGAATGCAGAGTCTGGAAAGAGGAGGATGGGTGGATAGATAGAAATTTGGTTTACAGAAAGGGCGACGTTGCAGCGGGGAAGACATGTCATATCAAGACACGATAGGTGCAGGTCAATTTGCTATCCACACAGAAAAGGATAAACTTTAACCCATACCACATACCCCTAAAAAAAAAAAAAGTCAGTTTCAGATGGATTATAAATCTAAACATGAAAGATAAAACAATAAAGCTTCTAGAATTAAATAGAATGTCTTTATGGCTTGGAATAGACAAGCCCTTCTTTTTTTTTTTTAAAGATTTTATTTATTTATTTGACAGAGAGAGAGATCCCAAGAAGGCGGGGGGGGGTGCAGGCTCCCCGCTGAGCGAGAGCTTGATGTGGTGCTCAATCCCAGGACCCTGAGATCATGACTCAAGCTAAAGGCAGAGGCTTAACCCCTGAGCCACCCAGGTGGTGCCCCTAGATAAGCCCTCCTTTTAAATGGAAAATAAACCAAATATAATGGGAGAAAGTGGACAGACTAGATGTCAGCATCAAGCAGTGCTCCTCATTGGAAGACACCCTTATGGGAGAGAAAAGGCAAGCCCAGGAACTAGGATATTTTTGCAGTAAATGCAACACAGAGGCATGCAAAAATACCCACCTGGGGGCACCTGGGTGGCTCAGTGGGTTAAGCCTCTGCCTTCCACTCAGGTCATGTTCTCAGGGTCCTGGGATTGAGCCCCGCATCAGGCTCTCTGCTCAGCAGGGAGCCTGCTTCCCCCTCTCCCTCTGCCTGCCTCTCTGCCTACTTGTGCTGTCTGTCAAATAAATAAATAAATAAAACCTTTTTTTTTTAAATGCCCATTAAAAAATATTAAAAAGAAACAGCAACTAGATCTGAGACTAGGGGACGCGGTGGTGATGGGCGCTTGAGAAGGCAAACACCCAGGACAGCAGACCCTAATGTCACTGGGGCACTCAGCATTTGTCCCTGGGGAGACTACAAGGACACCAAATGTCGGAGCGGCTCTGGGCTGCTGGGACCCTCACACACTGCTTGTGGGGGAGAAAAACCGGTGTACCTGCCCTGGAAAACAGTTTGGCATTTCCTACTAAAACTGCCCAAACACATACCTCCTATGGCAGCAATTACTGGTGTTGCTTCCGTGAACCTCAGTCCACCCAAGCACACAGCTAGCAGTAGCGAATGTGCGTTAGTGAAAACAAATGAGTCTGAGTGTTTACTGCGACACTAACCGTAGTGATGATAGGGTCCGTCTCTAACACGGTCTGCACAGTCAATGCATAGCACACTGTGATACATCGACACGGTGCAATATTATACACCATATGCGTGAATCGTTGCTACATGCAGAACCATGAAGGAGTCACTCAAGCATCACACCGAATGAAAGAAACATAAATGCATCTTCACAACGGCATCCATAAAGACCTCAAAATATACCCAAAGTGACCACTGACCTTTGGGAAAACAAAAGCAGATAAAGGCTTATGATTTCTGTGTGGTTCTATAGTTTGCCAAGTTTCATTTGTAGATTTACTTTAAAAAAGCGGAATGTGCAATAAAAGATAGCATTTTATCATCCTACCAATCATATTTCCAAAAGTTTTGGTTGTCCTATTATGAAGACTGACCTAGCCCAAGAGCTTTTTTCAAGGCGGCCTTAAATTCTTTGTTCCGAAGACAGTAGATCAGTGGGTTGATGATTGGGGTGAGGACAGTGTAGACAGCAGAAATTAGCTTGTTGGAGCTCCGGGAATCAATGGCCTGGGGCCGGACGTACATGAAGATCATGGCCATATAGAAGATGGTGACCACGGTGAGGTGGGAGGCACAAGTGGAGAAGGCCTTCCAGCGGCCAGTGGCAGAAGGAATGCGCAGGACAGCCATGGAGATGTGCCCGTAGGAGAGCACGGTGGCCACGAGGGGAAATACCAGGATGATGAAGGCCAAGATGAAGTCCACCAGCTCTGCTGTAGAGAAGTCTGTGCAGGCCAGTTTGAGGATGGGGGAAATGTCACAGAAGAAGTGGTTCAGGACGTTGGAGCCACAGAATGTGGCACTGGAGATGAAGTACACCTTGATGGCAGAGATGGAGAAGCCGCTCACAAAGGAGAAGACCACCAGCTGCACGCAGAGCCCCCAGGTCATGATGACCTGGTAGCGCAGGGGGTGGCAGATGGCCACGTAGCGATCGTAGGCCATGGAGGCCAGGAGCACGCACTCAGTGCACACCAAGGAGCTGAAGAAATACAGCTGGGTCATGCAGCCAATAAACGAGATGTGTTTCTGCTGCAGGAGGAAACCACCCAGCATCTTGGGGATGATGTCAGAGACGTACCAGATTTCCAGGAAAGACATGGAGCCCAGAAAGTAGTACATGGGCCTGTGGAGGGAGGAACTGGTCTGGACGGTGAGGATGATGGCCAAGTTCTCCACCAGCACGAAGAGGTAGGTGAGCAGGAAGAGGAGGAAGAGCACGTACTGCAGCCAAGGGGCCGTGGGGAAGCCCAGTAGGATGAACGCGCTGACCTTGGTGACATTCTCTCCCCTCATCCTTGTCTGCTAGGAGCCTGCAAAACACTGTCATTCCACAGTGAGGGAATGTGGGGCCTCAGGGGAGAAGACTGAGCTCACCTTGGCCCCACAAGCAGTGTCACTTCTGTGGTTATGTCTTCAAGTAGGAAAACCCAAAGCTGTAATCCAGCCAGAGCCAGGGAGAGGGGTGTGCCCAGGGGCAGCTGCGTACGGCTGAGACAAGGGCCTGCCTGCCTGGCTCTTTGGGAGGGAGAGCCAGGAGCAAGGGTGGGTTCATTTGTTCTCTCTGGTATGGGGTCTTGTCTTACAGGCAAAAGCATGCCTTCCCTGGCCATCGCCGGCATCCACTCCCACCAGCACCTCCATCCTGATGGATTTTGTTTTCCTATGTCTCAGAGACGGCCAAGGCTACTGTTTGATCTCTGGACCTCGCTCCACGGCTTGGAACGATCTCCATGGATGGAACCAAATGCAGTCACGCCCACTTCTCCCCCAGAGGAGTGAACTGCTGCAAGTGAGGGAGGGGTCCCGGGTCTCTGGATGTGCCCTGACCTCCCTCACCCCATGCCGCACACTCACGTGCACACTCATGCAACACTACATGAAACACTAGCCACATGGGTGCACACACACCTCTATTCACACCCATGTGTGCACACAGGCCATATTGTGTGCATACACTACTAAACACACATGTGCACACACAATACACAACTATGCACACACACCAGTATACACAAACCACTATACACAGTGTGTGCACACACACCACGATGCACTCATGGACATTGCTCGTGCTCCTGCACGAACAGGAGCTGTGGCCAGCCTGTGGGAGGACACCCACTGAGAGCATGGGGATGGCGTCCAGGCAGCAGACAGAGGGCCAGGAGCCCCAGGGCAGGTGCAGGACCAGGACTCAGAGCCCTGAGCCCTGGGTGAGTCTCACATAGGGACCCTCTGGGTAGACACCTGCAGAGCAGGGCCCCTGGCGATTCCCTGAGCCATGACAGATCTGGAAGTTTCCTCCAAGTCAGTGCAGTGGATACTGAGCAGAACAGAAGGAATTCAGCGAGAAGCTGGGGCCACCAGCCAACCAGGGCAGAGTCCCAATGTGGATAGGAGCGGGGAGGTGTACGGAGAAGGCTCAAGGGGAGGAGACCAGACCCACAGGAGAGGCTGTGGTCCTGGGCCCCTGCTAACTTGGGGGACAGTCTCTGATGGGGCATCTAGGTTACCTGGCAGGTGCAGGGCGTGTCCTGGGCCGTCTGCTCAGAGCTGCGGGTGGGGGCACTTGTGCTAAGGTGGTGGGATGAGAAGAGGGCATCGGGGCAGACCCACCAGGAGGCCACAAGAGGGCTGAACAGCTCACAGCCTACAGAACTGCCAGCACAATGAAGGCCCGAAGAGGCCACAGGCCAGAGAAGGTGGGAGAGCCCTGTGGGGACATTCTGGTTTGCACAGGATGACAGCATTGGCCGGGAACCTGCATGCCCAGCAGAGGCCAGCGTTATGAGCCTTCGGAGAAGCTGCTGAGTCTCTGGGGGACGGGGTAATGCCAACACCCCCAACCCATGGGTATCACCTGGCCTCTGTCTCCAGCCACACTGTCTTGCCAGGCTCCAACGAGAGTGACTCCTCATAAGCTCCCATCCCCTTCTCACTGGCCTCTTTCTCTTTTCTTTGAGGCCCATGTTTGATCACGCACTGGGGTCCGCGTGAGAGATGAGGCTGTTGTGTTGACACTCACGTCTCTGCTGGGGAGGCGAGTAGACCCGGACATGGAGTGACAAGGCAGTAAAGCTGCGGGCAGGGTTCAGGACCCGCACCCTGAAATATGGCACCTTGGCCTGAGAGGGAGTTGGAGAAACTGGCAGAAGCAGGAAGGTCGCCGCTCTGACCCCACCTCCCCTGCAGCAGGTCACCCCCCTTGGGGAGAGGGGCCCTCCCTCCCCCCAGAGCCCCAACCTCTGAAGACAAAGGATCTGGGCACCTTGCTCAGCAGCCCAGGTCCCACACCTGCACTTACTCCCCCTGCGGCTCCCCCATCCGCCCTTCACCAAATCTCACAGGAAAACGCTCGCTCAGCAGGCTCAGCATACCTTCCGTTCCTGGGAAAGGGCCCTGAGGTCTACAGTCAGCACAGCGACAAGCTTCCTCCTATTAACCGGACTGAGGCTATATTCTTCAGGCCCAGCCAGGGCTGGGAGGGTGGAGGAGGACTGGCCTCCCTGCATCTTTAAGTGGGGGGCCAGGGGGAGCCAGGCCTCTCGGAGCAGGCCCTGCTCACCCTGAGGTCTCAGCATGGCGATGAGGAGGACCCTGGGAAACCAGGGAATGGTGTTTCTGTCAGAGGGAACAGCAGGTGCAAAAACCAGATGGTGAACGTGGCCAGTTCACAGACAGGAGGAAGGCCGCTGGGCTGGCAGCAGGTGCTGAGCCTGAGGCTCGGGTTTCTGGCCCAGGATACCCGCTCTTTGTCAGGTAGGAAGAGCAGGAGAGGGCCACACAGGGGCCACATCGTTGGGGATCTCCTGGGAATATATGGGGTGCTGGCTGGATATCCTGGTGACTACACAAATCTGAAGTTGAGTGATAAGGGCTGGGCTGACAAAGAAATTTCTGGAAAGGAATTGTTCCGGGGTGCAGCTATGCCCTGGGGGAGACATGTCTGTCCTCCCATGTCAGCATGGGGCCAGGTCTGCCCCCACGGCCAGCACAGCAGACTCAGCTTTAAAGTCCCAGCTTGAGGTTCCGAACTGAGGACCAACTTCAGAAGACTTACTGTCTGCTCTAGGATTCCACCAAACCTACCGTGTCCTTTATAGAAAGAGCAGGGAAGACAGCTGCCAGGAGAGGGCCCCCAGCATCCTGTCCTGAAGGCCTCCTCTCTGCATGCTGGCTGGGCACCCCATGCCTGTTGCCCAGCCAGGCAGCCCCAGGGCCTGCAGCCCAGAAGGAGGGCTCCTGAGCTCCTCGAAGCCAGCAGTCTCCCCAACCCCCAGGGGGGCCTGGCGGAGCTCCGAGACTCTGACCCTCATCCCTGCACAGCGAGGCGCCCGAGAGTTTTTGCTGATCACTTGGAGTTGTAACTGATCACTAGTGAGTTGGCTAATTCACACCAGATCGATCAGTTATATAAAAGACTGTGTTTATTTACAAATTCAAGACCCTTTAAAGCATGCTCTCCCTCTTCTGTACTTTGGACAACGGCTGCATTTTCTTGTTAAATAAACTTTCATCTTGGAATAATTTTAGACGTCAAGACAAGTTGTGAAGAGAGCATGGAGGTCCTGCCGACCTTCCCCCAGTGGCTGCGAGGCCGCGTCTCACACGGGGAGCACACGCTTATCAGACTGCTGAGACTGACTTGGAGCATCCCTGCCTGCTAGACCCCAGCCCCCACTTGGATTTCATCTCCTTTTCCCTCGTCCTCCTCCTGTTCCAGGCCCGTGATGCTTGGACAATGGCTGCACAGGGTCAGCAAGGCCAGGTGGGGCAGGCGAGGGGATCCTGGGTTCTCTCCTCGTGGGCCCCCTCTCTGCGGTTCTGGTGACAGAAGGCTTTCACCCTGCGGCCTCTCGGGAAGATGGCAAAGAGCACGGGGCCGATTTGCCTGTCCCAAAGGGCTCTCCTGGGGGCAAGGGTCCTCAGCTCTGCACAGTCTGTGTGATGGGGCTGTGGGCCGCTGCGTGTGACGTTAGAACGAGGCCCCACAGGATCTGCAGCCGGGCGTTCGCCGAGGTTGCCCTAGGTTTGAGGACCGTTTGCAGAGCACCCGCGAGCCACCATGCAGAGGGGTCCTGCTCAGCCCCTGCCCTGGATCAGGTGTGTGGATATCTGTGGCAGGGGGTGGTGTGTGCACACACTTGTGCATGCACACACATGTACACACACACACACAGCCATCATGCTCTAAAAATCACAGCAAAATGAGCCGGGCATCAGCATGGACAGCGTTGGGTCCTACCTGCAGGTTCCAGAAGCCTCACTGTGAATGCCTGCACCTGCGTGCTGGGGAAGGGGTGGCTTCTCCCCTCGCCCAGTGACTCACAGGCTAGCCATGGTGACCGGCCGTGGCTCGAACACACTCTGGAGAAGCAAGCTGCCTGAGCAGCTGGGGGGAATGGTCGTGGTCTTTTCTGCTGGAGCCCAGGGACTCCAGGGTCCAATTACCCCCGCCACGCCGACAATGTTATCTATACCGCCAATTAGCTGGGTCCCCATGCCTCTGGGGCTGTCTGCCCCCCCACACACACCCCAGGCTGAGGGCCCCTGGGTAAATGTGTGGACGCATGCCCCATGGCCCCTGTTCAGCTGCATCTGCAAATACTTTGCTGGTGATGTTCTGCTTTCCTGACCTGCAGAGCCACTGTCCCTGGGTCATCCCTGGGTCTCATACTCAGAGAGACTCCGGCTCATGTGTCTGCACGGAGAGGAGCCTGTGCTCTGCGAGAGGGTGGTGGGAGGGGGAGAGTAGGCTGCCACTGCAGTGGGAGGGGTGGGGGCCAGAGCCACTGGCTGGCCGTGCTGTCCCCGTCCCTGGGTGAGCCCCACCACTGTCACAGAGGCCAGCAGAACACGAGACAGGTCTCAGCCCCCAGCTCAAACCTCTGCCCACCCACACACGCCAGGGAAGGACTTGTCAGATGGGGACACCCTGTGCCTCACTTCTGACCTGCCCATCCTTTCTGCTCTAATCCCACCCAGTCCCCGCTCCTCTGACCATCCTGCCCCATGCCCCCCGCTGCCCAGGACAGGCCTGACCGCCACCCCCTACCCCCAGCTTCCCAGTTACCTGCACACTGCCTCTGTTTGCAGTGTTCTTTCAGATATGAACCCAAAATTCCTGATCCATTAACCCAAACACCCCAAATCCCAAATGCTATCACTGTCCTGAGCCCTGGGGAGGCCCCTTGCTCCCCTGGCCTGAGTGTGAGTGCTTGGGCCCTGGACCCCAGTCCTGCTCATGTTGTAGGATTTCCCTGTAATGCGGGGCTTCCAGATGGTCCCCACATCAGTGTGGCCCCAAGCAAATGTCCGCTTCTCTCCAGACGAGCTCCCCGTCCTCTGCCCTCCTTCAGAAGCTCTTTTTTCCATTTGGTCCCCTGGAATCTGGAAGCCCTCGTGGAGCCCCCCAGAAGGTTCTTGAAGAGTCTGCAGACCACACCACAGCACCCAACCATCCAAGCGGTATCACCCCTCCCAGAGAGCTCCAGGGACCTCCACCACAGCTTCCCTGCCTCACCAGCTCCACCATCCCCACCCTTGCGCGTGGTCTGTTTGCTGCTTGCCACAGCCCAGGGGCTCGTAGCATTGCCCCCACCTGCCCCGTGAGTGTCTCCCCATGAGCCCAGGGCACCAGCCTCCCCAGCTTCTTTGAGCTCTCCGTGCACTGTGCAGCCCCTACCTCTGGCCTTGGTAACCCGGGGCTGCCCAGCACACCTGGGCCCTGTCCATCCTCCACCTTTAACAGCCCTGCTCCTGTTTCCAGCTCCACTGGGCCCCCTGAAGCCCCTCCCTCTGCCCCCATCGTGGGCTGCTCACCCTCCTCCCTCTGGCTGTGGAACTCCAGTTACCCCCAGTGTGGCCACACCTGCCTTGCCTCTCTGGGCACTGAGGACTGCCACAGGTGGCGAGTCTCCATCCACTGTCCCTCCAACATGGATCTCAGGCCTGATGCAGGCAGGTGGGCAGCTGGGAACAGACTAGGCTGCTGAACCAACAAAGAAGCAAGCAAGATGGAGAGCAGCATGGCCACCTGTGAAACGGGCTCCAGGACGCAGGCTCGGCCCCCCGTTGTTATGAACACGATGACTTACAGAATTCCTAATAACGACCAGCAAATGACAAAGGACCTATGTGCATCATTACCCTCATGGGGCGTCAGGAGGGGTGGCAGCTATAGACCCTTGTGGGGAATAGCAAGGGGGCGCAGGGCTTAAGCACCCCCCCACCCCCCGTCAGAGAGAAGTATTCTGTGCCCAAGCAGCCCCCAGGCCCTGGGGTTGTCCGCTGGTCTCCACGGCCCCCTCCATTCCCCATGTGTCCCCAAACCCTGCCCTGTTGTGGGGGTGTCTGCCCTCATGTTTTCTTAATCACTCCCAGTTGTCCAACAGACTGGCTTTTGAACTCGGGAGACTATCAGAGTCATCTGGAGGGCTGTCTAATGTTTTAAGGGTCTGAGCACATGCTGAGCTGAATCCCGAGGTTCTGACCTGGGGGTCCCCAGGTTGGGCCCTGGTATGCCCGCCCCCATAGAACACTCATTCGAAGGGTGCTAGGTCCTAGTCATGACCTTTGGGCAGGGCTCCCTGAAGGAGGAGGTTGGGGTCTTGAGAGAGCTCCAGAATGTTCCCCGCAGACAAGAAGGTCTTTTTTGTACCTCGGAGCATTAACTTGACAAATGTTTGTGGACTGCCCACCAGGCACTGGGCTGAGCTGTGAGGGTTCCTAGATGCAGTCCCTGCCTACCTGGGCATCTGCGATTTTTACAGGTCACCCAAGATCATGTCTTATTCTTTGAGCAGCTGATGGGTGAGGGGTAAGTGCTTATGCACTGGTGGCCAGCCCAGGATGTGGCTTGCATGGGCCCACAGGGGGACACTTGGAGACACTTGGGGCTCATTTCACCAGGTAGTTTAAGAGTTAACTCTTTAAAATATTGCAATTATTTAGGAGTTTAATATTTCAGATGACCTAGTGTATTTTGTTCTTTCTTGAAATGTGCAGAGCAATTTTACGGATGAGAAAAAACCACGAGTTCCACTTTGCTCAGATACAAAATGAAGACACTAGAGGCCTAAGTAGACCACCACCTATGATACTGACGTCCTCCATGAGCTGGGAGAAACATAGAGGTGGGAATAATCTTTACAATGATGGAAGGAATTTTCATTATTACAAATTAAATGGCCCCATCAGAGAGGATATGTATTTTCAGATTATGTTCTAGAAGAGTAGAATGCCAAGGCATGCCCTCCTACACTGGAACTTGACCAAAGCCCAGAGCCTTTTTCAAGGCGGCCTTAAATTCTTTGTTCCGAAGACAGTAGATCAGTGGGTTGATGATTGGGGTGAGGACGGTGTACAGAACAGAAATGAGTTTGTTGGAGCTCCGGGAATCAATGGCCTGGGGCCGGACATACATGAAAAGCAAGGCCGTATAGAAGATGGTGACCACGGTGAGGTGGGAGGCACAAGTGGAGAAGGCCTTCCAGCGGCCAGTGGCAGAAGGAATGCGCAGGACAGCCATGGAGATGTGCCCGTAGGAGAGCACGGTGGCCACGAGGGGAAATACCAGGATGATGAAGGCCAAGATGAAGTCCACCAGCTCTGCTGTAGAGAAGTCTGTGCAGGCCAGTTTGAGGATGGGGGAAATGTCACAGAAGAAGTGGTTCAGGACGTTGGAGCCACAGAATGTGGCACTGGAGATGAAGTACACCTTGATGGCAGAGATGGAGAAGCCGCTCACAAAGGAGAAGACCACCAGCTGCACGCAGAGCCCCCAGGTCATGATGACCTGGTAGCGCAGGGGGTGGCAGATGGCCACGTAGCGATCGTAGGCCATGGAGGCCAGGAGCACGCACTCAGTGCACACCAAGGAGCTGAAGAAATACAGCTGGGTCATGCAGCCAATAAACGAGATGTGTTTCTGCTGCAGGAGGAAACCACCCAGCATCTTGGGGATGATGTCAGAGACGTACCAGATTTCCAGGGAAGACATAATGCCCAGAAAGTAGTACATGGGCCTATGGAGGGAGGAACTTGTCTGGACGGTGAGGATGATGGCCAAGTTCTCCACCAGCACGAAGAGGTAGGTGAGCAGGAAGAGGAGGAAGAGCACGTACTGCAGCCAAGGGGCCGTGGGGAAGCCCAGTAGGATGAACGCGCTGACCTTGGTGACATTCTCTCCCCTCATCCTTGTCTGCTAGGAGCCTGCAAAACACCGTCATTCCAGAGTGAGGGGCTGTGGGGCCTTGGGGGAGAAGGCCAAGCTCACCCTGCAGGAGAGTTTTGACCCAGAGATTGGATGCTTGACTCCATGAGCAGCAGAGGGAGCAGAAACTGTCCCAAGTGAAGCTTTTCCCATCAGGAGTTTCCTAGTGTCTGTGGCAGGTCACGCTAAGAATAGGGGCTCTGGGAATGCCTGCCACATCTTCCCCAACATATCCCATGATGATCCTATTTTCCTACAGGCTGGAGGTCTCCTAAGATTCTAAAGACAATAAGTTCTGCAGCCAGCCTTGATTGGGCCTTTTGGTGGTCATCTGGCAAGCTCTTTCTAAATCAGTGGATACAGACTTTTCTGCCTGGTTTCAGAGTTGATTTTGTAAGAGGAAGGGACAGCAGCGGGGCTCATGGGGGTGGAATATGGTGTCCTACTTTAGGCAGACCCTGGACCCAGACACACTCACAAGGCTGGGGTTTTTGGGAGCAGTAGCAATCTCCCAGGCCAAGGGGGAAGAGTGGTCAGATACCTATCTTTGTGCCATCTCAAAACCCCTGAAAATATGACAAAGGAGTAAAATGATAAAAACCCAGGGGCGCCTGGGTGGCTCAGCTGGTTAAGTGTCTGCCTTCAGTTCAGGTCGTGATCCTGGGGTCCTGGGACTGAGTCTGGAGTCTGGTATGTATGGGGTTCCCCACAGAGCCGGCTCCTTCCTCAGACCCCTCCTCTGCTTGTGCGTGCTCGACCTATCCCTCTCTCTCAAATAAATTTTAAAAAAATCTTTAAAAAAAGATAAAAAGCCATAACATCAAAATATCAAAAGAGACCAGGAAGGGGGAATATCAGCAAGGGAAGGACTTTGAACCAATTCTGGGGGAAAGAAAGCAGATGGCAGAAAGGTGGCTGGGGCAACAAGATCAGAGAGGTCTGCCATCAAAAAGGGGAATTGCAGACCAATATCCCTGATGAACGCAGATGCCAAAATATTCAACAAGATCCTAGCCAAGAGGATCCAATGGTATATTAAAAGGATTATTCACCAAGACCAGGTGCACTGAGCCGGGCACCAAGCATGATTGCCAATACACAAGACGAGCTCCATGAACCCAAAGGGCAGTGAACGGGATGTGAAGCATGGGAAAAAAAGAGTTGCAGATGATGTGACTGAGCCAAAGCTGCCAAAGGAGATATGGTACCAGCACACAGTTGCTCCCTCTTCCCTCTTCTTCTAGTCCTCAAGTCCCAGAGAACTTTCCTAGAAAATACAAAAATAGAGGGAAACCCTCATGATGAAGGAAGCTAGGGAGGACAGTGGGCCATGTACCCAGCACCCGTAGGATGTCACTAGAATTCTGGACGTGGAAGAGAAGAAATACTAATGAATCCAACCTACCCGCAATCGTGCAGGAGTGCTGTGGCTCAGGGGACACAAGGTGGGAATTTGACCCAAGTTCTCCAACTAGGAGAGCCCAGTGGAGGAAGCTGTATGACTCATGGAGAACTGTTTGTCACTGCAAATAAGTGGGACTTACAGGGGTGCTGGTGGCTGGCCCCAGGCTCAGGAGGTTGTAAAGGGGTAGGTTGCCAGCAACTCAAGGTCCCAAAGGAGACCAATATTGGAGCTTCAAGGAAAAAATGCTAAAGGCATCTAGACAGAATAAAATATATTTTATAAAATGGAATATCAGTGGAATTAGCTTTACTTTTCACAAATCTTTAGGGCCCAGAAAACAACAGAGAAACCTTTACACACTTCTGGGATGGACAGCTGGCCGATCCAGTAGAGGGAGGAAGGCTGTGGGCAAGAATACAGTGTCCAGACCCATTGCATGAGATGCTTTCCACACAACCTGTTCTGAACCTGGGGCTGATCAACGCTTCCTCCATGGGAAACTCAAACATCACAGCCATTAGTTTCAGAAGGGAAAGTCCCAGCGCAGGCTATCAGCACACAGAGAGGAATGAGGAGGGAAAGTGAACACAACCAACACAGCAATTCTCCAACTGTTGTCACTAGACTTACAGAACAAAATGGGAATGTCAGTCCTTGTGGCTCAAGAAGATAGATAATGCAAAATAATAATAATGAGAATTCAATGGGAAAAAAAGGAGACAGAAATTGGGTTTGGAGACAGAAACTGGGTTTACAGACATCAGGGAAAACCTGGGACATGCAATGATTATAATGAGGAAAATCTGTGTCTGTTGCCTCATTTCTCAGAGGAGGACATCAAAGGGTTATGTCTTGTTCTTGGAGTTTATAATGAGAGTGACATCAATTCTTAACATTTTTTAAGTAAACAATAGTACCCAAAAGGACATGGACCCTATAAAGCCTGAAAGGACAACTCTAGAATGTAGAAGTAAGGGAAACATCAAGAGAGTATGTAAATAAGGTGGGACAGTCACAGGAAAAGAAATGCTTTAGCCACAACAATAAATGTAAACAGAATAAAATTTGGCAAAAGGAGAAGACTCTCAGCGTGTGAGAGAGATCTACGACAGTATGTGTCATTACAGAATATGTGTCATTACAGAATATGTGTGGTCTGCGGGATGAAACGCTCGGGGAGGGTGATGTTACAGGCTTAGCTGGGTGTGTCAGACACACAACAAGAAAGCCTGATTTCAGAATTAATGTTGTATCAGGTAACACTCAAGGCCTCAGATGGTCAGTCTACTTTATGAACCTTCTGGTCCCTGGCACGACCACCACCCAGTCCACAGTGGCTTTGCTGTGAAGAGAAGCAGCCAGAACGAAGGAGGCCACAGATGGGCATGCATCGCTCGGGCCGTGACAAACCCCCATGGCAAGAATGGGTGAGGATGTGGAGTGTCAGAGTAACAGGACTTACAGGTTGATTCGAGGGCTATTAACTCAGTACCTTGAAAAAAGGGAAGTGCCCACAGAAAATCTGGAAAAAATTCTCTGCCACAGCATAAAAAGTCCACCAGATTTCCAAAGTGGACATCACAGATCCCCCAATTTCTTAAAAGCGATGGAACAAAAAAATCTAAACCAGTTAACATCAGACTAAACACAACAGCTAAGCATGTAGAAAAGAAGACAGCTTCTGCTAATGAGTTCCCATGTCTGCGAGGAAATCAGAACCACAGTCACAGACTGAGTAGGACGTGACACAGCAACACTTACGTGTGACTTGGCCAGACAGGTGTCGGTGTGCGGGTCTGTGCTTCTAATGGCTTTTACTGTTTAGCCAGAAAGGAGGGAAAAAAATAAATAAGTATTCCATTCAAAAAAGGTAGAAAATGGGGGCACCTGGGTGGCTCAGTGGGTTAAACCTTTGCCTTCAGCTCATGTTATGATCTAAGGGTCCTGGGATCAAGTCCCACATAGGGCTCTCTGGTCAGTGGAGAGTCTGCTTCCCCCTCTCTCTCTGCCTGCTGCTCTGCCTACTTGTGATCTCTCTTTCTGTCAAATAAATAAATAAAAATTTTATAAAATGTCAGAAAATGTATTAAGCCAATCTGAGGACAAACAGAGGAAAGAAAAGGGAAAATATATATTTTAATTAGGTAAAAGAATAGGATTTGCCTCTATTTGATCAATTTGCCTCTATGGATCAATAGAGGAAACAATGGGCTTAGAGGAAGCCTCGGAGTGGGGAGCAGTAACACAGACAAAGCCCAGCTGGTCCAACAAACGTGAAAATAGGGAGCATGCAGGCATCATTTTAATGATGAAAGAAGGTACCTGCTACAGACAGAGATTCACCAAGGGATAGAAGAAAGCTCAGCAGCATCTATAAAGTACCTACTATGTGTCATTGAGTGGCCGTCCTGCAGTGTCACTATCCATGAGCGTCCCCGTGTCCCGAAAGCAGCTGTAGAATGCAAAGCTTAGGGTCTGGGGCAAAGGGATGACTTTCTGAGAGACTGACAAGTAGAAACCCAAAGCCCAGCATCATCACGATAGAAATCTGGGGATTGCTGGAGTCTTTGCAGAGGAACCCAGATGCTTCTTCCCCCGCCCGTACCTCCCATTCCCCAGGGTTGGCTTCCCCGTTGCAGGGAAGGTGAAGTGCATCTCAGTGCAGATTCCTAACAGCACAGAAACCCGCAGGCACTGCACAAAAGGAAAGCTACATGCCGACCTCCCAGCTTGTTTTGCTAGCAAATAGGGCAATATATTAAAAAGGCACCTGTAACCCACCATCTTGATCTATTTCAGGGCTGCACAGAGAGCTCACAATTAGCAAATCCATTCGAATGATCACAGTGACAGCCTAGCTGATGCTGAAAAGCTTTGACTGAAAACTATGCCAATGTTTTATACCTTTTTCACCTGGGAGAAATGGCTTAGATAAATAAACACTGCCTCAGCCCACAGCCTACAGCATCCCCAGAGCCGAATACGAGTGTCCCTCCCATTCTTCTGAGATCAGTACAGAGACAGGTCCTTGTGAAAACATGCTGGGACCCACTACATAGGGGGTAAAGAAATAGACCAAATTCTCTCCAACATTCGTTGTTTCTTACCTTGTTAATTTTTGCCATTCTAACTGGTATAATGTGGAACCCTCTTACACTGTTGATGGGAATGCAAGCTAGAGCAGCCACTTTGGAAAACAGTATGGAGGTTCCTCAAAAAGTTAAAAATAGAGCTACCGTATGACCCTGCAATTGCACTACTGGGTATTTACCCTGAAGATACAGATGTAGAGACAAGAAGGGGCACATGCACCCCAATGTTCATAGCAACAACAACCACAACCCCCGAACTGTGGAAGGAACCAAGATGCCCTTCAACAGACAAATGGATAAAAAAGATGTGGTCCATATATACAATAGAATATTATGCCTCCATCAGAAAGGATGAATACCCAACTTTTGTATCAACATGGATGGGACTGGAGGAGATTATGTTGAGTGAAATAAGTCAAGCAGAGAAAGTCAATTATCATATGGTTTCACTTACTTGTGGAACATAAGGAATAACACGGAGGAGAAGGAGAAGGAGAGAAGGGAGTTGGGGGAAATCAGAGGGGGAGACAAACCATGAGAGACCGTGGACTCTGGGAAACAAACTAAGGGTTTTGGAGTGGAGGGATGGGGGCTTAGGTGAGACTGGTGTTGGGTATTAAGGAGGGCATGGATTGCATGGAGCACTGGGTGTTATATGTAATCAATGACTCATAGATCACTGCATCAAAAACTAATGATGTACTGTATGGTGAAAAAAAATAACATAATAATAAAAATAAATATACAGGGACGCCTGGGTGGCGCAGTTGGTTAAACGACTGCCTCCGGCTCAGGGCGTGATCCTGGAGTCCCGGGATCGAGTCCCACATCAGGCTCCCAGCTCCATGGGGAGTCTGCTTCGCTCTCTGACCTTCTCCTCGCTCATTCTCTCTCTCACTGTCTCTCTCTCTCTCAAATAAATAAAAAAAAATAAAATCTTAAAAAAAAATAAATAAATATACAAAATTGTCCTTGTTTCCACATAACCTGGCTTTTAATCTAGAAAGCCCAGAACATTATTACAATTGATTAAGGGATCTCAAAGTGAGTATTAAAAACATGCAGTCATCTCGTATACCAGCAATTATGAATAAGAATGCTCCATGATGAAAAAACATAATATTGCAAGATCAATATCGCCAAACTGATTTCAAAAATTCACTCAATTATTGTTGAAATCTCATCAAAACTTATTTTTCTTAAAAACATGAAGAAATAATTCTTAAAACCATCTGAAAATGTGAACACATAGGAAAAGCCATGAACATGCAGAAAAAAAGGGAGACTAATGAAAGGGACTTCCTATGCTGGATCGAGCCTAAAAACAAAGATGCTGCTTTAATGAAAGAAATATTAAGAGCAGTGACCCATACAGAAACACAATAGAGGAACAATAAGAAAGCACTAAAAACGCAGCTGAAGGTATCCAGGCATGTAATCAGCAAGGTAAGGGTGGATGGCTTAGTAAGTGAGGCTGAGGTGCTGGACTCCTTATCTGCCCAGAAACACAGCAGGACCTCTTCTCCCCGTTACATCAGGAGCTGAGCTACTGACGGCTGCCGCATCGGGGGCGTGACTGCCGGTCCTACAGCCCCGGGCTCCCTTCCCATGGACATAGGGGACGCGAGCACAGACTGGCCCCCGCAGGCGGTGTTCACTTACAGGGGACCCACTAGTTAGAACTCAATCCAAGATGATTACTGACATTTCAGACGTACATCAGGAGTTGGGGGAGAGTCTACTGTGGGCGCAATGAGAATCTGAGCGACATCTGTACCATCGGGTCCCAGACACCACTGTGCTACCGTGTTCCCACTCTGTCCTTCACTTTCTTTCAGAAATCTGGACGCTTTCACTGTAACGATCATTTGGAAAACCAGAACATTCTTGTTGAAGCACAGATTTCTGGCTTCTCTTGAACAGCTGGGAGGTCGGGGGCAATGTGGCCCCTCCTTGCTGCACACCTACCACGTACAAGACCCTCTGCACTGTGGGCAGCACCTGCCAGCCCCTCAGCTGCTGGCCCAGCTGCGGAGCTGCTGCTGCTCGCCCCACTTTCCAGGCACTCTTCTCTCCTTCGAGCTGGCTCTGCTGGGGCTTTGCACCTCTTAGAGGAGAAAAGAAGTCTCCTCTCTCACATAAATGCTCACCTGCAGCCATGGTCTGGTCCCTGCCTTCCTCCACCACCAGCTGGCTTCTGTCCCTACACACCCCAGCCTGGCCATCTTGCAGATGCCCGGGACCAACCTGTCGCTAGTTTCCGGGTACGTGTGTCACTCCCCACCGTTTCTGCCCTTGGCAGTGTGGCCCCAGGCTTCTGTTCATACTGTCCTCACGGAGTGCAAACACCTGCCTGGTGTCTTTCATGGTTGTGCCCGGATGACTACCCCGGGTCTTCCCTGATTTCCCTACGAACTCCACTCGGGCATCCAGCCAACGACAGGAGACCTCCCCTGGCCGCAGAGTTTACACCCTTCTTGGGCTCTTCTTCTGAGGAAATGGCATCACCTGTCCAGGCCAGAAACCCAGCTTCTGCTCCTCTCTCCCCTCTTCCCCGCTCGCACAGCTCTGCAGGCATGGAGTCCTGCCCACAGCACTTCCTAAATGTCTCCAGAACCGGTTCTTGCCTCCACACCATGCCCCCCACCCAGCTTCCACCGTCCCCACCCTGGATGACTGCCACTGCCTCAGATGGCACTCCTCCAGTCTTTCCTTCCTCCCCCTGCTCTGGGGTCTGTGTGGCAGAGAATGGCATGTGAGACACTGTCCCCACCACATCAGTCAAGTGTCCTTAGCATAAATGTAATGCCCTGTGCTCCTGTCCCTCGTGAGCCACAGTCTCCTGCCTGGGAGATCCCGGCTGGTCCTGAGAGCAGCTCGCTCAGTGCCCTATGGCCCCACCCTGGGCCAAACTCAGTCCAGACACAGCTTCTACCTGAAGGGCTCCCATGAGCCCCAGCACTGCCACTCAATGCCCCCCAGAAAGGGAGAATGCTACAGTGTCTCCCAGGCATCTGCCTCCATTAGCATTTGGGTGCAGAGGGAAAAAGCACGCATTAGGAAAGACAGGATGGTGAGGAGCATGGTTTCTGGTGTGCTAGGAGCAGAGGTTTGCGGGGGCCAGGCGTGGGGGCCTCCCACACCAGCCCAGGGTGTCTGAGCCCCCAGAGAGACAGGGCAGGCTGTCACCTGGGGCTTCCCACTTATTCACCTGCCCAGATTTGCTAAGCGCCTACTATGCGGCAGTCATGGCATCAAGGCAATGGGGATAAATCCGGAGAGAAAGCAGTCTTAGGCTTCAGCCTTCGTAGAGAGTACATTCTAGTAGAGGCAGAGAAGACGGACCACAAGTAACACTCACTGTAGAGAAGTAACTGCTTAGTATGCAGGAAAGCACGGGGCAGAGAGTGGTCCAGGTGGCACAGCTGGGGTGCTGGGGGCCCGAGCGAGGGTCACGAGAAGGCGACTCAGAGGCAGAGTCTCGAAGGAGTTGCGTGTTAGCTACGGGCCTATCGTGGGGACACGGGAGCCGTGTCAGGGGTGCATGGAGGGTAGCGTGGGACATGCGCAGAGCAAGAATCAGCATTTAAACAAGAGTCTTCCAAAAGGTGACTTGGGCAGGTCAGGGACATTTTGGAGGAAACCTGCTCAGGTCCCCAGGTATGAGCAGCAGCAGAGGGAGGAGCCCACATGGCAAAGAGACCAGACAGGAGGTCTGGGGACTTCAAGACCAAGAGTGTGATCCCATCCCTTTCCATGCCCCTCCCCGAATCCTCAGACCAGCAGAGTCTCACCCTGACCTGATGTGCAGGGGTGAGGGCTCTGTCCAGCTGCTAGTTTAGGGGGAAGCTTGGGTTTTGTCCGGGATTTGAGCTCAGCACTGGAATGCAAGCTTCATTAGAGGCTAGGGCTGGAGCTGCCCAATGTGTCTGCTCAGGGGCACCGGTCCCACCATGACCGGGTCAGGCCAGGGAGCAGGTCCCACTGAAGGGTCGACAGCTCTCTGACCCTTTGTCCGCCTGGACCATGCAGAGCATTTAAGGGACGGAAGCTTGGTGTTTCTTTGGATCTTTCTGCACTTTCCAATTTTAAGGCAAATGTGCAGTTATTTCTGGCCTTGTCAAAGACGGAGAAATGAGGGCTTAAAGGAGTGAGAGTTGGGAGTGTGGGCAGTAAAGGGAAGAGCGAGCAGGGCGGAGTGAGGGGCAGTGGGGGAGTCCTCCCCTGAAGCTGGGACGCATCGGTGCCCCGCGAAGGCAAAGGCAGG
Source organism: Neogale vison (assembly GCF_020171115.1). Lineage (NCBI taxonomy): Eukaryota > Metazoa > Chordata > Mammalia > Carnivora > Mustelidae > Neogale > Neogale vison. The sequence goes on from NC_058093.1 coordinate 46,362,830, forward strand.
AGTGAGGTCGTACTTTGGAAGCAGGCCCTGCTGCCGCCCCTTCTTCTCCCACGGGCCAGGCCCCTGCTCTGGCTTTGCTGCAAGTTGGGGGCTAGTCTCATTGACACCAGACTGAAAGAGTGGCCCCTACTGAAACGTTCCTCCCTGCCCACTTTCAGCAGACTGCTGTCCCTTGCAAGGACAAAGGGGACAAGAGGGGACAGGCAGGTCGGGCCAAGGGACGGGGGGCAGAGAGCAGGCGTGGGCCGGGCAGACCTGGGTGGTCTCTCCAGGTCCTGGAGGGGGAGGTGGGCACCACTGCAGGGTGTGGACAAAGCGAAGCAGGTGGTGGACAAAGTGGACAATGGGAGGAGAGGCTGTTTCCCTCAGGGGAAGATTTCAGAGCTCAGAGGGAGAGGAGGACGCTGGAGATAGCGGTGAGGACTGGAGTGAAGCGTTGACATGCAGGGGTGCAGGGTGGGGAGGAAGTTCCCACACCGTCCACTCGGGACCAGAGGCCAGTGCCGGTGAGGGGTGACTCATCGCCTCACTCCTGCCATTTCCCTGAAAGACCAGGTCCAGAGGCTACCCAAACCACCACCTCGCTGAGAGGAAGGACGCCACGGAGACCTACCTGGGACCTGCAGGCGTCACTGGCCGCCCTTCTCTCTGACACCCTGAGTGGGCAGCCCCTGGCAAGGCCTGGCCAGCCCCCAGAGCAACTGCTGGTTTAAAGGAGGCACCAGAGAGAAGGGACTGTTGGCTCCCTTCCCCATCATGCACAGAGGTGCAGACCCCAGGGTCCAATTACCCCGCTATTGAGAAGTAACTACCCCACACTGCCAATTAGCCCAGAATCTCGTGTCCGCGGGCCTCTGGCCCTGGTGACAGCAGCTGGCTGGGGGCCGAGCCCTGTCTGGCTTCTCTGCTGGTCAGCTCCCATGTCCCGTCCAGGGTCCAGACCCCCTGAGCAAATAGCTTCCCTTGCCCGCTAGATCTCTGGACACACAGCACTGTCCGCACAAGGACCTCTAGTACACTTCCCTTCAGGGCTGGGGAGGGGGATGACTCCGGCTCAGGAACAGAGGACGTTTCTGGGGGCGGTGACCATGGCCTGGTCTGGGGAGATGGACTCAGGGCAATGCTTCTTTACCTCAGAGTTCATGAATATTATTATTCACAAAGGGATAGGGAAATGCAAGTTTCTGGCATAAGGTAAGAACTTTTCCCACAATTATAATCAACCTAAAAACCACTGATGTGTCTAAACCAAAAGACGTCCATCTTGTAAATGTTTCCCAAGTTGGCAGAAGACAAGAGCAGTCTAGAGCCTTCTGGCCAAGGAGTCTAGGGGCCACACTTCGACAGCCACGGAGCTCAGGCACAGGGAAGGATGCAATGGGGATGGTTGTCATTCTTATAAATGAATACTCCAGCTCCCCAGCATCTTTCCTCCTCTCCAGAGAGCAGCCAATGGAAACAGAAAAGGATGGCCCCGGTTACAGGGCAGGTGGGCGAGTGGACACTTCAAGATCAAGAAAGAGAAGAGGCTGCAAAGAAGCACTTGGAAAATGCACAACACAGCTGTGAGCGGAACGCAAATCAAAACCATGTGGACACTAGTCAGTGTTGTGGAAATAAAGCAGAGATGGCACCAAGTGCCAGGGTCATTCGGGCAGCGGGCAGCGGGCAGCGTCTGTACAGGTGCCAGAGGTCCTGCCAGTCTGGAAAGTAGCTTAACAGTTTCTTATAAAATTGAATGTTTGCTCACACAGAGACCTGGGCACAAACGTCCACAGCAGCTCTGTTCATTATTGCCAGAAGCTGGAAAGGACCAGGACGCCTGTCATCAGGTGAACAGACAAGCGGGGGTGGCCCATCCATACCCTAGTGCAATGCACAGTACAACAGACACAAACAGCCCTCCAGCAGCATGGATGGAACCCACATTCGCACTTGTCTGCTGTCCATCTGCATATCGGAGGTTTCAACGTGCATTTCCCTAATTGCTGATAAAATTAGGCCCCATCTGTATGTACATACGCTTATCGGCCAGCTGGCTGCCCACTTTCGGAAGCAAGTGCTTCCCTCATTTCTTGTTTCCATTGGGTGCTCCGTATTTCTCTCAACAATCTGTAGGAATTCTTTGCCTCATTCGTATCTTTAGATATATTTTTGGAATTTTACATGAATTACATGTTCTCCGACTCTGTGTCTTGCCTCTTGATCCCCTTTCTAATTTCTCATGATGCCCAGAAGAAACACTGGGCCACAGCCGGTCTGGGTGACCAGTCTCCCCGACCCAGCCCATGGGACGTGGGCCAAGGCTAGCAACTCCCCTCTCCTGGGAGAAGAATGAACTAACTCAAGCCTCTAAACCACGGGTGGTTATCACATCCTTTTACCCTGACAGATCTATAGGAACCCAGATTTAGAAAATCAGCTCATGGAATTGCCTTGGAAACAGTTCACAGTTTTGGGTAGACATCGGACCTACACTGGCCCTGATGGGAAGATGCTATTTCTTATTCCGTTAACAGTTTCATTAGTTCATTTGTTCCTTTAGGTTGGCACTAATTCTTAACAACCTATTTAGAAATGTCTGCTTTCTCTGGGGTCGTAAAGACACCTGCCGCGTCTTGTTCTGAAGGCTGTTTGGATCTCCTTTGTGGCAAACCACTCACTCCTTTAGCTTCAGGCTTATTGCTGTTTCTTTCCATCTGTCACTGATTTTAGCATAAAGTTTTCTACCCTGGGAAGGGACAGTACGTTGGGCCTCTGAGCTCCTCTGACTGCTGGTAGCACGACCAGTCTGACAAGTGCCTCCCCTTTATGCGGAGGGAGGCCACATAGGAGCGGAGCCAGGGGACCATTTCAACCACCAGGCGGAACAGCTGCCCTGTCTGTCAGCTCCAAGTTTTCCAGATAGGAAGTAGGCACGCTCCGCCCCATCAACCCTCAGGAAGCGTTGACATAAAGGTTTAAAGTGTAGTTAGTGCTTGCTGAGCGATTGTCCGCACCTCTGGCCACAGCCCTGCACCGAGGAGCACCAATCATAGGGAAAAGGGGAGTCGAGAACCTAGCAATTTTCTGTCGGAGGGCATACACCCTATGGCTGCGGCAAGCAGCATTCTGGTCCAAAATCCCAGTGTTGGCCACTAGGCGGCACTCGCGGGCTTCAACCCTGAACTCCAGATTGTGAAGTGTGAGCTGTAAATCCTTCCACAATCATGTGTGAATGAATCATCAGGGCCAAGAGCTGCCATAGGGCGACTGCTTTCTGCAGTTCAGACACAGCCTGCTGTTGCCCAGACCCCCATTCAAATATGATCTCCTTTGGGGTGCAGTTAGAAGTTAGCAATACACCCGGACGTGGAAAGTGCAGCCCCGCAAATCCAAACAGTGCCATCATGCACTGGCTTCCTCCTTAGTTCCAGAGACAGGCAGTGGCTGCAGCTTATTTTCAGTCATCCATGGAACGTCACGGCGGGGGGGGGGTGTGCTTCTGACTGTGTTATTCCTAAACGTCTCACCATTCGCGTGTGCCCTGCCGTCTGTGCAGGATCTGTCTTCCAGCCTCAGTGAGTGGCGCATATCAGCACCACACTCAGGCAGTCCCAGCTGGCTCCTCAGTTTCCGATACCATCACGGTATCAACTGAGTGTTTCCTTACATTCAGAGTGCACCAAGTCCATGTTCTTTCTAACAAAATTATGACAGTGAGCTGGTGAATTCAGAGAACCCATGGCTGTTTGTATTGGGATCCTTTCACATGAAGGCAGACTGCAGCTGACTCCTATCTGAAATCAAGACTGAGACTGAGAAAAGAGCATTTGCAAGAAATGGGAGAAAACATGAACAGACATTTCTCCAAAGACACGCAAATGGCCAACAGACACATGAAAAAAGATCCACATCACTGGGTATCAGGGAAATCCAAATCAAAACCACAATGACCTTGCAGAAGTCAGAATGGCTAAAATTAACAAGTCAGGAGAAATAAATGTCAGTGAGGATACAGAGAAAGGGGAACCCTCCTACACAGTTGGTGGGAATGCAAGCTGGTGTAGCCACTCTGGAAAACAGCATGGAGGTTCCTCAGAAAGTTGAAAATAGAGCTACCTTATGACCCAGTAATTGCACTACTGGGTGTTTACCCCAAAGATACAAATGTAGTCATCTGAAGGGACACCTGCACCCCAATGTTCATAGCAGCAATGCCCACAAAGCCAAACTGTGGAAAGAGCCTAAGGACAGATGTTCATTGACAGATGAATGGCTAGAGAAGATGTGGTTTATATATACAATGGAATATTATTCAGCCATCAGAAAGGACAAATACATACAATGAACATCGTTGTAGATGATATAAGAAATAGCACGGAGGATCCTAGGGGAAGGGAGGAAAAACTGAATGAAAAGCAATCAGAAAGGGAGAGAAACCACGAGAGACTCTTAACTCTAGGAAACAAACTGAGGGTTATTGGATGGGAGGTGGGCGGGGATGGGCATTAAGGAGGTAACTGGGTGATGGGCATTAAGGAGGATGGGCATTAAGGAGGATAAGTGATGTGATGAGCACTGGGTGATATATACAACTGATGAATTATTGAACTCTACATCTGAAGCTAATTATATACTCTATGTTTGTTAATTGAATTTAAATTTTTAAAAATAGACATAAAAAAAGACACATCCCAGAATACATGTCTCTTTCAGCTTGCAGTATTTTTTGCACTATTGAAACCACAATAAGAGCTGCTGGTGCTATTGGTGGTACTCCTTTATCAGGCCTGGTTGGTCTACTGTCAGCCTCCATGAGCCATCTGCCTTTCTCACACACCATATAGGTCTAGTACACACAATTTATTTACAGAAGTTCTAGCTTCTAACATGTTGTTAATGAAAGTGGCAATCTCTTTCTGTGCGCTAGGTATTCTACACTGCTTGAAATTAGCAACCTGAATGGGTTCAGACAATTCTATGGATTCACATGTAGTACTTCCAATGAGTACTGTCTGAAGGGTGAGTTTATATGCCTTCTCTTTTATTTTGTTTTATTTTTAAAGATTCATTTATTTGAGAGATAAAGAGAGAGGAGGGACAGAGAGAGAGAGGGGGGGGGAGAAGCAGATTCCCTGCTGAGCATGGAGCCCAATGCAGGGCTCAATCTCATGACCCTGAAATCATGACCTGAGTCAAAATCAAGAGTCACACACTTAACCCACTGAGCCACCCCAACACCACTGCTCTCTGTTTTATACAGAGATATATATATTTATGCCAATAATATTTTCATATAAGGGAGACACAGCTATTTACCAACAGTTTTGGAAGCATAGTGCTTTAAGCTTCATGTCCCAGAGTCCCTTCAATTTTTTTCTCTACCCTCTGGCCATTTTGCCCACAAATACATATGGCTTTGGGGCCCCAACTAATGGTTGAGCCAGAAAACCCTGACCATTTGTTAGCCCTCATACTAAAGAATGAAAAATATTGATAAAGTCAAATACCACAACACATTTCTGAAAGGAAATAACAAAGACCTAAAATTAAATGGAGAGATATACCATATTCATGGATTAAAATTTTCAATGTTGTGAAGATGTTAATTCTGCCCAACTTGACTTATTTATTCAATAACACATTCAAAATCAAAATGCCATCAGGCCTTAGAAATTGAAAATCTTACTCTATACTTTAAAAAAAATTTATGTTATTTTATTTTTTTCAGTCTTCCAAAATTCATTGTTTATGCACCACACACCCAGTGCTCCATGCAATACATGCCCTCCATGATACCCACCACCAAGCTTACCCCACCTCACCTCCCCAAAACCCTCAGTTTGTTTCTCAGGGTCCACAGTCTCTCATGGTTTGTCTCCCTCTCTGGTTTTTCCCAACTTACTTCTTCTCTTCATCTCCCAATGTCCTCCGTGTTACTCCTTTTGCTCTACAAGTAAGTGAAACCATATAATTGACTCTCTCTGCTTGTCTTATTTCACTCAACATAATCTCTTCCAGTCCCATCCATGTTGATAAAAAAGTTGGGTATTCATCCTTTCTGATGGAGGCATAATATTCCATTGTATATATGGACCTTATCTTCTTTATCCATTCATTTGTTAAAGGGCATCTTGGCTCTTTCCACAGTTTGGCAATTGTGGCCACTGCTGCTATGATCATTGGGGTACAGATGGCCCTTCTTTTCACTACATCTGTATCTTTGGGGTAAATACCCAGTAGTGCAATTGCAGGGTCATAGGAAAGTTCTATTTTTAATTTCTTAAGGAATCTCTGCACTGTTCTCCAAAGTGGCTGCACCAACTTGCATTCCCACCAACAGTATAAAAGGGTTCCCCTTTCTCCACATCCTCTCCAACACTTTACTGTCTTGTTGATTTTGGCCATTCTAACTGGTGTAAGGTGGTATCTCCATGTGGTTTTGATTTGAATCTCCCTGATGGCTAATGATGATGAACATTTTTTCATGTATCAGTTAGTCATTTGTATATGTCTTCTTTGGAGAAGTGTCTGTTCATGTCCTCTGCCCATTTTTGACATCATTATCTGTTTTGTGTAAGTTGAGTTTGAGGAGTTCTTTTACTCTATAATATTTACAGAAAAGGAAAAGTCATACAAGAGTCAAAATAAGTCAAGCAGAGAAAGATAATTATCACACGGTTTCATTCATATGTGGAACATAAGGAATAGCACAGGGGAGGGGAGGGAAAACTGAAAGAGAAGAAAGCAGAGAGGCAGACAAACCAGGAGAGACTCAGGACTCCAGGAAACAAACCGAAGGTTACAAAGCAGGGGTGGGTGGGAGGATGGGGTAACTGGGTGATGGGTATTAAGGAGAACATGTGTTGTGATGAGCCCTGGGTTTTATATGCAACTAATAAATCATTGACCATTACATCAAAAACTAATGAGGTACTGTATGTTGACTAACTAAACATAAAAATTTAAAAAAAGGGTCACAACCATTTTTGAAAAAGAAAAAACATTGTAAGATGTCTCCTAGCTGATTTTAAGATCTACTATAAACTTACAGCAATCTAATCAATATGAGATTGGTGTAAAGATAGATGTATAGTCCACTGGAACAGAATATACTATAACCCATAAATTAACTACATATAAAATGATAAACTGGTCTTTGAGAAAAGTGCCAAGGTAAGGAAAGTACAGACTTCAACAAATGATCCCAAAACGGTGGAAATAAAAAGAAATTCTTAAGGTGAATATACATTTATTTGGGGGGAAACTTTTAATATTTTATGAAATATAATGTCTGCTGTGGATTTTTCTTATTAGAATATTCCTTTTAATATAACCTAATTGAGCTTTAGTTTATTTATTAAAATACACCCATTTTAAATGTAAAGTTCTATGAAATGTATATAGTTGTGTAACATTACAAATCCCATCATTCTATAGAATTCTTTTAAGTTCATTTGCAGAAAATGACCCCACACATTGTCACAGGAAACTATTGATCTGTTTTTGGTCACTATAGATTAGATTTGCCTTTCTAGAATGTGATGTAAATGGAATCATGCAGTATGGCTCCAATTGAGTAGGATAACATTTTGAGAATCATCTGTATAGTTGGGTACATAAGCAATTCATTTTTTTTATTGCTGAAGAGTATCTCATCTTATGGATATACCATACATTTTTAACTGTTTACCTGTTAATTGGCATTCAGGTTGTTTCTGTTTTGACTATTATGAACAACGCAGTTATAAATTTGTGTATGTATTGTTTTGGGTACAGAGGTTTTTATTTCTTTTGCATAAACACTTAAGAAGTGCAAATCCTGGGTTATATAGAAAATGTATGTTCAGCTGTATAAGAAACTGGCAAATAATTTTTATAGTGGCTGTACTATTTTACATTCTCAGTGTAATAACATGATGGATTGTAAAAACATATGAACTGCCAATAAGCACATGAAAAGGTGTTCAACATTATGAATAATTAGAGAAATGTAAATTAAAACCACAAAAAATGCCCCACACAGTCACTAGAAGGGTAATATTTAAAAGAATGGCATTACTCTATCTAAGTGAGGGCAGAGAGTAATGTTTGAGGGTTTTGTTGCTCTGCATACTAATTCCTCTAATTACTGATAATGTTGAACATGTTTTATGCACTCATTGGCAACCCATATGTGTCAAGAACTGGAGGAGCTGAGATTTTACCCACTTAGAAGCTAACAGTTAGGTCTGCCATGGCTTCATGGAGGCTGGTAGAACACATAAATCTCCTAGATCAGAGATAAAGGATTTCATTACTCTTGACACAGCAGGCAGAATGATTTTCCTAATTCCATCAGTTTCCCCTTGCCCACTTTCCAGTACCACAGGGATGATGTTGAGTGGCCTGGTAGATACTGCATACAGAGTGAGTTTGCACTGCAACCAAGAAACTCCTAAGATCCCAATCTTTCATAAGGAGCTGGGGATAAACTTGCCCAGGCTGAACAATACAAACCTGCCTTTTTCATTATAAAATTTCTCTGTTTATTGAATTGCTTCTTGCTTTAAAGTACATTCATCTGATACTAATATAACTACACACAATTCCTTTTGTTTAACTTTACATGATGTACATTTTCCCCTCACTCCCACTTGCATTTTTTTCTTGGTCTTTATATTTATGGTAAGTCTCTTGTAAGAAGCATATAGGGTTTTTATTTAGCCAATCTAATAATCTTAATCCTTTCAATAGAATATTTAGTCCACTAACATTTAATGTAAATGATGATAAAATTTTGTTGACATCTATTGCTTGTTTTTTAGCTGACATTTTCTGCTTTTACTAAATGATTACCCCTTATTTTTGGTGATAGCATTACAAATGACTTAAATCTTTTCATTTTCCTGTTATTTGTTGCTAGTACATAGGAAGACAGTTAATTTTGTGTAAATTGCATCCTATGGCCTAACCAAGTTTACTCATTAGATTGAATAATTTTGGTTTGTAAATTCCTGAGTATTTTATACATAGAAACTCATGTTATTTGTGAATAAACATTTTAATTATTTTTTGTTCATTCTGTATCTTTTATTTCTTTTTCTTGTCTTCTTCACCTTGTTAAAACCTTTAGCACAGTGTTTAATGAGAATAATGACAGCAGATATCCTTGCCTCATGTCTGATCTTAGGGAAAAACATTTCATTTTTTACTGTTATGTATATTAGCTATAAGTGAGAAGATGCCCTTCTCAGCTCAAGGGAATTTTCCCATTTCTGAGTTGTTAACTTTGAACAGGTATTGATTTTTTTTTCAAAAGATTTATTTTCTGCACTTGTTAGAAGATTATATTTTTTCTCTTTTATTCTGTTAGTATAGTGAGTTACAATGATGTTTTTTTAATGTTCTGCAATCTCAAATTCATGTAATAAACCCTACTTGAGTATTACTTGATACTCTTTATGCATTTCTAGACCTTTTGGCTAATATTTTTAGAAACTTTTGTGAGTATGTTGATGAGGGATTGGTCTATAATCTTCTTTTCTTTTGATGTCTTTATGTTTTGATAGCAATTTCTGTCAAATCATATGAACCTAGGATTTTCTTTGTATGGAAGATTTTATTTACAAATTCTATTTATTTAATTGAAATATAGCTATTGAGATATTCTTTTGTGCCTTGTGTTAGGTGAATCGTTAAGGTGAATCGTTAAAGTTGTGGACTTCTCATCAACATTGTGAAATTTGTTGGCCTAGTATTCTTACAATTCCAAACATCTTCAAGAATAGCTGTTACTGGACGCTTGGGTGGCTCAGTGGGTTAAGCTGCTGCCTTCGGCTCAGGTCATGATCTCAGGGTCCTGGGATCGAGTCCCGCATCAGGCTCTCTGCTCGGCAGGGAGCCTGCTTCCATCTCTCTCTCTCTCTGCTTGCCTCTCCATCTACTTGTGATCTCTCTCTATCAAATAAATAAATAAAATCTTTAAAAAAAAGAATAGCTGTTACTGATACAGCAAAATAGATGGCTAGATAAAATATATATATATTTAGGTATAGAGAAAAAATATATATTTCTTCTACTTTCTAAAATTGCCTTAATTAAAAAAAATAGCAATTTTTGCCACATCTAGAAACTCTGCTGCAAATAAAAACAATGTCACTGATAAACTCAGAAGGTAGAAAGTTCGTATTACATCAGAAAGGCAAACTAAAGCTTGAGGACTTCAGCTCTAACTGGAATAACTGAGCTCCTTGGAGAAGAATATCCTAGCTGGAGAGAACTTGGTGGTGACTTGGAGAAGACTGCCCCATGAAGAAAAAGGAGAAGTGGAAGGAGAGATCATATCTTGAGAAGACTGAGAATTCAATGGTAGCTAAGGCATTGAAGAATGGATTTGAGGAAGAGGTGGCAGAGCACATGACCAGCTGGTCTCAGGGCTTCCCGGGCTCAGGGATGTTTTCTCTCTCTCTAGACTCTGCTTTCCTCTGCCCACGAACTTTTTTGACCAAAGAGTCTTTGTCTACATAGTAGAGACCTGCTGCCAACAGTTTCCAGCTCCACATCTCCTATTTCACCTCTTTAGGGCATTGTGAGTTACACTTTTGATCTTCTAAATCCGTTTTAAAATTTCTGGTGGAAAGACCTCTCATCGTCCCACCTTCTGTTTGGTGCCTTCTCACAACAAGAGTCACCAAGATTCTGAATATGTAAGAAGGTGACAGTATTCATTCAAAGCAAACACTCATGGAAGTTCAGCAAGGTAAGGCATGCTGAGCTGAGAAGTATGGGTGAGTGCCACAGAGGACCAGGGTAGTTTCCTTGGGAAATGTTTTTGGCCAACTTTACATGTTAGGTTTCTGGGACTTAGAAGAAGAGAGAATCCTACTGGAACAGCTCCCTTTCTAACTAATGTGATACTGATACTAATACTAACCACGTATATTTCATTAGGTTTGTCTACAAAGTCTTTGAATTTGGAAACTAATGGTAGGATGAAAATTGTTTTGGCAGTTCAACCTGTGTTGGGCTGAGAATTTCACAGTCAAGGATGTTTGGAGAAAGCTTCTACTTTACTTGGCCTACATTCCCCTTTCTTTCTTCAAAGGGGAAAATGCTAATTAAATGCTAGTCAGCCTTTGCAGTGGATATTTATTTGAGGAGAAAGATACTGGCTGCACATGCCAGAGCTCAGGAAACCACTAAGCAAAAGAGACAGGCATCTTGCAATTCTTGGACAAGCACAGAGAAACTGAGTGAACAGTGATTTCAAAACAATCTGCCTTTTTAAAGTAAGGTTATTGATTTAGAAGTCAGAACATGTGTTTTAAAAACAAAGGCAACTTTCTATCCTTTATTTTGAGCATTTACTTCATTAAACTTAATGTAAGTAAGGTCATGTTCTGTTCTAAGTGTCCCATATTAGTATCATGTTTTCTATTTACTCCCTTTGTTCTTTGTTTCTCTGTTTCCCTCTTCTTCTCTTCTTTTGGGTAAGTTGTGAATTTTTTAGAGTTTCACTTTATAGTCCATATGGATATTTTGGCTCTATTTCTTTGTTTAGTAGGCATAATAACAGTGGTAGACAGAATTACAGTGATGACCTTCACATGATGTCCCCCTATTATGCCCACATCCTAACTCCTGGGATGTGTCAATGTTACTTTACATTGCAAAGATCTGAATAAGATAGAGATCTTTTTAGATAGGGAGATTATCCTGGATTATCTGGGTGGGTCCAATGCAACCACAAGGATCCTTAAAAGATGGATGGAAAAGCAGGAAGAGTGCTGATGGATGCATAGATCAGAGTACCACCACCAGAAGCCACAAGCCATGAGACATGAATGCCAGTGGCCTCCAGAAGCAGGAAAAGGCAAAGCATTGATTCTTTCCTCGAGCCTCCAGAGGGATCACAACCTTTGTATACCCTGATTTTATCTCCATCAGACCTATTTTTTGGATGTCTGATTTCCAGAATTGCAAGATAATAGTTTCATGTTGGTTCAAGCCACAAAAGGTGTGTTAATTTGTTACAGCAGTAACAGGAAACTAATATGGTTAGTTTCAGGGATTATTCTAGAAATTGAGACATGTATCTTTAATATAGTTATCTACATCCAGTTAATATTACACCATTACAAAAGCCGTGTGAGTATTCCATCCATCTGATTCCATTCATTTCCCTTCTGAACTTCTTGCTCTTGATTCTGCTTGCTCTTATTATCTTATATTTTCTAAAACTTGATTTTATATTTCCCATATGCTCAGCCTTATTCTCTTTGCCTTCTTTATTCCTTCCTGAAGATTCAGGATCCCATCTCATATCATTTTCTTTCTACTAGGAGATATTCGTTTCACAGGTAGAACTTAACCATTCATCTGTTACATATAACACCCAGTGCTCATCCCAACAAGTGCCCTCCTTAATGCCCAGATACTCCATTCCCCCTCCCCTCCAGCAACCCTCAGTTAAGGGTCTCTTATGGTTTTGCTCCCTCTCTGTTTTCATATTATTTTACTTTTCCCTCCCTTCCCCTATTTTCATCTGTGTGTTTTTTTTGTTTGTTTGTTTGTTTTTAGATTTTACTTATTTATTTGAGAGAGAAAAAGAGAGTGAGAGAGAGAGTGAAAGCATGAGAAGGGGAGGGTCAGAGGGAGAAGTAGACAGACTCCCCCACTCAGCAGGGAGCCCAATGTGGGACTCAATTCTGGGACTCTAGGATCATGACCTGAGGTAAAGGTAGATGCTTAACCAACTGAGCCACCCAGGTGTCCATTATCTGTTTTGTTTTTTTAAATCAAATAAAAATAAAAAAAGTGAAATCGTATGGTATTTGTCTTTCTCTGACTGACTTATTTTGGTTAGCATAATACCCTCTAGTTCCATCCATGTTGTTGCAAATAGTAAGATTCCATTCTTTTTCATGGCTGATATATTTCATATATTCCACATCTTCTTTATCCATTTTTCTGTTGATGAACATCTGAACTCTTTCCATACTTTGGGTTTTGCAAACATTGCAGCTATATTCTTTTAGAATGTCTCATAGTACAGGTCTGTGGACCCCAAGTTATCTCAGCTTCTCTCTGCCTGATAATGTCTTCATTTCTGCATTCATTTTCAAGAATATCTTTGCTGGATATAGAATTCTAACTTGACAGAGTTTTCCTTTCAACAACTTGAAGAGGCTGTTCCACTGCCCTCAGACTCATTTATAAGTGAGACTCCCCTGTCCTCAGACTCATTTATAAGTCAGAAATATTTTTATTGTTATTCTAGTATATGTAATGTGTCTTTTCTCTCAGGCTGCTATGAAGATCTGCTCTTTGTTTTAGTTTTCAACACCCTGACTCGAGTGTATGAAAGTGGGACATGAGCCAGTCTGGCTATAACTGGGTGAGGTGTGGCCCCTGTAGTTTGGTTCAATTTACCACGAGCATCAATTTACCACGTAAATTACCACGTTCAATTTACCACGAGGGTGGTAGTGGAATCAAGGGTCTGTGATTAGTGAGATTTCCAGGGACCTGCAGTTGGAGCACCTCCTTAAGAAACTGTGAGAAATATCCTCACACTTTGTACCACAGTACCCAGGATTCCAGGTCACAGAGGACATTTCTCTTTGTTCTCCAGTCACATACCTGTTTTCGGTGCCAGAAGAGATTGCTTTAGTAGCATTGCCTTCCACTGGTCTCAGTGTTCCTCAGCCCTGTTAGGGTCATTGGCTGGACCTGAAAAGTGAACTGACAAAGATTAACAGGAGAAAAGCACATAAATTCTATAGAATTTTTACATGTACATGGGAAACTTCATGACAGAATGAAGACGCAAAGTAGTGCCCAGATCAGGCAGCTTTTATAGATTTACACGGTAAAGGACACAGGAAATTTGTGAAGATTTGACAAAAGGGCTTGGGCTAGGGGTGGTCAATGGTGGAAAAGTAAGTAGGAAGATCAGGATGTTTTTAACAAGGTTTGTTTGTACATATTTCTTGGTCACCAACTCCCTATCTCTGGTGAAAAGAACCTCTTCCCACCTCCTGGTACAAGGAGGGCAACTCTCACATGGATATTTGATGACCCATTTCAGGGAAGAGTTGTGAGAAGGGGTTGTCAGATTGACCTTCCTGTTTCTGCCATTAAAAAAAATTCCATTATAGATCTTGTATACCAGCCTTTTATCTGCAGTAAAGTATTTGTCATTTGCAAATATCTTCTCCCATTCCGTGGGTTGTCTTTTTGTTTTGTTGACTGTTTCCTTTGCTGTGCAGAAGATTTTTTATCTCGATGAAGTCCCAAAAGTTCATTTTCACTTTTGTTTCCCTTGCCTTTTGAGACTTGTCTTTAAAGAAGTAGCTGTGGCCAATGTCAAAGAAGTTACTGCCTCTGGGATTTTGATGGCTTCCTGTCTCACATTTAGGTCTTTCATCCATTTTGAGTTTATCTTTGTGTATGGTGTAATAGAATGGTCTAGTTTCATTTTTCTGCATGTGGTTGCCCAGTTTTCCCAGCACCATTTATTGAAGAGACTCTCTTTTTTCCATTGGATATTCTTTCCTGCATTGTCAAAGATTAGTTAGCCATAGAATTGAGGGTCCTTATCTGGCCTCTCTTTTCTGTTCCACTCTCAAAAATCAATACCCAAAAATCAAGTAATCAATTCAAAAATGGCCAGAAGACATGAACAGACGCTTCTCCAAAGAAGACATATGAATGGCTAGCAGACACATGAAAAAATGTTCAACACAATTAGCCATCAGGGAAATTCAAACATAACATAATAAAGAAAAAAAAAACACATTGAGATACCACATTATACCAGTCAGAATGGCTAAAATTAACAAGGCAGGAAACAACAAATGTTGGAAAGGATGTAGAGAAAGGGGAACCTTCTTACACTGTTGGTGGGAATGCAAGTTTGTACAGCCACTTTGGAAAACAGTGTGGAGATTCCTTAAGAAATTAAAAATAGAGCTACCCCATGACTCTGCAATTGCACTACTGGGTATTTACCACAAAGATACAGATGTAGTGAAAAGAAGGGGCACATGCACCTCAATGTTCATAGCAACAATGTCCACAATAGCCAAAATGTGGAAGGAGCTGAGATGCCCTTCAACAGATGAGTGGATAAAGAAGATGTGGTCCATACAGAACTCAGCCATCAGAAAGGATTAATACCCACCATTTGCATCGACATAAATGGAGATGGAGGGGATTATATTTAGTGAAATAAGTCAAGCAGAAAACATCAATTATCACATGTTTTCACTCACATGTGAAATATAAGGAACAGCATAGAGAACATTAGGAGAAGGAAGAGGAAAATGAAGGGGGGAATCAGAAGGACAGATGAACCATGACAGACTGTGGACTCAGAAACAAACTAAGGGTTTCAGAAGGGAGTGGGGTGGGGGATGGGTTAGCCCAGTGATGGGTATTAAGGAAGGCATAGATTGCATAGAGCACTGGGTGTTATATGCAAGCAATGAATCATAGAACACTACATCAAAAATTAATGATGTTTTTCAACATTTCCTTAGCGATTCGGGGTCTCTTCTGATTCTATACAAATTTTTGGATTATTTGCTCCAGCTCTTTGAAGAATACCGATGGAATTTTGATTGGAATGGCATTAAAAGTATAGATTGCTCTAGGCAGTATAGACATTTTAACAATGTTTATTCTTCTGATCCAAGAGCATGGAATGGTCTTCCATCTTTTTGTGTCTTCTTCAATTTCTTTCATGAATGTTTTGTGGTACCTGGAGTACAGATCCTTTACCCAAGATGCCCTTCAACAGACGAATGGATAAGGAAGATGTGGTCCATATACACTATGGAGTATTATGCCTCCATCAGAAAGGACGAATACCCAACTTTTGAGGCAACATGGACGGGACTGGAAGAGATTATGCTGAATGAAATAAGTCAAGCAGAGAGAGTCAATTATCATATGGTTTCACTTATTTGTGGAGCATAACAAATAGCATGGAGGACATGGGGAGTTAGAAAGGAGAAGGGAGTTGGGGGAAATTGGAAGGGGAGGTGAACCATGAGAGACTATGGACTCTAAAAAATAATCTGAGGGTTTTGAAGGGGCAGGGGGTGGGAGGTTGGGGTACCAGGTGGTGGGTATTATAGAGGGCACAGATTGCATGGAGCACTGGGTGTGGTGAAAAAATAATGAATACTGTTATGCTGAAAATAAATAAATTAATTTTAAAAAAAAACTAATGATGTACTGTATGGTGACTAACATAACATAATCTAAATAAATAAATAAATAAATAAATTCCTTCGGCTCAGGCTATTTTTTATAAAGATTTTATTTATTTATTTGAGAGAAAGAGAGAGAGAGAGAGCACAGGGGAGGGCCAGAGGGAAAGGGAGATGCAGACTCCCTGCTGAGCAGGTTGCCCATCACCCGGGCTGTATCCCAGGATGCTGGGATCCTGACCTGAGCCAAAGAGAGACACTTAGCCAACTGAGCCACCCAGGCACCCCTCAGTTTAGGATATTTAATGAGCCAAGGTGCTCTTTGTATGGGCAGAGTGCTGTGGACCCCATGGGTCAATTCTGGGAATGCCAGCAATGATGTCGAGGAGTTTCTCTCAGACTCCCTGCTCCACCCTTGGCCTCTCCTAGCAGGAACACAAAAGAATCTGCAGAGTTCTCAATTAAGCTGTATGCTCTGAGCTTCTGCAGCCTAAAGCCATGAGTGCCTCTGATGGGATTCTCTAACAACACTGTACCACCCCACACATGTGTATGCCTTTGCAGGACGGATGTCTCCCAACTCATTCTCTGCCCACCCCTCGCCCCTTGGCATTCTACCCCCTGTATTAGGTGAAGACATGATTGTAAGTTTCCAGATGGCTGCAATTCCACTCATGGCTGGGACTCTTTTAGGTTCCATTTCCCATGCCAGCAAGATGAGATGACTAAAATTCAGGGAAAGTTTGTCTGTATCTTCCTTCCCCCTCTACAATGGATTCCTTTTCCTTACAGAGTTATGCCAAAGATGGAAACAGCTGTGAAATTTTTTTATTCTATGAAATGTTTGGCACTTTCTAAGGCTTTGTTCACTTAGGTTTTGTTTTGTCCTCAAGCTCAGCTGAGGAGTGTTTTCAATTACATTTTTATCTTGAGATAACTGTAGGTTTTCACATTGCTGTAAGAAATAAGAAATAATACAGAGGGTTTTATAATTCTAAGTTTTCCATTTAGGCTCAGGATCCATTTGTGCTAATTTTTACATATGGTGTGAAATCTAGGTTGAGTTGTTTTGCTTATTTGTTTATATGTGGCTCTGGATATCCAATGAATCCAGCAGATATTGAAAGTCTATCTTCACTCCACTGAATTGTTTTCTTACCTTTGTCAATAATCAGAAGGTCATGCTAGCATGAGTACTGGTCTGTTTTTTTTAATGTATTATGCTCACCACCATAAAATACAACATTAGTTTTTGATGCAGTGTTCCAAGATTCATTGTTTATGTACAACACCCAGTGCTCCATACAATACTTGCCCTCCTTAATACCCACTACCTGTTCTGGGGTTTGGGAGTATTGGCATTACTTTTTCTTTAAATGTTCAATGCAATTGGCCCGTAAAAGTATATAGCCTGGGTTTTTCTTTGTGGCAAAATTTAAAGTTACTAATTTAATTTATTTACTTGTCATAGTCTTTTCCAGATTTTCTTTCTTTTTAAAAAAATTTAAATTCAATTAGTCACCTAATTAGTCAGACTAATGATAGTACATCATTAGTCTGAGATGTAGTGTTCAACAATTTATCAGTTGCATATAGCACCCAGTGTTCATCACATCACATGCCATCCTTAATGCCCATCACCCAATTACCCCATCCCCCCAGGCACTTCCCCTCCAGCAGTTCTCAGTTTGTTTCCTGCAGTTTAGAGTCTCTCATGGTTTTTCTCCCTCTCTGATGACTTCCAATTCAGTTTTCCTTCCTTTCCCTTATGATCCTCTGTGCTGTTTCTTATAGTCCCCATATGAGTGAAACCATATGATTGTCTTTCTCTGATTGACTTATTTCCCTCAGCATAATACCTTCCAGTCCCATCCAAGTCAATGCAAATGGTAGGTATTCATCCTTTCTGATGGCTCAGAAATCTATATTCCATTATATATATATATATATATATATATATACACACACACACATATATATATGTTTATATAGATATCTATATAAACATACACATATATACATATCTATACATACATATCTATACCACATCTTCTTTATCCATTCATCTGTTGATGGACATCTCAGCTCCCTCCACAGTTTGGCTATTGTGGACATTATTGCTATGAACATTGGGGTGCATATGCCTATTCTTTTCACTACATTTATGTCTGTGGGGTAAATATCCAGTAGTGCAGTTACTGGTCATAGCTAACTCTATTTTTAACTTCTGGAGGAACCTCCATACTCTTTTCCAGAGTGGCTGTACCAGCTTGCATTCCCACCAACAGTGTAAGAGTGTTCCCCTTCCCCCACATCCTTGCCAATATTTGTTGTTTCCTGTCTTGTTAATTTTAGCCATTCTGACTGGTGTAAGGTATCTCATTGTGGTTTTGTTCTGTATTTCCCTGATGCAAAGTGATGTGAAGAATTTTCTCATGTGTCTCTTGGCCATTTGTAGGTCTTCTTTGGAGAAATGTCTGTTCATGTCTTTTACCCATTTCTTGACTGGATTGTTTTTTGGGTGTTGAGTTTGATAAGTTCTTTATGGATCTTGAATATCCAGGCCTTTATCCTTAGTGTCATTTGCAAATATCTTCTCCCATTCTGTGGGTTGTCTCTTTGTTTTGTTGACTGTTTCCTTTGCTGTGCAGAAGCTTTTTATCTTGATGAAATCCCAATATTTGGTAGAATTCCCCAGGGAAGTTCTCTTGTTTGTTGGGAGATTTTTGATTACTGTTTCAATTTCCTTGTTGGTTATGGGTCTGTCCATGTTTTCCATTTCTTCTTGGTTCAGTTTTGGTAGTTTATAAGTTTCCAGGAATGCATCAATTTCTTCCAGATTGCCTGATTTACTGGCATATAGTTGCTCATAATATGTTCTAACAATTCCCTGTATTTCCTTGGTGTTGGTAGTGATCACTCCTCTTTCATTTATGATCCTATTAATTTGGGTCTTTTCTCTTTTCCTTTTTAAAGTCTGGCTAGGGGGTTATTGATCTTATTAATTCTTTCAAAGAATCAGTTTCTAGTTTCATTTATCTGTTCTACTGTTCTTCTGGTCCTATTTCATTGAGTTCTACTCTAATCTTTATTATTTCCCTTCTCCTGCTTGGTTTAGGCTTTATTTGCTGTTCTGTCTCTGGCTCCTTTAGGTGTAAGGTTAACTTGTGTACTTTCTTAATATTTTAAGAGAGTCTTGTATTGCTGTGTATTTCCATCTTAGGACCACCTTTGTTGTATCCCAAACGTTTGGAACAGTTGTGTTTTCATTTTCATTGTTTCCACGAGCTTTCTAAATTCTTTTTTATTTTCTTAATTGACCCATTCATTCTTTAGTAGGATGCTCTTTGACCTCTGAGTGTTTGAGTTCCCTCCAAATTTCCTCTTGTGCTTGAGTTCAAGTTTCAAAGCATCGTGTTCTGAAAATATGTAGGGAATAATCCTAATTTTTTAGTATTGGTATTTCATAATTTTTAATTGACAAACTGATATTTTGGATAACATAACAATGCAACTCTGGAAAAAGATAACATCCAGGATTTGTTATAGTTGCTTTTTGTTTTGTTTTGGGTTTTTTTTTTTTTTGCCTCTTTAATGCCTTTTCTGGTTTAATTCTGTAGAGTCTGTATTCCTCACATTTTGTGGATACCAAAGTCTTTGCGTATTTTCTTTAATTCTGTTTTTACTTTTAAGCCTGGCATCCTAAGAGTTACTTGCTCAGACCAACTTAATAGTCAGGCAAATGATTGCTCAGATTTTCTTAAATGCCTTCAGTGATAAATCTTCCACACTTTGCTGAGATCTGTGTGTCCTGAGGCACTCTTTCAAAGCTCAGGCAATTTACACATCTGTCTTAGCCTTGATTTCCTGTTTGTGCAGAGCCTCCATATCATTGACAAGTAAGTGACTGAAACTCTCTTATCTTTCCTGGACATACACACAGCCAGATGATGAATGCAGCCTTATAAGTCCCCAGTGGTGTGTATGAGCTGTTCAACCCCCTTCTGGACCTATTACTCCCCAGATCTTCCTTTTAAATTTTGACTGAGCTCTTCTTTATCCCAAAAATACTGGTATTGCATCATGTATCAGCTTCAATGTTAAACGCCTTCTGGTGACTCTTCAATAATTCTTTAGGGATAAAACTGGGCGCTGGGTCAGACCAAACAACTGTCACATGAATGTCGCTTTTCCCAGAGACTGAAGATCAGGTGAAACAGCGACAGTACTCCAGGGATTGAGGGACTGTAAAATCAATGTTATCCTTCCAGTATCTGTGAGGCTGTTTTTCAAGGCTAACAATCCATGGAGGTAGTAAGGGGGAAATGGAAGAAGCCCAGATAAAAAATGACATAGCCTTTGAGGTTTTTTACCAAGTTTCATTCATTTTTATTTAAAAAAAATTGTTGCTATATTACACTTATCAGTACTTGATTATATGGCCACATACATTGCAAGATGAAAAATACCATCTTTATTTTGAGTGATCGTGAGAAGAGTTAATAGTAAGAATCCTATTACAATAATAAAAGGAATTGGATGTTGAAAGATTATTATCAGTCTTTTTCACAGAGTATAACTTGGCCTCCCTCTTTTGTTCATGAGTAAAGTATTTTCCAGCTGTTTCCCCTTTATGTGTTGTTGGTCACTACTGGACCAGCTGCTAGGGTGCTAAGAAAGCTAGTGTCTGGTATTCTCAGTCTGTTATGGGAAGATAGCAATGCAAATAGGCAGATAACAGAAAAAATGGTCATTCATCTTGGCAAAAAGCAAAAAAGACCATTACTTTTATAGTAAACATTAACATCTGGCTGGGGAAAAAAATGCCTTTTCATTGTTCTTTTTTTTTTCCAATTTATTTATTTTCAGAAAAACAGTATTCATTATTTTTTCACCACACCCAGTGCTCCATGCAAGCCGTGCCCTCTATAATACCCACCACCTGGTACCCCAACCTCCCACACCCCCACCACTTCAAACCCCTCAGATTGTTTTTCAGAGTCCATAGTCTCTCATGGTTCACCTCCCCTTCCAATTTACCCAAATTCCCTTCTCCTCTCTAACACCCCTTGTCCTCCATGCTATTGGTTATGCTCCACAAATAAGTGAAACCATATGATAATTGACTCTCTCTGCTTGACTTATTTCACTCAGCATAATCTCTTCCAGTCCCGTCCATGTTGCAGTCCAATCACAGTTATTTTTAGTTATTTTAGAGTGGGGTTGTTTATTTTTATATTCATTTATTAATTATCTTTTACTCATTTGGTTTTCAATTATTTTATTTTCAATTGTTGCATTTTTTAAAAATTTTATTTATTTGACAGAGAGAGATCATAAGTAGGCAGAGAGGCAAGCAGAGAGAGAGAGAGGAGGAGGAAGCAGGCTCCCTGTTGAGCAGAGAGCCCCATGCGGGACTCAATCCTAGAACCCTGAGACCACCACCTGAGCTGAAGGCAGAGGCTTTAACCCACTGAGCCACCCAGGCGCCCCCAATTGTTGCATTTTTTTTCCCAATTTATTTATTTTCAGAAAAACAGTATTCATTATTTTTTCACCACACCCAGTGCTCCATGCAAGCTGTGCCCTCTATAATACCCACCACCTGGTACCCCAACCTCCCACCCCCCCGCCACTTCAAACCCCTCAGACTGTTTTTCAGAGTCCATAGTCTCTCATGGTTCATTGTTCTTTTTCAAGTATTCTTTGTTATTTATACACCTTCTTTGGCTAGCTCTCTGAATGCATACAGCAAGTCAAATCTCAGTTTATCTAAGCTTTGTCTCCCTCCTTCATGAAAGGGTGGGATTTGACCAAATGAAATTTGGGTAGTTCCACGATCTTACAGTCTGGTCCCATGATATATTGAACTATTTAGAACCCAGTGTTTTGACAGTTTCAACAGTGAGGAGATTTTTATTGAGGATGGGTTACTCAGCAGGACACATGAATTGTGAGACTTAACTTTGTAGGTGATTGTGATTTGGCAAAGCAAATACCTTAGAAGATGTGGCTTGTCAGACTGGTTCACTAGAGGCTGGGGTCAAAAGCCCACACTCATTATGATACACAATTTGATTAGATGTGCTTTCTGGGAGCTGGTTGGGGGCCACACCAGGCTCATTAGGATCCTGAGTCGTCAGGCTGAGCTCTCCCGGGTGTTAAATCCCAATTCTCCCTGTCTCAGAATCCACATTCTCTGGGGACCATTTCCTTGGCCAAACTCCATTCCTGTTTAATTAGCTCATTAGAAACTCTTTAATGAGGCAAGAGTTGTAAGACTGTTAGCAGCATAGTTTTTTTTAAGGCAGAGCCCAGGGGAGTATATAACTTCAGTGTTAAGAGAAAAATAAATTCTGATATTATTAGTAAACAGCCCAAGGTGATGGCTAAGTCACTTCTGATAGGGTTAGGATAGAGGACAAATGGAAAAGGCCAGCTTTTGTATAGAACTGGTGCTGGATGAATGTTCAGAAGACTGGGCTGGAGTCCTAATTCAGTCACTAGCAGTGGGCTCCCTAGAACTACATTAAATATTGCTAGGCACTATTAATATTTGACTCACAGTATTGTTAGAATGTATTTAAATAAGCACACAAGTGCATTTTAGCTGCATAGCATAGTATAAGAATAGATTGATTAACATTATTTTGTAATATATATTTGAATATAGTATCTTACATGAATGTTGGCATATCATTTGACTGTATTTGTAATAAACATACAAATAAGTATTTGTATAAATATATATATAAGTTATATATATATTCAAATGATATGCCAGTACTTATGTGTTCAGTAATTTAAAAACCCCTTTTCTGTCCTATGAATCTTTTTGAATCCTTTCTTTACTGAATATGATTAATTAACTTGAAAGTTAATGAAAATTCATAATAAAAATACAAATACTTGGTGGACATAGCATGTCTTTTATTACACTGTTATATAAATTAAAGCTGTATTGGATTGAAAAGGAGGAGGAGTTAAGATGACAGAGGAGGAGGGACACCCTAAGCTTGCCTCATCTCTTAAACACAGCTAGATAAATATCAAGTCATTCTGAACACCCAAGAAATAAATCTGAGGACTGAGAGAATGAAACTGTAAGTTTACAAGTAGAAAAAAACCAATTACCTTCTGGAAACTTCTTTTAACAAGCAGAGCAAATACAACTAGGATCTAGCTTCCTCACTCCCACTTCCCCCACCTTTGGGCAAAATGACAAGATGGGAGAATTTACTGCAAAAGAGAACAGGAAGTAGAAGTAAATGCCAGGGATTTACTCAATACAAATGAGATTTCTCAAATACAATTTAAAACAGTCATAAGGATATTAGCTGTGTTTGAAATAAAAAGTGTGAAAGACACTAGAGAATTCCTTACCACAGAGATAAAAGAATTAAAATCTAGTCAAGCCAGAATTAAAAATGCTACAACCAGATGCAAACCTGAATAGATGCCATGATAATGAGGATAGACAATAAACAAATTGGTAATGTAGAAGATAATATGGAAACTATTGAAGCTGAAAAGAGGGAAAGAAAGGTATTGGATCATAAATGTAGACTTAGGGAACTCAGTGACTCCTTAAAGTGTAGTAACATTTGTATGATAGGAGTCCCAGAAGATGAAGAGTGAAAAAAGGGCAGAAGTTTTATTTGTGCAAATTATAGCTGAAAAGTTCTCTAATCTGGGGAAGGACATAAACATAAAAATCCAATAAGCAGAGAGAACTCCCATAAAATTCAATAAAAAGCAGTCATTGCCAAGACATATCACAATCAAATTCACAAAGTACACAAACAAGAAAAGAATCCTGAAAGCATCAAGGGAAGAAAAAGTCCTTAGTATACAAGGTAAGATGGATCAAGTTTGAAACAGATCCATCTACAGAAACTTGGCAGGCCAGAAGTGAATGGCAGGATATATTCAATGTACTGAATGGGAAAATATACAGATAAGAATGTTTTATCCAGCAAGGCTGTCATTTGGGATAGGAGAGCTAAAGTTTTCCAGACAAATAAAAATCAAAGGAGTTCATAACCACTTAAACAATCTTGCAAGAAATATAAAAGGGAACTCTTTAGGTGGGGGAAAAAATACCAAAACAACAAAGACTAGAAAGGAATAGAGAACATCACCAGAAACACCAACTTTATGGGTAATACAATGGCAATAAACTCCTATCTTTTAATAATCATTCTGAATGTAAATAGATTAAATGTTCCAATCAAATTCATAGAGCATCAGAATGGATAAAAAATAAGACCCATCTATATGCTGCCTACAAAATATTTATTTTAAACCTAAAGACACCTGTGTATTGAAAGTTAGGGGATTGAGAGCCATCTATCATATTAATGGATGTCAAAAGAAAGCTAATGTAGTCATACTTATACCAGAAAAACTATATTTTAAAACAAAGACTGTAACAAGAGATGAAGAAGGGTATTATATAATAATTAAAGGGTCTATCAATCAAGAAGATCTAACAACTATAAATATTTATGCTCCCAACTTGGGAGCACCCAACTATATAAATCAATTAATAATAAGCCTAAGGAAACTCATTGATAATAATACAATAATAGAAGGGGACTTTAACATCCTACTTACAGCAATGGACTGATCATCTAAGCAGAAAATCAATAAGGAATGCCTTTGAATGACATACTGGACCAGATGGAATTAACAGATATATTCAAAACATTTCATAAATGCAGCAGAATACACTATTTTTGAGTACAAATGGAACATTCTCAAGAATAGATAACATACTGGTTCACAAATCAGCCCTCAACAAGGACAAAAATACCATGCATTTTTTCAGACCACAGTGCTATGAAACTTGAAGTCAACCACAAAAAAAATTTTTGGAAAGACCACAAAAACATGGTGGTTAAAAAACATCCTATTAAAGAATGAATGAGTGATCAGGAAATTAAAGGAGAAATAAAAAAGCACATGGAAGCAAATGAAAATAAAACACAACATTCCAAAAGCTTTGGGATGAAATAGACAGTTCTTAGAGGGACGTATACTGCAATACAGGTCTACCTCAAGAAGCAAAAAAAAAAAAAAAAAAGAAGAAGTCTCAAACACACAGCCTAATCTTATACCTAAAAGAGCTAGAAAAGAAATAGCAAATAAAACCTAAAGCCAGCAACAGAAAGGAAATGATAAAGATTAGGGCAGAAATAAATTACATAGAAACAAACAGAACAGATCAACAAAACTGGGAGTTGGTTCTTTGACAGAATTAATAAAATTGATAAACCCCTAGCCAGACTTTTCCAAAAGAAAAGAGAAAAACCCAAATAAACAAATCATGAATGAAAGAGTAGATATCACCACCGACACCACAGAAATATAAATAATCATAAGAGAATATTATGATGAATTATATGCCAACAAACCAGGCAATCTGAAAAAAATGGACAAATTTCTAGAAACATACAAACAAAGGGAGGTGGGTAGAGGGATGGAGTAACTGGGTGATGGGTATTAAGGAGGACACATGATGTGATGAGCACTGGGTGTTATATGCAATTGATGAATCTTTGAACACTACACCAAAAACTGATGATGTACTATATATTTTCTAATTGAATTTAAATTGAAAAAATAAGTAAACTATAGTTCTAAAATGCTAAATGATATTAATTTAGAGAGGTGGGTTATAGGAAAGAATATGTTAATGGTTTTGGTTTCTTGAGGAAGGAGATTCTATTGCACTCTAGGCATTAATACAAAATATAACATTAACATGTATTAAAAATCTTAGAGTAGCTACTAGAATAATAAGTGTGTAATTTTGAAATAATGAGAGTAAAAGTGAAAGAAAAATATCAATAATTTATACAGAAACAAGTTAGAAAAAAAGATAAGAAAAATGGCCAATATATAATATAGGAATAAACATGAAGTATAAGTTTAAACATATTAAAAATCAAAACAAAGATAAATGTAATACATTACCCTTTTCAGAGAAATGGCTCTCAGAATGGTCACATGCTATGTTTTTAAAATTTAAATTCAATTAGCCAAGGTACAGTACATCATTATTTTTTAAAAGATTTTATTTATTTATTTGACAGAAAGAGAGTGCACAAGCATGAGGAATGGATCATGACCTGCACTGAAGGCAAACACTTAACCAACTGAGATACCCAGGCACCCCTACTTTTCTTATTTTTTTTTCAAAACAACAAAGGATCCTTTTATTTTTATTATTTTTTCAATTTATTTATTTTCAGAAAAACAGTATTCGTTATTTTTTCACCACACCCAGTGCTCCATGCAAGCCGTGCCCTCTATAATAACCACCACCTGGTACCCCAACCTCCCACCCCCCCGCCACTTCAAACCCCTCAGATTGTTTTTCAGAGTCCATAGTCTCTCATGGTTCACCTCCCCTTCCAATTTACCCAAATTCCCTTCTCCTCTCTAACACCCCTTGTCCTCCATGATATTTGTTATGCTCCACAAATAAGTGAAACCATATGATAATTGACTCTCTCTGCTTGAATTATTTCACTCAGCATAATCTCTTCCAGTCCCGACCATATTGCTACAAAAGTTGGGTATTCATCCTTTCTGATGGAGGCATAATACTCCACAGTGTATATGGACCACATCTTCCTTATCCATTCATCCGTTGAAGGGCATCTTGGTTCTTTCCATAGTTTGGCGACTGTGGCCATTGCTGCTATAAACATTGGGGTACAGATGGCCCTTCTTTTCACGACATCTGTGTCTTTGGGGTAAATACCCAGGAGTGCAATTGCAGGGTCATAGGGAAGCTCTATTTTTAATTTCTTGAGGAATCTCCACACTGTTCTCCAAAGAGGCTGCACCAACTTGCATTCCCACCAACAGTGGAAGAGGGTTCCCCTTTCTCCACATCCTCTCCAACACATGTTTCCTGTTTTGTTAATTTTGGCCATTCTAACTGGTGTAGGTGATATCTCAATGTGGTTTTAATTTGAATCTCCCTGAGGGCTAGTGATGATGAACATTTTTTCATGTGTCTGATAGCCATTTGTATGTCTTGATTGGAGAAGTGTCTGTTCATATCTTCTGCCCATTTTTTGATATGTTCGCCTGTTTCGTGTGTGTTGAGTTTGAGGAGTTCATTATAGATCCTGGATATCAACCTTTTGTCTGTACTGTCATTTGCAAATATCTTCTCCCATTCCGTGAGTTGCCTCTTTGTTTTTTGACTGTTTCCTTTGCTGTGCAGAAGCTTTTGATTTTGATGAAGTCCCAAAAGTTTATTTTCGCTTTTGTTTCCTTTGCCTTTGGAGACATATCTTGAAAGAAGTTGCTGTGGCTGATATCGAAGAGATTACTGCCTATGTTCTCCTCTAGGAGTCTGATGGATTCCTGTCTCACGTTGAGGTCTTTTATCCATTTTGAGTTGGTCTTTGTGTATGGTGTAAGAGAATGGTCGAGTTTCATTCTTTTACATATAGCTGTCCAGTTTTCCCAGCACCATTTATTGAAGAGACTGTCTTTTTTCCACTGTATATTTTTTCCTGTTTTGTCGAAGATTATTTGACCATAGAGTTGAGGGCCCATATCTGGGCTCTCTACTCTGTTCCACTGGTCTATGTGTCTGTTTTTATGCCAGTACCATGCTGTCTTGGTGATCACAGCTTTGTAGTAAAGCTTGAAATCAGGTAACATGATGCCCCCCATTTTATTTTTGTTTTTCAACATTTCCTTAGTGATTCGGGGTCTCTTCTGATTCCATACAAATTTTAGGATTATTTGCTCCAGCTCTTTGAAGAATGCCGGTGGAATTTTGATCGGAATGGCATTAAAAGTATAGATTGCTCTAGGCACTATAGACATTTTAACAATGTTTATTCTTCCGATCCAAGAGCATGGAATGGTCTTCCATCTTTTTGTGTCTTCTTCAATTTCTTTCATGAGTGTTCTTGGAACACTCATGAAAGAAGTTTTTGGAATACAGATCCTAGTTTTTGGAATACAGATCCTTTACCTCTTTGGTTAGGTTTATTCCCAGGTATCTTATGGTTCTTGGTGCTATAGTAAATGGAATCAATTCTCTAATTTCCCTTTCTGTATTTTCATTGTTAGTGTATAAGAAAGCCACTGATTTCTGCACATTGACTTTGTATCCTGCCACGTTGCTGAATTGCTGTATGAGTTCTAGTAGTTTGGGGGTGGAGTCTTTTGGGTTTTCCATATAAAGAATCATGTCATCTGCAAAGAGAGAGAGTTTGACTTCTTCATTACCAATTTGGATACCTTTTATTTCTCTCTGTTGTCTGATTGCTGTTGCTAGGACTTCTAATACTATGTTGAACAAGAGTGGTGAAAGTGGGCATCCTTGTCTTGTTCCTGATCTCAATGGGAAGGCTGCAAGCTTTTTCCCATTGAGGATGATATTTGCTGTGGGTCTTTCATAGATAGATTTGATGAGGTTCAGGAATGTTCCCTCTATCCCTATACTTTGAAGCGTTTTAATCGGGAATGGATGCTGGATTTTGTCAAATGCTTTTTCTGCATCAATTGAGAGGACCACGTGGTTCTTCTCTCTTCTCATATTAATTTGTTGTATCACATTGATTGATTTGCGAATGTTGAACCATCCTTGTAGCCCAGGGATGAATCCCACCTGGCCATGGTGGATAATATTTTTAATGTGCTGTTGGATCCTGTTGGCTAGGTACAGTACATCATTTTTTTTTTGATATAATGTTCAATGATTCATTAGTTGAGTATATGTTGAGTATAGTTGAGTAGCTCATCATATCACATGCCCTCTTTAATGTCCATCACCCAGTTACCACTTTCCCCTCCTACCACCTTTTCTGCAACCCTGACTCTTGAGAAGCCTTGTTGGTTAGTTTTATTCCTGAGTATCTTATGGGGTTTCACGCAATTGTGAATGGGATCGATTCCTTGATTTCTTTATCTGCTGCTTTATTACTGGTGTATAGAAATGCAACAAATTTCTGTACATTGATTTCAGGTTTTGCAACTTTACTGAATTCCTGTATTAGTCCTAGCAAACTTTTGGTGGAGTCTTTCAGGTTTTCAACAAAGAGTATGATACTGTCTGCAAATACTGAGTTTGTCTTCTTCCTTATCAGTTTGGATATCTCATCTTATTTCACTCAGCATAATCCCCTCTAGTTCCATCCATGTTGATATAAATGGTAGATAGTCATCCGTTCTGATGGCTGAGTAATATTTCATTGTATATATGGATCATATCTTCTTTATCCCTTCATCTGATGAAGGGCATCTCAGCTCCTTCCGTAGTTTGTCTATTGTGGACATTGCTGCTATGAACATTGGTGTGCATGTGCTCCTTCTATTCACTACACCTGTATCTTTGGGGTAAATACCCAGTAGGCAATTGCTGGGTCATAGGTAGCTCTATTCTTAACTTCTGGAAAATCCTCCATACTGTTTTGCAGAGTGGCTGTACCAACTTGCATTCCTACCAATGGTGTAAAAGCATTCCACTCCCTTTCTCCAAATCCTTGCTAACATTTATTGTTTCCTGTCTTGTTACTTTTTGCCATTCTGATTGGTAGAAGGGAAGAAATCAGAGAGGGAGACAAACCATATGAGACTCAGGATTTCTCCTTTAAGGAAGTTGTCAACTTCTAAGGTTGATACTGAGATGCTAAGAAGTGACTGGCACATTCATGTGGCTAGGACAGCAAAAATTGGCAATGAATAGGAGGGAGTGGAAAGGGCAACATCTTAGAAGTAGCAGCAAACTTCAAGTTGACCAGCTTTCACAAGGTCTCACTATATTTCCCAGATCCAGATCTTAGATTCTGATTGAATTAATGTGGTCACGGTTTGTTTTTCTGACTTCTGAGTAGCAGCAAAAGGAAACTCTCTCAGAGAAGAGTTAACATCATCCAGCATCTCAAATTACCCCTGCACTGAAAAATATTTATTATCTGGCATGTAATCAAAAGTAACCAGCCATTCATAAAAAATGTGATAAAAACAAAAATAAAAAGTAGACATTAGAAACATCTATAAGACATCTCAGACAGGGATTTGAAATAAATATGTTCAAGAAATTCGAAGTATAAATTAAAAAATAAAATTACTGCAATCAAGAATACAATGGATAGGATTAACAAAGACTAGATATAGCTGGTGAGAGAATTAGTAAACTGAAATACAGATCAAAAGAAAATATACATACTCAAAAGCATGAAGAGTCGAAAGGATAAAAAATACTGGAAAAGTAATAAGAGACATAGGGGATAAGGTAATAAATCTTAACATATATATAATTGATATTTATCAAATTAAGAAGTGAAGGCATGACCTGGGACCATATTTGAATATATATAATAAATGAGTATTCCAAAATTGATGAAACATCAAATAGGATATATATATATAATTTTAAAAACCACACTGTAGTTAGGCATGTAACAATTGAGATAAAAACCATATTCGGACAGAAAACCTAAAGGCAGATACAGAAAAAAGTTATATCTTCATAAGACAGATAACTGTATTTTCAACAGAACAATGGGAGCCACTTCAAGAAATTGGCAGGTTAAATTTAACCTAAAGAAAGTAGAGGCAACCCATGGAATGGGAGAAGATATTCATAAATGACACTACATACAAAGGGCTGATATCCAAGATCTATAAAGAACTCCTAAAACTCAAAACCCAAAAAACAGATAATCACATCAACAAAATGGGCAGAAGACATCATAGACACTTCTCCAAAGAAGACATACAAATGGCTAACAGACACATGAAAAAATGTTCATCATCATTATCCATCGGGGGAATCAAATCAAAACCACATGGAGATATCACCTTACACCAGTTAGAAAGGCCAAAATTAACAAGACAGTAAGCAAAAAGTGTTGGAGAGGATGTGGAGAAAGGGGAACCCTCTTACACTGTTGGTGGGAATGCAAGTTGGTGCAGCCATTCAGGAAAACAGTGTAGAGATTCCTAAGGAAATTAAAAATAAAGCTACCCTATGACCCTGCAATTGCACTACTGGGTATTTACCCTAAAGATACAGATGTAGAGAAAAGAAGGGCCATCTTTACCCCAATGTTCATAGCAGCAATTGCCACAATTGCCAAATTGTGGAAAGAGCCAAAATGCCCTTCTTGGACATCTTGACGAATGGATAAAGAAGATATGGTCTATATATACAATGGAATATTATGTCTCCATCAGAAAAGATGAATACCCAACTTTTGTATCAACATGGATGGGACTGGAGATTATGCTGAGTGAAATAAGTCAAGAAGAGTCAATTATCATATGGTTTCACTTATTTGTGGAGCATAAGGAATAACACAGAAGACATTAGGAGAAGGAAAGGAAACGTGAATTGGGGGGAAACAGAGGGGAAGATGAACCATGAGAGACTGTGGACTCTGAGAAACAAACTGAGGGTTTTGGAGGGGTGAGGGTGAAGGGTAAATGAGCCTGGTGGTGGGTACTAAGAAGGGCACATATTGCATGGAGCACTGGGTGTGGCACATAAACAATGAATCTTGGAACACTGAAAAAATAAAATAAAATTTTTAAAAATGTAATTAAATAGATATTAATAAATAATAAAACTGAAAAAAACTTAAATATCTGGAAATTAAAGACACATCCTCATAACTCACAGGTCAAAGAAGAAATAATACTGAAAACTTAAGCATATAAAACTAAATGATACTGAAAACTCTGAATACCAAAACTTCAATGAAAGAGTTAAACCAGTATTTACATGAAACTTTCTAGCAACTTCTCACTTGGTAAAATACATCTACTCACATCCTATAATGAAAAAATTAATAATGAGATATTAACACGGTTTTTGCTAAAGATTTAATGCTGTTAAAATGTCCATACTACCTAAAGCAATCTACAGATTCAATCCAATACCTATCAAAATCTCAGTGGCAAGACGTTATTCTCTTTTAAAGCTGAGTAATATGCCTTTGTATACCTTTATCTTTATCCATCTTTACCCACATCTTTATCCATTCATCTATGGATAGACAATTGGGTTGTTTCCAGATCTTATCTATTGTAAATAATGCTGCAATAAATATATGGGTTCATATAACTTTTCAAATTAGTGTTTTATTTCGGGGGGTTAAACACTCAGTACTGGAATTACTGGATCATATAGTAGTTCTATATTTAACTTTTTGAGGAACCTCGATATTGTTTTCCACAGTGGATGCACCAGTTTGCATTCCCACCAACAGTGCATGAGGGATCCTTTTACTCCACATCCTCACCAACACTTGCTGTTTCTTGTGTTGTTGATGTTAGCCATTCTGACAGGTGTGAAGCGGTATCTCATTGTAGTTTTAATTTTTATTTCTCTGATGAGTGATGCTGAACATCTTTCCAAATGTCTGTTGGCTATCTGTCTGTCTTCACTGGAGAAATGTCTGTTCATGTCCTCTGCCCATTTAAAAACTGGATTCTTTCTTTTCTTTTCTTTTCTTTTCTTTCTTTCTTTCTTTCTTTCTTTTTTTGATATGGAGTTGTGTAAATTCTTTATATATTTTGGTTATTAACCCCTTATTGGATACATCATTTGCAAATACTTTCTACCATTCAGAGGGTTGTCTTTCTGCTTTGTTCATGGTTTACTTTGCTGTGAAAAGCTTTTGTGTAGTCCCAATAGTTTCCCTTTGTTTCCCTTGTGAAAGGAGACATATCTAGATGAAAAAGGTTAAAGATGACACAAAGAAATGAAAAGATGGAGTGGAAGAACCAATATTGTTAAAATGTCCTAACTCCCCCCAAGCAATCTACAGATTTAATGCAATCCCTACCAAAATATCAACAGTATTTTTTTTGCAGAACTAAGACAAATAATCCTAATATATATGGAACCCCAAAAGGTGTTAAATAGGCAAAGCAAACCTGAAAAAGAAGAACACAACTGGAGGTATCACAATCTCAGATTTCAAAATACATTGCAAAGCTGTTCATTTGCTTTGGTTCTTACATTCCACACATAAGTGAATCCCACGGTATCTGTCTTTCTCTGTCTGACTTATTTCACTTAGCATTATACTTTGTAGGTCCATCCATGGTTGTTGAATTTGTGAGCCACTTTGGAAAACACTACAGAGATTACTCAAAAAGTTAAAAATAGAATTGCCTGATGATCCAATAATTCCACTACCAGGTATTTACCCCCCAAAAATGAAAATACAAATTCAAAGAGATATGTGCACCCCTATGTTTATTGCAGCATTATTTACAATAGTCAAAATATGTAAGTGTCCATCTATAGATGAGTGGTTAAAGAAGATGTGGTATAGGGGCACCTAGGTGGCTCAGTTTGGTTAAGCATCTGCCTTCAGCTCAGGTCATGTGGATCAAGCCCTGCACTGGACTCCCTGCTCAGTGGGAAGCCTGCTTCTCCCTCTCCCACTCCCCCTGCTTGTGTTTCCTCTCTCACTGTGTGTCTTTCTGCCAAATAAATAAATAAAATCTTTTTTAAAAAGAAGAAGAAGAAAATGTGGTATAGATACATATGGCTGAATACTGCTCAGTCATAAACAAAGATTGAAATCTTGACATTTGTAACAACATGGACAGATCTAGAGGGTATAATGCCAAGCAAAATAAGTCAGAGAAAGAAAAATACTATATGATTTCACTCATATGTAGAATTTAAGAAACAAAGCAAAGAAAAAAAATAGAAAAAGAAAAAAAAACCCAGACTCTTAAATATAGAGAAGAAACTGAAGTTTACAGAGGGAAGGAGGTTGGGTGATGGGTGAAATAGGTGATGGGGATTAAGAGCACACTTATTGTGAGGAGTCCTGAGTGATGTATACAATTGTTGAGTCATTATCTCATACACCTGAAAATAACATAACACTGTATGTTCATTATACTTCAAGAAAAACCTCAATGGCATTTTTTACAAAAATAGAAAAAAAAATCTTATAATTCATGTGGAACTACAAATGACCACGAATAGCCAAATCAATCTTAAAAGAAAAGCAAAGAAAGAAAAACAAATCTGTAAGTATCACACTTTCTTATTTCAAAATATATCATAAATAATCAAATAATCAAATAAACAAATAATCAAAACTGTATGATATCAGCATACAGGCAGATACATAGATCAAGGAACAGGATAGAGAGCCCAGATATAAATCTATGTATGTATGTTTAATTAGTCCTTGACACCTTGTACAAGAATATATACTAAGGAATGAACAGTTTCTCCAACAAATGAAGCTGGGAAAATTAGATATTCACAGGCAAAAGATTGAAATTAGGCCCTTATTTTATACCATACATAAAAATAAACACAAAATGGATTAAAGTCATAAACATAGGACCTCAGTTTGTAAAACTCCTAAAAGAAAACACATGGCATTTGTCTTGGCACATGAACAGAACAAAAAACAAACAAGTGGGATTCTAGCAAACTAAAAAGCTTCTGCCCAGCAAAGGAAACATTTAAGAGTATGAAAAAGCAACCTACGGAAAAAGAGAAAATATTTGCAAATCATATATCTGAAGAGGGATTAATCTCCACATGTAAGTAATTCCTACAACTTCAAATTTAAAGAATAAAACCTAAGGACCCAATTAAAAGAGATTATGCTGAGTGAAATAAGTCAAGAAGAGAGAGTCAATTATCATATGGTTTCACTTACTTGTGGAGCACAAGGAATAACATGGAGGACATTAGGAGAAGGAAAGGAAAAGTGATTTGTGGGAAATTGGAGGGGGAGCAAACTGTGAGGGACTGTGGACTCAGAAACAAACTGGGGGTTTTGGAGGAGAGAGGGTGGGGGGGTTAGGTGAGCCTGGTGAAGGGTATTAAGGAAGGCATGTATTGCATGGAGCACTTGGTGTGGTGCATAAACAATGAATCTTGGAACACTGAAAAAATAAATTTAAAAAGTGGAGTAGGTACGTGAACAGACATTTTTTTGAAGAAGATATACAAATGACCAACAGGCATATAACAGAAATGTTCAGCATCACTCAGCATCAGGCACATGTGAATCAAAACCACAAAGGGGGACCACTTCAGGATGGCTGCTATAAAAAGAAAACAGGGATGCCTGGGTGGTTCAGTCAGTTACACATCTGACTTCAGCTCAGGTCATGATCAACCCTGGGATTGACCCCATGTCAGGCTCCTCATTCAGCAAGGAGTCTGCTTGTCTCTCTCCTCCTGCCTGCCCCTCCCCTTGCTCATGTGCTGTCTCTGTCTCTGACAAATAAATAAATAAAATATTAAAAAAAAAAGAAAACACACATGGAAAAAAAAGAAAAAGAAAATAAACACGGGCAAGGATGTGGGGAAAGTGGAACACATGTAGTTGGTGGGACTGCAGCTGGTGCGGAAAAAAGTATAGGAGTTTTCAACAAATTAAAAATGGAACTGCTGTAGGAACCAGGAATCCCATTTCTGGGTAAGTATGGAAAGAACGCGAACCAGGATCTGGAAGAGGAGTCTGCTCTCCCAAGCTCCATGTAGCACTGCTCACAATAGCCAAGATGTGGAAGAGACACTGTTGGCCATGGACTCATGAGAGGATAAACACACTGGTTTATACACACAGTGAAATACTTATGTTCGGCCTTTAAGAAGAAGTAAATTTTGAATAAGTAAAAAAATTTAAAAATAAATAAAATAAAAATAAAATTTAAAAAAGGAAATTTTGTAACGCATGAAGACATGGAGGGACCTTGAGAACATTATGCTAAGCGAAATAAGCCAATCACAAAAAGAAAAAATTGTACCCTTCCATGTGGATGAGTTATCTGAAATAGTCAAGGCCACAGAATCAAACTGTGGCATGGCGGTTGCCAGGGGTGTGGTGGGTGGTGGAGTTGCTAACTAGCAGGCATGAATCTTAGTCCAACAAGAGGAATAAGTTTGGAGATGTGCTGTACTCTTCACTTACAAACAACAATAAGATATTGTGCCCTTAAAATTGGTTAATCAGAAAATCTTATGTTGAGTGTTCTTTTCAAAATAAAATTTTTTTAAAATGTCCAATCCTAAATAGCCATTCATATAGTTAAATGAGTAACTCCTGGTCCCCCACACAACAGAACACTGGAGATACTGAGATAGAATGTCACTGACGTAGAAAGGTGATGATTACACAGTATTTGGTGAAAAGATAAAAAATGCAGACATGGTGTGGGGTGCAATTATATTTTTGCAAAAGAAAAAGAACAAATTAAATAAAATACACAGCACCCCTGAGCCACCTCCTCCCCCGACAGGTGTGGATGTAGAAACACCAGACCTCCAACAGAGTTGGGACAGCGATTGGGATAAATAGAGGGGCATCCTTGCTGTGCACCAAACACTTTCTAATTGCTGAAATTTTTAAACACATTTTGTTTCATAATTTTGAAAAGCCATCTCCACTTGATCCCCCTCCAAGAAGTGTATTCAGGTGGTCTTCTCCCATTCATGGGTCAGGCTCTGCTCCAGGAATGAACAACAGTAAGCACAGAGGGACCCAGAGAGGATTGTTTTTCCTGATAGATCATTTCAACTCACAGCTAAGTTGGTGGTGGGAAGGGGTTGACAGAATAGCTCTGGGCCCAGGAGCTCACACCTGCCACCCCTGGGAGGATGGTCCACTGAGGGTCACAGGGTCTGCTCTTAGATTCTATGCTCCTCTTCTGCTCACCCCTCTGGGGCCCCAAGGGACTCCTGGGCTTTGGTTCCTGGCCCTGTAGATGGGAGGTTGGTGACAGGGGACCCAGGAGAACCAAGAGTCCCAGTGCACTGCAGAGGCCAGAACACAAAC
Source organism: Neogale vison (assembly GCF_020171115.1). Classification (NCBI taxonomy): domain Eukaryota; kingdom Metazoa; phylum Chordata; class Mammalia; order Carnivora; family Mustelidae; genus Neogale; species Neogale vison. The sequence continues at coordinate 46,399,821 of NC_058093.1, forward strand.
AAGCTCACCTAATTGGCCATTCAAGATGCCAAGCCCCAGCTGTGCTGGTGGAGAGATCTTCCCAAACAGAGTGACCCCACCATGCAGGTGACTCTTTCTGCCCAGCTAATGCATCAAGATATGGAAGCCAAGGTGAGCTGAGACCATTCTGTTCCCTGCTTCCACCAAGACCCAGGAGCTACCTGTAGCCTGAACATGGGGCACCCAGGCATACTCTCTTCCTTGTCCCCTCCCACTTTTTCTTCATTGCATGGGAAGCCAGAGCAGAATGAGGGGAGCTGAGAGTCCTCAGTGCCTACCTCATTAACCTCAGCACAGACATAGGTCAGGAGCTCAGGAGACCATGGGAGAGCAGGTGCTGGCTGTGTGATCTTGAATGAGTCATGGCCCTCACCTGGAAGAGGTGAGGTCAAGATGGCCACTGCTTCAGGCTGGGAGGGGTTGAAGGACACCATGTGTGTAAGGGAGACATGGGGCTATGGCATGCCGTACGCACTCAGGGCTTGCCTCAGCAGCTGGTGACCACACTCCTGCCCTGGCCAGCCCTGTCTTGAGCTTCAGGGTTATTTCAACTAAAGGGACAGGTTTTCATTAGACTCAGAGAATCGCAGCACCAGGCTCCTTCATGACCTTAAATGCATTTCTCAGGCTCAGATCAGTACCAAGAGACTACTGAGCACATGCTTCTAAGGGACATGCCCACTGCGTGGGGGATGCAGAAATAGATGCAGAAATAGGCCAAGTCCAGTTCTAGGGATCTCGTGGCTCTCCATGAATGCAGACATGAAAACAAACACCTGCTATGTAATGGGACACAGATAGTGAGAGAGGGCATAACCAGGTTGCTGATGGCACAAAGCAGGAAACAGTCACATCAGAGAGGTGATGGAGAGCCCATGGGGAGATAAGAGAGATGGTCACACCCACATGGGGGATGGGGGGAACACAGCCATTCTGGGAAGAATGAGAGAACCAGAAAATCACCAAGCACAATACTCCCGGCTGAAGCCAAGTTCACCTGGCAGGCCTGAAGAAAGACCCTTCTGGGGGTCCACTCCGGGCCCACTCAGCTGATGGGGAATCCATCACTCATTTGCAGTAGGGAGAAAAATGACTTGAACGGAGGCTTTGGTGCCTCCACACAGGGAGCTCTGTGTGGGAAACCAAGCAGGGAACAGACAGGCTGGAGATCATTAGCAAACCATGGCAGCCATTCAGTCAAGAGGTGAAAAGGGCCAGGAGTTGACAGGAGGGGCCAAAGAAGGAACAGTGAATGGAGATAGGCAGGATAGAGCTCAGCATGGGCAGGGGAGAGGATGGGCAGGCTCTGAGGTGGGTTGTGCTGCTGACATCCTCCACCTGGACGTGAACGAGCAGTTTTGAACAGGATGACTTGGGTTCTGATGGGATCATCCACTGCCATTTGGAAACCCTGAGAGGTTTCCAAACTCTGAGAAGAGACTGAGTCGGTTGTGGAATTAGCAGCTGTTCTCAAAGTGTGGTCCACAGACCACCATCATCATGCTCAGTGTTGCTCCACGAACTGGTATTCTGTCCCTATCTACCTCTTGTCTACTGCTCCACCAGACAGATATACTACAATCCACTTGTGTGGTTTCCCCTTTGCAGCTATGGTGACACTGTGGAAAACAGTCTCATCTTGGTCTCCTTGTGCATGTGTGTGTACTTCTGCTGGGTGAATACCTTCCAGAGGGAAAGTGAAATCACAGGTAAGGCCATGTGTTTTCAACGTCAGTAGAAAATGCCAAACTTCTTGTCCTAATTTACACTCCCTTCAAGTTGCTCCTGTCCTCAACACGCTGGTTACTGCCAGTCAGCTTCACTGTAGACGTAATAGGTGTGCACGAGTACCTCACTAACGTGTGAACTTTTTCCTGATGCAGGGTTGTGCACATTTGGCTCCTCTCCTTTGTGTGTCACTTCTATCAGTCTCTTGCCTGTATTTACTGAGTTCTTTTTCTTGTGTGTCTAAGGATTATTTCTGTATTGTGCAGACAAGCCATTTTTCCCTTCGTATTCCACAAGTATGTCTTCCCAAGCTGTGGTTTGCCTTTACACACTCTGAAGACTGTCTCGATTTTCATGTAGTTCTATCCACAGGGTATTTCCTTTATGCTTAGTACTTTTTGTTCCTTGCTTAGGCAACTGGGGAGACACTTTCCTGCACTAGGGCCATGAAGGTCTTCTGTATTGTCTTTGCTATTTTACTTTCAAATTTATTTTTTATTCAAATTCAATTATCCAACATAGAGTACCTCATTATTTTCAGATGTAGTGTTCAATAATTCATCAGTTGTGTCTAACACCCAGTGCTCACCACATCACATGCCCTCCTTAACGACCATCACCCTTTCTGCATTCAGCCTGTGATTGCTTTTTGTGGATAGTATGAAGTAAGAGTTAAATCTCACTATTTACCAGATGACTATCAACTGTCCCAGATTTTCCCACTTTCCTACTGTTTGGTGAATTGGATGTCGAGATAAGCACAGGATTGATTTCCAGGCTCTCTGTTCTGTTCCATCAGCATGCAGTCTATCCTCTGCCACCGAAACTGTTTCATTACTGCTACTTATAAGTCGCTATCTGGTAGCACAAATCCCCCCACGCTGTTTCTCTTCTCCAGAATGTCTTGGACACATTTGATTTTGCACATTTCAATACACATTTTAGGATCAGCTTTTAAGATTCCACAAATAAAAATCACTGGGATCTCACTGACTCAGCTCAGTGTGGGGGGAATTGACATTTATGCAATATTGAGTGTGCCAGTTTGGGAATCTGGCACGGCCTGCCATGTTACTTAAGTCTACTTTGGTTTCTCTCAAGTTTTTTGCAAAAAAATTTTATACATATTTGGTAATGGATAGTTGCAGGTTACTGACATGATATCACTTTTGAATGGCCATTTTCTAGCTGTTTTCTGCTGGCCCATGGAAATATTAATCCTACATATGATGCTATACTTAGCAAGTCTTCTAAATTCACATATTGATGTTCATAATTTATTGATAACAGAAATCCATTAACATGGATCTTTTATGTACACAATCACACCATCTGTTATCAATGACAGTTTTTTATTCTTTCTTCCTTTTTTTTTTTTTTTTTGTTATGTGAGTCACCATACAGTACCTTAGTTTTTGATGTGGTGTTCCATGATCCATTGTTTGCATACACCCAGTGCTCCATGCAATCTATACACTCCTTAATATCCATCACCAGGCTCACCCATTCCCCACTGCCCTCCCCTCTAAAATCCTTAGTTTGTTTCCTGGAGTCTATAGTCTCTCATGGTTCATCTCCCACTTCAATTACTCCCCCTTCATTTTTCATTTCCTTCTCCTAATGTCCTCCATGCAATTCCTTATGTTCCACAATAAGTGAAACCATATGATAATTGACTTTCTCTGATTTATTTCACTTAGCATAATCCCTTCTGGCTCCATCCATGTTGATACAAATGGTGGGTATTCATCCTTTCTGATGGCTGTATGGACCACATCTTCTTTATCCATTTGTCTATTGAAGGGTATCCTAGCTCTTTCCACAGTTTGGCTATTGTGGACATTGCTGCTATAAACACTGGGGTGCATATGGTCCTTCTTTTTTTTTTTTAATTTAATTTTCCCAGTGTTCCAAGAGTCATTGTTTATGCACCACACCCAGTGCTCCATGCAATACATGCCCTCCTTAATACCTCCTTAATACCCACCACGAGGCTCACCTAACCTCCTATCCGTACCCCTCCTGTCCAAAACCTCAGTTTGTTTCTCAGAGTCCACAGGCTCTCATGGTTCATCTCCCCCTCTGATTTCCCCCAATTCACTTTTCCTTTCCTTCTCTTAATGTCCTCCATGTTATTTCTTATGCTCCACAAGTAAGTGAGACCATATAATAATTGACTCTCTTCTTGACTTATTTCACTCAGCATAATCTCCTCCAGTTCCATCCATATTGATACAAAAACTGGGCATTCATCCTTTCTGATGGAGGCATAATACCCCATTATATATATGGACCATATCTTCTTTATCCATTCATCAAGATGTCCAAGAAGGGCATTTTGGCTCTTTCCACAGTTTGGCAATTGAGGCAATTGCTGCTATGAACATTGGAGTACAGATGACCCTGCTTTTCACTACATCTGTATCTTTGGGGTAAATACTCAGTAGTGCAATTGCAGGGTCATAGGGTGACACAACATGTGCCACTTTTTCTTTATATTAGCTTGGAAATTTTACACTTGTTTACTCTTTTTTTTTCTTTTTCTTTTAGTGGTTGTGAACAAATTACAACTTGTATTTTTGCTTTGTTTTAATTTAATTTTTTCAGTGTTCTAAGAGTCATTGTTTATGCACCATACCCAGTGCTCCATGCAATATGTGTCCTCCATAATACTCACCACCAGGCTCACCCATCCCCCGACCACTCCAAAACCCTCAGTTTGTTTCTCAGAGTCTACAGTCTCTCATGCTTTATCTCCCCTGCCCCCTGATTTCCCCCAATCCACTTTTCCTTTCCTTCTCCTAATGTCCTCCATGTTATTCCTTATGCTCCACAAGTAAGTGAAACCATATGATAATTGACTTTCTCTGCTTGACTTATTTCACTCAGCATAATCTCCTCCAGTCCCGTCCATGTTGATAAAAAGTTGGGTATTCATCGTTTCTGATGGAGGCATAATATTCCATTGTATATATGGACCATACCTTCTTTATCCATTTGTCTGTTGAAGGGCATCTTGGCTCTTTCCACAGTTTGGCGATTGTGGCCATTGCTGCTATGAATATTGACTTAACACAACTCATTAGTATTTCTATTGATTTTCTGAACAGTGGGGAAATGCTTTTAAGTCTACTTCCTCCCAAGTTACCTATCTTTGTTGTGGTGTATTTTACTCTCTGCATTTTTAACCTACCATGGGTCAGTCTCCTGCTAACTGAAGGCCACCCTCTACTTTTCTCCTGTGTGTGTCTACAAATTCTCTCTGCTTAGCTTTACCTTATTTTTAGATGTATGTCTCTTTTTATTATGGATGTTCTCAAACACACATATATAAAGCTGGAGTAGTAATGGATTACTTATTTGCACCAACCAACTTCAACAATTATCAACTTAGAGCCAATCATATCTAATCCCTCTAAATGGTGAGGACTTTACAGAAAGATAACTTCAATGTTACTATTATTCATAAAACAATTAACAACTTCTTCTTATTATATAAAATTTCCATTTAGTGTTTTAATTGTCCTGATTGACTCATTTTTCTTTTACAATTTTTTTGAAATAGGACTCAGTGAGGTCCATACACTGTGTTTTGTTGATGTCCCCTAAGTCTCTAATTCACTGGCTGTCTGTCCCTCTATTTTCTTTTTTTATATGAAAATTTTTTAAATTTAATTTCTTTTCAGTGTAACAGAATTCATTGTTTATGCACCACACCCAGTGCTCCATGCAATATGTGCCCTCCATAATACCCAGCACCTGGCTCCCCAACCTCCCACCCCCATCCCTTCAAAAACCCTCAGATTGTTTTTCAGAGTCCATAGTCTCTCATGGTTCGTCTCCCCTTCCAATCTCCCTCAACTCCCTTCTCCTCTTCCTGCAGCAACTTGTATTCCCACCAACAGTGTAAGAGGGTTCCCCTTTCTCCATATCCTCTCCAGCACACGTTATTTCCTGTCTTGCTAATTTTGGCCATTCTAACTGGTGTAAGGTGGTATTTCAATGTGGTGTCCCTTTATTTTCATTTCAAAATTATTATTTCAGGGGCACCTGGGTGACTCAGTGGGTTAAAGCCTCTGCCTTCGGCTCAGATCATGATCCCAGGGTCCTGGCATCAAGTCCTGCATCAGGCTCTCTGCTCAGCAGGGAGCCTGCTTCCTCCCCTTCTCTCCCTGCCTCTCTGCCTACTTGTGATCTCTGTCTGTGAAATAAGTAAATAAAATCTTTTTAAAAAATTATTACTTCAACTTATTTATTGAAAAAAACAGGTCATTTTATCACACAAAGCTTCTCCCGTCACTAATCACATCCCTGTAGTGTTAATTAGCATATTCTTTTGCTCCTTATATTTCCTGTAAACCATTAGGTCTAGAGTCTCAGTCTGACTCATGATTGATTTTTTGACAGGAATATTTCATAAGTGTTGTGTGTATTTCCATTGAGAAGCCCACCTGGCTGAATCTCTTGTTTTGTAATATTAGTGGCCATTAGTAATCTTACCTAAACTTGTTATTTCATCATTTATAACATGATAATATTCAAATTCTGCAATTAATTCTTCATTTATTAGTTGCAATATTCTATAAAGGGAAAATCTCTCTAAACAATTATTTCATTATTGTGAGGGTCACTGTGTGGATTCCCTCAACATCATCTTCTAAAGATAGCCAATGAAGGGTTTTTTTTTTTTGTTTGTTTGTTTTTTTACTATCATGAATGTGTGGACTTTTAACATATTCGATGTCCTTCAATTAAATTCTCTCATTTTAAAATGCTGGTGAAAGCCCTTATTTCACTCTCATTATTTTTTATTATTTTTACATTTTAAATTGAGGGACAATTCTTACATAACATAAAAGTCACAATTTTACCAGTTCAAACTGTACAAACAAGTGTGGTGTTTCATTTTATATTATATCCACAGTGTTGTTCAACCATAACCCCTCTCTGGTTCCAGAATAGTTTCAACACAGAGAGAAACCCTGTACCCATCAGCACTCTCCTTCCCTCTCCCCCAACCATATTTTGGCAAATAAAAATATACTTCTGTCCCTGCTCTGCACACTTTATATAACTGGAATTATAGAATATGCAGTCTTTTGTGTCAAGCTTCATTTACTCAGCATATTGTTTTCAAGGCTCATCCATGTAGTATCTTATTTTAGAATTTTGTTTCTTTCAGGTTGCCTGGATGGCTCAGTCAGTTAAGCATCTGACTCTTGATTTTGGCTCAGGTCATGATCTCAGGGTTGTGAGATCAAGCCCCATGTTGGACTCCATGCTGGAGTCCCTTTCTCTCCCTCTGCCCTTCCCCTTGCTTTCTTGTGTGCTCGCTCTCTTGCTTTTTCTCTTCCTCTCTCTCTCAAAAAACAATACAAAACAAAACTTCATTTCATGGCTGAATATTGTTCCACTGTATGAATATTTCACATTTTATTTCTCTATTCATCATGTGACGGACATTTGGCTTGCATTCACCTTTTGATTATCATGAATATTGCTATTATGAACACTGTGTACAGGCTTATATGTGAACATATATTGTCATTTGTCTTGGGCACATAACTTTATGTAGCTTATGGTGGGTCATACGGGAATTCTACACTTAACTTTTTGAGGAATGGCAAGACTACTTTCTACAGAGGCTACACCACTTGTTTATTTGTACCAGCAATGTATGTGAGTTATAATTTTCCAAAATTCTCACCAACATTTATTATTCTCTATCTTTAAAAAAATGTAGCCATTCTAAAGAGTAAAGTGGCATCTCATAGTGGTTTTGATCCATATTTTCCTAATGGCTAATGACATTGAGCATCTTCCCTTATACTTATTGGACAGTTGTATATTTTCTTTAGAGAAAAATGTGTCCATGCAAGTCCTTTGCCCATTTGAAAATTTGACTGTTTGTCTTTTTCTTGCTGAGTTGAAAGTGTTCTGTATATTTCATGGATACTAGATCCTTATTAGATATAAAATTTGTCAATATTTTCTCCCATAATATGGGGCTTGTTTTCATCTTTATGATAGTGTCCTTTGATGCAGAAGATTTTAATTAGAATAAAGTTCAATTTGTCTATTTATTTTAATTTTAATTTTTCTACTTTGTTGTTTGTTCTTTGATATCATATAAGAAAAGGCTGACTAATCCCAAGTCACAATAATTTACACTGATAGCTCTTTCTACTCTAATACTTCTATAATTTTTGCACTTGCATTTAGGTCTTTGTCCATTTTGTGTTAATTTTGTTTGTGGTGTAAAAGTTCTTAATATAATCTTTTGCATGCATATGGATATTCAGTTTTCTGACCACTGAAGACTATTTTTTCACTATTGAATGGTGTCCTTGGTCCCCTTGTTGAAAACTGCAGATGTGTGATTTTATTCTAGATTCTTGGTTCTATTCCATTGGTCTATGTCTGTTCTTGCACTAGCACAACACTGTTCTGCTTCTTAATAAGTTTTGAAGTCAGGAAGTGTTAGTCCTCCTAATTTTTTTTTCATTTTTTAAAATTTATTTTCAGCGTAACAGTATTCATTGTTTTTGCATCACACCCGGTGCTCCATGCAATTCATACCCTCTCTAATACCCACCATCTGGTTCCCCCTACCTCCCAACCCCCGCCCCTTCAAACCCTTCAGATTGTTTTTCCATAGTCTCTCATGGTTCATCTCCCCTTCCAATTTCCCTCAACTCCCTTCTCCTCTCTAACTCCCCTTGTCCTCCATGCTATTTGTTATGCTCCACAAATAATTGAAACCATATGATAATTGACTCTTTCTGCTTGACTTATTTCACTCAGCATAATCTCTTCCAGCCCCATCCATGTTGATACAAAAGTTGGGTATTCATCTTTTCTGATGGAGGCATAATACTCCACAGTGTATATGGACCACATCTTCCTTATCCATTCGCCCGTTGAAGGGCATCTTGGTTCTTTCCACAGTTTGGCGACCGTGGCCATTGCTGCTATAAACATTGGGGTACAGATGGCCCTTCTTTTCACTACATCTGTATCTTTGGGGTAAATACCCAGTAGTGAAATTGCAGGGTCATAGGGAAGCTCTATTTTTAATTTCTTGAGGAATCTCCACACTGTTCTCCAAAGTGGCTGCACCAACTTGCATTCCCACCAACAGTGTAAGAGGGTTCCCCTTTCTCCACATCCCCTCCAACACATGTTGTTTCCTGTTTTGCTAATTTTGGCCACTCTAACTGGTATAAGGTGATATCTCAATGTGGTTTTAATTTGAATCTCCCTGATGGCTAGTGATGATGAGCATTTTTTCATGTGTCTGATAGCCATTTGTATGTCTTCATTGGAGAAGTGTCTGTTCATATCTTCTGCCCATTTTTAAATATAATTATCTGTTTTGTGTGTATTGAGTTTGAGGAGTTCTTTATAGATCCTGGATATCAACTTTTTGTCTGTACTGTCATTTGCAAATATCTTCTCCCATTCCGTGGGTTGCCTCTTTGTTTTGTTGACTGTTTCCTTTGCTGTGCAAAGCTTTTGATTTTGATGAAGTCCTAAAAGTTCATTTTCGCTTTTGTTTCCTTTGCCTTTGGAGACATATCTTGAAAGAAGTTGCTGTGGCTGATACCGAAGAGATTACTGCCTATGTTCTCCTTTAGGATTCTGATGGATTCTTGTCTCATGTTGAGGTCTTTTATCCATTTTGAGTTTATCTTTGTGTACAGTGTAAGAGATTGGTCGAGTTTCATTCTTCTGCATATAGCTGTCCAGTTTTCCCAGCACCATTTATTGAAGAGACTGTCTTTTTTCCACTGTATATTTTTTCCTGTTTTGTCAAAGATTATTTGCCCATAGAGTTGAGGGTCCATATCTGGGCTCTCTATTCTGTTCCACTGGTCTATGTGTCTGTTTTTATGCCAGTACCATGCTGCTTAATTTCTTAACAAAAAAATTTTTTTTTGCTATTTAGGGTCAATTTTTGCCAAAAAGAAAGGCAATTAGAAATTTTATAGGATTGCATTGAATCTGTATATAAATTTGGGGAGTACTGCATCTTGACAATATTAAGTCTTCCAGTCCATAAAAATGGGATAACTTTACATTTATGTGGGTCTTCTTTCATTTCCTTCAGCAGCATTTCATAGTTTTTCTGTATTACTGAGATTATTGTGTGTTTTTGTCCCCTTAATTCCATTTGTATGGTGTATTATATTGAATGATTTTTGTATATTGAACCACTCTTGCATTCATGGGATAATTCTCACTTGGTTATGCTTTATAATCCATTTAAAGGTCTTCTAGATTTAGCTTGCTAATATTTTGTTAAGGATTTATGTATCTATATTTATAAGAGATACTGATCAGTAGCTTCATTTTCTTTAAATATCTTTATCTCAATTTAGTGTTAAAACAGTACAGACATTAAGAAATCAATTAGGAAGAGTTTTCTCCTATTCTATTTTTTTAGTTTGAGATGTACTGGTGTTAATTTTTATATTTTATTTTATATTTTCAGTGTTCCAAGACTCATTGTTTATGTACCACACCCAGTGTTTATTTTTGAAAAATTTGTTAAAAGCCACGAGTGAAACCATCTGGTCCTGAGCTTTTCTTTGTTGGAAAAGTTTTTTGACTACTGACTCAATCTGTTTGTTATACATCTGCTCAGATTTTCTATTTCTCCTTGAGTCATTTATATTAGTTTGTATGTTTCCAGGAATTTGTTCATTTCTTCTAGATTAGCTGATGTGTTGGCATACAATTGTTCTAATATGTTCTTATAATACTTTTTATTTCTGTAAGGTCAGAAGTCAGTCTCTGCTTTCTTTCCTGATTTTAGAAATTCAAGTCTTCTGACTTTTTTGTTTTTTTTGTCAATTTAGCTAAAGGTTTGTCAAGTTTGTTAAACTCTTCAAAGAACCCACTTTTAGTGCCATTGATTTTCTGCATTATTTTACTGTTCTCTAATCTTTATTATTTCATTCCTACTATTTGCTTTGACATTAGTTTTGTGTTCTTTTCCAAGATGGAAAGTTAAATTATTGATTTGAAATCTTCTCAATGTTGGTGTTTATAGCTATAAATTTCTGTGTCCTTCTTTCATTGCATCCCCTAAGTTTTGGTATGTTGTATCCCATTTTCATTAATCTCAAAATACTTTATAATTTCCATTGTGATTCCTTCTTTTACCCACTGGTGATTTAAAAATGTGTTGTTTAGCTTCCATATATTTGTAAGTTTTCCAAATTGTTTTATGCTATTGATTTGTGATTTCATTTCATTTTGTTTGGAGAGCATAGTATAATTTAAATCTTTTAAAATTTATTGAGACTTGCTTTGTGAACTAACATATGGTCTATCCAGGGTAATGTGCCATGTGCACCAGAGAAGAATGTATTCTGCTCTTGTTGGATATAGTGTGTTCTACATATGCTTGTGAGGTCTATTTGGCTTTTAATGTTGTCCAAATTCATTATTTCCTTGCTGATATTTAGTTTTGCTGTTCTATTCATTATTGAAAGTGGAGTATTGAAGTTATAAACCATTATTGCTAAATTCATTTTGCGTCTTGAAGGATATTTTGGGTAGATATAGAATTCCAGTGGTAAATGTTTTCTTTGAACAAAGGAAAATATAATCCTTTTACTTTGGCTTCCATTATTTTTTTATGTTGATTTTTCCCCCCAATGGAATTTTTTTTGTTGTTGTTCGGCATAACAGTCTTCTTTTTTTTTTTCTTTATTTTTTCACCACACCCAGTGCTCCATGCAATCCGTGCCCTCTATAATACCCACCACCTGGTACCCCAACCTCCCACTCACCCGTCAATTCATTATTTTTAATCTGTAAGCCAACTGTCAGTCTTACTTCTAAAGTTAATACTTTGAAGTGACTATGTCTCCTTTAAAAAAAAAAAAAGATTTATTTATTTATTTTAGGGGAAGGGGCAGTGGGAGATGGAGAGGGAGAAAGAGTCTCAAGCATACTCCACACTGAGTGCATATTCCCATGGGGCCCAATCTCACAACTCTGAAATAATAACCTGAGCCAAAACCAAGAGTCAGAGGCCTGACCAACTGTGCCACCCAGGTGCCCCTGGAGTTTCTATGTCTTCCTTCTCAGGCTGCTTTTAACATTTTTTTCTTTATTTTGGTTCTAAATACTTTTTTTTCAATTTATTTATTTTCAGAAAAACAGTATTCATTATTTTTTCACCACACTTTTTTAGTATGATTTGTCTAAGTGTGGTGTTCTTTGTATAAATCCTGCTTTGATTTTGTAGGGTTAATGAATCATTGCTTTGAGATAATACTTGGCCATTATCTCTTCAAGTTCTGATTCAGCCTATTTCTCTCTTTCCCTCCTTTTTAGGAACTCATACTATGTATGTCTCCATATCTTTAGTCTCTAACCTTTGTTTCTGATTTTTAAATCCTTTTTCTATTTTTATTATTATTTGTAATGTTAGCCACCATACAGTACATCATTAGTTTTTTATGTAGTGTTCCAAGATTCATTGTTTACATATAACACCCAGTGCTCCATACAATACATGCCCTCCTTAATACTCATCACTGGGCTAGCCCATCCCTCAAACCCCATCCCCTCTAAAACCTTCAGTTTGTTTCATGGAGTCCATGGTCTCTCATGGTTCATCTCCCCCTCTGATTTCCACCCCTTCATTTTTCCCTTCCTTCTCCTATTCCTTATGTTCCACTTTTGAGTGAAACCATATGATAATTGGCTTTCTTTGCTTGACTTATTTCACTCAGCATAATCTCCTCCAGTCCCATCCATGTTGATGCAAATGTTGGGTATTCATCATTTCTGATAGCTGAGTAATAGTCCATTGTATATATGGACCACATCTTCTTTATCCATTCATCTGTTGAAAGACATCTCTGCTCTTTCCACAGTCTGGCTATGGTGGACATTGCTGCTATGAATACTGGGGTGCATATGGCCTTTCTTTTTGCTACATCTGTATCTTTGGGGTAAATATCCAGTAGTGCAATTGCCAGGTTATAGGGTAGCTCTCAACCCCTTTTCTCTTAATGCTTCATTCTGAATATTTTCTACTGATCTGTATTCTAGTTTACAAATTTTCTCCTTAGCAATTTCTAATCTGAAAATTCCATTCATTGAGTTCCTAATTTTAGTCATTGTACTTTTAAAAAAGTTACCTACTATTCTCTTTATTACTTCCACAATCCTGTTAAAATTCTTAGACTTTAAACATAATAACTTTCATTTTTTAATTTAAAATCAAATAGTCAACATATACCACATTACTAGTTTTTGATATAATGTTCAATGATTCATTGGTTGTGTGTATGTTAACTTCAAAATCTGAACCCTCTTTGGGTTTTTCTATTGTTTCTGGTATTTCATTTTATTTTTTTTTCTTCAATTTATTTATTTTCAGAAAAACATTATTCATTATTTTTTCACCACACCCAGTGCTCCATGCAAGCTTCATATTGTAGGAACTCCTCAATTTTTGAATTGTGTGTTTGACAGTATATACACAAAACTTCTATGGATAACACTGAGGGCTAGAATAATGTGTCTTCTTGAGATGTGTTTATTTTTGCAAGGTGTCAGAGACACTAGCATTCAGATCACCTCTTTTTTTTTTCCATTTTATTTTATTTCTTTTCAGTGTTCCAGCATTCATTGTTTATGCATCACACCAAGTGCTCCATGCAATATGTGCCCTCCTTAATACCCACCACCAGGCTCACCCAACCCCCCACTCCCCTCCCCTCCAAAACCCTCAGTTTGTTTCTCAGAGTCAACAGTCTCTCACGGTTTGTCTCCCCCTCCAGTTTCCCCCAACTCACTTCTCCTCTCCATCTCCCAATGTCCTCCGTGTTATTCCTTATGCTCCTCAAGTAAGTGAAACCATATAATACTTGATAAAATTTCAGTGATTGAAACAGTCAGAAGCTGAGCTGCCTACCTACTTCTTATTTAACTCACTCCTATGGTGCAACCTGAGTGGTCTCTAGTAATCAACCACTGTCAGCATTAACTCTTCAAGACAGGAAAAACCTCCCTGCTTAGATACCTGGCCTCTCAGACTTCATTTTCAAAACTGCCTTATGTCTCAAGAGAAAAAGAAGTTTCAGTAATGAAATCCCTAAACCTCTGTGTTTATCTTGGATTTTGTTTCATAATTCTTTACTAAACCATTAACTCTCTTATAACTTCAATCAGATTTTTTGTTGTCAGTTATCTTTTTTTAAGAGTCTTCAGCAGGAAGTTTAGCTTGACCTACTTCGTCTGCCAATACTGGAACTGTAATTCCCCTGGTGAGGTTCATGCTACTCCCCAGAAATGGAAACCTCTCCACGGTTTACTTTCAAGATTTTGTTCTGGAGGGATTCAACGGAGGCCTGGAGACCCAGGCCCTGCTCTTTGCTGTGTTCCTGGCCCTGTACATGGTGACTATGCTGGGGAACCTCACCATGATCATGGTTATCACCCTGGATGCCCACCTGCACTCCCCAATGTACTTCTTCCTCAAGAACCTCTCCTTCCTGGATTTGTGCTACTCATCTGTTATTGCCCCCAATGCCCTGGTCAACTTCTTCTCCCCATCCAAGGTCATCACCTTTGCAGGCTGTGCCACCCAGTTATTCTTTTTCTCCCTACTGGTCACCACTGAAGGTTTCCTCCTGGGTGTCATGGCCTATGACCGCTTCATGGCCATCTGCAGCCCCTTGCGCTACCCTATCACCATGTGCCACTCTGCCTGCACTCGCCTGGTTCTGGGCACCTACTGTGGAGGCTGTCTCAACTCTGTTGTGCAGACCAGCTTCACATTCCGCCTCCCATTCTGCAGCTCCAACCGCATCAACCACTTCTTCTGTGATGTTCCCCCACTGCTCCAGCTCGCCTGTGGCAACACAGCCATTAATGAACTTATCTTGTTTGGCATCTGTGGGCTCATCATTGTGGGTGTGACATCTGTGGTCCTCGTCTCTTATGGCTACATCACAGTGACCATCCTGCGGATGCGCTCAGGAGCTGGGAGACGCAAGGTCTTCTCCACCTGTGGCTCCCACATGGCTGCAGTGACACTCTTTGTTGGGACTGTCTTTGTCATGTATGCCCAGCCAGGAGCAATTGAGTCCATGGAGCAGGGCAAGGTGGTCTCTGTCTTCTACACACTGGTCATCCCAATGCTCAATCCCCTCATCTACAGTCTGCGAAATAAGGATGTGAAGGAGGCCCTGTGGAGGCTGCGCCAGAAACACACAGCCATGTGAAGAATGTACTGGAGGGAAAGACTGTGCCCTGCAGGCTGGATGGAGGTCTCAGAGAGACACTGAACTATGAGGACCCCCTAAAACCACTTCCACTTCCAGATATAATTGGATATGTTAAAAAACTCATTCATTTACTCTTTCAATCAACATTGCTTAAAAGCATTTAATGGAAAAGATGTTTATTAAGTGGGAAATGCATAGAAAAATAAGGATGTTCTTCACCCAATAAGTGTTCAGAGAAGGAAGAATGACTTGAATCACATGAAGACTGGGCAGAGCAATCACTGGGCATTAAAGCAGGGGTGGGCTTTCTGGCTATTATTTATCATGGTTCCCTGGGACATCCAGATTTAGTGGGAAAGAGGTCAGATATTTGTGCATCTTGATCTAACTTGTAAGAAAATAATGTTTTAAACACTGTATCTCTACCCTCCTGTACTCTAGGTGCAGGGTCTTGCTGTCTCCTGTTGGCCAGACATGAGCATTTGCCTCTCATAAATGGGCTGTCATCCTTAAAATACCACTTCCAGAGAGATCTGTTTAAAATAATAATTTAATGCATGGCCAAGGCATTCCCCACGGTGGAATAGGCTTGGCTGGAGTGGTTCAGGTCTGACAATAGGGCCTCTCTCACAGAAGAGCCAGGTTGGTGGTTTGAGGCAAATGCATTGGTTTCATTCAGGGGAAGGAGCTCCCTTGGGCTCTGCTTCATGACACCAAGGGCATGGAAGACACTTTAGAAAAGATGACCCAGAGCTCCAGCTGTGACATCCACCTTCCTAGTCACAGAATGGTACACATGAAGTATAAACAGATACAGTTTTTATGCATCTACAGAAAAAAATATCAAACCATATCCACTGAGAGAGATCACCACTAGCCAGGTAGAAAGAAACCTACTCAGTTTCCACAATAACCCTGCCTCCTTATAGTCATCGCCCTGCAAGGTTAACACCTCTCCTCCCTCTAAAACACAGATTAGTTTTGTCTGCTGTGAACTTCCTATGAATAGAAGAACACAATTTTTCTTCTTTTGTACTTTTTTGGGGTAATATTCTCTTTGTGAAATTAATCCTTGTGATTATGTATAGTAGTAGTTCTTTAATTTTCATTGCTATATAAATTTCCTTAAATGAAGATACCATAATTTGTCCATCTTACTGTTGATGAACACTTGGGTTGTTTCCAGTCTTTTTTTTTTTTTTAATTCTTTTCAGCGTAACAGAATTCATTGTTTTTGCACCACACCCAGGGCTCCATGCAATGCATGCCCTCCATAATACCCACCACCTGACTCCCCCAACCTCCCACCCACTGCCCCTTCAAAACCCTCAGGTTGTTTTTCAGAGTCCATAGGCTTTTTTTTTTTAAAGATTATTTATTTATTTGACAGAGATCACAAGTAAGCAGAGATGCAGACAGAGAGAAAAATAGAGGAGGAAGCAGACTCCCTGCTGAGCAGAGAGCCCGATGTGGGGCTTGATCCCAGGATCCTGAGATCATGACCTGAGCTGAAGGCAGAGGCTTTAACCCATTGAGCCACCCAGGCACCCTGTTTCCAATCTTTTTAAAATAATGCTGTTATGAAATACTTTTACAGGTTTTTTTAATTTTTAATTTTTAATTTTTTGCTGTGAAATGATTCCTTTGGGCATTCTTAGGAGTGGAATTGCTCATCTTTTTGGATAATTTAAGTTTTCCAAAAATATTATTACAGCAATCTTTGTTCCCAAAAATAGTGTCCAAGAGTTCCTGCTGCTACACATCATCACAAACAAGCCATATTGTCTGTCTCATCAATTTTAGTCTTTCTGGTGGGCATATAGCCACATATCATTGTGGTTTTTATCTTTATTTCTCCAATGGCCAATGGGACCATATTTTCAGATATTTGGCAGCAATTTGGATGTCCTCTTGGGTATGTATATATGCTTTTCTCAGTTTTTCTATTGTATTGTTTTAATTTTTCATACTGACTGTAGAAATTTTGTCTATATTCTGGATATCAGTCCTTCACCAGTTATATGATTTGCAAATATCTTCTCCCTCTTTCTGGATTCACATTTGCACTTGTATTGATTTTTTTAAAAGATTTTATTTATTTGACGGCGGCGGGGGAGAAGATCACAAATAGGCAGGTCAGGGTCGGGTGGGGAACAGGATCCCTGCTGAGCAGAAAGCCCAATGCAGGGCTCAATCCCCGGACCCTGAGATAATGACCTGAGCTGAAGGCAGAGGCTTACCCACAGAGCCCTCATCTACCACTTGTATTGATTTTTTTGCCAATTTATTTATTTTCAGAAAAACATTATTCATTATTTTTTCACCACACCCAGTGCTCCATGCAAGCCGTGCCCTCTATAATACCCACCACCTGGTACCCCAACCTCCCACCCCCCCCCCGCCACTTCAAACCCCTCAGATTGTTTTTCAGAGTCCATAGTCTCTCATGGTTCACCTCCCCTTCCAATTTACCCAAATTCCCTTCTCCTCTCTAATGCCCCTTGTCCTCCATGCTATTTGTTATGCTCCACAAATAAGTGAAACCATATGATAACTGACTCTCTCTGCTTGACTTATTTCACTCAGCATAATCTCTTCCAGTCCCTTCCATGTTGCTACAAAAGTTGGGTATTCATCCTTTCTGATGGAGGCATAATACTCCACAGTGTATATGGACCACATCTTCCTTATCCATTCATCCACTGAAGGGCATCTTGGTTATTTCCATGGTTTGGCGACCGTGGCCATTGCTGCTATAAACATTGGGGTACAGATGGCCCTTCTTTTCACGACATCTGTGTCTTTGGGGTAAATACCCAGGAGTGCAATTGCAGGGTCATAGGGAAGCTCTATTTTTAATTTCTTGAGGAATCTCCACACTGTTCTCCAAAGAGGCTGCACCAACCTGCATTCCCACCAACAGTGTAAGAGGGTTCCCCTTTCTCCACATCCTCTCCAACACATGTTGTTTCCTGTTTTGTTAATTTTGGCCATTCTAACTGGTGTAAGGTGATATCTCAATGTGGTTTTAATTTGAATCTCCCTGAGGGCTAATGATGATGAGCATTTTTTCATGTGTCTGATAGCCATTTGTATGTCTTGATTGGAGAAGTGTCTGTTCATATCTTCTGCCCATTTTTTGATGTGTTTGCCTGTTTCATGTGTGTTGAGTTTGAGGAGTTTATTATAGATCCTGGATATCAACCTTTTGTCTGTACTGTCATTTGCAAATATCTTCTCCCATTCCGTGGGTTGCCTCTTTGTTTTTTTGACTGTTTCCTTTGCTGTGCAGAAGCTTTTGATTTTGATGAAGTCCCAAAAGTTTATTTTCGCTTTTGTTTCCTTTGCCTTTGGAGACGTATCTTGAAAGAAGTTGCTGTGGCTGATATCGAAGAGATTACTGCCTATGTTCTCCTCTAGGAGTCTGATGGATTCCTGTCTCATGTTGAGGTCTTTTGTCCATTTTGAGTTTATCTTTGTGTACGGTGTAAGAGAATGGTCGAGTTTCATTCTTCTACATATAGCTGTCCAGTTTTCCCAGCACCATTTATTGAAGAGACTGTCTTTTTTCCACTGTATCTTTTTTCCTGTTTTGTCAAAGATTATTTGCCCATAGAGTAGAGGGTCCATATCTGGGCTCTCTACTCTGTTCCACTGGTCTATGTGTCTGTTTTTATGCCAGTACCATGCTGTCTTGGTGATCACAGCTTTGTAATAAAGCTTGAAATCAGGTAAGGTGATGCCGCCAGCTTTATTTTTGTTTTTCAACATTTCCTTAGCGATTCGGGGTCTCTTCTGATTCCATACAAATTTTAGGATTATTTGCTCCAGCTCTTTGAAGAATGCCGGTGGAATTTTGATCGGAATGGCATTAAAAGTATAGATTGCTCTAGGCAGTATAGACATTTTAACAATGTTTATTCTTCTGATCCAAGAGCATGGAATGGTCTTCCATCTATTTGTGTCTTCTTCAATTTCTTTCATGAGTGTTCTGTAGTTCCTCAAGTACAGATCCTTTACCTCTTTGGTTAGGTTTATTCCCAGGTATCTTATGGTTCTTGGTGCTATAGTAAATGGAATCGATTCTCTAATTTCCCTTGCTGTATTTTCATTGTTAGTGTATAAGAAAGCCACTGATTTCTGCACATTGACTTTGTGCAGAATTGCTGAATTGCTGTATGAGTTCTAGTAGTTTGGGGGTGGAGTCTTTTGGGTTTTCCATATAAAGAATCATGTCATCTGCGAAGAGAGAGAGTTTGACTTCTTCATTACCAATTTGGATACCTTTTATTTCTCTCTGTTGTCTGATTGCTGTTGCTAGGACTTCTAATACTATTTTGAACAAGAGTGGTGAAAGTGGGCATCCTTGTCTTGTTCCTGATCTCAATGGGAAGGCTGCAAGCTTTTTCCCATTGAGGATGATATTTGCTGTGGGTCTTTCATAGATAGATTTGATGAGGTTCAGGAATGTTCCCTCTATCCCTATACTTTGAAGCGTTTTAATCAGGAATGGATGTTGGATTTTGTCAAATGCTTTTTCTGCATCAATTGAGAGGACCACGTGGTTCTTCTCTCTTCTCATATTAATTTGTTGTATCACATTGATTGATTTGCGAATGTTGAACCATCCTTGTAGCCCAGCGATGAATCCCACCTGATCATGGTGGATAATCTTTTTAATGTGCTGTTGGATCCTGTTTGCTAGGATCTTGTTGAGAATATTAGCATCCATATTCATCAGTGATATTGGTCTAAAATTCTCCTTTTTGTTAGGGTCCTTGCCTGGTTTGGGGATCAGGGTAATGCTGGCTTCATAGAAAGTCTGGAAGTTTTCCTTCTGCTTCAATTTTTTGAAACAGCTTCAGGAGAATAGGTGTTATTTCTTCTTTGAAGGTTTGGTAGAATTCCCCAGGGAATCCGTCAAGTCCTGGGCTCTTGTTTTTTGGGAGGTTTTTGATCACTGATTCAATCTCGTTATTAGATATTGGTCTATTCAGGTTGTCGATTTCTTCCTGGTTCAATTTTGGGAGTTTATATTTTTCCAGGAATGCATCTATTTCATCTAGGTTGCTAAACTTATTGGCATATAACTGTTGATAATAACTTCTGATGATTGTTTCTACTTCCTTGGTGTTAGTTGTGATCTCTCCCTTTTCATTCATAATTTTATGAATTTGGGCTTTCTCTCTTTTCTTTTAGATTAGTGTGGCCAGTGGCTTATCGATCTTATTGATTCTTTCAAAAAACCAGCTTCTAGTTTCATTGATATGTTCTACTTATCTCTGGTTTCTACCTCATTGATCTCAGCTCTAATCTTGATGATTTCCCTTCTTATGTGTGGAGTTGGTTTGATTTGTTGTTGATCCTCCAGTTCTTTAAGGTGTAGAGACAGCTGGTGTGTTCTAGATTTTTCAATTTTTTTGAGGGAGGCTTGGATGGCTATGTATTTTCCCCTTAGGACCGCCTTTGCTGTATTCCATAGGTTCTGGACCGAAGTGTCTTCATTCTCATTGGTTTCCATGAATTGTTTCAGTTCTTCTTTGATCTCCTGGTTGATCCAAGCATTCTTAAGCAAGGTGGTCTTTAGCTTCCAGCTGTTTGAGTTCCTTCGGAACTTTTCCTTGTGATTGAGCTCCAGTTTCAAAGCATTGTGATCTGAGAATATGCAGGGAATAATCTCAGTCTTTTGGTATTGGTTGAGTCCTGATTTGTGACCCAGTTTGTGGTCTGTTCTGGAGAAGGTTCCATGTGCACTTGAGAAGAATGAGTATTCTGTTGTTTTAGGGTGGAATGTTCTGTATATATCTATGAGGTCTATCTGGTCCAATGTGTTATTCAATGCTCTTGTTTCTTTATTGATTTTCTACTTCGATGATCTAATTCTGAAAGAGGCGTGTTAAGATCTCCTACAATTAGTGTATTCATATCAATATGACTCTTTACCTTGATTAACAGTTTTCTTAAGTAATTGGCTGCTCCCATATTGGGAGCATAGATATTTACAATTGTTAGATCATCTTGGTGGAATGTCCCTTTAAGGATTATGTAGTGTCCTTCTGTATCTCTGACTACAGTCTTTAGTTTGAAGTCTAATTTATCTAATATGAGAATCGCTACCCCAGCCTTCTTTTGAGGCCCATTGGCTTGAAAGATGCTGCTCCATCCCTTCACTTTCAGACTGCGTGTATCTTTAGGTTCAAAATGGGTCTCTTGTAGACAACATATGGTTGGGTCCTGTCGTTTTATCCAATCTGCAACCCTGTGCCATTTTATGGGTGCATTTAGGCCATTCACATTGAGAGTGATTATTGATAGATACGTTTTTATTGACATCAAGTTACCTTTGAAGTCTTTCTTTCTGTAGACTGTCTCTATATTTCTGTTCAATGCTACTCTTGGGATTTTTCCTCTTTTATAGAACCCCCCTTAATATTTCCTGAAGTGTCGGCTTGGTGGTTGCATAGTCTTTTAAGCCTTTCCAGTCTTGAAAACTCTTTATCTCTCCATCCATTTTGAATGTCAGTCTTGCTGGATAAAGTATTCTTGGCTTCATGTTCTTCTCATTTAGTGCCCTGAATATATCTTGCCAGCCTTTTCTGGCTTGCCAGGTCTCTGTGGACAGGTCTGACGTTATTCTGATGGGCTTCCCTCTGTAAGTAAGGAGCCTCTTTTCCCTGGCGGCTTTCAAGAGATTATACCTACAATTATAATTTCTCAATTTGACTATCAGGTGTCGTGATGTTTTTTTGGAATGTATAATCTTGGGTGGAGACCGTTCAGCCTTTAGTACATGAACGCTGGTTCCATTCACGATATTGGGAAAATTTTCATGAAGGACTTGTTCCACTATATCTTCTAGACTTCTTTCTTTCTCCTCCCCTTCAGGGATTCCAATAATTCTGACGTTGGAACGCTTCGTGGCATTATTTATTTCCCTGATTCTGTGTTCGTGGTTTCTAAGCTGTTTGTTCCAGGCTTCCTCCTGATCCTTTCTCTCTATCTGTTTGTCTTCCAGATCACTAATTCTATCTTCTGTCTCAGTTACCCTAGCTTTGAGAGAGTTTAGATTAGATTGGAACTCATTGAGAGCATTGTGGACCTCCTCCCTGGTAGCTTTAAGCTCCGCCCTAACATTGTGAACATCCTGTCTGGTTGCTTTCAGTTTGGCCCTAATCAATTCTGTTTGGTCATCCATGGCTTTCTCCAACCTAGCTATTGCCTGGATAATTGTTAGCCTGAATTCTCTTTCCGACATATTGTCTATGTTGATAGCCATTAGCTCTGTTGCAGAAGGTCCATCCTCTGTATTTTTCTTCTGTTGGGCATTCCTCCTCCTAGTCATTTTGGTGGGAGATGACTGAACAGATGTAGCTGGATGTATCAATTCTGGTGCAGTCAAGGTGCACCCTGGAACACTTCTGAGCAATCAGGATTCCCCACCCAAACCAGAGAAGACAAAAGAAAAGAAAAAGAAAAAGAAAAAAAAGAAAAGAAGAAGAAGAAAAAGAAAAAAGAGAGAGAGGGAGAGAGAGAGACAGGAAAGAAAGGGAAGATGATAAAGAAGGTTCAGCCCAGATGGGCCCCAAGGTAAGATTTATGAAGTAGACAAACAAAAAGAGATAAAAAGTCTGATACAAGTATATGGCAAGAGAAAAAATATATATATATGCAAGTAAAGAAAGAACCTCGTCAAAAAGAACCACAAGTGTAAAATTTATATGCTATCAGGACAAACACAAAAAACACAGAAACACTGGTGGAAGAAGATGGGAGAGTTCTTATAAATTCTCAGTGTGTGTGAGGAAGGTTGTTTTGATTCTTCCTGGATGTATCTTGATATCTTTGTTAAAGGACTCAACTTTCCTAAGATAAAGGGGATTAAAAATTGGTTTACCTATAGGGGTAGTATTGATTGGGGAAAGGAGATTATTTTGAAGTTTAACTCTATATGAATATTAGAAGATAAAGATAAAAAGGAATAAACTAGACTAAACTAAACTAAAATTTTAAAAAAGGAATTCAAAAAATAAAAATGCAAAAGAAAAACATAGGTGTATGTATCAAAAAGTTCAGGTTAGAAAGGTATTATGGAATTTGATGTACTGTACAGCTCGCTGTGATGGTAAATAGGTTAAAAAAATTACCTATGTGTAAAAAAAAAATATATATATATATATATATATATATATATATATATATATATATATATACCGGAATAGTGGAAATGAGTGAACAATACAAGTTTTCCTATGAAGTAGTGGTTGTTCTCTTGTAGTCCTTTTTTTTCTTTCTTTCTTGGTTTGTTTTCTGGGAGAGGGGCCTGCCACATGGGTTGTCAGTCAATGATGTTTCCTGAGTTGAGTCCTCCCGCCCCACTCAAGGGGGTGGGCTCTGGGGAAACTGGTTTTTTTTTCAGGCTTTCAGGCATAAAAAGCGGTTTTTATGCTTGTTCACTTTTTTCCCTCTCACCTTAACCGCCTTTGATGGTTTTTGTAGTATTAGAAGAAATCAAACCACAACCTGATCTCCCTCTCAGAGAGAAGCCTCAGTCTGGGTGCAGAAGCTGGATAAATTCCCCCTTGGCCGCTGGCAGAGCAGGTTCCAAGTTGCAGACCCTGGGGACACAGGATCTTTTGCTCGTCCCCAAAGCCAAGGCAGTGGCGGCTGTCTGGGAGCTCCCGACCACCAGAAAGGTTCCAAGCAGCAGTCGCACACTGAGATTTTGCCGCTGGCCCGGGCTGGGAGTGCCCGGCTTGCGCGCACCTCTTTTCAGAGGCGGCTATGGGTCGGGCGCGTGTCTGGGGCACTGAGAACGGGGCGCTGGTCCGTAAGCCCCAGGCTGGGCTTTTGCACGTCTCTGTCAGGGGAAGAGTTTTGGGCACGCAGCTTAGGTTTTGAAACAATGGCGCGGGTCAAAGAGCGCCGGCCGGGCCTTTGTAACTCAGGGGAGCATGAGGGACGTGCGCGCGTATCTCAAGCTTTGTGGTAGGGTAGCAGGCATTCTGCAGACCGGCGTGGCTCCCATCCCCTCACAGGAGCCAGAACCCATGCATTCTCGGGCGCGCTGGCGGCTTAGGGACCAAGAGCGGTTTCTCCACCGCACACTCTCTGCCTCAGTGCCGGGGAGGCTGTCTGGGACCAGGGACTTAAGCCCCTGTCCCTAGCCTCCCCGATTCCCACAATTTCCCCCTGCAATCCTTTGCTCTTTTGGAGTGCTTTCAACCAGTCTCCAAGTTAATGCTGGTCCCCAAACACAGGGAACTCTTGCTCGTATTGGGGTATTACTTTCCAACCGGTCGCCTCTGGTGGCTCCCTCCCCCTTTTGTTTATCTTCTGATATCAGTCCGCAGTTCCCATTCCGCTTTACCTGCCCACTGGCGTCTTCTGCCCCTGTAGAGATCCAGACATGTATAATTCTGATCTCAGGCTGATTTCATGGGTGATTGGAGTTCTTTGGTAGGTAATCAGCTCACTTTGGGGTACGGCTGAAAAGGTGGCTCTTCCTACTACCCCGCCATCTTGTCCCCCCTCCCACTTGTATTGATTTTAAAAAAATTTTTCCTATTGACAGAAGTTCTTAAATTTACTTAGTAAAGTTAGTTTATCAGTCATTTCCTTCATAGTTACTTCATTCTGCAGCATGTTTAAAGAACCACTGCTCACATTAAATTCAAAAAGATATTTTTAAAATTATTTTAAGTTAACCACCATACAGTACATCATAAATTTTTTATGACATAGTCACAAATTCAAAACCACATTGAGATTACCACCTTATACCAGTCATGTCTAAAATTAACAAGACAGGGAAAAACAAATGTCAGCAACGGTGTGGAGAAAGGGGAACCCTCTTGCACTGTTTGTGGGAATGCAAGCTGGTACCACCACTCTGGAATACAGTATGGAGGTTCCTCCAGAAGTTAAAAATAGAGCTACCTTATGACCCAGAAATTGCACTGCTGGGTATTTACCCTAAACATATAGATGTAGTGAAAAGAAGGGCCACAGGCACCCCAATGTTCATAGAAGCAATGTCCACAATAGCCAAACTGGAAGGAGCCAAGTTGCCCTTCAACAGACAAATGGATAAAGATGTGGTCCATATATACAATTGAATATTACTATTACTCAGTCATCAGAAAGGATGAATACCCAACTTTTGCATCAACATGGATGGGACTGGAGGAGATTATGCTGAGTGAAATAAGTCAAGCAGAGAAAAACAATTATCATATAGTTTCACTCATATGTGGAACAAAAAGATATTTCTCTATGTTATCTAGTAGAATTTTTCTTCCTCAGTCTTTTATATTTGTATCTATAATTCACATGGAACTAACTTTTTTGTGGTTTTTGTGATATAGGGGTTGTTTCATTTTTTTCCCATATGGTTATCCTACTGGCTTTTAAAAAAATATATGTTTTCCCCCACTGCTATGTAGTGTCACCTTTGTCATAAACCAAGTGTCCCTATATATGTTGGTGTGCTTCAGAGTCTTATTCTGTCCCATTGGGCTATCTGTCTATTCTTGTGCTATTTTATAACATATTATTGGATGTTTAAAAAGTAAAATCACTGGGTATTATATGAAAACAATGAATCATGGAACACTACATCAAAACCAATGACGTACTGTATGATGACTAACATAATGGAAAAAAAATCATAGTATAAACTCTTCAGTATATATGAATAAATATAACAAGTGACGTGCAATATATTTAGAAATATGACTTTTGATGTTATTCAAATATATAAAAGAATTAAGTAAATGGAGAGCTATACCATATTCATGGATGAGAAATTTTAACAAAAATATTCTTATTGTGCAACACAGTAATTATACTCAATGCTCTTTTATTCCATTTTTGTATATTTTACTTATTTATTTATTTTAAAGTGAGCTAGTGAGAGAGAGAGAGAGAGTGTGCAAGCAGCGGGAGGGGTAAAGGGGAGAGGGAGGACTCCCTGCGGAACATAGAGCTTGACACAGGGCTTGATCTCATGACCCTGAGATCATGGCCTGAGGTAAAACCAAGAGTCAGACACTTAACTGACTAAGCCAAGGTGCTCCAATGCTGTCTTTCTCTTAACATGATTTTTTAAAAGATATTACTGGACAAATGATTCTAAAATTCCTATGTAGAAACCAGCTATAAGAATAACCAACTTGGAGACTGTGGCCACTGCTGGGTACAGATGGCCCTTCTTTTCACTACCTCTGTATCTTTGGGGTAAATACCCAGGAGTGCAATGGCAGGGTCATAGGGAAGTTCTATTTTTAATTTCTTGAGGAATCACCACACTGTTCTCCAAAGAAGCTGCACCAACTTGCATTCCCACCAACAGTGGAAGTGGGTTCCCCTTTCTTCACATCCTCTCCAACACATGTTGCTTCCTGTCTTGCTAATTTTGGCCATTCTAACTGGTGTAAGGTGAAATCTCTATATAGTTTTAATTTGAATCTCCCTTATGGCTGTGGAAAGAACCAAGATGCCCTACAATGGACGAATGGATAAGGAAGATGCTGTCCATATACACTATGGAGTATTATGCCTCCATCAGAAAGGACGAATACCCAACTTTTGTAGCAACATGGATGGGACTGGAAGAGATTATGCTGAGTGAAATAAGTCAAACAGAGAGAGTCAATTATCATATGGTTTCACTTATTTGTGGAGCATAACAAATAGCATGGAGGACATGGGGATTTAGAGAGGAGAAGGGAGTTGGGGGAAATTGGAAGGGGAGGTGAACCATGAGAGACTATGGACTCTGAAAAACAATCTGAGGGTTTTGAAGGGGCAGGGGGTGGGAGGTCGGGGTACCAGGTGGTGGGTATTATAGAGGGCACGGATTGCATGGAGCACTGGGTGTGGTGCAAAAATAATGAATACTGTTATGCTGAAAATAAAAAATAAATTAAAAAAAAGAATAACCAACTTGACATGAAAACTTAAAACAAATTAGAACAAAGCTATAAGAATAACCAAAGTGACATGAAAAATTAGGACAAAACTTTGAACAAAATTAGAAGGAATGTGTCTTTGTTACCTAGAACTCTCTCACAATCAAGAGTACAAGAGGTTGAATGATGAATGGACCCTAGGCAGAAGCCCTGACATTTCTGGCTCTCAGCCCCTTGGCCTGTTTCCTGCTCCCACTGCCAACCATAGCTTCTCTGCAAATCAGTGCTGCTCCAGTCTCTGACCATGCAGTTTATCTCAGCCCCAATAAAGGGCTTCTAACAGTGCCTCAGTCTTAGGCTCAGAGAGGGGTGACCTTTATGATGAGGTGTATGAGACCAAGCCCAGAGAAGTATGGCCATATTGGCACTCTCTCTGGGTCACTGGGGCCATTAAACATTAGTAGATAATGCCAGTTATATGGAAACTTTCAAGGAGTCTATAAAATATCCCCTAGAACAATAAATAAATTTAGCAAAGTCTCAGGGTAAAAAGAATACAAAATCAATAAATTTCTATAGATCAACAATGCACAGTTGGAATTTGAAATTTTAAAAGTACCATTTACAACAGCATCATGGAAATGGAATGCTTCAATATAAATCTAACAAAATAAACAGAAGAGAATGGTCTAGTTTCATTCTTCTGTATATAGCTGTCCAATTTTCCCAGCATCATTTATTGAAAAGACTTTCATTTTTCCATTGGACACATTTTCCTACTCTGTTGAAGATTAGTTGACCACAGAGTTGAAGGTCCATATAGGGGCTCTCTATTCTGTTCTATTAGTCTATGTGTCTTGTTTTGTGCCACTACCATGCTGTCTTGGTTATCACAGCTTTGTAATACAGCTTGAAATCAGGCAACATGATGCCCTGTGTTTGTTTTTCTTTTTCAACATTCCTCTGGTGATTTGGGGTCTTTTCTGGCCCCATAAACATTTTAGGATTGCTTGTTCTAGCACTTTGAAAAATGTCATTGGTTTTTTTTTTTTTTCATTTTTTTTCATATCATAGTTTATTTAATTTTAATTTTATTTTATTCCATTAGTATTTTGATCAGGATGGTGTTGAAAGTATGTATAGATTGCTCTGGGCAGCAAAGACATTTTTCATTAAATTAACATATAATGTATTATTAGCCCCAGGGGTACAGGTCTGTGAATCACCAGGTTTACACACTTCACAGCACTCACCATAGCACATACCTTCCCCAGTGTCTGTAACCCCACTGCCCTTTCTCTACCCTCCTCCCCGTGGCAGCACTGTTTGTTTTGTGAGATTAAGAGTCTTTATGGTTTGTATCCCTCCCAATCCCATCTTATTTCATTTATTCTTTTCCTACCCTCAAACCCCCCACATTGCATCTCCACTTCCTCATATCAGGGAGAGATCATATGACAGTTGTCTTTCTCCAATTGACTTATTTTGCTAAGCATAATACCCTCTAGTTCCATCCACATCATCACAAATGGCAAGATTTCATTTCTTTTGATGGCTGCATAGTATTCTTGTGTGTGTGTGTGTGTGTGTGTGTACATATAGTTTATATGTACATCTTTATCCATTCATCTGTTGATAGACATCTAGGTTCTTTTCCAGTTTGGCTATTGTGGACATTGCTGCTATAAACATTCAGGTGCATGTGCCCCTTCAGGTCACTACATTTGTATCTTTAGGGTAAATACCCAGTAGTGCAATTGCTGGGTTGTAGGGTAGCTCTATTTTCAATTTTTTGAGGAACCTCCATGCTGTTTTCCAGAGTGGTTGCACCAGCTTGCATTCCCACCACAGTGTAGGAGGGTTCCCCTTTCTCCTCATTCTCACCAGCATCTGTCATTTCCCGACTTGTTAATTTTAGCCATTCTAACTGGTGTGAGGTGGTATCTCATTGTGGTTGTGATTTGTATTTCCCTGATGCTGAGTGATGTGGAGCACTTTTTCATGTGTCTGCTGGCCGTCTGTATGTTTTCTTTGCAGATATGTCTGTTCATGTCCTCTGCCCATTTCTTGATTGGATTATTTGTTCTTTGGGTGTTGAGTTGGTAAGTTCTTTATAGATTTTGGATACTAGCCCTTTATCTAATATGTCGTTTGCAAATATCTTCTCCCATTCTGTCAGTTGTCTTTTGGTGTTGTTTACTGTTTCCTTTGCTGTGCAAAAGGTTTTGATCTTGATCAAGTCCCAATAGTTCATTTTTGTCCTTGCTTCCCTTGCCTTTGGCAATGTTCCTATGAAGAGGTTGCTGCGGCTAAGGTCAAAGAGGTTGCTGCCTGTGTTCCCCTCAAGGATTTTCATAGATTCCTTTCTTATACTGAAGTCCTTCATCCATTTGGATTAGTTGACCATAGAGTTGAGGGTCTATTTCTGGGCTCTCTGTTCTGCTCCATTGATCTATGTGACTGTTTTTGTGCCAGTACCATACTGTCTTGATGATGACAGCTTTGTAATAGAGCTTGAAGTCTGGAATTGTGATGCCACCAATTTTGGCTTTCTTTTTCAATATTCCTAGGGCTATTTGTGGTCTTTTCTTGTTCCAGATAAATTTTAGGATTATTTGTTCCATTTCTTTGAAAAAAAAAAGGGATCAAATTTTGATAGGGATTGCATTAAATGTGTAGATTGCTTTAGGTACATAGACGTTTTCACAATATTTGTTCTTCCAATTCAGGGGCATGGAAGATTTTTCCATTTCTTTGTGTCTTCCTCTATTTCTTTCATGAGTACTTTATAGTTTTCTGAGTTCAGATTCTTTGCCTCTTTGGTTAGGTTTATTCCTAGGTATCTTATGGTTTTGGGTGCAATTGTAAATGGGATTGACTCCTTAATTTCTCTTTATTCTGTTTTGCTGTTGGTGAAAGAAATGCAACTGATTTCTGTGCATTGATTTTATATCCTGACACTTTACAGAATTCCTATACAAGTTCTATCAGATTTGGAGTGGAGTCTTCGGGTTTTCCACATACAGTATCATATCATCTGCGAAGAGTGATAGTTTGGCTTCTTCTTTGCTGATCTGGATGCCTTTAATTTCTTTTTGTTGTCTGATTGCTGAGGCTAGGACTTTTAGTACTGTGTTGAATAGAAGTGGTGATAATGGACATCCCTGCCATGTTCCTGACCTTAGTGGGAAAGCTCTGTTTTTCTCCATTGAGAATGATATTTGCAGTGGGTTTTTCATAGATGGCTTTGATGATATTGAGGTATGTACCTTCTATTCCTACACTTTGAAGAGTTTTGATCAGGAAAGGATGTTGTACTTGGTCAAATGATTTTTTCAGCACCTATTGAGAGTATCATATGGTTCTTGTTCTTTCTTTTATTAATGTATTGTATCACATTGATTGATTTGTGGATGTTGAACCAATCTTGCAGCCCTGGAATAAATCCTACTTGGTCGTGGTGAATAATCCTTTTAATGTACTGTTGGATCCTATTGGCTAGTATTTTGGTGAGAATTTTTGGATCTGTGTTTATCAAGGATATTTGTCTGTAATTCTCTTTTTTGATGGGATCCTTGTCTGGTTTTGGTATCAAGGTAATGCTGACCTCATAAAATGAGTTTGGAAGTTTTCCTTCCATTTCTATTTTTTGGAACACTTTCAGGAGAATAGGAAGTAATTCTTTAAATGTTTGGTACAATTCCCCTGGGAAGCCATCTGGCCTTGGGCTTTTGTTCCTTGGGAGATTTTTGATGACTGCTTCAATCTCCTTACTGGTTATGGGTCTGTTCGGGTTTTCTATTTCTTCCTGGTTCAGTTGTGGTAGTTTATATGTCTCTAGAAATGCATCCTTTTCTTCCAGATTGTCAAATTTGCTGGCATGTAGTTGCTCATAATATGTTCTTATAATTGGTTTTATTTCTTTGGTGTTGGTTGTGATCTCTCCTCTTTCATTCATTATTTTATTTATTTGGGTCCTTTCTCTTTTCTCTTTGGTAAATCTGGCCAGGGGTTTATCAATCTTATTAATTCTTTCAAAGAACCAGTTCCTAGTTTCATTGATTTCTTTTTTGTTGTTGTTTCTATTGCATTGATTTATGCTCTGAGCTTTATTATTTTTCTTCTCCTGCTGGGTTTTAGGCTTACTTTGTTGTTCTTTCTCCAGCTCCTTTAGGTGTAGGGTTAGGTTGTGTATTTGAGACCTTTCTTGTTTCTTGAGAAAGCCTTGTATTGCTATATATTTTCCTCTTAGGACTGCCTTTGCTGTGTCCCACAGATTTTGGACCATTGTGTTTTCATTATCATTTGTTTCCATGAATTTTTTCAATTCTTTAATTTCCTGGTTGACCCATTCATTCTTTAGAAGGATGCTCTTTAGTCTCCATGTATTTGGGTTCTTTCCAAATTTACTCTTGTGATTGAGTTTGGGCTTCAGAGCATTGTGGTCTGAAAATATGCAGGGAATGATCCCAATCTTTTGATATTGGTTGAGACCTGATTTATGACCCAGAATGTGATCTATTCTGGAGAGTGTTCCATGTGCACTAGAGAAGAATGTGTATTCTGTTGTTTTGGGATGGAATGTTCTGAATATATCTGTGATGTCCATCTGGCCCAGTGTGTCATTTAAGGTTTTATTTCCTTGTTGATCTTTTGCTTGGAATATCTGTCCATTTCAGTGAGGGGAGTGTTAAACTCCCCTACTATTATTGTATTATTGTCAATGTGTTTCTTTGATTTTGTTATTAATTGGTTTATATAGTTGGCTTCTCCCATGTTAGGGGCATAGATATTTAAAATTGTTAGATCTTCTTGTTGGACAGACCCTTTGAGTATGATATAGAGTCCTTCCTCATCTCTTATTACAGCCTTTGACTTAAAATCTAATTGATCTGACATAAGGATTGCCACCCCAGCTTTCTTTTGATGTCCATTAGCATGATAAATTGTTTTCCACTCCCTCACTTTAAATCTGGAGGTGTCTTCGAGTCTAAAATGAGTTTCTTGGAGACAGCATATTGATGGGTTTTGTTTTTTTTATCCATTCTGATACCCTGTGTCTTCTGATTGGGGCATTTAGCCCATTTACATTCAGGGTAACTATTGAGAGATATGAACTTAATGCTATTGTATTGCCTATAAGGTGACTATTACTGTATATTGTCTCTGTTCCTTTCTGATCTACTACTTTTAGGCTTTCTCTTTGCCTAGAGGACCCCTTTCAATATTTCCTGTAGATCTGGTTTGGTGTTTATGAATTCTTTTAGTTTTTGTTTGTCCTGGAAGCTTTTTCTCTCTCCTTCTACTTTCAATGATAGCCTAGCTAGATATTCTTGACTGCATGTTTTTCTCATTTAGTGCTCTGAATGTATCATGCCAGTTCTTTCTGGCCTGCTAGGTCTCTGTGGACAAGTCTGCTGCCAATCTATTTGCCATTGTATGTTACAGACTTCTTATCCCAGGCTGCTTTCAGGATTTTCCCTTTGTTGCTAAGACTTGTAAATTTTACTATTAGATGGTGGGGTGTGGACCTATTCTTACTGATTTTAAGGGAGGTTCTCTGCACCTCCTGGATTTTGATGCTTGTTCCCTTTGCCATATTAGGGAAATTCTCTACAATAATTCACTCCAATATACCTTCTGTTCCCCTCTCTTTCTTCTTCTTCTGGAATCCCAATTATTCTAATGTTGTTTCATCTTATGATATCACTTATCTCTCAAATTCTCCCCTCATGGTCCAGTAGTTATTTGTCTCTCTTTTGCTCAGCTTTTTTATTCGCTGTCATTTGGTCTTCTATATCACTAATTCTCTCTTCTGCCTCATTTATCCTAGCAGTAAGAGCCTCCACTTTTTATTGCACCTCATTAATAGCTTTTTAATTTCAACTTGGTTAGATATTAGTTTTATTTATCCAAAAAGGGCTTTTATTTCTCCAGACAGGGTTTCTCTAATATCTTCCATGCCTTTTTTGAGCCCAGCTAGCTCCTTGAGAACCATCGTTCTGAACTCTAGATCTGACATATTACCAATGCCCATATTGATGAGGTCCCTAGCCTTTGTTATTGCCTCTTATTCTTTATTTTGTGGTGAGTTTTTCCACCTTGTCATTTTATCCAGATAAAAATATATGTAGGAGTGAATAAAATGCTAAAAGGGTGGCAAACATTCCAGGAAAATGTGTTTTAACCAAATCAGAAGAGACCCCAAGTCATGGGGGGAAGAAAGGGGATAAAAAGAAGTTCATTAGAAAAAAAAATTTAAAGAAAAAAAATAAAGAAATATATAAAAAATATGCCATAGGTTTTAGACCACAGTATCTTCATTCTCATAGGTTTCCATGAATTGTTTCAGTTCTTCTTTGATCTCCTGGTTGATCCAAGCATTCTTTTTTATTTTTTTTTTATTTTATTTTTTTATTTTTTTTTAGATCCAAGCATTCTTAAGCAAGGTGGTCTTTAGCTTCCAGCTGTTTGAGTTCCTTCGGAACTTTTCCTTGTGATTGAGCTCCAGTTTCAAAGCATTGTGATCTGAGAATGAGCAGGGAATAATATCAGTCTTTTGGTATCGGTTGAGTCCAGATTTGTGACCCAGTATGTGGTCTATTCTGGAGAAGGTTCCATGTGCACTTGAGAAGAATGAGTATTCTGTTGTTTAGGGTGGAATGTTCTGTATATATCTATGAGGTCCATCTGGTCCAATGTGTCATTCAATGCTCTTGTTTCTTTATTGATTTTCTGCTTCGATGATCTATTTCTGAGAGAGGCATGTTAAGATCACCTACTATTAGTGTATTCATATCAATATGACTTTTTATCTTGATTAACAGTTTTCTTATGTAATTAGCTGCTCCCATATTGGGGGCATAGATATTTACAATTGTTAGATCATCTTGATGAATAGTCCCTTTAAGAATGATGTAGTGTCCTTCTGTATCTCTGACTACAGTCTTTAGTTTAAAATCTAATTTGTCTGATATGAGAATCACTACCCCAGCCTTCTTTTGAGGCCCATTGGCATGAAAGATGCCTCTCCATTCCTTCACTTTCAGTCTGGGTGTATCTTTAGGTTCAAAATGGGTCTCTTGTAGACAACATAAGGATGGGTCCTGTCATTTTATCCAGTCTGCAACCCTGTGTCATTTTATGGGTGCATTTAGGCCATTCACATTGAGGGTGAATATTGATAGATACGTTTTTATTGACATCGTGTTACCTTTGAAGTCTTTCTTTCTGTAGATTGTCTCTATATTTCTGTTCAATGCTATTCTTGGGCTTTTTCCTATGGGATACAACAAAGGCAGTCCTAAGGGGGAAATACATAGCCATCCAAGCATCCCTCAAAAAAAATTGAAAAATCCAGAACACACCAGCTGTCTCTACACCTTAACGAACTGGAGAATCAACAACAAATCAAACCAACTCCACACATAAGAAGGGAAATCATCAAGATTAGAGCTGAGATCAATGAGGTAGAAACCAGAGATACAGTAGAACGTATCAATGAAACTAGAAGCTGGTTTTTTGAAAGAATCAATAAGATCGAT
The DNA here is from genome assembly GCF_020171115.1 of Neogale vison. Classification (NCBI taxonomy): domain Eukaryota; kingdom Metazoa; phylum Chordata; class Mammalia; order Carnivora; family Mustelidae; genus Neogale; species Neogale vison. Next base: position 46,434,279 of record NC_058093.1, read on the forward strand.
AAGCCACTGGCCACACTAATCCAAAAGAAAAGAGAGAAAGCCCAAATTCATAAAATTATGAATGAAAAGGGAGAGATCACAACTAACACCAAGGAAGTAGAAACAATCATCAGAAGTTATTATCAACAGTTATATGCCAATAAGCTTAGCAACCTAGATGAAATGGATGCATTCCTGGAAAAATATAAACTCCCAAAATTGAACCAGGAAGAAATTGACAACCTGAATAGACCAATATCTAATAACGAGATTGAATCAGTGAAAAAAAACCTCCCAAAAAACAAGAGCCCAGGACCTGATGGATTCCGTGGGGAATTCTACCAAACTTTCAAAGAAGAAATAACACCTATTCTCCTGAAGCTGTTTCAAAAAATTGAAGCAGAAGGAAAACTTCCAGATTTTCTATGAAGCCAGCATTACCTTGATCCCCAAACCAGGCAAAGACCCTACCAAAAAGGAGAATTTCAGACCAATATCACTGATGAATATGGATGCTAATATTCTCAACAAGATCCTAGCAAAGAGGATCCACAGCATATTAAAAAGATTACCCACCATGACCAGTGGGATTCATCGCTGGGCTACAAGGATGGTTCAACATTTGCAAATCAATCAATGTGATAGTACAAATTAATAAGAGAAGAGAGAAGAACTACACTGTCCTCTCAATCGATGCAGAAAAAGCATTTGACAAAATCCAGCATCCGTTCCTGATTAAAACGCTTCAAAGTATAGGGATAGAGGGAACATTCTTGAACTTCATCAAATCTATCTATGAAAGACCCACAGCAAATATCATCCTCAATGGGAAAAAACTTGCAGCCTTCCCGTTGAGATCAGGAACACGACAAGAATGCCCACTCTTACCACTCTTGTTCAACATAGTATTAGAAGTCCTAGCAACAGCAATCAGACAACAGAGAGAAATAAAAGGTATCCAAATTGGTAATGAAGAAGTCAAACTCTCTCTTCGCAGATGACATGATTCTTTATATGGAAAACCCAAAAGACTCCACCCCCAAACTACTAGAACTCATACAACAATTCAGCAACGTGGCAGGATACAAAGTCAATGTACAGAAATCAGTGGCTTTCTTATACACTAACAATAAAAATACAGAAAGGGAAATTAGAGAATCTATTCCATTTACTATAGCACCAAGAACCATAAGATACCTGGGAATAAACCTAACCAAAGAGGTAAAGGATCTGTATTCCAAAAACTAGGATCTGTATTCCAAAAACTTCTTTCATGAGTGTTCCAAGAACACTCATGAAAGAAATTGAAAGAATTGAAGAAGACACAAAAAGATGGAAGACCATTCCATGCTCTTGGATCAGAAGAATAAACATTGTTAAAATGTCTATACTGCCTAGAGCAATCTATACTTTTAATGCCATTCCAATCAAAATTCCACCGGTATTCTTCAAAGAGCTGGAGCAAATAATCCTAAAATTTGTATGGAATCAGAAGTGACCCCGAATCGCTAAGGAAATGTTGAAAAACAAAAATAAAGCTGGCGGCATCACCTTACCTTATTTCAAGCTTTATTACAAAGCTGTGATCACCAAGACAGCATGGTACTGGCATAAAAACAGACACATAGACCAGTGGAACAGAGTAGAGAGCCCAGATATGGGCCCTCAACTCTATGGGCAAATAATCTTTGACAAAACAGGAAAAAAGATACAGTGGAAAAAAGACAGTCTCTTCAAAAAATGGTGCTGGGAAAACTGGGAAGCTATATGTAGAAGAATGAAACTCAACCATTCTCTAACACCGTACAGAAAGATAAACTCAAAATGGATAAAAGACCTCAATGTGAGACAGGAATCCATCAGAATCCTAGAGGAGAACATAGGTAATAATTTCTTCAGTATCAGCCACAGCAACTTCTTTCAAGATATGTCTCCAAAGGCAAAGGAAACAAAAGCGAAAATAAACTTTTGGGACTTCATCAAAATCAAAAGCTTCTGCACAGCAAAGGAAACAGTCAACAAAACAAAGAGGCAACTCACGGAATGGGAGAAGATATTTGCAAATGACAGTACAGACAAAAGGTTGATATCCAGGATCTATAAAGAACTCCTCAAACTCAACACACGCAAAACAGACAATCATATCAAAAAATGGGCAGAAGATATGAACAGACACTTCTCCAATCAAGACATACAAATGGCTATCAGACACATGAAAAAATGTTCATCATCACTAGCCATCAGGGAGAGATTCACATTAAAACCACATTGAGATATCACCTTACACCAGTTAGAATGGCTAAAATTAGCAAAACAGGAAACAACATGTGTTGGAGGGGATGTGGAGAAAGGGGAACCCTCTTACACTGCTGGTGGGAATTCAAGTTGGTGCAGCCTCTTTGGAGAACAGTGTGGAGATTCCTCAAGAAATTAAAAATAGAACTTCCCTATGATCCTGCAATTGCACTACTGGGTATTTACCCCAAAGATACTCCAAAGATACAGATGTAGTGAAAATAAGGGCCATCTGTACACCAATGTTTATAGCAGCAATGGCCACGGTCGCCAAACTGTGGAAAGAACCAAGATGCCCTTCAACGGGCAAATAGATAAGGAAGATGTGGTCCATATACACTATGTTATGCCTCCATCAGAAAGGATGAATACCCAACTTTTGTAGCAACATGGACGGGACTGGAAGAGATTACGCTGAGTGAAATAAGTCAAACAGAGAGAGTCAATTATTATATGGTTTCACTTACTTGTGGAGCATAACAAATAGCATGGAGGACATGGGGAGATAGAGAGGAGAAGGAAGTTGGGGGAAATTGGAAGGGGAGGTGAACCATGAGAGACTATGGACTCTGAAAAACAATCTGAGGGTTTTGAAGGGGTGGGGGGTGGGAGGTCGGGGTACCAGGTGGTGGGTATTATAGAGGGCATGGATTGCATGGAGCACTAGGTGTGGCACAAAAATAGTGAATACTGTTACGCTGAAAATAAATAAAAAATAAATTAAAAAATATAAAATATTATATATATATATATATATATTAGACTGGTGAATAGAACAGGGTCACCCACTTAATTTGGGGAGTATTTTGGTCTCTTAGAAGAAACTACCTCCCCAAAATTTAAATAATGAAAAACATATATAAGGATAAACACGAGGAAGGATGGAATATGAGTATAAAGATGAAATATTTTTAAAAATTTCTAAAAAGATAAGATAAGTTGGTTGGGAGAATAAAGAAAAAGAAAGTGGAGAGAACTTGTTCAGGCTGGAGACTAGAACAAAGCCCTTGCTAGATTTAGGGTATCTTTTGATCTATTAGAAGAAGTTGTATCCCAAATTTTTTAGAAGAAAAAACCCTATGTGTATATAAAAAATAAAGTTAGATACAATGAAGGATAAAATATGACTATAATAATGAAGGTTAAAAATATTTTTTAAATTAAAGTTATTGTTAAGATAACCTAGTTAAAAAAAATTGAGAGGAAAGAGTAAAAGTTAAAAAAATTTTGGCAGAAGAAAAAAATACAAAAAAAAATTAATTAACTTTGCAAGACTAAAGAATCATGGGGAGAAGGCCACATGCTTTGCTTTCTCCTCCTCTGGAATTCCACTGTTTTCCCTGGTAAGTGAACTTGGTCTTGGCTGAATTTCTTGCTGATCTTCTGGGGGAGGGGCCTGTTGTAGTGATTCTCAAATATCTTTGCCTGAGGTGGAATTGCACCGCCCTTACCAGGGGCGAGCCTAAGTAATCCGCTAGGGTTTGCTTTCAGGAGCTTTTGTTCCCTGAACTCTTTCCATAGAGTACTGGAGGACGCGAATGAAAATGGTGGCCTTCCAATCTCAGCCCAGAGGAGCCAAGAGTTCAGGGTCCCACTCCTTAGTGTGCCCTCAGAGAAAAGTACTCAATCATTCCCATCTACCAGGCCTCCATCTGCACTCCGAGCTCAACCAGCCTGTAACCAAGCGTCTCTGTCTCTGGCACACAGCCCTGTCTGGAGTCTCCAAACCCCACAGATCCCTGTGCTTTTCCGGGGGGTCTCCCCAGATCTTGTGGGGTCTCTGCTCACAGAGCAGTGGCCTGTGCCACGGATCACAATTTAAAGTAACCCCGAGCTGAGAGCTCACTCCTTGGGTCCGTCTCTGTAGCCAGCTTCCCTACTCTAATACCTGCGAGCTCTGTGACACTCAGACACCCCCAATCCTTCTGTGACCCCACAGGACCTGAGACCACACTGTCCCCATGTGAGCTATAAGACATGTCTCTAAAGGCAAGGGAAACAACAGTCAAAATGAATTTTTGGGACTTCATCAAGATAAAAAGCTTCTGCACAGCAAAGGAAACAGTCAATGAAACAAAGAGGTAATCCATGGACTGGGAGAAGATATTTGAAAATGAACTAACAGGAAAAGGGCTGATATCCAAGATCTATAAAGAACTTACCAAATTCAACACCCAAAAAACAATCCAGCCAATAAATTGGCAAAAGACGTGAACAGACATTTATCCAAAGAAGACATACAAATGGCCAAGAGACACATGAGAAAATGCTCCACATCACTTTGCATCAGGGAAACCCAGATCAAAACCACAATGAGATACTTTACACCAGTCAGAATGGCTAAAATTGACAAGGCAGGAAAGACCAAATGTTGGCAAGGATGTAGAGAAAGGGGAACCCTCTTACACTGTTGGTGGGAAGGAAAACTCGTACAGCCACTTTGGAAAACAGTGTGGAGGTTCCTCAAAAAGTTAAAAATAGAGCTACAATACAATGCAGCAATTGCACTGCCAGGTTATCTACCCCAAACACAAAGATGTAGTGAAAAGAAGGGCCATATGCACCCCAATGTTTATAGCAGCAATGTCCACAATAGCCAAACTGTAGAAGGAGCTGAGATGCCCTTTAACAGAAGAATGGATAAAGAAGATGTGGCCCATATATACAATGGAATATTACTCAACCATTGGAAAGGATGAATACCCACTATTTGCATCAAGATGGATGGAACTGGAGGGGATCATGCTAAGTGAAATAAATCAAGCAGAGAAAGACAATTATCATATGGTTTCACTTATTTGTGGAACGTAAGGAATAGCATGGAGGACATTAGGAGAAGGAAGGGAAAAAAATGAAGGAAGGGGAAATCAGAGGAGGAGACAAACCACGAGAGACTATGGATCTGAAAAACAAACTGTGGGTTTTGGAGGGGAGGAGTTAGGGGGATGGGTTAGCACAGTGATAGGTATTAAGGAGGGCACATACTGCATGAAGTACTGGGTATTATACACAAATGATGAATCATGGGATACTACATCAAAAACTAATGATGGTATGGTGACTAACATAACATAATAAAAAAAATAGTATACCAATAAATAAATAAATAAAATCTACATAGACCACTATTGTTCAACAAAGTACTAGCAATTCTAGCCTCAGCAATCAGAAAACAAAAAAAATAAAAGTTACTCACATTGAGGTCTTTTTCCATTTTGAGTTTATCTTTCTGTACGGTGTAAGAGAATGGTTGAGTTTCATTCTTCTACATATAGCTGTCCAGTTTTCCCAGCACCATTTATTGAAGAGACTGTCTTTTTTCCACTGTATATTTTTCCTGTTTTGTCAAAGATTAATTGACCATAGAGTTGAGGGCCCATATCTGGGCTCTCTACTCTGTTCCACTGGTCTATGGGTCTGTTTTTATGCCAGTACCATGCTGTCTTGGTGATCACAGCTTTGTAATAAAGCTTGAAATCAGGTAACATGATGCCATCAGCTTTATTTTTGTTTTTCAACATTTCCTTAACGATTCAGGGTCTCTTCTGATTCCATACAAATTTTTAGGATTATTTGCTCCAGCTCTTTGAAGAATGCCGGTGGAATTTGATCGGAATGGCATCAAAAGTATAGATTGCTCTAGGCAGTATAGACATTTTAACAATGTTTATTCTTCCGATCCAAGAGCATGGAATGGTCTTCCATCTATTTGTGTCTTCTTCAATTTCTTTCATGAGTGTTCTGTAGTTCCTCAAGTACAGATCCTTTTTTTTTCCAATTTATTTATTTTCAGAAAAACATTATTCATTATTTTTTCACCATACCCAGTGCTCCATGCAAGCCATGCCCTCTATAATACCCACCACCGGTACCCCAACCTCCCACCCCCCCGCCACTTCAAACCCCTCAGATTGTTTTTCAGAGTCCAGAGTCTCTCATGGTTCACCTCCCCTTCCAATTTACCCAAATTCCCTACTCCTCTCTAACACCCCTTGTCCTCCATGCTATTTGTTATGCTCCACAAATAAGTGAAACCATATGATACTTGACTCTCTCTGCTTGACTTATTTCACTCAGCATAATCTCTTCCAGTCCCGTCCATGTTGCTACAAAAGTTGGGTATTCATCCTTTCTGATGGAGGCATAATACTCCATAGTGTATATGGACCACATCTTCCTTATCCATTCATCCGTTGAAGGGCATCTTGGTTCTTTCCATAGTTTGGCGACTGTGGCCATTGCTGCTATAAACATTGGGGTACAGATGGCCCTTCTTTTCACTACATCTGTATCTTTGGGGTAAATACCCAGGAGTGCAATTGCAGGGTCATAGGGAAGCTCTATTTTTAATTTCTTGAGGAATCTCCACACTGTTCTCCAAAGAGGCTGCACCAACCTGCATTCCCACCAACAGTGTAAGAGGGTTCCCCTTTCTCCACATCCTCTCCAACACATGTTATTTCCTGTTTTGTTAATTTTGGCCATTCTAACTGGTTCAAGTACAGATCCCTTACCTCTTTGGTTAGGTTTATTCCCAGGTATCTTATGGTTCTTGGTGCTATAGTAAATGGAGTCGATTCTCTAATTTCCCTTTCTGTATTTTCATTGTTAGTGTATAAGAAAGCCACTGATTTCTGCACATTGACTTTGTATCCTACCACGTTGCTGAATTGCTGTATGAGTTCTAGTAGTTTGGGGGTGGAGTCTTTTGGGTTTTCCATATAAAGAATCATGTCATCTGCGAAGAGAGAGAGTTTGACTTCTTCATTACCAATTTGGATACCTTTTATTTCTCTCTGTTGTCTGATTGCTGTTGCTAGGACTTCTAATACTATGTTGAACAAGAGTGGTGAAAGTGGGCATCCTTGTCTTGTTTCTGATCTCAATGGGAAGGCTGCAAGCTTTTTCCCATTGAGGATGATATTTGCTGTGGGTCTTTCATAGATAGATTTGATGAGGTTCAGGAATGTTCCCTCTATCCCTATACTTTGAAGCGTTTTAATCGGGAATGGATGCTGGATTTTGTCAAATGCTTTTTCTGCATCAATTGAGAGGACCATGTGGTTCTTCTCTCTTCTCATATTAATTTGTTGTATCACATTGATTGATTTGCGAATGTTGAACCATCCTTGTAGCCCAGCGATGAATCCCACCTGATCATGGTGGATAATCTTTTTAATGAGCTGTTGGATCCTGTTTGCTAGGATCTTGTTGAGAATATTAGCATCCATATTCATCAGTGATATTGGTCTAAAATTCTCCTTTTTGGTAGGGTCCTTGCCTGGTTTGGGGATCATGGTAATGCTGGCTTCATAGAAAGTCTGGAAGTTTTCCTTCTGCTTCAATTTTTTGAAACAGCTTCAGGAGAATAGGTGTTATTTCTTCTTTGAAGGTTTGGTAGAATTACCCAGGGAATCCATCAAGTCCTGGGCTCTTGTTTTTTGGGAGGTTTTTGATCACTGATTCAATCTCGTTATTAGATATCGGTCTATTCAGGTTGTCGATTTCTTCCTGGTTCAATTTTGGGAGTTTATATTTTTCCAGGAATGCATCCATTTCATCTAGGTTGCTAAACTTATTGGCATATAACTGTTGATAATAACTTCTGATGATTGTTTCTACTTCCTTGGTGTTAGTTGTGATCTCTCCCTTTTCATTCATAATTTTATGAATTTGGGCTTTCTCTCTTTTCTTTTGGATTAGTGTGGCCAGTGGCTTATCGATCTTATTGATTCTTTCAAAAAACCAGCTTCTAGTTTCATTGATACATTCTACTGTATCTCTGGTTTCTACCTCATTGAGCTCAGCTCTAATCTTGATGATTTCCCTTCCTATGTGTGGAGTTGGTTTGATTTGCTGTTGATCCTCCAGTTCTTTAAGGTGTAGAGACAGCTGGTGTGTTCTAGATTTTTCAATTTTTTTGAGGGAGGCTTGGATGGCTATGTATTTTCCCCTTAGGACCGCCTTTGCTGTATTCCATAGGTTCTGGACCGAAGTGTCTTCATTCTCATTGGTTTCCATGAATTGTTTCAGTTCTTCTTTGATCTCCTGGTTGATCCAAGCATTCTTAAGCAAGGTGGTCTTTAGCTTCCAGCTGTTTGAGTTCCTTCGGAACTTTTCCTTGTGATTGAGCTCCAGTTTCAAAGCATTGTGATCTGAGAATGAGCAGGGAATCATCTCAGTCTTTTGGTATCGGTTGAGTCCTGATTTGTGACCCAGTATGTGGCCTATTCTGGAGAAGGTTCCGTGTGCACTTGAGAAGAATGAGTATTCTGTTGTTTAGGGTGGAATGTTCTGTATATATCTATGAGGTCCATCTGGTCCAATGTGTCATTCAATGCTCTTGTTTCTTTATTGATTTTCTGCTTCGATGATCTGTCTAATTCTGAAAGAGGCATGTTAAGATCTCCTACGATTAGTGTGTTCATATCAATATGACTCTTTATCTTGATTAACAGTTTTCTTAAGTAATTGGCTGCTCCCATATTGGGAGCATAGATATTTACAATAATAGATCATCTTGGTGGATAGTCCCTTTAAGGATTATGTAGTGTCCTTCTGTATCTCTGACTACAGTCTTTAGTTTGAAGTCCAATTTATCTATGAGAATCGCTACCCCAGCCTTCTTTTGAGGCCCATTGGCATGAAGATGCTTCTCCATCCCTTCACTTTCAGTCTGCGTGTATCTTTAGGTTCAAAATGGGTCTCTTGTAGACAACATATGGATGGGTCCTGTCGTTTTATCCAATCTGCAACCCTGTGCCGTTTTATGGGTGCATTTAGGCCATTCACATTGAGAGTGATTATTGATAGATACGTTTTTATTGACATCGAGTTACCTTTGAAGTCTTTCTTTCTGTAGACTGTCTCTATATTTCTGTTCAATGCTATTCTTGGGATTTTTCCTCTTTTATAGAACCCCCCTTAATATTTCCTGCAGTGTCGGCTTCGTGGTTGCATAGTCTTTTAAGCCTTGCCAGTCTTGAGAACTCTTTATCTCTCCATCCATTTTGAATGCCAGAATGGATAAAAAACCTCAACGTGAGACAGGAATCCATCAGAATCCTAGAGGAGAACATAGGCAGTAATCTCTTTGATATCAGCCACAGCAACTTCTTTCAAGATATGTCTCCAAAGGCAAAGGAAACAAAAGCGAAAATAAACTTTTGGGACTTCATCAAAATCAAAAGCTTCTGAACAGCAAAGGAAACAGTCAAAAAAACAAAGAGGCAACCCACGGAATGGGAGACGATATTTGCAAATGACAGTACAGACAAAAGGTTGATATCCAGGATCTATAATGATCTCCTCAAACTCAACACACAAGAAACAGGCAAACACATCAAAAAATGGGCAGAAGATATGAACAGACACTTCTCCAATCAAGACATACAAATGGCTATCAGACACATGAAAAAATGCTCATCATCATTAGCCCTCAGGGAGATTCAAATTAAAACCACATTGAGATATCACCTTACACCAGTTAGAATGGCCAAAATTAACAAAACAGGAAACAACATGTGTTGGAGAGGATGTGGAGAAAGGGGAACCCTCTTCCACTGTTGGTGGGAATGCAAGTTGGTGCAGCCTCTTTGGAGAACAGTGTGGAGATTCCTCAAGAAATTAAAAATAGAGCTTCCCTATGACCCTGCAATTGCACTCCTGGGTATTTACCCCAAGATACTCCAAAGATACAGATGTAGAGGGCATGTTGTTCCCAAACTCGCTTGGAGCATTCACCAAAAGAGACTACATTCTGGAATATGAAACACACTTAAATTTAAAATAACAGAAATCATATTATGTCTACTCTCAGCCCTCAGTGGAATAAACTAGAAATCAATAACAGAAAGATAGCTAGAAAACCCCAAAATACATGGATATTAAATACACTTCTAAATAACACAAGTCTTAAAGAAGAAATCTCAAAATAAGTTTAAATATATTTTGAACCAAGCGAAAATAGAAACACAACTCACCGAAATTTGTGGGTGCACAGAAAGTAGTGCTTGGGGGTAATTTAAGGACTGAATGCTCAGAGTATAAGAAAAATCTACAGTCAATCATTTAAGGTTCCACCTTAGAAAAAGAGAAAAAGAAGAGCTAATTATATCCAAAGTAAACAGGAGGAAAAAATAATAAAAATTGGAACAGAAATTAATTAAGAACAGAAAAACAATAGAGGAAAACAATGAAACTAAATACTGTCACCTTAAAAAGATCAACAAAATTGATAAGCCTTTAACCAGACTAAGAAAAACAGAGAGGACAAAAATTATTAACATCAGAAATGACCAAGAGGACATCACTACAGATCCATGGACTACAAAAGGATAATAAGAGAATACTAAAACGACCTGATATCCAATAACTTGGTAACCTAAATGAAATGGACCAAATTCCTGAAAAATACAATTTGCCAAAATTCACACATGAAGAAATTGACAATCTGGACATGCCTGTATCTCTTAACGAAATTGAAAGCAATAATTGATAAACTTCCAAAACATAAAGCACTGAATCCAGATGCTGATGAATTCTACCAAATATTTAAAGAATAAACTGTACCAATTCTCTACAATCTCTCTCAGAGGGATACTTTCCAAATCATTGTATGAGGCCAGAATTACCCTAGCACCAAAACCAAATGAAGACATCACAAAAAAAGTACAAACCAATATCTCCTCTCTCATGAACAAAGATACAAAAATACTCAGCAAAATATTAGCAAATTGATTCAACAATGTAAAAAACAACATGACCAACTGGAATTTATCCCAGGTATGCAAGGTTAATTAAACATTTTAGGCCAAATAATAAAATCCATTAAATCAACAGGCTAAAGAAGGAAAATCATGTGATCACATCAATAGATGAAGAAAAATATCTTTCATAATCCAACATCCATTTATGATAAAAAACTATCAGTAAATTAGGAAGTAAAGGAACTTCCATCAACCCGATAGGGAATGTCTAAAAGAAACCTACATCTAACATCATACTTAATAGTGTGAAACATGAAGCTTTCCTACTTGGATCAGGAACAAGACAAGGATATCTCCTCTCACCAACTCCTTTTCAAAATCAGGCTGAAAGTCCTAGCAAATTCAATAAGGTGGGGAGAAAAAAGGTAACAAAAGACATCCTGATTGGGAAGGAAGAAATAAAACTTTGTTCACAAATGACACAACCATCTCTACAAAATCCAAGAGAATCAATAATAAAAAATTCTTGGCACTAGTAAGCAAGGCACTAGTGCAGCAAGGTTGCAGGATATAATAAGGTTAATATTTAAACGAAAATCTCTTTCCTATAGGCCAGCAATAAACAAGTGGAATTTGAAATTGAAAACACAATACTGTTTACGTTATCACTGCTTATCACGCCCAGAAGTGAAATACTCAGGTATACATTAACAAACATGTACAAAATCTATATGAGGAAAACTAAAAATTCCTGTTGAAAGAAAACAAAGACACTGGTAAGAAGGGGAAGCCACAGAGGGGGGAAAGATATTTTTATCATATATACCTGGCAAAGGACATGTAGACTTGTATGCAAACTATATAAAGGACTTAAAACTGGGGTGCCTAGGTGGCTCAGTGAGTTAAGCATCTGCCTTTGGCTCAGGTCATGATCCCAGAGTCCTGGGATCAAGCCCTGCATAGGGCTCACTTCGCAGCAGGGAGCCTGCTTCTCCCACTCCGTTTGCCTGCCACTCCCCCTGCTTGTGTGCTTGCTCTGTCAAATAAATAAAATCTTTAAAAAAAAAAACTCTCGATTCAATTATAAGACTACAATCATACACTATGGAGTATTATGCCTCCATCAGAAAGGACGAATACCCAACTTTTGTAGCAACATGGATTGGGCTGGAAGAGATTATGCTGAGTGAAATAAGTCAAGCAGAGAGAGTCAATTATCATATGGTTTCACTTATTTGTGGAGCATAACAAAAAGCATGGAGGACATGGGGAGTTAGAGAGAAGGGGGTTGGGGTAAATTGGAAGGGGAGGTGAATCATGAGAGACTATGGACTCTGAAAAACAATCTGAGGGGTTTGAAGTGGCGGGTGGTGGGAGGTCGGGATACCAGGTGGTGGGTATTATAGAGGGCACGGATTGCATGGAACACTGGGTGTGGTGAAAAAATAATGATACTGTTATGCTGAAAATAAATAAATGAAAAAAAAAAAAACAAGACTACAATCACTCTCCAAAAACAGGGGGCCAAACATTTTACTAGATACTACACCAAAGAAGATACACTAATGGCCAATAAGCGAGTAAGATACTCAACATTATAAATCATAAGGGAAACAGAAATCAAGACCACAGTGTGATAGTTACTATTACACATTCACTTGCGTGGCTCCATGTAAAATTCTGACTGTTAGATGCTGGTGAGTCTGGAATCACTGGAACTTTATATCACCACTGGAGATGTACACTTATACAACTGCCTTGGAAAAGCATTTATCAGATTCTTGTAAAGCCAAAGATACATTTCCAATGTGACCCTGCAGTTCTACTCCTAAATATTTAACCAAGAGAAATCAAACTCTGTGAAAAGACTTGTACATAACGCCAATATCCCTTTATTCACAGTCTCCAAAAACTGGAAACAATATACACACTGTTGTAGACCAGTGGCTGAAAAGTTACAGTATATCCATACAATGGTACAGTATTCAGCAATAAGGAATGAACTGCTGATACACATATCAGCATGGATGAGTCCTGAAAATATCATCTCAGCGAAATATACTAGATGCAAGAGTGTATTAGTGTATTTGCATGAGATGCTAAAATTGCACAGCTTTGCTATATTTACAGAAAGCAGGTCAGATGTTCCAGGTGGAGGGGTTTGACTACAGAGGAGCAGGAGGGATGTTTTGGGTTTGTGGATAATGGAATGCCCTGTATCTTGAAAGTGATGGACACATACATTCGCCAAAACATCACCTAGACTCTTAAAATGGGTGCAGTGAATTGCATGTGAACAAAGTTGCTTATAAAGAAATAACCTCTTGAAAACTCTTGTTTTCTGCCTGATGACTAGAACAAGGGCAGCTTTTCTTATTTTGGCTCTGAATACAGACATCCGGAGCAGGGCAAAATTATAAACTATAAATCCATTTGTTTTCTTTTTCCTTAAATGTCCACCTCTCTCCATACTCAATAAGTTCCTTGCACTTTGCTTCTAGGGGTGACAGGCAAAAGTGACCAGACCCAGATCTGGCTGGATGACCATCTTTCCTCTGAGCTGCCATTGAGGGCAATGCCCTTGGTCAGCAAGCAGCTCTTGGAACAGAGTGTAAGCAGAGGCGAATTCCTTAATTGATAAAGTGCTCCTTCTTGCCACAGTGATTTTATGCCAGACAAGCTAGGACACACATGTGTTCCTGGTTAGCAGTACCTAAGAATGGACTCAAAACAGCATGGCCTTCCAAAGCAAACTGTCATGATGACGGCTCCCTCTTATTTAGTGCTGGTGGGGCTCCATGCTCAGGTCTGACTTCCTTTGTGCAATCCTTACAACCACTCCACAAGGTAGGTGTTTTTCTGCTGTTAAAAACTCTCTTTCTTATGAACTGAATTGATCCCTCCCAAATTCACAGGTTGAAGCCCAACACCTCCCCCCACCCATGTGACTGTATCTGGAGACAAGGCCTGTGAGGATACAACTGAAGTTAAATGAGGTCAAAGAGTGGGTCCCCAGTCCCATAGGCCTGATGTCCTTATAGAAGGAGGAGGAGACACCAGGCACTCACGGGGATGAGGACACGTGAGGACACAAGGACACAGCCATCTGCATGCTAAGGACAGCAGTCTCTGCAGAATCCAGCCCTGGCAACACTCTGATCTTGGACATCCCGTCTCCAGACTGAGAAAATACATTTCTGTTGTTGAAGCTGCCCAGCGTGTGGTGCTTTGCCATGGCCACCAAGCAAACTAGTACACTGCCCTTGAAAAGATTACTGAGGGGCAACTGATGTATAATCAATTGCACAGACCTAAGTGCTCAGTTTGATGGGTACCGACAATTAAAGGCAACCAGGTAACTACTCGCTGCAGAAAAGAAAGAAAATTCCATCCCCACTGAAATGTCCCCTTCATTCTCAGTCAATCCCACCCTACCTCCTCCAACATCTAACCTGCATCCCCCTGAATGAGCTTTGTCTGCATCAGGACTTCATATGAACAGAGTCCTAACCATGGACTCTGTGTCTGGCTGCCTTTTCTTGGTACCATGAGGCTGTTTTTACTGTGGAGCACACTTGGGTCAGGGTCCAGTTTGGGGCCATGGAAATAAGACTGCTGAATACTCTTGAAAAAGTCTCCTTCTTCATTTGGTGCACACATGTACTCATCTCTCTTAGGCAAATGCCAGAAGGTGCAGCTTGCAGACAGGTGGTCTATAGGGGAGATGAAGGCTTAGCTTTCTAAGACACTGCCAAGCCACTGTCCAAAGAGGCAGACTGAACATGCCCACCAGCAGGGTCCTGCCTGCAGACCCTGAACACACCTGGGCCACTCTCCTCTCCCTCTCCTGATGCTCCCTTGCCTACTTATCTTGAGACCCCTGACATCTGCAGTTGTTATTTTAGACTGTGGCCATTCAAGTGAGGGTGAGGTCACATCCCGTCACCATCACCCTGATTGATGATGCTGAACATCTTTCTGGGTGGCCACTGGTCATTTGCATACCTCCTTTTATAAATGGTCTCTTCCCATGTTTCATTAGGATATTCGTGTTTTTATTATTGATTTGTGGAAGCTCTTTATATATTTTGAGTATGAGTTCTTTGTCAGTTAATGTACTATTATATTCTTCAGTCTGCTTGATTATTCTTCAATGGCATTTTTTGCCAAGTAGAAATTATTAATTTTGTCTTGAACTATGTATCTCTCAAATCTTCATTTGTATAGATGGGAAACAGGCAGGGAAGTTTCTCCCCAGGTCACACATCTCAGAGGGGAGAACAGAGACGTGCAAGTGAGGGTCCCAAGCATGGTGGTTTGGGACAGCCCTGGACAAAGCTCTGCTCTTCCTGTCCTCAGAGGGTCTGTCTGGGTGAGTCGTGTCACCTTGCTGAGCCTCCATTTATCCATGCAAATGGCACATGACCTGCCTCTCTGGAACATCCTGGGTATATAATGACAGAAAGTGCAGTGCTCCAAGTTGGTTTTCAATGAATGCCATCCTGCTGGATTGTTAAGATCATCAGTGAGATGCTGAGAAAAAAAAACACAGCTAACTGTCCCAAATGTTGTTTTCACAGCAGGTTTGGTGGTTTTCCTGTCTCAGCAAAAATTCCCACAGGTTCTTTCAACATTTACTTAACTGCAGTGGGCACAGTTGGGGACAGAATTCTGCCCTCCTAGTGACAGGATAAATTAGGTCTCAGCAAAACAAAATTTAAAGTTGAAAGAGTAAAAAGTAAAACCAAACAGAACAAAGCCAACAACACCATCCAAAGACCACCAGCTAGGACAGATCATCCCAAGTCCCACACAAGTCCCTTCTGATGGGAAGCCTCGATTTATTGACCCACAAGTGACTTTCCAATTGTGCAAATTCATCTCCATCCTGCCACAGCAGAGACAAAGTCCCCGCTGGGCCAAAAACACTGCTGTGCAGGGCAGACTCCAGATGAAGAGAGAGGAGCCATGCCTGGCAGAGCCCAGTACACCCTCTTCTTCATGCAACCCCCACCCATCTGCAGGTCTCAGCCAGGCCCTGATGCTGACAACTTCTCCAAGCTCTGGTGGCTCAGCCATGAAATCACTTAATGGTGCTGGACCTTGAATGCTAGAACTTCCCTCTCTGCTTCAGCTGGGAGCCATGGAGCCAAAGAAGGTGCAGTGGGACCCCAGCTTGGGGCAGGTATGGGAGACAGGAAGAAAGCCATCTGAGTGCTGCCCTCCACCCCAACCCCCCCCCGTGATGCTGGGGGCCCCCTCCCCCATTCCTGTGGCCATCCCACTGGCCACCTGCCCTCCTGCCTCCAGACCCTGCACACACCTGGGCCACTCTCCTCTCCCAATGCTCCCTCTCCTACTCACCATCCAGGGCTCACCTCAAGGGCTTCCTCAGGAGTGGGGCCTACACCTGTCCTGGCACCTGCCCTCACAGTTTTCACAGGCTCTTCATTTACCGTCCTGCCCCAAGGGGCTGTGAGTTCCACCTTCTATGGTACACATGCACAGACACATATATGAGCATGTTCCAGGTGGATCATCACAGTCATGGGCTGAGGGGGTGCCCAGGAGGAGGTCGGCTGAACTGTATATGCACAGACACACACCACATATATACTCTCCTCCAGATGTATGTCTATACCGACACAACAAAAGGTAAATTCCATATATTAGATAAGCAGGTATAAATATGTCAAATAACAGCACCTACTCTCTGTACCTCACCTTTCCCACCCACACACTCACAATGGAATATCACACACCCATACAAAAGAATGAGATCTTGCTATTTGCAGCAACCTGGATGAAGCTAGAGGGTATTATACTAAGTGAAACAAATCAGAGAAAGACAATGACCATATGATTTCACTCACTTATGTGAAATCTAAAAAAAAAATAAATAAATGAACAAACAAAAAGCAGCACCAAACCTATAAACACAGAGAACAAACTGGTGGTTTCCACAGGGGCAGGTGGGGGTGGACAGAATAAAGGATAAAGAGGCACAAACTTCCAGTTATGAAATAGGAAGTCACATGAATGGAAGATGCAGCCTCAGAACATAGCCAAGGACACTAGCAACACATTGTGTGGGGACAGATGGGGACCACACTCACATGGTGAGCACCAAGTCATGAATAGAACTGTCTGCTCACCATGTCATATCCTACATTAACTATACTTCAAGTAAAAATAAAAAAAGTTTTTCAAATGTTTGCTCCTCGAGTGAGCCAAGTCATGTCTTGATGCCTTAATTGACATTTTACCAGCTTCGGGAGATTTTGAGTATCTTTAACTATTTACTGCACTGGCCATTGGTTCTAGGACTTGTCCTCTGGCTCCCCCATGCCCATCATTGTCTGATGCGTGGCTTCATCTGCCATTTTGCACAAGTGCCCTACACTGGTAAATACCAGTACTTCAGCCCTTTGTCTGCGATGTACAGCTCCTTCCAAATTCACCATCTGGCTCCTGGCTTTGTCTGTGATCTCTGAGGAGACAGAATGCAGCGGGAGCCTGAGGACTGGGTCTGGTGCCTCCTGATAGCTGTGGGACCTGGGGCGAATCCCTGTGTGCACAAGCAGATGACTCAGGGAAGAGGGGAAAGCTAAGGACAGAGGTCCTGTGGCCCCTGAGGCCCTGTTGCCCCTGTGGCCAACAAATGTGCTCACAGCACTAGCAGCCTGCATTGCCATGTACGCAGGGGGCTGTTCTGGGTGTAACTCGGGGTCACTCATGCTCAGCACCCCCACTTCACAGGCTCAGACCCAGAAAGACTTCAGTTGTCCCAGGACCACCCAGGGCACAGAGCAGCTCCAGGAAGCCTGGTGACATCGCCTTGTGTGCTCCATCTGCCTCTGTCTCCTAACCAGGCAGCACGTGGAGCACATGCTTGGGTCCCCTGTCCCCTATGGGCCATATGACAGGCAGCTCCTGCACTGGGATGTGTTTGCACCATGCAATGGTCCCAAGAGGCCCCAGGACCCCAAGTCTAGAAGGTCCCCTGGGCTGATGTGAGGACCCGCAGGGCTGGAAATCCTCGGGCCTGGAAGAGCCATGGTCGCTCTGTTCCTCCTCCTTTCTGCTTGAGGCCTGCTTTCCCCTGTGACTTGTCTTACACATGGCTGTACTAGCCCCTCCAACAACCAAGTGCACAGCCTTGCAGCTCAGCTCTGAGGCCCTGCTGGCCAGCCACTGGGCTCGGTCTTCTCTCTGGGCAGCCTCTGGGCCACAATCCATCCCCTGTCTAATGATCTAATGAACTGGGTGGGGATGGGCAGCAGGAAGGCTGCCATACGGCCTATTGCCCCCAGAGCAGGTAAGGGGAGCTCTCTGCAAAGCACAGGTGTGCACCCTGGCACCAGGAATCCAGGGCCTAGTATCCTGCCCAGGCCCCTGGAAGCCTCTGGCCTGTCTCCAGGCAGCGTGGGTGCAACCTGCACATTTCTGGAGGTAAGGGGACAGCAGTTTTATCTGGCTGGGCCTGTTTGGCCCACATGGGTTCTGGTCTGGCCCACCTCTAGGGACTCCAGGCCAGGGGTCTGCCAGGGCAGCCCCTCTCTAGCCAGGTGTGATGTGGAGCCCAGGGGGAATCCAGGTTTCCCAGCCTCACCCCAGGGCCCGTGTCTGGCTGTGCGTGCGGCCATGCCCCTGCCCTGCCTTGCACTAGAGGCCCAAGGTGCCGCAGGGAGGATACTGGGCCAGAACAGAACCTTTCTGGGCTGCCTACTGTCAAATCATATCATATCAAATACACTATTATTTAATTAGATTATTTTCTTTCAGTGTACTTGACGCACAATGTCACACTGGTGTCAGGCTACCATGTCACCACACACTGCCACAGGATCACTGAAAATCCCTGTGCTGGGCCTTTCATCCCCTCTGGAACGGCAAGCAGCGCCTCCTGCTCCCCCTCACCCATTGCCCTCCCCACCCCTCCCCTCTGGCAGCCACCAGTGTGTCCTCTGTGTTTACAAGTCTGTGTCTTTTTGTTTGTTCATTTACTTTGCTTTAGATTCCACATACGAGTGAAATCATATGGTATTCATCTTTCTCTGACTTATTTCACTTAACGTAAAACCCTCTGGGTCCACCCACACTGCAGTAAATGGCAAGATCTCATCCTTTGCTCTGGCTGAGTGATATGCCACCGTGCACACACATACACAGCTTCCTTATCCATTCATCTGCCAATGGACACGTGGGCTGCTTCCACGTCTTGGTTATTGTAAATAATACTGCAATAAACATGGGTGGCATATATCTTTCTAAATTAGTGTTTTCATTTTCTTTGAGTAAACACCCAATAGTGGAATTACTGGGTCATTTCTCACAGAACTAAAACAAATATTACTAAAATTTGTATGGAACCACAAAAGATGCTGAACAGTCAAAGCTGTTCTTTCTTGAGAAAGAAGAACAAAGCTAGAAGCATCACAATCCCAAATTTCAACACTGCTATAAAGCAGTAGTCATGAGGTGCCTGGGTGGCTCAGTTGGTGAAGCATCTGCCTTTGGCTCAGGCCATGATCCCAGGGTCTTGAGATCAAGTGCCGCATGGAGCTCCCTGCCCAGCAGGGAGTCTGCTTCTCCCTCTTCCTCTGCTGCTCCTCCTGCTGTGCTCTGTCTCTCAAATAAATAAATAAGACTGAACAAAAACAAAAAGCTGTAGTCATCGAAACAGTACAGGACTGGCACCAAAACACACACCAATCAATAGAACTGAAAAGAGCCCAGAAATAAACCCTTGCTTATTTGGCCAACTAATCTGGGACAAAACAGAAAAGAATACACAATGGGGAAAAGACAGTCTCTTTAACAAATGGTGCTGGGAGAACTGGAGAGCCACGTGCAGAAGAATTGACACTGGGCCACCTTCTCCCATCACATGCGAAAACAAATTCAAAATGGATGAAGGCCCAAGTGTGAGGCAAGAAACCATACACTCCTACTGGAGACGACAAGCAGTGATTTCTCCAACATAGGACATAGCAACTTCTTTCTAGATGTGTCTCCTGAAGCAAGAGAAATAAAAGCAAAAATAAACTATTGGGACTTCATCAAAAGGAGAAGCTTTTGCACAGTGGAAGAAACTGTTAACAAATGAAAAGGGCAGCCTCCCAAATGGGAGAAGATATTTACACATGACATAACTGATAAAGGGTCAGTGTCCAAAATATATAAAGAATTCATACGACTCAACAACAAAAAAACCCAAATCATCTGATTAAAGGATGCGCAGAGGACCCGAACAGATGTTTCTCCCAGGACGTCCAGACGGCCAGCAGACACGTGGAGTGCCCCGCATCACTGTCAGGGAAATGCAGATCAAAACCATGACAAGGCCATCCCACACCTCTCAGGATGGCTAGAATCAACAGCACAAGAAACTATAGGTGCTGGAGAGGACGCAAAGGACAAGGAACCCTCATATGCTGCCGGCGGGTATGAAAACCAGTGCAGCCACCGAGATCAAATACCACTGATTTATATTTGACACACATTTACTGAGTATCTAGTATGTGGTAGCCACTGCTTGGTTATAATTTGTCCCTCTAGTGCACAGCCATCTAGTGCACAGGTCGGGACAGCCTGGACTTCCCTGTCACTGCCCCTCCCCAAGGGACGATCATCTTGGACTGCAGGGCACTCACCATTCTCAGGGAATCACATGCCCTCTCCAAAATGACATGTGATGAAAGCCATTACAGTCATACCCACGAGTAGCTCATTTTCTGACCAGTCAGGTGTAACATTGATTCCCACAATACAATGGGCACCTGCAGACCTCACCGTGCAGCTGACCTCCGTGCCAACCTGAGCTGGATGCCAGAAGCAAGGACAGGCCTCAAGGGTGCTCGTGGGCAAGCTGCTCGTTTCCCTTGAGCCTGTGCCCTGGGAGGGAGCAGGCAGAGTGGGGGTGCGGGGGTGTTCAGTCGCCTTAGCCCTTGGCCAAGGCCTCGCTTCTGTGACTGCCCCTCAGTGTCTGTCTTCAGCCTCTTGAGAAACAAGGGGCCTTTTTATCTGAGCACCTCTCCTCAGCACTTTCCCTTTCTGGCTCCAGGCAGAATTCACAGCAGTTAAGATTTCTAAAATCACTGATGTTGCTTTTTAAAAACTGTGACTTGTTTTGGAAGCGCACTTAGCCCAGCTGCCTGGCGTCTGTGCGAGCGCTTGGAGGCCTGCCCCCCTCCCTGGCAGTAAAGGAGTCCTCGCAAAGGCCACAGGCTCCAAACAAGGCCAAGGGCCAAGGCTTGCGTGGGGCGAATGCTGACCCCGCCCAGGAGACCATCCCTTCAGAGGCCCTGACTGCAGTCCTGCGACAGTAGGACCCAATCCTACTCTCCAGTTGCTTCTGAAGCCCCACCCCAAAGTGGCTGGCCACAAGGTCCAGAAAGGGCTCCCTCTTGTTAGCGTCCTCACATCCAAGAACCAGGAGCTTCATATCCCAAGGATTCCCGAATAGTTAACATTAGCAGGCTATTTTCCAAGGAACCCCCACAGCCATGGAGCAGTGCCATCCCTTAGATGCTTTCCCCTTGGCAGAAAGGTGCTTCCCTAACTGCAGGGGCTTAAGTGGTCCCAGGGGGCAGGACCAAGGGTGGGTGTGCCAACTGGAGGCCTTCTTGGGGACACAACTCCCAGGAGTGGGGACACGACTCCCAGGAGTGGGGACACTGGGACAGGAACAGCCAGCACCATCAGAACCCTGATTCCCCCTGGCCAGAGAAGCCCATGGCAGAGGAAGCCGGGCGGCGGCTGGGGCCACTGTCCGCCACTCACTGGCCCTTCCAGCCCTCCAACAAGTCCCTGCTCCCACTCTCAAGGGCGGGGGTGCAGAAGCCCCTCCCATCCTCACTGAAGAGTCCTCTCCTGACTCCCAGAGGTCTTCCTTGCCCTCAGCCATTTCTCCAAGGAGCCAACAGCCAGTCCAGCCCAGCTGCGCTTCACCATCTCATGGCCAAGCTAGAAGCCTGGCTGGCAGCCAGGCCTGGGGTCAACTGTGGTGTAATTTCCACAACATTTCCAAATGTGGCAGATGGGCACATGTGTCCCGAGATCAAGGTAATTAGGTGTGAGAAGTAAGAGAATGTGTTTTTGTCATTATCAATAAAAATATATTACCAACGATGGCAAGACTTTTGCCAAAGGAGTCGGCACAGACACAAAAATAAGTGGAAGCTGCTGTGACCCCAGACATTCTCGACTTTCCCTCAACGGGCTAGCCGAGGTGCAGCAAGGGGGGCAAGGGGAGGGCACAAATTCTGTCTCTGAGCCTCACAGTCCCAAGGAAGCTGCAGATTCTGTGAAGGCAAAGGGAGGTCTACTGCTCAAATGCTTAACCAGGTCTTCCCACATGCAACACACACGGGATTGCCATTCACAGAGCTGCCTGGACCAGACTGGTCTAGAATTCTAAGGCCTACACAGAGCCCCCTGGGGTCCTCATGCCAGCTCCTCACTGGGGCCCACTGTGCCATCGAGTTCCTGTGCGTCATTCTTCCTTCACCTTGGTCACTCTCTCCTGCTAAAGAGCACAGATCCAAGAACCAGGGGGCACCTCAGGGACCGAGGGCCTTGTTTGTTGACAAGGAACAGAGGCCCAATAAGCAAGGTGTTTGGGCAGGGTCCAAAGCTTGCAGACATGTTAACACAGGAGTCACTGCAGGGCTGAGCCAGGGTCAGTGCAGCACAAGCCTCGCAGGACTGTTGTAAACCACAACAGATCAGGACCACAGGGTAACCACCAAAGAATTCACCTCAATACCTGGTGATCCCCACGGACCTCCTGGGGCCTGTTCTGAGGACCCCACCTAGGAAACGGTAAAAACTGCTCATGAATTAAGCTAAACCCGAGGAAGCTGCTCTCAGAACGCAGACAGTGTGCAGTTCACCTGCGGGAAAGCCCGACTTGCTGCTG
The DNA here is from genome assembly GCF_020171115.1 of Neogale vison. Lineage (NCBI taxonomy): Eukaryota > Metazoa > Chordata > Mammalia > Carnivora > Mustelidae > Neogale > Neogale vison. The sequence continues at coordinate 46,457,184 of NC_058093.1, forward strand.
CCCCTCGGAACAATTTGTTATTTAAACTGGAACCCCCGGAGGATTTTACTAGTTGCCAAGCACATTTAGATATGGCCTTAAGAAATACATATACTGGCAACAGGTCTTTGGGTAGGAGGAGGATATACGACCTGGACAGCTGGGGAAGCACCGCTCGCTCAGGGCGGAACGCCGCCCCTTCACAGAAGCCGGGCAGCCAGGAATGCCCCGCCCGCCGAGGGCGGAATGCTGCCTGCTTCAGGGAAGCTGAGGACCCAGGAACACCTGTAAGCTCAGGGTAGAACAAACCTACCGCCTGCTTCCCTTTTCCCTTTTCCATGATCGCTCCTTTCTCTTCCCAGAAGCGCCCATTGTTTGTTAGATGAGTCCTTTGAATGCGCCTGTTTAACTATAAACTTTATCCTCCTCTTTGATTGTCTGCAAAACGGGATTAACATTTGACCTTCATCAGTCCTTCTGTTGGCTAGTGTTTCTATCCAATAAACGTGAGACTATGGAGTTGCTCGTGGCAGCAGTCCTTTCCGACTGCTGTCCCCTGCTCCCAATCTCTTGCAGCTGACTTGTTTGTGCCTAATTCTTCTCCCATCGCCAACTGGAAGCAGCAACGACCCTCTGAGCCTCGGACACAGAGGCAGCCCAGAGTCCCAGGCCAGGCCCAGCATCAGGGGGCGGGGGTCCCGACACCACAGAGCACATCTGTCCGGTCTTGGCAGGGACACTAGGCCATGACCCTGCCCTCGCTCTGGCCCAGGGAAGCTTGCCAAACTAGTCCTCCCAGGGCCTCGGCTGTCATGGCCTCAGGGCAGGGGCCCCGTCTAAGTGACTAGAAACCTGCATGCTGCTCACGAGAACACAGCAGAGCTGAGGTCTCCCCCAGCTTCGGACTTCATCCGTCTTCAGGCCATCAGGGTGATGCTGTTTGGCGCGATCTCCCAGGCAGAGGACCGGCAGGTGCCCAGCCTAACTCCAGAGTCTGGGACTGCAGTACTCGTATGGCACGGGTGTTTCCAGGCCAGAGAAAACTCTTTGCTGTGAGATTGACATGAACTAGGAACCTTAATTTTTACAGCCATTATCTGCTGCTGAGCTGGGCCAAGAAGAGAGACAAATTCTCTCCCCTCCATGTTACATTCCCTTTGGAATGGCCCAGCCCCTCTGTCAGGGTCACTGTCTAGTTGTCCCAAGGCTTCGAGCCTCTGGTCTCAGGATGCAGATGCTCGGGGCTGAGGCAGGGGACACCAGGCCCGACTGTGGTCGGTGAAGGGCCAAACACACCTTCCCACCAGAATAAGGTCTTAACAGACTGGCATTTGAGGGAGGCCCTGCACGCCCTGCACTGCTTATTGATCTAACATGAACACTGCTTCGCAGGCTGTGAGCCTCACAGTAAGTCACTCCCATGTTCAGGGAAAAAAGCACACAGTGTATCTGTAAGCTGACCAATGTGTTTTTTTTCACTATGTCAACACACACAGGTACCCACACATATGCACAGAGGCTTTTAAGGATTGTAATATCTGCTAAAAAATCCAAGAATTAAAATTACCCTGAAAATGATGGCATCACCTTTTAATTGAAGGACAGAAGCCGGTCACATTCAGAGACTGGCAGGACTCGTGCAGATAGTTAAAACCATCCTTCTCTTTCTTGGTTAACCATTTCCTAATTTTAAGTAATGTCCATGAGTTCTTTGGGACCATCTGAAATTGTCCTCTGAGGAGCGCTGCCACACCAGCCCGTAAGACACACGACCATATGCACCGCTGGACGGCATTTCACTGGATATCATCATCATCAAACAGATCTTCGAAATCTACATGAACAAACAAAACCACATATTAATGGGGCACACAAGGTTAATAATTGAGAAAATAACTCCAAAATGAAATTACACATTCATTCTCAAAATAGAGAAAAAGCAGTAAACAACCTAAAGAAAGGACTTCTCCCATGACAGACTCGATTTTATCCAGCAGAGGTCATCCCATCCAGCAGAGAGTGTCGTAAGAAGCAAATCTTCTATTTAGGTGACATCTTAAGAAAATGCATGGAGGTGGGGATGACGTGGAGGTGAGGTAGCTGGCAGGCTGGCAGGCAAAGGATCCCAAGCAAGCATGAAATTGCAGAGGGCAGCTGGGAGGAAGGTGCTAGAAGAACTGGGCCAGGCAGGAACGGCTGTCTTTATGGGAGTGTGACTGATGGTCACACTTGAGACACGGCCCAAGCCCTTCCCAGAGGAAGAAGGGCGACACACTCATAGCATGCTAATTACTGGGATGGGTGGCACTCAGGGTCACTGTGCCTTTCTATTTACTTGTCTATGGGTTTCCCAAACCATCTACCATAAGCATGCCCTGATCTCACAATGGGGAGAGAAAAACTGAGGGTCTACTCATAGTCCCACAAGTTCAAGCTGTGCAGGATAAATAGTGAGCTGGAAGGAGGGTGAGTGGAAGGCCCTGGTGGCATCTCCATATGCCAGATGTCACAGGCCTTCAGGGAAGGCGCTGTCCCAACACCCTCTGCTCAGCACTGATGTGGGTGGTCCCACCACAGCAGGGCTGGCCTGTGGTCCTACAGCCCTGTGTACTTTCTCCTCAGCCTGCAGCCCCAGCTAACTGCTCCCACTGCCCCCAGCTAACTGCTCCCACCCCACAAGACAATGCCTTCTGAAGTGCTCCTAGAAACAAGGCCACCCACCTCTGCCAGCGCTCTCATCATGGCTATCCCTGCAGGCTGCCATGTCTGACGCTCCCCTACTTTATCAAACACAGTGAGTGAAGAGAGCAAGCCTTGTTTGTGGTCTGAACCACAGTGCCCAGGGGACCAGAGGTCAGAAGCTCTGCTCTAGGAGCAAGCACTCTGGAGAAACTCTATCCAAAGTGCTCATGGCTTTCTCACAGCAAGTGGCTTCCTGAACTCAGGGGGCTGTCACAACCTGATGGGGCAGCACACACCTCATGAGCTGTCTTGGTGGGCAGACCAATGCGGTGTGAAGTTCTTCTGTGTTCTTTCCCTTTCCAGGCCTGACCCAGAAGGAGGAAGTCCCCACTGTGCTCGTGTTGCTCACGCTCCCTTAGCTGGGCAGCCCAGGTACCTCTCAGATACCCTTTTGGCAGAATTAGAGGGCTATTTTCAGAAACCACATGAGCTCAAACACTAGAACACAGCCAACAGTCTGCAAATCCAGAAGACGCATGGGACCTTGAGGAGATCATCATATGTGGGAGAGGGTCCGGAGGTATTAGACATCACCCCACCCTGCTACAGTAAGGGCCCCCCAAGGTCACCCCATGTAAATGACAGCTTTCACATGGTGGCTCTGGAGACCTTAGAGAAAGGCTGTCCCCATCCTAAAGGCTAGTGGCAGCCTGATGTCACCTCAGTGGAGCGGCCAGGCTCCCTGGGAAGAAAGCAGCTTCTCTTTTTAGGCAACAACTTGTTGAAAAGATACCAGATAAAATAACATGGACTCAAGCTCCAGGGGAGATTTGGCACATTAAACCAATGTGGCCTGGTAGTATCCCAGTTGCCACCAACTGGTGACAGCTCTCTGTAGTGGCAGGCACCTTGGACAAAAGAAGGATGACAGATAGTCTCCTAAGAAGACTTGTCTTGTGCTGCTGCTCATGATTTGAACCCTTAGTAAGAGTATAATCTGTAGGAATAAGGCCTCAGGAAATCAGAAGACAGCAAGAGAAATAGCCCTCAGCCTGTGGGACAAGAACGCACAACTCGGTTTGCCACTGCTTACCATCCATGCTCTTGGGAAGCAGCACAAAAGCTCTTCAGTACAACAAGCCCTGCTTTGAGAGAAAAGGGCAGGGAAAGTTTTGGCTGTCACTGCCCAGAGACCAGAACCCAGCTGCACACAGGAGGAAGAAAAGCCAGCCATCCCCTGAAAGCAGAGGTGAGAAAGCCCAGAGGGGTTGGTTCCTACACCTGTGTCCCGGGTCACAAGCAACAGACTGGCCTCTGTGACAGGTTCAGGGGGACAAAGGTGTGGCTATAGCTCAAGTTCGACTACTGGAGTGCAGACGGGGAGCCATTTTACATGACTGTCTCCTGAAAAGGGGCTGGCTGCCAGCACTGGCAGCCCGTGTTGTCATTTTATATAAACTGCACTGAGCTCCGAGAATGGCCCACATCTGGGCTTTCCCGTTCCAGGACCCCAGTCACGTCACAAAGCATTCCACTGTATAACACAAAAGAAACATTCAGATTAAAACTGGAATTCTCAATCCCAACATCCTTACCATTGAAGAAGTCTGCATGAACTGCCTTCTCATTGGCTGCCAAGTCCATTAGAAGCCCCGTGCTGCCTCCTGCCTGGGAAGGGAAAGGTGACATGGTGTCAGTGCTGTTTTCCGGGAGAATGGGATAGTGCCTTACAGGGCGCACCCCACTCCGTGGCAGAGGAAGGTGAGGAATAGAAAGGTTGGGAGGACTCCCAGGCTGGAGTCAAAACTTAGTTTCAGGCAAAGGAAGCAGGTAGGAGAGGGGGCATTCCAATGAATTATTTTGAAGGTCTCCTTGGGTCTCACCTTCCCTGATTCCTCCTGCTTTTTAAACAGAATCCTGTTGTCCTGAACACCACTTCTCTGTAAACCTTGAGCAGATATTCTAGTTCCCTAGAAGACGCTGCCTCAGTGGCTCCAACCGTGTGCAAAACTGGGCTGAGGATTTCTCTCCCCTGGATGGCCCTCTGCTTCTTCGGAGACTACAGCATTTCCATGGGAAACTGACCTCCTGACCTGGGGTTCTGGTTGGGGAGTGCCATCACAGTACCCCCACTGCCACAGCTTACGGTGGCAGTAAAACCATGTGACAAGCAAAACCGGGCAATCTGACCCATTCCAGATTTGGGGTGTCTGTAGGAGTCACACAGGGATGGTCAGAACAGAGGTCCCTGCTGCTGCCTTGACCCCGACCTTCCAAGGCTGCCTGCTCTGACCTTTCCTGGCTCCGGAGTAGCTGGCGTCTCCCATGTTCCTTTTCGTGGCTGCTCGCAGTAACCCAAACCCAAGAGAAAAAGCCCAGGATTCTCGGACTCCTCTCTTCTCGTCTCAACCTGCCTCCCTTCCTGTTACCATAGCAAGCCAGCCGCGCTAAGACCACCACTCGCTACCAGGTCCAGTCCGTGCCTACTTCCGCCCGTAGGTGCTGCCTTCATTTGGACCCTCCTCAAGGCTCCTGTGAGCAGTCTTCCACTCTCTTGCCTCCAAACCCAATCCCAAAGTCTCCACAGCGACCTGCCCGGAAGCCTTTCACACCCCTGTGCCCTCCGGCGATTCCGCACGAGGCCGTCGGAGGACCCAGGGAGAAATCGGGGTCTCCTGCTTCATCAGTGGGGTGCAGAGCCCGCCTGTCCCGGCACAGCTACGGGCCGCTTCATGCTCCAAGCCACCTCTTCCAGCGGCAGTCTCCCCCCAGGCTCGGGAACCTCGGCCGGTGTTAAGATGGGGGGCGGGGCCGGCCCTGCCTTCAGGACTGACTCCTTCCAGACCTTCCTCCTGTAGCCTGCCCCGTCCGCCAACACCAGCAGGCCCTGCACCATCGCCTAGTGGGCAGCCTGCGCTGGGCCGCCCCAAGCCGGGAGGGCGCGCTCCTATCCGACACCTCGGCTTTCTGCGCACTCGGTACCGCCACCCGCCTCTCGCCGCCGTACGGAAATCTCCCGGCGCAGAGACAAGGTCGGTCCCCTGAGCTTCCCGAGAGAGGAACAAGGCCCTGCGGCGGGCAGCTGACCCGACACCCGGGGCTGGGGTCACCAGCTCACAGAACACCAGTGTCGGCCGCATCACCCCGCGGCCACGAAGCAGGGAGACACCTGCCCACCCGGCACCAGCGCCAAAGTCCGGGTCCCCGTGCGAGCGCACCGCCCCAAGCCGGCTCCCAGGCTCCAGTCAGCCGACAGCGTCTGCCGGGACCCGGCCGGGGACCAAGCCAGCGCTCGCAGCCCGCCGCCGCCGCAGGGCCCACCCTCGCGCCGCCGAGCACAGGCCTGCCAGCCGCCGCCCCGGGCCTCCTCACCTCGTCCAGGTCCACATAGGGCCCGGCGCCCTCGGGGAACATCTCGTCCACCGCAGGCTTCATCTCGTCTGCCGCGCCTCCCGCATCCCCGGCTCACTTCCGGCCAGCCTGACGCCCCTTCCGCTGCACGCCCGGCCGTGGCGCCTCTAGACGCCCGAAGACGGCCAACTCTATGGTTCCCCTGGCACCTGGCCCGGCCGCTCCGGCTCTCCTGACAGCGGGCGGGGGAGGCTGAGCCGGGACTCGGGGGTGACCCGCGGCCACAGACAGCTCGGCCCGAACGGCCTGGCATGCAGAGCAGCGCAAGAAATGCCTTTTACAGAATATGCGGAGTCGGAAGGAGTCTGGTGGTTGCCGCAGCAGCGGGGGGGGGGGGGGGGGCTGACCACACAGGAGAGGGGGATCAGGAGGTACAGACTTCCAGCCATAAAGTGAAAGTCTCCGAAAAAAATATTAAAATAAAATAAAATAGTCTGGGGATGAAAAGTACAGCCTGGGGACTACAGCCGATGACATTGCAATAGCTTTGCACGGGGACAGATGGTGTGCAATTGTCAAACCGCCGTGTTGCACACCGGAAACTGATACGATATTGTAGGTCAGCTCTGCTTCACAGAAGAGAATGTGAATGGTCGCGAAGTAAAAAGGCAACCAGCGCAGTCGCAAGAAATATTTGCAAATTACACACATGGGTACATGTATATACACACTCCGTAAAGGGTTACTCTCCAGGATATAGAGAGAACTCCTAACCTCAACCACAACAAATCCCAGTCCAAGGCAAGTAACTTAAATACACCTTTTTTTAGAGTAGATAGACGAATGACCAAGAAGCCCATGAAAACGTGCTCAGCGCCACTAAGTGTTAGGGAAATGCAGTCAAAACCACTTCACACTCCCTAGAACAGGTGCTATTTTAAAAACCCCAAGGATAACAAGTGCTGGAAAGGATGAGGGGACATAGAGACACTTGCACGCTGCTGGTGGGAATGTGGAGAACAGCATGGGGGTGCCTCAGAAATTAAACACAGAGCTACCCTATGATCCCACAATGCACACACAGAGGAAGTGGAAACAGGGTCTTCCTGAAGCATTGGACCCCATGTTCAGAGCACCTCTATCCCCAAGAACTAAAGGGTGGAGGCACCCTGTGTTCTTTGACAGCTGAACAGATGAGCGAGCTGTGTACTGTAGGTACATAAAATGGAATACTATCCAGCCGTAAAAGGGCAGGTGTTATGACGTGAATGAGGCGTGAGAACATTATGCTGAGGGAATCTGTCACACAAATCTTGCATGACTCCACTGACACGAGGTACCTACAGTTGTCAGAGTCACAGAGACAGACAGCAGAAGGGTGGGCACCGGGGACTGGGGAAGGATGGGGAGTCAGTGTTTCATGGGGACAGAGATTCAGTTGGGAAGGATGGAAGGTTCTAGAGGTGGGTGGTGGTGAAAGGTGCATGACAGGGTGAATGTGGTTAGTGCCACCTAGAAACAGTTACAGTGGCAAATTTTATGTTATATGTATTTTATTATATTTTTTTTAAAGTATGTGAATGAGAGAAGAGGATAGGAGAGAGGGGGAAGAAAGGAGAGGGGAGGGGAGTGAGGAAAGGAGAGTGTGAGATACTTGAGCTAGACTTTTGGAAGTAGGTAGGCCTGGGGGCTTGGCTACGAGCGAAGTAGGGATGGGAGCACAGGGCAGGGAGATAGGGAATGAGCCCAGACTGGCAGTGGACAGTGGCCCATGTGGGCAGTGCAGGGCTCAGGGAGAGGGGAGGAGAGGCTGGAGTGTGGCTGAGCCTCAGGTGTCACGGTGACACAAATCATCTTAAAGTCTGGAGAGCAAGTCCGACCGGAGAAATGACCCCTTGGCTACCAACAGGCTTCTCTTCTGAGTGGTTTCAAAATGGAGGGGGGGGGGCATTCCCAGCCACCGAGGCAGGAATGAAAAGACAGTGGCCATGGGTGATGCTTGCTTCTGGTGAGGAACTCAGTGCTGCGACGTTGGGGGTGAGGGGCTGAGGGCACCAGGTAGGAAGTGGAGGGTCCCCCATGAGGTCTGCCTGCAATGGGGAGAGGGGTCGGGAGGAGGTGCATAGAGGAGAACTGAGCCTGTTGGATGCTGAGCTGAGCAGGGAGGGCCGCAGCCAGCCAGATCAGAGTCCTGACCACAGGGCTGGGAGCTCAACAGGTGGGGACCCAGCTGAGGATGGCTCCTGGTGGGGCTTCTTCCTCTGAGAAGAGGACAAAAGTGAGGTCTCTTAGGAACGTAAATGCAAATGGGCATCCGGAGGCAGCTAGGGGCTGCTGAGGCCGGAGACTGAGGAGAGGGTCCAGCTGGGCACCATGTGGTCTTCCCCAGAGGGAGCCTGGACTTGGCTTCTCCGGAGCCAATGCAGAGAGGGGCTTGGGTCGTGGCTCCTTAATGCATGCGCTAGCTGGATGTGTGACCATCCGAGGGGAAGAGGACCGTGCACACACGCAAACCAACATGTTAACAAACAACGCGGAAATCCTGTAAGGCATGTCTTTTGTCTGGTATGTTTGGTCGAGTCCAGTTGTCCCCAGTGAGAACTGAGAGACTCATCCTCTCACCTGGCTATCTCTTAATTTACAGAAACCAAATTCACACCAGCTCAAGCTGGGGAAAGAGATGAAGAAGGTATTGGCTTTTCCTAAAGCTATTGGCTAGGCCTCCCCTGCAGAATGTCACCTGGGGCAGGAGCATGGCTGGAGTGAAAGGGACAGCCCCTGGAGGCTGCCCTGGGCACCTCCCACCTTCCAGCACCCTCTGCATCCGTCTGGGTGGCTGTGCTCTGTCCCAGGAGAGTTGCCTCCCCACCTACATTTAAATACACAGTGTTTCTCATTATTTAATTGCAAAAGAAAAGCTGGTTGTAGCTCATTAGAGCAATTTCTTCTCACCTTATGGGAGGCGACCGGCAGGGTCCGTGGCTTGTACGCTTGTATGCCTGCCCGAGGGGCTCCACCTGCAGAGCAGTGGGCCCAGTGCAGAGGATGGTCCCAGAGACACCATGCAAATGTCCTGCCAGTCCTTCCCTCCCTCCAGAGCACCCAGGGCAGGTAGCCCCATTCCTCCTGCAGCCCTTGACCTGCTGTGCTGCGTCCAGGTTTCAAGGGCCTTCCACTTACAGACTGAGAGCACCCAGGCCCTGGCCCTTCCTCAAAGGCTAGGCTCCTGCTGTCCTGGTGTCCTGGGGGGACAGGCAGGGCCCCCAACCCAGGCGTGGCCGCGGGGGTCTGGCTGCTGTTGGCCTCTGTGATCAAGGGCAGGGGCTTTGGGGTGTGGCTGCCTGGATCTGGGTCTCTATCAATAAGTCAGGGAGTGTCTGTTTGCCTCAGTTTCCCCTTGCACTCCAGGGACCCTGCAGCAACTCCAGAGGCCCTGCAGCACCCCCTCCGAGGGGCTGTGAGCTCAGGTAAGAGGGTGACACGTAAAGCAGAGTCCTGAGTGAGAGCCGTGATTCATTTGTCAAATAGGAAAGGAAACATGGCCTGACTGAGGCCATTTCTTGAAAGAAAACCAGAAACATGAGTGTCTTAAGTCAGGAATTTATTACCATGAGGCTAGGGATCCAGGCTGCAACTCAGTCCTGCTGGTAGGGGACATGGAAGCCCAGCGTGGTCCCCAGGGGGAAGTGAGCGAAGAAGGTGCGGGCCATATCCTCCAGCTGGGGGTAGGCCCCCAGCGTCTGGAAGTATTGCACGTAGTTCCAGAAGTCAGAGGTGGAGAAAGGCCAGTAGGGCATGGCAGGCAGCTCAGCATAGGGGTCTGAAAAACACCACCACCTGCCTCAGGGACTGTCCCCACCTGGCCTGCCCTGAGGCTGCCCTTCCAGTATACCTTAGGGCAGATGGTTGGTGCCCAGCAGTGCCGTGGCAGTGAAGGGGCCCCCTAGCTGGGAGCTGGGAGCTGGGCCACCCCTGGGTCCTCCGTGGAAGTATCCCAAAACCTTGTCATCTGGATAATGACCTGCGTCTGCCTCTTGCCACTCCTGGTCTGGGGGGATAGCTCAGGGAGAGGAGAAGAAGAGAGAGGAGGAGGGGAGGTGGGGTATCTGGCCCCTGTCCTGAAGATGCTGGGCAGGGAAGGAACACCGTGGTGAGGGTGTGGGGATGTCCTCGTGGGACTGCAGAGGAGACCACAGCCCTCAGCCCCAGAGTTCAGATGCCACTGCACTGTAGTCCAACTCCGGGGAAGAGCCATGGGGTGAGTCCCAGGTAGAGGATGACATTGCCAAGCCTCAGGGGCTCCAAGTGTGTGCGTTCCCAGGTGGCTGGGGGGCAGGGCCCAGGGAAGAGCCTCGGGTCCCTCTGCTTGCACAGCTTGTCCTTGAGCTGACCCAGGGCTCCTGCTTGGTTTGCTCAGGATAAGCCAGCTCCCTCCCGGCTCCCTCTTCCGACCCCATCCCACCCAAACACACACAATCAAAGAACAAGGGGGTGATACAATACCTCCTTCCTCCTGCACTGGCTTGGCCCCTACAGAGGAAGACGAGGGCTGTCACTCCGGAGAGCCCCCCCCAGGACAGGACCCCTGCTCACCCCCGCACCCCAGCTGCCTAAGCAGCCAGGGAGACAGCAGGAGGGACAAAGCCACCACTCACCCACCAGAGGTCCCAGCAGGAGGCAGAGGGCCACCCCTGGCACCCAGCAGGCTTTCATCTCCCCCAGGCACAGCCCTCCACCAGCCGAGGAAGCTCCTGTCCACCTGTAGCAGGAGGGACCCAGAGGGTGGGACCAAAAGCCTATCAGGGTCCCAGCTTCTTCCTGCCACCCTCAGCCTGGGGAACTCCCTGGAAAATGGCTCTGGCAAACAGATAAGCTCCCAGAGTTTCCACGCCGGTCCCAGTTTCACCTGTGGGATGGGAGGCAGGGACCCCTCGTCTGCCCCTCAGGAGGCTGCCGCGCACTCTGGGTGCTTAGCTGTCGCTGGGACGGCCTCTGCTCCCAGCCCCGCAGGCTCCTCTTTATAAAAGGCCGGGGGGCAAGGAGGCAGACGTCACCTTCCTGAGCCGCCAAACTGAATATTTCATCCCCCGGGCGGAGGACTGAGGGCTTCTGTGGCCTTGCTGGCGGCAGGATCGTGAGCATCCAGTGGCAGGAATCTGATCCAAGGAGCAAACTGGGAGGAAAACACCTCTGCACAGGCCACGACTGGGATTTTTAGGACCGCGCTCAACACCGGGGCTGGAAATAAATGCAATTTCCTCTCCACTGGGAGAGAAAGACGTTTTAAGTCTGACATTGGGGCTGAGATGCCCCCTCACAGGAATAAGGTAGTAGCAGAGCTGTCTGGGGTGGGGGTGGAGGGGCTTGGGGAGCCATGAGCGGCCACAGATCAGCACCCCTGCTGACAGGACACCATCAGGCAGAGGTCACGCAGGATGTGTGGGTGTCCAACCCCACGGCATACCTGCAGACCAGAGCGTCCCTACTTGTGCACAGTGATTAAGCCTGTCGTCAGGAAGGCAGCTGTCCCAGCTGCAGGGATGCTGTGGGCGACACTTAGGGGCTCTGTGTGTCAGCTCTGATTAAGCCCAAAGACAGCAGCCATGCCACGTGGCCCTACCCATGGAATCCACACAGCTGTAGTGTGCGGCATGTCGTCTGGCTGGTGGGCCGGGTGGCGGAGACCAGGTCTTATGTGACAAACCCAAACAACACACACGTCTCCCCAAGTTTTTAGGCACCTGCCCGGACCAGGACCAAAAGGTCTGGCATCTCAGCGTCGTGCGTGGGCACGTTTTCCACAAACACAGATGGTTAGAGTCACTTCTCGTCATCCTGTGAATCCAGAGGCTCTGCTGAGGGGCCCCAGGCCAGCACATCCTATCATCTCCACCTGAGCCACCCCAATATGCTTCCTGGGCTTCGGGTGACACCAGCGGTCACAGGTGGAGCCTCCTGGGGACACGCTGCCTGCCTCAACTTCCAAGTCACTTATGAGCCTCAGGGCCTGGTCACAGACCTGGAAACAGAGTCACAGGTTGGGACAGGTCCAGAGGAGAATCAGCAGCACCTGAGATGACTACTTTGGGGGCAACTACAGGTTCTCCAGGAAGGGGGACCAACCCATTAGAGTGGAGATGCAGGGCGATTCCCCAGGCAAAAGATGCTCACCAGAATTTAGGGTCTCAGGTCCCTACCTTCTTGAGAATCTCTCCCCATATGTCCCCATCTGAGGGATGAGACCCCTTCTTGCCTAACAATACCTTACCCTTCACAACAAATGGCTCAAGATACCAGAAACTCAACGTGCCTTCTGATGCAACCACTCACCCAAATTAGCCCTTGGGTTTTATTTTCAGAAATCTGGACTCTGCACCTGCAAGAGATAATAAATTCTTTTAGGGTCAGGGTCCCCAGAATCACCCAGAGGGTGACTCACTAGGGCCCTCCAGACTCAGCAGAGGCTGTGCTCCCAGCTGGGACTCACAACAGAGAAATGGTGCAATGCACAGGAAGGGGGAATTCGGGGGACCAGGGGTGAGCTTCCGGGGCCCTTCCCCCTGGAGTCACACAGGCCACCAACTGGTGTGATGACCTGTGAGGTGCTGTCTTCAGGGGAGCCTGTGAGAGACACAGCACCCGGGGTTTTTATCGGGGGCATGGGGGCATCCCCACCTGCTGCCGATTCAGGGTACCCAGGAGGAAACGGGTGCTTAGCATGAACCATGCTGCACAGAGCTGTGGGGGCAGTGGGGTCCTCTCATGCACAAGGGTGCTGGGAACTCTGCCAGGAACTCCTGCCAAGGGCCGCCCAGGAGGGCAATGGGGCCTGCTGGTTGACCCTCTTCTGCACAATACAGAAGGTTTCGTTCTTTATCTGCCGCCTGAGCTGGGAATTTTAAGCTCTGCACTCATCATTTTCTTTTCCCACATTCACCGGGACACTGAGGAACGACCAGCCAACCCCACAACCCTCACTGTTTATTTCCACTAAGTAGTCTGTGACATCAGCTACCTGGTCACCAGGAACCTGGACTCCGGCAGCCCCTTGGCTCCATGGCCCACACGGCAGACGGCACCTTGGCAAGCCTAAGGACCAATTCCCGATTCCATCCTGAAAGTCAGCCCCTGGGCTCTCTCCTGGCTCCCGCATTCTGCTCAACACGGCCCCTGGCGGTGCTGGGGGACATGGGGCTTATTGTAGAGCCAGATTTGATACAGTGTGGGAGGGCTAAGGACGTGAAGGTCGGCGGGCAAGTGAGAACCACGTGGCCCGAGTGTCTGTGAGGGCTGAGACCTCCATGTTTGGCGGCAGCCTCGCAGAGCTGGACAGCGCATGGAGGGCAGTGAGGGCCCGCTGGATAGATGTGCTGCTGTCCATCACCACACCAGAGGGCAGTGGCCCACTGTCCATGACCGGCAGTCCATGTCTCAAGACAATGTACAATCAATCATTCCTATGATGTTAGGAAAAAGGAAATAAAATCACATGTACTGTATCTTTGCAACCATTTTCTTAATTAAAAAAAAACAAAAACAAAAACAAACAACCCATCTAGACTAAGCATCTACCTTCAGCTCAGGTCGTGGTGCCTGGGATCACGTGTGGGGCTCTCTGCTCAGCAAGGAGTCTGCTTCTCCCTCTCCTTCTGTGCTCTATTCCTCTCCCTCTGTGCTCTTTTCTGCTCCCTCTGTGCTCCCTCTCTCTCAAATAAATAAATGCAATCTAGGGGGAAAAAAACTACCTAGAAAAAAATCTACAAGTAATGAGCAATAATGGTAGAACTATGGGTGTGTTTTTTTTCTTCTTTCTGGATATACAGATTTTCCTTATTGTATTGCTTTCATGTTCCTGTGGTTCCGTGGGATCCCTAGAGCAGCGGTCCTCACATGACATACAGCTTGCCCAGGGATCCTGTTAGATGCAGGTTCTGATTCAACAGGCTGGGGGAGAGCCTGGGAATCTGCATTCCCAACAAACTCCTGAGAGATGCCCGTCCTGCCAGTCCTCTAGAGGCATGGGCAGGTTCTCCACCTGGGCGGTGTGGGAATCACCTGACGGGTACCCGTTAGTATGCAGACGGCTGGGCTCCACCTCTTCGAGTCCTGCCTCACAGTGAGGGGACGGGCCTGGGACTCTGCATAGCTGGTATGTCTCCAAGGGCGCTAGGCAGGTTCAGGGCCAGGCTGTGGGAGCCACTGTATAAAGCCGAGGTTCTTAACCCTGACTGCGCCTCAGAACCACCTGCAGAACTGGTCAGTAGCCAGGATTTCAGTCCCCAGTCTCCAGAGGTAGGATGCCCCTGTCTCCCGATCATCCAGCCCCTGCCCCTGCCCTGCACTGGGTTCTCCCCATGGATGCATCAGAGGCCTCCAAAGGTCCCACCTGCCTGTAATGAGAAGTTCTGCTTGCACAACATGGGCCTTGGTGGACACAGTGGACAAATCTCAGCCTCCAGGCAGAGAGAGGGGGTGGCGTCGGCCTCTGTGGACAGTGTTTGAGAGGCGGGGGAGCAAGCAAGGTGGCTGGCTTGGGAGCCCTCTGTCCTCTGAGCTCCCCCGAACCAGGGGGTTGTGTGGGGGAGGAGCAAGCCAGGGGAGCCCAGGGTGTGTGCACCAGAGGTTCCTGTTAGGGGGCCTTGGGCGCCCTCTGCCGTCTGACTCAGGAACACCAAGCGTGGCCTGTCCTGGAGGTCACACAAGGCGGCAGACGCTCAGGCGTGGGCCCCCAAGGGCAAGCCCCCAGCCCACCGCAGATCTCCTGGAAGGATGAGCAGGATGTGTTGGGTAACAGCTATCCCAGCACAAACCAGAACCCTGTTCATTACAAAGTCCAAACCCCAGAAGTCCTTGCACCCTCGGGCTCCCCTGCCTGTGCCTCCCGGATGCTCCTCTTCCCTGACCCTCCCTGCAGCTGCTATCAGCTCAGCTCCCATCTGTGGTTTCCGTTTGCTTCTGGAGATGTCCACACAGCTCAGCCGGTCCAGCCTGGGAACCTCAGCCCTGGCTGCAGGCTTGCCCACTAGCTCCCCTCTGGCCAGCCCACCTTTGTTCCCCTGGAATGTGTGCACAGCTTCAGCTCTGGGGCCTCCCTTTCTGCCCCTCCCCGAGCCCAGGAACTTGGCCCCTCTGGAACCTCTGCGTCCCCAGTGCACTGTCAGTCACTCTGTCCCATAGCCTCGGCCCTAGTAAGTGGTACCTCCTGCTTAGTTATATGCACTCCAGTCTGTGGTCCCTTGAGCATGCCTGAGTGTTTGGGGCCTGGAGCACTCCCGGCGCCCCAGGGGTAGGGTTTGGTGACTGAGCTGATGGGCTGAACAGATGGAGAGTCAGCACCCCACCTCTGTCACCCACTTCACATCGGAGCCCCTCTCTCAGCTGTCCCTGGGCACCTGGGCCATCGCAGGACTGTGTGCGCTGTTCTCCCAGACACTGCCTGATCCACATCCCCTCAAGAAGCCCCTGCCCCCCTCTGCACCTGCAAGGTAAGGGGACACATCTCACACTCACGAGTTCCGTTCCCAAATCTAGTTTCTGACTCTTCTTGTCATTTTAAGCAAAGGATTCAAACATGATAAAATCTAATGAACATGAAAAGAGTTTTGCAGATGAAAACGAAGTTGCTTTGGAAAGGTCCATGGAAACTAGTGTCAGTGAGATATGGCCGGGACAAGGCTGAGATTGGAACCAACGTCTAAGGATCCCCAGGGATGTGCCTTCAGATCTCTCCTCAGGACAAACCCAGATCTGGAATCCCAGCCGGCAGGTCCAGCAGCCGGCTCCAGGGGGCGCCATCCTCGCTGGAAAGCCCTCGTCTGCCTGAAGGCGCCTTGGACTAAGGATGGATGGATGGTCCCAGAAGGTCCTACAGTTCCCTGTAGAACTGAAAGCTAAAATGTGTAAGGCTCCTTCGATTCTTTTAAAAACTCACCTTTTCCTTTAGCTGATTCGTGAGAACTCCCGACCAGGCCCCAGTTTGGTCCGTGAGAGGGCTTCTCCTGAGCCCAGGAAACCCTGGCCCTGGGGCGGTGTGAAGCTGGGTAGTGGGAGCCCCTATTCTAGGGCGATGACCCCATACTAAAAAAGTATTCATTGACTATTTGACATTCTCATTTCACGGGGTGACCTGTATTTTTATTGGCCAAGTCTGGCGAGCCTGTGCATCCCTGTCTGGCTCTGGGCATTGGGGCAGGTGGGGGTGGGGCAGCAAGAAGGGACCCCAGCCCTGGAGGTGGAGCATGTCTTTTCTAAGATGCTTCCTCCTGGAGCTGCAGGGTTCTGGCCATGACACGGATGGGCAGTGGGCTGCAGTCCTGAACTCCCCCAGTCAGTAGGGCTCCAGGCTCAGCACACCCAGAGTCTCTGCGATGGGGCTGCCAGAGACATGGGGTAGACCACTGCTGGCAGAGGCCCCAACTCTCAGGCTTGGGGCCAGGGTTGGGGACATGGGGGCCTGTGCCCGGAAGCAGAGAGACACGGGCGTTAGACAAGAGCGGTCATAGCTGTCTGGACCCCACAGCATGACTTGGAGCAGAGAGACACGGGCGTTAGACATGAGCGGTCATAGCTGTCTGGACCCCACAGCATGCCCACACCAGATGCTCTGTGCCCCTAGGCTCCCAAAGATCCTAGCACTAGGGCCTTTCTCCCTGAAATACTTCCTGAGAGGGCAACCCAGGGCCTCAGCACCAAGGAGGTGTGAGAATCCTGCCCGAGGTCATAGGTATGGTCCTAGCTGGATGGGAGATGAGAAACCTGGAGAGAGAGGCTCATGGTCCCACCCAGGAAAACAGCAGGAGATGCAGAGTGTGGGGGCTGCCCATTCATCCTCCTCCTTCCAGGGTACCAACAGCTTGCAAGGGTCACACCCCAACACCCCAAGACTTCGTCAGTGCCATCTTATTGTGTGCGTGAGTGGAAGCGGTCCCCAGGAGCCAGGATGGAGGACTGAGTGGGGCTGTGAGCAGAAGGGCAAGTCGGAACAGGGACAGGTTGCCCTGGCACAGTTGTGGGCAGGCAGTGCCCACCCGGGGCTTTTCTGAGACCTCAGACCAGAAGACATGTTTATCCATTGCTTTGTGTCTCGTTGGCTGGGGGTGGTCCATGGGGGTGAACTCCTCCCACTGCAGGGGTGGGGGCGCCCGCTGGGCTGGCAGGTGTCCAGCCGTGGGGTCTCTGAGAAATATGGAGGGTGTGGGAGGTGGGCTCTGCAGAACAGCTGAGGCCTGGGAGCTTGTCCCATGGCTGATGCTGCCTCTGTGGCCAGGGAGGGGGCTTGGAGCTGCCCCAGGACCATAAGCTCTCCAGTCCTCCCATCACAGGTGTCCCCAAAGGGCACAGAGCTGCACTGGGATCTGCACCTGTGAGGAAGGCTGAGAGCAGCCGTCTGTGCGTGTGTGGGAACCCAGTGAGCCAGAGAGGTGTGATGAAACACGGAGACGCCTACTCACTCCTACCTCTGGGGGTGCTCTCCCCACCCACGGACCCGCAGCACTTGCTAAAGGCCTGGTGTCCTCACAGCATACATCTCCGAGAGGAGGCTCTGCGCCAGGCCCCTCCAGGGACCGCCCACCGAAATCCTCACTCCTGCTGAGTTCCCAGCTGTTCTATCCTCTCCACCTTATGGGGGAGGGAACGGAGGCTTTCCAAGCTAGGGGCCTGCTGGAGTCAACAGCAGACGGTGGAGGCCCAGGGACAGGCTCCCGCATGGAGGGGTGGACCCCTCCCTCCCTTCATCACACACCTTGAGCCGTGAGCCCATGTGCATGCCCTTTGCAGAGTCTTGTTCAGAAGGCCTGGTCTGCATGAGCTTCGCACTGCTAATTCACCCCCAGGTAGGTGGGGGTCTTCCCAGGGCTGCCCCCATAGAACCGTCTGGCCGTCTTGGGCAATACACACTCCTGGGAGCTATGGCAGACACCCTGCCAGGGCTCAAAGGCATGCTGGCCAGGAGTCTGCTCACCAGGAAGCCCCAAGGGCCTTTGACCTCATGGCCCTTGGGAAACAACCCAGGGACTCGATACTGGCTGCGGGGGCAGGACAGCGGCTTGCCGGAATGTTGGTCCAGCTCTTGTCCTGGGTTCTCATGGCCAGAGGCTGCCAGAGCCAGGTGGGCATGGGGGGGGCCACCATCCAGACATGGGCACAGGCAGGGGGCGGAAGTCCAGTGGGCGGAAAACTTGGGGGAGAATGCCAACGGTGTGCTTCCAGTTCTGGGCCTGACACCAGCCCTTCCGTCCCGAACCTCATTCCATGAGCAGTGAGTAAAGGCAGGAAGGAGACCTCCTTGCACATGTGGGTGGGTTCCGTCTTGGGCACCTCTCCTTTAGGGGACCCCAAATGCCCATTTGAGTCTGAAATTCTCATTGAGAATCTACTTAATGTTGATGCAGGTAAAACCCACTCCCTTGAACCCCAAACACCTCCCTCATGTCCCCAGAAGTACAACAGGAAAAAGATTACAGTGGATAGCAATTGGGTTCTTGGCCTGGTAGGAGTGGGCCTGAATTTATTCTAGTCCTGGGGGACTGTGGGGAGCCGTGGGGTCTGATGGGCACTGTGAGGACTGTTGTGCCTAAGGGAACTGGGAGGAACTGTGGGGACTGTGGGGGGATGTGGGGACTGTGGGGGTGTGAGGGGGGACTGTAGGGGGCTATGAGGGTTGTGGGGACCATGGGGGGATATGGACTATGAGGGGCTGTGGGGACTGTGGGAGACCGTAGGGGGATATGGAGACTGTGGGAGTCTGAGGGAGGACTGTGGGGTGTTATAGGACCCTGGGGGGCTGTGGGGGGTGTGGGGACTATGGGGGTCTGAGGGGAGACTATGAGAGCTGTGGGACCTTGGGAGGATGTGGGAACGGTAGGGGTCTGAGGGGGGTTGTGGGGGCTGTCAGGAGCTTGATGGCCATGTTGGCCTTGGGGGTCTGGTGGCAGATTGGGGGATTGTCCAGGGGAGGAAAGGGGCCCAGGGGGGCTGGAGGAGGAGCGTGAGCTCTGACCTCCAGGCTAGACAGGGGGGAAGGTGTGACTCCTGCTAGGACTGATAGTATGTGGGGTTGCAGGTGTGATAGAGGAAGGCACGCCCATCTCTGACATGCAGCTCACTGAGTGACCCCGCCTCGGTGGCAGGATGGGACAGTCCTAGTGCCCAGAGTCTCCCCTGCTTTAGTGCCTCTGCTTTTGATCAAGAAAACACACCCCAGAGGACAGACCCTTCTTGAGTCAGGTGGGTCCGTGTGTCTGCAACCCAGGGGGGGGGGACTCAGCATCTTCTGGCCCCTCAGCCCCAGGCTGATGGCAACCTGCTCCACGGTCCCTGGACTTTCCCAGGGGGAAGGAGGGACTGGCAGGTGAGGTTAGGGGCGCATGCACTGGGCCTGCTGGGGTCCCTGACTCCCAGAATCCAGGAACTCAGAGGGAGGCAGGTGTCCTATGTCACCCAGGCCTACCATGAGGCTCTAGGGGCCCTCACACACTGGTCTTGTTTCATAACCAGGAAACAGAAACTAGGGAGAAGCCCCAGAGGGTGAGAACTCTGTCCTGAGCCTCACTATCCCTCTGCCACTCTTGGAGGGATGGCCCACTTAGACCCAAGACATCAAACCCAGCTCTCCTGATGCCCCACAAGGACAATCATCGGCCCCCAGCAAGACACTCATTGGCTTTTTTCCAGTTCAGGATCTTGGGCTAGGCCTGGATCCCCGGCGGAATCTCAGGCTAGCTCCTGGGTCCAGCAAGCAACTAATGAAAGGCAGGCTTCTCCCAGCAGCTGACACCCAGGCCTGCATCCTCAAAGACCCAAGAAGAGCCAAGAAATCCTTGGGTTGGGACCTTCCCCAAAGGCACAGCCATGCACCCCCTTACCCAACCCCAGGCAGCTCCTTCCCAGCTCTGGAGCCAGGAGACAGAGCTGGTTTCAGATCACAAGTGTTTAAGGGGAGCATCTTGGCTGATAGCTGTGAGGCTCTGGACAAGTTACTTGGTGTCCGCAGGCCTCAGTATCCTCATCTGGAAAAATGAGCACTCAGGCACTGATGTCCTCCGGCCGGGAAGGGGAACAAAGGCGCAGGTCCTGGCCCATGGAATGCTCTCAACAAACACTAGTTTCCCTGTCATCTGAGCCACATTGTTGAACTCTCATCCTCTCCCCCAGTGACAGATGACGCCAGGCATGGGCAGCGCAGTGAGGCACAGTGGCTCCTTCCCAACTTGGGGGTGCTCTACACAAGGGCCACTACCACTTCCCGGACTATGCATGCACCTGCAGGCCAGCCCCTGCATCCCTCTGGGCTGGCTAGAAGGACCCACGTTCTGGAGAGGTAGAGAGTGGGTAGAGAGAGGGAACCAGCTCAGAGGGAATGTGGCCAGGAGAACCACGAAGCTCCATCCATCCTGCCAGCTGGATATGCAAGAGTGAAGGGCTCAGTGTCTCTGGCTGTCAGAATCCAGGCTCAGAAGGGATCCTACTACCTATGAGTCTAGCCTAATTTCTGACAGATTATGAGACGAGGCAGGGCACACACTTTCTCTATGCCTCTTCTCATCTGAGAAATGGGCTAAGTGATGGGAGAACATCTAGGACGTCCCTGGCATTAGGTATTATTGAATATCAATAATATTATTGATATGAATACAATTAAAGGTGTGAGCCTGAATTTAGTTGCGGGGGGCCTTAATGCGTGAACGTTATCAGGCTTGGGTAAGATAGTGCGTCTCTGAAACACAAGAGGGCATAACAACAAAAGTAGCATTCTGAAAACAAGCAATATTACTGGCAATTCAGAATATAATCATCTAAATTTAAAAATCAGCAGAAAGGGAGGAGGATAGAGTAGAGAACACCTCTGATAAAATGAAGTGTAAAGACAAAGACATGGAGAGTAGCAGAGGGAAGGCAGAACATTAGCAGGTCAGTTCAGGATGTCCTGCATGAACAACAGAACCATAACCCAAGGAAAGTTCCAGCAGTGAAGAGGGAGCGTCCAGGAAGACAGGGTTCCCTCCCCACCCTGTCCTGTGGACGAGAAAGATCCACAAGAAGGCACAACTTTGGAAACTTCAGGACACTGGAGACAAAAGGAAAGCCTACAAGTTTTCAAACTGCAAAGGCAAACCATATGAAAGGAAGGAGAATTCCAATGGTATCTGACCTCTGGATAGCTGGGAGACATGGCAAGACCCCCACCCCCCGCCACCACGTCTGGAGGGGAACCAGGACACTGTACCTAAAAACTCTATCAACCAACTATCTCTCAGGAGATTATATGGGCTTTCAGACCTATTAGGACTGGAATATGTTCTCTTTCTTGGGGAGCAGGTAGGCCTCTGTTTCGGTGGCATGGTGCACAGAGAAACCACAAAATATGGAACATAGGTTGCACCACTCCAGGGAGGGATGAACGGAAGCCCTAGAGCGATGGCTGCAGGTCTAGGAGCCAGGATTCCAGAGGACAGCTCAAGGGTCCCAGGGAGAGATGTCAGAAGGTAAGGAGAATGAAAACAGTAGATTATCTGACACATTTGAACACTTGGAAAAGTATTGATGGCATTTAAAAATTCTATTTGAGCATTTGAATTATAAATCGGTACATGGAAAACTAAACTTTAAAAAAGTGAATAAATAAAAGCAAGGCAATGACCAACTCTGGGAAAAATGGATGGAGAACATAGTAATGTCATCAGGTTGCACTCTTTAGCTCAGAAGTAAATGTGCTTTATACAGTTGTAAACTTGTGAGGCCTGGGCATTGATTACACTCAGACTTATATGGCCGTGTTGGGAAGAATAGGAAGGGAAAACAGTGGGGGCGGCATATTTGGCAGAGAAGGTCTAAATGTAAAGGAGCAGGGCAGATTAGTCTCCTATCCCAGTGAAGTGAGTCACCCCAAAGTGTATGGCCCAAAACAACAGCTCCTCAACTGAAATATATTTAATAGCCCATCGTCTGAGTGGGTTAGGAATCCAGGTTCAGGACAGTGCGTCTTCGGACTACAGGTCTCTCCCAGGGTGTCCGCTGAGGCTGCGGTCTTGTGAAGGCCTCACGGGGAAGGACCCACCTCCCTCACCAAACTGTTGCCAGGACTCATACACTAATGGCTGTTGGCTAGAGGGCTCTCTCTGGTCCTTGTCACAGGGGCCTCTCCATACAGTAGCTCACACTGCAGCAGCTGCATTCCCTCAGAGGAAAGGCTCTGACTCCAGAAAGAGCCCAAGAGAGGGCGAGCAAACAGAGGTCTTTCTGTAACCCAATCTTGGAAGGGCACTCCATTACGTTTGCCATACTGTCTCTATTAGAATCCATCACTGGGTCCCTCCCACATTTAAGGGGAGGGAACGTCTCAAGGACATGTCCACCAAGACTTGGGCATCACTGGGAACCATTTCAGAGGCTGCCCACAGCAAGGCTGTGTACTAGACAAACAGAATCAACAGGATGTGATTACAGAGAGAAAGGGAGAAAGGTTTATTTTAAGGAAGTGGTTAAGGCAATTGCAAATCTGAGATCTGAAGGGCAGGCTGGAGAGCCTGGGGAGAGGTGATGGGTCCGCTTGCGTCCAAAGGCCATAAGGAGGCAGGATTTAGTCTCTCTAAGTTGTTTGTCCTCAGTCCTTCAGCTGATTGGGTGAGGCCCACCCACATTATGGAAGGGCTCTGCTTTCGTTTAAAAAATTCCTTCACGGTGACATCTAGGCTCGTATTTGAGCCAACAACTGAGTACCGTGGGCTGGCCCAGGTGACACACAGAATTAATCATCACGAGGTATAAACGGATTCTTTGGAAGTGTGTAGGGTGAAGAGCAGAACAGCTAGTAGAGGTGAACATGACCGCTCCCAAGTGGTAAGGCTAGGAGCAGGGGAGGGAGAGGCCGGCAGCATTTCTCTCCACAGGTGGGGCCCGGGGCATGATGTGAGGGAGCCCGTCTGGCCGGTTGCTGAGGAAGGACAGTGTGAATCTAGGGTCCCCTCCGAAGCCCTCTCCTGGGCCGGGCAGGGGGCGGGAAAATGAGAGTCTGGAGAATATGCACTTTACAGGGACACTCATCTGGGGGACAAAGGACGGGGGTGGGGGTGGATCCCGTGCCACCTCAGACCGTGGCATGGGGACAATTGTGTACAAGTGGCTGACTCGCTTGGTCTGGCTGCCTCCAGCACATCTACGATGTTCACCCTTGGGGGTGGGGGTGTGCCCTGTGTCCACAAGCAGAGTGATGCAGTGATAGTGACTGATGAACGTGGATGTGACTTCCAAGCTGTCCTCCTGGGGTTTTGCTTCAGCAGGAGAACTCGAGCAGACGCTGGCCACCATGAGTGAAGGGGCAAGTGGAGGGGCTCCCGTTCTGGGAGAAGTAGGGAGAGCCCCCCCCCAAGGCCGAGGGCTGACTCTCTGCTCCCCAAGATGGGGTGATAGGGCAGTGACCACCAGCCGGGTCCTGCCAGCCTCTGGGGCTGCCCAGTACACCTTCTCCCGTAGCAGGGGAGGGGGGGCCTGGCAGCAACAGGCCCCAGGGATGGCGGGATCTCCTCCCCCAAACCCAGGCAGGGGGTTGTCTTTGTGAGGCTCACGGGTCGGCAGGGGATCCGGAGACCCGCCATGTTGAGGCTCCTAATTGCAGGAGAGGGACCCAGGCTGAGCTGGTTTCCCTGCGGCCTGAAATAGATCCATTGTTTACCCCTATTCATTGCCGCATAAAAGCCGGATTTATGGGAACCGGGGCTCAGCGTGTTTCTCAGCCTGGCTGAGGCGTCTGGGCAGCGTGGCCCCATCCCGCCGCCATCGGGGGCTCCTCAGGCTCTCTCGCCTTTGAGGGGCTCTGCTGGGAGCTGGGCAGCGGCCATCCTGCTCCCCCTGGCGGGCCGCCCACCTGGCCTCCTCCCTCTGTCTTTTTGGTTCTCTGGTCCCTGATGTTGGTGGAAATAGGTTGATAAAAGAGCAGGTCCCTGTTTCACTTCTAGCTGGTTGTCCTAGATTCGTTGACTCATCCCAGAAGCAGGTATTGTGAGGCTGGGATGTGGGGAGCTGGAAGTCTCCTGCCGGGCAAGAGCAAGAACAAGCATCTCGGAATTAAAGGGCTGGAGATGCCTTTGAAACACACGCTAAACCTGTCTCCTTGGATGGCTGTGACCTTGAAAACAGGGCCTCCCTTCCTGCTTTGCCCCCAGGCGGACGTCCGCCTCTCACTGCACAAGCAGGCCGAATAATGGGTACACGTTGCGAATAAAGAAATATTTTTAAAGTGAGAAAAAGGAACAAAGACGACACCCTACCCCCTACCCTCCATTTCCTTTCCCCAAGCGAACGCTGCGTGTTAACGTCCTGGTGTGAACGGACCCTCGCCAAGTCCCTGCCCCGCAGCTTGGCGCTCTTGATGTCTGCTGTGTTACAGAGACAGACTCCGACCACACAGGTTCACACACAGCGGCATTCAGGCATCTGTGGGTCTCTGCATATTAGAGTCGCGCTTTCTCCCCAGCAGCTGAGCATCCTGGGGCATGGAGCTCCCCAGTCTGGGCGCCGTGGACGTGGGGTGCACTCACTCTCCAGGTGGGGCCGTCCTGTGCACCGCCGGGGGTGGGCACCCACTCTGGCCTCCATCCCCTGGGCCCCAACCCAAAATGTCCCAGATATTGTCCCACGCCCCTGGGGGAAAACTCGTGGGCAGTGAGACTTGTGCTCTGTGGGACCCCCGAAGTCATGTGTCCTACAGTCATGTTGATGAACAGCCAGGCTGTGTCCAGGACCCAGTGCTCTATGCGGGGAGTCCGGACATGTCATCAGCCACACTGTGCGCCCACGGCTTCGATTTGTATGATTGGCTCCCCAGCAGCTTCCCTGAAAGGCCGACCCCTGGACCTCTTCAGAATTCTGGGGGCTTTGGGGCTGTGCTCATATAGTCACGCGGTTCTGTGAATTTTGCACAAAATAAAATAAACCGTGATATTTTACCAACAACAAGTTAAGCCCATTGCCTTGGCTCTGCTGCCTGTGGCTGTGCAGTGGGCAGGGCGTGGGCACTTGGGGACCGTGTGGGGGGTCGTCAGTGAGGGTCTGTGATCACGTCCACGCAGAGATAAACTGCCATCGTTGTTGTCCTAGGATGGGGACGAGCTGGAAGGGATAATCTTCCCACCATTGTGCTGGCTCAGCTGGGACAGTGACAGAAAGGGGCAGTCGGCTATGTCACAGGACGGCGTCTCCCAGTGCCTGGTACCAAAAGCGGGAGAGAGCAGAGGCAGAGAGGCAAGGTTTGATAGGCAGAAAGCCAGAGAGACTCTGGAAAGTCATCTGAGGTGGCAGATGCCCTTCTCACTGCAGATGCAAGCCATCCTCTGCTGTGGGCCAGGGCTCCTCTTAGCTTTCTGGCCAGCCTGACCATCAGAGGATGCCCGGGGGGACCCATAAACATTTTTTGTGGTGTGTCTGCCAGGCTGCCGACACGAGTGGCTGAGTCAGTGGGCTCTTATGCCTGCCTGCCCCCTTCCACATTCAGGACCCTTGTGAGGACATTCAACCCTCCCAGATGACCTGGGATAACCTCCATTCTATGCACTGAAAGGTAATCCCATCTGCAAAGTAGCCCTTGTAAGTAAGCCCACAGTCTCGGGTTCTGGGGGTCAGAGCTTCTGCCCACCGACTACATGGCGGCTGCTGCCCAGGCCCAATTCAGATGCAGAGGCAGCAAGAGGTCTCCTGATAGCTGGGATTCCACGACCTCAGCACAGCCCAGTCTCAGGGACATCCGGGACCCATCTGGAGAGGAGGATGCCTGAGGCACCAGAGCTGGTGCTGGCTCTTCCTGCCAGAGGACGACAGGGGAGCACCCGCCACTGCTGGGGAGTCAGCCCTCTGCCGGGCTGCTGCCTTCCCACCCCTCCCGCCCCACGGGTGCTCACAAGCCGCAGGCATCCTCAGTAGCTCTTCCACAGAAAGGTCTCCCAAGCAGGTTCCTCCCTGGGGTTGATGCTGTCCCTGGGTGGCTCAGGATGCCTGCTCTTCCAAGTTCCCACCCCTGCAGGGGTCCCAGCCTGGGTCTCGTGCCCTCCCTGCAGGCAGGCAGGGAGACAGAGGCAGGCCCCCCGCTCCTGAGATCTGCTCCAGGCAGGTGATTATGGGACGGCCCGGCTGGCCTCCATGGGGCACAGTGGAGGCGCTGAGGTCCTCCTGACCCTTGGTGGCAGGGGCACAGGGAGGAGGGCTGCTGCCTGGAGAGGTGCTGGGTCAGCTTAGGGCAATCCTGTGTGTGGGGGTGGGGCCATGCCAGCCTGTAGGGAAGGGTGGGGAAGATGAGAAGAGCAGGGCCAGCTGGGGGAAGATCCCAAGGGAGCTAGGGGGAGGCGAGGTGAGGCTACCCTGAGGGGCATGCTAGGGGGAGCCCCACAGCTCTGGGAGCAGTTTTCAGAGGTGAGCAGCGGTGGGCTGGGGAGAGCGCTCGCCAGGCTTCCCTGTGTGGGGGGCTCTCAGGAGCACTCTGGAAGGGGCCTGGAATGAAGGAGGGGGTGGGAGTTGATGTGGGTTCAATGCACAGACCACCGGGAGACAGTGCGGGCTACGGGATAGCTGGGCTCGGGTAGGAAGGGGTGAGTGTTGCTTTAGCATCGGGGTCCACATTAGGAGCAGCTGTGATGGGGGCTCTGGGCTGGGGGCCAGGGCAGGGCCAGGCTGGGTGTGAACGATGGCCTCGCTCCTGCCAGATGCTAATGGTGGGGACCCCGGGGGCTTCTCCGTAAGTCAGTCCTGATCCCAGACACCACTGACCGAAGGGCTGAGTCCCTTCCCTGAGCACACCCTCGGAGACTTCCTATGTGTGCGCCGCAGGTAGCTCTCTCTGGAGCACTTTCCTGCCTACATGCTTCCCTGACATGGGCCGCATTCTCAAGGTGCCTGCCGGGGCTCCGAGCTCAGGCGCTTGGGGCTCCAGACTCAGGCGTTCTCTGTAGTAACAGAGCAACCCCCACAAGGACGTGTGGAGGAACCTGGCGCAAGGCGCCCTGCTCCAGCCTGCTGCCAGACTCCACTGCCTCTTCCTCTCTGGGAGCGCGGGTCACGAGGTTCCTGCAGCCACGTTTTCCTGGGACGCTCCCAGCCTCCCTGACTCTCAGGAGCTCATCATGTCCAGACATTCTCATCCTGCAGCTCTTCCCCTGCCTCTCCTACCTCCCCCTCCTAAATTCTAGCCACTTGGGACCCCTGCAGACCCCAGGGTGGCCGTGGTCTTCCGTGGCACCATGCCACTCCCTGGGATCCGTGGCCACATCGCACTCCTCCACACCTCCACTGACAGGAAGACCACGCCTCCTCTGACAGTCCACTCAGCTTTCTCCTCCATGAAGCCCCCCGAGCTGCCCCCCTCCCCAGATCTGCAGCCACTTAACATTCAAATGAGCCACGCTGGGTCAGGGCTTCTTGAGTGAGGCAGGAAACACCAAGTCTACACCAACATAGATAAGTGAGTTTATGGCAGGCCTGACGAGAAGGGGGATATGTACGCTGTTTTAAAAAAATCTTCTGTAAAATAAGTACTAATTACATGAAACATTTCAACAGTTACATGGTAACATAGTAACACAGTATCTTTACATCTTGGAAGCCTGGTGACAGCAACTCAATCAAGCAACCCACGTGAAAACCATCCACGATGAGCAAAACCACATTGCGCTACAGCAGGAAGGCCAGATCCCTCCTGGGAGCCATCTGCCCCTCGTGGGGCCTGGATCCAGCACCCTGGAGGGGACGTCAGGTGAGCCCTCACGGAGGGCAGGCTCTGAAGTGACTGGCCTCGGGGCCTGGACAGTGGGTCTTCAAAGTCAAGGACAGAGGAGGAACTCATCCAGGTGGAAGAAGACTCGGGAGATGTGACAGCTGAGTGTGACATGTGGGAGGATGTGGGGCTCGCCCCTCACCCAACCCCTTCCTCCAAGCTCACGGCTCCTGCAAGGCCCCAGGCAGGGCACCCAGCAGACACAGTGAAGGGGACATGAGATGGTGTGTGCAAACGTGCTGAGACACAGAGCCAGGGTGAAAGGCGCCCAGGGCTGATAGGGAAACACAGTGTTTTCTCCAAAGCTACAGAAAAAGTGAACCCGGACCTGAACCCTAAGTCAGGGGCTGGGTTCCTGAGGGCTGTGTCCTAACTGTGTGGCCAGAGGCAGCCCTGGGCTGACCCCTTCCTGCTCCACCATTCTGGGGCCTTCTGCATGGTCTCTGCACTGAGTTCTAGTTCAGAAGCTCATCCCCTATGGCTCTGGTCGGCTAATGGGCAGAACCAGGAGAAGGGAGCCATCTCTAAGCTGCCCTGAGTGTCGACAAATGTCATCTTGGTGACATTGGTCTCCTTGCCCTAGCGCAGTGGGCAAGAGATGCCCATAAATCCATGAGGCAGGGGATCTGTGGAAGGGATGGATCCCTGTTAATGGCCTTAGGGGGGTTTCACAGGCGTCTGTCACTTCAGACGGCTGCAACTGGGGGGAGCCAAAAGGGAGAACAGTGATGCCTGGAGTAGGTGCTTTTTTAAAAAATTATTTTAAAGTTTATTGATTTATTTGGGAAGGAGGGAGAGGAGCACTAGAGGGAGAGGAAGAGAATCTCAAGCAGGCTCCACGCTGAGCATGGAGCCCGATGCGGGGCTCAATCCCATGATCCCGAGATCATGACCTGGGCTGAAAAGGCGGAGCCACCCCAGCGCCTCTCGAGTTGGTGCTTTTAAAACCAGTTCCACCAAAATGAATAATCTCTTACTTTTCTCAGTTCATGACTCTGAGCCTCAAAACCGAAGCACCTGACGGTCCTAGCCAGCAGCGGCTGACACATGACCCTTCCTCTCGCTCCTAGGGCAGCGCCTCTGATGGGGTCCGGGGTACATGCTCGGCTGGTGGCTTCTCGGCTTTGAGCACAAATGTGGGGACTTGACAGAGAATTTCTGAAGAGACTGAATACTGAGTTTCCTTCAGTCTCAAGTGGCAAGTTAAAAATGTGATTATGGGTTGACTGTTATGTTGAGATTTAATTTGCTGCTTTATTCCATCAACATTATCGAGTGAAGTGAGAATTTAGTTTTCAGGGCCGATGTGGAAGTTTGTTTATATAATGAGCTTAGTCATGAAAAAGGCAAATCGGTTTCTCACGTATTTTCATTCACTGAGTTTTGGCTGAAAGATTAAAGACTGAACTCTGATCATTTTACATTTTGGTGGCCTCTTGGGTGTCTGGTAGTGGTTCCTTTAATTATGCCATGTCAGATCGAATATTTGTCCTCCTTTGGGTTATTAGAAGAAAACAGTGCTCTCAGTTATAGCGCATGAGGTCAGAGGCCCTTTTTTATCCAGTAAAACAGGACACTACAGGTGTCCTCCACAAATCCCTCCCTCCGCGTTGACTTGTTGGAACCCTGGGCGGGCATGCAGGGCTCCAACTGCCATTGACTCAGATTCAAGGCCTCTTTTCTTTTTTAAAAGTTTTGTTTATTTGTCAGAGAGAGAGAGCATAAGCAGGGGGAGCAGCAGGGGGAGAGGGAGAACCAGGCTCCCCACTGAGCAGGGAGCCCGATGCGGGACTTGATCCCAGGACCCTGAGATCATGACCTGAGCCGAAGGCAGCGGCTTAACCGACTGAGCCCCCCAGGTACTCCTCAAGGCCCTTTCTGATGGAAAGCTTCCATTAAAGGAGAAGCAAGGCCATTCTTCTATTTCGTGAGCACTCACCATGTTGGATCCTAGGCATTCTTTTTGCATCTTAAATAATATCTATTCCAGCCTTCCTTCGATAAGTCCTCCCATAAGAGAGACTGCTTGACGTCATCTGGCATTGCTCATGGCGTTGAGGGGGTTCCCGGGATGCCAAGTGCTGGCAATATTGGTGAGAGAGCACCCGCTCCTCTGGGTGGTTGAACACGAGCAGCCTGATGAGTGGACAGCGGCTGGTGTCAGTTTCTATCTACCCAGCAAATTCCCACAAACACAGCAGCTCAAAACCGCCCCATTTGGTATCTTCCTGTTTCTATAGGTCACAGTGCAGGCACAGCTCAGCGGGGCTGTCTGTTCAGGGTTTCACCAGATTGTGACTCCGGTGTCAGCTGGGCTACGTTCCTACCCGCAGAAGGGAAGGCCGTTTTTCCAACTCATACAGGCTGTTGGCAGGATTCTTTTCCTGTGGCTGGAGAAATCACGGTGCCGCCTCTCCAAGGCCGGGAAGAGAATGTCTCCCTCCAGTCTGCCAGGACCTGAGTTTTCCAGCACACAGTCACAGAAGTGACCGTCCCGCCATATTTGCCATCCCATACTGGTAGAAGCAAGTCACATTGTCAGCCACACTCAAGGGGTGGGGATCAATGCAACAGTGTCACTCACTGGGGGTCACTTGAGGTGTGAGACACACGGTAAGGGAGGCCGTTTGGGTAAAGGGGTATTTCCAGCCAAGAAGGGGCAGGTGGGCTCTGACACCAGCCAGGAGGACACAGAGAGAGCCAGAATATTGCTGGGCAATGGTAAGGCTAAAAACTTGACTGTGCTGGGTTGAGGAATTTTGACTTCATTTTAAAAACAGCAGGAGCCAATCATTGTTTTTGAACTTTTTTCTTTTTGAGCACGTATATGAAGATAGGCAGACGATGGGTGGGCCAGAAACACGACGTTCCTAAAGTTACAGAATCTCAAAAGTGTGAGTTCACATCTGTCCCCACATCCACTCATGCCCATGGAGTCCTGCTGGCCCAACGTGGCCCAGGTCATCCCACCATTGTCCAGAACTGGCCACATTCTTGCAGGAGTCATGTGGAGCGGTACCCACACTTCAAATGACTTGGTGACAAAAGGTCACCCAAGCCTTAGGGAAATGAGCTAATCTGACTCTGGCGGGGGAACGGGCTAGCCCTTCTGGGATGTTTACACAAGTGAGGCTTCCATGGACGGATGTCAATCATCTCCACCATGGAAGTGCTTAGGGCTTCCAGGAATTCCCCATCTCACCGTGGTCTACTGCCCTCTGCTCTCTGCTCCCCAACTGCCATGAAACAAAACATTCCGGCAGCAGAGAGCTGCCCTTGGATGAGTCCCTCTTTTCTCCTGGGCTCCCAATGGAAAGGGAAGAAATGTTTTTTCTGGTCCCAAGCTTATCCTCAACACACATGTGTGTCCACTGGCTGGCAAATGCAAACTAACACTGTTGCCAAGAAGATGAGAGTGCATATCAAAAGGGAGCTTTAGAGGAAATTGAGATGATTTCAATACTTATGTTCCAAGCATTCTTCAAATCACAAAGAGGATTTAGAAACAAAACCCGGATTCTTCTAGTTCTTAATTTATTCTTATAGTTGCCTAATTGGAATATTTAGAAGGTCTGGAATAACTGCAATTATTTCCTTCCTTCATTTTGTTTGTGTCCCACTCACCCCCAAAATATAGTTATTAGTCAGTGATGATAAATATGTCCTTGACAAAAAACATTCAGACTTTACAGAAGTCTATAACATAAAACAGTACAAGTCCTCTGCAGTCCCACCCTCATCTAGTTAACTGTGTGGAAATTAATAAAGGGAAACCTCACTGAGAACAGCCTACAGCGACCAGCAGGATGCTCACTGGGTGACAACTGCAGACCCCACAGGGACAGACCACCTTGCATGGGGATACTACTTAATTATCCCAGCAGGAGAAAGCAGAGTTTTCTTATGCCCCAACAACAGCCCAGCCAATGAGAGACTGTCCCAGCTCAATCAATGGGAGATAGTGTCAGCTCAGCCACTGAGAGACTGTCACAGCTCAACCAATGAGAAGTAGTGACAGTCCAGCCAATGCGTGGCAATCAGGCTCAGCCAATGAGAAGCCACTATACTTCCAGCTCCCAGTTGACTGTTGGACAACAGCCCCCACCCTCTTTTCCGCTATAAATGAACCTCCTGGGCTCTGTCCTATGGTTTTTCTGTAGGTTTCTTTACCTGGGTTGCAATTCTGTGCTATTCTCGAATAACTGGTAAAGTAACTGGCAACTTTATTTGTAAGGTTAACTATAATGAAAAAATTTTAATATGTTCTTTTGTCTATGTATAATTTATGTGGGATACCTGAAATTGTTTCTTCATTCATTCATTCATTCATTCAGTAACCTGTTTAATTTACTTAACTACTATCTTGAACATCTTTCCTTATGCAGAGACATACATGTTTGGGTTCTATTTTGGCCTTAACTGAACTCGAAGTTCAAGTTAAAATTAGGGAAGTGGATTTTTTACCTGCCTGTGGGATTTCTTCTTCAGATTTTACTTGCTTTTGCTAAGTTCAGAGAGAGAAAGAGCACATGGTTTGAATCAAAATGAATCAAAAGTAGGCTAGAAGAATTTTCTGATTCATTAAACTTCTCTGCCTATTTTTTTTAATCAGTGGAGCCAGCAATATTGATAGATCATCCCCTTCCCACTTGCCACCCACCTCCACCATTTCTGAGCTATCAGGTCCTCAGGAGGGCAGAGGGAGAATGGGATGAAGGGCAGGGTGTCCTTCCGGGTTACACAGTGAAGAAGCCCCCCAACCTTGAGCTTAGGGCACAGCCCGGGGATACAGGTAGAGACAATCCCGATGTGTTGGCAGGATGTCCTGAGTACTCTGAGACAGCACCATCTGGCTTGCTGCAGCAGGAGGGATCCCTGAGCCTCATTCATGCTGCAGGGAGGGCGAGGTACATAAATATAACTCATCCTTTTCTAACAGAGCAATAGTAGCACAATATCTGCTGTGTAAGGATATATCATTAGAGATCTTGACTGAGGAGCATTTATAGCATGTGTGTTGAATGTCTAAAAA
The DNA here is from genome assembly GCF_020171115.1 of Neogale vison. Classification (NCBI taxonomy): domain Eukaryota; kingdom Metazoa; phylum Chordata; class Mammalia; order Carnivora; family Mustelidae; genus Neogale; species Neogale vison. The sequence continues at coordinate 46,489,985 of NC_058093.1, forward strand.
GTGGTGAGCCCCGTTCCAGGATTTGGGAATGCAGCAGGGTACAAGCGAGACAACAGCACTTGCCCTTGTGGAGGTGACATGTAAGAATGTGTGGGAGGATGGCCACAGATGATAAATATAACTCTGAAAGGTGCCATGGGCAGGAATGAAGGAGCAAAGTGGGCCAGGAGTCATGTGAGTGTGAGTGTGAGTGTGTGTGTGTGTGTGTGTGTGTGTGTATGTATACTGGGGGAGAGGGGTGGAAAGCTTTGATTTTAAGATGGTGGTTAAGGAAAGCCTCTGAATTGTTAACATGTGAGCTGAGACCTAAGGAGCCTGTGCTGGTGAGCGAGAAAGCCAGACAGACCGTGGGGAAAAGCATTCTGGGCATGGGAGCAGCATTTGCAAAGGTGAGGGGCAGTGAGGGCTTGGTCAATAAGCAGCAAATAGTCCTCCGTGCTTGAGGTGGACTTAACAAGGGACAGAGTTTTCAGAATTCAGGTCATACGGTGAATGGAGGATAGAGCACATAGGGTCTTAAAGGCAATTTTTTACCTTTACCTATGATAAGCTGCACGTATTTAGAGAGTAAAGCTTGGTAACTTTTGACACATGTGTAATTGATAACATCATCACCATAATCAAAATATGAACATATCCATCACCAGAAACCTTCCTTGTGCCCCTCATGACTCTGTATCCCTTCCCTCCCAACCCTCCCTGCCTAGTATAGAATGGTTTGGGTGTTTTTTTTTTTTTTTCCAAATGGATATCCAGTTGTTCCAGGATCATTTTTGAAAACTTTGCTTTCACCAATGAATTATCTTTGCATTTTGTAGAAAGTTGGCTTCCTGTGTGTGTGGGTCTCTCTGGATTCTGTTCTGTTTCGATGATCTAGCTCTATCTCCCCACCGATCATGTACTGTCTTGGCTACTGTAGCTTTATAGTAAGTCTTGAAACCACATAATGTTAGTCCTCTGACTCTCTCTCTTTTTTTTTTTTTTTTTTTTTTGGTTAAGCAATTCCTTAAGATTTTATTTATTTGAGAGAAAGAGAGAATGTGAGTGAGCAGGTGGGAAAAGGGGCAGAGCGAGAGAGAGAATCTCAAGCAGACTCCTCACTGAGTAAGGAACACCTCCTGGGGCTTGATCCCATGACTGAGCCCAGATCAAGAGTCAAGCACTCAACCTACTGAGTCACCCAGGTGCCTCTTCTTTTTAAAGTTGTTTTGGTTCTTCTACTTCCCTTACATTTCCAAAAGGATTTTCAGAATCTATTTGCTTCAAAAGATACTCTGGGATTTCTGATTGCGATTGCATTTACAACATATATTAAAATGAGGGATGTTGAGACCTTCACCATACTGATTCGGGCCATGAACTTGGAACATCAATCCAATTTTTAGTTTCTTACTTTTTCTCAGTGATGTTTTGTGGTCTTTGCACATGGTCAGATCTGTCCTAAATATTTCATATGTTTGATACTACTATAAATGGTGTTCTTTAAATTTCAACTTGCAGTTGTGTATTTCCAGGATAGAAAGGTAGCATTTGTTTCGACACATTGATCTTGTACCCTGCAGTTTTGCTAGACTCTAGTATTAGCTCTAGTGAGATTTTTGTGGACTCTTGTTGGGTTTTCCTACAGAGATGATCAGGCTATCTAAAGACAGTTTAACTTTCCAGTCTAGATCCCTTTACTTTCTCTTCTGTGATTTATTTTACTGACCAGACCTTCCAGTGGCATGTTGGCTAGAAGGGGTAAGAGTAGGTGTCCTTGCCTTGTTTCTGATCCTACAGGCAAAGATTTCTGGTTTTCACTATCAAGAAATGTTAGCAGTGGGTTTTTCACAGATGCCTGGGGTCAGCCACACTGAACCATGGCTAATACCTACACACACACACATTTTATAAATTGGCTAAAATTTAGTGAAGGGTAGTGATGGCTTCATTCATGAGAGGTACTGGTCTGTAGTCTTCTTGTAATGTCTTTCCTGTTGGAGGCAAGATAATGGCTTCACCGACGAGCAGGGAAGTGTTTCCTCTCCTTCAAGTTTCTGGAGGAGTTTGTGTAGGGAATATTATTTCTTCCTTTCACATCAGTGAAGCCATTTGGGCCTGGAGTTTTGTCGGTGGAAAGGCTTTCAACCACAAATTCAATTTGTTAGATGGATATATGGTTATTAAGGTACACATTTCTGTTTGAGTGAGCTTTGGTCATTTCAAAAAAAATTATTCATCTGAAGTGTCAGATTTACTAGCATAAAGTTGTTCATAATATTCCCTTAAAATCCTTTTTTATCTGCAGAGTCTGTCCTGTCACCTCCTCATTCCTGATACTGGTCTTGTGTGTCTCGTCTCTCCTTTCCTGATCTGTCTGACCAGAGACGTGTCACTTTTAGTAAGAACTAGCTTTTGGTTTCACAGACTATCTCTGCTTTTTTCTGTTTCCCATGCTACTGGCTTTCACTCCCATCTTGGCTCATCCCGTTCTCCATTCACACTGAATTAGTTCTCTTCTTGCTCACATTGTCTCAGGTGGAAGCCAAGGTCATTGGTGTGCGGCCATCAGTTTTCTCTGACACAGGCGTGGGCGCTGGGAAGCGCGGCTGTGGTGGTCCTAGCAGTCTTCACATGCTCTATTTCCATTTTCATTTAGTTCAGTTATTTTCTTGTCTTGCTGTTGCCTGGGTCATTGTATTTCTTGTCTTCTTGTCTTCCTGTTGCCTGCCCCTCTGAAACGTGGGTCATTGAGAAGTGTGTCACTTACTTCCCAAATATGCATGAGTTTTCCCCATGTCCTTCTGCTCTTGATTTCTATGTCAAGAAATCCATTTTTGCTAGGGAACGTGCTCTGTATTCCCCGAATCTTTTTAAGTTTATTGAGTCTCATTTTACGGTCCATAATATGGCCTGTCTGGGTTCAAAAGTACCCTTGAAGAAGTGCCTATTCTGCTGTTCTGGGTGGCGTGTTCCCCGAATGTTGGGTCCAGTTGTCTGCTAGTGATGTTCAAGTCTGCTGTGTCCTTACAGGTTTTCTCTACTGGTTTTTTCATATTGAGAGTGGGCAGTATTAAACGCCTACTGGACACGTCCACTTTCTCCCTATTTACAACAATGCTGCATTGAACAGGATCATACATTTGCTTGTGGCCTGGTGTCTGTTTCTTCCAGAAAGCCATGCCACTCTGCTTCCACCAGCAGTGTTCAGCATGCCCATGTCCCCAGCCTCTCTTGACTCTGAGGTCACATGTTTGGTCTCCACCTTTCTGTAGTGTCCCCAGATCCCGTGTCCCCAAATGGCGGGCTCTCGTGACGGGGGGACCCAAACCCTCCCCTGATGACCTGGCCCAGCATTCCCCCCAGCACCGTTCCCCCAACAGCATCTGTCTCTGAAGCCCAGTCCTCCTCCCACCACTCAGGGAGAGAGACATTCCAGGGGAATGGGCTTCTATAGGACACCACGGACAGCCCGTCTCCTGTCCTGCGTCCTGCGGGGCTCAGTGATTCTCACCCACGCTCCGCCCCTCCCTCCTCCCTCACCCCTCAGCGTGGTTTCCACATCCTTCTGTGAAGCCTGTGCTCAATGCCCTTCCCCAGGAGCTGTCCGTGTCTGGGACATCTGGACAAGTCGCCAGGAGGGCCCACAGGAGCTCGTAGGCTGGTCATGGAGGATGAAGGAGGGGGCCACTGCCCATGGGAGGAAGGGATGTCTAGGGATGGAGGGACCCGCTCTATCCCTTTTCTTGGATGTTCACACCCAGCAAAGCACATGCTCCCCACTGATCCCAGAGAGGTGACCCCTGGGCCCCTTCAGCCCCATGACTGACCCCCCAGTCACATAAAGAGGCATGAATCTGTGGCCTTCCAGAGTTCACCCAGAGTCACCCATGGAGGCTGGACACCACAGGCACCAACATCCCCTGCTCTCCCCAACACACAGCTGTGAGAAAAGGCAGGGGCCAGTCCCGTGTCTGGGCTGGTCTTCCTCATCCTGCTGATGTTCACAAGTGACCCTGCTCTCAGGAGTGTTTTCAGCCCCTGAGGTCGTGCTGAGTAAATACCCACAGAGATATCCCCTTTCCTCTGGAGGACCGTTGAGGGGAGAGAGGTGGCTGTGGCAGAGAGCCACCTTCCCCGAGGAAGCCGCCTGTGGGAGGGAGTCTGGGTGGCCATGTGCGCTGAGGAGAGCCATGGGCCCACCTGAGCCAGAGCAGAATGGACCACCATACAGGGATGGTCACTCCCGGGGGGGCCCAGGGCTCGGCCTTTGTCTTCTCTGTTCCCCACAGAGCTCCTCAGGGGGATGCTGCAAAGCACAAGGGAAGTGTGTGGTGGCTCCCCCAACCTCACTGGCTCCTCAGGGTAGCTCTGCGTACCCAGCACTGTCCTGCCTCCCTGAGTCTCAGTTTCCTGGCCCATCCAGTAGCTCTTCTCGATGCCAAAGGGTTTGGGAGACTTACGCTGAAATGCTCAGGAGGTCTCGTGGAAAGTGCGTGTGCACATGTGCACACGCATACACACGTGTACACTGGGCATTTCTGCTACCACGCAGCACCCTGGGCTCTACCGTAAGTGGGTCCTCATCCAAGCCCTGAGCTGCTTTCACCATGTGAGGGTGGGTCTCACGTCCTCCTTGGGGGAGGCACTGGCAGAGGAGGGCACCGGGAGAGAAGGGTCTGCTGGAGCATTTCCGGGAGGAGTGTCAGATCTGGGCCAACTCTGGGCACAGTCTCACCTGAGTGACCTCAGGAGCAGGAGTCGTACCCTATGAAGTTGAGACTGTTTTTTCCAGTTTCTGGGACTTCCCTGGAAACTGTGTTTTTAACAGTGGGCTAATTTAAATAGATTTTAATGTATGGTGTAGACAAGCAGTTGGGTCTACAGTTCCAGCACACACTTGGGACCTCTGGTTTGTGGTGACTCTGGGTGGCTGGCCCAAGGCCCCGAAGAGGCCGATCAGGAACACGAGGCCCGATAGGCTATGGCAGGGGTGCAAATGCATTTCTCCCTCTCGCGGCTGGCCAAGGGCACCGCCTCCTGGAATGTGACCAGCCCAGCCCACGCGTCCTACCCTGCCAAGTCTCAGGCCACTGCTGCCGGCTGGGAGGCCACAGGCTCTCAGAAAATGCTGGAAGGAGTGGTCCATTTCTGTTCCTCACTCCTCAGGGATATGACACACCTGAGGACCCACAGCTACTCCATCCTGTCCTTCTGCCATTCCCTGGATCCCAGTCCTTCTCCACCATGATCCGGCCCCTACCCCGCACCCTCCTGCCAGGCCAACCTTTCCAGCGTGCTTCCTGGCCACATCTGGCAGCGGGGCACCTGACCTCCACCACTGCCCCTCGCTGCTGGATTCTGCTCACTATGGGCTGCTTCTGCCCTGGGCAGCTGGACGCATCTCCCTCCCCCTGCATTCTGGTACATCCCAAGCCCAAACTCTGCCTCAGTCGGCAAGTGCCAGCCCCAGGCACTGGGCGCTGGGGCTGCCGAAGAGATCAGATTGGGTGGACACAGTTTCCAAACCAAGAGTCTGCCGAAGGGAAGCAGAGGCACCAGCAGGCCGCGGGTATGGGACTTGGACCTTGAATGGAGGGACATCTGATTAGCTGGGACAGGGAGCTGGGGAGGAAGGGGGCGGACAGGAGGGTACGGGCGTCGGGCCCACCACAGGAGCCGCGGGAGTAGAGTGCAGAGGCTCAGGACTCCTGTCAGATCTGCACGTGAGCTGGTGGCTGGCGGCCGTGTTCCCTGTCATCTGTGTGTCCCCGCTGTGTTTTTACAGGTTTAATTACGTCTCTCCAGGACCTTGGACTTGTCAAGTGCTCTTCAAGATGCCCCAGCAGGGTTTCCCCAGTAGGCGCTGAACTGATTAAAAAGAAAATTGAAAATCTGCCCCGCTGTAATGAGGAGTGTTAGTCCTGCAAATCTCTGGGTTAGAATTTCTCCAAAGCCTCTGGTCCAGTCCAACTGCCTTTCCCTGGCAGCAGGTGACCATGGTGACGGATGGGAGGGGCGCTCCTTGGTGAGAGCCTCAGTGCTGACGAGTGCAGGGCCTTGATCCTCTGTCTGGCTCCCTCAGCCCCTCATGGGCACCCAGGGCCCTGAGGTCCATTCCACTGAGTGGGGGGCACCACTGCTCCAATGGCAGTTTAAGGACGGCCCAGTGACTCCTACCTTCACAGCCTGGGGGACCCCTCCCCATGAGCGATAAGGATCAGAGCTGCTTCTAAGCAGGAGAGGACAACACACCAGTGGGACGCCCTTCTGGGGTTAAGTGTGCAGGACCCCAGCTGCTATCTCACTCACCCCTTTTAGCTCCCCTGAAAGTGCCTGTTGTGCTGTGAGCCACCTGTGGAGGGGCTCCAACCAAAGTGACCAGGAACCTAGTCCTGCCAAGGACTCAAGGACTGCATGACTGAGCGTGGAGGGGTGCTCTTCCTCTCAAACCTTCAGGCCAGACCTCGAGCCGGAGTCCAGACTCCTGACCCACAGAGACACAGACACTAAGAGATTATTGTTTTAGCTGCTCATTTTGGGGGCAATTGATGCTGAGTAGACAAGTAGATTTTGTGACCTTGAGCCAGGGAGCAACCCCCACCCCCGCCTGGAACCTGGGCCTGTGTGCCCCTCCCCCAGCTCCCAGGATGGGGTAGGGTGCCAGAGACCCCCAACCCCCCCAAACCTGGGTCTGTGCTCCCCTCCCCCAGCTCCCAGGATGGGGCAGGGTGCCAGGGAGCCCCACCCCCCCGAACCTGGGCCTGTGCGCCACTCCCCCAGCTCCTGGGATGGGGCAGGATGCCAGGGAGCCCCAACCCCCCTGAACTTGGGCCTGTGTGCCCCTCCCCCAGCTTCCAGGATGGGGCAGGGTGCCAGGGAGCCCCACCCCCCCTCTTGGAACTTGGGCCTGTGTGCCCCTCCTCCAGCTCCCGGGATGGGGCAGGGTGCCAGGAAGCCCCAACCCCCCCCGAAACCTTGGTCTCTGTGCCCCTCCCCGGCTCCCAAGATGGGGCAGAGTGCCAGGGAGCCCCACCCGCCTGAACCTGGGCCTGTGTGCCCCTCCTCCAGCTCCTGGGATGGGGCAGGATGCCAGGGACCCCCAAACCCCCAAACCTGGGCCTGTGTGCCCCTCCCCCAGCTCCCAGGATGGGGCAGGGTGCCAGGAACCCCAACCCTCTCACCCCAGCCCCCGACCTGCATGCCCCTCCCCCAGCTCTGGATCCTTTTGCCTCTAGCAGCCCAGGCTGTGTCTCTGCCTCACAGAAGGCCCTGGAGGCCCTAGTGCAGGGTTCACACCCCAGGGACGACAGCCTGGGGCAGGAGTCTAGGTGTGATGGCAACCAGGAATATAACCCAGGGACCAGGCCGGGTGGGGTTCACCCAGAGTCATGCCCTTGCTCAGCTTCTCATCCTTCCCCACCCAGTCCCCCCGCCCCAGCTACAGGCCCAGACTGATTGGCCTCTAGCTCAGAGTCATCTCTGGGTTTGGGGTCTGCTTCTGGGAGGACTAGAGTTGAGAGGGTGGGAAGGCAACCATAGCCCCTGTGGTATGGCTAGGGAGCCGGGACCTACTTGAAGGTGTGGGAATGGCGGCCGTGTCCAGGCACCTGGTTTATGGCAGGTGGGGGGGGAGTCAGGCTCACAGCAAGGACTCCAAGACTCTGTCCTGGATGGCAGGGTTCCTGAGGGGGTGCCTGCTGACTCAGCTGGGTCAGAAGGCACCCAGCACCCTGTTCCCAGCCCGCACAGCCCACTCACTGCCCATCAACCCCATTGACACTCGGGTAGCCATGGGCGCTGTCCCCCTTGCATCCATATCCCCTGGGACCCTCTGACCTGCTGACCGGCTGTGTGAGCACGGACCAGAATAAAACCTACCCTGGTCCCAGCTCAGCTGTCATTCCTATACATCCCGAAGACCAGAGAGACCTCGGGTCGAATGCCATGCATGAAGGAGTGGGAATGTCGGGGGCGAGGGTAGTGGGGTGGGGTGAGGGAGAAGGAGAGGGCATGGATGTAGTCACACAACACAGGTTGTGGCCTGATGGCCTGGCCCATTGGGCTCTGGGGCTCCCCCACAACCAAGGCTGGAAAGAAGCCGGGTGGGGATTGCAGGGGTTGGTGTGAGAGGCAGCCTCTGCTGGGGGTAGATGAGCCTGTGGGGAGGGTCTCAGTCTCTGTCAGCCTTCCCGCCTACCCTCCATGGAGTGCCCCTCCCAGAGGGACCTGGAACACCATTTGGATAGGGTCCCTGCCCAGCTCTCAGCCCCCCAGCCCCACCCGCTGCCCTCTGCAGAATGGTCATGTGACTTGGTGGCCGGGAACCCTCTCATTCCCTGGCCGGACTGCCACAGGCAAGTGCTGGATTGACCTACATTTGTGTGTCTCAGGCCATGAGGGTCCTAGGAATCACCATGTGGAGAAACAGTGGCATGTCATGAAAAAGGACAGATGACGTGGGGATACTAATGAAGTCTTAGAAATATGGAGGGACTCATTCCGCTCCAGGCAGGAACAACAAAGTGAATTCAAAGATCAGTCCTTTCCTAAATTAACTGATTTTAAACAAAATTCTCCTATAGTCCCTGTGAACTTTCAGATGGACTTCAAAGCAATGTTGAAAAGCATAACCAGGCTCGTGTATGATTATTGTTGTAAAGCAGTAGTTACATTCATTGTTAAAAACTTGACTTATTTATTTGTTTGAGAGAGAGGGCGCGTGCATATGCACAAGCAGAAGGGAGGGGCAGAGGCAGAGGGAGAAGCAGGCTCCCCACTGAGCAGGAAACCCGACATGGGGTTAGATCCCAGGACCCTGAGATCCTGACCTGAGCTGAAGGCAGAAGCTTCACAGACTGAGTCCCCCAGCCTCCCCAGACACATTTGGAAAAGGAAGTGTCATAATGAGTGGCCAGCCCAGGCAGACATTACAGCGTGTTGTAATGAGGCAGCCTTCAGCTTGGCAGCAGTGCCATTGAGTGAGGTCAGCGGGACCCAACGCAGTGAGAGACCGAACCCGTTACACCCAGAAATCTCATTTCTGCCAGGGCAGGTATTCTGGGAGCAGAGCTCGAGGTGGGTTCTTGGGGTTCTCAGGAGGCAGGGGGAGACCTGGACTGAGCTAGTCAGCCCCCGTCCCACAGGAGCTCCCAAGTCCCAGTGGCTCCATTGATCCAGAGCTGGTGCTGGCCGGAGGCAGGGCTGACCTGCTAGAACTCCACACCGGCTTACTCACTGACCTCATTTGGCCCTTGGGGACCAGGGGGCTTCTGCTTGGCCTAGGGCAGATCTCTGGGGAAGGGGCAGCTGTGGACAGCAGCCAGCGGTCGATGAAGGAGACCCAAGCCCAGCTGGCAGCAGCTACTGTGGTATCGAGGGACAGGGCGCACTCTTGTGATGCTCCCGTCATTGGTCATGAAGTGAAACATTTACGCAAGGATTTTTGCCAGTTTCCCCACTGGGTTGTCTGGCTATTTGCTGCTGACTTGCTCTTTATATGTTCTCTGCTAATAAATGCATGGCAGATCTCTCCTCCGAAGGTTGGACTTCTTATTAATGTTTTACGCTGAAGAATGCTTCAGTCTTATTAGCAACAGCCTGACCCTTCTTTACTGAAATTCGGGAGGGCTTAGAGCACCTCATCTCCTTCTGCCTCTGCCTGAGCAAACAGCCCTTCCAGCAGCATGGGCCCTTGAAAATCATGAACTCTGATTAAAATAAGAAGGGAGGGGCGCCTGGATGGCTCAGAGGGCTAGGCCTCTGCCTTCGGCTCGGGTCGTGATCTCAGGGTCCTAGGATCGAGTCCCGCATCAGGCTCTCTGCTGAGTGGGGATCCTGATTCCTCCTCTCTCTCTGCCTGCCTCTCTGCCTACTTGTGATCTCTATCTGTCAAATAAATAAATAAAATCTTTAAAATAAATAAATAAATAAAATAAGAAGGGAGAATGCATTTGTCATGATTCTTTTTGCCGGAGAGTCGTAGTTGGAGGGGCTCAGTGTGGCGCAGACTGAGTTAAGACGGAATTGCTCCTGCAGGAAACAGGGTTCTCACCCAGCGTCTCGCCTCCGGAAACTCACTGAGTGTGACAGTTATAATTTAGGGATTGTGAAGTGAATTTCTCTGTGGGCTAGATATTCGTGTGGGTATTAATTTGTTAAATTTTAGAGGTTGTTCACATCCCCCCTGATTTGCTGCTTTAAAAATATCTGGTGGAAGAGGGAAGCTCCCACTTCCCCATACACTTACTGGAGCATATGCGGAGCCGGGGGTGCCCAGCCCTGTGCCCCTGCAGTCTTCAGGCCACGCCCCCTCCACTGAAGCAAGCCCCACACAGGCCACAGTGACCATGAAGGTGGATGCAGAGTGGTCCCTCTCCAGGATAACAGCCCCAGCGCTCTTGCTACTGTGTAAGCAAGAAGGGCCAGAGCACACGCACTCCCCATCCCGGAGGCCAAATCCCTGTCCCAGGCCACGTGGGTTTTCCTGGTCAAAATCTGTGGCCAGCCCTGGCCCATGTTCCAGGGATGCCTGTGGCTCTGAGAGCCATGGCAGGCTCTGGCTTTATGCTAGTGTAACTAGAAGACCCTGACCTGGACAGCAGGGGACCCCAGGAGTGGCCAGGTGCCCCCAGGGTGGGGTGGCCGCCCTATGGGGAGGCCCTCCCCACCCTGTCTGTCTCAGCAGTGAGCTTACATGATGATAACTCATTCCAGTAAGTTCCATCTGTTTCCCCAAACCTGGTCTTCACTCCTGTCATAATCCATTCTGGGCCCTGCCAATTGGTAGGGGCTTGCTGATGGATTTGGGGTCCGTACTCTCCTGGGGAAGGTGTCTTCATTTCCTGCCTCTCACAGAAGTTTTGCCTCCTCAAGCATGCTGGAGGGCTCGCCTGCATGCCCACACTCTCTCTGAAGCCCCTCCAGCCCCTGGGTTAGCTCAGGGAAGGCAGTGGAGGTGATGGGGACCCTACCAGGTCGGGGACAACAGCTGCACTCCTGGGCACCCTGTCCCCAGAGCTCTCATCCTGGGAGAAGCTGGCTGCCATGCAGGACCCAGGGAAAGGCCCACATGGTGGAGACGGGGAGCGGAGAGCATCAGACCAACAGCCCTTGAGGCCACAAAGAACACATGAGTGAGCTGGGACATGGACCCTCCCCCCAGCCTTCATGTGGGAGGGTGCCCCGAGAGCCAGGTGGCAGAGGCACCCGCCCAGCCACACCCAGACTCCTGGCCACAGAGACGGCAAGCTAATGCAGTCGTAGTTTCCAGATGCTAAATTTGGGAGGCAGTTTGTCACACTGCTGTTGGTTATTAATACAATTATCAAATAGCCTCAAATGTCTTCGGGACATCTGTTAGAAATATCACTTTTTTTTTCTCTTTATGCCTTCAGTGTAATAAAATGTCTCCTCATAGGTCCTGGATGGGTAGCTCTGTTGTCATGGGTGCACTTAGGCCCCTCAGGGCCCGCTTCCACCTTGCCTGCCTCCCTCCTAGTCATCCGTGGTCATGTGAGCCACACCGTGTCTGGCAGCCATGCCTCACAGCCACATCTGTCCCTCGGCCACCCCACCAGCCCCGAGAGGCCTACGGGCATGTGGGGAAAGGGAAGGGCCCAGGCAGTGGGGCTGATGAAGGTTCCCAGCATCCCTGCCTCAGTCTCCCTGCCAGCCCTGAGGCCAGGCTGGCACTTCCCTGTCCATTCCCAGCAGACTTTCTGCTTAGAGCTGAGGGCGCCCTCCCTCCCACACGGTGCCTGCCTGGTGTGCCTCACCCAGGGAATGAACCCACCCTCGTGGTCCATGTTGTCATGATGCAAATACCCTGGGTCCCCCGATGCTTCTCTGGCACGGGTCTGGCTCCATTGTCTCACTTTCCTGGTTCACAAGTGCTCCCCCGGAGCTGACCGGCCTTCTGCCCCGGAGGAAGGGACGCACACAGGGAGACGTGCTGTTTCCTTCTTCCTGGAGCCATCTGTCCTGCCCCTGCTGGGCAGCCAAGCTGGGTGGCCGGAGCGCAGGGCGTTCTCTGCCTCCTGGCAACATCCCCGGGCCTGTCCCTTAGCACCTGTTGGGCTCCCCGCAGACCCCCGGGTGCCGGCCGTCCCAGAGTTGCCTGAGGAACGAGGAGCGGGCCGGGCGCGGTTTCCTTCACCGGAGGCACACTGAGCCTTCTCACCCACATATTCTAGTGCATTTCTGACATTTTCCTTCTAGACATGTCATGTTATATTGGTTTGTGTTTTAGAACAAATTTTCTAGTTCATTGTCTCTCTTTCAACTTCTTTAGGTCTGTCATCTCAGGGAATTTTAAAAATGCATCCAAATTTGTGTTTTAAAATAGCTTTCTGGCCTTGTTCTGCTAAGGAAAGACTTTCCCTCCCTACCCTTACATCACATAACATTGTGTTTGTGTGTTTTTAAAACATGTAAATCTCTTATATCTTTGAAATTAATTTTTGCAAGGTAGCAAAACTTTACTTCTTTTAAGCCTAAAATACAGTCAGTCAACATCTGAAAAGATTTCATCCTACTAATAATTTTAAAACTGAATCCGAGGTCACAAGCGGGCATCAGCTGCCTCCTTGAGCGGCTGTATGACAATGATGGGTGTCCACAGACGCCCACAGAGCAGAGGCCCCCTCCCCCATGCTCCTGCATTACTGATGGAAACCCAGCCCCACACTGTCCATCAAACCTTAATTTATGCATAGTTTTGACCCAGTAATGGCACCTCCAGAAATCTGTCTACAGAGCTCTCACATGAGCATACAAAGATGCTCATTGTGGCATTAGTTTTTATTCTAAATAAATAAAACCAGGCCAAGTGTCTATCAAAATGGAGTTGGTTAAATAAACCAGCGTACATCCATAATTTAACGTGGCCCTTAAAGCAGATGGAAATATATGTGTGTGTGTTTGCATATATATATGAGGTGTGTAGTGTGTGCAAACATACATATTTATATGGTGTAGAAATTATATTTGTTTTATCTATCGTACAAATCTATGTATGAGCTGTATCTATATTTATCAATGTGGAAAATAATGCAAGGTAACTTCTACGGACAAGTGCAAATGCTAATGGATAGAACAGTGTTAACACTAGAATCCCGGGCTTCAACAATTATATTTCCGTGCATTTGGCGCAAAAACTGAAAGGACAGCAAGCTCTGGTGAGATTTCCACGGACTCCTTTCTACCTTTTTCTTACAGTCTCCAAATGTGTGACTTTGTAACAATGGCAGTGATCAGACATTTATTTTATAAATGAAAGCAGTACAGCTGTTTCTCACAGGACCCGCTCCATTGTAAACAGCTGGGACAACAAACATGATGGACCCTGAGGAAGGAGCTTTCTCTCCTCAGGGAGAAGTTGCGTCCCAGCAGCAGGAGAAACACCATCCAGAATGGTGTCATCCATCAACCTGTACTGGGCCCCCCACCTTTCCAGAGGGACCCTGAGGCTGCGGCTGTACCCCTGGGCATCTATGAACAGAAGGCTGTGGGTGAAGCCACCAGTGTTCACTGGTACTATTTCTTTTCATCGTGCCCACACCAGGCCACGTCTGTCCACAGTTCCATGTCTGTCCACAGTCCCACATCTGTCCACGGCCCCACGTTTGTCCACCGTCCCACATCTGTCCATGGTCCCCTGTCTGTCCATGGTCCCCTGTGTGTCCACGATCCCACATCTGTCTATGGTCCTCTATCTCTCTATAGTCCCACATCTGTCCACGGTCCCCCGTCCATACGCAGTCCTGTGATTTTGTCTGCCCTCACTGAGGCCTCTGAGGAAGAGCTGGACCTCTGCTTTCTATGACCATTTCCCAGGAGCCAGCACCATGAAGGACAGAAGCCAGAACACCAGGTGACCATGACACCAGAGGGGAGAAGTGGAGAGACAGGCCCAGTCACCAGGGTTCAGTGAGGCTACCAAAGGGCTGTGGGCCAGTGCTAGGAACCGGCAAGCTTTCTGGGGAAGACAGTGACTGAGGAAAAGCCGGAGTGGGCAGGTAGGTGGGATCTGAGCAGAGGTCACCCTGACCACGGCTGGAGGCCTTCTGCTCCTCATCCATGTGTGACACATCCATGTGTGAACCCCCACTCTGTGCAGGGCCAGTGCAGAATGCCAGAATTTTCAAGTGCGGGGGTGGGTGTGACCATCAGGGGCCATGGGGAGATGGAGGTACTGAACGTCTCTTGCTCCTACAGCATGTGTGCTGAGGGTAGAGGAGAGACGGACGCCCCATGCCCCAGCTGACCTGTATGGGCCGCACCACTGACGGATAGCCTCCCTGAGCCCAGAGGAAGCGGGGAGCATGGAGTGCCACCCAGGCCTGGCCGGGGTCAGCAGGGTGCCGAGGGTCAGGCCAGCTCTGGATCTCCCCTGGATAGCACGGGTCCTGGAGGGTGTGAGGACAGCCATCCAAGGAGATTGGAGGGAGGGGCGGGGGGAGGAGGCGAGAGCCAGGAGCAACACGTCAGGGAACCTTATTAATCACACCGTGCACTAATACTAATTACATTAAAATTAAATTGGCAGTCACTCAAGCAGAAAGCATGCCTTTGGCACCCCTGACCATTCCCAGCCGGGGTCCCCGGGATTCTCCTGTCCTCCATCCTTTCTGGCCCAGCTCGGTGGCCCTGCCTGTGTCTCCTTGAGCCCCAGGACCACTCGTCCAAAAAAGCGAGGTCAGAAGCCTACCTGTTCCACATCCAGCCCAAACAACAGACACCAGCTCGGGGTCATGTGCTAATGGGACAGAAACCCACCTTTGGCTAGGAGGGCACCGAGGACGGGGCCGTTCCTGTCACCGCAACCGGTCAGCCACATGGCCAGCCTGGTTCCAGGAACTGGCTTACACTCTGGGCTGCGTAGGACTCTGGGAATTTCTCTGCACCACGGGCCAGAACCTCCCACAGGAACCTTCCACTCTGCTGTTGTCTCCTGTCCTACCGGCCAGCTCCTCTTCCCTCTGAAGGAGGTCACTTGATTAGCCGTGATGGGACTGGCCTTGAATAAGGAAGTGGCAGCAGGAACCCAGGCCAGAGGATTCCTGCTGGTCTCACTGTCCTGGGTTCGAGTGTGGTCAGCCCTCTCTAATGCCCAGGACTCAGGATTGCAGACCTCAGGTCTGGGTGGACATCTGGGGACTCTCCCTGTGGGGACGCCGACTGGAAACCCAGCCCTTGGTGCCCCATCCTCCACTCTCACCACACCCTCCGCCCCCAGCAGGCTCACCTGGTGGTGACAGGTCCCCTCTCTCCTTCTGAGCTAAGGCCCCATGAGGCCCCAGCACGTTCAGGTGGGATTGGCTCCCTGCAGACCGTTCCCAGACAAACAGACAGAGCTCCCTTCCCAGGCCTCATTCAGGCAGATGGGGCCACCAGACCCCAGCTCCCTGACCTTGGTACCTGTCAGCGACCCTCCAGTCCTCGGCCTCTTGGCCTGGAGTGCCAGGGGGTTCAAGGCTCCCAGACGGACGTCCCTGGACCCATGCCTCTGGCCAGGCCTGACCCATGTCTGTTCTCACCCACAGCTACCTTCACCCCCTCTCCTCTCTTTACATGGAAACACAGTCGTTCACCCATCCTGCTCTGCGCTGTCCAAGACATCGGGACAGGACAAGAGCCCGTTAGCAAGGTGTGTTCTTCTTGCCCTTTCTTCAGCTGGAAGCCCAGCTGGCCAGCTTACTGGCTACCAGCCTACCCCAAAGGTGCCCTCCCCTGGCAGGTGTGGGGTGTGAGGGGCAGCGGGGGTGGGGGCGGGGCTGAGGGCCACTAGCCAGCCAGTCTCTACTCTATTGGTAGACACAGGAGCTCCCTCCACACCGTGTGGTAGATGCTGCCCTCTGAGGCCATCCAAGACCAAAGCCCGCCGGGCCTCCTGCACCAGAGGGACGGGGCTTTCCTACTCAGCGGTGTTGGTGTGAGGGTTGCACGGGGCCAGTCCCCTCTCCGGGGCTGCTGCGGCCCAGGCTGCCTCACCGCAGAGAGAACAGGGGGAAGGAGGAAGGGGGAGGGAGGGGACGACCCCATCCACATCACGGCCCCCTGAACACCTGTGTGTGGGGGCGGGCTTGGCCAGTGTCATCCTTCTCCTTCATGTAAACAAAACAGAAGCCAGCCTCTCTGGTTCTGAAAACCCAAAGGAATACCCCAGGCTGGAACACAAGTGGTGAGAATCACCTGTGGCCTCCCGTGTGCCCACCAGGGCCCTCCTGGAGCACCTGCTGTGGGCAGCCCCACAGACAGGGTTAGAGATGGGGGGGGGCTCCATGTCTGTTGGCTTGCACACACCCCTCTGTGCAGGGCCCTGGGCACGTGACAGGGGCATGGTTGGGGAGGGAACACTGGGCCGCAGGAGCCAGCTCTCCTCTCACCTGGTCCCACCGAGGGGACCGGTGCCTCCAGGCATTGCTCTGGCCGAAGACCATCCCCCTGGGGGACTCCGCTGGCAGGCCTTAAAATAAAATGTGCACCCTTTCTAGGGATCAATTTACTATCCCAAATACGGACTGTCCATACTGCAACAGAAAACCGAATACTCTGATCCGGTATTTTGAAAAACAAAGCCACTCAGAGGGATTAGGCGGATTGATGTCCACAAACAGCAGGCCCAGCAAACCACTGCAGGAGAAAGGGCAGGGCCAGGTGGTCATTCCAGGCTAATCTGCACCGAAGGAAGATAATGGGATAAAAAGGCCACTTTATAAGACCAAGGTTATAATCCACTTCAAAGTGATTATTCATAAAATGGGACCAATAAATGGTATTATGCTATAGAAATAGTTGGAAACTGTAGAAAATCTAATGGGAAGGGGAGGCATCTCTCAGTCCTGAGCAGATCAAGTAGATTCAAAAATGATTAGGAATTTAGAATCCGAGCATAATAAAATTGATAAAAGAATGAGATTATTCATGTGTGTATCCTGTGCAGCCCTTGAAGTTCTCAGGAAACTTTCCCCGGAATTGGCCACGCCTTGCCCCTCCCACTGCGTACGGCACGCTATGACCTTGTCCATCACGTGCCCCCATAGCCGGGTGCCTCTTCACTGATTTATAAATCATAATTCATGGTGTGGGATAGAACAGTATCGTGCGTACTGCCCGTCATAGGACACACACAGGAGCAGACACGCGCAAATCTGTGACAGCAGTAAGCAGGAAAGCTGTCTCTCCACCCTCTGGAGGGACACAGGCACCTGCCGGGACACATGAGCCTCCCTGGAAGGGGTCAATATCACAGACAGGCCCTCAGCAGACCCCCCCCCAAGCCAGAAACCACAGAGATCACACACCAACATCACAAAGAAGAAACAAGGACACACAAGAAATCGCTCACAAAATTAGAACCAGTCAACAAAAGCAACGTCAAAATCAGGAGAAGCACTTAGAAGTTTAAACATGTTTTCTCAGACCAACATGGGGTCAATAGAGCAGCAAAGTACAGAAGGGCCCCCAGACCCGGATTGCAAACCCACCCCAGAACCCTCCCCAGGGGGTGCCAAGTCACCGTTACAGACGTATCCGTGAATAAAAAGAATAACAGACAAATTGGAAATTCTGACTCAAAAATTTGGAAACAGAGCAGCAAAATAAACCAAGAGAACGGAAAAGAAATGAACTGAAGGGACGAAACCAGGAAGTGACAAATTAAGGAACACACGTGAGAACTGCTCATGTTATCTCAGGGCTAATCCCGTGAAAAAATTAGTAAAATAGACAAGCCATGTTTCAACTTTTGCGGCCCGCATACCGTTACTGAGGGCCGCCAAGAGTGTTACAGAAATGGGAAGCAGCAGACATTTGCTAGAAACACCGTAAGGAGAACGTCAGGGGGCAGACAGGGTTCATTAGCATGCTGGGAAACATGGGCCCCTGCATCATTCACTCAGAAAGCAAGGACGCTTCTGCTCTGAGAAATCTATTAATTTTACATATTTAAAGGTAAAGACAGAAAGCACGTGTGCACTGCAGCTCTGTGTTCGACACCGAGAAGTTGGGCAGGAACCAAACACCCATCAAGAGTGGGTTGGATCAATAAATCCCAGGCGTCGGGGTGCCTGGGTGGCTCAGCGGGTTAAGCCTCTGCCTTTGGCTCAGGTCATGGTCCCGGGGTCATGGGATCGAGCCCCTCATCGGGCTCTCTGCTTAGCAAAGAGCCTGTTTCCCCACCCCGCCCCGCCTGCCTCTATGCCTACCTGTGATCTCTGTCAAAAAAAATAAATAAAATCTTAAAAAAAAATAAAATAAATCACAGGCATCCTCGCCACGGCCTGCTATACAAGCACGTCCAAAAGAGTTGGATGAATCTGTATGTCCTGTAGGGAGAGAATGGAGACATGAATTATTCAGTGAAAAGAGAAAGCAGAAAAGCAGTATATTAGTATACGGAAAAACACTTTATGTATTTATAGATAAATAGGATCCATAATTTATATATAAATTGTGTATGTATAATTCACCACCTATTGATATAGAACACAAGATGCGATGTCCATGCACAATTTATATATAAATATATGGGTCTATCCCTGCTCCAAGCCTCCACAGCCTGAGATTACGAAAGAAAGTAGTTACTGCTCTCACCGAAGGATCAAAGGACTGTGGGACGCCCAGCCCAGCCTCTGCCCTCTGCCTTTTCCCCTGCCCTCCTGCCCCACCCCCACCCCCTGAGTGCTGTGGGTTAAACTCCTTGGCTCTGAGCTGGGCATGCCTTTGGGGGTTGAGTGTCTCTGCTCTTGTCTGAAAGGCCCATCCTGTGGGCTCTGTACCTGTTGGTCGGGCTGCCTTTCAGGGCGCCCCCTGGAAGTGGAAACTGGGTGCTGCTGCAGAGCACCACCCAGGCCCCTGCTTCTAGGCCCCCCAGGATGTTGCTTCCCCACCCCTTACCCGCCCCAGGGGCCAGGGAAGCCCACACCCATCCCTGGGGCCACCTGAGGCCTGGCCCATGTCCTCATGCGCTCAGAGAAGGAGGAAGTTTATCTATGTGTCGCAAGGTGTTCGTGGGGCCCCTCAGATCCCGCTTCCACCTGGGCCGGCGTCCCCGTGCGTCAGTGAGGCTCCTCCAGGCTTTGTGCACCCACAGAACTGCCCCACCCAGCTGAGGACTTGAAGACAGTTACTTCAGGGGGCCCACCCCCCCAGATGTTCGTTGGTGCTAAATGTATCACAGCCCTGGGTGACCATCAGCCGCCCTCCAGGGAACGTCCCCTGGCATGTCACCAGCCGGGAGACAGGGCCTTGCTCCTGGACAGTGTGGAGGCTGCTGGCGACCTTCTACGTTGTAGAGAATTCTAGAACAGGGCCTAAGCCGGGAGTCCAGACAGTCCCGCGGGTCTGGCATGTAGAGAAACAGGAGGCCTGTGACAGGGGCGCCACCCCTCTGGGCATACAGGGTACCTCCTAGGAAAGTGCCCCATGGCTACTCCCCGGCGTCACCTTCCGTTTGTGTTACCTTGAGCACCGTGGGTCTGCTGCTGAGTTCCTGGCTGGGGAGGTATCTGCAGGTGTCTCCGGGAAGCTGCTCCTCTTGCCTGGTCCCCGCACTTGCAGCAGCCCCCTCCCCCCACCTCCCGCCCAGCCGCACACCTGCCTAGGTGTCGTGGCTGCCACCTCAGCCCTCCGCATCCAGCTCAGAAGGCTTTTCAGGGCCTCCCACAGTGCCTGGCTCCCACTGGGGCTCCCAAATCAAGGCTGCTCCCACCTGTTTCCATAGGACATTTCCTTGGCAGGTGGGCTGGGGGCAGTCCACAGCCCCCTTGGTCCAGAGACACCAGCGCTCCCGACGGCCCCCGACATCCTCCGCCTCAACTCCAAGCCGAAAGCTAAAGTGAGCAGGATGGGGCCCTGCCTGGCAGAGTAGTGGCCCGGAGCAGGGCCAAGGGGAGAGGAGGCAGCCCTGAGAGGCGGGAAGGGGGTGAGCACCAGCCAGGGGAGGCCAGGAGTCACCACCAAAGGCAAGCAGACCCTGTGCACAGCCTGGTTTGTAGAACAGCACATGAGATCTTCATCATTAATATGCACACAGAAGCATGAAATCCATCAGTGGCCCGTGTCCTCCAGAGGTCAGAGGAGACACACTTGAATATTGCTGCTTTCCGTCTGAATTGCTTCCTGACAAGCCTCTAGGAACAGGGAGATGTTCGCCCTCCGTGGTCTGTCCTGCCGTGGCCGGCAGCCCCCCAGCCCCAGGCGGGCTCTCTTAATCACAAGCAAGCAACCAGGATACAGGACTTTGTGCCGTAAACTGTGTGAACTAGGCTTCTGTTTCAGGTCAGTCCAATTACAGTGATCTCTGTTTTCTATTTCTGTTTTATGCCATTCTGACACAGGCTCCTCTGAGCAGCAATGGCAGTGCTGTTCCTCCTCACCAGAGAACTTGCCTGTGTGGCCTCTGGGGGCATTGGGAGCGGCGGGCCAGTGGGAGGCACCCGAGCGGGACTGCTGCCCAGGCCATGTGCCCTCGGGGGCCTGGTGTCCCAGCACTGATGCAGGCCTGTCCCCTGGGCTCAGCCCCGGCCACTAGTCTGATCCACGCGCAAAGTCCAAAGGAAGTGGGAGTGTCCTTGCTCCGCGGCCTCCTGCCCACACCAGACAGTGCCGACAGGCCTATGAGGTGAGCACCCCCGGGGTCCCTTGCAGGTGCTTCATGGCCCACACCCCATCTCATAGCCACAGGGAAAGGCTGGGCTCAGTAGGTCCCTTAGCAGAAACCCATGCGGGTCAGAGGACACAAGCCTGCGGTGCCAGGACAGATGGAAGCCCAGACCTACTCACAAAGCCCCTGCCAGGACGCTCCAGCAGCCCTCCTGATCGGTTGGGTTCCTCCTGTGCCTGCACAGCCCCCAGGTCTGTACGGCTCTGCCGTGGGGGTCGAGGCTCTGCAAAGCCCCCACTCCCCTGCCACTCACTGCTTGGTGAAGCACCCTGGGCGAGCCCGACAGCGGGTTCCACGCTCAGCCTGACTGTGCATCCCTGACCAGTCACCCCTCCCCAGCACCCCTGTCCTTGGACATCTGCCCCCGAGGGGCCGTGAGGGGCCAGTGGGGTGGGGGCCTTGTGGGTGCTCGGCATTCCACAGCAGTGTCCCTGAGCGAACAGTCTGCCGAGGTCGGAGGTCAGAGGTCGCAGGAGTGAGAGGGGCTTAGTTGTGTGGCAAAGTGGGAGCTTTCTCTGAAAATTCAGCCTCCCAGCCGAGGCCTGGCAGTAAGGTCCACGGGCGTCTCCTATGCGGATGCCGAAAACGGCTGCTGAGGGAGCTTGTGCTCCAGGCCAGGCAGGACCACTGCACCCCCAGACAGCCCAGCCCATTGGTTCTTCAAGCCTACCCGCCTGCCATCCACTGCCTCCAGGAAGGCATGTTCCCCTCACACTCTGTGTGCCTGTTGTGGGCCATCATCCCCAGCCACAGGGTGCTGCCTGCTACTTCCTGCGTCCCCTCCAGTCCGTGAGCCTGGGACGCAGCAGGTCTCCCTGGCATGTGCCATGAGTGGGCAGGTGCAGGGGACAGGAGGGAGGGACCCCGTGCCTGAGACCGCTGGGTGACCTGGGGACACCCGGCAAGCGCCAGCCAAGGCCAGCTCTCCTCCAGGGAGGCTCCCCTCAGGGGAACAGGCTCCAGAGAAGGATGTGGGGCTGCAGGGGGAAGCAGGTATCTGGGGTGTGGGGATGGTGGGGCAGTGATGGGGGTTCCCATTCTCCTGCCCGGATGGGGGAGGGAGGGGTGCAGTGCTCAGGCCCCTCTGCAAGGCGCAGCTCTCGGATTGGGATGGGATCCTAAGGGGAAGCTGAGTCAGACCATGAGGTCCCAAGGTGCAGGGACCAGCGGTGCCACTCAACACTCCCCATGCAGGGCCGCTTTCTGCCTGGTCTCTCTCCCTCTAATGCAGAAGCCTGTGTGTGGAGAAAAGGCACGGGAGTCCTTGGTGCCCCCCAGAAGGGGGACCAGGAAGCAGGGTGGGAGAGCACCCAGATCCTGGACGAGGCCTGTCCCCTTCCAGCTGCCTGGCTACCCACTGCAGCTCCACAGGGACACCCCTCAGCCCCGCCCTGTAGGGTCTGTCCTTGCAGGGTGACCTCTGCATGAAGCATTCCTGGCAGGCAGACAGCATGCCCTGGGGATGCTCTCCACCTCTGTGAGTGACAGGTGGGCCTGTGCTGCTGTCTCTTTCGTGGCATTTCCCGTGACCCAGCTCAGACAGGACAGGTGAGGGCTCAGCTCCGCAAGGGAGGGGGCATTCCCATCCTCCCTGCTCTGGGAGACAGGTGAGAGCTGGGCATGCCTGTGCCCGTGGCCCTGCATGGGACCGGCTGGGGTCAGGGGGAGGCGACTCCTGCAGGGCCTGCTTGTACCTCTCTGTGCATTCAGGGTTCTGGAGAAGAGGAAGGGCTGGCGTGGGTGCTGTGGGGGCATGGAGGGGTGTGCCCAGAAGGAACTGTCAGGTTTGTGAGACACCCGGAGACCCCCAGGGCCACCTGGAGCTTGGCCACTGGGTCTCAGTGTCTCAATGAATGACCCTCCCCTCCACCCATCCCTAAGGCCAGAATAACATGTCCCAGCCCTCTCCAGCTTTGTCCTAGAAGGTTCTGCTCTGCCCTCTCGCTCTCATGTTGAGGAACTAGTAACCAGCAGCCTTGTCCCCATTGTACTGGGTTCCTGCTCTAGGGATCCTATCCCAGGGTCTTATCCGGGGGTCTTGCCCCAGGGTCCTGCCCTGGGGTCCTGCTTGGCCAGGAGAGGGAAGCAGCTCCCCACTCTGTGTCCAAGCACCCCGCTGCAGGCCGAGGTCTGTGGGGCCAGCCCTGGGCTCTGGGGTAGAGGAGCTCTCGTCCTTGGACCTTCAGGCCTTACTCTGAAACTCACAGAACAGCTGCAGGAGAGAGCACTGGGCTGCAATCCTGGGAGGAGGCTGTACGTGACCAGCATCCCACACCAGCGCTGATGGCTGCGAGTCACTGGCAGGATCCTGACAGAAGCCTCAGGTCTGTGGAGGGGCGGGACGGGGTCCGAATCCAAACACCAGATCTCCCCTAACAGGGATCATGAGGATGCTGGGGGCACGTAGAGGGCGGCCATGAGGTCACTGCAGGTGCCCTTGAGCCAGGCCTGTCACGGCTCTGAGCCTCCAGTCCCCTGGGCTCCCCTCAGCACCCCAGCCTATGGAGCTAAATGCTCCCTACTCCCTGCTGCCTGCACAGGCCCAGCATTAGGGGTGACCAGGGCTCCCTACATCATCCTGGGTCTGGTTCTCCCTGATCACCCCAAGCCCCACTGAGAAGTAGGGATAACAGAGAACGCAGTCTGGTCATGGTCAAGGTGAATGCAAGGGCTCACTGGTATGGACAGGCACATTTCCCTCATGGCCTTCTGCAGGGTGTCATGGCGACCCCGTACTGCCCTGGTGCTGACCTGGCGTGCCCTGGGAACAGGCTCCGTATGTGTGGAGGGCTGTCGGTCTTTACTAGAATGTCGGGCATCCAGCTCCCATGGCTCCTGGTCTGCGGGCCAGTCCAGCCCAGCTCTGCCCCAACGGCCAGGCCTGTCTCTCCACCGGTGCCCTCCCTCCACCCTCAGTGCTTAGCCCTCAGGCCCAGTAGAGGCCTGCAGGGCTGCTGTCCTCAGAGAGGCTGGCCAGCCCCTGGCCTTGGCCCCCTGTCTGGCCCTGTGGAGCCCACAGCAGGTTGAGCAAGCAGGGACGGCCATGGGCTGGGATTTGCAGTGCTGACTCTTCCTCCAGCTCTGACCTCCTGCCCTGCCCCCGCCCCAGGGCTGGCCTCCTTCCCTTCACTCCCCTCACCTCAGGCCCCAGCACTGTGTTTCCACCCAAGGAGCCCGGGGAGCAGTGGTGGGGGTGTCATCATGGGGGATGTGACACGTCGTGGTCTGGGCCTTCAGTCCCCTCCCATGAAAGACAAGGTGTCTGTCGTGCCAGCCCACGGTTGTCAGGAGGCTGCTGTCCTGCTGGTTTGGGTCCCCCAGAGTCATCGTGCCTCCGCCATGCCCCAGGGCTGTGCCGTGCATGGCTGGTCGGGTTTGGCAGGTTGGGGACGTGTTTGTGGGATGGGGCGTCTGGCTAAGCACGGGTGCCAGGCCCTGGGTACTGCACAGGTGGAGGCTCAAGAACTTGTTAGAGGCTGAGCAGCAGGCCGCACCCATGGGCACAGATGCCAACAAGACCAGGGCAGGGAGCCCTGCCGAGGCCGCCCTGAGGAGGCCCAGAGCCTTGTGTGCAGGGACTGGCTGGTGAGGCTCTGAACACAGGCTGGGAGCAGGTGGGCGTCCTGGGAGCTGGGCTTGCAGCATTGCCCACGCCTCTGTCAGGCCAGATGGAAGGGAAAGCCCCGTGCAGACACCACCTACGGCCAGCCACTGGCTGCAGCGTCACAGCGAGCCACTTCCCCACCAGACAGGCTGGGGCTGGCCCTGGTGTCCCCAGGGCAGGGCCTTCAGCAAGGGAAGCAAGCAGCTCTCCCCAGAGGAGGTTCCTGGGGTCCTCAGGGCCTCATCACCCTCCAAACCCTGGCAGAGACCCCCTCCCCCGCAACGGGTTCTTCTCGCCTGCTGGCCCAGGGCTGCCGCACCAAACACCGCAGACAACTATCTCCTGGTCTGGAGGCTGGGAGTCCAAGGTCGAGGTGCTGGAAGATTCTGTCCCTGATGAGAATTCTCTGCATCTTCTTATGGTGGGGAGGGAGGGAAGGAGGAGTACTCTGCCCTCTCTTCTTCTTATTGGGGTACAAGTCCTACCCTGGGGCCCTAACCTCATGGTCTCCTGGGAACCCCAAATACCTCTCAAAGCCCGTAGTCCTAACAGCACCACTTTGAGGTGAGGAATTCAGTAATGAATGCGGGGTGGAGGGTGGCAGTGCCCATTCAGTCTGCAGCACCGGGCACTCATCTCTCTAGCTGGGTGGCAGCACGGCCGCGGCAGAGGCCGGATGGCTCCTCCTCCCGGTGGGCTGGACGGGCGGCTAGGACCGGCTGCTCTCACCAGGACCCCACCTCTCCTTGGCCCGGGGCTCTGGCAGTTACCCTGAGTGACTCGCTCTGAAGGACAGGCCAGGATGGCCCAGCACAGCAGGTGGGGAACAGCCAGGACGTCTGTGCAGCCTGACTCTGTCTGGAAGGCTGCCGCAGCCCATCAGGGGTTTGCTCCTCCGGTCACGAGTCTGAGCTAACGAGGCCCCTGCAGGCGGGAGGCTGAGCCCAACTCGCAGAAGCAGCACGGGGGCTGTCCACTCTCGGCCTTGGCACTTCAGGACCCAGGAAGGGAGTCAGAGCTTCCACGGGGATTAGCACCATTTGAAGATGCGACTAGATTTTGAGAACATGGGAAATGCTGCAGGCGCTGTGTGTGATACTTGAGCTGGAAGTGACCAGGGAGGAGAGGCCCCCACAGCTGCGCTGGACAAGGCCGTGGAGGAGGGGCCCAGGACACCTGCCCAGAGCTGTGGCCAAGTTGCCGAAAGACCCCCTCCCTCCTCTCTCCACAGCTAGTGGTCCCTGGACTGCGGTGGCCGGGGTTGGGGTACTTTGGGGTACTTTGCTGAGATGGGTGCCCCCAGCGGCACCATTGTCCCCTGGTCTCAAGCAGGAACCTGCAGCAGGGTGGCCGGAGCTCCAGCGGCAGGGACGGACTTGGCCTCTGTTGAGGCAACGGCCAGCAACAAGCCTGGGACCCTCTTAGGGAGAAGGACCAGGAAGGGCAGCCATCACAAGCCTCAGGGGTCCCTGCTTTGCTGGGTGTTCTGTTTCAAGGCAGTACTTTCCCCCCCACTCCCCACCCCCCCCCCGCCCCCGTGGTGCAGGGCATCTGGAAGCTTCCTGGACTCGCTCCCTGAGGTTCCAGCCTCCCCTTTCTCAGGGACGACTTCCTGCTTTGGGAGTGTCACTGGGGTCTGTCTCCTACATTCCTCGTGGGTGTGGGCTTATGCCTCTTGAGAATCTCCTGGCTGTCGCCTCACTGGGCTTCCCAAGGCAGCAAAGGGAAGGAAGTCCACTTGTCCTCCTGACATTTTTACCTGGATGCCTCTGTTCTCAGAGCAGAGCTGCTGATGCCTAATCTCCTTATGTCTTGCCTTGCAGCCAAGGCAAAGTCCCCCACTCCCACCTTCCTCGGTGATGTCGTCTTTACCCACCTCTCTGGTGCCAAGCCTCGCAGTTCTTCACGGATGCTCAGCACAGTCACCCAGGCCTCTGAGCCTCCGTGCCTTCTGTTCTCTCTGCCTGTGCTGCTCTTTCCTCTTCATCTGGCAGGTCACTTCTGGCTCTAAAACTCAGCTTGAATGAAACCAGACTTCTGAGACCCCCGGCCAGACTTCTTAGAAGGCCCCCCAGGGACCCCTCGGCACCCGTCTCGGGCTGTGCGGGCTCTCAGCTGTTTGTCCTGCAGACAGAGCACTGTACACAGCAGGTGCTCAATGTCTGCTAACATAATAAATACAGAAGTGAATAAATAGGTGAATCTGTAAAATGGGGACTGATTCTTGCTGTGTACAGGGTATCGTGCGGTGATTTGGGAGGAGGGAGAGCCCCGACGGGAGTCTCAGGGACAGCACAGCCTGGCGCAAAGCCCTGGCCCTCGGGACACCTCTGCTGCTGAAAGCAGGGGGTGTCCCTACTGCCTTGCCTTGTGATGCACACACGGTGGGACCTTGATAAGTGCCGTGAGCAGGGAACAGGAAGATGACCTGCTTTGCCTCTCCCTGCAACACCGGGCAAATAATTGTAGCCCTACGAAGAGAACATGATGTAAAAATGGGATTTTATTGTTCTTCCTTTCTTTCCTTCATTCTTTCTCACTCCTTTTCTTCCTCCCTACTTCCCTCCCTCCTTCCTTTTCTTTCTTCCTTCCTTTTCTCTCTTTCTTTCTTTCTTCTTTCTTTTTCTTTCCTTCTTTCCTTCTTTGTTTCTTATTTTATGGAATCTTTAAAATCCCACAAGCTGAAACAATACAGAAGTATATAAAGTAAAAGTTAGCAACTTCCTTGCCCCACTTCCCACGCTTCTCCTCAGAGATTTCCAAAGTTCATTTCTTATTGCTTATCCTTGCTCACTTTTTCTGCGTTCATAAAATGTATGCACCCCCATTCCCCTGGATGGGTTTTGCTTTTTATCAAAATGGAATCATTCTGAACACAGGGGTGGCACTTCACTATAAAAGCACTTTTAAAATGTTAGAATTCTCTCTATGTGAGAGGTTATTGCCTTTCAAAATCTGGAGACCTTTCTACTGCCCTTAGCAAGCCCTCCCTGCAACACATAAAAATAAGGAATGGGAAATTCGGACTCCAGAATAGAAGGAATGACATTTACTTGCTGTGAGCCGCAGCCTGTCCCTCTCCCACCACTCAGAGAGCTCATGAATAAGCATCAAATTGTAACTGCAAATGCCTTGCCGACAACCCAGAGTTCTGTTCTGCTCAAGACATGGCCATCCTCTTCGCCATTGAGATTCCTAGGATGAGTTACAAGTTGAAATGACAGGAACGTGCTGGGCTTGCTGAAGCAGGAGTGGGAGGCTGTGGGCATCCAACCAGTGCTGAGTCCCGCCAGCACCCCCACATCTGTGCTCAGGGGGACAGCCTTGCTGTCAGCACCAAGATCCCCCTGTCCTGGCCGCTGCAGGGCAGTGTCGTGGAGAGCAGGGAGGCCACTGGGGCTCACCTGGACATTCCCCTCCTAGAAGGGAGAGGGTTCTCTAAGCCCACAATGCACCCTGCTCCTGGCTGTTCCCTCTGGATCTCTGCAAGCATTTTTCCCAGGCGTGCAAGTCAAGACGTGCTTCATCATGCAATCCCAGTGGCTGGCAGGGGTTTGTAGGCTGGCAGTGGCTGGTGGTGTCTGGTGGCGACCGGCAGTGGGGAGCAATGGCTAGCAGCCAGTGCTGGGCTTGCTGTTTCCCTTCTCAACAGCGTGCGCTGGTGGCCACAGGGGTCCCTGGAGATGAGGGCCATGTGAACAGTGACTGGGGAGATTGGGAGTTTCTCTCTGCAGGGCTGTGAAGGATCCAGCTTTGACTGGAGGCTGAGCACAGCCCTAGGAAGAGGCCTGTGGTGGTAACCACCTGAAATGACCTGAAGACCAGCCCTGGACTTCTTGTCCAGGCCGCCTTGACCCTCTAGGGCTGGACTGGGCTGGTAGAGAGCGGGCTGGTTCTCCCCAGCAGCCTGACTGCGGAGGCCAGGGAAGACCACGCCGTCTCTGGCTCCCAGCTACTACACAACACCTACCAGCCGCCCACCCCAAAGGTAGAGGTCCAGAGAGGCAGACGGCAGGGGCAGGCCTCTGGGGAAGCTTCCTGCTTCCGACATGGACCGATGTTGACCTGGGGTGGAGTGAGGCTGGCCGCCACAGGACAGGAATGCTGTGTGGTAGGACGCGGGACACATAGAGGCCTGTGTCTGCACACACTTCAGGGAGGGTATCAGCACATAGAAGCAGGCTGTCTCGGCACCACCGAGCCTGGGACTGTGTGGCTGGATGGCAGGCCAGACCCTGAGTGGACACTTCCGGTCCTGAGATCCCCACACAGGGTAGGGATGGGGCCAGGGTGCACACCTCACACGCCAGCACCAGGGTAGGCCACCAAGCAGACAGCGTGGTGGAAGAAGCAGCCTCTGAGCCCTCGGCTCAGCACTGGGCAGCACTGGGATCCTGACGGCCTGCGGGCAGGCCCTCAGCTGGCAATGTGCTGAGCTGGCAGGGGCAGCTCACGGGGTGGCTGGGGAGGGGAGAGAATGCAGGGCAGATGACCAGCCTTGCTCCTCCCTGACACCTCACATCCTCAGCCAAACAGATGCTGCCGGACTGAGCCTCGGGCCAGAGCACAGCAGGCAGCATGACGGGAGGGCTGGCCACGTCACCTGACGTGCGCAGATGGTAGAGGGGGGCCGTGGGCACTGGCAGGACCTGCTCCGATGGGGGGAGCATCTGAGGGTCTGCTCAGATGTGGGGAGGGCATCACAGAATCTGCTCAGATGGGGGAGGGGAGCATCACAGGACCTGCTCTGATGGGGTTGAAGGCAGGGTTGGGGCCGAGGTCGATGGGCTTCGTTTCATCACAGGGCTGAAGTCCCTTTGTGAGGGACAGACCGCGGGTCTGAGGTCAAGTGAGTCAAGTTTCACAGCCCCTACAAGACACCACAGACGGCGATGTCCAGGAAAGGTGGGAGATGGGGAAGGACCCACAGGAAGGTACAGCAAGCACAGCAGGAACGTTTCCAGAGTCTCAGCCTGGAGTTAGACCTCTGCAGCCCTCCCTTGTCTAAGCACTGTGCACATGCCCCTTCTAGTGGGATGAAATCACAGAAGCAAGATGAAGGAATTGTTCTGCAGAGTCCTGCGGCCTGAGACGTCCCTGGATGTACGGCCTGGAGAGCCGCGGGTCCGCAGGAGCGCCGCACAGAGTCACATCCCTGAGGCTAGCCGTGCCCTCCAAGGCAGCTCCGTTTAGCTTTCTGAGGGAGGCTGTGCGGGCCTCAGGGTTCAGGATTAGCCCCGCATCACAAGCACGTGTCATGGGGACCTAACTGAGTGTGGGCCGGGTGCAGAGGCCTCCAGCCAGAAGAGCTGGTCCTGACCCAGGTCCTAAGCTGGGTCTCCAGACAGGGAGCCCCAAGTGCTCCGAGAGGCGGCTGCAAACATGGGCCAGAGCTCCCCTCCACCCCTTGGAGTTTCCGGAACCCTAGAGGCAGGCTAGGCGGCGGCTGCTGAGGGGGTGAGGGCTGAGAGCCCGGGCAGCAGGGGCCGGGGAGGCCTATGTGGTGGCAACCCCCCCGCCCCCGCCAACCTGCCCGCAACAGATGGTTCCGGCTGCGGCTGACTTCTCCAGAAGAGCTGACACCTGTCAAGGATGCTTGTCAGGGAGAAGTGCTGCAGTGGGTGTGGGGCCGGGGGCAGGGAGACACCTGGCTCACCCCACACCTTCCCCGAGTCTCTATTGAGCTGAGCAGGGAAGTCACCTCGTCTACAAACAGACGCCTTTGGGGAAAATAGTTTTCGTCCCTTGTGAAAACCATGTATATTTATTATTGAATAAATAAATAAAACAAACATTTTTAAAAGAAAATAACTATCAACCATAAACCCACGTCCTACTGATAATTTCCTCATTTGGGTCTATTTCCTCACAGTAATGTATATACACTTATTTTTTTCTTACAAAACTGAAACAGTTAAAACCCCTGCCCTCCACAGGGCTGTCCTTCCCTGAGCATTTGCGCCAGGCCGCACGGTACTCTGAAGGCCCCACACAACTGCCCTCAGGGGCTGGGGGGCTGTGACAGCAAACCTAGCTGCCCCCATCCTCCCACCCCACGAATCAATGTCTGACTTTCCAGCCAGAACTCAGTGTCTGGGAAGTTCAGGTCGCTAGCCTTGGAGGGGGTCTGCCTTTCAGAGAAGGGGGTTCTTCCCAGGGCCTGCTTTTGGGGAACCAAGGAACGGAGACTTTGAAAGTTCCATTGAGTTCCATGGGGTCCCGGGGAGGGTAATGCCCGAGGGAGAGCTGGCAAGCAGACCCAGCTCCTGGAAGGGGAAGGTCTAGGATGTTGTTGCTCTGGCTGGGGGCACAGGACACAGTAGAGAACCCATGTTTGAGCAGGGTGCCCCTCAGAGTGGCCAGGGCTCAGGAGGGCAGCCAGGGATGGGCCTGTGTGCCCAGGAGCTGTCAACACCCCGACAGCAGTAACAGACGCAAGGCTGGTCCCCTTCTCATTGGGAAATGAGCCCCCTGCTCTGGCAGCTGGGGAGGGGAGAAGAGCAGGTGAGGGGAGCCCACGGCAGGCCCGAGAAGGAGAAGCTGCAGGCCCGAGGGGGCCCGCAGGGGATCGGGGTGGAAATCGCCTGCTGCGTTTATTCATCTGGAGATGAAATGAGAAAACCTGCCCACAGACAGGCAGAGCAAGAACCACGCCGTGGACCCAGACAGTCAGTGTGTGCTTACCGGGAGCCGTATTAGCCACAGCACAGGGCTCTCATAGGAGGCCGTGCAGCCTCACAAGCCCGATTCCCAAGGTCCTGCACCCAGCCGCACAGCGCCTCTCTGTGCTCACTTCTGTGCGCCCGCGTGTGGATGAGGAAGGGGGAGAAAGGCTGAGAGGTGAGGGTGTGGCTGCTCCGGGCAGTTCACGGTGTCCACACAGGGTGAGCCTGGGGGGACTCGGATTTACAGGCTCTGCTCTGGGCCCTATGTGCCTTTCGAACCTGAGGATTCCTGATTTTCCATTCCTGGAGACCCTTGGGCACCCCCTCAGCACACACCTCCCTTCTCTCGGCCGTCAGCACCTCCCTCTGGGCCTTGCAGACTCTGTTTCTCTAGCCCTGTGACCATATTCCTTTCTTCCATCTTGTCCTCTTTGTCCCTCGCCTTCTGTCATGGTCATCTTCCAGGCCTGCCATGGTCAAGTATCACAGTCCCAGCAGCTGAAAGAGCAGACATGAATGGGCTCCATCCCTGGAGGCTCGGGTGCAGGAGGCGCCAGGCCAGGGAATCAGCAGGGCTGGCTCTGCCTAAGACATTTCTCCTGGGCTTGTGGGTGGCCATCCTGTCCCTGTGTCCTCATGGGGGTGTCCCTCTCTGCGTGGCTGTGTCCTGATCCCCTCTCCCAATAAGGACACCAGTCCTACATGAGTAGGACCCCCACGAAGGACCTCATTTTCACCTACTGGCCCTTTAAAGACCCT
This sequence comes from Neogale vison, assembly GCF_020171115.1. NCBI lineage: Eukaryota > Metazoa > Chordata > Mammalia > Carnivora > Mustelidae > Neogale > Neogale vison. The sequence continues at coordinate 46,521,660 of NC_058093.1, forward strand.
GTGTAAAAACACAGCTGCCTTCCGGAGTTCTGGGAGTTAAAATTTCAACAGGAATTGGGGGTGGTTGGGGGGCAACTCTATCTTCCATTTCGTGAATTCTCTCTTCACTTAAATCTATTTTGCATTTTAAGTGTCACGTGAGGTTTAAATGCCAAATACCTACATAGTCCTTTCTAGATGTTTGTTTTCCTTCCTCCTAAAGTCTTGTTCTTTACTTAGGATTTCAGTTTATCCACTCTTCATTTATTCATTTCAAATGTTATCTTTCCTTTCAGATTGTTTCAGTAGGTACAGTTCTTAGGGGCACTAATCTGCCTCTTCTGGGTAAAGGCTCACTGCCTGAACTCACATTCAGAAGGCCCACAGGCATGTGCTGTGGGAAGCCCCAGGGCCAGGCCTGAGAGCTGCCTCAGGCCCATGGCTCTGCCTCTGTTCATGCCGGACACCCAGGACTGGCCCCGGACTCATTAAGTGGTAGCTTTGAATTCCATGTGGTATAAATGTATATTCCCTAAAATGCTCATGGGATGGGCCCAGGGTCTGGTTTTCCACCAGGGTTCCCAGTGCCGGGACCATGTCCACTATCTCTCTGGGCCAGTGCATGAAGACTTGCTAGTCTGGCTTCCAGACACCTCCGAGCAAAGCTCATTTCCAGGGCCCACAAGACCGCAGTGAGAGTGTGGGGAAATGAGGCCAGCATTTTCACTCGTAGGCCTAGAGTTTCACTCATGGGCACAGAGAAACAAGCACAGAGATGTTTTCTGCAGTCGTGTGGTAACAACTCACCTTGGGCCCGTACTCTTCTGTTCCTTACTGAGTAGACATCTGTCTCCTTCCTATGGCCAAACATTAACCTATCTCCTCTGTCCTAAACTCTTTGCAGGGAGGGTTCTAGAGGGTCTAGATTCCCCCAAAGCGCACCTTCCCATGTATTAGATGGTGAAGTGGACGTAGTGGGCAGTGGCTGCAGCTGGGGGGGGGCTCAGAGGCTGTGATAACCTACAGAAGAGGGATATCTGGGTCCTCAAGGGGTGGCCCAGAGGCCACTGGCTCCAGGGTGACCTGGCCTGCCGGTAGCAGGGATGACAGAGGGAAGCCACCACAACAGTTGGTGGGTATTTTTTCCGGGCAAATGGTTGGAATGATTTTCCCCAGTGGACCCAAGGAGAGAGACATAAAGCTTGGCTGAGCAGAAGTGCCTGGGGTGCCTGGGGAGGAGGCCATGGACAGGAAGCTGCCAGTGAGCCATAACGGTCTGGTTTCCCAGGCAGAGCGGCCCGTCCACGATGGGCACCCCCAGGTGCAGCAGGGTCTAGGGAGGGAGAGCAGAACAGAGTGCAGCTGCTGGAGGTCAGGGGTCAGGCCCCGAGAGGCTGGGGGCCAAAAATTCTCAGAAGCATGATGGCCCCTCAGGACAGCAGGAGGAAGTAGGATGCAGAGGGGGACTAGAAGCAGGTGCCCCAGGGAGGCCGTGATAAGCAGACCTGGAAGGTGGTCCACTGGAGGGGGTGTGACTCGGCCAGATGGCAGGAGCCACAAGGATCTGCTGGCTTCATTCACTCAAGGTGGGGAACTGCAGGTGAGCAGGAGCCTCAGGAGCAAGCCAGCCCCCTCCAGTTCTGAAACCGCAGGCTGTGGGAGAGGGGCTTCTCTTCCAGCAGGGGTGGTGGATGGATCAGAAGGAAGGCAGTACATTCTCCATGGAAACTGTCCCCGTGGCATCTGGGGAATCAGGCGCGATAGCTGAGCAGGTCTCACTCTGCTCAGGTGGAGGACTGGCTAACGGGGACAGTGGGATGGGCATGGTGGGGTTGGCCCACAGCTGCCAGCGGGGCCACCAGGGCATGTCCTGGGAGTCCCTGGGGTCAGGGCTGGTCTCTGTTGGAAAAGCCCCATGCTCCCAAACACCCCGTGGCCACTCTGCCTCTTGTCCCAGCTATGCAGCCTCTCAGGGAGGACGGGACGCCCTTGGCACTCAGGACAGGAAGAGGATGGTCTGGGAGAGCCATGTGCTCAGTCTTCCTGCCACATCCAAGCCCTCTGGGAGCCAACGAGGGCGGGGCGCTCAGAGGAGTTCCTGCATCTCCTCTGCCACCCGTGGCCCCCTTCCTGGGAAGGGTGGGTGCTCAGATGGAGCAATGATGGGAGCCGAGGTATTGGGATGGAGACCCTGGCTTGGCAGACGCATGAGCCGGCCATTCCTCCAGCATGAGTCAGGCCTGACAAGGCACCTCCTGGGTGTCACAGTCCCCAGTAGGCACATCGCTGAGAGAAACAAAACACCCTGCCCTGAGGAAGCTCACCCATCACCCGGGGAGCCAGAGACCCTTGGGGCAGGTCACCAGCCTGGGCGCCCCCTGCCTGGGGGTCATGTAGTAGAAGCCACACAAAGGAAGGACAGATGGAGATGGCCCTTAAGGGAGGCAGTCCTTGCATAGTGGGCTGGTAAGGAGGGACAGGAGAGGGCGGAGTGGAGAAAGGCCCTGGGTGTCCCCACTGCTCACCCTGCCGCCCTAGGGCATAGGTCCCTTATTCGAAGCATGAGCCCCAGTCCCAGCAGACCGGGGTGTGTTTCCCTGCCACTGCAGGGCTCATGCTTCTGGCTAACAGTGGTCCCGAGGTGGCCCCATCTGATAAGACACTGGCACGTTGTCCTCAGCCGGGTCCTTCCCAATTCAGGTGCGAACTGATGGTCACACTTAGACCCACCTGTTGATGCTGGGGACATGTGCCGAGGCCCGTCTGTGCTACAGATCTCCCAGGGAGGTCGTGCGCCTCACCACGCTCCAAGGGGCTGGAGCTGTTTCTCCAGCGACTTCTATTATCGGGGTGGGCCCGTTTAGGCAGCACACACATAGGCTCTGGTGTCAAGAGCAGGGGCACATCTGACACCAACCGGACCACACCCACCCCTCCCTGGGAATAGCCTCCCACCACCCTGAGCAGTTCGTAGCCAAAGCCAAATGCCGACTCCTGGAAGAAGCCGAGCAGGGCAGGAAGGCTCAGGGTCTCGGTCTGCCCTCCATCCCACGCCGCAGGGGTCCCGCAGCAGCCGGCACCCCTCCATTTCAGATCCCAGGCCTGCAGGGTCTTCCTTCCACCCCCGTTCTTGATATTCTTCCTGAGTGTGGAACCAGCCCAGGGACAGAGGGGCCAGAGGGAGGCTGGAGCCTGGGATCGGCTTCTCTGCCGGCGCCAACAGCAGGGGGCGCTCAAGCCCAAGAAAGCGCCCTCATGCCTCCGAAGGATCGTGGTCTGAAATAAAGCTCAGGTCCAGCCCCGGACCCTGGGGACCCCGTGGTGGCCTCTGGGAGCATTCAGGGTGCCTGACCTCCGACCCCATGGCTGGGGGGTTGGTGTGGACGGCGCAGGCCTGGGTTGGGGTGGGATACCGCCCACAGTCACAGGGAAGGGTTCCACCCTGCAGCTGGCCTGAGTCGCCCAGGCAGTGGAGACGCTGCAGGCCTGGGGCAGGCCTGAAGCAAGAAGAAAACCTTTGGTTCCATGACCTGTGGAAGGTGTGAGACATGGATGCAGGTTTCTCCGATGTGTGCCTGCACCTGGGCTGTCTCCCAAGGCAGGCATTCTCTGTGTGCAGGCTTTGTGCCCACGATTTGTGCAGTGCTCTCACTTAGCATCTGCCTGGTGGGGCCCAGGAGGCAGTCATGGGTCCCAGAGAGGATGCACAGCCCCAGGGGGTGAAATGTCCTGCCCTCGTCACACAGCCCAGCCGAGGCAGAGCTATTCAGGAAGTGTCACACGCCCACGTCTGTGCACGCACACCACCCCTCTCCATTACCCTGAGAGCCTGCGAGAGGCTGAGTCAGCGGCTACTGTATCAACCTCCAAGAAAGAGGGGCCCCTGTGGCTCCAGCTTGCTCCCTTTTCCAGGCGACCACACTGACCCGCCCTGCAGTGCCGAGCCCTTGGGGCAGCTGTGTGGCTGGAGAGACCGGAGGGGTAAACACTTGGCAAACCAGGGAGGACTGGGTCATTCTTAAGTGCCCACTCTTAAGTGCTGACCCACAGGACCCAGGCCACTGAATGGGCAGGCCGTTGACCATTGTCCCAGCATCTCCCCCCATGCCCTGGAAACGGAAGCCAAATCCTTCAGCCAAAAGGAGTCACACCAGGTGTCAGCCCTAAATACAAAATGCTTGGGAGTTCTCTAACGCACAGGGAATTCTGGGTGGCCCAACACCGCCAAGACCTTCACAGCTGAGCTTTGTTTCTCCCATGATGCCTTAGAGTTTGTGGTCTCTGTGAGCCTTGAGGTCCCCGGGGGTCCCCACCAGCCCAGCCTCGGAACAGACAAGACCAAAGAGCAAGGGAAGACGCAGGGTGGTGGGTGCCACCAGCGACAGGGAGAAGGCAGACACCCCACAGCAACCTCTCCCTCCCTACTCCGGCGCCCCAGTCTATGGTGAGAGTGGCCCCCCATGCACTCCCTCAAGGTTGCTTCCTGGGGACCAGGCCTGGGACAGCAGCAGAGGACAAGAGCTGAGGACATGTCACCCCCGGGGTCAGACCACCACCCCTGTCCCTGTAACCCTACCGGCCCTGGCCAACTTCAAGCCTTTTCCTTGTACTTGGACCCCTGTGAGCGTGGGGTGACCCCTGACGAGGTCACCATGCCTGCCCGGCCCCAGCCGTGCCCAGCCTTGAACAGGGCTAAAAGTGGCTTCAGTTGCTGGGTGCCCGCCAGCCAGGGAGGCCAGCGCTGGGTATGGGCGAGGGCGTGGCCTCCAACTCGGGCACTCAGCTCTTCCTGGTGACTCTCCTTCTGTCCCCAGGGAGCGTCCTCTTACAGCGTTCCTGACCCTCCACGTGCCAGGGCCCCAGGGCAGCTGGGGAGACTGATAGCTCTTCCCAGAAGAAGGGTGTTCTGCACACATCATAAGATGCAAGGATTGCAAAGGAAACACGTGGCACTGAAGTTGTTACCAAATATTCAAACACTAAATTCACACTGCGGTGATCTGTGTGCCTCTCTGTTAGCATGCCAGCCGGTGGGAAGAGTTATCACAGAGCTTTGTCGGGGCTGGGTCCCCCAGGATTCAGGCCACGGCTGTGTGACAGGGAGATTCAATGGTCTTATCAGTCCTCCTGGGACCTCACTCATAAGAGACGGAAGCCCCCATTAGGCAGAGGTTAGTGACGGGAGGATGTCCTCTCTTCCCATCTATGTTCACAGGCCCAGGCATGTCCAGGGGATAGTCCCTGCCTCAACCTTCTCCTGTTCCAGGCCCCCTCCCTTTTCTTGAGCTCACTATGGTCCTCACCGCAGGTCCGATCTGGCCATTCCCAGCCCAGAACCTTCAGGGCCCCCTCCCCGCACCAGGGCTGGTGCAGCCCCAGCTCCTTGGCCTCCCAAGAAGGTCTCCAGGAATGACCTGCCGCGGGTCCACCATCCAGCCTCAAGTCCAGCCTCTCCTTGGCCTCCAGCCAGCTAGGCTCTTGCTGGCCTGACACTCCCATCATCCTCCTGTCTGCACCTCTGGTCCCTCCAAGCAGACCCTACCCATCCCCAGACAGTGTCCTCCAGGAAGCCCTGGTACATCCCCACTAGGAACGATCTTCCGCCCCCTGGCCTTGCTGGCCCCGACAACACTTGCTTTTTCCGGAGCTAATTCATCTCATTCCTGAGCCTTTTCCCCCAGCTCCCAGTGGGCTCTTGTCCATCCCAGACCCCTGGGGTCAGCCCCACTCCAGCTGGAGTTGGGAGCCCCACCCCCAGGGAAGGGGGCCTGCTGGGAGGGGCTGGGCTGGAACAGGAGTTCTGGGCAGGGATGCTGACAGGAGGCAGCTGGTCAGTGACAGGCAGCCCGGAGGCGGTGGCACCTGTCATCATTTCCACCCTCCCGTGCTGAGCTTAGGGAAGCGTCTGTGAGTTTGGGAGGGGCTGGCCTGCTGCACAGGCAGGGCTCCCAGGGATATGATAGTTCCTAATGTCTCACTCCCCCAGATCATGCCTGGAGCTGACCCTAAGCTGGGGAGCCCCTGACACCCAGGTCTGAGGGGGCAGGTTGTGAACATGGGTCTACACACTCTCAGCCCCCCATTCCCCGGGGAATGCTGTGGACCAGGTGCCCCTACCATGAGCTCACTAGTGTCGCAGCCTTGGCCGAGTCACCCCAGTCCTCTGTTTCCACATCTGGAAAATGGGTGTATGTGGTTGTCAGGCAGGTCTCAGCACAGACCTACTGAAAGCATCAGCTGCTTTGCTTTCTTCCTCCTCCCCGCCCCACCTCCAGCCTTCCCTGCTCCTTGCAGGGGCCCCAGAGGTGTTCCCCTATTGTCTAGACCAGCCTGGGTTCTGGGGCAGGCGGGGAGGACTAGCCTAAAGCTCCAGCCTCCACGAGGACCCTGAGCGAAGAAGCACTGTGGGGTCTTTTCCATTGGTCCTGCACCCTCCTGAGTGTCTGGCCACCTGGTTCACCTCTTCCCAGAGGCCCAAAGCCCCCGGGAAGGAGGAAGGATGGCAGAGTCAGCAGAGCACCTCCAGCTGGTTGCTTGGCGAGCAGAGGCCACTGTATTCCCCTGGCCGGCTTCTCAGCTGCCAGGGTGACCCCTCGGACCAACCCAGCTCTTATCTTCTCTGCACCCGGCCTTGGAGAGAATCAGGTCTTGTGATGGTCTTCCTGTTTCCCATCAGGTGAGATAGTATTTCCTTATTTTTCTCCTTCTGTTATTCTTTTTTCTTAGAAGAACAATTTAAGGTTTTTTGTTTGTTCGTTTGTTTTTGGTTTGGGGGGGTTGTGGTGGTGGGTTTTTTTTGTTGTTTTGTTTTGTTTTGTTTTTTGCCTTAGAATATAGTTCGCTACAATTCCACACTCTCAATCTCTCAACACTGCTATTTTACTGTGACACGAAGATTTCTTGCCTCCTGTCTGATTAGGAACCAGGTTCATTTCCAGGGACACCTACTTTGTGGTCTCAAAGTGGGTCTCAAAGTGTGTGGGTTCCCCCTCCACACACACCCCCTGCCCACCCACCCCCCCCAGCAGCCATTTCCATTCCTTGGGGCTTTATTGGGGCACCGGTTCCCTTAGAAAACACAAGAAGCCCATGCATGCCCACAGACCCTCTCCGTACCATCCAGCACCCCACTTTGATTGAATGCCATTATACACGGGCCCCCATGCTGTCCCTGTGCCCCCCCACATGGCTGCTCCCTAACCCCGTGGAGGTGGCTAGAATGTGATCAGCGGCCCTGGCACCCAGGTGTGTCAGTCAGCGATGCGTCTGTCTTCTGCTCAGGTCACGATCCCAGGGTCCTGACTTTGGGTCTGGCATCGGGTTCCCTGCTTGGCAGGAAGTCTGCTTCTCCCTCTCCCTCCGCCCCTCTTCCTGCCCAAGCTGTCACTCTCCCTCTGAAAGAAATAAGTTATACTTTAAAAAAAAAGCAAAAGACCTATGTGCTTGTTCATCTCCACAAACTGCTAATAACTTTCGCCCATTTTCCAACAGGTCACTGGGCTTTGTCTTTGTTGTTGGGAACTTTGAGAGTCAGCGATTGGGGTCCTGCATCTGTGGTATTAGTCGCAAATATTTCGTGTCTTTTGACCTTGCTTAGGGTGTATTTGGCTATATAGACATTTAATTACATGTAGGCAAATGTATTCATATTCATTTGATTGCTGTTGGGTTTGGAGTCACAGTTATAAAAGCTTTTCTCCGATTTCGGTTATAAAAGGAGTCACGGTTTTTTCCAACACTTGCATGGTCTCCTCTCCAATCTGTTGGGATCTATTGTGAGTAGTAGGTCCAGTGGGCCTCTCCAGGTGTCCCAAAGCCATTGATCCAAAAGCTCTTCTCCCCACTCACTTGAGAAGTCACCCTGACCACATTTCACATGTGGTGGACCCATTTCTGGGTTTTCTACTCTATTCCTTGGTCTATTTGTCTATAAACGAGCTAATACCACACTGTTTAATCCCAGAAGCTTTATAACATGTATTATATCTGGTTAACTACCCCACACCTCCATCTTCTTTCCCAGGGATTTCCCAGCTATGTATTCCCCTCTGTGAAAGAAAAATGTTTAGAAATGCCTGGTCTTACTGGACAAACCGCAGTTCCCTTCGTGTCTCCTGGTTTCCACGTATGCTGTCCCCATGGCTTCTCTGCCTGGCAAGCTCTTGCTCTTTGAGACTCAGCAAAAACATCCCCTTTGTTCAAAATCACTAAGCGCCAGGCACATTGACCTTTGTCCTGTCCCACAAACAAGCCAAGTCCATTCCCGCTTTTGGCCCCTGAATATGTCAGCTCTTCTGCCTGGAAACTCCGCTGCCTCAGACTTTCCTACGGATGGCTCCTCCTCACCTGAACCTCAGCTCAGACACCACTTCCCCAGAGAAACCATCCCTGGCTGCCAGATTTTCCCATTTGTTATTCTGTTTTATTTTTCTCATGGTGATTTTCTGCATGTAAAATTGTTTTACGTGTTTGCTTTATGTTATATGCACTAGAAGGTAGATCTAGAAGAGAATTGACTTAATTTGCCTTATTCTGTGATGAATCCTCAGCATCAAGAACAGTAGGGATGAAAGGAGCTCTATAAACAGTTTTGGATGAAGGACATATGCACATATAGTTAGAGTGATGGATGGATGGATGGATGGATGGATGGATGGAGAGATGGATGGATGGATGAATGGATGGATGGATGGATGGATGGATGGAGAGATGGATGGATGGATGAATGGATGAATGGATGGATGGATGGATGGATGGATGGAAGGATGGATAGATTGGTAGAATGTACAATGGATTAGTGGATGGATGGATGGATGGATGGATGGACAATGGATGGATAGATGGACAGATGAGTGAATGAGTACACAGAAGGGTAAACAGATTGGTAGATGGAGCCTGCTCTAACATCCCAAGAAGCTAGTCACCCTTCCTCTGTGCTCCCAGAGCACTAGGAACACCTCACCATTATAGCCTATGAAAGATGTTTAGCATTGTCCCCAACCTACTTGGACATAAGATTTGTGAGAGCTAAAGCTGTCTCTGATTGTCTCTGTCCCAGCCCAGAGAGGCGGTCAGTAATGAGCGTCCATGAGAGTGACAAGGCCACATGCCATAGCATAAGGGAGCATCAAGGGGCTCCGGGAGATTTGAAGGGCTGTAGTGGTGCCTTGGAAACTGCAAAGTGATATATGGGACCCCAGGATCTTAGGTCTGCCATAGTCAGGCTTTCTGGAGCCTGAGTCCCAGCCTGCTCTGTCTGGAGCCCTGAGATGTTCCAGTGATTCTGGCAGGAGGAACCCATGTTGTGTACTAAGCATGGGCTCTGACATCACCTCCCTCATCCTGATACCAGGACAGCTGTGGAAATAGTGGACAAAAGCCGAGTGGGGTGACAGGTCAGACCAATCTGGGCTTCATAGGCTCAGCCATTGGGGATTTTGAGATCCTACTTCTCTGGATACTGAGACGAGAATGAGATGAGGTGGTCATGTGCACCCTCAGAGGGGTGCCAAGGCCTAAAGAAGCCAGGACAAACAGGAGTCCTGGCTTGTATGTGGAGCATAGTAGTGACTCACGAGGGGTGTCACCTCCCTTCCCTCCCTTTGTCTCTTTGCTCTTTTATGCCTTGATTTTGTACATATCGTCAACATACTACACACTTCACCTACAAATACACCTTCTGTCTCCATAGGTTCGCTTATTTTGGATGTTACGTACAAAGGAAGTCGTGCAATCTGTGACTGTCTTCTTTCTTTTGTACGTGTTCAAGGTTCGTTCATGTTGAAGATATGTCCGTACATCATCCCTGCTTTCTTACCAAATAATACTTGTTGTTTGATACACATTCTATTTACACATTTGATACACATTCTATTTACCCATTCATTTGTGGGTGGACAACTGGGTTGTTTCCTCTTTTTTGGATATTATGAATAATGCTGCTATAAACATTCTGGGCAAGTCTACGGGGAAATATATGTTTTCACTTTTGGGGGTGTATCCCTAGGAGTAGACACTCTGGGTCATATGATAACCCTATGTTTAGGATGTGGAAGAACTTGCAAATTTTCCAAAGCAACTACAACATTTTACCTTCCTATGAGCAATATCTTCCAGGTCCATTCGGTCACATCCCTGTCAACACTTTTTACTGTCTGTCATTTTTGCAGCATGCTGTTGGCTAAGAAGTGGCATCCCACTGTGGTTTTGATTTGCATTTCTTTAATGGCTGGTGACGTTCAGCACCTCTTCATGCGGTTATTACTCATAGGTTCATCTTCTTTGGCAAAATGTCTATTCTGATTCTTTGCCCAGTTTTTAATTGGGTTATTCATCTTTTTATTGTTGAGTTGTGAGAGTTACTTATGTATCCTGGGCACAAGTCCTTTCTCAGATACAAGATTTGAAGATCATTTCCTCCATTCTATGGGTTGTCTTTTCATTTTCTCAATGGGGGTGTTGATAGAACAAAAGTTTTACATTTTGATAAATCCAATGTATCTATTTTTTTCCTTTTGCCACTCATGCTTTTGGTGTCTTATCTAAGGAATTATTCCCGATTCAAGGGCATGGAGGTCTACTCGTATCTCTTTGTTCAAGAGTTCTGGGACTTTAGTTCTTGCATTAGGTCTGGGGTTCATTTTGACTTAAATTTTCTGCCTGATGTGGGGAAGCTTCCCTCTCTCCCAGGTGGACATCCAGTGGTCCCAGCATGCTTGTGGAAACATCTCTTTGTTTTTCTGAAGTGGGCGTTTCTCTCCCCTGATTCTGAAAGGAATACATGCTTTTTCATAGAAAACTTGGATGTTTTGAACAACACAAAGAAGATGAAAGTCACTATTGATCTGCCATCGAGAGATACTTCAGAGCATGTCACCTTAGAAGGTTTTTTATGAAGGTTTTTGTATGAAAATGAGATTCTCTCTTACATTGTTGGACCGGTTTCAGTCATTTCAAGAGGCTCCATATTATTCTAGTGGCTGGATTTGCCATATATTCAGTCCTATGTTATTGAAAATTTGGGTTGTTTTTAATATCTTGTGACTATAATCAATGCCATTATTACTGGACCAAACATGTCCTGTAAAATGACAAGGCAATTAAACTAGGACAACTTGATAAACTCATTTAGAATAAGTAACATTCAGGGGCACCTGTGTGGCTCAGGGGGTTGAGCATCCGACTCCTAATTTGGCTCAGGTCATGATCTCAGGGTTGTGAGAGTAAGTCCTGCATTGGGCTCTGTGCTGGGCATGGAGTCTGCTTGAGATTCTCTCTCTCCCTCTCCCCATATGCCTCCCCCACTTCTCTTTCTCTAAAAAAATAAAATAATTAAAAATAAATAAAATAAGTAACTTCTCTCTCTCTCTTTTTTTTTAATTATAGAAGTCCTACTGCTTATACACCTTGGAAGCTGCAGAATTGTGGAGAGAATAACCCAGCACACTGCCCATCACAGATAGCATTGTGAAAATATCAGTTTGTTTCCTAACATTCTTACCTTTGTTTTTTGGTGTGATGGTTTTTTTATGAATTGGGGTTAGACTGGACATTCCCTATGTTCTCAGAGCTGTGGCTTCCTGGCCTAAGAAGGTGGAGCTGGACTAGGTTCTTTCTTGAACCTGGAGCCCATTCTCAGTGCTTTGAGGGAGCGTCCGGCTACACAGGTGCAAGCCACTGACCCGAACCTCCTTCTAGCCCGTGTTGTCCAGGGCAACCTCTCCGGCGAGGTATTTTTGCAAACATCAGCTCTGTGGCCACACAACCGTGTCCGCGGGCTCTCCTGGGGCCTGGCTCTGCGGCATCACTCTCGGGGAACCACACACCAGGGGCAGGTGCTCTGGGAAGATGCCCCTGCCCTGAGCTGCTGGACAGGGTGTGTGCGGGGAGGGCTGCGGGTCCCAAGTAGCGGGGACCGCAGGGACGCATGCATATGGAGCACTGCTTGGGAACCGGCCGCTCAGGTGGCGTGTGCGAGCTGGTCAACTAGCTTCCTGAGCGGGCCCCTCTCCTCATCGCTTTAGGCTGTAGTGGCCCACAAGCAGGGCAGGGGGGAGGCAGGCCACACTGCTGTCCTGGGGACTGGAGACTGACCTCTGGCTAGTGCTGCAGATGGATTGGATGGGGCCTCTGGGTAATTGTGAGCCCTTTCGCCAACACACACACACACTACACAGGCCATGGAGGACAGGAGTCACATTTTCCGTCCTATCTCAATCTCTCCAAACACCGCTTTCTCCCCACATCTGGGTTGGGGACCTCGGCATCCACTTGGCTGCTCCCCAAGCCAGGGACAGCAGGGTCCCGATGCAATTCCACGCACACACACATATGACACTTGGGGCCTTACTCCCTGCACAGACAGGGTGTGAATCACATGGACATCTCTTCCCAAGATCTGCCAGTTCAGGAGCCAATACCAGGAGCAGAATCTCCCAGAATCCCCACACCAAACTTGACACTCCCCCATCTTTCCATCCCAGCATGTGGGATTACTTACTTTGTGATTTCTGACAATCTCCCCCCTAGCTGCAGGGAGACTTTGAGGGTTAATCAGGCTTCCCTGGGTTACGATGCAGGAAAAGATTATCTCATGAGATCCCAGCCACTTTGCCCACCAAAGATGGATTTCTTTCTTTCCTTCCTTCCTTCTTTCCTTTCTTCCCTCCCTCCCTCCCTCCCTTTCTTTCTTTCTTTCTTTCTTTCTTTCTTTCTCTTCCTTTCCTTTCTTCCCTCGATCCCTCCCTCCCTCCCTCTCTTCTTTCTTTATCATGATAAGTGTGCTCTTAATCTCCATCCCCTACTCCAGCCATCCCCCCCTTCTCCCTCCCCTCTGGTAACCATCAGTTTATTCTCTGTAGTTAAGAGTCTGTTCTGTGGTTTGCCTCTCTCTTTTTTATTACCCCATGTTCATCTGTTTCATTCCTTAAGTTACACTTATGAAATTACATGGTATTTGTCTTTCTCTGACTGACTTATTTCGCCCAGCTTCATACCCTCTAGTCCCATCCATGTCATTGCAAATGGTAAGATTGTACTCTTTTGATGGCTGAGAATAGCCCATCATGTGCGTATGCACCATATCTTCCTTATCCATCCATCCTTGCCTGCTTCCACACCTTTGCTATTGTTGGTAATGCTGCTATAAACAGAGGGGTGCGTGTGCCCCTTCAAATTAGTATTTTTGTATTTGGGGGGTAAATACCTAGTATTGTGATGCTGGGTCCTAGAGTAACTCTATTTTTGTTTGTGAGGAACCCCTACACTCTTTTCCACAGTGGCTACACCACTCTGCATTCCCACCAACAGTCCATGAAGGGTTCCCCTTTCTCCACGTCATCACCAACACCCATTGCTTCTTGTGTTGATACTAGCCATTCCGACAGGTGTGAGGTTGTATTTCATGTGGTTTCCATTTGCATTTCCCTGATGATGAGGGATGTTGAGCATCTTTTCATGTATCTTTTGGCCATTTGGATGTCTTCTTTGGAAAAATGTCTGTTCACATCCTCTACCCATTTTTTTAAAGATTTTATTTATTCGAAACAGTGAGAGAGAAGAGAGAATAAGCGAGCATGAGCAGGGGGACGGAGACAGACAAGCAAACTCCCCACTGAGCACAGAGTCTCATACAGGACTCGATCCCAGCACCCGAGATCATGACTTGAGCCAAAGTCAAATGCTTAACTGACTGAGTCACCCGGGTGCCCCAACTTCTGCTCATTTTTTAACTAGATTATTTGTTAGTTTGGTGTTGAGTTGTATCAGTTCTTTATATACTTTGGATACTAACCCTTTATGGGCTAGATTGTTGACAAATATCCTCTCCCATCCCTTAGGTTATCTTTTAGTTTTGTTTTTAGATTGTTTCCTTCCCTGTGCAGGATCTCTGTATTTTCATGTAGTTCTAATAGTTCATTTTTGCTTCTACTTGTCTTGCCTGTGGAGTTGTATCTAGAAAAATATTCCTATGGTTGATGTCAAAAAGGTTACTATCTGTTCTCTTCGAGGATTTTTATGGTTTTATGTCTCACATTTAGGTCTTTAATCCATTTTAATCCACAAAAAAAAAAGTCTGGTTTCATTCTTTTGCATGTTGCTGTCAGTTTTCCCAGCAGCATCAGCTGAAGAGACTGTTTTTCCCCCCATTGGATATTGTTGCCTCCTTTGGTATAGATTAATTGATCATATAATCATAGGCTCTCTATTCTGTTCCTTTGCTCTGTGTGTCTGTTTTTGTGTCAGTACCATACTGTTTTGATGACTACAGCTTTGTAATACAACTTGAAGTCTGGAATTGTGATGACTCCAGTTTTGTTTTTCTTTTTCAAGATCGCTTTGGCTTTTCGAGGTCTTTTATGACTCCGGGCAAATTTTAGATTGTTTGTTCTAGTACTGTAAAATATTGGTTGCTATTTTGATAGGGACTGTGTTGAACTGTAGATTACTTTGGGTAGTATAGACATTTTAACAATATTTGCTCTTCCGATCCATGAGCATGGGATGTCTTTCCATTTCTTGGTGTCATCTTTAAATTTCTTTCATCGGTGTCTTAGAGTTTTTAGAGTACAGGTCTTTCACTTCTTTGGTTAAGTTTATTCATAGATATTTTATTGTTTTTGATGTAATCATAGTTCCTTAATTTCATGTTTGGCTGCTTCATTTTTCGTGTATAGGAATGCAACAGACTTATGTACATTGATTTTATATCCTGCAACTTTAATGAATTCATTGATCAGTTCTAGTAAGTTTTTATGGAACTTTAGGGTTATGTATATATATATATACATATATATGTGTATATAAAATATATGTATATATATATAAAATTTGGGTTTTCTGTATACAGTGTCTTGTCATCTTCAAAGAATAAAAGTTTTACTTCTTCCTTACCAATTTAGATGCCCTTTATTTCTTTTTCTTGTCTGATTGCTGTGGCTTCCAGTACTATATTGAATAGAAATGTTGAGGGAGGATATCCTCTTCTTGTTCCTAGACTTAGGGGAAAAGTTTTCCCTGCTGAGTATGCTGTTTGCATACTCAGGTTTTCATATACATGGGTTTTCACATGTGGCCTCTACTATGTTGCCATGTGTTCCCTCTAATTATTGAGGGTTTACCAGGAATGGATGTTGTGCTTTGTCAAATGCTTTGTCTACATACTTAAATGATCGTATGGTTTTTATCCTTTCTCTTACTGTTGTGACATATCACATTGTTATTTTGCAACTTTTGAATCACCTTTGCATCCTGGGAATAGAAAAAGGTATATTTTTTGCACAGGTTACAATCCTAGTGGGGGTAGGTTCTGTGGGGGACTTTGCTCCACGCTGGAACCCAGGCTCATGAAGGCTCCACCACCTCAACATATGGCCCATGGCTGCTGCAGAGACAGACAAAGGCCAGGCCCTGCCTACTTGCTTCAGACACGGATCACTTCTGCCTATGCCCCTCAATGGAAAGTGGCCCCAAGCTCCTGCCTAATATGAGGGGCATTGTGCAGAGCTTCAAACCCTTTTGCCCACACCTCCAGGCCAAGGACCATGCACCTTATGGCTGCTTCCTTAGGGTCCTGAATAGCGATGATGCCACTGAACACTTGTTATGTGAACTTTAGCTCTCTTCTTTGCAGAGCTTGACAGAGACCAAGAGGGGAGCGGGGGCCAGGCTGCTATGGCCCTTGCACTTCTCTCCCCACCATCCTTGGCCAGCAGCAAGAACCAGGCCATGGCCAGATTGTCTGCCCAGGAGCAGAAGCTACCCTGATGTAGAGGAAGCCAGGGTGGGTACAGGGTGGAGAGGACAGCTCACTGCACAGGCCAGTGGAGAGAAGTGGGGGAGGGGGGGAAGGGAAGGAAGTGGGGAAGGCAGGAGGGAGAATGAAGGGGAGTGGACAGGGAGGGAGGGAGGGAGGGAGAGAGTGGGAAAGAGGTGGGGTTTGATCCCTCTGGGCCCAGGAGCCCTGACTGACCTCAGCCCAGCCCTTCTGGGATCCTAGACATATGAGTCACTTCTTCTCTTGCAAGCACAGGTGAGAAGGGGGGAGGAGGGAGGCAGCTGAAGAGTTTAGTTGGACAGAGCCCCTCCTGGCATAAGCAGACCTCCCCCATCCTCTTTGTGCAAGAGCAGAATGTGAGGCCCCTTCACAGTGGGGCCCCCTTGGAAGGGTTCAGGAAAAAGCCAGACCCCAGAGCTAGGAGGAACTCTCCCTGCTGTTCCCTCACTGCGGGACAGGACAACTTAGACCCACCAATGGGCCATGTGACCTGTCCACTTCACAACATGGCCATTTCTCTAAGTCAGAGGGCAAAGGGTTGTCAGTGGCCCAGAGGCCAGACCCAAGCCCAGTTGTGCCACCCGCTTGGGTAGTGACTGGTGTGGGGTGGCTACTGCATTCTTCGAGAGGCAGAGTGTGGTCTTGAGAATGAATCTAGTGCCTGCTGACCTGCCCAGCTCCCACTGTGTCAGGACCAGCACTGTGTGGACACCAGACAGTGGGGTGTCTGTGTCACCCCACTTTGACTGTGGGGCCATGGCCCTCAGGAGGCACTGTATGTAGCACAGGCAGGAGGGAGAGGATTGATGGGGCTGGAATTGGCCAGTGGCTATGGGAGGCACCTGTCTTCCCTTCTCCCATGGGGAGACCCACATGAGCGTGTCCCACAGCACACAAGCCTGCCTGCAATGGGAGGCTGCCAGGGCAGCTAGAACCCTGGTGAGCTGCCTGGGGGTGGCCTAGAAGCTGGGCTTGGGGAATGGGCTAGAATGACAGCTGGCTGCTGAGAATAGAGTATTTCTGGCTTCCTGTGATCTTCCCTCTGAGGGCCTATTCCCCAGGCCCTAGCCCCTTGTCCTCATCCCTTGACCCCTCTGTGGCTCCCCATGTCTTCCTGCTGGGGGCTAATTAGTCCCAGCGCTGTGCCTGCTGCTCTCCGGGGGCTTAGCTCATCTGTTTTTATTATGGTGCAGAAGCTTCTAGAAGCTTCAAACCATCCCATGTGGTTTCACTTACTTGTTGGCACCGAAGGCAGAATCCTTACAGATTCCAGAAGAAATCTACCCTGGAGCATGCCGATGAGGACCCTTCCTGGGGGAGCATAGCCACTGTCTTGGAGAGACTGCAAATGGGGTTCAAGGGGAGCTCCAGGAGCCAAGGCAAGCAATGGTGGCAAGAAGGGCATGGAGCGCCCCCGGGAGTTAGCATCCAGCCTGGTCCCCTCCTCTGGCCATCTGAACAGTGGCAGCCAGGAGGGCCCAGTTCTGCCTGGACAAGGCTCAGCTGGTGGCCAGCGGCAGGCCATGGTAGTTCCCCCTGGGCCGGGGACTGCTCCTCCTGGAGGCTCCGGGGCTGACCCTGGGCCACCCTCTCCAGACCCTCTGTCCCTTCAGAAGTATGAAGACGCTGGCTTTTGGCATGCTTCCCCGAGGTATGCCTCTTTGGGCTTTTAGAAACTGGACAATTCCCCAAGGACCACACTGGGCTTGGTGCCCCGAGGGCAGGCCCAGACTCCCATCAGTCCTCCTCAGGATCTCTGCTAGAGTGGGGGTCATGCAGGTAGCCACCCGGGGCTCCTGTCTCTTGCCACCTGGAAACAGGCCACCACGGCCACAGGACAAGCCATGGCCACCTTCAGGACAAGCAGGAGGAAAGACCCAGAGCTTCTGTAGGGGCCTTGCCTCCTGCCTCCACCCCTGCTCCTCCCCAGGAGGGTGGGCCCCATTATCCAGCAGCAAGGATCCAGGAGCTACAAGGAGGAGCCACTGTGAGTAGCACCCCAGGCCAGGGCTTTGCCCATTCCCCGCAGGCCCTCCATTCTCCCCACAGACCCCCGCATCCCTCCCTGTGCCAGCCAGCTTCCGTCCCTAGCTGCCCCATGGGCCTAAACAGCAAGCCCTCTCCTGGGTGTTCCGCCCACCTCCCTGGAGGAAGTGGGGCTGTGCCCAACTGGACTCAGTCCCTGGGCTCGTCCGGGTATGGGGCAGCCTGCCATTTGTCCCCATAGGGCTGTTCCTGTCCCCCTGCCTGTCCCCAGCCGGTCAGACAGGCACGGGGTGAGACCGTAAGGCAGTGTCAGAAGCACATCTCAGAGAAGGCTGGGACAGGTGTGTAGCCTGCCACGGCCACCGGGAGGTGTCTTCCCACCCCAGCCACCATCCTGCCTGGGACACCAGGCTCACACCCCACGGGCCTGCCTCATGCTCTGCAGGGCCCAGCTCCCCCGGGGTCGGGAGGCAGCGGGCCGGACCCAGTGGCCACTCCCGGACAATAGCAGCAGAGGGGCCCACAGATGGACTTGTGGCCCGGGTGATGGGCCAGCGAATCCAGAGACCGGCTCTTGCGTGTCTCCATCTGGGGCCCACATGTATTCGTGTCTGTGTTACATAACAAGGTCACAACCTTAGCGGCTTCCTGTGATACCTGCTGACCACCTCATGGCATCCACAAGCCACCATCCAGGCATGGCCTTACCCGCTTCGGAGACAACAGAGCCCCACAGGCAATGTCCCAGGCGTCGGCTGGTGGCAGTCACCTGGAGACTGGCTTCTAGGCAGCCGAGTTCATTTCCCGGCATGTCCATAGGACCGAGAGCCCCGGATATCTGCTGGCTGTGGCCTGCAGCACCCGGGGCCCAGAGGCCACCACGGCTCCCTGCCCCATGATATTTCCGGTGCCGCCACTTCCCCCTCCAGGCTCTGGCTCCCATCCTTTCAGACCACGGAGGGTCATGTCCACCACCCCCGCACGTTCTCTTGCAAGGATCAGAGGCTGGCCCGCTGCAGGGGAAGGGACGGTCCAGGCTCGTGGGGGCAGGGCCCCGGGCCAACTAGGGGTCTGCCTGCCGCTCCAGGATGGGGTCCTTTTCCAGAACCCCTTCCCCGCTGAACTGTACTCTTGGCCTGTTTTAGGATCACAGCCCCTTTTTGGAGCACAGTAATTAGGTCTGCCAGGAGGACCCTCCTGCAGATGAGCCCCACCCCCCCTCAGGGCTACACTGCGCCCCACCCTCGTTCACATGCTAGGCCCTCCCCCTAGGACGAACCCCTCCCTGCCCAGCTCAGCGGACCTGGCCAGAGGGTCCCTCCCACTGGCTCCACCTGTGTGCCCTCTCAGGACACCCCCATCCCCGACCCCCAACACCCCCCCCCCCCGCCAATCTCTGAGCAGGGGGTGGTGGCTGGGGCCATTTGTCCTCCACTGAATGCGTTGACTGTCTCACATTTGGTCTGTGAGTTGAGACAGAGCCAAGCAGGGCCCAGCCCGGGAGGAGAAGAGGGCTCTTGTTTCCGCTCAGCCCCTCACCAGCTGCCCAGCTTCCCCTCCCCGGGCCTCCCACACCGGCTGCAGACCCAGGCTTGGAGTGGGTTTTCTCCAGGGGCTGTTCCAGACCGAGGCATCGGGGGCTCCAGGACCATTCTAGCACAGCAGCCTACAGCCCTGGTGCCACCGACTGACCTCTGGGGTGGGAAGGGGGGCCCCTCAACAGTGAAAGGAAGCTAACACTCCTGGCAGAGCAACTTGAGGGGACCTGCCCCCGCTGCTGTGGGAGCCACTGGGCCTACCTGTCAGTCACACTGCTGGCCTCCCTGCCTCCCACAGGTCTGGCCAGCCAGACGAGGCCCCCTCCCCACCCCACCTCCCTGGGATCCCCTCCTCTGGGCAGGACCAGTGGGGGAGTCATCCCAGTTTGGGGGTGAAATGCTGATGGAGATGCTGGGCAAAAGAGTATGCAGGCCTCCCTCCAACTTGGGAACTTGTAAGGACAGAACAGCCCGGACCCCCTCCGTCTCTGCACGAAGGAGATTTCCAGGGAAGCAAGGAGCCGTGGACGGAAGAAGATGGGTCATGAGGAAGGTCCTGACGGCACTCAGCTTCCAGGAGTGGGGGACACTAGGCAGGGGGTAGGCCTGGGAAGAGGCAGGACGTGACCCTCAGCAGCAGAGCGGGTCAGCCAGCCGGAGACCATGACTCACACACAGCTGTCCCTGGGGTCACACGGGTATCTGAGCACAGGCTCGGGCTGGTCACACCCCCTTGGAGACCTTTGCTTTCATCGTCCCTCTCAGAGCAGCCTCAGAGGTCTCTTCACTGCCCCTCGCCACACACAGAAGGCAACCAAGGCCCCACGGGTCCCCGCTAGTCCTTGCTATGGCCGATTCTGGCACCCCCTGTCCCTGCACCTCCCTACCGAGCACATGTGGGTCCAGGGCAGAGTGGGTGGGCTGACTCACTGCCTCATGAACGAGCCCCCCCCCACCCAGGCCTGCAGGGAGAGCACTCAGGAGCTGGGAGGCCCTGTGGTTGGTGACACTCAGTGGGCTGGGAGCAGGTCCCCAGGGTCAGGGATGGGGGGGCGCGTGCCCCAGGGCTGCCTCCCACTCACACACTTCCTGTCTGGTTCAAGGACCAGGCTTCGTTGAGCAGCTGGAGCCGACTCTGGGAAAAGGCAGTGGCTCTGTCCTCTCTCCTCCCCGCCCCACACCACCCCCCAGGGTGGCAGGCTGGCCTCTCCATTGGCTGCCTCCCCACCACCCAACCCTGAGTGGGGCCTGAGCAGCACAGAACTTTCCGGGATACATTTTAGAGTTAGGTGCCCTCCACTCCATTAATCATAATTATTTAATTAGGAAGATAAGAAACAGCTCATCAAAGATTTAATTATAATTAGCAGCTGACAACACTTGGATGAGTCAATGACCAGAATGGGTACCACTCACACTGCCCTGTTCGGAAAACCTGAGAGATTAGAACATGGCAAGACTGGGGGGCAGAGGCACTGCTGAGGCAAGGCCAGCAAGGGGGTCTGTGTAACCCCCAATCCGGCCCTCAGCACGAGGCAGAAGGTACCACCTAGACGTGGCCTCCCAGAAAGCCGCTCGAATGGCCACTGGGCCTCGCTCAGGAGGGTCTGAGCCCGGATGTGCCGCTGACACTACGGGAATATCCTTAAAACCTTGGATGAGATGCCCTGTTTCCATGTGACCGGACCCGCCCAGGGAGCAGCGGGAGGCGCCCCACTGTGCCTGGAGCGTGCCCTGTGGCACCCCGCGTTCCCAGACTAGGACCTCCGGAAATGAGTGAGAGGTGGCCCCTGACCTCAGAGCTCTGCACAGACAGAGGGGGGTCAGAGGCAGATGGGGGTGGGCGGCTGTGTGGCCCAGAGCCGAGGGCCATTGGAATACGCTGGCGGCTCCACAGGCTGACGGAGTGAAGAGGTGGGGAACAGCCCCAGGCTGCAGATCGGGGTGTGGGTGGGGCCGAGCGCTGGGTGCCATCTGCTCTGGGGCCCCACTGGCAGCATGCCTTAGGCAGGGGCTCCCGCTCTCTGCACGGAAGGGAGCTCCCTGTCTCGGGGCCCATACTCACAGGATGAACTGTGGCTTTGTGTTCCAGGCCCAGGGTGCCTTCTCAGCACCACGACGGCCCCCAGGAGGCTGACAGGGAGTGGGCAGAGGGACACCAGAATCGTTAGCCTGGGCTGGGAGTCCCCACCCGACCCTGGGGTGCCTGAGGACCCAAAGAACATGAGGGCCCCTGTCCCAAAGAACGTGAGGGCCCCTGTCACAGCTGCTCCTGGCAGCAAGCCTCTGGCCTGGAATGGCATGTGTCCCCTGGCAGAAACCCCAGGGCCCTTACCCGACTTGCCTTTCCTCTTAGTGCTTGCTGATGCCTGGGGCCACTGCATTTTTGCTCCCCGCTGTTGGATCTCTGGCTCTGTGAGCTCAGGGCCTTCGTCCTGGGTTCCAGCCTCCACCAGTTCTAGCACACGGTGGATGCTTGGCCTGAGTCATGGGGCCTGAGGACTCAGGGGGCCTGGGCGTGAGCGGTGGCTGGGGTCGGGACAGCTCCAGGCACATGGGCGGTTCACACCCCAGGGGGAGCTATATCCAGCCAACTTCCTCCACCCCTCAGGCTCCGCTCTGTCGTGGCTAGAAGGACCTGGACACCTCATCGGAGTCAACCTTGCCGGGGGTCCATGCCCAGGTGGAGTGCCTGTCTGGGTCTGGGGTCTGGGACCTGCTCTAGGTTGGAGAGAATCTGGTGCTCACAGCTCAAATCCAGGAGGGACCCCTGCAAACAGGGGTGCACCAGGCAGGGTCAGCCCTGGGGTTCAGGGACCCAACCACAGTCCCAGCTGCAGGATCAGGGACATCTGTCGGGAAACAGCACAGCACTGTCAACCCCTTAGGCCCAGGCCTGATCCCGCCTCTGTCATCAAAGATGCGGGTTAAGTTCTATTATTGGAAATGCCTGTCTGGAACCTTCAAAGCCCTACGGCATGGCTGTCTCCACGACAGCACGTGCCCCGGAGACTCCGAGCCGAGCAGTGGCCTGTGTTAGTGTCCCGGGGCTGCTCCAACAATCAACCACAGGCTTGGTGGACTAAACACCGGGTCTGGAAGCCCGAAGTCAGAACCAAGGAGCTGGCAGGGCCGTGCTCCTTCCCAGGGCTCTGGGGGACGGTACTCCTGCTCCTCTGGCTTCTGGGGCCCTGTTCCCTTGGCTGTGACAGTGTCACCTCAGCCTCTCCCTATGTGTGTCTAGGTCTCAGATCTCCCTCCACTTCTCTTCTAAGGACACCTGTCCTTGGATCGGGAGCCTACCCTAACCCACAATGATCAGACCTTGAGACCCTCAGTTAAGTCTGCAAATACCAAGTAAAGCCACACGCACAGTCAGCAGGGACTGTGAGGGGATCCTGTCATCTGAGGGTGGGGACACTCTAACCCACCAAGCAGCCCTAAATGGTGACTGGCCGCCCACCACTGCTCCTCTCTGAGCCTCTCCTCACTCATCCCTGAGCTTAATTCGGAGGGCAGGGGACAGACCAAGTGAGTCCTGTGCCAGACATGGTGCCGTTCACAACAGGAACCCCTGCATGTAGATGCCGGGGGGGTCACTGAGGGCTGGGGTCCACAGGAGGCAGAACAAGCCTGAGTTGGGACCTGCTGGATGGGAACAGATATTGCCGCATGTGGCCAAAGCATCCTGGGAACTGCCCTGAACAGAGCCACCACGTCCATCACTGGGCAAGGTAAGGGTGTCCCCCCCTCCACCCCTGGAGGGAGGCAGGACAAGGTCACTTCCAAGGGTCCTTCCAAATCTCCAACCAAAACGCTCCCTGTCTGTGGTACCTCCAAACGAGCTGAAAGGGACTGCAGGCCAAATTAGCCAAAGACTTAACAGGAATTGATTTTAATTTAAAGCCCTTTGAGTGCTCTCTCCCCCTGATGAAAGGACAGTAGAATGAGCCCTGTTTCCTGAGAGCCCTGAGAATCGTATCTGATCTCAATCTCTGCCCCACACTGTCTGCTCCTGACGAGGTCAGCTTCTCTTTTTGTCTCCCGCTGATTACTGAGTTTAACCTCCAAAACCTCATTTCTTCTTTTATTCCAACCTTCTGTCTTCTCACACTCTCCAGTAAATATTCTGAACTCAGAGTCTCAAAACCAGAGTTATTCAAAGCAAATTCTGAAACAGGCATGTGAACGATTTCCCCGCCACCTAGGAGGCAGGACACAGAATGTTCCTAACTCGGGCCTTTCCCCAGGAGCAAGTCAGCCCTGTTTTTGGAGAAGGGCACAATTTCAAATCCACGGGCTAAGACATTCTGGGGTGGAATCTTAGCTGTTCGCTTGTCTCGTGACCTTGAGAAGTCAACTTTACTTTGAGGAGGCCTTGGAATCAGAGGTGTGTTTTGGGAGCACCCAGAAATGAGTATGCATCCATGCTTGAGAGGGAGCCTGCATCAAGAAGATCCCCAGCCCCAGAGTCCCCTTGCTGGCCCTCAGTCTCAAATCCCATTAGGCAGTCACCGTGTGCCCAGTACCAAGTCTGTCCCCTCCGAGACACAGGCCCTATGATGGCAGCTCTTCCTTGCCCTAGTGTCCCCCACAGTGCCTACTGTGGACATGTCTTAGGTGTTACCTAAACCTATAGACCCACGGTCCCTCCAGGCCTGAGCCCTTGGCAGGGCTCAGACATCCTTCTCCCCTCCCCTCTGTAGCTGCAAACTTGACTTCCACACCACCGTGAAATCAAGACCCAGCTGCAACTGCCCTGCATCCCCCAGGCAGCAGAGAAGGGGTTCATCATGCCCTCCAGGGCCAAACTCCCTGACCTCATTCACAACCCCATGCCTGACTTCCAAGGACCTCTGCCTTGGCATGAGGTGCCCCAGGTGTCCCCTTTCTCCACATCCTCCCTGGGCCCTGCCTCCCATGAACTGTGGGCTCCACAGTCAAGATCTGTAAAGGAACTGCTCCTTCCCTCCCTGCTGACCACTTGCCGGGGCCACTCGAGAAGGGTGGCCAGGCCTCGCCATCCTCCCTAGGAAACATACCTGTGTTATACAAGCTTAAGAAACACTTGTTTTTCTCTGCTCCCAGACTAGACTCCAGAATTTGGAAAGCTGGCTTTTAGAGATGACTATAAAGTGTGTATTCTATTTGATCCAAAGGTCTCAACAGGCCCTCTTGTGCCGAAGCTTAGAACCTTGAAATCTCGGGCTGGAGGGACCTGCAGGGGTCACCTGCCCACAAACATGCAGCATGTGGAGTAAGAAGGGATAAGAGACATACAAGGGGGCCCAGAGACACAGAGCGCCTTGGCTGTGCAGGAACTCAGCCACCGAAGTCCTTCCTAATCCGCCCAGATCAACGCTGTTCTGACCCTCGGTGTCTGCAAATCGCGGCTGGCATCCATGACAGCATCCTGCTTTCTCATGCCCCATGGCTTCCAGAGAAGACACAGGAGGACTTCTTGCTGCTGCCTTTCTAATATGTTAAAAAGAAAAATGCTTTCAAGTACACGCAAGTCTCTTCAGATGGTGACTCTGGCCGTCTGAGGTGGGAGAAACTTGATTCGCACCCTGAGACGGCATCTGCACATACCTGGAGTCCTACATGTTCCTTTGGATCGTGACTCTTAGCAAGTCCCCTTCTGTGATCAAAGCTGGCAAGGGGGACAGGCCCCTTTGAAGCTGGCTGGGGCTTGCCGAGGTGCAGGTCCTGGCGGCCACAGCGTTTGGCTCCAAAGGCAGAGGCTGGCAGGTGGGGCCCCAGGGTTTCCTACTAGGGCCTTTACCCGTGTAGACTCTCCTCCATGGATGCTTGCTGGCCACCCCCAGCCACATGGAGCGTGTGTGGGTGGTGTCTGCATGCCCATCCTCCACCCCAGAGTTCCCTCTGAAAATGACCCTCTCCCCAGTCCAGTGATCCTGGAGGGACTGTAAATGTGTCCGTGGGCTCGTGACCCAGGGCAGCCAATCAGCACTGCCCAGCTGCTGACTCCTGGACCAGTCCAGGGACAGGCATGTGACCAAGACTGGCCAATGAGTCCTGTGGGAGATTTAGAAGTGCGGTGAAAAGAGAGCGTTGCTCTATATCTGGAGCTTTTTATGAACTGGAGAGACAGTCTACCTGAGAATAAAACTACACAGGGAAAGTCAACCTGCGAGAAAGAGAGAGAAAGTGGCTCTGATAACCTTGTCTAACCTCCTGGATCCAGCTATGCCTGAAGCCCCTGACAGTTTCCAATCCTAGAATCCAATCAATCATCCTATTTCTTTGAGCAAGTTTTGAGAAAGGTGTCTGTCACTGGCCCACAAAATATGCCAGACCACTGAACAATGCCTTCCTGCAGAGACTAGACTGGAGTGGGGCAGCTAGCTGGCTAACCTCCCACTGACACAGAAGCATGGTGGAAGGAGCTACTCCCCAGGGCTGCCAGAAGCTCCCTCTGCCACGGGCCTGGTCCTTGGGAGGGCTGCATCATGCTCTGCGATGTCCATAGTGGGCTCCTCGTGCTACAGGGAGCTGTCATGGCTTGGAGACCATGGCGGTGGGGCATCCCCAGGGAGGAAAACCACCTGCCAAAATGGACTCTCCAGGAGGAGCCCCCACTTGAACCCCAGCCTGACTGAGTCCGGGAATCAGTACCCTTGTAAAGTAGGATCTGTACATATGGGGTCTGCAAACAAGTCACAGCCTTCATGGGGCACATTCCTCCAGAGGTTCCAGGGCCCAGGGAGGGCCTAATGTGTGGGAGGGACAGCGTGGACCACAGTGGCTTCAAGGGTCTCCTGACAAGCACTGAGTCCCCCCCCCCCCCCCCCCCCCCCCCCCCCGCCGACTCACAGAGGCTGGCCAGCCCCTCCTGGCCATCTCCAGCCACACCCACTCAGTACCTGCAGGCATGCCCCTCTCCCAATCACTTCGCGTGAGGACACTGAAGGCTGAGCTCTACTGTCATAAGTTCCCTCTAGCTCACCACCTCCCGACCACACACACCCAGCCACAAATATTATTCCAGAAAGTGGCCAAAAAGCCTAGAAATAGTGCGTAGGCTTAGGAGAAATGACCACCCCAGGGTCTGGGACGGAAGGTGTGGCGAAACCACCAGCCACCCAGAGACACCCCGGGCTCAGGTTGGCCTATTTTAAAAGGAAACGCTCGATGAACTCATCTCTTCCTTTCTCTTCCTCCACCTCCTCTGTGAAATCTATTTTAAAAAGATCAGAATTTTCTTTACATCCACCTCCAAAATGCGCTGCGGGAGGTAAGTGGGACATAAACAGACGGGGGCGGGTTGGGGCGGTGGGACCTGCAGTCCTGGGGTGGGGTCTGGTTAATCAAGGGCCTCTGTTCCCCCCGGGGACGGAGCAGCACTCTGGGGTCGTACCCCGTGGCTTTGTCAGACCTCCCACCCACCTCCCTCTGTCTCCGTGGACTTCCTCTAGGGGCTTGGGCCGCAGACCAGGGCGGGGCTGTGGGCGGAGACAGTGCCCGCGAGGGGGTGGAGCCCGGCACCTGTGCATTCCTGCCCTGCGCTCAGCCCGGCTTGCCCGGCTCACCATGAAGCCCAGCGGAGTCTTGTGTCGGGAGGACCACCGTGGCAAATTCAGTGTCTACCTCGGCTCTCCACCCGGGCCTGGGTCCCCCCTCCCTGTCTGGGATCCTGCCAGGTGTGAGCCTCCCACCTGGCCCAGCCTCAGCCCTACTCGCTGCCCCGCAGTATCAGAACCCTCCGTCAGGGGAATTCGAGACTACCCTGGGGGAAGCTGCCCTGACACCTGGAGGCTCCCAGAACTCCCCACCAAAGCTGTTGAAGCCGCCTGGGGAGGGGCCCAAGGCAGCTCTGTCTCAAGGACTTGATGATAGCAGAGTGGTGACCCCCAAGAGGGAGCTGGTCTGTGACCTTGTCCTTCAGCTGCAAGTCTCGCTAGGGTCCCCCCTGCACCACGGGGTGCAGCTCCCAACCCTTCATCCCATCTATGGGGCCTAAATGGAACTCAGGTGTAGGAGGGAAAGTAGTGGGGCCCATGTTCTCGGCACCCCAGTGGTGCTCACCGCAGACCTGCTCCTCCAGGGTGGCTGCCTGCAGGCTGGCTTTCCCTTCAGGCTCAGCTGCAGGGTTCAGGAACAGCACATCAGGGGCGCCCACACCCTGGGAGTGGGGTGGAGACCTGGAGCACCCACTTTGCTTATTTTCTGGAGTCCTGGAGATGACCCAACCCCCTGGGCCCATCCCTTGTCCCATGGCTCAGTCCATCTTGCTGCTGCCTCAGTTTCCTGCTGGGCAAGGATCCTGCCTTGGCCTGGCCTGCTGGAAAAGGCCCACCACAGTGCTCCAAGCCCTAGACTCCACTAGGGTCCTGAGTCTTGGGGTCTTGCTGCACAGTTTGCCTTGTGTGCTTCTACCTGTGGTCAAATCCCCTCCTAGACTCCTTCCTTCCTCCCCAGGATGCCTCTTCCAGGAAGCCCTCCAGGATAACTCCACAGCACAGTACTGTCACCCTCTGGAATTGGGACTGCTCACGCCCACCTAGAACCTCTCTGTCCCCCCACCACCACAAACACACAAACACAAGCACACACATGCACACACAGCAGGCTTCCTGGGGTCGGCTTGTCCCTGAAGCTCCCAGCTCAGCTCTTAAGTTCTTGGAAAGCACCCAAACTTGTCCTCCTAGACCCGCACTCCCCATTGCCTCCCCAAGCCCAGCCCCCATGCCCCAGAGGCAGCCTTGCTACCTGGGGTGGGGGCACCTCGTGTCCCAGCTCTGAGGGCAAGCTGTCTGCCCCTGTCCCTCAGCAAGTCTGCGCACACAGCAGGGATGCCGTTGGCGCTTGGTAAAACAGTGTGTCAGGGCCTTTGGGAGGACAACTCCCACACTGCAGGTGGGCTGTTCTTGGAGAATACCAGGCTGACAGCCCCCTCCCCACTGGCGGCTGCAGGGAGCTGCTGTGCAGACAAAGCGGCCAGGCCTGTCCCCATCACATGTCCCCCTGCCCTGTGGTCACACCTGCTCCCAGGCATGGCAGCCCACCCCCTACTCCTCTACTTCAGGATTTGGAATTCCAGAACCCCTTGGGGTGATCCTTGATGGTCTGGTGATGGCCTGTGGCCTGGAGAGAGCAGTGTGTGCTCTGCTGGGGGCCCCGGGGGCAGGCCCTCACCAGCCAGCAGCAGGCAGTCTCTTCTGTCAACGGTTCCCAGGTCCAGCCTCAAGCACGCTGGTTGTGCCCACTGCCCAGGAGAACCTCCCAGAGCTCCTGGTCTGGGCAAGCAGGGTAAGAGCCCTGTGGGGGGAGCTGCCATGTCTGAGATGCAGGCCTGTCTGGTCTCGCCTCCTGGCCCACACCTTGCATTCTGGGGGCTAAGGCTAGGGCAGGCCTGGGGCAGGAGCTGGTGGACATGCAGGGTCATGCATCCTGAGCCTGGTGGGGGCACAAGCCCGCAGCATGTGTGTGAAGCAGCGTGGACAGGGTGGGAAGGCCAGCTGTAGGGAGACAGTGGACCGTGGTGTTCAGACAAGGAGGGACAGCACCAAGGCCAAGGCCGCAGCAACTGTAGACCATTCCTATGACGGGACACTGGCCGTGTTCCAGCAGCCATGTGTGCCATGTTGCCCCCAGCCTGTGCCCAGGATCACCTCGAGGGCCTGACCTGAGTGCCAGGTTAGCCTGGGGCCTGTTCCCACAGCACTTACTACCCCATTCCAGGTTCAGGGGCCCTGCAGCTCAGCATTCACGGAGACCCCCCTCCGAGAGACTCCGTGGAGGTGGCTATGGGGTATGGGGCTCCTCCAGCCCTCATATCCTGAAACTCCAAGGGAGGGCAGAAGGGGTGGGTCTCCCTGATGGGACGTGTGTGAGGCAGCGACAGCAGGAGGGAGGGCCCCACTCCTGCTCCTGACTGCCCAGCCAGCCTCGTTTCTCTCAAGGCCAAGGGCAGACAGCAGCCTGGCCCAGACCCACACCAGGGCCCTTCTGGGAAACGAGACGCAGTCTATTTTTGCTGTGTGACAACACAACAGAAGCAGCCGCTGGGGCTTATCTCTGCTGCCCACGGGCGGGCGCTGCCACAGAGGCAGCTTTGTGCCCTGGGGCTCTGTGGTCCCCCCACCCCCCAGGCCCAGCTGCAGACAGGGTGGGGGAAGGGCCCTGATGAGGCCCCTGAAGGTCTTCAGGCAGCCGGGCCCTGTCTGTGTGAGTCAGCACCACACACATAGCCCTGACGCCCCCACCCGCCACCCCAGAGAGGCCCCACGTGATCCTCACTCTGTAGGCAACATCACTCACTGCTTTCTGTGGAGGGTCCTCTCCAGCTCCAGGTAGGGCTGGCCTCTCCAGGCAGGGTCACCCAAGACCCCCACTGTACCCCAGTGTTCAGAGGGCCTGTAGTCAAGGTCTCAGGGACTATGAACCCAAGCCCCCTGCCCACTCCACCCTTGCCGCCAGGGAGAACAGCCCTGCCCACCCACACTCAGGCCGGGGTAGCCAGGACCATGGTGCACTCACTTGGAGGAGTCGGGGCTGAGCCAGATGCAGGGCAGTGGTGCCAGACATGAGGGTGGACAGCGTCCTCTCCTGTAATGTAGCCGTGCCCCCCAAACTCGGCTCAAGCCTGCCACACACATCAGGGCCCAGGGGACATCTGCACCCCCAACCCCAGAAGACATGGTTAGCTATCCCCATAGCCAGCCTGGAGGGGGCAGCTCCTGCCAGGCCAGGCAGGCTGGGGACACATGCCACGCTCAGGCCCTGTGACCCCAAAGGACCTCGATTATGGGGACTGAGGTCTCAGATTGCTGGTCTGAGGGCTCTCAGCTGCCACTTCCCTGCCTGTGGCATCCCCAGGCCTGTCCCGGGGGCCGAGCCCACATGGTGCCACTGAATCCCCCCCCACCAAGTTCCATGCTGGGGTCACAGGTCCCATGGGCCCCACGGCAGATGGCACCAGCCACTCCTGGCCACGGTGGTCCAGCAGAGGGCTTTGCGACGGGGATCCCCACTGCTCCTCCGAGCAAAGCCTGACATGGGGCTTGTCTCTGGACCCCTCCTCCTCAGCTCTTATCAGGTCTGCAGCTTCTGGCAAATCAGTAGGGGCCATGGGCAGGATGGAGTTCCATTCCACAAACACAACTGGGTGGTCTGCAAAGGTGAGCCTGGAAGGCAGGTGAGGCACCTATCAGGAGGGCCTGTGCCCGCCTTGATCACGACAGCCTTCTTGGAGCTGGGACACCAACCATAGCAACCCCAGATGCCTGAGCTGGAGCCATGAACCTAGCGCTGTGGCTGTTCATGAGCAGCGATCTCAAGATGTCAATGGAACAGGTCAAGTTACGGGACAGTCTATGTAACAGGTGACCTCAGTGCTGTTGGGGAAGGGCGGGGCGCACACGCATTCAGGCACAACTCGGATGAGTTGTCCAACTGCGTACTCCCACCACCCCCGGGGCCACGACACGGAGCATGTCAGAGCTCCACAAAGTTCTTTCACACCCCCCGAGCCGAGACCCTAACCTGCAGGCAGCCTCTGCTTGGATGTCTATCACTGTCTGTTTGGTTGGCCTCTTCTTGGACTTCACAGAAATTAATTATATGGAGGTCTTATTTTGGGTCTGGCTCCTTTCCCTTAAATATCTGAGGCTCTCCCATGACATCCCCGTCCCCTCTCACTGCCAGGGCCGGTTCCATCGTGTGCCAACAGCACTGACTCCCTTACCCAAACCTGTTGAAAAATACTTGAGCCGCTTTTTGGTTTTCAGTGATTATCAACAGAGCTGCTATGAACATGTTTTTATAAGTCTTTCCCCAGACATGTAGTTTCATTTCTCTTGGGTCAATATCAAGAAAAGGTGTTTCTGCGTGGGAGGGTAGATATATATCGAGCTTTATAAGAAGTGGTCGAAGAGTTCTCCCAAGTGGCTGTGTGACCTCATGGCCCCACGGCCGTGTTCAAGAGTCCCACCCGCTCCCAGTTCTTGCCAATACTAGGTGTGGCCAGGGACTTTTCAGTCCAGCCCCCAAGGGGGAGAGAAATGCTATCTCCCTGTGGTTTTTCCTCCATGTCCCTGATGATTAATGATGTCTGATGATGCCAAAGAGTGTTTATCTTTGTTGGTGATTAGTAGGGTCTTTATATATTTAGGATAAAGGTCCCATGTTAGCGCACTGAATCCTTCCTCCCAGTCTGTGGTTTGCATTGCATTTTCTGAACAAGTGTTTTTGCACAAACAGATGTTTGTAATCTTAATGGAGCCGAATTTTTCTGTTTTCCCTTTGATGTGTATTGTTTTTGTGCCCTTCCTAAGGAAACCATCTCCTGTTTTCCCTTGCTTTTTTAGTTTTGTCTATGATCCATCTCTAACATTTTCTGTGTGGTGTGAGTTTAGACCTGAAGTTTTTTTTTTTTTTTTACTCTCCATCTGTTTATCTGCCTGTTCCAATTATTTGTTGGAAAAAAATTTCCTTTTCTGATTGAATCACCTCCTCACCTTGGTTTAAAAAAAAATCAGTTAAACATCATTCACCGCAGTATAGATATGCTAAATGCACTTGGAAAACAATCAGTTTTATGATATGTGAATTTCACCTCAATTTTAAAAATGAATCAGCCACCTGTGCATGTAGCTGGGCTTCTGTTCTGCTCCATTAATGTAAATGTCTGTATTTATACCAACTTCCTACCAGCCTGATCCCTATACTTAGTCTGGAGAGCAGGTAGTGTGAACCATCCAACTTTGTCATGCCTATAGATTATTGGACTATTTGGGATTCTTTACATTTGCACAAACTTCTCAGAATTATGACTGAACTTCTATCAAATGACTCAGGATTTTGATGGGGAAGGAATCAATTTGGAAAGAATTAATGTTTTCACAATATGGAGTCTTACAATCCAGGAACAAGCTGTATCTTATTCACTTATTTACTTCTCCTTTAATTTCTCAGCAATATTTTAGGTTTTTAGCAGAGAGGTTTTCATGTGTGTGGTTAAATTTATTCCTAAGTACGTGTATTTTTTACACTATTGTCGTAAGAGTTCTAAATTTTATTTTTCCAAGTATCTGCTGCTATATTTAGAAATACTGTTGATTATTTATGTTGACTTTGTATCCTGTGTGTTTCCTAAATTCACTTATTATAGCTAGTTTCTTCTTGTTTATTTTTTAAGGATTTCCCACATAAACAGTGATGATGACTGTGAATAGAGACAGTTTTACTTCTTTTGTTCCAGACTTTGCCTTGTGACACCAGCCGAAACTGACAGCATCGTGTTTATGGAAGAGGCAGAGACACACATCCTTGATGACTGCTGAGACTAGCGGCAGACCACTCAGTGTTGTGGTGCTCATGCGAAGCTACCTGTAAGTTTCCAGAAATGCCCTTTATTGGCTCAAGGAAACCTCCTTCTGTTGTTAGTCCAGAAGAATTTTTTTTTTTTTTTGAGAGGGAGAAAGAGAGAGAGAGAGAGGATCTCAAGCAGACTCCATGCCCAACATGGAGTCCAACATAGGGCTCCATCTCACAACCCTGAGATCATGACCTGAGCTAAAACCAGGAGTCAGACATTTAACCGTCTGAGCCACCCAGGCACCCCGGTCTGTAAGAATTTTTATCATAAGTAAATGCTCCTTCTGCAATGATTCAGGTGAACACATTTCCCCCCCTTTTTCTCTTAATGTGTTGAATTACATTGATTGGTTTCTGACAAACTAATCTCACATTCCTGGGATAAACCTGACTGAGTCCTAATATATTATTCTTTGTATATATTCCTGCATTTGATTTTCTAATTTAAAAAAAGTTATTTCTGCATCTGTGTTTGTAAGGATTTGGTCTGTATTTGTTATTTTTTGTCAGGTTTGGCATTTGGGACATCCTGGCTCTCCTAAAATGAATTTAAATGTGTCCTTCCTCCTTGACATTCTGAAACTGTTTGTGTAAAGTTGGTATCATTATTTTTTTCAGATATTGGATGAAATTTAACAATGAAAGCATCTGGGCCTGGGATTTTCTTTGTGGAAAGGTTTTTGAGAGCAAATTCGATTTCTTTAATATGTATACGGCTACCCAGACTTTCTATGTCTTCTAGTGTTGCTGTTGGTAAGTCATATTTTGATGAAATTGTTTGTGTCACCTGATTTGGTGCCTAGAAGATTGGGGGCTGACATGTTTTCTTTGGAATATGCGATTCCATCGTCATCCTGCCACCATCGTTGCAAGAAGAAGTCAGCTGTCACTCATACCGTCTTCTCCTGGAGGTCAAGGCTCTCTGGCTGCATTCAGGATTTTCTTCCTCTTTACTTTTCAGCACTTTGACTGTGGTGTGGTTATGGGTGATTTTCTTTACCTTCATCCAGTTAGAGCTCATTGATCTTGCATCTATAAATCTGTGTTTTTCAACAAATTTAGGGGAATTTCTGCCTTTTCTTTTCTCCCCAAATATTTTGTCTATCCCACTCTATATTTTCTTTCTTTCTGTTACTCCAGTTACAAGTATGTTAGGCAGCTCAGAGGACCCACTAGGCAGCTCAGAGGACCCACTGGTTACTGAGTCACTGTTTGTTTTGTTTTTTAATATTTCTCTCTCTTATTTTTCAAATGTGGTCATTTTTTTTTAAATCTGTCTCCAGCTTTACTGATGTTTTTTTAAATCTGTCTCAGCTTTACTGATGTTTTCTTCTGCTACCTCTAATCTTTTGTTAGACCGCCAGTGCATCTTTCATTTTAGATACTTTACACTTTGGTATTAAAATATCTATTTGGTTCTTTATATATTTTCCCTTTCTCTTTTGAGATTTCTTCTACCCATTCACTCATTATGACCAATTGTCCCATAATCCCTTGAACATATTAATAGCAGGACTTCATCTCCTAATTCCAATTTGGACAAATCAAGATATATTTATATTGATTGGTTTTTCTTTTGTCTCTGGCTTTTATTTTCTTGTTTCTTTATGTATCTAGGAATCTTTATTTACAGAATACTATTGATCATACATTGTTCAGACTCTGGGTTCCATTATTTTTCTCTGAAAACCATTAACTTTCATTCTAATAAGCAGTTGGTTTACTAGGTAATCACTTTGAACTTATGGAGACTTCATTTAAACTC
This sequence comes from Neogale vison, assembly GCF_020171115.1. Classification (NCBI taxonomy): domain Eukaryota; kingdom Metazoa; phylum Chordata; class Mammalia; order Carnivora; family Mustelidae; genus Neogale; species Neogale vison. The sequence goes on from NC_058093.1 coordinate 46,556,044, forward strand.
TTTTGGGGTACTCTATTTTGACTGTTTCTTTAGATTTAGGAAAAACCCTTAGTCCTAGGACATAGTCTTTGCTCTTCAGTTGTGATCCTTCTGGAATTTCAATGGAAAACCCGCTATTTTTACACACACACACACACACCCCCTGTAACTTGACATGATTGATACTCCAAGTTCTGGCTCCTATGGTAGGTGAGCTGCAACTGAATCCTCCACTCACCTCCACCAGCTCTGACTTCCCAGAAAACCCCTGCTTGTGTCGTTAGGATGGAGGAGAACTTAAATGCAGATTTGACCTCTCCCTTCAGGGCTCCTCGCTTTCTTGGACTTTCTTTCTCAATTTCCAAACCCCACCTCTGACACTTGACACTAAGGGACTGCACTTCCTGTGTGAGTTACATCTGGCCCATACTGTGCAAATGAGGACACTCTCAAACATTCCTTCTTCTTTAATTTCTGTTTTAGGTTGTGCTCCAACACTTAAAAGATAGTGTCGTTTTGTGTGCTTATTTGTTCAGAGAGTATGATTGTTGTCTTAAGGAAAATTAGGTGTTTTGCCATTATCTGAATTTCTATCTTTTTTGTTAAGTACATTGAGTGGAACGTCCTGACTACAGACTTCTCAGGCAAGAGTCACTTCCCAAGAACCATATATTGCTTGAGTTTCCTGGCAGTCCTCTTCCTTACCTCCTTCTATTCTCCCTTGGACTCTCATTCCCCAAGGTCATCTGTGAGCTGGAACATTGTGGACAGCTTCATCAGACATTCACAGGACTCACACCACAAACTTGAATTTATGGGGCTGGAACTACTGCAAGAAATAAGGTCAACCATGTCCAGAATTGAGGTTCTAAGCTGCAGAGATGTTTCTAATGGGCTTGAGGGCTGCATAGGATCTAGATCACAGCAGTGGATGAAGGGGCCTTGATAGGTCTGTAGTGAGGGGGCCAGGGTAAGAAAAGGGAGCCATGATTCTGTCCAAGTGGAGAACCATCACCTTAACCCTAGGCCTCAGCCTGTGCTCACAGGCCCTGAGCAAGACAGAATAACTTGGGAAAGCGGACAGAGAAGATATATTCAGAAGCTATGCTGTTCCTCCCTCCACTTCCCAAGAGGTGGGTAGGGAAATAGAAGCAAAAAGTTTCATGGTGCAAAGACCCTTTCCAAGGATCATGGGTATGAGGAGGAAAGGGTGAGAGAAACACACACAGACAGGACCCACGGCTCGAGGATACATGACTTCAGTGGTACAGCAAAGTGAATGGATGGCCACTGGCCTCATATAGATGCTGGGCTGATCAAGGTCCACAGAGGTAACCTCAAGGAGATCCCATTTCAGGAATCAGGAAGAAGTCCTGCAGGTATCCACATCAGTGGAGAAACCTTGGTGGCTCATAATGGAGGGGAAAATGTGAATACTACGGTTCCCATTCAGGACCCCAAACACAGTCATTTGGCCAGGTAGCAGCTGGGACTTTTAGGGAGTGGAAAGTGCATGGGTGACCCACGAGTTCTCTCTTCTCTCAAGCCAGTGCTCACCTGGGAGCGACAAAGAGGTATGTTCATGAACAGTAGGACTTAGAAAGTATGCTGGAAAATATGGCTCAGGTTGAAAGGTCAGATCAACAGGAAATGGATGAAAATTAAGATTACTGGTAAGAGAAGATACAGAACATAAGGTATGGTGGTGGATATCCAGACCAGTAGGTCAGACATTAATGTTTAGATAATTAATGTGGTTATAGAAGAGAATACAGGGGCCAAAACAGTATTGCAAAGAATGCAGAATGTGTGAAATATATTCACAAAACAGACCTCGAAACATCCACATTATTCAAGCAAAATATAAGGGCAAGAAAAGAGAAAATTAAGTATGCTGACATGTCTTACTCTACAGGGAGTGAAACAGTTACTGGTGTAGCATTAGTGCTGGCTGAGAAATCTTCATAACTATGTGCATTGATACCTTAAGGTAGCCACTGGTCAAAGAAAAATGTTTCATTTTCAAATAAAGAAGAAGAGTAAGCAAGAAAAACCTGGGCAATGTAACAAAGAACTATAACAGCAATAATAGTAAAGCACAGAAATGTTAGGCAGCAGGGATCATATAAAAGGTAAAAAGCAGACAAAGCAAAACTCTATTAGGGCAACCCACCACCGAATGGTGATGGTGTCCAAGTCCCTGTTGTTGCGGGAAGAGAAGAAAGCACGCCCACAGGATGGGCCCAAAAGCCGGTGAGCAGTGGGGGGCTCGGAGGGGGCAGTGCCCCAGCCCCCAGAGTGAATGAATGAATGATCCAGGTAGATGCACAATAAAGGAAGAACACAGGTGTGAGTATGGTCATCAGAAAACAGTGCAAGACCGCCTGGAAAAGTGGAGAAGTGCATCCAAAGGGCTTCTTCATATGAAAATCGTAGTTCAGCCAACAGCCAGCACCTGTTCTGTGCTGCGAGTGGTCACACGTGATCTCAGTCGGGGGTACCTGAGTTCATCTTCTAGACTACTCTTTTCCATTGCTCTTCCATCTTGCCGTGGGGACACTGAGTTGGCGGCACCCCCACCTTGCCTCAATGGCTGAGCCCGTCCCACCGGGGCCCCTGAGCACAAGTCCCATGACAAAGGGATGGAGCTCAGAAGCAGCGGAGGGGAGCGGCAGAAAACAGCCCTGAGCCTTGAAGAAACCAGGAGCAACAGAACAATGAAGGAAATGTTCTAGCTCAGCGGTGTGACTAACACACTTGGCTCTGCGGCTCACAACGCTCCTCCAAACACATCACATGGAGTGCTTCAAACCCCTGTGAATCATTTAATTATATCTTCCTGGGATAGTTGAGTTGGGGCATTAAATCAGATCCTGGGCCAAAAAGGACATCTTGGAAATCACATATTTTTATAATGTTTCAATTGCTTGGGCCAGGTTCTCTGATCACCGTGCAATAAAATCAGAAACTGATCCCAAAAAGGGGAGCACTGGAAAATATCAAACCATCTGGGAGCTTTCCAAAAACTCTTAACTCTGTGCTGAAAGAGAAAATAAAGCCTTGTAAGAGACCAATGAAGTCATGGCAGCCACAGGGCCCCATACCAGAACTTATGACATGAGGCTGACCCTGTCATCAGGAGAAAATCCATGCCTTAAATGGGCCAAGAGCTAGCAAGAAAGAAGTCGAGTGACTAAGTGGGAAGCTTAGGAGAACAGCTAATTCATCAGGAGAGAGCAGGAGAATCTTCTCATTAAAGATAAGAGCAGGTGTTAATAAAACAGAAACTGAAGGGGCAGAGGTAGAATGGACACACAAATTCAAGAGTAGACCCCTTAAAAACAAACAGAACAAGAGATTAAAAAAAAAAAACCAGAAGACATAAAACCTCAGCAAGGCTGGTATATATGGAAAAGAACAGAAATTTATTATAGATTAATCTATTACCTATTAATCTATTATAGTATCTATTGATCTAATATCTATTACAGATTAATACTGATAGGAAAAATAACAGGTTTACCCACAGATACAGAAGAGACTGGTCTTTAATCGTAAGAGAATGCTGTGCACTACTCTGTGGAAAACAATCTTAAAATCTCCATAAACTAAATGATTTTTTCAAATATGTAACTTACCGCAGGTAAGTCCTGAAGAGGTAAGAGACCCATAAAGACAGATTCTCTTAAAATACTGAGTCATAAAAAATAAAAAATTCCCAATGACTCTCTGTTCAGTTACGGATAAGTCTATGATTTCAAATCAAATGTAATTGTGATACCAAACGAAGCAGAACACACAAAAATAAAATCAAAGACTAATTTTCCCATGAAGACATATGAAAATCATCCATAGAAATTCAATGGTTTGTTGGGATAATTATGCTCTCTGAACAAGCAATAATGATTCTGGGAGTGTGATATTTCTTACCATGAATGATCACATGAAGAGAGGAGGGCAGCCCTGTGACTTGGCTGCCCATGTAATGATCCGTTTGTAACTTGAGTGAAATATTTTAGGAAATAACAGAAAACACAGAGGATGTTTGTGGAAGGGGTGTGACATCCTGGGGCTTCTGCCCCACCTGCCTCCACACTGAATGAGGGATTGTATGGCTCAGTCTTCAGATCCGGGTGGTGTAGGACCAAGAGTGGTTGTCTGCTCAGAGATAGGCGGCTCTAGGAGATGGGGCTGGAGTGAGCCACAGGATAGGGTTTGTGGGCATGGCCTGGATGACCAGGGGCACCTCTTTCTGGAAAGGAGTGGCCATTTGACAGTTTCCTACTAATGAGACATAAGCAGAAACCCTTCTGGATGAAACTTTTATTTTCCTGATAATAGGAAACAACACACCCCTTTTGTCCTCTTCTTCCTCTTCTCCCTTCCTGGAACTCAGAGGTGATGCCTAGAGGTCCAGCAACTATATTGTAACAATGAGGACAAGTGCCACATGGTAAATCTAGTGAAGAAATAGGACAGAAACAACCAGAGTCCTTGATGATACTGCTGAGTCAACCATGCGTGGCTCCTCTATCTTATTTCTATAGTTATATTTAAATGTACCTAAATTTTATATTAATAATTTAATAAGATTACATAATATTATATATGTACTATATATTATATATTTAAAATATTTATCTTTTGTCTTATTTTCACAAGACAAAAACACCTTTTTTTTAATAAGCCACTATTCTTTATTCTGTTACTTATAGTCAAATCCATTCCTAACTGTTAATCTTTTATTCAACACGTTTGTTGAATATCAAATGCTGAATATTTGAGGCAAGCACGAGGTTTACAGCTTTGTGTCTTCAAAGACCTACGACAGAGTTTAATGAAATCAGTCTTGGCTTTTGAGTCCTTAGACGAAGCATTGATCTGCACTTGATGGACTGGGGTAAACTGATGTCCACAACAAGCTCAGCTGTGAGGCTGGTATGTAACGACAGGGACGATAGAGATGAAGTTGTAGTTTTGCAAAGTCAGGAATAAAGCAACATTACCCCCAACATCTCTACTATTTAGTCGGGCTTTTGAAACAGTAACTTACATAGGATAACTAGACAAAACAGTGAGGCACAGGCTGCTGGTAGGGCACCTACCAGAAGGCATATTCCCAGCAGCTCTGGCTCTGACCCTGGGAGGCTGGCCATGGTCCTGGCTGTGCTGGCCTCCACCCTGATCCACAGCCTTTCCCCCTTTCCTGAGCATGGTTGGGATGGGGCTGGATCTCACCACATGCAGAAAAAAAAGGGACCTTGACACTGAACCAACTCCAAGGAAACTCAGGTCCACCAGGTGCTTTCCCAGCTCTGACCTCCCCCTGCCCAGCTCCTTGCACCTCTGCCCGGGGCATAGGGGGTGCAGTTTCCCATCCCCTGTCCTGGGCACCTCTAACCAGCACCCAGGCTCACCCCTAGGCCAACCACAGAGATGCCTGCTGCAGGCCCAGGCCCAGGACAAGGAGCATTGCTGAGTCACCCTTCAGGGGCCAGGAGAAGACAGCGCTGCATGGGAAGGGTCCCGGGCTCCACATAGGACACCAGATGGTATGAACCAAGGCCCCACTGGTGGCACAATGGAAAAGGGAGTGACCAAGACACTGGCAAAGACTGAGAAGCCTGTTGTATGGCTCTGAGAATACCAGATGTCCTCCCAGAGGAATGGGCTGCACTGTGAACCCGACAGGACAGCCAGGCCTGGAATCTGGAGACCCTGGAGAAGGGGCTGCTCTGCCTGGGGCTGCTCACCCCGTCACTCCTGGACACACCCTGGATCTGGCTCTGATCACCCTGACCACACCTGGTCATGTCCCCTCACCATGGACCCTGTGTCACCCCATCACACCTGGACATGCTCCAGCTCTGCCCCTGGTCACCCCAGCCACACTTGGTCATGTCCCCGTAGCCATGGACCCCAGTGTCACCCCATCACATCTGGACATACCCCAGCCCTGCCCTTGGTCACCCCAATCACAACTGGTCGTGTCCCCATAGCCATGGACCCCAGTGTCACCTGGACACATCCCGGATCTGCCCTTGGCCAACCAGGCCACGCCCACAGTCCCTATCCTGTGGCTCACTCCAGCCCCATCTCCTAGAGCCGTGTACCTCTGAGCAGACAACCACTCTTGGTCCTACACCACCCAGATCTGAAGACTGAGCCACACGATCCCTCATTCAGTGTGGAGGCAGGTGGGGCGCAGGTCCCAGGATGTCACACCCCTTCCACAAACTCCTCTATGTTTTCTGTTATTTCCTAAAACATTTCACTAAAGTTACAAGCAGATCATTACAATCAGCACCAAGCTCAACAGCCTCACCGGGAAGTCTGGGTTGAGAACGAGGCTCCTATCACTGCTGTCGGTGTCAGGGGCACTGGGGCCGGGCAGACTGCCTTGCTCATGATTGTGTAACTGTTTCCCGCCTTTTAGAGGTGAGGGGCTGGGGTCCAGAGAGGCTGAGTGACCTCCCCAAGGACACATAGCAGACACTGAGAGGCTCGGTGTCAACCCCAGCACAGTGGCTCCTAAACCCTGAGGACACGACCCCTGGCTGCCAGGATGAACACTGACAGCCCCGGGCTGGACCCTTGTCACCTACATACTACAGCTCAGAACACGAAGCGAGGAGGGGTCAGGGGCCTGCAGGGCCAGCAAGAGGTGGAGCTGGAATCAGCCCCAGGGAGGCTGGGGTCCCCAAGCCACACTGTCAGCGGCCAGAGAGACACTAGAGGAGGAGGTTGGGCCGGGGGTCCTGGAGCCACTCAGCCACCTTCTACATCAATGCCTTGGCTGGACAGGCAGGGAGACTGTGGTCCAGAGAGGAGCCACTCACCCAAGCCCATGGCCCGTGACAGGGAGGCCTGCACTGTGACGCACTCCTCTCTCCAAGCCCTACCTGTTCACTTCCCTTCCCTGGGGCTGCACAGCAGCTCCTCCCGCCCCAGAGGACCTGCCCAAGGTAGGTTCTGCTCGGTCCTGCTCCCACCAGTCTGACCCATCTTCACGTGGCCCAGGGATGGTGGGGTCCCAGGCCAGGGAGCTGGTCCTGGGGGCCCAGGGCTGCCTCTGGCTGCAGAACTCCCACTTCCTTCTCATCAATTCCGCTGTCCTGGCTCCTTCCAAACATCGCATTTGATTTCAAGACACCAGGAAGAGCAAAAGCCCACGTGCGGAGTGGAGGAAGGGCTCACAAAATGTACACGGGACCAAGGCCTTGCATCCCGAAGAGAACTAGAACCCTCCGTTGGGAAAAGGGGGACTAGAGAGTGGCAACAAGGGCACAGGGCTTGCAGACAAGGCTCCAAGCTCCAGCGGCACTGGCCGGACCCACCTGGCACACTGCACGGGCGGTATCCGCACACAGGTGCCCAGCCTCTGCTCACCACAAGCTCCGTAGAGAGGCACAGACAAGTGGACGGACCCATCTGGGAATGGGATGGTGAGCAACCGGGGTCTCCGTGCAGAGCTGATGGAAGCAAAACTGTTCCAGCTGCTTTAGAAAACAGTGCGGCAGCATCCATGTAAAGCTGAATGTTTGCACGTTCTGACTCTGCGGTTGGGCACTCACGTACATGGACGCTCGCCGCACATGTGTGTGTGTATGTACGCTGAGTGGCAGGTCAGCCCGGGGCGCCGGAACACCAATCCCGGTGGCCCCAAACTGTTCAGCGTTCGCGTGCGCGTGGGTAGCATGTGCCTGACTCTGTCTGCTCCTACATGCTCGGTTGTTCAGCAACGAAAAGTCACAACCACCAGCCACACCCGAGCAGGATTCTCGTCTCGCGCGATGGAAGTCCCACCCAAAATGGTACTGGTGTTATTCCATTTATGAGAAGTTTTAAAGTAGGTGGGACTCCTCTCTGGGAAGGGGGTTACCTTCAGGAGGCGGGAGGGAGCCTGCCTGTTCTGTATCTTGGCTTGGGGGCTGCTCACACAGACGTGCCCACCTCGTCAACTTAACTGTGTTGAATGCTTGCATTTCGTGAGCTCCTCCGTATGTGTGATCTGCTTTGGGAAAGTGTAGTCAAAAGCCTACCAGCAATTTCAAAACAACTGATTGACACTAAAACCATGGCGAGACTCTCCAGAATTCCCCTTTGGAAAGAGGGTAGGTTCACCTTTGAATTTATAACAGCAAATCCAGAAAACAGCATTTGTCCATGGCCTGAGCATCCCTGTGTCCCTTGCATTTCATTCAACCACAGGACAGAGCTGCCCCCGCAGAGGCGGGGACCTGGGGCGCCCCATCCTCGAGGCTCTGGGGACCTGCGGTGGGGAGCTATTGAGCAGTGCGGGTGCACGTGGGGAGGGAAGGGAGATAGGAAATAGCTTGAACTGAGCTCCTGATGGATCTGGCAGCCGGCAAAGTCACAGCAAAGGCGTGACTCTTGGCCCGTTTTCCTCACACCCCGGAATGTGGCTTCCGGCTTGCATGTAGGCATATGTATGCCACAGGATTGGGGGAGGGAGGACGGAGCATGCCCAGCCTGTTGCGCCCCTGCGGCCTGCCCCAGCTCTGTGCCTCCAGGCCTGTGGGCAAGAGTTTCCTCTTCAGGGCTCCGGCTGGCCCGTTTATGGAGGCAGGCAGGCAAGCGGACAGCGTCATTATTGAAAAGCTCCGTGAAATACGATTGGGGCTTGACTAGGGTACAGCGATAGAGAACCCCCTTGCCTTGCTGCTGGGATGGAGAGAATCCAGTCTGAGCAAATGCAATCAGGAGCATTGGCAAGGGGAGCTTTCCAGGCAACTCTGGGTAGCCCTCGAGGCCCCTGCCTGTCGACTTCGGGGATGTATTTGTTCTGAAAAGAGCCCATTGCTTGGGTTGACACAAGAGCCAGACATTGCTGGATTGGAGGGGGAATTCACCCACGTCCCCGACATCCGTTTGAACATTCTAACCCTGACCACCACCTCCAGCTCCGGGCCCGGGGCTGGCCCAGCCACAGCCTCTCCATTCTGCCCCCGCCCAGCCCATACTGCCTGGCCTGATGCAGAAGTGGCCGCTGCCAGAGGAGCCCTCCATGTCCGGCGCCCTGCACTCTGACGCCTGGGGAGAGAGAGGTCACACGCCAAGAAGTGGAAGCTGAAGGGAGGCAGGGATGGGGTCTGGAGGAAGGCGCAGGAGAGGAATCTGCATGGCCCCGGGACACTGCAGCCTTGGGGGCGGCTTGACCCCTGTGAGCAGAGCTGCTGTGAGGTGTGCAGGGGCGCGTGGACGGGGAAAGAAGGCAGGGCCTGTGGGAACAGGGTGGTGTCATCCAGCTGTGAGGGAAGGAAATCCTGCCCTCTCGATGCCATGAGCAGGGCTGGAGAACACAGTGCTGAGGGACAGAGGCCGGACAGGAAAGGCTCACACAGTGTGAGCTCACCCGCGTGCGAAATCTGAGACTGCCGAACTCAGAAGCGCAGGCAGAGGACGGGAGGGCCTGCGGGAGCTGCCGGCCACGGGGCCTGGAGCCACAGCCACCCCCGGGGAAGGGGATCCAACGCGCAGTAGCCTGACCACGGCCCAAAACGCGAACTTGAGACTTGCTGAGACAGCAGATCGCAGTGTCATCACCTAAAAAAAAAGAAAAAGAGAGATGCAGGGAGGGAGGGTCCCCGCAACAGCACGGGGTGGGGAGTGGGGAGATGCTGCTTAGCCCACCTGTGGCGACCCTCCCCCGTGGCCTGCTCAGGCGTGAGATCATCTAGCTGTTCACCTTTCATATGGACGACTCTAGAATCCTCTGTCATTCCTTGATAACAAAAGCAGACCTCGGATTTTCAGAGGGGCAAGCAAGCCCCCTGGGGACTCTTCCGTGGAGGCAAACAGACCCTGACGCAGTCACTGGTCCAGCTGGGCAGGACCAATCAGCTCCTGAGTCCAGGAACGCAGGCAAGCTCCCCATGGGCCGGGTGTGGAGTGTGAACCGCAGTGGCCGTTTCTCCAAGCCCCTTTCCAGTGCCGGGATCTGCACAGCCTCTCCCCTAACAGCTGGGTCACACGTGGGTTGGCCCATGGCGGGGTGCCATGTGCTTGAACGCCCTTCTTTCTGCCGGCCCGTGGCCTAGTCTGGGTGATGGATCACCTTGGCACGGGCCTCCAGTGTTTTCAATCTTCCAGAAAAGTTCGTTTCAGTTCTGTGAGCGGTTTGGTGGCAAGCATCCTGCAAGGGAGCTGGGAGGCCTGCGTTCCGATCCTGATGAGGCCAGAAGCAGCTCCAGCACTGGGTGGGCTCGCAGGGTGGGCTGAGCTGAGAGACCTCTGTCCCAGGGGTCCCAGAAGGAGCAGGCAGCCCGGGAGGATGATGCCGGCTAAGGGGTGGGGGGGTCAGCGTGTGCAGAACCAGAGGAGAGCCCCATGGACTCGGGCTGGTAAGGGGTGGGGGCCTGTCTTCTCTAGATTGTGAGGTGAGTGGGGGTCAGAGGGGAGTATGGCCTGTGACCTTGGGAGGAGGCATCCCACTCTTCCCCTGTGAAGATGAGCAGGCTCCGGGGGACGGGAAATCGCTGCAAGTGAGTATTTCGAAGGAAAAGGGAACATTTCCTCAGGCGGCAGGTGGAGAGACGATTGCAGCTAGGCCAGTTGCAGAAGATCTGCCCCCGGAGGACACAAGCTCCCTCGAGTCATGGAGAAAAAGACAAATTGCTGAAAAGAAAGTGGCAAAGACCATGAGGCTACAGCTCACAGGGGGAGAAAGGCCAAGGCACAGAAACATCCGGGAAGAGGCCAGATTTCACAGGCGCCAGGAGAAGTGGCCAGAGCAACCGTGCTGGGCCATGGGCTGGGCCAGAGCCCAGGCCAAGGTCAGTGCTCATGGGATCCCCCGAGCAGAGTTTGCAGCCCAGGACACACCAGCGGCAGCTTCCAGCCAAGCCCATCACTGACACACCGCGAGCTGGGTACACGACGTGTCGGGGGACACAGCCTAGACACCCCGCGGGGCTGGTGGCTGGGCAGAGCTCACAGCACAGGCTGCTCCCCGGAACGGACCAAAAACAGGGACCCACAGCAGGACATCCAGGCACCTGGGTGCCACAGTCCTGTGGGGACCAACACGAATGAGAGTCCATTCCCCATGATGCTGTGGCGTGGAGAGCACCCACATAAATGCATCGTAGGGCAGCTGATGAAAACCGAGGTTATACTCAGGAGATCATGCCCCGACATGTGTGTAGATGCTCCACAGAGAAGAAGCGAAGAAGCGGCCATTTATGGAGCCTCCACAGGGCAGGAGGGCCCCTGCAGGGCAAGAGGGCCCCAGAGGGAGCCCAGGGGTCACCTTAGATTTCATCCGTGCCCTCCTGCAGGGCCCTGGCGTTGCTGTGCACACATGTCTCTCTTAGCTGTGGTCACACCCTGGGGTGTGGCTCTGGGGCCTGGCTCTGAGCCTCTGCTTCTGACCTGGATGGTGGATCACCCCCCTTCCCCCATCCCAGCCCCTGGGGCAGCATCCAGGCCTTTCCACAGCCTCCTGAATGCACACTCTATAGGGCCTGTGTCCGAGGCTGGGGCTCAAAGCAACCGTGCACCCCTCCTGTGCGCCCTCTCTCGCTGTTTCATGGGACTGTCTCCCCGTGTATGGGCCCGCTGTGGCCCTGCGTGGGTGAGCAGCTCAGGCCCTTTAGGTCAAAGACTGCTGGTAGGGGGCTCAGGGGCTGACCCTCCCCCAAGACTTGTATCATCATCCTGGGTCCTGAGCTCAGGGCAGGAGACATTCCCCCTTAGCCCCACACAAGTCCACACCCCACGTCCGCACCCCACTTTCCTTTCCCCTCATTTCAGTTGGTTTTGCTAATCCCCGTGTGAGCCCTTGGCACTCTCTGGAAAGTCTCTCACCTGCCAGACAACATGGCCCGCTCCGGTGCAGACTTGGGCTCTCACAGGGGCCCCACGGGGAAGGCAGCACCCCCTGAGTCAGCGGGCCCCATCAACACAGCTGCTCACTCACTGGCCTTCTCACTTCCACCAAGCCACGCAGTAGTGGGGGAGAGCCCTCTCTGCAGGGACCCATTGGACCTGGCATTCCCATGCCTCCACTGCTATCCTCTAGAGGAGGCCAGGGCTGGGACCGGTGCCCAGGGCAACCCAGGGGCCTTCCTAGAAGAGGGGGCCCAGCCTGAGCAGCACAGGGACTTTTCAGAGGCCACTCCTCCCCTGAATGGGAGCGGGCAGGACATCCCAACACCCCTCCAGATGTGTTTCTCAGTCATCTCTCCCCTGTCCTCTCCACTTTCTTGGGGTGCCTCCCAGACACTAGGCTGTGACACCAAGATGGACAGACACAGCATAGGTTCTGGAGGGTCCCAGGTGGGTGCAGAACACAGACCTGCGACCTCCCCCCTGAGCTATGGGTCTGTCTAAGGAGGAGCCGTCCCACCTCCCCCTCCAGGTCAAGGTACTCCAGGGAGGACCACAGGGACTAAGTGGGCAAGAGGGCCTTGGGGGGGGGGGGCAGGAGTGCAGAGGCCATGGCTCCAGCTCCATGGCAAGCCCACTTTGCATAAGCTTGAGACAAAACCCAAACTACCTCAAGAAATCCTTTAATTAATGCACAGAAGGTAATCGGTGTTGGTGAGAATTGCTTTAACAGGAATAATCTAACCTTTAGCAAGGAATGATATTTTGTACATTGGTCAACATTCAAATGCCCTTGGACCTGTGGCCACCATCAACAGAAGAGAAAGGGTGAGAGGCCAATGAGCATCTCAGGGAGAGACAGGCCTTGGCGACTCACCATGCCCCCCGTCCTTGTCCTCACTAAGCAAGCTGATATGTCCTTGGGTATCCACGCGCCGTGGGCTGCGGAAACAGCACTTCTTTCCAGCATCTTCTATATGTGTAAAAGTCCTTTATTATGGTCTACTTGTGGATCCGGTGATATCACAACTGGGAGCATCAGCCAAAAGGAAAACTGGTGCGGTTACGGCCATTGACTGTCTAGACTTGCAAACCCCTCCATGTGGGCCGAGCAGGCCTGTCGCTGGGGACCCTCGGTCCAAGTGGGCGGCCCTGGCCCTGGCAGCCCTTTGGCCTGAAGAGTTCAGGTGGCCCCCAGCTGGTCTGGGTATGGGTCTGGGGTCTTTGAAAGGAAGGGAGAGCTGCAGGTGCCCCTTCCCCACAGTCTGTCCATCAGGCTCTCGGATAGGCTGTGCCAGCAGACGGACAGCACAGGTCTCCAGGGTTGCAGGGCCCACAGTCAGCTGAGGCTGGGGGTGGGGCTCCAGTTGTCTCTCAGCATCCCTAGGAGCTGCCCAGCGCAGTAGGGGCCCCAGCCAAGGACACCAGAAGGGGCTGGGACAGGCCAAGTCATAGGTGCCCATGCCCAGGGGGTCCTGGTCCATGTGGTCCTCCAGGGACCTGGCCACAGGGCCTGGTGCTGGGTGCCAGGACCTGGGCACAGAGGACAGTCCTGGGGTGCAGCTGCCATCCCCTTGGGAAAGGCCCTGTGTCCAGCAGCCTGGATCTTAGCTAGGGAAGCGCCCTTCACACAGGGTGGGGTACATGGGGCAGGGGCTCAGGGAAATGAGATGGGTTTCTTTGCGTCCATCCACATTGGTTGCCGTGGTGCCAGCTGTGGCTTTTGTCCAGGGCTCAGGTCTGTGAGTTTGGGTGGCAGCGAGGCCTGCTGCTCAGGAACACATCTTCAGAGCTCTGGCTGGAAACCCGAGACCGCAGCAGGTGTGGCTTGCCCTAGGCGAACCACCACACAGATCCTCAAGGCTCCACCACCACCCCCCAGAGGCTTCCGGACACTCTCTGAAAAGATCCAGGGAGACTTGTTGTCTGTCAGGCCTTGAGGGGGTGGGTGTTGTTGGCCTGTTCTCGTTTACAAAGCCAGGGAGACTCAGGGCAACAGCCGAGGGAAGGTCGGGTTTCCTCCCAAGTGCAGCTTGCTGGCCCGCCAGGCCTGTAAGAATGTGGCTCTGGTAGATGGCGGAGCCTCGGGTCAAGTTTCTCCCTGGAGATAGAAGCCCATTGTTGGCGGCTCTCCCACGGCGTTTCCCAGGGAGAGCCAAGGCGTCCGGGGGCCCAGGTTCCCCTAGCTCATCTGGGGGAGCCACGGGGGCCTCAGAAAGATGAGCCAATAGGGGCAGATCAGGTTTGTTTCAGGCCTGGGAATGCGGTTAAAGGACCCTTGGTGGCTTCTGAAGCAGAGCCAGGAGGAAGGGCTTTGACCCCCCTGCAGTCAGTGCTGCTCCTGGCGGCTAAAGCCCAGCTGGACAGAGGCCCCGAGAAAACCCAGACACCCTCCACAGGGACGTCAGACGAGGAGTCCACCCCTCACAAGCACAGAAGGGCACAGGCCAGGATGTACGGTCTCTGCCAGTGCTGACCAAGAGGCAGGTATTTTTAAAAATCATGATCACGGTCCTGAGTGTTCAGACAAGTGGCATGAAATACCTCTCCCTGCCATGCCACCATCACCACTGTCTACACCTCAAACCTTCCCATCATCCCCAGCAGAAACTATATGCCCATCCAACTCCAGCTCCCCACCTCTGGTCCCTGGGACTTTCTAATCTTTCTCTGTGTCTACATATTTAGCCACTCTAGGGACCTCGTATGAGTGCAATCATATAATCTCTGTACTTCTGTGTCTGGCTTAGTCACTGATTATGACGTCCTCCGGGTCCATCCATGCTGTGGCAGGTACAGAATTTCCTGAGTCATTATGTCTGGGTCATCTCCCACTGTGTGGATGAAACGTCTCCTGCCATGTGGACGGACCGTGTCTCCCATTGGGTGGACAGGCCACATCTCCTACCGTGCGGACTGACCATGTCTCCCACTGCATGGAAGGACCACATCTCCCACCACGTGGAAGGACCACAACTCCACCATGTGGACAGACCATGTCTCCCACTGCGTGGACAGACCACATCTTCCATGAGGTGGACAGGCCACATCTCCCACTGTGTGGACTGACCAAGTTTCCCACTGCATGGAAGGACCTCGTCTCCCACCATGTAGACAGACCACACCTCCCACCCTGTGGACGGACCAGGTCTTCTTTATCTCCTCACCCACCATGGACACCAGGCAGCCTCCACCCGCCGGCTGTTGTGAGTAATGCTGCTCTGAGTTTGGGCGGGCAAATACCTGCTTTCAATTCTTTTGGGCAGATACCCTTAGTAGAATCGCTGGGCCACACGCCGAGGCCACACTTTCCCTTTGGAGAGCTACAGAACTTCTTTCTACAGGCTTCCCCACAGGACAAATACAGCCCCCCAGGTGCCCACCAGCCCCTGCTGGCCTGTTTGCTTGATTCCAGCCTCGCGGGCATGAGGCTAGCACTTCCCCGATGATCATCAACGCCGAGTGTCTTGTCACGCACGTCTCACGTGCTCTGGGCCATTCGAGTCTCTTTTCTGGAGAAGTATGTATTCCAGTCCTGCGAAGTGGCAGATTTTTTCCGACTCAGAAAGTTCTGACCGACCTAGAGCCGTTGTGGACACTGCCCATACCCACAGTGGTGAGGCTATCTCCAACCCTTAGGGCCACTTTCTAGAATTTGGCTAGGGACCAGTGGGGTGAGGGAAGAGTTGATCCCCTCCCTGGGGCCCTGGTGACCCCCCCAGGCCATGTTTCCAGTACCCTTAAGGTCCCCCGGCTTCTCAGTGAGCATGGCGGCAGCTGCGAGAACCCGCGGGCAGCCCGTTCTCACGGTTTGGGTTACAGCCCGAGCGGCCCTGGGGTGGGATTAATTGGATGGGTCAGAATTACCCTTCTCTGCTTCTCCTCTTTACCTTGCTCTCTGGCAAGCACCCACTTCAGAAACATCAAGGACCCCTGCTCCACCCCTCCTGGGACCAGGGCCTTCTCACAACTACAACGCCAATTAATTTGTCTCATTTACATGAAAATGTGCAGAAGATGTCTTTTTACATAATTAACTATATTTTGCAAGTCATTAAAATTCTGCAGCCCTGCCCACAATAGCAACCTATTCAACATCAGAGATAAATGCCGTCTCTGGGGAGGGGTAGCCCAAGGGGAAGGGCTGGGAAGAGCAGGCTCCTGATGCAAATTCATGAATGGGGGCAGGGCTGCCCTCCAGTGGAGGGGGGCGGGTTCCCATGTTGGGGGGTGGGTGTAGGCTGCTGTAGAGGCCACGTTCCCCCCACAGGTCTGGGCGTGGGCCCCCTGCTGGGGCACCCCCTCCCTCCCAGGCCTTCTAGAACCATCCCTGTGCCCAGTCCGGAGGATAGAGCCCAGGGTCTCAACACTGAGCAGGGGAGCTGACTGCCTCTCTCCTGCCCTCCACCCTCATCCCTCCCTCCGGGGGGAGGTCCAACCTAAGAGAACCCCCTCCGTGATTCCAAAGAGAGGCTGCCTTGGCCACAGGGAAAGTGCCTGGCTTCTGCTGAAATGGGCCTGCAGGCTCTGGGGACTCCCCAGGGTCGGAAGAGGGTGATGCCTTGGGGCTGGAAGTGGGGGACTCACCAGGGCCAGAAGGGGGGCTCCCTGGGACTTCACCTCTGTGGCCCCAGTTTCCTCCTCCATAGACCAGGCTTCCGTGTCCTTCCTCCTGGTGGCTTTGCCACCTTTAAACGGGGTCACACACTCTCAGTGTTCAGCCCACGCCCCACGGTAGCTCCCAGTGCCCACGAGGTCCTGGGTAACAACCCTCCCATCCAGCCACGATCCCACTGCCCCCAAACCAGAGTGTAGACCCTACGTGGCAGATCCTTCTGTTCCTTCTGCTGCCCTGTGGGCCTCACCCTGGCCCAGTCCAAGCTGGGCACACTCTGTGCCCCAGGTTGCTGCAGAGGACAGGACAGGAGACAGCCAGACCTCCTGCACAGCCCAGCTCCAGGGAGGACACCATCAGTGACTCATACCCATCAGGTAGCAGGAGCTGCTGACAGGACAGGGCAGGCAGAGGGCAACGCAGGGTGGCGGTCAACGCGGTCAAGAGAAGGGCAAGACACACGTGGTCTGAGTCTGCACAGAGAGACAAGTCAGGGCCAGGGACAGAGGTGGGAACCACCCACTCAGGTAGAGGGACGCTGAGCAAAGGGGGGGGTGTCTCACCCAGCCATCCAGGTAGGTGGGACCTGGGTAGGTGGGAGGGGCAGAGAAAGCCAGAGGGAGACCTCCTCCCTCTCCCACTCTCCCTGGAGCTGAGCTGCAGTGACCCAGTACTGTGTATTCCTAGGGTCTGAGCAGCCCCCAGCCTCAGTGACTGGGCCCTGACCCTTCACACGCAGCACCCTGTAGATGTTGGGAGCATCTCCTGCTCACCCTTGGGGTGAGGTGGAGCCTATAAGGCAAGGCCCATGGGGCACCAAGGAGGGACTCTGTTCCCCAGAGGAGGGGGCACAGCTGTGGGGTCAGAGCAGAAGGTGCAGATGCTGGCCCTTGACCCTGAGCACTTTTTCCAGATAAACTGCTGAGGCCCCACCCAGGGAAGTTCATGAGGAGCGCACCTGGGGGACTCGGGGGTCCTGCCACAAACGGGCCCCTCCGGCCTTCACCCCAGAAAGCTGTGTCACTGGGCACTATAATTAACTTGATGAAATTGTCCTGCCCCAGAGGGAGGCTTTCTCAGCCCAGGAAAAAAAAAAAACAAGAATTGAAACTCAGCCCGGAGACAGTAAATATGAAAAAGAACGTTCAGCTTCACACAGAATTAGAGAGACTTGAGTCTGGTGGCAATGCACCACTTGACGCTCCTGGCACTGGGGCAAGCTGGGCAATGCCAGCCCGAGGCCCTGAGAACGGCCCCTCACACATGCCATGCACGGGTCTGTGGGTGTGGCCACATCCTAACGGCTTGGCCGCTGCCCAAAATCGCCAGTGCATGTGCCCTTTGACCCAGAAACACGGCCACCAAAGCCTCTCAGGCAGAAGAAGGCTGAGGGGTTGGCATTTCCTGCATTTAAGCGGTGTTTTTCTGAGGCCAACATTGTCCTGGAAATGTTCTCCAGAGGATCTGGTTTATAAATGATGACCTATTACGTGCAGATCTCAGACCAGCGAGTGTGAGCGTGCAAGACCTGCCTGGCACAGAGCATGTAAGACAGACAATGAGACCCCATACGACAGATTTCGAAAACCTCTAGAAGTCTAGACATAGAGCAGCACAGTACCACAGCAGTGTACCTGCTGAAAATCCATATCTCTCTGAAAGACACATGGATCGGGTGGTAGCGATGGGCTCTGCGGGGCTAGACTAAAGCCGTGGGCTGAGGGGGTCGCTCTGGGGGTCCGCATGCATTGTTCCTGCTTTTAGTCCCTTCCTTCCTTCTCTCTTTCCTTCCTTCCTTCATTCCCTCTTTCCTTCCTCCTTCCTTACCCCCTTTCCTCCTTCCAACCTTCCTTCCTTCTTTCTCCCTTTCCTTCCATGTGCTCACACCACTTTTATTAAATAAGAACCCAAGCTGAGCCAACAAGGGGACCCTTCCTGGGGAGGTAGGCCCAGGCCCGGCCTTAGCTCCCTCCCCAGCCTTCCTAGAGTCCTGGCTCCGAATATGTCAAGAGGCACTTGGTGTCCATGCGGGCACTGATGTGGTCCCTGGCTGGGCCCAGAGTGCAGCCTCCCATGGACCCAATTTATCCTCCTTCCATCAGACTGCAGCTTCCCATGGACCTGTTCAATCATTCTCATTCCATCAGACTGCGGCATCCCATTTGCCAGTTCCATCGTCCTCGTTCCATCAGACTGCAACATCCCATGGGCCGGTTCCATCATCTTTGTTCCATCAGACCACAGCAGCCCATGGGCCGGTTCCATCGTCCTCGTTCCATCAGCCTGCGGCATCCCATGGGCCAGTTTCATTGTCCTCGTTCCATCAGAGCATGGCATCCCATGGACAGGTTCCATCAGACTATGGCCTCCCATGGGCCGGTTCCATCATCCTTATTCCATCAGAGTGCAGAATCCCATGGACCCGTTCCATTGTCCTTGTTCCATTAGACTACAGCATCCCATGGGCTGATTCCATTGTCCTCCTTCCATCAGAGTGCAGCATCCCATGGACAGGTTCCATCATCCTTGTTCCATCAGACTGCGGCATCCCATGGACTTGTTCCATCACCCTCATTTCATCAGACTGCGGCATCCCATGGAAAGTTTCCATCATCCTCGTTCCATCAGATCGTGGCAGCCCATGGATCAGTTCCATCATCCTCATTCCATCAGAGCACAGCATCCCATGGACCAGTTCCATTGTCCTTGTTCCATCAGACCGCGGCATCTCATGAACCGGTTCCATTGTCCTTGTTCCATCAGACCGCGGCATCTCATGAACTGGTTCCATTGTCCTTGTTCCATCAGAGTGCAGCATTCCATGGACCCGTTCCATTGTCCTTGTTCCATTAGACTGCAGCATCCCATGGGCTGATTCCATCATCCTCCTTCCATCAGAGTGCAGCATCCCATGGACCAGTTCCATCGTCCTAGTTCCATCAGAACGCAGCATTCCATGGACCCGTTCCATCATCCTTGTTCCATTAGACTGCAGCATCCCATGGGCTGATTCCAACATCCTCCTTCCATTAGAATGTAGCATTCCATGGACCCGTTCCATTGTCCTTGTTCCATTATACCACGGAATCCCATGGGCTGGTTCCATCGTCCTTGTTCCTTCAGAGTGCAGCATCTCATGGACCGGTTCCATCGCCCTCCTTCCATCAGAGCATAGCACCCCATGGACCCGTTCCATCGTCCTTGTTCCATCAGAACACAGCATCTCATGGACTAGTTCCAGTGTCCTTGCCCCATCAGAGTGCAGCACCTCATGGACCGGTTCCAGGTAAGGCCAATCTTTGTTCTCCTAGAGGAGACAATGGCCTGCTTTTCTGAAGCTTCATGCATATCCTTACCTCCTGCTCTGGTGTAGTTCTAATTACTGGCACTTCCATTCATTACTGGTTCAAGTCATAAGCCTGAGGCAGTTGGAAGTGACCAGTTACTTCTTGGTAACTGTGGTCCAGGGTGACAAGGGTGGGCCACAGACCAGCTGAGAGCATAGACACACAGATTTGACCAGGTTCTCTCAGGCCGTGGAGCACTTTCAGAAGTCGTGTTTTGTTCTGGTGTCTGCCAAAAAAATTCGTCGTAGAAGGACATCATGGTGAGAGTCTGTAAACTGGGTTCCTTCCTATCAAGTGGCATGCTCGGAGTGTGTGGGTCTGGCTCTCCTGGCTCGTCCTCAGGCCCTCCAGCCACAGGGAGGCCGCCAGGCCTTCCCCAGAGGTTGGCATGGGTGGTTAGGGTGCTCACTCCCACCTGCCCTCAAGACACTTGCAGTAAAGGGTGCCCCCTAACAGTAAACCAAGTGAGGGCACCTCGCAGAAACCACAGTGGTAGGAACCACTTAAATCACTTGCCCTCGTCACAGATGGAGAATAGATGTGGACCCTGCCGAGGTGAGGGTGGAACCCGGGATCAGGTAACCCTGCAGGGGAGGGGTTGAATCCTGGGGCAGGGGGAGAAGCTGGCCTAGCTGACTGAAGGAGATACAATTCAGTGAGATAAAAACAGATCCACACACAAGGGGGGCTCCCGACAGCACCCCAGTCCACTCTCGCAGTTTCCAGCCCAGTCGGCCTGTTCTGCCTTCAGTGCAGCCCCCACACTCCTGGCCTGGGGTGGCCCCTCACTGAGGGAGAAGAGAATTTGTGAATTGGCAACAGCTCAAGGTTTAGTAACAGCCCCAGTAGGGCTGTTGTGAAGCCGAGAAACCACTGCTGTGCTCGACAGGGACCTACGGAGATGCGGGGCTCTGCGGAGACTGCCCTGGGAGCTGCAGGGAAAGGGTCCACGGGTAGGCAGGGAAGGGGTGTTGGGGAGAGCAGGGCTGCCTTCCTTCTGCTCCTGCTCCCTCACCAGCCAGTCTCTGGGCTCAGGCTACCTGACACCTGCTTGACAGGGACCTCCAGGAGCCACAGCGGGAGACTTCCACTGTTTGATTGTAGCAGCATCCAGAGCGAGAGCCGTCATAACCCGCAAACACGTGAAGACTGCACGTCTGTGTGAGACCAGATCTTCATAGGCCTCCATTCAGAAGCTCTGCGGCAAGAGCAGGATGCCGAAGCAGACACAGAAAGTCCTCTGGGCAAAGCCACGCAGTACCGAGACCTGCAAAACAGAAGAAAGTTAAAGCCACGTTTTTCCTTTTCTTTTTTCTTTTTGGAAAACATAGTTATTTTTCATCAAAAGTATATGATTTGTGATGACATGGGTGAGTTCATTAACAGTTCATTTTTTATAAATTAACAAATAAATATTTACATGATTCCCCCAATGGTCCTTTCTAACGCCAGGCACAGATCTGCACACATGAAAGGCCCTGATGCGGTCTGCAGTCAGCTGAGCACTGTTCTGGGAACTGCTGACCTGAAACCAAGAACCACAGGCCTCCAAGCCAACAGATAACTGCATCTTTCCCACAGGCTGCTCGGGCATGTCTCACCACGGGAGTGGAACCATCCCCCACCATGAGCACCACCAGCATACCCTCTTCCCCGTAACCGGGGCACTGGTAACCTACAACCTTCAGTGTTCATCCCCTCTTGTCAGGACCCCTTCAAAAAGAAAATGGACAGGGGTGCCTGGGTGGCTCAGTGGGTTAAAGCCTCTGCCTTCCGCTCAGGTCATGATCCCAGGGTCCTGGGATCGAGCCCCGCATTGAGTTCTCTGCTCCGCAGGGAGCCTGCTTCCTCCCCTCTCTCTCTCTGCCTGCCTCTCTGCCTACTTGTGATCTCTCTCTCTGTCAAATAAATAAAATCTTAAAAAAAAAAAAAAGAGAGAAAGAAAGAAAATGGACTTACTCATTTTTAAAGAGACACATCATTATTACAAAAAATACCCAAAAGTCACAGGAAAAGTCAAAGCCTAACCCAGTGGCACCACCACCATTTTGATGGAGTCTTCGACCTTGTATTTGGGTAGTTTTTGTTTGTGGGCGCCCTTCATTACGACCCCTCAGTTAAGGCCCAGCTCAATGATCTCAGAAGGGCCTTGGGTCACCTGTTACCATGGATGAGGTCTTGCTCCCATCCTCTCTCTCCCTTCTCCATCAAAGGCCTAAGGACCCCAGCATTTCAAAACAATGTCTATTCTTCCCTCTGGCGTTTTCTGAGGATGACCTCATTTGCAGTCACCTCTGCAGAGAACCGGCCAGTGTTCTGCTGAGAAGGTGGCAACCCTGCCTGTGGTCATCCCTGTCTGCATTGGCCTGGCCCTCCCTGACCTGACCCTCCTGACCTGACCTCACTGACCTGACCCTCCCCAACCTGACCCTTCCTGACCTGGCCCTTACCACACTGGCCTCACTGCACACATCAGAGAGCATCTAGCCCCGGGCTCTCACCTTTGAAACAGCATCCCAGTCTCACCAACCCTTAATCAGCCCAAGGCCATTCTCCCTCCCGCTGACCTTGGGAGTTCCTGGTGAGCTGCCAATGGCCCTGACCCTCTTCTGGGGCACACGGTGTAGGTAAGTGTTAGCCGTAACAGAATAGCACATACTGAGGGGCTTAGAGCAGCCAAACTTAGGTTTTGCACAGTTCAGGGTCTAGAAGCCTGAGACCAGGAGTCCACAGACCTGGTTCCCTCTGCGGCTGTGAGGGAGAATCCCCTCCAGGCTCTCCCGGCTTCTGGTTACCACTGACAATCCCTAGTGTTCCTAGGCTTGTTGGGGCACCATCCCATCTCCGCCCTGTGTTCCCACAGCGCTCTCCCTGTGTGTGTCTGCCTCTGTCTTCTCTTGTAAAGATGTCAGTGGTCAGATTAGGGCCCACCCCATGGCCTCCTCCTAACTGAACTAATTAGCTCTGCTGAGACCCCATTTCCAAATAAGGTCACATTCTGAAGTTCTGGGTAGATGCACATTTAGGGGATACTGTTCAACCCATTATAAGAAGGGATGGCAGCATCAGGAAGTGAGCCTCTGCCCTTCCCACCCCACCCCTGCCCAGCCAGCCCCACCCCACACTCCCTCATCCACTCCCCAAGAGCAGAGCAGGAACATGGATAGCACAGGACAAAGGAATAGGGACCTGTGTGGCTTCAGGAGGGAGGCCTCCTTCTCACGCCCCCAAGCTCCAGGCCTTCAGGGGAGGATCTGTGAGCCATGGCTCTGATGCTGGTGGTTTTGTGCAGCAGACTTGGGCTCTCTGCTCTCCAAGACCCCACTTTGCCTACAACAGGGCTCCCATTTTGGCCAGTGGGGGTGGAGGAGGGGTAAGAAAGAATCAGAAGCCTGATTCTGGCTACAAACTTGGGTCATATCCTTCGTCGAGCACGGACCTGTTAGCTAGGAAGGCCAGCCTGCCTCGTACCCATGCAGGGGAAAGGGGATGACCTGCTGTGGGAAGTCCAGTCGTCAGATTCCAATAGCCGTCAGGAAGCTAATGAGAAAGTTCTAGGCTAGTTGCTGATACTCTCTGCCTTTCAGCACTGTGGGGCGACCCAGAGAAAAGGTCCCCAAGTATGCCTGGGGCAGCCCTGTCCTAGGACCTGGAATGGCTCAGTCTTCTGCCCAGCCTGTCCCAGGCTGTGGTCCGGAACCGCAGGGCCACACTGGTCACAGGAGAAGGAATGTGGTGCCGGGAGGCCTCTTCCCAAGCCCCAAGGGTCCTTCACAGCATGGCAAAGACCCCTAGCCTTCTGGACAATGCTCCGGAGTGCTCAGGCCCTGGGTCCTCACTGCTCAGCGAGCCCCCCACTTTCCCTGAGCCTGGGTCCAGTTCCTGTGGCCGCTTGCAAACAACGTTCTTGTTCCCAGCATCGGGGTTGGGTGGAAACAGCTTTCTCTCCTGCATCCCCACAGCTGACCCTATTCCACCCAGGCCCCTCTTGGGCCAGTGCAGGCAGAGCACTAGGCTCCTCCCCCGCACGCCTGCAGGGGGAGCCACTCACTCCTCTGCGCCTCTGGGTTCAGTGTGACAAACCAGCCAGGGACTGAAAGATACCTTCCAATGAGACAGGTCTCAGCAGGAGTGACAAGCGCTCTATAGATTGTGTAGATTGCCTTGTCTCCTGAGCCAAGAGGAAACCCCCTCCTTTAATCCAGAGAGGAATGTGCCCGAGAGAGTCAGCTTTGTGCTGTTTTTGGTTTTTTGTTTTTTGTTTTCATCTGAGTGCAACTTCGTCAGAGGCCATCAGCGTTTTTAAAACAAAAGAATTATTGGACAGCGGGATCCTCCCAGACTGACTGGAAGGACCTCAGCAGAAAGTAGAGACTGTAGCTCGCTCTCCTCCTGAAACTTTATGTTTTGAGTCATGGCAGTCCTTTCCCAACACCGTACTAGGAGTCAATTTCAGACGAGCTAAAGACAAATATGAAAGGAAAAGCCATAAATGTTTCTGGAAACGTTTTAGAGAAACAAATTGGAGAATACTTTAATAATGCAGGTATAGCAAAGATTTTTCTGATAAAACCAAACAACTGAAAAGTACAAACCACAAAGGAAAGGATTACTATGCTCAACTATATTCAAGTAAGAACTGATTTTCCACTTCCAGGGAGGACAGGCTATTTTTCTTAGACTAATCATTCTGCTGAAAATAATTAGAAAATCTGCACAACATGCCAGAAATCAATGACATGAAGGAATTGAAGAGAATTCCTGAACGGCAAGAAGCTAGGGATCAACATTCCAGAGGAAAGGGATGTTCGGAAAGATGTCCCCAGTTATCCATGCCTCCATCCCCCAGGACACCCAAATAGAGCCAAAAAGAATCTAAGCAGTAGATTCTAACAAGTAATTTAAATAGGATCAGAGGGACCAAAGTTGTTATCCATCCCCATGAAGGACAGCAGGGCAGAGAGAGGTAAGCAACCCAGGGCATCAGCAAGGACACTTGAGAAGTATGAGTGCACCAGAAAGAAATAGATCAACCTTTCAAAGAAGAAAGCCCACCCCAGTCAACAATTCAGACTGGAGTAGGAAAACCTACCAGAAGTAAACTCAAAGGCTTGCCTCAATGAAAGCAAACCTGTCTGTAAAAAGTTAGAACCATCCAGAACTTAAATTAAACATCAATTTTTAAAACACACTGTCCAGCATTTGATTAGAAATCACCAGACATATCAAAAGACAAGATCATTTGACAGCAAACCAACCGAAAAATACAAACAATACAAGGAGAACAATAGACAGTTTAATACTGGATTTGACAAAATTTTAAAATAACTGTGATTAACATATTCAAGACAATGGATGATAAGATGGACACTTTCACCAAAGAATTTGGATGTATTTTAAAAGAATCAAATGGAAATTCTAGAACTGAAATGTGCAGTGAATGAAAAGAAATAACTAGATGGGTTTAATAGGCAGTGAGACACTAAGAGGATTAGTAAGCTGCGGGAGATGGGGAGAAAATACCTGGATAGAGGAGGCGACATTTTTTAAAAGTATAAGAGAAGAAGAGGGCATGGAGGAGGGTCTAATATGCATGAATTTAGAACTCCTGAGAAAAGACAGGGAGAATGTGTGAAAGCAATGTTTGAGGAGAAAGGTCAAGAATTTTTCAAATTGCTGAAAGAATTTAAATGACAGAACCAGGAAGTATTGCAAAGCATGATAAATACAAAGGAAAACACATCTAGGCACACACTACACCAGAACCACTGAAAAGGCAAGAAAAAGCCTTAAACTCAGCCAGAGAATAGAGATTACCTTTAGAACACCAACAGGACTGCCAGTCGGTTATAACAGAACCAGCAGGTGCCAGAAGACAAGGCCACAATGTCAGGACTCCCTCAGTGCCCTGGGGAGAAAAACAAAAACAAAAAACTGCTCACCTATAATTCCACAGAGCAAAACACACCCTCTGAAAATAAAAATGAGAAAAGACATTTCAGAAAAAAACTGATAGATTTCAGTGCTCTAATCATAGACTGAAGGAAATTCTAAGGGATATTAAAGATAAGAAATGCTTAAAGAAAGAAATTGCAATGAAAAGTAAAATATGCAAATAAATCAAAATTAAAATCACCTACAGGAAACAAAAATAGTAATATCATGTGAACTATGAAAAGATACCTACAGGTAAACATGTCTAAACTATAGCAAACAAATTGAGATGAGAATAAGTTGAATTAAACTTTGAAGGTCCTTACATTGACTAAGAAGAAAAACCACTGATTTATATCAGATTTCAATATCAATTTTAAGATAATCCTTGGGGGAAAAAAAATTTTTTTTTTAAAGTAGAACAGGGGCACCTGGGTGGCTCAGTGGGTTAAGCCTCTGCCTTCAGCTCAGGTCATGATCTCAGGGTCCTGGGATTGAGCCCTGAATCAGCCTCTCTGCTCAGCGGGAAGCCTGCTTCTCCCTCTCTCTCTCTCTCTGTCTGCTTCTCTGTCTACTTGTGATCTCTCCCTCGGTCAAATAAACAAATAAAATCTTAAAAAAAAAAAAATTTAAAAAGTAGAACAAATTAAGAGGGGGGAAAATGGAAAGAAAATTAACCCTAGAGATAGCAATAAAAAAGAAAACGGAAATTCAAATTTGTATCCATCTAATAAAACTGCCTTAAAAGACATAGAAAAATGTATATGAATATATATGTATGTATGTAAATCTTTTAGATGTACATACACACATTGTGTGTTATATAGATATTATACAGACATTCATGTGTTTTTGTACAAATTAACAGATAAAAGAGGAAAATCAAGATCATCTTGATAAACACAGAAAAGGATTTGTCAGAATTCATCATCCATTCCCTTCAACATTCCCCAAATGCTCATAAACAAGTTCAACAGGTTACAGGACACAAAGTTAACATAAGAAACCAGTTGTGTTTTCATACACTACCAATAACCAGTTCAAAGTGAATTTTTAAAATTCCATTTTTCATTGCATCAAAAACAATTATATACTTAGGAATATATCTTAACAAAAGAAGTGCAAGACTTGTACTCTGAAAACCACAACACCATTGTAAAAAATCTAAAGAAGACCTAATAATGGAAAGACATCCCATGTTCATGGATTATTAAAATGGTGGTACTCCTCAAATGATATCCAGATTCAATTTGATCTTTAGCAAAATCCCAACTGTATTTTTTAATTGACAAGCCAGTCCTGAAATTCATATAGAAATGCAAGCGACTAATAATAGTCAAAACAATTTTGAAAAAAAAGAACAAAGAGGACTCGCACTTTCAGTTTCAAAAATTACAAAGCAATAGTAATCAAGACAATGATAACAGTGTACGGATAGACATAAATAAATGGAGTATAATTGAAATCTGGAATTAAATCCTTAAGTGTGTGGTCAGTTGCTTTAAAAAAAATAGACGTTGGGACAGCTGGAAATTCCCTTCGCAAAGAACAAAGTAGGACCATTAATATCAACACAAAAATTAACTCAAAATGGATAATACACCTAAATGCATGAGCTAAAGCTATAAACATTAATAGAAAACACCAGGGTAAATTTTCTTGATTTTAGGTTAAGAAATGTATCCTTAACTATGATATTAAAAGCACAAACAAAGAAGGAAAAGAATAGATACATTGCATGCCATCACAATTAAAAACTTCTGTGTAGTGCATGATATCATCAAGAAACTGAAGACTCCCAAAATGGGAGAAGATATTTGCAAATCGTACATCTAATGAGGGCCTTACATCAAGAATATAAGAACTCTTACCACTCAACAATTAAGAGAAAAGATACCCAATTTAAAAATGCGCAAAGGTCTGTATAGACATTTCTCCAAAGAGGACGTACAAAGGGCCAACAAGCAAATGAAAAGGTTCTCAACACCATTAGTCATTAGAGAAACACAGATCAAAACCTCAAGGAGATGCCACTTTCTATCCACTAGCAGGGCTAACGTTTTCTTTAAAAAAAAAAAAAAATAATAATATGACAGGTGTTGAGAAGGATGTGAAAAGTGAAGCCCTCAGACCCAGCTGGTGGGATTAGAAAAGTGGCCAACCACTTAGGAAAACAGTTCAGCACTTGCTCGAAGTGTGAAATAAAAGTAGCCCTGGGTCTCAGGGATCCCACTCCTTGGTGCACATCAAAGAGGAATGGAAACATGTCCCCACAGGAGCTGTGCACAGATTCTCGTGGCCCCTCACCCCTAGGAGCCAAAGGGTGAAAATAGAAAAGCCCATCAGTGGGTGAACGAATAAACCAAATGTGGTACATTCATTGCACTGAAGATCATGCGATCACAAAAAGGCTTGAAGTTCGGATACACGGTACAACACAAGTAAGCCTTAAAAACTTTACAGTACGTGAAAGAAGCCAGACAAAAAAGACCACATACTGTAGCCTCTGTTTATGTGAAGAATACAGAATAATTAAATCTACAGAGACAGAACGTGCTTACAGCTGTGGGGACTGGAGGGGGTGGGGTAGGGAGGGACTGCTGGTAAGGACAAGCTCCTCCTAGGGCAGGAAGGGCTCCAGGACTCATTAACCACAGCGACGGTCACACAACTCTGTGTCAGCACCCAACACCTGGGAATCGTATACTTCAAAACAGTGCATTTTATGGACATCAATATGGCTGTTATTAAATAAAAGGTATTGTCAGGACATTTCTTTAACTCACTTAAACATCGGAGTGTTTGGGGTTTTGGTTTTTTTGTTGTTTTTGTTTTTGTTTTTATTGGTAAAAAAAAAAGTTACCATTTGTAAAATAGTGTATTATCTGAATCACGAAAATATTTGCTGGTTATAAAAAGCAAATGTGACCGTGTGTTAAATAGGCTTTGAAAAAAATATTTAAATGGTAAGTGGTATAGAATTATTCATTTAAAAAAAGACAAAAACAAAAACAAACAAACAAAAAAAAAGCCTAGCTCTGGACGAAAGGTCTGAAAGAATGGCTTTCTGACTCTGGCCAACTGCAGCACCAGACAGTGGTCCCTGGCAGAGGTCCAGCAGGTGCCACAGCT
This sequence comes from Neogale vison, assembly GCF_020171115.1. Classification (NCBI taxonomy): domain Eukaryota; kingdom Metazoa; phylum Chordata; class Mammalia; order Carnivora; family Mustelidae; genus Neogale; species Neogale vison. The sequence continues at coordinate 46,584,901 of NC_058093.1, forward strand.
CCAGGACTTGAACGCAGGACAGGGGGACCCGAACAGCACCCAGCAAACCCCATGGGCTGAGGATGCAGCAGCAGCCCGGGGACTGGGGAGACGGAGCGCAGGAGGTAGGGAGTGTCACAGGACAGGAGGAGCTTCTCCACACCGCTGTTTTGGCACGCGTGGGGTTGAACTGGATAACCCTGAGCATCCCCTGCGTCCTTTAAGGTCCTGTACCACTCACAACAGTTGAGGACTCTCTCCACTGTGGCCACGGTCGCCTCCCTGCCTGGCTACATGGTGCTCAGACTGCCCTGGGACCCCCTGCTCTCTGCCACTCTCCAGCATGGAGGCCAGGTGAAGGAGCCGTTCACCATGGTGGGGGGAGGGTAAGGATGGGCTCAGCAGCCCTTCTGCCACCCTGAGTCAGTGTCCCAGATCATCTGGGTAAGTGGAAACCCCCTCTGACTCAGTTAGGACATGGAAGGCGCCTTCCTGCAGCTCGAGAAAGGTGTGGGCTTGCACAGACCCGCTTGCTTTCCCCATAAGACTTTTCTTTCTGCTGGGCTGTCTGGATTCCTGGAGGCGTGCCCATCCCCTCCCTGCTGCAGCCACCCAGCTCCATGAGTCCCCAGCTTTACAAAGCCTCCTGCATGAGCTATCCCAGTCATCCTGGCGGTGGGCTGCTGGGGGAGCCACCGAGGCTGGGATCTCACAAGCAGAAAGCCTCACAAAGCTCCTCTCAGTGGAGCCCTTTCTGGGGCACACTGTCTCAAAGCCACAGCAATCCTCCCCTATCCTCAACCGCCACTGCTTTGTGTAGACACGCCTCCAGAGAACGCCCAGTGATGGGGTCCCAGGGGATGGCCCCACGGGTCTCTAAAGCTGGATGTTGGCCACAGATACCCTTAATGTGGCAGATTTAGTATGTGGATGTTTGTATTGTGAATGAGGAATGGGGTGGAGGTAGGAGCATTTGCCCCAGAAATTCCACATCTAAGAATCCCTCCAACAGACAGACTTTCCCAGATGCTGAAGGAAGCACAACCCAAATGTTTACTGTAACAGTGTCAGTAATCGTGAAAAAGATGGGCACAGCCCCAGCCCAATGGGAAAACCTCCGAAGGCCGTCGCTAAGCGAAAGCAGCAGCCATTGGCCACTCACACACACACGCACACGCATACCTGCTTAGGAGGCTGCCCGGGGGGGCAAGTGGGGGGCTAACACGTGCTCCTCACTGTGTGATGAATGTGTGTGCCCAAGAGCTGGGACCAGCATGTGCAGGGGCCCCAAGGCGAGGTCACCACCAGTCATGCCCAAAGTAGCAGCGGCAGGTGCAGCCCCTTCCTGAAGCCACCACGACATCCGTTGTAACTCAGGGTCAGGACAGCCACAGAGGCAGCGTTCTCAGGCTCAATGTCCAGGCTCCCACCACACTCGCACTGCCCCTGAGGCCTGCGTCCATGTGACCACACACACCCAGGGGGGGCAAACATCAGCTGGTGACCTGGGCACCGCCTGGGGGAAAATGGGCAAACGGCAGCAAGGGTCAAGCTAGAAGCAAGGACGCTGCATCGCCTAGTGCATCCTCAGAAATCTGGTAGGGCCCCTGCCCCATGCTCCTGGGGAGCTGTCATCAGCCAGAAGGGACTTCACCAGGGAGGTGTCCATTTGCATTTAGAATCAGTTGGGTGGCCTTGCGGCACGGCCGACCCTTGTCTGGGGGGCATGGCGGGTTGGGCACAGGATGGAGTGGCCAGGCCAAATCCCAGCCTCCAATTTTTATATACATACAGGTCTGTGAGGCCATTACCCAGATCACTTTCACGTGTGTAAATTCAAGCAGGCTGCTTGGGTTCTCAGAGCCCAGGGCTCTCCACCAGTGAGGTGGGCAGCTGCGAGCTCCCTCGACAAGTTTCCCCAAAGGGCAAAGAGAGCAGGACTCCAGTTAAAGACAGGTCATGGCCAGAGCTGCGGGAGGGGTTTTAAATAGAACAGAGAAGAGGGAGGGACCTTCTCAGACCCCAACCTGGGGACTCACGGGGAGAACAGGGCTGCGAAGAGCCCGGGAAGGCTCCAGCCAGGAGTGCATGGACCCTCCCACCACCCCAAAGACACGTCCTTCAGCACCCCCAGCAGCGCCCATGCCCGTCCGCCATGCCGCACGGGCCGAGGGGGCTCAGAAGCAGCCGAGGGCTTGGTCCCCCCTGGACCCCCAACGGGATCCCAGGACAGCAGGGGACTGGGCAGGTGCCTCAGGCAGAGCTTGGTGTCCCCAGGGAAGGCAGAGCTGGTAACCTGGGCCCTGGGACGCTGAGAGCAGAGTGCCCAGGGTCGGGGGCACGGGAATGCCTTTCACACTGCCATCACGGAGCTCACGGGGTTGTCCTGTCGCACACCAGCTCATTGCATGTGCTTTTCCCACCCAGCTTGGACCTCAGCAGTGAAGAGAGGTCCACGTGCTCAGCACGCCCCCTCCGTGGCCCCAGCAGCAGGGCTGCCCCAGGCCAGAAGCCATAAGCGTCTTGGTGTTAGACTTTCTGCCTGACACGTTCACACGCATAGCAGTGGCTGTGGCTTCCGCCAAGCCCTTTGGGAGCCCCGTGTGTCCCGGGCAGAGTGGCCTGGCCCCCAGGAAGTCAGGCAGGGCTCCCTCCCCATCCTGCTGCCCCCACCCCCCGGCAGCAGCCATGGCTGAGCCACGTGCTTGCCACACATGGTTCCCACGTCCACAGCTCTAAAGGCCAGCAGCCCCGTGGAAAGCCTCGCTCATTTTCAGAGCGTGTCCATGGACCCTGGCGTGGAAGGAAGGCTCCACGAGGCCTGCAGGGTCACGGTCGTTTGGCCTCACGAGCTCCCACTTGGGGCTCAGCAGGTGAAGCCCCTCGATGGCACGGGCAGTGGCTGTGGGTGCAGCAGCAGGGAGTCCGGCATATGTCCGTGGCTCTGTGGCTCCAAGAGAGTGGGAGCCTGTCGCAACATCTTCATTATTCAGTGATGTTCTTGGGAATGTGACATTTTTGATGGGTACAGATTAGACACTAGTAAGGCCAGCACTGTGCCTGGAGGGAAAGGCAGGGAGAGCTGGTGTTTACCAAAACACTTGGCTGGGCATTTGGGTGATGGGAGAGAAAACAAGGCTGGCCTTCCCAATCCCCCCGTCATGGAACTAGGTCAGTGTCGGCAAGACGGTAAAGCAGAGGAGGACATGCTGGCAGGCCTTGTTCAATTTTGCTTTTTCATTTTAAAGTAACAGCAGCTGCCTCTTTTCACTTGAAAAGATCTTATGTGCTTCACTGAAGAAAGTCACAAAACAGGAATGAGTTGGAGAACCACAGGTCCACCTGTGGTTCCTGGGTCATAGTCCCCATGGTGACACGGGCTTCCTCGGGGCAATCTCTGACCCCAGCGCTTGCATGTGCCATCTGGGGCCGCCGTAGGGGTCGGGAAGGCCCTGAGGGGTGCACGTGGGAGGGCGAAGCTGGACATCATCACCCCCAACCACATCTACGAAGCCTCCAGCAGTGCTGATGTGCAAGAAAGCAATCCGAGCAAAAATGAGTCCTCTCCTCTGTTAACACTTTCTTGCTATTTTTATAACATTTTCTCCAGTCTTTGGGGAAGTGTTGACATTTTACTCTGGGTTCGTTTCCTCGGCTGCCCTGACAAACTGCTACACCTGGGGTGGTTCCGATGGCAGACTAGCTAACTCTCCTGCAGACTGACGCTTCCCCCCAATGGGAGGGGCTCTGGCCCGGCGTCCGGCAGCAGCACCCCTGTGTGCTCCGCGGGCCCCTCCAGGGTCGCTGCACACAGCCTCCTCGCATCAGCAGTGCGCACACCAGGTCTCCTATTCCCTCGAATTCCCTTGGTCTCCCTTACCCACCGAATCCGAGCCTCTGCTCATGAATGTCATGTCCCTGCTAATTAGACTTTCTGGTTACATGGCAGTGAGAAGCCTGAGGGTCGGAGGGAGAGCGCACGAGCCAGAAGCTAAGGCTCTCGTGAGTCTGCTTTGCCCGGAGTGGTGTTGTCAGCAGGAGGGGTCCACGGGCGATATGCGGCCAATGCCGGAATGGAGAGTCAAACCCCCTTCCTCCTGCCCTGGGGTGCGGGGGAGTCTGGGCTAACTCAGACAAACACGCGACAGTTCCACCACTCCGAGGCAGAGCGTGCTTATCGCCTCTGAATATCTCCTCCTTTGCTCATGGCTCTTAGCCCCTTACAGGCAGGACAGGAGACCAGATAGAGATACAGAAAAAAGCTGTCTTCCCGACTTACTCAACCGTCCATAATCCAGCGTTGTCCCTGGAAACACATGCGGTGGACAAAACCCGAGGAGATGGGCACCCTGGGCCGGGCAGCTGTGCTGCCCACCCCAAACCCCCTGGAGCTGCTCCTGGGGCTCAGCCCCACGCCCGGAGTGCACGGCTCCCCTGACCCACGCCTCTCCCGGCAGAGGCATCTGGGTTGTGCTGCCACACCAACCACCCCCTTTCTCGATTGCCTTGGGCACTGCTGAAGGAAGGCAGGCTCTGTGCCCCTGGCCTGTCCACCTGTGCTGGCAGCCAGGCGGCTTGGCACGCCGCTCTGGCTAAATCCTGTCTTGTTAAAATTTTGGGGTTTTTTTTTGTTTTGTTTTTTTGTTTTTTGTTTTTTGTCATGAAAGCTTTGCATCTGGTCTTCTGAAATACTGCATGTAAATCGCATTTGTCTTGAATGCTGAGGTTTTGATGCCCCCTTAGTTTTGTGCCAAGGGTCAGTGCCTCACAGGCCTCCAGCCCCCACTCGAGTCATGGCCCCAGAATTTGCCTTCAACCAAACACCATGGCAACAACACAGAGGGCACCAGGGCGCCATTTCGTCACAAGGAGGAGGAGGTGGTTGTGTGAGAGGACAGGCCTGACCGTCTTCGGTAGGTCCCAGCTATGTCAACCCCTGGGGACACAGAGGTGAGGTCTCCTCCCTGCCCTGAGGGTTCAGAGCAGGTGAGGGGGCCCGTGAACATCAAGGGCACCTGGGAGAGCCAGGCAGAGGGACAGACGGCGTGAGGGTCCCTCCACCTGCACACTGAAGGGTGTAGGCAGGGAGCTTCTTGCTGTGGCAGCAGCACAGGGTCACAGAGGTCTGGGAGGGAGGGCGGGGCCACAGAGGCTGGAGCAGCTGGATCCAGCTGTTGGGGACCGACTGTGAGAACCTCTTCCCAGTTCCTCGCTCACTGATCTCCGGGGGGAGCCTGAATCGGCCACGACGGCCCACTGCGGGGATTGAACGTGGAACTGGAGAGCGCCACCCATCGGGACTCTTGTGGCTGCTGCTCCAGGGAGCACAGAGCTGGCCACAGCCCAAGCCCTGGGCACAGACCCCCAGAGCCCTGGCCATGGATACATGATGGGCTTTACAGAAGTCAGGAACTCCAGAGACAGGATCAAGGGCAGGTCAACAAGACCATTGCTAGGGAGGCCAGGAGGGGTCACCTCCAAAGTGGCGAGCAGTGACCAGGCCAGGCCAGGACAGCACGGCCAGGCAGACTCAGGAAACGCTGTCTGGTCCGTCCTCCCCCGGCAGGTGGAGTGACACCACCCGCAGCTCACGGGGGTTCAGCAGCCCGCCCAAGTAACCCTCGGAGATGGCCAAGGAAAATGTCCACACTGCCAGGGGGAAGAAAACGTCCAAAAGCATCCAGAGAATAGGTCCATCAGCTGGAGGAGAAGTCAGACCGGCATCCAGCTCGTCATCAGCAATGCTGGAGTCCAGAAGATGATGGACTGACACCGACCTGGAATTCTATATCCGGTCATGACACCTCCCAGGTCCCATGAATAATCCAACCCCAGAAACACCTATTCTGCAAGGAAATACCACCTGGGAGCCTACTTTCTATTACTTTAGAAGAGAGAATTATAGTACGTCATGTATCAACCCACACCCCACTCATTCCCTACAATGAAATAAAACATGACAGCCCCCAATGCTTGTGACAAATATGTGTGAATATAACACGTTAGACACCACGTCCACACCTCAAACCCTCCTCCTGCCGGCAACACCGGCTTGCCAGGTGTCCTGGGATGCGCCCGAGCCCCAGCAACACCACTCCCGTCCTTGTGCTGACTTGAACATGGGCCTGGGAATCCCACGGCCCATGGCGTGGGCCGTGGGATTCCCAGACTCTGGCCACACACGTTTTGCTGAAGATATCATATTGCACTTTGAGACTAGCTGTGTGACCTTTTCCTGTTTCAACAAGCGTGCGCTGAAAACCAGGTTGTAGAAGCTGTGTATGTTCCACCACTTGGTACTAAACTCCGAGGATGTCCCGGGAAGCACGAACCAGGGAGAGACTCTGGGACGGATACCCTGGGTGGCAACCGATCAATAAGCAGAATGGGTGGAGAATAGAGATATTTCCCGGAAGCCACACAGGGATGCCTGTCGTTCTTATCAAGGTAATTTGCCTACTGTGAAGCCCTCTTGTAGTGTTCAATCCTCAAGGTTATGTAACGATCAGCTTTCTGATTCCGGAACCTTTTATCACCCCAGATGGAAACTCTATAACCAACAGCAGCAATTCCCCAGGCTTCTGTCCCTCAGCCCCCGACAACTGCTAATCTCCTTTCCATTTCTATGGATTTTCCTGTTCTGGACATTCAAATCAATGCAATCTTAGAATAGGTAGCCTATTCTGTTTTTTTGTTTTTTTTTTTTTAACCCAGCATCACATTTTTAAGGTCAACCCATGCCGTAGCGTGCATCAGCCCTTCTTTCCTTTCTATAGCTGGAGAATATTCCATCGCCCGGATACACATCTTGTTTATCCATCCCTTGGTGTGTGTTCATTTGGGTTGTTTCCACTCTGGGGTTCTTGGGATCATGCAGGCATGAACGTTCATGTACATGATCTGTGTGGACACACATTTCCAATTCTCCCAGCTATCTTTATAAGAATGGAGCTTCTGGGTCACATGAGAATTCCACATTTGGGTTTTTGAGGAGCTACCAGACTGTGTCCCAAAGTCACTGCACCATTTTGCATCCTGGCAGCAGGCACGAGGGTCCCAATTTCTCCACATCCTCAACAATACTTAGATCTGACATTTTGATCCTAACCAACCTCACAGACATGAGGGGCATCTCACTGTGGGTTTAATTTGCTTTCCTCTAATGATCGACGGTGTTAGCATCCTTTTAGGTCCTTATGGCCCATCCACACATCTTCCGTGGAGAAATGTCTCTTTAGATCATTTGCCATTTCCAATCGTGTTGCTTATCTGTGAATTGTTAAGTTGAATATATCCTAGATACTAGACCCTTATCAGATATGTGATTTACAAATATTTTCTCCCACTCTGCAGGTGGTCTTTTCACTTTTGGGGTCCTTTGGCACATGTAAATTTTTTAATTGTGATGAAATTTATTTTTTTCTTTGCTTGTGCTAAGAATTATTCTCAAAAAATGAAGGAGTCAAGTGCAACCAAGAGAGAGAAGTTCCATGACACAGCAGGTGCCCCTCAGGGAGGAGAGGTGACAATGCCCTGATTCCAGCCATGGGACCACCTAGCAAGCAGCACCCTAAGCTGAAGAGAGCAGACATGGGCTCCAGGAGGAAACATCATGAAGGAGGGGCATTTCAAAGATCCGGTACCATCCTTGAAATCCTTGCCCAAACACTGAGTGGTAAAAACAGTGTGGGGGGGTGGCAACTAATAATTCTAGGAAAACCAAATAGCTAGACCATTAAAGGAAATGGAATCTTAACTCTGAAATAATGTTTTGACTTTAAGATAAGTATCTACATAATCACAATAAACAGTGTTGGTTTTTAGAGTTTAGATTTTGAGCTTGTGGGTAAAGTAGAAAAGACTTTATTATGATTTCAAGACAGAATGCAAATGCCATCCACCTTGACAAGAGGAAAGTCAAAACCAGACAACAGAGGCTGGGAGTTGGAAGGAGTGAAAAGGGCTGGATGGCAGGGAAGGGGAGCTAAGATCGTCATCGTACAAAGTGGGAACTCGAGAAATAACAGTGATGATTAGAGAGAAGATGGTCAATGAGAGAGCCGAAACCCAGGATGTAAGGATGTTGCAATCAGAGGGCATGAGGGGCTGAATTCTTGGCTGCCGTCACAGGAGACAGACAGCAGAGGATGGCGCATAAAACAGCCGTGGGAGTCTGTCATTCCAGATGCCAGGCATGTCATGGGGAGTCCAAAGTAATCACCAGACAAACAAGAACTAAAAGGAGTCCCAAGAGGAAGCATTGTCATCTCAGTGAATCCCTGAATTCTACTTCTTTTTTCTTTTTTTTTTTTTAAGATTTATTTATTTATTTGACAGAGAGAGATCACAAGTAGGCAGAGAGGCAGGCAGAGAGATAGAGGAGGAAGCAGGCTCCCCACTGAGCAGAGATCCTGATGTGGGGCTTGATCCCAGGACCCTGGGATCTTGACCTGAGCCGAAGGCAGAGGCTTTAACCCACTGAGCCACCCAGGTGCCCCCTGAATTCTACTTCTGAGACTAGTATCACACCACAGGTTAACTAATTGGAACTTAAATGAAAACCTGAAGCAAAAAATTAAAATTAAAAAATTAAAAATTTGTCACCTCAGGAGAAAGGCAAGGGGGCTTGTGAACAAGCAGGTGATTCACTCTGCCCATTGATACAGATACAACTATTTCGATACATTGATTTGAGATGTAATTCCTTACTTTGTTATGACACTAAGACTTTAATAGAAACAAATGAACAAAGAAAACAAAAAAAAATCGATAAAAAAATCCAAATGGTCATTAGACATAGCTCTAAAATCTATTTAAATTCAGTGTTAGTCAATGAATACAAACAAAAGAGCAAAATAGCATGTTTCATGTACCAGATTTGCCAAGACTTTTAGAAATGATAGTGCTGGTGAGCTTGGGGTAAGACACACACTAATATTTTGCCAATGCGAGGACGAATCAATACAGCATTTCTAGAATGCAAGTCAGCAAATGTGTATGAAGAGACTTAAATGGTTTCTACGCCCCTTCCCAGAGATCCTATCTCCAAAAATTAACTTAAATAAATAATAAGGAACTCAAAGATGTCTGCGCAAAGATTATCTTCTCATCGCTCCGTGAAGCAACGAAAACTAGACTGCAGTCTGTTCACGCATCGTTGTGACGCACCTGGAAACCTGTGCGTCCTCCAGCCACGGACACGGGGACAAGCCCTTGAACGAAATGGGAAAAACCCGAAGTCAATGAACTGATAGAAGCACAATTCTGAACTCTCTATCATTTACACTCTCAACTTGGTAAGCACGTTCACGCACGCTCATGGACACTCACAGAAATGCCGTAGCACACGGACCAGCCCTGGAAGGCTGAGTTAAGCCTCGTTTAACACAACATCCAGAGGCCAACAGCCTGCCACCGCCAAGAGTGATTTCTCACTGGTGCCAGGGTCCACCAGTGGTCAGCAGAGGGTCTGATCTTCATCACCTTCCTTGGCACCCAGCTTGGGGAAGCTGCCTCCACTAGAAACAAGACTAGTCTCCGAGGTGAAGAGGAAAGAGGCCCAGGGGCCCCAGACTCTGACTCATAAACATCTCTCAGAAGTGAATACCTTTCTTCCACCCATGGTTTGTTGACTGAAGAAGTCACAAGGCACAGTCAACACCAGGACAGCACAGGGCATCTGATCCTTCCTCAGGGAGAAACTTGAGTAGGGATGGACAAGAAGACAGTCATGTCCTCAGTCTTCATACCGTCTCCTCTGATGGGGAAGGCACAGCCTGCAGCTGCAGAGAACCCTGGGTATGCCCAATGCACATTCTCTCCTTCTCCCTTGCTAATCAAGTGCCACCCAGAGTAAATACTGGGCTTCCAGCTCCCATGCCGCTGGTATGGCCCTGTGACTCCGTTCCGTCCCAGGTGGTGTGAGCAGAAGTGGGTGAATCACCCAGAGCATACCCTCCCATCCCTTCCTCTCCTTCCTCCGCTCACATGCATGGGAATGAGCCGTCTAGGACCCCACTGGGTGGGGGAGGGGGACACCCAGGCTGCCAAAGGGGCAAGACGGAGCCCACTTACCCTGTCGCCAAGGACTGGCCGTGTCCACTCGGGGCTGTCCGTCCAGAAGGAAGCTGCTGTCTTTTCTGAGACCCCCCAATTCAGTATCTTCCTTAGGGCCACCAAACATAAATGGAAGTGTCTTAAAATGGGTATAGAAGAGGTAAGCATGATCCTTGGCTTCTACCCCAGGTTGTTTACGCAGTGGAGCCGCAGCCGGCCCAGCCATGACACATGGGCCACCTCCTGAGAGAGCCTTAAAGACTGTCCTGTGTTTTAGGACAAACAGACGATGGGTGGGTAGGAGGAAGGCGGGTCACCAAGGGGCTTAGGGCTGGAGGAGCCCAGTGCACCCCCTCCGTAGCACCCTGCGTGGGTGGGTGGCCACTGGCTCATGCCTTTGTCAGGTGGGCCGTGTTTCCTTGAAGTCTTATCAGGCCTAGAGGCCATCTGTCGCCCAGCCGGAGATGACTCTACAACCAACACAGAGAGCCCTGGGACTGGAATGTATTTTGTAGGTTTCTATCTTCTGGGTTTCCTACACTCCCTGGAGCTCCAATAGTTCCAGCCTTGGCCGTGGGCTGCTCTTCAGGTTAGGGCTTGGGTCCTTCTGACACGAGCTGGGCCACCTGACGGCTTCATCACTGTCATCTGTACGACTAGGTGCCCGGGGCTCGCGTCACACAGCTCTGCGCTCAGACCCAGACCAAGTGACCCAGTCAGTTACTTCTCTAAAGCGCATTAGCTCTGTTTTGTGGAAGATATGTCAGCTCCTTGCCCCGACCCCCAGCATTGTGACAGCACCCCAGTGCCCTGCCTGCGAGGACGGCGGATGACAGTTCCCAGCGCCCGCCTCCCACACCGGCCTCCCACCTTCTCAGTAGTCCGGGCGGCCTGCCCGCCGTGCACCTGCCTGCTTGCTCTGAGGCCACACTCACATCTTCCACAGCTGGAAGTTTAACCTCTCCTCCCGTCCCCGCCCCGACGGCCTTCAGGTACCACAATCTCGTTTCCTGGCTCCCCGGAACGGCGCTGCGGGGGTCGGCGTGTCCAGCAAGCCGCGTGTGCGCGGGGACCCCGAAGCCAGTGCTGATCTCCTGATGACGATCTCCGGCTCACGGCTCGGTTCCTCCGCTCTTCCAGCACAGCTCACCGTCTGCCCCTCTGACGACAAAGCGATTTCCCCTGTGACTTACACGCGCCTTTGCTCCATTGTTAAAATACCTCTTCTTTCAAATCAAGTAAGTATCAAACTACATCTTGTGTTGTTTGCACTGGGTTGACAGTTTTGGGTATGTGGGTCCTTAAAAGACTAGTCCTTTCCAAAGCCTTTCTTTCTGTTTTAGAAGAGTGTTTTTGAGGTGTTTCCGGGTCTGTTGCGGATCCTGTCCGTAGCTGCTTGGATTCAGGGATATTTCCTGTGCGTGTCCAAGATCATCTCACCAACAATGGCGTCATTTCTCTCAAGTCATGTTCTTTTTATTTTTTTAATTTTAATTTTTTTCTTACTTTTCCCTTTGAGGTTTCTTCAAGCATCATTTGCCGTGTTTACCATGCTGTGTTTCTTCCAGCTGGGTCTTGGCATTGGAAGTGATTTTCTGCCACTGTTCCTAATTCTCTCTCGAATTTTGTCACCTGACTTCTGGCTGTTTGTCACCGGACGTCTGTCTGCCTGCTGCAGCTTGTCATCCTCCTAAGGTCCTTACCGCATTTTTCACCAGCAGGGTGCAATTTGTATCTGCCTCACAGGAAGACCCCTCTGTCATCTTTCCCTGCCTCTGGGAATAGTATTCCCCCTTCTATGAAAGTCACTCTCTTCTCTTGTTTTCTGATCGTGTTCAAAGTGTGGTGTTCCCGCTCGGCCCCACTCAGGTAACAGTACTGTGCACGGTTCCTCCCAGTGTGGACCATGCCGAGGGCTGCTCTGATCGCCAGTAGGGCCAGACCTCCCCAGGGTCTTGAGACTCACCCTGGACGCCGTGTGCTGTCCCCATCCAAATGGGCATGCACAGGTTGGCAGTTGAAGTGGGTTGAACTGAGGCCCCAAATCCAATGGCAGCTGTCCTTGAAGAGAGGCAGAGGGAGATCTGAAAGACAGACATGTGGAGACGGAACCAGAGACAGGAGTGAAGCGGTCCCAGGCCCGGGGACACCTGGAGCCCCCAGGAAGGAACCCCCCCAGCGCCTCTGGCGGGACGCAGCCCGGCCTCCACCTACATGTCAGATGTCCGGCCTCCAGAGCTGGGAGCGGGCAAACCTCCATTGCTGCGAGACACCTGGCTTGTGGAGCTCTGCGACTCGGACACCCGTCCCCCCTCTGGCCCAGCTCCCCTGCTTCTCCAGCAGGCCTGAGAGCGCAGAAGCAAATCTAATCACAGGACTGAGGAGTTCAAAGGCACCGGAGGCTGAGCTCGGACAGCTGAGGAGATCGAGACCCACGCGCGCCATTGTGAGGGTGCCGGTCGGCACCCAGCTGCACACAGCCCTGCGCAGCAGCCCTCCCAGCGGCCCCCGGAAGTCTCAGAACCAGGGAACATCGCAGTGTCACGGAGGCTACATTAGGGGAGAGAGGATGGTGGACACTGGAGGAGGGTGTGTGCAGGGTCCCCTGCCTCTAAGTCCAAAGTCTGTGGGACTCCCTTGGGTTAGGACCTGTTCTAACCAAACGGATTCCAAAGACGGGCAGTGCAGTATTACTGGCCAAGACATTTACAGGGCAGGGGAAAGCAGCAGGAAGCATCACCAACAGACAAAGCTCAAGGCGGCTGGGGTCACAGAGGGGAAGAGTCCTGCAAGAGGGTGGGGGGCTCACAGGCCCCCACCATGGTGTGAACCTCCCGCCCACCTCAGACGCAGCAGGGGAGCCATCGGGAGGGGCCTTGGGGCCTTGGGGCCTTGGTGTGTGGGCGTGTCCATACTGCCCCACCCCTCCCAGCCTGACTCTGGGCAAAGACCTCACAACCTGAGCCTCAGTTTCCCCATCTGCTACCTGAGAAAACAGAAAACTCCAGCTTGGCCAAAGATCCTAAGGATTAGACGAGCCGGCACGTGGAGTCTCGGGTGCGTCTGGCACAGCCCACCTCAGACAGGCTCCAATGACCGGCCAGCACAGTCCCAGCCTCAGGCCACACAGGCATGGGGCAGGTGGGGGACAGACCAAGGGGCTTACCAGGTGCCTCAAAGGGGACAAGTAACCCCCAGCATTGTCCAGTCAAGCCAATAGATGTCAAGATGCTGGGGGCGTACCCTCCCCTCCAGGACAACCAGGCCCAGAGCAGATGGCTAAGCCCCCCGGGCAGGGTACAGAGCCCTTGGCCTGGAGTGGTGAGCAGTGAGCACCTCCCCCCGGGGCAAAGCCTGCCCTCAACTGCCAGGGCGTCCGTGGGAGTGCACAGCATGCAGGGGCTCAGACAGGACAGTCTGCGTGCTCTCCTGAATTGATAGATGGGTGTTCAGGAGGCTCCCTCGGTGCCGGCCAAGGCTGCTGGCAAGGGCCTGTGACATGGCTGGGGCCTGGAGGCCAGCGATCTCCCCTTGGCGTCTCCCTGGGTCCCCGGGCAGCACCCATGTCACCGCAGTGTGGGTAAACGGACCCCTTGTAAGTGCTCCCCTGGCTGGGGCTGCAGTGAAATGGCCCATCCCGGGTGGGTGCCAGCTCCCCCCAGGGCTGTGCACAGGGTGAATGGGACTCTGTCTGTGCAGGGTGGGGACCCACACCCAGAGGCAAATGTGACCTTTCAGAGCTGCCTGACCCCAGGAAGAAGGAGTCTTTCCCCCAGGGCGAGACCAGTGCCGAGGCGACAGTGGACCAGTGTTCCAGCACGAGGGCGGGGCCCAGGATGCCAGCTGGCGCAGCAGGCCTCAGGCGCCCCTCACGTCCACTCTCGGGTGTGGCCTTCAAGGACGGGGAGCACTCCTTCACAAGGCAGCCCTGGATGGAAGGGGCCAAACCCAAGAGCAGGTCCCCACCCTAGGCCACCAGCCAACTTCCCATGAGCACCATGCACCCACAGCAGGGCCACACCCCTGGAGGTCCCCCCTGGGGCCAGGACTCCTTACCCTCCGTCTGATGGAAAAGCAAATGGAGGCCGGGGGCAGTATGGCCTATGGATTGGGGGCAGAGTTCCGTGACTCTGAGCCACGTCCCGAGATCCTCACAGGGTCCTGTGAGGCCACGTTCCTACCATCTCAGTTGATGGAGGCACGGGGTTGTGGACAGGACCAGGAACCCATCATGGACACACCACTTCCCTTCTCTGCAATGCCTTAATGTCTGATCATGAAATGACTCTGGAGCCAGGTCACTGTCATGCTCATGGAACTTCCCCCAACCCCTTCCAGGTGCAGCCCTGTCCAGAAACCTGAGCAGGGGGCACTGAATCCTGCCTCGAGCTCCTGGTTCATGGACCATGCGTCCAGCGTCAGCATTGTGGATGGACACCCAGGGCATGTGGAGAACTCAGAGCACGTGTGTCAGGATCCCAGGACATCGGAGGTGGGGTCTCCTTCAGTGAAGGTGCAGTGGGTCAAGAAAACTAGGACACAAGTAGGTGGACCCTCCTTCTGCCATGGGAGCCCCTGGAGGACATCTGTGCGGCCCAAGGAGCACTTCTGGTCACCTCTGCTTTCTGGTCAACCCCATAAGCCAGTGAGGGGCACACAGAGCCACCCCCCCGACTGGGGACGCTGCCACCTCCCCGACACACGTCTTCATCAGTGAAGGGACAACAGAAGCAGAGGGTGAGGGCAGGGAGCTCCTTCTGCCTTGGAAAGGGGTCAGGACCTTGCTAGTGAGCACCAGACCTAGTCCACTGAGGACACAGGAAGTCTACGTGGAATGGCGGGGATGGCCGCTGGTCTCAGAGAGGGCTGGCAGATGCCAGAAGCTGCCTGTTACCCCAGACCCATGTGGTGAGAGGCCACAACAGGCCAGGACCCGGTATAGCCGAACATCCCTCAGCCTCAGTTCCAGGAGGCCCCAGCATCCCCTGCATGGGGTGGCCTCAGAGTCCCCCTTCCCCTGGGCTGACTCACTCCAGTCCTGACCCCCCGCCCACACCCCCACCCTGCCACCCCAGGCCATGAGTCTGGGCCTCCCCACCCTTGTCTACACTGCTGGACACACTGGTTTTACCAAATGGCCCTGCCCACATCACGTCCAAGAGCTCACCGCCGCGGACTCTTACACAGAAGGCATGACACGGTGACCCGGACCGCAGAGCCAGTGTGCGCCCCGCTGCCTTAGATGGCTGCCCACACAGCCTGAGGCACCTGCCCCTCACTTGCCCCTCTGACACTCGGCCGGCCACAGCCGGCTCCCCGCCATTTCCGAAGCCCCCGTGAGGCTTCCATGCTTCACAGGAGGCACGTTTCCCAAGTTTGTCACAGCAGGAAAAACACAATAAAATGATAAAAGCTGGTCAACATTATATGGAAAGTACAAGCCCGATCACACAAGAGGAAATCCATAGCCAGCACTGAGCAGGGACGTCGGCGCACGGGCACAGAGCGAGTCCAGCCTCCAGCCGTGTCGTCCATCCCCAGACGCAGAGCCCAACGTGAGTTGGCGATGTGGCCACCGCAGCTCAGGCTCCCACCCCAAAATGTAACCTGAGCCTCTCCAAAGCCAGCCGGACCCTGAAGATGCCCTTCAGGGGGCCCTGCCTTGAGACCCTTCCACCACCGCACCAGACAGAAGAGAGGCCGACAGGCAGGGATTGGCTAGAATTTGCCGAAATGTCAGGAGGAGAGAAAGCTTCAGGCGTGGATGGTGGGGGACTCTCCTTGGCTTCTTGGACCCCCTCCCTGCTCTGTTCCGTTCTTAGTGACAGCAGCACCTCCAGACTGGCTTCCCAGAGTGTGAGACCAGCCCTCACCTTGCTGCGACACCCCAGAGAGACGTATGGTCCCATAGGGTGGCCCTGGGTCTCGGGTGACTATTCCTTCCACTGACAGTTGGGGTCTAAGTACTGTCCGTGGAATCTGAGATGGCCCAAGACATGTCCTGGGACTCCCAAGCTTGTCATAGGAAGTCTTGCAGCTTGCACTTGGAACTCTTAGAACACGCATTCCTGGAACCTAGTGCCCTGAGGCCACCATGCAGACTCAGGGGAGCCCAGCCATCCCATGGGAGAAGGTGTCAGGCGGGCCTATGTTCAGAACCAGTGTGGACATACTAGCCCAGCTGGGATTTCAGGGGTGCAGCCTTCACCACTGCCTGGACATAGCCACATGAGAAGACACCACAGGGAAGCTAGGCCTGCCCTACCCACAGAATGAAGAGGGATAATTTCTATGTATGATGTGAGGTAAGGGTCCAGTGTCACTCCTTGGGGGATAGCCAGTGTTCCCAGCACAAATTGCCAAAAAGACTGTCCATTCCCCACTAAATGGTCTTGTCAAAGACCTTGTCCAAATTCATTTGACCACTAGAGAGTTTATTTCTGGCCTATGTCCTATCCCACTGGTCTATACTCTGTCTTTATGCCAATACCACACTATTTTGAAACAAATAAGTGTGAGTCTTTCAGCTTCCTTTTTCAAGGTTGCTTTGATTAATCTGCATTCCTTGAAATTCCATACTAACTTTAGACTGAGTTTTTCTATTTCTGTAAAGAAGTCGTTGAGGTTTTGACGGATATTGCTTTAAAACTGGGGCTCACTCTGGCCAGTACTGGCATCCCACTTATTTTAAGCCTTCTGGGACATGAATGTAGCATGTGTTTCCACTTATTTATGTCTTTTTAAAATTTCTTTCTGAAATGTTTTATAATTTTTATTATACAACTTTTTCACGTTCTTGGTTAAGTTTGTCCGGAAGGGTTTTTATTCTTTTTGATGCTATTATAAATGGGTTGTTTTTGTAATTTCCTTTTCAGATTGTTCATTATGAGTATATGGAAATGATTTCTGTGTGCTGACTGTGTATCCTCCTACTTTGCTGAATTTGCTTATTAGCTCTGATAGGTTTTTTGTGGAACCTTTAGGGTTTTCGACATATAAAACCGTATCATTCGTGAAGACATCATTTTACTTTCTCCTTTTCAATTTAAACATCTTTCATTTCTCACTCTTTCTTGCCTACTTGCTCTGGCTAAAACTTCCGATACTCTGTTAAACAGAAGCAGCAAAAATGGGCATCCTTGTCTTGCTCCAGATCTTAAAAGAAAAGCTCTCTGTTTTTCACCCCTGGATGTGGTGTCTGGAGTGGGCTTCTCATATATGGCTTGAATATGTGGAGGCACCTCCCTCCTAGTCCTAGTTTGTTGACTAGGTGTTGAATTTTGTCAAATGCTTTTTCTGCACCGATTAAGATGAGTGTGTGACTTTTCTCCCTTCATCCCATTATTGTGGTGTATTAACAGCTGGAGTTTTGTATGCTGAACCATCCTTGCATTCCGGGAGCAAAGCCTGCTTGGTCCAGGAGGTTTATCCTTCTAATGTGCTGATGAATTCGCTTGCTAGTGTTTTCCTGGGGATTCTGGAATCAGTGTTCATCGGGAATATTGGTTTATAGTTTCCCTTATTATAGTCTTCTTGCCTGGCTTTAGTACTTTAGTATCAGGGTAACATGAGCCTCTTATACAAGAAGACTTATTCCCTCCTTTTCAACTTTTGGGAAAAGTTCAAGAAGGATTGGTATTATTTCTTCTCTGAATGTTTGTCAGGATTCACCAGTGAAGCCACCCAGTCCAGGGCTTTTTCTCTGTCAGGATTTTTTTTTTTTTTTTTTTTACTGACTCAATCTCCCTACTAGT
This sequence comes from Neogale vison, assembly GCF_020171115.1. Taxonomy (NCBI): domain Eukaryota; kingdom Metazoa; phylum Chordata; class Mammalia; order Carnivora; family Mustelidae; genus Neogale; species Neogale vison. Next base: position 46,602,690 of record NC_058093.1, read on the forward strand.
TATGGGTCTAGTAAGAGTTTCCATTTCTTAGTAATTTAGTTTCAGTAGGTTTTGTGTTTCTAGAAATATGTCCACTTCACATCAGTTATCCAATCTGCTGGTGTCCAGCTATTCATAGGACTTTCTTATTATCCCTTTCATTTCTGTCCCATCAGTAGCAGTGTCCCCACTTTCATGTTTGACTCGAGTAGCTGTCTGTTCTTTTTAAGCCATCTAGTTAAAGGCTGGTTTTTAAAAATCTTTTCAAAAACCTAACTTTTGATATTGTGTATTTCCTCTATGATTTTTCTATACTCTACTTCATTTATCTCTGCTGTGATCTTTATTTTCTCCCTCCGTCTACTAGCTTTGGGTTTATTTTGTTCCTCTTTTCCTAGCTCCTCGAATTGTAAAGTCAGCTTGTTATTTGAGTTCTTTGTTGTTTTCTTCCAGTTTTATTGACATATAATTGACGTATAACCTTATATGGGTTTAAGGTGTACAACACAATGACTACATATATATGTATATGTATCATTGCTACAATAAATTTAGTTAACAAATGCCAGCTCACACAGTTATAATTTTTTTTCTCATAAGGAGAACTTTTAAGGTCCATTTTCTTAGCAACTTGCAAATACGCAATACAGGACTATTAACTACAGTCACCGTGCTGCACATTACATCCCCAGGATTTATTTATCTTATAACTACAAGTTTGGACTTCCTGACCACCTTCACCCATTTTTCCCACTCCCCAAATCCTGCCTCTGACAACCACCAGTCTGTCCTCTGATTTTATGAATTCAGTGTTTCAGATCCTACACATAAGTGAGATCACATGATATTCATCTGTCTCTGGCTTTCTTCATTTAGGGCATTAGGAAGCCCTCAAGGTCCAGCCACGTTTTTACAAAGGACAAGATTTTCTTCTTTTTATGACTGAATACTATTTCAGTGTCTGTGTATGTGTGTATGTGGTATAATTTCTTTATCTGTTAATCTGTTGATAGACATGTATGTGGTCTCCTTATCTTGGCTATGGTAAATGATGCTGAAATGAGCAGGAGTATGCAGCTAGCTCTTCAAGATAGTGGTTTCATTTCTTTCAGATACATACCCAGAAGTGGGTTTGATGGATCATGTGGTAGTTTTATTTTTAGTTTCTTGAGGAACCTCTGTGCTGCTTTTCATGTGGCTAAACCAATTTTTCTTCCTAACTTCAGTGTATGGCACAAGAATGCATTTTAGGATCAGGGATCTCACAGAACCAAGATGCACATAGCATTTTGTAACCCCATGGTAACAAGGATGAGACTCCAGCGTACCCAATGCCCACACCTACCACGGTTGGCAGAATAACAGCTTCTACAAAGACATCCACGCCCTGATCTCCAGAAGCTATGAATATGTGACCTTATATGGCAAAGGGCTTCGTAGGTGTGATTGAGGTAAGGATCTTGAGATGGGGAGATTATCCCAGATTATCTGGGTGGGCCCAATGTCATCATGTGAATCCTTATAAGGGAAAGCAGGAGGTGGGAGGGTCAGAGTCAGAGAAAGTGTCATGAAGATGGAAGCTGAGGTGACAGAGAGACTGGAAGATGGAGGAGGCGCCACGAGCCAAGACCATGGCAGGCTCCAGAAGCCAGAAAAGGTAAGGAAACAGATTCACTCTCAGAACCTCCAGAAGGAACACAACCTTGGGGACACCTTAATTTTAAGACTCGATCCTCCAAAACCGTAAGATAATACATGCATGCTGTTTTGAGCCACCACATTTTCAGCAATCTGTCAGAAAAGCCACAGAACCCTGACACGTTAGGTCTGAGAGCAGGACACCTGAAGGCGGTGGTGGTGGCTCCAGTGAAAACAAGCAGGTGACGGTCTTGGTAGCTGTGCCAGAACTGGAACTGCACACTGTCTGTTGACTGCATTGCACATAAGCACGAGGCAACCAGAACTGGATGGCACCGGAACCTTCCACATGCTTCAACACCAGAATGTGCAAACATTCTCATGGGCTCCCACGGCTGACACATTTGTTTTAAATTATTTTTGTAAAAAGAATGTGGGGGCTCTGGCATGTTAATAGTAGCTTACGACTGAGATCATTTTAGTCAATGCTGCCACTTTGGAAAAAATGAATCGCAGGAGCACGAAGCTGGCTCACAGAGGCCGTCTGCGCACGCCCAGCTCCCGTTAGCCGGCTTGGAGACAAGCCTTGTCATCACAGCCACCATTTGCAAGACCTCGTGTCAGGCGCCTCTCATTGACGGTCATGTGCGAACTGTTTGCATCTTGTTAGACTCTGATCCCAGGCTGCATGTCTCTCTCCAAAGCCCTTGATGAAGACAAGCCACGTCTGTTCTATGTCAGTCGCTGCCTCTGCAGAAATCTGCTCACTCTGTGCAGAGCTGTCTCTCCCGCCACACGTCTGCCGTGGCTGCTCCTTTGTGGGCTGGACGCCGGCGGGTCGCCAAACGTGCTGGCGAGCCCATCGCTCCAGAATGGGAAGCCAGAGGCTGGGAGCCATCCCCAGCAGAACACAGGCATCTTCCCTGAGGCTCTTGGGTGGTGAAAGGGGGCTGGCAGGAGAGCTGCTGTTCCTCTGAAGTCGAGCAGAGATGGCGCTAAGGAGATGTCACTTGCTGCCTTCAGTCAGCGGAAGGCTCATGATGGCTAAACCCAGAGACCCTGCCACAGAGGAAAGGTCTGGTTAGCAATCAGATACCCCCAGCTCTTTAGAACAATTCTTTTTAATTCTTGGGGAGCTCCCCTTCTCTATACATCTTTAAGAAGGCCATCAAACTCTGCTGGCACCTGACTCCATCGGACCAGACCTCACCATTCATGTGTTACTCTGGGTTGGGCTCCTTTGTGGAACATGAGGACCACCACCTCAAATGGGACTGGTCCCATGTAAAGTAGTGAGTCTGCTGACCGGACAGGCATGCAAGCCAAGGCCAGATGCCCCCTTGGATCCTGCAGAAGCGGCTGTCATGGGCAGTCAGCCCATGTGTTTGGATGATGGACACGTCCTATCCTGGGTTAGACTGGCGGGCCACCCCCTCGGTGCTGAGGTGCAAAGGCATCCTCTCAGTTACATCAGCTGGAGGGTGGCTGAGACCCAGCTGGACAAATCCTTCTGGGTCTGTGCTGTCGTCCCACCTCCACTGCAAGTGGTCGGTACAGGTCAACCAGATCATTTTAATTCAGAATCTCACCTCCTTAGGACACTCAGAGAAAAACACCAAGAACAGTAAATGCTTGTCCTTCAAGCCAAGTACATGTCCTTACTTTATGACATGAAACAATTTGTAACCATTTTCTTCTGTCCCCAGAGTGCCAGCTGTCCCAGCCTCCTCCATAGTGGTCCACTAGACCCCCAGCCCCCGACTCTTCCCCCGGCACCAGCAGCCTGGGGCCTGGGGCAGCTTCCACTGTCGTCTGCATGGTGCTGTAAGCAATCCTACGTCCCAGGAAAACCGCGGTCTCCAGAGCACCCCATCTTCCATCCTCCCAGGGAGCCTGCAGGGCATTAGCATAGGTCCAAGTTCCCTGGAATCACCGTGTGGCTCTTCATGGGAGCTCTTCCATCACTGAGCCTTGCAGCTGTTCAGAATCTCCCTCTGAAACATTTGGGAAGATGGGGGATGTCAGGACTAAGACAGGGTAAGACATCCCCAACATGGCTGGCATCCAGATAGAAGGGGGTTTGGTAACTCAGCACCCCACACCCTGGGCCACACCTGCTGGGGACAAGGAGTCCCTCATCCTCCGAGCCACTGTGGTGAATACAAACGGGGTGGGGGGTGCTGGAACTTTCCATGATGACTCAGGGGTCCAAGATGAGAAGATTGGAAGAACTGAGAGGGAACACAGTTAGCTCAGTATTGACGGTTAAGGACAGAGGCCAAAAGTAATTCTTGAACCTACTTCTGACTCCAACAAACATGACAACATTACAAACCCCTCCCAGGGTAGTGGGTTCACTTTTGGAGAGAGAACTATACACAGCAGGCAGATCTGCAAGGCCTGAGGGGGCAGCATCTGGGCTGGCCTGACTGTCTGTGACCTCCCAACAGCCATCAGCAGGGAGCAGCCCCTGCCTAGCCCTCGGAGAGACAGCAGGTATCATGACTGGATCCCCTGCCAGCCCAGACAAGGGTGCCCCTGGGTCTGGAGACCTCCCAGCCGGCCCTGCCTCCCTCCTGGCCCTTGGTCCTCCTGCCGCAGACACAGCAAATGCCTCCCATCGATGTCAAAGCCCCACCACCTCCTTTCCACAAACGGATTAATACGTGCCCGTCAAATGCTCCCAGAGCTCTCCAGTGCTTAGCCCTAGCGTCAGACAACACCTGCTGGCCCCCAGAGACGGGGAGGGTTGGCAGCCAGGCTCTGGGGATACAGCCGCCCAGGGCAAGGGGGTAAGGTCCCGCCAAGCACAACCAGGAATCCACTCCCTCCCACGCACTTCTCTCTCTCAGCCTGCAGCCTCGCCCTTGGGTGCCTGTTTGCAGCCCCAGTGCTGATGTCCCCCACCACGGCTACCCCCATTGCCACCGCCACCAATACCACCACCCCGCTCCAGTGTAAATGAACAGGTGGGAGGGAATAAAGCTGCAGGAAAATCCACCCCATGCACCACTGTCTACCAAACGGTCTGGAATTGACCGGTGAGGCAGGGTGGGGATGGAAAGAAGGCTTTGCTGGCTATCCAACCGCCATAACCCCATCCCAGAGGAGGGAACACAGGAGTGCTGAGCAGGACCCAGGAGGCGTGATCATGCTGGGTCGGAACTCACAACAGCTGCCTGGCCAGCTGGACAGATGGACTTTATAACACCAGGACACCCTGCTGAGGTGGGAGATAGAGCGGGGCAAGCAGAGGCAGCCAGGGAGACAGGACAGGGCTGAGAGGCAGGAAACAGACGGAGAGGGTCGGAGTCTACAGAGCAGGAGTGGCACAGGCAGAGAGGAAGAAGGAAGGAGCCACGGTCTCAGAACTTGACGGTGGGAATGTCTTCATCCTCAGGGAAGCCGAGGTCTCAGACGAAAAGGGCAAGCAGAGGACAAGCACATTCACATTAAAAAGGAATGTAAGAACATCAAAGAGAAAGAAAGTTCTAGACATTCTCAGAAAAGGTCATTAACCTCTGAGAAAACCAGCACCAGATTACCAGATTGCCCAACAAAATGCTGAGAACCAGAAGCAACAAAGAGATGTTTTCAGAGGATTAAAGAAAATTACTTCAAACGTAAATTTTAAGTTCAGCCAAACCAGTGCATAAATGTGAGGGTGAGTGTTTCTCAGACCCAAGGAGCCTGAGGTGGACCCACAACAGCTTTGAACAGGGCGCAGAGAAGTGCTGACACGGGGAGAGATGGGAGGGGAGGGGAGGGGATGGAATGGGAAGGGATGGGATGAGATGGGATGGGTTGGAATGGGATGGGATGGGGAAGGGAGGGGAGGGAAGGGAAAGGAAAGAAGGGGAGGGGAAGGGAGGGGAGGGAACTGGAGGGTAGAGGAGGGAAGGGGAGGGGCGGGGCGGAGGGGAGAGAGGTGGCCGCTCTTGGGAGCAAGTCCCTGCCCTGCACTGTGCTGTCCCAGCCCCGAGGACCACGGAGTCAGGGTGTCCACAGAAACCCCAGGCTGACAGCTACAGAAGTCCTGGCGGTCACCACATTCCAGGGAAGGCAGGACCCCTGCGTGCAGGGAAAGACTCCTACTATGACCTAAGCAGTACAAGGCAAGGCAGAAATTTCTGGAAGGATATTTAGCCTCTCCAGCCATTTTAAAGATGAAACTGAAGTGACAGGAAATGCCCCCCTATTCCCCAGCACTGGGAAAAGGGGACTACAGCCACAGAAGCCGGCACTGGTGGGGAGGGGGGGGATTGGAGGGCAAGAGGTTTAGTCCCTCTTCTGGGAGGGACAACACGAAATCTTCCAGGTCTTCAAAGGGCCTGTGCCCACCGCCCCCCCGCCATGAAGTGCAGGATTAGGGACTTGTTATAAGCACATAACCCAAAGAGAGGACGGAGATGGGCACCCACAGTGTCCTCCTCCCCCCTTCGTGACATTGAGCTCCCGCAAAAGCGTGACCCCCAGCAGAGTCCAGGTGGCCACTAGAAGGGCAGCACCCAGTGGGTGCAGGACACAGAAGGACCACCAGAACAGGACGTGAGCGGGAGGCAGACTCTCTCTGGGTCCGTGTGCATCTCTGGACTCCAAGAGCCTGGACACAGGTGTGTGGAAGCTCCAGTTCCACGGGCAGGGCAAGGTTGGGCCCTGGATGGCTGCCTCGTGTGCTTCTGCCTTCCCTGGGGAGTTTTAGCAAAGGTTACTTTTACAACTGGGGGATATATGTATCTATTTGTAATGGCCTGGGGTGGTCCTTGGGAATTGTGGCACTGTTAGCCAGAGCATCTTCTGAACCCCCCCAGGTCTGGGTTTTGTGCGTGAACAAGGAGCAGAGCCCACGCAGGTGTCCATAAAGGAGTTTTCATCAGCATCTCCCTAAAATGGAGAAACAGAGACAGAGAAAAAGCCCCATCAAGTTAAAGACAAACGTCAAGTCAAGCTTCCTCGCTGTGCAGTCATCTTATTAGATGACAGATTTGGGGATGCCCCAGCTCTCCTGAGTAAAAGATTTGCATCCAAAAATCAACCCCACGTGTCCGTGAAGCTGCCACTCACCCCAAGCCCTGGGTGGGAAGTCGGCTGGAGGAAGGGCAGAAGCAGGGTGAGCAGAGAGCTCTCACCCTGGTCCTGCCCGGCCCCCTCCTCCACCACAGTCTTCCCTGCCTGCCACTCCCACCCACCCAAGCCCCACCAACTCCAAGGCTGAACCAGGTGGGCAGGTCCACGGAAGTCAGACTCGTGGGGCCCCATATAGCCAAAGAACGGAAACCTCTGCTACAGGGCTCTGGGGACCTTCGGAGACCCCAACCCCATCTTGCAGTTACGGGAGACCCAGGCCCAGTTCAGCACTGGCCCTGACTGGGTATGGGGACTGCACGAACAGGACAGCTCCCACCCCCACAGCACAGCTCCTGGCACCTGCTTCCCCCGCCCAAGGGCCCTTCCTTATTGCCCTTTCAAGAGCATCACACTTGTTTTGGTGTTGACACGCTGCCCTTGGTGGTGTAGAATAAGGTCCCCATGATTTCCCAGGGGCAGGGCCTGGGATGTGGGGGTTGTGTAGCTGGGGCCCCTTGAATAATGAGAAGTCATGAGTCGGCTACCTGAGATCTGACAGGATGAGAGCCGACCCCATCCTCCTGCCCTCCCAGAGGACCAGGGGGTCACAGGCTCAGGCCTGTGGCTCTGGGTTTAAGGCCCAAGGCAGCAATGCCATCCTGCCCAGCCCTTCGAGGGGCCAGTAGCCTGGGGCAGTCACAGGGACAAGAGCAGCTGCCCCTCTACCTCCCCTAGCTTGTCACCACCTTCTGTCCCGGCAGATGGGGGACCGCACCCCCAGCTGCCCTGGGACTGTCCCCAAGGGCTCTGCTTCCCCTAAGGGCAGGATCCTCAGCCAGACCCCCTGGCATGACATTGAGGGATTGACTCTGATGGGTCAAAGAGGGTCCCAGTATGACTTAAGGCAAACGTGGCTGCCCTGCCATGAAACACCCCCACCTAGGAGGTGTAGGCCCCACCCAGCCCTCTGTCCATTCCTGGACCCTGGAGCGCCCTTGGGACCGAGCACTTCCTGGGGTCCCCAAGGAAAGCTGTGGGTCTATCACATATGACATGTGCTGAATCAGAGCTGGGGCTCAGGGGTCTCCCTTCAGGAGATGGCCTGCAAGGTGGACCCTGAGGCCTTGCACTGTCCAGGCAGCAGCGCAGGGGAACCAGAAGCATGCCATTTTCAGGGACTTAAAGTGAAGTAGATCATTCTTTTAAAATGCTGACTCCTATGTGCTTAAAGGGCCCTGCAGTGGGGCAGGAACCCCCAACCTGTCCTGGGGTACCAGGCCCTGCTCCCTGCTCACAGTGTGCATGAGCACAGGGGCTTCGCCACTGTGAGCTCAGGCAAGCCTCAGAACCTTCTGGCCTCTTCTGGAAAATGAGACATTATACGGGCCTCCTTGGGGTGGCCTGGGTGGAGACCTGACACTGTGTCAGGTGTGGGGGTGTGCAGGGGTAACCTGACAGACATGATGGAAAGAAGGCCACTTGGCGGGAGCAGATGGGCGACCATGGGGCATGAGCTCGAGGATGCAGGCAGGGTGGGGCTCTCTTTGGCCAGAGCAGAACCCAGGGGCCTAGGTGGGGTAGGAAGATGGCAGAGACTTCAAGGCGGAGCAGGCTCCAGGTGGGGCACTGGGCAGGGAGGTGAAGTGGGAGGCTGGGCAGTGGGGGTACAGCTGGCTGAGCCCATGGCGGGGCACAGCCGCGGGAGGCTGGGGTGGGGGAGAAGCTCGGCGTCTTCACTCACAAAAGATGTGCCCGAATCACACAGTCACCAGAGGCGCCCTGTCCCAGAGAATGCCAGGCTTTCACGAGCTACTCATGGCTGTCACTCAGCAATCCCAGGCGCTGTCTCCGGGTGATCCACATATGGACACGCCTGCCATCTCTGGGTAGAGTGAAACTCCTTGACCTTGGATGGGTGTGTTGCTGCGGCTGGTTGTGCATCAGCAGTGACTCTAAGGAAGACTCACCAAAAGAGAAAAGGGGAGGCTACACCCACAGTTTGAAACTGGCTAAAGGGGGCTTACAATAGCATGGGGGCACCTGCCGTGCTCACCTGTCCACGCCTGTGTGCGTGGGGCCCTCCTGTCACTGTAGCCTCGCGATCAGCCCCCATCGTGGAGGGGCCCACCTGCCCATGACAGCCGTGCTCATCACAGGCTGTGGCACATGCTCAGGCGGGACAGGGACCACCCCCTCGACCCTCCGTGTTCTCTGCTCCAAATTATAGAGAACGTGCTTCCACGTCGAAGGCGACAGGTCCCGACAGCCCACGGCAGACAGAGAATTGCAAACCGCATGTTTTTAAAGAGCTTGGAGAGCAGGGAGGCAAGGAAGAGCAGGGCCCCCACTTGCTGACACAGGTGCAGACTGGGGACCAGGGGTGGCCCCCAGGAGGAATTTCCCCAGCAGAGGAGGGACCACAAGGCCATTGGCACTCACGTGAGGCTGATCTGATGAGAGGAAACTTGAAGAACCCCAGACCCTGGGGCGCCCCTGTGGACATGATGATTTCTGAGGCAAACGAAATGGAGTTTCCCCCAAGGCCAGCCACACTCTGAGCTCTGACTGTGTCCCGGAGTCACACCACTGTCACTGCCACCCACCTTGGACCTGCCAAGCCCCACACACCGCTGCCTGCCTGCAGGGAGGTTGAGGGCGGGAGGGCCTCTTCCCCCCTCCCTGGCATTCTCCCCCAGGCTGGACGTCCATCACATACTAAGGAAGCATTGGGGTCTGGCGGGAACAAAGGGACACTGGTGACCCAGCAGCTGCGGACATCATGGCACGCGGGGGAGGGGTTTCCTGGCCAAGGTCACTGGGAAGCAAGGGAGGCACTTGGGAGACTTGTTTCCAGCTTCCGTGATGCTGCTCCCGGAGCTTATCTTTGGTATAACCTTGGGGCTTAAAAGTAATTGGAAATTGATTTTCTTTTACTTCATGGTACTTAGATTTCAAAACGCCTGTTCTCAGGGAACAGCTGAGTCTTCTGAACCAACCCACCTCCCTAGCCCCCATCCCCAGTCCCCGACAAAGGGCTGTCCACGGCACGTCTTTGCTGGCCACATTTAATAGAATTCCCGAACCCCATATCCCTTGGGAATGCTCATCGTGGAAACCCTGGCTGGCTCCCTCTGCTTTCAGAAAAGAGACCATCATCGCAGCGGGGAGGCTGAGATGCAGCCCCACGTCGTCCACACCGGCACGTCTGCCTTAATAACACAGGGGCCCGCACAGCGACAGGTGGCCTGAGAGTAAGCTCCTGGTGCCTGGAGCTGTTGGCACCATTGGTGGGGAGCCGGCCTATCTTCCTGTCCGACCATCATCCTTCTGGGCCACGGCCAAACCCTCGCTGCTCCCCAAAGGCCCTCCTGCTTCTTCCCTTCCACACTTTGTGAGCCTGGCTCCTACCACCCAATTTCCCTGTCTGCATCACCCCCAGCCCGGCTGAGAGAGGCCAAGGGCAGCAGCAGCCCAGGGGTACCTCACGTACCCTTTGAGGCAGAGACTCCCCCGGAGCGGCTGAGCAGCTCCCCCAGGTCTGCCCAGCTGGTAGGTGGGGGAACTGCACCCCTGCCCAGGTCTGTCTGCTCCCAGAGGCCTTGCTGGTAACCTTGGTTGGACTTGAGTCTCCAGCCATCCCAGGCCACAGCAGCCCAGCCTCAGACCCCTAGCCATCCTAGTACCCCAAGAGCTCTTGTCCCCTCTCCTGTGTTCTGTGTTTACTGGGGTCTTCCAGGGGACCCTGCTGATAGATCCAGAGAACAGGGTTGACCTCACACTTTGCAGCTGGCCCGCACCAGCCCCGAGGTCCCTCGGGACACCTCCGACCAACTTGCAGAGCAAAGCCAGGATCTCCGGCACACTGGCCCATGGTTGTAAGGCAATGGCTTACAACCTAAGGCAGCTGTCCCCAGACTCTGAGGATCACCAGCCTATAATCAGACAGGACACGGCATCACAGTGAGGCTGACGATGAGCACAAGCCCCCAGCCCCGGGGAGCCAGAGGCCATGGGTGGCCCCTCCACCCTCCTGGCACACCCTGGGAACCCCCTTTTCACAGGCTCAAGGAGAAGTCTAGGCAACTCCTTTGTACCTCCACAGTTACCAAGGCCATCTACCCTCATCTGCGCTTGCCTCCGCTCTCCTGGGGAACTGGGCAAAGTCTGTTTGGAGCCCAGCCCTCCCAAGAGTGCTACTGCTCTGCCCCCTTGGTCTGCACACTGGGACAAAGGGCAGTGCAGATGGGACCGTGGCTTCCGTCAGGGCCCCAGCAGGACAGGACCTAGGTTCCCAGCTGCCTCCCCTCCCTCTTCCACTGGGCTGCACCAGGAGCCCCCTCCCACCTCCCCAAGCGCGAAGGCTTCTGGGCTGGGCAGGGGCTTCAGGGAGGCCCAGAGCACTGGCGTCTCGGGGCTGCGCCCGCGGCACCAGAGTACAATCCACAGCCTCACTGTGTTATTTCAAGTCTGCGGATTCGGGTTGGCCTGAGCATAAAGGAGACTTTCTTGGCTGGGCTCTGGCTTCTGCCGGTTTCTCCTCTCCGCCCTGTGGCTTGGACGGGCTCGGGCCGGCCCGGCTGCCATGCAGCCCTGACAAGGCTCTTGCTTGTCCTGCCAGGCCGCGGAGTGGGTCGGGGCCGGGGGAGGCCTGGCACTGTGGCAGTGCCCAGGTCCCTAGCACCACAGAGAAGGGCCTCCCCTCCCAGCCCTTGCACTCCTCTGCTTCTCTGCTCGGCTTTGGAAGACTACGGGTGCTCCAAAGCCATTTCAGCACCTTATAGGCTTGTTCAAACGCTAAACCAGGCTGACACAGGAACTCAGGACCCACTCTTGCAAGACATCACCCTCCATCCATAGGACCCAGCAGGGCTAACCCCAGGCCCGAGGACATGACAGTCAGCTCGGACCACAGCCATCCTGGGAGCCAAGGCCCTGGATCACCCCACCTGGAGAACAGAGAATGGCCCCATCCCAACCTGAGCACATTAGCCCCTGCACAGCCCGAAGCTGCCCAGGCACCAGGAACTCTGTCCCTCGTGAGCAGCCCACCCTTTACCACACACCCCTAGAGAGCTCCAGACAGGGGCCAAAGGACAGGCAGTGTGCCCCCAGAGTACCCTGCCAGGCCAATAGGCTTGGCGGCCGAGGTCCTTCTGCCAGAACGCGGGGCCACAAGGAGCTCCAGAAACCCTCACCGCACAGAACCAGGACCCCTCAGCTTCGGACTTCCTGCTTCCAGCCCCCATCCTGGGCTCATGAAGAGGAACCAAATCTAGACACGACCCCTCCTCCAGCCTCATCCTTGGGATGGGAGGAAAGTCTGCAGCCCTGGGGAAATAAGTGTCTGTGCTGGGACATTTCCTTCATGTCTCTGTGGAGGATGGGCTGCTTCCTCCCCACGCCTCCCCAAGACCACATGAGCATCATGCATGGACCCTGTATATTCTGGGAGAAGCCTCTGCCCACCTGGCCAGCCCCGCCTGCAGAGCACACGTCCCAGGAGTCAGACCACTCTGGCCAGGGTTTCGGGGGACCGTGACCAAGAGCACCCAGGAGCTCAGACCAGCAAGCTCCCACAGCCCCCAGGCGGCTACACCAGGGGCCAGGGAGGGCCTTGGCCCCCAGGAAGGAAGGGCAGGAAACAACCTGGGTGGGGATAGCTACTTGGTAAGAGCTGACACTCCCCCTCAGAAGGAAGGGCTCAAGATGTGGACCCGGGGCAGGGGTCCTCACGGACAGAGCCACTGGGGGGAATGGAAACCCATTGCTGCTCGTGTTCCAGGTGCGCCCAGCCCAGGGGAGCTAAATCTTTAAGAGGAAAGAAGGGGCAGAGGACCAGAAACTGCCCCCAGCGCACACACACACACGTGCACACAGGCATGCACACAGACATGGACACACATGCACATGCACACACATGCACAAACAAGTATGTGTTCACAGGTGTGCACACACAGGCACAGACATGCACATGCATAGCATACACACAGACACGCACATGCACATACATAGGCATGTACATGCGCACACAGGCAAGCACATGCACACACAGGCATGCACATGCATAGGTATGCACATGCTCAGCTGTGCACACACATGCACACAGCTGTGTACATGCACACGCATGCACATGCATGCACAAACAAACATGCACTCACAGGTGTGCACACACAAGCATGCACACGCGGGCATGCACTGTCATGCACACAGGCGTGTACATGCACACATGCACACAGGCATGCATAGGCACACACATAGGAATGCACACACATGCGCACAGGCATGCACACACACAGACATGCACACATGCACACACACATGCACACAAATGCATGCACACACACAAGCATGTGCACACACAGGCATGTACAGGCACATACAGAAGTGTACACAGAGGCACACACATACACACTGAAGCATTCATGTGTGTTCATGCATGTAGTACACACAGACACCGATATGCACACGCATATATGTGCACACACATGTTCCAAGAAGCAGAAGAATGGCCTGCATGCTGCGGGAGGAGGGAAAGCAATGAGGTAGAACTGAAAACACATTAAATTATCCAGATGTTAAATCACCAAAAAGATCCCACAGCCCTAGCCTCTACCCAGGCTGGCGTATGGGCCGGGAGGAGGGGCTTCACCTGCAGTGTGGAGGCACGGTCAGTAGGCACTTCTGTCCCCAGCCCCAACTCGGACTCTACCACGGACCTGGGGCCCATGGGGCGTAGTAGACCTGGTACCATGATAAATTAAGCTGTGGCACCTGATGAAGGTCTGGCCCCTGGGTTTGTCCCCAGCTCCACAACTCTGCCTGGAGCACCATTGACCCCTAAAGGGAGTCTCGGGGAGCCCCTCAACCATGCCCTCCCTGGGCTCAGGACCATCCCCTGAGGGCACTGGGGTATTCATTCCCAGCAGAAGATGCTCAGGAGACGACCCACACCCCAGCAGCCTAGAGGGTGGCCTCTGCCCTCTCCGGAGAATTCTGCCTGCCTGGGACCTGGGTGGTTGGCTGCTGTGGCAGGAACCCAGAGGAGGCAGCGTGGGCCCAGGGATGCCCATGGGTGTGAGGCAGGTGTGCCCGTGATGCCCAGGGTTAGAGGCCTGTCCCCACTGTCCTCCCCAAGGCCACTTGGGTGGGCCCAAGCCAACTGGTTCCTCATTGCCCTGCCTGAGGACTCTCATCCTTACCCTAGCCAGAGTCAGCCAGGGCCCCTTGCTTTCAGCGTTCCCTTGTGGCTCCACCCAGACGAGGGCAGGACACAGGGGTCTGATCTCGATTGGGTCCATGTGATAAGGGATGAATAAACAAACTCTTCTCGGCTCATGCATGCACAAAGCAAGGCAAAGGAGACAGGACTGGCTTTGCAGAGTGGCAGGCCCTCCCCGACCCTGCCCACCTCCCCCAGGGACAGACAGAGACCGGGGGAACCCTCTGGGACCCTCCCTGCCAGAAGGGTGTGGGCCTTGCTCTAGAACATCCTGGGGGGACAGGCTCAGGGCTCCAAGCAGCCACTGGCCCGGGATGTGGCCCCTGATAACCCGGCTAAACTCTCCCCTCTGGGGGGCCCAGCATGAGGCCAGCCTCCCCCATGCCAGGCTGTCCATCCCTCCATGCCAGGACCAGCTGCTCTGTGGATGGGACAGATGCATGACAGGAGGGCTGCTGTCCACACTCCTGAGCAGACTTTCAGGAGCTTAGGGGACAGGAGCACCATGGCTGGGCTCTAAGCTCCCAAAATAGCCCCGGGTGCGGCCGGCAGCCAGGGACGGGCAGCTGACTTCACCCCACAGGCATCCCTGGCAGCCCAGCTGTCCGCCCAGCCACACCTGCTGGGCCTCAGAGCAGCCCTCAGGAGATGGCCAAGAACAGCGGTGGGGCCACCCACAGCAGCGGAGGCCGGCCTCCTAGAGCCGAACCTCTCCCCAGGTCCCAGAAAGGGCCCTTGGTGCCTGGGGGGCAGGAGGGCTGGGGGGGGCACTGAGACCGCACCCTGCCTGCCCTTCTTCGCCCTTGGGCTGGGCCTGGGCTCCTCATCTGTAAACCAGTCTGGCCCCAAAGCCAAGGAGAGGAGGACAATGCCCCCGAGTAGGGCCCACCATTAGGGAGGGAACGTGACCCTGCCCCCAAGACGGAGAACCACCTTTTTCCCTTCCAGTCGGGGTCTCTGTGGGTTCAGGAGAGATTTGTTAAGCCTAAATTTAAAAAGCGAGGGATGAATTTTCATGTCATTTCCAACTGTGATACATGCTTTCCCCACAAAGTCTTCTGAGCCTCCCAGGGCTGCCAGCTCTGCGCACCCTCTGTGGGAGCCAGCAGCCCCCCAGGACACTGGGGATCCCCGGGCCACTGCACCCCATACACAGAGTCCTTCAGCTCTCAGGACACAGCTGCATGGCCTGCCCTGCTTCCCAGGGCTACAGCTCCCTTTGGGGTGTCCCCAAGCCCACAGAACCTGCAACTCCCAGGTCCAGCCATGGCTAATGGGAGGAGAGGGCTCAGCCCCTTGTGCGGATAGGCTGAGCAGGGGCGAGGGTCAGCTTCTGAAGAAGTGTCTTCTGGGACCCACAGAACATGCAGGGAAGACAACTGCCCTCCCTGGGGTCTTTACACTAGTCCAGTGAACAGACAGCAAAGCTCTCAGTCGCTGCTACCTGTGGGTGGGGTGTGACTGAAGGAACAACAGTTATAACAGAGACAAAGAGAAGGTGAAGTGTGTGTGCATGTGCCAGGGACAGCCTTCCTGACAGATAAGCAGAAGTGCAAAGGCCCTGGGGCAATACTGTGCTTGGAGCATTCAAGGACAGCAAGGAAGTCAGCATGGCCACAGGTGAGAAAACCAGGCCAGGAGGGGCGGGTGAGGCCTGGGGACATGGTGGGGGGACAGAGGAGGATTTTGTTTCTTATTCTGATGGTAAAGCTGCTGGGAGGAGCTACTGAGAAGCAGTCAAGCCCAGGATACACGCTGAAGACAATGCAGGAAGGGGGCCGGGAGGGGTGAGTTTGACCCGGAGTGGGGGGGCGGCTATATTTCCTGGGATGGGGACCAGTCCTGATGACACCTGTCTGGAGAGCTGATCTCCGCCCCACTGTGGCCTGGTCCTCCAGTCCTGGCTTGGCCTCTACCTGTCAGCTGTTTCTGGGCAAAGGTGGTCCCCACTTCTCTGGTTCTTTAGCAGATGGTCTCTGTAGAAGCTTCTGGAAACCACTGCTGCCCCTGCCATTGCAGGAATTAGAAGGGCCTCCTTTCTCTGCCTGTCACTCCCATGTATTCTGGCCCAGAGGCAGCCTGAGGGTGTCCTGGGCAGGGCACAGGACCAGAGTGAGGCCAGGGACTGATCTGGGTGGTTGGTGCTGGGGGGTCTCCTGGACTGGCAGCCCCAAAGACTTCCTGTTGACTACTATGTACAGGGGGGCAGGAAGGGCCTGGTGCAGGGAAACAAGGAACCTCTGTGCTCAAGGCCGTGGGAGTGCATTGGGAGCCTCCTCAGGCCTTTGAAGTCCTGGGCTCACTCACCCAGAGGTGGAGGGCCAGCACGGGGGTGGGGCAGCGGGGCAGGAGGGCTGGAGCAGCCCCTTGGAGCTGCCCCTGGCTCTGAACTCCCCCCGGGAACACTGAGACCTCCTCTTGGATGGATTCCCCCATCCCCTCAAAGTGGGTCCTCCCAGCCAGTGTCAGTCTCCTGCCCCCTGAGTCCCAGGGGTCTGCACCCACTTCACCTTCACAGCCAGACCTCTGAAGCCACACACATCGCACACATGCTGTCTGTCTCTCTCTCTCTCCCCCCATCTCTCCAGGTTCCTCAGCCAAGCCTTCCCAGCCCAGCAGCCATGTGCCCAGGGACAGGGGTCCAAGCCCAGCAAACATCAGGGGGGCCTTTGACCAGCGCAGGACTGGCATTCGGGGCATGCACCAGCTGATCCCTCCTGTCATGAGCATCCCTTTGCTTTGGGGACACCAGTGATTCCTTCACCCCCCACCCCGCAGCCTCTGCATATCCACACTCTGCCCTGGGTTGGTGGGATTTTCTGTCTCACCTTGCAGCGGGACACCCTGCAGCAAGGGACAGAGGCCTGGGGGGAAGGCAGAGAGGCCCAAGTAGGTCTGAGGGTTTCCCACCCAGCCCAGGAAAGGAGCACCCACGTCTAGCCGGAG
Source organism: Neogale vison (assembly GCF_020171115.1). Taxonomy (NCBI): domain Eukaryota; kingdom Metazoa; phylum Chordata; class Mammalia; order Carnivora; family Mustelidae; genus Neogale; species Neogale vison. Next base: position 46,619,539 of record NC_058093.1, read on the forward strand.
AATGAGGAGGCGGTGTGTGTCCAGGGCCCAGGAAAGCAGGGACCTTTTACTCCCCCCGGAAATGTCCAACCTTCTCCCCTATCCTTGTAAACAGGATAATCTAGCCCCCATATTCACATTTTTCATGCTGAATGTATCACATGTACAGAAGAACTCCTAGAACATACCCGTACATTTTAATAGAATAGTAAGTGCCTCTCATATGGCTTGAGAAATACAATAAAATCGATCTGTAAAGCCAGAAGATTTACTAAAGGACGTGTGAGTGGATTGGTGCTGGCTTTACACTTGGATGGAGGGAAATTGCATGTTTATTTTTGCTAAGCTCCCATGCCTTCCTGAAAGGGGCGATGGCCAAGGTCCCCCACCCTCACCACCACCACACTCAGCTGTGCACACACTCACACACTCATGCACACTCATGCACACTCACACGCACTCTGCCTGGGCGCCCAGCATAGCTGGGGGCATCTCAGAGTGCTGGTCCCGCTGTTCTGCCATCCTCTGAGAGCCTCTCTCAGCCCCACTGCCAAGGCCTTGTGGCAAAGACCTGCTTCAGGAAGCTTCCTGGCCTGGCCCCAGGCCAGGCATCCCCACACCATGCCCCCTTCTTGATTCTCAGTGCCTGTGGGGCCCACACAGGGCTCGGACCAGGCCAAGCCCAGGCCTCCAGGCTGCAAACATCACAGCCCCTGGGACAGGCTTGCTGCAGGACCCTCCAGGCTCCCCTTACCACTGAACTGGGGGCTTCTGTGTTCTGGCCAGCCTGGCCCCGCTGGCCCTGCTCTGCCCTGGCCCTCCTCATGGTCACGGACATGACTCTGGGCCCAAGGCTCCAGGCTGACAGCAGCGGTGACTGCAAGGCCATTGGCCCGCCCTGTCCAGCAGGCATCTGGAGACGGCCAGGCCCTGAGCCATGTCCCATGGAAGCTGCTCCCCACAGTCTAGAAGCCCATGCTCGGACGTGTGTGCAAGAGCAGTGCCCCAGCCCAGCCCCAGGGCCAGAGGGGGAGGCGGGAGGAGAGGCCTGGCCCGGAGGGTCCCATAATGCCGGCCCAGCAGCAAGGCCGGGGCTGCACAGGCCGAGTTGCATTCCTGAGGAGTGAGGCAGAGGCCTGGTTATCGAAGGCTGTCATTGGGGGAGACCATACTGGCAGCCTCCCAGCCCCATGGCAGGCATTCATCTAGCAAGTCTGCCCTTGGACGCTCACGCAGCCCTGCACCAGGACCCCAAAGCCTCGGGAGGCAGCCAGGGTCCCAGGACAGGAAACACAGGGCTCCCGGACACGGGGCACCAAGGATGGCCTGGTGGTGGCTATCCCATCCAGAACCTCCAGTCCCAGGCCTGGCTGAGTGGCCCAGGGAGGCCATAGCTGGGTCTCTCCTCCTCAGCCCCTGGGCCCAAAAACCCTGAGGACGCTGAGGGCCCAGCCTTCTGGGTGTGGGCATCCCTTCCCAATGACCCCAGCCCTGCCCCTGAGAGAAACCCCCAGAACAGCTTTGCAGGGAAAATACAATTCCTATTGCTCTAGATTTGACTGAAGTTGGCTTTATTGTAATATTTAAACATATTTAAATGCACAACTAGATGTTTGCAAACTCAATGCCAAGTTTGCTCATGCTTGCTGCACCGAGGGGAGTGGCTGGCAACGCTATCTGGGAGCCCCCCATCCCCCGCCCACAGCACGGGGTCCGACGCACCTGTGCCTTCAGATGCCATGGCACTTTGGCTCAGTTTCCCCCACACATCTGCAGTGTCCTCAGGCAGTGCCGAGAGAGGCCTGCCGTCAGCCACCTGGAGAACATCAGGGCCAGGAGACCCTGACCAGTCCCCGCTTCTTGGCACCCCTTCCCACACCAAGGGCCATTTCCAATTCCCAGCAGGGAGGAACGAGGCCACGAGGACCGTCTGGCCCTGTATGTTGGTGCCGTGCACACACGGATCTCGCTAAGGATCATGTCAGGAGCTGAGATGAAGATGCCGAGTCAGGGGGGTGGGGCGAAGGGTGCACCTTCCAGGTGATACCATGTGAAACCAGCTCCCAAAGCTCACAGGTGGCCAAGTTCCCATTGTGCCCCTGTGGGGTTCATGCTGTGTCTTTGCAACCCTGGGGGCCATGTCTCGGTCACACACCATAGCTTGGCCTGCAGCTCCCTGATCCCCACGGGGTTGGGTGTGAGCCCACAGGGTTCAGCATCCGGCCTTGTCTCCTGTCCTGGCTTGCCCCTGTGTCATGGGAGCTCCTGATATACTTCCCATATAAGTTTTGTCCATTATACGTGTTACAAATATTTCTTTCCAGTCTGTGGCTTGTCCTGTTTGGTATCTGGGTTCTCCTCTCCCGATTCACTTAGCAAATCCTTATCAAACACGGAGGACTGGCTGCTGACTAGGACAAAAGAGGGTGTCCCCACCTCTGAGACCCACCAAGTGCAGGGAGGGTACATAGGGCCAAGCCGGCTGCAGCAGAGAAGGGTCTGGTTGGCCCACTGGTGGGGGCTTCCCCACAGGGCAACACTCGACATGGTGGGCATCACGCAGAGGAGGGAGGCTGGGCTTTTGCCCATAGAGCCCATGATAGGCCATGTGCACAGAGAGTCTCACCTGCCGCTCGCTTCCAGCAGCAAGAAGAAATGCTTCTCCCCATCAGTGTGTCTCTGTCCATCCTCAGAGCATGGAAGGGGGGCCAACACGGTGAGGGCCCAAAGCACACGGTCAGTCTGGGCAGCAGCAAACAGACGCTGAGCCAGCACCTCCCCACCCTGTGAACATACCAAGGCTCGTGGGCTGTGACAAGTAGTGGCCAGGAGGATTGGGTGTGGACTGCCAGCCCTTGGCCTCGCAGCTCTGTGGGCCCCTCACCAGCAGCCGGAGGAAGATCTCCCATCCCATCAAGGCAAGGGTCCCTGGGCACACACTTCCTAATAGGAACTCAGTGAGCAAGTCATCTGATGATGGTGGCCTGCTGATTTATACGACTGGACGGAGAGCCCCGGTGATGCCAGCAGCCTCTCCCTGCCATGGGCTCAGCCGCCCGCGAGGACAGGAACATAAACTCTCCCTCTCTGGAAATGGAAGACAGGCAGATGACAGGGGTCGAGTCTGGGAAGTGCGAAGCTCTCAGGGGTCAGACCAGGCAGAGGGAACCCCAGCCCCAGCCTGAGCAGAGAGCTTCCAGAAGCCACACCCCCTGTGCACACCTGGCCCTACCCAGCCAGGCAGACCCCCACAGGGCCCCCAACCCTGCTGCTGCTCTTCTGCCAGCTGGATCACACGGGGACACGAGGGGCTGCAGGGCTGCAGGCCACACGGAGCTCTTGAGGAGTCCCAGGGATTATGGCCTCTCGGGAGCTCTGCCTTTGCCCAAAGCACCAAGCAGCTCGACCCCGGATCCCACCCACTCCTGGCACCAGAGTTGAGTCCCCACAGGCCAGGAGCAAAGCCAGGGCCCTGGGCCTCTGTCTCCCGGGGCCATGTATAAGCCTCAGATTGCAGGCACTGACCCCAGTGACTTTGCATAAACCATGATGTGGGGAAACGACTCCTTTTTAAAACCAGAGTGAGGAAAAAGTGATGGGAACAGATTTGCGCCCAGATTTAAAATTGTACCTTAAAATTGTACCTTTGCTCCGAAGGTCAATGAGGCCCAAAGCAGCAGATGGAAATCAGCACCAGGCCCCAATATGACAGGCTCAGAGCTAGCAAACACTGTCCCATCCATCAGCAAGGAGGCCCGCCATTGAGGGCTCTGGGCCTGAGAGTAGGGGTGTGGCTGGCCTGGGGAGAGGAAGAGGCTCAGCAATGCCCCCGGGGGGTGAGCCCTGTCTGACAGCCACCAGCCCAACACCCTCGGGGCCTGAGATGAGTCGGGGGCTGGGAGGGCGCCCAGGGTGGCTGAGAGGCATACTTCTGCACAGAAACTACTGTGGATTTAAATAAAACAATTCCTTTGCACTTGAGTTTTATCCAGAAAAACCCTTTGGCCATGTAAAAATATTAAATATTTCACTAATGAAGTATAATTGAAAATACGCACATAAAGCTTCACGACTTTCCGTAATTCTTTTTTTTTTTTAAAGATTTTATTTATTTTATTTGATAGACAGATCCCAGGGACTTTCCGTAATTCTTCACCTGCATACCCTACTTGGTGCTCTAGGACCAGTGACCACACCCTCTTCTCCAGCGTCCACACGCTTTTTACAAATGATCCCACACTAGGCCTAACAAACATCATGATAAATTCTATGTCAGTCTTGCTTCTTTTCTCCATGGTGTATTTTTAATTAATAGACTGTATTTTCTGAACAGTCTCAGGCTCAGAGCAAAATTGAAAAGAACGTGCAGAGACTTCCCAGATGCCCCCGCCCCCACCCAACGCAGGCACAGCCTCCCCTGCTGCGATCTCCCCACCACTCCTAGAGGTACATGTGTATGGTCACCAAGAGCCACGTGCACGAACGCGGGGCACCGCCCTTCACCGTGGCCAGAATTGGACACAAGTGCCATCTGTTAGGGTCCACGATCAAAGGAACGAGACTGACACAAAGCGAAAATCAAAACAAATCTTTATTTCACGCCAAGCATCAAAAATCAAACTGACTGGCAGGGGCCATCTCTTACGAAGAGACAACGACGATGACCCCGACAAGGTCACTCCCAAGAAGGCCGCTCCAGATGAGGCCGCTCGCTTTGGAGGAGGCCACTCCGGATAAGGCCACTCCCAGGAAGAGGCCGCTCCCCGGTCAGAGCGTCTCCCAAGAAGAGGCCACTCTGGACGAGGCCGCTCCCAGGACGAGGCCGCTGTTGACGAGGTCGCCCCCCAGACGGGGCCGCTCCCCAGAATGATGTCACTCCGGTGAGGCCGCTTGTGGCAGCGGCGTCACGGCCTGGGGCGGCGAGGTCGCTTGCAGCGGGGCTGAGGCCCTGGGCAGCGAGGCGGCTCGTGGCGGTGCCGCGGCTCGGTGGTGGCGAGGCCGCTCGCTGTGGCAAGGCTGCTGGTGGGGGGGCTGCTGGCGGTGGGGCTGCTGGCGGTGAGGCCGTTTGCTGCAGTACTGCTGCCTACAACTACGATGACCAGGACGAAGACGACGCTCCCAAAGACCATGATGACCACGACCCTCCGACTCTCCTGAAGACTACCCTAATGGCTATTCCAACGGCTATTCTAACGGCTATCCTAACAGCTATTCTAACTGCTATTCTAACTCCTACTACTCCTCCAATGGCTATTCTGACTCCTCCTCCTACTCCCCTACCCTCCCCAGCCCAGCCTCACAGACTAACCTTTATAGAGGTGGTTGAGCCCGGCCCACACTCAGGTGGCCAATGGGATTTCAACTCACCCCAGTAAATATATGCACGCCCCACTGATTGGATGTCTCCACCCAGCCTGGCCCGCCCCTATACCCGGGGTTTGCAACTAAGTTTCTCTGGCTAACCAGGCCCCTACACCGTGAACCACAGAACAATCACGGTCGCACAGCTGGATACAGTGATGAAAGCAGAATGAACTCCTGAGGGTAATAACCTGGACGAGTCAGAGCCCAAGAAACCAGACACAAAGAGTTCTCGCCGTATGATTGCATTTACGCAAAGTCCAAACCCAGACAAAACCCCGGACGGTAATAGAAGTCAGAGTTGTGGCGCCTTGTTGAGAGGAGGCAAGGAGGGGCCGCAGGGCCCAGCTAACGTTCTGTGCCTTCGTCTGGATGGCAGGCTCGTGGGTGCGGTCGCTCTTTTAAAAGCATCAAGCTGCACATTTAGGATTTGTGAGCTCTTCTATGTGATTCTTCAGTGAGAGGGTTACTACGGAGAAAAACCGTGCCCGTGGAAGGGCGTGTGCAGGTGTTGAAGCTGAGGGACCATGTGGTCCCTGCAGGCCCCACTCCGTCCCACCGTGGAGGTGACTGGCCTTCAGGAGGGACGCGGGCCCCCCAAGAAGTGAGGCGTGCTCCAAGGCCTGGTCTCCAGGCAGCACCGCCAGCCCTCAGCTCCTGCTCACAGCCCAGTCACCCGAAGAGCAGAAGGCTGCGGGCTGAGGCCAGGGCTGAGGGGAGGCCAGGAAGAAGGTGGGCCCAGGGCAGCCAGACATCCTTCCAGGTACAGGTGTCTCCAGGGCCGCAAAGCAGCAGGCATGAGTACGGCCAGCCCGCAAGCCGGTGTCCGAGAGAGACTTGGTGGCCAGGAACAAGACTCGCTCAGGAACTGTAAGTCAAGGAGCCTTGGCGACAAAGATGCCAGGAACGCCCACAGTCCCAGGAAAAGGCCCTCGAAATTAGGATGAGCTCCCTCTCCTGCCCCAGCAGGTTCCACTAAACACACTTGGTGTTCTTTCTTCTCTCTTGTTTATGTCTCTCCGACTCACTAGGAGTGCCTGAGGACAGAGCCTGCCGTCACCAGTGGACCCACTCGACCCAGCCAGCTGTGCTCACTGGACAGAGAAAGGGGGCAGGGAGGGAGCTCACCCGCGTGCCCAGCTTCGGTGCTCTTCTGGAGCACAGAACACAGGCTGTGTTCGGGGTCCTCCAGGCCACCCCAGCAGCAGGGGACTGGGCTGGAGAGCTCCCCAGGACGAGCCCGGGTCTGGCAGCCCTGCCTGCCCCAGCCCACTTGGCCGGCCCTGTTCCACGTGCTCTGGCCCCAGTGTGCAGCCCAGCCCTGCTGGGGTGTGGGCTTCGAGTCCCAGCTAGAAGCAAGCCCAGAGGTCAGTCCCATCGACGGCTGCCTCTAATCAAGTTTCTCCACGTGGCGCCCACATGGGCTCAGGCCCTTTCTTCCCCAGGGGGCCATCTGTCCCTTTCCACAGCACTGGACCTGTGGCCCTGGAGGCCGGCCAGGTTCTGGGGGGAACACTGATCTACCCTAATGTTTGTGACATCAGCAATGAGCTGGGAAGTGCTTGACACTCACCACTTAGGAGGGCCAGACTCCACAGCGGCACTGGTTCACTTCCATGGCACCGACCTAAAACCATGACCCACATCGGGTCACTGAACGGGGGGGCTGGCTCCACACACTGGGGAGCACTGCGGATTTGGGGGGCCTGTGACCAGCGACATAGTACTTGTTGCACATCCCACCCCTGTAAGGGCCTGGTTAGCCAGAGGAACTTACTTGTAAACCCCGGATATAGGGGCGGGCCAAGCCGGATGGAGACATCCAATCAGTGGGACGTGCATTTATTTACTGTGGTGAGTTGAAATCCCATTGGCCACCTGTGTATGGGTCGGGCTCAACCACCTCTATAAAGGTTGGTCTGTGAGGCTGGGCAGGGGGAGTAGTAGGAGTAGTAGGAGGAGTTAGAGTAGCTGTTAGGGAGAGCGGAGGTAGTAATAGTTGTTGGGAACCGCGCCGCCCCTACCGCCGGGGAGCGTCCTCACCACCACCAAGCCACGGCCATGGGCAGCGGCGCGGGGAATGGCCTAGCCGCCAGCAGCCTCCTCCGGAGCGGCCTCATCTGGGGAGTGGCCTTGTCAGAGTGGCGTCACGGGGAGCAGAGTCTGTCATTGGGGTTGTCGTCCTCATTGTTGTTGCTGTCGTGGTCGCCTCTTTGTCGTGGGGAGCAGCCTCGTCGGGGGAGCGGCCTTGCTGGGGAGGAGCCTCCCTGGAGCGGCGTGATCATCCTTGTCATCATCGTCTCTCGTCATCGTCGGGAGTGGCGTCCTCGTGGTCGTCGCCTCTTCGTAAGAGATGGCCCCGACCGGTCGGTTTGATTTTCGATGCTTGACGTGAAATAAAGCTTTTGTTTGATTTTTCGCTTTGTGTCAGTCTCGTTCCTTTGATCACGGACCCTAACAACCACTGCCTCAACTCACCCCCTGGCTCCACCATGGGGACAGCTGGCCAAGGAGTCCTACCAGCCACAACTTCGTGGCCCTGCGGGTCCTCCTCCCTCGGGCCTTGCCTCCAACACACGCTTCCCCAGATGTCACTGACTCCAACCCACAAGCACATTGTGCTTTAGGAGGTGCCAGGACCTGGGCATGCTGGGCTGGGTTGAGCTGAGCTGGGCCGGGCTGAGTTGGGCTGGACTGAGCTGAGCTGGGCTGGGCTGGGCTGGGCTGGGCTAAACTGGGCTGGGCTGGGCTAAACTGGGCTGGGCTGGACTGAACTGGGCTGGGCTGGGCTGGGCTGGGCTGGACTGGGCTACGCTGGGCTGAGCTGGGCTGACCTGGGCTGGGCTGGGCTAGACCGGACTGTGCTGGACTGGGCCAGCCTGGGCTGAGCTGGGTCCTAGGCTGAGCTGGATGGGCTCAGTTTATGGGCTGGTAAGTTTGAAGGACCAGACCGGCCTAGAGAAGACCCCTGATTATGCCTACTCCCTCCCTTCCTCTTGGTCTGAAGGCTGGTATGGGACTGAAGCAGATGGCCTTGGGGGATGAGGGAAACTTGGGGACCACAGGGCCTGGGGTACACCACACAGTGTGCACACAAGCCGCAGACTGGCCTGCTGGGGTCTCTTCCCTGGGGAGCAGTAGTGGGGACAGGGTGGGGGGCACCCCATTGCTCCCACTAGGGGCTGTGAGTGATAAGGTCTGCCCAGAGCCCAGGAGAGCAGAAAAGAGACCCCAGGCGTGATGGGAGAGGTGACAGAAGAGCTCTCGGGAGAAGACCGGGGGTATAATTTTGGGAAACAATCTCCTGCATATTCCACACGCTCACAGAGAAAAGCCTGACCCAGAGGCCTCACGCGGCACAACTGCGCTGATGTGAACGTTCCCGAACAGGCACACGTGCAGAGACAGAGAGGAGACGGGCGGCTGTGGGGGGCCGGGGTGAGGAGCAAGAGTGACTGCTGTCAGCTGGCGGGGTTCTCTTTGGGGCGACAAGACGTTCTGCAATCCCACAGCAGTGAAGGTCGCACAAGGCCGTGACCACGCCTGAGAGCTGCTGAACACACGCTTCACAAGAAGGAGTATCGCCAAGACCACCCATACTGGAAACCATCCCCGGCCAACATATCCGACCCCACCCCAAAGCTGGACGTGGGTCCCTGCCATGCACCCGCAGTGGGGGTGCCACACTGACCTGCACACGCCCCCCCCAACATCAGCCGCTGCCTTCCAGCCTCCGCAGGCCCAGGAGCTGTGAGGTTCCTAAGGCAGAGAAGGAAAGCGGGTGAGTTCATCCTGGTGTTTTCAACTTGGGCTCACGACTGCTAATGACGTGCTCCCCTGCCTGCCCCTCTTGCCTCTGGCACCAAAAACCTTGGTCCCCAATCACTGGACTATGTCCTCTTCTGCATTCTTCGGCAGCAGAAATAGAAACACTTGCCTGTCCGTGAGAGCTTAAGCTGCAACACTTTGTCACCTGTGACAAACCACTGTCAGGTCTCTGAGCAGCTCCGCTTTCCCCAGAATAACCACATACCTTGAAATCACAGATAAACATAACCTCAGCATTTCCATCAGAGCATTCACATTTCAGTCCTATAGGAGACACAATAGCACGACCTTAATAGAATCCCACAACCATAATGTCACCGGCTTGTGCTCTTCGAGATCGATGAATCACAGGACTTTAGAACAGTCGAGTCATGCTTTCTCAGACGGCCAAGTCATAAATCGGATGATCCCTGAGTCACCTCACAGCTGCTGATTCATGGTGTCCCCAGTCCTAAAGCTCCAGAGTTGGAAGGGTCCCAGAAGTCTTCTCCACTGGGAAAGCTTGTCCAGAGAAGTCTGACTTGAGGCGACCACCCCCCTGCTTCTGGCTGTGGCCCATCCACCCAGGAGAGCCCTGAGGGACACCTCTTGACAGAGGGTCACCTTGCAGCTGCGGGGCCCTGGGCACTGTGCCCATTTCCAACACACAAGAGGAGGCTTCATCAGGCTCCGGGGGTATCACGGGAAGGCCTGTGGCCAAAGGGACGTGGGTCCCTTCTCCTGCTGCTGGCTGAGCTCACCTTCATGCCCTCACCCAGCCCACAAGCAGGTGCTTCCTGGGAGGAAAGTCAGGTCCAAAGCTGGCCAGAGCTGCAGGCCTTGCACAGACTAAGCCCCTGGGACAGCCAGCACCATCTGCCCAGGACAGCACCCCACAGCCTCCAGGGAAGTGCAGGCTGGCCAAGGGATCTCTGGTGGCGACTTTAGAGCTAGGACTAGGAAGCAAGTGTCCCGTAGGCCAGCTCAGCCCTGAGCAAGGAATCCAGAAGCATGGCCTCAGTGACCTAACCTCCAACAAGGAATGTGGGGGTTCCTCAAGCCATGGGTAGTGGAAAGGCAGGACCGTTGAGGGCCTGAGTGAGACACAAAACCCCTGATTGTGGGGTAGGGATCATCAGGAAACCAGGTCACATTGGCCCATGTTATGAAGGGTCAACACCAGATTCTATCCTGAAGGTGACCCGGGTGTAGGACTGACCACTGGCATTTGGGAAGACCTGTTGGGCTGCAGCATGGAGAGAGCCTGGGGCAGGGACAGGCTGGGAGGACTGGGCTGTGAGCAGACAGAGGTGACCAGGCCCATAAGGTAGGAGCTAGGTCTGGAGGGAAGGAGGGCTCCACTGGGTACACTACCTGGAGCAGCATCTGGGGAGAGATCCCAGAAGCCAGCTGACAGATGTGTGGGTGGGACTGATGGGGGTCCTCAGCATCAGGCTGCCCTGGAGGCCATGGGGGAGGAGTGGGCCTGTCCAGGTGAGGGGGCCCCCAAGGGACCACATGCATCCAAGGAATGGAAGCTGCAGATGCCTTGGTGTGTCTGGACAGGGTGCTTAGGAGCGAGCACCACCTAATCCTGGAGGAGTGAAGGGCCCCACCCCCTGGTGACTGGACATGGGAGGAAGGACCCCACGGGCAGAGGAACAGCTTGCTCAGGGGGACAAGTCAGGGACGGTGAAACGGGCCTCCCTCCCGGCATCCTGGGCAGGACCGAGCACCTGGGAGACTTTCTGGAGGCTTCTGTCTGACTGTGGCCATCCCAAGGAGTGCCACAGAGCATCCGGATCTTTGTTCATACCCTCCGCCCCAATCAGAGACCACAGGACTGGGCTGACAGGACAAACCCCCACTCTGCCCCACGCGGTGCTGCCAAGGGCAACACTTGCCTTACCCATTAGAAGCTGACACCCATGGACAGAGCATACTTGATTCCGCTGTTTGGTCTTGAATGGCTGAGCCCTTCTGAGAGCCAAACTGGAGATTCCCTTTTAGTTTAGGGACCTCGCTGAGGTCACAAGGGCTCCATTTGAGCTGTGCTAGGAAGGTGGAAGCCTGGGGCGAGGGTTGCATGCCGGGGAGAGGGGCTCAGACAATCCTGCACCTACCACATCTGAGGGCCACTGGGGCCCACGCTGGACCTGGGATGGGCACGGGACTTCCAGAGTTCCCAGTGTGCTCTAGAACCCACACTGAGGAGCCAAGGGTCTGCTAAGGGGGGCTCTGCACATCTCTCCCTGACACTGGTTTCTAGATCCTCGGTGACTGGGAGCTGCCTCCAAGGGACCCCAACCGGGTGTAGGGTCTTCTGACCTCAGCACCACCGTGGCGAAAGGCTGCCCTGATGGTACCCTCCATCCCATAAACGTGTCATGCAGGGTGGTTGAGATGACCCAGCTGCACCAGCCCCTGGGGACTTGGGGAGTGGGCATTCGGGGACTGCAGCAGAGAAATTCGTGGTTTGGCTGTCCCTGAGAGCTGACCCTGAAGGCAGGCTCCAATGAGGGTCCCAGGAGGGACCCCTCGTGTAAGGCCCAGCCTCCCACCTGGACCAAGGGAAGCAGGGGTGTCCAAGGAGAAAGTGAAGTCCCCCTCTACTTCAACCCCAGGCCCAGTGCTCTCACAGAGGGCTTGACAGTGGTTCCCAGCAGGGCAGTCTCGGAAGAGGCCACGGCTACTCCCTGTAGCTCCCTCCCACCCATCTCTGCCCTGGACACCACGGAACTGCGGAACTGTGGAGGAACCTGGCTGCTCCCCACTCCCCTGCTGTGCCCCTTCCTTCTCCATGTCCTACCCCCTGCACCCTCCCCTCACCCTGCTCCCTCCAGGCAAGGCCCTGATTCTAACACCTTGACCCCATCTGCTCCAGGTGGGAGCTCACACTCCTCAAGGCAGGTTTCCAGGTGAGGGTGTGGCCTACAAGCTGCCCAGGTGCCTGGGGCTGGGGACACAGAATGCACCTGCACCTCATGTCCCCCCTCAAGTACATGCGGGTTGGGGTGATGGGTTATCTGCAGGGAAAGGAGCATTCAAGGGTTGTAACCCAGGGACTGGAGCAGGCAAGGGTAGAGAACCCAGACCCCGGAGACCAGGAAGGGCGACCACGGGGCAGTGTGGACATGGTCCTGCAGATGGGGGGAACAGGACACCAGGTGATCTGGGCCCAGGCATCTGGAGTGGGGGCTGCGGAGAGGGATAGCGCCAGCACCTCCCTCTGTCTTGCCCACACAGTCAAGGGCTCTGTGGCCTCCCTGCTCAGGCCCCTTTCATCTGCCTCCCACGCCAGCCACAGTAAAGCCTCACAGCTGCATAGCTGCCATGACTGCTCCCTGCTGGGCCTCCCTGCACTGGTCCCAGCCCCTTTCACTATGGCCCCTGCCTCTCTGACAGCCTCTTCCAGCTCTAGGCCTCCCGCCGTGGCTCCCACAGCCCAGTTGCTGACCTGCGGACTCTGCCAGGATCCTGTGACCCAGTCTACCCCAGGGGAAGCTCTTGCCCAGTGCAGCAGGATTCCAGGTGAGGGCGTGGATTCTCACCTTCCCTCTTGTGGCCCTGGTACATTCTCACTGTCCGGGATTCTGCCCCCAACTGCCCTGAGGTCGCGCACCTACCGGGACTTGGGGAGCAGGCCCCCGGCTCCCCCAGGCAGGCAGTGATGGTAGATTCTCAATCTGGGAGATGGATTTCTGTCATTCCAGCAAGATCCTTTGTCCTGACCACTACAGAGGCTAGCCCAGTTCGGGACAATAGGCAAACACAGGGCTGTGCAAGACAGGGGCCCCGCTCAGGCCCATACCCACAGGCAACGTGAGGTTCCATTCCCTTCGTGAGGCCTGAGGCTGTATGTGCTGACTCCAGACAGTAGGTTTGGGGTGAGTTTTCAGAAGTGACAAGGTGGAGGAAGAGAAGTTTAGATTTCATCCTGAAGCCCCAAACGGCATGGAGGGGTCCTCAGAGGGGTCAGACCATCAAGCTTGGGAACACTGAAACGTGGTCAGAGACAAGTCATAGATACCTCCTGCCCTGGGCATTAGCACCCAAGCAGCCAGTCTGGGGTCTGGGGTCCTAGAACCCACGACTGAGGACCCCTGTCCCTGCCCCACCCCAGGGAAATGAGCCAAGCAAACCCCAGCCAGCTGAGCAGTGGGGTCTCTCTAGGAGCCCGAAGAGGAGTGCCACCACCCCCACAGGATCAAGATCACAGTGCGCTTCTGGCCTGTGGACACCACTGGCACCACATGAGCTCAGCCTTGCAGCCCAGAGCCCTCCAAGATCTCAGGGGAGACAGGGGTGTGGATCCCAGCCCCCCAGGCCACACAGGCTCAGCCCCAGGCTGAGCTCTAGAAGCAAGGGCTGCCCCAGGAACGAGCACACTCGGGGTCCTGCAGGGAGAGGGATGGGCCCAGGGAACAGTTACATGGCCTGGGCTGCCCCCCTGCTTCCAGAACAGGTGCTCTCACTCCACAGGCACCCCCACCCCAAGGTGTCCCCTCCAGGGAACACTGAGGACTCCAGCAGACCAGGGCTAGAGCTACAAGCCTGCACTCGTGGGCAGATTTCATGAAGATAATGGCTTTTTCTCTTATTTCTCCTTCTGCTCTATCTCCTGCCTGCAGTGAGCAAGCAAGAGGCAGGGAGCCGGGATCTTTCACCTAGGCCTCACCCGCTAAAACCTCAGCACACTGCCTTTTCCCACCCACAGGTGGTCAGGTAGGAGAGAGGAGGGTGGGGGCGGGGCCGGGGTGGGCGGGGCCACGTAGGCAGGCCCCGCCCCCTGCCCTGTGCCAGTGCCTGACCCACCCATCCCTTCCCACACCGCTTTCCTGCCCAGTGCGTTCCAGGCCTGGGTCCTACCAGGGAGGGTCTCCACCTTAGTAACATGCGTCAGTGCAGGGTGTGGTGGTTGGCAGAGCCCCGAGCAAGGGCCGGGGGGCGCTGGGGAGGGCGAGGGGAGGGAGGGGGGCTGGGCTATAGCAGCCCTTGGAGCAGCTGGCAGTGGGGGCAGTAGGCAGACCCAGAGAGGGCAGATGCCACCTTGCAATCCCCTCCCCGCCATGGGACCTGGAAAGATCAGTTACTTAACAGAGGCCTCAGCAAGTGTCCCAGGGCCAGCAAAACCTCCCCTACATAGCTCTGGGCAGTGCCAGAGAAGGGACAGCCGCCTGCAAAGCCATCTCCCCCACTCAGGCCTCAAGAGGGCACTGGACAGTGGCATCCCCCGCAGCCAGGGTGGGTCCCACTGCAGGGCCCTGGGGCCGTCCTGGCTGAACACTTCTCTCTGGCCCGTTCAGTCCGTAGTGGCTGGACGGGCTCAGCCGGCCCTGTGCACGCTGCCCACGGCCTGTGCATTGTTTTCACTTCTTCAAAGTGAGCCCAGGAAATGCTGCCCGGCGTCGCTCCCTAATCCTCCTCTGTACAGCCTGAACCCCTGGGAGGATGCCAGCCCCATGGCCTACATTCACTCCCCGAAGCCCCATCTCCTGAGGAGCATCTAAAAATAGGGTGTGACTAGAGGGATGGGGCCGGGTCTTCGGCATGTCCGGCCAGCGCTTAGGAAAGAGACCTAGGAGCCACAGCCCATCATCTGTTATGCACAGAAGCAGGACAGAAGTGCCTCATCAGGGGGAGGCCTCACCATAGACACCCCAAAATGCCAGCCCTGCTGGCGTCCGGCAGCCAGTTCTCCTCGTCTCCAAATGCCTGAAGCATGTCTGAGTCCCTTTGTGGTGGACTGAAGTACAGAGCCATTCAAGGAGGCCACACCCCTGCAGTGGTCCGGCAAGGGGCAGGCACAGCAGGTGGACACCTGGCATTGCCCGGTGCCCAGAGAACGGGGGCTCAGGGGGGTGGGCCAGCTCTGCTGAGGGAGACGGACATCACGGAGCAGGAACAAGGGAGCAGACTCACCGCATCACGGTGCCCCCCTGGGCCCAGGCCACTGGCACCACATGAACTCTGGGGCAAGCAGGCCAGGCGGGCGTTGCCCCTCCATTGTGTCCAAACATCTTCCTACAAGCCTCCCAGCCCAGGATGCTCACGTCTCCAGCAGTCCCCAAGGGACTCTGGCACCATTCCCCCTGTCAATCCCCACCCTGTCTCTGGAGTCTGTGAACTCGGGCAGGACACTGGTTCCAGAGGGAGGGGGGGTCCCTATTAGGGTGTAGGAGAAAGATAGTACACATGCTGAGGTCCTGAGCCCCAGCCTCCTTCCCGGTATCCACACTGGACACACAGGGTAAAAAGTGGCCCGTGTTCTGGCTGGAACAGATTCAGGGAAGCAGCCTGCCCAAGCCATCCCTTCATGTCCCCAGAGAGGTGGGAGCAGCCACAGGCTGGGGACTCGGCTGGCAGGCCTTCTCCAGAGCCGTGGTCAGCTGTGGGCAGAGGGGGCAGGCAGGGGCTGGAGCAGCAGCTGGAGCAAGAGCTGGGTATGCTTGCATGCCAGCTGGGACAAGGCCAGCCCAACAATTAGCTGCTGAGTCACTCAGGGAAACTGCTCAGCCTCTCTGAACCTTACCCATGGGGTGCAGCAGACACTGCCTGCCAGCTTTCAGGATCGCTCAAGGACTAAAGGAGCCACTTTGTGCAAAGTCCCAGTGCCCAGGGCTTCCCAGCACCCTTCCCAGGCAGGCTGCACTCTCTCCGTTCCTGGGAGTTCTGGCTACCCGCTATGCCCAGCGCTGTAAGGGCTGCTTCCCCATTGATAACACCAGTGGTGGCATGCACTGCTCACCGGGCCTCCATCCTCAGGATGGAACTCTGACTGTATGGGGCAGCAAGGCCAAAACTTTTTTCCCAGCATCCCTGCAGCCCAAAGGACCCACAGTACGAAAGCACTAGAGGGCTTCCAGGAGAGAAGGCCAAGTCAACTCCGAGCATCCCCACTGCCCTGGGCCGTTCCCCTTCCTCCCACCTGGAATACAGACATGAAGGAGGGAGCCCCAGCAACCATTTTTTAACCATGAGGCTGCCATGAGCTGCTGTGCCAAGCACAGTGGAGTAGCAAGGCAAGAGGAGCCCGGGTCTCCGATGAGTCCTTGGAATTGCCACGTGGCCCCCAAACTTCTGCCGAAAAGAACCAGCAGCCCCAGGCGTTTTCCAGTGCAGCAAGTCAGAGCTCTGTCCACAATCACATGCATTTTCTCATGGCTGCATCCGCTGAGAAGCCTTGACCTAAGGGCCATGTCCACTGTCCACTTGGGCATGTAATCCAGTTGCCACAACCACTCTGTGGACTCCCAGGCACCACTTGGCCAAGGCCCCCCGAGCACATGAGAGGCAGCAAGAGTTTAAACACCAGGCCCTCCACACGATGGGCTGGTGGCCAGTCTGAGCAGTGTGTGGGGCATGAACATCGGGGATCACAGTGGGGCTCACCTCCAGGGAGTGGGGCGGGACTCAAGAGGCCCAGGCCCATGGGAGAGGCCCTGGCTCTCAATCCGCATCAGCACGCATGGCACCCAGTCTGCAGGCGGGATCCCCACATTCTCCTGGCCCTCTCGGGGCCCAGCACTTGGCTGCACGGGTTGGGGCTGGGGGGTGGTGGGAGACATCCCTCACCTCAGCATTTCATACCTCCTTTTTCTGATTATAAACAAAATACAGGAAGGAGCACCTGGGTGTCTCAGTCAGGTAAGCATCTGACTCTGGGTTTTAGCTCAGGTCGTGATCTCAGGGTCCTGGGATTAAACCCCACTTGGGGCTCCACGCTCAGCAGGGAGCCTGCTTGGGAGTCTCTCCCTCCCTCTGCCCCACCCCCCACCATCCGTTCATGCATGCGCTCGCTCACGCTCCCTCTCTCTGAAATGAATAAATAAATCTTATTTTAAAAAAAGAAAATACAGGAAATTTAGAAATTGCAAAAAAATTCTCATCATAGAAATCGCCATCCTTACAGTTTGGAATATCCATAAAGTTTCTAATTCAAAACAAGCCTGTGGCATTTTTGGCCCCAAGAGCTGGGCGTTCCTCCGCGTGGTCTCTGCCATGGCCACCCCCAGTGGGGAGGTGAGAGGTGAGTCACCGGCTCTTGGGAGATGAAGACCTGCTCTTGCACCACAGGCAGCTGTGGGCTCTCCGTTCTGCTGACGTGCTTTTGGAAAAGCACACCTGTAAAATTTGCAAGTTTTCAAATTGGATATCTTCGTCTCCAGTCCCATTCCTCACTTTCATGCAGTGCTTTCCAAGTCCTTCTGGATGTGCAAAATGTGTTATTTTACATGGGACCACTAACATGCGTGTGAAGGCAGGGAGGCACAGAACTGGCAGCAGATGCAAACCCACGTCCCAAACGCCTGATGCAGGGCATGGTGGGAGTAGAGCAGGACCAGCAGCCCCACCCCCACTGAGAGCTGGGCTTGCCACCAGGGGAATCAGGCCAGCGGGAGAACTCTGCAGAGACCCCACTCCTGCCCTCCAAGCATCCCATTCCAGCAAAGTGGTCACAGCCACCACGGCCTCCAGCCCACCAGGGACCCAGCCACCACAGGACTACCACATGGCCACAGGGCGTGAACCAACTGCAGGACTGTGCCCTTTCCCTAGGCAGTGGCTTCAAGGGTGGGCTTGGTCCCCAGGGATGTCTGGAAGGCGAGAGGTGAGCTGACCAGGGTGGACAGCAGTACTGGTGCCCTCCGGCGGCTCAGAGGCAGGCTCGTCCCTGGCTTGGGGGACAGCCAGTCTCCCGGCATCTGTTCAGATGGGCAATCCTGTACACGAAGGCTGCGCCTGTGGTCTGTAAAGCCGGGCACCAGGCTGGGTAGGCAGCATCTCCTGGGATGCCCAGGCCCTACGACAGTACAGGCTGTGTGGCCACCAGGACAGCTGGCCTCCTGGACCAGGAAAGAAAAAAAGGACTAAGGGAAGGACCAGGGGCTCTGTCCCTTCAGGCCAGGCTAGGAGGGCACCAGACCAGCAGCCAGAGACCCCCTGCCTGTGTGCTACACCAGACGTCCCTCCTCTGGCCCCAGTCTCTCCCTCTGAGGACTGAGGGCAGTGGGTGGAGGGATTCAGGATCAAAGGAGAGAAGTGTGTGAACTGGAAGAGGGGGAGCCTGAGGCCAGGAGGCAGCAGGAGGCCCTGCTCTGGTCCCCTGCAGCTGCAGCACCCACGCCGCTGCCCTCCGGCCCCACAACCCAGAAGGTGGGGCTGTCGTGCCTGCCCAGACAGAGCCCAGCCCAGCCAGGACCTGGGACACAGACATCAAAGGAGCCAGGCCGTGGGCAGAAGGAGTCAGGCAGGAGAAGGAGGCCTCACTTCTGGGCAAATATTTGCCTGCTGCCAGATAAAGCACCTGCCCCTAAAGAGAGGGGTGACCTGCCTCCCAGGAGCCAGCTCTACACCCTGGTCAGAGCCCCTGCCTGGGCCTGGGGGAGGCACGCACACTCCCCTGGGGGTGGGGTGTTTGCCGGCCTGGCTTCTGAAAGCACCCTCTCAGGAGCACGCGCAGGCCCGAAAGTACTTGTTTTGGGGAGTGGCCAGAGAGACGGTGCACCTGCCTCAGGGGTGCCCGTGTGCACAGACAGGGATGCCCCCAGCCCTGACCGTGCTGGGGCCACACAAGCACGGACAGTCAAAAGGTCCTGCTGTCTGTGCTCCACAGACTGCATCTCCCAAGGGTCTTTGAGACCCCTGCCCACAGCCCCTCCCTGTATAGACAGGACATGACACTGAGCCAGGGTTTCTGGACAGGGCTGTCCCCTGCAATCTGGACAGCTCATGTTGCACCTGGTGGGAAGCTCACCCAGGAGCTCTGGAAGAGCTGATGGGGGACATCCAGAAGGGACAGAGGCATGGGCAGCAGCACATCCTAGTCCTGCAGTCCCAGCCCTGAGCCCCCAAAAGGTCCCGGCAGGAAGCTGAACATACACCTGCCTTTGGCCGGGCAATCTCAGCCCCAGAGTGTCCCCACCAGATAGCAGCACACATGTCCGCCTGCAGGGGTGAGAAGGTCCTCAGCAGTGATGCTGGCAACAGCCCCAGAGAGAGACAGAATCATGCCGCCTGAGACAACCACAGTGAATGCTCCAGACCCAGCAGCACAGGCCCCCTCATGCAGAGAGGGCCTTTGCAGGTGGGGCCAAGGGGAGGATCCCAAGATGGGCCACTGTGCTGGGTTCTCCAGGGGCCCGGTGTCATCACGTGGGTCCTTACAAGAGTGAAGCCACAGAGTCAGTGAAGGAGATGTGTCAGAGAGCTGCGGGAGAGTGATGGGGCCACCGGGCTGCAGAAGCTGGAAAAGGCCAGGAGAGGGCTTGTCTTCTGGAGCCTCTGGAAGGAGCCGGCCCTGCTGACACCTTGACTTTGGATGTCTGACCTCTGGAGCTGGAAGAAGAAAATGGTGTTGTTTTAATGCATTAATTCAGGGCAGACTTCTCAGCACAGGCGGAAGAAACTCCCAGAGCCCCAGCCAAGCCCCAGCCAGGTGTCAGGGGAGAAGGATGGGACACAGAGCATGTCACTCACGCAGGGCTGGAACCTCCCCCAAAGTGAGCCCACCCCAGACAGCGCTCCCCTTACTTGGGCCGGGGCCACAATGCCCAGGAAGGGGCCTGGTTGTATCTGGCCTCCCGATGTGTGTGTTGGTTCGGGGATGCGTCCTGCTTGTCGAAACTCACCCCGCGGGACACGCCTGTCTGCGCACCTGTCCAGCTACAGCTCACACTCCAGTAAAACCCAAGCGAGATGCAGGGAAGCCAGAGGGGGCCCAGGGGGAGAAGCTGGAGGGGGCAGTGGGGTTCCTGACCACCCAGGAGCCTGGCCACACACTTGAAGTCGGGACACAGCCCAGCCAGCAAGGAGGTGCCATGATGGTGGGCACGGGACCCCACACTGCACCTCCACCTGTCGGCTCCACCCAGCCCCCTGGGGACAGCAGGGGTCGCCAGCCCCACCTCAGTCAGTGACCCTAAGGCACAGGCCCATAGCACAGCCTGTGGACAGGGAGCTGGGGATGGTCTTCCTGCCCCCTCCCTCCCAGAGGCCACCCTGGGCCCAAGCATTTCACCAGAGTGGGGGCGGGAGTGGGCATAGGTCATGGGGGGCATAGGAGGCATAGTGGGAATAGGGGTCCCTCTGGCAGAGGCTCCACTGGTAGAAGCAGATTCTACCTCTCCCGGCCCAGGAACCCTCCATGGGACAGGCAGGCAGACCGAGGCTGGAGAGGATGGAGTCCCCAAAGACCCTAGCCCTGTCCCCCAAGCACAGGCCAAGTCACCGTGGTTAGCAGACAGCGCCTGCTCACACAGCCCACTGCCTGCCCCAGGCTCACCCTGCCCTGATGCCAGTGACCACAGACTCTGGCCCCGGAGGTGGTCTGCGCTGTGTGTCCCCCTGGGTCTTCCCAGAGATTCCTGCCTGAGCTTCTCCCCAGGCAGGGTATAGGGGGTTGGGCTCCGAGTCCCCAGTGTGGGGCTCCCTTTCTCTTCTCCCCAAACTCATGGCAGCTTTGGTTCCCCTGTCCACTGCCTGCCATCTCTCAACCCCCGGCTCAGGGTCCTGACATCTGGGTCCCAGCCGCTGGCAACTCACCTCTCTCTCTGCTCTCTGGTTCTCAATGATTCCTTTTTGCAACGTGTCTTCACTGAACAGACCAGGGAACAGAGGGACCCCTCTCACAACCAGGGTCCCCACAGCTCCTGTCCTCTGGCCCAGAGGAGCTTGACACTGGACCCAGGAGCCTTTCTGCCAAGCTGAGTACCCCCTGGCCGGGCCCAGAGCTCCAGCTGCCCACCTGGGTGACCTCACCAGGAGCATGAACCCCGGACCCTTTAGACTCCTCATTCCCTCGTGCCCTCACTGTGACCCTCCCCTCTTTTGGAACTCCCCCCCAGCCAAGGCCTCAGTGTGGTATCCTCATGCCCACCAGAGCCCACCATCACTTCTCCTGCCCACCCTGTGGGTGTCTCACAACCTCCCCACAGGCCTCTCTGCTCACACACACCCTTACCCCTGGCCTCATCCACTGTCCTGTGTCGCCTCAGGATCCTGGCCTCCTTCATGGCTGCCCCAGCACCTGGTTCGCTAGGAGATGTGAGTCCTGGACCCCGGCCTGGAGGGTATGCATGTGGCCTGGGGGGAGGGGAGGCCACGGCCAGAATTCCCCCTGGGGCAGAGTTTGGAGAGGGCTGAGGGTGGAGGGTAGGACACATAGCTGGGAGGTACAAACACTGGCCGTGAGCGGACCCCAGCATCCGGGGCAGGACCGTGGGAGGACATGAGTCCTGCCGTGATTTCCTTCACAAGTTAACAAGTTCTCCCTACAGCGTGGAGCCTTCACAAGTGGGGTGCGTCCTGGGCGCTTGGGAACCATGCGTCTATCTGAAATGACTGCTCCATACAGTGTTTTCAAGTGAAAGTCCCCAAGTTTCACTCCACACACAACATCACAGAGACCCTGCGTAGTGCAAGTAAGATGCGGAAACAATATCATGTGGAAACATACCAAGGCTCCAACCTTCAAGACCAGATTTACAAAATGTTGCATTAATCTCTGATGTGATCTTTGGCTATGAAACTGCTCTTTTCTATCAGATCCTGTGTTTTATGTTGTGACAAGGTAAAGAGATTCACACTGGCCACGCACAGTGACTACCGTTTGCTATTCCAGCCACGGAAGGGAGCCATGGGTCATGAGATGGGGAGACAGCCCTGGAGACCAAAATCCGACAGAGTCAGGTCCTCTGGGGACCCAAGACCCACATGATTTCCCCACCCCACCCCACCCCATCCCAGCCCCCACCGCAGCAGGCAGCAGGGCTCTTTGCAGGAAATGCCTGACATTTTTAAGAAGTGCTAAGGACTCAGGGTTGTAGGCAGAGGCGTGGCTGTGTAGAAGGCCCAGGAGTCCAGACACCAGGGGGAGCATGCCCTTGGGGCCCACACCTGTCCCAGGCCTGGCTGAATCCTGGGGGGCGGGGGGCGGGGATTCAGCACAGGGGGCTAGGGAGAGCATCCCTGTGGCTCAGGGCAGCAGCGGCTGGGGTCTGTGGGGACAGGTAGAGCAGGAGAGCCCACCCGGGCACCTGACTCTGCCTGATGGCAGACAGGTGTCCCTGCAGCGGGAACATGGACCCACTGGCGTTTGGGGCATTGAGGAAGAGGGCAAGGTTGCCGCCTTGGGGAGCGGGGGGTGGCATAAAGTCTGCTCTGAGGACCATGGCGCGTGAGGGCAGGAGGCCCGGCATGGCCTGTCTTGTGTCTGGGGTTTAATGAATAAGACTGTACCTAGGCTAAAGGTCAGTTTGGACAAATGCACTGTGGTTATGTAACGTGTGACCAGCGAGGGCAGGGGGGCTGAAGGGTCCATGGAAACTCTCCTGTCAGTCTACAATTATTTCAAAATAAAGAGGTGTTTTTTTTTTTTTAAGATTTTTATTTATTTATTTGACACAGAGAGATGCAGCGAGAGAAGGAACACAAGCAGGGGAAGTGGGAGAGGGAGTAACAGTCCTCCCTGAGTAGGGAGCCTGATGAGGGCCTCAATCCCAGGACCCTGGGAACATGACCTGAGCTGAAGGCAGATGCTTAAGGACTGAGTCACCCAGGTGCCCCAAAATAAAGAGTTTTTAAAAATCGACAGAGGTGAGGAGCAGCTGACACAGACCCGTCCTTCACCCATTCTCCGAGTGGGGAAGGGGACCCGGAGGCCCTGCAACCAGACCGCTGCCACTCCGCCTTGACCTCTAGGGTAAGAACAGTGGGGACTAAGTAATAAGAAGGCTAGCATCTCAGCTCAGACAGACAACCCAACAGGCACAGGCTCCTGCGCAGAGCAGGCCCGTGCTCCCACCACAGGAAACACAGCAGCCCCCAAGTAGGGGGCCCTCCGCTCTGCTCCAGAGGGAAGACCTGGACAGAAGCGCGCAGAGGCCGTCCCACCCCACCAGCCGAGTGAACTGGTGTGTGGATGCCTGCGGGAGCCAGGAATCCAGGGAGGCAGAGACTGCCCACCTTGGTGTGGGGGTGTCAGTTGTTGAAAGCCCTGGGGGCGGAGGGGACCCAAATGACCCCCTCCTTGTCAAGAAGGACCCTTCAGCTGGACCTCAACTTCTGAGAAATGACGTAAGGACAAGACTGGGAACAATCCACGCATCCATCGAGAAGGGCAGGTCCAACAACACGCAAATGTGTAGGGGTGCGCATGTGCGGGGTCGTGCGTGCGCACGGACTCACGGGGAGATTTAGGGAAATGAGAACATCACCGGGCAGATTGAGATAAAAAGCCGTGGGTACAACAGTGGGAAAAGCGCACCCCCTGCGTGATCGAGGGT
Organism: Neogale vison; assembly: GCF_020171115.1. NCBI lineage: Eukaryota > Metazoa > Chordata > Mammalia > Carnivora > Mustelidae > Neogale > Neogale vison. The sequence continues at coordinate 46,642,971 of NC_058093.1, forward strand.
GGGACAGCAGGTGCGTGTGCGCACAGACCTGTGTGTGCATCCAGTCCATGCGGCTGTAGGTCTGCAAATGCAGGACGTCCCCTCCCAGACCCCTCCCTGCGAACCCTGGGAGCTGCCCCAGCAGGAAGGAGACGCTGCTCTGTGCAGTCCTTAGCATCCCTGAATGCTGACCAAGGGACTTCTTATTTACTCGTCATCATCAGCTCTTTGGAAAGGTTCTGAAATGGTCTGTAGCTGCTGCTGGGGAGGCCAGGGCTCCAACTTGAGAGCCCTTTGGGTTTGCAGCATAGGGCACAGAGCAGGTGCCTTCAATGCATAATGAATGAATGAATGAATGAATGGCCTTACCCTGAAGGTGAGCACCACCACACAGGCCTCTGCAGCCTTGTCTTACCCCCATCCCTCACCCCCAGTATAGCTGCAGGGGCCACAGGCTTTGTCGTCCAGAGCAAATTGAGCAGACAGGTCCTCTGCACCAGGGAGAGATTCTCTGGATACACATGCACCTTCACCGGTCCCTTTCCCTCTCTGCCCCATCACTGTGTTCTCATCAGGCCGGATCCCCCCACCATCCTCAGGTGGGGCAAGGGTCCCAGTCCACCCTTGGGCAGAGCCCTACACAGGCATGGGGGCGGTGCCTGCCAAACCCTGGTCCATCCTGAGATCCAGGTAAGCAGAGACACCTGCAGATGCATCCCCAGTGCTCTGGAGCCAGGATGTCTCTGGGGCAACATTCAGTGTCATGCGTGTCTACGGGGCTAAGCCATAGACCCCAGGGATTCAACTAAGTGGTAATCTAAGAGTTTCAGGAAAGGCTGAAGGGAGTCAGCTGACCTCCCTAACAGAGAAGACCCCCCAGGGTGGGTGGGCCTCCAAAAATCTCCTAATATGTGTATAAATATCCTCCTGTCTTCACCTCTCTGAGCCCTAATGGACACAGTGGGCTGGAAGGCTGGAGTGTGGGGACACCACCCCTTCCCCGGCACAGCGAGCTTCAGCCTGGTCCATTTTTTAGATCATGGTGGGGGTCCATGTAAGTTATTCTTTTAATTAAGCATTTCCTGCTAAAAATAAAGTCTGCAAACCATTGATGGAGCCAACACTTATCAGTGCCCAGAAGGAGGCACTGCGTGGAGGGAGGAGGAGGCCCGGCTGGTCGGCTGGTCCAGGACACTGCACCAGCCGCCAGCCCCCAGCCTCCGGTGTGGCTGTCCTGTCCACCACGTGGGGATGGAGCTGGCCTGCACTGCAGGCAGGGGTGGGACCGAGACTTGGCAGGGAGCCCCCTGCAGCCATGCCTGGCAGCCGGCACCTCTCCCTGCAGCCATGCCTGGCAGCCAGCTCCTCTCCCTGCATCCATCCCTGGCAGGCAGCCCCAGCTCTGTCATCAATCACCCAGGGTGGAAGGAGCCTCTCTCCTGGAAGATTCCAGAACAATCTGCTTCCACTGTTCCCTTTCCTTCTCATGAAGTGGGGAGGGGTCTGGGCACAGGGAGCCAGTGGCCTCTTCTTTCTCTGACCCACCGTGACTCAGGATGGGGCTCCTGGTCCTTTTCCTGAGGCTGAGCCCCGGCACTCACCCCAGCCATGCATCTGGGACCCTCAGGGGGACAGCTGGCTCCGGTGACCATGAGGACTTGGGGGATGCTGCCTGCCTTCTGCAGTGAGGTGGAGCTGGGCTAGAAGACAGGCCAACCCCGCACCAGAGAACCCAGGCCCTCGGGAGCCCCTAGCACGCACACCCTGCGGGTTCCACCCTCTCTTCCATGGAATCCAGTGGAGGGCAGCCCTCAGAGCCGGCTTGGGTCATGAGGCTTGAGCCAGGGAACAGCACAGTCTGGGGACAACAGAAGCAGCTAGGCTGGTCTACAGGGGCAGGTCTAAGGAGTGGAGAATTCTGCCTTGCCCCAGCTGAGGTCTGCCCTCAGCTTCTGGGAGGTGCTCTCCGAGCCCTCAGGATATCCAGCCCAGTAGGAGTGCCTTTGTTTCCCCCGGGGCCTCGGGTACACCAGGCAGTGACCACGTACTTCTGGGTGGGAGTCTTCAGGTCAGTATCAGTTGACTCCAAAAAGGGCTGGAGACTGAGGTCAGCTGCTTGCACAGTCAATCAATCCGAGAATCATGCTCTGTGATGGGGCCACGGAGCCCCAGTAAAGACTCAGGACAGGGGCGCCCCGTCAGAGTGCTCCGTGCGTGCTGACCTCATGTTGATGCCTGGAGGGCACACTGTGCTGACTCCACACGTGGACAGGGAAGCATCTTGTGCAGTGTGTCCTGAGCTCTACGCCGCACCGCCCCCCCCCAGCTGCTCCTTTCCCTGAGTGCGAGTTCTGAGCATCGTTCAGGTGACTAATAGGACTTGAGGGTGGTCTTGGGGACCACAGACTTGCCACTGGTGTCAGAGTGAGGGCGTCTTGGGTGGACGGTTCCCTCCAACCCATATCTGGGGAACCCTGGGCCTTGTCCCCCTGGACCCCCTTGTGGGAGAGCCCTAGACATGTGGGGGCCTGGGACCACCCACGCCCTCCTCTGAATGCAAACGACTATGCTCTCAGGTCGGGGAAGGAAGGTGAGGGTGTCTGGGAGCAACCCACTGAGCACTGGCCACTGCTCTCTGGTTTCCCTCGCTGGAAAGCCTCTGGGGCAGGCGCTGGGGTGGAACCCTACCTCAGCCACCTCCCAGGGCCACACTGCAGTCACATTTGGGGGCTGGCCTGCGGCTCCGCCTCCGCCCAGTGGCCGGGCTCAGCTTCAGGGCCATCTGTACAGACCCTGAACTTCAAGCAGAATCAAAGGGTTTTTAAAGTTTGGGTAAAAAAAATCTTGTGATTTTTTTTTTTTTTTTCAAATAGTTTGGGCTTGGCAAGTCCCAAGCTATAGTGTGCCAAGCGCTCCTTCCTCCTATAATTTAAAGAAGAAAAAAAAAAAAAACAAAAAAAAAACAAAAAACAAAACCACTGTACATTTCAAGGGAAATGGCCATTGCAGTCACGGCTTAAAGAATCTGCTCTGTGTCTGGCAGACTCCCGGGGCCTCCTCCCCAGCTTGGTGACTTCCTATTTATCTTACTTTTGTCTGTCAATGAGGTTCTATCCCTACAGGGAGTGAGAAGCCAGCCCAGGCCACAGGTGGCCAGGTGGGGCTTGCCAAGAACCCCTCCCCAGGGCAGGTGACCAGGAGGCCGGGCCACACACCCCAGCCTGTGCAGGGATCCTGGACTCTGAGGCCTGCCCTCTACCCTGCTGTCCATGGCAGAGGTCAGGAATCCGCCAGCCAATTGCCTGAACCACCATCCCCCCCACTGCCCAGTGTGCAGGACAGACACAGACCAGCCAACGCCCCCCACACACCCAAAAGGCCCAGGCAGGCTCTGCTCAGTATTTTGGGGGCACATAGAGAGGGCTGCCGACTGTTGTGTGGGCCGAGGAGGGAACATGAAAGAAGGCCTTGGGGTCACAGCCAATGCCGGACTGAGTCCTGCCTTGTGAGAACTCGCCCAGAAAATGCACTGAGAGATGAAGGATAAAGGATGGTCTCCTCCATGGGCAGACACCAAGCATTGGAGCTCCAGAGGGACCAAGAACCCTGACGGGGCTCCCAGGACAGGCAGCAGGAAGGAGCCCCAAGACACATGGCCAGGAGCTTACAGAACTCCTCCCTGAGGCCCCACATCCTGCATTAGCGTGTTTTCTGTGGCCTTCAGTGGAGGAAGGGACTGGTCCTTGCAGGGCCCCGTGCCATCTGCAGATGGGCCCCACATCCTCGTGTCACCACCGGCCACCAAGCCTGTTTACGGGCCCAGGAGCCAAGCGTCCACAATGTTGAGCAGTGATTCCTGCTCAGACTAGGGGGTGAGCTTGCTCATACCCTCCACGTGCCCCATCATGCAGATCTACCCAGGGAGCAGAAGCCTGTCAGGCACAGAGAGCCCCCAAAACTGTGCCCAGAGTGGCACCCAGGCCTCCCAAGGGGCCATCTCTGTCATCCAGCCTTACACAGTGACCCACTGTCTAAAGATGGGGGAGGAGGGACGGCAGGCCCCAGGGAAGGAGCCCTCCTCCTCAGCAGGTGGAGGGTGTGGAAGCCTACATGGAGACCACCCCACCCATTTCCAGGTCACCCTGGGAAAGCCCAGGCCACCAGGTTCCCTGCGGCAAGACGGTGCTGTCAGGAACATGCATGATGCTGAAGGAGTCTAAGAGGCCATGGGAAGCCTAGAGGGAGGATGGGACGCCGCCGGCTTCACAGAGAACTTGCCAGACGGTGGACATACAGCCCCGACAGCCGGCCATAATAGGGACATGGGCACCGGCCCCACAGACACAAGGACATGGAAGCCCCCCAAGCAGAAGTCAGCCAGACGGTCAGAACTGAAGGGCTTCGAGGCTCACCATAGCAAACCACAGCAAGGATGCCGTTAAAGATGCTTCCATTTCAAGTTGGGCTTAGCCCTGGAGCGCGGGATGGTTCAGCGTCGGCAGCTCTAGGAATACAATCCATGACAGTGAGAGGAGAGAAGAGAAATACGATCATCAAAGCAGAAGTGGAAAAACCCCATATCCTTCCCCACTAAAATTTTAAAAACAAACATCTTAGCAAGGAAAGTGTAGAAGTGAACTTCTCTAACTTGATAAAGATTTTTTTCTAGAAACCTTCAGCCAACATCATGATGAGCGGTAAAACTTTAAAAAGAAGTCAGGAGGGAAAAAACAAGTGTCTTCATGATTGGCAGTATTTTAAAACATTGCATCATCCACCAATATTTTACTGGAGATCTCAGGCGAGATAATAATATGTTAAAAAAAAAGAAAGAAAAGACAGAAATATTTGGAAGTTAAAAGGTCAAGTTCCGGCCAACTGTAGGCGCTACCAAGAAATCAGAAGACAATCAACTGAAATTCTATTAAAACTAGTCAGATAATTGGGACGCCCAGCTGGCTAAGTCCACAGAGTGAGGGTCTCCTGATCTTGGGGCCGTGAGTTTGAGCCCCATGGTGGGCATGGAGCCAACTTAAAACACAGAAAAGAACTGAAAGAGTTGGGTGTTCTAGTCAGATTGTGAGTCAGATTGGAAGATCAGTGTTCCACAGTCACCACCTGTCTTGAACACAGCAATGACCCATGGAAATACGTTGTCAAAAATACTGCTCCTAGCAGTCAAAAATGTCTAAAAATAAATCCAAAAATTTAAGTCTAGATGAGGAAAAGTATAAAACTTTACTGAAAAGCCATAAAAAAGTGAATAAAAAGAGAAATTTGAAACACATTGAATTCTCAATTTTGAGGGGAAAAAAAAAATCGGTTCTCCTAAGCACTTAGCTACCAATTCAGGGCAATTCCCATCTGTTATTCATGGGATTTGACGTGTTGAAGCCAAAGTTCTTGTGGAGGACAACATTTGAATGAATAGGCAAGAAATTTTCAAAGCTAAGAAATATACGTCCTGTAAAACTACCATGTTCAAGTCAGCATGGCCTCTGCCCAGAGAGAAATATACAGAGAAATCCAAGGATAAGAGCCCAGAAATAGATCTGTGTATGTTGGGAGCTATTTACTGGCTTATCATCCGTGGAGGCGTGGGGAGGAGGGAGGTCTGCAGCATGGATTGCAGGCAAGAGCTCGATCTTTAATCCACAGAGAGCTCCTCCGGATCAATAAGACAAAGACCAACGATGAAGGGGGAAATGGCAGCATGCTTGCACAGACAGGCCATGGGCTGAAGGAAACGCGCTCTACTCCTCCATCCTCAGTATCTGCTGAGAGTACTATCCCACATCCCATAGCTCAGCGGACGTGTTTCGGAGCATCTGTCCTGTAGAAACTGTGACGTGTGCTCACAGAAAGCCCCTGGTGCCGCTTTAATGTCATTTTTTCAAAATAACAACACTCTAGAGCAGAGGCATGGATTCACCAAGGGAGAATGCAGCCATTTTGCAGAATGTAGACAATGCATTGCAAATACCAAGGTGATCCACAGGTACAAATGCCGAAGGATCACAAGGACTTCGGGTGTAGTTAAAAAAAAAAAAAAAACAGAAAAGAAAGCTGCTCAACAGTCCAACAGTATGCCTGCTCAGCCCAAACAGATGTGCCCACGTAAAAGCCCAGAGAAAGTTCTAGAAGGGCACATCTGCTGTGTTAACCTCAATCACACTGGAGGGAGGCTATGAATTGAAAGCATGAACAGGGACTTTCTGTCTTTATTGTTCATATATTTCTGAATTCGGAATTTTGTTTGAACAATCACATAGACATGCATTACTAGAGTTTGGAGTTTTGTTGGGGCTTTTTTTAGGTTTTTAGAAAACTTTAAATGCTGATGTGTTGGTCACACAAACCAGATGTGGCTGAGAGCAGCCATCTTCGGCCACTTTCACCTCCTCCTCCTCTCCAATCAGGGCTGCTGCCAGTGGTCCCTGTCCCAGCTGATGGGACAGCCCCACTACGGGTCCAGTCAGGCGTGTCAACATGGAAGCGCCGGGGTTCCAAGTGCTCCTGCTCATCGGTACATGTGGCATCACTGCAGGCCCCCAGGGTCACTCCGGGTGTCTCTGAGCACTAGATGGGGGCATGGCCAGCAGGTGAGGCCTCTGTGTATTTCGCATCTCATGATTACCTTACAGTGCCCAATTCCAGATGGCTTGAGGGTGCAGCTGGAGAATCAGGCACTTGTCGAGAATAGCTCCTTCTGGAAAATCTGCAGACAAGATAGGAAGGAACTTCAGGCCAGAGGAAGTGGGCCTGGGGCTGGGGGTCTTCCTGAGGCAATGAGAGTAGCAGAAAGCACACTGTCCGGTGACCCACTTCTCTGTTAAAAGCTGGACATGTCTGCGCTTCCCACTCGAGCCTCATTCTGAACCCGGCCTTGAGGGTGTGTCTCACCCACTTAAGAGAGAGGCTCTGGGGGCCAGTCACTGGCAGTCTTCCTGGTAGACACAAACCCTGGGGCCGGGCTGTTGGGTCTGGACAGGGCAGGGGGCAAATATCCAGGTAGGGATGCTGCCCTTGGGTGCTGCCAGCCTGGGCAAAAGGGACTGTCTCCTTGCCCCAGGCCCTACTGGGAGTTCTGAGCTCAGGAGCCAGAGGTGGGGACAGGGAAGGGGCTTGGCGGGTGCAGCCACACTCCCCCATGGCCCCGCCTGGGCTGGGCAGCTGGCCTGCAGGGGAGGTGAACAGAGTAATTGACGCCTAGGCCAGTTCCTCTCCACATTCCTGGTCTGCTGTATGTGGCCCACAACCTCTCTGAGCTGGTGAGAAACAGGATGGGTGCGCATGGGGAAGCCTCTGTGGCAATTTGACACTGGGAGGGCGTGGATCTTGTGCATTGCAAAGGTAGCAATCCATTGGACATGGATGGGAAACCAAAAGCAGAGCCCAGAAACCCTGGCCCTCGACTGAGTTTGAGAAGCTCAGCTCTTCCCAGGGAACTTCCTCTCCCCCCATCCCAACCATGCCCACCTGCATGCTGTCCCTGCAACCCCAGGCTTCCTGGGACAGACTCCAGCGTCCCAGTGACAAGTGCAATCTGACCAGGGCCTGAAGCTGCAGTGGGGAACCCCAACAGGCTGCTCCGAGTCCCAGGTTGTCCGCGTTCTGGAACACACACATTGGGACCTCGGCAAGAATGTGGGTGTCCCACCCGGCTTCAAGACTTCAATTTACACTCAGGACAGCCCAGCTTTGTTCTGCTTTGTTTTGTTATTGAAGTAAAATCCACATAACGTGAAATTAACCATTTGAAAATGTTCATGCACTGAGCTCATTCGAAGTGTTGTATGATCACCCCCTCTGTAAGGCTGTAAAACATTTTCACCCCCGGGGTTGCCTGGGGGCCTCCATCGTTACGTGTCTGCCTTAGGCTCAGGTCATGATCTCAGGGTCCTGGGATCAATCCCCGAATCGGGCTCCTGCTCAGCAAGGAGCCTGCCTCTCCCTCTCCTCCCTGCCCATGCTGTCTCTCTCTCCAGTAAATTAAAAAAGAGAAAACAAAAACAAAAACAATTTTATCCCCCAAGAAAGAAGCCCCTTACCTATTTGGGGTTACTTCTTGCCTCCCTGTCCCCCTAGCTTGGGGCCTCACTCAACTGCTTCCCGTGTCTGTGGGCTGCCCCACTCCGGACCTTTCCTATAAGTGGAACGCATGACGTGGCTTTTGTGTCTGGTTTCCTTCATGGAGCCTAACGATTTCAGGATTCGTTCAGGCCGCTGTGTATGTCAGAACCTTAGCCCTTTTTGTGGCTGAATAATACTCTGTTGTGTGGGTGGGTCACACTTTGCTTATCTTTTCATTAGTCAATGGGCATGGGCTTGTTTCCAGTTTTGACTACTGTGACTAAGGCTGCTGTGAACATTCGTGCACCAGTTTTTGTCTGAGTACCTGGTTTCCATTCTTTCATTTAGACACGCAAGGGCAGAATGGCTAGATCCAATGAGAAGTCTATGCTTTCCTTTTCGAGGAACTGCCAAACTGTTTCGCACGGCAGCTGCCCCATTTCCCATTCCCGTCAGCAGGGCACAAGGGTGCCAGACCCCCCACACCCCGGCCAACACTATTTTCCACCTGATCCCAGCCATCCTAGTGGGGATGATGGGCATCTCACTGGGGCCTGGAGTTGCATTTCCCTGGTGACTGATGACGTGGAGCCTCTTTTCACCATTTTGGCCATTTACGTATTTTCTTTGGAAAAATGTCTGCTCCAGTCCTCTGCCCATTTGTCAGAGGGTTGTTTGACCTTCTGTTGCGAAGCTAGAAGAGTCCATTCTAGATCCTGAATATGAAATCTTTCTCAGGGTTGTGATCTGCAAACATTTTCTCCCGCGTGTGGGCTGTCTTTCCATTCTCTCCCTGCCCAGAAATTTTTAACGCTGACAGTCCAATGTATCTAGCTTTTTCTTGGCTGCCTGGGCTCTGGTGTTGTAGCTAAGAAACTGTCGCCAAGTCCAGGGCCGCAAAGATTCCCCCTGGGTTTTCTTCTGGGAGTTTTTATAATTTTGGCTCTTCCGTGCAGGTCCCTCTGATCCATCTTGAGCTCATTTTTGTATGTGGTGTGAGGTAGGGACCCAGCACCATCCGTTGAAGGAACGAGTCTTCCTCTCGTTGGACAGTCTTGGCCCCCTTGTCGAAAAGCAGTTGACCATCAATGTATCAGGCCTTGTTTCCGACTTTCCATTCTCGTCCATTGGTCTAGAGATTTACCTCTAGGCAGGTATCAGGCTGTTTCAACTTGCTTCGTAGCGATGAAGTAAGATTTTAAATTAGGAAGTGTCAGCCCCTTGGTTTTGTTGTTTTTTTTTTGTTTTTTTGGTTTTTTTTGGCCAATCAGGGAACAACTGACCATTTTTGTGCCCATTTTTCCTATAAAAACATGAAGGCAGAGGCAGCAGGACACCACATATGGTGCCCGGGTGGCTCAGCCAGGCGCCCACATGCTTGAGGTAAGGATGGGGTGGGCTCTGGGGAGGCTAAGGGCTGTGTCTTCAGGGTCAGGGGCTGCTGGAGGCCCTGCCCCTGCCTCGGCTCCACCCTCCCCTGGCTGAACGCTCCCCCTCAGCGTGCCTCCTCAGAAAGCCCCCACCTGCCAGAAAGCCCCCTAATCTCCCTGCAAGTCCAACACCCTGAGAGGTTCCTGGGCCAAGGCTGAGGGCACAGGGGGGTGCGGGGCAGCACCCCAGCTCCCTCCTCCAGTTCCTGTCCCTCCCTAGCCAGACCAGCCTCAGACCTCAAATCAGCCCTGGGGAGCCCTTTGATCAAGGGCCCTCAGGAAGGCTAAACTGCCCTGTCTGTCCCCTTCTCTGGAACAGCTTTGCCAGACCCTCACTGAAAGGTAAGAGTCAAGAGTCACTGCCATGGGCTGCCTCTGGGGAAGGGCCACCCTCCCCCCAGCACCTGCTCCTCCCCAGAAAAAGTGGGCGAGGACTGACCAGGGACTGGACACGTGGGTTGAGCTGACCCCACGGTCCACTTTCCGGCGGCAGGCTGTGCTCACCGGCCTCTTCCCTAGCTCCTCAGTTGTGTCTGGTTCTGGCTCCCTGCCTCCTTTATCCATGGAGACATCCCTGCTGTCCTTGGGGGCCCCCAACTTCCCTCACCCACTTGGCCAGACCATCCCCACCCTCTCCCCTGCCTCTGAGGCCAGTAGCCTGGCCCTATCTTGAAAAGACCACCCCATCCCGCAGGCCTCAGGGGTCCCACTACCCCGCTTCAGCCCTGTGTCCCTGGGGTGGGCTGGCAGGTCAGCATCAGATGCCCCTTCCCACCAGCAGGATTTTACTGCTGTACAGATACACACACAGGCAGACCCAGCACTTCCCCTCAACCTGCCACAGGGGGCTGGAACCTTCTCTCAGCTCCACCTGTCAGTGTCTCACCCCAGGGTCCATCTCAGGACTTGGCCTCACCTGTGCCAAGGTGCCAAGATCTTCCTCGTCTGGCAGGGCCTCTCTCCAAAGAAGGGTCTTCACTGTGAGCCCCCAGATTTCCTCCCCATACCCCAGCCCTGCCCTGCGCCAGCCAGCCTCCTATAGTGCAGGCTATTCTGAGCCTCGTGGGGCCCAAGATGGGCCTGGGTCCTCCTCAGGTCCTCCTCCCTGCCCCTGCTCAGGAATTGCCAGCAAGGCCCCGGGAGCCACAGCCATCTCCTCCTCCCCGCCCGCCCCTGTAGCTCCTGACCCTTTGTGGGGGACGGAGACAGGACCTTACTGCTTTCTGCTCCTCCAGGGCTGGCTGACTCCCACCTCGACTCCCTCACGCTCTCTGGCAGCCTCCCTGGGGAAGACCCTGGGACAACAGCCCCGTATCCCAGGGCCCCTTCATCAGGAGCAGCAAAGGTCAGGAAGGGAAGTCGGTTCCTTGAGCACAGCTCAGTGGCCACATGGCCTCGTGGAGTCACCAAGTCTCTCGTGTTTCGGCATCTAGCCCCACGAGGTGACCACAGGTCCCACACCTACAGGATCTCAGAAAGCACTTGGGGCTGACCGCATGAGGTCACGTCCTTGGACACCGTGGAGAGCTGTTGGATGCTCTGCAGGTGCCGAGGCACCGGACTTCCCGCCAGACCCAGATGCTGTTGGACATCCCTGAGGCCAACAGCAGGGGGTACACAGCTGCCACTGAGATCTGTCACACGCCCAGCACCAGGGAGCATCTGGCCAGACCCAGCTCACCCAGTTTTAAATAATGGTACGGCTCCCGAAGAACAAGTTAGTAGCTTGTTTTAGATGCTGATTTGTTCCTTTTTAAAAATGACAAGCGGAAACCAGGCCCTCCTCCGGCCTCGAGGTGGACCCCTGGCTGCCACAGTATGGGCAGGACGGGGCCCGGTGCCTGGGCCGCCCTGTCTTCAGCCAGCTCATCCATAGGGAAGTCCTTCACTGGGCTTTCAGAGGGCACCTGGACACCGCGCATGCCCGGGGGGCAGGCCTGCCCACACCCTGGGAAGGGTGATAAAAGGACAGTGGGTGGCCTCACCCAGCAAAGAGTGACCCCCCCTCCCACCCCCAGTTTTCAGGAGCCACATCTGCGGGACACACAGCCCCTCAGCTCCCAACCTCTGCAGCTGGAGGCCACCTCTCAGGCCTGCCCTGAGATTGAGAGAAGGTTCTGGGGGTAATCCACACATGTCTGGAGAATGGTGAAGAATTTGATTTGGTTTAATTGATGGTCGGGCCAGCCATGAGGAAGGGAGTGGGCCAGACCTGATGCAGAGCCATACCAAGCTCCCCAGCTTTGCTCTGCAGGCGGGCTGTGATTGGAACTGGTCGGCTGGCACACTGAGAAGCCACAGAGCCCAGGACAGCGGAGGTGTGTGGAGGGAAGCACTGGCAGCCCAGCAGGAAAGCAGCGAGCTTCCGAGGCCCAGGCGCCCAAGGGGGCCAGGCATACATTGTGCGCTGGGCAAATGGGTGCTGTGTCCCAACATGTCAGCCTGCGCCTGGGCACCCCAGGACTGGGCTTCCCCCTTCCTCGAGGAGCCAGGGAGGGGAAGGCAGCCCGGGGAAGACCGCAACCAGCCCCAGGCCAGAGCTGAGTGTGTGGGCCTTGTCCTCCAGCTGGGTGTGTGCTCAGACCTGAGAAACCGCCCCCAGCAGCTCCTCCTTGAGGTGCAGCCGGCCGCCGCCCCATGTGGATGACCGAGCCTTGCTCCGCCATTGGCTTTCCCTTCCCTGGCCGTGGATAAGAGAGGCATGCCCAGACTTCTGGCAGATCAAAGGGCTTGCTGGGGCCCAGCAGGCTGCCAGGGAGCCTTGCCTTGAAGTCCACTGCCCCAGCTGGGGTTTGGAGAGAGGCGGGGCTCGGTAAGGGTAGGACCACCTTTGCAGAATAATGGCACCCAGATTTTCTGCGTCCTGCAAACTTCCCCCAGATGCTGCCCCAAAGGGCCGCCTGCCAAACTTGGGGAGCAAGGGTGCTGTGCAGCTAAGACTCAGAGTTGAGCTTCTCTGGAGTGCATACCAGGCCTAGGCTTAGTGGCAGGGAGTGGAGAGGAGGGAGTGGATGGGATGGGGCTTCTAGAGTCCCACTGATTGTCCAGCAGGGCCAGACCAAAGCCACATTTCAGAGACTGCACACTGAAGCCATCCCTGGGAGTCTTGGGCCCAGGTCCTTCCTAAGGACAAGAGAACAGTTCAATGAGCTGACATGAGAGATTCAAAGCATTTTTCCCAAATGCCACCATCCTGAGACGGGGCAGCAGAGGCCAGAGAGCAGCTCACCTCCTGTCTCCAGGGTCCTACAGAGCCACTCAGAGCCCACTAGCCTGAGCTTCTGTCCATCAGGGACTCCGAGTGCTGCTGCAGAAAGCCCTGCCCGGCCAAGCCTCACCCAGGTCCAGGGTCACACCTGTCCATCAGCAACACCCTGCAGTGCCCACTTCTTCCAGCAGGCTGTCCCTCCCCCCCAATAGGGTCCCTAGCGTCCTGCAGAGCTACAGGACCCTGTCCCCTCTGCTCTGGCCCAGGACATCACACCACCTCCCAGGGCCCCCATGGATAGGGGTGCTCCAGCCCAGTCACCCCTGCCCTGTGCCCTCTGACCTCACGCATCTTATCGCCAGCAGGACTCAGCCCTTGTCAGGGTACACAGGTAGCAATAACATTCTGAGCAGGCACATGTGGATAGAAGCAACTTTTGACTGTTCGGTCTACTTGGAAACTTGCTTTTGGGTTACCAAAAGTCATCAATCATGAGGCTCAACAGAGAAAAAACCCTGTTGCTTCTCAGTAGCACCACCAATGGGCTCATACCCCTAGGTTGAAATTGGGGGCCCCACGTGCCCAGACTCCTCCTGGGCAGAGGCAGGAAGCGGAGGGCAGAGGGACCCTGAGCTGCAACACGTGCCCTCCAGGACTCAGGCCGCTCCTCCAGAAGAGGAAATGTTGGGGAGCCCACAGGTGCCCCACTGAGATGACCCTAAAGGGCCCCTTTCTTCCAAGCTCCTCGCTTGGCAGCAGGGCCAATCCAGTGTCTGTCCCATGCCGCTAACTCAAGGACCCAGGCAATTTTCATTTTTATGAGTGGGCAAATATATGGCCCACTTGAACCTTCCACCTTGCTGCCATACGTGTGCACCCACACTGCGGATAGGCCAACACCCCAAGCAGGAGGGGTGGCCCCATCCCCGTGGCTGGGAGAAGGGACACACACAGCTCTGTCAGCCCTCACCCTCACCCCCAGGGATCCCCTGGCACACCCCCCTAATCCCCACTGCAGCTCCTGCCCAGCCAACGAAGGCCGTGGTAACGGCATGGGGCTGCTGGCGAACAGGGTGACATGGACCTGGCAGGCTCAGGTGGTCCCTCCCCAGTGACCCAGACCTGGTCCCCATGCCCCCAACTGCTTGTGCCAAGCTGTGCCCAGGACTGGCTGATGGGCGTCCCTCATCTGGCAGGAAGGGTGGCCCACTGAGGCAGCCTGGGTCTTGGGAACAGGAGCTCTTGGCCGGCACGTGAGGCAGCTGCTCTGAGCAGATGACCCGGGATGGAGCTCAGGTCTGTAAAACCCAAGTACGCCCCTTGATGGGGGGAGAGAGGCAAGGAAGGCTCTGTAGGCCAGACAACTGGACAGAAAGATGGCAAGGGATTCCGGGGTGCAGCCAGGACCTCCCCCCCAATATGCCCCCACAGCCCCCGTCCCCACATCGGCAGCCTTCAGGAGAGCCACCTCCAGCAGTGACCACCTAGCAGCCACATGTCTACAGCCAACTTGCCGGCTGCCCCTTGTGCTTGGCCTCCCTGCTCCTTGTCATCAATGCTCTCCAGCAAGTGCGGCCCCCTCAGAGCCAGGAGGACCACCCCACCTACGGCCCTCCTGGCTATGTGCCAACCCCACAGAAAGGCCCCGTCACAGCTCCTCTCCTTGCCCCCAGGGCTAACTGCAGCGATTCAGGGAGCCTGAAGCCCTTCTCGAGGGGATGGAGCTTTGCCACACCTTGGAGGTGCCCCAGCTGGGCCATCCTGGAAACCTGCCACAGAAGCATGGCCCGTGGACCTTCCGGCCACCCTGCTGTCTGAAGACCCAGCAATACCCTGGACACCAACCCCACCCTGAGGAATTTCCCAGTCTGGCTGGATTAAGAGGTGGCGACAGTGATCACCAAAACAAGACAGGAAGACCCTCAAGCAGGCTGAAGCCTCAGTCCTGGCTCCCGCCAGACCTGGAAGCACATGGCCATGGCCGGAGGTGAGCTCCTATAGACAGGGCCTGGGCCAGGGCTCCTAACCCTCCCACAGGTGGCCTCCACCAGGCAGGCATGTGGTGTGGCAGGGAGAGGTGTCCAGGCGGCTGTGCCAGGCGTGGGCAAGGAGTAAGCCTGTGTGTATGTGCGCGCTGTGGGGGGGGGCTCTATGAGTCACCAACATGATGAGGCAGCAGGTGCGTGGGGAGGGCAGGAGGTCTGTATACTTGGGTTGGGTCCACACAGCCTCCCTCCATACAATGACTCAGTGTCTCTGAGTGAAGGGAGCAGCCTTCTCTGGGAGGTGGGGCAGGAGACCCCAGGCCCCTTCTGGGGCAGCTGAGTCAGTCCCTCAGGGAGGCAGGGGAGGGATGGCGGTCCACCGACCCTGCTCACAGCCCACCCGGCTGATGGTCTGCAGGCCGGGCAGGGAGGTGTGGGCAGGGAGGTGTGGGTGGCACCCCAGGGGCCTGCTCCCAGCAGGGAGGTCCAAGTCCAGGTACTCAGGGCCACGCTGCTGGTCATCTCAGGGTCCTCCTCAGGGGTACCACCAGGAGTGCCCGATTATTTGCTTTCCTCCCATTTCTGCCAGTTAGGCATCCAGGTTCATGGCCTGGTGGTCTCTGAGGCCTTTGCCCTACATGGCAGTGGGGAGAGCAGGAGGCCAGGGGAGAGGCCCAGCAGCCTGGGAAGAAAGAAACAGAGAAGCCCTCCAGACACCAGCGCCCTGGTCTTCTTACCTCCCTCTTCACAGATTCCCCCCACCCAACCCCTGCACGCCCGGTTCCCTCTGCAGCTAGGGGCGCTGCCCACGCACTGCACCACCTGCACCGGGCCTGTCAACCCCACCAGCCCCGGGAGCTCCCCGTCAAGCCCTCTGACCTGCACGCTCTCCTCACCTCCCAGGCTACCTGACCTGTTGTTGGCCGGAGAGGCTACCCGCCACCGCCCAGCGCCCCAAGCCCATAGGGACGTTCTGCCTCGGTCACATTTGTTTCTCCAGGACCCATGCGGAGGGACCAAAAGCCCGCTGACAGTCTCCAATAACTAAGTCGTCGGCCGCCTGTCTGAAGGGCTGGGAAGGGTGGGGTCTGGTCTCCCAGCTAGTTTCCAGGGCACAGCCCCCCATCCGCCCCCACAAAAACCTCAGGTGCGAGCTGGAGCGGGGGGGGGCCGACTGCAGTGGACGTACGGGGCGAGGGGCTGGTAAAGGGGTGCAGGCGAGGAGGGGGGGCGCACAAAGAAGGAGGCGCGGTGGGAGGGGACGAGCGGGACGCGCAGGCCGGGTGCACGGAGGCAGGGCGAGAGCGAGGGAGGAGGAGACCGGAGGGAGGCCCAGTTCGGCCGGGGGCGGGGAAGCCTCTGATAGGCGTGCGGGAGGCGTGACGTCATGTCCGGCGGGGGAAGCCCTGCCTCAGCGCCCCCGCCCCCGCCCTCAGAGTGGGGGGGTGCCGCCGCCCCGGGCGCTGGACTGGGGGGACCCGCCCCCGGGGACCCCGCCACGGCCCGCGCTCTCCCCGGCGGCCCCGCCTCCCTCCGGCCGTCCACAGCTTCCCGCGAGCCGGCGGGGCCCAGGGCCCGCGGAGCTGGAAGAGCGCCTGGCGGGCCCCCCGCTCGCGCCCCGCGCCGCGCCCGGCCGCGCAGCTCCCCGCCCCGCGCGCCCCGCCCCTACCCGCCCCGCCCCTGCTCACCCCGCCCCTGCTCACCCCGCCCCATCCCCGGCTGCCGAGGGGCCGGGCCGCCCGCAGGGGAGGCGCCGAGCCGGGACTGCGCGCTCGCCCGCCGCTCTCTGTGCCGCCCGACCGAGCGGCCGGACCTCGCGCCCCGCGCGCCCCGCGCCGCCGGCTTTTGTTGTCGCCGCCTTCTCGGCCGCCGCCTCCTGCGGACCGCGAGCCGCACGCGCCGGGACCTTGGCTCTGCCCTTCGCCGGCGGGGGTTGCGCGGACCCGGGCGGGATCCGAGAGAGGCGCGGGCGGGCGTGCGGCCGGGGCGCCCCGGCCCCGCCATGGAGCTGCGGGCCCGAGGTTGGTGGCTGCTTTGCGCGGCCGCCGCGCTGGCCGCCTGCGCCGGCGGGGACCCTGCCAGCAAGAGCCGGAGCTGCAGCGAAGTCCGTCAGATCTACGGCGCCAAGGGCTTCAGCCTAAGCGACGTGCCCCAGGCGGAGATCTCGGGTAAGTGAGGGCGCGGCCCGGGGGGCCCGGGACCCCGGCGTGTCTGGGGATTCTCCTGCGCACTCCTGCGCTCCCTTGGTCTGCCCTGCGCCCAGATCGCGCCGCCTATACCCCGCTTGTCTGTACCCCTCGGGCCCTCGCCTCCAAGTGCCGCCCGGGTCTCCTGCGCTCCGTTCGGCCGCCCTCAAGCCCCCAGCACGCACACCGGCCCCTTCCCCCGCGGAGCTGTCCTCGTGGGGCTGTGGGTCGGGCAGTCCCCGGCGGGGAGCGTCCTCCAGGGCCACAGCTAGAGCTGGGCGTCTTCGGCCATTGGCTCGGCCCTGCGCGGTGGCGGGGCGAGAGTCGGAGCCCCCGGGGCTGGCTGCGGGGCTGGCTGTCCGGGCGCAGCTGACGGCGGGCTCGGGCTGGGGACTCCCAGTTGGCTGTTAGGGCCTCTCCGGGAGCCGCCTCCAGTCGGGCCTGAGGATTCCTGTGGGATCCCCAGCAGCGGCAGCCTAGCTGGGTTCAATTAGAGGTCCCCCATTCCTGGCGGGAGTGGGGCCCCTGAGAGGTGGAGTGCCAGCCCGGTGCCTGGGGTGGGGGTGAGGCACGACCTCTGCCACCTGGAGCGGGAATGCCTGTAAACCCGGATTCCTGCCTGGGGAACTTGTGCTCGCTGGCCCGCTGGCTGGCGGGGCACTCCGGGCTGCCTCTGGCCGGGAGTCGAGCTGCAGGTGGTCGGCGCCTTGGATCCCGCCCAGGGGCCATGTCTTTTCTTTGTAAGAACATCGACCCTCCCAGGCATCCTCAGGCTTGCAGCTGCCCTCAGTCCTGCTCACCCTCTCCCTGTGAGCCTCTGAGGAGCTTTGGAGCCAGGGTATGTGAGGGTGGGAGGTGGAGTACAGTGTCCAAAGGACCACCCCGACCCCCAGGCTCCTCAAACTGCAAACGTGTGGGGAAGCGCACTGGGTCCTGTGTGGTGTGCCTGGAACCAGGGAGCAGCAGCGGAGCAGACCAGCATTCCTCCAGGGAGGGATTTCTCCCAAACTAGGGGCAGGCATGTGCAAGTAAGAGCTCTGCTCAAATGGTGACCCTGGGGGGACGAGGAATGACCACGGCTGCAGAAATTCTGAATGACAGAGGTGTGGAACATTGTGAGGCCCATGGCCCTGCCTCTCTGGGGAGTGGGAGAAAGGCAGCGGGGCTCTGGCCCCCTGACCCCCAGAAGGTCGGACACAGAGAGAGCTGCCTTGAGAGATCCTTTGATATATCTGCCCATCCTCCAATGTTCTGGAGAGCCCCCCCCCCACAGGGACCCCAAAGCAGGCCTTCTTGTGTCTCCCTCTGCTGAGAGTTCCTGTTACTATCAGGACTGCCTCTCTGGTGGGACAGGTGGACATGCCTGGGTGCCTGGGGCCAGCTCGGGGCCCTCTGCCCACCACTGCCCCTCCTTCCGCACAAACAGGAACTTTTGCCTGGGTGTCCCTGGCCTTTCCGCTGGATCCTGCCCCATGCCTGGGTCTCAAGGTCCACTGAGCCACTGCTCCCACCAAGCCCCAGATCTTGGATGGAAGCCTTCCCCTGTGCCTCTCTTTCTTGTATCCACTGCCACTTGGCCATTGTGTCCTTAGGGACCATCCTAAACTTACTCGAATCCACAGGCCTCTGTCCTGGTTAGGCCGAGAGACAGAGTGGCAGTCTGGGCAGCTGCCAACGGCTGGGAGACAGTGGGACAAACGGGATGCAGAGGTGGGGCTGGGCTGGGGCTGGGAGCTGGGTTTTGTTCCCCTTCAGTTGGACGCAGTGGAGTAGGGACCCAGGGCGATCAAAGTGCATCTCAGTCTGTGAGTGTGATGGGTGCACATGGGGTGCTGTCTGTCTGTCTGTCCAGCTGGAGGAGGATGGCTACTCAGCAGCTGTCTTAGCATCGTGCTGGTCAGGGCTCGAGTGCCGCCCTCCCCTGGGCCTGGAACGCTGGGCACTGCAGTCCGGGCAGGGTCACCGGCTTCCTCCCGGCGCCCCAAGCCTTCTCCATCCTAGGGCCAAGGGCTTCAGAGGAGCTCCTCTCCCTGACCCCCTGCAGCTAAAGCTCCTGAGAGCACTGCAACTCCAGAGGGCCCTACAGGGCCAGGCACTGAGATGAGTGCCAGTGCCACGTGGAGCAAAGGATACAGGGTGACCTCCCGGGGCAGCAGCAAGCCCTGTGTCCCCTCCTGTTGCGACTGGGCCTGGCCTCTGTGGGCCAGGCGCCCTCTGGTGGCCCGAGCCACACGGCCTCTCTGGGAGCCCTGGCCTCCCTCTCCTCTCCCAGGTGCCCAGCCACCAGCTCCCTGCCCTGGGGTCGCCACCTGGTGAAAACCCACTCTGATTCAGCAGGCCCAGGTGGTGGGGGGGAGGGTGGGGAGGCAAGGACAGGGCCCTGGGTCTTCCGGCTGTGTTTCCAGCCTCCGTTGGGGGACCAGAAATGTCAGTGAGCTTGTGAGAGTGGGGAATGCCGGGGCTCCCGGGGCTCCCAGGGCTCCCGTGTGGGACTTCCTGTGATGTTTTTGGGAGGCTGGGCCTGGCATTCGGTAATGACAGCTGTCCTCGTTTTACAGGGGAAGAAGTGGTCCTGGGGGTTTCGCAGCCCGGTAAGGCCACAGGGGAACCCTCCCTCTGGCCAGTGTGCTTCAGAGCCAGTGAGGGCCACCAGTCCAAGCCTGCCCAGGGTGTGGGGCAAACGCCGAGCCCCATGCTGGCTCACACAGGCATATAGGCCCACTGGTGCTGACCAGCTTGCTCCTGGTTCCCAGCTTGCTCCTGGCTCCTGGACATCTCCCAGCACCACTCTGGCCTCCCGACACTCGAGTGATGTCCTTTGCATGGCTCTGACCCTTCCTGGGCTGCTGGGGACAGGGACCACCTCTGTCTGTACACTTCTCTGCCATAGCCACAAAACCTGGCCCAGTTCCCGGCACTGGGGATGTTCTCAGTCTGGGGACCCACCTGTGTCCTGCTCTCTGTCGAGCCATGCAGGGTGGGCGGGGGCTGACCAAGGGCCTGGGCAAAGTGGGAGGAGTCTAGGGATCCAGGACTGGGGGTTGGAGGCCAGAGGGGCCTGTCCATGCAATGAGAACCAGTTAGCTACCTCTCTGCCCCCCCTGCCAGCAAGGGAGGCCTCCTGTAGACTGCGGAAGCCACAGCAGGGACCTCACTTGGGCCCATTGACAGAAACCATGGCTTCCGTGCAACAGCTTTGACTGCGGGGGTGGCAAGGGATTCTAGGGGAGAGCCCTCAGAAGCCCCAGCCCTGCCCCCCACACCCCAGGGAGGGCCATCCTGGCTGGGCCCAAGAGAACCCACCCAGCATCTGTCCCTGAGCTGGGGGCTGGGGGCTCTCCCAAGCCACCTGGCTCATGACCTGAGTCTCCAGGCCGTCCTCGGCCCCCAGTTGTGCTGCCATTCTGGCCCTCCACTGTTCAAGGACCTGTGGTTTCATCATCCCCAGCTTTGAGATGGGGGGGAGGCACGTGGTGGGGAGGCCCAAGGGAGCCAGGATTCGCAAGGGCCACCCGCATGATGCAACGGTCTGAGCACCTTGCCGGACATGCTGCCGTGCTCCTGCGAGAGGAGGGACATCCTCCCCGGGCCTGGGTTCAGAAGGCAGTCCTGTTGCGCCAGCTTCCTGCCCCACTTGGCCTCTCTGCCTCTGCATCTTCATGCATGACAGAGTAACAGTCACAAGCCCCCTGAAGGTCCCCAGGAGGGACGCTGGCCCCATGCACTGCCTGCTGGCCCTGGTGCATGTTCTGCCCCTCACCCCTGCCCCAAGATCTTTGCAGGCCCGGGCAGACCCCCTCAGTCAGCAGCGTCCAGTGCTTGAGAGCCCTTTTTAGGACCAAGACTCAGTGCACGTCTCTTCCCGCTTCTGTCTCCCTGATGTATCAGATGAGGACAGGTGTTCTTAGACCTGACTTAGGGATGAGTAAACCAAGGCCCAGGGAAGCCACGTAACTTTGCTAAGTGCACGTAGGCCACATGAGACAGGCCACTAGGGATGGCAACCCAGTCTGTTGACCCCAAAGCCTGTGGCATTCACTGCTGCCCAGTCCTGGGCTCCCAAGTTTTCTGGAGGTCTCAAGCCCTTCCAGTCCAGAGGCCAGGAATAGAAATCCCAGGCCAGGACACAGCCGACCATCAGCTGCCTTTTCCTGATGCCTCTCTGGGGCCTGGCTCCGTTTCTGAGGCCGGCTAGGAACCTGTGTGAGCTGAACTACCCCTGAACCTTTGGTCTGGCCTCCCTGCCTCCATCAGGACAGGGCTGTGGGTGAATCAGCCTTCCATGTAGCTGGGCTTTGTCCTCCGCCTGGTCCTCCGTGCCTGTCTGCTGAAGGCCAGCTCTTCAGTGGGCCTCGTGGTGTACTGCTCCTGCCCTGATAACGAGGGCTGTTCCTAGGCACCAGGGCGTGAATCAGGTGACCCCTGGGCGGACACAGTGTGGCCCGGCTGTGTCTTACTGGCCAGTGCAAGGAGCAGCCAGTATGTCCCCCGCACCACACTAGGCTGGGTCCTCCAGGAGTTACAGACAAATGCCTGATCCAGGGGCAAGTGAGCCTAGGAGATGGGAGATGTTGGTCTGGTTCCATGCAGGCAGTAATGAAGGAACAGTGTAAGTCTGAACTGGAAGGCCTTTGGGGCCACAGAGGCCTCCTGGGAGAGGGACTGGGGACACACTGGCCCAGCAGCAGGCCGGGCGTCAGAGCCAGGAGGAGAGCCCAGTTGGCTGGTGTGGGCGTGTCCAGGCCCGAGCTGGGATATCCACACCCACAGACACAGGTGTCTGTCTAGCCGGCCCTGGACAGGAGACAGGCCAGGAGAGGGGCTCACCCCGGGCCACCAGGAATCAGGTCAGGCATGGGACCAGCATCCACCACTCTCAGGCCTGGACATGCCCGGGCAGCGAGAGGCTGGGCACCTCTCTCATAACCCAGAGTCTTCTTCCCAAGACCTGCTTTGGTGCAGTGTGGTTTCACAGCAAGACACGAGTTTCCAGCCTGTGTCAGGGCCTAGAGGAACTGGACCCTGCCACCTAGTTCAGCCCTTGCCGGTCACTGTCTCCTTGCTGGCGCCATCCCTGATCACATGCAGCTGTCCGCACAGCCCTGTGGGGTCAGCTTACTGCCCACATCTAGGAGAAGAAACGGGCCCAGCAGCGGGAGGGCTCCAGCCCGAGGCCACCCACCCTGGAGCCTGCCTCCTCACTGCCACAGTGGCTGGCCGCCTTTCTTGCTGCTGTTTGTCTAAGACAGGCCTGGGCAAGTGCCCTGAGCTGTAGGAAGTCTCCTGTGGGGGGTGGGGCGCACAGATTGGGGGATGTTTCCTCCCACCCCAGGCCTTATCCCGCCTTCCCAGGTAGTACTACTTCCCACACAGTAGCCAGGTGTGAGGTGAGGCCAGGCCTGGCCTCCCAGCTGTGTCCTCTGCACTGTAGGGCAGGGTCCAGGCCACCAGCCTCCTCCACTGTCTTTAGACAGACAGTGGATGCCAGGAAGCCTTAGGTGGGAGAGTGCACATGTGCTCTCCCAGCAAGAATCCTAGAGTCCTAGGTGGGTCTAGGAGCCCCTGAGGCGGCCAGGTCAGCCTCATCCTATTCCCTTATCTGCCTGCGGCCTTGGGGTCACCTCCCAAGAGCTCCTGGCTGGCTCACCTTCCTGGCACACACCCTCCCACCAAGTGGGTCCTCCTGGTGCTCACCCATGGCACATGGCCGGCTCCGTCCTCTCCGGGGGTTTTGGCCCTGCCACTCCACTTCCCTGGGCATCCCCCAGCCACCCACATTCTGGGGCTCTCCCTGCGGTGCTCCCCAAGTCTGGGCAGGTCTCAGCAGGAAATGATTACAGGCACCTCCCGTGTGCCAGACCTGGACTGGGTGCTGGGGATCTGGGAGCGCACAGGCTTCCCAGGGCCATGCGAAGACCCACCGGCAGCTTACACTGCAGAAGGTTCTCTTCTGGCAGCTCGGAGGCTGGAAGCACAGGATCCAGGTGCAGCAGGGCTGCCTCCTCCCACTGCCAAGAGGCAGAGTCTGCTCCGAGCTCTCTGGGCTTCTCTGGGGGTGGGCGGGCCATCCTTGGCGTTGGTTTGTCTGCCAGTAGGTATCTGGCTTCCTCTTTGCAGGCCTTCTCCTTGTGCGGCCTCCAGACTTCAACCTACAGAAGTGAAGACAGCAGTCAGCTTAGGGGCCCACCGACTCCCATAGGATCTTGTCTTAAGCAGTGATCTCTGCAAAGACTGTGTACTCAGATGTGGGCACCATCCCATATCCTGTGGGTTAGGGGGAATCAGGGGCCACGGTGTGGCCCATGGCTGCTGGTGGCCCCGCACATCTGCTCCATGCTCTTAGGTGATCCTGGGCCCTGAGTGTGTTGTGACCATGGCCCCTGAGGAGAGGGCCATGCCTCCCAGGTACCCATGTCTGCCACAGGCTCAGGGGCCCTGGTGACCCGGCAATGTGTCAGGCCAACTCCTGGACTGATCTGCAGCCCTGCCCGCCCGCAAGCTTCTTGGGGCACATCCCTGGTGTGGGAGCGCTTAGAGACCACGGGTCCGGGCCCTGACTGCCACCGGGTCTGTGGCTCGTCTCCTGGCCCTGTAGGAGCCAACTTTTCTATCCCAGTCAGTGCCTGAATGAGTTCCCAGCATGTGGCCTTTGTGTCATGGCCCAGAACCAGGGCGGGCAACAAAGGGGGCCAGCCTTTCCACCCTCTTGGGGTTGGGGGCACCTGGATGACCTGGTTGTTACCCAGTGACACCAGTGTTCCTTGGGCAGGCTCAGGGTCCCCACCTGCATGCGGGAGGGCCCCCAAGCAGGGGACAGAGCATTCAGGGCAGTTGAGCCCCCAGGTGGAATGCCAGAGGGAGGAAGTGGGGCCGAGGGGCCAGGAGGCCAAGCAGGGCTTGGAGCCGCAGGGAGGTGGAGGGCAGCTGGTCGCACACAGCCACCTCCTGGTACGGCAGCCCAGGCGCGCTGCTCATTTGCATTAAGTGCTCCCTGGGTTCTGGAGGCTTGGCTGGGTGACAGGGCAGCCCCGAGGGGCTCCATCAATCCTGCTCCCTTGCCATCTGCCCTGACCTCAGCCCCCAAGAGGCCCAGGGCCCTGCCTGCCATCCCCACTGTGTCTCACAGGGAAGACCAGGCTGTCTGGGGACCCACGAAGTGGGGGCTGAGGGTGGGAAGACAGAAAACCAGACAGTGCTGGGCATTGGTACTAGGGGAGGGTCAGCTAACAGCCCTGAGGAGAGCTTCCCTAAGCACAGGGCGGGGGAGAAGGGCTTGCAGGGGACCCTCAGCAGAGGGAAGGGATGCTGTGCTGTGAGCTCCCCCGGGGCCTTGCAGGGGACCCTCAGCAGGGGGAAGGGGTGCTGTGCTGTGAGCTCCCCCCGGGGCCCTGCAGGGGACCCAAGGACCAGAATAGAGGAAGTGGGCTGGAGCTGGCAGGTAAGGGGGCCCTACAGGAGCCTCAGCTCTGTGCCTCTCCATCCCACCTACTGAGGTGCCAAGACCCTGCTTCCTTCAACCTCACCCTGGCCTCCTCTAGTCTGTTGCTGGGTGGTCCCTCCCACAGTGGCTGAGAACCATCTGGTCCAGTCATTTAGTTTGTGGATGAGGAAACTGGGTCCCAGAAAGGAGTCCCCAGAGCTCAGAGTCCTGTCCCTCAAGTGGCATCTGGTGTGGGTACTGAGTGATGGGTGGGTACCTGAGAGGGATCCCCTGGAGAGGAGTGGGTCAGTGGGGGAAGCAGTGGAGGAGGCCATGCCCACCCGCCTCAGTGGGGCACTAGGGGACACTGTGTGGCCCTGTCCCATGGGTGCTGGGTAGGTGGTCCCAAGTGCAAGGATGAGGTCAGCCAGAGTGCAGAGAGCTGGGGGTTTAGGCCCCAGAGCACCCGCAGGTGCAAGGAGAGATGGGCCCTGGTTTTCATGGTGGGGGGAGGGAGGCCTAGGGAAGGCCCGGTAGAGAAAGGGGCCAGGAAACCTACAGGCCCACATGAGGCCCTGTCAATGACCTTGTGACCACTGGAATTACAGGAGGGCCTCCTGAGGTCAGAGCTGGTCGTGCTAAAGAGCACCAAGTGCCTGAACCCCCCTGCCCTGCCCCACTGTGAGGGACAAGGGAGGCTGGCCAGGTGGGGTGGGGGGACAAGTACCCCCACTCTACCATCCATTCATCCATGTATGCTCACCCTCTGCTGGTCTCTGGAACACATGATGAAAAGCTATGGGCTCTGCCTCCCAGAAGATCAAAAGCTAGTGAGAAACTCAGTTGGGGCCTTCAGACCATCCCAAACTCAGCAGTCCAGAGCCTGCAGACCCTGGCCAGATCTGAGCCTCATCTGTACCCCAGCTGGTCAGTCCCCAGTGCTGCCAACACCTGGAGGGACAGGCCAGCACAACTCCCTCCCTGGTGGGCAGCTGGGCCCTGACTAGGGTGCCTCCCCAGGCTCCCTCCCCATCAGCAGAGAATCTGGGGTTCAGTGGCGAGTGCCTACCTTCAGGCCAACCCTGAGGACCCACTTCCCAACCTGCAAGTAGCCATCCAGGCCCATCCCTGTGTCTGAGCATGTCCTTCGTGCCTGATGCCATGTGGAGCCATTTGGGGCCACCATAGGGAGCTGTGTGTGACATCTGAGTGTGTCCTCAAGCATCGGGGCCCTGAGTGCCCATCCTTGGCTCTGGGGGCCAAGGGAATCCATCCTGCCCACCTGTGGGCCCCTCCGGGCCCTGGGGAGAGATGATGCCACCCACTGCCAGGCTTGGCTCAGATGATCGCTCGCACCCCCGGTTGTCATGGAGCATGGGACACACTGGACTAACAGAGTTATTTTAAAAGGATGAGGCTGTCATTCAGCTCCACCCTCCCTGACCTCCTCCGGCTTGCCGCGGGCTGCCCACGCCACAGGCCCGATAACTACAGCTGTCTCGGCATCCTCCCTCCAAGTGACCCAGGGACTGGCACCTCCCTGTTGCTGTGCATCTGGGGGTGCTGGGGGACATGAGGGCCGCTATGGGCCAGACACACAGCCCTAAAGCCCCAGGCCTAGGACGAGGTGGTGTTTCTGACCAGGAGCAGTTACTAGGTGGCATTTTTGGTTGTCCCAGAGACTTAGGGTGTGGGGCTGGGGTGGCCAGGGACCCTGAGAAGTGCCGGACACTCTTGAACAGCTAGAAGTTGGCTTCCAGAAATCCTAGCAGCCCCTCCTGAGAAGCACTTCAAGCAAAGCTCAGAGCAAGGTGGAGGGAGTGGCCTGTGGAGCACAGGGGCGAGGGCAACCGTCTTTGCCCAGGGTGGGACAGCCCTGAAGGGTAGGTGGTAGGGTCGGCTGTAGAAGGAGGGCGAGGTGGGGTGGATGAACACAGGTGTGGAGGCAGGTCATTGGAGGTGAGGGTTCGTAACTGGTGTACATGGAGAGGCCCAGGGGAAGAAGTCAAGGAGTTGGTGAATGTGGCGGAGAAAGTGACAGTGTCTGTGCTCACCTCTAACCAAAATGCAGTGTTTACGGCAACGGCAGGGCCCCGGAGTCTGGGATATGGTTGCCGGGAGAAGCTGCCAATGCATTTGCAGCCCTTTCCATTTGCTATGGGCAGCTCTATGCCACTTGGCGATCCCAGCAGGTCTTGGACGTGCTGCCCAGTCGTGCGGATCTCAGGAAGGCCTGCAACGCATGCCACCACACCTTGGTTTTCTCATCCTCTGATCGCTGTGGCACTTCGCCTTTGTGATCCGCTCAGGGCACAGAGAAGAGACTGCACCTGGGAAAGGCTTCGGGTGCAAGGATGGAGCGGATGATGGGGACACTCAAACCTGAGTCTTTCTGCATCCCAGAGCAAGTGCCCCCTGAGCTCCTCCTGCGCACTGGGGCTGTTCTACCTGCCGAACCTAGCCACAGACCGTGCAACAGGCTCAAGGTCCGGACAGGAATCGGGGGTCTCCCGTGAGCCATAGGTCCACAGCCACAATGACAGGTGTTCCTTTATACGTCAGAAGTTAAGACAATGAACAAGTGAATTCAGACAGATGCAGGGGGGTTACAGTCACACCCCCAACCTGGGGCTGTAGAGCAAAGACCCCTCCCCATGGGGCACCGCAGGGCCCAGCCTCCTGGGCTGCCCTTCCAGGACCCCTGCCTTGGGCTGTTCGCTGGTCCCACTTTCTCTAATGCTGAGAGCTTGCAGTTGGAGGTCCTAGAGCACCCTGCCCACAGCTAGAAGAGGAAGGGAGGAGCGGGTTCTTTGCAGAAAGTCAGCAATGCCACACGAGAGGCAGAGGGCCTGGCTCTGAGGGGGATGGCATGCTAGCCTAACAAGCATGGTCCCAGAGCCACTGTCCCTCGAATCCAGTGGCCATTCCCAGTGGCTACCGTGTTAGGAAAGAGGCAGGTCTCCAGAGGAACCCAAAACCAGGTCTGCTGGGGTTCAGGTGCCAGCTCCACGTTCACTTACTGTGTGACCTTGAGCCAACCCCTGAACCTCTCTGAGCCCCGCAGTGCTCTTCTGTAAGAGAGGGCTGATAGCAGTGCCTGCCACACGGGGCAGTTGTAAGAATCAGTGCCCTCTTGTGCCCAGCCTGAGCCCGTGCTGCAGGGCCCTGGGGAGACAGGCCTTCTGTCCCCAAGTTCAGCCTTCTAGCAGCACAGAAGGGGAGGTGCCTATGGTGGGGAAGCGGAGGACCCCTGGCCAGCGGCAGAGGTCTAGGCTCGAGGGGAGTGTTCTGCCCTCACTCAGTTACCCACTGCTGCTTCCTTCCCCCACACAGCCTTCCCCCTGGCCTGCCCTGCTCAGTGGTAATTGAACACCGCGGGGAGAGCTGGCCGGCCCCATCCTGGAGGGTAGCCCATGACGAGGGACTGTGGGTGGCCTTGGAGGATGGCAGCCAGTTTTCAGAAGAGAACTGTGGGTGGAGGCACCAGAAATCAGCGCAGGCCCTGGGTAAGATTGGAGGGAGATAGGAGATGGTGCCGGCAGGACCTGCACCTGTGGTCGGCCTGGAGCCGGGCCTGGAGTCTGGCGGCCTGCATTAGGGGGCCGCTCCTCACCAGAGGGTGTGGGGCCTTCTCAGCATCCCTGTGGCCACTGTCTGGAGATGGAGTTCGTTCTGTCCCTTGGTCATCCGCTCCAGGATTACCCTGGGCAGGACCATCCCACCTCTGTCCAGAAATGTGTGCCTCTTTGTGTGCCCTTGTGCCTGCTGCTCAGGGCTGGACAGGGCAGGGCCAAGATGCTGGATGCCTGGGGGACCTGAATTCCCCCCTTTCTGAAGGCCCTGACCCTCCTCTGACATGCTTACAGCTTGATTGGCTCCTGAGAAACTGAGCAGGAAAAACCAGGGAATGGGATAGCCCCCAACATTCCCACCCGCTCCCAGGACCCACGAGAAGTCAGGGCTCCACCTCTTGGGAGGCCACTGGACTGGCCCCGGTCTGGGAGCCCTCCGTGCGCTCAGCAGGGCCTGATGGGGACTGTCTGTAGTGGTGGGTCTGTGCTGCTGGTAGGAGCACCCAGCCAGGTGTCCCTCCCCCAACAGAGATGGGCAGGCCTGCTCCAGCAAGGCCCCTTGGGCCCTCATGTTCCAGGAGAGGCCTCATGTCCATACCTGGGACTCTCAGGCCACCGGTGGGCGCCAGGGCTCCTGTTTTCCCCACCTCGATGAAGGCAGGGAGGCCTATGGGCCAGTGGCATTAGGCAGCAGGTCTGAAACATTGAGCAAGTCACATAACCTCTCCCAGCCTCAGTTTTCCCATCTGTAAGGTGGGTAGAATGGTATATTCTTGTTCATTGGGATAGGTCCAATATTCTCTGAGGAGGCTGGGGCTGTGGGTCTCAGGACCCCTGCGGGGGACATGTGACCTATCGTTGCAGGGAGGGAATCTGTGTGGCTTCCGTGAGGCCTCTCCCCACACCCCCGGAAGGGCTGACAGATTTTTTTTTTTTTTTAAGATTTTATTTATTTATTTGACAGAGATCACAAGTAGGCAGAGAGACAGGGAGAAACAGGCTCCCTGCTGAGCGGAGAGCCCGATGTGGGGCTCGATCCCAGGATCCCGAGATCATCACCCGAGCCGAAGGCAGTGGCTTAACCCACTGAGCCATCCAGGTGCCCCAGGGCTGACAGATTTAGCAGGTAGAGCTACCGGCTATCCAGTTAAATTGGTGTTTGGGATAGTGAATAACCCTACAGTGGAGGTTTGTCCTGAATATTTTAATTTGAAGTAAACAACAAATAAGATTTTAGTGAAAGTGTGCCCCACATATTTAGTGTAAATGTGTTACACAAAAGGGGGGGGCTTGCTTTTTTGATGATAAAATGTGCATAAAAAATATATCATTTTCGCTGATTTTGTGTACAGTTGAGGGTCATTACTTGCATTCGCACTGTCCTGGACCCGTCACCAGCCTCTGTCTCCAGAATGTTCTCATCTTCCCCATCTAGAACTCTGTCCCCATGAAGTACGGACTCCCCGCCACCCCGACCCCTGGCGCCCATGCTTCTGCTCTGTGTCACTGTGGGTCTGACCACTACAGGGGACTCGTGCCAGTGGAGTCAGACCGGATTTGTTGTTTCAAGTCTGGCTTCTCTCCCTCAGCACCTTTTCAGGGTCGAGGTTCATCCACGTCATAGCAGGTGTCCTACTTGGTCCTGGAATATCCCATCGTGTGGACGGGCCACACTTTTTTACGTATCCCCCCCTTCATGGATACTCAGCTTGTTTCCACCTTTTGACTGTTGGGAGTAAGGCAACACTGAACAGGGTGTGCAAGATTCCCTTCCCATCCTTGCTCTCAGTTCTTTGGGGCCAGATTCTTTTATACTAAAAAATAATGCAGGTTATCTAAAATTGCTGTTTACCTGTGTCCTGGCCTCTGTCTCCAGCCCCTCGCTGGGGCAGCCAGGGTAGGGCGGGCAGAGGTGCTGCCCAGGCTGTAGGAAGCCACCCAGCAGCCAAGGGACGGGACCGGGGTCCCCAGGGAAAGGCGGACCGGGCTGGTGGAGCATGCCTGCTCCCACGTCCACCTCCACCCTCCGGCTCCGGGATCCCCCTGGGACTGGAATCAGGGGCGGTCTTACAGCACATGGGGGCAAGGGAGGCCCATCCTCCATCTCCTGCCAAGGTGGCCGGGTCTCCGGCAGAACAAGGGAGCCCTTGTGGGGAGCAAACTCACCCCGCTGGCTGTCCCGCGGCCCCTGGGGAGGGGTCGGGTCAGGGAAGTCTGAGACTGCCACTCTGGGGCCTGGCTGGGGTTAAGCCTTGAATGGCAGCACTGGACAAAGAGTCCTTCTGTATGGCTCTCGTGCCCAGTTGTTTACTGACCCAGGTCTAGCCTGGGTGCTGGGCAGGGAGACAAGAGAAGGGAAGTGGAGGCTCCCAGCAGCAAGCAGTGTGGCACTCTGGCTTCCTGGGAGGGCAGCCAGCTGGGACCCGGGGAAGGCTCCAGGGTGGCTGCCGGCCTGAGCAGGTGCAGTGGCCCCGAGGGAGTGGGGAAGGCTTCCCGGAGGCCAAGCTGAGTGGCATGGGAAAAGGACTGAGCCAGAGGGAAGGGCACCTAGAACTGGAGTTAGTGGAAGTGGCAGGTCATGAGCTGGGTAGGGGCAACGGGCTGGGATGCCAGGCCGAGCTTGGCTGTGACTTTGGACATGGCTACCAAGCTTTGTGGAAAGTGGTTGGGTCAGAGGGGACCAGCCGAGCCCTCTGCCCCTTCCCAGCTGTCTTTCTAGCCCCCAGTATTTATGGGGCCTGAGCTGAGAGCGGAGCCAGGTCACAGTGTGCCCCCACGAGCTCCCTCAGTTGGAGGGTGTGCTCGGGGTTCTGGCGCAGCTGAGAGTCTGCCACCTTTGCATGTTGGGCTACTCACTGAGTGGATGGATGGGCCTGTGCTGTGTCTTCGCAAGGAGCACAGCTGAGAGGGTCTCTGAGCTTCTCTGTTCCCTCCTGCTGTTCCAGGTTGTTCCCTATGGACTTGTCATAGGGGCCCCTCGGCTGGCCCAGGCCCCAAGGGAGGGTAGACAGAGTCCCACCACTGCCCAGCCCCAGCAGGGACTGGCATGTGCACATACCCACCAGAATGCTCTCTGCAGCCCAACTTGGGCCCAAGATGAGAAAGCAGGGCTAACTTTGGCCCGATGGGAGAGGTTCCGGGGACACTCAACCCTGGGCCCTAAGCGTTCCCTGCCCTGCAGCCAAGACCTAGGGTCCTAGGTAGCACAAAGCCAGGGTCACCTTCATCCTGATTTGTTCTGAGGCCATGGCATGAGCTGGGAACCTTGAAGCTAAATGCTGGGGAGGCTACTTGGAGGGGGCCTGTCTTCTCACCCAGAGCTGTGACCACGTGATTGAGGCCCACTGCCTTGCCAAGGTACCCCCAAGCCTGGTGGCCACTGGCAGGGTGGCCTGTCCAGGAGGTTCTCGAGCAGGACGCAGGCAACACAGAGAGCAGCCTTGCGAGTTACCTCTGAACCCCCCCTGCTTCTGGGGCTCGGAGATGCCGAGGCCTTAGAGAGAGGACTTGGATCAAGAGTTGCTTGCCAGGCACGTGTCCCCACGGGCTGGCTGGCTGACAGGGGCACAGCCACGCTGCTGAGAGGAGCCTGGCCTGGGTGGGTGCAAGGGTGGTGTTCTCCTGGGGGAGTGTGGCCAGGGGCAAGCAGGACCAGGGCCAGGGCTCCAGGGAGTAGAGGATACTGGTGAGAGGTATCCTGGTGTTCTGAGAGGAAGGGAGAGGCACCAGTGTGGGACAGCACCCAGGGAGAAGGTAGGGGCTGGGCCGGTGGACTGTGTACCCAGGCCGGGTTTACCGTTTCCTAGGGGAAGGACATCAGCAGTGGGGATGGTGGCCGAGGTCACCCAGGTGAGAGACTGGGGGACTGGAGGGGGTTAAGTAGGGGATGTGGGGTAACTGATGGTGGCTTTGAGTACCCAGGCAGCATTGGGGATCTGGCCACTGTCGGCAGGAGAGGGGTTCCCAGGTGGTCAGCTGTCATTCTCCATCCCCAGGGAAAAACCTGACACCCGGCTCCAACCAGACCGCCCTCAGCCTCCTGGCGTGGGCGCTGGCTCCTGAGCCACGAGCCCCAGGCCTGCGCTGGCTGTGCTGCAGGGGCCGATTCCGTCTTCCCGGTTGGAGCTGGGGATCCCTCTCCGGGAGAGGCCGCGCCGCGGGGAGCGAGGGGGCTGCGGGCCGCAGGGGGCGCGGGCAGGCTGCCCGCGGGTTCCTGGGAGACGGGGCGGTGCCGAGTGCGGCGGGGCGGGGGCTGCGGGAGGAGGCGCGTCCCCGCGCCTGGAGCCACCGCCCTCGCCGTGCGCGCCAGTGCGGTGGCTGGGCTGCCGGGGCCGCGGTGGCCGCAGCTCCTCCCCGGCTCCCGTCCGCCCGCGCCTCCTCCGAGCCCTCCGACCCGGTCTGCTCCTGCTCCTTCCCCCGGCCGGGTCCCCAGGCCCCCACGCGCCCGCATCCGGAGTCGCGCGCCGCCCGGAGCGTCACCGCCACCGCAGCCTGGGACGCCGCCGCTGGAGCCGCCGCCACCGCCGCGCAGGGCTCTCGGGCCACAGCGCGGGTGGCGTCTGCGGGGCTGGGATCCAGGCTGGATCTCCAGCCAGCCGTCTGCCCCAAGCCATCTCCATCTCCACCCCCCACCCCGACCTGCATCCCCATCCTCAGGCTTGCCACCCTTACCTTCACTCCCTCCGCCTCGACATCCTCATCCCCACCCCTGTCCCCCATCACCACCGCCTTGGCCGCATTTTCTGTCCATCCTGCGCCTACCCTCATCCCCACCACAAGCGCATGGGGGCCCTCCTCCACGTCCCATCCCCTTCTCCACCTCTTCCCATCAGGAGCCCCATTGCCAGTCTCCATGTCCACCCCATCACCACCACCGCACCCAGCACCACCCCACCTCCCCTTCCCCAGGTCCCTCTCTGCCCGTTGCCCTGCAGCATCCTAACACCCCTCCCCACCCCCATCCCTTCCTGTGCTTCCCAGCGCCTGCCGCAGCCCCCTTCCTGCAGCAAGCCCCCCTTCCTCTTCCGTCAAACCCATCCCCCTCCCCTTCGCTTGCCTCAGCCCCCAGGAGTCCCCTCTGCTGCCGCGCCCTCTGCGGCAAGCCCCTTCCCCGCCAATCGCTTGCCCTCCTCCCCCACCCCCACCCTGCCCCGCCTGCCGCAGCCCTCCCCTCCCCCGCGTGGCCCCCCTACTGCTCTCTGCCTCCCTGCCTGCCTGCTGTAGCCCCCGCACCCCCTGGGCGCTGCGCAGTGCCCACTGCACCAGCGCCCAGTCCCCGCGGTGCTGCCGGGTGCCTGTGCATCTCCACACTGCCCGCTAGCTGTGGCTCTTGCCCCACGGTGCACAGGGTTCTGCAGGGGCCAACGGCGACTGTCCAGGGCACCCAGGCGCCCAGCCTTTGTTCCACCACCTGCGAAGCAGCCCCTTGCAGGCCTGGGGGGCAGACCCCTCCCACCCACCAAGGGAGGAAGTGTTCGCAGCGATGCCACCTCGGCTTTGGGTCCTAGTGCGTGGTGGAAGTGACAGAGGGCTCCTTGGTGACGCTGTCGTTTGCCTGAAGTGGGGGGGGGGCTTTGGGTGGTGGGTGAGGGGTAGAGAAGCAGGTTGGGTCAGATAAGGCAGGAGGGGTTACAGCTGCTGTTGATGTGTTAGGAGGGAGGGTAAGAGGTTGCGGTTGAAATGTCCTCTGCAAGGGGGGTCCAAGGCCACCCTTCCCGGATGATAAGTGTGGCCCTCTTTCAGGAACCAGTCAGGGGCAGAGGCTTCTGGACGGAAGGGTGAGAGAGGGAGGCCTGGAGCTCCTGTGTGGACAATGACCAGGGAACGAACCTTCCTCTGTGTGCTCAGTGCCTCCCACCCCCAGCAGGCTGGTGGCCATGCCAGGGGGACCCCTTGGCCACCGGGGCTGGATGGCAGCCGGGAACAGGAGTGGGCAGGGGGCAGTGGTCCAAAAAGAGTACTGCTTGGGAAAGCCTTCTCTACCTGGCTACCCCTGGCCTGCCAGCAAGGCCCAATGGAGGGTGCAGAACTAAGGAAAGAGGAGGGGTGGGGAAGCAGTGCCCTTCCTGCTCTTCCAGACCTGGGCCTCTCACATGGTGTGTCCTGGTACCTGGGGCTGTCCATACAACCGTGTCTCAGCGCCAAGGTGGCCAGTGCAGGCAAACTGTCGACAGGGAATCAGTGTGCTAGTGATGGCTGGGTCCGTTGGTGCAGTCTTTGGGATGTCGCTTTAGAGACAGGTTGAGCAGCAGGCTGCATACTCTCATGTGAGCCTTAGAAGCTTCTGGAGAGATGGGCTTGGCATGGCGCCACCTTCCCTCTGCAGTCTCCTTGGGAGGGCTCTAGCGCCACCAGCCACAGGTGGCTGCCAGGCGTGGCCTGGACACATAAGGTCTGTGTCCAGCACTGGACAGAATGTGCACTGTTGGGGTGAGGGTCTTGGGCTAAAGCGTTGGGGTGACAGTACTGGCGAGGGTGACTGCTGGGTGGGGATGCTCTTGGGAGGCTGCTAAGACAGGACAGTGGGAGCTGTGGCTCAGCAGGTGGCAGGAGGGTGTGGGCCCTAAAGATGTTTGGAGCCCCAGACTGGTAGGGGCTTAGTGAAGAGAAGTCAAGAATCTGGGGTGACCCAAGCAAGTCTGGGTCTGGAGGGGAGAAGATGGACATGGGTGGTCTGCTGCTAAGGAAGAGAAGCCATTGCTGATGGGGTTAGGGAAGTAGGTGTAAGAACTTAACCCTGAGGAGCAGGATCAGAGGGCATCTTGGAATTCAGTGGCAGGGCCTGGAGGAGCAGTGCCACAGGGACTGGGGTGAGGAATGAACCGCCCTCCCCCCCTTCTCCCCCCCAAATTCGATCACCCATGGGAGGAAATGTCCCACAAACTAGGGAAGGCTGTGGCCAGCTTTTGCAAAAACAGCAAAGCGACTGAGGGAGAAAGGAGGGATGGTCGCTGGCCAGCTGGGGGAGGGGTCAGTGGGAAGAGTGGACCCGCCAATGCCTCCCAGGGCGGGGGGGAGCATTCCCTCCCTCCTGGGCAAGCCTTCCTTCCTCTGCAGGTATTGAGCTGAGAGGAGAGGTGGGGGTTTGGGAGCAGAGGGTCTGGAATGACAGAGTACAGAATGCCACCAGTGGGATTTGCACACCGCCAGGAGCAGGGAGCTCATTTTCGCTCCTGGCGGCCCACCACCCCGGCACAAGTTGGCTCTGACCAGGAGACCAGGAGGCACAGGCTTGCTTTTTTTTGGGGGGGGTGCAGGGGGTGCCCTGCAGAACCCACGTCCAGCTGGCTGACGTCCAGGGCTATCAGTGATATGCACACTAGGCCGAGCTGGGCGAGAGTGGGCAGGAGGGAAGCACAGAACTCTGCGTCCTGACTGTCACTGTTGCACCAGCCTCTGCATCCGCCCTGCAGCCGGCTTGGGGGCCGCCTCGGCCCAGCCCGCCCGGGGCCTCAGGCCGGCGCCCGGGCTCTGGCTCCGTGTCTTCACTCCCGTGTGTCCGAGGAGGGAGGGAGGGACGGGGGCTGTGCTGGGGCAGCTGGAACGGCGCGGGCCACCGGGCGGCTGGACGAGGTGGCCAGGCAGGGCTGGGGAGGCTCGGTTGAGGTTGCTGGGGTTTGAGTGATAGCTAGGCTGGCAGTGCCCAGGGGCCACTCAGAGTCTGCCCACAGGGTGGGGGGGTGATTCCTGTGTCTTCTCAGGATTCCTCTGCAGCCCCATCTCTCTGCTGTCCACATGTGCTTGCAGGTTCGGGGAGCTGGTCGGTTGCCTCAGGGTACTGGAGGGCAGCCAGTCATGGATGTTGTCCATCCCTATGACCTTCCAGTGCTTTCTCGCTTTGGCAGCCTGTGCCCACCCAGCCAGCCCGAGTGCCCAGTGCAGCAGAGCCCAGGCTGGCACCTGCCCCCGTCCCAGGGCACGCCCCCAGTTCACCCCCCAGCCCATCTAGACCTTGGTATGTAGAGGATCCTGAGAGGATCCTGAGAGAGGATGCTGTGACAGGAGCTCAGCTTTCTGCCAGTTCGTGCACGGGGACCCCCATAAAGAGGACCCTCATCCTGCCCAGCGTCCTGCCACCTGCTGACAAGGGTCCAGGGCCACACCACGAGTCAGCAAAGGCCCCAAGACAGAGGGATGGGAGGCGTTCTTCAGTCCAGCCCTTCCTGCCTGGAGGTACCTGCCCACCCAGCCCTCATGAGAAGGGGTGCAGGAATGTGGGTGGGTGCCTCCTTGCTCTCGGGCCCTGGGGAGCCAGGTTCCGACCCTTGACCCCAGGTGGCCCTGAAAGCCCTGATTCATCCCGGGGGTCAGGTCTCAGACCCCCAACTGTCACACCCCCTCAGCCCTATCCCAAGGTGGGGGCCAGAGCCCCCCCTCAGACACACATACTAGCATCACTTCCAGGCCCTGGGAGCAAGAGTGGTGGTTCCCCAGACGGGCAGCCACTGCAGGGTGCAGGTGTTTGAGAGCTGAGGGCACCTGGGGCCTGGGGAGTGGGACTGCTCAGGGCCCATGTGGGAAGGGGAAGAAGGAGAGACTGGCCTTCTCCCTCCACCTCCACACCCCCAAACCTCCCCTCCTCTGCTGTATCTGAGTGGTCTCCTCCAGGCACCTCTGACATCCTCCCTCCAGTCCCACCCAGTGTGCAGGGGCCTGCAGCCCGCGCAGCATCGCAGGGCACACGGTCGGCACAGGGCGTGTACACGGCCGCTCTGTTTTGTTCGCTGCTTACCCAGCCCAGGCTTGTGTGAGTGAGTGTGGGAGACGAAGACACTCCTGCCCAGTCTGACCTGGTGGTTCCCACCGACTCTTTAGGATATATCAGCCTCAGGATAATTACCTTTGTCTCCCACCACCCCCCACGCCAAGCTTCTGCTGGAAGCTGCCTGTGCCCTCCAGGCCTCCTGCCGGGGCTGCTCACCCTCCTCTAGGGGTCACCTGGGAGCCCCCCAGCCCTTGGGTCAGCCTCAGGACCCACAGGCCTCTGCCCAGGCTGATCTAGCCCCCGACAACAGCGCACAGGGTGAGCCTTCCACAGACCCTGTTCAGGTTAAACTGCTGCCTCCACTCGGGGCCCAGCCTCCTCCATAGCCTTGGAGCCAGAACTACGCCACTAGGGTGGAGAGGGGAGTGGAGGGCTCTGGGGGCCTGACAGCGGGCAGCCTGAAGGAGCTACTTGGCTCCTCATGGCATAGCATGGACTGGACAGGAAACCGAGTCTCCACCAGCCTGTTTCCCGGTCTGTAAGATGGGGTCCCAGCACCCGCCTCAGGATCGCCGAGGTTGTTAACACTGGCCCCACCACATTTTCAAAGGCTCCTGCTGTGTGGCCCACACACCTCTCTGCACAGCTCCACGGTGGGTGTGTCCGCAGGGCTGTGTGCACTGAGCCTCTGGCCCTGCCCCCAGGAAAGAGCGTGGGTGGTGCACTGCTGGGAGATTAAGGGGTGAGGAGGGCTTTGGTGACAGAGGAAGGGACGCACACCTGATGGGGACCCAGGTGTGTCCAGGCCCCTCATGTGTAGGACCACTCCTCACCAGGCACCCCACCCCCCCAGTCAGTAGCCCCACTCAGGCCTGCAGTCCTCACTGGGACTGTGCACCTCTGGATTGGGGGTAGGAGGAGGCTCTGATGGTCCTGCCCTGCCCTTCGTGGTGGGGGGAGCCCTTCCCCCCCATCCTCAGCCCAGGCCAAGGGCACCCTGCAGGCCTGGAAGCTTGCCCTGGGGAGCCCACAGTCTGGCAGTCCACCCCTGCACAGACCCAGGGCCCGGAGGCTGTTCTGTGCTAGGGCATACATGTCTTGAGCTGTGCCAGGCCCCCCGGGATGGTCTGCCTCACCTGTGTAGTGGCAGCAGGGGGCATTCAGGGGCTGGGAGGACAGCGGACATTCTGGCCCTAGGGCTCAGCCTCCTGCACCCCTGCTTTATGCCACCCCTGCTGGCTTTGCCCCTAAGGGCCTGGAGGCCATACACAGAGGGCAGCCCCACTCCTGTGTCCTGCGCTGGGGACTGCACAATCAACCCAGGCCCCCGCTGGAGCTGTGTCCCATTCCAGGGTCTGCCCAGCCTCTGGGGTCCTTCCTCTCCCTCACAGCAGCTCCTCCCCACAGGAGAGCACCTGAGGGTCTGCCCCCAGGGCTACACCTGCTGTACCAGTGAGATGGAGGAGAAGCTGGCCAACCGCAGCCGTGCTGAGCTAGAGGCCGCCCTCCTGGACAGCGGACGCGCCCTGCAGACCACGTTCGCCACCCAGCTGCAGAGCTTTGATGGTGAGCAGGCCCCTGGGCTTGGGGGGACCTGGGCACGAGGGCAGCTTTCTGGGCGAGGCAGGAGCAGAAGGCTGTGTACAAGCCTCTTCGTGCATCCTGTGGTGTGCACAGCAGTACACGTGTCCGTTTGGGGAGACCAGGCCCAGCCCCTCAGTGGGGACCTTCTTGCTCTAGAAGTGCCTCCTTGTCACCAGCAGACAGGGACAGGCCTTGCCCCGCCCACTGGTGGTGCAGAGCCGGGACAGGGGACTGAGGCTGGGCCTGCCCTGCTATGGGAGCAAGAGGTGGTTGGGGCCCCGGGTGTGGCCTTCCTGTCTCCAGGGCAACGGCTGGGTGGTTGGGAGACTCTCACCAGGTCTCACACCAGGTCCAGGCAGAGAGCAAGTGCCCAAGACAACATGGAGCTGGCTGGTATGACAATGCCCACAGTGGTCACCTCAGGGGAACGAGGTGGGAGCGGGCGTGGGGCCCCCAGGAAGTGACCTAAAGTCTAACTGGAGGGGTAAGGTGCTCTGGCAGAGCCTGAGCGGACAGAAGAGGGAGAGTTTGTGTCTGCAGTCACCAGGCAGTCCCAAGAGGCATTGAGGTCCATGATCTCAGTCCCTGAACCCCTGCTCACCCTTCCACAGCCTGGCCAGGAGCCGCCCACTCCCACCTGTGGTGCTGTGGAGGATCTCTTGCCCCAGCCAGCCCAACAGCCCAAGGCTTGGAGGATGGGGGTAGATGTAGGGGAGCCTGCCCAGGGTCCCAGGGCCTGTGCAGGGAGGGTGGCCATAGCTCTCAGAGACAAGTCTGAGTGGAGGGTCTGTGTGGTTACAGACTCTACTTATCCCTTCCAGAGGGGGTGGGAGCTCTTGGGGGTCCCATTCTGGACACTTAGGGTGCAGGGGCATTTCCCCAAAACCATGGAGGTCTGCTGCACAGGCTCATGCCCTGCTCTCCCCCTGAGGGCTTCAGCATGCCTTTCCAGCTCCTGAGCACATCCCAAAGGTGGTAGGAGACCCTCCCTGGGCGATCAGGCAGGCCAGCTTCTGGGGGCAGGACAAGAGCTGAGGTTTATGGAACCCAAGGGAGGGCATCTAAGAGAAAGAGGAGGACAGCCAGACACATGGTGGTTGGAGGCAGTGCAGGGGGCAGCCGGCAGAATGGAGGTGGATCCCACTCCCGGCTCAGGACCCACCCTACAGGTGATACCAGTAGGTCACTGAAGCACCCTGTGTTTGTGCCCAGCCTCAAAATGTCAACTGGAGTCCCAGTTGGAGGCCCTGAGGCCCAGGAGGGACCCCCAGGCAGGCTTTTGCACCCCTGGCCATTGAGGAGGGGGGAGGTCTGAGAGTCCTGGGGCACCCAGGGCCCTTCCGGCCTCCACAGCCTGGGCTCTGATTCTCCCAGAGTATTGGGGATGCTGGGCAGAGCCCCCCGCCCCCAGGAATCCGGCTCCGCTGAGTCTTGGGGAATGGGCAGGGGGCCAGGAGACCCTGGGAGGCCTCACACCCACTTCCCGGGGCCCAGATCACTTCCAGCACCTGCTGAACGAGTCGGAGCGGGCGCTGCAGGATGCCTTCCCCGGCACCTTGGGCGAGCTGTACGCGCAAAGCTCCAGGGCCTTCCGGGACCTGTACGCCGAGTTGCGGCTCTACTACCGCGGCGCCAACCTGCACCTGGAGGACACGCTGGCAGAGTTCTGGGCCCGCCTGCTGGAGCGCCTCTTCCGGCAGCTGCACCCACAGCTGCTCCTCCCCGACGACTACCTGGACTGCCTGGGCAAGCAGGCCGACGCGCTGCGGCCCTTCGGGGAAGCCCCTCGCGAGCTGCGCCTGCGCGCCACCCGCGCCTTCGTGGCTGCTCGAGCCTTTGTGCAGGGCCTGGGCGTGGCCGGCGACGTGGTACGGAAGGTGGCCCAGGTGCGCACAGCGGCCCCGCCTCCCAGCCCCACCCCCATCCCTCTGCCCTAGGCTTGCAGGCAGCAGTTCCATCCCACATCCCATCTGGGCACAGAGCTCTGATGTAGGCAGCAGTCCCTCCTCTGTTGGGCTGGGTCCCAAGCAGGATGGGGTGGGGGGAGAAAAACAGGGAGCTGGATGCTGAGCCAACCGCAGGGGTCTGGTGGACGGGAGCGGGGAAGTGGGGTGGACAACATCGGGAGACCAAAACAGGCTGGGCCTGAGGCCTTGAGGGCCAGGAGGGTACCTCCCCCAAGAGGCAGCCCGAGTCAGACCCACAAAGCCCTGGGCGTGAGCCACCTCCCTCTCAAGCTGGAGTCCTTAGCGAGTCCCCTTCCCAGCCGAGCCCTTGTCCCCTCATCAGCATGGAGGGGAGGCGCGCACACACTTCTCGTGAGGCTCAGGAACAGCGCTGTTCCAGGGACTCGGCGCGCTGGGATGGCTGCAGTGAGGAGGATGGCCCAACCCCTGGGAGCCTGCATGACCCTCTGAGATGAGACAGGGTCTCCAAGACACGTTGGGGCTGAGCTGCAGCCTCCTGACTTCTGTCCCAAGCCCTCCACCCTGGGGCTCCTTGGAGGGCTGGACATGGCCAGCTGTCAGGCGGGGCTCAGGCGGCCTTGCCTCCCCAGGTGCCTCTGGGCCCGGAGTGCACGAGGGCCGTCATGAAGCTGGCATACTGCGCACCTTGTCTGGGGGTCCCTGGCGCCCGGCCCTGCCCTGACTACTGCCGCAACGTGCTCAAGGGTTGCCTAGCCAACCAGGCCGACCTCGATGCCGAGTGGAGGAACCTTCTGGGTGAGCCATCCCCACCACCACGTGCCAGAGAAGGGGTCTGCAGGAGCAGGGACACAGCCAGCCCGCCCTCTGGAGCATGGGCCATGGCCCTGGGAGGGGGAGGGGCCCGGAGTCATGGGATGGGAAGGCCATTTGGAACAGAGCGTGACCCCAACTGCTACCTGGCATGCAGCCCTCTGGGGTCATGGCTCCCCATCCTCCCTCCCCTCCCCACCCCCGAGCAAGTGCCCCGCTGTGCACACATACAACACACCTGTGACCTAGTGCAGGGCACCCATGCCTGAACTAACATGCACGTGTGGCACACCTAGTGGGCTGACACTCGTGCACATTTGCACGTGTGCACAGACGTGGCTGACGGGAGGTGCACCAGCAGGCCCAGATGCCAGCCAGTGTACGCCCTAACGTGTGCTGGCGTGGCTAACCCACACATGTGTGCTGACTTGTGCTCACATGTGTGTGTTAGGATGTGGTCTGAGCACATGTCAGCTGGCATGGGCACATGGTGGGCCAGTGCAGTTCGTGCCAGCACACACGTGAGGTTCCATATACATGTTGTGTGCACGCACCTGCCAGCACACATAAGAGCTAATGTGTTCGTGAGCGGACACCTGTGGGCCGGCGTGTGTGTGTGTCAGCACGTGCCTGAGCTAGCATGTTGACGTGAGGTAGCTAGCATGCATATTTACAAAATGCTCTCTGTGCATGTGTTCACACTTGGGCCAGATTCCATGGTGCTCATCACCGACAAGTTCTGGGGCCCCTCGGGAGCAGAGAGTGTCATCGGCAACGTGCATTTGTGGCTGGCAGAAGCCATCAACGCCCTCCAGGACAACAAGGACATACTCACGGCCAAGGTGTGGGCAGGCAGGTGCAGCGGGCATGGCGGGGCAGCCCAGAGTTGGCCTTGTGCCACTCCAGGACCCCCATGGTCTTCCCCCAGGTCATCCAGGGCTGTGGGAATCCCAAGGTGAACCCCCAGGGCTCTGGGCCCGAGGAGAAGCGGCACCCGGGCAAGCTGGTATTACAGGAGAAGCCTCCCACTGGCGCACTGGAGAAGCTGGTGAGCTACCCTCAGCCGGCCAGGCCTGGGGTGGGCAGGGGACGGGAGGCCAGGCTGAGCAGGGTGCCCCATGGCCTGGCCACTGCCCTGCAGGTCTCGGAGGCCAAAGTGCAGCTCCGGGATGCCCAAGACTTCTGGATCAGCCTCCCCGGTGTGTTGTGCAGCGAGAAGTTGGCCATGAGCAGTGCCAGTGATGACCGCTGCTGGAACGGCATGGCCAAAGGCAGGTGGGTGCTGCCCAGCTGCCCATCGGCCAGCTGGCCTCAGAAGCCTCACCCAGGCCCCTCATCTGGCCTATGTCACCAAGTGCTATGTGCACGGGGCCATGCCTGATGCCGGGCACGCAGTGGGACATGGGAAGCCTAGACAAGGGCCTGGGCCAGCCCCCAGTGGTGTGCGCCCCACTCGGTGCATCCACACCACACTCTGGGGCTCCTGGCAGCCTCCGACAGGCTGCGGGGGGTCTCAGGCTTGCCAGCACCTGGACAGGAGGAGAGGAAGTGGGAGGGCATGCCAGAGTAGCACCCCATTGCAGGGAGCAGGCAGTGACCCAGGGCCTGTCCTCGGCCATTCTAGGTACCTCCCAGAAGTGATGGGAGATGGCCTGGCCAATCAGATCAACAACCCCGAGGTGGAGGTGGACATCACCAAACCCGACATGACCGTCCGCCAACAGATCATGCAGCTGAAGGTCATGACCAATCGGCTTCGCGGCGCCTACAGTGGCAACGACGTGGACTTCCAGGACGCCAGTGAGGGCGGGGCCCCAGGGACTGGGAGCCACAGGGTGGTGTGTGGGAAGGGCACAGAGCAGGGACCCTCCCAGCCCCTGGGCCCACATGGTGGCTCTGGTTGCTGCCGCTCCCTGGGCATGGACACCAGGCACCCCCCCACACACACAGACACCCATATCCCCAAGCACAGCTGCCTGACCAGGATGTCCATCAGGCCTTGACAGGTCCAGGTGGAACACAGGAGGCCCCCATGTCGGGAGGCTGGGCTCTGGGTCCCCGGTGCTCAGGGTCCATGGCAGGGCGGGCCTACTGGAGCATCCTCTCCTCCCCAGGTGACGACAGCAGTGGCTCGGGCAGTGGTGATAGCTGCCCAGACGACCTCTGTGACCGGAGGGTCAGCAAGAAGAGCTCCAATTCACGGACGACCCTGACTCATGCCCTCCCCGGCCTGTCAGAACGGGAGGGCCAGAAGACGGCGGCTGCGAGCTGCCCCCAGCCCTGCGTGTCCCTGCTGCTGCTGCTCCTCACCCTGGTCCTCTCAGCTGCCAGCCCCACGTGGCGGTAACTGCCCCAGGCCCCAGGGACTGAGGCCAAGAACTGACTTTGCCAAAACGCAGAACAGATGATATTTAATTCTCCACGGCCTAGAGGCCCCAGGGCAGGACAGGGGGGGACAGTGAGGGACCCCGGCTCTGTGACTGCACTGAGGGGGTGGGGGGCAAGGGCGCTGGCCCTCCCTCCTGGCTCCACCGGCCACCCAGGCTTTTAGTTTTGTAGGAGGCCCTCAGGTCAGCCAGGAACAATGTCCCCAAAAGCCATGTATTTCAGGGACCTGGGGGATGCCGGTGGCCACCTCCCGCCTGCCCACCTGCGCCTCTCCCCCCAGCTCCCTGAGCAGCATCCCGCTGGAGAGAGCGAGCCTGTGCCTTCCTCTCCTGCCTCTTCCCACGGAGAACTTTGGGCTCCAGGTGTCAGAAACCGAAGTCCAGCCCTGGGCGCCTCAGGATCCCCGGGAGGGCAGCAGGGTGCCTGCCATTTAGGGGCGAGCGGACCTCTGAGATTATGCATGAACCTTCCGACTCAGCCAGGCCCCCGTGATCTCACACACACACACACACACACACACACACACACACACACACATATCTGCCGAGCCCCTCAGCCTCCAGGAAAGTTCTACCTGGGCTGGAACCCTTGCTGACTGTCCATGTGGACCTCATTCTCTCCAAGGACTAGCTGCAAAGGCCTGGGGTGCACAGGGGCCGCCATGGGCACAGCCTCACCCACTCTGGGCATTGGGAGACCTGCGTGCAGGGCTGGGGGTGCTGATCCTGGCCTCCCCAGGAGAGCAGGCTAGGCCCTCCGCAGACATGGGCACCCCCTTGAACACAGGGCCCCATGACTGTCCAGAGGGCCTGCCTGCCCATGCTCCTGCCTCATCACCACCAACCCAGGGCCCCATGCTCGGGGTGATGCAGGCAGTGCTGGAAGCTACACCTGGCCAGAGGATCTGGGTGGCCGGTGAAACTTCAGCTCGACCAGGGGGTCTGACCCCGCGAGCCAGAGGGCCACCTGGGTCCCTCCTGACCTGCCAGCTGTAGGGCCCTGGGGGGCTTTGATAGTTAAGGGCTTTTCCAAACGTACAGACATTCACAGACGCTTTCCATCTGTTCACTCAGAGCTG
Organism: Neogale vison; assembly: GCF_020171115.1. Lineage (NCBI taxonomy): Eukaryota > Metazoa > Chordata > Mammalia > Carnivora > Mustelidae > Neogale > Neogale vison. The sequence goes on from NC_058093.1 coordinate 46,687,316, forward strand.
CTTTTCAGCTCCTTCTCCCAGAGCTTGGAAGGACTGGGGGTTCCCAGACCTGGGGGCCACCCCTGCTCACTTGGGCTGTCCAGACCCTCCCCCAGGCTCAGGACCGACCCCCCTCCCTTCTTGGCCCTAGCTGCCCTGGGCCCTGGGGAGGGGGCTGGACCCCGCCAGATAAGGGCTCAGGCAAGAGGACCCTCGAGGGTCTGTGGGATGCTGAGCCACTGTGGCCAGGGACAGCAGTCCTAACCAGCACCAGGGCCTGACAAGGCCACTTGACGCTGCTTTGCCTCACCTCCCACGCTGGCCAGGGCCCCCAGCCTGTGCCCCACCAGGCAGCACACTCCCACAGGAACTCCCACCCCACAGTAACCCTGCTCATGCCAGGCTGGGGGGCAGGGCCTGGGGCCTCCTTCCCTGTAGGTGAGGGCCAGCTGGACTCTCAGGGTCTCTGAGGTGGTGGCTGCCTGTGTGTCTGGATGGCAGCATGTGGCTGCACATGGCCGTCCCGTCGGGGGCCTACACTGTATGTCTCCCTGCTGGGGCGGCCCAGCACAGTCCCCAGTGAGGCGGTAGCCAGGCCTGCTGTGTCCTGCTGCACGGTGTCAGCTGGCGTCCTATGCTCTTGAGTCCTTGTACGAATAAAAGGTTGGAGAGCTTGTGTGGCTGCTGCGGACCCCTCCTGCACAGCTTGGGCGGGTGCGTGCCCCTGGGCCTCACACAGCAGGACATGACTAAGGACATGTGGAAGGGGTTCTTGCGCCCAGACAGCACCCCTGGTCTGGTTCTCCCCATCCCACTCTGGGCCCACACGGTGTCTGGGAGAAGGAGGAGGCCAGAGCCCACCTGCTGTCTACTTCTCTGCTCTGGACTCACATCCTTTCACCGGCCCTGGGAAGCTTCCAGTTCCTCCAAGTAGCCTCCGAGACACCCAGGAGGCCAGAGCGTGGGGACCGCATGGTTCTGAGGCCAGGCCTGTCTGGACATCCCGATGGTCCAGTCTGTCCCCAGGGCCAAACAGGGCCCGCACCCGGGGCAAAGCTGCCAGCCCCACTCCACCCCCTAGAGTGCCCCGCTGCCCAGAAGCAAGAGCTGCTGCAAGGTCACTTTATTTGGGAACTGTGGCCATGCTAGTCTGCCTGGAAACGCCCCGCACAGCCTCTCCTCCCTGGGCCTATGTGCCGAGGAGCCTATGGCCAGGACCCCGCTCGCCTGTGCAGGGGTGGGGGGTGGCATGCCCTGGGAGGGAAAAACAAGGCTTTTCCAGGGCTTTCGGTTCCTTGTGGCCCAGCAGTGACCAGGGGCTCACCAGCCCGCCCACCCTAGAGCCAGGGGATGGCAGGGTGGTCCAACTCCTCCCAGTGGGTGGGGGTAGGGGGACGGCCTCCCTCCCTGGGCGGGCTGGGACACAGCCTCCAGAGTTCACGGAACACGTGGATCACCAGACACTCATTCCTGGTTGTATGTGGAGTAGTTTTTCGGCCGGCCTGGTGGCTTTGGGGGCTCAGGCTTCTGGCTTGCCTTCTTGCCCGGGTGTTTTGAGGACTTCCGAAAGTTCTTTGTGAACACAGCTAATTCTGTTTTCCCTGTGGGGGAAGGACAAAATGAGAAGGGCTTCCAGCACCAGCCAGGGGCAGGTGGGGACCAGGTCAGGGAGAGGCCTCTCCCTGGCTCTGGGTCCCAATTCATTCCCCTGGAGACCGCCAGGAAGCCGCAGACATGAGGACCAGCCTCTGCTGGTGGCCGAGAGCAGCCAGCCTCTCCAGTGGGCAGGCCGGCGCGGGGCTCCACATGCACACACACGTGGGAAGCCATGTCCTCCTTCCCTCCAGGAGACCAGCGCTCCTTTACCTGGAGACAAGCCCTCTGGCCAGAAATTGCACGTATAATCAAAGGGCTAGCTCTAGTTCAGGGTAGACAACAGATCTCCTAGTGAACGTGGAAGGATTGGAACTGGGGGCCTGTGCTCCTGCGGGAAACAGGATAGGTGGCAAGTCGCAGGTCCAATCTGTCAAAGATGGGGGTTGGGTGTAGGGCTGGTGACGGGGCACGGATGGACAGGATCCAGTGACGGGCAACCTCAGTGAAAGGAAATGCTTCCCTCCTTCCTTTGCGGGGCCTGAAAATGCGAGCAAGACTCTGCAGGGTTTCCAGCAGAAACCCATTTCCGGGCCCGACCCGGGAAGGCAAAGAAGCGAGGCAGCCAGGAACCTCTCAGGAGCCTCAAACCACACAGCAGCAGCAGTGGGAACCAGACAGACTGTCCCAATCAAGCATGAGCCCTGGGAGGAAACACCAGGAAATGTCTGGTTTTGATGCTCACAGCGACGAGCCCGCCCCACAGACAGCTCAGCAGACAGCTCTGCGCGCTGCACACTGCACAAGGCAAGGAACGCCGCAAACCCAGTAGCCATCGCAGGGCTCCGGAGTATGGGGTCGTGCTGCTGCCGGGCGGGGCTTGCCCAGAAACCATCTCCCCAGAGCGGGAGTCCCGCGGGTCCTCAGCCGATATCAGGCAAGACTCCCCGACACAGGCAGAGTAAGCCCTTGGGAGAGGGAGTCCCATATCACCCGCGATGGGAACTTAAATTAAAAATTACAGCATGCCCCAAAGACACCCACCACTGAGAGCCAGAGCTGGAGAGCGTCAGGTTGGCGGGCAAACGGTCTACAGAAGTTTGTGTGGGATCAGAGAGACGGAAGCCCTCGGGTTAGAACAAGCCCATTGTTTAAAAGAAAACAGCAGACTAAGGAAAAGCATCAGCCAGAGCTGAGATGGGGACCCCCCAAAGGAGACAGGGACCCCACAGACATGGGGACCCCATAGGAGACAGGAACCACACAAGAGGTAGAGACCCCCCCACAGAAAGCAAGGGCCCTTCCCACAGAAAATGAGGACCCCACAGGAGGTGGGGCCCGCACAAGAGGCAGGTTGGCAGGAGCTCCATGCCTTTGGCCAGCTGTGGCGGGGAGGCAGGTCAGGGGCCCAGTGAGCTGGTTGTTTCAGAGAAAGGAAAGCCCCCTGCACCTCACCCACAGGCTGGCAGCCTGAGTGCAGCCCCCAGGCTACAGAGACCAGGCCTATCTGAGTCCCTCTGGAGGAAATTCTGGAAAAGGCAAGTCTGAGGAGGGGAGCAGATGAAGGGCTTGCCAGGGGGTGGGCGAGAAGGGCACATAAAATAACCCGTGGGGGGCCCTCGACTAGCTACATGGCGAAGCCCAAGCAGTCCCAACCTCACACCAGCAACATGTGAACTGGGGACAGACTAAGAAGCAAACTGCGGAAAGCCACACTTCAAGCACAGAGAAGACAAGGGGACATTATGACCCGAGGGCACAGCAAGCATCCCCGGAGACACAGAGACGCTAGCCGCAAGGACGCCATGGGCATCCGTGGCCACTCCAATGTTCTGTCCCACACAAGACGGACCAGACATGAAAGCACAGGCCATGGCACACATCAGAGGCTCCCACCGTCGAGAACAGAGCCATCCCGGCAAGAACATGCACTGCAATCCCACTCCCATGGAGCCCAATCCCTGACGTGGGACTCCAAATGCCGGAGAAATAATAAAGAGGATGGCAGGGTGGCCACGGCAGCCCAGTCAGTTGAGCATCTGACTCTTGACGTCGGCTCAGATCATGGTCTCAGGGTCATACAATCGAGACTGAGCCCCGAGTCAGGGATTCTCTCTCTCCTTCTGTCCCTCCTCCCGCTTGTGTGTGCGCACTTCCATGCTCTCTCTCTCTCAAATAAATAAATCTTTAAATAAATAGGATAAATAATCATTAGTTACATCTGAAAAAGTACTCAATTTTCCTTGTCATCAGAATGAAGAAAGAGATTTTCCAAAGCGCTATGCAGTGTAAAATCTTACAATAGAAAGCAGCCCCACGTGCCTTTTAGGGACACAGGAAGGAAACGCGAAACCATCTAAGGGGACAGGAGTGGGGGGTTGGCTGCTTCTCATTCCAGTTCTTTAAAAACCAGGCATGGGATGAGCACAGCTCAGGGTGGACATCAGTGTGGACAGGTGTCCCACACAAGTGGTGGTAGGTCAGGGATCCTTGTATTGTTTTGTGGATTTTTTAAGATGTTCAAGGTGGAACCAGCCCAGATACAGGTTTTGTGGGGCTGTGAAGCTTTTCAAGTGTGAGGGGAGGTGGGTTCTTCAAAATAAAAGAACCCAAACCGCAAACAGAACTAAGCCAGACACATTGGCTTGTGGTCAGTCTGCTGCCGGGACCCAAGGAAGGGGACAGGGCAGTGCTTGCCTCCCAACGACAGGGTGGGGGGTGCCTCCAGTCTGTGGCAGGAAAGGAACCCACAGCTCCTGGCCCTGTGTTGTCTGTGTCCTTCCTGTGATCCACGAGGCCACCCCACTGTCTGTCTCTCCGGAGATCACAGAACACTGGATTCTGGGTGGAACCCTGACAACTGTGGGTTCCAATCCCTTGGAGTCCATCACTAACATTCCAGACAGACCATCCCTCTCCATCCTGAGCTCATCTCGGGCTGCTCCTCTTTTAGACGCCCTGGATCACTTCTGTTCCTGGCTACCTGGGCATCTCCTCCCAAGGCTTCCTTGACCTCACCTGGCCACCCCTCGGGGTGCTGCCCGCTCTCCCAAGGGCCCGGGGAGGGGTCATAGCAACCAGCCCAGTCCCTCCATCTCCCCAGCCCTGGCCCTCCGCGCACATCCCGAGGATGGGGCTTCCTCTCAAATGCTTCATCCTTGCCCGGCCCTGTGGGCTCCCCTGATCCAAATGGAGCCCATTAAGCCCTCGCTCCCCTTCCTGGGCCTCACCCTCTCCAGAGCACACCGCCACAGATGCCGCGTGCCCATGGCCCTGCATGCTGGCTCTCCAGCCAGAGCATCCCTCACCCACCCACTGCTGGGCCCTCTCTCTCCAGTGCCCCCCTGACCCACTGCTCCCCCACTGAGCTGGGCTCTGTTGTCGGCCAGGTCCCCTGGAGCCGTGGGCACTTCCAAGCTGTGAAGCCACACATCTGGTCATCGACGGCACCCCACACACATCTGCCGTCCTGCTCCCCACCTGCCCCAGCTCACCTGCACCCGGCAGTGGCCTCCTAGCACCAGGGAAGGGAGCAGGGCATGTCTTTCCCCACCAGAGAGAGGGTGCCAAGAGCCCAGGTGAGTGGCCAAGTAGAGCCCAGAGGTTCAGGAAGTCAGGAGCAAGGGTCAGGGGATGGGTGAGCAAGGGGGTTGTCTGGGCACACTCCCAAGCCAGAGGAAGGGGGGGAGTGGCAGGGAGAGAGGAGGTGGGTGGGCTAGTCCCAGACCAGCCTCAACAAACCTAGCCTCAGGAGCTGCCTGGGTGAGCCCCCTGTTAATCCAGCACTCCACCTGCTCAGCACTACCCTCTAGACACACATGCACACACAGAGACACATATGCACACACACATGCACACACATAGACACACACATGCACACACAGAGACACACACATGCACACAGAGACAAGCACACAGAGGCACATGCGCAGACACAAAGACATACGCACACACATGCACAGACATACACACACAGAGACATATGCAGGTACGTGCGCACATGCACACAGACAAATGTACAGACACAAAGATATACCTGCACACACAAACATGCACACAGAGAGACACATGAACACGCACATGCACACACAGACATACGTGCGGTCACACACGCACACACAGACACATGCACACACAGACACATGCATAGACGCTCAGACATATGCACACATACTTGCACAGACACATGCACACAGAGACACGTGTACATGCGCACACACATGCAGACAGACACATGCACACACATGCACACGCGCACACATGCCCTCCACAGTCCAGCAGAGCAGGAGGAAGTCTCACACTCCGCTCCCTGTTCTGTAGGCCACCCCCTCCTCCCACAAGCACTCCCCACAGCAGGACCAGCTGTGAGATCACACCCCACCCCCAGTACAACTTCCATCGCTGACCACGTCCACCCTGAGGGCTCTCCCACAGCTCCTGGAGACACAGGGCACATTCTCTGCAGCCCATCCCCCACGGGTATCCCCCACATGCTGGGTGTTTCCATGCTGCGCTCTGCTCCTGCCCCAGCAGGCTCTTCTTGGAGCACCCATCCTTGCCACACCACTGCCTGGCTGGCCTACACTCCTACCCTCACGGTCCCGAGGCTCAGGGGAGCATCCAGATGGACCTCTGTGCCAGGCCTGTTGAGGCGTTCCCAATCCAAGGTGACTAGGCCCTCACAAGTCACCAGGCCCTGTGCCCTATCCCCTCTGAGTGCACACCCCCACTGCTGTTCTTCCACACCCGCAAGTCCCAGGGAGGCCAGCTCCCCATGACAGTGGAGCCCATAAAGCAGGGGCATGGGGACAGGGGGTGGCTTGGCATGGGGCCTGACCTGGGCACAGTGGGACCCCGACTCTACAACAGGGCCCAAGTGACCCCAACTCCATGTTCGCAGGGAGCCAACAGGCTGCACACACTATGGTCAGAGGAGAAGGAAGGCGGGTCCCCCCAGAGCCTCAGGGACACCTCGTGCTCGCAGAGCAGAAGCAGGGAGAGGGGCTCAGCGTCACAGAACCTTCCAGGAGAGAGCTGTGTGCTGCAGCTTTCTCCAGGACGGGTGGCCAGACAGGCACCCCTTGGTCCACACACTGGCAGGACTGGGCCTTGGCTCCAACAGGAGTAAAGACAATGTGGTCACGGAGATTCTGAAGACCAGAACAGGCGCCCACTGCTCTTGCGAAAGGCTGGCTGAGCCCTGCTCTGGCTGGGGTCTCCGTGGACCACCGTGGGAGGTTTGGACCTCAGGCAGGACACAATACTGTCCTGTTGGGCCAGCCTCCCTACAGCCCTTCCCCCCCCCGACAGAGCTTGGCACAGAGCAGGGTGATGAGGCGCACACCACCCCCCTCCTGCCCTAATGCCCCAGCGCCCTGTAAGGCCCAGGGGAGAGGCGCCTGGATCTGGGCATTCCCAAGATACAAGCGGTGGGATTCCTGAGGAACAGAATATTCTGAATGACAGAGGGGCCATGGGTGTGGGTGGGCAGCTGGGGGCGCTTCACACAGAAGGGAAAACACACAAAGGCACCCAGACCAGTAAGTTAAGGGAAGTCCAAAGGAAAAGATTTAAGCCGGGATGATTAACTTTGGTGTACAATCCCGAAAATGTAGCACCTGTATCCTTTCAAGAAACCGGCTAGAAGCAACCCGCGTAGACACAAGCCTGCCACAGGCTTCTTCCCGCTGAAGAAAGAGCCACAGGCTCCAACCCAGAGAACCGGGGCCAGGTTCGGTGCCGTGGACTCCAGGGAAACCCCAAGCCCACAGGGAGGAGGGAAGATGGGGCCTGTGCACCCCCAGGGGCCCAGGGGAGGTGGGGCCTGTGCCCTTCCCCACCCGCCACCTGCATGCCTGCAGGGAGGTGGGCCTGTGCCCTCCTGGTGGGGCCACTCCTCTCTGGCCCCAAGGGGCCCTGCACAAGCTGGCATCCTCGCAGCCCAGGACAGACTGCTGGACGCACCATTCCTGTCCTGCTGGAGTCTGGCAAGGAGGCATTTGTCCCACAGGATGGCTCTCCCTTCTAGAACGCAGACTCCCACATGGTAGGGATCCAGTTATCTTGTCTATGATATTCAGGAGCTGAGAGCATGGCAGTCAGAGGTAACAACCCAATGCTCCTGTGACCCAGAAGCTGGAGAGGACTCCGCAGTGGCCTTCTGGGAACAGAGGGGAGGAGCCACAGGGATGGGGGGGCAAGGGCCAGTTGGGGGCTGAGAAGAGGCTGGAGCAGTCCTAAGGGGTACAGTGAGCTATGGGTACAGGGGAGCAGCCATGCAGGGGACTTGGATGGGACACAAATGAGTGCAGGAGCAGCATGGCCTGGCCTCTGCTGGCTCCAGGGACAGAGAGGAGGGCCATGGTGGTAGGGACAGGAGGTTCTGGAAGTGGCCCAGTTGGGGAGAGCTGAGCAGACTTCCCCCAGGGATGGTGTGAGGAGAGACAGGGAGAGCAGCCAGCGGGGACGCCTCTGCTCAGGAAACTGTCAGACTAGACCGGACAGGGACAGCACAGACTTGCCTGGAAGCCTCAAGCCACTGAAGATGCCACATGTTTCCCAATCACACTAAACAATTAGAATAGTTACAAAGTGTCAACAAGACATTTCTGAACCCAACAGGCCAAATCAAGTCATCCGTAGAAGCACAGAGTAACAGCTAGCGTCTTCCTCAGGGACACAGAGCCCTGGCGAGACTGTCCCATGGTGCGGACAGGGCATTTGGAGGCTGCAGGAGCCACAGCCTGGAGCATCCCCAGGAGACTTGCCCCGCAGTGGGATTCAGTCACCATTAGCCCCGTGGGGAGTTCTTGCCAGCTGGCTCTCAGATCTTACACAGTAATTCCGGGCTGACTATAAAATTATGAGTAAAAAAATAATGCATGAAGATTAAAATCTGATCGAACCTTGTATAATCTTAGTCTGGGGACTGCTTCCTAAATCTGCCATCAAACCAGACCCTGACGGACAGGACAGATGGATTTGACAACAGAGTGAACAGCTCCATGTAGCAAAGTTCAAAGGGAGAGAAGGTCCTCCCCGCAACAGGCTTCAGGGAGGGCGGCAAGGTCTGGAGAGAGCTCTCCGGAGGCTGGAAGGGCAGGCGTCTCCAGGAAGGGACCCGAGGAAATACCTCAATGCCACATTCCCGCATCCACATGTGGAGAGGACCTTCAGCTGCTGTGTGAGTCCCCGGAAGACGGAAAGTGGAAGTTCCTGGCAATGCTCCCTACATACTGGGTGTCCCAGGGGTGCCACGCTCACTGGCCTCACCAGCAAGCAGGCTAAGATGATTATGGGAACGCTCCTAAAAACCTGAAAATGCAACTTCTGTGAATTCTGCCCAAAGGAAAACTAGGTGGGAGGGGTGTGTGTGTGTGTGTGTGTGTGTGTGTGTGTGTGTGTATGTGCGGCCCCCATCCACGAGTGAGCCCTGAGACAGTAGACGTCCAGTGGGGCAGGTGGTGGGCCGGTGCCTCCGTTCCCCCAGGAAAATGGTAGGACACACACAGTGCCGCAGGAAGGCAGGTTGAAGTCACAGAAGGAGCCGTTTAATTAAAAACAAATGGACACATGAAAACACATGTGTGCACGTGCATGGGGGCATGTGATGTATTTGGTGTGCACCTGGGCACAGATTACAATCTAATCTGGTCAGGGGATCCGTTCCTGAGCAGTACGATGAGGATTTTCAGTTTTCATTTATTTTATTGTGTCTTTTTTTTTTAACAATGGGTGTAGATTGCATGCCTCATCAGAATAAAAATACTATTTTCATTTGGGGAAAATTACGTTGCAGAAAAATATATCCTAGCATAGAAAGATGGGTGGTTGAGTTTAGAATAGAACGATCACGCTCCCACATCGCGCGCGTGGTATGTGCTGTGTGGCGCGGGTCTGTGGTGTGGCGGGTGGTGTGGGAGGGTGTGACGGACAGCGTGTGTGATGTGTGTGGTGTGTATACACAGACACAGATGGGATTGGCAGCACACACACCAAAGTATTGGCAATGGAAACTTCCGGGTTTGGGGATAATTGGCATCCAATTTTTTCTTGCTTTTGTGTGGATACATATCTCTAAATGTCATAATTAACAAGAATAAGTTCAAAATTAGGAGGTGCTCATTAGGAGCGCTCTGGAGGTGGGAGCCACCCACACCTCTCCATGGGCTTCCCTCCACCCAGGCCCCGGCCCCTCCCTGGGAAGGCCCCCCAACAGCCACAGCCTGGGCCAGGACTGGCCAACACACACCTGCAGAGCTATACACAGGCTCCTTTCTCCTTGTGCTCAGGTGCCCTCCTCAGCCCTTTGCCTGGGAGCCCCCCAGGAAGCTTCCCACAAAAGGAGCCCCATCTTTCATGAGAGCACCAGGAAATCAAGCAAATCCATAGCTGCCGGAGGGACTGCCTTGACCGGCAAAAAGCTGGCCTAGTTGGGGTCCCTGCCCCAGCTCAGGCCCTTCTCTTTCCCAACTTCCTCTCCCACTTGCCCCGCCCCACCCCCCTCCTCCTCCCTGGCCATGCCCACCACCTTCTTGCTCTGTGGCCTGGCACCCCAGTCTTCAGTCCTTCCTGCCACCCTCTCTGTGAAAGCAGACCCACCACCACCACCACCACCACCGATGTGCAGTGCTCCTCACAGTCACACCCACACCCCCTCTGTCCCAATCACTTCAATTCTCCTACCCATCGTCTCAGCCCCAGCCTGCCTGACACACACAGACACTCCATAAATGTACCCAGAAGAAATGGACGCGTCCCCGCCCCCCCACCCCCCCGCAACTCTTCTAGGCACCAGCAGGGGGCGTGGAGCCTTCCAGCAGGAATGCAGAGGGACACCCCCTGGGAAGTCCCCAAACATTCCTCAGGGGTGCAGGAGTGACCTTCTGATAGTCCTCTCTAGAGCTCCAGTCTGGAACCTCATCCACCCAGCCTTCCCGTCAACTGACAGATGCCAGGCACCAATTAGTCAGGAAAACCCTCGGAAACTTCGGGCTTGGCGTGGCAGGGACGGGCAGAGCAAGGCACAGAGGGTTAAAAACACACCCCAAGGGACCATTTTATTCTGAGATCAGGAGGGGCCCTCGCCATGCAGGTGCACAGCCTGCATGAGGCCAGAAGAACCCAGGGCCAGCAGCCTGGAGGCGACCCCGGGTTGTGGGTGCCCGCAGGTGGGGATCAGGGCCACCTGGCCTGCGCTGGGCCCTCCCTGGCCTCAGGCGCTGGGCCCTCCCTGGCCTCAGGCATCTGGGCTGCTCGCTCCGTTATTTTCTTCCGCCCTCTGGTGCAAGTCCTCCAGGTGGGGCCCTGGAGGAGGAACTGGCAGGGAGGAGGAAGGTAAGAGGCCTGGGCTGTCCCTGGGGAGGCAGAGGCCCCTGCAGGAGTGCAGAGGAGCCCCACGCCCCCTGGGGGCCCTGCCAGCTTGCCACATTTTGGGGCATCCCCCCAGCTCTGCGAGTCCCGGGCTTCCCACTACATTCAGAGAGACAAGAGCCCCACCCGAGCCCTGCTTGGCATCGTGCTTGCACTTGTGTGGCATGCATGGCGATGACTCAGTCTCTTCAAAGCGGGGGGACTCCCAGATTGGGCTCTCCAGGCCAAGGGAGCCTTGTCCAGGCTCACGTGCACCCCACAGGAGCCCCAATTCACAAAATGGGCCTGGAGACGACGGAGTGTCAGAGCTCAGAGAGGAAGGGTTCTAGTGGCAACAGGCCCAAGGGCAGCAGTCAGCCCAGCCTTTCTGTCCATCCATACCAAGGACAGGCTCGGAGAAAGAGTGAAGCAACACCTGCCCCTCTCCCTACCTGGTCAAGCCCCAGGGGGCAGCTGTGTACACAGCTTTGCTCCCCATCAGCTGCCCTCAGAGCAGTGGAGCCCTGGTCCTGAGTCACCATGCATGTGTTCACAGCTCCTCCCCAGATCATCCAAAGGAGGATACATTGGGAGGGTGGGCTAGGAAGAAGCTTCCAGAACCAGTACCAATGCCAAGGGCGCTGTCCCAAGGAAACTGGTGCCCACCAGGGCCCCCACATGTACAGAGGAGCCCCGGGGATGGTGCCACAATTCTGCAAGGCCCTGGCCACGCCCACCTCCAGGGAGCCAGGGGCTCATGACCCCTAGAGGGGGGGAGGGGAGAGGGTGCTCAGCCCTGCCCTCTCTGCACAGCGGGCCCACCTGGGAGTTCTGGAAAGCAGCTGGAATCCGAGAGGTTTTGGGGAATAATACAGACCTCACCCCCCCCTCCCCACTCCACAGGCCCATGTCCTCAGACACAGCAGCCCCCACGGGAGCCCCCACGGCCGGGCGTGCAGACTCACCTATGACCGACAGGGAGCCGCAGTCCCGCTTGTGGAAGTCTCCCCAGGCCCTGGTCTTGCAGGACTTGCTGCAGGTCAGGATCCCGTAGCAGCGAGTGCAAGGAACTAGGCGCACGCCCACGGAGCGGCCGCACTGGGAGCAGAACTTGAAGAAGGGAATCCTGCATGGGAGCCACGGAAGCCACAGGGGCAGTCAGTGGGGGGGTGCCCGCCATCTGGGCCCTGCCGTCCCCCACAGACGGGTGCTGATGCCAGGCCCACCATCCTACTCGCTGGGTGGCCACTTGCATGCGGACAGGGACCTGAAATCCCCGTCCAGGGATGTCCAGCTCTTTCAAACCGGAAACACAACACCATGGTCAGAACAACACAATGCCACGGTGTTGGGGACCATTTTGGGCCACAGTGCAGGTGGAGCTGACCCTGCATGCCCACCCACATGCTTTGCATCAGGAGGAAGGTGAGCCCCCAGCATGGAAACCACCCCCTGGCCTGTCCCTGCTCAGCACCCCCACCTCACCCATCAGGGTTTCCTGGGCAGGCAACTTCCATGATGCTCACGGGGATAGCAAGGTGCCCATTTATTTAGAAAGACTGTTCTGGAACAGCAGGCTGTGTACAGAGCCATGATCCCAGGGAGGGGCCGGTGGGGAAGGGGCTGGGAGGGCTGCAGGGCCCCAGGGCAGCCCAGCTGCTGTGACGGCAGAAGTGCCTTCAAGAAGCAGAGCCAGGGCTCAAACCCCACCCCCCGGGCCATTCCACAAGGGCTCTGCGACCCCATCTGCCACCCTCATCTTGGCCCGCGCCCACGGCTGTCCTGGGCAGGGACGGTCCAGCTAGGCCACACAGCCCATCCCACAGCCCCACTAGCCACTTACAGCTCCTGCTCCTCAGCGCGCATTGACTTGAATGGGCTGGTGCTTTTCCGCTTCAGCCTCTGGTAGGGGGTCAGCTCCACTGCAGCAACAGAGAACCACAGGGGGCTCCGTGGGTCCCCCTAGCCATGCCTAAATGCCCGTGGGCAGTAGGAACCCTGAGCCTCCCGCCTCAACCTCTCTCCTGTGGTGGGCCCACTCTCCCAGCACTGCAGAGAACCAGGGGGGACCCCAAGCCTTCTACAGCCCAAAGCAAGGAGGACACAGAACAGGGGCTGGGGCACTGGGGCATCCACCTCTGGGGAGAGGGCTTCCCTCTGCTTCTGCATCCGTCTCTGCCATCAGCTGGCTCAGTTAAGAGGCCAGGCTTTGGCCTTGACTAGCTCACGATGCTCTCTGGAGTGAAGACTCCTGGCTGGCTGTCAGGCAGTTGGCAGCGGGAAACACTTGGGCTGGGGACCAAAGGCCAGTGAGGCCCCCGCAATGACAGTCACGGGTTCTGCTCCATCCACCACCTTCCTCTCCTCAAACAGCATGTCAGCCCCCCCAGGAAAGCCACCTAACCTCTAATGTGGCAGAAACCTCCCAAAAACCTGCTGGCCCCAAGAAGAGAGATGGCAGGAGCTGCTCCTTCCTCCCCCATCCTCCCTGTGCCCACCAGCACCTGGGGCCACACTGCAGCTGCTCCCAGGGGCTCAAGCATGGGCCCAGGGTCCTGCTCTGCAACACTGCACCCCGAGTCAAAGCCCTTGTTGTGAGGACCCCGTGGCCCCAGAGCCAAGCTACCAGGAGAGGTGATGGTCACGCAGAACCGGAAGTGGGGCTGAAGGGGCAGCAGCTCTGCAGTCAGTTCTTTTGAAGGACATGGGCAGGGTGAAAGGAAAGCACCTCCTTGTGTTAAGGCAGTGGGACTCTTGCAGCTCTGATGACCTAGCATTCGCATTCCATCCCGTCCACACACATGAAGTACACAGAACAGCGGGTCGCACATTTGCAGTGTGCAGACATCACCGTACTCAACTTTACAATGTGCCCATCTGTCCAGATGGGAGCCTGGCCCCTGACAACTGCCTTCCCCCTGGTCCTAGGCAATCACTGACCTACTTTGTCTCTATGGATCGGCCTATTCTGGACATTTCCTGTGAATGGAATGGTATGTGTGGGGTCTTTGGTGACTAGATTCTTTTGCTTAAAACAATGTTTTTTGAGGTTTATCCATGTCCTAGCACGCACTGGCAGTCCATTCCTTTTTCTGGATGAATCATATCCCATTGCAGGGATATGCCACAATTTGCTTATCCATAATCCTTTGATAAATACTTGGATTGTTTCCATTCTTTGGCTTTTCTCAATGTTGCTACAAACGTGTGAGCATGAGTTTTGTGTGGACATATGTTCCCATTTCTCTCTAGCGTATACCTAGGAGCGGAATTGCTGGGTCATACCATAGCTCTATGATGAACATTTAAGGAATGGCCAGACTGCTTTCCAAAGAGGCTGCACCATTTTCTGCTCCCACCTGCGGGTGGGAGTTCTCTGCTTTCCCGACGTCCTCACCAGCACCCGTTACTGACTTCCTGATTTTTGCCATCTTCGTGGATGCGGAGTTACAGCTCAGGGCAGTTTGGTGTGTACGGGACTGGAAACTGATGATAGCATCCTCTCATGAGCGGTTCACCATTTGTAGATATTTCTTCAGAGAAATTTCTATCCATAGTCCTTGTCTATTTTTAAATTCAGTTGTTTGTCTTTATTATGGAGTTGTAAAGTTTTTAAATTTATCATACATATAAGTCCCTTATGAGATATATGATTTTTCGATATATCTTCCTACACCATGGATTACCTTTTCATTTTCTTGATAGGGTCCTGTGAAGCATGAAAGCTTTTAAATTTTGATGAAATCCAATTTATCCATTTTTTTTCTTTCATCACTCGTGCTCTCAGTGCCATAGCTAGGAATTCATTGCCAACTCAGAGGATTTGAAGATTTGTCCCTATATTCTCTCTGAAGAGACCTATAGTTTAAGTTCTTGCAGTTAGGTCTTCAATCCAAATTGAAAATTCAGTTTTGTATGTGGTGTGAGGTAGGGTCAAACTTCATTCCATGGTGTCTGGATAACCACTGTCCCAGTCCCATCTGTTGAAAAGTCTGTTCTTGCCCTCATTTCAAAGTGTGGGCATCCTTGTTGAAAATCAGCTGACATGCACATGTATTTATTTCTGGGACCTGCGTTCCCGTCCATCAGTCCATATGTCTGCCTTCTTGCCAGTGCCACACTCTTTTTATTGTCATTTCGCAGTAAGTCTCGATTTAGGAAGTGTGAGTCTTTCCACTTCGCTCTTTTCTTTCAAGATCGCTACAGTTATTCTGGGTCCTTTGTGATTCCATATGAATGTGAAAATTGGCTTCTCCATTTGTACAAAGGAGGCAGTGGGATTCGAGATGGCAGTGGGATAAGATGTCTTCCCGTTTACTGAGGCCTCCTTTAACTTCAGCAACATATTGTAGTTTTGAGAGTGCAAGTTTCACATGGCTTTTGTTAAATGTATTTCCAAGTATTCTATTTTTATTGATGCTATTGTAAATGGAAGTTTTTTACATCTCATTTTTTGTTTGCTTGCATATTGATCTCATATCCTGCAACCTTAGCTTAATGCATTTGTTAGTTTTAATAGTGTAATCATTTTATATTTTGTATTTTAATATTTATATGTTTAGTTGAATAGTAGTTGCAGTTTAAAAAGTGGATTCCCAGGATTTTCAATCTTCAGGATAATTTCTGCAAAGAGAGACAGTTTAAGTCTTTCCTTTCCAATCTGAATGACTTTCCTTTTCTTGCCTAGTTACAATGGCTAACAACTCCAGCACAACATCAAACAGAAATGGTGAGAGGACACATTCCAGTCTTCTTCCTGATCATAGGACAAAGCGTCCTGTCCCCCATCACAGCAGTGTAGGACCCCTAATCAGGTTAAGCAAGTGCCCCTCTCTTCCTTGTTTGTTGTATGTTATCATGAAAGGGTGTTGGATTTTGTCAAATGCTTTTTCTACATCAGTTGAAATGATCATGTGGTTTTCTTCTTCAGTCTAAAAATGTGGTGTATTACACTGATTTTGCTGTTGTTAAACCATTCTTGAATTCCAAGGTCTGGCTGCAAGCAACCAGGGAGCAGAGGGGACAGAGCTCAGAGGTGGAACAGCCAGGGTGCCTGAGTCAAGCTGTGTTGGGGTACAGGGGTCTGGCAGCTGGGCAGAGCTAGGTGGAAGCAGAAGCCACCAACCAGAGGGAGAGCCTGTCCTATGCAACCGTGGCCAGAGCAGTGACCTGTGTGATTCCTGGCAGATACAACCCCAGCCCCCTTGGAGACATGAGTGCAAAGGCCACTGTCCTGGGTATGTGACTCTATACTTCCTGGGGATACCCCACTGTAGAGAGGAGACACAGATGGCTGACCAGCATGCTAAGGGGCTGATCTCGCACAATGTCCTGCTCTCCAGGGAAGTGTGCTCGGCTCTCAGTAGATGGCTTTGTGCCAGGAGTCCAGCTCTTGTTAGAATTGTCATTACTACATCTAAGAAGCAAATTCCCTGCATGCACTTAAGTTTTTTCCAGATCCTTCTAGGGATCCATAAACCTGTCTTCCAGGGCACCTGGGTAGCTCAGTGGGTTAAAGCCTCTGCCTTCAACTCAGGTCATGATCCCAGGGTCCTGGGATCGAGCCCCACATCGGGCTCTCTGCTCAGCAGGGAGCCTGCATCCCCCCCTCTCTCTGCCTGCCTCTCTGCCTACTTGTGATCTCTGTAAAATAAATAAAATCTTAAAAAAAAAAAAAAAAAAAAAGCCTGCCTTCCAAGTCTAATGACCTTACAGCCCCTCCTTCCACTCTCTCGCTTGAAACTCCACTGCCTCAGGCTGGCTCTGCTGTGTGTTGCCCCTTGGCCAGCCCACTTGGGGCCTCTGGACCCAGGGCCGCACCACCCCCAAACCAGGCAACACCAGGCAGGGGCACGGTCCCCATTTCAGCCCCTGGAAGGTGGCTCTCCAAGCAGAGGGCAGAGAGGGTCCCTCTTCCTCCTGCTCCAGAGCTGATCAGCCCATCTCGGGAGCCTGTTGCCCCAGGCTGAGAGTGTCCTGAGGTTACCCTAAACTGCTGGCATTGCATGGGGCAGTGGGGCCTGCCCCCATGACCCCCACCCACAAGAGAGCAAAGCAGGGTCCTGGAGCCACTGGGCTGTCATGGAGCAAAGCCCCTGCTGCTTCCCACTGGAGTGCGGTGTGGCAGTCTTAACCAGCTCAGCCAGAAACTCTCCGTGTCTTGGACGTCAGGCCTGTGCCATGGCCTGTGAGGACAGACGTCAGTCTGTGACCCCTACCTTTCTTGCTCAGGGTCAGCAGCTTCGGATCCCACTGACTCTCCTTGGCAAAGACAGCGCGGCGCAGCTGGAAGCCCATATATTCCAGGAGCCTCTTGCGGGCCAGGAAGAGCTCCCTCTCGGCGGGCATCAGCATGTGGAAGGGGCAGTGGGCGATCTTCCGGTCCTGTGGCACAGCATCCCGTCACCACCAGGGACCGCACGGCTCCAGCCCACCACCTGGCCACCCAGCACAGGAGGGACACGGATCTGGGCCAGCACAGGGGGCGCCCACCTCCCCAGGGTGAGGACAGCATGGAGCGATGCTCAGAAAGCTGGCAACAGGCACCCCGGTGGCAGGGTGTGCTGGGGGTGCAGCCCAGGCTGGGTTTCGCTCCGAGGCAGGAAGGGCCTATGGCCCAGCCTTGCTCAAGGGACTCTCAGGGCCCCACCCCTCTCTCCCCATCACCAGTGGGACACTCAGAGCCATACCTGGTAGAATTTGAAATACCCGTAGTCAACAGCCGTGCCCACAGCCACCCTGTCCCCCTGCGTGAGCGTCACAGGGTTCAGGATGTCAGCCCCATGATGAATGAGCCGATCAATCTGTGTTAGAGCAGAGCCTGAGTCACATGTGTGCGGACACCCAGGCCACCAGAAGGCAGGATTCAGAACCAGGGTGCCCAACACTGTGGCCCACATCACCTGCGGCTTCCCAGTCTTTGCACCGCGGCGGTGGCAGGGGGCAGCCCGATGATAGGGCCCCCTGCCAGAGAGCAGGTGCAGCCAGCAAGGGCTGTCATTGCCCTCACTGGGAAGGCAGGCAAGCCACCCTCTCAGGTGTAAGGAGAGTTGGCAGACAGACAGACAGACGACAGGATAGATGTGCTGACCCCACAGATGACAAGTTAAGATGGAGCATAAGGTAGGTCAAGGCTGGGCCACTCCTCAGGGAGCCCCCTCCCACCCCCACCGCACCAGGGACTTGCCGTGGGTCTGTAACTTGAGGCTGGTTATGGTCCCAGTCCCCAGACCAAAAGCGAGAGGACAGCAACCAACAAGCACCTTCCGACCGCCCCCCAACGTCCGGGGAGCTCAGGGACTGCGGGTGCCTGTGCGCGCACGCGGGGACAAAGTGCGTTGGTCGGCGAGCACAAGCAACTTTGGGCTTTTTCCCACTGAGCTCATTCACAGCAAACAGCGCCGGAGAGAGGGGCCCACCTCCTTCCTGAGGAGGGAGGGGGCAGGGTCCGTAAGAGGCTCCAGGGTCTTACAGTCTCAGCTTGAATATTAGCCCAACTGCAGAACCACGGGGCTCAGTGCTTTTGTCGGAGCAGACGAAAATCAGGCTGCCACCCGCCAAGGCCGCCCGCACCACACGTGGCCTACCTCCCGGCCACATGCCAGTGAGCTGTCACTGGGGGGTGCTCAGCAGTCCCCCAACACCCGGCGCAGCACAGCGCCCATGAGTGGGCAGCCCCAAGCCTGTTCCCAGATGTGTGGACCCTGCTTGCAGCCAGAACGGAGGGGCTAAATGCCTCTCTTGTTGGAGACCTCTGGGTACCCCACAGCCCACGTGGGCGGGGCATTTAGCTGCGGTTGCTGGGCCTGGTGGTGGGGTGCATTTTCCTGGGGGAAGCACAGGCAGGAAGTCAGCCCTTGCACAGTCTCTGTCATCATCTGGGCCTCAGAGACACAACCACCGTCCCAAGAGCAAGAGGCCAGCTGGCAGGACAAGCTCCAGGCTCACGTCAGAGTTGGAGGGGTTGAAGGACGCTATCAGACCATGAGCCACGTCAGGAGAGTGGGGGGCTGCCAAAGGGTTGGGGGAGACCCGGTGTCCCACATCCCTATCACACGTCCAATAAATGAGGACTTCCTTGGTATGACAGCACGAAGGCCAACCCCAGCTGGGGCTGGCACAGTGCTGGGTGGCAGGCACGGGGGAGTGTCAGGGAGCCCAGAAGGTAGAGAGGTGGGCGGCTAAGGTGTGAAGAACCTGTGCATCTAAGAGAGGGGGATATGGCATTCCCATGCTGTTTGCCGAACTTTTATGCCTTTGTCGTGATAAATAGTAGTAAATGAGTAAGTTGTATGTAATTAAATCACTGAAAAGCCAACTGGTGGGTGATTCAGGGGCAGGGGCAGGAGCCCACAGGTGTGTGAAGGTCCCCTTGATGAACCAGAAAGCAAGGCAGGCATCAGAGGCTGAGGGGACCCAGGGAAAGGCTCCTAAGGTCAAAGACAAGATGATTTAACGGTCAAGAAAGAGAGTCCTTCCACTTCGCAGATAATTATGGAGGCAGATGGCAAGGTTGGGGCAAAGCTGACCTACCCACCCGCAGATCCAGAACCACTGAGAGGCCCCAGAAGCACATGTGGGGGCACTTCTGGGTGCTTAGAGGACAGGAGATCAGGATCAAGGGAGGATCCTTAAAATGAGATCCAGAAACATGATCTCAAGGAAAAGGGTTACTTCTTTTTCCCTAAAGTGGAACTGTCAAGTGTGACAGCCTCCAGAAATCCAGGCTCTCAACCCCCGTCTGGTGCCTCCAGCTCTCAGAGAACCAGACCATGGCCCTCAAGGAGCTAGGATAGCAAGCTGCCCACATAAAGCTGTTCCCCCATGCTTGCAGGAAGGGGCGAGTGCACAGCACAGGGAGGGCCTGCCCATGCCACACTGCCGTGGGAGACCCTAGGCCCCAGCATAGGAGTGAGGAGGAGGAAGACGCACAAGGGGCCATGTTGGGGGCCTGGCAGGGCCAGAGCAGCTGGGAGGACAGACGGGGACTCTGAGGCAACAGCACAGCATGCAGAACCTACAAAGCAGAGTGCCCTCCTGGTCACACTGAGCCCACCCGGAAGAAACAGCAAGGCTACCAGCAAGCCATGTCCACAGCCAGGACACGGTGCCCCCAAAACTCCCGCCCGGGGCCCGGCACCCGGCACCCCTCCAGGCCACTACTCAGGGCAGAACCAATGCCGTTCCAGCACGTCGTTGACCAGGATCCCTCGCCAGTGCCCACTCTACTCAGAAAATCCACGGTCCTGCCACCCAACCAAAGTGATGGCCTACGCCTTCCTTGAGATGAACCAGAAGACTTTGTCTGGCCTGTTGAGTGTTCAGGCCCATATAACATAAAAGGCAGGAATTCTGTGTTCTTTCTTAAGTACCAAGCAAGATTACTTGAAACCCTACCTGTCAGGAATGAAGCCTAAGCCAAGGGTTCCTATATACGTGCCCAGACCCCTACATGCCAGGGCCCCCTGCCCTGCATGCCACCTCCCACCCCAGCCTCACCCCTCACCAGGGCCAGCTTGCTATCCATGCTCCTCTGGTGCTCGTAGGTGAGGTCACAGGCAACACACAGGGCGCTGCCTAAGCCTTTGGTCAGCAGCAGGTTGGGGTCAGCTCCATGGGACAGAAGCTCCTTCACAATCTGGACACAGAGAAGCCCGTCAGCATGCCTTCCGCCCCACTCTCCTTGTACATGGAGGAAGTAGCCAGAGGTTTCTGCCATCCTGAGCACAGTGGCAGCCACACCTGGTCACTTCCTATCCCCTCCCACCGCAGGTACCACTGCTGTCCCAGCTCAGGGGACGAGGTTGGGGCAGGGAGAGGGCACATGGTGGCTCCCCACGGATGGCTGCGACACCCACCCCAGCAGCCCAGGGCTGGCACTTTCTCTGCACACTGTCCGTTTGCTCTAAATTGCTCCCGGCTCACATCTTGTTTTCCAGCCCCTCCCTGGGACCAGTCTGCCTTTGCCCCCCAGGCACCTGAGCCACTGTGGTCACCTGACCAGATGCAGAATGGGACACATCTCACTTGCTCCCTGCTGTGTCCCCAGCCACTGGCCCTAGTACCAGCAGGAAGCCAGGAGTGACAGCATCTTGGCTGGGCAGGAGACACGCAGGTGTGAGGCTCCCTCAAGAGCTTCCGTCCCCCAGAAGACAGCTCTCTACCCTGCCTCACCCACCTACATGACCAGACACAGAGCAGGTGCCCCTCTTAACTTGCTCAGTATATGACTCAAGGTACATGTGAAGGGAGGATGGAGAGAAGGACCACAGAAGCCCCCACAACCCTCATCACAGTGCCTCCCTTTTCATCAGTGCTGATATGTCACCTCACCACAGGCCAGAGCAGCCCCTGGTCACCTGCTACAATGGTGCACCCTCCATCATTCTCTACTCTTTATCCAGATATTACTATCTTCAGAGCACTTACCACCACCTAAAATTTTGTGGCACTCTGGATTATGGTCTGTCTCCCACAGGAGAATGTAGGATCCTTGAGAGCACAGACCTTATTTTATTTAACACTTAATGCCTAGAATGGTGTCTGCCTGGCCCAAGTGGATACTCAAAAAAACAACAGTTAAAGGAAAGGATGAATGGGTGTATGTATTATAGATTGCTGGAAGGAGGAAGGAAAGAAGGAAGGATGATGGATGAAGAAGGAATGGTGGAAGAATGGAAGGATGGACGGATGGATGAATGGATGGATGGATGGAAGGAAAGACAAATGGATGGACGGATGGTGAAAGGATGGATGGATGGATGGGAGAACAGATGGAAGGAAAGATGGATGGAAGGAAGGATGGATGTATGGATGGACATATGGACAGATTAGATGGATTGGATGGGAGGATGGATGGATGGATGGTTTGGATGGATGTGTTGTTGGCTGTATGGATGGATGGATGGAAAGATGGACTGGATGGACGTGTGGTTGGATGGATGGATGAATGGGTGGGTGGATGTGGGTGAGTGGATGGCTGTGTGGTTGGATGGATGGATGGATATGTCATTGGCTGGCTGGGTGGATGGATGGATGGAATGGTGGGTTGGGTGGATGTGTGTTTGGATTCCTGGGTGGAAGGCTAGAAGAATGTATTGATTGGTAGGTGTGGGTAGGTAGGTGAACGGATGGGTGGGTGGGTGGGTAGGTAGGTAAATGGATAGATGTATGGATCGATGGGGAGGGGCGGGCAAGGGAATGGATGGATGGACAAGCGGATGCACGGATGGTGAACACATAATCCTTGGCGGCAGCAGAAGACGGGAACTGGCCAAGGTTCCTCTCCCAGTGTCCTGAGGGGTCAGTGCCTGGGATAAGCAGCAGTTGTCATCCGCCTACCCTGAGGGAGCGTCCACCCAGCTGAAGCGTCATCCCCACCACCCACCTTCCCTTCTATTCTCTTCTCTCTCTGAGGTGCTCCATCCACCAGGGAGGGGAACCACCACGCCCCTTACCCTGTGCTATCTTCATGCTACCCCCACCAACAGCAAATGCAAAAGCCTGACTAGGGAGGCAGTCACATTGAGGCAGGAACCCTGCAGGGGCCCCAGCCGTGGGTGTAGGACACCTCACCAGGTCATTTCCGCTGGCAATGGACAGGGAGAGCGGGGAGTGGCCACTCCACAGCACGTTGGGGTTTGCCTTGTGGGAGAGGAGTAGCCGGACTATGTCTCTGGCACACTGTGGGGGGAGAAAGACGGGGCCACAGGTTAAAGAGGTGCCCTGACTCCCAAGAGCACCTGGGACGGATCATTAACTCAAATGCCATAAAACCAAGTTCGTCGCTGAATTGGTATTTCCCACACACTGGCTCCTGGCATGGCACACGGAGACAGTTCTAAATTTTGGATGGATGCACAAACAGGTGTGGGATTGGGTACATCCTTGAACAGGAAAATGTTTGCTCAACATACATCATTTCCAACACAAAACAGGAAGGACACACGATGCACAAATTGCTTTAAGGCTTGTTTGCAAAGTGGAGGGAGCGTCGGGACTGTGTGACTCCAGGAGCCAGGCTGGCCCATGGTAGCTATGGCCGGAGGAGAATGCCCTGCCCCAGGGCCCAGGGACCGTATAAGATACCAGAGCACAGGAGAAGCCCGGCCTCAGCAACAGGGGTGCATTCCAAGCTGGAAGGGCCCACCCTTGCTCTCCCTGTCCTTCTCCCTGGGGACCCCACAGCTTCCCCTTCTCTCCTGCCTCTTCTCCCAGAAGCGCTCTGGAAGCCCTTGCAGCTTTGATTCCCCCCACAAGGACTCTTCCAGGCTCCAGTTCCCCCTGCAGTTGTGCAGACCCAGTGAGCAAGTTTGGCCCCACATGCCCGCCCACCCCCGGCCAGGCCAAGTCTGCTGAGGGGCTTCTGGGAAGGTGTCCCCCTGCTCTCCTCCCTGCCAGAACACACACATGATGGCTCAGAGTGGTGGTCTGAGCTCAACAAGGCTTCAACCAAGGCTGCTGTGGGGCAGGGAGGCATGTTGATGCCTCCACCTGCCCCCGCAGCACCACCCCACATCCCCCCTAATGCAGGTCGTCACACCCTCACAACAGGACAGGTGTGCCCGATTGCAACCCTGTGTGGCAGCAGACCACCCATGCCACAGGCCCGAGAGGCCAGCTATGATTTCCACTCTGTGGGTGGGTAAACTGAAGCCCAGTTTACTATGTGCTCCGAGGCTTATTGACCCAGGCTGCACTGGCCTGTAGCACAAAGCCAAAGCTTAGTTCCCAGCTGCACCTACGCCCTCCACAGCCACTCGGCCTCCTGTGACAGGTTCCTGCACCCACCTTGTTGACGGTTAATCCCCAAGGTGAACAGGAGGCACGGCCCAGGGCTCTATGGAACAAGGCCACCCCAGGTCCCGAGGCCAAGATGGGGACTGGCAGGGCTCCCCCCACACACAGACACACAGGTGCACACGTATCCCCATGCACACACACAGAGCTTGTACACATATGTACCCACAGACAGGTGTGCTCTGGCCTACAAGTATAATTTGCAGAGACACGTGTGCACGCACACAGGTACGCACACACAGCACACACACATACACATTCGTGTGCACGCAGTTGCCTGGGCATACCCAAGTCACTTGCACACGTGTACAGAGGCACCTGCACACATGCTCTCCACCCAGCTCACCTTGTCGTTGTCTTCCCGCTCACAGGCCACGTGCAGAGCCGTCCTGCCCGCCTCGACTGGTGGGGCCACGGGCTTGCTGTGGTAGATGCTGGCCGGGCCTGGTTCGTTGCTGAGCTTCAGGCTTGAAGGCAACAGGTCTAGCTGCGTACAGACAGGGGGGGCATGTGCCGGCCCCCAAGCCTCCCCCACAAGCGCCAGGCTGAGCCTGGAGACCTGCAGGTGCGACCTCCCACGCAGACAGGTTCTCACAGAGGAGCACAAGCCAGCCGCCCTGCTCACCGACGGCGGGTCTGAGCACCGTCCCGTGAAACCCTCTGGCCAGCCCACCAGCACCCACGGGCCCCAGGGAGGGTAAGAGCAGGGCCCCCGCCCCACTGTGGTCCTGCACACAGAGAGCACATGAATGCTGACAGAGAGGCAGACTGGGTGGGCTGGGGGCCCACAGAGCAGTAATCGCCCTCGTCAGGGACCGTGACACAGAAGTGACGTTCTGAATAGAGCAGTCAGCATTGGGCACGGGGAGAGCCCCCAGGCCCCCAGCACGCCCTCACCCCGCGGGACAGGACGCGCACCTTGCCAGGCTTGTACGTGTCGTCCTGGTCGGCGGCCATGGCGTCCACATCCGTGACAGCGTGGAGCAGCAGCTCCGTTATCTTGACTCCCTCCTCCCCAGGAAGGGCAACTGCGATGTGCAGGGGGGTGAGGGCCCTCAGCTGCAGAGGCAACATGGGTAAGGGTGAGGGCCGGCTCCCAGGTGAGCGGCACCCCCAGGGCCCCACCCCTCTCAGAACCCCACAGCACTGCCTCGTGGTGATATGTGGGAATGTGACAAGATGTTCCTATTTGCTGGGCCTGCAGCCAGCCAGGAGCCCCATCTTCACTTTAGACCAACTGTCCCTACCTTCCTCTGAGAAGAGCCACTGCCCTTCCTGCCGGGCCCTCGGCATGGATGGCCAAGCAGCTCCCGACCCCAGACCCTGCCCAGGCCTGTCCCTTCTCCACCTACGGAGCCCCTGGCCATGTGCTGAGACACTGGTGGGAGGACCATCTCCATCTCCGGGTTCTGCTCATTCTGGGCCGACCCCGTGGAGGTGTGAGCATCCCGCCAGGAGCGCGCAGCAGACCAGGGGCGAAGTGGAGGGCTGTCTGCTCCCCACAAGCAGAACCCCCAAAGCAGGGTCTCAGGGTAACAGCTGGTGCCCGTGGAGAAAGGTTGGGAGGACAGCAGCCCACCGCACAAAGGTGCTCTCTGGCCTGCTCAGTGTCCACCCGAAGCTTAGAATAGCATGGAACCGCGCCTGCAGAGAGGACCGCGGGAGGGTCAGATGCCTGAGCAGGAAGTGGGATGGATGAGCACGCGAACGACATCTGTCTTGTGTTCATAGGCTGCCCACCTTAGCTTCGCCGGTGGGGTCCCATCCATAAGCCTAGAGGGCTATCCTGAAATTATCCCTGGTCTCCCGCAGACATGCTACTGTCCTGCACAGGACACCTCCATACAGAGAAGAGAAGGGGTGCACAGCCTGGCCGGGGGTGGGGGGGAGTGGGGCTGGCCAGGAGAGACCCACCTGCCGCCGAGCCAGGACACTGAGCAGCAGCCGAAGCCAGACAAATCTGTCAGCCTCACTGCCCCCCGCGACCCACCCCATGCACACCCCCCACCCCCAGGCACACCACCCTGCAGCCCCCACCACAACTCCCCCACCCCCTGTTCCACTCCGCCCCGGGGCCTGCCCCCCAGCACCTCTGTGTTCTCATCACCAGAGAAGAAACGGTACCATGAGGACATTTCGAAACCAAGTGCTCTAACTTCTTGCCACTAATGAGCTCCCGTCAGCCCATCCCCTCGGCCTCGCAGGACCCCTCCACACCCCCGCCGGGGGGGTCCCACCTCAACAGGGAGCTGGATGTCTGTCCTGGCCCTGTTCTCCAGCAGCAGCTTCACCCCGGCCACGTCCCCGGCCTTGACGGCAAAGAACAGGGCCTGCATGGGCACGCAGCACAGGTTGGGGTCCGCGCCCCGGTGCAGCAGAAGCTTGATGGTCTGCCATCTGTTCCTGTGTCTGCAAGGATTAGTGTGAGGGTCAAGGCCGGGGACAGGCACAGGACGGCACCCCGGGGCAGCAGTGGCTGGAAGAGGCAGCTCAGGAGCCCCAGCATTCACAGCCCCTCAATATTCTTTCTAAGACCTCTGGCCCCTTCCTGGTGCCATGACAGCCCCCCACTGCCAATGCCCCCTGAGCTGGCCAGCCCAGCTCCCGTCCAGCTGTAGCCCTGCCCTGCTCCAGCCTTGGATGCCCGCCCAGCCTTGCTGGGGTCATCTGTGAGCCAGGGCGTGTGGTGGGGACCAGCCCTCTCTCCCGGGTGGCCAGGAGCTGACAACATAGAGCACCTTGTACACATAGGGCATGACATCGTACCCAGACATGCACGCATGCACACACATGGCTACACTACAAACACACCACACACATGTCCATAGGTGTGCAGATACACACCAACACACACACAGCTCTGACGAGGGGCAAAGAGCCAGCATCAGTGGGGAAGCCTGGCCGGGACCTGGCCGGCCGGGACGGCAGCCCCACTGGGCAAGAAGGTCAAGGTGATGAGGAGCCACGCAGGCATTAAGAATGGCCAAGTGAGCAGGCAGATGGAGGGTCTGGCCCATCCTGCTGACCCCACCTCCCTCACGGCACAGGTGGGGCAAACAAGAAGGCAGTGGAGAGACAGGGTGAGTCTAGAGCAGTCGTTCGCAAATGTGCTGCTTGTGGGACCCCTCTCTATCCCTAACACCTTTGGAGGACCCCAAAGAGCTTTGTTTATGCAGGTTCTATCTGCCCACATCTATGGTAGTATAACTGAGAAAAAAATTTAAATACTAATACATTTTAAAAGTAACAATAAACCCATTGCATATTAACAAAACAATCTGTTTTTATGAAAAATGTTTGCTGGGCTGCATCAGAATCCGGCACTTGGAGGGCTCCCAACCCTGTGTGAGTCTGGGACATCAGGACATCACCTCCACCCACAGACTCTCTGACAGGGTCTGGGACACCTGGGGACACACTTTGAGAGGGCAGGGGCGAGGGCATTCGAGCGTGTGTGTATGGGGACAAGTGTGTGATGGGGTCAAGTATGTGATGAGTTGTGTAAGCAGGTGTGTGAGTGCACACGTGAATGTGTCACACAGTGTAGGGGGAGTGAGTGTGTGCAGGCAAATATATGTGAGCATGTCTGTGGGTGTGCACCAGTGCATGTGTGTGGGCCCTACACAGTGCTCCCCGCCCCACCACAGCCAGAGCACACTCTCTGGATTCTCATTGCCACTGTCCCCGAGTTCCTAGCCAGGCCCCCTGCCCGGAACCACACAGACACCTTGGAGGCCGTGCGCAGGACAGGCCCCACGGCATCCCTGCAGGATCGGGGGTGTGGGACACACATCTCCAGAAATGCTCCCTCCTGGCAGCTGGGGAAGTGATGCTGGCCCACTGAGCCTGTGAC
Source organism: Neogale vison (assembly GCF_020171115.1). Taxonomy (NCBI): domain Eukaryota; kingdom Metazoa; phylum Chordata; class Mammalia; order Carnivora; family Mustelidae; genus Neogale; species Neogale vison. The sequence continues at coordinate 46,714,890 of NC_058093.1, forward strand.
CCACCCCTGAAAGGGACCCTCGGCCCTGGTGCCCACACTCCAGAAACCTACTCGGTCATGGCCTGTGCCATCTTCCTCATGGTACCATTTGTGGAGCCAGGGATACTGAAGGAGGAGGTCTTCAGCATGCTGTGGACCCGGGCACTCTTCTGCAGGAGGTCCTGGGACAGCATGATGGAGTAGTTGCGCACACAGATGCTGGACTCGAAGTTCGTCTCCTGGCTGCCCTGCGTGTGCCCGTCCAGACTCCTGACCACACCGTCCACCTCCTTCTCCAGGTCGCTGATGCTGTCCCGCGGTGACAGAGGGTCCCACTTCTGAGGGTTGCTCCCCAGCTCGGGGGATTCCTGAGATAGCTGGGTGCCCGCAGACAGGCGGTCCTCCTCACTGCCCGACACAGTGGACTTCTGCTCCTGGCTGCCCAGGCTGGGCACCAATTCCTCTAAATACACAGATTCCTTGGCCACTTCGGGGAATGGGAAGACATGGTTGGGAGTTCCTGGCATATTTGAAGCTTCCTTTGGAAAGTACAAAAAGAGAAAAAAAATCAGGTGCAGAAAGAAGTCGGAGGGCCCATCCCAGCAAGCCAACTTCTCAAGCAAGGACCGACGCTCATGGTGGACAGCGTTCTTCCAGGCGTCTCGGCTGACAACACTAAAATGCTTTGCAGAAACCCAGGGATGGACGCAAACATCTGGGGGCATCACAAAGAGACCCAAGCCATACAGCAGCTACCAGCCACATGTGGCAATGGAGCTCTCAACCTGGAGCCCGTCCAGATCCGGGGTGCGCGTGAGCAGACAAAGCAGAACGTCGCCCTGTCCTGATACTGATTTTACACACAGAGAGAATCAATTGTGGATACACGTGGTTAAATAAAATAGATGACTAAAATTAATTCCACCTGTTTTACCTCTTTTTAATGTCACTCCTAATGACATTTTTTTTTAAAGATTTTATTCATTTGAGAGAGAGAGAGAGCATGAACGAGGAGAGGGCAGAGGGAGAAGCAGGCCCCTGGCTGAGCAAGGGAGCCCAATGCAGGGCTCGATCCCAGGACCCCAAGATCATGACCTGAGCCTAAGGCAAAAACTCAAGGGACTGAGCCACCCAGTCGCCCCAGTCCTAGAGACATTTAGATGACAGGACTGGCAATGGGGATTGTGTGACCTTCCTGCCCGCAGATGCTCTCTTGCATGCCCAGTTCACAGTCTCTGCTCTCTAAGCATGGTCCCAGGGCCCATCAGCACAGCCAAGAATGCAGATTCTTGGGCCTAGGCCCCTGAGGCAGAAACGCTGGGGGCGGGGGAGCGCCAGGGGATCCCAGAGGACTCAAAACTTGCTGTTTAACTTTTCAGGTGAGATGAGGGGTTCTGTAGTGGGCTAAGAATGTGTCTTTAAGGGGACAGCTGAAGCCCGCTGATGTGGAAGGAATTCTCTCTGAACTGCACGCAGCAGGGGAGGGGGGGCGTGGCAGGCTGGGGATGCAGTGGGGGGGGCCACCTGCTGGCAGCTGCCTAGTCGGGACCGTCCCCAAATGCTCGCACATGTATTCCTTCTCTTATGTTGTGTACATGTCATGTGTTTCAGAGTAAGAAATTTAAAAAAAAGTAGAGGAGTGATTTTTACGAGTATTTTAAGTGCACGAATAAATGCTTTCTGAGGCTCTCGCTGCCTCCCCAATAATGGATGAGGCTTCCCCACAGCCAGCGTCCCCCTGGAGACACTGTGGGGACATTACTCCCAATGAAGGGGTGACCTCACAGGGGCCAAAGTGATCTCCACCCCCGTTCACACCATCACCTTGAAACTTCAAAGTTGTCATTTCTGTACATTAAACACCTCTGGCCAAGAAGGAGAGAGTACTCACAAACCAGATACAAGTGAATGGGGTAATAAAAGAAAAGGGACTCTACAGCTGGTTCTCAAACCCTCCACCTTCGACTTCCTGCGGGCTCCTCAGCTCCCACCTCCCTGGGAGACCTCTCCTGGCTGCCTGCACAGAGGACCCACCCAGGCCAGCGGGACCCTGTGGGGTCTTCCCTTCTCTCCCCAACCAACCCCATGCACCTGCTCCTCCTCCTCACCCAGGCCAACAAGACCCTGTGGGACCTGGCCTCCTCACCTCTACCACACCTGCTCCCCCTCCCCACCCGAGGGCTCTGGCCTCCTCCCGCATGCACCTGCTCTCCCCACCTACCCCACACCCTGAAATCCTCAGGACCTGGTGTGGTCCCCCCCAGAGAACTGAAGGCAGGAGCCAAGGCCTGTCCAGGAGAAGCAGGGGCAGGGGCCATGGTCTGGTAACTGAGAAACTCTGCCTACCGCAGGGCATAGGCTACTGCTCAGTAGAAGCTTCTTCTCAAGGAAGAAAATTCAGGAGACAGGGATGAGGTGAGAGAAGGGTCCCACCCAGGGACCTTTTCTAGTGCCGTTCCCTCACCCACCCAGAAGGGGCCCTGACCACAAGGAGAGAAAGTTACAGCCCCCACGGAAGGCTTGCTGGGCAGAGGTCAGTCCCAGGCCTGCTGGCCTCACAGGGCTGACCCTCAGGGTCCAGGGCTTCCTGAGGGGTGTGGAGATGCCGGCTACGGCCCTTCCCGTAGCCAGCACTCAGGAGACCGGCCCTGGGGGTTGCCCTGCCCTGGGGAGAGCAGGCCCTCGGACACCACCCTGCTGGGAACCCGGGCTGGAACATAGGTGTTCAGAGCACCCCTGTGGCAGTGGTGGGGCTCCCGGACAGGTGAAATGCAGGACCACCATGGGACCCCATGGTCCTATGGCTGGGGGTGCTTCCCAAACAATCTGAAGCAGGAGTTCACGCCAACACTTGACCAGGGACTTCTGGGCAGCACTCTTCACACCCAGCAAAGGGGGACTTCCCTCCCGAATTACCAGCCTTCCCTCCTCCCCTCTACGTCTCCTTCCCTGGGCCTGCAGGAGGGTCTCCAGCTGACCACTGTGCATGTGGCCAGGATGGGACACAGATCCCTTGGTGTTGCAACAAGAGCTCAGGACACCTGAGTAGGTGTGCTGGCTCCATCCCTGCCTCCTGCTCCCTGCCCTTGGGCCTTAGCATCCCTTCACCCCACCTGAAGCCGATCTGCACAAAGATGGGGAGGCTGGGGACCACTGCCAGGAAAGTAGGACAAGTGGATGGAGGATGGGGGACAGAGATTGGGGAATGGGTGCTGCAGACACCAGGCCAGGCCGAGGAGCTGACCTGGAGCTTGGGCTCTGTCCTCTCGGCGATGTTGGGCTTGAAGCACTGGGATGGGTAGTAGAGAAGGAAGCACATGCTGAGTGCCGTGAGGCCCTCGTCTGTGTACTTGTTCACGTCGGCCCCATTGTCCAGCAGAAGGTTGACGATGTTGTTGTGACAGTGAACCTAGAGGGAGGAAGCCAGCCTCACGAGGACAGCAGGTAAGTGAGGCCCGCACTAACAAGGTCCCTAGCCTTCTGTCCTCTGACCCTGTACATCCCACTTATGGGCTGGAAGGACAGTAGCCCTGCAGAAGGGAGAGGATCCCAGATTGCCACTGGTCCACAGTCCCGGGGACACCCCGCATGGAGACTCACGGCGGCTGCGGCGAGGACGGTGTAGCCCTTGGCATCGGCCACGTCGGCGCTGGCAAGGCCATCCCTGAGGATCCCGTAGATCCAGTCATAGTTCCCTTCCCTGGCCCTAAGGATCATGCCCTCGGCAAGCCTCTCCCTGGGCCCACGACGGGCAAAGCTTCTCCGGTCCCCCTCCAAGATGGCACCCATGTTCCAGCTGGTGTGAGCCTTCTTGTTCCTGGCAAAACAACGGGCTTCAGTGGTGAGGGCCCAACTCTGGATGCCCACTCTGGACCCTCCCTTCCATACCCCTTCTCTTCCTTCCTCACCCTGCTCAACCCCAAGCCCTCTTCTTCCCCTTCCAGGCCACTCCTCAGGCCCCATGCACCTTGGGGGTTACCCCACTGGGCAGTCACAGTTAGTGCAGATGCAGCACTGCAGTGTGATCCGCGGTCCCCAGATGCGATGCTCAAGCTTATCATGGGCCCTGTACATCCCTGAGTCATCGGCCACTTCATGTGTGTGTGAAGGGGGCTCTCCTAGGACCAGCCCCAGGCAGGAAGGAGGCCGGGCACACACATGGGTCTGGGGCCCAGCACCAAGCCCTCACATCCCAACTCTGCTCATTCTCTTTCCTTTTCTTTTCTTTTTTCTTTTTTAAAAAGAAAATTTATTTACTTGACAGAGAGAGAGACAGTGAGAGAAGGAACACAAGCAGGGGAGTGGGGGAGAGCGAAAAGTAGGCTTCCCGCCAAGCAGGGAGCCAAATGCGGAGCTTGATCCCAGGATCCTGGGATCATGACCTGAGCTGAAGGCGGATACTTGACGACTGAGCTGCCCAGGCACCCCTCCATTGCTTTTCTATTTGAGTAGGTAACATGCAAGTCCCATGGTCTGTTCACCAGCACACACTGAAGCCTCCTGTGTGCATATAACCTCCTCCACAGTCAAGAATCTATGGGTTTATGGCAGCTTCTGTGCCCAGTTACCAACAATTACTGGCTCAGCTGATGTCTGCATGATGGATGGACGGATGGACAGGTGGATGGAGCGGTAGGTGGATAGGTGGGTGGAGAGATGGATGGGGGAGGGAGGGATGGCAGAGGGGATGGGGGGGTGCATGAATCCCTAAGTAGCCAGCCACTTGCGCTCACAAAACATGAGTTTTAAAATAGTTTAGTGAAAAAAAATAATAAAATAAAATAAAATAGTTTAGTGATATCAGAGGACAAAGTTAAGTAAACAAATGAAAATACTCGACAACTTTAACTTAGAAAGATCAGTTTCCATCAGGTAGCTGCTAACTTTTCCAGAGCTGGGATGGAGAGGAAGAGGATCTTTGGCGATCAACATAGAGCAGCGCCATCCTTCCCAGCCATTCTGAAGAAGCCCGAGGCTCGGCCAGCCCCCTGACTACTGCTACCCTGGTCCCCGACCTTGGTTCTCGGGTCAGAGCCATACTCATCCTTCAGGGTGACAGCAGTCCCCTCTCTTTGTGTGGACTTCATGCAGATTCCAAAGTATGGGACACCTGGTCACACACGCGACCTGCAGAGGCTGGTGTGCTGCTTCCAACAGGCACAGAGGAAACATGTCTAGGGTCCCAGAATGCAGATTTGAACTCAGCCCCACAAGCTCAGGAGCTGACCCTCTTCCATAGCACCTTGCCAGACTCTGCATTCTAGGGGCCGCCCTGGCTCCGTGCTCATCAAGCAACTTCCTGACAGCTCCTTCTGCCAACTGCTGGTGAGCAGGAGCCCGAGTACCAGTCTGCTGTGCCACCATCGATGGCCCTAGCACCTGCCTGCCCCAGCCCTCTCCTCAAAACCCAGCATGTCCCAGCACTCGGGCCCAGCGTGGCGTTCCCTCCCCCTCCATCACCGGGTTGCTTGCATCAAACAGGAGAAGCACATTTGCTTTAACCTAACAGATAGCCCTGCAAATTACTCAGCCAGGCCCCAGGGACCCCCCGAGGGGTCCTGGCGCCGAGCACAGGCCAGTCAGAGGAGGGGAGGAGCTGGTCTTCTGGGCGCCTAGTGAGGAGGAACAATATGAGGACTTACCTGTACTTGTAAGCTTGCTTCTGGATTTTGACCATCAAGGGGGTCTCATTTTTTATAAACCAGGGCTCTCCGTCCTCAAGAAACGGAGGGATATCGTTAAGGAAGATCTGGGCATCTAATTCTTTGCGGAAAGAGGCGGTCATAGGCAGGTGGCTGTTGTCAGTCGAGTAGATGTACATTTCTGGAGGCAGGGTTAGGTTGTCATTCAGAAGAAATCGCTTATAGTCATAGAAAAAGGGGTCGTGCTCCTCAAGCGGGCCCCACTCCATCTTCTCCTCGCCTGAGAGGCTGATTCTAGCAGGAGCATGCGTGAGGAAGCCCGAGTACTCGGGGTAGTTGTGTATGGAGAAGCTGCCGGGGACCTCCGTGCAGAGCTTGATGAGCTGCCCCCGAAACCATAGCCCGACGTCCTGGCTGCCGTCGGGGTAGGTCTCAATGCCCGGCCCGAACCGCTGGTCTGCTTTGTACAGCCCCTGCAAGCCAGGTTCACCAGCGCCAAAGAGACAGCTCAGCGGGGCCGTCTGCTCTGCAACTGGCTTCTTCAAATCAAAAAACTCAACCATCCTAAGAAATGTATGCTTTCATTCAACAAATATTTGTGGAGGCTTAGCAGGCACCAGGCCCAGGGGCCAAAAGCAAATGTGTAAACACAGAACACGTTGGTGGAGAAAGGTGCTGTGGGCCAGGGGTGGTCAGGGGCAGCCTCACTGGGAAAGTGGGGATACCCCCTGGGGGTCTCTACGCAGAAGCATGTGGGGGATATCCCGTGTGGGCTCATCTCAGGGAACCCCTTGCTGCACCGGAAGGCCCAGCCCAGGCACCCCAGCAGCATGGGGGGCAGAGCTGCTGGGCACTGGGTCAGAGAGACACTAGAGGGCATGAACTGAGAAGGCAGGAGGAGGAGGGGGAGGAGGGAGAGGAAGAAGGGGGCAGGAGGGGGAGGAGGGGAAAGTTAACCCTCCCTTTCAGCAAACCCAGCGGAGCACAGTGATTCCTGGACCTCCCTGGATGCTCCCACTGGGCGGGATGTTGTCTGTGCTGAGTGGAGGATGTATGGAGCAGGAACGGCCAGGAGGGTCTTGAATGAAAGACAATGCCAACCCCCCCACCAAGAAGGAAACTGGGAGAAGGGCTCCAGCACAGGGAGCTCAGAGAGAAGCCCCCCTTCCCAGGAGAGCTGCGTGCCCCCTGTGCTGACACTGAAGGACAGCGGGACGTCACTGGGAGGACCAAGGAAACAGCCTGGGCAAAGCTGCAGGGGCCTGACCCAGCGGGAGCATCTGTGTCCCTCCCAGGATCTGTGCGCTCATCTGTGAAACAGACCAGGGCTGCTGTGTCAGAGCTCTCCGGCTGCAAGCCCCAGGGCTGGGCACGTGGCATATAACGCTCTGTGACACACGGCCCTGCCCACAAGAGCTTGCAGTCTAGAATAGGCCAAAGAAATGAGAAAAGAATGAGCAAAATGTGTTGAGGATGACTTCACTGTGCAGGAGTTTCGGGGGAGGAGGAAGGCAGAGGACTTCTGGAAGAATCTGTGGGGCATCCAGAGGGCAGAAAGTGTCACCACAGTCTGTGAAAGTGGCTTGGGGGGGGGGGCAGTGCACATGCAACCTAGAAGCTCCCTGTCACTGAAGAGGCATGAGCCACAAGATGGATGGGCAGGTTGACTGGGGACAAGGCAAGGCAAGAGGTTCAGGGAGGCAGACAGTTGGAAAAGCAGCTGCTGCAGATCTATGAGGAGTCCAGAGGTTCGTACCCCAAGAGCTGACCCAAGAGCTCCCCTTCTAGGAATCTATCAAAAGGAAATAATCCCAATGTCCTCTAAGCTATGGTCACATACATTCACGACGATTGTAGAGCAGCAGACCATAATAATACTAACAGCTACAATGTTAACAAAATATAACCCTAATAATGGTCATGTCTACAGAATGCAACACAACACAGGCTTAAAAATTTGTCTTTGATACACATTTATTTGCAATCAAACAATACCCTTCTAGGAATGAATGTATCCAAAAGATCGCCAACAAAAGCACAGAATGATTAACGATGAGACCTTCACCGCTGGGCCCTTTGGCACAACAAAGACAGGAGAAAAGCTCCCATTTTGGTCAATCCTTCCCAACCAGCTATAAGGACACAAGATGCCCGGATGACGGGAAACGGCAGGCAACCGTGGAAAGCTCACAGAGCACATGTCCCACCGCCTAAGTGGGAGGACCTCGCCCAGGCCCGTGTGTGCACAAGCAAAAATAAAGCAGTAGAAACAATCACCAATGACAAGAGCGAACACCAGAGAGAAGAGAAGGATGGATGCCCAGCTCCTCTGGGTGGGCCACACTTGCTGGGTTTGCCTTCAGAAAAAAAAATCAGGTTTTTTACATAAGTACAAAACAAGATTAAAGCAAGGTTTTAAAAATCAGATCCTAAAAAATGAAAGCAAAACAAGTGAGTGCAGTTCTACATCCAGGTGTTGGATTAACTGAGCAGAGAGGAATTCTGTTCCATGACTGTGTTCCACATTGCTGAGGGGTCAGCTGTGGGGACAAAAGGAAGGCAAACGAGCATTGAGTTGCTTTCAGGAGTCATAGTGGGGGTCACAATGCTATGTTATTATTCTGAAACTGTCATGTATTTTATGATGTAAAACAGGTAAGAAATGTTAATGGTTAGAAATGAAGATTTTTAAGACCGAGAGGAAAGATATGCAAATACAATACCGTGGCTGTTGAGTAAAAACCAGAGGAAAAAGCCGGGGACTCCTCATAGCAAAATGCAAGAAAACCACCAAAGCCAGCTGGAGTTGTGTCAAGTGCAAGCGCCAGACTCCAGGGGCTCCTGCGAGCCAAAGAGCACCAATCGGGCTTCGAAGAGCTTTGCGACTGCAATGTACGGAGGGAAACCAGATCTGTTAAAATCCATGAGTTTATAAAGACACGAAACCCATTCCCTAAGCTCCACGGATCACCACTGAAGAACGTTAGACAGCAATCACCTTACAACTCTGATAACCGGCAAAGAAAGGGAAATGGTCAGGGGTCATTTTGCTTTTCCCATGAAACTACCTCCAAGTAACCAAACAGCTGATGAAGGGTGTCATAAATCAAGGAATTCTGGTTAATAAAAGGAGGAGGAATTGTAGATTTAGAATGTCGCCGTCATGCAGCCTCTCATGAAATAATGGTCATTGATATTCTCCAAAATCACACAAAGGGAGGCGATGGGACCGCAGACCCCGTCCCCCACCGGCCAATCCTGACACTGCATGAAGAAAGACAACCAGACCTGTGTCCCGCATTGGGTTTCTGACAAAGACACGAAGGCCAGCAGTGGGAAAAGGACAGTCTTCTCAACCGACGGCCCAGGAACAACTGGACACCAGCACGTGCAGGCAGGGAAGGGGAGGAAAACCAATCCCCGTGCCACGTGAAATGCAAAAGTTACCTCAAAATGGATCACAGACCTGAAAGTCAGCACCCAGACCATAACATGGAGGCGAGAACACGGACAAAAAGTCTTGGTCACCTTGGGTTAAGCTAAGATTTTGTAACTAGGATATAAAAAAAAGAAGCAAGAACTAGGAAAGAAAATTTGATAAGCCTACGAGTGGCTGAAATGAAAACAGCAGATGACACCAAGGGTTGACAGAACGTGGAGCAAGGACAGCTGATGGGCTGAAACAGAACGTGGCACAGCCACTTTGGAAAACCACTGGGGGGTGTCCTGTAAAATGCACCACACACCTATAAAATGCGCCACACACCTAACAAGTGACTAGCAATCCCCGCCCAGCTATTTATGCAAATGCAAAAAAAGACAGGCACATGAGGACTTGTAATCCAGTTCTTAGCAGCTTCATTCATAAGAACCAAAAACTGGAAAGAACTCAAACATGCGGCTCTCCATGAAGCAATGAAGACTATGTCATATGCACACCATGGAATACTGCTTCCTAGTAAAAGAAAGGAATTGTGACATATGCAAATATGTCAGAATCTCAGGGTCATGGGGGACCAGAGGGCAGGGCTACACACGACCACAAGACACCGTACATAAATGTGTGTAGAAGGTTGATTCACAACTGCTCAGAGCTGGAAACTAGCCTAGCACCCATCAGCTGGGGGGACAACGGTGGCCGAGCCAGGCGCTGCCAGAGCACTCAGCGCTGGGGACTGAGTTTTTGACTCACGGCAACGCAGGTGGATCTCTGATGCCCTTTGCTAAGTGAAAGGTCTACATATTGTATTTTGTTAACAGGACATTCTTGCAGAAGCAAGAGGACTGGCTGAGGGCCGGGCGGGAGGAGGGACTGTCCCAAAGGGGCACGGGTCATATCAGGGGATGGAAGTTTCCTGTGTGTTGACAGCAGTCCTAATCACAGGGCTCTACACCTGAGAAGGGGTAAACCAAAGTGGATGGGTTTCCCTGGGAGAACGTAAGAGGAGGAAAGTTATGTCATTGACAAGTTTCAAGACACCGTATGTGAGATGATCTGGTTTATGTATAAAAACTAAACATTTATGGTGCATTTACAGTTGACTCTAAAGGACACACAGAGACTGATATCCAGCCCTGCTCTGGAAAACGGGATCCGGGAGAGGTCTGTCTTCTTGTTGGGTTCATCTTCTCATGAGCCCTATTATTGTATCTTATTCCTGGTACTGTTTTAATCTTCACAAATAACAAAGCTACCACTTGGTACACAAATAAAATTCCCCAGAACCTAAATATCCCTTGATCCAGTGGCCTGGACGACCCCAACCCTCCCCCACACAAAGGGTAGCCCTGCCCCTCCCCTGCACGCGGAGCAGCCTCACCACCCCCTCCAATACAGGGCATCCTGACCCTCCCCTGCACAAAGGGCAGCCCCCCCCTCACCTGGAAGAGCCTGGTCTTCTGGAACATGGTGCCATAGCCTTCTCGGTAGCTCAGGTAAAACATACCGGTGAAACTGGAGCCGTCGGGCCACAGGTAGGTGCCCAGCCCATGGCGGTGGTCACGATAACACTGCCCGCGGTAAGTCTGTGGAGAGCCCCCAAACTGGCAGGCCTGAGAGGCCACTCCTTGCCACCCCCCAGGACCCTCCAGGAAGCCCTCCAGGCTGGCAGCAGAGCGGCCCCCAGGGGTGGTGCTAGCCATGCCAGCCACAGGCCCCCTCCAAGTCGGGGAGCACAGTGTCCATTACATGTGGTCCCTTAGCTGCGTAGAGCAGGTGCTCGGGGGTGGGTGCCCTGGTGGCCACGGTCGCTCCCTCCCTCCCACCCTGGCCCAGGCCAGGGAATGTGCACAGGTGTGGCTGCAGCCAGGACGGGGTTTGGGTGGAAGCTGGCTGCACGCAGGAGCTCTGACCTTGGCTCAGCTCCATCCTCCTGGGCTCCTAGGCAGCCGGGAGGCCCCAGCCTCGGGCTCCCCTGCATGGCCCCAGGGGCAGGCTATGAACCATGGCTGAGAACCCTGGAGTGGCTTTGCTTTTAAAGGCCTCTATCCTGAGCCATGGGTGCAGGCCTCTATCTGCTCTGTGCCAAGCCCCACAGATGTCAGGGGCGGGTCTGTCTGAGCCTGCCCCTCTACAGGGGTCTTGGGAGGAAAAAAAGAATGTGATGCCCATTCTGAGCCCTTTCCAAACCCCAGACTGCTACTGGTACATGGCTGACAGCCTCTGTCCACACCAGGAGTGGGCTGGGTCCAACAGTGCTCACAGACCACTCTGGAGGAATGCGGTGGAGACTGTTGCCGGCTTGCTGTCCCTTCTCTTTCCTCTGGTCATGGAGAGGACTACCCATGAGTTGGTGGTGGACTGACCCCGGCCCCCCAGGCACATGGTACCAAGCCTGGCCAGCCTGAGGACTCCTGCCTTTGACCTGAGCCCTGACTTGGGTTTGGCCACAGGACCCACACCCCAGCCAGATCAGCGCCCTGAGTGGGCCTTTCCTCTCTCCCAGGAGTGTGTGATGCAGCTCCCGTGGGCTTGCCAGATGGTGGAGGGTCACTCTGGACCCTCCCACATGAAGATGGGGAGAGGTAACCCAACAGGGTCATTTGAATCTGTGGATCCAGCCAAGCCTAGGGCAACATGACCCCCAGGGATGGACTTTTCAGTTCCAATAGCCAACAGAGACCCTTTTTAGTCTCCCCGGGGTTGAATGTGAGCTCAGTAATGGTTCCTGGGGAGCCCATCCAGCCCAAGGACACTTGTCGTGTAGAGAGGCACAGGACTGGGGCAATCGCTCTCCCACCAGCACCCATCTAATTTGTATGGTTTTGTAAGAGCAAATCAGAGTCCACCCAACTTAAAAAAAAAAAAAATCTTAACTTGCATACTCTTTGTGTAGAATTGCAAGGGGCAGGCATTTAGCCCTCTGGTCACTTGGGTGTGTGTGCACAGGGCGGGATTTCTGTCCACTCCCTGGGAGAAAGCCCCCGAGGGACCCTGAAAGTCCATAAGGTTTCTCTCTAGACACTTCTCCAGTGAGAAAGAGGTTAGCCTAGCACCCTTCCTGCCAGTGGTCTGCAAGTTCACCTCATGTTCCTCTTAGAAGAGAAGAGACCAGGGGCACCTGCGTGGCTTGGTCAGTTGAGCGTCTGACTCTTGTTCTCAGCTCAGGTCATGCTCTCGGGGTTGTGAGATCAACCCCATGTCTGGCTCTGCACTGAGCATGGAGTCTACTTAAGATTCTCTCTCTCCCTTTGCCCCTCCACCCTGCTCCCTCTCTCCCTCTCTTAAAAAAGAAGAAAGAAAGAAAGAAAGAAAGAAAGAAAGAAAGAAAGAAAGAAAGGAAGGAAGGAAGGAAGGAGAGGCGAGACAGCAGTGGCGGGCTGAGCCTGGCCAGGAGGGAAGCAGCAGTGGGAGCCAGTTACCTCACCCGTGGGCCAAGAGAATTCACCATGCCCCAGCTTCATGTCCAGCCCGAAGTCCCCTCTGTACACACAGCCGTCCTGCCACTCCTGCACGCCTTGGACCAGCTGGATGTAGGTCTCCTTCAGGTCCTGCTGCCCGGAGGGACCCTCAGACTCCTCCTCCTCCTCCGGGGCCTCTGGGATATCTCTAGGGAGGTGAAGAGCAGGGGAGGGACACACTGACACAGGCCTGATGAATGATGGTGCCGAGAACCCCAGGCCATATCAGTTCTTCCTCCCAACAACCCCCCCAGGGCAGATGCTATTGCTACCCTCATTCTGCGGAAAGGGAAACTGAGGTACGGTGGGGTGCAGTGATGACCCCAGGTCACACAGGAAGTGCACAACCCTGTGTCTGTTCCACATGCCTAAATGGATGCCAGTTTCCTGGAGGCACACCCAGCTCTGCTACCTGGAGGCTGACAGTTGCCCTGCTCCACCTGTTTGCGGGGCAAGCCTTGTGCCCTCCACCAGCCCAGAGTGCTCCCGGCAGGGCCTTCTCTCAGGAGCCGGCAGCTGGTGCACAGCGGGCAGGAGGTGGACACTTGGCAGACTTGCATGGACTCGTGAATGGCCTAACAAAGGAGAGGAGCAGCAAGCTGACCCGTAGGACAGACAAACGGATGGCCACAGGGATGGGGCCGAGAATGGGCACCAAGGTGAGGTTGCTTCTTTTTTGCTCTTGCTATCTAAAAGTACAAATCCTGACTTAAAAGAAGACCTACTCCTACCCCCCATCACACACACACGGCCTCCCTCTCCGCCTCCCTCTCAAGTCGAAAGGGTTCTCTGGAGATGCTGCATCTTGGTGTCTCTGGTCTATGGACCTCTGCCACTGTCAGGTGAACAGTCTAGGATGGGCCTGGGCCAGTGTGACTACTGTCCTTCAGCCAAGGGGAAGTGTGGACATAAAGAAGCACATGAAGAGAGGGTGATATGTAGACACACGGAGAAGACAGCCACTTACAAGCCAAGGAGAGTGGCCTGGAGCACAGTCTCCCTCTCACCCTCAACAGAAACCACCCTGCCTGCACCTTGACCCTGGACTTGCAGCTTCCACACTGAAAGACAATAGGTCTCCTGTATTCAGGATGCTCAGCCTGTGGCAGCCTGTCGCAGCCCCAGCAAACTCCTACACCACTTCTCCTCCCACTTGGATATCCTAGTTGCTTAATTCAACAAATAGGAACCAAGGGAAATGTTCCTTTAAAAAACAAATGGACATGATTTTAAGATCAATCAGGAACATCATTAACACAACCAGTCAGCTCCAAGGCCCACGGCAGGGTCCCCAGAGACGGCCAGCTGGCAAGGTGAACAAGGGCTTGGCCACCCAGTTCTGCCACCAGACTGGTCCCTTCCCCTCTTGTGACTCAGCAACTTGCCTCTTCTGCAAAAGGGGGGCTCTGTCAGTCCGCTCAGACTATTGCAAAGCCCCACAGACTGGGGGCCTTGGACCGCACATATTTGTTTCTCAGTCTGGAAGGGGCCCTGAGGCTGGGGGTGCCTGCAGACTCCATTCCCGGTGAAGGCCAGCTTCCTAGCTCACAGACAGCACCTGCTCACTGTGTCCTGGTGAGGCCAAGAGGGAAAGCTTTAGCTTCTTCCTTTTCTTATGAGGGTAGTAATCGTACCATGGGGCCCCACGACCTCATCTAAATCTACTCCCTCCATCTCCAGGACTGGGTGGGGGGCATGGAGGACAGCTGACCCATGGGAGGGTGTGCTGGGCTTCTGTTGACAAATGCAAGTCACCATGACATTGGGGATGAGGCCTTTAACATGGATTCTGGCACCGGGGAAGAGCCAGGGAGACACAGTTCAGTCTGTACCAGGGACAAATACAATAGGATTACAGGGTGGGTTTCACAGGAGGCCAAGATAAGGTTCTGAGGGCGGTGTCTGGCCCAAAGTAGACCTTCTCACGGTTATCGTACTGTGAAGAAGCTGTGCCAACTTGGGAAGGCCACAGTATAAAGCCGATGTTCCTAAGTCCATGAGGAAGTGACACAGAAAGGCAGAGTGGGCGAGCTAGGAGGAGTGTGCAGACATCAGGCAGGGGGCTCCTTATCAACTGTTGTAATTTTCCTCAGGGGTTGCTGATACAACGTTAAGGTTTTCCTATCTCTCCAGAGAGGAGTTTTGAGGAGCAAAATTTGTTTGCTAAAAGCAAAAACTTTTAGCGGTTTTTAACACCTTCCGCAATGCTGGATCCCAGCTAAGTGGTCCCCAGGGTCAGGCAGGAACCACCCTGTGGGAGCCCCCACCCCACCCCGCACCTTTTGGTAAAGAGCATCTCCATTGTCCTGGACCTCTCCAGGGTTCCCTGGTCCTGGGTGGCAGCAGGCATGATGCCCCTCCCCACCAGCTGATTTTCATAGATGTTAACATCTGGGATTTCGAAATAGAAGGCTGAGGAATAACTATTTTCCATGCCTCTCGTCTTCGAACCTGGAAGCAAAGCCACGGACCCACATTCGCCCTCAGGGCTCCTGGCGACGTCCAGGGACTGGCCCACAGCGCCCATCCGCCTCAGAGAAACTAAGCCCCCTCCCCCTAACCTAGATGCCCCATCCTATTGGAAACTCCGGGAGAAACCTGCGCCAGCGCCCCTAGGGGGTCCTGGTCCCTCCCGGGCGGCGGGAACCACATTAAGGGCGGTTGGAGCCACCCTCCCACGACCTCTTAGGGCCCTATATTGGGCTCAGTATTATGCCTGCTAATGGCCCCAGAGGGGCCACAAACAGCGGGCGCTCCCTCCCCCACGGGCCTCTGGAGCCAGCGCGCGAGGATGGGCCGACAAGTGCAGGGACGCGGCCCTCGCCGGACCTCACACTCACAGCCTCTCAAGCATGCCGTGTCCCAAATAGCCTGCCTGCCTCGGGCCGGGGGTCAGAGGGCCAGTCCCAGGGGACGTCGAGTGCCAGGCACGGGCCTCCGCCGCCGCCCCCCACGAGCTCCGGGACACGGAGTTCCCCGCGCTCCCGCCGGGATCCCGACTGCACCCCTGCCGCGGGGCCGCACCGAGGCTCGGAGAGCTCGCACCCAGCGTTCCGGTCCGCCCAGAACCGCCCGCTCAGAGCAGCCCCGCGCTACGCCTAGCAGCCCAGAGCGTCGGGTTTCCCTGGAGACAGCTTCTCGGCCTCCGCCAATCCCCGCGCCCGGCCCGCCCAGGCCCCGCCCAGGGGCGTCCCTCTGTGACCTCACAGGGCCCCGAGCGCCCTCCCCCGCCGAGCCCCCCACGCTCCCGCGCGTGCTGGGCTTCCTTCTGAGCCCGGCAAGAGGCGCGGCGAACCGGCCGGCCAAGTCTCCACCGAGGACCCCAACGTCCACGTCCAGCAGAGCACGGGGAGCAAGCTGTGGGACAGGGCCTCCCCCGTGGTTAGCGCTAAAAGCTCCAACGCCTCGGGGAACAGAGCACGGGGACTGTGCGTGTGGGACACCGGAGGAAACCGAGGCACAAGGAGATTCGCTCGCCCAGCGCCGCGTGCCCGCACGCCGCAGAGCCAAGTTCTGATGGAGCTCTGCCGGACTCCAAAGCCGATTTTCGTCTGTTCCGTGCAAGTCTGTAGCAGACATGGAGCGGGAGCTCTCCGCTGCTGCGACAGGGCGACCGAGGGGCTCCAGGTCACGGAGACAAGGATTCGCTGTGTGGACCGAAGCGTCACTGGGGAAGACTGCGGAGGGACGAGTCCTGGATAGGGTCTCAGAGGCGGCGCGGGAGCTCTCCAGAGAGAGGGCACTGCAGGGAATCGGGCTAGGAAGCGGAGGCGCAGCAGGGGGAAACAACTCAAGGGCTTTCTGCCACTGAAGCCACTGGAGGCTTTGAGAGGGGTGGGGCTCTCTTCAGGCACGGGGCTGGAATCCTCGCCCCAGGCTGCAAGGGGAAAGGGATACTCAAAGCCCATGCCCAGTCCTTTCCCAGTGGATAGATTCTGTCTAGGGTTCTGGGGTGCTTCCTCCAGCCCTCTACCTCCCAATTCACCTCTTCTTTCATACCCACCTTGGTTCCTGGATCCCCTATCTCTTATCTTTCCCCCTGAGGTCCCATCTCTCTGCCACACTCCCTCCAAATGCGGGTTTGGGAATTTAAAGCACAAATTACACTGTCTTTAAAATTCCTTGGGGGGGGGGCACCTGGGTGGCTCAGTGGGTTAAGCCGCTGCCTTCGGCTCAGGTCATGATCTCAGGGTCCTGGGATCCAGCCCCGCATCGGGCTCTCTGCTCAGCAGGGAGCCTGCTTCCTCCTCTCTCTCTGCCTGCCTCTCTGCCTGCTTGTGATCTCTGTCTGTCAAATAAAAAAATAAAATCTTAAAAAAAAAAAATTCCTTTGGTGGGGGGGCGCCTAGATGGCTCAGTGGGTTAGGTGACTTTGATTCTTGATTTCTGCTCAGGTCAGGATCTCAGGATGGTAGAATCGAGAGTCTCCCACATGGGGCTCTGTTCAGCGCAGAGCTTGCTTCTTCCTCTACTCCTCTCCCCATTCCTGCTCTTTCTCTCTAAAATAAATAAAATCTTTAAAAATAAAATAAAATTCCTTTGCTATGAAAAGAGAAAGAGGGACGCCTGTGTGGCGCAGTCTGTTAAAACGGTCCTGGAATCAAGCCCCACTTCAGGCTCCCTGCTCAGTGGGAAGCCTGTTTCTCCCTCTCCCACTCCCCCTGCTTGTGTTCCCTCTCTCGCTGTCTCTGTCAAATAAACAAAATCTAAGAAAGAAAGAGAGATGGTAAAGTCCTACAAACTTGGTAAACCATACCACCTGTTGCAGGTTGAATGGCATCCCCCAAAACATTAAGCTTAAATCCTAAACCCTGGTACCTGTGAATGACCATATATGGAAACAGTATTTGCAAATAATCCAAGAGGTCATACTGGATTAGGATGTGTCTTGAAGTAAATGACTAAGTGTCCTGATAAGAAGAGGGAGATTTGGAAAACCCAAACAAAAGGGGAAAAATAAACTTCTGTTGTTTTAAGCTACTGAGTTTGTGATGCTTTGCTACAAATGAATAAGAAAAAAAGTATACTATTATTAGAATAAAACAAAGAGCAATATCATTGTATACAGGGTTGCAAGACAGCTACTTTCACTGAAACCAATCCAGGAAAGACATCTCTGAATGACACTGGCCATCAGAAAAACCTGAATAAGTCTTCTTACTCATGTCAACATTAAATGATGTGGGTTTTTTTTAATATATATTTTTAAAAGATTTTATTTATTTGACAGACAGATCACAAGTAGGCAGAGAGGCAGGCAGAGAGAGAGAGGAAGCAGGCTCCCCACCCAGCAGAGAGCCCGATGCGGGGCTCTATCCCAGGACCTTGAGATCACGACCTGAGCCGAAGGCAGAGGCCTTAACCCACTGAGTCAGCCAGGAGCTCCTAAATGATGTCTTGTCTTTTCTCTTCTCTTCTCTTCTTAATTTATTTGAGAGACCACGCACAAGCAGCAGGGGGCGGTGGTGTCTGGCAGAGGGAGAGGGAGGAGACTCCTGGTAGAACAGGAAACCAATTCCGTGCTCGACTCCAGGACCGGAAGATCCTGACCTGAGCTGAAGGCAGACGACAAACCACTGAGCCACCCAGGAGTCTCTAAATGTTAGTTTTTAAAAGTTAGAGTGATGAACCAAAAATTAAGAAAAATTAAAACGCTGGTATTTGAAGAAATTATGAAAATTTAACAGCAAATAGTTTCATTTCTAATGAACCGTGTTTTACAGTAAAAGGGAAAATAAAATGCAGAAATTACAAAGGGCAATTAGAAAGCAGAGAAAAGGGAACAAACATAAAGCTGTTTAAAACTAAAAGGCACCTCGGCCAGCATTACAATTATTAGTTCCTAAGAGGAAGCGAAGCTAGGCAGCCTACCAACCAAACGATACGGAAGATACTGGACAGGACCCTCTGTGCTCCGCACGGTAGCTGGAGGAAAAGCCCACTTCCCCGAGCCCGGCCGGGGACCTGCTGCCCGCCCCCTCCACGGCCGGACCGCTCCGGGACAGGTACCCACGTCTATGAGCCACCCCCTACCCCCAACGACCAACGACCAACGCCCAACCCCGGGAGCAGGGTCAGGCACTGCAGCTCTAGAAGCCCCGCAGGTCCGCCCCGGTCACGGCCTGCCCAGCCCAGCAAGCCGGAGAGAACGCCGCGCTCCCGCGCTGGACAGCAGCTCCCGGGCCTCCGCGTACCCCAGGAACCGTCCATTCATCCCCACGTTCCGGCCCCGCCCGCCACGCTGCAGCCAATCCCACTCGCCCACCCGCCCACGAGCCCAGCCAATGGCCACCACCCCCACCCGCATCCAATCAGAAGACGAGCCCGCCCTGCCCGGCCAATGAGGAGGCGGCCAGGGCCCTGCGGGTGGGACCCTCAGAGACCTTTAGGACCCCGGGGGTGCCCCACGGGCCGCCCGAACGCCTAAACTCGTGCCGCGACCCGGGCGCGGGTCATGGACCCGGGACCAGCCGACCGCCGCGAGGTCCCCGAGGTGGCCTTGCCCGCGCCGCCGCCGTTCGTGCGCGTCGCCCCCTCGCTGTTCCTTGGGACTGCGCGCGCCGCGGCCGCGCCGGAGCTGCTGGCGCGCGCGGGAGTCACCCTGTGCGTCAACGTTTCGCGCCAGCAGCCCGGCCCGTGCGCGCCCGGCGTGGCCGAGCTGCGCGTGCCCGTGTTCGACGATCCGGCCGAGGACCTGCTGGCTCACCTGGAGCCCACCTGCGCCGCCATGGAGGCCGCGGTGCGCGCCGGCGGCGCCTGTCTGGTCTACTGCAAGAACGGCCGCAGCCGCTCGGCCGCAGTCTGCACCGCTTACCTCATGCGGCACCGCGGCCTCAGCCTGGCGGGGGCCTTCCAGGTGGGGCGGGCAGTCCAGGTGGGACGGGCCTTCCAGATAGGGCTGGCCTCCCAGGTGGGGCCGGCCGCCCAGGTGGGACCGGCCTCCCATATCGGGCTGGCCTCCCAGGTTGGTGGGGGGCGTCCAGGTGGGGCGGGCCTGCCGGGGGTAGAGGCGCAGACGACCTTGTGGCTCTGCGTTCAACCTCTGCCTCTCGTACCTAGACGGTGAAGAGCGCCCGCCCAGTGGCCGAGCCCAATCCGGGTTTCTGGACTCAGCTGCAGAAGTACGAGGAGGCTCTGCAGTCCTTGCCCAGCCTGTCCATGGAGCCCGCGGGACCGTGCTCCGGAACGGGAGGAGATGAGCTCCAGAATGAGCCCTAGCCCTTAAGTCCCTGGAGAGGAGCCAGCCCCGAGTGCGGGGCGCATGGAATTGGAGGTAGTTGAAGCGCCGACCAGAGGGGGTCTTTGTCCTCCTTCCTGTGGCACAGAATTTTCATTTTCTGCTTCTTCCTGAAATGCCGCTCGAGCCTATTTGACAGTACTGTGGGATTGTGTCCTCTGAAGAGGGGACTGGAAGCGTCCCTTCCTCAGTCAGCAGGTTTACCAGACAGGGCTTCAGTCAAGAAAATCAAAACCATGTGAGGAATTTTAGGCAGAAAGGTATTTAATACACAGAGCAAGGCCAGGGAGCCAAGGTCAGAAGGTAGGAAAGTACAGGAGCCAGGGAGATCCCTTCCCTCTCCCCAGTCCTGGTTGCCTGTCACTCTGATGTGGGCAGCTCCTGGGAGGACACCAGCTCTGCTGGCAAAGCCTGTGCCTGCCACCTGTTGGAGCCATAGGGCTTGCCTCAAATCTCACCTGGTCCCATCAGAATCCAGCATGGGACCCAGGCCTGGAAATGCTGCAACAGAGGCCAGGATGTGAGGCTGCCTGCCTCCAGCCGTACTGACCTCACAGCTTCCATAACAGCACCGAGCCCTGGCCTCATGTCACAGGTGCACTCACCACCTGTGCATCTGAGCCTGTGGCTTCAGACACATATCACCTGCATCCTGGGATCTACAGGCTGTCTTAGAGAAGTAATCACCATCGACACCCTTAATTAAATAAGATGGGGGGGGATGGAAACCGGGTTACAATACGAATTACAGATAATACAGCCCCTGGTTAATATATGCCTCCCTACACACATCAAAGTAATTAATAAAATATCGTAATTAGTGTTTATTGTTTCCCATCCCCACTACTCATGTTATGTTCTTCTCCTCAACCTGCACCTCGCTGGTCCTGGTCTTTCCTGGTGAGGTGACTCGAGGCTCCATTCCAAAGGGCCCTGGGTGGCCCTGCCTGGGGCTGTGGCTTCCCTCATGTCGTCCTCAGCCGGGAGAACGGGAGGCATCAGGAGAACGTCCCAAGCTGAGCACACTCCTCCTGGCCCCAGCCCTCTTGCTCCTTCAAATCAGGACCAGTCACTGCACCCAGTCCAGCAGCCCCTGATGTGCATGTTGCCTCCGTGGCCTGAAGAGCCTGGAATGGCGAGGTGGTGTCTCAGCCTGCCATCTTGGGGGACATCTGTGTCACTGGGGAGAAGCATCATAGCTGGGAACAAAACCTCGGACCCAGCAGAGCCCGGAGTCATGGGGATGGGAGGCTCACAGCTTGTAAGACATTGGAATGGCTGTGAAAGGGGCCCCTTCTCCCCACCGTTAGACCTGCACCTGGGTCCTGACTGTGGCAGGAATGACACCCTCTGACGGTCCCTGCCTGCAAGCATATACCACACATTGTAGGCCAACACCCAGCTCCTGCCCCCGAATGCTGCTCCTGTCATGACCCCTTTGCAGCTCACCTCAGCCAAGCCACCTTCTACCACCTTCTACAGGACTTGCCGGCTGCCTCTCTCCAGGCCCCTCAGTGCTCACATCGCGTTGCCACCAACCCCTTCCATAAGGAAGCTGCCATCACTGTCTCCACTCGGCAGGCAAGGCTACAGTGGCTTAGAGGTGAGCTGAGCAGTTTCCCAGGACCTGAGTCCAAGTTTTTAACCCAGCACGCTCACAGCATCTTTGCTGGGACACCCTCCCACTGCTGGCTGGCTGATGTGGCTCTGGGTAACGAAGGTGCAAGGGCAACAGTGCTGGGCCGGGTTGAAAGACATCTGTGGGCTGCATCAGTGTTTTACCCACTGGTTCTGTTTGAGGCGCTCTCACCAGAGGCCCCATTCTCCCGAGGACCTCTGCCTGCCTCCACGTCCGCCTCCCAGCAGGTAAGGCCAGGGACCTGTCCCCTCCCAGGCACAGTGCCCCTGGAGGAGGGTGCCAGTCCATGAGCGTTAGGGGAAGGCTGGGCATAGGCAGTGTCTACTGCTTCAGCCCACCCAAGCCAGCCAGGATTTGATCACCAGAAGACAGTTTCCATGGGAGAAGCCCCAGCGTCTGATAGCCCTGATTCTGCCTTCGTCTCCCTGGGTCAGGTCGGGGTGGGGAGAGGGGAGAAGTGCATTGCAGCTGCTCCCAACCTCCCTCCCCTAGACAGTGGCTTTCCAGAAGGCTGAGTACAATGCTGCCTCCTGCTGCAGGGGAACAGACTGGCTACAGGGAAGGGGCTGTGTTGAAGACACTGTCCTGGGAGCCCACCTGCGCCACCATGGAGGCCGCGGTGCGCGCCGGCGGCGCCTGTGTGGTCTGCTGCAAAACACTGTCCCCTGCAGGACAGAGACAGGGTGGAGACTGAGGACAACCACACCCCTCCACCTGTGGGCCTCACAGTTCACAAGGTGCCTCAGTGGGCTGACTTTGGCCCCACAAAAAAGCTTTGTTTGCTCTAAAACTGGCTTGTTTTGGTTCCTTTCATAAATGGGTAGCAGGCACCCCCCCCAGGAGAAGGGGGGTATAACAGCTGTGGACCAGCTAGGCTGCCCCACTCCACCCGTCCTGTGTGCAAAGTTGACCTTGGGGAGATAGGCAGGGCCCTCCAGCAGAGAAGGGATGAGAGGTAACCCCTGCTTCTCCAAGTTCAGGGAACTGGGAAGACAGTAAGCCCCTGATGGCTTCTGAGGGCACCGGTTGTTGGTCAACCTGACTGAGGGGGTGAGGGCAGGCTCATCTGGGTACCTGCCTGTGGTCCTGATGTAGTCCTGATGCTCCTCCAGCCCCAGCCAACTGGCCTGGGGAAGGGGCTCAGAGAAGCTCCTAAATCTGGGAGTACAATCTAAAACCCTCTGCCCAGCACTTCAGGACCATGCCATGTGGGCAGGTGCTGGGCCATGTGTACTTAGGACCAATCAGATCCCTGCTCTCTCCTCTTTTGAGTCTTAGACATAGAATTGATCTCTTCCAGGTGACTACAGGAGCCCTGGGGTTCCTGGGGAGTGTGGGGTTGTGTTACCCCAGCTAAGAGTATGCATGGGAAAATTAAAGCAATGCTTCAGTGCAAGTACTCCACACTGGTGGGCATGGTCCTCCATCCCACCAACCATCGCTCCCACCGCTCCCCTGCTTCCAGGGAGGAAGGCAGGCGCCACCGCATGGGTTATAGGCAGAGACCAAGTCCAGAAGGATTAAATGCTACTCCAGGATGAGCAGAGGAGAGTGGTGTGTGAGGCTCCTGGATGCCCTTCCAGGCCCCAGAGCCCCTTTTCCCTGAAAATCTGAATTCTTTCATCGTGGTAACAGCACCATCTTGGTGGCCCCTCTCGTTCCATGGCTTCTGGTGGAGGCTTCCCTAGTGTGTAGCCCTCTCCTTTGGGCCCTGGTCTCTGGACAGGACCCTGCAACATGGGGTGGGGAGCAGGGTGGATCCTGCTAAGGCCCCAGCACTCACCTGCTCCACAGGGGGAGGCCTCTAGGGCCCTGCAGGATTTTCTGTGAAGATGGACTATCCACTGGGACCAACACAGTTGCCACTGGCCATTACCCTACACATGCGTAGAGACCTTGAAACACGGCTATGCCAGGGAGGAACTAAAATTATAATTGTATTTCATTTCAATCTAAACAGCCACACGTGGCTAGAACCACCTTATCAGACAGCACAGCCCTAAGGCCCCCAAGCTCCAACATGGGCCACAACACAGACCACTGGTCTCATGGGGGGGGGGCGTGTATGCACCTCCTGGCTTTGAAGAAGCAGAAAGACTGCACTAGGCAGCCGTTGCCCCCAGGAACCCGCCCACAGCAACCCTGAGGAGTCCGGGCAGAAGAGCATAGGGCTTGGGAGGCTGCTTGGGCAGCCGGTGCCCCCAGGCCCCCGTGCGCCCTGGTCCTCCAGAACACAACACACGGGCACCCGCGCCCAGGACCCCCGGTCTGCTGGCCTACCCCTCGCACTTTGCCCCCAGTGCCCCGCACACAGCTCCCCCGGCCCCCAGCCCGGCGAACCCCCCAAGATGGCCCGCGCACCGGCACATGCCGTCCCCCGCTCCTAGGTTTCCCACGCACGGCGCCTCCCGCTCCCCACTCCCCGGCCTGCCCCCAAGCAGAGCGCCCCTGACCTCGGGTCCCCCGAGCACGACTCCCCCGCCCGCCCCCGCCCGCCCCCGCCCCGCTCCCGGCTCCCCGCTCCCCTGCGCTCGGCATCCCCGGCTCCCCCGGCCCGGCCCTGCGCACAGCGCCCCCGGCGGCGGCCGAGCGGAGCCCGAGCGGGGCGGCGCACGGCACGGGGCCGGGCCGGGCGGCTCCCGGCGCGACTTCCTGTTGTGCCCGCGCCCCGCCGCCGCCACCGCCACCGCCCGGCGCCCCTTGCCCGCTGTCCGCGGCCCAGCGCGGCCGCCGCCCATGGATTTCACCTAGCGCGGTCGGCTATGGCGGCGCAGTGCTGCTGCTGCAAGGCGCCCGGCGCCGAGGCCGCGCCCGCTCGCCCGCCGCCGGAGCCGCCGCCCGCCCTGGACGTGGCCTCGGCCTCCAGCGCGCAGCTCTTCCGCCTCCGCCACCTGCAGCTGGGCCTGGAGCTGCGGCCCGAGGCGCGCGAGCTGGCCGGCTGCCTGGTGCTCGAGCTGTGCGCGCTGCGGCCCGCGCCCCGCGCGCTCGTGCTCGACGCGCACCCGGCCTTGCGCCTGCACTCGGCCGCCTTCCGCCGCGCCCCCGCCGCCGCCGCCGCCGAGCCCCCCTGCGCCTTCGCGTTCGCAGCCGCCGGGCCCGGGCCCGCGCCGCCGCCGCCGCTGCCCGCCTTCCCCGGGTCGCCCGGCGCTGAGCCCGCCTGCTGCCCGCTGGCCTTCAGGGTGGACCCGTTCACCGACTACGGCTCCTCGCTCACTGTCACGTTGCCGCCCGAGCTGCAGGCGCACCAGCCCTTCCAGGTCATCCTGCGCTACACCTCGACGGACGCCCCGGCCGTGAGTCCGCGGGGCCGGGGCTCAGGGTGGTCTCCAGGCGGCCTCTCCCCGCGCTGCCTGCCAAGGGAGCCCTAACCGGCGGTCTGCCCCTGGGGCACCTGCAGAGAGGGCGGAGCCAGCCCGGCCCCAGGGAGCCTGCGGCCTCCGGCCTGGCACCCTCCACCTGGCCCTGGAGTCCTATTCAGGTGCCCACAGTGATTTCCAGCGGATGCCTGGGGAGTTTTTAGGAGCCTTAGAAACAGTGAGAGTCCTGGTGCTGGCCTAGTGGAGGGGGAGCAAAGGACAGCATGCCACCCAGGGAGACCTCTCCTTTCATTAGTGCTGGGGTTGTCCCTGCCCTGGGATGAGGACAGCTTCCAGTGGGTACGAGCCAGTCCAGACCTCTGCTGGAGCCTGGCACCAGGGGCCAGCCGGTGGGTGGTGTCAGACGTACAAGGGCCTCCGTGTGACATAGGTCTTCAGAGCACCCAGGGGCAGCTGATCTGCTCTCTGGAGGTGGCGTGAGAGACTGAGCTGCCAGAGCCATACAGAGTCCGGCTTGGCTCTGTGCCTTGGGCCTTGTGGGTGAGGACTGGCAGGGGCTGCAGCCGGGTGTCCCCGCAGATAGGCACGTGGGCTCTGCAGGGCTTTGGGCGCCCAGCACCCAACGCCCCAGAGGCTCTGCCAGAAAGCCCGGGTGGCTTGGGTCTGCCGCAATGAGGCCCTTAAGACGGAGCAGGCCCTTTCACTCCTGCAGCATGGAGCCTGCCTGGGTTCCCATGTGGACAGCACACATGCGACACCGCTCTCCCCCCACGGATACAGCGTGCACGCAGCTCTGGGAGGCCCTGGGGGTTCCATCTGTCACTGCCTGTAGCATGCAAAGGGACAGGTGGGGTGGTGGCATCTGGCCAGGAGCCACCAAGGTGACATCCGGATGGGAAGAGCTTGGACCAGATGCACACCTGTGGGCTTTCTGTGTGATTCCCTGGAACCTTCAGCAGGCCCCACCACCACAGTGCCTGCCCTGAGCTCCCCCGAGTGTGCCAGCTTGCTGGCCTGCTTGGTTGGCCCCCGCCGCCTGCGCAGGTAATCTGGGGCTCTGACGGGTGGCAGATGTGTCTCCCGCATGGCAGTGAGAACACAGAGACGTACTTCTCCCTGACCTCAATCTGGGAGCTTGCAGCCTTTGTGTCTGGTCCATTCAAGACCATGACCAGCAGAACGGTGGGGCCGGGACCCATGCCAGGATGCTGGAGATCGTGGCAGGCCAGTGAGAGCAGCCGTCATCCCAGGGTGACTGGGAGCAGAGAGGGGCATCATGGTCCCCACAGATAGTGCAGCTGTGGGCATGGGGACTAGGGGTGTGGCCCACCAGCTGGGTCACTTGCAGAGGACTGAGGCTCTGGCCTCTGACCCCGGGTCCCCACCATCCTGCAGGAACACCTCAGGGCTCAGGCTCTTCCTCTCCCTAGCTTGTTCTAGGACTCAGGCCTAGATCCCCAAACCTGTCCCAGTGCCAGGCGAGGTTGCAGCTTCCTGGGAGTGGGGACCCACCCCTCCAGAGGCAGTTTGTCTCTTGCATCCCATTCCTGAACACCATACCCTACCCCCACCCCAGCAAGAACAGCTTTCTTCCTGCCCTGCGGCGTCCAGAGTCAGCAGCCTCCCCCTTCACCAGCCCCTTGGACCCTGCACCCTGAAAGAATTTGGCGGCTCACCTCCGGGGCCGGGCCTTGCCTGCCTGGGGGTCTGTGCCAGCCCCCCACTCCCAGGGAGGACTGTGACCCCCATTGGTCTCAGCTAGGCTAAGGAGAGAGCAGTGCTAGCTGGGCCCTCTGGCTGGGCTAAGAAGTGGATGCTGGTGGTGGGAACAGAGAGCCTGAGCTGGGCGCAGCCTGCAGATAGCCCAAGGAAGGGAGGGGTTAGTGGGAGGGGAGGCTGTGGTGGGAGAGGGGTCTGGGGGACTGTGGGCGCCTATCCCCAGCATGAGCCAAGGACCACCTGAAGCAGGATCTGCTGCAGAGTCTCCTTAACACAGATTCCTGGGTGTGGACACCTGGCAGTTCTGGGGCAGGGGCCAGGACTCTGCAGTTTTGAACAGGCTCCCCAGACAGGCCTTCTGTGCAAATGGGGCAGCCTGAGGTGGAGGATGAGGGGTCAGCAGAAAAGAATATACAACTGCCGGCTTCCCGAAGTGAGGGGACAGAGACGTAGCAGCCGAAAGGAAGTTTCCAAAAGAAACTGGTGAACATTGGCCAGGAGTCTGGCCGGAACCAAATAGGCAGCCCTGCCCGGTCTGGAAATCCACCCGGGTCCATGGTCTGTGGTTGGGTAGGGGGGGCGGCCTCTCCTGGGTCTGGTGGTCCACCGCTTCTGCAATTCAGCATGAACCACAGTGGGGGGGCCCACAGCCATGGATTCCACGGGCTCATCACTTGCAGAGGGTGGGTGGGGGGTGCTTCCTGGGTGGAGGCTTGTGTGCTTGGTCATTGGAGCAAACAAGGAACAATCTAGTTTGCTCCAGTGATCACATGCCAGCAGAGGGGAATGTGGGGAGAACAGAGTTCAGGGGGCCACACATAGGCCCCAGCAGTCCTCCCGTGGCCACTCCTGGCCTGCCCAGCCCATCCTTTCCAAGTGCCTGGTCCCATGCTCGGGGGTGGCCCTGGGCTCAGGAGCTCCCTTCCGGTATGTGGGGTCATCAGGAAGCACCAGTTTCTCTCATGTTCACGTTCTCGGCTCCCTTTCCTTGCTGCCGGCCTGTAAGAACTTGGACTTGAGTCTTTGACACTGCTTCAGTTTCCCTTCAGAAACTTGGACAAGGGGCTGGGGCCAGGAGACCCCCTGGGCTGGCTCCTGGGTGCCCAGCCTCCTGCTGGCCACGTTCTAGGTCCACTAAGGGCTGGGTAGGTGACGGTGACCAGGAGCGGCTGTTGGCCCTGGAGGAGCCCAAGCAGGCCATCTCTTCCCGGGCCCTCGCTGCCTTCCTCTCCATCTGCTGCCCCCAGAGGCTCTGGGCCAAGAAGCCTGAGCAGGACCACAGGTTTGGGGCCACTCATAAGGCCCTGCTCTTTCCTGGAAACTTGCCCAGCTTCCTGGAGTGAGACATGGTTGGCGGCGGGGGGGGGGGTCCTGGCATCCCCATGTGACCCTTTCCGTGAGACAGGGGCCCTGGTGCCTCACTGTGGTAGGAAGGGTGGCCCCGGCTGATGGCCTGCCCACCGCTTGCCTGCAGATCTGGTGGCTGGACCCTGAGCTGACCTATGGCAATGCCAAGCCCTTCGTCTTCACCCAGGGCCACTCCGTGTGCAACCGCTCCTTCTTCCCCTGCTTCGACACGCCGGCGGTCAAGTGCACCTACTCGGCTGTTGTCAAGGTCAGCATCCCCTGGCCTGGCCTGCCTCCTCACCACCCTCTAGGAAGGAGCCCAGTGTGGGAGGCGGCAGTCAGAGAGGGGTTGCCAGCAGAATATGGGGGCTCTTTGTGATGACAGGTGCCCTGATGGGGATGTGGCTGTCCAGCCCAGGTCACGGAGCTCCCCGTTGGGGATGTGGGGCTCCCTGCAATGAATATGGGGTTTCCTGACCTGGAGTGTGGAGTTGCCATAGGTCACCCTGACAGGGTGCATGGGATTGCCCGTCCTGGATAGGGCATGCCCTGTTGGAGGATGTGGGGCTCCTAGTCGTGATCTGGGGTTCCCTGACCTGGGTTGTAGGGCTTTCCACCAGAGCGTGGGGTTCCCTATCCAGGACGCAGGGTGCCCTGATGGGTGGGGGCTCCTCGCACGCAGGCCCCGTCGGGGGTGCAGGTGCTGATGAGCGCCACGCAGAGCACCTACGTGGAGGAGGAGGGCGTCTACCGCTTCCACATGGAGCACCCCGTGCCCGCCTACCTCGTGGCCCTTGTGGCCGGGGACCTCCAGCCGGCAGACATCGGGCCCAGGTAGGGCCACTGCTGCTCACTTCCTGCAGTGGCTGCCGCCGGGGGAGCCCAGGCTCTGGGGAAGTCCTGCCACGGGCGGGGCACGGGGCCTGCATCTGTGGCTGCCCCGGGAGGACCCCGCAGCATGGGGACCAGCCCCACCCCCGCCTTGTCTTGCCTCAGCCAGAGCCCATCCCTGCCAGGTCCCTCGCACCTGCCCATCCCCAACCCAGAAGCTGGGGGCTCTTGGCCTCCTCAGGGCCCCCCTCAGGCCTGTCCCCCTGCCAGAGCCACACCACAGCCCCTCGCACCCTCCAACCTGGGTGGGTTTTTTCAAGTCAGTGATGGGTGAATCCCAGCCCCCAAGTCAGCATGTGTCTTGGCCGTTGCCATGGGAAGGGCCTGCAGGGGTGGGGGGGGGCGGGTAGCCCTCGAGTGAGGCGGGGCATTTGGGCCCATAGGAGAGGAGAGACCTGGTCGGGGAGCGGGTTTGGGGGGCCGGTCAGCCTCTGCCTGCCCTCTCCGCCCTGTGATAGGAGCCGGGTATGGGCCGAGCCGTGCCTCCTGCCCACGGCCACCAGCAAGCTGTCGGGTGCAGTGGAGCAGTGGCTGAGCGCAGCCGAGCGGCTGTACGGGCCGTACCTGTGGGGCAGGTATGTCCCGGGGAGGCAGAGGGCAAGTCCCGCCCTCCCAAGGGGTGAACGGGGGCCTACTGGGGAGGAAGAGCCACGCACCACCCAGGCCCACAGCGGTCTTGGGTCATCTGCTCACCCTCCCACCCCGAGCAGGTACGACATTGTCTTCCTGCCCCCCTCCTTCCCCATCGTGGCTATGGAGAACCCCTGCCTCACATTCATCATCTCCTCCATCCTGGAGAGTGACGAGTTCCTGGTCATCGATGTCATCCATGAGGTGGCCCACAGCTGGTTCGGCAATGCCGTCACCAATGCCACGTGGGAGGAGATGTGGTTGAGCGAGGGCTTGGCCACCTATGCCCAGCGCCGTATCACCACCGAGACCTACGGTACTGCCTGTGACTGGCCCTCGGTAGTGGGGTGGGGGGCAGGGAGGGCCGGTAGCAGGAGGCTGGTGCCACCAAGGGGCTGAGAGCCCAGCCTGTCCCCCAGCATGTGTGTGTCCAGCAGGGTGGCCTTGGGTCTGCTCCATGGGGCTCAGGGTGGGGAGCCTCTGGGGCAGGTAGCCTCAGACTTGCCCAGGTGCTCAGGCTGCCTACACTGTCCCCCTGCCCCCATCCAGGGGCTGCCTTCACCTGTCTGGAGACGGCCTTCCGCCTGGATGCCCTGCACAGGCAGATGAAACTCCTTGGGGAGGACAGTCCAGTGAGCAAGCTGCAGGTCAAGCTGGAGCCAGGTACCTACTCCCACCAGGCCTCGCCCCAGGCCCTGCAGACATCACACTGTAGGGCTTTACCCTGCCACCCCTTGCTTCCTCTGGCCAGAGTGTCTCTGGCTAAATCCCTGCCAAGGCCAGGCCAGGTGCCCCCAGCCCTAGGAAGGCCTCCCTTAGGCTCCCTCAGCCTGCTACCCTCTCTCCTGGGCTCTGAGCACTGACCATCATGTCATGTGGGCCCTCGGGTTCTGCCAAGGCTTTCAGGCAGGGCAGGTTCCCCTACTGCACTCCTGGGAATCCAGGTACGTGAGGGCCTTCGGCCCTTCCTGCTCCACAACATGTGACCCCCCCAGGGCCCCCTTACCATCCTGGGAGTCCTGTTTGGAGTAGGGACACTGCCCAGACCTATGGGTATTCCCCTTGCAGGGGTGAACCCCAGCCACCTGATGAACCTGTTTACTTATGAGAAGGGCTACTGCTTCGTGTACTACTTGTCCCAGCTCTGTGGAGACCCCCAGCGCTTCGACGACTTTCTCCGGGTAAGCAGCGCTCTCCCTGGGACAGGCCCTGCCCTCCGCCCACCCCAAGCCCCTCCCCATCTCCCGGGGCTGCCTCCTGTCCTGGGTGCAGCAGGGCAGGACACCACCTCCTCCCTCTAGCCCCCTCTCCGTTTCAACCACTTGGCCAGGCCCGTACGGCCACACAGTACCTCTGTGCCCACCCTGCTCTAGTGGGGGATGGTGTGCCCAGCCCCCAGGCCTGCTGAGCCCTGCTCCACCTGTGTAGGCCTACGTGGAGAAGTACAAGTTCACCAGCGTGGTAGCTCAGGACCTGCTGGACTCTTTCCTGAGCTTCTTTCCAGAGCTGAAGGAGCAAAGCGTGGACTGCCGGGCAGGTGAGGCCCACTGCCTGCCCTATGTCTGTGGCCAGCTGGCCCTTAGCCCACCGGGGGAGCAGAGAGGATGGCAGAGAGATTTACTGCACAGGCTGCGGCTTCTGCCTAGGGAAAGGCCCCTTCAGTTCAGCTGTCCCTCCTTCAGCCGGATGGTGTATGAGCCTCACACTGGGACACCATGGGTACGGAGAGGAGCCTGTGCTTCCTATCCTGTTGGGGCCCAGGAGGCTTCCCTGAGGAGGCACCTCTTGGGTCAAGCAGACTGAGTTAGGCAGTATGTGCAAAGGGCTTGGGGTACGGTTGCTTGGGTAGAGGAAGGTTTGCTTTGGAGCTATCTGAGGCTGGCCCACCTGTGTGATGCCCATAAAGATGTCTCTGGGGCTCCAAGGGCTGGGGGCCAAGAGACTGAGGTCTGACGTCTAGGGAGAGGCCAAGATTTGCTGGAGAGCAACAAGGTGTGGCTGGTGGTCTGGACAAGGTGGCTCTGCTCTGGAAGGTTAATAAGTACACCAAGAGTTTGGGGGGTGGGAGGGATGGACAGCATCTGCCCCCAGAGTGGCCCAGGGCTTTAGAGCAGACTGTCAGTTTATCAGCTGACTGCTGGCCAGCCCCCCGTATGGTGCAGACCACCCCCCATACACACCGACTCCTGCCATCACCGCCCACCACCACACCCCCGGTGCCAAGGTTGGGTTTAAAGTGCCTCACTGTTTGGTATCCATGAGAGGCATGGAGGGACAGAGGTACCATATTCACCAACCTGATTCTTCTGCACCACCCCCTCATGCTCCTTCACAGAGGCCACTCCTGTGGCTCAATGTGGCAGGTGCCAGAGCTGACCCTAGCCTGCCCTAGCTGCCTCTCCCTGGGGCTCCCAGGCCCTGGGACAGCCACACCCAGGGACACCCTTAGCATCTGGGGTCTCCTGGCGTGGGTGGGGACCAGGCCTTGGGACATTCACACCCAGGGGGACCCCCGGACGCTCTCTCCCCTGTAGGGCTGGAGTTCGAGCGCTGGCTCAACGCCACGGGCCCCCCACTGGCTGAGCCGGACCTGTCTCAGGGATCCAGCCTGACCCGGCCTGTGGAGGCCCTCTTCCAGCTGTGGACTGCGGAGCCTCTGGACCAGGCAGCCGCCTCAGCTAGTGCCATCGACATCTCCAAGTGGAAGACCTTCCAGACAGCGCTATTCCTAGACCGGCTCCTGGATGGGTCCCCGCTGCCCCAGGGTGGGTCCTGCAGCTGCCAGGGTGGGTGGGGTGGGGTGTGCCTGCCCAGCTCTGACCTGCCTGTGGCCCTGCAGAGGTGGTGATGAGCCTGTCCAAGTGCTACTCGTCCCTGCTGGACTCGATGAACGCCGAGATCCGCATCCGCTGGCTGCAGATCGTGGTCCGCAACGACTACTACCCCGACCTGCACCGGGTCCGGCGGTTCCTGGAGAGCCAGGTGCGGGCCCCCTGCACAAGCACCCCCCCATACACTGCCACCACAGCCTGGGCATCCGGAACAACCCGGTGGGGGACATGCAGGGTCTGGGCTGCCATGGGGGGTGATGGCACACCAGGTGGGAGGAGCTTGGACCCCATCAGTCCTCTAGAGGGAAAACTGGGAGTATAGTCTGGAAGTCTAAGGCCTCTGTGGCCCTAGGCCTGTAGGCAGTTCCATGTTTGACCTGGTCCCAGGGCTGTCTGAGGATCCCAGGCCTCCAGGGCCTCTAGACACCTCCACCCCCATTCCACACGGGTTGTCCCCCATCAGTGCCCCTGAGTCCAAGCTCCCTGGAAGTGAGGCCTCTGCAGAAGGCCACCTTGGCAGCATGAGTGAGGGCAGTGCAGGTCTGGGCAGGCGGTGGGGCGGGGCTGTGGGGGGGACAGGAACCGGGCTGGTATTGGGGGTGTGGCTGGGGCTGGGAGCTGGCTGGCCGGCTGGCTGTGGGGGGCGGGGCGGGGCTGGGGTGGGGCCAGGGCGACAGTGTGCCCACCTCCCCAGATGTCCCGCATGTACACCAT
The DNA here is from genome assembly GCF_020171115.1 of Neogale vison. NCBI lineage: Eukaryota > Metazoa > Chordata > Mammalia > Carnivora > Mustelidae > Neogale > Neogale vison. The sequence continues at coordinate 46,747,736 of NC_058093.1, forward strand.
CCCGCTGTACGAGGATCTCTGCACCGGCGCACTCAAGTCCTTTGCCCTGGAGGTGTTCTACCAGACGCAGGGCCGGCTGCACCCCAACCTGCGCAGGACCATCCAGCAGATCCTGTCCCAGGGCCTGGGCCCCAGTGCCGAGCCTAGCGTGGAGCAGGCCAGTGCCGGAGCGGACTCAGAGGTGGACGCAGACACGCCAGCCCTGCTGCTTGGCGACGAGGCCCCCAGCAGCGCCATTTCTCTCAGGGATGTCAACGTGTCTGCCTAGCCCTGACCTCCCAGACACCACGATTGTGCCTTCTGCGGCCCGGGCATGCCGTGACTGTGCCTCGGCTCTGGCCGGGAGCTCCCTGGGGCCCATGCCCCCTCCTGCGGACTCTCCCAGGGACTTCCTCATGGCTGGCACTGCCCGTGGACCTGGTCCCCCCAGCTCTCTTGCACTGCAGGCCCGCAGCAGCCAGCACACGCCATGCCTCCCTGTCTTGACACTGACCGCCGGGCACTGCCCTTGGGGTGATAGCCCCACAGTCCCCACGGCTACTGCCACACTGTGCCTTACATCTGCCGCGACGTCCAGGCTGCCCTGTCCCCATAGCGCGCCTCCACACCACGGAGCCCTACACCCCACCCCGGGGGTCGGCAGTCTCAGTTGGCCCCTGGCAGAGGACAAAGACACAGACATGCCCTTAGCATAGGGTCAGGGGACACTGAGGAGAGGGTGGACCTCCCTGGGGAGGGGTCCCCAGAAAGCCTTAGCCCCTCAGGGAACACGGGGTCCTGGGCCCCAGGGGAAGTGGGACAGGACAGTCTGTCTTGTGGCTGTAACACCCCACAGGGAAGAGGGCAGGTGGGGCTGGTGCTCTCTTTAGGCCCACCATGCTGGGAGAGGCCTGGGGGCCCTGGCAGTCCAAGCTGGGCTACTGGGGGACCTCTGCAACAGGGTCACCATGACTGTCCCATTAAACCTCCACTCTGCAAACAACCTCCCAGCCTGTTCACCCGACTCATCTTCCGCGGGCACTGGGTTCCCCTGGGGTGGGGGCCAGGGGTTGTGCATGGCCTGTCCTCTGACAGGGAAAGACTGAGGGGGCCAAAGGGTCTTCCTTGTGTTCCACTGCCCCTCAGTCTGCCTTCAGAGGCCCCAGATCCTGCCCTGCAGCCTAGGGTTTCAACCTGGAGTGAAAGCAGGGGTGCGTGGCGGGGGTGAGTTTGGTCTTGGATGGCCAGGCGCGAGGGGCCACAGACATCTCGCACAGGTGCAGCAGAAGCTATGGGTACAAATGCAGCCCAGGAGGGGGAACAAGGCAGGGACTCCACTCAGGCGTCTGCTAGGACAGGTGACTGACTAAGCAGTGGGCTGTGGGAACAAGGCAGCCACTGAGACCACAGGCTGAGCCCAGGCTCTGCTTATGATAGCGCATGGGCTCAGCCTGATAGGGCAGCGCCACTGGCCAGTCCCAGGCCCAAAGCCCTGCTTTGGGACATGGGAGGACTGGAGATGGTGGGCCAGGAACCCCAGCACCACCACACCCAGCCACCGGGTCACCAATATCCCATTGATTCTTCTACACTCTAGACCCTCCTCCCCCCTCTCCCCAAGGAGACAGCCCCGTCCCCCTGCTGTCATGGTGCAGCCCACAGCTGGCATCTCGGTGGTCTCCGTGAATGTAGGGCTGTGCATCAAGGCTAAGTGGGGCCCACTCAATGCAGAAACTTGTGAATTGGGCCAGTCACCCGTCCTACAAGGAACAGGGACAGGGCCATTATAGCAACATACCTGCAGAAGGGAGAACATGGGAGGCGCCCAGCAGCACCCCCCCACATAGCAATCCAGCACCCTGCAAGGGACCCAGTCCAGCCAGTAGGGGCTGGGTCCAGGCTCTCTGCGGCCCTGGCTCCACCCTTGGGAGAGTCATCCCAGTGGTCTGACGGCAGAGTTGGCATGGTGGGGCTGCTCCTGTAGGCTGTGGGCCTGGCTAAGCCAGGGGAGCCTCGCACCTGTACCCTTCCCTCATTTGGAGATTCCCAGAGAGAAGGCCTTGCCTGGCGTATACCCTGTTGCCCACAGGACCAGGACACTGGGCCCCTCTCTGGCTGCTGGGAGGCGGGGGGGGGGTGGGGGGGAGACCCAGGGCCTGCATGGTTTTGTGGGCCAGAAACTGCCCTGTGATTCAGACCTGGCCTGGCCATGTGACAGAGAGCATGCCTGCCCGGATCCACGTCAAGGCATGTCCCTGAACAAAGACCATTCTTTCAAGAGGAATCCCATGAGCTTCCTAAACTGACAGGGCACAAAGCCAGTCGTTCTTCCAAGTCCACAGGGCCTCCAGGGCTGCCTCACTTGGCACCACCATCCTGCAGCACCCGCCCTCTCTCGGACTCATGTGACTAGTCACCAAGCACCTTCAAAGAAACTAAATCTCTTTCTCCTTCGCTGATTCAAAACCTGGGCCCCTGGGCTCACTCTTCCATCCTGGCCTCAAAGACCTCCTTCCAAGCCCACCTCACAACACGTGATCCCTTGAAGTAAAAGCCCTGGGCAGCCACCCCCACCCTTCCCAGGCTCCCACACGGCTCATCTGGTTCCTGCACAAACCACACTCCCAGCCCACCCCTTAGGGCCTACAGGGGCCTTAACGCATGTGCACAGCTTCTCATGCTCCCTCTCTGGAGTGTGGACTGCACTCAACGAGGTGGAACGTGGTGGAAACAATGGAGGATGTCCGAGATGGGTCATAAAACACCCTGGAGGGGGGCGCCTGGGTGGCTCAGTGGGTTGGGCCACTGCCTTCGGCTCAGGTCCTGATCTCAGGGTCCTGGGATCGAGTCCCGCATCGGGCTCTCTGCTCAGCGGGGAGCCTGCTTCCTCCTCTCTCTCTCTGCCTGCGCCTCTGCCTACTTGTGGTCTTTCTCTGTCGGATAAATAAATAAAATCTTTAAAAAAACAAAAAAAAAAAAACAAACAAACAAAAAAACACCCTGGAGGGGCGCCTGGGTGGCTCAGTCGGTTAAGTGTCTGCCTTCCACTCCCAATCATGATCCCAGGGTCCTGGGATTCGAGTCCTACATCAGGCTCCCTGCTTACTGGGGAGTCTGCTTCCCCCTCTCCCTCTGCTGCTCCCCCTGCCTGTGCGCTCTCGCTTGTGCACTGTCTCTCACATAAATACACAAAACCTTTAAAAAATAAAAACCACCCTGCAGCGTCCGCTTTCCATTCCCCTGGGATCGCTTGCTCCGGGAGAAACAACGAGTGGTGAGAACACTCAAGCAGCTTCACAAAGGTCCACATGACAAGGAGTGGAGGTCTCCGGCCCCAGCCAGTCCAGCTGGCTCAGTTCTGGCCGACACTGTGACTGCCATCCCCGGAGACCCTCAGCCAGAACCAGCCACCTGCCGCCACGTTTCCTAACCCACAGAAACTGTGACCTAATAAACGTCTAAGTTTCTAAGTTTTGGGGGCAACTTGACTCACAGTGGTAGTCAATGCATACAGCCTCTGGACGAGGTGTACAGAGTTGAAACAAAAGACTCAACTCAAAATTTACTCAAACTGTAAAACTGTATTTATTATCTACGAAATCATAATCCCAAGGTGGACGATCCTAGAACCAACAAGATCAGGGGCTCGGGGACATCACCAGGCTCTTTCTGCTCTGGAGTCTCCATGTCCAGGCCTTTGTCTTCCGGGTTGTCCCCCTGTGGTCACAAGCTGACTGCAGCAGTCTCTGTCACCAGCCCTCCACATGCCAGCAGCTAAAGCTGGCTACAAAAGAAGGCGCCATTGAGTGCCCTGGGCAGATTGTGGGGGAACACCCCCCCCCAGGACTGTTCCCTGTGCCCTGTTGCTCTGAGCTGGGGCACGTGCTCCTCTCTCAAACTTCTTACCCTGAGCTAGGGAGGGGTCTGGACTCCCCAGATGACTTCAGCTGCAGCAGCTAAATCAGGTTTCGACTCTCTGTGTCCCCATGAGAATACAGGGCCTGGTTACTGCCCACTGAACAAGGAAGAGATGTGGGGGTTCAGAAGAGACAACCCCCAGCCCCAAGTGGTGAAGTCAGAGACTATCCCTTGAAAAACAGGGAGTCATCTGGGCATAAGTGTGAGCAAAGTCATGGAGCACAAAAACTCTAGAGTTGTGATAACCTGGGGGGCTGGAGGGGAAGAGGCAGGGCTCAGATTCCATAGAACCTGTTAACACCCACAGGCTCGGGAAAGGAAATGGTCACATGTGTGGCACATGTCCGCAGGAAGCTGCCTGCTCTCCAGATGGCGGAACTGGACACCCAAGCCTCTAGGACTCTCTCCAGTGTGCTACCTGGGGAGAACAGTCCAGCAACCCAGCAACCAGTGACGTAGGAAACGTCACTTACTTCATCAGAACCGTAATGTGAAGCGGAGTCCAGGCCTTTCCAGATTCCCCTCGGCTCCAGTGCAGCCACCAGCCTCCTAAGGAGTCACCGGCATCTTCTGTAGGAGATACTGCTATAGGAATGCCGAACAATCATGAAGTCCTAGCATCCCAGAGACAGGAGTTGAGATACCTAGTTGTTTTCCAGAACCTCAACAGAGCCCTCCAGGTCTCCAAAACAGCCTGGTGGGTGGGGCTCCCACAGTGTGACACCGTCGTAGGGAGGAGCTGCCGCTGTCACGGGAACCTGGTTGCCTCTCTCCTGGCAGCAGGGACTTATCCGCTCCACAGCAGAACCCCTCAGACTGGACTACCCTTCCTATCTGGAGGTTGGGTAAAGGCAGCCTGGAATGCAAGATCTGAGTAACCCCAGGAGCAGCGGAGAGCTGCCACGACAAGGGCTGAGGTCGCTTCTCCTCCCCTGCCCAGCCCTCTGGGAAGGCTCCGGTGCCACTGAAGCAGGCTTCCCGGGGCCGGCGGACAAGCCTCCGGAGGCCTGCCTTCCGTCCTTCCCAGGAATGGGGAAATGCCGGTTCCCGCGGCGAGTGTAAATACTGAGGCAGGGCCCGGGATCCCTGTCCTTGCCTGCCCGCAGCCGTAACCGCACGTCCAGGTCCCTCACTGTCCCGCCCATAGGGCCATATATCCTGCCATCTGCGGCCGCCTAGTCGTCTGCCCCGCTAAGAAGACAGCGTCCCAAGCCCGACAGGCCCTCCCCCCGGCCAGCTGCAGCCGAGAGCCCAGCCCTTGGCCACCGCAGCGGCTCGCCGCCGCCTTCCCCCGTGAGCCTCTCACGGACTACCCCCTGACCAGGCGGCCCGACGTGCAGCCGCAGCCGCCGCCGCCGCCGCCGCCGCCGCCAGGAGAGGAGCATTCCGGGAGGCGGTGCTGCATGCTGGGACCTGTAGTCCGCGGCCCGACCTCGGCAGACCGGTCTCTCAGGTTCCTTCAGCCCCAAGAGCCCGCGACCCCAACACCCCGGAACGAGCTGCACCGGCTCGACCACACGGTGCCCGTCGGCCCGCGGGGGATCAGTAGCAGCCGAGTCAACCCCCAGAACTCACCCCGGAAAGAGAACTACAGCCGGGACTACTACACCGACCCGTGACTGCTGAGCTCGGGAGCCACGCCTCTCCGGGGGGAGGGCACTTTCGCCGTTTGAGTGCGATTGGGCCGCGGTGTCACGTGGTCCGGCGGTAACCGCGGCGACTGAGCGGGCGCGCGCGGGGCGTGCGGCGCGCTCGCCTTCCTTCCGGGGCCGCGCTCGGCGCCGGGGGCGCGGGCAGCCCATGGGAGCCCGGGGCGCCCAGGATGCGGGCGCCAGCCAGGGAGCTCTTTCGGGACGCCGACTTCCCGGCTTCGGACTCCTCGCTTTTCTCCAGCTTCTCCACGCCGCTGGCCCAGTTCCGCGAGGACATCACATGGAGGCGGCCGCAGGTGGGGCGGCTGGCGCGGGCCCCGAACCTCGGGTCGGGCCCCGAACCTCGACCTGGGCCTCAAACCTCGCGCAGGGCCCCGAACCTCGGGCTGGGCCCCGAACCTCGGGCCGGGCCTCGAACCTTGGGTCGGGCCCCGCGCGCTGCCTCAGGCGGGATGCCGCTGCGGCCCTTAGGAGCGGGGTGGGGGGAGGGTGCCCCGCGAGGGAGCCAGAGCGAATCTCGGTTCCGAAGGCGTTCGGGCAGGGCGAGAAGTCCGGTGCAGAAGACGCCAGCCCGGCCCCGCTTCTCCTCTGACGGGCGTCCGGCTGGCCGAGCCTCTGGGCCGCACGGCTCTCCCGGCCACAGGCGGCCCGGCTCTGTTTCCCGCGTTTGCCGGGATGAACCGTGCTCCTGCTCTTCTGGAAGGCAGGGCTGTTCGCACCGGCATTTCCGCATGGGAACTCTTGACGCTGTCCATGGAGAGGGACGCTCTGGCCTAGTGCTGCGTGCGCTAGTGCAGACCATCTTTACAAATGGTTCATCTGATAAGTAAGACCTCGGGGAGAGCCTTCCCCTGCCGGCAAGTACACGGTCTTGGTGGAGGCCGCTGTATGGTCTGTCTCGAGCCCTCGGAGCAGCGTGGCTCAGGTCACAGAGGTGCTCAGGAAGCACGAAAGTGCCAGTGGAATTGGGATTAAAAATGCATTTTAGGCACAGAGGGAGGCCTTTAGAGGGTTTTAGTAGAGGAGGGATTTGAGTGAGTTTATGTTTGAAGAAGCTCACTTTTACTGCTGGCTGGAAAGTGAACTGACAGGGCAGGAATGCAGTGGTCCTAAGAGAGAGGTGCAGGGGCTCAGGGTAGCATGGCACCCGGTAGGACAGGGGCTTTGAAGTGGATGGATTTGAGAAATAATTTGGAGGGGGTTAATGAGTCTTAGTGACCAATTGGAAGTAGAGGGTGAGGGTGAAGCAAGGATCAAAAACGACTTCCAGATTTGTAGCCTGGGCACCTGGGTAGATGGTGCTCCTGTTTGATGTGCTGGGAGACACTGGGAGGTGGGGGATAGCTAGGAATGGAACTTTGGCATTCCATTTTGCTCGCACAGGTTTGAGCAGAGCTGTCCACAGGCAGGTGGGCTTGAGAGTTAGGTGCTCAGGAAGTTCTGGGCTAGAGGACCCAGACATCTGGGAATGGGGCCTATAACAGGGCCGAGGGCCCCAAACAGTACTTCAGAAGAAAGTGGGTCTGAAGAAGAAGAGAGGGCTTGGAACTGAGCCTTGAGGGCCCCTAACATTCCCTAGAGGGTTCAAGCAGGTGTCCTGACAGGTAGCTTGGAGAGCCAGCAGGCAGTGAGGTGAAAGGACAGCCAGGAACACATGGAACCATGAGAGCCAAGAGGGGACTGTGGGGGAGTGCAAGGGAACAGCCACTGTTCTGTGATGCTGCCAAGTATCAGGAAAGACGAGAACAGAGAGAGCCCTTTGGATTTGACAACACAGAGGTGACTGGCCTAGAGGCTGGAGGGGCCCATGCTTAGGGAGCAGGATGGAGGAAGTAAGGAAGGCAGCTCTTTCACAAGAAGTCTGTCAGAGAAGGGAAGACTCAAGGGGAGATAATGCAGAGGGGGGCAGTATCTTACAGAAGATGGGGGTTCTCTCTGCCTTATGCTGGTGGAATTCTCCCTGCAGGGGTGGAGGAGGGAGGGGGTCATGGGAGGAACACTGGCTCTAAAGAAGGCAGGAGAGGGGATCAAGTGGGGGTTGCTTCCGAGGAAGCTTCTGGCAAGGTCATCAGCTCAGAGGGCCGTGGGAAAGGGTGAGGGCATGAACGTGTTAGGAGGGGAAAGGGGAAGGTATAAAGTAGTCTGGGTTTGGGGAAATTAAGCAGGATTCTAGCAGTATGGAGGATCTGTCTGAGATTTGCCATTACGAACTTAAAGATGGAACGTTTTCTTTTTTTTTTTTTTTTAGATTTTATTTTATTTATTTGAGAGAGACAGTGAGAGAGAGCATGAGCGAGAAGAAGGTCAGAGGGAGAAGCAGACTCCCCATGGAGCTGGGAGCTTGATGTGGGACTCGATCCCGGGACTCCAGGATCACGCCCTGAGCCGGAGGCAGTCGTTTAACCAACTGCGCCACCCAGGCATCCCTGCCATTACGAACTTAAAGTGAAACCACTTTCTAGTGCAAGTTAGCTGTTTCGAGAAGGGAGATGGTGGGACTCATCTAGAGTTGCAGTTTTGCCATTTTAGGAAGGTAGACAGAAAGAGACAGGACCCTAGGACTTAAGCCGGATGGGGTGATCTAAAGCCAGGAGGGGCTATGGGAGGCCAGCTGCTTCCCCTTCCCTCTTAGGCAATATGGGAGACCAGAAGAGCTCCTCCCCAGGCCTGTCACCTCGATCCTGTCTTCTTAGTTTTAGAGACTAGTCTTCAGGCATGATGTAACTGGGTGATATTCTTTATTTCAGGAAATTTGTGCCACGCCCCGGCTGTTTGCAGATAACCCACTGGATGGACAGGTGAAGCAAGGGCTGCTGGGAGACTGCTGGCTCCTGTGTGCCTGTGCCGCTCTGCAGAAGAGCCAGCAGCTCCTGGACCAGGTATCTGGGGCGGGCAGGGCTGCTCTTCCGCTGTCTTCCTGTCCGCTGTGTGCAGGAAGGAAGGCGGAGGCAGGGCAGCTGAAGCTCCTGCTCTGTGGGCTCTGCTGTGGCTGTCTGGTGTAGCTGGTCGAAGAGACAGCTCTGCACTCAGGCCACAGGGGCTCTGAGGTGTCCCCAGGGTTCCAGCACGTGGGCTTTCCCCTCTGTTCTGCCCTTCTGAGTTTTCGACTCTCATGCAAGCTGTGCGCTTGGGATGCAAAGATGAGCACAGCTACCCAGAGTAGGGAAGGTTCGGCTGGCAGGTCCTATGCCCTTGGTTTGGAGTATGTTTCCCTAGCTAGTTGATTTTTTTGTTTTTAACAGTTTTGAACATAAATTGGCAAAAAGTGGTTAAAACAGATGCTAGGCTGATAGCACAGATATAAAAGGCCTGCTCAGTGTGCTTCTCAGGAGCCTTATAGCTTTGTTTGGCTCCTGCCTGGACATTATTGATTAAAGCAGCAACATTGACAGTAGTGACCCCTTTGGAGCTACTCCTATGTCCCAAGGCCCTGCTAATCACACCATAGTTGCTGGCCTTTGTGCTCAGGGCCTGTCTGGCTTTGACCCTCATTTGCAAACAACGCTAAAACCGTTGATAACATGTTCATAGTCAGTAAGTGACAGAGCAGGACCAGACAAGCCTTTGTAGGTGCAGAGCCCACCTGTGTCTTATTCTGGGTCAGAACTCCAAAGCCTGCAGTGAACGCACTGGGTCCAGGCGCTGGCAGAATTGCTGAGACCCCTGCCCCTGCCCTACCTGCAGCTGGGGGGGTCACTGTGACCGCCATCCGCAGCCAGCTCTGCTGAGAATTGCCTGTAAAAGTCATGTTTGTTTTGGATTCAGGTCAAGAGCTTATTTGGGACAGTAAGACATCATTGTTGGCCTTAAGGTTTTAGAGACACTCAGCAGTGTGGTCCTAAGATGTTTTACTGGAAAGTCTGTTAGTTTTCTATATGGCTACTGGGTTTTACATCCACATGGACATCCAGCTGTGGAGCGAAGTCAGGACCCAGGCAGAGCAGCAGGGGAGTGTGGAGCGGCTCTTGTGACAGTGCGTGGGAAACACTGCATGGTTTGTCTCTCATGCTCTCCTTTTGCCTTTCCCTGTGCATGGTAGGTCTTCCCTCCAGGACAGCCGAGCTGGCGTGACCACACGTACCGCGGCTCCTTTACTTGTCGAATCTGGCAATTTGGACACTGGCTGGAGGTGACCATAGATGACCGTCTGCCTTGTCTTGCAGGGAGACTCTGCTTCTCCCGGTGCCAGAGAGAGGATGTGTTCTGGCTTCCCCTATTGGAGAAGGTCTATGCCAAGTACGCGTGCCGAAGGCTGGAGGGGCCAGGCTGGGGTGGGCTGGGGCCACAGCTGCTTTAGGCCATTTCCAGGCAGCATGTTTCCGCTCTCCCTGGGCTGAGTGCCCTCCTCAGTCCCCAGAACCTGGCAGCCAGGCCTGCGGTGGGACCGACCTGTCCAGAGACAGAAACTCTGAGACAGGGCCTGTAGTGCCCATCTCCGTGCCCCCCCACACAACCCCACCCCTGCTACCCACTCCCTCTTTCCCTGTCCTCGCTTCAAAGTCAGGGAGGAGTAAAGCCACCCAGGTCTCCGTGCTTGCTTATTGAGATCCTGCCTGAGGCCGTGCCCCTCACCCCAGGTCTGAATGGGAAAATGGCCCTCTTAGAATGTACTGCTCAGCCTGCTGGAAGAGGCCGCTGTGATAAGCAGACCTTAGCACAAAGGGAGTAAGGCAGACCTGCAGTGATGTGGGTGCGAGTGCCTCCATCCCAGGACCACGGTGGGGTTCGATCTGGAGAAGTGGAGCAGTGCGTGTTCTCAGCCTCACGCCTCATGCTGCCTCCCACTTGTGTCCATGCTGGAGGCCATAGGGCGGGGCTGGGCCCACTGTGCAGTGTGGCCTTTGAGAGTCCAATGATGTCTGTGCTTGGTGAGGATGAGGCAGGAGTAAAGAGAAGCTACTGAAGTGGAGGATCAGGTGATTTGAGGGTGTTACAGATGGAAGAGAGGCAGGCCGCTGTGTCCCTGTGCCAGAGGCTCACTTCCTGTGATTGTGTCTCCCCAGGGTCTACGGGTCCTACGAGCACCTGTGGGCAGGGCAGGTGGCCGATGCCCTGGTGGACCTCACTGGGGGCCTGGCAGAAAGGTGGAGCCTGAAGGACTTGGTCAGAACCAGCGGCCAACAGGACAGGCCTGGCGGCTCGGAGCACAGGACTTGTCGGCAGTTGCTCAGCCTCAAGGACCGGTGTCTGATAAGCTGCTCAGTGCTCAGCCCCAGAGCAGGTGAGGCGGCAGGCAGGTGCCTGTGGGATGGGCCTGTGCCCCTGTGCCCCATAGCCGCACACGGGCTGGTTCTCAGGGCCCCCGTCAGGACTGAGTGGAAAATAAGACATTTGTCTTTCAAACCCGGTGTCTAGTGTGTGACCTTCCCCTGCCACCTGTCCTTCTCCGGAGGGAGGGTCCCTTTTTCCCTTGATTTTTTTCTTTTTTCCCTTGATTTTTTTCTTTCTCCCCAACTTCGGGAGTAGGTTGAGGCTGGAACCTCTGCCAGGGCGGCCGCCACCAGAAACTCCAGAACCCGGGGTGGCGGCATTTCTGGCCCATAGCACCCTGGCAGAATCAGACTCAGGTTTTCGTTTGAGTGGTTTCTGTGCTCATTAAAGGAAGTTTCTCAAAATGAAGAAACTGTGCACATGGAACTGTTTTGACTTTTCCATGACCCTCGGGGCTTTTCCACAAACAGTCTTGTGTGTTGTACCTCGTGCTCCCTCTGCTTTCTCGGGCGCTGTGTGGACTGCAGGTGTCTCGTTCTGTCAGCCGGGCTGCTGTGTCTTCTTACTCTGCCCCTTAACATCGCCCGTTTCAGGGCTTTCCAGTCTCTCACGTTAGGGACAGAATTACTGAATGTTTCCGTGTTTAACAGCCTGCATGTTTAGGATGATTCTCATAATGGGTTTTCTGGCCCAAGGACACAGACGGTGAAATAAACAGTGTGTGTGGACAGTGAATGCCACTGGGCTGGGCACAGGTCAGGCTGCCACCACTCTGAGGGGGCAGGGGGAGGGCCACAGGTGCCTTGCTGACTGTGCAGGGTGCAGCGTCAGAACTCTCCCTGAGGCTTGGCATCAGCCTCCCCCAAGCTGGGGCAGGGCTCATCTTAGCACCCCAGGCTTTGCAGAAACCTCCAGACAAAGCAGGGGGTGCTGCTGGCACTCAGCTAGATCCCGCAGAGGTGTCTCGGCACTGGGGATTTGGGCAGACACTCAGAGTGGTGGCTACAGCGCCATTCTAAAGAAAGGTTTTTCTTTTTATTTTCTTTTTTAAGATTTTATTTATTTATTTGACAGATCACAAGTAGGCAGAGAGGCAGGCAGAGACAGAGAGAGGGGGAAGAATGCTCCCTGCTGAGCAAAGAACCTGATGCAGGGCTCTATCCCAGGACTCAATCATGACCTGAGCCGAAGGCAGAGACTTTAATCCAGGGAGCCACCCAGGCACCCCTAAAGAAACCTTTTTAAAGACATTCCAGAAATTTCTTTTTCTTTCTTTATTGCCACCCCTCTTCTGCAGGTGGGGCTCTAGTCACCATTTGGCTCCTCCACTTCCTTATGGTATGACCCAAGGGACTCTGGGCAAATAGGGTTGTTTCCTTTCTGGGCCTCCAGTCTGCCCGTCAGCAGTGTTTGGTCCCGCAATCTCTGGCCCGCAGTGCCCCCCAGCCCACTCAGCTAGCTGGCCTGACCAGGAGGAGATTGCTCTTCTTGGAGGTCCCAGACCTGCCCCAGACCTGTTGCTGACAACCCTTGTAGCCGCACCTTTGAGATCCCGCCCTGCACTGCCTTGTCAGCTGGCCAGCCTTGCTCCTCCATCCCAGCGGGGACCGAGGCCCCAAGAAGGGAATGGCCAGCTGGGCCCTTGGCAGCCGAGCCACAGTCTACACCCAGGTCCTCAGCCGGAGCTCTGCACTGGCTCAGGCCACTCCTAAGCTCACTAGTCCGCAGTGGTTAGGAAAGGAGCCCCAGCTGTCCATTGGGAGCTAGGCGCTGCCATGGCCACGGTCGGGTGGGCTAATGTATCCCATGGGAAGGGAGAAAGACCGGTGCATGTGCCCAGTTTGGGGACTTCCAGCCTACAACCCAGCCATTCCTCACCCAGGTGTCAGGGAGCTGGGGGAGTTTCATGCCTTCATTGTGTCAGATCTGCGAGAACTCCAGGGCCGGGCCGGCCAGAGCCTCCTGCTGCTGCGTATTCAGAATCCCTGGGGCCGGCGGTGCTGGCAGGGGCCCTGGAGAGAGGGGTGAGTGTGGCTGAGGGCCGGGACTGTGCTGCTGTCAGGGAAGGCAGGGGTCTGGGGCCCCGAGCGGCAGTGAAGAGCCGTTGCAGCCATGTGCATGTGCCCGTGCGGGTTTGTAGGCCCCCTGGCACCTGCCTGTGGCCCCTGGGTCCTGCGTTTGGCCCCAGATGGCCTTAGAGGTCTGATTGAAGGCTTGGTGCTGGAACCGAGGCCCTGGGCTCCTGTCTTGGCATGCCCACGGACTCGTGGATGCCCGGTTGGGCTATGGGTGACAGGACATGTGGGACGCCTGAATCACAGTGTGCAGCTTAGCTTTAAGACCCTTACTGATGCCAGGGACCAGGATTGAGCGAGGGCCCTGGGTCCACGCCCCATGGCCAACCGCAGTTGGTCAGCAGATCCAAACCCTTCCTCCTGGGTGTAGGAGGCTAGCAGGAGCTCAGGCACAGCCTTCACTAGCCTGCTCAGGGGGTCAGCCCTGGACATACAGGTCCAGAGGTAGGAGCCTCAGAGAGGAAAGGGGGTATGGCCAGGGCAGAGCCAATCTGAGCTTTGCCAGCAAGAAACTGGCAGGTCACGGAGCTCCTGACAGTGCTGTCAGCTCAGGGGAGATGGGCCGCCGCTGAAAGAAGCTGCCTTCCAGGGGCGAAGGGTGGAGCCAGGTAGACCCAGCCGATGAGTCCGAGTTGCTGTCCCAGCTGCAGGAAGGAGAGTTCTGGGTGGAGGAGGAGGAGTTCCTCCGGGAGTTTGATGAAGTCACCGTTGGCTTCCCGATCACGGAGGCTGGCTACCTGCAGAGCCTCTACTCAGGTAAGGGGGAGGCCTACACCTGGGACAGGCCCTTGTAGGGGTACGCCGACCTGCACAGGCTCTCTGAGCCTCCCTGCCTCCGGATGTCAGGGCTGAGCAGCCACCGCATCCCTCTGGGGGCTCCCAGCACAGCCCTTGCCCCGGGCCCTATTCTGCTTACCCTGTGTGCGGAATGAGCGCTCCATCCCCTCCCATCCCAGGTGGCTTGAGGTGGTGGGAGACTGCGGGGCTCCTGCCTCTAGGGTGCTGTAGTTGGTGCTGGTGAGAGTGGTAGGGAAGCCCGAGTGGGAGCCCTTTCCTGAGGCTGCTGCCTGCTGGTTCTCCCCTAGAAAAGGCGCTGTGCCACACTCAGGAACTGCCTGGGGCCTGGGTCAAGGGGCAGTCGGCAGGAGGCTGTCGGAACAACAGCGGCTTTCCCAGCAACCCCAAATTCTGGCTGCGGGTCTCAGAACCGAGCGAGGTGTTTGTTGCCGTCCTGCAGAGACCCAGGGTGCGTGCCACGGGCCGGGCAGGCCGGGCTCGGGCACTGGCGAGGGGCGAGTGTGCCGTGAGGAGCCCGGCCAGCTTCCTGAGCGAGGACTACCAGGCCGTGGGCCTGCATATCTGGAAGGTAACTCCTCCTGGGCCTGGCTCCCTGTCAGGGCCTGGGAGTGCTGGGACATGAGTGAGCGCCGGGAGCCTTACCTGCCTCATCCTTCCGGGTCGCCTATCTGCTGGGGCTCCCACAGACCCAACTCTGCCCAGCCCGGCCCGTGTCTGTCGGACAGAGGGAGATGAAGCAGAAGCAGCTGTTGGCTGACTGGCAGGAGGGAACGGGGCCCACCCATCTAGAATGGTCTGCTGTCTCCCAGAGCAGGGGAACTCTGACCCCTGGGTTGAGTGAGAGCCCTGGCCTGGGGAGCATTCTGGGCCGGCCCCCGCCATGCTGGGAAGGACCCACAGGTCCAGGTGCTCTTTCATGAAGTCATTTGAGAGGCCCTTCCACTGGGCGAAGGTGGCGGGGCCTGTCTCGGGATGGTGGCCCACAGCCCTCCTCTGTGCAGGTGGAGAAGCGGCGGGTCAGCCTGCCCAGGGTCCTGTCCACACCCCCCGTTGCTGGCACCTTGTGCCATGCCTACGACCGGGAGGTCCACCTCCGCTGCGAGCTCACACCAGGCTACTACCTGGCTGTGCCCAGCACCTTCCTGAAGGACGTGCCAGGGCAGTTTCTGCTGCGGGTCTTCTCTAGTGGGAGAATCTCCCTCAGGTAAGGGGCATGGAGGAGCTCTAGGAGAAAAGGGCAGCATGGCCCGGGCAGCTTCAAGGGAGGGGTGTGTGTGTCCACGGTCCGGAGCTCGCTGCCAGCCGCCCTCCCGTGTGTCTTTCCCGGGCAGTGCCATCAAGCCGGCGGCTGGGAGCCCTGCCCCTGGGGAGGCCCTGCCTGAGGGCGAGTGGGAGACGGTACAGCTGCGGGGCTCCTGGAGAAACGGCCAGACGGCAGGGGGCAGCAGGAACTTTGCCTCCTACCCTAGCAACCCCTGCTTCCCCCTGTCAGTCCCCGAGGGCCCAGGCCCCCGCTGCGTCCGCATCACTCTGCGCCAGCACTGCCAGGACGCCCAGTGCCATCCCATTGGCTTCCACGTCTTCCAGGCAAGCTCTTCCTGCTCCGGGGGGCAGGGAGGCTCTCAGAGGGACTGTGTCCCCACGGGTGGCCAGGCATGACGGTGGCCTGGACTTGGTTGTGTGGGCATAGCCGGGTGGCTGGTCCCATGCAAGATCCATGTCTAGTTTCCTGAAGTCTGTAATTCACTGGGGCCCTGGGTCAGCTCAGACAGCCGCCCGTCCACTCCCCCAGTTCAGAGCAGCAGTGTCAGGAGGTCAGTTCTGCTCCCCTGAGCTGTGCCTCCTGCCCAGGAGACCCGAGGGTGTGCCCCACCAGGAGCTGCCCCAAAGCCATGTAGCCCCGCTCTTCCCTGTGCCCCACCCTTCTGGGGCCACTCTTCCAGGGAGAGGGCGTCCAGGAGGGGACCCTAGCACAGGCTCGCCTGGTGGAGCAGGAAAGGGAGGGAGGGGGCCACAAAAGACCGTGTGGGGCCCATGCGGACAGATGCCACCCAGTGCAAGGCTTAGATAATTCTTGGGTCAGAAAGCTGTCATGGGGTGAAGAGGAGCGGGTGTTGAGGCCCAGGCAGGCCTGTACATCTTAAACGCTACCCCAGATCTCCTTCCTGCACCTCAGCTCTGGCTGTGCTGTGCTGAGCAGACCTGTGGTTGGAGGAAGGGAGACGGACACAGTGTCAGGGTCCGAGGTTGCAGGTCCAGATGCCACGGCAATGAAGTGGCTTGCAACCCGCACGTGTGCTCCTCCTGGGGGCTCCACCTCAAGATGGGCTTGATGAGCCAGCGGGTGCCTGAGGAGGGCATGGGCTGGGACAATGGCTGGTGTTGTGGGGGGGCACACATAGCCTGGGCTGTGGATATAGGGCAGGTCTCTGAGAAGCCTTTGGGAGGACAGAGCCACTTTGCTCCCCAAGAGCGGGGGGCTCATTGTGGAGTCTTGCTTGCCCCAGGCTGTCCCCTGGGGCATCTGTGGGGGAGCTTCGATAAAAACTGGAGCTTTGATAAAAGTGCCAATGCCAGGAGCCGGTCAGATGAGTCCTGGGACAGAGCCCTGGGCCGTGGTGATGGTGGTAGTCCCCCAGGCAGGGCTGCACACCTAACAAGGGTTATGGGGCCTTGGTGAGCAGTGGCTGGGCGGGTCTCCCCGCTTGGAAAGGGCAGGTGTGTGATGTGGGAGATCCAGATCCAGGCAGAGTGCCCCTGTCTTGCCTGACCCCGCACAGCCCAGCCTCAGACAGGTATTGAAGGCCCAAACTGAGGAAGGAGAGCCATTCCTGTTGGCCATGGTAGCCCAGTGGACAGGCCTCCCCTGTCTGAGCCCGTGCGTCCCCCAGGTTCCGGTGGACAGGGGGAGCCGCAGTTCACCCGGCCTGCTGCTTCAGGAGCCTGTGCTGAGCTGTGTGCCGCATCGCTATGCCCAGGAAGTGAGCCGGCTCTGCCACCTATCGGCGGGGACCTACAGGATTGTGCCCTCCACCTACCTGCCAGACACAGAAGGGGCCTTCACGGTGACCATTGCCACCAGGATAGACAGGTGGGGCTCTAGGGCTGGGGGGGATTCCTCAGCGTGTGTGTGCCCCTCCCTGTCGTCCCCTCTAGCCCACCCACCCCAGCCCCGACCTGTTCCAGCAGAGCAGCAGCAGGCAGGACATGTCAGTGTGCAGGGGGTGGCAGGAGGCGGTGGCGGCAGGAGGTGAGCGCAGCTGCTCCTCGGGCTGGGGGCCAGCCAGGCTACTGTGTCTTCTATCCCGCAGGCGCTCCATCCACAGCCAGGAGAGGCTGGGGCAGCTCCTCCAGGAGGTAGGTGTGGGGCTGGGGACACGGGCACACTTGTCTCTTGGCAGGAGGGCCGAGGGGCGGGAGCTGCAGTAACAGTTGTGGCAGTGTAGCCCGGTGGACAAGGGGGGCAGGCCCCAGCTGCCATCCAGGTCAGCTGCTGCCCAGCCCTTGCCATCTTTCCTTCTGCAGGCCTCCTTCATGGCAGTTATGAAAACCTAACCAGGTGACACCCCCCTCCCCCGCTGTGTCGGCTCTAGCGACTGGGGTATCCAAGGGGCTCCCTCCCATGATGCCCCCAGCCTTGATGCCGCAGCGGTCAGGCCTGAGCTGGACGACTGCACATGCTCACGGGTCCAGGCGAAGAGCCCATCCTGCGGGGCCCAGGGCCAGAGGTGCAGCAGGTGCTGCAGGGAGGGCAGGAGAAGCCACACACACGGTGTCTCTTCCTCATGGCTCAGGCCGCAGAGCTTGCCGTTGACCCTCCACGGTGTCCCTTCATGGCACCTGCACCTGGCTCTGGAGAGAGGCCTTACAGCAGACAAGAGCAGAATATGACGATCTTGTTGATAACTATTTATGTGCAACCTTTTTAGGAAATAACTTTATAAATAAACATGAGTACTGAGTGGTTTACAGACAAGTCTCGTCTTCTTGCTGCAGAGGAGGGGAAGGCCAGATGCTGTGTCCCCAGGGGGCCCTCCGCCCAGCCACTTGTGTGCTGCCAGTGACCACGGCCTCTGGGACGGGCCTAGCCGGCCTGTGAGGCGGGCATGGCTGATTTGGGGGGCAGACAGCGGTGCTGAGAGGTTTGGAGGGCTGGTAGGGGTGGGCACGTGCCCTGGTACAGGAGTAGGAGGTGGTGGCCTGGGAAAGAGAATTGGCACAGCTTACAGCTCACATCCTCCTCCCTGTTCATGCTGGGCTTACCCCCTTCCCCTGCCCCGTCCCCTGCTGCCTGGCGAGACTCTGAGGAGCTGCCTTTTGTGGAAGGAGGAGGCCCTGCAGGCCCCCAGGCCCCTACCTAGTTGGTTGAAGCAGGCCATGATCTCAGCCAGACCTCTCTCCCTCACCTCCCATCTCTCTGATTTCCCAGCACCGTGGGGTCACCATCACCCGGGGCAGCCAGCTAATGTGCCACCCTTCCCAAGGAGGTTAGGGTGCCGTGGCACAGGGCCTGAGAGAGAAGTGCTGCTCACTGCCCCACCCCACTCCACAGATGGGCAGGATGCCTCCAGAAGGCAGGGGCTAGCCTCTCTGTGGCATAGGGACAGGATTGGAAGTGGCCCTTGCTGTGACGCTGTGACCCATTCTCTGGGGTCAAGTGAGGACAGAGGGCATCCACTGGTGGAAAGGCAGCCTGGAGGAGGCAGCCAGCCCTCAGCTATGCTGGGCTTAGGGACCGGCCCTGGCAGCAGGGTGCCAGCAGAGACAGTGCCTCAGCACGAGTGCCCTCTTGCCCAGCAGCCCCCAATCTGCGCCCCACTCCTTCATGTGGCTTCATCCCCTGATCTTGACCCCCAGGGCATCCTCAGTGGCTGGTTCCCTGCAGTGGCGCCCCCTTCTGGCCCAATGACCTCCAGAAGTAGCTTGCTTTCTCTGGGCTTTGGTGTCTGTGGAAGCTGAGCCTGGGCTCTGACCATGCTCAGTGTGTCCCATGTCCAGGCTCTGGCTCTCTGCTTTGCCCTGGAGTCCTTGGCCTGCAGGATGGGTACCAGCTCAGCTCATCCTGCTGAGAAAGGGAGCAATGAAATGTGGACCCATGCCCCCTCCACCGCACGGTGGGACCTCCCATGCATCAGAAACCTCCAGCCTCCGTCTCTCTTCTCACATCTGGCAATCTGGCGTTGCCCCCCACTCCCAAGCCCCATACAGGATGCACCGGGCCGCGCTGAGGCTGCAGATCACAGAGCTCTATGTTGGTGGGTCCACGGCTGCCTCACCACTTGGTCCTGCTGACCAGTATGGACTGGAGCCCCGCCGTGGCCCTGGCCTGCAGCTCCAGGGACCCCAGCAGCAGTGGCCAGCCATGCCAAGAGTCCAGCAGCCAGGCCCCAGTGGAGTCCCGGTCCTGTGCGCCTGCCCGTGGGGGCTGTGTAGCTGCATCTGGTGGCCCCCGCCAACACAGACGGGCAGGTCTGGGTGTGTGCAGCCGAACAATACCCTTTCAGCCCTCCTGGCAGACTTTGCCCCACACCACCTGTTCAGGCTCCCTTCTCATCACTTCCTGCTTCAGGCAGGAAGCAGGCTGTACCCTCCCCATGGGAGCCGTGTCCTGCCTGGTCCTGGGTCTTACTATCATCAGCCTCGCCTGCCACCCCCCCTCTCGCCCCCAGGCCTGGGTCAGCCTTAGGGGTGGCAGGCATTCTGAGGTGAGTATCAACATGCCACTTCCCTGAGCTAGGTAGTCACAGAGGGGTGCCTGGCTGGGCAGGGCTTCCCGGGTGAGAGGCGGGATGGAGCTGGGTGAGTGGGCCCTGGGCCAGCCAGACTGGGGCAAGGTTCTCAGATGCTCCAGGCCCCTTCCTCTCTGTCTCTCTGTCTCTCTCTCCATTAATCATCATTTCTTTCTTGCTTAGAGTCCCGTGTCTGCGTCATTTGGTCTTCCTAGATTTTTTTTCTCCTCTAATATTTAACAGATAGAACCTAGATTTGCTGCCCTTTGAAATGAATGCAAGAGTCACTTTTTTCCTGGGGACACTTTGGGGCTTGGACCCGAGCACAAAGCCTCAGACATGGCTGTTCTACCCAGGAGATATCCTTCACCGGTTTTGAGGATAAGCTTTAGGGGCTTTAGGGGGCAGGCTGGGCCTTCTGGTCCCCCGGAGTACTCAGCTCTGCAGTTCGGGCCCAACCCCTGCCAGGGCACCTGAGCTGCGGGGCTCTGGCTAGGACCCTCTGGCTAGTCCTCTGATTCCCAGTGGGTGCCAGCTGTGCCAGCACAGCACAGTCTCGCATCTGGTTTGGAAGCCTGCTCGCTCAGGTCCTGGGGAGCACGAGGCATGGAGGGTTAGTCACCAGGCTTGTGCACAGTTGCCTAAAGCACCCGCCCTCCTATCCCCACCCTCCCCAAACACACAGGGCCAGGGCTCAGCCTGTGCCCACCCTCAGCTGCCTGTCCCTTCACAAATCACCCAGGAGAAGAAGCAAATATACGTGGAGACAGCCCTGGCTCGGGCTGGGCTGACTCTGTCAGGTCAATCCTGGTCCCCTGTGTGTTCCTGGGGCCTGGACAAGTATGATGTCAGGGCACTGGGACGTATGTGTGTATGTGTCTGTATCTGATTGATGTGCTCTCATCCCTCATCCGCCAAGCCCCAATGAGAAGACCCATCAGCATCAACACATCTCTCTCTACCCTGCTCCCCCATGCCTTCATTCTGAAGCCCCTCTGCGAGCATGTGTGGGGGGCTATGGATGTGGCCAAGAGGCCTAGCACCCCTGCCCTTGAGGCATGCACGATCCATTCAGGAGGACTGCACACAGGTCATGCAGATAATCCTGGTGGTGAGGGATGGATGACACATGGGGGTGATCTTTGACCAGCCTGGGGCCAGCAGTGGAGGGCTGGGGCTGGCAGAGGAGCTGGGATCCCTCAGGGAATGGAAAGAAGCTCTCTGTGCCTACAGTGTGGGGAGTAGGCTCAGCAAATGTGGCAGGAGCTGAGGCTGGAAAGGTAGGTAAGGGTCTTGAGGTCCACTTAAGGAGCTTGGGTCTTATGTTTTGGGTGGTAGGGAGCCACTGCACAGTTTTAAGCAGGAACTGATTTGTGTATATTTGACATCTTTCTCTCTGGTTGAAGTCTCTCGATAGGGAGGGGACTAAGCAGAAGGCTGTTGCAGACATCAAGGGAGAGATGATGATGTCCTGGATAGATGAGAGGTGGTAGAGGCAGAGAGAAGAGGTCAGTGTTGAGGTATAGTTAGGAGGCAAAAGCAGTAGAAATGATGCTTGATGTGTCATTAATTTTTTTTTTAAGATTTTATTTATTTATTTATTTATTTGACAGAGATCACAAGTAGGCAGAGAGGCAGGCAGAGAGAGAGAGAGGAGGAAGCAGGCTCCCTGCTGAGCAGAGAGCCTGATGCGGTACTCGATCCCAGGACCCTGAGATCATGACCTGAGCCGAAGGCAGTAGCTTAACCCACTGAGCCACCCAGGCGCCCCTGATGTGTCATTAATTAGATCGATCACATAGATCTACAGGAGGAGAACTGATCCCTTCCAATCCATGAACATGGTATACCACTCCATTTTTTGAGGTCTTCTTCAACTTCTCCCAGCAATATTTTGTAGCTTTGAGCATATACATTTTACACTTATTTTATTTATTTTTTTTTTGACAGAGAGATCACAAATAGGCAGAGAGGCAGGCAGAGAGAGAGGGAAGCAGGCTCCCCGCTGAGCAGAGAGCCTGACTCGGGGCTTGATCCCAGGACCCCAAGATCATGACCTGAGCTGAAGGCAAGAGACTTTAAACCACTGAGCCACCCAGGTGCCCCTTACACTTTTTCTTAACTACTTTGTTTTTTTGACACTTCCAAAAGATACTGTATTTTGGGTTTCACTTTTCCAGTTGGTTGCTGCTAGTATATAGGAATACATTTTTGTATGTTAATTTTGTGTCCTATAACTTTGCTAATTCACTTATTCATAGTTTTGGTGTTGGATTGTTTTGGTTTTTAGGTTTTAGGGCTTTTTTTTTTTGTAAATTCCTTAGGAATTTCTACATACACAATTATGTCATATGTGAAAACAGAAAGTTCTGCTGCTTTCTTATCTGAATGCATTTTTTCTTGCCTTATTTCTGCTGGTTAAGACCTCTAATACCATTTTGAATAAAAGTGGCAAGAGTCCCTTTCCTTGTTTCTGATCACAGTGGGAAGGCATTCAGTCTTTTACCATTAGGTGTGATTTTTTTTTTTCTGTAGATGCCCTTTGTTAGACCACTGGCAAGTTGTCAGACAATTTCCTTCTATTCCTAGTTTGCTGAGAGTTTCTATCATAAATAGATGTTGAATTTTATCAAATGATTTTTTTGCATCTATTGAGAGGATTATATAAATATTTTATTACTTGATTGATTAATTAATGTCAATTATATTGGATGACATTGAAATGTTAAACCTTGACATTCCTGGGATACTTGTTTGTGATGTATTATTTATTTTTTATATTGCTGGATTCTATTGGTTAATATTTTATTAAGGATTTTTTGTATCCATGTTCATGCATGATCTGATCTTTATTCTTCCTTTCTTGTAATGTCTTTGTCCAGTTTTGGAATGAGGGTAAAGCTTGCCTTTGAAAATTAGTTGATAAGTGTTCTTTTTCTTTATTTTCTGAAAGTATTTGGATTGATATTATTTTATTCTTAAATATTTGATAGAATTCACCAGTGACAACATCTGGGTCATGAGTTTTCTTTGTGGAAAGGTTTTACATTATGAATTCAACAACTTTAATAGATATAGACTACAAAAATAGATAAAGACTATTGACATTTTATATTTCTTGTATAAATTCTGGCAAGTTGTGACTTTTAAGAAATTTGTGCATTTCAACTGAGTTGTCAAATATATTTGCATGAAGTTACTAATAATGTTAATTGTTCTTTTAATGTCTCTATGATCTTGATGCCTTCTCTCTCATTTCTGATATTAGTAATTTGTGGGGTGTTTTTTACCTTGGTCAGTCTAGCCAGAGGCTTATCAGTGTAACTAATCTTTTCCCAAAAAAACCCCAACTTTCATTTTATTGGTTTTATATAGGTTATTTTTGTACTATATTAAATTTCTACTTTCTCTTATTTTCTTTCTTCTACTTATTTGGGTTTAATTTGTTGTTGTATTTCTCCTAGGCTCCCAAAGTGGAATCTTAGATCAATGGCTTTACACAATTTTCTCTTCTAAAACAAGCACTCAAAGCTACAAATTTTCCTCAAAACACTACATTCATTAGCTTTATCTTGCAAATATTGATAAGTTGTGTTTTCATTATCATTTAGTTCAAAATAATTCTTAGTTTTCCTTTGATTACTTATTTGACCTTTGAGTTAGTTATAATTATGTGTTTAAGTTCCAAATATTTGGGAACTGTTTAGATATCTTATGTATCTTTTTGTTATTTATTTCTAATTTAGTTGTGTTTTATTTAGAGAATATACTCTATATGATTTAATTCCTTTTAATTGTATTGAGACTTTTTTGTGGCCTAGCATATGGCCTATTTTGGAGAATGTTCACATGTGCACTTGAAAAGAATATATAATCTGCTGTTGTTGGGCACACCATTCTCTAAGTACCAGCTTGGATAAGCTGACAAATGTTGTTCAAGTCAGCTATACCCTTATCAGTTTTCTCTCAGTTACTGAGAGATAGGTCAAAATAACCCAACATTGTTGTAGATTTCTCTCTTTATTTGCTAGTTCTATTAATTTACATCACATATTTTGACTCTCTTATTAGGTAACACACATTCAGAACTATTAGACATGCTTGACAAGTTGATCCTTTTATCGAAGAATTGTCCCTTTTTATCCCTGGTAATATTCCCTGTATTGAAGTTAACTTTGATATTAATTTACCCATTCCAACTTTCTTGAAATTAGTGTTTGCATTTTCTATCTTTCTCCATTCTTTCATTTTGTTTACTTTTAACCTACCTTTATGTTTAAAGTATGTGTCAGTTAGATACATTATCACTTTTTGCTTTTTTTTAAAGATCTGATTTATTTCTTTGACAGAGAGAGAGAGCACAAGCAGGGGGAGAAGCAGGCTGGAGAGGGAGAAGCAGGCTCCCTGCTGAGCAGGGAGCCCCATGCAGGGCTTGATCCCAGGACCCTGGGATCATGACCTGAGCTGAAGGCTTAACCCACTGAGCCCCCCAGGTGCCCCCACTTTTTGCCTTTTTAACCCAGTTTGAAAATCTTTGCCTTTTAATTGGAGCATTAGACCAATTACATTTAATGGAAATGTTGATATGTTTGGGTTAAATCTACCATCTCACATTTGTCTTCTATTTATTGATCTCCTCTTTTCTTTGTATCTTTTTTCTCCCTCTTTTGGACTGAATGTCTTGTTTCATATTCCATTTATCTCCTCTCTTGGCTTATTTATTATAACTCTTTTTTCAGTGGTTGCTACTGGGTTTACAGTATGCATATGTAACTTACTGATGATTGACTGGATGTAGAAAGGCAGTGGCTCCGGAGCTAGATGTGGGGGGTGGAGAGGTGCTGTGAGAGGGTATCGGGATCTGGGCAAGATGCAGGGGCTCCCAAAGATCATTGGAGATTCTACTCTTTAATTTGTGAGTGTGTACCTGGCTGGACACTTGGGTCTAATGCTTTATTAAAACACTTCAAAATGAAGAACTCTGCCCCATGCTGCTGGAAGTCAAGTACAACAATGCCTGTTAGGTGCCTGCAGTGTCAGTGGACTGACCATGGTGAGACCCAGCCCTCAGGGCCCAGGCACTACAGGGCGTGTGAGGAGCTAGAGTCTGCATGAGGACCACCTTTAGGACAGCCTGCGACCTGAGTCATTGCACGCTCAGCAAGCAGGGCCCCCCGAGGAGGTATGGCCTCTCACTCAGACCTTGCCTCTGGCTACCAGACAGTGTAGCTGCTGCAACCCTGTAGTGTGACTGCCCCACCCTGATGGCAGCTTCACTCCCACTGACTAGAGAAGGAGGCTGACCGGAGCAGCCCAGGGCCTGGCAGGGGTGTGCTCAGCAAGTATGTGCTGGAGGAAATCCAAGTGGACAGGCAGGCATGGTTGGAGCTGGGTAGGGAGCAGTGGGTGGGTGTGCAAGAGGGCAGTTGGGGAGGTGAGAGCCAAGGTGGGGTGCTCCAGGTGAGGGGGAGCGGGTGAGAGAGCGTGGACCAAAAAAACTGTGCGTGAGTGTGTGTGCGTGTGTGTGTGTGTGTGTGTGAGAGGGAGGAAAATGAACAAACCTTTAGAATCTTTAGAAGAAAGGGGGTTTTATTTGAGCCCAGGTTAGGACAGCTGCCAGGAAATGTGTCTGCATAGGGAAGAAAGGGCTCTGGAGAATGAAGTTTTACCAGGCTGTACTTTTTGCATCTTGTAAAAGATCGGAAGACTATAGATGAGCACACCGGTGTCAAGGAGTGCAGGGATAGGGGCATTGGTTGGCGTCTCAAAGACAAAATGATTTTCCTTCAGGCTGTTTGTGTACAAAGCACGTGTTCAATCCAGGCACGATGGGTCACAGATCAGCTTTTTGGTTTGAACCAAACCCTGATTTCTAAGTCTAAAAAGAAATCTGATATGGTTTCGCGTGTATATCGGGCCTTTAGGGAGTTTTTCTCTGATCACAACGCAAACAAGATTCTGGAAAAAGGACTTTGAACTCCAGAGTTTTTAAGTGAGCAAATCAAGTAAAAACTCAAGCTTTGCTTTGTTGACCCCTTAAGGCCTGGCTCTAACCCTACCCTAAGGCAGCCCAACCCAAGTCCGCCCAAGCCCTGCCCGCTCACTCTAGCCAAAGACCCAACCCCAACCGCAGCGGCCCACCCTTTCTTCCCGTTCCCATCACCCTCACCCCCACACTGCCGCCTCTGTGGCCCTCCTGCCCTCCGGGGCCGCCGGTGTCTGAGGGTCAGCTCCAGCCCCTCACCGCCGCTGCTCCTCCCCTGGCCTCGGTCATGGCTGCGGGCTGCATCGAAAGCTTCGCTCTGGGGAAGATCCCGGTGCTCTCCTCTGAGCACCCCTCTCGGCCTGAAGCCCCTCCCTGCCCCCCTGGGCCTTCGTTTCCCACTCGATGCCCTGCAGGCTTGGAGCCGGTGAGGTGGACCCTGCTGCCCCGGGGCTGACGGAGGCAGCCCAGCCTCCTGCTTCTGAGGAGGACTCAGCCCTGCAGGCAGCTCTCCAGGCAAAGCAGATGCAGCGAGAGCGGAGTCCAAGGGAATGGGATTCATCCGCGGTGCTGGGCGGTTCCCAGCCGGTGCCCTCCTGGGCTTGAGCCCCGCGGGGGGCTGTACTGGCCTCCTGTCCACCCGAGGGCCCCTCCCACAAGCACGGAGAAGTGTGTGCGCCCGGCGTCCTCCTGTGCAGGGGCACAGCATGTATATGTGTTGCGACAACCTCAAAACAGAACACAGGGGCGCCTGGGTGGCTCAGTTGGTTGGACGACTGCCTCCGGCTCAGGGCGTGATCCTGGATTCCCGGGATCGAGTCCCACATCAGGCTCCCAGCTCCATGGGGAGTCTGCTTCGCTCTCTGACCTTCTCCTCGCTCATTCTCTCTCTCACTGTCTCTCTCTCTCAAATAAATAAATAAAATCTTTAAAAAAAAAAAAAAAAAACAGAACACAGTCACCTTATCAGCAAAGGCGGTTCTTCTTCAGACAAGCAAGGAAGGAGAGAAAGGCTTTTTTTGTGAGGGGGTCGGGAGGGGTTGAAGTATACTGGCTTCTCATTGGCTGAGCCATGACTGCCTTTCATTGGCTGGGCTGTGAATGTCTCTCATTGGCGGGGCCATGAATGTCTCTCATTGCGGGGGACCGTGATTGTCTCTCATTGGCTGGGCAGTGACTGTCTCTCATTGGCAGGGCTGTTGCCAGGGCCAGAAGGAAATCTTTCTTCCTGCTGGTGAGGTAGTAAAGTAGTATCCATCCACCTACAACTTGGTCCCTTTAGTGGGGTCTGCAAATGGCCATGAGTGGGGGGCCTGGAGAGGTTCTCCTGCAGCTCCCAACTCCATTCTAAAAGAGTTTTCCTTTATTCAGTTCCACAGTGTATATGTATATGTAACTGTATATGTTTGTCTATGTGTTTGTATGTGCATGTGTGTTTATATGTGTGCCGTGGGTGTGTGCATGTACAGAGGATTGTATACATGTGTATGTGCATGTACACATATGGCTTTGCACACGTGTAAGTGTGTGTGTGTGTGTGTGTGTGTGTGTGTGTGTGCCCCATGCAGACTGCCATCCCTCTGGGGTGGCCCTCTGCCTCCCTCTGTGTGTCAGGAGTCCTCTCCTGGACATGCATCTTCTGGTCCGTGGTTTCTCCTACCGTCTGACCCTCCTGCCTGTGTTTGGCAGGGATTTCTCATCATTTTAGGACCACTGAGAAGACTCCCTTTTACACTACCATGGAGTTGAAAGAAAAGTCACAGAGATCCTTTCCTTGCTTCTTAAGGACTTGTAGTGGGTATTTGGCCATCCTTTTCTTAAACTTTTTATTGTGGGAATTTTCAAACAGATACAAATAAAATAATAATGAACTCCATGCGCCCTCACCCCCAACTCCAGCAATGACCAAATCATGACTGGTCCTATTTCACCTGACCTCCATCTACTAACTTAGAATATTTTGACAAATGTCAGACATCATATCATGTCATCTACAAGAATTTCAGTGTAATAAAAGATAAGGATTGAAAAAACATGCGCAGAACAGCATTGCCACCCCTGAGCCAGAATGAACACAACTTTAGTTTTATCAGACATGCAGTCAGTCTTCACCTCTCCCCCGTGGTCATATACACCTTTAAAAATAATTTTCTTAGATCGGGACCTGAGAAGTCCATGTAGAGGCCCAAACCCTGTGTGTGCTCTCCACCACCTGCTCACAGCAGTCACAGAGCTGTGGCCCTCAGTCCTCACAGGAGCAGCACCCCCAACCCAGCCCTGCGGTCTGTGTACCCCATAGCTTCTGAGTGGGCCTGGGGTGAGGGCTCAGGTCCTGGCTGATGGGCTCCGCTCCTCGAACACCTGCATTTGTAGGCACGCACTGTGGTCAGACCTGCTTCCCAGGGTCCTTGGCTGAGGCTCTTTTTCCAACTCCGACTCAGTGCTTTTCACTCCCAGCCTTGCCCCACTGACCCTGGCCCCCCCGCACCATACACAGGTGGGAGCTTTATATTCAGGGCTCCTCAGGAGTGAGATGGTACTCCTGCCCGTCTACAGGGCGTCTGACTCTTGCCTTGTGTAACCATGGGGCAAAATGGAACACTGAGCAACCGCTGCCTTTCTTCCGTCTCTGAACTTTGCTATG
Organism: Neogale vison; assembly: GCF_020171115.1. Taxonomy (NCBI): domain Eukaryota; kingdom Metazoa; phylum Chordata; class Mammalia; order Carnivora; family Mustelidae; genus Neogale; species Neogale vison. The sequence continues at coordinate 46,775,725 of NC_058093.1, forward strand.
ACACTAGATTGTGACTTGCCATTTGGCCCAACACCCTAAGTGTCCGTGGACGCCGGCCGCTTAACAGGATGTACTTAAGGTCCCTTCCCTCCACTAACTGACATGCGGTCAAGTCTCTGGCTCTCCTTTTTTTTTTTTTTTTTTTTTTTTTTAAGATTTTATCTATTTATTTGACAGAGAGATCAAAAGTAGGCAGAGAGGCAGGGAGAGATAGAGGGGGAAGCAGACTCCCTGCCAAGCAGAGACCCCGATTCAGGGCTCAATCCCAGGACTCTGAGATCATGACCTTAGCCGAAGGCAGAGGCTTGACCCACTGAGCCACCCAGGCGCCCCATGGTCGAGTCTCTAAGGTGAGAGATTTCTCAGTCATCTCTTTCTCTCCCCTTGTGACTCTTGTTTTTGATGCCTGGCCCTGCACAGTGGCCCACAGACCGGAGTCTGCTGCTTGCACCCCTGGAATGTCATGGGTCCTGTTCTGTGCCTTCTCTGCTCTTGCCCCTGGGATCTAGCTCCAGGGGTTTAATCAAGTTCAAGTGGGGTTTTTTTGTTTTTGTTTTTGTTTTTGTGGCCAGCCTCTTCAGGAATGGACTGGTTGTCTGTTTGTTAAGTATAATTACAAATTCATGGATTTAAGCACTTTTTTGTGTCCCCATTCATGGAAATGCTTCTACTTTTTGCCATGCAAAGCATCTTGTCTTTGGCCAGTGGGAGCGAACTTGAGTTACCTCCTGAATCCTTTAGACTTTGGCCAAGAGTCTGGATCTGCTTTGTTCTCTAGGATGAACAACTATCCCAGGAGTTCTATACATTTCCTAAGCCAGACCTGCAAGCATCCACTGCCTTCAGGAGCTCCTCTTTCTCTTCAAGAGAAGTGGTATCTAGAGACCAAAATCTGGGTGCCTGGGTGCTGGTTTTTAGGTCTTGTCAGTCAGAACTTAGTCAGAACTTAGTCTGAACTAAGATACTAACTTTCCTTTCCAAGAAATGACACAGTACAAGTACCTACTGATACTATGCACCCAGATTCCGATCTGCATGCTTCTCCCTGGAACTTTTTGAAAATACATCTGTATCTCATTTATCCCACACAGAAACTTCAACAATGCCCAGAGTCAGTATTCATTTACACTTATTCACAACACAATAATCCCCAAATCACAATACCAACATTACTATCAACAGTGTGATTACTGAAAACAGTTTAAGATGCTTTTATGTATTTTAAAAAACATCCTTGCATTATGCACATGTACAGACGAAACTGGGTTTTAACATTATTTGGAAAATGATTACGGAAAATGAAGTGTTTTTGACATCCTTTTCGTAGTCGGGCTATACAGGTTACAGTCAAATACTGGATTTTTAAATCACTTGGAAGAGTTTGCTAGGACTGTGCTGTCAGGTGATAATGCAAGTTTATTGGTTTTATCTTGCTTTCAAGTTTAAAAATTTCCTTTGGGGCACCTCGAGGGCTCAGGGGGTTAAGCCTCTGCCTTCAGCTCAGGTCATGATCCCGGGGTCCTGGGATTTAGCCCCACATTGGGCACTCTGTTCACCAGGGAGTCTGCTTCTCCCCCAACCTCTCCCCACTCACGATTTCTCTCCCTCCCTCTCAAATAAATAAAATCTAAAATAAATAAATAAATAAAATTTCCTTTAAAAATGTAATTCAATTTAATTTAGTAATTACATAAATATTTATGTAGCTCTAAAGCCAAAGCCACAAACCAAGGGATATTCCTGTATATAGAAGTCTAGTTTCTATCCAGTCTCCCTTCACCTCCTTTCTGCCTGTTCCCTATAGGTAATAATTTAATTTAAAACAAATTTAATGGCTTATCCTTCCATTTGTAAAGACAAGCTGCTGGCATGCTGTAAATCAATAAAGACACATCAGTGCTTTTTCTCACTTAGCAATCTATCCTGGAGAAAACCATTTAGTAACATATAGAATATTTCTTTTTCCTTTTTACAATCCCCTGGTGCCCCGCGGTGTAAACAATAAGCACTTCATGCATGCAGGGCCCTTTGACGTCTGAGTGACTTTCAGGCTGTGCTACCCTACCGCACGGCAAGAAATAGCCTCTCCAGTCTCCTCTTCCTCACTGGGCTGGTCTGTGAGTGGGACAGATTCCTGGAACCAGGATGATTGGGTCAACAGGCAAGGCATCTCTAAGTTTGTGTGATTTCTAGGTTCCCTCCGATGGGGTTCATATCACGTTAAATCCCAACAGATGACATCCAAGGCTATCTCCCCCAGAGATGGCTGTCAGACGCCAGGATATAGCCTCATCTGACAGGGACAAATTGTGCTGCAGGACACTTTTAATTTCTATTTCTCATTTCATGAATATGCTGAGCATTGTTTCAGATCTCCAATGAACCCTCTCTAGCTCATGGTTCCTCTTCTGTGAATCTGTTCCTCTCTGCTCTCCGTTGGTGTCCTGCCCAACTTCCAGAGGAAGTGGTCCTTCGGAGCGGTAGGGAGAATGACATGGACGAACAGGAAGTGCTCAGCAGTGTTGGTCTGGGGAAGCTGAAGACCCCTGTCTGGGCATCTCTGCGGGTACTGGAAAATTAAGCCTCTCCTTGGACCCCGCACCCACAGACTGGCTCAGAGAAGCCCAGGCAGGAGGCCGGCTGCCCTGGGAGGTGGGCGGTGGGACCCCTCCTGAAGACATATGCCCTTTCTGGGGAGATTGCCCTTCTCGGGCTCCCTCCATGTCAGCTGTGGACATTCACGGTGATTTCCAGGTGGAGTGAGCTTGTGCTCTCCACCCGTCACACTCTCAGCCTGGACCCAGCCCTGCAAGTCTCGGCAGGCAGGTGCTTGAGCTGGGAGGACCACCTGGAAGAGGAGGCTTCCTGGGGAGGGTGGGCACAGTGAGTGGGGACAGCTCCCGGGCAGGCTCTGGGCTCTGTAAGGGTCTGCCCCTCCCAGAGGAACTTGCTTGTGGACCCTGAATGTAAGGGTGGGGCAGACTGCGTGGAGACATCCAATCAGTAAGCCGTATGTATATCCACTGGGAAGGTTGAAATTCAATTGGCCACCTGTGTAGGGGCGGGACTCAACCACCCCCATAAAGGTTGCTCTGCCAGGCTGCCAAGGGGAGCTCCTGCAGGAGGGCCTGGGGCTCCTGCAGGAGAGCAGCGGCTGCTACAGGAGGGATGAAGTCCGCGGAGAGCGGTAAAGTCGGCGGAGAGCGGTGAAGTGGAGCGGAGAGCGGTGAAGTCGGCGGAGAGTGGTGGAAGTCGGCGGAGAGCGGTGAAGTCGGCGGAGAGCGGTGAAGCGGTGCGGAGAGTGGTGGAAGTCGGCGGAGAGCGGTGGAAGTCGGCGGAGAGCAGGGGAGTCAATGGTGAATAGAAGAGCTGTAACAGCTCTTGTAAGAGCTACAACCATGTTTGCAGTCTCCAGTCTCCCCCGGGCCCCAAGCCGCCGCCTGCAGCCTCGAGCCGCCTGCAGCTTCCAGCTTCCGGCGGTCTAGCCTCCGGCGGCGGCCCCGAGCGCCGCCGCCTGCAGCCTCCGGCGGCGGCCCCGAGCGCCGCCGCCTGCAGCCTCCGGCGGCGGCCCCGAGCGCCGCCGCCTGCACCCTCCGGCGGCGGCCCCGAGCGCCGCCGCCTGCAGCCTCCGGCGGCGGCCCCGAGCGCCGCCGCCTGCACCCTCCGGCGGCGGCCCCGAGCGCCGCCGCCTGCAGCCTCCGGCGGCGGCCCCGAGCGCCGTCGCCTGCAGCCTCCGGCGGCGGCCCCGAGCCATTGCCTGCAGCTTCCAGCCTCCGGCCCCGAGCGCCGCCGCCTGCAGCTTCCAGCCTCCGGCCCCGAGCGCCGCCGCCTGCAGCTTCCAGCCTCCGGCCCCGAGCCATCGCCTGCAGCTTCCAGCCTCCGGGGGCCCAGCGGTCCTGAGACATCTGCGGTCCAGTTGTCAGCGTTCCCTCGACGCCTGCGGTCCTGAGACATCTGCGGTCCAGTTGTCAGCGTTCCCTCGACGCCTGCGGTCCTGAGACATCTGCGGTCCCTCGACGCCTGCGGTCCTGAGACATCTGCGGTCCCTCGACGCCTGCGGTCCTGAGACATCTGCGGTCCAGTTGTCAGCGGTCCCTCGACGCCTGCGGTCCTGAGACATCTGCGGTCCAGTTGCCAGCGGTCCCTCGACGCCTGCGGTCCTGAGACATCTGCGGTCCAGTTGTCAGCGGTCCCTCGACGCCTGCGGTCCTGAGACCTCTGCGGTCCAGTTGCCAGCGGTCCCTCGACGCCTGCGGTCCTGAGACATCTGCGGTCCAGTTGTCAGCGGTCCCTCGACGCCTGCGGTCCTGATGCCTACAGACCCTAGAGGCCAGCAGTCGGTCCTGACACCTGCAGCCCCTAGATGCCAGCAGTCTGGAGGCATAAGCAGCCCTGAGATGCCAACGGCCCCTAGACACCAGCAGCCTCCCTGCAAAATGCCTCGCCACCCCGAACCACAAGTGGCCTTGTCCGCAGTGGTGGCTTCCTCCGGGTGGAAGCCTGGTCAGAGTAGCATCGTGGGGAGCAGAGTCTGTGTCATCTGGGTTGTCCTCCTTGTCATTGTTGCTTCTTCGTCATTGGGAGTGGCCTCATCCAGGAAATGGTCTTGTCCAGAACAGCCTCTTCTTGGGAGCGGCCTTGTCCGGGGAGAAACTTCATTGAGCAGTGGCCTTGTCTTGGGAGTGGCCTCTTCTTGGGAACGGCTCCAATCATGGAGCGGCCTCATCTGTGGAGCAGCAACGTCATCTAGAGCAGCCTCGTCCAGAGTGGCCTTCTTGGAAGTGACCTTGTTGGGTTCATCGTCACCGCCTTTTCGTAAGAGGTAGCTCTGACCGGTAGTTTGATTCCTGATGCTTGGCGCGAAATAAAGTTTTGCTTGACCTTCGCTTTGTATCAGTCTCGTTCCTTTGATCACGGACCCTAACATTGGCTCCAGGACCACCGTGTCTGCCTCCCCGCTATGGAGGTAGGGTGGTGCTGGAAAGCAGCATCCCCAGGCATGAGAGCAGGCAGGGGACCTGGCATGGGGCCAGTGGCCAGCCTTGCAGCCACAGAGCGCCTTCAGCAGAAAAAGAGGAAGGAGGTCTGTGAGAGTAAGGGAGCGAGTTCAGGGGGTCAGCAACAGTGTGAAAAGCAGCTGGAGCAGCACCACCCCACCCCACCACCCCTATCTGGCAGGGTCCCGGGGGCTCCGAGCAGCAGCAGAGGCCAGAGGACAGCCCCTTGAGGAGCCAGCCCCGAGGAGGGCAGCAGCAGCTGTGCAGGGGTGAGTGAGCCATCCCAGGGCAGCTGGGGGCCCTGGGGTCAGCCATGGGGCCAGCACCTGCTGCCGTCTCCCCAGAGCAGCAGTCTCCCCTGCTGGATGTGGATATGGGGCATGGGGTGTGCCAGGTGGGGGACACTTCTGTCACCTGCAGGTGTCTAGATGCCCCGAGGCATCTTCCAGCTAGGGGGAAAGGCGCAGCTGAGCACAAGCAGAGGGGGTGGACAGCTGCCGGAGCCTAGTCCCAAGTGTCTGAGGGCAGAGGCTGTGGGAAGCTGCGCCCTGCTGCTGGTGAAGGGGATGGGGTAGATGCAAGGAAGGACAGGGAAGGGCAATGCCCAGGGTGCTCCCATGCTCAGCCTGTGTGAGTCTGCTAGGCTGTGGCATTGGGAGTGGGAGGGACAGGATAGCAACCCCCCATCGGCCCCTCAGATCCCCTTGTTCCCATGCCAGCCACCGCTGTGATGTGACAAAGGATGCCAGCTGTGGGAGCAGGAGCAACTCAGCCAAAGTTGCAAGAGCTCAGGACCTCAGGCTGCCTCAGGACCTGGGAACCCCTCAGGATCTCAGGACCCTTCAGGACTCCAGGACCTCCTCAGGACCTGGGGACCCCTCAGGACCTCCTCATGACCTCCTCAAGACCCCCTCAGGACCCCAGGACCACCTCAGGGCTCCTCAGTACCCCCTGGGAAACCTTAGGACCTTAGAACCCTCTCAGGACTGCTCAGGATGCCCTCATATCCCCAAGTTGCCCAGTGTCCCTTGTCCTATGGTGGCTTCTCCCTTCTGGCAAAGCCCCCCTCCGCCACCTTGCTTGGGCCAATCTCCATCTGGAAAGGACTGTGGATGTGCTGTCTGGGTGCCTGGCTTGACCAGACCCTCTGACTGGCGCTGTGGGGTCCCAGGCGGCCCAGCAGTGCCCTCCTGGATGCAGGGTGAAGAGGGAACAAGGGGCTCCAGGGGGAAGATTTCCGAGGGGGTGCTGAAAGGAAGCGCAGAGAGCAAGATCAGGAGCACTGGATGATCAGAGCCAGGGCTGCCCACCCCAGGACTCCAGGGCTCCAGAGCGCCGTCCTAGACCCGTGGCCTCTGTGTGGAGCCCTGGCGTGTGCGACTCTCAGGTCACAGATAGCATGAGAGGTCTAGAGGCCAAGGAGTGTCAGAGCTGAGTGTCAGACCACAAGGCTCTTCCTGCCACCACAGATGTGCGTGCCAGCTTCAGTAGCCCCCTCAGAGGCTGTTGCCCACAGGCCTGGGCTTGGGGCTTTGGCTGGAGGCTGGAGGCTGGGGGCAACTTATCATTGGCCTTTCATGCACCCCAGTCATTTCCTGGGGTACAGGGTAGATGCCAGAAGGGAGAGGCCTGGGGGGCAATGTAGCCAGGAAGTTGTGACTGTCCTCTCCCTCTGGGGAGCTGAGCTGGGTCTGAATGCTAAGGGAAGACCACAGGGCCAGGGGACACTGGAGAGAAGAAGCCCTCCTAATGGGGGGCAGTGCCGGGGGGGTGACTTAGGGACAGGCCAGCAGCAGTTCCATTCTGGGGAGGAGTTTCGGAGTGTTTCCTGTGCGTGAGAGGGACACTAGTCTGCCAAGAGTGAGGAGGAGCTCTCGTGGCAAGAGGATGTTGGATGGGGGTGGAGGGTCTGTGAGGAAGAGCAGGAGGGGGTGGCCAGGGCCCCCCTGCTGAGGAGGGGAGGGGCACTCGGGAGATGGATGGCAGGTAGGACTGACCCCACCCATGACCCCTCCCACCCCATGGTGTCCCCAGCACCCCTTCCCCATAGGTTTCCCCATCCCCTTTTTCCCCCTGTGGCATCCTCATCTGGCCAGTCTGGTGGGAGGGGAAGAGGTTTCCCAGACCAGGTTTCTGGGAAGAGAAGAACAGAAAGTGTCCATGTTAGGGAGATGACAGAAGCTTGGGTCCTCTCTCTGCTCAGCTCCGCAGATAGTCTAGACTTGTGGCTGAGTTCAGGTTCCAGAGGCCTCAGTTTCCAGACACCAGGTGCCTAGGTCAGGACTGGGGCCAGGGTGCGGCAAGGGCGGCCCTGGCCTCAGGCCGAACATCTCAGAGGCTGCCAGCACCCAGTCATGGGGACTGACTGGGCTTTGATGCTATGTTTGACTACACGGAATCAAGGGCACCAACCCTCCATGAACATGAACATGAATTGGCCCTGTGCTAAGGGCGGGCGGAGGGACTGGCATTCTTTTGCTTCAGGCTCCAATGTAGCAGGGAGGGGAGGTCTTGAAAGACCAGCCTCTACCCAGCCACCAGTCCGGCTCCGAAGGTGGCCTGTCCAGCATTGGGGAGCTCCACCACGCTTCCCCTCCACCCGAAGAAAGGGTCATGTCTCGGAGCAGGCGGCTGGCCACCTCCCCTGCCTGCTGTGGGCTTCAGGCTGTGGGAGAGAAGCTGCCTCCCTTCCTCCTCCTCCTCCAGGCTAGCGTGCTCCTTCCCTGCCCCATGGGCACCCTTCCACCTTTCAGAAAGCCCTTCCATCTCCACCTCCTCCACCATTCACGCCCAGCTCAAGTGCCGCCTCCTCCAAGAAGCCTCCTGTCCTAGTCTGCCTTCTGTGAACCCCCAGGAATAGTGAGCTGATGGGAGTGCATGCCCCACTCTGCATGAGGGCACACCTACATGGATGGCCTGCGTCCCCCTGCCACGTCCCCTGCGGCGCCCAGGCGGGGGCCCCAAGGGTGGGCACAAAGGGGGAGCAGTGATGTCAGAGCAGATGCACCTTTTATCTTGGGGAGTTGACCCTCGGTGGGTCAAGGCTGCACTGCCCAGTGTCCTTAGGGCCCTTTGCTCTCTTCCTTGGCCTTTGATTCCTCATTTGACCCAGGTGGGCGGGGGCATCATTCTCAGCAGGCCAGGGGAGTGAGGGGAGCTTGGGGAGGGCAGGAGTGCCCAGAGGCTGCAGCGTTTCCTGGGCCCGCCCCTGGGCCGCAGCCGGGAGCTCTGTGCAGTGACTCAGCAGCCACGTTCACTTCCCTAGAAGGCCTAGCTGCACACGGCAAGGATGCGCATTTTGTCATCAGCGGAGTAGCCCCAAGTGTCCAGAGGGGTGGAGGACCAGGAGGAAGGGGGAGCACGTGGGCTCTGCAGGTGCGAAGCAGGGGAGGGACCTGGGAGTCCTACAGGTGGTGGCCGGATGGGAGGGCAGACTGGGGGAGGCTCCCAGGGGCTCCGGGCGGGGGGAGGGGGGGCTTGCAAGTCCTGCTCTGCCAGGCCTGTGTTGGTGGTTCAAGGCTGCCACCAGCAAGAGAATGGACCTGGGCTGCAATCTGGAGCCAGCCCTGTGTTCCCAAGCCTTGTGAACCCCGGGGGTGCAGGGGGTCTCTGCCCCTGGGAGGGAGCCCGCCTCACAGTCCACACGGATGCCCCAGCCCACCCCGTGCTCCCCTCCAGGCCACAACCAACTGGTCAGCACGCTTCAGGGGGCCTTCCTTTGTGCCCTGTGCTGAGGCATTGATGTGGCTGAGAGCGGAGGTCCCTGCCACGAGCTAGAACAAGTACACAGCCTGCTACTTTAATCCATGAGAAATTCTTTCTAGAAAACCAGACCCAGTGGGGTGCTCAAAATGGCTGGGGATGCCAGAGATGGACAGAGAGGCAGGGAGAGAGGGAGGAGCCATGCTGGGACCCTGGTCAGGCTGGGCCTGGAAGGATGGGTCTGGGGCCACTGTGGTGGGGGAGGGTGGAGACAAGACCCCTCTTCAGGAGCCTCTGGGCAGAGAGTTCTGGTGGCAGGGTCTGGGGGGGCGCCGCCCAGCCCCTCCCTCCTCTGCGTCTCAGTTCCTACCTCTGGGAATGGGAGCATTCCCTTGTCCCTCACAGCTGTGCCAGGAAAGATGCTGGGGTCGACTGCAGGGCCCACACGGAGGCCCACAGGTGCCTGGGGCTAAGTGAGGGCAGGGCCAGAAGGCCTGGTCTGGAGATCTGGCTTCTGAAGAGATGGGCTTGAGGGGGGACACCCGGGGGAGGGGAGGGAGGAGCAGAGCGGCAGGAAGTCCCCTGTCCAGGGGCGTGGGGGGCGGGTCGTGCAAGGAGAGGGGGGTGGTGCACAGGTGGCCCTCCTGCTGGGATGCTGGCCATGGAGGTAGGGAATACCACCCTGCAGCCCCTGGGGACCCAACCCTGGGCCAACTGCTTACTTTGTGGAGCTGCGGGCAGGGAGGACTGGCTGGCCTTGCTCTCCTGGCTGTTTCCAGGACGCTCCCTCTTACCCAACATGCTGGTTCTCTGTCTAGGAAGGCGGTGCTGGCTCCCACTTCCTTTTCCAGAAACTACCCTAGGCAGCCCAAAATTCCTACCTCGTTTGAGACTCTGAAACCCACTTTATGGGCTGTGACCAGGATCTGAGAAACCAGAAGAGAAAGTGTCTGAGGGCCGTATTCCTGCTATAGGGGTCTGTCTGGCCACACATCCATCTCACTCACACACAACTAGCTGGATCCTAGAAGATTTCCTGTGTGCAGTCCCAGCTCCAGAAGCCCCTACAGCGCTCAGGCACCTGGGGTCTGCACCCCACCCTCTGCCAGACTTCCTACTCCATGGCACCCCCTCCCAGACAGCAGGGAGAGCTGGCGGAGGCCGCAGGGCGTGCGGGCCTCCCAAATGCCACCACGGGCTACTTTCAGGTCATTGCAAAGGTCTGTCAGCGCAGAACCGAGGGCACCTTTCCACGCAGGTGGGGAAGCTGACTGAGCTCAGCCTCAGGAAGGAAGTGGGGCCTTGGAGGTGTTACCCACTCCCGGCCTCCCCCCGCAGGAAACTCAGAGCCTCTGGCTACCAAGCACTCGCCCTGTGCCCATGGGGCCCCAGACACTAGGGCGGTGGCCGCAGAGTGTCTACTGGAGGTGACAAGCCTGCGTATCTGAGCAGAAGACCCACTGGGTCCCTGCCTTGGGCACAGATCCCCGTGTCAGGGTCAGACCCAGGCAGGGGCATGTGCTGACTCTGATGGCTTCTGGGGTCCCCAGGCCACTTGGGTTGGACCCTGGGGTGGGATTTCCTGAGCTTTTACAGTGAGAGCCTCGGAAGCTGCTCAACTCTCCCCAGTCTCAGTGTGCGCCCTCAACACCTTGCCAAGTTTGCGTCCTCTCCCTGGGGCACACTGAGGCTTACGTGCAAGCCACCGCTCCCAGGTGTGTGCAAGAGGACACCCAGCCCACGGGCGCTTGTGCTGCTGGCCAAGGTGCAAGGGACTGGCCTTGGACCCAGAGCAGGTGGGCAGAGCAGGTCCCACAGCACGGAAGGACCCAGATTCCGCACAATCACGGCATGTTCCCAGCAGCTTCTAAGGATTCTGGGCTGCGGGGGGACCTGACCAGATCCCGCCTGGCAGGTCACCTGTGTCTCTGGGTGAGCTGCAGTTGTGAGGGCAGGGCAGGCAAGGAGGAAGGACCCCCCATGGATGGTTCCAGTAGGCACCGGGGGGGTCCGTGGAGCCTGGCTTGCTTGTGGTCTGAGGGGCCTCTGAATCTGGGTGTCAGAACAGAGAGAAAACCAGAATCCTTTAAGAAAAAAAAAAAAAAGGAGAGTATCATTAGCAATGTGTGGAGTCTTCACATGCAGAGAACAGCTCATACATCTTTAATTGCTGGCAAGTGTGCCATTTTCAAATTCAAAAGGGATGAAATGGGATAATTTGGCAGAATATTTCTGTTTCCGGCTGAAATCTATGCTCCTGCTTCCCTAATGGACTGTGACCTGGAGGTCCCCAAGGGATTGCAGTGAGGAAATGAGCTCCCTTCCCACTCACCCTGCCCCAGGCACCAATGAACCTAATGGTTCTGGATATTTCTCCCTTTCCTGTGTGGGGAAGAGGCAGGGACGCAGAGCCCGCCCAGGAACCCTCCCTTCCATACCACTCCTAGAGAGCAGGGAGCCCCCAGAGGTCCTGGTACTCATGGGGGGAGGGGCAGCCACTCCCACTCTGTCCCCCCAGCCCCCCAGCCAAAGGAACCAAGGTGTGTGGGGGGGAGTGTTCCCTGTGCATACAGGCCACCCATCCAGGTGCCCCGTGATCCCACGTGTGTGACACCAGTGCCCCATTCTGCTGGAGTGTCTGAGGCCTGCCCAGCTTGGGGTGAATCCAGAGTCCAGTTCCTAGATCATGGGCCATGCCGTGGGTGTCAGAGCCCTGACCAAGTCTACCCTGACTCTGGGGCTGTGTCCTGGAGTGTGTCCGGGGAGTGAGGGGACTGCGCGGGGTGGTGGAGGGTGAGGTCTTATGGTGGCCTTAACGGTGACAGGGATGGATGCCCAGGGCTGCCCAGAGGCCTGCTCTGACCCGCAGGTCTGGGCCTGAAGGGGCAAGGCTGCCATCAAGGCTCTGACCACAGAAGACTCAAGGGGCCCTTCCAAGTGGGACCCTATGCGACCCTATGGGGCGCATAGGACTGGGATAGGCAGAGCCTCGGCAAGAGGGTTGTGCCTGGGGCCCATGGCGGCTGTGCCCCAGGAAGAGGATGTAGAGCAGCAGCATGGGAGGGAGACCAGAGTCCTAGGCTTTCCGGGGAGCCATCCTGAGCCGCAGCCCTGCTGCCTGGCCCTCTGCCGACAGGAGCAGCCGGGTGGGAGACAGCGGGGGTGTGAGGGTGGCTCACAGATCAGCACCTCTTGTGGCCAAGTACAGGGAGGGGCAGAGGGGGCCCTCTCAGCACTGGCACACTGACCCCTGTGAGCTCCTCCACCTTCCTTTCTGCCCAGCCACAGACGCGTCACAGGCCAGGAGGCTGGGGAGAGGGGAGGAGATCTGGTTCTGTCTCTGGGCCACCTGGCTGTGTTACCCTGCCCCCTGCCACCACCACCCCCACCCCCTGACCCAGCCTCTGAGAGCTTTGGGTTTCCCTCTCAATCCAGTGCCTGGAGATTTGGGTCTGGCCAGGAGGGTGACACGCAGCTCCTGATGATTTCTATGATTTCCTTGGGGAAGGTGAGTCTGGCTCCTGGATGTGGGCTGGAGGTGGGTTGGGGCCCTGCCAGCCCCACACCCCCCTTCCCTGCCTGCCATCCTTATCTTCTGCTTCTCACCCTCAGCAGCGGGACCATGAGCAACAGCACCTGTGTCTCCAAAGAGCTCACCTGGCCCCCCTTGGTCAAGACTGTCCTCTCCACCTACACGGGGCTGCTGCTGGGTCTGGGGCTGCTGCTCAATGGCCTGGCGCTCTGGGTGTTCTGCAGCCGTATGCGGCGGTGGACTGAAACCAGAGTCTACATGGTCAACCTGGCAGTGGCCGACTTCTGCCTGCTCTGTGCCATACCCTTCTTCCTACACTCCCTGAAAAAGAGGACCACAGACACGCCCTTCTGCCAGCTCTCCCAGGGCGTCTACCTGGCCAACAGGTACATGAGCATCAGCCTGGTCACGGCCATCGCCGTGGACCGCTATGTGGCCGTGCGGCACCCGCTGCGTGCCCGGACACTCCGCTCCCCTCGCCAGGCTGCGGCCGTGTGCGCGGCGCTCTGGGCACTGGTGGCCGGCTTGCTGGGGCTGCGCTGGGCCCTTGGCGTGCAGGAGGGCGGCTTCTGCTTCTCGAATGCGTCCCGGCAAAGCTCCAACACCATGTTCTTCTCCCTGCTGGGCTTCTTCCTGCCACTGGCCGTGCTGGTCTTCTGCTCCCTGCGCGTGGTCACCGCCCTGGGCCAGAGGCCGACAGCCAGCCCAGACCAGGCAGAGGCGACCCGAAGGGCCATCCGCATGGTCTGGGCGAACCTGGCTGTGTTCGTGGTCTGCTTCCTACCCATTCACATGGTGCTGATCGTGGTCATGGCCACAAGCTTGAACACCTCTGCCATCTGCTATGCACTCATCATCACAGGCAAGCTCTCGGATGCCAACTGTTGTCTGGACGCCATCTGCTACTACTTCATGGCCAAGGAGTTCCAGGAGGCGTCTTCGCTGGCCTTGATGCCCATTGCCAAGGCCCACAGGAATGAGAACTCCCTCTCTGTGACCCTTGCCTAGAACAAGTCGTGGACACATGGGCCAGGTCCCAGGCTCTCTGGGAGGTCCTGCCTGCTGGGGCATCCCTGAATTCGCTGTGGCTGTTGGGCATGCTCCAGGAGCCTGGCAGTGTGGAAGGGGTGTGGGCACGGACCCTGAGGCAGAGTTGTCCCAACCCCTGGGATGGAAGAGGGTTGGGACCAGAGCAGGAGGCCTGAAGGCTGAGTGAGGCCAATCTTGGACAGGGCCAACACTGGAGCGCCCAGAGTCTGGTACCCCTGGGGTACTGGAGTGCATGCTTGCTCTGTGCTGTGAGGCCTCAGTGGACAGCCTTCTGCTGTCCCCCAGGGCTGGGCCTGGACTGTCAAGTGTCCCCCACACTCTCATGGTGGGAGGCTGGGGTGTCTTTCCAGGTGGCTCTCAAGGACTCTCCATCCAGGGGCTCTCCTTGGGGCACTCCACCTGCTTCCCACCCCCTGGCCCACTCCCAGCCATCTGCAGGTCTCCTGGGGGCTATGGGCAGCTCCCGGAAGGGCCATACTAAAGGCCCACAGCCTGCTTTCCTCCTGCCAAGGAAGAATCAGAACCGCTTGACACCCTGTAGGGGCTGCACAGATGCAATGGGCTGGCGGTGGGTTGGGGGACAGTGAGGAAGGGGCCAAGGTCTGTCGAGGGGGCACACTCCCTTCATGATTTCTTCAGGGAAGCTGGAGGACCCTGCCTGGGGGCTGCAGGACCTGGAGGTCCTCAGGCGGGGGTGGGGGTGCCCAGGCTGGTGTGAGCTGTACCCTAACCCCTCCTTGGCCTCGCTGCTTGGGTCTGGGCACCCCCACTCAGGCTGGAACTAACAGGGCCTTCTAGGGGCCCCCTGTGGTGCTGGCTCAAGGGGCTTGGCTTCGAAACCCCAGCCCACCTGCCTCCCTGGGCACCAAAGAGCCTCCCTCTCCTATTCATCTGTCTGTGTGCTTGGAGCCCAAATGTCCCGGCTTTGGGCCCCTGCAGCTGAGGCAGTTCCTCAGGGGCCCCGCAGGGAGTGGTCCCTGCTCAGGGAGGTCCACGCTCAGGGAACCTCTGCTCGGGGATGGGGCGCTCGGGGGGCCCGTGCAGCTCAATCCACGGCTGTCCTATGCTGGAGCTCAGATGCCCCCTCCACCGTTGGGGACCCCTGCCCTTTGTCACCTTGGGTAGGGAGTGCCGACCCTGCCCCCCGATGGCCAGGCTTGTCGGGTGGAGCAGGGCCGGGGGGAACGCAGCCATGTGGACTGGCCCAGCTCCCCGGCGTTCTCCCGTGCTGTAGGCTCACCAGGGATGTCCTTGGGAGGGCGGGGGCGCTGGGAGGAGACCTCTTCGGGGTCTCCTCGTGGTGAGGCTGGAGCTGCTGGGTGGCGGAGGCAGCTGGCTATGCTCCTAGGACACCAGCCTCCTGAGAGGGGCCCCCCACGGCTCCCCCTTGCAGGCCCCCGTCTGTGGCTGGGGAAGGGGATGGGTGTGCCCTCTGTCCCTCAGGCCGCTCCTGACTCCCAGCAAGTGCAGGCAGCTGGACTTTCACAAAATTCCCAAAGGAGCAAGAAAAGGAGCCAAGGCAAAAATCACAGATGTTAAACATCCAAAGAACTGACTTCTGGACACTAATCATGGCCCACACACTCTGAGAGGCTTCTGGGCCGGGCCAGACCACATGGAATACCTTTGCCCTAACACCCCCCACTCTGGCTCAGATGGCTTACGGGGCAGTTGGGCACACTGGTCAGGACTGGGCTCACCATTAATTAGCAAGCAACGGGCATCTGAAAGCAGGCTCACTTTGAGGTTGCATCAACAGGAGTATAGGGCCCAGAATGCGGGAGGACACCAGTTCGTTCTCCTTCTGCTAGGCTTACATCTAGGGGGTACAGGCTGGTGAGGGCCGGGCAGCAACCAGAGGAAGTGTGAGCAGCAAGTGAAGGGAGGTGCCTTCACCTCCAGCAGATGAAGCAGGAGGTGGTGGCATCTGTGGTCTCCAAGCAGCAGACAGATCAGGATGGCTGTGGAGAGCAGAGCCATGATGGGGAGGGACCCAGAAAACGGCCCAGGACCGGGGTGTGTCCAACCAGAGAGTTGCACGAGACACAGCTGTACATATCCAGGAATTTGCACACAGAAGGAAGGTGCTCCTGGGGGGACCATGTCACCTGATTCCTAATAGTCGGTGTGTCATCCGGCCAATGTCCCTTGTCTGTGGCTGTTTCCTCTGGGGCAGCTTGCTTCTCCATGAAGGCTCTCTGTCCCTGCTGGGGGTTGGAGCCTGGCTGCAGCTGGCCTCAGGAGAAAGTATTCTGAGGGAGGAGGCTGGCAACCCATGGGCAACGCTGAGCTTGGCCTCCTGTTATCGGGGACCCACCTGCTGCTGTGTACCAGAGAAACCTTCCCTAAGATCACGAGTCTATCTTCTACAGGGCCAGGATATATCAACCAGAGGCAGTACCACAGCAAGGGGGCTCTGCAGGATCTTGGGGAACGGGTGCAGGTGTGGGGCTGCTGCCCAGCCCCCCTGTGCAGGGGCATGGCAGGGTTTGGGCACCCCAGGGGCCCCAGGGAGGGGGGCAGTAGAATACAGTGTCCATCTGACCAGGTCAGTGCTTCAGGAAACTACTGCCCACATTCCCCAAGTGACCATCCAGATAGTGGCCCCCCAAGTCTGACCACGTGAAACCCACTGGGGGAAGCAGCCTGTCCATCTCATGAGCTGGCAGTGAAGGGGTCTTCCAGCTCCTGCCTCCCCGGAAGGGTACACAGGAGGGCAGAAATGACACTGACGACCAAGAGACCCCTCCCCCCACAGGACTGGGACCACACACCTCTCAGAGCAGGGGTGTCCTCGCCACCCTTTCAGAGCCCCTGCCGCACACAAGATGGCTGATGCGCGGGCGCCCATCGCTGCATCTGTGTGGCGGGCCGTCCCTCCCAGTGTCTTCCTAGCACCTGCCCTCAGCTCACCCCCATCATGGCTTCACAGGCCATGTTGTTCCACTGTGAGGTGTCCCCGATTCATGGGAAAATGGGCTCCCCCACATGCCTTTGCTTCCTTCTAGGCTCCCCCGAGCCGGGGCCAGTTCTCAATTTCCTCTGATCCCCTTCCTCCTGCAGGTGGTCGGCAGACCCTCTGCAGCCCCAGGCCTGGACCCTCTCCCTGGGGCTGCCGGCATGGCCAAGGGCAGGGCCACCCTGGTGCTCGGGCAGGCTCACACCCCTGCATCGGGGTGGCTTCCAGAAGTCTCTGAGAGGGAGGTTTGCATGCAGGGGTTTCCCGAGGAGTGTGCTTGGGAATCCTACCCTCAATGGTGTTAGCAGAACGGGGAGGGCCAAGGGAGCAGCTTCCGGACCTGTGGGGGCCCTGCGCTGAGATGACGCAGCCAAGAACACAGGTTGCCATGGACACACGGTCCCCAAGGCCCTGTGTCACTTGCTGAGGGCAAGTCCAGAGGGGATGTGGGCTGGGCTGTGAACTCTGGCAGGAAGGGAAGGCAGCATGTGCCTTGGTCATTATGGGGGCTCCCGGCAGCACCCCACAGCGTCCACTACAGCCTGCCACCCTGTCGGGCTGGGTGCTTGGAATCCTGAGCGGCAGCTCTCCTTGGCTGTGGGGGAGGGGGATGCGGCTGAGGGTCTCTGGGTTCTCCAGTCCCGAAGGAGGCAGGTATCCTGTCCAAGGTCTCCCCAGCCAGTGCCAACCATGGGCACTGGTTGGGCACCACCTGGCCCAAACCAGCCTCCTGGAAGCCGCATGCAGTCTCTGCTCTGCCCAGTGTGGGAGGCCGGCCCCTGAAGGCTGGAAGTGCCCTCGCTCTCTGGCCCCGGGCTCCAGATGGCTGCAGAGGTGGCCCAGGGCTGTGGTCAGGAAGCAACGTGGTGCAGGGTGTCACAGATGGTAGGCAGACACAGCAGGAGCCAGGCACACAGGGACCAGAGCAGGAGGCTCTGAGCAGGGGTGCCCCCCTGCCAGATGCCCTCAGACACATGACCGTACCTGTGCACAGAGAGCACAGAGCCTGTGATCATGGCTTTGGGCTCTAGTCTGGCTGTGCGGACAGTGGCCCAGCCCAGCTCACCAAGACCCCAGGCCTCCCAGACTGGTGAGTACCCCCGAAGCCTGTGGCCCCCTACTGTCCTCTCCGTGAGCCCTGGCCTGTCCTCTCCCTGCTGGCCAGTGGAAGCTGGGCAAAGGGCTCCCAGGTGCAGGGCCCCAAGCTGGCCTGCATCGAGCCCCGTGCTTCCCACTTGAGGACCACACTGCGCTTCAAGAACAAGCAGGCGTAGGGCAAGGGCTGGGGGGACAGTTAGCGTCTGTTTGAGGTAAGATAGTTGGGGGGTAAGGAGTGAGGGACAGAGGTAGAGCTGGGGGGACAGAGATGGGAGACAGTGGGAGGGACAGAGATAGAGCTGGAGGAGAGAGAGGGAGAGATGATGCGGGGGCAGTGGGGGACAGAGGCTGAGAGGAAGGGGAGGAGAGAGAATGGGGGAGATGGGGGTTGGGGGAGAGCCTTTGGTGGGAGGGAGGCGAAAGGAGGGCCCCAAGGAGGAGGGTGGACAGTGAGTGGAAAGGCCGAGTGGGGTGGCTGGGTTGAGGGAGACATGCAGACACAGAAGCAGGAAGACCAACAGAGTCAAGAGAGAAGACAGGCTCAGCCTGGTGATCCCATTGCTCTCCTGATGGGCTGGGGGGTCCTCCCTCTCTGTAGACTGGCCTGTGGCCCCTGCCAGAGGAGTGTGGGGGCCCTGCCCCATGGGCCATGGGCTGATGGTCCTTAGGGCCACAGGATGTTGGGGAGTAGAGCGGACAGTAAAGTCACAAAGGTCTTGGGCTGAGCTGGTAGGGAAGCCCAGAGAGGAACCCCCACAGAGCCCCCTTCTGTGGCGGAGGCCACTGTCCTCATCCAGGCATCTGGTCCCTCTGGGTGGAGAAGAGGGGGTGGCCTCAGTGGAACCTCTTGGGATCAAGACAGGGAGCCCTTGGGGCTGTTACTGGAAGTGGTGGGGGAGGGAGAGAGAGGGGGGAGGTCAAGGAGGAGGGGACCAGCCACAGCGGCGTTTCCCTCTCTGCCTCCAGGTGAAGCTGGTCACTAGCTTCCCACCGCCTGTCAGGGAACAGCTCCAATGGGTACAGAGCAGACACAGCTGGGTGCATGCCGTCCCAGGTTACCAGGGTCTCCACCTGCTCATCCGGCACCAGGGCTGCCTCTCAGTGGGCTCGGGCTCTGGGAGTTCTGCAGCTGCCGGCACAGGTGGATGAAGACCAGCGTCTCCATGGCCAACCCAGCAGCGACCGACTTCCTACAGCTGCTGAGCCCGCCCAAAGTCCTGCCCAGGCTGGGCCAGGAGCTGGGGGACTTTGAGGGCCTGCTGTGAGGGTCCCACAAGGCTTCTACCACGTCAACCCCTACCAGAGCACGGGCCTCCCTGTGGCCATCCCTCGGACTGCGACACCACCTCCTGCTCCCCCTGCGGGCTTGGGCCTGGCGCAGCTCCCGCCGGGCCGCCTTCACCGGCCTGGCCTCTGGCTGCTGGTCTCCGGGACGGTGGCCCTGGTCATGTCCCTGCCGCCTGCAGATGAGAACTTCTACTTTGGGCAGGGACACATCTGGGCCATCAAGACCTTTGCCTTCTCCCTGCCTTGGGTCTCCATCTCACTGCTCACCCTCAGTCTCGGCTCCACGGGCACCGCCTCAGGGGGCCGACCACATCCCCAGAGCCCTCCACATCATGGCTGCCAACCTGGCCACCTTCGTGCTCTGTGTCCTCCCAGTGCACGTGGCCTTGGTGGCTGAACTTGCAGCCAAGCAGGCAAGTGCATCCTGCCCCACCACCCAGCACGTCGCGTTCTGGGGACCACCCGCCTGGCCTTGACTTTCCAGGGATGGACGCGGGGCGCACCTGCAGGTGACCACCCTGACCTGGGTATCTGCAGCGGGGCAGCTAAGGAGAGCCCCACAGGAGGGGCCCCACACACGGCCCTGCAGCAGGCGGCATAGGGCCCCCACAAGGAAACAGTCCCCTCCCCCACCACGGCACCCACAAGAAGCAGCCTCCCTGCTCACAATACTGCTTCAAATTCATGAGTCCTGGGAATGGGGACTATTGCTCAGCAAGTAGAATTTAAGCAAGGAATTTAAGGATCACCCCCAGATCTTTGTTCTTCCTGCTCTGCTGGCTTGGACCCTTGGGCTGCTTCCTTTGCGGCATGTGCCCCCTCCCCAACCCCACCCTTTAGTTCCAGAATGACCCTGACTTATGCTAGGCTGACCTCCAACCTCTGTGCTCCACCCCTGCGGGTGCTCAGGAAAGGAAGGACTCTCCGAGCATCCAGGTAGCACTCCTTGGCAAGTACTGAGAAGGATGTTTAAAAAAACACACATTTTTCTGTGTCACCTATAGATCATGATTAGACACCAAAATCTATCAAAGTTCCAAGGTCTCTTTTCAGGCCTGTAACACCACTGCAGACCGAAGCTCAGGATCCAGAAGCCTGGATCCCAGGGTTGTGGGACGCACGTTTACAGAGACACAGACGCTAATTAAGTTTAAAGACATTCCTTTGCAGGGCACCTGGGTGGCTCTGCCTTCGCTCAGGTCATGGTCCCAGGGTCCTGGGATTGAGGCCCCCATGGGGCTCTCTGCTCAGCAGGGAGCCCGCTTCCTCCTCTCTCTCTCACTGCCTCTCTGCCTCCTTGTGATCTCTCTCTCTGTCAAATAAATAAATAAAATCTTAAAAAAAAAAAAAGACATTCCTTTGTAATAGATGTTCAGTTGTGTTCCGGAAGCATGTCGAAGAGGTCTAGTCCCCACCTTTGGGGTGCTTCTCAGGGCCGCCTGTTCTGCTACACACATCACACCTCCCAGCGCCAGCAGCAGCCGCCACCCCACAGCCACATCCTCCACTCTGGGCCAGGCCCGGGGATGCCCACAGGCTGAGCTGAGAGGCCTGGTGATCCCCTCTGTTAGCGGGGGACGGGAGGGGCTCTCCCCACAATGCTGTGGCCATCAGGATGTGCCTATCCGGCTGGAGCCCGAGGGCCTGCCTGGGAATGGAGCTACAGGATCAGCACAGACACCTCCACAGAGAAGCCAAGGCAAGAGACAGCCCCCAGGGGCTCATGTTGGAGACTGGGGTCCCCAGACTTGGCCCAAAGATGCAGATGTGGATGCTCCTGAGAGCCTCAGGGGACTAGAGGGAGATTGGGAGACCCAGACCCCTGTCCCCTTCCCCCCACCCTCCTCCTCTCCCCTCTCCCCCCCACCCCTGCCACCTGCCCCAGCCTCCTCAGAGCCATCTGCCTGGCAGGGCCAATCCGCAGGCCCTCGGGGATACGTCTCTGGCCACACAGGCAGAATGAGAGCAGCAGGGCCTCCGGGCTGTACCCCAGGCTGCACCTGTCACCTGCAGGGCCACTGTGGTGGGGGCTGGGACTATGATGGGTTGCGGCACTAGGATGGAGTGTCCAGACCATCACGGGAGTGTGGGACCGTGATGACCACCAGCCACAGGAGGCCTCAGTGCAGCACTGTGCAGTAGCTGGGCTAAGGAGGGCAAGCGGGGGCTTCCAGGAATTAGGGTGACCCTGTGCAGGCTCAGAGGGGTGTGACAACGGGGAGGAAGCAAGGGACCCAGGCAGCAAGGAGGCAGATGGGACCGACTGCCCTCAGGGAAGCACTCTCCGGAGAAGGGGGCGGGACTAACCAAGTGGCCTGCTGTGTGTCCTGTCTCTTCTCAGGAACATGCCCCCACCTCCTACCCCAAGGTATGGGCAGACGCTTCTCGACTGAACCCCCCGGGTGCCTCAAGATAACTTTGTTTAAACCAAAAACCTGGTTTATGGCTTGCCAAGCGTACTTTGTACACTCGCTTTGTAAATGAGTGGCCTAAAGGAAAACTATCTCGTCCTTAACATAGGGATCAATGTTGCTACTCCCTGCATTCCTTGACCTTAAAACTCATGATTCCTGCCTATATGTTAAGCTATAATCTTTTTGAACTTTTACAAGAATGTACCTCTGACCTGTCGATTTGTGGCTCCTTATGTAAAAAGGTCTATAAACTTTGTAAAAACTGTTCATTCTCTGGAGCCCTTTCTTCCCTTTGAAGGTCGTGTTTCCCGGGCAGCTGTTCTAATCTGGGCTTGAATAAAACTATTTTCTTCCTTTATTAGTATTCTTTCTGGTCAGTTTGCATTGTCACTTGCTGGTCTACAATTGACAAACTGTGCTGGTCAGGCGAGCTCCCCCTGCTGGCCGCTGGACACGCTAACCAAGGAGGTTCCTACTTTTTTCCACACCCCTCTCTCCTCCAATTTTTACTCCCTAGCTGTCCCCTAGCCCCCCGCAGCCTCTGGAAGCCTGCCTGCCACTGTCTGTTGGCCTCTGCCCAGGAGCCCAGTGAGCCTGTGCAGGAGGACCCTTGATCAAGCCGTCAGGAAGTTGGTCCTTGCACGGGGCAGCAAGAGTGCAAATTCAGGGGACGTGGTTACCAGCCTGTTTTCCTCTCTGCCTCAGTGGTCTCGCTTCTAGCCTGAGGACTCTCAGATCCAAGGTCACACCTAACACTAGGACATTGATGTAGGAAAGACATTAGAGTTTGAAGCCCACGGCCAAGAAAGAAATCTTGAGACGTCTTTGGTGCGAAAAGGTGGTTTTATTAAAGCTTGGGGACAGGACCCGTGGGCAGGAAGAGCTGCTCCGGTGTCCTGAGGAGGGGCCCATTATATACTGTAAAGTTGGGTGGGGGTTAGGGAGAGCATAAGCCTCCCAGGTATTTTGGCAACGAGGTTTCCAGGATCGTGAGGGAGCTAACTATTGCTGGGAAATGTCATTTATTACTGTTTAGTAAAAACTCAGTCATAAGACCCTCCAGATGTAATCGGTGGATCGTATGCCTGGGGGTGATGGCCAACATGTATCTTTTTTTTTTTTTTTAAAGATTTTATTTATTTATTTGACAGAGAGAGATTACAAGTAGGCAAAGAGGCAGATAGAGAGAGGAGGAGGAGGAAGCAGGCTCCCTGCCGAGCAGAGAGCCCGATGCGGGACTCGATCCCAGGACCCCAAGATCATGACCCGAGCCGAAGGCAGCGGCCTAACCAACATGTATCTTGTGGGGGTAGTGATAAGGGAAGTTTCCAAAGGAATTTCTATAGTTAAAGTAGACTCACGGGATCCTGGGGTCAGGCTAAGATTGCCTATGCCCTTAGGAAGGGTGTCCACAGGGAGGCAGCCGAGCTCCCAGGGGAAGGTCACTGTGCCCGTTTCAAGGACTTGTCAGTGGGCTGTAGGTAGTAAGGAAATTTAACAATTTTTCTTCTGCCTTTGTTTCCCACATCAGACATGACCACAGGTGGAGACTCACATGCTTGTCTACATATTTAAAGCTTACATGCGTGCCTTTGAAGCCTGGTGTTGGTGCCTGTCCTAGGCACCTTCCCCCCACCCCCAACTCCGCCCAGAGCCCTAGATCACAGGGCGGAGGAGCTGCCCTCTTTCTGGTCCAGCCCTGGGAGTCTGAGCCATAGCGCCATCTGTGGGATGAGGCCAGGACTCCTGGGTGACTCCCAAGCCATGGACAACGGTGGGGAGGGGCCTTCGTGGGCGCTCCTTTAGCCATCCCACAGGGTTTCGAGGAATCGTCCAACAGCTAACATGAGCAGAGGACAGGGCAGGCCCATCCTGCCCGTGCTCTCCCTTTGAGTGACTCTGAGGAATAGCCTCTGAGCTTCCTGGGAGGCCGTGTGGGTCCAGGCACTGCAGGCTCTCGTCCCTCTGTCTGTGACTCTGAGGTCCATCCAAGAAGATGGCCAGCTGCTCACCATCTCCAGGATAAAATGCCGGGGCGGCTCTGCCTCAGACTTGGGGAAGTGTGGTGGGGTCTGGAGGGCCCTGTGACAGTGCTGCCACAGTGTGCTGGACAGGAAATGCTGAGAGGGAGGGGTGGCCACCCACAATATGCAGCAGGGTTCCGTGGATAAAACAGCCACCCGTGTGGAGGCTGCAGCCGAAGACCAGGAAGATGGTTTATTGATGCACGCACCAGACCTGAGAGCAGGGAAGCAGGTCGGGGGTCCTGGAAAACTTGGTGACCTTCACAGTTTGCCTGAGGTGGGCCTGGCTGAAGAGGGGCAGGTTTGACCTGTGACCTCTGTTCAGGGCGGCCTGGGGCCCTTCCCTGGTGAGGTTGAGACTGAGTCCCCACAGGAGGCTAGGGGAGGTGGGCTGGAGGAGAGTGTGCCCATTTGTGCCCTCGGGGTCGTGGTGGGTCTCAGGTCCCCACTGGACTCCCTCAGGGCCCCCTCATTCCTGTGGGAACCCCCGAAGTGTGCTCTGGGACACTGGGTTCCGTCAGAGTGGGGCAGGGAAAGAGTTCCCCCAGAAACAAGGGTGGAGGGGGCTGCCCATGGAGGACAAGACTCACCAGGAGCTGGATCCTGGGGCTAAGGGGGGAGGTGGCCGGGCCGTGGCCAGGCCTCCCACAGCTGCGTACATGCTCGCGCCAGGAAAGCAGAGGGCGAGGATGACCCACTCTGACAGCATTTCCCCAGCTTTTTCACTGAAATTTAGTTGGTGGAAACTGTCAGTCTCCTGACTGGAGCAAACGCACCCATCAGTCCACATCCAAGTTCCTGTCTACTGCCTTGAAGGCCAGGTGCTCCCAGAAACTGTCCTTGGGACCAGGACTATGGGAAGGGACAGGGCGCCCCACGTGCACACCGCTGACCCCAGAATTCTAGTTCTGTCCAGCCTCTGCTCAAACCATCGCAGAGTCCCTTCACCACAGCAGTGAGTCCGAATGAGAGACGACCAGACGTGCTTTACCTGGGGACCACGTATCACAGATTCTGGATCAGTGGGAGAGACCACGGAACAGCAGTGAGAGCTGGTTCTAGTGTCGTCTGGAAACCACCCAAGGTGGAGACTATTCACTAAGATTCATGCATGTAGAACACCCATCTATAAAACACCACCCTGGAATTATCATCTTATCAGGTCTCTGGGACATCGTACACTTAATAACAACAATAAAACTGAAAAAGAAAAAAAATTGGATTTATTTTAGAGGATAAAAACCTGGCTATGTTTCTGGGTTGTATGATTACGTGTGTTAGCAACAACAAAAGACTCACTCCCCACAGACAGAATGATGCCCTAGCCCTCGTAACTGTCACTTGTGGCTTAAGGACATCATCCAAGAATTATAAGCTGCGAGGTTCCTGTGGGAGCCGTAAGTGGACACTTAATAGCAGTGACACCGAAGGCAAAAATCAAGATGTTTCAGTAGAAAGGAAGTAGTCTGGCCATGGTCTTGCGCCTTCAGCGGTGGACTCAGGGGAAGGTGGGGCCCCTCAGAGGGACTCACTTTTGGGGCTCGTGGGCCCGAGAGCCCCACGCACTGATTCCAGAACCGACTGATGCAGGGTCAACAGCAGCTGGAGGTAGACAGGGTGGAGCGGGGTCTGAGAATGGAAAGTGGGGTTAGTTAGCACTGACGTGAACGTCTGATGAGTACTGCAGTGTTGATGTGACCGGCTTGTGTCTGCTGCCCCGAGCGTGTGGTGGGGACAGATGCCGCATGGATACTGGAAAATCAGAAGGCAAGTCGATGCCCCCTTGTGCCAACACTTATTGGGTGTGCTTGGTGGGGGCCAGTAAGATGGCCCAAGCCCACGTAAGTCATTCCTTTGAAAGCATATAGGACACCTGGTGGGCCAAAAGGGAATGGCCGCTATCATCAATGCCCCCTTAAAGCTGGAGTGCAGAAGGACAGATTCTCCGGGTCAGCCCTGGGTGGAGGACGACCGACTACGGCCAAGGGCAGTGTGGCAACCACCGGGATACCGGACCAGAAAATTTCCATTTGAGATACAGGCTACTGGGTTGTGATAGAGATGGCAAATGACCGAAGGACAGAATCTTGAAACCCGAAATGCCCATAACATCCTGCATGACGCCCCCGAAGCACTGCAGTGGGAGCCCGGTGACCAGAAAAGTCCACCAGGTGAACATTTAACTTGCATATCTGGACAGGTGCATGCTACTGTGGGAATGCCAACAGGTACACGTATATGCAAGCAGGGAGCCTCTGAGGAGGGGCGAGGTTCCCCTGCTGTGCGTGCACAGGCCCCGTGAGCGGCTCTTGGCCAGCAAAGGGCTGCCCGGTGTGTGGACAGCAGTTCCAAGGTGATCGGGCTGCATCTGGGGCCAAAACTCTGATCAAAGAAGGTAAAATTGAGTCAGTCCATGAATAGAATTGCACACTGTTGGACATCTATGGTGTTTACGGGCCTCGTCCAAGTAGGACGTGTTGGTGCCCATAGAAGAGCTCCCTTCCAGTGTCAGAAGGTGATTGGAACTGCAAGTGCGAATCTCAGCACATTTGCGTGACCCGGTCCCTGGCCGGTGAGCTGAGGGCATGTGGGAGCTTTGCCACCTCACAGAGAGGGGCAGAGGCTGGACGCCCTCCCCTCACACCCTTGAGCCTCACAACGTCCCTACAATGTCTGCCAACGAGGCAGCCCAAGATCACAGACGGCTGCGGGGTTCCCTGAGGGGTGCACTGCAGGCACAGAGCTGACTAGCAGATCAGTGCTTGGTTGCCCCAGGAGGCTGCAGGGGGTCCTGCCCAGGATAGGCTCTGACCCTGGACTGGGCTCTGCTTACCGGGGTCTGGATGGTCAGGGTGCAGTGAGACAGCAGGAGAGTAGGTTCTACACCGATGTGCACTGCCAAGTTCATCTTTTCAGACCGAAGAACGTACTTCTCAGAGTAATGGTCTGATAGAGGATTGGAACAGGTGGGTGAAACGTCAGTTGTCTGAAATGTGGGGAGACCCGGCCATGGAGGGCTGGTGTGCGCTCACACTCAACATGAGGGCTCGCCCCTGTGGACAAGGAAAGGTCTCTGTGGCATGGGACGTGGCCTGGACTCAGCACTAGGGGCTGGTGCTGGGGAGGCCCTGCCACTGTGACCCTCAGGTGTTAACATGTGCCCAGGCTAGAGCTGCCCCCCTGGCTGTCCCCCGGGGCAGGCCCGGGACTGGTGCCACTGTGCCCTGCAGGGTCCAGCCCAGAGCTGCCTACAAGTCCTGGGGCCGCCCCAGTGGCTTCAGAGCCTGCATGAAAGCCACAGCCCCCACAGGGTTGGGCAAGATGCCAGCTCTGGGATCTGGGCTGGGACCGTACTCCCAATTTGGGCCAGGAGGCGCTGAGGGCCACCTGGGCTTTGGTTTGTCCTCTCAAGGATGCTCAGGAACCCTCTGGGCCTCTCTTCAGCTGCTAGGGACCAGCTTCCACTACAGAGAGGCAGCCTGCCCCTCCCTCAACAGCCCAGGCCTGCTCCCAGGCTTGGCCCCAAGGAAGGGTGGGTCAGGGCGTGAGGTCACCTGGGCTGGGCCTTGAGGAAGGGGTGGGTCAGGTCTATAGCTCCTAAATGATGACCAGGCTGAGGACAAGATTTTGTCAGAATTCAGATGCTGTGTCCACCTGCCAGACTCCAGGCTGCTCTGCAGCTTCTCGCCTCTTCTGCAAGGCTCACCATGCGTGCTCCCGGAGGCCTGACGTCTCCATGCAGAGAAACTTCGGTGCTTTCTATCTGTAGCCGCCTGGGAGGGAGAACTGGTACCTGATACGGCCTGCGTTCCTTCCACCATGAGCGATCTCCATCCTGCAGCCCTGTGTCCAAGTCCTCCCATGTACCTTTTTCTGTGAACCCTCTGTTGTTTTGCTTTTTTATTTTCTTTCTGTTTTTGAAAATAATTTAAAAAAAGATTTTATTTATTTATTTGACAGAGAGACAGAGATCACAAGTAGGAAGAGAGACAGGCAGGGGGGTTGGGACCAGGCTCCCTGCCGAGCGGAGAGCCCGATGTGATGTAGGGCTCCATCCCAGGACCCTGAGATCATGACCTGAGCCGAAGGCAGAGGCTTAACCCACTGAGTCACCCAGGCACCCCTTTGAAAATATATTTTAGAGTTCTTTCTATGTTAATTTTTGCCCTTTGTCTGTGACAAATGTTGCAAACTGTTTTTTCCTGGTTTGGCATTTGTCATTTGACTTTGTTACAATGTCTTGCCCTACGCCAGTCTCCTTTCTCCCAAGTTTAGAAAGAACTTTATCCTGTTTTCAAGTTTTCACAGGTAAGTTAACACTGCATTTGATGGAAAAGAACTGGTGTTTCGCATAAAAACAACTTTGGTTTTATTATTTGTTATATTTTTTCCATTATTTTTTTTCCTGGGAATACAGATATTTATTTTTTTATTAACATACAATGTATTATTGCACAAAATAAACTTTTCTAAACATACAATGTATTATTTGTTTCAGGGGTTTAGGTCTGTGATTCATCAGTCTTACACAATTCACAGTATTACTATTATATATTTATAATTCTATATTATATAATTATATGCTAATAACTTTATTATTATTGTTTTATTAACATGTATATATTAACTTGGGGAGAATGGACATCTTTAGGATGTTGGGATATCCTGGATATCTGGGATATCTTAAAACAAAGAATGAGTTTCCCTATTTTCAAATCTTTCAGAAATGTTTAAAAATTTTCTTTGGACCCAAGCTTTGTGCCTTCCTTATTAAATGAATTTCTAAACACTTTATAGCTTTGCTGTCATTGTTACTTTTCTGCTCATTGCTGGCTGTGTGAAGCCTCCTGGATGTCTTTTGCCTGTTAGTGTTGGCTTCTTCTACATTAACAAGCTATCTCTTACAGCCTGTGTCAGATTTTGCCTGGTCCGTTTCCTGTGTAACTATTGTGTGATCTGCCAACAGGAATGCGACTCCTCGCATTGTTCCCTCTCATCCAGTTGCATCAGCTCGTGTCCCGGGCACCGACCCTCGATGGGATGTGGGCTTCTGGCAGTGTTTCTGACTCAGCCAGAATGTCCGTGGTCTGTTCCCACCAAGCTAGATGCCGTGTTGGTCATATGTGCTGTCTGTGACTAAGACTTGATCTGTCACCTCCTTTTTGGACAGGGAATGGATGTTTTCTTTTCCAAGATGCCTTTTAAGTGTCAGTGCAGATAACTATACGATTTCATTCCTCAGTCGATTAATAGGGTAAATTATATTAAAGAACGAACGGCCCAATATTGAACCACTCTTGCATCCTTCCTGTTAAACTTTTTTTTTTTCTGGTAATTTTTA
This sequence comes from Neogale vison, assembly GCF_020171115.1. NCBI lineage: Eukaryota > Metazoa > Chordata > Mammalia > Carnivora > Mustelidae > Neogale > Neogale vison. The sequence continues at coordinate 46,804,129 of NC_058093.1, forward strand.
AGTTGTCAGTTCATCAAAGCTTCATATTAAAAACTGTGTTCTTTTCCAGCAAATGCAGTGTCCCTTAAATTTAATGTATGCTTCCAAGCTTGTGGAGTTTACTTTACAATGCTTTCCAAAATAAAAATCCTGAACTCCAAGAATTCTAATAATTTGCTGATATACTTTATTGCAATGTCTGCACATTCATTTGTCTTGTACTAATTTACTGGTTGAATTTGCTGAGGGAGCACCAGAAGCTTCTGACCTGAAAGTATTTGTGCCGAGACTGCAAGGACATTCTATGGGGATGGAAGTGCCATTGGCCTCTGGTCTGGGGAGCCTCTCCTGGGGAGCCTGGGGAGCCGCTCCTCCTTCCTGGGGCTGCGACATTTGTTGTGGCCCCCCAGCCCCCTATCCCACACAGATCCCCTTGGAGGGGAGCTGGTTGGTCCCCAACCCTGCACCACCCCTGTGTGCTCATGGTCCTCCTTCTAGAAGCCTCCATGCAGCCCTATTAAGCCCTGCAGAAGCTACACTGGGCTGGTGGTCAGGATCAGCCGGGGGGGCCTACTGACCCCTCCTAGGGTGGCCACTCAGAGGAGGGTCAGGGGAGGCTGGGGCCCAGACCGATGGGTGGGTGGGGAGAGGATTTAAAGGGGGTGAAGGGGCAGCCACAGGAAGTGGGGTGGGGGGTTCTTTCTCTCCCATCCCCTGGGAAACTAGTGCAGGAAGTCATGGCCTCCTCACGAGAGAAAAGCTCACCCAGGACCTCCCTGTTTTCTATCTCTCGCCCTTTTTGGCCTGAGATGAGGGCGAAGCCTTGGGCTGGAGACCCTGCCAGCCTCACTTTCGGAATGGGGCTCCAGGAACCCCTAGCTGAGGAAGACATTCTCCTTTTGGGGTGGAAATTTCCAGGTTAGCTCTGGTCTTGATAGAGGAGATGGCTCTTCTCAGCCTAGCAAGGAGCCCCCGTCATGGGCAGGGCTCTGCCTGGCTTTGCAGAGCCACGGCCGAGCTGCTGCGAGGGTGGGGTGCTACTGGGTGTCCAGCCCACTCCCCTGCAGCCTCAGCGGGAAGAGGCTGCTCCAGCCTCCCCCAGCAGTGGGATCTGGGGTGTGTCCAGGACAGCCAGCACCTTCTATGCGAACTTCTCCCCTCGGGTCTTCTCAGGCCCTGGGGGACGCACCCCGGACCTCTTGCCCACCCTCCTGGCTTTTACCTTTGGTTCTAATTCTGAAAAAAAAGAGGCAAGAGACACCCTGTGGGACACAGAGGTGACTCAGCCCAGGCTCCCTTGTGGACTAGTCTCACCCCTGCTTGCCCTTCCAGAAGCCTCTGTCAGACTAGGGAGACAGGCAGGTTTCATGAATGGTTTATTGACAAATGGTTTCCAGGGAGATGGGGGGTGCGAGTCTGGACCCCCTCAGCTCAGAGGGGCCCCAGGGTCCCACCAGGGCCGTTGTCAACTATGCTGGTTCAGCCGGAGCCTGGTAGCTGCCGCCCTGCCTCACGTGTGGTCTCCCGGCTTCTGCATCCCCCTCCAGGCATTGGGGTGTCTCTCGGCCCCGGGGCCAGCTTCCCTCTAGGAGTCCGGTACTTGTTCTTCTGACTATACAACAGGTTCCTCTGGAAAAGGCGAGGAAGGCGGCCATGGTGCAGTAGGACCGCCAGCACCATCCCTGCAAGAAACCGAGGGTCAGACCACCGGCCCAGGAGGCTCACTGGGGCCTCTCCGCCAGACTGTCCGTGTGACAGGGAATCCTACAGATCGGGACCTCGGCCAGCCTGCATGTCTCTATCTGGGAGCCCTGGTCTGCTCTGGCTCTTCCCCAGCAGAGGGGGGTGGCCCATCAGGAGCCCGTGTCCTTCCAGACCACCCTCTGGGGACCTGGGACCAGCATTCCCTGCACCAATGTCCTGAGCCACATGCACAGCCTGTTTGACCTCCTTCCTCCCCGGACTGCCTCCTGAGAGTGACCTGTCATCCGTGGGGATGGCTGTTTTGAGGGTGTGGGCAAGATGGTGGTGAGGTCCAAGGAGGGGAAAAACAGGGGGGCTGAGGGCAGGAGCAGGGCCTGGCCCCTGGTTCCCAGGTTCTTCTCAGAACTTGTAGACAGAGAATCCTGGATTCCCGAATGGCTGCCCCGGTCACAGGCAAGGTGTTGGCCATGGCAGGAGAGGGGAGCACATTTGAAGTTTCATGTGAACCCATTAAGGACACAAACTGTGGTGTGTGGGCCCTGAGAAGGTCAGGGGTGGCCTGGCCAGGACCGGGCTCCATGGACGCCCAGCCACCCTGGCTCCCAAGAATGGTCCCGGGCCCACACACGTCCATGCTTCACTCGCCGTGCCTCTCTTACCTTCAGTGGGACACTGGGACCACCCCTGCTATGGAGGAGGGACAGCCCAGGGAGGTGAGTGACAAGCTCAGGGTCCCCTGGGCACACATGTCCATGGAGAGTCACAGCCCAGGAAGCCACTCCCACTTCCTGTGCCTCATCACCAGTGGCCCAGCTTCTCCAAACGGACAGGGATTCAGTAAAGGTCACCAGCCCACCAGCGGGGAAAGACCAATGCCACAGGGGAGGTCAAAAAGCAAGGGTACAACAAACACGTGAGTGGGACCCAGGGAGCAGAATCCCCAGCCGGCAATGTAGAAGGCTGAAAGGCAACCCGCTTCGTTCCACAGAACCCCCAAGTTCCAGCAGGGCACAGCCCAGGTACCCTGGATGTGGACGCACCCCATGCTGACCTGCAGGGCATGCTGTACGGTGTGTGACAAGCTCAGTGGCCCGGAGCCCTGTTCCTATGGCAGTTCCCACCCCAACCCTGGAGGGAGGCAGAGAGAGGCTTTGGCCTTGGGGCAGCAGGAGCACCCCAGCGTGGGAGTCCCCTCCCTGGACAGGACAAAGCGGGCATGAGTACGGAGGGTGCTGCCCTTCCAGCCTCATCCCTGCTCCCCCCACGAGGCCTCCAGAGGAAACCCTCGTGGCTTTGGACTTCACAGCAGCAGTTATGGAGTCTGAGGCTCTACTGGGTTGAATGGCGTCCCCCCCGAATTCATGTCCTTCCCCAAGCCTCCAAATGTGACTTTATTTAAAACAGCATCTTGGGGTGCCTGGGTGGCTCAGTGGGTTAAAACCTCTGGCTTCAGCTCAGGTAATTACCCCAGGGTTCTGGGATGGAGCCCTGCATCAGGCTCTCTACTCGGCAGGGAGCCTGCTTCCCCCCGCCTCTGCCTACTTGTGATCTCTCTCTCTCTCTGTCAAATAAATAAATAAAATCTTAAAAAAAAGAAGAAGCATCTTTGTATCCTTAAGTGGTTGAACTGATGAGGTCACACTGGAGAAGTGTGGACTGAACCCCAGTGTGGCTGGCGTCCTACCACAAGGAGCCGCAGAGACAGACTCACAGCAGATGCCACGTGAGGACAGGCAGAGAGGGGAGAGGTGCAGCCACAGGACAGGGGACTGATGGCCACCGCCAGAGACCCGGAGGTCAGGGAGGGGCCCCATTAGCCCTTACAGCGAGCAGGACCCCCACACCCGCATGTCTGAGTGCTCACCTGGACTGCGTGCCGAGTGCTTTGGGGCTACAGGCGCCAGGAGACAAATGCAGAGACCACAGGCCCCCACATGCAGGAGAGGGACCCCTATCCTGACTTTAATCCATGGCCTGACACGCCATCAAGCTGGGTCAGAGAGGCCCGTATTTCCGACACCGAGGTCTCCAAGATTGCGGCCAGGACCACTTCTCAGGGCCCCTGGAGCCGTGCTCCACCACGGAGGAGTCACCTGGGACCAGAAACGGAAAATGTCCCCCAAGAGGGAGCTGTCCAGGAGTTCCTAAGTCATCTACGCCCCTCGGGCCATGCGGACCCTGCTGTCGAATTCGTGACTGAGCACGAGAGATGGGGACGTCCTGACCGGGGGAACAAACCTTGAGACCCCAGGAGGCCCCAGGCCCACAGAGCTGTGGGGAGGCGGGCTATGTGAGACTCTCAGACCCCCGCGTTCTCATCCAGTGTGCGCAGAGACCTTTGTGGCGCCCCCGCAGGGAGGGTGGAGAGCACATGCCTCATACCCTCGATGTAGAGACACTGGGGCAAATCAGGCCGCACTCAGGGACCTCTGGGGTGATGTGTGGCACAGGGGGAGACTGCTATGTCTCAGACCTCGCTCAAGTGGACCGTGAAGTTACTAATCATAACCCCAGCCTTCTCATCACTCCAGGGACTGCCGGCTGCCTGGGAGCCCCTGGGGAGGCCGGGGCTGTGCTCCCTCAGAGGGAGCTCCATGGACCCCACAGACCCATCCACTAAGTGTGGAGAGTGAGCGGGAGCCCAGGGGCTAAGACCAGGTGCTGGCAAACCCCAAGGCCAGGGTGGCCTGGACAGGCTGCGGTAGCTCCCGCCACGGGTGCCCCAGCTCAGGGTCTGTGAGACACCCCCGGGCGCATCCATGAGGCTGCCCTCCCTGCCCAGCCCCCATCCTCCCTGGTTCCAGCCCCTCATGACCGCATCTAAACCAAGACGGGCCACTCGGCCCCACCCCTGATGTCCCTAAAGGAACTGAGAAGGATCCCCCCATCTCCCTCACCTACATCAGGGACCTCAGAGCCGGCCATCCCTGAATCAACTCCCTACCCGTGAGCTGGAACACAGGCATGTCCACCAGGAATGCTTCGAGTTTCCTCCCAAGCCACCATCTACGGATGGCCTTGCCAACTGTCCGCAGTGACCCTTACCTGTCAGAGGACCCAGCCAGTACACCTGGGCATACTCCAGCAGGGTGGACCCCGAGCACTGGAAGGTGACTGAGGCAGCCAGGGCAGGGTTGAAGAAGGCGGAAGTGAAAGGCCCTGCTGTGGAAGGAAACACAGACGTTCCTTGTGGACCCCTGTCGGCAGCCGCCTCTCCTTGGGATGGAGCCCTGTGCCGGGGGCCTGGAGCTCAGCCTATCCTGACCCTTGTGCTGATGGGGACACAGGTGGGAGGGCTGTCAGCCAAGGCCAGCTGCATAGGATCAGGGAGCAGCCAGGACAAGAGTCTTTCCACGAACGTCTACCACCCATCCCAACCACTCGCCCCTGATGAACTCTCCTCTCCCACCACTTTCCCCGCCACCCACCTGTGGGAGGTTGTCCTTGAGAGAAAGGGGGACAGAGACAGAGATGGAGAGATGGGGAGACAGACAAGGGCAGAGATGGAGCAACAGCAGTGAAGGGCTGAGCCCAGAGAGGAAGCAAGAGAAGGGAGGAGGGATGGGGAGGACGAGGAGACATGGAGAGAGCATGAGCATCCCTTTGCCCTGGACCAGGTAGACCACTGCCAAGGAGCAGCGGCCTCGAGTGGGCCGTGTAGGGCCTAAAGCTGGTGGTGGAGACCAGTCTCTGGGAGTGGTGTCCTGGATGGCTGCAGGGCTGAATCAGGAGCTCCCCGTGTCTCCCCAGGGCTGGAGCCCAGGAAGTCTGGACACAGAGCCTTGCTGGCAAGTCTCTGCTCACCTGTGCCTCAGTTTCCTCACCTGTACGTGGGCTCTAGCGGTACCTTCCTGGGCACACAGTGTCTGTCCTATGCCAGAACGTGGACAGTGTCTCAGGAAGTCAGCCCTCAGTGCTGGTTTCTTCCCTACTGGGCCTAGCCTGCCCCAAATGCACACGTGGGCTTCCAGTTGTAGCCCTAGGCTTGAGCAAGCATGAGGCACCCACTGAGTGACCTGTGGCACGTCCCACAGCACACCCTTCCCAGGAAGCCCACTCCCAGCCTCCTGTCCCTCCCAGCACATCAGTCCTCTGGGGTGGAGGAGGCATCCGTGCCTGGAGAGCCCTCCTAGTGGAGCAGATCCCACAGACAGACCTATGGTGGAGTCCCCTGGGGATTTAACAACAGGCCCAACCTGGCGCCTTAAGTTCTGGCCCAGCTCCATCCCCATGTCCTGGGATAGCTGCGAAGTGAGGTCAGCAGCCTGGACATCCTGCAGCTGAGCTCAGCTCTCTGCTTCTCCAGTGAGGTGGGAAGGACAGGTGGTGTCCACGGCGGCTGAACGACCCCAGGAGAGCTTCGTCCAGAGGCCCAGGACCCAGACATAGGCATGGAGAATGGGAGGATCGGAGGATGGAGGATGGGAAGATGGGAGGTGGGGGGGATGGGAAGAGGATGGGAGGAGGAGAGGAGGATGGGGGGTGGGGGATGGGAGATGATGGGAGGAGGATGGGAGGATGGGGGAGGATGGGAGGATGGGAGGATGGGAGGTGGGGGGGATGGGAAGAGGATGGGAGGATGAATGGGAGGATAGGAAGAGGATTGGAGATGATGGGAGGAGGATGGGAGGATGGGGGTTGATGGGAGGATGGGGGAGGATGGGAGGATGGGAGGATGGGGAATGATGGGATGATGGGGGAGGATGGGAGGATGGGAGGTGGGGGGATGGGAAGAGGATGGGAGGAGGAGAGGAGGATGGGGGGTGGGGGATGGGAGATGATGGGAGGAGGATGGGAGGATGGGGGAGGATGGGAGGATGGGGGAGGATGGGAGGATGGGGGAGGATGGGAGGATGGGAAATGATAGGAGGATGGGGGAGGATGGGAGGATGGGAGGTGGAGGGATGGGAAGAGGATGGGAGGAGGAGAGGAGGATGGGGGGATGGGGGATGGGAGATGATGGGAGGAGGATGGGAGGATGGGGGAGGATGGGAGGATGGGGGAGGATGGGAGGATGGGGGATGATGGGATGATGGGGGAGGATGGGATGATGGGGGAGGATAGGATGATGGGGGGAGGATGGGAGGATGGGAGGATGGGGGAGGATGGGAGATAATAGGAGGAGGATGGGGGGATGATGGGAGGATGGGAGGAGGATAGGAGGATGGATGGATGGGAGGAGAATGGGAGGATGCTGCCCTCTCTGGAGACATTTGGAGCCACCACCTGGGAAGGGACGGAGAGGGGAGGAAGAAACAGCAGGACCTGGGACTCTTGGAAAGAGCAGCAGAGGACTCCAGAGCTTCCAGACCAGAGGGTGGGCTGGGCCTTAAAGAAATGGCACGGGCAACCCACCTGCCCCGGCTGCAGACCTCCTGACATGGACAGGAACATTTTGGAGCATGGAGCAGCGCAGCTGGGAAGGAAGGCACTGACCAGGGCTGAGGGTCCCACCACCCCAGTGCACTATGTCCAGTCCTACTGACCCCCATTCTGCCATGACCAAGTTCCCAGAAGAGGGCTGTCCACCATCCCTAGGGGCCAGCGGTCCCCCTCAGCTGCTGCCTCTGTCCTGGGTGTCCAGATGATGCAAAGGCTCTGACATGTCCCAGGGAGCGCAGCCAGGTCTCACCTGTGTAGGCCATGAAGGTGACCAGCAGGGCCGTGAGGGGCACCCTATAGATAGGCAGAGTGTTCCGGAAGCGGAGGAGGCTCAGATGGAAGAAGAAGGCACAGGCGCCTTCCACCAGCGTGCCATGGGGCACGGACGTGCGCAGTGTTGAGCTGCAGTGTGCATCCATGAGGCTCTGGAGGACATGCAGGTCGCTGAGCTCCCAGGCCCAGTAGCGCCGGGTCAGCACGCGGGCCGCCTGCATGCCCAGCCCCTGGGCCGCCAGCGCCAGCAGCGTGCAGGGCACAGAGGCCTCAGCCAGGAGCAGTTCCTGCAGGGACACGGTGGGGTTGGCCGCTGCCCCATCGCAGGTTGCCCCGTGCACCAGCAGGAGCAGGAAGAGCAGCGTCAGCAGCAGGTCGGGGCCGAAGCCCCCCGCCCAGGGGCCCAGCTCCACCAACACCCGCATCTCCAGGCAGCAGGCCCCCAGCTGGGCGGCGCCCACCACCTCCCGGGCGAAGCTGGCGTACGTGCCCTCCGAGAGCAGGGCCTTGGACAGCCTCCTGGCTGCCTGGCAGAGGGCGAAGGTAGCGAAGAAGAAGGAGAGGGACACGTTCAGACCGGCCATTGGCCTGGGGGCTCCCTGAGGAGCAGGGCCCAGCAGGACGCCTGAGCTGACGTGTCAGGGCCCGGGCCCAGCCCCAGCCCCAAGGACAGGGCAGCTGTGGGAGACGCCACCTGGGCGGACAGCCCTGCGAATGCCACACCTGTGCCCCTACCTCCCACCACACCTGCTACCGGCCTGGGAGCCTAACCGGGAACTTCCACAGTGAATGAATGCCCCGTGGCCAGGCGTCTTCCCTGGGGCAAGAGACACACCAGGCGCCTGCCCGCCAGAGCTTCAAAGCCACCACTGGAGCTCCGTGACTCAGCCCCTGGGGCTCTTGGCTCCTGGGACGCAGCTGGGCAGCTCCCTGCACCTGCGCTCTGTCCCCCACACCACCCGCCCCCCCGACAGGTGAGGCTCTCTGGCTCTGCTGTGCTGTGGGCAGCTGTCTGCTGGGCCGGGCCTTCCCATGCAAGGGAGGGAGGGAGCCCTGGGTGCTCCGGCCTGGCTGCTGGGGACGCCTCGGGGAGCTGAACCTGCAGAGGTGGCCCCACCACACCACACACGTTAGTTTTTCTGACCGGCAGTATAGACAAATAAAAATGCATCTCTAAGAAAGCCTGGCTGGTGAGCAGCTCAAGTGTCTCCTGACAGACGCACAAATGCGTTGGCCTTGGAAAAAAGACCCGTGCCCTGTTCCCTCCGTAAGCAGTGATTCCCTGTGCACAGACCTCCTGGGGACACCCTGTGGGGCATGGCTCTTGAGGGCAGAGACACCGTCAGAGACTGTCCCCAACACTGACCGGGCTTCAGGGACACAAACCTAGGGGTCCATGGTCTCAGGGCCTGGAGGTCTGTGGCACACCACAGTGGCCGCAGTCTGCTCAGGGAAGAGCAGACATCAAGCAACTACACTGGGTCCTCAAGGGCAGCCAAGCCCTGGTGGAGGGGTCATATGGGCCCAGGGAAATGGCTGAGGACAGCACAGAGGCCACTCCGGGAAGGGGTGTTGGGGGAACTTGCAAGGGGAAGGGGCTGCCAGGCTGAGGAGGGCCTTGTGCCCTGAGCCCTGTCCCCCAGGACTGGGAGGAGAGAGGGAAAGAGGCTGGGAGAGGTGTGGCACTGCCAGGGGAGGGAGGAGAAGGGAAAGGAGCGGAGGGGAGGGGAGGGGAGAGAGCCGCTGGGTACAGCACTGCCAAGGGCCACAGGGGGCCAGCCTGAGGCGGTGGGCGCAGTGAGGTGCGGAGATCAGCTGTGGGGGACAGGTGCCTCATCCCTCTCCCCCGTGTCCCAATGCCTGAGGCCTGCAGTTGGCCGGGTAGAGCCATGGATGTGGGCTCTGAACACAGTGGCTGGGCTCTGCACCTCTGCCCCTCCTACCCTCACCTGTGCCATGGGAGGACCCCCATGGCCGGCAGCAGACCCTGACTTCTGCCCCACACCCCTTCCCCACCTTATTGTCCCCCTTGCCCCTCAGAAGAAGATGGGAGCACCCATCAAAATCCCCTGCCTTTCCTTCCAAGGAGTCAGCTGCACACAGCTGCTGGAGAAGGTGCAGAGTAGGACGTCACCAAGAGGAGGGGTTCCTGAGAGTGCCTGACCCCTGAGAGGGCCCGACAGCTGGTGGACTGTGGCAAAAGTCCCGGCCATGCCCCAGTGGTCCTATCATCTACAGCCTTGCAGGATGGCCCAGCAGGCCCCTGTGATACGAGCAGTGCTCCTGCTCTGGACCCCAGGCCAGTGGGAGCAGGCTGGGCATGTTTACAAGGAAGCCTAAATGGAGCTCCATCTTTTCTAGGAGAACCATCTTTCACCTCCCCTGTCCCTCTGCCTCCCTGATTGTTCCTTGGTTTGTACTGTTCCAGCCCCCAGGGCTCTCCCTCCGCTTTGTGCAGGTGGGGGACTGAGGTGCAGGAGAGAGGGTCCGAAGCACGATCTCAAGGTCCAGAACGTTCCCAGAGGTGGAAATGGTGTCTGGGCCCCGGGGTACAAGGGCGAGTTTAACCCCAAGAGGAAATCCACCTGCTGCTCCTCCTGGAAGGCAGACAACCATCCAGACTCCAGCCCAGTGGTGGGGGGCGGGGTATGGGGTGGGGGATATGGGGAGCGGGAGATCCATCCCATCCTCCTCCACAACCTTGGCCCTCTCAGAGGTAGGGGCAAGCCATGGAGACCTGGAGTCTGGAAGCAGAGAAGCGGGGGCTCCCTCAGAGAGCACACAGTCACCCCCTTCCTCTTCCCCGCAGGTGGGACCCAGCCCCGTGAGAACACAGGGATGTGGTTTCAGACACAACAACTGTGTCTCCGAGGGCATGGGAGCCTCCCAGCTAGAGTGCAGCAGTGCCTCATGCTGGGAGATCAAGGGAACTGATTTCATAATTCCACATACTTTGTAACTTTCAACGAAAACTTAGATAAAGCGAGCCCTAGGAGCGCCCTTCCGCGCCGTGCAACAGAGGGACAGAGCCAGAAAACTGAGGCCATTGCGGAGAGGGACAGTCCACACCCAGGCCTCCTGCTGAGCCCACCGCTGGCCGGGGCGCCCGCTCCTTGGATGTCTGTTGTCACTGCGTTCTCACAGGCCGTCGTACGCCATGGTCATGCTGCTGAGTCTGGCGGCCTCGTGTGGGCCTTGGGCTGCGCTTGTTCCTTCTAACTGCTGGATGGGGGTCCGTTTTGTGGACAAACGGTAGCTCGTCCATCCACTTTCCTGGTGACCAACTTCAGGTGTTCTTGGTTTCTGCCTACCATGAAGCAAGCTGTCACGACCACTCACGCACGAGTCTTCACAGACACACAGCCGCAGTGCTCGAGCCAAGGGCAGGGGATGGCTTAGCTCCCCAAGGTGGCGGTGGCCCAGGAGCCCAGGGTGGGGGTGTGGGTATATACGCACAGTATCTTCAGCAGTCGGGCCGTGAAGCCCGAAGCACAGCTTCTGCCCACTGCTCATTTCCCCCTGTGGCCCCCGGCTGCATCTCCCCAACGGCGACTAAATATGGCCACATTCTGCTCCTCTGTATTTTATCCAACTTTTTCTGACTGAGTTCTAATGATTTTTCACATATTCTATATATACTCTGGATAAAGCCCCTTGTCCTGTAATTGTTTCACATGTATTTTTATCCAATTCCATTTTTTTAAAAGATTTTATTTATTTGAGAGAGAGAGCAAAAGTGAGGGGGATGGTGCTAAGGGGGAGGGGGAGGGGCTAAGGGAGAGGTGGGAGGCAGGCTCCCCGATAAGCAGGTTTGATCCCAGGACACTGGGATCATGACCTGAGCCAAAGGCAGAGGCTTAACCCACTGAGACCCGAGGTGCCCCTGTTGTTTTGTTTTTTTAATTTTGAATTCCAATTGTTCATTGCTGGTTAATAGGAAAGCACTTTCCTGTATTGTTTCTGAGTCCTGTGACCTTGCTATGATCTCTGCTTAGTTCCAGGAGTTTTGGGGTCAATTCTTTTGGATTTTCTTCAGATGATCTTGTCATCTGCAACAAAAAAACAGTTTTCTCTCTTCCTTCCCAATCTGCGTGCCCCTTCTTCTCTGGTCTTATTTCACCTCGAATTTCTAGGACGGTGTCAAATAGCACTGGTGAGAGGACCTCCTTGCCCTGCTCAAAGGGGCGAAACCTCCAGTTTGTCACCAGTAAGTATGACGTCAGCTGTGCGATTTTGACAGATGTTCTTTACTGAGTTGAGGAAGCTCCCCTCTATTTCTAGCCTGACCCCCTTCCCCTAAGACTTTGTCATGGAGAAAGCTCTGGGCATATTCTAAAAGGACTACTCTTCTGTTCCTCCTGTTAGACACATGAGGGGATTTTTCTTCTCTCCTCAGTGAGAACTTCGTGGGCTCCTTCTGATAAAAGCCATGGGAGTGTGAGGGCCCCCTAAACCCGAGCCCCAGGAGTTCCTCACCTCCAGCTGGGTCACACTCAGCCTCCAGCAATGCGGAGTCAATGCCGCCATCCCGGTGTTCCCACACGCCCCGGCCGCGACGGCTTCTGCACCCACAAGCAGCTCTCAGATGGGGCTCTCTGAGCTCCTTGCTCTCGATTCTGGGTGACGTTCAGCCCAGTGACCTCAGTTCTCTGATGGGTGTGAGAAAACTTGCTTCTGGTTTTATTCAGCTTTTTCCGTTAGGATGAGGCATGGTGGCTGCTAAGATCTCTACAGTCTGAGTTGATGACCTAATGTTTTCGACATTTAGGAAAATCAGAATCTATAAGGAGCCTCTTGGATGTCTCTTCCTCAGATTTCTTTTACTCTTATCCTACAGTTTATTTGTTGAAGAACTGAGGTCATTTTCACATGAATTTGACCACGTTCTGGATGTTTTGAGGCAAATTTATGCTCAAAGACAGATCCCTGTCTTTGCCAACAATTTATTTAACACAGACCCACTGTGGGAATTATAATTTAGAGTGATGGTAGTGTCCAAGTCAATAGCACACAGAATAATATCTCCTGATGAACCAATAAGTAACATTCTCCAGACACGTTGATTGATCACACGGTTGGTCCAGGCAGAGGGAAGAGGACAGAACGAAAGTCCAACTGAATTGAGAGCTACCTTCCCGCGGGTGGGTTCTCAGAAGAAGTGGCTTAGCCAGCGAGAGCGGATGTCCACGCAGGCATGAAGCCCAGGTCCCCTGTGGCGAGCACACTGTAAGGGAATGCAGGTGTCACGAAGGAAGGAAGGAAGAAGCTCCGTCTTGGGTGTTGCCACCACTGCCACCAGTTGCCTCACCGTGCAGGACTGTGCCCGGGTCTTGGGAGAGCACTTTAGATCAGCAAAGATGGCCTCACCAGACGGAAGGCTCGCGGCTGGTCCTCACAAGCTCCGATATTTGCAGTTTAAACACCCACCTGCGGTTGCCCCTCTTCCCTGTGTGCCCACCCGCATTTGCAACTGAGCGTCCGCAACGTGAACACCTTCACCTCGATATCAGAACAACCTTGCCAGAGTCGTACGCAAGGGGCCCTGGGGTCCTCACAAATGCCCCCCACACCCTGGATCTTGGTGCTCGATCGCAACCCCCTGGGGTCCTCCTTGGCTCATCCAGAAACCCGATCGACGTCAGCTGTTCTCGTTCATTTGCCCTGTACTGTGTGGTCCCATGACGAGGTAGACATTGTCCAAATACCTCGGATTTCCAGTCAGCAGTTCTTGGTGGAACATTTCTCTATCGAAACACCGCTGTTGTCTCTCCCGACTGAAGCAGGATGTTTGGTCCATTTCCAGTTGGCATCGCTAAGGACCAATTTGCACAGAAGTCTCTTATCCGAGTGTTTATGTTCTTCTTGTCCAACTTCTCTTTGTGCCCTTACTTTTCATTTCTTCTGATTGATCACGTACATTTTTATCGTCTCATTGGTCTTTCCTATGACCTTACTGGCTAAAGGCGTAGTTAGCCGTGGGCATTAAATTTTGGCAGCTGCTTGTTCTATATCCACAGAGAGAGTGATTTTTTGTTTGTTTAATGTGATTCATTAATGTGATTCATTAATTAAATTCATTTAATGTGACTCACCGGATTCATTTTTGAACCAACCTTGCCTTCCCAGGACAAACTCCGCTCGGTCACGACAGTATTCTCCTTTTTATGCATCATTAGCTTCCATTTGGTGAAAGATTTGAACATATTTGTTTTCTATGAGGATGTAGCCTGAAGGTCTGTAGTTTCCTCTCCTTGTAATACCTTCGTCTGGTTCAGGTATGGGGTAATGCTGACCACACGGAAAGCTTGGGGCTGCCCGGCACGCCCAAGGGTGCGCGAGCGACGCGGGTGGGTGTGGCCAGTGACCAAGGGACACAGGCGGGCGCTCTCATGATAAACATCATCTTGTCCCTCACCCCCCTTGGGCTCTCGGCACCCCCCCACACCCTGCCTCCCCACCATGAGCAGTGGGTACTGTCTCTGGTCAATGCTGGACATCTGGCCCAGCGGCCATTTCCAGCCTCATCCAACAGACTTCACACACAAATAAAGCCACTGTTGAGGCCCACAGGTCGGGTGTTGCATAAGGAGCCACATTTATTTCTTAATTGGACAGAATCTTAAGTGCACACACACAGTACAGGAGCCTAGAGCCTAACACTCGGGTTTAGGACGTCAGGGAACTAGAGTCGTTACATCAGGATGGTGGTTACAGGGCGGGGGCCCAGGGTGTGCCACAACCACATATGTACAAGCTAGGGGAAGCTGAGGGGACGGCGAGCGGCAGGAAGCGCAGGCCCACAGGAAGCCACAGCCTCTGCTGATCCCAGGGATAAGAGGAGGGCGCCTTCTGGAGTCCTGAGCGGGAGAGAGCTGACAGAGGACCAACAGCTTGACCCCGCTCACACCTGGACCGGCAGCGTTCAGGAACTCTCCCCGAGTGTTCACCACACCTGCCCCTCAGGGAGGGCCCCTCACTGCAGCCCCCCGAGGCCCGGGAGCATGTGTGTGTGTGTGCGATGGGTGAATGGGACACGGGCACCGAAGGAGTGATGACTTGGAAAGAACTCAGGAGCCTCTCAGCTACCCCCCGGGGACTGGCCTGGACACAATGGAGCCCAGCGCCCCCACTTCCTGGGCTCACCCTCCCCTGGAGGAGGCAGAGGGCTTCTCTAGGGGAGGATGGCTGTCCCTCAAACCAAAATGAGTGGCATCAAGCAGTAAAACAAAAAACCTCCCAGAGACTAGGCTTTCTGGATCTTTCGTCTCTTCCCACTTAGTGGGAAATTGTCAGGTCTGACCTTCCTCTCTGCACCCCACAATGGGTAGACCCTCAGGGGCCCCCAGATCAGCTCCCCGGGGGTCACAGAGTTGAAGCCCACACCCCAGTTTGCTAAATGCTTGGCCCCCTAACGTGACATGTGGGTAGCTTCTGGCAAGGGCAGACGTGAAGAGACCAGCTTTTCTGACTCGGATTTCTCTCCCCAGCACTCTGAGGGTCTGGCTGTGACAACAGGGCCAGGGCTCCCAGCAACTGCCAAGGGGCATCAGGCCAAAATTAAACAGTCCTTGAAGAACCTCCATGGCTGTGGAGGCTCCCAAATTTAGGGTGGTTCCCAGAAACCCTCGCGCAGGCCCCCTTCCTTCAGCCCGCCCCACGAGGCAGGTGCTCTGCAGGTTGGCTGGCCTCAGACACCTGCGTCCTGGGTGCGAGTGCCTCAGACCATCCAAGGCCACGGCTGCAGGCTGGCTGACCTGAGTGGGCTGTGGCCAGGGCCGGGCACCTCCGGGCTCCCTGCAGGCACGTGGGGCTCCTGGGAACCAGCTCACCTTAGGACAGCCCCTGCCCTCTGCGGTCCTCCTCCCTGCCTTCCAGGCCCTCGTAAAAGCCAGAAAAAGTGCTGCTCTGGACCATGCCGCACCCCTGCTCTCTGTGTCTCAGCCTGGGAACATCTGGTTTCTGGATGACATGTGATTTCAGTCTGGGATGGAAGCACTCATCCAGGGCCTCCAAGGAAGGCTATAGAGCCCTGTGCCTTGCAGATGTGGCCTTCCAGGACACGTGTCTTAGTGAAGTAGCTACACTCCAGGGGTGCCTCCCACGCACTGGTGGAGGGGGGAGCAGAGAGCAAAAGGGGCCACTGAGGCACTGCCTGTGGCTGGGGGTGGAGAAGGCACACTGGCCTCTCTGCTTCTGGCCGGGCTGGGGCGGCTGGCAGGCCACACCCCACTGCCAGTGGCCGCTCAGGTCGGGTGCCCACCAGCCTAGTCCCACATCCGAGGCAGCGCTGAAGGGGCCTGAATAACTTTCCCCAAGGAGCGCCCCCAATTAGAACCTTCTCACCTGGGGTGGGAGCCGACCCCACACATCCCTGGAGGAATGCAGCTATACACCCTCCCGGCCTCGGTGCACAGAATGGGGATAGGGTCCCCATGTCACGTGGGTGTCTATCGGGGACGGCCCGGGGCTGGATGGGGCGGGCTTTGGAACCCCTGACCAGGTGTGACACGGTAATCCAAACTGGGTGAAGAGGTGAGGGGTCTGTGAGCCACGCCCCGCAGGGCCTGTAAAGACAGCAGAGAACAGTGTGGACAGACCGGCTGGCCGCGAACCTGGGCCTGGAACCCCTTGAACTCTGAATGAAACCTGCTCTCAGGGGGCCATGGCAGGGACAGAGGTTTTGTGGTTTGGTTGCTGTTTTTCCTTGAGTTGGAAGGAGGCCAACTGGGTGTGGGAACACGTCATTGAAGACCCCCGGGCCCCGCGGTCTCTTTGACGTGTTTCTGGTCTGGGTGTGATGCCTGACCAGACTCTCAGCCTGGAGCCGACCCTTGCCCTGTGGGGGCTGGGCCTTGGGTGTGGCATCTGCACAGAGAAGGAAGTAGATCTTGGAACAAGAGCTCCCATCAGCAGGAGGACAGCCCCTGGGTGCAGGACAGGAGCACCTCCCTGAGGACAGTGGCCGGCCGGCTGCCCTCACCTGACCCCGGGACTCTCAGAAACTCTTCTCTTGGGGTAAAGGGGGAGGTCACACACTTTCTTCCCAAGAATGACCTGGAGCTCACCCCATTTCTCACCGCAGCTGCAGAAGCAGCACCTGAAGCCTCTGGCTGCCCAGACCACCTTGAACCCCAGCCACCTGCACGCCAGCGGCCAGGATACATGACACCAGCTGCAGTCCTGGCTGGGAGAGCCCCACAGCCCAGGGGCCCGTCTGCCCGGTCTCCCTCTGCTCCACATGCTCCCAGGGAGAAGCTGCATCTCCGAGGCTGTTGTCTGGGTGATAGGATGCCACCTCCTGCTGGAGGACTGCACGCCCCCCTCCGCGCAGCTCAGGATCCAGGCACCAGGTCGCCTGACACTCACACTCCCCCTACCCGGGATGAAGGCCTGCCCCCCCATGTGGCTGGGGAGAAGCCCCCGCTCGGGCCTGGCCAGGCGTGTCCCATGGTGCCAACCAGGAGGCACCCGGCCTGTGCAGACACCCGTTCATCATGGCCTTCCCTATGAGCCCTGGGGGATGTGAGTGGGAGCAAGCGGGGGACAGGGTCCATCTGAATCCTACAGGTCTATGTGAAGGCATTAGAAATAAATACTTATAAATAGAACACAGTCTTATAGTTAATTTCTGAGTGGACCGTTTCAATGTCACTAACTAATGTATATTAATTATAAGTCTGTCTATGCTTAAAAAAATATTAGAACGGCAGCGATGCCCCTGTGGCTTGTACCCTCTGCCTTTCCAGCACCTCCCAGCTCTTCCCACCCAGGGCACACTTGGAAAGACCAAAGAACAAACACGGCCTCTGCTGGGAGCAGGACAGGTCGTATGGTGCAGGTCCCCGGGCCAGAGGTGGCGCTCACGGGGCCCGACGCGGTCCCCAAGAGGGGACTCGCTGGCTTGCTGGTAGGGGCAGGCTGGGCACGGTGACATGACGGGTGGTGATGAGGGCTTGGGGGGCCGGCCTGTGGCTGTCCGGGAGGGCTCCGGCTCACACCCTCATCTGGGCAGACCGCCTTCTGGAGAGCTTGGACCTGCGGGAGGGTCGGGAGACATGCCACGGTCGGGATGCCAGCTTCCACGTGGCTGACATCCCCTCTGCTTCCCCTCACCCGGAGACCGGCTCCTGTCCCTGGGACTCAGTCTGCCCGCCTTCTGGAAGGCCTGGGTGTAGGGGAGCAGGGCTCACCTGAGCCCGTGTGTCATGTTTCCAGCCACAGAAGGACGGCCCCCTAGTACAACACTTAACCAGCAGCAATAGCCAAACAAGCTTTAAGGTCTTCAAAACCTGCTCCCTCAGGCCCAAGGAGCAGGGCAGGCACTGCCAAGAGAGCCCATACCGTATGGTGCCGGCCAGGAGAGGATTGAAGGCGTACAGCCAGTCGTGCATGTCCTTGTCACTGTTGGCCTGCAGCAGGATGCCGCGGTGCTCCGTGCACACGGCGAACGTGTTGGGCGTCTGTGAAGGCAGGAAGCCGTGAAGGGGTTCGAGGCCTCCCCACCACCCCGGTCAGCATGCAGGGTCATGCTCCCCGGGGCCCGGCTGGAGCAGCTCGGCAGGAGCGGGGGGTGCAGGACATGGGAGAGAAGACCCTCGCGAGAGAGCTGGGAAGGCTGCCCCACTCTCCGTGGCCTGCACAGCCCATTCAGACGCAGACAGGTGTGGCCTCCTAACAGAAGGGTCTGCGGTCAGGACACCCTATCTCTTGCATGCCCCAGGGCAAACTTGCCACTGCTCTGTGCCCCCCGAAGACGTGTCTACCCCCACAAACGAGGTTCCTTCCCCTTGACATGGCTTAGCTGCTAGGCCTGGCCTCCTCTGCTAAAGGCCGAGCCCTTGTGGTGGGGGACAGTGTCGGGAGGCAGCCTGAGATTGTGTCCCACAAAGCCCACCACAGGGAATCAAAGATCAGCCAGCGGGCACTGAGGCTCCCAGAGGAAGGGGTTGAGGTCCCCAGCACACACATCCAGTGCTACTGCTGACTCCAAGAGGAGAAAAGCCAGGGGACAGGAAGGCCGGACTCCCAGGCCCACTACATGACCTGTCCCATGGGGCTGGGTGGCCCCAGGAGAAGAGGACTGGGTATTGACTTCTCCTGAATGGGAGTGGGTCAATGCCTGCTCCCCTGCCCCAAAGGACCACAGCCCATCACGGCTGGTTGTCATGGGATGAGGAGCCCCACGGGTGGGCAGAGGGGACCCCCAACATGCTATGCGAGACAGATCACTAGGGCTGTGGTCTGGCAGCTAGCTGGAATAGGGCCCACCGGGAACTAGGCCCAGCCCCCTCCCCGAGCCCTGCTGGCGGCTTGCAGGCCTTAGCCTGCCCGGAAACCCATCCCATCTCCCGGGCCGCACCTTGAGCATGGCCTGCTGGTCCTCGCTGTACTCCACCTGGGCGGTGGACAGGTTGAGCACAAACCTCTCCACGGAGTCCTTGTCGCTGTTGTATAGGTAGGCATAGGGACGTCGTACGACCACAAAGCGCTTGGCCCAGCCTGCTGTGTGCGGCTCCAGGAAGTGCAGGTAGCCCTTCTTCGACACGATGGGGCTGCAGGGCAGGGACAGCTGCTGACTCCTGCGCTCCTGGCCCCGGGGGAGGGGGGGTCTCCACGCGGGCCCCCCACCCACCACCAGGCCCCTGGCAGTACTGGCCACTGGAAAGGTCAGACAGGGGCCCCCAAGAACAGCCACGGCCAAAGTGCTGGGAGATGCCTGGCAGAACCCCAACCTGGGTGGTCAGAGACCAGAACCACCAGATCTGAGCCTCAGTTTCCCCATCTGTACAACAGAGAAAGTGATACAGAGCAGACACTGCCCCGAGCAGTCATTCCCTGTCATGTGAGCGTGACCCATAGAGTGTGGCCTTCTTGGGGCTACACAGGTGTCAGACTAGTGACACACAGATGCACGGAAACCGGAGTTCTGCAGGGGCACCCATCAGGTCCCCTGCCCCGGGCCTGGCCCTGGTCCAGCCTCCTCCTTGTTCTGTCTGCTCTTTCTCTACCCCCGCCCAAGGTTGGGGTGCCCAGCCTGTCTCCCTCGCATGGAGCTGTGGGGACAGAGCTGGCTGGGTGGGGCCTCAGAAGCACCCCTGTTTGGGGGCCCCCCACATACCTGACCCGGATCTCCTGGATGTCAGGAACCAGCAGGCGCTGGGGCTCCTTGTCTGCCTCTGTTGCCCGAGCTGGGGAGGGAAGCTTCTTCGAATCTGCCTCTGGCACAGGCTCGGGCTCTGGGCTGGCCGGCCGGGAGCAGGGCTGAGGGGTCCTGGGAAAACAAAGCCAAGCCTCTGCCTTCCTGCGAGGAGACGCCCTGGCCAGGCCGGGCCACCATCTTGGTGGCTTCCTCCCACCCCCTGCGTTACCCCCTTAGGCTGCCATGAGTACCTCTCAGGATCTGTCCACCCAGACGCACCCACAGCTAGGGCTGGAGGGCCCAGGCTACCCGATTCCAGGGCTGCACCAGGGTGCCCCGCCCCCGTCCCATGGCACCCTCTGTCCCCCACCCTCGTGAAAGCGGTCCCTCTCCCCAGATGGCCCGCGGAGCGCGGGCTGTCATGTCTTCAGGGGCCCTCCGCACTGGGGCCTGCTGGGTCCAAAAAGCCTGACCCATGGCCAGGGAGGCCCGTCTCTGGGGAGGCCCAGAGGGCTTGGATGAAATGTGGACACCTTGAGGGATATAAAATGTAAGGGCTCAGGTGTGGGCGGTGCTAGCATGGCTGGAGGGGCGGGGCAGACGGCCGGGCAGACGGCCCGGCATTGCGGCCACTGCCATGGGGCTCAACTTCTATCCTACTGAGTATTGTGTGAGCCCATCCCCCTGAAAAGGGTTTTTGGTTTTGCGCCATTTGATCCATTCAGCATTAGTCCCCATGACACTGGAAATCAGTGCTTCAGCCGAAAACATCCTCGGGAGAGTCAGGCGACTGGAGAGCAGCTAGGGGCCATGCCGGCCAAGGGTGCAGGGTGGACCCCCCCCACCTGTCCAGCTATGTGCGGCCTTCCCGGGTCACTGTTCCCCCACCCCGTCCCCATGCTCTGCACCAGAGCGGCAGCCACACTGTCCTCAGCAGGTTTGTGGCCCTGCCAACTTCTTCGGGGTCTGCACTCACCTCAGCTCTGCGGCTCCGTACCGCCCTTCAACCAGAGAGGGGCAGGTGGAGGAGGGTGTGAGCGTGGCTGCGCCCAGAGGTGACATGGACGGGTCCCGGAGCAGGGTGACAGACATCTCCGAGAGCTGTGGAGAAGAGCGAGCCTTTCGTGGGGCAGACGGGGTGTGGACGCCCCTGCAGTGGCTAATTCCTGCACCTCGGCTCATGTTTTACCTCCATTTAGGGCACCCCCCACTCCAACAGCAGGCCAGACCCACTTCCCAGCCTCCCTCGAACCTCTCCCAGCCCGAGGCCCTGGCCTGCCCTTCCCCGGGCTGTGGGCTCTGTCTGGCCTCAGGAGGGACTTGTAACAGCTGCACTCCAAGGAGGGAGCAGGGACCACATCGGAGTCAGAGAAGGCTCTGCCGACATGCAGTCTTGGAGCCCCGACTGTAGGATGGGCAGTCCAGGAGCCTCAGGGAAAGACCCTTCCAGGCAGAGGGTGAGGCTAGTGCAAAGCAGGAAGGCCAGGCTGCAAGGGGGTTACGCATGGTGGGCTCTGTGCCAGGGTGGGTGGGGCGGCATGAGTGGCCCCTTTGGTAGCAGAAGACAGCTCCAGGGCTGGGACCCGAGCACCCAGGACAGAGGCAGCTGAGGGCCGGGCTGGAGGCAGCAGGGAGGGTCCTGGGTGGGCCTAGCCCTGGTTCGCCCTGAAGGCCCCAGGGCTCCACGGACCCCACACACAGACCAGACCAGGCCCTTGGCTAGGAGGTGCTCCTTTGGGCTGTGAGAGTATATTTCTAAGAAAACCCTTATTTCCTTCTCTGGACGGGGGTGAGAACTGTTCTGGAGACGAAAGCCCTGCGGACAGCCCCTTGCTGCCTACCTTGCTCTCGCTGGCGCTGACGCAGACGTGGCTGTGGGTGTACTCTCTGTTGAACGTGTGCGTGAGGAGACGTAAACACTGTAACGAGAGCAAATGTCCAGTTGGGGTGGTGCCTCAGACCTGGCTCGACCGCAGCACGGCCCCTGGATGTGGAGGACTGGCTGAATGCCTGGACACAGTGGCTCCAGCCTCCAAGGTGATGAGTGAGCCAGGGAAGCCTCCGGGAGCAGGCCCCGGGCCCAGGGCAAAGATGGGGGGACAGCATTGCCCAGCCTAAGAGGTCTTCCCAGTGGCCCATTAAGCTACCCAAAAAGCCAGCTCTGGAGAGAGGGGGTGAGCTCCTCATCAGCACAGGTATTCAAGGAAGCAGATCACTGCTTGGGGGAGGAAGCTGTAAAAGGCTGCCAAATTCCAACATATGTGGAGTGAGGGGCAGGCAAAGGGCCTCTATGGACCCTCCTTGTCCCAGCTCCTGCCCTAATAGGACAAGGCTGAGTCCCCAGAGCCTTGCAGGGACCACAGTCAGGGCAGTGCTGCCTGAGCTACCTTGACGGCCAGCTCCCGTTGCCTCTCGTTGGGAGTCTCCACAGGGGACGGCCGGCCCTCAGCAGAGAGTGGGGAGGAGGGGCTGGATGAGCCGTGGGACCCGGAGTCCTCACTGGAGGCAGGGGATGGCGCCTCGGGGCCGGGCCGCTGGGTGGTCTCCAGCTTCTCCCGCAGCAGCAGGTAATGCCTGGTCTTTTCCACCTGCAGGAGGCAGGACATGGCTCAGCCACTGCACCCCAGGGTCATGTGGACAGAGAGCCCACCCACTGTCTCCCCACGGGCTGTGCTGCTGATGGGACTCAGCCCAGCCACCCGGCCACCCTCCGTCCGGCATCTACGTCCCCCACGTCTGTGCTCACAGTGAGTGGAGGGACAGTCTACCCCTGCCGCAGCATCCTCCCAGCGCCCTGCTTCCCACATGCACCTACGGCCTGGGCTGTCCGTGCCCACTGCACGCACGAGCTCACCTCCTGCAGCAGGCTCAGCTTCTCCAGCTCCCATTGGTGGTCCAGGATGAGGCTGTCGCTCCGGGGCCGCCAGCCCGCCAGGTTCTCCTCGCCCCGGACGTAGGCCACAGATGTATCCAGCACTCGCCTTCGCCGCCGCTGCATCCCTAGAAAGGGGACCCTGGGCTGACCATGTTCCCGCCCTGGCTCCAGGCCTTGGGCTTAGGGTGGGGATTTATCCACAGAGGGAGTCTGGTCCCCCTGGGAGCGCCGTGCCCACAGAAGTCATCCAGCCCCCAGTGCTGCCTCTCCCCTCACTGTCTTCTGGCCTCTTGGGACAACCCCGCAAGTTCAAATGTTAGCACTTGAGTCTCAAAAGGGAGGGCCCCCCAAAACTGCAGCTTAGCTGAGGTGACCTGAGTGACCCCAGAGAACCCCGACTCCCTGACAAAGTGCCCCCACCCCCTTCAGAGAGAGCAGGGCAGAGGCCTACCTGGGCTGCCTGCATCGGCCACATGGCACAGGCTGAGCTCATAGACGCCCGTCACGCGGTTGCTGCAGGGAGCAAAGAGAGGACGTGTGGACACCAGGCCCAGCAAGGGCCTGTCCAATGCACACTGGAAACAAGTCCAACTGCATGCCCTACTGGGTGGCCTTGCATGGGGTCCCTGGGCTGCAGCCCATATGGACAGGTTTGTTGGGGAGTCCGCATCCCAGACCCTTCCAGGCCCCATTTTGCTGAGTGCACACTGCCAACCTTGTCATGGAGGCAGGCCCAGCCGGCAGGCAGAAGCCCATCCCCTCTGGGTGACCCCCGGATGCCTGGGTCATAGCCAGCCTGAGGCCACTAAGTCCTGAACCCCACACTCCACCCTCCTGTCTGGGCCCCGGATGTCCTGCACACTGGGGCCCACAAGACAGCGTGGGAAGGAGGTGAGCACAGGAGGCCCAACACCTGTGGTGGTCTCCGCTTCTGGGACAAAGCCCCCTCCTCACTGCCTTGATGTTCCTGTCCATCACCCCCATACCCCAGGAATGCAGGGACTGGTCAGAGGGCAAGAGGGGATGGCTGGTCCTGGGCCTGACATTCTACACCCTCAGGTGCTGCCAGCCTCCAGGAGGCAAGAGGTTCTGTCCAGAGTGCCCTTTTTCCAACCCAGCCCCCCATCCTGCTGGTATGATCCCCGAGGTCCCTGGGGGGGAGGTCTCCCAGCCATGGTGGGTGGAGTTGGGCCCCAGGACCACCCACGAGAGGGTCCCAGGGCAGGGGAACGGTTAGGAGAGTGGCTAGTCTACCTTTTCATCTGGGATGGTCTGCAGCTGGCCAGTCACTTGAGCCTCTGCCAGGCACACCCAGCCACTCCCCATAGAGAGTCCACACAGCAGTACCCCAGCCCCCACCACCCCCACTATAGGCTCGCCTCTCCCAGCCACTCCTCATGCAGCCCCCCACCACCCCCACTGCAGGCTCGCCTCTCCCAGCTGCTCCCTGTGCAACCCCCTACCACTTCCACCGAAGGCTCACCTCTCCGAGGCCCGCAGGCTCCCACTGCCAAACAGGTTGCGGATGGAGCGCGAAGCAGGCAGCTTGGCATCCCGAGAGTAGAAGACCATGCAGAAGTCCTTGGTGATGACCGCTGGCTGGGTGCAGTTCTCCATCTACCATGGGGCACAGGGCAGGGGCTCAGGCACAGGAGCATCCCCACAGGACACAGGCACCAGACCCCCTCTAACCATCTTTGGGGGGCGCACAAGCCACTGGTCGGCAGCCTCAGACCTCCATGGTCCCCTGGCATGGCACCAGACCCAGGCGGGAGGTCTCTGCTCCCCTCAGCTGACTCCTGGGAGAAAGCCAGGATCCCACCTCCCTGGGCTGCAGGTGGCTGGGTGTTGGTGCCGGGGACCCTGAGGATCCTAGACACAGGCCCCAGCCACCTGGCCATGGGATCAGGTGACACACTCCCGAAATGCCTGTGAGGGTCGAAACAGATCCCAGCTCTGCACCCATGTTCTCCTTTCCGTGACTTCCCCGGGTGCCGACAGGCTGCGTCTCTTGACGCAGGCTCTTTTGTTTTCCCGAAGCTCAACAGCACCCCGACGAAGCCCGTGTGCACCAGGGCCTTACTGGGCCAGACCCGCAGCGTCTCCCCAACAAACCAGCAGCCCAAGAGGCAGGCAAGTGGGTCCCCATAGCATAGCTGGAGTTTCAGGCCCAGAGGGGAGAGGGTGCATTTACCTCCCCCGGGACTCCTTATTCCTCAATAGTGCCCCCACCTGGCAATACCCTGCTCTCAGCCTCTCCCCGGCCCCACCACCTCTGTGCTTCACAGGGAGGGTGCAGACCAAGACTGGGGGCGCCTATTTCCAGCCCACGTGGAGCCTGGAAGGAGCCGTCCTGCAGCCCCAGGGCAAAGCCGCACCCTGCGGTGAGTGGGAGGAGCCGTGGAAAGTAAGGGAATCAAACGAGGACTTGACAAGTCCTCGGAGAAGACATAGGGGCATCTGGGCTTGTCCAGGGCCACTGAGCACCCTCCCTGCCCCTTGGTGAGCAACTTCAGGAATCTCTCACCTCAATGTAAGCTGAGACAGTCATGTAGATCTTCTCTCGGTACGGGGTGACCCGGTTGAGCAGGAGAGAGTTGTGCATGGAGCTGTCCCACGCAGCCTCGAACTGGTAGAAGGTCCTGGAAGGAAGCGGAGACAAGGTAAAACATGGCGGCCCACAGGCTGGGCTTGTGGGTTGGGGACATGCAGATGGACAGACACAGACAGAAACGTGAGGGCCGCCACAGGGAGAGCAGCCCGGGCGGTGTGGAGAACAGGCTCCTCCTTACTCGAGCTGGAGGGGTTTTCCCCTGTGCATGGACGGGCGGGGCAGCCCACAGCACTGGCGCTAAGGCAGGAATGGGAGTGGGGGCCAGAGAGGGCTGGGAAGGAAGGGAGGGAGGGAGGCACGTGGGCTGGGACATGGCAACAAAGGGGAAGAGAGGGAGGGAGAAGAGGGGAGGTGGAGGCAGACAGAGGGGTGAGAGATGGGGAGAGGGCAGAATGGGGACCACCCCCTCCTGCCCTGTCTGAGTAAGGAGGGGTCAACCTGCCCGGGTTGGCCAAAACCCTGTGGCCCACCTCCTCCCCTTGGGGGAGGATGCTTGGAGTGGAAGCTGGGGTGGCCCATGGCAGATGGCATCACCACACACCCCCCACAGCCAGGCTCCTCTCCATTTAGCACTGAGCAGGCAGTGGGCTCTTCCCCCGTCCCCATCTCTAACCCCAGAAGAAAGTGAGCAGAGCAGACGCCCGTGCCCCAGAATGCCCTCTGAGGGCAGCATAAGGGGTCCCCAGGGGGCCAGGACGTTAGTCTTCAGTGTCTCCACTCCGGAGCAGGCTGTCCTTGTCAACTGCCCAATGGCAGAGCTCCTAGACTCTTATTTAGGCAGGGTGCCCATCTGAGGATCCTCTGTGAGGCAGGGAATTTGCCTCAGTCCAGAGTGCGGCCACTCCGCGAGCCCCAGCCAGCACCACTCAGCACCCAGCCATGCCCCGTTTCCATCCAAGCATCCTCAAAGACACAGCTGAGACACACTTCAGCACAGACTGCGGACAGACAGCGGCACACGCCCCAGCACAGCCAGACCCCCCCTGGGGAGGCTGGCCCCGCCTGGGAGTACAGAGGGTCACCAGGAGGGGCAAGGCCACGCCAGCTTGCAGCCCATGCCCATGGCCTCCTGGCTCTCCAGGGCACACTCCAGGGACACGGGGCAAAGCAGCAGGATGGGGCAGGGCCGCTGTCACACACATACACACACGTCACCAAGGACAACGATCCAGAGGAAGGGCCGTGAGGACAGCGGGGTGACCAGACTGGCGGAGAGCGCGGGGAGAAAGGAAATTGAAAAGCAGAAAAGGACAGACCAAGCGAGTGCGGAAGAGAAAAGTGAGCTGTACCTAGTGTCATTTCCGAATGAAATGCTAAAGGTGGAGGCAGCCAGGACACACACGTACACACAGAAGAGATGGACACGTCAGAACGAGCCCTGTCACGTGGCCGGGTACAAGCTAACCCACAGTGAGCGGGGGAGTGCGCCATATCCGCCAGCTGCCCGGGCGGCTCACGGGGCAGCGTCTGGGGCCCTCTCCGACCCCCAGTCCCCGTGTCTGCAGCCAGAGCTTTGAGTCCGTGCCCAGCAAAACCAGGCGGGTACCCATGGACCCGTGACCGACCCCTAGAGGGACGCCTCTGTCCCGGGGGCTCCAAGCGCCCTAGTCCCCGTGGGCCAGGCCCTCGGGGAGAGCCAGAGGTCCAAGGCAGCCCAGACCAGACAAATGCCGTGGCACAGCTGTGTGACCTCTGGCTATCACCAGACACCTCTGTACCCTGCTTCCTGGACCAACCACTGGCAGTCACCATGCCTGCCTCATGGAGATGTCCTATGGGTTGAAGGAGCTCATCCGAGGTGCTGAGGGCAGGGCCCAGATGGGATTATTCTTAGTAATTCTTGTTACTAGTCCTTGCCTCCAAGAGGCCCTGACCACACACACTGGGAAAGGCTAGCCTGAGGGTCTCCTACCCGGGACGGCCAGCCAGCCCCAAACCCTCGCTGCCGTCCCCTGTCCCCCTTCCTCAATGTCATTAAAGGATGCTGCTGGTTTCTGACCCACTGCCGGTGCTCTGGGGACCAGCAGGGCTCTCTTACATTGGTGTGCACTCTCTATTTGTCCTTCAGGAAGACCTGGCCCTCCCAGGGCAGGCTCCTAGTCAGACACCAAGAGCTGGACCCCATCTCGTCAGGAGCCCCTCCCCCTTGGGTGGGACACACCAACGGAACCGGAGCCAGCCCAGTGAGGGCGGCCAAAACACTAGGGCTCAGCAGCAGCCCTCATCCCAGGACCAGATGGACTCTGCCACAGCTGGCCGGGGCCGTAGGAGAAATGAGCCGCACCTCCACACGAGGCTCACTCACCGAGGCCCCTCGGAGATGCTCTTGGCCAAGAGGGCCTCAGTCAAGTTGGAATGTGGCTCTTGCTGAGACCCAAAACCTCCCTGAAAACCCGAACCTGTGGGTCTTGTGTGTTGAGGTGGGGCCGGGCAGTGGGTGGGGGTCCCCCTTGGGCCCATGTACACAGCTGAAGAGAGGGCGCCTTCCACTACGCCGTTCCCCAGGCACCAAGATGGCTGGGGTCTGACCTGGCACAGCCATGACGCTGCTCACAGGCTGTTCTCAAAGCCCTCGTCAGCCTTCAACCCCAGGCAGCCCTCCTGTAGACCGGCCCCTGGCTTACAGCCAGCCATGCATCTGCACAGTCAGGGGGGTCAGACCCTGGAGCCCCAGACAAGAAGGGTCGTCAGCAGCACTCGCGAGCCCCCGGGGCCTCTGCAGAAGGAGGTCTCACCAGATGCCAGCAGGAATGCTTGGGGCGGGGAGGGGTGGCCGAGAGCCAGCTTGCCTGCGTGGGACCTTCACAGCCCTGGAGGGTGCGAGGCTGCGGGACACAGCACGGGACGGGGATCGCTGTCCCCCATCACCAAGACAGCCAGACGGAGTCAGGGCTACTACACCAGGACCCCCACTCAGGAGCAGACACAGGACTCTCAGCCATCAAGTCACCCCAGGAAGGGAGCACCCCTCCCTCAAACCCCACTTGGACACCCAGCCAGTCCCGCAGATACACTCTCAGGAGAAATGTGCAAGCCAGATGAGGGGTCCCTGGGTCAGAAGCACTGTGGATTCCCAGACCCCACCCCAGACCCACTGAGGTGGAAACACGGGGGCAGGTCGCCTCGTGAGCAGAGCGCCTGGGCTCACTCTGGCGCTCACCACAGTCTTGGCCCACCCTGCCGACCCTTCAGATCCAGATCCATGTCAGGCTGGGACCCGAGTGTCCCTGACCCAGGGAGGCCCTGCCCACAGCTCCCAGGCCTGAGCCCTTCTCCAGGACACCCAGCAGCAGGCAGGGCTCTGCTTCCCCAAGGCAAGAGCCCTAGGAGTTCCCGCAGGACCCTTCCTCTTTCTGTGGTGGACTGCAGGATGCAGGACAGAGGCTCCCCTCCTCCGAGCCCCCTGCAGGAGCTGCCAGCCAATATTTCCCTCTGACCAGCAGGGGTGGGTGGGGAGGGGGTCTGTGTTGACGCCCCCAGCCACAGGGCTTGGACAGTGGGGGGCCAGAAACAGGACCACCCCCAACTCAGCTCCAGGACTTGGAGTTCAATCCTCAGACAAGTGAGGACCCACAGGGGGAAACCTGAAAACGCGTTACAAAGTTCTGCTGACAAAGAATATGTCATAGGCTGTGAAATGTTTTTTCCATGCTGATTCTTGCCCAGCAAGCTTCAGTGGCCGTCCCGGCCACCACAACAGTTGTGGGTGTTTCATGTCCCCTTGGAGGGTGACATGGGAGCCCCCCACGTTGGCCTGGCCTGATCTAATGGACTGTGTGCCCGCCGTATCCCTGCGGAGCTCAGGGGCATGCAGAGGGTCATCCCCTGCCTCACCCACCCAACAGCAGCACCTGGTCATTCCTCATGGGATGCCAGCTGCACACAGCCCATTGATGCACCTTCCGACGACTGTGTGGTGACTCGTACCCAGCACTTGAGACGAGCATCACAGCCACGGTGGGTTAACGGGCAGGCAAGGGAAATGGGATTCTGCTGTGCCCACTGCAGCCCTGTGCACGGCTTAGCGGCCTCATGCACTGTGCAGCTGGAGAGTCCTCAGACCCGAAGAGAATGGAGAAGTAAGAGGATTGAGAGACTGAGGAGGTGAGGAGGTGAAGGGGTGAGGGGGTGAGGGAAGGAGGAGGTGAGAAGCAAAGGGGTGAGGGAATGAAGGGGGTAGGGGATGAAGCGGTGAAGCGTTGAAGTGGTGAAAGGATGGGGGTGAGGGGATAAAGGAATGAGGGGATGGGGTGAGAGGTGGAAGAATGAAGGGAGTGAGGGGATGAGGGAGTGAGGGAATGTAGGGGTGAGGGGATAGGGGTTAATGGGTGAGGGAATGAAAGGGGTAGGGGATGAAGGGGTGAAGGGGTGGAGATGGGAGGGGATGAGGGAATGAAGTGTGAGTTCTGAGGGGATGAGGGAAGGAAGGGGTGAAATGAGTGGTTGGGGTAAGGGGATAAGGGGGAAAAGGGGATGAAGGGTGAAGGGATAAAGGGATGGGGTGCAGGAATGAGGGGTGAAGAAGAGGGATGTGGGGTGAGGAGATCTGGGGATAAAAGGGTGAGGGGTCAGGAGGTGTGGGAATGAAGGGGTGAGGGGTAAGTGGTTGGGTAAGAGGATGAGCGGGTGAGGGAATGAGGGTGAGGAGCTAGGGGTGAGGAATGAGGAGATAAGGGGTGAGGGGCTGAGGGGGTGAGGGAATGAGGACTGACAGGTGAGGGGATAAGGGGCAGAATGACTACGTGACCCACGTTTACACAGTTGTGTGGAAGCCTCCCAGCTAATAGATTTTTGGCACCTCATTTCTGCCACAGCAACTTCAAGCAGGGGTTAAATTATCCCCTTTCTGAGGAGGGAAGGAAAACGAGGTTCCAGAAGCTTCTGCCACCTGTCCACACTCACACAGACAGCCAAGGGCACTGCCAGCCAAGGGCACAGCCAGGCTGCCCCAGTCCACACATCTAGGGCGAGACCCTCCCTGGACCACGCCCCACTGTCCACTCATTCCCAGGACCGTCCCCACAGTGGTTCCTGCCCCACAGGGCTGGGCCCCGTGAAGGAGGCAGGGGCTCTGACCCCCACTGCCCCACATGCCCTGGGCCTCCTCTTTCAGGCCAAGCCCACTGGGGCCGATAAGCCCTCATCTGGGACTGGGGGTCTGGACTCTCTGCTCAGATGCAGGGGTGAGGGCCTCGTGAAATTGGGAGGCTGAAAAGGAAAATCAGTGCCCATTCCTTCCTTGGTACCTCCTCCTGGCCATGCAGTATTGTCCCCATTTTACCCAGGAGCTTCCTGGAGGCATAAGTTGCAGGTGTGGAGTTGGGGGGTCGAGGACCAGTGAGCACCCCTCTATCCTATAGAGCTAGCTGTACAAACGCAAACTTGAACAGAACATGCACATCCCCCCCTTCCCGCACCAAGCTATCACACTGAGGGGATTGGAACCTTCTGTTCATCAAGGAAACAGCTCTTGACATGGGTCCTGTCCAGCAGATGCGTGCGAGCAAGGGGCTCCGGGCGCAGAGCTTTCTGAGAGCAGGACGACGGCCTTGGCCGGCCCAGGTCCCTACCAGGCCCCCTCCCTGCTCTGGGCCTGCACGTCTGTGCTCCCTGTTCAGAAGCAGCCACCGCCACATGTGTTCCCTTGACAGGGACCCCAGGGAGGGTGAACAACAACCTCTGGAAACAGAGCGTCCACAAACTGTGTCCACCACACAGATACACGTGTGCGCATGCTTTCGGGGTCACACCAGCAGGAGCCACAGCCCGTGGGGCCCAGGGCCCGTTCACAGTGACCCTCACAGCGTGACTCAGACAGGCCTGTGGTGCCACCCACACCACCCTGGGGCTCCTCCCACAGAAGGAACAGGCACCACTCCCCCCCCACCCCCAGGCAGCTGAAAGGCTCACACATTTGCTGAAAGCCTTCTGAATGCTCATTCATCTTTTAAAACAGCTGACCTGCAGGACCAACCCTACAGCACTCTGACCACCGTCCACAGGACCCAGAAGAACATGACCTTGACCCTCTGCTCAGAACAGACTCGAGACTCACGGACGGTCTTGATTAGGGACTTTGAGGCTGTCTGCCCCTGGGGCCTCACTGATCCTGGCACCCAGTGGGCCTGCTCAGGGACCTCACTCAAGTCGGGAGGCAGCCCCCACCCAGGAGCCCCTGCCTCGGGGGATTCGGACAGAGACCGGCTGGGCCCTTCACAACTTACTTTACTGCCCACCCCCCTGCCATCCAGGGTGTGTGGCAGCCAAGGCCAAGAGCGGAGCTGGAGCCCCCAGCCCAGCCAGGTGAGGGGCTGATGCTCGAAGGTGTGGAGCATGGAGGTCCCTGGCAGAGCTGGTTCTCGTCTGCCCTCCCGTCCTGGGCCCACCACAGCCCCTCTCTCCCTCTTTTCTCTTTCACCTTACAAGGGGTGGGGCTGGTGCTGGCCAGCCTGCATGCGGGGGGGCACCTGCTCCGGCTCCGGTGGGGGCAGGGTCAGCATGGGGCGGGCAAGGCTGGGGGCAGGAGCAGGAGGCCGGCCAGGGTCTCCGGAGGGGCAGGAAACTACTGAAGCAGCCAAAATCAAGAGGACGGGCAGAAGGAACTCAGCCAGGAGGGAGGGGTGGGGTGAGGAGAGGAAGCAACAAAGAAAATCAAAAAAGGATTCCAAGGAAATAAAACTAAAGAAGATGGAGAAACAGGAGGGAAAGGGGAGCAAGTGTAGAAGAAATCCAAAAAGCTGAAAATAAATGTCAGGGTGTGGGGCTGGGGAAGGAAAGAGGCCAAAATAAAACCAAGGGGCACAAATGATACCTAGGCATGTCCGAATCAAGAAACTGCCTGCAAAACACAAACAATTACAGGTTAGTGAGGCCGGCGGGGCAGGGCAGCAGGGCGGCGGGGCAGGGCAGCAGGGCGGCGGGGCAGGGCTGGGGGGCGGCGGGACCGCAGGGCAGCGGGACAGCGGCAGCAAGGGGAGGGGCAGCGCAGAAAGAAGCTGTCCGTGGTGACAGGCCCAGTCTGAGCTGGGGAGGCCGCGAAGCACCGGGCCTTGGAGCGGGAGGAGGCTGAGGCTGTGGCAAAGCAGGTTGATAGCTCGCACCCCTCAGCCCAAGCTTCGGGGGTCTCTGAGCCTCAGCGCCTTTCTGGGGGGAAGGGTCCACTCAAGTGGCCCATTACAGGGCTCCAAGAACATCAGCCAGGGTCCAGGAAGAGAAAGTTCCCAGGGAAGGGGAACCTGCAGGCTTGGCCCGCCGAGCCTCCAAATGGCATCTGCCTGGGGCCCCCAGGTGGGGACGGTCCCCAAGATTTTCCTGAGGGAAGGCTGGGGGTCGGCGGTCCTGGGGCTGTACCATCATGGGCAGGAGCCAAGCCTGAGGCCAAAGCAGCTCTGGGCAAGGTCTATCATCCCAGCCCACAGATGGGTCTTCCTCTACATTTGACCCAGGGCAGCCCTGACCTCAGACACAGGGCCGACAGGCCCCAGAGCTGCCTGTCAGCCAGCCTCACTTCCACAGCCCCTAGGAAGCAGTAATGGGGCCTCAGGCCTCTAGGATCAGGGCTGGACCTGCTTAGCTAAGGCCCTGAGGTCCAGCCGGGAGCCAGAGCACCCTTAACTACTGGGACTCAGCCTAGAGCTGAGGCCCCCAAGGGCCTCCCCAGCAGCTCACAGAGGGAAGCCTCAGAGACACGGTCCTCCATGTAGGGAGACCACACGGGGCAGGAGGCTTAGAAGGAAAATACTTAACCCTGCCCTCTTGGGTTTTGCTCCCCACTCCCTTTCTGCCCCAAGAATCTAGAAGTTGCCAGGCCAAAGGAAGGGTCTGAGGCAGAGGGAGTGCTGAGCTCACTCAGCAGGCAGAGCCTCCAGGGCGGCCCTCTCCTCTGGGGTCCTAACTCCCATATCCCTGCAGGCAGCCCTCATGGGATTGCATTCTTGTGGTCAGAGGAGCCCCCGAGCCGGCTTGCCCCACAGTGCCCCCCAGCTTCCCACTCTGCCAGGCGGGACCCCCAACCCCGCTCTTCATAATGACACTTCCCGGCGTTCTGCACCCCAGGACAAGAGTGCAGGTGACTTCCCTCGGGAAGGTTTCTGGGCAGGGCTGGAACCAGAGTCAAAGCTGCCCCTCTGGGAGTCTCTGACTGCTGGCCCCCCCAGTTGCGTACACGGGGGGATGCTTCCCTTACAGCCTACTCCCCAGGGTGTCCACAACAAAGCCAGGTTCCACTGGGGCTCAGGAGTCAGAAGGGCAGGACCTGACGCCCCAGGACATTTACCCTCATGGGTCCTAGCGTTCCTGGCAAGTGCAGGATCCCGGGTCCCCTCCAAGCACTCCCAGCCCTCAAAGACATTTTTTTCCTGTACACACTGCCACAGGAACCAGTGAAGACAGCCAGAGCGCGAGCTCCCGGGGTCAGCTCTCAGCGTCTGCCTGCAGGCCAGGTCTGCCCATGGGAGAGCCATCTGGGATGCTGGAACATTCTGGTCATTTCCCCAAGCCCCTGGAGAGCAGCATCTCAGACACAGCCAAGCCCACATCCCCACCAAGAGGACAGGTCTCGACAGCTACGAGCTACCCACCCCCCATCAGTCCCCAGATGCCACCCCTCACACCCCCCAGCCAAGCCCAGCAAGGCTGGTGTTTTGGGGGTGAACGAGGTCATCCCCAGGGTGTTGGCACACCCCACCTGCCCCCCTCACATACAGGGGGAGCTGGGGCTGCCCCGGCTGCCAGGTCTTGGCCATTAACTGCAAGCTGGGAAAGGAGCAGCCCAGTGACAAGGAGCAGGTGCCAAGCCGTGCCCAGAGGCCGAACCACTGACCTGTGCACCCTGGAACGGCCACCGGAACCCCCAGCCCGAGGCCCAGACCACCCACAGCAGCGTGGCTGGGGACGTTCGGGGCTACTTGTCTGCCCAGCAAGCCCGGTGTCCCCCGTCACCCCCTGAAACTCCTGAGGACAGAACCCAGCTCAGCCATCCTCAACACCCACTGCCCTTCCGCCAGGTGACCAAATGAACAGGCTGGACGAATGTGTGAGCTGTGATGGGACAACGTGCAGACACACACACCAAGGGACTCGGAGGCCAGGCCTCCCCTCCCGGCACCCATTCTGCAGGTGTCAGAAAGGAAGGCCCGAAAGTTCTGTGGCTGGACAGGCCCAAGACCTCACACAGCCAGGTCCACTGCAGTTGTGGCGGGCTGAGGACACACCCCGGGTCCTGACCTCGACCCTGTCTCCAGGGAGCTGGGAACAGAACCCACTGTTGCCCCGAGGGCACTCACCGGTCATCCTGGGCCGGGTGGATGTAATCAGAGGACAGGATGTTGAGAGACAAGATGTTGGGGTCGATCAGGGATTCATCAGTTTCTGGTGTGTTTCGGATTCGACCTACAGGAAAGACCACAGTACAGTCACCTCCCAGGAGGACAGGCGGGT
Organism: Neogale vison; assembly: GCF_020171115.1. NCBI lineage: Eukaryota > Metazoa > Chordata > Mammalia > Carnivora > Mustelidae > Neogale > Neogale vison. The sequence continues at coordinate 46,838,533 of NC_058093.1, forward strand.
GCTAGGTCCCTGCCTGGACCGGCACGCCGGAATCTTGCAGCCACGTCAGGGAACCGACTCCCCATGGGCCCACAGGAGCACCAGACAGCGAGGCCGCGGCAGCGTCTCTGCCAATCCCAGGCACCGGCACTCAGCCTACCACCCTGCCCTCCGTCCTCCCACAATCTCAGTTTCTAGTTTATCAGCCATAAATAACTCTCTCTCTCAATGTCGGTCTCTCTTGCACCCAACTGATAGGTTCTAACCACTCAGCCTAGAATGCACAGGCCCTTGTTAGGAAAGGAAATTTTAGCAAGATAAGGAAAAATGTTCCTTCTTCTCTTTATACTAGAAGGAAGGGAGAATGAAGGAGGGAAGGAAGAGGAAAGGAAGGGAAGGAGAGAATGAAGGAAAGAGGGAAGGAAGGAAGGAATAGAAGGAAGGGAGGGAGGGAGGGAGGGAGGAAGGAAAGGAGGGAAGGAAGGAAGGGAAGGAGGGAAAAATGAATGGATGGACAGACCGAAGGAAGGAAGGGAGGGAAGGAGGGAGGGATGAATGGATGCATGGAAGTAAAGGAAAGGAAAGGAAAGGGAAGGAAAGGAGGGAAGGAAGGACCATCTGGGTTGTTAATCTCTCTGCAGGGCACACTTCTGGCGGAGCCCCCTAAGACGCCCCCTGGGATGGCGGTCCTGTCTGGGGAAGGCGCCACAACGGCTATGAGTCAAGAATCCTGCTGGTGGTTTTGTGTGTCGTTTCTTGCCCCAGTAGTGTTAGATACCAGAACACTCCGCTTCTTCAGGGAAGAAACAGACACTGAATTTTCCCCATTAAGCCATGCAGGAAGACTGGCCTTTTGCCCCCCGTATGCATGGGCGAGGCGGAGCCCAGGCCCTGGCCAGGAGTCTGTGGCCATGTATGCTGGAGTTACCTGCCCCACCTCCTGGAATCTTCTTACAGCATTTGGGTTCTGGGAGGAGGCAGGTGTGGGGTCCCCCAAAAGTGCTCCCGGGGTGTGACCCCCATAGTGGGAGGTGGAGTGCCCCATGGCTTGACTGGAGCTAAAAAGCTCATTCCAGGGCTGGCCCCCGATCTCCTTGGCTCCTAGGGCACGACGTCAGCAGCTCTCTGCCCATTTGTGTGGTCAGGCACCCCACTGGCAAGCATGATGCCTGGGGGCCCCTGTCGGGCAGAGACGCCCCTTCCCAGGTCTATCTCGTTTAGGAGACCCAGAGAGACAGCGCCCAGAGCCCTCAACCCAGAGTAGGGCCTTGGTGTTCACAGTTTCCCCCCCTCCTCTCAGCAGCTTCCCTCCTCTGCCCACACATGGGGCAAGCCCTCCCATCTGCACGAGGTCTGGGTGCCGGCGGGGTACATGCTGCATCTCATTCTTTATGTTGATTCCCTAAACTTGCCCTAAACACCTCAGAGGAGGACTTGCTAGCTCTCTCCAGCCTTTTAGGATTTGTGTGAACACAGATACCAAATGGCTAAAATGAAAGCATTTGTCTTGGGCCCCCAGAAGCCCACAGTCCTACACTTTGGGGCCCAGCATATGGCTTCTGGCAGTGGCATCCCTGCGACCATGCCCTCAGGGCCCCCCATGAAACCCAGGACAGGACCCTCCAGCAGCCCTCCTGACCACAGAAAGGCCCAGGAAGGGGCTTCCTGGGGAGGGACCCATCAGCTCCAGGGGAGGGGAAGGACAGATAATTGTCTGAGCCCTTGAAGGGAAACTGGAAAACAAACTCTTCACAGCTTGGCAAAAGAAACTTGAAGGAAAATGTCCGAGGTCCATGGCAACCACTGTGAGTTGAACTGTGTGCCCTCTCCCTGTGTGTCCCCCCCCCCACCACCACCACAAAGGATGCGTCGTGCTGACCCCCAGGACCTGAGAACGTGCCTTTATTTGGAGCCAATGTTTTGGTGGATGTACTTAGCTGAGCTGTGGTCGTACTGGGGGGGGGGTGGGCCCTGATCCAGGTCCTCCCAAGAAGAGGCCACCTGACGGGTCCCTAAGCCGAGGAGGGCCAGGCAGTCCCCACACACTGCTGACAGCAGGAAGAGGCAAGGACCGGCGCTCCCCTACAGGCTTCAGAGGGTGATTGCCCTCAGCCTCGTGCCTGCAGGTCTGTGGGAGGGCCCAGCTCTGCCATCCGCACCAGCGTGGCTGACAGCAGGGGACTCCACAGAAATGGGGCAGCATCACCGTGGCCCGAGCTTTCCTCTCCAGGGGAGGGACCGAGGCACAGAGAGGTTCAGCGACTTGGCCAAAGTCACGTAGCCTCGGGGCAGCGCTGTGGTTAGAGCTCAGGCATCTGGCCTGGACAGGAGTCTTCCTGCCAACCCACCCCGGCCCCTAAGGCAGCCCGCACCCATCTCACTCACCCACGACCAGCTCTCGGACTTCCTTCCAGCGGATGTGGCTGCCTGTCTCATGCAGCAGGGTCACGGTAATCCGTCTCTGGATGCCCTACCCAGCGCCAGGAGAGAGGACATGTTCAGATGGCCTGGGGCCCCCAGGGCGGGGAGCACAAGCGGGCAGGGGCAGGGAGCACCTCGCACCTGGTGAAGCAGGAAGGTCCCCATGCATGGCATCCCGCCACGGTGGTCCACGACTGCAGGAATGTAACTGCGAAAGAGAGATGCGTGAGGCAAACCCCCCGCCCCCCACACTCCCCAACACATACCTGTGCACCCAGAGGAGATGAAGGGTGGGAACAGGAAAAGCAGCTCCCGCCTCTGGCCGAGAGGAGGCGGTCCAGGGAGGACAGAGTCAGCCAGGCAAGGACAGCCATGCACACCAGCCCGAGGCTATGGCCCGGGCAGCCTGGCCATAGCCGGTGAGGGTACTCACTCGCCATTGGCCTCCAGCTCGCAGATCTCGAAGTAGACCAGGAGGTCGTACTTGCAGTGACAGGGCCCAGGGCAGGGCCGCGCCAGCGTGCTGAGCTTGGTGGCAGGCACTGAGGGGTGACAGGAGAGAGGCACCACGGGTGGGAAACCCAGCCTGCCATGTCCCGGCAAGGTGTGGGGACACATCAGGGCAGCACGAGCCCCTCACTCCCCCAGGGGTGGACGCAGGAGAGCCCCGGGGTACCTGGCTTGGACAGCGGCATGACCCTTGGGAAGTGGCGGCGCGAGGGTCTCAGGGGGCTGTGGAGAGAGAGGCACCGGGGTGAGGCAGCTGCGGGCAGGTCTCCAGGCCCCCAAGCCACAGCTGGAGCCAAGGGCAGGAGCCACAGCACAGCCTGCTCCAGGCCCCCGTCTGCCTCCCAGGTCCCAGGAAAGGTCCCAGGCTCAGGCCCTCACAGCCTGGATGCGGGAGGAGGCCCGTGGGGACCCCAGACCGAGCCCGTGAGAACTGGGTGAGATCGGACTCTGGTTCTCTGTCCAGGGCTTCCAGGACAGAGCCTCCCTCAGCACCCCAAGGACAGATGAGCCTTGTGGGGCCAGAAGCCTGGGTACCAGCACCCCTCATGGCCTTTCTCTTTCTCCAACACTCTGGACCCCCTGCATAGCTCCGGGTCCCTCAGGACAGCAGAGAGGGCAATGGGAGTGGCAAGAGGCTCCCCTAGCCCCAGAAGCCTGTCTGCAGTTCTCTCTGTACCAGGTGGGGGGTTGGAAAAGCAGAAGGGCCACCTGGCCCACCCACAGAGCCCAGGGAAGGTCATAGGAGATGAGGGAGATGGAAGGATATTCCCTCATGCTGTCTGGGGTCCAATGACTCCAGGAGCCTGGAATTGCTGGGCCCGGGGTGGCTTTCTCTGCAGGCGACAGGAGCGGTCTGCCTCATGCACCTCCCTGGCCATTCCCCCACCCAGCCCCTGTTTCCCTGGCCCCAATACACAGCCCCCAGCCTCAAGGGCAAGGTCTAGATAGCAGTCCTCTTTAAGAACCTCGCTGCTCAGTCCTGGAGGGACGTCTCTCATTTCCCCTGGATCCTGCTGACCTTGGGTGACCAGCCGCCCTGTCGATGGGGAAGGTGGGCATCGGGAGGCCTGCCTTGGTCAGGGCAGCTTCACTGGTAAGGAAGGGAGAGGGCCTGCACCCTTGAGAAGGGCCCTCCGACCCACCCCAACCTGGGGGTGCTGACCTGAGCACGTCCTTGCAGAGGGGTGGGAATGGGTGCTGCTGGTAGTGACCAAAGACCTCGAACACGATGGGCTGGCTCTTGATATACTCGATGAAGGACTTGGTCACCTCCACCGCGATCTGGCAGGTAAGGAGGGCAGGTGGGAGGGTGAGGCCATGCCACAGGGGAGGGGCAGGAGGGTCTCAGAGCTTAACAGCTCGGCCTCCCCAGAGAGCCAAACTGGAGACCCTGGCTGGGCCCGACCTCTGCCGACAGGGGGTGATGCTCCTCCCTCGTCCTTCCAGCCCTGACAAAGGCCAACCTCCCAAGAGTGCCCTTTCAGAACATGAAGCTCAAGAGGGGGCAGAGGGCAGAGGGCACCTCTGTGGCCTGCAGGGACCCTTCTTGGGCCCTTGCCTGCTCATTGAGGGGTATGGGTTAAACTGTGTTCCCGCCACTCCCCATTCCTGTGTTGCAGTTCTGACGCCCAGATCTGTATTCAGAGATACGATCTTTGTAGAGGTAATCCCAAGTTAGAACAAGGGCACCAGGGGTCCTAAGCCAATGTAGCTGTGTCCTCATGGAAAGGGGTTATCAGGACACACAGACAGACACAAAGGCATGACCGTGGGAGGACAGGGAGAAGAGGGCATCTGCCTGTCCAGCAGAGGCCTGGCACGGAGTCTCCTTCACCGTCTCCACAGAACGACCCTATCCAGGCTTTGATCTCAAGCTTCCGGCCTCCTACGTGGAGGGGCCGTGGCTTTGTTAAGGTTGCCCAGTAAATGGGCTCTGTTCAGGGTGCCCAGGAAATGAGCCCACTAGGTGTGCACACCTTCACGCCTGACTTTGCTTCCCTGGCTGAGAACCCGAGGCTCAGGACGGGCTGGTCTGGGGGGCCCTTTCAAGTGTGGGCCCGGGACCACTCAGGCCACACACCCACAAGCTGTACTGGCCACGTCTGTTTCACACTCCTTGGCGTGCACGCAAGGCCTCAGCCCTTGATGGCACCATTACGGCCAGGTGATGGCCAGCAGCCGGTGAGCCCTGTTCTCCAGCTCATGGAGCGACTCCACTTGGAAGCCCCTGCTCTCCTGACTGCCAGGCTGGGGACACTTCCTGCCTAGGGCTTCCCCGACCTCTCCAGACTGTGCCCAAGCACCCGGGGGCCCTCTGTGTGCTCTGTCTCTCTGCTTCTTCCCCACACCAGCCAGCACCACGCTGGGTACCCTAGACACCTCATGTTCATACCTGCCCAAGGGGCCCCAGCCCCAGGCTTAAGCCCACTGAGGCCCCCACTGCCCAGTGACAGTACATGCCCCCGCCTGGCACCTGAGTCCCTGTGCCCTCATACCCGGGCCCTGCCCAGCTCATGGCCGGGGTTCGGGACCGGGACAAGGTATGACGCACAGTGACTGCCGCCGGGCTCAGCTTTGGGGCGGCTGCGGTGGAGGGGAGAGGGGGTCCTCAGGACGTACATTTTGGACATGGTAGAAGCCGAGTGGGGGACCCCTCCCTGTGTTCTTGAGGGGCTCCGTGGAGAAGGCCTCATCGTGGCGATGGATGAAGCTGTAAAAGGAGAGAAGACACTGGCTGGGCACAGGGGCCGTGGGCTGGGGACCCGCAGCCGGCATGGGGCATGGGGCTCACTTGAACTGGCAGAAGATGTCGGCATATTCAGCAGAGATGCTGGACGCCTGCAGGACGGTCACACGGAAGGTGAAGGTGTTGCCCAGGCGCAGATGGTCCAGGGCGGCGTCCAACGGCCCATCCAGGGGGGCCTTCTCGGGGCTGTCCAGGAGGAGGCCTTCCGGAGACACGGCTGTGGGGGGCCGAGGGCAGAGCAATGTGGCGGGACCTCCACAGGGCTTAAAGCCCGGGATCAGGCGAGGAGTCCACACGGCTACTGTCCCAGGAACGTCCTACGGCCTCCCGGGGGGGCCCTGGTAGTGGGGGCTGAGCCAAGAGGGGGTGGGCCCTCTGGACCATGGTGGGTGGGGTGGCCCCCTACCTGAGCAGGTGTTATTGTTGACCTCGTCGGCTGAGGGCCCGGCGTCTGCACCCTGGCCCTGACCTTCCACGATGCGCAGCTCTTCCTGGGAGGTCCCTGAGCGGGACATCCCCACCACTGGGCAGGATTCAGACTGGAACTGGGTGGGTTGGGGGCCAGAGTCAGAGGGAACCAGCTCAGGGTGAGGCCACACCGCCCACTGAGGACCCCAGAGCCAGGCCAGGGCCTTTGCAGACCCGTGATCTAGACCCACCCCTGCCTAGTGGGTGCCCACCGCCCTCAGCCTCAGTTTGTGTGGGCTGCAGAGGGGAAGGTGGGGAATGGTTCAGGTGGAGTGCTGGGCAGCCTGGTGGGGATGGGTTAGGAAAGAGCCTAAAGATGGAGAGGGGAGGAGCCTCCTGTGAGCAGAGCCCAGTCTGGAGGCGCTGGGCAGGACCCTCCCCTCCTCTACTCTACTCTGGGCCTGAGAGCAGAACAGGGAGCACAGCTGGAAAGCACCGTCTCCTTTGAGTTAGGACCCGGCAGGGGGCAGTTCCTGTCCTTTGGCACCAGAGCAGGGCCAGCCCAGGACTGTGTGGAGGGGCCCCTCTAGCTCTTGCTGTCAGAGGGAGGGCAAAGATGGAAACTGTGTCCGGGACAGCAAGCTGGGTCAGGGCGGGTCAGTGGGGGCATCATACAGCCAAAGGCCGGTGGGGAAAGCAGGCACAGACCCAGGGGAGAGCAAAGTGAGGAGACAGATGGACCCCATGGGTCAGGACAAGTTAGACAGTAAGAGAGGCCCCGAGGACGGGGCCTGGGAAGAGAGGAACCAGGCTGAGGAGGACCCAGGGCCTGCCAGGCAGGTCCTGAGCAGTGCAGGCCTGCCCGGGCCCTCTGGGGTCAGGCAGGAAGAGGGTCGTTGGTGTTGGAAGGCCAGGCCAACCTTTGCGCCTACCTTTTCAAAGTGCTGGTCGTCAAAGGAGATTCTGGCTGTCCCTGACTGCCGGACGCCAGAGCCATAGTCAGGGGCCTCCTCGTCAGCTGCAATGGGAACAAGTGCATGGTCAGGGACCTGCTGGTCCCCAGGAGGGCTTGGCAAAGTCAGTCGGAGCCACCAGGCAGGGGCAAGGCACAGGAACAGGGACAGGCTCTGACCCAGGATGGGGGTCCCCGAGTGTGGTCCCCAACCACAGTTCCAGAACATCCAGGGCGCTGTCCCGGGCACACAGCCCGCCAGCCTGTATGTCTCTGGGCCCAAGAGGGGGCCGCCTCCTCAGCACAGTTGGCCCTGATGGGGCTACAGACTCCACATTCTCAACACAGAGCTATGACCCCTGCCCCTCTACTGAGTCCCGGCCGCCACCACCCACCGCAGACTTAGATGCTCCAGCTGAGTCCACACCACAGGGCCCTCCTCACTTCACCCCCAGAATCACAACGTCCCTCTGCCACCACCCTTGCAGGCCCGCACTGTCCTCCATCTGGACCCTCAACAGCCCCCACACAGCCCTCACTCAGCTTCCATACCTGCTCCCCACATGCCCCCCATTTCCCTCCCTTCACAGAGTCCAGGATTTCCCGTTGTTTCCCATCCCTTGTCCTGCTGCTCCAGGGACACCTGGCTTCCATCCCCTCCTCAACCCCAACTCCACTCTGGCTAGACCCCACCCTGGAAGGCCTCTCGGACCCTCCAGGGGCTCCAACCACCTCTTCTGGGGCCTTCAGGAGGGGACAGCCCTGCTGTGCTCTCGACCCCAGCTGCCCAGGAGCCCAGGGCTGGTCTAGGACCTGAGCACGGCAGAGTTTAGCGCTTGAGGGTCCAACCAGCAGAACCTCGCAGGCCAAGTGGGATCTGTGAGCACTGGAGCTTTTTGAAGTTGCTGCTTGTCCGCCATAGCGTTAGACAGGGAGAGTCCCATGTGTCCAAACAGACAGCACAGGCCCATAAAGCAGGCCACTCAGTGGGACCGACTTCACTGAGGCTCAGCCTGGGTTGCAGAGGGCTAAGATCCAAGGGTCAGAGCCCCTCCAGGATTACAGGGACAGGGTTCCCTGTGAGGAATGAGGATAGCCCTGGATGTCCTGAGTATCTCTGTTTCTGTCCTCCCCCTACTCAGGGTTCCAGAGGTCTTGGCATGGCAGTGACACGACTGGAAGACACTATAAAGAGCACCTGGAAACTGTGGGCCAGTGAGAATTTGGCAAAAGCGTCCCAAAAGTACAACCAGAGCCCCCTTTCGTGGCTGGGTCATCCCGGTGGGGGTGGGCGGCATGGGGCTGCACAGGTGGGGGCCTCATGCTCTGCACGGCCCGGCCTCATCTTGTCCTGGAGACGCTCTGCCATCGGACTCCCCAGGGCATCCAGGCTGCCAAGGCCGTGGGGAGAGGGCAGAGCAAGGCCACAGGGCAAGACCACGGGGCGGGGACCGAGGGCCCGAAGGCCACGAAGGCCATAAAGGCCGTTAGAGCATGAGCACAGGCCCTCAGGCCTGCGGTTTCTACTCAGATGAGCGTGTTCACAGCTATGTTCTGAAATGGTCTTTCAACATGTCTGTTGGGTGGGAAGTTTCCCGTGGGATGCCACTTAAAGGGAAGCACACCCAGGCTCAAAGGCATTCACGCTGTGGCTCGGGGTTCTGGGACCCTGCCAGGCGGAGGAGGCTCAGCAGCAGGAGGTACCTGCCTCTGCAGCCAGGGGATTTGACCTGCAGACCACTGTGGAGGGTCCATGGCCTCTGGGCGGAAAGTCCAGCTCCAGAGAGGTCAAGGGGTCTGAAGGACGGACCCAGTGGGGAGCCTAGAAAGAGGCTCTGAGAGCTGCTGCTGTGGAGGTAGCCGTGGTCCGGGGTCTGCACGCCTGTGCTGGGCTCAGACACGGCAGGGAGCTAGGACAGAGCAGCACTCTGCCCCACGCTGGGACGTGGGTCCACCTGGGGCTACCCGATGGGAGACAGGGGGTCCCTGAGGTACAGTGGGCTCAGCCTGCACAGTATCAGCACCCCGCCCCTGACCCATCAGACCTGACCCAGGAGGGTCTGAAAGGACAGAACCTAGAGCTGGGAAGCAGGAGCTGCTCCCGGAGACCCTCCTGAGCGCTGGCAGACTGCATGCTAGCCGGGGGGCAGGACAAACCGAGGAGGCCAGCGGCATGCTGGCCATGGTGTGGTGCCCACGGGGACCTCCCACCCAGGGCTGCCCCACACGCACCTGAGGTGGCCTGGACGGCCACGCGAAGGAAACCCTTCACCTCTCCCTTCTCACTGACGACGGCCACACGGTGCACGAGGGGCACGGGGTACAGCAAGTTGCTCAGGTACACGAAGGCCCTGGGGGAGCAGAGGCCAAGGTCAGGGCCTTCCCGGTGCGGGCTGGGAGCAGCGCTGGCGGCAGCACGGCCCAGGCTCACGACACAACACGGCGAAGCAGAGCGAGGAGCCAAGCAGCCAGGGCAACGGGCAGGCAGGGTGGGCGGGGGCTGTGCTGGGTGGGGTGAGGCAGGGGGGCAGTCCGTGGGCTGCGCAGGAGACAGGAGGAGGCACAGGGACAGAGGAGGAGGAGGGCGTGCGCGGGGCAGGCAGAGAGGAAGTGTGAGTGGGGCTGGCACAGGGCTGAGCCCGCAGGGCCATACCCGCTGTCTGAGAGCTGAGGAGGGAGGTTTCAGCCTGCTTCAAGGAGGAGGAGGACCTGGGGACCCGGCCACGCCGAGCTATGACCCTCACACTGGCAATGATGCCCGCAGTCCCTCTGCCTCCCACCCCTTTCCCAGTGACCCCTGGCCTCAGCACCCCACAGAGGGCTCCCATGGCAGAACAGAGCTCAATTCCTTCTCAGATCCTTCCAGAAACACAGCGGGCAGGAGCTCACAGAGTTGGCCAACGGGGCACCACACCCACCTCTGTGCCAGGGAAGTGGGCTGAGCAGAGCCCTGAGGACCCCCTAGACTGCCCGGCATTGCCCGGTGAGTCCCCATCAGCCACTCACAGAGTACCCGAGGCCCTTCCCATCCGGCGGCTCAGCTGTGCCGCCGGCGAGTGGCAGGACCAACTAGGTAGTGGCCATGTCACCCAGGAGTCTGCCCAGCTCCCAGCTAGTCTATGTGCAGAGGTCACTCGGATAGCCAAGAGGACCGTGAAAATCCTGGAATACCTGGGCCACTGGGCCAGGTGTGCAGGCTGGTGTGGAGTGCAGCTCCTCCCTGGTCAGGGACACCCTGCCCAGGGGGACTCCGGGCACAGGACAGGAGGGCCTAGTGTGGCCCAACCCTGGCAAAAACCCGCCGCTCTGCTCATCCTTCACCACAGGACCTGTCCCCAACCTGCCCTCCCATCCAAGCACAGAGTGACGGGTGGGGGCACGGCATTCAACAGCCCTGAGCTCCCAGGAAGATCTTGGGGGAAGCTGGAGGCTCCCAGGGGAGAGGTCCAGCTTGGGCAAGGATGGGAAGGATTTGGACACAGAAGGGAAGGAGGATCAGAGGTTGGGGAGGGAGGCCCACGGCCTCAGTCAGGGAGAACCAAGGAGGTACAAAAGCAAGAGCAACAGTGGGAGTGGGGGGTGAAGGGGAGGTGGGGGAGGGAAGGTCACAGTGGGCAGGCCAGGTGGGTGCTGGGAGGAGAAGGGAGAGAGATGTCACCCCACCACTGCCCCCTGTCGGCTTGCTCAGAGCTCAGACACCACCCAGGCTGAGACACCGGCCTCGCCCTACACCTGAGCTCCCAAAGGACTCCCTACGGCTGTAGGCATGGGGAGGCCATTCCCCAAGGGCCCCAATTCCAGGCCCTGGTGCCCCACTCCATTGTGGTTCCTCCATCCACAGAGGTTTAGAAAGCTGGGCACCACTTGGCTCTTGTTCCACCCCAAACGTCCCCGCCGAGGGCCGGCCACACCTTTGCTTCCCCCATGGTCCCCACGGCAGCCAGAGAAGGCTCAGGGCTCCAACCAGACTTCCACACACCCTCGGTGCTGGCCGAGTCTGCCACTCAGCACCCTCCCGGTCCCAGGACACCCCAGGCACTCTCTGCTCCCAGCACTCCCATCGTGTAACCCCTTATAGCCATGTTTGTCTGACTCAGCAGTGGGTCTGTCCCTGCCAACATTCCCTTACTTGCTGGGCACCCCCAGACCGAGACAGGCGCCGGTGAAAGGGAAAGGCTGTGCTGTTTCAGGGGCTCAGTGTCACCCTTAGTGTCTGCACCCAATGGCTTCCTGGAGCCCCTCTCCTCCCCGGCAAAGAGCCCTCTCCGGGAACACCCCAGAGAAGGACTGCTCCAAGGGAGCAGCAATGTTGATGGATGACCAGGGTGGGGGCTCTGCTGCCCCTGACCACCCACCAAGACAAGGCATGGGCACGGCTAGCAGAAGCCAGCGCTGGCCCCACTCACAGAAGAGCTCAAGGCCCAGGGAGCAGAAGCCCCTTGCTGCAGCAACCTAGGGCACCCCGCTGACAGGGACTGGCCAGGGCCGGCCAGCACCCACCTTGGCACAGACATAATGAGAGATGGAGGGGGAGGGCAGGGCCCAGTCCAGGTCAGGGCGGGGGCAGGCCGGCCCTGACCCGGTTCTCTCCTTGAGACCTTGTGTCACAAAACCTGCTGTGCTCATCCCGAATGGACTCTTTCTGTTCCGTTGCCAACCGTGGGCCCAAGAACCTGCATCACTGTGCAGATCTGAGGTTCCCACAAACCAGATGAGGGCTGGGCCACTCGTGATCCCAAGGCCCAAATCGTGATGAAAAAGCCGTGATGGAGTCCTAGCTGTTTACTGCACCCTGAGCTGGCTGGGGGCTGACCCTGGACAACAGGGCCATCCACCCCAGGGCAGCAGCCTGCCTACACCTGTCACTTCCCAGACGCCCACTCCTCACATCCTGGCAGTGGACATGGGTCTGCCCTGACCCCCACTGCATCTCAGCTCAGGTGCCTGCACCTTCCTCTCCCAGGTGTGCGTCAGAGCTGGTGAACGAGGACGTTAGTGCCCCTCTGCAGATCTGCACATCAGGCTCAAGAACAGAGAGGAAGGCGCCGGGGACTAAGGTTTAAACCCAAAGCCTGGCTGCTCTCCGGCTCTGGCAGGTGCAGTGCCCACCTGCTAATTAGGAGATCAGTTCTTTCCTGATCTTTTAGGATTTCCTTCTGTCGGATGAGAAGGAAATTCTGAGCCCTTATGACACTGAGCAAAGCAAAGCCCGAGTTCAGATCCTTACAAAAGACCCATCCTATCTTTGCTCCCAGAGGCAGGGCCTCCCAGGGCTAGGGCCTTGAGGGACCCTGTGGTGGGAAGTGGGGGATTACCCAATGAAAAAGACCCCTGGGGTCCATGGCCGACCCCGTTCCCCGGCTCTGAAAGTCCTAACCCAGCAATGAGTGAATGCGTGTACACATGCTCCCCTGGGGCACATGTTTGGGGGGGGACACCCCCAGAAGGCAAGAGAGCATCTGGTGCCGGATGCTGGGCCCGCTCTCCTTCCTGACCCCTCCCCAGAATCCCCAGGATCTAATCATGAGATGGTGGTGAGCACATCACCCAGAAGGGACCTTGGGAGCCCAGCAGTCACCATTCCCAGGGCCAGCAGCCTGAAAGACCCCACAGCCCAGGCAGAGCTCAGCCTGACCCACAGAAGCCAGGACATGGGGAAATGGGGCCCACAGCCCAGACACTGGCCTCCCCTGCGCTGCCCCGTAAGTGCCAGAAAGTCTGACATCAGCCTCAGCCACCAAGGGCCAGAACTGCCCAGTGCTGCCCGAAGGGCCCCTGCCAGCCAGAGCTCACCCACTGCACACGGAGGGGCTCATAGCCTCACCGGTAATAGTTGGGGCTGATCGGCCCTGTGCACAAGGCGCTGAGCTGGGAGCTGAGGGACTGGCCACGCCAGACCAGGGGGCACAGTGTGGACCCAAAACAGGTCAGCATTGTTCCACAGAGTCTGGAATGCTTCCCTTGGGTTGTCCCCCTCCCACTCCCCTGCCCTCTTTCCCTGCACCCTCCATCTCTGGCAGCCAGCCCCTCACCCTCCTCCCTGTAGCTTCTGAAAGCAGTGCTCCTGGCCAGGAGGATTATCAGTGGTGGGGGGCGGACCAGAGTCCCCAGACCCCCTTCCTTTGCCTGGGTCAGCCCATCCCATCTCCCCACTTCACCTGGCACCCCAGACCACCAGAGGGAGAGGCCACTGGGGGGCTAATCCTGGCCACGGGTGAGGAGCCCAGGGTTCAGATGTGGGAGGCCCACGCTGGAGGGGGGGGCTCATCCACGGGGGAGGGCACCTTGAAGCAGGCTGAAACCCGCCCAGAGAGAGAGGAGGCGGCAGAGCACAGAGCCAGGGCTGCGTGTGGCGGGAGGGGAGGAGGCGGGGCTAACCACGAGGCTGGTGAGGTGCAGAGACGCATGCTGGGGCCAGGAAAGCCTTTCCGAAGGGAGACAAGAGTGGGCACCCCAATTCTGCTTAAGCTTTGGCGAGAGAGCCAGCAGCTACCAGAAGGATTAAAGGGAACCAAAGATGGGGTCCTTCTCAGGGCCTGGCCTGCACAGCTGCCACGCGGGAGAAGCCAATTCTTGCCAAACCGAAAAGATGGGGACTTTTCCAAATGAAGCCCCTCACAGACCACCCGCTGTGGGGGGCTGGCCTCTCACTGATGACTTTCGTTTGGTTTGCTTGTTTTGTAACATCTCAGATCCACAGAGGGGGGAAAACGTTGGAAGGACCCAGCTCTTTCTGGCTGAGACTGCAGAGCCCACACCCCGTTTCTCCTGGTGCCCTCGCTCCCCTGCGCCCTGAGCCCAAGCCTATCTGACAGCGGAGCGACTCCCGGGCCCACAACCCAGGGCTTTCAAGAGGCCTGCGAGGAGCTGACCCCCAGGGCTTTCATGTCGGGCTCAGGGAGGCCCAGACATGGGGCATCTCCAAGGGAGAGAGCCCACATTTGCATCCAGGAGGCCAGCATGTCACTCCCACGGAAAACCGGTCAGAATAAATCTGACATACACCCGCGGGAGCCTGCTTCCTTCCAAGAGAAGTCGGGTGGGGGGGCTTTCGTTCCGGGGTCTGCACCCAAGGGCTCCCCATGTGAACCTCCTAATCTGGGGCCAGCCTCAGCCTTCAGTTTCCAGCCTGGTGCTCCAAGGTCAAGACCTGCAAAGGCTCCCACTGGCTTAGCCCAAGGAAACAATCTCAGACTCAGAGAAGGTCACCGTTGAAACCATCTTATGCTTTTCATATGTTCCTCAAATCTAAATGCAGTTGTCCTATGAGCCAAACGTCCTACCACTGCAGCTGGGTTTCTAGAGTTTTCCTTCACCTGTTTTGCTCCCATTCCACGGTCATAAAACCATTAATGGCAGCTGCATCTGCCCAATCTGCCAGCAAGGTCTGGGGTGCCCCGGGGCCTCTGCTCCATCTCCTGACCTTGTCTTCCCTCTTCTGTCCAGAAACTGTAACGGGCCGTCTCTGTAAAGGGCACTTCCCAAGAAGCGTGGGCCCTGTGTGCCGTGTCTCTCCAGGACAGCCTGGAGGAGGAGGAACGAACTGTCCTCACCTTTGGACGGAGAAAGGCTCGGGGAGAGGCAGGATCCACTGGGCCCCAGGCTTGCAAAGTAGACCGGCCCCTGCCTGAGCGCCAGCTCTTCCTTCCTGCCCTCCAGGACGGTCTCTTCTGGCTTCTGCTCCTTCTCCCAGAGGGTGTGGCAGGGAGAGCAAACTGGGAGCCACCCCCTCTGGGGCAACAGCAGAAGGAGGCTGAGGGGAGTGAAGCCGCCTCAGCAGGAGGTGCGTGCAGAGACGCAAACCCCCACTCTCCCAGATGCCCCCACGGACTCCCTCCCAGGGTTCTACAGCCTGTCTGCTGGAGGAGCTCCGCCTGCTTGGAGCCAGAGGGCCGTGCTCTGGGTGCATGGCCCCTTCCGTGACTGGGACCCTAACTGTCCCCGCTGGGCATACTCCAGGATGGCCAGGAGCCCTCTCGCTCCCTCACGCACTCTGCTCGGGGAGGCCAGCCCCGCGGCCTGCCTCGGCCTGGGGGTCCGGGGAGCTGCCCTGGCGGCGGTCGAATTGTGCCCGCAGCAGTGCTCCTGCGTAAAAGAGCTGGTTCCTTCCCAGCATGCCGTCCTTGACCTCACCAACCTTCCTACTAAACTGAACAGGGGGGGCCGGTCGTAAAACGGGTCCCGGCCGTCGCACAGCGCGTGCTCCGGAAAGACGTCGTCCTCCAGGTCCTCCTCCTCCTCCTCCTCCTCCTCCTCCTCCCCCACGCTCTGCTCCTCGGCAGGCTCGGTGGCGTCGGAGTCGGGGCTCGAGAAGGTGGGGGAGGGGGTGAGAGCAGCCATGCGCTCGCTCATGCATGTGTTGAGAAGAGGGTAGCTGTTGCAGCCAGAGATGACTGAACTGAGGTTAGTACGACAAGACAGAGAGAAGTTAACACCAGCTACTCGCAGGGACGGACGGGGGGGCAGGGGGGGGGCTTCTGTTCAAAACCAAACACACAAACCATCAGGAATGTTGCTTCAAAAGACAAGAGAACCAAAGTGCACCCCGTCCCCAGGCTTGGAGAGAAACCGCATGTGTGGTCAGTGGAAGGCTACAGAAAGTTCTGGAAAGCACCCGCTGGCATGATCCTGGCCAGGTGTGGCTGAGGTTGTGTGAGGACCGGGTGACTCACATTCACACCCATGGACACATGCAACCTGGCGGCCATAGCCCCTGGTGGCAATGCCGAGACTCCCTCCCCTTCTGGTCTCCCAAATTATAGGGCCCACTGGCCTGTGGACAAGAATGGCTGGGGAGGTGCCTCAGACCCAGGAAGGATGAGGACAGGCGAGTCAGGGTGGAAAAGGGCCTCTTGCTGGGGTCCCCCAGCCAGGGGTCTCGGCCTTGGGAGGAGGCCCATTCCCTGCCCCCACCACCTTTTCTCTCTCTCTCTCTCTCTCTCAGCCCAGGGAGGGAAGGAGGCGCCCACCTGCCCACCAGCCGGAACCAAGGAAAGCGGTCGTAGAAGGGGTCTCCGCCAGTCACCACGTTGTCACAGTCCTCAATGACACTGGAGGGCACCTCCGCCGCCCGGTCGTACATCTCCCGCATCAGGTCCAGGCGCTGCCTGTTGGGGGTGCGGGGGTAACAGAGGTCACCATGGGTGGAGCGTGGGGCAGGCCATGCCTCCCGCCGGGCCAGCAGGCTCCGCCGAGCTCTGGCCGCAGCTCGAGGCTCAGTGTGATTTGCTGACGGAGCCTCCTCACTCCTCAAACTCAGTCAACTGTGAGCAAATTCCAAGTGAGCACGCGAGGCACTGCTAAATGGCCTCGATGCTGACCCAGGGACAATAAGGCGACATGAGTAGGCAGACCAGGCCTGGAACAGGAGGCAAGGGGACCGAGAAGGCCCGCCAAAGCCCAGGTAGGGCAGCTTGGGGTGGGGGATCGTGTCGCCAGGCCCTTAGAACCCAAGGGAACAAAGGGCAGATTGGTGATCGGATGTAGTCATAGAAAATATTTTCAAAATGATTATCCCCAGGAAAACCAACACATTGTAGAAGAAAGAGAATGCAGTCATTTCCCCCTAGAACTTGGGAGTGACAGGAACGTGGTGCTCATCCTCACACGAGTCCCAGCATGGCCCCAAAGATGGTGGGAAGGGGCCGTGAGCACGGGCCCTGGCTCGCACGAGTCAGGGGAGCACATGTCCCTGCGTGTGTCCACGTGTGAACAAGCCATACGAGAGGAAGGTGTGCGAGTGTGAGTGTGGAGGGGTGTGTGTGGTTGGGTCTGGGAGGACGGAGAGCATGGATTAATGACATCTTCTGTTCTCCGTAGTTGATGACGTCGTGACATCCCTGGGGCCCGCCAGCTGGGTCAGCCCGCGAACAACTCATGGGTGAGCCAACCTGTCGCACACAAACCAGCCCACCCGCCCTTACCTCGCTCACACACCAGAGCAGCACCCTTGCCCGAAATCTCCCGATGGTCAGGCCCATGGCAGCCTGGGCAGCCCTGTGCCCAGACCCCACCAGGATAGTTCCAAGTGGCCAGTTCCCGTGGATGGCCCTGCCCGCCGAGGCCTTGCCCAACTCTGCTCCTTCTCCCTCCTGACGCCCAGAGCCCTCCCACCGGCCTCCCACCGGCACGACCTGCCTCTGTGCGGAGCCTCCACACCCAGGGGACCACAGCAGCATCAGACTTTCCTCTGATGGCATTGACCTCTGTCTCACTCAGCCTCTCTCCAGATCAAGTCTCATATTACACTGAGCACGTGGGGAGCACGGAGGTGGGGCTGTGAAAGATGGCTCTCACAGCGACAGCTGCACCCCCCCGTCCGACCCCTCCAGGTCCCTCCGAGCCCCTCTGCCATCCTGCCTGGGATCCCTTGGGTCCTGAGGTGGAGAAGCACCCTACTGAGCTCTTCTGAGAGCCCAGCTTGGCTCTGGAGACTCCCCACCCACCTCTCAGGGCCTGCTTTGACTGTGCTGGCCCCACGCAGCCCCCACTGCAGTACTGTGAGCCTCGTCCCCCGTTTCCTCCACGAAAGCCCACTGAACCTCACCACTGCGTCGGCAAAGGGAGAATGCAGCTTCTATAACCGCACTTTTCCTTCAGACTGTAAAAGCCATTGCAGCAGGAGAAACACCCTCCTCGACATAGGAGCTCAGAGGGTGTGCCCCCCCACACCTGAGCTTCTCCAGCGTCCAGTAGTGGGTGGCCCCATTCTTCTGGTCCTGGACCTCCACGGCCACAATGGTGCGGGGGAAGGGACGAGTCTCCCGGTCTTTGGCGGCCTCTGGGGGCAGCAGATCCGGTGGCAGCGGGGAGTAGAGAGTGTCCGTGAGGAGGACGAATTGGAACTGGACCTGCAGCAGAGGGGAGGGTGGCGGCCGTCAGCCCTTCAGTGGATGGAAGCCAGGCCCCAGAGCGCTTCCTTCCCACCTCTAGGCTGCACTGGAGCCTTCTGAACGTCAGCCGGAGAGAAAGCTGCTCCTGCTCCCCAGTGCTCCCTGAGCCTGAGGCCACAAGCCTGCCTGGGTCTGTCCCCAGGCGTCCCTCTCCCTACCCCCCCCCATTCTCAGGGCCCCAGGTCAGGGGTGGCAGCTGTGCCCTCCCCCAGGGGGGCAGGGATGCCCATCACTGGGTCCCCCCTGTGTGCGTGTGGCCACGGCGAGCGGGCAGTGAGGCAGGAGCCCACCTTCTTCTTGAGCTCAACACTGATGGCATTGGCCTCCTTGAGGAAGATGGCGTTGCCCCACAGCAAGTCCCGCAGTGACGTGAACTGGTACCACTTCCACTTGCGGAAGGCCCAAAGCGCCAGCTCACACTCTCTCTCGGTCCACTGGACTGCGGGGAGAGGTGTGCACAATTGTTGCAAAAAGGCCGCGATACCCCACTCTGGCCACGGCCCAGGGTTCTGTGTCTGGACCCCCAGTGTCACACTGACTGTTCCGGGAGCTCAGAAAGAAGGAAACCGGTGGGAAGGTCTGCCCCAGGGAAAGGCCTGAAAGGCCCAATGGGCCCCAGAGAGGCCACCCAGAGCCAGAGCACTCGGAGAGGCCGTCAAGCTCAGAGAGGGTCGTGGCAGCGCCCTTACAGACATGGGGGGCCCCCGGCAGGGTCAGGTGCCCGCGGGAGGACGGCAGGAGGGTCAACCGGGGCTCAGCCTGATGCCCTGTCCCGGCTCACATGTCTCTGCCCCTCAGGCCCACAGGAGGAAGGACGCGGGGACACGGGGACGGGCCTATCTGGGCTCCCAGCCTCGGCCCCTCTCACCCAGTGCCCCTGCCCTGAGGGAAGAAGCCTCATCAGATAAACAGCTCCACACAAGGGCATGCCAAGGTCACGTCTGCACCAAGGTACTGACCAGCTGACCGTGGGCCAACCTGGACATGAACCCCGGGTCTTTTTCTGCTCCTTCTACCCCGCCGGTGGCCCCCCTCGTGCCCACAGTGGCTGAGGTCAGCAGGTGGGCCCCTGGAGTTAACGCTCAGAAAGGGGGTCCTGAGGTGAGGTGCAGTGACCGGGTCCCGGATAAGAGCACAGCCTCATGCTGGCAGGATGAGAGAGCAGAAGCCGCACCCTGCCCACACCACCTCGCCACCATCCAGGCTGTTCCCGCCGAGACTAGCCTGCGTGCCAGAGCCCAGCTGCCTCCCTGCCACAGCCCAGCCCCTACTCCCCAAACCTGCTGCCATGGGCACCTCCCAGCGACAAGGAAGCCTCTCCTTAGGTTGGGCCAGGGGCCCCAGGGCAAAGGTGTGGAGCAGCGTGGGGGCTCCTCTTGTCCAAGACCCCTCCCCAGCCCAAGGCCCATGCCCCATCCACTGAAAGCCTCTCACCTTCATCCTCAGGCTCCTCCTCCTCCTCGTTCACCTCGGGGTAATACCTGGAGTCCATCTGCCTCTGCAGGGCCTCCAGCTTGCTCTCGTAGTCCTGGCCATGGGAGAAGCCCTGTGGACCCATGCGGGGACCGGACCCCGTCCCTGCCCTCCCGCCTGAGCCTCCCTCTGTGGGCCCCAGGGCCTGCACCACAATGACGGCTGGCTGAGCAGGGACCCCGGCTCCCCCCACTGCCCCTGGCCCAGGGTCCAACAGCCGCCCTCACCAGCCTCTGCTGCTCTAGCAGGTACGTGGCCTCCTCCCGCTCCCGGCGGTACTGGTCCTCCAGCTCCTGGAGTCTGCAAGAGCGGGCTGGGGTGAGTGCGCACAGGGGGATGAGCGGCAGGAGGGGCGCAGGGACCCTGGCCTGGGCCTCACCTCTGCTCCATCTCCTGCTTCATGTCAATGCCCTGCTTCTCCAGCAGCTCTCGCTGCGCGAAGGCCCAGTCCACGGGCTCGGCAGGTGTCTCCGCACAGGGCGTGCGCTCCCGCTCCTGCCTCGCCTGCTCGGGGTGGTTGAACCGGAATACGTGGCTCTTTCCCATGATGATGCGGTTTCCTGGGGGACAGAAGCCAGGTCAGCAATGAGGCGGAGGGCTGTGCCCTGGGGGCACAGGGCATCCCTGGCTTCCAGGGATGGGGGCAAGGAGGAGGAGGGGATAGCGGGGCACACGCGCTTCCTCCGGCTGGCCCACCCCGGGGCGCTACCGGGAGCCACCCCGGATCCCCACTCTGGACCCGCCAGCCACCCGCCCCGTGGCCCAGGACCTCACTGTCTCCCCAAATCCACGTTCTCTGTGCCTCCCCATACAGCAGCCAGGGATGTCTGCTAAACAGTCCTGGCACTTTTCCAACAGACAGTCCTTTCCTTACCCGACAGGGGCCACTGCCCTGGACATCCTGACCCCGTGCCTTGTCCGTGGACATTCCTCCATCCCTGGGGGCTGTGTTAAGGCCCCTCCTGCAGTGTGGACCCGAGGGTCCTTCCCTGCCCACCTGCCTCCCCAGCTGCTGGAGCATG
This sequence comes from Neogale vison, assembly GCF_020171115.1. Taxonomy (NCBI): domain Eukaryota; kingdom Metazoa; phylum Chordata; class Mammalia; order Carnivora; family Mustelidae; genus Neogale; species Neogale vison. The sequence continues at coordinate 46,858,936 of NC_058093.1, forward strand.
ATAGAGGCCAGCCTGTGTGTGCCCGAGGCCCCCCAGAACAGATGTGTTCACTAGGCCAGCAGCATAGCCATACCTGACCGCAGGATACTGGGCTCCGTGACTTTCTTGCCATTGACATAAGTGTCTGCTCCCTCACAGGGCTCCAGGGTCACCACGGCTACAGGACAGACAGGGGAAGGCTAAGAGGAGGACTGTGAGGGACTGTCATTCCGGGTGGTTGTGCCCTCTCTGACCATATGCGAGGCGAGGCTCACCAGCCACCCAGGTGTGGCCCCAATCAGGCCTGTCCCTCCCTGCTAGCTGCAAAGCCCAACAGCTGGCAGACAATACCTTGTTTGGGCCCCACAGGAGGGCCGCACCTCCCACACAGATGAGGAAGGAGATGCCCGATGGAGGGGGCGCGTGTGCCCAAGTCAGAGAACTGGGGGGCCATCAGGGTCTCCAGGTGGGCACGGATGGGAAACAGTGGCTGGCCTGTCCCCAGGAGTCCCAGAGCCCCCTGGAGCTTAGAGTCCACCCATCCAGAGGAGGGCAGGCTTTGGGGATAGCATTCTGGGAGAACCAATGTCCCCAACACTGATTAAGGCAGTGGCCCTGAAGTGTCCTGGTCACAGTGGGCTGCGGGCCAGACGCTTGTCAGGGAGCACACCTGGTGCTGGGGGAGCGTGGGGCCTGTGATGGCACAGGGACACAGCATGGGCCTCCCCAAGAGGACCACGTCCAAGACAGGCAGTGGGGACAGAGGTGGGCAGGCCAGCTGGGTAGTGGACAGACGGCAGCTCCAAGCCCAACAGGAAAGTGGGGTCTAGAAGTAGCTCTCCACACTAGATCTAGGCTCATTCCCACAGCTTACTATCCTCCTGCCCAGGGAGACCCCCGGGCCACTCTGGGGGGCCGGGAGGGGGCTCCTGGGTCCACAGCCCAGCACTCAGAGCTCCAGTTCCCTAGAGCCACTTCCCCAGGGCCGAGATACCTTCACTGCCCCCTCGGGAGTCGCTCCGGAAGATGCAGTGCTCCTCCTTGATGAAATGCCCACTCAGGACAATGTCCTGCCGTCTCTCTGCATCCTCACGGCCCACTCTGCAGAGGAGGGGGGCGCAGTGAGCACTGGTCAGACCCAGTGCATCCAGGCCGCCACCCCCGGGCCCACTCCTGCCCCCCAACAGGGGAGCCTGGCTGGACTCCATCGGGAAATGCCCAGGGTGCATGTGAGCAGGGCCGCAGGGGATGCCCCAGACACAGCCTGGCCTGGAGAGCCCCATGGCACAGAGTGGCCCCAGCCTTGTGTCCATGCTTGTTAGTGTGGGCAGGCAGTAGCATTCCAGAAGACACCAGGCTCGGCAGCCCCTCTGTGGGGGAAGCCTGACCCCCGCGAGCCCCACCTGGTTATCCCGTCCTTGATGTAGTACAAGAGGCACTCAGACATCAATGGGTCCTCGTTCAGGTTGACCAGATGTGGTGTCTGGGGAGAGAGGAGCCCGATCACCTCTCCTGGGGAGGCATGGGGGCCCAGCACCGACCACCCACCTGACCTCTCTCTCCTCGGGGGCCAGACCACCACCAGCCCAAAGTTGCCTCATGGGGACACAGTGTCCTCCCAGCCTGGCTTCCCTGAGGAGGGGCCCGGGGAGCTCAGAACCTACGCGGGAGGCACTCAAGGGGAGTTGGGAGCCCAGGGAGGTGCTGGGGGCTGTGGGGGGCCCTTGGGTCTATAAGGTGCATGCTGGGTCCCGCAGGGACCAAGGCATCAGGCTCTGGGTCCGTTCCTCCACCCTAAAAAGGAGCTATGGGACTCCATTCAAACTGAAGCACCCAGGAGCTGAGAGCCCCAGTGATCTGTGAGTCCAGAAGGATTAGGGTGCTGCTGGGGAGGGATCTGACCCGTAGGCCGAGGAGCAGAGGCTATGAAAAAAGTCCCTTCAGCCCCCCCCCCAGCTTGGCCCCCTCCCATCCGCCTGCCCCCCAGGTCAGGCCCCCTCCCATCCACGGGTGTACCCAAGATGACCAACCTGTCTGAGCACTGCCCTCAGTCACTTGCCCCTTCCTGGGCAACCCCACATGCGTCACCCACTGGGGCCCTAGACATACTTCCTGAACTCAGGAATGCCACCCCACACTATGTCCCAGGCCGGGGTCCTGCAACCCAGTGGAAGCTGGGACAGCTTTCTTGGCTTCCCACTGGGCACCTTAGAATAAGCAGCCTCCACACCAAGCTCCAAGTCCCCCAGTGCCCCACCACCAGTCTGCAGGACTGTGACCGTCCCCATGTTATGGGACACTGGGGACAACCATCCCAGCCACCCCTTCTCCTAAGCAACGAGAGCTGTGCTCGCCAGAGTCCCAAGAATGCCCTCTAAGGAAGAGGTATCCTCAGATGCCTCCAGGGCAGTGGCCAGACCAAGATCAACCGACCCAAGAGGGAATACTATTGCCTCTGCCACCAATGGCAAGCCTCCAAGGTGCAGATGTCCCGAGGCCACCTGCCCCAACAGCTCTGTACACCAGCCCTGGGGTACGCCCTCCAGGAGGGGGCAGGGGCTGAGAGCCCAGGAACAGTCCATCCCAAGCGAAAACTACAGGCCAATTCCAAAGGGCTATGAAGCAGCCTATCTCCTGCCCCCCAGCCTGCCCCAAGTGCAGAGCCTGCGCACACAGCCCCCTCCTGTCTCCAGGCCTTAGCTCCATGGCCTGGAGCTCACAGGGCAGAAGCATCCTGAGAAGCCCAGCTCTGCACCCAGTGAGTGGCCACCAGGCTGATGAATGTATCACCCAGCACGTGCACTTCCCTCCCATGGTGTCTCCAGCAGCATGGAGAGCACTCCACATGCCTCTAGCTTCAGGTCCTGGCAACACAGAAGCCCTCTGTCCCAAACAACGCCTGGGGGGAAAGCCAGCCACAACAAAGCTGCTCTAGGGCAGGCAGGACCAGAGAGCCGAGCTACAGTCAGAGTATGCTGTCACCACCTCCTTGGAGGCTTCCCAACTTGAAACCTGGCTCCTAAGAGGTCTAAGGGTCTGGCAGTCTTTGGGGGAATGGGGGTCCTGGGTCCTAGAATTATCAGAGACTTTTCCCCAAATGCTCATGCTTCAGCCATCTGAACTGCCAAAGGGGTTGGCGCTCGGCTCCACGTGAGGCCCCACTGACAGCGCCAGGTCTGCAGAGCCAGCTGGGACAGGAGAGGAAGAGTCCCAGCTGGGACAGCCAGACCCCACTCTGGCTAAGCTCCAAGAGGGCAGTGCCGCCCACCGAACTGGCTAGCACAGGCTTCGGAAGGTCTGCACCCCCCGTCCTTCCAGCAGCACCCTCCTGGGCTGAGCGGGGGTGGGTCCCAACCCTGGCCTGTCCGAGTTAGGACCGTACCCCAGAACTAGAACAGGCACTTACCTTTTTGGGAGAGAACACCCCCAGGGTGCCGCCGTCCTCCCTCATGGCCACGCCCATCTCGGCCAGCAGGGCTTCCCTGAAGGGACAGTGTCTGGGTCAGCCTGAGCCTCGAGGCTGCAGGAGCATCGCTCCCAACTGACCCATCGGCTGAGCAAGAGCTGATGAGGCTCTGGCCCTTTGGCCCAGGGGCACCCCATTGGTCCATGATCGCCTGGAGAAAACTGTCACCTGACCAGGGATCAGGTCAATGGGGCCATCAGCGATGGGGGCGTCGGGGGGAGTCTCTGATGAGAGGACACGAGCCTGTCCCCTGCTGGGACACAGCCACGCCCAGGGCTGGGGTGCTGGAGTCCTCAGTTTCCCCACTGCCCACCTCTCCATCCGGATGGCTTCCGTGCGCCGCAGCTTCTCCTCCCATGTCTCATTGAGCTCGGCGATGATCTTCTCTGTCTCCTGGGCAGTGGGACAGAGCAGAGTGAGGCTGGGGGTCTGGGGTGGGAGCAGACAGAGGCCCGGCTGCCAGGCAAAGTTCTGCAGGGCATGGGGGCCCCAATTCCCAGGTCTGTCTAGCCAGCACAATGCCTGAAATGTCAAGGGCCGAAGGACTAATGTATCCACAGACACAAGTCTCTTCTGTGGACACAGCCAGACAATAAAGAAAAAAGACAAAATAAACCTGGAGAAAAAGAAACACATATACATTTAAGGACCCTGAGAGACATGTAGGACACTGAGACACACGTGGGGCCACAGAGAGACACACAGGACATTGAGAGACATGTGGGGACACAGAGAGACACACAGGACACTGACAGATGTGTGGGACACTAAGAGACACTCAGAGACACAGAGAGACACAGGGGACACTGAGACTGGTTCTGAGGCACAGATGTCCCTTGGCCACTGCCGGGACGCAGACGACAAGCACTTCCAACATCAGCCCCAGCTCCTGGTTTCCTTCCCAGCCCCACACCCCAGGGGGTCCTGCACCCCAGGGTCCCCCACACACCCGGCACCCCCCCCACCAAGCCGCAGTCCAGCCTCTGTGTGTCTGCTTACTAAGTCAGCCCCAGCCCCGTACAGCCCAGCACCCCACAGTCATTTGCTAAAGGAATGACAAGCCCCTCGACTAAAAGCCAGCCGGACCCCCGCAGGGCCACACATGTGAGCACAGAGGACAGGGAGGGAGCACGGAAGCCCCTGGGACCCATCTGCCCGTCTCAGCACAAGCAGCCTCTGCTCCCGTCCGCACAGCCCACTGTGCCTCCAGGCAAGCCTACCCCGCGCTGTCAGCACACCCTTTCTGGGATCCCAGGCCCCTCAGGAAGGGACACTGCCCACTCCCCACCCCCGCTGACCACGCCCTCACCTTCAGCCTCTCGATGGCCTCCTCACTGCCCGGGGCAAACAAGAGGCGCTCGTGCAGGCTGGACACGGAGGCAGCACGGCTGGACAGGGCCGAGAGCGAGGACGAGGGGCTCATGCCCACCAGGGCGTTGGTCACTGTGGAGAGATTGTCAGGGGCTGGACTCAACTCCGCCCCGCCACGGTTACGGTTATTGTTCTCAAGGTCGGACATGTCTACGGGAGGAAGGGGAGGGGAGGGCGGGCAGACATACGGGAGGGAGAAAAAAGAAAGACCAAGTTGGGAAAAAGCCAGAGGTGGGTGAAGAGAGGCAGGAAACAGAAAGCAGCAGCAGGTGCAGCCGGGGGCCCAGCGCCGGACAAGCACATGCGGGGCTGCCGCCGCCTCCCCACCGGAGGACTCAGCCCCCACAGCCCTCCCAGCACCCCGGCGGCAGCAGGGCACCCCCTCGAGCTCCTCTCTACCTCCCCACCCTGCCCAGACCGGTGGCCTTCCAGCAGTCTCTGCACACCCACCGGGTCTCCTTCCCTTGGCTGTCGCTGCCCTGTGGCCCTCCTGCACCCAGGGCCCTGACACTTGGCCTCATCCTCTCTAGGATGGATGCCCCCTACCCCGTACCCATCACCTGCCTGGCCTGCCATGTAGCCCTGAGCTTTGGGGACCATGCTGCGCTAGCTGTCTGGCCCCACTGAGCACAGGGATTGGCCCCAAGGACACCTTGGAGGAGAGGTGCACTGGCGGACCCCGAAAGGGCCCCTGCTCCTCCAACCTGGAGAGCCTGCTCTGGCTGCCCCAGGGTTCCATGCCCCCCAAGACCTGGGATTTGGGGTTAGGACAACCCTCGGCAGAAGCAGGCACGCAGCAGAGCAGCGGCAAACGTAGGACAGCACGGGGCGCTAGGGAGAACGAAGTTGTCCTGTGCCCCTGGGTCAGGGAGGCCCCAAACCGCAGGCCCATGCCACAGGGAACCGGACCCAAGGCCAGAGGGACACAGGCTGGGAGGCCCTGGCAGCATTCTCATTCGGCATTTCTGAGGGAAGGGGCTTTGTGGTGTGGGGGGCCCGAGGGAGTCTGGAGCTGGGAGCCAGGGGGTAGACCCGGCCTCCTGAGGCCCCCCAGGGCTCCCCGCCCTGGCACTAGCTACCAGACTGAGCTTCCCAGGCCTCTGGGAGAACAGGCTAGGCTCAGCCACTGAGGCCTCCCTGTGGCCTTGGTTTCCTGTACAGACATGGGCTGAGCCAGGAGCCTAGGTGCACCAGGCAGGGTGCATCTACCAAGACACCTATTGCCCAGCCCCTCAAAGGGGGAATGGCAGAGGAGGGCTGGGCAGCTGCCTCCCCGCCGTGCTGCCCTACACCCCGCGGAGCAGGGACAGAAGCAGGGAAGCAGGGAGCAGCAAGGGGGATACACACATTTGGGTCCTCCGGGCACAGTGTTGGCTACGGGGAGGGGAGGCATGGGGGAGGGAGGAGAGACAGAGAAACAGAAGAACAGGTTTGTCTCCAGAGGGCCTGAGGCCCACCCCATCGCAGGCCAGGCACCAGGCTGGGTGGCGGGGGTCTTCGGTGGACACCCAGGGACCGTGGCCTCCCCAGCACCCCCAGTACGCCAATGTGGCTTCCAGGGAAACCATCTGTGGCCTGCTTGGGCCAGCACCAGACCCAAACCATGCTGTCCACCCCGGCTGAGGCCAAAACCGCAGCCTCCCCCCGAGGTGGCTTGCCCAGGGACTCAGAGCTGGGCTGGGATTCAGGTCCATGCATGAGGGCAGCCGGACTGGTCCCAGCCAGCCAACGGGTGGCTGTCCCGAGGCAGGAGGCCACCCCGGCCTGCCCGCCTCGCCCTGGACAGGCGGCCCAGACACTCACTGTCTGTGATGTCCCCGAGACCCTGGGCGTACAGCAGGTCCCGCAGCCGCGTCACCTCGTCCTTCAGCTCACGGATCAGCTTGTTGTTCGGGTCCTCGTTGATGACGGCATTACAGCGGATCTGTTTGGCCCGGTCAGCATACCTGGACGGCCAAGGGAGCTGTGGGCTGTGCCCGCAGCCAGCAGGCCCAAGGGGGCCCAGAGCCCTGCCCAGGGCAGAGCCATGGTGGGGAGGACCTCAGCAGCTGGGGCCCAGGGGCTGGACACAGAGCAGGTCACCCCACCTGGAGCCAATGGGGCCATCGGCCAGAGCCCTATAGGGGGGTCACCTAGCCCTGCCCCACATTTGGGGGGACTGAGTCACCAGGAAGAGCAGGAGCAGGGATGGAGGGTACCTCTCTGTGAGGCAGAGCCTTCGCACCTGGACCTGTTCTCCCCGGGGCAGAAGGGGCAAGTCTGACAGCTGGGGAAATGTGACGACGCCCACGTGTGCGCGTGTTTTGCCCCTGCACTCCTAAGTGTCACTGACATGTGCAAGTACCTACACAGGGACCCACACCCCTTCATCCTTTTACAGTTAGTGGCATGTGACCCAGTTGGCCGAGCAGCCTCCTTCAGGGCCAGCGCCTAAGCTGCCCGTCCTGCTGCCAAAGGGACCCTTGGAACACACCCTTGCGCCTTTGCTCCTTAAAGACCTGGTTTGGTACCTGGTCCTGGGCCCTCGGACCCATGGGTGGTGGGAAGGGAACAGGCCCGTGAAGACCCAGATGCCCCCCCCAAGCAGCCACTGGAGCCTCAAGGAGCCCCAGATGAGGTGACCCCCCACCCCAAAGCGGTGCCTCTGACTCAGGAAGAGAGGGATCCATGCCCTCCTGGAGTCAGGCCGGGTCCAGGGCCCACTCACTCCAGAACACACCTCAGTGTGCTCAGGGTCTCGTCGTAGTTGATGTCTGCGGGGCTCAGGGCTGCAACCATCGCCGTCCTTGAGTTCCCGCCTGTGGAAAGAAGGCCAGATCATGGGGGGGTCCTCTCCACCCCATCCGCTCCTACCTTTGCAGCTGGGGAAGCCAAGGCCCAGACGGGTAAACCAAGCCATGGTCCACTGTGTGAACAGGGGATCTGGCCTGCACCACGGCAGAGGGGAGCCCAGTCATTTTTCTCCTAGAGTGTGCTTTTCTCACATTTGTGGCTACTTCACAACAGCCAGGCCCCCTCCCCGTAACAAGGGGGGACTGGGGCCGACTTTACAGTATTTCCTGCAACATTGGGATAATTTCTTTAGAAAAAAAATTTTTTTAAAGATTTTATTTATTTACTTGACAGACAGAGATCACAAATAGACAGAGAGGCAGGCAGGGGGTAGGGGGAAGCAGGCTCCCTGCTGAGCAGAGAGCCCGATGCAAGACTCGATCCAGGACCCTGAGATCATGACCTGAGTAGAAGGCAGCGGTTTAACCCACTGAGCCACCCAGGTGCCCCAATTTTTTTAGAAATTTAACATTCATTTCAATTCCAGATGCAACAATTTCTTTCATTTTTATCTTTCTCGTTCAGAATATTTTTTTTAATATTTCATGTCCGAGTCCTGGCCCAGGGCGGCATGGAGCCTGGTGTCCGGTAGTGCACTGCGTGAGGAAATGGACGTTTCAGCTTCAGCTCTAAGGCTGATGGATCACTCAAAGGCTCAGAATGTGGGGAGCCCTGGGTAGGGGCTGCGGGCTGGTCAGCAGCCAGGGCACCCCTCAGGGACATGTGTCCTGAAAGCCATGTTCCCAGGGTGTGGCCCCCACACAAACTGCGAGGTGACAGTGTGAAGGGCTTGGGGTGCAATGCCACACCGGGTGCCAGACTGGACTGCACGGGGGGTTCCCCCTGCTCTACCCTGGAGCTGGGCCTGGTTGTGGCCCTTGGCAGAAGCGTCCATCCAGTCCACGTCCCCAGTGAAGGACCACATTCCTAAGACACACCCATCCACCCTCAGGGGGGGCCCGGGAGCCTCCAGGAGGCCTGACATGGCACACGTCACTAGCCTGAGCAGAGATTAGCCAGGTTGGTTCTGGGGTGCTGGGTCAGCTAGCTAGGGCTCCTATACCGTGGACACGAAGCTAAGGAAGGCTATAGGGCCCACCTGGTCTGCCTTACGCTCACCAGGTCAGCCCAAGACTCAGTTTACCTTCCTGGGCGTCAGCCTCCCAAGCTGTGAACATAGCCAGGGAGGACCCCCGAGGTTATTTTTGGGAGGAAAGGGATCAGTATTGGGATCCTTCAGGCTCCATCTCCCTATCTGTGTCTTAGGGGCTCAGAACTCAGGGAGACAGGGTGACAGATGCCACCAACCAAAAACCCAGCAAGCAAGCAGAGCTCCCGGAATCACTGAGTCCCAGCAAGGAGTAGCACTTGGTCTGGGTGTCACAGGCTTGAAGCAGGAGCCCCAACATAGGTGTATGTGTTCTGTGGCCCTCTGGGCCATCCTGCTTCCCCGCACTTGCTCTCGTTAGCCCTTTGCTGGCCACCAGCCCTGGCCCTCCAGAAGGATCCCCCAGGTTTGCCTCAGCCTAGGCCCAGAAAGAGGGAGAGGCCTCCTGCTGGTAAGACACCCCTTCTTGGGAGGGAAGGCAGGACAATGGCTCAGGGCAGAAGTTAGAACCCTAGGGAGAGGTGAACCCGAAGAGTCCTCACCCAGGTTTTCTCGGAGGAGCCAGGTCAGCACAGAATCTCTGTATGGAATGAAATCTGTCTTCTTCTTTTTCTTGTTCTGTGGGGGAAGAACATTCCAGGTCAACCCTGAGCCCACTGGAGGGGAAGGGAGATGGAGGGGGCAAAGCCAAGGGTCTGTGGGATGGGTCCCCAAAGCCAAAGGTTGCTGTGGAGGGCAGGGCTAGGCCAGTCCTCAAGGCCTCTCCCCACCTGCCCCATACGGTGCTACCCCCAACCGCCCACACTCAGGGCCAGAACCAGACTTGCTGTCCCATCCCCTCAGGTTCCCCCTAGCCCATCCCATCACACGTCTGGGCCACACAGCTGGACAGAGCCATTGCCTTCCTCCACTCTGTCAGAAGAATGGACCTGAGCCCATCGCCCCCTCCTCAAGCAGCACTGTTGGTTCTGCTGACTAAAAAGAAAAGGTCCCACCTCACCTCTCTCTATCCAGATGGAACTCACCTTCCCTCCCCTGCAGTTCAGGCACAGACCCCTTCGTTAGAACCTGCTCCCCCACCCCTCCCCTCAGGATGAAGCAGCCTCTGCTGGCTGCTAGGAACCATTGCTCCTTACAGACATGACTAATGGACTGACCGAAGGGTCCACTGATCATGGATACTCAGCTTCCAGTGTTGCCTAGTTCTTGTAGACAGTTGCTTAAAAGTATTTGTTGAGCACCCGCAGGGGCCAGCAGACATGGCTTCTGCCCCCCAGACTCCCCACCCGGGGCGACGCACACAGGGGCTTCCATGAGGGCTGAGTCACTTCTCTGGGCAGAAGCTCTTCCGTCATTGTTCCTCAGGATGATTTCCGACGAGCGCTCCCTTGGCTCAGAGAACATAACTTGTGAAAGCTCCTGAGACACGAGGTCAGGATGGCTTCCCGAAATCCTGCGCTGGCTTCGCTTTCGGTGGGGCCTGAGTGTCCCTCTCCTCACAGCTCCTCAGGACTGATGGCCTTTTTCTCTCCATTGACACTTGGTGGGTGAAAACTGTACTTCTATGTGACCTTTGGGTTACTTCATTCCCGAGGCTCAATCCTCTGCCACATCTGTCATAGTCCTTGTTTCCACAGTAAATGCCCCACAATCACGGAGTCCCTTCTGCGATGACCAGGAGTCACTTTCATTTCCACTGCTCTGTCCATCCACCATCAGCGTTGTTCAGTCATGCTCCTGCCCCTCCCAGAACTAGCCGCTGCTCTCCCTTCTCCTCTGCCTTCCCAGCCTCCGTCACCTCACACCCAGATTTTTGCGACACTGACTTCCATTCTCCTGACCACCACACCGGGCCACCCGGCTCCCCATTCTCCAGGCAACAGCCTGAGCAGCACATGCCAGATTAGATCAGACTGTGAGTGGTGCTGGAAACCCCTCCGCTGCTCCCCATCCAACCACAGTCAGCTAGTTCCTGACAATGGATCAGGCCCCTGTCCTTCTCTGGTCTCATCATCTACATGCCTCCATGCTCCCTGCTCCAGGCCCTGAGCCTCAAAACCTTTCACATTCAATCCTGAAGATTTTTCTACTGCAACTCCTCCCACAGCACTTCACACAGTTCCCACAGTGCCTCACATGTTCTCTCACAGTCCCTTCCTCCCTCACGCAGTTCCCCACAGCACCCTGCACAGTTTCAGGTCCATCATACAATTCTGCACCATTTGTCACACTATGCCTCCCACAGTTCATGACACAGTTCCTCTCTCTTGGTTCCTTATATCGTTCTTTGCATAGCTCCACCTAGATCCTCACAAAGATCTCTGAGTTCCTCGCATAGTTCCACACTATTCCTTACGGTCCCTGACATAGTCTTTCACAGTTCTTCACACATTTCCCCAAAGGGCTCCTCGCAGCTCCTAACATAGATCCCCCTCATAATTCTGTTTTTTAAAGAGTTCCCTACACGATCCCGAGGCAGCTCCTGACATTTCCACCCATAATCCCACAATCCCTCATAATTCCTGAAAACGTCCTCAGCACTTTCACACTGTCCCCACACCATTTTGCATTCTTCCTCTCACAGTTCCACATAGTTTCTCACAATTCATACAGTTCCCAACAGTTCCTCAGTTCCTCATCTAGTTTCTCACACTTGCCCCACATTTCCTCCCACAGACTTTACACAATTCCTCACACAGTTCCTCACAATTCTTCCAATTCCACACACAGTACTGCACAACTCTATATACAGTTCCACATGGTTTCTCAAACAGCTCTTCTCACAGTTCCTTACATGGTTCCTCATAGAGTTCCTCTCAGATCCTCACATAATTCCTCTTAGTTCCTGACATAATCCTTCACACCACCCCTAACACATTTCCACACATACTTCCCATACAGTTCTTCAAACGGTTCTTCACACAATTCTTCACAGTTCCTCAGTTTCCTCACATAGCTACTCACTTAGTTTCCCCATAACATTCCACATGTTTCCTTACGCAGTGCACACAGAGTTCCTCACAATTCTTCATACAGTCTACATCTATTTCCTTACAGTTCCTCACAATTCCTCACAGTTCTCCACAGGAGTCACCTGGTGCTTTACATGGTTTTCATCTCAGATCCTCTCATAGTTCCTCACCCAGCTCCCCCACACAATTTTTTCCTCTCACAGTTCCACAAAGTCCACATACAATTCCTCACTATTCTTCAGTTTCTCACCCAGTTCCACACACTTTCTCATAGTTCATACCATTCTTCACAATTACCAACAGTCCACACAGTGCCACAAACAGTTCCACACACATATTTTCACACAAATCCTACACAATTTTCCACACACTTTCACACAGATTCCCTCAAAGCTTCTTACACTTTTCCACACAAATCCCTGACATAGTCCATTACACAGTTCTGCATGCATTTCCTCAGAAAGTTTCTCACAGTTCCTCACATTCCTTTTCCCACTGACTATGTGGGAAGTGTGTGTGTATAACTGTGCCAGGAACAGTGTGAAGAACTGCACTGAGACTGTGTGGGGAACTCTGTAAGTAACTGAGAAGAACTGTGTGAGGGACTGCGCACTGTCCCTCACATAGTTTTCCATATAGTTCCCTCACAACTCCTATACTTCCCCCACACCATTTCACATACTTCCTCTCACAGTTCCACAGTTTCTCACAGGGTTCACATATGTTTCCTCACAATTCTCCACATAGTTCCCCACACAGTTCTACCCAGTTCCTCATACTTCCCCACAAATTTCCCCCTATCGGTCCAGAGTTCATCACAGTTCTCCAAAAATTTCCTCAAAAGTCAATCATAAAATTCCCACACAGTCCACCCACACAGTTTCACACACTTGTTACAGTTCTTCAAAGTGCCTCACGATTCTTTACACAGAGTTCCTCTCACAATTCCTCACATAGTTTCTCCCACAGTTCCTTACAATTCTTCATGGAAATCCTCAGAATCATGCAGTTCCTCATGTATTTCCTCAAACTATTCCTCTTAGTTCCTCAAACTGTTCCCCGTACAGTTACCCCACATAGTTTCTTCATAGTTTCCCACTCAGTTCCTCACAGCTACATACAATTCACCACAGTTCCCTCATACAGTTTCACACGCTTCCTCTCACAGTTCCACACAATCTTACACAGTTCCCTACACACTTCCTCAGAAAGTTGCCTCATACTGTTCTCACACAGTTTTTTTTTGTTTGTTTGTTTGGTTTTTTTGGTCCTCAAAGAGTTCCTCTCATTTTCTCACAGTTCTTGACACATTTCTTCACAGTTCCTTCTAGTACCTCAGTTTGCCACACAGTTTATCTCATAGTTCCTCACAGTTCCCACAGGTTCCTCACTGAGTTCCTCATAAAATTCCACACAGTTCTCTCTATACACTTCCTCACATAATCCTTTACAATTCCTCTTGTAAGTCACCAGTATTTCATACAGTTCCACATAGAACACCTCCAAATTCACAGACACAGTTCCCCGCACCATTTCACATACTTCCTTTCCCATTTCAGTTCCATTCAGTGGTTCCTCACACATTCCACACAGTTCCTCACAATACTTGATACAATGCCAGACCTCTTGCATGGTTCCCCCTACTAGTACCTCACACTTGCCCTAGACAGTTCCCCACACAGCTCCTCACATAGTCACTCTTTGTTGCTCACAGGTCCACACACAGTTCCTCAAGGTTCCCCCCACACACAATTACCACATATTTTCCCACACCATTCCAACTATTTCCTATACCTCCACAGTTGCTCACAATTCTTCACATGTTTCCTGCCTAGTTCTTGACACAGTTCCACAGTTCCTCACAGTTCCCACACACAATTCCCACACCATCTCATACACTTCCTCTCACATTGCCTCAGAGTTCCTCACATAGTCTTCACATGGTTCCTCACAGTTCCCACATAGTTCCTTGGTTTCCTCACACAGTTACCCATTTAGCTCCCCATACCATTCTCCATAGTAAGTCCACACAATTACTCATAGTTCTTCATACACTTTCATATGCATTTTGTCACAGTTACAATTCTTCACAGAGTGCCATACGCAATTCCAATTTTCTGTGGTCCCCAATACAGTCCTTTACAGTTCCATGTGCATTTTACCCATTTCTCACACTTCCTCACATCCCTTACACAGTCCTATGCACAGTATTTCACAGTTGCCCACGTAGTTCCTCACAATTCTTCATACAATTCCCACATTTGTCCCAACCCATTTCAGATACTTCCTCTCACAGTTCCTCAGTTTTCACAGTTTCTTACACAATACTTCATAATTCCTCACACTGTTCACAATTCCACACACATTTCCCATAGTTTCTCACAAAATAATTCACATAGTTCCTCACAAATACTCACACTGTTCCTACAGTTAGTTCCTCTCAGATCCTTGCTTAGTTCCTCCCGTGTTTCCTCACAGTTCCTAACACATTTCCCCATACAGTTCCCCACATAGTTGGTCACACTCTTCCTCTCATTTCCTTACGTAATTCCTCATGCTTCCCCACATGGTTCCTCACATTTCTTCCCATGCAATTCCTTACATAAATCAACATTTTTCCATTTCAGCACTCTCACACTGGGCTTTCCAACTACATGGCACAGCTGAGTACCCCTCTACCCGGGTGGCTCTTCCCCACTCCTCAGGTCTTAGCCCTAAAGCTACCTGTCCTATAAAGCTTATGTGGCCATACTGACTAAAGGCTACCTTGTGTATGGGTCATGCTCACAGTCCATTTTTTTCCTTTGTGAGATTTATACCAATTCATAATTCTGTTTCTATGTCTATCATCTATGTCGCCCATCGTGCTGTGGTCCCTGCAGGGCTGTGTTGTTCTAATACACAGCTTCACTCAGAGTTGGGCTCACTGTGTTTGTCTGCTAGGTGCACAAACAAAAGGTACTTTTACTGCCAAGACCTTCGCAGAACTAGTGCTAAAGGCACTCCTTGCTTCTAGCCCCCCAGTGCAATGGCTGAAGACTCCTCCCCCTAAAACTGAAGAAAGCAGCTTACCTTATTGGGCCCAGAGTCCTGGAAAAGAAAGATAGAATCTGAGGACCTGGAGTGAGGCTGGGGACCCAGGGTGTGTGGGGAGGGAAGGACTAGTGGGCTCCAGAGAGCAAAGGAACCCACTGGGTGAGCCAAGTCACCATGAGAGCCCGCGAAAGGCCCATCACTCACCACCTGGCCATCACTGGCCACCCTGGTCCTGACAGGCCAAACAACAGAGTGATCCCTCAGTCTGCTGTTACCCAGCAGCTTTTCCCTCACCCCAAACTATTTAAGAAAAAGATTGGGGCCTTGTAAGAATTGTCCTTCTCTGGACAAAAGCCTAGGTGTCTTGATGAATGGCCAGTACTGGTGGGGAAATTTTGACACCATCTGTAGCCTAGGGACACACACCCTTCACATCTCCCAGATTTTCCTTGAACCCCAGGCACCCTGATAGAGATAGCACTTGGCACAGGTATGACAAGCTCCCAGCATCCTTCCAGAAGGAAGGACAGGGAGCCACAACCCATCCCATCCATCCAGTTCTAGAAACCCAAAGGTAGCTCACCATTTCAGCCAGAGCAGAGATCACCTTCCCCAGCGTGGTCAAGGACTTATTGATGTTGGCTCCCTCCTGTGTGTGGAGAAGACAGTCAGGACATCAGGAAGCCTCAGGACCCTCTTGCTCCAGAGTGATCCCCTGGGGCCTCATGCCATGAGACAAGGAGCTAAGGCCGCCAAGCCCTGATTGTTCATCCAGGACTCCTTGGAGCACAGGGGGCTCTGGCAAGAGGCCAGGCAAAGGCCCACCCTGGCCAGGGGAGTACACTTGCCCTGCTTCTTCCAGGCTCCCTGGGGGTCCTCGTAACATCTCATACCAGCCCTGGGGCCCAGCTGGTACAATTTCCAGAGCCTCTTCCCACCCACAATTTGGGTATTGTGGCACCAAAGGGAGGCTGGAACATGAAGGCTCTCCTTCCTGACACTGAAGACTGCTTTGACAAGAGACTGTCTGCCTCACAGCCTGTGTTCTGGAACAAAAGCCACACACCAGTACCCAAGTCACTGTGAGGGCCGCGAAAGGCCCAGCTTTCCTGCTGGGGTCTCTGTCCTTGTTGGCCCCTAGCCAGTGTGCCGGGCGCAGCCCTCTGACTCCTCTCACCTCCTCCTGTGCCCCCGGCTCTCCCTGCCTGGGCTCGCCCTGTATGGGGGTGGCCCCAACCCCCTCCAGCCCGAAGACAGGCCCTCCTGCCCAGCCCACCCCAGAGCAAGCCAGCCTCAAAGACACGGCCGCCAGGTGAGCGAGGTGCAGGGTCACAGACACGCTAGTCCAGCCCCTACCTTGAGACGCGTGCCCTTGGCTCCTGTGGAGTCAGCCCGCTCACTCCCAGCCAGGTCCACCAGGCTGATCTTGCTCACCTGAAACAGCAACTGTGTCAGATGCAGGAGAGGCCGCAGGGCCACTGTGGGGACATGGCCAAGCCCTTCCCTGGGCCTGATGGTCTCTGACCCTGCACTTTCCCTCCCTTCACAGCTTGTCCGAGGCTCTGCCTGAGGTCAAAGCCCACATCCCTGAGAGGCTGTGTGCCCCTAAAATGTCTGCTGCCGCTGTGCTGCTCTCAGCACACAGGGTGCTCTTCATCTGTCGGCACGGAATTCTCCACAGAGCTCCCCAGGGTGTCCTGTCACCTGTTTCCACAGATGGGCTCATTGTCTATGGTGGGATTTGAATCCAACTCCAGAGCTCCAGCGGCTCAGCTGCCTCACAAGGGCACAGCTGGTTGGCCCAGTGACCGGGCGGTGGGGGGGAGGAGGTGACACTGTCATGGCCTGGGCTATGCTGCCACATGGGTTCCAGAAAAACCCAGGCCCTCCCGATCCATGGCCACTGCAGATGCAGACAGGACTTGCCCAGACTTTAACAGCCAGAGACCCTCTTGGTGCCCAGAGCCCATGCTGGGTGGCAGGGGGTGGGAGGGTGTCACAGCAGGTGGCCCCCAGCCCAGTCCACCCTGTTCCAGTTCCACACTCTGCCCACCCAGGCCCCACTGGGCCATCGTGACTCTCTGCGAGGAGGGCACCAGGCTGAGGTGACCCTGGCATGACTGGGGCCTAAGTGGGGCTAACTTCTCCCAGACACCCTGCAGTCCCTGGGGTGCTGCCAGTCAGGAGGGGACTGGGACACCCCCAGGAGAAGGCCTGGACCATGGGTCAGGGGAGATAACATGGAGAAAACCTGACACCCAGAGACAGAGCCACCAAGGGACAGGAAGAAGCTGTGAGCCAGCCAGGCTGCCCCTTGGGGAACACAGAGACCACATGTCTGGACAAGGTGTCTGTCCGGGGCCACCACGCAGGCCAAGACGTGTGGGAAAGGCATCTGGAGCCGCAGGCGGGGTGGCGCCGGCCAGCACAGCCTCAGCTTTGTGCCTATGGATGCCAGGGCCCCCGCTCCCGCCCGTTGGTCAGGCCCCACGGTCACCCCTGTGACAGGCGCTCATCCCACCCACGGCCCCCGGCCCTCGAGGGCTGCCAGCACCCACTGCGGTACAGCTCTGGGGCCAGCCCTCCTGGGTCCCCTGTCCCCACCACAACTACCAGGCAGAAGGCAACCTGGGGTAGATGCTGGGTGGGACCCAACGTCGAGATAAGGTGGCCTTGCAGGCCCAGCCACCAGGCTGGCGGTGGTGAGGGCCTGGCACCCAGCATGGGGGACACGGCGCATGCCCTGTGGGTCGGCAGTTGCCCTAGCCTCCTCGTCCTGCCTGACAGGACTGACCCCCGCCCCCTGCCCAGACGGCTGCCATCTGCCAAGGCCACACTCACTTTCTCCGTGGTGATGTCGGTCTCTGCGTCGTGGCGCTTCTGGGTGAAAATGATGTTGAAGACCGCGTGGGAGCGGCTGCTGGTTTCATTCATGTTTGTGGCTGCCACGGTCCTGGGGGGAACAGAAGCCACACAGGGTTACCTGTTATCCCGTGGTAGGGAGTGAGTGTGGCTGATGACCCAGCTGGGCCTGCTCCCCTTGGCTCCCGGGGGTTGCCCTGCCCAGCCACATGCTGGCTCTGCCTCCTATCACGGCACGAGGAGGGCCCCACCGACCGGGCCACCAGTAGCAGCCGGGAGCCCCTGTCAAGGGGCTCCACAGAGCCCAGATGACCCTCACACAACACAGAAAAGCCCCACCCAGGAGGGAAAGAGGGCGCCCATCTCTGTCCCAGTCTGGGGAGGGCCAGAAGCAGGCCCCGGGGGCAGAGCCCAAGGCAGCCTGTGGGGAGTCGCGGAGCTGCGCCCCATGCTGCTGAGGTATGGAGACCACAGGGCGTCCACTGGACCAGGCTCACCATCTGAAAGCCCCCAGCAGGGAGAGGCCTCTTCAGAACAGCGCACTCACAGGGCCGTGACGGCTAGAGGCCCCTCACCCTCCTGGAGGCCCCGGGCAGCAGAGAGGGGAACTGGGCCATGACTGCGGGGCAGACCCCCAGCACAGTGAAGCCAGGGAGACAGACGGCCTGTGCCCTGCGATGCCTTCCCTTCGGCCCTTCTCTGAGAGGCTCTACCCTGTGCCCTATCCGGAGAGCCATTCGCCCTCAGAGAAGGCAAGACTGGCCCTCCTGACCATGGAGCCTGACAGGGCAGCTGCCCACGGGAAGGGCCCCTGGGAAGCCACCACAGATGACACCAGTGCCCCCCAAGGGAGCAAACCAACACCACCCCCCCAGGGGAACAGCCCTTACACAGGAGATGGGGTGGGGATCTGGAGACCCCTCCCAGGCTGGCATGTATCCTCCGTGGCCTCAGGCCCCCGGGGCCCACCCTGCAACTGCAGAGATGGGGGAGGTCTTGGACAGACCGAGAGGTGCTCCAGGGACCAGGCCTTCCACAGGGGCATGCAGCAGCAGGCATGGGGAGGACAGACCAGCCACCCGGCACGCACCTGGCCTTGTTCCCTGAGTCCATGAGGTCCTGGATGTCATTGTAAGAGGTGACCGCCAGCTTGGAGAGGTCCTCCACATATGGCCCCAGCAGTGGGTGCTCCCTCACACGCAGGTTGCCCTTGTTCTTGGGATTCAGGAGGTCGCGTACGCGCTCACAGTAAATCTCCATGTAGCTGACCTGCAGGGCAGAGACATTCTCTCAGGGACCCCAGGCAGGGAGCTGGGGGCATGGGGGCCACCAGCAGAGAACCACCCCCAAGGTGGGGATACAGGGCTGTCATCAGGGACTCTTAAGATAGGGGTAGGGGCCACCTGCTGGGTAGGGGGAGGCATGCAAAGGACCCCCAGCCCATGTGAGTGCAGGAGCTGGGCTGTCAGCCCATCCGCTCCAGCTGGCCTCCCCCTCCTACCCGCCCCCCATCCTGGGGGCCCGTCCAGTGGGAACACCCCAGGGGCACTGCGGCCACAGCAGAACCAGGCTATGCAGTGTGGAGACACCTGTCCTCACACCTGGCACAGAGAGCTACTTAATCAACACTCACTGAGCAGGGGACCACCCCTCACTTCTCTGTGCCCAGCATGTCCCTGGGCCCTGAGTGGGTACCCTGAGTGGGTTACTACATGCATGCACGAGTGACAAGCTCAGGGACCAACCAGGGGCGGGGACTTGCTTTAAACCAGAAAAGCACTGCTGTCCCTGCCTGGACCACCTCCCCCTCCGTGCTGGAGTCACAGACACTCAGGGAGCCCTACCTCCACGGAGTAGGACATGTTGTCATTGGTCGTGTCGTTGATTCGGGAGAACAGGTCCTCACAGAGCTGCGGGGCCGAGGACACAGCATCAGATGATGGGGACAATGGGGCTGTTCCTACAGGCCTGCCCCCAGGTGCTGGGGGCAGCCCGAGCTCTCCAGGCCTCTCCTGCTCCCCAATAGTCCATCTCAAATACACTGAGAAGGCCTGCACCCTAAGAGTAGCTGTCTTCTGCTTAAGTCCTGGAGTCCTTTTGGATGATATCCGATCCTTTCCCACTTTCTGTGTGCCGTCCTTGTCTACACTGGGTGGGCAAGGGTGTCTTATGCTATAGACTACCTGGCATTCTCCCCTGCCCAGGCCAGGTCAAGCGCTAACCAGCATAGATCCAGAGGCCTGCCTAGGGGAGCTGGTGGGGTGGAGGCCAGGGTCCCAGCAGTACTGAGGCATCTGTCTCAGCCTTAAGTTACCCAAAGGGCCCCCCTCATCCAAGCATCTCTCTCTGCCCAGACGACCAGGCCTCACAGAGCCCTGCACTAGGGTCTAGGGCTCCAGCCTCTTCAGGGCAGCTCTGCCCCTTGCTGCTCCACCGTGCCCTCTGCCCTTCCGGTTTACCTTCCGGTCTGGATCCTGTCCTCCTGTGGCTACTCTCTCAGGGCACCCTGCCGGGTCCTTCTGCCTCAGTGGGTGCAGACCCATCTGGTTTGCCCTTATGCGGCCCTGTGCCACCTTCCCTGACCCCTGCGTGCCTGTGGGATGATGCCCTGCTGGTCCTTCTCCTGCTTGCCCATCATGGTGTAGGACTTGCCGGCCCCGGTCTGCCCGTAGGCGAATATGCACACATTGTAGCCCTCGAAGGCGTGCTGCAGCATCTCCTCTCCAATGTCCCGATATACCTGCTTCTGGGAGGCGTAGTTGATGTCCTCGGGCTGGAAGACAGGAGGCCACACGGCTGTAGGAGGCCAGATGCACCCCTGTACCCCCACCCCTGCACACTCCCTGTACAGGGGTCCTAACCCTGCCCAGCAGGGTGCACTCCCCGGGGAAGGGGCTGGAAGGCGCTGGCCAGAAGGCATTTCTGCAGAGTGAGTGGGCTGTACCAGGGTCAGAGGCAGGAACAGGAGACAGAATGCTCAAAATGAAGGCATGGCCAGCAGCCTTGGGACTGGGAGGGCGGGACGGGAGGCCCAGGGAGCCCAGGGACTGGGCTACCATGTGGAATGCTCTCCTAACAGGACTGCTTTACGCAGGCCCCAGGGGTTTACCCTAACAACGCATGTCACCACTGAGGGTGACCTTCCACATACAACTTGGGTCCCCTCTCCGCCCCGCCCTGGGTCTCAAACCTGTCCCTCCTTCCCCTGCCCCAGCGGCAGCCTTGTTTAGAGACACAGACATCTCAGAGAGGTCAGGGGACAGGTCGAACATCCACACAGCTGCAGCCCAACCCCCCACCTCCCGCGAGCCCCAGCCCTGGGCTTACCGAGGTGTGTGACCAGTAGGAGTAGTCGAAGCTGAAGCTTTTGGGGGTCTCCTTGGGCTGTTTGGGGTTAATGATGGCTGCAGAGGGGGACAGGCATGGCAGTTAACCCTCTGCTGGGGGGACAGGCCATCAGCATGTGGTACATACCCCCCAGACAGGTACCCCAAAAGAGGGAGGCCTCTGGCCCAGACAAGCCAGTCCACCAGGGGGACAGGACCAGGGCTCCAATTCCAGGCAGACAGGCCATGTGTGCCCCTTTCCTCCGTCAGGTGGACCCTGCTGCCCATATATGCCTCCTCATGGCACCCAGACGGGTTCCTTCCTGCAGACGTGGGTCAGCCCACCTCCATGCCTCGGTCCAGCCCTTCTCCCCACCCCACCCCTCTGCTCTGCACACACGTGTCCGAGACACACACAGAGGCTGGAGACCGTGGGCAGGGTCGAGCTCTTCTCCCTGTGTGGCTCATTACCGTGTGGCTCATTCATGCACCACGGGATTCCATCGCAGGTCACACAGCTCGGCCCTCCTGCCCCATGCTGCTGGTGCCTTGTGGGCCTGCTCTCACAGGCTTCCCTGGCACCATCTTCTGCAGGGTCCCCGCCCCCAGTGAGTGGCACGTGACACTGGCCAGAGGTACCACACCCAGAATGTCATTTTTTCAAGCCAGGAACAAAGCCACAAAAGTGTGGTGGTGCCATCAGCCACCAGCTGTACCAACCACAGAAACTGGCAGGCCCTCACCCTAGGCTGCTTTGCCCCAGGCCGGCAAGGAACCCCACTCCAGTGTTTCCCATGAGCCAGAGTCACAGGCACATGCACCTTGGGGTCAGGCAGGAGCCACCGAGGCCCCTAACCCCATCAGGCCACCCACCCACTGCCTACTGGGCCACCATCCAAACCTGCAACTGCCCTATAGGCAGGCCTCGCAGCCATTTGCTCGGCCCAAGTGCCCCACTCCCAGCACAGGCTTTGCCTGCAACCTGTCCCCAGGGATGACTCAGTTTTGGGCCCCAGACCCCAGGTTTGAGGAGTTCTAGGAGATCACCCAGCACGTTTGGGAAGCAAGCAGATGGAGCAGGTGACTGACCGTCACAGTGCTGTCCTTGGAGCCAAGCGCAGCTTACATCCATGCTGCCTCCAGGAGCAAGGCCGAGGACAGAAAGCAGCCCTGCTTTCAATTCCTGAGGGGGACCTGGGGATGCAGCCACTGGAACCCCAAGCGCAGATAATGCCAGCGCCACGGAAACAACAATCACAGCACCTCCTAACCCAAGCCCGGGCCAGGCCCCCGATGGCCCTCCACCCCGTCCGGCCTGCTTCCCTTTGTCCGGTGTGACCCTTGCCCGGTTCTGGGTGCCGACCTCGCTCTGACCGTGTCCTGGTGCTGGGGAGTTTGCCATGTACCTCTCCTGGACTGCGGGCTCCCTGCGGCGGTGGCGGGGGGCTCCCAGGAACAGAGCACAGCTGTGCTCAAGGAATACTGAGTGACTGGGGACAGCCAACAGTGAGGGACAAAAGGCGGGAGCTGGCCACAGGAGAGTTGGCCACGAGGACCATCAGGCAGAGGTCTTTCAGCACTCAAGACTGCCTGTCACCTCTCCCCATTCCCTCCTGGGGGTCCCATGGACTCTTGGGACCTTTACAGATGGGATCTGAGCTCCAGATGCAGTGAGACTGGAAGCCAGGATCCACCTGGGCCCGGCTCCTCACCAGGCACACTGGGACAAGGCCACTCCACTAGAGCAAGACCCTCCCTTCAGGGGCTTGAGTTTCTCCTTGTGTGGCACTAAGGAGGAAGGAAGGGTCCTCCTGGGGCGTGCTCCTGCCAGGCCGGGGTGGCGGGGGGTGGGGGGTGGGGGTGGGGGTGGGGGTGGGCAGGGCCCCTCCAGAGAGTGCACAATAGAGGGCACACAAGGCACAGGCACCTGCCAGGGATGGAGATGTGGCTGGTGGGAGCCCCAGCTTGGACAGGGAAGGGAGGCAGGGAGGGACTGATGGAAGCCAGTGTGTGCACGTGTGAGAATGTCAGTGTGTGCATGTCTGTGTGCGAGAGTGTGTGTGCATGTGAGTGTGTGAGAGAGCATGTGTGCATGTGTACATACATGTGTGTGCAAGTGGGTTGTGCACATGTGTGTGAACATGTGTGCACCCATGTGCATGTGAGAGCATGCTGCACAAGTGTGTGCACACGAAAGAGTGTGTGTGTGCATGTGTGTTCATGTAAGCCCACGCATGGGCGAGCTGGTTTACCAGCAGCCCACCGTGGCACACTCGCAGGACTGGGGAGATGGCTCACTGCAGCAGAGCAGAACACTACTGGGCTCTCAGGGAACAGAGAGTCCAAACCCTCGGCGCCAGCATCCCTCATGCACAGGAGCGCTCACCTCCTTCCCTCTCCCAACCCACTGGGACAGCTCCCTCCACCAGATGTGGCTCCCAGCCGCCCCTGCCCCGTCACTGCACCCCTTCTTAATGCTGCAAGACACTGCCTTTGTCCCTGCTGGTCCTGCTCCATTGGGTACTGATGTGTGCGTTGCCTGCCTCCCCACTAGTGTGTCACCCAAGGGCACTAAGAGCCTCAGTCCTGCTGCCCTGGGGTTCCAGAGGGCAGCCTCCTAAGGCCTGTGCCCAGCAAATGTTTACTGATGACCTGAAGGGCCCTCATGTCCACCCTGCTCTTCCCATGCAGCCACACATGATGACACACATCACAGAGCCTTGGTCTCCCCATCCATGCCTTGGGAACTGTCCTCATCCATGCCGGACGACGGGGACAACACACATAGCCACCACTGCGACTCTGTGAGCAGGATACCCACTGCAATTCTAAGGGAGAAGAATTCTAAGGGAGCAATTCCAGGGGAGAAGACGGCTCCAAGCTGTGTAGCCCTCCCTGGGTGGGGCTGGCAGGAGAGACAGGCACCCGCCCTCTGGGCTGAGGCTTGTGCCCCAGCTCCTGGCCTCCAGGGCTCCTCTGTGGACACCGTGAACAGGCCTGCCTGCAGTGATGCCACCGCCGAGCTCCCTTCTGTGGCCTTCCATTCCCAGGCTCACTCTATCTGGAGCCTAGAACATTCTAGAACAGTAAGAGCAAATGGAGGCTTAGATGAGTTAGGCGTTTGCAACACCTGGGTCTGTGCAGAGGGCTGCTGATTGACAAGGGCCTTTGGGAGAAAGACCCCTAGAGCATAGGAGAAGGGTCTGGAATGTTCCAGAATGGTGGTCACTGCGTGAAATCACACTGGGACCAGCTTGCCAGGATCTAGGAGGAGGGCTGGAGGCAAGAAGGCCAGGCTGAGCATGGGCCTGTGGAGCCTGGTTGGGCTGGGGACAGGCCCTGGATGTATTGGCCCTGTGGCCTTGGTCTGTCCCCTCTGCTCCAGAGGCACTGTCCTGGGTGAGGAGTGTCTTCCCCAAATTCACATCCACTGGGAACCTCAGCACGTGACCTTCTTTGGAAATACAGTCCTGGCAGATGAGATTAGTAATGATGAGATGGTGCTGATTAGGGCGGTCTATATATAAGAAGTAGGGTCCACCAGAGATAGACAGACAGACATGCACAGGGAAAAGCCCACGTGAGGACAGAGGCCAGCCCAGGCCTGTTGCAGCCTCCACAAGCAGGAGACAGGTCAGGAGCACATTCTCTCAGAGTCTCAGAGGAAACCAAACCTATGGACACTTTGGCAAAATCACTTCTATCTCAGTTCATCTGTCCCCGGAAACAGACTTCCCCCAGGTGCAGAGGGCCTTGGGGTGCCGGCTGGCCCATGGGGGACACAGGAGGCAGGAGACGCAGGCCCAGCCTTTCCTACAGGGCCTCAGCGGTGCAGGGACAGAAATACCCCCAACCAGAGCCTTCCTCTGTAGGATCAGAAGGACTCAGAAGACGGGAAACCCTGCCAGATGTCCCCATGTCTGCTGTCTTGCACAGTGGGAACGTGCAAGACACACAGGACGTCTGCACCCCTAGGTAACCTCCACTGGCCTGCCAAGGGGCGGACGGAAGCATTTGCCATGCTGTTTGCCTGGCTCACAAAACCAGCAGATCTGGCCCATTCAAGGGAAGGGCATTGTTCATTCAGGTGATAAACACAGGAGGACAAAGGATGTTTAGCAGTGAATGTTTCTAATGTGCATGTGTCAGCACGGCTTCGAGAGGCCCATTCAGGGACCCGGCATCTCCTGTGAGCACCTGGATCTGAGATCCAAGAACTGTGTCAACATCCCAGGGGGTGGATCGGGGAAGGCAGGATGGCCTCCCACCCTGACACTCACGGCCTGGCACGGGGCCCTGACGAGCCAGTGCGTGGCCAGAGTGGCCACGCGGTCCGCTCCCCAGAGTCTCCGTATTGCTGGGCAAGTGCTCCCTGCTAAAAACACGAGCTGGCCCTAAGGCCTTGCATAGCCTCCACAAAGAGCACCATCCCCGCCCCTTCTCACGGGCCCCACTTACACTGACAACGTGGCTGTGAGCTGCCGCCCAAACAGCTCCATGCATGCCCACCTCAGCCTGGCTGGGGGACCCCCCACAACTCTGCCCCAGCGTCGTCCAGGAAGAAAACCCATTCCACAGATAAGCTTTCCTGCACCGAGGGCTGGAGGGTGTCCCTCTCCTCTGGGCTCCCCCAGCCTTCACCCAGACTTCTGACATGGCTTCTAGCACTTTCTACCAGTACCATCACTGCTCTGTTTTCTCCCAGATGAATACAGCTTCCCGAGTGACTGTCTCAATTATCCATTCTTCTGACACTTCTTTCCTCTCTGTCTGTCTGTGTCTCTGCGTCTCTGTCTTTCAGGCCAGAGGCCAGTCAGAGCTTTCAACCCCACAGCCCATCATCTCCTCCAGCTGTCTGCTTCCCTGGCACCTGTCCCACCCTATCTGAGACCACTCCCAAGCTCCATGGGAGACGGGTCTGACTCTGATGTGTTGTTCTATATCCTGCCAGCTCCCAGAGGGTGTGGTCACCTGTGAGCCGCTCCTGCCCAGACTCCCAGCTACTGTCTGAGGTGAGGGTGGTGCTGTCAGGGCCTGGTCCAGGAGGGAACAGGGGTCCCCACCATCATTCTTGATGTCTGGGATCATCTGGCAGTGACATGGCAGACCCTGTCGGCTCCTTGGGCACATGTCTTCTGCCCACCCAGGGTCACAGCTCCCAGCAAAGGTCATGGTTCCCAGCCTGCAGTTACTTCTCATCAGAAGTCACAGTTTCCACCAGGGGTCACAGTTCCCACCACAGGTAACAGTTCCCACCAGAGGTCATGGTTCTCAACAGGCGTCACAGTTCCCATCAGAGGTCATGATTCCCACCAGGGGTCACAGTTCCCACCAGAGATCACAAATCCCATCAGAAGTCACAGTTCCCACCAGGGGGTCACAGTTTCCACAAGAGATCACAAATCCCACCAGAGGTCACAGTTCCCACCAGAGGTCACAGCTCCAACCAGGGGTCACAGTTCCCACCAGAGGTCGCAGTTCCCATAAGGAGTCGCAGTTCCCACCAGTAGTCATATTTCTCATCAGAGATCATGGTTCTCACTAGGGGTCACAGTTCCAACCGGGGGTAACAGTTCTCACCCGGGGTCATGGTTTGTATCTAGGGGTCACTGTTCTCACCCAGGATGTCATGGGTCCTGCCCAGAGTTCACAGTTCCTGTGCAGGCCTTGGCTTCCAACCTTTAGGCATGGGTCACACCCCCTGAGCACCTGCTCAGGTCATAAGGAAACCAAGCCCCTGGACCAACCCTTGGCTCATGCTGGGGAAGATGCTGGACAAGCAGCCAGCCTCAGGGGAGGACAATGCGGAGATACATTCTCTATGCCAGAGGGTCCCAGTGACCCAACCCCTGCTGTCTGGGGCAGCCACCCATGCATCAGCATCCTCCACAGCTTCTCCCCAGGTCCACGTTCTCTCCCCACATAGCCTGGGACCCCCTCTTTAATAAACCTTTGGCACCCAAATCCTCACATCAGGGTCTGCTTCCAAGGACCCAGTGGAGGCAACACCATTCCTAAGCACTGTGACAGAACCTCAGATGCACATGGCCACACTGTGCCCAGTGGCCCCTGAGTGAGCTCTGAGCGGGACCTCCACAACCTGCCCACCCGGGATGAAGGAGTCTGAAAAGACCACCTCCCCATCCCCACACCTTCCCAGAGAGCCTAAGTTACCCAGAGCATTCTAGAGACCCCTGAATCCTCACCCCCTCAACAGGCCTAGGGAAGCAGCTGCCTTCTACTCTGAGTGCCTCTCCCCTTGGCCAGCCCCTCCCTAAACACCTGGAGAGCTGGTGTGGGGGGTGAGGCCGGCCATCCATCCCACAGCCTCTGGGGGAAATGAGAGCCAGCACATGGTACGGCATGTGGCCCCTGAGCCTAAGGTGACAGTCGCGGTCACTGCTTGAGGGACCCCAGGGGCAAACCACTTGGCTGAGCCCGGAATTCTCGTTTTAAGTCACAGGCCTGGAGGCAGACTGTTAGTCAGCTGGAGACATAACCCAGACACTGCCTCAGTTTTCATGAGACCAAAACAAGTCCCCCCAACTTCTGTGTTAGAAGCAAAGGTGCATGGGGGGCAGGAGGGTCTCCCGGGTCTGGCCATGCTCCACTTCTTGGCCTGGGTGCTGCTTGGGTTGAAAGAATCTGTCCACTCGTCTGCATGAGGGGACAACATGATCCACAAGTTCAAGGCCAGGGAGCAAAGGCCAGGCAGGGAGTGGGTGCTGTTTCCCTCCAGCAGCCTGTGTGCTAACAAAGCTGTCAGGGCCCACCTGCCTTCCTGAGCACCACACTGTCATTTCCTCCCTAACTCCCACCTGTTAACATGGGGACTGCAGGCCTCCTCTCCTCAGGAATGTTCGAGACGACTTACAGTCGTAAACAAGGGAAAAGAACAGGTTGGAATGAACTGACATATATATGTATAAGTGGGGGGCAGCTAAAGTGAGATGAGATCCAGAACCTCACGTGCTGGTGGGAAGTGGGCCCCCAATTCACATTATCCTGAGCCTCAGAAGGTGACCTTCTTTGGAAACGGGGTCTTTGGAGATGGAATTAGCTGTCACAGTGAGATCACACCAGATCAGGGTGGGTCCTACATCCGGGGATCAGCATTCTGTTCTCTTTTTGTGTTTCAAGTCGTTATTTAAATGCTAGTTCAGGTGCATGGGTGGCTCAGTGGGCTAAGCCTCTGCCTTCAGCTCGGGCCCTGATCTCAGGGTTCTGGGATCGAGTCCCACATCAGGCTCTCTGCTCATTAAATGCTAGTTCGGTCACATATCTTGGAGGACTGGTTTCAGTGACCGTCCACTCTACCCACAAGACCCAGTGCTGACAGCAAGTGTCCTCCTGAGGGCCCAGCATCCACCTAGCCCACCCGCCCTCCACCTGTGAAGGCCACCGGCCACCGCAGGCCACAGGCCCAGACAGCCGAACCAGCTGGAGCCGCAGGAGGCAGGAAGGAGTCTGGTCTAGACGGTCAGAGGCAGCAAGACCCTGTCAATACCTTGACTTTAGACACTGGCCTTCAGAACTGTTGTAGGAGCCACCCCACCCCCACTGGTGGTCATCTGTTGCCACCAGCTCAGGGAATCGGTACCCCATGTGTCGATGAGGGAGCTGGGGTGGGGGGCTGCCCAGGCCCCAGCGACGAGCTGCCCATGGCCACCCATGACCAGTACTCACTGGTGGTACTTCCGGACATCTGGATGATGCACTTGGAGTCTCGGCTCATCTCCCGAGAATTGAAGGGGCGGACGCGTACCGCCACCTTCACCGAGGCCCCGGCCATCGTGCCGGCCTTTGTGGGTCACCCTTAGCAGTGCTGGGAGCCCGAGTGAGCGTGGAGACCTTGAGAAAAAGGGAGACATGAATTAGAAACAATACAGAAAGGCAGAACAGCTACTTCTGGGGGCCAGCAAACTTCTCCCTTCCAAAATCCCACTAAAGGAGGCCTGCGTGTGTTGCCAATCCAGAGGGACAGGGGGCTGCAGCGGGGGTGGCTATGGATGAGAAACACCACAAGTACAGCCTGGCTTAGCAAGCCTGGAAATCCGGAGCCTAACGAGAAACAAGCCAATGCACTCAGTGGGACCCAGAAAGGCTCCTGGCACCTCTGAAAGTGGCATCCGGGTGGGACCAAAAATGGATGTTGATGGAAAGCCAGCATTAAACCTGTCATGGGTTAAATTCTGTCCCCTCAAAATCCCTGTGTTGAAGTCCTAAACCCCAGGACCTCAGAATGTGACCTTATTTGGAGACAGGGTCCTTGCAGATGTGATTGGTAAAGATGAGGTCACGCAGGAGTCTGGTAAGCCCCGGACTCAACATGGAGTCCTTACGAAAGAGAACAACTGGACAGACACATACCAGGACAGTGTCAGGTGAAGACAGAGGCAAAGATCCAGGCGATGCTTCTGCAAGCCAAGGAATGGCTAAGGTGACAGCAGACAAAGCCCAGAAGGAAGCCCCCCTGTCCACACCTGACCTCTGACTTTCAGCCTCCAGACTGGGAGACAATATGTCTCTCTTCTCTAGGCCACCAGTCTGTGGAATCATGTTTCAGAGCCCCTGGCAGACTAGGGAAGACCCCCAGGGCCCCGCCCTCCCCCACCACCTGGCAGGAGAGAGCCCTGCCCATCCTGGGGACCCGCGGCCCAGATGAGGGCGGGCATGGAGCACCTGCTGAAGGGGCAGGGTTGAGGCACCCCCAAGATGCCTAGGCCTGAGATCCCCTTGCAGAGTTCATGGCTGGGGGGACCTGCCAGGACGTCACCCTCCAGCAAAAAACACAGACGCTGAAACCACCAGGAAAGGAGCAAGCAGCAAGGAACAGTGCAGGAAAGAGAAGAAAAGTATTTTTTAAATTCCTTGTAATTAATATTCTCAGAGAGAAAAATTGCTATGCCCACGAATGGGTGGAGAATGCTATTTTCAAAAGGGCTGTCTAATGAATATGAGAGGTTTTGGAAATTAAAAATATGAAAACATAAACTTTGAAAGTAAACCAAAAGGTTGGAATTAAGTAATTTTCCATGAAAGGGAAGAGATAAGATTTGAGGACCAGGGAAAAGGAGCCACTGAGAGAGAACTCAAGGAAACCTCCCAGGACCGCCAGTCACGAGTCTCCAAACTCAAGCATCACCACTCACCCCGCTGGCAGGAGAAAGTCACACACCAAGCAAACTGAGGCTAACGGAAAGATTCTGGTAGCTTCCGGAGAGAAATACAGACCACAAACGGTGGAGAATGGGAATGGCATGAGCATCTCACACAGACCCCAGAGATTATAGAGAAACACATCCAAACTGCTGAGGAGCAGTGGGGACAGTAAGGGGGGGCCAGTCTTTGCTGGAACATGGGGAATGGTGGGGGTCCCTGCTGGGGCATGCGGGATGGCAGGGAAGGGAAGCAGCCAGGGGGATCCTGGGGAGGCCAGGGAGGGGCAGGGAGGGAGGCACAGCACAGAGCTGCCCCGGGCTCCAAGGCAGGGCCAAGTGTCCCTGCAGGCAGGAGTATAGTAACAGGCACTGGGGGACAGTCCCATGGTGCTGTGGCAGCGCAGAGCCTCTGGCCCCACCTGGCGGGCAGGCAAATATTCAAAGGAATCACAAAGCAACAGAAAAATCTTGTTTGCGCCAAAGCTAGAGCTGCTGAAGACCCGATGATACATGGGTGAGTCTCCTGAGGCTGAGGCTGAGCCACCCCGTCTAGCAGGTGGCTGACAGGGAGATGCGACATGGCCCCTTACCCAGCCCCCAACCCAGTCCTTCTCCTTCTGACTCCATGACAAGGCTACGGGGCCACTGTGAGGCCAGCAGCTGGGATCAGTGGACAGGCACAGGTCCCAGCAGGGCCAGAGTCCAGCCTTGTCTTCCCAGGGAAGCTTCTAGGGGGTCCCAGGAACAGAACCATCTTCAAGTGTCTGTTTCCACAGAAAAATGCTGCCAAACACATCTCTGAGGCCAGGCCTCTTCAGAGCACCTGGGGCCCTGTGGTGTCCCCACCACAACGAGGCAGCGTCCCGACCCTGAGGCCCAGGATGAAGAGGGTCGGGCAGCTCAGCACTGGGGGCCATGCCAGGTGCACTCAGCGGGAGCCACAGAAGCCCACCACTCTCTGACTCTAGCTCCTGCGCCCTGGCCCAACCCACTGGCCAGGGACCTGGTGGACACACCGATCTCCATTCCCCTGTGGGAACGAGCGGTGTGTGGGTTCCCACCAGCAGTGGGGACAGCAGTCATGGGACGGAGATCATCCCCCCAAAAGCCTGACCCTGACATAGGCTGGGCTTTAAACCTGTCAAGGGTGTTTTCAAATAGGACAGGTTCCAGAATGTCCTCCCATACCCTATATCCAGGGGCTCTCACTGGCAGCTGGATCCAGCAATAACCTGATGTCCAGATGAGCAGGAAAGGAAATGGTTAGCTCAGCAAATCCAAATGATGGGACAGACGGTCCTAAGCAAGTGGACAGACGCTGCATTTCAGTACTATGTCCCACAGCTCCCAACTCGGGCTGCAGCCGCCAGGGGCATTCCTGGCATCAACCTCACGTGAAGGAGGTGCATGCCAGGGACCAGGGATCCAGTCCCGTTCCTGCCTTTGTCTCTGCCGTGTGATTTAACCCCTGAGCCTTGGTTTACCCATCTGTGAAATGACAGGGTTGAGGCCATTTGATGACCCCAAAGCGATTCCCCCTCTCAGGGCCCGGAACCCTGAGGAAAGCCAGCAAAAGCTCTCTGCGAAATTACAGTGCTGCTCTGGCCACTCTGAAAGCCCTTTCCCACAGTCCTCCAACAAGCTGCCAGCCTGATGCTGTAGCCAGCCACCCAAGGGGGCTTGGGGGCTTGCAGGACAGGGCCCCTGGGAACATGGAGGAGGACAAGCTCAGGCAGAGAGATGTAGGCCATCCAGAAATGGCCAGGAGCTCCAGAAAACAGAACTCAGCCTGACATGAAGACCAGTTGCCACCTAAAATGAACCGAAGTGCCCATTCAGCTGTGAACCCCCATCACTAGAGGCATCCAAGGAGAGCAAAAGGCTTAGGGGAGAGGGCTTGAGACTCTCAAGGGCAGAAGGATCCCGACAAAGATCCTGGGGCCTGTCTCTCTTTGCAGATGGAGGAAGCCCCACTCGGGCTGGGATCAATGCAGACTTCAGGCTTTAAGCTCCCAGGCCCCACCCAGGGTCGGGACCTCCCAGCACAGGCTAGACGTGGAGCAGAACCACCCCGTGGGCAAGCCCAGCCATCCAAAGGCCGCAGGGAGAGAGGGATGCCCTAGAGCAGCTGGCCACTGAGGGCCGATAAGTGCAAGACATGAGCCAAAGCCCAGGTGGGTGGGGGCAAAACTGGGGGCTGCAGTCACACCGGCCGCATGCCAGAGCCCCTGCAGCCAGCCACAGCACACACTTTTACCCACACACTGTAAGTTAAGGGTTTTTTTTTTAACAGTCTCACCCTCTCACCTCCAAATATGGTCACCAAGGAGGGGATTGGAGGGATGTGGCTCCCTGGGAATCTGCATTTCCTTAGGCAGCAAAATCTCCCCACACTCCAGATGGAGAAAAAGTATTAGGGCTATTCCAGCTGGGGTGGGAAGGGCAAGAGCAAGGTCATGAATTCCTGGTGTGAATGTAAATTGAAATGAGATTTCTAGCATTTAGCAACATGCCTTCATGTCTTCAAAAAAAAAAAAAAGAAAAAAGGAGGCTATATCTGTTGAGTGAGCAATGCTCAGTGCTGAAATAGGAAATAATTAGAAATAAAAAAATATTTATGAAAGCAGATGTTCAATTCAATATTGCACAATTTTCAGTTCTTCCCAAATTTAGATATGTTAATTCAGTGCTAGTCCAGTAAGCAAAATATTCCAACAGGATTTTCAGTGGAATTATGCAAGAGTTCCAAAGAGACCAGTGAAAAATAAGAACAAAGAACATACCCTACCAGCTATCAGATTTACTATAAAGTTGTCATGACTTCCAAAGTCCAGCAATGACAGATGAATAGAAATGAACAGAAAAGATGAAGCATGACCACAGGTGGACAGACAGACACACCTAATGGATGATAAGGCAGCATTTCAGGTAACTGGGTGAGACTGGTATTGGAGCAACTGGCTCTCTCATATTTAAAAAGAGCTAGAACCTCACCTCTGAGAGGATTACAAGAATACATGGACACTATGCTATGGCTCCAGGGTGGACAGCGGGTGTGAGCGTAGAGTAGGGAAAGCAGAGCCCTTCCAGGCAGAAGGGCTGGAGACACAGCCATGCTCCCTCCCACTGTGTCTGGCTAGAGAAGCTGGGTAAAATCTCACAATGTGAATCAAAGAGCTACAGAAGCCACTCGGACTAGCAGGCCAAGATTCCAGAGATGGGGGCTGCTGGGACAGGAGACAACATTCCAACACGCCACAGCACTTTCTCCCTAAATGCATTTGCATTCTGGGCACGGGGCAAGAGGCTGGGAAACTGGAGTCTTCCCAGGCAGAGAGCTGTTGCTGAGGGATGGAGAAACCCACTGAGTTTTTGGTCAAGAGAAGCAAACTTGAGAGGTCAAAATCCCAGGAGAAAGAAGTAGGGAGCTTCACTCAGCCAGTTCTCCTCTTAAGTGCAAAGGTATGAGGGTCAGGAGTTTAAAAATCCAAACAGAAATCCTCTGCAAATCAAAGAAGAGTCTTCTGCATTGTCAGGTGCTAAGGAGACAAAAATTAGCATTCAAGATCCAGTGGGAGGAGGGGCTCCAGTAATCATACCAGGGCCTGATTTGAAAGCCCTGAAAGGCACAGAGTCTAAAAGCAGAACCACAGGGAGGGCAAAGCTTAGCAAAACTGCGATGCTTCCCTGACTCAGTCAACTAAGTCTTTGCCTGAATTAGGGATGACTGTCCACTCTATCCTCTTGGAAAGAAAAAGGTGAGCCATCCAGAGCCTCTTCTGTGTTACAATAGACAAGATCTGACATTAAATCAAAAGTCACAGGGCACGAAAAAAGACAGGACTATAGGATTCAAAACAAATTGGGAGGAGAAAAAACCACGAAAAGAAAAAAATATATATATCTACACATGATCCAGATCTAGGAGTTATCAGAGAAGGACTTTATAATAACCATGGCTTATATATTCAAAATAAAGAGAAAATAAATGGAAAAATGGAGACTTTTGCAAGATCTAAAACTATGAAAAAGAATTTATAGTGAAAATTCTAGAACTGAAAACACAATAACTGACATTTAAGAACTCAAGGATTTAGACACAGCTGAAAGCAGTGTTCGTGAACTGGAGGAATTAAAGAACAGGAAAAAAATGAATGGAAAATATAGGAAGTAGAGTCAGAGTAATATAGGACACAGTGAAATGGCCCAACGTGCAAGTAACTGCAAGCTAAAAGAAGAAATGGAATAGGAGAAAAGCAATACTTAAGAAGATATTGACAGGGGAGCCTAGTGGCTCAGTCATGAAGTGTCTGCCTTTGGCTCAGGTCATGATCCCAGAGTCCTGAGATCAAGCCCCACATCAGGCTCCCTACTCAGCAGAAAGCCTGCTTCTCCCTCTCCCACTGCCCTTACTTGTGTTCCCTCTCTCACTGTCTCCCTCTATCAAGTAAATAAATAAAATTGTCAAAAGAAGAAGAAGAAGAAGATAATGACCATTGTCTAAAATTGCTAAAGTACATCAACCCACAGGTTCAAGAAGTCTTCCAAACACAAAGTAGGATAAATACAAAGAATGCTACACAAAAGCACATCATAATAAGACTGAGTGCCAAAGAGGAAGAGTCCTAAAAGCAGCCAGAAAAAAAGAGACAGATAACCTCTAAAGGAACAAAAATTGGAATGACAACTGACCTCTCAACAGCAATGATGAAAGCCATAAGACAAGGTCAGATCATCAGATAAGTGGAAAAGCAACAATTTATATTAGACTTTCCAGGATACATGTTTCAACTGCTAAGGTAATCATCAAGAAAGCAGGAAAAAAATGTGTAACCAACAAGTTAGTAGCAAGAACAGAAAAAAATGTACATCATTTTATTAATCCAATAGAAGGCAACCAAGAAGGTAAAACAGAACAACAGCAAAAAAACCTAGGTTGAATGGAAGATGAAGACTTAAAGCTGTAGATAAAAACCCAATTAGTATGGCTTGAACACTCCCAGCAAAACATCATAACCATCAAAACAGATTTTTAAAAAATTCTATTCTGTTGCCAAGAGACAACTTTTTTTTAAAAAAATGTTATTTATTTGAGAGAGAGAGTATGTGCGCACACAAGCCTGCATGGGGGGGAGGGGCAGAGGGAAAGAGAGAATCTCGAGCAGAGTCCCTGCTGAGCATAGAGCCTGACATGAGGTCCATCTCACCAAGTGGGATCATGACCTGAGCCAAAATCAAGAGTAGGACACTTAACTGACTGTGCCACCCAGGCGCTCCCAGGAGACACCTTTAAATAAACAGGTTGAAGGTTAAATAAACAAGGTTGAAAATAAAAAGATAAACATTTTTTGTTTGCTTCTTCTATCAGATACTGAGAAGGGAAACTATACATCATACATGTTCTTTTAAAGTGCACATAAAGGGGCACTTGTGTGGCTCAGCTGGTTACATGACTGACTCATGATCTCAGCTCTCAGGTCTTGATCTCCAGGTTGTGAGCTCAAGCCCCATGCTGGGCTCCACTCTGGACATGAAGCCTACTAAATAGATAGATAGATAAATTGCACATAAAGATGTACTAAAATTGGTCATACACTAGTCATAAGTCAAACTCTAACAAATTTCAATTTAAAATTAAAATCCTAATGTGTATGTTATCTGACCACAGTAGAATTGAGCTAGACATCAATGCCAACAAACAAAACAACAACAATAAACCCCTACAAAATCCCCCAACTGCTTGGACATTAAGCAATAGGATTCTAAATAACCTATGGGACAAAGAAAAACATCTCATCAGACATTAGAAAATACTTTGAACTGAACGCTAATGCAGATATAACATATCAAAACTGTGGGAGGCAGCTAAAGCAGGACTCACAAGCCTGCAGGGGTCAGGGGGCCTTCACATGGTTCTCAAGTAGATTCAGGCCCAGCATCCCTCAGCAAGCTGCAGGTTCACCAGGCTGACCCTTGTTTGCCTGGAGACCAGCCCAGTGGATGTGAGCCAGCAACCAGGGCTCTGCCAGAGCAGGGCTGTCTCCTGTTGATCCCTGAACCCTGGTGTCAGCGCATCGGGGGTTGGAGAGACATGGAAAACTCAGGGAGGTGGTTGCATGTGTGCATCTGAAGAGGGGTCAGGCAAGAAAAATGAATGCATCACTTGTGAACACTAAGTCATGGCAATGGAGGAGATCAATAGGCTGGATAGAAAAGGGGAGAAGGAGATGGAGGAGTGGGAGAGAAGTCTGGAACTCTGGACAGGCCCTCTAGAATCCTGCCCTCAGTGTCAGAGGCAGTGGGAGACCCAGGTCCTGAGCCTTGTGGGGACACCACAGGTCACTTCCCAATTCCCCACCAGCCTCCTCGACATTCACCTTCCTGAATCTGCTATCAGTTAGAACGAGGGTTCTGCTTTTCATTTTCCCAAATGCGTTGCCATGATTTCTCTGTCTTCCACCCTTCCAGAAGGGCTTAGGTCTCTTTCATTTACCTTTACTGTTATTTTAGTGCCATTTCAGGAGGAAGAGAAGATAAATGCATGAACCTCACAGACAGAACACTGAGAAAAGATGGCCCAAAGACAAAAGTGGGTACACTTTTTATAATCGTACTTATGCAACTTCTTAAACAGGTCCCCCAAAACTGGCAGAATAAGCACATTACTTAGCAAGATAGAGCCAAAAGCATCAAATAGCACAAAACAGCTAAGAGAGCTGGAAGAGGTTGGGGATGGAGAGGGAAACCTGCTGATTTCCTAAATAAGTTTTGTAGATAGATCTGACTCTTCGAAACTGTGCTCATATTTAAAGATTATTTTTAAAAATTACCAAATGGAGGCACCTAGGTGGCTCAGTCGTTAAGCGGCTACCTTTGGCTCAGGTCATGATCCTAGAGTCTTGGGATCAAGCCCCACATCAGGCTCCCTGCTCAGCGGGAAGCCTGCTTCTCCCTTTCCCACTCGCCCTGCTTGTGTTTTTTCTCTCGCTGTGTCTCAAATAAATAAAATCTTAAAAAAAATAAAAATAAAAAATTACCAAATGGCTAGGGTAAATAAGTAAATAAATAAAAAGACCTTTAGTTTGCTCATTAATTTTAATTTTAATTTTAATATAAAACCAACAGAAAAACAGGTGAATGGGAGACCTCCACTTTTGGCAACATGGTGGACGGAACTCCCTCCCATTAGAAATCACTGAGAAACTTAGGATAAATAACAAACTTCAGAATAAAATCAGAGAATGTCTGAGGAAGGGGAGAGAAAGCAGCAGGAAGAGCTGAATCCAAGAGGCAAGCCCACCAGGGAGAAAGCTGCAGGCATATGTTGACACCAGAACCGTGGTGAAGCGGATCTCACACACTGAATGGAGGACCGAGGCATGGCCTCAAGCTCAAGGTTGGAACTGGAACCAAACCACCACAAAGAGTTCAATCCTTTAAAGCTAGAACCCTGGAGCATGGAAGGCTGGGAGAAAGCCGTCTGTCATCAGAGGGACACAGGGGACTTATTCTGAATGATCTCAGCCCCACGGGGTGAAAAAGCCAGTGTTCCTGAGAACTCGAGGCCACAGACCTGTCTTCATGCAGCTTTGTGTTTCAAATTTGCAATACCTGCATGATCAGTGAAACCGGAGTTTGAGAAGTCAGCTCAGAGTGTGTCTTGGCTGTTTGCAACTATAGGGCATCATCACAAACACAAATACAAATCCTCCTTAGAAACAGTTTCCTCTTCTCAGGTCCCTACAGATGAAGATCATTCAAAGGTGAGCTCACAATTACATATTATCAAACACCACAGAAGCAATTCACTGTGAGCAAGAGTTGGGAAAAGGAAAAGAAAAGAGAACTAGAATTAGATCCTGATCTTGGACTATCAAGGATTTCAGATACTGAAATCATCAGATACATATCATAAAATATGCATGCCTAAAATGTTTAGAGAAATAAACAGGAATGAGAAATAATGCTGTAAAATATGGAGGGGGGAACCATGTAGAACGTTCAGAAATAAAAATGTGACCATTCAAACTTTAAAACTTAGCAGACGTATTAATCAGTAAATTAAATGAAGCTGAGCAGAGAATTAATGAACTGGAAAACATATTGGAAAAAATTACTCAGAATGGTCCCACAGAGACAACACGATAAAAACATAAAACCAAGATTAAGAGTCATGCACCATGAAAGAATTCACTAATTCATCATGGCAGAAGTTTTAACACATTGCTCACTAATTGACAGCCCAAACAGACATAATTAACAAGGATATAGATGGTCTAAACATGATAATCATGAACTAATGAACACATGTGCTCTCTTCTTCTTGTAAATTAGAGAAACGCATTCTTTTCTAACACATATGGAACATCTACAATATTCTACCATTTTGTAGGTCACAAAACAACTCCTAATAAATGTCAAAGACTCTGTACCATATGCATCTTGTAATTTGAAGATAATTAAAAATCAATAAAAGACCATTAAAAAAACCTGTATTTAGAAAAATTAGAAATAAACTTCTAAATAATTAATACACAAAGAAGAAATCATGATGGAGATATAAATAAACTTAGTAGTGAATGATAATGAAAAGACTACTAGCAACACTTGGGGCATTTCCATGTTCAGCCATGATGGGAGTTACAGGACCACACTTAAACTCCCCCTATAAACAATAAACTAGCAAACCTGGGCAAAATGTATGAAAATAACTGTCTTTGGACACTGGACAGCAGGCCATGCAGAACTGTGATCCCTGAGAGAAGGGAAACACACAAGGGAAACCCTACAATCACTCCAAATCTGCCCAAAGGCAATTTCCAGACCTCATGGCTTGGACGGTAGGACGTCAATAGCTCAGCAGCTCTGATGAGTTGAGGAGATGGAGGCTAGAGTTTGGGTAGTTTGAGGCAGCTGGAAATTGTGGGTCAGAGTTCTGGAACGGAAAGAGTGGCTAAGTAGCAAAGGTCAAGATATTGCATAGGAGTGCCTTGAGTCTTTGTAGAGGATGCCTCCTCTACAGGAGGCAAGGATTCCCAAAGCTCACATAAAATAAGAAGGGTATCTGTACAATAGTACAGATCTGTACAATAATAGTTCTCTTGATCCTCCATTCCAGACATTCAGTGGATATCCCAAAGAAATCACACTTGAGTAGTGGGCTTAACCATCCCTCTGACATCTGCTCCAGAGAAACTCTTAAAATCAGGACTTCAAGGATCAAATGAGCTCAAGTAATTTACTACCTGCCAAAACAAAGCCCAACATGCTTTCTGGGAAGAAAGCATAATTCAGACACTCCACAATGTAGAAATGTCTAGAACCCAATTAAAAAAAAAATTGGGGCACCTGGGTGGCTCGGTCCATTAAGCATCTGCCTTCAGCTCAGGTCATGATCTCAGGATCCTGGGATGGAGCCCTGTGTCAGGCTCCTTGCTCAGCAGAGGAGTCTGCTTTTCCCTCTCCCCTGTCCCTCCCCTGCCTCTGTGCACTCTCTCTCTCAAATAAATACTCCTTTTTAAAAAAATTACTACACGTGCCAAGAAGCAGGAAAAGATTATCTATAACCAGGAGAAAAATTAGTCAGTGGGCACTTGAGTTTTCTTACAACAGTTAAAGAAGCTGATTTAATAGTTTAAGAATCTACTTACCAAAAAAAGCAGGAGACTTTTCACAAGTGAGCCCTAACATACACTCAAAAAACCCAATTAATTCCAATCTTATACAAACTCTTTAAGAGAACAGGAAAGAGGGAGACAGGTAAAGATATTATGACCTTGGCATCAAATCAGACCAAAAAAATTGGAGAAATGAAGATCAGACATTGATCTCACTAATGAACATAGATATAAAAGTCCAAAACATTAGCAAGAAGGCCCAGCAGCAAATAAAAAGGTTAATACAGTAAGCTTATTCTAAAAATATCAATATGGATATATATGTGGTTTAACATAGGACCTCTATTAATATAATTCACCACATATCAGATTAAAGGAGAAATAACCAAATGAGGTTCTCAATAGTTGCTGAAAAGGCATTCAATAGTTCTCAAAATCTGTTTATGATAAAACTCTTGGCAATAATGAGAAATAAAAGAAATCTTTACTCTCATAACAGGCACCTACTAAAAGCCTACCCAAATATCATACCTACTCGTAAAATATTAGGAACACTTTCTTTAAATTCAGAAACAAGTTTAGGACGCCTGTCATCACTTCTATTTCACATTGGAACAGTGGTGCTAGCCAGAGTGATAAGGCGGGAAAAAAAAAACAGCAATGACAAAATATGGATTGGAAATGAAGAAACCCAATTTGTCATCACTTGCAGGCTATTTGCTTATCTACACAGAAATCAAGAGAATCCACAGATAAATTATTTGACTTAGTAGGAAGGTGACACAAAGTTGCTAGAAACAAACCAGGTTGGAATACACGAGAGATAAATAGTTAAAAAAATATTTTAAGGTGCATTTAAAAGATAATCCAAAGAGTATAGTACCTTTATCATGATAAATGTCACAACAGATGCATATAACTTTTATGAGGAAATTTTTAGCCTTCACAAAAATATAGAAAACCTAAATAAATGAACTATAACCTACACATGGAAAAATTTTGGTATCTTTAAAATGTTTATTTTCACTCAAAGGAATAAAAAATTTAATGTATGGTCAAATGAAATCTCAACCAGATTTTTTATGAAAGTGTTGATGCTATGAATACTAATGACCCATCTGAAGAAACACAAGAGAATAGAAGACAACGTGTCCTCGTGGAACCAAGACTTAACATAAAAGTATAGTAACTAAGATGGGTAAGATGGGGTGGCCAGGACAAGGTAAGTCACCACCCGTGTAACAGAAGAGATCCCAAAAGAGACTTACACAGACACAGCCCTTCTGAGAGAGGGCAAAGGGGGCTTTGCAGGTCTGTGGGAAGGGGAAGGAGTACTGAAGCTATGTTACTGAGAAAACCGGTGAAGGCCTGAATTTTGGGACCCCATATTCCTAACCCAAACC
Source organism: Neogale vison (assembly GCF_020171115.1). Taxonomy (NCBI): domain Eukaryota; kingdom Metazoa; phylum Chordata; class Mammalia; order Carnivora; family Mustelidae; genus Neogale; species Neogale vison. The sequence goes on from NC_058093.1 coordinate 46,900,069, forward strand.
CTACCCCCAGTGGGAAGGGATTAGGAAGTGGGAGACACTGCTATATGGTCAGGCATAAATGAACTCAGAGGATGGGCCTTATGAATGGAATTAGTGCTCTTATAAAGGTCCCAAGAGAGCATGCTTCCTCTCTCCAATGCAAAGTTAGCTATCTGCATTCTAGAAGTAGGCTCTTGCCGGAACCTGGCCCTGCCGGCACCCTGATCTTGGACTTCCAGTCTCAGAACTATGAGAAATCACTGTCTGTTTACAAGCCACCCGGTCTATGGTATTCTGTTACAGCAACCCAGACAGATGAAGACAACTGGCTAGCCATATGGAAAAACACAAAATTAGATTCCTCCTCTATACCAAATCAAATTCCATGCATACTCAAGACCTAAATGTGAACAACAGCTTTGGAAGATAAAATAATGAAGAAAAGTGATATCTCCATATTCTCCTTCAAGGATTCAACCCACAGAAGGTACCAAAAGGAAAAGTCCAGACATCAAGATACCATTAATGGGTGAAGAAGAGTTCACCCCCCCCGGAGATGTATGCAGCACATCTAACTGACAAGGATTCATATGCAGAACACACAAAAATCAAACAACAACAAAAAAGAACACCAAAAAAATAGCCAAAAGTTATGAACAGGGAATTTACAGGACAAGAAGCTCAACCACAATGGATAATGATGAAAGTGTGGCTCAAAACCATATCCATCAGGGGCACCAGGGTGGCTCAGCCTGTTAAGCATCTGCCTTCTGCTCAGGTCATGATCTCAGGGTCCTGGAATCTAGCCCCACGTCAGGATCTGTGCTCAGCAGGGAGCCTGTTTCCCTCTCTTTGCCTGCCCCTTCCCCGACTTGTGCATGCACGCACTTGCTCTCTCTCTCTAATAAATAAATAAAATCTTTTAAAAAAGTACATCAGATCACAAAATTAAAACATGTGGCAACATAAAATGTTGTAAGGACAGGGAAACGGGAACATCACAGTACACTTGGGAAAACCTCATGAGCACAACCACTTTGGAAACAACATGGAGATGTCCGCGAACATTGCAGACTCTGGCACCAGCCACTGGGCAACTCTACATGTACGAGATCACAGGAGAAATGTCCCCAGTATCTGCAGCAGAAAAGAGAAGAGGAGGAAAGGGGGAGGAGATGGGAAAGCCTGACTGCCCACTGACTGGAGACTGAACAAAGTGTGGTCCAGTCACACCGCAGTCATCCAGATGGGACAGTGAGTGAAGCGAGCCATCCGTAGTCCTTGGGAAACTTAACAAACAGCCAATGTCACTTGCCCAGCAATATGCAGCCCACAGGGGGCTTCACACACAGAAGGGATGCTACCTGGAGCCCAGGGGACAATGACAAAATTCTGCACATGCTGAGGGCTAAAGTCCAGGTGGTGAGAACCTCCAGGTCAAGTCAGGACTCTGAGGCCCCAGGGACTGCCAGGGCCTTGATGTGGACCTCCACCAATCTGCAAGGTGGGGTCATACCAGAGCCCCCTCCTCCTTCTGTGAGGATTAGGTGAGTGGTCACTCAAAATGCCAGGGGCCGGGGAGTGTGCTGGAAATGCTTCCTCTCTGAAGCTGACCGTGCACACATGGCCATTTGTGGAAATATTCTAGATACTTTTTCATGTGTCCTACTACATAATAACCTTTTTTTAAAGACTTAACTTCTTTTAAGAAGTCTTGCCACAGAGGGGACCAAGCAGCAGGGCTGATTTTCAGGGGACAGGGCCAGGCCTCGCTGCCTGGGGCCGAGCTGCAGGCAGAGGGTCTGAGGTGGGACGCTGGGGGTCATGGTGTCAGACATGCCGTGTACCAGAGAGCGGCAAGAAGGGCCAGCCTCTCTCAACAGCACTGGGTGTGAAGTCTGAGAGGACACGAGCAAGTGTGAAATGGTCCCAGGGGTGCAGAGTCACGTGGCTGCAGGTGCCACGGAGGGCTGCCCACCAAGCTAGGGAAGGCACGCGCAGGGGTGAGGGTCAGCCAATCATGGGCTCAGAGCCAGGGGAGGAAAAGGACGGGGCAGGCAGTGTGCCAGAGCCCAAGGAGCTGTTCAAAGGGTTTCTGAGCCATGAGGGTCTGTGCCCTGCCGGCCCTATGTGGGGTGCCATCCATGTCTGAGGGTGAAAAGGCCCAGCCTGCAACCGTGAGACATGCAGCAAGGACAGAGAGGACAAGGGAGCCAGGCGATAGTGGTCATGCACGTGGATGAGGAAGTGACCGTCGGTAAGGACCACGGGAGAGGGAGACCTGGAGCCACGAGTCAGGGCCTCCAAGGAAGGAGGGGGTTGAGCCCATTCACTTGGTGAAGAAGGACCCACTGTGGGCAGGTCACAGGGGACACAGGGGATGGGGCTAGCCCCTCAGTGAATACTGACGACTTCACATTTCTGCATAAACATGGAGTATGGGCAGGAAGCTCAAGGAAAAGCCAAACCTCTACGGACACATGGATGGGCAAAGGCGGCCTGAGACCCAGGACTGGCCCCCAGTGCAAACCCACATCAAGCACTGCGGCTTCCCCAGCGTCCCTCACCTGGCATCCATCTACCCCCCAGGCCAGCAGCACCGCCTGGAACAGAGCACCCACACGGCACCTCTTCCTGAAACACTGATTTTCCCTCAAGAGTTGGAGAAAAACAGAACTCATCTTTCTTAGTTTTACAAGAGATGTACATTAGAGCCCATGCCGGGCCCGCCCCGGGGCCCCTGCAGGCTCGCTCTTGAGGCCCATGAAACAGAGGGCAGAGCTTGCTGGTGGGGGGCAAGAGAGAGTGGTGAAGGGCAGGAGAGAGGCCTCGCCAATGACCTCGGCCCCTAACAAACCTTCTGGAGGCTGGGGTGGGGGGTGGCCCAGAAACAGCCCGGAGGGGGTTGGCATGATAGCAGGGCCCTCCGGGGATTCTGGGCTTGTGGGCTCAGTGGGGCCCATGGAGGGAAGGCGTTCCAGGATGCAAGGCTACAGAAGACGACCCGGGTGTGAGTCTGCAGAACCACCACATGGACCCATGGGACCTCCATCAGCTCCTAGCCGCCCACCCCCACAGAGGGCATGGCCGCCACACCCCCAGGCCCGGGCTCCCCAGACACGGGAGAAGACGTGTGGTGAGAGTAAGAGCGCCAGTGTGGACGCTGGCACCCGGCGTCCTGGAGGAGCGGGACGGGACTACGTGGACCTCGCACCCAGCCCTCCAGACCTAAAGCAGAGCCCCCTCACCCCCATGCTGGGCTCCAGCCGGAAGCCCACTCTGACCCGGGGAAATCACGGGTGGCGTGCTCAACCCCCCACCCCTCCACCACAGGCATCCCCAGCAGGAAGGGGCCCTCAGGACTTGCCACATACACCAGGAGAGTGAAAAAGCCTTGAAGGTGAAGACTGTAGTGAATGAACCAGCAGGGAACTCAAAATAAACCACAGAGCAGAAGAAGAAACAAGCAAATGAACAGGGAACACCTCTAGGAACACTCAGAATGTTTCAGGAGGATAGTGTGCTTCCGAAACAGGAAGAGGACGCTGTGAAATGGGAACAGTTAGGGACAAGGAAGAGGGAGCTCTTAGAGATGGACACGTAAGTGCTGAAACACATGATCCCAAAAAGAACTCAAAAAGGAAGCCCAGAAATTGCCCAGAAAATAGGACATAAACAAGGAGACACGACATACGAGAGGAAAAAAACAAGACCAAGAGAAGACAACCAGCGCCTAACATCAAGGAAGAAAACAGAAAGCGTAAGGGGTGGATGGCTGCTCGTAAGGCGTGGGCCCACAGGCCGGGACATCCACACCGAGACGTGCCGCCAGACATACCACAGACCCAGGGCGAGGACCGAGCCGGGACCGCATCCCACAGGCAAGGATTCAGCCCCATTTCCAGGAAGTCGCACAGGAAGCCAAGAAAGGAGAAGCTCCGTGTCCAAGAAACAGAGCCATCCGGCCCGGGGATATGGACAGCAGGGGGCAGCTGGGGGGGACACAGGCTGGAAGAGGCTCCCAGGTGTGGGTGCCAGGAAAGAGGGGACTTGGCAGAAGAGAGCACATGACAGAGAGCTGGGGAAATCAAGTGTTCCAGAGATCTGTCTTGCCTAAGGTCAGAGCTCACACAAAGAAGAGCAGGCCCTAAGTTCTCTCCTCGGGTCTGGGTCCGGTGACCACGTCATCCTCTGGGCACCAGGGACCTGTGGCCATGTGGCAGAGAGTGAGGACCAGGTGACACGGAGCAGCTGAGTCACCTCAGGCCCCAGCCCCACGACGGCCCCTCAGAAACCTGGTCCCCATAGACCCATAGACCTTGGACACTGATGGCCCCGCCGTGCCCCTTACCATCCCGGCCGAGCTGATGACAGATGGGGAAGGAAGCTGAGGCCCACCTGAACTCTCCTGGCAGGGCTGAGACCCAAGAGCGGGAACAGGGCTCCTGACACCCCTCCAAGTTCCTTCTGAGCACCATCAGCCTCCCTCCTAGAGGCCGAAGGCCAGACTCTAGGGAGAGGGGCCTGCAGGGGCCTGCGGGCCCTTCCCACCCGTCCCTAGCACTGCATTTCAGGACAGGCACCTGTCCCAGGACCTGCTGGGCCCTGAATGGGAGATGTGAAGACACACAGACAACCTGCACACGCCCAGGGTGGCAGCCGCTCTCTCCGGGCCCATGGGAAATGGACCGCTTGGGCTAAAGCAACTGGGCTGGGCACCCGCTGTGTGTGAGGCCCTGCACTGGCTGGGGTGGGCAGGGGCAGGGGGGATGGAGGGGTAGAACGGGTATTTGAAGGGGCAGGTGGGGCAGAGGATTTGGTCAAGGGGTGGAAGAGTGGGAGGGAGTGGGGGTGGGTGGAGGTGAAGGAGCAGGGGTAGGTGCCAATGTGCGGTGGAGATGTGTGGAGTAGAGGAGTAAGGGAGCGAGCAGGCTGGAAGGTAGGGTAGGGGGCAGGTCGGGGCTAGGGATAGAGGGTGGGCTGGAGGGGTGTGATGAGGTGAAGGGGTGGAGTGGGGGACTGACTGGAAGTGGGGGTATAGGAGTAAGGTAGAGGAGTGAGTTGGGGTAGAGGAATGGGGCAGAGGAGTGAGGTGGGGTACAGGAGTAGGGTAGGGGTGGGAGGGGGGACAGGAGTAGGGTGAGGTAAAGGAGTAGGGTAAGGGGCAGGTTGGGGGCAGGTTGAGAATGGGATAGAGGGGTGGGGTGGAGGAGTGGGGGGTACAGCAGGGTGGAGGACAGCTTGAGGGTTGGAGTAGGGGGTGCTGAGGCCGCAGAAAGTCTGGGGTCTAGGGAACCTTTGCCTACAGATCTGAGAAGCCGTGGGGGGCACCACCCGCCTGACTGGGATCATAGGAGCACCCCAGGAAGTCTCCCAATTCTGCAGCCAATAAATGTTGACTTTCTTCCCCCAGGCCACTGCCCACCAGGGCTGGAGGAACACCTGGGGGGCTGCGGGCAGCTTCAAGGTGGTGGAATCTGGGGGGTGCGGGGACTTCCTGTGAAGGCTGGGTGGAAGGCTCCAGAGAGGGAAGAGGATGAGGTGGGAACAAAGACAATGAGGGCACGTGTGTGAGGGGGGTGCACGTGGAAGTGTGTGCGCGTGTGTCAGTGTGTAAAACTAAGAGGATGTGGGGGTTGTGTGTGTGTGTGAGAGAGAGAGAGCACGTGTGTGGGTGTGTGGCTGTATGTGTAAGCTAGTTGTAAGTGCGAGAGAGGGTGAGGCTAGGTGAGTGGATATGAGTGTGCGTGCGTGTGTGACTACGCGTATGAGTGTGTGTGAGACTGGAAGGGTAAGAGTCTGTGAGTGTGCGTGGGGGAGTGTGTGAGACTGAGTGTAAGGGACTGCTTGTGTGTGGGTGTGCCCCGGGTGACCGATGTGAGGCCGGCTGAGAAGGAAGAGCAGGAGGTCTGGGTTGGGGGTGGGGGGACTGGCTGGCCCTCCTGGCACCCCGGCACATCCCCACCCCTTCTGAATGGGGGGGCAGCCACACTGCAGGCCAGGATTATTAGGAGATTAAACGCAGGGAGCAGAGGCTCTCCAGAGCAACAGCCCCTCCTCTCGGATGCCCAGCCACCCAGGCGGCTGGTAAATCCTGATCCATCCCAGGGATGGCATCTAGTGAGGCCTCGGGGCTGGTAAGGGGCTCACAAGGGCCTCAGATTACAAAACCACAGAGAAAGCTGGCTGGGGGCCGGGAACATAACCACAGAGACACACAGGAAGGGCTGGATAGGAACCCAGAGGGGTCAGGGGGCTCAGCCTCTGCTGTGCCCTCCACTCTTCCAGCGTCCCCTCCACTCCCAGTGCAATGACCCCTTTGCTGAGTCCCTGAGCTGGGGGTAGCGTCCCAAGCCAGAATCCTCACGGTGTTCAGGAGTTAAACTGCAAACCTGCTCAGTCAGGTGGGGCAGTGAATCACATGCCCACAACCCCGACCCTTACCCTCTGCCTGCTTCCCCAGCCCTGCCTGTGGGGTGAGGCCCACAGCTAATGGAACAGACCCACCTGCCGGGCTCTGCCCTGGGCACCCCAGCCAAGCCAAGAGGTTTGGGGCAGGGTGTGGTCCAGCCCCAAGAGAGCTGTGTGATGCTCCTGGAGGTGGATGGGGAGAGGAGGGCAATAGAGGTGGGGGGTGGTGGGGGTCCACTCCTTTGATCTAAGAACACTAAATGGGACAGTGCTCCAGGAAGCATCCAGGACTGGACAGGAAGGTGAGCATGGGCTCATCCTTGGGGTCACTAGCTGCTGCTGACCCCTATCCCACCAGTCTCCACCCCAGGGGTGACTGCTCAGACCCCTCGCCCCTCTTAGAAGTAGGGGTCTCAGGCATGGAAGGCTGTGTCCTGATCCTTAAAGGCCAGGGCGTGGTTCCCAAAGCTGGTAGCCCCTCCTCGGTCCCCAGTCAGGTGGTAGCAGGCCCCCATCAGAACATCCCCTCCCCCTGCCACACCCCGCTCCCCTGCCATGGCTGGCCTATGCAAATTGAGTGAGACTACGCAGACCCCCCAGGCGCCTCAGAGTCTTCTCCTGAAGCTATGTTGCTCCCATCAGTACCCCCTAACCGTCTCTGTTCCCCCACCCCTGTGCCTCCCCCAATCCCATCTCTCCCTCCACAGAACCCACAGGAGGACCTTCTTCCCCTACTTTCAAAGGCCATCTTTAGCCTGGGTCAGCAGTGGTGACACCAGGGGGGCCTGAAGGGAGACCAGGCAGGGTGGCAGAGCCCTCTGACCTAGGAGTCTGGATCAATTCTAGCTCTACTCAGTCTCCATCTGGCTGGTGAGGCCCCTGGCGGGTGGGGGGGGTCAGTCTGTGGGGGCACCCCAGTGTGGGGGAAGGGGGCACAAAGCAGACATTCAGCAGGCCCTCCTCACAGCCCCTCCCCACTGAGAATCTTGGGTTGGGGAGCCCTGACTCCAAAGCTGATCCCCATCTCTGTCCCCGGGACCACACCCCACAGACGACAGGACCTGTCTTCAGATACTCCCTTAATGTGGGACAGAGTTGCTCACCTGCTCCCTATCTAGAACCCAATACCCTCCCCAGACTTGCCACCCAGATAGAGGCTGACTGTCCCCCTCCACAGCCAGTCGCTTCCTTGCCACCATCAACCCTTCTTGGATCTTCACTCCAACAGAAAGCACACGGGCGGGCCCTAGCAGCATCCCTCACCCTCCACCGCAGACACCGCAGACACCGCACCCCACTGCAGGGGACACAGCTGCTCTACACCTGACCACCCTCACCCTACAGCCCCAGTAAGGCGGGTGGCCAACCACACCTGCAAAATGGCCGCCGCAGGTAGAGCCCCAACCCCCCACTCTGGACCCCAGAGCTCCCCGGCAAACCTGCAGCTGCCTTCTCAGGCCGAGGCGAGGCAGATGGGCACCGCTGCCCTGGTAGAGCCCCTTCAGCCAGACCGAGAGCGGGGCAGGAAGGGCGAGTCGGTGGCACAGCTCTGCGGGAGCCTGCGTTCTGGGTCTTGCAGAGTCCTCCCCAGGGTTAGGACCTGGGCAGCCCTGCACGTCAGGGACCTCTCCACACCTACTCCCGCAGCCGCAAGATCCGGTGCGATGCCCTAACAGGCCTTTAATCCCAGCAATGCGGGTACCCCTTGGAGGGGGCTGCCATTTGGGGAGGGGGCACCAGTCTCTCAGGGGAAGTCGCTATTCCTGGGAACGAGGGCGCGCATCGGGTCCGCGCCGGGGCGACGTCGCGCCCGCGCCCAACAGGCCCCATGACTTGGCATTCCCTCCCTCCCCTCCCCCTCGCCCCTGCGGCCCGCTGTCCTCCCCCTGCCCCCGCCGCCCACCTAGCGCCCAGCCGACTGCAGACCCTCCCTCGGCGCCTGGATGCCGCTGCCACCCTTTCCCCAGCGCACAGCCAGCGCCGCTTGTTTGGGGTGGAAGGAGAGAGGGTGAGCCGCAGCCTACAAGGGGAGTCCAGGGGTCGTCGCGGCATACTCGTCCCTGTCATCCGAGTCGGGCGGTCCCGCAGCCCCCTCCCCGCCCGCCGCCGGGCCACACCTGTTACTCGGGCGCTGGCTGCGTAGACACAGGCCTTCTCCGCTGACGGCCCCTCCCAGGCCTTTCTAGAAGGGAGCTAGGGTCTCTCGGGAGGAGGACATGGCTGGAGGATGGTGAAGGGCAGTCCCGGAGGTGCACACGAAGCTGGCCTCCCGCCGCAGCCCCCGCCCGCCCCGCCCGCCTGTTATGCTCCGGGCTCCAGCATCCGCCCTCCCCCACCCCGGGGACTCGGGCAGATGCCCCGCGCTCTCCCCGGCGCCCTCATCCGCGCGCTCTCCCCTTCTCCACTGCCTGCCGGTCTAGCTCGGTGGCCCCTCTCCAGGAAAGGACTAGAGCGCGGAAGCGAGGGAGGGGGCGTCTCGAGAGGCCAACGGCGGCGCGCACCCTCCCCGCGGCGACCCTGCCCCTCCCAGCGACAATCCCGCCACAGCAGAGGCCGCAGCGATGGGAACCTTTCCCGAGGGCCCTGCCAGGACGCGAATGAAAAGGGGACACCCCTCAATTTGCCCCATTGTTCTCGGGGACGGGGGAGGGTCGGGGGAAGGGAAGGGGCCGCGCGCGCGGCGCCGGCGCCTCGATGGCGACAAGGACTCGGCTCCGGGCGTGAGCTCCCCACGCCGCGCGCAGTCGATGCAAGTGCGGGAAGCTGAACCCAGGTGCCAGAGGCCAGGCGGGCGGCCGCCTTACCTCCCCGGCGTCACTGGAGGCCCGGCATGGGCACGGGCATGGGCGCGGGTCCCCGAGCGCGGAGCTGCTGCTGCTCCCGGTCTGAGCCTGGCGCTGTGACGGCGGCACCGCGTGACGGGCTGCGCGCCCCCGGCCCGGCCCGCCCCGCGCCCCTCCCGCAGCGCTGGTTGGCTGCGCGCTGCGCCCAGAGCCCCAGCCGCCAGCTGGTTTGTCGCGCGGGTAGAAGGACGGGCGTCGCGGCCGCCTCGGGAAGGGGGCTGGGGCCGGAGGGGGCCGGAGCCGAGCTGTGACATCACCGCCGACACAGCGGTTTGCTAGGTGCGGAGGGGCGAACCCACACGGGGCTCAGACGCGGCGCCCCCTCCGCCGGGCGCAGTCCCGGATCTCCCTCGCAGTGACCCGGCGGCGCTCAGCCCCGAGTCCCCCGCCCACCAGAACCTGCCACGGATCCCGCGCTGGGCCTTCCCCCACCCTGACCCCTTTCCAGTGAAATCTCCACCTGCCCGCCCACCCGAGAGGCTGGCAGCACAAACGCTTAATCGCAGAGGGACAAAGCCCCGGTGGGCTCCTTGCACCAGGGAGGGGCGCTGGGTCGGGCAGGGAGGGACCCTGACTCTGGGTGTAACAGGTGAATTTTCAGTCGCATCTGGAGTCTCGGTCAGAGCACTAGAGGGGACCAGAGCATCGCAGACCGCTCTTCCAGCGGGGATGACATCTCTTCTGCCGCCTCTCCTCCCATCATGCCTTGGGTGTAGCCCCCACCCTCCGCCCGCCCCACTTCTGCAGGACATCAGCCCCCACTGTCCCCACAGCCTTTCTCCCCAGCTTCACTTCCCAGAACCGAGTCACACGCTGCTCCAGTGCCACACGGGCAAACCCAGCATTCGTCAGCCTCCCCAGCCGCTTTTTGGGCCACTGTGAATGACTGACAGACATCTCTGCTGCCTGCAACCACCATTCGCCCCCCCACCCAGGGGTAGAAACTTTGACAAAGCCCCGGGCCAGCTCACCCACCGGAACTGCGGTGGGTGCAGTGACGTCATGCCATCGTGAAAGCGGGGCGCCGGGGTCCCTTTCCACCCCAGCTCTCCTCCTCAGTGTTCTCTGCATCCCCATGGCTCCGCCTCCCCCAGCGCCTGACACCTGCCAGGAGCCGCCCTAATCCTCATGCAACCCAGTGAGGGAGGGGGGGTTTCACCTTGATCTGCAGCATCTGTGTGGCGTATGCCCCCAAAGTAACAAGGGCATAGACACATGCCCACTCTGCAAAGGAGACCACCCTCTCACCCTGTCCCCCAAAGGCCCCCAGACAATTCCTCCCTTTCTATTTCCTTGAACTACCTAGGTGAAAGAGAATTTATTGTTTTTACAAGCTTTTGGTAGAAACAATAAAACTATGGGGGGGTAACTTTATCATTTCCATTTTCATCATATTTATTGATCTGGTCGAGTTCTCTATTTCTGGAGCCAAATTTTACATGTTTCTAGGAACTAATCAATTTTATTGAACTTTTAAAATTACTAGCATATATTCCTTTTTCTATTAATTGCTTCTGTAATTATTTCTACTTTTTATTCTACACTTTATTTATTTGCCTTATTTTTCCTTTTTAATATTTCCTAAGAACCAACTTTTAGTTTTGTTCATCTTCTCATCTTTCCCTTTATTTCAGTTACTCCTGCCCTTATCTATTATTTCCTTCCTTCCTGGTTCTTTGGATCTAATACGTTGCTCCATCTTGAGCTAAGTGCTTAGGCTCATTTATTTTTGAACTATTTAATTTTCTGATAGATATATTTAAAACTGCAGAATTCCTCCCCCAGCACTGACTTACTGGGTCTCACAAATTGGGACATACAGTGTTTCATTATCATTCAGAGCTAAATATTCCTTACTGTCCCTAATGATCTCTTTTAAACTCATGGGTTACAAACCCATGCCTTCTTTAATAATGTTACTTACTTCCTAACAGCGTTTCTTGCTTGCTTGCTTGCTTGCTTGCTTTGGTATTTTTTATTATAACTTGTTGTTACCAATTTCTAATTTAATCATGTTATTGTCTGAGAACAGTCTGTGTTCAGTCAGGATCCTGGCAGGAAGCAGATGGCACACTCCAACTGGGTAATTTGAGGAGTGTTTGATAAAAAGACTATTTACAAACGAGTAGGTAGGAGTAGGGAAACCACAGGACTGAGTAACACTAGGGTGACACTGTGGCCTAAGGAGGAGGGGGCAAGGGAGGGAGAGAGAGGGAGCAGCCCCTGGAAGGAGGCAAGGCCTCAGCTGAGCCCTCATCTGGAGGGATCGGAGCAACCAGCCTCTGGGCCTCACGCTCCCTCCTTCCTAGATCTGGGAGTGCTCCCTTTGGCTGAGCCCAAAGGGCAGCTGGAAGGCAGGGGCGCCCAGTGACAGTAAGGAGGTCCATTTAGGGTGGCTTCATAGAGCATGGGGTGAAGCACAAATCAAACCTAGCAGCCCAGTCTGCTGGAATTTCGCCTCAGAAACTTATCAAGGCTTCCTTAAGTCCAAACACCTTTAGGTCCTAACACCTGGTCTCTCTCTGTGAATATTCTACATGTGCTCAAAAGCTTATCTTCTGTTTGATGGGTATAGAGCTCTGTATACATTTAAGAGTTTAAGATTATTATGTTGATCAGGATATGGAGATTTCTGCTAGGTTTGTGTCTGCCTGAGCTATTAAATTATTATTTTTAGAAATAAAATCTCCAGTTACATTTGTTGAAATCTCTCTCTCTCCTTTCCATTCTGGCAGATGCTGCGTGATCTGCATTGAGGCATCTTTATAGGTATTGAAATGATTTTGATGCGTGTTCATGTTTGTTCTGTGGCCCATTTCATTAACATGCACATGGTGTCCTTTGTTTTTGCTTTTGTTTTTTGTTTTAAATTTGAATGTCATGTATTAAGATGTCTATCCAGTTTTCTTTGGTTCATATTCGCCTGGTATGTCTTTTGCCAACGTTTTATTCTAAACTTTCTGTATCTTTTTTTTTTTAAGTGTTTCTCTCTCTTTTTTTTTCTTTTAAGATTTTATTTATTCATTTGACAGACGGCAGAAAGAGGAGGGGCAGAGGGAGAGGAATAAGCAGGCTCCTGAGCAGGGAGCTGGACATGGGGCTCAATCTAAGGACCCTGGGATCAAGCCCAAGACTTACGCTTAACCGACTGAGGCACCCAGGCACCCCGAACGTTTTTCTTTTAAGTTACCATTGTTAGAATTTTAAAATCTAATCAGTTCGTACCTCTTTTTTGGTTTCCTCCTTTTGATTGGAATTTAATGCACATACATTTATAGTAATTACTGTTATATTGAGACTTAGTTTTGCTATCCTACTTCCATTTCTCATTGAGTACAGTGAATATACTTCTGCTGGTTTATCCTTGTTCTTATTTTTATTCTATGGCAACTGTCCTGAATTTAACACCATTTTAATATAAGCTATGTGCCCTTTGTAGTCATATATTCTCCCTAACATTCAAGTTCTCAGCCTGGTCACATATTCTTTACTCCCAGGCACTGATCCTGTCTAGGACTACAGACTGAGTTATTGTGAATATACTTTTCCTTTTCTTTGGTCCTTGATTTCATTTAAAATAATTAATACTCATTTGGGGGAACTTGGTCTTATTTTCCATCCTTCTGAAAGATTCTCCTGCATTTTTGTTGTTTAGGAAATACAAAGTATTTTAATGTGGGGTTTGGGGTGAAAAACATTCTGAGGCCTTAGATTCCTGAGAATTCCTTTATTATACTTTCCACTTGGCTGGATATAAAATTCTAGGTACAAAGTTTATTTCCTTCCATTAAAAAAAAAATTACTTCGTGGTCTCCTTGTATGCTGTTGAGAACTCCCATGTCCACTGGCTTCTTATTCCATATTCTTTCTCCCAGGATGCTTCTAGAACTTTCTAAAGGTGTGGATTTTCCTGTAAGCTTATAATCTGAGGTTGATTTTTTTTTTCATTCTGGAAAATTAACCTCCCTTGTTTTTCAAATATTTTCTCCTCTCAGTTTTTATATTTTTCTGACCTTAGGACACCTACCATCTGCATGCTACCCCTTCTTATCCTCTTTCTCTTTCTCTATTCTCTAACTCTCCACTGGATGATGGTGGAAATCAGGGCCCCTCCCTCCAGCAACAAGACGGGGCTAACAACCAGATCCTTCACATCTTAGCTCACACCCACGCACTGCACTTATGTTCTTGCAACCCACGGATTCCCTTTCTTTTGCCCTTTTTGTGGGCTCCAGTCTCCATCAGCTATGCGACCCCGGGGCAAGTTCATTTACCCCCTAAGTCCATCACAGGCTCCTCAGAAGGGATAAGAGCAGGACCAACCTCACACGTGAAATGCCAACAGCAGGGCTGGACACGCGGTGAGCCCCGAACGGACCACGTGCCACAAGGAGGGACACCAAGAGGACTCCTGTGATAATGAGCGATTTGCACTGTTGGTCACCTCCATTCCTCTGAGAAGTGTCAGCCACTGCAATGACAAATGAGAGGAAAAAAGGTAAAAATATTGGAAAGGAAGAAACAACATTATCATTATTTGCAGATTACGTGATTGTCTACCTAGAAAACTTTAGGGATGAAGGAAAAGCAGTGAGTTAGGGGCAGTAGGAAAGGGTAGTTAGGAAGCAGGAAGTTAGGGGCCCTAGGAAGCATCATCATGGAGAGGACAACAGCTTCCGTAAAGCAGACAGTAACTGGCTGGAGCCTCTTACGGAGGAGTCTGAGCACAATAACACTAAGAAATGTAAAACATCCAGAAACAACAAGAATTGTGCACGTTTCGTATTTGTAAAGAAGTCAATAGAAAAACTAAAATCCACCAAAAAGAGGTAAAGGAATGGAAAAGCACAGCATACTTTTGGAAAGGAAGAGGCAATATTGTTAAAAATTCAGTTTTCCCTAAATTAAAAGTACACATTTGATGCCATCTTAATTAAAATAGCACCAAAAGTTTACATGGAAAAAGCAAACATGCAAGACCAGCCAGGAAATTTGTTTAAAAGGAGACAAATGAGGAAGATTTGCCCTGTTAGACCTTAAAACATGTGATGAAACGCTAAAAATTCTAAATTCTGAAAGAAATAGATCAAAAGTTTATGGTATCATGTCAAATAATGTGGGGGAAATAGTAACAGGTATAGGTCACTGTGAGAGACACACAAAGCTACCACCTGACACGGCATCAAAAAAAAATTTCTGATGGAGTAAATATTTATCTGTGGAAAAAAAAAATGAAACTTTAGGAAAGTAGAATGAAATGTGATTGGACATATTCAGTATCTCGGAATGGAGAAATCAGGACCCGTAACCTGAAAACACTAGAGAAACCCGATGGACCGCAGAAGAACTAGGCATCTGTATGGCCCAAACATCCTAAGCAAGATTGAAACACCAACCTCATACAGAAAAAATATTTCAGAACATGGGAAGGTGGAGGGAAATTTCTAGAACTATAAAAAGCCTATGCGAACTAATAGCAAAAAGTAAGTAACCACCAGAGAAATGGCCACATACTATGAAGGGACACTTTACAGAGAAACAACCCAAGCAAAGGTCATCACCTTTAAAGGAATGCAGATTCAAATAGTGAGGTTTTTTGTTGACCTATCAGACCGTGCAAAATGCCAGGCGAGATCCAGCGAGACCAGGCTGTGGGGAAAAGCGCCACTCCACAATGTGGCAATGGCCAGGGCCAGAGGCACTATTTTTCGGCAGGGCAGTTTGTCAAAATGGTTCCTCATTTAAAGTCCTCCTGTCCTTTTTAATATGGGGCTCGAATTCACCACCCCCAGATCAAGAATTGCATGCTCTACAAACTGAGCAAGCCAGATGCCCCAAAACTGCTCCTATCCTGGGTTCAGTAAGCCTGGCTTGCAGTTTCTACACACAAAGATTGGCCCCCAAAGCTGGAGATAATCCAGGTGTTCCCCCATGGGTACTGGCTGAACAAATTGGGGTAAATACAGGACAGATTGTTCTGAAGCTACTAAAAATCAGTGAGTCTCAAAAGTTACGTGTGGCTATGCAAAGATCACCAGGATGTTAAATTATTTAAAAGGGGCACGGAAGCGTGTGCATCAAATCTGCCCCTGCCTTTGTTTTCCTGAAACGAAGCACAAAAAACTGGAGACAGTGTTTGCCAAGGCTGGGGCTGCCATTGGGGAAGGGGGCTGGGGAGGCCTTCACTATTAAAAATTTATATATTGTTTTTCTGTATGCCCAGGTTGAATTTTCTAATCTTAGTCGGGTGTATTCTTTTATTTCAATGTCTCTAAAAGTGGAGATTAAGATCCATTTTCATTTTTACTTTCTTTTTTACCATTCTGAATTGACAACATTAATAAATATTAGAAATAAAAAGTTTTTAGAATCCTATCTGAGCTGTAGACTTCTGTATAGCCAAACAATCTGGAAAGACCCCCAGGCACTCCAAATATTAGGTTTCATCATGAAATCGCTATGTTCAGCTATTTTTGACCTACATGAAAAAATGGTAATTTCAAATGGTTTAAGTTAATAAAAATAAACTGTGGAAAAATCTATCACTAAATTCAAAATACACAAACCAAGCTTGCAAACGGAAAAGATCATCCCCCTAAGTGCCACGTGCCAAGAGGAAATTCAAAACTATGGTGATGGCCACAGCCAAGTCGAGCCGCTCAGGATGAGCAGGGATTGTAATGTCTGGACAGCAACTTGGCAGGTGCAGAGGGGACATGGAGAATAAAGTGGGGAAGGAGGTTCCCCGTCTGCTGGGAGAGCTCTGTAGGCACCAGGATGGAAGAACCAGGTCAGGAAAGTGACTGTCCCACTGGGGTCACCCTTGTCCGAGCAAACTGGAAAGAAAAGTAAGCCACAAGCCTCCTGCCCAGCGGGTCCAGGGAGTCTGGGTCAGGCCAGCACACAGCAGAAAAGCAGAGGAGGGGCGTGGGGTTCATGGGGAAAGCGGGAAACCAGGTGCTAGCCTGTGACCTGAGCTTGGGAAAAATTCTTGAAATTCCAGAAGGAGGAATAGAAAGACATTGAAAAAATATGTGCATAGATATTGGCTTAGAATTTTCCAGAAATGCAGATAGAAACGCTCAGTGGAAAATCAACATGATCCCGAATAAGAAAAATAAAACCAAAGCTGCAGAACACCAGAAACATATAATAATAATAATAATAAATAGAAAGCAGAGTGACAAGACAGGTGACCCTAAAAGAAGCGACATTGGACAGCTGGGGAAGTGCTGAGACAGCTGTCACTGCCCCAAAGAGGGAGACCTTGGCTACCCTTCCCCTTGGGTGGGAGTCCTGGGAGCGGGGGACGCAGGGGTGTCTGAGGGGACAGGTGCAATTCAGAAGATGCTGCAAGGCCTCGAACCCCGGCCCCCACCGGGCTGTGCAGGGACCACCAGTGATCTGCCGCCAGCGCCTGGGGGACAGGAGCCCGGCCCTGGAGGCCCAGCCCTGTGCAGGCCTCGCCCAGAGGAGGAGCTCCTGGTTGCCTCAGCAACCCGGGCAGCCCAGTTCGGGCTCCGCTGCCGCTGCCGCTGGGGGGACCAGGCTGCCACAGCAACCGAGCTGAGTGGGGCGTGTCCAGCCTGCGCTGCAGAGCCAGGATCAGCGGTCCCCGTGGACCCTTGCGCACCTGCGGGCGGCTGGCCTTCCTGGGGCTCTCCTGCTGCTGGGGTCCGGAGCCGCGGGGACTCTGGGCTCGACCTGCATTGCCACCGGCTTCCAGACCTGTGCTGGAAGGCCCTCAGCTACCTCTTCCAGATAGGGAAGCTGAGGCCATGATGGAAAGCCAGGAGAGGACTTGCTCCAAGGCCATGCAGCTGGTGTCTGGGCAGGATCCACCCAGCCCAGCAAGGACCCTTTTCTCCCCAACTTTGCTCAGCTCACTCTTACAGGTCCAGGCCCTATGGGCAGCCTCGGTAGGACAGTTTCCCTGGACTTGGATCCTGTGGCCATAGAACTCCTCTAACTGGCGGAAGCTCCCTTGCCCACCCGGCCCTCACTTTCTCCCTCCAGACTCCTGCCCAGCTGCACCACTGCAGGCCTCGCCCGCTCTATAGGTCACACTTTCTCTTTAGGCTTCTGCAGCCTTCCCTTAGCGCTGAGAATTCCTACTCTCCAAAGCCCTCCTAGGATACCTCCTCCATGCAGCCTTTCTGCCTCCACCACTGGATGGAACGCTCCCATCCTGAGTCCAACTCTTAAGAGCCTCAGGTCCTCGTGTTTAGAGTGGGGACAATGCCCTTGTTTGGGTTTGGAGAAAAGTAAAACAAAGGAGTCAACAGGCATTGTATAAGCTGAGAACCAGGCTGTCAGGGCCCAGACTCCCCAGGCTGGGAGGCCAGCCCGTGTGCAGAGCATTCAGGGTCCTCGGTAATGCTGTGGACAGGTTTTCTACAGCTCATGGGACTGCAGAGATGGGGTGCTGTGGGTCTGGGTGCCGTGGAGAAACGCCCCACAGAGCCCACGTGCTGGCTCAGGAGACTCGGTAGAGCTAAGGCCCTGGAGCTGACCACAGACTCAGGTCCTAGGGTCTGGGACTGTAGACTGGGGTGACCTGAGGGCTGCCTGACATTGGGCATGTGGGACCACAGAGGGACAGCCAGCAGAGAGCCTCAGGCCCAGCCTCCAGAGCCCTGCTCCGGATTCTCACCAGGAACCCTGGCCCTCCCAGGCCCTGCGTCAGAGAGCAGAACTTCCAAAGTTCTTACCTTTGAATAACTGAGCTTGGTTTACACATGCTCTCTTGCACAGGGAGGCAGTTTTCAACCCCATTTTGTGCATGAGGAAACTGAGGCTAAGAGACTTGAAAAGGCCCCAGAGGATCAGGGTACATGAAGTCAGTCTCAGTCAGAACCTTAGCTAAAAACTCACATCTAGACTCTAGGAGCTTCTCAAGGGCCATGGAGGGTGAGGTAGACCCTGGGAGGGGGAAAGCAGGTTCGGGGTTCCCAGGCCAGGCTTTAATTAACAGAAGCCCTGGTTGGCAGCAGCCTCCCAGCCCCTCCCAGGAGAGCCGGCGGGGCTGGGATGAGGCCGGGGAAGTCACTGCTGAATCACCCAGGAGGTACGACCAATATTCTGTACTCCTTTATGAAGGAGTGAAAGGACCTGCAGGAGAGCTGCTTGCTGGGCCTCAGACTGGGGAACCTGGAGCCGTGGGTGGGACAGAGCAGAGCAGGGTAGAGGATGGCAGGCCCCGAGCTTCTGGCCTGGGAGGCCCAGAGGGGATCTGCACTGCATGTGGACAGCTCTGTGGGGCTCTGCTCACCGGCCAGTTGCTGACTCAGTGTCTGGATAACAGCAGCTGGCAGCTCAGCAGCTGGGCTAAGGCCAGAGCCCATTGTGGGGGACTGGGACCACAGAGCAGCAGCTTCTGGGGGCTCCTGCGGTGACCCAGCCAGAAGGAAGTCACTGGATCCTTAAAAGTCAATCAGAGTTCCCTCATGGAGCTCTCCTTCACCCCTGAAGACCCTGCCATGGTTTGCCCTCCTCCGCACATCCACAAAGACCCTACAAGTTCTGGGCTGGGTCTGGGACACGTAGGGTGAGGGAACAGGAGGGACTGTCTCTCTCTATGTCCTTAACATGCTCTTTGTTAGGTGGGGGCTAAGTCCGGACCCTCCCACTGCCCCCCTGAGCTGGAGTGAGGGTGGAAAGGAAGAAGATGGAACATTCCCCAGTGACTCCTGGAGGGACTCTGGGTCAGCCTGCACATAAAGCTGGGGGAAAGCACTGGGGACTAGAGGCTGTGTGGGGTTCTGTGTGCAGAGGCTGTCCAGCACACAGCCAGCTGCTGCCCTGGGCTGATGGCCAGAATCACCTTCCACAAGGACTTACAGTGACGGCAGGGGGGACATTGTGCCGTGGCAATGCCTGGGAGTCTGTAGAGTGGGACCCCCTTCAGACCTGGCTTCCCCTCCCCAGTCAGCCTCTGTCTACTCTGTCCCTGGAGGCTGGCCTCTCCTGGTCTGGACTGGTTTCAGGCAGTGAGAGGCTCCAGCAGGAGATGAGAAGGCAGGAGGAGAGGCCAGGGTGCAGGTAGGAGCAGATTTCCCCAGTTCCTCCCTTTTCAGAGCACCCCTGGTGGGTTGCCACGTTTGTGGAAGGCTTTGGCCCCTCCACGGCCTACTCCGGTTCCAGTATGGTCCCCTCCCTGTGCCCTCCAGCACCGGCGAGGATCTTGAGTGCAGCTGACTTCTAGGCTTCAGCCCTGCTCCGTGGGCCCTCAGCTGCAGCCACCTTGAATAGATGCCCCCCGTGGACTCTGCGATACCCCACTTCAGTGTGCTAGCGAGTTTCCCGAGGGGACCGCCACCGATGCATGCCGGCCCTTCACAATGGCCCGTGGACACTGACATCATTTTAATTAGGCCTCAGGCCCCTCCCACAAATACCAGTCAATCAAAGAAGAAATCGTACACACCGTCTATTCCTGAGTCCAAGGTAATAAAAAGGAAAAGAAAGCAGAGAAGGATAGTCCAAGGACAAAACACCAACACACCAAGCAATTGGAAACTAAACATGTGTTTGGTTTAAGGAGGAAGAAAAGGGAAAGCCACGCTGTACTTGGAGATGAGGGAGACGGTCCCTATTGCCAGCGGGGGGCACGGCCACATTCCAAGAGGCAGAGGCAAGAAGCTTCGAGAAAGACTGAAAACAATGGACCTCTCTATTCAGCTTCTGAGCTCAGAAAATAAGCAACAACAACAATAAACCGCAGCCATAGGGAGTCGAAGGAAGGAGCTAAGCCCTGAAGTGATGGAACAGAAAAGAAACACCTTTCTGACGGAGAGCAAAAGGATGCGTGACTTGAAAAGGAGGAGATAGAGCTATAGAAAAAAACACGTTAAATATTTATACAAAATGTGAGGAATCTAAAAAAGTGGACAACTTTCCGAGAAAATGTGAATCGCCAAGATTTTCTCACAGGGTGCTGATAGCTGCATGGTTATGTCCTGGTGAAATCCCAGCCCCCCGCGGGCCAGGGTTCGGAAGCAGGAATTCTGATAAGCAAGCCGGTCATGAGGGCAGAAGACTTGTCTGGGGGCACAGAAGCCACACTGGATGAGCACAGCCCATGTTGCCATGGAATAAGACCATGACAAAAATGACCGGTGACAGAGTTAAAGGACCAAAAAAAAAAAAAAAAATTCAGCAAGGAAGAAAGGTTTATGACATTGGTGAAAGATCATGGACCTGCACCCCCAATATCGAATTCGCTCTAGAGCTTCGGTCCAGGCTTCAGTGTGTTTGGCTGTTTATAAAAGAAGGTATTAACTTTGATGTTTCAGAAAATGAAGAACCAAATGTTGAAAAACTATGAAGAAGGATGACTCTGCGAAACGGTTTGTGAGGACTCAGGACAGCGAGGGTGGCCTCGGCTGGGGGGCCGCACCCCGAGTCAGGCGGGGCTCCGGGGCCAGTCCCCCGTGCCA
Source organism: Neogale vison (assembly GCF_020171115.1). Lineage (NCBI taxonomy): Eukaryota > Metazoa > Chordata > Mammalia > Carnivora > Mustelidae > Neogale > Neogale vison. Next base: position 46,920,740 of record NC_058093.1, read on the forward strand.
GGACCCGTGTCTAGCGTGCGCTGGCATCCTTCGTTTCTGCTCACTGCTCCTGAGCCACGGGGCTGGTGTAAGGACTCCCCACAGAGTTTGGGGGTTGGCGGAGTCCCTCCAGAGGCTCCGGGAGAAACTTCCCTTTCAGCTCCAGGGCCACATGGTCCTCTCGCAGCTCCTGCCTCTGTCGTGTGGCCTGACACACGGTCACCACAATGTCCCTGCCTTCTCTGTGTGTCTGCTCTCCTTCCGTCTCCCTCCTCTGAGGACCTTGTGATGGCACGAGGGACAACCAGATGGGTGTCACCCACCAGAGGCAGTCCTGGTGACACTGACACACAGTGACCCTGTAAAATCAGGGGTCACTTTCATGGCTGCACTGAGACCACTGTGGGGGGCTCCAAGGAATTCCCCGGGCCTGAGCCTCAGTAGACGGCGGTGGAGGCATCTGGCTTCCCTGCACCGATTTCTGTGGGGGGCGGCTGCATTGGCAAAGGTGTTTGGCTTCTGTTCCACTGAAGTGTGAAGAGACTTCCTTCTCCTCTGGTATCATGCGAGTATCTCAGGCCCGGTGGCCGTCCCTGCGTGCATGTCCCACGTTCATCCAACCAACATTGTGTCGCTGGTTGTGAGGGTCGTGAGCATGGGCACGGCCAGCTGCACGCGAGCCACCAGAAGCCCCCTCCCCTGGAGGCACCCCTGTGACAGCCTAAGGCCACATCCCCGACGCACACGGTTCTCCTTCTCAGGGGTCATCCATTCTCCTTCACATGCTTGTGTTGGGATCTTCCTGTCTGAGTGCCCCCTGCCCAAATCTGTGTTTCTTCCCACAGGATAATGTGCCTGTCATCTTCCTAAGGACTCAGGCAATCATTCGGGACCCCTTCTGCACACCAGAACCACACGTGCATGCTCCCCGGGGAGGCTGAGAGGAAAGAGGCCCCTGGGAGGGTCTTCAGTTCTGCCTCAGCCCGGGAAACACGGCACACGGAGGGCAGAATTCAGCCTCAGAGGGCAGAGGATGACATCGCAAAATTGAAACTGGCAGCAAAAGTGACTGAAATTAAATCTTTTCTTAGATCTTGGCAGGAGAGAGTCTGACCTTGGAGGAAGGAGTTTGGGGATCAATTCCTCTCTCATTGGCTATTCGAGAGGATGTGTGCGGGAGCCAGGAGCCCAGTGCAAGTCCCAGGGACGGTGACGGTGCTGTTTGCGAAACTTCACCGGGAGCTAGAGCGAGCTGGCTGCTCTCCCCAGGGCTTTGGGCCTCCTCAAGAGGGGTCCGCATGCCCCCACCCCAGGTGTGAGTGCTGGAGGGGCTGTGTGGAGGGGCACCCCAGGCAATTGTGGAGCAGAGGCAGGGGTCCAGCGGGGTGTTCAGGGACTGGGGCATGGCCTGTGCGAACCCTAACTAGCATGCTGCCTCTGCTAGAGCAGCTGGGAATGAGATCCCAGTGACCTCGTAGTCTAAGCCACTTTCTGGAGCAAGGAGTAAAAGGGGGAGAGCCCAGAACACAATGAGAAGTGACAGGTAATCGCTCCGCATCAGCCACAAACAGCACAAGGCCCCCATCTGCCTCCAGGAGCAGCCTCTGCCTGGCCCAGTCTCTCTCTCTGGGGGGGCCCCACACCCTGGCCCAGCAGAGCAGAACTTCCCGCCTCCTAGGGAGATACCAGTCAGGTCCCTGACGGCCAGCACCTACCTCAGAACAGCCCAAAGCTTTCTATCTGCATTCCCACCTGGGGCCCAGGCAAAGAGGCCCACTGGTTACCACTGATAGAATCCCATGGTGGCCCGGTGGCCCGGTAGAGATTTCCAGGCTGATGACCCGCCTCATGCCTCAGTCACCTCATCCATAAATGAGAATAACACCAGACTTCCCTCCAGGGGAGTCAAAGATTGCCTGAGTTAAGTTCTGTAAAGTACAAGGACAGGGTGCACCGAGGGCCCACTCGCTACCTCCTGGGCTTCTAGAATACACGGGAAACTACTTCCCACCTGGGCTCTGGGATTCAGCCCCTGCCTCAGCTGGATCTGGCAGAAGAGTTTGTCCCAGGACCCCCAGCACTCCCTGTGACCTGTGCTTCCGGCCAGGTGGGGAGAGCAAGCTTCCTGTCAGGGGTCCCGACATCTCCCCGATGTCTCCCTGGGCCTTGGCTGCCACCTCCTGGGCCGTGTCTGGAGTCTCAGGAGCTCAGTAGCCCCACAGGCAATGGCTCCCTCGGAGCGGGTGCCCACGGAGAGGTCAGCAAGATGCTCTTAACTGCAGAGCACCCCTCCACCCACACTGGATCTGAGGGGCAGCGGCAGCCCAGAGGGGTGTGCAGAAGCTCCATGCCCCCCGCCAAAGCAGAGCAGAGGCAAGGGGACAAGGAGGGTCAGGAGCTGACCCTCAGATCTTCCAGGGTGATGGAGTGAAAGTCTGAGCCTGGAGGGAGGGCTCTGTTCTGAGGAAGGGGATGTCTCCTGCTCTGGGGTGGTACTTCTTGTAGTGCTTTGACCCTTCCCACCAGGAAACCACACCTGGCCTTGGGCCCCAAGCCTCACACCCTGGGGGAAGTGTCCCTGCTGCCTGCACCCTCGGCCCCCCTCCCCTCTGCCCAGAGGCTCCAGGGACAGGAGGTCTGTGCCCGGGGCAGCAGAGGCTGGCCAGGTGGCTGGGGCAAAGAGCTGGCCTCCATCCTTGAGCTGAGCTGCCTCTCACTCCAGGGCCTCTGGGCAATCGCCTCCCCCTGGTGGGCTCAGTTACCTCCCTTGGGCCAGAAGACTCTGGAACCCTTTAAGGATCTCATGCCCCGACTCAAATAGAATTAGCAGCCCCTTCATTCACCTGTCCCAGGTGTCCCCCTTGCCCTCAAAACCTTCTGTTCTATGACACAGTTGGAAAATAAGGGGTGACAGGTTGTCCTCACAACCCCCTCACCTCAGCATCACCGAGGGTACACCGCCTGACCCGCATGTCCAGAGCCGTGCATCAGAAAGCCCCCAGACCCGCTGGGTCCCAATCCTGGGGTGAAATCTATAAAAGACGGAAACAGAACCAGGATGGAATGAGGCTGGCAGAGGTCTGCAGATACCTCCAGGCCCAGGGGACAGAGGGCAGCACTGAGCCCTGAAGGAAGAATACTCCCGAGCCAAGACTTGGGTTCTTTTTTCTTTCTAAAGAATTTGTTTATTTATTTGAGTGAAAGAGAGAACACAAGCAGGGAGAGGATGAGAGGGAGAAGCAGACTCCCTGCTGAGTTGTGAGCCCAATGTGGGGCTCGATCCCAAGACCCTGGGATCATGACCTGAGCTAAAGGCAGACACTTCACTGACTGAGCCCCCCAGGCACCCCAAGACCTGGGTTCTTTAAGACTTCAGTGATGTGGAAAAATAAAAGAGGGTGGGGTGGGATCCCTACACAGGTACATACAGACTGCATACGTGTACACAGAGGTACACACATACGTACATATGCACATGTATGTGCATATGAGAGCGCGGGCTTGCTCTCATCACAGCACTGGGACCTCATCTGCATCCAGCTCGAACAAATTACCTTTGGAGAGACATTGTCTAGACACCTTGGGCGGGCCAGATGCAACCAAGGGATGAGTTTCAGAAAATGTCTGTTTGTTTAGATGCACTCACTCCGCAAGGTGGGGGTGAAGTGATGCAGTGTAGGATTTGCTTTAAAACCCTCCACAAGGGGCACCTGGGGGGCTCAGTAAGTCAAGAGTGTGTCTTTGCCTCAGGTCATGGTTTGGGGTCCCGGAATCAAGCCCTGCATCGGGCTCCCTGCTCAGCGGGGAGCCTGCTTCTCCCTCTCCCTCTGTCCCTCCCCCTGCTTGTGCTCTCTTTCTATCTCTCAAATAAATAAATCAATAAACTCTTAAAAAGAAAAAAACTGTCCAGCGAAATTAGATGAGGGCCCAGGTCAAAGAGACAAAGGTGGGTGACGGTCCTCTGCCCCGGCGCCTGGGGATTTCCATCGGGACTCCCACTGAAGGTAATGTAAAGATAATCACCCTATCCTTCCCTGTGTCCCCCTCACTGCCCCCAAGGGGCCCCAGAGACAGGGGGCACAGGAGATTGATGTGTCCTTGCTCATGCCCAGAGCACAGCCAAGCTCAAAATTCCTCGTGCAGCACAGTGAGTATCCAGCTACCTCCTGGGACCTCCTGCCTGCTGGCAGCCTTGCCCGAAGACCCCTATCCCCACCTCTGCCCTACCCACAGCAAGCAGCTTTCACCTGCAGTAGAACAAGAAAGCTTTGTTCCGAGGGAGAAGTAGCAGCTCCCGTGGGGGCTCCATCTGGCCACTGGGGGTCACTGTTTCCCTGTGGGGCGGCGCCCGGCGGTCCCACCTTCTCTGTCCTGTCCCTAGGCCGGCCACTCCCTGGGAGGTGGTGGCCAAGCACAGGCTTTTGGAGCTGGGTGACCTCCAACCCCAGACATACCCGCTCTGAACCTTCCCCTGCTGTGGGTCCACTGAGAAGTCTGGCCTCATACGGTTGACACAGAAAAGACACTTAAACGAAAGCATGAATTAACGAGCCAAATGTCCGCACCTCTCCCAGAATGGGACACAAATGAGGCACAGGAATGTGGGTCTGCTCACGGACCGTTCCATTTCCTCAGTTTTATAAAGCCAGCTGTGCACGCTGGCCAGGGTACCCAGGGCCACCCGGCTCGGTGACTCGCTAGCGCCCCCTCCCGAAACTCAGCTGAGGCTGTGCTCCCAGCTGGGATTCACAACAGAAACAGTGCAACGCACAGGAAGGGAGAAGTGGGGGGACCAGGGGTGAGCTTCCAGGGCCCTTCCCCCTGCAGTCACACAGGCCACCAGCAGGCATGACGATGTGTGAGGTGCTGTCTTCAGGGGAGCCTGTGAGAGACGCAGCACCCAGGGTTTTTATCGGGGGCTAGGCACGGGGCACCCCACCTGCTGACGATTTGGGGGTACCCAGAAGGAAATGGGTGCTTAGCATGAACCAGGTTTCACAGAGGTGTGGGGGCAGCAAGGTCCTCTCATGAACGAGGGTTGCAGGGAACTCTGCCGGGAACTCCTGCCGAGGGCCCCCCAGGAGAGCCCTGGGGGCCTGCCTGTTGACCCTTTTCTGCACAGCGGGTGACAACAGCTCCCAATGCCAGGCAAAGCCGATGAAAAGAAATCTGCTGTAGAAACACCGTGGAAAATACTCTATTGAAGCTGCGGCTAAACCAAACACATCTGCTCCCAGGCCAAGCTGATGAAGGAGGCCATAGCTTGCTGTATGTCAAAGCTCAAATGCTTTGAGGGATGCCTGACTGGCTCCGTCAGTAGAGCATTCGACTCTTGATCTCGGTGTTATGAGTTCGAACCCATGTTGGATGGAGAGGGACTTTTAAAAAATTAAATCTTTTAAAAAAGGAATTGGAACGGAGGGCAACCTCCGAGCGTCTGGGAGCACTTAGAAGAGCAGTGATAACCTGTGGCTCTGGCCTGTTGTGTCCTTCTGTCAGGGACCCAAGAATGGCACTGACTCTGCTCAAACACCAGGCTACACCAAGTGATTGCCGTGACCCGGGCAAACATCTGGCAAAATGGGCACAAGAAAGTGACCTCCTCCTGTTATGAAATGGCCTCTTGTAAATAGAGGGTTTCTAGGCATTTAATTTGTTTTGTTTATTTTGTTCCTTTTCAAAATTATTTACAGTGAGTGCATAAAGACAATTATCTTAAACTCATCTGTAAAAGTATATCTCAGGAACGCATGGGATTCATTTCCCCAGAACAGCAGGGCCCACTGGGTTTGGGGAGCATCCAGTTGAGGGGTTCAGGGCAATCATCTGCAGAGCTGCAGGGGAGGGCGAGGGCCCACACCCCCCACCACAGACAGAGCCCTGAGGCTCTGAGGGAGACAGAGCTCTGAGGGCGTCCGAGCCTGGATCAGGACCAGGGCCCAGGCCCAAGAAGAATCTGTCCATTCAGCTCCTCCCACATCGTCCACACGCAGTCTCCCTCTAGAAAATGACCGAGTTCAGGGGAATGGATGTTCATGAAGTTCTCATTGAGTGTCAGATGTGGAAGGGCTGTGGGAACAGGACAAAAGTTCAGGGCCAGGGGGCCAGTCCTCACAGCTTTGTGGGGTCCATCGGAGCCTCTTCCCATAAGCGCTGGGCTGTGTTTCTACGAAGCAGCCTGGGTCGGGGGTGCCCCAGTCTCTGCCAGCCAGGCCCGGACACAAGAGATATAGCCAAGGATCGCTTCCCCTTCTGTATGTTTGCTGAGCTGAAGTGTCAAACCCTTGGGGTGTGGGAAGGGCAGGAGCCAGGAGAAGCTGTGGAAGAGATTCCTGCCTCGGGGCCAGGCGCCAGGCAGCAGGTCCTGAAGGAAGAGGAGGCCGGCGAGGGCTGTGTGTATGCTCAGCAGACCTGCCTGCGGTTCAGCAGGTGCCCACAAGACCCCCGAGGAACTCCCAGGCCTTCGGAACTCCCCGATGTAATGCGTGTGTGTTCAGCTGGTCCGGGCCGGTCCCACTATGGGGCCTGGGCCAGCGTTCCCTCCCTGGGGCCCGAGTTCGCCACGTCCATGAGGACCAGCTGGACGAACTCTCGGCAGAGGGGATGAGAAGCCAGGCCCCCATTCCTCAGGAGGAGTCTTGAGACCTGGGGACGCCCGAGGGTGGCACCCTCACTTCACCATACATTTAGGATGCCACCTGCCACTTGCAGGAGACCGGCCAGAGGGGGCTGGTGTCCACACTGTGGGAGCTGGGGGGCGGGGCAGGCATGCGCATCTAGGTGCCAGAGTTCCATCAGATTTTCCAGAAAATCTCGTGTGCAGGGTTTCAACAATCCTCCAGCTGGATTTTGGAATTAAGGCTTGTGAGGGACCCATCCAGTTCGGGCTCCAGGATGCCTGGGCCTGCTTGCTCCACGTACGTGAAAGCCGGCCTGAGCCAGCTCTCGCCATTTCTCTGTGGGGATGCAAAACGCCACTCTCCCAGGTTTTGGAGTATGAGGGGGTGGGGCACTTGGGTAATCCTGGCCCAGGTTGCTCCTCTGTTAAAAGCAGTATTTAAATCCAAATGCCAGCGAACAACATCTCTCAGGCGTGAAATATGAAACTCCTTAAATGTTTCTGTTGTTGGTAAATCCAGCCAAGCCGGTCTTGCAGCTGCCCCACAGGGAGGGGCTGGGACGCAGGAGTTTGGGGGGGTTGTGAGGAGGCCCTTGGACGCAGTCTGGCCACAGCCCCCTCATCACAGGCAGGCCCAGGTTCCGGGCTGGGACAGATGCCAGCCCGCATCCTCCCTGCTTTGCCATAACTGTCACATGATGAAAAAACAGCTTCCCGGGGAGCCCCAGATGGGAAGGGGCAGAGCCCTTCCCTCGAGGCCCGAGATGCACTGAGCAGGCACCTTGGGTGGCCCAGGGACGCAGAGTCACTGTCGGTGGAGCTGCTCAGTCTCATCCAGCACACACTCCAAGGTGACCGAGCAGCCATGGGTCCTACGGTGTGGCCAGGGGCCAGCCTCCCCGCTGCCTGCTCAGTGCCCGGCCCACGGGGCTGCGTAGGACAGAAGCAGCGGCAACCAAAGGCCACGGTCAGCACCCGAGTGGTGTGTCAGCTGCCTTGGGATGTGCTCTGAGCTGCTGCTTGCCTGGGGCCAGGCATTTCACATGCAGACCCTTGTATCCCACACACCAGGACTCCCTGAGCCCTCAGGGGCAGCTCAGCAGGCAGCAGGGGCACTGATGATGACAGATGATGTCAGGAACGTTTGCCCATGGCCACTAAGCACTTATCCAGGGACACCATGCTCTTCAGGGACTCCTCAGTGGGATAGGTTCTGCACAACACCCATGGGGCAGAGACCCCACCCTGCTACTTGCTTGTGGCCTGGACACCCTGAGCCGGAGCTGCATGGCACCAGGCAGGCCAAGCAGACTGAGATGGCAGGTTCCTGGCCAATCCCTCCCTCCCCCACTGATCTGGGACGAGGCAGGCTGTCGGTGGAAAGGGGAGTATGAGGCCCTCTCTTGGCCTTTCCACAACAGCCTGGCTCTAGTTGTAGATTTAAAACAGAGCGCCCCTGGATACCCGGCAGGAGCGGGCCGCTGGCAGAGGGGCAATGGACCTGTGCCACCCATAGATGAGCTCATCGTTTGCTGGAGCACCAAGGGGACAGACAGCCCGTACCCTGCCTTCCTGACACTGCACTGGGGTTCAGGAGGTATCAGGCCCATGGGCAAAGCAGTCATTTGTCCTTTTCACATCAGTTATGGAAAACCAGGAGTTAAATTTAAAAAACCAACTGTATCATGGCAGGTGATGGTCGAGGGGCCCACAGCTGAATGGAGAAGGAAGACCCCCTTGAGTCTGCAGGGAGCTGGCCCAGGAGCAAGGCAGAGGACTTCATGCCCCACCCAGATGCACAGGAAGCATGGGACACCCACCCCCGGGGAGCAGGGACTGCCACTGGCCTTGGTATCCAGGCTTAAACCTGACTGGCCCACCTGCCCAGGTGGCCTTTATCTCTGGGACTCCAGAGACAGAGGTCAGGTACCTGCCCCTCCGCTGGCTGTCCTCGAAGGCTTCCTCGGCTCCCAATCGGCTCTTGGCCTGAGGAAACGCCTCTCGGGATTGCAACAGCCTCCTCCCGGGTATGCGAACACAGGGCATCTTCCTGTTTGGGAACAAGGCCCACACCCCTCCCTGGCTTCCCTGGGCGGCACACGCACACCCACCTGCCAGAACTGGACATCCAACCCTAGGCCCCGGCTTCTCCCGCCCTCCCACGTGCCGTGCCGCACATGTGGTGCTGCCTGGAGTGGGTCCTGCCCTGAGGGGCGGGGGGCAGACCATAAACAGTGTGACCCATGTGGCATGTGACATGATGGAAGGGCATCCAAGGAGCTCCGCACAGTTGAGAGGACTTTCTAGACAGGAGACTTGGCCATAGTCCTGAGAGGAGAGCAAGCCAAGCTGAAGAAAGGGACAAGCATTAAAAGCAAAGGGAACAGCACATGCAAAGGCACAGATGCACTTGTTAGCCTGGAATGAAGTGTCCATGTGCCTGAGGGTGGGGCGGTGCAGCCCCCCAGCTGGGAAGGTTGTCACTGAAAGAAGCAGCCCAGGGCCCATGGGGCTTTAGACAAGGAGCCGGGTAGGCAGCTAAGTGAGGGGGCTGGTCCTTGGGGAGAGTTGGACCCTGGTTCCTCACAGGCAGGAAGGGCCCATGGTGATCAGCTCTGGTTGGAGGAAGGGTTCACCAGGGCTGGGCCTGGCTGACTCCACACTGTTACTCCAGAGGCCTGGGGTCACACAGATGTCCCCAGACCATGACCACAGGCCATGGTGGGGCAGGACTCAAGTCCGCCAGCTCCCTTAGGGGAGCTCTGCCCACGTGCCCCACACATGGGTCTCTAGCTGGGGAAATTGCCCCGCTTTGTTCCCTGGCCCCTGCAGATTCATCTGGGTACTTCCTGTACTCCGGGCCCTGGCATGGACCCACTTCTCCATTCTCCAGGCCCAGCTCCGGTGCCTCCCACTCCCCCTTGACCTCCCCCTGGCAGCCCCCTGAGCTTCTCTTTCCTTCCAGGCTCTCAGCAACCTGGAGGCCATGCAGACCTGGGACTCCTCTGGCCCACCCTCCTCCCTCACCTGTTAGGCTTCTGGTTTTCTTCTTGATGACACCGCATCAGTGGGAGCGGCCGGCAGAGTCCTGGTCCTGGTCCAAAGCAAGGGCTCTGGAAGGAGGGAAGGAGGGGAGGGAGGGAGGGAAGGAAGGGAGGGAGGGAGGTTGGAGGAAGGAAGGAAGGAAGGAAGGAAGGAAGGAGAAGGAAATGGAAAGAAAAGGAAGGGAAAGAAGGAGGGAAGCAAGGAAGGGAGGATGGAGAGAAGGAAGGAAGGGAGGGAGAGAGAAAGGGAAGGAGGAGGGAGGGAGGGAAGGAAGAGGGAGGAGGGAAGGAAGGAAGGAAAGAAAGAAAGAAGGAAGGAAGGGGGAGAAGAGGAAGAGGAGGGGAGGAGGAAGGAGAGAGCTCCCACTAGGCCTTGTTATGCTGGGGCAGTTGAGGCTAACGGTCATGGCGTGCATGCCCTTGGCCAGCTAGAACCGCATCTTCCCTGGGGCCGGGGCCGGGCCCTGGGGTTAAGCTGGGCTACCCTCTGCGTAGCCTGTGGGGCCTATTTCCTCTGCCTGTTTCTTCAGCCATCAGATGGACAGAGCACCACCACTTCCGCAAGGCTGTGGAGGTCCCCAGGGGCCCAGACCATGCCCGTCCAGCCTGGCTAAGGCTCTTCAGGTCCCTGCACCCCTAAGCTGCCAGACAAACCCAGACCCAGCAACAAGAGCTGAATGAAGGGATTTTGCTGAGCTGGGGATTGAGCTGTCATGTGGGAAGGTCCCATGCCAGGCCCAGGGGGAGGGTGCGGCCTCCTTGGTGACCATGAAGAATGCTGCAGGAAGCCCTGATCCTCCCCTGGTTACTAAGGCCACGGGGTTGGGGCCCTAAATGCAGGAAGTCCCGTCCCTGCTCCACCAGGCCCCCCAAGAATGTAAGCAGGTGCTGTACAGCGAACAGCCAGTTGGGCGCCTCCTTCTCCTGGCTGCTGGCGACACGGGCTTCTCCTCCTTTCCAGGACATGAGCAGCTTCTCTGTGCCCATGTCCCTGGCTTGGCTGGGTCTGGCCCCTTTTCCGGCTTCGTGACCTGTATTTATTCAACCCACCTGTCAGCTTAGCAAATTGGAGACGATTCCGTAAGCAAGCGTGCCCTTGGTTACGGGATTGAACACCAAACCTCAGGGCCCTTGGGAAAGAAGAGGCACAGGGAATACTTATTTCTTGAAGGATGAGGAAGGAACATGTCCTCAGTGTGTGTGTGTGTGTGTGTGTGTGTGTGCGCGCGCGCGCTTCTATACGCACAGGGCATACGTATTTTCTAAACTGAGCCTTTCCCTTAGCTCAGCAAACTATGGCCCCTGGGCCAAATTGAGCCCACCTTTTGGTCTTATAAATAAAGTTTTATTGGCACTCAGCAACCCCATTGTCGTCACTTTTGCACTACCACAGCAGGACCGAGGAGCTCTGCCAAGCCAGAAATAGCTGCTCACTGGTCCTTTAATAAAACCTTTGGGGTCCCTTGAGCCCGGCAGGATACATTTGGCTGGGGCTGGGCCCTGACAGCTGAGAGGAGCTGGGGAGGGGGCGGGGAGGGCAGAGGGCAATGCGCCAAGCTCTGTTTCTCATTGACTGAACTCCAGAGGCTCCTCCTCCCTAGCAAGGGTTCAACACCCCGCCTGTCAGGCCCTGACATGCGGGAAACACATCGATAGCGGGTCAGGTCACGACAGCAAACAACGAAAGTCCAAAGCTCTAGTGGGAACCCATCGACTGGCCTCGCCTCCAGATACCAGCTCGAGGTGCCCTGGGACATGTTCCGAGCACTGGCCAGGGCCACTGCGGCACTGGGGCCCCAGGCAGCGGGCCGGGTGCGCACCATGGCCTCCCACCAGCTGCTGGTGCCCCCACCGAAGGCCCTCCTCAAGCCCCTGTCCATCCCCAACCGGCTTCTACTGGGGCCCGGCCCTTCGAACTTGGCCCCGCGCGTGCTGGCGGCTGGGGGGCTGCAGATGATCGGACACATGCACAAGGAGATGTTCCAGGTAGGCCGAGCAGGGGGCAGCGGCCAGTCCCCAAGCCTACTCTCCAGCTGGGCGAGGGAGGGGAGCAGGGCCTGACCCATGTGCCCTCTGTCCCCAGATAATGGATGAGATCAAGCAGGGCATCCAGTACGTGTTCCAGACCAAGAACCCCCTAACGCTGGCTGTCAGCGGCTCAGGGCACTGTGCCCTGGAGGCTGCCCTCTTCAACCTCCTGGAGCCGGGGGACTCCTTCCTGGTCGGGGCCAACGGCATCTGGGGGCAGCGGGCTGCGGACATCGGGGAGCGCATTGGTAACATGTGGGGCACAGGGTGCGGTGTGGGCCCTTGCCTCCCCCTTCCCCACGACCTCCAGCCTGCCTCCCAGGTGAAGCTGGCAGACCCAGCCCACCCACCCCACTGAGCCATCATGGCCCCTCCCCAGGCGTGCCCATCCCCCTCGTGCCTCCACCTCCCAGCGGGCCAGCAGCTGCCTTCTCCTAGCGGGCATTGGAGTGCTTGAGAGACTCCCACCTCCCAGGATCCCAGAGCTTGAGGACAGCGGTTTCCGGAGCCCGCGGGGAGACAGCGCTAGGGGAAGCTACGGATTTCAGTACAAATCTGAGAGCCCCTGCAGCCCTACCGGGCTCCCAGGCATTATCTCCACCCTGTGACAGGACAAGGTGCCAGAGGTTGAAACCCCCTCCCAGTACCAATATCTCGGAAACAACCCTGTTTCTGGAGCAGCACGGACAAGGTTTTCATCTCCAGAGTACAATGTTCTGGAGAGACAAGAATCAAAAGCAGGAGTGTGCCATGGGTTTAATGATTGACCTCGGTGTTTGGAAGCATCTCGCAGCTCCTGCATGGTCAGCTCCACACATGGCTGCACCACACATGGCTGGTCCTCATTAATGGACAACCCCCAAGGCCCACCTTTCACCTGGTCCCCTGAGTGCACACACTGACTTTCAGAGGGAGGTGTCAAGGGGCAGAGGCCAGGCCCTGGTGGGCTCAGCACCGCGCTCCAGAGGCTCTGCCCACAGCCCGCACCTCGGCCTTGGGATCCCCCATGGGGTTGGGGGTCCTGGGACCTCCTCCTGCCCACTTATGGCTCTCTGGGGGTTGGCTATGTGGGGGGGCACTGTGGGGGTTGCAAGGGTCCGAGAGAGGGAGCAGGGGCCTGCCTTTCCAGAGCCCACACTCACCCATTCCTCCTCCATTCGGTTCCCAAATGTTGCTGGGAAGGCACGGGGTCCCCGGGCCTGTGCAAATGCCTGCTTGCTTCCTGGGTGAGAAGCCTGGCTGGGCTCGGGGAGGCTCACCCCAGGAAGAGGCAGTGCAGCTGGCCCCATACACTCACACCCATCTTCTACTTCTCTCTGGCTTCTTCTTTGGGCTGGGGTGGGTGGGTTCCTGCACTCACAGGGCCTGCTGGCTCAGCACAGACCCTGTCTCCAATACCCTCCAATGCCCTCCCCCAGGAGCCCGAGTGCACCCAATGATCAAGGACCCTGGAGGCCACTACACGCTGCAGGAGCTGGAAGAGGTAGGGCCCGATGGAGGAAAGGGGCCAGCCCACAGAAGGGGCTCAGGGCTAGGACACCAGGTCTGGTGGCAGACCCTCAGCTCTTCCCAGCACCGGGGGACCAGGACAGGAGGAGCACTCCAGTACCTGGGAGCCGGTGGAAAGGGATAGGGATGGTTCTGCCTGGCAGGGAAACTGAGTCAGGATCCTGGTCCTGTGGGCTGAAGGCAGGATATGGGGGCAGGACATGCCCTGATGCTCAGGACATCCCTTCAGGAAAGGTCTATCCCAACCAGCTAAGACCCTGGGGACTCAGCGGACCTCCCAGCAGCCTCAACAGGACGAGGTGGGAGACTGGTGCCATTCTTCCTTGGTCTCTGGAAGAAAGTCCTTGTCTTCCTGGACAAGCCCACCTCCCAGAGCCCAGACTCTGGCTCAGCGCAGGGAGATGCCACAGATAGGGGACGAGGCTTGCTGGCGATGCCCAGATCTCTACCGTCCACAGGGAGGAAAGGAGAGTGTAGGGGGTGGATTCTGACATGCCGTCCCCAGCAAAAATCTTTCTGGGCCCAGAGGGAGTCCAAGCCTGCTGTCTCTGTCCATGACAGACACCTCTGTCCCTCGCAGGGCCTGGTCCGGCACAAGCCAGTGCTGCTGTTTCTGACCCAGGGGGAGTCATCCAGCGGCGTGCTGCAGCCCCTCGACGGTTATGGGGAGCTCTGCCACAGGTGAGCCTGTCCACAGCGCTGGGGGCAGAGCCAAGCACATGGGAGTCCGCTAGGGCTGGGACTGCAGGCAGGTCCCTCCAGTCTGGGAGGCAGCAGACAAGACCCAGATCCCATTCTGATCTTCTACACCCTCTCCAGCCTCTGTCACAGGGCATAAGGCCCCTCGGAGGTCCTCTGCCCACCAGAGAGGAGGACCCAGGTGCTCCAGGCCAGGTGTGCCCTCTGCCAGCCAGTCCCCGTGGCTGGGAAGGGCTTGAGGCTGCCTCTGCTCCCTGGGTCCCAGGAGCTGCTGGGCCTGCCCCAACCTTGTCCTGAGATCTGAGGGCCCCAGAGCGGCCTCCTACCTCCACTACCCTCCTGCAGCCTCCCCACCCCTGCTTGGGATGGGCAGGACCTAGGGTGTCGTCAGGTCCGGCAGGCCCGTTCCAGAGAGTTGACCACAGGGTGCAAGAAGAGAAGCTCTACTCAGCCAGACAGGATTGCCCTGGCAGAGCTGTGTGCACCCTGGGGGAGAGAGGGCTACCTGGCACCACCCCAGCCAGGACAGCCTATACCCTGGGGTCTTGTCTAGTAAACCAAGCTTGGGCTATCACCCCCCAGGACATCCACCTGTCCCCTCTGCGCCCAACGTGGGGCTTAAACTCATGACCCCAAGGTCAAGAGTTGCACGCTCCACCAACTGAGCTGGCCAGGCGGCCTTATGCCATTTTTTTTTTTTTTTAATTCCTGAGAAAACATGGAAATGGAGGAGAGTCAAAGCTTTCAGCTGTTTCTGAACCCTGTCCTCCCTGGGTGCCCTTCCCTGGCAGAAGGAAAGCCCAGCCTCGTGTATTCCGTCCCCCGTCCCCACTCAGAGCCCCAGTGGTCCGGCAGGACCACAGTTCAGTGGGGTGGCCCTCAAACACACCTGAGTGGGGGGCCCTATGTGCAGGCCAGCTGGGCCCGCCACACTCCCCGGAGTCCCCTCATGGACACCTGCTCCGCCCCTCTGCTCACCCTGGTTCCCACACTGGGGGTCCTGGGGGTCTGGCAATCCAGGAGGGTGTACCCTGGAGGAGGCCAAAGGCTGCTGAGCTTTCTTGCTGGCCTTCTGGGGGTCCTCGGGTCCCTCCCAAAACCCCAGAGAGTCCAAAATGTCCCGGGCTTCACTCTGCTGCCTTGCACGCCCAGGTACAACTGCCTGCTCCTGGTCGATTCAGTGGCATCCCTGGGTGGGGCCCCCATCTACATGGACCAGCAAGGTAAGCCACGTACCTGTACCACTGCTGCTGGGGTCCCGGAGCCTGCAGGCCCCTCTGTGCCCACAAGCTTGTCGTCAGCCCACACTGTGGGTTAGGGCCCCAGGGAAACTTCATCTTCTCCCCCTCCACCAGCTAATCAACACCCCATTGTTTCCGCTGGGCTGTCAGGCCCCGATGTGGGGAGCAAGTGGGAGGGAGAAGCCCCTCCAGCATCTGGAGAGGTGCTCAGAGCCCCTCAAGTGTGTGTGGGAGAAGTGCCAGAGCGCCTGTCAGCCAGGCTGGGCCTCAGTTTCCCCATCGGCCGGCACCCCACCGGTGCGTCATGTGCAGCTAGCACTGTTTGCAGAGAAGCCTTCTAGGCCCAGCATTTCCCCCCAGAGGAAAGTCCTGATCCACATGGGTGGTGCCTGTCTTCGGCCACCCACCCAGCTTGGTCAGCCACAATTCTCCCAGAACCATCTCCATCAGGGAGCTCCAGGCAGGCAAGGGCGAGATTTCTGGGCTGACCCTCAGATCGCTGCTCTGCAAGGAGGGGCTCAGGAAGGGGGCCCTGGGGATGCAGTGCAGGTGGCAGGGCTGTCTGGGATGCCCACACTGTGCCCTCCAGGCCGGCCAGCCCACCGTAGGAGAGAGGATGCTCCAGCCCAGGTCCCCAGAGAAGCCGGGGTGAACCTAGGACACCCTCCGTACTTCTGCCCTAACCCTCCAGCCCATCCTCAGCAGAGGCTGCGGACCTCAGTTTCAGGCAGGCAAGCTTTAGTCATGTCGTTTGGCATGTCTGTCCTCTGATTCCCTGAACGTATCACAGCTCCCCCTCTCCAGGTGGCAGACCTTTGGGTTCTTTCCAGCTTTGTACTTTCAGGAGTAAACCATGGACAGTGCTGGCTGTCCATGTGAGCCAATAGCCCACATCAGTCCTCAGGTGTCCCTGCCAGGCCACGCGATGCTCAGACTCACAGCCTCTCACATCAAATTCGGTTTTCGCAGAAGTCAGAAGGCTCTTACTTTGAGATGGAGCAAGAAAACCTGTTTCCCCATCCCCTTGGCCACCCCCACATGCCCACTCACCCCTGACGCCACCTGCGTGGGCTTCTCCTCTACCCAGTCCACTGTAAACAGGTGGCCTAAAATTTAACTCCATCTCCCTGGACACAGCGTCGGGTCGCAGAGGTCAAGGGCTGAGTCCGACAAGACCGTCCACCTTGCTTCAGACGGCACCTGCAATGAGCCCGCCCTGGGTGGAGCTCGGCCCCCCAGGAGCACGCGCCCCTCCTCTCCACAGGCATTGACGTCCTGTACTCAGGCTCCCAGAAGGTCCTGAACTCGCCTCCAGGGACTTCGCTCCTCTCCTTCAGTGAAAAGGCCAAGTGAGTGACCCCGGGACCTCCCACCTGGGGCTGGATGGACAGTGAAGCCATTGGCCCCTGAGGAGGAAAGATCAGAACAAGGGAGGGAGGGGTTCTTTGGGCCATGCTCAGACACACCTCTGCTCACTGCCCAGCTGGGACAGGTGCACGCCCTGGACAGGTGCAATGAAGCTCTGAGCTCATAGGGCAGTGGGTAGCCGGGGCACAGTGAGGATCACAAGTATGAGCCTCGTAGCCTCAGAAGATTCTCATCATGGTGTGTGAGGATGCAGGGTCTGGCGTTCTAGAAGCTCCCCAGTTTTAAGTCAAGGACTGGGAGCTCTGTGGCCATGCCCTGTGCCCCCCACCCCCAGCTCAGCATCCAGGAGCTGATGCTTCATGGGGTGGGCATGGACCCGCTTTGTCCGACAGCCCCAGTGTCTCCCACGTCCCCAGTGTCCAGACCCTGAGCCAGGTCGGTCAGGGACAGGGGATTGGCCCCAGAAGATGATTACCGTAGGCAGCCCTCGGCCATTTACCAGCTCAGAGACTATCTCAGATGTGGTCAGGGGTTGCACATGGGTGTGGGAAGACTGAGCTGCCTGTGGGAGGGCCACGGAGGTGGCTGGGTCCAAGAGCAGGGCTCAGAGCTCAGCTAGAGGCCCATCTGTTCACACCGATTTGGACAATTGATATATTTAAGGCTTTGAGGCCTGCTGCATTACCAGGGGGCCTGAGAGCTGAAGTCCCCAGCTGTGCCTGTCCCAGGAAGGTGCGGGGTCTGGGGAGGCACAGAGTCCCCCTGGGCCAGAGCACAGCCACAGGGGTCCTGGGGAGCCCTGCACCTCTGTCTCACTTCTGCAAAATAGGAGAGTCTGACAGGACTGCTCCCAGCGCTCCATCCAGACAGGCATGCACTCAGGCTGGTCCTTCCTTCCCAGAAATAAGATCTACAGTCGGAAGACGAAGCCTGTCTCCTTCTACCTGGACATGAAGTGGCTTGCCAACATCTGGGGCTGCGATGACCAACCCAGGATGTGAGGACCGCGGCAGGGCGCACGTCTGGTGGCCCCTCACCACCCAGCCTCTCACCAGTTGTTCACACCGGCCTCTAAGCCCAGACCCCAGCTGGAGCCCCAGAATTCACCAGGGTCAGGCCAGCGATGCCCCGGGCCTGGGGGCTCAGGTCCAGCAGCACGACCCCCATCACCTTCCACCGGGCCCTCTCCTCTCAGTCCCTGTGCACCTCTGGGCCCTTTGGACCTGGCACAGCCACATCTTCCCATTCCTTGGTCTCAGTTTACCCACCTCTCAAAAGGAGGAGCTGACCTGAGGGCTCCTTGAGAAGCGACTTTGGCTACAACCCAAGATCCCTTATGACACACGTGGGGCTGAGGGGCACCAGGAACTGTGCCCTACTCTGGGGCCACTGGGGCTAAGAAAGGCCAGGTGGAGGGAGCCAGTCCTAGGCGATCTGGCCAGTGTCCTTGCTCTGAGCCTTGCTCTTCCCAGACCCAGCTGTTTCTCTAGCTCGGAGTCTGTCATGCCCCAAACTGGGCAGCAGCCCCCTGGGAAGCGGGCTGGGCCCATTGTCAGAGAGCCTGACTTGTCCCTCGCCCAGTGACGCTGGACCAAGCACCATCCTGTCTTCCAGATACCATCATACCACCCCAGTCATCAGCCTGTTCAGCCTGAGAGAGAGCCTGGCCCTCATCGCGGAACAGGTGAGGGGGGCACGGGGCAGAGAGCAGTGTGGAGCAGGGGCCGGGGCGGGACCTTGGGGCAGCAGCTTCCAGGAGCCCCTGTGATGAGGCTGGCTGCCCCAGGGAGGCCACTTCTCTGGACCCCCAAGCCCTTCTGTGGAAACAGATGGGAGGGCTTCCTGCAGAGAAGCAAGGGTTGAGTGTATGGTGAAGCAGAGAGAAGAGCTTCACAGGACAGTGGCCTTGAGCTGGACAGGTCGGGCTCCAAGAAGGAGCACTGGGAGAGGGGCGGGAGGGCTGGCTGCGAGCAGAGGGGGCTGAGGAGGACAGAGCCCTGGGGTCAGACGCAGTGACGGGGCAGGTGGGGACCATCGTTTGCCCCCTGGGTTGTTTAGTGAGGTGCTCCATGAGGGCCCAGCTGAGCGTGAGGGCCTGGAGTTGGCTGGTGGTCCTGAGTGTCAGAGGGACTGACTCCAGCAGGCTCGGCGCTGTCCTAGAGCCACTGCCAGCTCCCGGGGTGGGGCAGGGGCTGAGCAGGGACAGGCATGTGTGACCGGGGGTGGGGGGGTGGGGGTAGGTGGTGACTTTGTCCAGTGCCACGACCACACTCTCATGGCCCCAGGCATATTGGCTCTGCAGGACACAGGACAGAAGACACTGCCCCCAGCACAAAGGCCTTTCTCATCCAATATCTCCCAGGGGCCATGGCCTGCCACCAGCCCAGGAGTGGGAATGAGCACTGGAGCTGTGGCAGGCCTCATGCCGAGGTCTGCCCTTCTGGGTCTGCTCACAGAGCTGCACCCTGGAGCTGGGCGGGGAGAAGCTGAGGTGTTCTGGAAGCTGGGTCGTCCCTGCACCCAGGCTAGCCAAGGGCTCGGGGGTGCATGGATTAGGTGCACCTAATGGATTAGGTGCACCTGATGGATTAGGGATTGTGGGGGTCCATGTGCTGGGAAGACAGGATACAGTGGGGAGCTTGGAAGCCCCTTCCTGCCCCATGGCCACTTCCACACCCACAGCAAGGGGCTCCCACCTCACATTGTCCAGGAGCTGCAAGGTCCATCCACTGGCCAGGCCCCTCCCAAGTCCCCCAGACCCAGACTATGTCCACCCCTGAGGTGGCTCCAGGTCTGGTCACTGGGGCAGAACCAGGCCACCAGACTGGGGACTCAGGGGGTCTCAATGGGGATCGGAGTCCAGGCCAAGCGAGGGGCCCAGGAGCCCCCTATGGTCTGAAGCTGCCCTCCCACCCCCCAGTCATGGATGAGAACCAGTTTCTTCCACTCTTACCACCGAGGGAGGTGTCCCCCCCACCCTCCCCGGCCCTGCCCACTGGGTACCCTCTGCCCTCCCAGGGCCTGGAGAGCAGCTGGCGGCAGCACCGGGAGGTCACTGCATACCTACACGAGCGCCTGCAGGGACTGGGTCTGCAGCTCTTCGTGAAGGATCCAGTAAGGAGGGAGGAGGGCAGAGGGCAGAGGGCAGAGGGCAGGGGGGCGTGGGGGGGAGGGGAGAGCTTCTGCCCAGTCCCTGCTGAATGGACACAGTGTCATGTGGTCACCCAGGCAGTCATTGTCACAGCCACAGCTCTCTGACCTCTGGATTTTAGAACACTTTGATGCACCCACTCTCCCTGAGAGCCTCCCCACTTGAAGAAGTTGTGGGTGATCTCTGAGCCAGAACACGCCCGTTGGCCTCCAGAGCCCTGGCAGTCCCCAGGCGGGGGGTGGGGTGGGTAGGGTCACCAGCCAGTCATCCCAGGCTTCTTAGGAAACTGAAGCTCCTTAGCCCCAGGGAGGTCGTGACCTGTCGGAGGGAACAGACACTCGGACACACCCAGCGTGCTTGGGCTGCTGGGGAGGTGGTGACCTCACTGTCCTCGGGCCCCTGCTCCCCCACTCCCTGCCCATCCCCATCTCTGCCTGGCCCCTCCAGACCCTGAGACCGGGGCTGGCTGGGCCAGATCCACTGGTGCTAGCCACACGCCGTGGGGAAGGTGGCTGAGTCAGGCATATCCTGCAGGCCATCCGGCTGCCCACTGTCACCACGGTGGCTGCACCCGCTGGCTATAATTGGAGAGACATCGTCAACTATGTCATGGACCATTTTGACATCGAGATCACGGGCGGCCTTGGGCCCTCACTGGGGAAGGTAAGGCGACAGCGGCTGCTTGCCACCTGCCACAGAAGCTGCCTTCCCCACCTCCCACATGGAGCACAGTGCACACCAGGCCCCAGCTGAGGGGTCCCTAGGGGGAATCCGGGCAGAGGGACAGCTCCTGCCCCCTTTCACCCCAGCTCAGTGATGTCGTGGGGTGCAGCAATCCCACCCAGAATGGCCTTCCTCTGCTGCGGGTGGACCGACCAGGCTAGAGGCCCTGGGCCTGGGTCCGGCTGTGCCCTCCAAGCAGGCAATCCTGAGTGCTCATTAACTGACCACCATCCTGGCCGCTCCTCCTGAGCTCTGCATGGCCAGAGGGCCAGGGGCTCCTTGTGTGACTGGGACAGGGGCGTCCCCACTGGAGGACCTGGTTCAGGGCCTGCCTGACATCTGCACATCCCGCTCCCCCAACAGGTGCTTCGCATCGGCCTGCTGGGCTGCAATGCCACCCGGGAGAATGTGGACCGTGTCATCCACGCCCTGCAGGAGGCCCTGAAGCACTGCCCCCGGAGCAAGATGTGACCTGGAGGCCTGTGGCCCATCCTCCCAGAGGGGTGGGGATGGGAGACCCAGAGCACACAGACATCGCCACATGGCCAGGCCACAGAGGCGAGGCACACCAGAGCCCCAGATGTCCTTCTCCTCTCCAAGGGGCACCTCCCGGAAGGGGACTATGTGGGCTCAGGTCCCACAGTACCTCCCATGAGAGACACAGCCCCCAGGTCCCTGGCCTACCCAGAATATTCAATAAAGAATCACTAGGCACGGTCCTTACTGCATGGAGGGTGGGTGGCAGAGATATCTGGCAGGGAGTCACCATGGCCGCAAAAGGCTTCTTGGCTCGGGGATTGCTGGGGGACAGAGCCTTGCCTGGCCCCACCCCCGGGGCTGGAAGACAGATTGGGGACCTGTCACTGTACACCGTAGCCCCAGATCTCACACCTGCAAAGGACAACTTCACATACGCCTCCCGGGCTGACTCGTGACTCGAGTCACACATGTTATGGCACCAGCACACCCCAGGCACAGGGCCAGGACAAAAGCCGGGAGGGCTAAAGGTCATGACACATGTGTGTAGGTTGGCAGGTGCCAGAAGTCTGGGGGCCTCAGCTGGACAGCCAAGGTGGCCCCCGGCCCAGCACCTCACCCCCTCAGCTTGGCCCCCTCTGGTCCTCTGTCCCTTAACTGCCCCCTCACTTGGGGTTTCTGCCTGTGCCCGGCTCCCTTCCTCCCCCTTTCTAGGAATCTCAGAATACACCTTGGCCCAGTCACAGCCACAGCCATACTCCAACTCCTCACCGTCCTAAGATCCCCAGGTGGGGGGCCGGGCAGGGCCTCTCCCAGGTTGAGGCAGACATCCAGAGCCTAGTGGGCCCCGTGTCTTTGTGCAGGACCTGGGTTGGTCTGGCTCGGCCCCCATCACTCACACAGGTGCAGGCCGGGCACAGTTGTGTGCGCCGAGGAGACCCTTGAGCCAATGGATGCAACTCACCCCGTGTGCTCAGAGGTGCAGGAGCAGAGAGGGCCTGAGGGTCTGAAACCCCCAAGTCGAAGACTGGGTGGAGGGCGGCTCTTCCAGAGAGAACCAGACGGGGCCCTGTGGGCCACCTTCGTGCTGACAGCAGCCCTGTCCGGGTTGGCTCTTCCTGAGCAGACATGGGGAGGAGAATCCAGCGCAGGTCCCCCGTGTCCCCACCAGGCAGCGTCCCCTACCCCCATCTGACTAGGCCAGTCCTACAGGTGTTTGCGTGTCATATCCACGGAGTCACTCAGCACATTCTCTTGTGTGTCTGCTGCTTCTGTGTGGCACTGACAGTCACACTTGCTGCTGCGGGACGCAGGGACACGTTTTGTCTCCCTTCCGGGGCTGTTCCATGGTCCTGGCATCTGTTTGTCACCTGCTTTAATGGACCTACGTGTGCACCGCCTGGAGCGTCTTGGGGTCGCACAGGAGGTCCGGCTCTAGCGCTAGAAGATGCCACGACGTTCCCTGGGGCTTGTGACCCTTGCCATCCCCACCGGCCATGCCCACGAGTCCCAGCTGCTCCGTCCTCGCCGACACCTGGGGTGTCTTCTTTTCTAGCGGGGGTGAGATTGTGTCTGATCTGGTATTAACTTGCATTCCTCTGATGCCTCATGACATGGACCATCTTTACGGGTGGGGACTGGCCATCTGTAGGTCTTTTCTGACTTGTCGGCCTAAGTATTTTGCTCCTTTTACTTGATTTTCTTCTTTTCATTGTAAATGTATGGCCATGATTTTCTAAGTCCTGGCACTGTGCATGATGCGTATTTTCCCCTATTCCCCGGCTTACCTAGCCATTTTCTCTCCTTTTTTTTTTTTTTTAAAGATTTTATTTATTTATTTGACAGACAGATCACAAGTAGGCAGAAAGGCAGGCAGGAAGAGAGAGGAGGAAGCAGGCTCTCCAGGGAGCAGAGAACCTGATGCGGAGCTCGATCCCAGGACCCTGGGATCATGACCTGAGCCGAAGGCAGAGGCTTTAACCCACTGAGCCACCCAGGCACCCCGTCGTTTTCTTAATCATGTCTTCCAAAGAGCAGGTCTTTTCCCTCCGTGAGTTCCCGGTTACGTGTCTTCTCTCATGGTCTGTGCCATTGGTAAACTGTCAGGACACTTTTGATGATGTAGAGCTTCCAAAGATCTCTGCTGTTTTCTTCTGGAAACTTTATGGTGTCAGCTTTTGTGTTGAGGTTCAGGACACACTTTATATTAATTTTGCGCATGGGGTGGAAAGGGGGCAGTTTCACTTTTATCCACCCCGACAGCCCGTGTTCTGGCAACGTTTCTTTTCTTTTTTTTAAGATTTTATTTATTTATTTGACAGAGAGAGATCACAAGTAGGCAGAGAGGCAGGCAGAGAGAGAGAGGAGGAAGCAGGCTCCCCGCGGAGCAGAGAACCCAATGCGGGACTCGATCCCAGGACCCTGAGATCATGACCCGAGCCGAAGGCAGCGGCTTAACCCACTGAGCCACCCAGGCGCCCCCCTGGCAACGTTTCTTAAACAGGCTTTCCTGAGCCCACCTGATGGACGTGGCCCCCTCGTCCTTTGATCATCCTTACAGATGCGCTCTGGCCTCTCCTCCCTGGGGCGCCGCCTCCATCCAGGCCCAGACAGCCGCCCACACTGCAACTTCACGGAGTCTTGAAAGCAAGTTGTGCCGGCCTTCTGATTCTGCTCTCCCTTTCCAAGATTGCTTTTTTTATCCTAGATGCCTTGAATTTCCACGTAAATTTAGAATCATCTTGTCTCTCTCTTCAGAACAGCTTGTCGGAATTTTGATAAGAATTGAAATAAATCTATGAATCAAGTTAAGGACAACGGACATCATCAAAATATAAATTCCTATTCATGAACATTAATTTGGGTCTTTTAAATTATACTCAGCGATGTTTTCGTGCACAGGACTTACATACCCTGCGTTACATGTATTCCTGGGTGTTGAACAATTCTGACCCTATCGTAAATGGTATTTTTAAAATTTTCTTTCCAGTTGTTTATTCTTAATGTATGCAAGGACAATTAACTTTTCTCTCTGTTCACCTGTCTTCTAACCTGGCCAAATTCACAAAGTCTAGCAGTTTCTTTGTGGATTCCTTGGGGTTTTCTATGTAGACAAGCAATTTGTCTGTGAATATGAGTCTCACTCCTTTTCCAATCTTCATGCCTTTTATTATTATTATAATCCTGTCTCGCTGCACAGGCAAGCCTCTCTGTAACCCTGGCTCGTGAAGGGCAGCTCAGGTCCCATAGCCACCAAAGGTCCCGTGGCCAGAGGCTCCTTCCCCACCGTGGCCCACTACAGCCACTGCGTTCTGATGAGCTGTCCCCTGCTGCAGGTTTGCACGTCGGGGTTTCAGAGACACTATGTGCTGTCCCACCCCCCCAGGGGCACCCTCAGAGCCATGCTTGTGCTGGAGCACGAGCCCATCCCCACTCTAGCCCTACTCAGAACCAACAGCCTCAAGTCACCCGCTGTGCAGACATTCCCAGTGAGGTGCGTGCGTGCGACCTACAAAGGCCAGTGGGGGCGGCTTGACCCTGCCCTCACTCATCACAGGAGGGGAGCTCGGCCTAAAAACCCCTGCTATTCCTCCGAAGCAATGTCTTGGCATGCCCAGACCACGGAGCCTCTTCGACCTTTAGCTCTGACACAACCCTGAGACGGTAACATTTGTCTCCCAGCCTTTGGAGTAAAAGTGTCCTACAAGGCATCAGAAGCTCTTGCCAGTCAGTGCTCCCCGGAGGCCTTATCAGTATGATGTCATCGATGTCGCAAGCCAGCAGGATACTCTACAGGACCCGTCTGGGTGATGAAGGCCCACGAGGCCTGCATCGTGACACAGAGCAGGCAAGCCTACCTCAGCCTGGGGCAAGACCAGGATTTCACACTCTTGC
Organism: Neogale vison; assembly: GCF_020171115.1. Taxonomy (NCBI): domain Eukaryota; kingdom Metazoa; phylum Chordata; class Mammalia; order Carnivora; family Mustelidae; genus Neogale; species Neogale vison. The sequence continues at coordinate 46,945,472 of NC_058093.1, forward strand.
CTCTTCCAGGTGAACACAAACCATCTCTAACTCCCTCCTGACAAGACTTGGAGGGCACATGTTCTGCAGCTCGGCCACCAGGAGCCTGTGCCGACCCCTTCCGCGTAGTCCAGACCACCCACCAGAGCACCTTGGCTACAGGCCACGTGTTGTTCGCCACATTTCGAATGTATTTCATTTTTTAAAGACTATTTTTATAGGAGATTTAGATATATAGCAATATTGAGAGGAAGGCATGGAGATATCCCATAAATGCCCTCCTCCTATCACCAACGCCCCTCAGCGGACAGTGCATGTGTTGTAACTGAGGAAACCGCATGGACACGTCACCATCACCCCAAATCCATCATTCACTTTACGGCTCACTCTCAGTGTCGTGCCCTCTGCAGGTGTGGACACATGTGTAACGACACATATCCATCTGCATTGTTTCATACCGAGTATTTTCCCTGCCCTAAAAATCCTCCATTCTTCACCTGTTTGTCCCTCCCTCCCTCTCTCCTCGCCCCTGGAACCACTGATCTTACTGTCTCTGTAATATTGTCTTTCCCAGAATGCAGAATGTCGCCATCTCAGATTGGCTTCTTCACTTGGTCATAAGCGTTTAAGTTCCTCTACGTCTTTCCGTAGGTTGACAGCACATTTCTCTCTAGCACTGAGGCGATATCCCGGTGTCTGGTGGACCACCAGTCCGTTTATCCATTCACCCACTGAAGGACATCTTAGCTGCTTCCAAGTTTGGGTGATTACTTGTTAATGTAGCTGCTGTAAACATTCATTGCAGGTTTTGAGCAAACATGAGTTTTCAGCTCTTTTGGGTAAATACCAAGGAACGCAATTGCTGGATCGCGTGGTAATAGTGTGTTTAGTTTTGTAAGGAACCATCAAACTCTCTTCCAAGTGGCTGCCATTTTGTGTTCCCCTGAGCAACAGACACAAGTTCCTACTGTTCCGCATCCTTGCCGGCGTTTGATGTCAGCAGTGTTCCAGACTTCAACCATTCTCATCGGCGTGGAGAGGTTTCCCGTTGTCGTTTTCGTTTGCATGTCCCTGATGACATGTGATGTGGGCACTCATTTCATGTACTTCTTCACCATCTGTGTGTCTTCCTGGGCAAGGTGTGTGCTCAAGTCTTTGGCCCATTTTTCAATCAGGTTGTTTGCTTTCTTGCTGTGTTTTAAGATTTTTTTAAAAAAATACATATTCTGGATAATAATCATTTGTCAGACATGCCTTTTGCAAACATTTTCTCCCACTCTGTGGCTTGTCTTACTCTCTTGACATCATCTTTTGCAGAGCAGGAGATTTTCATTTCAATGAAGTTCAGCTAACCGATTATTTCTCTCATGGATTGTGCCTTTGGTGTTGTAGCTAAAACATCATCACCACACCCAAGGTCATCTAGAGGTTCTCCTATGTTATCTTCCAGGAGTTTTATAGGTTTTTGCTTTCCATTTGTGTCTCTGATATACTTTCAGTTAATCTTTGGAAAGGGCATAAGTCTGTGTCTAGGTTCATCATTTTGAATGTGCATGTCCGGTTGTCACAGGGACTTTTTGCTGCACTATATTGCCCTCACTCCTTTGTCAAAGATCAGTTCATTATATTTGTATGGGTCTATGTCTGGTCTCTATATTCCATTCCACTGACCCATCTGTCTGTTCTTTCTGCCAATATGACACTGTCGTGATGCCTGTAGCCTTGAAAGGAAGTCTTTCAGGAAGTCTTGAAAACAGTACCATCAGTCCTCCAACTCCGTTTTCCTCCTTCAGTATCGTATTGGCTATTCTGAGGGGGTCTTTGGTCTCTCTCTATACCTTTAGAATCAGTTTGTCAACAGCCACTAAATAGCTAGCCGGGGGGCGCCTGGGTGGCTCAGTGGGTTAAGCCGCTGCCTTCGGCTCAGGTCATGATCTCAGGGTCCTGGGATCGAGTCCCGCATCGGGCTCTCTGCTCAGCAGGGAGCCTGCTTCCTCCTCTCTCTCTCTGCCTACTTGTGATCTCTCTCTGTCAAATAAATAAATAAATTCTTTAAAAAAAAAATAAATAGCTAGCCGGGATTGGGATTGCATGGAATGTATAGGGCAAGTTGGGGAGAACTGACATCTTCGTCTTTGGAGTAAAAGTGTTTTGAAGTCTTTCCCTTGGCCTTTCCTACCACTAACAGACATCCTGATACATACTCAGATACTGAGGAAATGATCATAGGGTGGGCCTTTGTACCCACTGTCAATCAGATTGGACCAAGGTTCTGTGCTCTGCAAGCCCCCTCTCTAATAGCATTTTGTGTCCCCCTGTATGAATGTCAGCTCAGGTCCTGAATCCCATGGCCTTCAAAGGACCTGGCATTTCCTGTCTTCCATGTGTGGCTCTTCTGGCCCATGGCCATTGAAGCTTTGGAGGAAGCTGGGGAAGATGCTGCTCCATGCACTTGCCATGGGAGCAAGCTCAGCAGCTTGTCTCTGGGAGACAGCTCAGCAACTGAGGAATGAATATAACTGAGAGGCAAAGAGGGTAGAAAGTAGAAAACATAAGTTCTCACGTGAGAGCTCAGTGGGGAAGGGGCTGCACACTGGCTGTTACGGGCTGATGAGAGAATGTGGCGTGGGGAAATGGAGCACTGAGGACAGATGGAGGGGATGGTGTCAGATGCCCAGAGATACCACCTTACACAGGAGAGGGGGACCACCCCCATGATGAGACTGGCACAGGTAGGCAGTGGGACCTGCAGGTGTCCCCTGTCGGCTTCAGTTCCTTCGATGAATTAAAAGGTGGGGACATTTGGAGAAGAGGGTGATCATTTACAGGAAAGGGACAAAGTTGGAAACTGTCTGCCCACTAGCTTCTTTTACTTCTATGTCTCCCGGGGAAATATTCTCCATGCAGATGTACAGAAAGTGGTAGGTGCCATCCCCACTGTATCCAGTGCGTTCCTTTATTCAAGGTCAGATATACAGTATTTTGTGGCCACAAAGCAGCATGCGACATAGGTGGGCACAAGCCGTTGAACTCCAGGTCTCATGCAGACGCCCGGTTCTGAGAGTCTGATAACATCACACAGAATGGATCAATACCCATCTGGTGAAGCACAAGGCGCCTTCATCCCGGGCCCTGGGGGGTCAGGCTGCTGCTCCTGGGGACCTGCATGCTCAGACCCCCGCCAGGCCATCCCCGGACAGGTGGTCCCTATGGACATCTCTAATACCCACCACCTGCCTCCAGGTGAAGCCCATTCTCCTCTGCAAATGGCCTGGGATCCTCCGTGGGGCCGTGGGGCCAGGCCGTGGGCAGTAAAGACCGATTAGGGGATTGCTCAGCACTCCTCGTTGTCCAGAGTCCTGGTCTTCCGGAAGATGCTCTGCATGGCCGAGATCCGGTCCTTATCCTGGATATTGAAGACCTGGAACTGCAGATGGGACAGGGCACAGCGGGGTCACAGAGTTGTCTGGGGGCCCCATCACAAGAGCCTAGACACAGTGTGGGACAACACATGGTCCTTCACCACCAGCACTTCCTGCCTCTGGGTCTCTGCCTGGTCCTCTCCAACCTGCAAGGTCCTCCCCCACCCAGGAACCTCTCCTCCAGGTGTCCTTCTTCACACGCAGGTATCCTCCCCAGGTGGGCCTGACACACAGAAGGCCCCACCAGGTGCTTGGGGAGGGCTGAGGAGGCAACTCCCCTCTTGCTTTCATCCCTCCAGCCCCCATGGGTCCTGGAAGGAGATTGTGTTGGCTTTTTAGGTGAGGGTGGGGGTCAGCCCTGGGGGAAAGGAACAGGAATGAGCTCAGTGGGAGCAGGGGAAGGGAGGGCTTAGCAGAGCTGACGGCACCTTGGGGGCTCAAAGAAGGGCAGCTGGGAGAGTGGCCAAGTAAACCCTGAACAGGCCATAGGGGGTAAACTCCTAGGGACACAGCGTGGGACTCCTGAGTGCAGGGAGGCAGCAGGAAACTGTTCTCCAGGGGCACTAGTGGGTAGGGGCCCTCATGGCCTGTCTGGCCTCCAGATGCCCCAATCTTGCCGACCAGAGGACCGACCTGCCCGGCCTTCCAGCTCTGTGCCCACCTGCATGTCCCCCTGGGCCTGCCTGAAACCCACTCATCCTGCCACGCCCACCTTGTCCAACAGGACGTCAAAGTAGGCGGTGGCCCAGTAGGCCGGGTTGCTGGCAGGCAGCTGCAGGAGCGCCTTGACCCCACTGCCGAGGCGCGGCGGGGGGCTGCGGCCCAGGTGGGTCACGTGGATGCGCAGGGATGGCTCTGGCTGGCTGGCGAAGTGTTCCACGTGCTGGTACAGGGCGTTAAGGTCCAGCTCAGTGTCCGCAAGCAGGTTCCGCTCGGGGTGGAGGAAGTCCGGGAGGTTCCTGGTGGCCAGACAGCAGAGCAGCACCACCAGCAGCCGGTACACAGCGCCCTGCAGCTCTGCCCAGTCCTCTGGCTCCGGGAAGAGCACTGCGGCCCACAGCAGCACAGTCTGAGGCAGGACTGGGGGTCAGAGCCCACCCGAGTATGTGGCCTGCTCCAGCCCAGGGCAGCCCACCCCGCCCGGCTTCCCCACCAGCCTCACACCTGGCCCCTGCAACCCACCCCCCCTCGTCCAAACCTACCCCCTCAGCAGCCCCCTGTCCCATCAGTATCCCTCCCCCACACTCCATGACTCTGCAGCCCTCTGTCTCACCAGCACCTTCCCCTACACTCACTGCCTCTCCTGGAGGTCCCAGGGTGGGCTCAGCTCCTTCCCACCTACAGTCTCTATTCTGGCCCCTCTCCAACTCCCAGAGGGCGAGGTACCCCACCCCCAACCAGCTCCCATCCCAGGACCCCTCAGCTCCTCTGGCCCTTTGCCTCCTGCCCCACTCCCCTCGGATGATCATGATCTCCTACTGTGCAAGGTAGCCTGAGCAGAAGAACCCTATCCTTGGGCATTGTCCTGGTGCCTGTGTGTGTGTGTGTGTGTGTGTGTGTGTGTGAAAAAGCCCTAAGAATGGAGCTTCCTGACTGCACCAGGCACCCTCTACTCTCCCTCTCCCTGAGGCCCTCAGCCAGAGGCCCCTCCCCTGCCACACTACTGCAGCTACCTCTCTGTGCCCTCACTACCCCTCCTCCCACCAGCCCCCATCATCCTTCGCTCACTGTGGGGCTCAGCAGCCACTGCCCCAGACCCCAAGCCCCCCCCACCAGAAGATGGCAACCCCTCAGAGGTGGGATGGAGGCCTGCAAGGGATGGTGAATGGGTCAGAGGGAGCTCCTGTGACAGGCCAGCCCACACCCCCAGCCCCCCTGAAGACCAGCCTTACACTGCTCCCCCGACCCCAACACAGCTCACCACGGGCAGACCCCACACAGGCCAAGGAGGACACGGCTCCAGCCAAGTCCCAGCAGCCCAGTGAGCAGCCAAGAGCTGCAGACAGGGCTGCTTCCTCTCAGAGGGTAAATACCCGACCGGTGACCTTCACAGCCGCCAGGGGCCCTTGCACCCAAGAGCTCCCGCCCCTGGCCCATGCACCTTCAGATGGCCGAAGGTCAGGCCAGGGCTCTGGCCACCATCACGCCAGCTCTCGTGGTTGACCCGGTCCAGGATGGAGAGGCTGTCCAGGCGGTGGCCCGGGAAGGAGCCCAGTGCACCTAGCAGTCTGGTGAGCAAGTAGTCAGTGGAGACCCTGGGAGCCGGGACAGGCACACCACAGATGGTTAGCGTTGTGGCCCCAGCCAGGAGTCTGGGCAGCCTGCCCCCACCACTTCGCCCCAGGAAGAAAAGCCCCCAGCTTCTGTGGCCTCCCCGCGAGAGGATCCATGCGCAGTCTAGGCCATGACAGGACCAGTGGCTGCACCCAGCACACCCTCCCCATGGTTCCCAGGCTTGCTCGTCATTGGGCAGTCAAATGGGAAAGGCCAGTGTTCTTGGAGAGACATGTAGGCCCCACAACATGGAGAGGTGGAGGGAACCTCCAGGCCATCTTGGCCCTTTTGTGTGGACAGGAAGGTGCCACTCTGACCTGCCCAGGGTGGACAGGCAGTTCTGGTCCTTGGGCTCGCACGTCCACTCCATGCCCCATTGACAAGTCCAGCCTTCCTCGGGCGGCCACACAAGAGCTTGGGGCACTGTACCCCGTGGCACTCACTGTGGACTTGCTGAGCCGCCAAAGGGGTGGAATCTGAGGTCCCCCCAAGGGCCGCCCTCTGTGGAGTCTCAGTACTGGACAGCCAACTGCCTGCACACTCAGAGTCTGGATGGAGGGACAGGGGAAGGACCGTTCCCTGCTGGCCTGCACGCGTGACTGCCCAGCCTACCCTCCCTTCCTTCCCACAAGCCCGGACAAAGCCCTGCTCAGGATGAGGGGCTCAGAGGCGCTCAGGGGAGCCTTTCTTTGGGGGCAGAAGGCCACAGGAGGGCATAGCCAGCTCCATGAACATCATCGACTTCCAAGAATTACCTGTAAGAGCAACACCCACCCCCCCTGCCTTACTTCAACCCGGTGCCCTGTTCCCAGAAGTGTAGGAACTCGTGGGCGGGTCACCCCCCTCAAATCACAGCGCCCCTGCCTGGAAGATGCTGTGGAAGCCATTTCGGAGCTGGAGGGGGCTCAGTCCCTGCCCTTGGCTTGGGGGTCTCAAGGGCAGCTCAGCCTCCACCACGTGCCCCCCACCCCCAATTCTCTCTTCCCATCTCACAGACACCAACTCAGGGCCTCCCTTTCCTGCAGGTGCTTCTGAGGAAGGGGCCTCAGCACCTCACCGAGGGATAGAGACTGGAGGTCCACAGGAGGCTGGCGGGGGAGGGGACACGCAGCTAGCCCCTCGGGTGGGGGACACAGCATATTCCATCTGGGAGGATGCTAGCAAATTCCTCTGGTCACCCTCACTGTGCGGGGATCCCTCCCAGCCGCCCCAGGACCCTGCGTGACCCAGATAAATCTCTGTCCTCTTTGTCGCTTTCCCCCCTGAAACAAAGGTGTCAGTCCGGGTCGCGAGGGTCCCCTTCTAGGCGGCCTCCTCCGTTTCCCAGTTTCTCCCCGTCTCTCCTCACAGCCTCCCTGCCCACTCCTCACGTGGGGGCACAGCTCCCCCCTCACCACTCCCTGCAGCTGCAAGGAGCTGAAGCTGGCGGTAAAGAGTGAGCATCCCGGCCAGATCCCACACCCCCCGCCCCTCAGAGATCCCAGTGACATTGGTATGGATGGCTAGGGCAGGGGGGACATCACCGCAGACCTTCCGGCTCAGAGTGAGGGGAACAGTGGTGGGGCAGCCCCCTTCCTGCCAGCTCCCCAGGACCCCCAGACCCCAGGAGGCGTGTCCTACCTCCAGTGCTGAGCACTGGCTGGTACCAGCGCCACCTTTTGGCTGACGATCCTTTTCAAGCTGCCTTCAGGGAACCCATGCATCAGCTGGGTCCCCTCCAGGGCAGGTACCTTCTGCCTTCTTCGTACCACAGGCACGACGTGGAAGCACACTGTTCTCCAGCCACTGGAAACCAGCAGGGACAGATGGAGCTCCTCCTCCCTCAAGCTGTCTGCGTTCAAAGACCCTGCAACGACCGCCATGTCCCGGAGTCCCCATCTCAGGCTGCCCTTCACACCTCTTGGAAGGGGCTGAGGAGGTGCAGGACAGCCTGGGATGCAACACACATGTAGCCCAGGAGTAGCACACGTGTCCCCGAAGGCCTGATGTTGGACATGCTTGGTGCCCAGTTCCCAGGAGGGTCTGAATCCGAGGGCTGACAATGAATGAGCCTGTCCTCCCTCGTTCTATTCCACACCCTGGGTCCCTAGAACCGCATCCCAGACGGCACATCGGAGTAAAGATGCTCCCACATCCCTCATGGCTGACACAGCCCAGTGCCCACTCCCCTGACCCAGAGGCCCCAAACCAGTCAGGAGGGGACATTCCAAGGACAGTAGGGGCACTCTGGTGTGACCCGGGGTCCTCTGGACTTCCATGTCCGTTGTCCCTCTCCCCCCACCACCGCCCACCAAAACACATTGATACCACAGAGGGAGAAAGGGGAGCTGAACAGTGTGGGGAACCCTCGCATCTCCAGCCCTGACCAACACCAGCCAACACTGGATTCAGAGCGGTCGCCCCTTCCCTCCCCTGGCGCTGTCCGGCGAGGGTGCTGGTTAGAGGTCAGGGACCAACCTTCTGGGAGACATGTACCAAAGGAAGGCCCCAGTATGTGCCTAGGAGAAAGGTCTCTACGGGACTGAGCGCAGGAGCTGCATTCACACACTATCCCACTGCCCACAGCCTACCACCGCCCCCCGCAGCACTGGGGGTCCTGTGTGAAGGAGGCTGCTCCCCCATTAGGCAGACCCTTCCCCCAAGTCTCCTATACGGTAGTTCTGGGGCCACTTCCGGGGACCTAGCCCAGAGCAGGTCCTGGTCCTGCCTCCTGGGCCACTCTATCCCCCTCCACGAGCCTCAGTTTCCTTGTCAGTTAAAGGAAGAAAGGAGTTGGGGATCCCTGGCCCCTCCCAATTCAGGGTTTGAGCAGCGGGTGGTGGCTTTATTTCCTTATCTACTGCTGGTCCCACCTTCCAGTGGTGGAGGCAGGCGGCTTGGAAGGCAGCCACACCTGCAGCCCCAGCCAGGTCACGGCCACACCCTGCCTTAGCCCCTAGGCTGGTCTCACCGGTTTCTGCCCTGGGTGGGAGCATCCTGGACCTTGTCACCTGGAGGGAGCTGTTGTGTTTCCCTTTTAAGGTACGTGTCAGGAAGCAATGCCTGGAATTTCCCTGCAGTGCTCAACTCAGGCGGGTGTGGTCCCAGGCTCCTCTGCTCTCTCAGCCAGGAACTGAGGAGGGTGGAGACCCAGGGATAGTGAAGATGGGCAGCTCAGAGTGCGCCCAAATGGCCCAGGCTTGGCACACCCCAGCAGGTGGGTCTGCTCCCAGATGGGCCCAGGGCCGGCAGGGGCTAAGGCCAGTTGGGAGTGGCTATGTTCTGTCACAGAGGCAGACAGACAAGGCCCTGTGGTAATTGAGAGGTTCAGATGATGAGCAGAGAAGATGTGGAAGGGGCTGGAAGCTGGGCAGGCCTAATGACAGGCTCCGACTGCCCCGAGAAGGTGGCCACCGGCCCCAGGTCACCAGGCAGGCCTGGGAGGGGCCAGAGCTGGAAGTTGTCCCCTCTTGGGGCTGGAAGTCCACTCAGGAGCCACTCTGAACAGCCCAGGGCGGGTCACTCTCCCGGAGATGGGCTGACTATCTCACTCTGGCATCACGGTAGACATGAGGACCAGCCGCCACTGTGGACCTGTCCTTCCCAAGGGAGGCTGGGCATTCTGTTTTGGTTCCCAGTCCCTGCCAGGACAACCCAATATATTTGCTCTGGTCCCCAGGAGGAGGCCCTGCTGTCTGGCTCTCTGCACCTGCCTCTTCCCGGGACTCTCACAGTCCAAGCGGCCCCCACTGGAGGAAAACCCACCATCTGTGGTCCAGCCAGGAGCCCTGCACCCCCTAGGGGCTCACCACCCCGAGTCACACCATGTGGGCACCCGGACAAGACACTAAGGCCAGACTCCAGCATGGAGCCTGCTCAGGGCCCAGGACACCAAGTAGCAACCAGTCCATGCACGGAAACAAAACTGTGTGTGTGTACACACACATCCACACACACTCTCATGTGCGCCCACTTCTGCATGCACATGTGCACATACTCACACACGTGTCCACAATCCAGCACACACCCTCACTCACTCATGTGCACACACTTCCACCTACACATGTGCACATACTCAGACATGTGTCCATAACCCATACATACACACATGCACACACATACTCTTCCTAGTGCAATGTGACCAGGGATTGCACTCAGGACATCTGTAAGGACAGCGGGCTGAACCAGAGCTGGTAACAGGACCACTCGCCCAGACCTGTGGCCAGACCCTCATCTAGCAGGTCGGCGGGAAGATGGTGCCCTGGCAGGCGTCATTTCCAGCTTTTTCACTAGTAACAGCCTGTCCACTGTGGCCACCAAAGTCATCAGGCGACATGGAAACACATGACCTGTCTTCTCAGAAGTGTCTGGAGCTAGAAAGGACCTCAGAACAATGTCTCTTGACTCGTGTGCCCTCTCAGCGTGTACACTGAGAGACCCCATCTGTGCATGTATGTGCACACGTGCACACATACACACTGCCATCACACGTGTGCCCCGACACACCCCAAGAGACCCCGTCTGTGCACGCACACGCATACACGCACACACAGCCATCACACATGTACCCCAACACACACACTGAGAGACCCCGTCTGTGCACGCGCAGGCACACACGCATACACACACACACGCACTGCCATCATGTGTGTTCCCACAGTCGCTTGGTGGCTACCTGGTGCGATGAGGCTCTGGTGTTTGCAGTGCACGATGGCCGCCACCAGAAGGTCCTTGAGGACACGCAGGACCTTACTGGGCACAATGTAGCTGCAGCAGGTGCCACTCCCCTCCGAGGAGATGCTGGAGACGTCTTCCGCTGTCCACTGCTCCAGGTTGGTCCCTTCCCTGGGGACACCCAGGCGGCAGGACGTGGGGCCATCCCCTGCCTCGGTGGCCCCTACCTCTTCAACCAGGAGGACCTCGGCATCCACCCACAGGGGTACCTCCATGTGCACTGGGTCCTCGGAGGAGCGCAGGGCGAACTGGAAGGCCTCCAGGTCCCGGGAGTAGTCCACGAGGAAGCGGGGGTCCAGCTCGTGCACGCGCTCCAGCACCACTAGCAGCACGTTCTCTGCTCGCTGGTAGTCCTGCGCCCGGGGCGCCCCCCTCGAGCGGATGGCCTGCAGGTAGTGGTGCCACAGGGACACCTGCACGGCCATGGCTGGGGCCAGGGCACAGGGGCAGCCAGGGACTGAGGCCCCAAGGATGTATGCAGGCCCCGGAGAGGAGCAGGTCTGCGGGTGGGGCCCCAGCTCTCCGCAGAGCAGAATTCCGGAGCTGCCACTGGGTTAAATAGCTGAGCCAGGCCCGGCCTTTGAAGTGGGGGTGAGTCAGTCCCCAACAATTAGGAATGTCACTGGGAGCCTAGGGCAGGGGGAGGGGCCGGGTCACAACTCAGCTCTGGCTCCTCCCTCCTGTCACACAGAGTGCCTCTTAGCAGTTCCAGAGAGCCCTGGAGAAATACCACAGTCAGGCTGCGCTCCTCCCAGGGCTTGGCCACCTCCCGCAGGCCATTCCTGGTGCCCCCCCCCCATCCCTGTGCAGCGGCCACAGAAACTCTGTGACTCGCAGTCTCCCACCAGCCTGGGGGAGGGACACAGGACAGTCTCCTTGCTCAGATGACAAAGGTGAGAGCTGGTGGTAGCCTCCCCAGGCCCCCGGAGGGGGTGCTCGCTGCAGCTGCCTCTGAGGAGCCTGGATGGCAGGCTAGGGGGTCTGCACTCCCCCAACAACCTCATATTCCACTGAGGCACCTATGCCTGGCCAGAAGTGGGGAGCCTCCAATGGGGGGGTCACCTGCCCACCCACCACCCGGGTGAGAATCCTGCCTCCTCTCCCTCCAGCGCCACACTTCCAAACCCCAACCCCAGGCCCTAGCTCAACCTTAAGGGAGCCTGTACCCACCTGGGTCTGCAGCTCTAGGGGACATCTCCTGGGCTCCTTACCGGGTGGAAAGTCTCGCCCTGCTGGCCGCTTCAGCACGGCACTGGGAGCCCTGCCCGGCCCAGCCTGTCTCCCGGCTCAGGTGGGCAAGTCCCAACCAGTCACCAGGGAGCCGCCCCCGCTGACCCTTGGCCTTACTGGGCCAGCCCTATATGCACACACCTCCCACCCCCTCACCCCTCCACCCCACGCCCAGTGTCCGCAAACAGTAAACTTGGAGATAGCCCCTAATGAGGTTTCCCGGAGACGCAGCCCTGCAGCCCTCAGGGTGAGCCCTCTCCTCCACCCACACTTGGGCCTCAGATACACAGAGCTGCAAGCAGAACCCAGATGCAAGGGGCACCTGGGTGGCTCAGCGGGTTAAAGCCTCTGCCTTCGGCTCAGGTCATGATCCCAGAGTCCTGGGATGGAGTCCCACATCGGGGTCTCTACTCCGCAGGGAGCCTGCTTCCTCTTCTCTCTCTGCCTGCCTCTCTGCCTACTTGTGATCTCTGTCAAATAAATAAATAAAATATTTTAAAAAAAAAAGAACCCAGATCCAAGGTGCTCACTTCTTGGTCTTTGGAACCCCCAGGGCCTGGCTCTCTCTTTCATACCTCCCAGGACAAAGAGCTCACCACCTCACAGTGCAGCCCATAGCACCATCAAAGAAAAGACGAGTTTCCTCCCTCAGACCTGGCCTGGTCCTGTCCTCTGGGGTTGTCCAGAGCACGTCAGTCCCTCTCCCAGGGCAGCTGCTCAGTGTCAAGGATGCTGATGCCCTTGGCCGGCCTCCCACCCCATCCATACCGTGTTCTGCTCCCCACCACACACTCCGCGTGGTCCTTCCATTTTTACGGGACTCTGACTTATAGGGAGGGGCATTGCTGTGGAGGACCTGGGTCCCGCACTCCTGACTCTGGCCTTGTCTGTGCCTTGGCTCCACCATCTGCAACCCATGATATCACATTTCTCCAGCTTCCTTGGACCTCAGGGCAATCCTGAATTCCCCCAGGAGAGCAGGTGGCCCCACTAGGCACGGCGCTGCACGACTCAGGGGCGGCCCCAATGTTGTGCACCCCACCCCCCGTCCCGGGAGCCCCCTCCTCAGGGAGAGTGACACCAAAGTGCCCAACGCCAGTTGTCTGCTTTCCCCTCCACTGCTGGTCAGCTTGCCCTCACTGCCTTCACTACCACTCCCTGTGACATGTGTTCCACATACCCCTCTCCTTGGGGCTCAGGGCCCCGAGCCCTAGGCCCCACGGCAGTTCTGTGTATGCCCTTGGACTTCTCACAGACCACTCGCACCTGATCTCTTGCAAGGGCAGGTCTGGGAGAGAAGAAGCAAGAGCAGCCCTGGCCCACTGGGCAGTGTCTGACCACAGAGGAGCCATGGAGTTCAGGGGCTGCAGGTCACAGCACCCAGGACCACCACCCCGCAGACCCCAGGGTGGGGCGGTGAGGGGCCCGGGAGGGTCATGGGGGTCTGCGTGGTGGGCAGTCAGCAAAGGAGTTTGCAAGCTGGTGGACATGCCACCCCCAGCACAGGTTCATGCAGCTCCCTTGTCCTGAGGGAGATCAACGCAAGTGTCCTGATCCTGTACTTCTGGAGCTCCTGGTTGTGCTACAAGAGGGGGACCCACATGCAGCCCACAAAGTGGACCATGGGAGTCTGGCAGCAGACCCCATGCGACCTCCGAGGCCCCCATGCTCACCAGCCCCCTCGGAGAGCATGGGCTGCCACTCAGACATCCCAGGCCTTCCTGCCCAGACCATGTCTATCAGCCACAGCTCTGGGCCAGCCCACACAAAAACAGACGCTGCCTGAGCTGCCAAATGTGATCTCCCAAAAGGGTCAGCAAGGTCTGAATCAGCCACGGAGTCCCAGGGCGATCCCTTCCTCTGGGCCCAGGGGCAGGCCTCTATCTCCAGGCCCTCCCGTTCTCACTCAGCCCATATGCCCAGAGCACTGGCTGGAAGCTGCTTCCACTCAGGGGTTCACACAGAATTGTCAGACCTCAAGAGAAGACATACCCAGAAGCTTCTCTGCCCTGGGGGAGCCGCCAGGCGAGCTGCTGGCTGGCCTGGGAGCAAAGCCCTCGGCAGAGAAATAGGGAAGCTGCACGGGATAGGCCACCAAGACACGGCCACGCTCTGATGGTGACCCACACCTCTACAGCCACCAGCTGCCCAGAAACCAGCAGCCCTTTCTGCACGATGCCCCTGGTGGGCCAGGCAGTTCCCGTGTGCCGCGGACGCAGGAGCTGCTGAAGTGAGCGCTCCAGCACCGGAGGGTCCCTCCCACATGTGGCTTCTGTGGGCCTAAGGTTGGAACAGCAGTGCATGCCAAACTAGACACACCTAGGCCTGGCTCCCGGGGTCCCTGAAGCCCTACTGTCAGCAGTGGCCTGGTGGTCATGGGCAGTCCCATCTCAGCTGGATGCTGGTCTGTGGCCCGACCACATCCAGGACACGCAGTCAGGATGGCCAGAATCTGACATGCACATCTGACTGGCATGGGTTGCAGCTGTGAGCGCACATTCGTTGCTTCTGTGGAACATCCAAGCCTATCGGGCCTGGCCTGTGTGTCTGCCCCACCTGGTCCTCCTCCTCCTTACTCACCCCAGGAAGGTCGCAGCAGCAGCAGGGAAATGGGGTGTAACCCACGGCCCCAGCCTGCCGCTTTTTCCTGGAGTCCTGCTGAGAAGGCCCTGCTTCCTTTCCCAGCTCCTCCAGCCTCCAGTCCAGGCTGCAGGCTTGTGGCACGGGCTGGGGGTTGAGGACAAAGCCCTATGGGAAGCACAGAGACCGGGAAGCAGCTGGGGTGAGTTAGGGGGACAGGGTGTAGCCCGCGTGGACCCCAGTGGCTAGGGGTGGGAAGAACTATAGCGCCAACGGGGTCAGGGCCTGGCCCCAGGAGGGGGGCCTGCACTCCCGAGGTGGGGTTGCGGTGAAGGGGCCTCAGGGCACGGACCCCAGAGCCATCGGGCACCAGGGTCTACGGTCACTCAGGAAGCTGGGCCCAGGGAGACGAGGCAGGAGCCGGCAAACTAGAAACCACAGCGGGAGAGAGAAACAAGCTCCTCACAGCCATCCCCAGGCCGCGGTCTGACCAACCGGCCAGCCCAAGCTGCTGGAGCATTTGTGTGCTGGACATCAGGGGCAAGGAGCAAACCCACAGAGTGGGAAGGAGGGCTCAGAGAAGGCCGGGCCCCACGCTTCCGCACAGGACCCTCGCTTGGCAGGGGAACAGTCCAGGCAGGAGGGACAATCCCAAAGTGGTGGTGGGGGCTTACAGGGAAGGGAGCCAGGCCCTAGGAGGAGGGGTCCCCAGCCCCCAATTGGATGACAGCCCGCACCCCCGCCCAGGCTTCCTTCAGGGATTTCTCACGTGGTGAGAGCGAGGAAATGGCTCTGGCCCTCGGCTTCTGCAGGGCTCCCATGCAGCTACATCCCTGTCACTGGGCGCCACAGCCCAATCGTCTGAGCACCAGCAGCCTGTGGGCTTATGCTGCCCCTCAGTTTCTGGTGATTTCTTGAAGGGATCTTCTGCAGAGTCACCAGCCATGAAAGGCACAGAGCACAGGACTTAAATCACCGCTCCTCGTCCCCCCGATCCCAGGGGCCATCCTCTGACCCCCCGCCCATCACTGCCCATCACCTCCCCTCGTCCCCTAGGTCCCATGGGCTGTCATCCATCCTGACCCCCCGGCCAATCATTGCCCAGGAGCCCCGGGGGTCTGCTTCTTTGAAGGTGGCCTCTCCCACCAGCCCCAGAGCGGTCTGCCCTCCCCTGGTCTGGGGAGGACACGGGGGCTGTACCACCTGCCCGGGAGCCTGGGGCTGGGAGCTGGCTACCCGGCCAACTGCCTCCTCTCACAGAGACCAGCACAGGGGTGCCCAGCTCTGGCATAAAGCCCATCACACCCTTCTACCTGCACCACACCATCAAGCAAGGGACACGTGGGACTGCACACAGGAGGTGACAGCCCACAGGGCAGCTGACAGGGGTGCTGGCCCAGGAGGGACGGAGGGCACTGAAGAGGCGCTGGGGAGGGAATAGGTAGACCTTCCTGTGGAAGGTGCATGTGTGCTGGTGGCTGGGGTGTGAGGGTTCATCTGTCTGCTGTAGGCTGCTGTCCGGCTCTTTGTGGACACTCGGGGCCCCCCAAGGAGAAGCAGGTGTGGGCCAGCACCGTCACCCAGGAGGTGGCCATCCTCAGCCAGTGGCAGAGGCAACAGGTAACAGAGCTAAGCCATGAGGCTTTGCAAGGCAGGAAGGAGGCTGGGGCGGCCATAGCCCAAGAAGGGGGCTGGCAGAAGCTGTGGGGAGAGGGGTTCCGAGGGTCTCAAATCCAACCACTCAGTTACATAGCTGCTACCTCTGTCCCCTGGTTCAGGGGTACAGACACACTGACAGTGACCAGTAGCCTGGGGCACTCCCCCCACGGGCAGAAGTCTGGAGCTCTGGGCGGTGCCCGAGCCCGAGCATCCAGAAGGAGTCTATATTTAACGTAAGTGCAGAGTATGCAGCCTGCTTCCTGTCCAGCACCTGCAAGGGACACACCCGATGGAGGCTGTGACCCTGGGTCAGTTGAACCACAGCTGCTGGCAAGAGTCACTCCTCTCCTGAGTGATCACCCACCGTCCCAATGGACTGTCACTGAGGAGAGCTGGCTCTCAGGGAGGGGGGAGGCGGGCAGGTCCTCAGGGGACAGAGTCACTGGAGAGCAGACTAACACCTGGACAGATCCTGGAACCAGTTAGGGTGGCCCGGCTGCCAGGAGGCCCTGCGGGGCTAGGACAGAGGCAGGCCGTTCCTCTCCTCCGGGGTTGCCCTGCGTGTGACCCACCTTCAGAGGACACATCAGGGCAACGTGTCCCATCCACGGCAGGCCCGGCCACACCCATCGCTGTCACACCTGTCAGAGCGAATATAAGAGATGTGACCGAGGATTGGCCTTCACACCAGGAAGCCAGCACTTTGGTGCGAGTTTTGAGGTCCCTTCCCCTCTTGGAGAGGGTCTGAATCAGATGTGGCAAATTCTGGTGCTCCCAGGGCCGGCAGCAGACAGAAAAAGTTGAGGCCATTGTCTTGCTCTGGGTCAGGACCAGTTGTGGTCTTTCCTGAGCCCTGCCCCTGCCCATCCCACAGAGGTGCTAACCTGCATGCTAAGGACCTCTATCACACCCTCCATCCACTCCAGAACATTCCCCAGGAGCCATGCCTGGGCCCAGGGCTGCCTGGTCCTGAAGGTTCTCCTTCTCGTCCATTGACAGCCCAGGACCAGGAGCCACAAGCATGGACACCAAGCAGTGAGGCCACGGAGCCTGTGGAAGCCCCGAGGGACTGGGCATCTCCCTAGAGGAAAGGGTACAGAATGTGGGTGAAGGCTGACCTGTGCCAGGCTTCTCTGTGTGGCCCGAGGGTTTAAGGGGGAGAATAAGCCGAGGTGAATGTTGGGTTGGGGAGTAGGGGCAAGAGGCACGACAGGCTGTCCCTCCAACCACAGAGCCGCAACTCTCCTGGTTTCCTGAGAGAGGTGGCGGATAATGACGCCAGCCTCCACAGCCCCCTCGTGCCACCACCACACGGATGTCCCACACGGAGCTCCCCGGGTGGGAAGACTCACTTTACCCTCTATGCCCGCAGAGCCCACCTCGTCGGGGTCAGAGGAGGCCCAGCCCCTGAGCAATGTTGCCGCTCCCTTTGCCTCCCTGAGAACACCTGCCTCACATCTCTCCGAAACCCCTGGGCTCAGATTCTGGGGGGAGGGTGCTATAGGCAGCCTAGGGTGCTGCAAGGTACCTAAGCTACAGCATAGGTCCCCTGGGCTCTGAGTCTGGATCTCGGCTTTTACCTTCAGAAGCTGAAGGTTATGCTTGTCCAGAGGGGCCTGGGACAAAAGGACTGGCTAGGGCCCGTCCACTTGCCTATCCAATGAGCCCCATGCCAGCCCCGCAGGCCCAGTGGGACTACGTCCAGCTAGGGAGCCTGGCCTGTGCCTGCGTGAGGCACTCCGGTGGCTGTCCTTCCGGGGGGCAGCCAGCAGAGGCCCTGAGGATTCTGGAACAAAGATCCCGTGCTTCTCAAGGACAGCTTCCTTTAAGCACAGGTGACCCGCTCTTGGATTTCCATCTTGAGGAGACAGACTGGTCCCTCGAAGTCCCTCAGCAGCCCTCCCACCGAGCATCCCCCTTCACCGCCAGGTCCCTTCTGGCCTTGCCCAGGCAGACTGACTCCCATCTTCTTGAGTGGCCTCAGAGGAACCCAGGCTCTGGGGGTCCCCAGGACATCCCCAGAGTCCCACACTGGTCTTCTCTCATTCGAGAGGCAGTCATTCCCGGCTGCTGGGCCCATCTCCAGCAGCTGTCCCTATTCAAGAGGGACTCTGCTGGGAGAGACCCAGCTTGGAATGAGGCATGGGGAGGGGACACCGGTCTGCCTTGATCCCCAGTGCCAGACTCAGTCCAGAGGCCCCAGGAGGCCCAGGCTGGGAGGGACACAGGTCTGTGCCTGTCCCTCACTTGCTCCTGGGCCCGGATCCCATCACCCCAGTGGGTGAGCTCTGGGTATCCCTGCTGGTCCTTTATGTGGCTCTGGAAAATTTTCAGTGACAGGGGCACAACGAGTGCGGCACAAGTCACCCGTGGAGTAGATTACCCAGAGACCGAGCTCCAGAGGGAAGCATCCAAGTGCAAGGTTAGGATGATTGGGGTCTCCTTTGGTCCTCGGGCAGGTGGTTTCTCCTCTCCAGGCCTCAGTCTACCCATCTGCTGGACACATTCCCACTATTGACCGGAAAGTTCTTTTCTAGATGTTAGAAAAGAAAGCCATAGGGGCTCCTGGGTGGCTCAGTCGTTAAGCATCTGCCTTTGGCTCAGGTCATGATCTCAGGGTCCTAGGATCAAGCCTCACATTGGGCTCCCTGCCTAATGGGAACCTGCTCCTCCCTCTCTGGCTCCCCCTGTTTATGTTCACTCTCTCTCTCTCTCTGTGTCAAATAAATAAATAAATAAAATCTTAGAAAGAAAGGAAGGAAGGAAGGGAAAGAGAAAGAAAGAAAGAAAGAAAGAAAGAAAGAAAGAAAGAAAGAAAGAAAGACATAGCTTCTGATTTTCCCTTAGGAGAAAGCTGATGTGTGGCCCCAAGCACACAATTCCTCCCAGGGAGAATGCCCCTGGAAGGCCGGGAGCCCTTCCCCACAAGGGCGGGGGAGGGGGAGGCCTGGGGGAGAGCCAGCCCCTTCTGGCTGTGGTCTTTCAGGTGAACAGCTTCACCCAGGGCGTCTCCGGTGTCCAGGAGACCGCTTGCAGACAACAGCGTTCCTTAGTCCCCATGGCAACAGGGCCTGCACTCCTGTTTCCAGGGAAACTCAATCCTCGGCGTCGTGGTTGCCCTAGCAACGCCTCTGGCTTAGTTGGCTGCTTGGTTGCCAGCCCAGAGGGGGCAGCTGGACACCCAGACCGACCAACCGGAGGAGCCAGGTGCTGCACAGGTGTGGGGCTGGGTGCACTGGGGCAGGTCCCAGCCTGGCCAGGGCACCAGGAGGACACTCACCAGGCAGCCAAGCCCCGGCTCTCTCCCGAGTCCTGTGCTCCCATCCGAGATGAGCTCTGCCTCCAGCGAGCCTGGCCACGGGGATGCCACTGCAGAGCGGTCTCCGCTGGGGCTGGACACCGTGATCCAGGTCAGTGGGGCACCCGCCCTCTAGCACCCTCCTGGGTGTAGTCTCCAAGGGCACCTTGGGAGGGTGCACAGAGAAGCCACACCTCCCCAGTTCCAAGGGGCCCTCAAGCACTCACGTGGTCAGCACGAGCATGCACACTCGCGTGTGCACGCACACATACACCAGGGCAGCCTCAGCTCAGGAGAGGGGCCTGGGGAGAGAGTGGTCTGGGCGTGGGGAGACCTGAGTCGAGCACCTGGCCTCCCTGTTCATGCCTGCATGAGCACAGGCCACCGGCTCCCTTCTCGAGCCTCAGGGTCACAGCCTGCACACTGTGGGTGGGGAGTGACGGACTACCCTTCCACACCAGGGGTCGCACATGCTGGGATCTCATTCCCTGCTTTCTTCCTGGCAGAGTGTGGGAGCCACAATTGCTGGGCAGATAGGGTTCATCCCAGGATCTATTCTGTGACTTCCAGAACTTTCCCATGTGCATAACAGCAACAACAGTGGGGACCGCGAACTCTCCCTCTGCCCCTTTCTCCTTCGTTCCCCTACTTCCCAGAGTCAATCCAGTGCCCAGCACCACCATCCCCACTCCTCAGCTGCCCCCCACTGCCATCACCTGGCTCTGGCCACCTGGGCCAGGCTGTCCCCACCCTGACTGACCCCTTGGGGATGCCAGTGAACCCTCGGTGCCCTGGCTGACTCAGTCATTAATTAACCCGGTTCTTAGAATCTCAGAGTGTGCTGTAGGAGGTTGACGTGGGGTTGACGTGGTCAGAGAAGAGTGATTGCCCATGGTTGGTGCCACGTGATTACATAACACGGTGCAACCACATGCACATGCACATGCACATGCACACCCCCGTGCACACACACATGGTACCCACATAGGGTACAACATGAAGGGACAGGATCCTTGAGTTGGGCGATACAGCAACACAAAACGAGGGCCGGGCCTGGTGACCTTGTCTGGCTCCCAAGAGTCTCAATTCTCTGGCTGGAGAGAAGGACAGGCAGAGGGAGGTCAGGCTTGCACATCACAGTTTCCAGACTCTTTCAGTCAGGCATCAAACCCTCCCATCAGCTGTCAGGGGGAAGGAGTCTATCATCCCCTCTGGATTCCAGGAAAAACGTAGGCTTGAGGGTCGAAGCACGTTGCTATGGTTACCGGGGTCTGAGGGAGAAACTCAGGCTGGAGCCATTGTCTGGCATTGGGCGCAGGTGCCTGGCGGACAAGACTGTCCCACAAGTCCCCACTAACTGTGGGAAACTGTCACCTGGAAGTCACAAGGAGTCGTACCCGAGGTCCACACCGCCCACCCAGCCAAACCTGTTATTTGCATCGTGGTGATGGAGATCCGGGTGCCGACACCCCAGGGGGTGAACAGGCAGGCTGGCGCCAAGAGATGCTCAGATAGGCCTGTCCAGACGGGGAGGCAGGCCCACGGGGCTCCTCCAGCCCCGCCAGCTGCAAATGGGGAAACTGAGGGGCCTGGGAAGGGGCGGTTTGTGGATGGGGGCCTCGCAGGGGAATGGGCCTGAAAGTACCCCGGCGCCTAGAGAAGCGCCCCTTGCAGCCTGGGCCAGGCGCTCTGGGGCCTCCTCCTCAGAGCTGGGTTCTTGGGGGCATCCAGGCCCAGAGCAGAGAGACGGGAGAGCCCGGGCAGGATTGCCAACACCAGAGGGCTCTGGATTCTGGGTTCAGTCCCTTTAAGAGCTACCGAAACAGATGTTCTTTCTTTTGGGTATAGGTTCTGATTAATGATAATTTCCTGGGAATTTGTCCACAATATCTGAATTTCCAGACTTACTGACAGAAGTTATTTCCAGTATGTTCTTGTTGTTGTGATGACTGAGGACCTGAAGCAGGTGGCCACCGGCCCCTGGAACTGAGGAGCTAGAGAGCCGGGGCTTCCCATGTGACATTCAGGGGACCCGGGACAGGCCAAGAGGGGTCGGTCACCCTGAGCGATACCACGTATCCTTTTCTGATTTCAGCCATTGGTTGATCCTCTTTCCAGTATTTTTGCCTTCTGGTCCATTAATGTACAGACTTATTATCCTTTGCTTTTCAGTTCTTTGGGATTGTTGTTCATCTGACTTTTTGAGATGCGTGCTTATCTCATTAATTTGCAGGTGTCTTTAAAAAAAAGATTTTTTTAACGGTGCGCCTGGGTGGCTCAGTCGGTTAAGTGTCTGACTGTTGGTTTCAGCTTGGGTCATGATCCTGCGGTTGTGGGATCGGGGCTGGCATTGGGTTCTGTGCTCAGTGTAGACTCTGCTTAAGAATCTCTCTCCTTCTTCCGGTCTCACTCCCTCCGTCTCTCTCTCCGCACACGTGCGCGTGCATGCTCTCTCTCTTTCTCTCTCTCAGGTAAATAAATAAATAAAATCTTAAAAAAAGGTTTTTTAACTTCTTAAAATAGTATGGTAAATATAGATGTATCTAGGCATAGAATTTACCATTTTCACCATTTTTTTAAGTGTGCGGTTCAGCGGCATTGAGCCCATTCACACATGTGCAGCCATCACTGCCAGCATCTCCAGAACTTTCTCACCTTCTCAAACGTAAACTCTGTCCCCATGAAACACAGACTCCCCACCCCCACCTCAGCCTCTGGCACCCGCCTTCTGCTCGCTGCCTCCATAAATTTGGCTCCTCTCAGGACTTTGGAGGTGGGGTCAGACACTAACTCTCCTTCTGTGCCTGATCCATTTCACTCCGCGCAGTGTCCCCCAGGGCAGGGGGGGAATCCATGCACTTGCCGTGGTCACAGCGTCCTTCCTTTGCAAGCCTGGATTGTGCTCCACTGTGCGGCTGGACCAATTTTTATGTCTCCGCTCACTTGTTCACAGACGGCTGGGTTGTGTGAATACAGGGCTGGATCGTTGATGTGCAAATCTCCCTCCCTTCCAGTCCCGCCTTCACTCCTTTTGGGATACACCCAGAAATGGGGTTGCTGGGCCCCCCAGTAACTCCTGGTTTAATGTGAGGAACCCACCCCCACTGTTTACCACAGCAACTGTATCATTTCCCACTATCTTTTTTTTTTTTTAAGGTCTGCTTTTCTTTCTAAACAACGCATTTGCTACCTTCCATACATTTTGTCATAATAATTTTTGTCATTATCCAGTTCAAACTGTTTCCTAATTTCCATTTGATTTTATCCATGGGTTCTCTAGAGGTATAAACACCCTGATTTTCAAACACGTGGGGGTTTTCATATTGTTTTTTTAACACCTCGTTTGACTACACTGTGCTCAGAGGTTTTGTTTGGAACATCTTGGCGAGGACAAGCCTACTGGCATCCAAGAGGGGAGAGCAGGGAGGTGAGTGGATGTACGGAGCTGACCTCAGGGAGGAGCTCCATGCTGGAAATAGACATTTGGGGTTGTCAGCAAGTGAGTAGCCGGGTGTGTGTGTACATAGAAAGAGGAGCTGGAGCACTCTCCACTCAAAGATGGGGAAGGCAAGAAGGAACCAGCCAAGGAGACCAAGACCAATGTCGTGAGAACAGCTGGGAGCGGTGGTGTCAGGAAGACAGTGTTTCAGGGAGGAGGTGGGACCCACCTGCTGCTAACAGATCAAGGAAGTGGAGACCACAGACCAGTGGGATTAGCGGCATGTAGATCACAGGTGACCCTGACTGCAAGGTCCCCTCATGGGGCATGTAGGAGCAACACTTTTTTTTTTTTAAGAGTGGTATTAATTAGAACAGTTTGAGTCTATAAGAAAGGTCTGAAAGAGAGAGAAAAATCACTGATGCATAAGGAGAAGGCAGGCTTGCTGGAGCCATGTGTTAAGAGCATGACAGAAGATGAGGTGGGATGGGACAGGATGGGGTGGGATGGAAGCTGAGGGGGCCCACGCATGGGACAGGAGCTGGGATGGCTTGAAAGCATCACAGTGTGGCAAACCCCCATTAGTCACTTGCCAAGGGCCATGGTCTGTCCTCCTTCCAAGCCAACCAGGGACCGAGGCGCCGGCCCATCTTGAATCTTCCGTCCATTTGCCCTGATGCAGCCAAAGTCACAGCAGACCTGGTTAGATCAACCAGCTATGCTGATCAGATGGGCCACATCCCCATCCTTGTTCAGACACACTGCCCTTCCTGCTGCCACCCAGGGTCCAAGGGGACTGTGGTGGCACAGCCACCAAGGCGGCAGGCATTCAAGCTTTCCACAGTGTCCTCTGCGCCCTCTTCCCCCAGGCCCCACACAGACTTTGAGAACCCTCCCCACTGCCTTTGCTTCCACTCTTCCCTCTAACTGGACACCTGATCTGTGTCCCCACTAGCTGTTGGACAGCTCGCCTGCCACTTCCTCTAGTAGGTCTGTGTGGGCACTGCAAACACAGGAGCAAACAAGACCAACAGGGCCCTTGCCCTTCCAAGAGTTCCTTAATATAAATTGTTCGTAATTGGTGATTTGCTCCTTAGGCTGGGTTTTCCGCCCTTCACATGGTGACCTGTGCCAAGCGTTGATCATGCTGTGGACACAGATAAATGACAAGTTGTCCCCCTCTCCCCCAGATGCCTGTTCAGTGTCTGGCCCGCATCTCCCATTTATTATGAGTTGAGGACCAAACAGCCCCCCATAAAAGCATGGCCCTGCTCCTGGGGCGATACCCAGTGCCCCAGAGGGCTCCACAAATGCGTAGAAATCTACACTGGCCAGTGCTGAGACACAGCAGTCAGTGGCCAGGTGCTACCCCAGACACAGAGAAGCTCTTTTTCCTCAGGAAACGGAACCTGGCAGGCATTCACCCCAGCTAGGGCCCTCTCTGCCGCAGGCCAAGCCACGGAAAGATGGCAAGCAGATGTCCGGTCGCTGGCCTTGGCTGCAGGCCCTGTCCTCGGATATGTTCTCCCAGCTGTGCCCGCTCCTGGCGAGGGCCAAAGCCTGCTGCCAAGGGATGCGGAAAGGCCTGTGGCGCCCACAGGTGTGGGAGGGCTGGAGCGGGCAAACAGGGAGGAGAACGGGGCGGGGGCCTCGAGAGCCCATCTGCCTGGGCTCAGAGCCGTGCCACACTGGGGAGGACACCTGAGGCCAGCATGCTTGCTGAGACCCAGTCTCCAGCCACCAGGAAGGTGCCAGGACCAACACAGGTGGCTCAGTCCTAACTGCCTTTTGTGAGTACATGACCTTGGGGGAGCCCCCTCACCCATAAAGTAGACAAGAGTGGGTGTGACAATGTTCGCTAAGAAATCCTCAGTGGTGAGTGCCCTGCCTCACTCCACTCATAAGGGCTCCCGACCTGACCTTCACTTCTGGCTTCTCAGCGGAGCCAGTGAGCCCTGCACCCTTGCACATCCCCCTGCCGCAGCCTCCTAGCTCAAGGGCTGGACAGGCGCAGCCTCTTGCAGTGCCGCTAGCGGCCACACGGCGGCACTGTGGGAGCTCGGCCGCCTGGCCCTGGCAGCGGCGGGCGGGTCCACGCGAAGAGCCGCCCAGGACAGCCCCTGGAGTCTCACTCCCTCCCTCGGTCTGATGCTGCCTTAGGACGCTGCAGCCTTAACCTGGCTGAGCTGGGATCGTCCTCAGGACGCTGTCTCCCAGGGTGATTTTAATGAGAGGTTCTGGTGCCCCTCCCTAACCTCCCCTGGGGTGGTTCACTCTGAGGCACCCAAAGATCCCCCTCAGTCGGGTACAGGGAGTCTCACCTTCTCCATCTTGAAGATGCCAGGCTCCTCTTGTGAACCCATCCTTCTCTCCGCCTGGGTTATAGGCTGTCTGTGTCCCCGTGTCCCTAGCAGCCTGGACGTCCAGAGGGGCCACTCAGGGACTTACTGATGCTGCCCCAGCAAGAGGAAGTAGTGACATTGCACTTCGTGATTTCCATTCCTGACCTACAAGGTCACCTGCCCTCTGGAGAGGCCTCCTGTCCCGCAGACTCCACACCGCACTCTCCACAGAGCTGCAGCACCCCCAGGCCCCAGGGCTCCCATTTCACAAAGGAGGAGCTGAGGCAGAAGACACACCCAGGGTCACAGCTTTCGCTGGCTGTGGTAGGGCAGGATTCTCATGGGGAATCCTACTCTGATCCAGGTGGGAGATAGATAGGGGAGCCCAGGTTCCTACGCATGCAGGCTATCCCCTGCACACAGCTGCAGTGGAGAGCGGTGACCGTGACCAAGGCGTGCCTGGCCCCCTAGGCGGGGATCTGCTTCCATGGACAGGGCCACACAGGGGCTGGGAGCTCGCCTTTAGTGCAAGTTGAGCTGAGGAGGACGCTGGGAGCAGGAGGAAGGGTAATGGCTGGGTTCAACTATGAGTCTGAGGTCTTTGGGGAAACCGATGTCCAGCCCTCCGACGGGCTGAGAGTACGGGACGGGGCGGGGAGTGGGGTAGCCCGAAGTCTCCCTGTGCACTGCCGGGACACGCTGACGCCCAGTCACCGGAGCCAAGCCACAAATAGCCAGCTGGGGAGGAGGGTCCCGGGGCGGAGTGAGCAGCCTCTCTGGGCCAGACTCAAGGATGCCCGGAACAGGCAGAGAGCAGCGAGGTCCTGCCCCCAAGTCCGTGAGGCCCCGCGATCCGCCCCGGATGGAGACCAGGCGTCTCTCCTGGCCCCGCCCCCTCCTGGCTCTTCCCTTTCCCCTCCCGGACCCGCCCCTTCCCGATCCTCCCCCAGCCCGGCCGCCCTCCCCTCCTGCCCCTCCCTCTCCCCGTTCCGGGCCTGCCCCTTCCCCGCCCTCAACACCCCACGGTCCCTCCCCTCCGCGCGCCCCCCGCCGCGCCCCCTCGGCTCCAGCTGGGCCACGGCCCATCGCAGGCACCCGGCCACAGCTGGAACCCATTACGCCCCCAGCGCCTCTTGGGACGTCTCGGCTAATAAGTGACCCTCTGTAAATGTTAGGAATGAGTCAAGTTTATGCGGCGCTGCTGCCTTCCCGTTAGCGGGTGGCGCCTCGGATGCCCGAGGGAGCGGGGAGGGTGGGGGAGGGCGAAGGGGCAGAGCCGTTCGGGCCTCGGAGGGAGAGCTTCCTGGAGTTCATTGTTCCTGCAGCGGGGCCGCTACCCCGCTGAGCCTCAGTTTCCCCCGAGTGCAAATACAGGGTTCAGGGCAGACAAAGGCTGAGCCCCTTCAGCCGCCTTGCCTCCCAGGAAGACATTAGAGGCGGTTGATGGTCTTGGCACCCGTACCTTGCTTGGCCCAGAAAGGGTAGCAGGCACATCCTCCCAGACCCCCAAGGCAAGCTGCTCACCTCCCACCCCGGGGTAATATTGAAGGGGGTCATCTGGGGGAGATGTGGGGGGATGGCGCCTTCCCAAGGCCCCCTGCTGAGTCAAACTCAAACATCCTCCTGCAAAGCAAAGCTCCAGCCTGAAGAAGGGCTGGGTCCCAGGTGGGCCAAGACTAGGGTTCTCTCTCCAGGGGGAGGGCAGTGGAAGTCAGTCAGTGGTATTTGCTCAGTGATGGTCCTGGAACTGGGCTGCTGTTGGGCATCAGAACGGGGCCCTACCAAGTGTCATGCAGGAGCCCAGGTCTGGGGGTGACTCTTGGCAGTCTGGTCCAAGTGGAACATGCCTTGTGTCCGGGGAGAATTGGAGGCATGTGGGCAGAAATACCAGGGCAAGGGAGTGGGCAGAACAAGGGTAGGCCCAGGAAGCCCTCCACCCCAACCAGCCAGGGGCTGAGGGACAGAGCCAGGTGAAGGGGTCTGAACCTGGAGAAGGTCTTCAGAGAGAGCTAGGAGGAAATCAGAGGAGGGAGGGGACCGGCAGTAGGAGGTCACTCCTTGGGACCCCGGGCTGGGAGGGAGATCTGGAGAGTCACAGGGTGGGCGAGCAGGCTCTGAGGGACCACAAGGAGAGGGATCCTGAAAGCTAGAGGAGGGGTGAGTTTGAGCACATCTGGGACTGGGTAGGGGGTGACAGGAGGAGCCCGGTTTACAGCCCTGGAGAGTCACTGGGAGCAGACATCTGTCTCTAGGATCCCCTGGGAAGACTTACATGTCCAGAGAGGGTGCAGGCCCCTGGATGTCCTTCCCAGGGCCAGTGCCGCAGTTAGACCCGGCAAGAAGGGCCTGTCCAGCCCCCGGTTTGGAGGGCAACGCCCATGGCCCTCCCCCAGCTCTGCTCACCTAATGATGCAGAGAATCCCCAGGGCCAAAGCAATGCACCAGCAGAGCCCAGGGTCCCTCAGCCCCAGCCTCTGGGTAT
This sequence comes from Neogale vison, assembly GCF_020171115.1. Lineage (NCBI taxonomy): Eukaryota > Metazoa > Chordata > Mammalia > Carnivora > Mustelidae > Neogale > Neogale vison. The sequence continues at coordinate 46,972,890 of NC_058093.1, forward strand.
CCAGGACCCTGGGATTTCCTGCCTGCTTCCAGGCCTCCTGAGACCTCTCCCACAGCAGGTCAGCTACTCTGGACAGGCCAGGAAGGAAGGCTGTCATCACTCTCCTCCCACAGCCCCTCCCTTGGTTCCTGTCCTGCTCTCTCCCAGGGCCTCCTCGTGCCCTTCCTGGTGGGCAGGGAGATGGGTGGGTGGGTCTAGGTTCTTACAAGTTGCCAGTCCCTCTCAGAAACCCCCACAGCCAAAGTGGTGAGACTGTGTGCCGCAGGGGGGTGCCAGATCAGGTCCCATAACCAAAGCAAGGGCAACTGCCTCCCAGTTTCTCTGGAGGGGCCCAGTATGAACACTCAGCCCAGCCCCCAAGGGATGGAGCAGGACCAGAGGGCAGGGCACTCGTGAGCAGCTAGGCTAGGTGTCCTCCTGGCTCCCAGGGCTCAGGACACATCCCAGGCAGGCAGGGTACTGTCCCACCCTGCAGGTAGAGAAACCAAGGCATGTACTCTGGGAGATAGCCTCAGGCAGTCCTTTCCAGGGCACTGCTGCTAGGGGCCGGGGAGCCCTGCGGTGGCCCCACTAACCCCAGTGAACTTGTGGGAAGGTATTTGGCAGCTGTCCAGGAGGCTGCCAGCCTCCAGTGTGTCTGCATGGCTGTTTTTCAGAAGCTGGAGGACACTGTCTTGAGTCCCATGGCCACCAGAGAAGCCCGGACACTGACCGTTCGTGGGGCAGGCTGGAGGGCTTTGCCCACGCCTCTGCCCGCCCGAATCCGTGAGATCGTGGCTGGCAGCCTGGGGGACGAACCACATCAAGGTGATGGACGGTGGTAGGGGTGACGACGGAGGTGAGGGTGGGGACCAGGGGAGCCACAGGGCCATCAGCTTCCTTACCTGCCCCGTAGTGTCCGCCTCGGCTGGCCCCTCCAGGCCTGTCATCTTGCGGTGTGATGGGGCACAGAACCACACCCTCCCACAGGGGTCACCACAGGGGTCCTATGTCAAGACCCACAGGGTGTTTACCACAAAGCCACAAGGACTCTCCAGCGGTGCATTTCTGTTTGTGACACATTTGTGACCAGCCATCTGGATTTCATCGTATTTGTTTCATTAGATGAGTGAAAATCCTGAAGGTCAAAACCCAGGAAGCACAGACACTGAGCTAGTCCCCACAGCCCACCCAGGCCTCTGCTCACCCAGCCCTCGCCCCATTCCCTGCCGCAAGAAGAGGCTTTGCAGCTGAGGGACTGGCCCCCAGCTGGGTCCCCGCAGCAGGCCACCCAGCTGATCAGGCCACTTGGCCCTTACTAGTGCAGGTGACTCCCTCATGTGTGTGTCCTGAGACCCCTTTCTGTAGTCAGGGTCTATCCAGCCTCCTGACGGAACCTGTCACTCACAAAAGGTGTGTGCCAAGGAAGAAGAAAGCCCACTGTGTGCTTAGAAAAGCAGCTCACTATTCAGATGTGATGTGGTTACCCCAAATCAGTAGTTCTCACTGCTTCACAGGGGAAGGGGGTCCCCAGAGTCCAGGCCACTCCCACACCCTCCACTCTAATTGGTTTGGGACTGTGTTGGGGTTAGAGATGTGGATGAGAGGTAGGGCAGCTGTTGGTGGCCAGTCCTCCAGCAGGAGAGGGAGGGAAGCGTGGAGCATGAAGCCCACATACCCCAACCAGGGTCCCCAGGTCAGACCTGGGACCCTCCTGGACGAGCAGGGCAGACCAGCCGTGGAAGCCCAGTGAGGGGCCCAGAGGCCCACTGGACAGGGTGTGGTGGCTGAGGAGATAGGGGGACCCTGGTTCGGCCGCCCAGGCTGACACTGGTGCTACCCGTCCAGGGACACAGGAGCCGCTGGCCATCGCGGCCCGTGTGCAAGAGGAGAACGAGCTCCTGCAGGAGGAGCTGTCCAGGCTGGAGAACCTGCTGACCCAGGCAGGCTCTGAGCAGGACGAGCTGGCCGGCAGGTACCATGCGCTCAGTGAGCGGGTAAGCATGTGTCTCGGGTATGTGGGCACAAGCAGAAGGCGGCAGCCTGGCCTGCGGCAGGGCGATCACCTCCTGAGACTGGTGGTCAGAGGGCCGGGACCATTGTTGAGTCTTAGGACAAAGAGTGACAGGGGACCTCAGCCACAGCACATCTAAACCAAACCCCAAGCCACAGACCGGAAAACAGGCTGGAGAGGGGAAGGTGAGAATAGGCGGGTGTCCAGGCCCCTCTTCCTCCTAGTGCTCCTCTCCCCGGGTCTCTGAAGTGTGGACTTGTGTCCTGGCTGCCTGGGGGCTTTGTTGGGGCAACCTGGTCATCCTGAGCCTTTGGCCCCAGCACCTCACTCTTGGGCTCTGCTAGGAATGGGCCCCAACCCTCAGACAGAGCCTGTAGAGAATTGGCTTTGCCCCCCTGACCTTTTCCTGACAATCAAGGCCACCACAGACCTCAGAGGATAGCTGTGACCAGGGGGTCCTCAGTCCTCGGTCCCCAGGGCACCTACAGTGCCTTCCACCGCAGCAAGAGGCCATGTGGTTATAAAGTGTGGCGTTGGGGGAGCTCCTGTTGTTCAGGTGCGAACCCATGCTAGAAAGCTGAGGAACCCTGCCAGGCCTGAGCCTCTTTCCAGGGTCTGCCCCTCCGAGCCCCATGGCTCCTGAGTGGGACTGGGCCGGGATGCCCGGTCCCAGTGTGGGGTGCTCAGGGCCTCCTATGCGTCTGGCCCCCCCTACCCTTGCTATCTTCAGAGTCCTCCTTGCACTACGTGGCAGGATAGATGACCCCACTTTCCTCAGAGCAGCCAGACTTGCCAAGGGCCGTGCTGCCTGCGTTGGAGCCGAGACTGAACCAGGGCTGGCCCTTCCGAGCATGACCAGTGACCCGTGCCAGCTACCCAAGGGCATCGCCAGCCCCCACACTAAACACCCGCTCTCCCCGCTGCCTCACCCCTACTGCACCCCTCAGGCAGGACCACGAGGGTCGGTGTCCTCATCCCTGTCAGGGCCAGGAGGACATCAGCAAGCTCCAGCCCTCCAGGGCTGTCTGTGGCCTGGGCCCAGTTGTGGGGGTGGGGGACCTTCCTAGCACAGGGTGGGGAGATGTTGGGAACCGGGGGTAGGAAGAGAAGCCAGAAATCCTGCGGACAGATTAGTAAGCCTCATGAGTCAGAACTGAACTCCCAGACCCCGCAGCTCAGCGCACATGGCCGGCTCCCATGGGCGTCCAGCCTCCCCCTTGTGCAGGCGCCTGAAGGGGCCAGGCCTCCCCAGCGTCACCCCCGAGCAGATGGACAGGGTGGGGCGGGGGTCAGGGTGGCCAGTGTGCCTGCTCTGTGGGCACCCCCAGCCCCTGCCCAGGCCTCCAGCCTGCCTACTGGACCTGAGTTCCCCTCCCCAAACATCCCAAGTGTGCTCTGGGTCGGCACAGCTGGGGGCAACGCCTAGCACCTCCTGTTCCCCTTGGAGCTCCAGGCTCCCCATCTGCTCAGGCCCCAGCAGGGAGCCAGGAAGGACACGGGCTCTGAGGCAGGCCTGGTCCAGCTCAGACAACCCCCCTCTCCACCAGGCCTGCGGGGGGACGAAGCCCACTTGTGGTGGTGGCCATGCTCCTGCCCACCTGCGAGAGGAGACACTGGGAACGCAGATTCCAGCACCGGGGTGGGGGAGGGGTGCAGATGCAGGGGCGGGACCCCTATCTTCAGCTCTCTCAATGGAGAGTGACCCCAGTTCAGCTATCCTGCCCTTTACGAAACAGGCCCTGGAGACCCCTCCTCAGCCAGCCACAAGCACTGGGCATAGGGTCAGAGGCAAATGCCTGTCCCTCGGCCCCCTCGTGGGGAGGGGCCTGAGCCTCAGCAGGCCCCTGCTGGCAGCCGGAGGGACACCCCTTCTCCCACCTTAGGGAGGGCTTTATCCACAGCCGCCCTGCCTGGGGGCTGGGGAGCCACTGGCCAGGTTGGGGCTTCTGTTCCTCTCCAGCTACAAGCCCGCCTCGAGAGCATGGAAGCTCGGCTGCGGAGGTCAGAGCTGGAGCACAGCGTGGACCTGGAGGAGGCCTTGGGCCGTCTGGAGGCTGCTGAGCAGAGGTGAGTCGGGATGTGTGAGGCAGTCAAGGCTATTGGGAGCTAGGCCATCACCCCTAGAGGTGGCAGACCCCATTATGCCTTGGGGTCTTTGGCCAGTCTCTTCCTAAAGTGACTCCAAGTCAAATTTGCCTGGACACGTTGGCTGCAGGCCTCAGAGGCAGTGGAAGGAGTAGGCAGAGCAGGGTGGGGAGGGGTCCCACCGGCTGTGGCCTCAGGTGTGGGGTGCAGGTCCCACAGGTCTGAGGGTCTCACAGGCCCTTTGCTCCTGAGCATGCCCCCTCCAGGCCCCTGATGACGCCAAAGCTAGTGCCCTGGCCCGCTCTACAGGCAGGCCCCTGAGCTGACTGTGGCTCCTGTTAGCGCAGCCAGTTCCGGGGTGCCCATGGGGGCTGCCCTCAAGAACCCCTTCTTCACGTTCTGGTCCTACCTCCCAGGTCCCCTCGGCTGCATGGTCAGGGACTCCTCTGCTCACCAGCGGCCAGAGCGTGCCGTGCCCTACCCTCCCAGTGGTAACCCCAGCTCTCCAGAAGCAGCCCTGACCCCCAAGCTCCAGGACCCCGTTCCCAGAAGGGAAGGGCAGATCTCCACACCACAGGGAAGACAGACAGGAGGGGTTACACCCCTGAGCCCAGCGGCAAATCCAGACCTGGGGGAGGTTAGAACATTTATGGAATACTTCCCGTTACTTGCTTCATCCTCAGGGACTCTGGAAATGGAAGGAAAGTGCTGAGAAGCATTTTGAAAACCAGTTTTCAAAAACAGCGGGGGAGGGGGGAGGGGTCACAGCCCAGGAGGAGAGGACGCCCAGGTTGCAAAGAGGAGCTCAGAAGGTCCCTTTTGTGGCCTTGCAGCCTGCCCGGAAGGGCTGGGTCTCAGAGAGACACTCCACCCCACGCAGCCGGCTTCAGTGGAAAAAGGACCCCATGGTCACAGGGGGGCTGCCCCCTTCCCAGGGCGTGTAGACTCCCTCTCTCCACTGCCCTGTGCCCTCCTCCCAGGCCTGGTGCCCTCAGCTCCCAGTGCCACCCCTCTCGTGTGTCTCAGGACTCACGGCCCCTGCGACGGAGCCAGCCACACTCATGGAGCACAGCCAGGAACGCTCAGCACGGGAGGAGAGAGAGAGTAGGCATCTCAGAGACGAAGGAGGGCGCCGGGGGCACTCAGATACTGGCACCCTTTGGGGAGCCGTGGGGGACCCGTGGCAGGTGGTCTGTGCCTCTTAGGTGTGGCCTGGGGACCTTCACACCCGAGCTGGGTCAGCCAGGCCCAGGAAGCGTAGGGCTGGGCTCTCAGAGAGCCTTTCAAAGGAGAAGCCACTTGCCCACTGTCACGCTGCTGTGGTTTTGGCCCATCCAGGAGCACGGGGCTCTCCCAGGTGAACGCCCTTCTGCGGGAACAGCTGGAACAGGTGAAGAAGGCCAACGACAGGCTGGCCGAGGAGCTGGCCAGGACGGCGGACGGCATGCTCCATCTTCGGGGCGAGCTGGAGCTGAGGGAGGCCCAGCGCTGGACTGGGAGACAGGTGCTCTCCCACTGTGCCCGTGGGCGGGGGACAAGTTGCTCCAGTGTTTGTGGCTGGTGGCAGGGAGGATGCAGAGGGGGCCGGGAGAGGGTGAATTGGTTCTCGCTGTGGTTACTCCTGGAAGGCAAGGCCACTGACCTCCTGCTACCCCATGTTCCCCACCCAGCTTGGCCACAGCAGTCTACAGAGTGGGGGCACCGGAGGAGGGAGGCCCTCGCTTGAGAATAGGCGGGACCTCAAGATCAGACTCGGAAAGTAGAATGAGGGCACAGGGTCCTGGCTCTTGCACAGCCTTCCCCATTCTTGAGAGAGAGGCTCTCTCTCTCAAGGCCTGACTCCTGCTTGGACTGCAGGGTCGGGGATGCTCAGAGGAGTCAGGAGCCACGCCATTGCTCCCAGCCTACGGCCAGTGCCAGCAGGGCCCTCCCAGGCCTTGCCTGATCACAGTCTTCTGAAACCCTAAGCCCTGCAGGGGCTCAGGGCACAGTGCCCCAGGCCACAGCCTCAGGGTTGTTCTCTAACAGCAAGACCCCTGATGTGAGCTGGGGGAGAGGCTTGGAAAAGATGAAACCCCACTCTCCTCCCTGGTCCAGGTCTTCCCATAGCTAGGCTGTGGCCCCTGAGTGAAAAGAGGCATTCACACCTCTGCTCTGGTCTGTCCTTGGACACAGTCCCCTGAAAGGGGCCCAGCCTGGGGCAAGGTGGGCCTCCGCAGCTGTGGTCATCCCTAAGGGAGGGTCAGGTATCCCCATGGCCTTCCCACTGTCCTCTCCAGATGCCACTGGCAGGATTCCTCTCAGACACCGCCTGGAAAATGCTTCCAGGTGAAAGCCAAAGCCAAGGGAGTCCAGTGCTCCTGGGCCCCAGGCTGACCCCACACAAATGTCCCTCAGAAGAACCCACCTCACGGGGCCGTCCTGCACTGTCCAACCAGCGTCAGGCGGAAAGGACAGCTGTCTGGGCCCCCGCAGGCCCGGGCCACAGCTGCCACACAGGAGGGCTTATCCCCCGTGCCCAGCCGTCTGTGGCTGTTGTTCCGTAGAAGGCTAGGTGGACCTCCTGCTGCATGGACGGGGAGGAGCAACAGAGGGAGAGTGTGCCTTTACACGTGTCACTGAGAGGGCCTTGTCAGTCACCACAGGGTTGTGGCTGACAGCAGGGCCCCTGCATGCGGCAGGGGGCCTGTGAGAGGCAGCCCCACATCCCTGCTTCCACCTCTTCCCGCGGCTGGACTTGGGCCCACCGAGCGGAGATGAACGTCCTGGAAGACAGGTCTCTAGTTCAGCTTGGACTGGCGGGTCGAGGGTCTTCATCTCCCCCTCGGACGTGAGAGGAAGTCTCGCTGATCAGCAGGTGTTCTCTCTCGGTAGTTTAAAGACCCTTTCTTTGTCCTCTGGCAGGAGGTTGGCCCCCAGGGCCTTTGATGGTATCTGTCCTCCCACCTGGCAGCTTTAAGATCCTGGCCTTGACTTTGTGGTCCTGCGGTTTTACTAGGGTGTGTCTCTGTGCAGACTTCTTTCTGTTTATTCTGCTTCGGACTCATCTGCTATGTCTTTGTTACTTTCAGAAAGCAGCCCTCGCATCTCTGAGTGTTGCCTGTGCTCATCCTCGCTCCTCCCGACTCCAAGCAGGCCCACTGCTCTCAGGACCCCCCGACTCCCTCAGCCTTCTGAACCTGGCCTGTCTTCTTTGTGTTTGTAGTCGAGACAATGTCTTCAAATACACCTACCTGTCTTCAAATACACCATGTCTGTCTCTGGTGTCCAAGCGCTGTTAATCCCTGTCTGCTTTGTTTAAATTCCAAATATCCTGGTTTTCATCTTTAAGAATTCTGGTTGATTCTTTCCCAAATATCTTACTCTTAACTCACATGTTCAAGCCTCTTGTTTACTTACTGAGGCATCCTGAAAATAGGTATGTTCTCCATTGTGTTTGATGTTCCAACATCTCAAGTTCCTTAAGGTCTGATTCTATTGTTTCTTCTGGCTCTTGACCATAGTGCTCTGTTTCCTTGTGTCTTTAGAGATTTTTGTTTGTTTGTTTTTAAATTTTAAACCAAGAGCTGTTTATTTTTCTTAGAATTTTGTGAAAGTTCTTTGGAACCTGGAAAGGAGGTGGCATCTTTCAGAAGGGATTTTTGTTTGCTTCTGACAGGTGCGTAGGGGATCTGACAGTCCTTGGGGCCCAGTGAAGTAAATTTTCAGCCTGAGTCCTTTTTAAACCCCAGGTTGTATGAATTCAGACTGAAAACTGCATATAGGCTGACTTGGGACCCCATATCCACAGGGAAGATACTTTTACTCCGCATCTAACCATCAGGCTGCTGTCACAGAACCACAGACTGGAACTTATGTCATGCTAACATTAATTCTCACAGTTCTAGAGACAGGAAGTCCGAGGTCAAGGTGTGAGGCCATTCAGTGTGCAGCCAGGGGACAGCTCCTTCTCACTATGAACACACACAAACCCACGCACAGTGGAGGGGGCAAGAGAGCTCCCCATGGCCCCTTTCACAAGGGCACTAACTCCATCATGAGGGTGGAAGCTGAAGGCCCCACCCCAACCCCGTCCCACTGGGGATTAGGTTTCAACGTTCAGATTTTAGGGCACGCAGACATTCCATCCACGGTACCTCCTTACGGCACCCTGCAGGCAGGGCTGTGTGTGTGCTCGCATGTGTATGTGGGCACATGGGTTCTGGTCAGTCCTTGTTGGCACCCCAACTTGGAAAGCTTTGAGATCTCACTCCTGAGTGTGGGCAGACTCCCCCTTTGATGGGCCCCAGGCTTCTCTCGCCGTCCCTGGAGCCGCTGTGGTCAAGGAAACGTGTTTGAGTTACTGAGCTTGGCAGGAGGTTGCCTGTGCTGCTCTCCGCTCCTGACCTCGCTGGTTCCTGGCGTGACTGTTCCTTCCCACATTGGCCAGGCCGGCCTTGGGCCTTGCATTCCGGAAGCTGTGAAGTCTGGAATCTAACATAGTTAATTGAAGTTCCTGGGCAGCCAGGCCAGGCATCCTCTCCTCCAGGGGGCAGGTCTAATCCCTGCTCTTTGATGATCACGATGGGGGGGTCGGTGGAGCAGGGCAAGCACACGGAGGACTTGGGGGCACACAGCCAAGTGTTCCTGGGCTCAGTGGGGGGGCCTGGGATGTGGGATCAGGACTGGGGATGGCAAAGCCTTCATGAAGGAGAGAGGGTGTGTGCATCCTGAGAGCCGGAGGAAGTGAAGGCGCTTTGTTGGAAAGCAGCATTCCAGGGGCGCCTATAATAAGCAGGGAGGGCAGAGGGAGCGCGGGGGCAGCGCTGGGCATGTGCTGAGCCCGCTGGGAGCGCAGGAGGTCAGCACTCAGGGCACAGCTGAGTTTGGGGCCAGGGAAGGTGGTGTGGAGACTCAGGACCCCTAGGCTTCAGCTCCGTTCCCTGGAAGGCAGACACCACTGGACGTACATGGCTCCATCCCGTTACGGCCCCCAGCTCTGTCCCCTCTCCCACCCCTACAGTCCTGCAGTGGCTTCCTGCTTCCCCATTACTACCTGAATTCACTTATCCTTGTCTCAACGGGCAGCTTCTCCAACTTCCCCTCTGTGAGCTCCAAGTGGTAGAGGCTTCTGGGTCCCTGGCACCTTCGAGGACCAAGCCCCACAGCTGGACATGTTATGGGCTCCCCCAGAGCTGCTCTCTTGGTGCTGGGGGAGGAAGGGAAGCTCCCCTCCCTGCACTGGGGGAGGGAGGTGACCCAATTGCGGAGGGCTGCAGGGAGACCAGGCTGGGTGAGTCCTGGTCCCAGGCAGGACCCAGCTATGGTCACCTGCCCAGGTCCAGGTTCTCAGGGTGGGGGAGTGAGCACCACACCCCGGGAAGCAGGGGATTTGCATTATTTGAGAAGGTAAGCCCATGGGAAAGGGAGCTGCAGAACCACAGCAGCGCTGGGTCTGTTCCCTGCCGTGGCTGCCAACCCAGCTTAGCATCTGGAAGAGGGGCTTGTGGGGAGGGATTGCAGGGCTCCTCACACCAACCACTCCTGAAGCATACCCAGCCTCTTGTTTTCAGAGCACACGCACACGCTCAGGAGGGCCCCAGGAACTCCTCCCCCTGTGGAGACAGGTCACCGCGCTCCGCATACAGCTGGCTGACCTGCGTGCGACCACAGAGAGGTACGGGCACTGGGCCCACCAGGGTGGGGGACATGGGGCATCAGGTTGACCTTGTGGGTGCAGAGGAATGGACAGGAGAGGTGGGCGATAGGGGAGAAGCACAGACAGAGTGAGGTAGGCAGGAGTGCAAGGGGAGAGAAGGCAAGGGGGCAGGCCAGCTGGGAAATGTTGCACAGAGGGTATCCCTAGGCAGAGTGTTGGGGCCCCTCAGATCCCGCTGCTCTGGGATCCTTGAAGTGCATATCAGCAGGAGACAGGCTCAGCGGGTCAGAGAGGCCATCCTATCTGGCCTGGCCTAGCCACCCCCGCTCCCCTTCCCTGGCTGGGATGTGGCCACAATCCAGGCCTTGTGCTGGGGGCTTCTGAGGATGTCAGGGGAGAGGTCTGCTGTGGGCAGAAAGAAGGGCCCACATGACCGGATCCTGCCCATCTGGGCGGCTCATGACCTTGGGTCCTGAGGCTCAGCTGGGGGTGCCGCCCTTGCCTCGCAGGGGTCTCACGGACATGCGAGCAGAGGCAGCCAGGACGGCCAGGCGCCTGCAAACGGCCTGCCTGAACCTTGACTCCCACCTGCGGCTGTCTGCTGGCAGCGGGCCAGGCAGCCTGGAGCCAGGGGCCCAGCGGGCTGCACGGCTGGAGCGGCAGCTACGGGACAAGGTGCGGGAGATGCTCCAGCTGCAGGGCCGCTGGGACGCAGAGAAGGTGGCGCTCCAGGCCAGGTGGGTGCTGGGGGCAGCAGGCTTTGAGGTGGGACAACTACCCCTCCCCACCTTGAGCAGCAGCGGGTCCAAGGCTCACGCACACGGCCCGTGCTGCTTCGCCTCCTGACTCGCACCCAGTACTCCCACATCAGGGCACATTGCACGCTGCTGGCACCAGAGGGATGGTCCCCGAGGTGAGCTCCTGCATCCCGAACCATGCCCCAGAGGCCGAGCTGGAACACCCGAACTTTGAGGGTTTCAGGGAATGTGGCAGGGGACTGTGTCCTCCTGGCTGGCTCCCAGAAGGGACTTCTCCGGCAGAGAACACATCCCTGCAGAGGTGGGCACCCGCTTGGAGGTAGAGCATTTAAGAAGCTGAGGGAGACAGAGGGGCCCAGGTATACTCCTGGTGCAGAAGAGACCAGGGCCTCTCCTGGGGTCTGCGAGGCTCAGAGCAAGCCCTCGAGGTTTTAGACACAGAGCTACATCGGCAGCTCAGAAATTTCAGGAGAGCAGCTCCAGCAGACAGTGGGGAGGCAATGCCCCAGGGGAGGCCTAACCTGCTGAATCCAAGCTCAATTCCTCAGAACCGAGGACCGCCTGGCCACAGACACCTGCAGGCCTGCCCTCAGGGAGCCAGCTGAGTCCAAGAACCCCAGACCAGCCCCAAAGGAGCATGGTAGCCCAGTGCAGCCTGCAGCGGCTGTACCCCAGGACCTGCACCAAAGATGCAGGGCCACGGGAAGGGGGACCCAGAGGACTCTGAGAAGTAGGTGGCTCCTGGGAAGGAAGGGATAGTGACATAACTTGTTAGACTTTCGGTGGCTGAGGTGCTCCCGGCAGAGGAAGCAGCTGGACCAACGGCTGTAAGGACAGGGGCATGGCCTCAGGGGGCCACTGGCTATGATGCTGGAGAGCCAGTCATGGTCTCGGTGGGGGCCTGGAATGCTGAAATCTGATTCTGCAGAGATGGCAGGGGCCACTGATGGTTGGAGCAGATGAGAAGTTCCTTCCCAGACAAGGGACCAAGGCCAACTCGCCCAAAGCTGGGGTGTAGGCTGCACCACAGGGGAGTCTGGACACAGCCTGCACGTCTGTGGGCGCCCCCGTGTCCACATGCTGGGCTTTGTTCTCTGCTCCGACAACCCTTTCCCCAGCCCCACCTTTTCTCCAGACTCTCCGAGCAGACCCTGCTGGTGGAGAAGCTCACAGAGGAAAACTCAAAGAAGGAGACCACCATCTCTTCCCTCAGGACGCAGGTTCAGAAGCTGGTGCGCAGGGCTGGGAAAGTGGCTCTCTGCGGGGGGCCAGCCCAGGGTGGGGGTGCGGGCCCAGCCCTGCTGAGGCAGCTGCTCTGGCCATGGCAGGCCCGGAGCCCTGGAGCCCAGCTGGATGCCTTGGAGGAGGAAGTTCAGTCCCTGCAGCACGTTCTGAAGAGCATCACAGAGGTGCAGGCCCTCGGTCCTTCCCGCAGGACAGCAGCTGAGGCGTTGGGGTCCTGAGGGCTGACCACTCACGGGATCTGGAGGGTCCCCACGTGGCCATAGCCCTGAGCTCCCTACCTCCGTCCCCTTCTCTCCGTACCCTGAAGGTGGCCCAGGCAGATGCCGGGGGCCCAGAGCTGGCACGGAGCAGCGGGACGGGCACCGAGGAGGCACGGGGCCAGCAGGGGTGGCCCGCACGCTCTGCGTCCCCCTACAGGGGCATGTCCCCACTGCGGGCTCACCCCCTGGACACCCCGGAGCCTGCACTGCAGGCTGTGCAGAGAGCCATCGAGAGGCGGCAGCGACTAGAACAGGTGGGCACCCATGGCCCACAGGGGCAAAGCTGTGCCCGGATCCCCACCAGGGCCAAAGTGCCATTACAGGCCTGCTGTGGCTCCCCCAGAGCTGGATCCCTGGGGGCCACAGGGAGGGCAGCCCTGGTGCCAGCACAGGGAGCTGGGGGCCTTTGAGAAGGAAGTGGCTCCGGGGAAGGGTCTGGACACAGCCGGTGCATCTTCGAGGCCAGGGAGGTTTGGCTCTGGTCCTGAGGGCATCCTTCTGGGGAGAGTCTGGTCAAAGGTCAGCGGGGGGCTCACACCGCACCCCTGTCCCGGGCAGGAGCTGCGCCTACAGCTGGAGTTGTCACAGGCGGTGGCCACCAGGCTCCGGGAGCAGCTGTCCAAGAGCCAGCAAGAGCTGCAGGCCTCCAGGAGGCTCCTCCAGGAGCGGGCGCAGGAGCAGGGGCGGGAGCGCGAGGACCTCCTGCGCCAGCTAGAGATGCAGAGCCGGGAGGCACAGCACTGCCGGGCAACCAGCGAGCTTCTGCGAAGGTGATGGGAGGGCTGAGTGGGGCAGGGCAGGCAGTGCCAGCCCAGGGGCGCTGCCAGCAGGAGGGAGAGAGGGGGCCCCACCTCCAGGACCAAAACTGCTCCTGGCGAGGCCCCCTCCCTTGTCCCCTCAGCCCCAGGCCCACCCACCTGCTCTGAGTCTCCTTGCCCTCAGCTGGGCCCACCTAGGCTGCCTCTGCCCAGGACGCACCTTCCCAGAGCCCGGACTCCGCATCTGCCCTGCCCCCCTCAGACTGCCTCTGTGCTCCACTTCCACGCTCTCTCCCGCTTCTCGCCTCCCGCCTCCTGTCTGACTCCCAGGACTCCTCCCAATGGTCTGTCCATCCTTCAGAAATGGTCCATAAATCCCCCCGAACTCGTTCCCTCCACATGCATTGGGGTTGCTTGAGAACCCTCCTGGATCTAGCGACCTATGGTACAGTTCACCATGAGGCTTTCTGGAGGCTTCTGTGGGCATCTTACTGCCCTGGGATTGGTGGGATTTGGGAAGTACAGGACAAGACTCTCCTGGGACACCTAGTCCTGAGTGAGGGGCTAGGTGGGACTTCTCAAAGCCACAGGCTGCCTGAGCTGGGACGTGGGAGGCCAGCAGGCTTGGGCTGGAGGAACAGGGCGCTTGCCCGGAAAGACAAGGGCAGAGGAGCTCAGCCTGACATGGGGTGTGGCACTGAGTGGTGGAGGAGGAGGGTACCTGGAGGGCCGAAGCTTTCCTCTGACCAGGGGAGGCCTTCCCGGGGACAGACAGGAGCCAAGGTAGGGGAACACAGAGCCTTGCGATGAGCAGGGTGAGGCTGAGGGACCCTCTCCCCATGGAGCAGAGGGCAGTAGGGGCCAGGCGGCTATTAGCAGGGGGCACTGCCTCCTACACCCATGGCTTAGAAGCACTGGTCTGGCTGCTAGGGGGCAAGCTGCAGCAGCCGGACAGGGGGTCCTGCGTGGGTGGGCACCTGAGCGTGTGGGGCAGAGGGACCAGATCCCACAGGCACTGGGGAAAGGGAGGCTTCGGGACTGGGTGCTCCGGGGTCCAGAGCCCGAGGGGGAGCAGCTGAGGTCCAGATTCCTGGCTGAGGGGTGGCATGCTGAGAGGACCCAGGGGTGGGTTAGCCTGTGAGCACAGCTTTGCACAAGGCTGCTACACCTCCAGGGCCCGGGGCTCCTGTGGGACAAGGTGAACAGGGTGCCAGCAGGCGAACAGTCCCTTCCTTCCCGCTGAGCTCTGCAAGGACTAGCTGAACTTGGCCTTTGTGTGGCAGAGAGTTGAGCTCGGCACACACCAGGGAGCAGGACCTTTGAGTGCTTTCAGGGCTCAGAAAAAACCTCCAGGAGGGGACCGGCCTGTCAGAGCCTGAGCTGGTTGGGTCTCTTCTGTCCCCCATCATGCTTCCCCAGCGTGCTGCCCTCAGTGGCCCCCTGGCCTGGCGTTCTCCTGGCCCTGCCATGCTCCTGGGACTCCCCTAAGTTTGACTCTACCTAGGGGATGTCCCTCGGCTCCCCTTCCCCAGATCCAGTCCTGGGGCTGCCCCAACCTTCCGCCTCCCCTGCCACTAGAGAGAAAAGGGCTCTGGAGACTGCGGTGGACGAGATGAGGGGGAAGGCGGCAATTTCAGACGCAGAGAAGCAGAGGCTGGAGGCCCAGACCGAGGAGCTGCAGAGGGGCCTCCTGCTGTGGGCAGAGCGGAAGGAAGAGCTGATGCAGCAGGCCGAGCGGGGCCGCAGGGAGCTAGAGACCAGGTGTGCCGGGCAGAGTGGCTGCCACACCTCTCAGCCTCTGTGTCCCCAGCCACAAAGAGGGCCATGTCCTCACCAGGCTGGGAGTGGGGGCACTTGATGGGACAGCAGCGGCAAAGGGTTCTCCAGATTCCCCCAGGCTGGGCAACCCCTGCTCCAACCTCCCAGCAAGGTCTACTCCCCACCCCCAGGACCAGAGTGCGCTGTGAGTGCACACACACACACACAAACACACACACACACACACTCCTCACCCAGGGCTGTCAAGGTATGGACCAAGACCACCCACCCAGGCCTGAAACAGGACTAATGAGTGTCTGGGCCCTGCAAGGCCGTGCATGCTCCTCTGGGCTCCCTGGGCTCGGAGGGATCTGCAGGTCATCATCCTGCCCATTGTGGCCCCTTCCTTGCCCTGAGGTAACCTCACAGTCTCTGTCCTCTGGTTTCTGGATCGCAGTCAAGGGCGCCTGGAGCAGCTGGAGGAGAAGGTCTCAGGGCTCAGGAAGGAGCTGGTGTCAGCCCAGGAGGCACTGAACTCGGCCCGGCTACAGAGGGATGTTCTGGAGAGCGAGAGGGAGGGCCTGCGCAAAGCCCTGGCACGGGTACCTGCCCTGCCCGATCTCCCCTACTGTCTACGCTGGCCTGCCCCCTCCCACTCACTTGTCTTCTCACCCTCCAGGGCCCTCAGTCCATCATCAGAGTTCCCAAAGCCACCAACAGCCTCCTGGGTCCCCAGCTGGTGGGCGCAGGCCTGTCCTGCCTGGCCACTGGCCACACCTGCCTCTCCGTGCATCTCATGGGGCTACCCCACCACATCTGGCTGCAGCCTGAGGACCCAGGGGGCCAGTGCCCACCTCAGAGGCCTCGCCACCCTGTCCTGCCCAGAGCTCCCTCCCCTCCTGGCACCACAGCTCCGCCTGGGCAGAAGGTCTGCTTGCAGATCTGAAGTCTCATCAGAGTGACTGCGCTGTCCCTCTATAGGCCGAGTCCAGCAGCACTGACCTGGAACTACTTGTGACCCGGCTGAAGTCAGAGGGAGCAGAGCAAAGGGACTCCCTGGCCAGGATGGCAGCCCTGACGGAGGCACTGGCTCACGACAAAGGCAACCTGAGCCACCTGGTCCTGCAGGTGAGAAGCAAGCCCCCCACCCCCTGCCATCACCCTCCTCCCCTTCTCCATTCCTGCCGAGAGAGCAGGGGTCCGGAGAGGAGGCATACTGGGGTACAGGAGACTGCCAGGTCCCGCACAGGCCGGGCAGGGTGCTCAGCCCACAGGACTGAGGGTGCCGGCATATGGAACACATCTGCCTCCCTGCCTGCAACCCCCCTCACCACCCCCACTGCCACCATGGCAGCTGGAGCAGGAACGGGACCAGCTGCGGGAGCAGCAGAAGGCACTGGAGCGGGAGCAGGCCGGAGCGCAGGAGCGGCTGGTACGGGCGGAGCAGCAGCTGGAGCTGATGCAGACGGAGCACGGGGGCCTGCAGCGGGCCTGCGGGCGCCTGGAGCAGCAGCTGGAGCAGCAGTTGGAGCAGCAGCTGGGGCAGGTTGCCCGCTTCCAGCAGCAGAAGGCCCAGCTGCAGGAGCAGGTGGACCAGGTGAGGTGTCTGCCAGGCTCCCGGGCCCCACTCCCACCCAGCAGGGCTGCCCTGCCCGGCTCTCTGGGGCATGGAAGGCCACAGGTCACCTTTTTAAAGCCACACTGGCTCAGGATGGCTGCTGAAGTGCCTTCTGCCACCAAAGCTGACCGCTAACCACTGTGGCCAGACTCAAAGTCTGCTCTGACACCAGCTTCCCGGCGCGGGGGTCGGGGGTTGGTGGGGAGGAGATGGGGGGTGGGATATGCAGAGAATCTGTACGTGGAGCCTGTCCCCCGTGTCCAGGGCCTGTCCTAGGACTCCCTCAGAGGACAGAAAGGCTCTGTCTCGTAACTTCCACACACTTGGGGGTCAGGAGTGTCACTACTTCCTCCTCTGTCCTGTTTCTCCCCTTCCTGGACCTCTCTGTGCTCGCTGTTCTGTCCGCATCTTT
This sequence comes from Neogale vison, assembly GCF_020171115.1. NCBI lineage: Eukaryota > Metazoa > Chordata > Mammalia > Carnivora > Mustelidae > Neogale > Neogale vison. The sequence goes on from NC_058093.1 coordinate 46,989,415, forward strand.
GCTCATGCATTCATTCCCCCACTCTCCCCAGACCTCGGCCTTTGGAGGAAGGCAGGCTCTGTGGGGAGTGAACCTGGAGCACTTTGCTTTCCTCCAATCCCAGCCTGTTGCCCCATGTGGAATGCTGGGCCCATAGTCTCAGGCACCTGGGGCCACCAGCTGTCCTGGGTGCTCTGGGACTCAGCTCCGAGTCCTTCTGTCCCTCAGGCTCTGTCCCATCCTTTCCAGCCCGTCTCTTCCCTCCTCCTCCTGTCACTGGAGTGTGATTTGCACTCAGGAGCCACTGTGCAGGTCCACGAGTTGTGACCATTGCATGCACGGCATGGCTGGCACTGAGGAGACGAGGATGGTCTCCCCAGGGCCTCAGGTCCACCCCGCCCCAGGCAGTCTCTGTGCCCCGCACCCCACCCATGCACGGTTTCGCCTGTCTGAGAGCTTCTGGTAAAGGGAGCCACAGAGCTGGGGCCCCGTCTCCGCACAATGTCAGGGGGCGCCATCGCACTTAGTCGTGGTGAGAGCTCGGGACTTTGACTGCCTGGTAACACTTGACATAGAAATAAACCACATTCGCTTTCCCATTTCCTGGCCGCTGGGCATTTGGGCTCTTTGCAGTCTGGGATTTGATGCACAAGGCGGCCATGGACATAGGTGTATGAGTTGCAAACATGTATAGGGAGGGGAATGTGGCCGTTGGGTAGGTGGATGTCAAACCGAGTAAGAAATGGGCCAGTGATTTTCTGAACTGGTTGCATTGCTTTCTCCACTGCCAGCAACGGACCGGTGGGGGGCAAGGCGGGCTTTCAGTGGCTTCGCAGCCTCTTCCACACTTGGCATCACCCATTTCTGCTTTTCAGCTCTTCTGTGTGTGTGTGTTTGAAGTTATATACCATGGTGGTTTGAACTGACATGTCCTAGATAACAGATGATCTGAGCACATGTTCTTATGCTCGCTGGAAGGTTGCATACCGTATTTTGTCAAGTGTCTGTTCAACTTTTGTGCCCGTTCTTACTGGGTGTTTGGTTATGGACATATAAGAACTTTTGATGTATCTTGAATGTGAGTGCCTTGTCAGACAGATGTACCTGGAATAGTTTACTCACCTTTGTGACTTGCCTAGACATTTTCTTACTGTTGTTTTTAACTTTGGTAAAATCTAATTTGCCAAGTTTTAAAAAATGTGTACTTAGCATTTCTTAGGTAATGTCTCAGACACTTTTATGTAGCCCAAGGACAACCAAATGCTCGCCTGTGTCTTCACCCAACTCTTACATACGGGTCTGTGAGCATGGCAATGGTTCTCAAAGTGTGCTCCCTAGGGCAGCAGCAGCAGCACCTGGGAACAAGGTAGAAATGCAGATTCTCAAAATGCCCTGCTCAAAACCGACTGAGCCAGAAACTGCAGGGTGGGCGGCAGAAATCTGGATTGTAAGGAGACTTCCAGGTGATTCTGATGCCCCCAAAATGTGTGAGCCCCGGGAGTGTCATGTAAAGTAAGACCTGCAGTCCGTTATTTTTCATACAAATGTCCAACTGTCCCGGCACCAGTTTTTAACCCACTGAGCCACCCAGGCGCCCCTTCGGCACCAGTTTTTAAAGACTGTCCTTTCTCCCCTGAATTACCTTAGTGACTTGTTGAAAGTAAATTGAACATATGCCTGCACCTAGGGGCACAGATCAGGTTGTTGACCTGTGCAATCTGCTCATTCTTTCCCCCAGACCACACAGTCTTGGTTACTGTACTTCTCAATAAAGCTTGAAATTAAGTAGCGTGGGACCTCCAATCTTATTCTTCTTTTTCTTTTTAAGATTTTACTTACTTATTTGAGAGAGAGAGAGATAGCAAGAGAGAGCACAGCTGGGACAATAGGCAGAGGGAGAGGGAGAAGCAGACCCCCCGCTGAGCAGGGAGCCTGAAGCAGGACCCGATCTCAGGAACCTGGGATCATGACCTAAGCCGAAAGCAGGTGCTTAACCAGCCGAGCCCCCCAGGCACACCTTTACTCTTCTTTTTCAAAATGGCTTTTGACTGTTCTAAATTTTTTACATATCCATGTACATTTCAGAATCAGCTTGCAAATTTCTATCATTCCCCGCTCCCCCCACTCCTGTAAAGCTTGCTAGAACCTCGATTAAGATTGTGCTGACTTTACAGGTCAATTTCAGAAGCCTGGACACCTTCACGACATCACGGTGTCCCTCCGTAAAGGTGTGGTATCTCTCTTAATTCTCTCAGCTGTGTTTTGTGCTTGGTGTAAATGTCTTGCCCACATTTGATTAAATTGATTCTTAAAGTTGATATTGTGAATTGCTTTACTGTTTTAATTTTATTTTCCTACTATTCATTACTAGTGTAGAGAAGTACAGTCTCATCTATGAAATTTGAGTCACGTGACCTCACCAAGTTCACTGGTGAGCTCTAAGGTTTCCGTGTTCATAATCATGGCCTCTGTGAAGAGCAGCAGTTTCCTGTTTCTGGTGTGCACGTGGGTACAACACAGTTCTCCCAGGCCCCTCAGTGGACATTCCAGGTACTGACCAAAGCTTCTACCTTCTGGTGAGCCCTACCTCCAGATTTTGTTTTCCCAATTCTGTTAAGACTGCCCGAAGTTCTATGTGACTTCTCAGTTCCTTGGCTCCCACTTCTCATTCAGATTCATAGTCCGTTGGCCCCATACTTGTTTGGAGTTATTTTATTTTTAGAAAAAAGGAATACCATTTTAAAAACAATACAGAATCTGAGTCTCCCCTCCTCTCTGATATCTTTACCTCCCCAACTGCTTTGGTAGCTTTCAACTCAAGGTTAGGTCTCCCTGGTCTCGTAAGCCTGCTGAAACCATAATTCAAGTCCCCAGCCTTTAGGTAAGGCCTAATTCAAGGATGCAAAGGAGCCTTGAGCTACTTAGGAGCTGGCCAGTACCACGAGGGAGATCTGTGGTACAGTGTTGGGCTCAGCTAGATGGACCCCTGCTTGGGTCTTGACTGCTTTGGCAGCTCTTGGGCCCTCATACAGTTTCTTATGTTGCAGGTACACTGAAAAATTTTCCAGCTGCCCCAGGTGGGAGGGCTGGTCTTCAACCACCTCCTTCACCATTATCAGAAGCAGAAAGTTCTGGTCTCAATGTTTGAAGGATTATTTAATAGGTCATAGAATAATACTAGGATAGCCATTATTGCCATTAGCATTTTGATGAATTCATCCCACTGTCTTCTGACTTTTCTTGTTGCTGCCTGGAAATCAGATGTCAGTCTTCTTGTTGCTCATTTTAAAGTAATGTGTGTTTTCCCCTCTGGTTTTGTTTTTGTCTTTTGTTTTTTGTTTTTTGGGTTTTTTTTAAGATTTTATTTATTTATTTGACAGACAGAGATCACAAGTAGGCAGAGAGACAGGCAGAGAGAGGGGGTTGGCAGGCTCCCTTCTGAGCAGACAACCTGATGTGGGGCTTGATCCCAGGACCTGGGATCATGACCCGAGCCAAAGGCAGAGGCTTTAACCCCCTAAACCACCCAGGTGCCCCTTCCCCTCTGGTTTTAAAAGGTGTCTTTCTTATTTCTGATATTCAGAAACTTTACTATGCTCTGTGTCTGTGATAATTTCTTTGTATTTATCCTATTGGAGGATTATGGTTCATTTTAAATCTGTGGCTTGATGGATTTTACTGGATTTGGGATATTCTTGTGTAATACCTGTTCAAATTCTCCCTCTCCTCTCCTACTGCAACTTCAATTGTACACATGTTGGACCTTCTTATCTTGTCCCATGTGTCTGTCACACTCTTTCCTGTGTTTTTCATCCATTTCTCTCTTCATGATTCAGTCTGAATACATTCTTTTGTCTATCTTCCAGAGGAATAGTCCTCTTTTCTGTCTAAGCTGGCATTGAATCCATATATTTATTAATTTAATTTCAGTCACTGTATTTTAAAATTAAATTGTTTCTAGTTTCTAGTTCTGTTGTGAAATTCCACATCTTGCCATCCATCTTCTCAAACTTTGAATCACAGCTACTTTAAACTCTGTGTCTGACAACTCCAATATCTGAGTACCCAAGAGGCCAGGAAGACATCGGTATTTATTTTATGTTCTTACATGTGTTTTTTTGTTTTCTTTTGTTTTGTTTTTTGCTATATGATCCTATCTCCTGATATGCCTGGTAATGTTGATTAAATGCCAAATATCATGGGTCAAAAACTGTAGAAATAACTTGAGGATCTTGATGACTCTATTCTTCCAGGAAGACTTACTTCTGGTTCTGGCGGGCAGATCACCACAGTCCCTGGTGATAGTGACTCAGACCTGGGCTTCAGCTTGTATGAGGGATGATCTAGTTCTGATTCCATTCCACTACCAGGGTGAGGCCCTGTGTGAGTGCAACTGAAAGTTGGGCTGTTTGTTATGGCCCCTCTGCTATGATGGTTCTGAACTCGAGTTTTTGTTCCCCTGAGGCCATAGTCCCGTCAGAAACTCTCAGTTTTAGAAACTGAGAAATGGAGGCCAATACTTCTAGATGAACAAATTCTGAGGACAGAAGAGATGCCAAGTGGTGGCTTCAGTCCTCTGTGTCCCTTTCTCTAGGTCTCAGTTCCTTCAGTCCCCACTGCCCTGGTAGCTCTCTGAGGCCTTGTACAGATCCCTGTGTCCAATCCTGTCTAGAGTCTTGTGATGTTCTTGATGGAAGTGTTTGTCTACAGCAACCTTGTCCTCTGCCACCTTCTCCTGCCATTGCTGTTTCATGTTTTCTGCTCCCTGGACACTTGTGGGCCAACCAAGGCTACCATTTAGATCAGGGGCAGGCTCTCCCCTGGGAATGCTCAGATCAGGGACTTCTCTGCCTTTGCTTCAGGAGAGGTGGCCCCTCTGCTGTGAAAACACACACGTGCCCTTCTGAGGTCCAGCCTGTCTTCTGTCCACTCTTTTGTCCACTCTCCTCCCCCTCTTCTCCCCCTCTCTTCCTCTGCGCCATTCTGCACAAAATTGCTTCTTTTCTCACCCTTCCCTCACCCTCCCACTTTCTGCCAGACTGTCCCTGCCCTCTCCCCTAGGTCACATGCAAGAAACGGGCCCTGGAAGAGCAGCTGGCCCAGAGCCTGCAGGACCAGGAGGCCCAGATGGACTCTCTGCAGAGGGCCCTGCGAGAGAAGGAGGTTTTGTCTGATGACAGGACCCAGCTGCTGGCCAAACAGGAGGCCTTGGAGAGGCAGGTCCAGCTCACAGCCGAGGAGGCAGCTGACCTCAGGTACCTGGGGTCCTTCCAACAACTGGTGTCCACACAGCCTTATCCTTGAAGGGCCTCCAGTGTGACAGTGAACAGGCACATACTCCAAGACTGTAGATCAGAGCAAGTCTGTCTATGTGGGAGAGAGCGAGAGGCAAGCACAGTGCCTGGATAAGAGGAGCATCTAGAAGTGAATCTAGTGAGAACCCTGGGATAGTCCTCCTGAGTGAAGTGGCTCTACTGGCCAGATTCCAAGTAACCAGAAACCCAGTTCAGACCATCAGAGGGAAAGCATGGGATGTCTTGCTCATGGATCTAAGAAGTTCAGGTACACATGGCTTCAGGCAAGGCTGGATCCAGGTGCTTCCACAGTGCTATCAGGATCCTGTCTCTCCCTGCTCAGTGCTACTTAACTCAGGGAATTTTGCTTTCAGGCAGGCTCAGAGTAAGAGGTGGTAAATGGTCAATGGCCACTCCAGACTCCCTCCTCTAGCAGACATAGTGCCCTTCTCCCCACAAAATCCAAAATCTGTGCCATTGGTCATCATGAACGATTAGATGTTCTGAACCAATCCCAGGAGTTGCAAGGCTCAGGTTGGCAGGATGGAGTCCCATGCCCACCCCTGAAGCCAGGGGCAGTGTTAGCCCCAGGGAACCATGAGGTTGAGACCAAGATGAGCTTCAAAGACCAGCAGGAGTCACTTGCAGAAGGATTGAAACAGGCACTTGGGGGTGAGAACGAGGTGCCTGTTGGCTATTGCCCCATGGGCGGAGCTAGTTCCAAGGTCTCTGTGGAAATTCAAAAGCTGGTGGCTTTCTGACCCCAAACTTGCAGGCTCTCTTGAGAACATCTAAGTATTTTTGTAGAAAGGTTTCCTCTTGGAATTTCAGAATCTGGGGATCACAAGAACCCTTCGAGTCCCAGGTCCTTAAACATCTTCACAGACAAACCTCTTTTGCAAATGAAAGCTGCTAGAGAAATTGGAACAGAAAACTTAACAAAGGCTACTCTGGGTCAGCAGGAGTGGAGATCCCTGCCTGCTGCCCCCTCCCAGGCCACACGGGTACTCAGAAGAGCAGGGGTTAGAGGCCCATCACCTGCCAACATCTTGGGCCTGGATCGCTGGCAGAGGCTGGGCAGAGGCCTCAGGAGCCCAGGATCCCCTCTTCAAGCCCAGCCCTGACCACTGGGCCCAGGGTCCCTGCACCTGCCAACCCAGTGGCCCCCAGACAGAACCCGCTGCTCGTTAAACTGCACTTCACAGTGAGGTGAGCAGTCTGAGCTTCTACTGACAAGGCTGCTGGGGGCTCATCAAGCCACCTGTGCCTGGCACACATGACTCCCAGCAGGCACAGGGTGTGTTTATCGGACAGGCACTGTGGGTTGGAGGGTGTGACCACGGCAGCCTTAACAAGCTCCAGGTGATGCCGACAACCAGCAGGGGTGTGGAGTCCTGCTGTAGCTTGATTCTCCTGCAGTGGGCTGCATGACAGTGACAGAGGACCCCAGGGTTCAAGGTCCTACAGCCCCCACGGCAGGGCCCTGATGATGCGGCAGCCCCACAGACACATTCTCAGTTCGCAGGGTGCTGGGCCACTTGCTGGCCAGAGAGATGGGTGGGGTCTCTGCCTGGCCCCTGCCTGCATCCTGACTGGTATGCCGGGCCTCTGCTCCAGGAGGCTGAGACCCTTGGGGCTTGATCTCACAATCCTGAGCTCATGGCCTGAGCTGAAATCAAGAGTTGGATGCTTAACCGACTGAGCTACCAGTGCCCCTCTACTATTTTTATTGTTCTGAGTTGTTTATTTGCTGCTTGTTTTGTTTTGTTTCACTTAGCTTTTTAATCCATCTGAAAGATTATTTTGTGCAGGGCCTACTTTGGTTCTAGAGATTTAAAATGAATGAGATGTTTATTCTGTTTTTCTTGTGATTTGTGAAACTGGCCTGGCAGGCACTGTCCCACTGTCTCAGAAATGAGCTCTGCACCATCCCTCATCGAAAGGACTGCCTGGGTGACAGGCCTACTGTCTGATGACTTTCTGCAGGGCCGAGAGGGACTCTCTGGAGAACAGCCTCTTTGAGACCCAGCAGCTGTCCAGGCAGCTACAGGCACAGAGGGAACAGCTGGAGGGAGAGGCCCAGAGCATGCGGCTCGCTCAGCAGGCCCTGCAAGGTGCTCCCCGTGGGGGCTCTCTCTAATCTTCTCCCCCTGTCAGAGGATCTCAGTCCCCAGATATGCTGCTTCCACTCCCCAGTACCCCGAAGGGAAGCAGACACAGGCCTGGATCTCACAGGGCTGGACAGTTCCTGCCACTCTTATCTGGGAAGGATGGGCACCCACCCCACCTGCTTCCAGGGATGGGCCCAGACACCAAACTGGTCTATGGCCACAAGATCAGACAGTTGGGTCCCTGCCCCTCCCCTATGCTCCCTGGTCAGCCCACCCTGCCTGGGGTGGCCTGGCCATAGCAAGTACAAGGTGAGAACTTAGGACGCACACAGTGAGGCAGGGAGTGCTTTGTCCCCTGGCTCTGGCAGCCTCCTCAGAGCAGGTGGCTGTCCCTCCATGGGGCTGGCACTCCACAGGGGGTTTGTAAGGGCCACAGAGGTTCCATGTTGTGGGGGCCTCATGGCCAGCCCCTGATGCACCTGTCACTTCACAGTGGAAATGCAGCAGCTGAAAAGTTCCTGGGAGGTCCAGGAGACAAAGCTACAGTGGGACATGGAGAAGCTTCAGCGGCAAGTGGCGCAGCAAGAGCGGGAGGGGCAGCTGGCCCTGGAGAGTCAGGCGCTGGCCCACCATGAGGACCTGGCTCGGCTCCAGAGGGAGAAGGTCTGTTTCTGTTGGGCCACCCAGCTGCCTGGTCACTTCCCTGGGGTCTACCATGTCCTAAAATGCAGCAGACAGCTGGGGGCGGGAGCCTAGGAGACCAGCCAGGAGACAGAGGTGCCCTAGCCATGCCATGGCTAGGGCCAGAGGAGGACTCTTCCAAGTTCAAGTGAGCCTGAGCCACCCAGAGCCTGGGGCCTGTGTGCCAAAGAGACTAGACCTCGTGCAAGCTGACCTGGCTGCAGTCTGAGGGCCAGTAGCTGGAGGGAGGTTTCCCTGCAGGTCATGCTTGATTATACATCTTATGAATGTGGAGGCTCTGGAGGGGCTTATGAACCACTACATAAATGTGGGAGGGCAGAAGGAGGGACTCGGGTCCTGCTTTGGTGTCACCATGTGAGACAAATGTGATATGGCAGGAGTGGCCAACCTCTGGGGATCTTTCCTGCCCTGCTGTCTGTCCCATGAACCAGGTCCCACTTAGGACCTGCTGGTCTCACATGTCCTGATCTATGCAGCCATCACAGCCTATCCCTTTGTGTTGGCCCAGGAGAACCTGAGTCTGTCTCTGACAGAGGAGAAGGAATTGGCAGCTCGCCAGTTGGAACAGGAGAAGAAGCTGGTGGCAAAGAATGCAGCCAAGAGAGAGGCTCTGAAGGATGAGATTCAGAGCCTGAAGCGTGAGAGGGATGAGAGTCTCCTCCAGCTGGAACATGAGATGCAACAGGTGACAGGGGACTATGAGGCAGCAGGAAACATGCACATCCACATCACCATGCCTTCTCTCAACCAGCAAGAGGGCTATGAGGGCAACCTTTCTAGGTCACTGCTATTGCAACTATGGTCTTCCACAGAAGTTCTGGTGGACAGACATCCACCCCCCTGCTCATCCATCCAGCAACCCATCCATCCACCCACCCACCCATCAATCCATCCTTCCATCCACCCATCCGTCATCAATACACCCATCCACTCACTCATCCACCCTTCTACCCATCAATCCTTCCACACACCCATCATCTATCCATCCATCCATCCATCCACTAATCCATCCACCCACTAATCTGTTCACTCATCCACACACCAATCCATCTATCCATTCACCCACCAATCCATGCATGCATCCACCCATCCACCTATCAATCCATCCACCCATCCACCCACCCATCATCCATCCATCCACCCATCCATCCACTAATTCATCCACCCATCCACCCACCAATCTATCCACCCATCAATCCATCCATCCACCCACCCACCCATCCACCTCTCTACCCATCGATCAATCCATGCATCCATGCATCCATCCACCCACCCACCCATCCATCCATTCATCCACCAATTCATCTATCCATCCACCCATCAATCCATCCATCCACCCACCAATCCATGCATCCATGCATCCATCTACCCATCCATCTACCAATCCATCCACCCATCTATCCATCCATGTACTTTACTGTCCCTCCATTTATCTGTCCATCATCCATCCATTCACCTGACTTGCCATCCTTCTATCTATACACCCAGCTGATGTCCCACATACATGGCCATCTATCCACATGCCTAATTTTCCATTCACACACCTAACCGCACATCTATCCATCAATTTGCTTAAATACCCATCGAACTATCCTTGCACCCAACTATCCACCCATACATTCATATGGCCGTCCATCTATCTGACCACTCACTTGACCATCTATCTATCTATCACATCCTTCCTTCTATCCACATACTCATCTGTCCATCCATATCCACCATCCATCTCTGTGTCTGATCATCCATCCACCTGATCAGTCAGCCAGTGTGTGGAGAGCTGACTGAGCAGAGGCACAGAGGTTGGGCCATGTTACACAGAGCGAAAAGGCCCCATCGACTCCACTCAGGACAAGGGATGCCTCTGGGGTGATGCTCCTCCCCAAGCAGGGGTGTGCGATCAGGAACACACCACATCCTGGCAGAGGCTTTACCACCCACTCTTCTGCTGCAGCCTCTCCTTAAAGAGGCCTCTGAGCCTCACAAGCACCGTGTCCCCCAAATCCCTCTAGGCCCTGTCCCTGAAAGAAGAAGAGGGGAGGCTACTGAGGGAAGAGCTCTTCAGGTCCACGCAGGAGCTGGAGCAGGTGCGGCAGGAGGCCCAGAGCCGGCATGAACAAGCCGAGGTGAGCCCTGGGGGCCCAGGCAAGACCCTGAGCACCCAGCCTGGCGGGCACAGAGGGATCCCCAGATGTACCCTCTTCCTGCTTGGTCCCGGGGACACAGCCCCTTCCATCCTGGCCCCCTGAGCCTGAATGTCCCCCGGGAAATATCCAGGTCTCCTTCTGGGAGGAAACACTGTCTTAATGGTAAGGAAAGACCAAAAGAACCAAAGCTGGAGGTGGGTGGGGGCTGTGAGACTCGGTCCCTGCTCCCCAGCAGCAGGCTTGGCCAGGAAGAAGCCAGAGAGAGGAGGGCCTGGGGCCACAGGCAAGCCAGCAACAGAGAAGGGCGGAACCCAGACCTGGGCCCCAACCAGCCCCACAGACATCCAGCTCTGCCCGTCTGTGCACCCGAGCTGCCCTTGGAATGGAACTGCAGTAAACAAGTGTGAGGCCTCTGGGGCCTGCTTGTTAGATGCCTCCGAAGGAGAAACCCAACCTGGGAAGTCCAGCACTGTGCCTGAGGCAGACCTTCACTGGGAAGGACGCCCACAGAGAGTTCCAAGCTGAGCCAGAAGAGAGGCATCCCTGAGGGATGAGGTGTGGGAGAGACCCCGTAGGGACTGGCCCACCACTGCATTGACGCTGCCTCGGGCAACCAACTGGGTCACCTGGGACCCCGGACTCCACCTGGAGCCCATGTCAGGGGTCAGGGCAGGCAGCAGCAACTAGGACTTGGAGTGGGGGCCATGACCTTGGGGGCCCTGTGCCTCCACCCCATGGGTGGGACACCCACAGCTGTGTGCCATGGGGGGGCCTCCGCCAGAGTGTCTCTTCACTCTCCTCCCCTCACCCCATGGTTGCCTGACATGGTCACTCGGAGAAGAGCTGCCTGGAGGGGCTCCTGGCACCCAGGAAAGTCCTATCCAGGAGCCTCCCTCCCTGAAGCCCCTGCCATGCTGGGAGGAGTGGAGGCCCTCCTTCCTCCGATCCCCACTGAGGTGCCCCCAGTCCCATCCATGGTCAGGGAACCAGGAATGCCCCCCAGACTCCGGGAATTCACACCCCAACTCAGAGAGGGCTGGCTCAGGAGGATTCCCTCATGCTGGCTCCAAGTCTCTGGCTGGACTGGGGATGGCCCGCCAGCCAGCAGGGACCTTGTTAGGGGTCCTTTTGGCACCTTGGCCTGGAAAATTAAAACCCACTGAGGACTGAGAGAGGAGGGTTGCCAGCTGAAGGAAGCCGGCTGTGGGGTCAGAAATCACCACTGGTGGGTGGAGGGGCTGGCTGGAAGTATGCAGTCACTCACAACCCTCCCAGGGCTTCGAGGGGAGACCTGTCCTGGGGACACAGCCAGACCCAGCCACACAAGGTGATACCTGTCAGGGGGGAGGGACAGCAGGAGCCCGGGGCGGAGGAGGCCCCAAAGGAGGCTTCCTTCCCCAGGAAGCCTGATGGAGCCCCAGCCCACCAGGACCACCGAGTCCTGGCAGGGGGAGTGGGGAGGCCTCTTAGAGAAGCAGCACAGGGCCAGTAGCATGGGCACCTGCACCTACTGGAACAGGAAGTCAGCTCCATCCCCTACCCTGGAGGCCCAGACCACCCTGGGAACAGGCAGGAGGGAGGAAGTCATCCTGGCAGGGAAGCAGGTAGGCCTCAGGGTAAGTAGGCAAGCAGGTGTTGTCCTTACTCGAGGACAAGGAAAGCTTCAAGCACGGCTGCGGAGCCTGGGGCCCAGAGGCCCCTCACTGCCTCCACGTGCCCACCAGTGAGCGCTGGACAGGACCCTCCTGAGACCTGAGGCCCCAGGAAGGCAGATTTGGAGCGAGCTAAGTCCCAGAGGGATATTCGGGCCGCCTGAGTGGGCTGCATGATCTCTACGGGAGTGGTCCAGCAGCCACTTTCCGGATGCATCTGTGGTGACTACATGTTTAGGCTGACAGTGACATGGGTATCCCCTAAGGCCCCCACCTATGTGAAAGTTCAGGAAACCAAGGCTGAAGGGCCCCTGTGTTCACCCAGACTCAGGGACAGGGCCTCCCCCTTCCCCACCACTGCCATGTCTTCTGAGCTGGGGTCTGCCTTTCTGGCCCTACACTGGCAGGCAGGGTCCCACAGAGTAGGACTAGAGGCCCTTTGTCTGGGAAAGGCGAGCCCCCTGCACTGACCACAGAGGATGCCCCAGCCATGGGGCCGTGGGACCCGGGGGGCTTCTCCCATGCCCGGCCAGCCAGCCAGGGTGGAGGTCCTGAGCTCCTGGGCATGAACGCTGAGCCTACTGCCAGCCCCAGGCCTCCTGAAGCTGGTGATATTTGAGGGCAGGGCCCTCTCGCTGCCAAATGGCTGTTCTTGGCCCCTCAGCAGGGTGGGCCCAACAACAGCATTTTAGGGATGAGAGAGGTCAGTGCTTGAGTCCCTGACTGGGCCACTGCAGCTGACCCTGCCCAGGCCTTGGGCTGGAGACCCCAGAGGAAAGACGTGGGTGGCAGGATCAACCCCTCCCTGTGGGGAGACCCCCTGGGGCTTCCTCACCCTGTCCCCTGGGTACCTGAGATCGGGAGCATTGGCAACTGTTGGCGTGAGGACATTGACCTGGAGTCCCTGGCCAGGCTCTGGTCCCCAGCCACCTGGGACGGCCTGTGTGAGGACAGCGTCTGGCTGCCCGCATGGGCTTCAGCTGACCACCAGCTGCCCAAACCTCGGGCTGCCCGTGGATGCCGTGGCCAGCTTGCTGCTCCCTCCAGGCCACCGTCAGTGCCACGACAGCGGAGCTGAAGGCCCTGCAAGCCCAGTTTGAGGATGCCATCTCTGCCCATCAGAGAGAGGCCACGGCGTTGGGCGAGAGTCTTCGGGAGATGGCAGCAGAGCGAAGCAACGCCAGGAGAGAAGTGAGGGGGTGTCAGCGGGGAGGGGCAGAGGCAGTTCTAGGAGAGCCGGGATGCCGGGAGTGGGGAGAGAAGGCCTTCCCGGCAGGCAGGTGTGACCCAGAGAGCAGGGAGGGGAAAGCTGGACCCTCGGCCCAGAGACCCCTCCATCCTACCAGCCCTGGGAAGAGCCTTGGCGAGGTGGTGCTGGCCAGGCCCCGCCGACAGGCGGCATGGGGTATATACCCCATGGGACTGGATATCAGGTGGGGTGATGCTGCCTGGGGGTGACTGGGGTGGAGGGGCAGAAGTGTGGGGGTTTTGTGGGGTTTCCAGGGGCGGCCATGCATGGACCTGGCCAAGGAGTCGAGGTCAACACAAGGCCCCCAGGAGCCACGTGACAGTGTCCTGTGGTGGGGAGAGTCCTGGGCAAGGCAGGCCAAGCTTCAACACAGCAGGCAAGCAAATTGGGGAGGTGTTTCTGAGGGAGCTGTGACAGGACCTGGGGAGCCTGGAAGAGGGGAGGGCAGGAGGGCACAGGGATTTGGGCAGGGGGAGGGTAAGCTATAGCCCAGGTGGGGCCGTGGGAGGGTAGGGTTTGTGCTCTCTCTGGGCAAGGAGCCAAGGCCGCAGGCAGCAAGCACGCTGACTGGGAGCTCAGGGGAGCACAAGCTCGGACCAAGCAGCAGAAAGGAAAGGGGCTCCTCAGCCCTCCCCCAGCCCCCCAGGGGCAGGCCCCAGCAGTAGAGGGAGGGGGAGGGAGAGAGCATGATTTAACATGACAGGCTGTTTACTTTGGCCCCCAAAGAGAAAGGTCTCCTTTCAACAGATTTCAAAGTCAGGCCCGGTCAGCGACCACACGGGGAAGCAAAATGAGATTTTAAAACTAGGGGCTGCAGGGGAGGGCTTGGAGACTGGGGGCACATTTGTTCTGGAGAAGTGAAAGAAGAAAGCACAGGCCTCCTGAGAAGTTTGGGTTCCCAGAGAGGGGGCCCCCAGAAAGGAGAGGGAACCCCAGAAAAGAGAGAAAAGCCCCAGAAAGAGAAAGAGCCCCCAGGAAGGAAAGGGAACCCCAGAATGAGAGGGGCCCCCAGAAAGGAAAGGGGCCCCCAGTAAAGAAAAGGGCCCCTTAGAAGGGAGTGGAGGAGCAGGAGGCTGAGGCGAGGGGGCAGGAGCAACAAGCCAGGGAGCAGCGGCCCCGAAGAGCCTCCCAGGCGCCAGGCTGGCCCAGTTGCCATGGAAACCATAACGTTTCCACAGCCTTTAAACTGAAGGACGGTCCAGGCTTCTCAGGGCCCTGCCTAGAGCCCCACACGCGTGTGTGTGCACACACATGTGAATACACAGCACGGTTTGTACTTACGCATACCCCCAGGCACACACGGGCACACACATGACAATACGTACGTGCATATACACGTGCACTCATGTGCGGACACAACCCTTCCAGGGAAACACATAAGGACACCGCAGAGCTCACACAAATGTGCAACGAGCCGCACACGCTACCACGCACGCCTACACGCACCCGTCACGCACGTGGACCTAGGCACGCACGTTCACACACGTGTGCAGAGGCACAGGCCTCACCCTCACCCGTGCTGCGTCCATACACGTGTGTGCACAGAGCGCACATGCGTGTGCTCACACACATACACAGGCCTGATCCCCATCACAGCCCCTCCCCTGCTTTCCCTCTGGCCGGGCAGAGTCCTGGAGCCCCCTCCCTGCAGGAGGTTTCAAAAGACGCTGTTTATACGATTTCTAGTAAAGAAATAATTATTATAATCACATTAAGTGATTTGACTGTAAAACTCCCGTCCGAGGCCGCTGTTCTCATGAGGGGGGCAGGCGGGCGCGCAAGGGGAGGGACCCTTCTCCTGCTTTGTTGTGCTTGTTTTCATCTCCTCGCCCTGGGAAATGAAAACAGTTTCTCGTAAGATGGATAGGGCCTTTCGCTGGTCCTTGACCTTCCTGGTGGATTTTTGCTGAGCTCTGCGGAAACCGCTCCACACGGTTGTGGCTCCCATATGTGGGGGTGGAGGGGGAGCAGAGGAGGGGCTCAGGCCCTTCCCCAAAACAGAACAACAATAACCGCGAATGGACACAGGAGCCAGGCTGGCCGGGGGCCTGGGCAATGTCCCGCTGGAACAGCCAGCAAAGCGGGGTTTGCATTTGGCAGACCAGTGCCTTGACATTGCTCAGAATTCTTGTGGCTTCCCTTCTCTCGGCTCGCTGCCGGCCTCGTCCACCTCCTCCTCAGGGCCAGCCCGGCCTGCACGGAGCACTCTCTAGAGGGTCCTGCCCAGGGCTGGAGCCGCAGGCCAGAGAGGCAGGAGACAAGAAGTCCTGGCCCAACCTGGCGATCTCTGACCCCATGGCCCACGTGCTGAAGGGTGGACTGGCCCTTCCCAGGGTCTTCACTCTCCTCCAGGACCCCCTCCAGGGCTTGGGGGAGGGCGTGGTGCTGACATGAGGCACCCCGTGTCCCAGAGCAGCATGAAAGCAGCTCCCGGCCCTACCAAGCTCTGGCCTCACATAGAACACCACAATCAGCAGGCCCTGCCTAGAAGCCCCAGGAGGGTGTGGAGGGTCCTGGTGTGGGGAGGACAGTGCGATGGGGGTCCCCTTCTGGGCCTGGAACGGGTCTGACAGGGACAGGGGACAAAGACTCACACCCACAGCGTCTCCCAATCCTTGGGTCTGCTTGCAGAAGCTAGAGTCTGGGCGGCTGAGCCCTGAGACTGGGGTGGCTGTGTGGCACATGGCTCCCGCTGGCCCCAGAGCCCGCCCACCTGCAGCCCTGCCGCCCCCCACCCCTTGCATTTAGGGTGTCCGTGTTTCTGTGGGGCACTATGCATAGAGCACTCATGCGACGGACAGTACCTGCTGCCCATGTCGTTGGACAGCCTGGCCCCAGAGGACCTTCTAAGGGCCACTACCCAGAGACCCAGCCTCCCCCGGCCTCCTGTAAGATAGGGAAATGACAGCCGAGGGGGAGGGTGTGCCCACAACCATGCAGGGATCGGGAGCCCAGGCCCCTGGCCCTGCTGCCCACATTGGGGTGGACAGTGGCCCTATGCCACACCATCACTGAAGGGGACAGCAGGTGGGGCAGGCCATCAAGCAGGCTACCGGACCTGGATGTGGGAGGATGTGTGGGCTGACCAGTGACCAGCATCCCTGGAGCCCAGGGAGGCGGCGGGGCAACACCAAGGCCAGGAGGGTCAGAGAGTCACCTCCCGCAGGGCTCAGGGATCAGCCCTCGTGAACCACCCCGTGGCCTCACGGCATTAGGTGAGGTGACCCCCCGGGTGGGCAAATCCAGGTCATCTGCTTCTCCTTTAAGCCCTTGGAAACACAAGGCCAGAGCCTGGCCCCTAGCCCCTAGCCCCTGCTGCCTGCCCCCAGCGGGCCGTACAGCCCGTGCTCCTCCCTTAGGCTGAGAGGCTGCAGGCCCAGCTGGACGAGGCCAGGGAGGGGCTGGCTGCGCTGCGCCAGGAGCTTCGGGACAGCGAGGAGAGCCGGGAGGGACTTCGCAGGGAGGTCCTGGAGGCCCAGCGGGCCCTGGGAGATGAGGCCCGCGAGAAGGACGTGCTGCAGCGCTCCAATGCTGAGCTGCGGGCCACCATATGCAGGGCTGAGAAGGAGAAAGCCAGGTACCTCCCCTTGGAGCCTGCGCGGCCCTAAGGCTCATCCTGGGGACAAAGGATGTGGGATGTGGGACCATCTCCCGATCTCCTGTGGGCCAGATGGTGGTGGAGTGGACTCACTGAGCCGACCAAGGTGCCAGCTGCCTGTCTGAAGGGCTGACTCCTGGGGAGGGGAAGGCCGAGATACCAACACAGCGGTCCTGCCCTCGATGCCAGACAGGTCCCATGTGGCCAGCAGGAGATGGCCAAGGGCTGGAGAGCAGACTGAGGCTAAGGGGCCTGGTCTGGGGCTCTGGGGACAGCGAGGCTGGCACCGCAGCCCTCGCAGGGGGGTGGCAGAGGTGTGGGGCTGCTGCTGGACATTGTGTCTCTGGGAGTGTGGCTGGAGAGAGGAGCATCGCAGGGGGAGGGTCCGGAGACATGGAAAGGGGCAGAGCCAGTTGGGCATTCAGCCCTTATCTACCCCAAAGGTGATAGGGAGGCAGCCCCAAGGAGGCTGGGCCCTGGGACCGTGGAGAAACAAGCCACAGGAGAGGCATCAGGCCAGAGTGGGGTGGGTGACAAGAAATCTCTGTGCGGGATGCAATGCGGGAGCCCCTGCCTGTGACCCATGGCTCAGTTTCCAGAGGTCCAAAGAGGAAGGGGAGCAGAAGGTGCTGGTCCTGGAGGAGGCCCGGGCCGTGGCCCAGAAGGAGGCCTGTGAGCTGCGGGCCAGTCTGAGGGAGGTGGAGCAGGCCCAGGCAGATGCACACCGGGAACTCCAGGAGCTGGGCAGACAGGTGAGGGCCACCATCCCGCAGCCCTGTGACCACAGAGGTGTCCCCACCCCCACCCCCAGGCCCCAGGGCACGCACTCACTGGAGCAGGGGCTCCAGGACAGGCCTTTGCTTCCTGTGGCTCTGGAATATTCTGCCCCCATGCTGGAAGCCGCCTGCCAAAGGGCCCTACTGAGACCCATGGGGCTCCTGGTTTCGTGTGCCCCAGGGGGTACGGAACTAATGGCTGAGAACAAGCACTTGGACGCTCATGGACCCTACAGATCAGGAACTCAGCCAGGGCGCAGAGGGCACGTGCCAAGAACACTCCACAGTGGGGCCTTGCGGGCAGGGCCCAGCTGGCCTGCAGCAACAGACTCATGGGCCCCACTGCCAGGCTGGTTGTCAGCTGGGGCGTCCCCCAGGCTCTCCCATGGCTTCTTCCCTGCATGGCCACCTTGGGCTCAGAAAGCAGCTGTGCTATTTCATCTATCCACCTCGGCTTCCAAAGTCAAGAGCCACTTGTGCTGAGTTCATGGTGGGGCGGGGCGGGGGGGGGGTGGCCCACAATGGCTCAGACAAGAGCCCAAGATGCCCCTTGAGGCTGGAGCCCTTTTCAAGCCTCTGCAGCCCTGTCAGACTTCCTGAGACTTGGAGCAGGTCATGAGATGCCCTGTGCTCCCTCCAGACTAAGCATCTCCTTCACTTCCCTCCTTCCACCCCCACAGTCCTCCTGTAAGGTAGGTTCTAGTACCTTCCTTTTCATGTGAGCCCACGGAGGCTTGGAGAGGTAGTGGAACGAGGCTCTCTGTGAGTGAGAGCCGGTGAGGAGACCAGAGCAGCACCCCTGACACCGACCCCAGCCCACTCCCGCCCACACGGTGTCCTGGCTCCGAGGGCACCCCACCACCGACACCTAGAGTGTGGGCACTGCATCAAAGGAAGGTGATGCCCCAGAACATGTGAGCAGAGGCAGGGGTCCAGGAGGCCCTGGCAACCCCATGCTCACTCACAGGTGAGCATGCTGGAGGCTGAGAACCGGAGAAAGAGCCAAGAGGTGATCCAACTGCAGGTCCGGGGCGCACAGGGCGCCCAACAGCAGCAGCAGCAGCAGCAACAGAGTCAGCAGGAGGTGCTGCAGATGCAGAGGCTGGCCACGGAGGCTGAGGCAGCCCACGATGGTGCCCGAAGGGAGGTAGGAGAGCTGAGCAGCTGGCAGAGGAGGCACCAGTGCTGCCTGAAGGGCTGGGGTCCAGGGCCACCCGGCCTGGTTCTTGCCCACGTGCACGCCCTGGGTCCACATGCTCATCTGTCGCACTTCCCAGCGAGGCTGGATGCAGCCAGGGTGGAGGGACAGGGGCTCTGACTGACCCAACACCATGGAAATGGTGACCCCTGCATCTCCTAGCATTCTTGTGTTTTAGAAAGGAACAGCCTCACCCAGGTGACAGGAGCATTCTGAGCTGGAAGACAGTCAGGGACCCCTAAAATGTCCATTTCTTAAAAAGCCTCAGGATTCAGAGCATACACCCATACCCACACCTGCCCACGTGTGTCCCCCCGGCCCTGACCATGTGCTCACATGCACACACTCTCCCACCTGCTCCCTCCCTGCAGGCCTGTGTCCTCCTGCCCCTACAGCAGCTGGAAAGGCCCTCTGTCCAGGCCTGGCTCTGGGTGCTGCCGGAGGCCAGGTGGCCCCGTACCTACGCCTGCTCACAGCCTGGCCTGCCCAGGATCCCCCAGTTCAGACCCAGAGTCATGCAGACAGTGGCTTCATTGACCAGAAAACATGGACTCCCTTCCCACGACCTGTGTGACCATGATGTGACCTGTAGCTCCTCACCTCCACCGGGGAATGGAGTTGTTGGCACTGTGGCCACCCAGATAGGAAACAAGACAAGGCCCCGCCCTGCCCCCGGCCCAGGCCTCCACTTACAGTCTGGTGCAGGCTCTGTGGCCTCCAAGCCTGTCACTTCCCTAGGGGTGACAGTGCTGCTGTCAGTCCTGCCATCACTCAAAAGTGTTTACAGGGCACGTCGTGTGGCTGAAGGTATACATCCCAAAGGCATGGGGCACAGGTCAGGCCGTCAGCACGGTCTGCAGTAGCAGACAGGGCAGTCTAACCGGGAATGACGGAATGGGCTGCTACAGATGGGCAGGGGGTCAGGGAGGGTCCCTCTGCGCCTAGCCCAGGCCACCAGAGAAGAGAGGGGAGCAGGCCCAGCAGAGGACCCATGGGGAGGGGGTACCCAGGGGGCTGGAGTTACTCGAGAAGGGAGGAAGAGTGGCCCAGGCCAAGAGAGGCAGGGAAGCAGGCCACCCAAGCCCAGAGCCTCCCCCTCTCGACCCCCGTGCTCCCCAGGCTAGGCGAGGCTATAGGGGCTGGGAAGCCCTCGATGGACCCACTCTGTTGGCACTTGGAAGCCCGTGTCATTGTGTCAGACACCCGGAGGCTCCCATGCCCTGGGCTCAGGAGGACGCTGACCCAGCCCATGCCCCCACAGGCCACAAGCACGGAGCTAACTACAAGTGGAACTGGGGCAGGCCACAGGAGGGGACAGCCTAGGGTCACAGCTGTCAGACCTGCTGGGGTTTTCCCGTGTCTGCCAGGATGTTCTCCATGGTCATGGGGTGTCCTTCCCCACCTGGGCTCGGGGGGTCCGCACTGCCAAACATGGACCGGGAGGTGGGTCAAGGGCCCCTCGCTGTGACATGCTGATGGGGAGGGTCTGAGGGACTCCCTCAGGAGAGGTCAGGACAAGAGGCCTGGGGGCAGGGCTGCGAGGGCAGGGGACTCTGGGATGGCCTCACATCCTTCCCACAGGTCCTGAGGCTGCAGCAGAGGCTGGCAGAGGTAGAAGCTGGAGCAGAGGCCCAGAAGCAGCGGCTGGAGGCACGTCTCTGCCAGAGTCAGGGTGCCGAGCACGCTCTCCGGGCCGAGCTTCACACCACGACCAGGAGGCTGCAGAAGGCCCACGGGGCAGTGGAGGGGCTGCAGGCTCGCCTGGACGAGGCCTGCGGCCAGATCCACAGGCTGGAGCAGGAGCTCGCTCAGGCTGAGGGTGCCAGGCGGGATGCGGAGGGCCAGCTGAGCCGGCTGTGGTCGACGCTTTGCCGTGGCCTGGGGCTCCAGGGACAGAGGCCCTCAGGCTCCCCCAGTAAAGGTCAGTGTCTTCGGTGGCTTCGTGTGGGCTCCTGTCCTTGCTCAGCACCCACTTAGGACACAGCCCCCCACAGGCCTCACGCCCCACACCGTGAGGGGCCTAGACCCCCATGATTCCCCCAGCTCCCTGGGGAAGGGGGCTGTCACTGCATCCCCACCCCATTCCCTCAGCTGACCCCGTCCTGCAGGCTCAGATGGCATCCAGGCTCGCTCCGCACAGCAGAGGGCCAGCCTCCCCGGCCGGTCCCACTCACCGCTGCGATGGTCCTCCCCTGCACCCGGGGACCCCAGCCCAGAGGTGGACATAGCCTCCGTGCGGGACGCCCTGTGGGATCTGGCGCAGCAGCTGCGGGACACCCAGAAGGAACGAGTAAGGGGGTGGAGAGGACATGCCCAGGGGCCCCTGAAATGGGAGGAAGCTGTTCATCGCTCTGCTATCCATCTGTCCATCCACCTCAGGCCTGCTGAGACCCTGGAGGGGCCCTGTGGGTCCCTGGGCCCCTCAGTGTTCACACTGTCCTTTCTTTGGCCTGAGAAATAGCAGTAAATACCATGGTGTCCCACAGACCAACTGCCCCAAATGGCCCAGCTCCTCTCTTCCTCCAAATGGGAGTTACTCTGATGCCCACAGGTCAGCGCGCCGAACCCCCCAAGCCTCCCACCCGACCCCTCGGCCCTCCCTTCCCTCCCAGGCCGCCTCCTGATCTGGGTCCTTCCACCTAGGATGACTGGCACTTCCAGGCAGTAAGCCTGAGCGGCCGACTGAGCAAGGCAGAGAGTGAGAGCGCCCGAGCCCAGAGCCATGTGGGGCAACTGCAGACGGCGCTGGCAGAGGCTGAGGGAGGTGAGCTCCCTTCCCTCACCCTGCCCTCAGGGAGCGCTATGTGGGGCCCACCACCACCTCAGGGGTTCCTGGGGGCCTCACCACTGCTGCCGGGTGTGTGCAGTCCTGGGAGTTGCTCAGGCCTGGCCCATGGGGGCCACACCAGGCCTGTGTGCCTCCCTGGGATGTGGCTGGCACGGGCCAGCTGGCTGGCTGTTTTCTCAACAGCAGCCTCCCCATCACAGGGGAATAAAGTTCAGAGACCCCACGGGGCCTCCATGCCCTCCTGCCACACTGGCCTCTTACAGACCCTACCTCAGGGCCTTTGCACAGACTGTGGAGGGACCCTCTTTCACTGACAGTCATGAGGCCCATCTCCTCATCAGGTCTCTGACCCCTGTCCCTGTCCCCTCAGAGAGTGCCCTGCCCTGCTAGTCACCCCAACTGCATTACTGTCCTCTGCCCCCCGCCATTAACAGGTCTGCCTGGAAGGTGGGCCTAGGGCCTAGCACAGTCTCAAAGGAGGAATGTCTGTGGAAGGAAAGAAGGGGGAGAGAAAGAGAAGTAGGCAGAGGGAGCCAGGACCCCAGACCCGCCAGCAGGGAGTGGTCAGAGGGGGGGCCTCTCCAGCAACCCCTTCCAGGTGCCAGACACTCAAACTCACCCAGCCTCAGTCTTCTGGCCTGTGAAATGGGCAGGGGCAGATCCACATGTGGCCACCCCTCAGAGCCTGGGAGCCAGGCAAGCCTCTGCCACACAGCTCGGCGCCAGGCGGACCGTGAGAGGAGCAGTGCACAGGCGGCTCGGGCCCTGCGAGAGGAGGCGCTCGGAAGGCTGGAGCTGGAGCACCTGGCGAGCATGCGGGCGGCCAGCTGGGAGAAGCGGAGGCTGCAGGTGGGGCCCTTGGCCAGGGGGATCAGAGGGCAAGAGGAGACTGGGAAGGCTTCTGGGGAACGGGGGTCCCTATGGGCAGAGGCACAGCTGGGAGAGAGCAGGTGGCCTCGAGGGACATGGGGGCCCCGCAGAGCTCATTAGGGTCCTTGGTAGAGCTGTTGTGGAGGTGGTCCCTACCCTTATTTTACAGACTGGGGAAATAGACCTGGGTAGGGAGAGACTTGCCCCCATGGCGGAGCCCCAGCTTCCCCAGCCCCTCCTTCTCTCTGTGGCCACGCCGGCAGGCCTACAGTGACACCAGCCCAGCCTCGGAGCCTTCTGTGGGGTCACACTTAAGCCGCTGCAGGACAGGCTTACTGTGTCACTCAGACGTAGGAGGTCACATAAGATGAATTGGGGTAAATGTCCCCACATACAGGCTTTGTGCTGTGAAGGTGGCCTTGGGGACCGTGCTTTCAAGGAAGGATGCTGGGCTGGAGGTGAGGGAGGTCTGGCTGGACAGGGGAGCCCTGCACCCCACACAAAGTCACAAGTCAAAACAATGCTGGGAGTGGGCCAGAGTACCCCACCCCAGCCCACCCTGCAGGACTAGGCTGGGGAGCAGTGGGGTCTGGGCGGTTGAAGCTCCAGCCTACCATTTCCAGAAAACTCTTTGAGGCCCTTAGGGGCACAGGGACCAGCACATGAGGGGAGAGAACACAGGCTCCCCAGAGATATCTTGGGGAATCAGGGTCGCTGGCCCTGCCCTGGAAAGATGATGCTGATGGGAGCAGCAGAGGAGAGGGGCCGATCGGGACCTGGGGGGCAGGACGGGCAGTCTCAGCCCCACAGACCCAGAGTCCTGGCACTGCCAGATCTTGGAAGGCGAGGTGGCTTGGCTGGTATGTGAGAGTGGTGGACTGGCCAGGCCCTCGGGGCCCTGAAGGCAGCCTGCCCCTCAGAGGGCTCAGAGAGCAGGTGCAGAGCCTAGTGGTCCTCAGAGTCCTCGGTCCACTGTGGGGCCCAGAGCCCTTGAGGAGGGGCCTCCTGTGGGGCGAGGGACAGGGGGCAGAGGTGGACCTGCAGAAAAAGCACCGGGGAGCTCGGGAGGCTGGGACTGAGACCCAGCCTGGAATCTGTGAGGACACCTGGAGTCTCGAGGTTCAAAGGCCCTCTGGCCACCACTGCTGGGGAGGGCTCAGAGGGGCAGTGGTGAGGCCCGGGGGTCTGGCTGGGCTTGTGGCCAGACTGGTAAGATACCCGAGTGACGCCAGGGCCCGAGCGACGGGAGCAGGTGGGCTGAGGCTGCGTTCACATGTGTGTCTTCTGTGCACACTTGAAAATAACGTTTTCTGTTTGCACGTTACACACTTTGAAATACATCTTAAATATGATACTCCACATCGGATCCATCTCCAGAGTTCATCAAAGCTAGGAGTGATATGTTGAATTTTACCACTACAGCTGGGTGGGGGGACATCTTCATTTCTAAGAGTCTTGGGTTTATAGATTTCTATGGCATGTTCTTCAGAATTTGAAGTTTCTCGGCCGCTCGGACTTAGCACCTGAAGGACCGAGTGCCACTAAATGCTGTTTGCCTGGCGTTCCACTGCGCCCGTCTCCTCCCGCAGGGCTCCTCTGCCCTGCCCTGAGTCCTGGCTCTGCCCTCTCCACGCCTGTAGGTTTTCAGTCATTTCCTCAGCCCGGCCTTGGCTCTGAGCCCCTCTGGATGGAGTCTCTGCCTTTTCCAAGGGAATTTACCCCACTTACAAGTTTTGCAGTAATTTCCACACTCTGGTTCTCTCTGATTGCTGATAGGACACTTGCTGATTTAATGCTTCCTCATGACTTCCATTCCATCCCTTTCTTAGGGTTATTTGCTCCCCTTGGCCTTTCGTGGAGGTGGGGGAGTGTTACAACAGTATGCATGACAGCAGATGCTGCCCTGTACTGGGCAGGAGGACCCCTTCTGGCAGCCCTCCCCACAGCTGCTAGGCTTCTGCACCTGTGCCTAGAGGCTTATGGAGACTATCTCTCTGCAGGGGCCCTGTCCTGCTCCAGACTGCCTGCCTCCACCTTCCTTCTAGGTGCCCAGTGGGGGTCCATGAAGGGCCTGCCCCTGAGCCTGAAACCCCTGCCCTCCGCAGACCCCAAAGGCTTTCTACTCACAGCAGCTCAACCATGTATGCCTTTTGCCCGCTCCACAGCCATTACCACAGACGGAGGGCGCACCCATCTATGGCTCCCAGTCCTGCAGGCCAGAAGGCCCTGCCGGCAGGACTCCACACCCCGGGATGGGCCGGGCTGTGCCCTCACCTGAGGCTCTTGGCAGAAGCCCCCACAGGCTCTTGGCAGCCTTCCCCCCATCTGAGGACAGAGTGGCTTCCGGAGGCAACTCCGGCCCCGGGCCTGGGCCTTCTTAGGGGCTCTCAAAACACAGCATTGGCCGCAGGACCCTCACACCCGAACCCCACTGCTGCCCCCTGCCACCAGCCTGTGGGGCTCCTGGGGTCAGTCAGGCCCACCTGGATGATCACATCTGCGACATGACCTAACGCGCTCACAGGTGATCTGGTGGCCGCAGGTCCAGGCGGTAGGTAGCTCTGCCCATGACACCAGGCACTGGCAGTCAGTGCCCCACGTCCACGGGCTTGTCGCCTGTGCAGGGGACATGGGTGAGCTCGCTCGCAGCCCAGCTCTCTGGGAGGGCCTGAGTCTACTTGGATTTCATCCAGTGTTTGCACTGTGACCTCATTCTCAGATGGGTTCAAGGAAGGTAAGTGTGTTGGGGGCTGTTTGAACTGTTCCCTCCAGAGTGGGAGCCAGAAGGCCCGTTTATCTCTGAAATTCAAAAATGTGCCAAAACGTTGACTTGCTCCCTCTGTTGTCTGAGCCTGGGCCTGTGGAGCTCTCTGCAAAATCAAATCTGTCTTTAGCTGAGGCACGTGATTTCCACTTAAAAAACATCTCTTCTCCTCCTCCCCATTCTTTTGTCCCAAAATTCCCTGCAGCCCAGCCCTGCTCTCTGGGCCTTGCCCTTTTGCTGCTGTCACCTTTTTGTCCCTGACCCCCCCACCCATGTCCCAGAGAACTCACAGTCTTCACCCAGGTTAGCCGATCTTACTGCCGTGTCTTATCCAATCCC
The DNA here is from genome assembly GCF_020171115.1 of Neogale vison. Taxonomy (NCBI): domain Eukaryota; kingdom Metazoa; phylum Chordata; class Mammalia; order Carnivora; family Mustelidae; genus Neogale; species Neogale vison. The sequence goes on from NC_058093.1 coordinate 47,014,879, forward strand.
TGTCCTCACCACCCTGGGTCGGTCCTTGTGTTTTTCATCTCGATTGTTCCCACTCCGGCTCCCAGCATGGCATCCCCTTCTTGAGGTCGTCGGTACACATCTTCAGATACCTGTTCCCATTTCTTGCATTAACTCCGTTCTCTTTTTATTCAAGACCCTCAGATTCACTCCCTCAGATTGACTTGTCTCTTGAGCCACAGTTGGTTGCTACTGTCGAGATGTTTTCCTTCTGCGTGGCTTCAAAGAAGGGGATCTGGTCTTGTTCCAAGTCGAGAGTGGGGAGGACCCACCTGGGACTTTACATGTCCCTGTCCAGATATTTCAGGCTGACACTAAAAGACAGAAAGAGGAGCCCGGGGGCTGTGGGGTCCATGGGAAGCTGGCAGGACCGAGAAGGAGGCAGCACGGAGAGATTCCAGAACTTTCCCACTCCAGTGACTGGGAGGTGAAGGCCCCATTCTCAGGGGCACAGCTGGCTGTGGTGGGGGGTGTCCTGGGTTCCTCCCCCCCGGCACTTGCCTGCCAGGGGACTGGAGGCCTTGAGGTCTCCCCTGCAGCCCGGGCTCTCTCTGTGTCAGCATCCCTGGGGTTCTGGCAGGTTTCCCTGTGAGGCTTCCTCACATGGATGCAGATGGCTTGGATGTTGTTCAGATCTTCTCTGAACAAATCTCTCTGTGGATTTTTCTCCTTAAGGATTTACTCCATTTTTCAGTGACGTGTAGGTACTAAAATCTACCAGCATTGTGTCAAGTTGTTCCTAGAATTCTGGTAATTCTCCTATTTTTAGGCCACTTCATTCCATCTGCCTCCAAGTCGTGGGAACCCCCAAAGTCTCTGCTCTCCAACCCTGAGGAAGCTTTTTCCAACTTTTGTAACCTGCGGGCAGTTGAGGTGGGCAAGTGGGAGGGGAATTCAGACCCACTGGAGGCCCAGAGGCCCCAGGCTCTTTTGACAAACAGCAGATCCAAGCAGGGCTCCGGCCCGTGGCCATACTCCCCACCCCCGCCACCCTCTGCCACTCAGGTGGCCGGGCTGCCAGCGTGGGCTAGAGCAAGGTCTGCATCCAACATGACTGCTTTCACTTTCATGGACTGGGTTCTCCCCTGTTTCACATGAGCCAATGTGTTTGTTAAGAGAAAGTTGATTAAAAACATATTTTTCTAATTAAATGGTAGGCTGTGCTATGCAAACAGTAAGATTCTTGTTTGAGAGCAAACCCCTCCCCGTTTCTAGGGCTACCCTGGGAATTCAACAGATCAACCATGCAGAGCCAGGCCCAGAGCATCAGGACACACGCCCCACACCCCACGCGGGGGTCCTGCAGGCAGCTGGTGGCCTCCAAGCAAGTGTGGCAGGGGGCACGGACGCCCCTGGGAGAGGCGACCAGTGGAGTCCCACCCCCGTCAGAGGCAGGTCACAGCTTCCCAGGAGAGAGGGGCTCTTGGGGTCCTTGTGGCACTAGTGCCACTCAAACTGTCCAGAGCCACCCTGCGGTCTGCTCACGTACCCCCTCTTCTCCAGAACCCTGGTCCCGGGGCCCAGCCGAGCATCCGTCCAGTTCCAGCAGCTCCTGGGCTGACAGATGGAGCAGAGCGGGCCACACAGTTGGGCAGGGTCCCCCTGGCCGGATGTGATGCCCTGAGCCCTGCAGGGTGTCCAATTTCTTCAAATTTGGGTGTTCCGATTATTTTCTCTTCATACAATGAACTGGTGGGCCTTCCACCTTTTTCTGTCACCTATGTCACTGCCCAGCCCAACTCACCTTCCCTGAAAGGGTGCATGGGATGGGCCTGCTCCTCCCGTTCCCTTGCCTACAGTCACTCGATCCCCCACCTGCTCCAACCTTTACCATCTTCGGGCCTCTTGCTCCTATTTTCAACTGCACCGTCGAGGCCCCACGTGTGTTGTCTATTCCACATTTTATTCGTATCGAGTCCTACCTGGAGCTGGAACTATTGGACACCCGAGGTTTCTGCTGTATTTGTATCTGTGGCCACATCTGTTTCGCGCCTTTGGAGATTCCTGTTTGTTTCTCTTAATTCTACCCACCAGCCATTTGTCTGTTTTATTGGTCTTTTCAAAGAATCAGCTTTATATCTCCTCTCATTGTTACTTACAGTGGTTCATTGTGGCTTCTATTAATAGTGTTGTGATCTCTCTCCTTTCCTAAAATGAGTAGGTGACAGGTTTATGTGCGGGCTTTGTCTCTCGGCAGAGCATTCCAGGTTAGCCCATTTTCCCCACCTGTAGCATGGTGGGCATGCCACGGATTTCTGGCGTGAATGCTTTTTCTTTTTACCGGTTTTCTAGGAGTTTTCATTTTTACTTCTTAGTGCAAGGGTTATTTAAAAGAATGATGACGTGTGTGCCTCTTCCTGCTGCTGCAACAGATCTTACTGGGGAGAGCGTGAGGCTCTGAGGCAGTTAGGGTCTTTCGATCAGCTTCTGGCTGGATCTGTGTGTATGTTCCTGATTTGTAGATTGTTTGTTGGTTCTTGGCTCTGTTGGTTTGGTTTTGTCTTTTTTTTTTTTTTTTTAGTGGTATGTTTGGAGGGAAACAGGGCACCATGATTGCAAAGTATACGGAGAAGAATAGGCATTTGATATTTTTAATGGAAATTTTGAAAAACAACAGTAAAGCTGGTGATAAGGCTGGAATGGTCAAAGCAGAAGGGGTTTACACCAGAATGGACAAACCGGCAGGCAAAGGGGGCAGAGCCCAGAGTCCGGGGAACCAAGTTCCCCTTACATCTGAGCACCGCCTGGCACCGGGCTCTCCTGGGACTGGCCCGAGGGCCCCCAGAGGGCAGGACCTGTGTGGGGCTGCAGCTCCCACTTTCCTGTGGCTATTTGAACCCTCAGACTGAACCGGGGTGTGCAGGCGCACTGGCCTAAACCACATCTCGAGCGGCACCAGGACTCGGAACCCAAGCCATGGGAGGAAGGAGAACTCGTGGCGCAGCGGGCAATGTGCATGAAGGGTTTCGCCGTTCAATTATAACGGCTAATTTGGATTCCGTAACAGCTGAGTCATTACAAGAGAAGCACAATGCTTCACATAAGTGGTTTGGGCCTCTTTAAAATACCATGAAATATTTAAGCCATATTTGAAGGAAAACTCTGCTTTTCTCCTAGAAATGTGCACAGACAGAAAATGGTAGTTTCCAAATTCGCAGGGAAGGGTGAAACCCTGCTATTTTAGGCATAAGCACTGGCCTCCCCACTGTCCATTTTCTAAAGTACTACAGCATGAGACCAAAGGAAGTACATCCAACTCTGCCCATGGGGTCGCCCGAGAGGGTCACCCATGAGGTCCGCCAGGGGGTCGCTCCCCTCCTTCCTCCGAAACCACCTCTTCCAGGAGCAGGGCCACAGTCATGCCAGCATTTGGGACAAATGCTGTGGATGGAGGAGAATGGGCTGTGGCCATCCCAGGGGCCTGGCTATTGGTGTCTGTGGGGCAGGGGTAGGTGTCCTGGGCCAGCACTCCTGGGCAGGGTTGGAAGGGCGGGGGGGGGAGGGGAACACATGCTGGTAGAGGCAGAAGGTGGGGAAAGTGGGGTAGGGGGGCTGAGCACCACAGTCTCCATGAGCTCAGGGGGACTGTCACATTCATTCCAAGGGCTGGAGCAGGGGGCGGGGGATGCCAGGTGTGTCCTCTGAGGCCACTCTGACGGCAGCAGAGGACCTGCCAAGTGGAGCCTGGCAGCAAGTCCTGCACCCTGGCCCCCTCCCCAGCGCAGTTCTGTCCTAAACTACCTGATGGGTGCACATTGTATTTGACCTGTTCTTGCCTCTTCCCAGTGACCTGCAGCCCAAGCAGACGCCCTGGGCTTCTCCTTCCCAGGGAGCCATGTTTCCAGAAGACCCTATGCCTTCCTCTCCCTAGGAGCAACTGGACGTCCTGCACAGGGCCCTGGATGAGAGCAAAAGTCACGGCCAGGGCCTGGCCCAGAGAGGGAAGCTGCTGGAAGAGCAGGTCACCTGCCTGGAGCACCCATGCGTGGAGGCAGGGGGCACGAGGGAGCCCTTGCCACAGGTGAGTGACCCCAGAGGGCAGGGCATTCCCTTTAGGCAATCACCCGCCTGGGGGGCCTGAAGGGAGGCTCTGGGAGATGCCAGAGGCAGGTGTTCATACCCAGAGCCGCCCAGACAACCATCAACCTCCAGACCACACGGAAACTGAGGCGGGAGGGGTCAGAGGCCCGAGGCTTGCCCACAGTAAGCGCCCCTACGACAGAGGGATGATTGTGGACGCGCAGCTCAGGGGGAGACATCAATGGAGCCTGGACGCCAGGCCTAGGCTCTCAGCAGCCGCAGCCTGAGGCGAGAGAGCGGGTTGCACCGCGCAGCGCACAGGGAGGCGCGCCCCGCGAGAGCAGACGCCGCGCAAGAGCCGGCCCGCCTGCAGGGGGAGCTCGCGGAGCTGCGCGCGGGCGCGGGGCTGGTGGGCGGGCCCGCGGCTCCAGGGGGCGGGGAAAGGGGCGTCCGGTTGGGGGGTCCCGGCCGCGGCAGGCTGCGGGAGGCGCTGCACTGGCACCTGCTGCTGAGGAAAGCGCCGGCTCTTCACCTGGCCACCCCTCTCCTAGCTCAGGGCCGCCCTGGCGCTGGAGGGTGACCCACAACACTCCCCTCCCTGTTGGTGACACCCCAGCTACTTCTGTTCTCCTTGGGGAGGCACCACAGGTTATATATCAAATGGCCCCGGTTTGTCCCACTATCTGAGCCAGAGCCCTGCGGGGAGTCTTGTGGCCTGGCTCACTGCCGACCCCTGGAGCCCAGGGTTCTGCTGTCCGTGTTGGAAATGGCCCCCGGTCAGGGTCCCACCGACTGCACCAGGGCAACCGGTGGAGTACGCACCCGTGGTGAAGGGGGACACCGGTCTTGCCACCCCAGGAGTCTCCACATGGGGCAAGGTAGGGCAGGGCGACCAGAGGCCCCCAGTCTTGCAGCAAGAAAGGGAACAGCAGCGAGGCTGAGGGGCAGGGCCCATCCCAGGGGCCCACTGGTCAGGGATTCTGACAGACACACTGTCCCCAGCCGTGAATGGATCTGGTCTCCAAGTATGAAACAGGCCAAAGCGAAGCCATTCAGGTTGAAATTGGAGGTAGAGTTTGCCGGAGCACTTTCCTGGTGCTGAGAGAAAGGAAATGGCGTTCCTGTCGTCCAAGGGGCAGCTCCCTTGTCCTAGAAGGGCTGCCTCAGCCCCCCAGAAACAGGAACAGGGATGTGAGTGTGAGATCTGCCAGCTCTGCTGCCTGCCACGGAGGGCACCAGCCATGTTGTGGGCCCTGGGATTGTGACGTCCTCAAAGCCCGCTCCAGAGACAGGCAGGACAGGGACTAGAGTGGGGAATATGGAGGAAATAGGGGAGGTTGGGGACAGCCTTTGCTGGGCTGACGACCTGGGGCCTGAGGCGCTCAGTGACCCCATCCACAAAGTGGGAAAGCAGTAGTCCCAGCGTCAGGAGTGGCTGAGGGCCTCCGCCGCGGTCCCCAGAGTAGGGACCTTCCCAAGGCTTCGCTGAGATGAGGATATGCACGTGTCCTGCTTCCCTGGACACCACCCAGACCATGACCAGGGGCCTCAGGGACCATGTCTGGGCCGGATCTGGACAGAGACCCTCATCGCCCATCCCTGTGAGCGGGCACAAAGGAGGAGAGCAGGGAACGGCGCTGCAGTGTTCCATGGCACTGGCCCCGGCAAAGGTGTGGGGGAGCTGTGCCAATGTGGGCTCGCCTGCGTAGAAAGAACCAGACCCAGAAGGGAGGGCGGTCCTTGCTCATGGCTGCTCCGGGCAGCGTCTGGCCACCGTCTCTCAGAGGCCCCCTGGGAACCGGGAGATCCCCGAGCTGGCCACTGCTTCCTCTGCTCACCAAGGCCTGCATAGACCAGCTTTATGCGAGGCACTCTCATCTGGGCCGGGGGATGGCGTGGCCTCACCACACCGAGTGCTAGCCCATGGAATGAATGACAGGTGCTGGGGTTCCCGAGCTCGCAGACTTTGGAGGACAGAGGATACAACAAAAGGCGTGGACACCACTGAGGAGTGAAAGACAGGCCACCAGCCACAACAGGGTCAGGAGACAGGGCTGCTTCTTGAGTAAGGAGCAGCCAAGTCCCTGTGAGAATGACAGCTGCCTTCAAAGGCCAGCCCAGGCCCAATGCAGTCTCCGGCCCTGGTCTCCCGCAGCTCTCAGACAAGCACTGAGCAACACGCCCCACCACGCGAGGGCACTGTGGGCCAGAACCGCCAGGAGAGTGTTGGTCCCTCCATGTGTTCCCAGGCACACACGAACATCTCTCCTGGGGCAGGCCCTGGCCATCGGATACACGCTGTCCAGCTGACATGGACTTAGGGACAAGCGGGACATGTGGTCAGCTCAATGGGGTGGCAGTGGGGCCAGAGGCCCTGGGAATGGGATCAGGGGCAGGATGCGGGCCCGGAGGCCTACAGGTCAGGATAGTCACTGGAAGCCGCTGGCCAGCCTGTCCCTGCAGAGCCACCTGCCCTCCCAGGAATGAAGGTTGGCCAGCCCCTATAGTCCCAGGAACCCTGCTTGTCCTAGAGGGCGGGCCAGCCGCTGAGCCGCTGGGCTGAGGGAGCCTCCATGGCCTTTGCTGGGAGCAGTGGCCTGGCCACAGTGGTATTGCCCAGGGCACCAGAGCCAGCTGGGGGGCCCCTGCAGCCCAGGTCGGGGAGGGGAGGAACAGCTAATGAGTTCCAGGAGGTCAGCTGTGAGGGGCCCCCAAACCCATAAACCCTTTATTGGTGTCTCAGGAGGGGAAACCCGGATGTGGCCGTTTATTTATTTTGGATTTCACTTTTCTCTTTTTAACATATGATTCCAGGAGCGTAGCTGGATTTTTAAAGAAACAGGACTTCCCTTTTCAGTGGAAGTGGACTCTTTGTTTTTCTGACCGCTGAAGAAGAAAGGAGTCCTTATTTTTGTGACGCTACCCTCCTATCACTGACTGCAAACTTTCCCAGTGGCCCAGGCCACCAGGTCTCCCGTGCTCTGTGGGACCAGCCCCCAGGGCAGAAGCGTGGGTCAGGAGGACACAGAAGGGAGGGCCAGCCTGGAGGCCCTCGGAGACACCCCACCCCCGCACAGGGACCCACAGGGCGGACGTAGCATGGTAGTGGAGGGGGCTTGGTTCATAGAGCAGGCCCTGGGTTCTGATCCTACCCCAGCTGCGGACTGGCCTTTTGCCCACCCAGGGACTTCCGGGGAAGAGACCGTCCATGTCAGGCACCCACAAGGCATGACCTGGGGCGGCAGTTCTTCCTCCACGAGGATCACCTGCAACAGACAAAAGGAGCCCCTACCAACCTTCCCATTGGAAGTGTCTGCCTCCTCCACCATATGATATTTAACCCCAGTGCCCTGGGCCTGGCGTAGGGGGAGGGTCACCAAGAGGGGTTTCTGTGTGGGCAAACTGCACCTCCAGGGAAGACAGACGGTAGGCACACAGGCTTGCTGGGACAGGATCAGTGAGTGTCCGGGGCCTGGGAGCTGGCTGGGGGCACCTGAGTGCAGGGGACTGAGGCTCCATGGGGCAGGGGATGCCGGGAGGGGCCCTGCACCTTGCCAGGCGCAGAGGCCACCCTGTTCTCCTTCTTCAGCCCTCTCCCTGGTGCAGGACCTTCCCCCTCCCCAGCCTGCTCTCAGGGGACACAGAGCCCTTTCCAGAGCCCTGTATGTTATCCCCACAGTGAAGGCTAGCCTGACCCCACACACCTGCCAGGAGGCCACCGCAAGCTCTGCTGTCTGGGCTCTTGCAGATGGAGCAGGAGACGCTGAGGAAGGAAGGGGACACAGCCCGGCCAGGAGCCAAGAAGGAACGACCGAGGCAGGACAGGGACAGGGCCCTGAGGCCGAACCAGCAGCTGCAGGTTAGCAGGCCAGAGTATCTTCCTGCACTCCAGCCTGGGGACGGGGGAGAGGATGGGGAGTCCAGGAGTGTCTGGGTCTCAGAAGGGTGCTGCACACCACCACCACCCCACAAACTTGCCTATGCAGATGGGAAGAACAGGCTGGACCGTTCCTATACCACAGAGATGAGAAGACATAACCCCAGATGACAATAGGGTCTACCAGGGTCATAGCTCGAGTCATAGGCAGAGGTGGAACCAGCAGCGGGGGCTCGAGGGACCCCTCCTGCTCTTCTCTCCGAGGCCCCATGGGATTGGGAGCATGGTTAGGGGACCTCGTGAGCAAGGCATGGACCAGAAGAGCACGTGAAACACAGGGTCAGGGCAGGCCTGTGGGCAAGTCCTGGGGCTGCCCCTCTGCATGCTGGGGGCATCTGCCCCTGCTGGGCAGACCCCTCCCTCTGCACAATGACTTGGCAAGAGGAGCAAAGGGGCGAGAGTCGGCCTGTGACACCAGCAGGACCCACCGGTCCAGCCAGGCAGAAACTAGGATGCCATTAAAACCCCGGAGTGTGAACATGTGCTCACCTCTAGACCTGCTTGCCAGTGCCAGGTTGGGGCCTGTGCCCTGCAGACGGTAGTGCAGCCAGCTGGGGGCTGGAGGAAGGACTAGCAGCCCCAAGGGGAAGGCAGGACACCTGCCTGTGGAGACTCCGTGCAACACGCAGGTAGGAGGGCAGCAGGTCCAGAGAGTGGAGCCAGAACCGGCCTGAGACCCACGGCTCTGGGAGCTGGCAGCCCAACAGCAGCGAGACTTGGCCCCAGAGGCCGAGCCACATCCCAGGGTCTGGCTGCAGGCTACATAGGCCCTGTGGTGCTGGGACCCCACCCACCCATGGCCAGTGACAGGCCTGGAGGAGCACATGGGCCCAGACCTCCGTGTCCAGGTGGAGGGAGGGGTGCAGATGGGCCAGCATCCCCAGCCGAAGGCCCTCCAGCAGCAGGATCCCAAACCACCACTGGGGGATCCAACCAACCCTGGGACTCTCACCCTTCCATCCCTTCACTCCCACGGCTCACCGAGGGCCAGAGCGAGGATCCCGGGACAGGTTGCCACCTTCTCTGTGCCCTTAAGGCGAGTAGTGGTGACAGTTCCTGGATCAGAGGTCAGAGTCAGGAGGCAAGAACAGTGGTGTATGTGGCCTTGGGCATGGACCTACTCTGTCTCCCCAACCCCCCACAAGCACCTGCTAGAGCTGACCCTCAGGCCCTGAGCCATCAGAGACCTCAGAGCCATGGGGTCAAAACCCTTATTTGACACCTGAGGGAACTGAGACCCAGAAAAGTAAAGTGACACCCAGTGTCACCCCCAAATTAGTGTCCTGAACCCACGAGCCCATGTCCCAAACCAAGAAGCCAAGGAACACGAATTTCCTTATCATTCTGAGTACTTTCATGGCCTGAAGGGAAGGGGTTTTTTCCACTGCACACAACTGCCTCTGTCCTGAGGACCCGCACACTTGGGCGTTGTCCCTGTCTAGCAGCTGGTGAGCCTGTCCACCATCCAATGTTTCTCTCCCACACATGGCTCCTCTCCTCAGGAGCCACAGAACTCCGCACAACCCCGTGCTTGGGGGCCCTGCCAGCAGGGCCTGCCCCCGCACCTGAGCTTCTGCCCCGCCCCCAGGTGGCCAGTCTGAAGAAGCAGCTGGACCAGGAGGTGCCTCGGCGTCAACAAGCCCGCCTCAGCCAGGCCGCCTGGGCCAGAAAGTGAGCCCGGCTGCAGAATGGCCCCAGGCAGCCTGCCCACCACAGCCGTGATGGGCAGTCAGGCCCCTCGAAGCTCCCTCCAGGAAGACCGGGGCTTCGTGCTATTCACAGAGTGTGGTGCGGGCAGCCCCAGCCCCGAGCCCACCACTCCCGCCCCAGGGGGCCTGTGTCACCAACGCTCTGCCGCTCACCCAGCATGGCGCTCCTCCTGGCCCACAGGACACTGTGCTCCAGGACAGTCCTCCGCCGCAGGGAGCCACCCATAGCCCACACCTGTCTGGCCCTGCTTCTGCTCGGACACACTGGTCTGGGCCAACCCTGGGAGCCAGGCCCCGGCAGGCCGGCTTCCGTGGCCATAGGCTGCATTCCGTGTCCTTGGCTCTATAAACACGGGGAAACACATGGAAAGTATTTCCACCAACTGGAGCCAAAAACATAATGTCCTGCAAGGCCCAGCCACCACTTCCCCACGTCCAGAGGCCACGGGACCTTCTATATCCAGGAACAGCAGGCCCAACCCAGCGGCAGGTGGCTGGAAATGACTCAGAAGCCAGTCCCCGTGACTCACGGGCCACGAGAAGCCCCAACCTGTGAGAGTTCAGGCTGTTACAGAGCCTCCCACTTTTCCAGCCTATAAACTCTGGGAAAATTCCTGTGGGAACCCAGCCCGACTTGCTGGGAGACCGAGGCAGCCATCTTGATCCTCTGCGGAGTGGCCTGTTGGCATTTTCACTCATTGCCCCATTCACACTGGTCCCAGTGGCTTCTCGCATAGAGGATGTGGGGCCACGGCTGGGCAGCGGGGTCTGCAGCCACAGGTGCTGGCTGCCCTCCGGGGCGTGGGCACAGCCAAGGGAGTTCGGGCTTTGTAGCCGTGGTCCAGATGGGCCATCACCAGCTGTCTGTTGCCGGATTGACCTCAGGCTTAAAGCAGGCTGCTGGTCAGGCTTTGCTTTCTGCGTGAACACAGGGATGGAGTTACCACGGGGCATAAAGGGTACAAAAGCAGTGGCTGGAGGGAGACTGGCAATGGGCTTCAGTCTGCTCTACCAGATTATTGGGGATTGGGTTGAAAAGGATTCTGAAGTTCAGCTCAGGCTCAGAGGGGAGGAGCTGGGGGACAATTAACAATGGCCACTGTGGGCAAAGAAGGTTTTAGCACTAATATCTGCATGTGATACTCACCCATCAGGGTGGATCACAGGTGGGGGAGGGGAGCAGGCGGCCGCACACTGACTGCTGGAGAGTGTTCTGCAGAATGGGCAAGAGTGGGGCCATGAGAGAGAAGGGGTGGCCCTCAGATAGCAGATGGACCCCCAAGCCCCCACCCCCAGCAGAAGGACCCAAGGGATGGGGGTGTGAGGAAGGGACAAGAGGCTGGAGATGGGGGGGGTGTGGGGGCACTTTCCTCTCTGCCTGCCTGTGGCACCCACAGCTGTCACATGGGTTGTCTCTCTGGACCATAGCTCCCAGCCCAGAAGAGCTACAAAGATGCTCATGGGTGAGAGGGAGGTGCATTGCAGACACCAGATGGGTCAGGGTGGCTCCCTGGTATTAAAAGGGAGGCTTCCCTTGGGGCACCTGGGGGTTCAGTCGTTGGGCATCCGCCTTCTGCTTAGGTTGTGATCCCCGGGTCATGGGATGAGCCCCACATCAGGCTCCCTGCTCGGCACGGAGCCTGCTTCTCCCTCTCCCACTCCCCCTGCTTGTATTCCCTCTCTCACTGTGTCTATGTCAAATAAATAAATAAAATGTTTTAAAAAAATTAAAAATAAATAAAATGAAAGCTCCCCATAACCCGACCGGCATTCTCTGTGGCGAAGTCCATGCTCTCCCCACATGCACAGGAGGGATGTTCAAAGCACCTGTGAGACCTCCAAGACCTGCATATTTTAATGAATAGTTCAATCCATGTAAGAGATGTTATTTCTATTTATTCAACATAAAGTCATATACTTGGGGAAAAAAAGATTTTCCTAATGGAAGTAAATTGGTATTTTCTTAAGCCTCCCAGTAGTAGGACACTGAAAATTCCCGTGGAACCAGGAACCAGGCTCTGTTTCCCCAGCATCTCTCTGGGGCACCAGCTGACACATGAGGAGACGGGGACTCCACAAGGCTTTGCTTCTGGACCAAGGCCACAGGACAGTCAGCAAGAGGCCAGGTGATGCCCAGAGTCCCCACACCCATGTGGCCAGTGAGGCTGCAGGCCCAGCGTCCTGTTGCTGGAGGACAGAGACGGGCTGGGGACACCAAGCAAGGTGAGGCCCAGTGCCTGGGGTGCTGGAGCCTGGCTGGGCCTCCTCCTGCCCTCACACGCACCTGGAGGTGAGGTCCTGGGGCAGGGGCTAGGCAGAGCGCACGGGGACCAGGGCTGGATGGCTGTTCATGCCCTCCCTGGATGCTGAGGGGAAAGGCTCCCAGCTTCTTCCTTGGCTGAGGTGTGTGGAGGCCTCCAGCCTGGAAGAGCCCGGCAGCCCCAGTATCCGTCTGGGGGTCATCAGCCCTGGACCAACCCTGGCTCCACCCCCTGCAGCTGTGTGATCCTGGAAGGGCTCTCTGGCCTCAGTCCCGTCAAATGGAGCAACTCCACCCCACAGCGGCATGGGGAACCCTCTGTGAAGTATGGCCCAGATCGGCATCATCAAGAGCTCTCGGCAATGGGGGGCGGCACCAGCACGCCATAGCTCTCACGGGGGCACCGCCAGGCATCTAGGGCAACAGCCTTCCCAGGAGTCAGCGAACAGGCCCAGTGCCCACAGCATGGTGGGGGCAAACGGAGTGGGGGGAACCGGAGAGCCACAGAGAAAGCGCCACTCTGGGGGCCCAAGGAAGGTCATGATTCCCATGGCGCAGAGCAGGCAGGAGAGGGTGAAGGGGCACCCTGAGGGGACAAATCCCGGCCCAGTGAAGCGCCCTGGCCTTTGAGGGAGGCAGAGCCTCCTGCCACAGCTGGAGCAGGAAATGGGCCACAGGACCAAGGAGGCCAGCTGGAATCAGGGTCACTGATATTCCGGCTTCTAAAACATTCATATTTTTTAAATAACTGCAAATAAAAATTTTTTTCGAAGATTTTATTTATTTGTCAGAGAGAGTGTGAGAAAACACACGCAGGGGGCGTGGCAGAGGGAGAAGCAGCCCCCCCCACCTACTGAGCAGGAAGCCCAATATGGGGCTGAGCCCAGGACCCTGAAATCATGACCTGAGGAGAAGGCTCAACCAAGTGAGCCACCCGGGTGCCCTGCAAATAAAAATTTTACAAAAAAACATATAATAAGAAAACCACCACCCATAAGCCATCAGTACAGATCCTAAAATTTGAGTTCTTTCTACTGGCACATGTACAGGCCGGTGGCTGGGGGGCCAAAGACACAGTAGACGCTGCAACGAATACTCTTTCGAAAGACTCGTAGTCAACGTTTTACTCTGAGCTTTGTCCCATACCATGAAAAATGCCACCGAAGCATGATTTCACCTGCTGCCGAACCTCCCAGCAAAAAGCCAGTCCCTGGGCCCCACAGGAGCCCTCCTGTGGCGGCTGTCCCTGGAGGCTGCAGCACAGTCCGGAAGTGGAGGCTTTGCCCCTGCGCCAGGGGCAGGAGGGTGAGGCTGCCCGGCGCCTACCCGCACCCAGCGGTATCTCATCACCCGAAGACAGAGCCCCAACCTGAGCCAACCTGTAACCATTTTGGGCCTGTCCCTGCGATTCTCTGGCTCAAAGTGTTTCTAATTCCTCTCTGTTGTTTGACCAAATGAAGCAGCAGTGAACATCCCAGGGAGTAAATGTGGAAGCCTGTTCTGGTCATTTCCCTAAGACCAATAGCAGCCATCCCGTTGTGGGTGTCCAGCTGCGTGGGGGCTCCATGGAGGCTGTGCCTCCTTGCCGCACGTTGGCAGAAGCCGAGTGGGCCCAGGACTCAAGGACAGTCCCTTCGTGTGATTGGAATGCTGTCATCCTGAGCTAGGTGTGCCCGTCTCTGCCTCAGTGGACCAGCTGTGCCAAGACCCCATCCAGCCTCACCGTGTAATAACAAGGCCGGGCGGGCTTCCACGAGAGCTGGACCCAATGGCCCTAGAACCTCCTAGCCTTGTTCCCGGAGCTGGTGGGGACGGGGGTTACCTGGGGTTAGGGTTATGTGTTTCTTGTTTCACATAGGTCTGGGAACTCCTGGAGAGGGAGCTATGGGAGGGGCAGACCATGAGGCTCCGCCCCACGTGCAGCCCCGCCCCACACGCAGCCCCACCCAGGGTCCCTGACCCCAGCCCTGCAGGGACCCCACCAGGTGCGTTCTGGGGAAGGACACTCCCTACCTTGCCCTGTATGGAGCCCCTAGTCCTGGGGTATCCCAGGGTTGGCTCGAGGGCTCCCCCATCGAAACTGCACACATACCCAGGCCCTGAACTAAGCTGTCACAGGCCTGTTGGGGAGGCTCAGATTTCCTGGCCGCAGGAACATGAGCCTGCTTGATAAAAACGACTTTGGTTTTGATAAATGTGGACTTTCTGTGGCAGAGACAAAGGCGCCCTTGAGTCCAGAGGGGAACCTAAAACAGCACACTGCTGAAAAGTATTTCCTGATAATATTTTTAGCACCTGAAAAAAAATTTTTTTTTCCCTTTTTTTTGACTGTGGAGTTGTTGGGGCTGGGTGGGGAATTCGTTTTGTTTTGGGTTTTGGTTGTTTTGGGTTTTTTTTTTTTTTTTTTTAATGTACTGTCCAGCAGTAGTGGGGCCTCATATTAACCCCCCGTCTCCCAGACCAGGTACAAATTGGCCCAGACAGCGAGGCATGGGCCCCAGGTAGATAAGACCTCATTGGGGACCACGACCCAAGGGTCTGCCTGTGGCTGGCTCCGACTTGGAGCCACAGACACCTGCTCTCTGGGGTGGCGCCCAGGCCTAAGCATGGCCTCACCAAGGCACCCAGGGGACATGCTTGTGTGGCCTGGTTGGGACCCCTTGTCTAGGGCAACCACTCCCGCCATGTCTGAAGAGACAGTCCTTTTCTGAATGCATCTAGTGGGCACTGTATGCCCATGGGTATGCTGGGCTCTGGAACAGCCCTCCTCCCCCCAAGTCTAGCCCAGAAATGGGTCTTGACTAGGTTCCCTGGACGCGTGTGCTCAGGAGGGGGAGCAGAAGAGGTGCCCGTGGGCAGGTGGGCAGCTGCTGGGTCTGTGAGCAGGTGTGTGTGAGCAGTTGTGATGGAGTGTGGGTGTGTGGGTGTTTGAGCGTCGTGTCAGTGTGTGTGAGAGTGTGCTTGCGTGTGTGTGTGTGACTAAGCGAACATGAGCAAGTGGGAACGTCCCCTTCCTCCCTGGGTTCCTGCAGAGAGCCATGTGAACTTGGGATTCTGTTCCCCGCACAGCCCTGGCCATCAGATGTCATTTCTGACTTTTGTCCTCCAAGGCCACCCAAGGGAGGCCTTGATCCTTCTTATCCTTCATTGGAAGCATACAGTTGTCCTGCTGTCCTGGGGTGTCCCCAAGGCAGGAGCCTGGCCTCAGGGCTGGCCCTCTCACAGCCGAGCTCAGTGGAACTAGGGAACAGTTTTGGGGGACCTTGTTCTCTGGGTGGTGCCTCCTTAAATTCTTCCCTGATTCTAGCCTACATCTGTAACCCGCAGAGTCAAACCGTCACACTTTGAGGACCTGTCCACTGTTTCTTCAAAGTCACACTAATGTTCCTGGCTAACTGCAAAACAACAGTTGCTCACTGAAGACATTCTAGGACACACAGAAAAATACAGAGCCAGACATAAAAGCTCCCAGAAACTCAGTGGTAGTGATGGCTCTTTCCACTTATTCTTGGTGGGTGCCCCATTGTCTTCAGGCGCTCCGGGCTTGGCTCACAGTCACACATCCCCCAACGCCAGATTCTGAGGGCAGGGAGGATGGGAGAGGGTCCTGCACTGAGCCTGAGGAGGGACAAACATTCAGAACAAGGTGTGAGGTCAGTGGTTCCAGGGGCAGAAGAAGAGCTGGCATGGCCATGAACTTGGAACGTGGAATCTGGGCTGTGGGCTCCATCCACCAAGCCCAAGAGCATCTATCCACTTGCCCCCAGGCCCACGTGGACCTGTCTTCCCCACTGACAGCCACTAAACCCAGGAGTCTGCTGAAGAGTCTCTTGCCGTGAGGTTCCCTTAGGATCCTGAACCAGTTGGGAAACCTCCCCAGGAATTTCTCCTGATGTGGCTGTGCAGGGCACAAACACCTTGTCTAATGCCCTGAAATCCCCCAGGCCAGGGGCCCTCATAAAAACAGAGGGAAACCTCACCTCCAGGGCCAGGAGCAAGTAAGTGTCCACAGGCCCAGAGTTTGGGAGCTGCAGGGGGCTGGCCTCTAGCCACTTCCACAAGGCTAACCAGGCACTGTTAAGCTGGAGTGGCCCCAACTGACCACTGTCTGCAGGGGGTGACAGGGTCCCCTAGCAGGACAGAGACCCAGACCCAACATCTCAGGTAGGATTTAGGGTGTGTCTCAGAATTGCTGTTTGGACAGGTGCTTCCATTGGGCCCGCCCTAGTCTGGCGACTGGGGACCCACGAAGGAGGAGGATGATCCCCGCCACAGGACGCTGGTCCGCGAAGCTCTCACCTAGGCAAAGCCTTTGCGGAGAACCGGAGGGCTGCGCCTCAAAGCCAGCGCGGGCGCCCCACCCTCCCAGAGGCCTGGCGCTTTAAGAGCGGTGTTATTTGCATGACCCCGCCCAGTTCCCGCCCAGGTCCGGTGACCGCCCGGCTGGATATTTAAATCGCGGCCCCTGGGGCGGGGCCGGCCCTGAGCGCGGTCCCGCACTGCGCCTTCCTTCGCGGAGCCGCGACCCGAGCGCAGCTCCGCAGAGCGCGTGGAACCCCACCGACTGCGCGCCGCGCGCCGCGCTCCTCGCACCCCGCCCGGCCCCGCTGGCTCCGGCCCCGCACAAGCTGCCAAGCCGTCCGTCCCCGCTGCGTCCCCGCTGCGCCCCCGCTGCGCCCCCGCGCTGTTTCCGCTGCGTCCCCGCGCTGTCCCCGCTGCGTCCCCGCTCTGTCGCCGCGCGGTCCCCGCTGCGCCCCCGCGCTGTTCCCGCTGCGTCCCCGCTCCGGCCCCGCTGCGTCCCCGCGCTGTCCCCGCTGCGTCCCCGCGCTGTCCCCGCGCTGTCCTCGCTGCGCCCCCGCTCCAGTCCCGCTGTGCTTAGCTGCGTCCCGGCCGCCCATCCTCGGCGATGCAGCGCGGCGCCGCCTGGGCGCTGCTCTTGGCCGCGGCCCTGGGGCTAGGGGTGCGCGGGGTTCGCGGTGCGGTGGCCCTCGCCGACTTCTACCCTTTCGGCGCGGAGCGCGGCGACGCTGTCACCCCCAAGCAGGACGACGGAGGCTCGGGTCTGCAGCCGCTCTCCGTGCCCTTCCCGTTCTTCGGCGCCGAACACTCCGGACTCTACGTGAGTAACCTGGAGCCGCGGGGGCGCCGGGGAGGGCGCTGCGCCCCGCCGCTGCCCGCCGCCGCGACTCCCGCCGCCGCCGCCAGCAACTTGGCACCACGGCGGCCAGAGGTGGAATGAGGACAGCGCTTCCTCCCTCCGGCGGCCAAGGCCGGACAGCGGCCCGCGGGAGAGGCGGTTGGGGGTGGGGTTCGAACTGCATTCGGGCCACCTGGGCGAGGGGAGCGTGGTGAGCCCCGGCCCGGCCTCACCCGCCAGGAGCTTGGGCACCCCGCGCAGATCGCGTCTGCCCAGTGACTGGTCCCCAGCACGGTGGGGGGAGTCCGGCCCTGTCCTGCTTCTTTCAGAAACATCAGTGTGGCAGTAGCCACGTGCTTCCTGGGGCCTCAGTTTCCCGAGTGAGGCACCTGACCCTTTCAGTTCCTCACTGGGCCTGAGACGGTCTCACCCTCCCTCCCGGTCAGGCCCCGCCCTGAGTTGACACCTGAGGCCCACTGCCAGGAATCTGGGACCCATGCCCAGCAATCAGGGCAGGGCCTGCTTCTCTGCAGACCACCTCCTGTGTCTCGCAGCAGCTGGGGGCAGTGTCACCTCTGGCCGTTGTCTCCCTTTCTCCCTTGGTCCTGAGTCCAGGAGCTGGTCACTCAGGCCCATAGATCCCAAACAGGACTTGGAGAGGGAGCTCTGGGGCCAGGGACTCAGGACAGCAGGAGCTGCTCCGGCTGAAGGACGAGGCCGGAGGGCTGGTTCTGTGTGCTGCTCCCAGGGATGGACCCTGGGCCACAGAGGGCATGAAACATTACAACTCATCCCTGCTTGGTGCCTTTACTATGAGGACCCCTGGGCACTGGCACCCACTATCCCCTGAATCAAGGCTAGAAAAGTATTGGGCCAGCCTAATGGTACTTCCCATTACCTCCAACACTGTCACACCAGCCATGGCATTGGCCACTTTCAATACCACTGCCACCGTCTGCCCTGCCATCCACCCACATGCGCACCACCCTCTGCATACCCCTGTCTGCGCAGCCACCTGTTTTATCAGCTCTCTCCTCCCCACCACCTTCAAGGCCACCCCCACCCCCACTCACATCTTTTGCACTATGGACATCCTCACCCAGCTCTGTCCCAGTGGCCTCCACCAATGTCATGCTCTCCCTCCACCAGCAGCCACAGCACAGCCTGGCAGCAGCCTCTCCCTGCACCTGTGCAGGAAGGCTTCTGCACCTGGGCAGCAGCATTTGCTGATGGCAGTGGTGGGAGGGGCACACATTCTCTGTGTAGAAGTCATTCTGCTGAGGGTCCCCCGGGACAGGATGAACTTGCAGTGGTACATGGTGGACAGTACAGAGTCGTGCTCAGCATCTGCAGGGGCCAGATGAGGCCCTTGACTCTTAGCCGTGGGAGACCTGGGCATACTATTCTCACAGAACACTATCAAAATGTACCATAAACATCTGGGCCAGGCTCAGCCTTCCCATCAAAGTCGTAGGTGAAAATATTATTAAAATGGTCGACCCTCTTAATAGCCTACCAAAAACGTCTATCCTTGCCAAAATAGCCGGGAGAAACGGCTCTAAGGTGGAAAGATCTGCTAGGAAAATAAATCATTTCATCAGAAACGAACATTACAGCAGCTAACCAAACATGTATCTCCATAAAAGCCTTTTCCTGAAACAAAAAGAATATTGGAGTAACACTTGTCAGCATGGATGCAGTGGGCAGGCTGTACCCTCTCTTTCTTCAGTGAGAAAGACAGTGAGATTCCTGAGGGAGCAGTGCCCAGACACCTGCTGGCAGGACCTCGGGGGCACTGTGGTCGTGGAGGGCAGGGCAGCCGGTGGGAGGCAGGTTATGATCAAAGCTACATGAGAGAGGGGAAGGTGTTTGCCCCATAGCATGTGATCCTGGCTGGTGCCTCCTGTGCCTGTGCCTGGACGATCAGAGGGCAAATGGGGAAACTGAGGCTCAGAAGGCAGATCCCAGGGCCTTTTGGATCACCCTGTCCAGCTGCCTCCTCACCCTTCCATCTCAAACTCAGTGGAACACAAGCAGAGATCCTGCTTCCTCCCTGGACCCACCATCACCTTCCAATGCCTACTTCCTTTCCCTCGTCCCCTCATTGTCGGAGCCTTGGAAACACATCCTACTTCCCAGTGTCGGCACCGTCACAGCCCTGGGTCTGGCCACCGTCCCCACTCGCCAGGGTGCAGGGTGCATGTAGGTGCCTCCTTGCTGGTCTTTTTCTCCTGGTCCTGCCCCTGGAGCCTGTCCACAGGAGCACTGACAAACATGAGATCCTGCCTCTCCTTTCAGCCCCCAGGCTCGAGGCTGGGTGGCTTGGCCCCCAGAACACCTTCCAGCCCCCTCTGCTCCAGCCACACAGAGCAGGTCCCACTCAGGGGTGGCATTCACCATTCCTGCAGCCAGGGCTCTTCCCCAAACTTGCAGGTCTTGAAGAGGGCCTCCACTCCCCTCCCCCACTGTGTCCCCTGTGCTTGCCCCTGATCCCACCGTTGTTGTTTCCTTGCTTGGTGTCTGCCTTCCACCTGTGGACCTGTGTCCTGCAAGCCGTGTCAGGACAAACTCACAACATGTATTTATGTATTCTGAAAGGAGGCAGTGGACATGGCACATGTGTGTGTGTGTGTGTGCGTGCATGCACATGCATGTGTACGCACAGTGGATGCATTTCCTGTCTCTCTCCACTCAGGGAAATGAAAGCTACACTACCCCAGAGCACCGGACTCTCCTGGTGCTCGGCTCCTGCTTGCCAAACGTCAGTCTTCCTGGAAGGAACTAGGGCTCTATGGAGACGATACGCCCCAGGCAGGGAAAGTGCAGAAGGGGCCTGGGAATCAAGCTCCTGAGAAGTAAGACATGCTCCAAGAATGGTCAGGATGTGGCAGGAGGACACAGAGGGCTTCAGAGGGCTCTCTGGCCATATGGGGACAATCAGCTGAAAAGACTGGTAGGAACAGGTTTTCATCCATTAGATAAAGAGGGAAGCAGGGAGCTTGCACTGGTAGAAGTCCACAAGGGATGTCATATGGGAATGAGGGGAAGGAGTGTAGACAGCAGCGGCCGCGTGTCAGACTTTACATTCCTGACCTGGGGTGTGCGCTTCCAGCAGAGGGAGTCTTTGGTTGTGGGCAGAGGGAATCGTGTCTGCCCCTTGCTCTCAAGCAGCTCAGGAAACATTGTGTGCAGACAGACAGACAGACGAGGGGAGAGCCCGCACCCAGTCACATCCGAGCAGCGGGTAGGTGGGAATAGAGTGGGAGGACGCTCCTTGTGGTGTTTTTACAGTTTTTCTGTCTATCAAACCAGAGTGAACGCCTGAATGTTCTGCTAGAACAGCCTTCTGTGTGTGCTGCCTGGAGCACCTGGACACACACCCGGCCCCTGGGAGGCCAGCCCAGCCCTCTGGGAACAGCTCGGGGCTCCCTGCCCCTTAGCTCTCAGGGATGGCACGAGGCCAGAACTGGGGAGCTGGAAGGGACCAGCCCACCAAAGCCTGTCCCTCCACAGCTCACGGTCAGAACCTGGTGCATTCCTCCCGCATCGACTTGTTCATGTTCTCGTTCTAAACCCTCAGCCAAGCCCCCACACTGAGGCAAGAGCTAGCAGCTGTGTTTTGGTTTTCATATTAAAGTCATTCCTGGGGGCACCTGAGGAGGGGCTCCACAAGTTAGGCATCTTGGTCTCAGCTCAGGTCATGATCTCAGGGGCGTGAGGTCGCACCCCCATGTGCTCAGCGTGGAGTCCACTTGAGCTTCTCCCCTCCCTTCGCCCCTCCTCCTCTCTAAAACAAAGTCATTTCTGTCTATTCTGTTCACTGTACTGCTCCGGCTTCCAGAAGGCGGCCACAACTGGAAGCTGCTCAGCCAATGTCTGTTGTTAGCATTCTGGTCAGTGCGATGAGACATCCACAATCCCACCACCCAAAAATACTACTTTTAACATTTTGCTGAAATTCTTGACCTGTTTTCGAGCATACCTAGGGTCCATAAGACAGACCTTGGGGCTGCTGCTTCACACAATTCCTGTTTCCCATATTTCTTTCACTATTTTATGCCATGAGCACTTCCCATGCCTTAAATTTGTAGAAACATGCTTTCTGGTGACAGTCTAATATTCCATCATGTGGCTAGATCAGAATTGATCTAGATTGAATCAGTTGCTCTATTGACTGTTGACTGAGTGGGTAGTCTCAGTGGCCCCCATGAATTAATGACAAGGGCACAGGTGCCACCTCTCTGCTCATTTACACAGGTCTCCTGTCCTGTCCTTTCCTTGCAATACATTGCTCCAAGTGGGCTGACTGGGTCTGAAGGAATGCATCTCCCTACTGCCCCCTGACACACAGAAAGGCACCCTCATGGGCACCGTCCTCTCCTGGCCCCCAGGGAGGCCGCTCCTATGGGTTGGTGAGCAGGCAACTGGGGGAAGGCACCAGCTGGTTTCTCCCCATCCTTTTTCTCTGGGGCTGGGGGCTGCAGACTTAGAGTCTCATTGTCCATAAATTGGTTCTTTACAAAGTGGGACAAGTCATTCATTAAACACCTACTGTGTGCATAGCCACTGCCCTGCTCCCCAGCCCCAGGACTCAGCAGAGACAGAAATCTGACTGCACAAGCTGAGTGTAGGCAGAAGGTTTGGGGCAAGGACAGGATCCAGGCTTGGGTCCTTCAGCCCAAACCCTTCACGCAGCAGGGCAGCCTGGGACCACACCGTCCTCTGAGCTGGCCCGGGGGTAGACCAGAGCGGGGACAGCCCCTCGGACCCCTGCAGGCTCTTCTGGTCAGCAGGAGCATGGGCACAGCCAGCTTCAGACACTTGTTCAGTCAGGGTTTGGGATGAGGCTGGGGCCCAAAAGTGTGACTGCGGTCCACAGAAGGGGGAAGAGCAGGGTGAGAGTCTGGGTGTATGTGGAGAGCAGGGGACACGCCGGGTTTGCATGCGGGGTTCATCTCCACTGTGGGGGCTATAGGAGGGCAGTGGACCCCACGTGGTTGCAGGGATGTAGGATGGCTAAAAGGAAGGGCCTCTGTCCAAGGAGTGGACCAGGCTGAGGGGCAGCAAGGTCTCAGAAGAGACAGGGAGGCCACAGCTCAGGCAGGTGATGGGCACAGAGGAAGGAAACCAGTGCCCAGGTGCTGTGGGCCTGTATTCTATAGGGAGGCATGTCCAGGGGCCATTGGGGAGCGGGGCTCTAGGCTCGAAGGGACACCTGGTTGTGGGGTACCCAAGGAGAGGCAAGGAAGAGGCTTTGTCAGGGCGGGGGCGTGGGGCGGGAGCTGCCATCTACACCAGGAAAAAGAGAGAGGACAGCATCAGGGACAGGACGTGAGGCACAGGTGCTGGGACACCAGAGAGGCAGCGCCTGTGGGTGGGGGCCACAGGCAGCTAGCTGAGGGCAGAGGAGAGGGTGGCCGCGGGCAGCCTCCGGAGGACGACTGTGGAGGAGGGTAAAGGGGGAGGACACTGCAGGAAGTACAGCCTGGGGCTCCTAGCCCAGGAGGGCTTGGTCTGGGAGGGAGGAAGGGAGTGGCTGCTCCTCTAGCCCAGAGCTCTGCTTTCCCACCCTCCCTGGGAAGCCCTCCACCCAGGTGCCCGGGCCCAGGAAGTGGGCCCTGAGGCAGCTCCCTCCCCTCCCCATCTGCCTTTGAGGGTCCCCCTCCTTCCCCACCCCACCCCCAGTAGCCCTGGGTGCTATTTCCTGAAGCTGGCTCTAGCTCTGCCCCAGCTCAGCCAAGGGCCAGCCTCCCCTCCTTCCCCAGCCGGGTGCTTACAGCAAGCTCGGGCTCTCCAGGGCTCAGACCTGACCTGGCCTGTGAGCCCCGGGGGCCCTGCCCACTCGCTGCCCTGCAGGCGGGACTCCAGCCCCCAGCTGTGCCGTGGGAGGAATCCTAATTACCCAGAAAGCTGCCAGGAAATAAAAAACATGCCTACATTTTTCAAAACAAGCTTATAAAAGGCCTCAGGGGCTTTATTGTTTTATTCTTGGCAGAGAAGTCAAAGCAGGAACCAAGGCCCCGCCCTTTTGGATGTGATGTTTGCAGAGCTGGGGTGCTGTGGCCTCGGGGTCCCTGGCCGCCCTCCAGGCCCGCCCGGCCACGCACAGAACAGCCGCTCCATCCTGCAAGGGTGGCACTGCAAACCCCTGAGCTCCTGGCTCAGGGACCAGCCAGACACACGTCACATACTTTGGGCTGGAAGTTGCCTCGGAGAGACTCTCCAGGACATTTCCGCTCTTTCCTGGTTTTATCCAAGTCGGAAATGCCGCCAGTGCTATCCCTCTGTGCCTTTCCTGAACCAGTGGGGGGCCGGCCTGGGCCTGCAGGAAGGGGGGTGCCCTATGGCCTGCCCAACACCACACTGCACACGTGCAGGCACACACACACACACACTCACACGCTCACACATACACTCATATACATATATACACACTCACACACATACACTCATACACGTAACACCCTGATACACTTACACACATACATGTACACTTGAAATGCATACACACATACCCTTACACACACATATATACATACGCACGTAAATTCATGTAATCACACACACCGCCACATGCACGCACACACTCAGCACATACACATATATAAACACTTGTATACACATACACATATTCATACACATGCACACTCATAAAATCACACACTCATACACACTTATATACATACTCATACACAGAAACACAATCATATACGTACATACACACGTACTTGTACACATACACACTCATCACACAATCACACACATACCCACACTCTCATAGAGATACACACTTATCCACATACACTCATACACACTCATCACACACTCCCACTCATACACGTTCCATACACGGCCACACATGCATTCGGGCACATGCCCCTCCTGCCACCCCACAGGTCACAGAGCCACTGCAACTTATTGTTGCATGCGATGGCTTCTGGGCCACCCTGGGGACCTGAGCAGCTAGCTGCTTCCTTCTAGGGACCATCAGCCTGCTCGGAGGGGATGGGACGCCCCCTTGTGGGCTGACTGCAGGGCTCTGGGAGAGAAGGTGGCAGGCAGGAGGTGGAGGGCTGCAGCTGCTGGCAGCCCACCCCTACACTCAGTTCCTGCTGCCACACAGGCCTCACGAGACAGCCAGTGTGCAAGTCCCACCCCGGGCTGGGACACCTCGGGAACAGCCTCGTTCCAGCAGCAGATGCTGCACATTAACGAGGCAACCCGTGTGGGAGAGGCCTGGCTTGGGGAGACCACGTGATGACCAGAGCGAGGCCCCGGCCAGTGGAGTCTATAGGAAGGGGCTGGGAGGGCAAATCAGAGGGTCCTCCTTTCTCTCTGCTCCTGGGGTCTCCCTGTATTTCCATGACAGTCCTAAAGGGCTGGGGGAGTCCCCCACACGGGCCTCAGGTCCTCATGGCCAGCCTAGGCAGGGTGGCTGTACCGGGCCTGAGGGCCCAGCAAACACCCAGGCCAGGCCCATGGTCAAGTTTCTAGGAAGCCAGTGGCTAAATGGCATGCAGGTGGACCCCCACTTCTCTAAGTCCCACATGGGGATGAAATCTACCTCGTTCAGCTAAGACACTTGCCTGTCACAGGGGGTTATCTGAGGGGGATTCCAGGTCCAATCCTCCCTCCTCAGCCTCCATATCTTCATCACATGTTTTATAAAATACTACTGCACATAGAAAAATAATAATAAAATCAGTGTTTTGCCAAGTGACATTTGCCCTGCCCTGAAGCAGGAGAGGAAACCTGCTGAGGGGTAGAGAGGGGCTGCTGCATGGAGCCCCTCACCCCCCAGCTCCCTGCTCTGGGTCTGCTGACCCAACCCTCCGGTCCAGCTTGTGCTGGACCCCCACCGTGCAGATGTTCCCATCTGGAGAAAGAAAGTCCAGTGTGGTTCCTGCCCAGGTGAGAGTGCCTGCCAGCAGCTTGCTTGTTCAGCCCGGGGCCCCCACCACCTTCTCGGCTGTGGTCCTGGCCCAGCCCTGCCCTGGCAGGGAAACAGGGCCGGCTTGTTCTGCCTCCTGCCTGGACCCCTGGGCTCCAGGCCCACAGCCCAGGGGTGGGGGATGGGGGGAGGGCAGCAGCAGTCTGGGGTGAGGGCAAGCTGGAGGCCTCTGCACGCACCACACACACCTGGATTCCGGGCTTGACTTCCAAGAGGGAGGAGAACTCAGTGGTCTGCAGGAGCCACAGCGGGGGACAGGCCAGTTGAGGGACGCAGGGAGGGCAGTATAGGCTCTGTCCACCCTGGCAGGTGACCCATGGCCGCCTGCAGCTCCAGCTGAAGCCCATGGGCCCTCACTGCCTGCTGCCGTGGACTCTACCCCTCCCATCCACAGGCGCCTTTTCCGAAAGCCTGTGACTTCTCACCCTTAACTCTCTTCCTGAACACATGCAAAAGAGGGGACCCATGACATGTGCCGCAAAGGGACACATGCGGTGCAAGCCTCAGTGGGCCCACCCCATTATAGCAGCCCCCAGCCCCTCTGTGCTCCTTGTGGTGCTGCCCTAGGCCCTCTTCCCCGCCCTCCCAGCATGCATCCCCAAGAAGACCATTTGGACACTCCGTCTGACGGAATTGCAGGGAGGCCATTCTCTTGCACCTGCTGCCTTTGCTCCAGGCATGTTTAGGGTCACCCACTTGGGGTATTGTTTTAGTTCACCTTTGTCGTTTAATTATCTGGAGAGACCACAATTGTTTGACTGTGGTGGACATCTGGAGTTTCTAGTTTTAGGCTCTTCTTAACAACGCTGCATATGAAAATTCTGGACCATGTATCTGGGCACCCTTCACACACATTTGTACATAGTGAGACCGCTGGGCCATGGGGGTGCACCTGTCTTCAGCTGATTAGACATGTCGGCCCGTGGGTGTTCCCACCGCATGACACCCCACCAGCATGTTTACCGTCTGGTCATTGTGTACTGATGTGTTAACATGGTTTTAACTTCCTTTTTATCAGTGAGACTGAACATACCTTGTATATATTCGCTGACCATTGGATTTTCTCGTTTGTGAAGTCTTTCCCCTCTTGTCTATGTTACCTTTTTCCTGTTGATCTGTGTGAGTTCTTAACAAACCCAGGTCACAAACACTTTAAATTTCTCTTTCCATTCCATGCCTTATTTCACCCTCTTTAATGGCATCTTTGGGTGAATAGGTGTTCTTAATTTTAATATAGTATGTGTCCTTCTTTGTGTTTATGATTAGAGGGTTTTGTGCCTTATTGTAAAAATCGCCCCCAAAAGTCAGTGTCCAACACTCACCTTCTCCAACAGTGTCATTGCTGAATTGCTTTGTCATTTACGATGAGGTGTCACACACCCCTGGAGCTGGGCTCTGTATTTGGGGGCGATCAAAGGGGCAGGGAAAGGAGACACGTGCTGCTCCACAGTGCCCCCGCTGTGGAAACGAGTGTTTTGCAGGGCGAGGAGGTTGTCTCCGGGCTCTCCAAGTCGGGGGCACTGTGGGTGATCTTAGTGTTTGTCCGTCTGTCCTGTTCTTCTCGAGAGGGTCTGGGTCATTCTTGGCATTGCGTTTTCATATAAAATTTGGAACTGGCTTATCAGGTACATGCATACACATACTTGTCGGGATTTTTTTGAGACTGCTTTGAATATATAGGGGTGTGTAGGTGAACGGGTATCTTTACAACACTGGGTCATGCAATCTGGAAACATGGTGTGCCTCTAGACTGATTTACATCGTCTTTAATGCTCTCAGTCAAGCTTTAGAATTGACTGCAGAGAAGCTTTGAGCATCTTCTGTTAGATTGATTCTGAAGTACTTATTATTTTTATACTGTTGTTAATGGTGTCTTGAATTTCTATTTGCTGCTTGTATGTAGATTCATGGTTGATTTTTTTACGTTTCCTAATTTTACATTTAACAACCAAGCCTCTTAATAGTTTTACTAAATTATGTGGGGATTCTTTTGGATTTTCTACAACCGCATTCACGTTGCATGGAATTCAAGGTAGCAGTGTTCCTCTCTGTAACGTATTTTTTATTTTTTGTTTCATTTTTCTTGCCTTGCTGTGTGGACTCAGGTCTCCATTGAATTGTCCAGTGGAAATGGTGTTAACACGATCTTTATCTTGCTCCCAATCTCAAAAAGAAACTTCCGTATTTTACCTTGAAGCACCTTGTTTGCTCTCGTTTATTTTGAAGACACCCTTGATCAGATTAAAGGTGTTCCCTTATATTCCTCATATTCTGAGAGTTTTTATCACAAGTGGATGTTGACTTTTATCAAACGCCATCTCTATACCTAGTAAGATGATCATGTGCTTTTCTCCCTTAATCTGTTAATCATTTAAATTGATTAAATCAATGGGTTTTCTTTTTTTTTTTTTTTAATCTGACAGAGAGAGAGATCACAGGTAGGCAGAGAGGCAGGCAGAGAGAGAGGGAAGCAGGCTCCCTGCTGAGCAGAGAGCCTGATGTGGGTCTTGATCCCAGGACCCTGAGATCACGACCTAAGCCAAAGGCAGAGGCTTAACGCACTGAGCCAATTGGTGCCCCGAATCAATTGGTTTTCTAATGTAAAGCTTAGCTTGTATTCCTCAAAAAATACAAACTGGCGGAATGCCTGGGTGACTCAGTTGGTGAAGCATCTGTCTTCAGCTCAGGTCATGATCCCAGCGTGCTCAAATCGAGTCCCAGATCTTGCTCCTTGCTCAACCCAGAATCTGTTTCTCCCTCTGCCTAGGCTGCTGCTCCCTCTGCTTATGCTCGCTCTCTCTCTCTCTCTCTGACAAATACATAAATAAAATATTTTTTAAAAAATCCAACTTCAGAGGGCACTTGGGTAGCTCAGTTGGTTGAACGCCTGACGCTTGGTTTTGGTTCAAGTCACGATCTCAGTATCAGGAGACCCGGTCCTGTGGCGGGGTCCGCGCTCAGCCTGGCGTCTGCTTAAGACTTTCTCTGTCCCTCTCCGTCTGCCCCTCCCTCTGTTTGCATTCTCTCTCTCATTCTCTCTGTCTCTCTAAAATAAATCATTTTTTAAAAATCCAACTTGGTAGTGATGAATTGTTTCTCTTATTTATATATTGCTGGATTAATTTGCTAGTTTATTGAAGATTGTGGCAACTTTTGGCATCAGTGAGACTGCCCTGCTGTTCATCCATGCCCTGGCTTTGGTCTGAGTATCACGATTGTGCCAGTCTCGTGAAATGAATTCTTCTAATTAGAAGGGCTGATGTATTTCTGGAGTTACCCCTTACATGTTTGCTGGAACTCACTGGTATAGCGCCATCTGGAACTTGAGTTTCCCTGGGGGAGTTTGTGCTGATTCAATGCCTTCAATAATTATATTTTCAAAAAATGGGTTTTCTATTTCTCCTCACATTTGATAAGTTGTATTTTTCTAGGAAAATTTCCGTTTTATGTACAATTTCAAGGTTGTTATAACATGAAACTGTGGCGGTCTGGGATTTGCTGGCTCTCCTCCCTGGCTCATGTCAGCCTGTTACAGACTTTGGGGTGCTGGCCGGAGACCCCAGACTTCTGGTCTCTATGGAAGCATAGATGCTGCTCCTTATGGTGCAAGAGGCAGCAAAACCCCATTGTCTTCATCAGGGCCTCTTGCTCCCCACATCCCATGGGGAACAGAGGGGCCCCCACTGTGAGTTCGTGTCACAGCCAAGAAACACTGAGCTTAGGGAAACCTGCCTTCTGTCCACAAGGGACACAACACTTCATCCCTCAGGGCTGATCTCTGCAAACACAACCCTGAGGTACGGCCCAGGGAAAGCAGAGCCTTGCATTC
Source organism: Neogale vison (assembly GCF_020171115.1). Taxonomy (NCBI): domain Eukaryota; kingdom Metazoa; phylum Chordata; class Mammalia; order Carnivora; family Mustelidae; genus Neogale; species Neogale vison. The sequence goes on from NC_058093.1 coordinate 47,043,740, forward strand.
TTGGCATACCCAGGAAAAACACTCAAGGCACTCAGGACCCAGGGCAGACTGCCTCTCCCCACAACCCACCTCCTTGGCCCCACTTGTTCTTGGCCAAACTCACATATTCATATGGGTCTGCCACTCCGTCAGTCCCTCCAGTTGGTTGGACCACGGAGGCCAGGACCACACTGATGTGAGTGGGCTCACAGTGCATGTTACTGAGGCTGCTATCCACTGGGCTTGGAGCAACGATGGCAATTGACACAGCAGGGCCTCCACCTTGCCCCCAGCTGCAGGTGCAGCCTGCTGGACATTAGTCCCAGAGAGGCCACTGGGTCTTATTTCAGCCAGGACGTTACCCAAAGCCAGGCTCTTGTCCACTGTGATGCACAGGAGTAGTTCAGAGATGCCACCACTGATAACTACAGAGGCCATAAGTGGCCCAAAGCAGTGACCCCCATTAGGGCGAGCCTCTCACCCTGCTTTACTGGGAAGCTTCAGGGTCTCAGCCCTGAAAGGCTCAGGAGCCCCCTTGGTCTCAGGCAGAGAGGGATGGTTGACCCCCTAATCCCCAGCCCCACTGACAGACATTCCATGGCTCACCCGCCCCCACACACAAACACCCGACTTAAGGGGTACAGATCCCCTCTGGCCTGAGATCTGGTGCTGACTTGGTTTGGATCGCTGCTGTGTGGGCTGGCTGAGGTCTATGGGCCATGGCCTGGAGCACTCACAGGCTTGTTCAGCACCCCAAGTGGAACCCAAGGCCAAGAATGACCTTGTGTTGGAAAGACCGAAACAAGGTCGTGCCCTCTGGGCATTAACACATTTTTGTGTCCGGCACAGCAAAATCATTTGTGACTGGCGGAGTGTCAGGGGCTTCTCCATCTGTCCACACCCAGCATAGGGCAGGTGGCAGACCAGGCCCACAAGCAGCAAAGGCAGAGGTCTCTTGAGTGAGTCTGGGGAGGCTGATCCAGGGCTTGGCAATGCCAGATGCCAGTGGATGGTGGGGAATGTGCAACGGTCACCAGACCCTTGTACCAGGGCATGACAGCCCACAACATAGAGGGAGCATCTCTGTCAGGCACAAATGACCCAGAAGAGTCACTGTAGTGATACAGTGGAGCGGGTGGTCAGCATTGGCACCGAGAAAAGTGAGACCCCCACGCCGGGCCTGGGAGTGGTCGGTAGTCTCTCCAGGCAAGATGGAAAGTGGGCCAGCTTCCACGCAGACAAAGGTGTTGGGCGGTGTAGTTTCTGTACTGGCAGCACTGAGGCCTTTCCTTCCACCAGGCACCAGCAGGGGCCATGGTGCCATCTCTGGTGTAAGGAGGGATTCCCCTGGCCAGCCTCTGCCAGGGAGAGGTCTCCATCAGTGGCCTGCTCTCCGTCAGTCCCATCGGAGAATGCCCCTCCCTGTGGGCCCCTCGTGAGCAACCCAGACTGTCCCTGCTGGCAGCAGGGTGCACGAAGGGTGCGCCCAGGCTCACAGGCCCCAAACACAGCATCATCAATCAGGTTGGCCTGGCTGTGCCTTCTAGGCTGCAGGCCGATGGCAGAGGGGAGCCAGCAGGCTGACTGGTGGTAGGGTTGTCTCTACACTGAGCTCTGAGCAGCCACGGGCAGGGTGTGAGCAGTGCCCCCTCGTCCCTGCAGAGCTTTCCTTACAAAACCTGACTGGGGGTCTGCAAAGGACAGCCCAGGAGCTGGCCCAAGGTCTGTTTGTGTATGGCCCTGGAGCTAAGAATGTTGTTGGTATTTTTAAAGGGCTATAAAAACAAAAACAAAAGAGCAAAGAAGAGTATGTGATGGAGACTGTATGTGGTCCCCAAAGCCAAACATAGTTACTATCTGGCCCTTCACGGAACAGTCTGCTGACCCTCCACTAGACCATTTGCCGCAACCTGGAGGTCAGTGAAACCCTGGCGCGTCTAGTCAAGGATCCCTCCTGGGCCAGGGTGACTGCTTCTCATTCCACCCAAAGCACCGCCTCACCTTTCCACAGGCTTCCCCGTTGGAGATGGGGCCATGGCTCCTGGGAACGGCATTAGGCTCCAGCTTGGCTAGGCCATCAGCAAACCAAGCAGGCTTTCAGGAGATGCTCAGGGAATGCTCTGTGACTGGAGGACCCCCTGAGCCAGCGGCTTTACTTGGGGCCCTGGAGTGAAAGATGAGCTCCCCCAAATGGGTAATTGCCATTTTTCATGTTAAACTGAGACAACTTAGCTTCTGTGCCATTTCCATTTGGCCACCCACCCTGCTGGGAACTTCTCTGGTTACTGGTCAAGTTCAAGTTGACCCACCCCAAATGGAGATATTGGGCCAGAGTCATGAGGTTCCCATGCATCACCCTGGCTTCTGCAAGCTCTCCATTGGGTCCTGCCTCAGGCAGGGGGTGCTGTTGCCCTGGAGAGGCCTTGTGAGCCCGTTAACTCCTGGACTCCCCCAAAAGGAGAAGCCCCAATACTTCTTGGCAGAACGACAGGCAACAATGACACACTTGGACCCCACCCATGAGGTCTCTTAAACTTCCTGTCCCCCACTGCAATCTTGTCCTTTCCTACAAGAGCACTGCACGTTGAGTTAGGAGACCATGCTCTCCACCTCGGGGACCCCAGGGAGTGGGGTGATGTGCACAGGGAAGGTCACCCTCTTATGTAGACTTTAGCTCCAGGCTGATGCCCGCACCCCAGCCTCACTCGCTCCCTCCCTCTCTCCCTCCTTCCCCTTTACTGAGATATAAATCACATGCCATACAATTTACTCTCTTAAAACTCAGTGGCTTTTTGTGTATTTAGAATGGTAATTCATCACCACAATTTTAGGACATTCTCCTTACCTCTGAAAGAAACCCTATACCCCTCAGTTGTCATTCTCCAGCCCCCCAATTCTGCTCTGACCTAGGCAATCTCTAATCTACTTTCTGTTTCTATTAATTTGCCTATTCTGTACTTTTCTGATTGGCTTCGTTCACTTAATAATATGCATTTAAGGTTCTTCCATGTCTTTTCATGATTTGAGAGCTTCTTTCTTTTTTTTTTTTTTTTTTTAGATTTTATTTATTTGGGGGTGCCTGTGGCTCAGCGGGTTAAAGCCTCTGCCTTCGGCTCTGATCATGATCCCAGGGTCCTGGGATTGAGCCCCGCATCGGGCTCTCTGCTCCACAGGGAGTCTGCTTCCTCCCCTCTCTCTGCCCGCCTCTCTGCCTACTTGTGATTTCTGTCTGTCAAATAAATAAATAAAATCTTTTTTTAAAAAGAGATTTAAAAAAAAAGATTTTATTTGACAGAGAGAGAGAGAGAGAGATAACAAGTAGGCAGAGAGGCAGACGGGGGGGGGGGCGGGGGAAGCAGGCTCCCCTCGGAGCAAAGAGCCCGATTTGGGCTCGATCTCAAGGCCTTGGGATCATGACCTGAGCAGAAGGCAGAGGCTTTAACACACTGAGCCACCCAGGCACCCCGAAAGCTCATTTCTTTTTAACACCAAGTAATATTTCATTGTCTGGATGGACCACAATTTACCCATTCACCTACTGAAGGACATCTTGGTGGTCTCCAAGTTTGGGCAATTATGAATGAAGTTGCTATAAGCATCTGTTTGCATGTTGTTGTACAGGCCTAAGTTTTCCACTCCCTTGGTTAAATACCAAGAAGTGCAACTGCTGGATGCTAAGGTAAGCATATGTTTTCTTTTGTGAGAAACTGTCAAATTGTCTTCCAAAGGGGCTGTACCATTTTGCATTCCCACCAGCAGTGAATGAGAGTTCCTGTTGCTCCACATCCTCAGCCACATTTAATGGTATCAGTGTTCTGGATTTTGGCCATTCTAATAGGTGAATAGTGGTGTCTCATTATTTTTTTAATTTGAATTTCCCTGGTGACATATGATGCAGAGTATCTTTTCATGTGCTTATTTGCCATCAGTATATTTTCTTTGATGAGGTGTCTGTTAAGGTCTTTAGCCCATATTTTGATCAGGTTGTTTTGTGGGTTTTTTTATTGTTGAATTTTAAGAGTTCTTTTTGTATTTTGGGCTAACAGTCTCTATCAGATATGTTTGCAAATATTTTCTCCCATAAGTCCATTTTGTGACTTGTCTTCTCACTGTCTTGATACTATCTTCCATGGAGCAGAAGTTTTTAATTTCAGTGAAGTCAAGCTAATTAGGTATTTCTTTCATGGATCATGGCTGTGGTGTTATATCTAAAAAGTGATGACCAAACAAAGGGTCATTTAGATTTCTCCTACCTAAACTTCTAAGAGTTTTATGGCTTTGTGCTTTGTATTTAGGTCTATGATCCATTTTGAGTTAAATTTTGTGAGCCGTGTAAGGTCTGCATCTAGATTCATTTTGTGCATGTGTGTGTGTGGAGATACCCATTTGTGCCAGCATCATTTGTTGAGATGATAATCTTTGTCCACTGTATTGCCTTAGTTCCTCTGTCAAAGACCAGGTGACTATACTGACCCAGGGGTCTAATTCCAGGCTCTCTATTCTGTTCCATTGGTCCTTTGTCTGTTCTACCAGTGCCGCCCTTTCTTGATTACTGAAGCTGAGTCAGGTAGTGTCAGTCCTCCATCTTTGGTCTCCTCCTTCAGTACTGTTTTAGCTATTCTGGGTCTTTTTGTCTCTCCATATAAACTTTAGAATCACTTGATTGATTTCGACGAGCTAATGTGCTGGTATTTTGAGTGGGATTGCATTGAATATATAGATCAAATAGAACTGACATCTTGAAACATTGAATCTTCTTATCCACAAACATGAAATTTTCTCTCCATTTATTTAGTTTTTCTAAGGTCTTTTTCATTAGAGTTTTGTAGTTTTCCTCATACAGATTTTGTACAGATTCCATTAAGTGTATAGCTAAGTATTTCATTTGGGGTAGTGTTAACATAAATGGAATTGTTTTTAATTTCAAATGCCCCTCCCTTGTTCATTGCTGGTGTATAAGAAATTGATTTTTAGGACTCAGTTGAGAATATCACCATCTTAACAACATTAACAGTGTTATGGCATCTGATTCATGAGTATGAGATGTTTTTCCCTTTATTTAGATCTTAATTTCTTTCAACGATATTTTGTAATTTTTAGGGCACAAGTTTTGTACCTCCTTGGTTAAATTTATACACATTTTATTCTCTTTGATGCCATTATAAATGGAATTGTTTTCTTGACTTCATTTTTGGGTCATTCATTGTACGTGTAGACATAAAATTAATACTTATATATTTATCTTATATTCAGCAACCTGCTGAACTCACTGATTGCTTCAAATTGTTGTTGTTGTTGTTGTTTTAGTGGATTCTTTGAGATTTTTGATATAATAGGTCATATCCTCTGCAAACTGAGGTAGGTTCACTTTCTTTCTAGGGTGAATGCCATTTATTTAATTTTCCTGGGAAACCCTTACTTTCTGTTGCATAAGATGTCACCATAACTTTCCTCCACAGTCCTCTGAGCCTTCAGCCACCTCTGCACCTGGCACCACCTTCCCTTAATTGAACCAGGTAGGATGGCAACTTGGGTGCCTGTAACCAACAGAGTTGTAAAAGTTTGAGTCCTTTACCTCTCTCAAGTCCCCTACCATACTTGGCTTTTTTGGTAAAGCAGCTGAAGTCAGGATGGAGGAGGGAGCAAAGATCTAGGGACACAAACAGTGACTGCACTAATAAGGGAGGCTTTGCATTTGCCACTCACACAGCTCAACCAAGTGGACTTTCAATGTTTCTGGTACCCTCAAAACTCTAAATCCTAAAAAAAACAAACAAGAAAACAAACAAAACCCTTTACATCCTCATTGCTGGAACCATTTCTTTCAGCTTTCAGAATCTTTTGACTTAGTCATCAGGGCCCTTCTGCTTTTTTACTGGGGCCTTGCAGGGTCACTGCCACATTGTCATTATAACAACAATCAAAGCTCTGATCAAATGGTTTGTTTCAAGCCTACCGCTCGCTGCTCAGCTTTATTAACAGGTAAAGCAGTGGGCATCCTCACTCCCCACGTCTTACTCACCCAGCACCCCCACTTATGGAGAACATTATGTCCCCAGATCCTGGTGAGTCTTCTCAGTTTCTCCTGACCCAGTCCATGGAAGCCCTTGTTCTTCCTCTTCCAGAAAGTCATTACTCTATTATGTTAACATCCCTTCCTCGTTTATTTCTTCTTAAGCCAGTTTTGGTAAGCTGCATTTGTCTAGAAATATTTCCATTTTATCTAAAATCTTGAAATTTTGAATTTATTCTTATTATAAGTATTTATAATATCACCTTATCTTTTTTAACAATGTCAGAGTATAAAGTCATATATTCTTTTTCAGTCCTGATAATGGCAACTGATGCCTTCTCTTATTTACTTGACCAATTCCACCAGAAATATATCTATTTCACTAGTAGTTTGAAAAAAAACAAGTTTTGGTTTTGCTGATTTTCTTTTCAGTGTTTATTTTCTAGTTCATTAACTTGTGCTCTTAATTTTTTATTTTTCTATTCCCATTTTTGTTTTGGTATGGTTTGGTTTGGTTTTGGTTTGTTTACAATATGTGGAGTATTTACTAACTTTTTGGTTTATTCACAAAGTATACGTACTGAGATAACCATGGAAAGCTACAAATTCCCCTTTAATTTCTTTAATTTCTGCTTGCACCAAACTCTCACAAGTTTTTGCTAAATAGCCCTTTTTTTGGTCTTTTTTTTTAAGATTTTATTTATTTATTTGACAGACAGAGATCACAAGTAGGCAGAGAGGCAGGCAGAGAGAAGGGGGGAGAAGCAGGCTCCCCGCTGAGCAGAGAGCCCGATATGGGGCTCCATCCCAGGACCTTGGGATCATGACCTGAGCCGAAGGCAGAGGTTTTAACCCACTGAGCCCCCAGGTGCCCGTCTTTCAGTCCAAAGTTATTTATATTTCTTAATTTCCATGCACACAGAAATTTCCTACCTTTTGGGGTTAATATTTTTAGTATAATTGCACTGTAGCCAGAAGACAAACTCCATATTTTTTGTAATCACATGAAATTTGTTGACACTTGTTATGTGATCAGTATATGGTAAATATTTTTTTAATCTTTTTTTAAGATTTTATTTATTTATTCGACAGAGAGAGAGAGTGAGGTCACAAGTAGGCAAAGAGACAGGCAAAGAGAGATGGGGAAGCAGGCTTCCTGTTGAGCAGAAAGCCCAATGCGGGGCTTGATCTCAGTACCCTAAGATCATGACCTGAACCAAAGGCAGAGGCTTAAGCCACTGAGCCACCTAGGTGCCCCTAAAATAATATTCTATTTGTGTTATATACTAGGTCACTTACCATTTGCATTGCTCAAATTTTCTGTATTCTGACAGATTTTTGTGTCTGCCTAGCCTACTTTACTAGAGAAGGTATGTTAAAATGTTCTACTATGATTATGAATTGACCTATTTCCTTTTGTCAGTTTTTCACTTATGTATGTTGAGACCTTGCTATTAGATATATAAAAATGCAAAATTGTTATATCTTCCTTTATTATTATGAAGTGGCCCTCTTTGTCTCTAGCTTACTTTTTGCTTTATGATCTGTTTTGTCTGATAATAATATAACTATAAACCATGGGTTTCCATTAATTAGCATTTGGAAGGTATATATTTTAACCTGAACATCTAATTCATTTTCATTTAATGTGCTACTGATGGAGGTGTGTTTGGGTTTACTATCTTCTGTGCTACTTGTTCTGCTTACTTTACCTTTCCTTCTCTCTCCTTCTTGCCATCCTATATGCCAAAAATTTTAATCATTCAGTCATATCCCCTTTATCAGTTAGGACTATATACACTGTTTCTATTCTTTTGGTGATTATCCTAGGTAGTACAAAATTCATTTTTATTTATCAATATTCACTAATAAATTAACTAATGCTTTTATCCTATTCTTGGAAAATACAGTGAGCTTGGAACACTTAAATTCTCTTCCAATTTATAGGATATTATCATTAATTTTAAACCTACAGATTTTTTACACAATTCCACAAAGTTTTATTTATATTATGTCTTTATATGGTCAGTATTCGTTTAGATTTATTCTCATACTTTCTGTTTTAATCTGTTCAGGCTGCTATAACAAAAGTACCATACACTGGGTAGTTTAAATAACAAACATTTAGTTTTCACAGTTCTGAAGATGGGGAAGTCCAAGATAAGGGGCTGGCAGATTTAGTGAACAAACACTTCCTGGTTAAAAGCCATCTTCTTGCTGTGTCCTCATACATCAGAAGGAGAGAGGAGATCTCTGGGCTCTCTTTTATAAGGGCTCTCTTTTATAGTCTCCCCCATGAGGGTTCCACCCTCATGGCCTAATCTCCTCCCACAGGTCTCCCCCAATGCCATCACAGTGGGGGGTAAGGTTTCAACATAAGAATTTTGGGGAGACACATTCAGTCCATAGCACCTTCTTTGCCCTTTTTCCTTCCTGCTTCTCTGACTTTACATTTCCCTTTTGCTTGAATTTTTTTTTTCATGTGGGTCTACTGTTTAGATACTATTTACTTACTTACTATTTATCTGAATTATCTTTATTTTGCCTTCAGTAATAAAGGATATTTTATCTGGGTATAAGTTTATGTTAGCAGTTATTTTCTTTCACCATATTAAAGATATGATCCCACTGATTTCTAGTTCCCATCATTGCTTGTGAGAAATCAACTGTCACTCTACCTGTAAGATCCTTGATAGTAATTTATATGTTTTCTCCTTTTACAATTGTCTCCTTGTCATTCATTTTCTGCATCTCTAGCAGTCATTAGTCGTTGCTTTATTTTTATTTTTCCAGCTAGGGAATTACTGGGACTATTGAATATGTGGCCTGATGTCTTTCATTGGTTCTAGAAATTCTCAGTCATTGCCTTTGTAGCACCTTACCCTTTGATACTACAAACCATACATTTATCTGATCATCCTACTACTTCACATAAGTCTTATTTTTTCTTCTCTACTCTCCGTCTTTCTGTCTCTGTTCTAAATTCCGGATAGTTTCTTCTGACCTATCTTCTAGTTCCAGTTCATTTATTCTTTCTTCAATTGCTTCAAATCTGTTCTTAAACCCATCCACTTAGTTCTTAATTTGTTATTTACTTAGTTTAAGTGCTAGAATTTCTATTTAGTTCTTTAAAATGGCCTTTTTAAAAGATAATTCTGGGGCACCTGGGTGGCTCATTCATTAAGTGTCTGCCTTCGGCTCAGGTCATGATCCCAGGATCCTGGGATCAGCCTCACATTGGGCTTCCTGCTCAGCAGGAAGCCTGCTTCTCCCTCTCCCACTTCCCCTGCTTGTGTTCCCTCTCTCACTCTCCCTGTCAAATAGATAAAATCTTTTTTAAAAATTAAAAAAAATAATAAAAGATAACTTCCATCCCTGATGGTTTTTTTTTATCCCAGCCCTTTTTAAAACAATATTTATTTCATTTAAAGTAATCTCCACATCCAACGTGGGGTTCAAATTCATGACCCTGAGATCAAGAGTCACATGCTCTACTGTCAGCCAGTCAGGTGGCCCCCCAGCCCTTTTTCAAATCATATTTTTTGTATTATGGGCAATACACATAATATAAAACTGATCATCTTAACCACTTTTTTTTAAAAAGATTTTATTTATTTATTTGACAGACAGAGATCACAAGTAGGCAGAGAGGCAGGTAGAGAGAGAGGAAGAAGCAGGCTCTTTGTCAAGCAGAGAGCCCAATGCAGGACTTGATCCCAGGACCCTGAGATCATGACCTGAGCCGAAGGCAGAGGCTTAACCCACTGAATCACCCAGGCGCCCTTAACCACTTTTAAGAGTACAGTTCAGTAGTATTAAGGATATTCATGTTGTGCAGTCATCACCATCTTTCACCTTCAGACTCTTTTTGTCTTGTGAATGTGAATTCTGTCCCCATCAGACACTCCTACTTTTCTCCTCCCCCAGCCCCTGGCCACCCCTATTCTACTTTCTATTAATTTGACTACTCCGGGTCCCTCATATATGTGAAATCATAGCATTTGTCTCTTTGTGACTGGCTTACTTCACTGCTACAAGTTTCATTCATCTTGTAGCACATGTCAGAATTTCCTTCTTTTTAAGGCTGAATCATACTCCATTGTATAGATAGACCACATTTGTTTCCTCGTTCATGCAGTGTTGGAACTTGGATTTCTTTGGGCTGTCATGCATAATGCTGCTATGAATATGGGTGTACAAATATCTTTTGAAGGCCTTACCTTCAATTATTTTGGGTATTGTTGTGGATGAATGGTGTGCCACTCAAAATTCAGCTGTTGAATTCCTACCCCCACAATATGATTGTATTTGGAGATAGAGCCTTTACAGAGGTAATTAAAGTTATATGAGGTTGTATGGGTGGGACCCTAATCTGATAAAGAGGTAGAAACACCAGAGAGCTCTTTCACTCTTCATGTGCACACAGAGGAAAGGCCATGTGGTGACACAGCATAGAGGAAGCCATCTAAAGCCAGGAAGAGAGACCTCCCTAGAAAACAACTCTGATGGTCCCTTTACCTTGTATGTCTAGCTCTAGAACTACAAGAAAAGAAATTCTGTTGTTTAAGCCAGTCAGTCTGATATCCTTTTATGGCAGCCCTAGCAGACTAATACAGATATTTACCCAGGAGTAGAATTTCTGGATCGTATGGTAATCTATTTGCATTTTTTTTAAGAAACAGCCATCTGTTCCCCACAGTGACTCTGTCATTTTACATTTCCACTAGCCATGCACAAGCATTCCAGTTTTTCTATATCTTTGTAAAAGAACACTTGTTTTTTCCTATTTTTTTGATAGTAGCCATCCTGATGGGTGTGAGGTGGTAGCTCATTGTGGCTTGTGTTTGCTTCTCCCTAATGATTAGTTATGTTGAGCATCTTTTCCTGGGCTTATTGGCCATTTGGATGTATTCTTCAGAGAAATATTTATTGATGTCTTTTGCCCATTTTTTAATCAGGTTGCTTTTTGTTGTTGTTTAGATGTAGGAATTCTCTATATATTTAGGATAAGAATCCCTTATTAAATATATGATTTGCAAATATCTGCTCCCATTCTGTGGGTTGCCTTTTTACTCTGCTAATAGTGTCTTTTGATGAAAAAAATATTAATTTTGATGAACTCCTGTTTGTGTTTTTTTTTTTCTTTTGTCGTCTGTGCCTTTGGTGTCGTATCCAAGAAATCATTGCCAAAACCAATGTCATGAAGCTTTTATTCTATGTTAAGAGTCCAACTTCATTCTTTTGCATGTGGATATCCATTTTTCCCAGCACCATATGTTGAAAAGCCAGTCCTATCTCTATTGCTCTTGACATCCTTGATGAAAATCCTTTGACTGTATATGTGATGGTTTATTTTGGGGCATCCCATTCTATTTTGTTTGTCTGTCTTTCTATCTTTATGCCAGTGCCACACTGTTTTGACTACTATAGTTTTGTGGTAAGTTTTGAAAGCAGGAAGTATAAATCCTCCAACTTTGTTCTTCTTTTCCAAGATTGTTTTGGCTATTCTCTTGACAAAATTTAAAGTTTGTGTTTTCTTGGAACATGGTAAACTTAGCTATTTTATAGCCTTTGATAATTCTGATAGCCAATATTTCTCTCATTTCGACTTAATTCCTGTTAGTGGCATCTTGCTTCCTTGTGTGCTGGATTATCTTTGATTGTGTCCTGGGTTTTTTATTTGAAAAATTACTTATATGAATAGCTTGAGGTCTAAGATGCTGCTATCTTCTGCCAGAGAGGGTTCTATTCACTTCTGCCTGGGACCTTGGAATGCTACCCTTTGGGAGCCACCATAAACCAAGTCCGGGTGTGAGGGGCCCTGGATTGCTTAGGTGAGGGGACAGCAGAGTATGAGACTGCACAGGGACTGTGTACTTCAAGCTCACCCTGCCTAATATGGAGGGTTATCCCCAACCCTGAGTGAGTTCTGAGCTTTGACGTTTCTCTCCCTTTCCCTCCATGAGAATGCTGAAACTGCAGGTCTTCTTCGCATCTGTTGCTTGTGAGTCTGCAGATGCCCTCAGGACAAAAGGAGCTTTGAGTGCCAGGCTCACCTCCAGTCCTTCCCTGTCCTCAATTTGGAGCACAAACACTGAAACTCCCTCACTTGCTTGTTTGCTCTTTTGTGCCTTTCAGAAGGGAGGTATGCTTATCAGTCTTTTGTATTGGTCTGGATTATAGAGCAGGATCTCACCTAAAGGGGAAGTCCAGAAGGTCTCTTCTAAAAGCACAGCTTTGACCACAGTCTTGCCAGGAGCAAATCATGATAGTCTAGAGCCCAGCTTTGTGATCATTAATTCATTCAAGGCTGCCCTGCATCCTGGAGGCAAGTACTAGTGTTATCCCCATCTCACAGGTAAACATCTGGAACACAGAAAGGCCAGGCTAACTTGCCTCAAGGTTGCACAGCTAACTGAGTGGCAGGATCAGCATGGTGACCCATTGTGTATTACTGCGGAGATGCTGCTCCCCTTCTTCTTCTTAGGAGCGTTCTGGGGCTCCCCACCATCTGGAGCCCTGAGAACAGACCACCCCACCTCCAACCCAGCAATCAAGGCCCTTACAGCCTCCCCTGGCCACACTGGCTCCTGCCCATCCCCAGCTCTGCTCTGTGGGTGCTATTACCTCCCCCTACCTTACATGCTTCCTACATACCTGTCCAGACCTGACTCGGAGGCTGGAACTCTGCTGTGCCCTCTCAAGGTCCCTGATTCAAGTGGGACCCAGGCCCTGAGCACCCCATTTGTCCAAAGCCAAGGCCCCAGTGGAACCTCCCCAACCTCACAACAGCAACCCAGGTCTGGGAATTCTGCTGGGCATCAGGTACAGAAAACAGACCAGAGCCTGTCCCAAAGCACACAGCCTGTCTGCAAGGGGCTGGACCAGGCCAAGGGGTCCCATATCAGGGACCAGGAACTGTCAAGCCATCCTGGGGATGTCTTGCCCAAGGCCAGGTAACACTTGGAGGGTGCCTGGTGGGTGAGGCAGGGGAGGCCATCAGGCCCACCTGCCACCCCTAGGTGCCCATTGGTCCCCTCTCTGACTTTCTGACAGGTGAACAATAATGGGATCATCTCCTTCCTGAAGGAGGTCTCTCAGTTCACCCCAGTGGCATTTCCCATCGCCAAGGACCGCTGCGTAGTGGCAGCCTTCTGGGCAGATGTGGACAATCGACGTGCAGGTGATGTGTACTACCGGGAGGCCACTGACCCAGCCACACTGCGCAGAGCCACAGAGGATGTCAGGCGATACTTCCCTGAGCTCCTGGACTTCTCCGCCACCTGGGTTTTCATAGCCACCTGGTACCGTGTGACCTTCTTCGGAGGCAGCTCCTCTTCCCCTGTGAGTTTTCTGTCCTGGGATAGGGAGGACGTCCGTCTGGGTCCAGGGTCTACCCCCAGGGGCTGCACCTGGCTGAGGTGGGCCAGACATAATCACTGGTCCATGCCTGAGACAGGAACACCCAGCTCAGGGATGGAAGTCACTCTCCCAGGGTCACAGAGCCAGGCTGATGAGGACAGAGCCTTAACCTTCCCAGCCCTCCCAGAAAACACTTGCCTCTATAGGAAAATGCCAAATGCCCTGACACAGTAGTTCACACACTAGAGAGATGCAGACAGATCGCATGTGTCAGAAGGATTTCCATCTGGAATGGTTCAATGCTCAATAGGCTAAGTGGGAAGTTTATTCTGTTTTATCCTCTATTCTGTGATAATGCCAAACAACAAAGGCAGCAGGGGCACGTTTTCCTGTGGGGCACACTCTCGATGCCAAGCACTGAGAAGTGCTCAGCACAGCACAACCAGGGGGCAGGAACTCTCATGGAGACTGTTCTGCAAGACATATGGGGCTCCAGAGCGGGGAGAATGGGATGGTTCAGAGCAGCCCGAGGGACAGCTGCGTCAGGACCCTGGGCTGCAGGGGTGAGGCAGAGCAGTCAACGGCAGGGCCGGGCTTCCCATCGTACACATGCCTGGGCAGAGGGTGGGGGCAAGTGAGGCTTTCACTCAGGGTATAGGGCTGCCCAGTGGGAACCTGGAGGTGCAGCCAGGGTCCCTAGCAATGGTGACTCAGGTAAACAGTGTGAGTGGGAGACAGTGCCTGCAGGCAGGGACCTGCGAGTCCCGCACAAACCCTGAGTTCTCCAGCAGTCAAGATGACAAAGAGAATGCCAGCAAGCACATCAACCAGGGACACTGAGGGCCCGAGATGTTCACTGTTGAATTTCTTAAAAGCAGTATGACAGTGAATAGGGGAAGACTGGCTTTTCCTATAAACATTACTACAAATAAATATTGACACTTTTCATGAAATTTTTTCATGCACAGTCCACTAATATTTTGTCAGCTTTACTTGTTTTTCTTATCAATTTGTAAGAAAAACATCTTTGTAACAAAAAGAAAAAAGAATCAGTAAGTCTGCTAACAAGAGATCAATCCCATCAAATATCTATTGCATCCTGACACACACTTTAACAAATAGAGCCGGCTAGAACACATTGTTTTGTGTTTTGGTTTTTTACTCAGCAGGAGTAGGGCATTTTCCTCCTTCTCCCACATGGAAATCCCTGGCACTTCTGCAGCCCCCTGGGAGGAGGAGGAACAGAGCCCCTCCTATGCTGACAGAGGAAACCCTAACTTCTCCAGTTTGCAGGCTGGCAGGCCCGGATATGGGGGTTATAGATTATTGGGCAACACATGCATCCCTGGAAAGGGTCAGAGTTCTGGGTTTGGGGGCTGGTCTGTAAGGTGGGAGCCTCCTAGAGCCAGCTGCTTGGCAGGGAGGGAGCGTGAAGCTCCATGCGGGGTCTGGGTCTCCTCGCACACTGGACCCTACCTCTGGCCACACGGGCCACTGGCTTGCCCTTCCTCAGCTCACAGCCACTCCGCTTTCACAGCCACTGATCCTGGTTACCTTCAGAGTGCTAGCAGCAGGTCTGTGTTCCGGAAGAGGAGCACTCAGTCTTCCTGCTGTTCATGGTTATGTAAGGGAGAGGACAGACCAGTGCTGTCCCACTGTCCCACACCTGCAGACCATCCCAGTGCCGGGTGGCACCGATGGCAAGGTGTCCCGCAGTGGGCACTGCCAGGCCCTGCTAAATTGGGAGCTGTTGTCTGGCATGAGTCTCCAGCGGGAATGTTGCTGCCCACAGAGGCCTGATTGCCCCTCAAGCCTGTGCCCCCCGCCAGGCACGAACAAGCCAGATGTGTAAGCCCGGGTCTCCCTGTGTCCAGCCAGGGGGCCCAGCATGCTGCACCCTTGCCAGCCGCTCCAGCAGACATGGAAGCCCTTTTCTCTATTACGCTTCACCTCTCAGCTTCTAGTGCTGCTGAATTTGTCCTGTATTATCAACAAGGTGTCTTCTGTGGTAATGCCTCTGTTCACATAAACTTTGCCAATTTTCTGTTGTCTTTTTCTTCCTGGCCCATGGAAGTTCTGCTTCAATTTAGGATATCAATAATTTCACCTGCCCCCTCTGTTATAAATACATTTTTCACTTTGCTATGTGGCCACTCTGTTTGATCTTATGGCACTTTTTTATATGCAGAAGCTTTTTTTTAAAATTTTTTTTAAAGTTTTTATTTATTCATTTGACAGACAGAGATCACAAGTAGGCAGAGAGGCAGGCAGAGAGAGAGGGGGAAGCAGGCTCCCTGCTGAGCAGAGAGCCCAATGCGGGACTCGATCCCGGGACCCTGAGATCATGACCCGAGCCAAAGGCAGCAGCCCAACCCACTGAGCCACGCAGGCGCCCCTATGCAGAAGCTTTTGTAGTCAAATATATAAATCTCCTTTTTGGTTTTTGCAGTTAACAAATGTTACACTTGAAGTCTTCCCTCGACGTGGCTCCAAGCACTCGCCTATATTTTCCTCTAGGGCTTTGATGGTTCTGTTCACAACCTTACTTGATGTGGTATTTATTTTCATGAGTGATATAAAGCTCTAAATTTCTTCTTTTTAAGACAGTTTCCTATTTGTCCCAAGATCAGTTCTTAATCCCACCCCTTCCCCAGTCTGAAATAACATCTCATATATATACCACTCAATAATATCTTAGTGGAAGAGAAATCCATGAAAAACAAACAAACCAAAAAACCCCTGCTTTTCCTTGTTTCCTCTTTTTATCTTTCCCTCTTTACATTTTTTGTTTCACACGAAGCAATTTGGGGGATTTTACCCAGTTAACGCTAACTTTTGTGCCCCAGCCACCACAGGGCGCAGTGTCTGCACCTGGCGTCTGTGGGCCCTGGTGACACCTCAGTGTGTCTCACTCACCAGCTAACCATTCTTAGGGGTCCTGACCTATGCCAGGGCCTCAGGATCTAGGGACACAGTGGAAGACGAGGACGAGGCCATCAGCTCGACGGCAGATGGCTGACCAGCTAGTTAGGAAGACAGAGGAAGGGTCAGTGGATGAGGACATTGTGTGAAGGCATGCTAAAGGGGGCAGGGACTTGCAGCGTGGATGGGGGAGCCCAGAACCCGGTTCAGGCCTCCCTCCTTGACAGGTCAACACGTTCCAGACTGTGCTTATCACTGACGGCAAGTTCTCCTTCACCATCTTCAACTACGAGTCCATCACGTGGACCACAGGCACACACGCCAGCAGCGGGGGCGACACTACAGGCCTGGGGGGCATCGCAGCCCAGGTAGGGGCCCGGCTCCCCACTGCCACGACTGTCTTGTCTGTCTGTCTAGACAGACCCCCCCCACACACACACACCCAGTACTGTGCAGACGCCAGTGTGAGGCCTTCTGATGCTAACCCCAGGCCAGATTCAGAAACATCCTCAGGTCAAAGGCAAGTCTGTCCTGCCCTGCGTTGCCCTGGCCTCCCAGAGCCAGATACAGCCAAGGCACATGGGACCGTGGTTCTATGCATGCTACCTGTCCTGGGGTCTGCCCTGCCCTGTGGCCCACAGAACTGTGGCCAGCAGGAAATCACAGGTGTCAAGGGAGTGGTCAAGTGCAAGTCCCCAAGGCCATCGAGTGCTCCCTCAGGATGGGAATACCCTCATCTCCTTCCTAGCCATCTACTTTCTTCTGAGGTCACACCTGCCCCTGGTCTCCACGGGAGCCAAGAGGCCAGGGAGGAAGTCCCTGCACATGTGTGAGGGCAGCATGCTAGGACCCAACTGTGTCGGTGGCCAGGATCTGTGGCCCAGCTGGGAGGCTGCTGCTCAGAACAGTAACAACGTGGAGGGTGGTAGGGTACCCCCAAACCCATAAAACTCCAGGACTACAAGGCCATCTTCCACATGATCTCTTTGACCATGGCCACCGCAGGGAGGGAGGTCTCAGGAATTTTAGGGAGACCTGCAGACCAACCCATGCCTGCCCCCCCCACCGACTCTCCATCCCCCACCCCACCCCCAGGCCGGCTTCAATGCAGGTGATGGGCGGCGCTACTTCAGCATCCCCGGCTCCCGCACAGCGGACATGGCGGAGGTGGAGACCACCACCAACGTGGGCGTGCCCGGGCGCTGGGCGTTCAGAATCGATGATGCCCAGGTGCGCGTGGGGGGCTGCA
Organism: Neogale vison; assembly: GCF_020171115.1. Classification (NCBI taxonomy): domain Eukaryota; kingdom Metazoa; phylum Chordata; class Mammalia; order Carnivora; family Mustelidae; genus Neogale; species Neogale vison. Next base: position 47,061,265 of record NC_058093.1, read on the forward strand.
GCCATACAAGTAAGAGGATGGAGCCAGCGGCTCAGGGCTGTGGGTTGGGGGGGCTCAGGGAGTGGGGGGATGACAGGAGAGGGTGGGACCCTAAGGGGGAGGAGGGAGCGGGAGGCTGGGGATGGGGCAGGCTGCTGGCCAGGAGAGCTTGGCCTCCCCCACCCCTCTCCCCCAGCCATGAATGTGGGCAGGTAGTAGCTTGCCCCTTGAGCCCTGTCTCCTCCTGGGGAGGCTTCCCTACCTCGGCTCTGGCTCCGGGGCCAGGGAGACCGAGGTTTGTGGTGCAAAGTGGAGGAGTTGGGGCCGCCCCTTCTTGGGACCAGGAGTCAACGCTTTCCCCTCATTCTCTCCCAGCCTGTGTTCTTGGTTGGGAGGAGCACCACCCAGGTCTCCTGTGTCCCCAGGACCACCTAGAAGTCAGATAATTTTTTCACCCATTTCCCCACATTTGCGTGGGCTTGCTGTTTCCTGGGATTTGACACTTGTTACACACCCCAGGCATCTACTGAGTGGAGGGAGTTGAAAGCTCATAAGGAACAGTAGATAGGGGGAGGGTCCCCCCCAGGGCAGAAAGATGCATCCTGGCCCCTTCCCCTGGGGGGCCCTGGAGGAGGCACAGAAGCTCCTGAAACATGATGCTTATAAACAGAGACGAGGGGATTGATTTAGCCACTCGGTGGAGAGCTAACCACAGGCCCCACAAAGGCCACAGTGAGGCTGGTGTCCAGAGGGTCCTAGCAGACTCACCTCCCACCCACAAGGAGGCCGAGGGCTTCTCAGAACACCAGTCTCTGAGAGCTAACCCAGGGCAGGTGCAGCCGATCGGGACTGGCCAGAGGGGCAGACGCACACTTCTCAGGGCCCAGGGCCTGGGGGGCAGGCATGCGCTGGTGGGCAGAAAGGCTCACCAAGGACCAGGGAAGATGCTCCAGCAAGAGATGCCTGGGGAACCTGAGACCCGCCCCCGCCACTGGAGCACCAAATACGCCTCAGCCCGAGTCTGAGCTTAGGGGATGGGGGAACTCGAACCAAGGAGCCCAAGAGCCAGGGGCTTGGGTTGCTGAGGATCAAGGCAAAGTGCGGATGTGGGCTGCCATAAGCTGTCATCAGTGGACACAAGCCTGAGCAGTGGGTGACAGGTGTGGGTACAGGTGGGGACTGGCGTGAGCAGGTGTGGCTATACATATGGGTGCAGGTGTAGGTACAGGTGTGGGTCTAGGTGTGGGCAGGCCCATGCCCCTTTTCTAGAAAGGTTGCAGGCTGTGAGACCCTGAGAAACGGGATCTTCAGAGGAGGGTCTGGCCAGTCCCCCGGGGATCCCTTTCCCATGCTGATGTGCTTCCCCTGCTATCTAAGACTTCTAGTGGGGAGTAGATGAGGAGGCATTGCTGGGCCTTCCCAACTAGTGCACACAGAAGCCCGCTGGAGCCGCCTTGCTTCCCCACGGCCACACTGCAAGCCTGGGAGATAGAGCCCACACGCTGGCTTTGCTGGCAAGGGAGGGCCGAGTCCCACCTGAGAGGCCCCGAGTGCATCCACACCTGGAAGTCTAGCTCTTGAGAAAGGCAGGTCCCAAAACTGGACCCATGCAGAGAGCACACTCTACAGGGTCGCCAAACCACGACTGGTTAAGTGACAGTGTGGCTACGTGAGTAGAAGTGCATGCACGAGGAGCAGAAACAATCCAAAAGACGCCCTTTGCCCTGATGGTGTTCTGGGCTCCAGGGTACTTTCAGGAGTGTCCCCTATTGCTCCCCTTGATTAGGCCAGATCTCCCGGGACCCCCCTAGGAGATCCGAGACATTGGGGTGCTCTAGTTACCTGCCAATTTGTGCTCCCTCCCTGCCAATGTCACTAGCCTTACTTCTCCAGAGGGGGAGGGGCCCCTGAGCTGGCCTCTGAGGGTGGCTGGTCCTGAAGGGCCCAGGCACGGGGTTAGGTGGGCCCCAGGAACTGCTGGAGGTCCTCCCTGGCCAGGAGGCTGTGATAGGAGAAACCCTACCTTCCAGAGCTCTGACAGCGGCCCTCTTGTTTCCATGGGAAGATCTGGAGGGGCAGCTGGGCCTACATTTCTGCAATAGTTGGCGGCAGTGCTGAGATCAGACTGCATCCCCCCCTTGGAGGGTCTGAGGGCCCCCGACCCACCTCTGGCTCCCACGGGGTCCCTCCTCTTCCACATCTGTGGATGTTCTTTCCATGAGGCACACTCCCGTCTTCCTGTGTTGCTGGGCACCCTTGGGTCTTTGTCCTCTTAATTCCTAAAAAAAATCTGGAAGTCGATGGATTAAAGTCATAAGAAGGTGCTATGGAGGGGAGCCTGGGGGGCTCAGTCGGTCCAGCGTCTGCCTTCAGCTCAGGTCATGATCTCAGGGTCCTGGGATTAAGACCCACATCAGGCTCCCTGCTCCATGGGGAGTCTGTTTCTCTCTCTGTCTGCGGCTCCTCCTGCTTGTGCTGCTCTCTCTCGCTCTCTGAAAAATAAACAAATAAAAACATTAAAAAAAAAAAAAAGAAAAAAGAAGATGGTGCTGTGGGCATGACGGGTGCAGGGGAAGCCAACGTCCCAGCTTGGGCATCCAGGTGTCAGCGGGACATGCGGGCAGGCAGTAGACGGCAGGCACCCTGGGCATCTGGGAAGAACTGGGAAGTTAACTGCGGATGCTGGGCTGCCAGCAGACCGCACAGCCATTCCTCCTAGATGGGCCCTTTGGGTCCAGGGAGGGAAGGGACGGCTCGTTCCTTCCTGTGTCCACAGCCTCCGTGTGCCTGGCCCTGCGCCCGTGCCTTAACGGTGGCAAGTGCATCGACGACTGTGTCACGGGCAACCCCTCCTACACCTGCTCCTGCCTCTCAGGCTTCACGGGGAGGCGGTGTCACCTGGGTGAGTCTATACTGCCAGCACAGCCAGTGGCCTCAGGGCCAAAGGTCCAGGGTCTCTGTCTCCATGGTGTGGGTGCTGTGGGCTGGGAGGATGGGGTAGCGAGGGGGTGGTGGGAGTACATAAACACTGTGGCTCCCTGGTGGTGAGTGTGTGGGCTGGGGGTGCATCTGCCCCTTTGAAGCCGACCCCCACTGGAAGTGAGGCCCAGAAGGGGTCCGAGCAGATCCTCCCCAACCTGGCTTCCTCCACTGAGGCCCCAGCTGCCCCGTTTTTCAGATGTGAATGAATGTGCTTCCCATCCGTGTCAAAATGGCGGGACCTGCACACATGGTGTCAACAGCTTCAGCTGCCAGTGCCCGGCCAGCTTCGGGGGACCCACCTGTGAGACACGTAAGAGGAGCATGCCCAGGTCCTCTGGCCCCATTGATGGAAGAATGACCAGAATGGTCCTGCCTGACCGGGGGTCAGCCTCATGGGAGCCCTGAGTCAGCATCAACAGAGGGCATGGCAGTGGGCCCACTGGGGACAGAGCCCAGACTCCAGAGGAAAGCCCCATCTCATGGGTACAGCAGGATCACTGACCATGGCACTCACGCCTCCTGGGCCCTGGTGTTCAGACCAGGGATGGCATCTTGGAACAGGCCAGTGTCCAGTTCCAGCTTGGCCGCGGGGCCTGCCCGACAGCCACCCAGGTACAACTGGAGTCATCACTGCCCCTCAGCTCTGGACTGGCTTGCTGGCTGTTTCTTTCCAGCTCCTGGGGTCTCACAGCCTTGACATTGGTTGGGGTCCTTGTGAGACCTCCCTTGCTTCCAGGCTGCAGCTGCACCCCACTCTGCCACCCCCTTCTGAGCGGGGGTCTTTTTAAGCAATGCTGGCAGATCCAGCCTCCACTTCCTGCCCTTCACCCAGCCCTCTCTGGGGCCCCCACATCCTGGCTCTTTGCCCACCTGGTAAAGGAAGATGGAACCCCACTGCTTCCCCTAGTCTCACTGTGGGAAGCTGCTAGGGGAGCCCAAAAAAGAGAGTCCCTTAAAATCAAAGCACCATGACCTCTAATCCCCACTGAGCTGGACCCACAGCCATTCCCCTAAATATACTTACTGATGTGTAACCATTATTTAGGAACACATATAACACATGGTTAAATCAAGTATGTACAAATAACAATTGTACAAGAATGTCTCAATCTAGAAGAACTGTTTCTAAGAGTGACTTAGAGCCACAAGAAATGTTTTAAAGTCTGGGACCCCAGTGTATATAAACATGTGTGCCCAGCAAGGCCCCTAGGAGGACCTGGGGCCATAGCCAGTAGCCCTGTGCCTTGGCCTCCTTGCGGTCACTCTGATGACAGCAACAGGTCCCAGGTCCCCATGGAGGCTCGCTGGTCTCAGGACCCACCTGAGCCCCCAGAGCACACAACAGCAGGGACATGTGTGCTGTTCACCTGGAGCCCCTCCTCCCCACAGGTGCCCAGCATTGCTCTTTGGTGGGGTCAGGACCCAGGAGGCAGGAGTCAACTAGCGCTGTGGCCACCAAAGCACCTCCACACGTCCCCTGTCCTCCCTCCCACTGGCCCCCACAAGTCTAGGGAGGGCCTCATGGTCTAACGATTGCCTTGGCTCCTATACTGAGTTGTTTGGGGCATGCGCTGTCATCAGGACATGTGACATAGCTGAGGGAAGGCAGTGTCCCTCCCACTCCCCTCCCTGCCAGCTCAGCTGCCAGGGCTCACGGGCCAGGAGCCACCAGGGAGTCTGAGGGGCCGGCATGCTGGGTGAAGGTGGCCAGAGGCGAGCTCCACCTCAGTGGGTTCCCACCTGATGGGGGCTGAGTGCCTTTGTACCAGACCATGCAACACATCACCTGCCTGCCCACAACCCATCACCTCAGAGCCATTCAGGCCCCTCCTGCACATCTGCACGTGCATCACCTTCAAGACCCCATCACAGGCTGTGTCACTGCCCCACCCAGAGGAACCCCGCTCTGTGCTGGCAGCGGAGAACACTAAGCCCTCTGTCCCCAACCAGCATGCACACAGCCTCCTACCACCGGGGATGGGCTGAAACAGACCCCATGTGGCCAGTTGCTGGGCTGCTGAGTGGGGACTATCCAGCCAGGCCCCCCAACAGCCTGATGCCCTCCAGAATGGGGTTTAGCAGAAATTCCCAGGGGCCCAGCCGGAGGTCCGACACCTTCTACCACTCTGTCCTTGCAGCACTGTCTCCATGTGATACCAGAGAATGTAAGAACGGTGGCCGGTGCCAGGCGGAGGAGGGCTCAGCGGTGTGCCTATGCCTGCCTGGCTACACGGGTGTGGCCTGTGAGACGGGTGAGGGTCCAGCCCTGGGGGGTGGGAGAGGCTAGTGCCCGGGAGTCAAAGGCTGGCTTGAGCCAAGATCCCACCTCCGCTGCCCCAGATGTGGATGAGTGTGCCTCCAGCCCGTGCCTCAACGGGGGCTCGTGTGTCAACCTCGTGGGGAACTTCACCTGCCTGTGTGCAGAGCCCTTCGAGGGACCTCGCTGTGAGACAGGTAACAGCCCATGCCGGCAGCCCCCAGAACAGTAGTCCCTCGCAGCCTCCTGGCCTCTTTCCCTCACTGTCCATCTCAGCCCCACCACTGTCCTGGGGGGTACTTTCCCCAGCCCTGCCTGTACCAGTCTGTCCCCTGAGCTTCCATGCTGATCCCAACTCTGCCACCATGGGTGGTACAGGGCTGAGTGTGCCTCCTGCCCCCTCTAGTCCCCTCCAGTCCTGGTAGCCATCTATGAGATGCAGAGCAAGATGGCCACCCTCTCATGGCCTTTCTTCCTGCTCAGGAGATTCTTGGCTTATTAACATCCTTTATTCCTACTCCAGACCCCTCACCATGCAAGGGAACAAGCCACAGTAGTTGGCAAGAAAACTAACCTTTATTACATGTGATGAAATCTGCTAGTTGCTACTTCATGTTGTTTTAAATGCTGGTTATGACTTGGTAGATAAGTTAAGAGGCCAACTCGATTTTACAACCCACAGAATAAATTCAGGTTAGCATCTGATATCACCCTGACCGCCAAAGGCCTCGCTTGGCCACTGTGCCAGCAAAGCAAAGGTCACAGCTTGAGCAGCTGCTCCAACTGGGAGAAGCTCATGAGAAGCGTGTCAGATTTAGTTTGAGCCTAAAAACTTAAGAAGGAGATTAAAATTTACCCATAAGTGAGATATAGATGGATGCTATGCTCTCCATCAGCCTTTGGTCAAAGGGCCACACACAGGACAGCCCGTGTCCTGAGGAAAGGGTGAGGCTCTGCCATGCAGAGGGGAATAGGGGAGCGCAGCAACCTTACCTGTTTGGTTGCTTAAAATCACTATGATGGGTCACAGTTCACCTTGCCCAGATTGTTATCTAAATATTTAATATCTATCTATTTAACTAAGCTCATGTTAGAAAACGGACCAGTGATTTCAAAAGATTTGCAAAGAAACCACCTGTTGTGCAGAAAGAATGATACAAACAAAAGCAACCAATACGAAACAACAGAACTGACACTTCCACCCTTAGTAAAAGCTTATTAGTCCCATTACAAGATGGCTGTCTGGACATTCTACCCAGATTCAACAGGAAGGTGGACAAAAATTAGAGATAATTGGGAAAAAAAAAAAGTACCCATTCTTCTGCTTCTGGCCAAAAAAGATTGACTGCCTGAGAATTTCCCTCACCATCAAAACTAGAAAAGCAGTTAAAATATATGAAATGACTGTCTTCTGCCATTGGACCACAGGCATCACAGGGTTGCTACCCCTGCGAGGAGGGAAAGAAAGGAAGGGCACCCTATAGTCTGCCCGTGGGAATTTCCAGGCCACTGTGCAGCAAGCAGATCCAGGCTCTAGCAGTTCCTCTGAGTCTCTGGGTCATGGAGACAGGGATTCTAGTTTGGTAGCTGCAATTGGTGGGGAGAATTCCAGAAAGGATGGAGTTACTAAGAGTGGCTGGGGAGAGTGCAAGAAGAATCTGCAGAGGGACCCCTTGCCTCTTCACTCAGCACGGGGCGGGGGGTGGGGGGATGACTTCACTTTTCTACAGCCAGAATGCATACAGAGCTCCTCATGCCCATGGCCAAGGTGGAGAGAGTCTTTACTGGGATATCATCTTGCTGGTATGGAAAAATAAACACTAGAATAAAGACTAATCTGACCTGTCCTAGGAAATATTAAAGGAAAATTTGAAAGAATCAAAACAATCCCAAGTAATTGAACCATATGCCAGAATCAAATCCTATACTCTTTAAAGGAATATAACAGAATCCAGGACCTCCAAATACCCAACCAAAAATTATCAAGCATACCAAGAATCAAGAATATATGAACCACAGTCAGGAGAAAAGCAGATCAATAGAAAAAGGTGGAAGAGATGATGATGAAATTATTTGCCCAGATATGCATGTTTAATCATCCACTGTGAACATGCTCCCTGTGCTCAAGACCACTGAGGAAAAAAGACACAGTGAGAAGTAGAAGATAGAAGAAAATAAGCTTCTAGGAGATTAAAAAAAACATAAAATCTCAATTTAAAAAATATACTGACTATATTAACAACAGGTTAGACATTGCAGAAGGGAAGATCAGTGAATGTGAAGAAAGAAATAGCCCATCAAGCAGCACAGGAAGGAGAGAATATACCCAGGACCATATCCTCAGCAACCTGTGGGGTTGCTTGGCAGTCTGGTGTATGTACGGGTAGAGTCCCAGGAGGAGGGAAGGGACCAGAGGAGCACAGAAAATGAATGAAGAAGTAAGATCCAAATATGTTCTAAATTTGATGAAAATTAAAACCCCACACATCCAAGAAAAGCATGAAGAAAATCACATGAAGCACCTCATAGTCAAATTGCTGAAAACCAATAACAAAGAGAACACCTGAAAAGCAGCCAGAGGAAAAAGACAAGACACAGTACATACAGAGAAATAATAATCTAACAGGTCTCTCATCAGAAACAACACATGCCCAGAGACAGTGTGCTGTCAACCTAGTAGTCTATACACAGGAAAATCATCTTTCAAAAATGAAGGTGAAATTAAGATATTTTTCAGACAGCAGAAACAGATAATTATTCATCACCAGCATATCTTATTTATAAGAAACATTAAAGGAAATTCCTTAGACTGAAGAAAAATGGCACCAGAAGAAAATCCAGATCTACACAAATAAATGAAGAGCTCTAGAAACAGTAAATGCATTTACTGTTTCTAGAGCACAGGCGCACCTCATTTTATTGCCCTTCACTGACACTGTGTTCTGTACAAATTAAAGCTTTGTGGCAACCCTGCACCAAGCAAGCCCAACAGGTTCATCCTTCCAATAGCATTCATTCACTGTGTCTCTGTGTCATATCTGCAACATTTCAATATTTTAAATTATGGTGATATTTGTTATGGTGATCTGTGGTCAGTGATTATGACTCACTAAGTCTCAGGTGTTGGTTATCATTTTTTTACAAAGTATTTTCTAATTAAGGTGCATACATTTTCTTAGACATGATGCTATTACACACTTAATAGACTGCAGTGTAGTGCTAACATAACTTTTATAAGCACCGGAAAACCAGAAAATTCATTTGACTTGCTTTATTGCCATATCCGCTGTATTATAGTGGTCTGGAACTGAACCCACCACATCTCCAAGGTATGCCTGTAAAATACTTTTCTTCTTACTTTTTAATCTCTTTAAAGATAATTTTAACACAAAAAATATGTTATGGGGTTTATAACATTTATAGAAATAAAATGTATGACCTCAATAGCTTAAATGCAATATAATGTACTTAATGTACTTAAGAACTTAAATGTACTTAAGCAGAGTATGTGAGCTTTTTCTGTGAAGAACCAGATATTAGTATTTTTGGCTTTATGTGCCATGTGGTCACAGATACTCAACTCTACCAGTGCAATGGAAAAGCAGCCAGCCATAGACATACATAAATGAATGGACATGGCTGTTTCCCAATGAAACTTTTTTTTTTAATGGATGGCAGGCCAGATTTGGTCTGCAAGCCATAGTTTATCAATGTCTGGCATAAAGGATAGGAAGGGAAAGATGGAAATAATTTAGTAATGGCCTTGCATTATATATGAAGTGGTGTAATACTGTTTGAAGGTAGACTACAATAAGTTAAAGATATACATTATAAACTCAGGGGAAAAAGAAAAAAATAATAATAATAGTTACAGCCAACAAACCAGTATTGGAAATAAAATGGAATCCTAAAAACACTTTATCCAGAAGGCAGGAAAAGAGGAAAATAGGAATAAAGGGTAATTGGGACAAATGAGAACCAAGAACAAGATGGTAGGTTTAATTATATTGATAATTATGTTAATTGGTTAAACACACCAATGAAAAGGCAGACATTGAATTGAATTGAAATTGAATTGAAAAGCAAGATGCTACTATCTACAAGAAACCGGCTATGAATATAAAGACACAGATAATTTGAAAATAATTTGAAAATTGGAATGGGTTTCTGGTTTTGGATAAGATGGAGTAAGTACACTCTACCTTGTGTCTCCCACTGAATGCAGCCAGAAACCCTGGACAGAATGCATGGAGTAGCTATCTGAGGACTCTGAAAAATAAATAATAGCAGGTGGATTGGGGAAGAGGACCAAGCTTCAAAGCACCACAGAACCAGTGGTGAGTTCATGACTTTTTCCCTCTGGTGTCCCCCCAGCCTGGACTCAAAGCAGCTCCCAGACCAGAAGTGAGCATCAGATGGATGGAAAGAGCTCCAAGAGCAGCCACTCGTTGGGTATGAGAAGCAGGACCAACAACAGCGGCAAAGGGGGGGGGGATTCCCTAGGGGGCCCAAACTGACAGGAGGAAACTTCCTCTCCAACTGGAAGTCCTACAGCTCCGCAAGACGGGGCAACTTCCATCATTTTCTTTTTCTCTGTCCACCCACCACTTGGCTCAGACATGAGTGCACTCACAGGAAGAAAGTAGTAGTGTGGGGCAATAAAAGCCCCAGCTCTCTTGCCAAAGGACAAAAAGGGCAGCCCTAGAGCACTGGAAACTATGGGGAGGTTGCAGAGAGGGGGGATCTCAGGCTGCAACCCTACAGTCATCTATGAACTCTTGAATTCCCTACATTGGGCATTGTAATCTGATCCAAAATATTAAAAACAATACCATTTACAATAGCTTCCCCAAACTGAAAGACTTTGGTATAAATCTAATAAAACATGTATGGGACTTGTATGCTGATCTGAATAAATGAAAGGACATCCATGTTCATGGATTAGAAGACTCAACACAGTAAATATGTCAGGTCTCCCCAAACTGATTGATAGACTTAACAGAATTCCAATCAAAGTCCCAGCAGAGTTTTCTGTAGTTTTGAATACGCTGGTTCTAAAATTTATATGGAAAGGCAAAGGAATTGGGATAACCAACACAATTTTGAAAAAGAATACATTTTGAGGCATCATACTACTTAGTGTAAAGACTTACTATAAAGCAGCAGTGATCAAGATCCTGTGGTATTGGCAAAGGGACTAACACATACATCTGTGGAACAGAAGAGAGGATCCAGAAGTAGACCTATACAAGTATGGCCAAGGTGTTTTTAAAGGCATGGAAACAATTCAGTGGGGAAAAGATGATCTTTTCAACAAATGGTATTGGAACAATTAGACACTCTTCTGTAGAAACTGAACTTCAACTTCAACCTCACACCTTGTACAAGATTAGGTCAGAATGAATCATAGACCTGAATGGAAAACATAAAACCATAACATTCTTAGAAGAAAACACTGGAGAAAAATCTGTGTGACCCGCGGTTACATGAACAATGCTTAGATGCTTAGATAAGACACGGAGAGTACGCTCCAGCAAAGAAAAACAGAAGTGGGCCTCATCAGAGTGACACAGGCTGCTCTATGAAAGTCACAGTCAAGAGAACAAGAAGACAGGCTGCGTGCTTCGAGAGGTGCTCAAAGCACTCAGTCTGACAAAAGGCTGGTATCTGGAACAGATGAGTTCTGAAACAGAACAGAAAGTTCCGAAAGAACTCTCCACGCTCAACTGTGAGAAACCAACCAAAACATGGACAAAAGATCTAAACAAGACATCTAACCAAAAAGGGTATCTGGAAGGCAAACGAGCAGATGAATAAATGCAGTCATTTGTCATTATCATTAGTCATTGGTGAGTTGCAAATTAAAGCCATGATGAGATACCACACAAACCTATCAGAATAGCTAAAATTAAAAGTGCTGACTGGTGAGGACACAGAACTGTGGGAACTCTCACGTATTTTTGGTGGTGATGCCAAATGTTTAGCCACCGTGAAAACAACTTGGCAGCTTTTCATAAAGTTAAACATACACTTATAATATGATCCAGCAATCTCATTCCTAGTTATTAACCCTAAAGAAATGACAACTTACATTCACACAAAATACACAAATGCTTATAGCATGTCTATTTACAACCACCAAAACCTGAGAACCCAAATGTCCTTTGCTGTTCGTGGGATACATGATTGCTGATCACGCAACTGAGACAGATCTTGGAGGCCTTTTGCTGAGTGAAAGAAGCCAATCTCAAAAGATTACATACTGTTCATGAGTAATCTTCCACTTCTGGCATTCTTAAAGCAACAAAGCTGTGGTGATGAACAGATCAGTAGTTGCCCAGGCTTCAGGAAGGGAGGAAGTCTATAACCCTGAAGATAGAACAAGGATGTATTTGGGGTAATGGAATGTTCTGTGTCCCGATTGTGGTAGGAGCAACACAAATCTATACATGTGTTAAAATTCATAGAAATGTACATCGACCAAAAGTCAATTTTGCCATAAATTATTTAAAAAGATAAATTCTGAACCACATGAAGAAATCAACCACCCAAACAATGAAAAAGAACAAGTTGACAAACACTGATCAAGAGAAGTTGGGAGTGGTTATATTCATAGCAAACAGATTAAACTCTAGGAAAAGGAATACTGCCAGGAACAGAGGGGTCTTTTACGACAAAGGTGTCAAGTCATTAAAAAGGCAGAGCAATTCTAATGTACTTGCACCTATGAACATACATCAAAATCATAGGGGAAGGGAAAACAAGGAAAAATTGACTAATCTGTAACTACAGGCAGTGGCTCCAACCTGCCGCTCTCAGTGATTCGCAGAATCAGCAGGGACCTCGAAGATGCAAACAGCACCATCAGCCCACCTGACCTAAGTGACACTTCCTTTCCCAGTGCTCACGGTGTGCTCACCATGACAGACCATCCTGTAGGACATAAAATAAAGCTCAATCAGTTGAAAAGGACTGTGTTCTCTGATTACAGTAGTTAAACTAGAAATCAACAAAAACTGTATCTGGCAAATTCCAACCATGTTATGCTTGATTAGAAGCATTTGGAGCCCCCTGGTCTTAGCTGCGCCCTTTGGTGCACACCGTGGGATCTCCATACTCTAGCTTCGACTTCTGCTCCACAGAGGGGGCTCAGATGGTAAGAGGCAGCTAGAAACCAGTTTCCAGAAAGTGGGCCTTGGGCTTAAATCCCACTTGCACTGAGAACTGAGTGCTGTGGGTCTGGACGAGGGGGCCCTTGGCCCTATTACCCCCATGCTCTCTGTGCAGCCTCTGGTGACCTCTGTCTTTCTTGCAGGAAACCACCCAGTGCCGGATCCCTGCTTCTCGGCCCCTTGCCAGAATGGGGGCACCTGTGTGGATGCAGATGAGGGCTATGTGTGCGAATGCCCCCAGGGCTTCACCGGCCCCGACTGCAGGGAGAGTGAGTGGGCTGGGGCTGCCAGGGCTACAGTCCAGGAGAGGGTCCTCCTGTGGGTAGTACACACAGGAAGGCAGACAAGGGTGTGTTCAAACACCCACAAGTGGGTGGGGGAAAGAAAGAGTGTGTGTGCATGTGTGTCTGCACAGCAGTGTTCGTGGGAAAGTAGCTACAGGAGCCGGGCAGGGTCAGGAGCAAGAGAGGGCCCCAGTCCTCCAGCATCCTCACATTGGAGGCTCCCCCTCGGTCTACAACAGGAACCCCTGACCACTGTGAGTGCCGTAATGGTGGCAGATGCCTAGGGGCCAACACCACCCTCTGCCAGTGCCCCCCAGGCTTCTTTGGGCTCCTCTGTGAATTTGGTAAGTGCCCAGCACTGCAGCGGGGCACACTTCCTGCCCTGCCCCCTGAAAATCCCCCAAACCAGAGTATAGCTGGTGTCTTGGGTCTGGGCCCAAACTATCGATCCAGACCCTTAACTAGTGGTTCCATGATCCCCCACTCCCAACCCAGGAGGGAGCCCACCCACCAGTGCCTGAACTGGGCCATCCTGGTGGGGCCGCCTGATCCTTCTCAAAGAGAAGTCCCTGGGAAAACGAATGGGCCTCTTCTTTCCCTGCAGAAGTCACAGCCACTCCCTGCAACATGAACACACAGTGTCCCGACGGGGGCTACTGCATGGAGTACGGTGGGAGCTACCTCTGCGTCTGCCACACGGACCACAACGTCAGCCACTGTGAGTGGGAGGTACAGGCACAGGCCTGCCTAGAAACTAGGGAAGGGGTGGTAGAAGGAAAAAGTGGGGGCAGAGCAGGCAGAGGCCAGGGCTTCTTTACTGGCCCACAAGTAGCCCCGTGGGTGGGTGCACCTTTCCTGGTGTCGCCCTCTCTAATAGGGGCCTGGCTGTTTACCCCCTCAGCTGCGGGAAGCTCACAGCTGGAAAAGCACCTCTGGATGCCTACAAGCTCTCCCTAAGTCCCTAGTTTAGCTATTAAACTACTTCACGCCTATCTGATTCAGTATGTAACTAAATACCACTATGTTTGTGAGTGTAATAACTAATGGCTTGCATACTGGATAATGAAGACGATGGAGGTGCTGGCACAGAAACATCTGTGTGCCATAGCTCAATCCTAGCTCATAGGAGAGGTAGGGTGAATTCTGGAAAAATCGAGAATAAAAGAATTTCCAGGGAAGGGCCTTAGAGTCTGGTGTAAAGAATTAAGACCCTTCCCCGAAAAGAGTATATTTTAAGTGCCCTTGGTTCCAGCTGGGATGGCAGGGTGACCACCCTCTGCCCCTGCAGCACTGCCATCACCCTGCGACTCAGACCCCTGCTTCAACGGAGGTTCCTGTGATGCCCACGAGGACTCCTACACTTGCGAGTGCCCCCGAGGGTTCCATGGCAGGCACTGTGAGAAAGGTGGGCGGTGGGGGAGGGCAAGGGAGGGCAGGGCGGGGCTGGGAGGGCAGGGTTAGGAGGGCAGACAGGGCAGAGAGGGCCCCACCCACTCTCTATTGCTGTTCTAATGGGTCATGTGTTGCCCAGCTTCCGTGTGTTGGTCCTGCATGGCTTCCCCTGCCCCAGGTGCTGCTTGTTCAGTTAGTGGTTCTGCTCTGTGGCCCCCTGGTCACTACTTGGTTTTCCTCAGAGCCCAGGCTCATGCCTGCCTCATGGAGCTCAGCACCTGGACCACACACACCTCTCTGGGCCTCTTGCTGCCCTCGCTTGTCCCGAGAACAGAGGCCTCAGTGGCTTTACCTGGAAGTATCTTCTGTTCTCACGGTGGCCCTGAGGGCAGGTCCCTGTCACCCCTCAGCTTCAGCCACGCCTGCAGGAGGAAGAGGGTGTTTCCAAAGAGAAGCCTTCTTTGTCTTGGTTCTCTGCACATGTGGCCAAGGACCTTCATCTTCAACAAAGGCATCCAAAATGGGACATGGGGTGGTGGCAGCTTTGGGAGAGGTGGCTGGAACTTGGGCATGCAGTCTGTGAGGCCCTGTAGGGTGTGGGATGGTGGGGAGAGAAGGGCTGAGGACAGCAGGCAGGCCCCTTTCCTGCTGCAAGTTGCTCCCAAGAATGTTGAGGAAGCTGAGGGGCTAAATTCCTCTGTGGGCCTCTGAAGGCGCCATTCTTCGGGGTGGAGGGCAGACCTTTAAATATGCAGATGTCTGCAGCACGGGCACCACCTGTGAGCCCCTCAGAGCCGGGAGGGTGTTAGGACCCAGAGAAAATACACTGGTGCCACTAGAGGTGCTGAAAACAAAAATTAGACTGCAGTGGATTCTAGTCCTATGAGCTGCAGCTGCGTTCCCTGCCATACAGGCCAGTTCTCCACCAGGAAGGGGCCACGGGTCACCAGGGCCTGGGACAGAGAAGAGAAGATGGGTGGGCCCATGGGGCCTACAGGTTGAGAATACATGAGTAGGGTGTCATGGGTGCTGCATGGCCAGGAGTTGGCCCTGTTCACCCTCTTCTGTCTCTCCCCATCCTTGTCCACACAGCCCGACCACGCCTGTGCAGCTCGGGGCCCTGCCGGAACGGGGGCACGTGCAGGGAGGCAGGCAGCGAGTACCACTGCAGCTGTCCCTACCGCTTCACCGGGAGGCACTGCGAGATCGGTGCGGCTCCATGCCAGCTGGAGTCAGCCTGGATGGGGAAGCCAAGCCCTGCCCCAGCCACCATGCGTCTGCTTGTCAGGAGCACCCCCCTGGAATGTTGGAGATTGGGGGAGGGGCTCTGGGTATGGATGCATGACACCTGACTCCCATGGGGGCCTTTTGTTTCCAGGGAAGCCGGACTCCTGTGCCTCAGGCCCCTGTCACAATGGTGGCACCTGCTTCCACTACATTGGCAAATACAAGTGTGACTGTCCCCCAGGCTTCTCTGGGCGGCACTGTGAGATAGGTAAGGTATGGGCAGAAGCCAAGGGGCTAGACCAGCTGGGGGCAGCACAGCCAGGGCACCTGGGGGCTGCAGCTGCTTCCAGTGGGCAGGGGTGGCCCTGCTTTGGAGGAGTGGGAGGCAGAGCTCCCATGAAGCCTAAAGGTCTTTGGGGAGGACACAGCAATGATGACCCCCTCTGTCCTTGCAGCCCCCTCCCCCTGCTTCCGGAGCCCCTGCATGAATGGGGGTACCTGTGAGGACCTGGGCACAGATTTCTCCTGCCGCTGTCGAGCAGGGTACATGGGACGCCGATGTCAGGCGGGTGAGAGGGCTGGGGGCTGGGGGTTGGGGTGGAAGGTATGGGATTTCTTCCTAATCCCAGAAGAGCAGAGCAGGGCCAGATGGAGCTGAAAGGAGGGACGGGAAAGGAGAAAACCATGGGCAGCCACTCCAGGAAGTCAAGGCACTTTCACCTGGGAGGGCTGTACAGGGAACAGGGGTTCTAGGCCCAGTGGCCTGGTAGAGCAGAGGGCAAAGCAAAGGGAGGGGCCTCAGGCAGGTGCCCCACAGTGCAGGACAAGGCTTCTGTGTCCCTGCAGAGGTGGATTGCGGCACCCCAGCAGAGGTGAAACATGCCACGCTGCGCTTCAATGGCACTCGGCTGGGATCCGTGGCCCTGTACGAGTGTGACCAAGGCTACAGCCTGAGCTCCCCCAACTACGTCCGAGTCTGCCAGCCACAGGGAGTCTGGAGCGAACCTCCACAGTGCCACGGTGATCTGCAGGCCTTCTGGGGCAGGGTGGGCGGGCAGGTGGGCAGAGCCAGTGGGGTCCATACCCTCCTAATGGGGCCACTCAGGAGCACAGGAACCACAGTTCTGACCCTGGCCCTCCCCCACCTTCCTGCAAAGTGAGGCCATGACCCTATGGGGAGGGTGGTGAGGACTAGTGCCAGCTCCACTCTGGACTGTTCACTTAGGTCTCCCCTGTCCTCAGAGCAGGGCATCCAACCCATATGCCCACCCTGCAGATGAAGCAGCTGAGGCTGAAGTAGTCCAAAAGCAGAGTCCTCAAGAGGCAGATTAGGACTCAGGGCCTGTCTCTTACCCTGGCACCACCCAGACCCATGGACGCAAATGTTGCATTTGAACAAAGCCTCCCAGGACCCCCAGAGCCATTTGAGGAGTGCTGCATTAGAGAGCATCACCTCAGGCTCCCACAGTGTGCCGGGGTACATGGCCTGGAGGCAGGGGCCCCCATGCCCCTGCAGACACAGGGTCACTAACACAACTGCAGGTGTGCTGCATTAAGCGTAAGCATCCCTAACTCTGTTCATCAGAAAACCTGTGTGATGTTAACACATCTTTCACCAAAAAAGGATTTTTAAACAAAGTAGCTCAGGGACCACCTAAGGCTGCTCTGTCCCAATGCCCTGCAGAGCCCAAGCTGTGCAACCGTACACAGGTGAGGAATTCTGGAAGACAGATGGGGCTGCCTAGTCTCGAGGGTCTTTCCTGTCCTCCTATCTATCCAAGCCCAGCCCTCTCCAAAGACAGTAACAATAAAATCCAAACAACATATACTACTGGGAGTGGAAGTTTAGAAGGTGGACAAGTATATATATATAAGCATGATAGATACACGGAAGGAAACATGGCACTGGTCATAAGAAGCAGGGTCGATAAATCATTTTTAACAAAAGAGAGTGGAAAAGAAGACTGAGAATCTATAATAGTTGAAATAACAGACACAATTTATAAATGGATACAGATGAAGGCTAAGTTAATGGGCTAAAAGACCAGTTTGAGGACTCTTCCCACAGAGAAGCGGGGAGGTCTGTAAGAATGAGATGTAGGCACTGTGGAAGGCAGAAGTGTCAACACTGAGATAACAGGAGTCCAAGAAAGAGAAAAATAAAAACACAATGAAATGTTGGAGCCACTATGGAGCTCAGTTACCAGAATAACAAATGAACCACCACAGGCTGAAAGGGCCCCCAAACATCAAACAGGAGAAAAGAGGAACATTAGCACATTATAGCAAAATTTAAGAATCAGAGACAATCAGAAAAAAATTCTTAAACTATCTAGAGAAAAAAAGAACAAGAGTCTTCAAAAGAACGATAATCCCATTGGCACCAGACTTCTCAACAGTTCCATCAGATATAAGATAATGAAATGGTAGACTTTAAATACCGAGGAGATCCATTCAGTGAGCATAGAGACAGTCACAAAACACCATCACTCTCACTGTAATTTCAAGGAACCAGAGAACCTGTAAAATGGTATCATTTAACCTATCATATATGCATATCAGTATGCAAAGAAGTAGAGATGAGACCTTCCTGGGTGAGAAAGACTGGGGACTGCTGTCAGCCCAGGAGCAAATCCAGTGTGGACAGAGCACTTTGAGGACCTGGGGAAATCCAACTAATCCTTCAATGATTATGTGAGCAAGCATGATGGGTTGGAATCAGGAGTCATATAGATGCAGAGCAAGTGCTCAGCATTCACCAATTCTCCTCCACAGGATTTTTATTAAGTGCATGGGAAGACAGTGGCTGGTCTGGAAAGCAGAGAAATTTCATACCCTCATAAGGCTGAGATTCCCAGGTCTACCCCGGAGGGAGTGGTCTGTTCCAACCTGCAGGCATCTAAAATCAATCATGGATTGGCATTAATGAGCCCTGTGCACCAGGCCCAGCCCAGCTCACTTCTGGGATAATATCAGAGATCAGCTGCCCAGGCTAATTTTCTGACTCACAGCAGAGTGTGGCAATCCTAGGGATAGGTATTTTCTACTTTGTTCTCTCAGTTCTTGTGTATAGTATGTCTAAGAAGCAAGAAATTATGACATATAACCTCAAGAAGAAACAGTCAATAGAAACAGACCTGCAGATGAACCACATGTTTGAATTAGCAGACAAGGACTTTAAAATAACCATTATCAATATGTTAAAGAGAAGCAAAATGAATGAGAGAATAGAAAATTTGAGCAGAGGAAAGAAAACTTTCAAAAATACAATAAAAAATATAACATCTAAAATGAAGAGTAAATTGGATAGGCTTACCAATAGAATGGATACTACAAAAGAAAAAGTCACAGAACTCAAGGGCATGTCAACAAATTATTCAAACCAAAGACTGGAAAAAAGAAATGCATTAGGAATTACTTATGATCTTTTTTAAAAAGGAAGCACACGAAATCTGTGGTAAATATCAAACAAACAAGCACATAACTGGAGTCCCAGAGAGAGGGCAGAATAGGCAAAAGAAATATTTGAAGAGATAATGACTGAGTATTTTCTAAAAATGAGTAAATACATCAACCACAAATTTAAGAAGCTCAGCAAATACCAAGCAAGATAAATATGGAAGTAAATAAACTTAAGACCTAAAAATTTTTATTCAAACTATTACTCAAAAATAATACCCTCTTGCAAACACAGCTTCAAGACTTCCCCAAAAAAGGTCTTTTTTTTTTTTTGAGATAGTATTCAATAGTAAGATAAGCCTAGAACATTCTGTAAGGAGTAAGAGAAGGGAAGATTATCAAATATTATAGGAAAGTTTTTCACTCCCTAACAGGAGAGAGGAAAAAAAGCAGAAAAATGGCAGAGTTAAGATTATGATAGAAAAAAATACAGACAAACAAACAAAATGAATGAGCTAAGTTCTCCAGATAAAAGACAGATTGCCAGATTTATTACAAAACAAAACAAGCTAGGGACACCTGGGTGGCTCAGTTGGTTAAGCATCTGACTCTTGTTTTTGGCTCAATTTGTGATTTCAGGGTCATTAGACTGAGCCTCACATCAGGTTCAGTCAGTGTTCAGCATAGAGTCTGCATAAGATTTTCTCTTTACCTCTTCCTCTGCCCCCTCTCCTCTATCTCTAAAATAAATAAATAAGTCTAAAAGAAAAAAAAATCTATACACTCTTAGAAGAGATACTCTTAAATCATAAACTTAAAAAGACAAAGTAAAATATGGAAAAAAATATCAGGTGAATACAGATCAAAATAAAGCAGGTGTAGCTACACTAATATCAGCCAAAATATACTCTCTTAAAATGTAAAGCATCATTAAGGATGAGAAGGTCTCTTTCAATGATAATTGGTTCCAAATCACCAAGAAGATCATTGCAGACATTCGAGCATCTCATACAATAGTGTCAATATATATAAAACAATAATTAATAGGAAGAAACTGACAATTTACCATAATACTATGAGATTTTAAACCACCTCTCTCAATTCAGGTTAAGAAGCCCCCTCCCAAAAAAAATCCGCAAAAAGAAGATTCAAATAATACAACTAACAATTTAAACTAATTCATTCTCTGAACACTCAGAACAAATTGAGTGACTAAGGACAAGAAGATAAATTTTAAATCTCCATGTTTAGATATTTTTAAAGATACTTTGAAATGGCTTATAGATCAAAGAAGAAATATGGACAGTAAGAAAATTTAAAATGAGTATTAATGACCATTTTCTATGTAAAAACCTGTCTGATGCAACAAAACCTGTGCTTTGTGGGAACTTTAAGTACATAGTTAGAAAAGTTCAGAAATTAGTGAGCTAAATATTGGGGTTTAGAAGTTAAGAAAAGAACAACAAATGATACAAAAAAAGTAGAAAGAAAAAGGCAATACAAGTAAGAGGCATAATTAATGAAATGTTAAATCCAAAGTATAAAGAAGAGATCACCAAAATTAGTTCGTTGAAGAGCTTATGAAAATGAACAAACTTATATCAACTGATCAACAAAAACAAAGAGCACAAATAAAAATGCTTATAAATGAAAAAGATGGCATAGCCACAGATATAGCAGAGATTAAGAAGATGAGAATACTATCAACTAGTCTATACAAGTAGATTTGGAATCTTAGGAGAAATGGAAATAATACTCAAAGAAAAATATAACTTACCAAAAATGACTCAAGGATATTTAGAAAGCCTACATAATCCTATAAATGTCTAAAGGAATTGAAGAAGAAGCATTTTCCCACAAAGAAACTCCAAGACCAATGTTATAGGTAACTTCTACCAAATTGCAGAGAAACAGATTATTGCAGCATTATGCAGGACCTTCCAGAGAGTAGAAAATAAAAAATATGTGCCAATCTATTCTGCGAGGCCAGTATAACCTTGATACCAACACCAGATATGGGTAGCTGGTAAAAGTAAAATGATAGATCTGTTAAACATATGAACATTGATGCAGAAATTCAACAGTCTATAAAAACTATATATTCCATTATCAAGCTGGATTGTTGCAAGATTAGTTTGATATCAGGAAAACCTGCTATATTAACCAACTGGAGGAGAAAAAGCATATAAGTATCTCAAAAAATGTGTAACAAGCATTTGACAAAATTTATACCCATTCATGAAATAAACTCTTACCAAATAAGGAATAAAAAAGTACTTCCTTACCAGATAAAAATCACATCACACATACACACACATGCACATACACACCTCTAATAACATGTGGTATAAAATATATAGGACTTATTGGAGGAAAAACTTAAAAGAGAGACATAGCAGAGCCTGCATAACCCCCGAAGTGTGTATCATCCCACAGAGCAGTGTGCTTAGGCTGGGCATAGCCAGACCCGTCACACTATGTGTGGCCAAGCACTAACTTTACACATGTATAGAGATAGAATACAGGTTACATCAAGAGAGCTGTGGAACAATGAGTCTCCTGATCCTTGATAGAGGTAGGATTTAGAATTCAAAACCTGTGCTTCTGTTGATCTGACTCAGTCACACTGAGCTACCAACAGGAAAATGGAAATTAGCTTCTGAGGTATTTTTACTGTGCCTCTACTCAAACCTCAAATGAACATTATCCTAAATAGAAAGACATTCCTCTTAATACTGGGGACAGCGAGAGGAACCAGGGTGGCTCAGTCAGGTAAGTGTGCAGCTTTTGATTTCAGATCAGGTCATGATTTCAGGGTTGTGAGATCAAGCCCTGTGTCAGGCTCCATACTGGAGCATGGAGCTTGCTCAAGATTCTCTCTCTCTCACTCTCCCCCTACACCCCCACCTCTCTCTCTCCATCTCTTAAAAAAAAAAAAAATGGAGACAAGGATGCCCACTGTCACTAAGCCTCATCAATATTATATTGGAAGTGTAGCCAATGCAATAAAGTAAGAAAAAGATACTAAAATCATGAAAATATGAAGGTAGGGAGTAAGAATATCAGTATTTGTTGTCTTCAATCTATAAACAAGCTTTAATCTATAAGCAGTATGGTTGTCTTAATCTATAAGTAACTTACTGAAAATGATAGAAAATGTAGTATGTTTAGTGGATATAGGTTATTATAATAAAATTGCATTCTAAAATATCAACAACAATTAGAAAATGTAATTATAAAAGACATATTCAGAGAAAATCAATGAAACCAAAAGCTGGTTCCTTGAAAAGTTCAATAAAATTTATAAACCTCCAGTTATACTGATCAAGAAATAAAAAAGAAAAATTAGCAATATCAGAATGAAAGAGAAGATGTCACTAAGGATCCTGCAATCATTTAAAGGATAAGGAAGAGATACTGTGAACAAGTTGAGGCCAATATATCTGACAACTTAAAGAAAAGGAATAAATACCTTAAAAGAGACAAATTACCAGAAATGACAGAACAATAAATAGAAAATATGAATAGCCCTATATCATTAAAGAATTTTAATATGTAATTAAAAACCTTTCTGCAAAGAAAATGGCAGGACTGGATTGCCTCACTGATGAATTGTATCAAACACTGAAGAAAAGAATACTAACCCCACATAAGCTTCTTCAAATAAAGGAAGAAGAGCTCTTGATTCATTGTGTGAGATCAGTATTGTCTTGATACTAAAACAAGACAGAGATGTTATAAAATAAAATAAAATTAGGAGTGCCTGGGTGGCTCATTGTGTTAAGCATCCAACTCTTAATCTCAGCTCAGGTCTTGATCTCAGGGTCGTGAGTTCAAGCTTTGCACTGCGCTCCACAAAAAGAAAGAAAAAGAAATGAAATTACAAACTAATATTCCTCATGAACATGGACATAAAAATTCTAACAAAATATTACTAAATCAAACACATTGTTACATAAAAAGGATAATATAATACATCATGACCCAGTGGGGTTTATCTTAAGAGTACAGGTTGGTTTAACACTTGAAAATCAGTAAGTGTAATTCATCATATTAGGATATGAAGGAGAAAACCTATCATATAATCATTTCAACAGATGCAGAAAAATCATTTGAAAATATTCAACTACTACTTAAAACTATTAATAAACTAAGAGTAGACAGAAGGGACTGTCTGTAACCTGATGAAGGGTATCAACAAAACAGCAATAGGTAATAAAGTACTTCACTGTGAGAGGCGTACTGCTGTGTTAAGTAACAAGGCAGTGTGTCCATTTCACTGATTCCTTCCAGCATTGTCCTGGAGGTCCCCGACAGGGCCACAAAAAGGAAATAAAAATCATGGTCGTGCACATGGGAAATCCAAAGAAATTCTACCAAAAAAGCTATGGAATAAATAAGCAAATTCAACTGAGTCACAGGACAGGGGCAATATACAAAACCTTAATATTTTCAGAGTCTAGCAGTGAACACTTGGAAAATAAGATAAAATGAACAATGTTATATATAATAACACCAAATATGATAAATGTTTATGTATGTGAAATGAATTATAGACATAGTATAAAAGCTAAAACTATAAACTTCTATAAAAGCATATGAGAATGAGAAAATCTTTACAACAGCTGGAATAAAATGGTTATGCATTTAGAAAAATACCACATTGTTCCCTACTCTTCACCACACACAAGAATTCATTCCAGATTAATTAAGGACTTAAATGTTTTTCTAAAACTACAAAAAAAATTTTATTAAAGATTTTATTTATTTATTTGACAGAAAGAGATCACAAATATTCAGTGAGGCAGGCAGAGAGAGAGAGGAGGAGGAAGCAGGCTCCCCGCTGAGCACAGAGCCGGATGCGGGGCTCCATTCCAGAACCCTGGGATCATGACCTGAGCTGAAGGCAGAGGCTTAACCCACTGAGCCACCCAGGCACCCCTAAAACTACAAAATTTTATGTGGTATCTTTTTGGCCTTGGGATAAGGAAAGATTTCTTAAGCCACAAAAAATGCACTAACTATAAAAGAAAAAAATGCACGAAACTTGACTATATAAGAAGTTTTATATATATATACATATATATGTATATATATACACACACACATACACACACATATACACACATACATCTGAGACTGGTTTCAAGAATATATAAAGAACTCTATGAATCAATAAGAAAAGAAAACCCAGTAGGAAAATCAGCAAAACACTGAGGAGGCCTTTCATGGAAGAGGAGATAATAAAGCCAACAAAAAATAGCCAAGAGAAATATTAGTAATCAGTGAAATGCAAATCAAAAGCACAGGGAGGTGCATTCAGTTGACAAAACTGCAGAAGTCTAGAGCCATCTACTGGTGGTAATGTGGATCAACAGGATTGCTTATAAATTGCTGGAGGAAGCATAAATTGATAGAAACACTTTGAAAAGGGCTTGGTAATCTGCCTATCAATTTGACCATGCATAGAAACTGTGTCCCAGAGATTCCACTTCTAGGTTTAAATCTAAGAAAATGGGTACATTTATACCAGGAGCTATGAAAGGAAATAAAAGCATTTTTTAAAAAAATAACAAAAAGTCTAAAACAAACCCAAATGCCAGCAATCGAGAATGGACAGAGTACAAGAGACTCCCACTGTGGATGCTGACTATTACTGTTGTGTTCACACAGAGAACTTCCAACCCCCTGCCGACAGCATGGAGATAGCTCATTAATATCATTTTCAGTGAGAGGAGAATACATTTATCATTATATCCTTTTAATAAAATTCATAAATAGCAAAACCAAAACCATACATTGTTCAGGTAATTCATGAAATTTGAAATACTAAAGAGACAAAGATATGATAAGCCCCAAAATCCGCATCACAAGGGACATGGAAGTGCATGTGACCTGACGAGATAGTAAGCACTCTAGCTCCTGGGTGTCTTACTTACTACCATTTGTTACATTTTTGAACACTTGGAATTCCAGAGCCCAATTCCCAGTTTAAAATGCAAAACAAGCCTGTGGCAAATATCCTAAAGTATCCTCGTCCCCAGAGGTACTGGGCTCATATGTGGTAGCTGCATGTGAATTGGCAAGATGGGGCCTGGCCACCTGCCAGCCACAGAGTAAAGTCCTGCATGCTCTATGAGAGCCCTTGAGGTCATGATGAGCATCCCCAGGGGGCCCACTGCCCAACCCTTCCTCTCCAGGGTCTTTCCGGTCTCTCCAGGCGCTGAGGAGTGCTGGACAATTGTGTCCGGCTCCTCAGAACAAAGCTAATTTACATCCATCATATTTGGCTTCAAACCACTGCCTCCAGTCACAACACCGCTTTATTCTTGGGGTCTCTCCTGGTGCCTATACACCGGGGCTCCCCTCTCAGAAGCTTATGAGTGTGGATCCCATGCCTGCATGGGGGCTCCTGCTTCACAGCACAGGAAGGAGGCCATTTGTGCTCCGGTAAGAGGGCAGGGCGCTACTCCAACCCACCCCTCCCCCGGACTGCCTGGCCCAGCACAGCTTGCTCTCTTTACAAACATCTCAGCCTCCACCTCCCCAGGGAGACTGACAGCCCAGCTGAGGAAGCTGACCTTGACCTCCTCTTGCCTTCTGCAGCCTCTGCCCCAGGGCTAAAGGAGGTGGGGTGGAGAGAGTCATACCCTGACTCCTGGCCCTGTGCTCCAATCCAGCAGAGGGAGAGGAGGCCTGTGTGGTACACTGGTGGGTGAGCCCTGTACCCCGCACACCTGGGTAGGGCTCTAACCCCTGAGACAGAGACCCTGCTCCAGGGAGAGCCAGACCTAGAATGTGCCCAGGCCCCTGAGAAGCCTGGACAGTGAAATGCGGAAGTGACCTGGGGGTAGGGCCCTTGTCAGGTGCACAGTGGAGAGGGTGGGCGTCAGGCTAAAGCCTCAGAGCACACATGAAATCCTGGTGGCTGTGGAGGTCCCTGGAGGTCCACATAGAGCCCACGCAGGGCCATGCAGCCCTGTGTACGGCCATGTGGGACCTGTGTCCCACCTCTCTGGAGTCTGTGTAGGGCCTTGCAGCCTCCTGTCCTGTCTCTGCAGAGACAAACAAGTGCCCCTGTCTCTGCAGAGACAGATGAGTGCCAAGCACAACCCTGCAGAAATGGAGGCTCCTGCAGGGACCTCCCAGGGGCCTTTGTCTGCCAGTGCCCTGCAGGCTTCACTGGAGTCCACTGCGAGACAGGTAGGCGCTGTGCTTGGGTGGGTCCCCTGAGTGGCTGGGCCCTCACCCACATTCGTGATGCCCTGGATGCCCTGTTTTCAACAAGCATAGACCCTGGGCCGCTCAGTGAGCAGAGGGAAATGGCTGGGCCCCTGGCCCAGCTGGACAGGCCCCCCAGGGGAAGGGACCCCGGGAAGGGAGCTCCAAGGCTAAGGGGGATTTCCCCAGCAACCCCCCCCTCCACCCAGCATCTCTCCTCGATCCCCCTTCCCTTCTTCCCGCTATCCTCTCCTCCCTCCCCCAGACACCCCCTGGCGGCTCTGGCCAACTCTCTGGGTGTTCTCCAGAGGTGGATGGCTGCCACTCCAGCCCCTGCCAGCACGGAGGCCGGTGTGAGAACGGTGGCGGGGCCTACCTGTGCGTCTGCCCAGAAGGCTTCTTCGGCTACCACTGTGAGACAGGTAGGGAGGCAGAGGCCAAGCCCCAGTTCCTCCAGAGGCCCCTTACTCAGGCCTCTGCTGGGTCCCCTGATGCTAGCTACCCACCTCTTGCACTTGCCCCTCCAATGGCCCCACTTCACCCCAAAAGACAAGGCTGGCTCCATGGCCAGCCCGGGTGGGCGGAACTCGCTGCAGCCCCAGCGTCCCAGTGCCCACCTCTCCTTACACCTGGGAATTCTCTGCCCATTTTCCTTCTTTATAGGACTTGCAACTCTCTGCAACTGTCTCTTCAATTTGCTGGTCTCAGCTCTCCTCCTAGGATGGGTGTGTAGTGTCCCAGGGGCAGGTCCTGTTCTAGCCCTGATGCTGGGCTTGGCTGGCAGCACGGCGCTGTGTGGCTGTGTGGGCTGTGCGAGGCTGCTGGGCTGGGGAAGTTTCTGCTGGGGGTGAGGTCTTAGGCCCAGGGACTGTGGGTGCTGGTAGCCCTGGCATAAGCACCGTGGGAGCCATTTGTGGCCAAGGAGTCTCACTGTACAAACTTGGGGTGGGTAAGGGCACACCTAGAACACGGTTAGTGGCCATGACAGTGATAAGGGGGCTCCGCTGCTTCACTGGGAACCTGCGGGTCCTGGCCCTGGCCTGGGGAGCTCAGGTCCTCTCGATGCCCACAGCCCCAGTGCAGAGGGAGGCTGCCCTGGCTGCCAGTTGTTCCCCAGAAGAGGCCAGCCCTGTGCTCACCCCACCCTGAGTCACCACCTACCAGGCTACCTTGGCTTGGGAGTAGTGGAGGGATGACGTGCCCAGCCTCCCGGTGAGATCTCCGCAAGTCCTGCATTTCCCCTCAGAGAGCAGTCCCTCCCTCACCTCTTCAGATCGCTTCCTGTGATGGTTCAGCCACATACACCCCACAAACACACCCACACAGGAAGGACCTGTTGCCCCTAACAGCAAGGGTCCCGCTGGGGGAGCGGGTAAGGCCCCAGTGTTCACTGCTCCTTTCCTCTTCCCCAGTGAGTGACCCCTGCTTCTCCAGCCCTTGTGGGGGCCGCGGCTACTGCTTGGCCAGCAATGGGTCCCACAGCTGCACCTGCAAAGTGGGCTACACGGGCAAGGATTGTGCCAAAGGTGAGGTGGCAAAGGTGCCAGCGCAATGGGTGGACCTCCCTCCTCCCTCAGAGGGCACAGACCCCTCAGGGGACAGGTCAAAGTTCTGAGCACCCCCAGGGCAAAGTGTCTAGACAGTCGCTTAGTGGGCTCTGCCCCAGCAGCAGGAAGGGGTATAGAACTGCCCAGGAGCCATAAATACAGTCACAGGCACACACACATCTGAGACACACACACACACACCCACCGCCATGGAGGGCAAAGGCAGTCACCTACGCACACACTCATGAGGCCCTCCAGGAGGCACTGGCCAGAGACCAGGTAAAACGGCCCATTGTGGCAACAGGAGCGGGCTCCCCAGCAGTTGCCCACCTCCACCCTGGGAGGACAGGCCCAAGAGCCACCAGGTGAGATGCCTGGCTGGGGGCCAGGGTTTATGTGGCTGACAGCTGACCACCCCTCCCTTGTTCTTGACGGAAACCCTGAAGAGCTCTTCCCACCAACGGCCCTCAAGGTGGAGCAAGTGGAAGAGAGTGGGGTCTCCATCTCCTGGCGTCCACCTGAAGGTCGGGCCGCCAGACAGATGCTCGATGGCTACGCAGTTACCTACACATCCTCAGATGGTGCCTACCGCCGCACAGACTTTGTGGACCGGAGCCGCTCCTCGCACCAGCTGCACGCCCTTGCAGCCGGCAGAGCCTACAACATCTCTGTGTTCTCGGTCAAGCGCAATGCCAACAACAAGAATGACATCAGCAGGCCAGTGCTGCTGCTGACCCGCACACGTGAGTGCCCACCTGGATGTGCCTGGGGCCACCAGGAGAGGCACACTGGCCAGGGCCCCAAAGCGCCATGGCTTAGGAGTGAGGCCATGAGAGAAGTTGGGGGGCTCCCCAAGAAGGCACCTGCCAGGGGCCAGTCCATGCTGGGGGGGGGTGCCAAAGGGATAAGCAAGGCACCCAGGAGGTCACCCCAACATGCTGAAGGGGGAGACAGCAACTCTGAGGGGGTGGGGACAGAGTGTATTGGTGGCAGTTCTAGAGAAGGGGGCTGCCAGGGCGGATGCCTCTGGGGGTGCAGCTGCACAGGAGGGGGAAGCATAGTCTAGGGAGGCCTTGGGGGCCTTACCTGGCTCATCTACTTCTGGGATCTACAGGGGAGGGCCTGGTCCTCCACAGGGAGCAACCTATGGTAGGTAGAGTCCAGGTAGGCATGGGAGTCTGTGGAAGGGGGTGCTGGAGGCTGCAGGAAGGACCATGCATGGGGCAGTGGTCCCCTGGGCAGCATGGAGGGTCCATGAGGGCAGCTGGTAGGGGTTCAGAGCATAGCCAGCACACAGCAGCTCTGCTCCCACCACACCAGGTACTAGCACAGGTCAAAGCAGGCAGGCAGGGCCATCCCCAAGAGCACTGTGAAGCCAGACAGCCAGGACCCACCAATGGGGACTCATGCCCAGGAAAGGAGGGAGGCCAGGTTGCTCAGAGGCATGGACAGAAACTTCATGGAAGGAGGAAGGTGCCCGGGTATCACCTGCCAGCCTGGGCCAGACACTGACCCTGAGGACACTGAAGTCCAAGCAAGGGATGAGATGAGAGACTCAGGAGAGGTGTGTGATGGGAAGGCCAGCTAAGAGGCACTGAGAATGCACCTAGGCCAGCAGAAGGACCAGAGCGAGCTTGTGGGGCAGAGTGGGCTCAACCTGAGCTTGGCTTTAGGAAGAAATGGCATCCCTACCCCTCCACCATCAGAGTGAGAGTGGGGTCTCCCCAGGAGACCAGGGTGGGCAGGAGGGATGCTGCCCACTGGACTGAGCACTGCGCTGCCAGGAAACAAGGGCTCCCCTCCTGGCTCCTGTGGTCTATCCAGACCCTTCTCCATAATAGCCCAAGATTTCCCTAGCTCCTATCCTCAGTAGGCTGCAGCATCGCCCAAATATTCACTGTCAGTGCAACCAGAACAGCCAGGGGAAAGAAAAAGGAGGTCCCATGGTCCATGTGTCCCAAGGGCCCCACCCCATGGCCTCAAGACCGCAGTCCTCTGGTGAAGCTGCCTGCACCCCTACCTCAGGCAGGAGCCTATCCGGTTGACCCTAGTCCCTCTGTGGCTGAAGGCCGCAGCCAGCAAGCCCAGATGGGTCAGCGCCTCACTTGGACCCCTCTCGGTGACCCCCCCACCCAGCACACTTCCTAAGTCCTGTCTCATGTCTCAAGCACCTGCCCTCCCCCAGAGTGAGGAGGTGCCACCACCAGCTAAGGGGCTTGTTGCCCCCCAGGACCCCGCCCAGTTGAGGGCCTCGAGGTCACCAATGTGACAGCCAGCACCATCTCAGTGCGGTGGGCTCTGCACAGGATCCGTCATGCCACTGTCAGTGGCGTCCGTGTGTCCATCCAGCATCCTGAGGCCCAGGAGGACCAATCCACTGATATGGACAAGAGTGTGGACAGGTTCACATTTGGGTAAGATCAGGGGGCCGGCCTTCCCTTCCCTCGGGGCTCTAGGACTTCCTCCCTTCTCCCTCTGTGCCCCTCCCCTGCCGTTCCCCACCTTCCCCACTCGCCTTGAGAAGCAGGAGTGTGTGTGCGCCTCCTGTGTTTCACAAGCACCTGCTCAGCCCTAACAAGCAGAGACCCCCTTTGGTTCAGCCCTTAGTCCTGCCTCTCCCCGTCACAGGTGCTACCAGACAGGCGTTTGAAAGTGCCCAACAAAACAGGGACACTCTAAAACTTGGGGTTCATGACTCCCGCACAGATAATGAGACCGAGCCACCCAGAGAGCGGTACAGGGCTATCCTAGCCGGAGTCACGCAGGCCCCTCTGAAAGGGAGACACAGGGCACCCCTACACTTGTCTTAAATTTTTATATTGTTCAAATTGTATGTTAGAACCTTAAAGTAGGCATGTAAACATCTTGTGTTTACTTATTACAAATACAACAAAACTACAAAGTAAATACAACTCACATGAACATCAGTCATGGAGACTGGCTGAGGATTGAAGTAAATGCTGGAATGGCCCCACAGTGAAGGCTCAGACTTCACAGCCTCAGCCCACTCAGGTTCGCCAGCCAGGGAGGCTTCTGACACCTGCTGGAGGGCGGTGCTGGAAGACAGGAGAGTGGGGGAGGGAGACTGGCTGGGGTATCTGTACCTGCCAGTTGAAGAAACCCCCACCTAGTCAGCTGTGCCTCTGACCGCAGACGCCCAGGTCTGCTCTGTGGGGACTGCCCACTTCCAAGGACTGGTGTGACAAAAACACACATGAGGCCCTGGTGACTGAGTCAGGGTCCCCAGGACCACCCACTAGGGCCCCCCTCAAACTCAGCAGAGGCTGTGCTCCGAGCTGGGACTCACAAGAGAGAAACAGTGCAACGCACAGGAAGGGAGAAATCGATGGGCCAGGGGTGAGCTTCCAGGGCCCTTCTCCATGGAGTCACACAGGCCACCAGCAGGCATGACGATGTGTGAGGTGCTGTCTTCAGGGGAGCCTGTGAGAGATGCAGCACCCAGGGTTTTTATTGGGGGCTGGGCATGGGGCACCCCCACCTGTTGTCAATTCAGAGTACCCAGGAGGAAATGGGTACTTAGCATGAACCACACTGCACAGAGCTGTGGGGGCAGCAAGGTCCTCTCATGCACGAGGGTGCTGGGAACTCTGCTGGGAACTCCTGCCAAGGGCCCTGCAGGAGGGCAGTGAGGTCTGCTCCTTGACCCTCTTCTGCATAGTGATCTCCAAGTGCCCTTTTCTGGCCTCTCCTGCCTGAACACCGGCCTCTGCACCACAGCCATCCCGGGCAGGTGTGAGCCATTCTTGATCCTTGCCCTGTACTAGACAGAGACAGATCAGGGAGTAGTTCCCTATGTGAGGAACCCACAGGTCTCAGGCCACAAATCTGGTCATTCAGGAGGCTGCCTGTAGGATCACCCACAGCTAGGCCCACCTGTGTGGAAGCAGTTACAGTCTGGCAGTGGAGCCTCTCCCTGCCCTCCCGCCCACAGGTCCCTGCTGCCAGGAAGGAGATACACCATCCAGGTGACTGCCCTCAGTGGGCTTGGGGGACAGGAGCCTCCCACTGAGAGCCTGGCCTCGACCCCACTGCACGTGTGGACTCGTGAGTACACAACCTCAGGTCTTGTGGGACCTTTGCAAGCTCTCACCTCCCTCCAGCCAAGTCCTACCAAAGTGGCCCTCGCACCCCACAGGTCTCTTCCACAGGTGCCAGGAAGGGCAGGTGTCCCAGGAAGCCCTCTGCTTGGGTGTTTATCCAGCACCCAAAGGCTCCTGGGTGAAAGGCCAGAGGGCATGTGGGTGAATGCCCACAGTGTCCACTCTCTGGTCTTCAGGGTATCTGGTGGGGAGGAGGCCTGGCCCTCACCACCCCTCCCACCCCAACATGGAGGGGGCCAGTGTGTCATGTTGTCCACACCAGAGGGACCTGTGAACAAAGGGGGTGTGTGGTAAGGAGGAAAGATCTGGGCAGAGTCTAGGTTCCAGGTTCCAGGACAGCCCAGCTGGGGTAGGCACATGGACAGCCCATGGTGGGGTGGGGGAGTGTGGTGAGGGCCAGCTCAAGTTCTGGCACTGACCCTGAGTGCTGGGACCCTGGCCCACTCCCTGCCTGCCTGGCCCCCTCCCACACCCCAGAGGAGGGTGCACATGGCCAGGCTTAGGCAATCAAAAGGAGAAGATGCTGATAGGCTGCAGAGGCCTGGGGCCTCCGTGGCTTCTTCCTGGCAGCATGCTGGGGAGTCTCTCTCGGGCAGAAGGAGGTGCTGCTGCAAACACCCCTCTACACCACCCTTTAGGACTATAAGGTTGTCCATCATGACCACACGGGGCTTCTGGGAGACTTCAGCAGTCGTGTCAGATCTTTAAACTTGGTGGTGGCCCCTTTCACCTCCCTTCCCTGCTCCATGCCTATCAGGGCCCCTGCCACCAGCCAACCTGACAGCTGCCAGAGTCACAGCCACCTCTGCCCATGTGGTCTGGGACATCCCCACTTCCAGTACCTTGCTGGAGGCGTATGTCATCAACGTGACCACCAGCCAGAGCACCAAGAGCCGCTACGTCCCCAATGGGAGGCTGACGTCCTACACGGTGCGGGACCTGCTGCCAGGACGACGCTACCAGCTATCAGTGACCGCTGTGCAGAGCGCTGAGGGTGACCAACTGCACAGTGAGCCTGCTCACCTCTACATCATCACCTGTAAGTATGGCCCTGCCAGCGATGGTGGGGCAGGGACGTCACGCAGGCCAGGCCTTGCGGTCTGCTCAGGACTGACGGGGCCATGAAGGTGGCCCAGCCCCTCTTGCTCACTGTGGGCCCCCAGAACAGCAGGCTGGGCTGCCCTCCTTAGGGTGTGGCATCCTTGCCCAGGAGACAGCTCAGCCCCAGGACCCTCATGGGCGACACCACCCCAGGAACATCAGACAACCACAAAGCAGGACTGTGTTCACACGGGAGAATTTGGGGGTATGAAAATCAGTGGGGAAGGAATTCACGGTCAGTGCAGGGTCCATGCACTAGGAATTTGTAAACATAAGCATATCCCTCCTCACCCTGTGTCCAGGGAGTGGCCTCGCAGCCAGGCCTGACCCACAAGGAGCCTCTGGACAGAAAGATGGGAGAGAGGGTCAGGATGGGCATGGGGAGGGGTAGCCTGGGAGAGGTAGGAAGGGAGACCCACGTGGACACACAAAGGGAGGAAACAGCTGAGGAGCACAGAGCCTCAGGCCCCACTAAGGATGTGGTCTGCTCTCCAGTGCACTGGAGGCCCAAGGAGTCCTAGCAGGTCCTGCATGACCCCGTTGCCATGCTGGAGCCCAGAGAAGGTGCTGTAGGGAGAGGGTGCATCTAGACGGACGCTGCGGAGAGGGCAATGGGGTGAAACGAGTGTGCAGGGAGGCAGATAGTGGCTGGGGCAGAACAGAATTCTCGAGAGCAGATACACAGGCACCATGCAAGAGGGTCAGACCCTATGCAGCTGCAGCCATACCTGCCCAAGGGAGGGCTGGGGGCACAGTTAGGAGACAAGGACCCACAGAGAAGCCTAATCCTCACTCTCTGGGCATGTGGGGGTGTCCTGTCAGGTCCGAGTGGCTGGCCATGCCCTGCAGGTGGAGATCCCGGCCCTCTGACTCCTGGGATGGGATGCAGGGGTGGGTAGGGAGCAGGGCTTGGGCTTGCTAGAAAGCGACAAACCCACGAGGTCCCCAAAGCCACCAAGAGGCCTCAGGGCCACACACACTGTCTCCAGTGCTCCCCTCTAAGAGGCCTGGCGGGACCAGCCTCATGCAGCCACCCACTCCTCCCACCCACCTGCAGCCTCGAGGGACGGCGCTGACAGACGCTGGCACAGGGAGGGACTGCATCCCCGAGTGCTCAGAAACAGACCCCCGCCCGCACGCCTGCCAGAGCTGCGCCTGCTCAGTGACCGCGACGCGCCTGAAACCCAGACCCCGGCCCCCAGGTGCAGCCTCGGCCATCCCCCCAGAGCGCGTGGCCCCAGGCACGCACTCTGTGGCGGTGACCCATGGTGACTCCCTTGGCAGGTTCTCAGAGCTGGTGGACGGCAGAGGGCGAGTGAGTGCCAAGTTTGGGGGCTCGCCTGGCAAATCGGTCACCGTGAGATCGCGTGAGTGCCTCGGCCAGCCTCAGGGGCCTCACTGCCACCTCCTCAGGCCCATGTCCCCAGCATGATGAGGGATGAGGCCCCTAGCACCTGGGCTTAAAGACCACCCCAAGCACCCGATACCACCTCCAACAGGACGCAGCAAAACGCAGACCCTTGCATCTGCACAGGCTCACAGGGGCCATCCCAATATGGCAGAACGGTTTGAAGTGCAGGCTGTTGGCAGGGCTCAGGGTCAGGAGGAGGTTTGAGGTGCAGAAGCTGGGCTTGCCAAGCCGGGAGTCCCAGTGTAGCTTAGTGAGCAGGAAGCTAGAGAACACAGTACCATCTAACTCCTTGCTACTCAAAGTGAGGTCCTTGGACCAGCAGCACAAGCCTCGCCCACGGGGCTTCTAGATGGGCAGGATCCCACCCAGAGCTGTGCAGTTGGAATCTGTGTTTAATAAGAAGCCAAGTGATTTGCACACATGTTACAGTCTGCAGACTGCACTTCTCCGTCACATAAGAGACTGTGTCCCAGGTTCAGATCCTGCTCAACCTGAACTAATGGACCACCTGTGGCAGACCAGAGGGCCACTCTACCTAGCCCTAGCACTGCAGGGCATGAGCGCTGGGTTGATATGGCCTGGCCCCTTCCCACATGGTTTAGCAGGAGGGGTTGGGCTAGAAGGTGTTCCCCAAGACTGTGGCACAGCAGGCCAGAAGCTGCATGCCCATGGGCTGTCCCTGCCCTCAAGGCCCTTAGGACCCTAGGCAGGGCAGCCCAGGCCTCATCCTCCCCAGTAAACCAGGTCCTGTTCTCACAGAATTCCCTGGCACAGAACCTAATTACCAGTTTAGTGAGAATTCTCAACTAGCACAAACATTTGCAGGCCAGAGAAGAAAAGGGACAGTGATGAGCAGGTGGGCGCAGTGTAGCCCCTGTGACCAGCAGAGAAGGAGCAGAAGGGCTCACCAGACATGATGACCAGGAAGAGGTGTCTAGGAAGCTAGGCAGGCTGGGCTGTGACCCAGAAACCCTCCTAAAGCCACAGAAGCAATCATAAAAAGCCCAAGCGCGCAGGCAGGGACCCCACAGAGAAGCTGACTTGCATTTAGGGTTGGCCAAGTGCAAGGTCTGCCTGAGGGTAGATGTAGAGGGAAGAGGTACCACAGCCCCAAGAAGCAGGGGTGGAGGGAGCAGAGAGTGGAATTTGACCTTAAGAAGGATAGCACAGCATCAGCCACCTGGAAGGATGGGGCCATTGGATCAGATAGGACATTTTGCCCCGGCTCAGGCCACCGGTGACCTTCACCAAAGCAGCTCTGAGTTTCAGCAGGAGGGTTAGGGATGGACCCCACCTGGAAAAAAGCTATCCTGCTGAAGGCAGCTCTGGGGCCCAGGGGACTCTGCCCCAATGGTGGGGATGGTCAGCAAATGAATGGGCCACACCGAGCCCTTACCACAGCAATCTCTATAGCCCAAGGGAGAGAAGCAGCTCTAGAAGGCAGCCCAAGAACAATCCTGGGCATGAGGCAGCAAGCTTTGGGGTCAGAACACTGGAACATTTTGATTTCTCCTAGAACCCACGGCTCCGGTGCAGCTTGAAAACATGGAGGAAGACCAAAAGCAGGTGCCTGAACAGGTCAGCCTGGCCCTCCAGCTTCCTGAACACCGCATTGACAAGGATGGGGAAAGTAAGTCAGCAGGTGTGGACTTCCAGAGCTGACCATCCTAGGGGGGCCTTAAGGGCCGTAGGTGGGGGTGGGGGGGCACCCATAGTGAAGAAGTGGCAGACTGAGAGCTGCCCAAGGAGCAACCAAGCTCGTCATTCTGGAAAGGGTGGGGTGAACCAGACAACGCTTTTACAGACAAGGAACAAGCCTGGAAAGCAGAGCCCCCCAGACTACCCAGGTCTGCCTTGGAGGGACTGGCCCTCCATTGCAGAGATGGCCCTTCCTTCCCTCCACGTAAAGCTGAGCTCACCCCGTACCTCTCCACAGAGGAGATGTGCAGCAGGACACGGTGGACATGGAGGGGCAGCCACTGACTGTGTTCCACACAAAGGGTGGCTGAACAGACCCATGTACAGGGCCAGCAGGGCCTTGCTGGGCACATGGGGCACGGGCCTATCTGGGGAGACCCACCCCTGCAGGGTGCAGCATTTCCCCTTTGGGCATGTGTTCCTTATACCAACTCAGACTCTGGCTCTACCTTCCCTCCTTGCTCTAACCCTTGGGGCTCTGGCCCTCCAGGGACAGTTCTTCTAGACCCAGTGGTTCAGGCTCTGCTCGCATAGCAAGCAGACCACAGGGAAGGCAGGATACTCGCTAAGGGTGAGCCAAGTGCCCAGGATGGCCCATCTGAAGATACATGCCACCTGCAGACCTGCCCCAGGCTACCCAAGGACAGAGGCATCAGGAGAACCTGCGCTGGAGAGTGTGGTGGCAGACAGTGGCCCCAGCAAAGTCACAGCCAGCAGGCTCCCCTCGTGGTGCAAGGCCTGGAGCCAGGGCTGGCCCTAGCAAGCAGCAAGAGTCGGATGGAGCCAGGGAATGATTCTGTTAGTTAAGGTGGGGTTCAGAGTAAAGACACATGTTGCCATTGCCTCATAAGTGAGAAAAGCACGTTTCATTGTACAGTTTGTGTTGTTAGCCCTCCCCAATATTAGACATTTCATTTCATAAAACTCAGGAACTAATGGGATGTGAATGACCTCTCCTGGGTGCCTTCTGAAGGAGAGGTTCAAGGTGGTACCAGACTGGCCCCAGATGTCCCTGTAGTCTGCAGTGTTTGCTAACATAAGGGATGCAGGCTGACCAGAGGATGGGCAAAAGTGATTTTAGGTGATAAACAGGGGGAAAAAAATCATTAACAGCCCCCAGGTGCACCCAGTGAATCATGGTTTTTTGTTCCTGTTACATCTGATATGGGTCCATGACAGCACCTTTTATTTAGTTTAGTTAAGTTAGCATTTTTTTTTTTTTTTAGTAAGTTAGCTTTTGATAATGATGGCCTTTAGATCTGGAACCCATGAACTAGAACATGAGTAGGAACTCGTATCTTGCTGTTTTCCCCCGTTCACCTCGAGCCTGGATTTCGTGTTTACGGTCCCTTTGCTCTGCTGTAGGGTGGGCAGTGAGGAGGAGCGCTCTTGCTACATATCCACATGTGCCCGAACAACTGTAGGTTTCTTGTTACAAGGTGAGAGCCTGGCTGTTTACAGCCTCCCTGACCTGTGTTCTCGCTGCATGTCTACAGTGAAGCTGATCAGTGCTGCTGTGTGGACGCAGCTCGCTTATTCCCAACTGAGCATCTGGTTTGCCGGTAACCTCACCACAGCCTCGTCTGCTCAGCTCAGATGGTCCCTGGCCGCTCTGTTCTTCTTACATATGTCTTCTGGCACATGTGCAATATAGATACTAGGGCATAGGATGCATGAAAGCCCCAGTCACAAGAAGACACTAAATTGTTTTCTAAGTGGGGACATCAGTTGACAGTTGTCCAGCCATGATCAAGAGATGTGGTTAATCCAGTCTCTCCAGACCTGATCTTGCTGGGTTTCCAGATCCTGTCAGCAGCATGGGTGTGAAGGGTGCCCCTTGGGATCTGGATTTGTGTCTCTTGGATGCTGATACAATCAAGCATCTTTCATTGGTATTGACCAAAGGCTCTGGGTCCACTGCTCTGATCCACTGTTTGGACTTCCTAGAGCCAACACCAGGGGTTTCAATGGCACTATGTTTAGGGAGGTTTGCCGTCCCTTTGACCTCAGTGTCACCTGCTCTTGGTCTTCTATAAAAGTTTTCAATCATCTTATCAAGTCCCATCAAAGTACTTATTGGTACTTTACATGGCCAAATGTTTGAGGCCCTATCTGCCTGAAAATACTAAATAGCTCTCACGTTTGAAGGGCAATTGGAGTGGGTATAAAATTCGAGGTTCAGAGGTCCTCTACCTGCAGTTCTTCAAACACTTCCCTTGTCATCTTCTGTCCGGTGTTGCTCTCCATGCATGTCAGTCTTGCTCTTGTTTCCTTGTAGGGTATCTGCCTATTTTCTCTGGGAGCTATTAGACTTTTCTTTCTCATGGTAAGGAGGATCTCCAGAGAGCCCTAGACACCTAAAGAGCACAATTAACACTCTTGACTGGCGTTTTCTCATCAAGCAACTCCCAGGTTAAGGCCGGACCTTTGGAATGCCACAGCTCATGGTAGCTCATGGAGAGGAGGAGGGTTCCCAAGATTATATATAACCTGCCACCATGGAGATCTGGAGTGGACACTAAGACTAGTCAAATTCTTCATGTTTTTCCCAGTCCTCACCCCAAAAGGGCTTTGGAATTCTCCTGGTTTTATCCCCTGGACACCAGAGAGAGGCAGGTAGTTTCCATCCTTGGCCAACAGCAGGCAAGGGCAGAACTTAAACCTCTTTACTCTGTAACTTATTGTCACATAGGAGCCACCCACTGCCACCACTCCAGACTGTAGCCATATCCCTGTCTCCTACCCTGTTCAAAACAGCCATCTCTGTTTTATTTGTTTGTTTTTGTTTTTGTTTTTACTTTAATGGGCATGCATGTTACAACAAACTCAGACTTAGGGGGGCTGACTTCACAGGGTGAGGCTATAGTGGGCAGTGCCCTGGGAGAAACCCCACTGCTGCAGGAACTGCAGGCTTCAGGCCTCAGCTGCCCACGAGTGGAACAAATTATCAGTCAGGCTCTGCAGCCTGGTGTCCCAGTTACAAAGGGTGAGGACTGCTGGCCCAGCGTCACAGGTTCTAAATACCCCTGCACACTGCCATGTTCTGTAAGGTTGTCATAAAATATCTCTGGACAATTGTTTATAGTGTCTAAATTCCATGTCCTATTTGACCCCCTATTGTCAAAACTTACTCCAAAGCAATGGTAATCAGGTCAGTGAGAAACTGGCAGAAGGACGGACTTACGATAAATGGAATAGAATTGAGTCAAGAAATAAACCCATACATCTGTGGTCAACTGATCTCAACAAGGGGCCAAGACCATTCAATGGAGGAAGGGAAGACTGGATATCTACATGCAAAAGAAGTGAAGTCAGACCCCTACCTCACACCATATACAAAATAAACTCAAAACAGATCAAATACCTAAATCTAACAACTAAAACTATAAAACTCTTAGGAAAAGACATGTGTAAATCTTCATGACCTTGAGTGTGGCAAAAGATTTTAGATATGATACCAAAAGCGTGAGCAACAAAAGAGAAAAAAAAAAAGACACTGTTTAAAGCTTTTTGTGTTCAAAGGATGCCATCAGGGAGTGAGAAGGCAACCCAGAGAATGAGAGAAAATATCTGCAAATCATATACCTGAAAGACATTTGTATGTAAAATATATAAGTAACTCATGTGACTGAATAAAAGGAAAATAACCCAATTAAGAAATAGGCAAAGTATCTGAACACTTGATTCTCCAAGGAGATTACACAAATGGCCAAGAAGCCCATGAAAACGATGACTGACATCATCAGTCATCAGGGAAATGCTAATCAAGACCACAGTGAGATGCCATTTCATAGCAGCTAGGATGGCTGGAATGAAGAGATGCA
The DNA here is from genome assembly GCF_020171115.1 of Neogale vison. Classification (NCBI taxonomy): domain Eukaryota; kingdom Metazoa; phylum Chordata; class Mammalia; order Carnivora; family Mustelidae; genus Neogale; species Neogale vison. The sequence goes on from NC_058093.1 coordinate 47,100,880, forward strand.
GCGAGCACAGTGAGGATGTGTAGAAGCTAGAACTACAAACACTGCTGGCAGGAATGCAGAGTGGTACAACTGCTTTGGGGTAAACAAGAGTCTGGTCATTCCTCAAAGAATTAAACATAGAGTTATCATATGACCCAGGAAATTCCTAGGTATATACTCCTATGTATGTATATACCCAAGAGAAATGAAAACAGATGCCCACACAGGGACTTGTACATGAATGTTCGTAATAGCATCATGCACCATTGCCAAAAGATGGAAAAAAACAAAATGTCCTCCAACTGATGAATGGATAAACAAAACATGGTCTATCCACACAATGGAACATTATCCCACCATATGAAGTACTGACACAGGCTGTAAGATAAGATGAACCTTGAAAACATCATAAGTAAAAGAATCTAGTCACAAAGGACTCCATATGATTCCATTCTTATGGAAGTCCAGAATAGGGAAATCTACAGTGACAGAAAGTAGATCAGTGGTTGCTTGGCACTGAGGGTGGGCGTGAGGGTACAGAGAGTGACAGCTAAAGAGTAGCAGTTTCTTTCCAGAATGATAAAAAACATTTCAAAATTGACTACTGTAATGGGTGCACATATCTTTGAATATGTTAAGAACTTAAAATGGGTGAATTATATGGTATTTAAGTTCTATCTCAACAAAATGGTTTTTAAAATGTCATGTGCTGAACAGTGTTTAGGGTATCCCCTTTGTATAGGAAAGTGGTGGAGGGAAAATATAAATATACCTATTTTCTTGTATTTAAAAGAAGTAAAACTAATAAAAAATGGTTATATGAGGAAGGAAAGAACAAGGAAGTAAAAGTATGGAGATGGATGCTAGACTTCTCTGAATGTATCTCTGTATTTTAGATTTTAGAACCAAGGAGAAAATTTTTCATGACACACATAAAAAGCAACACCTAAAAATTGAAAACAAACTGCAATAAACTCATTTATCCTGTTGATGGCATAACCACACAGGAAAAAGGTATCTCAAGTGATTTTTAAAATAGCCTTCTAGTCATTCATTCCTAAAGGGATATATTCTAATAACTTATTACAAGGATTGCAAGAAATTTAAAGTGGCACTCAAGGCTCTTAATGCTTGTAGTAATGCTGGTAATTTTTTAAGAACTGTTACAAGTACATTGTGGGTAATGAAAATAATTGTATCAATGTCACAAAGATTTTCAGTGTAAAGAGACACAATATAAAATCAAGGAAGTTAAAGGGTGCCTGGGTGGCCCAGTCGGTTGAGCATCTGCCTTCAGACGCTCAATAATCTCAGCTTCCTGGGATCAGGCCCCACGTGGGGCTCCTTGCTGAGAGGGGAGTCTGCTTCTCTTTCTGCCCCTCCCCGCCATGCTCATTCTCTCTCAAATAAAATTTAAAAAAATTTTTTTTTAATTTTTCTAAAAATCAAGGAAGTAAAGGCCTGTGTTTCCCTTAACTATTGATATAAACTCACAATTTGCTTATATTTATTCTTAAATCTAAGTTCCTAGTTCTACTAAAAAGTCCCCAAGCACGGACCCCCCCCCCCAGGAGCAGTGAGCACCTCAGGCACCCAGACTATGGGCTCTAGATGCCCAATAAAAGGAACCAGAGGTCTTTGAGAAGTGGCTGATTCAAAGCCTGAAGCAGAATTGGACAAAATGTGCCCAGGACATACTTGTAAAACAATCAAGCTTTTCAAAAACAATAGGGATCTTGTCTAAAGGGCACAGGAGTCAACCTGGAAGACTCCCACAGGCTTAGGATGGGTACCTGGGGCATCAAAAAGACTAATTGCAGCAGCCAACTGACCCCCGTCAAATATGTAAGAATCTGAGTTCATGATAATGCTGAAAGCAAGCACAACGTGCTGGTCCCTAGAGCTGGCTGGGGACCAATGCTTACTTTCCAAGTGTACAAATAAAGGGCAGGAATGAAGCATTTGTCTGGCCTTGCCTGGATGGATTATAATTCAGGGTGACCAGGTGGTGGACAAGGGAAAAAAGGTCTTCCTAGAAGACTGTCTGGCTAAAGAGACAGAAGAGTGACAGGCTGGGTTAGACGATGGATCTGTGACCTAGACTCAAGATCTCTGTGACCGCTCAAGCCATCCGGGGCAGAGCCTATCAGAATTTCCTCCTGGATTAATCAGGCTGCCAATGCTAAACTCACAATCAGTTCTCACATCACTAAAACTGGAACTGGAGACCTGTCCCGCCTCCTGGAGTGGCTGAAGGGTGAAGCGGTCTTGCAAAGACTGCTTGAACCTGAATCCTATCAAGCCCCTCTCTCTGAGGGGCTCAATTTACAGAAAATTTCTCAATTTACAGAAAATGTGGAGATGGGGGATGAGTTAATGCTACAAGAAAGCATTAGGTTAAATCCAGGAGGGGGATTCTATAGGACAAATGACCTGGTTTCTTTAATAAGGGCGGGGGGGGGGAATAAATGCAGAGGGAAGGAAAATGAAAAGTTACCGATTAAAAGAGAGACACATCAAACTATGGCAGTGGGTACTTAAGAATCCTAATGAGATCAGACCACTGGAAATGACATTTTTAAGATGATCAGGGAAACCTGAATAAGGATTGCAATTTCTTATGGGTACTAAGGAGCTACTGCTGATTTCACAATGACAGAGTTGTGCTTATATAAAAGTTTGTCAAGTCTGGGGGCGCCTGGGTGGCTCAGTGGGTTAAGCTGCTGCCTTTCGGCTCGGGTCATGATCTCAGGGTCCTGGGATCGAGCCTCGCATCGGGCTCTCTGCTCGGCGGAGAGCCTGCTTCCTCCTCTCTCTCTGCCTGCCTCTCTGCCTGCTTGTCATCTCTCTCTGTCAAATAAATAAATAAAATCTTAAAAAAAAAAAAAGTTTGTCAAGTCTGTACATATTAGATACTTGCTGTATTTATAGGTGAAATGGTTTCTGTGAACTGCTTTGAAATTCTTTAACAAGAGGAAGAGAGGCACACAGAGAAATGGGAATGCTAATAGGCTGCCTTCTGGGGTCCTGACAACTAACTGCTCATGGCCTGTTCACAGACACCCCTGGGAACTGTTCAGAAAATCCCTGTCAGAATGGAGGCACCTGCGTGCCAGGTATGGACACCCACAGCTGTGACTGCAACCCAGGGTTCAAAGGCAGACGCTGTGAGCTTGGTAAGTTGGGGACCACTTTCTCCTGTGGGGACCACAGGGGCCTATGCCTCAAGACACCTGTCACAACAGGCTGTGCTAGGCCTACTAGAGTGGGTTTGCCACAAGGACCTCAAACCTCAAGATGCCAGGACAGGGGCCCAGCCTCAGTGCCCCAGACTTCTGAATACCCAGGTAGGGATATTCAGAGGCAGTGAGTCACTCGGCCTCTCACCGCCCCGAAGCTGCCCAGACAAGCAGAGGTTCTGGGGGCAGCCAGAAAGCAAGGGACATGGAACGCCCCATAGCCAGAGGTGGGTGCAGGGGGCTCTTTGCTTTGGGGGCCAGACATGGAGGTAAGACAGAAAGAGCCACAGGCCTCCCTAAGAACGTGGGACTGAAGATGGGAGGTGGGTGACAGAAGTCCCCATACCAGCTGCACCATCCTGCGGCCTGTCAGACTCCTCCTAGCCCTAAGGGAAAACAGCCTGGGGACTTCCGGGACTCAAGCACCCTGCAGTTGCAGGAAGGGCACCCTCCTGGGGTGCAGGAGGAGCACTTGCTCAGCATGGCGCCCCTGTAAGCCCCTTTCCTTTGTGCAGCCTGTAAAAAGGTGCCTCAGCCCTGCACTCGGCTCTTCTCAGAGACAAAGGCCGTGCCAGTCTGGGAAGGAGGCGCCTGTCACCACATGTAAGTTTCTTTCCTGCTTTCACCACATTCGTGGGAAGTTCTTGACTTCCAGAGAAGTGCCTTCATGAAGTCCAGTTCACCCACACTCACGAGAACTGAGGAGCTCTAGGGGTCATGGTGATATAAGGGCTTGTACCCATTCCTTCCAGCTGATGAATCAGGAAGCTGAGGCCCTGAACCTATGCAGGGAACTCCAGTCTCCTGGCTGAGCCCTGGGGCCTTCCTTTCCCACACCCTCAAATGGCATCAGTCCCCCTCCAGTGGATAGAAGGGCCATGAGTACATCAATGCCAGCACATGACATTCCTCTCCTCTCTGCCTCAGAGCCCCCTGGAAAGAGCAACAACAGCACAGGAGAACTTGAGTCTCCATCCTGCCATTAAGTCATGACATTCATGCCTCAGTTTCCCCATCAGTAAAGTGGGCTGTACAGGGAAAGTTTGCCTAGTTCACCATGTAGGACCTTCCTTATTAACACTCTGTGACTCTGTGGTTCACACTTACAATATATTCAGTCAGCATATTTTTATCAGCCCCTACTGTGTGCCAGGCACAGTTCTAGACAGTACATGGCAGTGAGCAGAACTGGCCAAAGCCCTGCCCTTGCAATCTATACACCCTGGACATGGGAGGCAGAACACGGGGAGCAGAAGGACGTTAGGCAGTGTTCTAGAAAGTGGTCAGGGCTGGGGAAAAGGAAAAGATGAATAGGTGGGCAGAGGAGAGCCAGGGTTGGGGACAGGGAAGGCCAGCTGCAGCATTCAAAAGGGTGTCGGGAACTCTCATGGAAACATTGAACAGACATGGAGGGGATATCTGAAGGAAGAACCTTCCAGAAAGTCAAATTATCAGCTGCCAAGGCCCAAGATCAGGAGCATGTCTGCTTGTCTGAGGAGCAGCAAGGAGGCCAGAGGGGCTGGAGGAGACCAAGGGGGAGCAGTGGTTGGGTAGGGCAGGAAGAGCCCAGCAGGGCTTTGGAGGCCCTTGGAAGGATTCTAGCATATGTTCTTTTGAAATGGGAGCTACTGAGGATACCAAACAGAGGAGTGGGCTGTTCGACTGTGTCTGAAGGTCACTCTGAATGGGATGTAGGAAAGCCAGGTAGAAGGCTTGATTTAAACTTGGACATGAAGCCAGACTTAACACAGTACAGGAAAATATATCCTGATCTGCACTAGGCTCTGAGGATCCGTGTGCACAGACCATCTGAATTTGGGTTCTGTGGAATGACAGCCTTAATCCACAGTGCCCCCCATATTCCAACTGTGCCAGTAACCCCAGTGCTTGCTAGTTAGTGACCCACTAGGACCACCAAGCCTAATGACAAGAGCCCAGCCCCTGTCAACGGCTTTTCATACTTTCACTTTAACGCATATGGGTCTGAACATCACTCTTTTGTATTTGGCACATAGTTGGGTCTTGCTTTATATTTGACATCTCTGATTTTTACTGGAGTGTCTGTACCATTACCTGTTACTATAATGATGATGTGATTGGGTTTAAATCCATCACATTGCTGGGTGCTTTCTGTGTGTCCTATCTGACCATTTTTCCTTTATTTCTCTTTCCCTGCCTACTTTGGGATTAATTCTTCCTTAGCCTTCTAATTTGCCAGCATTGTTGGCTCACTGGTTATACTTGTCTGGTTTAACTTTCTAGTGGCTGCTGTGGGATTTGCAGTATACTTTCAACCCCTCACAATATCCATTTGCTGTTGCTCTCTGACCTCAGTGTCCTGGAAGGGACCCTGCAGTAGCGGGCTCCACTTCCCCTCGTGCACCCAGCTCTCGTAGCCAGATGCACTACTCACTCATAGTCTATGACCCATATGATACGGTATGTTTGCTCCCCAAAGAGCAGTGTTTATCTTTGTAAACACTGCTGAGTAGAATGTCTTTTATTAGTCCATGTTTACCATTCCCAGCATCTGGCACTCTTTTACAGACCTGAGATGCCCCTGGGCATCTACTGGCCTTTGCCTCCAGAACTCACTGTGACTTTTCGTATAGTCCAGGTCTTCCAGTGATGAACCCTCTCTGCTCTGGTCTGTCTGTAAAGGGTTCTGTTTCACCTTCATTTTTGAAGGATATATTTGCCGAATATAGAATTCCTGGCTGAGAACTGTTTTTTCTTAGCACTCGGGAGTGCCCGTTTTCTGCCTTGGCACAGCTGTGCTCATTCTCACCTGCGAGCGTGTATGCCCCGGCACCGTGGCTGCTCTGATGTCTCTTTACTACCATTGCAGGGAAACTAACTGATGCACTCTGCTGTGGATGTGTACGTGTTTTTGCTCACAAGACTTTGTTAAGCTTCTGTCTCTGGGGCCTTGGTTTTCATCAACTCTGGAAAATTTGGGCCATTAGTTCTTCAGGCATTTTTCCCATCCATTCATTTCTCTCCTGTCTTGCAACTCCAGTCATGCAGGTGTTAGACTGAGGCCACCCTTCTCTCTACTTAGTTGTGCCTTGATTCCACAGTGGGGCCTTCGCATCCTGTGGTCTGTCCTGTGCACTGCCTTTATAACCCACCACTAACTCCATTCCGAGAGACCTTCATCTCACACTCTGGGTGTTATCATCTCTAGAAATTCCATTTAGTCCTTTCTTGGATCCTCCACTTCTCTTCTCATTGTTTCTATTTTCCTTCAGATCACTGAACAGGTGGGACCAAATCTTTAACACATGTTTTAAGGGCCTTGTCTGCTGTTCCTGCCATTGCTCTCACTTCTGGGTGTCTATTTAATTACTGTTTGCTGCCTATGGGTCACACTTTCTTGAGGCTTTGTATGAGCCTTTGAATATCTTGTCATTTTTTTGTTGGATGCTGGACTTTTTAACCTTTTGGTCCTGAATGCTAAGTTTTATGTTTATTTCCCAAAATGTTTCATTTTGTTTTCCAAGATGGTTAATTTTAGTCTGGTTTAACCTTAATTCTGGGTTAATTTTGCTCCACTTCTAAGCCATGGCCTTTCTGGAGTTTCTAGTTCGTGAATGGCCTGCAGTAACTCAGCTGTTTAGCTTCTCCATAGTTCTCCTTGCCCAGCCTCACGATGTTCTCCATGTGTGCACAGTTTCATCTTCAAAGGGATCCCTGTACTGGCCTTAGGAGCTCTTCCTCTGCAGAGCTCCCTCCTCCCCAGTGCCCTACACACTCTAGCTGCTTCTGCCTCCTCAGCTCACTGTGACCCTTGCTTGTCTTCCACCCCACCTCCCCCACTGAACCACCCTGCAATGTAATCCAAAAAGTGCTTCTGGACCAAACTCTAGGGAGATCACAAAGATCATTTCATTTGTTTCCCTTCTCTCAAGAATTATAATCTCGCACTGCTTTCTAACATCTGAAAAGAACTGCTTTTAATATTTTGCCCAATTCTCTGGTTGTTCAAACTGGGGGGTTAATTCCAAATCCTGTTACTCCCTGAAGACCAAAAGCAGAAGTCTCACCAAAGGCCTAAAATCCCATGGGCTGTCCCAGATTGAGCATGAGTTGGAGCTTTGCCCATCAAACTCCCTGGATCTCTCTTTTCAACAGCTCTGACATTTGAGAGCTTTAGCAAGAACAGAAACACTTCCCTGTTCATTACCATCTACAAATTTATGAGAGAAGTAGTATGAGTAATTCCCATTCCACACAAAACTGAGGTCTAAGTTCCAGAGACCCACTCAAAGGAGACTAGTTAATAAATGGGAGGAGGGGCTAGAAGTCTGCACTGTACACATCAAACACCTGCATCTCCAGGGTTCTCCAACTTCTCCAAGAACTACCCTTAGGACCCAGGAATGACCTTGCGCTGTCTCAAGTCTTCACCGCTGAGTGAACTGCCTCAAGAGGGACATGTCCTCGAAATCTCTTATTTTATCTCTTAATATCATATTTTGTTTACACTCCTCAAAATGGATGTATCTTATGTAAATCATACCTTAGTGAAGTTAATTTTTTTTAATTACATGACTTTCATGTTGGACATTTTAACACATCCCTACGAGGTAAAGTTTTAGTAGGAAACTAATAGCCTTTCTGTCAAACACCTGCACAGTGACTGGTGGGTGCAACTAGCCTAGCTGAAGCAGCTGGGCAACACTCTGCTCTAGTTTCCAGCTTTACACAGCTTTCTTGTGACACAGGTACAAAAGAGTCTACAAAGTGCATCAGGACATCTGCTTCAAAGAGAGCTGTGAAAGCACAAGCGTCAAGAAAACCCCAAACAGGTGCCATCTTGGGGCGGAGGCCCACAATGTGTCTGGCCTGTAGTTCACAGGGTAGCAGGGCAAGGGGGGCTCGGGACTGAACACTGCGGGGAGCCAAAGTCCTGTGGGCCAAGCCAGGCTGTCTTGTCTGTGCAAATCTGTAGCCCTGCCTAGCATATACCTGTACATCTGAATACATACAGATTAGTACAGCTGGGCATGGTGGGTGCTGGGGGAGTCACACAGTGGGTCATGGGGGGTGGGTCACACAGTAGGTGCTGGGAGGGGATCGCACAGTGGGTGCTGGGGGAAGGTCACACAGTGGGTGCTGGGAGGGGATCACATGGTGTGTGCTGGGAGGGGCTCACATGGTGGGTGCTCAGGGTCACTCCGGTGCTAGAATTGGGAAGCACGGAACATTACTGACAGATGCAAGTATATAACTGTATATATAGTATATCTCTATTTTTTACTCACTCACAGCCAGGTTCTTTCCCCAGAGGGCTCAAGGGAGTCACAGGAATTATTACATAATGTGCTGCATGAATGCGTTGGGGGCCTTCCCAACAGCAGACTCCTCTCCCCAGTCACTCTGCACAGACCCACTGGGAGCCACATCCCCTAGGGCTTGCATTCCTGAGTGCCCGGGAATGCAATTCAACACCTGCTTGACCTAGCGCAGTACCTGTCTCTTCCACTTTCCTTCTTCTACACCCCGCTTTCCTTCCCATGACTTACAGCCAGCCAAGGGGACACACATAGACTAAAATGCTAATCTCTGCATCAGTGTCTCACTGATGGTGCTCTCCAAAATGGAATATATGTGAGGCAAAGACTGGACACCAGCAGGCAGCCTGGGTTCCAGGTATATCTTTTTCATAAGCCACCTTTCTCTATTTCAGGAAACACAGTAACAGTCCAACAATGAAGAAATCTTAGGGTACAGGTACGTTCCCCACCATGGCTGGCAGAGCTGCGGGAAAGCTAGAGCGGCTGTCCTAGCATGTGACCTCCAGGAGGGCTGCTGTCTACTTGGGGAGCTCAGCTGTGCCCTCTTTATTACAAATTCCCAGACCAGGAGTTTCAGAATTCCCTGAGGGGGTTAAAATGGGAGAGAAAAAAAAAATACCTAAGGCCTCCCAATAGACATAAACCAGGCACAGATGCATTTCCAAGTGGAAATAAGGCCATCTGGGGGTAAGGATGAATCCCACTGACTCCAAGCAAACGGAGAAACCCCTTTCCCATCTGCAGCAACAGCTGGAAGTGGGCGCAGGGGTTGAGTACTCATGGAGATGGGACTGAGAAGGGCATCTAGAAGGGGTGGGAGCAGGGGAGGAATGGGAGAGGACAGTGGGAGGGGCCCGGGATGCCCAGATATAGGAAGGCGGGGGTTCAAGGGAGGGCCTCCCAGACCCTGAGAATGGCTATCTATCGAAGAAAAAATAGGGTGTGGGGCCTTGATCACATAACTTTGGAGAAATCCTGAAGACTCTCCCACTAGAGAATTCCCAACGGACACAGGAACACTAAACACTGGAATCCTGAAATGAAAGAAACTTTCTAACTCTATTCCTGCTTAATCTGGCATTTTCTAAAGTCTTCTGGCAACTCAACACCCCCCAACCCTTACCCCCTCCCACCCCAATAAACTCTGTCAAAGTCTTCATTACAGTCAGGGAAATACTGGGTTGAATCATGGCGACCCACCTACAACCTATACTCAGTCTCATATTGAGCGCAGTTTCTTTTTCTTTCTTTCTTTAAGATTTTATTTATTTGAAAGAGAGATCACAAGTAGGCAGAGAGGCAGGCAGAGAGAGAAGAGGAAGCAGGCTCCCTGCTGAGCAGAAAGCCCCACATGGGACTCAATCCCAGGACCCTGAGACCATGACCTGAACTGAAGGCAGAGGCTTAACCCACTGAGTCACCCAGGTGCCCCCTTGAGCAGTTTCTTGTCAGCATGATGTCACGGGGAACAAGGGGGGGAACTGAGCTGGCCTAAGGCAGCTTCCACCTTCCACTCCATAAATGAGCCTCAAAGTAGTCCATGGTCCTGGTGCTGAGAGGGCAGTGAGGCACCCTGGGGAACAAGCAGCTTCAGGAACAGGCTACACTGTCTTATGGGGCTGAGGAGATAAGGAAGAAATGTTACTCAGAACCTTTACAAAGAAGCTGAAGCAAAAGAGCTTCACAGATGTAGGCTGACATCACACGAAGAACATCCGCACCAGCCAAGCGGGGAAGGCCGAGGCTGGGATCTGCGGGGCGTGGGCTTGGCAAATAGCCCCTGGCAGATTTTTCCAAAAGTCTGTGTTCAGCTCCTGCCTCCTCAAAGGCATTACTTCCCCTCCCACCTTATGCTCCCAAGACACACAAATCCAAAACATGCTCCACAGCTCATAAACAATTCACTACTAGGATTAAGAACCCACAAACATGATTTGGGTTTCAAATATTTCTATCACAGTAAGACACCTGAAACAGCAATACCTTTATTTTTCCAACTCAGCAAATCCATTTCTATAAAAACAAATCAGAAAACCTCAACTACCAAATTATCAAATACTAGCTTTTAGAATACCCATTCTTGAAACAATGGAGCAAATGCAAATAAACTGGAATTCATTTCAACCCAGAGCAACAGGGGGCAGCCCCAGTCTTCAGGGAAAGGATCCAAGGGCATGGCCAGCTGGAAGGGAGCAGCCTGAAGCTTTTAGCATTAACGGCAGCAATGCTCCCCTAATGTCCCCGGCCCTGGGCCACGTAGTCCCTGCTCTCAGCACATCTCCCTCCTGTCCACGGCCACACTAGAGGCAGGAACACTGGGTCCTCTGGGGGCAAGGACCGAGGGCTGCTCAGAGAAACTGAAGCTGCATTTTAAAAAGGAATGGGTGTCATTCCCCTCATGTCCCGGTCTCTTTTTTCTTTAAGGGTTTCGGAACGTTCTTGTTACACTCCATCAACCTCATGAGCTCCTAAAGCCCAGGAAGGCGGGGTCTAAAATTGGACTGAAAGGACACCCTGAAAGACCAGGTCCTGGCTCGCATTTGTCCCCTCTGCGGCTTCTCTCTAGAAGATGGACGGCCAAGGCCAGGCAGAGTCCAGCCCACCTCTCTTCAAGGCCACACCAGGGAGACCCTCTGGGCCAAATCACCTCCCAGTCCTGCAATGCATGAAACAGCCTGTGCTGTAGCCCTGGCTGCCGTCTCCTACAGGGACAGTCTGCACCATGGCCAGGGAGCAACTGCCATGTGCACCTGGGCCCTGGATGAGCAGGGCTGCCAGCCAGCAAGGCTCCTGCAGCATCCAGGAACCAGTTGTCAGATTCCAAAGTCAGAGGGCAATTTTCCGCCTGAGACCTAACAATCAAACTGAGAGGAACTGCCTTCTGGCTTCCACAGCGGAGACAGTGGTGCCAGGAAGGGTTGGTGGTGAGGCCAGACAGAAAGGGAAGCCAAGTTCTAGGCGCCCCACCCAACTCTCCTCCAGCAAATTCTTTGTGCTGGTATGTGGTGGACTACAGCCCCATCACATGGACCAGTAGATTATAAAAGACAAAGTGTTCATTCATACTAAGATGGAGTTTAGACACTTTTAGTCTTCAACTTTTTCTCAGTGACTGTTTTAGGTTTTGTGGACCAACCTGTCTCTGTGGCAACTACTCAGCTTGGCACTGGTGGCACGACCACAGTCACAGACAAGTAACCCTAAAGGTGTGGCTGTTCCAGTGAAATCACATTTACTAAATGAGGGGGCAAATTTCCTGGCCACACTTGGCCAAGCCCTGGTCTATCGAGTCACCCAGGCCTCAGCCTTATGCAGAGAAAGCTACCCACCCCCACACCGATGACAAGTGGCATGGCATGGCACCAAGAGCCCCGAGCCTCACAGAAGCACAACGTGACACCCCAACACGTGCAGAGCCTGAACACCATGGAGATGGACGACCAGGGCAGGCCAGACCCGACCCAGCTCAAGACTGCTTCAGTCCTCGACTCGAGTGGCACTCGTCCAGGCTGCCGGCTAGCGTGGTCTTTCACACATTTCCCTCTTCAGCAGAATGTGGCCCTGGCTTGCCGAGGGGCTTCCCCACACGCTTCTGACCGCTCTGGCTTCTCCCTGCAGAGGAGGCGCAAGCCATGCAAGTCAACCCCACCTCGGGTCTGCAGAGCATCGTAGCAGCTGACTCAAGCCCCCACGCATCTGCCACGTACTCTGTCCCAAGTGAGCCCTACAGCCACAGAGGGCATGCCTTCTCATCTTTTATAAAAACATTGTTGGAAGAGTTAAAGAGTATATTTTAGGCTTTTTATTAAAATTTTGTGTGCACATATCTGTGTTTTACACAATTTGTTTTCAGAGAGGAGGAACTGTCATTTCAAGAAGTCTCTACTGTACCCATAGCGCCCCCGGCGTCCCAGGCCCACCCGGAGAAGACGGCCGTGCTCAGTCCGGGGCACCGGCACTGGGTGAATCAAGAGAACACCAAGGCCATGCATGTGTACTGCTGACTTTTGCTGTGTCGCTAGGACCAGTCACTGTGTATCTATGTAAGCTACAGCATCGCTAGCAAGTGGCAAGATCAAGTGTTATCACTGGAAAAATAGATGAAGCTCTACTATGATGTTAATGACCTCAACCCCTCAGCCATGAGAACACTGATGTGTTCCAGTTTTTAACTTAGAAACATTTTGTTTCTACAAGAAATAGTCTACTGAATCCTGATCTTGGTGCTGTGTTGTCTTATGATTAACTCCTCTTGATGTTTTACAAATTTTTAGATTATCTAGAAAAAGACTTCGTGATGCAAAGGAACTACAATTCATCCTGGAAACATTCTAAATGAGACACTGCTTTTTTTCACAAAATCCCTTCAAAAACTCCAGCGTCTTCCTCAAACATACAGTCAAACTCTACCCAAGGAAATTAATATTAATGCAATCAAAATTTTCAGGTGCATAAAAATTCATTTATCAAAATGAAAGGAGCAATCATGAGTTAATAAGTTAGCCACGCTAATCATGCAAATTTATAATTCTGAGTCCCCTGACTGGACATAAGAACCCATCTGAGGTTCCACAGAAAGTGTCGGTCGGTTGGGGACGCCACAAAATGGAAGAGTAAGTGAAAACAGTGGCAGAGTGAAATGTCTTCATTTTTAGTAATTTTGCCCATGGCCAAGAAAACCAGTAAAGACAAAGCCTTCCTTCCCATTGCATGTGGGCTGTCACAGAGGCGGGTGAGGAGACCTGTGCCAACACCACAGCTCTCCCGCCAGCAAGCCCAGCAGGCACCTCTCTCAGCTGGGGCTCTTCCCGTGGCTGCCTCCTGCCACCACATCTCACTCCCACACACGGGGATTCACTGAGCTACTTTTCTTTGCAGAAAATGTCTTTCTTTTTGCCATCATGCTGGAACACAAGTCCAGAAAAAAACAAAAGCATCCACACCTCAGTGCTGAGTCCCCACAGTAAACACAGCTCACATCTCCCAGCAGCATTCTGGTAAACACAGGAAAGGAACTTAAAAACTCAGTTATTTACTTTCTTTTAAACAAAAGAAACATAAGCAGTGTCAGTCTGCTTCCAATCGGACATTCCCACAAACCCATACAACTGTACTCTGCTGCACCAGGCCATCAGGCAGCTCCTAGGGCCTCAGCATTGCTGATGTTTCAGGCTGCACGGCCCTGTCTGCGGCTGCCCTATGCACCACAGGACGGTTCACGGCAACCCAGCCCCCAGCCGCTGGACCCCAATGGCACCCTCCCTCAGTCCTAACAACCAAAAACGTCCTCAGATGTTGCTGGATGCTCCCTGGGGTCAAGATCACTCCAGGTGGAAACTGCTGCCTGACAAGACTCTTACTCAGTCTCTGCAGGGAAAATAAGGCCAAGCGGTTTTACCTAGTTGTTAAAATGCTGTCAAGTCCTGGATTTTGGTCACATCACCAAAAATGCTTTCTGTATCAACAACCATGTGCCAGCTCCCCTCAAGGAAGGGATGCCCAGGACATTCTGCGGTGCACCAGTCCTCCCTCATAGAGCCCATGCCATGAGGGCTGGGCCTCTACCTCAGAGACAACTAACATCAAAATCCACCCCCGACCCAACTCTTTAAATCACCCCTCAGCGCCCCTGGTTTCCCAAGGGGACTCCCACCACCACAGTGTGCTAGGAGCTCCCTGAAGGACACCAGGCCCCACCCCGCTCAAAGACCCTGTGCAAGTGCTCTTCTCCTCTGGTCTCAGAAGCTGCCTCTGTGAGATGGGCGATGGGGAGTTGACCGGATAACACTGCCCCCCCCAACCCCCTCTCGTTCTGGCACACTCCAGGGCAGCACTCACTAGCAACCAGAAACTGTGGGCCTACAGACAGCCCACAAGCCAGGAGCAAAGCCAACTTCCCTGAAAGGTCAGAGCCAGGGCCCATTCGTCCCAGAGAGAGAGAAAAGTACCCGAACACTCAGCTGGCATTAAGCAGCTGTGCAAAATGAAACCATCACTAACCACCTTCCTTGACAATGCTGTACACTGAACACAATTATGAAGTAGTATTTGTGGATTAAAAACACAAGTGTTTTGGGGAAAAACCTGCTACTTGTTTGCATAAAATAAAGTGCTGTGATGTATTAAAACCTCAGTGCCTACTCATAATTTTATCTTTATCACTATAAGGAAATGTAAAATGACACTTGAACCAGAGTCAAGAACCCCATTCCCCACACTGTCATGAAGTTATCACATATCAACAGAGGAAAAAAACAAAACCAAATGTTGAGGTATTGAGTCCCCTGATTTTTTTTTTTTAAAGATTTTATTTATTTATCAGAGAGAGAGGGGGGGAGAGAGCGAGCACAGGCAGACAGAATGGCAGGCAGAGGCAGAGGGAGAAGCAGGCTCCCTGCCGAGCAAGGAGCCCGATGTGGGACTTGATCCCAGGACACTGGGATCATGACCTGAGCCGAAGGCAGCTGCCTAACCAACTGAGCCACCCAGGCGTCCCTTGAGTCCCCTGATTTTAACAGCTCAGTCTGTCTTCCACACAGGAAGGAAGAGGGCCCCCCACAGAAACCTAACAACAGATCAAAACAAGACAGCTCCTATTTAGTCTGACCCACTTCTCAGGTGATTTATAATATGTTTCACCAGAAGACCAGTTTTAGAAGGAAAAATAACATGACAACGTCCAAGTAAAGCTCTCGAAAACTTTGAGAAATTCATAATACTCTTCGGTATTGCTGGGCTCTTCATTCCCAACCTCCATCCTCCCGTCACTCTTCGACCTCCTCCTCTTCCTCGTCCTCATCCTCCTCCTCATCCTCATCCAGACTTAAGCTTTTGCTGTAAAGCATGTGGCTCTTAGACCCCTCTTCCTCCTCCCGAGCAAAGAGCTTCTTAAAAACTTCAAACTCCTCAGCGGAGGAACAGGCTGTCCTGGCCAGAAACTCAGCTTCTGAGACTCTGAGAATGTTCTTAAGAAGAGGATTGGGAATCTGTGTCTGACCCTTCTTATCAGGGGTTTGGTACCGTCCTAGGCGCTCGAGGAACACGTGTCTCTGCTTGATCTTGGTTATGGAGTATTGCAGGAAGTCGGTCCGCACCATGTCTGAGTGTTTAACCCCCATCCTAAAATAGGCATACTGGGAAGACAGACACAGTTAGAGGAGTCCCAGGCACAGTAACCTACAACCTGTCCTGCCACTGTCTGTAATGAATGCAAGCTATCCAAAGTACTCACAAAAAAGCTGCCCAACCAGCGGTGCCAGGACTCTCTATGATGCCCTGCGTTTGTGTGATGGCTAACAGTTTTCAAAGCATTTTCAAATTCATATTGAGAAAAACTTAGCAGAAAATACAAGGGTAAGAGGAATAAATTCAGTTGTTTCTCAGAAAAAAAAAATATGAGTACTGAAAGAACAGACAAAAAATTCAGCAAACAGCTAGCAATTTGACCTAAGTTGTCATAATTGTTACCCCAAAATTAGGACAACTGTCACAATTATACTTCCAAAATCAATATGCAGAATATGTTCTAAAGAAAGGAAGATTTTTAGCTCTTTTTAAATTAGCCACTTCAAAGAGAGACCCCATTTAGACCCCAGGAATAGGACTGGGTCGTTCATTATTAACACCAGAAAAGCTGCAGGGTAGGTTTTCTGTAAAGAAGTGAAAGAGCTAGGTTCTCTCTGGCTGGTACATGCAAAGAAGATCTAAGCTTTTCAGCTCATCCACTCGCCATCGGGGTGCCTGTGGCTTCTCTTTCATGGAAATGACCCTCACTACAACTAACATGTTGTTACTTCCCAAATCCCCTACCAGTCATCCTCACCTGGAATTTGTATTCCAGTTCACCGGGGTCCTCCCGAAGAACATAGGGGCATCTGTGTAAAATCTTGGTCACTTGTTGTACCGTGAAAAGACATTTCTCCTTGAGAACACCAACAATGCTGTCAATGTCCCTCTGATGCATGGTGAAGATTTCAGGGCAACAGAGAAGCACCGTCTTTAGTTTCCCTGCAGAACATAAAAAAAGATAAGTATATAATTTTAGGATATTACAGAAAAACAAGGGGCTCGCCACATCTAAGCCAGCATTTGAAAAGGGAAGAAGGATGCACTCCTCCCCGTTAGTGGCGGTTTCCAATGCCTGCCCAGGAGCACATGGCAGTGGGAGGGACCAGAAGAACACATCTCCTCACTGGCCTCTTACTGGCCTCCCAGCTGAATGGCATAAACCTCTTATTCTTGGCTTCCTCCCCTTGCCCTCTTCATCTAAAGAATTTCCCAGGGGATCTACTGGAAGGAGCAGACAGTAGAAGGAGACAGTAGATTCCCCCACATGGGGGCTGCAGGTTGACACTTCGTTCCACAATAAAATAGTCACTGAAGCGAACAACCAATGTTCCTAAGATCTGGGAGCCCGAACTCAATGAAAAGGGAGTTCCACGATTGTTAGGGTCCGTAATCAAAGGAGCGAGACTGATACAAAACGAAGGTCAAGCAAAGTTTTATTTCATGCCAAGCATCATGAATCAAACCGACCGGTCTGATTCTTTGCTTGACCTTCGCTTTGTATCAGTCCTGCTCCTTTGACTACAGACCCTAACACGATAATAATTATTAATACAATAATGACAAGAATACTCATGAGGAACAGCCACAAACAATGATGCCCTGATTAGTGGGGTGACAATATCTTTTATCCACATTAGGGCAATACTGAGCAAAAGAGGTCCTATTAACGGATTAGGGTAACTGAGACTACCGAAGGGAAATTGGGGCCTATGGTCTTCCCTTGGATAGCTGGGAAAAATTCAGCACCTGGAAACTTAAAATCACTTATTTAAACTGGTATTAACAATCTTTCTAACAGATGAGCTACTCGTTGTCTTGCTAAAATGTCTCTAGAATGACTTTCAGGAGTTTGGATTTTCCCTCTGCAGCAGAAGGCTTTGCTAAACTTCGTAACTAACATGTAATCACAGCATATAACTCTTAAATTTAGCCTTTTAGATTATACTGCAACAGGCAATCTGTCAAGAGAACCGCATAAGGCTATGTTCTTCCTTATCTTCTGAAAGCCTCTGAAATAAATCGCCAAACAACAGTATCTCCCCACCCCCCACCCCCCCACCCCACCCCCACCCCCCGCCAACAATATCTTATCAGTAGGGATCAAAAAATGAAACAATACAGTGGCCCTCCTGGGGTCAACGTGCATAAGGATCCCTGGGACCCTCATGGGCTCCTAGCCCCCTTCTCCTCAAGGCCTCCCCGGGGACCCAATGAAATCCTAGAATCCTTGAGATGTGAATCTTATTGGGGGAATAGTCACTTCTCTGTTTCTTAGGAGTCTGGGACAATCTCGGGTTCCAGTGGAACCCAAATCTTTACAAGGGACCTTACAGAAAGCCTTTGGCTTTACATTATACAGACAACACTTCAAACTAAGGTAAATATCAATGACTGCATAGGTATGTTAATGTTACTGCCACACACTGACCTCTACCTGCTGAGCACGAGCACATACCACAGGCTCACCACCCATTCAGTGTTCCAGAAGCTAGAGCCCCCACATTGAGCAAACCAGACAAGTGCCCTCATTCCCTCTGGCAGTGCCATCTGCAGAGGTCACTGCTTCTCACCTCCAAGCCAAACCACACATTACTCTCAAGAACTTCCCCCAGAACCCTCCCCTACCCCACTCCATCTGGGCTACTTGCCCCCCAACCCCAACTCCTCAGCACTGGACATAAAATCAGGGCCTTCTTGTACCTTCTCCAAGACCAAGCTTTCGCAGATAGCCGGAGCGCTTCTTCATGTGCAGTATTGGCAGTTTCAACAACTGAGGACTTTGCTTCAAGGCCATGTACACAGGCTCTGGGTTCAAACCCAAGAGTATTAATTCTGAAATGATGTCCAGCAACTGTTGAGTGTGTGTACTTGGCCACAGATGGAGCAATCCGTTAATGTGGACGTCACTGAAACCCATGTCCAGGAGGGAACTGATGACCTTCTCTCGCTCCACAAATCCTGGAGGCACGGGAGTCCTCCGCTTCTCAAGGGAGTACCGAGTGAAACGCATCCTGCACGCCGGTTCCTGCATGTACGTTCTGGTTTCCACATGGGATAACTTCTCAAGGCCCCCTCCATTGGAGGCTGTGGTCAGTTTATACAATAAACATGGACACGTCCTTTTCTGTTCTCCTCGATGGGTCTGCCTAGCAACATGGGCCCAGGTGAGGGGGACCAGGCGGTGCCAGTCGAAGACCTATGAGACACAGCACCAAACAGGGATCAGCTCCTCACCACTCCAATGCAGAGGAGACCACGGGATTCTGGAGCCATGTTATTCAGTACCTTGGTCCCACAGAACAATAGCAAGCTTTACAACAACCTGCAAACTCCAATCTGAGCATGAAAAGCCTGCAGAGAAGGCAGCGTTCGTACAGAGAACAGAGCATCATGACAGCCAAGCAAGTCTCTACCAGCTCCTGGGGCCCTAACAGAGGGGACATAGCAGGGAGGAGCAGAAGAGAACTATCCCAAGGCCAGGGGTAAAGGGCGTTTGGGTGTGTGCGGGTCCTTTTCCTCTACCGTCTAAGGGGCAGCGCCTGTGCAGCAGATTGAATTGAAAATAGAGGAGCAGGAAGACAGAAACCAAAGCGTATCGGTATGCATGTGACCGCTCACAAAAGGGGTCGCACCCTAAACCTAAGTCCTGGCTCAACATTCAGGAAGCAGAGAGGCTCCTGCAGGAGGAACGTAGGAGATGATGTTGCTTCACACGGATGCAAGTGCTCTGTCTGTTAGTGGCGGTAAAACCATGCAGGAGAGACTACCCTGGAGCCGCACTCCCGGAAGCCTGCTTTTCTGCAGAGATTGCGAATCTCCAAGAAGCCCTCAAGCCCTCGTTTTCTGTCGCTGTGTCCCACGTACGACAGCGGGCAATCACTCCCAGGCCAACAGCGAGGGTGCGAGCTGGTTCCCACCCTGAAGCCCGGACCTCACGCGCGTCCGCACACTCCCGACCCCGCGCCACAGGACCCAGCTCCACACACCCCGCGTCACAGGACCCGGCGCCACAGGACCCAGCTCCACACACCCCGCGTCACAGGACCGGTCAGACGCCCACGCCAAGCGCCCGAACGCTCCACGCTCTCGCGCTCCCGTCCTATCGGCGCACCCGATAGCTTGCCAGAAAAAACACCCGGCGGCGGCTCCTCCGCAACCGCGCGGAGCCCCAGCACCGCGCGCCACCTCACCTGCCGGCCGAGCGCCGCCATGGCCTGCAAAAGGCGACTCGCTGGTCCGCACTTCCGCTCTTCCCCTGGCAAGCGCTTCCGCCCTCGGCGGTCCGCATTCCGCCCTCCCGCAGGCAAGCGCGTGCTCGCGGAAGGCGCGTTCCGCCGCGGCCCCGCCCCTGCTCCTCCTGCCGGCGCCGCCCGGCTTTTTCGCCCTCCAGGGCTCTCCGCCCGCGCTGCAAAAGCACAGCGCCCTCCCTCGCACCCGCTCCGCACGGGTGCGGGCGGTCTGGCGCGTCGGGGCGCGGGTACGCGCGGGCGCGGGGCTCCCTCCCCGCTCGTTGGCTGCCTCCCCCTGGCGGGCACTCCCGGCACTGCGCCGGCCCCGCCCCGAGACTCGGAGTCGGAAACGAGAGTCCCCGCCCCGCGGCCGCGGGGAGGCTGGTTTGTTGGCAGATTGTCACTCCAGCTTTCTTTTTTTTTTTTTTCCCAATTTATTTATTTTCAGAAAAACAGTATTCATTATTTTTTCACCACACCCAGTGCTCCATGCAAGCTGTGCCTTCTATAATACCCACCACCTGGTACCCCAACCTCCTACCCCCCCCCCCGTCACTCCAGCTTTCTTCTTCAAATGTCCAGCTGTCGACACCGCGGAATAAACTCGTGCTTTACACTCGAAACTTTAAGGATCCCCTCGTGAGCCATCCGACCCCGGGATGGAGCCCGTCCGCGAGCCTAAACCGGAAACCGGCGCCGGGAGTGAGGCGCGGAAACTGCCGCCATCTGGGCTCCCAACTTTCCGCGGAGAACACCCTCAGGCCGCCGGACCTACTGTCACCTCGTGGGATGGATTTGGAGAACTATTTCTTGTAAGCCCGGCCCCGGACAGCCAGCACTTGGCCTGGGTAGGGCGTTGCACACCTTTAACTTGTTAAAGGTGTTAGAAGCATCGTAAATACTACAAGGAAAACACTTGAGTTTTTTCACTCTGGAGAAGAGTTCTTAGGATATCATGAAATTAATTTGAATTCTGAAAAGTAAGCGTCACTTCTTACTACGCATTTCACAAAATGTGCTCCTGAAATCCACGCCTCTGCAACCTCTCCCCCACTGCTATATCAGCCAGTCTCGCGGAAGGCAGGGACTCGCGCAATGAGTTCCAAAGGAAGGGCAGGGTGGTAGCCCCTCACCTCAAGGTCGGGAGTTAACTCAACTGCTCTCTGGGCGTCCTGAGATATTGAGAGACAGCTGAGTGCTCCCCAAACCAACAGCAGAAAACGAGCACAGAACTTGACCAAAGCTGCGTGGCCCATGAGCATTTTCCTGAGGACTCTGCCAGAGTCTTCAACCTGCGGAGAGTGAGGGCGTGGTGGAGAGGGGGTGGGGGCGTCTGGGTTTTTTCTTCTCTTCTGTTTTCAGCAAGGAAAAGAATGAAAGGTTTCCCTTTTACTTCTAACCACTCCCTCCCCTCCAACACAGATCAAATAAAGGCTGCTTTGCACCTGCTCCTTGAGCTTCTTGATCCTGTTTCAGACAGGGTGGGATGGAGCCTGGAAGGGAGGAGACATCTAAGTGTGCTAGAGACCCCCAGGAACCTGAACCAGATGGGAAGGAGACAGGGGTGGATGTCCAGCACAGACGTAGGGCTGGATATCCAGAGAGTTGTGGGGAGGGCGTCAGGGTGAGCAGCAGGACCCAGACGGAGGGTGGGCTGGAGCAGTGAGCAGAGGAGAAGGGAAGTGCCTAAGGACAGCTGGTCCCCACCCAGCCTCCTTAGACTGAACAAGCTGCAGGGCTCGGGGCCAACCCAGGGGAGGGACCCCCAAGCTGATGGAGGTTGAACCCTCTCCAGTGAGGGCAAGTGCGGGTACACAAACGTAAATGAAACGCTTCCCACACCAGTATCATGGAACAGGTCAGTCATAGTCATGGTTCACTACAAAATTACTTTAATTTGGAAGTGTTCAAAAAAATAAGTTAATGAAATAGTCTGGTCATCTGGCTAATCAGTTCTACAGACTCCACACATGAGATGAGCACATGTCGAGTCAGGGGAAACAAACACACATGCATATATACAAAATCAGAAAGATTAAAGACTCTGAAGTTCACAAATAAAAGCCCTTTAACAGCGCAAAACTCAACCGAACACTAGAATGCTTTTCCAAGGTCATGTGAAAAATGAATTCCAAGTCTATTTATAAACCTAAAATCTGGTAACACCACTGGCTTTTGTCCTAGCACTTCTCAAACTTGCACGGGAGTTTTTATAAAGTGAATTGGGCCTAATGCTTGCGAATTTACTTTCTTTGCCTGGATGGGGCTTGAAAACACCTTGATCCCGAGCGAATGAAGAAGAGCAGCGGAGAACTGGAGTTGGCTCCTCAGGGGTCTCCCGTAGGGCACAAGGCCCCTCAGGGCTCCAGCGCCCATGCCACCTCCCTGGCACACCTGCTGTCTGTCTCCACGCTCACACCAGACAGTGCTCCGCTTTCTGAGAAAGAAGACGACATTGTATCGGTGTTAACACAAGATTCTAAGACACTTGCTTCTCTCTGGTAGAATTTCTAGGAACAAAAGACATTGGCAGGGCCCTTGAGAACTCGCCTGACACTGCTGCAGTGTCCCCAGCCCCCATCAGGGTGCTGTGGGGAGTCTATGCCCGGACCCCCCAACACCAGCTGGGTCCACCCACCCTGAGCAGCGGCAACCAGACACACCGGCCTACTGCCACCCACCTCTGCAGCCAGGAGCCTCATTGGAAGAGCCAGGGCCCCTTGGGTCCCCTAAGAGCATGTCACTTGCTGTCTGCAGCCTTACCCTCCCCTTCTGCTGGCTTAGGCCACCTCTGGCTGCTCTCAAACCCTCTGGCCCCTGCCCCGAGCCCCTCCTGTGCGTGCCTCCTTGTTAGGGGCTCCCCTGGGTGCTCACCCACCTTCTAAGGACCCAGTGATGTTCAAGGACCTCTGGAACAGAATCAAGCCCCATTTGTTCCACAGGTAACAAGCCAGCTACAGGCCCTGACATTTGTGTCCAGGACAGCATGGAGGAGGGAGCTGCCTCCTACCCAGACCCAGGAAAATCACCTGGGAAAATCTTCCTTACCTTCTTTGTACATGTCATGTATCTTACCTGGCTTGTTCATGTGACACACCTCATCCCAGGTGTAGTTAGCAAGATTCACGGGCTGTGTCACCCAGGGGTCTGTCACCAGCTTCTCCAGGGTGGTGCGCTGCTCGGGGACAGGCTGCAGCAGCCCGGACATGAGGTTCATGAGATCTGGAGACATAAAGACCCACCCTAGGCATGTGTCCAGAAGACCAATGGTGGGTCCAGGCTTGGGCTCAAGAAGAACAGGTCTCAGAGCAGCGGGTCCCAGGTCTGCCCACCGCTAGTACCTCCGACTAGACAAGAAGTGGCCTGGGAACCTCCACTGACAAGAAACTGGGGGTTCGGGCACACGGGCCCAGCTACTTGTGGAGACCAGCCACAGGACATGCTTGTCCCCTCTGAAATGAAAGCGTTGAGTTCAGGACCTCCCATACCCTGCTCACCTAACCTCCATGCGGAGCTTCCGGAGCTCAGCCTGCTGGCCATGCAGAGCCTCCAATGACATGAGGTTTGTGTGCTCAGAGGGGAGGGAGGCGGCCGCAGGCAAGCCCTGCATTGTCACCCCGGGAGGCAGAATGGGCTCTAAGAGCCCCAGCCTTGGGTCTAGATTTGAGTCCCATTTCCTGTAACAATGCAGGTGTCTCCTCAACCAGGCTGCTCTGACCTCACCATCCCACAGAAGTATCTTGAGAATGCAGTGAGAGAGTACATGAAACGATTTTGTGCATGAAACAGAATGTTGCAGGAAGCACGGTTCATGGGAACCCGAACTTTAGCAAAGCTGCAAAAACCCTCTTCTAGGCTGCTAGGGTCTGAACTGTCTCCACAACTGCCCCCACCCCTAGGTGAAGCCCTAACCCCCAGTGGCGCCTGGGAAGTGGTCAGTGTCACATGAGGTCATGAAGGTAGGCTCCGTGATGGAAGTAGTGTCCTTGTAAGAAGAGAGACCAGGGGCACATGGGTGGCTGCGTTAAGTGTCTGCCTTTGACTCAAGTCACGATCCCAGGGTCCTAGGATCGAGCCCCGCATCAGACTCCCTGCTCAGCAAGGAGCCTGCTTCTCTCTCTCAGTCTCTGCTCCTCCCCTCACTTCTGCTCACGTGCTTTCTCTCTCTCTCTCTCAAATAAATAAATAAATAAAATCTTAAAAAAAAAATTATCGTGAGGATTTAGTCACATTGAAGTTACCCTTCTGTTCAGATTAGTGTTTGATGACTAGAAAGAAAGCAACGAGGCTATCAGCATGGACAGAGTCGCTGTGCTCAAGGCAGGGGACCAGGCGCCCTTACCTTCCGACACCAGGTATGGGGGGTGGATCGTGGCCTCCATGGTCTCCTCCAGCTCACAGAAGGGGTTCTCCTCAAAGATCAGCGTGTACAGCGTGACCCCCAGAGACCACATCTCCAGCTCCGGCCCCTTGTATCTGCAAGGGGGAGGTGGCGGTGGCATTCGGGCCATACTGGGGCTCGGCTCGCCCCACATGCGGCCCTGACAGAGGCCCCCAGCGTGTTCTGTGGCCCTTCTCAACTACGCCCTCCATTCCAGCACCTCCACCCCAGCCAGCCATGCTCCAGACACATGCTGGAGAGGAAACAAAAGCAAGGCTTCATATCCAGGCAGCTGAGAGATGCCCACCACCAGATAAGAGGGTGTATAGCAGGTGAGAGCAGAACGCCTCCTGATAGGGGTCATTCCTGGAGGAGGTGGAGAGAAGGCACAGCAGAGGGTAGGCTCCAGTCCACAAAGGAGCAGGAAGAGGGTCAAGGCAACAGCAGCAACCTAGAGAGGGTGAAGGAGGCGGCAGAGGGGGTCCAGGCTGGGCCAACTGGGCAACCGGCTGGGGACCAGGGTACAATGGGGCCCTGCTGCCATCTTTTGTCACTGTAAGGATGGACCTCACCCAGCTCCCGTGCACTGGCACCTGTGAGATGGCAGCGCTCTTACCCTAAGCCCCACAGCTGCCCAAGAAATGGCAACTTCACTTTATAGAGAAGTGGGGCACTGCAGCCAAGCTGCCCAGGAGCTGGCTGGTCACTCAGCTCTGGTCCAGAGATCAGAGACCACGGAGTCAGACAGCGTGGCTGAGAGACACTTGTGAGCGAGGAGAGGGCCCAGGACATCGTGAGGCCGGAGACCAGGATTGGGGGGGTCAGGAGGATAGACGTGAGGAATGTGCAGGACAAGAGGCCATAGGAGCGAGGGCAAGAAAACCCCCTTCAGCACTTTGTTTTCATGTTGTTTAGAGAGACGTCAGGGGAAGTGCTCCAGAAGGTGGGGACACCTTGGGGAGGACCGGAGGTCTCTGAGCAGCACTGAGAGGCACCATCACCCTGCGCTCCCCCATGGGGGCATCCCAGTCTGGGTGCAAGGGGTAGAGTGGGGAACAGACAAGCCACACAGCACATGTTAGGGTCCTGTGGACAGGACAGGTGGCCCTCTCCAACTCCAATGGCCACCACAGGACAAGACAGCAGCCAACAGCATGCTGTGGACACCAGGCTGATCAAATTACATCTTTAGAGAAACTCCCAAGGCCCTTCCGGGACTACCCCCTTCAATATGTCCTATTGGTGGTTCTGGGTGCACATACAGACAACAGGAGAAGGGTTTCCTGAGCATCGCCCAGGGCCCCCAGCAGCCTGCAGGCTCTGGGGCAGGGACACGCTGTCCCCCTGGTGGGAGCAGGAAGGCCAACTAGGTCCAGGCCGACGTGGGTCCTCTGCACTTGTGCCTTTGATGCTAGATGTCACGGGCTGCCAGCCCAGCCACCTGTTACTGGAATTGGCTATTGTGCCTGTCATCGCCATGACTAAACCCAGCTGAAGAGAGACCCTCTCCTCCTACTTGAAGAGTCTCAACTTTTGGGCCTCCTATCTTGATCTTTCATCTTATTCTCAAATATCCAATTACATAAAACTCCAAACACACATAAGAGTTGAGACTGTAACACAACAAAGAGCAGTGGCCATGGCCTACCTCCCCTTAGCCCACCATAGTTTGCCAGTCAGCCCACTTGGGACCAACACCTTTATCAACACTCCACAGCCTGTGTCATGAAGAGGCACCAGCGGAAACTGTTCTCCCACCTAAACACCAAGAAGTCTTGTGGTATCCCCAGAAGACGTGAGGTCTGGCCGCAGCCTGGCACCGTACGTACGGGTTTCCCATGAGGACTTCAGGGGCGCAGTACTCGATCGTCCCACAGAACGTGTGAAACAGCCTGCCCTTCTCCAAGTAGGCGGCAGAGCCGAAGTCGATGAGCTTGATTGTGAAGTCCTCGGCAATGACAATGTTCTCATCCTTGATGTCCCGGTGAATGATGTTCTTTGAGCGCAGGTAGCCAACTGCCGCCACTAGCTACAACCAGGCAATTCAAGGAAAACAGGCGTCTAAGATAAGGACTAACTTGAAAACAGGACAAAATAACAAAGAAAAACACCTCTTATCAATTCCTCATGAACTAGTGGCAGGAAGGAATCCTGGACATGCAGACCCAATCCAGCTCAGCTGCCATGATGCAGGTCCGGGCGGGCTACACCCCCCAGCAACAGCATGCACCAGGGCGGGATTCTTCCTTAAAATTTCATTATTCTCATTAGTAGCAGTAAGGACACTCAGCACATTGTTAAGTATACAACACATTAACGTTAGCTATGAAATAGGACTTCGTCTGGCGTAACTGACACTTCATGCCCTCCCACAAACACCCCACTTGTCCCCCAGCACAAATACGTGATTTTCGGGTTCTCTCCGTATGCTACAGACAAGCGTCACTCACCCCTCAACACACAGAGTGACAATCTCAGGAGGAAGGACAGACGGACCACAAGCAAAAGCTACAAAGACATGGTGGGTGCTTCCATGAGTGTGGTTTGGTTGTGAAATGGGAAGCAGCCCTAGAGAAAGACTGAGCATGACACCTTTGGTTCACACAGAAGGAAAGTGTCCTGCCCAGAGTTCATGCCACATTGAGGGGCAGAGCTGAGAGCGGAAGCCACGTCTCCAAACCCCTGCCTCTGATCTCTAGCGGTTTCTCGGAGGGCAGCCCCCCGCATCAGCCACTTGAGCCCCAGCATGCATGGGGTTCTCGTCCATAGGCATGTAAAGTGATTCCCCTGGAAGTGGGCTTTGTTCCAGCAAGCCAAGTGCAACAGTCCCCACTCTGGAAGGGAACAGTGACAACTGCTGTCTGCCCAGACCAGAGAAGCCTACACAACATCTGATGACAGAGATGAACATAAGGAAGCTTCCGGTTAAGTTTAAATGAGATGAGTAAAATTTCTGACTGTATTCATAATTTGGACACCAATCATACCAATCAACATAGTGTCTTCACGGACATGGTCATTTTGATTAGAGACAATTTTATGTTTACAAGTGAATACCCTTGAATCAGAGGCTATAGTTAATGGTGGGTTAACTGTGCCCCATTAATTAACTTACAACTAGTAAACAAATACACATTTACATGCACATATATGCAAACAAAAACGTACCCTCATACTGATCTACACAACCATGCATGCACAGATACACACGTGTGCACACCCAGACACTCACACGTATGTACATAAACACACACACGCTGTACACATACATGCCAGGGTCCAGCTGAGAAGAGAAACTGCGATGAACGTGAAAATTTCATGGAAGCTTATTAATTGGCAGCAAGGGATTCACCAGAAAGATCTGAAGAGAACCTGAGTCCAGACAGAGAAGCCCCTCCTCCCGCAGGCCCTCAGGTACCCGTCGCCCAGAAGAGCTGGTCTGTGAATGGCCAGAGACATTGGACCTGGGGCTGGTCACTGACACCGTTTGTAGACACTGGCATATGATGATATTTTTCTATAAAATTGTGAATCCCTACTTACATATAATAGTACTTACATATATAAATTTACAGAGGGACTACTTGGAATAGACTTTTTGAAAAATTAGAAAGTATAGGACCCTATAATTACCAAATCAATGGCCCCAGAATTAACAACTCAGAGAAAGCAGCTTTCAACAAGTAACTCTTGTTACATCTTACAGTCTGCCTGCCGTGAAGATTTCAGAAACAAATTTTTACCATGCATTACAATAGACGGGTATATAATCTTGCAACACAGAAAGAGGGAGAAAGGGGACAGTCTTTGAGCAGAACCATGATGCCTGAAATTTACAGATAGGTGCCTGGGAAACTTAATATCAGAAATCCAATAGCTTCTAGGAATTTATAGCTCTGAGTAAGAAATGTCAACTTACGCAACTGGCATTAGATATCAAGTCCTCACCAGGAAACAACTGGTGAGCAAGTATGGGAACAGTATATATGAATATCCCCTTTCCAGGTAGCTCTCCATTGTTTCCAGGGAGCTAGGAATAGTCTGGGACACCTAACCTTCTCCTAAAAACTCACAGGAACAACGGTCTCCTCTCCACCCACTTCCCAGCCTCTTTATCTCCAGGATGCCTTTCTATTTTGCTTGTCACTCTCCCAAGCCAACAAAATAATAACTGGACAAGATCAACACATAAGCAAACATGAAAGAGACCAAAATAAACATTGTGAAACAAGGTTGCTAGAATCTCAACCTTTCCTGATCACCTCACTCAGCTGGACAGCAGGACTGCTCTCATCCACTAAGCACAAGACCATCCCATACACAGTGGGTGCCTCAGAGGCTCTTTTGGACTGAACGCACAGCCTTCTTTCATCAGCCCTGTAATGATCCTTGCATACAACTTAGCAATGGTTTCTTGCTGAGAGACGAGGGCTCAAATCAGATGCACAGGCCTCGAAGCCTAACCTGATCGCTTCATTGCCTAAGTTTTGCAACTGGTGTGGATACTGTATGAATATAAGTAAGTTTTAAGCATTAAACATACTTCTCTCATCAGTCCAGGACAGCATCTGGGCTCCCCCATGTATCTTAATATAGATCTTACTCCATAAAATCCAAAATCTGGAGGCTAGAGCCCAGCTCACAGAAAGAAGTACATGTGAGCCATCACGTCGGCAGCCCCGGGACCCCAGCCCAAGCCCAAGATCTCCCCAGCATGGCTCCAGCCTGCTCACTTGTCGGAAGATGTAACTCGCCAGGGGCTCATCAAGGTTGGGATGGAGGTCAATGAAGGCAAAGAGGTCCAGACCAGAGCCGTGCTTCTCCATCACCAGCTGAAAGAACCCTTGGTTTTCAAATACATCCAAAACCTGGAAAAAGACAAAGTCAGGTCTGGGCCTGCTGAGGTGCCCTCAGGACAACATATTTAACAACGGTTCATGGGAGTGATGTCATGGTACCACTAAATGACAAACGGCACCCCACCTTGATGATATTGGTGTGGTCCACCCTGGACAGAATCGCAATCTCCAAAGTAACTTTCCCAAGTTTGGGATCCTCGATCCAACAATCCTCCAAAACCTTCTCCTTCTTAATAAACTTCACCACCACCTATGAGGAAGATAGGGGAAAAGTGGCTGCCAGCGTGTCTCTGGCACTCCATTGAGTGTGGCGCCCGCCGCCAGCTCCGCAGACACAAACCTTGAGTGGGCCTCCCCCTGAATCCCAGGGAAGGGAGAGAAGAAACCCAGGAGCACCCCCCCACCCCCACACACAGCACAAGGAATGGAAGGGTGAGGCTGAGGAGACGGAAGCGCATGGTGGAGTGGCCATGAACTGGGCCAGAGACCTAGGGGCAGGGGCCCCTCAGAAACCCCATCACCCCCAGGTCACAACTGAGAGGTAGAGCCCTGATAGAGGAAATGAAAGAGGAGGTCGGAGAACTGGAAAACAGAGACCGAGGCCATCAACCGCATCATCTGGGAGCTGAGGGGAGCCCAACAAAACCAACAGACACAGCAACACAAGCAAACGCATCACAGGACACAGGGATGTCACAATGCTGAAAGGCCGCACATCAGGGAGACAAGCATCGTAAGCCACTCAGCAGAGCACTGGTTTTGGGGGAAGAATGGCCACGGGGCCCGGGGGAACACAGTAAGCAGGAACTGCAGGTCAGGCCCGCCCCACGCTTCCACTGGAGACCCCATAAGATGACCGACGAGTACAGCCAGATGAGCTCACCATCCACGGTGGGGATAGCCAACACGTGTGCGCTGAGCTCGGGTGAGCAGGGACGAGGGGCCCGCCAGAGGGGCAGCCGGGCAGTGGGAGGGGGCACGCAGAGGTGGGAGAGGCAGAGATGGGCATCCTCAGCGCCCAGTCATGCTTCACGGTGACCACGCAACAAAGGGGATGGCTCAGCGCCAGCCATCAGTGCTCACAAGCGGTCAAATCCTGAAGATGGTGCCAAGAGAGGGCTCCCTGATTCCAAAGGCCGAGGAGGCATGTGAGAGAAGGCAAGAGGACGAGGGAAGCAAGGCCAACGTCCTGGCACCCGATAGCGTGGACAGGTGGGGGGTGCTGAGGCCAAGGCTGGAGGCAGAGAGGCCTGCTTCCCACCCCAAGGAGGTTTCAGAAATAATGCAGGTTTCAGAAACTCACCAAAAACCACAGAACAGGCTGAGAGAAATAAAGATCTACACACTTGGGGGAGACACTCAGGTCGTGGGTCACCAGAACTGCTTTGTGAGGATAGCAGTGCCACCAACTGCCCCACAGACTGAGCGTCCAGAACTGTGCTCTGTCCCCCAACGGTGGGCCTCACCCTTACGGGGCCATGTTCTGATGGACGGCTTTCCGGAATCATCTGCGGGCCTTGTTAACACTGAAGCTGGCATCTCTGGGCTCTGAGATGCAAAAAGACTCGTGTGTTTCTTTTCAAACCAAGAGAAGAGCTCCTAGGTTTGTTTGTTTCTTCCTTGAGGTCTAGAGGTCTACAGAAACCCTATAGTCTTTCAGGTTCCTGACTCAATCAAGAATGGAGCTGCCTCACAGAGATTAGAGACAGCAACAAAAACTTGAGAGTTAAACCCCCTATAAACACGTGACAGCAAGAGCAGCATACACCATGGCCTCGGGAAGGCGACCAACGTGGGCTCAGAAGACGTACCCTGGAAGCGCCCTGTTACTTAGTTAACAGTTCAACAACCATGTTCAACCCAATACGCTGGATTTACAGCCAAATTAACTCACAGAAAGTATAAGAAAACAAAACACATATTTGATGAATAAAGCAGACAATTCTTTAACAAGTCTAGCAAAGATGAGAGAGCATGGACACAAGAATCAGACCAGCCAGGGGCACCTAGGTGGCTCAGTGGGTTAAGTCTCTGCCTTCAGCTCGGGTCATGATCTCAGGGTCCTGGGATCGAGGCTCTCATCAGACTCTCTGCTCAGCAGGGAGCCTGCTTCCCCATCTCTCTCTGCCTGCCACTCTGCCTACTTGTGATCTGTCAAATAAATAAAAAAATTAAAAAAAAAAAAAGAATCCAACCAACCAAGGGAACAGAAGCAGCCGTAGATATATCATTGTACGTGCTAATGTGCAAAAAGGCTTCCAACTCTACCAGCTTCTTGCAACTTTGACATAAAAAAAAAAGAAGAAAGAAAATAGATGCACGAAATATAAATTTAAAAAAATCCCAAGTAAAAATATTAGCAAACCAAAAGAATTATTATAACCAAGGATTAAAAGAATATTATAACCAAGGATTGGTTCTATGGGTATAAGTTGATTAGTGCTATTCATTATATTAATAAAGAAAATGAGAGTATGATCATTTCAATAGAGGCTGAAAAGACATCTGATAGAACTCAATATTCATTCTTCAAGAAAAATTTCAGTGAGCTGAAAATAAAATGAAATATCCCCAGCAGAAGGTCTCCATCAAGAACAGAACAGGGGCGCCTGGTTGGCTCAGTTAAGTTAAGAATCTGCCTTCAGCTCAGGTCATGATCCCAGGTTCCCAGGATCAAGCCCTGCATCAGGCTCCCTGCTCAGCAGGGAGTCTGCCTCTCCCTCTGCATGCGTTCTCTCTCTCTCCTCTCTCTCAAATAAATAAATAAAATCTTTAGAAAGGAGCCACAGCAGCTGACAATGACCGGGCAGAAGAGCCCACAGCTCGCCTGCTCCTGAAAACGGTCCTGTGGGTCCCAGAGGCCGGCAGGCTACAGACCACATAGAAGGAAAGACAGAGCTGGCCTCCCTGCAGGAGACTAGCCACTCACCTAGAACATCGAAGGACCCACGGGAAACATGTCAGAACCGGGCAGACGGGTACAGGAAGGAAAAGCGTTAACACGGACACTCAGCGGGTAAAGGCCAGCGGTAAGTGATCAGACCCCATGCGGTCAAAGGACCCCACGCACGCATGGCACCCCGAACTCAGCAGGCAACACAGGAACAGTTGGGTAGTGTCACAGTATTTGCAGGGACAAGCAAGAGTGCCACCACATTAACTCCCTCAAATCTCAAAACACTCAATTACAAGTGCAATCCCAACAGGACTTGAGAGGAGGCCACCTGAAAATCTACCCCCAACATCAGCCTCTGAATGAAAGGACACAGTGTGAAAGGACACAGTGAAAGGACACTTCAGCATGCATCTGAAGTGGCGAGCAGGACGGCTGGGCATGATTGTGTGCGCTGGTGGAAGGGCCCTCCAAGGCCAGAGCCCCACCTGGGCTGGCCTGTGTGCTGGGTGCTCCACAGAGGACTCCTCTGTCACGGCAATCCAAGAGTTTGGACACAGAGGCACTGAGGCCATGGCTGCATCTGAGCAGGGCCCCCACTACTGAATGCGGCCCAAGAGCCCGAGTACCTCCTTGTTGGCTTCCTTGTCCACTGCAGTCCAGACAAAGCCAAAGGCACCACTGCCCAGCGGGCTCAGCGTGCTGTACTTGTGGGAGTATGCACCCTCACAGGCCGCCAGCCCCTCCAGCTCCACAGCCTTCGGAGGCTCCTCAAACCAGGGCTTGCTTCTGAGCATCTGTAGATGAAATGGGATGCCTGAGGGGCCACATGTGATCAGAGGAAAAAAGGGAAGAGCAAGCAGAGCCACGTCACCAGTCCCCTATTCCCACACCCTGCTCCTCCTGTGTCCCAGGGGGGCTGGCCTGAGAAGTGCTCTCCTAGTCCACCCAAACTGGCGCACACACCAAGACCCCACCCAGCACACAGGGCAAACTGAGGTTTCAAATCTCACGAATGGCTTCAGACTCACCCGGAACACCAGCAAGCATAGTGAAAAAGCCCTAGAAGGATCCTCCTCCCATCCCAGAGGAAGCAGAGGAAAGAAAGACAGAAAGGCCAAGCAGGACCCCTTCCCACACCATGCGGTAGGTACGAGGCAGGAGCTGAGCACAGACCCCCACCTCCCCTACGCTGGGTCCAGAAAGCTCGCACATGGAGTGGCTGGAGCTGGGCAGGCTGGCCAGGAGTAGGCGCGTGCGCGTGGCTGAGTCCCAGTGGCTGTGCAGCAGGTCTTTCACGAGCCAGCAGCAGAACAGGGTCGAGGAGCCCTGGAGCTCCACCCGCTTCACCTCAAACTGCACACCTGGAGGGCAGGGGAGGTCAGCACAGCAGCGGCAGCCCGGCCCGGCCAAGGATGCACAGTCCCCCACAGCACCCATGCAGGGTGGGGCGGGGACACCCACACTTGGACAAGGGAAAAGCCTAGAAACCCACATTGGACACCACCCCCTACCCCGCACCATGTCTGCCTTCTGCTGCCAGGTCTGTGGACGGCCTTGACCATGGCCACACATGAACATTCATACAAGGCCATTTCCTGCACATGCATGGGTATTTTCACAGCCTCCAACATATACACCAGAACAAACATGGGGTTATCTTTAGGGGGCATTTACAGGGGATTTTATGTTCTTTTTGGTGTCATTTTCTAGTCTTTGTACAAATAACATATAATATTTGCATAACTTTTTAAAGTTTAGGGGGAAAGCCTGAAGTCAGCAGTATGGACACAACTGGCTAACGTGACGTGGATCTGCTAAGAAGTTAGGGAAATATGGAGAAAAGTACAGCAAAGATAATCAATCAGCTCCAAGAGGCAAGTAAAGGGACATGATCCTGACGCCCCTCCTGGAGCAGAATGCACCTGGTGGCAGCAGCTTGAAGCCCAGCAGCACACGAGGGGCCACCCTGGTTGACCATGGTACACACAGTGGCTTCCAAGGAGGGACACAGAAGCAGCTGGGACCTCAGGCTGTGCCCTTCCCATGCACTTATAACTCTAATCCCTAATTTTTCAAGAGATGACCTATCACTACAAAACCCTCACACTGCAGCTGAAACTATTGGTCGGTGGGTTGTAGCGGCATCAGAGCACAGGACAAGGAAGGCCCCGCCCCGGCCACGCCATGCTTCCGTGGCAGCCTCCCATGGGATCTCCAGGGCAAGCCCCCTGGCACATACTCAGCTGAGCTCCATCCCGGTGGTGGCAGCTGCCGGCATAGGTCCCCTCCTGGATCTCCTGCTGCACGCAGGTGGCCCCAGATGTCGCTGGGCTGTCCGTTCTCACAGGCGTTGAGGTGACCTGGAAGCTCAGCCTGGGCTCCTCTGCTGGACACACATCTACGGGGCCAGCCCCCAGCGTGGGAAGGATACAGGCATGGCTCTCTCTGCCGCTGACTGCATAGTGTTCCGAGGACACCAGACACATCTCAGAGGGCTCTACCGGATCCGGCACCAGATGGCTCCCGTGAAACTGCCGAGCCTCCCCAAGATCGAAGTAAGTGCCGGTCAGGAGCAGCAGTTCTCGGTCATCTAGAACATCAGATCCCCGCCGGTGAAGACCACTCAGGTCTGCATCAGAGCCCACCGGCGAAGGAGACGGCGTCCCCACAAGCTCCATCGTGGTGCAGGAACAATTGGAGGAAGTTCGATCTGTCCATTCATCGAGAAAGAGCTCCTTGAGGTTCCAGGAGAAAGAATTCCCATCAGCCTCCTGGGCCTGTACTGTGTCTAGGACACCAGGGAGGTCCGTGGCCAGAGCATAGCAGGCTGAGGAGCTGCCCGCTCGGCTAGACAAGCCTCTGCTTCCCAGGTCACACAAGGACACAGAGGCAGAGCATCGGGGGTGATCTGCTGGGGCCAGCTCGGTGTAGGAGACACCCAGCGGTCCCACAAGGCTCAACTTGGACAGCTGCTCCTTAATCAAGCAAGTCTGTAGCTCCTCTCGGTCATTCTCCACAGCTACCCACAGCTCATCTAGGGCAGGTGTGGAGAACGGGAGTCGCGCTGTCCCAGGGGGGCTTCCTGACTGCGTGCTCTCCTCACCCCCATATCCAGGGCAGGGCAGCAGGAGGCCCTCCCCTGCCAGCTTGCCTGCGGCACAGGGCCTGGACATGAGGGAATCAACCCAACAGTTTGAATGATGGGCACTGCTCGAACTTGTCCACTCTGGCTGTGCCTCCTGATACAGCCTACTCATTTTAGCTTGCCCGCTCCTGTCCTCAGATGCTTCACAGGAAGCAGACATCCATGTGTCAACTGGGTCAGACCCACTTCTTTCCACAAGATCCTGTCTCAGGCTCTCTGGGGCTGCAGATTCCTCTTTCTCCAAGAGAGGATTCGGCTGGTCTTTGGGTGATGACTGTTGAGTAAGGGCCGATGGGCTTCCTTCTGGGATGGCTCGCTGGTCCTCAGATGAGGACCATTCCTGGCCTGGTGGGATTCCTTCCGGGATGTCTCGCTGGTCCTCGGGTGAGGACCTTTCCTGAGCTGGTGGGCTTCCTTCTGGGATGTCTTGCTGGTCCTCGGGTGAAGACCATTCCTGGGCTGGTGGGCTTCCTTCTGGGATATCTCGCTGGTCCTCAGGTGAGGACCATTCCTGGGCTGGTGGGTCTCCTTCTAGGATGCTTTGCACTCTGAGAATTATAACATGGATGACGTAGTTACTTAGGGGCCACAGAAGAATCAAGAGAGATCACATGGATCGCCCTGTATTAGAGACCAGCACAAAGCATTTAACACCATAAACTAAGACCAACTCACAGATAAGTCACCATTTGGCGATGATTTGGCCCAGATGCAGAGCACTGAGCACCCAGGACCATGTGCTCAGGGCTTTGCTCAGCATTCTCATTTCGTGGTGCTGGGGCTCCTGACAGCTGTGCAGCTGGCCTTGGCCCACCCACAGGGGGTCTGGGGGTGCGGGCAGAAAGGAAAGAGATTGTGCATTCTTTGCACGATGCAATGGTGACATGTGACTGGCTACAAATGCCATCGGGGTCACAGCCGACAGGAAACAGAGTCTGGCACAAGAAGGAGGGGGCTGCAAGGGCAAGGCCTCATGCAGGGCAAGGGCTGATTGGTTCCTAAGAGCTGGGACACAAGCTCACAAGCATGCTTAGCAGGGAGGCCACTGAGGGAGAGGCCACCTCAGAGCCAAAGGGCAATCGCAGAGCCCAGGGCGCTAGGTGGAGACCCCCCCCGCCTTGCAGCAGGCCCGGCCATGGTTGCCCCACATGACAGATCCACTGAGCTCCTGCCTGGGGTCAGCCCCAGGCCCAATGCCAGCACCAAGACCCACAAAATGTGGCCATGCCCAGCCTCACCAGAGGCAGAAGTGCTGGTGACCAGAGGTTTGTAAAGAGGCACAGGAGAGAAGGAACAACACACAGTCAAGTTCCACAGAGGAGGGAACTATGAGCCAGGCACTGAGGGGCAACAGCAGTTTTCTGGGAAAACTGAGAGGTGGGACAAGGGCATGCAGAGGTCAGGCAAAAATCATCTATGTCTCTTGCTATATCTCTCTATCTCTATCCATTCGCCCCACACCACCCCAGGAAATGACCAGCCATGTGCCAGTCCCCAGGGAACAGCACATCTTTTGTAAGGTCAGAAGATGAGGCAGAAAGGTTTCACTCCCCTCTCTAAGCAATGCAGCCCACCCCTCTGCAATGGGCACACAGAGTCAGGCCCAGGGAGTGCAGAGAAGCCCCCTGATGTGGGCACATGGGGGTCAGATCCCAGGGCAGTGTGGAGAAGCACGTGGGGTCAGGCCCTGGGCAGTGCAGAAAAGCCCCCCCAAGGTGGGCACACGGGGTCGGGCCCCAGAGCAGTTCAGACTGCCCCTCCGAGGTGGGCATGCGGCATCAGGACCCAGGGTGGGCAGGCTGACCCTCTGAGATGGGTGTGTGGGGTCAGGCAGGCCATAGGTGACACTGCCCCCACATCCCATCCCTACACCTCCCCAGAGCCGGAAGCATCACTAAATTCTGGCCAGGGTAAAGACTAGAAGCAATAAGTAGGCTTCTGGGAGAGACTTTAAGTACAGGGGAGGCTCCTCTCCTCCTCTCTCCTCCACTCTACTCAACTGCCTAAGCAGAGGTGCCATGAGGACCTGAGACCCCCATGAGCTTGTCTGAGAGGCGATTCACTCAAGGTCACAACACCTGACCTACAGTCTAACAATCTTGACTTCATTACCAACTGGCTACAAGCAGTAAGACTGAACTCCCAGGTCTCCTGGGAGAACTGGGGAAGAATCAGGACCTAGCACTACCCCAGTCCCCTGGACATAAGACACCACTTACATCATGCTTCTGACCTGCCTTCCCACCTGCCAGTCTCACTAGGTTTACTGGGCCAGCTCATTTTCTGCTAAAGAATTATGTCTTAGGGATGAGCCTTCAAGTCTTTTGCAATGTTTGCTGCGTGAGTGATGAATGAGTACGCAAGGGAATAAGTGAGTGAATGACAGAATGAATGAGTTAGTAGGTAAATGAGCTAGCAGTGAGTGAGTGAATGAGGGAATGAGTGAGGGAGTGAGCACATCAGTGAGTGAATGAATGAGGGAGTAAAGGAATAACTGAATGAATGAGTATATGAGTGAGTATGTGAGTGAACATGTGAATATGACTGAATGAGGAAGTGAATGAGCATGAGCATGTGCATGTGGATGGGTGAAGGCATGGAGTGAATGAACAGGTGGGAGTGAATAAATGAATAAGCAAGTGAATAAGGGAGTAAATGAATGAGGTAGTGAATGAACATGTGCATAAGTGAATGCGTGAAATGAGGATTGAATGAATGAATGAGCTTTACGTGAATGAATGAGGGAGTGA
This sequence comes from Neogale vison, assembly GCF_020171115.1. Lineage (NCBI taxonomy): Eukaryota > Metazoa > Chordata > Mammalia > Carnivora > Mustelidae > Neogale > Neogale vison. The sequence continues at coordinate 47,138,726 of NC_058093.1, forward strand.
GTGAATTAGGGATTGAATGAGAGAATGGGGGAGTGAATGAGTGTGCGTGAATGAGGGAAGGAGGGAAGGAGGGAGGGAATAAGGGAGAAAATGAATGAGTGAATAAATGAATGAGTGAGGGAATAAGGGAGGAAATGAATGAATGACAAATGAGGGAGTGAATGAGGTAATCAGCGACCACATGAGTGACCAGGGAGCCAGCACCAGGGCTTCTGACAGTGACACGGAGCTGGTGCAGAACTTAACCACACCATGCCCCACCCAAGAGGAACGAGGACTTGGCTCATCTGGTGGGACACACTGGTGCTGTCTCAGCAGGCGCACAGCAGCGTGCAGAGCGGCGGTCAGGGCAGAGCACACAGGAGCCCCATCGTGAAGCAGTGAGCACCCTCTGGGCAAGGGAGTGGGACCCCATCCTCTGCAGATGGGCACGCAGCACAGAGAGCTTGTCCCATGGGCAAGGGGCAGAAAGCCTGAGGTCTCCAAAGAAAGCAGGGAAGCACCATAACACGTGTCAGCAGGCAAATATCCATGCAAACCTGTGAGCCATGTGCTCAACAGGAGGTACATTCCCAACGCGAGTGCACTGCGGTCCCATCTGTGCTGCAGGAGCAAAAGTAGCCACGCAAGAGCGCACATGGACAATTCAGGGCCAGGGCCACGGTGAAGCAGGGTACTACGGTTGGCAGAGGCCCCTGTGGGAAGCCAGGTACCAAACCTTGCACTTCTCACTATTACTGCTATACTTAAAAAAAACCCCACATATCCAGGCATTGTAGATTTTTTAAATAATTTCAAGAAAAATGAAAAACAATAATGTGGATAAATCTCACCAACCAAACTATGAGCCAAAGGAGCCAGAAAGAAGGGACTGCCTAGGTCAAGTTCAAGGACAGGTACCTGTGACCTCCATCCTGCCTCAGGGCAGTGAGGGCGCATGTGAAAAGGACCATGGGTGGCAGGTTAGTGTATGCTGGGCCTCAGAGATTTTTAAGAGAGAAAATGAGTTGAAAACCACAAAAAACACCGTCTATCATGGGCTATGGTCTCTCACCAGGGAGGAGCAGGAAGCCCCTATTTCTGCTCAGCTGCAGTTTCTGCACTTTCTACTCTCCATGGAATACTTTGTGATTCAAAATACACAAAGAGAACAGATACAAATGATTATTAACACGAGAACATTAGGCTTCTATCAGTTCCCTAGAACCTACCTTCACGTCTCCTTGGGCACGGACTGGGACGGTCTCCCAGCAGCCACTACACACCACACCAGGGAATACAGAAGTGGCACCCAGCAGGTGTCCAAAGGCTGTAAGCGTGGCTGCTAGGGGCTCTGTCACTGCTCCCCGCCGGCCTTCACCCTCAGCACCCCGTGCCTCCCACAGACAACTTACCCTGGAGTGGGCAGACATGGGAGGGAAGAAGGGAGGTGGCCTCCAGGGTCTGCTTGGGCCCAGGTCCCAGTAAAGTCTTCTTGGCTTCTTCCCACTGGCTCTAGGGTCTCCCCTCCTGGCAAAACGTGCCCTCCAACAGATGCACTGGGAGCTCTTGGATCTAGTGGCAACAGCAGAAGAGACTGTGGCCATCCATAGCACATCTGCTGAACACATCTCCCCTCCTCCCCGCGACATATGAGCAATGGGGGGGCCCCCGACCTGATCTCAGAAACTCCAGCAAGCCCATGTCCACAGTGTGTCCCAGACCAATTGCCTCTCATGACCCTGCAGCATGCCATGGGGGCCAGCAGCCCCTGCTCCCCTTGCCGCCATCACCTGGGCCCTACCTTCAGTGAGCAGAATCCCACCAACACCACAGCTTGAGCAGTCCCTTCATCTGCCACGAGCTCAAAGTAAACATCAATGTCCCCACCATGAGTCCCACAGTCTTGGCCTGCCTGCTGCTACTCTCCCCAGAGCCTCTGGGACCTGGCCCTCTGGTCTCCCTGCCACACCTGGAAGTTCTCGCTATCCCCGGAATGCCTCTCCTGCCTCCTCTGGTTTTTCTCTAAAAGCCACCTTCCCAAGGGGCCCCCTCAGTCCCCTGGGCCCTGAGACGGCATGTCCTCCCACTGCTGTACTCTTCCCCCTGACCACTGGTCACCTCTACTTCCAGGCTATCTCTATGTGTCCCAGGGTCCTGGGATTGAGCCCAACGGCGGGCTCCCTGCTCAGTGGGGAGTCTGCTTGTCTCTCTGCCACTCCCCCTGCTCGTGCTCTCTTTCTCTCAAATAAAATCTTTGGAAAAAATTAATTTAACTCAATTTAATAAAACAAAACATTGCTATCTAACCTCTAAAGCCTCAAAAGCAACCCGTGGAGCATGGACACTACCCCTCCCAGCCTGGGGTGTGGGGACCTGGCTGAAACCATCTCCCACACAGCACAGTCCAGAGACAGATAAGACTTCGTGTGGCCCCTCTCTCCCCTCAGGGACTGTATCACGCCCATGTGTGTGTTCATTCAAACAGCAAGTCCATCCTGTGGTGACGGCAGGTAAGCAATGTGTTCAAAGGGTGCTCTGAGCCTGCCCCATTCAGTGGCGTCCCAATATCGCCACCCTCTGACAGGGCCATGGGAGAGCGCCCTGGGGACTCCGGATCGCCTGATGCTCTCCGGGAGCTGTTTCATTTCCTGCTTCCCCTCCCTCCCACTGAGACCACACACACTCCACCCACCCCCAGCCTGGCTAGGCCTGCTGCAAGGTCAGGGCCCAGGGAGAGGGCACTGCCAAAGGGGGGCCCTGCCAGCTAGGAGCACTCCTGAAGCAAAACTGGGGAGCAGCTCCTCTTGGCTCCTTGTTCACAGAAAGGTGAGCACCAACGGGGTTGCAGGAGGTCCCAGTGCCTTCCCAGGAGCACAGGTACGGGCTCCATGCATACCTGGAGTGGTCCATCCTCCCAGGTGCCTCAAAGTCACAGAGGGAACCTTCAGGGCGGGAGCCATGTGCCCACACTGTCCCCTACAATGTTCATGTCATGGAGACTTGAAGCACCATAAAATGCTAAATTAAAAGTACACAGGGCTAATCATAACGAGCATATCTGGCTAGGACTACTTAAGGGTTGCTTTGAAAGGCTATGTAAGGCTACACAGATCTACTCGTCAAATACTCTCCACAAGCTTCCTCTGTCCTAGAGCCAGGCACTTGGTGACAGGAAATCCCCCGGGACCCTCTCTGTGCTCGCATACTGGTCCCATCCCCTGGGAACACGGAAAGCCCACGAGTGACAGAGGACTTTCAAACCATGACAGCCTGGCAGCCACTCGCTTCCACTCTCCACCCGCCCAGCATGCCCCTGCCCCGAGCCCACCGCTCCCAATCCCTCGGAAGCATGGAGCTGTGTGCACCTGCGTGAGGGAGGCTGGCCTTACCCACGCCTGTGCCAGCCCAGTTCTGGCTCTGCCGGGGGCCCACGCTTGTCTCCCCAGGCCCACTCTGGTCGGCCAGGTCTGGCAATGGGAAGGAAGTGTCATACGCGAGGCCCATACCATTGTAGAAGCCGGGAATCAGGAAAGTGATATTCTAGAAAACAAAGGACATTGCAGAACCCAGACCATAGGACCGTCCCCCATCTAATCTGGGGAGAGAATACAAACAACGTGAGCAAGTCTCTGGACAAGGTTAGGAAAGACTCCAGGTTGTGTTCCTTTTCCCAGACCCGCAAAGCCCCTCAGACACCCAATATGGAATTCAGGACTTCCTCCCCACCTTTTCCCTCCTTTTTCTTATGAAAAAGACAAAATCAACAACTTGGAAGCTAGTTATACCCACACCACCATGTCTTCCAAGCAGATGTCTGATTTTTGCCCCACGCTGCCCTGACACCTGAGAGCCACGTTTGCAAACTCCACCTTATGTGGCTTGCAGGGAGAAACAAGGGCCCAGCATAAGGACAAAAGGACCTCGGGCACATGAAATTGGCCCCTGAGGTCTAGCAGGCACCTTTGCTATGCTGGTCATGGCCTCAGCACGAGGGTCCCAAGTCCAAAACTGCAAGGACACATGCCCTCTCTGAATCCACGTGTGACCCCTACTCCTGGACAGGAGCCTGTAGCCGTGTGAACGTGGAACAGTCTAACCTCCAAGGCAGGGTGCCTTCCCCACAAGCACACTCCCTGGAAGGACCCAGCACTCCCAACATTCCTGCAGCAATTACTTGTCAAAAAAAGCACACTAAATGCGTTTTCATTAACTTCAATCAAACTGAGTTTGTCTTCAGTTAACTAAATCTTAGCCTACTTGCTCCTTAATATTTTTATTAGAAAACAGAGAAGGACCCGTTTCTGGAGCCTCAAAAGAGTTTAAATCTTTGGCTGACTGTCACGAGGCCTGAGGTCAGCCCCACTGAGAACAACAAGAAGGGATTCCCTCCCTTCATTTGCAGAACCCTTGGAGAACAAGGTATTCAGGGAAAGGCTACAGGCATCCAAGAGGCAGGCCAGCCAGGCATATGGACACGGGGACCGCAGGACGTCAAAATGGATGCACCACTCAGCAACCTCTCCTTCCCCCCATGACCCGCCTGCAATTGAGTAGGGGGTGCGTGTCCCCTTCCCAGGAGCCAGGAGGACCCTGGGAACATGTGCGGAGGGGCAGGCCATGGCTGCCGGAGATGCTCACGAGGCCTTGGAGCTCAGCCATCAAGTGACACCAGCACTAGCAATAGCCCCAGGCTGCCAGCCCAAGAGCAGACACGCCTCGGGAGGACGCCAGCCCCAGCTGACTCTACATGGAGCTGGATGAGCTATCCTGCTCAGCTCAGCTCAGCCCAGAAGGTCAGTTCGTGACCTAAATACCAGATTGTCATGGCCAAGGCTCCAAGCTTACAGTTGTCTGCAGCACCGGAGTCGGTCTGCTCGGCCCAGTCTCCTATAGAAACAGGCCTGGCTCTCGCTGTGCAGAGACTTCTGCCCCGCATACAAGAAATTCAGAGAAAGCTCGAGCCAAGGAAGAATTTTGTAGACACAGCTTCCTCTGACCCTGACCACATGACAGGCACTCCAGGATGGCTCTGGGGGCAGAGGAGGTATGGACAAGCCCCAACCTCCAGGTGCACGGCTGTGACAAACACCCTCATCCAGTAACTTAGTTACTGGACCTCGTTCAGGGCAGTTTTCCAGGCCACAGCCCCTCCCCCTTCAGGGACAGCACAGGGAGACAAGGCTCTGGACACAGTCCCAAGGGTCACTGCATGCTCAATGTGGCATCCAGGGAAATGAGAGCCTTTAGGAAGAATGGCACCCAGCATGCCCCAGGGAAAGCCAGTGGGCCAGACAGTAGGCATGGTGGTACAAGGTCTGTGACAAGCACATGTCCTCACTGTGAAAACAGGCCATCCCCCCGCAGGGGAGCACAGGCCACCCAGGGAGGGCCCACCTTGCCCAGGAGCTCAGTCTTCCCATAACCAAATAGCATCAGAGCAAAGCTGTGATTGATGCCATAGATGGTCCCGTCAGGCAGGAGGGTGATGAGGCCGCTGATGGTGGAGAAGACCCAGATGGACGCTGAGTAACTCCACTCGGGGACCATGCGACCATCTTCCGCCATCTCACTGCTGGACTGAGATTTCAGTTTCAAGCTCAGAGGGAAGGTGGTGCCATCCTTGGCTCTCCCGACAGACCTCTGAATCTTGAGATTCTGGAAGAAACAACACCCCTGAGCTGATGGCAGCGTCTCTCATGGCCCAAGCTTTGAGTCTGCAGCTTTAGACGTGAACCCATCCACAGGTCACGGGAAGCAAGCCCAGAAAAGCTTATTCCCCACACTGCTCCTCCTTCCGCAGTCTCCCTGCACCCCACCTCTGCCCCAGGGAAAGCAGAGCTCTGACCAGGAGCTGTGTCTGCGGCAAGAGCAACGCATTCTAGCAGCTGTTCCTCATTCCAGAAAGGCCTGAGGGCAGCACATGACAGGACAACCAAGAAATGCACACAGACTGGACTCCTGTCTGTGCCAACCCTGCAGGGAAGAAAGGCTGGCAGGTGCCTTGGACCCCCAGCAGCGCCAGGGTCCCACCTCCACAGATGGCCCCTACCGCTCACTATCCTCCAGTCTGAGGGCCGACCACTTTCTGCAGTCACCGACCATCCCCTGTCTGTGCCTCCTCAGCACCTCTATCCCCACAAACCCACATCCTTGCCCTGTTTCCCTGCCTTTAATACTTGGAATGGACCCAGTTTCGAGTAAATCCTGACCACAGCCTCATCCTAACCAAAAGCTTTGAGAGTACGCTCCCATTTGGGTTTCCCGAGGCATACCAGCCCAGGGCTATGTGTCTACCCCCTCACCCAATCCCACCTGCTCCTTTTAGGAGCCACCGTGGAGGACAGGAGATCTGATGGGGCCCATGTGCTGGGAGCTTCTGCTCCCCTTGTGCTGTGCCCAGAAGAGGGTCAGGACACGGAGACATCAGGCTCCCCAAGCCACGGCTGCAGGCAGGCCCCAGAGAGCCCTACAAGGGATGAGGGGTGCAGTGCCAGTCTCCACTTGCTGCTGGGTGTTGAGAGCTCCCATTTGAGGTTATCACAAATGTGCTGCTGAGAACAAGCTCACATGTGCCTTCTGGCACACACTTCTCTCCGATGCGTGCAGAGGGCACTCTGAGGTTCGCCCAGTTTGCATGGGGCAGACACTGCCATACAGGCTCCCAAGATGGCTGTGCCAATGGACACCCCCACCAGCTTGGGGACAGAAGAAGGGCACAGACAATAAGGACTGAGGATGGGGTGAGGGTTCCCACTGGGCTGGAAGCTCAAAAAAAGCAGAGAACTGGCTCCCGGGGCTCAAGATCTCGGCCTGTGCCTGGCCCAAGAACCAGGAAGCAGACAACTAGCTCCCAGCGCTCAGCTCTCAGCCTCTGGAAGGCCAGAGAACCAGGGAGCAGAGAACCAGCTCCCAGGGCTCAGCTCTCGGCCTCTGGAAGGTCAGAGAACAAGGGAGTGCCTATGGACATCCTGAAAGCACCTCCAATTCCTTGCAGCAACAGAGGTGACTTTAGGCAAAAATCAAGAGTCCAGTCAGACGCTGCAGATCACTGGGGTGTGACATCAGTGGAATTTACCTCAGTGAAGGTCATTTGTGTGAAGGACACACACTAGTAGGAAATGGGACACCTGGGAACTGGGAAGATTCAGTGAGTAACAAAACTTACCCCAACGACCCCAAACCTCCACTGTCCCCAGAGCTGCTACCCCCCATCTGCATGTCACCCTACCCTCAGCCAGTTCTCCCTGCTTTTCAAGAACCCCAGACTTCCCAGTAAAGACAGACCACAGCAGGAGAACCCAGCTCCAGGCTCCAGCAGGAGGACCAAGGAGACAGGGTGCCCAGTTGGAGAGCAGCACAGGCTGTGACCCTCGGTCACAGAGCCCAGAGAGCAGCCCTCAGACCTGGTGCCACTGTGTGTATACACAGGATGCTCCTGCTGTCAGAATTACCAGCCTGTGTCCCCAGGCCACAAATTCTGGCCTAAGAACTCTCAGGTCACTGAGTAAACAGACTCCAGGGACCACATGGCACCAGGTACAGCTGCCAGGTGTGGCAGTCAGGGGTCCGCAAGGGTCCTACCTGGGGGACAGGCTCGCCAGGGGTAGGGAGCTGCACAGAAGGGATCAGGTCTGTGATGGGCTGCCCAAGCACATCCTCCCCAGATGCGTACCCGTGCAGGAGAGCGAACGGGCTGTCGCAGGATGTTATGGTGCCCTTGGAGGAAAAACCAGCATTGTTAAGCATTATGGTAAAAACTCCTGGCATTTCACCTTCAAACATCACTGAACGCCATGCCTTCAGGTTGAAAGCAAGACCGTTAGCGGCCCTCCCACGGCAGAAGGGCCAGAGGCGGGCACAAACTTTCCTCAGGCCCTCCTTCTCCTACCACTAGAGGCACCCAAATTACCGGCCTCCGGAGGCGACTCACCATTCTGATAGTCCCGCACCTGCTACCTCACTGACCTGCTAAGGCACACCTAGGTGCCGGTTCCATCTCACTTTACAGATGAGGAGACCACGGCCAGGGAGAGTGCACCCATGCCCGAGGGCACACAGAGAGGGAGGGCTACCATGGGGGCCCACCTTCCAGAAGCCCCAGGGGCGCACAGAAGGCCACGGAGGGAGCTGAGGCCACAAGAGGCGACACCTGGTCAGCTCCATGTGGCGGGGATGTAGAAGGCACACTCACATCGCTCTGGAAAGCAACCCAGGCTGACACCCGCTCCACAGGCTCTAGTACGACCACGCAGCACAGGCTGTGCTCCTGCTTCACCTTCTTCATCCACACGGACACCGGGATCCTCTCCCCACTGCGGCTCACGACGTCCACCTGCAGGAGCACACAGCCTTGCCCCAGGCCTTCCCCAGAGTCCAGGCCTGGAGGTGTCTGCGACCTCTGTGCCCCTTGCCTGACACCTGAGCCCAAGGCCACACATGGCTTCTGACATGGACCCTTAACCTCCATGAGGACGTCTCCCAGAAGACAGGGTTTCCTCACCAGCCTCCTCGCAACACAGTAGGACAACTGTCTGCATCATTTCTTCACGAAACAGACACCAACACATGGCAGCAGTGTCAGCCCGTGGCCAGTCCCCAGGACAGAGCAGCGGACCACATCTAACGTCCTCCGAGGCCTGGGCTGGGGACTCAGCACCTCACGTGCAGTCAACATCCCAAGGAACGCATCACACCAGGAGGACCCAAGTCCCAGGGAGACCTTTCCAGCCATGCCAGCCCCGCCAACAAACACCAAACCAACCAAACCGGAGAGTCAGGGGTGCAGATGGAAGATCATCGCGACCCTGCGGCCTCCCACCGGTTTGCAAACCGCCGAGCCTCCTCCCTTGTCAGGCAGGACCGCCCCCTCACAAGGCCCACAGCTACCTGCTTCCACTCCTGTGATGCTCCACCCGCCACCCCAGCTGCTCCTCACCCCAGCACCGCCCCTGGGGAAGACCCACTCACCACTGTACCGAACACAACAGCGGCTTGGCCATCGGCCTCCATGTGCTCTTCGCTGAGGGCCTTCACCACATCGGAATCCGGCCTCAGGAAGAACTGCGTGAGCTTCTGGCCGATCAGGTCATGGCTGCTGTGCCCCAGGAGCTGACAAGCCTTGTCGTTGGCAACCAGGATCTGGAGTCACAGAGAGGAGAAGACACGCGCATCAGCAGCAGTGCCGCCAGCCCAAACCTGGAGATCCATCTGCCCCCAGCGTCCTGCAGTGGAGAGGCTCGCAGCTGCAACACCCCAGACTCCCTGGGTCTTAACCACAGGGAAACAAGAAATGCCAGCACCACGACTGAAACCACGTTTCCCTCCCCCGCCAGGACAGGCTCGCCATGCCACCAGTGCCACGCGGAAGACACAGGGACTCGCGCCACACTAATGATCTAATCACCTAATGATTTAGATCATTAGATCACATTAGATCACACTAATCACCTAATGATTTCAGTTATTTGTATGTAAATGCCAGTCAGGTGAACACGGTCACCTCAGATGGTGAGTACCCATTCTCATTGTCACTGAGCCAACACTCTACAGAGCACAAGGCAGTCATGCGGCTCAGCCCTGTCCTTGAATCTCTACCTTGACAAGAGGATTCAATTTGTTTTGACTGATTCATACTCAGGTCTCTTATGCAGCTTCTCTAACTGTACTTAACACACTCCAGTTTCCCTGTCTGAGGTTACAGGTTGAAGGCACAGACCACACTCACACAGCAGGGTTCACAAACCGCAGCCAGTACCTCTGTGGTCTTGGCATCCACCGTGAACACTGCCTTGTTCGGGTTGCACACGGGGGTCGGAAACAGGGGCGTGGACCACCCTGAGGACAAGCCCCGCAGCAGGGAGCAGCAAGACGCACTGCCCAGGGACCCGGCCAGGTCGGTCTGCTCCGGCGGCACCAGGCAATGTAGTTTGCTGGTGCAGATGCTCTGGGCAGCCAAAGACGACAGACAATAGGAGTTCCATTTGTCTTCTGGAAAGGAAAGGAAAGGGAACTTTAGAACTCACAAGGCTGCCCGGAGCCTGCCTCTCAAACACACTGAACCCCACAGCTCCTGCTCTCAACTCCTCCAGAGGGTGCAGAGCTCAAGCTCCATACTCCAGCATCCGTCCGAACAGCCCCGAGACCAGCTAAACACCCCTGGGTACTGTCCGGCCAGAGTCACATCCTACAGGAAACACAATGGCCCAAGCTCAGTGTTTCTGTGTAAACGCCCTCTGAGGTCCCTTCCCACCAACCCCCCTGCCAAGAGGTGCTGTCTTGTGTCTGTCCTTACAGACCAACACCCCCTCCAGCCACCCACCCTTGCACTTGTTCCTGGAAAGCCTCCCCAATCCAAGAGCTGCCTGCTGTCTCCGCCCCTCCCTCCATTCCCTTATTCACAGGTCAGGTTCACTCCCCACCCCTCCAGAAAACCTCTCAGCAATATGTCCAGTGGCCTGAGATGCTCAAGCCCACAGCCAATTCTCAGCACTCACCCTACTCCAGCCCTCAGCATCGGTGGGCCAGGGGGTCAGTCCCCACCTCCTAAACCACCTGCCCTGGGTGGGGCTCCCTCTCCCCACCACCTTTCTGACTTCTCACCACCGCAGAAGCCCGTTTGCAGTCTCATCCCTTCCACTCCGTCCCACCCACTCCTCGCTGGCTTCTAACACACTCCATGTGGAAAGGTGCAGTCCACCCCACACGTGGCACCCCTGCCCTGCCTCTCTCCTTTCCCATCTCAGTAAACGGCAACTCCATCCTTTTAGCAGCTCAAAATCCAGACAATAACAACTCTTCTCTCCTTTCCCCTTTTCTTTTCACAGGCTCACTCTGGACCATTGTCTGGGCCTGGAAACACATGGCCAGCTGCTTAGCCCTTCTCTTTCCCAGCTGCCCCAAGCTCAGCTTGACCCTCCTCACACCATGGGACAGGCATTGTGACCTTGGCTCTGTCCCTGCTCCCCATGCAGAGACCAGGAAGCCCATGCTCCTGGGGCAGCTGCCTACCTCCCAGACCTGCCCAGCCCTCCCAGCAGAATCTTTAGCTCCAGGAGAACCCAGCAAGTTTCCCTCAAGACACTCCCACCCTGGGCTCCTAGATTGGTGTGTGAGCTAGGCTCCATCCCTCCTCCTCCCTTCCCCAGCAGCCCCTTTCCTCTGGGTCCAGACCTTCTCACTGTTCTAACTGACTTCCCCGCACTCTAGGTCCACCCAGCTGCAGGCCTGCACCTGCTGTCTCCTTAGGCACCCCTCAGACAACGAGCCCGCTAAGCTCTGGAGGCAGAGGCTGACTTGGGAGAAACAAGTGAGTGAGTGGGCAGCAGGAGCCTCGACATCTCAGCCCAGCCCGGGCACAGCCTCCTGCACCAGATAGCTGGCTGCCCTCGAGCAAGTCATCTGCATCTGGGAGGAAAGCATGAGGCTGCAACACAGTCCTCAAATAGTTACTGACTAAATCAGCAAAACTGTATTTCACTTGCACGGCAGCCCTGTCCACAATAGTGCCCGCACACACTCTGAAGCAAGGTCTTGGCAGAAGAACCCCAGCAGCACCCACACAGCCCAGGAGAGGACTCCGGGCATCACCCCACACACAGTGAGAACTGCACACCCGACCAGAGCCTAGAAGGACTTGCCACTTTCATCTTCAATACTGACGCCCAAGACACCCAGGAGGGGGTTACCGGAGAGGCCCATCCTGCTCTGGCAGAGTTTCGAAAGCCCATTCCTCCTGCTCAGGTGTCTGTGGGCCGAGGACAGGGACTCGCTGGGCTCAGTGGCAGTCTGCGCAGCCGGGCTCTCAGGGGAGCCTCTGTCCTCCATCGGGAGCCCGCTGGCCAGGGGAGCAACCGTCAGCTAGAAAACAAAGTGAACCCGATCGGCATCAGCAACACAACAACAGGAAAGCAGTTTAAGCAACTAATCCTTCGGCAGGCTGAATGCAGCTCAATCCCAAAAGGCTCCCACACCCCCCGTGCCACGTAGGCCAGGACCTCCAGTGCAAGGCCAGTGACCAAAGTCATTCTGGAGCCATTTTGGAGCAATGCAGAGGAAGCGATGGGAGAGAGAAGGAAACAGAGGGAAAGAACAGAGCACAATGGGAAGGGGCCCGTGTGGCTCTGCATAGCCCCAGGTTTCCCCGAATCCAGGGGTTCCGACCAGTGGCCCTGAGAACCATCCACGGGACTGCTGACAAATGAGCGACACAAAGCCACGGCAGAGAACCGGGAGACAGGCCTGGTACCAGGGATTTGTGTGTTTAACTGTATTTTCTAAGTACCTGTAAATTTGCCAACAGTTGTAAGGAAAAAAATACAGAAAAATCTCATGTCTTTATCACAGTTTCCTCCAGACAGTGCTGGAGGCCTGGGCCAAGGGCCTGGATGAAGTGAGGAGCCAGGGCAACGTGCCCATCCTGAACCCAGGTGCCCTCTCCATGGTCACCTTCTGAGCATGTGGAAGCCACTTCTGAGATCTACACCGGCCTCTTCCCCCATCAGGGTTCCCTCATGGGTATACACAGGCCCAAAGACTGGCCAAGGAGCTTCCTTTGAAAGAAGAGCAAGTTTCAATAAGCAGGCGGGGGCACCTGCACAGGACGGACCTGCTGTGGAAAGAAAAGGCGGGCTGGCCCTTCCCACACCCCATTGTAGCATGGAACTCCAAGGAGGCCCAGCCCACCAGTTCTGCCCTGGCCTCAGGTCATCATGAAGACTTGCCAGCAGCACAGGAGGGCAATGCCACAATTAACAGTGTGTGAGCCTAGTTTGTAATTGGGGTCTCTGTATGGGGTCTCTGGTATGCTCACACCCCAAGCCCCTCAGCTGTCAGGGCCTGGCCAACACTCGCCTCAGCGCCAAGCTCCTGAACGTGGTGGAGCAGGAGTCCCCAAGACAGAAAACTGAAGGCCCCACTATCACCAGTGTGGAAGGATGTTAACATAAAAACATGCCAAAGAGCTACCCAAATGGAGATCGGCACAGCAGAGGAACAAACAGGAGAACAAACCCAATCAGCTTCAGAAACAGAACAATGTCTGTTAAGGAGCTTGGCACTCAGTGAAGCTCCATGGGGAATTAACAGCATGCCCCAGAACAGCGAGGCCCGGGACAGCCCCCTGGCCTTCCTGCCTCCGCCCCCTTCTAAGCAAAATGTGAATAACGGTAACGCACACTGCCTAGCGCTCTCATGAGGACCCCAGGACCTAAGCTGGGAAAACAAACCACTAACACTGAGTCGCTGAGTCGCCCAGGAGCTGCCAGTTTTCAAAAGAATTAGATAATCAGCCTGGGATGATGATGCATCCCTGTGACTTGCCGCATACAAACATTAGTTCCAGGTGAATTTAAAAAACGAAAGACAAAAGTCCTGGGGAAAAAAATAAGAGAATACAATGGTCTGGATAACTACTTGAGAGCAGCTAGAGCTCATCAGGGTATCAGTCTGTGGCATTCTCTGAGCTACCTGAGAGTGAGACTCACCCGTGAGATCATAAAGACTCCCGTGAGCTGCAGTCCCCCTCACTAGGCGGGAACCCCCCTCAGAGAAGCCACGCGCCCTGAGCAGGGGAATTGTGATCCTAGCTCAGCAGCCCAGGCCCTGGCAAAAGCAATCTTCCCAGAAGCAAAGCATCCTAAATATGGGTTTCCAAAAGCAAAACCAACAAATATGCTCCCTTCCAGTGACACAGGCAAGGAAACAAGCCCTCTTTGGTGAGGGTCTACAGAAAACTCGAACGGACTCAGACACGTGAGAACATCCATTTACTACAAATGCCTGCGTCTATGTTTAAAATATGAGAGACGGGAGTCACGGAAGGGAGCAGAACAAGACTTTCTCAGAAACAACTACATATTGAAAGAATCAAACCAGCTTTTTAGAAATTAAATTTTTGCATCAGTCTTTAAAAAAATGAATTTGTTATTTAAACTTTCCATCAAAGATCTCTAGGCCCAGATGGCTTCACTGGTAAATTCTATCAAATGTTTAAGAAGGAAATAACTTCAATACTACACAAACTCCTCCAGAAATTAAAAACAGGCAGAGCACATCCACCCCAGTGTTTGAAGCTAGCATCACACTGATACCACACCAGACAAAAACATTGCTAGGAAAGGAAACCATAGACCAATAACTCTTGTGAACAGAGATGCAAAAATCCTCAACAAGATGTTAGCAAACCCACTAAGGCAGTATGTAAAAAAGAGAATTAATTCACTACAACCAGGAGGGGCTTTATCATAGCAATAAAAAGCTGGCTTAACATTTGGAAATCAGTTAATGTAATTCACCATATCAAAAGGCTAAAGAAAAAAAAAAGGAGGAAAAAAATCACACAATCATATCAACTGATATCAAAAAACCATTGGACAAAATCCAACACCCCGTCACAGGAACAAGCACTCACAAGTGAGGAGGAAGAAACATCCTCCACCTGCCCAGGGGCACACACGAAGAACCCACAGCCCGTGATGCTGGCCTTCCAAGGTCCGGAGCAGGGTGAGGAAGCCCAACTAGCCTCTTCTCTTCAGCACTGTCTTAGGGGGAACAGCCAGTAAACAGAGGCAAGAGAAAGAAATAAAAGGCACATATACCGGAAAGAACGGCATAAAGCTGTCCAATTCATACACGACAGGATCACATACATAGAAAAATCCTAAGCAGTCATAAGACTAACAACCAAAGGACGCCTGGGTGGCTCAGTGGGTTGGGCCTCTCAGGTCGTGATCTCAGGGTCCTGGGATTGAGTCCCACATTGGGCTCTCTGCTGGATGGGGAGCCTGCTTCCTCCTCTCTCTCTCTCTCTGCCTCTCTGCCTGCCTCTCTGCCTACTTGGGATCTCTGTCTGTCAAATAAATAAATAAATTCTTTAAAAAAAAAAAAAGACTAACAACCAGAGATTTTTTTTTTAAGGGGGTAGAGGATAAAGGGTTTAAATAGACACTTCACCAAAGAAGGCATACAAATTACAAAGAAGCACATGAGAAAAACGTTCACCATTATTAGTAATGTGGGAAACGCCAAGCTCAACTGTCACGAGCCGTCACATGCCAGCACTAGGGAAACTAAAATGACTAAGAGTAGAAACACAGAGCGTTGGTCAGGGTAGAAGCAGCTAGAACACTCACAGAGTATCGGCAGGAAGACACAATGTGCACACACGGGCCCCAGAAAGCAGGCTGCCAGTCAGCCCAGGATACAGGGCTTGCATGAAGTAGCTGCCCAGAAGAGAGAGTCAGAACAGCCCAAAACTGGAAAACAATCCAAATGTCCCTCCTGGGGAGAACAGATAAGCAAATCAAAGCGTAGCCACACAAAAGACCCCTATACTCAGCAATAGGAAAGAAGACACAGGGAGACAGCAATGGCTCGGATGACCCTTACAGCCCTGGAGCTGTGCAGGAGAACACCTCCTCCAGGGGTTGGAGGCCTGAAGCTCAGCAGGGAGATAGGCCTGACCTAGCCAGGCAAAAAGCAGAGCACAGCCAGACTGGGGCAGGGGCAGCAGGGGCAGCAGGGGCAGCAGGGGCGGCGGGGCGGGGGGCCTGTGCTGGGGAGCAGAGGGGCTTTGGAGGGCAATGGGAAAGCTCTCCTCATGATCCTGCAGCTGTGGGACTGACTATCTCAATGCTCCCTGAACTAGGCACTGACCATCATTTTAGTGTCTGTAAATTATCTTAATACAGTTCATGTGTAATATTAATGAATGCTGAAAAGAAAGTCAGAGGATCAGTAGATTTATGAGAATAAATAACCCAGAATGCAATGCAGGGAAACAAGAACATAGAACTGGGAGAGAGAAGTTAAGAGATAAAGACAGGGAGAACTGAACAGCTAGCTGAAGAGAGAGTGGAGAGGAAGAGGTAAGAGGAAGAGAGTGGAGAGGTAAGAGTGAGGAGCAAAGCCACAGACCAGCCTCCCAGATGTGAAAACCCAACAGGAAGCAGTGGTGTGGGTCTGTCTGGGCAGGAATAACCAAACTGATCAAAGGAACAGACAGCGGCCACCCCTGGCCCAGTGTGGGAAAGAACCCCGGACACTTGACAGGGAGTGGTGCCCAGCACTGGCCGCAGGCCCATGGGGAAGCCATGTACCTCCCTTGGAGGCACAACTCCACGTGCCTCCAAGAAACAGTAACAGGAGAGCAATCAACATGCAACATGCGAAAAGCCATGTCCAAGACATCAAAGACTAACCTTGTGAAAGTCAAAACTTTCATAGATAATTAGAAAGACCTTCAGTAGACTTTGGGCAAGGAAGGTTTTCTTCAACAAGACACAAAAAGCTCTAACTGTAAGACTAATAAATTTATCATTAAAGTTCAGAATGTCCGTTCACCAAAAATACCACAAACAAAATGATAGAAACCCCAAACTGGGAAAATATATTTGCCACATATATAACCAGGAAATTCATATCCAAAAGAGTTCAAAAGGCCAATAATTTAAAATTTAAAAAATAGTAATACGGTAAAAGACACACAGCTCCATGGAAAAAATGACAACAAGAATTTCACAGAAGAAGAAGCCTTAGTGGACAGCAAACCTGTAACAAGGGGCTTAGCTTTATTAGCACAATCATGACAATTTTACACCTACTAAGCCAGCAAAACCTAATAATTTTAATAATATCAAATATTGATAGAGATCAGGATTAATGGCAACACTAACAAACTAATGTAACCTCTTCAGAAAACAGTTTAAGTCACACATTAACCTACTGGGACAGTATATCCCACTCTTAGACTTATATTCTATAGGATCCTTGCACGTAAATAGCAAATCATACTCAAGAATGTTCGGGGAAGCATAGCCCTCAATGGCAAAAGAAAAAAGGAAGAAAAGAATAAACCTGAGGGGCACCTGGGTGGCTCAATGGGTTAAGCTACTGCCTTCGGCTCAGGTCATGATCTCAGGGCCCTGGGATCGAGTCCCGCATCGGGCTCTCTGCTCAGCAGGGAGCCTGCTTCCCTCTCTCTCTCTGCCTGCCTCTCTGTCTACTTGTGATCTCTCTCTGTCAAATAAATAAATAAAATCTTTAAAAAAAAAAAAAGAATAAACCTGAACACTCATCAACAAGAAAACAGATTTAAGATTCTGGCATATTCATACTATGACTCATAACAGTGTAGACAAATTCTATACACGCAATGAGGATAAATCTCACAATATAGTAAGTGAAAAAAATCAAATCACAAAAGACCATTGAGAGTAAAATTCCCTTCCTACATCACCCCCCATCTACATATATTGTTGAAGGGTACTCACAAATGTGGAAAAACCCAAACTTCCGGCAGATTTCCTCTGAGGGTCCAGCAGCAAGATGGAATGGAGGGCCATACAATGGCCTAAGGTCTTTCAGTTCCTAATTTAGGGGTTGGGCTTAAATGTGTTCACTTCACTGTTATGATTTATGACTAATGTCGCATTTATCCTTTTGAATGGTCAAGCAGCATATGCTAAAAAGTTAAGAGATGTTTCCTACACATACATATATCCAGTGTGGGATCGTAAGAGCAACAGCTGATTAGGAACCAAAAGAGTAAGAAGTAAAAGAGAAATTAGATAGCAAACTAACAGAACCTGTTGCTTCCCTTCTCTAAGTATCTAAAGGGACTATTTCTAAAATAAAGAACAACATGATCACATTTTCATTTCTATTCCATTTCTATTCCAACCGACTGACAAAGCACAGAGACTTGATGATAGCTTCAGACTACACTGTGAATGTGAGAAAACTCTGACTTGTAAAAAAAACAAAAACCTCTCTTTAGACTACATTGTAAATTTACTAATAAAACTCTAGAATACATAGTAAGTATTATAAAACTTGGCTTTGTAAAGGTAACAAGAAGAGGGAGAGAAGGGAAGAAAGGGAAGGGAGGGTAGGGGCCAAAATGCTTGGTCTTGCATGGCGGGGCGGGGGTTAGATAAACGGTGTCCAAAGCCGACAAATCAAGTGGCTGCAAGAAAGCCAAATCCCTTTGTGGCTTCTGTGCCCTCTATGGCCGGCCACGGGCTAGTCAGCGTTGCACACCACATCCATGCCATATGGCACCAAGGCCCACAGCACCTCGGCAGAGCCACCCAGCACCTCCAGCTCCACAGGCACAGGCCGGCCTCTGAGAACACCAAGCCTGGCTTCACACAACCTTACCTCACTCCTTTTTCACAGGCTTAATTCAAAGACTAACCAGAAACTCCTGCCAGTCCAGCCCTAAATTTTTAGAATAATTTTCCTGGGTTTTGGGTTTTTTGTACCTACTCTGAGCAGAAGATACAGGATGTTGAACCCAGGAGCCCCAGGTGGTATCTCCATGTGATCCTACTACTGTTGCTAGTTTTTATTTCAGAAGGCATGAGTGACTGCCCTCAGACCAAACAGAAGCAAGGAGAGATTTGCAGGGAGCTTCTGGGAAAGTACTCTGAGCTTAGGGGTGAACTTTGGGAGGCAACCAACTTTCCCTCACAGAGCTAGGGAGCAAAAAGCTCCAGCTGCTCCCACCACTGCTGGACCATCAGGAGCAGAACCAGCCTCAGAATGAAGCCAACTCAATGGGCAGCAGAGCAGGAGATGGCGAGAATGTCGTTTTGAGGATAAACCTACCCTAAAATCTGCCTTGCTCTGGACTTTGGGGGCCAATAACTACTCCCCCCTCCCCCCAGAGCCTTTCTGGGACTGTGTCTCTTTATCGCCTGGAGGCATCCTAAAGACTATCTAGGAGATGGCTGCTGGGTTGGAGAATGTGAGCAAGAGGCATTTCGCAGACCCCAAAGGTCAACAAGGGCTTCCTGGAGGAGGCACCAGCCGAGCAGAGCACCGAAAGGGGAGTGAAGAAGCCTTCCTGGCGGACAGCCAGAGGCACCCTAAGACCAAGATTGCCACAGCACCCTCGGGGAGGAGTACGTGGGGACGGGCCTGAAAAAGTCAGGCCTAACTCCCAGGTTCTCCTACTACGCCTGCCCTGCCCTTTGGACATTTTCCCAAAGACCGACTTTAAAAGGATCTGTGCTTGGGAGTGACACTACCAGATCCGCATCCTACCGAAGATAGGGGCAGGGGCGTGGCGGGCCGGGTACAGCGACGCAGGCAAGAAACAGGCGGTCTCGAATCACAGCAGCGGCGGAAAGACGGCGCGGGGACACAGAAGGCAGAATTCGGCACAGGACGGGCAGTTACTGGGTGATGAGGTGGGGAAAGGAAGGGGCTGCAAGGTGTCCAAACCGCACCCCGGGCTCCGCGCTCAGGCGCCGCCGTCGTCTGGGAAGAGAGCCGCGAAGACAGGACCAAGAAGGCCGGGTATGCAGGGGGCCGCCGACAAGACGCCGGCCGCAAAGCGCGCCCGGAGACCCGCCGGCGCCATAGCGAGCAGTGAGAGGACGGCGGGCAACCGGACGTCCGCAAAGCGCACGCGGCCAGCTCGGGGGCGGACGGGGCGCCGGGGGGCATAGGCCCCGGCGCTGCCCGGGAGGGCAGGTGCGGCCCGGTCCCCCCGGGCCAGGGCGCCAGGGCTCCTCGAACGGTCTCAAGGCGGTAGCGGGCCACCAGCGGCCGGAGCCGCACAGAAGGGGCGCGGGGGCGCAGAACTCGGCAGGGGCTCGTCCACCCGCCGCGCCAGGAGCCCCTGGAGCCCGGACCCGCTCTCCCCAGCGCAGGTACCTCACCTGGGGCCTTCCGGAGTCCCCCGGCCAAGTTTGTTTCACCGCGCGAAGCGAGCCTCGCCTCCCCTCTCGCCGACCGGCGAATCGTAGAACAACTCGTGTCGATTGACAGGTCCTCCGAGCCAACCACTAGCACCTGGGGGCGGGACTCAGCGCTCCCGAACCGAGAAGCCCGCGCTCACGGTTGCTAGGGACGCACCGGACACCCCCAACCCCTTACGGCGCCACGGAGGGACCAAAAAATATACGGCGCATCCGCCCGCGGGATTTAAGTGACTCCGTTTCCTCCAGTCTCCGAATACACCAGGGTCCCCTCTCTGAGGCCTCGAAGGCGGGCGGCGAAAGGAGGCTCCCTCACGGGTCAGGCACGCCCGCAGGGCCGAGGGATCGACGGAGGCTGCGGCCCGCTGGACTGGGTCGACTGGACTGGCTCCTGGACCAAGATAAGCTGTTCCCGCACCTGCGGGAGGGGCTGGCCCCCGGTGCCCCGGCCCCAGCACGAGCGCGGGCGCCCAGCGCTGAACGTTAACTGGAGACGGTCCCTTCTCACGGGCCAAGTCCGCGCGGCGACGTCGGGACGAAGTTGGCCAGTGCACAGACGCAGCCGCTGAGACCTGGAGGGGCCGGCACGCACTCGATTGGCCCGCACTTTGCAGCCCCGCGCAGAAACACTCCACGAGCCCACGAGCCCTCAGCATCTCCCAGATTCTTCTCTCCGCTTCCCTGCAGCCACGGCTCTGTGCGTGCGGCCCCGACCGCCCCTGTCTTCTTACCCGCTCCTCGTCTCCAGAAGCCTCCGGGGCGCTCTCACATTACCTGTCCCGGGGAGGTGAGGCGGGATACTCCTGTGGCTGAGGGCCACATGGCCTCTCCGTTGAACTACAATTCCCATGAAGTGCTGAGGCTGCGCAGGCGCGTCGGGGTTCAAACCCTGGGTGGGATTCCATTGGCTGAGCCAGCACCAAGTCGGGACCCCTGATTGGCTGAGGGGCCTGAGGCGACAGATTCCGGAAAGGGGAAGAGCAGCCAACATGGCGGCGGAACGCGGCGCGGGCCAGCAACAGTCGCAGGAGATGATGGAGGGTGAGCGGCTCCGTGGGGCGGCGGCCCAAGGGCCCAGCGGGCGGGGGGGCAGCGGCCCACACCGGCCTTGCCTGAGAGAAACGGGCCGTCCCGCCTCTGACCGTGGCCTGAGCCCCGCAGCGCGCCCTGACAGCTGCCAACCGGCTCGGCGGGTCAGGGGCGGCCTGGGACCCGGGGACCCCCGGGCGGAGGCTGCAGTGGTCAGGAAGGCTCGGGCGGCCCAGAGGCGCCAAACCCAAGGCTGGCTGGGAGTAGCGGCGCAGGCGGGCGGGCGGGCGGGCGGGTACTGACGACGCGGTGGTCCTGGTGCCCGGGCGCCCACCTCCTGGTGGGACCCTCGCACCGAACCTAGGAGCCTGGTCCGCCGCGGGTATGTTTCCCGGAGCAGCTATCAGGGAAACTGAGGCGCGGGGCGCCGTGGGACCTGCCTGAGTCGGCTTATAGGTGAACGTGGTGGAGGTGGAGAAGAATCCTCTTGTAAGAGAATGGGTTGTGGGGAAGGGATGGAAAGGAGCCGAGAGATTGAACTGTTAAACAACGGAAGCCTGCTTTCAAAGGTGTCATAGTTCTGAAAAGACTAAATTCAACTCTTTAGTTTTGTTGAAAACATTCATTTGCATATTATATGTGCATATAGTTATACATACACCCACCAGTTGGAGAGTCAGTCTTGTCTTCAAGTGCTTACATGCTTTGGTCTCCGCTGGTTTGCGGGAGGGAGGAAGTTCAGTCACTGTCTTATGTGTAAAGTGCTCTGGAAGAAGGATGGGAGGTGGAGTGCAAAGAAGAGCTGACATGTTTGGAGTGATGGCTGCCTAACCAAATCCAACTCTGACCTGAAGCTTGAAGGATAACTACAAATCACCAGATTGCGGAAAAATCAAATATCATTTCAGGCCAGAAAAAGTCTAAAGCAAAGGGCTGTGAAAGAAGGTGGTCTGTTTGAAAGGAGATTTGACCAAGAGTGACTGTACTATTGGAGGAGGGTAGCAAGAGAAGGTCGTGGAGTGCCTTGGTGAAGGGTCTTGGATCTTGTTGAGCAAAAAAGCACCTCTTCCTATCCCCTCTTCTCGACACGGTCCTCCCAATCTACTCCTTCCTCTTCACCTTTTTCCATGTCTTGGTAAACGACAAATACAAAACCCGGGTGATTCTCTCTCTCCCGCTCCCACCCATCCAAATTAATCAACAAGTTCTGATGCCTCTATATCCTTAATCTCTCCAGATCTTCATTACCTCTTCCATTCCCGCCTCTTCCATTCTGTACTTTGAACCAGCCCATTGTTCCCACTATCCCAAAGTTGCCTTATAGTTGGATCCACGGTCTCATGCTCCAGACCCTCTGCTGCCTTAAAGATAGTGTTCCACATTTCACTTTGGCTGCCCTTCATTAGCTAAGTCCCTGCCACCCTGGTCACAGCCATACCACACCTGGTAGAATTTGCTCTCTCTTAGCCTTGACCACAGAGTGCCCTGTGCCAGGTAATAGCTAATTACCAAGTGTTTACTCCATGTCATGCACATGCTGACTACTTTTGTGCTTTAGTTCTGACACCTGTGGTCTGTGGGTCCTATCCTAGCCTCCTTATACAGATGAGGAGAGTGGGGCTTGGAAAACCAAATAGCCTGCCAGCACTGTGTTTGTATGGGCAAGGTGAAATTTCAACAGGAGTCACTGGCAGTCCAAAAACTTTTGGAGTCGGGGCACCTAGATGGCTTAGTCAGTTAAGCATCTACCTTCTGCTCAGGTCATGATCCTAGAGTTCTTGGATCCGGGCTTCTTGCTTAGTATAGAGACTGCCTCTCCCTCTCCCTCTACCTGCCTGCCGCTGCTCTACCTGTTTGTGCTCGCTTGTGCTCTTGCGCTCTCTCGCTCTCACGCTCTCTTGCTCTCTCTCTGTCAGATAAATAAATAAAATCTTTTAAAAAATAAAAAGTAAAAAAAAAAAAAAACTTTTGTTGGAGTCAAAGATCAGATTTGGATTTTACAATCACATCAGATTCTCTGGCAATGCAGAATAGATGAGACAGAGCCAGAAAAGTCCCAGAGAGACCAGTTAGAATGCCAGGCAGGAGCCCAGGCAGTTACCAGGGTGGGGAAGACGGAGTGGATTCAGAGGTTTGGCAGGTTGATTTCATAAGAACTTGGTTTTATGCAGCCCAGTTCCCTGGGTGCTACTTCTCTAGGCCGAGGAGGGGATACAAAGAAGAAATAAAAGTTCCTTTCCTCAAAGAGTATACCCCTTTGTGGACAAACTGTAACCAGGAAAGAAAATACTTTCAGTATTATTGATAACTCCCAGTAACTTATTACTGTTTCAGCGCTTCACGATAGACTTCCAAGGGAGATCATGAAAAAAGCTGGAAAAAGGAAAATTATTTGACAGTCTTACCAAAGGATTTTTACCAGTCTGCCATATTTAGTCTTGCCTTATTTATTAATTCAAAAAATATTTATTTCCCAGCCTTTCAAAGCTGTTGGCTGGTATCACTGTGTGCAGATGTTTGGCATCGGTGATCTTATATGGGGCATTTTGCACTATTGGCCATCTTCTCCTTTTTCATTACAGCCTTCCCTCTGCCCACAGTCTGATTTGAGTTAGTCTTGATTTCTTTCAGAACGTGGGCCTGTGAACTGGGCTGGTTTTCTTGGCCAAATGGATAGTGGAGCATGGATGAAGGTATGTGGTGGAAGGGTCACGATGGTCCCCGCTACATGGACATCCAGGCCAAAAGTGAGCCACACAGGAGGTGCTTCACTGTGTCACCCGTTAGTCCACTTGGTCACAAATGATCCAGGGCTTTTACAACATCTGGGAATTCTTCACAATTTCCTTGAGGGCAGGAATAGTCTGTTACTCATCTTAGTCCCCATGTGTCCTCCCTGCTCTGCCCTCCCCCACACAAGTTGTTCCCACCACTATACGCCGCAGATGGTGCCCAAGACAGGAAAGACACTCGTTTTTGTTGAGCTGACTTCAACAAATGTTTCTCAATGAAGTCTTTTTGACTTATAGCTGGATGTCCGTCTGTTAAATGTTCTTCAGAGAGTCACATAAAGTGGCTGTGAGTTCTTATTGATGTGTGTGGGCTTAGTTGACAGGCGAGTCGAATCTGAAGAGTCTGGCGATGAGGAAGGGAAGAAGCAGAGCAGCGGTATAGTGGCGGACCTCAGTGAGCACAGCCTAAAGGATGGAGAGGAGCAGGGGGAAGAGGACCCAGAAGGTACCAGGCCGAGTTAAGAGCCTTAAACTCTCTAAGGGGGGAGGGTACGGCCGTGTTGCATGTGATCTGCCCAACCCCACCACACCACGTTGTGTGGTGTGGAGGCGAGGGCAGTGGGAGGACTGCTGCTCAGGAGGGGCATTCATTTGGCTGGTTCTTGATCTGCTGGTGTGGCAGTAGAGGCCCGCGGGGGGCTGGTGGCCATGCACTCGGAGCATTGCACCCCCTGAGGCACTCCCTTCGTGGGCTGACTCATTTATGCCACTTGCAAGCAGGATGCTTTTTTTATTTTTTTTAGTTCCACTGAAGCAAATGCTACTACTAATAACATTATTAGTACTGGCGTGTCATCGAGACAGAATCAGAAAACTGTTTTATTAACCATATATTCAAAATACAAGATTTGAAAAAATTATTTTTGCTGATGATGCTTTTGTTTCCTATCCTTGCCATGTAAACTAATTTCAGAATAGCACCTTTAGTATTTTAGAGAAATCATTTTTTTTCTTTTCTTTTTTTTTAAGATTTTATTTATTTATTTGACAGAGAGTTAGAGAGCACAAGTAAGCAGAGCAGTAGGCAGAGGGAGAGGGAGAAGCAGGCTCTCCGCTGAGCAGGGAGCCCAATGTGGGACTCAATCCCAGGACCTGGTGATTATGACCTGAGTCAAAGGCAGCTGCTTAACCTACTGAGTCACCCAGGCACCCTAGAGAAGTCATTTCTAAGTCATGTTTCACCATATGAGAGGCCTGAGGTTTGACTCCTAAATTGCTAAGATGTTAGGAAAATTGTTTCATGCAGAAAATATCTCAGTAGCCTCCTGTTTTAGTGATTAAAAACAGCAACAAAATTAATTTAGAGATGAGAAAAGTAAGTTCTCAGTCAATAGTGGTGGTTTTTCACCCTCCCCAACCGTGATCTTTGTTGGTTTGGTTAGAAAAATTGATTTACATTGAAAAGAATGAGAGAGGGCATATGAACAGACAAAAAGATGTGCAGGATACATTAGTAGGAAACAACAGCACGTTTCCCAACAGTATGCATGTCGAAGTCTTACTGTTAAAACGGTTAATAATATCTAAGTTTTAACATGCGTTAAAGAGAAAACACACCAAACTGCAGTTGAAGTCTCTGAACAGCAGGTTGAGAGGGTGCTGTACATTCTGCATTGTCTAGATTTATATGCAATGTACGGACTTGTAAGGTAGTAATAGTCATGCTCTATCCTTATGGTGATAAAACCCACAAATTCTTAAAAAAAAAAAACCTGATTTTTAAAATAACATGGTGCTCTGTGCCAGTGAAGATGATTGGTAACTATGGCAACCTAATTTTAAGGCAAAGGGAGATTACCACAAAAGTATCATCCACATTTACTTTGGAGCTCCAGAGTAGATATTCTGAAAGCGGCATGGGTGGAATAAGTACATGGGAGTGACGGATGGAAGCTTTCGTTATGTCTAACTGAGTCATGGAAAGACCAAGCGGGTGGGAGCATCACCTGCTCTCCCATCCGAACAACCGGCGCCCATGGAGGACTGGAGAGTTGGTGGGGCCCTGTCCTGGGGCTCACGGTGACAGAGTAGAGCAGCTGGACTTGAACCCAGCTTATCCGAACCCAGCATTCTTTGTTCCAGATGACTAGCTAATTAAAAGCACTCTGGAAAATGTTAAAAATGGGGGTGGGGAGTGAGCACTTGGGTGTCTCAGTCGGTAAGCTGCAGCCTTTGGCTCAGGTTATGATCCCAGGGTCCTGGGATCAAGTCCCACATCAGGCTCCCTGCTCATCAGGGAGCCTGCTTCTTTCTCTCCCACTACCCCCTGCTCTTGCATGTGCTTGCTCTCAAATAAATAAATGAAATATTTAAAAAAAAAAAAAAAAAAACTCTGGAAATTTGTAGTCTTATAAGTCCTTAAGAGAAATTGGGACTCGGTGCTCCCATCTGTATTTACTTAAGTCCTAAGTTCAAATAAAATTCAAAGATGTCAACTGTTACCTTTCACTTATTTTCCTTAACTTATTTTTTAAAAAAAGAAAAAGATGAATACATGATAGATTTGGGGAAACATTCTAGGCTGGTAATATTGCAGAAGTTAAGCTGTTCTGAGGGGCCTGCCCTGAGTGCTGGGCGTGCTACAGACACAGCCACCTTAAGCTGTGTGACCACCTGTCCTATGGAGCCCAGGCCTGGTCTCTACCCACCGGCCATGCTCAGTTGTCTGCAGTGGTGCCTTGCCCTCTCACAGTATCCTGGTGTGGACGCTGGTTGGCTTGGACACCTGCCTTCATTGTGCTGCCTCTCTCCTTACAGCTTCCACAGTTCACAGATCTTGGATTTGTGCCATCTGGAGGCGAGGAGTATTTTGGATATATCTCTTGGTTTTGCCCAACTCCTTTTATTTCATTCCTATGTTGGTTGATACCTTGTAAAGTTATAGCAAATAATTCCAGTAAATAATAAACTGTAGCAAACGACATATTTTTTTGACTGGCCATTGTTCGTTGTTATGGAGAAGGCATCGTGAGAAGACTGAATTAGCCAGTGCCAGCCAGTGCTGAGTGGTTAAGCTGGTCAAGTGCTCCTCTCAGCTGCCTCCAGTCAAGGGCCAGGCTGGCCAGTAGACAGAGTGAAGCCCTGGTCCTTGGGAGGTTCCAGGAACATGAGGTCTGAGGGCTGCAGGCCCATTCCATGGCAGAAGCAGATACAGCTTTGCGGTAAGGGGCAGGCAGCAGTAGGAACCAGGCAAAAACAGCACTGGGGACAGCTGCTTTCCAGGAGAGCAGGGGCCACATGCTCCCACCATGAGCATGTCAAGCCAGGCAGCCCAGTTTCCTCAGAGAGCCAGAAGGGACATTAGAGAAGTGTCATCCAGTCACAATATATGACCTCATTCAGATGCTAAGACAAGCAGACTGAGGGGAGAAATTGTCAGACATGGATGAAATCCAAGGATTGCTGTTACTGTTTTCAAGCACTGAGCTGTTTTTAGACATGCACACATCCATCAGTTCAGGAGAAACGAAGACCAGGAAGCGGCTGATGGCAGGCCGTTGGGCCAGGGCCTGAGCGCATTGCACAGCTCTCCCCCAGCACTGGGGCAGGGGGGTCTCTGCCGGGAGCTGCTCGTGCCTCCGGCGGAGAAGTATGTTTAAATCGGTCAGGGCTCTCCAGTCCCTCTGTCAAGCTGTCCTTTGTTTTGGTGTCCTCTTTGCAGAGATGAGTGTTTATAGATTCGAGGCCACTTTCCAAAGCAATAAAAGGCACATCCTAGAACATCTGACATGCCCAGCATGAGCAGTGTTCATGTGGTCTAATTTATTGCCACGGACGAGTAAGGAGAGGGCCAGCTGCTGCCAGCTGGGCAGCTCTGGGCCGCTCCCCTACCGCCTACTGGGCTCACCTGAGGCTCTGTCGGCCTCTCCCCTCCTTCCTGCAAACAGTTTCAGGCTACATGTCCTTCCCAGGCAAGTTTAGTGGCACACATAGAAGTTTGGAGACCTTTGCTGGTAGCCGAGTTCAGGAACATCTGAATACTTGAAAGGCGATTGTGACTGGAGCAGTGCATTAACCCTGCCGCACCATCCAGAGCCTTCGTGTGCCACCGCGTGGCTTCTGCTGGGCGTGATTTTGCTCTGAGCTAGGCAGCCCAAGTCCCAGGGCCACGGACACTAGGGTTCTGAATGGGCTTTGTTTTTCCTTCTCGTTTTTTCAGAAGGACAAGAGCTGCCTGTGGATATGGAAACCATCAGCCTAGACAGAGATGCAGAGGTAATGCCCCCTGCTGGCCGCAACCTCGGGGGCCATGATGATGGACCACTCTGACTGTCAGGGTGTCTTTTATGGAGGTTCCAGATTAGTAAGTGATTTCCTAGGCAAGGTCATCTGTGCCCTGCTCGTTTGGGTCAGATTCCTTGTGTCCTGGTTGTTTCTAATACCAGTGATTGAAACTCCAGGTCTGGAACCAGAGGATTGGGTGGCCAATGAACCGCCCTTGTCATCTGAATGACAGGAGTAGGTCTGATGATTGCATTGTCCATGGCAGGGCCTCAATCTCCCCAACATCGGAAGCACACTGAACGCTGACAGCTCCGGGCAGGCGGGAGACTATAGGAAGCCTCACCTGGGCACCCCCCAACCCCAAGCCCACAGCTGGCAGCAGCTGCCTGGGCCCATGTTTGCACTCAGGGGCCTGGGGGGAAAACGTTCTTTACTCGCTGCTCATTTTTATGTCAGACTGCCAGTGAGCATCTTGCAGCCATCCTCTGTGTCACTGTGGCCTGTCTATAGGCTTGACAGTGTCTCCTCACCCTCCCCTGCACCCACCTCCAGGAAGCAGGTCTTTAGGTGCTGCTCAGCAGCTTGATTTCTTCTTCATTTCAGGACGTTGATCTGAATCACTACCGCATTGGGAAGATTGAGGGGTTCGACGTGCTGAAGAAAGTGAAGGTGAGGGCAACTCTGTCCTTCCTCTGGAGGGGATGCTGACACCCCAGAGCCCATCCCACCCAAGGGGTGCAGGCACATGTCTAACTGGGGGTTGGTTCTGCTGGCCCGTGTCCTGAACTGCCATCGGCACTTTGTATCGTAAATGTGGCGGGGTCTACAGCGCTATCCAGGAGGTCGACGGCCGCTCCCCTAGGCCAGACAGTGAGCTGGTACAGAGCCTGCCTGCAGTTAAGCACACCCAGACTATAGTCCTAACCTCATTCAGTTCAGTTTGTTCAAAATTGAGCCCAGTGCCAGTTTGCTCTGCTAGGAAACAGCATGCACACCCAACCCTAACCAGTGCCTCCCTCACCAAGGAGGTCTTCTCAGTGCAAGTCCTGCCTCCAGCCCCTCTTTGGGTGTCTGTCTATCGTCTCCATTGTTGGCATGTTTCTAGAAGACAATGGGAGCATGAAAAGTGCATCCCCTGCCCTGGAAAGCTGGTGCTGTGACACAATTGGCATCTCATGGCCTCCCTGTTGCCTGTGTCAACTGTCCTTTTTCATCCCTCAGACTCTCTGCCTCCGTCAAAATTTAATTAAATACATTGAAAATCTGGAGGAGTTGCAGAGTCTGCGAGAGCTGGATCTTTATGACAACCAAATCAAGAAGATTGAGAATCTGGAGGCGCTGACACAGTTGGAGTGAGTCATAAGTCCGGGGGACGACTGTGGGGCTTGCTCCGTCTTCCTAGAACCACCCCTGGGCCCCAGCTCCCAGCCCTGGGGGCCACCTCTGCCACAGGGTCCTGCCGAGAGCCTGGCAGGCAGCTGGGGTGGTATGTGGCCACCTGGTGGGGGGACTGCTTCCAGCCTACTTGCATTCTGAGCCTCATGCCACCTGGGCTCTTTTAAAACTGAAATGTTTTGCTTGTTCTCAGGATTCTAGATATTTCTTTCAATCTGCTGAGAAACATTGAAGGAGTCGACAAGCTAACACGACTGAAGAAGCTCTTCCTGGTTAACAATAAAATCAGTAAGATTGAGAACATAAGCACCTTACACCAGCTGCAGATGCTGGAGCTGGGCTCCAACCGCATCCGGGTAGGTGCAGGCATGTGGCCAGGGGCCTGGCCTTGGGGACTGGCAGTGGTGGGTGCTGGGGTGTGTGCTTGGCTATGTGCTCCGTATGGTAGGGCTTGATTTCCCAGGAAGAGAACGTTAACTTCAGATCAGTGTTAATAAGAATGTGGTCTAGCCCTTTCTCTGCACAGAAATTTCATTTGTTTTTCATCCAGATCACAGCTTAAACCTTAGCAAAGCATCCAAGCACTTTGGTTTTCATATGCTGAGGTTGTATTTTTTGGTGGCCTCTCTGAGATGACAGTGTCCCAGACATGGCAGAGTGGTGGCTCATAGTGACCTGACCTGCACACGGGCTGTAGGAAGCATGTTGCGACTCAGTAACTTGGTTGGCCCATTCTCCCTGGGCAGCTGCATACAACTTGGACACACCCCATGACAACCTTACATCCTGCCACATTCTGTCTGACCTCTGGGAGCACTGGGCAGAAGAGACAGAAGAGGTTTCAGTAAAGAGGTTGGTGTCCGTAGGAGCAGGCCTTTACCCATCTGATGATAGCTACTGGGCAGAGCCCCTGGTAGAAACACAGGAGTCAAAGAAGGACTGGCATTGGCGGGGGGGTGGGGAGGTGGTGGCAGCTGTTAGCCAGCAAAGAGGAGGAAGGGTCACCAGGACAGTGAGGAGGATCTCTGCTAGCCAGAAGACCACCTGACATCCCAGTGAAGACAGTTGTCTCCCCCACCTCTGTGCTGCAAACAGCCCTCCATCTAGCTCTTGGACATTCACAGCACACTGTACTCAACCCTGCTTGGCCCTTGAGAGCTGGGCAGGGTGCAAACCCAGGAGCACCTCCTGGGACAGTTGTGAGCAGTCATGTGGCCCATGTAGCAGAGTAGCCTGTTTAAAACTAAAGAGTGAAGAGTGGTCCAGATGTCAGCATTTTATCAAGTATCTCTCTCTGCAGCGTTTCTAGGAGAATGGTGGCTCATCGTACATCAGCGTAGGCAGTTCAGGAAGGCCCGCCCCTGATTCCTCATCCTCCAGTCCTGCTGTGGTGTGCAGGGTGGGATGCACCTGCCTTCTGCCCTGCTGGTGGATTAGCATGTGCCCAAAAGCTGGCAGTGAACTCGGGAGGGAAGTAGGTCCAGTCAGTTAGCACGTCCTGGGCCACCTGCTCTCTGCAAGGCACTGAGATTGATGGTTGAGTAGAGGAGCACGGGATTCTGGTAGGGAGGGAGGGTTGTGGATCCTGAGATCAGGGACAGAGAGTCATGGAATGGGGGTGCCTGCTCCCAGGAATCTTGAGTGGCATCCTGAGGTCAGGGCTGCTTCTGTGGAGACCGAGGTTCCAGGAATGCATTTTAACGAACCCTCCATGGAATAATGATACCGTGTGAGCTCCGAGCTTCAACGGTTGATGGGAGGCTGCTCACCTGTGGGTGCCCCCTGACCTCGGGCTCATGAGGCTTAGGGTAAGCCTGGGAGATGAGACCTTGAACAAGCCACCTTTTAAGTGAGATTTCAGTGGAGAATTTACAGAGTCGACAGATAACTTGCCCCCATCCAGGGCCACAGTCCAGATGGCTGTGTCTCCTTGCCCGGGCCCCTCGCCCACCGTGCTCCAGCTGGTTGGCCACACAATATTCACTGTGACCCTGTCTTTTTCACAGGCAATTGAAAATATTGACACGTTAACCAATCTGGAGAGTTTGTTTTTGGGGAAAAACAAGATCACTAAACTTCAGAACCTGGATGCACTTACCAACTTGACGGTGCTCAGTATGCAGGTACTGACCCGCCTTCATGCCCCTGCGGCTGAGCCCCGCCTGGGGCATAACTGCCCGGCACCCCGCACACTCGTCTTCTGCCGTGTCCGGAATCAGCGCTCCCTTCACCATCGGGGAGCCACTGAAATGTTAGCTTTCAGAGACTCCACATCCATACACATAAAAGGTCATTCCCTGGGTGGCTTCTAGCTACAGGGTCGTCTCAAGAAGGCTGAGCTTGTGCTAAGGCTTCCTGAAGCATCTGGCTCCATGGTGGAAGCTTCCACACCCACACAGAGAGCAGAGCCTTGTGTTTGCAAGTTGGCAAGCCCCTGAGTACGCCAGGCCCTCGAGGTGAGGTGCCACAGCATGTGCTGGGCATGGCGGGTCTCCCCAAAACCAGTTGTACTTTTTGCAAAGTAGACGTTCTGCAGACTCTTTTCTTAAAAAGGACCATATATTTTGCATTACAATGTGTATTAAAAGAAGTACAAAGTAATTTATTTTAAAATATTCAGTGGATTTGACATTTTTGAATGATTAAATTATGGGGGTAGACCTTTCCAGGCATATCTAAAGAAGTGAGTAGTTCACCTAAAGGCCTCCAACTCTCAGACAACATTTTAGCCAGTGCGACAGACTTGAAATCTGGAGTGCGCTCACTACGTTCACTCCCTTCCGGCACACTCAGAATGCAGTGCCCTAGCATTAGGCCTCTCCAAGAGGAGCGGTCTCCCGCGCTAAGAGCCAATTTGTTCCCTCCCCTCTGCTTTTCTGAGGCTGTTGGCCCTCCGTCTTGCAGAGCAACCGGCTAACCAAGATGGAGGGTCTGCAGAGCCTGGTGAACCTTCGAGAGCTGTACCTGAGCCACAACGGCATCGAGGTCATCGAGGGCCTGGAGAACAATGTAAGACATGTGCTCGTGTGTCCGGGGCGGTGCGGGTGAGTCCTGTTCTGAAGAAGACTCGTTACCTCTAGGGGTCTATGTTCAAGATCATCCCCACTCACGCTGGGACGCGCATGAAGTTCATGTAGTCTCCGCTCTCCCCCGGGTGAGTGGGGAGCCAGTGCTGCACACTGCGGTCCCCAACAGTACCTCGGCCTCTTCCCAGGGCCCCCAGCCTGTGGAGGGCTGGCAGGTGTCGGCAGCTGTCCCTCCCTCCCCATCCTGGCCACTGCACTTCCTGACCCATGGCTTTCCAGACCACAGGGGCCAAGAGATCTCAGCTTTGAACTGACTTCCTGCACGTCCCTCCTCCTCCTCCCTGCTTTTCAGCCACCCTCGCAGGGATGAGGAGGGCCTGTCCACCTCTCAGGGATAGCCCTGCTCTTGCCCCACATAGGACAGCCTTAGATGTGCTGAGCCAGGAGGGCCAGCGGCACTGGCCACTGCCTTTCTCAGCTGCCTGTAGGCAAGCCTGCTTTTCCTCCCTGTGGTAGTCGAAACAAATAAAATACTTTTTCTCTTTCAGTTTTACTGGGTTTTTTTTTTTTTTTCTGTTTTGTTTATTGCCAGCAAAGGTAACCATATGGTTACTTTTGTTATTCTAAACCTAGCATTTCAGTCTTAGTAAAGGCTTCTTTGGCTTCTGTGCTTCAGCCCCTGGGTCTAGTCACCGTTAGCCATGTTTTAGAGGGAAAACCACATTCCGAATTTCATTTTAGCACTACCTAGAATTTCTGAGAAGTTACAGTTGGCCCGTGATAAGCGTAGTCACCTTCCTTCACATTGCAGTCAGACTGAGAGCTTATAGCCCAGCAAATCCACCGGGCACACACTGGGGCCGTGCAGGATGGAGGGTGGAGGCCCAGGTGGGAGAGGCTGGACTCTACAGAGGCTGGGGACAGGGTACTGTCTGCGGCATGGGCAACGGAGCGCAGGTCCACAGCAAATGGGAAAGAAGCAAAAGTGGAGAATTTTACCGGTAGACATGCTACACTGTGGTCTGGGTTCAATGCCAGATCATTAGGCCTCTGAACAAAACAGAAAAAAAGAAAAAAGCAGTTGTGACTTTAAAGGTAATTAGTTATTAGAACATTTATCATTGGGCCAATGTGACAATCTCCCTAGGGCTTCATTCAATTGGAAGTCAAATATTCATTTAAGTTTTTTCTCTTAATTGATCTGGAATTTATTTTTGTTTGGGAAGTAAGGAAGTAATATATGTTTTCCCCAAATGGCAAATCCCCATCCCAGTACCACCTGTGATGCCACCTCAGCATTCAGGGCACCCCACCCCAGCATTCAGGGCACCCCACCCCACGCGGCCCCCTCTCTCTGCACACAGCTGTCCGTGGTGTGTCACTGCACAATGGACACCCTGTCTGCTGAACTT
This sequence comes from Neogale vison, assembly GCF_020171115.1. NCBI lineage: Eukaryota > Metazoa > Chordata > Mammalia > Carnivora > Mustelidae > Neogale > Neogale vison. The sequence continues at coordinate 47,172,289 of NC_058093.1, forward strand.
GCTCACCCCCACCCTGCCCAGTACCTACCCCCCTCCCCTTTTTTGGGGGTGGGGGAAGCAATTCTCTACTGGTTTGCTTTCAGATGAGCTTTCAAAACACTGTCCAGCTCCCCAGAAAAACACAGGACAGTGTCGAGCACATAACCGAGTCCCTCTGCTCAGGGTCCCGGGCCCAGTCCTGCCAGCCACAGCGTCCCCGGGACTGAGCCTTTGTGCAGAGTCCGCACTGCGACCGAAGCCTGCCTGCGTCTCTGCACGTATACCCGGTGACACCAGGCACTGCAGGACGGGCTCAGAAGGCTGGAGGTCGCTGCGGGGGCAATCCCAGCCTGGCACTGCCTGCCACCCACCCTTTTCTGCCGAGACCCCCTAAATCCCTTTTTGCTACAGACCTCATCCCCCAGGCAGGAGCCTCCTGCCACGCTGCACTCAAACCACAGCCCGAGTGCGCATGGTGAGCCCAACACAAGCTACACAAAGGAACTCCTCATCTACGTGCCCATGCCCAGTGGCATGTGACACGGCATGGACCCTGTGGCTGCCTGGAAGGTGACTGGCCAACACTTTTGCTAGGTGACATGGTGGGGGCAAAGGGCGTGCCCTCAATGAGTCAGACACCGGAGCCAGAGCACCTCTGAGTCGGCATGACTGCTGGCTACAGACTGAAGAGTGTGTTCACGGATTTGTTTTTGTTTTATTGAGACAATTGGTAACTTCCCCTTAAAACTTGGGAAGGTTTGGAATCAGAATCCCAGGAACACAGCAGAAAATGTAAGAAGGGATTCACAGTCAGAAATGGGTACACAAGAAGGTTGTCAACCAACTTCTAAATGTTTCCCTTTTGATTTTAAGAAAAAATTGCTGGTTAGTTTGATTAAACCTAGTTTAGCAAGCAATGCAAGCTTTAACAGTCTTCATTTTTACTGTAGTGTTATTCAACTCTGTTAAATCTTGAAGCTGAGCTTTAAAAAAAAATACGCCTGAGGCTTAGGTGATGTGAAAGACAGCACGTGCTGAGCGCTCCTAGGAGAGGGGATCGTGGGGCGCAGGCTGGAAACAGGAGACACAGTGTCTGGCCTGCAGAGAGAGGGTGCTCAGTCACTCCAGACACTGCTCCGGCAGGCCGAGCACTCCTTCCACTCTCTCCTATCAGCTGTAAATTCCAGGTCGGTGCCCTACCCGCTCTCTCTCCACACCTGGGCCTTCCTCCTTGCCCATTCCTCCTGGCGGCCTCTTCCTAGAAGGGCATCCTCTGGGAGAATGGGCTGGGGCCACTAGTGTCCTCTCTCCCACCTTGGCTCTTACCTGGGCAGTTTCCTCCCCCAGTGAGCCCCAGGATCCTCATCTCTAAGTGAAGATAAAAATACTATTCTGAGGAGTACTTTTTTTTATAAAGATTTTATTTATTTATTTATTTATTTATTTATTTGTCAGAGATCACAAGTAGGCAGAGAGGAAGGGAAGCAGGCTCCCTGCTGAGCAGAGAGCCCAATGTGGGACTCGATCCCAGGACCCTGGGATCATGACCTGAGTCGAAGGCAGAGGCTTTAACCTGCTGAGCCACCCAGGTGCCCCTGATTATTATTTTTGTGGTATTGTACATGTCCTCAAGATAGACTAAGTAGATGTGGCTATAAGTGTCACCTCTTCTTCAGAGCCCCCACCCAGATGCCCCCATGTAACAGAGCCCCCTCACCCTGAGCCCTGAGCCCCAGACCTGCCCTGCTTCCAGGAAGGTGTCACTGTGCTCTTGCAGGACCATGCGTCTTGCCAGGATGGGGACCCTGGCATGCAGGGCTCTGGGAGTCTGGGGCTGGGAGCATCAGGTACCAGGAGTGATTGATGTGCGCTCTGCACAGTGGCTCTGAGGGTTCCATGTGGGAGCAAAATGGGTGGCCTGCATCTCCATCCTGTTAAGACACTCCTGTGCCGTGAGGGTGGAGAAGGTGGCTCGACCTGCAGCTCTAAGCTGGGCCCCTGATGTGATGTGCGCAGTGACACAACCATTGTTGAACTGAGATAATCCAGGAAAAATCTTATCTCCTTATTTTAGAACAAACTCACGATGTTGGACATTGCATCAAATAGAATCAAAAAAATTGAAAACGTCAGCCATCTAACAGAGCTGCAGGAGTTCTGGGTAAGTGGATACATGCTGGGGTTGATGTTGCTTCTGCTGAAATGGTACCTTGGAGCGGTGTGCTGTGAGTGAGGGCAGGAGCGTCTGCCCCAGAGCCCCCAGGAGGGTGAGGTGGGTTGGCACTGTCACCAGGTTTGGGGTGGGCTTTGTCTGTGGGTCGGCATCACCTGGGAGCAGAGTCTCCAGCCCCACATTACTCCAGATGGAGAGACCCTGGAATTGCCAAACCCAGCCCAAGAGCTCATGCATTCAATGCGGACATGCCCTACAGAAGGAGAAGGCGGTGGGCTTGTGCAGCCCGTCCTCCTGGGACTTTGCCGAATCTTCTCTGATAATGTTGTTTGGGGAGTCAAATCGCAGAGCGAGTAAGAAGCAGTAGGGAGAGAAACAGGATGTAGGAAGTCTTAACTTCTGGACTCCTCTACACGCATTGCCAAATGATCCCTGAGACGAGGCCCTCTGCGTGAGAGCCCATGGGCGTCTGTACTGCCTGTTCCCAGGCTGGTGTCCCCGCTGGGATCCCTGCGCACATCTGACCCTGTGATGCTATGAGCCAAGTGTTGTCCTGGTTGTACTCAGTCCGACCAGGATTTGTGCTGAGTCTCGGGCACGATCCTTCCTCGTCCAGCCACGCTGCTGACCCTGCTCACAGCCTGTGTGGTTTTCTTTCTTCATCTTAAAAGATCATCTGGGTGTGCCTTGAACATAGGTACCCTGCTGTGAGAATGTCCCAAGCCCCTTGTTAATAACACTGGGTCTTAGGTAGTGTCAGGTTGTGATGCCAGAGCAAATCTGGGGACACCAGACCCAGAATTAGAGGTAGGAAAGAAAAGGGTCACAGGCTGGGGACACCAGCCAGCCACCATGAGCCCAGTGGGTCTAGTGTGCGGCCTACCCCTACAGGAAGGCACAGCTGGGGATAGGCTGCTTGGATCAGAGCAAAGGGATTTGGCTCTGGAGAGGCCAGGGAACCATACCGAGAAACCCAAGGTCAAATGAGGAGCCCTGTGGCAGAGGGCCTGGGTGACAGGGACTCTAGATGATCCTGAAGCCGTGTTTCTAAAACATGTGGTCCCTTCTCCGTGACCTACAAGGGACAAGAGCGTGGGACCTGGGGCACTGAGACCACAGGTAGGGGCCGGCGGGGCACCCCCCCATCAGGGAGGCAGGCAGGCTGGCAGTTGCTCAAAGTTGGATAGTCCCCACCCCTGTGACACCCAGGGCATCTGCTGCTTAAACCCCAGATGGAGACAGTTAAGTGAGGCTGAGCTTACAGCACTTGACCGTGTCTAAATGCTCTCTTCTGGTCTCCTGATCCCAGTAGCCCTGTGAAACAAGCGGGATTGTGCGTTCCAGAGGGGAGCCCGCAGACTGGGAGCTCCCTAGCCCTGCCATGCTCATATCACATGTGGGGGTGCCTAGTTGGTAACCAGTCTCTGAAAGAGATGTGGGAAGCCAGTCCTCATAAATTTTTAACCACCCAAATTCTGTGTTTCTTGATGTTCTATTTGTTCTGCCAATTACCAACAGAAGGATGTTGAAATATCCAGTCATGACTATGGATTTGCTTTCTCCTGTCAGCACCGTCAGCTTTTGCTTCTTGTATTTTGAAGGCTTTTATTAGTTTCACAGACATGTAGGATTATAATGTCTTTTTGAAACATTATCTTTTCATCATATGGAATGTCCCTTTTCCTCACCGCCCTCTGTTCTTGTCCTGAGGTCTGCTCTGTTAATCTGGCCATTCTGTCTTTCTCCTGATTACTGTTTCCATGGGTATCTTTCTTCATCCATTTACTCAACCTGTGTCTTCATAATAAGTAAAATGTATCTCTTATAGACCACACAGGGGTTTTGTTTTTTTTACCCAGTCTGACCCATCTCTGCCTTTCTTTCTTCCTTTTTTTTTTAACTTTTTTTTTTCTTTTTCTTTTTTTTTTTTTTTTAAGATTTTACTTATTTGTCAGAGAAAGCAAGGCAGAGTGGCAGGCCGAGGCAGAGGGAGAAGCAGGCTCCCTGCTGAGCAAGGAGCCCGATGCGGGACTCGATCCCAAGACCCTGGGATCATGACCTGAGCCGAAGGCAGCCGCTTAACCGACTGAGCCACCCAGGCATCCCCCATCTCTGCCTTTCAAGCGAGGTGTTTATCCTACTTATATTTAATATAATTGCATTTACTTGCATCCTGTGCCTTGTGGGTTTAAGTCAGCCATCTTGCTGCTGTTTGTGTTTTCTTTGTTCCTTTTTCTCTCTTTTCCTACCTTCTTTCGGATTGGGAAAAATGATGTTATTTTGGGGATAGTCCATTTTATTTCCACTGTGGGCATATTTGCTTTTATCTATGTGTTTTGGTTTTAGTGACTGTTTTAGGAATCACAAAGTGTGTTTTTAATTTATCACAGTCTGCCTTCAAGTAATATTACATCACATCACAAATAACGGAAGAAGGAACACGCTTCCTTTGCTCTCCAACAGCTAACATTGTGTTATGTTTTACTTTTAATAGGCTATAAACCCCATGATAGGTCACTATATCAGTTATCTTTTAAGGAAATTTTTTTTTTTTTTTTTAAGAGAGAGAGCACCCAGGTGGGTGGGGAAGGGCAGAGGGAGAGAGAAAATCCCAGGCAGGCTCTACACTGAGTGCAGAGCCCAACATGGGGCTCGATCTCATGACCCTGAGATCATGACGGGAGCCAAAATCAAGAGTCATATGCTTAACAGACTGAGCCACCCAGCTGCCCCAAAGGAAATTTAATAACAAGAAAACTGACTTGTTTTACCATTTATGGCATTTTTTAGTGTTTTGTATAGTTCGCACTGTGGAATTTACCTTCCACCTGAAGAATTTTAACATTTTTTATTGGGCAGCATGCTGTAAACTAATTATTTCTGCTTTGATTGATCTGGAAAAGTCTCTTTGCTTTCATTCTTGGAGGGTAGAGTTACAGGTGCATGGCCCTGGTGTGGCAGCTTGGTGGGAGGCTGTCTTACAACGCTGAGAACTTACCCTATTGGGCCCCGGTTCTCGCTGTTTCTGATGGGAAGTGGTTCATTGTTCTTGTCCTTGTTCCCTCATGTGCAATATGTCTTCCTCCCTCTAGCTGCTATTTTATGTTCTTTTTATCACTTTCCTTTCTTGCCACTTGCCTGTCATGTGCTATTGAGCTTTTTGGATCTATGGGTGTATAGTTTTCAAAGTCAAATGCAGAAAACTTTTGAAAATAATTTCCTCAAACAGTTTTTCTGCCTCTCCTTCCCCCAGCTTCTTCCTAAAACCCCCAGTGATGTGTATATTGTCGAGCGCTTGGCAGCTGGGCCTCTGGCTTTTATGTTGTGTGCTCTCATTTGTATGACTTCTTCTCCTGTGTCTGCAATGTCATGATCTTCTCTTCCATGACGTTCATGTGCTGTAACCTCATGTACTCAACTTTTTATTTCAGATGTTATATTTTTCAACTCTGAAGAAAATTTGGTTGTCTTTTTGTAGCTTCTGTTTCTCCTCTTATGTGTGTTTCCCTTAAAGTCTTCCTTTTTCAAATGGCTAATAATTTTTGTATTGGGTGTGGCCATTAGGATGGTAAATTACTGGGGCACCTGGCTGGCTCAGTCAGGAGAGCATGCCACTCTTGGGGTTGCAAGTTCAAGCCCCACGTTAAACGTAGAGATTATGCAAAAATAAAATTCTTTTTTAAAAAAGAGAGACGTTCAGTTATTGACTCTCTGGATTTTTGTTGTTTTCCTTTAAAGCATATTGAACTTTTTATCTAGCAGATAGTTGAGTCACCCCATGGTCCTTTCAAGACTTGTTTTCAGCTTTATTAGTGAGTCTAAGAAGCCTGTCCTCTAAGGCTTCTCTGCTCTGTTTCTAGCCTGCGACCCTTGGGTATCTAGCGATTGCCCGGGCATTTAGTGAGGTTTCTGCCTATGGTTGGTGGGAGCACAAACACATCCTTTCCCTGCGTGAGCTCGGGCCTTGCCCAGCTCGTGGCTTCTGGCTGCTGCTCTGGGGCCGATCCACACTCCCGATATCAGTCCGAGATTCCAGGGGACACCAGGTGCTCTTCTGGAGCTTTTTCCCTGCAGAGCTCACTCCTCTCCAGGAATTCCAGCTACCTCTGCCTCCCCAAACTGCATTCCCTGCCTCCGCTCAGAAGGCCACCAGGCTGTGCTTGGGCCCCTCTATGGTCTGCAGAGGACTCCAGGCAGAAGGCCGGGGAGGAGAGAGCTCACCTCCCTTGTTTTCCTGCTCTCAGGAGTCGCCGTCCTGTCTTGCCTGTTGTCCAACATATGCAAAATGTGGTTTCTTGTTCTTTGTCCTTTTGGCTTATGACAAAAAGGCAAATCCAGCTCTGTTTATTCTATCATTTGAAGTCCTGTTTCCTTCTTTAATTTCATTTTCCTGTCTCACTCACCCACTGCAGTGTGTGAGCTCTGTGAGGCAGAGGAATGTGTTGCTCACTCTTCACTTCAGCGGCCCTTAGAGCAGTGCCTAGCATACAGCTGGCTGGATGAGAGGAAGGAACTTAGGAGGGGAAGTTGGTCAGTTGGGCAGAGACCATCTGTAGGTAACACTGGAAAACATGCTTGTGTAAATATGTGCGCTAAAGGCTTTAATATCCATGTATTGAACACAGTTCATACGGAGGTGCCACTAGAAGAGGAGGATAAAGGGGCACCTGGGTGGCTCTGTCGGTTAAGCATCCAACTCGTGACTTCTGCTCAGGTTATGATCTCACGAGCCGTAAGATGAAGCCCCACATTGGGCTCCATGCTTAGCACAGAGCCTGCTTGGGATTCTCTCCTTGCCTCTCCCTTTCTTGTCCTTCCCCCGTTGTGCTTGCTTGCTTACTCCTGCTCTCTCTAAAATATATGTATATAAAATCCTTTTTTTTAAAAAATGGGGTAGAGCATAAACAAGCAAGTCACGGAGTAAGAAGTAACAGCTGCTTGTAAATACATAAAACATTTTCTATTTCATCAATTTTTAAAATACACAAAGACAGTGAGTTGCGGTGTTTGGGCTGTCAGGTGGGCGGCGGTCTGTGCTGCAGCCAGTGCCCCGGGGATGTGGCAGGACTCTCGGCACCGCACGGGTTCTGTGGGGGCTTCAGAGCCCCAAGACCCCAGCAAAATGAGGAGAAAGTCGAAGATTTATTTACAAAAACACATAATTGTCAGGATTCCTTGTTCTACATTGGCAATAGCTTTGTATTTTCTAATGAAAAAGTCTATATGTTCATTATAAAAAAGAAAAAGATAAGATTACAAAAAAGAAAGACAAATCTGTCTTTTCCTTGCTTTTAGGGTTTAGTGACCAGTTTAGAAGAGATTATAAACCCAGACCTTATAAAAGCAGTTGCCCAGATTTTCTTCTGAAACTTTAGGTTTGTATTATTCAGTTTTTCCACCGCAGGGAATAATAAATTATGGTATATTCCTGTGATGAAATATGCTGCTATGAAGCAAGGCCTTCAAATGACGTTTGCGAAAGAGATTTAACTACAGAAAAATGCTCATGATATAGTGTTGATGAAAAAGGAATGTGCAGAGTATTTTGGGGGAGATCCACGTGTTATTAAACTCTGCCTGTGGACACATGCACAGAGAAAGGACCAGAAGTATGGATGCAGATACGAGAAACCCTTGTCTCTGGATTGTAAATGTGTAGCTGGTTTTCCTGTTTCCCTTTATACTCTTTGGTTCCTCCAAGTCTTCCATAACAAGTGTGTATTTCTTTCATAACTGAAAAGCAAATGTGTAGAAAAGTGTATTCTAAAAGAATGAGAGGTACAATTTAGGCCAGGCCCTTCTCGCTGCAGTTGACGGCCTCCAGAACAGGCAGAAGAAAGAGCAGATCGACAGTGCTCTTCCTCATGTGGGAAGTCTCAACTAGGTGTGATTCTTATTTTTTTTTTTAATACTGTATTTCCTACATCTCGCCAATGAGCATTCTTCTGCCGGGAGGAAAAGGAGAAACAGGTGTATTTCAGGGGCGGCTGCTGAAGTGTGCTTCATACCAGCAGGACTGCAGAGACTGGCAGAGGCCCGGGACCCTCCACACTGCCTCCCCGGCCACTGTGGCCACATGAGCAGACCTGGCCCTAGGTGGCCGCGGCAGGTTGGAAAGAAGGGAATGAGTCAAGGGAAATGCCAGTAGTGAATCAGCAGAAACTGGTGACCTCTGGGGGGAGAGGCAAAGGTCACGGGCAGGGAGGCGTTTGAAGCCGAGCACAAAACAGCAGTGGAGTTGGGAGCTACCTTGATAGCGTTGCCCTCACCAGATCATCACGGCTCCCAGAGGTCAGTGTGGACAGGCCCCAGACACCATGGCGTGCTGCCCTAAATAAGTGATAGTGTGGGCACATAGATGGAGTGTGAAGGCAAACACCAGAAACGTTAACCTGTGTGAATGGTCACCTGTGGGGCCAGAGGGGCCGGTGGAGGGCGAGCAACCCACTGCGACTTCTCTGAGGACATCTGTTTGCGCATTTCGGTTTTTTAGAATGCTTTGCACATTTTTCTGAGTGTTTTTTATTTACAATTCCAAACGACTTGAAACAAATGACTAACAATATTTCAAATTAGTACGACAACCACACAAAGGAAAGAATTATTTAAGTGACGTTGGAACCAGAGCTCTGACTATGGTGTATGTGAAATAACTCCAAGAAGAGCTTGAATGCCACTCACTAGTGCCAATGTTGGTATTGTCGTTTTCAGACTATTTTAAATATGTTCCAGGATAAATAAATGTACTAACGTGAGTCAAATCCTTCGTAACACTTCATATACAAGAAAATAAATACAGATATAAGCAAGTGTAACCTGTCATGTTGAATTTGGATTTGGAGGCAGTTTTAGGCATGGGGGTAGGGCCCTCTGCCTGTCAGCTCGGCATAAACAGCTATAGACACGGCCAGACGTAGGTGGTTGATATCTGCAGGCTGTGGGCTCAGGATGAGCACCATGGTCACACCCTGGGCCTCAGCTGAGGGCACATTCCATGGACAACTGGGCACAGACGCAGCGGCTATTTCCCTGGACAAGGGAGGCAGCCATCAGAGCTGGGGTTCCCAGGGGCCCGTGAGAAACACACAGGCAGGTGCACAGCTGGGAGACTGCTGCACAGGAACCAGACCCCAGTGATCAGCCCGGGGCTTTCTTAGCCGACAGCTCAGCTGCATGTGTGTGCGTGCAGCGGACAGCTGCGTGGACTAGAGGCAGGTTGGAGGTTCCAGATGCCACACAGCACATGGAAGCAACCGTGTTCCAACCTTCCAGAGTGGAGGGACATGCCAAACATGCCAGAAGCTCCGGCGACACTCCACACAGCCCTGCATCAGGGGTGGGTTAGACACTCTGCTGGGGCCTGTGACCAAGCCTTCACGGGACCAAGAGACTCTGCCAGAACACTGATTTTTAAGATTGTACTTATTTTATTTGAAAGTGAGAGCGAGAGAGAGCATGAGAGGGGAGAGGTTAAAGAGAGAAGCAGACTCCCTGCTGAGCACAGAGCCTGATGTGGGACTCGATCCCAGGACTCCAGGATCATGACCTGAGCTGAAGGCAGTTGCTTTACCAGCCAAGCCACCTGTGTGCCCCTGGAACACCACTTTCTAAAGGAGGCCAACAAAACTCAGACTCTATGTCACCTCCACAGTATTCAGTGTGCAAAGAAGCAGGAAAGCATGACTCATAACAGGGAGAAAAAATCTCAGTAGAAGCCACGGGAGGCGATCGACAACAGGACCCCTGCCTATGAGTGTGTGTGGGTCTCACTGACAGACACACCACAGCAAAAGCAGCGGGATTGACCCTCTGTGATAGGTTTTGAAAAGGTGGGCCTCTCTCATGGAGGCTCTCTGTGGCTCTCTCTTCAGTCCCTACCATTACAGGAAGTAACAGAAACCTCTTTTGACACCAGCAGCACACAAGACATGCATCCCCTTTGTTGAAACAGCCTACAGATTCTCAAGCAAATAAGTGATTTTGATGTGCCACTAGTGGTGTCTGAACTGTGTTTTGAGAATTCTCCCACACCTTTTTTTAAGATATTACTGAGTTTGAGGGAAATCAAGTGTATGCTTTCTGTATAAATACCAGCCAAAAAAAAAAACATCATAAAGCAAAGAAATACATCCCGTGAAGTTTGGGACTTGAGCACCATCAGGAATCTACTGGGAAAACATCGAACAGGACACATTCTATAGCATAATTCCAGTAGTGGATTCAGGCAACACTCGTCACTGGAGAGCTGGATGTCTGCCATGTGTCACCCCACGTAGAATTTGCTAACTGCAAAAGGGAAGTGTGCTCCCCAACTTACCCATGGGATCAAATTTACCACCCCTGATAGTGGGACAACCTGATGCTAAGTGTCTCCCAATTTGGTTCATTTGTAAAGCATATTTGCCAAAAATGTCTAATCTACTCTAACTGAGCATTTAGACCTAACTTGAAATTTGTAGGAAATACAGGGACTAGAACAAGAAGCTAGATGACACCGTAAGAAAACAGGTGGATGAATCCAGAAAGAGTGAGATTCTACAAGGCAGTTAACTGGATTTCTTAAACAAGTCAATTTCATTTAACAGAGAAAATTGTGAGTAGAAGGTGGAAAATGTTCTAGATTAAAAGAGTCTAAAAATTTTATCTCCTGGGAGATACTCCGGAAGGGAAGGGTCCCACCCCAACCCTGCTCCTTTACATTCCCATTATGAAGAACTTAGAAACATGAAGGTGATCAGTTTTCCCTCCATGAACATTACTCCCCTTCCTGGGGCTCGGGAGACCCTGGAGTATGTATGGAAACAATGCATGGTTTTGTGTTCCATTTTGGAAAAATACAAGGATAAGACTCTCTAAAAGTCATCTGTATCAAAGAAGTTGTTACAGTGTCCCACCAGTGGCAATAAAACTTTCAGTTCCACACTCACCGAATCTGGAAGAAAACTGTCCTGAGTCCAGGCTGTGGTTCATCCTGAGTGATGAGGTCTGGAGTTTACAAAGACAGCCCCCACGGCAGACAAGGACAGGCTGGCCTTAGTGCTGCTGAGTGAGATCGGAAGCATGTGGTATGGCAGATAGGAGCTGGATAGTGAAACAGAAGAAGACATGGGCGCTCCATGGCCACCTGGCCCAGAGTGGATGCCAGAATCAGCCACCATGATGGCAGGAAGAGGTTTTGATGCAGACAATGCCACAGAAGAACTTATTTCTTCCAAACAACGTCCTGCAGCTTTTGTGAAATGAATCTACTTTCTGCGTGTTTTAAGGCCCAAGTGAAGCTGGTACAGGCACCACTTAGTGATTCTCCCATTCAGTGCTCTTTCTCTTAACTGGCCTCCCCGGCACGGCCATGGCATCTCACTTTGCACTTGACCTTGTGGGCGGCTCAGGTTGTACAAGTGTATAGGCTTAGGCATAGTAGAATAACACTTAAGAATTTGTCCTAAAAGAGTTATATCCGTGTCCCTTTCCAGGGAAGGTGCTCGCTCAGGCTGACAGGAGAGGGCCTTCTCGGTGTCCAAGCCCTCATGACACAGCTTCAGTCCCTCCACCAGGGCCAAGACCCAGGTTCTGGAAATCTAGCTTTCCCAAAGCCGGTGACACATGAGGCCCGCAAGAAGTTCTATGAAAGTAGGGTTGGTCTGGAAGGAGGTGTCATCGCGGGAAGTCGTTAGAGACAGTCGTCTGGCCATGGCTGTGAACTAGTCACAGACCAGCCCTCCAGCCTTGGGCAAGTACAAAGATGGTTTGGCTCTGTCTTCGTGGACAGTGTGCATGTTGCATCCCCGGGACGGTGTGGCAGTTCAGTTGAGCTGAAGAAGCAGAGAGCAAAGTTTATGGCAAGACACAGCCCTGGAGAGGGGGCACCTGTGCAGAGAAGGCGCCCCAGAGGTCCACGTGGGGATCCCCTGTCAGTCCATGGCTGAGGGGCTAAGCCATCTGGGCACAAGGCCATCCCCCTCAAGGCTTACCCAGCTGCACTGCTGGGGGTGTAGGGCAGCTCAGCCCTGCCCAGGTGGAGGGATCTTGCCAACACTCTTGGCATCCATCCAGCTAGACTCCAGAAAGGCCCATCCTGAGCATTAAGGACCACAGGCTCAGATTAGACCTACTTCAAATCCACCCTAATAAAGTCTGAAGCCACACTCCAGAGGAGGTGGAGTTTGGAGGCTTGTCCCCACCAAGTTAGAGGGGCCCCAACAAAGTATGACCCCAAGCCCACACAGCCTCAGGGTGATCATCCAGTTATTAAGTTGCTTGTTAGAACAAAAAATCAACCCTCTTTGAAGAATCCAGTCTCTGTAGCGTATTATCCACAATGTCTAGTATTTGATCCAAAATCACTAGATATGAAAGTAGGAAAATGTGATCTGTGCTTAAGAAAAAGTAGTGGTGAGAAACCAAACCCTCAGTGTTTAGTACAGATTACTCTCTGGGCCTGGAGGTGGGCTGTGTGGGGTCCTATTCTCGTTACCAGCTCCAGACCATTTTTCTCCTCCTCCTTCTTAAAGACCGCCCAGTGCATGGCCCCTGTGGCCTCAGCCCCTCCTTCCCTTGATGTCAGAACCCCACTTGTGCTCCAGCACAGCTCCTGCCACACATAATCCTTGTTTCAGTGTCCACGTGGCAGGGTCCCCAGGGACCTGGCATCATGCTGCCCTTGCCCCCTCACCCTCAGGTGACCCCATCATATCTACTCCCCCAAGTGCCTTCCTGCCTTCAGGTCCGAGCTCAGCTGCTCTTCTCCGGGTCTATTTCCTCTGCCCTTGGCAGCCATCCTGGCTGAAGAGAGACCCCACAATCCAGCCTCCCATCGCAACAGACTAGGTGGTTCTCTGAGGCTACCTCCTCTTCAGTCAGGGGCTCCCCGCCAGCAGTGCCCCGCCCCAGCCACAAATGTGCTGCAACACCTCCCACCCTCTGCCCTTGGCCAGGATCCCCGCCTCCCTCCACTATCTCTGGCCTCCTCACCTGGCTCCATCAGCTATGTCCTCACCACCCTCCCTCAGACACAGTCCAGCCAACGCTCCCCATCCCCTAGGAGTGGCAGGTGCCCCCAGCATGGCCCAGCAGCTCTGCCACCTGGGCGCACCAAGATGAGCTCCCCACAGCAGCCACAGAGCAGATTCAGTGGCCCTTGCACCCCTCACCTGCTACTGACCTCAGCAGACATGTTGTATCAGTTCTTCCTGAAACATGTTCTTTGTGTGGCTTCCAGGATCTCACTCTTGGTTCTGCTGTCACCCTGGTCACTTGTCAGTCTTCTTTGCTGGTTTTCAGTTTGTTTCCTCCCACAAATCTCTAGAGTACCTGGGGTTTAGTCTTGGACTTTTTCTCTCCTCCCTGTCCCCAGTGAGCCTCTCCAGTCTAAACAATACCCCTCGTATGCCCCCAGCACACACACTCGTGTTCCCTGCCCGTGCTCTACCCTGGGCTCCTGAGCCTCGGCCATGACAGCGTGCTCAGCATGGGGCATTGTTGGTTGACCACCTGCCACCCGGACCGAGCAGCACGTCCAGCCTGGAGCCCAGGAGCCCCCCTGTGCTCCCCTCTGCTCAGTTCAATGTCAGTATCCGTGGACTCCAGCCTCCCAGTTCTTCGGGCCAAAATTCTTGGAACCTTCCTTTATTTCTTTTTCTCTTACACATCATACACAAGCCGACCTCTTCCCTCTCCTTCTACCCAGAATCCAGCCTCTCTGCCCTCTGCTGCTAGCTCCATGGCCCCAGCCTCCATCTCCCCCAACCAGCACTATGACCCCAGCTTCCTAATGTGATCCTTTTACAGTCCACAACCCTCCAAGGGCTGCCATCGCACCTCGGGGTGAAAGCCAGAGTCCTACAAAGTCTCCACAGTCTGCCCACCTTCACCACCGCCTCGTGTCATAGGCTGCTGAACCCACACTCACAGAACAGCCTGGTACTAGAGGCTTCTCACGCCATCTGTCCAGATGCTAGGCTGCCATGTGCCAGACCCAAGGCAGCATCACAGAATTCCAGGCTAAGGTGACCTCAGAGCATTGAGATTGGGAAGGTCTTTCAAGGATCCTTTGTCCTGCCTGTCGAGTGCCTGAGCTCCTTTCTGGCGTCCCTGCCCGAGGGGCCTGGGGGTTCCTGGAATGGCTCCACTTCCTTCTCATTGCACGTGTGGGCAGCTCTTGTCATCACCACTTCTCTGTAAGTGGAGCTGAAATGGACCACTCTGCAGCCTCTGCCACCCCAGGTTCACAGAGGACAGGTCTGCTCCCTGTCAGTTGGGAGGAGCGCTCTTGCTTTCTGCCTCTGTGCATGGGGGACCCTGGGGCAACCATCCCTCCATGTGTGAGTTCTAGAACAGGCACAATTGAACCTGGGGGCTGAGGCCAGCAGGGCACGAAGCTGGTGTCACACCCCCTTGGTCATGATGCAGACACTCCCAGAAGCTCTCAGTTTGCCCTTATTTAAAGTTCCTGTCACCCAAAACCCTCGTGAGCAGTGACAGGCTGGAGCCAACTTCCCTGGGTCGTCTGAGCCCGCCATGCGCCGCCTTCCAGCTCTGTCGTCAGGGGCCAGGGGTTGCTGGCATGAAATCAGCCCTGCGGGGTCTCTGCTCCCCCGAGATCAGCAGATAGTACAGGTCAGGGCTTCAATTCCTCTGGGAGCCAGTCACTGGCTGTGTGCCTCTCCAGCCCTTGCCTCCCACTTTAGCCAGGTGCTAACTGCCTCTTGCCTTCAGGGACACTTCTGCCATCTTGTTGTCACTTGTCCCTCTGCTGTATTCTTGGAGAACTGGTAGAAACCAGGGTGGCTCGCCTCTTGGAGCCCCCTGCCCTGCCGCCCGAGGAGGAGCCACGACGATCCATGGACAGGTGTGGACTGAGTGCCAGAGGCCCATGCTCTGACGGGCATCTGAACCCAGGGGCCTGCCATGCCCTCGTCTTATGGTGGTTTGAGAGTCAGAGAATTCTTCCTGGCTCTTGGCGGTCAGGAGGGTGGACCGTAACGTGCTTTGAGCCCTCATCCAGCTTTGCATCCTGGGGACATAGCATGGGCAGTGGGAGGCCGGGGGCGGGGCATTTCCCTCTCAGATGCCTGCAGTGGGGATCCCAGTGGGGCAGTCCAGTGGCAACTGATGGGACGGATGGGCCATTTGGCTGCCGTGGCCGCTGCCATGCTGGCTGGGTTATGGTCAGAGGATGGAGTCAGGCCTTGGGAACAACCCCAAGTTGGTTTGTAGGAAGTAGAGTCCAACCTGTTTGAATGCTTTGCCTAGAGATGGGGCGGGCTTGGGAGCAGTGTTGCTCTGTCTTTTCTCTGCCGATCTTACCTTGGTTCGGTCTGTCTGGTGACACAGCCCCAGCTCCAGGTGGGAGAGAGAGCATTCCCCATGGGGAAATGGGGAGGCCAGGGGTGAAGAGGTGACAGAGGGCTCCCTCTGGGCCAGGGAAGATGCCATGCTGGCTTCTGGGTAGGGAGGGCCAGGTCCTGTCGCTGGACTCCTGCTCAGACATGGGGGCGGGAGGCTGGGGCTGTTCCATCTGTGAGACTTCCCTAATGTGTGTGCGTGCCCCCAGATGAACGACAATCTGCTGGAGAGCTGGAGCGACCTGGATGAGCTCAAAGCGGCCAGGAACCTGGAGACGGTATACCTGGAGCGGAACCCCCTGCAGAAGGACCCGCAGTACCGGCGCAAGATCATGCTGGCCCTGCCTTCTGTGCGGCAGATCGATGCCACCTTCGTCAGGTTCTGAGTCCTCCTGGCTCCTGCCGGGTCCCTCTCATCACAAGAACTGCCCAGCCATGGTTTTTATCCGCCCGTTGCTCCTCAAGCCGGCACTCTATCAGCAGTCACAAACCCAATGGCAATAAAAAGGCACTGAGTGATAACCGCCGTGTGTGACGCCGCCCTGCTTCGGGACGCCCGTGGCCAGCACGCCGCCACCTGGTGTTGGTGTACCATGGCACTCCCGCCACCTCTATTTCCTCTTCCTGAGAAGGGCAGGCCATTGGGTGTGAGGGTGCTGCCCGGGGTGGGGGCCCTCAGGGGCTGGCCTGGCAGTCCAGAGCTGTTTGGTCTTACCAGGTGATGCCAGGGTTTTCTAATCATACATATTTCAGAACAAAACCATGGGCACAGGATCACAGGGTCCCGTGTGCTGCAATCCGCTGGGCCCCTTGACATCCATTGCCACGCGCCAGGCCCCTTGCGGACCGCAGGCTCTCCAAGGCTTCCCAGTCCTACCCTTTCCTTGTGCCGGCTTGTTTCTCAGAAGACTCACCTCGGTCTGAATTCAATGCCGCAGGACCTCAGCCTGTCTTGGGGTCTACAGTTTCTCTTCTGCAGAAGGAGGACTGAATCAAGGGGTCACCATGGGTCCCTTCTGGAGCGGGGCCTTCCAGTACAGGCTGCCCACCACCACGTGTGGCTGCTTCCATTCAAATTTAAATGTGTTCAAACAAAATGAAATCTAGCACTTGCCTTGCCTCCTTTGCCTCCTCTGGTGCAGTCTCCACCTCGCTAGGGAAAGCCCTGCCCCCTCCATCCTCATGAACAGCCCAAGCAGGTCAGAGGGCCCCAGGTGGCCAGGTGATCACTGCCAGGAGTTGTAGATGCTGCAACAGTTGGCTTGCAGTTCAAGCTCACGTCCAGTTCCCAAGTCTTATCTCCGCCAGAACAAACCGCGTGGCCTGAAGCCAGGAGCACCTGCCTCAGGGAAGCAGACCTCTGGCCCCGGGGTGGGAGGGCACCCTCCCGGAAGGGGCCTTGGGATGATGGCCTTGAGGTCGCAGAAGAAAATTGAGACCCAAGGATTCAGGATTGGCACAACTTTGCTGAAAGCGTTATTCCCAGAAGCCCTGCACCCTAGCGCAAGGCCGAGACCTTCCAGAGCCATGGAGGCACACTCAGCAGGAGCAGGGCCCACAGAGCCCTCTGCGGAGCTGGGATGGCGTTCTGGCCCTGGCACGGGAGGGACGTCAGCCATGAAGTCATTGATTTTTAATTTGGGAGGCAGAGTGTGGCCGGTGGCAGCAGGGACTGTGCCCGCACGTGTCTGCCATGGCACAAGCAAGGAAAGGGGGTGATCACCAGATGCTGACAGTTGCTGCTAATGGAACAGGGGTTTCCCCGAAGGTAGGAAAAGAAACCCAAAGAGCCTCGAGCAAACAGGCCAGCAGGAAAAAGACCTCAGTGGGCCCATCCTCGTGGGGATGAGACGGGGACGCTTGCCCAGAGCATCTGTGCGTTCATAGACACAGGAGACTTTGGGGATGGAGGGGGTGGGGCAGGGTGTCCTGAACCCAGCACTGTCCCAGTCGTGTGCCATCTGCATATACTGAACCTTGAACACCCTTGGTCAAGAGCCAAGAGGGGAAGTTACCTGCCAGCTCCCGAAGGCTGCAGACCGGGTTAGGGGGGTGCAGGGCGCTGGGCACCAGGCGGGGCAGTGGGCAGGACATCCCCTGCAGAGCCAAGTCCAGAGGGCCACAAACCCCAGTGTGAACGGGAACCTCAGAGGAGGGGCTGTGGGCTTCCCAAAGCAGGACCCTGAGACCTGCTCTTGATGGGTTCGTTTACATGGCAGTGGGATTCCCATCGCACAGGGAAGGCCTTGAGTAGAGCAGACAGCAAACAAAGATGCTCACGTGGGTACACCAGCAAAGGCCTCATCCAAGAACCCTGGTGGAAACAAGCCCAAGGCAAGAGGAGCCGCGTCAGGGAGGCCAGAGTGCTGAGCCGCCCCCCGCCACCCCCTATGCCCTCTCCGAGAAACACGCACTGTGATAGGCCCTCCCTGTGCGCCTACCCCAAATTAGCTGGGTAGAAACCTCCCCACGCGAGGTGTCCAGGAGGGTGCCGCAGGCAGGCGCTGCGCTCTGGGAGGGACCCTGGGAGCACCTATTGAGCCTCAAATAGTTTAGCCCTGGGCTCCCCAGGACATGCTCCTCGGCAGGAAGCAGCCACGGTGCCCACTGGGAACCCTGAGGAGGCCACAGCCGCAGAGACCACGCGTCCATGGGAGAGGGCTGTGAGGGCTCCACAGGGGTACACACAGACAGGAGGGCTCGAGGGACCACCAAGAACAGCCAGGAGGGAACAGCCCTCTTCCTGAGGCCTGAAACAACCCCAAGAAAAAGACCCTGGGCCGGGGGGGAGGCGGGGGGAGGAGGGGCAGAGGAGGCGGAATGAAGAATGAAGTGTGGGACAGCCTGGCTGCAAGGGGGCTCCACATCCTGTGAGGCACTTGGGATACATCAAGGAACAAAACAAGCCCCCCCCTTTTTTTAAAGATTTTTTTTAAAATCTCTGTCCTGGGACAGCCACACAATTATTTAGTTAGAAGGTAACTTGCCCTTCAGAAGAGAGCGAAGCCTGTGGGCAAGCTCAGGGGCAGCAGGGGATGGGGTGACCCTGATGAGGGGCAGACCCCAGTCATCTGGGGAAGGAGGCTGAAGGGGGCTTCAGAGAGGAGGAGGTTGAGCAGAGGGCAGGAAGAGGGAAACCTCAGAGCACCCCAGGCAGGGGGACCCACAAAGGAGGCCCGGGAACCCCAACTGGTGGGCATGGGGCACTTGGCAGGAAGATCCCGTGTTGGGAGCTAGCTGTGGTGGGGCTGAGCGGCTGCAGGGGAGGAGGCTTTCCTAGCAGGGAACATACCCTGAGGAGGGGCGGGGAGTGGGGGGAGGGATCGGAACACAGACACCTATTGAGACAAGAGGCCAGCAGCAAGGATGGCAGCAGGCGGGCTGGGGATGGGCCAGGTAGCCACCTGGAGGAGGGTGCTTGCTCTGTCTGAGGGGATATTTGAGAGAGAGGTGGAATCAGGAAAGGATCTTGGGGGGCAGGGTGGGGCCTGAGGGCAGGGGTTGAGTGAGGGGGATGGCATGAAGGGCACCCATCAGACTGGGTACAGGGCGGGTGAGTGTCCAGGGAGCAGCAGTGCCCCCCACGGACGGTCTCTACCAGCACCGTGCAGCCCACCATGGCTGTTTGAACCAGCCACGTGCCCATCCCTGAGGAGAAGGCATGCTAGTACTTCTCCCATCCGTGGGATCTTGTCCCTTTCCAGGCTACCTTGTGGCCGGAGCGGGCGGAGGCCCATGCTCAGCCCACAGCACCTGCTGTCCTGAGAGCAAGGGTCAATGCCACTGACACGGGGCCTGGAACCTGAACCTGGTGGCCATGCACGTGAGGAAGAGCGGTTCGGTCACCACAGCTGGAGGCTTTTCTACACTTCTGCCAATGTATTCCTAAGTAATTCCATATTCCACAAATGGATATAGGAAGTTACTGTCAAAAAAGGCTGGTGTTGGGGCACCTGGCTGGCTCAGTGGGTTAAAGCCTCTGACTTCAGCTCAGGTCATGATCTCAGGGTCCTGGGATCGAGCCCCGAATTGGGCTCTCTGCTCAGCGGGGAGCCTGCTTCCTCCTCTCTCTCTGCCTGCCTCTTTGCCTGCTTGTGATCTCTGTCAAATAAATAAATAAAATCTTAAAAAAAAAAAAATGTTGATGTAGCAGATCCAGGGCCTGGGCTCTTCCCCAAACCTGGGACCCAACAACACACCTGTGCCCATTGTCACTTGCTGGCTTTTTTTTTTTTCCTTATTTTTAAAAACAGCAAGAGTAATGCAACTTGGAAAAAATGTCAAGACATGAAACATTATATAAAATAGGCATTTCAACACCACCCCGGGATGAGTGTTGTTTCCAGCGTCCTGCGTGCACCTGGCCCCCCACAGCTCCAGCTTTGGTGAGCGGTGACCCCCAGCGGCCAACCTGCCGCTCTTCTCTGGCTAACATCCCTGGGGCCACCACGAGCAGAGTGCTGGGAACCCCTGAAATCTGACCTCTTCCCAGGCCCCTGGAAGTGTGGCCAGAGCAGAACGTCAAGTTGTCTTTGGCTAGAAAAACTCTGGGCCACACCTTCCCGTCCAGAGGCCCTGTGGGGCCAGGCTGAGGCCCCGCAGTGGATACCCCTCCTCCCTCTCCTGCTTCACCCCAGTTCCCGGCTCTGGGGCATCCCCAGGGCAGCTGGTACACAGGAACCCAGCTCAGGGATCCCAGACAGTGAGCCCAGTGTGGATCCTCCAGCTCAGGGATGCCCACTGTGGCTGGGCCGCAACCCAGGACACATGGCGCAGGGTCTCCTGGAAGGGGGGTGGGGGTCAGAGATGTAGCCAGGACGATGGTGGGACTCTGGGTTTTGCACAAGAGAGCCACAAGAGAGCAGTGCTGTGGGGAGGACGGAGTGGGCTCCTGGGAGACAGGCCCAGACCCAAGAAGGACCTGGTGGCTGGGACCCCTCCCTGCAGTGAGCAGGGCGGCACCCCCTTTCACATATGGACCCTGAGGTCACACCCAGGAAATGGCAGAACTGGTTGTGCAAGCCAGGCCCTCAGAGTCTCTGGACAGCGGCCCACCAGGTGGAGATGGCGGCCAACCCCTCCGTGGCCACCCCAGCTGGACACCACCACTCCCTGTCCCTCCACAGCAGCAGGCGACAGTGACATTCCTAAGTAAATCAGGGGAGAAAGAAGAGCTGCGTCCTTTGGGGGAGGATGGTGGCATTTGCATGTGAGACGGAGAGGCTCTAGGAAAATGGGCTGCCTCTGTTTGCAGACCCATAGCCCCACACCCCCTTCTCAAACAAAGGCAGATCCTGTTCCAGGAGCTGGGAGACCTTGCCCCCTGCCAGGCAGCTACGCCAGGCCCCTCTCCTGCCCATTTGCCAGGCAAGGTGAGGATACCTGAGTGGACAGCCCCACCTGGGCAGGACCACAAGGACGAGGTCCCTCCCAGTTCTCTGTCTATGGGTCTGGCCCAGACTCCACTGCCCAGACCAGGCTGGTGCTGGAAGGTTGTCCATGACCTCAGAGGCCTCTTCCAGAAGCTGCCGTGCCAGGTGGGAACCCATTCCATGATGCAAGGGCCACAGGGAGGGAGGTGGGGAAATGGACTCTGGGGAGGCTGCATGAGCACCCCCAGCCATCAGGGTTCTCAGTGCCCTGAAGCTCTATCTAAGGTTCACCCTGCTGTCAGAGGCCTGCCTGGCCCTGGGGGTGGATGAGAAAGGTCAGGCACTCAGTGGGGTTTTGGGCAAGGCACCTCCAATGCTAGGGAACTACAATTTTCCCACCTGCCCGGTGGGCCAACATGGAGCAGGTCACTTCTATGGCCTTTGTGGCTGGGGCCTCCTCTGTCCCCATCCTCTTTGCACAGACAACCCAGAAGGGACACATGGTGAGGGGTGGTCAGCAGCACCAAAGGCAGCTAGCTGACTTCAAATTCTCCAGACTTTCTCCGGGACTGCCCCGTGACACACACTGGCCCCATACCAGGGACCGTATCATAAGGCCAACCCCTGGCTCCAGGCCGTCTGGAACCTGGAAGACAGTCAGGAGCTGCAGGCTCACATCTCTGCCTCTCCAACCCTCTGCCCTCAATGAGCTGTCCCCTCCAACCTCCTGTAGCTCCAGCCTCACACCCTCCCAGCCTCTGTGGCTGGTGAGAGCCCTCATCGCTTGTGCTGGGACAGATAGCCAGCCCCCACTCAAACACCCCCCTTCTGGGACACAGGGCTCCTCTCGCTCTTTGCCCCACTTTGCCAACCTGTCCACAGGAACAGTAGCATCTGACCTCCCCACAGGGGAACCCAGAGGTTGGGTCGGGGGGACACAGGGTCAGTGTGGCCAGGCCAGCCTCCCCGGCAGGTCCAGGAAGAGCCCAGGCCTTGTCTCAATGGAATGGTGTCCTCTGCTCCTCCTGCAGGGGGGCAGAAAGAAGAGGGGGTCTCTGAGCCCACCCCTCTGGGCCCCCTCAGACCCCACCACCCCAGGCAGGGCTGATAGGGAGGTAGGCCCACACACTGGACAGGTGTACAGACACACAGATGCAGGGCCAAGCCTTCCAGACACTCCCTCCTTCTCCTTGGTCTGCTCCTAGACCTGGAAACCCATGTGGGAGACCATCCTGTGCTTCCAGGTGGGACAGCTCAGCCTTGAACCTACCCCGGGCCACTGCTCTGGCCTGTGCCCTCCCCGATGACGTGGGTTCACGTGGGCTGCATGGTAGTCAGTGGACCATGTCTCACGGGCCCCCCTGGGGTTGTGGGTGCAGGATCAGAATGCCACGGAGGCTGGCCCAGGAAGAGGACAGCACCATCCTGATCGACATGGTCCCCATTGCCAAGAACGAGGATTCATACGGGAGCACAGCCAGCACCTCACAGGTAAAGCTCGGGAGGCAGCCTCTCGCCTCCCCTCCTGGAGACCCAGGCTCACTGTTCAGGAGGGTTTCTCTCTGCCTGGGCCTGAGCCCTCACCTCTTATGAGACTCAGGGGCCCGGAAGACAATGACCCCACCTGGGATCCCAGCTGGTGGGCATGGACCCAGTGCCCATGGCCACGGTGTCTTCCCACAGCCCTCACCTGATGCCGGCCCTCTTGTGCCCGGGAGCTGCCCTGGTGACCGGAAGGGGGAGGCTCCCAGATCAGCACTCAGCTCCCCGGCTCTGAGGGACATGCAGACAACCTCAAGGACAGGCTAGGCAAGAGGCCAGGCACAGGCTGGGCCAGGTCAGGTCCCACCCACAGGACGGAAAGCTAGAGAGGGATGCGTATCATGTCCTGAAGCTTAAACACAAAACATTCCTTGAGATGCCATATTCTGATGTGTGCAAAGTGTGGAAGTGGCCCGGGAGGGGACAAACTCCCGACACCCCCTGCCCCAGAGGAGGGATGAGGACGTCAGTTATATCCACGGTGTTTGGTTACTTGCCTGGGGGTCATCTGGACCTTTTAGAAACCCTCTGGGCACCATGACCACCTTGGGCCTGGGCGCAGAGCCACCTGGCGGACTGCCTGGCTCTCCCGCAGCTGCTGGAGGCCTTCAGTCATGGGTACCTGGGTCCTGCCCATGCTACCTACAAGCCTGACCCTTGTGCACAGCCCAACCGGGTGCTTCAAGGCCCATGCGACCTTCAGGAGGCCGGAGGGGGCATGAGGCTGACCTCAGCCCTGGACATGCCTGTGTCTGGGAGCTGCTCTGCCCACACCCAGTGGCTGTATTCTCTGCTCATGCCTCTGTCCCTGTGGGGAGGCGGGGGGGCAGCACCCGTGGGGGAGCACCCGTGGGAGGGGAAGGAGGTGGAGGAGTCGTCAGGATCAGAATGCCGCCATGCCGCTTCCTTTACTTCCAGCTGAATGGACACCAAGAGGCCGCCGGCAGGGTGGGGAGCCCTTCCAAGCCTCGAGTAGGTGAGCCTCTCCCAGTGTCTGACAGCTGTCCCCATGTTAGTCCTGGGGGTGGAGACACAGATGGGATGCCCACAGGTGGCAGCCAGTCACCATTCCTGGTATCCAGGCAGCCCCTCCCCCACCCTGCACTTTCTCCTGCGCCAGCCCCGGTGTCAAGTGCTGTGCCCAGGGTGCCCAGGGGAGGGCTTGGGGGTGAGCAAAGCACGCCCAGGAGCTGGAACTGGCAGGACGGGGGTCCCTCCTGAGGGACCGGGGCCGCCCCCCGAAGGCAAGTCCACCCCTGTCTCCTGCCTGGGCTCCCCGCTGCCACCTGCTGCCATGCCCACAGCCCCAGAGAGCACACACCCTCACCTAATGGCCCGCAGGACAGCAACTATTACAAATAATAAAACAAAACAGAAACTAACAAGCATCAGCGAGTCTGTGAGGAAACTGGGACGGTCGGGTGTTGCTGGCGGGAAGGACCCTGTGTGGCCACTTCCAGGAGCAGGGCAGCCGATCCTGGAAATGAGGCCTAGAGGCACCTGGTGAGCCGGCGACCCCATGTAGGCGTCTCCCCGAAAGATCTGGCCATGGATATCTTGGCGGCCCCCATTCCATGGCTCGTGTGACTAACACAGCAGCAGGGGACATTCATGCCCCAGATTTCATGGGGCCCTTGTCTTGGAGGGGACTGTGGGACGGCAGAGCCGTAGGGTAACTTCTGATCCCTCAGTCCCTCATGGATGATAACACCTGCATCCTTTCACAGGCTTATTGGCCCCTTGTCTGTCTCTGTAGAAAAACGGCTATTCAAAATCTTTGCCCGTGTTTAAATTGGGCTATTTTAACTTTCTAGTGTTGAGTTGAAAAAAATTTTTATGTATATTGGATACAGGTTCCTTATTAGATATATGATTTGCTAATATTTTCTCCCATTCCATGGGTTACTTTTCACTTTCTTGGTGATTCTTTTGAAGCACATAGCTTTTTAATTTTGCAGAAGTCCCTCAGTCTTCTCTCTTCTTGCTAAGCTCTAGCTAACACCCCCTCGCCTAAACCAGGTCATGAAGACATACAACTGTTTCCCTCCAAGAGCTTTAGCATTTTGGTTCTTATACTTAGGTCTGTGGTCTTTATCTTAGGATCTTAACTCCACTTTGAGTTAATTTTTGTGTATGGCGTGAGGTAGGGGTCCAAATTCATTCTTTCCAATCTGAATATTCACTTGTCCCCACACCATTTGCTGAAAAAGCTATTTTTTCCCTATTGAATTGTAGTGCCCCCTTTTAAAAGAAAATGGATTAGCCATAAATATACAGGTTTATTTTCAGACCCTCAAATACATTTCATTGGTCTGTATGCCTGTCCTTCTATCAGTACCTCACTGTCTTGGTTATTCTAGCTTCATAGTAAGTTTTGAAGTCCAAAAGTGTGAGTCTTACAATTCTATTCTTTTTCAACATTGTTTTGTTCATTCTGGGTCTCCTGTATCTCCAAATGAATTTTAGACTTGTCATTATCTGAAAAACGTCATGCACATGGTGTGTCTTTGCATATATTTAGCTTCTCAGTTTATTTTAACCATGTTTGGTGGTTTTTGAAGTATAAGTCTTACATAGTTCTTGTTGAGTTTATTTATAAATACTTTATTTGGGATGCTGTGACAAATATAAGTGGTTTTCCTCCTTTCATTTTGAGCTTATTGCTAATGTACAGAAACCCAACTGATTTCCATATGTTGATCTTGTGTCCTGCAACTTTGCAAAATCTGCTATTAGTTGTAATAATTTCATAGTGAATTCCTTTAGATTTTTCTTTTTTTTAAGATTTTATTTATTTATTTGACAGAAAGAGAGATCACAAGGAGGCAGAGAGGCAGGCAGAGAGAGAGAGGAAGGGAAGCAGGTTCCCTGCTGAGTAGAGAGCCTGATGCAGGAGTTGATCCCAGGACCCTGAGATCAGGACCTGAGCCAAAGGCAGAGGCTTAACCTACTGAAGTACCCAGGTGCCCCTGGGTTTTTCTATCTACAAGGTCTTGTTATCTGTAAATAGTAATAGTTTTTCTCTGATATTTACCTATTTATTTACCCCTTGTGCTGTGCTGACTCCTTCTTGCACATCTGCCAGAAAAGCAGGGGCTTCCCACATTTTTCCCGCCATTACAGTTCTCTATGGCAGGGAGGGAATTCTGAGGGTGACTTGCACTAAAAGTCCTTGAAGCCCCTGTTGGGTGTGGGGACTAACCCGTAGAGCCTGGAGCAGGCTCCAGCCCCTCGGCGACCCCTCCCATCAGCAAGTTCTGTCCTCGAGCCCTCCCAGCCCTGACCAGGATCAGAGCGAGGGCTGGGAAGGAGACATAGAGCAGCAGGTCAAGGGTCCTCGAGCTTGGCTCCTACTCCCCACGCCTCCCAGAAGCTGAGCATCCCAGCTGGGATGCCAGCCCTGACTTCTGTCCCTGCTGGTTCCTAGCAGACTTTGTCCTTGTTTGGGAGGAAGACCTGAAGCTGGGTGAGCAGCAGGACAGCACCACCAGGGACAAGATAGAAACACACGCAGCCTGGAGGGAGACCTTTCTGGAGAATCTCCGTGCAGCTGGGCTGTATGTGGACCAGGTACTGGGGTCAGTGGTGGGCTCTGCATCTGTTGGATGACCTAGGACCGTCCCAACAAGGCCCGAGGGCATAGAGTCCAGAGCCCCGGAACAAACCCCGCACCAAAGTCCTGCTGGGTGCCCCAACCTTGGCGAGCTCCCCGTGCCTGTGGACTACTGACCATAGGCCCTCGCATGCCCAGTTTGTGCCTGGAGCCAGAGCTTTTCAGACCCTCCTGAATACTTGGGAGCCGCCCTCCCCATTTTTCTGTGTAAGTGTGTCTAGGTGGAACCATCGTGTTGAGGACTAGCTGCGCTTACAGAACGCATCCGCTAAAGCAGCCCCTTGCCCCAACTGTATCCTCTGTGACAGCAGCCCCGCTGAGCACATGTTCAGTGACAGAAGGCGTGCGGCTGCCTAGGGGGTCTGGGCCGGTAGAGTACACAGCCCTGAAGCCTCGCCAGCCTCGCTGCCTGCCCCACACACCTCACATCTCCTGGTCCCTGAGGCCTCGCCCCTCGGGTCCTCCACCCACCCTTCCCACTGCCCTCCGCCCGGGGTCATCCCTCTAAGATGTGCCCCTGTACATGGTGTGGCCACTGTGGGGCCAGCGTCCTTGCTCAGAGAACTCCCGGGGGATGAACCCCTCTTGACGACGGCATCCTTGCGGGAATTGACATATGCTGTGCTCACCTCCCCCCGCAGCCTCCACCAACACCCCTCCACAGGGCCACAGCCACCGGTAGACATATAACCAGGGGACTGGGGGTCAAGAGCAGACACCCCCTCCCCTTCAAGTTTGGATTACTTGACAGTCCTGTGGGTGGGGATGAAAAGATGCCCCCCTTGATCATGGAAAAAGCTTTTGGGACCTGTGGCTCCTCAGCATGGCCCCATGAGTTTGCAGAACCGTCACTGGGAAGGGCGGGCTTCCCTTTAGTGGGGGTTGCAGGAGAACAGACCAGGCAACAGCAGGGGGCAGTCTAGAGGACAGGTGTCAGCACATGGCTCCTCCCGCTGGGGTTGCCCACCCTGCCCCGCATGTCTGCTCCAGGGGCCCTGGGTGGGGCCTGGGCATGCGCATTTAGGGAAGAGAGGGGTTTTGGAAACCAGCCTGTGTGGGGCAGAGGCGCCCCAAGTCCCGGTCTCATGACTCCAGGAGCACCTGCCACACGTCTGCACACACACGTGAAGAGTCATGCTCGCCCACTGACACACGTGTGCACGCTGCTCCATGTCCACGCATAACACAGACGCCCAGTGGCTTGTCGTAGGCCAAGCCCGTTATTCACTAACTGCAAACTGAATGCTGACTTGACAGCCCCCTTAGGTCAGGAGAGTGGAGGGGGGTGGTTCCTGAGCAAACCACCTGTGGGGGCCCACTGGTCCCAGAGGCCATGGCTGGCGGAAGCCCCCACATCCCCTTCCCTGTCCCCCATGGCCGATGCACTGACTTCCCGACGGCTGGGCTCACGGCCAGCTAAGCGTCTGGAGGTGCTCACACAAGCAAGCTGCGCTTTATCCAACGGCTTTACGGCTGGGGCTGGGGAGCCGTTGCCACAGCTGCAGAGACCTCCGTCTTCCCCAGGAGTGTGAGTGGACACACACACGTGCACCCCCTCAGGCTCTCAGGGAACCCCTATCCCCGCAGCGCACCATGCAGGACGGGCCAGGCACTGTGCATTACATCCTCCTCAGCGCCCCCTGGGCTGTGCTCTGCTACTACGCAGAGGACCTGCGCCTCAAGCTGCCCCTGCAGGTAGGGGGGGTTCCCGCACAGTGCCAACAACCCCGCAGGCTCCCTACTCAGGGTCCTTGAGAGTCCCTTCCAGCCCCCATCCCTGCACCCCAAAAAGGCTTACTGGGCAGCCGAGTGGGCTCAGGGAGCTGGGGGCGTGTGCCTCCTCCAGACCCAGACCACCCCTTCCCCTCCCCCATGGAGGGCTAGCCCCAGCCTAGGAGACACAGGGCAGAGGTGGGAGCACCTGCCAGGTGACCCGAGGATGACCTACCTGGGGGCCTCAGTGCTGCCCACCCTGCCAGCCCTCTCTGACCCTGGTGATATGGGCATTGACAGGCAGGGCTGCCCTCCTGTCTCTTCCCGCCCCAAGGGGCTCTGGGCCTCCAACAGCCCAGCAAGGCAGCCCTGGAGCCTGAGGCCTGGAGAGGGGCAGGGGCTGCCTGGTCTCTCCCCGCAGGGCCCACAGCACAGCAGGGGGATGGTGGGGGAGGGCAGATGGCACTCAGCACCCCCCTACACCCCTACTCCACGGCACAGTGCCGGTCTCCCCGTCGCGTCTGTTCGGGAGTAGGAGCCAAACACCCCTGCCTTCCAGGAGCTGCCCAACCAGGCCTCCAACTGGTCAGCAGGCCTGCTGGCGTGGCTGGGCATCCCCAACATCCTGCAGGAGGACGTGCCTGGTGTGCCCCCCGAGTACTACTCCTGCCAGTTCAAAGTGAGCAAGCTGTCAAGGTGAGGCTGGGGCTTCTCCCATGGCAAGACCCCGCTGCACGGCAAATGCGAGGCTGTGGGACTGAGCTCAGACAAGGTGCCCCCTCCACGGTCTCACTCCCTCCCTGGGGCTTTCAACCGGGGACATGCCTCTCAGCGGGCAAGCACCAACTACCTTGGTCAGGGCAGGACAGGGCTGCTGCGGGACAAACATCCCCCAGAGTTGGCCGGGCACACATGTGTGTCTCCTGCTCAGCTACAGGTTCCCGGTAGGGGGCAGGGTCTTCAGGCCCAGGCACCTCACTTCGGAGGCAAAAACTGAACGGGGCCTGTCCACGTGCACGGTACAGCCCCAGCTGCCCACACAGACACAGCCTGCCTGTGGCAAGGCCAGCATCAGGGGCGAGTGGGGACCCATGTCAGTGACCAGCTCTAAGGACTCCCAGGGAGTCTCACTGCCCAAGTTGAGAACACCTCCTTCCAGGCCTGGGGGAAACCAGCCTGCCTCCACCCATGGTACTTCCCAAGATCCTGGGGTCAATCGTCCGTCCACACAGTACCACCACCAGACACAACCCACGAGCCCGTTGGTCCCGCGCTCAGGGCCTCGGGGACACATGGAAGCCTCCCCCACCGACTTGCCCGCTGTGTGTGGGGTTTCTGTGCTGTCTGAAGAACCTTCTGTGACCTCTGCCTCCGGAAAAGGAAAGGGGCCAGCTGGAGTCAATGCTGCTGGCAGGACGGTGGCTGTTCTCCTGGGCATGGGATGAGGCCGTGCGTGTGCGCCCCCCACATGCACTCCCGGGCTTTTGCTGCTGCAGGGGCTGGACTTCTGTGCTTCCACACCCCACAGGTTCCTTGGGAGTGACAACCAGGACACCTTCTTCACCAGCACCAAGAGGCACCAAATTGTGAGTGGGCATCCCCGGTGTGGCCCTGAGCTGAGGACAGAGGCCTCTGTGGACACAGGAAAGCTCTTCTGTGATCACAGTGCCAAAGCCCTGGGCCAGGGTCCCCTCAGAGCTGAGTGCTGGAGGCTTCCGGGCTGCCCTCCAGCTCACTATACCCTGGGGGCCCTGCTCAGCACCCCTCCGTGACCCCCAGGCCCCCAGGTGGGCATGGGTCCTGCTGGTTGGCGGGGAAGGGGACCAAGGGCCAGAGTGGACCCGCAGCCACAGCATCCCTGAGACCAGCCGCTCAGGGAGGACTGTTCCAGTGGCCTCGGAGGGGAAGACCAGGGATAGGCCTGCCCAGGAGAGCCCCCTGCTGACCGCTAAAGGGCACAGGGCCTTGTGGGCTGCCCAGGCCAAGGGCAGTGCCCACCCCCGACACAGGAACCCCGATAGAAGCTGTCTTCTGCCCAGAGTACGGACTGGGAGCCAGCTGTGTGCAGCCAGGGCCTGGGTTCAGATCTGGACTAGACCCCTGTGAGTCCAGTGACTCTGGCCAGGGTCCCCCCATTTCTAAAGCGGGACTGTGGTGTGTGTGGGCAGCTACATGAGCAAGAACTGTGACCACACCGTATGGGCACTGTCAGCAGGGAGGCGAGCGGGCTGGGACAGTCTTGCCCTGCTTTCACACGACAGGTAACAGGTATCATGTCCATCTCTCCCCAGCTGTTTGCCATCCTGGCCAAGACCCCATATGGCCACGAGAAGAAAGGCATGTTTGGGATTGACCAGCTGCTAGCAGAGGGCGTCTTCACCGCGGCCTTCCCCCTGCATGATGTGAGATCAGGGGCTTGGTTGTTGGGGCGGGGGGTTCTGGCCTGGGTTGAGGCTGAGTTCCTGGCCGAGGAGGACCCCGGGGCCCTGCCCCCCATGCTAGACAGCCGTGAGCAGATGGGTGGCCATGCCAGGGATTGACAACACGCTGGTGATGTGATCCAGCCCCACAGTGGCCTGTCTGTAGCCATGGGGGCCAGAGGCCCCCCCCTTGCCTTGTGGTAGCTTCCATCTTAGGGAAGACAGTGAGGTCTCCTGTGCCCCTCACAGAGCTGGGTAAACCGGGCCAGTGCTGGCGAGGGGCACCTGTCAGCCCGACCAGTGTCCTCGACACAACGTCTAGCATGTGGGGCTGGGTCCTCATGCACAGGACCCACCGTGAGTCCTCAGAGCTGCACAGAGGGGTGGTGGTGCCTGCAGGCTGGGCCAGGCCAGTACCCACCACTGTGTGACAGTGGGGACTTGGCTGGGAAGGCCTGGTGCCTCCCCCACCACTGACAGTCCCTTCCTTCCCTGGGAGGCACAGCTGGCCCCACCTCCCCATGCTCACCAGGCACCACACCGCTCTGAGACTGCTCCCCCCTTCCCTGCCCTAGTCTTGGACCCCAGGAGCCTTGGCTGAGGGGCTCCACTCAGACGAGGCCTTCCTGGCTGCCTAGTCCCTCAGCATCATGCTCTCCTCCCTTGAGTAGCTCTCGGGCCCCCCACCTCGGGGAGAGCCACCTGGATCTCCCCACTGGACGGCTTCTTGTCCACAGGGCCCATTTAGGAACGCCCCGGAGGGCACACAGGCTTCAGGCCTCACCCAGAGGCAGATCCTGTTCCAGTACTGGGCTTGCTGGCACAAGTGGTACAAGTGCCAGCCTCTGGACCACGTGCGCAGCTACTTCGGGGAGAAGGTGGCCCTCTACTTCGCCTGGCTCGGTCAGTCCTGCCCCACTGCCCCACTGGACCTCCCGCACCCCCTAGCTCAGGCTTCAGGCTGCTGACCTTTGCCCCCTTGAGGGGAGCCACACTGACACCAGAGGAAAATGTTTCCCAATTCCCAGCCCTACGCCCACCCAGCCACTGCCAGCCCCCGCCATATACCTGCGGCTCCTCTGGGGGCCTCCTATTGCCCCAGTGAGGGATAGGCAGCCCCCTCCTGCAGGCAGGGCCCTCCCGATTCAGCCCCCAGTGTCCCCAGCCCACCACATGTGGCCTGTGAGGCCTGAAGCCACTGCAGGCACTCCCAAATGGTGGTGGTCACCCCTGCCCAGGGCCCTGGGTCAGCCACCCTGTCCCTCGCTGTGGGCATGTTGGCTCCTGCAGAATGACCCTCTGCCCTGGGCAGCCCAGGACTTCCTGCTCCCCTCACAGACTTAGCTCTATCCCCACTCCCAGTGCAGCACCCTCCCCTGTCCCCTTCTGAAGCCCCTTCTTATCCCCAAGCACAGCACATGTGCCCTCTAGCTGCGGATCAGGGCAGTCCTTCCTCCGGACTCACACTGCCAGCAGTGCTAGGGTGCTGTGCCTTTGCAGGGACCCCGCCCACATGTGACACAGCCACTGTGGACCCAGACAGGGCAGGGACCGCCCTTGTGGGGAGGACCCTGGGGCTCCATCTCGGGGCCAGGAGAAGCAGGGGCCATGGGAAGCAAATCTAGGCTGCAAGGCAACACAGGGCAGAACAGGCTTTTCATTGGGCTTCTGGGCCAGGTGTCACTCTGGCTGCTGCAGGGTGGGACTGGAGGCGGGACACCAGACCAGGGGCTGGGCTAGACCCATGGGAGATAGCGGGGTGTCCGCTGGAGGGATGGGGGCAACCGAGGAACCTGGCCATGTTAGATGGGGCTGCGAGGGAAACATTCAGAATGGACCCTACCTGTCTCCCAGATCGGAATGCAGTGGGCTGTGTGCCTCCCACAGACGGGATGTCCATTCCGGGCATGGTGGTTGGAGCCAAATGGGTCTTAGGAAAGGGACGTGCAGGAGCCCTGGGGGGTCAGATGCTGAAGTCAATGGTAGGGGGTCCAGAGGCCAGGACAGAGGACAGGAAGGAGGAGCTGGGCTCGAGCAGCCAGGGGCATTCCTGAGCACCATGCCTTGCTGGCTTCCTCCCAGAAGGTCCCAGAAGGTCTCAGGTTCTGCTGGCTGGGTGGGGGTGCCCAAGGGAAAAGTGTGGCTGAGAAGACCCCCACCCAGTGCCTAACTCAGCACTGGCTACATCCAGTCCCTCCCAGGGCCCTGACAGCCAACTCCCAGGGTCCCTCATCCTGGTCCTGATGGCCAACACCAGTGCTGTCCCTGCAGGGTTCTACACCGGCTGGCTCCTGCCAGCAGCGGCAGTGGGCACTCTGGTGTTCCTGGTGGGCTGCTTCATGGTGTTCTCAGATGTGCCCACGTAAGTGTCCTCTCCTCTCAGCTCCCAGCACTCGTCCCATGTTTCCTGAGGGGGTGGTGTTTGGGGGGCCCACAGGTGCCAGGCCCTTTGCAGAGCTGGGGACGAAGGTGAGCCCTGAGCACATCCTTGCCCTCCTGTAGACCTGGCTGGAAGGCTGATGGATGGGCAGGTGGGCTCCCCAGACTGACACAGGGGGACAGGCGGGCTCCTGGGCTAATTTTATTGGTATTCACCCTTGCTTCTTATAATAGTTTAAGCGTTTCTTATAAGTAAATGACTTGGCTTGGTTTTACTTCATAATGGAGCTAAAACTTCAGAAAGTTAACTAAAATATTATCTTGGCTTGTATTCCAAAACTACTTTTTAAAGAAAGACTGAGCCTGGCAAAGGCCATGGTGGGAAGGGAGAGGGTGAGGGGTGGGACTGACGGGGCCTGTCCCCCTCATGGCTCCTGCAACCTGCCCTTGTGCCCCGAAGGCAGGAGCTGTGCAGTAGCGCGGATAATTTTGAGATGTGCCCGCTCTGCCTCGACTGCCCATTCTGGCTGCTGTCCAGCTCCTGTAGCCTGGTCCAGGTACGGAGCCGCATGGGTGAGCTGGCTTTGGCCATGCCCTGTCTAGAGCCCCAGCCCTGTCACCACCGAAGGCAGACTCCCACTTGCCCTGTGAGCTAGTCAACCACTGTGACAATGTTCTCACCGGGATTGTGCGGTCCTTCAGCTTTCCTATTCTTGTTGCTCAGTCAAGTTCAGTGGGAAGACCGGGCAGGCAGGCAAGTCCTGAAGCTCTCAGGGCACAAACAAACTGAGCAGGCGGCTGAAGGCTGCCCGCAGTCCCGGAGCCCAAAACACCGCCTGGGCATGGCAGCTTTTCCATGAAAACAGTGGCCTCATGGCCTTGCCTGCCTCCCCCACACACTGGGCCTAGAGCCCTGGTGCCAAGGTGGACCCACGGACCAGACACACTTTTGACAGACTTCTGGGACCCCATTTGAATCAGCTTCCTAGGGCCGCTGTCACGAATGATTATAACTGAGGTCTTTAAAACAATAGACCCCTGTTTTCTCACTGTCCTGGAGGCCAGAGTCCAGGATCGAGGTGCACAGGGTTGGGCTTCTTGGAGAAGCTGTTCTCTGCCCCTCTCCTAGTGTGTGGGAGCCGCGGGAGTCTGGAGTGAGCTGGCTTGTGTCCCTCCAGCTTGTGTCAACCTCTGCCCCCAACTTCCCTGGCTTTTCCCCATGCAGGCTCTGTCCCCCTGCTCACGCAAGGATCTGTCACTGGGCTTA
Source organism: Neogale vison (assembly GCF_020171115.1). Classification (NCBI taxonomy): domain Eukaryota; kingdom Metazoa; phylum Chordata; class Mammalia; order Carnivora; family Mustelidae; genus Neogale; species Neogale vison. The sequence goes on from NC_058093.1 coordinate 47,206,090, forward strand.
GGGTTCTGAGCAGGGCGCTGTCATCTGGAAGGCCTTACTTTAACTCCGTATGCAAAGGCCTTCACTCCAAATCAGGCTACATTCTGAGTCCAGTGGAGATCAGCTTTGAGGCCCATAGTTCAAGCCACTACAAGCCACCCTCTGGCCCCTAGAATTTCATGTCCATCCTATGTGCCAAATACACCTGCCCCTAGGCAGTGTCCCCCAAAGTCTCAGCCCGTTACAGAATGACCTCTGCGTGTAAGTCTGTCCCCAGCTCTGACAGTCCCTCAGGCTGTAGGCTGCCCTGGGGCAACGTTCCACCCCCACTGGGGGCCCTGGGCCCCAGGGAACCAGCCACCTGCTTCAGAGTTGGCATGGCCCTTCCCAAAGGGAGAACTCCCTGGGAATGAAGGGGCCTCAGACCCTGGGCAAGCCAGACACCCTGCCCATGCCCCCCGCAGGCCAGCCGGCTCTTCGACCACGGAGGCACCGTCTTCTTCAGCATGTTCATGGCGCTGTGGGCTGTGCTGCTCCTGGAGCACTGGAAACGCACGAACGCTACGCTGGCCTACCGCTGGGGCTGCTCCGACTACGAAGACATCGAGGTGGGTGCCCCGGCAGCTGCCGCCCTCCCATGTATGCAGGCCGCTGCTGAACGCTGGCTCCCTTCCAGGAGAGGCCTAGGCCCCAGTTTGCTGCCTCGGCTCCCATGACAGCCCTGAACCCCATCACTGGGGAGGACGAGCCCTACTTCCCGGAGAGGAGCCGCCTGCGCCGAGTGCTGGCGGGATCCGTGGTGGTGGTGATGATGGTGAGTCTCCCCACGCTGGCCTCCCTTCCCCGTCATCTCCCTCCTCCTGACTATGTGGGGCACCTTTGTTACCCCTTCTCCCCTTGATGCCGGGAGCTTACTGCCTCCCCGCGACCCAGAAGGCTCTCACAGCCCCCAGAAAGGGCCCTGGCTGCCTGGACTCCAGAGAGGGGGGCCAAGCCTGGGGCCCAGCTGGGGGGCCAGGCTGCAAGAGGCGGGCGCAGGCTCTGGGAAGATTCCCCCATGGATGCAGGTCCTGTGGCAGCCTTCAAGCCAGGGATGGGTGATGGGGGGAAGTGATACCGGCACAGGACTCCAACACCCACTCCTTGCCTTCTAGCTGATGGGCTTCCTGACAGGACCAGCCTCCCACCCCTTCCAAGACATTAGCAACCCCCACTGTTTGGTTGGTGAGGGGGTAGAGTGGGGGTAGGAGGGATGGGTCTCCAGTACCTAGGGCCAAGGACAATGCACAGTGGCCCCTTGACACCCAGATGAAGCCCGCCCTCTAGTCTGAAGGACCTTCCTCCCCTCCCTCCTCGACTCTGCCCTCCGACAGGAAGGGGCACAGAGCACGGGCTCCTGCTGGGGGCTCAGGCATCTGGCTGCCCTACAGGTGGCTGTGGTCATCATGTGCCTCGTGTCCATCATCCTGTACCGGGCCATCATGGCCATCCTCATGTCCCGGTTGAACAACACCGTCCTCGCAGCTTGGGTGAGTCTCCACCTGCCCAGCTGGTGGGTGGAAGGCTCTGGACCACCCCTTCCCCTCTCTGCTCTGACCCACCTACTCCCATCAGGCCTCACGCATTGCCAGCTTCACAGGGTCCGTGGTGAACCTGGTCTTCATCCTCATCCTCTCCAAGATCTACGTGGCCCTGGCTCACATCCTGACGAGATGGGGTGAGTGGCCGAGGCCGCAGGGCACTGACCCAGGGACTCACCCAGCCCTGGCGGCAGAACACACCCCTCTCCCATGAGTAGGGTCCTTCTGTCTGAGTGAGGCGGGGGATGGGGGGGGCGTGGCGGGCCCTCCCCTTGGGCAGCTTTGGGGGGAGAGCAGGAGACCCTCACAGCTGAGCTGTCCCTCTGGGAGTGGGGGTGGGGGCAGACTTGTCCACAGCTCCCTCCCTCCTCTTCCTGCCCCCCCCACCCCCGTCTCGTGCCCTTTCTAGCAGCCTCCCCCACCTCCTGCCCCACATTTCCTGGGACAAATGTTATAAACAGTCTGTCCATTCCACAGACTCCTGTCTGCTTCCAGCCTGGTCTGGGACAGGGGCAGAAAGCTCAGGGCCCACGGGGGGAGGGGGGAAGAGTGCTACGGAGCAAGCGAGGGTGGGGTGGCCCTCCGGGGAGTGGGGACGGATGTCATAGGCAGAGGCTCCGGGTGTGGGGACAGCAGTGGCCGGGCCCTGTGGGAGTGGCCCACGGTGTTCCTGTGCTGTCCCCTCCAACTCATCCTGTTTGCTCCACCCCTGGCCCCTCCACTGGCCCACCCCCAGCCTCTTATCAGTCCTGGGACCCAGGGTGAGGTGGCCTCACATGGGGACTAAGGCCCCTCCCCCTGTGCCCTAGAAATGCACCGCACCCAGACCAAGTTTGAGGATGCCTTCACCCTCAAGGTGTTCATCTTCCAGTTTGTCAACTTCTACTCCTCCCCCATCTACATCGCCTTCTTCAAGGGCAGGTCAGCGCCGCTCACTCTGGCCACAGTTCCCCCCGGCCCCTCGTGTGGGCACTGGGACACCGTCCAGACACCCAGGGAAGGCAGGCGGTTGGCACCAGAGCCCTGAGTGGGCTCACCCAGCAAACTGGGCTTCAGGGTCCACATTGTGCCTCCTCTGGTCAGGTGGGGGCCGTGGTACTCAGTAGGTCAAAGGGCAGCAGCCCCTCCTCACTCTTGGCCTCAGGACCTCAATTCTCCTCCAGGTTTGTGGGATACCCGGGCAACTATCACACCTTGTTTGGGGTCCGCAATGAGGAGGTGAGTATGTGGGGAGGCCAGCACCTGCCGGTGGGGGTGGGGACCCCGAGGCGTATGTCCTGAGCCACCAGAGACCGGAAGCACTCCCGCACCACTTCCACCCCCAGGCCCACGTGTCCTATCCGTGCCCCTATTTCCACATGCCCTGAAGCACACCTGAGCCCGGTTCCTGCCCCAGTGATGGACTCGAGCCCCTGTGAGGGGTTGGGGGTGCAGAGTCTGGCGACCCTCCTGGGCTGGGGGCCGGTAACTAGGACGGGCTTGGCTGCTCCCCATGGCTGGCCCCTGCCCCGTGAACACCAGCTGCTGTGAGAGCCAAGCGGGAACACACTTTTTCACAAAGTGCATGTTAAGCCAACTTGCAGGGTGCAGGACAGGCCTGCTGTCACATGGGTCCCCCAAGCAGACCCCAAGAGAAAGACTTGGTGCAAGTAATTGTTCTGGGTGTCATCCCAGTGAGCACGTGAGAGGCCAGGGGAGCAGGCAGAAGGGAGTACGCCTGTGAATACTTGAGTGAGGGGGTCACTGCCATGAGACCCCGGGCATGACTCTGCCCTGGACCCTCTAGGACATTGTAGAAAAACCTTCCAGATGGTCCTTGTGCACCTGGTTCCTCAGCAGTGGATGGCCAAGCATGCCTGAGCCAAGGGGCTGCATGAAGGTCCCCAAAGGCCGTTGTGCTGGGTCAGGGGACATGGGCGGGACGTTGACAGCCCCTGCTGGGATCATCACCTCTTCTCCTGTCTGAGAAGTTCTCCCTCCTCCCCACAGGTCTGGGCAGTGACCCACCCCAACTGTTGACTGCAAAGGGGCCACCTCAGTTTCACATGAGATGGAAGGGGCTTCTTAGGGACAGGGTAGCGGGGACCCTAACTCAGGGGCATGACTGTGTGTGACATACTGTATCAACTAGGCAGAATTCAGTGACCAGTGAAAAAAGCTGCTAACTCAAACTGGCTTAAGCAAAAAAGGGAGTGTCACTGGTTTTGGTATTGAAAATATTCAGGGCTCTGTGGGCTCAGGTATGGCTGGATCCAGGTGTTTAAATAATGTACTGCTCTCCCAGCTTGGGCTGTGTTCTCAGGGTTGCCTTACCTGGTGAGGAAGATGCCTGCAGCTGGCCCAGCACTCCCAGCTCAGTACTCCTGTGCAAGGCATGCTGTCTCAGGAGCTCCCTTAAAAGCCCCAGCCCAATTATCACTTAATTTGCATCACCGGTTAGTGGGGCCTGAGTCCTCCTTTTAGCCACAGGCTGGGATCAGCCCCACATAACCCTGTGAGGGTCCCCAAAGGAAATCTGAGGTTATATGTCAGCACCCCATCACCCCTCTGCACAATCAGGGGGAGTCTGTGGGGAACTTGGGTGAGCCCAGGGAAAGGGAGGGAGAGTCTCTGCAGTCCTCAGTGTGCCATGGCATGTCTGAAAGGGAAGTGACAGCATGGCAGGGGGCTACTTTGAGGCGTAAAGAAGGATGGGCGGGTAGGAGGACAGTCCTTCCCCCGAGCTAACCTGAAACCCTGATTCTGTAGTGTGCGGCAGGAGGCTGCCTCATCGAGCTGGCACAGGAGCTTCTGGTTATCATGGTGGGAAAGCAAATCATCAACAACGTGCAGGAGATCCTTGTCCCGTGAGTCAATCCCAGCCTCAAGGGCAGCACCAGGGAGGAGCAAGGGAGGGCCCAGGCTTCAGGTACCTCCATCTCCCCAGTGCCACCACCATGGCCCCACTGGGGCCCACCTTAAAGCAACTGGGCCCCCTTACCGGGCTGGAGCCAACCTGGACACCCTCCCATCCCCTCTGCATACCTGGTCTTCCCCCACTAGCAGCTCCCAGCTTGGCTTTTCTGGGGCACCATGAAGATGTAGCTATGGGACCTTGACCAATCCAACCCTTGACCAACACCAACCCCCCAACCCCCTGCCTCGGTGGTCTTGCTTCTCTGTGAGGTTGGAGCAGTGAAGCAGAACTCAGGATTATAAGGGCAGGACATAGCTCAGTGCCTGGAGGGGACAGGGCCTGGACAAGTGACAGTGCAGCAAAGCAACAGGCACACATGACCCCCCCCACCCACAGCATATGGCAGAGCGACATATATGCCCCCCACAATCCCGGCACAGAAACTGCCCTCATTTGCCCCCTCCTAACCTTCACATAGCTCTTGGCCCCTTCTTTGCAGTTCCCGAGGGGAACTCATTCCCCCCAAAAGCTATCAGGAGCAATGTTGATTTTACGGAGGACACTGCAGGGGTGCGGGGGAGGGGATGCCCCCCACCCCTGAGATGTAGATGCTCTCTTCACCCCTGCCCTTCCTATGGCTCAGACCCTCCCCTGATGCTGCCTTTGAATTGTGGAGCATGCAGGGCTTAGCCTGGAAGAAAAAGACCCATTTCCCTGGGTGTTTCCACCTCCAGGAAGCTACAGAGTTGGTGGCAGAAGTTCCGTCTGCGTTCCAAGAAGAGGAAGGCCGGGCCTCCGGAGGCGGCTGGCCAGGAACCCTGGGAGGCTGATTACGAGCTTCTGCCCTGTGAAGGCCTATTTCAAGAGTACCTGGAAATGGGTAGGAGCCACGTTAGTGACCATGGCCTTGGCCTTGGGCATCTGTGTACATCTACCTGTGGGGACAGAGGGTCCCCCATGGAGCCAGGCCCCCAAAGTCTCTGGAAAGGAGATTTTGGGGGTTGGAGGGAAGAGGGCCTGAGAGAGGATGGCCAAGAATGGGACGGGACAGCGTTGAGGGCACAGGGGTCCAGAAGAGGGCCTGGGGGCCTTGGATGGGGCACTGGCAAGCATGAGCCGGAGCCACATGGTGGGACTGAGAAGAGAAGCAGAATGCTGTGGAGACGGGCCCTGGGGGTGAGGACAAAGGCCGGCTGCAGATGTGGGGATACCTAGGAGGTGATTTTCCCCAGAGATCTTGATGCCCACACTCTGCTGGACTCCAATGCATCCTTGTCAGCTGGTACCCATGCGTGCAGCTCACTCCCCACGCAGGGTGAAGCCCTTTTGAAGGTCAGGCTTGTGTCCACTACAGGCACTGGTCCCTGCAAGTGCAGGGTCCTCCTCAGAGACAACGGAGGGGAATCGATCTCCCATACTCCTAACCTAAAGTGGGTATCTGGACCACATACTGGTCTGAGTGCTCCGCTAGCCAAAGCGGAAGGGGTGGTAGAGTGTTATCCATCAATCTATGGACAAAAGGGAGTTGCATGGTTCTTTTTTTTAAAATTTTTTATTTTTTATAAACATATATTTTTATCCCCAGGGGTACAGGTCTGTGAATCGCCAGGTTTACACACTTCACAGCACTCACCAAAGCACATATCCTCCCCAATGTCCATCACCCCACCCCCCTTCTCCCAATCCCCCTCTCCCCAGCAACCCTCAGTTTGTTTTGTGAGATTAAGAGTCACTTATGGTTTGTCTCCCTCCCAATCCCATCTTGTTTCATTTATTCTTCTCCTACCCATTTAAGCCCCCATGTTGCATCACCACTTCCTCATATCAGGGAGATCATATGATAGTTGTCTTTCTCTGCTTGACTTATTTCGCTAAGCATGATATGCTCTAGTTCCATCCATGTTGTCGCAAATGGCAAGATTTCATTTCTTTTGATGGCTGCATAGTATCCCATTGTGTATATATACCACATCTTCTTTATCCATTCATCTGTTGATGGACATCTAGGTTCTTTCCATAGTTTGGCTGTTGTGGACATTGCTGCTATAAACATTCGGGTGCACGTGCCCCTTTGGATCACTATGTTTGTATCTTTAGGGTAAATACCCAGTAGTGCAATTGCTGGGTCATAGGGCAGTTCTATTTTTAACATTTTGAGGAACCTCCATGCTGTTTTCCAGAGTGGTTGCACCAGCTTGCATTCCCACCAACAGTGTAGGAGGGTTCCCCTTTCTCCGCATCCTCGCCAGCATCTGTCATTTCCTGACTTGTTGATTTTAGCCATTCTGACTGGTGTGAGGTGATATCTCATTGTGGTTTTGATTTGTATTTCCCTGATGCCGAGTGATATGGAGCACTTTTTCATGTGTCTGTTGGCCATCTGGATGTCTTCTTTGCAGAAATGTCTGTTCATGTCCTCTGCCCATTTCTTGATTGGATTATTTGTTCTTTGGGTGTTGAGTTTGCTAAGTTCTTTATAGATTTTGGACACTAGTCCTTTATCTGATATGTCGTTTGCAAATATCTTCTCCTATTCTGTCAGTTGTCTTTTGATTTTGTTAACTGTTTCCTTTGCTGTGCAAAAGCTTTTGATCTTGATGAAATCCCAATAGTTCATTTTTGCCCTTGTTTCCCTTGCCTTTGGCGATGTTCCTAGGAAGATGTTGCTGCGGCTGAGGTCGAAGAGGTTGCTGCCTGTGTTCTCCTCAAGGATTTTGGTGGATTCCTTTCTCACATTGAGGTCCTTCATCCATTTTGAGTCTATTTTTGTGTGTGGTGTAAGGAAATGGTCCAATTTCATTTTTCTGCACGTGGCTGTCCAATTTTCCCAACACCATTTATTGAAGAGGCTGTCTTTTTTCCATTGGACATTCTTTCCTGCTTTGTCGAAGATTAGTTGACCATAGAGTTGAGGGTCTATTTCTGGGCTCTCTATTCTGTTCCATTGATCTATGTGTCTGTTTTTGTGCCAGTCATGCTGTCTTGATGATGACAGCTTTGTAATAGAGCTTGAAGTCCGGAATTGTGTTGCCACCAACTTTGGCTTTCTTTTTCAATATCCCTTTGGCTATTCGAGGTCTTTTCTGGTTCCATATAAATTTTAAAATTATTTGTTCCATTTCTTTGAAAAAGATGGATGGTACTTTGATAGGAATTGCATTAAATGTGTAGATTGCTTTAGGAAGCATAGACATTTTCACAGTATTTATTCTTCCAATCCAGGAGCATGGAACATTTTTCCATTTCTTTGTGTCTTCCTCAATTTCTTTCATGAGTACTTTATAGTTTTCTGAGTATAGATTCTTAGCCTCTTTGGTTAGGTTTATTCCTAGGTATCTTATGGTTTGGGGTGCAATTGTAAATGGGATTGACTCCTTAATTTCTCTTTCTTCTGTCTTGTTGTTGGTGTAGAGAAATGCAACTGATTTCTGTGCATTGATTTTATATCCTGACACTTTACTGAATTCCTGTACAAGTTCTAGCAGTTTTGGAGTGGAGTCTTTTGGGTTTTCCACATATAGTATCATATCACCTGTGAAGAGTGATAGTTTGACTTCTTCTTTGCCGATTTGGATGCCTTTAATTTCCTTTTGTTGTCTGATTGCTGAGGCTAGGACTTCTAGTACTATCTTGAATAGCAGTGGTGATAATGGACATCCCTGCCGTGTTCCTGCCCTTAGCGGAAAAGCTTTCAGTTTTTCTCCATTGAGAATGATATTTGCGGTGGGTTTTTCATAGATGGCTTTGATGATATTGAGGTATGTGCCCTCTATCCCTATACTTTGAAGAGTTTTGATCAGGAAGGGATGCTGTACTTTGTCAAATGCTTTTTCAGCATCTATTGAGAGTATCATATGGTTCTTGTTCTTTCTTTTATTGATGTGTTGTATCACATTGACTGATTTGCGGATGTTGAACCAACCTTGCAGCCCTGGAATAAATCCCACTTGGTCGTGGTGAATAATCCTTTTAATGTACTGTTGAATCCTATTGGCTAGTATTTTGGTGAGAATTTTCCCATCTGTGTTCATCAAGTATATTGGTCTATAGCTCTCTTTTTTGATGGGATCCTTGTCTGGTTTTGGAATCAAGGTGATGCTGGCCTCATAAAATGAGTTTGGAAGTTTTCCTTCCCTTTCTATTTTTTGGAACAGTTTCAGGAGAATAGGAATTAGTTCTTCTTTAAATGTTTGGTAGAATTCCCCCGGGAAGCTGTCTGGCCCTGGGCTTTTGTTTGTTTGGAGATTTTTAATGACTGTTTCAATCTCCTTACTGGTTATGGGTCTGTTCAGGCTTTCTATTTCTTCCTGGTTCAGTTGTGGTAGTTTATATGTTTCTAGGAATGCATCCATTTCTTCCAGATTGTCAAATTTGTTGGTGTAGAGTTGCTCATAGTATGTTCTTATAATAGTTTGTATTTCTTTGGTGTTAGTTGTGATCTCTCCTCTTTCATTCATGATTTTATTTACTTGGGTCCTTTCTCTTTTCTTTTTGATAAGTCTGGCCAGGGGTTTATCAATTTTATTAATTCTTTCAAAGAACCAACTCCTAGTTTCGTTGATTTGCTCTATTGTTTTTTGGTTTCTATTTCATTGATTTCTGCTCTGATCTTTATGATTTCTCTTCTCCTGCTGGGCTTAGGGTTTCTTTCTTGTTCTTTCTCCAGCTCCTTTAGGTGTAGGGTTAGGTTGTGTACCTGAGACCTTTCTTGTTTCTTGAGAAAGGCTTGTACCGCTATATATTTTCCTCTCAGGACTGCTTTTGTTGTGTCCCACAGATTTTGAACCGTTGTATTTTCATTAGTTGCATGGTTCTTGAGGGAGAGACATGCGTTTCCATGATGACATGGAGTGGGGTTGACCTCCCATGTCCCTACTCCACCAGACAAGAAATGGGACCCCATGCTCCCCTTCATAATTTCACATGAGACTCAGAAATACCTTTCAAGAAGCCATTCCCGGGGCGCCTGGCTGGCTCAGTCAGTGAAGCACACAAGTTTTGATCTCAGGGTTGTGAGTTCGAGCCCCACACTGGGTGTAGAGAATACTTAAAAAAAAAAGAAGAAGCTATTCCCTAAAACTTCCCTGAAGGGGTGAATGGAGAAGGCATCCCTAAAATCAGAAGCAGGTTCCTGCTTCTATGGCTGCATGAGGCAAACAGGGTTTCTGAGCACTGGGGAGGAGAGTTCCAGAGTCCCTGACTTCAGGGAGTACGGGGAGGCCCAAGCCAGGCCAGAAGGTCCTGCGGCGCTGTGTGAGCAGCCAGGGGAGGCTTCCTGGGGGAGGGGTCTCTGGAGGTGTGGCCAGAGCCTCCCCAAGGGGGGCGGTAGTGGTGGCGGCTGTGGAAGGCTTCTGAGGGCAGACGGGGGTCACACTGTGGGGGCCCGGGGGGTGTGAGGGGGCGGCGATGACCGCCGGTGTTGTTTGCAGTGCTGCAGTTCGGCTTCGTCACCATCTTTGTGGCCGCGTGCCCGCTCGCGCCCCTCTTCGCGCTGCTCAACAACTGGGTGGAGATCCGCCTGGACGCGCGCAAGTTCGTCTGCCAGCACCGGCGCCCGGTGGCCGAGCGCGCGCAGGACATCGGCATCTGGTCCCACATCCTGGCGGGCATCGCGCACCTGGCAGTGGTCAGCAACGTGAGCGCCCTGGCTGGGCTGGGGCGGGGCTGGGCGGGGCGGGGCCTGCAGACCCGCGCCCGCTGACCCGCCGGTCCCACCCAGGCCTTTCTGCTGGCCTTCACGTCAGACTTCCTGCCGCGTGCCTACTACCGGGGAACCCACGCCGGTGACCTCCATGGCTTCGTCAACTTCACGCTGGCTCGTGCCCCGCCCGCCTTCGCGGCTGCACACAACCGCACGTGCAGGTGAGAACGGGGAGGGGGTGAGGGGGGTGCTGGGGACCGGGTGCGGGGGGGCTGGGGTGGGGTGCAGTCGGGCCGGTGGCTCCTGGACCCCGGTCCTGGAGCTCCGGCCTCTTGCTTATTTGGAACTGATGGTGTCCATTTTTATTATTTTAGAAGTCACCCTTGCATTTTTAGCATTCTGATTAACTATGTAAGTGTCCCTGACCAAGAATGTAGGGACTCACTCGTCTCCTTTCCCATGTGTGACAAGGGTCTTCACACACTTTACAGCCGACTGAACCCCCACCACTGCACTGTTATTGTTACAGTTTTAGTTTTACTATTAAAAAAAACCATTTTGGGGGCACCTGGGTGGCTCAGTGTGTTAAGCCTCTGCCTTCAGCTCAGGTCGTGATACCAGGGCCCTGGCATAGACCCCCACATCCGGCTCTCTGCTCCACGGGGAGCCTGCTTCCTCCTCTCTCTCTGCTTGCCTCTGCCTACTTGTGATCTCCGTCAAATAAATAAATAAAATTTTTTTAAAAAGCATTTTTAGTAATTTGTTAATCACATCTATTTGGTATATTTTAGTAGTCTTTTGTGACTACTGTTTATTCAGCGTTGCCTTCCCTCTGAGTTCATTTTTATTCTTGCTGTGGTAGATCCTGGAATAGCCCTTTCAGGAATGGTGTGTGTGGTTGGCATACCCTTATGGTGACATAAGTTGGTTTTAATGCTGGGAATTCTTTGTCTTTCAAATAGCAGGCACACAATTTTTAAAAAAATATATTTATTTATTTGACACAGAGAGAAGTCACAAGTAAGCAGAGAAGCAGGCAGAGAGGGGGAAGTAGGCTCCCTGCTGAGCAGAGAGCCCAATGCGGGGCTCAATCCCAGGACCTTGAGATCATGACCTGAGCCAAAGGCGGAGGCTTAACCCACTGAGCCACCCAGATGCCCCCAGGCATACAATTCTAGGTTGACTTATTTTCCCTCAGCTCTTTGGGACTATTACTCTCTTGTGACCTGGTTTTCTTGTAGGAAGCACTGGTAGAGTCTCCTTAAAAGTTTCTCACTGAAACTCAGTACATGCTTTTGATCTAAAAGGTGATGTCTTTTCTTAGTTCCGGAAACCTCTCCCTTTCATTGTTTCAAACAGAGCTTCTCTAGTCTGTATTCTTAGCTTCTGGAACTCCTGCCACGTTGGAGTACCTCTGTCTTCCCTTCATGTCTCTCAAAGGCACGGTGAATATCTTTGACATCTTCTGGCTCTCTGTAGAGCACTCAGGGTGATTACAAAGAATTGTCTGCATTCCCAGTCTCTATTGTGTCGTATCTAGTTTAGCCACTGAAAGTTTATGACGTTCATTGATGGTTTCCCGCTCAATTACTGTTTAATATTTGAAATTTTCCCCCCTACAACATTGGCCCTGGTAGTGCTTTCCATCGAGTGCAGCATGTAAGTTTATGTCACAAAGCAGAATGTCACATCTTGTCAGAAGTACAAGAAGCAGTCCAAGGATGGCAAGATGACAAAGCAGAAGTAACGAGCCTGTTCAGTCAGGAGAGCTGTGCTGGGTGGGCAAGTGTGAGTAGAGTTTGCTGCTGGTCTCATGGAATGGCACATTTTCTTGGTGTTAAGTAGGGTGACACTACCCACAGCAGCACAGATTTACTGTATTAGCACATCCGCTGGACAACAGGACATTTGCCACCACGGGACCCAGTTTAGGCTTCAGGGGAGTGGGACAATCCAGCCCGTCTATCCTTCCCTTTGGGACCCCAACACTGAAAGCTAAAGGTCCTGTCAGAGTACTTGCTCCTCTAGGTGTCCTCAGGTAAGCTGGGTCCAGAATCAGGGTCAGGGAAGGAAAAGACAGAGCCCCAGCTGCCCACACTGACTTCCTGATCTCCTGCAGGTACCAGGCTTTCAGGGAAGATGATGGGCAGTATTCTCCGACCTACTGGAATCTTCTGGCTATCCGCCTGGCCTTCGTCATCGTGTTTGAGGTGAGCCAGGCTCCCAGTTCCCCAGCTGGCTTCTCCCACTGCCCCCCGCCCCCAGGATGCCTCATCCACCATGTGGCGTGCAGGTGTGAGGTGCACATGCACCGCCACCTAGTCCCATCACAGCTCTCCTGCACACTGTCTTCTCCCCATCTTGGAACCAGTCAGTCCTTGCCTGGCCTCTGTCTCTGGGTGCTGCAAGTGTGCCAGGAGGCTCTACAGGGCCTTGGAACCTGGAACTGTGTCTGGGACAGGTGTCTATAGCTGTGGCTCCTGCTGCCTCTGGGGGTTTCCTCTGCTGCACTGCTCTTCTGCAACTCAACCCACACCTGGGGAGCAGATAGCCACACCTGGCCCTGTTCAGGCAAGTAGAGGCATCTGTTCTACCAAGGGTGGGCACCCTCTCCCACTGCTTATACCATGTCCTGCTCCCAGCACGTGGTGTTCTCCATTAGCCGGGTCCTTGACCTCCTGATACCCGACATTCCTGAGTCTGTGGAGGTCAAGGTGAAACGGGAGTACTACCTGGCCAAGCAGGCACTGGCTGAGAATGAGGTGAGCGAGCCCCTCCCCAACCCCTACTCCTCCCACGTCACCTTCCCCCGTCTGCCAGTGGCATGGCACCTGGCCTGGCACTCTGCCATAGCCTGTGACAGACCATGCTCAGTCTAGTCACTCCCTCTTGCACCCTTTCCTGGAGACAGGCTCTCTCTGGAACAAATGGAGCAAAGGACACCAGCTTCCTGGGCTTGGAGAAGAGTCTGGGCTCACAGCTTACAGCGCCAGGAGTCGGCCAGGCCTCACCAGTCCCTTCTGAGGTCACAGGGGTCACCTCAAGTCGGTAGCCACAGCTGGAGGGCAGGGACTCCCGAGGCCCCAGAGCTATCACAGGCTCGATGCCCTCAGAAGCCACAGCTCACCTCCTGCCCTTTCTTGGCCCCAAGTGCTGTGACCTCAGTGACCCTGGGTCTCTGCTCAGGCACCTTACCTCCCAGGTGCTGGCCGGGGGCCCCCAAGGCCAGGTAGCTCCACTGGTGTGGACTGCTGTGCTGGTGTGGACCAGCTGTGCTGGCCCGCCTCACCCCTGCTCAGGGACCACTGCTTGCTTCCCTCCCAGCGCTTTGCCTCTCTGCTCTCAGGGCACTGCTGACCCATCTCCCACATGCCAGCTGGGAGAAACACACCAGACACTAGAACTATCTGTGCATCTCCAGTTACCACTTAAGAGCATGCTGAAGACATCCCTGGTTTCACAGGACATGCTGCATGACAAAATGAGTTGTTGCACACTCTATCTGGTTTCATGTTTTATTTTAGAATTTATAAAATTCCAGTGTCATCCATATTCATAAGCCTTTACACATGTTTGCATATAATCTCCAGGTTCCAAAATTAAGGCCAAGGGATGGATCATAGCTATGGAAACACATGATATGGAAGACATTCAACAAAGGAAATGGACACGCACACCCCACCCTGCCCAGGGCTGTCCCAGCTGCAGGGGTGGCTGCAGGAGACCAGGCCTGGGCGGGGTCACCAAGCAATCTTTAGTAACAACCACCAAAAACAGAGCACACAAGATCCCAAATACAGTTTTGGGGGAGAGAGGGAGTTTGCATCTACAACATTTAGCAATAAATGCAGATGTGCAAAAAATCTGTTGTGAAAATTTAAAATTTACCTCTAGGGAAGGGCAGGGGTGGGCACTGTGGAAGGATGCTATAGAAAAGATGGAGGGAAGAAGAGGGGTTTGGGTAGATGCCGTGAGGGTCGGAGGGGCCAGTGGAGGGAAACAAGATGGCCAGCAGGAAAGGCCCCAAACCTCACGCAGCTGGAGAAAAGGTGCCCTTTCCCAACCAGGCCCCCCAGGAGATGGAGGGGGTACTCCTGGAAAGGTAAGGTAGCACCTCCCCTCCTCCCTCCCTGTCCTCACTGGACCTACTCTGGGTCCCCCAGCCTGTCCGCTCAAGTGCGTGTTCTCTCCCACCCTAGGCCATCGCTCCTGGAGGTGGGCACACCTCAGGCTACCACATGGACGGGAGCTTGCAAAGGCGGCTCAAGGTGCACTTGTCAAGTGACACTCCATCTACTCAGAATTGTAGAGTCGGCAGGTCACCAAGCTTCCATTAATGGAGCTAGAGAGAGAAGGGTGGGGGTGTGGGGGCGGCACAGACTGTGTGTGCAGGACACATGTCCAGCCCTTAGGAACACCAGTATCTCAGGGTGGGACGAGACAAGGCAGAGGCAGGGATGGGGAGGGCCCGTCCTCGGTCCCACATGACACGGCACACAGGTGCCTCCGTGCTGCCTGGGGCCCCCTTCCTCTCCGAGCAGACCCTCAACAGGCAGCTGCAGAGCCAGGCCCCCCCTGCTCGCCAAGGCCTGTGGCCCAACAGTCACAGTTACCCACTGCATGCCGAGACAGAGGAGAGCCTCCCTTGTTGGTCCTCACCTCTCTGTAGCCCGGGACCACAAAGCCGGCCTCTTCAGACCAACCCCCGGGAAGCCCACACCCAGCGCCTGAGCTTGTGTCAGAGGACAACCTAGGGGAGACCTGGTGCTGCAGCAAACATGCCACCGCTGGAAACCTCTAAACCAAGAGGCCGAGCGCCACGGCTGGCTCTCTCCTAAGCGTGGGACCATGCCACGCTGGCTCTGAGGTAGAAAGGAGGCGACTTCATACCTGGCGCCTGGGGGGGTGGGCGGGCACGAGGGAGGAGTGGACAGTCTCCACCACTGCTCCACAGGCTTCCCTTCTCCCCGTGCCCACGTTTCTCAGGCCACACCAGGCCACCGTGCCAGCCACGGTAGACCTATATGGAGATGTGCGGCCTTGCCTTCAGGCTTTGCTCACCAGACTTGGGGTCTCCAGTGCCGCGTGGTGGAGACACTCGGTGCTTTCAGACCCCAGCGTGTGCAAAGCCAAGACCGCCTGAGAACCCAGGTCACCCTTCTGCCTCTCTGGTCCCCTCAGGCTCCACCGCAGCTCTCCTTTGGGTCTGGGCGCTCCCAGTATGCAAACTGGGTCTTCTTCCCCACCATATGGTCTGGGCTAAGTGGGCTTTTTGGCAGCTGGAAGAAGGTGGACTGCATTTGACAAGGAGGGACTGAATGGCAGGCAGAGGGAGGAAAGGAGGTGGGAAAGGAAGAGGGCAAACATTTTGGCTTTTATAAAGTCAAGGAAATTTATTTCCTGAGGTCATGACACAGGAAGTAGACTCAGCCACAGCTGTGGAGCTCTCAGAGTGGAGGCCAGAGCCTTACTGACATGCTGGATGAGCCAGGAGGCTTGTAGGGAAATGTCCAATTACCTCTGTTAGTGTGTACAACAGCGGAACGCCGTCCCAGAGCAAAAGGTGTCAGGAAGCAGATCCTGAGCGCACACAGGGGGCTGGCGTGCCCAGCTTCACTGCGAGACCTCGGGGAGGGGGAAGTGTCAACAATTTATGGAGGGTCCAGCTGCTGAGTCAGATTGAAACAAACCATGTGTGGTGGGGTTTGGGTCAGCAGGCTGGAGAGGTTTCTGCTTTCTGATCATTATCGTTTGGGGCCCCATGGGAGGGTCTTGGGGGCCACCTGAGCCCCAAAGCTGGGAAACTCTTCGGAGCTGCTCATGTCAGGGGCCTGTAGGGGAAAGAGTGCACAGCTTCAGTAAGGGGATCCCGCCTGAGCAGCCTAGCTTGCCAGTGCTCCCCCTCCCAGGGCACACGGAGCAAAGAAGAGCATCTAACCTTCTCGCTGCTATTTGCGGTCCAGGGGGCATCCCGGACCACAAAGCCCTTCGATGGCGCTTTGGACTCCTCATGGGCTGGCGGCTTCATGTACAGCTGCAGGGCCTCGCTGTCGACCACGTCAGCCAACTGTGGGCACAGGTGTATTGGGGGGGGTGTCAGTCTGCAGCAGGCACGCACAACGACCATGCTTGCTTAGTCTCCAGTAATCAAGACTCGCTCAGGGGAGACCCTGTCCCTGACATGCCCCGGGAGCAAATGCACACAGCCTTGCTGTCACCCCATGCCAGTCAGAGGCAAGGTGTCCTGGGTACAGGCCTCCTGTCCAGACACAACTCACGTATTCCTCCTCTAGGTTGAGGATGTGATCGATGGCTTCTTCCACGTTCTCTGGGAGCCCCGTCACGGTGACGCAGTTGGGGTCTGGGGCCCCACTCTGTGGGAAGCGAATGTCCACCTGGAAGGAGCATATATAGCAGCTGAGGCAGCTGGGAACCCTCCGCCTAGGATCTCTAGACCAGAGGCTCATGGTTCTGTGTGGCTGGGAATGGTGGAATTCTAGTGAACTTTCCCCAAGTTAACCTTGTTTTCAAGAGGCAAAGGTCCTGTACATCAGAACTAAGCATGACACGACAGATACAGAAGCCGCTTGTGCCCTGTGGGGCTGCCCCTCCTGCAGTCAGGGTAGGACACTGCCCAACACTACCAAGGGCACCTGTCTGTGCCCCCTGTGCCACCTCACCCACTTAGGACAGGCACGTGAGTGTCAGACTTTCAAACCCTAAGTGCGGTCAGCAGCTGAGGCAGGAATCCCTGAGGCCCTCAACTAGGCCATGGGAAGCAGCACTCCATCGCACCCACCACGCGTCCAGGACTTGATGATGCCCCTTCACAACTGGGCTGGGGACCCACCTTGAATTCATCCATGATTTTGCGGATGGCTTTTCCACGGGCGCCAATGATACGGGCGTGAACACGGTGGTCCAGCGGGACATCCTCAGAAACCATTTGCTCAAGTTCACCCACAATTTTCAATATGGCGTCCCGGGCAGCTTCTGTATTCTTTTCATACCCTGTGATAGTAATTTGGTCCTGGGGCTGAGAAAGAACAACCAGTCAGAAGATGGGAACCCCTAGAAATTCAAGGCTGGGAGTCCTAACACAGCAGGTGCAGTTCTGGAGGTGACAAGAGGCAGCTCTGGCTGGACGAGGCAGGCCTCACCTTCAGGGTAAACACTGAACCACTCAGAACAGAAAAAAGCTAGAAAAGAATGTCAGGTGCTGATTTAAAACAACAGGTCAACAATGCCTACTAGCTCCTGCCCACTCCCCTCCCACCCCCACCCCACCAAGAAGACACATATGGGAAAAGAAAGGGCACCTGCACACAAAGAGAGCTGCAGGTGGGGGCACAGTGTCGGTGACCCCGGGCCCTGCATCTGGAGGCATCTCGCTGGAGACAAACCGACCTGGAAAGAAGGTTCCAAACACCGTGGCCAGCACTCCACGGCCACAGCTCACCCCGGCCTAGCCTTCAGGCCTCTCACATGCACACAGACAGGCGAGGGCACCCTCGTAGAGCGCAGGCAGCGCAGACACATGACTCAAGGCATTACGAACACGTGAGCACAGAATCACCTCACCCCGTGAGCCACATTCTTTAAGGCAAGAGAACACACTACATGTACAAAAGAGCAACAGAACACAAAGGACCAGAGAACACTTTGGGAAACAAAGCAGAAGAGCAGGAACTTCAAGATCTGCCCAAAAGAGGCCACAAGGACCCCAGGAGACAGCAGAGCAGCAGCCAGTTCCCCTCCCCCACTACCACGGTGCCCAAAGTCCACCAACCGCCAACAAGCGCCTCCCCAGACAGACAAAGACCAGACCCCTTCGCCAACGGAAGCATGAGCCTCCCAGGAAAAAGCTGCCTATGAAGAAAACGTGGCCACTAATCCCCTTCAGCTTGTGGAATATTAGCCACTGTGGTCTGAACATCAGATAATGACCATGATATTTACATAGCAAAATTGAATAAGATAAACACAGTGAAGATGAGGGATAATTTCTTCTTTTTTCTAAGATTTTATTTATTGATTTGTCAGAGAGCACAAGCAGAGGAAACAGCAGGCAAATGGTGAAGCAGGCTTCCCACTGAGCAAGGAGCCTGATGGGGGACTCGTTCATGAGCCTGATCACCACCTGAGCCGAACACAGACACCCAACTGACTGAGCCACCCAGGCGTCCCAAGGTAAGGAGTTTAAAAGAGCTGAATTCTCAGAATTAAAAACATTACAAACTACAGGCACCTGGGTGGCTCAGGTCACGATCTGAGAGTCCTGGGATGGAGCTCCACGTCCAGCTCCCTGCTCAGTGGGAGTCTGCTTCTCCCTCTGCCTGCTCTTCGGCTCTCATTCACACTCTCTCTCCCCCTCAAGTACATAAATAAAATCTTAGAAAAAAAAATTAAAACATTGAAAATTAAAGTTAAAGGGATATATGGCTGGCTCAGTTGGAAGAGCAGGTGACTCTTGACCTCAGGGTCATGAATTCAACCCCACACTGGGCATATGGCTCACTTAAACAACACTACCACCACCACCACAAAGAATAAAAAAGAACAGCAGTGTAAACATGTTTGTTAGAAATGCAGAGGCAGATCAAAGGATGCATCTGGAGGAAGGGAGGACCTGGCAGGAGGCAGACAAGAGACGGGGCACGGGCTGAGGCCCTACAGGCCTGCCTGCCTTTCTGAACTCAGGCTGCAGCTCACAGACTAACCCTGCCACAGTGCTTGGATGCAAGGTTGAAAGGTCAGAGTCTATCTACATAGGCATGCTGGGATTTGCTGGCTGGAAGATTCTAGCAGACCATTTCTGGGTGCTCTGCTGCATTCTACTGGAGGAGAGACAGAGACTAGGCTCCCACTGTGTGCGAAGCTGTGCTGGAAGGGACCCCTGTTCGAGCCAAGAAGAACACAGGCAGGGGAGTGATGGGTGCAGGGGAGGGTGCTCCTTGAAGGACTGCACCTGTGGGGACGATTGTGTGGGAGGGACCCAGCTGATGACCAGGTGGGCAGGGGAGAAGGTCCACACGGCAATGCAGGCAGACACAGACCGAGATAGTGACCAAAGCCCAAGCCAAAATCCGATCCTCAGAGACCTGTCACTCTGCACTCTGCCCTATCCCCCCCACACGCCTGGGCGCATCCTAAGCGCGCCTGCTCACTGCTCGCAGGTCAGGATGAGGTTACAGAAGTCTACCTGCCCAAAAATGCTTCGGCAACAGAGTCTGACGCAAGCAGTCATTCTTACCTGGCTCCCATCGTCCTTATCAGGAAACTGAATGTTCACATCATGTTCCAAGCGGATTTGGGTAATCACTGCCCCTTTTCTCCCAATAATTTTGGGATGGTATTTTGGGTCCACAGTGACACTCAGCTTAAAGCTCCTTAAAGCCTACAGATGAGACAAGAGTGGAGGAGTTCAAGGCTGACCATCACCATCATGTGCAGCCACGTGCTACTGCCACCCCGACTTTCTGTCCTGAACCCCAAACGTATCCCCAGTGACAAAAACAAGACATGGCTTTCCTATTAGCCTCTGTGTCACCCCACCCCACCAGCTCAAGGACCTGCCCGTAAGCAAGCTCACAGATTCAGAAAGGACCCCTTGGGCATCAACAAGGCTGGCACGGCAAGTGGTGAGTTCTGAGCTCCTTTTTAATTGGTTTAACAGGGATCTGATAAGTAAGTATAAAAATGTTCTGGGTGGGGTTGGAGGGGGTTTTCCAAGGCTAGGGTATAAAAAGCAGGCCAGAAGGAAAAGAGAACCAGCCAGTCTGGGACATCCATGGCCAGGGGTGTGACCGTTGGAAGCGCACTCAGGTTTTAGAGGTCTGTGTGCCCTGACCCAACCTGATTCCAGGAAGTCCTCAAAGCCCACAACCCAAGGAATCTGCACCAAGGCTTCAGGAGGGGACAACACCCAGCCTCCCTGTGCACCACTCAGGAAACCCTTCCAACGGCAGCTCTACAGAGGGGAGGTGGGTCTTGAACCCTCCCCAAAGCACGGAAACCCTGCAATGAGAAGGTCCACATGGGCCCGCAGACACCCACCATGGACCACACCACTCATGTTTGGGAGTCTTTCGCAGCAATGGCTCCCAGGCCTCACTAACCTTACCTGTCCTATGTGGCTGGAGGCACCACAAATGGCACATTTACTTTGGAAAAAAAAAAAAAAAAAGACTAGCAGGAATCTAACTCTGCCGCTGTAACAGGGAAGAGAAAAGTGCTACGCCCGCCAACGCTGCCCCTGAAGAAAGGCCCATGGACACAAACTGCAACAGGGTTGCACCTGGCTGAACTGGCTGCCAAGTGGCCAGGGTGCTAGTGACCCTCCAAAATGATGATGAAGGCTGAGTACTGCGGCTCTGGTGGATGCCCCTGTGGAAACCCACCCGGTCCTCCTGCTCAGCCTGCAGCTCCCTCACGCGCTCCAGCAAGCCAGCCTTAGCCCGGTCCAAATTCGCGGCGAGGCCGGTAATGGCAATGACGTCAGACTGCAGCTCCGGTGCCGGCACATGGATGTTCACCTGCACAGACACGGGAGGGTACCCAATGCAGTCGGGGTCCCGGACCAAGACAGGGGTGGCCCGCCGCTGCAGTAAGAGCAGGAAGAAGGCGCACTGCCAAGCGGCTGGACTGCCAGAGACACTCGGGAGGAAAAGACTGCATATCGCGGTACCTCAAACTCGTCCATCATCTTTCGGATCCCACTCCCCTTCTGCCCTATGATGTACCGGTGCAGGTCAAAGGGCACCTCCACTTCGATGGTGACAGGAACCAGCGCCTGCAGGAAACATGGATGGGGCAGGCCTGAGAGCCAGCAGGGAGCAGAGCAACCACGTGAGAACTACAGGGAGCTTCCTGGAACCTTCTATGCTGTTCTGCCTAAACTGAGACCAATATCCAGGCTTTTAACTCAAATGAAGACACAAAAAGAGAACATGGAATCCAGGGACGCCTAGGTGGTGGTCAGTTAAGCGTCTGACTCTGGATTTTGGCTCAGATCATTATCTCAGGATCCCGGGATCGAGCCCCACATCAGGCTCCACGCTTGGGGGCTTTGCTTGGGAGTCTCCCTCTCCCTCTGCCCTGCCCTCTTGTTTGCTTGGGCGAGCGTTCTCTCTCTCTCTCAAAACAAAAACAAAAACGACAAATACCCAAAAACAAAACCACAGAATCCAGTTTTTTAAAATTTGTGCCAAGAGAGCACACTTTCAGATCCTCACCCCCAGCTTATGCTCTTAAATGTGACAGGCTGCTTACAGAAACAAAAACAGAACTAACTGAGTCCAGGAAAAACAGAGCCACTTGACGCTTATAGAGGGGGACTGGTAAGGCTCAGACACAGATGCATTTCCCCTGCTGTCAACTGAACCTGCTAGCTCCGTGCCCATTGACAGCCCCCAGGTGCTGGGCTCTGGGCCCCAGACTGGTGTAGCGGACGCCACTGGTAGCGGGAGCTGAGGGGATCGGGGCACGCACAGCTGGGGCTCGGGCTGGGCACCGCGATCGTGAGCGCAGCCAGCATCAGGCCGCACCCACCTCAAGGGCTTCCTTGGCTGCCTCACACTTTTCTTTCCGGCCGGAGATGATGATGATGTCACACCGCCTGGGGGAGCCGGGGTCAGCGTCCTTGATGTCTCTCCCATCTCCAGCATCATCGCCGTTCTCTTGGACTGGCGGCTCTACGCTGTGAACTGGGGAGACGGCAGGAGCAGCTCACAGTACCGACTCAGCATCTTCCACGCAAACACGTGGGAAGCCCCTGACACATGCTGACCCACATGTGCCACGCTTCCCAGGAGGCTGTGAGCTCACCTCCTTGCCTCGGGTGGAGCTGGTGACCTCAGAAACTGGTGGGTGGGAGGCATGGGGAAGGCACCCACTGTGTCTG
The DNA here is from genome assembly GCF_020171115.1 of Neogale vison. NCBI lineage: Eukaryota > Metazoa > Chordata > Mammalia > Carnivora > Mustelidae > Neogale > Neogale vison. Next base: position 47,228,088 of record NC_058093.1, read on the forward strand.
AAGGGCCAGGACACTAGAAACCAAGCCCCAGAGCAAGGACACGGCCGTGGGGAGGGGTCTGCACCACAGGGTGGGAGGAAGGTGGGCACCTGCACCAGCTTCTTATACCAGGAAGTAAGCGAGCAAGAAGGAAGGGATGGGACCCGTGACAAAGAAACCAGATGGTGGCGACAGGCAGCTGTGCACCTGAATACTAAAGAACCGCAGTCCTGTACTGTGTGTGTGTGTGTTGGGGGGGTGGGGACTGGACTCCACAGACACTTTCCAAAGTTGGAAAGTTTGAACACTAAATTTGCTAACACTGCTACACACTGTCAGATCATGTGATTCTGATGATGGATGTCCCCCATCTGTCCCCCAGTTATCGCAAATGATGTTAAAAAGAAGTTCTGACAGGGTGCCTGGGTGGCTCAGTGGGTTAAAGCCTCTGCCTTCAGCTCAGGTCATGATCCCAGGGTCCTGGGATCGAGCCCCGCATTGGGCTCTCTGCTCAGCAGGGAGCCTGCTTCCCTCCCTCTCTCTCTCTGTCTGCCTCTCTGCCTACTTGTGATCTCTCTGTCAAATAAATAAATATATTTTTTAAAAGTTCTGATTCTCAGGAAGGTGCCCCAAAGATACATTTGAAAAGTACGCTCAAACGACTTAGAAAAAATGACTGTATGCATAAAAGGGGGAACAAGAGAAAACAAACTGAATTTGGATACCGAGTATAGAAAATCCATCTGTTATCCTACGCAGTTTTCCTCCACATGTACTCAAAATAGGCCATCCTCTAAGGGAAAGAGAGGTGCTTCAGTGGCCGTGACCAGCTCTGTAGAGGACAGAGCACACAGAGGGGACCCAGGAAGCTGCATGGTCACTAACTGGACCAGACACATCCACTGAGACTGGTCAACAAAGACGACACAATTGGTCACAACCCGAGTGGGAGACAGGTCTTGGGAGACTCAGCTCTGAGACCCCTTGTTGTGCAGGTCACCTTGTGACCACCTACCACCCCACGTGGAACCAAGCAACAAGGATGACACTGAGCTGAGGGGCTATGGCAGAAGGACAGCCAGGGGCTGCCTGTCATTTAAGGGACAAAACCTGCCAAGTAGGGGTGCTGGGGAAGAGGCAGCTGCAGTGGACAAAGCACAAGCAGCCCCATCACACATGTCATCTGGGACCTGTGTGAAGCCCCAGAACCAAACTCAGCAGGGTGGGGGTGGGGGGCTTTCCTGCTTCAGAGGCCGCAGGCGTTTTGCCCTCCTCTGCCTCGTCACCTGCTGCAAGCCTCGGGATGTTGGGAGGGCCCCTGTCACCCTGCACCCACCTCCTAGAGAAGCCTTGGAATCCCCAGATGAGGCCCATTCACGCGCCCCCTGCTTCCCCACTCAGCATGGAGCTCACCGCTGGGACCCACCTGGGTTCTCCTCTCTGTCTGGGAACTTAATCTGAACATTATAGTCCCGGGTAATCTGCTGGATTCTGGAACCTTTGGGGCCCATGACAGATCGATGGAACTTCTGGGGTATGGCACATTCTATGGTCACTTGGGCTTCCTGGGGGTGGAGGGTGCGGGGCACAGCAAAAAAGGAAAAAATAAAGACAGACATTAACTGGTTAGGGTCAGTGCACATCCTCACCAGCCTCCACTCAGTCCACCACAGACACCTCAACTGCTCCACATACAACAGGGTGGAGAGAGGAGGGCCGGGGGCCAGGACCAAACGGGACGCCTCTTTCTGACACATTTCCCAGACACAAGATAGTACTGATGACCCGTTTGTACAAAATGGCATGAGGCTTGCTGCCGCCCAGAGCCAGGAGCACCACGGTCCTGTGTCAGACCCAGAGTCCCTGGCCTCCTGCAACATCACACACTGTCCCTGAAGGGCGGCTACGTGAGCCAGTGACAGCGAATGCTGTGGCTGTGACTCCATGAGGAGGCATGGGGACTGCTGGTTGAGGAAATACTTTCCAGGCCACAGCAGGAGAGCACCAGCAGGGACATGTTTCTGTGTGGATCTGCTCTGACAGGCCCTCCCCTTCCATCTCTTTTCTTCCCTTTGGAGACGAGAGGCTGGCTCCTTGTACAGACTGTACTTCATTCCATGTTTTAAAAAAGCTGTTGTTAGGAGAGGTATTTTCACCGACTATCAGGATGAAGGCCAGAGGCTGAGAGCCCCAGCCTCACCAGAGGAGCCCACTTCAGGGCTCAGGGAGCCCCTAGCCACTCGCCTTGGCCCTGGCTGTTGGGGTTAAGAGCCCCGTCGCCCTCCCAGGCACCTACCAGGTCCTCGATGATCTCCTGAATGCGCTTCTTGGCCGCCTCCACACAGTCCTTGGCACCCTTGAGGGTGACCTTATCGCTCTGTGTGCCCGAGCGTGGGAAGCTGACCATCACCCCACCATACTCTTCGGCAATCTCCCGCAAGACCTGGCCTCTTCGGATGACAAAATGGCGGTGGTGCTTGGGGTCCACCAGCATGCAGTCTTCCACCACATTATCCTGTACCACGGAGGGAGGGAAAAAGTAAATGACCCTGCCAACCACGCCTGACAGGACAACCAAAGTGCAGCTCCCACTGGACCTTACCAGATTCTGGATGAGGGCCTCCAGCTCCCTCTGGGCCTCCCTGACAGCGTCCTCCTTCCCTATGATGGTGATCAGGTCCTGGTCCTTGTCCTCGGCCGTTGGGAATATGATGCGGGCTCCCGTGTTGTCACGTACCTTGCGGATTTTGCCACCCCCTTTGCCAATAAGGAACTTGTGGTATTCTGGCTTTGCGCGGATGTCAACAGTAAAACTCTTGGTTTGCTGTGGAAACCAACCCCAGATACACTGGCCTGATGCTACCTGCACGGTACCCCGAGCAGGTGAATAAGAGGGCCTTGAGAACAAAGGCCTGTGGCTATCAAGCCTCACCAATACCAAGGGATGGATACCCAGACAGGAGTACTGACGGCCCCTCTGCCATCCAGACACTGAGATGGCCTGGAGCATGTGCGTTCCTAGCCCCAGTCCTGCCATTTACCAGCAGTGACCCAAGTCTGTAAGCCGCTCTCCACCTAGAGGGGACTAGGCAAGTACAGCCTCGGGGTGTTAGGGGACAAGGGGCGCATTTGCACAGTAGGTAAGCCCACAGGACCGCCAGCCCCACTCCCAGGCACGGCACTCTTATTCCTCCTGAAAGTCCAAAAGAGTGCTCCCCGTCTAGGCCCTCCTCTGCTTGGGCTACAGGGGAGCCCACACACCAACAGCAAGGCCCAGTCTCAGTCTTAGAGCCACCTAAGCCGACCAAGGCCCTCACATGACACCAAGAAGCCAGGCTCCAGGGGCACCTAGGTGGCTCAGTGGGTTAAGCCTCTGCCTTCGGCTCAGGTCATGATCCCAGGGTCCTGGGATCGAGCCCCACATCGGGTTTTCTGCTCAGTGGGGAGCCTGCTTCCTCCTCTCTCTCTGCCTGCCTCTCTGCCTACTTGTAATCTCTGTCTGTCAAATAAATAAATAAAATCTTCAAATAAATAAATAAAATAAAAAAAAAACACTAAGGCAAACAGCAAATTCTCCATATTGTTTAAGTAGGCATTGGACCTACGAAGGCCCTTTGTTCAGCAGTGGCAAAATCAAAGACAAAAAAAAGGCGTCTGAAGCAATATTCTGATCTGCCACAATGGGGTGAGGATTTCTAGCAAGGGAGAGATGCAGTGCCACCACTCCTGGGCGTGAAGCTCACCTTCTCCTCAGCCAAGTGCAGGAGCTGCTTCCTGGCCTTCTCCACGTCTGAGGCAGGGCCCCTGATGACAACCGTGTCACTTCCTGAGCCCTCCACTGGGAAGTGGATGTGCACCCCACCACACTCCTCCATGATGGAGCGGATCAAGCGGCCCTTTGTGCCGATGAGGGAGTTGTGCAGCTTGGCCGGAATTGAGACCTCCAGCTCGGCTATGTTGGCCTGAAATGACACAGTCTGTGAGGTGTGGGACACATGGCGGCATGCCCACTGCAGAGGGGTCTGGAGCCCTTGTGAGTGTGGGTCCTTATGTGAGGATGTGAAGGATGGGGTCTAAGCTGTTCACATGGCGTAGAAGGAATGTCTCCATAAAACACCATAAAGCAGAGACACAACCAAGATGCCCAGATTGTCAACTTTTCCTAATAAAACTCTGCCTCCAGATTTACCTCCCATGAGAAACAATGGGGTTCAAGACACTGGAGACGGGAAGCAAGAAAGGTGAGCAGGACAACGGTGCCCTGGCTGAGTCCCTGCATCGAGGACACAGAGCTGACAGTCTGGGCAGACTAGGACTGGTGGAAACCCTGTGAACTGGTGATTGCTCCCATGCTGACATCACCAGGGGGAAGGGACTGTAGTGCACAGCACTGTCTACACTCTAGGACACTGGGTATAGGAGGCCTCACCCCAGGACTTGGAACACCCAAGACCAGGCACGTGTCTTAAGAGCAACTCCAAAAAGGAGAAAAGTAATTCATTAAAGTACATTAACAAAACTCGAACACATTGGTAGGAATGCAAAAATATCCAGCATCCATCCAAGTAGACTTCCTAACTTCTGGCAGCCAACAGAAAAATACCAGACATTCAAAAAAACAGGAGAAACTCATCCATGAGGAAAGAAGAGAAAATAGCCCAGAAGTGACAGAGACTTTAGAACCAGTGGGTTGGGAACATGACAACAAGCATTTTCACAACTGCACACATGGTAAAAACAAAAACAAAGGAAACACTGGGCATGTCAAGTATAAAAACAAAATATTCCACCTCAACTTCTACAAGTGAAAATGTCTAAAATGAAAAGCACACTAGATGGGATTACAGGCAGATGAGACATTACAGAAAATTAATGAATTTAAAGAAACTAATGGGGGAAAATACCACTTCTTTTCACCCACATACATAACATACCAGTGAATCCTAAGACCACCTCCAGCCTGCCTAGCTCTAAATAACATTAATAATGATTCCAGAGGCACCTGGGGGCACAGTCAGTTAAGCATCTGACTCTTCATTTTGGCTCAGGTCATGACCTCAGGGTCATGAGATCAAGCCCCACAGGCTCTATACTCGCCGGGGAGTCTGCTTGAGATTCTCTCTCTCCCTCTCCCTTTGCTCCTGCACATACTCTCTAAAAAAATCAATAAATCAATAATGACCCCAGGTTCTCCACATTTGATAACACTAAAGTCTTTGGATCCCAGAAACTCAGTGAACTCCAAGCAACATGAAAAAAGCACACCCAGACACGTGGTAACTTGCACAAGGCTTATGCTTGTGATACAACCGTAAATACAGTCAGAGGAGTCTGTGTAGAGGAGTTAAGGCCAAGGAGGACCTCAGATATGTCCTCAGAAACGCCATATAGGTCCTGAAGCAGAGTTCTAAGTCCTGAAGAAAACCTCCAGTCTGAGGTCTGCTATGGGGAGCACAGGAAGGCACAGGGTCACTGGAAGATGATCTGGCACTTCATCCCCAAACTGAACACACTCTGACCGTAGGACCCGACTTACTACTTAATCCTGAATGCAGGAAGCCAGTGTGAAACAGCACAGTGTCGTGGGGCTGGGGACATGGCCATGGGGGCTCAGGTGATAAATGGGGGTTTGCAGCTTCTCAGGCTGCACTGCAACGGGCACAAGGTCACCTGGAGACAGGACCCAAGTGCATGTGCACTAAAAACCCCACAACCACCACAAAAATCAAAGTTCTATCCAATAAGCCAAAAGAGGAGATGAGAGGAATAAGAGAATTCTCTTAAGTCCAAAAGCAGACAGAAAAAGAGAACAAAGTAGACAGAACAAACAGAAAACAAACGCAAGACAGCTTGGTCAGGCCACCATGACCAGGGGCAAGGCCTACAGGTACAGCTTCTATTTGGGGCGGTGAGAAAGTGAGGCAGACGATGGTGGGACACAGCTGTGTGAATGCGCTCATGCCCCAGGCTGTACACGAAGGTGGTAAATTTTGTTATGTGTATTTTCCACAACTCTAAAAATAAAAAAATTGATATTTAATCACATGCATTAAACGTGTAATAAAATATGTAACATAATACATGATACACAGATTAACCATGGAATTAAATGTAAACATCTACATTGAAAAGGCAGACACTGAGGAGCCTGGATGGCTTAGTCGGTTAAGGGCTGACTTTTGATTTTGGCTCAGGTCATGATCTCAGGGTCATGAGCTTGTGCCCTGCGATAGACTCTGTACTTAGCCCAGTCTGTTTATCCCTCACCCACTGCTCCTCCCTGCCTCACTCTCTAAAAGCAAGCTGCCTAAAAGAAACCCACTTTGATGAGAAAAAATAGATTTCAGGACAAAGACTACTATCAGGGGTAAAAGAAGGTAATTTTATAATGATGTAAGTTACAGGAATATTAGGAATGTGAAAGACACCAGCACAGTACAGGAAAATTATGAAAAACTTTATGCTAAAAACCTGGACAACCTATATAAAGTAAAAACCCCTTGAAAGAAAAGCTACCAATCTTAAGCAACAAGTAAGATTTGGGCATGCAGGGACCTATCACGCAGCAACAAAATCAAACCGATGGGACGACACAGATACATCTCATCCCAGCTGCTCCAAGTGAGCACAGCTTGAGCTGTGGGAGAAAACACCATGATCTCCTTTGTACCAGCGTGCAGCAAACCCCACAATGCCCGTGACTGAAAGCCAACGAAGGGCTGGACAGGCGGGGGTGGGGGCTGGGGGGGCTGGCCGGACAGAGGCAGGTGCTGGAGAGGGACACAGGGACATCTCCGGGGTGCTGGATAGGCTCATTATGCTGACTGTGGAGAGTCCATGCATGTATAACATAGGTCAAAATTTATCAAACTGCATACTTCAAACACGCAGCTTCTTAATGTTAATTTTCCAAAAAATTAACATTGAACAATTGAAAAAAAAAAGATTGTTAGCCTTCAGGACAGGATGATCTCCAAGCACTCAAATCCAGTGCTACTGCTCACGTCTCATACTGCTCAAGTCTCATGATAAGCACAGCCCCAGGTGAGTGGCAGGAGCCTGGCCATGGGCCTGCACTGCGTGGAGAAAGCTGATGACACGGGACCATGGGGACCCTGGCACATGCCCTGACACGCAACACCCCATTACCAGGTCTTTCTGGATGGACAGGATGCGGCTCCGGGCGGCCTCACAGTTGGCTCGCTTGCCTGTGATGACAATGGTCTCTGAATTGCTATTCTCTGCTGGAAGGTCGATCTTAGTGTTGCTTTCTTCCCGAATCTACAAGAAGACGGGACCATGAGAAGGGACCTCCCAGTTGAGACACCCGGAACCCAGGGCCAGAAAGTTTAAGCCAGAATGGCACAGGGCTTTGGGAGCCAAGATTCAGGAGACAAGCTGGCCAATCACCTTTTTAATGTTTGCACCTCCTTTCCCAATGATGTTCTTGTGAAATTGTTTGAAGATCGGAACAGAAATTGAATAGCTATTTTCCACCTTAAAAACAAAAGAGGTTGCACCATTAGCCATCATGCTGGACAGTGATGTATCCCTTCATCTGTGAGGGAGTATCAAATAACAGGATCTGCTATTAGAAAACATACAACTTGGATCCTGCCTGTCTCCCACTAGGACCTCTGACCTTTAGCTGGGGGACAAGCTAACCTGGCAAGCCACAGCTGACTGATGCAATGCCCCCTTTATAAAAAGAAGCTCTCCACAGAACCCGCCATGTGGTCAGTGCAAGTTCCATAACCCAGAAGCAATGTGTCGGGCACCCTCAACAGACATTCTGGGTAGAGAAGGGAATCCTGGACACCAGGTTGAGAAAAGCAAGTCCAGAGCACACAGACCCTGCTACTCCTAGCCTGCACTATGCCGCGGCAGTGTGAGCGAGCTCTGTGCTGGAAATGCCCCCATCAGCAACCTGAGGCAGTGGTGAGCTCAGTGCAAGCCCCATGAGAAACACAGAAGCATGAGCCCATCTGCAGCCTTCTCGTCAATAACCCCCCTCCGTACTTGAAACTGCTGGTTTCCATTCCAGCTTAAGGAAATAGTAAACCAGTAAATGGCTTCTCATACTGCCTATGCAATCTCTTTCCTCACTGGATGGGACAGTTTATCCAGCTTTGTTCTTCTCCTTCTATTTTTAAAAATTTTTTATATTTTATTTATTTGAGAGAGAAAGAGAGAGAGAGAGAGAGAAAATAAGCAGGGGGTGGGTCAGAGGGAGAAGCAGACTACCGGCTCAGCAGGGAGCCCAATTCGAGAATCAATCCAGGGACTCCAGGATCATGACCCGAGCCGAAGGCAGTCGCTTAACCAGCTGGGCCACCCAAGCGCTCCAAGTTTATCCAGATTTCTGGAGGTCCCTCAAGGAAACAAGGAGCCTGGCACCCACCCCGAACCTCATGTAACACTGAAGTTCCTAACAGTTGTCGGCCAGTCTAAACACCTGCAGTTAAGATGGACGGCGTCCCCCGCCCCCGTTGAGGGCAGACGAAGCCAATGCGCCCTGAAGCAGGGGTTCTGATGGGACACACCCCCGGGTCTCTCTGCCACCAGCAGCACCATCACAACAAAGGATGGGAAACATCCCCTACCAGATCTGCCACCATCTTCTGCATGTATTTTGTGCATTTTTCCACCTCATTCTTCGGCCCTCGGAGTTGAACAATATCACTTTTTTGTGCTGGGTCTGGAAAGTTGATGATAACCTGGAACAAATCATCACAAATTCAAGTTCAGTTATTGGTAAAGACTGGATTCTAAAACACTGACTCTCTTTAAGGGCCAATCAATCACTCCTGGAGGGCTGAAGAATGCCATTGGGAAACCTTTACCTCCGGGAATTTGTCACGAATTTCACGGATCCGTTCACCCTTCTGCCCGATGATTGTGCGATGGAATCTCTGCTCAATGATCAGATCCTTGGTGCGCTCATTTTCCTAAAAACACAATGCAAGGAGATGACACTAGAGCAGGAGGCTCCTGGGAGCCCGGGGAGCACAGCACCGGCCTGTGGCATCCCTGGGAGTCACCAGCCACTAGAGGACACCTGCTCTCTCCAACAACAGGGTTGCGCGTTGTTCTCTGCAAGGAGGTGTGATTCAGCAGGTGGCCTTCATCACCACAGCGGCTCACTTAGCGCCTCTGTGTTGACAAGAACAAGAGACCATGAGGTGTAACACTCTGCAGGATGAGCAGGGATCCTTCCTGAACACAGCGTGGTTCAGAGCGCTGCTCTGTGCAGATCATTATTAAGAAAGAATAATGAACTTGCATAGTTCTCATCATCCCCCAGGTCTCACTAAAATGTCACAATAAATACAAAAGCAGCAGCAGAGCCAGAATAAAGGAAAACACACTACCAGTCAACCATCTGAAAGAACTCAGGGGAGATTCTGGATCAGACTGGCATCAGGCTGACAGAGAAACAAGGGTTCAGGAGTCCAACACAGGCACAAGACACCCCAGACCAAGGGGCCCTGGCTAGACGAAGGCCGCACATGGTGGCTTGCAGCTGAGGACAGGGGAAAGTCTACTGTTAGAAGTAGGCCTCAGGGGGCTCCAGGCTTGAGCACCAGTGCAAGTGGAGGGGGGGCACTCACTCCCTGCCCTGATGAGCCACATGCACTGCCCTGCCTAAGGCTTTACTGACGTTCTGCACGTGTCTGTGCTAAGCTACGATCACTCACCCAGTAGGTAACTCTGGATTCTGAAAGGCACCCCAGTGACCCCTACATGCAGCCAGACTGGACAATCACTGCTACATGGTTATCTGCATCTGACTCACACACTCCAGAAAAACACACCAGTGCTGGCAGCTTAGCCCCAGGAACAGAACTCATGCCCCCCTCTCCTCCAACCCTCAGAGTTGCAGACAACCACACAGCAGGAATTTTCAACCTTAGCTGCACGTGGGAGTCACTTGGGTGCTTTTCAGAATTGGTCCCTCAAGCATCAGAGACTTGGGTTTGGCCAAGGCGGAAACCCCTGCCGCAGAGCCACTCCCAAGCGAGTGATTCCCCTTCTGCAGCACTGCAGGTGACAACAATGCTAGTCCACAGAGGCCCTGACACAGGTCCGTGGGCTCCCCCCGGGCAGGACTCAACTGCAGGTCTTACCATCCGAGAGGCGAGCTCCAGCAGCTCCCGCTTGGCCTGCTGTACACCCTGTGGGTCCCCCTCGATGCGAATCAGGTTGCTCTTCTCACTGTCAGGAGGGATGCGCACGGACACCTTATACTGGTCTTTGATTCTGTTTACTTAAGAATACAAAAGGAAACACATTTTGGACTCAGAATCAACTAAGTTCTGTCAGTGACTACAACCTGGCAGAATAGGGCGAAACCACCTCATCAGCCATCCTGCAAAGAGGGAGATGAAGCCACCGTACCAAGAACTCTCCGTTCTCTCAGACGAGCTGTGGTCTGCACCTGCACCAACCGAGTCGGCATCACCCTGACAGCGTCATGTGACTGACGGCTGGGACCACTCAGGCCATGAGGGTTCGCTGCTCTGGGCTATGGCTGGGGCTTTAGAGTACTTTAAAGACCACAGCTGCTTTCTTTTTTTTTTACTTTGGATCTTTTACTCATGTATTGATGACCTAGAAAATAATAGTTTACTAAAATATGGAGTTGACACATTAGATTATGTGGTATCAGAAAAGTTAATTCACTGATAACTACTATTTTCACCAGGAGCGTTGTGAAACATTAGAAAGCTTTTTAAAATTTAAACTCAATTAATTAACACATTCTGTGTTATTAATTTCAGAGGTAGAGTTCAGTGATTCATCAGTCTTCTGCAACAGCCAGTGCTCATTCCATCACGGGTCCTCTTACATGCGTCACGCAGTTACCCCATTCGCCCACCCTCCTCCCCAATGACAACCCTTAATTTGTTTCCTACGATTAAGGGTCTGTTAGGGTGATTTTATTTTTCCCTCCTTCCTCTACGATCCTGTTTTGTTTCTTAAGTTCCACATATGAGTAAGATCATACAATTGTCCTTCTTCAACTGAGTTATTTCACTTAGAATAATACCCTCTAGTTTCATTCACATCGGTGCAAATGGCAAATTTCACTTTTTTGATGGCTGAGTAATATTCCATCATGTGCACACACACAACTTTTTCTTCATTCATCTGTTGATGGACATCTGGGCTCTTTTCATAGCTTGGCTGTTGTGGACACTGCTGCTCTAGACATTGGGATGCAGGTGCCCCTTCAGAGGACTATGTTTGTATCCTTTGGATAAAAACCCAAGTAGTTCAATTGCTGGGTTGTAGAGTAGCTCTGTAATAGTTCTTGAGGAATCTCCATCCTGTTTTCCACAGTAGCTGCACCAGTTTGCATTCCCACCAACAGTGTAACAGGGTTCCCTTTTCTCTGAATCCTTCCCAGCATCTGTTGTTCTGACTGGTATGAGGTCACTGTGGTTTTGATTTTTATTTCTCTGATGCCACATAATGTTGAGCATCTTTTCATGTGTCTGCTGGCTATTTGTATGTTGTCTTTTTTAAGATTTTATTTCTTTGAGGGAGAGAGAGTGTGAGCCCGAATGGCGGCCAAGGCGGAGGGAGAGGGAGAAGCAGAATCTTCACTGAGCAGGGAGCCCTATGTGGCGCTGGGTCCCAGGATCCTGAGATGATGACCTGAGCCGAAGGCAGAGGCTTAACCGACTGAGCCACCCAGGAACCCCAGCCATCTGTATGTCTTCTTTGGAGAAATGTGTGTTCGTGCTCTGCCCATTTCCTGACTGGATTATTTTGGTGCTGAGTTTGATTAAGTTCTTTATAGATTTTTGGATACCTTATCTGATATGGCATTTATAAATATCTTCCCCCATTCTGTTGGTCATCTTTTGGTTTTGTCAATTATTTTCTATTTGGGCAGAAGCTTTTTTTTCCCTTTTTTTTCCTTTCCTGGGCAGAAGCTTTTTGTCTTAACGAAGTCCCAAAAGTTCATTTTTGCCTTTGGAGATGTGTCTAGTAAGAAGTCACCTTGGTCGATGTTAAAGAGGTCGCTGCCTGTGTTCTCCTCAGGGATTTTAATGGGTGCCTGCCTAACATTTAGGTCTTTCATCATTTTGAGCCTATTTTTGTGTGTGGTGTAAGGAAATGATCCAGTTTCATTCTTCTGCTGTGGCTGTCCAATTATCCCAACACCATTTGTTGAAGAGACTGTCTCTTTTCCATTGGACATTCTTTCCTGCTTTGTCGAAGATTAGTTGGCCATATAGCCGATAGTCCATGTCTGGGTTCTCTATTCTGTTCCATTGATAAAGATCCCAGGTGTTTCTAATGTGGAAGCAAGTTTGGGAACTGAACCACTGTTCTTAAGTCACAAAATTACTCTCAAAAAAAACAAAAATAGAAACCACTAAAAATCGGAAGGCTTTACATAACTAAAAACAAGAGTACCCCAATGACCACCTTAGGGCTCCATGGAGGCCAAACATTGCTGCCTAGAGAAAGTACCCCATCAGCTCAGATCCAAATTGAGTGCTTCCCTGTCTCTGCAAAACATATGGAGTTCTGTCACCTACTTTGGACAAAGGCCAGTGTCTATGGTTAGAGACCCAAGCTCCCACACCCTGGGGAGGCCTTATCCCAGGAAACAAGACCAGCACTTTGCCCAAGTTCCATAGGGACCACCGAGGAGCATCATGAGCATATGCAGAGACAACCAGAGCCAAGGACTCAGAAGCCAGACTGGAGACTTCAGACCATGAAAAGTAAAGAGTGGGGGTAGGGGATGAAAGCAAAAACAGACCAGACATAGCGTGAACCATGCTGGTGGTCTCACACTCCTAGAGAGCAGACAACAGAAATGAATGTCAGAACTGCACTTCCTTATGTTCTTTTAAAAAAAAAAAAAAGATACTATACCGTTAATCAAAACAAAAACAAAACCAAGTTACGGTGTGTGCATGGCTCAAGGAACATGTGCAAGGGAACACCACAGGGAGCTTCCATGGACTCTGTCCGTGGACTGTCACTACCATTATGAAAAGTCCCCGGGCATACAGGACTGACACCAAATACAGCGGAACTGACAAGCTCACACTAGTTACGAACACAAACTGGATGACATCAGGCAAAAATCGAAGGGGACACACTTGCAGGGCACCCTGTCAGCACAGGTGGGTTCCCTGCAACCGCAGGAAGGACCCAGGCTGCGCACTGCCCTCTCACCATCGGCTGCCGGTGAGGCGCAGAACCAGGAGCACACTGCGATGTTGGGGGTGGCCTCGCAGGCAAGCTGCGCCCAGGTGTGGGATTTCAGAAAACAGTCTCCATCTGGGCAGAGTGTTCACTCAGCCCACTTTCTGCAAACTGCATTCACACCCCTAGTCTGAGCAAGCTCACCTGGGCTACAGCCTTAGTACATGTACCAAAAGGCATGCCCATGAGCCCCCGACCTTTCCTACTCCTGGGGTGGCCCCACCAGGGCCCTGTGCACCACTGAGTCCATGGGGACTGCGAAGCCCAGATGTCAACCCATCGGGCTTAGGTGCGCCTTCACCGTGGCCTCTGACTAGGCTGGTTGAGGTCCCAGGTCTGCAGACCAACTACAGCCGGAGGAGAAGACTAGGACACCCGGTCAGAAAGCACGACTTTCTTCCACCACGGTTGCCCTCCGTGCCATTAGCCCCACTCACTGTTGGCCCCGCTCTTCCCGATGAGGTGTCTGTGGAACTTGTGGTCCACGTTGATCTCCACGTAGTCCATCCGGTTAATCTGCAGGAAAACAGAACGAGTCCAGAGACAAGCTCTCGAGGCCATGGCGTGTACCGTGGTCAGACACATCACCAGAGCCCAAGTCTACGAGCTGACAGCTCTTGCCTTTGTCACCTTCGGTCATTATTCCAAGACTGTCCTCTGGCCCCCTTGAAAGACCTATCTGTGACCTTCCTGGATTTTGCCAGCTTCTACTTCAGAGCCTAGTGCTCACCCCAGATGTCCCCAGGCCCACCCACCTACATGATGTGTGACAGGCAAATGATGATATACTGGCTATTCCTCGGTTCAGCAGCACCCAGAACACGCAAAGGGGCACCTTACCAAGTCTTTGACCATGGCTTCGATCTGTTCCTGGGCCACGTTTACATCCTCTGTGGGGCCTTCCAAGGTGATCTTGTCCTCACCCTCTGTGAACTCGATGTGCACCTACCACAGCAGAATCAGGAAAGAGATGGTCAGGATGGCACAGTGGCAGTACCCTCTCAGAACCTGTGGAGCTTTGCTGACGCAGCGGCCAATCCCAATTGCTTTATGTAAACACATGTCCACAAACTCCCCTGGAATACTGAAGGGGGATACTGGGGGATGCCTATTACTCTGGTCTAAATATCATGGCCTAATCCTCTTCCTGTCACCAGATATGGGAACTGTGATATCCTCCACGATGTACCTAACAGCAAAACCACAGACTGAAAGCACATCAGTACCAACTGCCCCCATCATTCCCAGCACCACTTTTACTATTATGGGCCCATTCTTCTTTTATTTAATTTTTAAGAGTGAGAGAGACCATGTGTGTTCCTGCATGTGCACAAGTGAGGGGGTGGGGGAGAGGAAGAGGAAGAGAAAGTCTCAAACAGCTTAGCACAGAGTCCAACGAGGGGCTTGATCCCACCACTCTGAGATCACGACCTGAGCTGAAATTAATAGCTGGATGTTCAACTGACTGAGCCACCCAGGCACCTCCAGGGCCACTCTTCTCTGCTCAAGTAAGAAATGAGATAAACAACAGGGATGGAATTTTAACTCATGTACAGCTGCCCAGGGATGGTCCACAGGCAAGGCTGCTCTGTCCTCATTTACAACACACCAGGCAAGAAGGCAACAGGGTACAAGGGCAGTAGGAGAGAGCAGCCCCACGAAGCCACTGCATCTGTGTGAACCAGGGCTCAGAGGTTAGGAAAGCAAAAGGACTAAGAAGTCAGTTGGAAACTAAGTGTGAACAAGAGGACAGCAGAGGGGATATGTTCTCTGGCAAGCCATCCTGTGCATGTTCACTGGGAGCTGCGGTGATCTCTGGAAAAGTGGGAAGACGTCAAGGACAAAGATGGAAAGCATGAAAAGGCCGTCACTCCAAGCCTCACACGAGCTGCACACACATGTGCTCTTCGAAGAGCACAGATCGAACTGTGTGCAAGTTACTGTGCTGTGACAGACAAGGGAGACGTCTACTAAGGTAGTCATGAAATCAAGCAAGATACACAGTCTCTGGGTAAAAAAACCAAAAGAATGACAGAGTATTTTTAAAAATTTATTTTTCTCCTCCTCAGCTAACCACGGAAACTGTCACACACACAATGTGCCACCATTTCCAGGGCCATCCCCAGAATAAACAGCAAGAAAACAAATGTCAGAAGGGGAAGGACAAAAGCAAGAACGCAGAGTAACAAATTCCCAATGCCTCCTCACCTTGGGCATCTGCTGAGTGATTTTGGCCAGATTCTGCCCTTTTTTGCCGATGATGAACCGGTGCAGCCAGGAAGGAGCAGAGACAGACGACACAGTAAAACTGTTGGCCTAGGAAACCAGGAAGCAGAGTGGTGGGCTGTGCAGTCTGGGCTCCATGCTCGTGCTCCCTGCCCGACACAGTCCCTGCTCCCGGGGCCCGGAAACGCGAGTCGAGAAGCCAGCCCCACAAGAAGCAGCTAGGATCCACTCCTGAAGGCAGTTACCTTGGCATAGACTTCAGTCAGTGCCTGCCCTAGCTTTTCAGGCTCGCCTCGAAGTATCACAGTCTCCGAGATGCTGTCTGACGGTGGGATCTCCACAGAAACTCCCGTTCTTTCCAGGATCTCCTGTAAGGAATTGCCCTTCGGCCCGATGACATACTTGTGCTGGGATTTCTTCACCTCCACGGCGATGGTTGTGGTCTTCTTTTTCTAAGGAAGAGCACCATAAGGGCATCAGAGGGAAGGGCCAGGGAGGAACAGGTGGGGACAGAACGCTGTCACCAAAAAGGGAGGGAGCAAGCGCAGAGCCCTAGACTATACTCTGAGCCCCAGCAAGGGAAGACAGGGAAAAGCCCATTCCCCAGAAACTCCACTGAGCAAGGAGGACTGGGTTTTCTCCCCATGAGAATCATCTGAGAATTTAAGTCCTGCCCAGACTGACCCCAAGTTCCATCCACACCTCCGAGAAAAAGGTTGGGACTTCACAGCCCACCAGGGTGAGGCTAACCACTAGCTCAGAGACATGGCCAGCTCCATGCTGCAGGCTTGCCGCAGCCTGCCCATCCAGCTCAGAGCTCCAGCCTCTCTTCCCTGCCCAGCAGCACCCCGTCCTAACTGACCGGAAACCGAACTTGTCTAGACACAAGAGACTAGGGGTGGAGCTGGGCCTAAGCCACACCTCCGCGTGACCACCCTACATGCTCTTCCCAACTGCTACCTTCTCCTCGTAGATCTTCTTGATGCGAGCCACAGCCTGAGCCAACTGCTCCTTCTCTCCCGTGAAGACGATTTCTGTCCGGTTGACACTGGGTGGGGGGATGTTGATGCGTGTCCCTGTCTCCTGCATGATCTCACCAACAAGTCGGTTATATGGCCCGGCGATGAAGGGGTGGAACGCCTTCTCCACTTCCAGCCTCTCAACAGCACGTTTGTCCTGGGAAGGACAGAACCATGAGGGTGTGGCTCTGGGGCTAAGGCCAGTGCACACACTCCAACCTCTCAGCTGGCCCCACCTGCTCAGCAGAGATGAGTAGGACTTCATGGCGAGCTTTCTCGATGCCTTCTTTGGTACCGGTGATCCTGATCTGATTGCTGGCGTCGTCTGGGCGTGGGATCTGGATTTTGGTTGCAGTTTTGAGCTCCAAGTCTTGCAGTTTCTCTCCATTTTTGCCAATAACAAAGCGGTGGTGTTCTTTGGGAATGGCTACAGTCGCTGAGGCCTACAAGAGGAAGAGAACCAAAGAACGCTGATGTCTGTAGGTTACAAAAAAGCCTATTTCTCCACAATATTTTCTACAGCTGAAATGCCATTCCTGCCTAGCCAGCCTCCAACCCGTCCCTCAGAACAGTCTCGAGTTAACATCATGTTCTTGGGGAAGCTTAACCTGACCCCAAGGCTAGGAAAAGTTCAAGTGTGATACATTCCTATGGTCCCATGTCACACCTTCAGTTGTCTTAATTATTTAGGGGTAATTATTTGTTCAACATCTTCTTGGCCCACTAAGCCATCATAAGAACAGGAATATTCAGGAATGCTAATCTATCTTATTTTCCACTTTGATGATTGCTAACACCATCCTAGGACAAGACAGGAAAGTAGGTACATATTGACTAACCAGACTGATTTGTTACTGGAGGCCCTGGCTATTTTTTCCCCCAACCATAAGCCCTATAACCCATAATAAACTCTTTTTTCTATCTCTTTTACCACCAGTTTAAAATAGATAACCTGTCTGAGGAAATAAAATAGAAATAATCCAAAGCGTTCATCCAGTGAATCCAAATGCTACAAATCAAGCAACTTTCTGAGGTGACAGAGAGCAAGGAGGACAGGGGCTCCTAGTCTTCCTGACTCTGTGCAGACAGTAGCTGCCAAGAAGACTTAAGAAAGGAAGTGTCAACACTCCCAGCACCAGTGAAGCAGACTCACAGGCCAATCAGGGGATAAGCTTATAGCAGACCACTTAACACTCAAAACAAAAATGTTAAATTGTTTCACAGAGGCAATAAAAAAGGTCCTCACTTCCCAACTAGAGCAGAAAGACCAGCAGCTCATATGTTCTGTTCGAGTAATGTTTACTCCCAAAGTGGTTCGATATTAGGTAATCAGTGATACACATAAGAAGAATCCAGTTGACTGCCTCCACAGAATTTAAATCTAGTCATAATTAAAAATGTGTAAAGAAAATAAAAACATTAGCTTTTAAATGTGACAAACATACACACCCAGCTCAGCCTGTACCCAGAGCTGTGCTTGAGGGGAGAGCCTGCTGAGGGTGGACCCACATGGAACATGGCCCCATGGAAGGACACCCAAGGAAGCAAAGGAGGCACAAAGATGGGACAAGAAAGAACACAGGCCGGCACCTCTGGGAACGCACAACTTTTTAAAACTTCTGAGGTGTGTAACAGGGAGAAGAGAACTATAATCCAGCATCAACAACTTTAACTTAAACTAACAGTAACCACTTGGAAGATGTAGGCAGAGAGGCAGGCAGAGAGAGAGGAGGAAGCAGGCTCTCCATGGAGCAGAGAACCTGATGTGGGGCTCGATCCCAGGACCCTGGGATCATGACCTGAGCCGAAGGCAGAGGCTTTTAACCCACTGAGCCACCCAAGTGCCCCACCACTTGGAAGATGTAATGGGAAAGAATGGCCATCCCAACAGGGAAAAAGAGACAAAGACAAAGTAGCTAGATACAACCCAACAAAAGAGGTGGGACATGTGCATGAGAAATCACAAAACAGCGACGCCTGGGTGGCTCAGTTGGTTGGACGACTGCCTTCGGTTCGGGTCGTGGTCCCGGAGTCCCGGGATCAAGTCCCGCATCGGGCTCCCAGCTCCATGGGGAGTCTGCTTCTCCCTCTGACCTTCTCCTCCCTCATGTTCTCTCTCACTATCTCTCTCTCAAATAAATAAATAAAATCTTAAAAAAAAAAAAAAAAAAAAAAGAAATCACAAAACACTGAAGAGATCTAATGCAGTTCTGATAAAAAAGTAGATTATGGGGGCGCCTGGGTGGCTCAGTGGGTTAAAGCCTCTGCCTTCAGCTCGGGTCATGATCCCAGGGTTCTGGGGATCGAGCCCCATGTCGGGCTCTCTGCTCAGGAGGGAGCTGCTTCCTCCTCTCTCTCTCTCTCTGCCTGCCTCTGCCTACTTGTGATCTCTGTCAAATAAATAAATAAAATCTTAAAAAAAAAAAAAAGTAGATTATGAAGTCTGTATGGTGGAACAACAAAGAATGGGACAGGAAAAACCTGCAAAAGGACAGTACAGGAGGAATGTTGACAACTGTACTAAATATAAGACTACTTCCCTTAGAACAGAACACTAGTACACAGAGAGGTAGACCAACACTTTAGAACCAAAAACCCACACAAAGAACAGAGCACACTTCGTAAAAAGAGCCAATCAAATCACAGGGTGGGGAAAACTTAAAACTGGTGTTGGCAACCTAACAGATTCTGGAGAAGGATGAAAGTGGGTCTGCACCTTGCACTGTTCCAGAGAAATCCCAAACTCATCAGGAACTGAAACGGAAGAGCCCCCCTTCCAGGCACCAGAGAAAAGATGAGATTTCTTACAACCTGGAAGTGAAAAAAAATTTTCCTAATAAGGACTCAAAAGAACAAAAAGAGTAATGGAATTTGACTGCAATAGAATAAAAAGTCATACAGCAAACACACCAAGATCAAAAAACAAATAGCAAAGTGGGAAATGTGGTCTGTAAGGTGCAGAGTTTTTAAGGACCCAACTACACCAAGCAAGGTGGAGGCCTCTACCTCTGATGGAAAAGGTAGAGGCCTCCACCACTGTCCAAAGACAGTGCACAAAACAAAACCCAGAGTCCTTAAATATTAAAAAGACACTCAATCTTGTTCATTTGAAAAATCCAAAATAAAAGTATACTCAGCTACCTTCCAGACTGACAAAAGCCCAAGCTTTTGATGGGTGTGGCAAGGTGGTGGGGGAGGCCCTGGAGAGTGCAGACAATGGGCAGCACCTGAGGGACAGGCCCACAACTACCGCACAATTACTTATGTGTGCTGCTCTCTGACCCAGCCATCTCACTGCTAGGAAAGGGATCTTGAGACACAACGGATGAAACAGGAAATCCCACACACGCAAGGTTTTTATTGAGACATGATGTGTAAAAGAAAAATCGGGAAGGCACCCAAATACCCATCAACAGGAATGCTTGAATAAATCCCACCACATCTGGTGAGCATCTCGCAGTTGTACAAAGGAAGGAGCGGAGCCACTATTTGCTGATATGTAGACACCTCCAGAAAATAATGTAGGAAAAGACAAGATGCAGAACAGGGTTTACTGTGGCAAGTCATCTTCTGCTTCTACTCTCCAACCGGAACAAGAGAAAGGTCCATCAAAGACGATGAATGGCCAGCTGGCAGGGGAGGGAAGGACAGGGTGCAGAGGCTGTCTCTGACTGAACCTTATTACACCGCTCTTTGTACCAACCTAACTATATCTCAAGATGACAGCATGCGTTCCTTCTAGTGATTTTAAAATTCCATCTTTTGGGGGCACCTGGGTGGCTCAGTTGGTTGAGCGACTGCCTTCAACTCAGGTCATGATCCTGGAGTTCCGGGATTGAGCCCTGCATCAGGCTCCCTGTTCGTTTGTTTCTCCTTCTGCCCTTCCCCCTCTCATGCTCACACTCTCTCAAATAAATAAAATCTTAAAAAGGTAAAAACCTTTAAAAAACTCCATCTTTCATCTTCATTACAACTATCAGTTTGAACTCATGTGATAGGTGAAGAGTTCCACATTAGGTCTATGGCCATGATCAGCCCGGCACTCTCCGTATTAGAGATTAGGAGCTGGGAGACATGAATGGTCACCCCAGAAAGCTGCAGGGTGCCAACCCAAACGGGGTCCCACTGTCCAAAGATGATGCAATCTCACCTTAACAACTAATCAATATATCAAAAGTTTATAATGACACAGAGAAGGATTCACGGATCCCCAGCAGAGATGCTGCAGCGCCAATGCAGTCCCAACACTGCCTGAGCAGCCGGTGGAGGCAAGCTCGTCATAAGGACAGCAACCAGTGTGGGGCAGGGGGCCAGAAAGCTGCCATCCACACCGCAGTGAACTGTGGAGAATAATCAAGAATAATCAAGAACTTTATTCATGGATGGATTTGCTGAAGACTCCTGAGTCTAGGGATCCATCTGGGAGTCAACAACAACTACACAGGACCACCCACAAGTTTTCTTGCCAGACAAGTAAGCTGAATGTGAAAGTAACCACCGGGATATAACCACCACTTCACAGGCAACAGTGAGGGACAGTGAGACAAAGCAAACACCTGCTTGTCCCCCAAAATCAAAGGCTTTAAGAAAAGGAGGGGAGGGCACTGCTGAAGAACGGAAGAGGGCATGAGCCCCAACACACACAGCAGGCAGGCCTTGTTTGGATGCCGATTTAAACACGTCAACTCAGAAAGACATCTGGAGATAATAAGGAAAGTTCATACACAGACCATGTTAAATATGGGTATATGTCCAGAAATTATAATTAATTTTAATAAGTGAGTTAACAGCCCAGTAGATTATTTAAGAAAAAAGAAAAAAATAGGGGCGCCTGGGTGGCTCAGTTGGAAAAGGTCTGTCTTTGGTTCAGGTCATGATCTCAGGGCCCTGAGTCCTGATCCAGTCCCACAACTGGACTCCCTGGGGCTCAGTAGTGAGTCTGCTTCTCCCTCTCCCTCTGTGCTCTTTCTCACTCTCTCAAATAAATAAGAATCTTTAAAAAAAATTGGGGCCCATGGAATGATTTACAAGTGAATAACATATCTGCAATCTGCTTTAAAGTAATGGCAGCAGATGTGTGGGGGTGCAGAGAGGAGTGGAGTGGTTTGGGTCTCCTCCCTGCCTAGTTTTCAATCACAAAATACTCAAATATTCACAAACCAGTAAACAGCAAAAGCCTGAGAGCTTACTGCTATGCACTAGCTACAATATGAAGCAACTGACACATATTTTAAACTACTTCCACTTAATCATTTCATTCCCTGAAGCTACTGTGGGGGTTAGGGACTATCCCAAGGCCCTGTGTGGCCGAGGGAGAGAGAGCTTGGACAGTACAGGGCAAATCCTGTCCTCCCTGCTGAGCCCCTGGCTCCTGACCCACAGTGCCCTACCTTCTAGCCACCATATTCTAGAGCTGCTCCCCAGTCAGCTCACAGACTCTGGGGAGGACCCCCACTTCTTCTTTTTTTGGAGGCTGTATTTTAAAGTATCTCTATCCAATGGAGGGCTCGAACTTCCAACCCCAAGATCAAAAGTTGTACTCAGTATACTGACTTAACTAGACAGGCACCTCCTGGACCTCCGTTTCTAAGTAAACCCAACTAAAGCTCTATCTATTCAATGAAACATTTTTTTAACTTTAAAAAAAAGTCACTTATTTTAGAGAGTGAGGGAATGAGAGAGAGCACGCGCACGTATGTGTGCCAGGGGACGGACGGAGGGAGAGAAAATCCCAAGCGGACTCTGCGCCAACCACAGAGCCCAACATGGGGCTTGATCTTAGGACCTCAAGATCACGCCCTGAGCTAAAATCAGGAGTTGATGCTCAACCGACTGTGCCACCCAGGCACCCATCATTGACATCTGAGTAAGATTCTCTGCGTTTACCTTGATCTTTAAATGATACCATGTGGAGAAACGCATCACAGGTTTACTTACTTATTACAATAGTCCTCCAGTAAATTTCAAGTAGTGCTATCAGACTGCTAAGGACTATGGGAACTGGTTGAAAACAAGTAACATTTGAACTTGTACTCTCCCGAGATAGGATCTGGAAATGCATATTTAAGCAGCAGTGGGGTGACTCTTGAATCTCGCCCTGGGAATGAGTGACTTGTGGTGATGTCCTCATTCTACCATCCTGCAGTCCTGGCTTCTCTGAATGTCTTGGCCTCTGGGACAAGCCTTTATCTTCCAGTCTATTTGCCCAAATAGCAAAAATGGTTGGTGTCCCCCCTTCTGTCACTGATTTAGTGTTTTTTTCAGCTAAAAATGCTGAGGTCCCGAACATTGTTGCACTACCTCTGAACTCTGGACTTGAAGACCTAGGAGGGAAGGATCTGATGAAACCAGAGCCGTATGTGTTGGGAGCCAGTGGCACAGAACTGCAGTACACCCACCAGGAGGACGGGGCTGGCGAGACCCACCTGAGTCTGCAGTCTAGCGACAATGTCCTTCCGGGCTTTCATGACAGCGTCCAGCTTCCCTGACACCATGATGGAGAGGCCCTGGTCTTTGGCAAGAGACAGCTCCAGATGGGCACCAGTCCTCTGCATGATCTCCAAGCAGATTTTTGCTTGTTCACCTTCTCCAAACTGGTTCATGTCCTTGTATTTTCTCTCCTCCAGGGGTACATGGAACACCTACTCAGCAAAGGTCAAAAAGGGAAGGTGAAGACATCAAGAGATGGGAGGGCGTGTAAGGGTTTAGGCACTGAATATGCAGAGTAAGGAGCACGAGTTCACTCATCTCTATGTATCCCTGCTCCTAGGCCAGAGAGACTGGAGTGGAGAGGCAGACAGCACCAAAGGGCAGGAGGCAGGCGCTCCAGCAAAGAGAACGACTCCCTGACACAGACAGCAAAGAAGCATCAGGTGGCAGCCGAGTGCAGCGGAGGGAAGAGACGGGGAAGGGAGAGAGGCTGGGAGACAGGGGGACACAGAGAACCACCACACTCAGAGGTCAGCAAGAGCAAAAGGGTGAGGGCAATGAACAGGGGCAGGCGGGGAGTAGTATGAGCAAAGTGGGGTGCAGTCCAAGCAGGAAGAAAGGAAAGGGCCGGGTTCCTATGCCTCTTTTCTACAGCAAGAGGAGAAGGCAACGAAGCAGGGTTCAGGCAGGAGGATACAAGCTGACCGATGATCCAGCTTCACTCCAGCTGTTCTGTGGAGGAGGGAGTGAGCAGAGGCAAGGGTGGAAGCAGGAGGAACCAAAATGACTCCTGTTCTTGGGTCTGAACCCCTATGTAGAACATGGTGCAGTTAACATGATCAGGAAGACTGAGGACACACCAGTCCCATCTTAGACAGCCACCAGAATGGAAAGATCCAGGATACAATTGGTTAAGAGTCTCAGGTTCAGTGAAGGGGACTTCTCAGCAAGTGGGTAGTAGGTGATCGGCAACCACGACCCAACACGAGTACACACAGAGAGAAGTACTTTGCCTGCCAATATCCCATGCTAAGGTAACAGAGAGGTGGGGTAACGAGATCAAAGAAAACCAAGAAAATGGGGTCACATACGCCAAAAGGAAAAGACTTGCTTTGACATGGTGGGAGAGAAAGCAGAGAAGACGGACAAGTTCTTGTTGGGGCTGGTGACGTGGAAAGCCCCTTCCAGCAACTGGGAGCAGAGACGGTTGCAGTGGACCTAAGAAACAACGGGACCCGTTCCTCGAGTGCCGGGACAGACAGTAAGCATGAGCATGGATGGCTCACAAGCAGTGGGGTCGGATCTACTCCGAAAGCCTCTCCCCTTACATGCCCCAAAGCCCGCTCATTCGTGTGTGTTCAGAACCCATTCCATCAGATGCTTCCACTTCCTGCTTGGAGGAGCAGGTAAAGAAAAGAAAGAAGTTTCTACCTGAGTGATGACAGAAGCTTTGATGGGCCGGATCTTGTTACTCCAGGCGCCAGCAGGCTCCTGGGCATTTTCCAAGCAAGCTGATTTCTCCGGGAGTGGAGGAAAGGCATCTTTGTAGGTTGGGGGGTCGCTCTCCTCTTCTGAATTTAAAGTAGCAACTGGACCGGCCAACATGGATTAAAAGGAAATACAGTGCTTTCAACATTAGACAAAAAAACACTTGAAGAGTTTTAATGTCAAGAAAGAAGAGAAACAACATTAATTGCTTGAGTGACACCCTGTACCCCAATCCCTTCATTCAGTGATGGGAAAGCATCCCAGGAGGTCCCTAGGCCCAGCGTGCCCTCAGGTTCAGCATGTGGCCTGGAGAAGTAGCCTTCCTTATGAGCGGTCAGTTCAGACACTGGGGGCCCCACTCCTCTCTGAACGGGGTGAGCCCCTTGAAAACAGGCCTTACCACAAAGAATTTCAGCCCCAGACCCTGCTGATCCTATACTTAAAAAAATCACAACTATGACGATGCCTCGCACATAACCAGCCCTTCGGTTCGCAGAACAAGATAACGCTGCTGCTCAGCACTGCCTGTGGGGACTGCCTCTGAGGCAGACTCCAGCCGACTGCCCACCAGAGTACACGGTGCAGAAAATCACCCTTGTGGGAGCTGCCATCTCTGACCCCTGCCCCCTGCAAAGAGCAACAAGAGCAGTAAGTGCTTCCATTCCCCACAGTGCCCTGATCATTCACGGTTTTGTGTCCCATTAACCACAGCTCCGTGAAAACAGGAGAGGGACTGTTTTGGATCACCCCAAATGCCCCAGCAATGGCAGGGCTCAATAAAACCCACTGTGAATGGATGTGCCACAGAGCAGGGAGATGACCTTTGGAATCAGACATGCCTGCGTCCACCTCGGGGTTCACCACTTCTAGCTGCGCAGCTGTGCTATCCCGGGACACCAGTAAAGGCCTGGTGCTGACAAGCAACTGGAGCCCGTCAGAGCCTTGCTTCCCTCATCTAGAAATGCAGACTCTACAGGGCTGGTGCATCAGGTAAAGAGAGTATGTCTGGCAGGCACTCTGCACGATGTGGGCCTCCACTGCCCTAGAAATGAGCACTTACAACACAGCCAGTGGGATGCACGAAGTGAATTTTTTATTTTAATTACACTTAACAACTGACTGTGATTCAGTTAATCTACTCTCTCACCTGAAAATTTTAAGTAATTCTACACACAGCTGAAAGATTATAGATGAACCTTTAGCATTCAAATCAAGCTATCCTGTTTTTGTAAATATATACCAGATTTTGAAGGATTTTAGTTCACCACACCTGGGGGAGAGCAATTTTGAAAAACAATCTCATTTTAATGACCGAGGATCAAAATCACTGGCTTTCCAGAAAGGAAGTGGTCCACACTTCAAAACTTTCTGCACCCAGAAGTATCTGTCAGTCTACCCAATTCCACCCTGCACAGAAGGGCCACGCAGGCAGTGCCAGACGGAGCAGGGAAGAGGCGAGAGGCCAGGCTCCACCCTGCAGCTCCTCTAGTCCCAAAAGGCACTTCTCAAAGGCCCTAAAGGTCTGACAAAGATTGGAAGTAGCGGTGTCTCCAAATGGGAAGATGAGGACAAAAGGGCATTCACCTTTCATCTGTTGCGGAACCAGCCCACTTCGGTGTTCAGCAAAGCTCTCTTGGGTCAAAACTGCAACGGAGCTCATGGTTGATCTCGCGCCAAGCACAATCCGGGTGAGCCACTGAAGCGGGAGGGAGGGCGGCAGAGACGAGAGTGTCAAGGCACAGCCAAACTGTGAGGCACAGAGTTTTAGCCAAAGGCTTCATCCTGTTTCACCAGCAAACCACACCATTTTCTTCACTTACAACCTCTGATACAAGAGGATACCCAAACTTTCAGTAAATGAGGAAAGGAAAAATGCAAATGAAGGATGGTCCTTGGACAACTCTCTCCTCAAAGATTATCCTCTATGTGAGGAGCCAGAGGCCCCAGCTGACAGCTCCAGTCCTATAATCTCTGGGGCTATAGAGACAGCCTGCAGATCAACCTCTGGAAGCTTTTCCTAACAGCCATCTCAGTTATTTTGTTCATCCACGTGCCTCCTGATGCTTATAAAATACACCACAGGACAGTGGCTACAAGAAGCAATCAGCCCACCTCTGCAAGGATAGAGGGCCCGGTCAGCAAGGCCCAGCGCACCGCACACCCTAGCAATGTCTACAGGTCCCAGGGCACAAAGAGCAGTCTCCTAGCGCCCACTGGTGACACTATAACAGCAAGGAGTGGGCGGTGAAGTGCCTGACAGGGGCTGACTGGTTCTTGTCTGGATGTCCTAGCTCTCACGGGTCAGAGTGGACTCAGAGCAGGTGGGACCCGGCCCAAGGGCACACAGTTCCTCAGTTCATGGAAGGCACCAAGCAGTCTCTGCCTCCAGACCCCACGCCTGAGGGCCGGGGTATGCAGTAGGACTCGGGCTCATCCAGGCAGGTGTGTTCACTTCCTCCCTTCAACTCTAGGTGAGCTCCAAGCTACTGTGATGAGGAGAAACCCACTCTTTCATGCCATTATGCTCCAAGTGTCTTTCTCCACCACCATGGCAAAGCATAAGAGAGGTAAGTGATGTAATAAGAGAGTGCTTTTGCCTAATTTTCACAGCTCCGTGAGACCTTGTTCCAAGTTCAAGAAAATTAAGCCCTGCATTCCTCAAGAGAGGCAAGATCCAAATTCAGATAATCCTGAACAAACGTAATTCACATTTGAGATAATAGGTTTAAAACTAGGTGGAAGCCAGATGATGCACCTGAAGGGTGCACGTGGACATGGCTCCTGTCGTTACAGCAAATCTCTCAGGAGCCACTAGAAACGTAATGAAAGAAGGTACACATGCAGCCCAGGGACAAGAAACCTTCAGAAAGGACAGTAACACTTACCAGCAAAACGGTCAGTAGCCAGAGAGTCCGTCCTGAGGCCGCCTATGTCAGCCTGCCAGTTTTTGCTGTGTGGGACAGGAAGGGAGGGCAAACAAGAAGAAAACCAGAGGGAAGTTACTTATCTGCATTCTATAACCCAGATCCTTTTACCTCCCAACCAAAAGAAAGCAAAACGTTATTTATACTTTGCTTACTAATACTAATATTTAGACAAGTTTCTTGGGGGAAAAAAGGATGCTCTGCCCCCAGGCTACTAGCTTCGAACAAAACCTATCACAATAAAATCTAAACCATCCAAAACTTTGAGAGGGCAACTTTTCCCCCTGGACCTGAGGGAGTGATCCCTTAATGTCAAAACTTTTAAATTTGACCATTTTGAAGTAAAATCCTTACACAATTGATGGTTCTCCTGCATGGCTGAGTAATTTCTCCTGTAGTCCCCTTAATCTCTGACTGCTGTGCCACAAAGACAAAGACTCGGTGAACCTGCGCTCCCATGCAGTACAGAATGTGGACCTTGGGGTCCCGAGCTCTTTAGGGTGATTGAGAGCTACTGCCTTTATGAGCTCGCTATGGGTTTGTAGTTACTTTGTTCTCCCTGTTCTCCTGTAAAAGTCCTTCGGTCCCTTCTAATCCACTGGGGATTTAGAAACAAGCCATAAAATAGCAGGGTTGGAAGGAGCCTTCAAAGGCTGTCTGGGGAGGACCAAGAACTACTCTGTGAAGCAAGAGGGTGTGGGCCATCTTGCCTTGGGGACTTCGGGAGAGGGAGGCTTCCCAGTAGGTTACCTGCCGCTTTACACAAACCCCACACACACTCAGTAAAGTGCAAGGAGGTGGATTTTACGATGGGGGTAAGGTAGGTGTCCAAAATGGGAGAATCCACAACAGTAATAAGAAAACCGACTACCTAAATGGAGAATAACATTGCCAAATTCTTGCCAATACAGCGATGCGTAAATCAGAAGCTAGAAGACAGGTTGCGGCAATCAGGGGTATATCAGCAGACTCTGGATTTAAGAGGGTCTCATTATCCAGCAGCGTTTCAGGACTTAAAACAAAAAACAAAAACAAAAAACAAACAAAAACCCGAACAAACAAAAAACCCCACAAATCTCTAAATGCAGGGTTTGAGTCACACAGGCAAAGTATAAACCAGAGAGGTTCTGGCCTCTCTGGGGCCCGAGTCCCACCAGACACTCCTCTGTACCAAGATGGATGGAGAAAAATGAAGATATATTGACCAGGACAACTCTGAGAATCTCCCTCCAACAATGATAGCCCACAAGTTCTAAAGATTAAGACTTTTCTGTGAAATCAAAGTGTCAGAGTAGCACATCCACAGATGGATTTCGATAAGGTATAGAGCACTTGGAATCCCTGGGGTTCCAAGTGTCTAGCCTGTGCACATTTAGCCAGGCTAGGCACAAGATGGAGGTGTTCTAGGTCAAAGTGCCAGCAGCGAACCCAGGACCCAGGTGTCCACCCTGCCCTCCTTGCTCAGAACTCGTACTTGGGCTGTACCTGCTCTTTTACCTGCTGACCTTGCATCTCAACAGCCTCCCACTCCAGGTCATGCTATGTCACTTCCTAAAACCCACAGCCATCTACTCCCTAATGAGAGACAGATGGACAGACAGCTTCTCCACATGACCATGTTCATACCCTCTCCTCTGGGTTTCCACTGACCAGCCTCCCTCCTGCCCTTCTGGACAAGGGCAAATCTTCAGTGCCCAGTGATAACCACGGGTAAGCCTGTAAAATACAGTAACTGTCCATCCCCCCTCCCTCCTCCCAGGAGCAATTTCCACCCTGCACCTAGTGTCACCTAAGATAAGACCAATTCCTAAAAGTCTCTTCTGAGATAGCTCACACACCTTTCAGCAGTCAATTCCAGCCAACTCTTCTACGAAACTCCTTAGTCCAAGAGGCTCAAGAAAGGGTCACCAACCCCACTAAACCTACTAATGTGTCAGAGGGAGAGCCTATCCCAGAGCCTCTAACGACCCCAAGTGTGCACAGGCCCTTGAGCAGCAGAACAGAGTGGATCTCCAGAAAGTCCAGACTTGTCTGACAAGATACGCGGGGTCTCTAGTCCCCAGATTTCCAGTGGCAGTTTATCACAGGTGGAAATGAATGGATCACAAGTAGCAGAGTTAACATCAGAGCTCTGATATCATCAAATAAAGTTTCTCATTTTCTTATAAACTTCTCAAAACCCCACGTTTTTAGAATCTACTTTAAACACATACCTGATAACACATATGTAAATGCAGACCTCCCTCTACCTGAGGCTCTGGGCAGAGACTGTATAAAAGGCCAATGGCAGCCCTCCTAACATGCTCTCAGCATGACTGCCTGCCTGCCTCTACTTCCACAAAGCAGCACCTAAGAAACTGTCCCCCACAGCCTTATGCCCACCCAAACCTGCTCCCTAACAGCTCTCGCTCTGCCTTCACAAACAACACCCAGCAAGATGACTCCCACTCCATCGAGTCCTTGTACGACCTCACCAGTGATCACTACTATCCTCACCAGTGATCACTACTATCTTAAGTTCTCAGGGGACCTTACACAAGCTCCATTATCAAAGAATAGAGGCCAAACATGCTATCACAGTTCCCCACTTAATCTAATAAACTGCTCAAATTGAGCTGGAAAGGGACCTCAGGCACCACTTGACAGCAATCTTTGACTACCACCAGAGAGGAACTGTGCAGCTTTCCAAGGGAGCCCTGCTTCACCTCTGCACAGCTGTCAGAATAGTCTGCCTCATGTAGTGCCAAGATCTACAACTTCTTGCTCCACTCTTGCCACAGAGAACAAGTCCACTCTTCTCTACAAGAGTGCTTCAGACATGTGAAGCCCTTTCTCCTCCAGTTCTTCCCAAGATTGCTCCAAGCCCTTCCTCATTTTGGTTGCTCTCAAGTACTCTCCCTGCAGGAAGCACTGAGATCCACTCACTCAAAGCAAATCTCAAACTACTCTCAATGTGGACTTTAAGTCTTATTTCTCAGAGTGTAAATGTTGGGAGGGGTGCGCAGGGGAACACCTCTCAAAATATAACTAAGCAGCAAACAGAACTAGACCCAAAGGAAGGCAGGCAGACAGAAGCACAGACTCTTCTCTTCCATCAGGGAGAACTGTCAGGCACTCCTATCATGTGGGAGAAACTCAAAAGTCCCAATGACATCTGCAGACTACATCTGAAGCCTGATCCTAACACACAGACAACAGGAAAAGTCTTTAAAGGAAGAATTTTTTTCTCTATTATAAACACTTGTTGATTCTCTGGTGCCGTTCTGCCAATTATATTTTCAAAAGGAAAAGTCTTTGCAAAGAAGTAAAAGCAGGGAAAGAACTTTAGCTCAGCCACCTAATGACAATTTCGCTTCACAAAACTAGACGGGACTGAACATGGATGACATCAAGAACCTCCGGTGGAAACCCAGAACTCCCGTCCTCTTCTTCCAAAATTAAATTTACTTTTATCCCCACACTAAACCTGCAAAGGAATTTTCCCCCCCAAAAGTACTTCTCAAGACCCACAAACCAAGCTTGAGAACAAACCCAAATTCCCCGCGGGCTAAAAGTTCCCAAAGCCCCAAGGCGAGAGCGCGAGGCCCCACGAGGGCCAGGTGAGCGGCTCCAGCGAGTTCCGAAGTCGGCACCCGTCCCGCAGGAGGAACTTTCGCAGATGCCACCTCAGCAGGCCCTCCCACAGGCCACGCGAGCCCGCGGGCGGGGACAGGCTTAAAGGGGCAGTAACGCACTCGGCCTCCCCGCCTTTCATCCAAATTCGGTATTTTTCCGTAATGTATTTTTCGTGCGCGGACCCTGGGGTGCGTCCAAGTTGCGCGGCAGCCCCCCAGGGCAGCAGGCCCACCGACCACGTAGACTGGCAGCAGGTGGAGGTGCAGCTGGGCCTGCACCGGCCCTGCCCTTCGGGACCCGCACTGCACCCCCGGCACCCCCCCTCCCATCCCGGGCCGGAGGGGGGCGCGGAGGGGGTGGAGGGAGCAGTTCGGCGGCCGGACGCCCACGTCACCGGCGCGGGCCCCAGGTCTGCCGCCCCTCCCCCGCACCGGGCTAGGGGGCTGGCGGGGGGTGGTGCGGAGGAAGCGGGACCCCGAGGGGTTGCCTCCGCGGGAGGCGCGGGTGTGTGCGTGTGTTGGGGGGCGAGCGGGCCGGCGCTAGCGACTCGGGAAAGTTTCTCACTCTTCCCAAGCCGGCGCCGCGGCCCATGCGCAGTGCTGACACGTAGCCGCCCCCCGGGTCGGGCCGGGCGGCGGAAAGGGAGGGAGCGCTTGGGAAGGGGGGACGCCCGGTTGGCGGCGGGGGGGGGGGGGAGTTGTGGGGGAGGCGACCGCGGCCCCTCCCCCGCCCGGCGCTCCACGTCGGCAGCCCGCGCCCCTCCTGTCCCGCGCCCCAACTTCCCCGCGCGCCCCCTCCGCGCTAGCGCCCGCCCCCGCCCCCCTGCGGCCAGTGCTCACTGCTCGGGGTCGGCCCGTCCGTACCACCGTCCCGCCGCCCGCCGCGGAGAAGCCGGGCCGCGCTCCGAGACCGGCGACCGGGCCCCCGCGGCTATATAGGGCGGCGGCTCCAATCCCGCCGAGACACGTCAGGCGGCGGCCGCCCCGCCTCGCCCCGCCTCGCCCCGCCCCCGCCGCCGCCGCCGCGCCCACGCCCCGCCCCCGCCGCCCCCCGTGGGGTACCCACGCGCGGCCCCGGTCCCGCCGGGCCGGGGCGAGCGGTCAGGGTCTGGACCCAACTCCGGAAGGGCTCCGTGGCTTCCAGAGTGGGTGGTGGGGTCGGAGACTTGAGAAATGCACCCCCCAACCCCCACCACCTCCGGAGCGCGGCGCGGAGACCCGCACCGGCCGGCCCAGTCACTGGCAATACCGCCTGCCTCCCCACCCGAAAAAGAAACGAGACCGCGAAGGACAACACAAAGGAAATTAACTGCCGCCTCCTCCTGTGCACGGATGGACGCTGAGGCGGCTCCAACCGAACCCAAGTCCGTGCCCCATAAGTTCGGAGCAGCTTCCTTCCGGGTGCTCCCGGGGGGTTCAGCTCCTGGTGTAGCTCATCACCTCCACAAGTAGCCCCACTCGCTGACCACCCTCCTTATGTCCATAGTGCATGCTGTCCGCATGGAGGTAAGAAGAGGTATGCCTACTACGTGCCCAGCCCAAGAGCCAGCAGGAGAATCCCCTCCCCTCCAGGGGCTTCCACCCTAGACGAGGAGATGGCTGATCAGGTCTGCGACCCTTGCGTAATAAATAACTGCACTGTTTGATTTTTTTAAAATCAAGGGCGGGCCCAGCACAGTAACCTGTAGACATCAGCTTGTACCTTTGATGGAAGTGTCCTGAGCAGAGTCCTACACACATTACGTGAGTGCTCCACACAGGGCAAGAGCATGGGATTATGGGCAGAAGAGGCCGGCTTCAGCAGGAAGCCCACAGCCGGGTCAGCACAGCTGGCAGCTCTCATACAGGTGTTGTTGAGGTGGGGAGGATGACCGGAATTTGAAGTGGGAGAAAGCGCGACCAGATGTACTTTTTTCAGTGGAACACAAAGTGTTGGGGGGAGGGGGGTTAGGCCACTGCAGTTGTTCAGTGTGAAGGTGACACCAGCTTTCAGTTGTGGTTGGCAATGGTACATGAACTAGGTGGCCAGATTTGGAAGGTAGCACCAAGAAGTTCCTCACTAACTGAAGGCAGAGCCTGATAAGAGTTAAGAACGGGGGGGAGGGGCACCTGGGTGGCTCAGTCAGTCGGGAGCCTAGGGGCTCAGTCATTAAGCCTCTGGCTTCCACTCAGGTCATTATCCCAGGGTCCTAGGAGTCCCACATCAGGTGCCCTGCTCATTGGGAAGCTTGCTTCTCCTTCTCTCTGGAAGACCAGACTGAAAAGGGAGGAGTGTGCTGCAAAAAGCTGCCTTGGGGATGTGATGTGAGATGCCCACTGGATGGCCAAGTGCAGATGTCAAGTCGGAAACTGCATGTGCAAGCTGAAGGTCAGGGGAGAAGCCCAGCCCAACCAGCAGGAGTCCCTCATGACATCACTGCGGAAGAGAAACTATGTGAGGCAGTCAAAAATCCACCCTGTAGAGCCAAGGACATCATCATCAAAGCACTGCCCCAAGTCCCTAGGGTGGGACCTGGACAGATGGCATATCCTTACACTTGGAAGAACCTCCTGAAGCACCAAGCTCTTCAGCATCCCTTACTATGGTTATTAGTGTTTGCAGGTAGTCCTTCCATGGAGACTAACCAACCAGCAACTCAGACAAGTGTGTTTTTTTGTTTTGTTTTTAAAGTCAGTACTGTGTGTATATGTGTGTGGCGGAGGAGGGGGGGCAGGCGGTAAGGGTTGAGAGGGAGGAAGAGGGGAGGGATTCCCAAACAGTTGGCAGGTCAACTGTCAAGAAACTTTCAGTGAAGCTTGGCAATCACCACAGTCAGATGGCTTACATGGTAGCTGCTGCACAGAAACCCTTAAGAGATGTAAAAAGACACTGTAAAAACAGATGTTGAATTTGTGGTACAGACCATCCCAGGATGCTTCTTTGCTGATCATTATGACCAGCTTTTCTTCCCAGCAAGCTTCAGCGCATTAAACTAATAGTTTGTAGAGGCAGATTTTGAGAGCGCTGGGTCCAGCAACAGTCACACCAGATAATGTGTGAGGAAACCCCCTATGGGTACCTCAAAAAGGGAACATCAGTCTGTGACATTTGGGTTTTTAGCTCTTAAGGGGGATATACATGGGAGAAGATGTGGGCTTGCTCAAGTTAAAATTTAGAACAGCATCCCCAGCCCCACAGAGCCATGGCCCTCAAAAGAACTCTCAACAGAAGGTAGGCCATTTGGGGGGGAAAAAAAGAAAAAAACAAACCCACCAGCATAGAGACTTTCCAATCTGCTTTACCAGGTGGTGGGAGCTCCTCTTGAGTATCAGCAACCATGGACTAATACTCAATAAAGATTTAGGGCTCAAGTCCTTACAACTCCCATTTTTCTAGGACCCCAACAGCCCAAATCTAGGAATTAGCAACACAGAAAGCATCCCCACAGAGCAGAAAATAAACCTCATACCAGGCTACAAGTCATATCCACAAATCTATCCACAATGTAGAAGGCTGTAAGTCCAAAATTCAGAAACGACGATGACTGAAGTTGGATTAGACTCAAGAACTTCAGACGACAGAACTATCAGATTGAGACTGTAAAAAAAATCCTAGTGATTAGAGATGTAAAACAAAAAGGTGGCCTTTAAAAACTGTCAAGAGATAGAATAAATGCAAAGGGTTAAGAGCTAATAATAAGAGCGGAGCCTGGGTGGCTCAGTTAGTTATGCATCTGGCTTTTGGTTTTGGCTCAGGTCATGATCTCAGCTTTTGCTTGAGATTCTCTCTCCTCTCCCTCTGTTCCCCATACTCCCTCGCATATGCTTGCGGTCTCTCAAATTAATAAAGTCTTAAAAAAAAAAAAAAAACTACAGATAAGAGAATGAGAAAGTCCAACATAGTCTAATAGAAGTTCCGAAAGAAGCCATCACAAGGAACAGAGCAGTATTGGAAAAATAGCAGGGAAAATTCTAGGATGTAATGATAACCTCCTTCCCCCATGCAAGAAATACAGCAGGTAGCTGGCAACACCCTTTAAAATAATCCACCCCAAAACATGCCAAAGACAAGAGTAGAACCTAAAAGCGACTAGAGAAGAGGCAGCTTACCTACAGTGGAACACCAGGAGATTGCACACCTGCCAGAGGCCAACAAGCCAACACCTGTAAACTATGCTGAAGCAAGTACCTGTCGATTCAGAACCCTTTCTGTCATTTAAAGACATTTAGACTATGAGCAAGCTATTGCTACAGATGGATGGCTGCTGGAGTAACCACTGAAGGGACAGGCTCTGGGAAGGAGGAAGCGAGAGCCAGAGAGTCCTGCCAGGAAGAATACGGACAAAGAAACCAGTAACCCCGATAAAGTGAAACAAGCGCTGACCACATACTAAACAATAAAAATCGGGAGGAAATTAAAATACAAAATGTAATTAAAATAGTAAGCAGCAACCAAATATAAGATGAAAGGAAGAAACTGAAGTTGGAATATTTCAGATCATTATTTGAGAAAAGGTTAGAAATACTAATTTTAGACCTTGTTGAATTAATGAAACAAACTTAAAAATAATCTAGTGGAAGCACAATTTTTAACTTTCAAATAAAAAAATCTAAACTCCTATTCAAACAGAAGTTCCTGGCAATGTTCTAGATCTTGGATGAGATCTAACTTAGTGGATCTACTAATGGTGTAGTAGATTCAGAGGTATTCACTACATTATACATGATTACTTACCAGTCACATTACTTTGTATTAGTAATTATTAACTGAAAGAAATGAAAAAAGAAAACAGAATAGGAAGCAGGAGAAGTAAAAGACGAGCAAGGCAAATGAAGCACAAAATATGGAAGAAATGAATCCAGATGTGGTAATAATCTAATGTAAATACAAAACCAAGCTAAAAGCTAATTCAGCCACCTAAACCATATGGACACAGAGGCTGAAAGTCAAGGGATGGAAAAATAGTCCAGGCAAGTCCTAACTGATGAAAGTTGAGCTAGCCATATTAATTTCATATAAAGTAGGCTGTAGAGTAAGAACTAAGAAGGTCAAGATTAAAAAACCCAAGTCAGTTCCAAGTACAATTATGTACATATCAAATAATACAGCTACAAAATTTATAATATAAGAACAGGAAGGTCACTAGAAGTTGACATATCTAGGATTACAGACAAAGGCAAACTCAGCTCACAGATTATGAAGATTAAAACTGTACAGAAAATTAAAACAATGTAGTTAATGAATCTACTTCATTGGATTATGTAATCCTTCACCCAATTATTAGAAATGACCTATTCCTCTCAATCCTAATAGAATTTTTATAAAATCTGGCCAGCAGCTAGCACAAAACAAAAACAATTAACAGCATAACATTCTCTAAATACAAAACAATCAATTAGGAGTCAACTTAAAATTTTAAGAAGCCTGGAAATTTAAAAAGTTGCTTCTAAATAACTCATGGGTCAAAGAAGAAATCTGAAAATATTTAGAACTAAACAATAAGCAGTTCCTTATCCAAACTTGCAGAATTAAGCCAGAGTGTTGCTTGGACACAAGTTTATAGCCTTAAGCCATAATATTAGTGAAGAGGGAAAAGTAAAAATTTAATCATCCTCTCCTGAAATTAGAAGAACAAAATAAATCTAAAGAAAGTTTAAATTAATACAGACAAGAAATTAATGAAATTATGAGATTAATTAATGAGACATATGAGAGAGAATAAAACTTACAAAAGAGTCTTTAGAAAGATCAGTTAGATCTCTGGGCAGATAGTGACCAGTGGGGAAAAAAATAAGAACAGGTACAAACAGGCAATACTAAGAATTGAAGGGGGTCAAAACTAAGGCCACAGCAGAGACTCTGAAAAATCATACAAGAATTCTACTAAGACAAGCATTATCAAAAACTTGAGGGCACTTGGGTGGCTCAAGTGTCTGCCTTTGGATCAGGTCATGATCCCAGCGGTCTGGGATGGATGGGGACTGCCTGCTCAGTGGAGTCTGCTTCTCCCTCTACCCTTCCCTGCCTGCTTGTGCACACACTCTCTTTCAAATAAATAAAATCTTGAAAAAAAAAAACAAAACACAAAACTTGAACACTCACATACACACGTGCACACACACACACACACACACACCTTGAAAACAGAGGAAATAGGCAACTTCAGAGTTAGAAATGGAGTTTATATAACCAATCCTCCTAAATTTTCAAAGAAACAAATATAAAGATCTCAGCAGAGAGGCCCACCTGCTTTCATAAGGAAGCCCTAAGAAATTACCTTCCCAATTCACTTACAAAGCTAGGAGGAATTTAGTATTTCCTAGACAAGGATAACAGGAGAAAAGAATGTATTACTTCATAATCTATCAAACTGTTCTAGAAAGTCAAAACAATACATAACTATAATGTCCATTTTATTCCAATCATGCAAGGTGGTGTAATACTGGAAAGATTAAGTAGGGATGGGCACCTGGGTGGCTCAGTTGGTTGAGCGTCCGACTCTTGATCTCAGCTCAGGTCTTGATCTCAGGGTCGTGAGTTCAAGCCCCACTTTGGAGCCTACTTAAAAAAGAAAAGACAAGACAAAGTAATTTACCACATTATTACACCAGGGCAAGAATGATTTTTATCACCTCATAATATTCAAATGAAGAATCTGATAGAATCTGCCCATTCCTCATAAAAAGGAAAAATACACGGACATCTCCCTAGCTAAATGTTAGACGCCTACCAGAAACTCTCATGAGAAGCATTCACTTTAGGATTGCAAAGACCAACAGGGTTGCAACTGGGCAATTTCCCTATTCTAACCTAGGCTAGAGATGCGAGCCAGGGCAGGAAGGCAAGAAGAAACTGAGAAACTGGAAACAACTGTCCAAGTACAAGAGCCAGGAGGAGCTATGGATACACTATTAGAGCTCAAAGTTTCCTGGAAACAGGATCAGTACACAGAATCAAACATGTTCCAAAACACCAGCAACATCAGAACATCAGAAGTCAATCTAATAAGAAAATAACAGGATTTATAGAGAAGGCTCTAAAAACCTTTTTCAAAATACAGAAAAGACCTAAAAATAAATGGAGAAATGCCACATTCACCTATCTAGGAAGACTTCATCATAAAGACCATACTTCTCCCCTAATCAGACTAGAAATTCATGCAACTGCAGCGTAAACCTCAGAAGGGGGTGTGCAGGTGTGTGTACATATGGAATTTTGCAACATTTAATGCAATTTTTATTTAGGTAATATTACTATCTACCATTTTTTTTTAAAGATTTTATTTATTTCTTTGACAGAGATCACAAGTAGGCAGAGAGAGAGGTAGAAGCAGGCTCCCTGCTGAGCAGAGTGTCCAATGTGGGGCTCAATCCCAGGACGCTGGGACCACGACCCGAGCCGAAGGCAGAGGATTCAACCCACTGAGCCACCCAGGCACCCCTCTATCTACCATTTTTATAATACTGTATTGTGTAACAATATTTCTGTAAAAAATTTTTAGAATATTTACATATGCAATTATATTTATTCAACAAATCTTATACAAAAGATCAAAGGCCAAGAACAGCCAATTACAGCTGAGGAAAATAAGGTAGGGAGAACTTGCCCTCCCCAATACCAAGCTTTCACAGCTATAGTAATTCAGGCAGTGTGATGCAGGACAGAGAACAGTGGAGCAGGTGGGAGGCACGACGCAGACATCCTAACAGACACTTCTATTAAGATGAACTTGTGGACAAATTACAATTGATGCCTCCGTGAGAACTGGCTATCTAGATGAGGAAAAGTGTAGGTCCTTACTTTATACACTCACAGAGCCTTCTAAGGCTGAAGATGCAAACACCATGAGACAGTAATCCCACTTTTTTTTTTTTTTTGGAAGATTTTATTGTATTTTATTTGTGAAAAATTTATTTATTTATTTGACAGAGAGACACAGCGAGTAAGGGAGCAGAAGCAAGGGGAATGGGAGAGGGAGAAGCAGGCTTCACGCCGAGCAGGGAGCCTGATGTGGGGCTTGATCCCAGGGCCCTTGGATTATGACCTGAGTCGAAGTCAGACACTTAACGACTAAGCCACCCAGGTGCCCCTGGAAGATTTTAAGTAAACTCTACACCCAATACAGAGCTCAAAAACTTAAAATCCTGAGATCAAGAGTCGCACACTCCACCGACTGAGCCAGCCAGGCGCCCCAATAATCTCACTTTTAGATGTCTACTTTTGGAAAAAAGCTTTCCCGTGTGAGTAAAGGGAAACCTAGACAAGGATGCTGTCCTCATAGCACCCTGGTGGCGACAGCCAACAATACCCTGTCAATGGCTAAACACAGATAAAGGTGTGTGATTTGGGCTACTTTTTTTTCTACCCTCTTTGCTAGAGCTAATGACCTGATGGGACTCCATGGAGTGGAACCTTGCTGAGGGAGGTCAGGAAGAACAATGGACCAGAGAACACCTCCGAGGCCATGGGGGCTGTCAGGTCTGATCCTTGCTCAGAGGCTGTGCGATCCTGTAAGAGGCAGGCACTGAGGGATGGGAATGTTTTGCACAGTCTGCTGTCCCACACTGATTGTGGTGGTTGGGTCTGGGCAAAGAAGAGTATGCTTTCATCCCATTCTGAGAGCTCAGAAACATAAACTCATTTTAGGATTCAACTTATTCCTCCCTGGCTTTAAACTGTAGTGGCAGGTTGACTAGGAGGACTTTCTAATACCGACCACATCAAAACTAGGTTCCTTTCTTGGCTCAGAAAGGCTGTTTGTTGCTGTAGGACATCTAACTTGGAAGCCTTGTTCCCTAAAGTACAGCTGTCCCATTCCAGTCAGGCGGGAAGTGAATGGCCTTGGGCTGCTGTCTCCACACCACTTTTCTCTATAGAAAGTGATAGGAAGGGGACCAGAGTGTTCTTCAGGGACCCTGCTACTAGATTTCCATGTCTTTCTTCCACCAAAGTGTCAGCTAAGTCATCACAGGCATCCACAGTGAGGACAGAATGTGTGCAAAACACCACACCTGTGGTCAAGACAAGTTCAGAGTCTTGCTTGGATCCTATTTGGGTCACCTTGGCAAGTCATTTAAGCTCTCAACTTCTACAAGTTTCCCATTTGTAAACCCTTGGGGACTTTGTAAATTGTTACAAAGATTAAGGAAGATAAAACTGCCTTACTGTAGCCAGCCATCTCACTGTATGAGAATATTAACATTTAATTCCACTGAACAAATACATTTAATGTAGCACTCCACTAATTTCATGAATACTGAAATAATCATTGTATCTTTATACAGATGAGGACAGAATAGCATTTATATAGAGCCTAATTCAAGAGCATGTGTCAGATAAACACACATTGGAACTCTTTTTATTTTTTTAGAAAGATTTATTGTTTATTTTAGAGAGAGTATGCAAGAGAGCACCCACGAGCCGGGGAGCAAAGGGAGAGAGAGAACTCCAAGCTGACTCCCCGCTGAGTGCAGAGCCTGTTATAGGGCTTGATCTCATGACCCCGAGATTACAACCAGAACAAAAACCAAGAGCAGGATGTTCAAACAACTGAGCCATCTAGGCACTCCCACACCTTCTAACTCTTTAAATAGCAAATGGGACAATGAGTTAATGGATTTCCATAGAAATGAAAGGAAAACTGCCTCTTAGCCATGCTGGCCAGCCAATACTAGTGACATGTGGTGACTGATACTCGAGACATGGCTAGTCCCAGCTGGTACATGCTTTGGGTCTGAAATATACACCAGATGTTGAAGACTTCATAGGGAAAAAAAAAAAAAAAAAACAATGAAAAACACCTTGCTGATGATTCTGTACTGATCACATGAAGAAACAATGCTCTGGATTGGGATAAACAGAATATGTTATTGAACTTAATGTCACTTGTTTCTTTTAACACTTTTAAGGTGGACAGTAGAAATTCTAAAATTCTACAGAAAACTCTTATTTCAACAATGGCGCTACAGAGTTGGCTTTCCAATCCAAAGCAGAAATGGAATCTGACAAAAAGGTTTTTCTTAAAAACTTCCTATCAGTCTTTTTAAAAAGTCCCAAATCAACTTACTACAAATTTCTTGTTTAAAATAAATAAATTTAGATTAGGGGAAGGAACAGAATGGGTCCTGTGTCTGTCATGAAGGTCTCCTCTGCCACAAATGCCCAGGAGTGCGTGGCATGGGGAGCTGTTTCAAAGGCTTCCAGGAAAGAAGTGACCAAGTTTAGTGCACAGCATTCCTTCCGAGGACTCCAAAACCCATTAATAAACCACAAAAAGGGTGAAAGACACAAACATCTTTCACAAAAGGCTAGGGAATGTTTGAGTTGTACAAAAGAAAATGCATATTTCAAGTGAGAGGAGATCCTACATTATGCTTCTGTTTGGCAAAAATGAAGTTGGATGAGCGTCAGAAAAGGTACAGGAAAACTGGTGTGGCTGGCAGAATAACTGATGTGATCTCTTTGGAAAGCCATCTCATCATATATTGTAACTTAAAATACAAATATTTTTGGAATCTGTAATTCCTACTTCTTGGAACCTCTCCCACATGTGCTCACCTAGGTGCTGAGAAACAAACACACTGTGACTTTTTGGCAGGAGCGAAAGACTGGACGTCTGTGTTGTCTGTAGCAGGGGGCTGGGTAAGCAAACAATGCTGGGACACTAAGTCTCATAATGGACCTGCCGACTGAGCAAGTCTCCACCCACCCGCGCACCCAGAAAGGGTGCCACCTTCCACTCGTGCACCTGCCTCCCGCAGGCCTGGAACTCCAGCTCCCACCTGTGATGGTCCACACTTGCTCCCAAACCTGTTTATGCCAGTCCTGCTTTTTAATGTAACATGATTTAAGAATGCAAAATAAGGAAAGAAGACTGAAATGCTTCTACAAATATTAAACTTATCAAATTGAGATTCTCAGTAAGGGCAGGCTGCTCTAAAAAAATTATGCCAGTTAGGTGAAAAATTCTTAAAAACCTCAAGGAATCTGACATTCTAATTGCTCTGTGTCTTAAGTTCTTGATCCACTTTGAAGAAACTGATGCTGAATGCCCTAGATAACACAGTAGGAGTCTGGTTTATGTAAGAAGAGATTACGTAGAATCCAGTCAGCAGACCCTTAGATACAAGGTCTCAGCCCTGGACCCATGACTCGGAAGTGAATGAGCATCCCTCCCTCAACCATACAGCCAGTCTCAGTCAACTCATGAGTGAGGGGCAGCTGTGTTACATCAATATGCAGCTAGCTGTGTTAGAGACATGTTCGTATGTGCATAGACTATCTATGATCTGCTCCTTGTAGGCTATCCAAGACACCAATAATAGAAGAGGGAGCTCCGAGCCAGGCACCAGGAAACACCAGCATTGGCGGGGGGGGGGGGACTGTACTGACAGACTGGAAAAAGTAGCAACTATATTAAGTCGGGAGGTGACCACATGTAAAAACAGCATATATTTCTTACACCACTTACCAAAAAAGGTGTGTTTTAACGGGTTTAGAAATTACAGGTAGACATAGGTTTAAGTGCTCCTGATGGTCAGCTGCAGGAGGGGGGACAGCTCTGTATTGTATGAAGCTCCTTAATTTTTCTGTGGATACTTCTGTTTGGAGAGGGAAACAAAGAGGTACTATTAAGCAGCATCTGCTACTACAAATCAGCAAAGGCAGGGTCACAAGAATTATTTTCTTCACTGTTTTATTAGACCATGTCATCAGCAAGAGGACTGCAGTTCAGACTTCTTTGTTGTTCATTTCCCTGTGAGGGACTGTTGATTACAGAGAATAGGCAGCCTTACACAAACTCTTCAAAGCCCCTGGGGATTAGAAGCTACCTAAGGCTGTCTTTACATATCTGTAGAGTGGTACAGGAGGGTAAGTTCTGCCCAGCTCCCAGCTCCCAGAGCTAGGAGAAGTGAGGGACAGGGAGAGACTTCGGAGACATGTCTCACCTCAGCCTAAAGAAAAATGCTCCTGAGAGTGAGAAAGCCTCAAGGGACCTGCACGCAACAAACTGGGCCCAGCTGCTCTCACCAGGCACAACTGCACATGGCAACCACTTGCTCAGACCACTCCTCACGGTCTCCTCCACATCAAAAATCATTTGTTCTGTTACAGGAGCCAGCCACTGCTTCTAGGTGGAAATGGATCCTGTGATCCTTGGGTCATCTG
Source organism: Neogale vison (assembly GCF_020171115.1). Taxonomy (NCBI): domain Eukaryota; kingdom Metazoa; phylum Chordata; class Mammalia; order Carnivora; family Mustelidae; genus Neogale; species Neogale vison. The sequence goes on from NC_058093.1 coordinate 47,271,148, forward strand.
TGTCTCTGAATGCCATGGTAACAGGTTTCAGAGCAGCAACAGACTGGGGGCCAGAGCAAGTCCCATCTCAGGGGAAGGTGGTATGGGAAGGACAGCAAAGGCAGAACAGGGATGAATCACCTATAGGGGACGGATCTGGCCATAACCCCCTCAGTCCTACAATTAAAGAAATACTTTTGACCTTCTGACTATAAATCCCATGAAAATGATAAGAAACAAAATAATTCTAAGGGTAAGAGCTCACTGAAAAATGTATTTTCTTCCTACAATGTACACAGGAAAAGTCAGGTTTATAAGCCAGACTTTTAGCTTGTACTTATAAAACATTGTGCTAAAGATACAAAGTTAGCTCAAGTCATGAGCAGAAATACCTAGAAACTAGAACCAGTCCTAGATATGGAATGGAAATGGAAATGGAATGCTTCTCTATAAAGAAACAAACATCAGAAAAACCAAGTCTTTGGATTCTCTCCTGTCCAGGGTATTAAGCCCTGGTAGACACTCAAAGTGTGAGACTGGACATGTCACCTCTCTTCACTTGGCCTGTTTTCTCATTTGTCATGTAAGGAGGAAGAGACGACTCCATCATCTCTTCCAGCACTGTCTTTCTGAGTCTGCTCTGGGAAGTGAACCTCACTTTTAGATTTATGGAATTGCTGGTATAGCTGCTCCCCCCAAAGAACTAATTCAACATAAAGGTGCACTAATACAAGTCCCATGTACAGACTAAAGCAGATATATTTCACTCTATATCCTGGACTCAGAACAGGCCACCATGTGGCCAGAGCATCTGGGGAGCAGCAACTGAGCCATTTTACCTGTCAAGAGACAAAGGTGGGCAGGGCAACAACAAACGGTTGTCCCACTATTAGAAAATCAGCACCAATCAAAGAGGGATATAGGGGAGCCAGGGGTAAGACGCAGAGGGCAGCAGAGTCCAGATCAGCATGGCAGCCCCAGACTCAGAGTACCCACCAAGCCACTCGAAGCAGGTATCAGGCAGCTACTTGGCATGGATTCTACCTATTGTGTTTAGGAAGGACTGATTACCCAGAAGGGTAGCAGCAGAAACAGTAAGAAAGAAGAAGGTAACAAAGTCTGGAAACAACCACAAGTTCATTAAGGAAGAGGGAGACTAAACAAATCATGCTATATCCATCATGAAGTAACATGCAGGATAAAAGAGATTTCCACCCACTAGTACTTGTGGTCTCCAGGGTATATGGTTAATAACAAAGGCAACAGAGGACAGCAGGTGTAGAGTATGGCACCTTCCCCTAAGAATCAGAAATAGTGTGTCTAGGGGCGCCTGGGTGGCTCAGTGGGTTAAGCCGCTGCCTTCGGCTCAGGTCATGGTCTCAGGGTCCTGGGATCGAGTCCCGCATCGGGCTATCTGCTCAGCAGAGAGCCTGCTTCCCTCTCTCTCTCTCTGCCTGCCTCTCCGACTACTTGTGATTTCTCTCTGTCAAATAAATAAATAAAATCTTTAAAAAAAAAAAAAAAGAAAAAAAAAGAAATAGTGTGTCTACACACGCATGCGCACACACACACACACACACGAAGGGCGGGGGAAGGGATGGAAACCACATCCACCTGAATACACCACCATTCACAGGTTTTCTAGTACCATATAAATTAGAGAAGTTCAAACTAGAAATAAAAAGTCCTGTTTCTTTATCTGGATGCTGGCTCTATGCATGGGTTCTGTCAGTGATAACGCACTGACCCATACACACTGAAGACGAGCATCGCTCTACTACACCAATAAAAAATTCACTTAAAAAAATGGAACAAATCTGGGACGCCTGGGTGGCTCAGTTGGTTGAGCAGCTGCCTTTGGCTCAGGTCATGATCCCAGCGTCCTGGGATCGAGTCCCACATCGGGCTCCTTGCTCGGCGGGGAGCCTGCTTCTCCCTCTGCCTCTGCCTGCCATTCTGTCTGCCTGTGCTCGCTCGCTCTCCCTCTCTCGCTCTCTCTGATAAATAAATAAAATCTTTAAAAAAAATAAAATAAAATAAAAAAATTTAAAAATGGAACAAATCTAACAGTGTTGTCCCATTGGTGGCATAAACATCACAGAATAGGTAACAAAAACACAGTAATTTGACAGCATATTCCAAGTGGGATGGATATATCTGGATAATGTGAGCACTGTTATTCTAAAAATGTTAAATGGTAACATTTAGATAAAATGGTGACATACAGGTAATCAGGTAATCGAGTTAATATCCTTAAGACGACGATTTTTGGCACAAGATACACACTGAAATAAAAATCTTGTCAATATCTATTTGAATACTTATTTGAACCGGAAATGTCCTTATTCATGATTATTTCCCAAATCTGTCTACTATAAGAAACTGAAAATTAATAAAGGGAAACCTCACTAAACTGGAGTGGGGAGGATAAAAGGGGGAGTCACACAACTCAATGCCAATTACAGTAAGAACTGTCTATTACAGACCCCAACAGAAGAATCATCAATTACAGGCCCAAGAGGGAAGGCCATACATACACTGCCTCTCCTACCAGAAATCAACCACCCCTGCAACCAAGCCAATGAGGAACTGACATCCTAAATCCTGAACTCTTGCTTCTCTCCAATGGACATTCCTTCAAAACAACCTCTTCCAAGTTCCTCCTCCTTCTTCATAAAATAAAGTTCCTCTTCTTTGTTGGACTTGCCTACCATTTTGCCACAGCTTGCATGTCCAGAATTACATTTCTATCTTCTTAAATTAATCCATTTTTGCTGGTAAAATGACTGATTTATTTCTATGTATAACACAACAACCGTGGCAGTGAGCATCCCTACCTAGCACATGGCATCCAAACACCATTTGCCACTAAAAGGAACCAGGGTTCCTCCGAAAAAATGGCTGATGGGACACCTTGCTGTGGCAGAAAGGAAGGAGTCACAGACTAATGGAGTCATGTCCAAGAACACAGAAGCCAACTTGAGGAAACAATATGTACTTCAAAAAATGGTGTAAATGGGCCAAAACACAATGATATATGTACCTGTAAGTTGATAATACTAGGAGAAAAAAGCCACAAAAATACATTTGTCACTTGGGAATTTGCTAGTCCCAATGCGTTCTTGGCAATGATAAAGGAAAGGAGGAGCTGCACTTTAGGGTAATCAGAACTGAAAAGGGAAACCTTCTTTACAGGACAATGTCAACTAATAAGTGTAGACACAGAAAGAGAAAATTCTTGGGTGCCTGGGTGGCTGAGTTGGTTAAGCATCTGACTCTTGGTTTCAGCTCAGGTCATGATCTCATGGTTGTGGGATCAAGTCCCATATCAGGCTTTGCGCTCAGTGCGGAGTCTGCTTCAGATGCTCTCTCCTCTCCCTCTGCCTCTCCCCACTCGTGATCTCTAATAAAAAAAAAAAAAAAGAAGAAAGAAAATTCTTCATTTTGCAATTGCCATTGTACTCTAACTCACTGTTCCCAAAGATCATTATTCAATCATTATTCCTGGAGCCTGTACATGTTACAGAGGAATTAAGTTAAGAATACTGTGATGGGGAGATTATCTTGGATTAAACAGGTGGAACCTAAATGTAATCACAAGTATCCTTAAAATTGTGTACTTCAAAGATGGATGACAGGGTCACCAGGAATGCAGGTAGCCTCAAGAAGCTGGCAAAGGCAAGGATTCTCTCCTAAAACCTCCAGAAGTAGAACCTGCTGACACCATGACTTACCTCAGTGAGAGGACTTCAGCCAAGTCTGTGGTCATTTATGATAGCAGCAAAGGATACTAAGACACCAATGAAATAATGGACACAAGCAAAATGGCTATGAAAGCCACTAGATGACTGGTTGATAGAGAGCCCCTATGAGGCACAGTCAGCCTCTGACACTGTACTATAACATCACAAAGTGACAGCCACACATCATGCCTTCTGGTATACTGCAATATGGTACACACCACAATCCAGGATGTATTCTTTTTTTTTTTTTTTTTAAGATTTTATTTATTTGACAGAGATAGCGAGAAAGAGAAAACAAGCAGATGGAGTGGGAGAGGGAGAAGCAGGCTTTCTGCTGAGCAAGAAGCCTGCCGTAAGCTCAATTCCAGAACCCTGGGATCATGACCTGAGTAAAAGGCAGATGCTGAACAACTGAGCCACCCAGATGCCACCAGAATGTATTTTTGACCCCTATACCTCCCACCCCACACAGCCCTGAAAAGACAAAAAGTCAAACCTGGAACAAATTAGACATTTAGACATAGCTACCAGTTTATGGGAAATATGAGGATCACAGAAACACGCTACATACCACGATACAATCAACCCAACCCAGAAAGTGGGGTATGCCACCGCACCAACGGCCCTGTAGCTTTCATAAGTAAATGGCATTTTAAAAAAAAAAGAGAAAAAAAAAATTGTTACAGATTAAAGAAAACAAAAAACAACACCCATAAAAGACGGGCCCCTGCCTAGGTGGCTCAGTGGGTTTAAGTGCCCAACTCTTGACTTCAGCTCAGATCATGATCTCAGGGTTGTGAGATTGTTTGAGCCTGGAGTGGCAAGTTGCCTTGTCAAGCTGGGCTCACTTGGGGCACGGTGCTCAGCGGGGGTCTGCTTAACATTCCCCCCACCTGCTTCTGTGTGCTTAAAAAAACGAGAGAGAGAGAGAAAGAGAGAGAGACAAACGTGGCATCAACCAAATGTAGTGTGGACAAACTTTCTTTGGGTTTTGATTCAAATAAACCCTGTATGACTTTTGGAGAAAACTACACACAGAATAGATATTGGACAATATTAACAACATATAGTTAATTCTATCAGGTATGGTTTCTTTATGTCCTCCTCTACTAAAGATACATGCTAAAGTATTTCCAAGTGGCAGGTAATCTGAGATTTGCTTATACTAAAATACTCAAAACTAAAAAAGTTTAGGGAGAGCAGAGGAAGACAAAACCAAAATGGCAAAATGTGGTAATTGTTAAAGCTGGGTTTTAGGTATCTGAGCCATCAGCATTCTCTTCTATTTCAGGGTATGTCTGAACATTTTCCTTAAAAAAGGCTTTAAAAAAAGGATCAGAACTTACTAAAATCTATAAGGATGCTGCCAAAGCTGCACTCAGAGGGTGAATCAAACTTTTAAATTTTATTACAAGGAAGAGTGAAGATAAATGAGCTAAAGATTCAAGTCAAATGGAAAGAGAAAATTTTTAAAAAGTAAAAGTAATAAACAAAAGATGAATTGGTGAGGGGCACCTGGGGGGCTCAGTCAGTTGAGCATCCAACTCTTGATCTCAGTTCAGGTCTAGATCTCAGGGTCTTGAGTTCAAGCCCCATGTTTGGCTCCACACTCAGAATGGAGCCTACTTAAATAAATAAATTAATTAATTAATAATTTTTAAAAAATCGGTAAGATAGAAAACAAAAATAAAAAATAGCTAACTTGATCAATCAAAGCCAAAATCAGTTTCTAAGAAAACAGCAATTAAACAGCAATTAACTCCTTCTAGTCTGACAAAGAAAAGACAATACAAAGAACACAAACTCACAATGATACAATACTATCCTTTCTTGGTTTTGAAATAAGAACCGCTACAAATGGCAGTAATTGTATCTTCTGGTAGCTCCCAAGGAAGTAAGAGCTTCTTTGCCTCATGGGGCCCTCACAAATTATTTTTGTATCTCACTGGCATTAATTGGATTCTAAGCCCATCAGGGGACCAGTAACTGTAGTCAAGGGACCAAGAAGATGGGATATGTCTATTAGCCATAGCCAATCAGGGTCCACCCAGGCAGCTGGGCCATTTCATCCAAAACATAGTTTGTACTGGTGGAAAGGGTAATCCCCAGTGGCAAATCAAGGCTCTGTTTGCTTCCCCAAACAATGAGTGGGTGCTGCAGAAAAAAAAAAAATTCTTCACTGTAAACCAGTTTACAAACATGGGAAGTTTGGGGGTTTGTTTTTTTTTAGAGAGAGAGAAAGAATATATGGGTGTGAGTGGGGCAGGGAGGGGCAGAGGGAGAGACTCTCAAGCAGGCTCCATACCCAGCACAGAGCCCAATATGGGGCTCACAACCCTGGTATCATGACCTGAGCAGAAATCAAGACTCAGACGCTTAACCAACTGTGCCACACAGGTGCCCCAAACACGGGAAGTTTTTAAACAAAACAGTAAACCAATAAATCCAGCATTTAATTCACAGAGTAAGATACCATGTCTAGGTAAGGTCTATTCTAGGGATGCAGTAAGGATTTGTTATTAGGAAATGTATGCATCTCAAATTTATAGCTCAAAGGAGAACAAATAAACCTATATATGACTCATAGAAAACCCTTTAAAAATACCCAAAAGAGGGGTGCCTGGGTGGCTCAGTTGGTTGGGCATCTGCCTTCAGCTTGGGTCACAACTGAGGGTTCTGGATGGAGCCCTGCATCAAGCTCCCTGCTTGGCGAGGAGTCTGCTTTTCTCTCTCACTCTCCATCTATGTTCTCTTTCTCTCTCCCTAATAAATAAATAAAACCTTTAAAAATAAATACCCAAAAGAATGCAAAAGTCAATATGCAGTCCTTGCTTCCTATGGAATGTAACATCAGGAAAAGAAGAAAATGGCCACATGAAGAATATTTCCCAGAAGTAAAATATATCTTATTTAGAGTAAAGCTAAAAATAACCTATTAAAATAAGTAACAAAATGGCAAGGATGTCCACTGTTGACACAGACTGTCAAACATGCAACTGAACAAGACATAATTAAGCAAAGACACAAATGCCACTATTTGCAGAAGACCATCTGTCTAGAAGTCCCTCTATTATAATAAAAAGCTAGGAAAATGGAAGGAAAGTTCAGTACATCAGTATTATGAAACACACATGGGCAGCAAAGAGACATCACATAGAGGAGAAAGCTGTATGAAGATGGAGGCTAAGGTTGGGCTGATGTGGCCACAAGCCAAGGAGTGTGCGGGCTGCCGCCAAAAACCAAAAGAGGTAAAGAATGGTTTCTCTCCTAAAGCCCACAGAAGGAGTTTGTGGCCCTGCCAGATTTCTAGCCTCTAGAACTGCAAGAGAATAAATTTCTGTTGTCTGAAGGTACATTTACTAGGGCAGCCCTAAGAAACTAACCGAATAACCCAAGAGGTTTTTTGTTGTTGTTGTTTTGTTTTTTAATGATTAAAAAAAATTCCCAGATTCACCTAAAAATAAAATCTGCCTAGATTATTTGGCATATAAAAAAGAGTTCAAGGGCACCTGGGTGGCTCAGTCGGTTAAGTGGCTGCCTTTGGCTCAGGTCATGATCCCAGCATCCTGGGATCGAGTCCCACATTGGGCTTCTTGCTCCGTGGGGAGCCTGCTTCTCCCTCTGCCTCTGCCTGCCTGTACTCTATCTCTCTGACAAATAAATAAATAAAAATCTTTAAAAAAATTTTCTAAAAATAAAAGAGATCAGATTCACCTAAAATTAGCAAAACATACTACAAAGCAATAGTTCCTAGACTTGGTACTTGCTAGGAGGAGGAAAAAGTATGAACAAAACAGACTGATGAGTATTTAGTAGTTTATCATTTGACACAAGTGCCCTTTCAAATTAGTAAGGAAGGACAGCAACAAACAGAAGTTAGCCAATAACAAATTTCCATTTTGGAGAAAGTATGAAAATTAATCCCTGCCTCACACCAAACTCTAAAATAAATTCCAGCTGGATTAAAGATCTGAAAGTAAAAAAATCAAGCCTTAAAACCTGTGATTTGGGGTTGCAAAAGCGTCCTGATATACAGGCTGTAGATACCATCAAGGAAGGTACTGACTCATCTAACCCTGCAATAGCTTGAGAATTTCACATTAAGCATAGACTATCTTATATAGAAGTGAGGCTACAAATAAGAATTTTTCTCTGGCAAACAACTCAACAGGCTAGGACACATGGTCACAGAGTTCACAGAAAATTAATAAACATGAATGTTCATCTTCACTCAGCCCTTACTTCAGGAGATCAATAAAGATCAACAAAACTGGTGCAATTTTTGAAATGGTGAGGAAAAACAGGAACTACTGAGGACACGTAAAACTAGAAGGCAATTTAAAAACATCACCAACAACATACAATCCTGTTCAGTGATCACACTTCATAGAAGCCACTTTCCAGAAGTACCAGCAGCAGAGTGCAAAAGGCATAGGTGTAACACAAGAAAGCCGCTCACCACAGCACCGTCAGAGGCAAAGAACCCAAAAAACACAAGTGTGCGTCAGTGAGCAACTGCAGTGATGTGTCCATGTCACAGGAGGTGTACAGGACTTGGGCTTCCACGTTAGAGTACGTCCACATTGCTGGTGTTATCAGAGCCCAGGTGAAGTGGGAGGATGTCCATGGATAGGAACAGCAGAGGCTGAGCAAGGTGACTGGTAACACACAGGGCTGACTACTCCAATAAGCAAATACAGCAAGGACACTGGCACCACTGTTGGAAATATCACTGTTGGAAAAACAGCTACCAATTTAAAAGGGAGAAACTGAGATGAACACCAAGATATTTGACTAGAATTGGAAGTACTGGAATAAACTTGTTTTTCAATACAGAAAAACAGATATGACTGTGTCATAAACATACAGTGTGTGCATACATGTACCTGTAAATGTGTACATACATGTATGTGTACACACACACATACACACACACACGCATTTTCTGTGGCTCTATCCACTGAGAGGCCCTGGGTCGGTAACACTTCAACAAGCTACCTGGTGTCCACACTCTGCTTCTCTTAAGACCACCTGCCATCAAAAGGTACCAGGCCTGGAGTGCCTGGGTGGCTCAGTGGGTTAAAGCCTCTGCCTTCAGCTCGGGTCATGATCCTGGGATCGAGCGCCGTATCGGGCTCTCTGCTCAGTGGGGAGCCTGTTTCCTCCATCTCTCTCTGCCTGCCTCTCTGCCTACTTGTGATCTCTGTCAAATAAATAAATAAAAATCTTAAAAAAAAAAAAAAAAAAAAGTACCAGGCCTCTTTGAAGGGACAGGGAAGGAATAAGCCCAGAGTGTCTTTCTGTACCAAAAAGCAAGATGTTCGAAACAAATAAGGGGATGCATCAGAAGGACAGAAGGCCAGCTTTAAGGGGGCTCTTGCTGGTCACTCTGAACATTACCATAAATGGTGAGCCAGGGAGGGTGCACTGAATCAAAACAGGGAGCGGTGATACAGGTATGTGATGAGAACCAAAGTTTGACCGAACATTTAGTTTCACAAGTATCCCCCTCCCCACGCCACCACACACTTCAAACCATACAGACTCCCCAGGGGAGAAGTCTAGCAGACACCACCTTAATCCATGACCAAAGTGAACAGCACCAGTAACAGGACACACTGAATGTGTGTGTGCCACCTTACAAAACGCAAGGAAAACCCAGCATTCCTTCTGCACTGTTTTTTAAGCCAAAGATGCAAAGCCTGAAGCTAAGCAAAAGGAAGCAGCAGACACACCTACATGGAGAGACATTCCACAAAATAAGTGCCCATAATCATTAAAGAGTGCCAAGATCAAGAACAACAAGGTAAGATGGAAGAAATGCTGCACTTTGAAGAAGACTACAGAGACCTGGCAAGGAAATGTTCCACGTGACTCTGAACTGGATCCTTCTGGTGAAAGGTGAATGGGTCTGAAGGTAGCAAAGTATTCTCATTAACCTCCAGATTTTGATGGTTGTATTGTGGTTAGAGGGGAGTATTTTGTTTGTGGGAAACATAAAAATATCCAAGGATGGTAAGGTTTCATATGCCCAACTGACTCTCAAATGGTTCAGAAAAGGTGTTTTGTACCATACTTGCAACTCCTATGTAAGACAATTAAAAAAATTAAATAGAGGATAGTAGTACTTTTTAATTAAAATAAATGAATGAATGAATGAATGAATGCATGCCAGGGTGCCTGGGTGGCTCAGTTGGTTAAGTGTCAAACTCTTGATTTCAGCTCAGGTCATGATCTTAGGGTCCTGAGATTGAGCCCTGCACTTTGCTCCACGTGCACCACAGAGTTTGCTTAGGATTCTCTCCCTCTTCCTCCGCTCCTCACCCCCACCGCATGTGCCCATGAACTCACTCTCTCTCTAAAAAAAAAAAAAAAAAAAAAAAAAAAAAAAGTAATATAAATAAATGCCTATTTTGGAAACAAAGGTATGAATGTAATACAGGAGAGGGGTGGCCAATGGCACTGATCCTTCAATCTCGAAGGACTACTGGTTATATATTTAATTTATTCAGATCAACGCATATTTCACTCACGTCTTACGTAACGTAACAAAGTTTTTTACCCCAATCTTACTAAAGCCTGTTATGATCATCTTCTCAAAATTCATAAAAGCAGATTTTCAAACCATCACAAAGTGTCAAGGAAGCCACTGGCAGCACAACTGGCTCATCCCAAACAGCAGCAGGATCAGCACGGACTCCACACTCGTGCCCCCAGGAGAAGGCAGGAGATCTACTGGGGCCCCTCAGCGCTGTTTGGGCTTTTCAGACACCACATCCAAAAGGGAAAAGCACAAAATGCTCCATCTGGAGTAGCCGACAGCATTGTAAACCCCAATCACAGACTGTTCTCTGAGCAAGACCCAGAGACACTAGCAGATGGGGCAAACCCTGCCATGTGAGAGGATCGCGGTCCAAAGTATCTAGGCTGGAGAGTGACCATGTCAACTAGCACTGGATTAAAAAGAGCGGAAAGCACATCTTCCCCCACTTCAGGGATGGCGCGAGGATATGAGATGACAAACAAAAAGTATATTCTGGAATTAAAGTATTTTTGTAAGAGTCCTTAATGCACACCAAATCAGTGCTAAATAGGATAAAATGAAAACAGCCTTCCATACAGCCATTTGCCCAACTGACAGCAGATGCCTAATTCTAAGTCAAGTCCCGTGAGGTCCGATGGATGAGGAAGACCCACCCATCACCACTGAATCCTTCACTGGCCATTGCCTCCTTGAAGATTTAGTCCCAAAACCACCAGCACAAACTGAAAGCAAGTCCACATTTAATCCAGACGGGCTGGAGGTTGGTTGCATGTACTGTCTCCAGGTCAGTAGCCTCCTCAGCAGTGGAAGGAACCCGAAGGCCCAACTGACCAAGGACAAGAAGGTGAGGCCCACATAAGCAAAGGCCAAAGGTCTCACAGGTCAAAGGAGAGCCAGCCCATGCTTTCACAGATCAGCTGTTGACGCTCCCTGAATAACACCATCATTGTCTCTGTTTGCCCAATCTTTCAGAGAAGAATTGCATTTACCAATCTCACTGGGCCATGATGATCGTCTCCAGCACCTGTAACTAAGGAAGGACCCTGACAGCACCACACCCAATGGGTCACCCTGGCTGCAGCTGGCTCTTCTCTGCACATCGCAGACACCGCCACACTGAGCGCTGGGAGCCAGGGGGCTCTGTGCACAGGCAGCCTGGCAGTGCTGCTGAGCTCACTTGCGGGCGACAAAGGCCACACAGAACTTTGGTCTCATGGGCTGGCAAGTCAGCTCCAAGCATAAGCAAATGTATCAAAATAGAAGCCTTGTTTCAAAAGAAAAAAATGTATTCTTCAAATGGATCTCACACACACTGCTTTAAGCCAGCACTACAGGACCACCTAGCTAATCTTCTACTTAACCAGAAAAAGTCAAAATGGTACATACAATCTACAATTCCATTTGAAAGATATTTCCAAATGAGCTGAGTACTAATAAAATCAGAAAGCATATCACATAAAAGCAAAAGGAAGAGCAAGACATACATCTAAGTTTGTCCACAGCAGCTGCCAGACATCTACACACGTCGTCCACATGAGTTGCCCCCGACACACGATGCCTGGGAGCTCGCACACTATCTCCACCAGAAAGGGCACAAAGCGAGAGAAAAGCGAACTTCAAAGTCCCACTCAGACACGCTCCAGGGCCTTCTCTAAGTTACGGGGCACAATCAACATGGTTTACGACTGTCAGAATGTTGCAACAGAAAGGTGCAAAAGTTCACACAGGGCCATCCTTTCCTCTTTTTCTCAAAAAAAATTTTTTTTTATTTTCTAAAGAAAGAGTTAACGAGAGGTCCAAAAGTTTTCAATTCTATATAACGATGGCTCAGAAACCACACATTTTCTATTGAGGGAGCTCTGAGAAGCAGAAACACTTTGCCACAAGTCACTCACCTCAACCAAATTTTTTTTTTTTTAAGATTTTATTTATTTATTTGACAGAGATCACAAGTAGGCAGAGAGAGAGGAGGAAGCAGGCTCCCCGCTGAGCAGAGAGCCTGATGTGGGGCTCGATCCCAGGACCCTGGGACCATGACCCGAGCTGAAGGCAGAGGCTTTAACCCACTGAGTCACTCAGGCGCCCCCTCAACCAAATTTTTAAAAAAAGCAAAACAAAGCCAAATACACAACACCCTTTCCAAAATTATTTCTTCTAATCCTACATTTTGTTGTTTCTTTTCCCTTGTACCTTTACTTGTTCCAAGAGGTCCAGTCCTTTCGGGGATAAGGGCTTTTTCTTCGGTCTCGCCATTTCCCCTAGGGCTATCTGTTGTGGCAACCTCTTTAGGAGTCCTGCTCTCTCCAGGGCCTCCAGCTGCAAACCTTCCTGGGAGGCTGGGAGCGGTTGCCATGCAGGTAGCAGCTGTCAAGGCACCTGCGAGAAAAGACTGTGTTCCCTCCCCCAGGAAACACACACCCAGAGGTTTGCAGGATGCCTCCAAACCTGGGATCAGGGGAACTCGCCACCACACCCTCTGTGCCTGACCCTCAGTAGAGTCAAACTTTTTTTGGCTCACACCGCCCTCCCTCCCAGCCGCATTTATTTAGTGAGGACTGGCCTAACACCAGCAAGTACCACCAGCAAGTTCATACTGTAAGAACCCCACACCACAGTTTCTGTGGCACAGGAGATAATACACACTGAAGGCACCTGGCTGAAGTTATTTCCCTTCTTCAAAAAGGAACCCAAAGTAGCACTGATCCAGCCTGCACTGTATCCTGAAGCTTACTGCTGGGAAGAATGTGTGTCCTGCTCATGAGTGGTAAGAGAGCTAAGCACATCATGAGGTCCCCTCTCCCCAGTGCAGCAAGGCCAAGAATTACCACTCTGGTTTCTAAACGTGGTCCCAGCTCAACCCAACCACCTAAGGCAAGGTTATTAGAAGGTCACACAAAGGACTGAGTGATGATAAAGGGGACACAGTAGAGAAGACCAGCACGAGGAGGGAGCTTTATGCCAGAACACCACCAAGCAATGCTGTGCTGTGCTTCTACACAAGGCACATGCTCAAAACGCCCTTGGGTTATAAGAGTATGTGAATCCAAGGACATCCAAACCACAGGAGAAAGTTGCTCCTTGGTTGGTTGAGGCCATAAATTCAACAGTGGTTGAAGAACACAAGAGTGACTCACTGAGACTTTACCATCGGACTGGCTTATTACTATGTCCAGCATATTCCTGAGTCTAGAAAGCTGTTCTAGATTTAGCAGCCTGTTATAGTTCACCAAAGTCTAAGTAATCAACACTGTCCTGCCTATTCATGCCCTCAAAACACACACAGGATATCTGCCACAACCACATTACTCTGCCATACTGTAGGGGTCCAGAACAAGCAACAGCCTATCAATGGCTCATCCACTAACCTAGACAGGGTGGGAACAAGCAAGTGAGAGAGGACTCTCAATCCATGAGACCTGCAGGTCCATCAGAGGACATAGGGAGACAGTGGTGATGGGTGGCTGTGATAGGATGATGGAAACACTGGTCCAGTAGGAGTCCCGAGAAGAAGATCCCTTAGGGAAGCCACAGATGGACTGACAGTAGCTGTCTGCATCTTACTACAGAGATAGGCCCTGCATACTTGTTGACTTTAGGACTGGGACTTTAATTTGTGCAATTCCTTACCCGAAATTTACTGATGGAGATGTGAAAAATAAATACTTGATTGAACCAAGAGAGAGATTCAAAATTCTAAAGGATGGCAGGGCAATTTTAGTATTTATTTTAGTATTTATTTCAGTAGAATATCTATCTTGCTCCAAGAAAGTCTGGTTGATCCCACTCTTGGAAAAACTCAGAAAACACTGTGTGGACATATTGCCTTCTTGACCCCAAGCTTTAGAGTGGCCCTAGAGACAGAGAGAAACAGTAAGTAAATTTGTCAACATGTGAAACTTCTAAAACTGAAGACAAAGATAAGGATGAAATCATCACAGGTCTTGACTCTGCTTGGTCTCCTGCCAGTAAGAAGGGACTGAAATTAATGGTGGTTATCACCATAAGGATCAAGTGAGCTTATATGAAGGGCTTCACCAGAGATGGCCCAGCAGCAGCTCTGTGAGGAGTTTCTATTACCATCACCCTCCTTGACATCTGTGACATGAGGGCTCCAACAGTGCAGGCAACACAGCCCAAAACCAGCCATACCCGCAAGCTGCTTCTCCCAGCCTGTCTCTATTCTCCTCAGCTGAAAAATGGAGCCTGTGACAGCCATATCCCAGAACCCTTAAAAGACTGACCCTACAAAGCAGGGCTTCTCAACCTTAGCACTGCAGACTTTGAATCAGACAATTCTTTGTCATGGGCTGTCCTGGGCATTGGAGGATACAGAGCACCCCTGACCTCTAACCATTAGATGCGAGTAGCACCCCAAGTTATGACAACAAGAAATGTCTCCACATACCACCAGATAGTCTCTGGGGGGCAAAATCGCCCAGCTGAACCATTGCTGGAAATAAAGGGCTTGGTGCCTATTTCACAGGAATCAATGAATAAAGCTTTACTAGACAAGGGTGCCTGGGTGGCTTAGTTGGTGAAGCATCTGCCTTCAGCTCAGGTCATGATCTCAGGGTCCTGGGATTGAGTCCTGCACTGGGCTCCCTGCTCAGTGGTGAGCCTGTTCTCCCTCTCCCTCTGCTGCTCCTGCTGCTTATGCTCTAATAAATAAATAAAATTTTTAAAAAATAGCTTTACTAAGCAAAGCTTTCTATATCACTTGTGCATCCTTAAAATGGATCACAAAATGGGAGGTGCCACCCTTCCAAACTCAAAAACTCAACTGCTGATAAAATGAATTGACCAAGCGGTTCTGTGCTATCACGGGAGTAAAAACAACAGCAAAACCTCAAGAGATTCAGCTTTCTTATCTTTCAAAGGAAGGAGTTAAAGTCCTACAGGTCAAGAAACACCCTGAGTCACAAGGCTGATTGAGAACAGGCCCCAAGGGGCGCCTGGGATCGAGCCCCACATCGGGCTCTCTGCTTAGCAGGGAGCCTGCTTCCCTCTCTCTCTCTCTGCCTCCCTGCCTACTTGTGATCTCTGTCTGTCCAATAAATAAATAAAATCTTTAAAAAAAAAAAAAAAAGAAAGAAAGAGAACAGGCCCCAAACTTAAGTCCAGGTCTCCTGACTCCCAGGGCAGTGAGGATCACCTTCTCATCTGTACCAGCATTTCGACCCTTTGTCCAGGCTGGCAGAATAAACCAATATGCCTGGCAGTATATCCTAAGGGACAAACACTGCTGCGTGTCTCACAAGGCCCATCTTCAGAAATGTTTAAGAACAGCACCTCATACAAATAAAAGGAAAACCTGAGAGTGTTTTTAGAAAACACTTATCTGTAAAACATTCGTACTGATTGCTCAATAGCCCTTGCTAACTAAAGGCTGGCTCCTGCCTCTCCTTGTTCCAGGTAAGGCCCACTATTGGGGGGGGGGGGCGAGCCTCAGGGAAGGGCCTCAGGGGAAGACCAGGACCCCGGACACAGTGTGGGGTGGGGATGGGCAGGGGCTGTGAAGGCTCCAGGAATACTGGTTTTATTAACACTATAGCAAGCCTGAGGGAGGGGCCATCTACCAAGGAATAGAATTTTCAGCATAAAAATATTATAAAACACAACTACAACAAAAACAATGTAAAAACTGGCAATCCCTCCTGATTCTTTCCCCAAGAAGTATCTCCAGAATTGTTTTATCCGAGGGTTTTTCTTAGATATATTAATCCATGGAGTAAATAAAAATAGGATTGAGTTATATGCATTGTTTCACCACTTGCTACACTTAATTCCAGTTAAAATGCATCATAGTTGTCTAAGAGGTTTGTTGTTTTCTTTTTTTTTTTTTTTAAGATTTTGTTTATTAGAGAGAGAAAGAGAGCACAACGCAGGGTGGGGAGAGGGAGAAGGAGAAGTAGGCTCCCAGCTGAACAGGGAACCTGAGGATGTGAGGCTCCAACCCAGGACCCTGGGATCATGACCTGAGCTGAAGGCAGACATTTAACCAACTGAGCTACATTTCTTGACAGTGAAGACTGACCTATTCACCTCTTCTTTTCTACTAGGGCATTTCAGCACAGGTGTAAGACAAAGCAAGATTACAAATTAAGGTAAAATTCATGTTTTAAGCTAAAAATAACACAGCTGGTGGGCACTCAAGAAAGAAAAGGGAGGAGAAAATACTATTAAAAAGGACTTTTTTTTTTTTTTTAATGCCTTTCACAACCAGGTCAAAGGCTGTGTTTTTTTTTTTTTTTTTTACCCCGGAAAGGGAAACAGAATCTTTGGACTAGGGACACCCATCACAACAGAAGGCGAGACACTATTCTGAAGACAGTAGAGTCAGTCTGTCCATAGTTATTGCTAAGATTGTAGTCTTCTCCCTCATTTGGCCCCCTGGGTACAGGCAAGAGGCTGGAAGAAATTTTTGTGGAGAATCTGAAGAGACAGAAAGAAGCCGACAGGGCACCTTAGGAAATGGCCCAGTGAACATCTCTGCAGTAACACCACAGCTGGCAAGCCCCAACTACTGACATTTGAGCAGGTGGGAAAATATCAGCAGATAGCACAGAAAAGCTTTGATGTGAAAGTCAAAATCCCTAACAAACAAAAAAAGTGTGAAGCAAACCATGACTTCAGGGAAAGAAAACCTGAAAGCTCAGGAATGTCCTCAGAGAGGTATGGGGAGGCACAAGAGCTATGAACCCACAGCAGTGTGTGAGAAGAGGCGGGGGCAGAAAAGCCAGAGGACACTCTTAGGGATGTGGACAACAGCTCAAAGCCTCGGCCAGAATAAAGCTGACACCTTCCAGAAAGAAAGTGGACAACCTGGGAACCTGGGTGGCTCAAGTCAGTTAAGTGTCTGCCTTTGGCTCAGGTCATGGTCCTGGGATGGAGCCCCACATCGGGCTCCCTGCTTGACAGGAAGCCTGCTTCTGCCTCTCCTCCCAGCTCCTACTCTCTCTTGCTATCTCTGTCTCTCTCAAATAAACAAAATCTTCAAAAAAAAAAAAAAGTGGACAACCTATGCAAAATCAGAGCGCCTATCCAGAAGGTCCAATGGAAAGAAATCAAAGCAAGAAATCAAGAAAAATGCCCAGCATTGAAGAACAGACATTTCCAAATAAAGGGGCCTCAAGAGTAGGCAAGACACTGGATGAAAACAGCCTCCAAGGGACATCACTCTACTGGGTGTTTTGAATTTCAGGGAGAAAAATCCTTTAAGCTTCAGAGACGAACTGCATAAACAGGCTGAAGAATCAGAATGTCTGAAGCCTTCAACAATAACCCTGAAGACAGAAGTCAGAACAAAATGGTGTCAACTCTGACTGGAAATAAAGCACTTTCAGACATATGCGCACTCAAAACTTTATCTCCCCACATCTGTCCCCAGGCAACCCCTTAAGGAAGCGCTCCATCACAATGAGAGGGGTAATAAGTCAAGAGAGAGAGAGACATGGGTTCCAGGAAACCAAGGACCCAATGCAAGGGGGTGGTGGGATTTGCAGGAAGAATCCAGCAGGTTTATTGGGGGATATTTATTTCAGATGAGATTAACGAAATACTGAATTTCACTAGTTAAAAAAGACTCCATTTCTTGGCGTCTTCTCCATCTCTTAACGAATTACTGATTTCACTAGTTAAGAAAGACTATCACTTGAAAGGAGATTTAGACAACTAGTGAATTTGGCTTGAATTTTAGTGACCAATACACAGAAAACAAAAAAAAGACTACCAAGAACTTCAGGGAAAACAAAAACTGATGCAGGAAAGGAAAAGTTAACCAATCACACCATTTGCCTAGCTGTGAAGGGTACTATGGAGTCACAACATGAACACTAAATTCTGGACTAACCAAACTACAGATGCACAAGCTTTAGGCAGCCATGTATTTGTGCGGGGAAGGCACAGTGGTGAGAGAAATTTCACATCCACACTCAGGGTCAAGTGAGGAGATAAGACATGCAACAAGGAGAAAAGCAACGAAACAGCAGGAGAGTACATGTGCTGTTTAGAGCAGGAGGCAAAGAGGTGGACGTGTGTGCTCTGCAGGAGAGGAAGCAGGACTGGGGAAGGAAAGTCAGTGTCTCCTTACAAGCCTTTCCACAAGTATTACTCCTTTAAAAAACTAGTTGAAGATATAACCTTGACTTGATATAAAATCTTTAATTTAAAAATTCAAATGAATGCCAATAAAATGTATTAAGGGAGAGTACACATGGTCAATGTATTGTTATCAAATTAATGGTGACCATCAAGATGACTAACATGATGCCCACACAGGTCTGGGACAACAGATCTTGCTGGTCTCTAGCAGTATCTGAGGAACTTTAGTATATCTGGTAAAACAGCCTACTAGGGATATCAGTTCTAAAATGTCTGACTTTAAGGGGCACCAGGGTGGTTCAGTGGGTTAAGGCCTCTGCCTTCAGCTGGGGTCATGATCCCGGGGTCCTGGGATTAAGCCCTGGGTCGGGCTCTCTGCTCAGCAGAGAGCCTGCTTCCCCCTCTCTCTCCACCTGCCTCTCTGCCTGCTTGTGATCTCTGTCAAATAAATAAATAAAACCTTTAAAAAAAAATCCTTTAAAATGTGACTTTAAAAATACAAAAGAAAAACTTACTTTAGCATAAAATAACTTGTGTAAATCGATTTTTAAAACGTCACAGAAATGAAAAGAGTTTCATTTTCTTGGCTTTCAAATGTTCAGTGTTGTGGTGCTTTTATAACTTAAGGGAAAAGGCATTTTGACACACTGATGCTCTCTGGCTATTTTTCCACTTGGCCAAAAACTTTTCAATATGCATGCTGGACCTCTTGCCACTGTAGCTTGACAACTAAGAACTCAGTTGTGTGCCGTTTCTTCCAAGAGTTTGGTTATTTCTTAATAGTTAAGGGGAAAAGGCTTCCTATGATCACTAGCCCTGTGGGGATTGATGTATGCTGAACAGGCCTCATCAAATGTTAAGTATCACCTGGTACTTCAAGAAGTGTTTTCTCTGCTCAGACCCTTTTGATAAATGGAAAAGTTTCAGGTGGGAAGCATTAGTGGAGACTCTAGCTCATCCACTTGGGACTGCTCCTAAGTCATCCAAGTGGACAGTGTAATCACCTAAACCCTGTTCAAGTCACAGCATCCTAGACAGGACTAGAAGGGCATGAAGCCCTTCAGAACAGGATCTGAGCGAAGCCCTCCACCATCTGAGATGTTAGCAGTGTACCCAATTCTCAACTCCTTGCCCATTTGTGTCACCAACTACAGCTGTCACGCATTCCGTTGGTAGAAGCTAGTCTTCCTGTTTAGAACACCCCATTCCTGCAAAACTCTTCCTCTTCCTCTTAATGCAGTTCAAAACTACCTTCTTTGTAAAAACTTTGTAACAGGTAATTAGCACCTCCTCCTTCATACCTCCATACTTTGTACATATTCTCACTGCTGCACTCAAAACACTGTAACCTAATTATTTTACAGGTGAATCCCCCCTACTAGACCATACGGTGCTTAAGGAAAAGAAAAAGGTCTATATCCTCTTTACGTTTCCATCCCTAGAATTCTTGTTGAGTGCTCGGCACACAATTCGCAATGTATGTTCCCGGGAGAAGGGCAGTTATGAGGCCAAAGTCAGACAATCAGATGCCCCAAACAAGAAAACCAAGGGAAGCACACACACAACTTGACGACTCAAGAAGACATCTCCCATCAGGCCGGGGAGATGTCAGCCTGGCCCACGGGGGAGGGCCCTGCGACAGCCACCGGCTGGGGCCGACCGCACCTTAGGGGTGCTCGCTTTATGCACCTGACGTCAACTCGGTGGGAAGAAATAAGGTGAATCCACGAACAGGGCCCGGCACACACAAGGACTTAATGGAAGTTACCAGGAAGTTTAGTCCTCACTGTAAGGAATTTAAGTGGCTTCAAGTCTTCCCTCAAGACTTGAAGGGGCGCTGCTCCGTCTCCTAGCGTCAAAGTCTCAGGACAGGCTGCCTGCCGGCTGATGTTTCCCACCCAGAGCACCTGGAGCTCCAAAAACAGGGCCTTCTTTACCAAACCCCTTTTCCGACTCCTGTACAGCACGGCTTCCACACTCAACGAGGTTAGCTCGGAGGCGCTTCTCGTTCTAAAGCATCAAACCCTAACCCAGGCGGCAGGTCTGAGTCCACAGACCGACACCGCTCTTACTCTATCGTGCGGCACTACCGGCCGCCGCAGACAAAATCCCAAGTGTGCCGTGTCCTGCCGTAATCCCTAACGGCCAAGAGGTGACGGTCCCGCGGAGGACACCAAGCCACGGGGACGGCCACTCCCTGGAGGCCTCAGAGCGCTCCCCTGCCCACAAGCAGGGCTCCGTGAAAGCCACACGGAGAGGCTTTTCCTGTGGTCTCACAGGGACCCAAACCCTCTCACTTTCCGAGGCGATGCCCCTAACACCTAACTCCTTCTCCAGCGACGCCCTCTCGTCCCCCCAGGGACACCCCCCCCCCACGCCATCGCCCATCAGAGCCTCGGAAACTGTTTACGCTCAGTCAGGGGTCTTCCACAAGCGCTCCCCGATCGAGGCATTTGCATCGTGCCGCTGCGGGCCTGCAGGCCGCCGGGAGGGAAAAAGGACACCCCGGCCGGCGCAGCTCCGTGGCTGTCCCGAAGCCACGTCGCCGCGGTGGGCTCAGGGACGCTCCCCGGTCTCACCTCGCGACCTGCCCGCAAGGAGACCGCGAGAGGCCGCGCCCGCCCCGCCCTCCCCCCAGAGCACAGGCCCCAGCACGGGCACAAGAAGGCCACGTCCCCGGGGACGGACGCCCAACTCGATGGTCCGCGCACAGCCCCGCCGGATCACGTGACCCTCAGCTGCCAATAGGGGCAAAACCCCCACACCATCGAGACGACGGCGGCCCGGGGCTAGAGCAGCCCCGTCCGGCTGCTCGCCGTACCCTCCGCAACCCGGCTCCGGCGCTCCCAGCTCGGTGCTGCCGCCACCTTCCTGGAGGAGAGGGCCGGAGGCGAAGGCTCCCGGCCCGTGGTCGCTCCGCACTCTTACCCTGACCTCTCCTACCCCGTCCACTTCTCCTCAGCGGTCACTTAGCTCCTTGCAAAGAAACACCCTTCATCCCACTCTACGTGCCCACAAGGCCGACTCACATTACCTGTTCCACTCTTATCAGCGTAAGGAAACCAAGCTCATAAGGTAGGAACTGTGGCGAAACAGGGACAAGCCGCCATCTTGGTAAAGGAGAAGAGGCTACGCTTGACCTCCCCCCCCACCCCCAGCCTCTATATGGCCAACTGCCGTGGGAGGGGCACGGCGCCTGCGCAGAGGCGGAAAACGCGGACAGGCCTGCGCCTGCGCACTCGAAAGCCGGCATATGGGGGAGGGGAGGAAGGCCCGGTCGCGCTGAGGCCAGGAAAGCGTTGGCGAGGGGGCGGGCCGACGTGATGACGCCATCCGCGCACCGGGCGGGACAGGGCGGAGCGCGACGGTCCGTCGGGCACTGGGCGGGTCCGCGGCGCGATCGGTAGGCGCCGGTTCATCTGCTTGTCGGCGGGGAGTTCTTGCGGTGAGTCCCCGCCGTGGCGGGGGGCGCGAGCTGCAGGCCGATGCAGAAGGGGCGTGTGTCCGCTGGCCGCAGGCGGTCGGCCGGCTGCGGGAGCGCGCGGGCGGGGCGGCTTGTTTGGTGTGGGGGAGGGGCGGCAGGCCCGGGGTCCCCGGCCCTCCTCCTCCTCCTCCGCGGGGTCCGCGGTCCCCCGGGCCCTCAGGGCTGGACGTGTCCCGGAAGAACCCGAGCCACCCCCCTTCCGTCCCTGGACGGTTTCCGTGGGGCCGTCTCGGCGCTGGGCCCGGGGCGCCCACCCGGCGCTGGCGGTCGTGGTTGGGGAGGGAAAGACCAGGTTGCGGCCTGTGAGGCGTCCGGTCGTTTCCCCGATCTGGCCCTTCCACCCCACCATCCTCTGGTGGAGAGGAGCCCTCACACGTCGTTGCCGTCTTGGTGAGCTCCCAAGGCTCTTCCTGGTAGCAGACGAAGCAGGGGAGAGGAGGAGGCGGCGGCCCCTGCCCGGTGCACCGCTGGGCCCGGAAGGATGGGGGTGGCGGCCACCATTCCCATGAAGGCCTGACGGAAAGCTGACCTATGGCTGCCTTTGCTCTCAGGAAAGTCCCCGCTTGGTGGCCGAAGGACCCACAAGACCCACAAGACCTGGCCGCCTTTTACCTTTTTGGCTCATTTTTGTCAGTACCAGTCCCTTATCGTGTCTGTCCTCCCGCCACACGTAGAGCTGAACTTGGTCTTGCCCCAAATCCTTCTTTCTGTTTGAAACCCAGCTTCCCCACCTTCTTTGTTTTTTCTTGTGTAGTCCCTTCTCTGTTGTTCAGGATTCGGCCCAGAATAGGTTTCCTCTGGCTGGATTAGGTGCGCGCTAGATATAGGCCCTTATTGTTCCTTCTGGTAGCTATCTAGTAGATTGCTGCTCTTTGAGGGGCAGGAGATGGGCGAGTCTTGTCACCTTTACCCTGTGTCTGGCACAGTGACTAGCACATAGTAGGTTGTCAGATGTTTCTTGAACAGTCCAAATCATTGTAGTGTAGAGGTCCCGAAGACTGTTTCCTAGTGTTTGTAATTTGAGGTTCATTAGTTTCCGTTTTGGTAACTGCCACTCAAACTTTCTTTGTACCACCATATCCTAACTTACAATGTGTACTGCTCTGTCAGATCTTGGCACTCAGCTGTGAAGGTGATCCTGATGCTTTTCCCCATTTTCCACTTGGATCCCTCACCTGGCACAGCACTCCAGGGTAAAGAACAAGGACTTCTCAATCAGATCACATTTGCATTGACTGCCTTTGCACTAGCAGGATGACCTAGAGAAATGGGAAGGAAAGGGGGTAAGAAGGTCTTCTGTCATGATTCATAAATGTGATTCAGGTCCCCTTTTATACCCAACTCCTTCTTATACCCAAAGACAGAAACTGTTGAAAAAGAAAAAGGTGTTTTTTATTTTTTTCCCAGAGAGAAGGGGACATCAGAACTCATTCGGCAGCAGAATTGGGTTGAAGCCTTTTTATATTCTGTATTTATACCACTTTGTGTTAATGGTAATGTATGTCACTATAGAAGATACATTTGATTGTGGGATGTGCTGTCCAAGTAGCCATTGAGGAGGTTGTGTTGTATAGTGTATGTACCTTCTTAAAATCCAAAGAATCTGAATGCCGAATGTCTCAAGAGCCCTGGATTAGGGATTATGGACATTTGGGGTCTCCTACAGCAGGGTCATTTTGTGTGGGGGTAATATATGTAAATAGAAGATTAACATGTTTGTAATTGGTAGTGGGGGGCAATCCACTAGTGTAAATACCACTAGCAAAATACAATTTTATCCATCTGTTCTTCATCTTTTGTTTTGGAAAAGTTGCTTTGTTCTATGAGAATTGCTCTGTGGAAGAAGGAAGCCACGTTCAAGTAAAGACAAATGTTTGAACAATTGCTAGCATCTAGGATGAGCACTACCGGAAAGAGCAAAATTTTTATTTGACCACAGTGAGTTTGGGGAATCCAAATGGACTGCACTTATGGTTTAAATTAATCAACAGTAATTAGCATCTTGTGTTGTAGGATCAAGGCTTTCTCACTGAAAACCAGGTGCTTCAAAAAGTTCCACTTTCCTCTTTCAATTTTCATTTTACATTAGTTAGAAAGTAACTTATATTGTTCCAAAATCGTAGTGGATCCCAATTATATTTCAGGAAAAAAACTGAATATAAAATAGCATATTTCAAGAAAAACTTGCTAAATTAAAGAATTCATAGCCTGTTCCAATAATTGTATTTCCCATTATTCTATACATGTGCATCCAGATAGGTCTCCCTGCCTTCCTTCCAGCAGGAAACTGATAGGAAGCAGTGAAAGTTCCCCTTCTCTCCTAAGGAACATCTTCTGTCCTGCTGAACAGGATAAGGTGAACACAGGTGGGCTCGAGGTACAGCATCCTCACGGTGTTCAGATGAAGTTGGTCAGAACCCAAGCAGGGGTCCAGGACTCATTGAGAAGAAGCAAGTCTGTTCAGGAGAGACCTCCATGACAATCCTATGTCCTATTGGGCTGGTTTGAAATAAGATACATGTGATAGCTTTTAAGGCAAGTTCCCACTTTTACTTTTCCATGTAAACTTGGAAGGTCACATTATTTAGTCCTTTAAGAAAAAACCCACATTAGGATTCCATCTGGGGTTGGACCATGTTTATATACTAATTCAGGAGAAATAAAAATGATTTGATTTACCTAGGCCCTATTTTTTCTAAATTTGTTCTTACATGCTTGGTTGCTTTTTGTTTTAATTCTGTTGTAAATGACATTTCACCCCTATTTCCATTCCTTTATATTCATTACTAGTACAGGAGGGAATTATTTTGTGTCTGGCTTGTATCCAGCCAGCTTACTAAATTACTTAATTCTAGATTTTTTTTTTTTTAAAGATTTTATTTATTTATTTGAGAGAGAGAGTGTGAGAGAGAGCATGAGCGAGGAGAAGGTCAGAGAGCGAAGCAGACTCCCCATGGAGCTGGGAGCCTGATGTGGGACTCGATCCCGGGACTCCAGGATCACGCCCTGAGCCGAAGGCAGTCGTCCAACCAACTGCGCCACCCAGGCGTCCCTCTAGATTTTTTTTTTAAGATTTATTTATTTGGGTGAGGGGAGGGGCCTAGAGAATCTTGAGCAGACTTGCCGCTGAGCACAGAGCTGGAAGTGAGGTTTGGTCCCCGCCCCCCCAACCTGAGATCATGATCTGAGTTGAAATCAAGAGTTGGAGGCTCAACTGACTCAGCCACCCAGGCGACGCTAGAGTTTTTGTTTAACTGAACCATTTGTGTTCGGTGTATTCATTCTTATTGGTGAAAAAGCTTTTGTTCTGTTTTTTTCATTTTGTTGTTTCACTGAATTTCGTGGTGAGATTATAATATGAAGATCTTGTTTGGATCTTAATTCAAATGAACAACCAAAAAATGAGACAGAGAATTAAGCGTTTTTTAAAAACAATTACAGTGGTAATGGGCCTCCCTGCCTAATTAGTGATTATAATTTAAATAGATTTAGTATTCCATTGTTGAGAGAGTAACATTTGCCTGTTACTCTCGGGTTAATGAGAGTAACATTGGTGTTCGGGAATACCCTGGATTTTATTTAAGCAGTTTCCTTTTTGTTTTTTATTATAGGTGGTTGCTAAATTTTATCATATGTCTCTTCAGCGTCTATTCATATAGGATTATCTCCTTTAATTTGTTGTAACAGCTTTATGTAGATAGATACTTTTGGTATATTTCTGGAACCTAATTGCTAACAAATTACTTCATTGAGAATTTTTGCAGTTTATATTCATGAGTGAGATTGACATACAACTATCTAGCCAGCTTTCTTAGGTTTCTCTCTGGGTTTGTTGTTAAAAGTTGTAGTTTCTTCATAAAATGAATTGGAGTGCTTTCCCTTTTTCTGTACTGGCCTTAGTGACATGGGTGTTACCTGTTAAGGGTTGGATGGAATGCAGCTCTAATTCTCCCTGCTTTTGGTCCCTTCTTCATTGGTAGATTTTATTCAGCTGTTCAGTGGTATTTGTTCTCGTCAGGTTTTCCAGTTCTTGGTTCCATTTTGGTAATTTACAGTGTCTGGGAAGTCGTCCATTTCTTCCAGATCTTCAAATCTGTGGCCATCTTGATACATGGAGTCTCCTGAGTCTATGTTTACCTTCTTTTCTGTATTGGTCCCCACTCCCTGCCCCCCGCCCCTAAATGGTACTTGTGAAGAAATTTGTTTCAAAGAACTAGCTTTGGGATCTATTTATTTTTCTACTGAGTTACTTCATTTTTCAATACTGTAAGAACAAATTTATCTTCTGTATTCTTTAATGAATATCTAAAACTGAAATTCTCATCAGAGTTTATGAAGCTTTTACGATGTCCCACAGATCTGCTTTTGTCTTCTTTCCGTTGTTAGCCAGATAGCTTGAGATTTTGCTTTTGTCACCCTCATTTATCCAAAGGATATCCAGAGTGTTCCAAATAATTGGGGTTGTATTTTATCCCTCCGCCAGTTCTAACAGATCACAAGTTGAAAATATCAGTTGTAAAAATCTATTTTGAAATTTGCTTAAATTTTCTTTATAATAGTTACTTGATTTTTTTCACTAATTGCTTTTCTTTATTAACTCAAGATTCTGTGTTAATTATAGCTTATTGGTTGTGTCACACATTCCTCTACCCTTGCCCATATTCTGTTTACTGAATCTGTAGTTTGGAGGGATGCTTGCTATTAAAGTCTTGGATTTGATTTGTATTTTTATCAAGTTCACGTAGTATATTTCCTAGTCTTTGCTTTATGTATTTATCTACTGTAATGTTTTGTATATGCAAGTTTAGGTATGTTATATCTTCCTTATAGTTTTATCACGGTCCCATTTTTACCTTAAATTCACTTGGACTGATACTGTTGTTTGTTCTTTCTTTGTGTTTGACCAGTCTGGTAACTTTTAGCCTGTCCTTTTGTTTTTAGCATTTTTATTACTTTATTTTAAACATATCCATCCACTTAATGATTGATTTTATTATTTTTCCTCTTGTTTCCTTTCCATAATTTTGTTGGCTTGATCAAATTGCTATTCCATAACTGTCTCTTTATTTGGTAGTTTGCTCTTTTTTTATGGTTACCTTTTCTTTTATAGACATGTTTAATTTCTATATTTGAAAAAAAGATGTCTGCTGCTTCTTCTGCCCCTTCACCTCTCCCTTTGGAATGCTCTCACTCTCACTGCCAACTCAGAGGTTTTGCTGAGGTAGTTTAATACTAATCCTTATATTATTAGTAGAATTTTTCTAGGATGTCCCTTCTGTTCGAGAGACCTTAATTCACTCCAGACAGTTGGTTAATGTGTGGACTCTGATCTTTGTTCTTCTAAGGAAAATTTTTTTCTATTATTCTTTTCCTCCCTCTGTCCCTTCTTCACTTAATGAGAACTCTTTCTGTTAACAAGGTAGATGGCCTAGATTGTTCCTCCAAGTCTTTTACCCATGATCATCATCTTTGTATTTTTGCCTTTGCATTAAGAATTCTTATATTTGGTCTTCCCAGTCACAGTTTGAGTCTCAGCTGTGGCCGTTTGTTCAATTGAGCTACCAATGTCTGAGTTTGAAAATCATAGTTTTTAGGTCCAGCAAGTTTTGTTTCTTTTCCTTCTTTCTTTCTTTTTTTTTTCTTTTGAGATTTTATATATTTGAGAGGGAGAAAGAGAGAGAGCACGAGTGGTAAAGTGGGGCAGAGGGAGAGGGAAAAGATTACTACTCTCCACTGAGCCAGGAGCCTGATGTGGTAGGCTCCATCCCAGGACCTTGGAATTGAAAACATGACCTGAGCTGAAGGCAGACACTTCACCAGCTGAGCCACCCAGGCGCCCCCAGTTTTATTTCTTTTAAATAGTGTACCTGCGTCTTCATTCTAGTGATACTGTTTTTTGGGGTCAAATTACTGCCTTCCGGGGCGCCTGGTGGCTGAATTGTTGAGTGTCTGCCTTCGGCCCAGGTCATGATTCTGGGGTCCTGGGATCGGGCCCCGTGTCTGGTTCCCTCCTTGGCAGGGGCGAGGGGGCTGCTTCTTCCTCCCCATTCCCCCGCTTGTGTTCCCTCTCTTACTGTGTGTGTGTGTCTCTCTCTCTCGCTCTCTCAAATAAATAAATAAAATCTTTAAAAAAAAAATTATTGCCTTCCTCCTCCTGCAGCTTGCCTGTTTAACTCTTTTTGAAGAAGGGAGATGCGTTCACTGGAGTCCTTATGCTCGGGACCTCTGTTCTCCAAGCTTTTCCAGGATCCACTGTATTCCTTTCCTTGCCAAAAGGTTCTTCGGAATTCATCTCTTGCTTCTGTTCTTGCTTAACAGTCCTACTTTCCTTTAAGTTTGCCTTAATTCTTCACCTATGCTTGGAGGTTTCCATACCTCCTCAGTCAGTGGTCTTCCCTTTTAGCCCAGGCCTGAACAGACATCCCCTTCTCAGCAGTGGTGGTGGCAACAGTTTGCGAGGCTGCACATGAGTCCACAGCCCTCTTCTGCCTCTCTTCTTGTTCCTGCCAGATAGTGAGAGTAAGACTTCCAGTGGGCCACTAGAAGGAGAACCAAGACTCTAATGCAAATCCTACAGCTGCCAGCCTTCATTAACCAAACCACACATGGGAGTGCTGGAGCCTCATGTCTTCAGAGGTGGTTGGGAACAGTTACATTCAGAAAGGAAAAAGGGTGTGCGGTTTTCAGGAATGTTAAGATTTGGGGGATGAGGAGACAAGAACAGAAAAGAAACTTTCTACTAAGTTTCTAAGCTCCAGAGGGAGTCAAATCTGACTGCATTCATATCTCTTGACTTTGTTACCAAAGGTTAGCCAGTTCCAGACTCCATGTTCCCCAAAGTTTCAAGTCTTAAAATTCATTTTAAAATTCCAGATGTCTTTAGAACTGTTACTCTCCTCAAGCACTCCAGTGTGTTCAGTCCTTTACCCTTTACTTATAAATGTTGTTCTGTATGCTCCATTGTCAAAAACTAGTTCTCAGGATTTCAAGGAACCTTCAGTAGCAAATAGTACTCTATAAGCACCCTTTCCTTGTAGACAGGTTTCAAAGAGAGAAAGAAAAATCATAAATCAAGAGGTCATGAGCATTTGTGTTTTTCTCCTTTTGTGTCCCTTTTGCTTCACATATAATCAGTACTAAAGTTAGTTTGGATATTATTGGAAATATGGAATGTTTGTATGTATGCATATGTATATATGGCTGATTTAATTGATCTAATTTTTTATATTTAATTTATAATGAGATAATCTCATTTTTATAATTTGATGCAATTGACAAGGTGAGTGAAACATAAGGTGTTTATGCTTTGTGTGTAGGTCTTTACATGTCAATTCATGCTACATCAAATGTGTGTATACATAGAAACATACAGTTTTGTTTTTTTTTTAACAGATAAGGAAACTTCACTGAAGATGTCTAAGGTAAGAGATCTTCTCATTTCTCTACAGTACAAGGAGAAACTGCTTTGTGTTTTCAAGCTGTTTATACTCAAGACTTACATGACTAATTTTTAGTATAACTGATATATTTGATTCATTGAGACAGTTCTGATTTGACATTTTAAAAGCTTTGAGCTTTCTTTTTTCAGATTTACAATATCTTGTTTCTAAATGGATGAGTAACAATCCATTTAACCTACTTTGCATCATTCCCAGCAGACCAATCAAATAATTTAAAATTCCAAATAATTTATCATTATGAATTTTATAGGGTTCTTACACTTGATAAATTGGCATATATGAGCTCTGGCAAATTAGCACAGAGCCCTGAAATAAATTAGTTCTAAAAGGCATGCTGAGAAAAGCAGAACTTGTGGCTAAAATTGCAAGATTATTACTTTCCTTTTCTTTTGGAGTGTTTGGGTATTCATTACTATCTGATGCATAATCATCATACTAATTTTTGCTTTTTTAAAGTATATATATTTTAATTTGTGAGAACTAATGATACCTTTGTCACAGGTTTGGTTATATCTTAAAAGTAACTGATAAGGTGTTTTGTTTTTTTGTTTTTGTTTTTTTTTTGTAATATCTTATTTTAGCAACAACCAACTCAGTTTATAAATCCAGAAACTCCTGGCTATGTCGGATTTGCAAATCTTCCCAATCAAGTTCACCGGAAATCAGTGAAAAAGGGTTTTGAGTTCACACTAATGGTGGTCGGTAAGAAATTAGCTTATATTGTCAAGCTTATTAAATAAGTGGATATTTCCGCTTCCCAAACTTTAGGGTTTAATAGTGTGGCCTATAAAGTCAAAAGAAAGATTCCTTTACTGTAAGAATCCAGTAACTGGGAATTTGAAAAAACAATTCTTTAGAAAATTTTGTTGAAGAGTAAAATTCTAATATTTCTGTCATTTTCTTGTTTGTATGTGGTAAAAGTGCCGGTGACCCTCCAAAATGGCCACAGTGACTCTTGCCTCCTGGTGTTTGTGATACTTTCTACCCCTTCCCTCATTATGTAGGGCTTACCCATGTAGCCAGTAGGATATGGCAGAAATGAAGGTGTGTGATTTTGAGACTGGGTCATAAAAGAGATTTCAGCTTGCACCTTATCTTCTCTTGAATCACTCACTCTGGGGGATGCCAGTCACTGTGTTAGGAGGACTGGCCAGCAGCCTTATAGAGAAGTCCCGCAAAGCAGGGAACTGAGATCTGCCGTTAGCTGAGTGTAAACTGTTCTAGACCTTCCTGAACAAAGTTATAAACAAGCCCTGTGGGATCAAGCTGATTGACAAATAAGCTGTTGTCAGGATAAAAGCCATCATTCATTAAAGAAGGATGTCAAAATCCAGTTTACAATGTAACATTTAAAATTGCTAGCATCCAGTAAAAAGTTACTGTTTATGCAAAGAAACAAAACAATGTAGCACATAACCAGGAGATAAATCAGGCAATAGAAACAGATCCAGAAATGACAGAGGTGATAGAATTCGTGAACAAGAACTTTTACTATTTTATTTATTTTTTTAAGATTTTATTTATTAATTTGAGAGAGAGAGAATGAGAGAGAGAGAGAACATGAGGGGGGAAGATCAGAGGGAGAAGCAAACTCCCTGCTGAGCAGGGAGCCTGATGCAGGACTAAATCTAGGGACTCCAGGATCATGACCTGAGCTGAAGGTAGTCACTTAACCAGCTGAGCCACCCAGGCACCCAAAAACTTTTACTATTTTAAATATGCTTCTGGTACCTAAAGGAGAATATAAATGAAATAAAGATAAACCAAAAGCACTTAACGAAAGAACTAGAGATTTTAAGAAAATAACAACATTTGAGATGGGAATTTTTCTGACGTATGTAACAGTGAATTGAATATACCAGACACCAAGTAGAATATATATAAAGAAAACAACACTAAGGCACACAATAAACAGTTGGTGAAAAACAGAAAAATCTTCCAAGGAATGAGGTGGGTGGTGGGAAACAGGCACATTGCATACAGAGGATGGAAGGGTAAAAGGACCACTGGCTTAGCAGGAATAACATAAGCCATAGGAAATGATAGTTTAAAATACTGAAAGAATAAAACCATGAGCCTGGAATTCTGATGGAGACTTTAAAAAAATGAAATACAGGGTTGCCTGGGCGGCTCAGTGGGTTAAGCCTCTGCCTTCAGCTTAGGGTCCTGGGATCAAGTCCCGCATTGGGCTCTCTGCTAGGCAGGGAGCCTGCTTCCTCCTCCCCCCTCCGCCCCCTCTCTGCTTGCCTCTCTGCCTACTTGTGATCTCTCTCTGTCAAATAAATAAAATCTTTAAAAAAAAAAAAAAGGAAATACAGACATTTTTAGGTAAAAACTGAGAGAATTTATCACTATCAGACCTACACCAGAAGAAAGATTTTTTTTTTTAAAGATTTTATTTATTTATCGGACAGATAGAGATCACAAGTAGGCAGAGGCAGGCAGAGAGAGGAGGAAGCAGGCTCCCCGCAGAGCAGAGAGCCTGATGCGGGGCTTGATCCCAGGACCCTGGGATCATGACCTGAGCTGAAGGCAGAGGCTTTAACCCACTGAGCCACCCAGGCACCCCAAGAAAGATGATTATTAAACGGGATTTTTCAGGGTAACAGAAAAGGTAGAGCACTAGAAATGGCAGTTGTGTTGGTAAGCAAACACTTTTTTTGGTTTTTCATTTCTTTCAATGATAATTGCCCTTATAGCGAAGTTAATGAGGTATGATGTTGGAGTATGATGAGCCAGAGTAGCAAGGGACAGGACAGGAGGGTGTGTAGAGGGGCTGCTGTAACACATTGACCTCATGGAATATTCTGTGAGAGAGGGATGCTAAGTTAACATTGCTTGTTGTCAACTCTGGAGCAGCCATTAGAAAAGGAAAACAAGGGCTTGACTAAAAGCAAATAGGTTTGATAAACTAGAACAAAAGAACCTGTTTAATCCAAAAGAAGGCAGATAAAGAGAAGATGAGACAGATGGAGAGAGGGCAGCTCTCTGGCCGAAGGGGCACAGCCATGACTGTGACCGGTGAGAGACAGGCAGGATGAGCCTGAACAACCAGAACAGAAAATCTTCATGCAGAACCCAACCATGAGAAACCTCACGTGGTTCTACCAATACCAGACAGCAGACTTCAGGTCTACTACCTGGATGTTCCCAGACACCAAAAAGTAGGTATCAGAAAGATGCAGGGGACAGTGGAAAACAATGTTTTAACTGTATGTGCACTTAATAACAAAGCTCAGTGAGGTACGGTGAAGAATCAGGAAAAAGATAATTTGTGAGAGTGGGTTTTTAACATTCTGCACAGTAATTTTTGAAACAAAATCAGTAATGTTTCAGAATATTAAAATAATGCTATTAAACAATGTGACCTAACTGACATTCAGAGCATTGTGCTGAGGGACTGCAAGGTAACACATTCTCTTCAAGGGCACATGGAACTTTCATAAATGCTAGTCTTTATTATTTTTTTGTTTTTTAAGATTTTGTTTATTTATTTGACAGAGAGCACTAGCAAGAGGAGTGACAGAGGGAGAGGGAGAAGCAGACTCCCCGAAAGCAGGAAGCCAGATGTGGGGCTCAATCC
Source organism: Neogale vison (assembly GCF_020171115.1). Lineage (NCBI taxonomy): Eukaryota > Metazoa > Chordata > Mammalia > Carnivora > Mustelidae > Neogale > Neogale vison. Next base: position 47,304,041 of record NC_058093.1, read on the forward strand.
CAGGACTCTGAGATCATGACCTGAGCTGAAGGCAGAAACTTAATGACTGAGCTCCCCAGACGCCCTCCCAAAGATACTCTTTATGGCGAGAGTATTTTGGTAGGCCAGCATTACCCCGTAATCAGTAATGAGAAAAGTACAGACTAACTCTTAATGAGCGTAGACACAAACATCTCAGTGAAGTTAAGGCAAGTCCAGCAATACATAAAAATGCTCATTAACACAGTCACTTTTGCTACAGTACAATGTATATGTGCTCTTTAAAAATCACCATGTTAGGGGTGCCTGGGTGGCCTAGTCATTAAGCGTCTGCCTTTGGCTCAGGTCATGGTCCTGGGGTCCTGGGATCAAACTCTGCATCAGGCTCCCTGCTCAGTAGGAAGCCTTCTCCCTCTCCCATTTCTCCTGCTTCTGTTCCCTCTTTTGCTGTGTCTCTGTCAAATAAATTTTTAAAAAACCAACAACATACCATGTTATACAGTAATGCAGTTGAAATCATAGGCTCCTAAAGAAAACGGGTACAAGACTCAAATCCCTATTTTGGTGGCATATTTGGAAGAGAGTGAGGAATGTAATCAGGATGGCTTTTACATGTTAGTTGGCTAAAATACTATCTGATGTCAGATGTAGTCACTATGGGTTGACTAGTCCCTGAAGTTTGTCAAAGTGGGCATCAGGAAATGGTGGAAGGAGGGCTGTGTGAAAATGGATGGGGAGCAGTGCCAAGAGGACTGAGTGGCCATGCCCCACGATACCATTTTACTGAGGTTGCTGGGAGCTCTGGGGGTACATGTTGGGAGTAAACTTTCATGGCTTGATTTTACTGGGTGTGGTTGTCTGTGTTCACCTAGTTTAACAACAGTGAAATTACACATAAACAGGTGCAAAGTTTATATTACGTCGAAATTATTCCCAAATATACCAGTTGTATTGGAACAAATTCTCAACTTCAGGGCTCATGTTATGGCAAAGCTGACTGTATATCCTAACCAATGGGGCTTATCACAGGAGTGTGTGGTTTAACATTGGAAAATCAGTCCTCATGGTTCTGAAGGGGAAATGCATGCCGTCACCTAAAACATGCGGTTGTAACAATTTCAGACCCTTTAAAGGTTTTAAAAATTAGTAAGCTAGGGCTCCTGGGTTGCTCAGTTGATTAACTAGCTGTCTTCAGCTCAAGTCATGATCCCGGAGTCCTGGGATCAAGTCCTGCATCGGGCTCCCAGCTCCATGGGGAGTCTGCTTCTTCCTCTGACCTCCCTTCTCATTCACTCTCACTCTTTCTCTCAAATGAATAAATAAGATCTTGAAGAAAAATACTAGTAAGCAAGAAGTAAAAGGAAGTTTTTTCAACTTGAGGGTATATACTAAAAACCTATAGTTAGTGTTAGTCTTTCTCATGAAGAAAGAAAATAAAACATGCTTAATTACAAGTGAAAAGATTTGAGTATGTTAAAAACTAAGGAATCCCAAAACTGCTAAGTCTAATAAGTCATTTTTATCAAGATTGCAGGTTCTGATCAGTACACAAAAATCAACTTGATTTCTCTGGATTACCTACAGATAATTTTAAAATGACCTTTAAAAGACAATCAAAAACAACAGTAATAAAAACATTTCAAAATACAATGTCATTTGCCATAATACAAGAAATTCATACTGCTGGGATGCCTGGGTGGCTCAGTTGGTTAAGCAGCTGCCTTTGGCTCAAGTCATGATCCCAGGGTCCTGGGATCGAGTCCCACATCGGGCTCCTTGCTCGGCAGGGAGCCTGCTTCTCCCTCTGCCTCTGCCTGCCTCTTTGTCTGCCTGTGCTCGCTTGCTCTCTCTCCCTCTGTCTCTGACAAATAAATAAATAAAATCTTTAAAAAAAAAAAAAAAGAAATTCATACTGCTAAACATAACTTAGCAAAATGGTGTGCACGTCCCACACTGACAACATGACGACTGGGCTGAGTGAAGGAAGGTCAGAGGAACTGTGAGCTCTGCTGGCATGTTGGGTGAGCCAAGACTGTGTCCTGCTGCCCGCAGAGTGATCCACAGAGTTAACACAGTGCCCGTCAGAGTAACACCAAGCTTGTGTAAGGTAGAAATGAACAGTCTGATTTTGAAGTGTAAACATAAGTGCAGAGGACCTAGAATAGACGGAATCACGTAGAGGACTCTTGCTATCTGATTTCGAGATGTACCAGCAGGAACAGTGAAGTGTGGTAAATGTAGACATTCAAATCTAGCGAAGAGAATAATTGCCCAAAGTAGACCCACATGCGCGTGGTCAGCTGATTCTTGACAAAGGTGCCAAGGTGATACAAAGGCGGAAAGGTTGATCATTTTGGAGATAGTGCTGTAAACAAGTAGGTGGTCATGTGGCAGACAGGGACTGTGCACCCCTCCTTCACACTGTACCCCATAGTCACTAACCATACAGCTGTAAGGAGTCTAGAAGAAGATGGGCAAGAAAATTTTCTTGACTTTGGAGTAAGCAGATTGCTTAGAAAGTGAAGAATATTAGTCACAAAATAAGTAAGTTGTACTTCATTAAAAATTTTACTTTCTTCTAAAGACACCAACAAGAAAAAAAGGCCATAAACTGAGAAAGCATTCACAGCACTACATACGAGGTAGGACTTGTATCCAGAACATAAACCCGTATAGCTCAGGAAGAAGACACACTCCCCAGTTACAAAAAGGACCACGGGATTGGAACAGACATTTCATAGGAGACACTGAATGGCCAGGACCCACAGCATCCTCCTTGGTCATCAGGAAGAAGTGCACACTGACCCACAAGACACCCCTGCACTCCCTGGAGTGGCTGAAATTTTCCAAGTCTGGCCAGCTAGGTGTTAACAAGGATACGGACAACTGCTGCCCTCCTAATGGCTGATGAGAATAAAAAGTGACACAGCCTCTTTGGAAACTAGTTTTGTGCTTTTGCAGTTACACACATACCATGTAACTTGACCGTTCCCAACCTCTGTGGTCACCCGGGAGCAATGTGATGGCATGTCCGCAGAGACACTTTATGGGTGTGCAGAGGCACTTTTCCTGCAGTAGCCCAGACTGGACGTGATGCGGGTGTCCAGCAGGAGGGTGGGTCAGCACATGGTGATATGTCCATGTAAGGGTGAATTGCTAGGCGGTACAAAGAGCAGACTATTGCAACAACATGGATTCATCTCCAGAGCAAATCGTGCCAAGCAAAAGCAAAGCAGCCAGACACAAAAAGGCTAGCTGTCCTTTGAAGTTCTAGAATAATTTTCTGTAGGGACAGAAAAGAGCTTGGTGTATGCCCGCGGTAATGCTAAACAGGTAGAGCTGATACTGACTTAAGCAAAGGAGCTCTGGTGGTACAGAGATCCTCTTTGTCTTGGGTGGAGTTTATCTGAGTGTGTACTTTGTCAAACCCATCAGCACAGTTGAGATGAGTGTAGGGAACTATTGAACTGAGATGTATATAAGTTACACCTCAGTGACCTGGGTTTGAAAGAAGGCAGGTAGTTAGGGGGTTAAGGGTGAGATGTATAGTGAATAACAGCTAGAAACTTAACCACGAGAACCCTCAACTTTAAATGGTAACTATTAGCAGCTTAAGAAAAATGGTATACACATATTCCCTGCTTTCTGAAAGTTCACGTTAGGTCTTGTATGAAAGACATGCTCTTCTGCCCATTTTCATCAACTGGAAGACAAACAGAAGAGCTTGGCGTTGGTTTTGCGGTGAGCTGTGACAGACAGCATGCCCTTGGAGCGCCTTCCCACTCTCAGCATCATGGTGACCAGCCGCCAGAGTCCTGAACTGCAAGCATCTGGGCTTCACCTTGATTGATTTTGCACATCTGTTAAGGTGTATTCTAAGCTATCAAAAGCCTGAGGCGTGATTTTGGGGGTACTAGGAGTGTCAAAAAATGTTCCCATACCAGTTAGTGGTATTTGCTTTTTTGCTTTCTGCTGTTTGGGCTTAGGAACACGACTTTTGGGTAGAGGGAAAACCCGTATTGGGAAAAGGCCAGTGTACCTAACTAACTTGTAAGTCAGACTGTTGAAAAGGCATTGTTTTTAAAAGTGTGGCTTATTTCTAAGGAAATAAATTTTACAAAATGATCACATGCAAAAGAAAAACTACAAATGTTGGGGCACACGGGTGGTGCAGTTGATCAAGCATCAGACTCTTGGTTTTGGCTCAGGTCGTGATCTCAGGATCATGAGATCAAGCCTGGCATCAGGCTCCTGCTCACTTCAGATTCTCTGCCTCTGCCCCCGCCCCCCCAACTTGCACACCCTCTCTCTGTCAAATAAATAAAATCTTAAAAAGAAAAAGAACTTAAGATGTTTGGGTGGCAATCTGCAGGAAATTTTAAAATTACAAGTATTTTTTTTTTTTAATTATGTGTGAGAGAGAGAGATTACAAGTAGGGCAAAGAGACAGGCAGAGAGAGTGGGGGAAGCAGGCTCCTTTCCTGGCAGAGAGCCCGATTTGGGGCTCAATCCCAGGACCCTGAGATTGTGACCTGGGCCAAAGGCAGAGGCTTAACCCACTGAGCCACCCAGGCGCCCTGACAAGTATGTTCTTTAAAGATCCCAAGGACAGAGGAAAGGTGGCAGGCAGGTTGCTTGTGAGGGACCTTGATGCTGCTGAAGTCTGGTCAGCTGGTCACATAGTTGGTGATAGTTTATATCAAGTGTCTAGCCTCCCACCGTGATGATGTGAGGTGGGTGTTGGCTCCATTCACAAGAAATGCGAGATTAAAAATATAAAGCTTATTGCCAAAATACATTTCTGGTAGAAAATATAAAGCTTATTGCCAAAATACATTATCTATGTTAAAATACATTAACATAGGTTAGTTAATGTGACCAAATTCACGAGTGGGTTACAGAGTGAACACTCGGAGAACTTGGGAACTAAGCTAAGAAGATGGAAACTCCCTTCTGGCGAAAATACACTGGCGTCATTGTAGGTTCATGGGTTCTGAAAATGCACACTCGTGTTCAGGGGACTCCTACCTCAGGGCATGTGCGCGTGGGACAGTGGCCGCTCCAAGCTGCATGGGGCCCTCCTGAGCATCCTTTTCCTGTGAAATAGCACCTCTTTGTGCGGCTCTCCACTCTGAGGACCTCTTAGGGTGCTGCCCTTCAGGGACCCTCTAAAATGGCCATGTTGCTCAGTGTTTGAGAAAGTACTGTCTTGTGCTAGTTAAAGTTGAAAAGTAAACGTGAAGGGGACCAGCCCCCCAGGTTAGAGAGCTTTTTGTTTTTGTTTTTTGTTTTCCTGGTATTCCTGGGTTGGCCTAAATTTGGGGGGTGGGGGAGTTTAGAAGCTCCTGGGACCCTGTGCCCTTTGGGATTGCAGAAGGCTGTTGTGAAATGTTGCTCACCTCCATCACCTGCATGTATCTTCATGTGGTGACGCCACCTTGTGCCCAGTGCTGTGTATTTCTCCCTAGTGGGTAGAAACATGAGCCATTTTGTAAACCTGGAGTACCTCCCATCCAGTCAGCCTTTGCTGTCACCACTCGCACAGGACTGCTAGCTCAGGTTGCTGAGCCTGGTGCATCTTGTGCTGTGGGGCTTCCACTGTACATCTCCTCTTGAGTTCTTTTGCCTCTCACGTAAAGGCACCTGAGAAGCTCCTGTGGGGTAGAGACGCTGGTGAAGGTGGAATCAAAAAGCTAGTCATTCAACAGAGATTTCAGCCCAAAAGCATCATGTTCTGAGTTCACAAGTTGATTATTTATAGATGTTGCCTGAAAGCCATTCCAAGTGAAGATACTTCTACCCTTTAAGTGAAGGTTTATAATTTAGAGTCAGCCATTGGAATACTAGCTGTTTCCTTTCAAAGAAGCTGTTTCTACTCCGACACTCTGCTGAGAGGTCTTCTGTGTCACAGTCCCCTTCAGCTTCATTACCTGCAGCTGTCATCACTTTGTTGGTGACAAAGTGACTTTGCTTACTTGTCCTCTCCCCCACTGGACTGCCAGGCTTCATGGGAGCAGGGATTTAGCTGTATCCCAGAGCCTGGACCTGTGTCAGGCACACAAAAGGACTGAGCACTTACTGGTAAAAATTCTCTCATTATGTGATAAAAATGTAAGGGGACATGGGTTAGGCAGTTTAAAAGGGTAATTTGGTGTGCTCATATAGTTGTACCTGTTGAACCTGTAATTCTGGTTTTGTCTTTTTGACATTCCTTTCCATATATGAAAATTGCAGTCTAGTTAAAGTCCAGTCCTAATTGTGTATTTTTACACATTTCAAATTCATTCTTCATTTTCCTGGAAATAATGATTTTTAAAATAGATGTGTGCCCCTTGCACGTGCTGTGCAGGACTGAGCAGAGGGAGGTTCAGACCAAGGAGCCCCGGGCACAGTCAGGCACTTGGTTCAGAAGGACTTTTCTGGGCAGAACTCAGCCTTAGTTGATGGCATGCACGGAGACGGCAGGTGCCTCCTTAGGTTGTAACACTTAACTTTAGCTGTCTTGTATCCTCCTGGAAATTAAGTTTCAAATACTGTATACTACAGATATTACAGAACTCAAAACATCCTGAATTCAAGTATGATAGTAGTTGAGGAAGAATTCCTAACTCATTACATGCTCAAGTGAGTATGTGTTGTCTTAATTGGTCCTGTCACACTCAACAGTGTTGAGTGGGAAGGTTGCCTGACTGCACGGAATGTGTGACAGCAGGAAAGGGGGAGCGGTGGCCTGCTCCTGCCCTGGTGCCAGGAGGGAGAGATTGCGGGCTCCATTGTGGTCTCAGGCATGTGTTCTGTCTGTGTGTCCCACAGCTGGGCAAGCCAGAGTGCTGTTGACCCTGTTCGATAGATTTGTTCAGTTGCCTGAAAATGTGGTAGCTTTGACAGCAAAAATCATAACTGGAAACCTAATCTGCATTTTATTTATCAAAAAAAAAAAAAAAAAGCTCCACCTCTAAAGTCTATCCCACACATTTTGTGAAGAACTAAGAATGTGTTTCTGATCTTACCGTGTGGGAATTTTGGAGACTCAAAGACCTGGATTCAGATCAAGGCCCTGATTTCAAATAAATGGCAATTCTTGATTAGGCCTTTGTCTCCTAGGATATGAAATACACATCTTTTCCCATCAAGGCCCTGCTCTGGATAGCTCTCCAAGCAGAGGCACCCGTTTCCGCATCAATGAAATGGGGAGAGTCATACCAAAGTGATAGTGGTCAAATGGAGTACAGATGAGGATGTGTGTGTGGTACTGAACCCCGTGCCACATCAACTCAGTAGATTACCTGTGTTGTGCGGCCTATGTCCTGACAGTGTTTTCATTTTCATTGAAAGGTGAATCGGGTCTTGGAAAATCAACTCTCATAAACAGCCTGTTCCTCACTGACCTTTACCCAGAAAGAATCATCCCTGGAGCTGCAGGTATGGAAGCCCCGTGTGCTGTAGCTGGAGTTCTCTGCATGGGAGCCATGGAGAGCACGGGAATGGTCATTTTGCCTCAGCCTTGTGGGTTGGTTCTGTTTTAAACACAAGGACCATGTTATTTTTGTTGGGAAAGGTGCTGCCGCTGTTGGCCTTGGTCTTGATTGTAGACAGTATGAATCCACAGGCCCAGCCTCTCCGCGTGTGTTCCCTTTTACTGTAGAAGGATAAGGAGTAGTTTCTGCCTGCAATACATGTTTGAGGGTCACGGGAAAGTGTTCTGTCACGAAGAGAGTTCTCTGAGTAGCTGACCACTTTGGGAATAGGGTGTGCCCTCCCGGTGTGTTGTTGGAGCGTGGTGGGTTAGTGCACCCCATCGGAGCCTAGGACCCAGGCCGCCACATTGGGACCTAGAGCCCTCTTGTAAGTATCTCTGAATTCAGTTTTCAACAGTCATAAATTGTTGTCTTTGCATGAGCAACAGAAGTCATAATTTTCAATATTGCCATTTTAACCCTCCTGAGCTGCTATTTGATCTTAGCTGCCAGGTGTCCTTGCCAGCTTGGGGCTCACTTTACACAGTGAGGTAAAGTGAGGTAACACACCTTGTGTAACCTCTGAAAACCTTCCTCCAAGAGGGGTAATGAAGTTCTGAGTCATTTATTAATAAGAAACTAACAGATCATCTTTCCTCTTTGAAAACTGGGTTGATTTTTAGGCACATTTTCTCATTAAGCTTGTTTTTCTAGAGAAAATTGAAAGAACTGTCCAGATTGAGGCTTCGACTGTGGAGATCGAGGAGCGAGGGGTCAAGCTACGCCTGACCGTGGTGGACACGCCTGGCTATGGGGATGCCATCAACTGCAGGGATTGGTACGCCACTTGGGGACATGGCTCCAGAAGTGCTTAGGGTTATTTGAATGCATTCACATTTAAAGTGTCCAGGTGGTGATTGGGTTTGAGGTAGCTGTGTCTAATAAAGCGGTGGGACAGTTCAACGTGCGCTGATGATAACACTTTAAATGAGAACTCTCACAAAGAAAAAAATATTTTTCCTGTAAGAGCTAACCATTCATCAGCTGCTCATATAAAGGAAACCCCTGGATCTGAATGAACCCTGGCCAGTGGAGAGGACTCTGATGTAGTCCTTCCTCTTAGAGACCTGATCCTCAGCCTTGTGGCACAGGAGGACAGCCGCAGACAGAAGGGCACTCAGCCTCATACCCTGCAGTGAGGCCCGCGTTATGGTGGAAGCAGTGGGCTCCTGTATTGTGGGGTGTAAAGCATGGGTGTGCCAGCAGCTGAGGGGGAAGGGAGAGGCCCTCCCATCCCTTTCCTTCCTCGGGAGTCGTGCCCTGCTCTGTGTTGCTCCTTGTATCCTACGGCAGTGGTTCATGTTGTCACACCTGCCCCATCCTCTGTGCACTCACAGTCCTTGTATGATCTGGCAGCCCTCTGTTCAGCCACCTCAGGTGTTTTCACCACTTCTCTTCAGGCCTTGACACACACACACACACACACCGGCACTTGGGGGAAATTAAGCTTGGCACACTTTCCAAAAACCTCCATCTTGCCAAATGTAGGAGCCTGTTTTCCAGTCCCATCTGTTGAGTGAGTTATCAAATTACATTTGGTAGGAGGCAGGGGACAGAAAAAAACTGGTTTTGTCTTTGAAGTTAGGAGCTGCCTGCCTTTTGTATCCCATTGTTACCGCTATTTATGTTTCTCACAGTTTTAAGACCATCATCTCCTACATCGATGAGCAGTTTGAACGGTACCTGCATGACGAGAGTGGCTTGAACAGACGGCACATCATTGATAATAGAGTGCACTGCTGCTTTTACTTTATCTCGCCCTTTGGACACGGGTAAGTGGACCGCTTACTGTAGAAACCAACAAGTCCTTAGAATTTCCTTTCTGCTTGGTGGGTTGACAGCTTCCCCTAAGTTGTGTATTTTAATACAAGAAGTGAGAGATAATTTTGAGAGAAAAGAAATGTGTGGTCTCCCTGTTCTTCCCCTGAATTCGTGACAGTCTCACTCCTTTCAGACTTAAGCCTTTAGACGTCGCATTTATGAAAGCAATACACAATAAGGTGAACATCGTGCCTGTCATTGCCAAAGCTGACACGCTCACCCTGAAGGAACGGGAGCGCTTGAAGAAGAGGGTATGTGTCTCACACTGTGGGTAGCTGAGGGCCAAGAGCCTGGGGAAGAATGGATGTGTGTCAAAGATATGGGGGAGCAGGCGGGGAGTCTGATGATTTTTAAGGAACACCGAACACCTGTAGATTTTTAATATTCTCACTGTTGTCAAGTTCTTATTGTCTGTAATTCCCCTTACATGAAACGCCTTCAGTGAATAGAAGGGACGCCATGTGCTAGGTGAGTGATGTGGGTGTGGAAGTATGATCATCTCTGTGAAGTTGTTAGTTGATCTAAATGTTTTATTACAAACCGTCCGTCCGGTTAGGAATATGTTTTAATTGTAATCTGTTATTGTGACTGTTTAAAAGGCCTCTGTTTTGGCCATTAAGAGGTTGCCTTGCACTTGTCCATTCACCAGCCCAAGTGCCCCTGGTCTCCCAGCAGCCGTGTGCTGGTTGTTCGTCTCTGGTGCCTTTTCTGTGTTATCCTAAAAGCCTCTTCGTGGATTCTTTGGTATATATTTTTTAATTATTTGCCTGTTTTCTATTTGTATGCCCATTAAGAAAGTCTAAATTCATATACTGAATTCTACAAATAAAATTTCTTTATTTTTTTGAGAGAGGGGGTGTAAGCAGGGGTGTGGGTGGGGACAGAGGGAGGGAGACAGAGAATGGCAAGCAGGCCCCACACCCAGCGTGGAGCCTAACACGGAGCCTAACTCAGTATCACAACCCTGAGATCATGACTTGATCCGAAACTAAGAGTCTGACGCTTAACAGACTAAGCCACCCAGGCTCCCCTTTAATTATCTGTAAAAGCAGTGGTTGTTAACAGTTACCTGTGTAGCATTTCAAAGCATAGTCTGTTTATGTTTTTGTTTTTATAGAATTGGTCCATAGCATACATATTATACTGTCACTTGACTTTCTAAGAATTCCAGCATACATAGAAAACACTCCCCCGCACCCTTACACAGCTCAGAGCAATATACACATACACTCTCTGTCTCAAATAAGAGCATTCCCAGCACACACAAAAATATTTCTTCAGTGTGTTTCTTGGTCCTTCCACCATCGTCCCTCAGTTCCTGGCACAGGGATCTTTGCTTATCTTCCTTGTATATTCCAAGAGTCTAGAACAGTACCTGGCACAGAGTAGGTACATGTCTGCCTTCTCAGAATTATTTAAGTCAGATTCTTAGAAAGATATGGATGGGCATTTTAAATATTGAAAGATGGACATTTAAAGTTTCAATTTCCCTAGGACGTCTGGGTGACTCAGTCATTAAGCGTATGCCTTTGCCAGGACTCTAATCGAGGGTCCTGGGATCAAATCCTGCATCAGGCTCCCTGCTCAGCAGGGAGTCTGCTTCTCCCTTGGCCTCTCCCCCCAACCCTGGCTAGTGTGCTCTCTCACTTTCAAATACATAAAGATTTAAAGACATTATTTGATAGAGAGAGAGACAGTGAGAAAGGGAATACAAGCAGGGGGAGTGGGAGAGGGAGAAGCAGACTCCCTGCTGAGCAGGGAGTCCAATACTGGACTTGATCCCAGGACTGAGCCACCCAGGCAACCCTAAAAGAAGTCTTTAAAAGAAAAAAATAAAGTTTGAATTTCCCTCAAAACAAGTTTGTAACACCTTACGTGCCCAAAGCAGTGTGAGCACTCTGCCCTCTGGCACACCTGGAACCATCCTAGGTGTGTCACCAGTTTTTCTAAAATGTCTCCCACCTGAAAAACAGGAAGTGGCATCTGGTTTCCATTTGTGTTTCCCAGTTGCTGATGTGAGTGTGTTTGTGTCCTGCTACTTGATCCCTGTTAGTAGGCTCTCTCAGGTTTTAGAGCCTGTGCTTTGTTTTCATTGCCTTTTTTTTTTAATTGACTTACGAGTCAATAAAAATGAAACAGTGAAACACACTGTTTTCAGACCTAGTTTTTGATTTTTCTGTTTTCACAATTTTCTTGCTGTCTTTTGTCACAGCAGAGTTTTTCATTTGTATGCATGCATGTTTGTCAGCCTTTTCCTCTGTTGTCTGAGTGCCTGCCAGTCCTTTAGGAAATATCCAGTCCTTTGGGAGAGCCCCTGAAAGCTTTGACACGTATATGCTGGACCATATTTATTTGAGTAGCTCCCACTTAGGGGAACTCCACCTTTTCTAATAAAGAATGTTACGCTGGATTTCAGAGAGGGGAGCAGGGACAGAGTTAGAATGTTGTGTCCTCCCATCTCTGATCCTATGTCCAGAACTCTGGGGCTTGATTTCAAAGTCTAAGATGAAGTGAAATCCCATTTTGCCCTTATCACTTTCATCTTGGGTCTTCCTAATCCCTCCTCTTGATCTGGTTTCTCCCCTGTACTTCCTGGTACCTCCCCAGTCCCTGATCTAGAAAAACTTCTGGCAGACCTGCTTTGGTCTTACACTTCCCGGTATTGTTTCCTACCCTCTCCTTTATCTCGAACTCTGGCTCCCCATCAGCCAGCAACAGTTGTCCCTGCTCTTGGGCCTCAGCAATGGGGTGGGCTGTGCTTTCAGAAGCTCAGCACTTGTCTTTCTACCTGTTTCATTACCTGTCTTCCGAACCCCTGAATGTTGGCATGGTTTAATACTGTTTTCATCATATCATCTCCTGTAGCTTCTGCTTTTTTCCCTTTTGAGAATCTTCTTTTTCATGTGTGTAAACAAGAGTCTCTTCTTCCCCCGCTTCTGAGCTTATTTCCCAGCTTCCCTGGCCCTGTACCTGAGTTTATCTCTGGTGCAGTCGCCCAGACAGAGAAATCTGTGATTGTTGTTGATTCTTCCCTTCCTTTTTCCTCTTTCCAATTCAAAATAGCCTTTTATTATGTATTTCTCCACTGGATTCTCATCCTCAGTGTACACCCTGTCTTGATGGGGCCGACATAGAGCAGATGGGCCAGCAGAGATGGATAACGGGCAGGAAAAGGGAAGAAATACAGCAGGTTTACACTTACTGCCTTCCTTCTCCCATGGGGGAAATCATTCCTCTGCCTCCACTAAGAATGGGGATGCTGGAAGGACTTTGGGAGGAGGGAGAAAGACCTCTTCATGAATCCTGACTTTGTGCAGACAGTGTGTCAAGTTCGAGGTCTTTGATCAGAAATGCCTGAGAGTTCCCATTAAGAAGATCCATTGCCAGATTAGGGTCTAAAGTAGGGATATTTCTCCTGACTTGGCATATGTGCTTGTCCCTTGTGGCCCAGGACCCTGCAGGAGGATAAGGGGAGCTTTAGCCTGCCTATACCTGCTGGAATGCCTGGCACAGAGGGCATTTCATCCCCTCTAGGCCACACTGCAGCCTGGTTGGTTGAAGGGTGTGGTTCTTCTGCTGCCAGTTTTTGCCTGTTGAATAAAACCCAGACCCCAGCCTGGTATTGGGTTGTCCGTCTGGCTTACCCCACTGAGAGGCTTACTGTCCAGCCACCCCAGGTGTCTTACTGTGTCCTCTCCTCGGAGCCTTAAGCAAGATTATTCTGCTATGTGCCTCTTCCTCCTCTCTTGGCCTCTGGCGAAGCTTGTGGGTCTCTTGGTGCCTGCGGCCTCAGGCTGTGCTGCTCCTAGGGCATGTTTGGTTCCTGAGGTTGGCTGTGGTGTGTGATCTCCTCGTCGCTGCTGTGCTGGCATTGGTGTTCGTCTGCTGCTTTATACGCTGAAGCTGGTGCATTATTATTGTTTACTCTGGACAGAAGACTGCACAAAAGGCCAGCATAAATACTGCTCCAGCAGTGTATAAAATTACTTGAAAACCAGTAATTGGTTTAATTCTGTATTGAAAGTTGGATAATTCTGATATATTTTTAATAGTTAGATTTGATTGAAATGTCATGTGATTTAAAATTGCTCCTGGTTTGTCATCCTTTCAGATTCTGGATGAAATTGAAGAACATAACATCAAAATCTATCACTTACCTGATGCAGAATCAGATGAAGATGAGGACTTTAAAGAGCAGACTAGACTTCTCAAGGTAAGAGTGCTCTCCAGATGCCTAACACGAGTCAGTCCTGTTCCTGTCATCAGTGCTGTGGAAGGAGTTGATAGAGGGCCACCTCATGGAAGGCTGGCCTTTCACAGATTGTCTGGTAGATTCAGTTACAGTAGTATTTTTACTTTAAATATATTTTGACATAGCTGTCACCTAAAGTTTAGAAATGTTATTATGGGTTTAATTTGTTCCATATAATTTTTCCCATGTGGAAAATACCTGTCACTTCTGAGCAGAATGTTTTAGTTTGCCAAGGAAGCATGTAATAAAGCAGCAGTGTGTTCAGCCCATGCCTGTGTTCTTGTGTTCGCAGTGGAAGCTGGCTTTCCCTGCATGGAGCCTCTCTACCTGGTGTGTCTCTTTCTAGGCCAGTATCCCATTCTCTGTGGTTGGATCCAATCAGTTGATTGAAGCCAAGGGCAAGAAGGTCAGAGGCCGCCTCTACCCATGGGGCGTTGTGGAAGTGGAGAACCCGGAGCACAATGACTTTCTGAAGCTGCGGACGATGCTCATGTAAGAACCCCGGGCGTCCCCGGGTGCCCCTGTGCATCCCCGGGCATCCCTGGGCATTCCCATGGGCAGTGTCGAGCACAGAGAGTGAAGCTTTTTGACTGCTGGGTGTGCAGGGGCCGCTGCAGCCTGTTGTGGAACAGGCTATTGTGGAAGGCCCTCCCTGGGAGCTCTCTGGGACTCACACTGCAGAACCCGCCTGTCCCTCTCGAGACCAAGTGCTTAGCACACCCTCTTCCCTAGTCTCCCATCTCTCTTGACGCTGAAAGTAGACCAGATGTGCGCTGTGGCATGGCCGCACTGAACATGGGACACCTCCTGCTCTGGGGGCATATATTCAGGCTGGCTGCACAGTGGCCTCTCCACCCTTGGCCGCCACACATGACCATTTCAGGTCTGCCCCAGGCAGCCCTGAGGTTCTTCCCGTGTGTTCTTAGCACCTACAACAGACCTAACTACAAAAGCAGACGTTTTCCTCTAAAAAGTGTTCATCTAAAAGTGACAGTAGTTGATGCTATTCTTGAATCAAGAGGCATACAAAGAGTATTGCTGAAATCGAAGATTCCTTTACTCCATTAGAGAGTGGGTGATTTAGGTAAATTTCGAGTAACTGAAAATTGATTAAAACCACTGAAAATTGATTAAAAACAATTCAGTCACTGCATAGGAAGCTTGGGACGGGTTCTTGTGGTCACACTGCTGTCGTGGAGGCTGCAGATGGAGCCTTCCTGTGTGTTGTGTGTTTCTTAGAGCAAGCGAGACCATGCCGGCCCCCTGCCTGCTCTCCATCCCTTTCCTCACGTTCTGAGCAGATGGAATATGTTACCTTTACTCATTCTTGGCTGCTTAAGTATTTGAAAAAGCTGAGCCAAGAAAATGATGAATGTTTTCTGAGATGATTAGAAGATTTAAAGTCCTGTTTTTGGTTTATTCAAAATATTAGTGCTTCAATGTATGGTCTTTTTCATAGCTTAAATTAATGAAGTCTTTAAGCTGGGGAATTCGATTATATGAATTGCATGTTTTCCCTGAGTTCTTTCAGAAATGCATGTTCTGTTTCAGACATTGTTTACCTAGAATGATCTGCTAAAATCTTACCTGGGCACTGGTGATGGCAGAGCTTGGCAGCACCTGTAGGAGAGGCTACTTGGAAGGGTCTCCTCTCCCAGTCCTGTGGGCTGTGCTTCCACCTGTTTTGGGGGGAGGGAGAAGAGAAAGCTGCACAGCCTCAGCCCCATATCCCAGATTCCAGCAACTTTGTGTACGATTCAGCAAGTAACAAGTGGGGTTTCGGCTAGTGGGGCTTCTCCCTGCTGACAGCTCCCACACACAGCCAGCCTTGCCCCACCCTTCTCTCTTCCAGCACCCACATGCAGGATCTCCAGGAGGTGACCCAGGACCTTCACTATGAAAACTTCCGCTCTGAGAGGCTCAAGAGAGGCGGCAGGTTGTTTCCCCCACCTCATGGCTGTCCCCTTCTCTCCGTACTGTGTCACAGATTCACCCTGTCCTGCTGGGCTTTCCTGACTCTAAGCAGCACAATTTGGTTTCCTACTCAGAAGCTATTACTAGGCATTTGTTGCTAATGTCATCTTACCTTGTTTTCTGTAACCTGTCAAAGGTAACATGAACCAACAGTACGCAAGGAGCAGGTTTAGCTGGAAAGGCCAGAGATTGGTCTCAAGAACATCACCCTGTCTGTAAATGAGGGCAGACTTACCTGCCATTAAGAAAGGCAGCTCCAGGGTGCCTGGGTGGCTAAGTTGGTTAAGAGACTGCCTCAGCCTAGGTCATGATCCCGGAATCTCGGGATCAAGTCCCGCATTGGACTCCCAGCTCCATGGGGAGTCTGCCTCTCTCTGACCTTACCCTCCTTTGTGTTCTCTCTCACTCTCTCTCAAATAAATAAATAAAATCTTTAAAAGAAAAAAGAAGGCAGCTCCACTCCTCAGAAATGCACATAGTGCCCTCACCTTTTCTCTTTCACCACTGTAATAGGTTTTATTCAAGATCTGTGTTCTGTGACCTGATTTATGCCTGATCACATCCTATCTCTGCTTAGCTTACGTATCAAGTGATCTGTATCATTTATAATAAGAATTTTCTGTACAGTGGTTGCTCCCACACTCCTGATCTCAGGAATCCGTTCCAAGACCCCTAGTGGGTGCCTAGAACTGAGGAGGATGCTGAAATTTATATGCACACCCCTATTTCCTGTACATTCCTGTCTATGATAAAGTTTAATCTCTAAACTGGGCACACGTGAGGGATTAACAACCACAGTAAAATGAAACCATTATAGCTGAGGCCTGCCATCAGGGTTATATGAATGTGGTCTGTCTCTCAAAACCTCTTCTTGCCCTGTACTCACCCCTTTTCCTGTAATAATGTGCATATGGGGAGGAGATGGGTAAGGGACGGAGGCTTTGGGACACGGTGCTGGGATGCAGCGCTGGGCTACTGCTCACCTTCTGACTGCCCTTCAGGAGGGTCATGTGTGTCCAATCCACGGCCTGGCACGGGGCACGGTAATCGCAGATCCAGGGGGTGGCTGTGTTGTAATTTATTAAAATATTCACATTTTGGAAGTCTGGTGGATTTGTGTATATATACAGGGTGTATGTTAAGGTTTGCTTAACCTTACCTGGGGACCAGGTATTAAGTAAGGTTTTAGAGGCCGATGTGGAAGGCAAATGTGCACTCATGAAGAGCTGTGTCCTCACCACTCAGGGCCTGCTCACCGGGCCTCCCCTGCTGGCCTCTTCGACCTGGATGCTAAGGCCCTACTTCTTGTTCAAGTGTCCTTGTCACAGTCTGTGTCCATTAAGACCTGTCCATCCTCCCGATGGCAGCTGCCACTCTTCAAGTAAGGAAAGACCAGAGTGTCCCACCCCTGCTTGGAGTTAGAAAAGTTTCTCAAATTCACCATCTTGTGCTGTGTTTTTTCTCATCTTTCTTTCTTATTCATTGGTGTTAGAAAAGTGATAAACAGGTAATTTTAAATACTTTTCTCAGAAATGTAAAGTGAAATTTTACTGTGGGTATTTGTCATCAGAAATAACCAATTAAGTTTGTTACAATATTGTTAATTATAATTTCTTTCAACTCTTAGGAAAGTGGAAAACGAGGACATGAATAAAGACCAGATCCTGCTGGAGAAGGAAGCAGAGGTAAGGAGAGAAGGATATTGTTGGTGTACATCCACAGATCATTACAGTTTTTCTTCCTTTTTTGAGAAGGAATGTATTACATGTAATCTATTTTATTATGTGTACATCTGTATAGTATAGATATTGCTTTACACATGTTATCATTTGATTTTCAGTAGCCATTTAGAAGGAAAAACTTGGGAATAGTACAGATTTAGTGACTTTCATCCCTAAAGCTTAGTGAATTTAGTAACTTAGTAAAGTATTCAAAATTCAGTCGTTTTTCTATATATAGATAATAGATCTAGATAAGTTGGAAAATACAAAGAAAGAGACTGCCACTCATTAACAAAAATTTGAGAACTATGCAGGACTGGTATAGAGAAGAAACTAGAAAATTCTCCTGGAAACAATTTTCAGAATTTAAATGGACACATGACTTTAAATTGCATGTTAATGACTTTAAATCGCCCATTGCAAAGATCACAGTTCTCTCTTAACTGAATGCCATTCCTGCAGAGTGGTTTGGTTTGTGAAGTTCTTCTGGGGGAGAGCTTGCTGAAATAGTTCCAACACTTGGTCTGGAGATGGGGAATGGAAAGCACAGGAGGCCCTGTGAATGCATACTGATGAGGGAGGGTTAGCTCCACTGCTCATAGAAATCCATTGTGTGGCTTGGGCGTGATGGGCTGATGGAATTCACATCCAGAAATGGGTTTGAAGTATAGAAAAGTGTCTGCGAGAGGTGGCGTTGCAGTCTATGGAATCCACACATATCCAGGAAACCCTCCAATGGGCCAGCCTTTGGAAACAGAAGTAAGACTCACTTCTTTGGACAAATTAATTCAATATGGATTAAAGTACTTAAATGTTAAAAACATGACTACAAAGCTACTTAAGAAAATTCAGGTAAATATTTTATGACCACATGCCTGGAGGCCTTTCTAAATCAGTGGAAACCATAGTCATGAACAGTGGTGAAGGTAGTGGAGAAGAGCCATCCACCCGGTGAGCAGTGGGCGCCTTGCTGCCCCTTAAGACAAGTCCCAGGCCCAGTCCACATCTGGGATTGGCAGCCCCTTTCCCACCGTTTAGGTTAAAAAGCATCTTTTGTTATCCTGTCTTTCTTAATTCTTCAGTTTGCTGCTAATTTTTGTTTCTTACTTGAATTGAATTTTTATCATTGCTTAGTTTTCTATTGAGTTATTTGTTCTTTTACTGATTTATAAGAGTCCTTAGTGTGCTCTTTGTCATGTTTTGAGAAAGCCTGGAAGTTGAAATCTTAGGAATCTCACAGCGCCCCTAGAGGGTATCCAGGGACGACTGGCCTTGGGAACCAGTAACAAGTCCCCATGTCCTGTCCCGTAGCTCCGCCGCATGCAGGAGATGATCGCCAGGATGCAGGCGCAAATGCAGCTGCAGATGCAGGGTGGGGACGGCGACGGCGGGGCCCATGGGCATCATGTGTGAGGTAACGCGGGGGTTGGAGGGGGGTAGACTGTGTTTCCAGACGACGCGTACTCCCTCTTGTCTCACTAGTGTCTTGCATTTTGAAGTTCTTGGGTTTGACTCTCGCTGGCATTCAAGGAGACCAGGCAGCTTCTAAAAAGTGGAAACTCCTCTTCAGCTCTGCTTGTCTAGTAAAGATGTTAACGAAGATAAAGTAAATATTAAAATAACCTTTATTAGTCATGCAGTTAAAAACTTATTACAGCTGAAAACAGGGTTTTGAAGGTGTTATTAAAGCAGATTATGCAGACCAAAGGTAAAGATGGCGTAAAGTATCAGATTAGGTCAGGTGGGCCAGGGACCTCGAGGGGGATTGCTGACTTCTGCTGTCGCCGCAGTTCTCCACCCCACGACAGTCCGTGAGTCATGGCAGATGCCTGGCCCAGTGTGCGCTGGCCTCCCTGTTTGAAGGGAATCTGCAGACATCAGGGACCCTGGACCAGGAAAAAATAAGTGTCTCTTCCCCTCTGTCCTTTGGACAGGTGGGCATTCAGAGCTCTCTAGGTGACTGTTCTCCTTACCTTGCAGGGGAAGGACAGAGAGGTGAAGTCAAATACAGGCCAGAGGAGGAAGCAGCTATGTGTGGTTGGGGCTGAGGCACATGGTTCCCTAGAAGAGAGATGCCTGGGGCTAGGCAGACTGAGTGGGTACTGGCCACAGGCACAGATCTGGGGAAGCTAGGGGTGCAGCTGCAGAGTCCACTACAGGTGGGGCCCTGACTGTAGAGGCAGGACGATGTGTGTGGTAAGAGGAAGGGATTTGGGGACATGAGTGAACTGAGGCTTCGCCAACATGGGGTAGGATTGATGAGACAGAAGGCAGGGAGCCCCGACCCTGGGACATCCATCAGGAGTCCCCCATGGAAGACATGCAGGTGATAGAGGAAGGAGCTGCAGGGGTGTGTGGGAGTGCTGGCCACCAAAACAGCACCCTGGCCTTGGGGCTTATGGGGAAAGGTCTCAAGTACATAGGAAGCACACAAATGCATGTGTTGGGTGTAACCAGTTACTGGAATGGGAATGTACGTGTAACCCCCCTTCCTGGGCCAGAGTTGGTTATTTATGTTCAGCATTGTGTTGACACCTTAGAATAGTTGCAACAGTGTGTGCTGAGTCCACATGGCACCAATGAGGACACTGGGGTGTGCCAGGGTTTTAAGTTATTTGCCTGTACACCTATAACCGGCGTGATGTCAGCACCGCCGACCCCATGAGGCTGAGTCTGCTTGAGCAGGTTTGGTGCCTGATGGGGAAAGCCTGGTGAGTTAGAAAGAAATGGGACTTCTGAGCAGTGGGGCTCCTTTGAGGCAGGTGGAGTGTCAGATGTTTGCTCATCTTCTCTGATCTTGCTGCCTCTCTAAATGTTAAAACTTTATGAAGTTATAAGGAATCAACTTTAGGTTTATACAACTGATTTATATTTTTTGCACACGCTGTAGTTTGGTGGTGCTCCTGCTTCCCAAGAGATGTTTTGATTTAGTTAACTCTGATCATTGCGGTCAACTTCTTTCCAGTTTGTGCCCTTTGTTACACAGAAAATGATGCTGTTAATGGTCATAGCAGTGAGCGTTGCACCACTTGCATTTAAACATGTTGTGTTGTGTTTTTCCAGAAAACGCTTTGCAAGACACAGAAAACATTCCACATGAATTCTACAGCTGCGTGTTTCCGAGAGATCATTGGAAGGGTGCCCATCCACATTTTACAGTACCTGTGCCTGAAAATTTAATTTTTTTTAAACTTTTGATGTGTTGTTTTGTATGAAGTGCTTTTAACATTTATATTTCGTTGGTATGTTATACTTTATATTTTGTGAGGTGAACCTTGCATTTTTCATATTTCTTCCACCTTGACTAACCACTAATGTTGGAACTGATTTCCAGGATCAGTCATTATATATAATTAACATTGAATTTCTTTGATTTGGCTGGCCTGACTAGTTGTTGAGGAGCACTCTTGATTTCATTTCTAGAACATCCGGACGTAGCCAGCCTGTGCCTGGGTGCTAGCAATGTGGACCTAGTGATGGGGAAAGGTGAGCTGGCATCTGCAGGGCACTCACCTGCCAGGTCACCAGGATGGCGCTTCTCCCTTGCTTCACTTTGCTTTGAGCACAATACCTAAAACCAGTTTTGCTGCTATAATTCAATACTGTTAATTCATCTGCACATTTGCTTTTTTACCAAGTAAAAATCCAATACGGTATGTGTATACTTAAATAGCTCTTTTAAAAACAGGTAATCAGGGGCAAATTTTAAGTCTTTGGCTTCTGATGCTAGGTCATTTTTTAAGCTGCTCTGCAGAGAACACCACAAGCCACGTTTTGTAGTGTTCCCCACTGATACTGGTAATACTCCGCTATGTCAGCGAGTGTCCATGAGCTCCAGTTTTCATATTACAGCAACAATTCTTACCCACACAGAGCCAATAAATGATTTTTACTCAACTAACATGAAAAGTAACTTTTTTAAGGAAAATTAATAAATGATATATTTAGAAACCAGCCTTTTTTATATTTTTCTATGGCACTCTCATGTGCTTTCTGTAACTATAGGTTTGTAAGATCTGCCTCAGCAGTGAGAATCGGGGTCCTTTGGAGGGTAGCCCTCTGAACCCAGACCTGTCCTGGGCCCTGAGGCTCGTGACCCCATAATGCCTGAATGCCGAGTTGGCTTTCTTTTAACTGGTTCTCTAAAATTTTTAATAGTTTTCTGAAAGGCACATAGGAGCAATCATTTTTCTGTGTGCAGACTATTGTACATTTTCAACTACCATCACATCCTTTGTTGTGTCGGGTGAGACTGAAAGACATTTCAAATCTGTGCCATAGTGTGGAACTGATCAATGCTACCAGTCCAATCGGTTTTCTGTGCTCTGTGGCCTTGGCCGCTCCCTTCCCTCCAAGGGGCACTGAGGGGCTCTGGGGCTTGCTTCTTTCAGCATTTATACTGACACTAGGAAACTGGTCCCCAGAAAGTGACAGGTGAAAGGACACCTGGAGGGAGCAGTTGTTGGCTCCGTGTTTTCATTTAGCTCTAACAGGAGGGGCAGAGATGCAGAAAATGCTTCACCTAGAGTTTTTGCTTGGGCCAAAATAAAGTGACGTGGTCCAAACGGGTTAGTCACAGAGGCGGGCTACAGACAGTAATCGGGTGTTCTCAAGAATTTTGTCTTCTCGTTGTTGAATAAAGAAGCCTTAGGTTCAGGTACAGTCATATAAAGATCCATCAAGAGGAAACAAAGTGTTTGACTTTAGAGCACCTCCGTGTAAGGCCAGCTGTCTGGGTTATGTTGGCATTAAGTACACTAGGAAAAGCCATTTAAAAGGTAGTGCTGGGGGCACAGTTGTGCGTGGTGGCTGCAGCCCCCGCCTGCCAAGTTTGCAAGAACTGCTAGGGCCAGCCGTTAGTCACACAATAAGGGCTATTTGGGTGGGCAGACCTATATCCTCTCACGTCTATGGCCCCCTCTGTTTTGCTGCCCAAATCTAAAAACGTACTTTCACTTAGAGATAATTGTTTTTTCCTAAGGGGTAATCTTTACCGATAGAAATGTATTTTGAAAACTTATTTCACACAGCAATTTTGTATCCATTGAAACTAACCTTTTATCAATAAAGCACTATTGTTTGGCTATTAGTGAGGAGTTATTACTGGTTCTTTATGAAGGTGTGAAGTCTGCTCAGAAAGGGTCAAAGCCCTGCAGAATGTCTATGCATAAGATCAGGAGGAATTATTGGCACCCATAACCTCAGTACCCAACTTTGTATTGGTGATCCCAGCCCAGAAGAAAGAGTCATAAGGATTAGGAAGAAATTAATAACAGGTGATCTGACCATCTACTTAAAGTGAGAGAATGTGTGCTAAAAGTTAGCATTAATAAGAGTTCAGTGATGTCTACTCACAGATTAGAAAATGGAGCTAGAAAAGGGATCTTAGTCACTGTAGCAGTAACTATAAATACCTAGAAATATTAATGACTGGAATAGATGTAGAAAATTCTATTCTAAATATATCTTTTTAAGATTTTATTTATTTATTTGACAGAGGGAGATACAGAGAGAGAGGGAACACAAGCAGGGAGTGGGAGATGGGAAAGCAGACTCCCAGCAGAGCAGGGAGCCCGATGTGGGCCTCAGTCCCAGAACCCTGAGATCACGAGCTGAGCCAAAGGCAAACGCTTAACAACTAAGCCACCCAGGCACCCCTACTCTAAATATTTCTAAGAAAAGTTGACTGTGGAGAGCCCTACAGCTTACTAGAGAACACTGTTTACACCAGGACTACCAAGTCTGGTCTGGGTGGCTGGATGGCCCTTGGACTAGCCCACACCACTGAGTACCCAAGGACCCACCAGTGCTTCTTGAAGCACCTTCTCTCTGGTCTCACACCTTGTACCCTCCAGGGAGTCCCCTACCCCTCTGACCAGACTCTCCTGGCCCACACTGGCCCTGCACACCTTTGTCGGTGCAGGGGAGGTCAGTCTACCCCTGCGATGTGTGTGCAGCCCTGTGGGCGGAGTCCACTGGACTCTCACGGGGCTGGGGACCAGTTAGAGGAAAGGCCTCAAGGAGTGATGGGGGTCATGGAGACAGGAAGTGGAGGGACCTCTGTTCAAGGCTGAGCCCTTCAACCATGTGCCTGCCAGGCTGGCTCCCTGCTGAGCCTCAGACCCTGAGGCTACCCTGTGGGGAGGATCAGCTTTTCTAGCCTCCTCTTTTAGGAAATGTGATGAGTCCGGCCAAGCCCAGGTGGTGAAACTCCTGAGAGGGGTCCCCTCAAGGATGAGCCCAGGTCCATCCCACATTTATCCCTTCGAGGGCAGCGCGGGGCAGGACCCGCCCCTGCGGGCCAGTTGGGTAGGATCTTGAAGGATGCGTAGGAATTCACTGAACCCTTAGAAGAAGGGGTGTGTGCTCCTGGTGGTCGCGGGTATGGGAGGCCCAGGAGTAGTGTCATATTTCCGTTCCCGGGTGGGGGGTCGTGAGGCTAAAAGGACCACAAGGCTAAGAGGACCATAGGCCTCCCCCACGCGGCCAGTCTCCACTGCACCATAGCCTCGCTGGGCCGTCAGTGGCCTTAGGCCACAGTCCAGGAGGCCCCAGGAGTGCAATAAGGGTCGACTCGGGTGGCTGGTGGGGTGGCTGGCGGGCGGGGACCGGGAGGAGAGGGGCTGCGTGGAGAGGGGCCGCGCCCAGAACCGCCCCCCTCCCGGCGAGCCAAACCCTGGCTCTCAGGCCGAAACTCCGCCCAAAGCTGAAGCCAACCTCCGGAGCCGAGCACCGCCCCACGAGGCGGTCTCTGCTGATTGGCATTCGACTCCTCCAGTCCCCTCTCGCTCCGCCTCCTTCCTGTCTATTCACCAATCATAATTCTGTGCCGCGCCGCAGGCCCGCGGGCCGTAGAGGCCCCGCCCCAGAGGCTCGCAGGCCAATCGGTAGCGCGTCCGCGGGGGTGGAGGCGGGCCCAGGCGGGGCACGCGGCGCGGGGCGGGGCTTGCGGCGCGGAGGCGGCCCGCGGGCAGTCGGGCGCGGCGGTAGTGAGCGGGAGGAGCTGGCGCAACCCGAAGGCCGCTGCGGGCGACGGCGCGGGCCGGGTCGGCGGGTGAGGACGCAGGTCTCAGGGAGCACGCTGGGCGGCGGGTGGGCGGGTGCGCGGGCGGGCGGCGGGGGCAGCGGGCCGAGGCCGGACTGGCACTGAGGCCCGCGGTGGCCGGGCGCCTCAGGACAGTGGTCCACCCGCGGAGTCCGCGCCCGGGCTCCGGAGGCCTTCCAGTCGGCTGGCGGGGCCCGTGAGTGCGGAGACCGCCGCCGGCGGCAGCGTGGAGGCCCAAGGGCGGGCCGCACAGGGTCTCGCGTGGAGGCCCGGGGAGGGGTCGCGGTGGGGTCGGCCCGGGGGGCGTCTCGGGTGGAAGCCGGGGTGGGGGCGGGTATCGACCCGGGGGGCATCCCGAGTGGAAGTCGGGGGGCGAGGGAGCGGCCCGGGGGGCGTCCCGAGTGGGGGTCCGAGGGGGCGAGGTCTGTCCGGGGGGCGTCCTGCGTGGAAGCTGGGTGAGGAGGGTGGAGTCAGGGGTGGGTCTGCGGCAGGGGGAGGGCGCGTCTGGCGTGGAGCCCTGGGGGAGGGTCCGGAAGGGTCCTGCATGGAGGCCCTGGAGTGTCCCCCTGGGGAGCGTCCCGCGTGGAGGCCCAGCAGAGCCACAGGTGGAAGCTCAGACTGGTTGAAACCACACCCTTTTTGGCCTTTACGTCAATTGTATCTTAAAGGTAGGGATGAGGTGTTAATGTTTTTAGTCCACTAAGGTCTAGAAATAATCCTAAGGCATTGGGGAGGCATCCGAAGTTAAATTGGGACCAGAATATGGCCCAGTGCATCCCACAAGCACTTTTTCCATTTATGCTGATGGCCACAGCCTCCAGTGGCCTCTCAGGTGCTAGTCAGTAGTGGCTGGGATAAACAAAATTCAGTTTTGTGTGGAGGGAAATAATGTCAGTACATAGTGTAAGGAGACGATGGAAAGATTTAAAACCTAGGGCTAAATCTTTAAAGGGTGTTTTTTCTTTCTCCATCTGTTTTGTTTCCATGAGGTAGTCTTGCCTGGACTGCTGTGGATAGTTTGATAGCCATCGGGTGGCGTTGGATTAGAATGTTGGTTTCGTGCAGACTGTGTGAGGACAGACAGCACAGATTTTCTCTCTGCCAGAGAGATGGGACAAGAATTTGAGGTAGGAAGGCATGGAGTAACCTTTGCTTGTGGACCAAATATGACTGATTTTGTGCATCCGCTGTTTGTAGGACGTGTATGAGTCCCTGTACAGCAAAAGGGAGAATTCTGTGTTAGGGGTCGTGAGGAGCTTCATGCTGGTGATTTTATTTGGTTCTCTCCCAGTCTGGGAAGGAGACCTGGCCAGGTCTCACTGCCCTGTGTGAAAACAGAGGAAGTGGAGGGACCGGTTTGGGGTCACACCCTGGCCGTGCTGCTTCTGTGTCTGCCTTACTGCAGACTCTCACTGCCCCGTTGGCTCTGAGCTGTCCAGACTAGATGCTGACGTGCTGTTTTCCCAACTCCCAGTTTACTGGCGTGCTTATATGAGGGGCCTGCCTTTCAGAGTAGACTTTCAGGGTCCTTCTGTACTAATTCATTCCCCAAAAAAGGAAGTGTATGTGATCTAGTCATTTGTCTCTGTTCCATACTGATAAAGTGGGGTTAAAATTTAGCTACCTCATATGGTGGTTATGAGGACTCAGTGTCTATAGATGAGCTGTTTATAGGTGTCTAGCAGACAAGTGCTTAATGAACATTAACCACTGCATCATCAGGTGGAAGAACAACCTGAGCACATCGTTGAGCCAAGTGGGCAGGATTCCCCCACTGCTTTGGGGGAAAGATAGGACCTGATTGGCGTAATGCCTTCTGTCCAGACAGCCTGGCTTCTGGTCACCTCAGTACCTCCTCAGTAGTCAGACAGTAACAGTTCTCTTTCTGCTGCTTTTCAGTTTTGTTCCTATTTTTCCTTTACCCATTTTCTTATCAGCTTACCACCTGCTCCTTTCAGTCAGTGGGTGGTGAGCATCCTACATGCAGCAGTGGTGGTGAGCATGCACGAAAGCCCACTATAAAGTTGAGTGTCCAGGTGAGGTCACTTGGATCGTGCTCTGAGATCTAAGTGTCCAGGGCATCAGGGGATTGTGGTGTATTTTTCTACTCCAGGTTTTACCTTGGCAACAGGGAGTCAAAAAAGTGGGAGTTACACGAAACTTAATATGATAAAGCCCAGCATTTGGTGGGTTTCTGGGGATTGTTACACTGGTGGTGATTCTGTAAATTGGTCTGCTCTTTCTGGGGAGCAACTAGCAGTATATGGTAAAGATTTTCATTTTGGAATCCCAGTTTTGAAAACAAACTCTGATACGCAGTTCCTGTCAGTAGTGTCATGTTAGAGTACTCCACAACCAGTAAACATGCTCTGGCAGTCTTGTTCCTGTCTTTCCCTCTAGACAAAATTTGAAACATTTGGTCTATGGAAATCTGTTCAAAAACGTGCCTTAACCAAAAACGCGAAAGCAGGGTACACAGCGGTTATACCTATTGTAAAATCTGTGAAGACGTGGACAAGGATGAGAAGGGATGTTAGTCATATAAGTATTTTTATTTTAGGGTTCCCCCCCACAAACTGTTGTTTTAATTTATAGTCATTTTGAAAAGCAAAAATCAGAAGGTGCTTTAATATAGAATGTGGTGATGACTCTCCCAGCTGCAGGACAGAAGGGAACATCCTATGTTATAGTACCTTTTTATTTTTACTTTTCAGAATTACTATAAATTAAAATACCAGTTTGTGTGTGGTGGGGGGGTGGGAGGCGGAGCAATCCCATGACACTAGAATACACCAAGAGGAGATAGCACTTCGTGGAGTCAGGGTCGGGTTGAGGCCGCCTGTAGAGCTGAGTACCATCATTAAGTCACTAACCTTTCTGAGGCAGAGTCCTTCATTTGTGTGATGGGAGTCATGAAGATTAAATGAGATGATGTTGGCAAGGGTGTGGTGTGGCCTCCTAGCAGTGGTCATCCCTTGGGACTCTGTGGCTCTTGGAGTATGCACCAGGAGAGTCTTTAGGCCTGACACAGATGCCCTCTTGTGGAGGCCTTCTCCCTCTCTTGCCACCCACCAAATTCCTGTCTGCCAGCCTAGATTTCCTTTCTCAGTGGTGCCCAACACCATTAACACACTTCTTCTGTCTTCTCCCACTGTGATAAGGGGGTGTTCTCGCCCATAAACTCCCATGCTCTTACATACTTAGACTTTTTTGGTACTGAGTCGGTCCTCAATAAATGTTTGAATGAATTAATCAAATTTCATTTGGGGCAAGGGCAGATGCCAACTTTTATAGGTCCTGAAGCTTATACAGTTTGGGGGAGGTAGTCTCTTTTAGAAAAAGAATATAATGGAGGCGTCTGGGTAACGCCATCTGTTGGGCATTCAGCTTAGGTTTTGATTTCAGGGTCATGAGATCAATCCCCTGAGTTGGGCTCTGAGCACGGAGTCTGCTTGGGACTCTCCCCCACCCATTTGCTCTCTCCCGTGAACTTCCTTTCTCAAAATAATTTTTTCTTTTAAAGAATAAAATGTTATAATAATTAGCTGGAAAGTGAGTATTTATTTAGAATGAGAAAAAGTTCTATATTTGAAAAAGCTAATAATAAGAACAATAAATAGCATAAAAGTAGCCTGTGTCCTTTGAGATCACCTCTTCACATGACAGAGAATAGGAAGAGTTCAGTGATCCCTCTAGCATAGTTGACCACAAATTTTTGATAGTTAGGATGCATGAAACATGATTACACCTGTAGATAATGTGTTTGCTGTTTCTAGTATAGCTACAGGTTTGTGTCTCAGAAAAGCAGGAGTTCTGATAAATTCTTTTTTGTATAATTCCATTAAAAAAAGTAAAAGGAAAATGGTATTACATTTATAATTATACTACAACTTGTTTTAACAGTTATTTTTATGACAACCCCAGTTTTGTTTATTGGGTACTAATCTCTCTGGTTACAGTTTTAACAGGTCTGATGATCATTTTCCCACAGATGAGCATCTGGATCGCCATATTTCAAACCTTATTTCTTTCCCATAGCCCACACACCTCCACTGCTGGGCACCATTGGATCTGTACAGGTTGCCACAGAACCCAAGCTCTGTACTTTTGTTTCACATGCCTCTGGTGGGCAGGCATAGTGGGTGACATCAGTGTCCCTAGAAGCTCTACCTGCACTGAGATGGCTGGGGATAAGTGTACATAAGAAGTAATTGAAAACATAAGTACATCCCACTAAATCCAAACTAAATGTGTCCCCAACTCATTTTGCCCTTAGCTGCATCCCCAAAATGCTGACAGCCCCTCTGAGCTGCCTGACGTAAAGGGAATGATGTTGTAGTAGAAAAAGGCAGCAACCTTAGTTGATTGCAGTTAGAATGTATTCTGTCAGTCCTACAAAAGGCCACAACCATAGGCACGCTTTGTTAAGGCCTTTCCTGGGACTGGGGAAGAAGCCAGTGCATGTGGGGGGCCCAGAAGCTGGAAGCGGAATAGCTTTAGAGTCAAGAGGCTTTTGCAGGGGCAGTTCTGGCCCTTGGTTTGATGCCAGATGATACAGTAGTAGAGGCACGAGACAGGTGAGAGTGCTCAGTGCATCTCCCAGTGCCTAGTGGGAGTGTGTGTGGGAAGAAAGAAGCAACACTACGGAATTTGACAAATTGTTTAAATTTTACTAGGCTTTATTAACTCTTGTCTCCTTCATAATTAAAGTCCCAGGTGCTTTGGTGTAGTAGTTAATAAGGTGAATGTTGGGGGAACAAGTCTCAATACCTAAACAAGAAATTGATTCCAGAGAGTGCTTAAAAATATTTTTATTTTGCTGAACTGTTGTAGAAAGAACAAGCATAACTTCTAGCGGAAAGACAGTAGTTACCGCAGCTTTCTCCTGGAAGGGGAGCAGTGACTACCATAGGTAACCCCAACCAGTTAAGACTTCTGAAGTAGGTAGTATTACACGGTAGTCTGCAGAAAAGCCTTCTGATTTCAGAAGTAACATACACTCATCGCTGGAGGCAATGTGAAAAATACAGAACATTGGAAAAAGAAAGAAAATCAAACTTCCCTCTCCTAAAGATAACCACTATAAACATGTTTTAAAATGCATGGATGTCAAGTTCTGGTTCCTGGAAGATGTAATAAACACACTCCAGGCTGTCTCCCCTGCCCTGACCCTGGCTCTAAAGGCTGGAAAGCTGCATGGAGCCAGTATTTGAAGACTTTGACAGATAAATAGTGACAGAAGGATTGGAAACAGAGGCCACTGCACCAGCAAGGAGTTTCCTGTTTTTCCTCCAGGATTCCCTAGCCCAGTCTGAGGGTATCTGAAAGCCACAGGTGGACCTCAGGTGCAAACAGAGAGTGCTATAGGGAAAGCCTTCTACTTTGAGCTGCAGGAGAGAATGGGGTAAGGCTGCTGTTTTCCTCCCTTCTCCTCTGGTCAGGTGTCACACTGGAACTCTGAGCGAGTTGAGAGGAAACCCCCATTGCTTTTTTTCTGTCGCTCCTCCTCCTGTTTTTTGGTCCCAGGCAAGGGCACAGGCACAGAAGGTATGCAGCGGAGCAGGTAACTGAAGCCCCAGGTTTCTGGCTGGAGGAATAAGAAGGGAGCACTCCCGGGAGACTGGGAGAGGGAAAAGGTCAGCAAAGTGACACCTGAGGTTGCTTTTGAAACTTAGGGCCTCACCACTGAGCCATGCACATGTGGGTCTGACCCTCAACAAGCTAGCTTGCCAGGGACTTTGGGAACTCAACTGAGGGGTGGGCCACAGCCTTGGAGCCAAGCTGGCCACTGAGCAATGATGCTCGGGGAAGGCTCAGCCTCTGAACATGAAGCTGATGCTGAGTCCACTGCCTGCGTCTGGACCCCAGGCAGGCTCATGTCTGCTAAAGCAGAAACACCAGCATTCTCCATGGGGTTTAAACAAGACCCATCAGCTCATAACACAAGTATTAAGATGTCCACGATCCAATCCAGAATTACCCAGCATGCACAGAACCAGGCAGACACCCCCTCAGAAGACAAGATAAGTGAAAACTAAGTAGATACAGGTGTTGCTGTTCCCTGATAGAGACTTGGGGGTAGCAGAATTTTGGCTCCGATGACCTTCACTCCCTGATGGTACTTCTAGGAATATGGGATGTTACAGCAGTAGCTGATGCCAGCAGGGATGGGGGTCTCAGTCCTCTACCCAGGCAGCTGAATGGGCCCAGAAATGCATTTTCCAGAGCATCCACAGCAGCTGTCCCTTTGTGCAGGCCTTGTGAGACCCAGGTAGAGTGCTCTGCTGGCTTACACTGACCCAAATTTCTGACCCATGGAGACTGCGATGGTAAGAGGCCTTTATTTAAGCTGCAGTAAAAACTAAAACACACTTTAAACCAACTGTTATTAAAATGTCCCAAGAAGTAAGGGTACTCTTGAAACAAATGGAAAGATTCAGAAGAAACCAGTGGGAATTTTAGAACAGAAAAATACAGTAACTGACAAAATAGAGGTGACAGAGGGTGGAGTGAACTTTTGATGCAGAGATGTACAATTTATAAAGTCAAGTTGTTTTTCGTTTTTAATCTTAAAGAATTTGGACACTGGGTGCTAGTCCTTTGTCCATAGGTTGGATCTGTGGCTTTCAGCAAGCCGCTCTGTTCTTGGGCTGAGATTTCTCATGGAAAATAAGGGGCTGGGCCAGCATTTCATTGTACACACACATTCTTCCTCCCACCTGTAGACTATACCGAGGGCTTTGTGGATCCTTAAGTACCCTGAAAATTGTTGCTCGATCTCTTGTTTTTTCTTTTTTCTTTCATTTTTTTTTAAACTCATGGAAAATTCCACACATTCACAAAAGTGCATATATAAGAACCAGCTCCAGTAATCAATATATGGGCAATTGTGGTTTTTTGGGGTGGGAGCTATTATCCCCTTCAGTGATTCCTTCCTCAGTGGATTATTTTAAATTAAATCTTAGGCATGATTTCACTTTATCCATAAATAGTTTAGTATGTATCTCTAAGAGAGGGACTTTCCCCCTTCATATATATACAATACCATTAAAACATAAAAGAGATAAGCAGTATTTATTAAATCACCTAATTTCCAGTAAGTGCTCAGATTTCCCTGATTGTTCCACAAATACTTGAATCAGAATTCAAATAAGGTTCACGGGTAGCATTTGGCAGACAACATCTTTTATCAGTTTCTATCCTCTCCCCCATTTTTCTTTTTTTTTTTTTAAGTGCCATTTATTGAAAAAATTAGATCATTTTTCACGTAGAATTTGCCACAGTGTGATTTTTACTTGTAGTCTTTTTAATCCTGAGGTTGTATTTCACTAGTGATGGGCAGTGAGGTTACTGAATTTGAAAGTCACTTGGATTAATTCCTATTGTAGTTTAGCTGCTGCCTTAATGTACAGTGAGGGTCATTTGTTTCATTTGGATTGAGTTTTGGGGCTTGCTCTTCTAAGACACTGATTTCATGCTGCTTTTTAATCATGTAAAACGTCCATGAGGTTCCCAGGTCAACCCAAGGAAACCCTGCACACTGGAAGAAAGGTTTCCAGGGCTAAATTCCCAGTGCCTTCTGGCCCACGACAGCCGCTGTCCGGTTTGGTTTATCCTCCATTGTTGTTTGAAGATAGGCAAAAACATGTTTCTACAGTTCTTTCATTCACTTCACACTGAAGAAGCATAGAGAGAGGAGCATCTGGGGGCCTCAGTCAGTCAAGCGTCTGCCTTCAGCTCAGGTCAGGAATCCTAGGGTCGGGGGATCAAGTCCCATGTCGGGCTCCCTGCTCAGTGAAGAATCTGGTTTCCCTCAGCCCCTCCCTGCAGCTTGTGTGTGCACTCTCTCTCCCTCCCTTCCTCTCTCTCTCTCAAAAAAATAAATAAAATCTTTTTTAAGAAAAGAAGAAGAAGTATAGAGATCCTGTTTTTTGTCTATGACGACTTTGGTGTTCAGTTGGGCAGCTTTACACCAAAGAAAAAAGTGTTGAGAATCAGTCAGTTATCCATTGTTTCAGCTCTTAAAACTTTATTTTTCAGGGGGGGGCCTGAGTGGCTAAATGGGTTAAGCCTCTGCTTTCAGCTCAGGTCATGGTCTCAGGGTCCTGAGATCGAGCCCCACATCGGGCTCTCTGCTCAGCAAGGAGCCTGCTTCCTCCTCTTTCTCTGCCTGCCTCTCTGCCTATTTGTGATCTCTGTCAAATAAATAAATAAAATCTTAAAAAAAAAAACAAACAAAAAACTTTTATTTTTCAGGGCAAAACTGCCTTCAGTTCAAGTCATGATCCCTTAGTCCTGGAATCAAGTCCTGCATCAGGCTCCCTGCTCAGTGGGGAGTCTGCCTCTCCCTCTGTCTCTCACCCAGCTCATGTTCTCACTCTCTCTCTCAAATAAATGGATAAAAATCTTTTTTTTTTTAAGATTTTATTTATTTATTTGACAGACAGAAATCACAAGTAGGCAGAGAGGCAGGCAGAGAGAGAGGAGGAAGCAGGCTCTCCACTGAGCAGAGAGCCCGATGCGGGTCTCGATCCCAGGACCCTGGGATCATAACCTGAGCTGAAGGCAGAGGCCCTAACCCACTGAGCCACCCAGGCACCCAAAAATCTTTTTTTTTTAAAGATCTTATTTATTTATTTGACAGACAGATCACAAGTAGGCAGAGAGGGAGGCAGAGAGAGACGAGGAGGCAGGCTGCCCGCTGAACAGAAAGCCCAATGCGAAGCTCGACCACAGGACCCTGGGATCATGACCTTAGCTGAAGGTAGAAGCTTTTTTTTTTTTTTAAAGATTTTATTTATTTATTTGAGAGCGAGTGAGGGAGAGCATGAGAGGGGAGAAGGTCAGAGGGAGAAGCAGACTCCCCATGGAGCTCGGAGCCTGATGTGGGACTTGATCCTGGGACTCCAGGATCATGACCTGCGCCAAAGGCAGTTGGTTGAGCATCTGACTCTGGACCTCAGCTTAGGTCTTGATCTCAGGGTCATAAATTCAAGGCCCACACTGGGCTCACAACTGGACATGGAGCTTACTTTAAAAAACAAAACAAAACACAACACTTTGTTTTTCAGTCAATAGAATTTTGTTTAACACCGAGTCAGAATATCTGATCTGAATTATTGACATCTGTTTATTGTTAAGGCAACTAACTCCTTTAAAAACCTAGCAAGTAAATTGTAAGGTCTGTAAATACTGGTTATGTCCAAAGTAATTTCTCTGCAGCAATAATATGTTTATATTGTGTTGAATTTGTTTGAAAGTAATGTTCCTTTTCGTACATACACTGGCCTCTATCTCATATGGTTAGGTATGAAAGATAGGATAACAGGATTTTATCAGTTACTTAATTTTGGCTAGTAAATACTATAAATTAGTTGGAATCAAGAGCACATCTCCTTTCATTTTACCTTTACACTGAGTTGTCTTTCTCAAACTCAGAGATTCTTAGAGTGAAGAGGATGTGATTGACCATACTCTCCCCCTATCATTTTCCAGAACAAAAAGTGGGCCAGGAGTGGGGAAGTGAGAGCTAGAGTTAGATCCCAGGTGTCCTGCCTTCTAGCTTCTACCCAGGCTGCTGATCTGCACTTCCCTGTTTCCCACAGGGCCTGCCTTTTTATCCCAGCTTGGTGGACACCTTGCTGCCAGTGTGGGCTGCCCTTCCTCGTGTTTGAGGAGCTGCGATGCCAGAGATTCAGGTCCTCATTGGTCCTTAGGCTTCCCACAGGTAACACAGCATTCTGGAGCACTTGCTGGGGCAGCATGTGCAAGAGTCCTGCAGCACTCTTCTCCCCAGGTTTCCAGCACCAAATGCCATTTCTGTGGTGATCCGACCAAGTCGCCTTCCAGGGGCCGGGGGAGCTGTATTCTGGAGGAGGGGTATGTTTATGCAACACATGGCTGTGGATGGCCTGCCTGCCCTCCTTCTGGCCAGCCATCCTTTGTCAGCCCTGGGAGGTGCTGCCTTACAGCACTAGTTCCGACATTGTTGTTTCTCATTCCTTACATTGATTTAAGTACCTAGTTGTTTGTTTCAAAAAACGACCAGTGGTGCTGGCTAGGGAATAAAAGGACCTGTCTTGCTCAGCTGTAATGAAGACATGATGCAGAAGACCAGGGCCCAGGAGCTGGGTGAAAACGCCATCTGAGCGCTTGTGGCCAGCACTGCTGTGCATTGTAGGTACTTAAGAAAAATGCAGTGAAAATAAGCATCATGTTCTGTTTCCTGGTCAGTATAGACATATGATTTATAATTCTCCTGAAAGAGGTAACTGAAAATATTTCAAGGGAGGTAGGTGTTGTTTTTGCACAACAGAATTTTAAACACACTCCCTTTACGGCAGAGCATGGACTGTGCTTTTTCCTGGGAAGCCAGCTTTTCCAGTAGTCAGGGAGGAGGCTTCCTGGCCAAGTCCAGGCTGGACTTGAGTCGTGGCTCTGTCACTTCTGTGTTATGTGTTCTGTGGCAGACTTTTTTTTTTAATAGCCATTATTTTTTTAAAGATTTTGTTTATTTATTTGACAGAGAGATAACAAGTAGGCAGCGAGGCAGGCAGAGAGATGGGGGGGAAGCAGGCTCCCCGCTGAGCAGAGAGCCCAACTCGGGGCTCGATTCCAGGACCCTGGGATCATGACCTTAGCCGAAGGCAGAGGCTTTGACCCACTGAGCCACCCAGGCGCCCCTAGCCGTTATTTTTGAGAGTAGTGTGGAGTTCACAGCCAAGTCAAGCTGTAGGTGCAGAGATCTCCGAATGCCCCTGTCCCTTTTAGGCACAGCTGTTCCCACTGTCAGCATCCCACACCTGACAGACACACCTTTGTTAAAGCCTGCTTTGACATGTCATCACCCAAAGTCTTGACAGACTTCTGAGCTGAATTTTTCCAATTTCAAGATGGAAATATGTGACAAGGTGGTTTTTAAATTTTATATTAAATCCGTTTAGAAGCTAAGTTTATGGTAGCATTAAATGTCAGTGCTGGAAATTGTATCCAGCTACAGAAATATTTTTAGGAATGAAGACTGCAAGGCATTTCATTCACACGGAAGGAAGATGGGAAAATAAACTGGAGTCCCTTGTACAGCCCTGGTTCTTTACATCACGGCTTCCCTCTGGATTTCTGGAGAGGTTCTCTGGCAGCAGGAGAGGTGAGCAGGGACCCACATCTACTGTGGAGGGCTCGCAGAGCTGCAGAGTACCTCCCGTGCCAAGGGCTGTTAGTGGCCTTGCTGTGTTTCTAGTCTGTCTTGCATACTCTTACCCTTTTAATATTTATTTATAAGCACACAAGGCAAAACAAAGTAATTTCTGTCAAGTCATTTATTCCATCTAAAGTTATTAAGAAAAAAGTCTAAATGAGAATATACAGTAAAATAAATGAGAGAAGTGACTTCTTAAAATAGGTTTTGGTTGTATATGTATTTTCAGAATTGTAGCTTTCCTTCAAGGGGAAGAATCAGTTTGGTGCCCAGGGTAAAACATCCCCTGGCTCCATCAGAAGGACCTGCTCTTGGTGCATCAGTCACGGGTGAATGCCAGGAGCAGATCCAGGACTCACACTCCTCTGTTTGCACGTGGCACACACCCTACGGGTGGAGTGTTCCTCACTCCCCTCCCCTCCCTTTTGCATTAACTACTCACATTTGTGAAATTGAAATGAAAATGTCATACTTAGGGTTCTCAGAACCTCCTATATCCCACGTTTAATATTACAAGCATGAATATTAGTGATCTTCTAATGTGTTCTGTTTGTGACCATAGTCGTGGCCTTCTGCTGCTGCCATCTGTACAGCGCATTGCCTAATGAGGCAGTTCATGTTCTTTGATGTCAGTACCATGAATTAAGTAAATGCTTAGTAGACATTCACAGTAGGTATTAGTTCCTGCTCTCAGCGCACATACAACCTGGAGAGAGAATTCGGAGATGAATGTGATCCAAATGTGTCTGTCCACCAGGAGCAGCCCATTCATGAGCAGGAATGTGGGTGGGAGGTGTATCTGGCAGAATCCACATGCCGCCTTGTCATTTTGCTCACTCCTTTACCAGTTCACTGCCCCTGAGGGTTTTGGCTTTCTTGTGTTTTGCTGCTTGTTTGATAAATCACATGTTTGTAAAAGTTCTCGCTCATGTGAGCTGGGAGACTTGTCTTTATTGGGTAGGCTTTCTTTTCTTTTCTGTTTTTTTTTTTAAGATTTTATTTATTTATTTGACAGAGACACACTGAGAGAAAGGACACAAGCACAGGGAGTGGGAGAGGGAGAAGCAGACTCCTTGCTGAACAGGGAGCCTGATTTGGGGCTTGATCCCAGGACCCTGGGATCATGGCCTGAGCTGAAGGCAGACTCAGTAACCCACTGAGGCACCCAGGCGCCCCTGCTGGGTAGGCTTTAAGTGTGCAGCAGAGGTTGCTTGGCAGGTGACTGAGAGGCTTTTAAACTTAATTCAAGAGACAAAAGTTCATGAGATGGTTCTTCTCGATAACAAAATAAGCATGAAAGAGATGAAAGGGTCAGGGGACTCAGCAGTTAGGTTGGAGCATGAGGGAATGGATTGGAAGTTAGTGAGATTAATTCTCTATTAAAATTACCTCAAATTAGTAGGAGGCTTGCCAAAGGCAACTGAGTGAAATAAAATAGTTTTTGTAGCAACTCCATTCTTTCTTGAATTAACATCTGGCATTTGTTTTTTTGCCATGCTTATGTTTTACTGTTAAATATTTTTCTTGAAATTGACTTTCAAACACAAATACGCAGATTTAAGAAAAAAAAATGCCATAAACAGAAGGAAACTATATTAATACAAAGAAAAGCAAGCCATAATGATTAGATTCTAGCTGATACTTAGCCTCTTCTTTCTTTGTTAAAAATAGTAACGTGATTAACCCCATTCAACTTAATAGCCTGAAACTAGAAACCTTTCCCATGGTACAATGTGGAGGATTGAAAAGGGCATGAGTGCCTCACTGGGCCATCAGTGTTGTCATGTGTTCAGCGGCTGGTGAGTGGTGAGAACAGGGACATTGTGAGGGTAGATAAGTGGTGCTGGGAAGGACCTGGCCTGGGGCAAGTTCTCATCACACCAGGCGGGGTCCTCATGTCACTCTGGCAGCACCTGTGGAGGCTGATAAGACACCACTTCAAAAACCAGGGAGTGCAAAGCTGCCAAGAGCAGCCTGGCAGTCCTCACCTGCTGTTCTTGGCATTCGCCTCCCTGTCCTCCAGCACAGCCATGTGCTGCTTGGTGTATGTGGCACCTGCTCCTCTTTGCTGAAATGTACCATCTAGCACTTAATCGTGTGGGGTTGGCACAGTGACTCTCTGGGCTGATGGAGAGAGGATGTGCCGGGGGACTCTAGGGAGCCAGACAAAGGGACAGGCCACTGTTGGATGAGGTTTCGTGAGTTCAATGAGGTGATGCACTGCCTGACTCGCAGAAGTACCAGAAAATACTGTCTTTGGGGATAGTGCTTGGTATTTTATGCTCCACCAATTTATGTGTGAGTAGAAGGTAATCTTAACTCTGTTCTGATGTAAATGACTGTCTAGAAGTTGCAAAACTAGAGCAGAGAATTCCTGTGCATCTGATAATTTTTTAAAATTGTTTTAATACCCAACTTTTGTAGCAACATGGACGGGACTGGAAGAGATTATGCTGAGTGAAATAAGTCAAGCAGAGAGAGTCAATTATCATATGGTTTCACTTATTTGTGGAGCATAACAAATAGCATGGAGGACAAGGGGTGTTAGAGAGGAGTAGGGAATTTGGGTAAATTGGAAGGGGAGGTGAACCATGAGAGACTATGGACTCTGAAAAACAGTCTGAGGGGTTTGAAGTGGCGGAGGGGTGGGAGGTTGGGGTGCCAGGTGGTGGGTATTATAGAGGGCACGGCTTGCATGGAGCACTGGGTGTGGTGAAAAAATAATGAATAATGTTTTTCTGAAAATAAATAAATTGGAAAAAAAATTGATTATCTAAATAATCATTAATGACTCTTTGGGGGTTTTTGCTTTGTTTTAAAGGATTCTTCGTTCTTAGCTGGTGGAGAATGGGGGAGATAGAAGGAACATACAGAGTCCTGCAGACTCCGGGGACACGCTTGGGCAGCCCGACCCCCGCAGGGGTGAGCACCCTCGAGCCTGGGCAGACACTCTCAGTAACAGCGGCCAGGGCGTCAGCTAGAATGCAGGAGAAGCACCTTCACATCCGAGTGAAGCTGCTGGACAACACCGTGGAAATATTTGACATTGAGGTAAGAAGTGTAATGTTTGGAAGAATATTTCCTTACACTTTCTGAAAGTCAAGTATTATTCACCATATTCCATGTTGCTGATCAGACTTTGACTTTGCCTATTTAACAAGCTGACCAAGAATGGCTTTGGTAGCACTAAGATCCTTGGAAACAGTGTGTCTGAGCTTCTCCTTTTATTTGGAAAGTGGTATTCTCCTCTCTCTCCTTAAAAATTCTGATGCATTGGTGCCTCGGTGGCTTGGTTGGTTAAGCGTCCAACTCTAGATTTTTCCGCTCAGGTCATGATCTCAGTGTCGTGAGATTAAGCCCGGGTCAGGCTCTGTGCTCAATGGGGGTGTGCTTCTCTCCCTCTGTTCTTTCTCCCACCATCACATGTGCACACACATCACTCTCTCACTCTCTCTAAAATAAAGTAAATCTTTAAAAAAAAATAAATATTTTTTAAAAATTAAAAGAAAATTCTGATACAACATGGCCTTTCCATTCTTCTTCTGAAAGGCTGGCGGAATGCTACAGAGCACAAACCAGACCAAGACGGCCTCTGCCCCATTCTGCCTGGGCCCAGGGGGCAGTTAACCTCCAGTAGGTTA
This sequence comes from Neogale vison, assembly GCF_020171115.1. Classification (NCBI taxonomy): domain Eukaryota; kingdom Metazoa; phylum Chordata; class Mammalia; order Carnivora; family Mustelidae; genus Neogale; species Neogale vison. Next base: position 47,343,188 of record NC_058093.1, read on the forward strand.
GCTCCTCATCATAGCCCACCTTCTTGGAGTGAGAGGCCTGAGTACTCGGGATGGCCATGAGGAGGACTGAGCATTCACCATGCAGGGAACCTGGCATGTAGCATGGGATTTTTCTGTATCAGCAGTAATATCATTTTTATTTTGAAAATTCCCTAATACATTGCATTGGTAATGTTGGCAAAACCAGTTGAATATAACAAAAATGTGTAACTGTATATAAGTGTATATATATTTAAAGAATATTTTTAGACCCATATAATACTTTAGAAAGCACTGATTTTCTAAATGGCATTACAATGAGTATGATTTTTTAAAATTATTTATTTTATATGTAATGCATGTATATGTTCTCTCTGTTCTAATATTTTCATATTGGTTTAAAGTATCTTTAGAAGTTTTTTCTGCTCTTGATGTCATAAAAGGAAGGACAAGAGAATGAATTTAAACTTTAGCAGGAGGTTTATTTGTGCTTAGGATGTCCATCAAGAAGTCAGGATGCTACATAGAAAATGAGATTATTGAGGTAGAGTCCAGGCTCTGAGGAACATAAAGGAAACCTCTAGGCTCTGGTGGTGCCTAATTGCAAAATACATTGCATGGGAAGAGGGAAGGAGGGGGCAACAGGGTGACCCATGGGGCAGTGGGGAGGGGACCAGCTGGAGGTCAGGGCTGTCCTCCAGTCGTCTTGCCTCGGGCCCCAGGCACACCAGCCTCTCTCGCCTCTCTTGCCTGAGTGTTTGATGGCAAGTATCTAGTGCATAGACTCATAGTATCTGAACTCAGGGAGCCCCAAATGCTTCTTTTGAGGTCTTATTTGAGGAGGAAATCAAATACCATTTCATCAGGGCAGTAGTAATTAAAACTTGTAGGACCTGTCTGTCCCAACTTCCCAAGTCATTCATGTTTAGCCATAGGCAGCCTCTGCCAGGAAGGTAGTCCAAAAAAGGCAACCTTTGAACCCTGAGAGCTAGTGGTTGGCCGCTGGCTCTCTTTGGCAGCATTTCCTAACTCCGCTTGGAACTCTTTGATAAATCACCTGCAGGAAAGGGGTTGAAGATCTAGGAGATTAGTTGGGGTCCCAAATCTCTTCCAGCCAGGTGCTCGCAAGAGTTTCCACCATGTAGACATCCTTGATAAACACACCCACCGCAGTTTAGGTTCATAAAAATTTCAAAATTTTTTAAAAGAAGGGAAAGGAGGGGTGAGAGAGGAGAAAAGAACAGAAAGAACTGGACTATTTAAAACTTTTTTTCAAAGCCTCTTTTTTTGTCCTGCTTAATGGTCTTTATCCACCAGCACTAGGACCAAGAAAGAAGAAAGCATACATTTATTGTTGAGTCATAAATAAGAGGTGACGCTTCTCTAAGATACACCCTATTATAATACTAAGAGTCTGGGTCACTTTATACATCAGGAACTCAGAAGTGACATTTTGTAAAGGTTTCAATATATTTAAAGCTTCTCAAAGTTGAGATTGTTGTATCCAGGAGGAAGAATCTCCTTGGCCCTTCTGGGTTCTTGTCGCTGGATGAAGAATCAGATTGTTGTGAGACAGATTAACTGGTGAAAATCAGACTTAACAGTACATGTATAGGGAATCCACAGATAAGGAAATTGCAAACACAGGCAACGTGATGCTTATATGAGCACAGGAGAAGGGCTGGGGCTGGGGCACAAAGGAGAGAGGGATCATTAGCAGGGGTGAGGGGGAAGAGGTCTGGGAACAGGGGTTGCTTATCCTGTAGAGAAGAATCTCAGGTGAAAAGGAGTGTTAATAGCTCTCTTCCTGGTATGCACCGGCAGTTAAGGGGGTTATAAAGAGCTTTTCCTGATTCTGCTGGGTTTGGATTGCCTTTAACTCAAAATAATGTTCATGCCACAGTGGCCCATCTGGGGTGGCCTGGTCTTGGCCCTTGTAGTGCTTCTGTTAATCAGGTATAACCATCATACTTATTTCCATGCAGGTGTGTTATTTTGATAAGCCTGGCAGAGTCAGAGTCAGAAATTAAAGAATCACATTGCTGCCACATACCCCGAGTTGGGTGGGCTGCTTCGTGAATTGTATTACCCACCAATGCATACCTTTCAGGAAGAGTTAAAATTCAGTTTATTTTTGTAAGTTATTTGTATTCAGCTTCCAAATACCCTGTCTTCTATAATTATATCAATTGGTTTTGGTAAGTAACCACTCCAAACCTAGTAACTTAAAACAACAAATTCTGAATGCATGTTTGAGTATTGGCTCAAGAGACTCTTCTGGTCTGAGCTGGCCTAGAGAGGCTAGTGGTCTAGGATGACATGTCCATGTTTCGAACCCCAGCTAGAACCTCTTTCCATGTGTAATGTCACCATCCAGGGAGCTAGCTGTGCCTTACCTGCATGGTGACAGAAATGTTCTCAGGAGTGCAAGCTCTGAGGTGCCTGTAGGCTTGGGATTCATGCATTATAGCTCCCACCAGTTTAACTGATCATAGCAAACCATCAGACAAGCCCCTTTTCCGGGAGCACAAAGCAATAGGGCTACCTTGATGGAGGAGTGCCAAGGAATTTGTGGCCATTCTTTAGAGTCTACCACAACAGCTGTTGCCAATAGATGGGGAATGTAGTCTCTGGAAAGACTACTGTCTCTGTGAAGCTCTAATATCTCCTGTCAGTGGGCTGGTCTCCTTTGCCAGGCAACATGCTTTGTGGGGCCTGCCCCAAAGCAAGCCACCTGGCCTTCTCTGGGGGGATGTGCTTCCCCTATAGCCCTCCATGAGAGGCTGGCCCAAGAAGGTAGGTTTGCCCTGATCCTTTCTCCCCAGTGTCTCCCATGAGCCATGGCTCCAAAGATTTAAAATATCCAGAGATAGAATCTGGTTGCCCCTGGATGCCCCTTAGTGATCCACCACCACTTGTCCTCTGACCTCTGGTAACTGAACGGACCTGAGTTCCCACCTTGGTGAGTCACACATGGAAGCTGCACCAGGTAAGCTGTTGCACAAAGGAAAACTATTTGCTCCAAATAAGGAGATCCCAGGGATTACGTTCCAGAGCCGTGACTCCCTGAGCAAGGGTGGATGGAGTCCTTGTGTTTAGGGTTAGGATGAATCCTCAGAAAGAGGAGCCTTGTCACTGTATGCAGAGGTGGGCACAAGGTCACGCATGCGCCTCGAGGAAAGACTAGTGATCCTCTTTGGGCAGAGATTTTAGTGTCATAATGAGGTCAGGGTATCGGTTGGCCATTCCGAGGTCCATGTGCACAGGCGTGAGTCCTTGAGTCGGGGGCTGAGCCACTGGCCCCGGGTGGTCCAAGCAGTTGTTATTGCCTAGGGTAGGGGGCGGCAGGCAGGGAGCAATTTTAGCATCCTTCATGGGATGCTTTACCTGTCGGGTTTTTGCCCGAGTTAAGAGATCAGCTGGAAAGAAGAGCTTCAGGGAAAACATGGGTTTGAAGGTCAGTGGGTACAAGCAGATGGGCAGTAAATGTCAGGTCTTGGGGTCTAATTGGTGACACTGGCACACTCCGCCCTTTATATCTGAACTAAGAGACACAGGTTGTGGTCTGGTGGTGTTGGCTGTTGTGGGGTGGTGCACACTTGAGGTGTGGGGCAGTAGGCATGCAGAGCACCGAGACCGCAGGCCAGGTCTCCATGGGCAGCACAGAAGGCAAGTCTCCATGAAGACACTCCCTCTCTCCCAGAGCCCAGCTGCGGTCTCCTCCCAGTAGGCAAGTTCCAGGAGACGAGACTTTGTTTGATGCACTGTACAGTCCTCTGCCTTGCTCTGTAAATATGTGTTAAATGGAGGAAATAAAAAGGTAGATGGGGTTAACATCCTTTCTTCGAGCGTGTTTTGAATTTCTCCCTCTAGAGGACAGTTTTCTGACCTTAGATTCAAGTGTGTGGCTTTGTTTGGGGGTTTGAGCGTCTACACCCAGACGATAGTCTGCTTACTTGGTTTGTTTTTACTTCAGTCTTGGGCAGCAGTGTCTGTGGACTTGCTGGGTTGATGCACTGACACAACCTTGGAAAACACTGGCTTGTGCACATAGATGGTCACAAATCACTGGCATTGTATAGAATCCCTGGTTGCTATTGAAGGGACCTTCTTAACTGAGGGAAGAATTTGACATATAGTTATTTTTGAAATGCTTACATCTTGCTTCAGTGAAAATACAGGGCCTGAAGACTTCCCTGTTGTTGTTCACGCCTCTTTCTGTGCAGAGGGTGTTATTTCATGTTGGTCTTCAAGAAGTAGGACAGCCTTGGCATCCTCATTGTATTTGCTTCAGAAAGGTGAGCTACAAGCCCACAGTTTTATTTCCATTGCCCATCTCCCAGAGCTTGACATCAGTGTTCACCACCTCATTAATGGTACATGTTTCAGGTGCTAACATGGCTTCAGAGGAGCTGGGGGAGCTCACTGGGTGTGGGAGGGTTTTGCTCCAGATTTTGCTCCAGTTCCTTCTTTCTAAGGCCAGATCACACAGATTTGTCTAATTCTTGCTGCCCATGAGTCAGCAGGGCTTAAAGCCAGAAGCAAGGGTCTGCTGTTTTCCAAACAAGATTTAATGGTGTTGAAGTCAAGCCGAAACTCTTGAGCACCCCTGAGATAAAATTCACACACCAAAAAAAAAAAAAAAAAAAAAAAAAAAAAATTCACACACCATACAATTCACCCATTTGAGGTGTACATCTCTGCAAGTTCTTGTATGTCCACAGACAGTAGTCAATTTGAACATATCTTTGTTGCCTTGAAAAGAAACGTGGGCACCTGGCTGGCTCACTTCGTAGAGTGTGCAACCCTTTTTCTTTTTCTTGAGAGAACGTGCACTTACATGTGCACTAGCACACACGGTGAGGGGAGGGGCAGAGCGAGAGAGCTTCCAGCAGACGCCTGGCTGAGCCTGAGGTGGGGCTTCATGACCCAGTATCATGGCCTGAGCCGAAATCAAGAGTCAGATGCTAGGGCCCTGGGTGGCTCTGTCCGCTGGCTCAGATCGTGATCTCAAGGTCCTGGGATCAATCCCCTTGTGGACTCCACAGTGGGCAGGGAGTCTGCTTGAAAATTCCCTCCCAGTGCACCTTCCCCTCAAGTCCCCTGTGTGTGTGTGTGCGTGCATGCGCACACTTGTGCACACCCTCTCTCTCTAAAATAAATAAATTAGGGGTATCTGTGTGGCTCAGTGGTGAAGCGTCTGCTTTCAGTTCAGGTCATGATCTCAGGGTCCTGGGATCGAGCCCCCTGTTGGGCTCCCTACTCAGCAGGGAGCCTGCTTCTCCCTCTCTGGCTCCCCCTGTTTGCGCTTTCTCTTTGTCAAATGAATAAAATAAAATCTATAAAAATTAAGAACAAATAAATAAAAGAGTTAGACACTTAAGCCACCCAGGCATCCTGAGCATGCAGCTTTTGATTTCAGAGCCATGAGATCAAGCCCTGTGTCAGGCTTCCCACTGGGCATGGAGCCTGCTTAAGGTTCTTTCTCCCTCTCCCTCTGCCCACCCCACCAAAACTTGCTCTCTCTCTCTCATTCCTCCTCTCAAAAAAAGAAAACCTCGCAGGCTTGCACCATCACTTACCTGCCCTGTCCCCTCTCCCTTTAGTGCAAGCAAGCAGGAATGTACTTCTGCCTCTGTAGGCCACATGGCTCTGGACATTTCGTCTGCATGGGGTTGTACGTGGTCTTTTGTGACTGGTTTCTTTCACTGAGCATCATGTTTTAGGGGTTGATCCCTGCTGTAGAATGCATCAAGACTCTCTCTTTTTTGTGCCCAAATAATACTCCAGTGTATGGATAGGCCACATTTTGTTTATTCAGCCATCAGCTAATGGGTGCTCCACCATTTGGCCATTACGAGTAATACTGTTGTAAACATTCACACACACATTTGTGTGGACATATGTCTGTTGCTCTTGAGTATATACTGAGGAGTGGAATTGCTGAGTCAAATGGCAACTGCTCAGTTATTTGAGGAACTGCCACACCGTTTTCCAGAGTGGCTTCACATCCCTCCAGCGGGGCCTGAGATCTCCATTTTGTCTGTGTTCTCACCTATACTTGTGTTATCTGGCTTTCTAATTCTCCTCAGCAAGCATGACGTGGCAGCTCGTTATGGTTTGAGGTGAAATTCTAAGTTACTTTTAATGGCTAAAGAAGGGCAGGTTTTTGGGGTGCCTGGTAGCTCAGTCATTAAGCATCTGCCTTCAGCTCAGGTCATGATCCCAGGTTCTGGGATCGAGCCCCACATCGGGCTCCCTGCTCAGGAGGAAGCCTGCTTCTCCCTCTCCTACTCCCCCTGCTTGTGTTCCCTCTCTAGCTGTGTTTCCGTTAAATAAATAAATGAAATCTTAAAAAGGAGGGGGCAGGTTTTGAACCCAAAATATAAGAATTGTGCCACTAAACATTCAGGTTGGTTCCTTGGGGAGATCGTGAGTAGTTATGAGGTTAACCCATCACAGAGCCCAGGTACGCCTGTGGGATGACCCTTCCTACATGCCAGGCTCATGGAGGCCGCTAAGAGAGCACAGCTGAGGGCCCGCCATGGCATACCTGAGGGGATGGAGCCGGCCCAGAGCAGAAGTTTCAGGTTTCCTTCAGCATCTCATTGTGAATTTATAGAATGAGGAACTTTTATTGACACTGTACTTTAAGTTACTTATCTCATTTGTAAGTAACAGCTACCAGTACCCTTGATTCCCCGTGTCCGCATAAATCACTTGCTGCCACCAACTTAGACTTACCAGGGCTTTGTAAGATAGGTGACATACACTTTGTGGTTCTTTATGTTGATAACTAATGAAGTTAGAATACTTTCTGTGTGGAGGGTGTTTATCTGGTGGTACGGGGAAGGGAGAGAGGCCTGCATGGCAAAGAATGGGGAGCCATCTGCCTCGGCTTCAGTTGTGTCTCATTTCAAGTGACATTCGACATTTACTGATGGGGCTTTTAGCTACCTGTAGTCCAGTCACTGGCCACTTTTTTTTTTTTTTTATCTAGTAAAGTCTTGATTTGTTTTTAGTTGATTAAATGAATTTTGTGGTTTTGAAAATAGAAATCTGGCCATAGCTGTAGAAAGTCTTTTTTTTTTCTGAACCGTAAAGGAAACCATCTGGAATCCATGAGACGGCTTGTCTTGTCCTGTGTGCCGAGTCACAGGATAGATGTGCTCTCCTTCCATGACACGCTAAGTGTGCAAGGCATGTAAACATCATTCCTGGTGCAGTGCAGGGAGAGGCCTTCTCCTAGACTTTAGAGCAAGATTTCTAGAACAGATACACCCACAGTCATTGATAATTTACCACCAGCTTTAGGAACTAATGGGAATTTTAGCTTTTCTATTATCTGGAAGCTGGTAATGTGGAAAAGGTGATATTTAGTGATTAAAAGGTGATAGTGATTCCTCACCCATGGAAGTGAACATCCTGTGCCTTTGCTGACAAGTGGGGAGTGAGTTCTAATGAATTAGAGTGATGAATTATGAGTTGATTATTCAACTTTTTGCTCACATTCCCCTTTTTATCATATTTAAAATTTGGGGAGTGGGTTTGCTTTTTTTCTTTTTTTTTAGAATTAGAAAAGCTTTGTTTAAATATGTGACAAGTGGGAGGACAAAGACTCAGTCATGAAGTTCATGCTAGTTGCTATTCTAGTAAAAACTTAATGTTTTCCTTCTGGCCAGGAAGAAATAGTCAAAATTCCAGAAAGTATCATAGCCAGATGTTTGTCATTGCTCCCACATGAACATCCTAAATATGGCAAATAAGCCGCCTTAGAACTTATTTTGGTCTGATCTCAGAAGAAAAGTTAGTAATTCACTCTCTGAATTTGGGGATAATATAGGCTTTTTACAAAAGCTCTTATGTATTTCTAGTATATACAGTTATTATATGACTCGGTCCTAGCTTTAGAGCCCTGTTATTTTGTCTGAGAAAGTTGGTCTGTTTCTTTGACCCTGATGCCCAGGAATGTGGCAGGGTGGTACCGGGCAGAGATGTGGACATTTTTATTCTCAACGACCGAGTCGTGGCATCAGAGCTCCCAGTGCCGGCTCCCCCAGCCAACCCCAACATGCACGCAGCACAAGGTCAGCGTACACAGTATCTTAGATGTGATCATGACTGGCAATGAAGCTATACCAGCAGATGGAGACACAAAGGGAACTGTCTTCCTCCTGACCTTTGTGCCAGTGAGAGTGCCATCAGTACAGTCACGTAATGGGGTTCTTGCATGGTGTCAGTGGAGGGTCATCGACACGTTTTCTTGACTTGGAATGCCACTCTTTGGGCATCTGAGTTCTGGCACCTGGTGGCTTTATCTCCTGTCCTCAGCAACCCCAGCAGGAGATGGAGATGATGGAGATGCAGGGATAGAATGACCTCCCAGGTGAGCTGTGACCCTGCTCTCATGACCATCCCCATACTATCTCTAGAAACCCTTGTGCCCTGTACATACTTAGCCCCATGATACTCCCATTTCTCACCTGAAAGAATTTGGTTCTGCCGCGGTTTGTCCAGTGAGGCCCGGGAGCTGAACTTATATCTGATTTACTGACTTGGCCTTTGAACCATAACTCTCCTTCAGTTCTTTTCGTCTCTTCCCTGAAATTTTAGATACCTGCATTCTTGCACTCGCTTCGGCAGCACATATACTAAAATTAGATACCTGCATTCTTGGCCTAGCTCCCCACAAGTAGGTGGCCCACTTGATAATGGATGCTTGGCTGCTGAGCTCTTCTTTGGGGCCCCCAGGTCCAGGATGCTCATCCCCCCTTTCTGTGGCTGGTTCTTTCTATCCCTAAAGAATCATTACGTGGGGCAATTTAAAACCAAATTTTAAATATGAACCCTTGGGGTGCCTGGGTGGCTCAGTTGTTAAGCGTCTGCTTTCAGCTCAGTTTGTGATCCTGGGATCTGGGATGGAGCCCCACATGAGGCTCCCTGCTCAGCGGGAAGCCTGCTTCTCCCTCTCCCACTCCCACTCCCCCTGCTTGTGTTCCCTCTCTTGCTGTGTCTCTGTCTGAAATAAATAAATAAATCTTAAAACAAAACAAAACCAGGAAAAAGTATTATATCTCAACCCTTAGCTGCTTGCTGACATGTGGAAGTGTCTTATTCCAAGTCTGGGAACAGCTTGGATCAGGTGTCACATCCCAGGTGTTGTTACCCCACAGGGGTTGCAAGTGAGGGCAGGTCCCAGAGGCTGGAAAGGCGCAATGTCATCCTTCGTGGACCTTTCCTTAGCTGCCCAGTGTGTGCGCACGCGCGCACACACACACACACGCCCTCCCACCCACCCTGGTTCTTACAGCCCTAGGTGGTTCCACTGCTTTCTGAATATACTGTAGTTCATTCTCATTCCATGGGTGGACACTGATGCTATATGTATGTTGTGGGCAGACATGTGGGTTCCTCTAGGGTGTGTTCCTAGCATGGACTCTGTGGTTGTGAGATGCACCCATCCCATCCCTGCCCAGATCATGCAGGATTGCTTTCCCAACTGGTTATACCATTTGACATTCTCTCCTTCCACACAGTGCTCTCCCCGGTGTGTTTTCCTCTATCTCTTTTTCCAGCCACCCCCTGCTACTCTGTGGCCTTTCTGCTGTCTCTTAAGCTCACTCTCGTGTGGGTGCTGCTGCCTGTGCCAGGCCTGTTGTGGAGCCTGACCGATGGCTGCCACCAGGTAGGCCATCACAATCCTCTCTTCTTCCTGCTCCTCCAGCCTCCGGGGACCTTCCACAGCTGGCTCCAAATTTGGTTCACAAGGAGCCTGTAAGACATGCTGTGTGGCTGAGCAGGTCCTCAGGTGATTTGGGCAGGACCAGGGCCTGTGGCTTTGAGAAGAGTTGGTACATTCTGGAATTTCTAGCCCCTCCCCCCCACTGCCGGTGCTCCCAACCCTTTGTTGATTCCATTTTTTTCCTGGCTCTGCCCTTCCATTTGTTCATTCATTCGTGCATCCATTCACTATTGAACAAAGAGGACATCAAGACAAACCTTCTTCTTCAGAGCCCCATCTGAGCTTCATTTCTGTGGAACATTTCTAGGTCACACCAGCCCCACAGTTTCAGGATGAAGAAAGCTAATTCTAGGTTATTGATCTCTCTCAGATATAGAAAGTAACCAAGATCCTCCAGAAAACTAATTGTAGAATTACAGTTATCTCTCTTTCTTCAAAGAGAGTACTCTGCTTTTCCAGTTTTGTTTTGTTTTTTTAAGTTTAGTTATTTCTTTTAGTAATCTCTGTACCCAACATGGGGCTTGAACTCATTACCCTGAGATCAAGAGCTGCACACTTCTGATGGAGCCAGCCAGGTGCCCCTGTGTTTTCACTTCTATAGAGTGTTTTGTACATGTTTCGTTATTCTCTCACAGTGATGCAGACGCGGGACAGCACTTGCACAGGCAGCACGTCCCCCTCTGCAGGGAAGCTGTGCTTGGGTGAAGCCCCTCCCGAAGGCTCGCAGAGAGCCCCTGGGTTCCACTCTGCTGCTCACTGCATGGAACCTGGAAGACCAACCAGGACATCACTTGGGGTTGCTGACACTTAAGCTTTTAGATAGAATTGACCTGCAAAGTAATTTTAATTTCCATTATACAAATAGTACATGCCTGTTGTAGAAAAATAGGAAGACTTAAATGACCCACAACCAAGGATAACTACCCAGAGGGAACAGCCATTCACATTTTTCTGAATACCCTTCCTTTATCTTTTATCTTCTGCATTTATTAAGTAAAATTGGAATGAGACTTAACATGCATTTTTATAGTCTATTTTAAACTTAATACATTATGCATATTTTTCTATGTATTAGTCTTTTAAAAGTTTTTAACGATTACATAGTTTTCTGTTTTCAGTGTCTCTGTAATAAGATTTTGTACACATTCTTGTTTGTTTCATTTAAATAAATATGTAAGAGTGGCAGTTCTGTGTCCGAGGATGTCGTGCGGTTTTTTAAGGTGTGTGACTTGTGCGGTGAGATGGCTCTCCACAGACGGGAGCACAGCTCCCCACCCCCACCGGTAGTGCGCGCTTCTGCTCATTCCTCCCCTTCCTCAGCAGGTCATATAATAACTTAATAAAATCTCCACTTCAATAGCCAAGGGCTTATGCATTTTATACAGTTTCATCAGATAACTATATCTTTTGTTGTTTCATGGGTTTAGGGAGTTTTTTTCTGGTATTTGATCTATATCATTTTTGTTCTGTTTTCATTGTGGTAAAAACACGCATGACAGGAACGTAGTCCCTTAGCCACCTTTACATGCTTGGTTCAGGGGCATTAAATACACGCACGCTCCTACATCCTCTCCGTAGCTCTTTTCACTTTGTCAAACTAAAACTGCCTCTATGAAGCATGGACTCCCCACCCCACCCCACCCTAGCCCCTGGCGTCCACCCTCTGCCTTCTGTCCCCATGGATCTGACAACTCTCCGGTCCCAGGTAAGTGGAATCCTATGCTGTTTGTCTTCTGGTGACACACTGAATCACGGAGCATGACGTCCTCAGGGTTCAGCCATGCTGAAGCAGGTGTCAGAATCTGCTTCCTCTTTAAGGCTGAGTTACATTCCATTGTTTGCGTGGATGACATCTTGCTCATCCATCCATCTATCAGTGAACACTTTAGGCCTTGAGGATAACACTGCTCTGAACCCCGGGGTGCAAATATCTCACGAAGACCTTGCTTCCACTTCCTTTGGGTGTGTACCCAGATGCAGACTTGCTGGGTCACATGGCGGTCCTGTGTGTCATTTTTGAGGTCACCCAGACTGTTTTCCGCATTGGGTGTACTATTTTGCATTCCTGCCAGCAGTGCCCAAGGGTTCCAGATTTCCCACATCCTCTCCAACACTTGTTTTCTGTTATTTTGATAGCATCCATGCTAATGGGTGTAAAGTGGTATCTCCTTGTGGTTCTTGTTTACGTATGCCTAATGGTCAGTGTTGTCTAACATCTCTTCATGTGTCTGTTAGCCATTTGTACATCTTCTTGGAAGAAATGTCTGTTCAAGTCCTCTGCCCATTTTTAAATTAGGTTGTTTGGAGTTTTGTTGTTGAGTTTTAAGAGTTCTCTGTACAGTCTGGATATTAACCCTTGTCAGATACATGATTCACAAAGATTTCTACATTGTATTTGAAGTTTTAAAAAAATAGGAAGTTAAGAGTTAGGGAAATTGCAAATACACTGTGTCTGAAGTAGGGAAAAATAGGATGGAAATAAGAGGGGATGCTGGAGACTTCACAGAAAGTGACAGTTACAGTGATGAAAAGAACAGAAAAATTATGGAAATGACACATCAAGATTTGCTGTGTAGGCACTGGGCTGTAACTGTGGGTTTGAGCTGTTCTTACTGACCCAGTGGCTCTCAGGGCAGCATTTGTTGAGCATGTGCTTACTGAGCAGCTGCCAGGCACTGTTTCAGAAGCTGGAAGTACAGAGGTGAACAGGATGGACTGTGAGCTCAGCCTTTGCATGCTAATTCTGCAGTGCAGGGAGCTTGGCAGTAAGCAAGGTAAGACACACAATGCTCGGAGCTCAGGAGAAAGAAAACAGGGAGGGGAGTGGGTGTGCACCTCTTTCAGGGAACAGTGTTCAGGGTGGTTGGAATAGCACGGAGGAACCTTGAGGTGCAGGCAGAAATGCAGCATGGGTATGATGACTGAATTAGAGCCCAGTCAGGGCCTGACCCAGGACGTGATGTGGAGAGAAAGAGCAGGAAAGTGCTAATGGTCAGTTTCATCCTGGAAGTATTTTGAAACTGGAGCCTATAGGATTTGCTGTGCAGAAGATGTGGGCTCAGAAATCAAAGAGCCAAGGTGATGGTCTGAGATGGGGGCTCAGCAGGAGAGCTGCTTCGGAAACTAGGTCAGGAGCTGTTCGGGGATGCAAGGAGTCTGAGGTAATCCTCAGTGTCTGAGTGGAGGGTCCTTGCCATGTCCTTGAGTGGCCTGAGTTCTCGTGCACTAGGGCAGGGGTGGCCATTCCCGTTAACCTTCCAGAAGGTGCTAACGTTGCCTTGATGCATTGCTGTGATTCTGTTCATACTGATTCATGTTGAAGTGTGAGTATCATAAGTGTCATGCCATTGGCCAAGGAGGCAGCTTTTTTAAACTATCCTCAGTCCTTGACTCCTGGGTGGCAGTAATTACGGGCTTTTATTTTTAGAGACTTTGACTAGTCTTTAAAGGGAGCATGAAAACATCTGTTGGTGCTTCCAAACTGCTGTTATTAGAATGCTCTGGAATGTCCTTGTGCACATGTCTTGTGCTTTTATGTGTATAATTTCATAGTTGATATAAACAGCTTCATTTTGCCACAGTGGCAGAGAGGATTTCAGCCCTTACTAAAGGGTTTTTTCTGATGATAGTGAAAAAGAAATATTTTCTTCATCAATCTGCAATCTTAAACACCTGCCTGGAACTAATAACCTTCTCTAAAGCTTCAGTTTAGCCTTCTGTAAAATGTTTATTGATGAGTCTAAAAAATCTCTCTTTTTTTCCCTAACATAAGTCTCATTTCCTGATTATGAAAAATACATTCTTAGTATTCCATATTTAAATATTCAGGATATTTCTTCATATCTTTATAATTATGTTTTTGGGATTTGTTTGGTCTTTACTAATATGTGACAGTATGCTTCTTTGCTTTTTTATTTTATTTTCATGTGTTGGTATTTGAAACTGGTATCAGACTTTTTAGCAGAAGAAAAACCAATTTTTTCCTATTAAAGTAATTTTTGTTAAGACAGCTCAGAATGACTTTAAAGCTCTAGACATTGCTGTCCTCCTGGAAAGTATGTTGGAACATACATGTCAAAAATACATAGTGAACTCTTTTAAATCAAGCTTATGTTAAATCAAAGACATTCAGCTCTATAACTGTCTGCTTCTGGCTTTAATTTACATCAGTCTAGGGGCCCCTGGGTGGTTCAGTGGGTTAAGCCTCTGCCTTCAGCTCAGGTCATGATCCCGGGGTCCTGGGATCGAGCTCCACATTGGGCTCTCTGCTCAGCGGGGAGCCTGCTTCCCCCTCTCTCTGCCTGCCTCTCTGCCTACTTGTTATCTCTGTCAAATAAATAAATAAAATCTTAAAAATAATTTTAAAAATAATTTATAAAAAAATTTACATCAGTCTTACATCTTCAAAACCATGTAAAATAAAAACATGACTGAAATGAATGCAAATTGTACTATGAAATTATAAATTATATACAAGTAGTAACATCATATACAATTGAATTTCTTAGTATGTTAACATAAAGAATAAAAACAAATGTCTTGCAAGACTGACAAACTCTTGCTGAGAACACAGGCTTTTCAGTGGGTAGATTTTCTTATTTAGTGGAATCAGATGTGGAGAGAACTAAGAGCACGAGAGGAGGACAGACTTGTTTTGGAAAATTGTTTCCATAAAGTTCTGGAAGAACAAAGTTTTTTATTGCTGTGAATTTTCTGCAGTTTAGAAATTAATACTAATATTTTAAATATTCAGGTCAATTTAATTTATAAAATGGTGTTTTATGTTGTTTTTTTTGTGGTTTTTTATTATTCATTTTCTGCCCTAGGAATTTTCTGTATGTATTTTTTTAATTATAAAATTAATACATGCTCACAGTAAAAAATTCAGTCAATGTAAAAGAGTACAGAGGAGAGGCATCTTGGTGGCACAGTTAAGCATCTGACTCTTGGTTTCTGCTAAGGTCATGATTTCAGGGTCATGAGGTTGAGCCCTGCATCAGGCTCTGTACTCAGCACAGAGCATGCTAGAGACTCTCTCTCCCGCTACCTACCCCTCCTGCTGTGTACATGCTCTTTCTCTCTGTCAAATAAATAAATCTTTAGAAGTACTGAGAAAAAAAATTAAATTTCATATTCTTTTATACCCAGAAATAACCTGTTTGACATTTTGATCACATTACTACCCCTTTCATTCTTCCACATCTTTTTCAGTGCTTATTTATGCACGCACACACGCCTTCTACAACACACCTTCTATCTGATCAGTTAAGCAATGCCATGGGTAATGTATTGATGTCTGTTTTTCTTTTTACCTCCTGTAATTTTGTGGGTTTTTTTTTTAATTTTTATTTAAATTCAGTTAACTGGGGCTCCTGGGTGGCTCAGTGGGTTAAGCCTCTGTCTTCGGCTCAGGTCATGATTTCAGGGTCCTGGGATAGAGCCCCGCATTGCATCAGGCTTTCTGCTCAGCAGGGAGCCTGCTTCCTCCTCTCTCTCTCTCTGCCTGCCTTTCTGCCTGCCTCTCTGCCTACTTGTGATCTCTGTCAAATAGATAAATAAAATTTAAAAAAAATAAATTCAGGGACACCTGGGTGGCTCAGTTGGTTAAGCCGCTGCCTTCGGCTCAGGTCATGATCCCAGGGTCCTGGGATCGAGCCCCGCATTGGGCTCTCTGCTCAGCAGGGAGCCTGCTTCCTCCTCTCTCTCTGCCTGCTCTATGCCTACTGGTGATCTCTGTCTGTCAAATAAATAAATAAAATCTTTAAAAAAAATAAAAAATAAAATAAATTCAGTTAACATATAATGTATTACTGGTTTCAGTAGAGGTCGGTGATTCATCAGTCTTATAGAACACTCAGTGCTCATTACATCATGTGTCCTCCTTAATGTCCATCACTCAGTTACCCGTCTCCCCCACCCCCTTCCCCTCCAGGCACCCTCAGTTTGTTTCCTATGCTCAAGGGTCGTTTATGGGGGCGCCTGGGTGGCTCAGTGGGTTAAAGCCTCTGCCTTCGGCTCAGGTCATGGTCCCAGGGTCCTGGGATCGAGCCCCTCATTGGGCTCGCTGCTCAGCAGGGAGCCTGCTTCCTCCTCTCTCTCTGCCTGCCTCTCTGCCTTCTTGTGATCTCTGTCTGTCAAACAAATAAATAAAATCTTTTAAAAAAAAGGAGTCACTTATGGTTTGTGAGTGGGGCTATTGGTGGGAGAAGGCTGGCAGAGGTGTGGGGAGCACAGGATGTAATTTTTGTTTTATGAATGTTGACACTATATTAATTTGCACAGAAATATTCATTGTTTATTTTTTTTAGATTTATTTATTTATTAGACAGAGGTCACAAGTAGGCAGAGAGGCAAGCAGAGAGAGGGGGAAGCAGGCTCTCTGCCAAGCAGAGAGCCTGACCCGGGGCTCGATCCCAGGACCCTGGGATCATGACCTGAGCTGAAGGCAGAGGCCTTAACCCACTGAGCCACCCAGGCGCCCCAGAGATATTCATTGTTATATCTTGACAGGCACAGTACTGTTTTCCTTTTATAAAATGTCTTGGGTTTGTTTCCTTGTTTTGTCTCAGTGCCTTTTTGGCCTAAATGTAATTGTGTATTCTCTAAGTTCAGATTTCCCTTGCTTTTTGTTTGCAGTGTGCCTGCTACAATTCTGTCATAATTTTATTTTTCAACCTTTCTGGACCATGTGCTTCAGGTGTGCATGTACCTGCGCACCTCAGTCAAGATCTAATTGCCAACATTTACCACATTCTAGGTGGTGTTCTAAAACATTTCACAGGGTCTGTTATTTAATTCAGCCTTACCTTTAACATGATTATTAGTTTTATAGTTAAGAAAACTGATGTAGAGAGGGTTTTAAAAACCTAGTACTAGAAGTTCTAGCCAGGACATTTGGGAAAAACAGAAAAGAAGAAATGAGTGAGGGGCGCCTGGGTGGCTCAGTGAATTAAAGCCTCTGTTTTCGGCTCAGGTCGTGATCCCAGGGTCCTGGGATTGAGCCCCGCATCGGACTCTCTGCTCAACGGGGAGCCTGCTTCCTCCTCTCTCTGCCTGCCTCTCTGCCTACTTGTGATCTCTGTCTGTCAAATAAATAATAAAATCTTAAAAAAAAAAAAAAAAGGAAGAAGAAGAAGAAGAAATGAATGAAATAAAAGGCATCCGGGTTGGAAAAGAAGTGAAAGTATCTCTGTTTGTGCATGACGTTATCGTATACTTGCAAAAGCTTAAGGAATCTACCTCAAAAACCCAAACAGAGAACTAGCAGAACTGATAAACAGATTCAGCAAGATACAGGACACAGAACAGTATACAGGACACAGAACAGTATACAAAGATCAGTTGTATTTCTATGTATTACCAATGAACAATTCCAAAAGAAAACACTTCCATTTACACATCAAAAAACAAAATGCTTGGGAGTAAATGTAATGAAAGAATCTCAAAGCTTGTACGCTCTCTTTTTACCAAATACGAATTTCTTAAAAGGGAAATCTGTAGTTATGAGCCATAAAAAGAGTTTTAAAAAAGATAGTCACCTGGAGATTTTTTTTTTTAAAAGATTTTTATTTATTTATTTGAGAGAGAGACAGAGAGAGCATGAGAAGCGAGAAGGTCAGAGGGAGAAGCAGACTCCCCATGGAGCTGTGAGCCTGATGCGGGACTCAATCCCGGGACTCCGGGACCGTGACCTGAGCTGAAGGCAGTTGCTTAACCAACTGTGCCACCTAGGTGCCCCGATATTTTTTTTTTAAGATCTTATTTATTTATCAGAGAGAGAGACAGACAGACAGAACAGCAGCAGGCAGAAGGAGAAGCAGGAGCTGAGCAAGGAGCCCAATGTGGGACTCAATCCCAGAACCCTGAGATCGTGACCTGAGCTGAAGGCAGACGCTTAACCAACGGAGCCACCCAGGCATCCCATCACCTGGAAATTTTGAGTTAAACTTTTCTTTAATTGAAGTATAGTTGGCACACAATGTTACATTGGTTTCAGGTGTTTGGGTTTTGTTTTCATTTTGTTTTAAGATTTTATTTAGGGGCACTTGGGTGGCTCAGTCAGTTGTCTGCCTTCAGCTCAGGTCATGGTCCCAGGGTCTTGCAGTCAAGGCCCACATCGGGCTCCCTGCTCATTGGGGAGCCTCCTTCTCCCTCTGCCTTTCTCCCTGCTTGTGCTTGTGCTGTCTGTCAAATAAATTAATAAAATCTTTTAAAAATAAATAAATTTATTTATTTATTTATTAGAGAGAGGGGGGAGGGGCAGAGGGAGAGAGAGAAGCAGACTCCATGCTGAGTGGGGAGCCTGATGTAGGGCTCAGTCCCAGAACTCTGAGATCATAACCTAAGCAGAAGGTAGACATTTAACTGACTGAGCCACCCAGGTGCTTCAGTTTTAGGTGTTTAATTAAGGTTTTTATTTTTAGGGGAAAGCAAATCCAAAGAGAATAACCCAGAGAGATTTTTTTTCTCCTTCCCAGTATAATTATAAAAATAATTGTAAATTCCCAAGTACAGTAAAGTTATATTTAAGATACAATCCACTGGTCTGTTTATAGGGCTTAATTGTCCTCCATTGTGCATTGCCCATCCATTTTCCTATGTTTTAAAGTTTAAAGTTGTAGAGTATTTTTGTTGAATCCAGCTACAAAAATATATGCTGGGGCCCTGGGTGGCTCAGTTGGTTAAGCAACTACCTTCATCTCAGGTCATAATCCTGGAGTCCTGGGATTGAGTCCCGCATCTGGCTCCCTGCTCAGCAGGGAGTCAGGTTCTCCCTTTGACCCTCTACCCTCTCATGCTCTCTCTCTCACTCTTAAGTAAGGAAATAAAATCTTTTTAAAAAATATATGCTGATTTTTCCATTGCAGTTTTTTCCTAAAGACTAAATAGTTATATATGTGAAGTCCTAAAAATAATTGAATCTCTGTTCTAGTCTTCATTTATATTTGGCCTGTCTAGTAGAAATACTGATATGAGATAGAATCAGATTTTATGTTTTCTCTGAAAAGATCCATTAATTAGGGAAAACACCCTATATGCTACTAAAAACAAATTCAGTAAAACTCTGTATTTATGAAAAACATGATCTTCATTTTTTTTTTAAGTAAAATGAGTCTATTTTGGAATTAGTACAGAAGCCTTACAAAACCACTCAAATGTTCTAGGAAGGTACAATGAAAGGAGCTGGTATGTCTCATGGCAACTCCTGCTTCATTCCCCCAGAGACAGTGCTTATGCACACATCTCATAACTTTCTAGGAAAAAACATGGTCTTTAAAGAGAAATTTTAAACACCAGAACTAAATGTCAGAAGACTGAGATTTCTATTTTGCTAATAAATACTTAAATATTAAAGGCAAAGATTTGACTTAGAGAACATGTATTACTCATTTCTATTTTAGGATGGTGTTTACCAAAATATAATAAATGCTTATTAGCAACTTTTCCTGGTGTTTCTAGCAAAAGGCAATAAAAATGAAACTTAACGCACAGCTGTGAAAGTCCAGTTTTGTTTGGCATTTCATCATTCCACTTCCTCCTACACTGTTTAGGACAGCCCAGATTCCAGTGATCATGAGAGACCATTCAACAGATTTCCAAGCAAATATTATAAGCTCCAGTTTTATTTAAAAAAAAAAAAACTGTGCACTGAAAACTGTACAGCTATTGCAAGAAATTAAAGAAGATCTAAGTAGGAAGACATCCCGTGTTCGTGGATCAGAGGACTTATAATTAAGATGGCAGTAGTCCTCAACTGATCTATAGATTTAATGTGACCCCCTCAAAATCCTAGCTGACTTTTTTGCAGAAATTAACAAGTTGATTTTAAAATGTATATGGGAATGCAGCAGACCTAGAAGAGCCTAAAATAATTTTGAAAAAATTCAAAAGTTCAAGTTACTATACTTCAAAAGTTACTATAATGTTACAGTGATCAGTTCATAGTGTTACTGACATAATTATAGACATAAATATCAGTGGAATAGAATTGAAAGTCCAGAAATAATATGTCCTTACATTTAAGGTCAGTTCAAGAAAATACCATAAAAAGAGTGCTAAGCAGGTTCTAGAGGGAATGAATAGTCTTCTATAAATGGATGAGAATGAAGCTAAACCCTACCTGACACTGCACACAGAAACTAACTCAGAGTGGATCTGTGATCTAAATGTTGAGCTAAAACTATGAAAGTATTAGAGGAAAACCTAGGAGTAAATTTTCACCAACTCAGGCCAGATGATGGTTTCTTAGGTAGGATACCAAAACCAGAAATAACAAAGTAAAAAAGTGGATAAATTGGACTTCATCAAAACATACAAAAAAAATTGTGCTAGAAATAGCACTATTAAGAAAGTAAAAGGAATGGAGAAAATATTTGCAAATTCTGTATCTGAGAAGGAATTTATAATTACTTAAAACTCAATAAAGATAAGAGACCCAAGTTAAAATATTGCCCAAAGTCACACAACCAGAAAACAGGTGCAGAGGAACTGTCACCCAAGTGATCCTTTTTCACTGATGGATGTTATCTTCTCTAGAGCTCTTTCATCTCTGCTTTGTGCTCTTGACTTAGAGAGGAAGTTGCTTTCATGATGAATTTCATGATGAAGTTTTGGTCACAGCTTTATCTGCTAAGAGTCAACGTTTTTCTGTTGAGTGTTCTTACTTGTTTCATATTTTGTTTCTTTTCTCTTTCTTGAATATCTTTGAATATTTGTACAGTTGGTTCTAATTTGACTACCCATTTGGGGGATGATAAGTGGTTCCTAGATGGCTATTTTCAGGAGGTCTTGTATGGATGGCGGGTTATAGCCTAGTTGAAATTTAAAATTTATCCAGTGATCTGAGGTTTGTGTGTTAGTTTTGCCTTTACTTCTCAGCCAGTGGGAGTAGCTGGCAGTGGGGTATTTCACAGTGTAGTCTTTTACACTGTATCCCACTCATGCATCTTACTTCTGATTTCTTATTTGGTTCCGCCTCCTGTGCTCCTGTAGGCCAGACAGGCCAAAGATTGGACTCTGCTACCACTGCCTCTTACCCCTCCTTTTTGCAAACAAGTAATTTAGGTTTTCCTCCCCAGGTTCTACCTTTCACTGTTGATCAGTGCTCTTTAAGGCTTCTGCTGAAATCTGCTTCTTGGCATCTTCCCATATATGCCAACACCCTCTGGCTCTGGCTCTGTGGCTAGTGACACTCTTCCCACCAAGTTTTTTGATTCAGGAGTTAGCAGTTTTCCTAGTTTTGCTGAAAATGGAGTTTATACTTTTGTTTCTTATTTTCTTTGTTGATTTTGAATGATTCTAGCAAGAGATGGAGGAAATGACAACTTACACTACCATCTTCAAAAGATAAGCCACCGACGGGCGCCTGGGTGGCTCAGTGGGTTAAAGCTGCTGCTTTCGGCTCAGGTCATGATCCCAGGGTCCTGGGATTGAGGCTCGTATCGGGCTCTCTGCTCAGCGGGGAGCCTGCTTCTTCCTCTCTATCTGCCTGCCTCTCTGCCTACTTGTGATCTCTGTCTGTCAGATAAATAAATAAAAAATCTTAAAAAAATATATATATAAGCCACAGAGTATTTTCTGGATTGTTGCAGCATGACCACACCCCTTGTACCCTTTCCCATCTCCATCCTGAAATCCCTCTCAGACACATTTCTGAATTCGAACTTTTCTCTCATTGCTTCTATCTCCAGAAGTTTATCTGTTTTTCACAGCACTGGTTCAAATTCACACTTTATTCATTTTGTTATTCATACCTCCTGTTGAGATTTTGTTTCTGCAGTTATCTTTTTATGTCCCCCTTTAACCCACTGAGCCACTCAGGTGCCCCAATTTTTATGTCCCCCTTTAATTCATTAGTTGCTTCTCTTTTCCCCCAAGTCTGCTCATTGCGTGAATGCTGTGACCTATTACATTGACCTTTTGGAGGACCTTAATTTTTCTTACTGCATTTTCTTTGGTACACTCCACTATCTCTCTTCACTGGGATCAGTTTCTCAGCTTTTGAGGTTGATATCTTTATTTCAGAGGTTTGGTTCTCAGGGTCTGCTCACTCTTGGTTGTCTATGTTTATTTGCAAGTGAGGTTCCAGACTGATCAGTATTGTTTTCACTGACCTTTGGAGTAGCCACAAGTTGATTTTCCCAGGTGGACTTCCTTTCTGAAAATGACAGTTGCCCGGCTGTGAGGCCATGGGAGGGACCAAGATCCTGGCTGGGTGAGTGAGTAAGACACGCTGACAGACAGGTTTCCTCTATGTGTATGAGTTTTTACAAGTACACACAAGTAAGGACAGGCAAGCCACCCAGAAACCTTCTGTTGATGAGGAAGAAAGAAAGGAATTACTCAAGAGGCTGACTGCCAACCTAAGATACCCTTCCTTTCCTTTGATTTTTTCCCTAATGCTAAGTTAAAGACAGGAATTAAAAAATAATTAATGGATTGATGGTCCAACTTCTAAAACTCATCAGAAGTAGCATGTTTCTTCTTTGGCTGCTGATATGTAACATACACTGTGTACAGATGTGGCAGGGAAGCAGTGAATTCATGAGGCTGGCCCTCATTCACTTGACGTGTATCCTTTTCAAGGTGCCCTGGCTCTGATGTGAGGAGACTTTAGCAGTCCTTCCCCATAATGGGAGAGTCTCACATTTATCCACTTCTGTGCTGGTGTCTCGGTCCCCTTGGTGCACTCCACTGCTTCCTCTGTTAAGAAGAGTGCTACTGAGAGGGTAGTTGGGTGATGGGCATTGGGGAGGGTATGTGCTATGGTGAGTGCTGTGAAATGTGTAAGCCTGACGATTCACAGACCTGTATCCCTGGGGCAAATAATACATTATATGTTAATAAAAATAATTAAAGAAGTGTGCTACTGATTCTGTGTTCTCAGGCTGAAACCACCTTCCCCCATCTGTAAGATCCACTTGAAGGCACAGTTGTTGTTGCTGTTTTTTTCCTGACAAAATCTGGGGATATAAGTAGGGAACTAGTGGGACAGGTACCTAAGTGAACCACAGTTTAATTATGACTCTTGCCCTGTTAGGCCTTACCTGGTCCTGCTGAGCTTCCGCTACCATGACAAGGCGGTGGGTTGCTAACGACAGCTTGAGCTTGGACAGATTACCAGAGGGCCACTGTAGATTGGACTTTTTTGCCCCCAATTTGAGATCTCTTCTTTCCAGGCAGAAGATGTTAAGGCTGTGCCAACCACAGGCATTTTCCAGGGTCTCCCTGCTGAATTATTCATGGTCTACACCAGTAATGTGAGCTGGGAAATGTGATAGCAGTGATTATTAACTAGTGACAGGGCTGAACTACTAAGAGGAAGAGGGAATCCTGAAGAATGCAGACTAGGAGTTGATGTGAACAGCTACGAGTGCAAGCTTGGAAAAGGTCTCTTCCCCCAAGGCCAAAATCCAGACTTACAGATTGTGGAGGCACTGGCTAAGGTGTCCCGGAATGGGTTGGAAGGAAGCACACTGCCCCCAGCAAGACTGGAGTGGAAGGGGATCCCAAGAAGGTGCAGCCGTGGAGTCTTCTGCACACAGCTAGCAAGGAAGCTACCTGCTGGGCATAGCAGCAAGAAAGCCCAAAGCCCTAGGGTCAGGGAGAGAACCTCCTTCTTGTATACCCCAGCACACTTTCCTGACAAGGCAGCTTGTAAAAGAGAGTTGTCTCTCCGGGCCTGCCCAGGATCACAAAGCAAGGCAATAAAGGGTAGATTTGGAGAGAAGCAATAAATGGATACATAGCTCACCCCTGTTAATAGGTTCAAATTTGGGAATTTTAAATTGTCCTGTGTCCTTGAGTAAGAAAAACTGTTGTAGAAAGAACTGGGTACCAGTGGATCCATCAATAAATAAGCTCTCATGTTATGCCTGTGTCCTATGGTAGAGATAATTTGTGCAAGATATTCTTTTCAGTCTGAGGAACACTGAATGCATAGGGATACATTTCTCCTTTCAGGATATAGAATCCCCTCTCTGATAAGCAGAAATGGCAGTTATATCTTTAGGCTCTCAAATTCAACACAAGTCCTTATTGCTTTCAGTGCAGTTTGGGTTGATCTCTGGTGCATAGCATTTTTGGGGATATGTGAGAGCCTGAGACTTGAAAGTGTGCCAGAGTGGGAATGAAATGCCTATCAAAAATGTTGGTGACCTTTCAAAGAATCTAGAATGAATGTAGCTACAGTTTCTTGTGAGCGCTCAAGATTATTTTCATTATACAACATAATATTATAAAAGGAAATTTTTAGACACAATTATTAGACACAGATTTTAAGTAACAAAATTATAGAGCTATGAATTGTGTAATAGGAGTAGGCATCTGGGTAGATGGAGGAATTATAATTTAGCAAATGAACTGTAAATGGGCATATGAAACAAACAAGTCGAAGGACTAAATCAAGCTTTTTCCAGAATTTTCCCACAGTGCTCAAGACAAAGAATAAAGAAGTACTTTGTTAGCTGAGATTTTGTAGCCCATTTCCATCCAGACAAAATCTTTAATGGTACTTTTGTCTATGTAGATTTTTAACAATATGCTTTATGTCTAAACTTGGAGAAGAACTTTAACACTGCGGCCAACTGGAAAATGGAAACTCTGAACAAAAATTTTTGGTTTTTAACCTATATTTTGTATATTATGTTTTTAATGATGTTTATTCTCCAGTCTAGTGTTTGAAACAGTGACTGCTTACCTCAGTGGGAAGTGGGTTGTGAAGGCAGTTTCCTTCTGTTTTATCTGTTGATGATGCCAGTGCTTCCACTATCTGTAAGTCCTTTCCAGTATGGAGTTCAGAAACTCTCTTTCCCTTTGCTACCTTGGAAATGTACAGTGGGTATGGGTCCTGCACTCCACCTGATGGTCCATTTCTGGATTTTAGGAGCAGATGATGCTTACCCCAAGCTTTATTAAGGTTTGCCTCTCCATGATTCATGTTTTAATGAATCATGGGCACAGAGCCATGAATTAATATTTGTGTATGGTGTGAGGTAGGGGTTGATGTTCGTTTTTTTCCCGTATAGTTACTCACTTCCCTCGGCTCCAGTTGTTTGAAAGACCATCCTTCCTGCACTGAATCACATGGGTTCCTTTATTGTAAGTCAGGTGACTGTGGGGCTCTGTTTCTTGGCTCTCATGTGCTCCACAGTTCTGTTTTTGCACTGATACCATACTGTCTTAATTACTATAGCTTTAGAATAAGTCCTGATATCTGACGGTCTAAGTCCTCCAACTTTGCTCTTCTTTAAGATTGTCTTTGCTTACCAGGCTTTGGTATTTATATTGCTTTTTAATCTGCTTGTCAGTTTCTGTGAACGCAGACTGCTGGGATTTTGACTGGAATGGCATTGAATGTGTGGATCCCGTGGGGAGCACTGATGTCTTATATGGAGGGATATGCTGTGTTTGTAGATGGGAGAATATCGAGCATATCCCACCAGATGGTTAGGTCTTCTTTAGCTTTTCTCAGCAATGTTTTTAAATTTTCAGTATAGCAGACTTCTGTGTCTTTCCACCATAGATGGCATGTCCTAGATTTCATTTTCTAGTTGTTTATTATCAATTTATTGAAATAGAATTGCTTTTTGTGCATTGACTTTACATTCTGTGACCTTGCTAATTTCATTTATTAAATCTGATAGTATAATTTAGATTCTTTTGTTTTCAGCTGCTAGCTGAATTTCTGTATTTTTTTATTTTTGAGGCTTCTGTTTTGGAGCAGTCTCAAACTTTGAAAAAAGGTACATGGTACAAAGATTTTTCCTTTCCTGAATTATTTGAGAGCAAGTTGCCCCAGCACTCTTATACTTCAAGTGTATTTCCTACAAACAAGGAGGTTCTTCATCATTGGGATTCAGAACATTACTGTGAATCCCTTGCTACCCTCAGGTCCCCAGGCCCCCAGGCCCCATTCAGGTTCCCCCACCAGTCCCACTAGTGTCCTTTTTAACAAATGACCCTGTGTACAGTCCCCTCTCTATTCTTCAGCTTGTGTGACTTTCACAACACGGACACTTTGAGGTTCACAGCAGGTAATTTGTAGGTGAGTGTCCGGTGGACTCTGCTGTTTCCCCATGATGCGATCCAGGCCGTGCGCCTTTGGCAGCATGTTACCTACTGAATGTTTGTGTCCACCAAAATCCTTATGTTGAAACCTGACCCCCACTGTGATGGTTTTGGAGGTAGGGTCTTTGGGAGGGAATTAGATCATGAAGGTGGAGCCCTCCTAAATGGGATTAGTACCCCTAAAAGAGAAAGCTCAGCGTTCTCAGCCCCTTCCATCATGTGAGGACACAGCTGAAAGCCATTATGGAAGCTGAAAGCAGGTCTCCACCAGACACCCAATCTGCCAGTGCCTTGATCTTGGCCTCCCAGCTTCCAGAGCCTGAGAAATCAGTGTATATTGTTTTAGCCACACAATACTGGGATAGCAGTCTGGATGAACTAAGATAGAGGGATGGCACAGATGGGATGCTGGGCCTCACTGCATTCTCTGACATGGTGTACAATTTCAGTTCATCCTGTTTCTGGCAGTGTTCACTCTGGGTTCATCCTGCTCTCTTTCTGCCCCCAATCTGGCATTGGCCCTTTCTCCAAGGAAGATCTGTGTTTGAGGTATGCTCCTGACCTTCTGAGTCTTGGTGATCCCAGGACCTGTCAGGGCACAGAGCCAGGGCCTGTGGCACTCTATGCCAGGCCATCCTCCCACATAGACATAGTCCCTGTTGCTGCTCTCCATCTCCATCCTACTGTGGGCTGCCGTCTTCTGCAGACATTACCTCCCTCTACTCTGACACACCACTGCACTAAGAGTGACCAATTGCCCCATCTGGGCTTCAGTATCCTGCACTTGGCCCCTGTGTGGAAACAGCTCACCTCCCTGACCCATATTGAGCCTTACTTTTTTATTTTTAAAAAAATCACATAGACTTTTTAAAAAATAGGTTGGTACATGCTCATGATACAAATTTCAAAAAGTATAGAAGGGTACGCAGTCACAAAGTTTAGTTCCCTGCAAACAACCACCACTCCTGGTTACTGCGCTCCTTCCAGAGCATTTTCCTGCATATATGTGTGTCTGCGTATTTACATCTATATGTGCGCTCCCCACATAGATGGTGGCATAGGCATGGCCCTGCACCTTGCTTTGTTCCCTCAGCACTGTATCTTGGGGGTCTTTCCTTCTCCGCATGACCCTGGTTGTGCCATAGTTTATTGACCTGTCCTGTTGGGGTAGATTTAGGGTAGTTTAATCATTTGCTATTAGAAGCATTATTGTAACAAATACTGTTTTATATGCATGGGTTTGCACTTCTGAAATTCTTCCCAGAGTGGGATTTTTTGGAGAATGGTGTGGACATTTAGATTTTAGAGGTAGCTGCAGCCAGGCTCACACAGCGTCGGGGGCAGCGGTTTGCCCACAGTCCCGTGTGGGAGTGCTTGGCCCGAGCTTGCTCACATAGCGTGTCAGACTCTGAGTTCTGGCGCCCTGATCAACCCCGCAGTGGAGCCTCCGCCTCATTCAAACCCATGCCTCTCTGCTCAGGAGTCGCATCGAGCCTCTCTACGTGTGCAAGTGTCCCTTAGGCCTCTGCTTTTGCCCATTGTTCTCATCACTTCATAATCTTTTTACTTACTGATGTTTTCAATCTGGTGTGTTTTACTTTTTTCTTAAGATTTTATTTGTTGTTTGAGAGAGAGAGCACAAGCAGGGAGGAGGGGCAGGTGGAGAAGCAGACTCCCTGCTGAGCAGGGAGCCCAGTGTGGGGCCCGATTCCAGGACCCCAGGATCCTGACCTGAGCCGAAGGCAGGTGCTTAACTGACTGTACCACTCAGGTGCCCATGCAGTCAGTTTGTTTTAAAGAAATTTGCACTTTGCTGTGACATGAGCTGTTGCCTCCCCATGTGTCTTTGACTTGACAGCAGTTTCTTTTCTTGTCTTTTTTCTTTTTTCTTTTAAGATTGGGTGTTTTTTTTTTTAAGATTTTATTCATTTATTTGACAGACATAGAACACAAGTAGGCAGAGAGGCGGGCGCAGAGAGAGAGAGAGAGAAGCAGGCTCTGCACTGAGCAGAGAGCCCGATGCGGGGCTCAATCCCAGGACCCTGGGATCACGACCTGAGCCAAAGGCAGAGGCTTTAACCCGCTGAGCCACCCAGGCGCCCCTAGATTGGGGGTTTTTTATTTGTTTGGGTTTTTTAAGATTTTATTTATTTCTTTGACACAGAGAAAGAGAGCACAAGTAGGCACAGTGGCACACAGAGGGAGAGGGAGAAGCAGGCTCCCCACTGAGTAGGGAGCCTGATACAGGACTCAATCCTAGGATCTTGGGATCATGACCTGAGCCAAAGGCAGACACACAACTGACTGAGCCACCCAGGTGCCCCAAGATTTTTTTTTCTTAAGATTATTTATATGAGACACATATAATGTGATGGGAGAGAGAGAGAGAAAATCCTCAGAGAGACTCCCTGCTGAGCAAGGCCTCTGATGTAGGGCTCTATCCCAGGACCCCGAGACCATGACCTAGGCAAACTCACGAGCTGGGTGGCCACATAACCAGCTGAGCCACCCAGCTCAGTCCCCTTAAGATAGGTATCCCTTAGGACTATATATTTTTTTAATTTTATTTATTTATTTGACAGAGAGGGAGAGAACGTACACAAGCAGGGGGAGAGGCAGAGGGAGGGGAGAAGCAGGCTCCCTGCAGAGCAAAGGAAGCATGATGTGGGGCTCGATCCCAGGACTCCGGGATCATAACCTGAGCCACCCAGGTGCCCAGGACTATATTTTTAAGTCACACTCTGTCCACTGTGGAGCTCCAACTCACTGTCCCCAGCCAACTGGGCACCTGTAACAGCTTCTTCTTGTGTACACACTTTACTTGCTGTCCCCCATTTCTCAAGCCCCTTGTTAGGGTGCTAAACTTATGGTGTGTCCTGAACACAGCTTTTCACCACAGAGAGGATGAAACAAAACTGTCTCATTGCAGGACTTTGATGAGTCGATGTTTTTGTCTTTAGATGTTTTATTCATCTTGAAATTATTACATGAGGTAAGGGTACAACCTTGTTTTTTTCCGGAGGGACACCAAGTGGCATTTGCTGAATAATGTGTGCTCCTCCCACTGACTGACCTGCTCCCCCAGCTGATTGACCTGAGACACCATGTTTATCAGGCCTCCAGTACTCTATATATTTGGGTATATTTCTTTATCTCCTAATCTGTTCTAGTTATTTCTCTATGTGGACAGGCACCAGAACCAAACATTTTAATTCCTGTGGTTTTCACCAAATTGAATATCTGGTAAGGCTAGTCCTCACCTAGTTTTCTTTTTCATTGGCATGCTTGCATTTAAAAGAAAATCCCAACTGTAGAATTAGTCTATCATGTTCCTCGGAGAACCCTTTTAACCCTTGTATTAGGACAGCGTGGAATCTGGCTGAATTCAAAGAGCACAAATACCCTATGAGGCTGTTTGTGGTCAAGAAAACCGTGGGCCCTGCACCTCTTCACGCCCCTTCTGCAGTCCCCTTTTTCTCTCATAAAACGTTCTCCATGAAGCTTTCTTTTGTTAAGTTTATTCCAAGACACTTCAACTCTTTTGTGGCTGTTACAAATGTGGTTCTTTCTTTCTGTCTTGAAAATAGTGGTTAATTGTGTATAGGTGAAAGCTGTTTGGATGTATATATAAAAATTTCTCCCCCCCCACCTAACTGAAGTCCATGTTTTTCATAATAGTTTTCTAATAGATGTTCCTGGGTTTTCAAAGTAAATTATCATACCTACAAATAATAATAGTTTTGCATCCCTTCTGTTTTGTTTTTTTTTTTTTTTTTTTTTTTTTTTGACAGACAGAGATCACAAGTAGGCAGAGAGGCAGGTGGTAGGGGTGGGACGAAGGCCACCCCAGAGGTTTAACCCACTGAGCTACCCAGGCGCCCTCTTCTGATTTTTTACCTTTCATTTCTTTCTCTATTTTGATGTTGGTGTCACATAGTAGTGATTGAGTGTGCTGTTGAGAGTGGCCTCCTTGTCTTGTTAAATGTTAAAGAATCACTTTTTCTTCCTATTTTATTAAGAATTTATATCAAGGGGGCCCCTGGGTGGCTCAATCATTAAGCGTCTGTCTTTGGCTCAGGTCATGATCCCAGGGTCCTGGTATGGAGCCATACCAAGCGCCCTACTCAACGGGGAATCTGCTTCCCCTTCTCCGTTTGTCTGCCACTCCCTTTGCTTGTGCTCTCTCTCTCTGTCAAATAAATAAATCTATTTCTTTAAAAAGAATTTGTATCAAGAGCATCTGGGTTGAGCATCTGCCTTTGGCTCACGTCATGATCCCAGGGTCCTGGGATTGAGCCAGTGTCGGGCCCCTTGCTCAGTGGGGAGTCTGCTTCTCCCTCTCCTGCTGTGCACGCTCTCTCTCTCTTTCTCTTTCTCAAATAAGTAAAAATAATTTTTTACTTTTTTAAAAAAGAATTTATATCAAGAGGAATAATTGAATTGTATCAGATGCCTTCTCAGATTCTGGGAATAATCCTAGGATTTTTTTTCTGACACATCTACTGATATGATATAGTGATAAATATGCTGATACTGTATTGAATTATCCTGTTTTTTAGTTAATTTTACTTGGTTATGGTACATTAATCTTTGAATTGTTGGTGGATTATGTTTGCTGGTATTTTACTCAGGATTTTTTTTTTAACTTGAGCGGGGTGGGGAGAGTGCAGAGGAAGAGAAAGAACCTTAGGCAGACTTCACGCCCAGCCTGCAGCCCAACATGGGGCTCCGTCTCAGGTCCCTGAGATTACCACCTGAGCCGAAACCTAGAGTCAGACGCTCAACCGACTGAGCCACCCAGGGATCCCTTACTCAGGATATTTTCACTGATACCTATGACTTGGACTTTTTCTCTCAGGGTTGTCTGTGTGCTTGTATGGAGTTTGGGGGCTGTTCCCCAAGAAGGACATCTAGAAGAGACCACTACCACCACCTACTGTGTATCAGACCAATTTAAATAACTTTGGAAATGCTGTCCCTATGTGATTTGTGGAAACACCTGATTCTCCTGGTTGTTGTAGGAGTTCAGTATCTATTTCAGGTGACACAGAGAATACAAAGTTCCTTTTCTTTGCCTAAACATAGGATATTTGACTGGGAAAAGCTTTTTTCCTTGGTAAAATTTACTCCAGTCCAGGAGTTAAGCCCACATAGATATGTATATGTGTGTATGGATACATGTGTGTATATGTGTGTATATTAAAACAGAAACATGGGTAATTAAATGTATTTTTATGCCCAGATTTAAAAACCCTGTTCTGGGTTTGGACACTGGTGCGTCGTGAATGTGCCCCTGTGTGTCTGCGTACCTGATACATGCTGGCCTCCCTCAGTCAGTTGGGCAGGCCTCCTGGAACAAGCCCAGGCTGCATAACTGTGGGTAGAGGGCTTGGGGAGGGCTGTTCACCCCACCACTGTGCCACAAAGGGTGGCCGTGCTGCTAAGAGAGGAGAGGGGAGAGCTGTAGCATGGCAGAGCAAATGTGGCTATTACCGGTCTGTCGGGGATGCACCTGTTGTGTGCTGGGCCTGGAGATTCAAGGATGGGTGACACATCTCTGACCATCTCGTAGTAGGAATGCCCCCAAACAGATGGGTGAACAACAATGCCATAAGTGCGGTGCTGGGGATAAGTGCCAAAGGGTGTGGTGCATAAGTGGAGCTGACTGAATTTGAGGGACCTTACCCCTGAGGTAACGAACTCCTCAGGTTCTCAGAGGGTCTGCCGGAGACCGACAGAGGGGGAGAGGGTGTCTCCCTGTGAGGAGCAGCGGGACATCCAGGTTGCCCCGGACCGGTGAAGCCAAGTCATGTGGGGCCGTGCACACTAACCTGTGAGGGCGTTCCCTCCTGTAGGGCTCCCCGCCTGGACGCCCCTCCAGTCCTGGAGGAGGGCAGACGGCTGTGGGAGAGCTTCCTGGGTGGACTGGTTAGTGTTCGAGGAGCTGTAGCCGACTTCATGATTTCCACGGAGTGATGACCAGCTCACCACCAAGGGATCTGACTATATGTCCGTCCAAGAGGCCCTGGTGTGGGCACATTTTCTGCGGGAGCACAGGGGGCATGCAGGCACTGGCATGCCTCTGTGGCACCCATTGCTCCAGAGTGAGCCCTGCCTTGATCCGTGTAAGAGGTGGCATTATGGTCCTTACGTCCAAAGAACTTGCGCTTCTGTGCTCTCTGAGGTGCATTGTCAGTGAAGGACCCCTTTGCAGCCCACCTTTCCATTCCCATGAGGTGTGTGTTGTGTTGTGATTCACTGCATGCTTCTTTGTCACAGTGCAGTGCAGATTTTTGCATTTTCACATAAGAATTCTCATTTTAGGGGCGTAAACACTTCTTGGGTGCATAATGAGAGAGTCTACTGGTTAAACTTGAAGGAACATGATGTCCTTTGGGATGATGCAGATTTGCCTTTCTTCCCACTTACATGTGTTATTTTCTTATTGCAAAAATGACAGATGCTTGGGGCATCTGGGTGGCTCAGTCCGGTAAGCGTCTGTCTTCAGCTCAGGTCATGATCCCAGGGTCCTGGGATCAAGACCAGTGTTGGGCTCCCGGCTCATGTTCTCTCTCTCTCTCTCTCTCTCTCTCTCGCTACCTGTTCTATCTCTGTCGCTACCTGTGTCTCTCTCGCTGTCAAATAAATAAATAAAATATTTTTTAAAATGACAGGTGATCTCAATGGGAAGGCTGTCAGCTTTTCCCCATTGAGAATGGTGGTTGCTGTGGGTTTTCCATAGATAGATTTTATGAAATTGGGGAATGTTCCCGCTATCCCTATACTTTGAATCGCTTTAATCAGGAATGGATGCTATATCTTGTCAAATGCTTTTTCTGCATCAGTTGAGAGGACCATGTAGTTCTCTCTCTCTCTCATGATTTGTTCTGTCACATTGATTGATTTGTGAATGTTGAACCACCCTTGCATCCCATGGATAAATCCCACCTGGTCATGGTGGATAATCTTTTTAATGTACTGTTGGATCCTATTAGCTAGGATCTTCTTGAGAATCTTTTTTTTTTAAGATTTTATTTATTTATTTGACAGATAGAGATCACAAGTAGTCAGAGAGGCAGGCAGAGAGAGAGGAAGCAGGCTCCCTGCTGAGCAGAGAGCCCGATGCAGGGCTCGATCCCAGGACCCTGGGATCCTGACCTGAGCCAAAGGCAGAGGCTTTAACCCACTGAGCCACCCAGGCACCCCCTTCTTGAGAATCTTGGCATCCATATTCATATTCATCAGGGATATTGGTCTGAAATTCTCCTTTTTGGTGGGATCTTTGCCTTGTTTGGGGATCAGGGTAATGCTGGCTTCATAGAAAGAGTCTGAAAGTTTTCCTTCTTTTTCTATTTTTTGAAACAGCTTCAGGAGAATAGGTATTATTTCTTCTTTGAAAGTTTGATAGAATTCCCCAGGGAATCCATTAAGTCCTGGGCTCTTTTGGGAGGTTTTTGATCCCTGCTTCAATCTCGTTACTAGATATCGGTCTATTCAGGTTGTCAATTTCTTCCTGATTCAATTTTGGAAATTTATAGATTTATAGGAATGCATCCATTTCTTCTAGGTTGCTTAACTTACTGGCATATATCTGTTGATAATAATTTCTGATGATTGTTTCTATTTCCTTGATGTTAGTCCTGATCTCTCCCTTTTCATTCAAAATTTATTAATTTAAGTCCTCTCTCTTTTCTATTGGATTAGTTTGGCCAATGGTTTATCAATCTTATTGATTCTTTCAAAAAACCAGCTTCAGTTTCATTGTTGTGTTCTACTGTATCTCTAGTTTCTGCCTCATTGATCTTTGCTCTAATCTTGATTATTTCCCTTCTTGTGTGTGGGGTTGGCATAATTTGTTGTTGATTCTCCAGTTCTTTAAAAAAAAATTTTTTAAGATTTTATTTATTTATTTGTCAGAGAGAGAGGGAGAGAGAGCGAGCACAGGCAGACAGAGTGGCAGGCAGAGGCAGAGGGAGAAGCAGGCTCCCCACCGAGCAAGGAGCCCGATGTGGGACTCGATCCCAGGATGCTGGGATCATGACCTGAGCCGAAGGCAGCTGCTTAACCAACTGAGCCACCCAGGCATCCCTCCAGTTCTTTAAGGTATAAAGAGAGCTGGTATATTCTGAATTTTTCAATATTTTTGAGGAAGGCTTGGATGGTTATGTATTTCCCCCTTAGGACCACCTTGCTGTATCCCATAGGTTTTGGACTGAAGTGTCTCCATTCTCATTGGTTTCCATGAATTGTTTAAGTTCTTCTTTGATTTCTTGGTTGATCTGAACATTCTTAAGCAAGGTGGTCTTTAGCTTCCAGGTGTTTGAATTCCTTCCAAACTTTTTCTTGTGGTTGAGTTCCAGTTTCAAAGCATTGTCATCCGAGAATATGCAGGGAATAATCTCAATCTTTTGGTATCAGTTGCATCCTGGTTTTTCATTCATTGTGGGGTCTGTTCTGGAGAAAGTTCCACATACACTTCAGAAGAATGAGTATTCTGTTGTTTCAGGATGGAATGTTCTGTGTATATCTATGAGGTCCATCTGGTCCAATATGTCATTCAATGCTCTTGTTTCTTTATTGATTTCCTGCTTGGATGATCTGTCTATTACTGAGAGTGGCATTTTAAGATCCCCTACTATTAATGTATTCATATTAATATGACTCTTTATCTTGATTAACAATTGTCTTATGTAGTTGGCTGCTCCCTTATTGGGGGCATAAATATTTACAATTGTTAGATCTTCTTGGTGGATAGACTCTTTAAGAATGATGTAGTGTCCTGGGTACCTGGGTGGCTCAGTGTGTTAAGCCTCTGCCTTTGGCTCAGGTCATGATCTCAGGGTCCTGGGATTGAGTCCCGCATCGGGCTCTCTGCTTGGCAGGGAGCCTGCTTCCTCCTCTCTCTCTCTCTGCCTGCCTCTCTGCCTACTTGTGATCTCTCTCTGTCAAATAAATAAATAAAATCTTAAAAAACAAACAAAAAAAAGAATGATGTAGTATCCTTCTTTATCTCTGACTACAGTCTTTAACATGACAAGATGCCCACTCTCGCCACTCTTGTTCAACATAGTACTAGAAGTCCTAGTAACAGCAGTCAGACCACAAAAAGAAATAAAAGGCATTCAAATTGACAGTGAAGAAGTCAAACTCTCTCTCTTCTCAGATGACGTGATACTTTATATGGAAGACCCAAAATATTCTACCCCCAAACTACTAGAACTCATACAGCAGCTCAGTAATGTGGCAGGTTACAAAATCAATGTACAAAAATCAGTTGCTTTCTTATACACTAACAGTGAAAATACAGAAAGGGAAATTACAAGAACTATAAGATACCTGGGAATAAACCTAATCAAAGAGGTAAAGGATCTGTACTCGAGAAACTACAGAACACTCATGAAAGAAATTGAAGAAGACACAAAAAGATGGAAGACCATTCCATGCCCATGGATCAGAAGAATAAACATTGTTAAAATGTCTATACTGCTTAGAGCAATCTATACTTTCAGTGCCATTCCAATCAAAATTTCACCAGCATTTTTCAAAGAACAGGAACAAACAATCCTAAAATTTGCATGGAACTAGAAGAGACCCTGAATTGCTAAGTAAATATTGAAAAAGAAAAACAAAACTGGGGGCATCATGTTGTCTGATTTTAAGCTTTACTGAAAAGCTGTGATCATCAAGACAGCATGGTACTAGCACAAAAACAGACACATAGACCAGTGGAACAGAGTAGAGAGCCCAGATATGGTCCCTCAGATTTATGGTCATATAATCTTCAATAAAGCAGGAAAAAATAATATAGTGGAAAAAAGACAGTCTCTTCAATAAATGGTGCTGGGAGAATTGGAAGCTATGTGTAGAAGAATGAAACTCAACCATTCTCTTACACTATACACAAAGATAAACTCGAAATGGATAAAAGACCTCAACATGAGGTAAGAACCATCAGAATCCTAGAGGAGAACATAGGCAGCAACCTCTTCAACATCAGCCACAGCAACTTCTTTCAAGGCATGTCTCCAAAGGCAAAGGAAATAAAAAGGAAAATGAACTTTTGGGACTTCATCAAGATCACAAGCTTCTGCACACAAAGGAAACAGTCAGTAAAACAAAGGCAACCCATGGAATGGGCAAAGATATTCACAAATGACAGTACAAAGGGCTGATATCCAAGATATATAAAGAACTCCTCAAACTCAAAACACACAAAACAGATAATCACAAGCAAAAATGGGCAGAAGACATTTTCTCCAAAGAAGATTTAAAAATGGCTGACAGGCACATGAAAAAATGTTCATCATCATTACCATCAGGGAGATTCAGATCAAAACCACATTGAGATACCACCTTATACCAGTTAGAATGGCCAAAATTGGCAAGATAGTAAAGAACAAGCGTTGGAGAGGATGTGGAGAAAGGGGAACCCTCTCACACTGTTGTGGGAATGCAAGTTGGTACAGCCACTTTGGAAAACAGTGTGGATATTCCTTAAGAAACTAAAAATAGAGCTTCCCTATGACCCTGCAATTGCACTATTGGATATTTACCCCAAAGATACAGATGTAGTGAAAAGAAGGGCCATCTGTACCCCTGTGTTCATAGCAGCAATGGCCACAGTCACCAAACTGACAAAGAACCAAGATGCCCTTCAATAGACGAATGTATAAAGATGTGGTCCATATATACGATGGAATATTATGCCTCCATCAGAAAGGATGAATACCCAACTTTTGCATCAACATGGATGGGACTGGAAGAGATTATGCTAAGTGAAATAAGTCAACCAGAGACAATTATCATATAGTTTTGCTAACTTGTGTAGCATAAGGAATAACATGGAGGACATGGGGAGATGGAGAGGAGAAGAGAGTTGGGGGAAAGTGGAGAGGGAGACGAACCATGAGAGATTGTGGACTCTGAAAAACAAACTGAGGGTTTTGGAGGGGAGGAGGGCGGGGGCTGCTGTTACTAGCTGTACTGTGAGTCTGGTGGTGGGTATTAAGGAGGGCGCGTATTGCATGGAGCACTGGGTTTGTTGCATAAACAATGAATTTTGGAACACTGAAAAGAAATAAAAAAGGAGGGGGGAATGACAGATGCCATTGATGAAAAATTTATACATTAGAGAATTTAGTCAGCAAGGTAGAAGTGAGAGCACTAGTCCCACGCACCACCTCCCCTCAGTACTAAATGGCAAATGCAGTGTGAGTGCAGTTGTGTGAGAGTATCTGCAGGAGAAAGTTCTAGAAGTAGAATTGCTGGAGCAAAGATATGTGTGTATACTTTAATTGTGGAGGTGTTTCCAAATTCTCCCAGAAGATAGGATGGATCGGGGTTCGCCTGGTGGTATGTGACATGGCTGTCTTCCCATAGCCGCACCACGTCGCTCTCCCAGGCCTCTGAGATAGGGAAAAAAGACACCTTGCTGTTTTAATTTATTTCCTTATTAGAGGGCTTGAGTACCTTCTTCTGTGCCTAAAAGCCATTTATATGTCTTTATCCAATTCATAAGAGCAATATGAAAGATAAATTATAATTTGTTTCAGTATGACTCTAAATTGTAACTTTGTGGGGCGCCTGGGAGGCTCAGTGGGTTAAAGCCTCTGCCTTCGGCTGGGGTCATGATCCCAGGGTCCTGGGATTGAGCCCCGCATCGGGCTCTCTGCTCAGCCAGGAGCCTGCTTCCCCTTCTCTCTCTGCCTGCCTCTCTGCCTACTTGTGATATCTGTCTCTCAAAATAAATAGAATCTTTTTTAAAAAATAAAAATAAATTGTAACTTTGTTCACTGTTTCTCTATTTAGAAGTTTTTCATCTTTATTTAATCAGATCTGTCTTTATGCTATACTGAGGAAAACTTTACTTACCTGAAGACTGGAGAAATACTCTTCTCTGTTTTTTTCTATTCTTCAGTCCACTGGAATTTTTTCTGTGAGCAGTGCAGACCAGAGATCTAATTCCATTTTTCTTCTAAATGGAGAGCTGGGGCGCCTAGGTGGCCCAGTGGGTTGGGCCTCTGCCTTCTGCTTGGGTTGTGACCTCAGGGTCCTGGGATTGAGTCCCGCACCAGGCTCTCTGCTCACCCAGAGCCTGCTTCCCCCTCTCTGCCTACTTTTGATCTCTCTCTGTGTGTCAAATAAATACATAAAATATTTTTTAAAATTTTTAAAAATAAATGGAGAGCTGATTGCCATCTTATGTTTTAACAGTCCATGTTCTTGCTAATATTATTATCAAATAATATTCACTTGGATCTTGTGCAAACATGGGAGTATGAGACCCACCTTTTTAGTAAATATCAAATTGTTTGTTCAGATGTTTTCTGAGGCTGAAAATGTCTCAAGTTACGAAGAAAAATAGCTACAGACACAACTGAGAACACAAGACTGAAGGAATTGTCTCGCTTTATACTGGTATCAGTTTCTGAGCACAAAGAGCCTTGGGCTCTTTTATTTGATTTGTGATGGTTTGTAAGCCTTTCAGAAGGTAGAGTGAAGCCAGGAGTTCAGTAGGATGGAGTTTAACATGGGGGAGGCCAGGTCACAGCATGGCGTTTCACACACCTGTGTCAAGGGAAGGCCCTCACCCTCCTGTGTTCCCCTCCCTGCCCCTCACAGCCTAAGCGCGACGGCCAGATGTTGCTGACTCAGGTATGGAGGCGCTTGAACCTGACGGAGTGTGATTACTTCGGGCTGGAGTTTCAGCACCCCCGATCCTACTGGGTATGTGTCCTTGCCTTATTCTTGCAGATGGGCTCTCGGGGAGTTAGGGGTGCTGACTGTGCACGTGACCACAGAGAGCTCTTGAGGATCTGCTGCAGTGATAGGTACCATCCTCTGTCACGTTGCTGTTACCAGCTGTACTGTGCAGACTCAGACTGCAATTGCCTTTTAGCTAAGCCAAGTTCCCATCCTCCTTAAATTTCTTCTCCCCACCAGTACATGTGCCCAGGAAATCCAGAACAACCACTTAGACATCTGCATGATAATCATTTTGAGCAAACTTCTATTAAATCCGTTGGTTATCCCTCATGTGACATGACAGATGAACCTTGAAAAGTGTGGAACTTTAATATTTACAGGTAGAACTATTTTAAAGAAACCATAATCGGGCCCCTAGGTGGCTCAGTCCATTAAGTGTCCAACTCTTGATTTCAGCTCAAGTCTTGATTTCATGGTTGTGAGTTCAAGCCCCGCATTGGGTTCCTTGCTGGGTGTGGAGTCTACTTAAAAAACAAAACAAAACAAAACAAGAAACCAAACTCAGCCTATGAGTCTCACCCATCATAAAGGTACAAAGTACACTCATCTGGGAGAAGTCTTTATGAATATATGGAGCAGAAATAGTTGGGATCCCATTAGTCCAGCCCCTCATTTGATGGATAACAAATGCCTATTCAGGAAGCATGTCAGCATTACAGAGCTCTGCTCACTCCTTCATGCAGTGGCACTCTTGTTCATTAGTTGTTTACAGGTGCACTTTGTACCAAAGATTTGTTTGGCCCTAACAGATACCCCCCCAAAATAATGGTTGGTACCCATGCTGTGTGTAGCTACAGTGTGCACGTGATGGAGTGCAGGGGTTCCAGCCTGTGTGGCGTCTCGTCCTCCTCCCACACTTTTCAAAGCAGGTGCTCCTGTGCCCCTCCTGGGTGTTCTGTCAGGATTTGACTAGTGTACGAGCAGAGCCTTAAATATGTCTCCTAGTTAGAAACAGTTCTGTATTTTGGAACATTGTTATTAAATAGAGAAATTGTTGAATGGATTTGATCTCTTTTCTTAAATCCTTTTTAGATTTGGCTGGAACCTATGAAGCCCATCATTAGGCAAGTACGAAGTAAGTCATTTTTAAAAACTCTTTAAGATTCTGTTCATTTAAGATGCTTTTTTTCTTGACTGTTCACATTGTATGTTCAGATATTCACTGTCAGCACCCTGGGGAGCAGTGGACTGATCGCCAACAGCATGTGAACTTGGAGGTCATTATGCTGCTTAGTCTCAGCCTGCGGCAGCTGGGGACAGTCAGTGGTTCTCAAATGCAGCGGTGACAGGACATGCTCTTGGATGGGTCACTTTAATTTTTGGCCAGTATGCAAAAATAAGTAGGCAGTTTCTCCCCCAAGTTATAAAAGGCATTAAGGTTCTTCTTTAATTAGCTTCTTAATTTTTTTAACAGTTTTTAAAAGTTTATTTTTTGTGGTTTTATTTTTTTAGTATAGTTGACACACAATTTAATTACATTTTTAATAAAATAGTTTATACTGTTTTGTAATTATAAACATTATTTTAGTTAGTCTCTGCTAAATTTTAAAATTTGGGATGCATAGTAATGCCTCTTAGTTACAGGGTGCTCTCCCAGGGTCCAGATTCACCTGCAGTCTGGTCCCATGTGAGAGAGAAGGATGAGTGCCAGTAGCTTCATTAGTCACTGGTGACCTGAGGCCATTTAGGTCATTGTGGCCCTGTAGCATGACACCTTCTCTTTTCTGCTTGGTGAAAATTACATAGCTGTGTTATTATAAAATTTCAGTAAAGCTAAGATGCTCAGATAAGCTAACACCTTCTGCTTTTTCTTTCCTGCAATCAGGTTGTTCTGGTTTAGTGTAATGAGTGATGACATTTTTCTTTCACTAAGTATATAAAGATTTCAGAAAATAGTGGGATTGACTTTACTTGTGAAGTTTAATATATTTCCTTACAGGGACGCCTGGGTGGCCACTTGGCTCACAGTGAAGGTCTGCCTTTGTCTCAGGTGGTGAACCTAGGACTCTGGGCTGGAGCCTAGCATCAGGCTTCTTGCTCAGCAGGGAGTCTGCTTCTCCCTTTCCTTCTGCCCGCCCCTCCCCCTGCTTATGCGCTCTCTAGCTCCCTTGTGCGCTCGCGCGCGCTCTCTCTCTCTCTGACAAATACATAAAATCTTAAAAATCTATATATATTTTTTAAATAAGTGTTTCTTTTCACAGGGCCGAAGAACGCGTTGCTTCGCCTAGCAGTGAAATTTTTCCCACCTGATCCGGGTCAGTTGCAGGAAGAATATACAAGGTGCAGTAGCCTCTTCTGAAACACAGCTGTCGCCGGCAGGGTCTAGAATTCACCTGTGTCTCCTGTGTCACCTGGCTCATCAAGGGTTCAGGATCTCTGTGTTCCCAGAATGAATGGAGCTACAACACACACATAGAAGCTGTGACCCACGTGTGGCATTAAAAGAAGTAGTTAACCCTTGCACAAACACAAATGCCAGCAGAGCTTAGAAAAGGGTTTATGGTGGGGCGCCTGGGTGGCTCAGTGGGTTAAGCCGCTGCCTTCGGCTCAGGTCATGGTCTCTGAGTCCTGGGATCGAGCCCCGCATCAGGCTCTCTGCTCGGGGGGGAGCCTGCTTCCTCCTCTCTCTCTGCCTGCCTCTCTGCCTGCTTGTGATCTCTCTCTGTCAAACAACTAAATAAAATCTTAAAAAAAAAAAAAGGGTTTATGGTAAAATTTGGGGATGAAGATGGGGGTTATAAACGTGTTGGTTTACTGTGAAAGTGATAGTCTCCAGCTGAGCACAGGTTTGTGCCTGTGTGTGGGTTCTGAGGAGTCTCACCCATCATAAAGGTACAAAGTACATTCAGCTGGGAGAAGTCTTTATGAATATATGGAGCAGAAATAGTTGAGGTGATTTCTTTTATGGCAGAAGTAAGAGAAAGAAAATGTTTACAGTTGTTTTATCTTGGTAACAGATTATGGAAGCTTTTTTCCTTGTGTTTTATGTACCAACTCAAAACCCAAGATCATATGTAAGATAAAAGAGAGCTATGATATCATTGTAGTAGTAACAGCCCTTCTGACTAAATATGGATTTCTATTTCTACTCTCTTATGAACCTCTCCTTAGAACATTTTTATAGAGCCTTGTAACATCACAAAATCACAGACTGTCAGCCTCAGGGAAAAGTTGGGATCCCATTGGTCCAGCCCCTCATTTGATGGATAACAAGACTGAACCCCAAGAACAGCAAAAAGTGTTTTTAAGAGTGAACACAGAGCTCACCTTCATAGTGTATTACGTACCTGACATTTACCAAACATCTTCTTTGAGGGAATGACTTTTAAATATATATATATACCTGGAAAGTAACAAGGAATAGGAAGTGTTACCTAATTCTGGGTCCTGGGGCCAAGGTATGTTTATTCAGAAGTTCCTTTTTTTCTATTTATAAGAAAAATTTACTGTTCATGATAAAAGAAACTTCACAGTAAAGCTATGTAGAAAGTGAATGTAGTCCTTGCCCTCTGCCCACGGCACTGTCCCCAGAAGTAGTACCATTTGAGGTGTGCCTTCCAGATGGGTTCATAGGATATATAAGTGGACCTGGGTCTTTAAAAACAATACTTTACAAAGCGGTATCACTGCACGCAGAGTACTTTAGGTTGGTTGTTTCTTGTTTTGTTTTCTACTCACATGTTGTAGTGTGCCATGGATGTCTTTCCACAGCAGTGCGAGTGGCTACAGTCTGTTATTAAACTCTTTTCCTATCCATGCAATTAGATGATTTCCAGTGTTTCTTTGCTGTATCGCTGCAAGTAAACAGCCTTGCCCACATATCTTTGTAAACTCTGGAAAATATATCTCCAGGAAAGTTTCATAAAGGTGAAACTGCTAAGTTCAAGAGTGGGCACATTTAAATTGTAAACTCACTCTCGAGTATAAATTCCAATAAGGAGACAGTTTGTCTTGCATTGTACTTCCACCTCCAGGATTAGTACCTGGACTGTAATACTTGCTCAGCAATTATTTGTTGATGGAATAAATGAATATATGAACATATTCAAATTGTTTTCTCTAGTTACATTCTTACCATTCAGGAGTGCCTATTTCTCTGATTCTAGCCAAGACCAAATATCTTCAATCTCTCTACAGCTGCATTTAAAGCCATATCTTAATTGGATATTTTTCCTCTTTCACAGCAGAATTGTTGAGCACAGTTTTGTGTGTGTAACTGAAGTAATGAGAACTTGTGAGCTTCCCCTTAAAGGTGTGGTGCGTTTCGAAGGCGAGCGTCTGAGAGCTCCTGTGTGTGCAGTCTGTTGCGCGTGACCCCGTCCACTGAGCCGCCGCCTGCGAAGGGCCTCCTGTCACTTTGCCGTTGCTCACGGTCTGCTCTGATGTCCCTGGTTGCTGCTGTCCTGGGGCTCTGTGCTCTCCTATGATGCAGATATGAGGGTACACGCCAGGGACTTCGGAGTTGACATCTGTGCTGTTTTGAACTCCTAGATACCTGTTTGCCTTGCAACTTAAGAGAGACCTCCTGGAGGAGCGTCTGCCCTGCACGGACACCACGGCCGCCCTCCTGGCATCCCACCTTCTGCAGGGTGAGTATCTCCCTGCCCTGGGCGAAGGCACCAGCCACGTCCAAGGCCTGAAATGCACAGTGCTCTTGACCACTGGCACCTGAAGCACCTTAAGGTTCGTGAGTGTGAGGAAGACCGGGCCTTTAATTTGCCCATTTTCTCTGATAAGCTGGAGATTAACATCTACGAAGTGGAGGTTCTTGAGGCAGTCCCCACCCAGAAAGAAAGGCTCAAGGCCAAGGTCTGCAGCCACACAGGGTCTTTGGAAATGTCTCTCCTTTGTGCCTTCTTGCATTTTCCCATCAGTGTTCAGTCTGGGAGCCAAATGGCAGCCCTAACCCTCAGCATCCCTGGAAAGAGACCTCTCTGGCATGAACGTCACAGCCCCTCTGGTGACGTGTTAGGTATCAAACCCTGAGAAGAAAGAACACATTTCTCAGTATGTCACACAGAGCAAGGGATGGCTCAGAAGAACAGGGAGAATTATGGCATAGGAAGAGGTTCTGAAAGCAGCCTGTGCCTTGCTGGAGCTTTATGGAGCCCTCAGCTGACAGAGGAGGAGGAGGGAAGCATGCCACTGCTAGGCTGGAGTTCCCCCGGTGCAGAATAACATGTCTGAAAGTTTGAGCCCAGGACTTCCTGTCCCATTTTGAGGCAGGCACTGTGCTGCTGGGCACTTGTGTCCTGGTCCCTGACCTGCTGGACACTGTGCGTGCACCTTGCTGTGAATTTGAGGCTGTCTCAAAACAAAACAAAAAAAGCAGCTTGTTTAAGGTAATTGGGCTTAACTATGATTCTTGAAACATGAGTAGCCTCAAGATCATGAAATTAGAAAGAGCCATTGTTGCTCAAGAATTTGAGAGGCTCTGAGGGAAAAAATGATTTAAAACACATTGTTCTGAAACAAATAAAATGAGAAAAATAAGATACATACTCCTGGTCACAACAGTCTTGAGACTGCAGGCGGATAAAGCGTGGCTTAAGACACAACAAAGTGCCCAGGATAGACTGGTGGCTCAGCATCGGCCTCCTTGGGGTCACTCACCAGCATCTTTATTCTTCAAAACTCAGGAAGAAACTTCTTTTTTTTTTTTTTTTTTTTTTTAAAGATTTTATTTATTTACTTGAGAGAGAGAGAGTGAGAGAGAGCATGAGCAAGGAGAAGGTCAGAGGGAGAAGCAGACTCCCCATGGAGCTGGGAGCCCGATGCGGGACTCGATCCCCGGACTCCAGGATCATGACCTGAGCTGAAAGCAGTCGTCCAACCAACTGAGCCACCCAGGCGCCCAGGAAGAAACTTCTTTACCTGCCTTCCTATTTGCCTTTAACAGCTTAAGATATGTGGAAAAGTAAAATACAAGATCCTGTTTATTTGATAAACAGGATATTTTCTTTTACTACAGATTTAGGATAATTTTTTTCTACTTTTAATTCATGCATTTGCATGTACAAATGCTTGTATTTTTCTTTATTTGAAAGTAAGAATCGTTGTCTCTTACTGTCTCATTTCAGCGGAAATAGGAGATTATGATGAAACCCTGGACCGAGAGCACCTCAAAGCCAATGAGTACCTGCCCAGTCAGGAGCATTCTCTTGAGAAGATTCTGGAATTCCACCGGAAGCACATGTGAGTCCATCAGAGCTGACTGCTGGCCCCCTGTCACCACACTGCATGACAAACTAGTGTGTTTACATAACAGAA
This sequence comes from Neogale vison, assembly GCF_020171115.1. NCBI lineage: Eukaryota > Metazoa > Chordata > Mammalia > Carnivora > Mustelidae > Neogale > Neogale vison. Next base: position 47,388,012 of record NC_058093.1, read on the forward strand.
GCCACCACTGAGGCAAGCCTAACCAGAGTCACTTCTACTGCCTGGGGGCCACTGCTAGGGGGAGGCTAGAATGGAGTCCACACCCTGACAAGAGTGACCAGAGGGCAGGGCATCAGGGACAACTGCATGTGAGCCTTCTTACGGAGTGTTGTGCGAGACGTGTGGTAAGCCTGTCGAGCGTCTGTGGGCCCTCCTACGAGGTTGGGTAGGGCTGGCAGATGCGGGCATCACAGAGCTGCCTTGTGAGTGACTTCATTTAGGTTTCTCGACGCTGGTGTGCTTTTTGAGAGTAAAGAGGTGCAGGTAGGAGCCATGAGGAGGGAGGGCTAGGGCCAAGGGCCGGGGGAAGGTCGTTGTCATCTTGAACCCGCCAAAGGGAAAGTGGACAGGAGAGGGGCCGATGGCTTGGTCTTACTCTTGAGAAGAGGCCTGTTGATGTGGGTTTATTTTGGTCAGATAAGCCTTGTGGGGAAAGCTCCACAGGGATCCCTCCCAGCTTTTCATCAAAGGTTTGGGTGCCAGCTGTCTGTCAGTCCCTACTGTCCACACCGGGGGAGGGGGTAGCTTGAACAGCGGACCAAGATCCTCACCCTGGAGGACTTTGTATTACCCCCACAAGACTGCATGCTTCTCGTGCATTTTGCCACTCACAGTTCTTAGGGAGTGAGTGCCTTTTGTGTGCCCGCCACTGGGGCAGCCTTGGGCTGCGCGGGTGTATGTGTGTTAGGGTATGTGAGCTACAGAACAGACAGAGAGCCTCCTTCACTGTGAGGAGAAGGGTGAGTGGCTGGGCTGCTGGGGCAGGCAGGCATCTTTGAGGAATTAGCCACATCGGGTTGCTGAGGGGCATTCAGGCAGAGGCAGCAGCTTGGAAGGGCAGGAGGAGGCTCGTGGACCCAGCCTGCCACCCACTATTCCACCTGAAGTTCTGCTTTAAGCAGTGGGGCGAGTAACAGTGCCTGCTACCGACAGGAAGCTATGTGTGACCCTCCTCTCATGGCAAGACTGAGTGTAGTCACCTGCCTGATCTTGGATGTCACAGTTTGGGGCATCTCTTAGTGTCAGAGTCCAGCACACTCGGGCAGAGAAGCAAGGGGCCATCTCCCAATGCCAGTCTGAGTCCTATGCCCATCCCAGAGGAGACAATGACCCATTCAGGATTTATTCCTAGAATGGGGGTGGGGCGCTGCACTGGCGCCAGCAGGGAGATGGGTCCAGGATGTAGGCAGAGTGTTGTCAGCATGTGAGCAGACCGGCTGTGCAGGTCACCTAGGAAGGGGAGGGGAGGGACAGACGGAGAAGTGAGCAGAACCTAGGACAGACCCTAAAACCTGGCCATGGAAGGGTGAGTGAGGAAGGGGCACCACCAGAGGTCCTGAGAACGGGCAGCGAGGGAGGCAGAGAGAGAGCCTCGGACACCAAGGGGCAGCGTGTCAGGAAAGGGCACCCTCAGGCAGGGGCTCAGCCCCAGGCCCAGCGAGTGTGGATGCAAGTGTGCCTGTGAGGTGAGGTTCAGAGTGAAGGCTAGGCTCACACTGGAAGTGAGGTGAGGGGATGGTGAAGGTCTGTGAGTAGTCACTCTTGAGAGCCATCTGGCCACGAGCAAAGGCACCCCGAGGAGGGCACTTGTGCACATGTGTGTGTGCCCCTGTGCTTGTGTGTCTTTGTGTTTGCACATGTGCTCATGTGCCCACAGTGTGTGTGTATATGTGCATGTGTATCGGCGTGTCAGGTGTGTGTCTTAAGGTGACTGCCTTAAAAACTTGTGAAAGGGGATCCTGGGGGCTCAGCTGGTGAAGCATCTGCCTTCAGCTCAGGTCATTATCCTAAGGTCCTGGGATCAAGCCCCACATCAGACTCCTTGCTGAGCTTCTCCCTCTGCCTGCTACCTTCCCTGCTTGTGTGCTCGCTCTCCCATTCTGATTGATAGATAAATGTATATATTTATATATATACTTGTGAAAGCCAGTTAAGAAATTGGCTGATGTGTTTCATAGAGGACTAAACCTGGGCTCTTTCCATGGGAGGAAGGAGCACGGAAGCTCTGCTGTCACTCTCTGGGCTCTCCTGATTCTTTTTATTCCCCCACTAAAGATTTTTTTTTTTTTTTTAATTTTTTCTTTCTTTCTTTTTTTTTTTAAACTTACCTACTTACTTACTTGTCAGAGAGCTTGAGAGAGAGAGGCACAAATAGGAAGAACAGCAGGCAGAGGGAGAAGCAGGCTCCCCACTGGGCAGGGAGCCCGATGCAGGGCTTGATCCCGGGACCCTGGGATCATGACCTGAGCTGAAGGCAGAGGCTTAACTGACTGAACCACCCAGGCACCCCAAGATTTTAATTTTTAAGTGATCTCTGCGAGCCCCCAGATCGAGTCACATGCTTGCATTGACGGAGCCAAGCAGGGGCCCTCTCATGGTTCTGATGTGTTGACTTAATCTTCCAGTCATCAGATACTTGTACTTCTTTTCCTTAAATCATTTTTTGTGGTGGGTTTTTAAATATAATGTGGTACCTTCATTTTAACCAAGATAAAAAGAAATTTTAAGATTTTATCTATTTATTTGTTAGAGAATGAGTACAAGGTGGGGGGAAGTGGCAGAGGAAGAAGCAGACTCCACTGAGCCAGGAGCGATGCGGGGCTCAATCCCAGGCCCCAGGGTCATGACCTGAGCCCAAGGCAGACCCTTGACTGCCTGAGTTACTCATGTATTCCCTGATCAAGATAAATTTCTTACCTAGTATATAACATCTTCCTTGGCCCACCGGAAACACACACCTCAGTAATCACTGAATAAGATATTGAAGGAATTTTTTTTTTTTTTTTTTTTTAATCACAGTTCTTTTGGATCTTTGAGAGTGAAGAAAAAGGTTTGGAAGCTGGTGTTTTAGTCCTTCGGGGCTGCTGTAACTGAGCGCCCCAGGCTGGGCGGCTTGTAGCCCACAGATCTTGATTTCTCACAGTTCTGGAGGCCAGAAGTCCAACATGGAGGCCCTGGTGGATTCGGTGGTGCTGAGGACCTGCTTCCTGTTTCATAAATGCCATCTCTCGCTCTGTCCTTACTGGGTGGATGGAGCCTCTGTTTTGAGGCCACTAATATTCAGGAGTCCTCTGCACGGGCCCCTCCCAAAGACCCCTCTCCAAATACTCTCATATTGGGGGTTTGGCTGCAGCCTAGGATTTGGAGGACACAGACATTGATTCACCCTGTAACATTCCACCCCCCCACAATTCATGTCCCCCTCACATGCACAATATATTCATTCCATCCTAATAGCCTGAACGTCCCCACTGCTCCTGCATCAACTCAAAAACCCTCGCAGGCCCACAGCCTCTCCTGAATCTCATCTTGATGAGGACTGGCTGGGACTCCAGCTAGGGTTCTGCCTGAAGCCAAGTCTCCTCCAGCTGTGGACCTGTGAAAACAGAATACTATACTGGGGACAGCATGGGATTGGCACTCCCCTCCAAAGGGAGAAACTGGAACAAAGGGAAGGGTAACAGGTCTCAGGCAAGCCCAACAGCTAGCAGGGCAAATGACGTTAGACCTTAAGGCTCAGAAATAATCCTCTTTGGCTCAGTGCTCTGCCCTCCAGGCAGCCCTGGCCTTGGAGACCCGGTGGAGGCTGTGGGGCCCTCAACCCCCGCCCTCTTTCCCACAAGTCTGTGATGGGAGGGGCAGCCCTGACCTGAATTGCCTTTGGGGTCCTTCTCCCACTGTCCTGACTTCTCTCCATACGGATCTCCTCAGCCATTTAGCTACACCCTTAGTGTTCTCATTTTCTGTAGTATGCATAGGCGAATATTTTCCTGGTCTTAAAGTTCTATTTCCTCTCTGTTCCCCACTTCCATCTCTCAGGCCCTTCTCTCTTATGCTTTCCTGGCAGCAGTCAGAGCAGCCCAGCCGCACCTTCCCGACTTGGCCTAGAGATCTCTTCAGCTAAACATCCAGTTCCATTGCTGGCCAGTTCTGCCCTCCACAGAACACTAGGATATAAATATAATTCAGCCAAATTTTGTGCCACTTGATAAAAAGGATCACCTTCTCTTCTTTCTTTTTTTTTTTTTTAAAGATTTTATTTATTTATTTGACAGAGAGAGATCACAAGTAGGTAGAGAGGAAGGCGGGGTGGGGGGAGGGAAGCAGGCTCCCTGCTGAGCAGAGAGCCCAATGCTGGACTCATCCCAGGACCCTGAGATCATGACCTGAGCCGAAGGCAGAAGCTTAACCCACTGAGCCACCCAGGCACCCTTCTCTTCTGTTTCTAATACTGTGTACTCCTCACTTCCTTCTGAGACCTTGCCAGAATAGCCTTTCCCATCCTCATATCTACCCAATTCTGTTCACAAAGGCTTAGAGCTTCTCTGAGAAGAAAGGCTTTCTCTGCTCTCTTTTCCTTCTGAGTCCTCACCAGACTTTCCCTTAGCCTCCCTGATTCTAGCTTCACCTCAGAACTCCCCCAGCCTCTGCGGCACCCCGCTCCAAAGCTGTGGCAGTGGTCACTAGAAGCATTAGGGATGAACAAATCTTGGAGCGCCTGGCTGGCTCAGTCAGTAAAGCATATAGCTCTTAATCTCAGGGTCGTAAATTCAAGCCCCACATAAGGGCATGGAACCTACTAAAAATTTAAAAAAAATAGAAAGTAATAAGCAGATCTTCCCCATTAGGACACCTTAGAAAACAGTTGTCACACACACAGTGTTTCTTAGTGATGATTTCTTAAATGTTAGCTGATAGGGTGTCCATAACAAACTCAATGGAAATTTTAGCCCAAGAATAGAAACCGTGGGAATAGCATAACCCAGACAGTTGTGTTGTTCCTTAAAGATCCAAAAACTCAGGGGCCTCTGGGTGGTGCATTCAGTTAAGCTTTGGACTCTTGGTACTGGCTCAGATCCTGATCTCGGTCTTGAGCTCAAACACTACCATTCCCCCATCCCCCTCAATGCTCACTCAGCAGGGAGTCTGCTTAAGATTCTCTCTTCTTGGGGCCCCTGGATGGCTCAGTGGGTTAAGCCTCTGCCTTTGGCTCAGGTCATGATCTCAGCACCCTGGGATCGAGCTCCACATCGGGCTTTCTGCTCAGTGGGGAGCCTGCTTCCTCCTCTCTCTCTGCCTGCCTCTCTACCTACTTGTGATCTCTCTCTCTCTGTCAAATAAACAAATAAATAAAAAGATTCTCCTTCTGCTTCTCCCTGCTGTGCTCTTTCTCTCTCTCAAAAAAAAAAAAAAAAAAAAAAACTTAAAAAAAAAATCCCAAAGCTTAGACATTTGGAAGTAAGAGGAAGGGTTGTTGATGGAGAGCCCCACATGTAGGGCATAGACCTTGAGTGGGGGTCCTCTGAGTAGGACCCTCTCCCCTTGGCCCAGCTGTGCTTTGTCTGAACAGCCCCCTTCTGGAGCCTGGTCCATGTGACACAGGTCATGGGCTCTTCCCTGGAAGCATGACTGGACTGGGAACTTGAGAAACATTTCTATTCAATGTCATAATTTTATCCTTATAAAAGTATATTCTAATGGTTAGAATTGTACATTATGAAAATGTTTTGGAAAAGTATTGAAATGGGTTGAATGAGATACTGATGTTACCTTTGGTGTTTCCTACATTTAGTAGTTGTCTCTGTGTATAATGTTTGCATGGGACTGTGTCAGTATTTAGGGCAAAGTATAATGCTGAGCATCTAGTGAATACAAAAAGCATGCTGCCCATCAGGAAATGGAGTACAGGCTAAAAGGAGACAGACAATTTCTTTGGTCTGTGTGTGTGGTATGCTGCATTTCCATGGGTCAGTAAACTTAAAGGGACCAGTCTGCTTAGAAACAAAGCCTCCAGCCTTGGTTTGTTTTATTGTATTTTGTCTTCCTAATCAATTCTGTTATATGTTTTGGCTTTTTGAGAAATGAAGTTGCTTCAGTGCTGTGACCGTGCCATCCTTTATTACTCTAGGGGCCAGACGCCTGCTGAGTCGGATTTCCAGGTGCTCGAAATTGCCCGGAAGTTGGAAATGTATGGCATCAGATTTCACACGGCTTCGGACAGGGAGGGAGCCAGAATTAACCTGGCTGTTTCCCACATGGGTGTCCTCGTGTTCCAGGTAGGGGTGGGGGGGCACTCTGACTTGATGGGGCTTGAACACGTGCTGGTAAAATTTATTTTGTTCTGATGTGTACGATCTTGGACGTGGAGGAGGAGCCTCGCATATCATCTGATCCCACCTCTCACCCCGTGGTGCAATGTTTCCTTGTCACTCTCTCCTCACTGTCAGAGAGTCCTCTGGCCCCTGGGGCACCCTGTCACATGCCACCTCTGATGTTGACCTGAAGGTCATCCCCATAGAATCTTCTATGGAAACACTGGCTCCTCTGTACAGAGCCATCTCCAGGCCTCAGGCGTGGACCTGCACAGGTCTGGATGTGCTGCACTGGGAGGTGTCTGCGGTCATCATTTCAGGACATAAAGCTAGAACAGAGCAGAAACTGTCAGAAGCTGTGGTGCATGATAACCATCAGTACAATCGTCGGGAACCTTTGTGTTGGCTGTGTATGCAGAGGCAGACGGTTCCATAAAGGGCCACTGAGCTCTGCCCGCAGTGAAGCACGTGTATGCTGGGGTTTGTGGTGGGGAAGCGTCTGCAAGCCACTGCTAGAGCACAGGCCCTCCATGGCCTGGAGATGCTGGAAGGGCTGCCCACGTCCTCTGCCCCAGGCCCCGTGGCCCACTTGCTGCTGCGATCTGCCTTCTAGGGAGCCCTCTGGTCCAGCCTTTGCAAAGCTGTGGGCCTCCAGTTGCACATGGACATCCTGCCGAGGCCTGCTCAGCCCTGACCGCCATGGGGGTACATCCTGGGCATCCAGGGCCTGTGTTAGCCGCGCATTCCTCTGTGGGCACTTTTTAACCTATGGTCATCTAGGACGGCTCAGCTGATCCAGGCCCCCATGGTCAAGCCACACTTGTTCTCTTTTACTTTTCCTTTCATTTTTAGCCTAGCCATCAAGTTTTCAATTTCCTATTAGGGAAAAAAAATCTTATTTTGTCAACAGAATGTTAATTGTATTCTGTCGTATACTGAGTGATTGGTGAAGACGGTACCAGGCTCACTTTGTGAGGTGATGGACCCAGGGCCTCCCACAGCTGCTGGCTCACATGTCAATTTCTGTATCATGCAGACATGAAAGTCACACGTCCATCCCAATCGAGTTCAGGTGATTTTTCCAGAAAAGGATAATTTGTAACTGGAAGAAGTTAAAAGCAGGGATCAGAGACTTCATATTAAACACATTAGTTGGTATTCATTATTATTCCCTCAAATCCCCACCAGAATGAAAATGAAGGAGTTGGGTTTTTTGTTTTTTGTTTTGTTTTAAATTTAAACTAGTAAGAACAAAGAATGGAAAAGGAAATCAAATGCCAGCAATGTTTTAGAAGTTGGGAAATGGGCAGATGAGTGGGAGCAGGGCAGAGTAGTGGGAAGGGAGTGGAAGATCAGAGTCCTGTGTCTGCAGGAGTTTAGGGGGCACCTTGGTGGGCCCTGGGCAGGCTGGGGCTGGTAACAGCCTGGTTGCATCTGTGGGAGGAGCAGGTACAGCCGCAGCCCCTCCCTGTACTGGGAGAGGGCAAGGGCCTCCCTCTCCGGAGTCTGGCTCAGAAGGCAGAGGACAATATGAGGTGAGCCTCCAAGTGGGTGTTTAAGAGAAAGCCTGTACTCCGTGTTGCCACAGGCCTCCCCATCTCTGCTCCCCTGGAATGTTGGACAGGCTGACATCTCAGAGACAGGAGACTGATGTCCAGAAAGTCCACATGGCCTTCTGGGAACCCTGCAGGTGTTGACACAGGGGCATCCCATGGTAACAGGCCTGGCTCCCTACCCCCGCCTCCCCCCAACAAAGAGCCTCCAGCCAGCATTTTAGAGCCTTCTGTTTTTAAAGACTTTCATTCGGGAATAACTTCCAAACTTACAGAAAAGCTGTAAGAATTAGAACAACACAGCGAACCCTCATGTGCCCTGACCCTGGATTTCACCCACAACAGCATTTTACACATTTGCTTTGTGGTTTGCGTTTCCCCCCCAGCATGCTTCCTCACCCCCACTCCGTGTACACGCACAGCCACTCGTGAACACGCATGCACACATAACTCTTCAGAAGCATTTGAGAATGGGCTGCAGACTCCTGAACCCTTGACCACTGAAGGCATGTGTTTGTAATCCTGAACACTGCCTGACCATTGTCACTGAGGCAGCCGATGTGCTGGTCGTTCTCTGGTCGGTCTTGTCAGCCAGCCAGTTGATGTCCTCACAGCGCTTATCCCTACAGGACAGGGCCCAGGCTAGGACCAGACATGGCATTTAGCTGTTGCATCTGCTTTGTCCTTGAAGCTAGAGCATTTCTTTTCTTCATCTTTCAGGACATTGACAGTGTTGAGCATAGTCCTTTTTATTTTTAATAGGACATTCTCCATTTTTGGTTTGTCATTTGTTTTTCTGGGATGAGGTTCAGGGGACATACTCCCACTACCCAAGTGGTCACGTTCTTGACAGAAAGTCTCAACTGAGACACTGTCCCGCCTCACTGGTGGTGCGAATCTTGATCTCTGCTTTCTAGTTCTTAATTACTAGTCTTGGTTACTAGTTATTAACTCTAGTTATTAGTTACTAGTTATTGTAGTTACTAGTTTTTCTCTTTAAACCAGTAAGCAGTCCATGGAGAGACACCCTTAAGACCATGCAGTTACTCTGTCCCTCACCAGATGGACCCTAGATTTCGCTGGTGACCAAATGGTCACAGACTTGCAGTTCTGGGGTCTCACTTTTAAACTCAGGCAGATAACCAAGGATCACCAGAAATTTAAGGAAATCCTCTCTCTTGAAGAACAGATACCAGATTAGTGTTGAGAAGAAACAGAGCTTGTGCCAGGAACAGGATGAGAACCCCTATAGAATCCTCAGTAAGCATGCCATCTTCTATCTGTCTCATGGGCAAGATGCAGAAAAGTCGCTTTACACTGTGTCGTGCTCATGAGGAGTAGGACTCAGATATGAAAGATTTTTGTCTTGTAATTTTATATTTTTATATTTTAGCCTTATTTGTAATAGTAAAATATTGATAACTGATCATCAGGAGGCTGGTTCATCCATATTATGGACTATCAGGCAACTGCACAAAGAACGTGGAGGCTTTCTGTGTCATGATACATGGGACATTGAGATGCACTGTTGTGTGGAGCAAAGATGAAAGTGTGTATGGTTTGCTACTGCTTGTGAGGAGGAGTGGGAGAATGACACACTCTCTACACCATACAAAGTAAATAGGTGGCATTAATAGCCGCTGGGAAGGGAAGGCGGCTTTGGGAGCCGGTGATAAGAGGCTTCTCCTTGCAGACTCGTCCTGCTGAGGTTTTGAACCTTGCTGATGTATTACTATCTTGTGTTTCCTGGGAAGCCTCACAGAAGAGAAAACTGCCCTGAAACACGAGCAGTCTGTAGTCACAGGGACACACGGAGAGCAGGAGTGCATGCAGATCTAGAAATGCAGTAGCAGAAAGGACTGTGCTGCAGAGTGTGAGGCTTTCTGGAACACGAAGTTGAGAAAATCTCCACAGAGCATAAAGAGGATTCATGATGCAGGAGGCAAGTGACAATTCAGAGAAGAGCACAAAAGGCCCAGCATTCCAGCACCCAGGAGACCTAGAGGCCACAGCCCAGAGCAGCAGAGAAAACTATTACAGAAGTCATGTGAGAAACGTGTCCAGAGCATAAGGCATCAGTATCCATATTGGAAGTGCCTACATGTTCCTGCTATGGCCGACGAGTGAAGATCACCCACAGGGCACACCAGCATGAAGTGTCAGAACGCAGGGGAGACTGGAGAGCTCCCAGAAGGAGAAGGAAGGAACCATGGGGGCAGCACTGGAGGCTACACGACAATAGGGCAGGCAGTGGTGTGGAACATGAAAGAAAATCATTTCCCACCCAGGATCCTCTGCCCCATCCAGTGTGACTTCTGTGCAGAGGAAATAAAAACATTTTCCAGATACACAGTTTTTCTAAGGTTTGACTGCTGAGCACTTTTTAAAGCACGTGACAGAGGAGAGAACAGACCGGGTATGGCGGCAGATGGGGTGCACGTCGGAGGCTGCCCAGGGAGCACCCATTAGCATGCATGCAGCATGGAGAGAATTGTTTCCTGGATCAGACCGCACTGAAGAGTTTTAAACTCTGCAAGGATGGGGCCCCTCGGTGGCACCGTCAGTTGAGCATCCGACTCTTGATTTCAGCTCAGGTCCTGATCTCAAGAGTTGTGAGCTCGGGCACCACATCAGGCTCTGCTCAGTGCAGAGCTTGTTTGGGCTTCTCTCTCTCCATCTCCCTCTGCCCCTCCCATTTGTGCTCTCTCTCACTCTAAAAAATAATCTTAAAAAAAAAAAATTCTGCAGGGAGAGTTTGAGCTGAATTAGAAAATTGAGTAAATGAGAAGAGGCACTTAGTATCTCAGGGAGAATTTAAAGTAAAGGAGCAAAATAGAGTTATGATTCACCATGGCTTGGCCTGTGAGAAGTACTCTCATGATCAGTAAATAAAAACCAAATTTAAAATTTGGCCACTGCAGAGTGGGTATGGAGGGCTTAGGCGGTCGGTCAGGTCTCTAGCAGGAGGTCCCCGAATGGCTGGGTCTTGTCTCAAGCCTTCCTAGACATTTATAATTGTGCCGTGGATTATTGGATAAAAATTAAAATGAAAGCAGTAGCTCTGAATGTTTATAGCCAGCTGCTCAGTTTTAAAAGTTGAAACTTTAGTTGTGATCGGGTTTTGTTTCTTCTTTGGACTTCTGATAGTGGTTAAAACTCTGGAATATCACTTCTTTTTTTTTTTACCAAAAGAGAAAGTGGAAAGGTGAGCAGGCAGGCAGCACCCATGTGTGAGACCTCTCTCACCTGGTCTGTGTCTGTCTTAGGGGGCACACCATCTCTGCCTTGCCTACAGCCCCTGCCCAGGCACATAAACCATGTCTGGGGTTAAAAATGGTGGGGGGTGATGAGGAGTAAGGGTGCAGGAGGGAAGCTTCTGTTTTCTTTTGTTGATGTTCTGTATTTGGGTTATTTTTATTTTGTTTGCTTGCATTTTTTGAGAACATAGTTGAAAATTTGAGCAGAAATTAGAGTAATTAGTGTTTGGGCAGTATTTAAAAATATGGGATGCTTCTGTTCTCATGGAGACCCGAACATTCCTATCGGGACTTTCAGGACACCTCTTTTTTTTTTTTTTTTTTTTTTTAAGATTTTATTTATTTATTTGACAGAGAGAGATCACAAGTAGGCAGAGAGGTAGGCAGAGAGAGGGGGTAGCAGGCTCCCCACCGAGCAGCAAGCCTGATGCAGGACTCCATCCCAGGACCCTGAGACCATGACCCAAGCCGAAGGCAGAGGCTTAACCCACTAAGCCACCCAGGTGCCCCTTCAGGACACCTCTTAACTTGGGAATTGTTTTCATGGAGATGTAAATTACTGACGATAAAGTTTACCATTTTCCAATATACATTCATGTCTTCTTAGTGTGTTTACAGAATCGTGCAGCCATCACCATGTGTAATCCAGAGTGATTTTAATCACCCACTCTGTGCACCTCACGGCCACTGAGCTGTGCCCTGCCTCAGGCTCTTCTCCCGGGCTCTGCGCCTAAACCAGGTCCTCACACCTGGCTTCTTCCCTTGTTTTCAGAACAGGTCCATGTGGTGGCATCCCCCTTTAAGGGGCATCCCTTAAGGTGGCATCCCACCTTTAAGGTTGAAGGTTTTTGGAGTTTCTGAAGGAAGACTCCATTCCCTACCTTGCTGTCCCCATCTCAAGTTTGCAGAGAAGAGTAAATGATCATGATGATCAAGAGTAGAGGGGTGAATACCAGGAAGGTATCTCAGAACATTTTTTATTCTGAAACAATGCAAAGCTTACAGAAAAGTTACAGGAACAGTACAAAGAACTTATTCACCTGAGATGTCCTTCCAGATTTCACCAGTTGCCTAATCTTACTTGTTGCAAGAGATCCAATCTAAGGTCAAGCACTCTGCCCTGTCTGGAACATTCTTCCTTCTTTCCCTGATTCTGATTATTACAGGCCAGTCATTTCCGTGGAATTACTACAATATGGGCTTGTTGGATACTTGCTGATGATCAGACCCTAGTCTATCTTCTCGGCTAAATCACAGAAGTGACCGTGTTCCTGGTATGGCTGCAAGGTCATCCATGGTGCATCTGTCCCATTGCTGGAGGTGTCAACATTGAACACTTGGTCAGATGGCATTTGACAAGCTGGTCTACTGTAAAGTTACTTTTTGTCCTTCGTAACTAATAAGCCTTTTGTGGAGAGAGAGTTTGAAGCCATGTAGATGTCTCTGACCTCACCCACTCACCTGGTTGGATTACTCTGATGGCTGCCAAGTGGTGACTCATTTACTGCCATTTTTTGCACTCCTGGAAGGGTTTTTGTCTGCGTTTACTTACTTCGTATCACTGTGGACTCATGGATTTGTTTTATACTCGTATCACAATTTGAATTATAACAGTTCGGGTTATACTCTGACACTTGATAATCTGCTGCTGTCACTATCCATTTTGATCTGTGACTTGTCCCACACTGATCCTTGGACATCCTCCAAGCAGGCACTTGTGTCCGGTGGGCCTGTCCCATCCCATTGAGCATTCGTGTACTTTCTTAGACAACAGATATTCCAGGGTCAATTGGAGCTTTGCCCACTACACCCTGAAGACCACAGAACCCTGGCCTTTCCAGTGGAGTGTCATATCTAGAACCCAAGACCCATAGCACTCGGTGTGCCCGTTGCTGCTCTGAGTGTCCCTCTCCACCAGCTCCCTCTCCAGGGCAGCAGCCCCCACAGCCCTGCCCAGCATCCTCCCTCCTGCAGCAAGAATCCTGGCTCTCCTCCCATCCCGGCCCTTCCACCACCATCACTCCTCATGACCACCCTCTGTGCAGGGGTGGGCTTCGAGGAGTGTTCAGTATTGGCATTGATAAAAAGTAATTTGTAAGAAAGCCTTATCAAAGAAATCAAGTAACTCTTCTAAAACAAGTAAATTCTTATATTTAGTATTGACGTTTTAATTCGGAGTCATTCCAGATACAAAATGTCAAGCACATTGCTGTGCTATCTGGCAAGGTTGTAATTTAAACATTCTCTATTTCATGAAAAGTTGTGTATGTGTGTCTGTGTGGATTACAAATGTGTCTGAGTGTCCATCTCTTGAATTTTAGGGCACCACCAAAATTAACACTTTCAACTGGTCCAGGGTCCGAAAACTCAGCTTTAAGAGGAAAAGGTTTCTTATCAAACTGCACCCAGAGGTCCGTGTAAGTATGATTTTAAGTACTTTCTGAATTACAAGAGAATTTATTCTCTTGGAACGTTGACTTGTTAATTATTTTATGAGTCATTTCCGCATCATGCACACAAGAATTTAGGGAGGGAATTTAGAATTGGGGTGTGGAAGGGCTTTGGGTAATCTGCTCTGGTGGTCTTCTAATGAGTGTGGGTCAGTGTCCCTAAGGGGCTGCTCACACCACTCATCACAGGGCTGGTTTTCAGATTCAGCAGGTCTAGGGTAAGAGAGAGAAGCTGCCAGGGGCTGCTGAGAACAGTCGGTTGGCTGCAGCATCTTTGTTCTCTAGGTCAGGAGGATGAGACATGAGGTATTTAACTGTGATCTGCAGTCTTACAGCAGATTAGCCTTAGCGCTTCTGTCCAGAGTAAGGGACATTCCCAGTATCGTCATGGATCCAGAAATTGACCTTTTGCTAGCTCTAATGGAGAAGCCTTGATTTTCAGAAAATAAATACTCCTTCCTTTTCGAGACTATCAGTCATAAAATAGTAATTACACGTGAAATTACTGAAACGGATAAAGTACTTGTCTATACAGTCTGATAGGAAAAATCCGATACTTGCAATTCGACAGTGTCCGTGGTGGTATAGTCCCCATACACAGAGGAGGGTAGGGACCGAGAGTGGACTGGCGGTGCCACTGCAAGAGGCTGACAAGGCTATCTCTGCACAGATATGCTGGGAGGGCTGGGCCGAGGGGCCATCCCTCAGCTTCTGAAGGGCACTCAGTCCGCCAGGCTTTGGTCAAACGGCAGGTGCACGTGTCACACACATATTTCCTTCCTGGAGAAGCATGAAAGAGCGGCTGGTTTCTTATTCAAGTATCTGTTGTAGGAATGAAAAGGAAGTCTAAGGAATACTAAAAACATGCACAAAATGCAAGTAAAGGGCTGCTTTTTTCTGTGAGTGCAAGAACTGTTTCCAGGGCAGTTCTTTTCTTTTCTTTTCTTTTTTTTTTTCAAGATTTTATTTATTTATTTAACAGAGATCATAAGTAGGCAGAGAGGCAGGAAGAGGGGTGGGTGGGGAAGCAGGCTCCTGGCTGAGCAGAGAGCACAATGCGGGGCTCAATCCCAGGACCCTGAGATCATGACCTGGGCCGGAGACAGAGGCTTAACCCACTGGGTGCCACCCAGGCACCCCTGCAGGGAACAAGGGGGGTCGCTGCTCCCACTCACTGAGGCTCAGAGCCAGGACGACACCTATCCTGGGCAGAGTGGCACCTTGGATCTCCCAGCACTTAGGTTTCAGAGACTGAATCTAGGAGTCCAGGTAGGATGGTCTTACTGGAAGGTTATTCAGTAATATGCCTCAAGGCTCAAAAATGTGCGTTGTTGGGGACACCTGGGTGGCTCAGTTGGTTAAGCAGCTGCCTTCGGCTCAGGTCATGATCCCAGCGTCCTGGGATCGAGTCCCACATCGGGCTCCTTGCTCAGCGGGGAGCCTGCTTCTCCCTCTGCCTCTGCCTGCCATTCTGTCTGCCTGTGCTCGCTCGCTCTTCCTTTCTCTCTCTGATAAATAAATAAAATCTTTAAAAAAAAAAATGTGCGTTGTTGGGGCACCTAGCTGGCCCTGTTGGGGTGTGCGACTCTTAATCCTAGGGTCACGAGTTCCAGCCCCGTGTTGGGTGTAGAGATTACTTAAAATAAATAAATATTTTTTTTAATGTGCATTATTTTAAGCTCAGTATAACGTTTCTAAGAATTTATCCTAAGAAATAATTATGAGAGATAACACAGGAGTTACTTCAAGATGATGTGTGGGATGCCTGGGTGGCTCAGCTGTTAAGTGTCTGCCTTTACCTCCGGTCACGATCCCAGGGTTCTGGGATTGAGTGCCGCATCAGGCTCTTTGCTCCGTGGGAAGCCTACTTCTCCCTCTCTGGCTCCCCCTGCTTGTGTTCCTTCTCTCTCTCTCTCTCTTTCTCTCTCTCCCTGTCAAATAAATAAAATCTTCAAGAAAAAAAAAAGATGTGTGTGAGCCTTTGAAACCATGTGTCCTGGACACCTGGAACACCCCGGAGCCACACACGGAAGAGCAACTGAGCAATGGCCCACGGATAGTTGCCTGACAGAGGGGGTGCCCTGGTTTGCTGTGGGGGATGCATCATGAGAGGCATGTGGAAGTGTTAGCAGTTGTGTCATTGTAGGTGACTGTTCTGAACATTTCTGCAGTTGAGCAAGCTGATGCTGCTTTTTTTTCTCTTAAATGTAAATGGCACCAGAAGTCTTTATAGATAATTTTTAGAAAACAATGTTTTCCTAATTTTTAACATTGGAATAAATAGCCTGTTATCTGAATGCTTCCTAAATGTTCTTGAATTAGTTAGTTTTGAGACTTCATGTTTTGTTCCTAGGGACCTTACCAGGACACACTGGAGTTCTTGCTGGGCAGTAGAGATGAATGCAAGAATTTCTGGAAGATCTGTGTGGAGTATCACACCTTCTTTAGACTCCTGGATCAACCTAAGGCCAAAGCTAAAGCCGTCTTCTTCAGCCGGGGCTCGTCCTTCAGATACAGGTGGGGCAGCAGCACGTACCCAGCCCTGGGAGGCCCCAGTGGCTGTGCAGGACTGAGACTGTCAAGAAACAAGGGTTGGAAAGTGTGTCAGAGAATTACGTGCAGCTAGCTAGTAACAGTGTCAGAAGCATATCAAGTAAAACAATGGAAAAAATAGCTTCAATAGAAACTAGAAAATCACTTACGCTTCCTGCAAAGCATGGCTTAATTTTTTTTTATTTTTTTATTTTTATTTTTTAAAGATTTTATTTATTTATTTGACAGAGAGAGGTCACAAGTAGGCAGAGG
Source organism: Neogale vison (assembly GCF_020171115.1). NCBI lineage: Eukaryota > Metazoa > Chordata > Mammalia > Carnivora > Mustelidae > Neogale > Neogale vison. The sequence goes on from NC_058093.1 coordinate 47,404,208, forward strand.
AAGGAAGAGAGAGAGGACGAAGCAGGCTCCCAACTGAGCAGAGAGCCCGATGTGGGGCTCGATCCCAGGACCCTGAGACCATGACCCGAGCCGAATGCAGAGGCTTAACCCACTGAGCCACCCAGGTGCCCCCAAAGCGTAGCTTTAAAATGTACACGTGAACTTGGAGGGTCGGCAAGCATGCCCTTGCCTCCGTGAAGACTAATGCTGTGAAATGCTGTTGGTTCTTTTCCGTTTGTTCACAGTGGAAGAACACAGAAACAGCTGGTGGATTATGTCAGAGACAGTGGGGTGAAGAGAGTTCCATACGAAAGGTAAGCACCGTGGTCTTTATGCTGTGAAGTATGTGCTTTTAAAATCAGTATTTCACATATTTAACCTTTATTTGAACAGACATCCTCTTACATATGTCAATACGTATTTTGAGACTTGAGTCAAATTATCTTGTAAAGATAGCAGGTGGGCGCTGGCTTCAGCAGCATGCATGATAAAGATAGCAGGTGAACACCTTGATACCTGTCGTGTGTGCAGCCTCAGATTCTGCTGCTGAGGCTCTAATCTGCATAGTTAAGCTCAGATCAAAGGTTTTCATGCAGCATGATAACTTTTGGGTCTAAAAATTCATCTTGGTTTTTTTGCATGTGGAATTTTTCTTCAGTGTGGGGGATAATTTTATCTCCTCTGCAACACCTGTGTTTTATTTGAGTTCTTACTTTCTGTCCTCTGCCTGTTTCCAGCTAGATGCCTATGGCATGTTATCAGGCCTTAGCCCCCTTCTTCCCCAGGGCGCGGCTGCCCTCAGTCCCAGGAGAGGCGGATGTGGTGGCTCACACCTTGTTCTCTGTTTGCAGAAGACACAGCAAGACTCGGATGTCTATTCGTGCTCTGACTGCAGACTTGCCAAGGCAGGTTAGTCTTCCTGGTTGAAGCACATGTGACACTAGTCACCTGCACACCTTTGGGGAGTCCTCTGGCAGTGCTGTAACTGGAGTCTCAGAGTCAGTCCCGCTGCTTAACTGCAGATTCCCATCCTGGGGCTGTTGGCAGAGGTGCAGTCCTAAGTAAGGAGAAAACTTTGTGCATTGAGACTTGCATGATGGGGATTTTTGTGACATTAGAAACCCAGAACACTCACAGCTGTGCTGGTCAACTCACCAGCAGAGTCCTGGGTGTGCCCGTTTGCTGAGGAATGCTCTGGAACCACTAATGGTCTCATTTTAGGAGAACAGTGTGGTGCTAAGAACACACAAGAATGGGTTAGCAAGTGAAACTAGCAAGATACAAAACAGCCTGTGTAATAAGGTCCTCATTTTGAGCTGAAGTGACAGATGCCCAGAGAAGATAGGCTAGAGCCATCAACCTCAGGGTCACGTGTCCTCTCTTAGTGACAGGCCTCCAGGTGATTTTATTTTCTCTTCGTACTTTCAGTTTTCTGCAGTGGGCTCACACTGCTCTTTGTTTTCAGGAAAACAACTGAGTGAATATTACCTTTATAAAAGTTTGAAACAATGTAAAGTGCCAGCTTACAGAACTAGTTTACTTAATTAAACTGTATTCATGAAGTGAGATTTTTTGCTAACATGTTAAGGGTAAAAAGCAGGATACAAATTTATATCTGTGCTTGGCATGATTACAATTCTTTTTTTAAAGATTTTGTTTATTTATTTGACAGAGATTACAAGTAGGCAGAGAGGCAGGCGGGGTTGGGGGGACAGAAGCAGGCTTCCTGCTGAGCAGAGAACCCGATGTGGGATTCGATCCCAGGACCCTGGGAGATGACCTGAACTGAAGGCAATGGCTTAACTGACTGAGCCACCCTGGTGCCCCATGATTACAACTCTTAAAGCAAGGGCACATACACAGTTACATGCAAATACTTCAGAGAAAAGCACCCGGCCCCATTGTCCAGAATGTGGCAGCAGTAGACAGAGCCGGCATGGCAGGACATGGATGGTCCTGTGCTCCCCACCTGCCCCGCTAGACGCTTCCTGTTTTCAGGTTTGCATGTCCACTTCATGCGTAAGCACACTTTCACAGAGAATCTCCCTCTCGCTGTGTGATACCCTTACTGCCCCCTCAGATGGCTCTGTAGTTTCATATTGATTTTTTATTTCTACACGTTTTTGTTTTAGTTTTTGTTGACAGTTGGTCGTTCATATTGTTACAGTATTTCCAGAAGCTACACTTGTACCTTACGTATCAAAGTTCATGTGTCCCAAACTTTTTACATTGGATCTTTTAAATAAAAACATTCTTTAGCTCTTCTACGTATATTTCCTATTTACAAATTTTTTTGCTTAATCAATTCAAATTAAAAGAATTTATTTTTGTTTTTTTCAACAAAGTTCAACTTTTTGAATAGTCTAAAAGAGTATGCATGGGAACATCTGGCTGACTGAATCGGGAGAGCCATGCACCTCTTGACCTGGGGGTTGTGAGTTCAAGCCCCATGTTGGGTGAGGAGCCTATTTACAAAATAAAATAGTATGAATGTATAGTATGAATATTGAAAAATTGCTTTTAAACTTTCAGTTCTGATACTGTCTTAAAAACCACAAGAGAATGTCGATAGGGTTGAATGATGGGCATCTGAGCAAGGAACCTGTGGCCTGAGAGCTTCTGTTTCATTTCTGGTTGGTCACCACTGCAGCTTCGGCCTCCTCATTCGCTTGTGCCACACCCTGCTCCTCACACACAAGTTACTCAGGACTCTGGGGTGAGATTTTGATCTAAACACCCTCTAGATGATGCCACGTGTGTGCGTATCATTTGGAGCTTCCTGGAGGCATGGCAGTGTCTTGGGAGGGCTGACTCTCCCCCGCCTGTGAGCCTCTTCTCACTCATGCTGGGGGCTGCGCCAGCCCTCCCTGAATAGCTCTGGCTGCTGGGCCACCAGCCTTCCTTCCCATGGGAGCCCACCAACGTGCTTCTCTGCTCCCTAGCAGGGAGCCACCAGCAGGGAGCGCCCCGTGTGGCCGGATCTGGGTGTGTGTGTTGCCTGTGGGTGCTTTGCTTTAGGGTCCTGTTAGCTGAGTGGTCATGGCTCACAGCCTCTAGCTGTCGTTTGCCACCGGAAATAAGGAGTGCCCAACACGTGCTCATGCAGCTTCAGAGTGATACAGAACACCCCAGAGATACAGGTACACACACAGGCTAGGTTTTCATGATGGGAATTTCCTTCACTACAGACATTTAATGACAGAAGAGAAAAAAATGAAATTATGAGGGATTTTAAACATGATTCTGGGTCCTTTTGAAAAACTGTGTTTACAAATCTTCAGTTCTAATGAGGAAAATATGGTCAGTTGGCCTTCTTAGCAGAGGCTGAGGTAGAAAAGTGTGGACCTACTAGCCTGGGTCCAGCTAGCTCTGCAACTTTCAAATGGTAATGTGTAATTTTATGTGTTGCTCTTTTTTTTCTTCACTTGTGACCTCCAGAGCATCTCATTCACCGAGGGCATGAGGACTACCGCATCCCCATCTTCAACAAATGCCTCCTTCTATTCAGTTCCTACCTCCCCTCTGGCCCCTCGAGGCCCACCCGATTTCAAAGACAGCAGCAGCTCCCTCACAGAGCCCCAGGCTCCTGACGCCAAGAGGCCAGCTGCAGAGAGGAGCAGCGGAGCAGCAGCCGACGGCGACACCCGATGGGCCCAGTCCCCGGGGCCCCCTGCGCTGCAGCCTTGTCAAGGTGTCGGGTTGGGTCGTGTGGTCAGGAGTTGCAGCCCCAGCCCTCCCGTGGGGCAGAGTCATGACACCACCGTAGACTTAGCTGCAGGAGTTGCTGGCAGGGAGCGCAGAGCAGCTGGTAAAAGCGACCATGGGGGTGGCTGTGGCTCAGTTGTGGGCTCTGCCCCCGCCCAGGGGGAGCATCCGCATGGCCGGCAGGGCAGTGCAGGGGGGCCTGTGTTCACATTGACAAACGGCCGGCTGCAGGTATCTGAGGAGTTCATAGATGATGACCCGGCAGATATCTCGTTCTTTGCTGGAGGCTCAGAGGCCTTTTCCTTCCCTTACTGTGCACCAGCCCCGCAGGCCCCTTCCTGCACTCACTCAGTCTCTGCCCCGTCCAGCCCAGACCGGTACCCCGCCGAGGCCACGCACAGGCGCCTCGAGCATGGTTTTACGTTTGAGGGAGAGGGTGGCTTTGGCGGTGATGTGCACCCTTCAGACACCTGTGAGCTGTTTGAGGTAAAGGCACAAGCCAGCCTGATGCAGAGCCTGCTGAGCCCCTCAGAGACCAGCTCGCTGAGGAACAACCAGTCCGAGAACAGCTCCCTCAGCAACCTGCCGCTTCATGGCGGCTTGTCTGCTTGCACCCCCAGCTCAGCCAATCAGTCCGAGGCCAGCTCCATGGCCAACTTCCCAGCCTGCTCGGTCCGCTCTGAGGCCAGCTCAGCCTTCCAGCTCTCGGACCTCATTGACCAGTTAGAGCAGCTCAGCTACCCCCCAACCACAGCTGAGGACTCCAGCAGCACAGACACGGACTCCTGGGGTGCTGAAGCGGGGACCCCCCTAGATGTGAGCCTTTTCTTCAGTAACCCTTTTGCACAGACAAGTGGAGAGAGAGTCATTTTCGATTTGCAGAGCATAAAGAATTTGACTCCAGGAGAGCGGATAGATAAAAACCCATCTTGACCAACCCTGGGCTCCCTTACAGGATAACCCAGTGATAGCTCAGATTTTTGCCTTTTAGATATAGGAAGGGATTCTGTGTTCATGGCTAGAAATTCTTCTTTTTCCTAATCCGCTGATTGATTATTCTGTTTTGAATGTCAAAGGATAAAACTGTGGCTTAGAATGATGGTAAAAGCCTTAAGATAGACAACTGTTTCAGGCTAGGGACTGATCAGTTAGTCTTCATAGCTCTGTTTTTCTGGCATATGCTTTGTTTGGTTCAACTAAAAACTGGTGCTATCCATGTCGAATGTTACACAGTTCTGATTCCCATTGACCTTTCATGGAATATGTGTGTTATGCCTACTGCTGCTTTTTAAGATGAAGCACCCTGCTCATGCTTGACTAGGATGGGGTTTTGTTTGACTGGTCCAGCCACCACATGGAGTCTTGAGTTCACCTTGCAGAACCCAGATCCTGGGAGAGGCCATGGAGACCACAGCTTGCTGCCTGCCAGGCTCTCCAGCAGCACGTGGCAAGGTCCCTATCCCTGCCCGGGGTGTGCTTTACACCAGAGCTTTTATCCACTGACCTTAGGCCCAGAAGTAGCGCTCTGTTTGGGTAGTGGGCTTGGAGAAACTTTGATTTAAAATGCAATGTAAGTTTGAACTGTTTTCTTCTGTCTAGCTTAGTAGGGATAGAAGATACCTGGTTGCAGAAAAAGCAGAACCTGACAGAGCTGTCTCCTTTGGACCCAGGAAGTGGGTTGTTCACTAAAAATCAGTAGCCTAGAGCTCTGCACATGTTGAGGGCTTATATGTTAACTCTTCCTGTGGGAATATCGTTTCCTTCAGGTCAGGTGGCATATGATACACAATCGCCAGCTGTTTGTAACAGCCCTGTCATGGATGATGTCTGTTTCCAAAGCTGTGGGAAAGGTCATAGGAGCAGACGGGCTGAGGTGGCCATGCCCACCAGGCAGGCACACCTGCCGAGGCTGGGACCCGTGCCACCGTGAAGTCAGGGCTGCTGCCCACGGCACAGACTGTGTTTGTCTGTGGACATCAGAGGAGAAACCTGGATGGACACCGTTGACTTCGTCAAATAAGTCCGGAGATTGGGTTTTTTTTTTTTTAATTTATTTATGTAGCTTATTCCTTCTGGTCTCCACTAGTAGAGCAATGCCATGTTAAAGGCTCCGTTTCTTCCACTTCCCTTGGTGACTGCAGGCCTCCCCTCTGTGCTTGTGTGCAGGACTTGAAATTCTCTGCCTTGGGGGCATGTGAGCGCACACCAAGTAGCCTGCTGTCTATTTCCAGTCACAGTCTTTCTTTTGTCATCTGTGTTAATTGAACACCAACAGAGGCCTTTTGCTAAGTGTATAGATTTTCCATGTTTGTAGCTGCCTTAAACCTATGCCACAGTCTCCTTACTGTGGTCTGCGGGACTCGCGCTCGGTGTGTGTCCCTCGCACCTCCCCTTGAGGCCTGCCCTCTGTGTAGCATGGAGGTGTTGCGTTGGCTGACAAGTTTCTGTGAGGAGATGCCATGACTTGGGTAGAAGGGCAGGAGGCGGGCCAGTTAGGAACCAGGAGGTGGAATAGCATGTTCTAGACACTTTGTTTCCCCCTGGTTGTCACTTAGAAAGCTAACCTTGGATCTGTGTGGGGAAGAGTTACTATGGAAAATGCTTTTCCTAGACTCTCTCTTCTAATGAATGTGCCCAGTATTGCCTTCAGCCAACCTACGTTGTCCTGTTTTAAGTGTCTGGGCAGTAGGCCTCCCTGGGATGGGTCTGTCTAGCCCTGCTCCCCAGCACAGCCAGGGCTGCAGACGGCAGCGGGTGCCTCTTCACGCTCTTGTCCTGGAGATCTGCAGTCAGTGCTGCTCTCCAACACTCCGACAGCTTCTGACAGGCCTTCCTCTAAAGAAATGTTTCTTCAGTGAAACATCATTTTCTGGAGTTGATTTTTTTAGCTCTTTATTTAGAAAGTTTGCAAAATATGCAAAAGCAGAACAGGGAGCAAACACACCCCTGCCATTCCCCCATTCAGTTTTCCCCAAAGTTGGACCTTGCACATGGCCTCTGTCCTTTTCCTTTTCCTCTGCGTTTGGTGCTATAGGACTTCCATGTGGGTCCTGACATGTGACAGCTGCCCTCAAAACTGCGTGCACCTCTTGGAGCACAAGGACACCTCCTTGCATGGCACATAGACAGTCACAGAATCAGTGAGCCCTTGCTGTCCTCCAATACCAGAGACATACTTGAATTTGCCCCCTTGCCTAAAGTGCCTGTTAATACCCGGTTTGTTCAAACTAGGCTCCAAACACAATCTGCTCACTGCACATGGCCATGACTGCTCTTCCCATCTCATCTTGTTGAGAAGACCCCCACTTCATACTAGTGACTTGTGGGAGAAGCCAGGCCTCTGGTCCTGGCTCATGTCCCTGCCTTTGCCGCCACCTGTCTGCCCCGCCCCTGTTTCCCTGGAGGTGGGACCCAGAGCTGTGCTGACCAGAGACTACACACCCGCCCCAACACCCGTCATCGCCCCACAGCCCCTGCGTGGCTGGGGCCTCAATACTGGTCAGCTGACAGGAGTCCAGTGCCCCAGACACTCCGTGGGCACTACCAGGACAAGTGCTAGGTTCACTTTTATTAGGAGACATTTGTACAAGCTCTTCTTTCCCAGAGTGTTCTTAGTATGTTTAAGTTTGCAGGTTTCCCTTTCTCAGGAAGCCGGCTACTTGGAAACCAGGCGCGGCTCTCTTGGGAGGCGCCTGCGGAGCTCACCTCCCTCCCCTTAGCATCTGGGTGGATTGTAACCGCCCCACCCGAAGGAAATTCTTTAGAGACCCAGGGAAAGTGAGCCTGAAGGACACTTCCTTCCGCAAATAGCAGGCAGCAGAGGCAGCAACATTCTGTCGTATCTTAGTAAGAGACGGTTTACCATAAATACTAAAATATCCAAAAGAGTTCAGATTGAGGGTCAGCCCTTCCAAGAGCAGCACTGGGTCTTTCTTTCATTTGCTTACAGCTGTTCATCACAGTTGCCTTCTCCTCAGAAGCCTCGTGTTGTGCAGTGCTGCAGTCTTGGGAGCGTGGTCCATAGGGCTGGGCTCAAGGAAGGATGGCTGAGTGAGGTTTGCACGGTGGAGGCTGGCGGGCTTACAGCAGGAGCCAGTTTGCTGAGAGTGTGTAGTTAAAAAGTGCCTGCAGAGTGCTGACAATTTTTTCCTTGAATGTGCTGTTCTCCTCAGCCAGATGCAGTTCTTGCCTCTGACAGGAGGGCTGCCTGCCAGCCCCGTCGCAGCCAGGAGCCTCGGGACCATAGACAGTGCCGGCTGTCCCCGGTGGGTGTGCCTTGCAGAGTACCCTTGCTCTGGGCAGACCAGTTATTTTTTATTAGTTATCAAGTCTATTTTTGTACTTAAGTTTCCAAAGTTAAAGTATTTTATGTAAGCCAATATATGAGTATCTAATGTCTAGTAACAGTAAAGTTTCGGCTTAGTAAGAGTGACTGCACACTCAAATAGGTAATGGTGTGTACTGCATCGCTTCTTAAATCACAGGTATGGACATGTGCCTCTTCTGTGTTCCAGAGGAATTCTCTAGTATGAAGTTAGGTTAGGACTCCGGTTAGCACAGTGTCATCATGTGATCGATACACAACAGTACGTTGGTGTTGTGGGTACAAGAGCAACTACATAAGGCTGGTCGTGAGCTCAGCTCCCCATAAGTGTGGCTGCCATCTGTCCCCACACAACCTCCTCACAATCCCAGTGACTATATCCCCATGCTGCCCCTTTCATCCCTGTGACAATTAACACACATTTCTGAAATAGTGCTAATAGTAGATGGATGGACAATAAAAACAAGACATCGAGCAGTCGAGGGGGAAACCTCTAAATCTGTTGACTAAGTCGTTCCCCTTTCTTGTTCACAAAGTCTGCTTTGAATCGCACCGAGTAGTCCTTTGGTTTTCGGGACAAACTCCCCCACACTGGGCAGCTCTGCAAGAGTCACCGTGAGCAGCCCTCGCATGATGGCTCTGAGCACGTGGGTCACATCCCTGTGTGCCATGTGTTTGTGTCACGGTCGAAGGTATGCTCACTCCCTTCTGGTTCGTGGAACATCAACCAAGACACCCATTTCTAGAACAATTACGTCACAGATGAAATGTGAACATTCTTTCCGGTGCTTACAGTTGGGTTTGGTATTGTGTTGTGTTCAGGGCCGTGGGGTCACTGCCAGGTTTCTGCTTTGGCCCTTGTCCTGAAGTTACAGCAGGAGTGCATGTGCCTGAGGTACCCCAGGGCACTCTCTTTTTTACCTGAAAGCATCCTCTCTCCCTCAGGAGCTATGGAGCAAAGGAACTAGGACTTCCTTATGCACTTGACGTACTCATTCTCTACAGAAAACAGTGATGTTGCCTGGTCTGTGGTACTTACAAGATTCATTTTCCACTGAAATTGCCATATAAATTTGCAGACATGTACTAATTTAGAATTTAATTGTTTATTCAATAAAATAAGGAAAGATTTACTATGAACTTTTATATGGACCTTTTAGCTTCCTTTCCCTCTTCTTGTTTTTAAAAGTTTTGATTTGCGTATATTAAAGGTTGTCTCACATATTAAATGAATCCCTGAAACCGCCACATATTGTTTTCACAACCTCTTTGCTGACGCCGCTTTCACTTTCATAGGCTTCTGAGCAACAAGTAGGCACCGTGACGCTCCACAGACAGTCTTACTTCAGGTAGGGATGCTGACATCCCTGTGGAAGGCCAGCGGGGGAAGGTGCCGTGTGTTCTCACAGTGTTCGCACACTCTCGGCGCTGTCCCCTCAGGCCCGACAGGCATGGCCAGCGTGCAGATGCAGACTCGGGTGCCGTGTTCTGTTCCTCTGGCCCGACACCATGCCCTCGAGGTGGTGGCCCATGACGGCGTTGTTCGCGGTGTTGGGGACAAACACAGGGTCCTTAAGCTCATAGGGCGCACAGAACACTTGCTGTTGGCTTCTTAATTCTGAAGGTGAGAACACTCTTCCCCTTCTCCCTGCCCCCACCCCATCAGCTAGAGTCTACCCTACAAAATCTCTGACCCAAAGCATAGCATCTGCTCACATTCTGACCAGATCTTTACCCCAGTTCTGAACTCGAGTTTCCCGCTTGGACAATGCAAGCTTTTGCTGCCTCCACACTTGCCCAGCCCCACTCAGGCCTTGAAGCATGGTGGATATGCCCCGTTTTCTGGTCAGTGGCTGTAGCCAGCCTTGTGGGGGCGGGTTCATGGCCTCTCTGGGCGCTCCTGGCAGCAGGTGCTGGTCTCCTCTGGGGGTTCACGGTGCCCAGCACCCAGGGCAGGACACACCTGGCAGTGTGTTCCTCCTGAAGCTTGGTATCTTTGCCCTGCTGCACTCCAGAGCAGGGTGCTGTCAGCACAGACTCCCCAGAACCCTTCACGGGTGGTCACTTCCCCACTTGAGGGATATAGTGCATCACAGGCATGCCCATTCCCTCCCATGACAACATGGGCCCTGCTCCCTGCCCGGTGGCCCCACTCGGGGTAAACTGGTGACATGAATGGTTCCCCAAAGAGGTATTTTATTCACAAAACCAGATTTCGAGAAACTGCTCAAAAGCATTTCTTTTTTCCATCCCGTCTCTGGGTTGACTGTTACAAGGGTAAAAACTATATGGCACTTATTTTTTAATTACGTTAACCCAGGTTATGTTTCTTTCCTATCGAGCATCACCTGCAGGCTCTTTGGTTTCTCGGGATAGTTCGTGTGGGGTACCTTGCCCTTGTCGCATAGGCAGTTCCAGAGACCTGTAGACAAGCTGTGTCCTCTGATAGAACCCACACGCAGGGGACTCCACACCTGCAGGTGCTGATCTGGACAGATGCCCCAAAGTGTGACTGTGTTGTAGGCTAGAACACATATTTTCCTTAACAGGGAGTCTTGTTTATTCCTTAACTAGGAAAGACTGAAAGTGCTTCTTGGGGGCACCATGTGTATTGACCTCACCCTCTGAACTTGGGGTCACCCCAGCCATACTCACACCCTAAGACCCATATGCCAGGCATCTGCTCACAGCCTTGTGGGTGTGGCCATAGGTGAGCCCCCTAGCGCCATGGAAAGGGTACAGCACAGGTCAGACCCTGCTCTGCCATTTGCCAAGTGGCAGAGATGAGGCAGAGGAGGCCTGCAATGACAGTGAGAGGAGCTAATATTTGTACTCCTGCATACCAGCCATTTTTCTTCCTCCCACTTATATTTTTGAGCCATATTTTGGGTAAAAGGAGCTTGCAACATCCTGGTCCAAAAGTGGAGCCAGAATTAGTTTTCCGCTAACTTGTTAAGCTCACATTTAGTTTAGTTTTTTCATCTTACAAAATTAACGACTCATTGTTCAAGCCAAAGAGGGAGTTTCTGGATCTTACTCCTACTGTCAACCTTCATACTTGACCCTGAATTTTCCAAACGAAAGCCAATTCTCCTTCCACCTCATGCAAAATTTTCAAGATTGTTTATTACAGAGTTCTGAAAAAGAATTTAATGGTATGAAATGAAAATAAGCTTAACTTTTGCTCTAATTCTGATATTGATCTTTCACCACATAGGTGAATAAAGTGAAGGAGAACATAGAAGGATAATACTGTGCTTTTTAAAATGATGTTTCAAAAATTATAAAACAAATACTTAGAAATTTTTGAAAATAAAATCACCTGTCAGAGTTACTTACTGTTGACAGTTTTAAATGTATGTCCTTGAAGATGCTCAAACCTTCTAACTTGCCCCTTTGAGTACAGGACCTGTCTTGAACCACAGGTTGGATGGCGCGGTCCCCCTCCAGCAGGAATGTGGAGTTCAGTAGAATGTAACTACTGTCTGTGTCTATCAGTTTCAAATAATTTGATGCTGGAAATTGAAGAATTTCCAAAAGTCCCTGGAGCACGAGTAAAGGAATCAGTCATTCTTGATGCTGCAGTGGAAAGGCAAAGCACCCCCTTGTGTCTAAGTGGATTCGATGGGAGGGACTCTAGTAATTCAGAAAAATATTCTTGCAATTTTTTTGGTGGAGGACCTTGGACACAGGAGTCTGTTTTTACAAATGTTTAAGATTCTTTCCATGGCAGTTAAGGCTAAATGTACTCTGTGGTATCTAAAACGACATTCAGCATTTAAAAAAAAAAACCCTAAGACCCGCATTCTGCTGTGCACTGTCAGTGTTGATGAGGTTCCCTGCGGCAGGGAGTTTCTAACAGTAGTGCCTTTGCACACCCACCGGCACGCAGTGCAGAGCCGCCGGCCTCAAGCACCTTGGCTTCTGCCTCTCCCAGCATGCACCCTGCAGAGCCATGCCCTGTGCCCGTGTTCTCTGGGTGGAGCGTGTGCTCAGGGAACTTCACACACGGTGTTAAGGCTGACCCACACAGGATCGGGCCTGGAGCCATGGGTGCACCCTCCAAACAGCCTCGAGTGCAGATGGGCTGCATGCCTGTGCCACTGGCTTGAAAGCTCATCTCCCCACACTTTGTCTGGTAGGATCTGGGTTGACGTAATGTGAAGTAGACATGATTTATAATGTTTTGCTGTAGTTGACAGATTTAATAAAAACAAATGTTTAATGGCAGTTTGTGGTACTTTTTAATCTGTTTACTAAATTATGAGTCTTTGTCTGCAGTGATCATATCAAAGATAACTTTGAACCTCCCTAGAAGCACAATAGTTTTTTCCAAATGAGCAGTCTCTCCTGCAGGGGCAGCTCCTTTCACAAGTTCATCACCAAGGGGCCATTTATCGGAAGTTGCATTCTCTAATTCAATGGCCCGATGAGCGCACCCTGACCCTGCCCTGTTTGTCGGGCCCCACAGCCCCCGGAGCCCATTCCCGACACTTCCATGGGGACCTCCTCCTCGAGCTCCACCGTCTCTTCTTTAAATATGAAGTCAAATTAGCTACTTTTTGGGAAACTGTCCACTATTAACTTGCAGTAGGACTGCCCGTCTTCAAGGGGGATGCTATGTGAGGCACTGGGGGACAGAGTGGAGCACTGAGCTTAGCCTAATTTCATAACCAGTAAGTGTGAGACACGGGCTTTCACACTTTGGTACAATTGAAAAATAAGATCTGTTGGTAGTAGCTTCTGGACTTTTTTCTGAATTCTCCATGTGTAAAAGTATCTCATTACACAATTCTGGGCCTATTCGGGACCAAAAGGGTTTTGTATTATGAAACGTAAGTAGCTCATCTTTGGAAACCTGCCCTTTCCCCACACAGGGGGTCCTCCACACTGAAGGGACCAGCAAAGCCCTTGGCTTCTGCACTCCGTGTGGGCTGGGGAAACAAAGGAATTCCATGTGATTTTAGGTTGCTTAGCATATCTTAACCTGTGTAATAAAAGCAACTTCTAATAAACTCGTTAATAATTTCATACTCAACTTTGTCCAGGTTTGCACTATCAGTGAGTGTGTAGTGGTGAGAAATCCCACAGGAAAATTCTGTCATCATCGCATTGTTAGCTCATCCCCAGATGCCCCTGGGCAGGACCCCTGACAGCTCACTGCAGCCTTCCAGAGCTCCGTATTTGTCAATGTGAAAACAAGGACCCTCCCTGCAGCCCGCTGGCCAGGCTGCGGGGTGGCTGGCATGGAGGCCTGTGCCCGCCCAGGGAGCTGGCGCTCGGCCCAGCGGTGTCCTCCAAGGAGCCCCTATGCGCTAACCTGCCTGCCTGCCCATGTACAGGTTTTAGGCCAAAGAAGCCAAGTTTGGGTTTTATAAACTGTCTGTAGGTGACTTGAGTTTGAAGTGTGACTAGGGTATGAGTATCATGCTCTGAAGCCAGCGGTGGGTGGGAGGGGAGGCTCCGGGAGTCCTGGGCCAGTTACTACTGTGTTCGTGCACTCAGTGGCAGGCAGAAATCTCAGGAGCTGCGGTGTTGGAATGGCTGTACAATTATAAGCCTAAAGTCAATTTCTGTTACAAATAGCTTCTAAGTTGGTTAATTTCATATATAAAACTCTGCTATAAAGTTATATTTAAGACTTGGCATTGAACACTTACTGATGTCCCGTAGAAAACCTTAGACATAACCTTTTGAGACGTAATTCTTGATAAGAGACTCCTTTAGTACAAAATGTGTGGTGGAGTCTGCCTCATCAGCAGCCGCTTTAGAACTAGGCCTGAATTTTGGCTAGGCCTGAATTTTGGCTTCTGCTTAGTCAAAAGCAAACTTTGTTTTAATAAGAAAGTACTGGTTTTGTGGTATGATTCAAGAAAACCAATATGAAATCCTTGTTTGTTAAAAATCCAAAGTAGAAAAAAGTATGGGAAATTTCCATTGATGCAGTTTTTTTGTGAGTAACAAGTGTGTCCTTCGATGACATATGTGTTCACCCAGCTGTAACCCAGCCCTCGTGTGCAGCCTCCACAGTCTGCCTTTTGTTGAGCATGCATGAAAGGTGCCCCTCTCAGATGGCACCTTCTGCTCGGAACTCTTTGTGCTGCTTATTTTTATCACAGCTGCATCTTGTGTAGAGCAGAGGAGAACCCCTAGACATGCTGAGCCCTGGGTGTCTGAACCGCCAGTGGTTGGTCTCTGGAACTGGATTGGCCAGCCGCCAACCTGCTTGCATCTCACTGTGTCACAGGGACAACTGTATGTGACCGATGCTTTGTTTACACCCCTCCCAGAAGGTGGCTGGTGGTAGCATTAAGCTAATGTGAGCTGAATCATGCTGACAACTGCTGTCTGGCCAGCGTGGCAGCCCTTTCTCATTTCTTGCTCCATCCCCTGCCCCGTTCAATTCCAGGCCTTTCCATGGAGAGTCCTCAGCCTTCTCCCACCACTCGGAAGAGCCCACAGAGCCTGAGCCCTGTGTCTCAGGTGACCCTGGGCCCAGCTGGGCAAAGCTTGTCCCCCCTCCTGAGCCCTGTCCTTAGCCACGTTGGCGGAGCCAGGACGGACAGCGAGGAGCAGCCGAAACACAAGGTGGGCACTGCCCCAGCAGACAACTTGCTGCTGGTGGGCCTGGTTTGCAGGAAAGCTGGAGCGGGCAGGGCAGGCTCTGCGCGGGGGGTGCTGGCTCCCCCAGTGAAATCTGTCCTGAAAGCCACATGTCAACTGGGACATCTCAGCTACCTTTGCACAAAAGCAGGCTCCCTTATTCATTTAACAGCACTTCCTGGCACCTGTGGGTTTCGGGGGGGGGGCTGTAAGGGAATGGCTAGACCTTGGGGAGCCCTCAGCCTCCTGCCCTCCCTCCCTTGTTAGGCACTCTCTTGAATAATTGTGTATTTGGGAGGAGAAGGCTTGGGTACTAAGGGAGGGTGACCAGAGACCCCATTTTGTTGGGCTCATGGGTGAGTGGGTTCTGAAAGAGGGTGTGGGTTGGGGGTGGGGTTTGCACTGGGGAGTGAAGTAGCTGGGGAGGAGGGATGTGTGAGGTGTGTGTTTATAGTAGGAAGTTGAGGCGGTGCCCACAGGTTTCTCTCTGTTTTCGGGGATAGGAGTGAGGGCACACGCTCAGAGGCCGGCAGGTGGGAGCACCCGAGCTTGAAGACGAGGTGATGGCCAGAGACAGTGGTACCCATCGTGTGGCCATTCCCAGTCTCCTGGCCTGTGTCCCACACCTGAGTGGTGGCGAAACAGACAAGGCAGCCTGGGCATGCAGCTCTGTGGGAGGGACAAGAAAGGACAAAGAGGCTGGGTATTTGGAGGCTTGGGAAAGAGAATGGTTAAAATAATGGACTATGGACTGTGGCAACCCAGGGGATATCTATCCCCCTGAATGTGAGGAGTGATCCCTGAGGAGCAAGATGGCCACAGGTGGGTGGGACCCTGCCTCACAGCGCCTGTCATGTGGGAGAGCTGACATCTAAGAATGACTTGTCATGCCATGGGTTCCATCCTGAAGTGCCCAGAGAGCGAGTCGAGCCCATGCGTGGGACACATGAGCTTCTGAGAGGTGGGGTAGACCAGTAAGAGGACTGGTGAGCCCTCTGAGCACACACTCCTCCCTGGGCCCCACTTCCAAGAGAGCAGACCCTTGAGTCAGAAGGCATGCTGGCATGTGAGGTGGCCCAGCGAGAGTGGGGGTCCCTGAACCCCAGCTCCATGTGCAGGGCCTGCAGGCCCACCCCTCAGGCCTCCATCCTCCTCCAGCTGGTGGGCAGATGTGGTTCCTTGGACACAACTCTTTGGTGGCAAGATGATTGGGTTGAGGATGTTTGTATTTATTTACTTTGAAACCTAATGTCCATCCGTTTAGCTCACTGTTGCTTTAGTGCAGAAACAGAATGGCTAGAAAGCTGTGTAAAAAACCGAAATGTTAATTTATACCTTTCTGTACTACAAAAAATAGTCCTTTAGATGGTTCTGTAGGGCAATGACTGTAACACCAGAGTCACCACCTGGGTCATGGTAGGTGGCCATGGCATTCACATCCAAACCAGGCCTCGGAGCAGGAGGCTGGGGGGCTGCACCTGCACACCGGGACCCCAGGATCTGCCCCCCACCGAGAGCTGCCCCTGCCTCCTCTCCTTGCCAACAGTGCTGCCTCAAGGTTGCCAGCCCCGCATGCCACCCACCTGCTGGGGGCTGCGCAGCCAAGGGGCAGTGGGTGCCAGTGGACTCCCAGATGATGGCCGGGGCAGCCCCCCAAGCGAGTGCTGAGAGCTGCAGGCTTCATGTTCCTGCTAGAAGCCGGGCCGCTCAGGGAACTTGGCCCCGTGGGCCTTCCTTGAATCTAGCTGCTCAGCTCTATGCCGACCCCTGGGCAGGAGTGCCTGTGCCCGCTGGCCTCCTGGCGTCCTCTGGACCAGCGTGTCCCACATTCCCCTCTTTCCGCTAGGACTCTGTGAGGACCAACCATGGCTGGCAGGTATGGAGGCTGAGGTGCTGCATGGGTCTCAGCTGCTGGCCACGGTGCCACCAGCTCAAGGGAACTCGCTTCGCTCCCTGGCCGACCGGCTGGGTGGCTCTCAGGGAGCAGCTCCCCTGAGAGGTGCCCTAAGAGGTTGTCTTTGCCCTGGATACACAGGCCATCCATGAGCACACCTGACCACTACACTCCTGGTGTCCCCTGTCACTAACTGAGGGTCTCTAGGACATGGTTGTGAGCTCCTCAGTGACACTGCCGTGGCTGTGTTTCTGAGCATTTCTCTTGGGGCACCTCACCCCCCACAGGAGACGAGTGGGTCTAGAACCTCAGGGTGACCCTGTTTCTGCAGGATACACTCAGGGCTGAGGTGCCAGGAAGCCAGGAAGCTGGCTTGCCAACCATGCATGCGCACACATGGACGTGCAGTATTATGGGGGCCTCGAGCCTCCTGACCATGAACGTGGGCCTCTTGGGGCTGGCTCTGACCCCAGAGAGCTTGCTGGGCACAGCAAACTCCAGAGGAGATGTGACTTTTGTAAAGTGAATTGGGATTTGAAAAAGTCATGTTTTAATAGCACAAAGCCTAAAAAGAAAGAACTGGAGAGCATGAGGATTGTCACTCTGTGGGGAGAGGGACGGAGCTCTGGGGACCAGGGGTGGGTGCTCCAAGATGCTAGCAGGACCCCAGCATCATGAGAACACAGAGTAGGCTCACCTGGCCACTAGGACAGAGCGGCTCTTGATTATTTGGGAAGAGTGGGTTATGTGGAATATTCCTGGTATGGGGGAGGGGACACAGCCATAGCTGTGGTCTCCAAGGCACACAGGAGGAACGCACCTGTGTCACCACTGTAAGAACACTGCAGCCTCTGGTAAACTTCACCTGGGGGCTGGGGGCACAGGGAAGATGTGGGCTCCCAAATATCAGCCTCCAGCCCAGCCTCCCCTGTCAACTTCCAGCTGACATCTGAAGTCCATCCCAGACTCACACAAACCTGACCCCTTGACCTTCCTCCCCAAACCTGCTACCTTAGGGATAGCAGCTTTTTCCCTTGGTTTGGGCCTAAAAACAGTCCACCCTTGCCTTCTCTGTCCCTCAGACCTCTACCCACACCAGAATTGACCTTGAGATTGTGTCTGGGGTCCTGCCTGGCTGTGGAGCCCAGATGGTGCAGAGGCCTTCTGCTGAACCCCAGCCTCCCGTGCTGCTGTTAGTGTGGCAGCCAGCCTTGTCCTGGGGACCCAGCACACCCACTGTGCTCTGAGAGACCCTGGAGGACCCCCCTGCCTTCCCCACCAGTAACCAGCTCACTTATCTCTTATGTCTGCTCTCATCCTTGACCTCCACCCTGTTTCCCACTCCAGGCTGCCCCATCTCCTCTGCTAGGGGTTGTGGCTACCCTGCACCACTGGGCCTCCAGCCCAACCCCTTCTGCTTTTACTTCCTTAACTGTCAGCTCCAGGGCAGGGACCTCTCTTCCTGGGCACGTCTTGGGAGCCTACTTGGGACTGGCCTGTGCTCTGTGGATGTGTGCATGGTGACCTCAGGAATAGTCAACCCTAAGGTCCTCTGCCTGGCGGAGGAGCTACAGGGGAGCATGCTAGGGATGGAACAGAACCACCGCTCCACTAGGTGGGAAAGGACAGAAGAGGGGCCTTTGAGCTGGACTTTGACAGAGGCAACTCCCTGAGGTGTTCAGGTTGTGGAGGGGCCCTGTGGGGCCAAGACACAGGGCTTCCCAGGTGCAGCATGATGCCTGTCCACTGCTGGCATGCCAAGAGCTGTGGGGCTGGTAGGGCCTAGGTTCCTGCTCCTGACTTGGCTGCCAGCATCTGAACATCAGGCAGAGGCCCTGATGGAGAGCTGAGAATTCCTAGGGATGGCACACCAATTGTGCTAGCTGGCCCAGTGCTCTACCGTGGGGCACAGTTAGGACTATGTGTGCAGTTTTAATGACGTTTGGAAGTTAGACTTAATCTTTTAGAGTCACATAGATGCATATATACACATGCATTTGTCTACACCAGCCATACCCCCGGTAGTGATACCAGAACAATAATTTGATCACAAAGCCAGTAATAAGCTTCAATAATAGATATTGATATTTGAACAGTGATTTTTTTTTCCCCCTCAGAAAGATCACCATAGGGGCTCCTGGGCAGCTCACATGGTTAAGTGTCTGCCTTCAGCTCAGGTCGAAATCTCAGAGTCCTGGAATCGAGCCCCGTTTTAGACTCCCTGCTCAGCGGGAAGTCTCCTTCTCCCTCTGCCTCCCCCACCCCGGCCCCACCCCTTGTGTGGGCACAGCCTCTCTCTCAGAATGAATAAATAAAATCTTTTTTTTAAAAAAGGGAATGGGGGCGCCTGGGTGGCTCAGTGGGTTAAGCCGCTGCCTTCGGCTCAGGTCATGATCTCAGGGTCCTGGGATCGAGTCCCGCATCGGGTTCTCTGCTCAGCAGGGAGCCTGCTTCCTCCTCTCTCTCTCTGCCTGCCTCTCTGCCTACTTGTGATCTCTCTCTGTCAAATAAATAAATAAAATCTTTTAAAAAAAATTAAAAAATTAAAAAATTTTAAAAATAAAAAAGGGAATAACATAAAATGAGAAAAACATGTGAGGGAGATCCAACTGTGTTTATATTTTTACTCAGAAGGAAATCCAGTCAAGAATTATAGATGAAAAGCGTGTGATAGTATGAGCTGGAGCAGAAGGAAGCGTGAGCCGTGAACCTCAGTGAAGTGGCTGACAGACACGTGCTTACTTGCTCTGTGCTTCTTGCAGAGCATGGCAGCAGATGAGGCCTATTTCATAGCCAAGGAGATTCTCGCTACAGAACGAACATACCTGAAGGATTTAGAAGTTCTCACTGTGGTATGAAACTTAAGATCTTTTATTACTTTGTCTTCGTTAATACCTCCTAAATCTAACCAGAGCTGGACGATCCCTCCTGAGAAGGAGCTCTTGGCCTTCATGAGATGTACATGTTTACGTTCTGTTAAATATATTTGCCTTAAAGCATACTGAAGGTCAGAATATTGCATCCAATGTTTTTATAAAACTAGGAGTATCTGTTTGAAGCTTTTCACACAGAATTGTTTTCTTATAATGTGAAAATGGGTGGTCAGCCGAGAGGATAAGCTGTAGCACTGATTGGGCTGTCCCAGTGGGGACTCTTGGGTCAGTGCTGGGTGTCCCTGTGGCTTCGGACCCTCAGGGGTAAGGTCCCTCAGTCACCCTGACTCTTCCTGCAGTGGTTCCGCAGTGCTGTGGTCAAGGAGGATGCCATGCCCGCAGACCTGATGACCCTGCTCTTCTCCAACATAGACCCCATCTATGAGTTCCACAGAGGCTTCCTGCGTGAGGTGGAGCAGAGGCTGGCACTCTGGTAACACTCTTCACACATGGGCGGCCCCTGCACTGGACCCCCACCTGGGACAGCTCTACCCTGTCCCTGTTCTCAGGAACTTCCCAGCTTCAAAAACTAATTCACAAGAACCATTGTTTCATTGAAGTATATTTTTTAAACTTGCGGGAGGGATAAACTTATAACAGCCACTTTTATTCATCCTATTCCAGAAAGGAGAATGAAAGATATAAGTTAAAAGTAGATGATTCCTTTTTTTGCCGATTACCATCTTTTAGAGAATGATCAAATGTTAACTGTTTCTGTCAAATATGGGCCTTCCACCTCAAGCATCTCACTGCCATTCTGCCTCTGACTAGAACAGCCTGTCATACAAGCATCCACCAGAGTAGAGCGCACAAGCTTTAACAACATTTTGACCATATTTGTTCGTTTCTACCCCAGGGAAGGGTCTTCTGACACCCATGTCACAGGCGGTCATCAACGAATCGGGGACATCCTGCTCAGGAACATGCATCAGTTAAAGGTAGTACGGGTTGCTATGATGACTCTACCCCTAGCAACTGACAGTGCAACCTCAGCATTGTCCCCAGGACAGCGACACCCACAGGACAGCATCCTCCTCAGGGCAGCATTCCTCCCCAGGACAGCTTTCCCCTCAGGACAGCATTGCCTTTAGGACAGTTTTCCCTCAGAGAAGTTTTCTCCTCACAACAGCATCCCCCCCAGGACAGCTTTCCCTCCAGGACAATATGCCCCTCAGAATAATTTTCTCCTCAGGACCACATTCCCTTCAGGACAGCATCCTCCTCAGGACAGCCTTTCCTTCAGGACCGCTTCTCCCTCAGGAAGCTAGGATAGCAGGATAGCACTCCCCTCAGGATAGCTCTCCCTCAGGACATTATTCCACTCCCTTCAGGACTGCATTCCCCTCAGAGCAGTTTTCTCCCTAGGACACCATTTCCCTCAGGACAGAATTCCTCTCAGAAAAGAGTTCCCTCCAGGACAGCATTCCCCTCAGAGCAGTTTTCTCCTCAGGGTAGCATCCTTCTCAGAGCAGCTTTCTCCTCAGGACAGCGTTCCTTCAGGGCAGCATCCCCCTCAATACAGCGTCCCCTCAGGACCGCATTCCCTTCAGGACAGTGTTCCCCTCAAAGCTGTTTTTTCCTCAGGACAGCATTCCCCTCAGAGCAGTTTTCTCCCCAGTATAGCATTCCCTTTAGAGCAGTTTTCTTCTCAGTACAAGGTCCCCTTCAGCAGTTTTACCATCAGAGCAGTTTTCTTCTAAGGACAGGTTCCCTGTCCGAACAGCGTTTCCCCAAAGACAGCATTCCACTCATGACAGTATTCATCCAAGAACAACATTCCCCTCAGAACAGTGTTCCCCTCAGCACACTGTCCCCCTCAGGACAGCATTCCCCTCAGCACAGAGTTCCCTGCAGAACATTCCCTTCAGAGCAGTTTTTCCTCAGGACAGCATCCCCCTCAGTACAACATTCCTCTTGGGACCGCATTCCCTTCAGGACAGCGTTCCCCTCAGAGCAGTTTTCTCCCCAAGACTGCGCCCCCTTCAGGACAGCATTCCCTTCAGCTCAGCATTCCCCTCAGGTTTCTGTTCCCATCAGGATACCTTTTTTCTCAGGACTGCATTCCCATTAAGACTGCAAACCGTCGGGACAGAGCTCCCTCAGTGGGGCCTCCCCCACAGGACAGCAAGAGAAGGTGCTATGGGCTGATGCTCTTGATGCCGGTGGATCCTTCAGGACAGCATCCCCCTCAGCACGGCGTCCCCTCAGGACTACATTCCCTTCAGGACAGTGTTCCCCTCAAAGCAGTTTTTTCCTGCTTTGTCCCACTGCACCCACTTCACCCACAAGCTGGAAGTCCTTGCAGGTGACACCCGCGAGGGTGCAGTGGGACATTAGCCCCCCACTGACCAGTCCGTGTGCAGCTGCTGCCTCCTTTGCTGAGCTCAGCAGCCTGCAGTGGGATGTGCAGAGCCTGTCTAGGCCAGCGTTGGGAGCTGTGTCCACACACCTGCTGGCTCATAATGCAGGGTTTTTCCTCAGAGGTGATAGGACTCCCTCAGATAAAGTGCCAAAGAAAGTACAAAGAGAATGACTCAAGGTCAGCAACATGGCAGAAGCAAGATGTCCTCTCATCAGGACCAGTTGTCACAGGTGTTGAAAACAAAGGAGCCAGCTGTGGTTTCACTGTTCAGGGGTCTTCCTCTGGCTAAACAGACCTGGGACAGGCCTGCCCCACTGGGTGTCCATCCTGGGGCGGCCTCGCGGCATCCTGCCCAGAGACTCCATCCCACTTGCACGTCTCTGGGCCCCCAGGCCCTCATACCCACTCACCAGGCTGCCTGCCGCCTCCAGCCGAGGCCTGTGGCCCCTTCTGCCTGATGCAGCCAGACTCCCGACTTACACATAGGCTCTGTTCCAGTCCTAGAGACCGAGGGACCCACAGGGTCACTCAGCTGTGTCTTCAGGTAGCCCTGCCCAGAGCCGCCTTTCTTACCCGGAGCCTTGTTTTGGTTTTCTCAGCCAGGCGGTAAGTTAGTCGTTCCCATCTATCCCAAAACATCAAACTACACACCATCTTCCTGAGGCTATCACACCACCGACATTACGTTTAGTGATATTAGGAAAACAAATTGATGTCCTGTTAAAACCTTCCAGGAGGTAAGGAGGAACTGGTTGGGTTTAATATCTAAGACTCAGAATCCATACACGTGTGTTCTTGGACTTGGGCTGTGAAGACGTTGGCAGTGATGATTCCCTCTCGGGTGATGGGGGCCAACCTCCACCCTGCTGCCTGCAGCTTGCAGCCTCTGTGAGGGCAGAGCCAGGGTAAGAGGTTTCCTCCCTCTGCTGAGCACCACTCACCGGGTCCTTTGAGGCAGGTTCCAGCCTCAGCCCTTCATCCGTCCTGGCAGGGAGCTGAAGCCCTGTGTCCCCAGCCCATGGGGCAGTCCCTGGCTGCAAGTGAGCTCTTCTTCCCTGTTCTGCCCACAGGGACTTCCAGCTCATGGTTGACACCTGCGCTGGGCAGGCCATCCGGCGGCCCTCCTTGTCTATGGCTCCTATCCTAATTGGCCCCCCTCTTGTGCCTCCACAGGGCTTCACCAGCTGCTTCCAAAGGCATGATGAAGTCCTGACAGAACTGGAAAAGGCCACCAAACGCTTGAAGAAGCTCGAGGCAGTGTACAGAGAGTTCGAGCTCCAGAAGGTCTGCTACCTGCCCCTCAACGCCTTCCTGCTGAAGCCCATCCAGCGCCTGCTGCACTACCGCCTGCTGCTGGGCCGCCTGTGCACGCACTACGGGCCGGCACACCCCGACCACGCTGACTGCCACGGTGAGCGGGGCGCCCGGCCACGCAGGCAGGAGCCGTTGGGGCTTCGGGGCTGGGGCCTCTGCCCGTGGGGAGGACAGGGTGTGCAGCGTCAGCCTGGCTGGGCCCGGGGTGCTCAGTGCTGGTCTCTGCTACCGGCTGTGCTCCAGCAGGTTGTTAGGGGCAGCTGCGGGGGGCAGCCTGTTTGGGCTGCACATCTGTGGTGTAGGGAGGGACTCCTGTCACCTTGGAAGGTCAACTCTTGCTCTGAGGGGCCCCCCCAACCCGGCATACTGGGGGTGCAGGGCCACTCTCAGAGTGACCTGCTGCCGGGGATGTTTCTGTCCTCCAAGCCTTGGCTCTAGAGTGACCATTTGGGTCAGGATGGCCTGTTAGAAGCTTCTGATCTAGATGGACTTGGTCATTTTTTTTGTTAAAGAGACAGAGGAATATAAACCCTGAGCTCTGAGTCCTACCGATGTTCTAGTTGAGTTCGTCTGGTGCTGCAGGTTTTTACGAGTAAGTGTACAGTTGTCACGGGAAGATGAGCAATGACTCAGCTTCTCCTTCTCACTGGTCTCCCCTGGTCCTACAGGGGTGTAGATAAGATGCTTTCCGATGGGTTGTAAGACACCTTCCTTTCTCATCATCCTGAAAGCAGGTGTTTTCTCTCTGCTAAGGACAAAAAGGGTTAGAAATGCTTCCAGGCCTTTTGAGGGAAACTTGAAGTGTGGTGCCTGTCTGAAGCCCCACCGCTGTGTGCTGGGCGCTGGGGGAAGTCGGGGGGTCAGGGTGGGGGGGCTGGAGGCCAGAGTGAGGGAGAAGGCCCAGCCCTCTTGACCCCAGGGGGCTCCTCCTGGGCGGGACCTGGCCGATGCAGAACCCCAGTGAGGCCGCATTTCCAAACGTGCTGCGGAAATGGTGAACATGCCCGAGCGTTGCTAAGCCAGCCACCTAGGTGGGTTTGCTACAGGGCCTATCAAGGCTGTCCACAGAGCCCCAGGGGAGCCACCAATGAGGGACATGCTCAGTGGGGCCCTGTCCCACCTGCTCTTCCACACACAGGCCTCAGGGGAAGCTCAAGCTGGAACCTGTTGGACAAAAGTGTCTCCCTTAGGTCTGGGGATAGCCGAGGCGGCCATGCATTGTCATTTTGTCTTTCGGTCAGTGTGTCCCAAGGGTGGTGCCCGGCAGGGGACTGGCGCCAAGTGTGTTGACAATCTGCCAACTGCACGGTGGTTCTGTGGAGACCCAGGCATGGGGGTGCCAAGGGGCCTCAGTCCACCCCAGGTCGGAACTGCATCCCTGGCTTCCAACAGCTTCCAGGGCCAGTACAGTGACGGTCCGAGCCCAGGTGGCCACTGAGCCTACTGGCTCTGCACGCCTTGCACGTGCAGTGGTTGAGTGAGGAGAACAGGATGCTGTCTGAGGCAGGCACAGGTGAGGCTGCCCTCGCTGGACAAGTGGAGCAAAGCAAGTCTCCACCCAACCTCATGTCCAGACTTGAGTGGGGCCCTGAAGGATGGCAAAGCCGGATGGGGTGGGAGCTCAGGAATATGCACAGAGCTGCCCCCGGGTAGGACATCTTCCTATGGCCCTGTGGGAGCATCCCTGGGGCTCTTACAGCAGTTAACTGTGTCACACTGTCACATACATCATTTGTGGAGAAATAACTTGCAACAGCGTGTCTTTTCTTACCTGACTTTATCCCTTAAAGCCGTGAGGCAGGTGTCCTCACCCCACTGGGAGCAGCCAACCTGCAGGGGCAGAGCCAAAGGGGCCCCTCTTGGGACCACCAGGCACTGTAGCCAGGGTGTTAGTGGGGGTCTGGTGGGAAGACAGCAGACTCTCTGAGTGATTCCAGCAAGCTGATCGCAGTGCAGCCTGGTCAGGACCATGAACACTGCCCTCAGTGTCGGCCTCTGTGTTCCATATGAATAAGTTTCCCTTTCTAATTCTGAACCCTCCTGTCCGGACTGGAACTGTAAAATGAGCATCTCCAGTCAAGGAGAAAAGTACAAATGTTTTAAAGATGCAAAATTTTTTTTTAAAGATTTAATTTATTTGACAGAGAGATCACAAGTAGGCAGAGAGGCAGGCAGAGAGGCAGGCAGAGAGAGAGGAGGAAGCAGGCTCCCTGCTGAGCAGAGAACCCGATGCAGGACTCGATCCCAGGACCCTGAGATCATGACCTGAGCAGAAGGCAGAGGCTTAACCCACTGAGCCACCCAGGCGCCCCAAGATGCAAATTATTTAGCCTTTGAACTACAGTAGGTAATTCTCCCGAAAGAACACAGCTGTGCCCAGAATGTGAGTTATTTACCAAGACTTTTCTTTCCCTTTACCGAGCTTGAGTGTCCGCTAGTTATCAGTTTGGGCTGAGTAAGTCCCAGTTCCGGGTCATCTGCAGGGACCCCCCACCTGCTGGGCCACCTGCTGAAAACCGTGAATGGCAGTCCTGTGAGGAGTTGGGAGTAGAACATTCACTGAATTAAAACTTTTAAAATGCCAGTTCCTATCACTAAGGTGGGGGCGGGGGGTTCCCACCCATGCCCACCTGCCTGGGCACCTGTACTGAGAGGTCTCTCCCCGCAGATGCCCTCCAGGCCATCACAGAGGTGACCTCCACTCTCCAGCACAGCCTCGCCCGGCTGGAAAACCTCCAGAAGCTGACAGAGCTGCAGCGGGACTTGGTCGGCATAGAGAATCTTATCACTCCCGGCAGGGTAAGCGACTTTGAGAAAGCTTTTTGAGATCATCGTTTAATTGTTTCGTTTTCATCCTCAGTTCCATGGTAGTTTACATACAGTGTTCTCCAAGTTTCAGGTATACGGTCTAGTGGTTCAGCCCATCTGTACATGACTCAGGGCTCATCATGAGAAGCGCGCTCTGATGACCATCACCTGTTTCACCCATCCCCCCACCCGCCTCCCCTCTGGAGACCCTTGGTGTGTTGTCTATAGTTCAGGGTCTGTTTCTTGGTTTGCCTCTTTTCCTTTGTTCATTTGTTTTGTTTCTCAAATTCCACATACAAGAAATCATATGGTATTTGTCTTTCTCTGGCTGGCATATTTCACTTGATACCATACTCTCTAGATCCATCCATGTTGATGCAAACAGCAAGATTTCATTCTTTTTTATGGCCAAATAATATTCCATTGTATGTACGCCACACCTTCCTTATCCATTCATCTGTGGATGGATACTTGGGATGCTTCCACGTCTTTGCTATTGTAAATAATGCTGCTACCAACACAGGGGTGTGTATGTCTTTTCAAATTAGTGTTTTCTTTTTCTTTGGGTAAATGCCCAGTAGTGTGATCAATGGATCATGTGGTAATTCTATTTTAATTTTTTGAGGGCCCTCCATACTGTTTTCTAGAATGGCTGCACCAGTTTGCATTCCTGCCAACAGTGCATGAGGGCTCCTTTTTCTTCACAACCTCACCAACACTTTCCTTTTTGTGTTTTAAAGTTGTCCTAACAGGTGTGATGCAATATCTCATTGTGGTTTCCATTTGCATTTCCCTGAGGACAAGTGATGTTGAGCATCTTTCCATGTGTCTGTTGGCCATCTGTAGGTCTTCTTTAGAGAAATGTCTGTTCATGTCTTCTGGCCATTTTTATTGGATAATTTTGTTTTGGGGTGTTGAGATGTGTAAGTTCTTCGTACATTTTGACACTAACCCTGTATCAGACATGGCATTCGCAAATACCTTCTCCATTTCAGTAGGTTACCTTTGTGTTTTGTTGGTTGTTTCCTCTGTTGTGCAAAAACTTATTTTGATGTGATCCCGATAGCCTATTTTTGCTTTTGTTTCCTTTGCGTCAAGAGAGATAGCTAGGGGGCGCCTGGGTGGCTCAGTGGGTTAAGCCGCTGCCTTCGGCTCAGGTCATGATCTCAGGGTCCTGGGATCGAGTCCCGCATCGGGCTCTCTGCTCGGCAGG
This sequence comes from Neogale vison, assembly GCF_020171115.1. Classification (NCBI taxonomy): domain Eukaryota; kingdom Metazoa; phylum Chordata; class Mammalia; order Carnivora; family Mustelidae; genus Neogale; species Neogale vison. The sequence goes on from NC_058093.1 coordinate 47,431,364, forward strand.
GAGCCTGCTTCCCTCTCTCTCTCTGCCTGCCTCTCTGTCTACTTGTGATTTCTCTCTGTCAAATTAATAAATAAAATCTTAAAAAAAAAAAAAAGAGAGATAGCTAGAAAGATGTTGCTAAGGCTGATGCCTGAGAAGTTACAGTCTATTTTCCTCTAGGGTTTTTATGGTCTCACATTTAGGTCTTTAATACATTTTTATTTTTCTGTGTTGTGTGAGAAAGTGGTCCAGTTTCATTCTTTTGCACGTGGCTGTCCAATTTCCCCAACACCATTTGTCGAAGAGACCTCCTTTTTCCCATTGCATATTCTTGCTTCCATTGCCAGAGATTAATTGATCATATAACCGTGGGTTTATTTCTGGGTTTTCCATTGGGTTCCATTGATCTGTTTGCCTGTCTGTTGCGGCCATACCACACTGTTTTGATGACTGCAGCTTTGTGGTACAGCTTCAACTCTGGGATTGTGATGCCTCCAGCCTTATTGTTTTTCACTTCATTGCATGTAATTGAGACCCAAGTCACAGACCACAGAAGTCACGGCTCAGTCCAGCGGTCTCTAGTGTATCCACAAGGTTGTGCCATCATCACTAGTAATTCCAGGACATTTTCATCCCCCAAAAAGAAAAGCTGTACCTGTTAAGCCACTCCCTACCCCCTCCCCACTCTATGCCAACTGCGAATCCACATTCAGTGGCTTTGCCACTCCTGGACATTTCCTATGAAGGGAATCAGTGTGTGGCCTTTTGTGTCTGGCTGCTTTCTCTGAGCACCATGTTTGCTGGGTTCGAGTCAGTGCACCTTCTTTCACTGACCACATCAGCTCTATTCTTTGCACACACCATAGCCTGTGTCTCCGTCCTTCTGCTGCGGCACACTGGGGCTGCTTCCCTTTTGTGCTGATTGTGAATAATGCTGCTGTGAACATTTGTGCACGTTTGTGTTGTTGGGTGAGCATGTGCTTGCAGTTCTCCTGGGTGGATACCTACCAGTGGAACTGCTGGGTCACATGGTAACTGTGTTTCACATTTTGAGAAACTGCTGGTTTTCCAAAGTCACCGGGCAATTTCACATTCTGCCCAGGAACGCGTGAGGGTTCTGGTTTCTCCATATCTTATCTTTGTGCTTCTAGCCATCACAGTGGTACGTAATGGGATCTCATTGTTGTTGTGATTTCCATTTCTCACATGGCTAATGTCAAGTTTCTTGTCATGTGTTCACTGGCCACTTATGTGCCTTCTTTGGAGAAATACCTATTCAGACCCTTTGCCCACCTTTTCACTGGATTGTCTTTTTGCTGTTGAGGTGTAAGAGTCTTTATCTATTCTGGACCCCAGATGCTTAGCAGAATAGGATTTGCAGACATGTCCTCTCATTTTATGGGGTGTTTCACTTTTTCTGTGGTATCATTTATAGCGCACAAGGGTTGGGTTTTTAAAATTATTTTTATGAAGTCAAATTTACCTCTTGGGTTGCTTGTGCTTTGGATGTCACAGATGAGACACCACTCCCCAGTCCACAGTATGACAGTTTACCTCTGTGTTCTCTTCTAGAAACGTCCTGTGTTTCAGCTCTTACATTTAGATTTGATCCCTTTGTAGTTCATTTATGTGTGGGGTGAGGTAGGGGTCCAACCTCATTTTTTCCCCATGTGGCTATTTGTTGGACTGTCCGTAGACACAGATGTGCCAGTTTAATTTTTGAACTCTCAATCCTACCCTGTGGCTCTACATCTACACTGCTTACTTTGTCACTGATGCCTTTTTGAACTTACTACTGTCAACAGAAGACACCCTGTTTAAGGGCTGCATAAGGTTTCCTGTGTTAGCACAAACGTACATATATTAGAGTGTGGCTGTGAAAGTCATGTTTCTGTGTTAGCCTTGGTAGAAGGGACAGAGAACGTGGGGTCACAAGCTCAAAGAAATTATCTATAGTACAATGTACAACTGACCTCCTGGAGTTGGGGCTTTGGTTGGGGGCCAGGACAGCTCCAGTTCCTTTCCTTCCTTGACCATGGGGCTCTGCGTGGAGCTGCTGGCTGGGATCGCTGGGGGTTGGCAGGGCAATTGGTGCAGGTGGTTTCTCCCAGGGTTCCTCCCAGTGCATTAGAGATAGTGGCCCCTGGGAATTGTCACTGAGGGGTAAGGAGAGTAGCCATAGAGCAGGGGTCGGGGTGGACTGTGTGGCCTGGGCAGGTTGCTCCACCTCTGTGACACACAGGGTCTTGGGGCAACAAGGGGACTAATGTCTGCTGCTTGGCCCAGAGCCTTGCATGAAGTAGTTGGGAGGCAAACTCTCACTGCCACAGTTGTTTTTAGCTGAACTCTCTCCAAGGTCTGAGCTGCATGACCAGGGCTCCCGGTCTTCTTGTTAAATATGTGTGTCAGTCAGAGACAGAAACCACACTAGTTATGTGAACAGAGGAATTTGAGAACAAGGATTGTTAACTAGGAAGAAAGTTGATAATGAGGCATCAAAGGGTAAGAACTGGGAAATGTCTAGATGAGGCAGAATGCAGATGCCGCCAAGGGTGGGCCCACAGCCTGGTGTGGGCGATGTTCAAGGGAAGAGCACCCACAGGCCTGGGACACACTGGTGCTTGGGTCTCGGTGGGGTGTCAGGTGGTGGAGCTGGCTTTGTGAGGGCAGGAACCCACGCAAATAGGGTTTGCGGCTGCAGGAAGAGCCAGGGGCTACGGTCTTCCCTTTAGCCAAAGAGGGTGGGGAAGGTGGCTCTGATGTTGAAGCCACAGAAGCCTCGAGCTCAGAGTCAGACCCAGCCGGCTATTCAGTGCTGACACCCTGCCAGGCCCGTCCTCCTCATCTCCGTTTCGTCCATGAGGCTTCTATGAAGTTCTCAGTCCATTTGAGGGCTGGGGTCTTCTGGCAAGTTCTCAGGGTGTGAAGCTCATGCTCCTAGTTATCTGCAAGGACCAACAGATGGGCAGAGTGTCCGGAAGTTGTTCAAGCCGGAATTCCTCGGAATCACCAGGACTGACGCTTCCTGCCATTGGCAAGGGCAGTTAGGGGCCTGAGGGATATCTGTGTGGGCCTGGGCGGTGGCCCTCCAGCACGGATGGTGAAGTGTGAGGTGTGTCCCCAAGTCTTGGGGGTACGATCAGGCCCTGGGGGAGAGGCAGAACCCTCCCCTGTCCGTCTGTGGAAGGACCACCCGGGACACATAGCACTTCCGGCTCCTCCTGGAGCTTCAGCCCCACCAGTGTCCCATCACCTTAGGTGGGAAAGCCCTTGTGGTATTGGGAACCCTCTCTGCCTGTGCCAGTGCTGGGGGGCAGTGGATGCTAACCGCCGGCCAATGTTTGCTGAGAACCAGGTGTTCCATCCTCCTCCCTGCTGTTCTCCAGCTGCTCTGGCCCAGTTTTTCTCAAAGCTGAACTCAAATATCTCTGTGCCTGAGCCTTCCAGGAGCCCAGCAACCTTTCTGTGAGGGCCTTCAGCATTGCCAGCCTGTGGCGAGATGGGGCCACTGGTCCTCAGCAGACGGTCCGGGGACTGGCCCGGGTGACCAAAGGAAACAGGTGGGAGGGCAGAGGCTGGAAACACATGGAGGGTCCTGGGCAGGAGGGTGCTGTCGAAGGGCCGGAAAGGCACTCAAGAAAGCATAAAGGGTGACATCAGCCTGGCCCGCAGCCCACCAGCACCACACCCATGGAGGTGGCCGGGGACTGGCACCAGAGGACCTCATCTCTCTCTCACAGGAGTTCATCCGCGAGGGCTGCCTTCACAAGCTCACCAAGAAGGGCCTCCAGCAGAGGATGTTTTTCCTGGTAGGTGGAAAGCGTGTTGTTCTGTTAGGGCGGCCGGTGCTGTGGCCCAGGTGAGCTGCCCCAAGTCAGACAGGAGCCGGGCTGGCAGCAAACACTCCCAGCGAGGGGCCTTCCCACTGGGTCTTCTGGGCGCCAGGACCCTCAGAAAGCCAGAAGATAGCAAAGCCCAAGTCCCCATTGCTGCAGGGATGCCACACCGAGCACTGGCTTTGCCTCAGAGAACCGGGGCCCTCCCAGTGAGTTCCCTCGATCAGCTTCCTGCCTCATGCCACTTAGTCAGCTCCAGCCTGAGCCATCCTGGCCGAGGGGTGACCGGAAGACCAGCCAGGACTCTCCACTGCCTCCAGCTGGTGGGCACTGGGCGCTGGCCCGAGAGACCTGCTGACTCACGTGGTTACTAGGCACCACCTGCCAAAATCATTGAGAGAAGAAACACAGAGGGGAGGGGCAGAGGGAGAGGGAGAGAGAAACTTGAGCGGACACCAGCCTGAGCGCAGAAGCCAGCATGGGGCTCCACCTCCTGACCCTGAGATCACAAACCTAAGCTGAAACCAGTGACTACTAGACATTGAAACTTGTCCCTTGTTTTTAAACTTCTGTGTAATAAAGCCACCCATCTCAGTTCTCAGATATGCTGTTGTACACAAGCAAAGGGGTCACAGGCAGCAGCCACTTCCGGATCCGGGGCCGCCTTCCCCTCCGTGGCATGCTGGTGAGTGCTCACACACCGTGCTCTCAGGCCATCATGGCTGTGTCCTTGGTGGGCCACGGGCTCTGCCTACAGCCTAAGCCCCTGAGGATGGGCTTCAGTCCCGTGTCCGCCTCCTGCCCAGACCCACCTGTCACCCCCACCCCCACTCCTACCCCAGGGAGCCTGTCCTTCAGTAGGAGGAGCAGAAAAAGACCCGAGTTCGGTGCTCATGGGATGGAGCTGACTCAGCTTCTGAGAGAGAGACCTGACCCACTTGTTCTAAAGACTGCAGAGCCTTTCTTCTCGTGCTTGTAGCTCTTCTCCTGCTGGTATCTGTGTTCCCTTCCCATCATCCTACCTTGTTTCACGCACATGCATGTGCACACCTTCAGAACGGGAAGACAGCACGCCATGGACAAGCCTCCTGGCTGCATTTCGGGGCTGGGCTCGTGTCTTCCCTCCACAAGGTGGGAGCCAGACCTGGGGAAAGGTCACGGTCACCTGTGCACCGCCATAGCAGGCCTGGGCCACTGGTGATCCTGCTGCACAGCAAGCCCTCTATCCACACCACATGCCTGTCACATGTCCGCCTCCCCGTCACAGGTTCGACATAGCAAGACATCATGTGTCGCTGACAGGCCCTTCATTTTAATGTGATGCTGTTCCTCAGCCTTGCCCTTTGTGCTCAGTGCCTAACGAAGACCCTGCTTGACGGTCCCAGAGAGACCCCTACACACACATAGATACTCTCCACTTGCCCTTGAGTGTAGAACTGCACTCAGCCTGGAACCCATCCTTGGGAATAGTAAAGACAGGAGGCCAAGTTCAGGTTTTTGCCATAGAGATGTACTGTTGGTGCAGACCATGTCACAACAGGGAACCCCTGGCCCACATGTCCACAGGTGAGGGCCTGGACCCCACTCTGCTCTGTTACACTTGGCCAGTCTATCTCAGTTTCCACCCACTTCTTCAAGGGTGCCTTCCGTTCTTGGCCCTCCCTGGTCCTTGGCACTGTCCCTCTTTCCACTGGGCACCTGAGTCAGATGTCTGTAACGTTTGGTTCAGCTCTCTTGGCCCTCAGCAAGAAAGGGCCTGTTTGAATGACATTTGCAATCACCGGAAGCACTTCCCATCTGTTCTAAAGTTTACTTTTAAAAATGGACTCTCATCATAGGAGAGAACGGACAGTACACAGTAAGAATCACTCATGACCAGGCCACCCAGTAATCCGCACTGTGGGCAGCTTGCAACACGCCCTCCAGTCTTTGGAGGGAGCTCGACCTTCCTGGCAGCTGCAGCGGTTCATCCCTGGGGTCTCCTGAGCTTGTAACCAAAGCTCGGGACTGAGTTCACAGAGAAGAATGGTTCACAGGCAAGCGGGAGGCCAGCTTTCCTGTCACCCTGCACTGGACATTTTGCCTCCATTTCATTTTCAGAATTAGAAAGAACACCACTGGCTGTCTTTTGACACCTCCCTATCTGTGCCTACAATGTGCTTTTTGAGCAGTGGATGCACCGGCTTTTGAGGCCCGGAATCGGACCGTACATCACTTAGGCAACTGCACCACCCAGCCTTCCAGCTCAGTGCATCTAAACCTCTCTTCCCACAGCCTGTGGGGGACAATGGGGTGCTCACCCCTCACCTGGGCCACTCGGGGGGTGCCACTGGTCCTTGGATGGTCAGTGAGCCTGACGGAGTCCCTACATATCCCCTGGAGTCTGGGGCCACCCCCTGGGGTGTGGCGCCCAGGTTGTGTCTGTCACTCTGGTCTCTTTTTGTAGCATGTTTTTAGGCACTGGCCTGCTCTCAGGAGTCCCAGATCCTTCCTCCAATTTGTAATTCCCTTTTATTTTTCCTGCAGTTTGGTTTTCTCTTGTAGAACTGAAACTCCACTGGACAGACACTGTTTGTCTTACTCCTGGGACAGCATCTGGCATAGAGGCCCCAACAATACCTGTTGAGGAAGAGAAGTCGGGCATCTCTGTCATCCTGTCTGTCCATCTGCTCCTTCAGGGTTTCTTTTTGGGGTGCAGACTGCAAAGTCCTTCCCCACACCAAGATCACACTGGCACTTTTTTTTCTGACACATTTAGTTTCATTGTTCTCACTGCATAAATGGTCTCCGCATGTCCCCTTGGGCGAGGCTGGACTGGGCCACATGGCTTTCTTCCCATTGGTGCAGCTGCTGTCCTCATGGAGACAATTGCCTCCTTCTCATCTGGGGTTCCTCCTGGGCCTTCTGTTCCATCTCTCTGTGCCAGCATCAGCACATTCTTCCAATCCACGTGTTCTGGGGAATAGTTGCTATGTAGGTGAATAAGTGTGTCCCTTATTTATCCTCCTTTTTAAAAAGTGCTTTGTTGCTCTTAAGTATTTAATTCTTCAAAATAAACTTGGGAATCATTTGGACAAATTCCTTCAAAAACCAGCACATATTTGCATTGAATCTACATGCTAACTAGGGTTAGGGAGGACGAATGTCAACCTTTTCTAGTGGCCACCGCTCCTGCCCTTTTCAGAGCTTGTGTTCCGTGAGGCCTAGCGATGGGCATTTTCTGGGCCCTGCACAGGCTCACTGTCCATCCTGGGACTGTCTGTGACTGGCCAGTCCTGGGGCCCAGACAGCCAGCCCTCAACCTGAATGCAGACATAAGGGTGATAGCTCTTGGCTTTGGAGAGAGGACCTCTGTTGCGTTTACAGCTTCCTCCTGTTTCTATCGAAGAGCTATTACCAGAAATCACATGTAGGATCTTAGCAAAGGCGTGTGCAGCATGTCAAGATGTCCACCCCTTGCCCGTGGACCCAAGGACAGGGCTGAAACAGCCTTGCTTTTGGAGAACCTTACTCAGTCCCAGGACAACTTCCTGACTGTGCTTTGGGCTGGGTCAGGTGGTTATTTTATTAGGGAGTTATTTCAGTCACTTACAACGGAGATCGAGCGTGGAAGTTTCTCTTTGAAACTGTTAGGTTTGGGTACCAAGTTTATAAAGTGAATTGTCCAACTCCCCTTTTAATAATGAAAATGCTCAATATTTTTTCCTGTGCTTGACTTTCAGCTAATAGTGCTGGACCCACCGGTGAGTAGTTGGGTGCCCTATGGCCCACAGCTCACCCACCTGGGGGGCAGGTGCCATGGCGCGGGGCCCCCCGTGCTCCTGTAGCCCCTCGTAGTCGACGTAGACTGGCACAGGGCTTCCACGCGCCCGCATCGGGCTGCAAGCAGGGGTCCCACCCGCCCTGTGCACGCTCCAGAACTTTGCCTCTTCTGCCACAGGTAGAGGAAGGGGAGCACGAACGATCTGTTCCCCACTGCTTCACCATTTGTGCAGCTCAGAAAACAGTCGTGGTGGCAGCCAGGTATGAGCTTTCCTCATCTGCCTCCGCTGGGCCCCAGGGCTTCCCGGTCATGATCTGGGGTTCTCCCAGAGTTGAGAGTGTCAGTCGTAGGGTGTGTGCCCCCTCGAGCCCCACTTGTTACGGGACCAGGGGAGCAGCTTCTCCTTGGGTGGGGAGCTTATAACCACTGAAAATGTCCCCAGAGAGTGGCCACGGTGCTGTTGAGCTGCCCCCCACCGAGCCTCCGTGCATGGCCCCCCACCCATGGCAGCCCACACGGATGGGCTGCCTCCCCTAAGCATGTGCACGGAGGCTCCCTCAAGACCAGGCCCATCTCATCTGCATCCCCAAAGCAGGGCTGTCAGCAGTAGCAGCTGCATTTCCAAAATCTCCTCTCAGGTGGGGAGGAGGCCTGAGCCCAACAGTGAGCAAGTGGCTCAGTCTTTCCCCTGTGGGAGACGGTCCCCAGCAACTCCCTGAGCAGAGGCTTTCCTCCTCCTGGGTGGGCAGCTGGCTCTCAGCTCCCACCCTGCAGTGTCCTGACTGATGTCCACGCTGACGGCAGCGGGCACAGGACACTCGTACCCCCAGCAGCCCGCGCAGCCAGACAGGAACCAGCAACCAGCCCTGGATCTCAGCACCAGACTCGAAAGTCGTTTCGGGAATCCACCCTCCTTACAGAAGCCCCTGTTCTGGTGCCAAGTGGTTGCCTTCCCTCCTCTCCCGCCCCCAACAGCTCCCAAGGGGATGCAGGGTTGGCCCCTAGCGGCACTCCCAACAACCCCCGGGGCTCACATGAATGCACAGTCCAACCTTATGTCTTGCTGAGAATGGGGCACAGCTAGGAGTCCCTGGTAGCCCCGATGAGCCAGCTCTGAGCCTCACCCCTTTCCCCAGCACTCACCTGGAAAAGGAGAAGTGGATATGTGACCTGAACACTGCCATCGATGCAGCCAAGAGCAGGAGTGGTCAGTCCCTCGTGCTGCCGGGCAGCGTGGTGTGCATGCCTCCCTCCAGTGAGTTCTGGCCAAGTCATCTGAAGAACCCCCTTTTGCATTTAAGCTTCTCGACAAAAATTTTTTTTTGGAGCACACGAGTGCGGAGGAGGGGAAGGGTATAGGGAGCAGCAGACTCCCTGCTGAGCAGAGCTGAACATGGGGCTCAATCTCAGGACCCTGAGATCATGACCTGAGCCAGAGTTGGACCCTCTGACTGAGCCACCCAGGTGCCCTGTTTTCTTGGTCACAAGCCTCCTGCTAGCCCACATGCTCTCTCCACAAGTAAGGCTCTGGGTCCTCCTGGGGTGGGGAAGGACTGTGCACCCTTCTAGCAGAAGCATTGTATGGTCTTGCTGCCTGCTGCTGACCTGGGCCCTAGGGCTCCCCGGTTCCCAAGGCCCCAGCCCCCCTGCAGAACCCCCGTCCAAGGGCACCCCTGGCCCTACTCGCCTTCTGCTCCTATCTCCTCTGACAGTGGCCCCCTCCCCCAGGATGCATGGAGGAGGTCTCTCCAGAACAGGAGTCCGAGGATGCACGCAGCTCCCGCGGCTCCCTGGAAGGCCAGGGGCAGCCCCGGGCCAACACCACGGTGCGCGTGTGCTGGTACCGAAACACCAGCGTGTCCAGAGCCGACCACAGCGCGGCGGTCGAGGTGCGGCTGCTCTGGGCTCCCCCTGCTCATGCCAGCCGATGGGGAGGGCTTGTTGGGGGCGGGGGGTACTCCCATGCCGGCATGGTCTCCTGCTCTGTCCCCTTGGTCCAGAAGCCAGTTAGCAAGTCCCCTCCAGCAGAGCAGCCTGGGAGGCCACGGGGCTGTGAGCTGACCGTCCCATCAGGGCTGCTGCCTCCCCTCCATTGCCTCTGAGTGCTCTGGACTCCAGCCCTTCAGCTCTCAGGCTGCCCCCTACTCAGAGTGGTTTCTGAATTCCCTTCACACCTGGGTCAGGAGCAGCAGCACCGGGTGCCAAAGCACCCAGGGACTCACCCTCACTGCCCCTTCCACCATCCCCAGCATCAGCCCTGACACAGGCCCTGTGTCTTGCCCCACAGGGGAGGGCTCTAAGGAGAGAGAGGTCACTGGCCAAAGGGGGACTATCCCTGGGTCAGGATTCCAGCCTCCTCACAACACCAGGCGGAGAGGCAGTGCACTCCTGCCCTGCCCACGTGGACGCCACACTCAGGGCCAGGAGCTGGGGTGCCTCATCAGAGTCGCGTCTCCTTGGCTCCATGTGTGTAATGGTCTGTGATGGTCGTGGCCAGAGTTACTGTAAATAGGGAAGAAAAATGTAGTGACCTTCTACTTAGTGCCTGGAATTCATTCTCCAGATTTGTAAACCTCCTGCCGTCAGAGGGTTAAACAGGCCAACAGACCCAGAGCATGTGGAGGGTGCGACCGCACCCAGAGAAGCAAAGTCTGGGCCTTCAGTGAGAAAGGCTAGATGGGTGGACGTGCCTTCTGGGAAGCAGGTGCTACTCGGGCCAGAGTCCTAGGACACGGACCGGAGCCAGCAGCTTTTTATTTTCCTGCAGAATCAGCTTTCGGGGTATCTGCTAAGAAAATTCAAGAATAGTAATGGCTGGCAGAAGCTCTGGGTGGTCTTTACCAATTTCTGTTTGTTCTTCTACAAAACTCATCAGGTAAGGGTGTTCAACAGGACTGTGACCGTGCCCCCGGTGGACAGTGACCCCCGCTTGCCGCACATTCTCTCAGTTCCTTGACCCTCAGGGATCCCCAGGCCCCCCGTGTAGAGGTAGTGAGCCATCAGGACAGGGCAGGGGGTGGGGTCAGCTGCTGCAGAGCCACACGCCCCCTTGCAGGACGACTACCCCCTGGCCAGCCTCCCGCTGCTGGGCTACAGTGTGAGCGTCCCCAAGGAGGCTGATGGTGTCCATAAGGAGCACGTCTTCAAGCTCCAGTTCAAATCCCATGTCTACTTCTTCCGAGCAGAGAGCAAGTACACGTTTGGGAGGTAATTCTGGGGTCTGTGGGCATCCCCCAGGGTTCCCTGAGGCGGCTGCTGAGCATGGCTTCTAGGGTTTTCGCTAGTCCTGGCTTTGTCCCATTCACTCCATGTTTGGGGCTATCCTTGGGAGGAACCTTGAGCTCAAGGCCATGGGTATGACCAGAGCATCCCTTGACTCCCAAGTGAACATCTTGGGAGCTTCTGGTCTGACCTCATCTCCAGGTGGATGGAGGTGATCGAGAGAGCCGGCAGCTCACCTGGGAGGGCCAGGCGACCTGAGGAAGAGGCATGAAGGCCATCTTGCCCAACAAGGACAGAGCCGAGGAAGCAGAGCTGGTTCAGCACATACCCCATGTCACAGCATCCCCAGTGTAGGATGGGGTAGGAAGCCTCACAGTGACCTCTGGGAGGGGCGGGGAAGGACACCCAGAGGATCACACATACATGTGAAACCGCAGGCCCAGCTCAAGGTGGAGACCGAGTCCAGCACTACCCCACCCTTCCCCCTCGCTGGGCAGCGCCTATTGAGGACTGGCCCAGAGCAGGACCCTGTGACTTGTGCTGCATACGTGCCTGGTAGAAGCCACTCTGGTGCCTGCCCCACAGACCTCTGGGGAAGTGGAAGCCAAGTCCCCCACGGGCCTCCAGTTCATCAGTTCCCAGTGTTTCCTAACAAACTCAAGTACACGGATGCGCGGTTCGTCGCTCGTGTAACGTGCATGTGCTGCTGGATAAAGGGCCTGTCCCCACGGTCACCGCATACTAGGACTAGGACACAGAAGCCAGGAACAGGCCCCAACCATGGCCAGCATCTCTCCAATCCGGGTCTTTATTGAAAGTGGCAGGAGCCTCTCAATGTTCTATGAAAACTAACACCTTAACCTCAGAACATTTAGGGAAGCAAGGAATTTCATTTTCTTTTAGAAAAAAAAAAAACCCAACACCCCAGTTCTGGCTGACTTGAGTACTTTGGAGACACGGTACCTGATCAACACCACAAGGCCCATCTATGACCAACTGGCTTGGCCACTGGGGCCTCCAGGCAGGGGAGGAGGCAGACAGGCCAACAGTCCCCACTCCTCAGTCCAGGGTTGGGGGGAGGGATGATGGTGGTCGCAGCAGCACAGGGGTTCCAAGTCAGACCTTCCTCCCCATGCTCCTCAAGCAGCAGTGCCCTTCAGCGGGTGGACGTCAGATGGTTTCTATTGTGCGAAAACCTGCGGAGAAGAATCCTGGCCTGGAGCGCAGGCCGGATGCACGGCCAGCAGGGCAGTGGGCGGCTGCGTGGGCGGGCCTAGGGGGAGAGATGCATACAGCCTGGGCCCCGGATGTGACAGCCACAGCAAGCGCTCTGGGCCTCACCTCTGCACCCGCTCCACCAGGTGAGCCATCAGCTTGTCCGAGATACCGGGGCAGGACTCCTCAGCCAGGCTGAAGGCGTTCTCCAGCTCCTCCAGCGCCCCCACGCCCCCGCCGCTCTGCTTGTGCTTCTCCTTGAGCTGCAGACAGACCCCCAGGCGCCTCACTATGAGCTCCCACGGGAGCACAGGGCCCTCAGTGGGGAGGTGCTCCCAGAAGGCCTACGCCAGAGGCTTCCCAGCCCCTCCCTGCGGCCTGGCACCTGGCACCCCACAAAGCTAGGATGGGCTGGGTCCCAGCAGCCCTAAGCCTGTAGCCAGGGCCTGGGGCATTCAAGAAAGGCAGGTGCTGCCCCGCCCCCACACCCCAGGCAATATCAGGTCTTGGTTGTCAAGAAGGGTCTCCAGCAGCCTCTTAGGCAGCTGTGGGCCTAGTGAACCACATGGCTTCCTCCCAACCGAGGGTCACAGAAGTCCATGGCTCAAGTCCAGCGGACTTGAGAAAACAGCCCAGAAACCCTAAGTGCTCCACATGGCCAGACCACGACATCCCGACCCTCAGATGGAGGATGCCTGCCCTCCTTCAGACCTGGCAGGTAGCAGGCAGAAACAGGCCAGCCCCGTCCTCCTGCCACACCCCTCACAGAAACAAAAGGGGAAAGGCCTGTGTTTCTCCCAGAAAACCCCTCTGCCAGCTTCGACCGTAGTCCCAGTCCACAGAATCAGGAGCCACAGGGGGTGCACTTGGCGAGCCAGATGCAGCCACGCTGTCCCCCCATCTTCCCCAAGGACACACCAGCACACACCGGGCAGGAGCTCCCGCAGCCCACACCCCACCCCACCCCCAAGTCCCTCAAGGCCCACTCCATCCACTTAGAGCAGCCCAGGGTGCTTGTGGCCCCTGTGACAATCGCCACCTCTGGCCTCGCTGCCCCTGTGGGGACATGGTCTAGCTGAGCTCCACAAGCTCCTGGTGCCTAGGCCCTGTGATGGGCACTTGCCGCCAGCTCCTCTCCAAACTCCTCCCTGGGTGGGTGCTCTCCTGCCTATACCTCCCACTCTGCCACTTTCCTCAGAAAACCTCTCAGCATCAAGTCCTCTCTCCCTGGGCTCTGAGTGCTGCTGTCACCTAGGGTGGGAACCAGGCCCACGACCAGGGTGTGGGGGTACCTGGCTGCATTGTATTCCTGGGGTATTACCACCCATCAGCAGGTGACATGTAGAGTGACAGGACCACTGGGGAGTTACCCTTGAGGCCTCCCTGACCTGGGCTGGACACCCATCACCGAGAACTAAGCCTCCCAGGCTCTCTAAACAGGTGACCAGTCCCTCTGTTTACAATTCAGAATAAAAGGTTACAGAACACTAATTTTGTTCAAGGACCCCAGCAGGCTGAGCACGCAGAAAGATCATATAAAGGTCCTTTGTCCCAGCCACTTCTCCTTTGCTTAGAAAGCCTGGCCCCCAGATCCTGGTCCAACCCCAGTGGGCTCTGAGGGGCCTGGAAACCACCCCCAGCAGTGGCAGCTGGTCAGCACCCCTCATCATACACCTCATGTTAACACCGTGCAGAAAGTGTCTGGCCCTCACCTCTCCAAAGACAGGCCGGACCAGCGTGGATAGGCACTGGGACCTTGGCTGCCTCTTGACAGGCTCCGCTGACTGCAAGGTCAAGGCCAGGGCAGGGTGAGCAGGGCAGAGAAGAGTGCTCGCTCCCAGGGGGCAGGTGTGCTCCCTCCCCCACATTTCCGTGCTCCTTACAAGGCAAAGCCTGGGGAAGCACCCACCCCAGGGTATCTGCCACCCCTGAAGCAGCTCCCCCACCCACCCTGGCCAGGTCAGACCTTTTGGGGGCCATGCAGGGCAGTCCCCTTGTGCAGTTTGCTGTGCGGGCTTGGCCGGATGGTGGGGGGGAACGTCCAGATGGGACCCTGCTCTCCGTCCTCAGCATCTGCATCACTGGAGCAGAAGATGAAGGGCTGTGAGGGTCCTCGGGACTGAGAGTCCCAAGTCCCACACCTTCTCAAGCCTCCCATTTATTTTGGAGGCAACCTCATGGCCCTAAATGCTACGTAGGCCCGCCTGGGCTTCAGGGGCCCGTGACCATGAGGCTGTGCCCTGTCCACAAGGGCCCCTACATGTCCGAGTCCTCGGAGCTGGACTCCTCGCCGTGCCCCTCTGACTTCCAGCGCTTGTAGCGGTCGATGAGCTCGGTGAGGAAGGAGGTCTTCTTGGTGTAGCGCGCGAGGAACTTGTGCTTCAGGAGCTCCTTGGCAGTGGGCCGCTGCAGGGCAGAAGGACGCAGGTCACCGGGTGTCAGGGACATTGGAGCTCTGCCTTCGGGCCCCAGGGCTCCCTGCTCCCTAGGGCACCTGGTGGGAAGAGGCAACTGGGGGGGGGGGACGTGCCTTCCACCCTCTGGTGTACCCACTCCACAAGCTTCTCTAGAGCTAGCTCCTGGCAGGTCCCACCCGGATCAGGAAGGGCTTGGTGGGGTGTCCCGGCCCAGGGAAGGGGCTGGGTTTCAGAGCAGCTCAGGCCTCTCCCAGCCCACCCCAAGAGCCAGGGCTTACGAATCGGGGGTCTTTGTTGAGGCAGGCCTCCACAAACTCCTTGAAGGGCTTGCTATGGTGGCCCTCCAGGGTGGGCGGGCTGTTCTTGGGGATCAGGAACAGGACACGCATGGGGTGGAGGTCAGAGTTCGGAGGCTCGCCCTTGGCCAGCTCAATGGCTGTGATCCCCAGCGACCAGATGTCAGCCTGGACAGAGACCCACACAGGACCATGGCTGCTGGAGGTTCCCCAGGCTGTGCCACAGCCACCCTCCTCCCTGCCACCATGCCCACCTTGAAGTCGTAGGCCGACTGCTTGATGACCTCGGGTGCCATCCAGAAAGGGGTGCCCACAAATGTGTTCCTCTTGATCTGCGTGTCCGTGAGCTGCCCTGCCACCCCAAAGTCCGCCAGCTTCACGTCACCCTGCTCTGAGAGCAGCACGTTGGCAGCTGCTCAACACAGGACAGCGGGTGTCACCTTAGGCCCCGTGCCGGGCCCCACCCTGCACACAGCTGCCCAAGGAAGCACACCGCCACCTGGGGACACCAGCTCATCTGTTTCAGGGACCTGAGCTTTCCTCTCCAGCCAGCAAGCCAGAGACCTGGGTGGGCAGCTGCAGGGACAGGGGGCCCCAGTGTCTCATGACAAACCCCGGGAGCAGAGCCACGGCACGACAGGCAGAGGGAACCCTGACCCTTGGCCTCACGCTCCCCACAGGCTCCCGGGCTTAGCAGGACTGGCTCCCAGGGTGGGGCAGACAATCGATGTGGGACCACGGGCAAGGACTGTCCTTCCTCACAAGGTTGCAAAGTTAGCGTTGGCCCTGTACAGGGACAGGCGACTACTGTCTATTCGACAGAACCACTCAGTTTCCGATGCCAGAAGCGTTGAGCTACAGGGTCCCACGCCCCCAGCAGCCCCAGATGCACCCCCTCACAGCGACCTGCCACCTCCCACCCTGGCACTTCGAGGGTCAGGGGACGGGGGGGCACAGGGACCTTTGATGTCTCGGTGGATCTTGCGCTCCGAGTGCAAATAGTCCAGGCCCTTCAGGATCTCCCGCAGGATGGTGGCGATGTAGGTCTCCTCCAGGGGGCCAGGTTTGAGCTGCAGAGAAGGTGTGGCAGGGCCTCAGGCACCCGCAAACACAGACCAGCCCTTCCTTCCATGCCCCTCCAGACCCGCTGCCAGGGCCCTAACTCGATCCCCTCTCTACCCAGGGAGGGGCTACCCTGTGGATAACAGGGACCTCCTGTTCCCTGAACAACTCCTGGATGAGAAGAAGCCCCACGCACTGAGCCAGGTGGGAGCAGGGGAGACTCTTGAGAGCGCATACTCTGCTTTCTTCTTTCTTGCAAAGGCGGTCCCGGCCACACTGCTGGGCCTGTCTGCCTGGAGTCCCCCACTCGCCTGCGCCCCACAGGCGCAGGACCCCCTAAGCAGAAAGGGACTGCCAATAGCAGTCTGTGTTTGGCCTTAAATGGCTCCTAACCAACACGTAATACACCAGGACAGCAAGGGAGAGGCGGCCGGGGGTCCCCAGTGGTCTGGCAGTGCTGCCAGGACAGCCCCACAGCAACCTTCTTCTGTCTGCTCCTGCCCACGGCAAGCTGCCCGCTGCTGCCCACCGTTGCGGCCTACACCTCACCAGGTCCAACGCAGAACCGCCGCCCAGATACTCCATGATGATCCACAGCTTCGTGCTCTGGGATCAGAGAAACACCTGTCAGCACGGGACAGAGAACAAAGCGGGACAGCGGGGCCAGGCCCCCAGGACACACACTCCCCAGCAGCAGTGACTTGGCCCTCCAGCCCCTCAGGGACCCACCACAAAAGGGCCCCACCAGCCCCATTTAGCTCCCCACCCATCAAACCCCCAATGCAACCACTTTGCAGATGGACCAGTGGCCAAGTCCACTATGCCGACACCCCATCAAAAACCAGACCGGGAAAATGGCAGGTCCAGTTAGCACTCGGCCCTCCTGTACCTGCACCCCAAGCATCCCCCTTCCCCCTGGGCAGGACCCCCAGAAACTGGCACTCCCCTGGGATCTGGCTGCAGGGGGCCTAGTGGCAGGGCTTCCCAGACACTGTCCCATGGGGCTACCCCAGCCCTGGAGATGCCCAGCCAGGGGGTGGGTCACCATGGCCCCTTTCACAGCTAACCAGACCCCACTCACATCCCACATGCCCACCTGGCCCTTGGGGCAGCTTTTTGGGTGACCCACTCCACTGTGAAGTTGGGTCTATGTTCAATTGCTGTAGTCCCTTACTTTTCAGACCAGGCCTCTCCACCCCACTGTCCCCCAGTGGCAGGGGCAGACCCAACCAAGGCCTTCTGAGCAGGTATAGGGGCTTCCAGGGAGTCCCCCAGCTCCAACCACATGGAACACTGGGCATTATCACTCCAGCCCTCCAGACACAGGCTGGGCCAGGGTTGGCTGTCCCTGGCCTCCACCTAAGCAGGTCCGGCACAGAGCAAGCCCGCCCACCAGGCACCTTCAGGTAGGAGCCGAAGTAGCGGGTGATGTACGGGCTGTCACACTGGCTGAGCACGGTGATCTCCTGCTGAATGTCCTCGATCTCGTCCTCGGCCTCCTCCAGATCGATGATTTTGATGGCCACCACCTCCTTGGTGCGGTTGTCAATGCCCTTGTACACCTCCCCAAAGGAGCCCTTGCCAATACGGTCCAGCTTGGTGAAGAGCTCCTCGGGGTCCACGCGCGAGTGCTGCAGGGACACGTGGCGGGCAGCTGGTCAAGGGGGTGGCAGGACGGGCCAAGGTGACCATCCCCAAAACAAAACAAGGGAAATCACCCACATTCTCTTCTCCTTTCTTCTTTTATCTCTTTTTGTTCAGAAAAACTAAATGTACCCTTCACACAAAGGACAAGATCCTCTGAGAGCAGAGCAGCTCAGGCCCTGGGAAAGGGCTCAGGGTGTGGAGAGGTAGGAGGACCGTAAAGGGCCCACACATGGGGAGGACCAAGTGAAACACAACACATGTAAAGGGACATGGGGACAGCGAGGCCATCCCGTATGACAGCAGGGACAGTGAGGCCATCCCGTGTGACAGTGGGGACGGCAGCAAGGCCATCCCCTATGACAGCGGGGACAATAAGGCTGTCCCGTGCAACTGCAGGGACAGCGAGGCCATCCCATGCAACTGCAGGAAACAGTGGGGACAACAGCGAGAGAGTCTCTCATGAACCACAAGCCTAGTTAGTAAGAACAGACCCGTGCAGCCTCTTCCCTTATAACAAACATGCCACACTAAAGCAAGCCTCAAGGGGTGCCTGGGTGGCTCAGTTAGTCTGCCTTCAGCTCAGGTCGTGATCCCAGGGTCCTGGGATGGAGCCCCGAGTCAGGCTCCCTGCTGAGCAGGGAGCCTGCTTCTCCCTCTCACACTCCCCTTACTTGTGCTCTCTGTCAAATAAATAAATACAACCTTTTAAAAAAATAACATAAAATAAAGCAAGCCTTGAGATGTTAGTAGCAGGCGGAGATCCTCAGGGGAAGGGGGAGGAATGGGTGGCGCTTGCTCACTCTTCTGTGAGCCCAGAAGACTCAAACAACAAAGTCTATGAATTAAAACAGAAAACCCAGCACACATTATCCGGGTTTTCCCTGCACACCTGCAAGCCACACCCCCAGGAAGGGCTCCCTTTCTCGCCCCCGATCAGTCCTCAGGACAGCTACATGCTGACACCAGCACAGAGCTGAAGACCAGTGCTCTCCTGGATGCTGAATCCCAGATGTACAAGCATCCCAGGAGACTGCATAGTCCCAGGGCTGAAATTCCAACAAGGCCTGAGGTGTGCTAAGTGGCTGGGACCGAGGGCGCCCAGCCTGTCTGAGCAACAGGACACAGCCAACAGAGGAGCACCCATCCGTGGGCTGAGACAGTTCAACGTGGGGGCTCCATGCAGGACGGCAACACCCCAGGGGGGGCCCAGCCCCTGCCCACATGGCTCCCTAGGCTCCCGAGAACACCAAGCCACTATGTTTTCAGAGTCAGAGTCAGAGTCAGTTGGCACAGTACCAGAGAGACGAGATGGGGCTGGGAGCCCTGGGACCCAAGCAGGGGTTTGGGGCCTAGGGCAGAGGTGAGGGTAGGGCCTAGTGTCTTGTCCAGACAGGGGCAGAAAGGGCTTCCCCAGGCCCAGGAACTCAGACTTACAGAGAGTCACCTCCGACCCCACATCCCCAAGCACCTATCAACACGGGGGTGTCTTGGTGCCAATCTAGAAAGCTGAGGCATAAAGGGAAAACAAATCCCAGCTCAGCGTGCCTCATCAGCACTGAGGGCTCAGCCAGGCTCAGCCAGGCCCAACCAGTTACGGAACGTGGCTGTCATCAGGTCCTCACCGGGACCGGCAGCCCAGTCCCAAGTCCGTGCACACGGCGGACAAGGCGCAGGGGATGTATGTAGCCAAGCTCTGGCAAGTCCTCAGAGCTACAGCTGCAGGCTTCAAAGGGACACAGAGAGCCGAGTGCCACTCAGGTCCCTCGTGCCCAGCTGTGGGGCAGCTCCGCTCCTGCTGCACATGGTCTGAAGGAAACCAGAGCACACCAGGCCTGCGGCTGCGAGTCACAACTGCTCAGTGGTCTTCTTGGTGTGCATGGGGTGAGATCACAAGATCAGAACTCACCCAGCTCAAGAGAGAGGCCTAGCAGGGGGGAGCCATCGGCTCCAGGACCACGGGCCGCCAGCTGGCAGTCAGCACAAACACACCTTCCTGCCAAGGCAGAGCCATCTCTGCCTCCGGTGGGAGGAGCTCACCATCCCATGCTCAGTCCCAGGCTTCTCAGGGAAGTGTGGTCCAGGACATAGTCCCTGAGGCCCACACGGCCCCTTCCCACCTTCCCAAAGGCTCCTTCAGTTTGCTCAGCCATCGGCGCCTATTCAGTGCCCCACCCCCGCCCCCGGAGTGCAGTCCACCACGCTGGAGCCAGACAGGCTGCCACAGCCCTATGGGACACTTCAAGAGCAATGCCCAATAACTCCAGTCCACCTGATGCCGTGACAGTGTCCTCTGTTGCTGGAGAGAAAGTCCCTCTCCTTAAGGCGGCCTCAGAGAAGAGCTGGGGGAGGCAGGGCTGACACCCAGCAGCACCGACAAGCCCCAGAGCACCCCCAGCTCCTCAGAGTTCCCTGCTCCCCACACCCCTGCTGAGAACACATCAGTCCCCACGCAGGTCTGAAGGTGTGTCTGTCTTACCCACCACAGCAACCCAACCAGGGAAACCCCCCGATGAGGCACTCATACCTCCACTTGCCTGGGAGAACACGGGAAACCTGCAGTCAGAGGTCCAGGCCCCGACCCCCAATTCTCACCCCTCTGGAGTCCCCACCACTGTAGGCCAGTCAGCTCAGCAGACGGCATGACAGGAATGCCCCTGCCTAGGACCCTCACACAAAAGCATACCACAGGGTTCCTGTGTTTGCAGCTCCAGCAGGAAGGAAAGGCAGGCAGCTCCTGGATCTGGGCTGCTTTTCTAGGCCTTTTTCTAGGTCTGGGGCCACCACCTGGCAGCAAGCCGGCTGTTCATGTCACCCCACAAAATGAAGGGAGCAAAGCCATTCCCAGAAAGCACCTGACAGGTAGGGCAGCCATGGTGCAGGGATACCAGCAGCCATTCTGGCCCCGTGGGCAGGGCAGGAACTAGCGAGGCGGAGGGGAGACAACTGCGGCAGGAGCACAGCCTGTGGGGAAGCAGAACCAACACAGCCACAATGACCACTGCCTCCAGAGAAAACCAGGCTTCCCGTCACTGACAGAGGCCGAGCCTACTGCCCTCTGAAAGGACAGAAGGCTTCCTTCCTCTGGGGTCCCTTCCCCAGCTCCTCCCGCCTGCACTCCCGCAGCAGGTGTGACCTGGCTGCCCAGCCCTGACACCAAGCACCATTGGCCCACAGAGACAGATGTGGCTCACAGCTCCGATTTCTCATCCTGGGACCCACAGGAAATACTCCCACAGCATTTTTTTTCTTCCTGTATTCCAAGGAGGAAAATAAGAATGGTAAAGGATATTTCTGTTCCACTTCCAGAAGAAATGAAGCCTTGAAGACAGATCCTGCCATCTGATTACGGGACAACTGAGAGCTTCAGCCCCACACAGACTTGGATTTGAAGCCTCAATCTATCACTTTTTAGCCAACAAACATTTCTAAGCATCATGTTTTTAAATCTAGTGTAACAAGAGCCCCTGTGTGATAAGGGTGCTGGAGGAATTACAGAAGATAAAACACGTAAAAGGCTAAGCACAAGGAGTGACGGGCTCTAACACCCTATTAAGGTGTCCTGGATACTTAAGTGTCTCGTAAGTGAGGTGTTTTTTTTTTTCCCCCCAACTCAATTCTTTTTTCTAGTCAGCACCTTTGCATCTGAAGTATGGAAATAAATCCCGGAGCCCATACACGTGGTAGCGTGGCATCATGTGGAGATGGGAACAATAGTGGTGGGAGTTACAAGGTGGGGCTTGACGAAGTCACTCAGCACATGCCCCACTTCCTCCCCAGGTGCCTTCCCCACAGCTCCTGTCACTCACCAGAACCAGAAGTAGGCTTAGTCCCGGGCACCAACTGTCCTACGCTCTCAAAAACAAGCTGGAGGCCAACTTTCCTCCAGTGTCACAAGCATGTGGTTTACCAGACACCAGTGTCAAAACGAACGAAGAACCTGCTAGCTTTGCTGAGCATGGGTCAGCAAGGCCCGGTCCCCATGTGCTGGTCCAGGATGCCCTGCTCAACCCTGGGTCTGGAGCTGAGCCCCTCTCTGCCTCTTCTTCCCCCCAAGTCTGGTCCATAGGCCCCCTGCTCCTCCCTCATCCCAGCGCCGCCCCCCCCCCCGCATTCAGCATTCAGAGGGAAGTGAAGGGTGCTGACCATCCCAACCCCAGCAGTCTGCCTAAACCTTGCCCAAGACAACTCTTCAAGGAGAACAGAGCCAAGTACGGAAGAAAACCCGGCTGTCGGAGTGGTTTCCTCGACTTCACATCAGCCTCAGCTTACGCTTGTTTTGAAGTAACAGGAGGGGGCACAGATGACCAGATGACATCTGCCCCAACCCTGCCCTCCCAGCGCCAGCAGCGGGTGCTCGCTCCAAGCACACTCAGGACATACCAAGGAAGGCCCCCGGGGTCAGCAGGTTAACATGTAAGGCCAGACACCTCCAGGAGGCTCGGGGTGGGGAAGGGCAGGAATGATCAATCAGGAACACAGCAGGCACCTTCCCCTGCAAGACTTCCACCCCTGGTGACAGAGGTTCTTCCCAGCAGCACTCTCATCTCCCTCAAGGGAGACTCTCGGCCATCCCAGCTCCTCCTGCCTGCCTGTTCACGAGGAGTCCCCCCAGCCTCTGCCCCAGCCAAATGTGGCCACCTTGGTCCAGTCACATGGTCTAGTGTGGACCCCGACCTTCCAAGACTCTTCCAATGGGAAGATCCAGGTTTCCAACGAGTCCCGCCCCAGCGGCCCAGACCTGCGCCTGGGATAAGGCTCTGTAGGCACTCCACGGTCCTCCACGGGAGCTGCTTCCACAAGTCTGTGCCCCCCGGACGGCTCCCCCGCCCGGGGATGTTTATCACCCGGGTCCCAATCAACGTCTGCCCTTTGGTACCGCTCCTCTGTGGACCCCGCGCTTTGGAAACCCCAGGACGAGTTTCAGGAGAGACACCCCTTAGTGACACAAATGCTGGTCTGTGCTCCGGTCTCTGGGAGTTCAGGCGGGACCCTTGCTCCCCAGAAACCCAATTCTTACCTGGTTGACAAATCCCCTGAGGTGAGCCATGTTTGCGATGCCCTCAGACCATCCGTGGCGGCCCCAGGACGCCCCGAGGTCCCGCCTGGAGACTCTGGAACCCGGCTTCCCCGCTTCAGTCAACTGGAAGGAGAGCAGGCCCGCTCCACGTTCCACTGGGACGCACGGGGCTTCCCCGGGCCAGGCGCCCCCACCCATGTCGCCCCTTGAGGTCCTCACCCACCGGGCCCGCTGCGCCCCACCCAGGGCCGCGTGCCCGGGCCCCCTGACGCCCGCTACGGCTGAGCCCCGCCCCCAGCGCCCTAACCCACCCGAACCCCGCCCCTCCCGGCGCCCGGCCCCCACCCCAGCCCCGCCCAGGGTCCCTCAGCACCGTCCACCCGCCCCACGGTCCCTACTGCCCGACCATCTCCCACCGCCCGGCCCCCTCCTCAACCGCCCCAGGCGCGGGCCCACCCGGCAGCGCGCCCACCTCCGGGGGGCTCCATCCCGGCCTCCCCCGGCCCGCTCCTCAGTGCCCGCGAAGGCTCCCACCCGCAGCCTCCTCTCGCCCGGGGACACCCGGGCCCTCTAGCCCGCGAAGCAGCGGCAGTGGCGGCGACGGCCGGAGAAAGCCCAGCGGCGTCGACGGCAAGAGCGGTGCGAAATGACGTGACTTGGTGCGGGGTTCTCTGGGACACCGAGTCCCACCGCTCGCTCCGGATTCGGGTGTCTGCCGGCGCTGGACTACAACTCCCGCCAAACCTCGGGGCAGGGCGGTGTCGCGGGGCTCTCTGGGACTCGGAGTCGGGCTTCTTGAGCTCCTCTAGACCACGTCTCCCAGCAGGCCATGGGGAGGGGTGCGCCTGGAGGCGGGGCCAGGTGGGGGCAGAGCAGCCTAGGGTTGGGGCCGCCCAGCGCGGTGCGTGCCCCCACCCCCTCCTCCCTCCCCTTCCCGCCCTCCTCCTTCTGTTCTCCCCTCGCCCTCCCTTCCCCACCTGTCTCCATCCCCCTCCCACTCCCGCTCCGCCCTCCCTCCCAGTACCCTGCATCCCCATCTGCCCTTCCCTCCGTCCTGGTCCCTTCCATCTACCACCCCCCACCCCCCACCCCCGTCCCTGTGCCCTTCACCCTCTCCTTACTCCCCTCTCTCTCCCTCCTCTGCTCCACATGGAGGGCATTTGGTGATGCCCTATTCTGTAGGCTGTGGCCAGTTGGGCCACCCAAGTATCTCTGGAGGGACTGACTGAGAAACAATGTGGGGCACACTAGCCACGGACTAGCACACTAGCCATGAGAGACTGTGGACTCTGAGAAACAAACTCAGGGTTTTGGAGGTCAGGGGTGTGGGGGGTTGGGTGAGCCTGGTGGTGGGTATTAGGAGGGCACTTATTGCATGGAGCACTGGATATGATGCATAAACAAATAAACATAAACAAATCAGCCCGCAAAAGGAAGGACATTCTGACACCTGCTGTAACATGGGCGAACCCAGAGGACGTCAAGCTAAGTGCAACAAGCCAGATACAGAAGGGAGAATATTGTATGGTTTGCACATATATGAAATCCCTAAAGAAGCCGAAATTATAGAGATGGAGAGTATATATGGTGGGCATCAGGATCTGGGGGAGGGGAAATGGGGAGTTAATGTTTAATGGACACAGTTTCTGTTTGGCAAGACAAAGAGTTGTGAAGATTGGTTGCACAACAGTGCAAATGTACTGAGAATTGTTAATATGGGGGACACCTGGGTGGCTCAGTCAATCAAGCCTCTGCCTTTCTGTCTGGGTTGTGATCCCAGGTTCCTGGGATGGAGCCCGCTTGGGGCTCCTTGCTTGGTGGGGTGTCTGCTTCTCATTCTGCCTGCTCTGCCTGCAGCTCCCCCTGCTTGTGCCATCTCTCTCTCTCTTTCTCTCTCTCTCTGACAAATAAAATCTTTTAAAAAATTTAAAAAAACTGTTAAGATGGTAGGTTTTATGTTATATGTATTATATCACAATTTAAAGGGGGGAAAAAAGGAAATAGAAAAGGAATTAAGTTCTGACCCATGTTACACAAACCTTGAAAGCATTATGCCAGGGGTGCCTGGGCAGCTCAGTTGGTGAAGCATCCACCTTTGGCTCAAGTCGTAATCCCTGGGTCCTGGGATCAAGGATCCCTCTGCCACTCCTCCCTCCCCTTCCCCCACCCCATGCCCCTGCCTCCCTTGTGCTCTATCTCTCTATCAAATAAATAATTAATATAATCTTTTTTTTTTTAAGAAAAAAAAAAACATTATTCCGGGGGCACCTGGGTGGCTCAATTGGTTAAGCGTGTGACCCTTGGTTTCAGCTCAGGTCATGATCTCATGGGTCATGGATTCTCTCCCTTTGCCACTCCCCCTACTCACACTTGCATGAACACACACACACTCTCTCTCTCTCTCTCAAATGAATAAATAAATCTTTAAAGAAAATTATGCCAGGTAGATGTAGTGAAAAGAAGGGCCATCAGTACCCCAATGTACATAGCAGCAATGGCCACAGTCACCAAACTGTGGAAAGAGCCAAACTGCCCTTCAACAGATAAATGGATAAAGAAGATATGGTCCATATATACTATGGAGTATTACGCCTCCATCAGAAAGAATGAATACCCAACTCTTGTATCAACATGGATCAGACTGGAGGAGATTATGCTGAGTGAAATAAATCAAGCAGAGAAAAGTCAATTACCATATGGTCTCACTTAATTGTGGAGCATAAGGAATAACACGGAGGACATTGGGAGAAGGAGAGAAGGGAGTTGGGGGAAATAGGAGGGGGAGAGGAACCATGAGAGACCGTGGACTCTGAGAAACAAACTCAGGGTTTTGGAGGTCAGGGGTGTGGGGAGTTGGGTGAGCCTGGGGTGGGTATTAAGGAGGGCACTTATTGCATGGAGCACTGGATATGATGCATAAACAATGAATCTTGGAACACTGAAAAAATAAAGTTTAAGTAAAAAACAATTATGCCAGCAGACTTAAGCCACTCACAAAGTGGAAAATGTTATATGATTGCATACATATGAGGCATCAAGAATAGGTGAATTCAAAACACAGAAAGAAGAGAGGTTTCCAGGGCCTGGGGAGGGGAATGGGGAATTATTACTGAAAGGTCCCCCACTAATGAGTCCATGATTAAAGGAGCAAGACTGATACAAAGCAAAGGTCAAGCAAAGCTTTATTTCGCTCCAAGCATTGAGAATCTAACCGACCCACCGGGGCCACCCCTTACAAAGAGGCGACCTCTCTCTGCTTTACAGATTAACTTTTAAGGGCAAAGGCCATGTGGTTGGACCTGGCCACGCACAGGTGGCCAATGAGATTGTAACACACAGAGAAAGCTGCATAGTCATGCTAGGTCACACATAAGTGACCACTTGAATTACAATTTACCCTAGTGGATATTTGAACTAGCCTATCACCTTGGTCAGAATTGGTGCCCAAAAGGCGGGACCCACACTTCTTGGTAGCTAGGGAGACAGTATGTGCCCCCACTGATTCGATACTTCCACCTGGCCTGACCCACCCTTGTATTTGGGCTTTGTCACCTGGGACTGGTTTCCCAGGCTTGCTTTCAAGTAAGTCTCCTGGGGGGGGGCAGGGTCAGTTTAAGTTTTACTGCATAAACAACAAAATGACTGTTTAATCCAAGATGGAATCAATCTGGCTAATAGGCCCTTACATTCCCCCCTTTTCTTTGGAGACTAGTCAAATCTTTGACTTTTCAGCCAGTTCTATGTCCTCGTTTGCCAGACTGTCTTTAATGACTCCAGTGTGATTTACCCAGAAACAGCATTTCTTTCCTAGGGCTACACAGATCCCCCCTTTTCTAGAAATAGTATGTCAAGCCTTCTTCTATTTTGCAATTGTCTATATCTCCCACCTATATCTTAACAATAGGAGCAACAATGAACTTAATGAACTCATTGTTTTCTGAGTCTTAGCTTTAGTCCACAATTGGCGGGGTCCATCGGCAGCGGCATCCATCTCTGGGGGTTGTCCTCATCCTCGGCTCATTTGACGTGACCTGTGTGAATCCAGGCCCTGATGCCCTCAACTTCCATCGCCATGGAGGGTGGTTGGGATGACAGCATACGGTCCCTTCTAGCAAGGCTCCAAGTTTCCCATTTGGTGGTGGCATATCCAAACCAAGTCCCCAGGTTGGTAAGGATGTGGTTCCACCTCTGTCTCTGTCCCAGTGTGGGCAGTTTGGATCCCTGCACTGGCTCCTTCCAAGACAGACTCCAATGCCTGTAGTGACTGGAGTACAGACTGATCAGTCATTTCTGCTAGGGCAACCTCTTGTAGCCGAGGGCAGAGCGGGGGAGGGGAGGTCTCCTGAACATTATTTCAAATGGGGTCACCTTGTTTAAGTAGGGTGTACATCACTCCCTGAGGAGGGTGAAAGGAAGGAAATCCACCCATCCACCGCCAATCTCCAGAATTAACTTTGTCAAGGTCTCTTTAAGAGTCCAGTTCATTCTCTCTATTTGCCCAGAGCTCTGGGGTCGGTAGGCACAATGTAGTTTCCAATTAGTGCCCACGGCCTTGGCCAATGCCTGAACTCACAAATGTAGGGCCATTGTCTGATGTGTTATCCCAGTCTGACATGGTAACCCAAACCTCTAGTAGTTTTTTGGCTACCACTCCTGTTGTTTCATGTTTGGCAGAAAAAGCCTCTACCCAGCCTGGAAAAGTATCCACAAAAACTAACATATACTTGTGTCCATATTTTCCCTGTTTCATCTCTGTAAAATCTATTTCCCAATAAATTCCTTGTTCCTTACCTCTTTCTCTTTTCCCTCTTCCCATTCTAGTTCCTCCCGCATTTACCGCCTGACATTGAGCCCATCCATCAACCACATCCTGAGCCATACACCCTAATTTAGAAACCTTGAACTGCTTGCCCATAAGTTCCTTAAGCTTGCGTGTATCCAAATGAGTGTCCTGATGTATTTGGCTTAGCCCAATCCCCTTCATAGTCTAATTTAGTCCATTTCTGTAAATATACTTGCATCCTTGACCAGGAGAGCCATGGCAGCAATTATGCAGAAGTAAGAGGGGAACCCAGCCGCTACTGGATCTAGTTTCTTGCTAAGATGGGCTTCTGGCCTTTGCCAAGGCCCCAGAGTCTGAGTTAGGACTCCTTTGGCCACCCCTGCCTTTTCATCCACATACAAGTGGAAGGGCTTGGTAACATCTGGGATGGCCAATGCTGGGGCACTCAGTAAGGCTGTTTGCAATCCCCAAAATGCTCCTTCTGCCTCAGCTTTCCACTCTATCATACTGAGTTCTCCCTTAGTCAGTTCGTAGAGAGGTCAGGCACCCTCCACGAACCGCGGTATCCACAGCCTGCAGTAGCCCACCGTCCCAAGAAACCCCCCCATGGAGATCAAAGCCAAAATAAGTGGCATGGCTCTGACAAGCTGTGCTTTTGTTGCTGACACCTGATATCCTTTTTCCTGCAGAGTCTGTAAGAGAGCTCTTGTCCCCCGCAAAATCCTAGTCCTCAGCTGCTATTTCTGCTATTTCCACTAACTCAGTCAGATTCTTCTTTTCAAATCCTTCAATTTTCTGAAGTGTCCTCCTTACATCTGGGGCTGACTGACTGGCAAAGGCAAGATTGTCTAAACGAGCTATTGTGCAACTTCTCTGAAGTTTACCTCAAGTTGTCTAGCTTAGGTAAACAAACATTTAAAGACAACCAAATCTAGAATTTAACATCCATAAAGATGTGTTATTAAAACATAATTTTTCTCTCTAAAATAACCCTAATTTCCAGAGGTAGCCAAATCAGGACTAATTTAGTTGAAAAACAAGTCCAGTTTTAACAAACTTGGCCTGCTTATTTACATATGCTAAGCAAGAACAGTGAGTTGATCATATAGACTTTTAGAATATGCTTTGCTGTAACTTCTTATAAGGAATCTCTAGGTTGAACTTTTAGTAGCCTCTCCAGGCCAGAAGCCAAGACACGTACTTGCCATCAGACATGCCTGCAATACCTGTCGATTTGGGTGAATTCCTCTTCCTGAGGTCCTGAACCTGCCAGGAAGTGACATTCTTTACTCACCTGGTGAGGGGTGAGGCTGCTGGGAACTCTGTAAGCAAGGTATCAGGCCAACAGTTCCAAAGGCCTTTACAGCTCCAGGTTTTATAAAGTCAACCTTAGTTCTTTTAAACTTTCTGGTCATATCTGAGTCTTTTTCAAATATGACATTCCAGTCAAAGCCTTGGTAAAATAACCAGTGTTTCCAATGGTGTCCTGTTACAAGGAGAACAGAT
Source organism: Neogale vison (assembly GCF_020171115.1). Taxonomy (NCBI): domain Eukaryota; kingdom Metazoa; phylum Chordata; class Mammalia; order Carnivora; family Mustelidae; genus Neogale; species Neogale vison. Next base: position 47,460,107 of record NC_058093.1, read on the forward strand.
TCTTATTGAATTTATGCAAATGACTGATTACCATGGAAGAAAGAATACTTACTGAGACCTTTTGGTTTCAGAGGGTTCAGATAGAGAGAAAAGTTGAACGCCTTGATTTGTTTACAAATGAGTACTTTTACATCTCTGTAAGTTACAGATAACTTAAGAAAAACTTTCCCTAGTCTGGAGGAGCAAACATTACAGAACCAGTCATTGTTTAAAACATTAAGAGACACAACATTACAATCTTTCAGTTCATCTAGTCCCATGTTGATAATTCTGGTTTAGTCTGAATGCAGCTTGTACTTCTGTAAATTCTTACCCATTTCAGTTCCAGGATTTTAACATATCAAAGACTTGTATTTGTCCTGAAAGTCTCCCATATGAATTTCCTTTAAGGCAGAATTCATCTTACAAGAGAATTAAAACAATTACAAATGACAAAAACTCAGAATAGATATGGTTAAGTATCAAGTGATGACCCTATTAAAACATTAAAACTTTAGGAAATGTATAGAACCTCTAGAGTAGTTACTGCATTTACCCAAATGTAACCCAAGGTTTATCATTGGCTTAGAGTACTCCCTGAGTAACTTAGCATATCAAGGAAAAGCCTTATGAGCCAAAGAGATCTCATTTACAACTCTAAGAAGGCAAAGAGAAAACCATTTACATTTCTTAGAAACACCTCAATCTCTAGTGAAGACTAAATTGTGAATTTAGTCTTTTTGTGAATTGTGAACTGTTAAACAATTGTGACCTGTTACAACAGAATTCTTAGAAGGCAAATTTATGAATCAGTTAAGCACAAACCATGTTTACCAACAGATTTCAAAAGCACAAACCTAGTTCCAGTAACCAGTGCTCTAGCATTTTATCCCATTTGGTTAAGACCTAGACGCCCAACAAATTTAATTCCGTTTGTCATCCAAGCAAGCCTTTAAAGCTTCAGATTACCAAAGACTCAGAAAGCTACTTTAACAATTGCCCATTAAAACCCTGAGACACAGGGCGCCTGGGTGGCTCAGTTGGTTGGACGACTGCTTTCGGCTCAGGTCATGATCCTGGAGTCCCGGGATCGAGTCCCACATCGGACTCCCAGCTCCATGGGGAGTCTGCTTCTCCCTCTGACCTTCTCCTTGCTCATGCTCTCTCTCACTGTCTCTCTCTCAAATAAATAAATAAAATCTTAAAAAAAAAAAAAAAAACCCTGAGACAGACAATTAGCCATCAGTTCAGCCATCTCTTTGCTAACAGATTTTAACAAATAACACGAATTTATTTGACCTTAAGTAAAAACTTTGAAGTTTCACATTTACTGCTGTTAACTCAAAAGACGTGTTCATTCTAATTAACCCAACAAACTTAACTTAATTCAAATGCTGATTTACGTTCCACCTAGGCCACTCCACTTCAAATGTTTACCTGAGACATGGGTGGGAAGATCCGAAGTAGGGGTGTTAGGTCTAGGGGGTGCTCTTCTTGTTTCCAGACAGTGAAGAACAGAACAAAGTGCTGCCAGAAGGCAGAGAAAGGGTTTCCAGCTCTAGAGCTCATCAGCTTTAACAGAAGAGCAGACACCATGCTTTCCCACCAGCAAGGGGGAGGGGCTAGGCAGTCCCGGTTGGGCCAGAGAAGACAGGAACTTCCCCAAAACAAAGGGAGTTTTGGCAGCTGCTTGGGAATATTCCTTAAAGTCTCAAGTTAGACTAACCAGAGTTGGCTCCAGTTATAGTGATTAAAAGTCAGAGTCCCCTTACTCTTTGCTTGCCCCATTTCTTCAAACACAGCAAACAACACATCAGACAACAAAAAGACAAGACAAAGACAACCGCAGGCCCAGTGGTCCTTACTCAGAACCTGCCACTGGTGGGGACTTTCTTGATCTCCTGACAGCCTAGGGGGACTTGAACCCCCTGACCATCCAGGTGGACTCGAACCCCTGGTGACTGCCTAGGGAGATTCCAACACCCAGTGACTGTCTAGGGGGACTCGAACCCTCTGGCTGTCTAGGGGGACTTGAACCCCCTGGCGATCTACCAGTGGAGGGAAGGGGCATCCCCAAATCCACTCCAGCCCTGGGGAGCATGGCTGCATCCAGCTTCTCCCCATTGGGCCATACCCTGGAGCTCCACAACCAGACAGACAGATAGGATCCTGAGATCTTACCTCCAGAGACTTTTCCCAGAAATTCTGATGCTGGCTCAGTTCTCATCATTTAATCCCGGACGGGCCCCCAAATGAAAGGTCCCCCACTAATGAGTCCATGATTAAAGGAGCAAGACTGATACAAAGCAAAGGTCAAGCAAAGCTTTATTTCGCTCCAAGCATTGAGAATCTAACCGACCCACCGGGGCCACCCCTTACAAAGAGGCGACCTCTCTCTGCCTTACAGACTAGCTTTTAAGGGCAAAGGCCATGTGGTTGGACCTGGCCACGCACAGGTGGCCAATGAGATTGTAACACACAGAGAAAGCTGCATAGTCATGCTAGGTCACACATAAGTGACCACTTGAATTACAATTTACCCTAGTAGATATTTGAACTAGCCTATCACCTTGGTCAGAATTGGTGCCCAAAAGGCGGGACCCACACTTCTTGGTAGCTAGGGAGACAGTATGTGCCCCCACTGATTCGATACTTCCACCTGGCCTGACCCACCCTTGTATTTGGGCTTTGTCACCTGGGACTGGTTTCCCAGGCTTGCTTTCAAGTAAGTCTCCTGGGGGGGGGCAGGGTCAGTTTAAGTTTTACTGCATAAACAACAAAATGACTGTTTAATCCAAGATGGAATTGATCTGACTAAATAGGCCCTTACAATTACTTATTAGGGGCAGAATTTCTGTTTGGGGTGATAGAAAAAAAAAGTCCTAGAAATAGTAGTGATGGTCACACAACATCATGAATTTACCTAATGCCACTGAACTATACATTGCATATTTTATGTTTTGTGTATTTTTTAAAAGATTTTCTTCATTTACTTGAGAGAGAAAGAGAGAACACACAAACAAGGGAGGGGCAGAAGGAGAGAGAGAAGCAGGCTCCCAGGGAGCCTAATGCGAGACTTGATCCCAGAACCCCAGGATCATGACCAAAGGCATATGCTTAACTGACTGAGCCAGCCAAGTGCCCTGTCATGTGTATTTTACTACAAATAAAGAAACACATTGATAAAATGAACCTCAACATGTTTTTAAATTTTGCTTTCAGAACGACACTGCTAAGATAAGGAAAGGCATCCTACAAGACTGGGAGAAAAAACTGCAAATCACACTTACAACTGTATGTGTGTATATATGTATATATATACATATATAAATATATAAATATATATATATATATGAAATTTAGAAAGAGCTTTCCAAACTCAACAGTTAGAAAACAACCCAATTTGGGGCGCCTGGGTGGATCAGTGGGTTAAGCCTCTGCCTTCGGCTCAGGTCGTGATCTCAGGATCCTGGGATCAAACCCTGCATGGGGGGGGGGTCTCTGCTCAGCAGGGAGCCTGCTTCCTCCTCTCTGTGCCTGCCTCTCTGCCTACTTGTGATTTGTCTCTCTGTTACTCTGTCAAATAGATAAATAAATAAAATCTTAAAAAAAAAAAAAGAAAGAAAGAAGGAAAACAACCCAATTAAAAAAAATTGAGAAGAAGCTTGAACAGCACAGCACTGAAGAGGACATATGAATGGCGGATACCACACGGATGGGTGCTCAGCATCATTAACTATCAGGGAAATGCAAATTAAAACCATAGTGAGGTACTATCTACATACATATTAGAATGGCTAAAATAAAAAGAAATTTAAAATTTAATAAATTGGGCATCTGACTGGCTCAGTTGGTTTGGTATCTGGCTCTTGATCTCAGCTCAGGTATTGATCTCAAGGCCATGAGTTCAAGACCAGTAAATTAAAGCAGCGCCTGGGGAACTCAGCCAGTGAAGCATCTGACTCTTGGTTTTGGCTCAGGTCATGATGTGGGGGGTGATGAGATGGAGCCCTGCCTTGGGTTCCTTGCTCAGCAGAGTCAGCTTAAGATCCTTTCCCCCTCTTCCCTTCTGCTGTTCTCCCCACTGTGCATGCTTGAGTACTCTCTCAAATAAATAAATAAATAAATAAAATCTTTAAATAAAATAGAATGGCTAAAATAAAAAGCACTGACAGTAGCAAGTGCCCTAATTTTCCCAGGGGTTTCCCAGTTTTAGCACTGAAATTCCTGTATCCCTGCAAATCCCTCAGTCACCAGGGAGAGGACGCAGAACTTGCGCTCTCATAGGATGTAAATGGTCGGAACGCAGAACGGTGCAGCCACTCTCGACATCCAGACGGTTGCTTAAGTCCACCCTACACCTTGCATATGACCCAGTCTTCCTAACCTTGTCTATTTATCCTAGAGAAATGAGTTATCCTCACAGAAAAACAGGAGTATGAAGCACTTGCTACAGCATGCCTATTCACAGCCCCCAAATGGAGACAAGCCAGAAGCCCCCCAGCAGGTGAGTGAGTGGTCCACCCACGCCAGGAACACTATGGTTACGTGCACAGCACTGGTGAGCCCACTCACGGAGCACGCCCACCCATCGCAGAGCTCCCTTGCAGAGCCACCCCCCCCCCCCGTGGAGCCCCCTCGTGGAGCCCTCCCCCCACTGATGAACCCCATTGTCTCGCAGACCCAACTTCCTCCTGCAGAGCCCTCTGTCTCGTGGAGCCCCCTCACCCCCAGGGCCACCCCAGCGCCCTGTTCTCTTCTATGCCCCTCCGCTGTGAGCCCAGCAGGTGTACTATGCTGTGACCCTGCCCCAGGCAGTGATCCCCCCATCCTTCCCACCCTGCCTCTGGGAAGGTGGCCTGGCTCCTGCCTCTCCTGACCCAGGGCTCGAGGCTGGGGGTCCTATGGGGCAGGAATGCACAGGTGTCTGTCTGTCTTTCCCCAGAGTTCCTCCCCCCGACCCACTGTTGCAGGCTGGGAAGCAGGACTAGGGGCTCATTCTGGGGGACTGCACGTTTTTCCTCTGGCAGGCAACCCACTCCTCTGTCCAGTGACCCAGGTGCGTGAGGCTGTAAGCCCGCAGCCCACCCAGTGCCCCCATGAAGTGGGGAGCCCAGGCTTCCAGGTTCAGAATGGGCTGGGTGGGGAAAGAAGTGTTGGGGAGGGGGGATCTGGGGAGCCTTCCTGGACTTCACAGAGAAGCTTCTCTCTCCAACAGAGGCTCTGTCTGAGGGACAGGAGCCCAGGTGGCCAGAGCTTGGTGCCCACCCCCTTGAGATGGGGTTTCTCTACCTGGGCTCAGATTTTCCTTAGCATCTGGAGGCCCACTGGCCTTAGGTGAGTGTTTTCTCTCTCTGGGGCCCCTTCCAGGCTTGTCTCAGCTCTTCATGGCCTAGAATGATCCCACTGGCCCAGTGACCCAGATACAGGGTCAGAACCCCTACTCTGGGGCCCGGGGTTGGGGTGAGATGAGCCAGAAGCCTCTGCTCAGACACGTGGGCTCTTTTGGACAATGTCCAGTCGAACTGACTCATCTTGGGAGGGTCCCAAAAGCTCACCCTGTCCAAAGGGCCAGTTGGCTGGCAGTAGGGGTGGGACAGGGTGGATGGGGAGAGAGTAGACCAGAACCACCTCCCTGGATGGGAGGGATCGAGCAGTTTGGGCACTTTACCTTGCCCCTGGGTGTATGTCCCAGAGGGGACTCTCCAGGCCTCTCAGACTTTAAACCAGGCAGGGATGAGAGAATATGGAGGCCAGCATGGGGCAGCTGGGGGAGGGGGGAACAGCCTTGCTCCCTCTCCTTGGGACACAGACTGCAATGAGGAGAAGGTGCAGATGGCTGAGCCCATCCCTAGGGGCTTCTTTGTCACACAGTGGTCACCCAACAGCCTTGATCCTGAAACCCAGTGGATGAAGAGAATGGGGAGGAGGAGGGTGTTAGGGGCCTCGGCCAAGTATTACCACTTGGGTCCCTGGGGTCTCTGCCCAATCCCTTGGCCTTTGCTTCTGCTCACCACCCACTGGCTTGCTACAGGGCAGGGGCACCCCTCCCTGGGCCTCAGATTCTCCTCTGTCCAGGGAAGCCTGGGGCCCTCTTCAGGTCATGATTGAAGCCCCAGCTGCACACAAACAGTCCCTGGGGGTCCCCAGGTCTCTCTTCTGAGCAGAGGCAGCTTTGAGGGCAACCCCAGGAAGGCCTCACATTCTGGCTCTCAGGATGAGGCCAGGGCGGCCACAGAGAAGGGCAGGAGTTTCCCATGCATACTTGTCTGCCTGTCGAAGCACTGTGGAAGAGGACTGCCCACTGAAGGGGGGTGGGTGAGTGAGCGGACCCCTATACACCTTCCCCAAATGTGAAGGGAAGCCATGCATCACTCACCATGCACTACAGAGTGAAAAAACAGGTTTTAGGACTACACCCTAATTTTGTATCCATATAGATACTATTTTGAACTGAGAGGATTTTTGGACTATGCACAGTGATGTGGATCTTAAATTTTATTTTTATTTGCTTTTCCAAGCATATTTTAGTGACTGGGTTTTACTCTAGTACTCAGAAAAATGGCTTATCTGTGGCTTCTGGCCCAGACTTTGAAATCTCAGAACAATGAGGATTATTTCAAAACAGCATATTCATGAGTAAAGTAGGCCTCAGGATCCCAGGAACATGGCTGGTGTGGTTCCCTGGGCCTGCTCTCCATGGGCTGCAGGGTGAGGGCCCCAGCTGGCCCTGGGGAGCTGAACCCCACCCCGCCCAGACAACAGCAGCCTGGGGAGATCACCTGGGTCAAGGTCTTCTGTGCCCCTACAGACAGTAAATCTTCATCTTCCAAGAATGAATTTAAGTTTTGGAAACATTCAAAGCCAGTTTGGTGCTTTCTCATGGGTCATCCACCTCTGCCTCCCATCTAGCTTCTCGGATGCTGGCAGCCAGCTTCTTCTCTGTGTCTCTCTGGACACAGACCAGCAGACATTAGGCTCCAGGTCCCACACTCGTTTTGCCCTGTGCCCAGTGGATGAGCTAAGACCCCTTGGCCAGGTTTCGGTGTTTGGATCCCGGTAGTGGGGTTCCATGGGGGACAAAACTCTCCTCCATGATGTGGCCCAGACGCAGAACTTTAAGGACGCCCCTTCCGCTGACCCAACAACTCCGAGTCCAGCATCAGCACCAAGAAAATACAGAGGCACGATTTCGCTCAACAGGGGCACAGGTGCAAACACCTCAAGTATCCAGTGATAGCCGCAATTAAATCACACTTCCAAACTCCTAGGGAACATGGTGCAGAGGCCTCGAACTGTCGAACTGTCCGAACTGGAACTGTCATTGGTAATACGTCATCATGACTGAGCAAAACGCTCCCCAGCCACAGAGCAAGTGGGAAAACTTCTACCCTGCTCCCCTTCCTTCCTCCCTCATTCCCCTCCCCCTCTGTCCTCCCTCTTCCACCCCCTGTTGTTGGATAGGAATGTGTCAGACATTTATAAGACTGGCCTGTGAGCCAGATTATGAATCTTTCATGCAAATTCTTTATTTTTTCTATACTTTCCAGACTTTAACAATGCCTCTGTCTTACTCTTAGACTAGGCTCCCCCAGGGTGGGACAGCAGGTCAGCTCCCAAAGCGTCCACCTGCCCTCCCCAAGCAGGCTCTAACGCAGCCCAAACACAGGCAAGCTCACAACCACACACTCCAAGCACACGCCTTTCCTGTAGCAACTGTAACACAACACCACACACTGAATGGGTGAAAACAACACGTCAGTACTATGATGGCTCTGGAGGCAAAAGTCTGGCATGGGTCTCAATGGGCTAAAATCAAAGTGGTGCCAGGGCTCCTTCCTTCTGGAGGTTCCCTTGCTTTTTCCAGCTTCTAGAAGCCACCTGCATCCCTTGGCTCCTGTCCACCCCCCTACTCCCACCCCTGCAAAGCCAGCCTCTCTCTGACCCTGTTTCTCCCAGACCCTGTGATGTATCTCCTCTCTGAGCCGACCCTCCTTCCTCTCAGTTAGAAGGACCCTCGTGATGCTATGCCCACCTAGACAATGCAGGTGATGGCTGCCTCAGGATCTTCCATTGAAGCTCACCTGCAAATTCACTTTTGCCACGTGAGGTAGCAATGCACCAGGATTCGGCGGAGGACGGCTTCAGGGTTGTTGCTGAGCTAGCACACCACGTGGGGAAGATGCATCCACACATAGACACACACAGAATACACAGACACACACAGACACACAAGCACACACAGTCACATGCAGACACACACACAGACACCCACACACAGACACATGCAGACACACACAGACCATACACAGACACACAGAGAGACATGCACACAGACACACAAGCACACAGAGTCACACACAGACACAGACACACACAGACATATAGTCACACACACAGACCCGCAGACACATAAATACACAGTTACACATAGACACACAGACACACACATAGTCACACACACAGACACACACACTCAGACACTCGGATCCACATACTCAGACACACACTCAGACACAGACACACATACACTCTCAGACACACAAGCACCTTACTCAGACACACACACACAGTCACACATAGTCAGACACTCAGACCCACGTACTCAGACATACACTCAGACAAACACACACACATTCAGACACACACAGTCACACAAGCAGATGCAACAGCACGCACGGCCACACACAAATACTCAGACCCATGTACTCAGACACACACACAGATACACAACCGCACACAGTCACACACAGACCACACACATTCAGACACACACAGTCACACACACTCAGACTATATACACAGAGATGTGCAGAGATACACATGGGGGAAAATTTCCCCCAAAACAAAGAGAAATGTGGGTTTTCATGTTAGAAGGGGTAATGAAGTCTTGACCTAACACACTTAGTCAGTTTTAGAATTGTAAAGATAAAGACAAGTCTTAAAAACTGAGAGGGTTAGGTACTTGGGTGGCTCAGTGGGTTAAGCCTCTGCCTTCAGCTCAGGTCATGATCTCAGGGTCCTGGGACCGAGCCCCACATCAGGCTCTGTGCTCAGCTGGAAACCTGTTTCCTCCTCTCTCTCTGCCTGCCTCTCTGCCTAATTGTGATCTCTGTCTGTCAAATAAATGAATAAAATCTGGAAAAAAAAAAACAACTGAGGGGGTTGAATGGCATCACTCATCGAGATATGTTGAGTCCTAATCCTGTCCTGTGAGCAGGATCCCGTTTGGACAGGGGGTCTTTGCAGGGGTTACCAAGTGAGGACGAGGTTATGTTGGAGGAGGTGGGTCTGGAAGGGGAGCTGTCCACGCCGACACACTGGTAGGAGGAAGGTGAAAGGAAGGTTGTGTGGCAGAGGGGGCAGACCTTGCAGAGACACAGCTCCCAGCCGGGGACGCCAGGAGACCGGCAAGTGGCACAGCCAGGAGAGAGGCAAGGAAAGATCCTCCCAGAGGACCACAGGGAAGCCAGCTCGGCCCACACCTGGAATCGGGGACTTGTGGCTTCTGGAACCGTGAAGGAATCCGTCTGTGGTTCTGTGCCATGGGGTTTGTGGTCCTGTGTTAGGGACCCCAGGTGATGAACAAAGGGATGGAGCAGGGAGGAGGGTCGTATCCGAGACAGGAACACAGAAGGATGTCTTTTGGCCTAGAGATCAAGAGTGGGGTCTTCCAGCTCTAGCCCAGAGCCGAGCTTCAGGCATTCCCCACCACACAAGGGCTTAGGACTTGTCCCATAAGCCCACAGAGATGGCCGGCACGGAGGCCTGGAGCACCGCAGCAGGATGGGTGGAAGGTGCTGGAGGCCCAGGCTGCCATGGCGCGCAGGCAGATCCCTGTCTACGGTGTTGGCCGTTTCCTCCCCACACCCAGCTCTGACGACAGTGAGGGAACCGTGAACCTTGGGAGAGGGCTTAAAGACAAAGAAGAGCACAAAGTAGGCACTGGCAGAGGCGAGAGTTGAGTGTCCCTCCGGGGCGGCAGTGGACAGATGGGGACAGCTGGTGACTCCAGAGTGGTGCTGTCACCCCGTGTGCTGAGGCCACCGATCAGGCCTCGATCATGGCGAGCGGCAGCCAAGGTGTCCTCCCAGGGCAGAAACCGTGTCCCTCCCAAGCTTCTCCCTGCAGCTCGGCCCACATACGGTCCTGGACCTGCTTCGTTCCAGGAGCAACTTCCGCGGAGACCCCTGTCCCAGAAGAGCGAGGAGGCAGAAACCCGCTCTGGCTCATCAAGGTTCTGCCTCATGTGGCCTCATCACCCTACTCATGTGTCACGGGCTGAGGTGAGTCTCAGGGCCTAGCTAGACATCGGGGGCCTGGAGCATCTACTCATCACAAGCCCACAGGCAAGGACGGTGACCGTGACGGACTTGCCACTCTGGGAGTATCTGAGTGTCACACCTCGGGCCCTGCCAGGGACGAGCAACAGGGCCTCCCCCTCATGCCCCTTCCCTACCTCCTACAGCCAGGCTGGGCGGCCTTTCCCAAGTCTCCTGCCCCAAGGATCAAACAAGATCAGACCCTGGTCTCCAGAGAAACTGGGTCTAAGGGATTCCAGCTGTGGGGGTGTCAGGAACAGTGAGGCCAGGGGCGGGATGTCAAAGAGAGGCTGCTCCAGGATGCTGCCAGACAGGGACCCCCACCCTCACCCCAAGTAAGAGACCTGAGGTATCTTCTCAGAAGAAGTCACACCTCCTCTCGAAGTCACACTTGGTCCAGATACCCCATAAGGAGCTGCTGGACGTTCCTGGCCACCTGGGAGGACAGTCAAGGAGCGCCTCCCTCCCAAAGGGAAGGGCCAAATCATACAGGAGGTGGGGAGCGGGAGAAAGCAAAACAAGAAGCATGGGAGATGCTTCTCCTATCCAGGACAGGAAACTTGTTAGGGCAACAATTGAAGAATGAGAAAGAAGCATCAGAATAGAGAGCCAGGGGGATAAAATTAACGAACTCTTCCAGAGACCAGAACCGAAGAGCAAGAGATGGAGTGTGAATATGGACCAGAAGGCGGAGTCGCCCAGAAGCAGGTGTGAGGTGGGGGCTACTCCCTCACCTTCCATGGTAGCGGGATGGAACCAGTGGGCAGACCCACTTGGGAGATCGCAGAGCTGCTCAGAGCTGAGGCTTGAAATGAACCGTGGGCTGGCAATGGTGCTTCAGGGGAGGGGGCCTGGGAGGATGCTTTTCATTGAAATCCTAATAGAGCTATTGCATTCTTTAAATCATGGTTGTGCATAATTTTCATTAAAGTACACAATAAATGCAAAAAAATGCATAAAAGTGGAAATCATTGTGCCAAGTATCAATACACATTTGAAGTGGTTAGAAGTATAAGGAATTTTTTAACTGCAAATGGATCCAACTTTATTTAATACATCATGAATAGGGGCTACTGGGGGTGCTCAGTCGGTGAAGCATCAGCCTTCGGCTCAGGTCATGATCCTAGGGCCCTAAAGATTTTATTTATATATTTGACAGAGAGACAGAGATCACAAGTAGGCAGAGCAGCAGGCAGAGGGAGAGGGAGAAGGAGGCTCCCAACTGAGTGAGGAACCCGATGTGGGACTAGATCCCAGGACCCCGGGATCATGACCTGAGCTGAAGGTAGACCGCTGGAAACACTGAGCTACCCATATGTGCACATGTTTAACAGACAAAAGATTAACACCCAGAATCTATAAAGACTGCACAAGCCAGTGAGAAAAATAAATACCCTGAAGGAAATGGGTGAATTCTGTGCCTAGAAAATGTCAAGAGCTCAGACGCCCCATAGCTGGGTGGAAGGCTGCCCGGGGCCACTTGGCAAGCAGGGAGGCACATCAAGACAAGGCAATATCGCCACTCATGCTGCTCACTTGGGCCACTCACGGGGCTGCTCACCTGGGCTGCTCACTGGGCATGTGGACACCTCTCACACATTTTATAACTTACAACACCAGGGCACTGCAAGGGCAGTGGGGGCGTTGGGCAGAGGGGGACCAGGTGTCAGGGTACGGGCCACCCTTCTAGACCTGTGGGCTGGAGGGGCGGGGCAGAGGTGTGGGGGGAAGCATGTGGGCCCCTCTCTGCCCTCCTGACTGTTTACCCAGCAGTATCCCAGTGTACCTGAGTGTATACAGAACCCTCCCTCTCGGCGCTGATCCCTGTGGGATCTACACCGCCTGCCCGGCTTTGTTCCCTGTTCCCGGGGTGGGATGGGGCACCATGGAAGCACTGAGGCCAGGCGATCCTGGGAGCCAGCCCACTGTGGACAAGCACGTTGCCTCCAAGGGCCCCTCCTGGGCACTCTGATCAGGCAGTGGGGCAATGACCTCCCCCAAGGGCCTGAGCCAAGCCGCAAGGCTTTGCAGATTGCTGTCCACTTCATCATTTTATTAGCTTCTGCTTCTGGGACTCTTTAAATGTCTCCAGGGTTCAAGGATGCTATAAATCTCTGGTCAGGATCCTGTCTCCTTTTCTGCTTTCGTGTCCGCCAGCCTCACTTGGTGAAGTGAACCTGTACCGAATCCCCTGCAGAGAGGTTGGGACCTGGGGGGCTGTTTCCCCTCTTCTGTTTTTTCTGGAGGCTCCTGACCTACTTCCCAGAGGAGGAGCACCTAAATTCCTTTCCTGTCAGAGATGCTTAAGGGGCACCTAACACCACAGGGAGAACTAATGGTGAGAGGTGCCCATCCTGACCTCAAGAGAAAAGGAGTGAGAAGGTCTTGGGGTTTAGAGTAAATATGAACCCCTAAAAAAGATGCTCAAGGGAACCTACTGAAAGGGACAGGGGGTCACAGCAGCCCCCATACCCCTGCCTCCAGGTCCTGGAGGAGCAGAACACCTGCAGAGCACCTGAGCAGGAGGATGGGGGACCCCCGAGCCACTGGGAAGGAAGGTTATGCTGTGTCTAGTAGAACAGACATAAAGCGATGTCAAATAAGGATGCCTACCTCAGTGATGGTTTGGGCTTTCGGGAGGGCAGACCTGGGTCTGTGAGTGGTAGACTCAGTCACAGCTCTTGGGGACCCCAACTCATGTCCTCCTGGCTCACCTTGTCCTTGACTACCCCTGTAGGGACGTGCTTCACACAGAGTATACGGAAGTGGGAAAGACTGACACAGGGGTCGGGGGAGAGGCAGGACACATTAGAGGGTATCTCTGATGAAATGATACATGAGCAGAGCTATGAAGATAATAGGAAAGGCCCCAAAGGCCCTGGGACACAAGTATGCTGGGTATTTTTGATGATCTGCAAGGAGATGAGTGGCTGGAGCCCTGAAAGCAAGGCAGAAGGAGGGAAGAGGAACCCCCAGAGGTTGGGGAGGGTGAAACCAGATCCTAGGGAGCTGGGTATTAATGTCAATGGTTGGTTTTGAATAGGCACTGTGACCCCATGCAAGGGTAGACTAGAGAGGTCATCCAGAAGAAAGGGGTGCTGGTCTGGACCCGGGTGCCAGCAGCAAAGGAGGCAGAAGTCATTCTCTCAGGATGTATTTTCTTTTTTTTTAAAGATTTTATTTATTTATTTGACAGAGATCACAAGTAGGCAGAGAGGCAGGCGGGGCGGGGGGGATGCTCCTGGCTGAGCAGAGAGTCTGATGTGGGCTCAATCCCAGGACTCTGGGATCATGACCGGAGCCAAAGGCAGAGGCTTTACATGACCAGAGCCAAAGGCAGAGGCTTTAGCCCACAGGGCCACCCAGGCGCCCCTCTCAGGATGTATTTTGAAAGGAGAATGAAGAGGCTTGGTGAAGGCCCACTCCACCCAGGGGTCACGGGTCCCTCCCTGGACAGCAGGCCTCGTGTCCACAGCCTACACACAGAAAGAGTTCAATGACACCTAAGTGCAACAGGGAAGCCCCCTCTGGACAAGCAGCTTGATGATGACCTGGTAGGCCTGGACCTGATCCAGAAGGCCACCCTCTCACCAAGAGCTTCCCGGGAACCTTCAGCCCCAGCTAGCCCTGGCAGCCTCTCCCATGCCCGTCCACACATCCACGTCCCTGCAGACCCTGGCTGCTCTGTCCCCTCCAGGGCCAGGCTCAGGGAGAGGCCCACACAGTCTCTGTGGGTGGCTGTGGTGGTGTACATGGGGTTCCAGGGGCCCTGGCATTTGCTCTGTGGGACAGGAGACTGCCCTGCATGTGCTTGTCTCGCTGCATGGTTGTAGGGAGACCAGGCAGGGCCCCTGGTCCATGTCTGAGGTAGGTATTACCACTTATCTTTCAAATGTGGCATCACTGGGTTATGGACCCCCTGCTCCCCAAATTGTGACCCCCCCCCAAAAGCCTTGAGCAGATTTTTATGGAAAGCCAGGATCTTTCTCCTGGTCCTCTTCCATGGGGCCTCATGAGCCCCCTCCTACATGCTATATGGTGGCATTGACAGGCCACTGTGCCCCATCCAGGGCCGGGTATGCGGCCAGACCCAAGGGCTGGGCACCTTCACCATCTCTAGTCACAGTTGGTTCAGGGAGCAGCGCACAACCAAAGTTGCTGGCCCCAGGGCATCCCCAGCAGAGTTCTGAAAAGATGTTTTTGTTTTTGATTTTTCCCCATCAGGAAAGGCTGAATTGGTGAGGTGGGGCAGGATGGCTGTGTGCATTGTGACCTGCAATCACTCAGGGACAGCCCACCCAAGAGTGAAGCCATCACAAAGGAGCACAGACAGACCCACAGATGGAGGAGAGACGCCTGGATCCAGCCGTGCCCGATACTTCCCGGACACTCTATTGTAATTATTTTTTTTACAGGGGGAGGGGAAGAGGGGAAGGGAGAGAGAGAGAATCTCAAGTGGATGCTGTGCTGGGTGCTGAGCCAGAGGCAGTGCTCCTTCTCAGGACCCTGAGATCGAGACCCGAGCCTTAAACAAGAGTCAGATGCTCAACCAACTGAGCCACCCAGGCGCCCCACTCTCCCTGGACATTTTAGTCACACGAATCAACAAATCTCCCCATGCTCAAGCCAATTCTGGCACACAGAAGGGATGCACCAAGCAGGGACCAGACTCCACACTTGGTCAACACCAGGACAGACGGAGGGGGCAGATCCAAGAGGAGAGTACAGTGCAAGTGTTCTGCAGAGGCAAGAAATTGGGCCAAGGGGCACTTGAGGAAAGTTGAAGCCCTCTTGGGGAACTGGGGGCCAGGACTGTGTGGATCTGGCCAACTTCCTCCAGGCCTCAAGGGACAAGAAGACCTCAATGAAATCCAGCATGACCCAGACTTTTTAAGGTCTGGATAAGGATTTGTGCTCGAGCTGGTCAGGATTGGTTTAACCTCCTCTCTTAATAAACACTTGGGTCATTTCCAGTTCCTCACTGCTATCAGTATCCTGTTTTGAACATTCTGAGATCTAATCTAAAATGTTCTGGGAGAAGTCCACTGGTTTCAGGCATGGCTGGATCCAGGCCTGGCATCTCCCAGACTGAAGTGACTGTGCTAAACACAGACATTCTATCAGTTTTGTCCAGTGATTTGTCACCTCCTCGTGAGAGTCTGTGAAGGTTTTCTGCACCCATCCATGCTCCCCAGGAGACAGGAAACAGAGAACGGGATCTCATTTTGTATAGGAAACTTCGAGTGGGGCAGGAAGTTGCCTGAGGCCACATGGTGGGAAGGTAGCAGGAGGGAGCACCCCTGTCCCCTGTCTGCAGACAAAGGTTTTCCCCCTGCCAGGTGTACATTCCAGGGACCCCAGGGTCAAACTTCAAAGTTCACAATTTGATGAAATCAGGTTCTGCAATGAGGCCTCGGGCAAGTCCCTTTCCGTTCTGAGCTTCCATATTCCCATATATAGAATACAGGGCATCCCCACCTAAGTGCTCTGCAGGAATGCCAGATGCAGAAGCGCCTAGGGGGCTCAGTCCCTTAAGCATTTATGTCTTGATTTTGTCTTGGGTCATGATCTCAGGGTCATGATCAAGTCCTGCAGGTGAGACTCAGAGCAGGCTCAGCCCAGAGTCTGCTTGTCCCTCTCCCTCTGCTCCTCCCCCAACTCATGCTTTCTCATAAATAAATAAGTAAATAAAATCTTAAAAAAATAAAAGAAAGAAATGCCAGAGGCAAACTCTGTCCTGGTGCTCCAGCTCCAGCACTGAAGAATATATTAAAATGCACACTCACATTTTTGAGCTCTGTAGGTTTTCTGCAGAAACTGCTAACAATTACTGAGCACTTCCTACATGACAAGCAAGTCTTTACATGGATTCAGTCCTCTCAACAACCATAGAAGGTAGGCATTGCTATTCTCTGTACTCTGTGGATGGAGAAGCTGAGGCAGACAGAGCCTTGACAGCTTTTCTAGATTCTAGTTGGGTTCCTGATAGGGCTGGCCATCAGTGCTTTGTTAGCTTCACAAAATGAAGTGGTAAATATTTGCTTGCTTTTCAGTCTCTGGACAGGTTTATGTAAGGTTGGCGATATTTCTTTCTTTCTTTCTTTCTTTTTTTAAAGATTTTATTTATTTATTTGACAGAGAGAGATCACAAGTAGGCAGAGAGACAGGCAGAGAGAGAGAGGGAAGCAGGCTCCCCACTGAGCAGAGAGCCCAATGCAAGGCTTGATCCCGGGACACTGAAATCATGATCTGAGCTGAAGACAGAGGCTTAACTCACTGAACTACCCAGGTGCCCTGGTTGGTGATATTTCTTTAACTGTTTAGAAGAATTCCCCAATGAAACCATCTGAATTAATCAAATTATTATTATTGTTATTGTTATTATATCATTTTTAACTAGGCTCCATACCCACAATGGGTTCTTGAACTCACAACCCTCAGATTGAAATTTGCATGTTCTAATGACTGAGGCAACCAGGCACCCCTGAAAACATCTGAATTTCGAATTGTCTTTGTGGGGAGATTTTTAAATTATGGATTAGTTTTATTTAATTGGTATAGGACTACCTAGATTTTCCACTTCTTCCAATGTCAGCTTTGGTAAATTGTGTTTCATTTAAATTTCAAATTTATTGTTATAGGGTTGTTCATACTAACCTCTCATTATTCTTCTAAAATTTTTAAATTAATTAATTAATTAATTAATTACTTTTTAAGTACCCTCCATCCCCGGCATGGAGCCCACTGTAGAGTTTGAACTCAAAACTCTGAGAGCAAGATCTGAGCTGAGATTAAGAGTCACACACTTAACCGACTGAGCTACCCAGGCACCTCTTTAAATTTTATTTTTAAGTAATCTCTACACCCAGAGGTGCCTGGATGGCTCAGTGGGTTAAAGCCTCTGCCTTCAGCTCGGGTCATGATCCCAGGGTCCTGGGATTGAGCCTCACCTTGGGCTTTCTGCTTGGCCGGGAAGCTGCTTCCTCCTCGCTCTCTGCTTACTCTCTCTCTGTCAAATAAATAAAATCTTAAAAAAAAAATGTAATCTCTACATCCAATGTGGTGCTCAAACCCCAAGATCAAGAGTCTCATGCTGCACCAACTGAGCCAGCCAGGTGCCCTTTTATACCCTTTTAATGTTTATAGTATCTCTTGATGTCCTTTTTTTCATTCCTGATATTGGAATTTGTTTTCTTTTTCTTATTTGACATTTCCAGGAATTTATGAATTCTATCAATCTCTTCAAAGAACCAACTTTTGGCTTTGTTGATTTTCTCTAATTTTTGCTGTCCTTCATTAATTTTTGCTCTTGTGTTTGTTATTTCCTTTCACCTTTGGGGTTAATTTGTTCTTTTTCTAGTTCTTGAATTGGAAATTAGAACATTAAGTATCAACCTTTCTTCTAAAGCTATAAATTTTCCTCACAGCACAGCTTTACCTGCATCCTATCATGTTTGATACATCATATTTTCACTATTGCTTCAAAATATTTCATAATTTCTCTTATGATTTACTATTGGAACTTTAGTTATTTAGAAGTGTGATGTTTAAATTCCAAGCACTTGGAGGCTTTCTAATAGTTTTCTTGACATTGAGTTATAATTTAATTCAAAGAGGACAAACTTGTATGATTTCAGTCCTTTGAAATTAGTTGAGATTTTATGGCCCAAGATATTGTCTATCTTGAATAATACATGTTTTTAAGATTTTATTTTTAGGGGCTTCTGGGTGGCTCAGTTGTTAAGCATCTGCCTTTGGCTTGGGCATGATCCCAGGGTCCTGGAATGGAGCCCTCCACCTGGCTCCTGCTGACTGGGAAGCCTCCTTCTCCCTCTCCCACTTCCCCTGCTTGTGTTTCCTCTCTTGCTGTTTTTCTCTCTGTGTCAAATAAATAAAATAAAATCTTTTTTAAAAGTTTATTTTTAAGTTAAATAAAAGTTCCATGGGTCAAACTTGCAACCCTGAGATCAAGTGTCAAATGCTCCACCAGTGGAGCCAGCTAGCTGGCCCTATTTTTTTGTTAAGATTATCTATTTATTTGAGAGAGATAGTGAGAGAGCACAAGGAGGGTACTGGGATCATGATCTGAGCCAAACGCAGTCACTTAACTCACCGGTCCCCCGGGGTGTGTGTGTGTGTGTGTGTGTGTGTGTGTGTGTCTCTCTCTCTCTCTCTCTCTCTCTATATATATATATATATATATATATTTTTTTTTTTTTTAGATTTTATTTAACTATTTGAGAGAATGTGTGAGAAAGAGAGCACAAGCAGGGGGAGCTGCAGAGGGAGAGGGAGAAGCAGGCTTCTTGCTGAGACCAGAGCTATATGTGGCCTCCATCCCAGGACCCTGAGATCATTGACCTGACTCAAACTCTTGAGTGACTGAGCCACCCAAGTGCCCGCGCAGTTGCCCCTATTTTGATTAATATTCCATGTGCACCTGGAAAGAACCTATATCCTACAGCTATTGGGTAAAATGCTATTACGTACGTGAATTAGAGCAGGTTGGTTCATCTTGTTGTTTGAACTGTGTGTCCCAGCTCAAGGATAGAGGAATTAACCACAGGGATGGAAGAGAGTCAAGTACAGGTCCTCACATAACAGTTACTTGATTTATGATGGAAGCTCTTTTCCAATTCAAGGGGGAAATGATGGCCTTTTCCTTAAAATGATGCTGGGTCAACAGTATATTCATATAAAAAAATTTTTTTAAAAGGGCTCTGGCCCCTACAACACTACCCAGAGGACGAGTGACCCATCACAGATGGTAAAACATTTAAGCTTCTAAAAGAAAACATAGGCGAATATACTAATGAAAAAGCACTAATCCTAAGAGAAACAACAAATAAATTGGACGTCACTGAGAATCACTCCGGCTCATTATAAGCAACAGCAAGCCACGAGTGACAGAAGATTTCTGCAGTATCTTCAACCCCGTACACTTTCGGATATCCATCGACAGTACAGAACCATGCGCCACACCGAGGGCACATATCCAGAATAAATAAAGAACCTCTAGGAAACAGTAAGAAAATGGAGCCGGGTGTGAACCCAGGCAGCCGACGCCAGAGCTAGGCTCCAGTCACCCATTCCCCCTGGCCTTGCCGAGACAGCTCCCGTTCGGAGTCCCTCTCCAAGACTCGCCGGGAACTCGCTCGGTCGTCCTTAAGCGGGGAGGCGGCGGGGAAGCTCTGGGCCGCGGCTCCGCCCCGGGGGCTGCCTTTTCCTTAGAAGGCGAAGCCCCAAGCCTCGCCTCTTGCCGGCAGAGAGCCGCGCTGTGCGCTCTGCGCGCCCCTCGCCGCCGCCGCACCCCCAGGAGCGCAGAGCCCCGCGCCCTCGCGCACCAGCCGGGCCCGGGCGAGGGGCGGGCGCGCGTCCTCGCGGCTCTGGATGGAAGGATCGAGGTCGGCGGAGACCACGGCCAGCAGGTCCTGAGGCCAGAGCCCCTCCCCGGCCCCGCGCCCGCGATATGCCGCGGGAGAGGTGAGCCGGGCGACCTCGCCGTGGGAACGGCGACGCCCGGGACAAACGGCGAGGACGGCGAGGCGCGAGGCCGGGTGTCCTCGGAGCGCGCGGCCGGGCCGGGTCGTGGCCGTCGCCTGTCACCCGCCGGCGCCTCCGCCGCCCGCGCACTCGTCTTCGAGCGCGGGCACGGCGTCCCCACGGCGTCTTGCCCTGTACCCGCGGTCCTTCTTATCCCGGCAGCCGTGGGGATCTTTGGGATTTAACTTGGAATCGGAAATAATGTGACACCATGTTTTCAAGATTTGGGGCTCCGAAACGAACGGCCCCTCGCAGTCGGCGGCAGCCTTCCCTCCCCGCGCGCCCCTTCCCCGGGTCCCCCGCCACCCCCGCGGGGCGACCTCCTGTCGGGGCTGGCTCCTGGCCGCCAGCCAGGCCGGGCCGCTGAGCTTGTCCCTTCGCAGGTGCCGCGCCCCTAGCCCGTGTCCCCGCCATGGAGGTGCTGCGGCGTTCCTCGGTCTTCGCCGCAGAGATCATGGACGCCTTTGACCGCTCGCCCACCGACAAGGAGCTGGTGGCCCAGGCCAAGGCGCTGGGCCGGGAGTTCGTGCACGCGCGGCTGCTGCGCGCTGGCCTCGCCTGGAGCGCGCCCGAGCGCGCCGCTCCCGCCCCCGGAGGCCGCCTGGCCGAGGTGTGCGCGGTGCTGCTGCGCCTGGGTGAGTGCGGGCCCTGGTGGCCTATGCCCCGGAGGTGCCTCTGCTGCTGGGCCTCAGTTTCCTTTACGGACAGAGAGGGGGCTGGCGGGGGGTGTTGGGGACAGCCTTGAGCAAGGCAGACCTACCCACACTCGCCTCTTTATGCCTCAGGCTGCCCTGCCCACCCGCCACAGAGCTAGCTCCTCCGTATGCCTGTTCAGCCCAGATTTCAGACCTTCTGGCCATAAAGAATAGAAAGCTCCAGGAAGAATACTGTTTCGGTGGTTAAACTTCCAGAGTGACCCTTGTACTGAGCTGGGCACAAAAATCCTTTGTGGGACCACGTGTCCCAGTGTTTATTTTGGAAAGTAGTTCTTTGTAGCTCCTGCCTGAAATCCCGCAGCTCTTTCCCCTTGATGTGGATGCCTGGGGCTCCCTTTGGAAATTTGGTGCCCCAGAAGGGTCAAAGCCACCAAGGATCTGGGCAGCCAAAATCCCACCTGGCCATCTGGTCATGCTTAGACACCTGGGAGTACTTGGTTGAAGTGGGGTCCCACACAGCACAGTGACTGTTTCCGTCTTCTCCAGGGTCTAGACGCCAGAGGGCTGGGGCCAGTCACCACCAGGGCCGAGGTTGCTCACTCTGGAACTGGTTGTTGGGAGTGGGGATTAAAGATGGAGCCCTGATGGGGTGGCTCTTCATGCAGAGTGTGGGGAAAGGCTGGCCCAGGATCTGGGGTTGGAGGGGGTCCTCAGTGAAAGGGGACAGACACCCTGCCTCTTAGGCTGACACCAGTGTCTACTGGTCCCAGTTTTGTGTGGCCCCTGAGAGCAAGGCTGTGCAGACCCAGCTGCCCCAGTGTGGGGCAGGGAATGGGCAGACTCCATGGGTAGTATAGAAGATTGCCAGGAGACGTGGTAGCCCACCTGGGCCCCAGGGGAGGGGAGTGGTTCCTAGGTTTGGAGAACCAGTGGGGTTTGGGGAATCAGGCAGGATCCAGAGGACCTGGACTCCCATTAGGTCAGCCTCCATTTGCTGTTTTTTCAGCGGGGCTATGGGGATGGCACTGGGGAAACATTCTAGAGGGCCCTGGAGAAGATGGTTCTGTGGTCTCCCAAGAACGTCCCCCTGACCTCTAGGGTAGCCAGAAGGAAGTCTTGCCTCTGTCCTGGCCTGTTCTGCCACTCTTCTCAGCCTCCTGGTCTCTGTCTCCTTGTGTGCCCGGGAGCTGGTGCTGCCTCTGACCTGGGCCCAGAGTCTCTGCTTCGGGCTCTGCAGTTCTGACCAGGCTGGTTTCTGTAGCCTCAGTCCCCCATGTCCCACTCTGAGAGCCCCAACTCCGGGCCTGGTCTTGGGGAGCAGGGGCTGGCCAGGTGCCCAGCACCAGCCCTCTCAGGAGCAGGGTTCTTCCCCCATGTCAGACTCTGCCCAGTCCCTGGGACTGGGCCCTCGCAGATAGCTAAGGAGGAGGAGGACTCGGATCCCAGAGTGCTCTCGTTCTTGCCTTCCTGCTGCGCTCAGCTCTTAGACTGCTTTCATGCCTGGCGCCGTCTCCCTGCCCCCACAGCATGCTCCTAGCCCTTCCAACCCCATGCCCGCCCAGACACCCAGCTCCTGGGGCAGCAGCACACAGGAAGAAGCCGGGGTCGCGTCCCCATGGTTGGTCTCTTGGGCCGCAAGATCTGCATGTGGGAACGGCCAGGCCTGCCTTGGGAATTTCCATGCCATCCACCACTCCACCACCCCCCCGGTCCCCACCGCCCCCCAGTCTCGCTGGTTTCTGCTCTGCATCCAGATCTCGTTTAATTAGATGGAGTGCAGCTGGCCCCAGGGACGATGCAGACGCCCTTATCGGCGCATGCTGTCCTGTCCACAGCCTTTCCCTGTTTGCTTTGGCTGCATAAGTGCCTGGGCTGGGGGACACCCAGTCCGCGGGCTGCGTGGAATTCCCGGCACCTCACTGCCAGGGGCGCTGCAGTGAGCGCGGGCAGCAGGCGGGGCCGCCGAGAGGGCATTTCCTCTGCCGAGTGTGGCCGCCCACCCTGACACACCCACTTGGCACCGAGAGCCCAGGTTTGAACCTGGGTGGTGCTAGTGGCCCTGGGCTGGCGAAAGCTTAGCTTCTGGGTTCACTGACCCATGCTGGGGGGTGGGGCTGAGTGAGGACGCCCCCCAGAGGCAGCAGCCAGGGGCCCTACCTGTGTGGGGTCGCTGGCATAAGCCTCTACCCATGTGGGGCTCTGGCTGCCTGCCCAGTCCGCCTGCCGCCCGGGCAGCTCGCTGTGGGCCATGAGTCACACATCAGGCACGGCCCTTGCTCCTCCTCGGGATTCCCGCCCCACCGGCCTGGCCGGCTTGGCCCTGGGTGGGGGTGAGGGGTGGCTGGCTTGTCAGAAGGGGCAGGCCGCAGAGGCAGGTCTGGGGGTGCCCACAGTACCTCCTTGGTCTTCTTATCCCCAGGGGCCTTGGTGGGGTCAAGTGGAGGTGGGAATTTGACAGGCTGAGGGGGGTGGTCGGCAGTCAGGCCTGTTCAGTGCCAGTTGTGGCCATGGGCCAATGAGCAGCAGGCTGGTGCCAGGCTTGTGTGCCCGTGGGGATGGGGTCAGGCAGGCCCGACCACCTCTGACCCCCCTGTGTGACTGCCCAGGGGACGAGCTGGAGCTGATTCGGCCTAGCGTCTACCGCAACGTGGCCCGTCAACTGAACATCTCCCTGCAATCTGAGACCGTGGTGACTGACGCCTTCCTGGCTGTGGCGTCCCAGATCTTCTCCGGAGGTAGGCCTAGGCCCCCATGCTGCTGTAGGCCCAGGTCTGTGGGCTGGCGCAGGGCCTTGGGCACTGGGAGGGTGCAGCAAGTAGCCCCCACAGGTCCCAGGGCCTCCATACTGCTATACAAACTTGCACAGAAGCTTGACCCGAACAGTGCTGTTTGGTGCTTCCCTGGGTTCTGAGGATGGGTGTGTCTGCAGGGCAGCTGGCCTCAGGCCTCTCATGTGGCTCTGGCTGGTATTAGCTGGGGTGCGAAGGGCTGGGGTCTTCCTGGGGGTGCCTGGGTGGGCTGGTCGGAGGGCCAGTTTCCTTCAGAGTGTCCTAACAGTCCTGACCTGGGTCCTAGGGACCC
This sequence comes from Neogale vison, assembly GCF_020171115.1. NCBI lineage: Eukaryota > Metazoa > Chordata > Mammalia > Carnivora > Mustelidae > Neogale > Neogale vison. The sequence goes on from NC_058093.1 coordinate 47,483,688, forward strand.
CGTGAGGATGACCCGGGACGGCGCCTCAAGGAGGAGGCAGCGGTGGGGGGCCCAGCGGGCATTTGAGGTTGGTGGCCACCTTTAGCCCTCCCTGGGCTCCTGTGTTCTGGGCCTGACGCTGGTGTGTGGGTGGCCGTGTCTGTCTCGAGGCTGTTGGGCGGCTGGTTTATGAGCCGAGGTCTGGCTTTAAAAGGAAGGCTTCCGCTCTGGGCTTCTGGTGGTTGGGACGGAGCCGGGAGGCCGGGCGAGGCCCGTGGTGGTGGCAGGTATGCACGCAGGGGACAGGACCGAGGCCCAACACTGAGCACCCTCCCCACCAGCCTGGCCTTGCTCAGTGCGGGTTCAGGCCCGAGAGCTTCTGAAAGGCTCTGGGCTCTGGGAGGAAGGCCTTGGGGCGGGGGAGGGGTGGGGATCATGGACACAGGCCACCACAGCTCAATCCACTTGTGGAGGTCAGTGAAAGTCGTGTGATTTTCCTTTGAGATGGGGCAGAATATTTCCCTTCACGTTCAAGCATCAGTGTCCGCAGGCCTGCCCCATGTGGGTGGCACCCTTCTCCTCCGACAGCCTGCACTCCTGTGCCTGCCCCTCTGGGGCTCTGGGGCAGCTGCTCCCTCACGGGCTGTGTGACCTACAGCTGGTTTCTTAATATCTCTGAACCCAGAACCGCCTGAAAACGGAGGAGGAGCAGGGCTCTCTGGATCGTGGGGTCCCAGATCCACCCCTCTGTTGTGACCTGGCTCTCAGACCAAACCCTCACCAGCTGTGGCTGCCCCTCCCACCTCCCACCTGCTGCTTGGCCAGCCTCCCTTTCGCCCCTCGTCCACCCTCCTTTCTCCAAAGTCAGCCCAGCCACAAGGTGCTTGCTGGCCTTGGTCCCTGTCTTCCCGCGGTCCCTCCCAGACCACACAGTGACCTTCACGCTACCCCTTGTGCCCCCTCTTCCTCAGGACAGGCCCTCTGGGCTCTGGTGGGTGATGGGGCAGCTTGAGGACTGCGGGCGGGGATCTGTGGAGGAGTCTGTGTGCTCCTGGCGGAGGCAGCGGCCACCAGCGTGGCTCCTGGCAGCCGCTGCCCGGCTCAGCTCCCTTCGGGGGAAACACGGATCTTTCCCTCCTTGATGAGAAGTTGGCAGGAGTGGTTTGTTTTGTTTTTTTTTTTTTTTTCTTATTACAAGAGCAAAATATTTTACCACGGAAAGGTCAGAAAATGCAAAAGATAAACAAGTCTTAGAAACCAATACTAAAAATGAGCAAAGGATCAGCAGAGCGGACACGCGGCTGGCCTGGAGCCCACGAGACGCCTGCCCTCTGCCGTGGGGGAGACGTGCCGCAGAACCACCGTGAGCCAGTGCCGCGGACCCCCAGTGGCAGGATCGGTGCTATGAGCGCGGGCTTGGGCAGGGTGTGACCAGTGGCACCCAGGTGGTGTGGCTGCTTCGCAGGGCTGCCCACCCCCCGGGTGTCGCCATGGGGGGCGGACGCTCATGCATACCCATGCTGCCCAGATGCCATGAGTGCGTCCCTCAGAGGAGCCACGGCGCAGGCAGCCCGTAGCCATCAGCTAGCGGACACGTGCGCCACACGCGGACACCCGCGACCGCGTGGATGGACCCTGCGGACCCTGTATCCGGTGCGGGGAGCCCGAGTCACTGTGGAGCGCTGGCCGGAGCCCTTTCCTAGCAAACACCGGGAGTGGGGAATCCACAGGCCCAGGGAACCGAGGCGTGGCTGTCGGGCCCGGGAAGGGGCCCAATGGCAGGTGGGTGGGCGCGGCCGCACGGATGCCACTGGAACTTAGGGGAACTGCTTACCGGTTTATGGCACTGAGATCATCTCTCCATGAGAAATTAAGCACAGAAGACCCCGAGGAGACCACGTGTGCAGCTCCTTCCAGACCTTCAAGGGTCAAGGCCAATGTGGAGCTGGCTGTCCTCTCGTGGGACTGTGAGGCCCCTCTCCAGGTGGCATTTGGCTGGGGAAGCATGGGGCAAGACACGGTCACTGTGACTTGGGGCCCTGATAGCCCGGCCTGTGGAGGTGGGGAGAGTAGGACCTCAGTGGAGGGAAGGCGCCCTTGGGGCCAGGGGTACAGCTGAGATCTCAGACTTGGATTTTTTTGAAGTAAGCTCTACACCCAGTGTGGGACTCAAACTCACACCCCTGAGATCGGGAGTCATGCTCCTCTGACTGGGAGTCAGCCAGGCCGTGCTCCGTAACTTGGATTTATTTTGAAAGAGATGGAAAGTGGGGCGCCTGTGTGGCTCAGTGGTTAAGCTTCTGCCTTTGGCTCAGGTCATGATCTCAAGGTCCTGGGATTGAGTCCCGAGTTGGGCTCTCTGCTCAGTGGGGAGCCTGCTTCCTCCTCTCTTTCTGCCTGCCTCTGCCTACTTGTGACCTCTCTCTTTGTCAAATAAATAAATAAATAAATTCTTTTAAGAAAAAGAGAGAGATGGAAAGTAACAGTCACAGGAGGGTTTAGGCAGGAGAGGGATGGGATCCAATTTATGGGTTTTAAAATTTTTCTTGTCACAGTGATGGAGCTTACCTGACCATGAGGCATTGTGATGTGTGGGAACACTGCTGTCCATCTGCCCCATTTCACATCCCCGGAAGGACAGCTGGAGCCCTCTCGGCACTCACTCTGCACCCCCTCCCCCTTTCTGGACGGTTCATGTCCATGGACAGCACGGGGGCCTTTTGAGACTGCTGCTCCCACTGAGCGCTGTGTTTCCGACACCCCCCTCCCCCAGTATCAGGGCTCCATCCCTTTCCGGGGCTCAGTCCTAGTCCCTAGTTCGGAGCCCTTTGCTTTTCTTTTCGCCATTGGGTGTTTGTTGCTTCCATCTTTTGGCCGGTATGAAGAAGGCCCCCGTGAGCGCGGGGGAGCCGGGTTTATGGGAGCTGTAGAGGCTCTGGATGCGTGGGAGGGTGCATGGAGGGGCAGGGGCGCCCTCTGCCCACACTGCCACCTCCTCGGGCTCCCGTCCTGCTAGGACCGTGTGCACGGGTGGCCTTTCATTTACCCTGCAGGCGCCTTGGCCTGTTTGTCTCCGCAGACGACACGGCGCAGCCTGTGGTGACGTGAAGCTTTCATTTGATAGACTGCCATCTCTTCCTGCTTTTCTCTGACTTTTCTTGGGTTATTCGTGAGGACAGACATTTTTCAGAGGTTTGATGCATTTGTACTTTTTTTTCTGTGAAGCAGCTGTTTCTTCTGTGCTCATATTTCTTCAGAAATGTTTCTCTTTGTTCTCGCGGACTCGTGAGCTCTCCTTGCACACGAAGGAGGCTCGTGCCCTAGCATCGGCAGGTGGCCTCCCCACACTGGCCTTTGCCTCTTCCCGCCGGGCGGGCTCCACCGGGGTTCTGCTTCCCAGTGGCTGTAGGTCTGGGGCAGGCCGTGCGCTCACGGGCCTCAGCTTCTCTATGCAGACTGTCCTGCTGCCCTCACCTGGCCCCTCCGAACACACAGGCCAGGGGCAGGTGCGCCTCGGGGCTGCTCCCTCTGTTGTCAGTCGGTCACCCCCACCCTTAGCCTCAGTTTCCTGTTTCCTGGACGGCCTTGCTGCCTGCTCACCTCCTCCAGGGGACTGGGGGTTGGGCTAGGCTGGCCTGGGCCCTGGCACAGGTGTGCAGGTGAGGGCGGCAGGACTGACTCTAGGTTGGTGCTGGGTGCAGGGAGGGGCAGGGGAGGGGGGCCCAAGTCTTAGGCCCTTTGTGTGACCCTGAGGGGTGGACTGGAGCCTGGGTTTGGGTGGTCTTCTGCTCACTGGCATCTGTCTCTCTCCTCGCAGGCATTACATGGGGCAAGGTGGTGTCCCTGTACTCAGTGGCGGCAGGGCTGGCCATCGACTGTGTGCGGCAGGCCCAGCCCGCCATGGTCCACGCACTTGTCGACTGCCTTGGAGAATTTGTGCGCAAGACCCTGGCGCCCTGGCTTCGAAGGCGCGGCGGATGGGTGAGGGGGGACCTGCGTTACCCGGTGAGGGGTGGGGGCGGCAAGGGGTTAGGGGAGGTGGAAGGGCCAGGGCAGCTCCTGCTGCCCAGCTCCAGCGCCGACCTGTCCTCTGCTTCCTCCATGCCCAGGGCCATGGGCCCCTTAGCCCATGAGAGGGGAAGTCCTGACCCTCCCAGAGCATCCTCACCGCACCCCCTCCCAGCTACACTCTGATGCTGGGGGAAACCAGCCCAGCCCATGGGGGTGGGTGCGTGGGTCTTACCCATCATGGGCTCTGTGCCCCCAGCTGCCCACCTGGCCCCGACCAGCCCCCCACGCAGAGATGTCAGTTCTCTCCTCTATAATGGGTGATGGACCAGGGTGTGTGGGGCTTGCTGGCTGGGATGACAGAGCTCAGCAATCTGCTGAGGTTGGAGCCAAAGGCTGAGGTTGGGCGGTGGCTGGGGCTGTAGTGTCCTCTGAAGCTGGCATTGGTGGGGATGGGATTGCATTCAGGATGATCTGTGGCTGTGGCCATTTGTTAGCAGAGAGACCCTGGGGCCTCTGTGCCCCCACATCCTCTCCTCTCCGTGGAGGCAAGGACGTTGCTTGACACCACAGTCAAAGTCTAGACTATAGAGAAAAGATTTTATTTCTCAGCAGGAATAGAAAGGAATGAGGAATGGCTATTCATTGGGCTTCTGGAAATCTTGGTCCCACTCCTGTTCTGAGAGAGAGTGCAGCTGGATCGGTCGCTTCCTGGTACCCGAGGCTCCACCGTGCCGAGGCAGAAAGACACGGGGTGTTTGTGGCTCCATGGGCAGTAGGCAGGTGGCCGTGTCGGGAGCTAGCTCCTGGCCTGGAGATGGTGGTGGAGGCCCCAGTGGGGCAGTGTCCATCTGCCACCCTCTGCCCACCTTGAGCTCCCTTCCCCTCCCATGGTCCAGAGCAGACCACAGACCTTCCCTGACACCCTCAGGCACCCCCTTGTGGTAGTCGGCTGACGTCTCATGCAAGGTGCTCTGTTCTCTAACCGTGTCCTCTTGCCTCCCAGACCGATGTCCTCAAGTGTGTGGTCAGCACGGAGCCTGGCTTCCGCTCCCATTGGCTCGTGGCTGCACTCTGCAGCTTTGGCCGCTTCCTGAAGGCCGCCTTCTTCCTGCTGTTGCCAGAGAGATGAGCTGCTGCCTCGGGCACAGGCTGAAGCCAGGCACTCCAACCCAGGAGGCCCTGGGCCCTGAAGAGCACCCATGTCCTCCTCGACCAGGCTGGGAAGACTCCGACACTCAGAGCCCTGCCTCCATGCTGGAGGCCCTGCCCTGAGCCCCTCGCCCTCAGACCCAGGCTCTCTGGAAGGGGCAGCAGAGGGGGCCTCCCTGGCCTGGAGCTGGGCTTCAGTGCCTCCCCATTGCTCTCCTTCTCTTGGAAATTCTGCTTGTCCTCCTTCTGGAACCAGAAAGTCAGGGTCACCTCCTGGGTCCAAAAGGAAGGGAGCTGAGAACACTAGGCTCCACTTGATGCCTGGGTCTCCTCTGTGAAGGGGGACCATGTCAGGACATGAGCTGGCCTTGGTCCTTGTGGGGAATGGGCCCTGCTCATTCAGTCATAAGGTGTCACTGGCCTGGCCAAGGCTGGAGGAGCCATGGGGTCTTACTGACCTTGAAGACAGGGCATAAAGTTTATGTGCTGGTTGCTTAATCTGTTTCTGGAGGGAGCAGTGTGTCCCCCTCCCATGGCAGGTTCCTTGTGTGGCAGGGACCAGGGGCACGGGGCTCCAGGCCAGCATACTGACCTAAGTGCACGAGCCCATAAACAGAAAGGTTGGTGTGTGTGTTGAATTCCAATAAAGTTTCACGGCCATGGAGGGGTGACGCATCTTTGTGCCTGTTGTCATGCTGCTGCCCAGGGGCCACACAGAGCCAGTGAGCCCAGGAGTGTCCCAGTGTCTTCCCTGATGAGGGGTCTGCTGCCTTCTCCACAATGGGGAACTCACACGCACAGCGTCATGGGTACACGTTCCTAGTCTCACTTGTGCACATGCGCCGGTAGCGATTGGCAGTTGCTCAGCTGTCCTGCCCGGCATGTGTGCACAGTCCAGCCCCGGGCCATGCAGTGCCTCTTCTTGGCCAACAACAGCCTCTATCCCCTTCCTGGCCATGGCCTCCTTTCTTCCATGGCCACTGGCTCCAGGCAGTCCCCTCTCTGCTTTCTGAGGTGAGGACATTCTCCCCAGGCGGTCCTGACTCCTGCTTGTCCACAGGCACAGGGAGCTGGGGGGCTGCCATGTGGCCTCAGTCTGGTGCCCTTTCTGTATGATGTGCGGCTGAGCCAAGGCCTGCTGAGGTCAGCGGCCCTGCCCTCCCATCCGACCTCCCAGTGAAGCAGGGATCCTGACGGATGAGGTTTCCGGGAGTCGGGCATGCTAAAAGGCCTGCGGCTTCCACCAAGACCTGCCTGGCCCCCTCGCACCTCCCCAGGGCCGGTGCCTGAAACGGGGGAGGTGGGCCTGCCCGGGGGCGTCTGCTGCACCTGGCCCCGGTCCCGGGTCAGGCTGGCTGCACAGGGGACACTTAGAACAGCACCGGGGTCTGAGGCCGTGCGGATATCGGATGGGGGTTGTCTTCACGCAGGGTTAGAAGTCACAGCAGGAGAGACGCCCCAGTACCCACAACAACAGAAAGATTAGTTTCTTACGTCTCGAGACGTGAGAGCGCCTGGGTGAGGACGACTTCCCATGTACCTTCAAGACCCCACTTAAAGGCCTTGAGCAGACAGAATCACCACGTTCTGGAGATGAAATCCGTCTCATCAAGACAGTTCTTCCTAAGTCAATTTAGACATTTAATGCCATCCTTGTAAACAGAATGGGTTTTATCTTAGATTAAAACAAACTATTTATAAAGTTCATGTGGGAGGAAATGTTTTTAAAAAGCAAACATAGCCAGGAAGAACCTTAAGAAGGAGAGAGGTGAGGGAGCCCTGTGAGGCACCTGTGTGGAGCCCGGGTGTGGGGTCCACGTGCAGGCGGTGGCCTGGGAGACCTGGGACGGCCACAGCCAGACCCTGTGCCCACGATACAGAGTCCGTGAGGAAGGTGTGGAAAAAGATGGTTTTGCTGACGAGCGTGGACAGAGGCCAGGTGGGACCCACAGGTCATCCTGGACACAGACACTGGTTCCATGTGGATCCCAAGTATAAACACGGAGTAAAAGCTAGAAGAAATGGGTGATTTTTCTCTGTACCCAGGGATAGACAAAACCTTCCTAAATAGCACTCAAAATTCAGAAACAATAAAAGACAAAATACATACTGGATAAAAATGTTTATAACATTTAACATTTTCAAAAATATTTTAACTTGAGACAGAGAGCAGGAGTGGTCACCAGGGCTGGGGTTGTGGCAGTGACCGTCCTGTGGTTATGGTGACAGAAATGTCTTGGGAATGGACAGTGGTGATGGCTGCTCAGCATTATGAATACATAAAACGCCACTATCCTGCACACTCTGGCTTTTATGCACCTTAAAATGACTAAAATGGTGACATTTATGTTGTAACAGTGCCTTTTACCTCAATAAAAAAGCTGTAATTGAACACTGAGAATATCAGGATTAATATTCCTAATTTAAAAGAGCTCATCAGCTAAAAAAATCCAGAAGGAAAAGGGAAAAAGAAAACAAAGAAAAAAAAATTCAAACGCAAACAATCACAGCTCCCACTCCCCACCCAGTGGGCTGGCCTGTCCCTGCCCTGACCACGGCCAGTCAGCGGGGCCGGGGTGGCGCAGCCCCCATGCAGACTGGCCAGCCCACCCCTAGACACCCATCCCACACACAGCAGCAGAAATCCCCAGCAACATGTTGCTCACAGTGACGTTCTTTGTCAGCTGAAGCCGGAAGCAGTGCAGGCGTCCAGCAGGAGGGGACTTGCCTGGGAAGCCGTGGCTGGGCTGCTGAAGTGTGTGCCTCATTGTACGATTCTGACCCTAAAGTCATGCAGGAGGTTTGTGAAAAGCAAAGCCACCTTGAGAACAGTCACTGTGTGTCAGGTCAGGGAGCTGAGCACCCAGGAAAACCCAATTATTCCATTTAAACTATAGTTGAACGTCATCTCTTTGCTAGGAAAGGTGCAAAAACTAGAGGAAGAGCTGCAAACTTCGGGTGTGGTCCTGTTGTCAGTAACTATATTATCATCCTGAAAACATTACAGCTATCTGTGGCATAAAGCAAATAATGCTAACATTGCAAAGAACCAAGATTTTTCACCTTAGAAGAGAGAAAAATCAAAGCATTTAAGTAAAACATTTCATAATTCTAAAATGTGCATTGGAAATGGTATGGATGCGTAATTTTTTGTCTTTAAATGCAAAAGCGTGTGTCCTGTGCTGAGGCAGTGAGAGGGAAGGGCCCTGGCCACATCGCAGTCTCACAGTCCACACAAGGATGGGACAAAACCAAGTCCAAAGGCATTTTTGGTTCTGCCACATGGGCGGGAGGAAGAGCAGGGCACCCCGGGGCCTCGGAGCCCACCCCCACCCACAGGGCCGAGGCCTGGGTATCCCTTGACCTGCTGCAGCACTGGCCGATCTTCCAGCCTCCCAGCCCCTGAGCAGGCTGGTGTCGCATCTGCTACAGCTTGGCTGGAGGCTCCTGGGAGCCCCGAAGCCAGCCGTGGATGACGGGAGGGCAGGGTCCCTCCTTCACAGCTGGCTTTCTGCGGGGGAGTCACTTCAGGGCGAGTGGGCGTGGCCAATGCACACGGAGGGCGGCTTTCCCTGTGCACTGCATCCCCAACACAGGAGTGACCACAGCTGGGGGTGCCTAGCTGGCTCCAAGGTCTCGGGGTCCAGAGTTCGAGCCCCGAGCCCGCCACAGAGATGACTACAAAACAAGTCAGGAGTGAGAGGCCTGTCCCTTCCCAGCTTCAGGTCTCAGTGCAGCTCTTCCTTGTTGAAAGCCCCTCTCCGGGTTCCCGGGGAGCTTTTCCTATTCCTCTCTCCACACCACCTCTCTCATGCTGTGGCTCCAGGGTGAGAACACTTTGAAGCCCACACAGCTCTTCAGGTGTCATCCAGCCCCACGATAGGGTGTCCGTTGTCCCGCTGGGACACCCCCCTCTCCTCCGGGATCTGTCCTCATCCTTGTCCTGCCCTGGGGGCTGTGGGAGCGTCAGGGATCAAGACTGCTGGAGCCAAAGGGGCTGGGGCAGGGGCTGAGTGTGTCCGTGGGGCACTCACCACTCACCACAGCTGCCACCCCCTTCCTGCCTGACGCTCAGGGCCGAGGGTGCCCTACCAGAAGAAAGAAGGGGTTCTCCACCACCTGTCCCCACTCGAGAAACTACACCAGTAGACAGAGTGCCTCCTGCATGGCACTGCCCCCAGCCCGGATCTCACCATCTCTGCCGAGATTCCCTTCTCAGACAGGCTCCTTGGTGTAGGGCACTGCCCGGTCCTCCAAACCAGGGCCTTCGAGAGCTTCGTTGTTGGGGCACAAGAACGTGGAGGGAGTCAGCAGTTTGGTCAGAGGCGGCCAGGGTAGAGGGTGGAGAGGCCTGGAGACTTGGCGACAGCGCACGCGTGCCAGACTGTAGTTCTGAGCCCCACAGGTCTGCTGCCCTGTCTCTTTGGAAGACGCTGTCTCCTGGGACATGCCCCAGAAATGTCCATACTCTAGTCAGTATCCCGGGAGGGCCTGGCTCATGCCTGGAATTTTTCCCTCTCCTCTCTTCCTGTTTGTATGGGTGGTGGCAGCAACAGGGGAGTGTTGGAAAGAGGTCCTAGCTGACCCCTCCTGGTAGCTACAGCTTCAGTCTCTGCTGTCTCCTGCAGACCCGGAGGCATGGAGAGAGTCAGGGGCCATCCTGTGGCTGCCAGAGAAGAAATGGGAGGGGGGCGGCAGGCACCCAGCCTCTTGCTGTACTCAGTCCACCCAGAGATGCCCTGAGCACACCCATAAGGCAGGGACCACAGGACCAGTCCCACCATGTCAACATTCCTGCTCTGTGGCCACTGGCTCCTTCCGTGCAGCTCACCCTTCCAGTCCATCAGCACCTGAGGGGAAGGGCCCCGGGGAGCCCCCTTGCCCATCACAACACTGCTGACTGCTTTGCATTTTTGGCTCCTCTGTAGATTTTATAAAATAAAAAATACACCAGATCCAATAACACACAATGTCTATGCACCAAAAAAAAAAAAAAAAGAAAAGAAAAGAAAGAAAGGAAAAAGAAAGTGCCTGGCTGTCTCAGTCAGAACACATGACTTGATCCAGGGGTCGTGAGATCAAGCCCCACACTGAGCATAGAGATTATTTAGATGCATAAACAAACTTAAAAAAAAAAGGAAATGACTGTAATAGGAAGGCGGCCAGTCTGTGACACTGACTGAGGGGCTGGCTCAGGAGGTCCCCCCGGGGTGGCCTCTGAGTTTTAGCATCAGCAGCCGCAGAAGGCCAATAGGTGAGACTCCTGGTGCCGGACAGAGGTGCTGGGCATGCCTTGCAAGCAGTGGATCCAGTGAGAACTTCCCATCTGCAGGGAACAGAGGGGACAGAGGAACTAGCAGACACACACAGAATCCAGCCGGGGAACCCTTCCGGGATTAGGGACCTGCTTCCCAACAAGACAACAACCCAGAAGGTAGGAGACCGATGACAGTGCAGGGTGTTTGCTTCTTGTCCTGGGCTCTGAGCCCAAGTTGCATCCAGCTCTGGGGGCTGCCCTCTGAGACCCCTGGAGCCCTGTGCAACTCAGGAGGAGGGATGGGGAACTTCCCGCGGCTCTGAGATAGCTTCCCGGTTTCCTCAGTGCCAAGGTCTGAATGCTTGTTCCCCCCAAACCTGTATGTGGAAATCCTAACCAGAGGGGCTTTGCTATCTCCACCTAGATTTTGGAGGGTGAAGCAGTCTCGGCCTTGATCCTGGCAGAGCCACGTGATTCCAGCCACAGAGATCGGCGTAGCCTAACTCTATGATCCCACAGGGAGACACGGGAACGGTGGCGTGGGCTGGCGCCCAGTGAGGCTGTGGAGGCAGAACTCCTGCCACGGGCCTGGAGGACAGAAAAGGAGCCCAAGAGAGTAACTCTGTCACCCGCGGGCTCTGGGCGTGCCCAGGAGCGTCCATCCTGACCCCGGCTGCCGAGGCGCTTTGGAAGCCCAAGGTCTGGTCCCACAGGTTCCCAGGGGGGACTCTGCCCCAGGGTGAGTTTGCACTGTGAGTCTCCCACAGGTGTTTTACCAGGCCTGATAGCACCAACCTCCTCTGCCCCTGGGCCCTCCTCTGGCGACCCCAGCCACTGATGCCTTGGGACCCTGAGCCCCAGAGGTGGGGGGTGAGGGCTGCAGCTGCTGTCACCGGTCCTGATGTCCCCAGGGCCAAGCACCACCTCCCCCGGCACAGCGCCCCAAGCTCCTGGCAGGGCTTTAGAGATGCTGGTGTACGAGGAAGAAGAAAACAGCTTGGTTTTGTTTTCCCAGGCATACTGCAGCAGTCAGGGATAAATGTCCAGAATTTGTTTAAAAATATGCCCACCAAAAGAAGGGAGAAGAAAGGAAGCCGGTGGTGGGAAACAGTGGGGTGACGGGCACATGGGGCTCAAGTGTGTTTGGGAGATGTCACAGTAAACACACGAATGAAAGCAGCATCCTGCTCCACAGTTAGGATGTGTGCAAGGACGCTGAGCTCACACCATCCTGAGGCCACAGACGCCCTTCATCTGTGTGGATGTGGCCCCGAGACCCTGTTAGCTTCAAAAACAGTGAAGTGACTGTGACCCTATTTGTCCTACGTTTGTCATCAGCTTATTATTGGCTCCTCCAGGAAGACTTACAAATATTTTAGGTCTTGCCAAAACCGCCGGCAGAAGAAAGGGGGAAAAAAAAAAATCACTTCTTAATTTTTTAGGGAAACAACTGGAAAACAAGTTACTCACCAGCTGATGAAAGAAATGCACAGTCTACACAAGTGATAATATTCAAAATGCTCAGTCATAAAAATAAAGGCCTTTTATTTGGTTTTTCTACGCTGTTACAGGAACCTGTGGCAGCACTCTGGGGCCCACGAGGCCTGTGGCCACACCCGCACAGGCTGTGAGCGTCTACGGAGAAGCCGAAGGGTCACGGGGTCACCTTCTTGTAGGTGATGTGAAGATGCTGAGTCATGGGCTGGGTAGTGGTTGCCATGGAGACCGTCTGTTCAAGTTTGCCTTCAGAATTCAGCCTGAATTTTCGGGTGATCTGAGCAGAACAAATAGAAAGACCTTAGTTTACCTTCCAAAGGCGGTCCTGCTGTGGGCCAAGGGCTCTGTTCAGGCCACAACATGCCTCCCAGCTGTCAGAAGCCCGTGGGCCGCATGGTGTCCCTGCTGGTGGGTGACAGACACGCAGCCCACAGCCCGGGGTCTTATGGGGTGTGCCAAGATCAAGGGGTCCTGGCCTCTGGCCCTTTCCTCTGGCCCTCAGCTGTCCCCAGAAGACCAACAGGCATGCTTGGTCTTGTCTCAGCTCATTCAGAAGCCAGCCACTTTTTCCTTTTGGACAAAAGCTGACCTTCCACTACCTTCTGGCTTTACCCTCTTCCCTTTCATGCTAATAACGTGAACTGATGTCACCCGTGCTCTCGGAAAACTCAGCGTGAGTGCCTTTGGAACCACTAATTTATCAGAACAAACTATGGTAGCCGATGAGAAAGTCCAGTCCTCCTGGAATGTTGAAGGGACTGCTGAGACACAACACATAGCCTCCATCCTTCCCGTGACCTGGAGCACGACAGGGCCAGAATGTATGAAACAGGCCACAGCCAACCACTCTGTAACTGACCATCTGGCACAGAAAAACCAGAAAAGCCACATTTCAGAAAGTCCATTTAAAGATACAAGGGAACTAGCCCAGAAGGGAGGACAAAGGCCCTGGAGAGAAGAGAGTGTAGAGACCCCACTGGGAGTGACCGTTTCCCTGAGGAATGCGCCTGCCTTGAGGGGACAGCGGTGGGAACAGGAGGCTGGGGAGCCAGGCCAGTGTTCTGATTCCTGGCACACTTTGGAATGTGTGCCCACCCAGAAGGAGAGTGCCCACCAAAAGGCTGCACTCTAGAGGGAGAGTTCATCAGAAGCGGACAGGCAAGGCTGGCTTCCAAAGAGCTCAGCCTCCAACAGTCCAGGTCTGCCCTCCGGGGATGGACAGCCAGCAGCATGAGGACAGCTCCGCAGTAGGAGATGGCATTACACAGAGCCTTGCGGCACCTACAGTTTTCACACGTGGTGCCTAGGATTCAAGAAGAGAAAAACACAGAAAAAGCTGACTTAGCAAGGGAGGTAAGAGCACAAGTTTGTGAGCAGATGCCCTGAGGCGGGAACGCCAACAGCAGAGTCCTTAGGAGCAGGCATGGAGCTTTTCAGCAGAGGACTGGAACCGCCAGGAGGAGTAAAATGGGAAGTCTATAACTGCAAAGTGGAATCAGCAGAACAGACCCTGCCCAGAAAGTCCGTAGAAAGACCTGGCTGCAGCCGGGAAGAGGATGGACGGGAGCCACGATGGGAGCGAAGAGACCCAGTGGAGACCTGAAGTCCTGACATGCACACATGCATGCACTGGGGACCCCAGGGGATGGGAAGGAGAACGGAACACAAGCCAAATGTGAAGGGATTATAGCCAGCTCTCTGAGGCTGACAAAACATATAGCAAGCCACAGACACAAATTACAACCTAGCAAGACACCGGACAGATAGACACCTAGGGCCACGGGGGAGGGCAGTGTGTCCAGGGACCAACTGCCACATGGGCTTTGGGCTTTCCCAGAGAAGCACGGCAGCTGGAGACGACGGGATGGCCTCTCAAAGTCATTACCATCACCACCACCCAAACCATTCTCAGTGCAGTGAAAATACTCTTCAAAAATGAAGGCAAAATAGGGGCACTGCGGGGGGTGGGGGTTCAGTCCACTGAGCATCTGCCTTCAGGTCAGGTCATGGTCCCAGGGTCCGGGGATAGAGCCCTGCATAGGCTCCCTGCTCAGAGGGGAGTCTTCTTCCCCTTCTGCCTCTGGCCCTCCCCTCATCGTGCGCAAATGTGCCCCCCCCATAAATAAAATCTTGAAAAAAAAAAAGAAGAAGGCGGCAAAATAAAGACATTTCTAGACCAAAAAAACTCCACAGCAGATCTACCAGCAGCAGGAGTCCCCAGCCCCTAGAAGGAAATACTGGAGGAACTTCTCAGGTTTTCAGAGGAGAGGCCATGCGGCAGCAGAGAGAAGCAGGGGCAGCCGAAGCCCGTGGCCAACCACGCAAGCCCAGTGTGCACCGTGGAAGCCTGTGAGTCGGGAACCTGAGGCAGCGGCATGTGTGTGAAGGGAACTGGCCTGAGTCAGGCACACGGACCGGCATGAGAAATGCCTGAAATCTTAGTGATGTTTCTGAAAATACGTCCCCCACCGCACCTTCAAAATCAGAACCACTGGGGTAGCTACACTGGGGTAGCGTTTCTTACTTCAGAAATCCAAGTGTCTGTTTTTGACCGGAGAGTGTCTCCTGCGATGGGAGCCAGGTAAGCCCGGGTTCTGATGGAGCTTCTGGGCTCCTTTCCAGCCAGAGGTTCCCTTCTAAAGCAGGGACACTTTTGTTCTCTAGAAAGAGTGTTTACCCATGTTTTCAAATAGGAGAAAAGATTTCCAAGTGTCGGGGCGCCAGGGTAGCTCAGTGGGTTAAGCCTCTGCCTTCAGCTCAAGTCATGGTCTTAGGGTCCTGGGATTGAGCCCCGCATCGGGCTCTCTGCCAGCCGGGAGCCTGCTTCCCCTTTCTCTCTGCCTGCCTCTCTGCCTACTTGTGATCTCTCTCTCTGTGTCAAATAAATAAATAAAATCTTAAAAAAGAAAAAAGGGATTTCCAAGTGTCGTCTGTGATGAAATCTCTGACTTATGCGAAAATGACATTAAACATTTGTATTTACTTGTAAGAAGGAAAAAGTTTCATTTTGTTGTCATTAGGAAAAACAGTGTAGTGTAAGACAAAAAAGCAAAAGAAAGAAAGAAAACTGATAAACGAGCCCCCCCCCACCCCCCACCCCCCACCAAAACCCCATGACTGGAGCAGACATGGCCAGGGGAAGACACCTGGGGTCCTTGTCCTGTGTCTCCGTGACTCCATGTCCTGAGCACCACTAGCAGTGGCAGCCGCCGGGTGGTGCCAGACACGCGGCCCCAGGTGCAGCACGTGGAACCAACACCCTAGCGCTGGTGTGGCCCAGGCACCAGGCGTGGCTGTCGTGGGCTGAGAAGGGCCATCCCCAGGTCCCTGCGGTGGTCCGGAGCAGCCCAAGCACCAGGTTATGTCAGACACCCATTAATGCAGACCGCATTTGTCACTGGCAGGAATCACTGAAGGACAGCAGGGGAGGGACAACACCCGCGCCAGTAGGCAGGAAGACAAAAGGGTACAAGAGGGCAGGAAGCGGGACAGTAGGACACCCAGAACCAGAGAGACAGAAGGACACTTTGTCTGCCAGGGAAGCAATCTCACGCTGTTTTAGCCTATTTATTTTTCAAAGATTTTATTTATTTATTTGAGAAAGAGAGCATGTAGGAGCAGCAGAGAGTGGCAGAGGGAGAAGCAGACTCCCCGCTGAGTAGAGAGCCCGATGTGGGGCTCCATCCCAGGACCCTGAGATCATGACCTGAGTTGAAGGCAGAGACTTAACCCAATGAGTCACCCAGGCGCCCCATATTAGTGTCTTTAATTCTACATTACTTTTTCTGGAATTTTGTTTAGAAATAAAGCTTTTACTTTTGAATCCCTTTCAGAGGAAACGAGGTGGTGTAGAGATACGCCCCACCTATGCACACATACGCGGTGTCTTTTCCAGGGCAGGGCTCGCCGACCCTCACAGCTCACGGGCTGCGAACGGCTGTGCCCTTGCCTCTGTCATGGGGACACGGTGCTCTTACAGCACCCTCACTTGAGTGCCCACGACAGACCACGCACATGGAGCACAGACGGGCCAAGAGGGACGCCTGCGCAGGGACATGCAGGGGAGGGGGCCGTGGGAGCCAAGGAGAAGAATGAGGTCACTGCTTGTCTCCTCAAGCTTGATGGGTGCTGAGGCTGACAGCCCCTCGTGAAAACACTGACACGTGAGCATGGCTGGCCTGCTCCCAATGGCTCTGTGCCATCAGTGCGGCAGGGGCTCCTGGCGACACCCACGGGCCCCACATACCGCACACACTGCACAACGATCCAGGCGGGGGTCCCCCAGCCCTTCCCTGGGAACCCTGTCCCGGCCACCTTGCTTCCCGATCAGCAGCAGGGCAACAAGCAGCAGCTGAGCATGAGAAGGGAGACAGGACTGGGGTGCGTGCCATGACCACCAGGTCCTAGGGGAGAGCAGAGCGAGGGGTCGCCCGTGCCCACTGTCCTAGGAGCACACTCATGGGGCTCTGTTCAGCTTGGAGACATCCCAGTCATGGAGCATGGCCTCCAGAGTGCCACCACCCCCACCACAGAGATGACAGCCTGCCGTCACGGCAGTACAGTTGGCTGCACAGACAGCAAAGGCATGGCCATGCACAGGCCCCTGGGGAGTCACTAGGTGGGTTCCTTTGGGTTTGCAGTCCCGCAGAGGACATTTTCTGCCCCATCTACCTCTTCCTGTGGAAGTCACTAGGACTGAACATGGATGCAGGTTGTACATGCCTGGGAAGCTCACTCCTAAGAATTCTGTGGTCATTCGGAGTCGGCCGCCACAGCTAAGGTGTCATCCTGACCAAGGCCTGTCTGGTCCAGATGCATCCCAGCTTAAGGGGGAGGGAGCTGGGGGCAACCGCTCACCTCCACAGCTTCGAAGTGGAGCTTGGTTAGGCTATTGGGAGATCATAGGCCACGTGCCCCCATTGCTCGAGTGCCTGGTTCCTGCTCATGAAGCTGGATCAAGGGGTCCCTTGGCCTCGGAAGGTTCAGGAAGAGTCCATGTCAGTAAATACAACTGCTTATTTAAGCCAAGTGTGCTCCCGCTCCCTAGACTGCTCCAGCTCCACATGAACAGAACCGTGGAGGGAAGTGTGACATGAGAATTTCTCTGTGTTTTAATGCTTTTCAAAGCATTTCTCCCCCTCTTGTTTCCTTCAGTAGGGAAAAGGTGAAAAGGAACCTCCAGAGGAAGATGGCTATGACTGTCTTTAGAACCTAAAACAAAGACATCAGGAAGCCACAGCAGCTAATATGCCCCCTGTAGAACAAGCCTGGATGTGGAGGCAGGAGGGGCCCCACCCAACGGGCTGGGAATCCCAGTGTGCTGACAGCACCCCACGTCTTTACAAAAGTGATGGCTCGCTGCCAGCGGACCCAGCGAGGATCAGAGCAGGTACACGCTGCCCATAACACACACAGCTTCTTCCCCCACCCCTGCTTTCCTGAGATGCGACTGGCACACAACGAGATGCTTAGACACGCATGTGTACAGCATTGGCCGACACCCCCATCACCTCACTGCTACCCTTCACGTGTGGAGTGCGGGAGCTCTTAAGATCTACTCTTGAGCAAACTTCACACGACATGGTATGAACGGCAGACAGTGTGCTGACTGGTGGCTCCCTTTGACTCACCCCTCTTACAGCCAGACGTCTGTGGCCTCTCACCTACAGCCTGCCATCCCTCTGCCTCCCGGCAACACCACTGAAATCTGTTGTTTTTTTAATAAGTCCACATATAAATGAAACCATGCAGTATTTCTCTTTTTCTACCTGACTTATTTTACTTAGTGTAACCCACTCAGGGATTCATGTCGCAATTCTTTTAACGGTTGAATGACATTCCTTGTGTGCATGTACACATATGCATACATATGCGCGGACACACATCTCCGTGTTCTTGAACAGGCGAAGGAGCTCACCCACAGGGGGCCTGGGGCCAGAATTTTGTTTCATAGCTATGGACACACAGCACTGCCACGACTATAACCAAACCCCCTCCCTGGCCCTCACGGGCGACAAGGAAAGGTTACTAGTGTGGGAAAAGGGGAGGCAATGGAGAGGAAACTAGAAGAGGGATCATTTTGAGAAAAACCATAAAGACAGAAGAAAATTCACTTATTAGCTTAATAACAAACTGGAGACAGAAGAAACAACTGGTGAATTTGGAAACAGGTCAATAAAAACACCCAAATTGGGGGTCCCTGGGCAGCTCAGTCAGTGGAACATGTGACTCTTGATCTCGGGGTTGTGAGTTCAAGCCCCATGATGGGTGCAGAGATTAAAAATAAAATCTTTAAAGTATCTAAACTGACTAATACGGAAAACACAGACTGAAGAAGAATGAACAGAGTCTCAGGGACATGTGGGACAGCATTAAATAGACTGACATCTATTTAGTAGCAGTTCTGATGGGAAGAGTAAGAATGGAGCAGAAAAATGTTGAGAAACAATGGGAGAAAATCCCCAAATATGACAAAAAACACCATCTTACAGATCGAAGAATTTCAGGAGACCTATAAAGGATAAATACAAGGAAAGCACACCCAGTAAAAGGGCGTAAAAGAAAGAAACCCACAGTGAAAGTAAAGTAAAAAAAAAAGTCTCAAAAATGACTAGAGAAAGGACGCCCGGGTGGCTTAGCTGGTTAAGTGTCTGCCTTTGACTCAGGTCATGATCTCAGGGTCCTAGGATGGAGCCCCACACTGGGCTCTCTGCTCAGCAGGGAACCTGCTTCTCCCTCTCCCTCTTCCCTCACTTGTGCTCTGTCTCTCAAAACAGATAAATGAAATCTTTAAAAAAAAAAAAAAAAAAGGACTAGAGAAAAAAGATAAACCATGTACAGGGCATGAAGAATTTAGGCTGACTTTCAACCAACACAATTAAGGTCAGAAGACAATGGAACGAAATGATTCCTTTTAAAAGGTACACCTGTTGGGGCACCTGGGTGGCTCAGTGGGTTAAAGCCTCTGCCTTCAGCTCAGGTCATGGTCTCAGGGTCCTGGGATTGGGCCCCACATTGGGCTCTCTGCTCAGCGGGGAGCCTGCTTCCTCCTCTCTGCCTACTTGTGATCTCTCTCTGTCACAATAAATAAATTAAAAAAAAAAAAAAAAAAAAAAGTAAGCCTGTTGACCCAGAAGTTTATTTATGGTAAAAAATATCCTGCAAAACTGGGAGTGAAAGAGGATTCCGTGAAGAACTCCAGTCCCTGGAGCTGGTCTCCCCACTGGATGCAACCGTGCAGGCCTGTGTTGCGGCAGGAGACAGCTCTGTGGTGTTGCAAGAGCAGCCCGTGGGGCCAGGGTTGGCGGCAAGTGCCTGACCTCGAACACGGAGGACCTCTCAGCCACGGGCCCATCACCAGGGACCCAGAATAGGAAAAAAGAAATTCCCGAAGAACAAAGCTGAAGGACACATACCCCACCTGATTTCACAACTGTCCCGCCCTAGCATAAGGATGTCCTTATAAATCGATGGGACAGAAAAGAGAACCCAGAAATAAATAAACTCTCACAAATGTGGTGAAATGATTTTCAACAAAGCTGTCAAGAAGACTCAATGGGGAGAGGACAGTCTTTTCAACAAACGGTGCTGGGAAACTGGACATCTACCTGCAGAAGAACCGAGTCAAATGCTCACCTATCACCACACACAAAAACTAATTCAAACACATTGTAATTCATGAACATTAAACGCTTCCACGCATCAAAAGATATTAAAAGCAGAGTGAAAAAGCAGCTTTCAAAACGAGAGAAAGGATCTGGGAATCACATATCTGATAAGGGATTCCAAGAGAATGGAGATGCCGGCTTCTGGGCCCAAGCAGAGGACAGGCCACATTGGTGAGGCTGTGGGGGGACTGGGGCCCATGTCAGCGAGGCTGTGGGGGGACTGGGGCCCGTGTTGACGAGGCTGTGGGGGGACTGGGGTCCATATACCACTGGCAAGAATGCACAGTGGGTCAGCTGCTATGGGAAACGGTATGCTGGTGCCTCAAAAAATTAGTATGGAGTCACCTATGATCCAGCAAGTCCACTTCTGGGTACACGCTCAGAAGGGCTGAGAGCAGGGTCTTGAAGAGATATCTGTAACCCACGTTAATGGCAGCATTATTCACAGCAGATAAAACATGGTGGCAACTCTGGCATCTAGTGACGGATGAATGAATGAGCAAAACGTTAATACACACATGATAGACTACCATCCAGCCTTATGAAGTAGGGAAATTCCATCATATTCTACAACATGGATGAGTGCTGAGGATAGTAAGCTGAGTGAAAGAAGCCAATCACAAAAAGACTAGTGTGTGGTTCCACCAAGATGAGATTCTTAGAGTAGTCAGTTCACAGACACAGAAAGCAAATGGCGGGGGGTGTCTTACAACCAACCGTACTGGTAATATTTTTATTAAATGTAAGTGGACTAAACATTCCAATGAAAATATGGAGCTTTTTGACTAGACAAGAAAAGCAATACCATGGGAGATACACTCTGAATACATAGAGATAAATAAGTTGAATGTAAAAAGGTAGGAAAACAGATGTGCACTGGACAGCATGTGTGGTTCTGCTGTCATCAGACTTCAAGGTGCTTACGACAAGCTACCAAGAGGAACATTTCATAAATGTCATACAGACTGCCACATACGCACCTGAGGACAGAGCTTCAGAGTCACGAAGCAAAAACAGACCCAAAGAAAGGAACAGAGATAGCCTCGATCACTGTTGGGAGATTTGAGCACAGCTCAGTTATCAGACAGAACCAGACCTCCCTCACCAAACCAGCAGTATAAAGGAAATCTGAATGACCTTATCCATCAACTTGACCTAAGTCCACTACACCGAACAGCTGTCAAATGCTTAATGTATCTGGAGTGCGTGTGAGGCATTCACCAAGTTGTACCGCACCTGTGGCACAGAGTAACTCTGAGGGCATGTTCTCTAGGCTTTTACAGAATTGAATTAGAAACTATTAGCAATCGAATATGCAGAAAAGCCTCAAATATTTGGAAAGTAAGTAACACACTTCTAAATGACCCAAGTCACCAAGGAAAGTATTTTGAGCTCGGAGGTACTAAGAGCACACCCCTCATTCGCAGGGGATGCAGCTGAAGCAGGGCTCAGCGGGAAATTCACAGTTTCGAGTGGTGCATCACAAACTAAAAATGGGCTAAATATCAGTGACTTAACTTTCCCATTTAAGAAACCAAAAAAGAGAAGATTAAGCTCAAGATAATTAGAATAAAAACATAAAACCAGCAATAACTAAATAACTAAAAATGACAAATTGTTTATCCGTCATTAGGATTTATCTGAAGAATGTGGGGTCAGGGCAACCTCTGAAACCCGTTCCTATAACTCACCGCATGAACAGAACAGAGCATCTCAATGGTTACAGCAGAAGCACCTGTTGGAACTCAACACCTATTTGTAACTAAAAATATAAGAAAACAGAAGGTAGTAAAGGGCATCAGTGGAAACCTGACAGCGACCATCACAGCCAGTGGTGAAAGACAGCGGCTTCCTGTGAACAGAAAATGGGGCCTGGCGTCTACTCCCACCACCTGTACCGAACATTACGCAGGCTGCCCTTCCCGTGTCCTAGCACAGAAGAAAGGAATCGCATAGAGACTGGAAAGTGACCCTATAACAGCAGATGACAGGATGTGTAGAAAACCCCCAAAAAACTATTAAAAAAATGAGTAAAATAAAGAAGTGAATTTAAGAAAGTTACATGATACAAAATCGATGTGTAACAGTCAAATGTATTTCTATATGCTAACAACAAGTAATTGGGAAAAAGAAGAAATCACTTATTTTTTTTTAAAAAGATTTTATTTATTTTATTTGACAGAGAGAGAGATCACAAGTAGGCAGAGAGGCAGGCAGAGACAGAGGGGGAAGCAGGCTCCCTGCTGAGCAGAGAGCCCGATGCGGGGCTCGATCCGAGGACACTGAGATCACGACCTGAGCCGAAGGCAGCGGCTTAATCCACTGAGCCACCCAGGCGCCCCGAAGAAATCACTTATAATAGCATTCCCAAACCCCAGAGTACCCAGGCATAAATTTTGCAAAATCCATATGAGATTGTACACTAAAAACTCTAACACAAGTTGGGGTGGGGGAGTCTACATAAACGGAGAGGTTTACATGGTACTGGATCAGGAGAGTCACTTCATTGAAGATGGTACTTCCCAAATTCATCTAGAAATTCAAGAAATCCTAAAAAATTCTTCTACAAGTTGACAAGAGGATTCTAAACCTCATACAAAAAATGTGAAGGGTCTTTGGGTAGCCAAAATAATTTTGTAAAGAAGAAAAAAAAGTTGGACAACCGAAATGATCTGATTTCAAACATTACTATAAAGCGACAGTACTCCAGATTGCGGGGCCTCAGTGTACACGGAAACCCAGAGATCACCTGGGTGGAAGAGAGTCCAAAACGGGCCCACGCGAGTGCACCTCACTGCGGGATGAAGGAACGAGGGCAGTCTTTTCAACAAATGGTATTGGAACAATGGGATGTCTATCCAGGGGAAAAAAATGGAGGAATTTTGACCCCCTAATTCATACCACAGAAAAACATAAATCCCAAAATTATAGACTTTAAAGCAAAAGGGAAAACTGTGACAATTCTTGGAGAAAATGCGGGTTAAAAATCTCTGTGGCCTGGGTTAGGCAAAAGAATTTAAGACAGGGCACAAAACGCACAGAGTATAAAAGAAAAAGCTAGTAACAGAACATGAAAAGTCAGGGGTGCCTCGGTGGCTCAGCTGGTTAAGGGTCTGCCTTCGGCTCAGCTCGTGATCTTGGGGTCCTAGGATCGAGCCCTGTGTCAGACTCCCTGCTTGGCGGGGAACCTGCTTCTACCTCTCCCTCTGCCCTTCCCCCAAGCTTGCTTTTGTGCTCTGTCTCATTCTCTCTCAAATATATAAAATATTTAAAAAACAACAACAAAAAAAGAGAACATGAAAAGTCAAACATTTTGTCAAAAGCTGGGTGCACATGCCCCTGATGAAGGACTTATTTTCAGAACACATAACTCTCAGAACTCAGCAGGAAGACCAACAACCCGCTGGAAAGAGGAGCCCAGGATCTGAATGCTTGCTTCAGAAAATAAGAAATACGTGGCAAATAAGCACCACAGAAAGAGGGCCAACATCATCAGTCATCTGGGAGACATGTTTAACTGCGTAAAACGCCCCTGTGCAGCCACCAGGACGGCAGACACTCAAGGACCAACGCGGCAGAGGGGGCAGAGGGGGCGGGGTGGCAGGGACACCTGACCAGGCCTGGCGTGCCCCATGTGACTGCATGCAGTCCCAGTCCTAGGTCCTCAAGCGAGAGACACAAGAACACACGTCCACACCAAGATGTCCACACACATGCTCAAAGCAGCTTGATTCCCGACAGCCCAGACCTGGAAACAAGCCAGTCAGTGTCCATCAACAGAGGGAGACAGATGCAACTGGGACCCTGTCCCCACCTTGTGTCTGCGGTGGGGAACACTACCCAGCAACTGAGAACCCAAATGACCGCTGACTGCAAGAGCAAGAACAAGTCTCACCAACGCTACCCTGAATGAAGGGAGTAAATAGTACATGGCTCTGTTTGCAGTGAGTCCTGGAGATGCAAATCTAGTCGGTAGTGACGGGGTCTACCCTGGCTTGGGGAGGTGGCCAGGGGCTGCTAGGAGCCCTGTTGGGGGGCTCTCTCTGGGAGACGGGCATTCTCATCTTGACAGGGGCATGTTCCAAGGCTGTCCACCTGAGCTGCACGCATTAACTCTATGTAAGTCACACCCTCAGAGAGATGATTTTTTTTTTAAGTAAAAAAAAAAAAAAAAAAATTCTAGTAATCCACGGTAATTAGTGGAGAACCGGCCCGGGTCAAGGGGACAAGCAGGGCACCTAGGACAGGGGTGGGGGAAGGGCAGGCTCTGCCAGCAGGGGCCGGGCAGCTGGCCACTCCGCCACACAACTCAGCTCTGGGTGAATTAATGACCCGAAGGGGAGGTTTTAGGTCAAGCTGTTATGTTTCTAGGAAAAAATATCTATCTGTTTGCAGGGAAACCTGCTTAACTAAGAAACACTAAAACAAATCCAGAAAGGAGAGCCTAGGAAATGGAACCACAAAATTAAGAACTTCTGTTTCGCAGAAGCAGCAAAGGAGTGAAAAGATACAAACTGGAAGGGTTATTGGCCACACAAGTAACTGTGAAGCTTACATCCAACTCAGCAAAGAACGAGTGTCAGGAAGGACAGACACTGTGGACGCTGGTCAGAGGACCTGGACGGGGCCTCCCTAGAGGGGGGCAAACAGGATACGATGGGATGCTGGCTGTGAGAGCAGCTTCAGCCGCAGGTCTCAGCCCCTCGGGATGTGGCGGGCACTAAGGGGGGTTGTTCCTGGAAGGCAGGGGCCTCTCTGATCCTCGGTATCAAAGAGCGGCGTGGAACCGCTGTGTCTCGGGGCTGCCATAGGGCACCGCCGTGTGGACTGTGTAGGGTCCTCAGTGACCAAGCACCAAAAGCAGGGGGACAGAGATGGGGTAATGTCAGGCTTCAAACAACAGATAGGCAGGGACACGGGGTTCTGTAGAAGCCAGGTCTTCTGACCACCAGCTGCTGGGAGGACAGACAGATGCTTCTAGCCCCTGCCTCCCTCCCTTCCAGGTTCTGTCCATGTTGATCCAGCAGGAAGGCCAACCAGGTGGACCCGGCCAGCCGTTTGTCAGCTAGGTCACTGACCCCATGGGGTTTGGTTCCTCCCCTCACTGTGCCCTCATGGGCTTCACCTCACCTCCTCCCTCCTTTTACAGAGAGAGACTCTTGTGTTTAATTAACAAAGCCCAAAGTTAGTTCTCTAGAAAAAATAAACAAAATCTACCCCCCAATCCCTGATAAAGTAAGTAACTTCTGAGAAGTATGAGCCAGAAAACGAGAAAACAGACACATATAAAAGATCAGGACTATAAAGAGGACACAGAATGGCAGATACAGAGAAAGCAGTAAGTGTTACTTCTTCCTCAAACTCTGAGTATCTTGGTGAAAGAGTGCTGCTCCTGGGAACTCTGACCCTGTAAGGGCAGGGAGGTCAGAGGGTGGTGAAGCAGGGAGGAGAGCACGGGCAGCCCACTGCACATTGGGCCCAGATACTTCCCTGCGGACATTTAGGAGGACCAGGCGATGTGGATGGGGCTCCCTCCTTGTCAGGGAACAGAAATAGTTGAAAAGCTCCCAGCTCACTCTATGAATAACCTGATACCAAAATCAGGACAAGGAGGAGTTATCTTCCAAAAGCAAACATGCCTCAACACTTAGAAGTTATTAATACAATTTACTGCATCAATAGCTTCAAGTGGAAAAAACACAGAATCCTCCCCAAAGAGGCTGCAAAAGCCTTTGATGAAACTCAAAACCCATTTCTGAATAGAATTCTTACCACAGTAGAAACAGGACAAGCTTACCCAACAAGGGCTGCCTGCCAGCAGGCAGCCTCAGGCCAGTGCCTTGAGGGGTGAGCGCTCCGCCCAGGCTGTGCCCAAGAACCAGGTACCAGATGTGACACTCAGCAGAGGTGCACGGAAGCCAGAGCACCCCCTCTCTGTTGACACAATCAGAAGATGGAATGGAAGCCACGTGCCACTGATGCGGCCACGAAGACTAGAAAGCACTACAATGTTACCCCCAGCACGGAATGTCCGAGACCTGCATAATTAAATTATAAAGAAATAAACCTGACATCTATTGAAGGACCCCAAAGTAGGCCACCACCTGCCATCCACTGACTGGGACTCCCCCATCCTCAAAGTGATTCATGTGTTTATGTGATCCCGGTGTAAATGGTGTGGACCCAACAAACTTGCAGGACAGGCCGTCTAGAAGAGGGATTGCTGAAGAATTAACCAAGAAAATGGAGAGTAAAGAATATCAGAAAGTTTCCCCAGATAGAAAGATAGGACCTAGAGCTACGGTAACCTAAGTTATTACATGACTTTAAATTACTGTTGGTGAAGAAGTAGATGAAAGAACAGACCCTCCTCCCCTATTAACGGGGATGGGCTTAAGACAGGTATGACTTTTCAGATCTGGGGGCTGCTGGTCACCCATCTGTACGTGGCATCATGTGAAAACCCATCCGGGAAGGACTAGGGTCTAAGAGTAAAAGGGGAAGATACAAGAGTGCAGGAAAACAGAAGACCAATTTTATCATGTGAGCAGAAATACCTTCTAGGGCCAGAACCCAAATCCAGACCCCATAAAGGAAAAAGACGACCAGAGAGAACAACAGAAAAGCTTGCAATCTGTGAGGGGAACACATCATAAACCAAACTCACATAAGCCACCCAATGGGGAAACATTTGCCCTGTAAACAGCCACAGTACGAAGAAAGCTCCCATAAACCAGTAAGAAGATGACAGCCCATAAAAACACAGGCAATGATTTCGAACATCAATCGTATGGAGCCAGAAACAGATGGCCCTCAAGCATAGGAAATGCTCCTTTGTACCCATAAGTTCGGTTTCCAACACAAATGAACTATCATCTTTTATGGGTCAGATTTAAAAGATCAGTGAGTCTGGAAATGCAGGTTGGAATGCTCCCGCAGCGTTGGTGGGAACAGTTGTCAAGAAAAGCAATTCAAAATGTACCTGTCCTCCGATCCAGCAATTCAACTGGGAGAAATCTCCCCAACAGATAAGGACTCAACTGGCAAAGTACACAGCCCAAACGTAAAAGGATGTCTGTGACAGAAAAACCACAGCCAACCTGAGAACCCCTAAGGGTCCACCTGCCAGGGACCCGAGATTCCTACCACGGCACACCCCAACCTTGGCATGTGGGGAGTGACACGTGACAGTGCAGACGGGCCCCTGAGATCCAGTGGAAAGGTGGACTCCAGGCCAAGGGGTGATCTGTGACCCTGCTAAGGACGAGAAAAGTGTGGCAGAAGGAGAGAAGGCTGTAGAAGCAGACTCACCTGCTCCACGTGGGGCTCCTTGGCGAAGGAGATCCTGGCAATGGAGTGGGACGTGATGCACAGCTCCTGGCCATTCACCTCGCCCTCTTCCACCTCCACGATGCCTGCAGGGGCCATCAGAGCTCAGAAGCCATCACGCTTGCTATGCCCACTGCTCCTACCACCCGCTCCTGAAACCAGGGCTTCAGCAGTTCTGAATGTGGAAGCCAGAGCCTCCCAGGCGTCAAGGGGGAATAACTCGCAAGTCCTCTTATAGCCAGAGAAGAGGATCTACGGAGGGTCACCCTGTCGGGGGGATGGGGAGGTGCCCTGATGCCAGCCCTGCCCCATCACACAGCCCAGGGAGCCTCCTCCATCTCCAGCTGCTGGCTGCCCCCTGACTTCTAGCTCGCCAATGCCCTGGGCAGGCCCACTCCAGGGTGGGCTGGTCTGGACTGTTCAGCCTCTAGGAAGTGAGACACACTAGAGCCAGGGAGCAAGGTAAAGGTCAAGTCGCTATGTTTTTACGTACTTTCTAATTAATGAACTTGGTGAACTATCTTAGGGTGGGCTCCCACTGGGGACAGAATGGATTTGCAGACACAGAACTTCTGGCTGCACGGTGAGCCTCCTGGTTCTTGTTCACACCTGCGTGTGGAGGCTGAAAGAGGCCGTCGTGAGCCAGTGCCAGAGCAGCTCAGGAGCAAAGGGAAGCAGCCCCTCTCACCAGCACCTCCTGACAGCACTGTGGAGCCTATCCAAAGGCTGACACTTCCCACCCCGACAGGCACTTGAATGGCCCCCACAGGCGTGTCCACGAGCACGGACACACCCAAAGGCCACTCTGAGAGCCAGAGGCAGATGCCGCCTCCCCCACTGGCTGCCCCTCTCCAGGCAGGCGCAGGGCATGGGCAGGGGAGGCCAGGGACGGCCACCGAGGGAGGGGTACCTGTGTTCTGGGCGCTGACGAAGGCCACCTTGTTGGTGTCGGGCTTGAGGCGGATGAAGCCACACTCCCTGTGCATTGGTTTGCGTGTGTCCGGGTGGAAGGCGTTGAACCTGTGGGCAGCAGGTGAGGTGAAGCCCCGGGTATAAGATGTCCCCAGAGAGAGAGCCAGACTTTGTGGACACAGTTCTCGCACTTTATAAAGCCCCCCCACGCACCAAATATAAACTAATGCAGTTTGCTGGGGTGCCTGGGTGGCTCAGTAGGTTAAGTGATCGACTCTCGATCTCCGCGTTGGGAGTTTAAGCCCCACGATGGATGGAGAGAGGACTTAAATAAATAAGATGTAAAAAAAAAAAAGTAGTTTCTTGTTCATGTGGAAAACACAGAGATGCATAAAAGACACAGCCCAAGAGAGATGAGTGGGCCCCAGCCACCAGGCGCCCCAGGACCTTTCACCAGACGAGAAGCAGCTCTCCCACATGCGCCTCCCTCTCTTGTTCATGTCTGCTGTCCCTCCGTGCTGTCCCAGTCACCACCATGACTGACCCTGACCCTGGGATGGGACCTTGGGACCTATAAGGTAAGTGGCCCGTACCCACAGGGCCCCCTCAAGGTTCTCGGTCCCAAGCACCCCACATGCCCAGTAAAATCCCAGCCTTATACTGGGCTTTGCCTCTTGTGAGCAATTCACAGGTAAGTAGCAGAACAGGAGCTGAGTCAGGATGCGGCTGGAGGGCCGCCAAGGACTTTCACTTTGCTGTGTAGTAAGGCTCTGAGAACGACCACACTAATCTCTGGGACCTCCAATCGCTTGGGACGACGGGGGAGCAGGGGGGGGCGGTTTAAAAGAAAGCCATGCCCTTTTATTTTCAGTAACATGGGGTGACTGGTTTCCACTGGGGTTAAGTAAGCATGGAATGAGGGATTTAACTGAGCACAGGCACCTACTTTCGTGTTTGCATGAACAAGCCTGAGATTTTGTGGTCATCTTCAAAAACACAAGACACCTGGAAAGTACCATTTTCACCCCCCATGTGATCAGATTCAGGGCAGGAATAGGGGGGCCTTTCTGAAATACAACTAGGTTCCTTTGGCACCGTCCCGCCTAATGCCTCTTATCAGCCCGGAGCTGCTCTTGCGGGTGATCGGGCCTGTACTTACGAGAAGTTCAGCACAGGCTGGCCCACGTGGGAGATGTACACCTCCTCCAGGTACTGGAAAGGCTGCAGCGTCGGGAAGGTCCCAGCTCCTGGCGGGTCTGACAGCCAGGTACCCAGCATCCAGGACAGCGGCTCCACCACAGGGTTCATCGTGGGAGGCTCTGAGGACAGAAGGAAGAGGCAGTCAGTGGGCTGTAAGCATGCCCTACTGAGCTGTGTGTGCAAGCGAGCCCTTGCAACCACGGCAAACCCTGCGTGACCATGAATATGCCGCCAGCCACCTGTTAGGAGGGGGAGAAAAAAGGCAAACAATTCGCAAAGGTCATCTTGTCACCTCCGACTCTTCGCAGGAAAGACAAGTGGGTCTGGGGGTGGAGCGGTGTCAAACCAAGCCAAAGGACGGTGGGACCTGAGGCTGGCGACACGGCTACTGGTGAGAATGGAGGTTTGCACCTCCAGCTTCGGAGCCCCAGGGGGCAACATGGGCCACCAGGACAGGGAGGGTGGCCAAAAACCCGCTCCCTTCCCCATCTAGCTAGCGCCTCCGGTCCTGCCTCCGACCGCCTGTGAACAGCTGGGAAGTGAGGACAGCAACAGCTGAGATCTGTGCCATCAAACTCTCGTAATTAGACAAGACAAAGTTAAGTTAGTTACAATCTCTGGTGGAGATAAGCACTAAAAGCTTCAGAAGCAAAGGTCTGGGCTGTAGGACTCCGCAGAGCCGCAGAGAGGTGCTGTCCCCCCCAGCCCCCCAGGGCACCTGTGTCCTGCCGAGCAAAGAGAGCAGTGCATCAGGAAATAAGGATGCTGAAATGGAACGTGCCTGAGGTGACAAGCAGAAAGGGACATGCGGCTGTTGGGTGTTTTGAGTCCTAAACTGGGAGGGCCAAGGACAGCTCCCTGAGATGTGTGTGGAGGTCACAGCAGGAGGGGGTCCCATGAACTTAGGGGCCCCTGGAGAGTTCAGAGCGGGAGGTGCAGGGAGCAGGAGGGTAGCCTGGGCTCCACGTCACCGCTGGAAGCCGTGGAAAGTGCCAGATTTGGGGTCCGGTCTGCAGGCAGAGCGTGGGCTAACAGGTGGGATGTGGGGCAGGACAGCAAATGGTTCACTGCCAAGACAAGAGAGAAGGCTAGAGGAGGTGTGCTGGTGGTTTGGGCTGGAGGTCCTAATGGCCACCCCCTCGGCTCTGACAGCTCACGTCCCATGGTTTGCAGAACAAACAGAAATGGTTGTTTTTCCACCAGCCATGGCCTTTGAGTTGCCCTCTGATGGGTATACTTGTTGTGCTTGGGGTTGCACGGAGGAAAAGCCTGCCTGTGAGCTTGCCACTGGACTGGTCCGCCTGGCTGTCCTACCACCTGGGTCCTCGTCAGTGGACAGTAGGCAGGGCGGTGTGCTTCCCTTCCGTGCTCTCCTTCCTGGGCAGGGCTGCTGAGTGGTACCCTTCCTCCGGGATCAGCCTGCTGCCTGGAGAGCCTGTGATGGGGCTGCAGTGGCCTCCAGCTCTAGGAAAGAGCCCTCTGTGCCCCTTCTCCTGGGTCCGAGCTGCGGGACTCTGCACTCCTGTTCCTGCTTAGTGTCTACCCCCACCACCCTGCCCCATGGCTCCCATGGTGGCTCATCAGGGGTGACCCCCTCAAAGGAAGGCAGTGGTGGGAAGGAGCCTAGCCCTGCCCTAGATGGTGCACCCCGTCCCCAGCAGCTCCCCAGCCCGCAGGCCGGCCTCTTCCCACCACAGGTCCACAAGCAGCCCCTCCTCTGGGATACGGCCCCACTGGAAAGACCATGAGGGCAGGAGCCCTGTCCTCATTGAATCCGCTCTTCTGGATGACCCAGGGAGGGAGAGCTCCTCCACCATCGGGTGCGCGGGAGACACACACAGAGGATGAGACAGAGACAGAGACAGGGAAAGCCCCAGACAGACAGACAGAGCTGGGTCTTGCTCTTATCTTCCCTCAAAGTCTCTCTGGGTCACTCTGTGGGAACACAACTGGGGAAGTGAGCATTATCATCTCTACCAGAAAATAGCGAAAAACTATTAACAGACCATTAAAAACCTCCCTCCTAAACTTTCCAGGAAGACAGGTCGCAGCCCCCCGAATGCATGTGAGGGCTGTGGTGGGTGGAGGTGGCCTGGGTAGGGGCCCTGGGACCCTGTCTGTGTCGACACGACAGGGCGTCATGTGTCGCTCGCCGAGGGGTGCTCAGCGGCTCCGTCACACTGTGCAGAGCGTGGGAGTTGGCCTGACAGAGGACCCGGGCCTGGAACCCAGCACTGGGGGAGGTGCTTGCAAGCACCTGCCACTGCCAGGGCCCCAGGGAGGCCATGAGCACGTGTCTCAGCATGGAGTGAAGCAACCACCCCTGGGGACAAAGGGCCCTGAGGAGAGAGGAACTAGGGAAGGCGGGCGCCCATGTGGGGCAGTTGGTAGAGCGTCCGACCCCTGATCTCCACTAGATCGTCATCTCAGGGTTCCAGGGTTGGGGTGTGTTGGGCTCTGCGCTCGCAGATCATCTGCTTCTCTCCCTCTGCCTCTGTCCTTCCCCCAACTCATGTTTGTGCACCCTTTCTAAAATCAGTAAGTCTTAAAATAAATAGATGTAGCAATATTGATTTAAAAATGAAAGAACTACAGAAAGAAGCGGCCGGAAAGCCCGAGCTGCAGAAGTCAGGAGAGAGTGCCCAGAGCTCCAGCACGTGGAGGCTGGAAGGGGCCTGCGAGAGGCGTGGGACTCCGGGCAGAACCACACCACAGAGAGGACGGGGGGGAAAAAAAAAGTGATGTGAGAAGGTCAAAAGGCCCCGGTGCCGGGGAGCATGCGCAATGTGCGGCCTGTGCTGGGACAGCAGCCACTCTGCCGAGTGTCTGAGCTCGGAGCCTGGACTGGCACTAGGCCTGCTGCAGGGCGTCCCGTTACCAGAGGACACACACCCACCCAAGGACTGCTGCTCACAGCTGCAGGATGTGGACGATCGGCTGCAAGAAGGAATGAGGCACTGATGCAAACTACCATGTGGAGGAGCTGAGGGAAAGGAGCCACACACTCAGGCCACACGCCGTGGATTCCGGGCTCCAGGGACACGAGAGCAGCACATCCACAGAGGCCGATGGCAGAGCAGGGCTCCCCGCACAGTGGCGTCCTGCAGAAGCTTCCAGAGCCACACTCATAAGACACAGAGGGTTTTAGAGTCGCCACCACTTTGTCTGACAAACGGGCTATGACCTCACAGCCACACGCTGACATCGGACCTCACTGGTCCACCGAGACGTGGTTTAGGGGTAAGATACACTCTGGATTTCAAAAACTCAAGGCAAGAAAGGAGGACTTCAGACATCTTACTAACTTTTAGGAATTGATAATTACACGTTGAAAATATTTCAGACAATACTGGGTTAAATAAAATATACTAATATTTTTAAAGTTTTTATGTAGGGGCGCCTGGGTGGCTCAGTGGGTTAAGCCTCTGCCCTTCGGCTTGGGTCATGATCTCAGAGTCTTGGGATCCAGCCCCGCATCGGGCTCTCTGCTTAGCAGGGAGCCTGCTTCCTCCTCTCTCTCTGCCTGCCTCTCTGCCTGCTTGTGATCTCTCTCTCTGTCAAATAAATAAATAAAATTAAAAAAAAAAAAAGTTTTTGTGTATTTATTTTTCAGTAACCCTACACCCAACCATGGGACTCGAACTCACGATCCCAAGATCAAGAGTCAGATGATCCTCCAACTGAGCCAGGCAGATGCCCCAAAGTTACACAGAATATATTATAAAAGTTATCTTCACCTGTTTTGCTTTACCTTTTTATTTTTAAAAGCAAGCTCTAGGTCCAACAGGAGACTTGACCTCATGACTCTGAAATCAAGAGCTGCACGCTCCTCTGACTGAGCCAGCCAGGGTCGCCTCTACCTTTTCAGTGTTGCTATTGCACAATTCTCAACTGGGTATGAGCTGGATGGCACCACAGTGGACAGTCTCAACACTAACACTCAGGGAACTCTGCTCCTGTGAACTCTGAGGACACTGGAGCTGGACAGCCTTATCCATGGGGAAGTGTCGGCAAAGGGATTCCCAGCAAGTTCTGAATGTGGTCCACAGGAGAACAAGTAGTGGTCACAGGTGGTGAACGGCCCGACCATGCAGGCACTGAAGCTACTGGAAGCCGGGAAGACAGGGAGGAGGCTGTAGGGCAGGCCCATGGTTTGCCACTGAGCAGCAATATCACTGAGGCGGGCAAACCAAGGCACAGATCAAGTGGGAAGTTTTTATTCTAAAAGCAAAACACCACAGGCACAATATAAAACATAAGGCAGAAAGAAGACCAAACACACCAGAAGTCACACATGAAAAGAGAAACCTTTTCAGACTAGATCACAAAGCAAGACCCTTAATTCTCACTGTGAGAGAGGCAGAAAGAAGAGTGATTCGGAAAGGCATTCCAGAGCCAGGCAAAGGTGGGCAGTAGGAGAGTAAACATCACAATCTCACTGGGAGGGACAATGAACTTCAGGCCAAAATGCATTAAACTGGACAACAGCTTTGTCAGGACGAATACCCCACCGTCAGTGAGCCCAGCGTGCCAGATGCCGCAGGAGCACTCACAGTCCAGGACCCGCGGGACACACACAGATGCTCACAGAAAGCAGCGAAAGGGAGTCCGGCCTGCTCCGTGTCCAGGTGACCTCCACACCTCCAACAACGAGAAAGCTACATCTGGTCAGGGACACAGCACACAGCACCTGAAGGGAGTACACCTTCAAGTTCTTCTGGAATATTCATGAAAAAGGGCCTTAGAAATGGTCAGAGAAAATCTAAGTTTCCAGAAACAGAAACAGAGTTCCTACTATGTTGTCTAATTAGAATGCAGTAAGGCTAGAAATTAAAACACTATCTGATTTCCCTCAACAATGTTATGCCACAAAAGAGAAGCCAGACACAAACATGCACGTATTCTGATTCCATCTGCGTGAAATTCTAGAAAAGGATGAGGAGCGCCAGCAGCAATGGGATGGGGACTGGGGTTCAGGGGGGCAGAAGAGAACCCTGGGGATTCTGGATGGGGGTGCGGTCCCACAGGTGTCTGCACCCATCTGAAGTCACGAGGGGAACACCTGAGGGCTGTTTCACTTACTTAAATTGTACCGCAATGAAAACACTCAGAGGCAAAACCAACATAAAACAAAACAAAACAAAGCCCGAAATGCCTGGACCTGTTTACTACGTTATTGCAACACAGGGCCAGGGTGGTCAGGTGACAGCAGCCTAGCCTTCCAGGGCCTCTGGTCCATGCCAGCCAACTGCTGCCCACAGGGGGAGGGCCTTCTGTTGCAAATGTTCTGCTATTTTAAGAAAATCCAGAACTACTGATTTGGGGGTTAAATATTCCAATGTCTAAAGGTGTAACTGAATTAGAGCAGCAGCAACAGGTTGCAGTGTTAGGCGTAAGGCATGGGTTAGCCGGTCAGCGGGGAGCGAGAGCACAGCAGTCCCACACCAGGGCCTGGATGTGCGGACACCCTCCCGACACCCCTCTAAGGGCCCAGGCCCTGAAGGCGATCCTTGGTGGACCCCGGGCCCTTCTGCCTTGGCCCTAATTCACTAGTAAGCGAGAGAGAGAAGACAGGAAAAGGTGTTCCAGGGAGGGTGCTGTGAAGGGACAGGGAACGGGGGACAACCACCTGGCTAACAAATGCAGACAAACAGAGCCTCTACCTCCGGGGCACTGGTACAGGGTCTCGGGACAAGAGAGCTGCCCACAGCGCTCCGCTAGCCTGGGTCAGGCCTGTTTGACTCTGCTGGGTGATGACATCCCCCGGTCACATCTGAGTGCAGATGCTGTGCTGTGGGGGCTCAGGCAGGGGACACAAGGACAGCAGGAGAGGAACTGGGTGAGGTGGAATAGGGGGACGGCCTGCCTGGGGTGGGAACAGAGACTGGAAGCCCTGAGAACAGTTGCCAGAACCAGAACACAGGAAGAGGGGCTTAGGAGGTGATGTGGGTCAGGGAACGGGATGAGAAGAGAGTAGGGGGACAGGTGGGTTTCAGATGGAGTCAAGTCCAGCCATGGCTGGAGGAGGATAGGAGAGGGCAGAGGCCATCCCAGGACTGGTCAGAACCCCTGGAGGGGTGAGCTCCACATGGCCATGCCACCTGAACACGGAGTGGGAGGGTGTCCCCAGAAGAGGAGGGAGAGATGGTTGAGGGCCTAACTTCTGCCTCTAACCAGGTCTGTCAAAACTAATCCCATCGCCTCCACCATGGCGTTAAGATGTGCATCGGTCATGTGGCACCTGCATAGGTGCGGCTGGCCAAGCCTCATGGGAGCACGACTCAGTGTCACACTGAGTCTGTCTGTCTGAGCCCACAGAGCCCCTGCGTGGTGGCCATACGACCAAAGGGATGCAGTAGTCACTGGGTGGCAGAATAAAAAATCCTCAAGTGACTCTCTGAAGTCAGAAGCACATTCTGAGCAGAAAAAGGAAGCACCTGCGTGGGGCTGAAGGTGCATGCTATTAAATCCACATCAGGACACACTCCCCTGGCAGCCTGGCTTTCCCCACCGGCACACACGCCCAGCATCCAACACCATTAAACCACGACGTGGCATCTGACTCTGCATCCAAGCTCTGACAGCTCCGAGGATCGCGTCAAAGTGAGCTCTCCTGGCTGCATGTCATTTGCTCTAACTGTAAGGAAGGTTACCTGAATAAGGGGCGGTGGTAAACCCGCATGCCTTCCCCAGTGGCTCCCACACCGGCTGGCAATGGGCTGAGCCAGGTTGCTCTTGGGGTTGGCTCCGCCCCCCCACCCCCCTGCAGTCCCTGCGCCTGCACCACCGCCCACTGAGCTGCCTGCCACCTTCTTTCCTGTGTTCAGTGAAGCCTTGCAGGGGAGAACCGACAAGTAATTCTGAGACCCACATGTCCGCTTCCAAGAGCCTACAGTGGATCTCAAAATTCATCCAACTAAATCCTTAGGACTTGTGTATTTTTCTCCATGTAAATCATACTTCACTAGAAAAATAAAAGTAAAACAAATAAAAAACATAAAAAATAAGGGATTTAAGCCTATTTGCCACTTTTAATCTCTTCAAGTAAACCGGACACTTTTATATGCATTTTTTTCTTACTGCTTTTTGCTTTTATTAACATCTCAACCAAAATGCAAAAACAAGAATTTAAATTTTCCAAGAAAATTAAATTTTCATTTTTTGGCCTAAGACAGCGAAAGCAGGCTTACCCATCAGTGATGGTGAGTTTTCTGAACTCCAGACACGGTCAAGGTTCTTCAAGGTTGTTTTCTGCCAATTGACGGAAAACGTCTGCACCTGGCTGTTAGCAGCTTGGCAGGAAGTGAATGCCAAATTGAAGATGGCATTCTGGGAACTGTAGTTCCACCTTAGGACATGGCTCCTCAGAAACCCATGGGAGACCAGAGACCTGGAGGGGACTGAGCCTGGGATGTGGGAGCAGATCAAGTCAGATCAGACCATGGTGGGACAGGCAGGGAGTGAGGAGCAGGTCTTCTGCTCTCTGCTGCTTCCCTGGGGAACACAAAGGGAGCTGATCTGTGTCATGGGGAAGCAGGCAGAACCAGGCACGTAGCAAAAGCTGTTTCTGGAACAGTCCCTCCGGAAACTCCTGACGTGTCCCCTCTGTCTCCCAGGGGGCTGGCGGCCCACTTATCTTGGCTTTAAGAGTGAATGCTTGGAGACCTCTCTGTCTCCTGGCAAAGGTGCCAGCAGGCAGGTCCAGGACCCCAATGACAGGAAGGGAGCAAACACATTCAATGGGACAGACTGCTTCCGGGCACCTCCCACTGTCACATCGCTGTGTTAGTGACAACAGTTTCTGACACAACACGGAGAGAGCCCAGACCAAGCAGACACTGTCCTTGCCTGGCAAGGACACTTTCCCACTTGCCTGGCACACCAGGGGAGGCTGTTCTGAAAAGAGAGCAAAACCCTCACTTTATTTTCCATGAAATGGGAGGAGTGTGTGCACACAGAGAAAAAAAGAAATGACTGGAAGTAGACCATGTTTCTATAAAACACAAAAGACAGAAAAGGAGACCCAATAATTTTAATTTGCAAAAATTATGGCTGATTACCTACTTAACTCAAAAGTCTCCACTGAAAAACTATTAGAAAGTGATTTTGATAGAATGATTAGTTATTAAAATTGGCAGCTTTCCTACACATTAATAATAACCAGATTTATAACAGGGGCAGGGGCTTCAAGGTTTAACTCTGAACTGTAAAGAGCTTAGAAGCCATAACTCCTGTCCTTACAAAAGGAAAAACAAAGAACAAACTGAAAATCAGTGACTTTGCTTGGACCCATTAGAGAAATGAGTCCCAGGTCTCCCAGAACTTGGAGGACGTGCTCCCCGGGAGCGGATGCAAGCTGATAGAGACCACAGATGGCAACCGGGCAGGAGGCTGGAGCTGAGCGCAGGTGGACAAGCATGACAGACACTTTCCTGGAGGCCCCCCCGCTTCCAGGGGTCTGACTTCCAGGAAGCTAACCAGTTCTCACCATGAGAAGGCAAGAAAAAGGGGCACTGGGTGGCTCAGTCGTTAACCATTTGCCTTTGGCTCGGGTCACGATCCCAGGGTCCTGGGATTGAGCCCTGCATTGGTCTCCCTGCTCAGCGGGAACCCTCCTTCTCCCTCTGCCCACTCCCCCTGCCTGTGTTCCCTCTCTCGCTGAGTCTCTGTCAATAAATAAATAAAATCTTAAAAAAAGAAAAAAACCAAGAAGAAAATCCCTTGTCTCTGCAGTGGGAGGGGAAGGAACAGTCCTGAATTAAAGTCAGAGCATTCTCCAAGAGGAAAGGAGGTTCTGCATGGAAGATGATCTTACCTGACCTTTATTTACTTCAACTGGGGGCAGGACTTTCCCCACCAGACCCTCCAGCCTTCCCTTCTCACTCCCCGAAGACTCGTGAAGGTCACAGCCCAGAAACACAGGCCACACAAGGATGAACCTCAACGCTGATAATGCAGAGCGTCCCCTTCCCCCACATCACTCCTCAGGGCTCCCGCAGGTGTAAGAGGATCAGAGCAGAAAAAGCTCCAGGTGTGCTTGCTGGGAGGGAGTCCTGAGACAAGGAGTAAAGGCTTAAGAGGAATCTGAAGCCACCGCGATTGCATTAGAGGTTAGACACCACCCAACTGCCAGGCAGGCCAACCTGATACCACAAGTGAAAGGCCTGTTTAGCTCAGCTTCTATTACCTGTTACACCATGTCCACCTTTCAAACAAGCTACAAGCCATGCTAAAAGGCAAGGAAAAAACGCAACCCAAACAGACAACATCAGAACCTTGACACAGATAAGGCAGTGGTTCTAAAATCCTCAGACCTGGAACTTAAACTGATTCATCTAAGGGTTCTAATGGAAAAAGCACACAACACACATGAACAGAGGGGCTCGGTAGGAGGAGAGGACGCCGAGGAAGAAGCCAAAGGAAAGACTGCACACCCAGAGCTGCAGCAACAGAGATGAAGCCTGGGGTGCATGAGGTTGAAGACAGAGCCGGTGAACCTGAGGATATTCAGCAGAAACTCCCCCACTGAGATGCCAGGAGCAGCACACACAGAATACGGGAGGACTGGGGGACAATTACAAAAGGGATATGTATAGGGAATGGACACAACAGAAATAAAATAGATGTGTGAAGTAACAGCAAGAAGTTTTCAGAATTAATGTCAGACAGCAAACCACAGATTCAGGAAGCCCAGACGACACCAAGCACAATAAATACCAAAAAACCTACACCTACCAAAAAAAAAAAAAAAAGCTAAATAGGCCTTTCCCTTGAGGTATCAGGTTGGCCTGTTTGGCAGTTGGGTCATGTCTAACCTTTCATATTCAAACTGCCCAAAACCAAAGATGTAGAGTCTTGAAAGAAGCCAGAGGAAACAATTCTCACCCATAGAACAAAATGGGTAAGAATCACAGTGGGTGGGTCATGTAAGCAAACAGGAGTAGAATTCTATATCTAGTGGGACAGCCCTTCAAACACATAGGCTAACTGAGTGGAATTAAAAAGGAACTTTAAATTAAAAACAAGGGGTGCCTGGGTGGCTCAGTGGGTTAAGCCTCTGCCTTCGGCTCAGGTCATGGTCCCAGGGTCCTGGGATG
Source organism: Neogale vison (assembly GCF_020171115.1). Taxonomy (NCBI): domain Eukaryota; kingdom Metazoa; phylum Chordata; class Mammalia; order Carnivora; family Mustelidae; genus Neogale; species Neogale vison. Next base: position 47,522,786 of record NC_058093.1, read on the forward strand.
GAGCCCCGCTTCAGGCTCTCTGCTCAGCAGGGAATCCGCTTCTCTCTCTCTCTCTGCCTGCCTCTCTGTCAAATAAATAAATAAAATCTTTTAAAAAAATTTGTTAAATTAAGAACAAAAATTAAAAAGAGAGAAGAAAATAAACTGCCCTTCAAAAGTAAAGAACTGAAGACTTTTTCAAACAAAAACAGAGGGAATTATATGCCCTGTAAGAATTATTAGAGGTTCTTCAGGGAGGAGGACGTAGGACAGAAACCTGAATCTGCAGACAGGGGAGAGTGCTGGAGAAGGAATATGTGAAAGTGAAATAAAATTCTTCCTCTTTCTTCTTCTTTTTAAAAAGGATTTATTTATTTATTTGGGAGGGGAGAGCAGGGGCGGGAGCAGGGGAACAGAGTCTGAAGCAGACTCTGCCCCAAGTGGAACCCAAGGCAGGCCTCCATCCCAGGACCTTAAACCACGACCTGAGCTGAAACTGAGTCGGGACACCCAACCAGCTGCACCTGGCAGGTGCCCCCCTCTTACTCTTAACTGACCGAGCAGATAAATGTTTGTTCAGATTAATGATAGTGTGATTACAGCACATGGACAAAGCAAATGAATGACATCAATTTTACGAGGGATGAGAGGGAGAAACTGGCGTGGACCTGGAGGAGCTACAAAGTTCCCGCAAGAAGTAAAACCTACCTGCTAAGGAAGGGGGACATCACGCACAACGCTCAGTCAAAACCAGAGAAAGCAGAGAAGGAGGGCAGAGACACAGAAGAAGCCAACAGGAAGTTGTTACGGACAGGATAGGTACTAGTCCAAGCTGAAGCAGGAACCACTTTAATGTGAGTGGTCCAAGTACACCAGTGAAAAGATGGAGACTGTCAGAGTAGACTGAAGTAAAAGACCAACTATATATCATCTAGAAGAAACCCACTTCAAATATAAAGACATAGATCAAAAGTACAGAGACAGAGAAATATCTATCATACTAGCACAAATCAAGAGAGAGCTAGACGAGCTGTATTAACTTCAGACAAAGCAAACATTGAGACAAGAAAGATTATCAGTAGTAACAAGGATCATAATGTAATTAATAACCAAGGTGTTAATGCTCCAAGAAGACGAGGGTCCGTGATGCCTGCGTACGAGAGACAAAGACTGACAGAACTGTAACAAGAACAGACAAATCCACTGTACGGCTGGAAACTTCAACACTCCTCTGTCAGGAACTGGCAGATCCGGCAGCAGAAAATCAGGAAGGACTTGAACTCAACCGTATCATCCATCACCGGTCTATGAGCTGCTGTGATAGGTAACTTCTGTGTCCGTTTGAAGGGGCTAAGAGATGCACTCAGAGCTGGTAAAACATTACTCCTGGGTGCATCTGTGAGGGAGTTTCCAGAAGCATGTGAATTGGTGAATGGATTAGAGAAAAGGCCCTCCCCTATGTGGGTGGGCGCCAAAGGCCGGAATAGAACAAAAGGGCAGAGGAAGGGTGAATTTGCTCTCTGGTTGAGCCGGGGTTCTTCTCAGTCCTAGGACATCAGCGCTCCCATCTTCAGACTCAGTCAGACTCAGATGGGGACTTATACCCCACCCACTCCCCCTGACAATGCTCAGGTCTTTCAAGAGGGACTAAATTATGCCCCCAGCTTTTCTGGCAGCCCCCATCCTGCCATTCATAATCATGGGGGCCAGTTCCTGTAGTAAATCTCCTATCCTCTATGTTGTGTATAGAGAGAGACACAGACACCTACATAAACATATCTATCTATCTACATCTACATCCTCCATCCTACTGGTTCTGTTTGTCTGGAGAATCCTAACAGCTACTTCATCCAACAATAGACACATGTTCTTCTCAAGCTCACATGGAATATTCACCTAAACCATAAAACATATCTTCACAAATTTAACATATTAGAAACCAAGCAAAGTCTATCTGGGACCACAAAAGAATTAAATTGGAAGTAAGTAACAGCAAGGTAGTCAAAAAATCCCCAAACATTTGTAGATTAAATGAGATACTTCTAAATAATAGGTGGGTTGAGAAATAAAAAATTATTTGAACTAAATAGAATTAAAAATATACCTTATCAAATTTTGTCAGGTGTAGTAAAAGCAATGTTTAGAGGAAAATTTACAGCACTGAATGAGTATATTATAAAAAATATCTAAAATCAAAAATCCAAGTTTCCACCTTAGGAAAGTGGGAAGAGAAGAGCAATTAAGTTGAAAGCAAGCAGAAAAAAAAAAAAAAATTAGAATAGGAACCAATAAAACTGAAAACAAAGACAAACAGTAAGGTGAACATCAAAGATTTTTTTAAAAGATCAGGAACACTGATAAACGTCAAGCCCAGTTAACTAAGAACAGAAGGACAGAAAATACCAATATTATAAATAAAAAAGGGCCATCACTACAAATCTTGTGGACATTAGAGGGTCAGTCAGAGGGGAATATGAACAACTCTATGCCCACATATTTGATAACTTAGGTGAAATGGACCAATTCCTTGAAAGATATATACTACCAAAACTCACACAGAACTAATAATCTGAATTGGCCTATATCCCTCCAAGAAATTAAATAAATAATCTTCCAAAACAAAAAGCACCAGGTCTAGATGGGTTTATCAATGAACTATACCAAAGAATTAAGGAAGAAGTTCTACAATTCTCTACAATCTCTTGTAGAAGGTAGAAGCAGAGGGAATATTTCCTAACTCATTCTATGAGATGCACAGTATCGTAACACCAAAACCAGACAAAGACATTATAGGAAAGGAAACTACAAATATCCTTATGAACACAGATGCAAAAATCCTTAACAAGCATTCAGCAAATTGAGTCCAAAAATGTAAGAAAGTGAATTATACACCATGACTGCGGGTTTATTCCAGGTGTGCGAAGCTGGTTCAGCACTCTATAACCCATTAATGTAACTCTTCACACCAAAAGGCTAGAAGGTAAACCACATAATGACATCAGTAGATGCAGACAGACTGTTCGACAAAATCCAGTACCCATTCCTGATAAAAACTCTTGATAAACTAGGAATAAAAGGGAACTTCCTAATAAAGAATATCATCAATAAAGCCTTACAGCTAACATCATACTCAATGGTGAGAAACTCAAAAGCTCTCCTGCTAAGATCAGCACCACTCATAGTCCACAATGTGCTGAAAAAAATCCTACTTGATATAATAAAAAAGGAAATAAAGGTTACAGGTTGGAACAAAAAAAATAAAACCATCTTTGTATCCAGATGACATGACTATCAACGTAGAAAACCCCAGAGAATTGAGAAAAAACTCCTGGAATTAATGAGCAATGGCAGCAAGGCTGCAGAATACAAGGTTAACATACAGTTGTTCTCTCACACAGCTGCAAGAAACAACTGGAATATGAAACTCTGATGAAAATACAAGATCAAAATAAATGGACGTGTAGTCCACGTTGATGCACCAAAGGCTCAACACTGTTAAGATGTCAGTTCTTCCCTCGTTGGTTTATAGAGTCAACACAATCCCAACTTCAAAATCCCAGCAGGCCATTTCCTGGAAATCAACCAGCTGATTCCCAAGTTTATATGGAGAGCCAGAAGACCCAGGACAGCCAACACAACCCTCATGAAAAAGAATAAAGTTGGAAAACTCACAATCCCGTATATTTCAAGACTTACCAAAAGCTACATGCTACACTAACCAAGACAGCATGAAACTGACGAAACAGGAGCTACAGAGATCAGCACAATGGAGAGCCAGAAGGAGAGCCACACTAATTCATGCACCTGATTTTTGACCAGGGAGCGAAGGCAACTTGATGGAGAAAAAGTTAGTCTTCTCAACAAATAGTGCTGGAACACCTAGACACCGACATTAATATAAATAAGTGGAAACACATTCTAGGTTTATAGAAACTTGACATTGTTCAAGGGTTGCTACTAAGCAAAGCAATGTATGGATTCGATGCAATCTCTATCAAAATCCCAATAACGTTGTTTGTAGAAATAGAAAAATCCATTGTAAGATTCACAAGGAACCTAAAGGGCCCCAGAACAGCTAAAACGTCCCTGAAGAAGAACAAAACCTAGAACACTCCTATTTCCGGATTTCACAGCTCACTACAAAAGCTACGGTAGTAAAAAGTGTGGTGTCAGCACAAAGACATACGAAACAATGGAACAGAATACAGAGAACTGGAAATAAACCCTTGAATATGTATGGTCAACTGATTTTTGACAACGGAGCCATGACCATTCAACAGAGAAAGGACAACGTTTTCAACACATGGTGCTGGGATAACTGGGGATCCTATGTAACACCATATATAAACATTTACTCAAAACAGATCAAGAACTCCACTAAGACCTAGAACAATAAAACTTACAAGAAAACAGCACAAAAACTTCACAGCCACAGACTTGGCAATGATTCCTCAGGCACCACACTAAGGACACAGGGAATACAAGAAAAAAACAGACAAATTCGACTTCGTGAAAATTTTAAAAATTTGTACATCAAAAGGTACTACCCACAGAATAAAAGGGTACCCCAGAGAACGGGATAAATATTTACAAATCCTATTTCTGATCAGAGATTGATGTTTGCCGCAGAGATAGAAGTCCTAAAACTCAGCAACGGGTATAGGAAGAACCCAACTCATAAATGGACAATTGAGACTTTTCTCCAACGATACACAAATGGCCAATAATGCATGAGAAGATGTTCACCATCACCAATAATTAGGGACACGCTCACCAGAACTGCAGTGAGACAGTGTGTCACACCCGCAAGAATGGCTGGGATCAAGCGGACAGGAAATAGCTAGTGTCAGTGAGGACGCAGACGGAGCCTGTGCTCTGCCTGGGGAACATTAAGACGGTGCAGTCGGCATGGAAAATAGCATGGGGTTCTCAAAGGAATTAAACAGAATCACCACAGGATCCGGCAAGTCCACTTCTGGGTATTTACTCAGAACCACAGACAGTAAGGTCTGGAAGAGGTCTGCTTACAGCAGCACTGCTCATGATGGCAAAGATGCGGATGCAGCCCACATCTGGCACGAGATGAGTGGATGAGCATGATGTGGTCTGTTCACTTGAAGGACTTACGCAGATTGAGCCTTAAAAAGGAAGCAGATTCTACAACATGCCACAATGTAAGGACATTATGCTAAGCGCAATAAGCCAGTGACAAAAGGACAAATATAAGGATGGTTCCTCTTACATGAGCCACTCAGAGTCGTCAGGATCAAGCAAAGAAAGCAGAATGGTGACGCCAAGGGCTGCAGGGAAGGGAGAGGACAGTCACTGCTTTACAGGTATCAAGTTTCAGACTGACCGCAGTTACAGGATGGACAGTGGCGACAGCTGCACAACCATCTATATGTACTTAATACCTCGGAGCTCGACACTGAAAAATGGTAATTTATGATGGTAAATTCTTTATGTTCTGTATATTTTAACTCAAAAAAAAAAAAGGGTAAAACAAAGAGCCATTGAGGCACAAAAAGACAGGAAACTTAAATATACACACATTGTTCAAGTGGAAGCAGACAATCTGAAAAAGCTGTCTGTCCACCCCACAGGGTCCATACAGGCCACGTATTCCACCTATAAGACATTCTGGAAAAGGCAAAACAACAGAAACATTAGAAAGACCAGTGGTGCCAGGGCTTAGAAGGGAGCACAGGGATTTTTAGGGTGACGGTAGATCCGTGAGGGTACTGAGGTTCCCCTTGTATCACAGTCCAAGCACAACAGTGCACTTTGACCCGCACGAAGGACTTCAGTCACAGCCACGTATCAGGGTTGGCTCCCAACGTGCAGGAAGTGAACCTCTGGGCTACCAGGTAGGCCAGCACAGGTGGTCAGACAGCTCAGACAGAAACAGAGGCAGGAGGGGTGGACACCTCCCTGCAACACCCTGTGAGAAGAAGGCCACAGCACCAGCTTTCTGGAGGGCAAACCTCTGAACCTAGAACCTGCACGCCCCAGCCAAGCTGCCCTGTTGCACAGAATCTGTCCAAAGACAAAGGATCAGCTATAAATAAAGGGCTGAATAAACACGTGGACGGCTCCGTCGACATAAAATCCCTAAAAAGTTTCCTTCACTGACCACAAATTCATGATAGCACTGGGCACCACTAAGACAGAAGACACTTTGGGTCAGAAGTCCAGACAGCCCCCAGAGACCATGCCCAGGAAGCAGCTCGCCCTCCTTACCCCTCACACTGCCACTCCCCAACACCTCTTGCATCTTGTACCCCCACCCCAGCGACCAGCCCCACCCTCCAGGGAGCATTGGGGCAGAGGTGCAGGTACACCCAGTCCACCAACCCCCTCCCCAGGCAACTTTGGGGACCCCAGCACACTCCTTTTGGCTCTCAGGACTCCACCTCTCCATCCCACCCACCAGCAGCACAGCTGCTTGCTCGTCTCCACCTCGCAGATAAAACTCGCCCCTGGAGCCATGCTCCCCTTGTTCCCCTTCGGTCACTGTACAGGGTCCAATCCTTCCTGGCTAAACCTCTTCACCAAAGTGCCTCACCCCTGCCCCGCCTTCACCAGCCCTGGACCGGGCAGGATTCCCACTGCTCCAACTAGAAAGTGATCACCAGTGACCCCATGTGGTTGAGGCCAGCCGTCTTTTCTCCATTCTGATCAGGGCTGGATCCAACCCCGCTGAGCAGCCCTCATCTCCTCTCCAGGCTGCCATGACCCCACATTCCCTCTTTCACTCTCTCCTCCTAAGCCCTCTCCCGCCACCCCTCCACAAATATGTCCTGCTCCTAAGCTGGGCTCTGGCCCCATCTCCAGCTATAGCTTCTCCAGAAAACCTCATTCTGTCCCATGGCTTTAAATGCCCAACCTCATCCTGACACCGCAAACACAATGAAACTTTAAGAGGACAGGTGCGGGCCTGGGGCATCAGCAACTACGGAGCATCTCAAACTCAATCCTCTGAAAGTTTTACTGTGCTAGGAGCTCCAAAAATACCATTAGATACTCCCCGAGAAGAAGAAACATTTGGAAACAATAAATGGTGATGAGCTAAGTAACAATCAGATGTGTCCTTACGTCTCATTCCAGCTGATATGGGGAAGCTGGGACTGGGGAACCAAGATCACACACAGTCCCAGCCAGCAGAGTGCAGGGGAGGAGGTGGGGGAAGGGAGCACAGCAGCTGGTCAGGGTCAGCTCCAATGGTTATAGAGATGAGCCTCAGTGATCCTTAGTAAAACCTGACGAGCCTCAGTGATCCTTAGTAAAACCTGACAAGACACCCACTAGAAGAGCAGAAAAGGAGACGAGAAAAACCTAACAAATTAAAAAAGTAAAACCATAGGCACAGATTCCAAATAATCAATAATCCCAGGTAAATGGATTCAAAGGCTCTATAAAAAACACGGACCCGCAGACCAAGTTAAAATACAGCTAACAAATAAAGGGCCATAAAGGAGTTCGAAAAATAAGGAGATAAAGAAGTAACACTTCAACGGGGACAAAAAAGGGGTGCTCCATGCTAATAACGGTCAGGAACACCTGGGCATCTATTGCAGGGCAGGAAGCTGGCCAGCAGACTCCATGCTCTCTGGCAGGGACCAAGGGACTCAGGAAATCAAGGCGCAGATCTTGGACGTGCAAGCTGGACCCAGGCTCAGAGGCACAGAAAACAACATGATCAACTACTGGGGCTGATACATTTCTGCTCAACCCACAATGAACAGTCACAAAACCAATCTTGAGTCTCAACCAGCACAAAATCCCAAGAGTGAGCCCCCAAAGCAGCTACCTTTATGTGACCAAATCACTGGGCCTTAAAGCAATAAAGTTTACAAGTAATCACAAAAAAGGGAGGGGGCCACAGGTGAAACAGGTGAGGGGATTAGAACACACTTATCTTGATGAGCTCGGAGTCTAGTCTCTGGTTGTTGAATCACTCTATTGTACACCTGAAACTAATACAACACTGCATGCTAATTATGCTGGAACTTAAAAAAGAATACGATTTTAAATAGAATATTTGAACCTGTCGGAAAAAAAAAAACCTGCAAAAATTAGCTCCCCTTCCACAACCCATCCATCCACTTGAAAAACTTCCAATCCCTTCTAAATCAGTTAAAAAAGGGAATAAGGACTGAACCGACTATTCAGAAACAAAAAGCAACGAGAGCAGCATGAGACAAATCCTCGTGGGGACCAGTGGGATGGAAGCAGCGAAACACCTTGGATGGCAGGTATCAGGAAACACAAGCTGCACACACAGAAGCTAAACGTGTCCCTCCAGGGGCCAGAACAAGAGAGTTAAACCAGAAAGTAGAAAGAAGCGAGGATTAATGAAGTGGAAACAGCAATGCGGCCTTGCTCGATGGAGCAAAGGGTTAGCTGTTTGGAAAGTCCTGGGACCGCGTCAGACCTGGGGAAGTCTGACCAAGAAGAACAGAGAAAGGTACCAAAGTAGTATCCGCTATGAGAAACTATAAAAACAGCTTTAAAATGCTAGCAGACCAGTACCTCAGGGGTCCTCTGCTGCAGGGGTCCTTCCCCCAGCGTGCATTACGGAAAAGCACAGGATGGGTCTCTTTTTTCGCTTTTGTTTTTGGTTGTGTTAAGGGTGGTTGCCCAGGGGTCCAGGAGGTCCTGAACATCCTGTCACACTGACAGCCTCCCACCCCCGCCCCCGGAGTGTTCATTATGTCGGGGAAGACAAATAGTGATCCAGATGAAGCGAACATAAGCAGGAAAACATCCTTCATGGACACACAGCAGGTAAAAGATACTATACTCAGAATGCAAAGAATATCTTAAAACCCTCGGTGGCTCAGTGGGTTAGGCTGCTGCCTTTGGCTCGGGTCATGATCTCAGGGTCCTGGGATCGAGTCCCGCGTCGGGCTCTCTGCTCAGCAGGGAGCCTGCTTCTCTCTCTCTCTCTGCCTGCCTCTCCATCTACTTGTGATATCTCTCTGTCAAATAAATAAATAAAATCTTAAAAAAAAAAAACAAACCAATTTTAACAAGCACTAAGTAGTAAGAAGAAGAGCTGAAACAGAGCCAATAAACACACAATGGGTTGGTTAGATATGTACCCAACTCATCAGTATCAGTACAATGACATGTATGGAAAAGCACAGAAAATAATTCACATAGGAAACTTTAAAAAAGACCAAAAGGTGGGAGGTGAGAAATGGCGACTCTCACCACTTCTTCGCCCATATATCCCTGTAGTAGTTTAAGTTCTAGAACAAATATATTCTACTATAAGAGACACTTAAAATTTTAAGGAAATTATTAATGTTCAAAATGACGTAACTTCATAAAGAAACTCCCCGTGATTTTCAGACCCTCCCACCACTCTTCTGACAGCTGGCCGTGTCTACATTCTGTAATGGTACACTGACGGGGCTGGCGCTGGGGTGAGCGTGAGGCATGGAGTGGAAGTGGCCTTGCCGGTCCCCATGGGACACGGCGCAGCGAGGGGCTCTCATGGCGCGGCAAGGGGCTCTCCCGGGGGCCACGGAACGCCTCCCCTCTCACGGGCTGAACCCTCATGGCTCCAGATGCCCCTCAAGCACCCCGGAGCTGAGGAAGCTTGCAACTGGGGCTCCCCCTCTACAAAATACAGTGACCAGCGGAGCCTCCTCCTGAGGCAGCCGGGCACTTGCAACACTTAGGAGTGCTCGGGGACCATGGGCCATGCAACCCGTCCCCACGTGTGGGCGCGCGAGGCTCTGGTACTGACCGCGGCTGAAGGGCAGCAGGCTGCTCAGGTAGGGGAAGCTCACTCTCCGCAGCTCGTCCAGCTTCTCCTGCAGCTTGCGCACCTGGCTGTCGGAGCGGCTAACCCTCTGGCGCAAGCTCTTCAGCTCGCCATTCTTCTTCTCCACCTGCTCCCGCAGGCAGCACACCTGGCTCTTGTTCTGTCGGGAGGAGAAGCAGTAGGAGTGCAGCGAGTCGATGAGCTTGCAGGCGCCTGATGCTGACAGGATGACCTCGTTGATGGACATGGGGCTGGCGTCGCTGTGCTCGCTCTGGACAGCCTCTGCTGCTGGCTTCGGAGTGACGTCTGTTGGGGGGGCAGAGGGGCTCTGGGAGGGCTTCTGAGGTGTCGCGGTGAGGGATGAGCTCGGGGGGCTCTGGGCCAAGCCCTTGTCAGGCCCCAAGTTGCTCCCGCTGCAGCCAGGCTCCACGTCTCTCTTCAGCCTCTTTCGGTCAACAGGCTCTCGGGGCACAGATGCCCTCTCTCGAGTGTGCTTGGAGGAGAAACTGTAAGAATGCAGTGAGCCAATAAACTTGCAGGCCCCAGACCCTGGCGGGGTAAAGTCATCCACGGAAATGCCGCTCTTATCCACCAGACCGCCATCAGGGGCGGCGGTGGTGCTCTCACCACTGGCCTCCACGGCAGACGTGTCTGCCTCTCCCTGACTGCCCGCCGCCGCGCTGGCCAGACCATCGTCTGGAGCTCCTTCTGGGGCCTGCCGCGTGCGCTCCTGACTGGCGGCATCCTGGGAGGCCCTGGGGGCAGTCTCACCCTGCAGTGCAACTTGCTTTGCCTTTCGGGACCCTGGCTTGGCCATTGGGTTTTCCCCTGAGGACGACGATGAACCTGTAGCTCCTTTCCCGTCTGCCCCACTCGCGTGTCCCCTCAGGCCCCCTGAGGACTTTCTGGTGACCTTTCTCCTCGTGCGGCCATGACCTCCAGTGCCCCTCTTCTTCTCGGGCAGGTGGAAGATGGAGGGCACCGCCGTGGGCTTGAGCAGGCGATGCTGATCCTCTAGCCTTTTGGAGAAGCTGTCTTTGGTGAAGTGTTCACTACAGAGGAAAGAATACTTAGTGGGGGTCCAGTTATCCCTCTGAACAGCTTTTAACCACTGGATCAAACGTTTTGAGTCCTTTAGGGGGAACCTGTAGGCAAAATGACAACAGAATTAGAAAGAAAGAACTGCACGTCTCCTCCCAAATTTATCAACTATAAAGGCAAAACAAGTGTTTCTGTAAATACCCAATCCTGTATTGACTTCAGTCATTTAAAATGTTAGTAAAAATTTAAGGAACACCTACTTGGAAGTAAGCATGAGACAGAAAGATGACAGGCTCACTGCCCACCCTTAAGGCACTTAAAACTGGTAAGGCAGATAGAGGATGAAGGTAACCCCTCCCAGGCTTTGGTCAATGCCCGGTACGAGAGGTCACAAAGGACGGCACCCAACAACAGGAAAGCCTTCAGGAAGCCCTGGAAATAGCTGCTAGAAACACACAGCTGAACAACCCTCCTGGTGTGCCTCTGATGCAGGCTGGGTGCTAAGGCAGGGGTGGTTGGTTCCCCTGCTCAGAAGCCAGGCCTGGCCCTGGGCCGCAGAGAGGAGCAAGGAAGCCAGAGCCTCTGTGCAGTGCTTGAGCCCAGCCTGAGCCATGACTCAAGCAGCTGAGCTAAAACGAGGTCAGACTCAAATGCTGTAGTCCCCCGTTTCAAATGCTGTAGTCCCCCGTTCTTGCTGCAGTCCCACTGCCAGGAGGAAAACTGCTTTTTGAAAAAGCAACCAGCTCTTGAAAAGTACTGAATAGGATACTTAGTAATCACTTCTTCTCAATAAAACAAGATCTCTTTAGAAAATGGGAAGGAAACTCTATGCATGGGTGGGGTGGTTAGTCCGGATGGCTATCTACTCACCTGAGGTCCTCTAACCCACCTGTGGCCACTGTGGACCAGAACCAGGACCCAGACAGATACTAACTCCCCTGAAAGCTCTGTGCAACATGACCTTCCACACTTCCTCAATGTTCTGGGAGCCCACTTCCCCAAGACCCCGATTCGCACATCCTTTGCCCCATGCCAGCGAAGACCATTGTGAACGCCAAGGACAGACAGCCTATGCGGCGGTCGGCCTGGCTTTTGAAAGCAGTATCAAAACTTCACCGAACAAAGGCTCTGAAGGAAACTCAAGAAAGCACAGTGGCTGGCCTCCAGAACAATGTATTACCAGTTCCTCGGATAGATTGTAACAGCGTGAGAGAACAAACTACTGAGAATTTCCAATGAAGCTACAGGTAACATGCCAGTCGAGTCTCCAAAAGCTAACTCCCTGTAACCCACAACAGAAATGCCCGCGAGGAGGCTTTCCAGGCTCAACTCCTGAAGCCCTCAGGAAGGGAACCGGGACAGAGAAAGCAGAGCCCTCTCCCTGTCTTGGCGACCAAGCAAGAAGTGGCCAAGAGGGCCCCAGAAAGCGTCGGGCGGGCGGCGGAGGAGCCGGCCTCACCCTGCCCCAGGCAGGATGTCCCCGGACGCCCCGCAGCGCGGCAGGGCCACTTCTCCCTGCGATGGCGAGGACCCTGCCGGTGGCAGAGCTCGTGGGAGCGCCTGTCCGTCCCCGAGGTACAACCTGCGTTTGCTCAGCCACACTCCCGATGGCACAAATCAAGGCAGGCTCGCTCGCGATCAAAAGAGCACAAAAGTCACAGCAAATGCAAGAGGACAACTGACCCAAGAGCGTCTCCAGAACACACTGGAGACTGGTGGTACCAGCGCGAATCAATGGAGCGCAGGGTGGCCGCGGGGTTGTGGGGGAGAGGGCGGTGGTGGTGCCTGTACGGTGGGCGCCGGGGGGCCGAGGGATGGCCTCCGGGTGGTCTCCTAGTCGGCGTGGGGTGGGCGCCGGGGGTCGGAAGGATGAGGGGCGGGGGAGCGGGGGGCCGCAAGGGGCAGCCGGGAGCCGCGGAGTGGGGGCGCCGGCCGTCGTGGCCCGAGACGCCCGGCCCAGAGACGGCGGCCCGGGCCAAGGTCACACAGCGCCCGGCGCTGACTCACTCGCGGGACCGGCCCCCAGGCCCGGCGCACCGAGGCCCTCCCGCCTCGGGCCGGGTTGCGCGGCCTCAGTTTCCCCGCGGTGCCGGGCCGGGCCGGGCCGGGCCGGGCGGGGGCGTGGCCGGCGGGCCGCGCGGGCGGCGGGCCGGGCGGCGGGGGGCGGAGCCCGGTTACCTGTGGAAGGAGACGGCGCGCTTCTCCCCCTTGCCCTGCCGGTTGGAACAGTTCGCGGCCGCACAGCAGATCACCATCTCGGGCCTCAGGCCGCCGCGCCGCCGCCAGGCTCCGGCCCTCGCCTCGCCGCGCCGCGCCGCGAGCGGGACCGCCCCGAGGGGAGGGCGCGCGGCGACACGGCTGCGGGACGTGGGAGCCGGCCGCCGCGGCTCCCGTACGGCAAGATGGCGGCGCACGCCCTGCCGCCCGGCCGTCCGGCCGCCCGGCCGGGACTCGACGTGCCGGGGCTCCCCAGTACCCGGCTGGGCGCAGCCCGCGGCTCGCGGCGTCGGGGGTGGGCGGGGGCGGCCCGGGCCGGCGGCCCTGTACAGCGGCATGGCGCACTGGGCCGTCCGTACGGCAAGATGGCCGCGCCGGCGGCCGGGGCGCTCGGCGGGTTAGCGTGCCCTCCCCGCGGCCCCACCGCCCGCCCGCGTCTGCCTTCGCAATCCCCACGGGTCGCTGTCGGGGTGCCCGGAGCTAATGGGCAGGCCGCCAGGAAGCCGGGCGCGCGGGCCCAGCCCTGGGCTTTGGGCCTCGCCGTACGCCAAGATGGCGGACGTGCACTTCCTCCCACACTTCCGGCCCCGCCCGCGCCCGCTAGGCCCGGATTGGCCCCGGCAGCGGCCCGTCGCGTCGCGCTGCGGAACCGTCGGAGCGACGCCGCTGCTCAGTCGGCTGCGGGAGAGGGAAGATGGACGCAGGTGAGGGCCCGAGCGGGCGCAGGGCTACCGGCGGGCGACGCCCTCCTGGCCCCTCTGCTGCCTGGGCCTTGCCCAGCGCGACGTGGATGCGGGCTGGCCGCGGGGCCGCGGGGCCGCGGGGCGGAGCCGGCCCCGGCGCGGAGCGGGGCGGGGACGGCGTCCGTGGGAAGGCCGGCGCGGGTCTGACAGTGGGCTGTCTGCGTGTCTCGGCGCTTTTTCAGGGCCACCCGCAGCGCCCGGGCGCCCGGTGACAAGCCCAAGGCCGGGGCGGACGAGTAGGGGCAGCGCGCTGTCCGAGACGGGCGGGGGGGTGCCGGGCGGAGCTAGCTCCAGAACCGGCGGCGGGAGAGTGCTGTGCCTGCCGCCAGCCCACGCCCCAAACGTTAAGGAATGGAAGCTCTTTAACTCTTTGGAAGTTACATCGGGAGCCTGGTGGCGAGAAACGTGCTCCCAACACTCACAGAACACGCAGCCTTTTTGGAAATTTTTTACTTCAGTGACCAGTACATCATGCAAGCTTCCTTTTCGTGAAGAGAGAAACTGGATTCATGTCGTCATATCTTAACTTCTTGGGGTCCTGATGCGAAGTATGTGGCGGGTGGGAGGGCGTATGTGTGCGTGTGTGCCCGTGTACACGTGGGGATATGTGCATGTGTGGCTCTCTGGACTGTCTCATTGTGCTTTTGTTCCAGCGGGGACATCCCTTACGTGTTGCCGGCAAACTGTTCTGGATCTTTGTTCAGTAGCCTTGAAAGTGTTCTGACACCGGCTCTCTCGTCCCCCACCAAGGGTGGGGACAATCTTAGTCCTTTCATTACTTGTAGGGAGTGATTTGCCTTCAAGCACCTCCCCGTCCCCCACCGCCATCTGATGTAATTCCACCTGTCATCCTGGATAGCTTTGTTTGCTTTGTCTTTTTTCTCATGGCAGGGGCAACTTAAATTTGCGGAAATCTCAGTGTGGAAACTGGAATGCAGACGTGTATGGCCAGTATTTCAGTGACTTGTGGCATCTGGCTGGAGCAAACAGTAGTCTTGACTCCCAAAGAAGCATGTTAACCAGATTGTGTTTTGTGAAGTTCGTTTAAAAAAAAGAAACCACAGAGAGTGTTTTGCTGTTTCCTGGGGAAATGGGATGGAGAAAGGAATAGAAATATTTATCTGTTTTCTTTGAAGTTATCACTGCTGGGATACTTCAGACTTCGTAGGAGAGACTTGGGTAAGATGGAAAACACAATTCTGTGTTGGTTATATTAGCTTAAAAAATGGAAATCATCATGTTGAAGTTGAAGTGTATTTCAGAGTAGGAAAAAAGTGTTTGCATTTGAAGGCCGCTGCTGCTGCTGCTGATAAAACATATGATCCATGGACGCTGTGATGGAGAAGTTTTCCTGACAGGATGCTCTACATCTTTTTAGGATTCATTAATGGTGCAGCCTCCTCTGATCCTGTACTCCTTACAGACTCTGCCTTCTTTGACCAAGTCTTGGGCAGCTCCTAGTTGTTTTTATAGTGATCCATTCAATAAACTACATTTGTTATTGAATGAGAGGTTTGTCTTGGGCATTGTTCTAGACCCTGGGGCTAGAGAAGGGAACAAAATAAACAAAAACCATGTGGTTCATGTGGGAGAGTGATGTGGGCCAAGCAAGAGGGAGTTTCAGTTATACCCGGAAAAACCAGGAAAAAAATCTCACTGCAGGCAGAAGTAAGTTTTGACCAAGACCCAAAAGCAGTGCAGGAGGAAGGGCAAGTGGGCCCTTGTGGCCAGGATGCAGCAGTTCGGGGTGAGAGAGGTAGGAGCTGAAGGCAAAGAGACAGATTTGGCCCAGTCATAGGGCCTGGTTGGGTCATAGTGAGGACTGGGGTGTTAATTTATTCTAAATGAGTTGGTGAGTCTTTGGAAGGTTTTGAGTATAGCAGTAATGTGACTGGACCTATGTTTCACAGACTGGCTCTGGCTGCTCTGTCCAGAACATACTACATGTCCTGCAGAGGGGCAAGGGCAGAAACAAGGAGCCCGGTTAGGAGGCTGTTGCAGTGAGGCAAGTGAGAGGCCACGAAAGCTTAGCTCAGGGTGGAGAGAGGAGGTTGACTTCTGGATGTATTTGAGGGTTGAGACGTCAGGATTGTGTATAGGCTGGAAGTGATGGGTTGAGGGGAGGCACGGAGAGGGAGGAGTTGAAGATGGTGCTGAGGTTTATGGCCTGAAGTGAGAACCTCTGGTGGGGAAGACTTTGGGGGTCTTGCTTGGTGGGGGAGCTGTTGGTTTTGTACGAGCGGACTGTTGTTAGACATCTTTGTTGTGATGTCCAGGGAAGCTTAGGGCCCACAGGCCTGGAGCTGAGGGCGTCGGCCTGACTTGAAGTGGAAGTGTGTGGAAAGCTGCTTTGGATGAGTCCCTGAGGGTCTGAGAGGAGGAGAAAAGAGAAGGGGCCCAGGAGGGGCACCCAGGGCTGCTGGCTGGCATAGACAGGTCCAGAAGGTGCAGATGGATTGCAGGCTGGTTGTGTTCTCCACCAAGCCCCCAGCACTGTGTGTGAGAACATACTCTGGGCTCAAGAGGCTGGTGGGTGCCCTCAGTTAAAACATGGCTGTGCTGTCCGTCCCTGAGGACAGAGCCATATCTCAAGCTTGCATCTCCAGGGTTTCAGCTGTGTCTGGCATGTGGTTGGTAATTGAGGAAGCAGAACTTGAATTAATGTCAACTAGGTATTCCTGCACTACAAGGACTTCAGTTTAGAAAGTCTCTTAGTGTATAAGGTGGCAGTGGTGTGAAGGGGCTGCTGAGCCCTGCAGGGCAACAGTGTGCTCAGTGTGGTGTTCTGTGCAGTATGCTTACAAGTGCAGTGTTTTCTAGGTCTCTGGTGTAGCTGACCTTCTGGGCGCTTTTCCTTTCTCTTCCTTACTTTTCATTCAGAACTGAACTGCCAACACCTTCATGAAAATTAAAAAGTAACTACTTGAAAACCTGTTATTCTAAATTTAAACATTTTCCTTTTTTTTTTTTTTTTTAAAGATCTTATTTATTGGGACGCCTGGGTGGCTCTGTTGGTTGGACGACTGCCAACCAACTGCCAACGACTGCTCAGGTCATGATCCCGGAGTCCCGGGATCGAGTCCTGCATCGGGCTCCCGGCTCCATCTGCTTCTCCCTCTGACCTTCTCGCTTGCTCTCTCTCACTGTCTCTCTCTCAAATAAATAAATAAAATCTTCAAAAAAATTAAAAAAAATCTTATTTATTTAGTTGGTGGAGGAAGAGAGAGAAAGAGCAAGCAGGGGGAGCAGCAGGGAGAGGGAGACGCAGACTCCCTGCTGAGCAGGGAGCCCAGTGCGGACTGTATCCCAGTACCCAGGATCATGACCTGAGCGGAAGGCGGATGCTTAACCGACTGAGCTCCCCAGCATCCCTATACATAAACATTTTCTAAAGGAAAGGCGAACCCTTCTTTTGATTTTATTTACGAAGCATTATCTTTCAGAAGCTATAGGTGGTTGAGGGAATATCTTTGAAAAGTGATGCTTTTTTCTGCCAGATTAATAATATTAAAATGTTTGTTTCTAATGGAATTGCCATGCTATTAAAGGGCTTTCTGCTTCCTCTTGTGGGTGTGGTCAGAGACCTCTTGGAGGAAAATGTGGAAAATCAGGTGTCTGGGACCCAGGTGACCAAATGAGGGAGAGTGCCTCTGAAACAGCATCAATTCTTACATTGGCCAAAATCCGTCAGTCTTGCTTGTCCTCTGTGTCCTCTTAGTGGAAGTTAAAACCATTTCCTGGAGTCTGGAGACTGGCATTATTTTTGAGATTTGATCTCTTTTCACTCAGGAGTATGTGAACTGCACATATGATTTGATACCATGTATGGTGATGATGAAATTATTCTGAGTCCTAATTAATTTGGGGTGACCCTGTCTGGGAAGGATGCAGAATTTGCTGGCCTCCAGCCCCTGTGAAGCTGGTCAGTCTGAGCAGAGAGTTGGAGGTGAGTCTGAGACTCCTCTGTATTGGGCAATCTGTGCAGATGTAACTGATTGTGAAATTTAGTTTTAAAATAGAAAAGTACTAGTTTTTCTATTCAGCTGTTTTCTGACCTGGTGTTCTGTAATGGTTTTTGTTCTACACAAGTATTAATATGTGTTTTGACTAAATTAACACTGACGATAAGAGGGGTGTTGTGTAGAGGGCAAGGGAGAGTTAGTTTCATTTTATAGATAACGAGGCTTGGGATACTATGAAAAGGAGGATGAGGAAGTGCTGGAAACCATTGCTGGGTGCTGCACACGTGGTTGGAACCTGGCCCCGGCCTTGTGTTCCCGTCCCACGGGCAGAGCAGCAGCTGTGTCCCACCTTGTGGCAGGGGGACCAGGCCCGTGC
The DNA here is from genome assembly GCF_020171115.1 of Neogale vison. NCBI lineage: Eukaryota > Metazoa > Chordata > Mammalia > Carnivora > Mustelidae > Neogale > Neogale vison. The sequence goes on from NC_058093.1 coordinate 47,540,879, forward strand.
ACCCTACAGCTAGGAAGTGGGCTCTTCTGTCTCCAAAACCAAATCTTCATAGAACTGAAAATTGAGTGTCAGGAGTGAATGGTATTTTTGAGAGCACCATTGGGGAGTGCGGCCCAGAAGGTCCGGGAGCTTGGTGGTCTGGTCTAATGCAGGGGGCCTGCGCTGAGTGAGCAGCCTCTGTCCGCAGGAGCCCTGAGGGCATTGGGGCGGTGGCATTAATTCCAGGTGTCCTGTCCCTTGCTGCAGGTGGGGCTGGGCAGAGCCACCGAAGGCCAGTCAAGACTTTCTGCTGGTTGTATGGGGATGAGAAGTCTTCTTCACTTGCTTTCTTGATCGGAACTGCTGCGGGTCTGTGGGACTCTGTGTGCTCATTTACCAGGGCGGAAACCTCAGGACATTGAGCTAGCTGGTGAGGTGTCACCGATGGCTGGCTTCTGCTCCTGAAAGCCCAGGCTTGGGAGGCAGGCTTGTTGGCTACATTCAGCTTCAGTGAGTTAGACCATGTATTTGGGTGAGTTTCCTGTGTGTGTTGCACTGGGTGCTACACCTGTTACAGAACGCGGAGACTGGTCTTCCTTGTGCATATTGTGGCACCACGAACTTACCTATTCCAGTGACTCCCAGGGAACCCCACCCCAAAACATGCTTACTATTGCCCAGCGTGGGGCAAAGCTTTTCACGTTTCATCACACTGTCTCTGAGGGAAACACAGCTATTCTCCTCTTACCAGTGAGAAAACTGAGGCACAGTAAGGTCTCCACCAAGTGAGGGTTAGACTTTGGGCTGCCCACAGTGGGGGCTGTGTTCACTGGTCGTGATGGACATACACTCCATGCACAGCGTCCCCGAGGACCAACAGGAACACAGTCCCTGTCTGAGGAAGTTGCCGGGCCATGGGGTAGCTGTGTCTGCAGCCAGTTCCAGAGACACACGGGACCTGCACCCAACAGAAGCAGGATTCAGGGGGAGTGGCTCGGATGAGCAGTCAGCTGGAGGGGCAGAGGTAGAAGGAGCAGTGATGTGAGGTGCTTGGGGGACATAGGGGCATGGGAGTCACCCACAGGTGACATATGTGTACCCTCACTTCGAGGCCCCTGCTACTCTAGTAAGAGCTGGGGTCACTTCCTGGTAGTTTGTTCCTTTGCTTGGAACAAAGTGTGTGTGTCTCCTTGCATGGTTTTGGCTGATGCCATAAAGAATCTGAGGCCACACAACCCATAATTTGGTTAGCTGTTGTATAAAATTTGGTGATAAAGTGTTAACTTAATAGAACACCTCTTATTTTTTCCCTCTGAAGTTGGCTTGGTTGCCTATAAAGTTTGCTAGTAAACCTAAGAAGTACGCCTGCTTTGCGTTTTGTTACCTCTCTACTTCAAAGGCGTCCCAGCTTTGATATGGGGCTGTGGTCCTGTGACAAGTGCTGTGCCCCTGTGGCACAGAGTGCACACGAGATACTCACCCACAGCGCTTGGTAGCCTTCCAGGATTGGTAGCAATCTCTGCATCGTTCGTTCACGGTGGTGGCCTTCGAAGGGTCCTGGGCATCAGTAGGGCAGGAGAGTCAAGGTTGTTTGCATCTTTTTTCCTTGAGAGTAAATGTTTTGGTTTGAATCTACATGTCAGTTAAAGCCCAGGGGTCCTAAAATAGAGAAGTAACAGAAACACCATGATGTGCGCAGCTACTTGAGATCATGGAACTTGAATTCACTTGAACGTAGCATTGATAATCATGGGCAGAAACAAGTAATCTTAGGTAGAAGGAGGGGGAGAGAAACCTGGACTCTGATTGTCCCCAAGCATAGAGCAGTGTGTTTGGTGTTGAGGAAGCACAGGCAAGTTGGACACACTGAGCAGAGCCCTTGAGTGAAGCTGGGTGGGTCATAGCTTCCAGCACCCACTGTCGTGCTCAGGCATCCTGGGCAGCACAGCTGGTTCTAGAAGCAACAGGACTGCCCTGACGCTGTCAGGTTTCAGGTGAAAAGAAGAAAAGGCAGAGCTGGATCTGGGCTCCTGACAGCCAGAGAATTGTTGAAGTAGCAAATGCAGGGTCTTTGATTTCTTTGGATGTCTTTGTTCATGGAGCATTGCTCACCCAACCCTGGGCCTGGGAATTAGCTGTGCGCCCAGTCTAGTCTTTCGGGTGCAGTAAAATTGTATGGCTTTGAACCTGCAGTTCTGTGTCCTCAGCATTAATGACCCAGGCTGACCTTGGCGCCCCTCTGTCTGCCAGCTTGGGTGTGCGCACCTCATGGGAAGGGTTTCATGGATACTCTGCAGCTGCACTAGGAGGGCATCCTGTTATTTTTTTCCCCCCATTTTATGAATAAGGATGTTTCTACACTGAGGGGTCAAGGGGCCCAAAGAATCTAGAAGCTGGCATTGCTTGAGCCAGGGTTGGACCTCACTGCAGGCATTAGGGCCAGCACTGTGCACAGCACAGAAGGACACGCAGGGATGCTCACGCAGGGTATGTCAGGAGCACCCCGACAGGGTGCGGGAGTTACCGATGGCCTGGACATCTGTGCCATGGGGTGCTGTGGGACCATCAGATGTTTGCTGGAGCTCTGTGTCTATGTGGACTGACCGTCATCGTTGAGAGAATAGAGACAAGGAAATCACAGGTATGGTATGGTTTCCTTCACCAATCTATGCAGAGACTTCTGGAAGGAGATTCCTTGCTAGGTATGAAGCTGCAGATGATTTTTTTAATAATTTTTTTTTTAGTCTTTGGGTTTTTGAAAATTAATACATCGTTGTTACCAAAAGGTGGGGCTATTGTCAAAAAATAAATTCAGTTGTGGGAGAAACTACTATAATTGATGTTCCAAAGTTCTCTGGGCAGTTTGCAGGTGAGGGCACTAGTGACTAGGTACCATTGAGGCTTGAGCGACAGCAGGTGAGAACTGTGTGTTTAGGGTTCTGTGAGGAGCAGTTGAAGAGCTGGGGGACCCAGGATACCCTGTGCCCCTTGCCTCGCAGGTGCTGGTCTGTGCTCTGCTGAGTCTGGAAACCGTGTAGAGAGGTTTTCCTCAGTCGGCTTCCAAGGACAGAGAGGGACACTGGGCCTCTCTGGCTTCTTAAATGAAATAGCACAGGATGAAATGGTGCACAGGTCTTGTGAGCTGCATGCACAGCCACCTTCTTAGGAGGTGAGAGCTGGTGGCCATGCTCTTCTAGGAGCATCTTGAAGCAAAAACAGCTACAGGGAGTCTCGGGGACTTTGCAGAAGGGTGTGTCTGTTTCTGAGGGGTTGTGTCCCACCCAGGAATAGTACCTGTCCCTCCATGGCTGGTTGTCACCATCCCCAAGCTTGTGTTTCTTGCCCTGAAGTCCCTGCCTTCCCCTTGGTCTCTGGACACCTGCTCCAAGGGGACGCTGACTCCACCTTCTGTTCAGCTTGCACGCTGAGATGCAGTGATTACTTTTGTTCTGTAGGTTTAAGTTTAAAACCAGTACTGAAGTCAGGGGCTTCCTGCCCTGGGCCTGGCACCGTTGGCCTCACCCTCGTGTCGGCTGGAAGGCGGGGCTCGGGGGCTGCTGCCCTGTTGCTTACAGTTGCTTTGTCTTTGGTGATTGTCACTGCCCTGCCGAGACACAGAGTTACACGGAGTCCTTTACGTGGAAATGCTGGAAATGATCTTTCATATTGTTTTATGAAATGATAAAAATGGGATCAATGTGTGTTTGGTTTCAATAGCTACTCTGACCTACGACACTCTTCGATTTGCTGAGTTTGAAGATTTCCCGGAGACCTCAGAGCCTGTGTGGATACTGGGTAGAAAATACAGCATTTTCACAGGTATTAGCCATGTTGGAGCCCGTTGTGCTCTCATGTTGGGGGAATAAAATAATAGTTATCTGTTAACTTCCTGTATCATATGATCTACAAAGTTAAGGCTGTGTATGTTTTCTGCTTTTAAACAATCCCTAGAAAAGGATGAGATCTTGTCCGATGTGGCATCCAGACTTTGGTTTACATACAGGAAGAACTTCCCAGCCATTGGTAAGTATGCTGTCGGCTACCACGCGTGCTAATAGATACAGGGTTTATAAGTAGGACAGGTCGGACGCATAATATTGTGGGATGCCCGGTCCTTGTCACTTTATCTCTGATGTCACGGCGACCCTAGTGACTTAAGCCAGCTGAGGTCTTGCCCCTCATGTGGCAGAATTAGGATCTAAACCCAGGAATCCTGATTCTCCCGAGGGCAGGGATTTTTCTGACTATTGGTCCTAGTTTCTTACTGGGATCTCAGAGTCAGGATAATGAGTCACAAGTAGCATTTCAAAGTGAGAGCAGAATGGAGTGTGGAGTCGTGGGTTTCCACAGGCAGGCAGCGTGTGGCTTCAGGAGGCTTCATTGTGTACGTTGGAACAGTGTCCTGGGTCACAGTTGTCTCAGTGCGCTTCAGACTGTAGGCCCAGGATATCTGGAGGCCACTGCTCCGCGTCATCACCTTTTCTGCGGTGTCCCGCACTTAGTTGCAGGGAGACCTGAAGGGCCGCTTGGATGTGCCTTGTCTTCACATTGCACCGATGTAAGTCCCATTTAGAGTCCTGGCCCTGGAGGTGGACGGGGAGGGGCCCCAGCTCTCAGCCTAGCTTTGTCAGTTGGAGAACCTGAGACCAGAGGGTCGGCACCAGGAGGCTGCAGCCTGTCTCCATCAGGCCCCGCCCAGAGTTGCGAGCCTGGGTTCTCTGGAAGGGAGGGGCATGTACGGCTGCAGGGTCGTGACGGGGAGTGCTGTGGGGTAGGGAGACTAGACCAGTGCCACCACAGGCCACCTAACAATGGCATTTGTCTGCTTTGCTCCGGGATGCCAATTATGCCACAGGTGCTGTGCTCAGCCCTGGAGACAGGGAAGCACCTGGTCATGGAGGTGTGCTGGGCACTGGTGCGGGGACATCGCTGTCCTGCAGGTCGCTGTCTGCACAGAGCGGGGCCGGGCTTAGAGGAGCCATGTAGTGTTTGGGAACATCCTTGAGGAGCAAGGTGCCTGCCACTAAGGGCCCACATAGTCTCTCCTTCCCAGCCATGGGGAGATGGCTGGCAGGTATGGCTGGTGGGTATAGGAGTTGTCGCATGCCCCCAACTCTGCCCCTTGGGGCGTTTGTAGGAGGGGCTACCTCTGGTGGCACTGCAGGGAAGTATGGGGTCTGCTGGGGCTGCCGCTCCGAGGGCTGGCCCTGGCTTCTCTGCTCCCGCGCCGCCTCGCACCTCTCGCCTTGCTGGGCCTTTGGACATTGGGATGTCTCCTGTCGTGCTGGGGCCAGTCTCAGAGTACCCGCAGAACTCTAGAGCCCAGGATGGGTATCCTCTGGGCCCTGGCAAGGGGCATGACTTGGCTGGGCTCCAGGGCGCGTGTGCTTGAAGTGCTGAGGGCTATCACCGGCCTGCCCAGGCTTGTGTTGCCGCCCTCCTGCACACAGGCCAAGCTCCCAGCAGATGCAGCTTGGCTCTTCCGGTGCATGGAGAAAGGTCGTCCTTCCTGAACTTGGACTTTCCTCGATTACTTGTGAGACTTAGTGTGTTCCACATGTTTTCCAGACAATCTAATTCTCTGTGACAGACTAACTGTCATGTATTTTGCCACTTTCAAGGGGTTGGCAGGACGTGTCATTGCCCAGTAAATGTGCACTTGGCATGATCAGGTTCTAAACGGCCTGTCCTCTGAGACGGAGCTGACGCGGCATAGGGCTGATCCCAGCATACTAGGACCAAGTCCTCTTGCCAGTGGACTCCTGAGCTCCTGGGCCATCTGACGGCGAGGGCTCTGTCTTTATTCACCATGACAGGGGGCACTGGCCCCACCTCGGACACAGGCTGGGGCTGCATGCTGCGCTGCGGACAGATGATCTTTGCCCAGGCCCTGGTGTGCCGCCATTTAGGCCGAGGTGAGTCACAGCCTCTTGGAAGCCAACAGGACTGGGGGGCTAGGTTACCCACTGCATGCAGACTAGCGTTCAGGGTTTTCTTGAGCGGCAACCCACAGGTTTTCATTGATTTTTAAAAAGTGACATTAAAGAATATCGAACATTCATGTTTTAGAAGTGATCTTTATATCACTGAAACCGTTTTCTGTTCTGTATGGGTTTATCTTGATGGGTTAGCATGTATGCGTTTGGAAATCCTAGAGAATTTAGCTTTTAACTTTAGAAAGGTTCAGAAAAGGGTATCATCTGTGGCTTGGGTGTTTTAGAAATGTAAAGGCTTCTTTCTCCTCTTTTGGTAAAATTGAATTTCTGCATCTCTCCACTAGATTGGAGGTGGACCCAGCGGAAGAGGCAGTCTGATAGCTACTTCAATGTCCTCAATGCGTTCATCGACAGGAAGGATAGTTACTACTCCATTCACCAGATAGGTGGGAGATTGCTAAGTGCGTCAGGCCCTGCTGCTTAGAGCAGGTCAAGTCATTGGTTTCCCCCGAGCGCTTCTCTGGTTTCGGGTGTGTGAGGCGTGAAGCTGTAGGTCCCTCTGGCTGTGGCCACCGGGGACTGTGGCATGGACCAGGCCAGCTCAGACCCCGGGCCTTGCCGTGGCATGGTTGGGGGTTGGGGGGGTGCATGGCCACAGTGTGGTGCAGGCTGCTCATTGCGGCAGCAGTGCGGGTGGGACAGCATCTCCAGGGGTCATCCCTCTCTGCCCATCACTAAGTGTAAATGCTCCTTTGTTTTGAGCATCATGTCCTCACTTACAGAAGGAAGTAAAGCTCTAGCTTTGATTCATTGAATTTCCTCTATCCTACTCCTTATTGAAGGGCTGGTATCTTGGCTTATAGTGAGGGATGACCCTTGAGGTGGCCTCTCTCCCTCTTGGAGAAAGTGTTCTGGAGTCTGTCAGGAGCGCCTGCTGGAGGCGGGGAGGAGGCGTGCCAGTCCAGGCTTCCTGTGGAGTGTTCCTGCTGCTATGTGCTGCTGCCAAGATGAGCCTCTTCTAGGGGCGGGACGGGGGGAGGCACATGTCACTAATCTCATCTGTTTCCTGCAGCACAAATGGGAGTTGGCGAGGGCAAGTCCATCGGCCAGTGGTACGGGCCCAACACTGTTGCCCAGGTGCTCAAGTATGTGCCAAGCCCTATCCTTCCCATTTCCTTGGGGTGGCGTGAGCATGACCTGTGGATTCAAACTCTCCTGAGTCTGAGGGGTCTTTTATACTTCCCCTCATGGCCCTCCTGAGAGTCCTCGGAGGTGGTCATGTCCTGTGATGTTTCCTCATAGAGGAGTGTTGTCATCCAGAGAGTGCCTGCTGGATGGGGACTCTGTGTCTGTTACATGGACCCATCCACAAGGCTGGAGGTTGAAACTGGTCTGGAGTAACAGCAGTCCGGTGTGGGTGCCATGGGCCTCGGCCTCTGTGCCGACTTTCTCCCCGCAGTGGACTCTGTGGCTTTCCTTCCACATCCAGACTCAAACCTCTGTCCCCTGCTCCTTGTAACCCAGGCTCCCTGCTCCTGGTGTCTGAACCTACCCCTTCTCCCTTTCCCCACAACCCACAGTTGCAGTGAAGGGCTGCCCTGTCCACGTGGCCTCTCTTGGCAGGTTGCTGGGGACCTGCCAGAGTGCTACTTTCTTTTACAAATCCACCTTCCTCAAGTCTGCCCATGGTCTCTCTGTCCCCTCACCCTGCCCCCCCCCATTTACTCAGCCCCTACCACATGCCCCTAAGAGCCCTGGGTCCAGCCCTGCACACCTTGGAAGCAGAGTCTTTCTGCACGGTCAGTCTCCCTGTGTGGTCAGTGTGTGTGGTCTGCGTGTGTAGTCCATGTGTGTAGCCTGTGTGTGCCTGCATGAGTTGTCTGCATGGTCTGCGTGGACTGCGCACGTGGTCTGTGCATATGGTGTGGCTGCACGGCCTGTGTGTGTGGTCTGTGTGCATGTCTGCACGTGGGGTCTGCCAGTATGATCTGTGGGCTTTTGCTGTCCCCAGTTCTGCTCTGAAGCAGCTCCTTCGAGGTTGCTGTCCATCTAGTCCCTTCCCAATGCCAAGATTTGGTCCTCTGTTTACTCAGTTGTTCGGCAGGTGGCTCTTGGTGCAGATGTTCTCTCTAGGAAACCCTGGGTGGTACAGTCATGCTCTTTGGGCCCTGCTGATGGTCGATGGCTCCATGGTCGTCTCCCCTCCAAGAGCATTGCGGGGCTGACTTGGCCTTAGGCCGCTTCTCTTTTCTGCCAGCAGCAGTGTGAGCTGTGGTCTACAGGGTGCAGTTTTCAGAGTCAACCCCCCCCCCCCAGTGCTGATTTGTGCCCAGACTCGGGTCCATATACCTACTCAACAGTACCCCGGAGATGTCCGAGGGGCATGTCAGCCTAACAGCCAGAACCAGAAGCTGATCCTTCTCCCTGTCCCCGGCCTGTTCGTTCTACAGGGAATGTCAGTGCTGTCCTTCCAGGAACTCAGAAAAAAAAACTGGGGTCATGCTGGGTTTTTTTTTTCAACGCACCCCATTCATTTGGGTCTGGACTCTAACCAGTGCTTGTTACCTCCCTGTCCTCACCACGGTCCAAAACCCTTTTCTGCCTCCTTGTTGGTCTTCCTTTTCTTTTCGATGTCCTCGAGGCTCTTTTAAAATACAAATAGGTGTTAGGGCACCTGGGTGGTTCCATCAGCTAAGCATCTCGCCCTTTTTTTAAAAATAAAGATGATTTATTTATTTATTTATTTATTTGAGAGAGAGAGAGAAAGCAAGAGAACGAAAGAGAACATGAGTGAGGAGGAGGGGAGAGGCAGTGGGAGAGGGAGAAGCAGGCTCCCTGCTGAGCAAGAAGTCTGATGTGGGGCTTGATCCCAGGACCCTGGGATTGTGACCTGAAGCCGAAGGCAGTGGCTTAACCCACTGAAGCTCCCAGGCGCCCCAAGCATCCGGGTCTTGATTTTGGTGGGATCGAGCCCCTCACTGCCAACATTGGGCCCTGTGGTTGGTGGGGAGTCTGCTTGAGATTCCCTGCCCCCCCCCGATGCTGTACTTGTGCACATACTCTGTCTCTAAATCAATGAGGGTTTTTTTAAGATTTATTAGAGAGACTGAGTGTGTACACGTGGGTGGGGAGCAGAGGGAGAGAGTGAAGCAGACTTCGTACTGAGTACAGAGCTTACCATGGCACTTGATCCGAGGAACTGAGATCATGACCTGAGCCAGAATCAGGTGCTTAACCCACTGAGCCACCCAGGTGCCCCTAAATCGATAAATCTTAAAAAAGTAAGATAAAAATGAAATACCAATAGGTGTTGGGATGCTTGTGTGGCTCAGTCAGTTAAGCATCTGCCTTTGGCTCAGGTCGTGGTCCTGGGTTCTAGGATCGAGTTCCACATCAGGCTCCTTGCTGAGCAGGGACCCTCCTTCCCTAGAGGTCTGCCACTCCCCCACTTATACGTGCACTCCTGCTCTCTCCCTCTTTCTCTCTCACAAATATGTATAATCTTTAAAAAAAAATACCAATAGGTGTCATCTTCATAAAATACATGGTGGCTGTCTGCCCCTTTTCTACTAGAACCGTCCTGGGGCTTCCCAGATGACTCCAGGGAAGGCTGCAGGTGTAGACATGGCTCTGCCTCCCTATCCGGCTCTGTCTCCATCGCTTTCTCCTGTGCTCAGTCCCAGGCACACTGTACCTCGTGCTCCTTGCACACGCCTTGCCCAGGGCCTTTGCACCTGCTGCAGCCTTCCCCCAGCATCAAGGCCTTCTTGCACCTGCACTGGTAGTGCCCCAACTACTGCTCTGTTGTCTGCTGTGCTCACCACCCACTGCCTGCCTCTTGTTTGGACTGTCCGTGTCTTGGAGGGCTGCTTTGTGTCTTGTGTGTCAGTGGGTTTCACCGCTGTACCTGGCCCTCAGCAGGTGTGAGAGTGAGTCAGCTGGTAGAGTGTTGCATGTGTTCCCCTGGGCACCAATTTGGCCTTCCCATGGGGAGGGGCTCTATGTGGCCCTGACGCCCTGCGCCCCTCACGGGTGTCCCCAGATGAACTAGGTTCTCCCATTAGACTTGTGGTTGTCGCTCGCTTGTCTTGCAGAGGCTCAAGCTTTTGGATGCTCTCTGCTGCCAGTTACTGTTGTTAACTGTAGATCTCTCTGTGGGGCTTGAGCTGCTTGTCAGCCTGTCACTTTCGGGGTGAGGTGGAGCAAAGTGTGAAGGTGCAAGGGGCATGAGGATGCTGGGCCTGCTTGGGCTGGCAGAAGCCGTGGTATAGCTGAGACAGGGTTTGTGCTCCCTTCCCCAGGAAAGAACGCCCTGCAGCCAGGGCTCCTGTGCAGGGACCCTGTCCCCATGTGGCAGCTGGACGTAATGGAAGCAGCACTGGGCCCAGGTGGGAAGAAGCAGGCCGCAGCCTTGGCTTTCTTCTCATCTGCAGCCCTGAAGGTCTCAGCTGTGATCTTTCTCATCTGCAAACCTGCGGGAGCATTTGCTGCCCTCTCCTTTACTTGGCCCATGGAAGTGAGAGGTCTTTGAGTTGTGAAGGCTTACTGGTGTGTCCTCTCTTTTCTGTTAGGAAACTGGCTGTTTTCGACACCTGGAGCGCCTTGGCAGTCCACATAGCCATGGACAACACGGTGGTGATGGAGGACATCAGTAAGTGAATGAGAGCTCAGGGGCTGTAGCCGGTGGGACTCAGGGAGCGGCTCCCCGGCCCACGGAAGGCCCTTGAGTGGCATGCAGGTCGGTGCCCTGTTACATGGCCAGGGGATCCCTCATTCTCATCCATTGTACAATAGGCTTAGGGGATGGGCCCGGACTCTCTGCAGAGCTGGGTTATATTGTACCTCAACTTGCCATATCCGCGTTGCCAGAACTTGTTCAGGTGTGCTGGATTAGTCTTTCCCTGGCACCATGCTCCGCAAGGAAAGGCAGGAACAGCTTTCAGCTGTACTGTCTCTAGCCAAGGTGTAACAGGAAGCATAGAGGAGCATTGCTTTCTTCCTCTTCCTGGAAGGATCCGTGGGAAACTTGAAAAATCCAGGCATGCTGAAGTTTTAGTCACCGATGCTGTGCCAAGAAGGAGTGAGGGACAGGCTGCTTTCCAGAGCCTGCATTCCTGCGGGATCCAGGGTGAGGTGCGGGTTAGGGCCTGGAGGAGACTCAGCCATGTCCCCAGATGATGGCCCCTGGCTCTCGGCATCTTAGGTCATCTGTAACCATGCTATCGGAAATCAGTGCAGACCTGGTCTTGTCTGAGGAGGACTGGGTCTGTTCTGAGGAGGGCCCGGGCCTGCAGATGTAACAGTCTCATGGTTGGGGTGTGTGTGTGGCTGCACGGCCATGGTCAGGGCCCTGGAGTCCTCCCCTCCTGAGTCAGAAGCAACGAAGGCTCATCAGGGGGATGACTTAGGAGGAACAGCGTCAGTATACAACCAGCAAGGACACTGGGACAGAAACAGTGCCTGGGGTCCTGTGCATAGGTTAGTGAGGTGACTAGTAGGTGGAGGGGATTCTGAATGGCTGTGCTAATTGCTTTTGGCTTTAGAAGCCTCAGGGGGCTGGGGAGGGGATACTTAAGGCCTCAGCCAAGGCAGGTGAGCAGCCACTTTTCTAGTCTCAGCTGCGTAGGGTCACAGGTGTGGGAGAGAAGGCTCCAGTTTACCAAAGCAAAAGTTGGAGAACCAGTACTGGCCAAGCCAGGGCTGTCCCGGTGTCCGGAGCTGCTCCCTGGTAAAAGCGCGGGCTTTCCGCCTTCCCTGTTTCAGGGGAAGGGTGCTGGGCGGGGAGAGCCTTGCTGATTGAGATGTGCCCACCCTCCTTGGGGGGCCAGCCGGAACCCCCAGAGCAGCCTCTGCCGGTGCTTTCCCTGGATGGCTTTCGAGCTTCATGAGTGCAGCAGACACTGGGAAGGCCTTGAACGTGGGGAGGAGTTAGAGATGGAAGAAGACCCCGAGACAGCACTCACAGAGGTACAGCACAGGAAGCGTGCAGGGAGCTCAGACCCTAGGCAGAGGAAACTGTGGTTGGAACTTCCAGGAGGCGAGGACAGCTGACCGAGGAGGGACAGAAGGTCAGCCTCCCTGTGCTGGAGCTGGAGTTTTCAAACCTGAACGCCTCCTAGTTTTCTAAATGGAGGTTCCTCAGATATGCACTTCCAGAGTCAGAGACAGACACGGGGAAGCATCCAGATGAAGTAGTGGTAGGAAACTGCTTCTGAAGAGAGGTGGTCCTGCTGGTCTGGCTGTCTTGTTTTCCTGCTGTGGCAGGTGCTGGTGGGGCTGGGGCGGCATGCTGGGCAGTTATATGGTATGTGGCCATTGTCACGGACTGGCTTGGAGAAAGCTCGTGCATGGTGGGAATGTGAAGGGAACATGACCAAGGGACCCGTGGGTTCCTGGACGCTTGCCATGTCACTGACCACATGCAGCCTCGGTGAGTCCCCTAAGTGCAGCCGTGGGCCCTGCATCCATCATTTCTTGAGCTGATTGATGTGAGGGTCTTTGCTGGTGAGGAAGGTGTAGTTGGCAGGGAGTCCCTCCACCCCCATTCTTCATTTTCCAGCTGTGCATTCTGAGGAATTCCAGTCCCGCACTCGTGTAGCCATCGCCTCCTTCCTGTGTCCCCAGTGGTTGGTGGTCAGCACACCTGCCTTCCCGCTGCTTGGCTGGCCTGGCCCTCCCTGGTTCACTCCAGCCTGTGCTCAAGGAGCTGGGGTTGTATGTGCTTGCCACACCTGTGCAGTCTCCTCTAATCTGGAAAGTTCTCCATTTTGGTTTATTTTCCTGCTTTTTCATAGCACTGACATTTTCAAGAGGTCAGGCCCATTTGGTACAGTGAGCCACACTCTGTATTTGGTTCGTCAGGGTAGATTGGGGAGACCTCTTGGCCGAGAGCTCTGCCTGGCGGCTGTCCTCAGCACCATGGCAGGAGGCTGGTCAGTGGCATTTCCATGGGTCTCCAGGCTCAAGTCATAGCTCAGGCTGTGTCTCTGCCTCCCTGTGATTGATGGGGATTAATGGGGATCCGGGATCGATACTGAAAGTACATCGAGGATTTTTGCCTGGAATGGTGGTTTCTGTAACCATCCCTCCTGCTGGGTTTACTGGCTAGCAAGGTGGCTGGCCCACCTTGTCCTTTCTCTTCCCCAGCCTGGGGTCAGTGGTTTCTCTGAAGAGCCCTGGTTCCGTTTAGCAGGGAAAGGTATTCAGAAACCATGGCCTGGGTGCCTGCGGGGCTGGGGCCCCTGGAATGTCCCTGTCCCCACCACCAGCCTCAGGGTAGCACACTGATGGAAGAGTAGCAGTGCGCTTAGAAGATACGAGTTGTCTCCACACTGACAAGGGAGGAGCAAGGTTGTTCCTTGATGGCGTCCCAGCTGTGGGGCCAGTGCACATGCTGCTGGCATGGCCACGGTGCTGGCCCCAGTGCTGCCCGGGATGCGTGGCGGTGTGTGTTTGCTTTCATTCGAGACTGTTTCACGACGACAATTTTAAATTGAACATGTGTAGAAAACGTTTCTTTCTTTTTTTTCCTCTGTGGGTGTCAGGATTCATCTTAGACTTGTTTTCCAGATTCAGGTTGTGTGAAGCACTTGAGTTCGTTACACTTGTTTCCCTTGACTGAGTAATGACATGCTTGTTCCTTTTGGGTGAGCTTCTGTCGGCTTCTGTTCAGCGCTTGAAAGCACATCTCTGTTTTCCAGGAAGGTTGTGCAGGGGCAGCCTTCCGTGTGCGGGGGCCACCGCACTACCCACGGATTCCAGCCGGCACTGTAACGGCTTCCCGGTGGGAGCGGAGGTCACCAACAGGCCGGCACCATGGAGACCCCTGGTGCTTCTCATCCCTCTGCGCTTGGGGCTCACCGACATCAACGAGGCCTATGTGGAGACGCTGAAGGTGGGCCTTCTCGCTGACCAGCAGAGGGACCGAAATACTGCTTCTTGTTAAAACCCTGCTGTTGTCGCCATATTGGCCCGTTCTACCCTCTGACCTCTCCTTCCCCGCAACCTACCGCCCTGTGGACTCCTGGCCTCCACCTGAGTGGTCTTGACCACCTCTCCTGCTGGCCCCCATGCTCACTCTGCAGTCTCTGCTCCCCTGCCCCCAGTCCTCAGCAACACTGGTCTCAGTGTGGTGCCCCACCGCCCCGCACACCTCTCTGCCCTGTGCATGGGCGCTTTTCGCCTCTGTCCATACCTCCTCCCATAGCCCCTCACTTGTGCCTTCCACAGCCCCACCGCCTGCGTGGGGCTTTCCTGGACACAGCTGCATGGTACCTGCTGATGAAGCTCTTGGGGACCACGTCTTCTCACTCTCCATCCCCTGCCACCCCGTCAGGCCCTGGCACACGGGGAGGAGGCTGGCTTCGTATGGCACACGGGCTTGTGGTCACCAGACAGTGTGCTCAGCCGCCCGCCTCCCCTCTGCCCTGCAGCGCTGCTTCATGATGCCTCAGTCCCTGGGAGTGATCGGAGGGAAGCCCAACAGCGCTCACTACTTCATAGGCTATGTGGGTGAGTGCTGGTCCTGCTGGCAACTGAAACATCGTGAGGGTGTTGGCTTGAACCTGGGTGTCCAGTGTAGAAGCAGCACGCTTCTGTGAGAGGTCTACAGTCCTGCCCAGCCGGTGCAGGCCTCCTGAGGACACTCCTTCCCTGCAGTGGTCTGGCTCCCACCCCATCTCATGCCTGCTGTCTCCCAACGTGGCGTGTGAGCAGGTGGATTTCCACATGGCCCGTCGGAGTGGGACCCCAGTCTGTTCCCTTCCTGTTGACTTGCTCATTGTCTTTCCCAGGTGAGGAGCTCATCTACTTGGACCCGCACACGACGCAGCCTGCGGTGGAGCTGACTGACAGCTGCTTCATTCCAGACGAGAGCTTCCACTGCCGCCACCCGCCCAGCAGGATGGGCATCAGCGAGCTCGACCCATCCATTGCCGTGGTGCGTCCCCCGCTGTGTGCTGCCTGCTCCCCTGGCCATGGGAGCTCGTGGGCAGGTGGGAAGGAAGGGTCTCCGATTTTATGATTTTGTTTTCAGCGCACTGGAGGAAGTATCCTATTGATGTGGTTTCGCATGCACAGGGCACAGAAGGTTTTAATAATGTCTGTTAGCTTCTTGTGTGCGCCTGGGGCCTTCAGCCTTTGTGGTCCCCCATGGCTCCCTGGCCCTCACAGCTAGTGGCCCCCCCTAACACAGGGGCAGTCTGCTCCACTCCCTGTCCCGCATCACCTTTTTGGGTTTTGGAGTTTGACTTTGCAGTTTTTGACTTAATGTATCTGGCAGATGATTTCTAAAAATGAGCTTCTTTGCTCTGATTACAAGGTAGAATTTTGGGCTGTGATCTTAAAATGCATTTGATGGGGATGGGGGTCAGAAACACCTGGAAGGAATGGTGTCCCTCAGGGAGTGATTAACTAATAAGTCCCCGACAAGGTAGATCCTGGTCCCGAGATGGAGCTCTCTGGACCTGTGGTCTGTGTGTCTCGTGTCTCATCCTGAGGTGGGTAGCGGGTGGAGCCGTGCCTTGGAGGGTTGAATTCCTGGGGCTGTAAGCGCTGCTCCATAGTGGACCGAGGCTGGTGCTCACGGAGACCGTGCAGGCTAGAGTGGCAGTGCTTTGGGCTATGGGCATGCGGACACCAGGTAGGAGGGGTTACCCTGTCCTTGCCTGACAGGAGGAGGGCTGCATGTGGGCTCCTCAGGAGATCCTGGCTTCTTGTCTCCCAGCAGCATGTCACGCATGTGCTGTCACCCGAGCCAGGGCAGCATGGATGGTCTCTGGAGGGAGAGGGCACCCATTTCCAGGATCGCACCTAGAGTTCTGGTGGCGCCTGGAGTGTCTAGTAACATGTCCCTGGCATAGGTGCTGCGTGTGTGATGGTTCTAGCCGCGCGCCATCGCCACTGACTCTGCGTGGGACCCAGGGCTCCCCTTGTCTAGGTGCCGCTGATGGGAGGCCCACTTTTTGAGTTGTGCTGCGCCCTGTGGATTCTGGTGGCATGTGAATGGCCAGGCCATGAAACTGCACATGGCCTCCGTGGCCTGGTTGATCAGGGCGGAGGGTCGAGCTGTGGACCAAGCCCCCAGAGGAGGGCAGAGACCTAGATCTCCTGTGGCCACACTGCACTCAAGTGTGGCCAGCTTGTGTGCCTCACCGCGTGCTGCTCACGGCTGCTTCTGTTCCAGGGCTTCTTCTGTAAGACTGAGGACGACTTTGATGACTGGTGCCAACGAGTCAGACAGGTGGGTGGCAGGTCCCCTAATGTGGGTGGTGGTTACAGGAGGCTGTCTCAGGGTCTCTGGTTTGGGGTCCCGCCTCCTTTGGCACCTGGCCCTCAGCTCACAGTGTGGCTTGTGGCTTCGGCCTCGTGTGCAGAGAACATGGCCACGGAGCTTGCTGTGAGCCTTTGCAGGGCGTTTCAGATTTGCCCGTGTTGTGGCTGTGAGCAGAGGTGGCATGTGGAGTTTGGCGCCCTCTGTGTGAGCGATTGGAGACCTGATGATGCGCAGACCATTAGAGGCCACCTCCCCGTCCTTGCCCACGGCTCCCTCTGCCAGCAGTGTGATCTCTCTGGATGGGGGGCGCTTCGCCACACCCCCCACGGCTGTGTCTAACGGCCTTGTCTGCTGACAGCTGTCATTGCTTGGAGGTGCCCTGCCCATGTTCGAGCTGGTGGAGCAGCAACCCTCTCACCTGGCCTGCCCGGACGTCCTGAACCTGTCCTTAGGTGAGTGTGAAGGCCACAGGGCCACATCTCAGGTGGGGACACGGCTGTTCTGGGAGTGGTATGGTCTGTGCAATGTTCTGTCCTTTTTGCTTCGCCCAGGTCCTGTTCCAGTTGCTTTTGACTTAAGATTTGTATGAGCCCAGGATGTAAGCCTTTGGTGGTGTATATGTGGGACAGGGTGCTGCTGGATAGCCTGGGCCCCAAGTGGCAGCAGGGCACTCTGCTGCCCTGTCCTTCATCACATGTGCGATAAGCCGGCCCCCGGGACGTGGAGCCGGGTGTCCTCCTCATGTGGCCCCTTGGGTCCCTGTGAGCCGGAACGTGCCAGGCTCTCCGTGACGGTCTAGTGTCTCTACGAGGTCCAGGATGGGTGCCAGCCCTGGAATGGCAGGCCACAGGTGGGCTCCGTGTCCTGCTGCTCAGTGGCTCTAGGCTCAGGGCCTCCTCCCTCACTCAGGCCCTCAGTTTCCCTAACGTGAAGCGACTTGTGGCATACAGAGAACTGGGACTCAGCAGGCAAGCCATGCACACATCCTGTTCAGGCAGCCATCTGTCTCTGTGATGGTGACGGGACCTGTGTCCCTGTTCCTCCGAGGAGATCATGGAGGGTGGTGACTGAGCCCACTGTCTGGCAGGAACCAACAGGGAGTCAGGGGGTCTCATTGGATACTCAGGACAGATGTCCCATCAGTCCCCAGATGGTACACGGGGTGCTACTCCTCTTGGGACAGGAAGCCCTGCTCTCCCAGCCACTGCCCCTTCCCTCTGTGCTCTGCCGAGAAGCGTGTTCTGTTTCAGAAGTGCCTGTGGGATTCTCTTTCCTGCCCTCCCCTCGCCAGCTGAAGCTCCTGGCCTGCGGAGCCCCACGACCCAGGAGGGCCAGTACCTCAGCAGGGTGGTCCTGGTGTCCCCTTTTCTCCTGTTGCATCAAGGGCGAGCAGGCCACATGCAGGGTGTCGGTAGTGTGTCTCCTCGTCCCCGCCAAGCAGAGACCCCATGCCAGGCGTTTAATGAGGTATTGTCTTGTTTCTTCTAGATTCTTCTGACGTAGAACGACTGGAAAGATTCTTTGATTCAGAAGATGAAGACTTTGAAATCTTGTCTCTTTGAAAATCCTGGAGTTGGGGGACAGTCTTCACTGGCCCTTCCTGGGGGCCCCTTCCAGAGCCCGGCCCTGCCTCGGGGCGCTTGGCGCCGCCGTGTTTCATCCATCCAGCCTGCCCGTCCGCTGAATGCCCGCGCCCCATGCTGCCTCCGCCCGCGGATGGAGGACTGCCCTGTCCCGAGGGCCTTCCCGCGAGCCTGGGGACTGTGCAGGCCCGGAGGGCTCACCGGGCTCCCTGGCACAGACGAGGTGCCACCCGTGGGAAGGCCCGTGCAGCCGGGCAGGCGCTCCAGAGAGCTGAGCCGTTCGCACCTGAGAGCTCTCCCTGCGACACGGCCCACCCTGTGTTCGCCTGCTGCCTCTGCCCTGCTTCCTCCTGGGCACTCGGTTCTGGGTTTGCTTTGGAATTAAAGTCCTGTTTGAAGTTCCAAGGACATGAATTTCTGTGGGGCACGTCCCAAGTCAGGCTCCGGAGAGCTGCAGGGCGGGCGTGCACGAATGGTGCCTGCGGACTTGGTCTGGCCCTGCCCTCCAAGGCCCCTGCCCTCCGCACCGCCTGCCTGGCGTGCTTCTCAAGGGCTACCTCAGTGGGAGATCAGGCTGAAGTAGTGCGGCAGGGTTTCTCCTTCCTCTGGGGAGCAAACTAGTAAAGTGGTGGCACATGGTGGAAACCCAAAGATGTCCCCGTGCTTGGGACTCACTAGGACGGGGATGTGCCTGCTTTCCCGGAGCCGCAGGTAAAGTCCAAGTAGGCTGCATCTTTCTCATGCCGCCTTTGCGGGTCCGGGCATCCCAGACGCCCCGCGTGCTGCTGCTTGCTTGTCGTGCCAGCTTCCTCTGGGTCGGGGTTGGGTGTGGGGAGGAGCTGCTCTGGGGCCCTGGCAGGGGCGGGGTGTGCAGCCTGCTGCCATCCAGGGCCTTCCTCCTACTCACCAAGGCTTTAGGTGGTTTAGGGCCGGAAGGTAAAGCTCACAGCTTTACGATGTGAGCCTGGCGCCCCATCCCTCTTTTGTACCAGTCAGAGACATTTCCAGATCCTTCTCAGCACTAACGTCAGCACCTGCAGCCTTTAGTCCAAGTCCTCTGGGCCCAGGCTGCACCACTCCCATTCGGGTTTGCCGTCCATCTTGGAAGCCTGGCTTCTGTCCCACCAGAAGTGTAAATGGGCTGTGGGGGGCTCCGGCAGAGGCGATGGGCTGTCCCAGAGCGCCTCCACACACAGTCTCCTCCGAGCCCTGCCTGGGAGGGCGGGGCCTGAACTCATGGTCGCCCCGAGCCTGCTCGTCCTGCCCACATAAGCGACTTTCTCTGTTTTGTTTTTCCTGTTTCTTGTGCCCCGCCGGTGAGGTGCAGTTGGGGGAACAGGGAAGGTTGGCTGGTTTCCACTCCTCCAGCACTGCATTTCTCTGACGAACATGTGCTGCTGCTGGTACGAACCAGGGACGCAGGCGATGGCCTGACCCACAGAGAGCTTTGTTTCGTGTTTTGAAAAAGGCTTACTGAAGAGAATGTTGTTCATTCTTAGTAGTGTAGTTTGCAGTTCTTAATGGCAAATAATAACAGTTTCAGTAGAAAACACTTCCTTGTCTGTGTCTTGATTTTTTCTCAAGTTCTATGTGGATGTGGTTAAAGCAGGAATGTGGCCTAGGCTCCTGATGCCACCGGAGGGCTCCAGGGAGGGATCTGGTGGGGCTATGGCCTGCTCATGGCACCAGACCCACCCCACCTCCCACCCAGCCTGTGAGCGGTGATGCTGTAACTCGGCCTCGCGGTCCCCAAAATGAAGAACACAAGGGAACTTGCTTTTAGAACACACAGGATCTCCTTTAACAAGAGGCTTTGTAGAAAGTGTCCCCAGTGCAGCTAGCTTTATTTTGGTTTGTAAAAGCAGCATCCCTCCAGGTGGGCTGAGTGCTGGCTGTGAATCACAAAGGACATGGGCAAGGCCCATGGTGGGACGATCTAGAGGGGGCTGTGAGGGTCCTAAGGCAGACACAGGTGGGAAGCACTGGTTGCTTCCCAGGTGAGGAGGTCCACCTGCGTCGTGGCCTCTGGGAAACACCCATAGGAGCTTCTTGTGCTGGACCATCCTCCCTATGCAGCTGCTTTGAGCCACAGCTTTCCTGTCAGGATCCCAGAGGTCAGTGGTCTTAAGATCTCTGCAGGGCTGATTTATGCTGGAGGTTCTAGGGCACAAAGTTTGCCCTCCTTTCCCCACTCCTGGAAGCTGCCTGGGTTCCATCTTAAGCGTCCCAAAGGTGTGCCCTCTGACCTATCCTGTGGCCACCAAGGTCCCGACTGCGACTCCTGCCTCCCTGCAGGAGACCCCTGTGACTGTCGGGCCTTCCCAGACAACGTAGGAGGGTCTCTCCACCTCCCTGTGCGGCTGCTGTTCCCAGGCTCCGGTAGGACCACATGTCCATCTTTGGGGGCCATTACTCGACCCATCCCAGTGCAAAAGCCATCGGAGCTGGGGGCTCTGGACCATGTCACATACCATATGCCTGCCCCACCCACCCCCTGCCCCTGTTGGCCAGATGTTTCAAGACACATGCTGGATTCCCTGAAGAAAGCTTAAGTCTGTTGGACTGTTTTTGCCTCCAGCCTGGTTGCACCACCCACCACCTACGGGACCCCCTCTGCTCTGGCTGCTCCTCCTGAGTTCCCTCCACCTCTGACCCCACCTGCATCCTGCATCCACAGCTCCAGCTGAGCAGACTGCCCTGCCTGTGTCCTGGTCTGTGCTGGGCACCCTGGCTTACTCAGCGCCCCACCCCCCCACCCATGGCCCTGATGAGGGTGCAAGAGGCAGAAGTTCAGGGTCTTAGAAAGATTGGGCTGACACGCATTTTCCTCACAGAGCCTTGGTTGTGGGAAGTAGCACAAAGCCGGCTATAGACAGTGCTGCCAGACCAGCCCTGTGGGTGATACAGGGCCCGAGTTGGACCCCATGTGCGGTCCTTATGGTGTCTGTCTCTGTGGTGGGTCCTCTGGCTCTGACCTCACGTGTGCTGCCCACTCTGGGTGGACACCTGCGGCTAACACCTGGCCATCAGCAGGGCCCCACAGAACTGTAGCAGTCCCCTCTGTGAGCTCAGGACATGGAACTCCGTCTCCACGACTGTCCCCTCATGGCCTCACTCAAGGCTGCACAACCATCAGGCATGCTCACCTGTGATGTCCTTTGCCCCGTTCTGAGGTGCCACCTGAGGACCAGGACTGAGGGCCAGCTGCCCAGTGACCAGACCAGGAATCCCAACAAGCACAGATGCTGGCCACATGCAGGCTCTGCCCAGGCCCCACACAGAGAGCACATCCAAGCCACAGGAGAAAGCTACTGCCCTCCAGGTGGGGGATCCCTGCCTGCCCTCCATTCAGCGGTCTGCACTGCTCTGTGCTCTGGGTTCTCCAAAAGGCCAGACCAGTCAGGGTAGCTTCAGTGGGAGAGAGTGGAAACACCACCACCACACCTGTGTCTGTAGTGCTGAGGTGGGACAGGCCACCGGGCCCCTGGGATGCAGCCTGGCTGGGCCCAACTCGGGACCGTGCCTGCTAGGAAGGGCTCTCCGGCAAGCCCTTGGCTGCTAAGGAAGGCGGGAGCTTCCACGGTGCCTTTTCAGATGAGTTTTTATTGGTGCCTCTAAGAAATTCAGAATTTCAGGTGATGACCATCTCACTGGAACTGCCTGCATGTGGTCATGAGACTCCCGTAAGAAAGCAGTCATTTACTGGTGCTTGAGAGGGTAGGAGGACAGAGGAAGCTTGCAGCACTGCCTGCGGCACCCCCAGTGTGCCTGCTGACTTGTCTCTGCTCTGTGCACCATGGGCACGTCGTCTGGGAGTCCACCATCCCCCCCAGCTCGGCCTCACAGGACCAACTTCCTGTTGGGAAGGGAGCTACTTCCATAGCTCGCCTAGCGGCCTCTCTGTGACGGCCTGGATGGTGTCCATAGAGAGGGCGTGGATTTCCTTGTGGACATCTTCGATGCTTTTGGAGGCGTCGACCATCTGTCCCCACAGGGGAGGCAGGAGAAAAAGAGAATGGTTAATGCTCTTCACTACTTTCAGTGTGCAGGGATTTCAGACAGGGCTGGGTTCTAGAGGGGCACAGTACACCTCTGGGATTCTTCATCCTACACCTTTGTCTGACCTTTGCCCTTCTCAGGGGAGGGGGAACTTGGCCTATGTCCTTGGGATGAAGCTGACCCACACTCCTGCTGCGGTTTTGATACAGGAGAAACACCCCATCTTGCCACTGATCAGACCCTCTCCCTCCCCCAGCTCATGCCAGCAGGCATGTCAGTGGGGCGCCCGCACACCAGCACCCACCCCATCCTGTTTGGTAGGGCTTTGGTTTCTGCAAAGGAGGCTGGGAGAGTGTGCCCCTCTGAGGCCATGCCCGGATGCTGCTCAGAGCTCAAGAAAGTTCTGCATAGAAGCTAACCCTGGGTTTGACTCCTCTCCTTCTGGGGAAGAGGATTCCATCCTGACCCAGCTGGCTGCTCTCCCCCTCGATGAAAGCATGAGGACCTCTGGTCACTTCGTGACCCAGCCACCTGAGAAACCACTCTCTGCCTGAAGCAAGGATGACCAAGCTGGACAGAATCTTCTGTGTGCTCAGGGTGGGGTGCCCCGTCTCACTGTTGGTCCAGGCTCGGTCCTGATGGGGCCTCTGGGGCAGGCAATTCTGCAGAAGCTGCGGTGGTTATGGACTCACTCAGAGGCATGTATGACCATCTGGGAGGTCTGACTGCACGGCTTGCGATGATCTGCCCAGCCTGAGACCCCACACGGTGACAGCCGCCTGAAGGCTCTTGGGACTGCTTACTACAAACCATGAACTAGGCTGAACCTCACACATGGGTGTAATACATGTGCGTGCACACACACTCTGCATATGACCTCATACACAGGCATACTACGTGCACACACACACTGCACACGGGCGTACTATGCACACATTACAGATAAACTTGCACACACACAGGTACTACACATGCGCACATTACATATAAACTCTAACGCAGGCAATCATGTCTAAACCACATTTCTAATCCTCTGAGGGCCCAGGGGCAGAGACAGCACTGTGCCAACAAGCACCTGAGCCCCCGGACCCAGATTTAGGATAGCTTTCCCCTCAAGATGGAAGCATGGAAACCCGGGGAAGCAGCCAAACCCAGAGCGGGGCTGGAAGTGGACAGGATGAACCCTGAAAGTATTAATGTGCTGGGGGGCAGTCAGTGTTCCAACGTGCAGGGGACCCACGAGAAGGTAACAGAGCTGCTGGGTGGGGCACAGCATAGATGGCAGGGAGTCAAAACAGAAACAAAACACGAATCTGTACAGATTTGAATGTACAGGTAAACTGAAAATCCGATAAGCTGTGAGATTTTTACATGGTTTATAAGAATCTCATCACAAATTGCTTCTTATTTATAGAGGGAGATAGAGTCCATGTCCCTGTGGAGAAGCCTTGCAAATACCACTGAGCCAGGTGGTGAAAGGGGATGTCACTTGGCCATACAAAAGGATGAGCTCTTGCCATCGGCAACAACACGGGTGGCCCTAGATGGTGTCATCCTCCGTGAAATGAATCACATGGAGAAGGAGAGATACTATAGGATTTCGCTTATATGTGGGGTCTCATGTAAGTGAATAATCGCACACAGAAGCTAAGCCATAAGCGCAGAGGACGCACAGCTGCCCCCTCGGAGGAGGGGGTGGGGACAGACAGATGAGAGGCACTGCACAGGGACTATGGTCAGGGATCCCGTGATGGCGTTGTGTACTGATAGGTGCAGCCACCTGTGTGATGAGCCCCGAGTAACGTACAAGCCTGTCTAGTCACTTGGCTGCACACCGACGTTCGTCTAAGTGTGTGTCAGCGGCATGCGAATAAAAATAAATACCCCAGAAAGTGAACATCATCAGAAGTGGAACAAAAGGGAATCCTACACACATGGCAGGATGCAGTGAGAATCTAGTGCCCCACCCAGGCCACCAGCAAAGACACACAGCCTGGATCCCACCACAGGGAAAAAGCAGAGTCCACTGGACACTCACAAATCACCCCCGTGAACTTCAAAAGTGTCAATGTCATGAAAGTCACACAAACTGGAGAATAGAGAGGGGACTGTACACTGAGTCATTTGTTAAAAAGGACACTAGTGGGGGGGGCGCCTGGGTGGCTCAGTGGGTTAGGCCTCTGCCTTCGGCTCGGGTCATGATCCCAGGGTCCTGGGATCGAGTCCCACATTGGGCTCTCTGCTTGGCAGGGAGCCTGCTTCCTGCCCCCCCCCCCCGCTTGTGATCTCTCTCTGTCAAATAAATAAATAAAATCTTAAAAAAAAAAAAAAGGACACTAGTGGGACCAGTGGGGGAGCCTGAATGGGGCCTGGGGACCTGAGGGTAGCAAGGGATGCACAGTAATATCCCGGTTTTGAAAGTACACGGCAGGGAAGGGGCATCAGAGACTAATTTGTTCTCAAATGGTCCCAGGAAGAATTTTTTGTATTGTACTTGGAAGTTTTAAGGTGGTTTTTTTTGTTGTTGTTGTTATTGTTTAATTCAAAGAATGTTAAAAAAGTTAATTTTCAGACAAACAAAAGCTGAGAGTTCTATACTAGGAGATCCAGCATACAGGAAATGTTTAAAGATGTTCTTAAGTTGAAGAAGTGACATGAGATGAAAACCTGGGAGGTTCAGGGTGGAGAGAGCCAGCACTGGTTGGAAAGAGATGGTCTCCTGTTTCTTTCCCCACTCCCACTCCAGATTTCATACCTTCTTGTCTTGTTCCTTACAGGGTTTGAAATGTGTTATAAATTAAGAATTGCCTAAAACAGAACTGATTGGCACAGGAAAAACAGAAAGGGAACAGAACTTTGTAATTTCTTGTATGATAAAATTATACAGTACAAAAATGGGATTGAAGCTTCCATGTGCGGAAAGAAATGCCCTTTTCGACCATTAGACAAGCGCACGGGCTCACCACTGATGTGAGCTCATGAGAGATGGAGAGCCTTTGGATATACAGGCATCCTCTGCTTTGAGAAAGTTCGCAGTATACCACTTTGCTTTCGTGAAGGATTTAGGTTAGTATCTATTTTTGCTAACAGAAAAAGATCCAGAAAGTGTTTTTGCTTTTACAAAAAAAGGTGAAAAGCAAAAAGTTCATTCAGCATCAGCACTGCAGGGAGCCGTCCCAGGCACCCAGAGCAGCAGAAGGCGCCCACGTGCTCCTTCTTGGGAATCTCTCTTGGCAGCTCGGTGTCTGGCTGCAAGAGCTCGGCTCTGTGTCTGGGAGCCTGTGGGCTTCATCTCCATTGACTCTGGGTGTCTGTTAGCAAGTTGAGTCCTAAGTACCAGAAAAGCCTAAGAGAGGTGATTTTCTAACTCTGGGAACACTCAGAAAGGTTTCCGTGTCAATCAGTGGTGATTGCTTCTTTGCTTTATGGCATTTTCACTCATGAGCGGTTTCATGGGAACACTGTACTTCTAGCTAGTGGTGAAAGCCATACTTAAAAAATATGTGTGCAACCTGTCACAAAGAAGCCCCCTGAGAGGAACCCCCACCCTGGCAATGAGCAAGCAGAAGTCAATGAGGACGAATGGGAAGGGCCGCAGACAGGCTGGTCACGGGAGAAGCACCAACCAGACAAGATGGCCAAAGTAGGAGCCGAGGCCAACAGAGTAGCAAGAAGGCTGCCTGTCTCATCAGTAAGACCTGTCAACCACCCACGGTATCAGCTTTCTGGTTGCCAGGCTGCCTCTGACCACACAGGGACAAAGCTGGGTCCAGGCCACCAGGGTGCACTCATACGAACTGGGTCTGGGGATGGGCGCGTGCCGGGAGGGCATGGGGAAGGGGCCCAATCTGGCACCCCTGGTGTCCCTCCTCAGGGAGGACCTGATGGTCCTTCATGGATGGGGACTGGGGCTAGGCCCTGGGTGAGGTGTGGAGGTGGAGGGAACAGGGCTGCAGGGCACTGAGCACAAGGAGACGGCACAGTGTGGTTGGGGGGTGGGCATGAGCCTGAGCATGAGGCCCAGGCCTGGGAATGAGCGTGTAGACAAGTGCTCATCCCCACAAAAGGAAACAAGGAATGGCCCTGGGGCCGAAATGGCAGGATAGGGTTGAGAGGGAGACAGCACATGACTCCCAGGCAGTGGGGGGATGAGCCCCAAACCAGCCAGTCCCAACTTTCAGGGTTTATGGGGCCTGTAGACACAACAAGCCAGAGTGCGACTCACAAGTGAAAGAGAGAAGGCAGTGTGAAGAGTGCCTTATAGGTCGGTGTTCTAGGTGACAAGCATGGCAAAACCTGGCAGAGGACAGCTGCCTGTGTAGGACTGCTGTTTGGGAGGGGCTATCTGGCCCATTCTCCCCAAATCACCCAGCAGGTACCCATCTCCCTTGTTTCACACAATCACAAAGGAGCAGAAACTGAGAGGGTGCCGAGGCCCCACCAGCGGAGCAGCCCTTGGCCAATGGCTCCGCTCAGACGCAGGACCTGAGCCACTTGTTGGTGGCTTCCAGCCAGCCGGTTCTGGGGGCAACACCAGAAGACACCCTCACCTTCCAGTTCAGAGTCTTGTCCGCCATCAGCTCGTGGAAGCAACGCAGTGCCCGCTCCTGGAAGTTCCCGTTCTCGTAGCGTTCACGGCCGAACTCTCCCCGCGCCGCAGCCTCCGCCAGCCGTAACTGAAGGAACACCACCAGGTCCGGCTTGGGGAGGCCCACGTCCGGCTGCTTGCACCAATCCAGGGAGAAATTCTGGCAGCGTGGAACCCAAGAGTTAGAGAAAGAAGATTTAATGGAGTTTAATTCTTGATTTCAAAATTCATAAAAGGGAAGAAATGAGCTAATGTCCAGCTGATATACCAAAAATGGAGCCTTCTTATATGGGAGTGGTTTTTATTCCTAAGATCTCAAATGGTTTTGCCTTCTCCCACAAATCCTTCGTTTGCACTGACTTTGTGAATATACATTCAAAGACAGGATTCCCCATAACCCCGTGGAATCAGCACCTACAGCCTGGGTCCAAGGGTGGGCATGCCAACACAGTCCCATGCCTTCTGGCCAGGCAGAATGCTCAGTCCACGTGGCAGACCCTGGAGGCCCACCGCACACAGGAGGCCTGAGGTAGGCAGCAGATGGGCCCATGGGGGGAACGACTCCTAGTTAGGGTCCTGTACCTACACCTCTGCTGGGTAAGGGCGTGAGCCCCCTTGAGAGAATGCTGGAGCCCTGCTGCAAGCATGTGCCACAGGCCTCTCCTCCACCCTCCTGCTCCTATTCAACCCATCAACTTCTAAAAATATGTCCCCATTTTTGGAGGAAAAGGTCATGTCCAGGAAGGCCATGTCTCAAAGCCACAGAGCTCTGAAAACTTAGGTTTAGAACCCAACTCTGCGCTGGGAGCTATAGGCTCAAGTAAGGTACTCAGCTGAGGAGTGAGCCCGTCAGCCCCTACAGACCCCCAGTAGCACACCAGGAAGACACAAGGGAGACAGTCGAGGACATGACGGTCACTTGCCCCATCCTCCTCTTCCACACGGAATCTCACTGACCAACACTTCCATAGGGCAAGTGTCCTTTTAGAAAAATTCCAGCCAGCACATGAGGAATGATGGGCAGAATTGAGGTCACCATTTTGCAACCCCTCGTGAAGGTACCATCACAAACCCAGTTTGTTACCACAAACGAGATAGCTAGATGCCCTGTGTCTCTCGATATGAAAGCCCAGAACTCCTTCAAGTAATCTCTCCAAAATAAAATCTTAAAAGATTTTAATGCAAGTTAAAAAGGAAATGTGGGAGGCTGTATCATCAGAGATCTGAGACACACGTCAAGTATGGCCCTGACATGGATTCCGATCCAGTTCAACTGCAGAAACCCAGGATGAGTCCATTTCTAAGTGAATGGCCACCACACACACGGACCGAATGATGGTAGCATGAAACACCTGCATTTGTAAGAAGTCATTTTGGGACATGAGCTGAAGTGTTCACGAAGGAGCTGGTGATGTGTCTGGTGGGTCGGGGCAGAGAGCAGCAGGGGACAGTGCTGGGTAGGATATCGTTTTCTCAGCTGGTATGTAGCTGAAAAGTTCTACTAAGCTGCAGACCACAGTGGCAGAGTAGCCCCTGTACCCCAAATGACAGCTCCATGGCTGGCTCGCGGAGGCCGGGAAAACCCACAGAAGGTGCCCGACATGCACCATCCACTCTGCAAACATGACACTGAACAGAGAAGCACCGCTGAACGACCATCATGGGGAAGGGACATGGTGACACCCAGCATTGACATTACCAATATCAACATCTGTCAACATCTGCTCCTCCCACTGATACACAGCAAGTGGACCAGGCAAAGGGAAGGGCCCTAACGCACCACAAGCTCCTGAGTCCACACCTGGCATCATCCCACTGGGGCCATGCAGCACTCACCTCCTTTGCACTGGTGAAGGCGACACCAGAGAATGCATATCTGTCAACGACGAGGGTGATGCCCTGGCCCAACTTCTTCTTGATCAGAGGCCTAAAAACAGAGAGCGTTTCTGAGCCATGGTCCTGGCTTCCCAGGCCGACAGTGTAATTCACCAATACATAAACCAGCACAGTGAAGGGAGGACAGGGCAGCAATTTGTGGCCTCGTGTGTATTCAGAAAAGCTCCGGGTCTTCTCTTCAGAAGATGCCACTGGGGTACTCCCAGCAAAGCCCAATGTGGAGAAGATAAGTCCATGAAAACAGAACAAACACAACTGGTGAAGACGAATGAACAGAGGCATGCTTGAGGGCCGTCTGGGCGAGGATGGGGAGGGGCGAGTGCAGGGGGGATGCGGAGGGGCTGGGTGATCCTGCTGGGAAGGAGAGCCCCGGAGAGCAAAGGCGCAGATGCAGTGAGGATGGGATCATGCTTGCTGCCTAGAGTCTGAAGGGCCAGGATGAGGAGGGACGGGCTGGCCAAGGATGTCCTCAACCAGGTGACGGCAGCTCAACCCCCATCCCCCTGCCCCAAGACCTTAGGAGGACGCGCAAACAAGGAGCTTGACATTAGTAGGAAGTGTCACTTGCACTTTGTGGAAGAGAAAGATGAGATGTCCTTGAGGAGCTCACAGAACGGTAGGGAGGGAGAAGGTACACCTCCAGCAATAAAATGCAGTTTCCATCACAGCATTAGCTATAATCGCAAACTATTAAAAACAATTACTTGATCTCACAAACAGAAAATTGGTAGAAAATAGAACTACAGCACATGCCCAAGAGGACAATTCTCCTGTATGAGGAGCAAGGGCTAAGTCCATCAGCTGACACCACCACCTCCTGATGTCATTGGGAAAGCAGAAGACCACACATGACAGGCTACATTTTGAGGAATGGAGCAAACTGGAGAATGAAGACCTCACATATATCTCTGCCTGTAAAATAATTCCATAGGGGAACACTAGAATGGAATAGGGGGCAGCTGGGTGGCTCAGTGGGTTAAGCCTCTGCCTTCAGCTCAGGTCATGATCTCAGGGTCCTGGGATTGAGCCCCACTTTGGGATCTCTGCTTTGCAGGGAGTCTGCTTCCCCTTCTCTGTCTACATGTGATCTCTGTCGATTAAATAAATAACATCCTTATTTTAAAAAAATGAATGGAATAGGCTACCTACAGAGGATGGGCAGAAGTGGGTATGTAAGGCAGTGACCTTTGTCTTTGACTCTGACTTTTAGAACTATTTAATGTTTAATGTATTCAAAAATTAAATCAAATGGGGGAAAAATGCCTAAAATTACATACAAAATCAAATGAACCTGTACCCAGATGAACACACAGTGAAGAGCAGAAAATCCTGCCCAAAGAGACCTCTGAACATAGCACTCAGGGTGCCCTTGTTATAAGGACAGAGGTGAAAACCAGCAGTGACCTCTACGTAGGCTTTTACAGAGGGGTGTAGACTGACGATGCCATGAGCCAGGAAGAGAATGGCATGGGGCTGGACCACCAGGTATCAGTGACCACAGACAGAAACAGACACAGACGAAGATAAACTTACACGCAGGTCCGACCACAACTGGAGTCTAGAGTCAGGGATGCTCACTAGCAGCAAGCACCCAGCGCCCAGATGATGCACTCTGCAACTCCACAGGAGCAGCTGGCTCCTGGGCTGGAGCAGGAGAAAACACAAGAGAAACCTGAACATCTTGTTCTCCCAGAAAGTTCTCAAAAAATGGACACAGGAGCCAACATGAAGAGATTTCCAGAGGCCAAATTGGCAATAATCTGAACACCAAAACAGCTGATAGTGTGACCCACCAAGAAAAAAAGAGCATGCGAGCCCACGTCGATGATGGGATGCACGGATGAGCAGGGGAGGCTCTTCCTTACACAGGAAGCCGACTAATATATGCAGAAGTGACGGATTAGAAAAGTGACCATCTGAAATCACAATAGACTCAAGCAGGTTTATTAACGAACAATAAAGTACAAAATCAAAGTCTGATAAGAAGGGGATATTTATGTAGTTTTATAGTATTCCCTCCCCTTTCTTATACTGATTTTTTAAAAAAGTTTTATTTATTTGCCAGAGATAACACACAAGCAGGGGGAGCATCAGGCAGAGGGAGAAGCAGGCTCCCCACAGGGAGCCTGATGTGGGACTTGATCCCAGGACCCCGGGATGATGACCTGAGCTGAAGGCAGATGTTCAACTGACTGACCCACCCACATGTCCCTCCCCTTTTGACTACTTGTAACAGGAAGGAGTCATTTGGTGGAACAGCCTGGCCAGCACACCTTTCACAAGCAATCCAGTGACGGCCAAACCGCACTGGATCCCTCCTGGCTCATTGTCCTAGACAACTGACCCAACGTCACTTCCATGGTATTCCTGACAAAAATACAAATCCAGCTCTACTTGTGAGGAAACATCAGACCAACCCTGAATTTCATAAAATAAATGACCTGTAAATTTTTATAAAGTGAGGAAATGATAACACAAGTGTGACAAAGTATGAATAACAGGTGAAGTCTGGATTCTTGGCACTGTTCTTACAACTCTTCCAGCTGACTAGAATTATTCCAAAGTAAAAACTTAAAAATATGTAAAGTAGAAAACTGCTAGACTGGGACACCTGGATGGCTCAGTGGGTTAAAGCCTCTGCCTTTGGCTCAGGTCATGGTCTCAGGGTCCTGGGATTGAGCCCCACATCAGCCTCTCTGCTCAGCAGGGAGCCTGCTTCCTCCTCTCTTCCTGTCTCTTTGCCTACTTGTGATCTCTGTCAAATAAATAAATAAAATCTCAAAAAAAAAAAACAACTGCTAGATTGAGGAGGTAAAAGAAACCGCTCATTTCTAGGAGTGACTTCTTGCAGGCAGTGCTATTTACGACTCTCCTGGAGGAGCACTGGGTTTTGGTAAACAGAGGACAGGGAGGAAAATGGAGGGTGCCACCCATTCTGCGAGGGGAGTGCCACACGCTCTGTGCTCCTGAACTTTAAAGATGCCAGAGGACAAGCATTTTTGGGAACCAGCAACTGACTCAGTTAAAACGAAGCATAGCAGAAAGGTGGACAATTAAAGGGCTGGAGGAAAACACCAGTTTCTCCAGAAGTTCTTCCAAATAGCCCAGGTGGACTGAGCCCTCATCCCCAGGCCTGCCTGGCCAGCTTTCCTTGACCCTGGCTGGGGGCACCGCGATGGGACACCACCACGACTGCCACTCTATGAGGAAGCTGCGGTGCAGAGCAGCTGTGCAGGACCACGGTCACACAGCTGGTGGGCAGTGGTGCCACATGTGACTCTGGCATCTGACCTGTCACCCAAGGACTTTCAAATCTAACCAATCAAATGGCGGTGGCTGGAATGACCCAAAGATGTAGCTGTGGGAGCTGAGACAGAAGAGATAGAGTATAGGCACACAGACCTGTGTAGGGAGGGCAGGATCACTAGGAAGCCGGGTTAGCATTTTCACTTTTAAATGGAACTGCCTTATTTTTCTATAAAGCCCCAAAAAGTAAAATCGGAACAATTATACTCATAAATTCCTGATGTACTAAGGACTATAAAAATGATCTCATTTTGCTCTTTTCCTTGGGAGTGGGAAGGACTTTCCAAAGCAGACACCACTAAACCAGAAGAGAGCAGTGCAGGCTTGACTG
Organism: Neogale vison; assembly: GCF_020171115.1. Classification (NCBI taxonomy): domain Eukaryota; kingdom Metazoa; phylum Chordata; class Mammalia; order Carnivora; family Mustelidae; genus Neogale; species Neogale vison. The sequence goes on from NC_058093.1 coordinate 47,572,770, forward strand.
TAAGAGCGAATGGTGCAAAACCACAAACAAGCATCTGGTTGAATCTACTGCCCACAGCCTTTCTGGAGAGCACCCCAGACTGACTGGAAAGTCATAGCTTAGCCAGGCAGCATCAGAAAGCCAGTTATGGGGACGCCTGGGTGGCTCAGTTGGTTGGACGACTGCTTTCGGCTCAGGGCGTGATCCTGGAGTCCCGGGATCGAGTCCCACATCAGGCTCCCAGCTCCATGGGGAGTCTGCTTCGCTCTCTGACCTTCTCCTCACTCATGCTCTCTCTCACTGTCTCTCTCTCTCAAATAAATAAATAAAATCTTTAAAAAAAAAAAAGATTTAAAAAAAAAAAAGAAAGCCAGTTATGAGAGGAGGAATTGTATGGTTTGTATGGGAGGACCTCTTTATTTATGTCAAAAAATAAATGGAAATGTGGGGCACATGGGTGGCTCAATGGGTTAAGCCTCTGCCCTTCGGCTTGGGTCATGATCTCAGGGTCCTGGGATCAAGCCCCACACTGGGCTCTTTGCTCAGCGGGGAGCCTGCTTCCCCTCTCTCTCTGCCTGCCTCTCTGCCTACTTGTGATCTCTGTCAAAATAAATAAAATCTTAAAAAAAAAAATGGAAACAAAAGCATCTAAAAGCACACAGCACAGGCACTTGCTCACAATTAAATGCTGAGTGAAGAGGTGAAAAATGTAAAGTAAAAGGGGGGTGGGGTAAACTGTGAACTTCTGTTAATAATGTTGTCAACATGCGGCACTGGGGGTCTGTTTCTGACTCCAGCCAGCTCCTAATCTCAGGGTCCTGGGAATTGGGCTCATGCTCAGCACAGAGCATGCCTGTCTGTCTCCCTCTGCGCCCCACCCCCACCCTCCTCTCACCCTCTCTCATTCTCAAAAGAAATAAGATCTGTACAGAAAAGGGTCCATATCAGTTCATCCACTGTAGCAAATGTAACACACTAATCTAAAACAAATAATATGAGAAGCCAGGGGCAGAAGGGGGAGGGGACAGGGGTGGAGGAATTGTACTTATCAGTAGCTTTTCCATAACCCTAAAATTACCCTACAAAACAACGTCTGTCTGTTCATTACTAAGAGGTGGCAGGGCAGGAGGAAGAAGAAGTGCGAGTTTGTGCTCTTTGGCAAACATAGCGTTGGAGTCAGGGTAACGGATGCGCGCTAGCCCAGGTATGGCCTCGGGCTTACTGCCCACGGCCCCCCAGTCGAGAGCCGCGTTCACCCGCCGCGGTCAAGCAGGAGGTAAAGCGCTGGGGGCGGGCTGCGCGTCAGAAGCGTTTAAGCGTTTACACTTGCTCCCAGCGGTTCGCGGAGAACAGCAGATGCACCGAATGGTCCTCCAGCTCCCTTTTCTCCTCCAAGTAAGAGCTCAGCAGCCGGCCGATCTCAGTTGATCTTTCTAAACAGAGAGAGAGAAAGAGAGAGAGAGAGAGAGAGAGAAAGACCCACGAAGTGAGCGCAGGCCTCCCCACCTGAGTGAGGACACGGCTGGGGCCGGGCCACGGGCTGCGGTTTCCTTTGTGGCGCCCCCCGGGTTCGGAGTGTCCCCGAGAGCCGGCAGCGGGGTGCAGGTGCCCGCACCGAAGCGCTCAAGGGAGGGAAGGCAGGAGGCCCACGACCCCGCCGCGCGCCGCTGCCGATCCGCTCGCCTGAGGCGTCGCGGGGAGACCGCCGCACCGGTGTCTCCGTGCGCACGTTCAAGGCCGGTGAAGCCATCCCTCCAGTCGCTCCGACAGGAACAGCCACTCCAGAAGCCGCGGCCCGGATTCCCGCCAGCGTCGCGACCGCCTTCCCGTCCACGACTGCAGCCACCGCCCCGCGGCCCCGACACCGAGCGGCCCCGCCGTCCCACGGCTCCGACACCGAGCGGCCCCGCCGGCGCCACACCCACCCGGGAAGCGGAGCAGCTCGGCGCGGTGGCCCGCGGCGCACAGTGCTGCCACCAGCTTGCGGCTCTGCGTGCTCTTCCCGGCGCGGTCCACGCCCTCCAGCACGATGAGAGCCCCGCGCCGGGCCGCCATGCTCGCGCCTTCCCGCCGCCTGCCGTCACCGCTTCCCCGGCGTCGCTCGGCGCTCCCATTGGCGGGCGTCGGCGGCGCGCACTGCGATTGGCTGAAACGGACCAGCGTCCGCGGCGCGCGCTGGGACGGGCTGAAATACGCCCGCGTCCGTGGCGCGCTCTGGAATTGACTTGGGAGTATCGCACGTTGGGATTGGCTTCCATTTTCCGGCCTTGCCCGGACTGGCTGGTATCGGCCTAGGGGCGGGGCAAAGGCGAAGGCGGCCCCGTCGCCCCGCCCCTTCCGGCGGACGCCCCGCCTTCCGGGGCGGTCGAGCCAGGGGCGGTGTGGGCTGGCTGCTGGCGGGGAGGTCGGGGCGGACCTTTCCTGTCCCCGCGGCAGTCCCGGGGAGATGGTGGTATCGTCTACTCTGCTTCTCGGCACTGCAGGGCCGGGGGAGCCGCGAGTCAGAGACGCCGGAGGCCGCCTCGCAGGGGAGGGAAAGGGCGGTCTTGCCGGCCCTCGTGCCCGACTCCTGAGATGGGGGTCCCCGTCCCGTCCGGAGGCTCCCGGGGTTGTTCCCCCTTCAGGGGCGTCCAGGTCGCCTGCGCATGCTCCGGGCGAGACCGTGAGCTCAGGGGTGGGTGCCGTGACTGGCGGGGACCGAGGGCCGGTCCGCGGGTGCCAGCCCGCCGGGGGCAGCACTGGAAGCCGCGGGGCTGGCGACGAAGCGGACTCGCAGGCACGGCGAGCCGCGTCCCGCAGTATCCCCCCGCAGCCGGTTTCGCATCTGGACTTGTGCTGGACTCGGCCCTCAAGGCTGCTTGCTCGTGAGCTCTCGGGGGCACCTGCCGCACGGCTGCCCGCAAGAGCTTGCTGAGGTTGCCAGGGTGGGCGGCGGCTTCGCGGGGTTCTGGAGCTCACCCTCCGCGACTTCCCCGACTTCTCTTCCCAACCCCCTTAGAACTTGACTTCCCGAGGCAGCTAGCGGCTTCTTGTGCCCCAACCGGTTTGCCTGATGCAGTCTGAGTTCGGGAAGGGTGGGTAGATGATAGTATTCTTCCAAAGCATTTGCCCCCTTCCTTGATGTTGATATTGGCTGTGCGGCTTCCAAATCCTGTTGGACTCACAGCTGACTCGCGTCCTTTGAAGGGGAAGCTGTGGAAACTTGTTTGGCTCGGCAGTTCCCTCCTCGCCACCCCCCAACGTGAGAAAAGCATATGCACAATTAGGGCTGTGTTTTCACCCTGGATCTCCAGTGAAGGAAATAAAGCTAGGGCCAGGCTACTGCCACAGACAAGGTAGCACGGCAAGAAGTAAACCATCGGCATTCCGAGTCCCTCCTGGAGTCTTGCAGGACTCCCATTACGGCAGCACAGCCTAGGGAGGGTTCACTGATACAAAGGCTAGAGCGTAATGTTGTTACAGGGATGGAAGCAATAGCCTTTGGTTTTATGTCTCCTGTTCTCAAAATTCCATCTCCTGGGCCTTCAAAGGATGAAAGCATTACAGTAGAGAAGGTTTCCCAGGCTTGGGCAGGTGCCAGCCAGCCTTGAACCACATCTGCAGGATGAGCTCACTGAGCTACAGGGAGAACATGTAATGCAGCCTTTCACCTTGTGAATGCTTGGCCTTGCTGGATGTCTATGAAAATGGCGGAACCTGGCGGTTGGGGTCTTGTGTGCACGGTGGTGGTGCCATGCCCTTTTGACTACAGCAGTTGCTAAACTAGCACAAGTATGGTGAGGTTTGTTGTTAAGGTACAACAAGCAGTTTTGCTTCGAGTCTTCGACACGTCCTGCCTCTTCTATCAGAATGACACTAAGTGCAAGTACCAGCATACCTGTGGCTTACATCATGGGGATATTTCGTTATCACACATAACTCAAAGTCCAGAGTTAGGCAGCCGGTAACTGCTTCTGCTGCCCGTGATGTCAAAGGTCAGGCCCTCATGTTAGCAGTTCTAGCTTCTTCCTGGTCACAGGGTGACTTTGGCATCTCCATGCATCCAGTGCTGATCTTGTGGCCTCACTGTGGGCAGGGGCGTGGCCTCGCATCTGGACATTGTCTCCTTTCTGCTCTGCTGCATGGACAGGTTGGTCTCAGGCCTGATGGTCAGCACAGTCGGCCCTACAGCTGTGCAAGTAGGATCTCTTCACAGCACCATGGAGGCCTTATAGGTGGGCACAAGGATGTCCACTTGATGGAGGAAATTACAGGGTTCTGGGCCTAAGTGTGCTTGGAGACGGGACATAAAATGGGTTGTAAGGTGCCAATGGCTGATGAGCACACAGGGCTCATTAGGGCCCCCCTACTCTTATGTAAATGTTTGGGATTGTTCCTTAAAAAAAAACCCCAAAAGGCACTAAAGCCCTTTTACTCTTCTCTCTTCCTCAAGGATTGTGGCAGCAAAGGCTTTCTTCTTGTTAGCCAGGCTAACCTGTCCAGACAGCACAGACCGTGGGGCTCCAGTGGAGCCAGTCTTCCCACCATGTGGGTGTGGAGAGAGGTCGCCAGGGTCTCTTCTTCCTCTCAATTCCCTCGGCATAGTCACATCGGTAGCTAGCATTCCTATGAATCTGGGGGACTATTCAGTCTACAGCACTCCTGTACTTCCAGAAGAGTCTGCTGGCCACATGAGTGCCCCGCTAGACTGACTTAGTTTCCCAGCCCTGCTTGCAGGTGGATGTAGCCACACAGTTAAGTGCCGATGAACCGTCCGATGAACCGTGATCAGACGCAGTTTGTGCTCCTTCACGCAGCGGCCGGTGCTTTCCTTTTGCCCACTGCTTCCCCTCCCTGCAACCTGGCCTTGACCCTATTGATGATGACAAAACTCCCTGGGGGTATACACTGTGCTGGAAGGGGCCCACGAGTGATCCTATGGAGCCTGGCTGCTGCCCATTGGGCTATTCACACTGGGACTGCTGCACAAGAAATAAAATTCTGGGGGCGCCTGGGTGGCTCAGTCATTGAGCATCTGCCTTCAGCTTGGGATGTGATCCCAAATCTGGTTGTCCCCAACAACTTGCTTGACCAATAAAATGTAGTGAGATTTCTCAGGACTACTGAGGAGTTTTCACAAGTAGTGCAGCTTCTACTGAAGCTCACTGGAACTCTCTGGAAGCCCTCCTTGCATGGCAAGAACAGTACCAGTACCTGGGACTACTGTGCTGGAGAGGTCTCATGTAGGCACGCTGGTCCATGACGCCAATCATATGCTACCTTCCAGCTACCCCAGTGACCTCTAAAGTATTACAAAGAACGAAAGAATCACTCGGCTGAGCCTGGCTGAAGTGCATGACTCAAAAATTCTGAGTGTTGGGGTGCCTCGGTGGCTCAGTGGGTTAAAGCCTCTGTCTTCGGCTTGGGTTGTGATCCCGGAGTCCTGGGATTGGGCCTGTGTTGGGCTCTCTGCTCAGCAGGGAGCCTGCTTCCCTTCCTCTCTCTCTGCCTGCCTCTCTGCCTACTTGTGATCTCTGTCAAATAAAGTCTATTTTAAAAATCCTGAGTGGTAATAAAATGGTTTTTTGAAAAAAGATTTATTGATTTATTTGACACAGTGAGAGACAGAGAGGGAACACAAGCAGGGGGAGTGGGAGAGGGAAAAGCTCCCATCAAGCAGGGAGTCTGACACAAGCCTGGATCCCATGACCCTGGGATCATAACCTGAGCCAAAGGCAGACGCTTAAGGACTGAACCACCCAAGTGCTCCTAAAATGGTTCTTTTAAGCAATTGTTTTCAGGTAGCTTATTATGCGGCAATAGCTGGAGCACACGGATATGTACAGACATATGAACACATGTTCATCAGGGCATTACTGATGCTAATGAAAACTGGGTACAACCAAAACATTGTACATCTATTGTTAAAAGTATGGCACACCAATGCAATGAAATAATCTAGTAAACAAAATGAAGTAGAATGAGAAAAACATGGCCAGGTGTTTGCTAAGAGTATGAAGTTAAAAATGTAAATAGTAGAAAAGTGGATAGTGTGATTCACCGGTAAGAAAACCAACAGCCCATGTTAAAAAGTGGACAAAAGTTAGGAAGTGCCTGGGTGGCTTAGCTGGTTCAGCATCTGGCACTTGGTTTCAGCTTGGGTTGTGATCTCAGGATCTGGCCCTTCACTAGGCTCCACACTCAGTGGGGAGTCTGCTCCCCCTCTGCCCAACCCCCACCACTTTCTAAATAAAAATTTTTTTAAGTTTTGTTCTTAAGATTTTATTAATTTATTTGTCAGAGAAAGTGAGAGAGAGAGAGAGAGAGCACAAGCAGGGGGAGTGGCAGGCAGAGAGAGGAGCCCAATGTGGGACTCGATCCCAGGACCCTGGGGATCATGGCCCCAGCTAAAGGCAGATGCTCAACCAACTGAGCCACCCAGGCATGCCATAAAAATTTTTTTTCTCAAAGATTTTATTCATTTATTTGATAAAGAGACAGCGAAAGCAGGAACACAAGCAGGGGAGGTGGGAGAGGAAAAGCAGACTTCCAGCCAAGCAGAGAGCCTGATGCTGGGTTCAGTCCCAGAACCCTGGGATCACAACCTGAGCTGAAGGCAGATGCCTAATGACCGAGCCACACAGGCGCCCCTCTAAATAAAATCTTTTTTTTTTTTTTAAGATTTTATTTATTTAACAGACAGAGATCACAAGTAGGCAGAGAGGCAGACAGAGAGAGAGAGGAGGAAGCAGGTTCCCTGCTGAGCAGAGAGCCCCATGTGGGGCTTGATCCCAGGACCCTGGGATCATGACCTGAGCCGAAGGGAGAGGCTTTAACCCACTGAGGCACCCAGACGCCCTAAATAAAATCTTTTTTAAAAAGTTAAAAAAGAAGAAATGGGCAAAAGTTATGAACAGACACCTCACCCAAAGAGATGTACAGATAGCAAATACACATGTAAGAAGAATTCATTAGGGAATTATGTCATTAGGGAATTGCAAACAGAACAACCTACCTGTCAGAATGGTTAAAATCCAGAACACCGACAACACCAAGTGGTAGTGAGGAGGTGGAGCAAAAGGAACTCTCATTCTTTGCTGGTGGAAATGCAAAGTGATACAGCCACTTTGGAAGCCAGTTTGGTGGTCTCCTACAAACCTAGACAATCTTACTCTTCTTTGTATTTAACCAAAGGAATTAAAAATTTGGAAACAACCAAGATGTCTTTCAATAGGTGAATGGGTTAACTGGTACATCCAGACCATGAAGTGTCACTCAGCATTAAGAAGAAATGAGCTACCAAGCCACAGAAAAGCATGGAGGAAACGTAAACGCAGATTACTAAGTCAAAGAAAATAATCTGAAAAGTCTGCGAAATGTGTGATGCCAACTCTAAAACATTTTGGAAAAGGGAAAACTGCAGTAAAAAGATCAGTGTTTGCCAAGGGTGCGGGGAGTGGGGAAAGGGCTGACAAGGTAGAACACAGCATTTTGGAGGCAGAGAAAGGATTCTGTATATTGTAATGTTGGATACAGGTCATTACACATTTGTTAAAAACCTACAGAATATACAACACAGAGTGAACCCTAAAGTAAACTACGGACTTTAATAATAATGTATCAAGTGCCTCCTGGGTGGCTCAGGCAGTTAAGCGTCTGCTTTCAGCTCAGGGACCCTCAGGATTCTGGGATCCAGTCCCCCATAGGGCTCCTTGCTCAGAGGGGAGCCTGCTCCTCCCTCTCTGACAAATAAAATCTTAAAAAAAAAAAAATACTGTGTCCATATGATTTCACCAGTTTTAATAAATGTAGCACACTAGTGCCAAGTGCTTGTAGTGGGGCTGTGTTTGCGCGTGCGCACATGTTTAGGGGTCTATAAGAACTCTATTTTCTTCTCGATTTTCCCGTAAGCTTAAAATTACTCCAAAAAATGTAGTTTATTTAGTTAGAAACAACAACGCAGGCACCGAGGTCGGCGGTGCGCGGTCGCGTACCTGCGCCTGTGCACTCCCCCGAACACCGAAGGGACGTGCGCGGGCCGCAAACACTCGGACTCAAAGCTGAACCAGAGGCAGGTCCGCAGCCCGAGAACGTGGGGGAACCTGTCAACCATTCACGCGAACGTGAAACTGGAAAGACTGTGTTTCGTTGGCTGATACCGGGCAGGTTTCGGGGAAGCTCACGAGGGCACCCTTCGTTGAAGCACGCATCTCTAGCGCCGAAGCCGCTACCGCAGCGGCTCGGGCGAGCAGTGCCCTGAGCCTCCGGGGCCCGGCCCCTCCCCCGCACTCCACCCGCACGTGCGCCGCCGGCCTCTGCAGGCCCTGCGCCGCACACCCCGCCCGCCCTCCCGGGGAGGGGGCGGGAACCTGGGGCCGCGGCCACGCGTGCAGGGACGTGCACCCAGGACGTAGCGGAGTCCCCAGACCCCGCTCTCCCGGGCGTCTGACCCAGGGCCCCAACCCGCTCCCGCGCGACGCTGTGCGCAGCCCGCCGGCCGGAAGCTGGGGGGCGGATCCAGAAGGCGCCCCGCCCCGCCTGACGGGCCAATCAGCACCCGAGGTTCATTAATACTGAAGGCACAGGCCCCGCCTCCGCCCCTCGCGGTACCGCCCGCCCGCGCAGACCCAGAGCGCGGCCGCGGACGAAGATGGCGACCGCCATGTACTTGGAGCACTACCTGGACAGTAAGCACCCTTCGCGGCCCTCGGGCCCGGCGCCCGCGCAAGGCCTCCCCACGCGGGCCTACCCCGCGGGCACCAGGTGCCGCGCGCGGACCCCGAGGGCTCGTTAGGACAGCAGGGGCGGTCCGGCAGCGGCGGGGGCGGCGGGGGCGCGCGCCGGGCGGGGCGGGGCCGCAGGGAGGTGCGCGCGGGGGGCGCGGCGCGGGGTCCTACCGTCACGGCCGCGCCAATTCCAGGTGCGTCACGGGGAGGCGGGGGCCGGTGCGCTCTGGGCGGAGCTTGCGTTCCACGGCCCCGCCCTCCCCGGCTAGGCCCCGCCCTCGTCCCTGGTCTCAGCGGCCGCTCCGCCCTCCCCGCCGTCGGCCCCTCCCGGACAAGTCCCGGCTCACGGCCCCGCTCCGCCCTTCCCAGCCCCCTCCGCTCGCCTGGCCCCACCCCACCCTAGGGCCCCGCCCCTGCCCCGCCCCCACCGCGCAGTCGGGCGCAGGTGGTCGACCTCAGAAGCCTCGGACGCTGGGCTGTGCTTGGCGGGGGCTCCGGGTCTGGGATGTGGGGGGAGGTCTCCGGCCTGGGTTCTGTGCCGGCTCGTGCGGTGACCTGGGAGTTGGAGAAGATAACTGGCATGGGCAGTCCCCTAGGGTGCCCGTCCTTCCGCGTGGCCTTGGTGGGAGGGGACTGGCGGGTGGTTCAGGTGTTGAGCCCAGGGATGGTCACCACGGAAAGCGGTCTGAGAGTTGCTTCCTGCAGGCGTCCTTTTGTCTACATGCAACTCAGCTTGGGGCCTCCTGAGAACTCCTGAGCAGATGGGGAAATGCAGGCCGCAAAGGCCAAGTAGCTTATCAAGGTCATGCATTCGACAGCGGAAAGCCCGCGTTTGAACGCTGCTGATCTGGATCTGGCTCTGGCTGTGGTTGGGCTGGGCGCTCTGGAGCTCTGTGTTGCAGTAGGAATATGCACGGTTATTGGTACCTGCCTCTCCTGCCTGTTGGGAGTGAGCCACTGCCCTGGGGGACACGGTGGGGTTCAGCTCTCCCCAGGGTGGTTGCCAGTCCAAGCCTGAGCCATGGGGGAGTCCTGGTGGGAAAGCACTAAAAAGGGGAGGCCTTTCCCTGCCATTGTCACTACTGTGCTGTCATGTCTGTTGGGGAGCTCTGTGGCTTTCCTTCTCTGTCCCAGTACCTACCCAGTAAGCCCTATGAGGACACTTGGAGGTTTGTGGATTCCGTCATGCATGGGGCACCTGTGTGAAGGCTCAGGATAGAGGTGACTGCTTGATTTTTGAGCACTTGCTGTGTGCTAAGCCTCGGTCCTCATTTTCTTGGAACTTATTTCCAAATGGGGCAAATGGATTTTTAAAATTAAGCAAATTAAGGGGCATGAAGGAGCCCAGCAGGTTGTGAGAGACCCGGGATGGCACTGTCCCGCAGAGCCCAGGATAGAACCAAACAGGGAGGTCCTTGGGGAGGCTGTGGTGAGCCTTGAGGCTGGGGAGGGCCTGTGTGCCATTCTCTGGGTGAGCTGGGCAGCTGTCAGCTGTGCAGACAGGCTGGAAGGCTGGCCTGGAGCAGGAGGATGGCAGCGCAGTGTGGAAGGCAGTGTGGCCTGGGGTCCTCTACCTATGCTGGCCAGCGTGGTCTGTTTAACTTGAAATTAATGAAACTTGAGCAAATGCAAAGTTCAGTCCCTCAGTCATAGTAGCCCCATTTCAGGTGCCCAGCAGCCCCATGGCCAATGCCTTCTGTGTTGTGTAGCTCAAATATCCTGTCTCCTTGCATGAAATACACTACACAGCACTGGCCTGCTCCACCCTGTGCACTGGGTGTTTGAATAAGGCTGGGGTGGGGGGAGATCAAACAGACCCCAGGGATTTGGTCTTACCTGCTGTGGGGGAGTACTGAGAGGGGAGGACTCGCTGGTGGTGTAGGGTGGAAGGGTCACACGGGCCATCTTCCTAGCCTCTGCTTGCAGCTCAAGGGTAAGTCCTCCTCTAACTTTTCCAGCTTCCAACACCCTCTGAAGCCTGTCAGTCTTATCAGAGTTTCATACCCATCCCCCCCAAAAAGATACGTTAATCCTTCTGTTCCCCAAATCCTCACAGAAACAGAAAATGAGGTGAGCTTATTATTTGTAGACTTTAGGTATAAAGTCTAGAAGGCAGGTTTTGTCCTGCTGCTGAGAAGTACACGTCTCTGTGTTTCAGGCATCGAGAACCTTCCATGTGAGCTTCAGAGGAACTTCCAGCTCATGCGAGAGCTGGACCAGAGGACAGAAGGTAGGTCCAGGCTCTTTAGTCCAGCCTGTGGTGGGCCCTACAGCTGGGAGAGGTGATCCTGCTCTCCCAGGGCCCCAGGGCAATGGGGCTGTAGCCCAGCCTTCAGCTTTGGGCCTTGGCTGATGTCTTATGGATGGTGTTGACGCTTTAAAATTCGACTTAGTGTTTTGGGTTCTGACACATCTTCCTGTGGCATCTTCACAGCTGTCATGGATTCCTCATTACCTTTCCTTTCTTTTAAAAGGTTTTCTAGTTTCAAACTGTGTACACATAGTTAAAAAAATTTTTTTTTAAGATTTTATTTATTTGAAAGAGAGAGAGAGAGCAAGAGAGGGGAGAAGGTCAGAGGGAGAAGTAGACTCCCTGTGGAGCCCGGAGCACAATGTGGGACTCGATCCCGAGACTCTGGGATCACGACTTGAAGGCAGTTGCTTAACCAACTGAGCCACCCAGGCGCTCCTCAAATTATGTACACATGGTTTAAACAGATAGCACTTTGCAGTCTTCTGGTATTTAGCTCCCTGTTTCTAAACATCCTGGTTTTGCTGCTGTTTCTTACTTTATATCCCTTTTGCTTTGGTCTTTATTCTGTTACTGTGGAATATGAAGGTTAGATCCCCCCACCCCCACCGTTTCCTGGCGCCATGGTGTGGACTCTGAGTCTGCTATAGACCAGGGATGGTGTTTCCTTCAGGACCCCGTGGCAGTGGCTTGCACCTGGGCCACATTTCGTGCTCTGCTTATGTGACCTTTTTCTGAATAACTGTTTTTCTTAGCGCTCAGAATTGCTTTGTTTTCTATATTCCATATGCATTCCCCGTGTTCACTGTGTCTGCCACACGAGGTGTTCTGCCCGTCCCGAGTTTGCCCTCCTCACCAGACCTTTCTGCTGGAGCCTCCCATCCTGTGGCTTTTGTCTGGGCCAATGGCTGGGGCACTGTCTCTGCTCATCTTTGGGGCAGGACCCTGATTCCTGTGTTGTAAACATCCTTTCTTGACAACTTGCATTACTGGAGTCTTTCCTGCATTAGCTCCCTGAAACACGGTACATGGGAAGGTAGATTTCTTAGAACGCTCTATGTCTGAAAACGTGCTTACATCACGGTTGATGAACACTTTGGCTGGGTATAGAATTCCAGCTTGAAAATCATTTTACCTCAGCATGTGGAAGGTGTTGTTGCGTTGTCTCCCAGCTTCCCTGTTGCCCTGAGAGATCTGCTCCTGTTCGCATTCCTCACCCTTGATACATGTGCTCTTCTTTCCTTTCCTATTTAGCAGCTCTTGGGCTGCTGTCTTTGAACCTGAGGTTTCATGTTTTATGGCCATGTGCTTGGGCATGGGTGATTTTTCATTCATTGTGCCTGCCACATGTTTTGTAAGATCAGAATAGCTGTGGTTTTTCACTGAGCTACAATCACCTGACAGTAGATACAGAGAATTCTGTTATTGTGAAATACAGCATTTGTGTTCAGGAATAAGCATAAGTGTTTGTCCATTGCTTAACAAGCAGCACCTTGCAGACCTCTCCCGGGATGGAGCAATGGGGCCTCTGGTACCTGGGGCCCTGTGTAACCCTAGTGTGCTGTCCCTCCGCCAAGGGGCTCCCACCCTCAGTTTCCTCTGCAGCACATTTTCTTACCTTCCTAAACCAAAGAGTTCTCGGTTGTATGTGTCCGTCCTTAATATGGATGGTGTCTCCTTGCGTGTCATCCTTCATGTCTTGCTTTTGTGGCTCACTGCTGCCTTCTGTGGGAAGAATCCTCGTGGCTGTGTGCCGTTGGTTTGCTGTGTGAATGGACCACAGCATCTTAGTCTGTTTTACTGTGGATTGCACGTTGAGCTTGTTTCCTGTTGTCTGCACTGATGAATGTTTTCCTGTATGTGTCCTAAATCTCTGGGGGGGTGTGTATTGAAGAGTAGAACACCAGGTTTTAGCCAAGGTGAGCCCATGATTTGCTATTCCAACAGGGGCTGTTGGGAATCCGAGAGGTCAGAATGCGTCCTTTCTGGGAGGGCGGTTGCACATCGTCCCGTCCTGGGTGTGCTGCCCGGGCTGTGGCGTCCACATGTCCCCTAGTGTTGGGCTGTCTGCTGAAGGCGTGCCTGCCGTGCTCCCACTAGCGTTCAGCCAGCCCCTGCTTTGCTGCAACTTGGCTTTTTTTTTTTTTTTTTTAAGATTTTATTATTTGACAAAGAGGGAGAGAGATAGTGCACACAAGCAGGGGGAGTGGCAGAGGGAGAGGGAGAACAGGCTTCCTGATGTGGGACTCGATCCCAGGACTCTGAGATTGTGATCTGAGCTGAAGACAGACGCTCCACCCACTGAGCCACCCGGCACCCTGCAGCTCGGCCTTGTTCAGCTTTACTTGCTAGTTAGAATCTCTTGTAAAGACTAGCTTTTCCCCCATTTCTGTGTCAGATAAGAAAGCCGAGATTGACATCCTGGCCGCAGAGTACATATCCACGGTGAAGACCCTTTCTCCAGACCAGCGTGTGGAGCACCTGCAGAAGATCCAGAGTGCCTACAGCAAGTGCAAGGAGTACAGTGACGATAAGGTGCAGCTGGCCATGCAGACCTACGAGATGGTGAGAAGGGCAGGGCAGGAGTCAGGTGGGGGGTTCGGGCTCTGCCCTGTCACTCAGGAATGGGCCTGGGGCTCAGAGGCCCTGTGTGCCAGGTGGGCTCAGGCTTTGATGGGGAGATGCTTCTTGAGGAAGCAAGTACTGGAGTGTCCTTTGCAGGGACTGTCATCCTGCAGTTTGGTTTCCGTGCCCTCTGTGTTTGTGTTTGGACGCTTTAGTGACTCTTTAAGTTTTTGTGTGTTTTTAATGCTTCTTTTTGTCAGTTCTAGGTCAAATACTAGAATTTGTCGTGTCCAGTTTTCTCTCAAGTAGCTTTGTGTGGGGCTCCCATGGGACACAAGCAGTTGTCCTGTGATGCACATCAAGTTGTGTAGTGAAGGAAGGCCTGCATGCTGTCCCCTGACTCCATTCCCTATCCCCTGAGAAAAAACGGGAATTTTTAAAAAAACCTGAATTAAGTTGTAGCTGAGAAGGAATACTCAAAAAGGAGAACATAATGCTTATATTTGGGTTTTTGATGCCCCAAAGTGCTGCATCTTTTTTTTTTTTTTTTAAGATTAATTTATTTACTTGAGAGAGGGCACGCGTGCACGGATAAGGGGATGAGGGTGGTGGGGAAAGGCAGAGGCAGAAGGAGGACCTACAGCAGATTCCTTCCTGAGCCTGACAGCACGGGGCTTGATCCTAAGACCCTGAGATGATGACCTGAGGCGAAATCAAGGATTGGATGCTTAACCAACTGAACCCCCAGGCGCCCCTGCGAAGCCCTGGATCTCTACAATAAGCAGCCTGCTTTTTAAGAGTTAGGTTTCAGCAGTTGTCAGACACATTCAGGTTTTCTCTGAGTCATAATAGGGTTTGAGATTGGAGCTTGTTTCCTGACAAGGATTGGTAGACAGTGACGCTTGGTGTGGCTTAATGGGTTCATTGCTGTGAGCCCACTGAGTGAAGGGACGCCTTGTGTTGCATCCTCGTGAAGTCCTGGCAGTCTCCCTGGAGGCGGCCTTTGTTGGGCGGTGTGGTCACTGTCATATTCCCGTGCTTCAACCATTGCCTTTTCTTTCTTCTTTCTTCTATCTTGTCCTAAATACAGTGTTAGAGGCCTTTTCTGTGAGAACCTGTATGTTCTTTAGATTTTTGAACTCAGGTTAAGTTAGGGTTCAGTATTATATGTCCTCATCCCCATTCCATTGCATTTCCCAGCTCCTTTTCTCATTATTGTCTCCCTTCATGGTTTTCCTGAGTAGGATTTCTTCTGTGGAGCTGTCAAAACGTGGGGACAAAGAGTCTTCATAAACTGAGATAGTGGACCTTGTTTTAGGAGCTTTCTTTGTTGAAAACCCAAGTAAAGGGCAAGAAAGTACTTCCTGGTTGGTTTCCAGTGTATTTGGGATTCCTGAGGTGTTCTGCTTTCATTTTTAAGTAAGACTTGTGAGCATCCTTCTCGGTAGGTGGATAAACACATCCGAAGGCTTGATGCAGACCTGGCACGCTTCGAAGCGGATCTGAAGGACAAGATGGAGGGCAGTGACTTTGAAGGCTCCGGAGGACGAGGGTTAAAAAGCAAGTCTGTTAAGTTTTTTTTTATTTTGTTACTGTTATCTATGGAGTTTTGAAGCGTTTTGGTGATAAACATGTCAGGAACATTATGGGAAGTATATTTGAGTAACTCCTGTGTCCTGCTTTCGTGAATTTCTTGAGGGTAATTGGGGTTTATTGTCTTTCAGAAGGTCGGGGTCAGAAAGAAAAAAGAGGCTCCCGGGGTCGTGGCAGGAGGACCTCAGAGGAAGATACTCCAAAGAAAAAGAAGCATAAAGGAGGGTGAGAGGCTCTTTTCTTGTCTCTTTCTCTCCAAAGATTACTTAGCATTAGTATTTCCTTAGCATCTAGAAACACCAATGGCAGCTAACAGCGAGGACGTGCTTCCTGCATGCCCGCGGTGGGTGTAGTTCTGCATGCTTTCCACGGGCTGGCTCCGGCTCCGGCTTCGGCTCCGGCTCTGGCTCCGGCTCCAGCTGTGCTCGGCAGCCCAACGGGGTTCCCAGGGAGCACGACCAGCCCTAGGGTTCTCAGCTCCTGCGCGGGGGAGCTGGGTTTGCACCGGGCGGTCCGACTCCACAACCCACGCTCTTAGCCACTGTGTGTCCTGCCTCTCGAGAGACACTATATTTATTGACAGTTCAGGCTAAGCCACGCTTTAACAGCTAAATATATAGCTGTCCATTGTTTTATGTATAAATATATATTTTGGATATATTTGTTATTAAGTTGCATGACTGCATTTATTAAATATATGTATTATTTACCTTGAACTTCAGAATATTTCATTTAAAGCTTTCTCCTACCTGCTCCCCGCCAACCCCCAAGCTACTGTGTTGCTTCACAGAAGTGATTTTTAGAGTACAGAGAAAACAGTAAAGCATCTGGTGACTTCCGTGGAGGTGGTTTTCACAGTTGGGGGAGACCTCAGAGAGTTTCTTGACCAAAAAAAGGGAGAAGTTTTGGTTCTTAAACCTGGTGTTTAAAGTTTTAAGAAAAACTCCAAATACCATCTTACAGTATACAAACGCAGAACAAACGTAGTTTAATGAACTCCTCCGAGGCACATCCTTGTCTGTCACTGACTACTGCCAGAATCACTTTTATGTACCCTGTTGAAATCATAACCTCCTTCCTCTGCCCCAAGTGAACATGACCCAGACTTATGCCATTTTTATGCCCATTCTTTGTAGTTTTGTTCCCAACATGTACATTCCTGGACACTATAGTTTAATCATGCTCTTTTTTTTTAACCTTTTAGTTAATTTCATTAAGGAATAATTTATATACAATAAAATGTTCTTATTTTAAGTTTACAGTTTAGTGCTGTATTCAGTTTTTTTAAAGTTAATGGAACTATTGAGCCTTTCCATTTCTTCTTGAGTCAGTTTTGGTAATCTCTATCTTTCAAGGAATTGGTTGTTTCACGAGTCATCAGATTTATTCACATCAGATTATTAATAATGTCACACAATCGTCTTTCTGTTGTAGGATCTGTAGTGATGATTCCTCTTTCAGACCTGATGTTGATAATTTATGTCTTCTCTCATTTTGTCTTGATCTTCACAGAGAATTAGATTTTGGCTTCATAGGTTTTATGTTTTCTCTATTGTTTGTTTTCTATTTCATTGATTTCTGCTCATATATTTTTTTGGGGGGTGGGGGCAGAGGGAGAGAGAGAGAATCTTGGGCTCCATGCCCAGCACAGAGCCTGATGCAGAGCTCAGCCTTATGACCCTGAGATCATGACCTGAGCCCAAATCAGGAGTCAGATACTTAACCTGCTGAGCCACCCATGTGCCCCTATTTCTGCTCACATTTTTATTTTTTCTTCCCACTACTTGGATTTACTTGGCTTTTTTTTTTTCCAGCTTTTTAAGGTGGAAGTTGCTTAGATCAGTGATTTTCGTACTTTCCGTCTTTTCTAATATAAGTATTTAAAGCTATAAATTTTCTTCTAGTTACTATTTTAGTATATCCCACAAATTTGGATATGCTGTATTTTTATTTTTATTCCATTCAAAATATTTTAAAATTTCTTTTGTGATTTTTCTTTGACTCATAACTTATGTAGAAGTATGTTCTCAGCTTCCCAATAATTTGGGATTTTCCAGGTAGCTTTCTGATCTCATTTTTTAAATTAATTCTGCTATGATCAGAGAATATCATAAATAGAAATAATCTGAAATTGATTAAGAGTTGTGTTATGGTTTATGGTCCAGTCTTCCTGTATATTCCTTATACCCTAGAAAAGAATGTCATGTTTTACTGTTTTGGGTGGAGAGTAGCTGTCAATCAGAAAGCTTGGTAGTGTTGTTGGTCTTCTGTTTCCTTACTGATACTGGTTTATTCGATTGATAAATTGCTAAGGGAAGAATGTTGAAGTCTCCCAACTCTAATTATGGACTTGTCTGTTTCTCCTGTCAGTTTTGCTTCACATTTTAAAGCTATGTTACTTGTTGTTACCTTCGCATTTAGGTTTTTCTAAAAATAGCTGACTACTTCATTGTTACGAAATGTCTTCCTTTTTTATTTGTTGTAATATTCTTTGTTTTGAAGTCTACTTGGTCTGATATTATGATGATCACTCCAGTTGTCTTACGATGAGTTTTGGCATGGTGGAGCTTTTTCCTTTTTCTTTTTTTTTTTTTTTTAAAGATTTTATTTATTTGTCAGAGAGAGAGAGTGCGTGCACGCACAAGCAGGCAGAGGCAGAGAGAGCAGCAGGCTCGCTGCTGAGCCAGGAGCCCGATGCGGGACTCGATCCCATAACCCTGGGATCATGACCTGAGCCGAAGAAAGCGGCTTAACTGAGTGAGCCACCCAGGTATCCCTTTACTTTCAACATATTTTTGTTTTTGTATTTAGAGTGGGTTTCTTGAAGTCAGCAAAGTTGGGTCTTGCTTTTTTTTATCTAGTCTGAGAATTGCTGCCTCTTTTTTACTGCAATATTTACAGTCTCAGATTTAATACAATTCCTGATACGACTGGATTTAAATTTACTCTCTTGCAGTTAGTTGTCTCTGCCTTTTCTTATTTTAGTGTCATTTAGATTAATTAGGTGTTTTTTTTTTTAAAGATTTTATTTACTTATTTGACAGACAGAGATCACAAGTAGGCTGAGAGGCAGGCAGAGAGAGAGGAGGAAGCAGGCTCCCCACTGAGCAGAGAGCCTGATCCCAGGACCTTGGAATCATGACCTGAGCCAAAGGCAGAGAGGCTTTAACCCACTGAGCCACCCAGGTGCCCCTAATCAAATATTTTTTAGTGTTTTTTCCCCCATGGACTGTTCTAGTATGTACACCCTGTTCATGAAGTGAACTTCCAATGATATTATGCTATTTCATGTTTAGTGTAAGGTCCAACCTAAGTATTTTTACCTCCTGTCCTTTGTGCTTTTGTCAAAAGTTTTACTTCTACGCATGATATAAGCCTCAAAACATGTTCTTATTTTAGGTCTAAACCATTAATTATATTAAACAGATTTTCAAACGTTTATTGTCACTCCACGCACATACCATTTCCACTGCTTTTGTTTCATTATGTAGATGCAGATTTTCCTCTGGTGTCATCTCTCTCCTGCCTAAAGAACTTACTTTAACATTGTTTTATAGTGCAGGGCTGTTGGTGATGATGAATGTCCTCAAATATTTTCTCTGAAAATGTCTATTTTATCTCCTTTTTTGAAGGATGTTATTGATGGATATAGAATTTTAGATTGACTTTTTTCTTCTAGCACTTAAGATGTCCCATTGTCTTTCTTCTTGAATTGATTCTGATGAGAAATTAATGATAATTTTTATATTTGATTTTTTATATGTAAGTGGCTTTATTTTTGCTGCTTCTAAGATTTCCAATCAGTAATTTTATTTTTAATAACTTAATTATGATTTGTTCTGGCGTGGGTTTTTTTTAATGTGTCTTCTGCTTGGAGTTCATTGAGTTTTTTGGAACTGCTGGTTTATATTTTGTATCAAATTTGGAAATTTTTAGTTTTTTCTGCTCTCTTTTTGTCTTTTTATTGGACTCACATTACATGTACATTAGCTTGATATTTTCTCACAGTTCACTGAGGCTCTGCTTATTTTTTTGGCCAGTGTTTTTCTTTCTTTGTGTCTGGTTAGTTTGTGTTTGGATAGTTTCTATTACTTTATCTTCAAGTCTTCTTAGATGGATATAATCTTATATCCATCTAATTTAATCTTAGTTTCCATTAGTGAATCTTCCACTTAAGAGATTCTCTTGTAAAGAAGTTCTATTTATTTCTATTTCATACTTTCTGTTTTTATTACATTTATATTTTTCTTTATGTTTTTGAACACAAGTATTTATAATAGCTTTTTGAAAGATTTTTTTCTGAATCTATTTGTTACTTCCAAATATATTTTCTTCTTTTTAAAGACCAGTTTTTTAAGGTATGATTGACATACGGAAAGCTTTACATATTTAACTTATACAATTTGAATAGTTTCGGTAGGTCTGTTTATTGACTGGTTTTTCTCGTGGTTGAAGCATTTTTCTGCTTCTTCACATGTCTAGTGAATTTTCATGGGATGTTAGTGTGAATATTACGTTGTTGAGTGTCTGCATTTTGTTGTCTTTGGTTCGTGGGTATTGAATTTTTTTTATTTTCTAATTTTTGTTCAATGGTTTAATCACCTGTGGATCAACTTGATCCTTCATGGCTCGTTTTTTTTTGTTTGTTTGTTTTTGTTTTTTAAAGATTTTTTTTATCTATTTGAGAGAGAGAGAGCGGGCACGCAAGCCGGGGTGAAGAGCAGAGGGAGAGGGAAAAGTAGGCTCCCTGCTGAGCAGGGGGCCTGAAGTGGGGCTTGATCCTGCAACGCTGGGATCATGACCTGAGCTGAAGGCAGATGATTCACCAATCGAGCCACCCAGGTGCCCTCGCAGGCTCATTTTTAACCTTTGTAAAAGAACCCTATTTCCTTAAAGGGCCAGATAGTAAATATTTTAGGCTTGCAGGGCATATTGTCTTTGTTGTGACCACTCACTTCTGTTTTATATCAAAACCATCCACAAAAAGTATATAGCTGGGTGATGTGGCTGTGTTTCCATCAGACCTTATTTACAGAGATAGCCAGCCAGCTGCAGGCAGCCCTTTGCCAACCTCCAGGTGAAGGTAGCCTGGTTGCTGGGGTTGCTGATGTCATCCTGCTGAGGTGTGGCCCTTCTGGGTTGTCTTCTGAACGCCTGTTGACTGTAGTGTGGCCTCTCCCGGCAGGCTGGCTGGAGCTGTAGCACCACCAAGCCTCTGTTGCTCAGCTCACAGCGCGCCTGTGTTCTCTGCCTGGGCTCATGGATTCTCACCTTGGGCACAGCTTAGTTTTTTGTGAAAAACTCAAAAGAGATCCCTTTGCAGATTTCTAGAGCACATTCTCTTTACCCTTGTCCTTTACAGCAGCTCACCAGCAGATTCCAGCAGCCTTAACATCCTGGAAATTTGGGGTCTTCCTCCGTTTGACACACTGTGCTGTATTTGGTTCTGTTGGCGGGCTGGGCGTGGGAAGTGCTGCCGGCAGGGCTCACCTTGTTTGTTTACCTTCGCTTGGGGTTGCAGTCCTCAGCTGCCTTTTGTCAGTGTCTGGAAACAGCTGTGTGACATGCTCTGTCTTGTTTTCTAGCTGTTCACAGTAGGATGCAAGTTCAGTGCCTGTTGCTAGGTCCCGGTCGGAAGTGGAAGCTTTGTTCTTTTCTTGTGTTGTTAAGCCCTGTTAGTCTCTTTCGTTTGGGCGTTTGTCTCCTTCCCTTTCTTTCTTCATAATTTTCCTTTCAAAGAACCTGGACTGTTTGACTCCTGGCATTTCCCAGGGTTTTGATGTTGCTGACAAGACACGAAACCCCAAGAGCATATCTTCACTAAACATTAAGACAATGTTTCTCCTCATTTGCTCGGGGGATTTGTTTGGATTTTGACTGGGGTCACCTGGTTCCTTGAGCTGGCGCTCTGTGGGTCTGGCGGAGTTGAGCCTCTCCTGAGCCTTTCCTGGGGTTGCAGCCACATTTTCCTGCTCTTTTACTCATCCCATGGTTCTTCGTATCTGTCTGACTTCAGGGTACGAGGAGTATGTGGGGTGAGATTTCTCCCCAGAAGTTTCTTTTGCTTTTGGTGTAGGCAAACTGAGCTGGGTGGGGGCTAGGGGCCCTTTGCCTGGGCCTAGTCCCCTCTGATGTCGAAGCCTCATGAGGGGAGGCCCTCCCCCATTCTTGATGGGAACCCATGGTTTATTTCTCCTTCTTGAAAGGCTCCCTGTGTGGCTGGGCAGCGCTCTGGCAACGCATAGCTTTCCTATCCTGTGTCCTGCCTGCCGTGTTGCTGTGGTTGGCAGAGGTCAGGAGGAGGCAGGCCCCTTCCCCAAGAGCACCACACGGATCTTTGCTCAGCCTTCCTGCCACTCTGCAGCAGCTGCAGGGCCCCCAGGTTCAGTAAACAGGCTATGGGGTTCCTCCTGCCCTGAGTGTAAGGGTCGCAAGTGTCTGCGACCATTCTGGCTTCGTGCATCCCCCGGAGCACAGCCAGCCCTTGGCTGAGCCCAGGAGTGGGGCAGCCTGCCAGCTCGGCCACTGCCCCTCCCTTGGCCTGGGTGCTTCTGGCCCATGTCACTCCACAGCTTTGCCAGTGTCTTTAAAACATGGTCTTAGCAGCTTTCTGGGCCTGTTTTCTTGACTTGTAGCTGCAGGGTTCTGAGTCTTCCTGCTCCTTGCTGATCAGAACCCAAAGCACAGTGGCCTCTTATGGAGACAGCAGGTGCCGTCATTGGCCTCCTTCTCACCAGGGGTCCCCTTGTGGGGAACAAGGCCCCAGCCTCCCTGGCGGGGCGTGCACCTGACTGAGCTCAGACCTCATGGTGACCCATGTCATGTGTCTTGCCGCTGCCTATGTGGACACACTTGAGATGAACGAGCATGCAGCTTCTCCCTGGACAGAGCTGTGACAGTGCACATTGCTGACCACTGTCTGATGGCGCTGAGGAGGTGGACTGTGCGGCTGCTGCTGCCCCAGCTTTTCTTCTGGGCTGGCTGCAGCTGAGAAGGGGAACTTCGGGGGGGAGGTATGCAGAGCTCCTTGGCAGGCAGGTTGGGCTGGACTTGGCCCTTCTGCGTGAAGTCCTTCTCCACGGCCCCCCAGGGTAGCTGTGCTGCTCCTGTCCTACTGTATGGATGTCGGGACAGCCCAGAGGAGCTCACTGGGGTGACAGGTGTGTGAGGGCTGCATGAGCAGCTCTGGGCCTGCTCGAAGTCTTGCTCTGATATTGCTCCTCACAGCGGAGGTGTCAGACATTGGAGGGGGCGTCCCTGGGCTGCCTGGGGAGGGTTAACCACCGTGTCTAGGGAGTGAGCTCAGAGGACACCGCTCGTGCCCAGCACGGCTGACATGGGATCTGTAGCCTATCTGGTGGGCTTGGCCTCCCTGGGACCTCCTGGCGTTCCCTTCCACCCTCCCGCCCCAGAACCCCCTCAGCTGAGACTGGAGGGAGGCGGCCCTTGAACCTGGGGAATGGGGGATCAGGGCTGGTGTCAGCTCTCCGTGTGGTAGTTGAGTCAGGCTTTGCCAGCAGAGCACACAGAGCCGCCGAAGCGCAGTTGGCACATGGAAGGTGTGTGCCCTGAGTGCGCCTGTGGGGGACCCCACACGGGTTGGCACTGAGCATCCAGGTGAGTGCCCGGGGGTGGAAGCCCACTGATGGGAGGGACACATCCAGCGGTGGGTGAGGTTGTCAGGCCAAGCCGAGAAATCTGCTTGGCAGAACAGCTGGAGACCATGTTGCTGCCTGGAGGGTGGCTGAATGCCTGGGGTGTGTGGAGAGCTTGTAAGCATGTGTGAGAGTGTGTGGAGAGCATGTGAGCATGTGCGGAAAGTGTACGCATGTGTGTGGAGAGTATGTGTGTGTGTGGGGAGTGTGTACGCACATGTGAGCGTGTGGGGAGTGCGTGTGAGTGCATTTGGAGCAGGGTACCTTTCGTGATGCATCCAGATTTCAGATAAAAAGAGAAAGCCCTGTCTGTTCCCAGAGACAGCAGCTCAGCTGTGGAGGGCAGAGGCTGCGACAGGCTCTTGAGCCTTAAGGGACATCACTTGCTCCACCCGAGGGGTGGTGCTCTCTGTGGGGGACAGCCACTGGGACAGAAGATGGCGCTCTTGGGGGTGGTCCTGGAACAGGATGGTGCTTTTGTGGGGGTACTAGGACAGAGGACGGTGGTCTTGGGGGCTGCGCTGGGGTGGAGGATGGCAGTCTCTGGGGGAGAGTGCTGGGATGGAGGAGGGCAGTCTTGGTGGGGGGTGCTGGGACAGAGGATGGTGGTCTCGGGTGGGGGTTGCTGGGACAGAGGACAGTGCTCTTGCGGGGAGGTACTAGGACAGAGGATGGCAGTCGGCGGGGGGGGGGTGACGCCGGGACAGAGGATGGCAGTCGGGGGGTTGCTGGGACAGAGGATGGTGGTCTCGGGGGCTGGGGGAGGCACTGGGACGGAGGATGGCGGTCTCTGGAGGGGGTACTGTGATGGAGGATGGTGGTCTCAGGGTGGGGGGCGCTGGGATGGAGGACAGTGGTCTTGGGGTGGCGCTGGGATGGAGGATGGTGGTCTCTGGGGGTAGAGGGGCACTGGGACGGAGGACAGCAGTGTGGCATGGAGGCACAGGGCTAAGCCTGGGATCTGACTGTAGAGGCACAGTGTTTACTGACAGAGAGTTTGGGAGAACAGGGTGGCAGTAGCTTCTGGGACATATCATCGGTGTGCTTCCATGTGACCTGCTGCGGTTTCTCAGCTCCCTCTCAAGCTCCTGGTGTGAACTGGCTGTGTCCCCGCAGCAGTTGTGTGTTCTTGATTCTGGAGGGGGAGGGAGGGTGGTCTTTCTTTGCCAGTCAGAGCAGAGTGTCTACATTGTCCGGTAGTGGCGGGGTTCTTTGAAGCTGCCAAATCACACAAAGAGTGAGCACCCCAGCCCTTCATGCTCTCTCGCAGGTGAATGCTCCCTCCAGCTCTCCCCACTGCTCAGCTGCAGGGCTATGGGCAGCCCACAGGGAGGGAGGCTTGGGTAGGCTGGATTCTGGCTGGGCCACTGGTTCAGGACACCAGGGGGCAGTGGAAGTGGGGAGCAATAGGCCTGCTTCATGGGGGTGGGTGGGTGGCGGCGCCATGTGGTCAGAAATGGCCCACTGGCAGGTGGGTAGCTGGGGGTGGGAGGGGATTTCCAAGACTGACAGCTCCAGGAATGGGGAGGGCATCTGGAGGTTTCTGCGTTTTGGGGTGAAGGTGCCGTGGGCATGTGTGGGGTGGAGATGTGGTCCTGGGTGTGTGAGTGAAGGCGGCAGGGTCAGTCTTGGTTGAGGTCCAGGGTTCTCCAGTGTCATCAACTGGGCGGCTGGTGAGTTGGGGGTGTGTGCCTCCACCGAGGGAGAGGATCCCCAAGAGGCTGGGGAGGGTGGATCTGGGGCAGGGGGTAAGGGAGCCCAGGAAATAGGTCCTGTCCAGATGGAGGGACAAGACAGAGATGGATTCGTGCCCCCAGAGTGGGGTCAAACCCCAGTGCTGGGTGGTGAGTGCCTCCCCTCACATCCTCTGGGGTGCCTTTGTGCTCCTCTTGTGCCAGGGGCATGCTCCATCCCTGCCCGCCTGTGCTCACGGCCGGGGTTTCCCTGCAGGTCTGAGTTCACCGACACCATCCTGTCTGTGCACCCCTCTGATGTGCTGGACATGCCTGTGGACCCAAATGAGCCCACGTACTGCCTGTGTCACCAGGTGTCCTATGGGGAGATGATAGGCTGCGACAACCCAGACGTGAGTGTGGGCGCTGGCATGGGCTGCGGGTGGGGCCGGCATCCCTGGTAGTGGGGTGGGGGTTGCGGGTTGGGCATGGGCTGCGGCCTGGGCCGTGTACCCTGGTGTCCGGCCCATGGAGCACAGGAGTCCTGACTGTGGCCTGCCCTCTACCTTGCAGTGTCCTATTGAGTGGTTTCACTTCGCCTGTGTGGATCTGACCACGAAACCCAAAGGAAAATGGTCAGTATGGGGCGCTGCTCGGTCCTTCCCTGTCTGTGGGGCATCCTACGTGCCGCTTCCCTCTGAACTGGGCCCCCCAATGCAGCGCTTCTGGTTTTCGGGGCTGAGCTGCTGGGGGGACAGCTGCTGCCCTCCTCACCTGGGGCCAGGTCTCTAATGACATTTGTGAGATTCTTGGAGAGAACAGTTGTTTTGATTCTTTTTTTTTTTTTTAAGATTTTATTTATTTGACAGAGAGAGAGACCACAAGTAGGCAGAGAGGCAGGCAGAGAGAGAGAGAGAGAGAGGAAGGGAAGCAAGCTCCCCGCTGAGCAGAGAGCCTGATGTGGGGCTCGATCCCAGGACCCTGAGATCATGACCTGAGCTGAAAGCAGAGGCTTAAGCCACTGAGCCACCCAGGTGCCCCTGTTTTGCCTCTATTTATTGAGGTAGAGATACTCTGAAATACAGGTGTGAAATGGAGAGCTCTTGTCCCTGGAGAAGTTTTGGGAAAAGGCAAAGAGCACAAACAGTAAGATGGATGCAAACTTGGGCACAGGCTGGGCACCTGCTGAGGGGCCTTTGTTGCATTGGGAAGGTGCTTGGAGAGTGTGAGCCCTTTCTGTTCCTGATCCTTGGGTTCAATGGCAGCAGCAGCTTTTGTGTTGTTCTGAGATTTCTGAGGTTTCAATAAAAACCGGGTTTTATTTATCTGTGCTTAGAAGGGACGTATATTCTAAAATGAAATCCTGGAAATCTTGTTCTCCAGAGGAGAGGAGAAAGCCCCAAAGGACAGACTGTGTCATCCCAGGTTTCAGTGGGTGCCAGCAGACCCGGCACCGGGTCACCTCAGGGAGACTGAGCAGCCATGGGACTCGCCCCTGACAGAGCCCTGCTGCCTGGGCGGGCACCTGAGTGGGAGGTGTGGGGCTGCTGGCCCACCTGTGTGGCAGGTGTGGCTCGTGGTGGGGCATGAGACAGGGAGATTTGGTTTGAGTTGTTTGTGGAAATCTTGGGTGGAAGAGTCCGCAGGTGATGGAAAATCATTTTGCTTCTGGGAGGACTGTGCAGATGGGGATCCCCCACCATATGCTAGAAGCAGGGTAGGACGAGCAGTGTTGGGAAGGCCGGGTGGGCCCCGCCACTGCTGTGTAACTCTTTGTTTCTCTGGGGTCCTTCCAGAAACACAGTGTTCAGGCAGCTTCCCTTTTAAGTAAGCCTGCAGCTCTGACAGGTGTTCATGCCGCACAAGTGTTACATAGGCCTGTTTGCTGCGGGGGGGCTTGGCTTCCTCTGGGGCTGCAGCAGTGGTGTGCTAGGCGGTCACTTCCAGGCACGGACCCAACCCTTGCAAACAGGCCTGGGGCTGGGCTGGGCCCATTAGCCGCCTCCTGAGTCAGGAGCCAGGAGGGCCGAGGTGAGAGCAGTGTCCTGCTTGCCCAGGATCACCAGGGAGCCCTGGCTAGTCATGCAGGTCCTAGGGCCCATCAGCACGCCCGGCTGAGTGTGCTATGCACTGTGCTCCACTGTGCTTGGTCCCCAGTGTGACTGTGGGTGTGGCCTCCAGTGTGATCAGTGGCGACCACAGGAGTGCCCAGGGATGACCAGTTAACTTGACTTTGAGGAGCATTCGTGGGCAGAAACAGTATTCCTCACTGACTTGTATCTGTCGACTCCAGAACATGCTGGCCAGGGTGACTCACTGGGGTTCCCCTTGCCGGGGGTTTCCCGATGCAACAGCTGTGTGCTCTGAGCACTGTCCCCTGGTACTGTCTTGGCCGCCCCGGGGGGCAGGCTGGGGCCTCAGCACCCACAGGGTTGATCCCTGTGTCTTTCTTCTCAGGTTCTGTCCACGGTGCGTTCAGGAAAGGAGGAAGAAGAAGTAAGGTGGATGCCTGGACCAGAAGAGCAAGTTAATATATTCCTTCTTCACGTTGCAATATTTTTTCTTCATTTTAAAACTACCTTGTTTCCAATGATATTTAAGAACTCAGTGGCCAGTTGTAATTCTGGAGACTTCCTAAAACAAACAAGAATCCTCCCGAGCCCTGTTTGCGCGAGGAGTGGTCTTACGGGGACTCGTCATGATGACTTTGTTCTGGAGACGTGGTACCGGCTCTGTGCCGGGGAGCTGAGCCTTCCATGGGCGCCGTAGTGGGGACCGTCTAGCCCATGCGCTGCCGTCCCTCTGCAGCTGAGGCGCAAGCCCGCGTGCTCCGTCCTGCTTTCCTGGGGCTGCCCCAGCACGTCGGGCAGCGCATCTGTCCCCTGCGAGGCCTTGCCGGAGTCGTCTGCCGTGTTTGGGCTCTGTGCCAGGGCCCATGGCCTGCCTGGGCCAGGTCGGCTCTCCCTAGGGGCGGAGCGCTCTGTTTCACTGTGCACTGCCGTTTCCGTCTGAGCTCCCCGTTCCCTCTGTGAGGGTTTCATCTTCTGGAGTAGACGGCTCTCCGTCAGCACGCAGCGGTCGTTCCCGTGACTGGCCCACGGGAGCCGTGTGACAGACAGTGGGTGCGCCGTTTCTCTGGGAATTCCTGACGTTTTTACTGTGAAGATGAAATTATCATAACAGCATGGAGATCGTGGGTCCGTGTGTCTGTGAAGTGAGTCCAGTCCAGTGAGACCTGATTTTAAACCTGTCCTGTTGCACATGGGTCGGTCAGCAGCTCCTGTCCAAGGGGATGACGATCATGTGATACGATTTGTGAATTTCTTGTGCCACACAGTCCTGGAATGAACCTGGCAAACTAGAGTGTGTCTTCTGTTTAATCTGCATTCACCAAACCAGTCCTGAACCATGTTTTTGGGAATAGTTGGGGGAAATTACATATGCTTGGCGTGTTGCGATCCATTTGTGATGGTGCGTAGTGTGACTTCTGGGAACATGCATGGACTCGGAGACCCTCCGGCACACGTCTAAAGGAGTCCGAGGAGTCCCGAAGAAAGGGAACCTGTTTCTGTCCTCGAGGCAGGAAAAGAAATCCAGGAGGCGGGGTCAAGATGTGACATTCCTAACTGTCGAAGAATCTTGCCTTCTTTATCAGGAGGCCTTCTGAAATGGTGCACCTGCTTCCTGCAGTGACTGTGTCTACCATATGTTCCCGCCTTTTCTCTAATATTTCATCAAGGGCAGGAGATGACGTGGAGAGAAACTTGGGGACTGTGTCCTGCATGGCCACTCCTCACCAAGGCCGTTTCCAGTCGGTAAATGAGAGGTGAATGTTAGCTTTGACATCAGAGGGCCGTGAGCCTGCATCTGTGGTTCTCGGCGGGTCAGCCCGTGCCCCATGTGCTGTCCCACTGTCCCTTCGGGGCTTCCAGGGCACTGCAGGTGGGGTCAGTTGGAGAGTGCCACCCTTTCCGTCCTGTGCTGCATGGTTAGGGTAGGGGGTCAGCAGCTGGCCTGACGAGCTATCCCAGAGCTGATGCCTTCCTGCTGCCCAGAAAGGAGGGGAGGGGGGCTCAGGAGGAGCACCGGCCAGCTCGCGTTCCTCGGTCTCAGCTGTGGCCAAAAACGAGGCTCATTTGTATTTGGTCACTTAGATTTTTGTTAACACAGGTGTTTAAAGATTGTGGGGAATAAACTGTGGAAAACTGTTTCCTTCACTGTCTTACCAGTCTCTCTGGAGAGGGCAGGTGAGCGCACGAGTTTGTGATGGCCCTTTGGAAGCTGCTGTCCTATTTGCACTGCATCTTAGAACACTTCCGGCTGCCGTCATCATGGGAAACCGGTGCCCAGGGGTGGCTTGGTGGCTGGCCGGGGTGCCTGGTCCGGGGCCTCGCTCGCAGCGCAGGAGGGCTGGCCAACTTCCCTGTGGGGTTTTGTGTGTCGCCAGGTGATAGCCCAGCCACCGGCCTTCTTTTTGTAGGTCTCTGTGCCTGCTGTCTCTTGCGTTCACCTCTGTCGGTTACGTAAATATCCCTGGAACAACATGTGTAGGTAGAGCTTTGGAGAACACAAGACGTGAGCAGAATAGGAAGATTCCCTCCCCAGAACACTGTTTGTGTCAACACGGATCCACTGCCCCTTCCTGACTGCAAGTGCTGCCCATAGTTGCAGCAACACCCAGCAATGGCTGTTTGCTGAAGAGACCAGGTCCTCCCCGTTGGCCTGGCTCCAGTCCTGCAGGGGTGGCTGGTGCCTCTGACGATCGCCCCATGAGGCCTGGCCGCCGACAGTGGGGTGATTCCCACCAGATCCTGTGCGCCTGCCGGGCACCAGACCTGACCTGGAGGTGGCTGCAGAGCCCTGTTCCTTGGGTTGAGGGGGGGTTTGGGCTGGGCCCAGAGGTCCCTGTCTCAGTTGCACTTGAGCCAAGGGCCGCAGGACTTCCTTGCAGAGAAGGGGCACCTTGTTCAGAGGACACTCAGTGCTGTGTTAGCAGTCAGTAGGTTGACAAATAGCCTCTCGTTTTCCTGTAGAAGAACACACGTTGCACTTCCAAAAATAATGTGTGAAACTGAGCCCCCCGTGGCCGTTGCCCATGGAACTGCCGGCTGGGGCTGCGGATAGAGCTGGGCCCGTGTGCCTGGCCCCCGGTGGCCGGCTGTGAGATGTGACCAGCCACGGCCACAGGAGCCTGGTGGCTTCTGGTCTGCACAGGGATGACGGAGATTTGCTGGGACGTGTGGGGACGATGGTCCTGTCCCGGGCAGCCATGAGGCACTCCCGACTTGTAGCTGGCTGCCCAGGTCAGGGTTGGCTTTGAGCAGTAACGCTGTCCTGAGAGCAGCTTCCCTGTGTGGCCGTGGCTGGAATTCGGACACTTGTCATGGGCCTTGGAGATGGAAGGTTTTCCCTAGTTGTTAGTGAGCCGGGACTGGTCCTCATTCCCTGTGCCGAGAGAAGTTTTAAAACAAAGTCTAAGAAAAATGTTCTCATTCAGAAGAGAGTTCTATGAAGTTTCTTTCTTTCTACAAATGTATTTTGTGGTGTTCACTTTTACCACATTTCATCCAAAAAGATGATGCAGCTTTAACACGAATGTTACATTTTATTTTCAAGGAATTATCTATGTTCCCTTTGTAAAGGAAAGATAATATTGTAAATCTTTTTATTAAATAATGTAGAGATGTATATCTGTATTTTTGGATCATGTTCTAGATTATGGATATATTGTTTAATAAATGAAGTATTTTTTGGAACAAAGGTTTGAGAAGGAGTCATTCTAGGAAATGATAAACATTCAGTGCTATGGCCAGAGATGGTAAGTGGACCCTCTAGTGAGCTGTGAGGGTCATGGCTTGGCTGCCACTGTGTCCGGAACTGGTCCCCAAGCCCCGGAGAAATGTCCTTGTGGACTACTTGGAGTTGCTCTTTTATAAAGGCGTAAAGTGCTTTCTCTGGAACAGAGGTCTGCGCTCCCAGATCTGCACAGGCGCGAAGACCCCTTGGGGAACTAAATAGTACTTGGGACATTTTTCCTTGAAGAGTGTCAATGGTCAGGGTCCTGAAACCCAGCTTGGTCACCACAGTGGACAGGCCCAGCCTCTCACCTGTTTTCCAGATGAAAACCAACTCACAGACCCGGAGTCCTAACTGGAGGTCGGGTGAGATTCTGATGGAAGGGCCTGGAATGCCTCCACAAGCACGCATTCCCTCTGGGCACTTCAATGGTCCCTGCAGCCATTTGTTGGGGTGACTGCCTAGAAAAAGGGAACACCAGTGGGGTGGGTGTGGTAATATTCACTGGCTCTGAGTGGTTAGTAAGTCCCAGAGGTCCACAACGCCCCTGGTCGACTAATCCAGGAGGGCCTACCATTATCAAGTGACAGGTGACATTTGTCTGAGTGTGTCCACAGACTCTGTGCTTGTCTTCCCACAGTTGGAATGTGCCATTGAAAGAGACCTGAAAACAGGCAGAATCCCACATGGGTTCACATTGACCTGTGGAGCAAGGGCCATTACCATAGGGAAGCCAGGTGGAAGTCTTTGGAATGTCCTTTCCTTGCCAGGACAGTCCTCCAAAGGCAAAATGCATCCCTAGTGGGAAGACTTAGTGGTGACGTATGACATACTTAACACAGGTAGACAGGAGGTGGGTGAGTTATAAGGAATGTAGTTTTCTGGGGACACAGGTGATGCGTCCAGCTGCAGCTGCTGTCCCCATCTGGCATCACTGCCAGAGTTGGCACATGGCATGCTGTCACGGATCTGGCCTGTGCTCGTTCTCTCGGCCAATTTGCAATACCATGAGGAGCCATTTGTCCTGTGTGGCGAAGCCAACAGGGCACCTCCACAGGCTGGCCTCCGTCCTGTGGACCAGATGTCTTCGTTATTTTAACATCCCCAGAGCATCCTGTCAGCTCCACTGTCAGCATCTGTAACCAGGTAACTGGATGAGTCCAGCTAGTGCAGGAGATGCCCTGGGAGGACGGCAGGGAGCCAGAGGGTGGGAGATGAGCCCCACTCCTGAACCAGGTTCACTGTGGCAGCAGTTCAATGTGGGGTGTTGGGAGAAGAGGCAGAAGGGGAGCACCAAGGTGAGGGATTGTAGGAGCAGGCTGGTTCTGGAGTTGATGGAGGGAGCAGCCTGTAGCAGGAGCACGGATTAGGACTTGGAGCCCTGGAGGGCTGGCTGCCCTGCTGTAGGTAAGGTGGGGGGGCAGGTGTTGCAGAGCTCAGGGAGGAGGTGCCCCGGGGAGCTGGGACCCAGCGGCAGCTTGCACCCCTGAAGGGAATGTGATGAGGCCAGGAGGTGGCACAGTGCTACAGGGCTGATGTCACTGGGACATCCATCAGTCACCCCTGCCTTTGTCTTCTTCAGGTGCCCAGGCCTCACAGCCCCAAAGGCCAGAGGTCAGAGGGCCTGCCAGAGCCCAGGGTGGGGCTGTAAGAGGCAGCATTCCTGCCAGGCTGCCTTTGCTTCCCACGTGGGGGCGGTGTCCGGGCCACCCAGCTCTGGCACGGCCCTTCTGACCTCTTCTCACTTGAGCCTTTGTTCAGGAAAAGGCTCAGGTTGTGTGGCACAAGCAGCGTTCTGAGCCTTGTGGCTTCTGCCTGTGATGCACACCCGACCTGCTGGGGGTAGCCAGAGACCCCTGGTGGGGCCGAGTGCCCTTGAGGGGGCAGAGATCCCTGAGGGAGTCAGAGACTTCTGGCGGGGGGACAGAGTTCCCTGGGGGGAGCCCCGCAGCAGGGCAAGGAGCGGGATGGTTATGTGGACTACGGTAGAGCCGGCCCTGGGGAAGGGCTGGGAGAGTGTGCGGGGACCCCTGCTGGGCAGTGCCGGACACCGGTCCAGGCCGGCTGTCCCGCGGTGTGTAGCAGGCCGAAGTTCCGGCCCGCCCCGGTGCACCTGCAGCCCGCATGGTTGGGGGCGGGGCCTGGAGGTCGCCAGATCCCGGGGAGGGCGGGGCCCAGAGCGGGGGGGCCGGAGGGCGCCAGTGCGCAGGCGCAGTCGGTCCCGGCTCGGGCCGTACGGCGCTTGCGGCGGCGGGTCGGGGGTGCGGACGTGAGTGTGCGCGCGCGTCCGCCGGGGCCTTCGGGTCAAGGGGTCAGGGACGCGGTTTGAGGCGGTGGGGGGACCGCGGGTCGGGGCGGCGGGGGCGTCCTTAAGTGCGAGTCCGCGGGGCTGCATCCTCTCCCCGGAGTAAGTGGCCCCGCGTCCGGCCCTCGGCCCGTGGGCTGCCCCGACGGCCGCGTCCCCGGACGCACAGGATGTGCGCGAACCCCAGACCCGGCTCGGCTGCCCGGGGAGCCCGCGGAGGGGCGCGCCCCTGTGCCCTGCCCTCTGTGCTCTCAGCCGGGCTGGGGGGCAGCGCCGTTGGCTGGTGTCTGAAGCGGGGTGTGCAGCCCGGAAGCCTCCCTTCCCGTGCTTGTTGTTAACTCCTGCACTGTCCAGATTTGTGCCGGCGTGTACCCAAAACACAGCATTTACCGTTTTAGCCATTCTGCATTGCATAATTCAGGGCGTTCGTCCGTTTAGTGCCTAGACTCTGGTTTCGTCCTGAAGCTGGAGGGTTAAGAGGGAGCTCTGTTGCTCCAAGTGTTCGACTCTGACTCGACCAGCTCCCAGGCACTGTCCTGTGCCAAGAAGGGCCTTACAGGGAAGCCGAGCCGGGTCAGGCTCAAAGGCAGCCTGCCCAGCGCCTCGGCCCCCATGCCCTCTGCCTGGTCTCTCCAGAGGCTGGAAACTCATGGTCTCACCCTGGAAGACTGCCTCAGTTCCTGGACTGCAGCTGGGCTTGGGTTGTGGTTTCTGGATCTGCAGGTCCTACCGCTTGCTTTTTAGGGCAGGAGCGATGGGGCCCCATGTGGTGCCCAGGCAGCTGGTGTGGCTCTCCCGGTGGCAGGCGGTGTGCGCTTGGGGAGCTTCTGTGCAACACAGGACATGGGCAGGGGTGTCCAGAATGCCCAGCCTGCTCAGCTCTGGGGGGGCCCTGGGCGCCAGCCCCCTGGTCCGCAGGAGCAGCTCCTCCACACCCCCTGATGCGCCGGAGGTGGTACTGACCCAGCAGCGCTACCCCGTGACACGACTGCCCTTCTCGGTGGTGTCTGCGGAAGACCTGGCAGCCTTTGAACGCATCCTCCCAGGCGGGGTCGTCACAGACCCAGAGGTGCTGGAGGCTTCCAATGTGGACTGGCTGAGGACGGTCCGAGGTGAGTGAGGGTCTGGACACAGCACATGCTCCAGGGAGGGGCTGTGACCACGCTGGGTTGGAGGGGCGTGCCTGGCACACACACTCTCTCGTGTTGAGGAAAGGGTGTGTTGTAGTTTCAAACTGTTGTGAAAACAACATTCCTGGAGGTTTATTGGTGCTCCGTGATGTCTGCAGAGTAAAAGACAAGGTGGCCGGCTGCTCTGAGAGATGCACGTGAACTCCCAGGGCCTCTGTGACAGCCAGCACAAGCTAGATGGAGGCTCGCCTGCTCCCAGCTCTGGAGGCTGGACCTGCTCCCGCTAGAGGCTCTGGGGGCTCCTTCCTGGGGGCTGCAGGTGTCTGTGTCCCTTTAAGGACACCTGGCATCACCTAAATCTAGGACCTTCTCTCAGGACCCTTAACTTGATCACATATGTCATGACCCTTTATGTAAATCAGGGCACGTGCACAGGTTCTGAGGGATGTGACGGGGACACACTTTGGGAGGCCCCGTCTTCTGCGGCCGCTCCTTCAGGCAAGAAGCAGGGGCTGGTTGGGCCGCCTGAGCCCTGCTCCTCCCAGCACATGTGTCTGCAGCAGCACACGCCTGTGCCAGCTTGGGAGTTCTCAGCCTTCCAGACCCAGTGCACACCTTCCCACAGGAAAGATCCTGTCACTCTGTGTTCTGTTCTGCAACATTTTCAGATATAATGTAAGCTGCCTTTTCAGTTACAAAACACAAAACACCAATACGATGTTCTTATAGAATATTAAAGAGATCCAGAAGACAACTTGCTTACAACAGAGTCACGAATTACACATGTAATGCCAGGACACGCCAGCAGCCAGGTAGGGCTGGATCCGGTGCCCGTGGGACTTGACAGAGTATTTTGTGTGTGTGTGTGTGGGGGGGGGTGTCCAGTGGGGCCGCGACTCACCATGGCAAGGGCTGTGCGTGGGCTTGAAGAACTCCCGAGAGCAGGTCTGAACCAGCTTGCGAACTGATCTGTGGTGCAGAGTCTGTAGCACGTGGAGGTGGGTTGTGGGACATGCTGTACTTACAGGGAGAGATTCGGGTCAGATACTTTGGAAGTCCTCAGACTTCTAATTTTTTAAAGACTGTTATTTATTTATTTGAGAGAAACAGAGATAGTGGCAGACAGCAGGGGAGAGAGCAAAAGCAGGGAGGAGAGGAAGACATAGGCTCCCCGCTGAGCAGGGAGTCTGACACAGGGCTCTATCCCAGGCAGACGTTTAGCCAGCGGAACCACCCAGGCACCCTCCTTGGACTGTTCCTTGTGGGCCAAATGCCCAGAGTGGAAGGGCTTCCAGTCCCACCCTGCCTGCTAAGTCAGACCCCCCGGGGCTGGGGGATGGTGCCTGCTGGGAGCCCACTGCCCACACAGGGCCTGCAGGTTCACAGGCGTGCTCCCAGAGGCAGGAGAGGGTGCTGTCCAACCTGGGCTCAACCAGGCCGGGCCCCGGCGCCAGGTTTGGGCCTGAGCGCCAAACCCCACAAACTGGGGATGGGGCTCCCACCTCAGAGGTAAGAGCCCAGGGAGCTGGGTACTCAAGACTCGGGATGTCTTCCTCCTGGGACTTCCAGAGTGCACACTGTAACTAGGATGGGGCCTGTCTGCCCCACCTTCCTGGACAGGGCTTAGCTGTGTGCTGGGGGCTCTTGGAAGCCTCATGTGGCTCCGTCTGTGTCTGTGTGCTCCTGTGGAGGACCCCTGCCCCCTGGCTGCTGACACATGAGCTCAGGAGCGTGGCACTGGGGTGTATGCATCTCTGAATCCGCAGGACTTGGTGTACAACACCTGCCCAGCGGGTGTCTGTTGAAGTTGTTTGTTCAATTTTTGTCGAAATAACCCCTTTATGTAGCTGTTTTTGGGGGAGAAATCATGTCTAAACTTATGATCATTTTACGTTTTAGTCTTAGAGTTCTATAGAAAATGCAGCTAGTAAAAGCCGATTAAGATTTTATAATTTTCTTAAAAATGGATTTTACTTGAAATGGAAACTGTCCAAAAATTAGATCACTTTGCTCATGGGTGGACCCCATAAACTTCAGTGAGCATCTCACTGTGTGTCTGCACACAGTGCAGGGCTGGGGACAGGATGGACAGGAGGCTCACCAGAGGGGTGGTGGCATGAACGGTGGGCTGCCTGCCAAGTGGGCATGCCTGCCCAGGAGAGTCCCCCAGCACACACTGTTTCCTTGGAACCTGGGGAAGCCATCTGGAAGGGTGTTCTGGGACAGGAATAGCCAGTGCAAAGCCTCTGAGCAAGTCTATGCTTGGCATGTTTGGGGAGCTGTAGACCTATGTGTGGCTGGAGTGGACGGAGGATGGGGAGGTCAGAGAGCGAGGGGGCTGGGTCATCGATACCTCGAGGGCCAGGTGAGTCCCACTAACTGATGGGGAGCTACTAGGAGGCCAGGAGGAGAGAGGCCCACAGCCTGGTATGGCTGCCATGTCGAGGAGAAGCTTTCACTCCCTGGGCATGGAAGCTCGGAGGAGAGCTGAGACTTCGATGGGTGGTCAGGTGAAATGGTGTCAGCTCTGTGTGTGTGCACAGAAGAGTCTGGGATGTGCTGATGGGTGTGTAGGGTGTGAGAGAAGCCAGGATGCAGGGACCCATGGCCTGAGCAGCTGCAGAGGTAGCCTTCCACTTGCTGAGGAAAATGGCAGGAGCACCAGGTCTGTGGGGAAACTGGAAATCTGGATCTGGACAAGTCCAGTTGGACACGCAAAGGGGCCCATTGGACTGTGAAGCCAGCTAGCCCAGGGCTGGGTCCATGCAGCTCCAATGCCTAAGGAGGCCAGTGGCTGCTGTGGTCCATGGGGGCGAGCAGGCACCAGCCAACCAAGAGGACTGAGCAGCTTGGGCAGGGGCTGAGGAGGACCTGGTACATGTGTGAAGAAAGGGAAGCCAGGGGTCGCCAGGGGTTGCCTGGTCAGGAGCAGCTGCTGTACCAGGGCCCATGGCTGGAGGTTGTCTGTAGTGTGGAAGGGACATGCCTCCGGCTGGAGCTGTTCATGGGGGCTTGGGAGGCCCCCATCTGATGGAGGCTTAGGGGGACAGAGGGGCTGGGGCGGGGGTTGGGATGGGTTCAAGAGAAGATGTTTTTGCCTTTTCGGGGCTGGTTTCAGACAAGACTGCTGTCACAGCAGATTAATAGGTGGATGGGAATGATCTGGTTGAGAGGGAAGAACTGGTAGCTTGGTGAGAAACAGGATTGCCATGAAGTTGTCCAGGAGCTGGGCGTGGAGGGACCCAGGCCCTCCTGGGGCCGCAGTCTTGGGAGGAGTGGCAGTGGGGGCCCATGTAGAAGCAGGTGGGGGCACTGCTAACATGAGGACGGGGGAGGCAGTGAGAGCTATGGTCTGTGGGGGGGTGTGGTGTGGTGCAAGAGAGACTGCTGCCTGTCCCCTAGTGTGTGGGACAGGGAGGGCCCGGGG
The DNA here is from genome assembly GCF_020171115.1 of Neogale vison. Taxonomy (NCBI): domain Eukaryota; kingdom Metazoa; phylum Chordata; class Mammalia; order Carnivora; family Mustelidae; genus Neogale; species Neogale vison. The sequence goes on from NC_058093.1 coordinate 47,609,849, forward strand.
ACTGCTGCCTTGGGGTGGGAGGAAGCAAGCCAGGAAGTTGTTCCTGGAGCCTGTGGAGCAAGACCCTCAACCCAGGTTCCCAGGGGTGGAGTGTCGGGCCCCAGGGGTGAGCCGCTGGGAGAGAAGAGTTGGAGGCGAATGTTTCAGCCGTCAGGGTCAGCAGCGTCTTGCCGAGGTCGAGTCGGTGTCTGCCACAGTCTGTCATCTGAAAGCAGCCACACCAAACAAATGGGCATTGGGCTGTTCCCGCAGGGCTCCATGTGCAGGCGTAGCCCAGGCTGGGCTTGGCCTGAGTGTGGGGTTTGCCATCCTTGACGTGGCAGTGTGCTCTGGTCCCTGGGAGGAAGTCAGGGAGCCCGCCAGCCGGGAGTAGGCATGCTGTGACAGGTGACAGGCCATGTCCCAGGAGGGTCCTTCTGTACCCCACGCCCTGGGTGTCCCAAGTGAGTGAAGGCCTTGGAGGGCTGCTGGGAATCCAGGAGGGCAGAGAAGCAGGTGGTGGGCAACATGGGGACTGTGCTGCTGAGAGCAGGAACTGGCACTCAGTCGGCCTTTCTCGAGTGGAGGGATGAGAGTCGCGGGCCAGAGAGGCTTGCGGCCTTAGCTTCTCCCTGCCTGTCCCCTCCAGAGCTGGCTCTGCTCCTTCTGCACTGAAGCCTTTCCTGCTTCTGTTTTCCCTTCTGTTCCTTTGAGTCCGTCCCTCGACTGAAGAGACTCTGAGCACATGAGAGAGAAGACCAGGGCATAGATGAATGTTAGTGAACCCTGGGGCAGCCCGTCTGCAAAGTCCTTTCCTACTCCCCCCAGCATGTTCCAGAAGCCAGTGCCGTCATCAGCCATCAGCATGCTGATGGCTGCCTCCCTTTGGCCAGTGTCCTAAGGTGGACAGTAGACTGCTAAGTCCTGGAGGCTCAGGGGCAGGGACGTGCAGGGAGAGCCAGTTACTTAAAAATTGTTAGATTTTTGGGGCGCCTGGGTGGCTCAGTGGATTAAGCCACAGCCTTCGGCTCAGGTCATGATCCCAGTGTTCTGGGATGGAGCCCTGCATCGGGCTCTCTGCTCAGCAGAGAGCCTGCTTCCCATTCTCTCTCTGCCTGACTCTCTGCCTACTTGTGATCTCTCTCTCTGTAAAAAAAAAAAAAAAAAAAATTGTTAGATTTTTGTATCAAGCTAGTTGTGAAGCACAGCTGTTATTAAAAATTAACATGTAAATGTATGATTAAATTATATTTAATACAAGGGTTGTAAATATTAGTAACTTAAACTTTGCTAAAAAGCATGTAAGCTAAGAACTGCAGCCAGATCTCAAAGCTGCGTGAGAGGTCACTGACACGGTGGTGGGGGGGGGTGGTGTCCTGTGCCTCCCGCCTCCCGGGAGCCTCCTCACCTGCTTGTCCACTTGGAATGAAGTCAGAGGGCCAGAGAGAGCCTGCTTGTCTCAGGGAGCCCATGGTCAGGAACCCCGAAGTGCCGGCATCCAGGGGTTCCTGCTGGCCACCCCCTGGCATCCCGTCAGTCATCACAGCTTAGAGCCTCCACCTGATGCGTAGAAGGAGCCATGAGTGTGCCCCGAATAGATGAGACACATATGGGAGGGGGATGGGTAGCCCCACCCCACGGTGGGAAGTCAGGTACTAACACAGGTGGAGGGGTGGATCTGGACAGGTCGCTGGCCCGATGTCAAGTGTCTCCCCACAAGACGTGCAGTTAGGTGGGGGAAACATGGCGCCTCCCAGTGAGCAGCCAGGCAGGCGCCCCAGCCGTGGCCTCCCCGCCCAGAGAGGTGGGGCCCGTGTCTGACACCTCACCCTTGTCCCTGAGGTTCCTGGGCTTGGTGCTGACCCTGGTTGTGCCGGTGGCCTGCAGAGGAAGGAGGACCTTCTTCCGGAGCTTCCGGAGGGTAGACTGAGCGCTGCCTTCTGTGTGAATAATGTGTCACTCGTGTTGCAGGTTGTAGCAAGGTGCTGCTCAGGCCCCGGACCTCCCAGGAGGTGGCTCGCATCCTCAGGTAAGGAGTGCGCGGGGGGCCCCCGGGCGGTGGTGGGCGACTGGGAGGGCACACGACCAAGGAGGGCACGCAAAAGCAAGCCCTCTTCCCTCCAGATGTAGACCCTGGTGAGGTTTTGTTCCTCTTGCTTCTTCCCTGCCTGGTGGGGTTAGGTACTTCATGTTGTTTCTTCCCCATTTGGCCATATCTGCGCCCGTCCTTCTGTGCTCCTTAGGCTTCCAGGCCAGTTTCTGGTGGAGGTGGAAGGGACACATTGGGTGGAGGGGCTGCAATGCTTTTGGTGAACAGCAGGGGGTGCTGCTGGCACCTGCATTGTGCAGTGCATTGTGCAGTGCATTGTGCAGGGAGAGCCGTGGCCTCTCAGGATGTTCAGGCACGAATGCCAACCTGTCTGTGATCCGGACTGTGCAGACTTGTGGCTCGCTGCCGTTTTGGGTGGCCCTGGGCCTCCTCAGACCCGCCGGCGCCGTGTGCAGGGACCAAGGGTGCCGCCCATGGAGGTCACGGCTGGAGGAGGGGGGGACTCCAGGTTGGGTGGGCTTGCAGCCAGGGTTGGCCTGGATCACGTTGCACAGGGATGGTGGTGCAGGGGGAGGGCAGGGAGCCCTGATGCCCGTCCTGTGCTTGCCCCAGGTACTGTCATGAGAGGAACCTGGCCGTCAACCCGCAGGGGGGAAACACGGGCATGGTGGGGGGCAGTGTGCCCGTCTTTGATGAGATCATCTTGTCCACCACCCTGATGAACCAGGTCATCAGTTTCAACAGCGTGTCCGGTAAGCCTGCACTGTGGCCGGGTGGTGAGGGGTACTGTACTGTACTAACACAGGTGGAGGGGTGGATCTGGACAGGTGGCTGACCTGATGTCAAGTGTTTCCCCACAAGATGTGCAGTTAGGTTGGGGAAACATGGCCCCTCCCAGCGAGCAGCCAGGCAGGCGCACGTCCGGCAGGGCTGGGGAGGAAAGGCCCAGCTTTTTCTGCCCTGGGGGTGCTGTCCAGGGGTCACTCAGGTGGTTTGTGCTGTGGGTCTGTGCTGAAGGGCATGGGCTGTTGCTGCAGCTCCTCCAACTCTGACATGTTCTAACCAGGATGGCTCTTTTTGCCCTTGTAAACAGGGCACAAAGGACGGGGTACAAGGAGGTCTCGAGGTGCTTTCTGCTCAGCGGCCCCAGCAGTCTCTCCAGCAGAGCATTTTGGGTGGGTCATCCTCTGTGCTGGGGGCACCTGGGCACCATAGCTCCGTGCCAACAGTGCTCCCAAGGTCCATGTCCCCTGGTGGTGGGACTCCCCACCCCGGGTGGGGGCCACTGCTGTATAGCGATGCTCATCCCTTCCCTTCCATGAGTGTGTGCGTGGGGATTTCCTTCTTTATTTTTCCCCATCAGTTTTTCTTTTTCTTCTTGGTAAAAGATAATGGTAACTTCTGGGGGACAGGTTGGGGGACATGCTCCTTGTCCTCGAGGGAGAACCCTGTCCCATATGGCTAACCCCCGCAGAGCCCCTGCGGTGCGTCTTCTGGCTCCTCTTGGACTGAGAACACTCATGGCAGCACGTTCTCTTTGCAGGGACCCTGGTATGCCAGGCGGGCTGCGTCCTGGAGGAGCTCAGCCGGTACGTGGAGGAAAGGGGCTTCGTCATGCCCCTGGACCTGGGGGCGAAGGGCAGCTGCCACATTGGGGGAAACGTGGCAACCAACGCAGGCGGCCTGCGGTTTCTGCGCTACGGCTCACTTCATGGGACTGTCCTGGGCCTGGAGGTGGTGAGCTGGGGCGCCGGCCATTTTCCTTTGTCTCTGTGTCCCCCTGCCCAGGTCCGAGTGGCCGGACTCTCAGCCTCTTCCCAGTGCTGAGCATACTTAACGTGTGAGGTGTCTGTGGGCCCCCGCCTAACCTGCCTTGACTCCATGGGTCTGTGCCCCCTCGGGCACTCTCTCTGGGGTGGTGTGGGGCAAGGCCTGGGTGGGGCTGGGGTGGGGTCAGTGCGGTGAGGCAAGGTTGGAGCAGCAAGTGGCAAGAGGGGTGGGGGGACGGGGGTAGGCGGCAGGGCAGGGGCCTGGTGGCACTGGGTGAGGTCCTGGGCCTGGTGGATGAGGTGTCTGCAGGGCGGGGACCCCGCGCTATGTGATTCTCTGCCACTGCCTCCCCACTTTGGGCCCTGAGCTCCGTGGGTGTGGGGGGCATGAAAGTCCTCTCTTAGCCCCATTGGTGCACATTCTGGCCTGGGGTCACCCTGGGGCCTCCATCTCGGTGGGGTGAGGGCTCGTGCTTGGCTCTGCTTTCTGTGGGACCCCTGGGCGTGGGGTTGAGAGGAGAGGGGCGCCTGCGAGGGCCCACGTATAGGCCCTTGCTTCTCCCCTTCTTGGCTAGGTGCTGGCCGACGGCACTGTCCTGGACTGCCTGACCTCTCTGCGGAAGGACAACACGGGCTATGACCTGAAGCAGCTCTTCATCGGGTCGGAGGGCACGCTGGGGGTCATCACAGCTGTGTCTATCCAGTGTCCACCCAAGCCCAGGGCAGTGAACGTGGCTTTTCTCGGTAGGCCGGCTGTCGGGGTACACCGCTGGGCGCCCTGTCCCTCCCCCTGCCCCGCTGCCTGGCCCTTGGCATGAGGGGGGCCGTTCCTGTGTCTCCTGGCTTCTGTGTCTGGAGGGTTTGTGCTCCTGATGGGAGGTCTGCAGGGGGTCTCTCGCATCTCAGGGCAGAACACCCTGTTCTTTAGCACAACTGGGGCTCTGCTCAGCTCTGCCGCTCTATCTCCTTCCTTGATTCTGAGTGAAGCAGTGTCATTTCTGGTGTGTTCATTCCTGAATCAGTCACAGCCGTAGGAACACCGTCCTCTCCATCCCCCTGCTGTCCCTCACTGTCCCTGCCCTGTCCCCTATACTGTCCTTGTGCTATCCCCCTGCTGTCCCTACTGTCCCTGCCCTGTTCCCCACACTGTTCCCAATGCTGTCCCCCACTGTCCCTCACAGACCTCTGCCCTGTCCCCCACTGTGTCCTTCACTGTCCCCTGCCCTGTCCCCTACCCTGTCCCTGATCTGTTCTCTACCCTGTCTCCCACCCTGTTCCCACTGTCCTCCTGCTGTCCCCACCATGACCCCTTGCTGTCCCTCTACTTTCCCCACTGTCATGCTGTCCCTCGTGCTGTCCCTTTGTCCCCTGCCCTGTCCCCAGTTGCCCATCGGGTCCTCTGCTTCCAGCAGACTGCGAGCGTGGACTTGGGTCTCCTCCTCTGAAACCATATTCTGCCTCGCCTCCACTCAGAGCCTGTCAAACTCCGGTAGTTAAGAGGCTGTGGAGACATCCGGTCTTCTGGAGGTCACTGTGGGCAACTTAACTCCCTAGTCTGCTGTTGGCTGTGCTCTGCGGTGTCTGTACCCATGGCACGGTGCCGGGTCTCACGGCCTCCCTTGTCTCTGTGGCTGGAATTGCTGTTTTCTTGCAAACGTGCCATTTCCTCTTCCTGATGTGCCGTTCTGCACTGGGCTCGTGCTCCCCGTAAGCACAGCCTGGGTCTCACGGCTGGCCCATTGGCCGCACCTCTCCAGCTCTTGCCCATGGAGACACTGTCGCTGGTTCTCAAACGAGGCTGCTCAGAGTCATCCCGCATCCTGTGCTTGTGTCCTCCATGGCTGCTGCTCCCAGTCCTGACGCTTTGTTCTTCGGTCACTTTGAAGATTTTTTCTGTGTCTTTGCTCATCTGTGGTTTGGGGTCTCTTGCCTCTGAGGACACATTCTCACCTCGGATCTTCCAAGCCTCCTCACCCCATGTCTTGGTGTCTTGTCAGTTGGAGGCGTCTGGCCATCTTCCTCCCCCTTTAGGGCTATGATCGGATGCACCCATGACAAAGCTCTGTGGTCGGTCCTCTTCATCCCTCCCACAGTTTCCACCCTTTTACACTCCTGCTGTGTTGTTTCCCATCTTTTCCGCTTACCGGTGTTGCCGCGCGCTGTGGTCCCAGGTGGCTGAGCCCCCACATCCAGCCCCGCTATCCAGCCGCGGAACTCCACGAGCTCCCGGGTATGCACAGGAGACGTCTGCCTCTGGCTTTGCACTCTATGAACACACTCCCATCAGCTTTTCCACCCCGTCCCCAGCATAGAGTCGGTATCCTGGGCCCTTCCCACCTGCTCCTGGCCGCTGATGGCGGGCTCCCCAGGCCCGGGCGCCTCAGAGATTTCTCCTTGTTCTGTAAGTTGAGTGATTCTCCCTGGGCTCCTGAAGACACAAGTGCTCACTGTGGTGAGAGAAAAGCAGTGAAGCCCTTTCCCAGTACGACCTTATCTCTGGCCCCCTGTGCGCCCAGGCCCCTCTGGTTCCTGTGACTTCCTGCACACCATGGGTCCTCTGACGGGCCTTTCCTCCTGGACCGTCACTACCTGGGACACGCATGCCACTGGCTCATGGGCGTCCCTGTGATGGTGCTCTGCTGCTCCACTTGGCTACCCTGCTTGCCAGCACCCAGGGCCACTCAGCGCAGCTGCTTCACAGGGGGACTTGGGGGTGTCTGGCTGGGGCTCTGGTGCCCGCGCCTGAGGTCTTGTTGCCTTCGCAGGTTGTCCAGGCTTTGCTGAAGTCCTGCAGACCTTCAGCAGTGGCAAGGAGCTGCTGGGTGAGATCCTGTCAGCGTACGAGTTCATGGACGCTGAGTGCATGTGGCTGGTCACGCACCACCTGCGCCTTGCCAGCCCCGTGCAAGGTACCGACCCCTGCGGCTGGGCAGCTTCCGCCGTGGCCCTCATGCCATAGGTCTCAGGGGATGCTCTCTTTGGTCCCTGACAGGCCATCAGACTGTCCACAGAGTGGGAGGCAGTGACAAGGTTGCTGGAATCTGCACGGCTCCAGTGTCACCGTACCTGGACGAGTGAGACTCTCTGACCCGCATGGGAACTGGGCCCCCAGTGTGGGTGCAGTTGCTGCCGCCAGTTGTGCCAGAGCCCCAGGGTCTCTGAGGGTCCTCGACGTGCTGGTCAGAAGTGTTTCTTTTCCACCAGAGGAGCCACTGGTCCATGGAACTTTCCCAGTTAGCCAACCGAGCCCTGGCCCTACGTTCCAAGGGCCACCTGCTATCGTGCTCCTAGAGGGGAGAGCTCTCTGCTGTGGGTCTCAGCGTCTTCACCTCCGAGAGCCTCCTGAAATGTGGTGGCTTTGGTGCGGGAAGTGCTGGTGGAAAGCCACAGGCTTAGGGCGTCCACATGGGATGGCTGCTTCTTGTGGCTCTGGAGGCTGGAGTGTAGGATTGTGGGGTGGCTCGGCCCATGTTGGGTGCAGCCAATAGTGCCCTTCTCGCTGTGTGTTCAGGTGGCCTTATGTGTATAGGAGATCCGTGGTGCCTCATCCTCATAGGAGAGCGGCGGTCCTGTGGGATCCGGGCCCACCCTTATGGCCTAATATAACATTGAGTCCCTCTCTGTAGTCAGATGGGCTGGGTTAGGACTTTAGTATGTGGTCAGGCAGAAAGATCTTTATGCTCTAAATTTTTAATGAGGTGTTGCATTTGGTACAATAGAACAGGAAACAACTGGAACATCCAGTAGTAAAGAAATAAGATATGATACAATCACTGGAAAGGTGGGGGACCCATGGGCAGATGGAGGGTCCCTGGGTGGACAGAGGGTCTCTGGGTGGATAGAGTATCCCTGGGCAGATGGAGAGTCTCTGGCAGACAGAGGGTCCCTGAGTGGATGTAAGCTCCCTGGGTAGACAGTGTCGCTGGGCAGACAGAAGGTCTCTGGGTGGATGGAGGGTCTCTGGGTGGGTGGAAGTCCCTGGAAGGATGGAGTATCCCTGGGTGTGCGGAAGGTCCCTGGGTAGACAGTATCCCAGGATGGGAGGAGCGTCTCTGGATAGATAGCATTCCTAGATGGACGGAGGGTCTCTGGGCGGACAGAGGGTCCCTGGGCGGACAGAGGGTCCCTGGGTAGACAGCATTCCTGGATGGATGGAGGGTTTCTGGGCAGACAGAAGGTCCCTGGGCAGATGGAGGGTCTTTGGGCAGATGGAGGGTCCCTGGGCAGATGGAAGGTCCCTAGGTAGACAGCATTCCTGGACGGATGGAGGGTCTCTGGGCAGGCAGAGGGTCCCTGGGTGGACAGAGGGTCCCTGGGTAGACAGAGCATCTCTGGGTGGATGGAAGGTCCCTGGGAGGATGGAGGGTGTCTGGGCGGATGGAGGGTGTCTGGGTGGACAGAGTGCCCCTGGGTAGACAGCATCCCTGGGCGGACGGAGAGTCCCTGGGCAGATGGAACATCCCTGGGTGGACAGAGGGTCCCTGGATGACGGTTTGTCTCTGGGTGGATGGAAGGTCCCTGGGAGGATGGAGAGTCCCTGGGCAGATGGAGCACTGTGTGGCCCTTGGATGCGTGTGTGAGAAAGCTGCTCCTAAGGTCATGTTTAGGAGAAAGGAAAGGCCAGCCCACTGTCCTGGGCAGGTTTCAGTGTGCAGATCTCTCTGACTGGAAGACAGGAAGGAGTGCTGTTGACCATGCTGGTTGCTACATATGGCAAGCTGGGGAATTTTTTTTTTTTCATTTATACTTGTCTTTGTTTTCCAAACTCCCTTTTATAAGCATGTTTTTACTTTTGTAATTGGAAAAGGAGCCCACAGAAATTAAAACACTCCCAGTGTTTTCTAGGACATGTGATAAATTAAAGAGTAGAATTTGCATTTCATCATGGAGAAATGCCAATATCTAGAAAACACTTGTTCTTCTTATAGTAGGATGGGCTTGTAGTATTTTTCTGGAAGGCACTTTTAACATAGTACTAAAGGGAAGAGCTGTGCATTTGGTGTTTTCATTTGTTGGTTTCAGTAAGTTAAAAATAAATTCACAGTAGCCTTAAAAAAAAGACAAGCTTAAAATTCTCTTATAGTTCCTAATGCATTTTTTAAAAAAACTGTGAAAAAGAGACAGCTTGGGCAAAATCATGCCTTTTTTGCATGTCGTGCTAAGCCGAGCGCCGTGGGCATCACAGCACCCTGTGGGCACAGTGGTCTCTCCTGTAGCCCGTGGCCTGCCCAGCACCACAGGAAGGTAAGAGGGGCTCCCTGCCCACAGCCCTGTGCAGGTGCCCATGACATGGCTCAGGGCTGTTCGTGTGTTCTGGGGAGTGTGGTTTCTTTCCCAGTGAAAGACCTATTTTTATTTGTTTTTTTTTTAAGTTTATTTTTTTGGTAATCTCTATAGCCAGTGTGGGGGTTGAGGTCACAATCCTGAGGTCAGAAGTCACATACTCTTCTGACTGAGCCAACCAGGCACCCCAGGAAGGACCTATTTATATTATTATTTTAATTTATTTGAGAGAGAGAGTGAATGTACCTGAGAGCTAAGCGGGGGCGGGGGCTTGACCAAGAGGAGAGGAACAAGAAGACTCCCCACAGAGCACGGAGCCTGACACGGGACTTGGTCCGATGACCCTGAGATCAAGACCTGAGCTGAAACCAGGAGTCAGACGTACCCCCCAGGCACCCATGAAACACTGGTTTTTAAGCCACGGGAGACTAAGTCTGGGCAGAGGCTTCCTGTTCTATGGGCCGTACAGGGGCCGCCAGAGATGCTCAGACAGGCCAACCCAGGCCTGTCCTCACTCTGTCTGACCACCTCTGTTCATCCTGCTTTCTGTGCCTTCCAGAAAGTCCGTTCTATGTCCTAGTGGAGACCTCAGGCTCCAGAGCGGGGCACGACTCCGAGAAGCTGAGTGACTTTCTGGAGCGGGCGCTGAGCTCCGGCCTGGTGACGGATGGGACTGTGGCCACTGACCAGACCAGACTCAAGGTGTGTGTGTGCTGCCTGTGCCTCCTCGCATCCCCCATGCTCAGCTGGTCCAGGACATCTGTGCTGGGCCTCGTGTCTGGCTCAGAGCACGGGTTGTCTGAATGTGAGCAGGTATCCTGCCTCTTGGGAAACGTGTTTTTGGGTCTTTGTTGTGATCAGTGATATTTTATTTTAAATTATTTTTTAAAAAATTACTTATTTGAGAAAGCGAGTGAACATGAGTGGGGGGAGGGGCAGAGGGAGAGAAAGTATCAAACAGACGTCCCACCAAGCATGAAGTGTGACACAGGCTTGATTTCACAACTTGAGATCGTGACCTGAGCTGAAACCAAGAGTCAGACACTGAACTGACTGAGTCACCCAGTGGGAGCCACCATCACCATTGTGGGGGGCCCGTGGTGGTCGGAGCTGCTGTCACCATCCTGGGAGGGCCCGGGCAGTGGGAGCCCGTGGGTGAGGCAGGTATGGACGGTCAGACAGGGAAGCCTATGGGTAGCAGCATGGCCCTGTAGTACTCCAGCTTGGGGTCCAGCAGTGCGGGGGACTGTGCGGGGTCGTTGCTGGTCTAGGTGTGTGAGAAAGGTGGCAGGCAGGAGCTGTTGCAGGTTAGGAGTGGCAGTCGAGGAGAGGGCACAGAGGGACCGAGTGGTGACCCTGAAAGCCAGTGAGCGAATGGGGGAAGCCAGATGCTGGCTGGTGTCTGTGGAGGTAAGGGGCTGTTGCTGCTCTTCTGGGGCAGACCTGGCATTGTGTCATGTGGAAAAGCAGGAGGAACCAGTCCTTACCACGTAGAAATTTTGCTGAGATGTTTCCTGAATGGGGGGACATGTGGTGGGTAGGACGAGGCCAGCCCCGTAGCCGAGCAATGGCACATTCAGCACCATTTCCTCCACTCCGTAACCAGGACTTCAAGTGTCCTCTGTGACCAGTCAGCCAGCCAAGCCAGTAAGCCATGGCTGGCTTTGTGTGGAAGGGCAGTGATGCGAAGAGCCCCCAACTCCCTAGGCCCCCTCAGCCCCACCCCGCGCTGCCCTCACTTTCCCGCTCAAGCTTCAGCACCCACGTATGTCTCGGGCAGCCCAGGGCCCAGCAGCCCCGTCCTCTCTGTCTGCAGTGTCTTCCCTGCCGGACCCTGCCATCGCTCACGTTCCCTCGCCGGCCAGCAGCCCCGACGAGCCTCTCCCACCATGCCACGCAGAGTGTCCTCCATCCTCCTGGAGAGGGGCTGTCTGTGTGCCCTGGGGTGAACCATGGCCGCATTCTGGAGTCTCGTCCTATATGGATTCTTGGGTCAGAGCCCCATGCTTGTCACAACACAGAATATTTTTGTCGCCTGGGAAGTTCCGTCATGACCTTCCTGGTCATCTGAGGCCGGCAGCATTCTAATTGCTGTTAGACACCCTTCACGGTTCCCCTCTGACTTTGTTTTCTGTCCGTCCCAGGCGCTGTGGGCCCTGAGGGAGAGGATCTCGGAGGCGCTGAGCCGGGATGGCTACGTGTACAAGTACGACCTTTCTCTGCCCACCGAGAGGCTTTACGACCTTGTGTCTGATCTGCGTGCCCGCCTTGGCTCACAGGCCAAGCATGTGGTGGGCTATGGCCACTTGGGTGAGCTGTTCTGGGATCACGTGGTGACGGGGATGCAAGTTGTTGAGAGAATTCTAATCATCTTCATGGTTCTCAGGCATTTTAGAAAGGACCTCCGTTTGCTGGCCACCACGGTGGCCTGCCCTCAGACCCAGCCTGCTGTATCCCTGACGAGTCCCTCTCACTCCCCTTGCCAGGTGCAAGTGTTTGAAAACTAGTTTCAGATAATTCTATTTTGCAGAAAAATCAAGCTTTATTTATTTACTTTATTTAAAGTGATTAATTCCTCAGAAAGGAATGTCTCATCCCTCTTGATTCTTGGCAGCCCTTGGAAAGGGGGTCTGAAAGCCGTGCATACGGGATGGACAGGGCCCCATGCCTGCAGCCTCCATGGTCTGTCTGTAATGGGAGGTTCAGGTCCCCCTCCTGCAGTTAAGGGAGGATTTGGAGAAATGGGGTGAGGAGCTTGGCACATGGCATACTCTGTCCCGGCATCTCTGATGCTTGTTTTGGGAACTTGTCATCACAACGGTTTTCTTTTTCAAGATTTTATTTATTCATTTGACAGAGAGAGATCACAAGTCGGCAGAGAGGCAGGCAGAGAGAGAAAGGAGGAGGAAGCAGGCTCCCTGCCAAGCAGAGAGCCCGATGAGGGACTCGATCCCAGGACACTGAGATCATGACCTGAGCTGAAGGCAGAGGCTTAACCCACTGAGCCACCCAGGCACCCATCACAACGGTTTTCACAGGTGGTGCCTTACTTTTCCTGTGAGCAGGCTCCGCAAGTCAGGTGTCTGGAATGCTCAGTGTGTGACAGATGGTGACCCCCAGAGTTGGTAGGGAGGGAGGGTTCCTGGCATCAAGGACAGTGAGGACATTCAGTGGCTCAGGGCACCTGCTGTTTGTGGGACAGGAAAGGTCCCTCCCTCCTGGCAGACAGCGCTGTTGTGTGGAGTAGACTCTCACCTGTGAAGGACGACGTGTAAAATTTTAAGAAGGGGATGGGAGAGTGCATGTGTGACCTTGAGGTGGGGAGATCTCGTCAGGACCACACGGGAGGCATAAACCATAGGGGGAGATTGCTGCTAACTTGGACTACATGAAAGTAAAAACCATTTGGAAATCTCAAGCAGAATATTGGCGGGTGGAGATGTGGGGCTGGCGAACCCAGTGTCAGGGAGGAAGCCTGGCACGGCCTCTGGGAGGTGGACACCCGAGCGGGGGTGGAGGACAGGTGCCTCAGCCAGGGCCCGGGGGAGGTGGTGAGGCTGCTGGGTGTGGATGTGGGGCTGGGGATTGCTGGCCCACCTTCTGCCTCGAGGGGCACTGAGTGCAGCCTTTGCTGCCGGTGGGGCGAGACTCACGGCCTGTTGAGGGCTTCTCTGGTGTCCAGTGGGGCAACCGGCCTGGTTTCCCTGCGGTCCGTGAGGCCGTTCCTGCCAGGCCCCTTCTGCAGGTGGGGCCGTAGTCCGGGGGTTGCCTAGCTTGGCCACGGTCCTCTGTGTCTTGTTTGGTCCGTGTGCCTCTGTTATGTGCCGGGTTTCCTTGGTACATCCTGGGCTGTAAGTCCCTTCCCCGTGTCCGCGATGGATGCCAGCGTCATCCCACAGTGGCATGGCTGTGGTCTCTCCCTTGGGCCCCGAGGGGTCCAACTGGTTGGCCTCGATGCCTCATTGGCCATGTGGCAGGAGCTCTGGTGAGGATTCGGGGCAGAGGGTTTTGTGTGCTGGGCGGTGAGGGGCTGACCACAGACCAGCTTCTTCCCCAGTTGTAGGGCAGGTTGAGCTTCCTGGGTCGGTTTCAGTCATTTTGTTTTCTGGGAGTGTGTCCGTTTCTTCTGAAGTCTTGGACATGTTGACACACAGGTGTCTGTCACGCTCTCATTCCTGTGTCACATCAGCATTAGTGGGGTGGCCCCTGTTTTAGTCCCAGTAGGGTTTGTTCCTCATGTCTTTCCTCATCTGCGTCTGTCGCGTGCTCATGGGGTCTGTGGTCCCGCCCGGTCGGCTGCTCTCTCCATTCTGTCTCATGTTTCTTGTCATTACCATTGTCCTTCGTGTCCTCAGTCTTCTCCCCTGTCAGGTACGTCTTGCGGTACCTCTAAGCACGGGAATTCTCAGGGCCTCCAGCCTCTCTGCTGGAGGTCGCAGGGGTTAGACTCCCTGAGGACCAGGCTCGCCCATCCCACCATGGCTCTTGTTAAATAATGTCTGTGTGTTGCCTTGTCGGGTTCCACGTGAGGTTGGAGGGGCCCCTGTGGGGCCAGCATGGCCACCTGGTCCGAGCCGTGTGCACCCCCCTGGTCTGAGCCGTGTGCAGCTCCCTGGTCTGAGCTGTTCGTGCCCCCTGTCCAAACCACACGTGCACCCATGCCCCCCCAACCCCCCGCATCAGTGAGAGGGCGGAAGTCGGCACAGTAGCAGCAGGCTGCTCCCCTCTCCCGAGGCTACATCCTCTTGGAGGATAAGGGTTGCACCTGTCCTCGCATTCCAGGGTGAACGGGCACTCTCATCACAGACCCTTCTGAATGCTGGGCCTGTGCTGGCCTCCGACCAGTCACACGGGCTCCTCCCATTTAGTGTTTCCCTGACATGTGTTTGTTCCCATTACCTTCACTGTCTTCCATCCTATGATGTAGATGTGTCTTTCACAGACACCGTGGAGGTGGGGTCTCCCTGTCATGCAGTTTGTCGTTTGTTGTCTTTATTATTTATTTATTTTTGAAAGATTTTTATTTATTTGAGAGAAGGAGCATGAAAGCAGAGGGAGAAGCAGACTCCCTGCTGAGCAGGGAGCCTGACACAGGGCTTGGTCCCGGGACCCCAGGACCACGACCTGATCTGAAGGCAGATGCCTCAGAAGCCCTGAGCCCCCCTGGGTGCCCCTCCTACAGTGTAGTTTGGTTCTGTTTTCTGCCCTGTGTGGCGGTGCCGATGTTATGCAGCCGGCGATGGCCCAGGCTCAGCCACGCCTGTGTCCCTCTTCATTCTGGTTGTCATGGCCTCTGCCTGAGCTTCAGCCTTGTCTCTGGCTCCAGGGACAGGAGGTCATGAGCATCATGGATTCTGCTGACCTATTGCTCAGGGCTTCTTCAAACTCGAACATCCGCACAGTGACTGTTCCTCCCATGTGGGGCAAGGCGGCCTGCTGCTCATGGATCTGCAGTGCTGCTGTCCACAGGGATCCCAGTTTTCTTGTCTTCCCTTGTCTGGGGGGCTCTTCCGGGTCACTTGTTTGGGTGAGCGTTTGCCTTTGCGTCTGGGGGCCATGGGGCTGTGGTGAGAGGGATGGCTCTGCCCTTCTATCCCCAGATATTTCTTCCCATCCTTCCCTGCCTTCCTGGCTGCGTTCCCGGGGCTACAGCCCTGTGGCTCTCCGCCTGCCTTCTCCGCGGCCCTGCCCTGACTTCGTACCATGTTCAGATCACATGTTTGATTTTCCTTCCGTGCTGTTCATTTCCTGTGGGGGGTAACACGCATTGAAACCTGTCTGTGGACTCCGGCCTCTTGGTGATTGGTAGTTTCTTTTCTGGAAGTTGGTTGACTTGAGATGCTTGCTCAGTCTGTGTCTTATGTGCTTTATCTCTTACTTCTATAAACAGGAGACATTTGGGTTCTGTTTCTGGAAGTTACGGGATCTGAAGCCTTTGTGGTCAGGTTGCCAGTTCTTGCTCATTGTGGCTGCTCTTGTGTGCGTGGAAATTTGGGAGTGGGCTCGTCTCTCTTGGGGCTTCGTCTGTGGGGATTACATGAGGCCTGGGTTGGAGGTGATTTGCTTTGCAGGGGTGCAAGTAGAAGGGGCAGGGTCTCCTAGCTGGAGCCTGTCTCGTCCTCACGCTCTCAGCTCAGGGTCCGTGGGACCAGTGAGGTAGTGGGAATTACAGCTGGAAACCTGCAGGCTGGCTGGTGGTTGTGCAGGCCCCTCCTTGGGGGGTTTGGAGCCTCTGCCTGCAGGGTAGCAGCGGGACCACTCTGGTGGGAGGGGGGTCCCTTGTGTGTTCCCTACCTCTGAGAAGCCCAGAGGGAGGTTACCATGCGAGGCTCTCTGTCACTGGATCAGAGTCCCCAGGCCTGCGCCCCGTGCTGCCCTGGGCTTTGCTCTAGCCTCTAGGAGCTCCTCCTGCTGGCTCATGAGGCTCTCTGCCCCTCAGGGCATGTGGGACTGCCTGCAGAGGCTGGCTGGGCGGGTGGTCTGTCGCTGGGAGCTGGAAGCCTCAGGGGGCCGTGTGGGTAGAGGGGAGGCTGTGGCGTGGTCACTGCAGGCCCCTTCTGTCACTATAGGCCTGTGGCCAGTGGTGCAGGCACGAGGGCAGGGCAGGGCTAGGGGCTGTCAGGAAGGGGTCTCAGCCTGCCCGGCCTGACCCCAGCATTCCTGTGCCTGTAGGGGATGGTAACCTGCACCTCAATGTGACGTCGGAGGTCTTCAGCCCCTCGCTGCTGGCTGACCTGGAACCGTACGTGTACGAATGGACAGCCAGGCAGCGGGGCAGCGTCAGCGCCGAGCATGGCCTGGGCTTCAAGAAGAGGGGCGTCCTCAGCTACAGCAAGCCGCCTGAGGCCCTGAGGCTCATGCAGCAGCTCAAGGCACTCCTGGACCCCAAGGGCATCCTGAACCCCTACAAGACACTGCCTGCTCAGGCCTGACAGGACCTGCGGGGTCCGCAGGAAAGGCAGGAGGGGCCTTGACCCAACCCTCGTTTTGCCTGTGGCTGTGGGCCTGCGGGGTTGGCATGAGCTGAGTGGGGCAGCAGCAGGTGGAGGCACCCAGCCACAGGCTGGAGGGGCCAGAGCTGGCCCCCAGGCAGGGTTCTTCCTGGCTCTTTCCAGCCCTGCTGGGCGGGCAGAGCGGAAAGCCACCCAAGCCACCTGGTCTGCTCTCTCAGCCCCTATGTGGGCACTGCCCGACCCTCTGCAGGCTAAGTAAGAGCCTCCTGTGGCACGTCCTGTGTGGGCTGGGTGGGAGAGCTCTTCTGCCCATTTGGGAGACCAGGCCACATTCCACTGTGCTGGGGGCTGCCACTGTGGGAGGGGGCATGGATGGTCCTGTGCCTGGGTGCCTCAGGCAGGATGTGTCCCTGGCAGAGGCGACGAGCTCTGTGGGACAGTGTGGGCTCCGTCCCGAAGCTTTGAGCAATAGCCTGGGTCGCCAGTGCCTTGTGGATGACCAGGCCCATGGATGAGCCAGAGTAACAGGATGGTCTCCACCCTGGAAGGCATCGTTCCCCCATTTTCTAGAAGGCCCATCCATTGGCAAGACAACCCCGGTGGTTTGCAGTGATGTGCCCAGAGCTGTGGCTTCACTTCTGCTTCTGCTTCCACGTCCGTGAGGCTAGCGTGAGAAGCCCCGATGTGCACGAGTGCGTGTGCCAGCGGGGCAGGCTTGGTGCGCACACTGCACCCTCACCCGCCCCACTGTTGCCCTGGGCCCGGGGCTGCTCCTGGAGCTGTGAAGAAGGTCTGGACACGTTTTCTCTTTCTGGCTGTCATGAACTTCCAGTAAAAAATGGGAATTGATCACAACGCTGTCCTTGTATCTGTTTCTGGAACAATCTGGTGAAGCCTGTGGCGAGATGCCTGTTCCCTCAGCAGTGGGACACTGGGCGCCAACACCGTGCCCCCAAGCCCAACCCCTTCCTCAGTCCCATCCCTCCCCCCCACCCCTGACTTAAAACCTCATGGGCTTGGGAGGCGGTTGATGTTGGTTGCGTGGATGTAGCATAGTCATCGTCAGCGAGAGTCGTGACTCAGCAAATTTACTGTCGAGAAGGGAAACAACGTGAGGTATTAAAAGGCTTAAGATCTTAGGTGTTTTCTGTTAGAGTCGAGGTGGGGCTTTGAGAAGGCAGCACAGTGACTGGGGGTCACAGGCAGCAGGTGGCAGGAAGAGCCTCCATCTCCCCAGTGGATGAGCTGGTCCTCCAAACGTCAGAGTGTGAAGTAGGGCCACTTGGCCTCGCCCTGTGGAATGCACCTGCGTGGACACACACACATACACACGGGCCATGTGCAGACGTGGTGCACACATACAGTACACATGTGCACATGAGGTACACACAGGCCCATGAAGTGCTGGCTGCCTGCCTTCATGCCTGCGGAGAACAAGCTCTCCAGTGGCTGTGGACCGTTGTGAGTCCTAGTGGGGCATCCATCCAACTGCATTGAGTTCTGCATCATCCTGCAGCTCACGGCTGCGTGGCCACACCAGACATTATGTGAAGAGGTAGGAAGCCAGGCTGTCAGGAATGTTGACTACCCAAAGCTGGTCTTCAGACCCGAACCTGGCCCCTCCTGGACCAGTTCTGGGCAGGTGGGGCTTCTGCGAGGATTATCTCCCAGTGCTCTAGGAGGAGTTGAGGGCTGTTATTGTGTCTGGATTAGGAAAAGCTTATGAGTTTCACCTTCAAACCTCTAAGCTGCTGCAACACGAGAAGTGGTTACAAAACAGAGGGGCCAGTGGCCCTCACCGCTCCTGGCCCATGCCTGCCAGGCCCTGGGTTGGAGGGGCGCAGGGTGTGGTAAGGAGGAAGCCCCAGCCAGGGACCTGAGCTGCTGCCTGAGGGATGGCGGGAATAGGCCCAGTGGTCTCAGCCCAGGGAACGCGGGGGAGCCAGGACACTGCCCACCCCTCACCCTGGGATGTGGCCGGGGCTGGGCCGCCCTCCTTGGGCCTGAGGGGAGCAGAGTCTTCAGGAGAGCTGACTTCCTGTTAGGTCGGGACTGTGGTGTCTGATGATAGAGGACCCTGAGGGCTCAGACGAAGAGTTTGGGGGTCATGTGGCTCTGCAGGGCCCTGAGGGTGTCCATCAGGGTGCTTCCCTGGGGCAGGGAAGAGGTGACAAGCTGTAGGACACAGTGCCCACTGCCAGTGACTGTGCTTATGCTGGCCATAGTCCCAGGCCTGACCCTCATGGGGACCGGGGTCTACTCAGTGGGCTCCCTCACCCTACTCTTCCCTAATATACCACCTGCCATCCTAGGCTTGAGGCCCGTTGGACCTCAGGGGTTGGGGAAAGCAGGTTGGGTCTTGTCCTACCAAAGGATCAGGCTCCAAAGGCCAGGTGGGTGGTGGAGACGTGACCTGTCTGCTGGAGTGCTGAGGAGGAGTGTGCAGGCTGGACCCCGCCCCCAGCAGTCTTGGATTCATAGTGGCCCCTGGGCAGGCCTCCCATGGGTGTTGGCATATCCTGCCCCCTGCCCTGTGGGGACACCCAGAGTCACTGTGAGGTTTCTTGGAAAGCTCCTATGCAGGGGTATGTGAGGAGAGAGCTTTCTGGGTAGGTCTGGCTCCTGGTTCCCCTCCCTGCTGGCTCTGGTCCATGGGTACGAAGCTAGGTGCTCCATGGGATGGTGGCAGATGCCATCCTTTCGTCTCTGGCAGAGTATGCAGAGCCCAGACCGCTTTTGAGCCCAGTGGCCATGGGCCCCTGGACAGCAAGGGAGATGAGTGGCATGTGGGTCCGAGGGGGTGTGGAGGCATGGGGCTGGGACCTGTCTGATCTGGCTGCCCGAGTTTTCATTCGCCTTTGGCCCCAGAAGGAGAGACATGGCAGGGGCAGTGACTCTTCCCAGGGCATGGTCACACTCCTGTTTACGGATGTGGTTCAAAGCCAGGGCCCCGGAGGCCTGCTCTGTGGACACTGGCAGGCAGTTGGTCTGCTGGCAGAGGTCCTGGCCCTCTCTCCCCTGAGCCCTGGGCCAGCAAGAAGGGTGTGCCTCCATGTCTGTCCATCCCTGGCAGGACTGGACTGCATGTCCAGCATGGAGACAAGAGTCCGAGCAGGCCCATGCTGCTGGAGGACCCCTGCCCATGCCAGATGGCCCCTCCTGTGAGGCAGGCCTGGGCAGCATGGACAGGGATCCTGTAGTTGGGCAGCATGGAAGTGCCCGTTGGGCCCTCCAGCTGTGGCTTTGCCAGCAGGGGCACTGCACCTGCTCCCAGTGTCCCCTGGAATCCTCCTGCTGGGTGTAAGCTAGACCCCAGCAGACACTGCTCTCTCGGGGGCTCGGCCCACGGCCTGGGCACCACGATGGTTCCTTCCCTCCGTCCCTGGGGCTGGGCTGCCAAGGCTCCATGTCACATTGCTTTGTCCTGTTCTGCTCCCCCAGCCCCAATCCGAACTGGGGGTACAGTGGATAGCCCACTCTTCCCATCTGGGGCCAGGGGAGAGGGACCCCAACTGCTGAAACATGCCCCTGGGCACCAGTGTCTGTAAATGCAGGGATCAGAGAGGTGACGCCCAGCTGATGACAGTCAAGGTTTGGGCAGCGGGTGGAAAGGCAGTGTCCCCCTTAAATGTGGAGCAGGGAGGGGGGATGCAGAGGCTCATGGTGTGTCCAGGTGGAGTCGGCCGCCACCTGCCATTGGGATCATGACTTGAGGCTGCAGGCATGGGTGAGTGGGGAGGGGAGGCCGTGGGTGTCTCTGGGCACCCACATCCACGCTGTCCCCTGGGCCTCCCCTGTTGTGGGCTGACATGGGGCTCTCCATCCAGGCCCTTGTCAGAGTGGACACTGGGGCTCATGGGTGCATCGCAGGTGAGGAGCAGCAGGACCCCTTCTGAGACTGACCAGCCCCGCCCTGCCCTGGCTATGCGGCCTGGCCACAGGGCACAAGGAAACATCCATCCCACGTGGGGGGCCTGTGTGGGGGCTGGACAAGAAGCACACTGTCCTCTCACTGAGCCCACTGCCTTGACAGGGGCATTCCAGGGTGCCACCAGGGCCCCTTGTGTGCCCCATCTGCTAGGCCTTGAAGGGTAGAAAAGGTCCTCTAGCCAGGTCTCCCAAGTTCAGGGCCTCGTGATGACGCTGCGGGGTGGGCTCATGTCCCAGCACCCTGCAGCGTATCCTGCCCATCCCATGTCCCCAGGGTAGCTCCCATGGACGTCTCCTCTCTTGGAGCCCCCGCCTTCCCCACCCCATGGTCCATCCTTGCCCTGTCCTCCCTGAACTCAGCTGCACCACCCTTCATTCTCTCCCCTCAATTTGGCCTCCCAGCCCCTGGCCAAGGCCTGGTCCCACAGGGCCCCCCTGGGGTCCACGGCTCTGGACACCTGGTGCCTCCAGCTGCATCACCCTGGACCCTGAGCCCCACCCATCACTGTCCGGGGCTACCACAGAGAAGCTTTCCGGCAGCTCTGTTGTTTTTCGGGTCGCTCAGGATGGAGCCGGATGCTTGTCACCCGTGAGAGATTCTGGCTCTGTGAGGGGCAGCCAGTGTCCACCCAGGGTGCTGGTGGACAGTCAGGGTTACAGGGACAGTATGTCAGGGGGAAGGGAATCGTTTCCAGCAACAACAAAATTGGAGGCCCAGGCAGGTAGGGAGGTGGGGTGTCCGTGCTGGAGAGTCCTGGCCCTGTACCCACCTGGGGACTCCTTTCCATCTCAAAGTGGACCGACAGATGAGTGCCCTGTCAGCCAGAAGCGTGCTTTCTTGGATGGGGGCGGGAACCTGCTGAGGTGGATGAAGGAACTTTTGAAGCTAGAGTGATGGGTGCCTCGGTCTGTTGGCCCCACCACAGCCCTTCCTGGGCAGCCAGATAGGCACCTGCATTCCGGCCCAAAGAGGGCCGACCCCAGGGAAACAGAGGAGACCCTGTGCTGTAGGAAGGACCGGGCTTCTCTGGACTGGGCTCCCCGGTGGGAGGGTAGACAGGGGACACTGTGGCCAGGACTGCACGGGGAACTCAGGAACAGAGGGGAGGAGGGCCCGAAGTCTGACTAGGGGCCGGGCCAGGCCCCTACCTCTGCCATCACCCTCCCTAGAGCCACAGGAAGCTCATGGGCACCTGGTCTACATCCAGTGACATCTCTCACCTGGGTTGGGGTTGCAGGTGTTGCACAGGATGTCCCATGGATCACTGCCACCTCCGGGAAGGGCCCCCTATGGGGAGGGGCTCCCCGCTTCCCGGCGTGGCTCCACACCCTTCCCCTTGACCTTGGGCTTGGTCATGTGGTTTTTCATGTTGTGAGGTGTAGGGAATGGGCTGCAGTGGGGGCGTGAGGTGTGCTCTTGGCTTCCCTGTGACCCTCCTGGAAAGAGAGCTGTCTGGGCAGCTGTCTGGAAAGAGAGCTGTCTGGGCAGCTCCCCGGGGAGGGAAAAAGGTCCAACCTGTGGCGGCTTGGAGGGCAGAGCCCCAGTTCCTTCAGACCCATGAGCAGGAGGGTGGGCATTTGCCCTGACTCCACAGAGATCCCTCTTGGAGCCCCATGGAGGGTGGCAGCAGACCTCATCCTCCCCCATTCAGTGGAGGGTTGTCCTGAGGGTGCAGACTCCCTGCCCTCCGAGCTGGACCCAGGAGTCCTGTGTGACACTGTGTGCATTGTGGCAAGATGCTCCTTTTGACTGACCTGGGGGTGGGAGGCCCAGCAGCAGTGGACATGGGAGCAGCCTAACCTGGCCTTCGTCCACGGCACCCCTCTCCTCCTCGAAGCCCCTGGCCCACCCGCCTTTTCAACGTAATCAGTGTGCCAGGTGCCAGCCAGCAGGGAGGATGGTGTGGGGACTCAGCTGGCCTGGTAGGGGGCGGGGTGGGTGGTGGGAAGGTGGCCCACGGGCTGGGCCGGGCGGTGACGTCCTGCAGCCCGCTGGCTGGCTGGGCGCATGAAGCTGCAGGTGCCCCGTGGCTGGTGTGGCGAGGGGTGTCCACCGAGCCCGCCTCCTTGGCTCTTCTGGGGTTTCTGTCCTCTGATGGATGTAGCACTCGTGGGAGAGCTGGAGACGCTTCCCCCCGTCCCTGTCTGTCCTTCATCTTCAGACTGTGTTTACTACTCTCATGCAGTAACTCTCTACTCGTATTTCTATCTCGCGTTTGCAATGTCCTTGTTCTAAAGTTCTTTACGATCCTAAGACGTACAAAATAGTCGGACTTCCCCTAGCATAAAGCGAGCTGTGAAGCAGTAGAGGAGAACAGGTCTGAATTTGATCTCCTGTTTCCCTTATTCATCCTCTGAGAGATCGGCTGAACCTCCGCCTTCACCTCCCACCTCGCCCTGAGCTTTGGGTCCAGAGGCCCTGGAAGCTGCCCATGCCCCCAACCCCCCTTTGGTGGACGGAGCCTGGGGAGCAGGGTGCAGCCTGGGGAGCGAGCCCAGAGAGGAGACTCTCCACCCCCCCCCCCGCCACACCCCAGGAAAGTCCGGATCTTCTTGAGAGCGGAGGCTGAAGCTGTCCGCAGGGTAGAGGGTGTGGCCTCGCTTGCACCTGAGCAACGGGCCAGCTCCCCGGGGAGGGAAGTTCACAGTTTACCCGGTGCCTGTGTCCAGGGGCCGAGAGCCGGCTCCATCTGCCAGCCCGCCAGCTGCCCCCTGCTGTCACCGCAGGCCCCAGACAGCATGCCACCCCTGCCGGGGGGCACACACAGGTAAGCTGGGGGGTGTTGGCAGCACAGACACAAAACATGTCTTGAATTCCTGGGTGGTCTGAGGACCTGGCAGAAGTTATTCTCTGTCTTTAAAAGGAAGTCATTAGATTTGGAGCTTTTTTTTCTCTTATGATGCCCCAGACTCACCAGCTGGGGCTTTATTTCAGACTGTGAGTGACCCCTCCTGGGTCCTGGGGCTCTGAGGGGATACGGGGCTCAAGCTCAGGCGACAACAGTTCTGTGTCTGGGCTTAAGGCCTGGGCAGGCGGTGGCTAGGAATCTGGGACCTCCAGGCCTTCGGTCCCCGGGCCACGGTCAGGCCCCTATGTTTGCAGCATGGGTCTTCCTGGCTTCAGGGGCATCCCTGCCTGAGCCCCTGACCCTTCTAGCTAGTTCCCCGCATGTGTGTTAGGGCCCTCGCTGGGGGCTCCAGGGACTTAGAGCGAGTCTCCTCTAGGGTGTGGGTGCCTGGCCCTGCCAGCTCTGAGTCATAAGCGCTGTTTTCTCTTATAGACATAGAAGAAGTTGGATTTTTCAGCGCAGTTTAGGTGTGGAGGGGAGGTGGGTGTGCCTGGAAATGCTTTGCATTTTCCTTCTCTATCTCATCCCACATGCTCTGGGGAGAAGCCAGTGCCTCTGGGTGCCTCCCTGTGGGTCCTGGGCTTGAGCACGACCAGCATCTCTGAAGACATGACTTCCACCCGCCGGTGAGGATAGGGGGTCCCCCAGGAGCTGTCCGAGGGGGGAGGGTCCAGGTGTCCCTCTTCCGTGGAGGTGAATGGGGTCACCAAGCTTGTAAGGGGGAGACGTGAAGGTTTGGGAAGGATTGCTTGGCTAGCTAGAGGCCAAGCCCGGGCCCCACTGGTGCCCAGGCCTCTGGTTTCACGGAAGGGGAGGGAACCCCAGGGGGAGACCCAGGAAGCAGGCTGCCTGGTGGGGCAGCAGGATGGTGTGTCTTAGTCCTACCGAAGGTGACTATGCTGACACAGGGTTGGGCTGCAGCTGCTCCGTGTATCCCAGGCTCCCCAGTTTGGCTTGAAGACCCAGGAGGAAGGGCGCCCACATTCACTTACTATTCCCACACCCTGAGAGGCATGGACTGTCCAGAACTTCTTGTTTATTTTCCTTGAATTATGCAAATGTTTGGAGGCTCTTCCCATGCAGGCCGGTGTGCTTGGCTGGTTGACAGGTGGGCTGAGCCATGGCCCTGAGGACGGGGGGACTGTCCCAGATGGGCCTGGCCCAAGAGTGCTGGCCTGGGCCTACTCAGACTCTGGGCACAGGGAGCAGATGGCTCTGGGAGACGAGGCCACGCAGGTATCCAGTGGCCCTGGGTGGTCTGAGGAGCTGCCTGGAGCAGAGATGAGACCTCCCCCTCTCAGTGAGTTCCGGGATCATGATGTATGAAGGCACATACCGTCCTCAGCTGCCCCAAGGTTTGGGACAAGCCCAGACATGGGTGGCACCCCCAGCAGAATCCTGTTGCTGCCGGGGACCCCAGCCCTAGGTGGTGGATCTCTGGATGGCAGAACGGAAACCCCAAAGTTCTGAGTCCTGGCCCTGAATGTGTCATGGGGGGGCCCCCTGAATACTTGTGTGTCTGGGGACAAGGGAGCCCCTGGAGTGCTGAGCCCTGAGGAGTCCTGCCCATGGGGCCAGTTCTAAGAGTAGTGGGGGGGTAGTAGTGTCCCCATGTGTGACCCCATGTGAGACCCGTGTGTGTCCCCATGTGTGACCCCTTGGGAGGCATGTGACCCATGGGGCCAGTTCTAAGAGTAGTGGGGGGATGCGCAGGGAGCCCTGGGTAAAGTCTTCTGGTGCCTCGCTGTGGGGGCCGCAAATGGGCTGGACAGGGTGTGCATGGAGGCCAGAGGGAGCCAGGCCTGGGGCTGATGGCAGGCCCCAGGGTGCTGCCCCAGTCATGATCCGGTGAGGTCACCATGCTCCTAGGAAAAGCCTGGCTTTTGCCTGAAAGCTGTCTTGTACCCCCCACCACAGCAAGAGTGCTGGCCCATCCGTGGGCATCCCTGACTGAGCCGTGGACAGGTGTCTGCTGAGCCGGCTGGCTAGGACCCTGGGGAGGCTGGGCCATCGGTGCCAGTCTCCTGGAAGCTCCGGCTGGGGGACGGGGTGTGCTGTGTGGGTCTGGGCACGGTGGGCAGAGGAAAGAACCATCTGGAAGACGCCCTAGGGCGGAGCTCCTGCCATGCTCAGAAGCAGTCAAGACCACGCCTTCTGGAAGGCGCTGTGTTTGGCATCTGACCACAGCTTGGAGATGTGGCCATCCTAATCTCGGTGGCTGGTACCCTGTGAGGCTCCTCTCTCCTGGGCAGGAGCAGGGTGGGAGGAGCATGGAGGGCTGAAGACCGTGAGGTAGTGTCGTCCCCACTCCTGGCCCCAGAAGAGGCTTGGCTCACAGCCTGCTGGCCTCTCAGAGCCATGGACACCTCTGTGAAGGACAGATGGGAAGTGCTTTGCAAGTTGTGTCCTATGTTCCCAGCATTATGGCCCACCGGTACCTGCTGGCGTGGTCTGCCTGGGTAAGGGGAGGCCACCACCGCTGGCCCTCCAGACTCAAGCCTGGTGGCTGCTGCAGTGGTCCTGAGGGTGGGGCCTTCACAGTGCGCTAGTGGACACGGGGTGAGGTGTCCAGCCCCAGAGGCCAAGGCCATAGTCCATGGGGTCTGCCAGAGTGACCTGATGCCACCTCTCCCCTGCAGGCACCCTGGGTGCTCGGGGCGGGTGTGGGGGGTGTGGGGGGTCGGGGGTGTGGGACCAGGAGACCCTGCCTGCCCCTCCCCTACCTGCTCCTGTCAGGTGGAGACCGGCTTGCTCCTGCTGGTGGGGGGTGGGCACTGCCAAGGGTCCCTCAAGGCAGTGGGTCTCCTGGGTATGCGGGGCCAGGGGAGGGGCCGGCTACGTGGACCCCGCGCCCACAGTGGCAGCAAGCATGCAGGCTTCAGCAGACTTATTGAGGGGGCTGCTGTCGATGATGAGGGGAGGTGCAGGCTGGGTCGGGAGGCTCTTGACAGGAGGGCCTGGCTCCGGTGGGGGTGGGGGGGGCGTCCTCCTGGCTGGCCTGGTGGGCTGTGGGCTCATGGAACTGCTCAGCTTGGTGTGGGAAGCTCAGGCTGACAAGGGCCTCAGAGACCAGGCTGTTGGCCCAAGTTGCTGGCCTGGGTCCTTGGGGTGTGGCGTCCTTCTCAGTGTGAAAGGGATTGGGCGTGGAATCCCCTGGGAGTCATGCCCTCACACGGGGGCTCAGATGACAGCCTGATCGCCGCCCCCCCCCCGCCCCCGCCCCCAGCAGGATGCATGTTTTCCCAGGCTGTAAGACTGGCAAGAATCTACTCAGCTCTTTAGAACTGTACATGTATCTCAAGGGTACAGACGGGGAATTCACAATTACAAGTTTTCAAAGTCCACACTCGGACAAAAGGAAGGGGGTCCCTTTCCTTTCTGCCCCAAGGTGGATTACTGGTTTTCCAACGTTAGTGTTTGTCCTTGCACAATTGAGAGCTGGCTGGGACAAGCTAGGAGGTGGGAGGGCAGGGGAGGGGTGGGGGGGGGTGCGGCTCTGCGTGGTGGCTGCTCATCTCCCCTCCCCAGGCAGGGTGGGGGAAGCCAGGGCAGCTGAGCAGGGCCAGGGCCAGGCCAGGCTCACCCACCCAGGAACCACCACCCCAGCTCTGGCCAGAGTGGAGGGAAGGAGGGTCTGAGCCCGCCCCTCAGAGCGGATAGTGTCTCCCGCCACCTGGGGTGGGCGCAGGGAAGAGGCTGTACTAGGACTTGTGGGGCTCCCAAGAAAAGTGGGGACGGGCCAGAGAGGCTGGGAGAGACCACAGCCGGCACATTCCCCACACAGACCGGGACTCCTGGGCCTGGGGCAGCCCTCCCAGTGGGTGGGGGCTCCCCAGACGAAGCATGATGGGGGCAGAGGCAGGATGCACCTGCCGTGCGATAGCGGAGCGCCAGTGTTCTCACAGTGACAGTGAACTGTGTTCTCACAGTTCTCACAGTGGGAGGACCACTGCCCAGGACACAATTCAGTCTATGTGTCAGCGTGAAGACAAGTATCACAGCACAGCCCTCAACCTTTCCACAGCTGATTGTTCTCAGGCATTTTCTGGTCTGGTCTGTCTACTCCATGTTTATTTTAATCTGTTCTGTTTATTCTTTTCTACCCTGTCATATATTTTATTCTGTATCTATTCTAACCCATCCTATCCATTCCATTCTATCCTATTCTTTTTTGTTTAAAGTAGGCTTCATGCCCAGTGTAGAGCCTAATGTGGGGCTTAAACTCATGACCCTGAAATCAAGACCTGAGCTGGAATCAAGAGTCAGATAGATGTTTAACCAACTGAGCTACCCAGGCACCTATCCCATTCCACCCACCCCATCCCACCCCATCCCTTTCCACTGTATTCTATGTCTATTCTACTCTATTGTCTAGCAGTGCTAGCTCCATGCCCCGAGGGGGTAACCCACTGAACTGACTGCCCAGAAAATGGGTGCTGCTCACAGCTAGGCCAGCAACAACCTGAGCTGTTGAGCACGATGCAGGGGTGTTTGAGAGAAGGCCGGAGAGATGCAAGACCCAGCCACTGGAAGTGATGCCATGCTCTTTTTCGGGGTCCTGCCTGACGTATCCTTAGGGGCTGTGTTCAGCTGGTGGTTGTGGGGTTGGAAGGCCCTGGATGGCCTCACTCGCTGGCTCCTGGCTGGGCCACCTCAAAGCTCCAGGTGGCCTTTCTCTTCTGGAAGTACTGCAGCCCCCTTGGGGGGCGGTCTCTGGGGTTGTTTTCAGGAAGCAGAAGCTGCAAGATTTTTATGGGTCTCCCAGGAACCTCCCAGGATCACGTTGGTATGTTCTGTTGGTCAAAGCACGGCCATCACTCCTGACTCAGGTGTGGGGCCATGGGCTTCAACAGTCCGGGAGGGAGGGAGGCAGCGGGAGGTGGGTGGAGGGACAGGCATCTGTGGCTGTGTCTCTGCTCTTCATGTCCAGCAGACAGTAACGATGTGGCCTTCTTTTCTTTCTCTAGAAGGAGCCCCTGGGTGGAGGGTGGCCCACATTCCCCTCTGTTCTTTGCGAGATGTTGCGTTTGGATGTCTGACACCCCATCCCTGTTCCTTTCTGATGTGGCTTTCGTATGGATGGCTCCGTGCTCCCGACTCCCTGGCCTGTGGCCTCCATCCACCTGGCACTGACAGAGTCTTAAGCCCTGGGAGTTGTCCCCAGCCCCGGGGAGACCTTGGGCAGCTCGGCGATGGCCTCACACTGATCTGTCTGGGGGGGGCACTGGAGGCCAGCTCCTCACTGGTGGTTCTCAGGCTGCTGAGCTGGGGAGGGGGCCTGCGGGGCCTGGTCTCCTGATGGGACAGCATTTTAGGCCAAGTGTTTGGCCATGGTCGGGGGAGCCCTGAGGAACGGTCAGTCCTGTCCTCGGTCCCCACTAATTCCAGACTCCCACTGCACCTGCTCCCCTTGGCTTGTCCTTGTGCTCTGCAGTGCGTTGGGGCTCGACGAGGACCATGTGAAGAATGAACGGTGGGGGGGGGGGGGGCTTTATCTGACAACTCTGGACCCTACATGCGAGCTCTGGGTTAGGGCCCTGGTGCGCTGAGGGAGAATGTGTTCTAAGAAAGCCCGTGCTTGTGTCTGGAGGCCCAGAGGACAGAGGGCTTTGTAACAACTATTGTGTGTGGGGGTGCAGGGGGGACAGTCCACTCTGCTTTCCTCAGGCTGTGGGGCCACCAAGAGGAAAGGGAGACAGGGTGGCTGGGCAGGTGGTTGTGGATTTTGTGGGGCTGACTTGTCAGCTCTGAGATAAGGCTCAGTATTATTTTCCTAGATTTTGGCTAAAACTGGTTGGCCACTGAATGACCGGCAGATATTGGGTTCTGTGTCTGTCTACAGTCCCCCTGAGGCAGATGTCTGTGTCTTTCAGGAGCTGGTCAGATAGATTGACGTGTGTGAGAGAGAGATCCTGGATATAAAAATCCCATTTCCATAAAACCCTTGTGAGTTTCCCACATAGTCAACAAGCTCAGTGAAACCAGAGTTCCTGGAGCTGGAGTGGGGATGTCTTAACCCTATTTGTGACCCGTGACTTTAGCTCTTTGACTGGTTTTTACCCAGACACAGGAGAACTCTCCCGAGTGACCTGAGGGCAGACCCACCTGGAGTGCTCACCTGGGGCTCAGGGGCTCCCTGCCCCCGGCCATCAGCTACTCATCTGGGGCTCAGGGGCCTGGGGGCCTTGAGCTCTCCCTGCGCCCCACCGGAACCAGACCAGGGCTGCATCTGGTGGACAGCCTTGGCTCTCAGGCCTCTGCGGCAGGGGTTCTGTTTTCATGGGCTGGGATGCCGTGGCCCCTCCGGCAAGGCCTGACAGAGAGACTGCTGGCCCCCTGACCACTGCTGGGAAGCAGCCTCGTAAACATTCCTGAGGCGGGCAGCAGGCACACGGCCTGGACGTGGGGCCTGGAGCCCTCTCCCCGGTGATTCCAGATGCAGGAGGTCTGAGACCCTTTGGAAGGTGTTCACTGAGCATGCAGGCCGACTGCCAAAGGAAAGGCAGCTTGGCAGACACCCTTGGAAGCAATGTCGCGTGGTAATCATTTCCAGCTGTATTTATTTATTCCCACAATTGTTAGCTTTCAGGTTTTTTTTGGCAGCTGAGCTCTTTAAGAATATTTTTAAATTTATTTTTTATCGTTTTAGACAGTTTCATTGACGCAATTCACATACCAGACAATGTCCCCATTTAAAACTGCCCATGCACTGGGCTCTCATGCTGACCGCGCGTCTGTGGGACACTCTGTGTACAGGGCACATACAGGCCACAGAGGGGCTTGGTCCTGTTGAGCTGCTTGGCAGAACATACTGCCCACCTGCGGGCCCGGCTGCGGTCCTGACGCCTGGCCACCTGGCCCCCGGCGGCTTCAAAACTGAGGACCCTGCGGACCCCGTGGGTGTTGGACCAGAGGGCCTTTTGGCAAAAGAGGAGCCTCTCTTTAGAAACCAACGGATTTCTCTGAGGACCATTTGTTCTCATCGTACAGCTGGAAGAACGGAGACAAATTCCTGTTGCCTCAAGACCAGAGGGGCGATTGTAAATGTCAATGCAGAAACCTGTAACAGATGGGCAGCATGTGCCAGAGTTTACCTAGTCCGTGCTTCAGGGGCCAGGAGACACATGGTGTTGGCAGAGGTTGTTGTCCAAGGTAGGATAGTGCAGTGTCCGGGGGAGCTGGCGGGGCTGCATACCAGCTGGCGCTGGAATGGTCCTGTCCGGGCCGTGAACCTCTGTGGCCTCCTTGGCACTTAGGTTCCCGGGGCAGGGAGAGGGGAAGGGCTCGGCGGAAACGGCTGGACTAGTGCAAGAGCCCGTGACCGTGTGACCCCGGGACCAGGGTTTGGCCTTCTGAAGGACAGCCCTGTGGGGTTCGGGAAAGCTTGTTCCTTCTCACTGGCTGTAGGTACCCGGGCCCCCTGAGAATCACACACGTCCAGGTGGGGCCCCTCTCCCGTCTGGTGGTGGGCTCTCCTTCTGCCTTTGTGGACAAGGGACGGAAGATGCCTAGACGTGGCCTTGCTTTGGTTTCATGTGAGCACTGTGGGTGGAGAGATGAGTAAGGATGGGAGACCTCAGTTCTGCCATCTCCTGTGACTTGGAGACCACACTGCTGTGCGGGAAAGGGGACGAGACGCTGTAAGACGTTTCCTTCAAAGAGCTGTGGGTTTGGGGTTTAGCTGAAACTGGAGCTGGACACGCCCGTGTGAGCTCATGAAGGATTCTGTCTCCATCGCCCGACAGGGCCCCGAAACTACCACTTTCTCTGAGCTGCCCCAGAGGATGGTCCCTGAAGACCATTCCTGCCAGTAGGACACCAGGCTCCTTAGAGATGCAGCTGGCTCCAGGCCTGGGCTGGGAGGAGCCCAAGACAAGCCCAGATGGCAGGGATGCCAAGTCAGGGCCACCAGAACTCTGGGACAAGACCGTGATGCATGGTAAATAGGTGGTGTGACCGGAAGTGATGCCATACTGTGAAACAGGTGGTTTTCTCCTCTAGTGGCAAGTGCCCAGAAATGGAAGCTGGAGAAATCTTTCTTTTCGAGCGGCTACAAGAGCCAGCAAGCCAGGATATGTGCTTCGGGAGCCTGTGGAGATGAGACACCCAGGCCGGGTGCAGAGCTCCCAGGTCGGCCATCGACTGAGGAGGGCACAGTGCTTCCCGTGGGATGGCAACATTGTAGCAAAGTCCCCGTCTCCTCGTCACCAGCACCCCCTCATCTCCCTTCCTGGGCTTCTGGGGTGCCCTGATTTCCACCCTCTCCACCAAGGCTCTGCTCTGACCCGACCTGCCCCTCTCCCTGGGACGTGTCATGGCTGTGGACCATGGCCATGTTCTCCACCTGGAGTCCTGGCGCTGTTCCACGTGGAAAGATGCTGGTGCGTGTCTCCTTCTGTCTCCAGCTGGGCCGCAGTGAAGGCTGCCCAGGCGGGGACAGTGGGCGCCATGGGGGGACACAGCTCTGGGCCACAGGCCTCCTTGCTGCTGCCTGGTGGGGGCCTCAGGCCAGGCACATGGCCTGTGTGGCATGGATTCTGATTGATGGGATGAGGTGGAAATCCAACATAATCCTTTTCTGGAGTTGGCCAGCTGAGCTCATGCCATCTGCCGTGCCTCCCTCTGCCCCGTGCCCAGAAAGCCACCTCACTCCCCACACCCCCCTGGCTCCTTCCATCCTGCACAAACCCCAAAGAGCTCCAGAGACTGATTTTCTGGGCCTTGTGGTATAGACTGGACACTCCTGCTCATTATCGCTTAGAATTTCCCTAGCTGTTACTATATGATTTCCTTCCATTTGAACTTTAAAACTGACCTTCTAGTTAAGGGTTCTCCTTTGGGAATTATGTTAACCTCCCAGAGTATTTTGTATTTTATTTTATTATTTTTTTTAAAGTAGGCTTCACACCCAATGTGGGGCTTGAACTCACAACCTCAAGAGTAAGAGTCACATGCTCTACCAACTGAGCCATCCAGACACTCCACTTTTTTATTATTAAACTTAAAGAGCCCCCCTTTTTTTCCTAAAAGATTGTGTTTATTTGAGAGAGCACAGAGTAGGGCCAGAGGGAGAAGCAGACACCCAACCAAGCAGGGAGCCCAATGTGGGGGCTCTATCCCAGGGCCGGCGACCATGACCTGCGCCGAAATCAGATGCTTAACTGACTGGGCCACGCAGGTGCCCCTAAACTTTGAGAGTTTTCTGCAGAAATGGGTCATCTCCTTTCCCCCAGGATGGAGGGGTGCTGGCCACAGCTGTGTAGGGGTGAGCACTCCTTGCTTCAGACTCAGGGCCCGAGGGCGGTGACTGGTCCAGCCATCCCCTCCTCTCCACTTCCCTGGTTGGCACGTGGACACACCTTTCACCACTGAGCAGTCAGCCCATACCAGTCCACCTTCATGTCATGGGAAGACTGAGGGGTGTCCTACTAGGCCCAAGTCTGGTCTCCCTGCTATTCCACTGTTGCCCTGATGGAGGTGCCTAGCTCTTGTCTGGTTCTTCTAGGCCAGCTTCTCAGTCCTACTTCCCCTTGGTTGGAATGCTTTCCCCATCTGGTTGTCACACTCCTATGCACCCTGTAAACCTCTCTGTAAAAACCCATGTCCAAGCAGGAAGCTCCTCCCTGTGTCCTGTCCAGATGCTAAGCTCTGGAGTCCAGGTGTGGGATCCAATCCTCTCATGACCTGCAACTTGACCTCCTAAAGGCCAAGTGTCCCATGGGAGAGCCCCCTCAGCCCCACTTCCTCTGCTCAGAGGCCTTAGTACCAGTTGGTCCTCTGTGTGGCTGGAGCCCATGAGACAGTCTGCCCTTGCCAGGCACAGCCTATTGGGGAGACTCAGGCCCCGGCTCCTGGAGAGACCCCTCTGTCCTTTTCCCTCTTCAAACACAGGGAAGTCTGGAACTCACCCTCTGACCGCAGATCCCATCCAAGGAGAGGCTAGGAGTCTACTCCGTGGTATGTGTGTCCTTGGGAAGCAGGTGGGAGGGGACAGTGTTCTGAAGAAGGCTGTGAAAACTTGGAACCAACTGGGAAGGACAGCTGTGGAACCTTCCTGGGTGTGTCTGCAGACAGGGACCTGGCAGCCACCTGTCCGGGAGGCAGCGGTCGGGCTGGGTGGCTTCAACTGGTTTATCCCTCTCAGAGCTCAGAATCCAAGCCCTGTGTCGTCACCGGTGAAGTCGGGTCTTTGTAGGTGCTTCATCTCTCCAAGAATTCAGGACGCAGAAGGAATCTAGTCAACAGTCCACTAAACCATATAGGTCCACTTGTCAGATGGCCAGGCCACATGCAGGGCGTAGCCGAAGAGGCTGCAGCCCCTCCGGGTGGCATTCTGACCCCGGCAGAAGAGACCCCTGCCTCTCCCCAGCTGAGCTCACGTCTGCACGAGGGCAAGGCTCTGGTGAGCTGGGTGGGGCGATGCTGTCTGCTGTGGAGTGAGGAGGTCCACGTGGTTCTCTCGAGCAGCCATGTTGCAGGTCGGCTTGCTGGAAATCACAGCTGAAGATACCTCAATGCAAATGGACGTTTTCAGCGCTGAAGGGCTGGAATCAGTAACAGACAGCAACATAATGGACACTTACCTATCACATGCCGGGAAAATAATGGGAGATGCGGACCGCCCGCAGAGACGTGGACCGCCCAAGGCCCCGAAGATGGGGTTTTCTTATTGGGCTGTTGTGTGCCTGCGGTGGGCTGCAGCCATGCCCAGTGCCGTCGGGCTCGTGAATCCTGTCTGAAGAGCCTGGTATCTGGAAGGTGCCAGCCATCCCAGTGTTGGGACAAACAGAGGCGTGACTG
Organism: Neogale vison; assembly: GCF_020171115.1. Taxonomy (NCBI): domain Eukaryota; kingdom Metazoa; phylum Chordata; class Mammalia; order Carnivora; family Mustelidae; genus Neogale; species Neogale vison. Next base: position 47,643,462 of record NC_058093.1, read on the forward strand.
CTGGGAAGCCCTGGGCTGCGAGGGGCCCCAGCTGCTGGCCTGGCCACGTGGGTTGCAGGCCACCATCCAGGCCACATCTGGGACTGCCACTTGTATTTCTTTCATAGACATGTTTGTCTCTGTGAGCAGGCCCAGCTTGGGCACTGGCTGCCCCCCAGCATTCCCATAGATTTATAGAAATGGAGCTATATAGACACCACCTTCTCCCTGGCCCCCCGCCATACAGTTGTAAACACTTGGCAAATGCTTTCTGAGCTCCCCCTTGCAGCTGGAGGTGACCATGTGAACGAATTTTGGCCAACAAGATGGAAGTGGAGGCTCTCTAGGAGCTTCTAGATAGCTTTTTGGCTCTTTATCATGGCTGGCCCTGTCCCTTCTTCCTTTTCCCTTCTTGTTGATGTGATGTCTGGAGCTTGGCAGCCATCTTGTGACCATGAGGCAACAAACCTGGAAAAAGAGACATGTCAACATCCTCAGTGTGGTGGGGCTGAGTCTGCCAGAACCAGCAGCCTCCCCTCTCCAGAATTCTAGATTGATGAGGAAAATCCACCACTGTTTTCTGATTCTTGGGACCAAGGAGCTAAGTGATGTGGCACTTTTATGCCGACATGAAAATGTGTGCCATAGCAATTCCTTGACTCCTTTTCCAGCCACTGACTGGTAGCTCCACTTATGGGTCTCAGGACATTTTGTTCTAAAAGATTTGCTCCCACACCTTCCAAACTTGTCCCAAATTGCTAAGTCTGCAGCAGGAGGAGAGAATGTGTGCTTGGCTTCATTTATTCACTCAGCAAATGTGACTTATATATGCTATTTCTCTTCCAGGGACCAAGGGGGCTTACTCATTCATGGGCACTACAGACTATACTCAGACAGAAGCATACATGACCCCTCCAGGTAGCAGTGAGGCTGGGGGGAGAAACAGCGAGGGTGGTGACAGCTCCTGCAGGAGGGTTGGGGAGGTCACTGGGGAAGGTAAGGATGGAGCAGAGACCAGTGGAGCTGGGGGTGAGGCATGCAGCAGCTAAATCCTCAGTATACACAAAGGCCCTGAGGCCAGATGTGTGAGGACTAGAGGAAGGGGGTGGCTGGAGAGAGAAGCAACCTGGAGAGTTGGCCTGGAGAGTTATTTTTATTTATTTATTTATTTCAAGATTTTAAAAGATTATTTAATTTTAATTATTATTTTAAAGATTTTATTTATTTGATAGAAAGAGATAGTAAGAGCAGGAACACAAGCAGGGGGAGTGGGAGAGGGAAAACATGCTTCCTGCCGAGCAGGGAGCCCGATGTGGGGCTCAATCCCAGGACCCTAGGATCATGACCTGAGCCAAAGGCAGATGCTTAATGACTGAGCCACCCAGGCATCCCTGAGAGTTGGCTTTTTAAACTAAGGGTGTGGGTTTGAGCACACTGGGCTTTTGGATGCAAGGGTTGTTTGGGTTGCTGAGGGAGAGTGGGCTGCCCATGGGAGGGCAGGGACACGTGGACTTGGGGCAGCAGCCTGCCATGGGCTCGGGAGCCGTGCAGGAGGTGAGCGGCTATGGCTCAAGGCTGAAGGTGGGACAGACAGGCACTCATGGGGTCACAAAGCCAGAGCAGGTGGAGGGAACTGCTGACCACCAAGGGGAAGGGGTGTGGCAGGCATATCAGGAGCTGCAGTCTGGACCCTGGTGACTCTGATGCCTTTGGACGCCCCAGTGGGGAGCTGGGGCTCGCTCAGGCTGGGGGTGTGAATTTGGGGTGGCTTATACACCAGTAATATTCATAGAGGAGACCAGCTGCTGCTTCCTATCCCTCCCAGGCCCCGCCCCCTGTGTACCCAGGTGGCCTTGGGGTGGGGAGGGGCAGGGGGATCCCTTCTGGTAAGTTTGCTTGCAGTCCAGTGCTTCCTCAGTGCCCTGCCCTAGCGGGAACACTTAGCAGGGGTGGGGTGGGGTGGGAAGGTGCTGCTGCAGCTCCTTTATCCCAGGGCTGGCAGGACAAGTGGGTGTCCCACCTGACCCTTGCCCCAGTCCTGTCTCTTCCCTGATCTGGTTGCAGCATCTCCCCTGGGTGAAGGGGACTGGGAGGGACCCATGCCTCCAGCCCACCTACTGAGCGCCTGGTATGCAGGCAGACCCTCCAAAGGGCCTCTCTATCTCTCATGGGGCCCCTCCCTTCCCCCAGGGATAGAATTATAGGATGTCCCACCTCTCAGCCCCTCCCCTGATGTGTCCCCGGGGGTGCGGAGTTCATGAGTCTCTGTCAGGCCACAGTCTCCCAGGGGACCCTGCTCAGGGCCCATCAGCTGGCCCCTCCCCATCCTCTGCCCCCCAGCTTCTCCTGGCTTTGGAGCCACTGCGGAGCTGCTGCCGATGCAACTGGGGGCCCGGGAGGGGGGTAGAGTCTGATGATTCAGGCCCTTCCTGGGTCTCAGGTCCCCCACCCCAGGCCCCCCCACCCCGCCCCGGGGATGGGTGCGGGTATATTCTCCATAGGAATGGATACACAGTGATGGGGGTGTGGATGGTGGGGCAGAGATTGTGCCGGCCCCTCCCTGCCCCTGATGAGGCCTGAAGGTCTTTCTTTGCCCCACAGGTGTTTCCATGCTGTCCTCCTCCTGGCCCTGACCATGCTCCTTCTGGCTGGTATCCTGCACATGGACGTGGGGCTGTTCATACCGTGAGTTCTGCGCGGGGTGCCCGCCCCCGGGGCAGGGCCTGTGACCCCAGCCTGCCCACCTCTGCGTCACACTCTGCATTGGCTAGTGATCATGCAGTTCGTGCCTCCCCAGGGGACTCAGCTTTCTCCTGTCTATGAGAGGAGGAGTGGGCCCTTCCCTTTAGGGATCCAGAGCCTTCTGGAGCCCTCCAGGGTCTCCTGAGGGCAGCAAGCTGCCCAGGCCTCTGGGCAAGACACCTCTGGGCAAGGCTCAGGGAAGGTGGGAGTGAGCCAGGGGTGGGCGTATCTTGGGTGGAGCTGCTGTGTGCAGAGGGTGACTGAAAGATCCCCCGGGGCTCCAAGCACCCCGGAATGGACCCCTTCTCAGGAGGAGACCCCCGGACCCAAAAACCAAGCCGAGTCCACTGATCAGATGCAAACAGCACGAGGTTTATTGAGTTGACACAGGTACCTGCGGGCGATCAAGTCTTAGGAAGACTCGCGCGCCAGCCCTTTGTTCAGGGCCTTTTTATGGGGTTTGGGGAAGCAAAAGCATACGTACAGAAGCAGAAACATAGTTACAAGGTTCTTATTGGCTGGTTTAAATGTAAGGCATACTCCGTGTTTGTAGATTGGCTTTGAAGGACCCCGGCACGCGAAGAGAAAGGTGGGGAGGGGGAGTGAGGAGGGGGAGTTGGACCTTATTACTCAGCAGAGAAGCATCCTGCCTACGTGACTAGGCCCACGTACCTAGGCGACCCCCTTGCCAATGTGACTATGCGCATAAAGTATCCTGTTGAAACAGGAGACCAGTATCACCCCCTAAAAGCCAAGTGGTTACAGAAAGGCAAGGGAGTGGTTAAACAATTAACTGGGGGAGGGGTCTAACAGGGGAAGGGCGAGCGATTACAGAAAAGCCAAGAAGCAGTTAGTTAATCAATGGCTGGGGGGGGGTGTCTATATGCGGAGTCTTTCAGTGACAAGGTACTAGGAGTCAGGGCTAGGGTCCAGGGTGGGCCTGGGAAGGTCAGGTCCCCTGATCTCCTGCCTGCTTGGGGTTCATCCTGTGAGGCCCAGGGTCTGCAGGGATGTTCACTCAGGCCCTGTGTTTCGGCCTGGCCGCTGAGAGGTGTGGCTCCAGGCCTCCTCTCCCCACCTCCCCACCTCTCTGGTTGGATCACCTCAGGGGGCACCAAAGCTCCTTGGGTCTCTCCCATGGTCCTCCCATTGTCCCCAGGGCTGGCACATGCCTGTGTATCCTGTCCCCCACTATCAAGGGTTATTCTTACTGGGGCAGGAGGGGTGTCTGTCACTGCAGGCTGGAGGCACAGCGAGCTGGGTGCCATCACGGGACAATGAGAGTGGGCACTGATATCCCCTTCAGCCCTGCAGTCAGCCTGGCCGGTCCCTGTGTGACATGTCAGCCAAGAAACTCTGGGTGTGGGGTCCAGGCCACGGGGCCAGCACCATGCTGGATGCCCTGGGGGCCAGACAGGAACTTGGAGGCCAGAGAGGGGGCGCCAGGGCCCCAGGGGCCCAACCTATGGTATGTGGGGGGACAGAGGATGTGGCCACTTAGGGAGCAGTCAGGTCTGTGCGGGTGGGTCCTCCAGGGTTGCAGGGTTGGGGGGTCTCTTGGTGAGTGGAAGGAAGCACAGTTGGAGGTGCAGGGTCTGGTATCATTGGCAGGGCAAGTGTGGGGCGGGGGATCTTGGACTGGGGAGGGGTTGGTGACGGAAGATGGTTTGGGGGTTGCACTGGGTGGGGGGTCCACGGACCCTCCCTGGTTGACAGGCCATGCTCTCCTCCCAGCCTGCTCCGGAGCCAGGCCGAGGGGCCGCCCATTGTCAATGTCATGTTCCTCAAGACGCACAAGACGGCCAGCAGCACTGTGCTCAACATCCTCTTCCGCTTCGCTGAGACGCACAACTTGTCCGTGGCCCTGCCCGCAGGCTCCAGCTTCCACCTGGGCTATCCCTGGCTCTTCCTGGCACGCTACGTGGAGGGCTCAGAGTCCCAAGGCCCGCAGCAGCGTTTCAACATCATGGGCAACCACCTGAGGTTCAACCTGCCTGAGGTGTGGGACATGGGCAGGAGGGGTGGAAGTGGAAGGACCGGTCAGGACCGGTCCCAGGCTCCCCATGGGGTTGTGCCTTCGACACAACCCCACAGGGGTGGTTGTGCCCGAGACACCAAAGGGACGAAGGCTGTGGATGTGTGTACCTGCAGACCTTGCCAGAGCCTCACCTGGGGGCAGGGGTGGCTGGCCGTGCACCCTGCTCCTCTCTCCTGCAGACGGTTGGCTGTCATTGTTCTTGGAATCAGGTGCCCTCATGGCCTGCCGCCCTTTCCACCTACCTCCACCTCACTTCCTTGATGGGGGGTTCCCCCTGACTGGCCTTCCGAAGGTGCAGGGGGAGCAGGGGCTGGGGGTGCTGGGGAAGGGCGGGGCCCACTTCAGATGCTTCAGGATCCTTCCTGTGCTGTGGGAGGGGGCGTCTGCGTGCTGGGCTGCTGCAGGGAGCCTGAGAGTCACCAGCCCTTCCTGCCCGGTCTCCACACAGGTGCAGAAAGTCATGCCCAACGACACTTTCTACTTTTCCATCATCAGAAACCCCGTCTTCCAGCTGGAGTCCGCCTTCACGTACTACAAAGACTACGTCCCTGCGTTCAGGGATGCGGAGAGCCTGGATGCCTTCCTGGCCTCCCCGTGGACCTACTACAACCAGAGTGTGGGCCTGCCCAACGCCTTTGCCAGAAACAACATGTGGTTCGACCTGGGCTTCGACAACGACGCGCGCGCCGACGACGAGGGCTACGTGCGCGCGCGCCTGGCCGACGTGGAACGGCAATTCCAGCTGGTGCTCATCGCCGAGCACTTCGACGAGTCTATGGTGCTGCTGCGGCGCGCGCTGCGCTGGCGGCTGGACGACGTGGTGACCTTCCGGCTCAACTCGCGGAGCGCGCGCAACGTGGTCCCCCTGACGGCTGTGGGCAGGGAGCGCGCGCAGCGCTGGTGCGCCCTGGACTGGCAGCTCTATCAGCACTTCAACCGCAGCTTCTGGGTTCGCGCGCACGCCGAGCTGGGCCCGCGGCTGCTGCGCGCCGAAGTGGCGCGGCTGCGGGCGCGGCGGCGGGAGCTCAGGGAGCGGTGTCTGCAGGACGGTGCGGCCAAGAACCAGTCACAGATCGCCGACCCTCAGCTGCGCCCCTTCCAGTCGGGCCAGGCCGACATCCTGGGCTACAACCTCAGGCAGGGCCTGGATGAGCAGACACAGCGGATGTGTGAGAGGATGGTCACTCCCGAGCTTCAGTATATGGCCCGCTTGTACGCCCTGCAGTTCCCGGAAAAGCAACCCAAACGCCTCCACTTCCTGGAGTAGGGGGCAGCGCCAGGGACAGGGCACGAGTCCCAGCCCTTCTCCTGTCATCCCTGGGAGACCAGGGTACCGATTGGTGAGGAGGGGGTCTCTTGGGGCAGCTGTGCCTCGGGGTGAAGATCCCACTAAAGGCACCCTCTCGGGATCCATCCTCTTGGAGGCGCCACTGCCGTGAGGGTCCCACTTTGGGACCTGAGGGTTTGAACCTGGTTAACAGGTAGAAAAACCTTACAAGATAGGAAAGTGAGTGACACTAAATTACAAGTTGACATACTGCCCCTCGAGAGGACACATGTGGGCACATCGACCATCACAAGAACTCGAGCGCAGGGGGTCAGGAAAAGCTCGGGCAGCGGGTCTGGGAGTCTCTGAAGGAGCCCTGGCGGCTCCCCAGATCTGCTGGCTGTGGGACATGGGGCTGGTCACAGAGAGGGTTGTGTGATGCCCACAGGGAGCTCTGGGAAGCTGGCTCAAGGCAGCAAGGATCTGAAATGTCCAGCTTCCCATCTGTGGCTGGATGAGGCATCTTTGCAAGTAAAGAATGGCTTTAGGTTGAGAAAAGTTGAAACTGCTTATGAGACAAATGGTTTAGCCAGAGCTCAAGGTGAGAATTAGGGCCCCAGCCCCCTGTCCAGATGGCCCCCTTGGAATGTGGGCTGTCTGACCTGCTGGAGGAGCTCCTGCGGCTTATAGCACACTCCGTTGTCCTGGAGGGCACCCTGGATGCAGTCCCAGAGGAGGGTGGTCGCATGGCTGACGGCATTTGGAGAGCCTCCTCAGAGGGCAGTATCCAGGCACCCATTTGTCAATTGTTGGGAGGGACGGAGGGCCCCCTGTCTCGAAGGATGCAATCCCGGGTGCCTGGGGGCCTGGAGGTTAGAGTGGGGTGCACACCAGTGCTGTAGACTCCATGTCCTGAGGAAAGTAGGGGGTCTGGGCACTCACGGAACAGAGCTGCTCTTACATGTGAAGCCTAAAGGCTCAGCTGGCCCATCTGCCTGGCACCCGGTCCATCCTCCTTCCTCATAAGGTTCTCGGGCCTGACGACCCCAGGAGCTTGGCCGGGGCACCTGAGGAGGGGCTCCATGTATGGCATGGCTACCCTTCTCGGGGATCTACCTGTCAAGGAACCTGCCAGCAATCAGAAGAGACAGCTCCCTGGGACACCAGTGTCATGGAGGGAAATTTTAAGAAGAATGAATTTTCAGTGAGATTAGAGGACATATTGTCGAGATTTTGAAAGGAAAAGAGGATATTGGAAACTGAAAACGTGACTTTCAAAGCACCACACCGAGACAGAAGAGAACAGAACGGGTAGGGCGGAATCAGGGGTGGCGGGGACACCACCCTGAGGATTGTCGTCCTCCACCCAGAGGAGATCGTGGAGGCCTGACCTGAGGGACAGCGAAGAAAGCAATCAGATGCAGAAGAGCCATGAGGCGGATAATGGAGAGCCTGATGGAGGGTCAGGGTTATCAGTAAGAAGCTACAGCCAAAGAAAGAAATGAAAATATGGCCCTGGTTGGAAGGAAGTATCCAGGCAAATGTGGTGCCCTGAGCATCAGGCGGGCCCCCCCGAGCCACAGAGCTCCCTGCATGGGTCAGCCTGGCCAGCCTGCCAGCGTGGGGTAAGGGAGACAGGTGGCTGCTTCTGTCCCTGCCGCCCCAGAAGGGGGTCTGTTCTCAGCGACACACGGATCGGGACCACGACGTTCCAGTAGAAATCCAAGGGTGTTTGCTTTTGCCTTCATGGCTGGAGGAAACATAAATCAGTTCTGTCTCTTTGGAAGGAATTTCAGGGTTATTTATTCAAAGTGAAGTATATGCAGATTGGAAGAGACAGCTTGGAAAACAGCCAGCAAGGGAACTCCCTTCAGAAGGGAGGTTTCAAATCAAGTTGTTTGCAGCAGCTAAAATGGTAGCGTTGGGAGCACAGGGTCTGCAGAAACTCCTCTAAGGTGGGGGGATTTCGGAGCCTTGGTGATGCTGGAGGGGGGGGTGGGGGCAGGCATCCCAGGAGGGTGTGTGATGGCCCCAGAGGACCGAGGATGCCCAGGAGCCAGACTTTCCTTCTGATTTTTCAAGAGAAGCTAGAAATACAGATTTTTAAGTGAAATCTCTATATTTAAAAAGGTTGGTGTCTCATTAGAAAATTAAGAGGGTGGGGAGGGTGGGGAAGGAGGGTTAGAGATACAAACTTTCAGTTTAGGAAGGCAGAAATAAGGACGGTGCACAGGGGAGAGGATGCAGTCTGTCACTGTGCAGTGGTCTGGTGTGCGGACGATGGTGACCGCTGGCCGAGGTGAGGCTTTTGTCACACACCTACTTGTCAGATCGCTGTGTTCTGACCTGAAACTCACAGAATGTCGTGTGTCAGCTATACTCCCAACAGAAAACAAACCCCACGGATCTCTTATCCTGTTTGTAGAGGAAAGGTGATTGTAATATATGAAACACAGCTAGCTCTGTCATCAGTAGACAGGGAAGATTACTAATAGCTTACTTAAAATTTTTTTCACCATATTGTTGAAAGCCTCTATGAATAAAAGCTTTTCAAATGATAAGTTATTTATTAAGCATTCTTTGGTGTTTTAAAATGAAAAAACAAGCAAACACACCCAAACCTCAAATCCCCAAGTAGAGAGAACGAAGCCTGTGTTTGGGCTGCCTCCTTCCAGGGCCCCAGTGGGCACCCTGCTTCGACAGCCCAGCTGGACATGGGGGCTTCACATAGGTGGTGTGGGGTCATGGGGGCTCAGTAGGGGACCCAGCACCAGGCCCAGACGTGGGGGACAGGGGAAGGGAGGTGGATTCAGAGAGGCCCTGAGAGATGGGGGAGATGGTACTTGATGTGGAAGCATTGGGGTCTGGAGTGAACAGCTAAGAAAGAATCCTTGAGATGTCTTTGGTGCCAAAAGGTGGTTTTATTAAAGCACGGGGACGGGATCCATGGTTGGAAAGAGTTGCTCTGGGGTTCTGAGGACGGGCCCATTATATACTGTAAAGTTGGGAGGGGTTAGGGAGAGCATAATAAGCCTCCCAGGTATTTTGGCAACGAGGTTTCCAGGATCCCGAGGGAGCTAACTATTGCTGGGAAAGGTCATTTATTACTGTTTAGTAAAAACTCAGTCATGAAACCTTCCAGATGTAATCGGTGGGTCGTATCTTGGGAGTGATGGCCAACATGTATCTTGGGGGGTAGTGATAAAGGAAGTTTCCAAAGGAATTTCTATAGTTAAAGTAGACTCACAGCATCCTGGGGTCAGGCTAAGATTGCCTGTGCCCTTAGGAAGGTGTCCACATGGAGGCAGCCGAGCTCCCAGGGGAAGGTCACTCTGCCCGTTTTAAGGACTTGTCAATGGGCTGTAGGTATAAGGAAATTTAATTTATCTTTTGCCCTTGTTTCCCACATCAGTGCTGACCCCTTCCCCCAGTCTCCCCTTTTCCTTCTGTGGCAGAGAGCCCTGGGCTTCCCTCTGTCCCCTCCCCAACTCCCCCGGGGACCTGAAGACATGGCAAGTTTGTCATCTCCCCATGGACAGCATAGGATGTCTTCATTTTCCCAGAGCCCTGTTTTCCTTTTGAAGTCCTCTCGTAACTGAGTGGACCTGAGTTCTCTCCTCAGTGAGTCACACGTGGAAACTGCACCAGGTAAGCTGTCGCACAAAGGGAACTTTATTTGCTCCAAATAAGGAGATCCCAGGGAATATGTTCCAAAGCCGTGACTCCCTGAGCAAGGGTGGATGGAGTCCTTGTATTTAGGGTTAGGATGAATCTTCAGAAAGAGGAGCCTTGTCACTATATGCAGAGGTGGGCACAAGGTCATGCCTGTGCTTTGAGGAAGGACTAGTGCTCCTCCTTGGGTAGAGGTCTTAGTGTCATAATGAGGTCAGGGTATCAGTCGGCCACTCCGCGGTCCATGTGCGCAGGCGTGAGTCCGTGAGTCAGGGGCTGAGCTCCCACTGGCCCAGGTGGTCCAGGCAGTTGTTATTGCCCAAGGTTGGGGGGCAGCAGGTGGGGAGCAGTTTCAGCATCCTTCACGGGATGCTTTACCTGTCGGGTTTTGGCCTGAGTTAGAGATCAGCTGGAAAGAAGAGCTTCAGGAAAAACATGGGATGAAGGTCAGTGGGTACAAGCAGGTGGACAGTAAAGGTCAGGTCTTGGGGTCTATTGTGCGGGGTCCTGCTGTGCAGGTGGGGCCCAGGGAACCCCTGAGGGGGATGGTCCTCTTCACTGATTGGGCTGGGATGCTGAGGGCTCCCCGGAGGCGCTGGCCTGGACAGTGGTCACCAGGCTGTGGTCATCGGTGAAAGCCAGCAGGAGCACTGACAAGGCGGCTGGTGCTAGGAAGGGGGTGCGGTGCTGCCACCCCCCCACCCCGGCTGCGCTGGCTGCCTAGCATGGACATAGGCCAGAGCCGAGGGAGCGCCAAAGGGGCTGGCATCCAGGCTGTGGTGGGAAGGTCGTGGAACCTCACCGGGAGGCTGATGGCTCACTGGGGTTTTTGTGGGAGGCTGTCTCTGGAGGAGGCTTTGGGTCAGGGAGATCTGCATGCCCCTTGCTGCAGGCTGCCCCCATGCAGCCTTGTGGGATGGTGAGCCCCCAGATCCAAGCACTGCAGGGTGGACAGAGGAGCCCTGTGTGGCCCTGGTCGGGCCTTCCCCAGTGTGGCCTGGCACCACCCCTCTCCTCACTGCACTAAAGCCACACAGCTGGCGGGGGTGGGGGGTCCGAGCCTGGGTCCTGACGCAGCCCTGGGACCCCGCCAGCTCCGGCTTTGGCCCACACAGCCGGCCAGCCCTTGTCTCTACCCTGCTCCCTGGGTTGGAGAAGCAGGCACTCCTGCCGTTGCCCCACAGCCGTTCTGCAGCCTCCCCGTGGTGCCCGGTGAGTTCCCTCCCCGCTCACCTGAACCCCAGCCCCTGAGGGCCAGAAATAGGCTCCTCCGTCCTCCTGGCTGCCCTTCCTTGGGCCGAGGGCAGGGTCCGTGCATGGAAGGCTGACTGGCCAGATGCTCTTCACGGATGCCCTGCCTGGGATCACTGCCTGGTCCAAGCGGCAGGGGTGCTCAAGGGCCCAGGGATTGATTAAGAGGCTGGGAGAGGTACACTGGGCTGGGGCTCAGAGCTGGGAGCCTGACCCAGCTTGTGGAAGCTGACGTGTGTGTGGGCCCTGCTCCACGTGGCCCGAGCTTTGCAACTGAGTTCTGGCCCCTCACCCGGCACAGGTCACTCAGGTCAGACTTGAGACCCTTCCCGAAGTGACAGACCTGGGGATCCCTCTGCCCAACTTGTATGCAAAGCCCTTTGCTCTTCATACGTGTGCTTTTAAGTGCCCTGTGGCAGGCTGGGAGCCTGCCGTAGGACAGGGGCTGTGCTCCTATGGGGGTGTGGGTGGGGACCTGGGATGTCCAGCCCTGACAGGATGTTGGGACACAGCCGTCCTATCCTGGTCAAGCCAAATCCCTGGACCCTAACGATTTGGCCAAACTGGTCCAGTTGCCCATGAGGCTCTGCTTTGCCTCTTAGATTGAGAGGTTCTCTCCAGGACTTTGGGGCTCTGCAGAGACCTGGGACCTAGGCAAGGACAGCGTGGGATGCCCTCATCCTGCTTGGGCAGGCAGAGTGAGCAGCGGTTCTGGGCGACCTCACAGTCCAGGTGGTCTCTGGCCCAGTGGAGGAAGCCAAGTGCAGAGAATGTGCCCTTGTGTCCATTCAGCCTGGAGGGACACGTGCCACTGACACCTGCTTCCTGCTGGGGCACAATTGCCCTTTGAAGGCAGAGTGGGCGTGGGGCCCAGGGGCTTCCAGACACAGGAAGTTGCTCTCACAGCCCCCAGGCCTGAGATTGGCAGGGGGCCTGCTGGGCTCAACGGGCGATGGAGCAGGCCACAGCGCTGCCCATGAGAGCCTTTCAGGAGCAGGTGGCCTTGGGCAGAGGTGGGCTGAGATGAGGTGTCTGTGTTTTGGGGCCGCTGGCTGAGCCAGCCAGTGCGACCTCCCATGCGTCTGAGCGAGGCCACTCTTGTTTAGGGTGTTCTTCCTGCCACGGGTCAACCCCTTTCCATCCCTTCTCCTCAGACGTGTCCAGGCCATGCCCTGTGTGCAGCGACTTGACCCTCTGAGAGCGGTGCTACCAAGTGGGATATGGGGCTTTGTGCTCTCCCCCCTCTTCCCACTCTCTCCTCCCCTTGGTGCGGAGCGCTGACCAGCATCTGGCCGCGGGCTCTGGCTGCTCCAAGTCAGGCTCTGCCTGCCGGCCCCGGATCCTGACGGTGTTCCCTCACTTGCATCCCTGTGGGGGGCTGGGTCAGACCATGGTTGTCTTTGTGCAAATCAGAGAAAGAAACCCTCCTCTGGGAGATCACAGACCCCTGGTGCACACCAGATATACCCCTTCATGGCCTCCCTTGGGAGCACACTCCCAGGAGGAAGGCTACTTGGAGGAAGGCTACTTGCAGAAAGGCTGCCCTTGGTCATTCCCCCGCACCCCCACAGGAGCCCCAGCTTGTGGTAAGGGGAGGCCAGCTGACCCGCCAAGGTCAGGGAGCCGGGCAGTGCAGGGCGCCGGACGCAGGGACAGGAGAAATTGGGAACAGGACTGCAGCGAGGACAGCCTTCTTTGTCCTTGCTGAGTCCCTCCCGGGGTCCTTCCAGTCAGGGTCTGCCTGGTGCCTGGAATGTGGCCTCCTCTCTGCCCTTCTCCCCTCCCCTCTTAGCCTTTGCTCCAGGAAGCCCCCAGGCTCGGCACCCCCTCCCCAGCCTGGCTTCCCACCTCGGTGAGCAGCCGCTTGTTGGGCCTCAGACACGGCGGGTGCAGATCTTCCTCCTGTCATTGTGGGGAGCAGCTTCTTCCCAAGGGTACCCCCAGTGCAGGCCGGAGCTGGCTGGGCCCCCTTTCTGCCAGGAGGGGGTGGGGTAGGACAGCAGGGTGGTGACCTCGTTGGCCTCCTCAGGGTCCTGCTCACTGCCCCTCCAGCCTGCACAGCCTCTAACTCCCTTGAGGCACATGTGGGAGCCATTTGGGGCACCCTGCGGGTGGGGTGGCTCTGCTGGACCTCGCTTAACTCCCAGCTTGGCTCAGGAGCCCAAGGAGCAGGGTGGCTGGTTCCCTGCACCTGCAGACATCCTGCTCAGACTTGGACTTCAGGCCCCTTCTCAGCAGGACACCCACTGGCACCCCCCACAGCCTTCAGCAGGCCACTCCCCCCACCCCGCCCCCATCCATCCTGGCCACTGCCGAGAATCCCAGAGCCCCCCAGGTCTGAGAAGGGTGGGGGCAGCAGCTGGGGCGCCTTCTCCAAGAAGCCTGTGTCTGAGTGTGTGGAATGCAAGCGTCTTTCTGTCTCCCAGGGCCGTGGTAAATGCGCGTGCGTCTGTGGGTGCCTCTGTTCAGTGCTTAAGTCTCTCCTTGTTTCATTTTCTGTGTATCTGGTGTGTCTGTTTGTGTCTCCCTGCTGCCTGTGGTCGTGGGACCCCTATTTGGGGAAACTGAACCCCGGCTTGTGCCTCCCAGAACATGGGGGCCCCACGTGTCCCCGAGCGGACTGTGCTCTTCCAGCGCGAGAGGAGTGGCCTGACGTACCGTGTGCCCGCGCTGCTGTCTGTGCCCCCTGTGCCCACCCTACTGGCCTTTGCGGAGCAGCGGCTCAGCCCTGATGATGCCCATGCCCACCGCCTGGTGCAAAGGAGCGGCACGCTGGCCGGGGGTTCCGTGAGGGTGAGTGCCGGGCACCTATGGCGGGTAAGACTCGGGCAGGGCACCGCCTGGCACCCAGGTAAACTGAGGCTGCCTGCCCTCCCTTCCTCCCTCCCTCTGCCGGGCAGTGGGGCGCCGTGCGCGTGCTGGCGACGGCGGCCTTGGAGGAGCACCGGTCCATGAACCCCTGCCCCGTGCATGATGCCCACACGGCTACCATCTTCCTCTTCTTCATCGCGGTGCGGGGCCGCACGCCAGAGGCCACGCAGATTGCCACCGGCAGGAATGCCGCTCGCCTTTGCTGCGTGACCAGCCGGGACGCGGGGCGCAGCTGGGGCGCGGCCAGGGACCTCACGGAGGAGGCGGTGGGCGGCGCAGAGCAGGGTAGGTGGGGTGTGGGTAGGGGGCTGTGATGTTCATGGGGTGGTGGGGAGCAGGGTGGGATGCACCTGGGCTTGTCTGCACTGGGCTAGGGGGCCCACAGAGTGGCAGGTGGGGTCTCATGGGGAGGTGTCTGCACAGTGGTCTGGGGGTGTCCACACTGGGTTGGAGGTCCAAACGATGGGGGGGCGGGGGAGGGGCCCGGCTACAGGTCAGGGGGCTACCTACAACAGCTCCCAGCCTAAGGACCACTCCCACTCTTTTCTGGGGCTGCCACCCCCTCCCCTGAACCCTTCAGTCCTAGAGATGGGTGCTCGTTACCTCCCTAGGCCTGGAGAGCAGGCTCATCTTACTGAGACTGTCTCTGTCTGAGTGCTGAGGTCCCTCCCTCCTCCCAACTCCACTGCTGCCTCACCTCCTTTACCACTTGCCCTCTGCCTTCTAACCCGGGGGTGTCCAGCCTAGGGATCAGGTCTGTGCATGTTGCCTGACCCTAAAGCTTTTCCTCCACTCCTTCTGCCCCTTCCTTAAAGGCCTGACCACCAACTGCCCTCTGAGGGCACCAACCTTGGCATGGGGACACTGACCTAGGGGTCCCCCTGACCCTTGTAGGTAGGATCTAAGCTGAGAGGTGTGGCAGGTTCTGAGGCTTGGACAGGACACACAGAGCTGGTCTAGAGAGCGATCTGCTCCCGTGGAACCCATTCCATGGGATTTAGGCCCAGGGCTCGACCCCACCCTGAAGGTCTGCATAGCCCCTGCCCTTGGCTGGCCCGCTGTCTGGACAGCACTGTTGTTGACTGTCCATCCACACTCCAGAACGGGCTACCTGCTCACAAGCTGAGAACTTAGCCAAGTAGCCTGCCTGGGCTCCTGGCTCCTGGCTCCTGCTGATGCTTGAGAGAGGCTTGTCTGGCCCCTGACGATCTGGAGCGGCCAGCAGGAGTGGAGGGCAGGGGCATGGTCGGTGGGGGCTTCCTCATGAGTCGTCCCTTAATCTGAGGCACTGGGGCGTGGATCCTCCCCAACTCCCTGGGGTGGGTGGCGGTGCCAGGCTGCGGCCACGGCCGTCTCCTGGCTGGGATGGCCGGCAGCCCCTCTCCTCCACAGACTGGGCCACATTTGCCGTCGGCCCTGGCCACGGCATCCAGCTGCGTTCCGGCCGCCTCCTGGTGCCGGCCTACACTTACCGCGTGGACCGGAGGGAATGCTTCGGCAGGATCTGCAGGACCAGCCCCCATGCCTTCACCTTCTACAGCGACGACCACGGTCGCACCTGGCATCGTGGAGGCCTTGTGCCCAACCTTCGCTCGGGCGAGTGCCAGCTGGCTGCACTGGATGGTGGGCAGGCGGGTGGCCTCCTCTACTGCAACGCCCGGAGTCCCCTGGGCAGCCGCGTGCAGGCATTTAGTACAGATGAGGGTGCCTCCTTCCTGCCCGGGGAGCTCGTGCCGGCACTGGCTGAGACCTCCTGGGGCTGCCAAGGCAGCATCCTGGGCTTCCCTGGCCCGCTCCACTCTCTAAGGGTTGAGAGATGGTCGGCAGGTGCCAGGAACCACCCCCAGTCCCCACGCCTCTGTCCCAGAGTCTGGCAACCCTCAGAGGAGGGTATTACAGACACCCAAGGGGACCAAGGGCTCAGCGGGATGGAGGGATGTAGGTCCAGCCCTCAGGAGCCTGGCCTGGGGGCTGGGCTCAGTGGGACCAGGGGCCCCTGGGCCCCAAGACTCCCTTGGCTCCCTGCTACACTGTCTCATAGCCCCACCTGGCTCCTGTATTCCCACCCGGTGGGACGCAGGGCTCGGCTCCACATGGGAATCCATTTGAGCCGGTCCCCCCTGGATCCCCACAGCTGGACGGAGCCCTGGGTGATCTACGAGGGCCCCAGTGGCTACTCTGACCTGGCCTCCATCGGTCCCACCCTCAAGGGAGCCCTGACCTTTGCTTGTCTGTATGAGAGTGGGGCCAGGGTCTCCTACGAGGAGATCTCCTTCTGCATGTTCTCCCTTGCTGAGGTCCTGCAGCATGTGCCGGCGGGCCCCAAACCTCGCAGCCTCGGGGGTAAACCTCAGGAGCGCTGCCGGCCTTCCTGATGGGTCCTCTCACCAGACCCATTTGTATGTCTCTAACACTGTGCTTTGAAATATGACGCAAAAGCAGACAGACCTAGAGGAGAAAATAGAGCCATAGTTGTAGTGGAAAATTTTAGACCGATAGAGCAAACGGACAAAGTCAGTGAGGATACAAAAGATATGGTCAGGCTGGGGCGCCTGGGTGGCTCAGTGGGTTAAGCCGCTGCCTTCGGCTCAGGTCATGATCTCAGGGTCCTGGGATCGAGTCTTACATCGGGCTCTCTGCTCAGCAGGGAGCCTGCTTCCCTCTCTCTCTCTGCCTGCCTCTCTGTCTACTTATGATCTCTGTCTGTCAAATAAATAAATAAAATCTTAAAAAAAAAAAAAAAAGATATGGTCAGGCTGATGGGCAGACCTTACTAAATGGACACACAGAGAACCCAGCAGGAGATAACCGCATTCAAATACACCTGTTTACACCTGTTCAAATACACCCAGGTGTAAAAACTGACATCCTGCTGGATCACGAATTCAAGTCTCTACAAGACTTCGAAGGATTGACAATTACAGTGAAACTGAGCTAGAAATAAACGCGAATGGAAATTTAAAATCTTCCTTGTGAAGATTTCTGAAAATTGAGAAACATGATTCTGAATTGCTCCTGGCCCAAAGAAGCAGGTCTGGTGAAAGTGAGGAAAGAGTCTGAAATTAATGACGTGAACACTGCACGCACGGGGCGAGAGGGCCGCTGAAGCGAGGGACGCCGCCGCCCCGCCGTAGCGGGGGCAGGAAACTGAATCCAAGGGGGAGGACAAGGAAGAGAACGATCATGAGCAAACCTAGAGGGATAAGAAAAATCATACGGTAGAGGGAATAAAGAGAGCCAAAGCCAGGTTTTTAGAAAACTGATTAAGCTGATAATCTTGTTGAGACTGGTGATAGAAAAAGGAGAGAACTGTGAATAAGCCACATCAGGAATGGGAGAGGGTGTGCGGGGCTCCTCCAGATGTTCAAAGATCTCAAGAAGATATTAGGAACCTTTTTATGCCAATACACTTAAAAATTTAGACAAGATGCACAATTCCTGGAAAAGTACAACTTACTAAAGAAGAAATAGAAAATCGGAAAAACCCTATTGAAGACCCCAAATCCCTCACCGAAAGTCTGCACACTAGGAGAGGAGACTTTTGGGTGGCCCAGCTTCCCCGTGCATTCTGCCGGGAGTCTCAGGACCATCCGTGCTGGTTTACTGGGTAGTTTCCCGTGTGGGAAGCTGTCTCTCCAGTCTTCCAAAGTGGTGGTACCATCTGTAGATCTTTTTGGTGAGTGTCTGTTTAGAGCTTTGCCTCTTTTTCAGTTAGGCTGTTTGTCTTCTCGCTGTTGAGTTTAAGAGTTGTTTGTATATTTTGGCAACCGAGAGTATGGAAAAATGCTCCATATCCTGTGTCAGGGGAAGGTCCTGGGCTCGCTTAGCAGAATGGTCAGGATCTGGCGCGTTGCCAGCACCACCTGCTGGCGAGGGTGGGGATGTCCCGGCAGGACAGTCCCTCGCACGGGCAGAGGGCGGGACAGGGCAGCCACCAGGAAGTTTGGCGGTTTCTTAGCAACAACCACCTCTTATCATAGGTTGTGGCAGTTGTGGTCATTGGTGCTTATCCAGATGAACTGGAAACTCATGTCCACACAGAAACCTGCACGTGGGTGTGCATAGTGACTTCATTCGTCATTGCCGGACCTTGCAAGAAATCCGGATGTCCTTTGGAAGATGAGCGGACAAGCTGTGGTCCGTCCAGACAGAGAAGACATGGAGAACCCTGAACTGTGTACCACTGAGTGGAAGGTTACCTGCCCTGTGACCCCATATGACAAGAGACCGGTGGTTGCCAGAGTTTGTGGGGAGGAGGGATAAACAGGTGGGGTGTAGAGGACTCCTAGGGCCGTGGGATGACGCTATGTGATGCTCTCATGGTGGGGACGTGTCACTGTGCATTTGTCCAAACCTCAGGGTGTGTGACACCGAGATGGAGCCCTGAGTGAGCCATGACTTTGGTTGATAATTCTGTATCGCCGTTGAAATCATCAGTTACAACATTGTACCCCATTAACAGGGGACGTGACCCCAGGGGAAATTGTGTGTCCAGCTTGACCTTGGATTCCTCACTGAAGGTGGCCAGCTCTTGGCTCCAGCTCTGTAGACCAGGAAAGGGTAGCCCAGGTCGTGGGAGGGCTTGTCCTCCTGGGCAGAGGGGCTCCAAGTGCAGGGCTCAGGTGGGCCCTGGCTGTGAGGGCGGCCACATGCCTTATGCTCTGGGTTCCCTGCCTCAGGCCTCATCTGAAAAGCCCAGGCTCACACACACCCCCACCCCTCTCGCCCCCCCCCCCCCGCCCCTGTTCCTGCCATCACCGCCAGTGAGATTTGCGGGGCTGGCAGGGAGGGACCTGCTGGGCGGGCGTGGGTGGGGGTGGGCGAGATGCCCCAGCCTGTGTCGGTGACACATGGGGCTGGGGCAGAGCAGGGGACGGAAAAAGTGAGTGGAGGCGGGCTGCAGAGGCCGTGTTCCGGGAAGGTGAGCAGCAAAGTGCTGACTGTGCCTGGCTCGCTGGCTTCTCATCGGAGCCTCGCTGCTGCCAGTGGGTGGCCCGGCCGGTGGCTTGGCGAGGCCACTGCTTCCTGTCCTCTCTGCTGTGTATGTTTTTTCTTTTCTTTTTTTTTTTTTTTAAGATAATGATCGCATTTGTTTAAAAACATATTCAAAATGTGTTAACTCGATTTTTACTTTTAATTTTGGTATTTTTTTATGCTCAAAGTGCTCCCTGGTCTTTTGATGGGACACCAACTCGGTTCCTTGCAGGGGCAGTGATTTGCCCATATCCCACACTGACTAGCATGGGCCGAGGTCCCAGGGAATCTCTTCACTCAGAGCCTGTGTCGGGCCCTCCTGCTCTGACCACCTGCCCTGGGGCCTCCCGGGCACCTGGCTCACCCCCGGGCGTTATTTCACAGGTGGGATTCGTGGGTCAAACGGCAAATGCTTGGCTAATGTGTGGCTAGTGTAAGTTCTCCAGTGTGGCCATCCCGCCCGCCACACTCCGGTGCTCCAGGGGCCTTCGTCCCTGAATCCTCGCCAGTGATGTGGAGGATGGTTCAGTGTTGCCTGCAGACAGGCTCCCTATAATCTGCATTTTCCTTATGAGTGAATGGAACAGCTTTTGTTGCTGAAGGGATGTGTACATCCATACATGGAGTGCACGTATGTATAGTGTTTGTGGTTTGTGTGGTACGTGTACATCTGAGTACACACGTTTGTGTACATGTGCGTATATGCACATGTGCGTGCCCATGCGTATGGTTGTGTCGTACAAGTGTGCACATGTATGTGTGCTCATTCACGTGTATGTGTACGTGTGCATGTACATACATTTGTGCATGCACGTACACGTGCATGTGTGTATACATGTGCATGTGTACATGCACGTGTGCATAGCTGGGAAGTGCCTCATCATAGCTTCTCTTCACTTTCCCACTGTCCCTTTGACCTCGCCCTTTCCGTGTTTTAGAAGATCTTTATCTAATTGGAGTATTAACCTTTTGTGTAATATTATCAATACTTTCCCTTAGTTTGCTTTGACACTTCTCTTTGCCACATTAAAGCATTTCCCCCAATTTGTAGAATGGAATGTCTCCATCTTCTCTTTCATGACGCTGTGAATTCTAGCCAGCATCAGGAAGGTCTTCTGCTCTAGTGTGAGGAACTCACCCCTGCCTTCCAGCCTCAGGGTTTCTGTTTACACTTACATTTGGGATGCGTGCAAGTGCATGGCAGGAGGAGGGAGTTTGCCTGATACTTTTTATTCGTGCTATAAACACCACTTACTACTGCCTCTGTCTTTGTCCCCTCATGGCCGTCCTCTGGTGTGTGTGCCACCGTCCGTCGCTAGCGGCAGGTCTGATCAAGCTGCTGTCTTTCACTTTCTTTTCTCGGTTTCCTTGGCTCTTGCCTGCTTGTTTGTTTCTCCCTATGAACTTCTCAGTTGCAGAGATGTGGGCTTCTATTGGGACTGTGTTACCGCTACAGGTTAATGTGGCCTCTGAACGGCGCCAAGTGTTCCTGCCACAGGGGTGTTCCGCCCTTGCACCCAAGTTGTCCTGTGGGGTCGCACATTTCTCATAAAACCGATGCCTCAGGCATTTGATCTCTGTTGCTGTTGTCAATAGAAGATCTTGGCCACTTTTTCTTCTGACTGCTTATTGTTTGAAAATATGAAAGCCAAGTGTTTCTGGGGGTTAGTTTTAGATGTGTGACATTTTCTCACTACTGTCCTTGTCTTTCCATGGAAGCTACTGGTTTCTTCAGACTCTCAAGCCTGCACAGCCAGCAGACTCCCCAGCAGTGTCCCTCCATGTGTGACTCCGCCTGGCACCCTCAGAACAAGGCGGCCTCCTTGCCTTGTCCTGGGTGAGGTGCATCTACATCCTTCACGGCACTGGCCAGGACCCCGGCGCAGTAGGACAGGACCCCTGTGCGGCAAGCCAGGGTGTGCATGCAGAGGACCTGGGGGGAGCTTTGTGCACGGCCCCTGAGGGTTTGGACAGGGCGCACTGGGAAGGGGCGAGTTTGGGACGAGAACTGAGGTCCCCTCACAGCGGGGCTGTATCTTCTTCTGGAAGATGGACAGACGCTCCTTTGTGAGTGGGAAGGGCTCTTTCTCTACCGATGCCGCACCTTCTCTCCACCTGTGCAGCCCACCTGCATGCCCACTGCCCAGGGCCCTGGTGCTGCCTGGGAGGGACTCTCAGGTCGGGGGGAGCCGTGCCAGGCTGAGGCAGTCTGGGGACAGGTTTCCTGGAGGGTAATGCCCCATGGCACCCTGAACTATAGGGATCTTACCCTGTGGAGGCTGTGGGGCATGCACGTGGGGGGAGCAGAGATGAGAGGCCTTGGGGGGTCTCTGGGACAGTGAGGATGAGGGCCTGGGGAGGGCTGGCTGAGTCCTCCATCTTTGGGCAGAAACTCACCCCCCTCCCCTCCCACCACAAAAGCAGGAGAGAACTTGGGCTTTTCTTAGAACTTTTGTCATTATTTAATTATAATATAATAGAATAGGGTGAGGGACTCTGAAGTGTTTGTGGAATGCAAGACAGGACATGTGCTCCGGAGTCCCTGACACCCAGGCAGCCACAGACCGGCCTGCCCCGCAGCAGACCTGCCTGCTGGGCGAGGCCCCTTTAAATAGCACCGTGTGTGGTTGCCAACCGGAGGGCGATTCCCGGGGGAGGGTCCCCAGAACTGGCCTCTGAGGGGGTGACTCTAGCTCTGCCTGTTCTTATCCTTGCTACCCCGCCACCTTGGGGCTGCTTGGTGGGTGGGACCGTGTCTGGGGGTGGCCCATGGGCCCCCCACTCTGCCTTGCCAGGAGCTCCCTCCCAGGCCTGGAGGAGCACAAGGTCCCCACCCCCTGCGTGGACCCCTCTGGGTGTACAAGGGGGCATGTCACTACTCCAAGGCAGGGTCTCCAACCAGGGTCCTTGTGCGCCCGTGTCCCGGCAGCAGGCTCCCCTGGGAGGTGGTGGGGGGCCACGGAGACTTGGGCAGCCTGACCCTCTGGAGGCCACAGCACTAGACCAGCACCCCGCCCCCGCCCCGGGGAGACACTGGTGGGAGGCCCAGTGCAGCACAACCAGAAAGTGACTGGCTCAGGCAGCTGGGCCTGGAGTCCTGGGTCGTCTCCTTTCCTGACCACAGCAGGCGACAGGGACACCTCCTACCCCCAGGTTGAACAAGGGGAGCTGAGCAGGGCTGGCCTAGGCAAGGCTGGTCACCATCACCGGGCTCAGCCCTGGGGCGACTCCCCACCTCCTCCCCACTGCACACTCCTTCAGGGAAGGCTCCCACCTGGGCTCCCAGTGGAGGGTCTGAGGGATGCTGGCCACCCGAGGAAGCCGCTGGTCAGAGGGGCCAGGGGCAGGGTCCGTGTTCGGGGCTCAGAGGCTGGGGTTCCTGAGGGCTATTGGCTGAGGCCCTGCGGCCCGGGGATCCCGGCATGCTGGGGAAGACAATTGTGGCATACTCTGTCTGTTCAGGGATGCAGGGAGCGGGGGGCTCCGGCGTCTTCTCTCGCCACTGGAAGTCCAGCTCCCCATAGTCTACGGTGAACACAGGCACTGCACAGGGTCCCTCCTTCTTTGGGGAGAGAAAGAGGGAGGTGTTAGTGGTCTGTGGTGGCGGACAGGCAGGTGCACGCGTGCCCACCAGGGGCCAGGGCAGGGCCTGGGCTCTCAGACCCTTGCTAGGGTCTGGTGTCCCTGTGCTCAGATCCCATGACAAGGCCGGAGACAGGCGTGCTCCTGAGCCTGCGGACCCCCACCACCCGGGGCCACAAAGGGAAGGAACTCACCAGGGGCTCGTCCTCGTTCCCACAGGCACAGGTACCTACAGAGAAGCGCATCTGGAATGAGGAGGCCCGGGACACCCCACGCTCCTGCAGGTGGTGGGGCTGGGGGCTTTGTAGCAGGGCCCTTCCACCCCAGGGGCTCCCATGAGGGTGACCGAATGTCCTCTCCCTTGCCCGATGGTCTGGCTAACCCTACCCCCCACGCAAGGACCCTATGTCCCTGATCATCAAGTGGAGAGCCACAGGTCCCATGTGGACCGGGAGTTGTGCTGGGTGGCGGCCATACAGGCCCTCTGGCTTCCAGTCCCCATACTCCTGCCATGGGAACCTGCCATCTCTGGCCACAAACCCCCCACGGGGAAACATGCAGGCACCAGCCCTCCGCACATAGCAGACGCCTGATGAGCAACGCAGCAGCCAGTGTCTCTCCATCGGAGGCCACACAGCTGCAGGGGGGCTTGTCTGGGACCCCATGGGGCCTCCCGTTCGGCCACATGTTCCCTGGGGTGCCCCCTGGCCCAGGATACCAGGACCGGGCCTTTGGAGGAGCTGACCCCCAGGCTGGGTCCCCTCTGGGTGCCTCCTTCCAGTCCCAGACGTGGTCATCAGAGTGACTGAGTCCAAGCTGTCTAGGACAACCAGGAGGTCAGGATGTGTGCAGAGTGGGGGTGAGTGGGGGTGACTGGGGGGCTCACAGCAACCACCCTGGTGTCTGTGGTTGTCAAGGGCAGAGCCCAGCAGCTGTGAGAAATCCTTTCAGTGTCCTGTGGGCTGTGGTGTGGCCTGAGGTTTGGGAGGGCCCTGTGTTCCCAGCATAGATGGCTCAGCCTTGGGGGGGCTGTTGCTTGCCTTTCTGTGTGACCTTGGCCACAACCCTCTCCACCCCACTCCCCTCAGACCCCTCCTTAGAGCAGGTGTATGGGAGAGGGGTGACCCCAGAACCTGGGAGGCCCTCTTCAGCCCCAGCCCCTCCATGAGAAGTGCTCACTGTGGGCGGGGAGGGGTGGTGGTGGCTGGGGGGAGGAGCTTCAGGAGACTGGGGTAGTGACAACAGTGGGGCTTGGCGGGGCCTTACCTCGAGTGGCCCTGGGGAAAGCAGTGGCCAGGACCCAGGTCAGCAGCAGCAGGAGTAGGATCCCTACCAGCACACCTGTGATGCCAATGACCAACCCCTGTAACTGGCCAGGGTGTCTGGGTGGGGGGCTGGGGCTCTCTGTGGGGGGATCCAGGATTCTTTCTGGAAAGGCAAAATGAGAGAGGCTCACAGAGGGGACTTAGTAATGGGGATTCAAGGAGGGGACTCAGGGAGGGGGACACAGGCAGGGGAACTGAGAGAGAGGCACACAGGGAGGGGCTCAAGGAGGAGATTCAGGGAGGAGGGCACAGGAAGGGGGCTTAGAGAAGGGACTCAGGGAGGGGGTCGCAGGAGGGAAGCCAGGGCAGGGACTCAGGGCCCTCCCCTTCGCTCTCCATGTCCAAAGGTCTGGCCCCTGGTCTTGCACTAGCCAGTCTTGTCCCCGACCCCGCCCTGCCCACACCTCTGCTGAACCTGAGCTTTGCTGCATCCTGAGAGGTGCCAGCCACCTGCCGCCCTCCCTCAGGCTGTGCCCTCCCGCCAAGGGCAGAGGGTCTGGGGGTGTGTCCCATCCCAGAGGTTGATGGTTGATGCCGTTTGTCCCTGCGGGCCTGGGTGTGGACAGAGCTGCTCGTGGAGCCGGGGAGGCCCTGCCCACTGCACACCCCCATCTTGGGCTTGAGGCCGCACCCTTCACGGTGAGCTCTGCACGGGGGCTCTCATTGATCTGTGTGTTGGGGGGCAGGTAGATGGCCCCGCACAGGTAGGTGCCGCTGTCATTAGGCCTGGCAGCTGCGATGCTCAGGTGGAAATCCCGGCCGCTGGGCAGCCTCGTGATGTGGAAGCGTCTGTCCGGGCCAGGCTGGACGTGGTCCTCCTGGAAGGCGACCAGCTTGTCTGTCTGGTTGCGGGGGCTCATGCGGTACCAGTTGAGCACAAAGCTCTTGGGGACGCTGGAGAGGCTGCAGGTGAAGGTGGCGTTGTCGCCCTCTTGCACAGTGAGCTGTGCCGGGGAGAAGGTGAGGGGGCTCCAGGGCCTGTCAGGAGAGTCTGTGGGGGAGGACCAGAAGCCGGTGAGGGAGGGGCGTGGGGACGGCGGCCCAGATCCTTCCCCCCAACTCCCCCAGCTACAGGGCCTCTGCCTCCAAGCCTTGCAACTTCTTGCACAGCCCCAGGGATATGGTGCTCACGTCTCACCAGGCAACTCCATGGTGGGGTGAGGTTTGACGATACTGGGACTCGAGGCCTGGGCTGTGTTCTGGCTCTGACCCCCAGATCTCCTATTTCTCCCCCAAACAGTGGGGTTTCAGGTCCTCCCTGCAGGCCTAACTGTCATGTTCCTAGCTCCACTATCCTGGGTCCCTGGCTCATCGTGCTAGTCTGGTCCTGTGTGCCCTGATGGGGGCAGGGGCGGGCCAGGATGCTGGGCGGGCCAGTGGGGGCCTCTCTTGGAAAGCTCAGCATCCGGCAGGCTCAGGGTCCAGCCTTCAGCCTATTGCGGGACAAGCTCAGAGCTGGGATGGGGTCTGCCTTCTGCCTTCTGCCATGACTCAGGGGACTGGAGTTCAGAGCAGCTGGGCCATTATCCCTGATATGGATAGAAATGGAGGCCCCTGATGGTCCTGGACTCTGACCCACACTCCTCTTGCAAGAACACCTGATTGCCAGGCCCTGGCCCCGGGGATACCCCCAATCCTTGGAGGGGCTCACGCCTCCTTCTACCGGTGCCTGCCTCACCACCACATGCACACGTGTCTGGGTGAGTGTGTGTGCCCCCCCCCACACACACACACTTGGCAGAAGCCCCTCCCATCTGGCCCAGGCAACAGGACAGCAGCACCCCACAGGGAGTCAAGGTGACACAGGAACAGGTCAGAGTCTCCCAGGGTCCCAGGGTAGGAGCCACGGCCAAGCCCATACGTGCTAAGCCTTCCATTCTCCGTAGCTGGCTCACCAGGGAGGCTGTGCTGTGATTCCTGATAGACACACGGGGACCAAGGCGCAGATGGAGGATGCTCCAGGTCTCAAGCTGCTCTGTCGGGACCCAGCTCTGGGTCTGCCTCTGGCTGCCCTGATCCTGGCCAGGGGACCTTGCCTGGAAGCCCGGGGCTCCTCCCGGGTCACTGCCACACTGCTCCAGGCCTTGGCTTCCTCACCCGGGAGGGAATACCCAGACCCAGACGTGGTCCAGTGAGGTCATTTCCTGGCCCCCCTACACGTCCCATACCCCTCAGCTCCCAAACACTGCAAAGACGAGACGCCCACTGGCCTGGGGGCTGGGCATCTGCCCATGGCCCCCAGCCCGGCTTTCCCAGAGGAGACCCCCCACCCACAGGGGACCATGCTAAACCCCTTTCCTATTTGTCCTTGCGTGTCCCACCCACTCACAGCTGGCCCACCACAGCGGGACCTCCCTGGCGGTCCTGACGCATGTCTTCGTTATCCGTGTATTCGAGAAGCACACGTGTTTATAAAGAGAGCATCATGGGAGTAACCAGGCAATCGGGGCGCTGGGGTGCCGAAGTCGGTCGGGGCATTGCCGCCTTGGCCTGGGCTGCTGGGTCCGTGGGCCTTCCCCCACCCTCACTCTGCATGTCTCCTGCCCAGCCCCACACGCCCCTGGTCCCACTGGAGATGTGCCTGCGCCTGCCTCCTGACAAATGCCCACCAGGAACCCCCTCCCACTGAGGCCTCCAGACAGAATCTGGGCCTCCGAGGATTGGCCCTTGGGGTTCCGCAAGGTGCGTAGCATCCCCTTCCCTCCTGTAGAGCACCCGCCCCCGCCCTGACAGGCCTCCCCCTGGGCTCCTGAGTGGACTCTGGATCAGACCCTCAACTACCCCACCCCTCACCCAAATTGGTGACCACTTGGGTCACTTGTCTGTTGGTTGGCTCTTTGCAGCACCTCTTGGGGAAGCCGAACTTGGCAAGGAGGGCAGACTGGGTGGCCCTTAGCCCAGCCTCTGCCTCAGTCTCTATGTGGCAGCCTCCTGGTCCTGCTCAGGCTCTGCAGACTCCCAGGTCCCTCCTGGTGGCCCTTGAGACCCCATTCCCTTTGGTGGCACCATGGCTTTCTTGCTTCTCCTTGGACCCCTCTCCAGGGCACCCCCATCTCTGTGCCTGTTGTACCCTCACCCCCGGGGGTCTCACAGCATGGTCAGCGCCGAAGCCTGGATGCAGCAGCAGCCATGGGTCCCGCCCGAGACATGTCGGGGTGGTCTTCCCTGTGGGGAGTGTGGAAAGGGGAAGCCCTACACCCTGATGCTGCCCCAGAGCCCATTCTGACCAGGGAGTACCCACCTCCCCAAAGTCACAAGGTGCATGGCTGTTGAGGGCTCTGACGGTTTGGCTGGGGTGCAGGCCCACGGGGGGATCCCGGCTGGGTGCTCAGCAGCCTGTCCACATGGAGAAAGATGAGCTTCCTGGAACGGGGGCTCAGGGACACCTGGGGAAGCGGGCCGGTGGGAGCACGGGTCTGAAACCTCACTGGGGTGAGAGGGGGGCTCGGTGGGCACTGGGCTCGCTGCTTTCTGGAGCAGGTGTGACGGCCAGATGGGACAGGGACCCTGTGTACACACACCTCTAAGTCAACCCAAACTTCCCCAGAGGAGCGCTGGTAGTAGAGCCCGACTGAGTACGGCCGTCCCTACAGTAGGAACACCTGTGAATCTTGTGTTGTTTGGCTTTGAACATTGAAGTGTCATCTACTTATTTCGTATTTGATAATAAAATGTCAGTAAGGGGCCCTAGGGCCTTTCTTTGGGGAATGGCAAGGAGGGAGCCTTGTGCGCAGGTGGGGAGATCTCAGGGTCGGGCCCAGCGTGGTGGGACGGGCTGCGTGGCAGGAGGCACAGCCACTGCTGTCCTGGAGGTCACAACTTTCTCATCTAGCACCCAGCCAGCAGTTGATTTACGCAAGACCTGCCTATGGTACTGGAAGAGTCACCCGGTGGACGGTCACCTCCTACAACCCCCATGAGTCTCCCACGCGGCAGGAGGGGGACAGGGTGCCTTCACTTCCTTGCCGTGGGGTCCCTGAACTTGCCGCATGGAGGATCAACACGTCCCTGAGGTCCCACACGTGTCCGATGCACCCAGATGACACACACCTACCCACCCTGCTGGGACCCGTCAGGGGCACGTGGGGGTTCACGGCAGGGAAAACAAGCAAGTTTTTGTTGGGGACTACACCAAACTCAAACCCTTCACACAGCAAAGGAAACCATCAACATGATGGAAAGGCAACCTACAGGACGGGAGGAAATACTTGTAAATCATTTATCTGATGAAGGGTTGATATCTAAAACACGTAAAGAACTCACATAACTCAATAGCAAAACCCCCCAAATAATCAGATTAAAGAATGCACAGAGGACCTAAATAGACAGTTTTCCAAAGGCGTCCAGAGGGCTGACAGACACCAGGAAAGACGCTTACCATCCCTCATCGTCAGGGAAATGCAAATGGAAACCACAATGAGATATCACTTCACACCTGTCAGGATGGCTAGACTCAAAGACACGAAACAACGAGAAAAAGGCACCCTCGGGCGCTGTTGGTGGGGATGGGAGCTGGCACAGCCACCGCAGAGAACAGCGTGGAGGGTCCTTAGAAACTGAATAGAGCTGCCCTAGGATCCAGCTACTGTACTACTGAGTATTTACCCAAAGAGAACAAAAACACAAATTAGAAAAAAGCCACATGCACTGCCATATGTCCTGCGGCATTATCTACAAGACCCACGGTACAAAAGCAGCCCGCGTGTCCGTCCACAGTGGTTAAAAAGGTGTGGTGTGCGCACACAATGGGACGTCACGCAGCCATAAGAATGAGATCTTGCCATTTGTGACAACATGGGTGGACAAGGAGGGCATTACGCCAAGTGAAATAAGTCAGTCGCGGGCGTCTGGGTGGCTCAGTGGGTTGGAGCCTCTGCCATTGGCTCAGATTGTGATCTCGGGCTCCTGGGATCAAGTCCTGGTGATCTCGGGGTCCTGGGATCAAGTCCCGAATAGCATTGGGGCTCTCTGCTCAGCAAGGAGCCTGCTTCCCCACCCCCACCCGCCTGCCTCTCTGCCTACTTGTTATCTCTGTCAAATAAATAAATAAAATCTTAAAAAAGAAAAAAAAAAGAAATAAGTCAGTCAGAGAAAGATGAATACTGTGTGATCTCATTTATACGTGGAAACTTAAAAAAAAAAAGAGAGACAGAAAAAATTAAACAAAAACTTCCTGGATATAGGGAACAGATTAGCAGTCGTCTGAGGTGGGAGTGGGGTGTCAGTGGAAGGAATGAAGGGGTCAAGAGACACAAACTTGCAGTTATAAAATGAGTAAGTCACGGGGATGGGATGTAAGGCATGGGGACGGTAGCTAATAATCCTTTCTCGCACGTTTCAAAGTACCTAGAAGAGTGAATACTGAAAGTTCTCCTTACATATTTTGTGACTCTGTGTGGTGACAAGTGTTAACTGGTTAAATTTTGTAATATGTACAAATAGCGAATCATTTCACTGTGCGCCTACAACTAATATAAATGTTCCTAATTCAGGCGCCTGGGTGGCTCAATTGCTTAAGCGTCTGCCTTCGGCTAAGGTCATGATCCTGGAGTCCTTGGATCAAGCCCCATATCAGGCTCCCTGCCCAGCAGGGAGTCTGCTTCTCCCTTTCCCTCTGCTGTTCCCCCTGCTTGTGCTCTCTCTCTCTCTCAAATAAATATTTTTTTGTTAAAGATTTTATTTATTTATTTGAGAGAGAGAGAGAGAGAGAGAGAGAGAGAGAGAGAGGGAGAGCACACAAAGGAAGAGGGAGAGAGAGAAGCAGACTCCCCGCTGAGCAGGGAACCCGATGTGGGGCTCGATCCCAGGACCTGAGATCATGACCTGAGCCAAAGGCAGATGTTCAACTGATTGAGCCATCCAGCCGCCCCAATAAATAAAATCTTTAAAAAATATATTCTTAATTCTAAGTATTCCATATCTAAAATAAAATTGAGATCTGAGTTTAAAAAAAAGAAAAAAGAAAAAAACCAACCAGAATGCCAGTGGTGGTGACAGAGAGAACTGGCGTTTGACCAGAGTCAGAAGAAGCCAAGGACAGTGACATCCAGGGAGGTAGGCGGCCCTTGACTGGGCTCCCATCAGGGCAAGATAATCCAGCAAGAGGGAGCATCAGAACGAAGGGCCCCAGGGGGAGAGCCCCTGGAGTGTTAGTAGAGAGGTCTGACCTCTGTGAGATGAGTGGAGCCGTGCCCCCCAGTGCACCTGCTGGCACGGCCCTCAGCCTCAGCATGGCACAGTGTGATCTTATTTGGAAATAGGGTAGGGGCATTGGCTTATGGGTAGAGCTTGCGACTCTCCACCTCAGGGTCGTGAGTTCAAGACCCATGTTGGGTACGGAGACTACTAAAAAAAAAAGGGTTATTGCAGACATAATTTCTTTTTTTTTATGACTTTTTAAGAAATTTTTTAAAAAAGATTTTTATTTATTTATTTGACAGAGAGAGAGAGATCACAAGTAGGCAGAGAGGCAGGCAGAGAGAGAGGAGGAAGCGGGCTCCCTGCTGAGCAGAGAGCCCTATGCGGGGCTCAATCCCAGGACCCTGGGATCATGACCGGAGCCGAAGGCAGAGGCTTTAACCCACTGAGCCACCCAGGTGCCCCGCAGACATAATTTCTTAAGATAAGCTAGAACCCATGGGTTCCTAATGCAACATGGCTGGTGTCCTTACAAGAAGGGGAGAATTTGGACACCAGCATATGAGGGGAGCGCCACATGATGCTGGAGCCAGATGGGCTATTGCGTCCACAGGCTGAGGCCCCCAGGATTGCTGGCAAACACCAGGCGCTGGGGGAGCCTGGAAGGGAGCCTCCCTCACGGTCCTGGTGGGAACTGGCCCCATGCACACCTGGTCTCGGACTTCCCGCCTCCAGAAATGCCAGACCACAACCTCCAGGTGCTGAAGCCTCCAGGGGCTGGCTTTTTTCCCCGAAGCCCCAGCAAATCCATTCACAAAGGTGCCAATACAGCCAATCGGAGACTTGGAGTAACGGGTGTTCACTACTGCGTTCTTGTGACTTTTCTGTATGTTTCAGACATTTTTTCAAAAATTTAAGTTGGAAAAATAACTAAAACAAATCTGCCTTCAAAAAAGAGATCATGGGCTACGCAGGCAGTTTTCAGAATTGACCTTTTTGAATTCTCAGTGCAAGGCAGACACTAGCGTCCCCAGCCGCAGGTAAGAATGCCGCTGCCCAGTGAGACGAGGTGACTTGCCAAAGGTCTCATCAGCCATGCCTTCCTTTGAACTCAAGCCTGTCCTGTTCCAAAGCTGTACTCCTCCTTACTCTCGTTCACTAGGATCTGGGCCAGCCAGCTACTGAGTTTGGGATATTCCATTAAATGGAAGAAAAACACGTACGTAAGGAGGTATGGGGGGCAGGGAGACATCCATGGGAATGATCCAAATAATAAGGGCAATAAATTAGGAAAGCAAAGAGATAGCACTCAAATGTCCCCGCAGCCAGGAGCGCCCAAGTCTGGTGGAAGGGGAAGAGGGTGACCCGACATATGATGTTGGCAACGTGGTGTGCTCAGGGCTGAGATGGGGAAAATGAGCCCCAAGCTGGTGCCTTTGACTCTGGACAGCGGCTGCAGTATCTCATTCTCACCTTACCCTGCTTGGGGAAGGGGTCCCGGGGGGTTGTGGGCCTCCAGGGCTGAGTCAAGGCCCACATTTATGCCTCCGTTCCCCCTCCTGGGGTGATACTCACACCTCTGCCTCTGTGCCTGGGCTCCCCCGCAAGGCCCCCCAACGGGGCACCTTTGGCCACATGCCCTTGGGCCTCTGACCTCAGCTCTGAGGTTCCTCCGCTAATCCTGAGAGTGGCCTACCTGCCTTCCTGGAGAGCCAGGCTGGGCTAGGGAGGAAACATAGGGCGGCTGGCACCCCACCATTGCCCAGCAGGCCCGGGAGGTGCACCAAGACTCCAGTATGGGCAGTCCCAGTGGGACCTCATTGTGGTCCTTCTGGGGGCCATGCCACCTCCCAGCCTAATGAGGTCCAGAGGAAAGACCCTGGGCCCATCCAAAGGATCCACCTTCCTCAATGTTCCCATCTGTGCAGCAGCCGAGGACAAGGGCAGCTGGGCCCCTCTCCCCGACCAATGGACTTCGACCGGGGTCCCCAGTGGTAGATAATCTGTGCAAGGGGGGTAAGGGCCAGGCCCCCTTGCCGGAACCTGCCGTGGATGCTCGCAGCCAAACCCAGACCCTATACACACAAGAGTCTCGTCCAGAGACCTAGGTCCACAGCAGGTGGGCTGCAGAAGTGGACAGTCTCCACTTGAATGGTTACTCTTCTGATATAATTAGAGAAATGTCTCTTGGCCATCTGCCTGGGACCTCACAGAGACAGTCAGTCCCCTGGGGCACTGGTTCCAATCCCTGGAAAATATGGGGCATCTGGGCTGAGGTTTGGCGCTCTGGTCAGCCCTTATCCTACAGAGGGGCAAGCCTGTCCCACAGGACCCTGAGGAACAGCTGGGATGTTCCTGCCTGCTCATAGGTGAGGGCTGGACTCACTGCCAAGTGAGGTGGGCAGGCAAGAAGCTGGAGCCCAGAGATGCACTTCACCCACCCAAAGTCACACAGCACCCTGCCAGGGCCTATGAGGCCAGATCCCAGCACAGCCCCCTCCCTGTCTGTCTGCCAGGGACCAAGAGCCAGAGGTCTTTCCCTGAGACCTGATCCCATGCCACCCAGCCCTGACCCACATACCTAGGAGCCGTCCTGGCCACCAGCCCAGCTGCAGCACGGCCCAGACGAGTGGCCAGGGCGCCCGTGGGGTCCCCATGCCCAGAGCGCAGCCAGCCTGGTTTGCCAGTCTCCTCCTCCACGGCTCTGGCAGAGGTGTGAGCGGAAAGGAAACTGTCCCGGGTCAGGACGGAGGGACACGCCCCAGCCCCACCCCCTCTTCCTCCTCCTCTTCCTCCACATGGGTGGAAATAGGAGGGGAGCCCGAGAGAGACTGGGGGACTGAGGGAGAGAAAGATGGGGGAGACAGAGTAGGGGACTGAGAAGGGGGATGGGCGAGAGAAAGTAGTACAGAGGGTAGGGGGAGGGGTGGGGAAGAGTGAAGCACAGGCGGATGGGGGGGCACCCAGCTGCCCCTCTTCCCCTGTGGGGTCTCTCCATCTGAGCAATTTGTCATTTGTTGTGGCTTCTTTCCCCTTCTGCTGAGGCTTGTGAGGGATACTGGACTCTCTTTTCTCCCCTCCCCAACCCATTCTGCCCTTTGCAGGTGGACTATGCATTCAGGCCCCTGGGGATGCGGTGAGGGCTGGGCTCAAGCCCATGCCCACCTTGTCTTCTCTTGAAGGCTTGAACCGACCACACTCTGCAAGTGCTGGAGAAGGTGGGGGCAGGGCCACTGCCAAGGGTGTGCCCCTCCCCCCAGGGCTGCAAGGCCAGGCTGGGGCAGCTGAGGGGCTGCCTGAGCCCCAGGCTGGGTCCGGGAAGGGCATTTCTGGTAGGCCTACCTGAGACCCCCTCCCCTCCTGTCCTGTCCCAGGCCTTGGAGTGCCCTGGCCCTGGATGGGGGGAAGGGGCTCCTGCAGGAAGCTGGCACCCCCAGCCCCCAAGCTTCAGGGTGCCACCTGCCGGTCTCCTGAAGACGTCCCGTGTTGGGGGCTTAACCTTCAGCGTTTGGGCTGCTCAGCGCAGCCTGGGGACAGGGGCGGTTGGGGGTGGTCGTGGGCCGGGGTCTCCAGGCTCATCCGGGCCGGGAGGGGGCGGCGCGGGCTGGGTCGTGGGCCTGGGGTCTCCAGGGCGCCTGCCGCGTGCAGCCACACGTCTGGCCGTGGCGGGTTTGCTGGAAGCGGTTGGTGATGAATGGAAAGCGCGAGAGGAAACTGCTGACAGCGGCAGCCCCAGGCTGGGTGCGTGGGTCTCACAGCCCGAGAGCAGCCCGACAGCTGGCGCCGCCCCGGCCCCGTTCACCTCGGGCTCGGCTGCCAAGGGAAAACATTAAAGACAACTGAAACGATGGAAAAAGAGCATCAAAGATGGTGTCTGCAAGCGAAGGCGAGCAGAGGAAGCTTCGGTGGTGAGCGCAGGGCCACTCCCCGAGCCCCGCGTGGGCGGCAGGGGGCGGGGCACTAGGCCCAGAGGCCTCGGATTGCTGGGGGGTGGGTGGGCCCTCCGGACAGGTGTCTCCTGGTCCGCCAGCCCTCGGGGCTTCCCCTGGGGCCCCGGACTGGGGATGTGCGGTCAGGTGGGGTTCGGGGCTGCCAGGGGCCCGGCAAGTCTCGGGCCCCGTGGGCACGGGGGGACCTGCATTTTCCAGCCCCAGGCTTTGCGCTGGGAGACATGCCTCCCTCAGAGGCGAGTCTGAGGGGTGTGTGCTGGGATTCCAGGCGACTACAGAGCCACCCCCCACCCTCCACCCCCCAGCTACCCCAGCTGTGATTCCATCTGCAAGAACTTGGATGCATGTCTGCCTGTCCTGAGTTGGGATGCACTGTGCCCCTCCCCCAGCACCCTCTGTGTCCTCCTTTCTCCTCCATCCCGCTGAGCTTCCTTGGGGTGAGGGGCTGTGGGCACGGCCCACTCAAAAGGTTGGAAGGGGCATTTGCGCCCTGGAGGGTTGGGTCAACAGGCCGATTTGGAGTCACAGGAGGGCACAGAGACCCTGCAGGCGGGAAGGGGAGGGGTACACAGCCTGGAGGAACCTCACACTCCACACTAGGGTGGGCAGGTGTAGCGGGTGATGGGATCAGAGCCTGGGAGGGAAGCTGGGACAGGTGGGGGAGGGGGCAGGGGTCCCAGGGACTGCTAGGGTGCTGTACTCCCAAAGGGAGCTTCCTACCACTTGTCAGCACACTTTTCCCCAAACACATATTCTTCCTCTCACACAGTGTCCCTGTCATACTCACTGTCCCTGTCACACACACCGTCCCCCCAAGACATACTGTCCCCACTGCATACTGTTCAAACCACACGTTGTCCCCATCATACTCATCGTCCTCATCACACACAGTGTCCCTGTCACACAGTGTTCCCATCATACTGTCCCCATGACACACACCATCCCCCCAAGACATACTGTCCCCACTGCATACTGTTCAAACCACACACGTCCCTGTCATACTCACTGTCCCCATCACATACAGTGCCCCTGTCACACAGTGTCCCTGTCACACTGTCCCTGTCACACACTGTCTCCTTCCCTCATCATCTTTTCTTAGGGATAGGACAGGCTCCCTGACTGGAAAGAAGGGCAAGATCAGGGTCCTTTGTGTCCCTCCCTGTGTCCCCCACAGGCTGGCCCTCTCCTCCCTGCCCTGTGTCGTGGTTTCACCCCTTTGGGTTTGGGGGGTCCCAGCTGAGGTCACAGCTGGGGTTGCCCGTCCCTGTCTCCACTTACAAGCAGGCACCAGGGACAACCCAGGAGCCCCATTCAAGGGATAGTTGATGAAGAAAGATGTGTGTGGTCATTGAGGTAACCAGGTTCCCTCGCAGTCTCGGAAACAGCCGAGAGCCGGCCCCTCACACGTGGCTCAGGCTCTCTCGGTAACACATTGTACAACCGGCAGTGGTGTCACAACCAGGATGCTGACACGGGGACCATGCCCTGAGCACAGTCAGTTCCCGTGCGTGGTTCTCGTGTGCATGTCTTGTGGCCCTGGGACCACCCTGCACCCCCGCACACAGGAGTCACCGCACCCTCGTGCCTGTCCCTCCTTCCAGTCACCACCGGCTTTCACATCTGCTCCATGTCAGCCTGGGGGGGATCCAGCATGTGGCCTGTGGGGTGGGGTGGGGCACGATCTGTCCATGTCCCTGTGTGGCTGGTGGGCTCCTTCTTGTGTCTGCCCAGAGCTCTGCGGTGGGCTGAGCACCGGCGGGCTGGTCCCGGCTGAGGCCTGTGCTGGGGCCGATCGGTGCAGGGAGTCTGGGATCTACAGCCTCCGCCGTCCCGCGAGGGCCTCCTGTCCCACGTGCTCCCTGCCACATGCCCGTTGTCCTGTGATCCTGCCTGGGCCGTGTGTGCTCCCTGGGGAAGCTCCCCTGTCTCCCCGCCCCGCCCCCCGCCCCCCCCCCATGTGCTTCCCGCTGGACTAACACATGGCCCTGAAGGTGGGGGTTGTTGGCAAGGTGGGTGCTGCCATCTCCCCTGAAGCAGGAGTGTCTGGTTGTGGGGGGCGGGAGAAGCTTCCTGCCTGGGGCCCTCCCACCCTCCCCGTCAGAGAAGAGGAGTCTAGTTTCCAAGGTGCCAGCCCAGCTGTGACGCCAGGCAGGGGTGTGCGGGCGGGCAGGCAGGCGGGCGGGCGGAACCTGAGCCAGAACGATGGAAAGTGGGGGAGACGGGGATCTCCCCGCGCTTTCCCGAGGCAGCGGCCCGATCACAGGGAAGTTTCCATTTATGGTAAAGCACAGGAAGCAGAAGGATCATCCTGAAAATGCCTCTGAGCGGCTGGGTGGTGATGTCACCCCGGCCTGGACAGAGCTGTGGCCCCGGGGAGGCAGTGGCGGGTTCGCAGTATTTCTGAGGTCGGAACAGGAAATGGTTAATAGTGTTTGCAAATAAAAACTTTTTGTTCTATCCTGTTTTTGAAGCATTTCCCAGAAGTTAAAAAAGAGCACCCAAGTTATTTGCCCAATTTAAAAACCCAATTTTAAAAAATGTGAACAAAACATGACACCATTTATTATCGACAAGAACCGAGATGGTTGGGGTATCTGTTTGCTAAGGTGACAAGTTACAGATTTCCTGCTCCCCTTTCTTTGTCAACTTTCGAGAACACTGCTTTTTAACGTGAACTTACTTGCAGCTTAAATTTCCATGTGTGTTTGTGTGTGTATGTGGCTGCATTTTGTGTGGGGTGTGTGTGCATGGGTACGTGTGTGTGTCCGTGTGTTTGCGCTCGCACGTGTGTGTGAGACGCGTGCTGCGTGTGTCCTCTGCGCGTCCGCCGCTTGGACTCCCAGCTTGCTGGTCCCCCCAGCTGGCACAGGGGCAGCCCCCTGCAGGCCATGACGCCAGGCACTTACCAGCTACTTGCCCTCTGGGACCTCCGCTCTGCTCCGGTGGATGTGGGTGAGGAGGGACCCTGCCCTGTCCCACACTTACCTGCTGATTTCAGTGGAGCCGTGAAATCCGGCTGTGCACCTGTATGGAAAACTGAACTGTCAGACCAAGCTGTTCTTGCCGGTTATGTTTTATTCTCAGTCTCTGTGGCTCTCATGGGTCCCCACCGGGGCTTGGTATATGTGACTGGGCCCCGGCAGGGCAGCAGTCGGTGGACACCAGGGCAAGGAACTTTGCGGGGTTGGGGGTGGGTGAGAAGGGCTTGTGGGAGCAGAACACTGGACGCTGGACATGGGGCTGCAAGGGACAGATGCTGCCATCCTAGCCACAGACTCCATGGCCCCCGCCCATAGGCCAGAGACACACACCTTGCCTGCTTGCTGGGGACTGGGCCTGGGGTCTGCCTAAGTGGCCTGTGTCCCTGGAACCGAGGTTTGGGGGAAGGCAGGGGTGAGCCCAGCACGATTATTTCCACCTGATTTTCTCTCCTTGCCTGTCTGTCTCTCTCAACTTCTCTCCTTCCAGACACACAAGGTGGGGTCCAATTAGCTAGGTGGCCTAGAGCTGGACCCTGCGATACCCTCCTCTCCCAGCCTGGCTTCCAGCTCTGACTCATTGGCTATGCTGTCCTGTCCCAAAGCTGGCATTTATCTTGTCCAGCATGGCATGGAGAGGTTTTGGGGGGACCTGCCCAGGCCATGCCCAGGCCAAGAGGGAGACAGAGGCTCTGAGCATCGTCACCTGCAGGAGACTGTCCTCATGGCTCATCAGGGCTGCCAGAAGATCTGCTTTCAAATGCTCCATCTAAAGGACCCCCAGTGGTGAGGGCTGAACCCTGCCTTCTAACCATCTTCTCTAAAAACTGAACTCAAGAAGCGAAGTGCCAGGCAGGGGGGTGTGAGCCAAAAGGAGTGTCCATGGAGGGGGAGCAGGCGGACAAGAAAGTGCTGTCTCCATCAGGTGGGGCGGCAGCAAGGGCAGTTGCCCTTGGCACCGCTCTCCATCCCCAGCCCGGCCCATTCTGGAGTCATCGATGCATCGGGAGGCTGGTTGCAGAGTGGTGGGCAGACGGCGGAGGGCAGAGCGGGGCAGAAGGGGCTGCTAGCCAGCCTCATTCCTAGAGTCCATGCTTGGAGGGACCTGTGTCCATGCAGGTGGACCCCACACAGCAGGCCAGCTTCGGGGTCACGCACAGCCCTCAGGTGTTGGCCAAACACTGTGCCGTATTCTGCCTTGTCCATCACTGTCTGGTGAAGAAGCCAACCGACTTGTTAGTTGGTGTGTGAGTAGCTTTTGCAGAGAGCTTGGTTTGTGGGTTTGGGGGGACAGATAAATGGACATATGGGAAGAGGCACATGGAGGCTGGCTTCCCTGGGGTCTGTCCCCTATGCCTTTCGAGCGATCTTCTGGGAAAGGTATAAGGAAGTTTCTGAACCAAAAAGCTTATTTTTGGATGGTGGTCAGTCCTGATACCAAGACTTCCCTAAACTCAGAGGCAGGTTGTGGTTTCGGGAGCAGAGAAGGCTGTGGGGTGGCCCATGCAGATGGGGTTGGAGCATAGGGTGGAACTTGGGGTGGAGCACAGGCTCCCACACCCAGAAGGCTGTGCAGGGTCCAGAGAGGCCAGGTGGAGAGGAAAAGCCCTGTGGGGACCTCTGCTGACCATGCTCCAGCTGTCTCCTGGGACCCCTGCTGCCCACGTGACCAGGTCCACATGCTTGCTCACCTATACACAATGGCCCTAGACCAGCCAGAAAACCCAGAGCACGAGGTCTTACTTACCATGAGAGCAGGATCTGGGTATTTACCTCTCTCTTGAACAACAAATCTGGAAGTAGGTGATCCTGAAGTAGTATAGGGATTCTAGCTGTCATCAAGTTTCCAAAGTCTTGACTTTCTGCTTCCTCCACATGTGGCTTCTAACTGCAAGTTCATCTCATGGTCCAAGGGGGCTGCAGGAGTGCCAGACATCATGTCTGCATCAACGAACAGACGTGGGGGAGAGTGCAGGGGCGGGGGTTTTCCCAGCCAGCTGGTCCTGCAGGATGGAGCCTTCCCAGGAGCACATCCCAATCATTTCCTCTCCTACCCCGTGATCTCACTTTGCTGCAAGGCAGACAGATGGCGCATAGCTGAGACAGCCAAGAAGTTTCGGAAATGCAGAATGCAAAGGGGCCATCCACTCATTTGCCAGGATCAGCTGTGGACGGGACAAAGATGAGCAGAGAATTCATCAGCCGTTGAGAGAGGAGAAGAATAGCTCTGCACACAGGTCAGAGAGGCTGTCATGGAGGCACAGAGGGTGAGCGAGAGGTTTAGGGTGCCACAGGGGTGAGGCGTTTGCTCTACCCTTGGGAGGAGTGGGCTCACGTCCCACTCTGGAGCTTCTGGGGCCACCAGAAAAGCAGCAGGCCTGGGTGCAGCATTCGCAGCCCTAGAGGGGTGGGAATGGAAAGATGAAACTGTGACCCCAGCAGGAGGCATGGGAACAGGGACGGGTCCCTGGGGGGCAGGAGGAAAGACCCAGGGAGCCCAGGTCCTGGGAGGGGTGGAAGCCTGAGGCCTGAGGACGGTTTTCCAGCAGGTGCCACAAGCCTCATGTGGGGCACACGGCAGCCTGGCTGCGTGCACAAGAGGGGGGTGGTCGCCGTGATGCTTCTATGAGCCAGGGGAGGGCGGGGACCCAGACCCACACACACAAAATATGTCCTGCACGATTCCATTTACATAAAGCCCAAGGTGGTGAAGGGGAACGTCTCCAGTCGTGGAGCCGGAAGGGGTCCTGGCCAGGCTGGAGGGGCCTCTGCAGGGGAGGAGCCTATGGAGTAGGTGGGGGGCTGCCCTTCAGGTGCACAACTAGTCTTTACAAAACCGTGACGCTCTGCATTATGTTTTAGCCGTTGTTTATGCAAACGTTCTATGTTTCTGGCCAATATAAAGTTTGAAAAAAAAAAAAAACCATAGGAGAATTTGCAAGGATACACACTCAGTGCATGTCCTCTTGGCCTCGTTTCCGATGGCGAAGGAGCACCGAGCAGTCAGGGACCGAGGTGGCTGGATGGACGTGACGTTTGCACGCGGATGAGTGGGCAGCACTGTCCGTGACAGGTCATGGGCTAAAGAGGCCAGAGCGCACCAGTACACGTTCAGTGTGATTTCTTGCTTGAGGAGAAGACATACCAGTGTACGTGTGTGTATGTGCCTGGGCCATGTACGGACATCAGCCCACTGTGACGATTTTGTGCGGATTTATTTTCTATTGCATGTTTTCCTTTGGATATATCTGTTTGTTTCTCATTTTTCCTAAAATGAAAATATATTGCTTGCGTAATAAAAAATATTCAAGGGGATAAGAAGGAAAGGCCTGTTTCTCATGTCTTGGAGACGAACCCGGTTGCCATGGAGACTGGACGGTTGTCAAGGCCGCGATTGGCTGGTGAGGGTGCGGGATGCAGGATCCTGGGCTTCCTGGGAGCTGGGGCTGGCGCAGCTGTCAGACCGCACTGCGGAGCCCGGTGCCAGCATGGACGGGGTGGACGTGTGGGCCAGCACCCTGGCCCAGCTGATGGCCAAGAGGAAACCCCAGGACACCTGGGAGCTGGTTCCTGAGGAGAACCTGTCATCCGGGCACGTGGAGGGCGGTGGTTTCCAGTACCGGCTGAGGGGGCTTTCCAGGTGCGCGGCGGTGGGCAGGGGCCTTGATGGGTCACTGGGAGGGGAGGGGCTGAAGCTGCTTAACCCCCATCTCGGTCGGCCTTGAGTCTGGAGGCTGGGCTGCTGCCGACCAGCCCTCATGGTCCAGGAGGGGTCATATACCCAGCCAGCTCTTGGCTCCCAGCAGGTAGGTGGGCTGGGGGAAGTGGGGGGGCTGGGAGCCACCTTTGTTCAGTCCCTCAGTGCTGGCCACCCCAGTGGGGGCCCTGCGGAAGCGGGGGCAGGGCAGATGCCGGGGGCAGGGCAGATGCCGGGTTGTGACTTGGCTACCCTGGCGTGAGAGCTTTGTTTGCTTGAGGCAGCATCTTCTGGTTTCCATGGCAGCAGAGCCAGCCAGAGCCGGGTAGGGGCAGGT
Source organism: Neogale vison (assembly GCF_020171115.1). Classification (NCBI taxonomy): domain Eukaryota; kingdom Metazoa; phylum Chordata; class Mammalia; order Carnivora; family Mustelidae; genus Neogale; species Neogale vison. The sequence continues at coordinate 47,684,263 of NC_058093.1, forward strand.
GCCTGTGCTCAAGCCCAGCCTGCAGAAGGGCCTGAGGAGGGGGTGCTGAGTCGTGTCCAAAGGGGCACAGGCCCAGAGAGGGGGAGCTGTGTCTGGACTAGGTTGCAGGCCAGGCAGGGGCCTGGCTGAGAGCCCCAGTGTTGTGGGGGTCCTTGGGTGAGACCTGTTCCTCACTGTCATGGTGACAGCAGTGGGGACGGGCCAGGCCTACAGGGACCCCACCCAGCCAGGCATCCCTGGCCCTCCAGAGGCCGGCAGGGAGGAGGGCCAGTGGGGGGATGGAGCCTCATGGACAGGTCACTGTGGGGACTCTGGGCAGCCACATTTTGACACAGATGCCACAGCTCCTGGTGCCTGAAACCCCTGGGGTGAGGTGTCCAGTGGGAGGCTGGGTTCCCCGGGTATTAGGAGAATCAGCAGCCCCCCGCCCCCCCGTGTCTGAGAAGCACCTGTTCCCACAGCCAAGCCGGAGCTGCCTTCGGTGGTAGAGGAGGGTCACGAACACCGTTCCCTTGCCTTTCAGCTTTCCTACAGATAGAAAGACCAGGGAGCGGGTTGGGTGGGGCACAAGGGACTGTGCCACGTTCTGCAACACAGCAGCCGCTGGCCACAGGTGGCCTTCGGTTACACTGAAATGAAGCTGAAAGTTCAGCTCCCCAGGGCGCTCGCCGAGCCCAGCCCCACCTGTGGCTGTGGGCTGCAGGCTGGGCGTGCGCAGATGGAGCCTGTCCTCTCCGTCACAGAAAGTTCCATGGGATGGCACTGCCTGTGAGATGCTGGGCGGGCTTCCGGTGTGCATGTGGTTGCTTGTCTGTGACCTAAGGGTCTTGGAGAAGGGGCCCACCTCCTGGCCCTGGGGCACATGACCCCAGAGGCCCCAGACTGGTGCCTTCTTCAGCCCCAGGGTGCATGGCAGTCTTGCTCACAGGTTTGGAGCCAGAGCAGACCTGTCCAAGGGACTCATTTGCCATCGTCATGGGAGCCCCCAGCCCTCCTGGCTCTCCCCGACCTTCAGTATTCTGAGATTCCCCTGCCTATGCTAGCTCACCTTTTCTCCATGGGGATGGGGCTCTTCCTGCGAGGGCCTCCCCTCATTTCTCTGCTCAGCATGGAGACACCTTCTGCCCCCCTCACAGGACCCACAGGATTGTTTTTGGCTCTTGGTGACATGTCCGCAGGGCAGTGAAGCCCGAGCCACAACACAAAAGGGCAGCACGAGGCAGCAGCAGGGGAGTGACCTCCCACAGGGGTCAGGCCAGTCTTTGCCATCCAGTGGGCTTTTGGTACGAAACTCATAGAAAGGGATTTGCTTTTCAGTTTTCCTGATGACACGCTGCAGGCGAGGGTCGTGCACCCGTGGGAGGGGTCTCGGGTGAAGGAGCTCCTGCTGGGCCAGCCCCGAAGCTGGCCAGGGGAAAGGGCCGTCCCTGCCAGTCTGCTCATGGCTGCCTCTGTCCTCCCCACCCCCAGGCTCCAGTGTGGCCGCTGCCAGTGGGGCTGGTCCTCAGCCCACGTGCACATCCTCTTCCAGGCGTGCTTGGACGAGGACAGCCGCCTGGGGCTGGTGAAGATGCGCATCTGGGGCCAGCGGTGCCGGCTCTGCCCGCCGGGCACTGGGGGTGATTGCCAGGTGAGCCTTCTGAACGTGCGGCTCTTTCTCAACAAGCTGGTCCCGGTCATCCTGCAGAAGTGCTATGGGGAGAGCCTCAGCTCCGACCAGTGCCCCGAGATCTGCTTCGGGGAGCGCTGCGAGGCCTGCGATCTGGGCGTCTGCTTCTTCCAGAAGCCCCCAGATCCAGCCTGGGGGCCTGAGGTCAGGAGCACGCCCACCATCAAGGGCAGGTACACCTTGTTCGGAGAGGATGGCGTGGCCACCCCCGCTGCCGGCAAGCAGCTGCTCACCCTCGGCAGCGGGCCCGTGGTCGATCGTGCCAGGGGCTACACCCCCAACTCCATCACCATCCCGCTGTCGGTGTCCGACTTCATCAGGAACCCGATTTCTGAGAGCAGCAACTTCTTCAACCAAGATGATGACATCGTCACCGTCCCCTTCTCCCTCGTGCATGTGCACAGGGACCAGGGGCACGTCGGCCCCAGTTCGGGCTACCCCCCAGCGGCCGACCCCCACGCACCACTTATCATCGCCAAGGGCTCCATCTACTTGCCCGCCAGGTCCACGGCCACGTCCAAGCGCAGAGGCCTCCTGGTGAACATCAAATGCCCCATCTTCCATGGCAGAGGCCTCCTTATCAGCAGCATCAAGCCCTTCCAGCTGAAAGGCTTCATCTTCAAAGGCCGGGGCTCCATCTCCAGCCCCACCGACCCTGAGAAGGGCCTGGGCTCGGTCCCCAGTGCTGCTGAAAATGACCCCCCACCGGTGTCCTATATCATTGGCCTCACGGATGATGGAGAGGGCTCCGTCACCTTCCCCTCGTCTTTGGCAGACCTCATCAGAGACAACTCCATCCCCGGCATTGATGGCTGCGTCACCTTCCCCTTCATCTTTACGGATGAAGACAAAGGCAAGAATGCTCCTGCCAATACCCCCCAAGGCAAGGAGAAGGAGGGTGGTGGTGAAGGCCCTGTCCCTGCCGGCCAGGATCCTCTCCCGGGCACCCATGCCCGTAGACCTGTCACCGTCAGCGAGGGCTCCATCAGCATCCCCTTCTCCGTCTTCAACCTCATAAGACACAAGGGCCCTGGCTCCATCGCCAGTGGCCGCCGGAGCAGTGGCCTGGCCGTGCATGGCTATGACAAGAAGATGATGCAGCCGAGGGCCAGGCTCAGCGGGTCCGGCTCCGATCCCGGCTGGGAGGAGGACTTCTGCTGGGATGGCGATTGCTGCGCGCCGCGTTTCGACCCCTATGAAGAAGTGTGGATCTGGGTGTCCATGACTGTCTGTGTCCTCTGGATCATGTACCTGTACAAGTTCAGCCCCTGACGGCCACCGCAGCCCTGACGCTGCCTGCCGGGGTCTCCCCGTGCCCCTCAGACGCAGAGCAGCGGGACCCTCTGCCCCTGCCCGCAACCCCAGGGCCCCCAACCCACCCCTGCCCGCCCTCCCTGAGCCAAGCCTGGGCCCACAGCCTTCTCCTGCACCCCTGCTTCTGTGTGTCTAGTCTCCTGATGGGAGTCGTGGCTTCATGGACGTCTACACTGTGATTATCTGCCAAGCTGCCCACCTGGGGTCCAAGCGTGTGTCTGTGTGAGTGTTATGGTCCAATAAAATAAAAGTTAAAAGGAGAAAAACAACATGTGCCTGTGCTGTGAGGAAGCTGGCCCCCAGGAGAAGGTTTTTAGGTGGGAGGGCGTGCTGGGCACATCACTGTCCCCTGTCGGCCCCTGAGGGGAGTGGGTCACATGCACTTCTTCCCCTGACAGCTTCTGGATTCCTGGCTAGGGGTGACGGGACAGGACATCCAGGCCAGCCTCCCCTTCAGCAGCATTCCTGTGTGCATCCATGGGATTTTCCTTTGTGCACCCTGGGTAATGATTAAAGCCCCCCCTGATGACCCCCCAGCATGCATCTTTCCCAAAGCTGTTCCCCCTGAACCATGGCCAAGAAGACATATCCCACCCAGAGGACAGGGGCCAAGACACAGCCCTGCCAGCCCCTGGGACCCTGGACCCCTCCAGCACTGGTGCGGTTTGAGAAGGGCTGTCCATGCCAGAAGTCAGAGCCCTCCTGTCCATCAGTCACTCTGGACTTCCACCTTCAAAGGCCCACTTCCACAGGGTGGGGGTTGGGCTGCATGGCTCCCAGCGAGGTGGGTCAGTGGGCACGACCCTGTCAGGTCGCCACACCCTCTTCCTCTAGGCCTGACCTGGCCCCCAGCACCCCAGGTATGTGGGGCCGGGTCTGGAGGGACCCCAGGGTCAGACAAGAGGATCTGGGGAAGCCTTGCCTTGTGGGGAGGGGTGAGTGTACGGAGACCTCTGTCCAGGGCTCTCTGTCCAGCTGCCCTGAGCCTGACGTGGATCCTGCAGGACCCTGCTGGGGAAGTCAGGGAAGACCTAAATCCAGACTCTCCATGTCCCTGTCTACACCTGGTGGGACACTCACTGTAAGGCCAGGACCCACCACCTACCTTCAGGGTCTTGTCTACACCAGGTGAGAACCCTCTGTCCTCGAGCAGGTAGCATCTTCCCACCATGGGTGTCCTGTCCACACCTGGGGTGAAGACCGAATTGGGTGGCTGCGTAGAGGTGTGTCTGATTAGGAAGGTCCCACGTGGCCTGGCTTTGTCTGGTCCCCACACAGCCGTCCCTGCCCAGATCAGTGGCTTTCCCTGGAAATGGCTGTTTGGGGGGGAACTGTGGCCACCGTGGGCACTGCAGCTGGGCTTTCTCCTGAGACAATCTGTCCGCAGCCGCAGGGGTCCCAGGACAGGACAGACCCCGCCCATCCTGGGGAGCACCCCTTTGGGCCTGCGGGTGGATACCTTCCTGACCCTCGCCCAGAACCTGAGAGGGGCTCCTCAGAGGCCCTGCCCCTCCCCACAGAGGGCCCCCTCTGGCTCACTTTCTGCAGATCAGGGACCCTGCCCACCAGGGCCGCCCTGGGGAGGGGGCTAATATCTGTCTCCCACTTGGTGTCTTTTGTTTGAGGGACCCAAGCCAGTCAGCTCCGGTAGGAGTCTGCCTGGTCTCTCCGCCCCGCTGGCTCCATTGGGCCCTCCCTACCTCCGTCCCCTTCTCCAGCTCCTGGACCCTTCCTCCAGGCCCCGTCCCTCCCCCCTCCTTCCGCCCCCTCTCCCATCCAGCCCCCTCTCCCTCCTCCAGCCCTTGGTCCCCGCTGCCCCTAACCCCTCCTCCAGCCACAGCCCCCATCTTCTCCTCCAGCCCCGTCCCCTCCTCCAGATCCCGTCCCTCACCTCGTCCCTCCCCTCCTTTCTCCAGCCCCAGCCCCCTCCGCCAGACCCCGGGCTCCTGCTCCTGTCCTGGCCGCCAGTGCTGTCCTGCGGCGCCCCCGTGTGGTCGCTGGCTGGCAGCGCAGCCCAGAGATGCGGGATCTATTGCAGCTGTTTTAACTGTTTCAGTTTCCTCAGTTTTGTTAAAATCCAGCAAATTCCAGGGGCGCCTGGGTGGCTCGGTGGGTTAGGCCTCTGCTTTCAGCTCAGGTCATGATCCCAGGATCTTGGGATCAAGCCCCGCATCGGGCTCTCTGCTCGGCAGGGAGCCTGCTTCCTCCTCTCTCTCTGCCTGCCTCTCTGCCTGCTTGTGGTCCCTATCTGTCAAATAAATAAATAAAATCTTAAAAAAAAAATGCCAAGGGCAAGCCTGGGACTCAAATCTAGGACAGCCTACACCTGAACCCACACCTGAACCCACACCTGAGTCCACACCTGAGCCCACATCTGAGCCCACACTTGAGTCTACACCTGAACCCACTCTGGAACCCTCACCTGAGTCCACACCTGAGTCCACACCTGAGTCCACACCTCAACCCACACCTTAGTCCACACCTGAGCCCACACCTGAGTCCACACCTGAACCCACACCAGAGCCCACACATGAGCCCACACTGGAGCCCTCACCTGAATCTGTACTTGAATCTGCACCCGATTCCACACCTGTCTCTAGTACAGCCTGAATGATCAGGTTGGGCCTAATTCAGTATGGTGTAGCAGTAACTATTTTTGGGAACTCAGTTGGTAACGGAGACACAGAATGCATATAATATTTTAAAGAGAACCAAAGGCAATCACATTTTAAATGTAATTATTGTTAGTTCAGCCAAAGTTGGGGCCTCAAAGTGTGAAGTTTCCTGATTTTTGCTAAATGTTCTAGTGAAGGAATGAATCACACTTCCCGCACCCTGGGCAGTGGGCACAGTGATATGAACTTTTCAAGCTGGGAGGAAGAAGCAAGGGCCTGTGTGTTGAGGGAGGACTTCAAGGAGATCACCTGCAGGGCAGGGGGGAGGGGACTCCACCAAACAGACCCTGATTAGCCAGGGACCTAGAACAGTCATGTCCCACACCTGGACACAGTGCTCAGAGCACGTCCCATCACGTGGCTGGATCCTGCAGGTCCCACATGCCCTCGCCTAAGCTGGCAGCAGGCAGCTGGGACCTCACTCCACACATGGCAACAGCTGGATTCCTGATTTTGAGTTGCCCCATCTGAAATGCTCTTCTTTTATGTTTTCTCTGAGTTGAAAGGTCAGAGGACAATTTGTTGACTTAGATTAGAAAACACATCTACCGTATGGTCCAGCTGTTCTCATCAGCAAGTGTAGGCTGACGTTGCTTCCCAGCAAATTCTAGAATTCTACCGTTGTAATCCCAAAAGGGCTGGGTGAGCTTGCGGGCAGGCAGATCTTTAAGCCCTTTCCTGGCCAGGGTGGGGCAAGACCCCAAGCACCCAAGACAGGGTGGGCTTGCCTCCAGGCAGAGCTCCTGGGGCACTCACAGGAAACACACACTTAGTACTGCTCCTGGTCTGAACCGTTCCCCCTATTTTTATTAGGAGAGTCGCATGAAGAGTTCAAACCCTCCGGGAATTGGAGGGTTCGGGAACTGTGTCTGCCCTCTGCTTCTGGATGTCACTGGGGTGTCTGTTGTGTATCTGCCTAGAGTTTCTACTCTACACCTTCCTGCAACACTATTATCCTCAGATCATGACGAAACAGGACCTTGTGTGTCCTTTCAATGTCAGAATAATTCTTCACCGAACGTAAGTCTGGAACAGCTGAGTCCCCTCCTGTGCCCGCTCAGCCACCCCGCCACCTGAGCCTGCCTGGATTTTTGACTTTCCCCGGTGATGACCCAGGGCCTGCAGGACTGGGCTTGGCTTCAGGGCAAGGACAGAAAGATGGCATTGTCCTTCTTCTTCTTCTTCTTTTTTTTTTTTTTTAAAGGTTTTATTTATTTGACACAGAGAGAGAGAGAGAGAGACCACAAGTAGGCAGAGAGGCAGGCAGAGAGAGAGAATGGAGGAAGCAGGCTCCCTTTGGGGCAGAGAGCCCAACGCGGGGCTCGATCCCAGGACCCCGGGATCATGACCTGAGCCGAAGGCAGAGGCTTTAACCCACTGAGCCACCCAGGCGCCCGCGTTGTCCTTCTTTTAAATACAAGAAGAACATCATGAAAGTGACACACACTTATTATGGATAACGAGGAAAGCAGAGACACAGCCCCCTCCGCGGCGCACCAAGCTCTCTCATCCTCCGGATCCTGATCTTCCCAGTGGCTCGGGGGTGCGGGGAAGTGCGGGGTGGAGCACCAGCCCCTTGATGCCCCGATACCCTCCTGAAGAGCCTGCCAGGAGCCCACTCAGAATGCTGAGACTGTTAGCCCAGGCCAGAGGCCCTGGGGTGGCAGCAGTGGGGGAGGCCGTGAGTAATGCAGCCGACAAGTGGGGCTTCGTTCCTTCCTGATGTGTGGGGGAGTGGGTGCTGCACTGTGCCAGGCTTCCCAAAGTTGGCCTTCCCCCTGCAAGGAGTGGCTGGCTAAGATCCCGGCCAGACAGCAGGGCCCATTATGGAGCCCAGGCAGGCTGCTGTCCCCAATCGCGGTCCAGGTGGGCCGGCAACCCCGCCTGAGGCCACAGTCAGGTCTTCCCGAGAGGCTGAGGGCAGGACAGGCTGCGGGACCGGTGGCTGGAGCCAGGAGCCACCAGGACCAGCACAGGTGTGAGGGGCCGCAGCTGGGCCACATTTTCTCTGGGCCATGGCTATGTGGCCTGTTTGTGGACAAGGTCCCAGCTGGTCTGTGGGTATCAGAGGCGGGGATGGGTGACCACAGGTGTGCTGACTGCAGGCCCTGAATCCATGACTCAGTCCGAGCGCAGCAGGATGGCGTGTCCCTCACAGGGGCCGTGAACTGCTCTGTGAGGATCCTTGCTGAGCCCCTGATCTGTCAGGAGGGTGAAGCTGTGCCTCCTGGTGCCCCGTCTGGATGGAGGGGGAAAGTTCGCCCCGTACCAGTGGCCACAGTTAGAGGACAGGCCCCGGCTCTGTCTTTTCCCTTTAGTTCTGTTCGTTGTTCTTTATATATTTTGAGACTCTGTTATCAGGTTTATAAGTAGTTAGGATTTTTATGTTTTCCTGAAAGACTGTCTCTTTGCCCTCTGTTCCTCTGGTGAGACCACTTAGCCTGACAGCATTCCACGGAAGCTTCCTTATGCCAGGTTCTGCACGGCATATCTGGCTCTCCTTCGAACATTTAACCTGTGTCCTTTTGTTTCTTTTTTAACTTTCTTCTTTTAAAAAAATAATTCATTTGTTTTAGAGAGAGACAGCTCAGTGGGGAGGGGCCTATGGGGAGGGGGGGAAGAATCTGAGGCAGACCCCATACCAGGGGCAGAGCTGGATGCCAGGCTCGACCCCACAACCCTGCTATCACCACCTGAGCCGAAATTAAGAGTTCGAGGGTCAATCATCAACCGACTGAGCCACCCAGGTGCCCGTCTGTGTCTTCTTGTTTTATATATCGTCAGGTTTGCTATTCGTCTGACAGTCTCCGTCTTATCTTTGTTTTCTCCCTTTGCATTGTATACAGTTACTGATATGGTTGTCTGTGAACCCTAGGACCCAACTGTTCCCAGGGAAGGGGCCCTCAGCCTCATGCAGGGGTGCTGCCCATGAAGGAGAGGGGGCAATGGGGGGTTGTCAGCCCCTGGTGAGGGGATGGGGTGATTGGGAGTCAGCCCCCTGGTGAGATGGTCCATCAGTTGGGATCGGGGGAGCCCAGGGGATACTTCGCGCTGGGCTGTGGACCGAGGCCCTGTTGCTGGTCCTTGGTGGGAGGGGACAGTCCCAGCTTTACTTTGAGTCCCTGGAGCCTCTAGAGTGAATGGCTGTGTTTCTAGGTTTAAAGGATGAGAGAGGCTCAAGGACAAACCAGTAGCCGGTGAGGAAGGAAGGGACCATCTGGCTTCTGGTCCGTCAGAGGCGCGTGGGGACATGCAGACTGTGGCTATGCTCCCAGAGTCCGTCCCACACGCAGGGCTGCTTGGTTCCATTGCCTATAGTGAGTCTGGCACAATCGGGTGCGGGGTATGGGATGCCTTCCGCGGCTGTGGCCGGTATGAGCAGCCCAGCGAGCCGGGCTCTTCAGAACGAGCTGCGGACCGGGGTGGGACGGCTTCAGAGAGCAGGAAAGAGGGTGCCCGAGAGTGCCCTGCGGGGTCAAGGCACCTCTCCCCTGGGCACTTGGCACCCAACGGTTGTGTGTAGGAACACTGGGTGGGAGCACTCGGAGTGGCCGGCACACGGTGGCCCACGTGTGGAGCTGGGTGAGCTCGGGGCCCAGTCCCTGCGTGCAGGCAGCGCCATGGGACCCACAGCCCCCCACCCGCTGCCCGTTCCTAACCTCTTCCTCACCTGATATCTCCTGCCTGGGAGCCTGGCTTGGCTTTGTGTGGGGGCCACTTAGTGGTGGAGAGAGCACAGACGTACCTGGTCCACGCCCTGGCGTCGGAAGGCAGTGGGTAGCTGGAGAGACATGGGCTCCAACCACCGACAGAAAGCAAGGAGGGCATGACTGTTCTAGAAGTTTCCTCAGAGCCTGGCGGCATGGGCAGCTGTGTGAACACGCTCGTCTGCCCGCCACAGTCTAACTGGACAGCTCTGCTGATTAGTGTTCTGTGCCACAGTGTTCTGAGTATACCACTAAACAGAGTTACCCTCCGGCAGCCTGCGGTGTAGCGGGTGCCAGGGAGTGACCTCTGCCTAGGAACTACTTGGGGCTATTAATGGCCACATCCCCCAGTGTGTTCATCAGTGGAATCTGAGTCACGGGTGATGTCAGACAGCCTAGGGGCCACAGGAGGAACATGAATTCATGGGCTGGTGTCGCAAGGGACATTCTTGGTTCTCTCCACGTGTTGATTTGGAGAACCAGACATCCACACTTTGTGCAGGGTTGGACCTGTCTTTCTCTCCTCTGGAAATGCCCTACGAGGCGTCTGAATGCACCTTAGCTATTGGTTGATGTGTTTTCTCTGGGCAGTGTCTCATGACTGGCAAAGCTGTGCTTATCCCCCGTCTGCTTGCCAGCTTGATTGGGGAATCACAACAAAACCCAAACCCAATAGGTAGTTACATCTGGAGACATGACGCTGGCTGGATCCCATCCCCCACGCTGGGTCCTAAGTCACTGAGGATGGGACGCAGTGGTGACAGCAGGAGCACGCAGTAGGAACGCAGCTGTCGGGACCGTGCTGGCTGCAGTCCGGGTCCCCATCAGTGGATGTGGCCCAGGTCCTCGGGCAGCCTGGCCTCTGCTGTGTGCTTGGCCCTCCTGCCCCTCGCAGCCTCCGTGGGGGCCCCAGAGGGATAGGACTGAGAGCAGGAAAGCCCTAGATCCTGGTCGTAAGGGCCTTCGTGGACCTCGGAATTACATACATTCCAACTGTGAAAATAAGGATATGTAAGTTCCTGAGATGTTCTGGGTCATGAATGATGTGTTTAAGGGGATTCGGAAAAGCAAGAAGCTTTACACAATGTCACATCGGATGGTATCCCAGGGTGGGGATTGACGTGCATATTTTGATCAGAGGGAGGACAGACGTGTTTAAGTCGCAGGCTGGAGAAGATGGGGGCACCGACTTGTCCCCCTCAGGCTCCAACTTCCTCCGGGGTTTGTCCCAGGTCAGCAACATCATGGGGAAGACTTAATGATAGGAGTGAAATTTTGCAGGAAACATGTAATGCAGTATCTTAGGTTTTATTGGGCATGTGCTGTGTGCTAGAAAAGCAAAAGCTGCCAGGAGAGCCCGTGAGCTTCTCAGCGGCTCTGGTCCTGGTGGTTGTTCTGCCCCGAACCTCTGCACTGAGCCTCGGGTGCCTTTGGACCCCGGGCAGGGCAAGTCTGCAGGCTCAGGTGGCAGCGGTGTCCTGCGTGGGAAAGGGCTCAGTGCCCAGCAGGGAAGGCTGGGTGGCCACCTCCGGGGGGGCCCTGCAGCGCCTTGTTCCTCCCCTCCAGCATCCGAGCCCACTCGCCGCGGAGCCTGGGACAGTGATAATTTCAGCCTGTGAGTCACTGTTTTAGGGCCGGGCGGCAGCCAGGCCTCTGTCGGCACCTGAGCACATGTTCTAACACAGCCCAGCAACCCCCAGGCGGCCAGCGGCTGTGACCTTGTGGGGTCCCAGAGCGCCCTTCAGCCAGTCTCCCAGGGCTTGGCCAGTCCCATCCAGGGGGCCACATGGAGGACATCACTCGGGTCTCTAGCCTGAAGAGGGGAAGTGCTTTGCCCAGGAAGCAGCTTCTGGAAACTTCTGAGGCCCAGAGAACTGAACTCCTTCACTGGCACCCCTGTTGGAGTGCTCCCCTTTCCCTGTGCTGCCCGCCTGCCTGGCACCCCTGCCTGGGAAAGTGACCACAACAGGATGCACAGGGGCGACCCGGGTGGGAATGGCCTGGCTATCCCCACATGGGAAGGCCCCTTGCCCCCTTCACCGAGCCCCTGGCTTCTGGGGGCCTGTGGAATGCCGAGGGGTGCTGTGAGGAGCTGCTACTGTCTGGGGGATGGGGCACAGTCCTTCTGGCTATGGTCTGTGCCCTCATTAGCAGCCGTATGTCCCTGCAGAATGTCACCCTCCACAATCCTTGAGTGGCCCAGACCCTTGGTGACTAACTCGGCCATCGCTGACCATACTTTGCCGTCTGCCCCAGGGCCCATCCCTGGGGTCTGTACCGTGGGCAGAAGACCCAGAAGTTTCCAGGGCCCGATGGCATGTGTAGGACAAGGATGAGGATGTGGAGACCACAGCGGGGAGCAGGGGGCCGTAGTGCAGGTCCCCTCTTCCTACGTTTGGGCTCTGTGCTGGGACCCCCACCCTGAGAGTTTAGGGGGATGGCACCATGGCTTCCCATACCGCGCCTAACAGGGGGGATGTCCTGGATGACAGGGTGGGTGGCCCGCCCAGCAACCAGGACTCTGGTAAGGTTAGCACCAAGTCCGGTCCCATCGCGGCTGCCAGGTACCCTCTTTCCAACTGGGCTCCCGGATAGCAGCTGCTGGTGCTATTTGGGGATGAAAGCTGTGACCACTTTGGAATATCTGTCCATTTGAGCCCTTGTCTAGGTGCGAATTATGTGCTAATCTGCCCTCTTAGCTGTCCCTGAGACCAGGCGCTCCTCAGTCTGCTCACGGTCACCCGGGAGACCCTCTTCAGCACCCACAGGCCCCTGGCCTCCATCCCAGGGATGAAAGGGGGATTTGGATCTGCTAATGTGTGGGAAGGAGCATGATGAACTTATCCTGCCCTCGGGGAGTGCCTTTCAGAAAACCAGCCTAACCAGACACAGGTTCTCTGACAACTTCCCACAAGACCTTCAGGAGTGGGGGGATAGGGAAATGTGGAATGGGGTGAGCGATCGGGGTGGGGTGTGGGATAGGAGAATGGGGCTGGGATGGAGGGATAGGGTGAGGGATGGAGGGGTGAGGGATGGAGGGGTGAGGGATGGAGGGAGGTGGTGCTGGGTGGGGGTGGATGGGGGGGGTGCTGTCCTCTTGCACCTGCTGACCTGGTGGTAGTTGCAGGCCCTGTTGTTGTGGGTGTGGTTTTGCAGTTCCAGTCCTTCCTGCAGTGACACCAGTGACCCCTCCCGCTGTGACAGCTGGCCTGGGGGTGGCACTGGTGGCCAGGTGGCTATGGCCCCAGTTGTTGGGGGGGTGGCCCCTCGTGGGGGCTCCTGTTCGTGGAGCCCAAGCCTTGCTGCTCGGCGAGCTTACCTGTCCAGGGCACTCCTGCGGGTCCTCATGGCCTCGCTCTGAAGTTGTCTTGTGTGCAGCTTGATTTTTTCCTCCCAAAACGTCTTTATCACACCGGCATCGAAAGCCACCCTTCCTGGGCGCTTCAGAGCATGGCTGTCACTCATTGTCTGGAAAAGGGAGAGTTGACAGGACTTAGCATTTGTGCTTGGACATCGCAGGGAACCAGCGTGTTAACAACCGTGGCGCTGGCTCAGCCCCACACACCGGATGCCCCCCTGTGTTTCTGGGAGCACCCTGGGGCCGGGGTGTCGGGAAGGCAGGCTCAGAAGCACACGGCTGTGGGCAGTGGACACTCTGCCCCGCTGCCTTCTGAATGGTTTCCACACGAGGGCAAGCAGCAGCTGATAGCAAACGCTGTTTGGGACCTTTGGGCTTCTCCAAACTTAAGAAAGGGTCTAGTTTTGTTTGTGGTTTTGGGAGGGTGGCCTCAGGGCTCCAGCCAGGGTGGGTATCGTCTGGAATGCTGGGGGTCTGAGCCGGGCGCTGAGCCTGAGGCGGGCACAGAGGCCATGCAGAGGAAGGCTCTGAAACAGCCACGGCAGAATCCAGCTGTTGCACATCTGTTTCCCAGACAGGGCCCTGTCCACCGGTTTTTTGGCACGGTCTGGTGACAGTGGTGGTTGTCTGCTGGGTGCCAGGGAAGAGGGGACGCAGGAGCAGCGTGGAGAAGTGGGGCAAGTGGAGGCCTCCAGGGTCTCGGCAGCAGAGCCCCAGAATCGTGCTTCAGCCCCGTCGGTGACTGGCAGAGGTCTGAGCTCCTCTCCTGGGCCTCGAGGCCCCAAGAGAAGCCCCACAAGCCATTGCTGGTCATGCAGAGAAATAGCACTGAATAGTGTAGGTTAGAAGTAAGTACAGAGATCTTCCTTTTGGCAAAAACTAAGGAGTCCAGAAGGAGAGGGTGGCGTGTGGTCTGGCCTGCAGCGAATCGGTAGTTAAACTTCTAGCTGCATGCCGTGTGACACGCTGCCGAGCTCGGACGCCCGCGGCCCCCCACATGGCATTCTCACACCCTAAGGGTCTTCTGGAGGGTTCTGTCGCGGGACTTACTAGGATCCTAGAGCCAGGACACGGCCCCAGAGGCTCACTGGGCTCTCAGGGGCTCTCAGACACCCCTGTGTGGACCCCCCGCAATGAATCTGTCAGGGGGGTAACTTGTGGGCACGCCTGCCAGCAGCATTCAGGGCCTGCCTGCCTCTGGGGCTGGCCTGGCCCCAGGGTCACAGCCCAGCCGATGCCGCCCCAGACGTCTGACTGCGAGAACAGTGGCGTCTGCCACACCACGGGGCTCTCCGTTTCATCCTGTTTCACGCGTGTAAGACTCAACAGAGATGCCCGAGGGAGGGTCAGCCCCAGCCAGGAATGTAGAGCTTTTCATGCCAAATTACTTCCCATCAGACGGCGCTGTACAAACACACGGACGGAGTCAGACAAAGGAGAGGAGGAAGCCCATCTTGATGGGGATGCGAGGCGATGCTCACTCCTGCCAGGAAGGAGTGTTGGGAGGAGGGCAGGGGAGATGTGAGGAGGGGCGGGGGACTCTGCGAGCAGATGCAAGCTTTGAAGGGAGGGCAGGGTCCCAGGAGAAGAGCAGGGGTCCCCAGGAGGCCAGCTTCTGGGTCTGTGTCTCCTGCTTCTTGCTGAGCCCTCGAAGTACTCCAGTCTCTGAGAAAGGTGTCTGCGGAGCCGTGGCCGTGGAGCCGTGGCCCATCTGTGCTGAGCTGACTGGTGGCCGACAAGCCCACCAGCACTGGTCGCCCGGCAGACTTAATTCTGGGCTGTGGAGCATATGGACGGACTTTGGGCCAACCCTCTCACCAGCACTGTCCCTGGGGTCACCTTCACTCAGCTTCCTGATGGTCACTTACCCTTGGTCTGAAATACTCCTGGCTGGGGAGTCGAATGGGCCAGAACATGCTAAAAAGTTCAGTTCCACTATTGGAGAGGGAAGGGTCTGGGCAGGTTGCCTAATATGTTCCTTACGACGGATCCTCTCGGGCTCCGGCTCCCGGGTCCCCTGTGAGGGCACGCGGAGCCAATGTGGCAGTTTCCTGCAAGGGGCTGCCATCAGCCATGCCCACCAATGCAAAGTCAGTGTGCCGGTGGGTGAAGGAGCGCGCATGTTGGCTGGTTGAGAGCTGGACACACGGCCTGAGACCGCATCCACCCCTGTGGCCGCAGGGAACTTCGGTGGCCCTCAGGGGTCTGGGTGGAAGTCCTCAGAGAAACCAGGGGCTGGCATCGACTTCCTGTGTGGCAAGTCAAGGCTTTGAGGCTGAGACCTGGCTGCTCTCCTCTGTGGGTTCCCCGGAGGCTCAGCCTGCAAACCGTCTGCGGTGGAGACGACCAGCCCACAGACAAAGGGAAAACCAGAAAGTGGGCAGAGGGCAGCACCCCAGCAGGGCCCAGAGCCAGACGCGAGAGCACCGTACGCCCTGCCGCGTCTGCTCCTGCGTTGTCGCCCCAGAAATATGCCTGGAAAGTCTCCAGTTCTTGTGTGAGCCCCAGCTCCCCTCTGTTTTTCTCATTGATGGGGCCCCCAACCCCCAGCCCGTCTCCCACAAGGTTAGCGTCCTCTGGCAAACGGGACAGAGCTTACGTTTCAGGGATTCCCCAGCCAAATCTCTGGGTGTCCTGAGGGCGTCTCCCCCGGGGGTGGGCGTCCTCTGAGCGTCTCTCCGGAGCTCGCTCACTCTTATATGGCCTTCGTGACGTGGCACCTGGCGCCAGTCCAGTTGCCAGGAAGGACAAGCGGCCTCCCATTTGGCCGCAGGCCCTGGAGACATAATTTGGCTCCTGGAACACAGTTACTGGCAGACACGCAAGCCTCGGCTCTCAGTCCAGGACTGTGGAGTCCTCTGAGCTTGCTGCCTGCTGGCTGGTATTATGGGGGCCAACAGCTTTCTTCTGCTGAGACGTTGCTCCTGGGGAGCCCAGTAGGTGGACAAGGAGCTGGAGCCTGAGCTGAGGGTGGCCCTGGGCCTGACCTGAGCACGTGGCCTGGCTGAGCATCACGCTGGGTCTCAGGCCTGTGCCTCGGGAAGAGAGGTCTTTGCAGCCAGTACACGGCAGGTCACTTCAGAGCAACAACCGGACGTACTCAACATGGGACCAGGGGTGTTTCGGGTAGCTCTGCCTGGAGCTGGCTGGTGGATGAGGGGCGGCCAGCCTGCACACCAGCAACACCAAAGTGCCCATCTCCAACTCAATCAAACAGCGAGAGAGACCCCTTTCTTTTACACATACAAGGCAGGACCTCTGAGGTCTCCACGGTGTGTGCGGGTCCTGTTTCCATCACTGTGACAGGGTCACCAGGGGTGCGTTCCTTTCCTCAGCAGGTCACGAGGTGTTTGAGTTGAGCAGGAATTATTTGTCTAACAGGAAAACCAGAGCCGTGGGAGGCATTTGAGACACAGTCTGCCGTAGGCAGGGGCTTTAACTTTCTGGGTTTCTCCTCTGATCTTCCCAAGTCCAAGGCATGACTCAGGGGGACCCGGAGGTTGGATCTGTGACACTCTGAATAGACTTTTCCTGCAAAACCCCCGAGTCAGACAAGGTGGTCAAGTTAAAACAACATGCGGGTTTTCAGTTGTAGGGAGTCAGTGAGCAGAGATGGTCGGCCAGGGATGTGTTTGGAAAAACCTCACCACACGATGTCAGGGAAACGACAAGTGTCCACAACACGCAGAGAGCTTTTACAGAAAAGGAAGGTTGAATCCACTTGCAGATGGAGAAGGGAAGAGACAGGAGGTCACAGGACAGCAAGGTGACGGCGGCGTTGTGGTGAGAGCCGGGTGCCAGATGCGTGAGCAGAACCCCCCTGCAGCCGCGAGGGGCTGGCCAGAGCGGGCTGTCGTCCTGGTTAAGCTGGGAAATACTTGAGACCTGTCAGCCAGCCACGTGAAGAAGTGCTTTGCTGGGAGAAAGGTCCTCTCCCCAAATGTTCTCGTGTGTCTGTGGGCCTGTGGTTGGTGGGTGCAGTGAAGCAGCAACCCGTGGAGCCGTGGGCTCTATGGCTGCTGTGTGTCCCCTGGGCAAGGATGCGACGACTCCTCCCGTGTTCAGAATTCCACCTCTGCCAACAGATGGTGGTAGAAGACCAGGAAACAGTACCTGTGGCTCGCCAGAGCCCTCCCCTAAAACTGGGGAACCCAGCCCTGGTGTCTGTTACGGCTGCATAGCCGCCCCCGTGTGGAGAGAGGGTCCTGGGACCCTCACCAGCCTCCCGGCTTCAGGGAGGCCCGCACAGACCCAACAGTTGTGTCCCAGACTCCCCCTCTGCCCCAGGGCTTAGCAGCCATGCTCCATGCTCCGTGGATGCCCAGGCAGGGTCCTCAGGGTTCGGCAGCCTGCCTGTGACTCTGATCTTTGGGGTGCATGACCCAGAGGCTGTAGCTTCTCAGCTCCCAGCACTCAGCCTGCCAGCCTGGTGCCTGCCAGCCCTTCCTGGGCCAATCTGCAAATGCAGGAAAGTACATAAAACAAAGACTCTTGGGGAAAAGCTAGCATCTGTGGGAAGAAGTGGGGTGTAGTCAGGGCAGACTGCCAAGTGTGGGCCCCAGTGTGGGCGGCCTGTCCATTCCTGGGGGGCTGTCCCCTTCTGGGTGCCATCTTTGGATGAAGGTTGTGGTTTCTCAAAGGACCGACGTCCGACATTTATGCTCAGGGCGTCCTGACTCTGGGCAGGCATGTGGTCCTTTGTGGCCTTGCTATTTGAAACAGCCACCTGTCCCCCAGGATCCACCCTGCTTTCCCACTGGAACGCTGCTCTCAGGGGCAGGGGTTTGCTGCCGTGTCACCAGAGCAATGTCCAGGCTGTAGCTGTCACTGGTCATCGAGTGCATGAGGGCACAGAGGTACGCATCCTTCCACAGAAACGAACCCCAATGCTGTGGGATCCCACGGTGTGGAGAGACATCCCAGAAGGCCCCACAGAGGAGGCGGCGTCTGCAGTGGGTGAAAGACAAGGGGGATCTCAGTGGCAGAACGAGGAGGATGGGGAAGGGACACATGCGGCAGGGGGAGGGGCTGGGTGCAACCTTCCTTTACGGTAGCTTCGTGTTGGGAGCGGTGAAGTCTGTGGCAAACGGAGACCCAGTCAAGCAGGAAGGGCAGCTGGCTGTCAGCCCAGGCTCACTGATGCTTTGAAGACGCTTTCTCAATGGAAGCCCTAAGTCTGGATTGTTCAGGGGCCATATCCAGATTTTAAGTGTTGGCTAGTAATTAACTTCAAGTCAACGAGCCAGCCAGCGGCACAAGGGCCAGGCACAACAGGCACGGGGAGCTCTGGGCGCCCGCAGGAACTGTGGGGGACTTGGGTTCCAGAAGGAGACAAAACCCCCTGCCTGGAGATGATCAGGAGCCCCGGGCCAGTCCCCTCTTGCTGCGCTGGGCCAGGATGGCCAGGAGAGGACAGAGGGATGCGCAGACGCCAGGCAGCTCACAAACCATGGGTGTTGGGGGGCAGGTGAGTTTTTGTTATCAGTTTCCTGACCAGAACCACCTGTCAAGGCCATCTTTCCTGGATGCTTTATTTTTTCCAGGCCAGCAGGAACACAGCCTGGCTCAGGTGCCAGGTTTGGGAGCCTGTGAACCTCGCCCGGCTGCCTCTTCTCTTCCCGGTTCACTGACTGTGGTGCTGGAGTATGAGACCCTCCTTCTGGGGTTTCTGAGTTCTCGCTGAGCTGCACACCGGTTATGCACACCAGGCCTGCAGCGACCCTTCATCCCTGCTCAGGGAGCCCTCCCCAGCTGCGGTCCGTAGGGGTGACCGGTGGTTCTGGCTGAGTGCCGACCCTGGCCAGGAGAAACAAGGGGGTGTGCACACGTGCACATGTGTGTGTTTGGCTGTGACTCAAAATGGGGCTGGAGCCTCTCTCTCAAATGTCCGCGTGGCTGGCACTGAGAGGCGCCCCCCTGATGCGGGTCTGCCCCTTCCCCCGTGGGGCCAGTCCTGCGGACTCACCCGCTGCTGACCCGGATCGCCATGTGCCTTGTTCCACAAGCTGGGGCTTCCTAACATCTTTGCTGAGACGCCCTGGTTTGCTTGATGTTATTTTTCTTTAAATCTGGTCATTTTCTCCCAAATGTATTTCAAAAACTGTATTCCTCCTCCCAAGTCTCCCTGGCAGGAGTACCAGGAATGAAGCCCACCAGAGTCCGCACCTTGCCGGCAGGGGTGGGTTTCCAGGGGCTGCCTGGCTCGGCTCCTGGGGCGCCCTGTGCTCAGACTGCTGTTCCCCCATTCAGTGGCCTCTCTGCCACCACAGGGCGGGGGCTGCATCCTGAAATCTGGGGGCGCTCTGGCTCTCCCCATGTTCTGAACATCCTGCATCCAACAGAAGTGGCCACCTTTTCCCCAGAGGTGTACTGGGAGGAGGCTTTGGGGACAAGGGGAGTAAGGACTGTGGGTTTACATGAGAGGCAAGTGGAGATGTGTCCACCTTTTTTTTTTTTTTTGAAGATTTTATTTATTTATTTATTTGACAGAGAGAGTGCATGCGATCACAAGTAGGCAGAAAGGCAGGCAGAGAGAGGGGGAAGCAGACTCCCTGCTGTGCAGAGATTCCCAATGTGGTACTCGATCCCAGGACCCTGAGATCATGACCTGAGCTGAAGGCAGAGGCTTAAACCACTGAGCCACCCAGGTGCCCTCGTGTCCACGTTTTGGAAAGGAAAAGAACCAGCAGCCGGGGAACCTGGGACACATTCTCGTCCTCAGAGGGGCTCTGCCCTGCTTGCACCTGAGCTCGGGATTCTGTGGTCTTACCTGAGATGATAAACTTCTGGTGTTTGAAGCCACCGTTTGTGGTCACAGCTGTCATGGCCACCGCAGGAAGCAAGCACAGCCCCGGAGGATGCCCCTGACTATTCCTGGGTCTGGAGGGCGTGAGCCAACTCCCAGCTGGTGGGCAGGAGGATCCCACCCGGTGATGACCCCCAGTTCACACTGGGGGCGTCCTCCTGCAAGGGAAGACACCTCTGCTGTGTTTCCCATGACTCTGAGACCGGGGGCCATCTGAGGGCTTGCACCCAGATACTGTGGGGCCCACTGCACAGGTATGGAGGCAGGGGAGGGGCTGGGGTGGGAGAGAGGGGCTCAGCTCCTGGGGCCTGGAGAAGGCCAGTGGCCCCTACAGAGGAAGGGCCCAGACTGACTCCCCGGGCACAGCAGCTCACCTCAAAGCTTGGGCTCCAAGAGGAGGGGACAGATCTGGGAGCTGAGGTGGCGTGGGGCTTGGCCCGGAGTCGGGGCCAGCTGGAACGAGCAGCTGCTGAGCACAAGCGTGGACCAACCCAGGGCTGACGGGGCTTGTGGGTGTTCCAGGCAGGGTCCCCGGGTCCCTGGAAGGCCTGCTGTCTGCTCTGTCCCTGGAGGGCTCCACACACATGCAGATTCCTCGCTGGGTGCTGAGTTTCTCCCCATGGCAGGTGCGTGGGCTCTATGTTTCCATGTGGCTGGGGGACACTGTGCAGGAGGAATCGCGCAGCCACCTCTCATCACACAGGGAACTTGCTGGCAAAGCCCCGGCTGATTCCCGCTGGGAGGGCTGGGCCTCCCGTTTCTCCTCCATGAGCGCTGGGCTGGCTGTCTGTGCCCTGGGGTGGAGGGTGCCAGTCATCAGCATTGCTGACTCGGGCATGTCCCTCCTGTGTCCTCTCCATCTGTGGCTCCAACCACACAGGCCGCACCCTATGCCGCTCCGTGCAGCCCCCCTTCTCCTGGGCCAGCTGGATTCTCGTGCCTCGTGCTTCTGTCACCCGAGATCCGCTCTGTGCCTGTAGGACTCCATGTTTCCGGGTTCTGAAATTCTAATAGATCACTGACTGTCGTTTTCATTGTGGTTGAAATTTCGTTTCTTTTCATGCAAAATGAGCAGATTCTAACCGCCCTTCAGAACTTGAGTCTGCTGTCTTGGACATCTGGCCCATGGGGCGGGCTGGGCTCACTGCTTTTGCAAGGATGAAGGGTCCCTGCTCCCCATTCCCGTGTGTGTGACTGTGGATTATGTCCTGGACTTTTGGACGGTGTGTTTTTGTTGAATCAGGTTACTTAGGTAAATTCCCAGCTCTGAATCCCTGGTCCCTGACCAGTCCCTGAGGGCTGCTGGGAGTCCCACATATGTGTTTGGGATCAGCAGCCGACCTGGGGTTCCCTCTCTTGCTCCCCTCTCCGGGACCCACCACCCCAGCAGCCACCCAGCCATGCTCTGGCTCTTTGCACCAGCTGGATGTGGGTTTTCTTTTTCTTTTTCTTTTTTTTTTTTAAGATTTTATTTATTTATTTGACAGATCACAAGTAGGCAGAGAAGCAGGTAGAGAGAGAAGGGGAAGCAGGATTCCGGCTGAGCAGAGAGCCCGATGCGGGGCTTGGTCCCAGGACTCTGAGATCATGACCTGAGCTGAAGGCAGAGGCTTAACCCACTGAGCCACTCAGGCACCCCAGGATGTGGGTTTTCTAAAGACAGTTTTGTCTCCCTTTGTGGGGCCAGCTGCACTCTGGCAAAATGTTCTGAAAGAGAGAAATGTGTCCAGTGCATGCCTTCCTCCAACAACCAGGGACTTGCCAGTTCCTTTCTGCTTTTGGTGGTTTTCTAGCGTTTTCTGGTAGTTGCTTTAAGTCTGCCCAGGGGTTGTAGGAGGCCGCTGGTGTGATGGAAGCAGGCTCAGCTGGGACAGGCTGTGGACCCCTGGGTCCCACTCTCACTGGGTGACTGTGAGCATGGCCGGTCCAAGGGGGTTGTGTCCCCACACTCTGGGTCCTTGTCGGGATATATAACTGACCAGTGCTGGCTGGTGCTGACCGGGGACTAGAGTCCCTGGATTCTGGTAGCCAGGCTAAGGGTTCCTGGCCTCACATACCCCACCACAGAGCACACAGAAGAGGGTTTTGCATGCAGGGATGCTGGGTTTTATAGATTCAGTTACGATCCTTGGCTGGAAGTGTTCTGGGGTTGGGTGGCCCCTGTCTTTCTATTCAACCCTACATTTCTTGGATGTATTTGATAATAGGACCCACATCTATTTTGTGGACATTCTATCAACATCCTAGGGCACACGCTTTGACACTTTGGTGATTAATCTGAATATTAACATCATTCTAGATAATCTGAATTTCATCCCCGGACCGAACGGGACGACTGTCTACTCGAAACTGCTGACTTTTTCTGCCTTTGTTTTCCTTGGACCCTGATTTTTTCAGCTATTAATGTATTAATCTATTAATTTCTCATTCTGATTCAGTTTCACTAAGCCCTCCCAAATGCAATTAGCTCTATCAGTGTGTAAATGAACTAC
Organism: Neogale vison; assembly: GCF_020171115.1. Classification (NCBI taxonomy): domain Eukaryota; kingdom Metazoa; phylum Chordata; class Mammalia; order Carnivora; family Mustelidae; genus Neogale; species Neogale vison. The sequence continues at coordinate 47,706,283 of NC_058093.1, forward strand.
TTTCTAAAGGGAGACATAGAAATACTCCTTATCCGGACTTGGGGATGTAGGGACAGCCCCAGGCTCCACATAGCAGGCTGATATCAGTTCCCAAGGTGGGCTTGTCCTCTGATTGCCTGTCTCCACGCGGCCATGCATGTCCTCACTCCGCCGCACACACGGTCAGGGCAGAAGCATTTCTTCAAGGACAAAGCCCAGGACTCAGGAACCCTGGTTCCAGCTGAGCGGGTGTAGAGCCCGGAGCCAGAACTCAGGCTGGAAAACCACCCAAAGACAAAGAACCTGAAGGGCCCGTGCGGGGTGGGAGAGGACACTGAAGATACGTATGAGGTCTGGCTGCAAAGGTCCTTGCGCAGAACATGGGAAGGACTGGCACAAATCCAGCAGAAGCAGCAGGTGACAGACTTGAAGAACTGGTGCCAGATCTTCCAAACGCGTCACAAACAGGAAGAACAAAGGGCGCAGGCGGGAACTCTGGCCCCACGAGGAGCGCGGCCACAGTCAGCCCCACGGCACCTGTGCTGGCCTGTGGTCAGCAGGGAGCGGCCGGCGCGTCCTGGGCTGCTAGGGACCACAGGTGCTGGTACCGTGCTCGGAACACAGCCTGACATGCGACATACTAGAGTCATACATGTGCACGCCCGCCCAGCAAGTCTCGTCTTCGGCACACGCACGACCCCCCAGGGCCCAGACGTGACCCCGGGGTAGGCTGGTCAATGGTGTGTTGTGTTTGGACAATGGTTGTTACTAGTGATGACTATTAGCAGTGCCACGGACAGAACGGTGCATCTGGACCTGATGAATGGGGGAAGAGAGAAGTCCAGCTGGTGGCACAGGCGGGCAGGGCTCCTGGGACGGCGTCCAGGGGTGTGGGGGTCCGAGCCTGCAGGCCCTATGTTGAGCAGCACGGGGAGCGCACACCCCTTTCTGTGTGCGTGTCCCAGCCGGCTCTCTTGGTGAGGAGTGGAATAGGTTCCGACCGCTGACTTCAGACACTTTCCAGCTGCCAACCTGACCATGTCAACCCGGAAAAGGTGAAACAGTTCTGCTATTCACAAGTTCCCAGGCCACGTAACCACAAAAGCTATACACAGATGTTTAATCTGGAAGGAAAATGTGTTAGTGAGGATCCGCTGAGTTGGCAGGATGTGTTGTGAAAGCCAACCACGCTATGTGGTCTCGCGGGCACCAGAAGCCACATTGATCCAAGTGAACCCAGTGTTTCATCTAACATGGGTATTCCCCTCCGACAGGCATCACCGTCAGCCTGTTCCAAACGGCACAGGCTGCTCCCAGGAGCGGTTCTCCTCCGCTGGGTTTTTGGAAGCCTGCTGCTCTGTTGGAGTGAGCAGCGGATCGGGTGCCGGGGGACAGATGCGATCCCAAAGCTGGAAGGCATGGTTTCCTGGATAAACACACACACGTGCATTTCCTTTAAAGATTTGAGTTATTTATTTGGTGGAGTGAGGGAGTGAGAGGGAACGAGAGAGAGCGGGAGAGAGCAAGAGAGTGAGCGAGTGAGAGAGAGAGATCAAGAAAGAGCGAGTGTGCAAGCAGGGGCAGAGGGAGCCACAGACCCCCGCTGAGTGCGGCGCTGGATTCAGAGCTCAGCTCGATGCCCATACCCCAGGATCCTGGGAACATGACCTCACTCTTAACCAACTGCGCACCCAGAAGCCCCCACCTGGGTGCATTTTTTAAAGCTGAAGCGAGAGTAGCTTGATTGTGCACGTTATCCAGAAACATTGTGAATTCCTGATTGCTCATTTTAGACACTGTGTGTCCCTGTGGGTGGCTTGGATGACCACAGGTCTGTGGCTGGGCCACAGGGGCTGCCTCGCCTTGTGCCGTCACACAGATGGATGGGTGTGCCAGAGTCCAGACTCCTTCTCTTACCTGCCCCAACCCCGGGGGGCCTGGAAGGGAAGAGTCAGGCTGGGCCCACAAGTGTCCCATGGCTCCAGCCCCCTTCCCCAGTGCATCTCTTGCACGACTAAGTGTGTAACACAGCCAGAGGAGAGCAGAGGGGGAAAGAGAGTCTCTGTGACTATGGGCCAGGGGAAAGTTCCTCAGCAGTGACCCCAAACAGCACAATCATATAGAAACAACGAAGGCTCTAGATGTCACTTAAATCCAATCTGCTTTTTGAGAGACACTGTGGAGAGCATGAAAAGTCACTCCACAGAGGAGCAGAACACATTTGCAAACCATGAATCTGAGGAAGGACTTGTGTTCTAAACACAGGAAAACGTCCCACAACTAAGTGAAAAGGCAGGCACCAGGCCTGACGACCACTTCACCAAAGGAGGGACAGGAGTTCAGCAGCACACGCAGAGATGCTCCCCTCCTTGTGCTTAGGGGTATGCACTGTAAATCCATGACACGTGTCTCCCAGTGGCTAATGTGGAAGGCGTGGGTCCCGTCCAGCACCGCCAGGACGTGGGGGAAGGAAGGCAAGACCAAACAACTCTAGAGGACAGCTTGGCAGTCCTTTACCAGGATGAGTGCACACCTGCCTGGGTGTGGGCATTTCCCTCCTGGGGACTTGATGAGCCCACTCATGCAAAGACCAGAGGGTGAATGACGTGGCAGGTCCACTTGTAATGACCCCAAAGAGAAGCCTGAAACCCGCTGGGGAACCCCATAGCCGTCCTCCTCTCCCCTTAGTGGGCGTCCGCATGGCCAGTAGCCCCGAGACACCTGGCAGGGGGGCACGCTACACCAGTTGCTTTGGAAAGCTGCAGATTTCCAGAAAGATGCACAAAAAACTGCTCAAACTCATGGGGAACGAACGGAGGTAGAAATAACCACAACAGCAAAATAAAAATCCTTGTGATAAGAAACAAGGAGAGAGGACCTCCTGCGTGTCTCATGTCGCCCAGTGCACGCCCGCCTGGGTCATGTAGCGTCATGGGCCTGAGGTCCTCCCTGTGCAAATGGCATGATTTCCATCTGCAGATCACGTGGCTGGGAGTGGGGACAGTCCGTGCCTCACCTCCTGGGTCTGGTTTCCTGGTCCCCTTCCTCCAGTCCAGGGGCAAGTCTTGCATAAACCTGCCAGATCTGATGGGAAGAGAGGCCTGGAAGCGCTGACCATTCCCCATATGCGATGAGCTCTTAGACATATCCCAGCTTCCTGTAAATCGTTCATAACCCTGTGACTGGCCTCCTCCTGAAAACTCGCGCTCTCCAGCCCTGGAATGGGGGTTTATAACTCACCATCTCATGGACCCCTGGGGGGCCAACAGGGGCCAGTTTTCACCTGTCCAGTTTTGCAACTCCATTAGGAGAGTCCAAAACGCTGGAGGCCATTGAAGAGTCTGGAGATCAGAAGGGGGTCGTTTTAATGGAAAAGGAGCTTGGTTAGGGAAGGCTGATTGATCAAAAAACAAGGCACAGGGAGGTGAGGTTGGAAGAAGGAGCAAAGCCCTCCGACATCAGCACGTGAAGCCCTGCCCTCATTGTGTCTCCCCCCAACCCCTGCCCCACTGTGCAGGCGCTCATGTGGGTGGTCAGCAGCCACTTGTGGTGTTGTGTGAGGGTGTCGAGGACGGTGTGGGGCTGGCGTTGGGAACATGAGAGAGGTGCCCTGGTGGGGGGCGCTGGGACTGGCCCTGGCGGGCAAAGTAGGGTACGCCCTGGACGGAAGGAACCTCTGCTGGAGTTCGGGGATACTGAGAGCACTGGGTACCATGTGGTTAGGCAGTGGGCTAGGGCGTGTTGGGCGGGCTGGGGTCCCAAGGAGCCGCACAGGGGCAGTGGGGACCTCCTGGCAGGAGATACAGCAGCTGAAGGGGCTGCTTGTGGGAACAGGCCAGTCGTGTGCCCTCCCCCAGTACGGGTCCTAGAGCAGAGATCACAGAGCCACAGTGGGAGGGGTGACAGCGCTGAGCACCCGGTGGGCAGGACAGTTGGGGGCAGGGATTGAAGGTGTGGGCATGGTTCCTGGGGATGGTGGACTGTCAAGTGGACGCACACCCCCGTGGCCTTATTCTTTGTGGGGAGCAGCTGCAGGTGAGGGTCCATTTCCTCCTCTGTTTCTTGGATGTTTCTGGTTGGATGAACAGTGTTCTGATGTCTATGTCCACCTGGAAGCTCAAAATGTGGCCTTGTTTGGATAAAGGATCTTTGTAGGTGTCATTCAGAATCCAAGGGTGGACCCCAGATCCAGCAATGGGTGTCCTTCCAAGAAGAGGAGACACGAGATGTAGGGGGGCAGCCGGGAGCAGATGGCGTCTCCCTTGCTGGTAAAGCCCCACATGAGAGAGACGGACTGTCCCAGAACCCCCGGGAGCATGGCCTTGTGGACGACACTGGCCCTTACCCCCGTGAGAAAACTGGTCTCTGGTTTTAATAACCAAGTCTGTGGTCACTGCTTATAGCTGTGCCACCTGCTAATCAGCGTTCACTCCTGGGCCTTCTGGGCTCAACTATCCCTTGATGGCTCTCACAGGTTCTGCCCCTGGGGCCATATGTCCCCTGAATTGGGCCGGGGGCAGGGTGGGGGAGACCAGGGCTGGCTGGCTGAACTGGGTGGTGGCGGCAGGACCTTCTTCTGGTTGGAGGTCCTGTGCTTCCTGGTCAAAACCTGGAGAGACACTGTTGGAGGTAGGGGGATGGGCTGGAGGGGTAGGGGGTGGAGGTGGAGGGGGTGGGAGTGAGGCTAGTGGGTGGGTCAGGGATTGGGGTGGGTTGGAGGGGGTGGGAAGAGGTGGGTTGGGGATGAAAGTGGGGAGTGGGGGTGGGAGGGTGTAGGGGTGGGGGTGCAGGTGGGAGGGGGAGGTAGGAAATGGAGGTGGGGTGGGGGAGGGAGGGGGAGGTAGGGAGTAGAGGTAGAGGGGGTAGGAAGGGGTGGGGTGGGAGGGCATTGGAGCAGACAGAGGTACAGGTGGGAGGGGGTGGGGGGCAGGGACTACCACGGAGCTCTGTAACCTGGAAGATTCCGGTTAAATCCAATCAGTGGGTGGAGGCTGGTGGGTGGGCCCCGGGGGCAGATTATGGAGAGGGGGGCGATCACAGAGGCAGAGGCTTCCCGCCCTCCCCGGAGTTTCATCTGTGACCTAGAAGCCGGGAGCGCCTTCACCACTGGTTTGCTTTTTACCCCTTGCATTTTGAAGGGTGTCAGTGAGCTTACGAGGTGGTTAAATGTGGTGGCTTCCTGAGGACGAAGGTGTCACCCCGTGACCGTGTTTATGGCTGGTCATGATGGGAGCAGCACGAGCTGCTGAGGTTATCTTTCTCTCTGATTTGTCTTTGGGGGCCCAGAAGTGGGGATTCATGGGGAGAAAGACAGGCTTATAATCAGAAGACGCCTGTCCCTGGAGTTTCAGGACCGGCAGGCTCTCCAAAGCTGGGTGTGCGGCAGAGGGCTCCAAGGGTATGAGGTCCTGCGTGCCGGATGCTGCTTTCCTGAGGTCACAGCTGGAGGCCAAGGGACCCTAACCGACTCCACCAGGCGTGGGCTCTAATGGTGAATTGTGGGACACATCCTTGGGAAATGGCGCTGTTAGTGCAGTGCAGGGAGCAGGGTGTGGGCCGCAGCCCACTTGTCCTATGGGGCTGCAGTTAGTGCCTTCCCTTCCCTGCTAGAAATACACGGAAGAGCTGGTGGGTGGGGGCTGGCCACCCTCCTGCCCCCTGCCCCAGACTCTCTCTGAGATGGGGGAAGACTGCTCTACATTTCAGGCTCAGGGTCCTTCCTGCAAAACTATCATGATTTTGCTTAAACCCACATGTTATGGTCTGAATATTTATGATCCCTCCCCCTAGTTTGTATGCTGAAATCTTGACCCCAGTGTGATGGCAAGTGCAGTAGGGCCCCGAGGATGGGGTTAGAGCCCTTGTAGGGGCCTCACAGAGCTCCCTCACCCCTTCTCCTGGAGGGCACAGCAAGAAGCTGATGGGCCTGAACCAGGATGTGGCCGCCCCAGGAGGCAGCCTTGACCGCACCTTGATCTTGGATGTCCGGCCTCCAGAACGGTGAGCAGTAAATGTGTGTTGTTTAAAGCCCAGTCCACGGGGTTTGTTGTAGAAGCGGGCACAGGCTGCGGGAAGGGAAAAGTATCAATAAGTTATTCATGTTGCTAAGTTGCCTGCAAACACGGAGGTGTAGAAACATCTATTTCTTTCACCTCTTTTCCACTACACAGTAACAACAGGTACTGTGTACTGTACTGACCAAACAGAGCTTTTTAAATTTTTTAACAATTTTATTTATTTGACAGAGAAAGACACAGTGAGAGAGGAAACATAAGCAGGAGAAATGGGAGAGGGAGAAGCAGGCTTCCCGCTGAGCAAGGAGCCTGACGCGGGGCTCGATTCCAGGACCCTCGGATCATGACTTCAGGTGAAGGCAGAGGCTTAACCCACTGACCCACCCGGGCAACCCCACATGGAGCTATAGATTCCCCACAGAACCTGTCCGAGTAATAGCCCTCATGTAGGTGTGGTGACATTCTTCTGAAACGAACTCCAATGCTGAATTTAACCCCAGGTGTGTTTGGCTTCTTTATGCTTTCTTGGTGTCCTACCTGGATATGAGAATTTCTGCCCAGACAATTTGTCACCTGGCTCTTCATCACAGCCGTGGTAATTTTTCATCTGCAATAGCTTTACTGACTGGCAGGTCATATTGATGGGATAGTCAATGGGATGGTGCACGCCTGAAGTCGTGCTGAGAAAGGAAGGTGACTTTTCTGAGGAGGCTTTGCCGTCTCATGTTTCCTGCCCTGCTCAGTGCTGGGTGGCGTGTGGGCTGTGAGCTCGGGGCGTACCTCTGAGGGCCCCTTTGTGCCGAGTGAGGCCAGACGGGTCTGCTTCCTTGTATTCACACCGCAGGCATACCTGGCCCTTACAGTGCCCTGTGAGGGCCCCCCATGCCCACCAGCGAGGATGTGACCTTCCATCAGCTTGTGGACTCGGCTATGAAACTAGGTGTCCGCCTTCCACGCTGAGCATCACTGGTATGAGCCGGAGTATTGCTATTTGTTGTTTCAGATCATCACTAAGAACAACACACAACATTTACAAAAATCTCACGGACTCCCTGACCCCAGAAAGTATATCATCAGATGTTCCCCCCTCAGCATGGGAAGTGTGGGTGTAGGTCCTGAAGCCCCATGACTCTGGGAGATCTGCTTCCCGTGGCTCACTGTATCTCCACCACCACGTTGCTGGAATCAAAGAAACACAGAGTCTCTTTGGAATGGAATAGAAGTCAGGATCTTTGTCCATAAGGGACAGAAAACTGACTAAAAAATGCCAAGTGAGAAAGAATTCATTGGGTCATAAAGCTAAAAACTCTAGCATGGGCTACCTTCAGGTACGGTTGGATCCAGGGGTTCAATGCCATCTGGGGCAGCTTGCTTCTTTCTGGTCTTTTGGTTCTGCCCCTTTCTCTGACCATTCTCAGGTGTTCTTGCCTCTCAGCTCACCCCTTGTCCAAAGCCAGTGGAGAAGAGGGCTGTGTGTCCCAGCAGACCTAGGGAGGTCTTCTTGACTCAGTGTCTCACCAGGAGCACATGCCTGGTGGGGAGCAGAGTGCGTCCACAGCTGATAGCAAAGCAGGAGGGGTGTGGACACTGGGAGGTAAACCACAGGGGTGGATTCTGAAAACCCAGGACCACTCCCTGGGTCCCTCCAACTCTCCACCTGCTGGTCATTAGCTGGGGTGCCTGAGAGCAGGGACCCTTGTGTCCCCAGCATTCACCTCCTGCCTGGCACACGATGGCCCTTGCTGGGCAGTGGCTGTTGGGTGGTTGGATTGACTGAACAGATCTTAGCTCTGAACAGTGCATCGCCTGCTTACCGGAAAGGCCACGTGGCATCACAAGGGAAATGAGTCATGTGTCAGGCCCCCAGAGCGAAGATGTGTCTCTCAGGGGATTCGCTGAGGAGCACTTGCTCTGCAGAAACCCTGAAGCTGCTGCTTTGCTGATTTCACATTTCGGCAGTTCTTAGCAGGGCACGTTTATGGGAAATGCTGCCCCCTTTCCTTCTAGCTGCCTCCTCCAGGCTGAAAGGCTGTAAACGCGGAGCGCAGAGAGCATAAATCCACAAACGTTCTCCGTGTCTGGCTCGACCACAGACGTTCATCCCCTGAAGGGAGATGGGCTGTGATCGGGTTCAAACCGCACCCCACCCTCCCACCCCGCGGGGAAAGAGAACAGCCCACAGAAGCTGGGGCATTGGGTGACAGAGAGCTCCTTTTCAGATTTTGCGAAAGCACTGCAAACATCAGAACAAACCCTTAGAACCCTGGGGTTTATGAGCAGCACTAACGTCGTGCCGTCACTTCAGGTAAATGGAATGGAGCTGAGACACAATTTCAAGTGCCTGTTCATCCATGGGAAAGGTTGCTCTGGGGCTTTCAGTGGCAAGGAGTCACAGGTCCTCCCGCCAGGCTTCTGGAGTGGGGCTGCCATTCTGTGAGGACCCGGTGCAGAGGAGAGAGGGGCAGCCCCCGTCAGTACATCCCCCCAGCCCTGCTGGGCAAATAGAACAGTGAGTGAGGGGTGCCCCTGCCCCTCCCGGGCCCACAGGCTGGCCGTGTGCTCAGCCTGGGGTCCACGGCCCCACTGGGTTCTTCTCTGTTTATCGCATCACTGACCTCTCTTACAGCTTTGGTTTTCTGTTTTAATCGTTTGTGTCCTGTTAAAATCTCCCTAAGGGTCTTCTTAGAAATGGGGAGCACACAAGCACCACCATAAAATAACGGTGTTTCCACTGCTTGGAGGGAACAGTCCCATTGCCACGTGACCCAGAGCTTTGGGGTGGCAAGGGCGCTGAAGGGAGTCCCAGGGGGTCCCCACTGGCACCGGAGCTGCCCTCCAGGACATGGGACTTTACCGAGACGGATTTAACAGCAGTCACCCCATGGGATGACTCTGAGAGACACAAAGGACAGGGCGGCTGGTGGAGGCGGAGATTTTCCTGATGAGATTCTTTTCAGGTCAAACTGTGTGAAAGGGAGAGGACTTAGGTCCCAGCCACCGAGTGTCGCAAGACCGGGGGTCCTCCCCCCACCGGCTTCAGCCCACTTGGCAGGCTGCGCAGAGGTTAGAGGTTATCTTAGGAAAGCCTGCGGATTTCAGCCGCTTCAGAGAGGTTTTGAAGGATTCTGGACACTGACAGGTGCTAAACCACACTGATTGTGAGCCTTCTGTGTGATTTACATGACTGGCTTCTCAGAGTGCAGCTGCGGGTGCGTGACGCCCCTTCCGTCTCCCAGAACAGAGGGGCCCGTGTTTGGGAGAGCCTCGGGCTGGTGGTACATGGCTGATGTCCCGAAGCCAGAGGCAGGAGGGCTGTTATCCAGCTGGAAGCCCAGCCTGGGTCCCTAGGGATGGATCTACAAAGGACAAGGATGTGTTTGTCAGACAGCCACCTGTGACCCGGTGACAGTGGGAGAGGAGAAGTTAACACTCACTACACACACGTCTGTTAGCTATTGCCGTGTAACAAACCAGCCACGGACCTGGGTTCATTTCCCAGCGGTTTACGGCAGAAGTGGGGAGGGTGTGGCAGCTGAGCCAGGCCAGACTGAGAGAGCAGGGCTGGACCATGCTTCTGAGCTCAGCCACAGGGGAAGTGAGGGCAGGCTAGTCTGGCTATCCTGTGTCCGTGTGCTCAGCAGGACAGCCGGGGACAGAGTCATGAGATGTCCTGCACACCCTCATGGTGGGAACAGGAGAGGAGGTCAGAGTGGGCAGGCCTCCTGGGGTCTGCTGTGGGGGCTGGGAGGTGAACTCTACTGCAAAGGAGGGGTGGGGCCTGGGGGCCCTGGGTTCATGCCCCAGGCTGCCTAGCAAGCCAGGCCCCTGCTGCTTGGTTTAGTGCCCTCTCCATGGGCTGACTTCTTGGTTCTTCAGCTGGTGAAGGGGAGGCGGCAAGGACTTGGGCAGTAATGGGGCAGCTGGGCCTGACCCCACCTGGACCCCCGAGGTTACCGTGGGTCACTGCGGGTCCTGGTGGTAGGATTCTTTCATCTTCCTCCTTCTCAGCAGCCACTCGGGGTCCTTTCCTTTAATCAGAGTTGTGTTGGTGACCAGATTGAGTCAGCGTCTGGGAAGGGTTTGCTGAGTGATGTCAAATGCTGTGCTGAGCTTTGCGGGCCGGCTGCGGCTGCTGAAGCAGATTGAAGAGCTCAATTTTACCAGATTTGTGGTGTCAGGATTGGTGTGCCACACAGGCTGTTTAAAAGTTTGTCACATATATTTTTATGGAATTCCGATTTTGTCGGCAGAGAGATTCAGACTCAATGGCAATTGCAGGTCACGTGGGTGGGACCCAGGTCTGCATGTGTGGGTCTGTGTGTCCCCTGGGTCCCACCAGTGCAAGATGTTCATCTCTCCTGTATTCCTCAGAATACAGCTGAGGGGGAGGGGAGGTGGGGAGGGGAAGGAGGAACAGAAGGGGACAGAGTGAGGGTAGAAGGGTGGAGGAGGGGAGGAGGGGGGTGAGGAAGGGTGGGGGAGGGGGTGGTGGGGGAGGGGGGTGGGGGAGGACGCACGCATCATCTCACAGCTTACTTTCCCTGGGCCACAGGAGTCTTCTGTGTGGTTTCAAACTCTTGGTAAATGCATTAACTGCTCAGTGTTTGATGTGGGGGAGGTTTAGAATTCACTAGACATTGCTGGATATTTAGGTGGGTTTTGGTGTTTTGCTATTTATATCCTTGCGGTGAATTTGTACTTAGAACTCTCCTGCGTGCCGGGCTGTTTCAGTGCCTCACTTTTTGGTGGACAGCCCGGGGGCTTAGTGCTGGGCCTTGATCCTGGGAGAGTGGGATGGGGCCCTGGCCACTGGGAGCAAGATCACAGGACTTGGGAGTAAATCCTTGAGGTATCGACTGTCTTCCCATGCACTTTAAGATTAAAAAACAGTTAAAGAAAAATATGGCTTGCCTGAATTAAAGGTGCAGGGCAGCCTGGGGACAGCTGGTGCTGGGTCTTGGTTCTGGGCCTGTGAGCGCCCCACGGGGCTCCCTGTGAGTCCCTGGGCCTGGGGAGGAGCTCTGTGTCTGACCTGCACCCAAGGCACCTGCGGGGTCCCTCGGGGTGCTTGGTGGTGCCGCTGCTGGGCAGTGGGACCGGCTGTCACCTGCCAGCTCACCTCTGTTGGCATGGGACAGCTGCTTCTGGCCATGGGTGTTCGCTGGGCCCATGTGTAAATATGCGTTCAGGGTCACTGCTGTTTTAAGTGGGGAGGAGAGTGGAGGCGGTCGGGGCTCACTGATGGGGCCACAGAATCAAAGCAGCCGGTGTGGCTCACAGAACATGGCTTCCCTGTAGATGAGGGGCCAGCCTCGTTGTTCAGATAGAGACCATTTTTTTATTATTCCAATTCTCTGCTCTTCCTGGTGTCCCGGGTGGGAACAGGGGCTCACAGGGGTTAGCCCCTCGTGGGCCCTGCCATCTGGGCTGTGACCTTCCCAGCGTGGGGCTGCCCCTTCCCCAGTATTGGGGTTGCAGCTGTGACAGTGGGAAGAGACCCTTGCGTTCATGACTCACGGATGTCAGGGCTGCATGGCCCGTTTTCCTCTCTTGTTCACAACAAGACAGCAGGCCCGGAAAAGCCCCTTCTCACCATCCAGACTTCACCTAATTACAGTTCCGGCTCCCCCAGAGATAGAATCTTAACCCAGTCGGGTCATCTGCCTGCTGGGTCCTGGCTGTCCCCTAAAGGGAGTGGAGACCTTGTCCAGACATCTGTCACTTGCCAGTATGGCTTCCTCGTCCTGTTCCTTCTGCCTTGTGTTTCCTACAGCTCCCTGAGCCCTAGCCGTCTGCTAGGTGGGTTGCCGATTGGTCAGTCCTGGATGGATGCATGTGAATTTTGTGTTTCTCACACGGTTTCTTCCCTTTTTGCTCAGACAGTCGCTAGGACAGAGAGCTGGGGTCCCGCAGGACGGAGCAGGGTTATAAGTGACCGTTGTCTCTGGAAATCGACTGCACACCACAAACCCCCTTTCAGCCAAGCACTGGGAGTCCGGACCTGGAGAACTCAGGGAAGGGCTGCATCTGCTTCCATAGTCTGACTTGCAATGGGACCAGCAGTGCACATCAGGAGATGTGCTCATCTGAGGTCCCATGTGGCTCCCCACGTGCACAGGCTTGGTCTTGGGGACAGAATGAGAGTGGGGCCAAACCGCTTCCAGGGACAAAGGCATCTGGTCCCCAAGATGGCATCACTGTCACGTTCCAGAGCCGAGACAGTGGCAGGTAACCATGGTAACTGACCAGACCCCATGTTTCCTGAGGTTCAGCCTTCTGTATTTGTTCTCTCCATGGGTAGGGCACCTCTCCCTTGACCTTGGCGCCATTGATCTTTCCCTGCACAAATGCACTTTGTAGCCAGAGGGAAGGCATCTCTGCAGGACATAGGACTTGGGCTCCAGGGTTTCAGTCTTCACGCTTTGCCTGCTACAGCGACCAGGTTTCCATGGACAGCTGCAGCCTCACAGGTGTATCTGGTGCCTGGAGGAGGACTGCTTAAGGCACATTGTTGCTTCTAGGATTTTCTTTTTTTTTTCAAAAATGAGAAGAAACATGTTTTCTGAAGAAGATGCTGGAAGCCTGTATGGCTGTCAGCTCCCCTGGGGGAACGTCCACCATGAGGTTGGAGGCTGGATTTCCCGAGGTGGAGGGTCTCATAGGTTCCAGGTGGAGAGAAACAGCCAGAAGAGCAACCTCTGTGTCCCGAGGAGCAGGGTCAGGTGACTGTCTGAAGGTGAATGTCTGCAGTCTGGGGCCTTGGTGTCAGGATGGTGGGGTCCCTCCAGCACCCCAGGACCAGGCATGGTCTTAAAGGAGCAGCATGGGGGGCAATAGGGATCACCGAGCTGGACACACGTGCTCTTCCCCGGGAGGTACACCCAAGCACAGACTGTGGTTTTGTGCTGGACGGCCACTGGTTGCTGAGATGGGACGCACAACCACAGGGAGGCCTGGGGTGGGAGAAGGGTCCTCACACACAGCTGAGGAGGTTTAGAAAGACCTACATTCCTGGGTTTGAGGAGGGAGCATCAGACACCAGCACTCTGGAACCCTGAGGCGGGGGCCTGGAGAGGGTGTGCAGCTCGGCATGTGCACCTGGAGGGCTGCCCTCCTGATGTCCCCTGGGTGCAGAGTTGGCCCTGGAGCTGAGCCTCTTACTCTGACCCTAGGACATACAGAGCAGAGGCTGGAGATGCGGTGGCTAGCCAGGTACCCTACAAATCTAGCTGAGTCTGTAGGGCAGGGATGCCATGGTCTTCACCCACCGGCTTGAGTCAGGGATGGAGGGTGGGCGGGAGAGTGCTGTTTGGTGGGAAGGGTGGGAGGCTGTGGTTTGAGGAGCAGGCGTCTGTGGCGGGGAGGGGGGCAGATGCTTGATGCTGTCCTCGGTCTCCACATGGAGTGTGCTGGGAACTGAGGACCTGTCCAGGTACCTCTCCCAGACCCTGATGCCAGGAATGTCCCAGCTGTCTCTGGAGTGGAGAGTTCCAGAAACCCCAAGCTTTACGCTATTGAGCCACACTGGCAGCAGGACCAGAGCGTTCCCTGTGGGACATCACGCCTCTTCCTGGGATGAGCAACCATGTCAAATGCACGGTCCACCGGCCAAGCCAGCCTCCCGTCTTCCAGGCCCCACCAGACAGGCCGTGTCCTGGTTGGGGCCAGCCAGCCTGCTCTGGGAATGTCAGGGTCACGTGCGAGGCCACTGTGGCTCAGGACAGGCTGTGCTGGCCCATGGCGGGTGACAGGAACACCCAGGGAGGCAGGTCTGAGGAGCGGCTGACGCCGGGGCTGGGGCTGAGGGGGACACGGCCTTGGTCTGCAGCCGGTGGACAGACCTGACCACTGCGAGACCTTCTGGCTTCCATCCCATGGCGTGGATGGTCAACCCCATGTCTGCAGCCAAAAGCCGGGGCTGCAGTGTCCCACTGGATGCTGAGTCTGGGCCGAAGTTTAATCAGCCGGCTTGGTCTAAACTCTAGAGCCTGATTCACGGCTGAAAAAGAGCGTTCGGTTGAAGCTCTTTCAGAGGGAGAGAGAGATCTGTTTTGAAGCAATTGTGCAAATGCTCCACAAGCCAAGGGAACATCCTTGAGAGAAAACAACTCTTGTAAACATTCCCAAAGCAAGGGTTGAACCCACAGGCATGTGTCTTAAAGTGTAGGTGCATTTTGCTTTCAGTGTTTATGCAGTAAACCTCATCGCAGGGAGGATGAGACCGCGGGAATCGGCAGTTCGTTTCAAGGATTTAAATCCCTTTTCTCCTGCCAGGAGCGTAGTGAAGGGGACACATGACAGAAGCCTGAGCTGTGTTTCCTTGTCTGGTTAGATGAGACCCAGATACCTGGTTCGCCTCCGAGAAACAGGCTGGAGTGTCTTCAGGTCCCCGGGCTCCACGCGTACCGGGTCTGGGTTTCCAAATGTTGGTGCTCAGTGTCTATCCCACTGGACAGGGGCTCTTTGTCTCCGACTCAGAACGACTGCTGTCCATGGGCCCCAGGAGGCAGGGCGTGCGGAACCCGGCTTCTGCGGGCCTCTCCCATGGGGATCAGGAAGGCATCAAAGCAAACCCAGAGTCTGGGGCTGAGGGCGGCTTCTCCCAGGGCTCCCGTTCTTGGTCTCTGGTCTCCACAGTGAGAAAGGCTTCCCTGGCCTGAAAAGCATCTCAGGTTCCTGCTTCCAATGGTCCCGTCAGGGTGGGTGGGGGAGGGCAGTCAGAGCAGGAGCCCCTCATCCAGGAGGTGCCTTGGGGAGCCAGGGTTGGGAGGAGTTAGGACAGTCTATTCCCATTCACTGGTGATGTTTGCCAAATTTGGGTACATGTGTACTCTTGGCTGACCTGGGGAAGTGAAGACAAGGGGCACAGGTGAGCGCCCCAGGGGGCTCTGTGAGTCGCTCACACAGGAGACAGTGCCACCAGCCGCTGAATGGACCCACCGACTTGGTGCTTTCGTGCAAGGGAACACGACTCGGCAATGAGGAAGGGTGTCCCTGGGAACAACCTGCACCAGGAGCGAGCCATGGAACAGCTCCATCATCCCCAAGTGTGAGCCTCTGGAGGGCAGTCCTGCCCGGAGCAGCAGAGCGCGTCAGGGCTTGTCTGGACCCCGTTATTCCCCAGCTGTGCTGGGGGCCTTACTGGTGAAGGACGTGTCATCTCAGTCCTGCCCTGCCCGAGCTGGAGGCTCCGTGGACTGCAGCAGACACACCCCTTCCCCCCAACCCCAGGGACACCACTGAGCGCATCTGCAGGCCTGCATCCCTGCTGCTCTGCCTCTGGCCATCCTGGATCTGCTCTGTCCAGAGTGAGGCTCACCGGCTCACTGGCCTGGAGCTGATGTCTGCAGGGGGAGCCCCAGAACTGTGGGCAGTTTGGCACCTGGTGTGGATTTCGTGGGAACTGAGCTGCGGACCCAACTGTAGGGTCCCTTTGTGACCCAGCTGCTTTGTCCTAGGGAGGGGTGGGTGGCAGCTGGCCTGTTGGGTTAGGAGGTGTTCTTGTCCCACTGAAACCTGCAGATGGGCATGGGGCAGGGGTTTGGCTGTGACAGACTACCCAGCTCCTGACAGGCCACCCAGCTCCTGTGTGCAGGTGGGCCCGGCCCCCAGCTGGTTTTCTTCATGGGGCAGGATTCTGTGTCTCATCCTGGGAAATGCTAATTGTTCTGAAAGAGGGGCCCTGTTGGCCGCCCCTCCTGGCGTCTGCCCCCATTCTTGGAGCGGCTGCTGGAGGCCGGGAATGTCCTGAGGACAGGGATGATGAACCTGGCCTGCAGGGTGTTTGGTGGTTCTGGTGGGAGCCTGGGTGCAGCTACTATCCCCATGCAGGACAGTGCGCGAGGTTTCACGTGGGTGGACATAACCCTTCAGCCCCTTATCATCATTTATGTGTGTAATCATAGTTTGAAAAAAGGCTCAAGACAGAAAGGGGCTTACTTAAAAACAGGTGCACGTCTGTTATTTCAGTTTGCATTCAAAATAAATGTCACTTATAACAGTTTTGGGAGTTAATAACACTGGGCTTCTGCTCTGGATGCAGCAGGATCCTAACACAGCTGACCATTTACACTTTTCTCCCACGTTTGTGGCCTGGAAGGTCACACCCCGAATGTGTGAGACCCCGGAAAGTCTGGCGGAGTTCCTTCCTGGACAGAGCAATCCATTGTGGGAGGAGGCAGGGGAGACATAGGGTGGGAGACATGGGGCTGGGATGGAGGAGAATGGAGCAGTGCCAGCCTCGCCCGCGACGGCCCTGCCCTGGACAACCCTGGGCGGATGAAGGGGGCTCAGGAAGAAACTAATCCAGGAAAAGCCAAGGAGAAACCTGCTACGGTATGTGCAGGTCGAACTGAGAACCTGGGCTTCTTCATCTTTGGCTCACCTGTGCTCCTGTCAGCTGGACCTGCATCCAACTCATGGATCCCCAGCCTCATGCGCCTCCTCTGTCCCCACTCCCCTGGTCCTGCTGGGTGTGGGGAGGTCTCTCTCTCCTCCTCCAGTCCTGCTGGGTGAAGCGGCTCTGTCTATCCTCCCGTGGTCCTGCTGGGTGGTGGGTTCTATACCCCATCCCTGTGGTCCTGCTGGGTGGTAATGTGTCTGTCCACCCTTCTTTGGTCCTGCTTGTTGGGGGGGTCTTTCCCCCTCTGGTCCTGTTAGGTGGGCAGGTCTGTCCCCCCTCTCTGATCCTGCTGGGTGAGGGGGGTCTGTCTTCCCCTCCACAGGTCCTGCTGGGTGGTGGTGGGTGGGTGGGTCCCCTCACTCCTGGTCCTGCTGGGTAGGGTGTTTTGTCCCCCCCACAGTCCTGCTGGGTGGTGGTGGGCTCTGTCCCCCCCTTCCCCGGTCCTGCTAGGTGGGGTTTCTGTCCTCCCTCCCCCAGTCCTGCTGGGCAGGGTCAGCTCCACTATTTAGTTCCATTTCATGGGGACATGAATTGGCATCTGACAGTGGTATCTCTGGCTTCCTCACAGACCCTGAGCCCTTTGGGAGAGCAGCATCTTGCTGGGTGACCCCTTACGGCCACCTTGGCAGAGCCAGTGCCCCAACTGTGAATCACCAAGCAGGGATTTTTTTAAAGGCTCCCCCCGTGGTCCATGCGTGGCCACAAACACTGACTGAGCCAGACTCTGGCGAGGGACAGCAGATGCCATGGGACCACAGTGAGCCCTGGACCTCCCAGCTTGGCACGGAAACCCAGAGCCTCGGGTTGGGAAGACCATGTGTCCTGATGACAGGGACCAAAGGGGCCTGCCAGCCAGGCAGCTGCAGCCTGGGGCCCTCAGGGCCAGTGAAGGTGGGGGTGGGTGCAAAGTCCAGGGCCTCTGGGACACACTGACTGGCTAAGGACCCAGGTACACTGGGATTATGGCTGCAGGGTCACTGGCTGGTCACTGACCTATCGGTCACAGAACAGTCCTTGTTCTGTGCTGGGGTCTTGATTTTCTTTCTTCTCACTTTGTCCTCATGAAATTTGGAGATGTAGCTTCTTGAAATTTTTTTAAAGATGTATTTATTTATTTATTTATTTAATAGAGAGAGCGAGAGAGTGCTGGGGGAGCGGCAGCAGGAGAGGGAGAGAGAGAATCTCAAGCCGACTCCAGGCTCAGTGCAGAGCCTCATGTGGGGCTTGATCCCACAACCCCAAGACCATGACCTGAGTCGAAGCCTGTGCCAGCCAGGTGCCCATGGAGTTTGGGCATCTACTGTCATTTTGTTGCATGCCCTGGGGGACTGCCAACTCCTCCAGGGAGAGACCTGGACAGTGTCCCCGGAGTGGGGTTGACCTCGGGCCCAGCGGAATCTACTGCCATTAGCAGGTGTTTTGTCCTTGTCATGTCTGGGACCCACCTGGGCTGCTCAGAACACCCCAGATGTGATGCTGGGCCAGCTGCTGCCCAATTCCCAGCAAGTGGGACGTTCCCGCAGAATGTCTTAACCATCTGGGAAACGTTTTCTCCATGAAATCTTCAGGAAAGAAGAGGTGGCGGAGGAAGACGTCTCTGAGGTGGCTCTCCTGGAGCTGTAGCATACCACAGAGCCTCCTGTACCCACCTCTCACATCTGGATTTTCCAGCCCAAGGGCTGGGCACACACTGGGCTTGCCTCTCTGGGGGCAAAGGGTGCATCCTAAGCCCTTGCTGGGTTTTTTATGAAAGCGCTGATCTCTCTCCATTGCTTTGTAGTTCTTTTTTTTGGGGGGGGTGTTAAAAACTTTAAAAAAGCACTGAATATATGAAGTTGGTAAAAAGTGAGAACAAAATATTTTAAGAAGAGTTAAACCAAGAGAAAATAAATAAAATATTCAACAATTTCTTCACTGAATACATCCTATTATCAAACTAATCATAATTACAAATGTAAAAAAATAAAACTTACTTTTTAGCAACCGAGGGGTCAGTCCAGAAATAGAGGTACAGGGCGTGCCTTCCCCAGGCCCAGGACCACCTTGTGTAACTGGTATGGTTGGGGTGTGTTTGATCACTCAGATGTGGGGTCACGGGCACAGCTGACCTATCTTAGGGACAGGGCACGAAGCGTTCCTTCTGACCACACCTCACACCATAAATCTGGCCCCGCCCTTCAATGCTTCTGGGGGTTCCAGGGGCTGCGGCTCCATCTGTGCCTCTGCTAGTTCGGGACTTCCAAGGAAGCTGAGTTCTGACAGCCCTTGCACTCGGGGGACCTGCCTCTGGGGACCCAGGATGGACGCTGAGGACACAGTGCCAACAGGGGACAAGGCTCCCCCTGCATGGGCTGAGGCTGCAGGCAGGGACCCCCAAGTCAGAGCCGGTTGCTGCATGTCAGGGGCTGGGGAGTTTCTTATCGACTGTGTTTGCAGCACAGGCCGCGGTGGACAGGTATCTGCTTCCTCTAGAACCCAGGCACCTGCGTGAGGGACCCTCCCCCCACCTTCAAAAATACCAACAGAGCAAACCCACAACAACACCAAGAGATACTTTCTGCTTCAGTTGGCAGGGCATCGGTGAGCCCAGGTGGATGTGGGATCCATCATGGAGTTTGGCAGTGACCACCAGGGGCCACATGGGGCCTATGCTCTCCTATGGCCTGGGGCCTTGGGTTTCCTGAAATAGTCAGAGAACAGCAAGACTCAAACGCAACTTCCTTGTCTCACCTGAGGGCACCTGCCCTCCTGAGGACACCAGCATACCCAAGGGCACCCACACACCCGAGGGCACCCGCTCATTAAGCAAACTGCTCCCCTGGAGTGTGTAGTCCCAAAGGGCCATCTCTAGATATGAAGACTTGAGCAATTGGATTGCTACAAAGTGTCCCTCTTCCCTCTGTTCCTGCTGGGAAGGGCTGCAGGTGACCCAGGTGGCTGCCTCTGGGCAGCTGCTGATGGGTGTCTTTGCTGGGAAGGGAGTCGGTTGGTTTTTGGCTACAGGTATGGTTGGGGTCTTTAGAAGCCCGTGGACTGCCTCACAGCCTCACACTGACCCCGGTGAGGACCTAGAGGACTGTCACACTGTCTGTAGGAGAGGCGCCTGTGGCCGCGCCCGCATGCCAGGCTGCTTTCGGTGGGCGCACGGTGGGCGCCTGCCCTGGGGACGAGAGCTCCTGCCTGTTACTGGCCTGGGCTCTGCTCTGGCTCGTTATTCCTCCCCAGGCGTCATCAGAGCTGACAGTGACTTTGTGAATGGCTCTTGGGCAACTTTCTCTTCTGCAGGTTTCATGCCCTCTTGGGGGACGAGCAAGTGAGCGCTGCTTCCCCGGACTGGGGTGGGTGCTTGTCTTCCGAAGTCTTTAACTGAAGAGTAGGCAGTTTGCCTGGAGGGCGGTTTCTCTGGTTTCACACCGGGCATTTGTGCTTGGGGGGTCTTTGATGGAGGCGTGGGTGCATGGACCGCGGCTTGTCCTTCCCTCTGATGAGCTCAGATCCTCCTTCTCCAAAACCTAGTCCTGCCTCTGTAGTCACACAAGGTGCGTAAAGGTGGCTCACACACCTTTCCCCAGCCTTCCTTTCCTTGTCCCCAACACACCCAGGCTTTCCAGGCACGTCCACCTATGCCTAAAATCCCTCCATTCTTTCCAGCCCAGGGGAGGGGCTGCCAGGGACCCCGCATCTCTCTTTTTGCACCTCCTGGGACCCTGTGGGGTCGCTGTTGAGTTTTTGGTCATGTGCCACCTATAGCAGGGCACCCTGTGGCTCTTCCCTGGCCAGCGGCTCGGGGGTCTCTGGCACACTGTACTGGGTATCATTGCTTGTGCGATCAGATGATTCTGGGGTCATCTCAGTCAATTCCTGTAGGAGGTGCTGCCTTTGGGCATCTGCAGGGGACAGAGAAGCAGGGGTGGGGACAGAGAAGTGGGAGTGAGGAGGAGAAGAGGGTGGAGAAGGAGGAGAAGAAGAAGGGGTGGATGGGGAGGAGAAGTGGAGGCGGGGATGAGACATGAGGGTGGGGAGCAGAAGCAGGGGTGGAGAGGAGGAGCGGGATGGGGACGGAGAAGCAGGGGTAGGGAGGAGAAACAGGTGTGGGGAAGCTGTGTCACAGGCTGTACCTGCTCCTGTGGGTGCTGCCCTGTTCCCCGTCCCTGCAAGTCCCAGGCACCTCAGAGGGAAGGCACCCCCTCTTCTCATTTCTCATGGCCCCAGGACCTTCCTTGATAGTTTTCATGGCACCGTCTGGATTCTCCACCGGTGTCAAGGTTAAACAGGTCATCATCTTTGATTTGTCTCATCAAATCTCCACCAGCGCTTCCAACTCAGACACCAGGTCAGAGTCTCACTGCTCTCCTTCCCAAGACGCTGCTCACAGGTGGCGGCGGGGCCCACCGTATGCCGCTGTCCCTCTCCCACCCGGTCACTTGTGTGTGGTCAGACTCTGCACATACTCTGCCAAGCCACTGCTCCTTTTTCTGGGACGGTTTGTTTCCAACCTTTTCTGATGACGAGAGAACGGTGCCACGTGCCCCTCACGCACCTCCCGCCTGCCCCCAGCAGGTAACACCTCATGGTCACCCCACTGCCGGGACGCCCTGGCCAGTGTCCATGCTGGAGCCCTCAGTGCACTGTGTCATTTCAACAGGGGACAGTCCATACTGTCGTTTTTACCCTGAAGGCCTCATAAACAGGACGCCCTGATGGCCAGTGAGAGCCTCTTCGAACGTGGCCCTGGCTTCCATGGGACGCGAGTCGGATCTAGTCCTGTGCTTCTCTGTCTTCTGGGATTGGCGGCTACCAGGGTGTGTCCTTTGCTCGTCAGAAGGAAAAAGCGTGAGAGGACAGGCCTAGCCCCTCCAACAGCATCCTTCTGCTAACATCCTTGGCCAAGGTGAGCCCCATTGCCAAGCCATAAATGGAAGGTGCCGGGTTGTGTGCACCGTACATCTGCAGGGAAGAACGGTGTCTACACAGCCCAGAGCATGCTTGCAGGGATCAGTGAGGAGCTGGGAAAAACAAGGTAGCGTGTTCGGCGGGGGGGGGGGGGTTCTCCTTTACAAAACAAACCACGGCACCACCGTCTCCCCAGAAACCAAAGGGTCACTGGTGGTACAATTTCAGCCCCCATCTCAGTATCGAAGGACAGATTTCCAACCGTCTCATAAACATCAGTACCCTCAGGTTTCTTCTTAAATCAGGAGCCAGATGAAGCCCCTGCCGTGGGCCTCGCATCCCTGTCCACCCGCTGGCGCCTTCCCCTCTCTGTCCTCACCACCTACATGGCGGGGGCAGGCGGTGGGTGGAGGAATTCTCACGGGTGCACTTGACATTTTGTGTGCGTGATGTGGCCGACTGCACTTCTCTCTGTCAGTTTTCCTGAAAATCAGTATTTGGACGTGGAGCTGTGATTGGACTGCAGTTTATTGATTGTTTATTCTGGCAGGAGCACGTGCCGGTGGTGGCAGTGTGCGTGTCTTTAGAGCTTGACTCCTGGGTAGTGTCCCTCTGGGGAACATCAGCCACCATGGACGGTTGTGGCCTGGCCATGGAAGAGCTCTGTTCTGGCCCTGGATTTACCAACTTCTCAAAATACTGGTGGGTTACTCCGGCTCCATGAGCGAGGAATCCCTCCGGTGGCCCGTGGCTTGGCTCCCGAGGGCCTCTGTGTCCTGTTTGCGAGCTGCCTACTTCTGGAGTGACATGACCTTTTCAGGACCCTCCTACTGGATCCCGGTCTCAGACTTTAGACCCTGTGATCTCTGCAAGGACGGATTCTCCTGAGCGGGATGTGGCACTTGGAGACCACGGTCTGGACGTGGAGGAGCTCACGCTCCCCAGTGGCCGTTGTTCCGACCTTGCCTGTGGGCAGAGCTGGCCTGTCCCCTTCCTTTCCCTTTTAGCAGAGCCCAGAGTGACTCATGGTGAAATTTCCAGCTCAGATGGAGGTCTACAGGCTGTAGTCCGCATCCTTGCCCTCCCTCTGTGTGTCCGTCCTGCTCTGCTGAGAGTCCCCCTTCCCGACACGGTCACTGACCTGCTTTCCGTTACAATGCACACACGTGAGCTCAGCTGAGAGGGTGAGGCCCCAGCGTTACAGAAAAGACTTGAAGACACACTACGTTCTCCCGTCTAGGTGTGTCCTTGCGGATGGAAGGCGTTTGCGGGTCTCTAACAGGAGTCGGTGCTGGAGGCTCACGCTGACGCGCCACATACAGTTGGTTCCTGGGGCCCATGACATCTTCTGACTGATAGTCACCTAAACACCTGCCTTGTGGTTGCACAGTAACGACACTCCAGACCTTCCGTTCAGGGAAGAGCCAGTCTGTGAAGTGTGAAGATATGCTGTGTGTTTTCCCTGAGCTTATCTGCCTGTGTGGACGCATGAGGAGCTCGGAAGGTGCTAAGGCTGGGGCTCTAGTCTCAGCGGCCCTGCCCGGGTCCCTCCCTCCCCTCCTCCTCCTCCACAGCCCCTCCCTTCCCACCCGTGTTTCCAGTACCTGACCCTGCTGTTTGCAGCATTACCTTCAGCCCGGAGCCCCGGCTATGATTAGCAGGAGGCTGGGATCTCCTACTACCGGCCTGAGGACGGACAGGAAATGCAGAGGGGAACTGGACAGAGTGAAGCTGTCGCTCAGTGGGCGTTGACTAGTGATGGTGCAGGAGGCCCAGGAAGGGCATCTGGGTGTCTTTCCATCCTGCCTTGCCCTCTCAGGCCTCGTCTGTGCCCCAGCTGACCCTCCAGCAGCCCAGGCTCCCAGAGGGGCTCCCACCCAGCACCCGATGAGACTTGTGGGCCCCAGGCATGGGGTCTTCCTTTTCTGTTTCAATGTCCAGTTTGCTGCAGTGTAGACTGGACCATCAGGGGACTGGGCAGCCTTCTGCCTGCACTCCACCCCGCACAATGCCAGGCACTCAGCATCTTCTCTGAAGCCCCTTGCTGTGGGGTCTCCATGATACCAGATCTCCCTCCGTAGGTGAGAGCTCAGCTGTTCTTGCTCCTACAAGTGTAAACAGGAGCCTCAGGGCCTAGAAACCCAAGGAGAGAACCCTGGAGCCCATGCTGTTGCTGCCATGGAAATGTCCTGGGGCGAGACAGGAACAGTGTTTGCACAGCACAAGGATTGACTGATCTGTCCACTGCAAGATGACTCACCTCTGTCGTGTAAATTGTACCTCAACCAAAAAAAAGGAGAAAAAAATGTACAAAACTTTCTTTCCTGGGAGGGAGACAAGTTATCACCTATACCACAAAACTGAGGAGAAATGTAGAGACAGAGTAGTCAGGGCAACAGCCAAAGGCCATCAAGGGGGCACGTACACCCGGAGTGGCTGGGCTGCCTCAGTGTCCCCGGTTTAACTCATCAGTATGGACTCGGCAATCAGGAGCTCACCATGCCACATTCCTGTGAGTGAGGGCTCCGATGGGTGTGACAGCAGACATGGAAGGTCATCCCGTGTCAAGGGTCACACTGGGGGCCAGCTGGGTTCTCTCCCCATCCCATGAGCTCACAGCTTCTGCAGCCCTGGACTCTCCATGAGGCCTTTCTAGCACTGGCTGCTCTGGCCCTCCGACTCTGGGGCTGGTCTCCACCTCCCAGGCGCACACCTTGTGGACAGAGTCTCCAACTTCTACAGGTGTTTCTCCATGACCCAGTCAGCCTGTCCGTCCACTTGATACCTGAGACCCCAGGGGTCACTCCCTCAAAACTGCCAACCAAGTCCACTAAGTCTTCTGCCCCGTTAGGAATTAGAACTTTCCTCAAAGCCTGGAGCTTTCTGCCTTACTTGTTGTCTTCAGGTTTCTCTGGTTTCTTTTACCAGGTGTGAAGGGACGGTTTAATAGAGGTAGAGCCCAAGGGCATGCAAGACTATTAAGGATCTGTTCTTCTCCAGCTGTGGGGGTGGGTGAGTGCTTCTGGGGTGGGTTTGGGGTGAAGAGTAATACCGTCCAGCCTGTCAGGATGCAGAGGACAGAGGGGACTTAGACACAGGTCAAGACAGTTGCTAAAAGAGCCATCTGCTCCATGCATGCACTGGAACCACAAAGCAAGTCCTTTCATGAATATGATTACCCACCCATTCTTCTACCTAGCCATGTATCTACTCCTCTGTCCATTCACCGGCCCATGCTTTCACCCAACTACCCCTCTATTTATCCATTCACCCATTTCTGCTCATCCATCCACCCATCTACTCATCCATCCACCCATCCATCCTTCCATCCATCCATCCATCCATCCATCCAACCATCTATCATCTGTCCATCCATCCATCCACCCATCCATCCACCCATCTATCCACGCATCCATATATGCATCCACCCTCCATCCATCCACCCATCATCTATTACCCATCCATTCCTCCATATGCACATTTATCATCCAACTATCCACCCAAATATCCATCCACTGATCCATCTCTCTCTATCCAACAAAATTCATGTAAATGCCCTTTAGGTTTTGAGTAACCGATTTTCTTGGTTGAGTGCTGGTTAATCAAGTGTGGGTTATTGATTGGACATGCTTACTATGAATAATTCCCCCAAAAAGGAAGATCTTGGAAGATTCTTAGAAATGAAGTCACTTTAGCAGTTTGGCCAAAGTTACCAGAAAAATGTGCTAATGACAACAAAAAACTAATGTTTGAGGAAATCGTGATCACCGATGCTGAATAGTAATGCAAGCACAGAATTAGTGTGCTGACCATGTGGAAAACACAACTGGGGTGGAAGACATGTCCTCCTTCCTCTCAGAGGCTGCGGCTTCCATGCCCTCACCACAGGGCTTCTGATCACAGCGGAAGTTCTGACCTACGGACCCCGTTCAGAGCTGAGCTTCTTGTGCCCCATCTCCGTCTGACCCTGGTTCAAAGCCCAGCTCTGAGGAGTGGTGTCTCTTGTTGGCCCCACAAAAGGAGACAAAACTGTCTTTAGAAAACCCACATCCTGGGGCGCCTGGGTGGCTCAGTGGGTTAAGCCTTTGCCTTCGGCTTGGGTCATGATCTCAGGGTCCTGGGATCGAGTCCCACATCGGGCTCTCTGCTCAGTGAGGAGCCTCCTCCCCCCCACCCTCTGCCTGCCTCTCTGCCTACTGTGATCTCTCTCTGTCAAATAAATAAATAAAATCTTTAAAAAAAATCGTTCACTGTTTCCGACAAATAGCAGCTGAAAGGCACCTTATGCACGATTCCCCATTTTGAGAATAAGCTCTTGCTTTCTCATCCTGTTAATCACAAAGAGAAACATGCTCGAATCTAGAATAAGCAAAGCGAAACAAATCGAAATAAGAAGCAAAGGCATAAAGAAAAGCAACATAAGGGGAAGTCTTGAACATCCACATTTATATATGTTTTTTCATTTTTTATTACTTGCTACAGAAAACCGTCAAGCACATAGAACCCTATGGAAGCTGGAGAGATGTCTCATTACCAGCCCTGCAGTCCGCCCCCCCATCCCTTTTAAGTTGCCATAAACTGACAAATAAATAAGCTGGATCTCACTGTGATACACACTTAGCAGGAGAACCGAGCATGGAGCAAACCAAAAATCCCAGAGAGTTCTCCCGGGAGGTGTAGGCAGGTCTGTAGGGGCTGGGTCCTGGGAATCAGGATCTCCTTCCTGGTCACACTGGTGTGAGAAGCTCCAGATGAAATTGGGGCAGGGAGGACTGTGTTTCTGGTCATGCAGGGGCTGGGGAAGGAGACCCCAGAATCAATGAAGCATCAGGTGCTCAGGGGGTCTGTCTGGCCTGACGCTGAGAAGATGTGTCTGCCCTGGCTCTGCCCGTTCCCAGGGATCCTGCAGGGAGCCCTGTTCTCCCAGACAGCCTGCTGCACCCTCTGTAGGCCTGCATTGCCCACACCCCTGCACCGCTGGCCCTTACGCCATGCCCCCGGGTCCTCCGGGTCACTGTGCTGGTCACATGTGCATGTGTGTGTGGAGTGCATGGAGCAGGGAGCCGGCGGGGGAGGCAGACCCTCGTCCCCACTGTGCTGGCCCTTGGTCATGGAAATGTGATGTGGCGGGGGTTGGAGGCGGCAAGGCCCCAGGTCTCTCAGTGTGGTGTCGGTGGTGTCTACCATTAAGACGGTTGGATGGCAAGTCACCTGCCCCTGTGATCTTTGCTGTCCAACTGTCCCAGCGGTGGCTTTGCCCGTGACCCTGCTGATGGCGAGCTGCGTGGTGTTTGTGCTGCCCGGGACTTCCCTGTTTTCTCCAGGAGTTTGCACAGGTCTCACGGCGAGTGATGCCGTCCTCCTTCTGAGAGTAAAAATGCTTTTCCTGAGTTTCCTTTGAGAATGTTCACGCTTTCAATCTGACATGTAAGTCTTGGTGCTTTTGGATTTTTTTTTTTACTGTAAGGTATGAGGGACGGATAAATCCACTTTATTTATTTATATGTCAGAGAGCGAGCACGAGCAGGGGGAGCAGCAGAGGGAGTGGGAGAACAGACTCCCCGCTGAGCAGGGAGCCTGGTGTGGGGCTGGATCCCAGGATTCCAGGGTCATGACCTGAGCCGAAGGCAGATGCTTCACTGACTAAGCCACCCAGGCATCCCCTAATTTATTATCCCAAGTGACTAGCTAGGTTTCTGGTAGCTCAGATAAGATGTGGTTTTCCCTGTACAGTGTTCAGATGTTCTTTGTGAAATCAGTGAGTAGGTGGGGTGAGCAGCATTTCCTGAACGCTCTTACTGTTGAATGACAGGTGAAGGACCATGTGTGTGGTCATTCTGAGGTCAGGCAGTTTTTAGCTGGGTGTGTGGCCCCAGGGAACTCCTGGAAGAGTCTGAAGATAAGGCTGTCATCACGAGGGAGGGGCGCTCCTGGCGCCCCTGGTCAGAGACGGGCGCTGGGGACACCTGCTCATAGAGGTCGGCCCCAATCACCGTCCGGGTTGAATCTTGGGAACATCATTTCCATGCATGTGAAAATCTTGCTCTGAGAGTTCTTCTGTGCCAGACATCTGCAGCAGCAAAGACAGATGACCTAGGTTGGATAGCTGAACGGCACTCTGGTTCAGGGAATTTTCTAGTACACTAATATGTCTGTCTTTGCTGCTGCATGTGCTTCTCTGCTTTATGGAGACATTCCCGGGGACAAGGAGGAGGCACCTGGAAGACCCTCACCTTGTCTCCAAATCTCCGGAGAAGGGGTGGGCAGGGGCTGAGTGCTGGGCCTGAGCCAGGCTCAGTTGGAAATGTGTTCTCTTTCTGAGGCCACATGACCCAGGATGGCCTCCCTTCTGTGTCCCCTCATGATCCCCCTCTCCATGTCCCCTCCATGTCCCAGTGGTGAGACCACCCTCCGTGTCCCAACATGGCCTCCCCCTCCGTGTCCCATCATGACCTCCCCTCCATGTCCAGTTGTGACCTCTCCCTCCATGTCCCATCATGACCTCTCCTTCCATATCCCATGGTAACCTCCTGCTCCATGTCCTAGCTGTGACTTCCCCTCCGTGGTCCATCATGACTTCATGACTCCCCCGCCGGCTCCCTGCTCCATGGAGATGTCCTGTCATGACCTCCCACTCCGTGTCCCAGTGGTGACCACCCTTTTGTGTCCCATCATGACCTCCCACTCCGTGTCCCAGTGGTGACCTCCCTTTTCATGTCCTAGCAGTGACCTCTCTATCCGTGTCCCAGAGGTGACCTCTCTGTGTCCCATCATGACCTCCCCCTCTGTGTCCCATGATGACTTCCTATTCCACGTCCTAGTGCTGACCTTCCCCCTGTGGTCCATCATGACCTCCCCCTCCATGTCCCATTATGACCTCCCCCTCCATGTTGCAGTGGTGACCTCCCCTTTCCTGTCCCAGCAGTGACCTCTCCCTTTGTGTCCCAGAGGTGACCTCTCCCTCTGTGTCCCATCATGACCTCCCCCTCCGTGTCCCATGATGACCTCCTGCTCCGTGTCCCAGCTGTGACCTCTTCCTCTGTGTCCCAACATGGCCTCCCCACTGTGTCCCAGAGGTGACCTTGGTCCTGGCTTGGTGCTGGCTCTGTTTTCCACTTGGAAAGCCACGGACGTCTTTTCATTACCTGGATGTTCTGTAACGTCCCTGAACAATGTGTTTGGATTCTCTGAATACAAGCCTGGGGTTACAAATGCCCTGCACCTTTTGTGTTTTCAAAAACTCCAGCTTCCAGTTATCTGTTGCCAGTATATAGAAATATAATGATGTTCCGTACATTGCTCTTGAGTCCCGTGACCTTGGTATACTTACTCTTCATTTGTTTTTAGCTTTTAAAGACACGTTCAGGATTTTCTAATAGAGAATAGTGTCATTTTCAAATAAAATTTTACCTTTTTCTTTCCAATGTGTGTGTCTTTTATTTATTTTTTAAAAAAGATTTTTATTTATTTATTTGACAGACAGAGATCACAAGTGGGCAGAGAAGCAGGCAGAGAGAGAGGAAGGGAAGCAGGCTTCCTGCTGAGCAGAGAGCCCGATGTGGGGTTCAATCCCAGGACTCTGGGATCATGATCCAAGCTGAAGGCAGAGGCTTTAACCCACTGAGCCACCCAGGTGCCCCTCTTTTATTATTTTTTTTCTTGATTTATTGCAGTGTGTTTGGCAGGGGTTCCTGCCTGGGGTCTCCAGTGAAATGTTGAATAGCGGGGATAGGAATGGTATCCTTGCCGGATTCTTGATATTAGGGAAAAAATTATGTTTCACCATGAAATATGATATTAGCCATAGGTTTTAAGTAGATATCTTTTTTAAAAAAGATTTCATTTATTTATTTGACACACAGAGAGAGAGAGAGAGAGGGAACGAGAGAGGGAACACAAGCAGGGGGAGTGGGGAAGGGAGAAGCAGGCTCCCCACAGAGCAGGGGGCTCAATCCCAGGACCCCAAGGCAGACGCTTAACTACTGAGCCAACCAGGTACCCCGTAAGCAGTTACCTTTAATCAGGTTGATGAAGTTTCTTTATTTTTCTCATATTCAGATTTAAAAAATATAAATTAGTGTTGAATTTTGTCCGTAGTTTTTCTGTATTTATTGAGAAGATCACATGGTTTTCTCCTAGATTTACTCTTTTTCCATCTCTGTTCTCCCTGTTTATATTTTAAACCTGACAACACATTGTTACTGTTTTTCCTTTGAAGAGTATAAACATTAAAACACGGGAACAATGTATTTTATGTCTAATTACTGATTTATTATTTCTGGACTCCTCATGATTTTATGTAGACCCAAATTTCCATCCAGTATACTTTTCCTTTTGCCAGAAAATCTATTTCAAACTTTTTTTTTTCCCTTTTTGGTAACAAGAATCTGTTGCAACTTATTTATCTTTTTTTTTTTTTTGGTCTGAAAGTTATTTCATTTTATTTTTTTGATGGACTTTTTTTTTTGATGGACTTTTTGATGGTTATAGAATTTAAAGTCAGCAGTATTTCTTTTCTTTCTTTTTTTCTTTTTTAAAGATTTTATTTATTTATTGACAGAGAGACAGAGAGGGAGAGAGGACACAAGCAGGAGGAGCAGCAGGCAGAGGGAGAAGCAGGCTCCCCACTGGGCAGGGAGCCTGATGCAGGACTCTATCCCAGAACACTGGAATCATGACCTGAGCTGAAGGCAGACGCTTAACCGACTGAGCCACCCAGGCGTCTCTGGTTGGTAGTATTACTTTTTTTGAAAAATTTTTTTTTTTTTAAGATTTTATTTTATTTATTTGAGAGAGAGAGACAGTGAGAGAGAGAATGAGCGAGGAGAAGGTCAGAGAGCGAAGCAGACTCCCCATGGAGCTGGGAGCCTGATGTGGGACTCGATCCCGGGACTCCAGGATCACGCCCTGAGCCGGAGGCAGTCGTCCAACCAACTGCGCCACCCAAGCGTCCCTTTTTTTGAAATTTTAAGATGTAGTTTTTTTCCCTCCAGAATCATGCCCATGAATCTCCCTAAACCTGCCCCAAGGCTCTTACATATCCCCCTAGGTCTCCATACCTGCCCCAAGGCATCTCCTTTTTACCCCCATCTGCTGCAGGACATCTCCCTGCACCCCCCCCCCCCGACAGGTCTCTGTATTGGTCCCAGGGCGTATCCCCAACCCCGCCCCCCCAGTTCCCTGCACCTGTCCCAGAGCATCTTCTCATCCCTCCCAGGCCCCTGCACTAGCCCCAGGGTACCTCACCATCCCCCCAGGTCCCTGCACAGGCCCTAGGGTACCTCCCCTGCCCCTCAGGTCTCTGGGCTCTGCCGGTCATCCTGACATTGCTTCCTTGGTTGAGGCTACAAGCCTGTGAGACTCACTTCATGGTCTCCTGCAAGGAGTCACACATCTATGCTATTGTTGATCAGGCTTGGGAAGCACATTTTCCATATACTTTGTTTGGTTTTATCATTGTTTATGGTGAGAGATTAAGTCATCCCCCTTAGTTAAAAATTGAAGTTCCATTTACTTTTTCAATGCTTTTTAAAATTTATAATGAGAAAAGATAAGTCGGCAATTTATAGAGTGTGGACTCTGAAATTAAACAATAGTTTCACCTTCTAAATATGGGAATTAATCTAATGGTGTTATTAAAGTGCTTATTGCCTTGGAACATACCTTACTCACAGAGCATTACAATGTATTTGTTCTTATGTAAGTCCCTGAATGGATTAGTTGTGCAAATACTCAAACTTTGCAAGATGGGAATTATGCATTTTCTCATCAATTTAAGCATCCTAAGAATGTGCTATTGGCAGATAAAATTTTCCTTTCATAGTAACAGAAACACATGCAAAACGTTAGCTTGAAATGGAATAAATCCCTCTTGTCTCAAAGCCCATAAAGACCACTGGAGTATGAAGATAATTGACACAGAGAATAAATAAAGGCTTCCACTGCCTGCATTTGGGAGCACGGAGGGATCTACCACTTGGTTGCTGAGGGCGTGAAGAGCTTACCCTCCTCCCCACGAGGCTGCGGCATATTCTTCAGGGAGAGATGGGAATTTCATAACTGAGTCCTGGGTAACAAAAGGCTGAAGGTCAATGGCAAATTAAAACCTGCAGGATTTCTTGCCATCTGCAAGCAATGTATTTGTTTGAATCCTGACCAAATGCACTGAACTGGTGGCCTTTGCGGGTGAATCCGCTCTTCCTGGAACCGTGGAGCTTCCTGGAACTTTCTGGAACTCCTGGGGTGAGGGTCCTCCCAGAACCATGGGTCCTCCCAGAACCGAGGGTCCTCCCGGGCTGTGCATCCCTACTGTTTGCTCCATCTCCCACTTGCCCTGCTCACAGCACCCTTAGCCAGGCAGGCCTGCCTTTTCTAAGTTGTTCATCAAGTGTCTTTCGAGTGACTTGAACTGTGCTGGGTTTGCTTAGCTAAAAGTGTGCTCAAAACCCAGATGACCTGCTCGGTACTGGCCCTTCCCCATCGTTGTTCGTGGGAATGTTTTATTCCACGGGGTTTTATGTCTTAAGCAACCTTCCTTTTTGATGGAGGCTGACTTTTTACTTTTTTAAATTTATATATTTTTTGAGGCTAACTTTTAAAAGAGCAGGTTGTATGAAGAACCTGAGAGACCTTCATGTTTATTTGCACTATTTGAAGAGCCTTCTTCCCGAGTTTGTTGACTTCATGGGCCGGGAGAAACTGTATTTGTTCTGACAGGCAGAACTGACAGTGTCCATCTTGAAGTAAAGACACACACTGTTCTTGACCGTGACTAACTTCGGTTTGGGTTATGACACAGAACATTCTGTTGAGTTGGAAGAAGGTCTTAACAGATGATACTCCTTCTGTGGCATGTTGTGAGTCTGGCATTAACAGTCTCCCTGAGATGATACAGATATTTTTAAAATAGAGAAACTGATAAAATCGCCCCACCCCATGTTCACTGAAGATGTTATTTATCTTCCGTCTGGAGAGTTAACTACGTTACAGACTGAGATGAAGACCTTATCGTTTTGTTATCCACAATGAGTGAGAAATTTGAAGTAAAGACGGAAAAGAAATTTTTAATCGTCTCAGAAGAAGATTGAAATGAGCTGTGTATTTCTAGAGACGTGTCTAACATTCCCTTAGCCCTTACTGGTGTTAAGGAACTCATGCTGCTGGCTACGGATTGGGAGAATGGAGGAATCCCACTGTCACTGGAGGTGGGACAGAGACAGGAATGGCCTGACCCCCTGCTTCCATTCGTGGGGTCTCTATGTGAAGGCTCGCGCCGCTGGAAGGGTGCTGGTTACGAGCCGGTGTTTGTGGTGGGAGCAGAATGACGGTCCAGCCAGGGGTGCTTTCCCTCTGGGAAATGGTCAAGGAGCCTCTGTTTCTCCCCAGAGAGTGCCAGAGCAGCCCTAAGCCAGGCATTTCATAATCTGGATAACAAGTACTTAAAATCTGTAGGTGCTGCATATGGTCTCTGTCACACACTCTTTTTTTTTTTTGTTTTTGTTTTTTGTTTTTTCAGCCTTTTAAAATGCAAAAACATTTTGGCTAAAGGGTGGCCCTAAAACTAGGCTGTGGGCCAGATGTGCCCTGAGGGCCACAGTTTGCTGACCTCTGCTCTAAACACTCTAGTGCGGGCTGGTGGGGTGCACGGTGCTGCCTTTCCTCCTTGCCCTGCTCAGGGCAAGCCCAGCCACCCTGTTCCTATCCCGTCCCCCCATGGTCCCCCTCCTTACGTAGACACACACCTGACTTTTGCGCATTGGCCTTGTATCATGAAAATTGCTCTGAACTCACTTATTAATTCTGGGGAATTCTCGTAGATTCCTTACATTTTTCCTTTCTGGCATGTTTGCCTTTTCCCCTTAGTCATATTGCACTTCGGTGTGGCTGGGAGATGCTGAGGGAAACGTCAGTGAAGCCTGGGATCCATCCAGTGTGTCTCCTGTGGGACCCCTGGAATGGGCCAGTTGGGCTAGCTGGGAGCTGAGCCCAGAGCTGAGCCGGGTGCCGTGTGCATGCTGGTTGCCTTCTTGGCAGCAAAGCCTCCGTGACTCCGGTGGCTCCAGTGCAGCTCTCTGTTCAGCCCTCCTGTGCACTTGCCCTTCGGGGTGGTCCCTGCTTTCTCCTCCCTGCAGTGGGCTGTGGGTTTCCTGTGGTTTGTAAGCTGGGGTGGGCATAGTGGGGCTAGCCTCAGTTGAGGAAGACCCTGTGTCTCCAGGCCTGGAGGATGAGGATTCTCAGTGACCCTCTTGTCCCCCAGCAACCTCTGCCTTGGAGGGTGGTGGGTCTTGTGTGGGGAAAGGCAGGGTCTTAAATGGTCCAGCATGGCTTTCTGCCTCTCCCTAGGACCAGGGGTTTCCTATGTCCCTTCCCTTGGGGAACCTGTCCTGTGCTCTGGGGACCCTGAGGCTTGCCAAGGTCCCGTGTCTCAGGAGAGCTCACATGTGGCCGTCTCAGTCCCTGTCCCGCTTCCTTCTGTGCTCTGTTCTGCTGACCCATGGCTGACGTTGGACTAAGTCCTGACTGGCCAGCACGTGGGAGGCTGGCTTTCCTCGGAGATGTGCACTGGGAGGTCTCAGGTACAAAAGGAACGACAGAATCCCGGTGCAGCCTTTGTGCCGAGTCGTGGCTGCGGAAGTCTTTAGAAGTGAGCAGACGTCGGGAGTTTTTGAGACAAGCGTGTGGCCACCATGAGTCTTCCCAGCAGCACACGTGTGTTTCTGTATGAGCGCGACCCTGCTGAGGGCCCAATGGGAGGCTGGCTGGGGGCCCGTGCCGTTTGCGTCCAGTGCTGTGCCTCCGTCTCCCTTCCACGGTGTTACCCTCTCTTTCTAAGTCCTCAAGAAACTGCTTCATAATCTTTAGAACGTGCATTCCCTAGGTCAGGTGTAAGAAATAGAGGAGAAAGGAGCCAGAGTGGTGGCAGGTGCTGTCCCGCCGCCAGTGCCTGGCTGAGCCGTGAGTGCTGGTGAGGCACTCCGACTCCCGTGGTCTTAGCGAGGTGCCCACACCTCAGGCATGGCGCAAGGCTGGGGTGGAGGAGGCTGGCTGCAGCAACATGGAGCCCAGCTGGAGGTGGACGTGGGCCTCACTCTGGACCCCTCGTGTGTGATTCTGCTGCTCACGATGGCCTGGCGTTAGGTTCAGCCGGCCCCATGTTTCCTGAGTTAGCCCACTGCATTCATAAAGCCAGGTCTCCTCTCTCCAAACGTACATATATCAAGCGATTCCATCCAGTCTTTACAAAGGACAGCAATCAATAAAACACACACAGCTCTGTAGCAAAGTTGTTCAAATATCTGCACAGACACTTTACAAAAGAAAATACCCAAATACTGGTGGATGTTAAAGCGGGCTCACGTCATTGCTCATTGGGGAATAAGGACTAAATGGGACACCGCTGCCTGCCCACAGCACAGCTGCAACAAGAGGGACAGAACACCTGCTGAGTGGGCTGGCCTGAGCCCGGGGGCTCGCTGCTGGGGGCTTGGAGTCGCAGGCTTTGGGAACTGGCTGCAGCTGCCTGGGGTAGGTGAGCGCACGTTTCCCCTGCTCAGCATCTATGCGGCCAGACATGGGCACGTGATCGGGGGATGCTGCTGACGTATCCCCAGAAGCACTCTTCACAGGAGCCCAGGGCCCAGCACATGGCCACACTCAAGGGACAGAGTATCGAGAGAAGCCACTGCTGAGCACGGAGCGGAGACGGCTGTCCCGGGTTTTCTACTAAAGACAAGCCAAATGTCAGTTTGTAAAGCAGCAGCCCCTGAGATGAGGTTCCTAAACACGGATTGGAACGTGTCTTCTTCATTTGCAAAGTTGGAGTAGAACCAGAAAGTTTTTCAGGCATGATTTAAAACCAGCATCACCGGCATCCTAGTGATGCGATGCAATGTGCAAGCATAGGGCTGATTTCCAGGTACTTTGGTGTTTACGCTGCTATTTATCAGGACGTCCTCCAAAAGGTGATGTTCCCATAAGATCAGCTTCCTTACGTGTGTTGATTTGTTAACCTGGAGACTTTTTAGCATGAGACCGCTGACTAGATCCGTATTATGAAATCCATGGCAAATTTAAGGGACCCGATTTAATTCTTTTGATTTAATATTTCTCTATCTCGGGGCGTCTGGGTGGCTCGGTGGTTTAAGCCTCTTCGGCTCGGGTCATGATCTCGGGGTCCTGGGATCGAACCCCGCATCTGGCTCTCTGCTCAGTGGAGAGCCTGCTTCCCCCTCTCTCTCTGCCTGCCTCTCTGCCTACTTGTGATCTCTCTCTGTCTATCAAATAAATAGATAAAAATCTTAAAAAAAATATTTCTCTATCTCCAGGGTGCCTTAGAAAGAGCTTTAACCCAAATGCCCATGGGGTGACTACTGTGTTTTGCCTGTAAGATTTCAAACTCTATTCAGTTTCAATCAGTGTCAAAAAACAGATTTTAGGGCGCCTGGGGGGCTCAGTGGGGTAAGCCTCCACCTTCGGCTTAGGTCATGATCCCAGCGTCCTGGGATTGAGCCCCACATTGGGCTCTCTGCTCAGCAGGGAACCTGCTTCCTCCTCTCTCTCCGCCTAACTCTCTGCTTACTTGTGATCTCTGGCTGTCAAATAAATAAAATAAAAAAAAAATAATAACTTTAAAAGAAAGCAACAACAAAAAACCAGATTTTATTACAGCTTTTGGGGGGGTATTTTCACGAAATGAAACAGCCCATGCTAGTGGAAAATTGTAACTAGTATGCACATTTAGATTACTTAAAAATAATGTGTTTAATCTCATTGAAACGATTGATGAAATATTAATGGAGGGCATTAAATTTTGTTTTTTTTTTAATAAGGAACTGTGTTTCAGCAATCAATATACACTGTTCTTGCAATATTGGAGTCTGGAATTTATGACCACGATGAGCTCTGTTTTCTTGAAATAATAGAGACAAATTGTAGGGGAGCAACCACGGGAAACGAGAAGTTGGATGCTTGGTGCTGTAAAACTTTTGACCT
The DNA here is from genome assembly GCF_020171115.1 of Neogale vison. NCBI lineage: Eukaryota > Metazoa > Chordata > Mammalia > Carnivora > Mustelidae > Neogale > Neogale vison. The sequence goes on from NC_058093.1 coordinate 47,742,562, forward strand.
GGGAGCTGTGTCCTCCACACCTGGAATTATAAATGTCTTTATATTATCAGGTTGGAGCCAGAACTGTCTTAGCAGCTTGGACACAGAGGACAGGTGAGCCCTGGGCATGAGGAGGGACAAGTTTCCTGTTCCTGGGAACTCCGAAGCTCCCTCTGCTGGTGGTGTCTGCTGCAGGGCTTCCTGGAGGGCTTCCTGGAGGCAGGGGCTACGAGGGCTCCCAGGTATCTCCTCCTTCTTGCACCCTGCCAGTCGGCTCCCCACCATGCCTGTCCCCTTTCCTTCAAAATCCCTGATGGCCACTCAGTCTGTGAAGTGGGGACTCATTCCCCTTCAGAGTGAAGCACGGTGTTGTCCCTCCTGTTTCTGGGTGGGATCAGGACCTCCTGCCCTGGGAGGACCTTGTTATCTCCATGGTGGGCTGCAGAGGTTGGACCAGACACAAGCTGTCTGGGGTGTGAGTGCCTTTCCCTTCTCCATCAGGATTGTTCTGGAACACGGAGCTGGGTGGGAGCAAAGCGGGCTTGCCCCTGTGCTGAGTGATGGCCAGACACTTGCTTACCACCAGCAATGGCTGGGGAATCCTGGCCTGCGCCCAGGAGCCCCATGGCATGGTGGTGACCTTGGTGCCGACACACCCCTGCCTCTGCAAGCCAACATTCTCTGCTAACACACGGAATTAGTGTCGTTACACCAGATATTTGTTTTCTGAAAAATTTGCTTGTATTTGTGTTGTCAATCTGTTTTAGTTTTGTCGTTTCAAAACTGTTAGGAGGATAAAGATTTAGGTTGATGTTTATATATTTTTAAACACTAAGATAAAAATAATGTAAGTCAACCCAAGGACTGATAAATTTTCCTTTTTAAAACATTTTTTAAATTTTTATTTTTAAGTAATCTGTACACCCTGTGTGGGGTTGGAAATCACAGCCCTGAGATCAGGAGTCAAATGCTCCACCAGATGAGCCAGCCGGAAGCCCCGAGTTTTCCTTTCCGACAGGATCCACCTCTGCTCCTTTTTGAGGTACATGAGAGTCCTCTGCAGGGCTCTGTCTGTCTCGCTGGGCGGCAGGTACCACGACCCTCTCCCTGTGGCCCTGGGACGCTGGAGGGCAAGGCTGATGGCCTCTGTGTGGGCCTGAGGGTGGGGACACGGGCAAAAGGTGCATGGATGCCTGCTGTGTGTGTGCGTCTGCAGGTGTGTGCACACACTTACATACATGCACGTGTGTATACACACATGTGCACACACAGTGACAGGTGTGCTCATGTGGTTTTCCCCATGACTATGTCTCTTACTGAAGGCCTCCCGGCGCCAGGCAAGGTGGGATGCCGTGCGGCTGAAGGTGGGCTCTGGGTGTGTTTGCAGCTTCCCTGGGGAGACGGGACTGCTGGCTCACTGACGCAGTAAGTAACCCGGGCACTGGGTTCCGACATGGGCTGTGTGGTGGTGTGGGGGATGGTCCCTGCCTCCTTGGATGCTGGACAGGGAGAGGATGGCCCAGGAATCACTGTGTCCTCAGGGCTGGGATGTCTGCCAACACTTGCTCTGGGGTGATTTCTCTCTCAGAGCTGACCCTGCAGGGACCCTCCACCAGTAGAATCACGGTCAGGTTCTTTATGGTCCCTCTGTCATCTCTTGGTTCGGGTCCTGGCTCTCAAGCCAGGGGCTCAACCTGGTGCCTGGTGATTCACTTGGGGAGTCTCTCCCAAAATGCTAAGTTTGCTTAGAAACAGAGTAGATGACACTTGCTCATAGTGACACCTTCCAGTAGTTTTTGGGGTCTGGTGTGTTCAGAGTCGGTGGAGTGGCCCTAGGAGGGATCCAGGGACAGCTGTCCAGTTTGGAGTGGTCCAGGGGATTGTTATTGATGCCTTGTCTCCGAAGCCCTTTCTGGGACTGAGAAAACACTGTGCTGGTGAAGTGTGGGCCATCTGGGGGAGGGGTGAACGTCCCCAGTGCAGCACCCCGTCTCCCGTGAGCCCCTCTGTACCTGGCCAGGACCGAATGGCCAACTTGGACTTGCAGACTCTTGGGCTTTGGGGCAGGAAAAGCACAGTGATAACCTGGAGAGAAATTTGGATGATTTTGTTGATATTTTGAACTGAACTTGAGCCGAGTAGAGTCATTGTCATGATGGCTACTGCAGGAAATCTGGGGACGGGAGTCCTTCCCTCACCTGGGTGGGGGGAGGGTCTGGGGAGTCCCTCATCCCATGCCCCATAATCTGGGGGGAGCATCCGGGGCTGCCCCGTGGGGCCCTCGGCCATGGACACCCTTAGGAGTGTAAGACACTGATGAGCTCGCGGGAAGTTCCAGGTGATGGTCAAGTTGCTCAAGGTTCAAGGGTCATAGCAGCTCTTTAGCCAGTGGCTCTGGTGTCCCCACTTAGCCCACCCCCTCATGGTCAGGCCAGCCCTGCCAACAGGCTTCTTGTGAGGCTGCCGTGGAAGGAGCTGCTGGAGTTTGAATGTCACCTCCCTCAAAAGCAGTCTTAATCTGAGGAAAGGCAGCTGGACTTGGGGCAGCGGGCTGACTGCTTGGATTACCCGCTGGCCACTGTCGGCTCTGCTGCCCAGGGTCTGCCTGCTGAGGACCCCCAGGTCCCCAGGACATTCCTCCTGCCTCCCTGAGGAATACAGTCTCTGTGAGCAGCCGCAGAAGCTTCGGCAGCGATGAGAACTGATAATGCCTCGTGGCAATGCTCGAAACTCACTGTTCCTAATACGGCTGGCTTTTTTTTTTTTTAAAGATTTTGTTTATTTATTTACAGACAGAGATCACAAGCAGGCAGAGAGGCAAGCAGAGAGAGGGGGTGTGGAAGCAGGGTCCCTGCTGAGCAGAGAGCCCGATATGGGGCTCGATCTCAGGACCCTGAGACCAGGACCTGAGCCAGAGGCAGAGGCTTTAACCCACTGAACTACCCAGGCGCCCCTAATACTGCTGGCTTTTAACAGAAAAATGAAATGATGAATGAAGATAAGGCTCCAGGGAGACACAAAAAGTTAACAGGGAAGCTGAGGCTGGAAATTGTTGCCCCAGCTCAGCCAGGACCATCAGTCCTGGGAGAAGCGGCGAGGTTCCGGAAAGAGAATCGAGTGGCCACAGGCTGCCGCCGGTAAGGCGTGTGTGCCTGCTGACGGTTTCGGGCTTCATTTGGCGAAAATACAGGTACGTTTTGCCGACTGCATTTCTTACGCCTGTATTCCGTAGATCTGAGTATGAACAGCAAATTAGATCACACTAAAGACAACTAGGGCTTTTCTATCCACGAAGCCAGCTCTTTCCAGAGTCAACTTTTTGCAGAAGTGAGCCCCGCGCTCTTGTGAGCGATGGAGGCTACTGTCCCGAACGCCGAGTCTGACTAAAAACACACTTAATGGAAGGGCTGGAAATTTGGTGTTCCTTCAGGCAGCCGAATTTGTTTATGAATTGATGTTTGAGAAATCCTTGTTCCTTACAAGGATCCAGAACCGCCATCACTCAGCCTCTGGCCTCCCGTGGGCCTGTCCTGTTTGCCACGGCACCTAAAGGATACTTACTCCCATGGCCACCATGTGGGATGGCTTGCTCGGGACTTGGGGATGCACAATGGCAGGACCTGCTGTTCCTCGTGTGATGGGCTGAGGTGGCTCAGGGTCGTGGGGGCCACACACCCGGTCTGGCACCAAGGCGCCTGCTCTGTCCTTCAGCGACGGGGCCGCTGGCCCTTTGCTTCAACACGGCGCAGGTTCCAACATGGGTATATTTTCTCCTCTCGTGTTCTTACCCATGAGAGTTCCGAGCTGATGCATCTTTCTTTGTTGCTTAAAGCAAGTGTGAAGCATGGATGTGTGAGCAACATAGGTGCAGCACAGGGCATCTCCGATCCTCCAGGAGCTGACGCTGAGGCGGGACGAGAAGACGGTGAGTAAGGGGTGGGCAGTGAAGCCTCAGACCATAGTGCAGACCTGATGGACCCTCGGGAACCGGGCTGGCCCTGCAGAAGTGGCTGGGTCTGGTGTGGCCCCTGCCCCCCGCCCCCCGGAGGCTGTCAGCTCACTGCCATCCTGACCACAGACCACACCTTCTTTCCTAGAGGGACAACAGAAGGGTGTTTGTCCACGAGAAATCTGAGTGTCTAATATCCACTCTGAGAGAAAAAACTGCAGCACCAAGAGCAGGGAGGACACGGGCAGCCACGGCGGCCCTTCTCTGCCACGGAAACCTCGTAGTCAGCAGCAGGTGTGGGGGCTGTAGGCTCAGGCTCCTCTCAGTTCTTCTGGCCTCGTCCCTCAGCTCTGTTCTCCCATGGTCCCCCAGAGCCACCAGAGTCTGCACACTACAGATACCATGGGGCGCAGCTCCCTCTGCTTGAGGCTGTGAGTAAAAATCATTTTACTTTGAAATAATTACAAGAGTTACAGAAAATTTTCTCCAAATAGTACAGGTAATTCCTGTAACTCTTTACCCAGGTTCCCCAGCTATTACCATTTAATTGCATTTGACTTATTCTTACGTGTGTCCATAGAAACGCAGATGGGTGGATGATTGGCTAGGTGGGTAGCAGACGGGCAGATGGGTAGGCAGGTAGGTGCATAGAGAAATGGGTAGTTAGGTGGGTGCATGGGTAGTGAGATGGGTTGCTAGGTGGCTGGGTGGGTAGTTAGATGGATGTGTATGTTCAATTTCCTGTTGTGCTTATTGTACCAAAGATCTCTAAATTATTGGAGTTGTGGTTCCCCTTGATCCAGGCATGACTGTTTTAGTGACAATTACCCCATTCAGTGACTTGGTGTATGGCTGTTTCACACTTAAAGACTTGGTTAGCTTTTCTTCCACAGTCGTGTTCAGCCCCAAGGCAGGTGCATTTGCTAGAATTCTGTGTCTGTGCTCTATTAGCACACTCGGAGTAAGCCCGCAGTCATGGCTGGACCCCCACGTCGAGGGTATCGGTGTGACCACATCCGAGTTCGGAGGACACGCTTTACAGGGGAAGTGAAAAGTCCTAACACTTGACTAATCACTAATTTGATGGAAGAATTCTAGTAGGACTGAAAGCCGCAGCAAAACCTCTCGAGGCCGGTTCAGTGCTAGCTGGTTCTGTGGGGTGGCCCGGCCTGGACAGCTGCAGCCACGGAAGTTCGGCGGGGCTGGTGTGGGGCAGGGGCTCACACTTCTCTCTGCCAAGGAACACACGGGGACTCGCGGGGTCGGGGCTCGGATGGCACACGAGAGGAGGAGACAGGCTTTGAATGCTTGGGGACCTACAAGGCACAGTGAGTGACAAGAAGCTGAGCTTAGAACCATGTGGGGGAGAGCCCCCTGAAAGGAGGGGGACACAGAAGCCACTCCAGGGATTTGAAATGTATTTGGACTTAGCACAGGGGTTGGCCATTGAGTGACTGGAAGATGGGAAGAGCCTCACAGGGGATGTCGTGTAACAGATATCACGAGGCTGCAAGCCTATGACATCTCACGTTCTGGGGCACCATCTGGGGGCTGGCCCCTATGCCCAGGGCCCTACACAGACGAGGTGGTGCGTCGGGTGGGCTGGGCTCCTGCCTACAGCTCGGAGAAGAAGCCCACAGGCTCACTGAGGCGTGCGCAGAGCTCAGTCCCTGCCTCTGGGACTGAGGTCCCGCGTCCTCGCTGACCAATGCCCCCCGCTCTGGGGCTGTCTGCATTCCTCCACCTTAAAACCAGCAGCGTGGGTGCAGTGCTCCTCGCCTCGAGTTTTATCACTCCCCTTCGAGCTGCGAGTCCTCTGTCTCCAGCCGAGGGCCTTCTCTGCTGCTGAGTCTTGCGTCCCTGGCCAGGCCCCTTGGACGATCCAGGATGATGTCTCTGACTTTGTTCACAGCTGCAAGCTAGGTTCTGCTAGAGGTCACAGTTCATGCAGGAAAAGGTGCGTGGACACTCCTGAGGGGCTGTTCTTCTCATCACAACCGGTAACCCCGGCGTCAGAGCCTGAGGAGGCAGGAGCCACCTTAGCACAGGGGGAGAGATGGGGCTTCCAGTGTGTGGGGGCACAGAGCAGGGCAGTCCGCTGGCACATAGGCCTGGAGGGTGGGGGGTACGACTGGCAACCCTTGACATGTGGGCTTCAGCTGTACTGGGATTCCAGGAGCATAGCTGGGTCAGTGGGGGAGGGGCTGACAGAGGCTGGAGTCAGCTCCTGCCCCATGGAGGTGCTCCAGGGGCCAGACAGAGGGGGATGCCCTCCTCTTCCCCAGCCTCCAGTTTCTCTCGGGGCTGCTGCTCAGCCTGGGCTGCTGCCGAACTGACAGCCGCTCTGGGAGCTGGGGCTGTGGACAAGCCCGATGAGGTCCGACTTCTGCCTTTGGGTGCTGTGTGTTTGCAAATATGGATTCAACGAGTTTACCAGAAGCAGAAAACACATTTCAAGGTGCACAGCAGCTGGCATTCTTCTGAGATCTTGATAGTCCTGACAGGTGCGGGGGTGATGCCTGCTCCCGGAAGCTCAGGGAGACACAGGAGAGAGGAAACAGGTGGGGGGCATTCCGAGATGGTCCACACGGTCTTTGACTTATTCCTGGGCCATCTGGACTACATTTTCCAGTAAGCGTAAAACAGGGAAATCAATGCAATTTTCTCCTTGAGAACAGCCTATTTTATTTCTATTTTTATTTACAGTCTACCAACAGAGCATGTCGTTAAAAGCCAGCATGGGAGTGTGGAAGCCTGATGATGTTATTATTAGTCCAAACCGATCATCTGTTCAAGATGCTCCACCGCAAACAAGGGTTGTTTGAATCGTACTCAGGGGATAACTGCCTTGCATCCTTGGAGGACAGTCAGTAGATGGCCTGAGTGTCAGAGTAGACCATCTGCCTGTAGCAGAGGTACAGAGTCTGCCGCTGAGATGGGGACAGGGGCCCGTGTGGGAGGGGCAGAGAAAAGCCCAGGGTGCCTGTGGAGGACAGAGTGCAGGGAAATGGGGCCCTGGCAGCCTCCACTGGGAGACCTTGGGGAACCTGCCTACCTTCCCAGCCATGCCTGGGGATCCCGTTCCAGTAACAGTCAGCAACATAGAAGGGAAGGCGGAGGAGGGACGTGTGCCTTGGGCTGGAGCTGCAAGCCGCTGAGGGCTCATCCTGGCCTTTGCTCCACTCCCCAGACTCCTTTTCTGGGGATGAAACCCTGTTGGTTGGTCTTGCCGGGGGTGGGGGATCTATTTCCTGTCATTAGAGGCCGACATGTGCTCCCCTCCCGAAGGAGGGGCTCCTGCACAGAACAAGCTCCTGCTGGCGGGAGCCTCTGAGGCCCAGTCTCTGCCTGGCTCAGCCGGCACCTGCATGGGGTTGTCAGGACCCTGAGGACCCCACTGCCTGTGCTGGGCACCTGGGCGTCCCAGCGGGGGAAGGATCCCCGGGAGCTGGTTTGGGTCCCTTCTGCCCCTGCAGAGCAGGCACGCCCCCTGGTGTCCATGTTACCACCCTGGTGACACGGGCCCAGCAGCCCCTCCCCGGCAGGTACTCCACATCTTTGCTTCCCTTCTGCGGCGGACCTAGCCTCCTGTGACTGGATGGAGAGAGGCAGCGAGGACATCCGCCTGGGGCCTCACACGGGGCTGGCAGAGGTGCTGGGATCCGTCATCCCAGGGTGTCATCAGGATGGCCTTGCCAGTGACCTGGGCAGGGATCCGTGGTGGGATGTGGAACGGCGGGCTTGGAGGAGTGTGTGCATCTGCCTGTGTGTGAGCACGTGTCTGTTTTTTGTATGGCTGTGCATGTGTGTGTGCACGTGCACATAGGTCTCTGCATTTCCATGTGGCTGTGTATGAGTGCACGTGTGTGCACCTGTCTTCTGTGTCTGTTTCCGTTTGGCTGTGCATGCACGTGTGTGTGCATGTGTGTCTCTGTGCGTCTGTGCACATGTGTGTGCATGCATGTCTCTGTGTTTCCATGTGGCTGAGCACATGTGTGTGCATGCATGTGTGTCTCTGCATTTCCATGCGGATGTGCATGTGTGTGCACACACACGTGTCTGTGTTTCCATGTGGCTGTACACGTGTGCATGTCCCTGTGCTTCAGCCCGGCAGGTAAGATGCTGCATTGCTCATGGCATTCTTGTGCTTCTCAACCTCCTCTGTGAGCAACGGGGTCACCCTCACACATGGCTGGCCTCGGGCTGAGACCCACTGGGCTCTGTCAGTGGGGGTGTTTTTGTTGTCTCAAAGTCGTGGGGGCAGAGCCAATGCTAGGTTCCCAGGGCTTTCTGCACAGCCGTGTTGTCCAGCCTTGGCTGGGACAGGGGACAAAGGGAATGCCTTCTCGGTGCTCTGAGAACCTGTGGCCAAACCCACAAAGGGAAGGTGGCATTTTGGGGAAACGCAGCTTCCGGAGTCCTCAGCCCATGCAGCTTGGGTTTCCTTCCTGAGGCTGCCTGTCCCTTATTTCCGTGGGGACAGAGATGGTGCCTGGAGGGAGAAGCAGAAGCAAGGGACGTCCTCGGTCGTTGCCAGGAAGGTGCTGAGTCACAGCGGCTCAGGAGTGTGGTTCTTAGTTCTCAGCAACAGCCCCGTGGGTGGAGCAGGGGACCCCATCCCAAACTTTTAAATCTCCTGCTGTGGAGAGCCAAGTGTGCCCCACTCACCCTGCAGGAGATTTGCCCATAGGGCTGTTTGGGCTGAAAAAAGGAAGGGAAGTGTTAGTGAAATGTTCTGTGTGCACTGGAGCTGCCCCCCAGTAGCCCCTGGCCTCTCCAGGAAGGTGGCCCAGCTCACAGGTGGGCACAGCCCGGGTCCACGGTGGGAGGGGGACCCGTGTGAGCCCAGCCTGGTGGTCACTCAGGAGCTCGCAGCAGGTGGACAAAGGACGAGCAGCATGATTTGAGGCCCACTCCCTCCCTCCCGTCACCCCTGAGCTTGCCCTTCCTCCTCGGACCCTGGGCAGCCAGCCTCAAAGCTTCTGGACTTGCTTCATAAGTGGGCCTATTTGTTAAATGCTTACAGCTCCCTGGGTGTTTGAAGAAACAAGCCTATGACCATCAGGAGGTTTTGTGCCAAAGCTCTGAGGCTGTGGGGGAGGGACTGTCCTGCCCTCAAGGCTCCCGGTATCTGGAGCAGCGGCAACTTGATGGCATGCTGTGTTTGCGTCAGCAGGAGCCCAGCTCAGGCAGATACAAAGTAACAAGAGGGAGGTGGTTGACCACTGCAGGCTGAAGGATCATGTCAGCTTCAGGAGGGGCTGGATCCAGGTGCTCAGGCTGCCTCTCTCCATGTCTTGGCTGTGCCTTCTCTGTGATGAGAATACCTGCTAGCAATCTTCCTTGTTCCGCCAGCTCCTGGCACCTAGGACCAGTCCCTTCCAGCTTTAACTTCAGTCAGAAGCGTCCTCTTTCAGGCAGTTTATACACCATGTCTGGGATTGGGTCTGGGGGCTGATCTGCATCTGTCCCATTCTTGCTCCCATTGCTGTACCTGCCCAGGGTTGCTGCATGGGCCTGGGTCCCAGGAATCCTGGTGGGGGTGGGGGGTGTGGGTCTCCTGGAGGAAGAGCAGTGTGCTGCTCCCATGAATGGGTGGATGGTGGGTGGAGAGACTGCAGACCATCACCGCAGCACTCACAGAAGAGGAAGGAAACTCCAGATGGCTCTCCCTGTCCAGCATTTCCTGCTCTTTTAACTTTCTGAGAAATGGAAGCTGGGTCTTCTCTGGCTCCTGACCATGCAGGGACCCCCTTCTGGGAGCTTTACTGTCCCTGAGAGGGCCTGGTGTCCTGGGGTGTGCTGCAGCCAGGGGTAGGCAGCACAGTGACCGGAGTGTCCCCTTTGCCATCCCTGTACGCAGGGCGTGCTCACCTCCAGGTTTGTGTTTCTGCGCAGTTGCAGCCCTAGCCCTTGGCCTTGCTGCTGCTCAGAGACACCAGGGTAGCTGTCCTCATGCATCTGCATCCTGCCAGTTCCCATGGGTTTTCTTTAGCACCATTCATCTCAAAACACACCCTTGTTCTGTTGGGATTTGTTCTTTGATCTTCTGATTGTTTAAAAGGGGGTGAATTCCAGACAGTTGAGGATTTTCCAGTAATTTTAAAATCATTCTTGATTTCTCACTTGATTCTGCTGAGGTCAGAAAACATGCTCTAAATTTTAAATTTAGATCCTCTGGAACTTGCTGAGGCTTCCCATGTGGCCCCAATGTGTGCACATTTTGGTGACTGTCTCGTGGGTGCCTGGGAGCGGGCGGGCCGTGCCCCGTGCTGGCAGGCTCGTCCTTGTAGTTGCTCTCACCACGGGGTGGGCGGCACGGCTGCTGTGGTGTCTCTTCTCCGTGGGGCCCATTGGCCTCTCGGCATCTGTGGGCCTGTGTTGTCCATTGGTTCTGGAATGTTCTCAGGCATCTCCCTCCCCATACGTGGCTGCTCCTCCCTCCCCGCCCGCCAGACTTCAGTTCCCCATGTATCAGACCCGCTGAGTCTCGCTGCTTCTCCGTCCCTGGTTCTCCTCGTCTTTGTTTTGTGCTCTGTGTGGGGATTTTCTAATGACCCGACATGCAAATTTTCTGTTAAACCCATTAATTCTATTTTCTTTTCCATTTGTTCTACTTGTCAGTGCTGGAGCCCCTGTTCCATCACTCCTCATGGTTCATGACTTTCTTGGATTCCTTCATTTCTCGACACCTGTGGTCTCTTTCACGTTTGTGGTTCTGTGTCCGTTACTTCGGGTGTCTGTTTGCTAACACCTCTTGAGTCATCCGAGGGCCGTTTCTGCTGCCAGTTCTCCCCTCGTTACCACCCACGCATCAGGCCGTTATTCCTGCATCTCGTCAATGTGCCCACGTGCCGGTCTTGTGCAGAGACGGCACCCGCACCCCAGTGGACGCACAAGCTGTCCTTCCAACCTGAGTGCTCGTGGGCCCTCTCCCAGGATTGTCCTCAGTGGGGACAGTGGGCGAAGCAGACCCACAGTCCATGGACCACAGAGCTTGTTTTGTTCCCTGGAGGAGGTTCTGTGGCTGGCCCACTCATGCCTGTTAGCTCTGCATCTTCCCAGCCCCGAGATGTCCCCAAGATGTGCAGGACAGAGCCATGGGTTGTGTGACAGGGACAGGTGTGGGAGGGCTTCCTGGGAGCAGGAGCGGGTGCATCTCTCCCTGACCCTCCTCTCTCCCAAGCTGAAAGGCGTGAGCCCACCTTCCGCCTGAGGATGTGGAGGGTGTGAAAACCCACCTGGAGACACCACAGGCAGCTTGGGGTGACCGCTATCCAGGACTGCTGGGCCTGGGGCTCCTGGGATGCAGACCCTGAGTGTGAGAACCGGGTCACTGGATGTCCCAGAAGCCTACTGTTGTCAGTGAGCCTTTGTTTCCACTTGTTAGGATCCTGTTTCTCCTCTCCTATGTTTGGCTGGTCTGGGGGGCCCTGTGACCCCGTATGCAGCTGTGCTGGAGGCAGCGCTTCATTCACCGAGTTGCCTCTTGATGCCTCCTTGATGTTGGGTGAGCAGGAACCCAGGAGCTGTAACCAACCAGCTCCAGGTGCTTCTCATTGTGGGGCTGCCCTGGGAATCCTGCTGGGAATTGGGGCCCATTTACTAACTGGGTCCCGAGGTTCCATAACCCCACCCAGACCCTAGTTCTATGTCCTCCTCCTCATGCCCTCCAAGCCTCCAGGTCCTTCTGAATGTGCTGTGGTGCCCCGCCAGCATGTGACTGTGGCCTTTCCCCTGTTCCCCTGCATAGAGTCTTCCTGTACCCCTAAAACGTCCCTCACCAGCTCCTTGTCTGGCTTCACCCTGGCCGTGGGCTCCAGACTCCGCCGCTGGCCCCAGCACATTCTCCAGCTCTTCCCGTCCTGTGTGGGGACGTTTTAGGGGTACAGGGGACACCCTTGCCCCTGACACAAGGTGGTCACCCCAGGGGGAGCTGGGATGGCTGTCTTTGGGTTCCGGTGTGCAGCAGAGGTGGTTCGATGGGATGCGGGTGGTAATCCTCATCTCCTAGAGGCCGTCCTAACCGTGGGGTGCAGAGAGAACCACGCCGAGCAGAGGAGCTCCCGTCTAAGGTTTCTTTCTCCCTCTTTCCATCTGGGAGCACATCAATGTCCAGCTCAGGCTCAGGACCCCTCTCCCCATCCAGCTGCCCTTCCTGCTCCTCAGAGCTCACTCAGGTGATGTGAATTTGCTGGAATAGGGAGGTGTCTGTGGGAGATGGGCGGGTAGAGTGTTGCCTTGGGCACCTATGCACTAAGGTGGGGACCCTACACAGCTTGGTCTGGCCAGCCCGAGACCCACCTCCGTGTGCAATGGGAAGTGGGTTCTTTTATGGGAGCGAACTTCCCAGTGCCCTTGCTTTGTCCTTGAAACTTTGGAGTATTGTGCACTTTTGGACAGACGTCTGTCCCTTTGGTGTAAAACACTGCTTGGAAAGATCAGTTAGGACTCACAACATGCAAAATGTCTCTTAACATTTTCTTGGCAGTAAGTTTTGGGAAAAGCAAGGAATGCACCGGGCAAAGTTTTTGGAATGGATAGAGGTTATTGGAATGTCTGGGTTTAAGGATTTTTTGTGTGTGTGTGGGGGGAGAGTTGGGGATTCTTTGTGAAGGTAGTGACAGAGGGATGTTTGGGGAACATCGACTGGTTTTGAGGGGGATCCATGGATGGGGGCTGGGCAGGGGTGAAGCCACTCTTGGTACAGGGACTCAGAAATGGTGGGGGTGCACCTGGGTGACTCAGTCTGTTAAGTGTCTGCCTTTGGCTCGGGTCATGATTCCAGAGTCCTGAGATCGAGCCCGGCATCAGGGTCCTTGCTTAGTGGGAAGCCTGCTTCTCCCTCTCCCACTTCCCCTGCTTGGGTTCCCTCCTTTGCTGTGTCTGTCTCTCTCTGTCAAATAAATAAATAAAATCTTAAAAAAAAAAAAAAAAGAAATGAGGAGGGGGCCTGTTGTCTCTGCTCTGAGGGACCCACGATGGGGAGGGGCCAGGAGTGCAGGCGGGACATGTTATCCTCCTGTGACCCTGGGTGTGGGCAGGGTTAGCGGCCAGACTGTCTGCCGCAGAGAGCCCGGGGTGGCCGGCATGAGGGAACAGACATGTCTTTCATGCCTTCAAGGGACTTCTGAGAGCCCAGGGGAAAATTAGGTGGTCTTCTCGGGGTTTCGATGGCTTTCCCTAGCACCTGGGGACCGAGTCCGGCAGCGGCTGTGTGTGTGGGGGGGTCGGAGCCCACTGCCTCTGGGCCTGTGGGAGGTGGGCATTCTTTAATTGGGAAAATAGCTCTAAGTCTAAATATCAGTTCTGTCTTGTTCTGGGTTCTTGCCCTCAGATTGGCAGAGGTCAGCCCCTGACATTTCACACCATAGGGGAGATCCCTCTAACTGAGCATGAGAGACAGCTAGGTCCGGACAGCTGTGTGGCCGGGCGCCACGGGGCTGGAGCCCTCTGGTCAGGTGGGGCTTCAGCTCTGCACGCCTGTCCTGCACGGCCACTCCAGCCATCCTCATTGCAGGGCCTTGTTGGACACTGTGTCATTTCTGCACAAGTCAGAGCCCCTCTCTGCCTCACAGGGCTGGCTTGCCTTCCAGCCAGCTGTTTTCAAAAATGATGGCGGGGCAGTTCTCGTGGGGACCCACTCTCATCTGGGAGGGAGCACGTTGTGCTCACGGGCACGATGCCAGAAGGTCTCCGGCAAACCCACCCGCTGTCCCTTCCCTGCCTCGTCCAGGGCTTGTTAGGCCCCTCTGTCCCGAATGCCATGGCCTCTGCTCCGTCCTGGGCTGGGGGCTATCGGGGGCTGGGGATGGTGTGAGGGACTCCCCTGCCCAGGAACTCCAGGGGCAGCACCCAGCGGGGTCCCAGCCGCCTTTCCGGAGCTCCAGCCTTTCTCAGGCTCCAACAGACGCAGTGGATGGCGAGTGTGGCCAGCACGAGGAAGCAGGACCCCACCCACCCGACCCACTCATCCACAGCAACTCGTACCATTGGCCTCAGATGCCTACTGACTGTCCCAGCCATGGTTGCAGTGAGATGTCAAATGCCCTCTGTGGCTTTTCTAGAGATCTCTAGGACAGTGGACCCACAAACACAACATGGTCTTCACCTTTGATCTGGGTCAGAACCTAAGAAATCTAAGATGTTCGCTTCATGCTTTCAAGCAGGGAGTCAGGAGTGAATTCTGGTGAACATCGCTCATTCCAACTGGTCATCTCCAAAGCCCTGTGGACACTCCCCAGGGTTGGGGGTTATCTGGGAGAAGCGAACATCCGCTGGGGCAGAACTCCGGAGGGAGGAGGGTGGGTGGTCCGTCAGTGCCCACATCCCCACGTCCTCCTCCTCCCCGTGAGGATGTCTCCGGACGGCACAGGTGAGCCGGGTGCAGACGTCGGTGCCTCACTGGGAGATTGAGCTAACGGGGGAGGGGCAAGGTCCTCTAGCCCCAGGACCGCAGCCTCCGCTGACCTGTGTGGGCCGGGGAGGGGTGGGAGGCAGGCTGCCAAGTACCCCCTCGAGGGCAGGCTGAGCAGGAATGTGGCAAAGTCAAGCACATGCCCCAAAGACTTCTGTCAGTTGGAGCCAAACAAAACGCGGAGGTGAGTGTGGCCACGGACACACTGAGATCACACAGTGGCCGCGACTGTGAGCCGGTCCCCACAGCCAGACACGGGAAGGATGCATCAGCCACGGGCACATGGGCTGCTGAGATCACGTCTTCTTTTTAAGTCTTCATAAGCTTTGTTTATTTTTATTTCTAGAACAATATTGGAAACGAAACATGACTCTAGGTATCTTTGTGTTATGCCGATTGCTAAACACTTTTCTAGCATTACCACGAAGCATCGGATTTGCTCTAGGTTTGTGGTGGAGGGCGTTTGTCAGGCTAAGGGAATTTCTTTCCCCCCTCATTTGCTAATAGTTTGTTGAGATCACTTCTTCTTTGAGAGCTCAGTGTTTAGGCGGAATCTTGAGGAAACCACCCCCTTTCCGGAAGGGCCAGTGGGGCCTCCAATCGCAGCAGAACTGAATTGTCAGCAAATGTTTGATCTGGATGTTGGAATGAGGGCGAAAATATTTTTCTTTCCAGGCTAAAGAGCAACCTTCTTAAAAATATCCAATTTAAAAAATTTTTTTCAAATTGTATATGGTTTCCACTTCAAGATCTTTTTTTCTTCCTTTCTCCTTCCATCCCACTTCCTTTCCCTCAGGGATCCATGTAATATTTATATATTTCTAATATCTATGTATATGTATTTCATGTACATGTATGGATTCTTACATGATTCACATAGAATGTGGTTAATTGTTTATTGTTACACACTTCATGTGAGTCTACACACCCCACTCCTTGCTCTGCAGGTGTCCTGACACTCAACATGATACACCTGGTGGGGGCTGTACACTGTGTCCCCTGGGTGGGCCTGGAGGATGTGGGTCAGTGCTGTGTCCCTTGCTGGGTGGGGCTGGAGTAGATGTGGGTCAGCGCCGTGTCCTCTCTGGGTAGGGCTGGAGGACGTGGGTCAGCATGGTGTCCCCTGGGTTGGGCTGGAGGATGTGGGTCAGCGCCATGTTCCCTTAGGTGGGGCTGGAAGATGTGGGATAGCACTGTGTCCCTGCTGGGTGGGGCTGGAGGGCATGGGTCAGCACCATGGGGCTGGAAAGTTTGGGTTTTCCATCGGGGCTTTATTTGCCCTGTGTGACACCACCTTCCAGATGTTTTCGGGCTGAACCAACAAGTAAAGCCTCCCTCTGCCCCCTCTGTTTCCAAGGGTCAACTCCCTGTCCCTTGCCTTTCCTGTCCTGCAGGCTCTGCTGGGCACTTGGTTGAGAGTTTACAGGAGGGAAGGCCTGGCAGGCTCTCTATGCCATAAGGCTCTCTCCGCTGTCCCAGGAGGGCATGCACAGGTTTCCAGTGCTTCGTGTGGTTTCCCCGTGGGTTCTTCTCCAGGTAAAAGGTCAGACCCGCCTTCTCTGTAGTCTGATTTCAGAAAGGAAGCCAGGCTGCCAGGGACTGCGTCTCCCTACCCCAGCACTGCCGCTCTTGGGGACCACACCCCTAGCTAGGCCCGTCCTCTAAATGTGCTTAACCACTTTTAATTGCAACGAGCTCTGGAAGGAAATACCCATCCCAGTGTGAAGACCGTGTCTCCTGGCTGTCTCGAAGTCACTGTGGCTTTTCATTGATTTGTGACTCTTCAGTGGAGCACAGAAGAATGGTAATTAACCCCTGTTCTAGAAAGAGAGCATGCTTTAAATAATTCAGTGCCATTTTCTGCAAGTCACAGCTTTCTGCCGAGGACTGTATGCAGTCGTGTGGTTCAGAAAATAAACCCGCCATGGAGACACAGACCGTGGGGAGGGTAAAGGCATTTGTGGACACAGCGGGGGTGGCACGTGGTGATGCAGGGTCTTCAGCAGCCTGGAAGTCACCAGAGGTGGTGTCACTGCTGGAAGGGTGGATGCCTGGGCCTCTAGCATCAAGTCCCGTTGTGGGTTCTGGGCCCTGCCTGCCTCTGGGGCCCCAGCTCTGGGGAGTGGTTGGGGGTCCTTGACAGTCAGACGTCATCAGACGTTTCCTCTGATGGTTGTGGTCCTTCTGCTAGACCCAGACAGGCCACGGAGTGCGGAAGTGCCAGGCTCTGGCAGCCCGTCTCCTGGCAGGCACTGTGATAACAGGTTTTTAATGGTTTTCAATTTATGTCGACAAAGAGCCCCAGCTCACCTCTTGAAGCAGTGATGGGAGAATGAGCCCGACCGCCGGTGCTTTCAGAGCCCATGTGCACTACTGTAATTAACAGTTTCCTTCCAGCCTTTTAGCTTTCCAAGCAAAGTGGTGTTTTAGCTATTAAATGTTTGACACTTTAATAGGAGTTTTGATTAAAAAATTTGGGGTATGGAGTGGTTACACAGCCCGGGTTTCTGTAGGAACGATGACTTGGGCATATGAAGGTCACAGAAACTGTGTTTTTCTTGGAAGGTAGTGTTCTGCTGCACTTTCCAAGGTTTGAAATGTATGATGTTTTCCGAGACTAAGCCCCTAAAGTCATCCTCAGATGGTCCCTCTCCCTCCAAAAATAGGGAGGAGAGCCACCCAAATCACTCCAATAATATGTTCCCTAAGAGCACTGGAATGGATAAATTAATACTGTTGGCTGGGTTGATTAGTAAATTGAGGTCAAGGAGATTGGCAGTAGGAGGTCCCCCGGGAGGAGGTGTGGTCCAGGCTGACACGGAAGACAGGTCAGCCCAGCTCCCAGCACACAGTTGGGAACCTTCCTTTCCTAATCCATCTGTGGATGTTCATATTGGCAAAGACCTACTAGTCCCTCTTTCTGTGGGAGCAGGAGATGGGGTGTCCCATGCAGTCCTGCTCGGCACCCCAGAGAAGCCCGTCCTGGACCTGTCTGTGGCGGGACCACAGGGGCGGGGGAGGGGCTCCAAGCCAATCAACTTGTCAAGTTAACATAGTCCGTCCAAAAGCAGAGTAGAGACACAGAGCACACTCATCGGTGAAGTCCCATGGGAAGTTGCAGAATTTTCCCTTCTGGTACATTTATGTTCAAACCAGAACATATGTTCCAAGTGTAGGCTTTATTACTATTTTGTCAATATTCATCACAACCTACTATGTCTTGTTTTTTCTCCTCCAGTTAACCCTGTTGCTCACTTTTGGGTTTCCTGTTTCCTTTCCGGCAGGTGGATGGCTGGGTCTCCACGCACTGTCTCTGAAAGAGCCTGGATCCCTCGAAGTTTCCTTGTCCTGCAGACCTGCCCCCCAGGAACTTTAAGCTCCATCAAGGCCATGAAGAATGGCAAAAAGATCTGGGGCTTGACCCCAGAGGCCCGGGGCACTGTTGGGGCTGCCACGGAGTCATGCGCAGGAACACGGGAGGGCAAACACGGTGGGTGAATTCGTCTACATGGTTGCTACAGGGTTTTACATTGTGAGATGCAAATTCCACACGGGAGCGTGAGGAAGGACGTGTGGGGCTGTGTTGGAGGTTGTGGTGCCCACCCACCTAGCATGTCCACTGGAAGCTTCCGGAGTCAACGTGCCCCGTTCTAGAAGCAGCGAACATGCCTGGCTCCCAGGCATCCTAGACATCCTTCCCCAGAACCAGGGCTCCTTGTAGAAATGTCAATTCCATGAGTCGGGCAGGGAAGTCAAGGAGGCCCCAAGCATCTTGTGTCCCAAAGCAAAGGAACCTCAGGCATGACCCAGGGAGGGGGTGTTGGGAAGGGCACAGAGGCAGCTCTGCCAGCTGGCCAACATGGTAACCATTTGTATCAAGAGGAACAATGCTGGTGATGGATTCTGACACACGGGGAGAAGGAAGGAGAGTGAGGGAGGAAGACGCCAGCTCAAGGTTAGAGGGTTCCTTGATCAGGAAAGTCGGACTTGCTGTTCTCCTTGAGCAGCACGTGGAGATGAGTGTGCGGGTCAGTCATCCTCATGAGGAATGGCAGCTTTCCTTCCAGATGGTGTTTTCAAGAGATCAGATTTCCTTCTTTTCAAGCCGTTACAAGTCATCGGCAAACATGTGGGTAGAGACGAAAGGGGTTAGTTACCATTAGCGGCCTGGAGAAGACACGTCTGTAGTCAGCTTGGGTTCCCACCAACTTCGTGTGGGTGATTTGTAAGTAGTTGTTCTGTGGACGTCCGAGCCTGAGAAATGCCTGAGATGAAGGTATTCTGTGAGCCTGTGTCCTGGAAACACCGTGTGGCTGTCATGGGGAAAAGAAAAGGGTTTGTACCAATTGCTCACGGTGGGTCTATTTGTAGTGAAAGTTCCTGGGACAGGGCAGGTTGGGTTAATTGCCCCAAAGAGAACCAAAGCCTGAATCATTGTTGTCAGCAGCAAAAGCCCTCGTGTCCTTCCCACACATCGGGGGCCATGGGACGAACAGGCCACCCTGTGCTGACACCGTGGCTTGTGTGGGGACATGCTTTGTGACTCGTGAACGGAGGTGACGTGCAGCAATCCGGTTGGTCCCGAGTTTGGCGGCTACGGGTCCTCCTCCAGCAAAATTGCTCAAGCTTCCAGTTAAAGTATGGATGTGTGTCTGTCCCGCGTGGGGTCTTGGGGCTTGGGCTCGCCCAGTTGGCCGCACAGGTGGAATCCAGTGGACCCAGTTTGCTGATGGCCCTCGGCCCAGTGGCCTGAGCCTGCTCATAGGGTGTCACTCTCCTCCCGGACCCTGACGTCTGTGTCACTCTCCTCCTGGACCCTGATACCCATGCCCAGTGCGGTTTCATTCTGGGTGTTCTGGGAGGACACAGCAGAGACAAGGGGGTAGCCAAGGTCTAGGGAAGCGCCACATGCCAGGGGCCATGCAGAGACCACACTGGGCATTTCCGTGTGGGCCACGCCCATAAGCCAGTCTGTCTACACTACATTCCTCCACCTGCGAAGCTCTGATAAGACAGGCTGCACTGTAGACATCTGGGTTTGCTGGGGGCAATCAGCGGTCTTGGACCTTGAGCCCATCATGGCCCGGCTCGCACATCTGGAGACGCGGGGAGCAGACCGTGGGCTGACAGGTAGCCAGCGCCAGTGCCAGTGTCTGGTTAAGATCAGCCTCTGCAGAGACGGGGCGGGGCTGTTACGGTGCCCATGTGAACGAGGCCCCATGGGAATGTGAGCCCACGATGTCATGGGTTTTCAACAACCTTTACTGATCACACTCCAATAATAAAACAATGCCATCTGTATACTCCTTTCAAAACGGCTTTTCTGCCTGTGTGGATTTCCATCAGGCTGTGAAGCCAAGTGGCCCCTGCTTCTGACAGAAGCAAGGTGCCCTCATTCTCACGACGGGGACGTGGTGGCTATAGTGCCTGCGAGTCAGCAGCAAAAGTCTCGGGGTTGCCCCTGTGCTCTGATTCCAGGAAGAAAGATGCTCAGGGCAGCACCCGCCTCCTTGAGCACAAGCTTGCCATGTGTCTGCTGGATGCTGAGTTCCTGTCATTTGGGTTATATGTGCTTTGGACAGGGGAGGAATCCCAGCAGGAAGGGGACAGGTGGCTTTAGGGGATGCTCCTGCGCCTGGCTGCGCATTGTCCCTGGCCCTCGCTTGGCCTCTACTCCGCTAGCCTGGGCTCCTCCCAGTGGACAGGGGCAAGTCCCACCATGACTCTGCCATGTGGGATTGCATCTTGGGAAGCTGAAGGCGTTTTAATTTATTCCGGGGACACTAAAGATATTTTGTTATTTTACATCTATAATTTATAGTAATACTTAGATCTTTGTGTGTATTTTGGAAGAAAACACACAGAGACACATTAGACCAAGAGGACAATAAGAAGAGTGAGAGATAGGACAGCAAGGTGTCTTTTGGACACAGAGACAACCAACCAAATCAATAGAGGGGACACCAAATGTGAGTCACCACACTGAACAAGGACAATGTCATGGGATGTTAAAGAATTAAAGACAATGTATGCTCCCTTCTGTGTCCCCACCCACATCCCTCTGGGGCCTCCTGTTCTCCTGTGTCCCTCCAGGTGCCTCCCATTCCCCATGTCCCTCCAGATGCTTCCCATCCCCCAGTGTCCCTCCAGATGCCTCCCATTCCCCATGTCCCTCCAGATGCCTCCTGTTCCCCCAGGTCCCATGCTGCTCCCAACTTTGCAACATCAATGTTCTTCCCTGATGGACCATGTGTAGAGAGATGACCCCTAAGTCCAGCCCATCCCACAACCTCACACCCTCAGGAGTCAACCTCAGCTGCTCAGTGCAGGGTCCACTGTCTTCTCCCTTTGCCCTTGGCATCCTGGCCTCCTTGCTCCTCAGAAAGCTGGGACGGTCCCCATGCTCAGAGGATCTGCATCTGTAGGGTGGCCCTTACCCACACTGTGGGGCTCAGAGAGGCCCCCCCTACCTCAACCAGGGTCACTGGCACTGTTGAGGGTGCCCCAGTGCAGTGGGTCTGCCGGGCGTCAGCTGACTGTCCCTGTTTAAGGACTGGTTCCCTGCAGATGGCGGCCACAAGGTGTCAGCCTAGTTCACCCCATGTGTGCCTTACCCCAGAGGAGGAGGGAAGAAAACAGGAGGACAGTGGTTCTGGTTTCAGCAAGACGGCCAGAATATGGGTGGTACAGGTGAGTGGGAATGCGGGGTTCCCGCCGGTGTGCGATTCTTCAGGCAGAGGCCAGCATGGGAGCCGGACGTGACCCCCCAGCTCCGCTGAGAACAGAGAGAGCTGGGGGTTCGGACACAGCCCAGTGAATGCAATCAGAATCCACAGCAATCCACAGCGTTCAGAGCCAAGTTAATTGACAGGATGCATTGTAATGGAAAATATCATTTCTGCGCTGTTAAAATAGATCATTATATTGTCTGGCTTTTGACTGAGCCGGCTGAGCAGCTAAGAGGCATTTAAGTATGTTCCGTGGTTTGGTCTCCAGGGCTGTCTGGACACTGTGACTTCTTGTTCAGTGTGTCCCCTGTAGGACTCCCTCTAAATGCGTGGTTGATGGATAAGACAGCCCCTGATGTGATGACAGACAGGAGGGGTCTCCTGTCGGGGTGCAGGTTCAGGTGCAGAAGGGGCCCAAGGCATTGATGCTGTCCTGAGACCTCTTGAGGAGCGCCAGGTCCTGGGGAGGAGGTCGGCGTGCTGGGGAGGCCTGGCTGAGCCCATGCACTGGGTCCACGGCACTGGCTTCTGAGCAGGGAGGGGCCACTTCATGCCCTCTGACCCTGCAGGCCCCTAGCCCCTCAGCAAGATTTTGGGGGTATATGTGGGGCTCAGGTGGAGGCTGAGAGGGTGTGGGTTTCAGAGCTTTGTTGCAAACTATGCCTGACCACGTAGGCCATGTGAGATCAAAATCTGTAATTGGATTAAGATTTGATGAGTAATGAGGTTTACACATACGTTTTGATGACATCATTCATGTCACAGAGTTTGGCATTTAAAATTTTTTTTGTATCTATTTTTCTTTTGGTAGGTTTGCTTCTTCTCCATATTTTATTCATGTGCTGGTTGAACTTTTTCTGATTTGCTTTTTCTAATTTGAGTCACTCTCCTTTCCTTGGTGTCCTAAGAAATTACTTCTGGCTTCATTCTTAAGCGCATTTGAAGGTCAGAGCTTGCCATCCTTGTTGGCGTGGCATTGGTGGTTTCTGTGTGTGATCCATGCCCGACCATGGGCCATGATGGAGGCCTGAGCTCATGTCTGTGTGTTCCCTGGGTGACTGGGCCTCTGCTTCTTGACTCTCATTCCCCAGTGGTTACAGCTACATTGCCCCGAGTTGAAGCCGCTGTCTGGGGTGTGTAGGCTGCTTGGCCTGGCAGGGACTTTATTCCAACTGAGGTGAGTGCGGGTGTTCTTAAGTGGTCACACAGTGGGATGTGAGCCCCATCCATGGCAGACCGCTTTTATCTCCATTTCCCTGAAAAACAAAGATGGGATGGGGAGAAGCTTGCCTGATACGCATAGGAGTGTGAGGACCAGCTGCGGGGTTCACACGAGGGAGAAAGCGGTGTCCACTCAGGCCCATCTCTGAGTCGGAGTGCTGTGGGGTCCTTGTGGCTCAGGTCCCCTGTGGACAATATCACAGGAAGGGCCAGTGTCGGCACATGGCAGTGCCCGCGGTCACCGGCTGCCGCATCTGCTCAGGCTGCCCCGACGGAGCACACAGACCCTTGCTCTCTCCCAACCCTGAAGGCGGGAGGTCTGAGATTCAGGTGTAGGCGGGGTGCCTCCTCCATGGCTTCTCACCTCAGCCGACTGCCGTGGTCCCGTGTCCTCACATGGTGGTCCCCTGTGTGTGTCTGTGTCCGGACCTCCTCTTCTTGCAAGGACACCAGCCATATCAGATTGGGGCCCATTCCCAAAGGCCTTGTTTTGCCTTGATGAGCTCTCTGGAGGCCCGCATTCCAAATACAGGCACGTCGGTGGAAACAGTACTCAGGCCATCATGGCAGCCACGGAGTCCGGCACTGACTTCATTCCTGTGCCGAGCTTCATGGGAAAGGGACGCAGTCCACTCATCCCTGGCTCTGGGGCAGGACAATGCTGTTGCCGGTGCGTGTCTCATCGCTGCCACGTCTGACGCCTCCTGGGATGAAGGACGTGTATTTGGACCTTGGATCTGGCCTGAGCCAGAAGGAAATCCCTCCCAGTGCTGCTTCCCCACTGGTGCTCCGCCCTAAACCAGGGCTTTCCTCCCACAAGACTTTCAGTAGGTTTCTGTCTGGTGCCTCCTTGATCTTTGACGAGAAGTGTGGGGAAGCCAGAAGAGTCCACGCGGTTATGGTTGGAGCTGGAGACATGGGTCCGAGCTCTCTGTAACTAAATCAGACACGGTGGTTCTGTGCAGAGATGTTGGCAGATGGGTGTGTGTCCACAGGCACATGCCCTCTCAACCTCTACTGTCTTGCTCTGGAGACACTTACCCTCTGAGGGCTCGCTTCAGCCTACCAGGCCCATCAGAGACCCGCCACAGGACGTGACATGGCAGCAACAGGAGCTCCGGTGTTCCTGTGGACATCCGTGGTCAACCTGGTTACACCTAGTAGCGAATCTTGTTTACTTTCCCTTGTGCCTGTGTTGGGGGTGGCAGGGCTGTGGGAAAGAATGGCCCTTGGTGGCGGGGGCCCGTCCCAGTGACCGAGCTGACCTCCATGTTCTGCACCTGCTCACAGTCTGTTCCTCCTGGTTGGCAAGCAGCAGCTTGTGACTCAGGGACCTCATCAGACCACAACGCTGATGACGACGGTGCAGGGAAAGATTCTGACTTGTGATTTCCTTATTCTCCTGGAAAAGGCTTGGACTGACACCATCCTGCTCACGACCCAGGTGCCTATTCCCCAGCCCTGCTCCGTCTGGCTCCTTCTACCACGCAGGCTGCACACGGACTTCTTGGGAGTGAAGATCTTTATTTTGAAAAGAACAGTTGGTGAACGTTATCTTCCTGATGGTTTAGCCACTCAAGACAGAGCTGTTTTCCCATCAGGAGTGACGAGCTGCAGGGATGGCGCAAGTCCGTGGACAGCACAGGTCCACGGACGGGGGAGGTCCACAGACAGCACAGATCCATGGATGGTGTAGGTCCACGGACAGCCCAGTCCACAGATGGGGCAGGTCCACAGATGGCACAGGTCCACAGACTGGGCAGGTCCACGGACAGTGCAGGTCCATGGACTGGGCAGGTCCACAGATGGCACAAGGTCCACAGATGGTGCAGGTCCACAGACAGCATGGTCCACAGATGGGGGAGGTCCATGGACAGCACGGTCCACAGATGGTGCAGGTCCGTGTATGGTGCACGTCCACGGATGGGGCAGCCCCGTGAGCTGTCTCTCCTCCTGCTTCTTCGCAACGTGATGGTGTTGCTATCTGGGTGGGTGCGGCATCTTTCCCACAGAAACAGTGCCCGGGGGAGGCGATCCACTGGCGCTGCTGGAAAGGGGGCCGACTACTGTTTGGAAGGGCCGTGTCCAGGTGATGTGGGGAAAAGCTGCCTACGGGATGGACGGTGCCGAGGGCTCTGAGTCCTGCCCTGGCTCTGCCTGCCCCTGAGAGGACAGATTGCTGAGCAAATCTCCCCTTTTTGGGATTTAGTCTTTTGGGGTCTGCTTTTACTGACCGTATGCACGTACCCTGGAACCCACTTCTCTGTCACCTCTTGCTGAACCTCCTCCGGCCCTGCAGCCACGTCTGTCTCTCGGCAACTTCTGCGGGGCTTCTGCTCTGTGTTGGTCCAGTCTCCTGCCTCTGTGTCCCCAGCAGCCAAAGGTGTGCCGGCTGCCCCTGCTGGGCTCCAGTGCCTCTGTGGGCCATGGAAGAGAGTGTACAGGAGCACATCCTCCTCCTTCTCCTCCAAGAGTCATAGCTGGACTGGGCCTCCCACTCAGCCTCTGGGATGCTGTGCCTTGTCCCTCCCATGGTCGCTGGCTCTGGAGGCCTTGTGCCTGCTGAGTTTCCCGACTGAGGCTGGAATGGGGGATTCAGATACTGTTCCCTAGGGGGAGTGATGATGGGTAATACCAGGCCAGTTAGCCTCAGGACCCTTGATGTACACATCCTTCCTGACTAGAAAGAAAACAGCAGGATGGAGAAGGGGAGGCTCTAACTGAGAACATTTAAACAGAAGGACAGAGAGGTGGCCTCTGGGAGGGGGTGGGAGCGGCAGGCAGGGCCTCTCCAGACCCCGGGGTGCTGTGTGCCCTACACACAGACCATTCGCTAGGGAACCATCTGCTTGCAGCCCTGGCCCAGTTTCTTCCAAGGATTTCTGTCATTTTCAGAGTTTATACCACACGGTGACACGTTCTGCTCCAGTCCCCACCTGGGCGTCAGCACTATCCACCCAGACACTGTTGGATGAGTCAACAGTGACGCGAGCAAGTGGCTGTGATCGTGATGTCACTCGAAGAGAATGAAGATATCCCAAGATATCTCAATGATCCCTATATCCACGAGACTTTTGAGCTGTTTTCAAGAAAATCTCATATAAAGAACTGTAGTAAAGTAGAAACACGAAGGATGGTTGGAGAGACAGAAAACGCTGACATCAAAACCAAATGGCACTTGACCTTCTGTGAAGCTTGGCTATTTTTGGAAAGCAAGGCAAAGAAGACAACTAACACTTGTATATAGGCTTATCAATTTCTAGGTTCATGGCACCATCTAAGCTGTGGCCTAATTGAACTGAAGACAGTGGGAAGGCAATCTTCATCCTTCTAAAAGGTATTGAAGGCATGAGGCTTTTAGGTGTCTTGTGTTTTTCCAAGCTATAACCTCTGGCAACATCTGGCCTAAGCAAATCTACTTGTTTCTCAAGAGTAATTTTTAAAAGATTTTATTTATTTATTTGACAGAGATCACAGGTAGGCAGAGAAGCAGGCAGAGAGAAAGGAGGAAGCAGGCTCCCGGCTGAGCAGAGAGCCCGATGTGGGGCTCAATCCCAGGACCCTGGGATCATGACCCGAGCCAAAGGCAGAGGCTTTAACCCACTGAGCCACCCAGGCACCCCATCAAGAGTAATTTTTGAAAGAGACTTTTGTTCTGTTTATTTTTGGATATATTATGTTTGCCTAAAACACTGAACAGAACTCTTGGTATAATTAAGGCACATTCATTAAGAAAGAGCTGATTTAATGATATTCTGATTTAAGAATATGGCTTCTGGTTGAATACAGATTACAGCATTATATGCAAATGGCCAATACCTGGATCTTCTGACAGTAATACTTCCTTGAACAGTTGGCCATCTTTTACTCATAAGAAGGAGGATGGTGAGTTTTGCTGTGTGCTGTCTGCTAATAGCCACCATATTTTTTTTTAAAGTAAAAATGCCTATTTAGTAATGAAAGTAAAGGGACAAGACTTATGAGTGTTATTAGCAGGCTCTGAGGAATGGGTGATTATTTGATGGAAATAAAATATGTTTACATTTTTTAAAAAAGATTTATTTATTTATTTATTTGACAGAGATCACAAGTAGGCGCAAAGGCAGATAGAGAGAGAGAGGGAAGCAGGCTCCCCGCTGAGCAGAGAGCCTGATGCGGGACTCGATCCCTGGACCCTGAGATCATGATCTGAGCCGAAGGCAGTGGCCTAACCCACTGAACCACCCAGGCGCCCCTATGTTTACATTTTAAGTGTCAAAATTTTACAATGAAAACAGGTAAGAAGAGATATGTATCAGCATTTGTTGAATTAAATCATGTTCTCTCCTTCTTCTGTTTAACACTAGAGTAAACTATGGACTGTGGCCAAATTCACCCCATTGCTGTTTGTATAAATGAAGTTTACAGGCACTCAGCCATGTATCCTTGGCGTCTGCTTTGTTCTACGGCCCATGGCCCCCAAGCAGAAGAACTTCACCATCTGGCCTTTCACAGGAAAAGTTGGCCGCCCCTGCCATGTCATGACTCTTTCACTAACTCTTGAGAGTGTTTGAGCACATACTTTATTTAGTCCAGTGCCAGGGATATGGAGGTGAGGGAAAGCAGAAGACCCTTCCAACCCTCACGGGATCCCTTCATGGGCTGGGACAGATGTAACAAAACCATTGGTTAATGAAGTAGGGCCTCAGTTGTGGTGATCATTGAGAAGGAGAAGGGTCCTGGGATGTCTTGATGAGCACTCTGACCTAGTTAGGGGCTTAGTGTTAAGTTCTGCTTTGCGTTGGGGGACAAGCAGGTGTTCCATAGAAGGACAGAGCTGGGCAGAATGTTCAGGGAGAAGAAAGAGGCTGTCTACAACTTTTGTGGCAGGGGAGAGCCTGGAACATTTGAGGAATGGAAGAGGCTGGGGGTAGGTGGTCAAGTCATGGAAATCCTTGAGCACCAGGCAAGGTGTTGTGGGTGAAATTTTAGGGGCCAAATCACAGGAGGCCTCTGATCATGGGGGGACTTTATTTAAGACCATTTGGAAATCATTAAAGGTTTTTTGATTAGGGTTTTGATGTGATAAAGCAGCACTTTGAAATATTATCAGCAGCTGCAGTGAAAAGAATGAATTGCAAGTTATGAGAGTTGATATGGTTAAGTAATGATATTTCTACTATTCTAGCCAGGAGGATATCATATCTTGGACTGTGAAGGAGGCCTGGATCTGAGGAAGAGAGGATGGATCTTCCTATCCATCTATCTGCCTCCCCATCCATCCATCCATCCATCCATCCATCCATCCATCCACTCATCCATCCACACCTACCCATCCATCTACAAATCTACCCACTCATCCAGTCAGCCAAACCCCAAGAAGGACAAGGTGGAGAGAAACCATTTTCCCGCAGAGCACCCTCAGTGTGAGCTTTGCCATCATGCCCCATGTCCTTGCAATGGTAGATGTAGGAAATTAGTGTGTAGCAGGCTTTGGAGCAGGATGAGTTTCCTCCATCCTAGAACTCCTCACATGAGGAGGTGGTGGCATTTGATTGCACTTCTGGAGAGAGGATGTGCTGGGTACTTAGCAGAAGCAGGGCCATGCTCAGCATCCAGAAGGAGAGGAGCTGTTCTTCTCTCAGCATCAACCTCTGGTGGATGGCTGGTCCTCCCCACGATGTGTGCTTCCAGCAGTAGCTCAAGGAGGGCTCTGCTGTTTCCTTTCATTAGCATGTGCATGAGGCTCAGGGGATGTAAAGCTTCCCCAAGAGATGAGTGGTCACTCCAGCTAGGCCTTTGCTGACCTCTCTGACAGCCCTCTACAGCACCCCGTCCAGTAGAGGCTATTTCTGACTTCCCGAGGCATAGGTGGGGAGGAAATGCTGTTCCACGTACTGAGAGAGATGTGGCCGTGGTAGCTACACTGAAGTCTTGGAAGAACTGGTATTTAGTGACCATCTGAAATCTAAGTTTTTTTTCAGAGCAACAAACTGAACAAGGAGGCTCATTTTTTTGTCTGGGACCGGCACCAAGGAATCTGAGCCTGCAGTCTCGTGAGTGCAGGACAGAGGCCTGGCAGAAAGCTGGGAAGGAAGCAAGATGGCCATAATGCGCACTGAGTTTACTTTGGTCCCAGCAAGCTGAGACTCGCCATCTTGCTATAGGGGACATACCAGGTGGGTAATTTGTTGTCTCTGGTGCTGTGGGCCTTCTGATGCTGCCTGAGGCCTGGGGCAGTGAGCGGCTCCTTTGTGCCCTCTGATGGAACTGCTCTCTGCAGACAGAGAGCAGTTCCAGCCGGCTTCACCCCGGGGGTGGGGGGGGACCTTGATCCTGTCAGGGAGGCTTTCAGGAGCAGAGTTAGTTCATCACTGCCAATATGACGTTGGAGCTGAAGGCTATGTTCTGAAGGCCGAGGCAGGCTTTTGCGGGTGGACAGGCACCTGCGGGTCGGTGATCTGGGTCCCAGTGGGCAAGCCTCAGGGAGCAGGGCCTCCATCCTGCTTTGGGGCAAACTGTGGCCCCAGGGGTCTGTTCGGATGGTCTGTGAGGTCTGGGGCAGGTCTGGCTGAAGCCTCTATGTTCTCAGGCTGGTTGACTAGAAGGAAGACAGGAGCGGCTGGTGTCCAGGCAGAGAGACCCTTTGTCAGTCACTCGTCACGTCACGTGGCAATGCTGATGGCCAAGCATCCTGGGGGGGGAAGGTGGGGCCTGGGTGCAGGGAGTGCAGGTGGGTTGGGGGAGGCACCATGTGCAGAGGGACACCACCACACTGTGCTCAGTTTAGAAAATCCTCTTTCTTTTGATCAAGTGCAAATGCTAATGGTCTCATGTCCAGATGTCAGGACGGTGCTTCTCCAGGGTCTCTGATGATTAAAATAAAGTGGCTCCCACTTAGGAGTCCCAGGTATTTTGAGCGTGACTCAGCTGTGATTGCTCAGCACTTGAGACTCAGGGTGGAAAGATGCTGTGAGGCGGGGCTCCCGCAGGCTGGGGCTCTGTCCCGAAGAGGGCATGGGTTGTCCATGGAGGTCCACGAAATCACTGTGAGTAGCGTGCACCCCTGGGAACAGATCTGGTTTGGAAACCATTGAGAAGTGTTAAAGGCACTTCGGCTGCAATCACACGGACCACCTTGTGTCCACGAAAATAAGAAAGATCACCATAAGCTGGGAAAAATCTGCTTGTGTGTATGCATATGTGTGCTTCTGTGTGTGCATGTGTGTATACCAGTGAGTGTACGTGTACCTGTGTGTACATGTGTGCCTGTGTGCATGCATGTGTGCCTCTGGATCTGCATGCATGTGTACCTGTGAGTGCGTGTGTGCACGTGCACCTGTGTGTGCATGCGTGTGTACCAGTGAGTGTGTGTATGCATCTGCCTGTGTGTACATGTGTGCCTGTGTGTGCGTGTGTGTGCTGGTACATGTACCTGTGTATATCTATATCTGCATGCATGTGAACATATCCCTGTGCATGCATGTGTGTGATCTTTTGTGTATACACATCCGTGTGCATGCATGTGTACACATGTATCCCTGTGTGTGCACACCTGTACCTGCGTGTGCATGTGTGTACATGCATGCACAGGGTGCTTGTGCTGGAAGAGCATCTACTGTTACTGCTCCTTTTCCCCCGACCCTTTCACAGACAGACTGTGGGCCTTGAGAGTGAACCCCTTCCTGTCTGGGGAGGTGAGCTTCCCCGCAGGTCCAGGGCCCGTCAGAGCTGCAGAGACGATTCTGGTTGGAGATTCTCAGTCGAGTGATGGCACCTTGGGTCTGGTCAGCAGTCAAGGGCCGCGTCCCTGAGCCCCGTGGGTCTGTATTCCCAGAGCCCAACCCTTGGGGAGGCTGGGGTTGCTTCTGCGTCTGTGGACTCAGGGCACCATCCACGGACTGTGTCTCCTCAGGTTGAGCTGATGAGAAAGCGTTTATTCACAGCGTCAGGCTCTGGCCTGAGTGTCAGGAGCTGTGGTGGAGGCCAGGACACGCTTCCCCAGGTAACAGGACACGGAGGCGTCCGTCTCTGCGGGAAGAATAAAGGCACCCAGAGATGCTGTCTCACGTTTCTGCGGGGACGCGGCATGAAAGTTCCTAATTTGTCATTATTGGCCACTTAAACACATTATGTGAAAAGGCAACATGAAATCACGGATCAGATTACAAAGCGTCTCTCTCAGGCTGTGGATTGTTCTCATCTACTCACTGGCTCGTGTGAAGCACACAAACTTTGAACGACTAAAACCATTTGAATGCTAATGATTTGGATTCCGGAACTGTGGGCTTTTCCCTTCCTGTGTCCGCAGCTGGTGTTGCCTGAAACACTCACCAGTTCATGTCTCCTGTGTTTTCCGTTGTGATGGGTGATGCGGTCACAGATGAGCTGAGTGGGCGGGGCTGGTCCTCTTCCAGCCGCCGTCCCTGGAGCCTCCGGCCGGGCACCACCAACCTTCCTGAGCCCAGCCCACCAGCTGGCCCATCCCCACTGCCCTCTTGAGGGTTGTGCCCTCAGCGCGGCCCCACGGTGCTGCTGCTGCCCAGTGAGAGGTCTCTCCAGGGCACGACCCCCACAGCCAAAATCCCCTGAGGCCCCAACCCTTTCTCCTTTGAGATGCAGCTGCAGAAGAGTCCACAGTCAGGGGCCATCCTGCCCCTTCCAGCTGGTGTCAGGTGTTCCAGCACTCCCAAGTCTGGACTGCTACCCCAGAGTTGTCACTTGACCTTGGAACACCAGTCACAGTCCTGGAGGTCGCCAGGGAGTTTGCGTA
Organism: Neogale vison; assembly: GCF_020171115.1. NCBI lineage: Eukaryota > Metazoa > Chordata > Mammalia > Carnivora > Mustelidae > Neogale > Neogale vison. Next base: position 47,773,608 of record NC_058093.1, read on the forward strand.
ACTCACGGTGTGTGCAGTCCTTTCCCGGAGCTCAGTGACCTCCAGTGATTTCTGGCTTCACTGGAGTTAGAGTTCTCCTTGTCTGTGGGGTTCATAGGGACCCCTCAGACAACACAGAGACACGTAAGCTACAAGAAGATGTATTGGCACCACTTGGTAGTTTAATAACAGGGAGTGTGCAGCACAGGTCGGCTCGTGTAAAACACACTGCTTCTAACGATGGGATTTGACTCATTTTAAGTGGGTTCTGCTCTATAAAAAATAATTACAATGAGAAGAATTATTTGAAATTCCTTTTCAAAGCAGGCACAATGGCGGGGGGGGGGGTGTTGCCACCACGTGGTGAAGCCGTCCTGCACCTCCAGGCCCCCCCTGGCTGTTTGCAGGTGCGAAGCGGCCTGGAGTGTCTGGCCGGTGTCCATAAAGTCTTCAGAAAATCAAGCCTTTGCTGTTCTCTCTCCACAATCCAAATGGAAAATTAGATCTACCAGAAGTTGCAAATATAGTTCACCACAGTGATATTTAGAAAGTAGGAGGCATGGAGGACCTTCCCCGTTCGTGAGCCGTGTGCTCACAATGAGAAAATGCTTTATTGTCTGTGATTATCTTTGCTCCTTTCTTTCCCAACGAAACAAACGAGGGAAGTATTAAAACCTTTGCGGTCTTACCTTTTATCCGAGGATTCATCTGTGAAGAAATTTTAAATAAATCATGCTTGCACCAAAGGAAAGACTTTTCATCTCCTCACTTGGAGAGTAATTACTCTGTTTTGCGTTATGATATCAGGAAGTGGACCATAAAATATGCTGATTGAATATTATTTTTAAAACATGTTCATAGAATGAGATTGGCGCCAGCTCTGTGCACTGAAGCCTTCGGGGGACGAATAAAAAGGAGCGACTGTGTACGTTCCTGGTGCAGTGGGCATGGTGGCCGTGTGCATGGAGAGGGGACATCGCACTCGGGCCGCCAGCCCATCCGGCCCCCTTGCCCTCGCCTCCCCGGGCAGCAGGGCACCCTGTCTCCACCACCTGGCCCTCCTGCACCTGCACCTTCTGGTCTGCTGGGCCAGTCCCAGAATGTGGGGATGCCCCTGGGTGACCGCGCTGTGCACAGGTCGGCTCGCTGCCCATAGCCCCTCACAGAGCATCAGCGTGGTGGGGTTAGAAGTGAGGGTTCATGTGGGCTGTATGGTCAAGTGCGTGTCATGGAATTCTTCAGACACAGAGGAGAGGGTGTGACACGTAGTTGGAGGGGATGTGACGATTCTCACTGACAAACACGATACATGGACATTCTCACCACATCCTCTGCAAACGTACATCCGAGCCCCTAGGAGCTTGAAGCTGGTGTAGCGGTTAGAGCTTCCCCGTGTTCTTCGTTTGTCTGAGCCCCGTCTGTGTTTCCTGCTGGAAGGAAATTCTTTAGGCGATGGTCTCACACCTGTGATGAGCCTGGAGCCATACCAAGGTTGCTGGATAAGATGTTAAATTCAGAAACAGGACATGAATACAAAACAGAGCTGCCATTGCTATGGGCACGGAGGGGAGGCTGATGTCTGAGGGTGGAGTTAAATTTGGCCCAAAAAGCAGGAATCTGTTGGCTTACGGGGTGGGACTATCAGATGAGTCATTCTGTCAGCGGTCAGATCCGGTGATCGAATGGAATGAAGCTGGGGCCAGTGCGGGGGTGCCACGATAGAACCAGACCACCAACCACTGGCCCCAGGGGAGGATAGAGGGAGGAGGTGCACCAAGCCCAGAGGAGGCCTTGCACCCGGTCTCCCAGGATGGTCCTTCCTGTCCAGCGGCACAGCCCTGGGCAGGGAGCACCCGTGTGGGACACCAGGTCCTGGGCCCCGAGACTGTCTTGTGAACGCCCTGCTCCCACCAGTGCTCATAGGCAGTGGGCCCATGCTCATCCAGCTCATTGCCCATCCCCTGGAGTCCCGGACACCCTGAGGCTGAGGCTGGGCTGGCCACGGGGTCAGGCTGTGGCCACTGGGCCGGAGCAGGACTTGTGACTATGAAGGAGAGTAGAGTAGAGGGGCCGTGGGGGGTGGGCACCCAGGAAGGTGCTTGGTGTCTCTGGCGTGTGACAGGAGGCTCACCAGAGGGGCTGAGACTTGGCTTGGGCTTCAGTGTTGGGCGTGGGCCATGGCTCACCAGGAATGGTGACTGATTCCCTCCTCTGTGCCTGAGGAATGCGCCATGTCTTCCCAGTGGCAAGCTGTCACCTCTGAACTTGAGGGATTTACTGGTGTTTTCTTTTGCCTTTCATGCTTCTCATTCTCTGTGTGGAGGACACGGTGGCTCATATTCCCAGAGCAGGTGGTGCAAGCGGACCCCCTTCTCACTCTGAGCTGGACTTGGCAGGAGGTACAAGGGTCCTGGGGTTAAGCTCCTGGGGGCCAGCAGTAGGCTGGGCCAGCCCTTGTGCCAACGAGTCATCTTTACCCAACCCTCTGTTTGGGACTGATTATCCCCTGATGGCCAACGTGCCTGTGAAGGTACCAGGAGGACTCCAGTGGTGTGTTAGGTCAGGGTATAGCTGACTGGAGCCACAGCGGGCTCCCGTGAGAGTGTGTTCATAGTGTGCATGCTGCACTGGGTCCCACGTGCCTGCTGATATCAGGTTTCCGGACTGGAATTCTCAGTGTGACTGGTGACATGTGACAGATCCACAGTTCAGCCACATGCCTGGAAACGGGAAGAATGAGCTGTGGCACAGGAGACCCATCTGGTTCCCTGAACCTGCGGCCACAGGGACTTTGCTTCTGCAGAACGGGATGAACGGAGATGTGAACCTCTTCCATCTCCCCATGGGGGTGCGACAGACACGCTAAGGTTTGCCATGTAATGATGGAGAGCCCTTCCGTTATTGTGACATGACAGCTCTGTGCTCCAGGGACTGGCCTGGACCTTGTTTGTGAGTGGGGCCCCCAGGTGCTACCAGCCCAGGTGGTGCCCAGAGCCCAGGAGGAGACAGTGCACAACCACGTTTCACGACAGCTTATGTTCAAGTCCGGTCCCTCACGAGCGGCTGGGCTCTCTCTGCCATAGCGGGTGTGCAGGAGGGTCTGCGAGGGAGCAGCAGGTGCTGGGCGGATCGAATTTACCTGCTCCCAAAGATGCTGAGCTTTGCAGGAAACTCTAAGAAAATAAGTCAATGAAGGTGGTGTCCATAGTTAGGTTTTAACCTTCCTTGCAAACTATTTCAAGAAAACTTGAAAGTTTTAGTCCCAGCGAAAAGAGGAGGCTGTCCTCCTGCCCCCGATCCTGTGGTCGGTGCATGCGTGTCCTGAGCTCGCGGCCGTGGACAGACTCCTTGACTGTATTGTTGCTGTGCGGTCGGGCTGGTGCAGAACACTTTGGTGGGCTGGGTGCCAGCCACTGACATGGGAAGGAGCCCTCCTGGCTGTTTGTCCTTGAGCGGTGGGAAGATGGGGCAGGAAAGCAGCACAGCGTCTGGGTGACCCTCTCAGGGCTTTGGGTGGGTTTCCATTGCTAGATGTTTGGTTTTGTCTTGGAGCCAGAAGTCTTGAAGAAAGAAAACAAACCCCATGTTTGCTGTGACCAAGGCCAAGGAAATGAGCCTGGGGTCCAGGGCGTGCTGGGTGGGGGGCCATGCTGTGTCCATCTGTCCTGTCACCAGCAGCTGTGAGCAAATACCGAACATTAGCTACACGTCACTAAATAAATGAGTCAAAGGAGAAATAAAAAATGAAATTGAATATGTTTGCCAAAGCTCATTCAGTGGAATTATTAAGTGAGTAAATTTTATCTATAAATTAGTCCTCGATACAAAATTTATGCTCACTTAACAAAAATCGAGAACAATGTTCGTCAGAAAAGCGTGAAGGACCTAAACAGCGAGTCCCAGGGTCCCAGGGAGGGAGTCACACTGCCACACAGGGGAGCACGTGGTCCCAGGGACACGCAGTCAAGTCCCCCTCACTGCTCAGCCCCGAGAACAGCAGATGCAGGGACGTGTCTCTGCAGGGTGATGTCCGTTGAGAGAGGGAGCCCACCCACTGCACACCCAGTGTGCAGCCCACACCTGAGCCGGCCACGGCACGCAAACTCTTACTGCTTCTGTCACATGTGGCGAACATGAGTTTTGGGCAAGCAGGCACAGAGCAGATGGGGACTGTGGGGTGTGGGGCTTATGTCCCTCTCAGCTGTGTTGGGGGTCTGGGCCTCTTCCTGCGTGCACACTGCAGCCGCACGACGGATGAGCTGGCAATGTGTGGTTGGTGGCTGGATGCTTTCTCCTCTGCGGTTTGGGGCCGGGTGTCCTGGGGGAGGCTGGGTAGATTGCGCTCTGCGGGGTCGAGGGTCACTCCCTTTCCCCAGGCGAAAGGGGCGTCATTGCCAGCACTAGGCCCACACTGGGGGCTCCTTGAAGGAGTGAGGCACCCTGCGGGGCCTGGGGCACAGAGGTGGCCTATCCCTAGGACCCCCTGCCGCCCAGGAGCCTGATTGTCTGCGGGTTGGCAGGGGTAGCTGTTCCCTGGATCCCAATTTCACATGCTGCAGTGACCCTGTGGGGCGCCCCCAGCTGGGGGCAAGAAGCTGCCTTCCCTTGACCTGCTCCGAGGGTAGTGGCCAGGCTCAGAGCTGACGCCCGACGGCCCTGCCCTCCTGTGCCCTGAGATAAAGACCATCCGGCCAGATCCGATCCCTGGGGGCAGGCCGGTGCTTTGGGCACAGCGGTCCTAGCACATAGACATATTCCTGGGAGCTTTGCAGATCAGTGAGCGGACCCCCCAGCCCCTTGCCTTCTGGTGGGCGGGAACCTGGGAAAATGTGTGGACGTTCGGAGGTGTTGCAGTGAAGGGCAGGAGCGGGGAATTCTCAGAAGGTCCTGAGGGGAACACTGAGGGAAGCACGGGGTGTGACAAGACCACTGGGACCCACCGGCCCCTCGTGGGCAGAGCGGGAAAGGGGCCAGCGTTCCCTGGTTCCAGGTGCGGAGCCGGTCCTTCAGGCTCAGGCTCATTCAAGGTCTGTAAGTCGCATTTCTGTGCCTGTCACAGACAACAAATATATTTAACAATGGTTGTTTTTATTATAGTGAATAAAAAACTAATCCTCGGGAGAAATCACGTGGCTTTCTTCTCTTCGGCTCCCGCCTTTATGCCCTCATGTCAGGATTTCTGTTCTGGGATATGTTCTGTTATGATGTCTCCAAGCTGTGTGGGGACAGGCTGGTGGGAGTCGGCTTCTCTGGCCAGGAGAGGAGTTTCATTGAGAGCCCAGAGGCAAAGTGAGGTCCATGATTGTGTCCTTGGAGCGGCCGTCCTGCACACGCGGTGACAAGGAAGCCCGGGGCTGAGAGAGGGGGGCTCCCAGTGCATACTGGCGTGTAGTTCCCGAGCATGCAATAGGGAGGGCCCCGACCGAGTTTACTCATTCAGACGGTGGCCCCATTGCTGGATCCTCTCCCTTCCAGCAGCTGCGTTAGTTCCCCTCTGTTGTGCTTACGGACACCCACTGTTTGGAGCTGACCGGGGCCAAGGGCTGCATGAGGAGAGGGTGAATGTGAATTTCACCAGATCCAAGTGTGCCCTCAGGGAGGCGAGGCCAGAGACCAGGTGTACCTCCTGCAAGGAGCATGCACTGAAGGTCGGGAAGGCTTCCTGGAGGAGGTGACACGGGGGAAGGGGAGCTGTGGGAAGAGGGGCAGCAAGAGCTCAGGATGCATGAGGGTGTTTCCCAGCTGGGCCTGACCAGGAAGGAAGGGGGACAACGGGTCCAAGGTTGTGCTGTCTGGAGTTTCACTTCTTAAAAATTGCTTCCAAACATTTTATTTTCCCCTCACATTTTATTACAAAACTTTTCAAAAATATGCAAAAGCTGAAACAAGGGAGTTCCCACTTCCATTTTACCAGGCTTAGTGGTATTTTGGGTGGTACTATTCTGATTCCAGAACTGGAACTCTAAACGAGCAGTTCAAGCACAGAGGAAAGGGATTCGGGGATAGGATTAGCAGCAGCTGCGTGGGGCTCCCTGGGGGCGGCCTTGCTGCTGAACAGGGAAGGCAGGGGTCCAAGGGTGGCCCGGGGGGGGGGGAAGTGAGCGTCTCGAGCCTCATTCCAGACTTGGGATCCAGGCTTGAGCCAACCATGATGGGCAGAGGGCCCCTTCGGGAGGCACAGCCTGGAAATGCCTCAGCACAGGCACGGCCGGCCTCCACCCCCCCACCCCTCCTCGAGTCCCCACAGTCCCTCGGATGTGGTGTGCGTGCCTCACCTTCGTTCATGTGTCTGTACTGATGCAGACCGCCTGCTTGGGGCCTGTGAAGGGCTTGTAGGCTGGGCGGCTTGGTTCTCAGAGTGGTTCACGGAGGCACCCCCTTTGACGTCGGGTCTCCTGGGAGGGTGGTGGAGTCTCAGAGATCGTCTGCACAGGTTGACCGCATGGAGAGAAAGAAGGAAGGAAACCCCTTAGTGTGACAGTCCTGCCCTCCGCTCCCGCTCGCACAATAGGTAGAACAGATGGGACCTGAGCTGGAACTCCCGCCCGGTCCTGCAGAGAGGGCCAATCGGCTCTCACAGAGGGGAGGCCGGCCGCAGGGGAGACAGGTGTGCTTTGCCCTGTGGGGGCGTGTTTAGCACCCCTCTCCCGCAGTGCCCTCCTTTCCTGGGCATGATGCAGAAACGTGGGGGAGCCCCCGGGTTTTGCCTGGCACAGGGATGGGCAGAGGCTTCGCCCCTGTGCTGCGGGGGCCCCTTCACGCCAGCCACCGACAGCGCTGTCAGGTGCACACTAGGCTTCCCCGTGGAGCGGCTTCTGCGGGAGGGCTCACAGCTTCTCAGATGCGCACGGCTTGGCCATGGAGACAAATGACCATCACTAGCTCCTTGCTCAGAAAAGTGCGCATCTCGGGCTTGACCGGGAGACTCTAATAAAGAGAATTTAGACAATTCCATGAATGCACTCCAAACACAATTCCAACTTCAATGCCATTTTTCAATGTGCGCGATAAAGAATTTTGATTACGTAGTTTCCCCTGCCCTGAAGCCCAGTGCTTCAGAGACAAAACTGTGCTAATCAGACACAATTGCACGGACAGTCATTTCTCATCAAGGCCGGTACTTTGGCAAAAAGCCCGTTTCTCAGTGGACTTGAGTGAAGCTGTTCATCTTCTCAGCCAGAGCCGACTCAGGGCTGTTCATGGATCTGGTAATGCGGCTTCTACTTTGCTCTGTGAATCGCTACCAGTGCTGCCTGCTGGCCTGGGGGCTTGTGGTCAGCGAGTGGCCTCCACGACTGCTCCTGCAGGCCTGCCAGACCTGTCCCCTGGGAGGTGGCCCCCTTTTCACGAGAGCAGAGGCCAGACGGGCCTCTCTGGTTCCACGGGGGGCCCACACCCAGCGAAACGGCTCCCCGGCGGGCCCGGTCTTGGGTCGGCAGGTTCGCCATGGCGGAGCAGGGATGCAGGTATGTCTCTCACCCTCCGCAGGTGTGCAGGGCGGAGCCAGCCACACCTGCCTCCTCACCGCAGCCTTGGCTTCCAAGCAGCAGCACAGGTCTGTGTGTCTCTGCCAGGTGCTGAGGACGGCTGGAAGATTTCTGTCCAGTGACCTGTCTTCTCTACCCTCCACGCCCCCTCCTTTAGGACCTGAGCAGGTTAACCCTCTCCTTCCCTGACTGAGTCTCTCACTTCCCAGCTAAACAGAGCAGCTTGCATTGTATCCGGCAAAGTCTACTTGAAATACATGTGTGACCTTCAGTGACCCTCAAAAGTCACCTTCAAAAGATGAGAGGTGTGCCAATGAGAGCATGCGTGATAACATTTGGCGGCTGAAAGAGCAACGTAGAAAGGGGTCTAGGAACACTGTCCAGCTTCTCCCTCCTGCCCACCTCTCACGTGCCCGTCCGGCATCATAGCCACGACGCTTCTGAATTCTGAGTTCACTATTGCACTGCAGTTTTTACTTCTGGTTGGTTATGGTTTTCTCCACTTGTGATGGGGCTGTCATGTGCTCCCAGGTGTGAAGCCGGATGCTCGGAATGCCAGGAAGCACTGCGATTCGGTCCCCGGCACCAGCATGCCCAGGAGGATGTCTTGCACCCGTGGGGCAAGAGGCACAGCCGGGCCGGGACCTGAGCTCACTCCGCAGACATTGTGTGAAATGCCAGCAGGAGCCCGGCCCTGAGCCCCCAGCCAGCCAGCCTGTGACTCCTCCTGTCATGGGTGGGCGCCTGTGATGCCGAGGTGCCTGGTGCTGGTGCCACCGGCCCTGGATTGTTGCCATGTTCTCCCAGCTAAGTGTAATCTGGGCGGAAACGGAGCTAACACTGTGCACACGTCCTGGGAAAGCTGATGTAGGAGTCAGAGGGAGGGAGGGGAGGAGGGGAAACCGTGGGGAGCTCGCAGGCTCAGGAGAGCCTGTCGCTGGGACCCGAGCCGCAGAGGACTGACCCCGTGTCTGGACTGGAGTCGAAGCACGGCCGAGTGCTGAGCCTGAAGGAAAGCGCGCTCAAACTCCCGAGTTTCGGAGCAAACCGTGCAGCACGTGGCTGCTCATTTCCTCACCTGACCTCCCTCCCACCTGGACGCCCGCACCGTCCGCTCACATGCACTCACATGTGCCAGGAGCCAAAACACACATTCTCAGTTGGAATGAGCTTTTAACTGAAATGTCGTCAATTCCTGACATTACAAGACTTGGACAGTGAACACCTAATATTGTCTCAGAGAAAGACACTGTGACGGCCGTTTCTACAGGGCCATTGGCGTAAGGGACGAGGGTTTCTGGGCCCCTCGCCCACTGTCCTGGTGACTGTAGAGGCCTTTTCATCTCAGGGGTGGAAAGCAGTGACGTTCAGGTGACATCCAGGTGACTTCCAGGTGACCCCAGGTGAGTTGCATGAAGTACATGTTAAAAACAAACATTCAAAGGGAACCCCCGGTGCTGTTAGTTCATTTCAGGCATCAGGCTGATTTGCAAATTAATTTTTGGAATTCATGATATTCCCCATGGTCAAGAACTTTATTTATTTTAGAAAAATTTACTCTTTTGCTCTAATTGCTGCATAAATTTTGCTTTACTAAGTGTCAAATACCCTGTGGAAGCTGGAGCTGGGTGTTGTGGAAGCTCCCCACTTGCCTGCTGGTGTGCCTGCACCATGCAGACCTGTCCACCTGGTCCTCTCCTTATTTTCTGCTGAATCTTTCACACGACATCTGTGTTTGAGGAGGATTGTAAGGATGTTCTCTGCTGACAGACACAGACACACGCCAGCTGCGTGGGATGGCTGCCCCAGCCGTGGCCGGAAAGCTCAGTCAGTCCCGGCAGGACTGTGGGGCCCTGAGTGGGTGGGGAAGCCGGTGGCCATCCATGGACCAACAAGAGTGGCCACGGCCCAGTCTTCAGGGGAGGCCTCTCTGCTGGGCTGGAAAGGGAGGTGGGTGTAGTTCCCTCCATGGTGCAGAAGGAAGACTCAGGAGAATCTGAGAACGTGCCAGGAACACCTGTCCCCAGTTCACTGGGAGAGTGGCGAAAAGGGAGAGAGCCAGCATCTTCGAGGTCAAGTGACCACCTCCCACAGCAGGGTCTGCGTAGGCCTGCAGCTGAAGTCCAAGGCACCAAGCCTCCACCAGGACCAGGCGGTGGGCTGCACGCAAGCAGGGACAGAGCCCGTGGGTCTGTCTGGGAGGCTTAACCCAGAGGCTGAGAGGCTCCACATGCCTACCGGCTGTCCTTTGCCCCTGCAGGTGACCTCGGAGGAGGCAGAGGAGGCAGAGCTGGAACAGTCAGCAGGTGAGGTGCCCGCAGGGGCAGGGGCGCCTGGTATGGGTAGGGACCTGTGGCCCCTTGAGTCCCTGTGCGAGAGCCTCTCCGGGGTCTTGGGTTCCGCTGCCCTCTGCCCTTGGCTGCATGGGGAGATGGGCGAGGAGGGGGTGAGGTCCTTCTTGATGGCGTCTGTGTCTCTCCTGAAGGCAACATTCCGCTGGTGCCTGCGTCTGGCCCATCTCCCCGTTCATGACTCCCTGGTGGCTGAGCGTGGCCGTGGGTGGTGGCTGGGAGAGCCTCAGGCCCTTGAATGCCCTGCCCGTCCTCACATGGCCTGAGTGTGGGGGGCTTCCATGTGGGTGGCGGGCACAGAGAAGGGATGGAGCTGTGGCCACTGGCTGGAGGGCGAGGGGCGGCCCTGCCTGCTGTGCTCAGGGGCTTCGGTGTTTCATGACAAGGGAGGCACAGGTGATGCTAGATGCAGGCCGGGGACGCACACCTGTGTGCCGGGACCGCCTCCCCTGCAGCAGGCCCGGAGGGCGCTCTGGAGGCTGTGGCGGTGACCCAGGACATGAGGCAGGACCAGAGCTCATAATAAAAAGTAATAACGGGAGATGTCCGTGTTTCCTCCACCCCGTGGACCCGCCTATCCAGACTCCTCTGGGATCTACTGGCAGGGAGAGCGGGGATGCTGAGGGGAGCCCAGATTGTTGCCCTCGCGGGTGTGGGACAACTGGCTTTGCCACGAAAACTGACAGTGGAGGAGAACGGGGTGTCTGGGCAGAGGTGCCCGTGGTTTTCCTGTGTCCAGGGAGAGTAGCGGATGTCACCCCTGTCCTTATGCTCCTTTCCCCCGAGTCCTGAGATGCAGAGATGAGACTCTTGGCCACCTGCTTTCCTGTCTGTGCCTCCTCGGAGATCTCGGCTGTGAGGATGGGGGTCTGGGAGGAGTGGGGGCGTCGGCTTGCCTGCGGCTGTGTTGGCGGCTCTGTCAGCAGCTCCGTCAGCAACTTTGTCAGTCAGCGGCTCCGTCAGCGACTCTGTCAGTCAGCAACCCTGTCAGCAGCCAGTGGCTCTGTCAGTCAGCGGCTCCACCGGTGATTCCATCAGTCAGTGACTCTGTCAGTCAGCAGCTCCATCAGCGGCTCCGTCAGTTGGTGGCTCTGTCTCACCAGCACTTTCTGAACAGATGGCAGAGCGGCATCTGCTGGGCTCTATGTCTGAGGCCGCATCATGAGGACATCTGTTAATAGGTGCCAGAGACTGTGGAGACTAGCACTCACCGGTGAGGAGTGGCTCGCCCTCTTGTAAGGTCCCCGCTTCCAGAAAGCCATAGGATACGGGCGCTGGACAGCTCAGGAATGTGTATGGAGTGCCCCTGATTGTCGTGTGGGAGCCTCTGTTGGGGCTGTGGGGGCATATGCACTAGAGACACAGAAACAAAATCCCTTGAAGATCTGGGGTCTGTCCAGCCACCCAGACGCAGCTAAGACTTCCACGCAGCAGGTGGGGCCAGCTTTCTGGGGTGATCTGGCAGGCTCAGGGTGTCTCTTTGGTGTGCCGTGCCCCAGAGCCAGTGCACAAAGTCTGTCTGGAGTCACTGAGACTTTTGAGAGGACCTGGTTCCAGATGTGATGGATGCATCAGTGTCACTAATTATTAGTGAAATTATACGATTTTAGTAGATAGCATTAAAATGACCACCAGACACAAGGTCCTGAAGGACTGATATGTTGAGCCCAAGTGACATTACATTGTCATTTGAGATAAAAATTGGTTTTCAATTTTGCAGGATTGTAGACACGAGCATGAAGGATAGCCTGGGATTGTTAGTGTTACTTCCAAGCACAGAATCTATTAGGGTTCTCAGGGTTTTCTACCATCCCTACCCACTCACCCACTAGGGGCCCTATTGCTTGGGCCCCCTCCCTCCTGGGCATGCAGTAGGGCTGCAGGTCCCCGGAGTCTGGCCAATGATTTTGGGGGCTTCTTGCTGGTTTGGCACCTTCTGAATGCTTTCCTCTTTGGCGGGCCGCTGACGTGCTGCGTGATGGTGGCCGTCCAGTCTGGTCCCCAAGACACTCGGTGGCAGAGGCCCCAATAGTGTGTGAGAAGAGCAGGCAATGGGCCTTCTGTGTTGAGCTACAGAGCTTTGGGGTAATTCGATGCTATGACCTATTCTGATGGATACCCCACTGGTACCAGAGGTGAGATGTTGCAGAAAAGAGACACGTGGGTTTCAGTCAGCTGTGGGTCCGCAGGCAGGGAGGAAGCTAAATGGACACTGGGTGATGACCATTGGTGTCACGAAGCAGTGGGACCCCTGGGGAAAGCCCTGGGGACAATTGGGAAGGCAGACAATGGCAGCTTTGGGGGAAGAGATCTAAAAACATGAAAGAGATGACTGACAATGGTGTTGTCCAAGTTTCAGGAGTCACAGACAATCGGAAGACCAGAAATTCAGGGGCTTTCGTCACCAATTGAACACCAAGTGTTGCTAACCCCTCGGCAGTGAAAGGGTAATCTCCAGAGGTCCTGCGCTGCTCCTGTGGGCTGGAGCCCACCTGCCTCACAGCATTAATGTCAAACCTCTGAATGAGTACCTTATGTTAGAGCAAAGCCCCAGATATGTTTGGGAAATTAGCAAATTCTCTCAATTCGCCAAAATGGGGGACGTCCCAGAGTGTGGACGTCCCCCAAGAGCCAGGCCAAGATGCACAGGAGGGAAGAAGCCAAGGACGGGATCAAACAAACAAAAAAAATCTCAGCAAGGAGAAAACAGTGGGTGGCTGTCTCATGGGGGACGGGAATTTTAAGAATCCTATTAGGGTTGCTGGGGTGTGATGCCTGAGCCCTGGTGCAGAGCCAGCAGCTCCAGACTCTTCGGCACCCATGCCTGCCTCAGGTGTGGTCAGACAGGCATGGCGGGGTGGGACCTATGTGAGGTGTGGCGGGGGAAGTGTGGTGGGGCAGCTGTGGTGGGGTGGGGCCGGCAGCTTCCGGGGGTTGAAGAGGCGGAGAAGGCAGTGCTGCCCCAGGTGAGGTGGGGGAAGTAAAACTGGGCATGATGGGGTCATGACCCCACCAGTGCCCGCTGGGTGTGCATCCTGCCCTGGGGGTATTGCTGTGGGCACCCTGACCCGGGACCACCGCTGGTCACTGGAGTTGAGAAGCCACACACTGACGGGGGCCTGGGGATGAGGCTGCTGTTCCCCACGTTCCAGTTCTTTCCCCACCTTTGGGCATGTGGGGACTGTCCCAGCCAGTCTCTGTGGGGCTGGGGGGCCACTTCTTCCTGATGGTGGAGGTAAGCGTCAGGACGACTGTGTCATTCCCACATCTGACAGCACTCAGTCACTGCTGTGCAGCCCCCATGGCTCCCCTCCTCCCGGCTTACCCTTTTGCCACCACATCAGGTGGGACAGCCACGTGATGTGGCCAGGTGTGTGGACTGTGTGTCTGGAGCAGGCGCTGGCCCATGGTCTGGGACACACTGACACTGGGGACCCGATGGGGCCTTCCTCCGCCGTCTTCCTCCCCCTGGGCACCTGTAGCTCTGCGGGCTTCTCACCCCTTCTTTTCAGGAGCACTGGCCTCTGCGGCGTGTCCTTGACGTCCCTCACGTTTCCCCTCCGTCCGCTTGACCGTAAACGCCCTAGCACGCTGTATGAAGACTCTGCTCTTTCTAGAGCAGTTCCCCTCTTGGACGTTTTGTCTGTTGTTACTAAGGCTCAATGGGTGCTGGGAGGTAGCTGTGTTGATACAAATTATGCAACAACGTGAGCACTCAGTCCTTTAATGTTTATTTAACAAGTACATAAGGGAAAATCGTGTTTGTGTGAATACAGAAAGACAAGGGCCTCTGGAGCCGCAGGGGGCCCAGGGAAGCCCACCCAGGAACGTCAGCTGCTCTGTCAACGGCTGTCCTGACGCACCAGGGCCACTGAGCCTGCCGGGCGTGGTGTCTTCCTGCTGAGGCAGACCGCTCGGCTCTGGGCCCAGCTGGGTCTCCTGTGTCCGTCTGGGCCCCTGTCCCTCAGGCACCTGCTGCCTGCCTTCCTCTCTGCTCCTGCTCTGGCCACCTGCTTTATGCTTTTAGGACCGTGCTTCTGTTCATCTATCCACTGCCCCTCGGGTCTTCACCCCATCCCCACCTCCCAATGCCGGACCACAAACTGCAGCCCCCCATCTCGGATGCACAGGAGGGGGATGCCCTGGTGTCCGTATCTCAGCCCGGGGTCCCCACCCCTGCATTCGCTCTTGCACGTCTGCCTGTGGTGCGTCTCCCAACCCCGACCTGCCAGTTAACCTTGGGGTCCGCATATGCCCACAATGTCCCAGACCTGTCCTCACTCCATCTTGCTGGTGGTATCCCCGGGAAACCCGGCCTCAGGTCCCGCTCCATGCCTGCTCCAGGCCATTTTTCAGGGCTGGAAGAAACATGTGGCCATTCTGTCTGTTCCCACTTTAATCAGAGCTAGCGACTCTGCAAAATGGCCATGCTCAGTGCGGGAGGTGGAACACCTTTCCGTGACCTGCACCTCCAGGTGCCCTTCTCCCCACGTCGCCCCTCCCCCCAAGTCACGCTTCTATGGTCACCAGGAAACGATCAGTGAATTTTTGAACTTGAATTTTCATAGAAACAGAATCATACAGCGCGGATTCCTTTGTTCCTGGTTTATTTGGTAGAATGCTTTGTGCGTGGCGTGCAGTCTTCCCCTCTGTCCTTCTGCACGCATGACCACCTGATCTCAGCCACACGAGATGACTCACAAATGATCTATCTTCTTTGTATTCCCTGGAATGACTTAGTGTAATTGGTGGTGCTTTTCCCCTTAAGTATTTTGTAGGACGGATCAGAAAGCCATGTGTGCCTGAGGGAGATTTTGGGGGAAGATTTTCATTGTGGATACATTTCTTTCCTCATTAGAGGACGATTCAGATTTTCTGCTCTGTCTCCCTGGTGGTTGTGACCCTCCAGATGGTTTGTTCATTTCCTCTAAAATTGGATATTTGCTAGGATATGCCACACATTCTACTGCGGTCGCTCCCTTGATTCTGATGTAAGTCACCTGCTTCCTCTTCCCTGAAGCTTCCCTGTAGCTACTGGTTTTATTGGTTTTTTCAAATATCCCACTTCCGGTACTTTCTCTCTCTCATGTTATTTTGTATTGCATTTATGTTATTTGGGTTTAATTTATCGTTCTCTTTCAAACTTACAAAGAGATCGTCTAAATCACTGACTTCCTTCTTCTCTAAGGCTTACTTCCCACATCACTGACAGTCCCAGACCTACCACTCCCCCCAAAGTGCTTTTAAAGAAAAGCACTATTTTTTCCTATCTTATGAACACTCTTTCTGAAGTACAAGGTTCTAGTTTCTTTTGAACAAGATGCTGGAGGAATGTTTGTTGTTTTCTGCATGTTCTTCCACAGAGTCCCCGAAGTCCAAATTTTTGTTGGATCAATCTATTATATAAGCTACTAGGAACAAAACAATATCCAGCAACCCACTGAGTGTTAAATTCCCTCCTGATCTCAAAGCCAGAATGTCCCATAGCTTGTCCCCTGATGGGAGTGTCTGTCTGGGGAACAGGCTTTTCTGAGGCACCAGCCCTCAACCCCTCACTTTCCCGTAGAAACACATCCAGACTGTGTTCAAGCTGATTTTCGAGGCTGGCTTCTTCCGTCCATAGAGGGAAGTGGGATGTGAGAACCCTCTGCCCGCAACACACACTCCAGAATCTTCTGAAGGCCATGGGACTCTGTGATGGAGCCAGTGAAGTGTGCCGCAGTGAATTCAGCCAACACACCTGTCCTGTCCTCTCTGGGTTCTCCCGGGTCCTGGATGTCTTCTTCCTCAGGGTCTCCTTGATCAAGATTCTTTCTCAACGAGTTCAGCCTGTGTTTTTCTTTCTTTCTTTCTTTTTTTAAATTAATTAATTTATTTTCAGAAAAAGAGTATTCATTATTTTTTTCACCACACCCAGTGCTCCATGCAATCCGTGCCCTCTATAATACCCACCACCTGGTACCCCAACCTCCCACCCCCCCGCCACTTCAAACCCCTCAGATTGTTTTTCAGAGTCCATAGTCTCTCATGGTTCACCTCCCCTTCCAATTTATCCCAACTCCCTTCTCCTCTCTAACACCCCTTGTCCTCTATGCTATTTGTTATGCTCCACAAATAAGTGAAACCATGAGATAATTGACTCTCTCTGCTTGACTTATTTCACTCAGCATAATCTCTTCCAGTCCCATCCATGTTGCTACAAAAGTTGGGTATTCGTCCTTTCTGATGGAGGCATAATACTCCATAGCGTATATGGACCACATCTTCCTTATCCATTCGTCCGTTGAAGGTCATCTTGGTTCTTTCCATAGTTTGGCAACTGTGGCCATTGCTGCCATAAACATTGGGGTACAGATGGCCCTTCTTTTCACGACATCTGTATCTTTGGGGTAAATACCCAGGAGTGCAATTGCAGGGTCGTAGGGAAGCTCTATTTTTAATTTATTGAGGAATCTCCACACTGTTCTCCAAAGAGGCTGCACCAACTTGCATTCCCACCAACAGTGTAAGAGGGTTTCCCTTTCTCCACATCCTCTCCAACACGTGTTGTTTCCTGTTTTGTTAGTTTTGGCCATTCTAACTGGTGTAAGGCGATATCACAATGTGGTTTTAATTTGAATCTCCCTGAGGGCTAGTGATGATGAACATTTTTTCATGTGTCTGATAGCCACTTGTATGTCTTGATTGGAGAAGTGTCTGTTCATATCTTCTTCCCATTTTTTGATATGTTTGCCTGTTTCATGTGTGTGGAGTTTGAGGAGTTCATTATAGATCCTGGATATCAACCTTTTGTCTGAACTGTCATTTGCAAATATCTTCTCCCATTCCGCCTGTGTTTTTCAAGCAGGACTGTGGCTCAGAAACCCTTGAGCTGCCTTTAAAAGGTGTGCCTGGCCTGCACCTCCTCCTGCTGCCCCCCTCCCCCCATGCCCCTGTCCATCCAGCCAAGGCTCTGTCTGCAGGTGCTTCTCATGTGTCTGTTGGTGTCCTCAGAGGATGTTGAACCTGGTCTGCCACCACAATCCACCCCCGGCCCATGAGACCTGGAGCGTGCTCCTCAGGAACACTGCCCCTGCCTTGGTAACCTGGCCCTCATTCTCCTGCCTTCCTTCATCTGTTGGCATGTCAGGCTTCATGGGCTCACCTTGGGGACGGTCACAGTGCCCATTGTGTGTTTGACTGAGTGGACATTGGGAAGGAGCTATAATTGTTCTCTTTGTATACCATGCTAAAGGCTAACAACCACTGACGTAGACACACACACACACACACACAGATAAATAATGCAGTCAAACGCATACAAAGAAACAAAGCAAACACAGAGGTTTGACCGCATTCATATTGTTCTTTGTCTTTCTCCCATGCTTGAATGCTGATCTATTTTCATCACAATTCAAGCACGCAATTCTGAAAATTACATTTATTTTCTGAAAATGCATTTAAACATTGTAATCCAACTAGACTGATTCATTAGAGCTTCTTTGTTTTGACAATAAAACTTCCTACCTCATAAAGTTTTTGTGAGGATTTCTCAATTAATTAAGAATATTTTGTATGACATAGCTCAACCTGCTAACTCTAGATAAAATGCTGAGAATTATACTCTTTGGACTCTCACCAAAAAAAACAAAAAACAAAAAACAAATCCACTGCCAAAAACACCCTTCTCTTCTGTCTTCTCAGGGACAACTTTTCCAGACAAAAATCTGCTTGGGTGATGATGATGGGGGGTGATGATGATGGTGGTGGTGATGGTGGTCATGGTGATGGTGGTGGTGATGATGGTAATGGTGATGGTGGTGACGGTGATGATGATGGTGTTGGTGATGGTGGTGATGGTGGCGGTGGTAGTGATAGTGGTGATGGTGGTGGTGATGGCGATGGGGGTAGTGATGGTTGTGGTGGTTGTGGTGGTTGTGGTGGTGGTGGTGGTGATGGTGGTGGTGATGATGGTGGTGATGGTGGTGATGGTGGTGATGGTAGTGGTGGTGATGGTGGTGGTGGTAGTGATGGTGGTGATGATAGTGATGGTGATGGTGGTGGTGGTGGTGGTGATGGTGGTGATGCTTGTCTAGGAGGACAGTGTACTTTCAGATCTCATGGGCTCTTTAGAGTTAACATTCTTTTTCAACAAGTTTTGCCCTAAAATTGGATTAGTGATGAAAGGAAGGAAGGGAGAACACATTTTAGAGTTGCTGTTTTTATGGGAAACAAAAAAACAGTTCTGAGAGAAGCTTCAGGATAATGTTTCTTGCTATTTAAATGATGATAGTAAGTTGACTTGTGTTTCTTCTTAAGCTTTGTATTAAAATATTAATTCCTATGGTTCTACACATGAGCTAAACTTTGGAGCCACAAATCTGCAGTGTGGTTTATCTTGTATTTTGTCTGAAAAAAAAAATGCAGAGCATGCTGTCAGGGCCCTGTATCTGAGTCCAGACTCCCCCTGGAGCTGGCCGGATGTGGCCTTAGAACATCTCTACAGCACTGGGGACCTGAGTCTCTCACCCAGGGTGCCCCCCGGCCCCTGACTCCCAAGTCACCACAAGGCCATTTGTGGTAATTGACATAGATAGAAATCATGGTGCACTAAATTGGAGAGATTTTGGAGAGGACAGAAATGAACTTTTATTTTCATATTGAGAGCTTGCAAATATGTCTGATTTAAAAATGCATTTATCAACATCATGGACATCAGGGAAATGCAAATGAGAGTTGCAATGAGATACCACCTCACACCTGTGAGAACGGTCATCCTTGGAAGGACAAGAAGCAGTGAACGTTGGCGCGGATGTGGAGAAAAGAACACTCAAGCGCTGTTGGTGGGGATGTAAAGTGGTGTAGCTATTGTGGGAAACAGTATAGAGGACGCCCCAGAATTAAAAATAGAACTACCTTATGATCCAGCAATTCCATTCTTGGGACCATATCAGAGGAAAGGGAAACACTACCTCGAAAGGTACATCTACCCTACGTTCTCTGCAGCATTCCTTATAGTAGCAGAGATGTGGAGCCAACCCAAGGGACCATCAAGGGATGAAGAGGCCAAGGTGGGTATAGAATGGAATATTACTCAGCTGTAAAAAATGAGGAGACTCTACCATTTCTGACAATGCAGATGGACTTGGAGGGCATTGTGCTACGTGAAATAAATCAGACATGGACACAGACTATTCTCATTTAGCTTTGGTCTCTAGAAAACAAGGACAGATACAAACCAAGCTCGTAGACACAGAGAAGTGATGTGGCTCCCAGAGGCATGGACAGGGAGTGAGAGGAAGGTGGTCGGAAGGCACAGCCTCCGGCTATAGTCAAGCACTGGGGATGTGATGAGTGCTGTGGTGATAGTGGCTGACGCTGCTGTGGGGAATTTGGGAAGCTGCTAGAACAGGACATCTGAAGAGTTCTCACCAAAGGACAATTGTTTTCCCTTTCTTTTCTTTTTATTGTATCTGTATGAGAAGACGGATGTTAGTGGAGCCTGCTTGTGACCATTTTACAACATGTGTAAACCAAACCATCAAGCCTTAAATGTACACAGTGATGTGTGCCAATTATTTCTCAATAAAACTGGAAAAATATACATTTACATAGCAAAAAAGAAATATTCTATGCTTGTTAGGTAAAGCTAAATATTTTGAACAGGTGCAATATACATGCTTGAAAAAGCAGGAAGGGGGAGATGTGATTTGGTAGTAAATCAAGAGCTCTCCTGGTTTCATTATCACTGTGTCTGAGACGGTGTGTTCCACTTTATGCTATGTAATTATCTGATACTGTCTTATTGTTCATGTGTTGGAAGAGTCCTGTCCAATCTTTAGTTCGCAGCAGCTGCTTGCTTCGATTTGGGGTGTCCGGGTTCAGGGGATCAGCCCTGATTTGAGCCCCTTGGTCCTGGCTTGGCCACTCACTTAGTCCCCCAAGCCTGGTTTTATCTCCTTGGTGTCTCTCCCTCTTGCTTGGTGACGGATGACTTTGTCACTGGGTGGTGTGCACACAGGTATATGAGGTCGCTGTGTGAGAACAGACTCAGACTCTGGGGGATGGGTGTTGTGGATCCCTCGTCATCCCAGAGCAGTAAGCCATGCTGACTGCCCACGGTCCATCCAGAGGCTCAGCACTCTGCTAGCAGGGGGCTCGATTGGTGGAGACAGTTTTAGACGTGAAGACACCATTCTCAGTAAGTGGGACTGAGCAATATCCCAAATCCCGCATCTATAACAGGCCCCCTTTTTACTTTACCCCTGGGGGCTGGGGTTCAACTTTTTATCAGAGACCCTCTACTGAGTAACTGGGTTGAAGCAAAGATAAACAAGGAAATGGCATGGAAATTCAAGCCAGAGCCCATTTGTCTGAAGTCAGAGGGTTAACAGATGCCCCTGACCATATCACAAGATCAAAGCATCCATGTACTCAAGATGAAAAAGTTGATGCTATTTCTGTATAAGCCATTGTCTGGACAAGCTGTGTGCATGGACCAGCCTCGATGACCAAGGATTTGACATTCATCCTATGGAAATGTTGAAACAAATTTGTTAGCATTAAGCAGAAAAACAGAAGCATTTTTGTTCAAAACAGAACTGGCAAAGTTCCAAAGCTAGACTAAAAATAAAAGTAGGAATTTTTAATGCATATTGTTCTCTAATACCTTTGCATTTCTATTCACCAAGTAACACAATTACAAAGTATTACCTCAAGACTAATTATAAAAGCACATCATTTGTGTAACATCTAATGCAAATTGAAAAATTTAATTCAGTGATGCAGAAAGTGAATTCTGCCTGTGTTCAGGAAATGATTTTAATGAAATGTCTCATCACTGTTATGTTTTATGCAACAGAGCAGTGAGGATGGATGTTCAGATGAGGTCGTGGTGAGTACGTTGATCATAGGAAACAATTCATAGGACTTAGCATGGTCAGGATTGGACTGACCTTGGTGTTTTTGTAGCATCTGTTTTGTGGAGGAGGAAGCAGAATGTGATGCTCCTTAAATTGTATAAATCAGAAGGAAGGTGTTTTTTAAACAAAGAAGAGAATGTCTTTAAGCGTTTGAAGATAAATCCCATGAGTTGCTAATGAGCTAAGTTTATCTGGCTAATTGCCATCTGCCTGGTGTGGTATTCTGTTGTAGGAAGGTGTTGTTCAGCATGCGCTCAGACAGCAGGGTGTGTAAGCTGTGTGTCTTCAGTTAAAAGACACACAGATTGTTTGTTTCCCTGCCGGCATCCCTAGACTGTGTTTGAACAGCACCTGCTAGTAGGGACAAGAGAACCATGTGGCCCCAGGACTAGAGGCAGTGGCGGACTGCACCATCTGGGGCTGGTGAGCCAACTATGGCCGCTCCGTGCTGTGGTTCAGAGTCCCAGAAATGTGGTAACAGTGGGCAGGTGTCCAGAAAAGCACTGAGGGGTGGAGAGGCTTTAAGGCTTCCCCTTGTCTCCAAACTGAAACACAGCCTATCGGCCCAGCACCCCTGAGTCCTGTACCCACAAGACCCTTGGGCCTTGCTGGACAGGGGAGCCTGTCTGCACTCTCTTACCTACTCTGATCTTTATGTCAGGAGCTCCCAGAGATGAGAGGCTCAGAAAATTCTCCATGTCACTGTTTTCCTGCCCCACAGCTTTCCCGAGCACCCAGCAGACTCCCTGCTTCAATAAGTGCCATGGTGGGCCGGGCAGGGGTCGACGGTAGAGAGACAGCGGCCATCACAAACGGTATCCCGTCACACTGCCTTTCTTGCCGCTTTATGGGGCAATCATGCTGATGTCAGACAATTTCAGGCCCTGGACAAACACACCAAGTGTGCCCTGTGCTCTGTTCATGCTGATGCTGGTCTGCACAGTGGAGCAGCCTAGAAGGGAAGCGCTGATCTGGGACACAAAGGCCTGACTCTGGCCTGAGCAGGAGGCACTGTTTCAGAAGGAACCAGGGGTGGGGGGGCGCTCAGAACAAGCTCTTCCCTCCCCAGGCACCTGTGGTCAAGAGTGGGCAGGTGGAAGGGTTAACCCCAGTAACCTGTGCTTACATATCAGGAGGCTAGAAACAGAATCCCAGCAACACAGATCTCAAGAATGTAGAAAAAAGGAATGATAGTATTTGGGCTGAAGCTGGCACAGTAAAATTTAAGTAGTGAAAGGAAGCTAGTGTGAGCAATTTTATGAAAATAAATATGCCAATCCGGATGACGCAGTTAATTCCTTGACAAATGTAGCTTGCAAAAATTGACAGTATGATAAATTGGTATTGTGGATTCCTCTTCTGTTAAAGATACTGAATCAATATGTTAAAACCTTGCAAAGAAAACCCCACTATACTCCAGGCCCCTGGCTTTGTTGCTGATTCCAAAATACCTTTAAAACAGCAACATAAACCTGTCACAAATGATTCTAGATTATAAGCAAAGAGATAAAATTTCTTGTTTGGGCGCCTGGATGGCTCAGAGGGTTAAAGCCTCTGCCTTCGGCTCAAGTCATGGTCTCAGGGTCCTGGGATCAAGCCCTGCATCCGGCTCTCTGCTCAGCAGGGAGCCTGCTTCCCTTCTTCTCTCTGCCTGCCTCTCGGCCTACTTGTGATCTCTCTCTCTGTCAAATAAATAAATCTTTAAAAAAAATTCCTTGTTTGCTTTAAAGGACAACATAATCTTAATTCCACAACTTGTCAAGGAGAAGGGCTTTATGGAAGGAAAATGAAAGATTCATATCATTCATTAAAGTAAATACAAATATGCAGAATATTAATAGATTGGATCCAGCTCTGCATGTACTTGTGTATGCGTTTATCTGTGTCTACATCCAATCTACACACTACACCAGGACTAATTCAGGCTTATTCCAGAAATGTAAGGTTGTGGATCATTAACAAGTTGATGGAACTTTAACTTCTTCTTTTTTTTTTTTCAATTTATTTATTTTCAGAAAAACAGTATTCATTATTTTTTCACCACACCCAGTGCTCCATGCAAGCCATGCCCTCTATAATACCCACCACCTGGTACCCCAACCTCCCACCCCCCGCCACTTCAAACCCCTCAGACTGTTTTTCAGAGTCCATAGTCTCTCCTGGAACTTTAACTTCTAATTCAGCATGTAAGGCTCTCAGCAGTCACCCCTTCACCCTAATAACAAACTGAAAAAATGGAGAGTTTTACTTAGATATGTCAGAGAACAGAGGCCATGGGGCAAACCATGGCCCCCAAGTCGGAGGGATGGACAGGCAGAGCCCTCAGCAGAGTGGAAATCCAGAAGGAGAAACCTCCGTGGGAACATGCACCAGGCAGGAAACCCAGAACAGTCACTGCTGAGCTGCTGGAGATCCATGTGGACAATGTTGAGGCAAAAACTCCAGGGGACCCAGCATTAGGGGCCCCGAGGCTTGTATGGCTTTTACTTCCAGGGTCCCTAACAGGTCCTCATAGTGCACACGGAAGAAAAATCCCTTAGTGCTTCCTGGAGCAGAAAGGGGAGTAACTCGGAAGGATGGCAGCTCTGTGTTCTCCCCAAGCCGGCTGCCAGGAGAAGCTGTTCGCTGGAGCCTGTCCTGCTGGGCACTGTCAGAGCTGAGCTGATCCCAGGGACGGGGAATACCCAGCTTCAGCCCCCTTCCCACCTGTCCCACTTACAGGCAAAAACACCTGAGAGGAGCTTGTGAAGTTCAGTCATAGGCGCAGGCTTACCGAAAGGTTAAGACGTACAGACTTCCCATCAGAGAATAAAAAACTCGCAGAGCAAAAGAGCACAGCACAGGGAATGCAGTTATTTATATCGTAGTAGGTTTGTATGGTGGCAGATGGTGACGGCACTTACGATGGTGACCATTGCCTAATGCACAGAATCCTCGAATCACTGTGGGGTACACCTGAAACGAATTTAACCTTTTCTTCTCATGTGTACATTCAGCCTTGGAAGTTTCCCTCTAAGCACGGCTTTCACTACCCTCCACGCATCATCCCAGGTGTGCAGGCACAAAGTCGAGCTTAGCCTCATCGATCAACAGGCTGGGACTGACATCTACAGAAGACTTCCTCTAACACAAGCAGGACACACGTTCTTGTCAAGCTCATGTGGGACATTCAGCAGAATAGATCACATGCTGAGCCATAAAGCACAGCCAAACAGACTTAGAAGAATATAAAGCATGTGTTGTAGGTGCCTCCTTAGCGCAGTAGGCAGCGCGTCAGTCTCATAAAGCATGTGTTGTCTGCTTTCAGATCACAATGGAATAACAGGAAAATCCCCAAATCTGTGGAGACTAAACAACACCCTTTTTTTTTTTTTTAAGATTTTATTTATTTGACAGACAGAGATCACAAGTAGGCAGAGAGGCAGGCAGAGAGAGAGAGGGAAGCAGCTCCCCTCTGAGCAGAGAGCCTGATGTGGGGCTCGATCCCAAGACCCCGAGATCATGAGCTAAGCGGAAGGCAGAGACTTAACACACTGAGCTACCCAGATACCCCTAAACAACACCCTTCTGACACATGAGTTAAGTAAGAATCTCATGAAAAAAATTTAAAAATATTTTGAACTAACTGAAAATAGAAATACCACTTATCAAAATGTGTGGAATGCCCCCATGTTGCATCACTACTTCCTCATATCAGGGAGATCATATGATAGTTGTCTTAAGTGGGTAGGAGAAGAATCCATGAAACGAGATGGGATAGGGAGGGAGACAAACCATAAGTGACTCTTAATCTCATGAAACAAACTGTGGGTTGCTGGGGGGAGGGGGGTTGGGAGAAGGGGGGTAGGGTTATGCACATTGGGGAGGGTATGTGCTTTTGGGTAAATTGGAAGGGGAGGTGAACCATGAGAGACTATGGACTCTGAAAAACAATCTGAGGGGTTTGAAGTGGCGGGGGGTGGGAGGTTGGGGTACCAGGTGGTGGGTATTATAGAGGGCACGGCTTGCATGGAGCACTGGGTGTGGTGAAAAAATAATGAATACTGTTTTTCTGAAAATAAATAAATTGGAAAAAAAATAAATAAATCAAAAAAAAAGAGGAAAAAATATCTAAAAAAATGTGTGGAATGTAATGAAAGCAGTGCTTAGAGGGAAACTTACAGCGCTGAATATATATATTAGAAGAAAAGAACTAAGATCAATAATTTTAGTTTCCAACTTAGGAAACGAGAAAAAGAAGAACAATTAAATCCAAAGTAAACAGGAGAAAGGAAACATAAATTATAGCAGAGATCAATGAAATTGGTAACAGGAAATTGATTTGAAAAACAACAAAACCAAGAGCTGGTTCTTTCAGAAGTTCAATGAGCGAAGGATCGAATTTTAAATAGCTACCATTGATGCTACATAAAACATTATATCCTTATAAAAACACATGGAATATGCAGACAAACTCTGCTGATAAAAAAACGAGACACCAAAGAAAATGGAATGAGAACTTGGAAGAGGCAAAGGGCCCGCCAGCGCCGAGAACAGAAGGACGGCGTTGCGGTGACGTCAGTGCTCTCCACAGGGACCTGAGGCTCCACCCAGTGCCTGTCGAGATCCCTAGATGGTCTCAAGGACGAAGGAAGCCAAGGACCCCCGTCGGGGTGGGGGGGTGAATTGTGGGCCTCAGAGACAGGAGGGGCTCACAGTAATCGGTGTGACGCTCTGCACGTGTGTCACCTTGGCCTCGCCACACACCCAGACCCACGCCAGAAGGAACGGCGGCCCGAGTCGGCCAGCAGCAGCAGGAGGATCACTTGCCAGGGGCTCTGGGGTCTCGGCGCTGGGAGAGGAAAGATAAACATGAGACTAGTAAGTGTGAAAACCAGGAACTGTGTTAGAGGAAAGGGAAGCAAAGCTTCCAGATCGTACAGGCTCCTTCCACTTGGTGAGGAAAAGGAGGCCCCTAGAAACGCACCTGCAAGGTGCTGGGAACAAGGCCTTCCCAAGGGCGGAAATCCATACGGTCACTTACAAAAGGTGCTCAGAAGGTTGGAAATGGCCACTAAGACAATGAAGCGAAACGGTCCTGGGGTTACTGTGTCTGAGAAGACTGAGAAGCCAGGTGCTGGCGGCGTTGGAGCAGACAGACGTGCGTCGGGGGTGTCTGGGTGTTCCTGGTAGGGAGCATGGCGTCACCTGGGGAGGTGAGCCCACGGACGCCCCAGCTCGGCCAGGCATTCCCTGTTGAGGATTAAATCCAGCTGCTTCATTTTTGCCTCTCACTTGACAAACAGGATGGGCTTGAAGCCACTGTGGGAGGGCAGATCCAGCGCCCACGAGACCTGCTCCAGCTTCCGACGGCTACGGTCACTTCTGGTCTTCTCTGGGTTGTCCCCCTGTTCCCACCTGATGGTGCTGGAGGGGCCCCTGGAATTCCACGAAACCAACAGAAGTCCACTCACACGTGACCTCTTGGAAGCAAATCATTGCTTCTATCAGAGATTTGGGGACATGGAGGGACTTTGATGCTGCGGGTCGACCCACGTCCGCCCCTTTGCCTGGCTTCCCCTGCTGCTCCTACCACGGTTCTCTCCTCTCTGGCTCCCAGGCCCACATGCTGGGTGGGGCATGTAGGACATGCCCCCCTCCGGACAGAGAGGGCCCCACCTGCTCCTGGTTAAGCTCCCTCCACAGGCAACCCACTCACACACACCGCTGCTTCCAAAATATCACAGTTCAGCTGGGAGTCAGAAGTAACATCTGGTGAGGTTTGATTTAGCGACAGGTGACAACCTGACATGCCTCTAGGGTGGGCGGGGCCAGGGCCTGAGACTCTGCCCAGGGTGGGGGTGGGGGAGTCAGACACTGCCTCCATTGTGTCCACCTGGCTTGCACTGTGGGACGTCTGGCTGGTGTGGAGCCGCACTGTCAAAGTGTTTGATGTGAGTGCTGGGAGTTGAGTTTTATAGGAAAGGAGACACATCCTACCACATGGGCTGATCTCAGGGTCACGGCTTCCCGGGCTGGTCAGCGCAGCTATCCTGACCACTGGGCCATGTGTGTCAGTAGGGACAGCTTACGTACTACACACCAAGAAGTACGTGTACATAGCTGGAGTTTGTAAGCATTTGGAAACAAAGTGGGAGATGGTTAAAGTCAGAGTGATTTAACTCGACTAGGTGATTATGAGCACATTGCCTTTTTGCTCAGCCGCGCTGCCCATCAGCTGGTGGAATTGCTTTAGACTGACAGCCGTGTCATGGAGCCACGTGGGCACGGCTATAGGACGGTGGAGGATTAGCGGTCATGCCCACGTAGAGTTACTAGGAACGAATTTAAATCAGGTGAAAACATTCTGTTTGGAATAAGACGGATTCTGTTTCAGTTTTTAGCACTGAATACATTTATGTTTCCCCCATGCTTCTGTTTCTGTAACACGAATATGGGGCAGCGAGGTCACCTTTGGCCCCCCCTCTCTGAGAGGAGAAGATGCACGGCCGTGGCGTGAGAGAGAGGATTCAGGTTCGGTGGCCCCACATTCGTGGGCAGCAGTGCTGGTCCCGGGCTCACATTGGCGGGGTCCAGGGGAGGCCCTGCAGACCCCAGGCAGGGGCAGAACCCCCAGCCACTGGTGGGGAGCGGCAGGGAGCCAGGACTGGTGATGCCAGAGGAGAAAGGAGGACGGGCAGGGGGCAAGCTGTCCAGTGGCAGACGGTGGCCACTGGTGGGAGGTGGGTGGAAGGTGAAAGGCAGGCTCGGTGCCGGCCTCACACAAAAATCACTGGAGCAGGAAAGGAAGAGAAGCCTCCATGGCCCAGAGCAGTAGAAGGAAGAACAGCAAGTTCTCCACCTGCACAAAGATGCTGAGGAAGGACGGGCATTGTGGAGAGTTATGGCCACTGTGGGAGCCGGAAGGGAGGCCAATGGGATGGAGCGGCTCCGGGAACGGAAGCTGAGTTTGCCGCGCAGAAGGAGGCCAGGCATGTGTGAGAAGTGCTGGTCCCCGGAGGAAACAAGGTGAGTCAGCCGTGAGCTAGAGTCCACAGCCCATGAGCACGGCCCTGCGAGGGCCCCGGACACGTCGAAGACGCCCGCAGACAAGTGGGAATTACAACAACTTGCTGTTGCATCAGAAACGATTTTCCAGAGGAAGCGTGATGCCCATCAGTCTGGCTTCTTATTTTCTGGCGACAGTTTAATTGCTCTGGTCTTCAGCCATCTCCTGCAGCATTCAAATACCAGCAATGGTACAGTGATCACTTATCTTTAGATGCCTATCCTAGAGAACCGAATCAAAATTTAGGGGAAACTTAATATGCTGGTATTCTCACTGACAACGGTAGAATGTTGGGAGCAAAATGAATGTCCAGATAAAAGGTCCCTGGTTTGACTTTTGGGAGGTGTCACCCAGCAGAGGTAGAGGACACTGTCTGCAGCCCAGGCGACCATTGTGTCTTCCCATTAGGTCACACCATGGGGTCCATACCTCGTGACTCTGGGGTCAAGAAGCAGAGTTCTTCCTTACAGGTGCTGGGGGCACAGGCAGCCAAGGGAGGCTGAGGCTTTGGAGCAGCTGGAGCTGTCCTGCACTGCTGGGGGTGCGCCCTGGGGGCCTTGCACCCCTGCACAAATCCTCTGACTTGGCAGCTCTGCTCTTCCATGCACACTCAGCACCCACGTACACGCACGTGCACGTACACCCAGTACCCTTGTACACACCAGCCTTGCTGCTGCCACCCTCTGTGTTGGGGTTTAACATGGCGAATGGTGGGAGCCCGCGTGAAGATGAGAGCATTCGGCGGGTGGCCCCTCCCCCAGGGCCAGGGAGGCGAGGCCCTGCTGCCCTGATCTGGCTTCTATCCCCTGGAGTTTGCAGGCAGAGAGTGCGGTTACTCAGCATGGCCACTGCCCGTCAAGGCTGTGCCCACGCCTGAGCACTGCCGCCTGGTGTCACCCGCAGAGACCTTGTCTTCTGGAGAAGACCTTCTCCCAGGAGGAAAGGCATTGCTGCGAGGTTAGTAAGCAGCCCAGCCGGACTCTGCTCTAGGACTTCCTGTGCCTGTCCGCATGTGGACACAGCCCTGCCTCTCCTCCCCCAATGGTTTGCACACAAGCTTATGCCAGCAAGCCCTCCCCCCAGTGCAGACCATGAATTTGAACAGGACGGCTGCATGCTGTCAGAATCATTCCCCTTGGAAAGCCACAATACGGAATCTTTGAACTTGCAAAACCCATTTTAAGGAAGTACATCTTCGATGAAGTATTGGGAGTTTTGTGATATGTTAACTCTGGCTCCTACAGTTGGGAAAGATATCCTTCTGAACAAACCCCTATGGCCGTGGAAACAACATTGGCAGCAATGGTCGAAGGGTTGTGGGACCGTATATACACTGGTTCTATTTTGTTTTCCACTTTTCTGTAGTTTCCAAGCACCTTCAGAGCTCTTGTATTAGATTCAGGATGGACGAGATAAAAGAATATTCAACATTCATTCTCCGGACACTTACGGAATGCTTGGTATATGGAGCTCCGTGCAAGGCCGCAGGCAGACACTAGGGAACACACACCCGTGTCGCAGGTGCTGGGAGCAGGGAGGTCTGTGGAAGGTCTTGCTGGGCGAGCTCGGTGAGCGGTGGTTTCGAGGGCCTGAGCCTTCCCCCGCTGTTTTCCAGGGTGAGAGGTACCACATGGTATTGCCCACTGGTTGTGGGCATTG
Source organism: Neogale vison (assembly GCF_020171115.1). Classification (NCBI taxonomy): domain Eukaryota; kingdom Metazoa; phylum Chordata; class Mammalia; order Carnivora; family Mustelidae; genus Neogale; species Neogale vison. The sequence goes on from NC_058093.1 coordinate 47,803,033, forward strand.
ACTTGTAGCCGTGGGACCGAGGGCCACGTGGGGCAGTTTGCACAAATTTGTCAGCATTGTTTTAAGTAACATCAAGATGTATGGTTTCTGCGCAGCTCTGGTAACACCTCAGAGAAGTCTGCTGTTGGGGCTGGCCACGGGGTGGCTATGTGCCGGTGTGGTTGGTGGGCTGCAGGGACGTGTGTGTGGTCAGCGGGCCGCAGGGATGTGTGTGCGGTCAGTGGGCTGCAGAGATGTGCATGTGTGGTCAGCGGGGTTGCAGGGACATCCCCATGTGGTCGGCGGGGAACAGGGAAGCCCACCTGAGGCTGCTTGGGACTCCCTTGTTTTGAGGTATCTTGTGTCCAGGTTGTTGCTTCCTGACCTGGGAGAGAAAGGGTGTCTTATGCACCCTGTGGGGACAGGGTGGCCAGAAACCGTGTGCCCCCAGCACTCCAGACAGGGGAAGGACAAGCCGACAGTGACAGGTTCCCGCAGTGGGTCTGGTGGAAGTGTTTTTCCTCAATAGCGGTGGCCGTGTGTGGCTGTCTGTGGGGGAGGGACGGGCCATGCCACTTTATGAGGGACAGAGAGGGTGGGAATAAGCAGCATGGGAAGGCAGAACCCACAGCAACAGGGACCCCTTGCCGGCACATCTCTGTGCTTCTAGAACATTCCGCGTCTACATTCACATGCGTAGTGACTGATGTGGTAAACATGTGCCACGTAACTGAAGATGTGGAGAGGAATGTCCCATGGGATTTCTGCGTTACTCTCAGCTGTGCAAAAAGTGCCAGGGAGAACCAGCCAGTAAGGACTCCAAGAAGGCAGGGATGCGTGGTGGCGGGTTTTCTGGATGGCATCCCTCAGAGGTGGAGCTGTGGCCTCACACCTGCTCTCTTGGGACACTAGAGACCCTGTGCATCTGGTGGGGTGACCCTAATTCTCTTACTTTCCTGAAGTTGAAGGCAAATGCTTACATCATCAAACAGAATGTTGGATATGATGATGATTTCAAAATCATATTTTCTAATATGAAAGTGCATAAGAATATGTAAACGTTAATCCTAATAGCTTCTTTTGAATGGCTGTTTCTATGGCAAATTGGGACAGAAAAAAAAACCAAAACGGGAAATAACTTTAAAGAAAGAGAACACAAAAGCTTCTCCTGGATTTAAAATTATCGTGAGGACCATGTAAGTGCTGAAAAACGTTCCAGTGGCCTGAGTTCACTGAATGGTAATGAGATAGCAAGATTACACTGAGGACAGAGAACAGACAATTTCAAAATGAAATAAGGACGAGTTTAATCTCCCACTTAGCACCTCAGCGTACTGTGTCTCGGGAAGGAGAATGAGGATATTGAGATGCACATTTTATTCACTTATTAGGGTTTAGTGTTGGGTGGATGTGAGTGGCAGAGCATATGTTCTTTATGAATAATAGAAAAATGGCTCTTAAAACTGTTTTTCAGAAACCCATGCTCACTGAGTGAAGGCACACTTTCCTTATAAATGAAATAACCCCAATACATAAATACTTGTTCATCTTCTTTTGTGAAGATATTTAGTTCTTTAATGTTATAAACATATATTCTTTGAGGTTTAAGACATTTGCTATTTAAAAATAAATTCCTTGATATAAAAATGGAAAATGAAATATATGACCTTCTGCAGTGAAGTGTTTGTACTGGAGTACAATGGGGGAGCAGCTCCGAGATGCCTGGAATGTGGAGATTTATAGCAGTCAGCTTAAATGCATCTGTAACCCAAATAAAATTCTCCTTTGAATTTTGTACTGTTAGAAATTCTCATTTTACCAGTTTAATTGGGGACTTTTCTGATTTATGATTAATGTCGGGTTATATAAATTATATACAAATTCTCAATTTTAAAAGAATATTAAAACTAAAACCCCTATGGTTAAACATCATGCAGATTTTAGAGAACTAGAAGAACTTCCACATTTAGAAGGTTCAAGGTCATTCCTAAGCACTCAGAGCCTCACTTCCTAGTGTTCAATGTCGCTGCTGAAGACTGAGCCACACTCCCTATGTCTGAAGTATTTTGTGTCCAAAGTCATTGCCAAGGACTGAGCCTTGTTCCCTGGTATCCAAGGTCATTGCTACGGACTGAATCTCACTCTCTCATGTTCAAGGTCATTGCTGCAGACTGAACCTTGCTCCCAAAGTCCAAGGTATTCTTGAGGCCTGAGCCTCACTTCCTGTGTCCAAGGTCATTGTTGAGGACTGAGCCATATTCCCTGGTATGCAAGGTCATTGCTGCAGACTTGAGCCTCACTCTCTCGTGTTTAAAGTCATTGCTACAGATGGAGACTTGCTCCCTGGTGTCCAGGGTCATTCCTGAGGACCTGATCCTTACTCTTTTGGGTTCAAAGTCATCCCTGGTAACTGTGGAGGCACATGGGCTGGGGTAAGTTGACAAGGATTGAGTAGGGAAAACATGGTCAGGACCAGGAAGGAAGGTGGTGCAGGGATGCAGGTGGAGGTCAGAGGGCATCTCTTCAGGATGAGGAGAGAGAAGCTGGAGCCACAGTGAAGCAGGGGAGCTGTATTAGCAGGAAGCACATCAGGTCCTAGGGCCATTGGGCAGGACCTTGGAAAAGATGAGCCAGGGATGGCTGGTGGGGATCTGGGCCAGGGGTGAGAAGACACAGGTCACTGTGGGGAGAAATGTGCACCCACGGCAGTTTTACAAATGAAAGGCAGCCTCTGGGCACACCAGGGCAGCCTCCCTCTTGCCTACAGAGCCAAGATGCCCTCCATGGCTGGCTTCTTCATCTGCCCTTCACAGAGGAGTCTCTGCCTGTGTGCTTATCCCCTCCAGCTGGGGCCCAAATACCTTTGAGATGCATCCCACCCAGCCTCATGGCTCCACAGCAGATCACTGCGTGACCTAATGACTGTGTGGACCCTATACCACCAAAAACAGTGGGGGTCCCATGGGCTTTAGAGCAACCAGCCCAAGAACTTCCTGGAGCCTGACTTTTATAGGATGTCAGTTGGCATCCTGCTGGTCCACAGCCAGGAGCATGTTCCCAGTCCAGTGTCCACCTTGGCAAGCCCAGGAGGCAGCAGGCATCCCCTGAGCCACAGGCATTCAGCTGCGGGGATGATGGGGACACCTCCTTCTCCAGTCCAGCTGCTCCCTTGGTCCTGCTCTGTGGGAAGACCCCACAGTGAGCTGCAGGTGTTGCAACCCTTTATTCCAGGTGACCCTGCATTCCCTACAGAGGCCTGATAGAGGGTCACAATGAGCACTTGGCCCTGAGGGTCAACTCTGAGGTTGAGGCTGGAGGGCAGGCAACATGCAGAGACCCACCTGTCCAGTGGACATTCTTTCTGCAGAGCTCTCCTCTTTCAGCAAGGCGGCTCCCAGGGATGATTTGGTTATGGTGTCTGTGGTGTAGACACTGGGGCATTCGGGGATAGCTACTGAACACCTGGAGACACTTGGCACTGACTCATGCTTTGGGAAGTGTCGGGAGCATCACTGCACAAAGGTGCCCACCTCCCACCCTCCTGAGTGCCCTTCACCTCTACCTCTGGAAGACTCTGGTTCTGCCCCGGAGCCCTCTCAGACCTCTCCTTTGGAGGCAGCCCCAGCTCCATGCAGCATGGAGCTGCGCCATGGGACCTCCCGTGGTCGCTGCTGGGGCAGTGCCTCGGAGACATGGCTCTGGTGCACAGTGGGGTTGCATGTGTGTGAGACCTCCCAGCACCCCTGCCCAGGACGAGTGGTGGGGGAGTCCAGGAGTGGGGCCACCCTGCAGACCACTGCTGGTCTCTCCTTTGGGCCCACCTGTCTGGAAACCTCAACCTAAAAACCGACTTATTCCCCACAACATTCTACCAATAACCACCCACAGCGTTTGGCACCTGAGGTCAGAATAAGGAACACGCTCTGGTGTTTTGAACAAAAGCACTCACTTATCTCTCTCACACACGAACTGCACACTTCACATATTTATAGCTGTGCCCAGAAAACGTGCCTGATGTCGCCAGGAGAGGAAGCACTGCTCTGGCTCTCTGCCTACCCATGACCTTGAAGCCTCGCGGCAGACACACCCCTCTGCAGTTCCCGATGGCTGTGGCCGAGACCCAAAAGCATCAGTAGCAAATTTCCCCACAGTCCTGAACATTTCCCTGGTTTATTAACTTGCTTGTGGAAAGGAGCACGAAATTGTCCATGACTGCACAAATAGCACTTGCTTCCCAGGCAGGCAGATAGAGAGCCTTTTAAAACGACATTTAGTGAAGTCACACCTCTTGAGCCAGAGTAAGGGTTGTGTTAAATAAGACCCCATGGGGGCACCTGGGTGGCTCAGTGGGTTAAGCCTCTGCCTTCAGCTTAGGTCATGGTGTCAGGGTCCTGGGATCAAGCCCTTCTTCGGGCTCTCTGCTCAGCGGGGAGCCTGCTTCCCCCCCCCCCCCGACTGCCTCTCTGCCTACTTGTGATCTCTCTCTCTCTCTCTCAAATAAATAAATAAAATCTTAAAAAAAAAAAAGACCCCATGGCTGTTTCTGCCAAAGGGGCCTGTGTGAGAGGAGGGGCAGACTGGGGCCTGCATGCCAGCGTCTCTGGGTAAGAGTGGAATTTGATGTAAGGAAGGAAAGCTGATGACCCCACTGGCCATTGTGGTTTGCCCTGGTCCAGCCCCTGAGTGGGCAGGAGCAGGGAGGGACCACCTGCCCCATCTGCCCTCTGTCTTGGGCACAGTGTGGCTGTGTGATGTTCATAGCTGTGATCCTCACGGAGGGCAAGAGATGCAGGAAAACCCTGTCCCTCTCAGGGGCCCCTGAGGGTGGTGACCATGAACATGGGCTCTCAAAGGAACACCACTTTGATCTGTTTCCAGCGGTACCTTTTAACCTGTTTTGAAATAACACATGAAAATAAGGGTGTGTCAGAAAGAAAGAGCGCTTAAACATGAGTAACACTGGATTTTGTGAGTAACTTATAAGTTAACACAACTTTATTCATTATATCTCCATTTTACATACAAATTTGGGGTTTTGGCCATCTTATCCAACATGTTGCCCTAATTCTTCCCTGTGATATGCTTGCAAGGAGGCTGAGCTTGCCACCAGAGATCCTTGTGATGAATAATGTTTTCAGATCATGGAGGTTAGAAGGGACAGTGGAAAACAGCCCTGAAGGTGCCCAGTGCACATGCCAAGTGTACCTTGGGCGCATGGACAGAAATTCACCCCTGGGCACAGGCACCACCACATCCTACCCATACCCGCCCATGGCCCCGCCCAGAGCCTCCAGACACACCCACAGGCTCGCCCAAGTACCACCATGGCTATACCCACAGCCTAAGTACCTAGCTGGGGGGGCCCACATCCACCCACACCCACACCCCAGCAACACCACGCCATGGCCCCGCCTACGACCAGCACTGGCTCCGCCCAGAGCCCCCGGCCCCGCCCACAGGCCTGCCCACCTCAGTCCCAGGAGTTTTTCAAGGTGCACCCCAGACTTGGGAGAACTGCCCCGATGGTGTGTTCCTTCGTCCTCACGAGAATCAGACCTTTGTGTGGGAGCGGTTAAAAAGTCATCGAGTTCTAGCTGGGAAAGACTGGTCAAGTGCAGGGCCAGCCTCTGTGTTTGGCTCACGATTCATTTAGGAACAAGCCTGTTTTGGCAACAGAGTGAAACCGTGTGGCTGTGAAGGTCGCCGTGCTGTGGGGGACAGCGGTGGCATGAATGTGATGTTGTTGGTCACCGATGGCATCTTTCCTGAAGACCGGCCACTGCGTGCTGGGTCCTAACGCATTCATGGACCATCACCTGCTCTTCCTGCGATTACTTTCCCACTTGTCGGCATCTGCACCGACAGATTGTGGAATAGTTGAAGATCTGTGGTAATGTTTGTGCTTATCTCCAGTTCAAGGAGACTTCTTCTCTGGGGTCTGTAGTCTGTTGGGTGGATGGTTTCAGCCTATTGCTGGAGGTTGCAAAAGAGCTCGCCATGCATGGGGACAGTCTCCATATGGCAGTGTGATCACTAGGTAAATGACCTAAATATATTATCAGACTCTCTACTGGGAAGCTGAGGTCAGATGCACAGAGTTCAGACCAGGGTTGACGGGGGTGCACCCTGGGAACCTAGAGCTGGGAACCGGCTGCTCTCGAAGTCATGATGACCAGCTCATCTGCTTTACTTGGGGGTCACTTCTGGGTGACAGGAAGGTGTGCATGGGACGAGCCATCTCCCCAGACCATCCAAGGAGTGATGGAAGCAATATGGAAAATACTCCATGGACTTTCAGTTTTTATGGTGATCGGAGAGAATTAGGTCAGAAGAACAATTCTCAGGAGAAGCAGACAGCTGCAGCAAGACATTTCAGAACAGGACAGTGTGTTTTGTTCTGTTTGCCTTTTTTCTCCTCAAGTCCCCAAACATGTAAGCACAGAATCTGAAAAGTCTGTCAGTAGAATTTAGCAGTTTCCTGTTTCTTCACTGGTCTAGTCCTTTGGCCCAATTTGTTTGCTTCTTTGGATGACAAACGTGTATGACCCAGATTTGGCTGATGCACAGACACCACACAATCAGCGATAGTCAGTCAAAGGGCTCTTTGCAGATGCATCTCGCTGGGGCTGCCCAGAGTCTCAGTGGAAAGTCCCACATCGTGGCCTGAACTGGCTCAAGAGAAACACCGTGGTGTTCTGAGAAAGCATGGGGAGGACCCGGCACCCCCAGCTGAGGGGTCAGGGTACAGATTTGTGGGGACCACCCAGTGTGGGTCCTGGCCCCCACCTGTGCCTTTGTGCCACCTGGACAGTGGGAGCCAGGTGGGCTCAGCGCCTGCATTTGGCCCTCAGGTCGACAGCACGGCAAAGAGCCCAGGGAAGGCTTCCCACATGTTCAGGGATGCCACCCAGGACACGTTGCTATGCAACATCAGTGAGACCTCAAAAGTCCCTGGGAGCCTGACCTCTAGGGCTGGCTGTGACGAGATCTCAGGTGAATGATTACAGCCTGTGGGCTCACCTGGATGTGAGCGCAGCATGGATTCTGATAAAGACGCTGACCCAGCAGAGCCTGGTCCATCTCTCCTGAAGGAGCATGAACTGGGGGGTCCTGGGGAGTCCTGGGGACAGAAGGACATTTCCTGTGTGAAACATGATGAGCAGAGGGCCACAGGCGGGAACAGGAGAGGGCTGTGCTCCTGATCAGGGTTTAGGGAGGTGGCTTCTGGGGCTGGGGCAGCCGGGCATCGAGGTCGAGCTGTCAGATTAGGAAGGGTCTGTGGGGCGCTGTGATGGAGGCAGTGAGGTCCCGGCTTCAGCCAGGATGGTGCTGAGATGCCAAGAAGAGCATGGTGCAGCCAGGAGGAGGTGGTGGCCCGTCCAGGACCGGGAAAACTGGGCTTCCCGGGTCAGGGTGGAGGTTGTAGCAGTCCAGTTCGCCTGAGAAGGCCATCCTGAGTCGGGAGGCCACCATCAACAGCTGCGTAAGTTCTTCTGACATGCCTTCTCCCCACCCAATCTTCTTGCTCTTTTTGGATTTCTCTTGCTTTTTCATCCTCATTTTGTGTTTGCTTTGCTTTTACCTGTTTGATGTCGTGCTTGTTTCTGTGAGTAGTTTGAAATCCATGCTGAAATGAGTTTTAAAGATGTGACATGTATTCTAATTTACAGAGCAAGAAGCGGAGAGTTTGTATTTTTTCCACTTGGGTGTGGTGAGAGAAACACGGGGACCCTGGAAATGCTGTGCGTGTGCAGACAAGCTGGAGTGCTGGGTGGGAGGTGGGCGTCCAGTCCTGGCCCTGGGCGTGTGGAGGGGATCGAAGCAGCCCTATCAGAGATGCACCTACAGGGCGGTGGGCGTTCTCGAACCTGCCTGAAGCCCCACAGCAGGGGAAAGATGAGGCTTATGGTCAGGAAGGCTCTTCACATAGTGGGGCCCCAAACAGGGCTCCGGACATTAAGACACTTTGTGCTTGGGCTCTGCCCATCTGTGATGACCTCAGGACCCCAATCTGAACCATTGTTTACTTGCTCCCACTGGCGTGGGTTGGGGTAGAGATGCCCACAGGGAACAGACTGGCCACTCACCTCGGACCTTAGGCCAGCGGCCATCCCAGCCCCTCTGAGGGGCCAGCAGCATGCAGAGCTCCTGCTCACAGTGCGGTCCCACAGCAAACACACTTCTTCCACCTGGAATGGGTGATGACCTCCAGGAAGGGTCACCATGTCGTGAGGAATGGGCACCGATGCCCTGTGTGGCCCTTTCAGGCTGCAGAAGTGCGGCCTCACCTCTTCAAGTGAACAGGGGTAAGACTTGCAGACCTTGAGACCAGGGGGTGGGGTGGGTGGGTGACAAGAGGAATAGCCCAGCAGGACCACCTCAGCTCAGGCGGGGAAGCTGGCAGGAACTCAAAGAACCGGCTGGTCTGGAAGGACGACACATGGTGGGAAGTGAAAACCACCTGTGGTGCAAACCTCCCTTGCAAGTGTGGGACAAGGATCTGGTGTAAAGGGGGAGGACCAAAGGTGGAAGCACAGGGAGTATTCAGGCTCAGAGAAGCAGAGGGACGACACCAACCGGGTGAAACAGGGAAAGCATAACTGTAGGAACCGAGGGAAAAATAGAAGTTTCGAGATGGTGGACACCCTAGAATTAGAACAGAAATAAAGAGTAAAATAACTGAAACTGTGGATCTTTGATAATTGATTTTTCAATTAATATGCTTCAGTTACTTTTAGGACATTTTAAAAAATGAAGCAAAAAATCAGGCAGGAACCAATTGCATTAAGAACATCTATGAATTATTTCTCTGAGTGTCATGGGGGGCAGGGGTGGGGCTGGGCTGTGACGTGTGTGACATTGAAGGAATCACTAGGCTTTGTGGTCTCAGCGGCTTCATCTTCAAAGTTAGAATATTTATTAAGTTTCTTTTAATCTCTCATGGTAAACAGACTTCTGCCTTCAAGCCTAGAGATACAGCAGGTGGAGGGGAAAAACTTGCCATTGATGGGGCCTCTTGCTTGGTAAGGAGAAGACTGCCAGTCTTCCTGTCTAGACCCAAATCGGTCTTCAGCAAGGTGGCACTCGTCATCAAAAATTAGGGACAGGACAGAGTGGGGGGGAAAATACAGAGTTCTCTGAGAGGCTGCTGTTGACCAGTTCCTACCAACTTGGCCTCCATCATGTTCATGGTGCAGAGAGGTGCAGTTTGGTATAGAGAGCCTTCCAGCAGTCAGAGACGGCAGGTGGGTGAGAAAGCAGAGAGTCCTGGAAAGTCACCAGTGCCTATGTCATGGTGCATGGGAATCACCTAAGTGATGCAGCCCAGTAAGGAATCAACCGAGGAAGTCCAACTTCCATTCCAGTATCCTGATGGATGGAGTCATGCTCCCTTTAACCAGTAAATATTATTTACCTCTGTCTTCATTTTCTTCCCCAAATTATGTCCTATGGTAAAGATTATGATAGGCACAAATCCAAAACCATGACCCATCGATGATCAATAGAAAATGTAACTGATAAACCTGTGCCCACACTTAACTCAGTTGTTGGAACTGCAAGAAGGACTTTAAAGTAGCAGCTATAAATCTGTAAATGATTGCCAGAATGTACATGAAGAAAGGAAACAACATGAAAATAGAAATTCTGAAATTGAAAATTGTAATATTCAAAATGAAAAATTCACTTAATGTATTTGACAAAGACTGTATGCAGAGAAGAAAGGGCCACTGAACTTGAAGATAGGCCAATATAAATTACCCACACCAAATCACAAAGAGAAAAAAGGAAATGATTAAAAAAAAACCTGAATAGAGTTTTAGGAAACTTTGGGATTATATAAAATACGTCACAGTGTAGTAAATGGTATAGAATCTTACCCTCCCTGGCATTTTTCAAAGAGAAATTCAAGTAGCATGGAGACACCAGGATGCAGGGTGTGGGCATCTGAGTGTGGCTGGGGAGGTGGACAGCAGCAGGACGCAGTTTGTGGGTGTGCGTGTGGCTGGGCAGGTGCACGCCAGGATGATGGGTGTGTCTATGGCTGTGGATGCCTCTTCAGGTTACAACTGGTCCTCCAGATCCAGTTCTGAGGGAACATCTCAAACCTGTACATCTCCAGTGGATGACAGAGAGTACAGTGAACACAAGAGGGCCACAGCCTGTCCACAGGCAAAGCCTGCATTTCATTCCCACCTGATGGCATCTCTTCATGATGCAGGCACTCCCAAGTCCTAAGGACACCTGTACCCAAGAGTCTGGGACAACAAGGAACCCACACTCCTGCTGCTTCAGACTCCCCTAAAATTTATTGTCACTTGGCTATGTGTTAATATTCTGTTAATCTACCTGCTGTTACCTTACATGCTTGAATGCAGTGTGGTTTCATTTCTTTAAAGAAAGACAAGGTCTAGATTTTATTACCATTAAACTAGGCCTTTTGACAGATAATTTGAATACATTACTATAATTAGACTTTCAAATTAGTAATAACTATTTCTGGGAAGTGTGGATTTTAAACAGTGTAAAAAGTCCAGGTGTTAATGTGAGAAACAATTTTTAAGGCATGGTTTCAAAACTGATTGAAATAGCTTCTATGACATTGAAAGTCTGGTAACCAGGGGTCTGGGTATTTTGTGTGGCTATATTTTCCGTTTCTCAGAGTGTGTTATTTAGAGATGGTAAACATTTTTGCTGCTAGTCTCCCCAGAAATCCAATAAGAAAGCTATCATGATGAAGATTGTTGGTTCATCCCTCTGGGATGCCAGCGTGATATGGTGAGTCATATGTATGTGAGGACATATTTCCAATTTACAGCTGACAGCAAATTCATAGAAAGCCTAGAAACCAGCTATAGTAATTCAAACAGCAGGTAAACAAATACGAGTGAAAGACAAATAAGGAACATGAAGTAAAAATATGAGAAAGACTAAAACATATTTCATGTGAGTCTTCATCATGCACAGATGTCTCCTTTCAAACATGACAAAAGGAAGGAAACCTTGACGTTGATGAACTTCAGTGAGCCTGCTGTTCATGGAAGGAATTACTCAATTATGCCAGAACTATAATATGTTTAAATTAGAAAATGAATACAATATCTGAGATTTGCCACAATTTGGTGAGGGACTTGCATCCTGAGAAGCCTCAATGGGTAAGGAGTGAACTGTTAGAGGGCTCCTCACTAAATGATGGAATTGAAATAAATTTTCTCCAGGGTGGGCTGATTCCATCCTGCAGCCTGCTGAGGGTCCCCACTGTTGTTATTACCATCATTTCCCAGATGTTTAAAGTGAGGGGGCATGAATCCAACTGTCCCACCTGGAATCACACCGCTGGCAGATCTAGGACTTGTGTGCGACCTCTACTCAGTGATTTATGTTTGTGAGAACCATCACATTTTGTATATCAAATTTCTGCCTTGACTGCAAGGAAGATCACAGTCTATGCCTCCAATTAGCAGTGGGCACACCATTTGCTTCTTTTCTGGTTACTTTTCTGGGGGGTCCGGGAGTATAAGTGCCCCTGATGAGTTGAGATGTGAGAGTCTTAAGGGGCAGAGTATGGGTTGCACCAATAAGCCTGTCTTGAAGCATAAATATAACAGGATTGAAAATTTCAAAAATGAAAACATTTTCGTTGGCTGAATGTGCTGAGGGCATAGGCCAAAGATCGACACAATGGAGCTGAGTAGATAGATTTGGTAAAATACCCCATCTTTGACCAGCAGCCATGGCTGTTGACCATGCTTTCTTGCTATTAATCTGCTCTGGGCTGGCATCCCAATGAGGGATGGATTTGGTTCTTTTTAAACCACAAAATCTCAGCATTTTTGAAAATCCCGTCTTTGTGATCCCATGTTCACTCTACAAAATGAAACTCTCTTGACCCCTTCAATCAAAACATTTTATGTCTAGGGGCGCCTGGGTGGCTCAGTGGGTTAAGCCGCTGCCTTCGGCTCAGGTCATGATCTCAGGGTCCTGGGATCGAGTCCCGCATCAGGCTTTCTGCTCAGCGGGAAGCCTGCTTCCTCCTCTCTCTGTCTGCCTCTCTGCCTACTTGTGATCTCTCTCTGTCAAATAAATAAAATAAAATCTTTAAAAAAAACATTTTATGTTTAACTTGTGTGCTAATGTTTTTGTAGAAAGTGTTTTCATCTAGAATATATATTGTAGAATGAATCTATGAGTTAAAAGGAAGCTCTTAGACCAGGAATGAATTTGGGTTCAGAAACTTTCTTACTCCAACAGAGGTATAACCACATGAGAGCGAGGCTCAGGTTATCAGCAGTGGTGCACCTGCTTTGGGCACAGACATGAAACCTTATTTACATGTGGGTGATCTATAATCTCACAGCAGAACCAAAATTCATAAATGTGAACAAATTATAATTTTTTTAGCAAAAGCTAAAACTTTTCTATGAATATGTAGCTATTCACACAACTTTGTTCCCACTAAAAAGAAGAATGATATTTTCAAAATTTGCTATTTGCTTCTCAAAGAAAGTTACATTGGGTATAAAAAATACAAATTTATGTTCTTCCTTGGGTTCTTAACATGTAACATTTTCATACCCAAATAGGTGCTTCAGCAAGATAAATTGGTAATTTTCTATGTAAGTTAGTACTTAAAAGTGTGATTGCCCTTTTCATGAATGCACTGCAAATTTGTTTGCAGATGCAGCGCACATGCAGTTTTTGAATTTAACCATGGTGTGTGCACTAAGTCAAACAGTGATGGCATTTGCAATCTTTTGAATGTGAATCTGAAACACATGCCTGCATTATTCTACTGAGGATTCAGAAAGCAATCTGCGGAAGATGACAGAATCTAAAATCTCTACTGTGAAGCACATTTGCTGATGAATCTTTGTATGGAAGGAGTGCAATTTGCAAATACTCAGTACTCTGGGTTCTAAGAAAAACATGGATAGAGTTTTGTCTAGTTGAAGACATAGCACAGCAAGTCATCTAAGTGTTGACATCTTCACATTAAATGCCTATGTGTGTGCAGGTGTCTCTGTGTGAGCAGGATTACAGCTTCATGTGAAGAATAGAAACCTGTGGGATGAATATAGTGATTGGCCTAAATCGAGAAAATGAAATCAGTAAGGATGGGAGAAAAACCAAACTTAGTGCTACTAGAAAAAGTGGATTCGACTGTGTTTCAAAGAAGTCATGGAAGCACACTGAAGGGAAAAAGGACAAATCCCTGCAACTTGAGGACTTAGTTTTTGACTGTATAGCCTCAGCCTGAAGATAAATGCCAGCAGACCTTGAAGGCTTGTTGGTCGGGCTGATTTTCATAGACACATGGATATACCACTCCTAAAATGATTGTGTGAGATGTGTATACTAAGCCGGTAAGGAACTGATCAGCTGTGGGAGCCAGTGCCCCTCGTATGATGAGAGGGATGGTACGGAATTGAGGAAGACAAGGAGGAGCCTCCTGGGGCGGGATCATGAAGAGAGAAGTCAGTTCAAACTTGTGATTTCATTCCATCAATGTGACTAAAGCAGCGACATCCAGTAGCTGGACACACATAGAACGCCAGCTCGAAACTCTGAATACCATTCTCCACCAAAAGAAATAAAGATTCTTTGGAGAAATGACTGATTTCAGAGCTAGAGCAGGGAAAGTCAAGGTATGCCTCAACATCTCATGTCAGAAAACCAGGGAGTGCTCAAAGAAGGATAGGACAGTTAACTGGGCTTCACCAGCCAAATCAGGGGCAATCTGCACATCACACTGAACAATAGTAAGACTACTAGCTATTGAATAAAATAGCAATCCCTAAGTTGAAACTATAAATAAATAGGTAAGTAAATAAAGGATAAAGGGAAGCTTGCCCTTATAGTAGAATTATGATTTAAAAATAGGAAATTATGGATACAGAGTACTGTTATTTGCAGAGAAAGATGGATGCAAAATTTGGGGAGGAAAATTTTGATGAGGAGTGAGATAATTCCATGCTGTGAAAGTATCTCCCCATGAATCAATTACTAATGTGAAAAATAAATTGGTCACTACTATAAAGAAATCTGACTCACACCACCCCAACCAAGTCAAAGTTGACAACAATAGTGGCTCCAATCAGTGCCAGTACCACTTGATATACTGTCCTGAGAAATTTATGATATTAACTCTGTTGTATGTTTGTCAAAAGTGCAGGTATTAGCTTTCTGTTGCTGTATAACAAAGTGCCACAAACTTTCTGATTTGTGGGGTCATTAGCTCATAGTTCTGTGGCTGAGAATTCAAGGCACACTGTGACTGGGTCCTTTGTGCATCGTCTAATGAGGCTGAAATTGAGAGATTTGCCAGGCTCTGATCCTTTCTGGAGGATCCAGGAGGAATCTGCCTCAAGACTTACTCAAGTGGCTAGAGGGACCCCATTGTCTGTGGCTGCAGGACTGAGGTCTCTATTTCTTGCTGGCTCTGGGCCAAGAGCCAGCCACTACCAACCCCTGGAACCCTTCCACACTTATCCAAGTCCCACATGAAAAAAATAAAAATCTAAAACAAATGATCTAAATACCAAATTAAGATTTAGAAAAAGAACATTTAATAGTATATAGAAGAAATAAAGTGATAAGTACAAAATCAGAAATCAGTGTAAAAAAACCGAAACACAATCAATGAAACCAAAAGATGTTTCCTCCAAGAAATCAGTAATGTTGATAAATGTCTAATCTGAACAATGAAAAACCAAGGGGAATAGACACTGATTACTAACATCAGAAATGAATAATGGGGAATACCTGGGTGGCTCAGTGGGTTAAAGTTTCTGCCTTTGGCTCAGGTCATGATCCCAGGGTCCTGGGATCGAGCCCCACATCAGGCTCTCTGCTCTGTGGAGATCTTGCTTCCTCCTCTCTCTCTGCTCGCCTCTCTGCCTACTTTTGATCTCTGTCTGTCAAATAAATAAATCTTAAAAAAAAAGAAATGAGTAATGGATATTGCTATGGAAACATCTGATATTAAAAAGACAAAAGAAATGTTATCAAAAACCATATGAGATAAATTTGACAACCTAGATGAAATGGAAAAGTTGTTTGAAACACCTGAATTATCAGAACTGACTCAGGAAGAAATAGAAAGCCTGAGTAGACTCTTTCAGCCAATCAGGAACAGATGGAACAGCCTCACCCTGATTCGGGCATCTACGGAACACTTGCACAAGAATCACTCTCCAATGAAAAGTTCAGTGTCCATCACTGGAACTCAAGGGTAAGGTGAGGACACCAGTTCTTACCCCCTTTACCTGATGTTTATCAGAGGTCCTTGCTGATGTATTAAGGCAGAAAAGAAAGGGAAGCATGTTAAGATTGGAATAATTGGTGCTGTTCTGGAGTTTTATTTTCAGACTAAATGCCTATATGCAAAAAATCTTAAGGAATTGAAAAAACTGCTACTAGAATCAAGAAGTGAATTTGGCGTGGCTGAAGGCTACAAGGCCAAAGTCCAAAAACCATTTCTATTTCTGCGTACTTGCCAGAAACAATAGAAAATGAAACCGAAAGGAAAACCGTCCATTTAGAATCCCATCAAAAATTTACAAAAGAAGACCTTAGAGTACCTGCACCCTGACATTCATGGCAGTGTTATTCACAACAGCCAAGATGTGGGAGTAGCCCAAGTAGCCCAAGGTCTCTCTCTCTATACAAGGACAAAAAGAAAAATGATCCAGCCATAAAAAGAAGGAAATATTGCTTTTTTGACAATATGGCTGGACCTTGAGGGTATTACATAAGTGAAATAAGTCAGAGAGGGGCACCTGGGTGGCTCAGTGGGTTAAGCCTCTGCCTTCAGCTCAGATCTTGATCTCAGGGTCCTGGGATCGAGCCCTGCTTCGGGCTCTCCACTCGGCAGGGAGCTTGCTTCTCCCTCTCTCTCTGCCTGCCTACTTGTGACCTCTGTCTGTTGAATAAATAAATAAAATCTTAAAAAAATTAGAGAGAGTACTACTGTGTGATCTTTTGTATATGGAATCCAATAGAGCCACAATATGTCTATATTCATAAGTATACACATGCATACATATGTAAACCTCACTGACACAGAGAAGAGATGGGTGGTCCCCAGAGGTGGGGAGTAGGGCATGAGCTAAATGGGTGAAGAGGGTTAAAAGGTACAGAAAAAGAGCTTAGAAATAAATAGAAAGAAAAGTATGTAAGATCTGTATGCTAAAAACTAACACACTGTAAGAAAATAATGAAAATGTTTTAAAAATAAGGAGAGATAAGCCATGTTCCTACATCAGAATACTTCACTTCGTTAAGATTTTAATTATTCTTGACATGATTATCTGTTTTGTGTGTGTTGAGTTTGAGAAGTTCTTTATAGATCCTGGATATCAGCGTTTTGTCTGTACTGTCATTTGCAAATATCTTTTCCCATTCTGTGGGTTGCCTCTTTGTTTTGTTGACTGTTTCCTTTGCTCTTCAGAAGCTTTTGATCTTGATGAAGTCCCAAAAGTTCATTTTTGCTTTTGTTTCTTTTGCCTTTGAAGACATATCTTGAAAGAAGTTGCTGTGGCTGATATTGAAGAGGTTATTGCCTATGTTCTCCTCTATGATTCTGATGGATTCCTGTCTCATGTTGATGTCTTTTTTCCATTTTGAGTTGATCTTTGTGTATGGTATAAGAGAATGGTTGAGTTTCATTCTTCTATATATAGCTGTCCAATTTTCCCAGCACCATTTATTGAAGAGACTGTCTTTTCCACTGTATATTTTTTTCTGTTTTGTCCAAGATTATTTGACATAGAGTTGAGGGTCCATATCTGGGCTCTCTACTGTTCCACTGGTCTATGTATCTGTTTTTATGCCAGTACCATGCTGTCTTGGTGATCACAGCTTTGTAGTAAAGCTTGAAATCAGGCAATGTGATGCCGCCAGTTTTGTTTTTATTTTTCAACATTTTCTTAGCAATTCGGGGTTTCTTCTGATTCCATGCTAATTTAGGATTATTTGCTCCAGCTCTTTGAAAAATACCGGTGGAATTTTGATCAGAAAATGGCATTAAAAGTATAGATTGCTTGGGACGCCTGGGTGGCTCAGTTGGTTGGACGACTGCCTTCGGCTCAGGGCGTGATCCTGGAGTCCCGGGATCGAGTCCCACATCAGGCTCCCAGCTCCATGGGGAGTCTGCTTCGCTCTCTGACCTTCTCCTCGCTCATGCTCTCTCTCACTGTCTCTCTCTCTCTCAAATAAATAAATAAAATCTTTAAAAAAAAAGTATAGATTGCTCTAAGAAGTATAGACATTTTAACAATGTTTATTCTTCTGATCCATGAGCATGGAATGGTCTTCCATCTTTTTAGGTCATCTTCAATTTCTTTCATGAGTGTTCTGTAGTTCCTCGAGTACAGATCCTTTACCTCTTTGGTTAGAAGACATGAACAGACACTTCTCCAATGAAGACATACACATGGCTATCAGACACATGAAAAATGTGTTTGTCATCACTAGCCATCAGGGAAATTCAAATCAAAACCACATTGAGACACCACCTTACACCAGCTAAAATGGCCAAAATTAACAAGACAGGGAACAACATGTCTTGGAGAGGATGTGGAGAAAGGGGACCCCTCTTAAACTGTTGGTGGGAATGCAAGTTGGTGCAGAGACTTTGGAGAACAGTATGGAGATTCCTTAAGAAATTAAAAATAGAACTTCCCTATGACCCTGCAATTGCACTACTGGGTATTTACCCCAAAGATACAGATGTAGTGAAAAGAAGGGCCATCTGTACCCCAATGTTCATAGCAGCAATGGCTATGGTCACCAAACTGTGAAAGAACCAAGATGCCCTTCAACGGACAAATGGATAAGGAAGATGTGGTCCATATACACTATGGAGTATTATGCCTCCATCAGAAAGGGATGAATACCCAACTTTTGTAGCAACATAGACAGGACTGGAAGAGATTATGCTGAATGAAATAAGTCAAGCAGAGAGAGACAATTATCATATGGTTTCACTTATTTGTGGAGCATAAATAACACAGAGAACATGGGGAGATGGAGAGGAGAAGGAAGTTGAGAGAAATTGGAGGGAGAGATGAACCATGAGAGACTATGGACTCTGAAAAACAATCTGAGGGTTTTGAAGGGGCGGGGGGTGGGAATTTGGGTGAGCCTGGTGGTGGGCATTATGGAGGGCATGTATTTCATGGAGCACTGGTTGTGGTGCATAAACAATGATTTCTGGTACACTGAAAAGAAATTAAAAAATAAAAAACATAATAAAAAAATCACACACAAAAATATTTTAATTATTCTTAAAAATACACATAGAGGGGCACCTGGGTGGCTCAGTGGGTTAAAGCCTCTGCCTTCGGCTCAGGTCATGATCCCAGGGTCCTGGGATCTAGCACCGCATCGGGCTCTCTGCTTAGCAGGGAGCCTGCTTCCTCCTCTCTCTGCCTGCCTCTCTGCCTACTTGTGATCTCTGTCAAATAAATTTAAAAAAAGAAAAAAAAAAAGAAAAAAAATACCCATAGAGGGGTCACCTGGGTGGCTCAGTCAGTTCAGCATCTGCCTTCAGCTCAGGTCATGATCTCAGGGTCCTGGGATCAAGCCCCACATCAGGCTCCCTGTGCATTGGGGATCCTGCTTCTCCTTCTCTTTCTGTCTTCCTGCCTACTTGTGATCTCTTTCTCTGTGCCAAATAAAGAAATAAAATCTTAAAAAAAAATACCCATAGAGGGGTGCCTGGATGGCTCAGTCATTAGGCATCTGCTTTCAGCTCAGGTCATGATCCTGGGGTCCTGGAATTGAGCCCCACTTTGGGCTCCCTTGCTTGACAGGGAGCCTGCTTCTCCCTCTCCCTCTGCCTGCTTCTCCTTCTGCCTGCTTGTGCTCTCTCTCTCTGTCAAATAAATAAATAAAATATTTTTAAAAATACCCATAGAAGGGTGCCTGGGGGACTCAGTCATTAGGTGTCTGCCTTTGGCTCAGGTCTTGATCCCGGGGTCCTGGGATTGAGTCCTGCATCAGGCTCTCTGCTCAGTGGGAGCCTGCTTCTCCCTCTGTCTGCTGTCCCACCTGCATGTGTGCTTGTTTCTCTGTCAACTAAATAAATAAAATCTTTAAAAAATACCCATATATTTGATGTAGATAGATGTATTTTCAGATCTATAGATCAACAAAATACTTGCATGGGTTTGAAGCTGTAGGTTCTGGTTTTGATTGATTGGAAAGGGGAATAGGAAATTTCTGAAGCTGTGGACATAGTCTATATCTTAATTATGACCTAAGACATGGTACATTTGTCAAAATGAATAAAGCTATGTGTCTGGGACCTGAACGTGTCACGCGTGTCACGTCTACCTTGTGATGGGCTGGTATGCATGTCCCCAGTGAATGCTGTTTGTCAAATTCATGCCCTTCTGTGGTTGTCCCACACTGAGTCTGGGCGGTCCTGTGTCTTGTTTTGACCTGAAAAATGTGTAGACAGTAATGTTGCATGAGCTCCCACCTGCAAGGTTCTGACGCCCTGCGGCCATGGCCTTTGGTCTCCTGGGGCCCTGAGTCAGTAACAAGGACACTCAGCATATCCTGATGGAGAAGCCATGTGTGGAGAGAGGTGCTGGGAAATGAGGATGGAAATGAGAGGGACTCTGGTCAGTCACCCCAGTGCAGGGGACAACCTTGTGCATGAAGCCATCTGGGTGCTCAGATCCAAACTCTAGACATGTGAGTCAGCAAGACGTAACCATGTGGAGCTGGGAAAAACCACACCAGCTAAGCCCTGCCTTCTAGTTCCACCAGATCTTGAGCAAATAAAAGGATTGGTGCTTTAAGCCACTAATATTGTGTTTATGTGTTATTCAGCAATCGATAATGGATACATATCTTAGAGAAACAGGCCAAAATTAATAGCCTTTTTATAAAAAGAATTAGTAGTTCAATGAAGCAAAATAAGAAACAGTATTTGAATAACAACAACAACAACAACAACAACAACAAAATATTTAGAAATAAATTTAACAAGAAATGTGCAAAATTTACTTGAGGGAAATTTGAGAATATTTCTGGACGTTGAACACCAGCGGATCCCCTGGAGAGCCCAGGCGCAGCTGTGGCTTATTCAACCACTGAAGTGTGAGGTGTTTCTTTACTCCCTGAGTGGAGAGAGTCTTTGTTCCGTGTGCCTGAGCTGGGATGCATGTGTGAAGATGAAAAATCAATGTCACGTCAAAGTCTGTACTGCAAACCATAAAAACAAACAAAACTGATGATGTGGGAGAAAGTCTTTGCAAGATAGATCAGATAGAAAGAAATTATTTATGAGTGCGTGAAAAATTATTCCAAAGTAAGAGAGAGTGAATGGAAACAGGCATGCACAGATGCACTGACACGCGAGACCTTTATCTCATGAACAATGATGCAAACTAGAGGCACTGGGCCATCACCCCCATGTAGGAGCTGCACACCTGCCAGCTTGCCTGCACGCATTGACGAGGGCTACTCTGGGGCTTGGGGCCAGGACACTCCATGGAGGGGGATTGGCAACGTCTAGCCAGACCACACAAACCCATGCCTGGCATTTGACCCTGATGTTACTGTCTCCCAAAGTTAACCAAATGACATTATTTGTAACAGGGAAAGTGTAGAGATAGTTGCCCACACCTGCTGTTGGGAGGGTGACCGTGTAAGCTGGTGGCAGGAATCTGCAGGAATGATGAGGGATGTGGTTTCCATGGAAGTGATGGAGTGAGGTGCCATAGAGTTCACTGTGTCAGCACCTGAGACGAGGGCGCTCACCAGACTCAGTGCGGAAGGAACGACCTCAACATGACAAAGCCCATATTCGACTGTCCCACAGCTGGTATCCTCAGTGGTGGAGCACTGAATGCATTTCTGCCCAGATCAGGAACAAGGCAAGGCTGTAGCTCTGATACTTCCATTCAACATAGAACTGGGGAGTCCCAGCTCAGGTGGGTAGGAGGGGATGGGAGGTGCTGAGGAAAGGATATGAGGTACCAGGAGAGTAAATTGTAGACATGTGCTGTGCAACACAGAACCCGTAGTTCCTACAGGGCCAAGCCCATAAGATCTGGTAGAGGGTAGGTCTCCTATCAATGTTCCTACTACACACACACACACACACACACACACACATGTTCATGTGGACACACACAACATGCATGCACACAGCACATGCACACATGTGCACATGTGTACACACAGGCATGCACACAGTGTGTGGACCATACATGTACCAGCATGCACATGTGCACACACAATAAACAGCACACGTGTACAACATTCCATGCACACACATGCACATGTGGGTACACTACACGCATGTGCATGCACAAGGCATGCACACACATGCACAGACCATATATGCACACACATGTACAGATTCCCTGTACATACACACATGGGAACACATACAGCAATGGGAGACAAGAACACTTTGGAGATTATGGATATTTTATTCCCTTGACAGTGGGTACGGTCTCACGCGTGCAGATGTATGTCTTAACTCACCAAACTGTTCATTAACTATGTGCGTCTTTGCACACCAGCTATACCTCAATAACCCTGTAAAACAGAGTTCCTAATGCAGCCCATATGTATGGATATAAATACATTTTAAATATAAATATTACAACTGAATGAACTGTCACTGCCCCAAAAGAGATGGCAAAGAACATGCGGGGCAAAGTGAACAAGAACTGGGGGACGAGGCTGCCACCACGGGGCAGGAGGAGTCACGCGAGAGTACATCAGTCCTTCTGGGTGTCTGCCAGGCAGGTGCCCAGCCACAAGCTCAGGAAGCTTGTCAGGGAAGGTGCCTGTGGAGGGGGAGGGGGAGGGAACATATAGGGGATCCTGCATACCCAGCACACAGGGGAACAGCAGGGGAAAAATGCTCACTCTGGAGGTCACCTTCAAGGACATCTGAGGGGCCAACGAGGAGAGCCACCTTGCTCCTTCTCTGCTGAGTGGCTGGTTCAGGTCCCACCATCCGTGTGGTCACTGGCTGGAAGCAGCTTTGTTGGACGCTGCAGCAGACACAGCTGTATGTTGCTGTGGGATGTCTGCCAGCACCTGCCACTGCCTGCCACCACCAGCCTGCACCTGCCACTCCCAGCCAACATCTGCTACCATCAGCCACCATACGCCACCACCTGCCACTGCCAGCCACTGCCGGCCACGTCTGCCACCACCAGCGACCACCTACCACTGCCTGCCACGTGTGCCACCACCAGCCGCCATCTACCACCACCTGCCACTGCCAGCCACTGCCTGCCTCCTCCTGCCACCACCAGTCACAATCTGTCACCAACTGCCCCCACGTGCCACTATCTGCTGCCACCAGCCACCATCTGCCACCTCCTGCCACCAGCAGCCACTGCCTGCCACCATCTGTCACCCCCAGTCACCGTCTGCCAGCATCTGCCCCTGCCTGCTCACAGGATACACGTGTGAGCCTTCCTTTGAGGAAGGTCTGCACGGCACACTCCACACTCTGCTTCACTTGTTCCTGGTGGAGCTAGTGTAGAGTCATGGAGCAGTGTTTTCATTCTGGGGTCCAGAGCAAACAAGTCCATGTAGGATATTTAGGGAGTGGGGGGATCTGGTACTGGAGAAGGAAGATGTGATGTGGTGGGAGATAGCCAGGGGAGCTGGTGGTGGCAGACAGGCTACACCCAGAGATTTCAGAAGGAGCCCACGATTCCAGGCAGGAGACACACGGGACACCCGGAGTGCACCCGGTGCACCCGGCTGCACCCAGGACAGCCGGAGCTGGAAGGACAGAAAGACAGACAGACCAGCAGTGATAAACCAGTGCAGACATCCTGCTGGGCAGTGTGGGACAGTGGGTGCAGCAGTAGGCATGACAATAAGGTATTAAAACATTTAGAAGTCTATGAATTCATCCTGAACAAGGAGAGAAGAGCCCTAGCAGGATGGAAGAAATGTGGCAGCTGTGGTGGACAGAAAAACACAAGCTAACAAAGCTAGCTGGAATGACAGTCGTCACCACTTAGTGCCACTGCCTCAGTGTTCCCTTGCTGAGGGACAAAATACCACAAACATGGCGTCTCATCGTCGCAAAGGTTGGACGCCTGTGCAGGCTTGGCCAGCTTCTCCTCTTTGGACATCTCGGGCTGAAATCAGGACTGGAGGCTCTGGGGGAACGGCTGCTTCTATGCCCATTCAGGCAGTTGGCATTCAGTTTTGTGTGGCTCAGGACTGAGATCCTTGTTTCCCATCTGGCTGTCTGCCGGGATGCAACTCAGCTTCCAGAGGCTGCCTGCCTGCCTTGGCTCCTGGCCTCCTCTGTGTGCAGGGCCAGCCTGGACCTGTTGTGGTCTTTTTGTGCTTGGAACCTCCCTGTCTTCCCCAAGGCTTTCAGGATTCACGTGACCACACTGGACGTCAGCCTAGTGACCTTAGCTATGCTGTCAAGTCCCTTTGCCATGAGGGTGAGAGCAGGGATCATGGGGGGTCCAAATTTGGATTCTACAGCCCTCAATACAATAATTAAGGGAACCTTCATTAAGGGATGCTAAAACCTGTGCATGAATGCTTTTTTGGGAATGGTGTATTCATAGGGTCCTCCTATGTCATGTTAGGAAGGTTGCTTAGAAGGCCCATGGGGAAGGCGGAGAAGTCTAACGGGACCTTCCCAAGCCAGGTGAGCAACCTGAACGCCAGCAAACTCAAGGCAGTCTGACACCACGTTTCCTCTGATGGGTCAGTGAGAAGCTATCACTGTGAGGTTTCCACCCAAAATATCAAACCTGAGTCTAAAGGTGAGGGGATGAAAAGATGCAGACAATGAGGCATTCTGGAAACAAGTGACTGGGGCTCTGCTGGGGCCATGAGGACACACCAGGCAGAGATGTCGTGCCACAGGTGGTAAAGACATGGAAGAACCCTGGGAGCGAAATGTAATCCTATGAGGTCCCAGGTGAGACTAACAAGGGTCTCTGAAGAACACCAGTGAGATGGCTTGGAAAGTCTGAGTATCGGGGACCATTGGGAGATGGTGTCCTACGGGCTAATTCCTTGAGCACAATGATGGGAGCGAAGGGGTGTTTTCTCCCTCAGGAGACACATGCTGAAGTTTGTAGGATGATGTGTGGGACTTCTGCACATTACACCCAAATGCTTTCCCAAACATGACTGCGTGTGTGTGCATACACACACAGGCTAATGTGGCAAAATTTTTACTACTGGTGAGTACAGACTGGGTGTGGTACTATTCTTTCAAATTTTCTATATGATTGAAAAATTTCAAAATAAAAAGCTTGGGAAAAAGATGGACTGCATGGTTGGGCTGGAGCCCGTGTTTGATTCTGAGACAGATGTGTCCCTGCAGAGGAGCAACCTTCAATCTGAGCCCAGTAACACAGCCCAACACGTGTGTTCACAGAGATAAGGTAAACAACTAATCTCAGGGTTTCAACACCGTCCACCGCTTCAGCCTATAGATAGGGGCGCAATCTTCTGGGGCTCACGGAGTCCATTGTCGGGTCAACCATCGCTGGACAGGAGCCAGCTGGCTTCGCGGAGGTGGCCAGATGCCAAGTCCTGTGCATCCCCCAGCAGGATGACAGCCTAGCAGCCTTATCTTCCCAGCAGGGCGCTCGTGGGTGTGGGGGTGATGTCAGTAGGAAGTCTGGGGAACATATGTACCTTGGGCCTCTCTGCACAAACCAGGACATGGGATTACCCTACTGAGTAGGGGCCCCAGATCACACAAAGGGTGGACGCAAGAGGTGAGCGTGAATAATTCTATTTTCAAGGAATGCATGACTTTTGGCAATTAGAGTAAAGCACAATCAAAATGGGAAATTTAGGTTTTAGATAGAAATTATGAATCTGTGCCACTTTGATTTAGTAGAGATTTAAATTCACAGAGACCTCATTCTAAGAGTGCTTTTTAAGTATCAGAAGCAAACTTCAGACCTGCAGGGTTTTCTTCCTTTGAAACAAAACCAGACTCCAGCTGGGTTAATTATTTTATTTCAACCAGAATGTGAAAGCAATTCACTCAATAATATTACTCTTTTCTTCAATGTTTCATTTTCACCAAACAAGATCAGCTACACTGAGCTCTAGTTCCAAAAGGCAAATCACTTATAAATTTAATTCTGATTTGCAATAAAAACAGATTAATTATCTCAGTGTCTACTGCTGAAAGTAATAAGTAACCTATCCCCTAATCTTGTTCAGATTTGCTATAGAAAATTAATTGAA
This sequence comes from Neogale vison, assembly GCF_020171115.1. Lineage (NCBI taxonomy): Eukaryota > Metazoa > Chordata > Mammalia > Carnivora > Mustelidae > Neogale > Neogale vison. Next base: position 47,828,242 of record NC_058093.1, read on the forward strand.
CCTCCCTCTAAAATTCCATATCAATTTTAATATCTTCATTCCAATTTATAAGCATATTAATCATCCAAGCTTTGTTCCAAAAAGTTTTACACAGAGAGCAGGATGGATGGATATATTCTGGAACTTGAACAGGATCTAAAATAGCAGATTGATGCCCCCTTAATTGATTACATTTTTCCATCATTGCTACCATCACCAGCACCGATCCACCACCATTGTCATCACCATCATCACCATGGTGTTGTTTCCTCCATGGCTATGGGGGCCCCATGTTCTTGAAAGAGGAGGTTGCTGCAAGACGAAAGGAGCGACTGGTTTGTATCTGGGGGGGCCTGAGCCTGGAGAATCACTCTTACTGAAGAGGAGGGGAGTAGAGGCATGACCCCTGCCCACAGGAAGGGTCCTGTGGAAGGACAGCTGAGATGTGAGGTGTCCTAGTGGTGGTGGTGCCTCTGGCCAAGGCTGGCCTGGACTGAGCTGGGCAAGCAGATGGCCTGCCTGTGGCACAGGCAGGAAGCAGGTGCAGGGCCAGGGTAAGGGGCTAACATGCAGGGGGCACCGGACTTTGGACATATGTGCTGCTAGGCTGGCCCTCCAGGTCCCCAAGCAGAGCTAGCACCTGCTCCTGGCACCCAGGCCCAACCCTCACATGGACGCCAGGCTCTGCCGTGCTGTCTGTTGCCCATGGAAGCTCAGCCCCTCTTTGCCGGCATTTGGCATGGGACAGTCTGTCCTGGAGCCCTGGTCACCGCTGCTCCTCTCGTGCCTGGTGGGACTTCCAGATAAAGACTCCGGTAACCTGGAGATGGACAGTGGGTCCACACATGAGGACCTCCAGGGAAGGTGTCACCATGCACACTGGTCCAGTGACAGCTTCTGGCACAACTGGGGCGTGCTGGCCTCCATGAGGGGTTTCTGCCATATCCCTGTGGGATGGGGGCCATGTGTTATCAGGCGTAGGAGTTTGTTCTGGGGCTATTGACTCACCGTTGGGAGTTCCCATGCCCACGTCCCTCCATCAACATTTCTTCTGTGCTGCAAACATGAGAGGAGCTTCTGTTCTTTGATGGGGGGACAGGGCTTCAGGCATAATCCACTCAGATCAGTACCTGCATGTCACACCTTTGTTGGGTCCCAGGGCTGCTTGAACAAGATTGGCCCCTGTTTCATCTGAGGACAAAAAGTTTGTGGGAATCAGAAGAGAGGACACATGTTTGGATACCCGCCTTGTGGCGGAAACAGGTAGCACATGGTGATGTCTGTTCATCTGCGCGTGCATGTGTAAGAGGAAGGGGCAGTGGTGTCCCTGGCCCTGTCATGGCACTCAGAGGCAATGCTAACTCTGCAGGATGAGCAGGTGGGGAGGGCACACGAACGTGCACTGGCCAAAGGGGATGGTGCCTATGAGCCGGCTGACAGGGAGATGGAGGCAGAGACGTCTCAGTTCATCTGCTGCCGCTCAGAGGACCCCTGTCTGCGAGCTCCAGCTGATCCCCATGTGGGTGTGGTGATGCCATGGGAGCCAGGGACTGGAAGGGGCAGCTGTTTGCATTGTCTCCTGTTCTTATTTCATCCTCAAGTTCAGTTAGAAGGACATGACAGTTCCCTGCTAGTCCAGAATACACCCTGTGTAATGACTTTCTCTAAGATTTCATAAGTTATATATGTGATCATAAGAGCATTGCTCTAAAGAGGAAAGAAATGTACATAATCATTACGGAGATATTGTAAAACCAAGCAAATGTCACCAATGTATACTGTCCATCAATTCTAAGTAATAAGGACAATTCTCAATTTTTAGAGTCAAACTAAATATAAATAACACTGGTGGGAAATAATTGTGAGGCTGACAAAAACCCTTGATTTGAATACCTGTTTCTACAATTTAATGAAGAGTAGAATACGACCTGGAACATGCCATGACCACATGATGACCTGGGCACACAATGACCACATGAAGACCCAGGCACGCCATGACCACATGAAGACCCAGGCACACAATGACCACATGAAGACCCAGGCACGTCATGACCACGTGATGAGTTGCACATGCCACAACCACATGATGACCCAGACACACCATGACCACATGAAGACCCAGGCACGCCATGCCACACGATGACCCAGACACACCAAAGTACATAATGATACCAGAACGCTCCTCGATGTACATGCTGACATCAGAACACAGTACAGAGTTGTCTCTCTATCACACTCGAGAGTGGACTTTCCACTCCCAGACCCACATCTCATGCCACCTAATTTCAAACACATGGGACCTTCCTTGCGGCTGAGCTTCTAGCATAGCAGTAGAGCTCATCCCAGTAACCCAGGATCCGTGTGGGGCCGCATTGTGATCCTGAAACCCCTGTGGCACTCTAGCACGTGGGACACAGAGCTGTGTCTTGCTGTGGTTCTGGGTTTCAGGAAGGGCTTTATCTCACAAGATCTACTCCAAACTGGGCACCAGCTGTCTTGGAAGCAAGTGGTTTCAAGTACCTGTCGGTACCTTTTGCTTTGAAGGGTTGTCAGGACCGTTCTTGCATCATGGTATGGTTCCTGTCTGCTAGAACACTTGTCAGATGTCACAAAGCGAAGCTTTATAAATGTCCAGAAATACCAAGTTAATACATAAATACATAAATTTCACACAATACATTGAAGTTACTGGGATGAACAGGGAGTATTGGCCAAAATAATTTCCCAAGATAGAGGAGAAAGTGACCTGTGGTGTAGGAGGATTTTCCTTGTGGAGAGAAGGAAGAGATTGTGCATCACAGAGGGTGGGGCAGAGGTGGGGTGAGGGGTCCAGTCGCTGTGAGGCTTGCTTGGGCGTAGCCATGGACGGGAGCTGTGCATTTTGGAGGCCGTGGCAGCCCCAGAATGCGGCTCCGTCAGTGAGCTTTCCTAGGGCAGCCTGTTCCCAGCGTCAGTGATTTGCATGGAGAATGTGTTTGTGCTCACGTATTTCCTGCCGACCCCACAGAAACGGTGCAGTCAGCTTATGCCCACAAAGGCAGAGTCAGAGATTAAATTAATATCAAAATGTGGTCTCAGAATCTGCCGTCCTGAGAGCGCCAACGTCCCAGTGTCCATCTTGGGGGGCGAGTGATGTGTGGGGACACAGGGCCCCTCCTCACGCTTGGAAGGTGCTCCTGTCCAGACACATGGGTGGTTCAGCTCAGCTCTGAGATGGTTTTCCTGTGTGTGGACCACTCTTGCACTCACTCTGGTTTCCTACTCTGCCACCATGTTCCCTGGAAGCCACGCCTCAAAACCTGTGCAACTCCGTCATTGACTCACACAGATCAGAGACAAGCAGACCGTCCTGCCACAAAGGCCCAGTGACAGAGGGGTGTGGCCAAATGACCTGAACCTCATGACACAGTGACCCTCCCACCCCGGCAGCAGCTGGCAAATTGCTCCTCAAAATAGGTGCTTCCGTCAAGTTCAGCAACAAGCAGTGTGCAAGAATTCAGGCTGCTCAAGGGAGAGTAGCCCTTCCCAGGAAAGGAAGATACACACACACACCCCACACATGCTCACACATATGGACTCATACGCATGTGCACACATGCCCCCACACAGGGACACATACTCACATACACATGCACACTGAGCAGCCCCTGTAAGGCCTGAGCTCCCTCCCACTCTGGGGTAGGTGGGTGTCTATAGCCCCAGTCAAGCTTGCACCAGCTTCCTCAAGCCCCCAGACATGACTGTGGCCTCTGAAGACTGGCGGGTCTCCTGGGATGCTGTTCTATAGGGTGCCAGCTACTGAATGGCCTTTGGGAAAGGCAGGAGAACAGAGGGGGCCGTGGGCTGCCATGCTGGCTCTGTGCATTTCGTCTGTGGACAGGCAAGCGAGGCTTCGTTTCAGGGTGTTGGTGGACCTCAGGGAGCTTTGAGTTGAACTGTGTACCCCGAAAAGACCCACTAAAATCCTGACTCCCAGCACCTGCAAATGTGACCTTCTCTACAGGGAGAATCTTCTCAGAGGTGAGCGAGTGAGATCAGGTGATGAGTCGACCCTAATCCAGCATGACGTCTGGACATAGAAATAGAGGGATGGAGACATGTGGAGTCACAGGAGAAGATGGGGCAGAGCCTGGGGGCCTAGGCCACAGCTTGGAGTCCCCTGTGACCCCAGAAGCCAGAAGAGGCAGCAAGGACTGCCCTCAACAGGTTTTGGGGGGGAACATGAGCCTGTCCACACCTTGATTTCAGACTCCTGGCCCCTAGCAGTTTGAGGTGACACATTTCTGTTGTTGTAAGCCCTGGGTTTGTGGTTGTCGCTACGGCAGTGGCTGGAGGACTAGGCAGGGCGGGAGAAGCCCTGTGAGCCCACTGTCCATTTATGTGGCTCCCAGCTCAGCACCTCTGAGGTCTCACGAATCGCATGAGTAAATGAAGGAACCAACATGATCCAGCGAATAAAAGGCTCCCACGATGGGTTGTGAAGGACACCCTCCCAGCTCCCCCACATGTGACATGTCTCCGGGTGCCCCACGCTTACAGAGTGCAAGTGGCCTTGTGGTCATGTCCTGTCCCGGGTGAGCAGGGGCTCCGAGTCATCCTGTTGGCACCACAAGGGGTGTTGCTGCTTTGAAAGGGCTGCATCTGCTGGGAAATTCGTCCAGAGTAAAGTGAACTTGCTCACGGCATCTTGTCATTCTGACCTCCCAGCCAGTGGGTGGATGGCGGGGTGTCTGGCGGGCGGGGCAGCAGCTGGACAGCCACATCCAGCGATCCAGCTGAGTTCTGGACTCTGGTGCCACTCCACAGCCAGACTCTCATTGTGGCTTGTGCATTTGTAGATGACACCTGCATACCCCACTGCCCAAAGAGCTTTGGCCACAATGCCTCTTAGTGAAGTGGCAAGTGCTGCCCTGATTCGTGGCCCTTAGCACACTTTGATCCCCTCTTCACCTCCTGCCTCTTCTCCCCGGTCCCACGTCATTGTGTTGCTCGTCTCATGTGACCTTCGTCCCATCTGTAATTCGGGCATCACCCTGCTGTGGATCTCGGCCTCTGTGTGAAGTCACGTGACAAACATCCATGGAGCAGTCACAGGAACCACGCCAAGGCCCAGGCCTGCCTCACCCCAGGAAGTGGAGAGAGGAGGTGCTGCAATGGTCTGGTGTGAAGGCCTGGATGGGACCCACCCCCCGGCCCTGGCAGAGCTGGGGGCTGGGTGTGGGGGAGATGGTGTGGCCCACCTTCAAATTTTAGTTGTGCCACTTCCCCTCAAACCCTTTAATAAGACCCCATTAGAATAGAATTCTAATCTGTCTTCACTGTTGTCCACCTCATGACCTTTCTGGTCACATCTTCCACTGGCTCTTCCACGCCCTTCATTCCAGCCAAGCCTTCCTGGTTTCCAAGAGTGGCTGTGCTACCTGTCATCTCCCAGCTCCTGGGCCACCCTGACAGTCCTGGGAAACCTCCCACAATGAGTGCACCTGTCCGAGCCTTAAAGCCTGAATCCCCCTTCCCCTGGTAGAAGAAGCCACCTGCCCCCTCCAGTGTGGAAAATCCTTATCTGTGTTCCTACTGTGTGGCCAGCATGCTCGCTTGCTTTTCTAGTCATTTTACTGTGCTATGTTATAGAGCAGGTCCCAGACTGGGGACCCATGCATGCTTTCTGAGTGTAGCCAAAATGAATGTGAAGTTGAGGATGGAATCATGGGTCAAAAGGCATCTTGTATGGAGTATTAGTCAAGATTCTTATATCTATATCTATGGCTCTGTTATCTGTCTATCCAACTATCTATCCATCCATCCATCCATCCTTCCACCCACCCATCTTTCCATCCATCCATCCATCCTTCCTTCCTTTCTTCCATCCATCCATCCTTCCACCCATCTTTCCATCCATCCATCCATCCTCCCATCCATCCATCCATCCATCCAACCTTCCTTCCTTCCATCCATCCACCCATCCATGTATTCATCCATCCATCCTTCCATCCATCCATCCATCCATCCATCCATCCTTCCTTCCATCCATCCACCCATCCATGTATTCATCCATCTATCCTTCCATCCATCCATCCATCCATCCTTCCTTCCATCCATCCACCCATCCATGTATTCATCCATCCATCCTTCCATCCATCCATCCATCCATCCACCCATCCATGTATTCATCCTTCCATCCATCCATCCATCCATCCATGTATTCATCCATCCATCCTTCCATCCATCCACCCATCCATGTATTCATCCATCCATCCTTCCATCCATCCATCCATCCATCCACCCATCCATGTATTCATCCATCCATCCATCCATCCATCCACCCATCCATGTATTCATCCATCCATCCATCCATCCATCCTTCCTTCCATCCATCCACCCATCCATGTATTCATCCATCTATCCTTCCATCCATCCATCCATCCATCCTTCCTTCCATCCATCCACCCATCCATGTATTCATCCATCCATCCTTCCATCCATCCATCCATCCATCCACCCATCCATGTATTCATCCATCCATCCTTCCATCCATCCATCCATCCTTCCATCCTTCCATCCACCCACCCATCCATGTATTCATCCATCTATCCACCCATCCATCTATATTCATTTCAAGGAATCAGCTCACATGATTTGGGGGCTAGGAAGTCTGACATTTTCAGGATAGTCTGGCTGGAGGTTGAGGGAAAAGGTGATGTTGCATCTTGAGTCTAAAGGCCACATACAGAATTCCCTCTTCCCTGGGGATCATCTGTGTTTTGTTCTTCATGTCTTATAGGTCTTCGACTTATTAGATGGGGCCCACCCACATTGTGGAAAATAATCTGTTGAACTCAAAGTCGACTGATTCAAACGTTAGCCTTATCTGAAAGAAATACCTTATAGCAACATTTAGACTTGTATTTGACCAAATACCTGGGTACCTGACCTCATCAAGCTGACACAGTTACCTGTCTTATGTGGGGATTGCTGAGAGGTTATACATATGGTCACAGAGTTGGCCAGCTGACCGAGACTGGAGTTACCAGAGGTTAGCCACAGGGTCCTTGTGGGGTCCCAATCTGGGATGAACAGGTTGGAGACTCTACATCTCAGTTCACACAGTGAGGACAGTGGGTCTGCATTTAGTGGGCTCCGTGGGCTATAAACGCTACACCCAGCCTAGCACCCCTGCACAGTGCCTGGAACCAAGCTCAGCACGTGCAGGAGCCAAGTTTAGGACATGCTGGAGCTAAGCTCAGGGTGCACTGGAGCTGAGCAGAAACTACACTCTGTGTTTGGAAGTTTGCAATAAATTTGCATTTGTGAGCAAAGACAGAATTTTTCACATCTTCATGAAGCAGAAAACCAAATATCATATTTGTCTAATATTGAACATGGTTCCTTTCTGTGATCCAGTTGAAGGATGATGGAAGAACAGTTTGACAGGAGCACCAAAAATCAAACCATTAAAATTCTAGTGCCTCAAAAGTGAATTTTTAAAAAGTTACTTAAATCCAGAGGGTCTCTGGCAGAACAATCAGGAAATTTAATGTAGTTTTGGATCCAGGGTATTCAGATGGGGCAACTGACAGGAGGAAACCAGGAAATCTAGCACAGCCCTGAGGGCTGCCAACAGAGCTCTGCTCGCCATCTGGTTTTGCATTTCTGTTTGTGAACAAAATTATTCATGTCACTGTCCGCGGCTTTCCAGAATTTTAAAGTGCAAATTAGGAGGTTAGACTCCAAAACAGATCAAACAAGTCTCTGTGGGCTCAGACTCACATTCCGGTAATTGCCTGTGATTCACGGGGGCAGGCAGACTTGTCACGAACGAGCCACTTTCCAGCCAGTGCCTGGTGGGTAGGGAGATTGCGCCCAGAGCTGGTGCCCAGGGAGACGTGTATGGCCGGGGTCTGCAGCAATCAGGTTTGGAGTGTCAGCTCCTGGGTCGTTTCAAAAAGAGAGGAGAATTTTATTTTACAAACTACTGAGCATTTAAAGTGGAAATTAAAAACTAGATGTTCAATCTTGCATTCAAAGCACAGTTTGGTAACCACACGCACTGACGGATAGCTAGCGGTTAGGTGCATGGGCCTGGACCAGACTGTCGGGTCTGCGCCCCACCCTGGCGCATGAGGGATGTTTTCATTTCTCTGGGTCTCAGTTTCTGGGCAGTGAAATGGCTTGCCGGTTCGTGCCTGATAGAGTTGTGGACCTTATCACCATGACAACAGAACTCTCCTTCTGGGTGGCACTCCTTGGTCCCCCCGGGCCTCCCTGCCAGTGTGCCAGCCTGTGCCCTGGTGGGACCAGCTGTGTCTGTACAGGGCTGAGCCCCAGGCACATGAATACCCTATGCAGGGCCCCTGAGATCTGGCTCTGAGCACTGGAAGGGAGTCAGGGAGCAGCAGGCAGTGGGCCCAGGCCATCTGTGCTGAGGGATGGTGGCCAACAGGCTGAGACGGTGATGGGGCAGGTGTTTACGATCATCACCACGAGCCCTCGGCAGAGGCCCACTCTTTCATGGTGCTTGTGTATGAGTCCCTTGGGCTCCCAGCGTGATCACCAGGGCTGTGGGTGACCCGTCAGGGTCGTCCCTCCAGCCATGGGGCGGGGGGTGAGTGGGGTGTGCAAGGATCAAATCAGTGTTCATTTTTCCATAGATCCAGAAAGTCCAATAAATCTTTATGTTACTAAGGACCTCACCCAACATCTTCTGAATCACTTTTCCTCCTTTTCCGGTGTGGCAGGGCTCCCGTCAGACTGGCTCTAGGTGTTTGGAACAGAGGCTGCTATGGCTTTGGTTAAAGGAAAACTTGATATGATTCGACAGAATGGCCCTGTCTCCCCCTTGCAATCTGCAGAACTCGCCCTCAAGCAAAGGCTGAAGCTGCTGCATACGTGTGAGAGGACCCGAAGATGCAGTAACTCATTCAAGGCCCTTTGCCAATATTTCTGCGATCGCATGCTGAAAAAAGCCTTTTGTGTAATTTATAGACATCCAATCTGGTGGAGTGTAATTATATCTAGATAAGCATAACATAAAACTGGTTTATAGTTCCATTAAAATGAGTCTCCAAATTGTGTCAAAGACTTGGTTTTTAATTCAATGGGACCTAATTTAATTAACTCGGAAGAACATTTTAAACGACACATTGCAGGTCTCAAATGCCAAGTGGCTCAGACTTCTAAAAACTAAGGGACTTGACTCTAGCCCTGCCCCCAGGATATGTTAGGGACCCTTCCACCGGCCACACGCAGTAGCTGTATCTGCAGCAGCAACAGCCACGTGGCCCCGGGGGGTCTTAGATTGTGCTCCAATATGGAGCTGGGCCATGGGGTTCATGGTGGGGAAGTAGAAGGGCTCTGCTGAAGCCTCCAGTGGGTCTCTGTGTCAGCACAGGCAAGGTCCAGGTCTATGCTCTGAGGAGGAGTTCCAGCCAGCATCCCTGGGGTCTGTGCTCTGCCTGGAGGGTCCCGATGCAGACTTTTGCTGGGGAGGTGGTTTCTGTCCCCAGATTGTGGCCACAAGGCCCAAGGTTCCCGCTGTCCTGCAGCTGGGGCTTCCGGGGCTGGCCGTGCAGCACATGGGGTCCCTGGGGTACTGAGGCCCCATTTCCCTGGTCTGAGGGAGCTGCGCAGGGTGGGCACATACAGGGAACTGCTAGGAGATCTCGGCGGGCTGCATCCCGCTTGCTGGGCTGCGGTAACGGTGTTACCTGTGGCCTTGGCCACACATCAGGGACAGTACACTGGCCAGAAACTGGACACAGATGCTGGCAGAAAGATCCCGTCCTCCTCTTCCCTGCACTCACACCCGTCAGTGCAGAATCTCCAGAGAAGAAAGGCTTCTTTCATTAAAGTTTTAAATTACTGCCCAAACATCCATGCCCTTAAGTGCCTCACATGCAAATGTGTATAGTTGGGTTTTCCTTTTCCAGGTCAAAGACTGTGCACTGAGGAAGCAGGAAGAAGAGGAGAGCTACTCGTCCAACAGTAGAATTCTGTATATATGCTCGGCTGTTTGAATTTATGAATTGCACAGGTGGTCAAAATGCAGCGTTAATTAATCTGCTCAAAGTAATGAAACATCCTCACTCACACCAAGCTTTCCCTGTCGTGTCGAGTGACTATGATGGTCAAGAAAGCGTGAGTACTGACTCTGAGCTCCCACCCAGATTTGTGAAGATCGTGAACAGTAGCTTGCTGACCGTGGGAGGCCGTGGAATACCAGGTGAATTTACAAAAGGTCACCAATGTTTCTCTACACTAGCAACGAACAGCTGAAAAATCCAATTAAAAAAGAATTTTAGCACCAAAAATATAAAATACTTCAGAATTTATACATCTTACAAAACATGTTGAGTCAGTGGCTTGTACGTGAAGGAGAGGTGTTCTCAGTTCACTTATGGGACAACTTAACATTACTAGCATGTCTTTTCTTCCAAAATGGACCTGCAGATTCAATACAATTCCAAGAAAAACTGTAGGAGGATTTTTTTTTTTTTTTTGGTAGAAACTAACAAGCGCTTCCCAAAAATATATATGGAAAAGCAAAGGAGTTGGAAAAACTAAAATGACTTAGAAAAAAAAAAGAACAACAAAGGAAGAGTTCTAGTCTTAGGCTTATTCTACAAGCCATAGCATCAGGATAGTGGGACATTGGAGAAAAAACAGACTTTCAGATTGGTGGTCAGAATGCAGAGTCCCGAAATCCACCTCCATGGGCAGGGTCAGTTTACTTCCAACAGGGAGGGCAGACAATCCAGGGAAGGAAAGATGATCTCAACAGCTGGTACAGGAGAGTTGAAGGTCTGTAGGTAAAGAGATGAACGCTAACCCGTTCCTCACAAAAGCTTATGTACAAAAATTTAACTCAAAATAGACTATAGCCCTAAAGGTAAAACCTGAAACTATAACTCTTCTAGAAGAAAATGCAAGAGAAGGGGCACCTGGGTGGCTCAGTGAGTTAAAGCCTCTGCCTTCAGCTTAGGTCATGATCCTGGGGTCCTGGGATTGAGCCCCGCATCAGGCTCCCTGCTCCGCAGGCAGCCTGTTTCCTCCTCTCTCTCTGCCTGCCTCTCTGCCTACCTGTGATCTCTGTCAAATAAATAAACAAAACCTTTTAAAAAAAAAAAAGGCTGTTTAAAAAAAAGAAAATGCAAGAGAAAAACCTCTGGGGACATGGGTTAGGCAGTCTCCTTCCCTACAAACACCAAGACAATGGTCCATGGAAGAAAAATTGATGAATTGGAATTTTTCAAAGTTGAGAATTCCTATTCCTCAGAAGACACTATAAAGAGCCTACACTTCAGACCCTATACTTGGTAAAGGATTTGTGTCCAGAGATACGAATACCTCTAGTACGAGAGAACCCGAGTCCCAAAACTTCAGGGGAAGTAGCTCAGCAGCCTGTCCTCAGTGCGCTACAGGGAAGGCAGGGAGGAGCCAAGAGAGCCAGGGGCATTATTCCCCAGGGAGTGTGGGTTAGAGTCCCTCTGTGTACACGGGAGTGGAGCACACTAGGCGACCACGGGTGTGTGAAGCTGCAGGGGACGGGCTCTCTTCCCGAGACCAGGGTTGGCCCTCACACACAGTGCCTTGGCCAGGTGCTTTTATTTCAAACCACCGAGGCCTGAAAACTACCAGAACGTCCCTCCTGGCCATGGATATATACTGCACACTTCTCTTGGAAATAAACGTTCCACCCTCCTGCCACACTCATCACTGGGGACACTGTGTGTCCAACTGCCTGGAGAAAACCGAGTGGAACTAAGTTATCAGTGTCCTGGAATGGACTGGGCTGAGTGGGGGTTCCCAGAGGTAGACCCAGGTCTCACGTGTTGACACCCGTGAGTGTGGCTTTATGTGGAAAGTGTCTTTGCTAGTGGTATTATGCTGGGAAGCCTGAGATGAGAAGGTCCTGGGTTTAGGGTGATGCCAAGTGTCCTTAAAGGGATGCAGAAGGAGATTGAGACACACATACACACAGGGAGAGGCCAAGTGGAGACTGAGCCAGACATGGGAGTGAAGAGGTGCCTGGCCTGGGGACGCCTGCAGCCGTGGGAGCTGAAGGAGGCAGGAAGGAGACCCCAACCCCAGGCCTCTTGAGGTAGGGCAGTCCTGCCCCGCCTGGATTTCTGGCTTCTGGCCTCGAGGGCTCAGAGAGAATGGCTTGTGCTGACTATTGTTCTTTTCCACAGCGGCCCTTGGAAACAGAGGCACGGTGTAGACTGTGGACGGGCTGAAGGCTGGTGGTCCTTGCACGCTGAGGCTTTGTGTACTTGGGCCCAGTGCTCTGTCAGAGGAGTGGCTGGCCTGAGTGTGGGGTGTGGGGGTGGACTGTGGTCGGGGGGGTGGGGGTTTGAATGGCCGAGCCCTTAGTGTGGAAGCTCTGCCCACCTCCCCACCCTCTACCATGTTGGCGACACCATGGTCGTTATCCGGAGGCTGTGGAGCCCTGTCCAGTGACACAAACACCACAGTCATCAGGAGCGTTCATGCGAATGGGCGTGACCCCAAGCAGCCTGCCCGGCAGATGGTCAGTTTCACTCTCCATGCTACGTTAGAAAATAAACAGCAGAATCATCGGGAAACCACTTCTCTTGTCCTTGATTCCCGAAAGCTGTTAACAACTTATTACAAGATGGATCGAAGCCTTAAATGGTGCTTTGTAATGATTTCCAGTCTGTGCTGCCACCAGGAACTCAGATCACAAACGAGAGGGTGTTTTGCTGCACTGAGTGAAGAGGACGGGCCACCCGGGGGGCAGGATGTCCTGCTGATGCCCCATGAGGCTGAGGCCATGCAAACCTGCTCTTGTCCCAGCAGTGGGGCCTTTAACCCTCCTCAGAGCTGTTTGGGGCCATCTAGTTATTGTTTTAATTGGAAATTTCTCACCGACAGGGGAGATGGGGAGTTTTTTTCTATCTCCAGGCCTTTCATGGCAGGGTTCCTGGGACAGGGGTGGCCTCTTGGGATGGATGTGCGGGGTCTGTAATGGGTAATGGGCTGTGGACAGCGGTGGGGCGGATGGAGATCTAAATCCATTCACACTTGGTGACTTTGTTTTAAACGACAACTCTTCTTTCCTCTTTCTCAGTCCCCGAGGCTGACTGTTTACCAAACAATGGCAGCAAACATTTCCCATGCAATGCATGCGCAACCCCGGCACCCATGTGCTGTTTCCTCAGGCCTTCTATGTCTTGCGGTGTGTGGGCCCACGACGCTCGCCCCAACGGCGGTCTGGGCCGTTGACTCCCATGTCCTCTGTGGCCCACCAAACATGGTAAGAGAGAGGGTGTTGGGCCTCCACTGTCACTTTCTCCAAACGATTCCTGTCCCCCTTAAAGTGAAAACACACTGTGGCAAGGAATTAAGCTGACCTCCCCCCAGGCTCATCTGAATATGTCCCCGTCAAGACAGAAACCATGGTGGTACCAGGACAGTGTCCATGGGCTGTTCTCAGGAGCATTCTGGTGGGCGTGGCGTGTCCTTGCCCTGTTCCCTGGGCGCAGTGGGGCAGGAGGTGATGCTCCCGGGTGGGGAAGGAAACTCCTCTATTTGGAGTCGGGTTATCCGTATCCGGTAATTTAAAGTTGCAGGTAGGCTTTTTCCGACACCAACAACCAATTCTCTGATTCTCTGGGCACCAGATGGTGGTTCACCATCTCAGTCCAGCTGGCACAGAAGCCACCAGCTGTCGTGGGGGACCCCACCGCTCAAGGGTCAGGCCCCCAAGACTGCCTCCCTCAGACGCCAACCCGGGTCACAGGACACCCGCTTCTGACCGGCTGGCCACAGATCAAGGATTCCTGGGAGGCTCCTTAGAGTCTGGAATTTGCTGGAATGGGTCACAGAACCCAGAAAGCTGCCTTAAGTCGACCAGTTTGTTGTAAAGGGTAAACTGAGGAACCAAACGGAAGAGAAGCATAGGGCGAGACGCCAGGGTATGTCCGGCCTCCACGCCCTTGCTGGGCGTCAGTCCTTCCAGCCCTTCCGTGTGCTCCGCGGCCAAGGAGGCTCATCCCAGCTCAGCGGTTGGTGTTTTCGTGGAGTGTGATCTGCAGCCGCCTGGTGTTTGTGGGTGGGGTCCCGAGCTCCCATCACATGGGCTCTCTGGGCACGGCCCCATCAAGAGCTGCTCTAGGGGCCCTGTGGAGTCATCTCAGGGGCATGAACTCAGGAAGAACTACGTATCTTCCTGAGAGTGACAAAGGCCACTCGGTCATGGGGGAAATCCCAGAGGTTTTAGGAGCTTTGTCAGGAACCAGGGACAAGGACCAACTCTACGTCGTATTATAGCTGGCTTGTTGGCATGTTCCGCCGGCCATGGAATGAATGATTCTGTCTGTCACCACCGGTGGTTTTCACTAGGTCACACACCAGCACACACACAGAGACAAGTAAAGCAGGTGCGAGGAGAGGGGGTCCTTGTGGGTTATTTCCCGTTCTAACACTGTGTCTGTCAGAGTCCAACGTGGGGAGTGGGTCACAGGGGCTCATGGGACCAGGGACCCACCCATGGTACTCACACAAGTGTGTGGCTGGACAAGTGCAGGGGCCAAGAACCTGGGACTGATCTGCACTGTGGGGGAACCGCATGGGATGCTGGGGGAACTTCCCGGGTGCTGTTGGTTCTGGGGGCCCCAGGGAGACCCCACTGAGCCTCTGCCTGGTCTGCTGCCTTGAAGCATGAGGACTTGGCTGCTCTGGCTTCTTTCCCTCCCCTGTCTGGAGCAAACTCCCCTTCAGGGCTGCTCCAGCCTGTGTCCTCGCAGGCTGCCAACTCAGGGGCGCGATTCTGCGGTAAAGGCTCTGGAGGCGGCCGGGAGCGGGGTCCACATGCCACTGGACTCAGGGCATGCCCTGTGCGTTCAGCGTGCTGTCCACTCGAGCCCTGGGGAGGGATTCGGCAGGATTCGTGCTTCCTTCCCTGCCTCTGATGACCTGAGGCGAGTGCTCCCTCCTGTGCTGACCCTAGTGTTGTTCATGGAAATTGAGATCAGAAGCCCTCCATGGAAAGGTCAGTGACTGACAGAGGCCCAACTTGAGTTTTGCACCCAGAGAGCCTGTGTGTTGCTGTCTGCGTGGCCAGCCTGGCTCTCCTGACCTTGTGTCAACCCTGCTGGTGCCCTGGGGTCTGCCTCCTGCTCCTCTGGGGTCCAGCCAGCCTGGTGGCCCTGCATCTGCCCCACCTGCCATCCTTCCCATGGTCCTGCTCCGCAGATACTGAGTTCATGCTGACCGTGCTCTCTCCGTCTCTGGGGACCCTAGTCTCTCATGGTCCCGGCTGGCATGCTGGCTGGACCCAGATCACACTGACCGCCCTCCTGTGGCTCCAGAGCTAAGATCTGAGGTCAGTGGACACACACTTGCCACTAGGACAACAGTGTTACTAGCTGAAGGAACTGCATTTCGGGATGTGACCTGTGATGCAAGTCTGTGGGTGGGACAGGGTGAGAAGCTATGTTTTCTGACCATGGGATGCCCAAAAGATGCTCAGCGAAGATCTGAAGACAAATTTTTCCACAGGAAGTGCACAAAAATGGCACGCACAGTAACTTGGAAATAGTCTCACAATTACATCCTCTCAGTTCTGTGTAAAACGTGTTCAAGGCACTATATCAAGAAGCTACTGGGATGAGAAAGTGTCTCTGTGAGTCTAAAATCTTTGTGTATTTATGTCCATATAAATTACTTGTACAAAATTAAGGGAAATGGCTAACTTAAGTTGTCCACCATGACAACTATGCATGTGTGAGCCAGAGTTTGTAGGAAAATGGGAGATTCTGTAAACCCAGACCCTGACCCCACGGCCCCCTGCCTGTTCGCCTCGCCACCCCGCTGTGGCTGAGCCCCCAACCCCCCTCCTGGGGCAAAGGTATGTGTGGATGGATCTGCACATGTGTTATTGGGGTCCGTCACCGGGCACCCCGTTGTCCCACAGCACAGTGCTCCTGCTCTCGGGAGCTCAGCCAGGAACCGCCTCCCCTGTGAGACGATAGCACAGAAACCAAGGGAGATGTGACTCTTCATGCTGACATTTCAGGAGCAAACCTGCGTGATCAGTGTTTGCACCCAGCCATGCTGGTGCAAACGGATCCCCGCTCGCACAAGAAGACCACAGGAAGCTTGTCCTGGGGGAGGAGGAAGCAAGGAAGCAACAAGCTCCAGTCATCCCCTGCAGGCATAATTTTTTGGTGGTAACAGTGGAAACCCAGCAGCTGGAGAACAGAGACCAAACCCCGGCTCCTATAAGGCCCAGCGCACACCGGTCTGGGTACTGGCCCGAGAATCATAGAATGTACTTGGAAAAGCAGAGGTGCGGGGGGGTGAGTGTGCTCCCAAGGAGGAGGGAGGCTGTGTCCCCAACCAACTGATTGCACAGGGCATATTTTCGTCCCCCAAGGCTGCTGTGACAAGTGACTGAAAGCAGGACTGAGCGTCTCTTCACATTCTGGAGGCTGGAGTCCTGATGCGGGCAGGGCTGTCCCCTCCTGGAGGTCCTGGCAGCCTCTTCCTGCTTCCCCAGCCCCTTGCCTGCCTCCACCTGCACAGCCAGCCCACTCGCCTTTCCCTCTGCCTCTCCCCTGCTTCCGGCCCCGTCCACTCCTCTTTCCCAGGGCCACCCTCCTGCCATTTTGTGCAGACACTTCTAGGTCATCCCGGACCATCTTATCTCACCATCCTCCGTTTCTCCGCCCCGTGCTATGGCCCGGCCTCATCCAGGGTGGGTGCTGTTCTCTCTGCAGGAGTCTCTGGCAGTTACTGCTGTTGACGACTGGCTTGAGGGACTAAGTGATGGCAGGTGGATCACGGTCAGGACCCCAAGAGCAGCCGTCCCCTCAGCACACATCCTCCAGTCGGCTCTGGGAGGACGGGGCGGGCAGACACATTGTGACAGTAAATGACGGTCAACGGCAGCACTGGTCTTACTGAGAGGATCTCAGTGCAGAGTGAGAACAGCTCTGAAGCAGAGGGAGGTATTTGCAGCGAACAGAACCACGACTGCGGGTGCATCCTAACACGGGAAGAACTCAGTGGGAGAAAATGAAGAAATGACATAGGAGACGGGAATACGAAAGTCCGGGAAACAAAGGGATGGCTGCCACCCCAGAGACCATGAAGGACTAACAAGACACAGAGACGTCTTTGAGGCCCATGTGGGCCCCAAAACTCACGCCACCAGGCAGACCTGCAGGAGGAAGACAGAGACCTCTATACGTGCTGGCCGCCAGCTCTGGACGTAAGGAAACCCCTGCGAGTCCCGACCCTGGGAGGCTGTGGGTGTGTGCCCATCCATGGGCCGGCCTTCTCGTTGAAGACATTCCCCAGCACGTGTTGCAGGCAGCTCAGTGTCCACACAGGCCCCAGCCAGGCCTGGACTCTGCAATGTCCCTGAAGGAGGGCAGGAGGACCACGGACCGATGTACAGGAACACCGTGGATGGTGGTGTGCTCATGCAGACCACGTCAAGACATGGTTTGGGGACTGCCTCCCCTGGACATTGGCTCTGTTCTCCTCACTTAGGATCTTGTGGGGCCGTCCCCCCAGAATGTGTGACCTCCCGACACTAAGATTATTTTAATAGCAAACTGGAGAACATAGAGGGTGAGGGAGCCAGAAGCCGACCCTAAGGATTGCCCAGACATAAAGAAGGACACATAGGTGAAAACATGACAATTAGAGTTTGTTGGACAATATCAAGCAGTATAACATATACATAATTGGAAATGCAGAAAGACAGGGATGCTGTGGCAGAAATAAATGGAAGAAATAGGACTCCAATTTCCCACAATTGGTGAAAAATATCTACGAAATCAAGAAGCACAGAAAACCACAATATGAGAGTAAATAAAGAATTATACCAGTGGGCACATTATAGACCAAGTGTTGAGAACAAAGATGGAAAAAAGCCCTTAAAAGCTGCCAAAGAAAAGACAAATTACACACAGACAGATGTTCTGGGGGCAGCTGAGACTCTCCAGACACAACGAGGCAGTTGGGAGAGTCTAAAAAGCAGCAAAAGCAGAAAAAAGTGTCAGTCCAGCGTGGGACTCCTGGAGTAGATGTTGTCTGCACACGGAAGGAGCCACGAGAGCCTCCCAGCTGAGTGGCCCAGGGGGAAAGCAGGACTGGCCCTGGGCTCATGGGAATACGCCGAAGGTGCTTCCACAAACAGGACATGGACTTGTTACCTGTGCAGCAAGAGAAATGAAGCTTCTGCCTTTATGCAACTGGGGGCACAGCAAGAGCATCTTACCTGAAGAATCTGTTATCTGAAGCCATGTTGTGTGTGTTCTCCACTGTATATGTGCGGACGAGCGTGGCAGTCACCAGGAAACCACTCACCCAGACAGGACCCTGAAAACACATTCTTTCTGAAAAGAAGGTGGAACAGAAGGAAAAATGGTAAAAATGGAGGGAAGAGTAGAAAGGGTTGGAAGATGTAAAGTCATCTGCATCAATGACGTCACCAAGCTCGAGTGGCCTGGAGACCTCATCATGGGCAGGGTGTCCACCTCCAGAAGCTCCACACAGAGGGGCTGGAGTCCACACACACCCATCGGACGGAAGTCTGTTCTGTTGTTACGATATCAGGGAAGGCATCCTCCAAGAGCAGGACTCTCAGCCAAGTAGAGAGGCATTCTGTGTTAAAATGGGTCAAATCTCCAAGGAAATCTACAATCCTGACTGTGTAGGCACCTAGTGATGGCCCTAAAGGGTAAGCGAAGGAAAATAGACGCAGCAGAAAGAAATGACAGATGACTACTGAACTGCGGTTGGAGATTGTAACAACCTCTTTCTGTAATTGAAATGAGGAGAAAAACCAATAAGCAAGTATATAAAGAAGATCCAAAAACCATTATCGACCTGCCTGATGGACCTAGAGTGAGAACATCCTAACCCACGCAGCAGAGCACACAGCTCTCCAGCTGCCATGGTTCGCAACATGTCCACCATCTTCTGAAAGGCAGAGCAGGTCTCCATCAACTTCAAAAGCTTGATGACTTACCAAGAATGTCCTGGTATGATCGTGGAAATAAATTTGAAATCAATAAGAGTAACATATCTAGAAGATCTGGAAATATTTGGAAATTAGATATTAGCCTTCTAAGTGGGTCTAGGGAGATGTCACGGAAATTAGAAAAGTTTGAATATGATGAGAACACAGCACAGCAAAATTG
This sequence comes from Neogale vison, assembly GCF_020171115.1. Classification (NCBI taxonomy): domain Eukaryota; kingdom Metazoa; phylum Chordata; class Mammalia; order Carnivora; family Mustelidae; genus Neogale; species Neogale vison. The sequence goes on from NC_058093.1 coordinate 47,847,396, forward strand.
GTGAGTCAGAACCAAATTAGTACTTGCAGAGGAATTTTTATGTTTTTTTTTTTTTTGGTGATTTTTTTTTTTTAATACAAGAAAGGTTTAAAAATTAATTATCTAGGGGAGCTCGGGTAGCTCAGTGGGTTGAAGCCTCTGCCTTTGGCTCAGGTCACGATCCCAGGATCCTGGGATTGAGCCCTGTATTGGGCTCTCGGCTCAGCAGGGAGCCTGCTTCCCCCTCTCTCTCTGCCTGCCTCTCTGCCTACTTGTGATCTCTGTCTGTCAAATTAATAAATAAAAAAATCTTTAAAAAAAGTTATCTAATTTCTCCCATAAGCACCTAAAAAAAGGAAGAATGTGTTTACTAGAAACAAGGAAATAATTAAAATAAGAGCAGAAACCAAAACAGCAGGAAAAGACAAAAAACAGATAATTAATAAAGACAAAAGTTGCTCAGCTATAAAATACTAATAAAAGACTGTATCCAACCGAAATCTGGTAAAAATGTGACTAGAAAACAATGAAAGATAGGATATCCTTGCAGATCTTGCTGGTATAACAAAGATAATAAGAAATATGAATGTGAAGAAATCTCATTACTTAGATGAAATAAATTTTTTGATAAACATCTTACCCAAACTGATACAAATATAGAAAATCTGAATTAGTCCCCTTTTAATTAAATGAGTTGAGTTCATTATTAAAACTCTGCCTTGTATCTCTACCATTTTCATCTCTTATGCACATTCCAGGCCTAGATGGAGTTTATAAATATCATGTTTTAAAAATATCTATTTATTTATTTGAGAAAGAGAGAGAGAGTATGCACAGGAGAGGGGCAGAGGGAGAGAGAAGAATCCAGCAGAGCCTTGTGTGGGGATCGATCTCATGACCCTGAGATCACAACCTGACCTGCAATCAAGAATTGAGCACGTAACTGACTGAGCCATCCAGGTCCCCCGGAACATTCTTTACAAAAATAATAGAGCTGGAGGACATACGCTGCCTGATTTCAGGTGTCATTATAAAGCTTCAGTATCTAGAAAGTATGATAATGACACAGGACAGGCAAATAGATGGACAGGACGGGGGGAGGGTCGAGAAGTTTTCTGCATATTCACGGTCCATTGATTTTCTGCAGTGTCCATCCCATAAAACTGCCCGGGATGTGATGCTGCTGGAAACAAGAAGGTGCACAGATGGAACGTAAGCCTGATCCTTACCTCACACTTCACACAAAAAATGACTTGAGGTAAAGCATAGACTTAAAAATAAAAACTAATCCTGAAAATCTTCCAGAAGGAAACAGGAGAAAATATGCCTTCTTGGGGTTAGTCAAAATTTCTTACACAGGACAAAAAAGTTATAATTTGACTTCACCAGAATTAAAGATTTCTATTCTTCAGAGAATAGAATATTTTCCCCCAAAATATAATTACGTAAGGCACAGGGGACCTTCTTGCTGTGCAAATGGGACCGGAAGCGTCACCACTGACTTCCTGTCTCGTCTCTGCTGAGGTTAGGCCTGAGCGGGTAGCTGCCTTCTGCATTCCCTTCATTCCCTTAAAATCCTCAAGGGCTGGGATTTTGCATTTCTTTGTAATTCTGAGCCCTTCTGGGATGTTCTGCCCGATGTCCCCCAGGTCAGCAGAGCCCATAAGACAGATCTGGAGAAAGAGCTGAAGCAGAAGGTGACTACTCTTTCTCTTTCTGGGGACCCCCAACCCTTCCTACTCACACCCCAACTGGGCCAATGCCCAGCTCTGCGTTTTAGGGCCAAGACAGCAGTGTGAGTGCTCCTGCCCGGAGAGGCATAGGAATGCTTTCCAGGGTGAGGCCCAGGGGAGATGCTTCCAGAAGTTAGTTCTGTGCTGCTCCATGGGTATTTTTTTACTTTTCACAACATGTGCCCCCGAACTCACAGGTGAAGTGCAGACCGGGGGCTGTGCGGGCGGTTACAGGCGCCAGGGAAGGTTTCAGGACCTGGGAAGGCAGAGGTCTGCAGGGATGATGAGCTTCCCCCAACCTCCTCCAGGCGGCGAGCCTGTCCAAGCTCAAAGACCCCAGTTTTCCAGGCAGTAACTCGTCACTATATGTGTAACTTGACGATGAGAAAAGTGAAGTTAGGGGTCTGTGCATCTAATTTATGCCATTTTAAGTCAAAGTTCTTGGAAATTTTTTGAAAAGTAGTCATTTTCAGACCCAGAGGATAAATCCTGGACATTTTTGGAAATGCTGTATAGTTACCTTCCCTACAACCAACAGCAGATCTTCTGTTTGATAAAACAGTGGGAAATGCCCAGAGGCCCATTTTAAATTCCCAGAGAAAGGCCAGGTCCTCTCGCTGGATGAGGCCACACCCTCTGTGCCCCACTCATGCTTCCTACTTTCCAGATCTTTCTGCCTCTTGGCTTTTTGGTCTGAATTATTTCTTTCACCAGGAAATTTCTAATTTCTACTCTTGTGAAAGGGAAATTAGTCCCTGGTGCTAGCCAAGGACAGAGCCCCTGTTCAGGTGGGGTGTGCGGGCAGTGGAGGTGGGCAGGTGGGTGTTGGAGGGTGGGAAATCACTAAGGAAATGTTGGAGGGGGTGATTCTGGCTGCATCCCCCTTACACACACACCTACTGACAGGACTCTGATGACAGCAGCCCTGGAGATCAGAGGTCAACTGGGAATGGTGGGGATGAGGAGCCCCAGCAGGTGTGGGGTGAGCAGACATGGAGGGAGGGCCTCTGGTCAAATGACTGAGCAGGGTTCTTGCTAAACCCGATTTACAAGGAAGGGTACAGAGGGGCCCAAGACAAGCCTCAGGAGCTGGACTGAAGTTTGCAAGGAAAGAATCTTTGTCACTATTTCCTTCAAAGATTTCTCTCTCTCTCTCTCTTTTTTTTAAAGTTTCTAATTTAAATTCCGGTAGTTTACATAGTGTAATTTTAGTTTCAGGTGTACAACTTAGTGAATCAGCATTTCTATACATCTACCTCTGCTCATCACCAGTGCCCTCCTTCATCCCTGATAGTCACCCATCCCCCGCCCCATCACCATCAGGTCGTTCTCTAGAGGTAACAGTCTGTTTCTTGATTTGTCTCGCTTTCTTTCTTTTTTTTTTTTTCCCTTTGCTCATTTGTTTTGTTTCTTAAATTCCACATCTGAGTGAAATCATATGGTATACGTCTTTCTCTGATTGACTTTTTTCGCTTAGCATCGTATCTTCTAGATCCATCCATGTTGTAAGATTTCATCCTTTCTGATGGCTGAGTAATATTCCATTGTATATATGGACCACATCTTCTTTATCCATTCATCTGTTAAAGGGCTTCTTGTCTCCTTTCACGGTTTGGCTATTGTGGACATTGTTGCTATGAACATTGGGGTGTAGGTGGCCTTTCTTTTCACTATATCTGTATCTTTGGGGTAAATATCAAGTAGTGCAATTATTCCGTCATAGGGTAGCTCTATTTTCAACTTTTTGAGGAACTTCCATGCTGTTTTCCAGAGTGGTTGCACCAGCTTGTATTCCCACCAATAGTGTAGGAGGGTTCCCCTTTCTCTGCATCTTTGCCAACACTTATTGTTTCCCAACTTACTAATTTTAGCCATTCTGACTGGTGTGAGGTGGCGGTATCTCATTGTGGTTTTGATCTGTATTTCCATGGTGATGATGATGTGGAGCATATCTTCATGTTGGCCATTTGTACGTCTTCTTTGGAGAAGTGTGCTGCTCAAGTCTTCTACCCATGTCTTATTTGGAGAGGTATTTGTTCATGTCTTCTGCCCATTTCTTGACTAGATTATTTGTTTTTGGGTGTTGAGTTGTATCAGTTCTTTATGGATCTTGGATACCAGCCCTTTATCGGATATGTCATTTGTGAATATCTTCTCCCATTCCACAGGCCGCCTCTGAGCTTTGTTGGCTGTTTCACTCACTGTGCAGAAGGTTTTATCTTGATCAGGTCCCAAGAATTCATTTTTGCTGTTGCATCCCGGCCTCAGGAGATGTGTCCAGGAGGAAGTTGCTCCAGCTGATGTCAGAGGAGAGAAGTTTATTTAATGACTGACAGAGGATCCTGCCAGGTAGATGAGTCCCTATAATTTCCCAAATAGTAATGTAGCAGCATTCAGACCAGGAGAAATCCTATAGCTGTTTTTCTCCAAGCGGAAGGAAGGGAGCCCAGACTGAAGACCAGGTTGGCTGGGGAAGGAGCAGAGGACAACATTATGTGCGAGGAGGACATGAATCACTCCTTCTAGAAGCATCGACGGCGTGTGCAGATGGAGCCAATGTGGTCAGACACCCTCGGTAGATGAAGTATTTATCATTAGATTCCAGAAACCCCAACAGTCTAGTGTTGACTGCTGCAGGCGTCCGCCTGAGGGGATATTTGTTCCCGGGAAGTGGAACCAGGGGAGGATACACTGTGGCCCTGGGCAGCCCTGTGGTATGCAGTGACGTGGATGGAAGAGCCTGGAGCACTGATCCTCCTGAGTAGTACATGGACATGGGGTTAGAAGCCGAGCTCTGGCACTGGGAAGGCACCTCTGGGGCTGGACAGCATCTTCCTCTGGCCCTGGGTGGTAGTTCTGAGTGGGCTCATTCGGACGACACGCTGGGTGACAGGGTGATAATCGGCAATCATATTTGTCAGTGTCACACTACAGCAAAAAACAACAGGGTTTCTGGTCCACCACACACAGTGGTTAATGGAGAGGAAATAGAACACATGGCTGAGTGGCAGTGCTGTCCACACCCCACGCCCCCAGCCCACTGCACTTTGCTGACATAGCTGCTCTGATTTCTGAACATCAGGCCATCTGCGAGGTCTGTGTGGCCACTGCAGTTCTCTACGACTGGTTAGTCAATGTGGCCCCACATGTATTTCCAAGAACAGCCTGTGGATCCAGCTCACAGGGAATTTCCCACTTTCCCAAGTCACTTCTTTTTGCTTCTGGAACCATCCTCAGGGCTGACCCAGAACACAGCTGTCCTCGCCCAATGCCCCCGGGTTTGCAGAGCCCCAGTGCCTCTGACCAGTGAGGAAACAGGAGCAGAAGGGGAAGGAGAGAAGCCGCGAGAATGTCACCCTTCCCTGAGTCACACAGGACTGTCGTCTTCAACCGATCCACCAGTTCCAGTAGGAGTCAGGATACAAATCACAAACATGTTGGCATTTTCGGCTTTGGATCTGAGGGCTTTCTGGGGTGTAGGTTCTTGTCGCGGACACCCTGGTCTTTCAGACAGCGCTCCCTCTAACGTGATGCCTTGTGACTCTGGATGCTGGGGACATATGTCTGTGGATTGCAGGGGCTGGTGTGGTGGGGGGTCTGGCACCTTCCTGCCTGCAGAGGGTCTGGCTCACGATGGATGGTAGTTGTCTCCTCTGTAAACCAACAACAGTGGGCAGGCACTGGCCAGGTGGGGGAGGTGACGGTGACGTTTGTCTCTGTAGGCAACACTGCTTCTCACACATATGTGACACAGGACCACGCACTTGGACCTTAAGTTTTGGAAGCGTGTCTCATCCAGGGGCCAAAGGAACATTCAATATTAACAAATCTTGTTCAGGACAGCAGGCACCACCCGGGGACTTGGGGTTTGCCGGGTTGTGGACACGCAGTTGGCTCTTCTGTCTCCTCCCAGCACCGGTGAGGTTCGTGGCAGGTGAGGTGTCCACACCAGGCCCCAGGAAGGTCCGTCAGACACACGGCCACAGAACAACACCCTTCCATCAGCCCCGGATTCCCACATCAAGAAGCCATATGCATAAATCACCTGCGTCATCTTTATCACCTGTCCTTCAGATTTTAACAGAAACAGACAAAAAGCCCCCACAAACCCATGAAGTGTGACACGATGCTAATGTGTAATGTGAGCAAGGACGTGGCAGGAGCTCGCTCTCCCAGGGGGGCCAGGACACATGCAGCCACCTCAAGGCATACAGTGATGCTACGCGGCTACGCTTAGTGCTCTGGTGCGTGTGTGATTCTGTGCGAATCACTGTGTTTCAGCTCGAAGGAGACCAGCGCATCCCCCAGGCCCGTGCCTTGCAGGAAACCCACTGCGAGCCGATTCTGGAGGCTTCACAGGCCAGCTCGGCTCCTCCCGCAGGAACACGCTGAGCTCCACACACGCCTACTGAGCTCTTCGCGAACAAACCCCACACCAAGGGGAGCAAAGCCTGAACAGTCCCTTCTCCTGCTGTGTAGGTTTTACAAGTATTTACTTAGAGGGTCCCTAACCGGTAACTATCGGACGATGGACAGACACCACAGCATGCAACATAAATTCATGGCATCTGTTGACGTCCCTTCAGCTTCTCAGACTGCAGAGCCCACGGGAGTGCTGTGACCACAATATGACATTTCTGCCTCAGTTGTTGAAAAAATGTGTCCACAACACGTGAGTGATATGAGCGGTGTCCACGTCTTCCCGTAGGAGAGGAGGTGGGAGCTGGACGACAAGGGCCCATTCTCGTTTGCATGGGGGTGACCATGCACCCCACACAGCCCATCCTCACCTGCCACTCGGGCCCCCAGCAGCCGCAGACCTGCACGGGACAGGCCTGGAGGGCCACCCCGGGAAGCCCTGAGCCTTTACCTCCGGGTGGCCCAGCAGCTGCGGCATCAGGCCTCAGTTTACCTCCCCACACCTGCCGGCTTGTTAGTGTCATTAGTCAGCAACACAGCTTTTGGCATCAGAGAAGAAAAGTACAAAATGGTTACGGAGGACCCAGCATTAACATATAATGACTACACCTTCCATCAATAAAACATGCATTAAGACAAATAAATGTATGATTTTAGTCAAATTAATATTAAAGAGCAAATAACACTTTATGAGAAAAATTGAAGGTCACTTCAAATGTCAATAGAATAGAAACTTAATTTAAAATGCATTCCATTTTTGGCATTGACAGCAGAGGGTCAGCCAACAAACCGGGGGCAGTGAATCCAAAGAACAAGAAAAGTTAAGGGAATTTGTAGCAGAAGTTAAAGGATGAAAAGTTCAAAAGGTGGTTTTTACTCCTTGGCGGCGATGACCACCGTTTCTGAGGCCACGCCGCGAGCCAGGCGGTGGGCGGAACGTGAGTCGTCCACGAAGGCTGACTCATGGTTTGGAAAGGTGAGGGCGATGTCACGTACTTTGCAGAACTCAGGGAGCTCAACAGAGAAGAGAACTGGCTTCCAGAATGTGACATGACCTCCGGCTCCAATGTCATCCCCGACTTCAATGGCCACACGTGGACCCAGGCGTCGCTCGCTGCCCCTGCCCAACTGGCTACGGTGACGGGGGTGGTTTGGTGCTGCTTGTGCCGTAGTTTCTCCGTGGAGTCTCCCCACTCAGCCCAGTGGCCACCATGGGGACTGAACAAACACTGAGCACAGCTGGCTGTGTCCCTGCTGTCCTCTCACAGCCAACGGGGACGAGGGCCTGAGGGTCGGCCCAGCTGGGGCTCCACCTGCCTCTCCCACAGAAAGTGTTCATGAGAGTGCAAGCATCTGAATTTGAAAAATGCAGTAAATGAATACCTTTTAAAGAAAATGTAAATGAGTATTAGGGTAAAATTGGGCTAATCACAGCCTCACAGTCCACCTCTCCGCCATCAACATCAAAATCAAAATGGCACTGAGCACATATTTGTTCAGAAACTTTCCAAAACCCATTACTGAGCTTGTTACTCAGCCGGTTCTGGACGGCAGGATCCATGTCGCAGAGACGCTGCCCTGCACGGTGGTCATGGGGGCCCCACCGCTTACTGACTGCCCACTGCCATGTCCCACCACTGGTGCGTTCTCTGAACGAAGTGCAGTTGGGGTCGGTGGTCACTCGGTGGGTTTCGTCGTATTGCTGGACACACGAGTACTCACTCACGTCAAGTCCTTGGGACGGTGAGCTCTGCCTGGGACCAGCGCCCTGCAAGGGAAGCCTGTGGTGCACCCGCCGTGAGCCTCTCACTGCCTCTGACCCTGCTGTTCTCTGTCTGAGCCGCGTCTCCTGTCCTTGGCGGTGGTGCCGACCAGCTGTGCACATGTACACCACACACGTGGTGTGCCAACAACCTGCTCTCCCCCGCCAGGTCCTCGCACCATCCCCAGACCACTCCCGCTCAGAACATGTGCAGTGGGTGACAGATGCATGTGGCTTCCCGCAAAGGCTGGGGAAGGAGCCCATAGACTTCTCGGCGTCACAAGCAGCCACGAGCAGCCACAAGCAGCCACCGGCAGCTCACCAGCTGTTTTGAGGTGAGAACTGAAGGCAGGTGTGGGAGGGAGACAGCAGGCCGGCTCCATGTGGCCAGACTGAGGGGACCCCGGACGTAGGGAGCCTGGGGCGGCAGACTGGATGCTGGCCACAGTCGCAGGACCCCACCCCGTGGGGCCCCCACCGGGCTACGCACACACCTGCCTGCAGCACCCCAGGCAGTAAGAGCCGGGCACACTTGAGTCCCCAAGCTCTGAACGCCCCAACCCAACGCAGGCTGGGAGTCTGGCCTTCAGCATGACCTCTGCCCCGTGTGGCCACTGAACCCTTCAGGACCCCAGGCCACCTCGCCGAAGCCAGGAGGAAAATCACATGAAACCACGGGGCGTGACATCACTGGCAATACGTCAAGGGGCAGCCAGAGCCCGCAGATGACGTCCCTCCGTTCAAACACTGAGAAGGCAAACAGCAAAATAGCTAAATACAAACAAGAAGTAACTGGAAATCAGCGGACATGAGAAATCTAAAAATCAGGGAGATGAAATCATCAACGTTTGTGTGTCTAATCCCGAGCCCCCAGTATGAGAAGCGAACAGGAAGTGCAGGGGAAGGGGTGGGGCTCCTGCGGCCTCGTCCATTCCCACCATCAGGCTGTTTCTTTGCTGCCAGTGGTTTTTCATTTCAGTTTTGTTCTGATCATGAAGCCTTGTTTTCCTCAGAGTGTGGAGAGGCTGTTTCCCGAGTCCTAGAGACATCTCACGCAAACCTGAGAGTCCCATTAAAGGCACATTCTGGAGACAAGAACATGCGGGCGTGGCAGGGACTTGCAGAGGGAGGGGTGCAGGCAGGGACCCCCGGGGGGGTGCTGGGGCGGGCGGAGTGACCTTCCCGCGATCTGGATGGGGATCACCTCCCATGTCAGGAGCCCGTCTGCATCCAGCCGGGGCAGCAGAGGTCAGAGGCCACAGGAAGAGGTAGAAATTTCTACTTCAGCGGAACGTGTGCGCCAGGTCCTGGGGACAGGGAAGCACAGCCTTGTCACAGCCATGTACACGCTGTGGGACGATGACAGTGGAGACCCCTTTTAACAGAGCGCAGAGTCTACAGGGGGAGGTGGGGAAGAGATGGCTGGCCCCTCCCCCACCCCTTCCCACAGAGCCCACCTTCCCTGGACCATCAATTCACCAGCATCAGAGGCCAAGATAAGAAAACATGATTTGTTGTTGTTTTGCTTCATCTTCTTTTTTCTTAGATGGACAATGTAATGGCTACAATATGGTAGAAGCGAGAGGCTGTTCTGTTCCCAGCTGTGTCTCGTTCTAACAAGGGATGCCTGCTGCAGGATGACCGGGTCAGTGCATGCTCCTCTTGCCACCTGGGGTCTGTGGGAGCAAGCAACAAACACACAGGTCCGACCGGGCACTGCACGGGGTCCCGTCGCACTGGACACGTGTTCTCTCTCCAGTTCCCTTAATGCCAGGAGACCGTGAATTCACATCACCAAGGGTCTCAATGTGAAGTCAGTGCTTAAAAAATATCCTACTCAATATTTGATGTGCATTTAACATGACAATTATGTCTTAAATTAACAGCAGAGTGGTTAACAAAATAAATACATATAACCTGACCATTTTGTGGGTGAACTGAAGAGAGATCTTTCTTTTGAGATCTTTAATTTTAGAGCATTGCCCTGAATTCACACAGTGCCTTTCAACCAGCCCAGCCCAACAGAAGATTCTCCACTCCGTGTTTCCAAGTCTTGAGAGGCCAGGACACCCAAACATCTAGGTGGAGGACACAACGGGCTTTGATAGGAAACTAAAAGTTTCTCTAGAAAACGTAGCTTTGGAGAAATGCACAGAATTTGCCTGAGGAGACGTGATGCTCAAGCCCCAGGTGCCTGGCATTCCAGCAGTGCCAAACCCCTGCCATTGCGGCAGGGGTGTCTACACCGGGTGTCTGTCTACTGCCCACATTTGAGTCAAGTTCTACTCGAAGTGAGGAGTGTGGGATGATCCACAGACCCGTTGAACAAGCCCACGTGGCCGCAGGCCTCACCTGATTCTCCTTGCAGCTGGGTTCCCGCCCCCGAGACTGTTTCAGGTGCCTCCTAGGGAGTGTTCAGCCTGGGGGAAGAGGAGCGTCTGGGACCAGCACTGTGAGCCCTGCACTGGGATGGCGTGAGGAAAGAACTTCCCCGCGTGGTGTGGACACCAGCTCCGTCCCAACAGTCTCTCTCATCTGTGAAGTCAGAACCTCTCCCCACTGACCTCTTCGCACCATCCACTGTTGCAGGGAAGGATGCTTTCAAAGGAATTCCTGCTTCATTAGGGACACCCTAAAAAGAGAATTATTGAAGCCATGATTTCTTCTCCGATCTTAAACAAAGAGAGAATTCAAAGGCAAGCTCTTCAGCCCCGTGTCCTGGGGTGGGGAGACACAGGGACTCATGATCAGCGGGCCACCAGCAGCCCACGAGCTCCACCTGCCTCGCTGGCTGCACCCCTCGTCATCCGGGCCGCGCGTGTTGCCGCAACAGACGGGGGCCTCTCAGCCTTCCCAGAGTGCATCTCACGTGGGAACGTAACACTTAGATGTTGATGGGTGACTATGGGACAGATGTCAGGTCTCCACACCCTCTGCCATGTGGCTTTGGGGACAATTCTCTTGTGGGTACAACTTTTTGCAGGTTTATATTTTCTGAATTTTTCTCATTATGTCGCATACATAATAACCTTGTGTAACCTTGTGCTCATCTCAAAAAATCACTTCAAAATTCACAAAGTATAAGAAAGTAAATACAAATGACCCACTTAATATTATGGGAAATGAAGATATTGGTGCATTTTTGTAATTAAAAATTCACTTTAGTGGGCAAGGGAATTATATATAGCTTTGGACTACAAGGCTAAACATTTTATGATATGCAAAGCAAAAGGAACTTGATATGATTTGAGGGGAATATTTTATGTATAAATTAAAAGTTATACAAAAGCAAAAGGAACTTGATATGATTTGAGGGATAATATTTTATGTATAAATTAAAAGTTCAAAGTTTATAGGATGAAATTAATTCAAAAATAGCTGTGCGAGCACTTGGAATTCTGGCCAAGATGGAATAACAGGAACAGATTTCCTATGCTGCCTAAAACAACACAATAGCAAAAAACAGAAGAAGAGGTAAAATTTTTGTTAAAAAAAAGGTTTTCGTAGGGTAGCTCTATTTTCAGCTTTTTGAGGAACCTCCGTACTGTTTTCAGGAGACGCTGCACCTGCGACCCCAGCAATCACACTCCTGGGTATTTACCCGAAAGATACAAACATAGTTATACGAAGGGGCACATGCACCTGAAGGTTTATAGCAGCAATGTCCACAATCGGCAAACTATGGAAAGAGCCTAGATGTCCATTAACAGATGAATGGATAAAGAAGAGGTGGTACACACACACACACACACACACAGGAATATTATGCAGCCATCAAAAAACCTGAAATCTTGCCATTTGCAACGACATGGATGGGACTAGAGGGCATTATGCTGAGCGAAACAAGTCAATCGGAGAAAGACAACTATCATATGATCTCCCTGATATGAGGAATTTGAGAGGCAAAGTGGGGGGGTTGTGGGGTAGGGAAGGAAAAAAATTGAAACAAGATGGGATTGGGAGGGAGATAAACCACAAGAGACTCTTAATCTCGGGAAACAAACTGAGGGTTGCTGGGGGGTGGGAGGGATGGGGTGGTGGGGAACCTCCTCACGCTGATCTCTGTGGTGGCTGCCCGTACGCGTCCTGAGAGGCACGGTCTGCCCTCCTTCCTGCCCCAGCACCCCTGCTTGGGCACCAAGGAGCTGACAGCTCCTGGGTCTGACAAGCTCTCGTGCTCCCATCTGTGACCTTCAGGACAGAATGTGTGACAGACAGCTGTGTTCAAGTGATGCTTCTTCTTCTTTTTTTTTTTTTTTTTAAGATTTTATTTATTTATTTAACAGAGAGAAATCACAAGTAGATGGAGAGGCAGGCAGAGAGAGAGGGAAGCAGGTTCCCTGCTGAGCAGAGAGCCCGATGCGGGACTCGATCCCAGAACCCCGAGATCATGACCTGAGCTGAAGGCAGCGGCTTAACCCACTGAGCCACCCAGGCACCCACACGCGATGCTTCTTGCTTCATGTGGCACGCTGCGGCTGTCTGGGAAGCCGAGGACTGCACCCGCCGAATGCTGGTTCCTCACGCTCATACTAATACTCAAAACAAGAGGATATAGATTCTTTTAGATAAAAATGACAGGTTATTGTTCTCAGTTCAAAACGCAGGAAGCCTGAATTCCTGACGAGAAGGGGGCTCCATCAAGCGCACTTATCCTGAGCTCTCTGTGTGGGGCTGGTGTTGCTGGGAGACGGGAGACGAGTGCGAGGCTTTGCTGCTCAGCGGCCCTCGCCAGAGGGACGTGCGATAGTTTACGTTTCGAGGATGTAGTGATTCCATGTGTATATATACACACATACTAGACATGTATAAAACTTGGTTTTCAAAGGCATTTTCTCTTTTTAACATATTAATAATTCATAAATGTTTCTCCTCAGAGTGTGCACAGCTGATGTTGTAAGACAGTAAGACCTAATGCCTGTGTGTGCAGACGAGGAAAGGCTTTCTGTTGAAGCAAGGTCATTGGCGAAGGTCATTTCTCCTGAGTCACTGTTAGGACTCCACTAAACTCAGCAAGTCCCAGCACCTGGCTCACTGGTCCCCTGGGGGCTGCAGTGTAAGGGGACGGAACTACATGGCTTGCCTGGCCCACAGGACACGCACACCTTCGGAATCTGAACGCCAGGTGGAGATGACGTCAGCCAGGGCCTGCACGCAGGGCCTGCGTGAGGGTTAAGCACCATGGACGAAACTCCCACACACTTCTCTTTGCTTCTTGCAGGAAATGCACTAAAATGACCATAATTCAAGGAGAGCGTGGAAAGCAGAGCACCCGAGGGCCGGCAAGCGGCAGGTGGAGGGTCTCAGAGCGGTGCCGGTTGGAATTCCCACGTCTGTGACCAGACCATCTTAGCCTGGTGGGGTAGGGCATGGGCAGGGGGAGGCCTCACCCAGCCCCACCTGCCCTGCACGCCCACCCCTACTCACCCACCGAACAGTAGGCAAGCTCCACCGGAGGACTCCAGACCAGTGAGGGGCTTGTTGAATGGAGGACACCACCACAAGGCCTGCGTGAGGGCTGAGACCTCTCGACCTCAGAGCCTGCAGGTAGGCCGAGCCCTGCCCCCACCCTCCCAGTCAGCAAAGCTTGTCCAAATGCAGAGGCTCGGGGTCACCTCATGTTGGAGAGCATGCAGGGTCGTCCTCTACAACCCTCAAGGGAGCCGTCAACCAGAGCCCTCAGATGGACAGCATGAGCCTGCCCCTTGTGAGGGTGGTGGACGGTTGTCCCACAGAGGGAAGGTCCCTTCTGGAGTCAGCCTCTTCTGCCCTCACCAGCACCTTCTGGCTTCTCAACCACACAGAAACTCAGCATTTGGAGGAGGAACAGGGCAGAGCGGAATTTCTCACAATGCTGCTTTTGTCATTCCTAACTCAGCTGTGTATGAGAAGAAGTACTGCTGGTTAAAGCCCATGGGGGAGGCTGGCAGCCTCCCTTTTCTCCACCTTCTGTCCCCAGGTGCCGGTGGCCCAGGTCCTGGAGGCTGTAGGATGAGAGTGGGGGTGCCTGTTTGGATTGTCTGCAGAGCCTTCCCTGGAGGGTTTTGCTCACCTGTGAACAGGATAACAGGGAGACTCCTCTGTGCGGGGTCAGGATGAGAACCAGTGCTGCTAGTTGCCTCCTCCCCTGAGAGCTGAGTTAATGCAGGATGTTCATCAGTGTTCCAAATACGTTACAAACGACGGGAGGACTGCAGGAAGTGTGTGCACTGGCTGCACAGCTTCCACAATGTGCGTGCCCGGCTGAGCTGGCCATGGAACTCAGGCCTGATCAGAACCACTGCTGACCACCAGCCCAGCTGTACCTGGGGATGTGTGTGTGTGTGTGTGCCCCCATATGTGCATGTGTGTGTGCATGTGTATGTTATATGCAACTGCATCTGAATCCCCTCCCCCGCCTCCTCCACCCACTCTGTGGGCTGCTCAGGGTGCCCATGGGCCAGACAGACAAGAACCTATGGCCGGGACTGCATTTCTTGACCATCCACTCCTGACCGTCCATGCCTGACCATCCATACCTGACTGTCCACTCCTGACAGTGCAGCCCTGACCTTCCATGCCTAACTGTCCACTTCTGACCATACACTCCTGATCATCCATGCCTGACTGTCCACGCCTGACCTTCTACTCCCGACCGTCCACTCCTCACCATCCACTCCTGACTGTCCACACCTGACCTTCCATTTCTGACTGTTCACGCTTGACCATCCACTCCTGACCATCCGTTCCTGACTGTCCACCCCTGACCTTCCACTCCTGCATCTGTGCCACTGGAGCCACAGAAATGCCCACCATCCTGGCAGTGAGCCAGCCCGAGCATCTCTCGGTGGGAATCTCCTCCCACCACGTTTTCTACAACAGGAAAGACTGCCCGGCAGGGCAAGGCAGCATTAAAGCCCCTGCCAACTCTGGACCTGTTTCTGTCTTCCTGTCTTCAGGTCATTTGCACAAAGGGAGACAGCAGAGAAGAATGGGGCCATTCTGAAAATTTGCAACTGAGAAAATGGGAATAAAATTCCCATTTTCTCAGTTGCAAATTGTCCCCAGTCCTGGCCCTGGGGACGGCAGGTCAGGGTTGCAGAGGGGAGGTGAGGTCGTGTCCAGTGGGGCCATCAGAGCCGCCCTATTCCCGACCCCGAAGCTCTGGCATCGGAGTGGGCCTGTGGGGCCAAGCTGCCCAGGAGAGCACAGACGGAGCTTAATCACATCTAACCTCTCCTTACAGGGGAATTAATGAGTTATGAGTCTATGAGATTCAGATGACAACATTAATGTGCATGGGAAATGCCATTATTTAAATCTTAAAAATCAGCCTCAAACTCCCAGATGTACTAAAAACAGAAATTGCAAATTGCCAACTAATTAAAAGTGCAAGATGGGCACGTTCTATGGATCCGAAGAATGTGCTTAGTGAGTAAATGTGAACCAGCATGGACCCCCCCCCAAGCCATGGATACACAAAGCTTAATGTCATAATCAAGATGGACATTTTAAGTTGTGGAGAACACCAGTATTTAAGCTCGTTTTTGCTAAATCAGCAGGAAATTTCATGCCGAAATGTCAGTGATAGCACCAGTAAGCCACACACCCTCCGTTCCCTGCGTTGTTTTTCCGATGAGAAGGAAGGAGGCAGGTCCCATTATGTGGGGCACCTCCTGTTCCCACTTGGTCATTCCTCCTCACAGATAGGGCCAGGCGCTCTCCACCGATGTCCAGAGCCTGGGCAGGTGTCCCGTGTCACTCCTGATCAGTTTGTAGGGGCAGCAATGCTCCAAACACACGGGCATGCGGTGACCCATCCAGAGTAGCTTCCTCATCCCCTCCCTGTGACTGAGTCCATGTCTGGGCCTCTGAGCAGCCTCTGCAGCTGCTTTTCTGTGGATCTGGTGGGTTGGAGGGTGGTGTAGACAGAGGTCTGGATTGGCTTTGGGTGGAGGCCTGCCTCATATGGTTTGTCTTGCGACCGGCCTCTGCCCTTGTGGGGGGGGTGCCTCCTTTGGAGATCCCACTGCTCTGGGAGCAGGTGCCCTGGGTGCGGTGGCCCGCACAGTGGCTGTGACTCCTGCTGCCCAGGCCCCAGAATCCCCTCATCCTGCTTGCTTTCCCTCACATCCTGGGTTTCTATGTGGCTACTGTCAGGGGCCCCCACATCCTTCCCCACAGTTTAATGAGCAAGAGTCAGTAAAAATGCCTTTCCTGGTCCCAACACAGGTGTCTAAGGAGGAGCCATGATGACGATTTCCCAAGTGTACACATTACGGGTGTCCCTGAAAGGACTCAGTGACCTGATGCAGAGCCCACCAGCCGTGTGCAGACTGCTGGCCCCTGGGGTGACTGGGGCCGCATGGAGCGGGGGACATGGCTGGCTCCCCGTGGCATCTCCTACAGCAGGTCCATTTCAGCTGCACTGAGAAAGCCAATCTATAAGCCGACCTCACTGTAAAATTATCATTTTGAACATGGCTGGGAGACATTTCCCTGCCGTCAGAGGAGCAGGGTCCAGCAGTCCTCGAATTGTCCCTGCTCACCCTTGAGGGCACCTTTCCTGGGCCCTGACCCCTGTACCAGCTGCAGAGACACCGCCGGCCCCATGGCCCACGAACTGGACACCTTCCCAGCGGCTTACCGGCAGCTGAGAAACAAGGAAGCCCTGTTTTTTACTCGGTTACTGAAACATTGGTTCCCATGGCACAGATCGTGCCAGAAAGAAGGTGAAAGAAGATGATGGGGAACCTGTTTGTGTGTGGCTGGCGGGGTCCGGGGAAGGGCCCCACCCCACGAGCACCATTCCTGGTCGTGCCAAATACAAGAACCCTTTTGTATTACAGATTTGCCCCAGGAACGCAGTCACTGCTGTGGTAAGTCACAGGCGGTCCAGCCGGCGTTCCCTGCGAGCCCTCGGAGCGGGGACAGCCTGGCCGCCAGTGGGCTCATGTGTGTCCCGTGTGAGCCCATCTGGCAGCTGCTCTCCGGCTCAGTTAGTTGCCACCTGACGTCCTGTTTCTGGAGGGCACCTATTTTCCCCTTCAGTTTTCAGTTTTTTATTCTATGTAAAATGATCAATGATCAAAGTGTTCAAAGTAGATTTTATGAAACTATGTGAAAACCCTGCAGCAAAGGATAGTGACACCAAGCGATCGTCGTAAATCATCTCCGGGGTTTGGCTCTTTGGCTTGTTTTGTTTAGGACAGTTCTGAACAAATCAGCACAGCAATGTTTCGGATCGAGTTTCCAAAGTGGGACTAGCATGTGGACAGTGGAGAGAAGCGTGAAAGTTTAGGACTAGTCAGAAGGACGCTATTTTAAACATTTTGCTTTTTTTGTGGCTAATTTGGGATAAACACTGACATTTACACTATTCAGGGCTCAGAGTTTGCTGTGAGAATCATGGTAACTAGGGGTTTATTATCCTTCGTGCGCTGGGACCTCTTCGAGTTTGGCCCAGAAGCCCGGCTGTGGCGAGCCCCGTGTGCAGGGGAGTGTGCTGGGGACAGAACGGTCCCGTCGCGCCCTTGGTGGCTGGCCGGGCTGACAGCCACAAGCCCCAATGACCCCTCCTGCATTTTCCAGGACTGTCCTTTCTTTGGAGATGATCAGGCTGTTTGGAGGGCTTCAGACCACCCTCTCTTAAACGATCTTTCTGGAAACAGGATTCCCAAACGCACCATGAGGTCTCTGGTGTACCTAGTGCTGGGGATGAGCCGTGGGAACCTGAAGAGCCCGTCTGATGCCGGTGCCTTCTTCCCAAGGGGGACACGCCAGCCCAAGAGCCTTGGCCTGAGGGAGAAGCGAGCCTCACGGCGTGGAGAGATGGGCAGCCGACCCCCTGGAACTCTCTGGGGACGCATCAGTTGCCGGCGGGAGACTCAAGAGGAAGCGGAAACCAGCTGTGCGGGGACCCGGCCACATCTGGGTGGCTCAGTTCCGGAGATGGGGAGAAGACAGGACAGTAGGAGCAACACAGGACACGTGCTGGCTGGTGCTGGACTTGAGAGCTGGTACGGTGAGCATACTGACCGGAGCACATGATGGATGGTATCAGTGGGAGCAGAAACACAGCGAGAACGGAATGAGGGCAGCACGGAGAACTGATGGGTGGGGGCCGCTGACACCGTGGGAACCAGGGAACCCCAAGGAAGAGTCCCGGACAGACACAGCACAGCAGACACGTGGGAGCGCAAGACCCGGACCACAAGAACGCCTACTGGTTAGGGGCTCAGAGGAGGGGCTGAGGGATACCCACAGCAAGAATGACCAGGGATTTCCCAAACCCAAGGAACATCACCCACCTGCACATGGCAGATGCTTTTTGCAGGAGCCTTGAGCCTCAGACTGCATCTTGGAGTCCCACCACCACCATGGAGAGTGTCTTTGTGCAGAACTGTTGGATTTAGGGATGGTCTTTTCACATCCAGGGTCCTGGGTACAAGGGAGCCTAGATTTGGTCCAACAATAACCCTGGGACAGGCCATGGACTCTGTGTGCAGGGTCAGGTGGCAGGGTGGGAACGGGGCGGGGCCATGGACTCTGTGTGCGGGGAGGGCCACTTCAGGATGTCCCACAGGTTTTGTGCCGTGTTCTGTACTCACTGCTGCATGGATTCTGAGGATGTGCAATGATGGGTTAGCTCCCCTCAAACAGGCCCTCATGCGTGCCCGTGGGGTCAGCACAGGACTGAGGGTTATTTATCAGGGGTTCTTGTGCTGCTTAAAGCAAAGGAGGTGATGTAAGTGTGACCAGCCTGGACAATTTCATGGTTTAGAAACAGGAATTCTGGTTGTCAGGCCAACACTGCACTTGATGGAAATAATCAGAAATGGCGGATCTTGGGATCATTGCCAAATCCATATAGCGGACCCTCCTTCACACGCCTGAGATATACTGGTGTCCCCTCAAAATCCACATCCTTCCCAGACCTTAGCATGTGACCGTCTTTGGGGATAGGGTCCTCGACTGCACCATTCTCAGATTAGGATGAGGTCACCCTGGAGGAAGGAGCTCCAGACCAGGACGGATGTCCCCGAAGGAAGACGGGAAAACACACGCGTGCCCAGAGCGAGGGGGAGGTGGACTCGGGAGCAGAGTGTCTACACCGGGTACCGCGGCTGCAAGGGCAGGATGGTCCTCGTTAGAGACTTAGGGATGCATGGCTGTGCTCACCCTTTGGTTTCAGACTTCTGGCTTCCAGAACTAGGACAAGGTAAGTTTCTGTAGCTTTAAAGCCCCGGAGTGCGGCGTTGAGTGCCTGCAGCCCTGGGTCGGGAGGGTAGACTCAGCTCTGTGGGACTCACGGAGGGCAGTGCTGTGCCCCGTGCCCCGAGCCTGGGGTCAGCCCTTCGTGCATTCAGCAGCCCATGGTCCTGACGGTTGCCACCCCTGTGGAGCAGAGGCTGGCAGGAGTCCTGGCGCAGGGCTGGGTGTGCGTGGGTGAGAAGGAGGGGGAGATCCACCCCAGACATTGATGGCCATCGTGAGTGTGCCGACCTGGGAGCTGGGATCCAGACCGAGGCACGTCCATCAGGAAGACATTCTCAGTGATGCCCCACCGTACCTTCCCTCAGCAGTCCACGTTATTTACTCAGAATGGGAACCTTGAAGTACAAGCACTTACTTGAGAAACTCATGGGAAGTATCTGAGGCAGATACTGATGGCCGAGCTGGGTTGTGTATTCTGGATACGGCGGAGGGACTGAGCCATCCCATTACTGGGTGAAACATACCCAGATTCAGCCCACTCTGACTTCCTACTGCAGGTCACTGGCTTCCTGTCGGCAGTGAACTCAAGCCACTGACCGCCAAGTGTAGCCACAGGCTATGCTGGACCATGAGCTCACCGGGGCATCTGGGTTGACAGTCCATGCCTTGGCCAGCTTCCTGCCACACTCCGTGACCTGGGGTGCTCTTCCTCATTTCCATGGGTGTCTGTGTCACAGGCCACCTGCCTCAACTGAAGCACGTATGTTCACGCACATTCGTGAGTGTGCCTATGTGCCCCCCCACATACGGATGGCATGACAGAGTGAACTGAAAGCATCCTGCCGTAAATCCTTAGGGAAAAATCCCAAGATCCACGTCAAGGACTAACGGAAAGGTGGTTTCTAGAAGTCATCCACATTCTGACCACCTCCCCTAAGTGCCCTCGCCGGGACACAGCTGGACCTCCACAGTCTCCCTCCCGTCTCAGGGCGCTTGAGAGCCCCTCCCCAGGGTGGGGGCCGGGCGTGGAGGAGGGGTGTGGGCCTCTGAGGTTGGCCTGGTCCCCGACCTTCCAGCTGGCCCATTACTGGTGTGGGTCAGGTGGGCATGGATGGTGTGCAGGGAACACAGGTGGGTCAGGGCCATGGTCACATCGGGGGGATGTCTCTGGACCTGGCCGCACTCCAAGCAGCCTGCGCCGGGAGGTGGGAAGGGGTGTTTGGTGGGAGCGAGGTGGTGCCGCCAGGACGTGTGGGTTACCGTCCCCTCCCCCAGGGCTGGGCAGTGGCAGCAGGACCCGAGGTCGGAACAGCCTTGCTGCCCAGGGTCCCCATCACTGAACGGCATGTGTGAGGGGCGAACGTTCACTTGGAAAGGAATCTGGGGACCGTCCGCGCTGCCTGGCGAGTCATCCCCAGCCCTGGGGTGAACCAGCCGTGCATCTGGCCTCTTGCCTGTATGGCCTCTTCATGCAGCATTTCAGACACGTTCTGAGAAAGTTTATCTGTTTTCCAGGCTCTTGTGTGTCCCTGAACAAAATACACCCTAAGCTCGTTTCTGTGGACTCACATTTCAGCACGGATGGGTAAAGTGACATTCAAACACGTGTCCCAGCTTTAATGTGTGACACGGCTTTGTTTCCTGAGAGTCGATCTACATCTTCCAAGTGGAAAATCCTATGAAAACTTGAACACTTCAGTTAAGTTACAGGTTGTGATGTTTGAACCCTCCTTTTCCCTCTCGTCTGTCATGCAGTTGTTAGAGGCGTGCGGGGTACAGCTGCGTTTCCACAAACCAGTCAGAACAGGACATGACTGACTAGGCAGACAGAGACGGCGCACAGAATACCACCGCAAGAAGGCAATCCTGTCAGCCCCTGGGCCTGGAGAAAGCTGGCGACTTTTCTCGCTGAGCAAACTGGGAAACAAGAACTAAATCTTACCTGCTGACGATGCTGAAAGTTGGCAAAGCTGTGAGAAGAGCATCTGTGTGTGGCTGAGCAGGACCCGACAGTGCCCAGCACACGTGGGCCGAGCACATCACAGCGGCCGAGTCCACGGTGTTCAAGGGTCAGGGTCTGTGGGGACAGCAGGTGCATGGCTTGCGGTCTGCAGGGGCCGTAGGGTGTGGACGTCCCAGTCTGTGCACGTATGTATCTGTTATTTGGGATCTAGCAAACACCACATCACTGTGTTGTCCGCAGTATTTATCCATGCCTCTGGGTGTGACAGACGGAGATCAGAGCTGTACGTGAAGGGGACGGGCTGTGGCTCCATGGCAAAGCACAAAATCTGTTAATTTTGAGAATCCTGATGCCCTTATCCTGATACCCCGCCTTTTAAAAACAATTGCAACATCAGGGCAAATCTGGCCAGGTCCCCTGAAGTAGTGTTTGGTATCAGCTTGTCCACAGGGGAGGCTCAGGTAAGAAACAGGTCAATTAATCAATGGAATAGGTTTCAAAAGAAGAAAGTAAAACAAAAACCTGTGAGCACAAAGGGCAGTGACTGCTGAGTTTTCTGGCTTGTATGGGGGCCCGGCAACACCCCCCCCATCTCTGTTTATGTGCAGGTGTCCAGGGGTCCTGCCTCCCCGAGGGGCCCTGGGACTCCGCCTAGTGGGAACCTTTGGTCCCTTCTGTCCCTGGCAGTCAGGTAAACCCTGGTCATTGCGGCTGTCACGGGCACCGTTCACAGCAGGCACCAGAGCGTTCAAATGCACGAACTACCGAAGTCTGGCACAATCACACTGAGGAGCAGAGGAAACAGAAGTTGCTTCAAAGTTATTGCAAACTTTGCAAACATACCAGCCGAGTCATGATCTCACACCGTTGCAGTGTGTCAATCACATCTCAATAAAACTGGAAAATAAAGAAGAAGGAAAAGATTAAACAGAATATGATCCACTTGAAGTGACGAGAATTACTTCCACAGAAAGCAAGACAGTGGATTCACACATGATGTGTTTACCCCTGTGAGGCCCGCCCTGACCCCCTGCCCTGTATCTTCCACTCTCCCCTGGACTTAGGAAGAGCTGCTGGTGGCCCTGTCTGTCAGCGTTTCACTCAGGAGGCTGGACAGACGGCTCCGGAGCTGCCCACACACAGGATGGGAAACCGGTGGTCTCTGCATGGAATTGCTTTTCTTTCTATCGGCGGCAGACCACGGCACTGCAGCTTCTGTGAACACAGGCCAACCACACGGAGAAGCTGCGCATACAGTCGGTGGGATCAGCAGAGTGTATACAGTCGGTGGCATCTCTGGTTTGTTGTTCATTCTCTCGGAGTCTGGACGGAAAGTCCGTGGCCCGACACACCGGGCCTCTGTCCGTGGTCGCTGTTTCAGTCTGCCGGTGGATAGAGTCTGGCCCCTCAGGACGGACACTGGCCTCTCTGTTGGTTCCTGGATGCCTTCGCTGCCCCGGCGAGTCCCCTGGTTGTAACGTGCATGACGATGTGTCAGGAAGGTGTCAGTGTATCCAAAGCTCCAGTATCGTGGATTTGTACGTTCACTGCTGTACAGGAAGCCACTGCTGTACAAGAAGCTCCAGGCCACGTGACCGACAACGCCAGCTCGTGGGACTGCGTTTGACGGTGGGCTGTCTATTGGCATGGTGGTTTAGCAGCTTCTCTCCACTGTGCTCCTGCAGAAATGTCACCCAGTCGGCTGATGCTGACACGAGTGTCGTGGTCCCACTGTCTGGAGAAGCAGGTTCCAGTGACAGGGCGCTCGAGCTCCTGGGGAGCAGACACGGCCATGTGAGTGAGGCTGGGGTCTCAGACTCGCCCCCTCCAGCCGCCCCCTGGGCTGTGACAGGGAAATCACATTTGACTCTGTGTGAGTATCCCCTGGTTTTCAAACATCTCTGGCAGAATACGCCAGAATCTGTTAACCCTGGAGAGAAAGTATCTGAAAAAGAATGAAGTGATGGGAAGTATCTTTAAATTTAAATTTTATTTTTTTCTTCAGATTATTTACAATTTTAGTCACTGGCATACATTAATTTATATTTTAAAATTAATTTAAAAAAACTGAATGAGAGGCCAAATTTCTTATTTTAAGATCATGTTTGTTTTTTTCTTTATATTTTGCTGTAACATTTTTCTGTTTTTAAAACATGCAACATGGTTTGGTAAAATGTAAATGTCGATGTCGTACAGACAAATGTAGTTAAACCTTTCAATTCTTCATAGTTTGACTTTGCACAAACTTTTTTTTTCAAAAATGTTATGTTATTACATTGGTGAAGTAGTAATAGAATGGTATTTGGCTTTTAGCAATGTATTTGCAGCTACAGTGTAAAATATTCATGCATTATAGCTTAACTTCAATAATTTATTCAGGACTTCTTTGCAAAATTTAACTTGGAGCTATAATAAAAACTTAGACCAAATATTCACTTCACAGACTTCCAGGCCCTTGAGTATGGACTCCCGGGGATGGGTGAAGACAGACGTTCTCAGAAGACGGGAGACATCAAAATGCATCATGCAAAATGTACACCATTAGCTCAGAATCCACATCAAAAAACTAAAGATGGATAGGTCTGAACTGAGCGATCAAATGGTTCATAGTACATCTTTTGTGAGAGAATGATTTTGCCAATTTTCCTTGTTTCTTGATAGTCACTGATTCCCACTGTCAAAGTCTGAAGAGCAGGTTCACTTGGGGTCTGAGTACAGGCTGTGAGCATTGACAGCTGCACTGGCATTTATGTTTTTCTTAGGGACAAAATATCCAGTAAAGGTGAATGGTTCTTCAGCCTAATTTATTGTTGTGAAATCAGCTATGAGCAGTGATTCAGAGAGCTGCGGTCTGGGCCACTGACAGGAGCAGTGGTCAACAGGTGCACAAACGATCATTGCCTAGTGATAAGCGATCATTGACTAGTGTCTTGATGCCCTGTGCTCTGATGAGAGGTGGTGGGGTTTGGAGCCAATGGCTGGGAAAGAATTCTTGAGACGTCTTTAGTGCAGAAAGGTGGTTTTATGAAAGTACCGGGACAGGATCCGTGACAGAAGGAGCTGCAGCTCTGGGTTTTGTGAGGGTTGGTGGATCATGTACTATGGAGCTGGGGGAGGCGAGGACAGGGGAAGTTTCCAGAAGAACTTCCATATGCTCAAGAAGACTGCTGGGAACCTGGAGGCCAGGCTGTGTCAAGCTGAAGTGGTTTTTCCCTTCAGCAAGGAGTTAACAGTTAGACGGAGGGGTGGGGTGGGGGTCCTGGAGAGTCCACTCTGCCTGCCTCAAGTGCCTATCCACAGGCTGCAGGTTAGAAGGAAATGCAATTGCAATTACATTTCTTTTTTATTTATTTATTTTATTTATTTATTTGACAGACAGAGATCACAAGTAGGCAGAGAGGCAGGCAGAGAGAGAGAGGGAGGCAGGCCCCTCGCCGAGCAGAGAGCCCGACGCGGGGCCCTATCCCAGGACCCCCAGACCATGACCCAAGATGAAGGCAGAGGCCCCAACCCACCGAGCCACCCAGGTGCCCCACAACTACATTTCTTTTACTTTGTTCCCCACATCAACTTCATCAAAGAGGAAAATTCTTTTGAAAATCACAATAAAACAAAATCATGTGATAGGCAATCTCATAGACTCACCTTAATTCTGGCTGAATTTCAACTATAGAGGTAGTTGTCTCCCATTGCCAACCTTTTTGATTGTTCTCTGTTCTCTTGGAGAGCCCGTCTGCCGCGAACCACCTCCTAGATCAGGAAGTGTGGTCCTCCTTAAGTCTCATCCAGAGATGTGTTTGGACTTGGCTTTTGCTGTTTGCTGCTGCTCCGGAGCCTCTTAGTTAGCAGAGAAACGACTGAGCAATTCTTAGTTTGGGAGAAAAACACCCAGGACTCCCCAAACTGGGGCCAGTCTGTAGGAGGCACAGGGGGAGGGAAGGAAAACGGAAGGCCGTCTGGAATCACAGTCCTCAGACCCAGGACCTCACACCCAACAAAGCCTGACAGGAAAGCACTTGCGCAGCCCTCCCCCGACTCACCTGGGGCCTCTGATGGGCAGACAGCAGCTTCGGCGGCCCTGACGTTCCCTGGAACACTGTTTGCAGAAGCCATAGTCTTTCTCTCACTCAGGGCATTTCTCCAGTGTCTGTCCACGGGCTCAGCCTCCGTAACCATAGCGTACCGGCAGGCATCCACAGGACGTGCCCACTGTGCTAGCCCGCTTTTTCCACAAATGATCTCACCTGTCCTGTGAGGCAGGAGTGACCACCACCCATTCCCGAGGGAGCGCAGGGCCTCAGGAAGCAGGTCGGTGCCCCTGGGAGACGCTACACTGTCAGCTCTCCTCGGCAACACTAGAGCTGCTGTCCAGCTGGGAGCCGTCACATGAACCCTTCGAAGGTAGTGTGGAAGAATCCCGGGGCCACATAACCAGCCGTCTGTGAAAGACAGGCTTGCTGTCCTCTCTGAGGATGGGGTTCTGACTGATCCAGCAACACTCAAGCAAAACCTAAGGAAGATCGCTCATCTTCTTTGAGTGTGACTGATAATTGTCCCTTGTCACAGGCATGTGCCTGTGTGAATGTGGACTCTATGTGCATGTGCCTGTGTGTGAACAAGGAGTGTGTGTGCATATGTCTGTGTGGGCGGTGAGCACACATGCGTGAATGGGGGAGCATGTGCATGTGGTTGGGAAGGCAGTGAAGACATAGGAGCCGAGGTAGGCAGGAGGGTAAGTACTTGGTTACCAAGTGCTAATTACCCCTCCAAATACAGGGGAAAATATGGTGTGAGCTTCACTCGCCTAAAGTAACTTCTGTCTTTAACTTCTGCTCATCTTTCAGAAAACACAATTGACCCGTCTTTGGTCAAAGGTAGCAGCTTCTGTAGCTGCAGCCCTCTCGTTGTTACCCCCACTCAGACTCTGCTAACGGACCCCGCCTGCACCTGCCCACATTGGGCAGGGTCAGGGAGAAGCAGCAGGAACTCGCGGCGAGTGTCTCCTACGCAGAACAGAGCATGGGAGGGACGCCTACTGTTTGCACTGAGCTCTCCAGTCCCAGACGCTGTGCCTTTCACCATCACACTTCCAGCACGACCTGCGGAAATTTAAATGGACCACGTATGACACTAGCGAGTCACTTTTAAAAAATGTGGAACATGTTACCCCAGGACTTCAGGTAACCTCACGTAAGTGCACGTGTTGACAGTCTACGTTTCTTCTGAGAAACATATTTACAAAACCCTCTCGAAGTCAAGTGTAAACCAGATGCTGCCAAGAGGTCTGGTTAGCTGCAGCCTCTGCTCCAGGCCTGCAGGGCCCCCTCTCTTCTCCAGCAGGTGGGAGGTGGCCTGGCCATGTCAAGTCCATGAGTACGGAAGGCTGACTTCCGTGGGAGCCGGTTGGAAGTCCTGCGTGGCTAGCATTAGACAGAAAGTGCACAACCACGAGTGTGATTAAAAACATAGAGGAAACCACCAAGAGAACAAAAATGTGACCTGTTGCTTTTAAAATCCATTGAGTGAGGAAAAAATAGAATTATTAAAAATTCATCAGTCAAACAGATGGGAAGAAGAAGGAAGAACAAAAGAAAATATAGAAGTACAAAATAATGCATAACTAGAGATGCTACTTACCAAGGTAGCAAAAACTGTACTGGAGATATAATGTTCTGTCCTCCGAAGAGAAAATTATCAAACATTGCTTGAATACATTAATGATAATAATTTTGGGAATATATCCATACGGGTCAATTGTAAAACACAATGTGTATATTACAATATTTTATATATAGACACACACATATACATAGCAATTTCCCCAAAATAATTCTGTAAATTCAATCAAATTTTAATAAAATCCCTATCAGATTTTCACAGAACTT
Organism: Neogale vison; assembly: GCF_020171115.1. Classification (NCBI taxonomy): domain Eukaryota; kingdom Metazoa; phylum Chordata; class Mammalia; order Carnivora; family Mustelidae; genus Neogale; species Neogale vison. The sequence goes on from NC_058093.1 coordinate 47,874,333, forward strand.
TATTAGTTCAGTCTAAAATTCAAACAGAGATCAGAACACCAAGATTGTGAAAGAGAGAAAACAGATTAGGAGAGCATGGAAAACACCCCACAGATGATCCTGATAGAGGAATCATGACCAGAACACCTAAAATCTCTAGAGTAAGTGACACAGACACACAAGAAAGCTCGGTATGTTGAGACATGCGTTGGTCATGGAGCAAGGGAGGGCGCAGAGCTGGCCCTGCAGTTTAACTGTGGGCAAGGGTAAAATAAGAGCCCATGTCTCATTCACTCCAGAACAAAGATCGATAGCCATCAAAACTGTAAAATGTTCAGAAAAAATATCCAGAATAATTCCCAGGGAAGGGATTCCATGAATAAAGCACAAAAGTGCAAAGCTTAAAGGAAAATGTTTTCATTTGAACATATTAATTAAAAAAAATCTGGGACACAGCACAAAACTAATGGAAATGCGGGCCTCCAAAAATAATAAAAGGGAATCCACTCATCTGTAATAGGGTTAAGGACTCTCTCCTTCAGGAAGGTACTAGGGCAGCGATCCTGGGAGAAGCCAACTGGTGGCAGCCATGGATCCCTAGGGAAAAGCAGCATGGCCGGGAGCCTGTGGGAAGATGGTGGGTGCACAGGTGGGAAGGAAGGGCAGTTCAAGGACAGCGAGATCTTAACAAATGGATGGCAGGGATTGCTGGTGTTGGGGAATGTCTACACCCTGTAGGAACTCACATTCCCAGCCTCAGTGTGGGCTCTGGGACTCCCGCTCATCTGCTGTTTGTTAAGATTAACCTGAACAACTGAACAGCTCCCTGACAGTTGTCACTGCAAACTGGGGGGACGGCAGCTCAGTGGTGAAGTGGGGTAGGGGGCTCCTGCCCATGAGCGCGGATCCAACACATAGTAATGGGTAGAAGGGAGCACTGCAGAGGATTCACACATCGTGGTCAATCCATGTTTAACACCTAAGGCCCAGAGACACGGATTGTGGGAGAGCTGGAGACAGAGACTGGGGCGCTCCGGCAGCTCCTGGCACCTGCAGGGTGTCTCCAGCTCCAGCTCAGGGTGACCCAGGGGGGCAGGGGAAGGACAGGGTCTGAGCCGGCTACCCCTTCAGATGCCTGCTTTACAGCAGAGACCTCAGACCGGAGACAGCATCAACTTGCAATAATTTGTGTGGTGGGCAAAGGGATGTTTAACAGGCACAGATACACAATTTACTCTCTATTTCAAGTTTTTTATGATTTGAAATATAAATTTCAAAGAAAGAAACGTGGCAATTAAAAACATACCTTAATCTGCTTCAAATTTGTAGATGATATCACAAATATAAGCAGATAAACTCTAAGGTAAAAGCGATTGAGTTGATTTAAAAATCTACAACACATGAATCAGAAGACACCACCAATAAAGGGACACCTGGGGGTCTCAGTCAATGAAGCGTCTGCCTTTGGCTCAGGTCATGATCCCGGGGTACTGGGATGGAGTCCTGCAGCTTCTTCCTCTGCTGTTCCCCCTGCTCGTGCTCTCTCTCTCTGTCCAATAAATACATAAAATCTTAAAACAAAACAAAAAAACAAAACCCAAAGCCAAAAACAAAACACCACCAGTAAAAGAGGAACATACAAAGTACATTTTTTTTCTATTTTTTTTTTCTCCAGTACCAAACCAGTGTATTGGAACGAAATGCTTTTCTAGGACAGAAGCATCCAACATGCCACAAATTGGTTGTAGTCCATTCCAGTGACTCTATTTACCAAAATGTCCCCCCAACCCCCGCAACCGGCCACCAAAGAGGCCAGGGTGTCCTGCCCTCCTATGTCTCTGAGAAAGAGCACTTGTCAGAGACGCCTCACCTGCCAGTGCTAGGGACACCCCCCCCCACCGACTTCTCAAGGCCCTGGCAAGGACACGCAAGTTTTTGAGACTTTTGGAGGGGAATAAAACTAAAAACAAGATCTCCCAACCCAGGAAACCTCCTCACAGAGGGAGAGGAGAAAGAAAACACTCACTACGGCCTCAGCATTAAACCAGAAGCTGACTCAAGTCCCAGGCAGCCCAGCCAGAGTTACAGGGACAGAGAGAAAGCTCACCTTTCCCAAAGCTGAGGCTGCGACACCCACCGCAGTCTCCCAGGCCCCCAGCCGGCAACTAGTCAGCTGGGTTGGGGACCAGCACCCTGTGTCACTCCCGTGCACCCTAAATCCACCTGGTGTGTGGATGGCCACCTGGGCTACCCAACTGGCTTCATCCTGAGGAGAAACAAAGTCTCAGGTCTACATCAGGAAGTGGTTCGCAGCTGGAGAAAAGTGCCCGCGGTGAGTGCCAGACTCAGGCTCCTGCCCTCCCAGGAAACTGAGAAATGGGGGCTGCCTTCCTGGAGGCTCCCAGGTCCTGCAGAAAACATCCCTGGGACTTAGAGCAGGCAAGAGGCCATTTAGCTTTCAGAAAGAGTTAATATACATCTCAAAGAGACAGAGGAAGAACTTAAAATTGCAGCTTTTTAGGGCAAAAGTTCTGGGAAAGGGAGCAGGGGACAGGAGTGGGGGGGCAGGGCATCTGTTCTCTTGTCTTCAACTGGGAGAATTAATCTTCTTATTCTAATTTGTATTTACTCTCAGACTCTTCACTTGCTTTTTTTTTTTTTTTTCCCATAGTCAAGAGTATTTTATTTAGAATTGCAACATTTCTGGCTAAAGACCCTCTTTGAGCTCCATTCTTTAACAGTAGGAGCCTGACTTTAAAATTCAGTTCATCTTCACTTGCTTTTTAAGGAAATGAATTTAAAAAAGCTTATTAATTAATAGCTAATGATGTGGGAAACAACTTACTACCTACAGCCCACTGACAAGTCCTTGAACCAGGCAGAGTGCCCTTCCTCTGGGAGCTCAGCTGCCTCGATGTGGACCTTCCAAAGGGCACAGGCAATCTTAGCCTGACCCCGGGATCCTGTGACTCTACTTTAACATATAAAAATTCCTTTGGAAACTTCCTTTATCACTTCCCCCAAGATACATGTAGTCCATCACCCCCAATTATATGACTCACTGATTACATCAGAGGGTCTCATGACTGAATTTTTACTAAACAGTAATAAATGACCTTTCCCATCCATAGCTAGCTCCTTCAGGATCCTGGAAACTTGCCAAAATACCTGGGAGGCTTATTCTCTCCCTAATCCCCTCCTGACCTGAAAGTATATAATGGGCAGCCCCTCACGACCCCAGGGCAGCACTTTCTACCCAGGGATCCTGTCCTCAGCCTTTAATAAAACCCCCTTTTTTGTACCAAAGATGGCTCAAGAATGCTTTTCTTGGCCTTTGGTTTCAAACCCTAATGTCTTTGCTAGATCAGCTAACTTGTTGAAATCCAATCATGCTGGACTACAGCTTTTCCTATAAACAGAGCCCTCCTCACTGCATCCACTCAGCTCTCATTCAATGGACACATATTTATTAAAAAACAAGACAGCAGGTCCCAAAGCCCCTTATCACCATCCAGATAATTACAGGCTTCCCTGGAGATGGAATCTTAACCAGTCCACCAGGAGTGGCTTGACCAGCACCATTCAGGTCGTCTGCCTGCTTGGTCCCCGGTGTCCCCTAAATGAAGTGAACTTGGCCAGCCAACCCGATTTTTGCTAGTATAATGTGTGCCCTAACAATGCGGTCAGTGACTGATGTCAGCCACGATCTCAAGTGACCTCAAAGTGATAAGAAAAATCTGTGTTCTCAGGTGGCCCACCAAGCCAGCAGGGGTGTCCCAGTCCCTGCCTCAGGTCCCTTCCTGGTTCTTCTTCCTGCCCTGCCCAGTGCATGCGCCAAAAGTGTGCCAAGTATGCGGAAGTAGAAGTGTATAAATTACCCTCTTGCTTGTGCTTAAGGCTCAGATCTCTGGAGATCACGCTCCTTTGGGCCCACGGGGGTCAAATACACCTCCTATCCTCCAAGATCTCTGAGTGCCGCTGGTTCTTCCGTCAGGATCCAGGCCAGGTTCCGCAACAGAAGGGAAAACCAAACCCAGAAGAATCAGAAAGCCAGGTAAGTGGAGACATGCAGGCCATGTGTTTGAGCAATCAGGTGGGACGGAACGTAATGTGTTAAGGTGAACTACGGGTCTGTCTCCTGTCAAGGTGGAAATGGACAAGCCTTCGTTTTTATAACTGAACAAATTATATCGTGGGACACACAGTTTTACCTGGAGAACTGCTGGCCCTCTCACAGACCCCTCCCCCTTCTGCGTAAAACCCCTCATACTAGAGGAGATTTTGCAGCTCTTCAGAGCTCTCTGCTCCTGTCCCCTGGCCTCTGGTCCTCAGTAAGACAAGGAAGAAACCATCACTAACGTACTTTGGGGTAACTTTCCTTCCTTGTCTCGGTTGACTTCTGCCTATTGCCTCAGGATGGGGCTGAAGATTATTTTGGGTTAAAGGCAATCCAATCCCAGCAGATTCTTGTAAAGCTTTTTATGGTCCCCATAACTGCCTGCCCATACCAGGAAGGGAGCTATTAACACTCCTTTTCATCGGAGACACTTCTCTATAGGATAAGAAACCCCTGTTCCCAGACCTCACTGCCGTCCCCCTGCTAATGGTCCCTCTCCCCTTTGTGTCCCAGCCCCAGCCCCTCTCCTGTGCTAATATAAGCATCATGTTGCCCGTGTTTGGAATTTCCTTATGTGGATTCCCTGTAAGTGTACTGTTAAATCGGATTTTCCCCAGTTAATCTGTCTCATGTCAATCTGATTCTTTGTCCAGCGACAAGGACCTCCAAGGGTAAAGGAAAGTGCTGACTCTCTAAGCGTGCTTGTTGAAGAGAGATAAATTTCATGTTCCTCCCAGCCAATGTTATATAGACACACTGGCAACAATGTTAAAACTACTGGAAACATCAGTGTGACAATAAGATACATTTCCCAACTCTCTCTCCAAGGACGGAGGAAGCAAATTAGTTCTGAAGAAAGTAGGACCTAGAGAAGTGAGATCAGATTTGTTCCACAAAGCTGGAGAATACCACAGGGGAGAGCAGGTAAAGGGACACAACCCTAGAGTGGAAGGGAAGGTGGGCCTGCGTGTGTCACTTGGGAGAAGAGCCACAGAGTGCTGGCCACAGAAGTGTCTCCAGGGGGTTCCACGTGTGAACTACCCCAAGGATGTCCTGTGAATGGCTGTGAAAAGCATCAGTGTCCAAGAAGGGCACCCACCTGGAAGGACCCAGAAGCCCCTGCCAGCTGGCACCTGGGCAGGTGAGGGACCCCACGGCTGAGGATCAATGGGCTCTTAGGGCCTGGGGCCTGGACAGCTGGAAATACTTGATGGCCCTGGAAATTGTGAAAATGAACACAGGGGGCAACCTCAGAAGTTAACAGATAGGAACACACATAATGAAGAACTGTAATGTTACTATTTTAAAATGTGAAGTGTGACTGTCATGATGAGGGACATTTGCACACTGCTGTAATTTGTAAGTTATAGTATTTAAGAAATTTTGACGAATTGGAAGCTTTGAAATTTTTAAGGCAATTTGACAAAGGTTTTAGCCTAGTGAGTTAAAATTTTATTTATTAAATGAGCGACTCATTCTACAAACTGTGAAACTCACTGACTCTCTAAGAAAATAGCGCTTGACAGAAAAATTCGTGACTGAGCACAAGCAAAGCACCAGCCGGGGGTGTCCTTCTACCAGATTTGGGGACCTGGGAAGTGAGCAGCACACTTGTGGCCACGGGCGCCTCTTGGACAGTCAAGTGGGCTGTTGACAGGAAGGGAGCCCGGAGGAAAGGAAGAGTCTATCTGCTAGAGAGTCCTGGATGGGGGTTCGCAGAGCGGCCTCTGCCAACCGTGGCTCGCGGCAGTGGGAGCAACGATGCTTTTCTGTGACATGGACGTGGTTTCCCATATGAGAGGGTGGAGGGAAATTGGGTGCGGCCAGAAAGGCCTGATTTGGGAAATGGCCACAAATGTTTGTGCAGGAACTCAAGCAAGGTCCATGAGATTTCAAATTCCAAAAGAAGCCCGGTGTACTTGGCCCTGAGGTTGTGGGCATTTTATTGGACAAACCGAAGGTGGTGATGATGACCCCACAAAAGGCAGACCCGATCTGTGCCAGCGGCCTCACCCTCAGCAGCGCACGACCTTGCCGCTTGTATACAGAGCAGCAAGCAGCTGGAGCTGTGGCCCTCCCTTCCCCACCCCAAGATGCCAGTGAGGAGCTTCTTCCCGCCAGAGATGCAGATGTTGGGCGTCCCTTGCAGGTCCTTGTCCCACGTGTCCCCCACACTCCTGAAGGGAACTTCAGGCCACCAGCAGCCATGTCTGATCATGGTCCCCACAGCCCCACGGCCTCTGCTGGCGGGAGGACTAGTTTGATGAGCCCACACACCAGAAGGTAGGGTGGCCTCCCTGAAAGTCATCTAGACTTTGCCCAAGTTTATGATTTCCATCTAGAATAAACATGAGTTTGAAAAAATGTTTCCCTCAAAGGGGATAAGGCATCCAAGAAAAGTGCTTTTCCCTTGTTTGGCTTCCTGAAGCTCATATGACCAGTTCTTCAATGTGCATTTACTCCTGGCATCCTAGTAGGAAAGCACAGACAACAGGCAGGAAAAGGATATTTAGAGATGAAAAGAATACTTTCCTAAGTGAAATGTCCACATGTGACTTGTGAGAAACATCTTAGATACGTTCATAGAAAAACGGGCTAGTGACATTTTCAATATTTGCATAGTTTATTTCTTGAAATGCGTTCTGTATACTTTCAGAAAAAAGTAACTTCAGTTCTTCCCATTAAAAACAAGTGAAAAACCTGTGTTCACAGCTCCTTTTGTGGTTGGGATGTGAGCAATGTGAATGACCTTGATAATGTGTGGAGGAAAAGCCCACTACTGGAACACAACGCTCGGAGTTGGAGCTCCGGGGACATGACAGTCCTCCAGGGCTGGATCCCAAGGGGCAGGACTGCAGGTGGTGAGCAGGGATGCAGGCAGCTCTGGGGTCAAGGCGAGGCTTGGGGAAAGTGGGTCCAGGGGAGCCCAAGGGGCTATTGGGTTGCTGATGCGGGCAAAGGGTGGACTGAAGGCTAGAAGGCTGCATTTGGCAAAAATGGTTTTTGGTCCAGAGAATTCTCCCCAGCCATGCACCCCCACGCCCACATTGGCTGAGAAAGAACTGGGAAGAAAGGAATGAGAAACAGAGGAGCTCAGAATGCTGTGCCTTCCTGAGGTTCCCTCATCAGGGACTCTGTGCACATGAACCCAAAGGGGATGTCATACTATGACAGGTCATGGCCTAACTTAAGCTCATCAACACCTGAGGAGGGGGTGAGGGCAGGGTGGGGGCTGGGGGTGATACACTGGCACACAGCTGATCCTTCTTGAGGCCATGCCACCATTCCAGAACTGCTAGAAAAGCTGACTAGCGTTAATCATTATTGCTTTCCTTAATATTCAATGCTTTCTATAGTCATAATAATCTATACAATAAAGAATACAGTACAAATTCATATAGCACCTGAAAAAGTAAGAAAATGGGACCTACAACCGAAGAAAAGAAACTAACAGGTACAAATATCCCAATGATCAAAACATTGGGACCATCAGGGGAGAACTGTTATAAAAATGACTATACAGATTCAAGAATTTATAAGAAGAGGTGAGTGTAATCAGTGATGAAGTGAAAAATCACAGTATTCACGAGGTGAAGAAGTATTAATAGAAAAAAACTAATAAGAAGAACCAAACAGAAATTCTAGAACTAGACAATATTATATGTAGAATTAAAAATAATGTATGAGTGACCTTAGAAACAGAATGGATTCTGCAAAGGAAAAAAAAGAATCACAAAAGTTAAAGAAATAGCAATAGAAATAATGCAAATAAGTAAAACAATGACAGAGAGAAGGCGGACAACAATCAGCTGAGCATCAGGACCTTGGGAGAATATTGGACCTGACATCTGTAAAACGGGCCACAGGGACAGAGGAGGAAAGAATGAAGAAGAACTACTTGAAGGAATAATGGCGAAAACTTTATCGATTTAATAAAATATATCAAATTGCTAAACCAGGAAACTCAGAAAACATAAGTAAGAAAATACCAAAAACAAACGAACAAAGAAATCAAATACAGACACCCATATCTTTCTATGAAAGAGGTCATTACAAAGTGGAATGATATATTCAAAGAGAGGAAAGAAAAAAAAGTTCAACTTCTATTTCCACAACAAGTAAAAGTGTCCTTCAAAAATCAATCCTGAGCAAAGAAAAAAAATACAAAGTATTTGTTGCCTGAACTTAGAGAAATGAAACATATATATATAAATATGTGTGCATTTATCCAGAAGGGAGTTACCAGTCAGAAACTGAAATCTACAGAAAAGAGCAAAGAACTCAACAAATGGTAAATAAATAGACAAATATGAAAACATGATTTTGACCATTTATTGCAAAAGCAACAACATTCTATTGTGTAAAGCGTATGACAACATAAGGTAAACAATTATTCTGTTTCAAGCTTGAGGACGTGTAACACGCATTTGGCATAGACTGTGTTAAGGATGACAAGCCAAGTGAGGTGATAACATTTTGACACAGTAGGTGAGTTCCAACAAAGTCAGGAAAAGGGGACAAAAAGGCGAAGGGGCTGTGAAAGCATTGTCCAGATCACATGAGGCCCGAGCCTGTCTGTGGCACAACGGGCTGCAGTTTCCACGGGAAGGCAGAGACGGTCACGACAGATGGAAACAACGGAAGGCTGGCCAGAAACTGTTAATGAGAAATGACTCTAAAATGCAAAACATGGAGAGGATGAAGGCAAAACAGAAGAAGATGCATCACACACAAAGTAGGCATAAAGGAGCTGGCATGTCTGTGGTAATAACTGAAAATGGGGCTTTAAGAGGAGATGTATGACTGGAGATAAAAATGGATATTTGTTAATTATAAAGGAGTTAATTCTTTCAAAGGTAATAATGCTAAAATGTAAACACCTAATAACTGAGTCTCAAACCAAGTGGGCAAAACTGAACAGCACTTAAAGAGAAAGAGACAAATTTCCGGTCTGGTGGAAGGAAGTGTGCTCTGTGTGTGGAGGACACGAAGCTTCTCAAATGAGCTTTGTTAGGCCAGGCCACACGTGCATTTATTTCAAGCACAAATGGGCTGTTCACCACCATTGACCTCCTGTTGGGCCACGGAACACATCTCAGTACATCTTACACGATTGCATCCCTGCAGAGAATATTTTCCAATCATTAGTGCATTAAATATGGGTCAGTGACAAAAGGATGCCCAGAAAAATCTCCAGTGTTTGCAGATTAAGCAGCATCTCTCTAAAGCCCAGTTGTCCTAAGGAAGACAACACCAGTGAAATTAGAAAATATTTTGAACTGAATAAAAATGAGGAGTATAATTTATCAACATTTGTGCAATTCAGCTAAAGTAGTGCTAAGAAAAAAATTAATTGCTTTAAATAGGTAGAAAGCAAAAATATTTAAAATAAGTTATCTTAATTTTCACCTTGAGAAGCTAGAAGAATCAGAGTAAACTCAAAGTAGATAGAAGGAAACAGTATTATGTTTATTGGAAGCAGTTAAAAGGAAAATAAACAACAGAGAAGAAAACCAACAAAATCAAAATTTGGTTCCTTGATAAGATTAATTGAAGTTTCTTTAGAATAACCGTGCTCTAGAAGGCTCAGTCAGTTGAGCATCTGCTTTCGGCTCAGGTCTTGATCCCAAGGTCCTGGGATCGAGCCCCGTGTTGGGCTCTCTGCCCTTCGGGGAGTCTTCTTTTCCCTCTGCCTGCCACTCCTCCTGCTTGTGCTCTCTGTCTCTCTGTCTCTTTCTGTCAAATAAATAAAATTTCTAAAAGAAGAAAAAAAGAAGAATAAGGAGGCTGGAGAGATAGACAGAGAGGGAGGGAAAACATGAACAATGAAAGGCAAGTTATCAATACCATCTTAAAACATTAGAAAGAAAAATTAAAAAGGCTCACAAAAAATTTCTGTCAACATATTTCCTGATATGTGAATTCATAACTAGACTCCATCCCCTGCAAAATAAAACAAAACTGGCCTGGATGGCATTTTGAGTCGAGCCCACCTAACACTGAAGGAAACAGCACTAGTCCCATGTGGCGTCCTCTGGAGCAGAGAAGAGTCGATGCCGCCCACACACCACGAGGCCAGAGCAGCCCTGAAACCGAGCCCAGGAAGGACATTACAGGAGAAGAGGCAATGGTCCCCCAGGAAAGTGGGTGTGGAAATTCTCAGAACACTGTTCTCAAATCACAGCCAGTAGTATATACAAGAGGATGTTTATCCCCGGAATTCAAGGTTGTGTTAATATTTGAAAATCAATCTACCATCGGATAGAATAAAATCATGCTATCCTCTCAGTAGATCTAGAGAAACATCTGACAAAATTCAAAATGTGTTTGTGGAAGAAAATCCTCACCAAGTAAGATAAGCGGAGGCCTCCTCTACCCGCGGCCGGCTCAGCCAGGCTCTCCCACCGACACTAGGGAGCTGCCTTGCTCCGGCCTCCACTTGAATTACGCTGTTGCCTTCGGGTCATCGGGAGAGGTGGAGACTGCCCTTCATGGAAACTAGAACAAACCTTTAATTTTAATTTGAAATGCAACTGCAATTAAATCCAAAATGCAAATGCAATTAAAATCCAATTTCATGGGTGGCCTGCGTGGAAAGTCGGAGGTGTCTGCTGAAGAACCACTGAATCAAATACGTGGGTTCTGTGTGGCCATGTTACGTGGTCACCTGGACAGTCGTGTTTCCCTAGGACAGCTGTAGACATTTGGAAGATTCAGTGTAAAATTCAGCAATTTAAATAGCATCAAAAACATAGAAATGTAGAAATAAATGTGTGGTAGCCACGTGGCATTTCTGGGGGAGGTTACGGCGACCCCCACAGATGAAGAATGCACTCTGCTGGATGCACTCTGTGGCCCCGAGGCCTCACTGGTGCAGAAGGCACCATTCTCCCCTCACTGTGCCACGGGTGTGAGGCGGTTCCGCCAAAAATCTCAGCAATCCTCTTTGTATAAACTAACAGGCTGCCACTAAGATATCCATGGAAATGCAAAGGACAGATAAGGACAAAGAGAGACAAGGATGGAGGATGTGAATTACTTTGTTTGAGGACATATGAAGCAGCAGAAATTGAGACATCATGATATTAGCATAGGGATAGATACACCAATTAGTGGGACAGATCTCAGGATCATGAGACAGACCTCCTGACTTCTGGGGTCAGCTGGTTTTTGACCCAGAAGCTCACACAATTCAAAGCAGACAGAAGTGTTCTTCATAAGTGGTATTTGAACAACTGAATATCCATGCGAAAGGAAAAGAAACTGCATCCCTAAGAGATGCATTGCTGGAAGGGGGGCCTAAGTGCAGATGCTAAGCCTTTCAAAGTCCCAGGAGAAAATAGAAGAGAGTATTTTTGCAAAATATGGGTAGACACAGTCCAAGAGAAGAAGCACTTAGTGTAAAATGAAATGCCTGGTAAGCTTGGTTTCATGGAGACTAATGTGTCCAGTTCCTTATCAGGCACGTGAGGAAGGTAGGAAGAAAGGCGGACAAGGGGGAAACACACCACAGGGAAACCATCACACACCACTTGGACGCACCCCGAGCTCACAGGGCAGAGGGCACGCTGCATTTCCGCAGGCTGCTGGGGACACAGGACACGGGGCCACCGCTGGGGAAGACTGGCCTTTTCATAGTAAACGTGCCAGCCCTGAGAGCCCATTTCATGCTCAGGCCTTCCCGAGAACTGAGAACACTGGTCTGCAGGAAGACGTAGGTACACATTTACTCATCATGAAGAACTTGGAAAAGACTTAAATATCCATCAACTAAAAGGATGTCCAGCCAAAGGAGCACCGCAGAGCTGTCAGAGGGAGGGGGCCCCAAGGCTTACCCGGGGTCACCCCATTATACGAATGCTGACGGAGTGGTGTTCAGAAGCCTGGATTCAGGGTTGTGGCCACCATGGGCTGTGGACGTGGCACAGAGGCTGGGCCACGGTCCCTGGAGCTCTCCTGACTCGTCAGCACAAAGGGAAAGAAAGCCTGCCACGACCGTTCGTCGTGAGATGGTTTGAGAGTTTAGACATATTCATAGGTACACTCGTTTCTTTTTCTTTTCCACAAAATAAAAACAGAACTGTGATTTCTGCTCCTGTGAATCGTTTCATTCATGTCCAGGAGGGATGGGCCGTGGTCAAGCATGGTCTCTGACTGCGTGGCACCTGACAGACCTGCGTGGAAACTAGCGTGGAGGAAGTCGTTCGGTGTGTGGCGGGGCCATGAGAAGAGGTGCACGCTCCTGCTCCAGTGAGCTTTCGTGGTGGGGCCGGTTCTCCCACCGGGTCCACCCAACACACGGGGCAGCCTTGTGGGACTGGGCCGGGGCTGGGGCAGAAATTCCCTGTTGTTGCTTGAGTCCTTTGCCACAGTGGGGTGAGCTCCCTCGGGGCTGGGGTGGGGCAGTGGGCTGGAGGCCAGAGGAGCCCTGCACGGGCTGTGGTCGCCTCCCCTCCTGGCCCAGGCACTCCGTTATCTACGCTCTTGGAATCCCAGGACGAGGCCCTCTCCCTCGGGAGCAAACAAGGCAGCTTCTGTTTAAGAGCCAGCTTACTTCGGGCCGCTTCCCCTGTGCCGGAGGACCCCTGACTCCAACAGCCACCACCTTGCCCGTTGTGCAGAATTATCCCGCTCCCTCGAACAGCAGTTGCGAAGGAAGGAGAACAGACAAGCTCCTAGTTTGGTTGTGCTGATCACGGATAGACCCGGCATTGGGTAACCGTGTCGTCTGTTTTGTAAGAAGAACATGGAAACGGGCTGAATACCCCCCAAAATTCTCCTAGAAAGGAGAGCTGGGTTTGTCGGCAACACAGCTCTGGTCCTAGCCTGGGTGTAGGGCGTCTGGACGCTCCTGGGCCCTCCTGGGGCTGCGACTCCACCCTCGGAGGCCGGCAGGGGCAGAGGGCCAGGTTCTCCTGGCCCCCACTTGGCTGCATCCTCCCCCATGGGCAGCGGCTTGTGGACATGACACCTGACCCACCAGGTGCTCCATGAACGCTGGGAGTGGTCAGTCGCCCTGGACAGTGGTGCAGCCTCAGTTTACAGAAGAATCCTTCCAGAGATGGGGAGGGAGAGCCCCATCGGTCAAGCCCACACCCATCCGCAAAACAGCACAAAATTCACATGTTTAAAAGGGGATTCTGCAAGTACGAAAGGAATCATTCAAACAGTGGCCCAAAGGCTATAAAAAGTGTATGTAACATAAATAAAATAAAATGTATTGACCAATAATAGAAATTGTACATGAATTTGCAAAACAGACTAATCTAACTTAAGCTTCTTTATAAAAAGTTTTTACCTCATGAGAAAAAAAAAAAAGAAATCAAATCCCAAACTGTTCAATTAGAGCTTCAGTGTTTTCCAAATGGACCCATTAAAATTGCTACCTTGTTGCTATTTCATTTTGCATTTCCTGAATACTAATGAGCTTCAGCACATTTCATACATTTTTTTGACATCTGCATTGATTTTTCTACAAGCAACTATTGCATATTCTTTGCCCAATTTTTAGTTCTCTTAAAAAATATTTTCAGTGTAGAGGCTTTTTATTAGGGAAAGTTAAAGTTGTCTTGCATATGTGTCCTAAATATTTTTCTGGGCTTTTTCTTTTTTTAAAAAAGATTTATTTATTTATTTATTTGACAGACAGAAATCACACGTAGGCAGAGAGGCAGGCAGAGAGAGAGGAGGAAGCAGGCCCCCTGCTGAGCAGAGAGCCCACCACCCTGGGGCTCGATCCCAGGACCCTGGGATCATGAACTGAGCGGAAGGTTGAGGCTTTAACCCACTGAGCCACCCAGGTGTCCCTTTTTCTGGGCTTTCAATTTGATTTGATTCTGTTTCCAGGTGGGATAAATTTACAAACACTTTATGTACCTAAGTATGCCTTTCCTTTCTTTTGTGATTTTGAAGTTTTGTAATTAAGTGTGCAGTAAATCTTTATAAACATTTATGTACCTAAATATTTTTCTCCTTTTTCTTTTTCTTCCCTCAGAAATACCTCTTGAGATGCAATGTGCCCTGCATGTTCCTCCAGAGATTATTTTTAATTATGCTCTAGTGCCCCGATGCTATTTCTTTGCAGAAGGGTTATCATTCATTCCAGATCTACTAAATAAGTAATGGTTTCTAAGTGAATTGGAAAGGTATATTGCCAGATGTAAGCTTTGTACGTATGGATGGATGTGGTTCTAGATTTTATTCAGGTCTGAAAATCCTTTTTTTTTTCTTTTGTACTTTTCTGTGTTAATACCAAGCCATTTTTTTTCTATTTGATATTTATTAAACTTAGATTCTCTAGCTATAGTTTGACATTATACAAAGCATCTTCATGATGTAATAGAGTTAAAAAGATTTTTACAAGTTGAAATGTGGTACCCTTGTTTCCAAATATTTTAATTGCAATACATTTATTTAAAAATACACATTAAATGCATGTTTGACAGCAAACTTTCTATAATCTCAATACCACAAAATACTATACAGATATGGAAAAATCTAGTTCATATATAATACTTTGCCCCCCATACAGCTTTATTATGTGAAATGCACAGAGTAACTTAGAAATTCTAGCGTCTGAGTCCCAAATTGCCTCTGAAATTTTAGTATATTGCAACAAATTAAAATTACTTTTTTAGGCAAGACAGGAAACAACATGTGTTGGAGAGGATATGGAGAAAGGGGAACCCTCTTACACTGTTGGTGGGAATGCAAGTTGATGCAACCACTTTGGAGAACAGTGTGGAGATTCCTCAAGAAATTAAAAATAGAGCTTCCCTATGACCCTGCCATTGCACTACTGGGTATTTACCCCAAAGATACAGATGTAGTGAAAAGAAGGGCCATCTGTACCCCAATGTTTATACAGCAAGGGCCACGGTCACCAAATTGTGGAAAGAACCAAGATGCCCTTCAACGGACCAATGGATAAGGAAGATGTGGGCTACATCTTCGGAGTATTATGCCTCCATCAGAAAGGATGAATACCCAACTTTTGTAGCAACATGGACAGGACTGGAAGAGATTATGCTGAGTGAAATAAGTCAAGCAGAGAGAGTCAATTATCATATGGTTTCACTTATTTGTGGAGCATAAGAAATAACACAGAGGACATGGGGAGATGGAGAGGAGAAGGGAGTTGGGGGAAATTGGAAGGGGAGGTGAACCATGAGAGACTATGGACTCTGAAAAACAACTTGAGGGTTTTGAAGGGGCGGGGGGTGGGAGGTTGGCGGAACCAGATGGTGGGTATTAGGGAGGGCACGGGTTGCATGGAGCACTGGGTGTGGTGCAAAAACAATGAATACTGTTATGCTGAAAAGAAATAAAAAATTTTAAAAAAAAGAAAAAAGAAAATGGAATGGGGATGTTCCTAGAACTCTGCCCCTAGGTCTTAACCTTTCATCACTCTCGGTATGATAAGATATCTCTGTTTTGTACATGATTCAGAACTTTGTTTTATATTTCTTTTATCCAAAATACCAAGCCATTTAAAGTCCACAGCTTTACAAAAATATTTAAAGTCCTGTTCATTTCAGCATCACCAGATATCCTTTTATAACGTTTTCTAGGATATGCTTCCACATAAGTTCTTTAATTTAAAATTTAAATCATTTTGTAAAGTTCTAAAACTTATTTATCATCATTCTGCTTAAATTGCATTCAATTTGTCTATTAGCTAGAAAAGTATTGAATTTTTATGACATAAAATTTTCTCATTCAGTATATGTCTAGATTTGTCCATTTTTTTTTCCAGGTTATTTGTATCCAGTGTTAATAGCTTTAGTAGTTTTCTTGGTATAATTTGTCCCTTTCTTGTGAAATCAGTTTCTAGGTATTATGGAGGGCTCCCGATGACCCTGTGTGTGTCTGAGTCCCAGGGACCCTGCTCAGGGTGGGCTGGGGCCTCCCTGGACCTTGTCTGACTTCAGCTCTTCCCAGCCCTCCACACACAGTCCTGTCTCGAGGCCCTGAGGGTTAGGGCTCCCAGATGGATTTTGGGGACAAAGCGCAGCCCGTGGCAGTGTCTACAGGGTCATGGAGAATACACAGAAATACAGTGAACTTCTGTGCTTGGGTCTTGCATTCTGCGGCCTTCCTGGACTCACGTATTCACTTTAGGCATTTCTCGGTGGATCCTTGAGATTTTCCATCTAGACCATGATGTCATCTGCACAGAGGGATCATTTCATTTCTCCTGGCTGCACGCCTTCTGTTTTCTGCTCTTGCCGGAGGCTGAGACCAGGCACCGAGGGCGGATGTCCTCGCTGTGTTTCCTGTAGGACAGGAAACGTTATTTCACCGTTAATGCGGTGCTGGCTGTAGGTTCTTCGTCATGCTTATCATGCCATGGAAAACTCTCCTCTACTCCTATTTTTATAAGTTTTAATCGAGAGCAGTCTCGAATTTTGTCACGTGGTTTTCTGCATCCCTCGACAGGACACGCGGTCCTTGTCATACTCACCCCATTAAAACACTGGGTTATGCTGTTTACTTTTGAAAACTGCACCAGACTTGTGTTCCCAGAATGCAGTCCCGGCTGGTGGGGCGTGCGGCCGCGTGCTGGTCGCCAGCCCTTGGCCGAGGTCTTTGGAGTCTGTTCTTGGGATATTTGCACCTGCCCTCTTGGTTTTTTGTTCTGTCTTTAGTTTTGCTCTCAGAGAAGAGCCAGGTTGGTGAAACCCCTTCCTCTTCTGTTTTCGGAGAGAGATGATGTAGACTTGGTATTCGATCCTTTTCAAATGCTTGATGGGCTTTTCCAGTGAAATTGCCTGTGCCCGGATATCTCTTTTTTCTTAAAAGTTTCTAGAATGGGAGTGTCCCCTGTGCAAAGAAGGGCTTGGAGGGTGTGACTTGGGGGCTCCATTTTGCTGTGGCTCCACGTCCCCAGTCGAGGGGGTTTTAATGCTCACACATGCATCTCCCACCTGCACTGAGGGCAGGGCCCCAGCTGGACAGGACCATGGCCTGGAGGTGCCTGTCCACAAGTGATGTGACCAGCGTCACCGCAATTCTTGGACCAAAGCTGGCGGCATGATGACATCTGGGAGCATGCGCCTGCGAGGAGGACAGGATCGGGACCCGCTAGGGAGTAGTGTGCTCTGCAACATGGTGAGAGAGGAGGTCCAGCAACGGAGGCCACCCCCCCCACCCCAGGCACGGAGCGGTCAGAGACAGCCAGAGGGTGGGAGGCTGGTGTTCCCTCTGAGCAGAGCTGACGAGACGCTCAGCAGAGCAGTGGCTGGGAAACAAGCAGGCGCACACAGGTGGGAGCCGAGGACAGCTCCCGAGTCCCGCCTTGCTTGTCTCTCAGCCCATCCGGGACAAGGCTGCAAAGGCCAAGGTCCTCCCGGGGTGGACAGACATGCAGACCTGAGGTCCCCGAGCAGCACTGCATCCCCACCCCACACTCAGGCTATCCCCCGCTGCATCGCTGGGGGTTCTCAGGAGGAGACTGCACACGCACTGAGAAGACTGGACCTGGGGGTGCACAGTGCAGACTCCAGAGCCCGGGGTCCTGCGGCTTCAGACGCTCCAGGGCGGTAAGAGCGCCACACGTGCTGATGAAGGTGCCCGGTACCCAGGAAAGATTGCAGGCGCTGAAGTCACTGTGGACTCACTCCCAGACCCTGACTACGTCCACCAGCATGTGGTATCTTCGTACCCGGTCACCCACTTTGTCCCCTCACTCTCCATGTACTGTCCATTCACTCAAAATCAAGCGAATAAACGAGCCACACGCGACCAGCCTCCTCCCCACCTGGCTGCCTGCTGTCTCTGAGGGCAGCGATCTCTCTGCTCTTTCTGGTGTTTAATCCGCCTGTGTGAGACCCCTCCCTGGGCCAACATGTCCCCGGGTCACCGTGGCCACGCCCCGGCCTGGGCTGCTCCCCTTCACCGCCCCCCCCCGGCTCCTCCTTGTCCCCTGACTTTTGTCTGTTGACCCTTGAGCAGGTGGGGGTCCTCTGGACTATACCCCAGGGTTTTAAGTTGGAACTGACACTTTTCCTCCTTAGAGCCGCACCTGTTGCAGGTGAAGAGGGCCCATCGGGAAGCCGCATGTGCCCAGGGCTCTGCCCCGTGGTTCTGGCCTGAAAAGGAGGCCTTAGCCTCATGGAGGGCACCTGTTTCCTGAGGTACTATTACCTCAGACCCCAAAATAAACAGACCCCGAGCTAGCGTCCTCCTTGGATGACCAAGGTCTATGCAGACCGTCCACATTGATGGGACTCATTTCATGGAACAGTGATTATTGACATACCTCTAAATCCCCCAATGCTGCAGGACAGGGCTGGGGTTCAGGGCCGACCCCAAAGGTGGCACGTGCGTAATAAGGAAGGGGCATTTCTCCTCAGGGCTCCCCAACCCACACCCCAAGCAAATTTTGAGGACTGTGTTTCCCTTGAGGGCACTTCAGGATCCGGCCAGAGGAAGGTGTTTACTGTCAGGATTTAAGAAGCTTTTCGACTGAGGAGTGAGTGAAACAGCTTCAACTCCTTGGTCTGGGGACAGTATGGGAGGCAGCGTCCATGCCTGGCCACCTCTGCCACTCCCCACGTGGCCATGTCCATCAGGTTCAGTCTCCTCCAGCCTACACTTTCTCCTGGGCACAGGCTCTGGGGGTGGCATGGAAAGCCTGGGTCAGGGGCCGGCCAAGGTGCTCCCTGAGGTGCCCTCAGCTGTCCCCGACCCACAGAGTGGCCGCACCATCAGCCCCGTCTCCCAGGGTCACCTGCTCACACCTCACACCCAGGCTAGCATCTGTCTGTCAAGCGGGCACTGCAGGATACCTGCCTGCTCTGTCCAGGTGTTCCCACAGGAGGCTGGCCCAGCCCGTCTCTGCACACTCCACTGCGCTGAGTCATGTGGATACAGAAACCATCTGAAATGAACCACTCCCTTCCAGCGCTGGAGGTGTGGCTGCCACGGATGGGACTAGAACCGGCCCTGCCAGGAAGGAAGAGCTGCCCTGATCTGGGGCTGGGGAGGAGCCTTGTGTCCGCAGTTGGGAATCACGTCTCCCTATGCATTTCACACATGTACACTGTGGGTAAATAGACTGTCCTTTCCCATCCCCCCCATACCACACATGCCACATGCCACACGCATGCACACTGTACCTGGGCAAACATGCACACGGACCCACAACACATGCATGCATGGACCCACCCCACATCACGTACACACACGGACCCACAAAGACACACAGACACACACATGCAGACACATACACATACATGAACCCACACCACACGCACACACAGGTACACACCACACACTCACATACATAGACCCACACTACATGCACAGACACCACACACACGTGCAGGTGCACATACTCATGCACACGCTTTCTGAGATTCAAGCTCACTGAAGACAACACGAGGGCCCCTGTTTGCTTGGTTGAGTCCGTAATTCTCTCATGGAGTGAATGTTTCCCTGTGTCTCAGTTTACCTAGCACTGAGTGAACCCCACACGCAGGGGCAAGTAGCAGACACAGAGGAGCTAAGGGCTGTGTTTCTCCATTTCTTCGCTGCATCTTCTGCTCACCCCACCATCCAAAATAAAACCCTGCACTTTGTTTGCTATAGAATTTTATGTGTTTTTCTTCCAAATAAAAATTTAATAATCCAAATGCTGTTTCAGAATAGAATAGAATTTTAGAAAAATTTTCAAGAAATATTTGAAATGTGTGCGGCAGTTTAAAATGCAGATAAGTCATGGAATGCACAGGAAATTTGAGGGACTCCATGTAAACATTCTGAGGGGTTTCCCATAAGTGAGACAAGCATTTTAGCCTCGTAAAAAAAATGTGCTAAAATAATTTATTTGATGTTCTGCTCTCCTGAATTGGCTGGTGTTGCCAAGCGGGGCTCATCTGTTCCCACACTGATGGGCTGGACACATCCTTCTTGGGTAGACCTAGCTTTGACGAGCAATTGAGACGTATTTCCAATTTGGTTTGATGCTCCTGAAACCTTGATATCTAGGGTTACTTGCTTTTTGTCACAGAGTCTCAGTCATTGTCACGTCTGTGTTTGCGGTAAGGGTACACTTTGCGGTCAGTTGGCAGTCAGATGGCTTGAACCAGTGCAGCTGTGGGGAGGCTGGCGTCAGTCCTGTCTCCACCGGCAGGGGGACAGCGCACTTGGCTGTGTCTGGGCCATACCCGGCATTGACAAGGGACATCTGGGTCCTTCTGTGAGGTCTGGTTCAGCACCCCTAACGCCAACATTGGGTAGATGCCGCTCTCCCCCGGGGCCCAAAGCCGCCTGCCTTTGTTCTGCTGGAGCCCAGGCTATGCCTCCCTGACCTGCATCCTGAGGTCAGTCTGGCAGGGGCCACAGGCCTACCTCTTCAGGCCTCTAGGTCTGCTGAGACGCCAGGAGAAGAGAGATCTTGTTTCGATGCTCACAGCTCCGGCACCGACCCTTAGGTCAGTCTCCAAACCCTCCCTCCATCTCCCCCTCAACCTCAATCCTGTCCTGCTGTGCAGTGAGCCCTTCACCCCAATTCCAGAAATTCCACAAGAGCCAAGCACCTTGCTGAACAAGGACACACCTTCTGTCCGAGAAATGTGCTCTGGGCAGCCCCTTGCTCCCTGTCCCTCTGCCTGCATTCCAGTGCTGAGCCCTGTGCTCTCCTGGTGAGGAGCTGGTTTCTCCCAGGGGGCGGGGCTCCTGGGAGGCCACGCCCACACATAAAGATAGGACAAGGTTCTGTGGCTGGGATGTGGCAAATACCCACTTGGTGCCCAAGGGAGAGAAAGGCTACGTGGGTTGATCTTCCAGTCGCTGTTAATACACCTTACGCTGAAGAGAAACAAGGCATTTGTTTTTCTGTAATTGGTGTGCTGTCCACACCCAGAGACATTGTCAGGATGATCTCTGTTCAAAGACAGTCATTACTGGGAAAACAGAGGGAGATCAAACAAAAGGAAAAGAAGTTGCAGCCCAGTTTGGGTAAATCTGCAGTGACCTGAGGATGCACTTCACCACCTAGAGTTCTCTGAAGCTCCTTGTGGGCTCTGCCTTTTGAAGGTGCCCTGCTCTGCTGGGCAGGTGGGCATAGCTGGCATCTGGTTAGACCCGAGGCTGTGTGAACTGGGTGAACCTTCTTGGGAAAGCCATTCATCCTCCAGACTTCGGAAACCAGGCCAGTCTTCCCCAGAGACCTTACTTGTCAATCATCCTCCATCCATTGCACGATGTCCTTGGTCCCCTGGGCTGGAAATGCCACCGTGCACTCTAAGTTACTACAAGCTGAAGAAGAAACAGACATGGTTTTTTGTTTCCTTTGAATACCGTCCAATTATAATAAAATCTTGGGGTGGAAAAGTGCTATTTGTTTTACAAACTTATTTTTCAAAGCTCAGATGATACAATGGCTTTTGCTCCCCAAACAGCAGTGGGCACGGCACATACCTGGACCTTCCGCGTCCCAGCCTGGATGGGTGGGAAGACCAGACACAGTCTCACGGCTCACGGGACCAACTGTCCCCAGAGGTGGATGGTGCTTTTCCTTTCCTTGGACATAAAAGTCACGGAACACAGAACGAGATGCTGGCTGCCGTCCCTTAGGATGAACGGGGATTTACTGTTAATGCTGTTGCTACTTGTCAACAAGGATTTAACAGGTCTCTGTGATTCTCATGTCTGAAAAGCCTCTTGTTTTAGGAAAATTGGCCTGGTCAAAATGGCTTCTATTGTGGACATTGTTAGCACTTCTCATAAAATAAACAAAACTACTGTTTTCCAAGAGAGGCTTTGACAGTAATGTCCTTTGGGGGCCCGGCAAAGAAATTGTGTACTATGCACCAGGCTGAGCGGACGTGTGTGCATCAGAGAATTCATCCTTCCGTGGACGCGTCCGGCTCACCACCAGGTGTTGCTGGAAACAGGGAGAGAACTCACGATGCAGTCTGAGCTCCTGGTTGTAAAAAGCCCGAGACCCACTGTCTGCCTCCATCCCTCCCAGGGGCGTGTGAAGTGCACAGACAGCCCACTGCCCTGACAGCCCACTGCCCGAGCTGAGCTGCGCAAGCCACAGACGTGCACAAGGGAGTGCCACAGAGATGGCGGCAAAGCGTGGGAGAAGTAGTTCTACCTTCCTAGGACACGGTGACCATTCATGCAGATGCGACATCAAGTCATGGCTGGGAGCCCCGCCCTCTCAAGTTTGTTGGAAGACCATCTTGTCGCTGAGAAATATGGAGGAGAAAACCGTGGGTGGGACAAGGGTGATCAGGTGGAAGCAACACCCCCAAACTGCTCTCTCAGGGAGAGGACGGGTTGCTTTTCCGCACAACTGGTGGGCGGGGGGGGCCCTGGGGGCTCACGCACCCCCCCCCCCGAAATTGCTAGCCGCGTTCCACCCTCTGTGTGTGGGCGGGACAGTGTGACTGGCCTGACCTGACGTTCTGTTGGGCCGGGAATGTCCGTCCCTGCTCCAGGGGCTGCAGACGCAGCAGGACAGATGGACACCTGTCCAGGGAGGCGGGCATTCCGCCAGGAGACGTAAGGAATATGGGAATCATCAAATACACTCCAGGTGAGGGATGCTGTGGGTGCTGCCAGGATGGGGGGTGAAGGGGGGAGGAGTGGCTTGTGGGGAGGAGCAGGAGAGGAGGGGCTTCCTGGGGAGGGGCTCTAAGGGACCTGGGCGGGGGGGGGGCACACTGCAGGACGGGTGGTGAAGGGGGGAGACGGTCACCATGCAGCGGGGAGACAAGTGGGCACCCAGGTTCCCATTGGGGCAGTTGTAGGAATGCATGCAGAAAGCTGCTGAGGAGGACTGTGGTGCCCACTGGATGCGCCCAGGATCCTTCTCAGGTTAATGAAGCCAGAAAACAACCTGTGGTTGGTTTTCATCATGAATGGGAGATGAATTTTATAAAACTTTTATTCTTCTATCAGGTTGTGCTCGTCCTTTCTCCCCGAATAGCGGTGTTTCTGTCCAGAAGCAGCTCCTTCTGCCTGGGGCAGTGGGGCGTCCCATCTGGGTTTCTTTAGAGGTCAGCTGTCGCTTAAGTGTGGCCGTTCTGACTCTTCATTCCATCTTTGTAGTGGGACATTGGTGAACATTTTCTCTGGGCATAAATCTGAGGGTCTTGGCTGTTTTCTTCAGCAAGCAGAGATGTCCTTACGCCGGATTCCAGACGCTATCATTTCTTCAGGGGTCAGTCTTACTGCTGCCCCTCCTTCGAGAGCAATGTTTCATTTGAGCTGTTTGTTTCCTGATGAGTTGTACCATGAGGTCTGTGTATGTATGTGTGTGTTTGTGCGCATGTGTACGTGTGTGGGCAAGTGTGCATGGATCTGCATGTCCATGTGAGTGTGCACACACATCCACCTGTCTGTACACATGGGTACACGTGTGCACCTGTGTGCATGCATGGTCATATGCCTGCGTTTGTGCACGTGTTCCCGTATGCAGGGTGCGTGTGTGCATGTGCGTGCAGGTGTGCATGTGTTGAAAATCCCTATTTTCATATCTGATTGTGAACTACGCGTACCCTTGTTAATGTTTTATACTCAGTACTTATCTCAGACTGCGAAAGCTCAAAATGCCCCGTATTTCCACTTCTTAAACTTCTCATTTTACTTCTTTTTAATATGAAGTGACTAATCCCATTTTTAGGATTCTAAATTTCTTTTTAAGATTTTATTTTTTTAAGGACTCTCTAGACCCAATGTTCAAACTCGCAACCCCCAGATCAGGAGTCACGTGTGCCACCCACGGACCAGCCAGACCTCCCGAATATCCTAAATTTTGATAAAAACCGCATTTATCCTTTTATAGACTTCTTACACCAAACCTGAGTCTTGGTATCTCGGGATGAACAGGACTTGACTGGCTGTCCTAGGAAAATGGTGGTCAGACCTGGTCAGCATCCTTAATGTCCTGAACTTTGAAAATCAACAGGAAGCTATGAAATCCAATGTTCAGGCCCACCCATGACCTCATTTTAACTTCGTCACCTCTGCAGAGATCCCATCTTCAAATAGTTCCCTTCTGAGTTCCTTGGGACTAAGACTCCGACCTGTGTGTCTAGGGGGGACACAACGGAGCCCACAGCACCCTGCAAGCTGCCCAGTGTCTCGGCTTCCAGCCCGCCTGCTTCCCCACTGACCTTGAACACTGAGGTCATGTCCCTGTGCACCCGCTGAACACCTCAGGTTTCTCCCAGACACCCTGTCCCTCAGAGCCAGGCCAGCTTCAGCTCTAAACAGGGAGCTTTATAGGACCCTGTGTCCCTGGCCAGCTCAGACCCCCTAACTCACAGCCTCTGTAAATGAGAGGGTTGGTAAAACATGATCGCTGTTGTTGCTGTAATCAATGCCCCTGTTGGTTCTGATGATCCTGTAGTTCAGGGACCACTTCCCTGAAATGTGCGTTCAGTATCTGTGTCCCCCATGCAGGGGCTCTGGAATTGAAATGGCAGAACAGGGCCTTGACCGTTGGGGGTGTGAAATCCCATCTTATTGTCTCACAGCCGTGTTTGATGTGAAGGTTGGTGTGCGTCATGCCCGACCTCCTTGCCTTCTGTGAGGCTCGGTCTGAGCCATTTACCAGGCTCTAGTGCACAGAGCAGGCTCTGGACTAAAAGTCAGAAGCAACACACATTTTAATGCATATTTATGGCAATTTGGAAAATTACTTTGGGAAGGGTTCTTGGAGCTGGAGCCTGACCTTGTGATGACAGTCAGACAAGAGCATGTGCTCTCTCCACCTTACGTTTTGAGGATTGTTTTCAGACCCGGGGGCAAGAAGCCACATTTACAGTCACACGGCTGGTACCGGGCTCAAATCCCTCGTTTCTGGGAAAATGCAGTGCGTGTTTCTGCTCCACGAACACCTGAACGGAAAGCCCATCTGCCAAACAGACTAGAGACATGGTCCTCAAATCGACCAGAAAGGACATTAAATTTGAAGTCAACTGCCGTTATTTTTGTCATAGTTTCACTATAAACAGGGTCAAGGGGCCATCCTGGCGAGCTGAAGGAGGCAGGTGTGCAGGTCCCCCCGGTGGCTCCAGTCCACCCTCGGATCCATCTCTGTCGGCGTCAGGGGGACCAGGAGCTTACCCAATTCCCTCTAGGAAAGAAATTGCCCAAATAGCCCTTGTGTAAAGAAACGAAGAG
The DNA here is from genome assembly GCF_020171115.1 of Neogale vison. NCBI lineage: Eukaryota > Metazoa > Chordata > Mammalia > Carnivora > Mustelidae > Neogale > Neogale vison. Next base: position 47,899,573 of record NC_058093.1, read on the forward strand.
ATTATGGCTAAGTTTGTCTCTGCAGGAGGAGATGAGTGAGGGCAATCTCTACATACAGCGGGGTCCAAACAGAAGTAGAATCAGCCACCAATGCCCTGACTCGAGGGACTGAGCTCGAGCAGTGGCTTGTGGGGGCTGATGGCAGGCCAGGGCGGGGGGCTAGGGGAGGGGTTCCCCCACAGCAGGAACCCCAGGGACTGCTAGAAAGAAGTTTGTTGCCCCGAGGAGGGCAGGAGGAAGGTTCTGGAAGCCCCGCGCTTTCTTTCTGGGCTTGCAGAAGGTTAAGTTGACCCCACCCTTGATCATTTCCCTTCAGAGAACAGAAAGTGAACCCGTTAAGGACCCGGTTCAGCCTCAGCCAGGCCGATGTCAGATCCAGCCATGGAGGGGTGTGCAGTGGCCTCAGTCCTCCGCCCCCTGCCTTCTGCCCTCCGCCACTTGGAGGCTCCTCTGGGCTGCCCCAAAGAGCTCTGGACAGATGCCCCAGCTCAGTTTTCCCAGGAAACTGCCCTGTGCCCATTTCTGAAGGGCGGTGTCCCATGGCCAGCCCCTCCACCCACATCTGCTTTGGGGTCGGGCTCCCAGCTTGTGAGCGGGCACCATGGGGACACTGGGGGAGTTCTGTCCCCTGTCCTATTCTGGGACCCCTTTCCCCACGTGGCCATGGGCATGTCCCAGGGTTCTCTGAGCTGAGCTGGGGCCTGAAGGCTCCTCTTCTCCCCTCTGTGGGTCATGGACTGGGGGAAGGCTCAGGGCAGGTCTAGCCCTGTCCCCGACACCGTATGACAGACAGGGTGTTGGGGGTGTCAGGTGGGCAATCACAGTCTGGAGCTCATGGCAGGCCCAGGGGGCAATTCTCGGCCTTGGAAAGTGGGCTCTTCTCGTGAAGCCCCCTGGAGAGAGATGGGCCCTGCAGAGGCCTCCGCACCGTCCCCCTGGGAGCAGCCCCACCAGATGCTGGCCCCGTGTCCTCGAGGTTCATGCAACATCAGGAGCTGCACTGACGGGTGGGCTCAGTGGGAGGGGTGGGGCCCCAGTGGGCACCCCCACCACCACCCACGCAGACCCAAGACAACTTCCCCTCCCAGTGGCTGAGTCCTGTTCATCGGCCATCCTGGCCCCGAAAGTGAGTCGGGGGGCCGCCTGGGCTGAACTGTGAGCCACACTTCCCAAGTAAGCAGGAGGGACGTTAGCTCCCCCGGGAAGCCGACTCTGGCCAGCCGGTGTCTGCCCTACAGGAAGGTGGCAGGGAGGCCTTTGTCAGAGAACACACAGCAGCAGGGGCCCAGGAGGGTCCAGACCCTGTGGTGAAGGCGGTGCTCACTGCAGGGTGAGTGGGTGACCCCTGAGGGCGCAGGGAGAGCAGCCAGGAATCTGCAGCCTGAACAGTGGAATCTAGAATTGGGTGGAGGGTGGAATCGGGTGGAAGATGGAATGGGGTGGATCATGGGGGGTGGAGGTTGGGAGGGTGGGTGGGAGGGGTCAAGGGTGGAGGGCATAGGCTGGAATGGGTTGGGGTGGTAGAGGGCAGAAGGTAGGGGGTGGAATGGGGGGCTCCTGGCTCTCTGGAGAGGGGCTCCCTCATGTGCTGGCTGTCGTCCTGCACCAGTAGGCGTGGGCGCCACCACTCAGGAGTGAGGCCCCCTGACCTCTCCCACCACCTGCCTCCCGTCCCTCCCCAGGCACATGGCCTCTGATCACTCCGTCCTGATGGCTGTTCTGTTGCCCACTGCCTGCTGACCATGGGCACCATGGCCGGTCTGTGGAGGCTCTGTTTGTGGTACTTCTACTCAGAGCAGCCCACTTGCTCTCAGGCATCCTGGTTTATCTTATAGAATATTGTACCCACCCTCTGATTTCCCAGCTAACCAAGGGGAGGGTACATCATTACAGATAATACCGGTGGTGCCTGTGGGAACATTCCAGAAGGGTGCGGACCCCAGCGTGTGGCGGTCCAGGCAAGATGAGGGGCCCTCGCTGGGGCTAGGTCCACACTGATGTGGTTGCTCCCAGGAAGCATGGATCACGGGTGTGCTCAGCAGCTGGGGCGGGGGGAGCAATAATAAAACAGGAGATGCAGAGGCAGAAGGTGCTGTGGGGAGCAGGCTGGGCCATGGGTCCCCTTGAGTTCCTGGTGGCAGGGGCAGGGCCGCCTAGCTAACCCTGAGAGGGCCTGGGGCCTGGGGCCTGGAGCAGGGTTGGGGGGCGGATTCCACTTTGTCCCGTTGGTGTCTGTGGCCACTTGGCTGTCCCGTCCTGGGTTTAGAGCAGTTCCTAGCCTGGGGACAGGAAAGGGAGGAGGTGACCGGGTTGTGTGGTACCCCGGGGCTTTCTGGATGCCAGGACCTCACCAGAGCTCCTGGGTGCACGGGCCTGTCTGTCCGTCAGCTCAGGGCTCACACACGGGGTCCTAGTGCCTGAGGCCAGGCCCATGGCTTCTCCTTGGGACACGAGTGCCGCCCTCCACATTGAGATGGACACTGCTCGTTGTGCTTTCCGCTCCCCTCAGCACAGAGACTGACAGGGGCCCAAGGCTGCACATAGGAAAGCACAGCTTAAAAATCGGAAAATGTCAGGCAGGGGTCTTTTAGTTAAACACGAAATGCTTAGATTTTAACATCCATTCATTCTTAGACTCACCAAACAGATAGCACCCAGGTTAGAAAAATTCCGTCCAAGAAAATGGGAAGGAACAAGCATGGGGGGCCTGGGGGATTCTTTCAGCCAAGCAGGTGGAGGGGCCAACAGGCCATCCCACAGTGGAATGTTCCAGAATCCGAGCCCTGTGTCTCTGCGGGCCAGACGGACAGACGGCCATGGGCGGGGGAAGCAGAGCTGACAGCGCACCCACAGAAATCCTGTGCGGGGAGGAAGGGCTCCTTCAGGTCGGTGACGTTCGGGCCCCCCAGCTGGACACTGCCATACTCACAGGGAGCCCGTGGCCCCTTCCCTAAGGGACCCAAATCCCCCAAAAAACATAGACCGCCACGCCCCTGGGAAGGACCGACTTCCCACCACACCCCATACTGAGGATGCCAGCTGGGAGCCCATCGCTTGTGAGTGAGAGGGACAAGCCTCCGGCGCTGACACGCATCTCTGCGAGCCCACCCAGCGCCAACGGAAGCTCCGCTTTCATATCCCCAAATCCCGGTGCCTCTGGGTCCCAGAGACGCCAATTTCAAGGTCTGCACTTGCGTCCCTTACCCTTCATTGTTACTCACTCGCATGTGCCCACACAGTATGTGCACCCGTTCTCACATGCTCACACTCCTCATGCATGTGCGCACCTTCTCACACACATGTGCGCACATCACTCACGTGTGTCCATGTTCTCACACATGAGCTCACACACACGCTCATGTTCTCACACGACTGCTCACACATTATGCACACATGTATTCATATATTCTTCACACATGTTCTCACATTCTCACATACATGTGTTTACATGTTCTCACACACGTGTTCATATATTCCTCATATGTGCTCACACACTCTCCTAATGTGTGTGGTCACATTCTCACGTGCATGGGTGCACACGTGTGTTCATATATTCTTCACACATGTTCTCACATTCTCACATACATGTGTTTACACGTTCTCACACACGTGTTCATATATTCCTCACACACGTGCTCACACACTCCTCATGCGTGTGGTCACGTTCTCACGTGCATGGGTGTACACGCGTGTTCATATATTCTTCACACATGTTCTCACATTCTCACACACATGTGCTCACATTACTCACACGTGTGTGCTCACACATCACACACATGTCCGTGTGCTGATAAGACAGACCCGGCACATCCTTCTTGCTTATTCTCTCCGTCATCCGATGGGAAGGCGGGAAACCAGGTGCGTTTGGAGCATCTGGGGACACGTGTTGAGCCGCGGCAGGCCGGCAGGACATACAGCCCTGTTCACACTCACGCTGGAAGCAGGAGCGGCTAATGGGGGCTCAGACCTCTCTAACAAGCTAAGTATTACACTTGCGAAAAGAAACGGGTGAGCATTCTTGCCTTTGAACTTCTGTGGGTGCCCTAACGTCTCCCGGACCGACAGTGGCCCCAGCAAGCTCTAAGGAGGAGACAGTGCTTGAAGAAGCAGCCGCCTCGCAGGCTTGACCGGTGGGAGCGGCGGCGGCAGACTCCAGCGTCGCGAGCGCAGGCTGCCCGCACCTGCGGCAACCAGCAAGCCCTACCCTCGTCCTCACAGTCCCAGTGTGAGCCACTCACAATGAGGCCATCACACGGTGACACATTCACATGCAAACTGCAGTGCAGGGCCCCTGCGTGAGCTGTGGGAGGCTCACTGCACAGAAGGCACATACCTACATGGCTTCTGCTGTTCAGAAACCTCTTCCTTCCTAATTGTAAAATGTCATATGAATTCCCTTAAAATAAAAATATACCCCTCGCTTAATTCCCAGGTCCCACTATATCCACAAGCAAGAAGGCAGAGTTACAAACCGAGGACGGAGAGTGAGGACACATGAGCTAGCCTGGTGCTTCTGTGGTAGGGGGCTGTGGCAGGCGGGCCCCCTTTGTGCACCTGAGACACCAGGTGCCCAGGGAGTCTCCCTCAATTTAAATGTGGCCAAGGGGCCCCCTGTCTGGGCTTGGCTCTGCGTGATCCATTTCTGCGTCTCTCTGGTCCCATGTGTCCATTGCATGGGGGACATGTCTGCCTATTCACCAACACTGCCCTTCCTCGGAACCTTGGATTCACAGAAAAAACAACAGGGTTCATAGGAAAGGATGAGGATTTTCAGCAGAGGAAGTAAGGCCTGGCTACCGTGAAGAAGGAGCAGAAAGCAGATGTGAGAAGAACGGAATGAAGGCACGCGTCACTCCCTTTCTCTGGCGTGGGCATGCTTGGTGAACCCAGCCATGCTGAGTGGGGACACAGGACCTGCCTGGAGGCTCCCGGCCACCGTTCCTCTATCAGGGCTCTGAAAGTAACTCCTGGCCGGTTTTCCTGGAAGAGTCTGCCATCTGTTCTCTGCTGGGCTGCACCCTAAGACATTCCCGTTGGTTCTGGGAACTCTGAGAAATGGACGTCCATGTCCTGGAAGTGAGGCTACAGCGGTGGATCTCAGGGTTATTGTGGGTGTCCAGGTCAGGGCACGGCTCCAGCCCACAGTCCAACGTCCCTAGGTCTTCGCGACCTGTAGGCACAGCTCGCAAGAATTTGTGCCTGACACTTTAGGAAGGAAATCTGATACAGAGAGGGGTTTGCTTTCAAACATGTGGAGCAGAGTCTCCATGGCTGAGTCTCAGGATGGCAAGGAGAGTCAGAAAGCTGACGTGATCACCCCCCCATTTAGGGAAATAGATGTACTATAACACACCATTTAGGTATCGCAGATGCAAATAAAGATACATTTCAACAGTAAGAATTTGTAGTTCTATCTGCTCTTCCATTTTAATTAAAAAAAAAAAAAAAAACAAAAACAACCCCAAACCCTCCAGAGATCGTGTGAGTGTGGGCCCTGCCAGCTGCCAGCCTCTGGCGACACGGGCGCTTAGCTCTGGGTTCCTGCCGCAGCTGCAGATGACAGCCGGCATCAGCAACGTCCAGCAGGTCCCAGCAGGAGAACGCAGGTGATGGCCTCACCAGGGAACTGTGCTACTGTGCTTTGTCGACTGGAGCAGCAAACATGAAGGCAGAAAGGCTGTCTGGTCTTGGCCACGTGGCTCTGGCACAAGGTGTTGTGAGAATTCAGCAAGCAGGGCCGGAAGCACATTCAATTCTGTGAAGTCGCCCCGGTCACTGAGCACGGCCTCACTGGCGGCAAAGCCCAGCCTCTCCACTGCCCAAGTGAGCTTCCCCTTCAAAACCCCGGGCGCTAAGCAGTAAACTCCAACCAGCCGCTGAACATGACAACATCAGGACTGACAAGGACCAAGATGATACTGGAATCGTGGGGATGTAGTGCAGGGAGCCAGTGGTGCTAAGGACTCAGTGGCACAAGACCTCTGAGGACCCTGAGAGCTGGCCTGGCGCCCTGCGCGGTTCAAAGTGACTTCTGGCCATCGAGGTCTGTGGTGGGGATGTCAGATCAGGGGAGAGCGCGCTCAGCCCGGTTCCTACTCAGAGGCCCGCCTGCTGCTCCCCACCCACGGTGTCCGGCCTCCCGAGCTCACATCTGGGCGCAGCCGCATTGCTGCCCTGCTTCCTGGGTCCTTCCACCTCCGTGGTTGCGCACAGGCTCCTCTGTTGGTACAGGTGGACAGCCACGGCAGCCATGCAAAGCAGGATGAATATGGCCACAGCCACCACACCTGGTGAGGGGGCGAGGAAAATAGTGATGGCTGGAGTGTGCCCAGCACACCCCAGCTCGGCAGCCCCACTCACAGCCCACACCCAACCGTTTCCCTTGCAGGCCTCTACTGTGACCTGGGGACTGTCGGCCACAAGGGTCTCACAGGTCAGTAAGCAGAGAGGCTCCCACTATTCTCCGAGTATAGAACGCACCATGCCTTCTTCACCAAGTGCTTAATATTTTTGTTAAGGAAATGGAATTGTACACCTTTGCACCTTTGTAAAAAATTATTTTAAAATAGCTTGAACATGGCACGGTGATTTATAGCACATGTGAGATCTGTATGTGTGGGGATGGTCTCTAAAACTAAATTTTTCATAGGAGTATATTGACTATGGGAATTTATAGAATCCAAGGTGCTTGAGATCTCCACTTGAAAACGTTTAGATGATTAACATCAAAGCCTGTGGTTCTCAACCTTTTACATGTTAGACAAATTTAATCAAACCTTTTGGTGGGAGAAATCAATGATTGTAGGAAGCTTTCCAGTGCACATACTTATGCCGATCCCAGAACACAGAGCTGCATCAAAGCCAAGTGCTCATGCACGCCATCTCACCCCAGAATGAGATATCAAATGAAAGTTGCTGGATATAAGAATGGGAGTAAGAGTGAGACTCTTCCCTCGGCGTGCAGGGAGGGGTATCACCGCGACCGTGGCCCAGGAAGCCAGTGCCCCAGCCGTGATGCCTGGGGATAGGAGAGGCCAGGCCCGGCAGAGGGTCCCCAAGGTACTGGGCAGACGTCACAGGACAGGTGTCCAATGCTTGGTAATGTTTGATTTTTACACCAGCTTTGAGTGTATGTTTTCATCACAATTTCATCTGAAAATGGTGGTTCTACCATCATTGTTGTGATCCAACATTAGTGTATTAGCCTCATGTTTTCTTCATAAAAACAACCTACAGTGAAGTGCATTGGGGGCTACCTAACCCTCAACCATGAAACTTCTCCCCAAGCACATAGCAGGCCAAGGATGAGGCCAGTACTGTGTCTCCAGAACCGGTGCAGAAGCCCACCCGGGTCCATGCCTGAAAACCCACTTGCTCAAACTTGCTGCATGCTCTCGGGGAACCAGGGGGCTGTTCACAAGGTCAGACTTTTTCCTTGTTAGATATGTTTACAGTAATTCCTTAAAGGGCACCTCCATGAAGTCATCAATTACATGTACTGAGGGTTTCTAGCCGGGCTGGCTTCGGGGAAAATGACCTCAGAGAAGGTCATGCTCCCCAGGACTGAACTAGACAGCAGGTGCCTGGGAGGCAGGAGAGCCTGGACCCCCTCCTGGTGTAGACACTGCCCAGATTTCTGCGACAGCCAGGAACACACCTCCGATCAGTGCGGAGCCTCCGTGGTTCCCATTCTCCACGGGCTTCCCCTGCTCCGCTGCTCCAGGACGTTCTGTAGGGACAAAGGAACGGGAGTCTGAGAGAATTATCTTGTACAAGTGGAATGTGTGTGGTTTTAACTGTAGAATTGTCAGCTTGCATTAAGAATGCCTTAATCATGGGGAGTCTGGGGTGCCCATTGGTTAAGTGCAGGGCTCTTGACTCCTGCTCAGGTCACAGTCTTGGGGTGGCGGGATCGAGCCCCGCATGGGCTCTTCGTGCTCATGGGGGAATCTGCTTGAGATTCCCTCTCCCCCTGCCCATACCCCGCTCACACAGGCTCCCATAAATAAATAAATAAATAGATAGATAGAAGGAGAGATAAATAAATAGATACATCAATAAAATCTTCAAAAAAGAAGACGACGACTTTGGGTTGAGGGAGCTGTGGGTTGAGATTTCAGGGGCCCCTACTGAATGGAGGCGTACCACCCCGGGCAGCCTCCGCTGGGAGGGGCTGGGGCCCACCGCCCACAAGGTGCGCACCTGCTCGCGCGTGCTTGTGCTCCCGCACCCTGCCGATGCCTGGCCTGGCCCCACACTCCGATGAGGCCACGGGCCCCAGCACAGATGCGCGCCCAGAGCGCCCGGGATGCAGCGCGGCCTTCAGCGGAGCGGTGCGCTCAAACTGCAGGGCGGAGAGGCAGCCAGAGAAGCCCCGAGCGCCCGCCAGCGCTGTGTCCTCATCCACGTGGTCGCCGGGCTCTGCGGGAGACAGCGCGGTTAGTGGGTAGGGGTGGTGCGCGCATGTAGTGGGCGAGCTTTGGGGCAGGGACGCTCCAGGCTCTTTATTTAGCAGCGTAGTTTACAGCTCTGGGCAGGTGATGCTTAGATGCGTACTTTCACCAGCGAGGATCCCCGACGGTTCTGTCCGGAGCAACCCAGTGTGCAAGCAGATGAGCCGGGTCGCCCCATGGGGACAGTGCCGCTAAAATCCACTGCAGACGCTCACCCAGTGGTGGTGGGGGATGGGCGAAGCAGGAACCGCTGGGCTCCGGGAGAAGCGCTGGAGTCTCCCCTCCCTGTTGGACACATCTCTGGGCATCAGTGCCATGCAGCCGAGCACGGGAGCCCTTGGAACGAGGCAGCTCGTGTGCCGCCCAGAATACAGAGCTGCAGTTTTCCTGGGCTCGCAAAATGCTTTGGAAGTTTTGTTCGGCTTCTGGCAAGACAAATCTTCAAATGAAACTATCAAGACGTGGGAAGTATCGTTAGACCTTTGTCAGAATCCATGCCCTCGCGTGTATGGTAAATGAATTTTTATTTCAAATGTCATGAATCCCTGTTGCTTCAGCTTTAAACTCTCCTGCTTGGCCTGAACGTCAGCGGTGCTAGAGTCTGACTAGTAGGACGGAGCATCCCTGCGCTCCGTTCCAACCTGACGGTCCTTACCCACGTGACTCCAGGGGAAGTACTACATACTTGCTTTTCTTCGCTGTGCTCCGTGTGACCTGGGCCATTGCCCTGCTTGGTCAGACTAAATTTTGCTACGTCACAGGGCCTTTGTGTCACTAACTTCAACGTCGCTTTTGAACATAAAGTGTTTTTTTTCTTTGTTTTTAAAGTAGCTCTTGTCAGTGTTCTTAAACAATGCTTGATGTGCAGTAACTTTGTTACCTTGTGTGCCTATTCCGTGTTTGAGCTCAGGGGAGGAATTCCTGTGTTTGAACCACAGCCACCGCAGAAACGGCTGTAATTTATTGAACAGAGGCACTTGGTCGATACTGCTCTCACAATGAGTGATTGCTCAGCTCCCCAGAAAAAGACGGCCTCCTTCCCTCCAGGTGTGGAAAGCCACAATTCAACAAAAATTCAGCCCGGGCTCAGGTCACAGAACCTGAACATCTCTGGGATTGTCATCTGCTCACTTCGTTCAGACAAAGCCACTGACTGCCCACAGGGCTGGAGGAGAGCTCAGTGGGGCACAAGATGGGGCCTGGGTCTGGCCCACCTCCAACACAGTGGGGTCCCTGGGGTCCAGATGGCCCCCTGCTGGGGCTATTGGTCAGGAGAGCCTGGGATAGTCCATGGGCTTTGACTGTTTAGGATTAAAGACAAATTCTGTGTCATAGCTTAAAAAAAAAAAAAAAAGGAATAAAGTACATGCTGCTATCAGGGAGGAAATGAAACTCCACATGTCACAGCCAGTCTCCCCTCTGACCTCCATGGCGGAATGCAAAGTCAGACGTCACACACATCAGTGGCCGTGTGCCCCACTTGACTTTGCCAGCCTTAACAGACGCCCCAGTCCCAGCAGGTGCAGAGCTGGGCCTCACCTGTCCTGCTTTACCTCGGGAGGGATGCTCTCCCCTCCCCTCCTCTCCCACCTCTGCTGCAAGCATGGGTCACGGTCAGCATCTCTGACGGGGCCCATCTCCCTTGCCCCAGCAGCAGGGTCAGACCATGGACTCAGCAGTACCATGTTTCATGGGAGTAAAGTCAGTCCTTGGACTGTGGTGCTCACAGGCCTTATGGGCTCTGCTCCCCCTACCCCTGTTCCTGGAGCCTAAGGCTCTGTCACATCACGAAGCTGTGGGTGAGTCTTCCCTTCTTCAAATGTTTATCCACTTCTCATCCTCCACAGTACGTATGCTGCCTTCCATGCTTGTCCTCTACGCATGCCCTGAGTCCTGGGACCCTTGTGCTGGGGTGCAGCCACCCTGGGACAGGGGTCGTTGACACGTGCTGACAACCTGGGACGTTCTGAGGTCAGTCAGTCATTGTCGGACTGTGGGTTTGGGATGAGAAACAACAACTCTGCTTTGCTCCTGCCATGTTCTGTGGGAGCCCCGGCCCTGTTCCTGAAGCGTGGACTGCAGCAGACCTTGACGTCAGGACTCCACAGGCAAATCTTCTTATCCATTAGGATCATCAGCGTTTTAACCACATGTTCAGAATCACCATTTTAAATCAAATTTGTCATTGTACATATATCTTGAAAGTAAGTTTTATATGTGTGTATAAAATATGTGTGCATTTATGTAAAATTTGCCTCCTCCTATAATGCAACCCTAACTAAAAAATTATGTATCTATATATTATATTATAACCAGCCTCTATCTATCTGGCTCGGTTTGGATTTTCAGTTAAACTCTTACTATATTAATAGGACTTTTCACACATTACTTTTCTTCTCTTCAATGAGACGAGCTGTTAGAACATCACAATTCATGACATTTTCCATGTTGGCTGAAGAATGGGATGCATCCTTTTAATGCCCAACACAGTATTGGAAACATATCAACAGAGACTTAAAAACCAAGCTATCTTTGTTTTCAGTGATTATTCTTCTATCGTCTACCTGTGTGTAGTTTGCATTCCCCAGACTTTGAGCCTACATATGAGGAAAATGTGAAAGACTCGGGAATATAGATACAACAAAGGAAGAGATGAAAAATCATCACCTCTGATAAAGTCTATCCTGTTAGTGGCAAACAAGATGAGGGATAGGAAACAAACTCGAGAGCATTCTCCCAAAGTAATATGTGAACATCCACGGTGTTTACAGCTTATAACTAAAAAGCAAGTCCTCCTCTAAGTCTTACCTGCTTTCACTCAAATACCTGGGGACAAGGAGGGGAAGGCTTAGAGAGTGTCCACCCAACCCCTAGATGCCACTGCTCTCACCAACGCTCCAGCTGTGGCCAAGGAGACCAGGCGGCATGAAAGGCTCCTCTGGGAGGCGTGGTCGCTGGGCAGGGAGCATCCGCACACCACTGCTGGGCGCCATCCTGACCACACACGTGTGTGCTCTGCAGACCCTCACCACCCTGGGTAGGGTTCTGGACCTGTGAACTCTCTGTTTGGACCACTATCCATCTCTGAGGTCAGGGAGTCATTGTGGTCCTTGTGGTAACAGCAGAATGAGGGACAGGAGTGTGTAGCTGTTCTCAGTCCTGTTTACTTGCTCGCCTGTGGGAATTGTGCTCTCAAGATTATGGGCAACCCAGATCCAGTAGGGTTTCTGCCTCGATCGGCATGAATGATCACTGTGACCCAGGGAGTCATAGTGGAGACACAGGGGAGCTCTGCATCTACTTACCTAAGATCTTGCCCAGCACAAGGGATTTGACGGCGCTGAATTCCATGCCAGAGGACAGGCTCACTTGGCTCAGGGCTTTCTGGTCCACCTGCCCCATGAGAAGGAAACACCAACACACTTGTCATTTGTCAGTGACATGACAAGAAGCAAAGGGAAGCCATGGAATGGAAACGCAGGGCTACACCTCATGGGGAAACCCCATGTTAGGAGCTTGTCATCTGACATTTTAGCTCGTCATCTGACATTGGAACGCTAGCGCATGAGCAACCTTCATGGCATCTCAGATCCCCGCTGCCCATCCCCCTCACCCCCATTTCTCCATGATCCTTATTGCTTCCTGACATGAGATGATGATCCGTATTTGGTGGAACCCACAAAAATACCCAAACATCCAAAGCTTTTACATATCTCAAAATATAACCTAAAGAGTAAAAGCCAAAGTAGGTTATTCCATCTAGAGAGCAAATACACTAAGGTTTTTTTTCAAAAGTGCTGACGGTATGTAATTGCACTTACTCTACAATAACTCAGGTCTTTTTGCTAGTTATGCACATTTTAATCATAACTGTATTTTATCAAAGTCATATATTTAATTGTCATAACATTTGTACTCTTATGGATTCCCACTGGAAGATCATTTACAAATGCCCCACCTGTTACTTACTGTGATAACATAGACAACATTTCATATTAAGTCAATTAAAATAAATGAGGGAAAGTTTAAGCAGTTAAAATTTAACTGTGCTTGGCAAGTTTCCATTACTAAACAAACAAAAATCCTGGATTGTGATTTCTTGTCTGCAGCACAAGCGAGATTAACACAGAGAAGGAAATTTTGTATTATGCCTCTTTATCAAAATTTTGCTGTAAGGGACACACCGTAGGTGGGGAGGTAGGATGTTCATTACTGTTGGGCTGATGATGCTCTTACCTCTATGAAGACCACTCCTTCTTCTCTGTTGATCTTAACGTGGTGGAGGTGCCCGTCCGCCATGTTCTTGAAGTTAAAGTTAAAGACGTCAGGATCCTCATGTAGACCCAGCTTGTACCTAATCTGCAAACTCCCTAGAATAGAAAAAATAGCATATTTAAACAATAAAATGTTTTAAAACTGCCTTTCTATACTCCAGAGAAATGGTTATTATTTCGTTGCTTCTAGAAACAACATTTGTGCTCTAAGTCTATTCACAGTTCACCTGACGCATGGCTGGTCTCCATTCTGATGACACCATTTTTAACTCAAGACAAAGGTGTTAATAAGAGTGCTCTTTCCCGGGTTCCTGGGTGGCTCAGTCTTTAAGCGTCTGCCTTCGGCTCAGGTCATGATCCCAGAGTCCTGGGATCGAGCCCCGCATCGGGCTCCCTGCTCAGTGGGAAGCCTGCTTCTCCCTCTCCCACTCCCCTGCTTGTGTTCCCTCTCTCACTGTCAAATAAATAAATAAGACCTTAAAAAAAAAAAAGAGTGCTCTTTCTCACAATTCTTAATTCTCCGAAAGAAAGCACCCAATTCTAACAGAGGCTAATGTCTGAATTCTGCTCCAGCTTTGTAAAAGGAGCATTAAGGAATGCTGAAGCCTCAGTCTTCCTAGTCTGGCCTTCTTTGGTCTTATTTCCCAAATCTGAATTGTGAGTTACAAGAGAATGTGGCTGGTCCTGGGAGCTCTGTGGGGCCAAGGGATATGGGAGGCCTGAGAGGCCTGAGGAGGCACAAAAGATGCTGCAGATGGTGAGGAAAATGAACAACAGAAGGCACCCCTAGGCTTTATTCCCCTTGCTTTCTCACTGGCAGGGAGTCCACTGTGTCCTTCCCCGGGCTCCTTCCCATGGGATGATGAAATGCTGCTGCCTTTCAGGTGGTTTGTAGCTTAAGCCTGCAACCATTCCTACTTGGGGTCACATTTGAGATGATTGGCAGCATGTTATTTATTTTTGTTTTTATATAAACAAATATATTTGTTTATGCACACATGGAGGTTTTATTTCTAAAATCTGCTGGCATGACCAGGAGATGCAGAAGTGGAATATGGTAATAAGCTCTTTGTAGGACACAAGATTCCCCATGGTTCAGCGTGAGCTGCTCTACAAAAATTCAGTGTCCTGCTTCTACCCATCAGGTGGGCTGTGCCCAAATCCTGCCTGCAGAGAGTTTGGCAAATTTTCCCAGATGCTGAATTAGTGCCCTGACTTTCTATTTGAAATGCCTAAGGCTGTGCTTTATTTCGGCACTGGAAGCAGAGTTGTTGGCTGAGTTTGTATTGTACTTTTTTTTTTATTTGTTTTTTATTTATTTTCAGCATAACAGTATTCTTTATTTTTGCACCACACCCAGTGCTCCATGCAATCCATGCCCTCTCTAATACCCGGAGGTATTAGAGAGGTATTACACCTGGTTCCCCCAACCTCCCACCCCCCTGCCACTTCAAACCCCTCAGATTGTTTTTCAGAGTCCATAGTCTCTCATAATTCACCTCCCCTTCCAATTTCCCCCAACTCCCTTCTCCTAACTCCCCATGTCCACCATGCTATTTGTTATGCTCCACAAATAAGCGAAACCATATGATAATTCTGCTTGACTTATTTCACTCAGCATAATCTCTTCCAGTCCCGTCCATGTTGCTACGAAAGTTGGGTATTCATCCTTTCTGATGGAGGCATAATACTCTGTAGTGTATATGGAGGGACCACATCTTCCTTATCCATTCGTCCGTTGAAAGGCATCTTGGTTCTTTCCACAGTTTGGCGACCATGGCCATTGCTGCTATAAACATAGGGGTACAGATGGCCCTTCTTTTCACGACATCTGTATCTTTGGGGTAAATACCCAGGAGTGCAATTGCAGGGTCATAGGGAAGCTCTATTTTTAATTTCTTGAGGAATCTCCACACTGTTCTCCAAAGAGGCTGCACCAACTTGCATTCCCGCCAACAGTGTAAGAGGGTTCCCCTTTCTCCACATCCTCTCCAACACATGTTGTTTCCTGTCTTGATAATTTTGGCTATTCTAACTGGAGTATGGTGATATCTCAATGTGGTTTTAATTTGAATCTCCCTGATGGCTAGTGCTGATGAGCATTTTTTCATGTGTCTGATAGCCATTTGTATGTCTTCATTGGAGACATGTCTGTTCATGTCCTCTGCCCATTTTTGGATATGATTATCTGTTTTGTGAGTGTTGAGTTTGGGGAGTTCTTTATAGATCCTGGATATCAACCTTTTGTCTGTACTGTCATTTGCAAATATCTTCTTCCATTTCGTGGGTTGTCTCTTTGTTTTTTTGACTGTTTCCTTTGCTGTGCAGAAGCTTTTGATTTTGATGAAGTCCCAAAAGTTTATTTTCACTTTTGTTTCCTTTGCCTTTGGAGACATATCTTGAAAGAAGTTGCTGTGGCTGATATCGAAGAGATTACTGCCTACATTCTCCTCTAGGATTCTGATGGATTCCTGTCTCACGTTGAGGTCTTTTATCCATTTTGAGTTTATCTTTGTGTACAGTGTAAGAGAATGGTTGAGTTTCATTCTTCTACATATAGCTGCCCAGTTTTCCCAGCACCATTTATTGAAGAGACTATCTTTTTTCCACCGTATATTTTTTCCTGTTTTGTCGAAGATTATTTGACTATGGAGTTGAGGGTCCGTATCTGGGCTCTCTACTCTGTTCCACTGGTCTACGGGTCTGTTTTTATGCCAGTACCATGCTGTCTTGGTGACCACAGCTTTGTAGTAAAGCTTGAAATCAGGTAACGTGATGCCCCCAGTTTTATTTTTGTTTTTCAACATTTCCTTAGCGATTCGGGGTCTCTTCTGATTCCATACAAATTTTTGGATTATTTGCTCCAGCTCTTTGAAGAATACTGGTGGAATTTTGATTGGAATGGCATTAAAAGTATAGATTGCTCTAGGCAGTATAGACATTTTAACAATGTTTATTCTTCTGATCCAAGAGCATGGAATGGTCTTCCATCTTTTTGTGTCTTCTTCAATTTCTTTCATGAGTGTTCTGTAGTTCCTCGAGTACAGATCCTTTACCTCTTTGGTTAGGTTTATTCCCAGGTATCTTATGGTTCTTGGTGCTATAGTAAATGGAAATGATTCTCTAATTTCCCTTTCTGTATTTTCATTGTTAGTGTATAAGAAAGCCACTGATTTCTGTACATTGACTTTGTATCCTGCCACGTTACTGAATTGCTGTATGAGTTCTAGTAGTTTGGGGGTGGAGTCTTTTGGGTTTTCCATATAAAGAATCATGTCATCTGCGAAGAGAGAGAGTTTGACTTCTTCATTGCCAGTTTGGATACCTTTTATTTATCTTTGTTGTCTGATTGCTGTTGTTAGGACTTCTAATACTATGTTGAACAAGAGTGGTGAGAGTGGGCATCCTTGTCGCGTTCCTGATCTCAAAGGGAAGGCTGCAAGCTTTTTCCCATTGAGGATGATATTTGCTGTGGGTCTTTCATAGATAGATTTGATGAAGTTCAGGAATGTTCCCTCTATCCCTATACTTTGAAGGGTTTTAATCTGGAACGGATGCTGGATTTTGTCAAATGCTTTTTCAGCGTCAATTGAGAGGACCATGTGGTTCTCTCTTTTCTTATTAATTTGTTCTATCACACTGATTGATTTGCGAATGTTGAACCATCCTTGTAGCCCAGGAATGAATCCCACCTGGTCATGGTGGATAATCTTTTTAATGTGCTGTTGGATCCTGTTTGCTAGGATCTTGTTGAGAATCTTAGCATCCATATTTATCAGGGATATTGGTCTGAAATTCTCCTTTTTGGTAGGGTCTTTGCTTCGTTTGGGGATCAGGGTAATGCTGGCTTCATAGAAAGAGTCTGAAAGTTTTCCTTCTGCTTCAATTTTTTGAAACAGCTTCAGAAGAATAGGTGTTATTTCTTCTTTGAAAGTTTGGTAGAATTCCCCAGGGAATCCGTCAGGTCCTGGGCTCTTGTTTTTTGGGAGGTTTTTGATCACTGCTTCAATCTCGTTACTAGATATCAGTCTATTCAGGTTGTCAATTTCTTCCTGGTTCAATTTTGGGAGTTAATAGTTTTCCAGGAATGCATCCATTTCATCTAGGTTGCTTAGTTTATTGGAATATAACTGTTAATAATAACTTCTGATGATTGTTTCTACTTCCTTGGTGTTAGTTGTGATCTCTACCTTTTCATTCATAATTTTATGAATTTGGGCTTTCTCTCTTTTCTTTTGGATTAGTGTGGCCAATGGTTTATTGATCTTATTGATTCTTTCAAAAAGCCAGCTTTAGTTTCATTGATACATTCTACTGTATCTCTGGTTTCTACCTCGTTGATCTCAGCTCTAATCTTGATTATTTCCCTTCTTATGTGTGGAGTTGGTTTGATTTGTTGTTGATTCTCCAGTTCTTTAAGGTGTAGAGACAGCTGCTGTGTTCTGGATTTTTCAGTATTTTTGAGGGAGGCTTGGCTGGCTATGTATTTCCCCCTTAGGACCACCTTTGCTATATCCCATAGGTTTTGGACCGAAGTGTCTTCATTCTCATTGGTTTCCATGAATTGTTTCAGTTCTTCTTTGATCTCCTGGTTGATCCAAGCATTCTTAAGCAAGGTGGTCTTTAGCGTCCAGGTGTTTGAGTTCCTTCAGAACTTTTCCTTGTGATTGAGCTCCAGTTTCAAAGCATTGTGATCAGAGAATATGCAGGGAATAATCTCAGTCTTTTGGTATCAGTTGAGTCCTGATTTGTGACCCAGTATGTGGTCTATTCTTGAGAAGGTTCCATGTGCACTTGAGAAGAATGAGTATTCTGTTGTTTTAGGGTGGAATGTTCTGTATATATCTGTGAGGTCCATCTGGTCAAATGTGTCATTCAATGTTCTTGTTTCTTTATTGATTTTCTGCTTCGATGATCTGTCTATTTCTGAGAGAGGCATGTAAAGCTCTCCTACTATTAATGTATTCATATCAATATGACTCTTTATCTTGATTAACAGTTTTCTTATGTAATTGGCTGCTCCCATATTGGGGGCATAGATATTTACAATTGTTAGATCATCTTGGTGGATAGTCCCTTTAAGGATTATGTAGTGTCCTTCTGTATCTCTGACTACAGTCTTTAGTTTAAAATCTAATTTATCTGATATGAGAATCGCTACCCCAGCCTTCTTTTGAGGCCCATTGGCATGAAAGATGCTTCTCCATCCCTTCACTTTCAGTCTGGGTGTATCTTTAGGTTCAAAATGAGTCTCTTGTAGACAACATATGGATGGGTCCTGTCATTTTATCCAATCTGCAACCCTGTGCCATTTTATGGGTGCATTTAGGCCATTCCCTGGAGAGTGATTATTGATAGATACGTTTTTATTGACATCATGTTACCTTTGAAGTCTTTCTTTCTGTAGATTGTCTCTATATTTCTGTTCAATGCTATTCTTAGGAGTTTTCCTCTTTTATAGAACCCCTCTTAATATTTCCTGCAGTGTTGGCTTGGTGGTTGCACAGTCTTTTAAGCCTTGCTGATCTTGGAAACTCTTTATCTCTCCATCCATTTTGAATGTCAGTCTTGCTGGATAAAGTATTCTTGGCTGTATGTTCTCCTCATTTAGTGCCTTCAATATATCTTGCCAGCCCTTTCTGGCTTGCCGAGTCTCTGTGGACAGGTCTGATGTTATTCTGTAGGGCTTTCCTCTGTAAGTAAGGAGCCTCTTTGTCCTAGCGGCTTTCAAGAGATTATACCTACAATTATGATTCCTCAATTTGACTATGAGGTGCCTTGATGTTTTTCTGGAATCTATAATCTTGGGTGGAGACCGTTCGGCCTCTAGTACATGAACGCTGGTTCCATTTGCGAGATTGGGAAAATTTTCATGAAGAACTTGTTCCACTATATCTTCTAGACTTCTTTCTTTCTCCTCCCCTTCAGGGATTCCAATAATTCTGACGTTGGAATGTTTCATGGCATCATTTATTTCCCTGATTCTGTTTTCGTGGTTTTTAAGCTTTTTGTTCCAGGCTTCCTCTTGATCCTTTCTCTCTATCTGTTTGTCCTCCAGATCACTAATTCTATCTTCTGTCTCAGTTACCCTAGCTTTGAGAGAATTTATATTAGATTGGAACTCATTGAGAGCATTGTGAACCTCAGCCCTGGTAGCTTTTAGCTCTGCCCTAACATTGTGAATGTCCTGTCTGGTCGCTTTCAGCTCAGCCCTAATCAATTCCATTTGGTCATCCATGGCTTTCTCCAACCTAGCTATTGCCTGGATAATTGTTAGCCTGAATTCTCTTTCCGACATATTGTCTATGTTGATAGCCGTTAGCTCTGTTGCAGAAGGTCCATCCTCTGTATTTTTCTTCTGTTGGGCATTCCTCCTCCTAGTCATTTTGGTGAGAGATGGCTGAACAGATGAAGCTGGATGTATCGACCGTAGTGCAGTCAGGGTGCACCCTGGAACACTTATGAACAATCAGGATTCCCCACCCAAATGAAAGAAAAAAGAAAAGAAAAAGAAAAAAAAAGAGAGAGAGAGAGAAACAGGAAAGAAAGGGAAGATGAAAGAGAAGGTTCAGCCCAAATGGGCCCCAAGGTAAGATTTATGAGGTATACAAACAAAAACAGGCAAACAAAAAGACTGATAAAAGTATATAACAAGAGAAAAAAGAATATATATGCAAATAAAGGAAGAACCTCGTCGAAAAGAACCCCAAGTGTAAGATTTATATACTATCAGGACAAACACAAAAACACAGAAACACTGGTGGAAGAAAAAAATGGGAGAGTGGTTATAAATTCTCAGTGTGGGCGAGGAAGGTTGTTTTGATCCTTCCTGGATGTATCTTGATATCTTTGTTAAAGGACTCAACTTTCCTAGGATAAAGGGGGATTAAAAATTGGTTTACCTATAGGGGTAGTATTGATTGGGGAAAAGGGATTACTTTGAAGTTTTAACTCTATATGAATATTAGAAAAAAATAAAAAAGGAATAAACTAGACTAAACTAAACTAAAATTAAAAAAAAAAAGAAATTCAAAAATTAGAAATGCAAAGGAAAAACGCAAAAAGAAAAAAGGTGTATGTATCAAAAAGTTCAGGTTAGAAGGTTATTATGGAATTTGATGTACTGGACAGCTCACTGTGATGGTAAATAGGTTAAAAAATTATCTATAAAAAAAATGAGCCAGAATAGTGGGAACAAATTAAAAATAAAAGTTGTCCTATGAAGTAGTGGTGGTGGTTCTCTTGTAGTCTTTTTTTTTTTTTTTTCTTTCCTGGTTGGTTTTCTGGGGAAGGGGTCTGCCACGTGGGTTTTCAGTTAATGATGTTCCCTGAGTTAAGTCCTCCAGTCCCCCTCAAGGGGGTGGGCTCTGAGGAACCCGGTTTTTTCAGGCTTTTGTTTTCTGGAGGTTTTTATGTTTGTTCACTTTTTTTTCCCCCTCTTGCCTTGACAGCTTTTGATGGTTTTTGTAGGTTTAGAGGAAAACAAACTGCACCCTGACCTCCCTCTCAGAGAGAAGCCTCAGTCTGTTCTTCTGTGGGTGTTACAGAGCCCATATAAATTTCCCCTTGGCTGCCGGCAGGGCAAGTTCCGAGTCACGGTCCCTGGTGATGCAGGATCTTCTGCTTGTACCCAAAACCACGGCAGCGGCGGCTATCTGGGCAGCTCCAGACCACCAGAGATGTTCCAAGCAGCGATCGCAGACTGAGATTTTCCCGCTGTCCCAGGCTGGGATTGCCTGGTCTTTCTGGGTCTAAGAGCGCCCGGCTTGCGCGCACCTTTTGGGGGAGGCTGTGGGTCACGCGCGCATCTCAGGCACTGAGAATGGGGTGCAAGTCCGAAAGCACCAGGCTGGGCCTTCCTGCACCTCTCTCAGGGGAGAGTTTGGGGCACACGTCTTACACTCTGAAACAATGGTGCAGGTCAAAGAGCGCCAGCTGGGCCTTTGTACCTCTCTCAGGGGAGGATGAGGGGCGCATGCATCTCAGGCTCTGCAGCAAGGCTCATGCATTCTGCCACCTGGCGTGACTCCCATCCCCTCACAGGAGCCAGGCCCCCGCAATCTCAGGCGCACTGGTGGCTCAGGGACCAAGGCCTGGTTTCTCCGCTGCACTCTCTCTGGCTCAGCGCCAGGGGAGGCTGTCCTGGGACCGGGGACTTAAGCCCCTGTCCCTAGCCGCCCCAATTCCCACAATTCCCCGCCCCCCCATCCTTTGCTCTTTTGGAGTGCTTTCAACCAGTCTCCAAGTTAATGCTGGTCCCCAGATGCAGGGCACTCTTGGGCTGGGGTATTACTTTCCACCCGGTCACCTCTGGTGGCTCCCTCCCCCTTTTGTTTATCTTCCAATATCAGTCCACCGTTCCAAGTCCGCTTTACCTGCCCACTGGTGTCGTCTGCCCCTGTAGAGATCCAGATGTGTATAATTCTGATCTCAGGCTGATTTCATGGGTGATCAGAGTTCTTTGGTAGATAATCAGTTCACTTTAGGGTACAGGTTGAAAGGCGCCTCCTCCTACTTCCCCGCCCTCTTGTCCCCCCTATATTGTACCTTTAATTGTCAAGTGGATATGGAAAAATTTACTTCAGAACCATGGACAGAGTAAACCCAATGTTCACCGGGAGTTCAGGGAGTCATTTTTGTATGACCTTATTGTGTTGGCACCCACCTTAATTCTTCTCTCCTTTTCTTAGAAGGAAATATTTTCCACATATAAGCAGACGCATTATACTTCCAATAAAGAGCTTCCAGGGATAGTAACATTTCTGTTTACCTGAGATATGCAAATTCATCAAAAATTTTCTAGAAGAATCTTAATATAATTACTGAAAGGATACATTTGAAACAATATTTTTGTAGTTCTGGAAAACAAAGCAAAATAAAACAAACTGGCATTTGCAGAGTATGAAAGTTTTCCCTTGTTCACTGAACACTCCACGTGTACAGTGTGAACAACACAGTTTATGTTTCTAACACTCAAATGAGACTCACCATTTTTGGCCAAGATAACAGAGAGGTATTTGTTGTAGAAAGAGTCCACATAGAGCAGGAGGCTTGGGGTTTGCAGTGTCTGGAAGCTGAATGTGATCCTCTCTCTAGCTAACGTCATGTCCCCATGGAATGAAGCAGCGTGAGGGCTGGAGTTTGTACTTAACGGATAAAATTCATGAAAATTGTAAGTCACGGAGGACCCAGCTCCAAAGTGGGCAGAAACCTCTGAAACGATAGGCACATGTTTAAGTTAAAAAAGATTAAGGGTTAATTTTAGGTATACTTATGGACCTTTGAAGTATTTTAATTTCCAGGACATTTTAATAGATGAAAAGGCAGAGGATGATGAAACAAGCACTCACACATCTCAGAAGCCATAGCTTCCTTGGTTGTTGCAGTTTTAGGACTGCCCTCAGTAAGTCTGAGTGTTAAAACTGCCTCTGCTTCTTCCTCAGTGGAACATGGACTAAACAGGCACAGACGTCTGCTCAAGCTTCTGTTTCCTTCCTGCATTTCCCTTGGTGTTAGTCTTTTACTTTGCAGGTAGCAGTCTCGCCCAGCAATGACGAAGGCTGGACGTGGAAGGCTCTTTCCCTCCGGACTACCACCAAGTGTCCACTCGTGTCAATATTTTGATGGAAAAGCAAAGCAGTGTTTGTGGCATCACTGTGAATTTGAGAGAGGGAAGAAACTGTCCAAGATCCTCCCTAATCTGTTTATGAGAGAGTACAGTTGGCCTTCCACATAAGATGGGGCCCTGTGTGTGTGTGCACATGGTTGAGGGCAGGGCCTGGGTAGTTTAGCCACTGGGGGTCCCTGCATCTCCATGGCTACAGCAGGTCCCCCCCTCCTGGCATGGCCCTCATATCACCTCCCTGCAAACCCACACCAAGACCACCTGAGAGTTCTTTCCTTCTTGCTCACCAGGGGGACCTCTGGGGTGATGTTTATCAGCAAGAAGACCTTCAGGTTACATTTTGTGAATATGGATACAGAGCCATAGAGGAGGGGAAATACCTTCTTAGTGGAGCTCAGTGAGCTATAACTAGGGACAATAAACACATCCACTTAAAATGTAAAATTTGCAGAGTGTTAGGAGACGAGCATACCCATGAAACAACATCCACAGTCAATATTCAGAACATTTCCAATTTTCTTCTGCCCTTTGTGCTTCTTGACACAAAGAAGCACAATTCAGTTTCTTCCTTAGGCCCCATGCGGAGGCAGCCACTGGTTTGCTTTCTGTTACTCTAAGTTAATTCTAGAATTTCATATAAATGAAATCATACATTATGGTTTTTAAATTTTTATTTTGTCTCAAACTAATATTTATATAGAGTGGGTTAAGTGTCAAGTTTTAAGTGTCAACCCCATTTATGAATTCTCTATTCTTTTCACCATAACTTGTTCTTTTTAAAATGCTTTGGAAATCCAAGGCCTTATGCATTTCCATATAAAATTTAGAATTAATTTACAATGCTGTTGAAATACCAGTGGGAGTGTTGAATCCACATATCAGTTTGGTAATAAATGATATAGTGATAGTAATGAGTGATCCAGTTCATTGACATGGTATGTTCATCCATTTCTTTAGATGTTAATTTCTTTTAGTCATTTTCCGTGGACAGGTCTTACACTTACTTGTTCCACATGTCTGTAAATATTTCACGTTTTTGAATTCTATTGCAAATACAATCTTTTTAAAAGTTTTTCCAGTTGTTCATAACTAGTATATAAAAATTAACTTGAATTTTGTATATTGACTTTGTATTCTGTGACCTCACTAAACTCCCTCATTAAATCTAGTAGGTTTCTGTGAACTGTCTATATTTTATATAGATAATTATATCCTCCATGACTAAGGAGAGTTTTATTTCTTCTTTCTAAAATGTACAGTCTTCTTTTTTTTTTTTTTAAGTTTCTACTTATTTATTTGACAGAGAGAGATCACAGGTAGGCAGAGAGGCAGGCAGAGAGAGAGGAGGAAGCAGGCTCCCTGCCGAGCAGAGAGCACGATGTGGGGCTCCATCCCAGGACCCTGGGATCATGACCTGAGCTGAAGGCAGAGGCTTTAACCCGCTGAGCCACCCAGGTGCCCCTAAAATGTACAGTCTTTATGGCCTTTCCTTGACTTATTACAATGGCTAAGACCTCAAACATATTGGAAGAAGTGATGGGAACAGAAATCTTTGCTTTCTTCGGTTGCAGAGGGAAAACATTTTGCACCACTGCATATGTTAGTGATATGATGTTAGGTTTCTTTTGTTCAGTTAGGAAGATACCTTATATTCCCAGATTTCATAGTGAACTTGTCAAATGTTTTCTTTTTTCTTCTTTTTTTTTCTTATCTTTTTTTTTTTTAAGATTTTATTTATTTATTTGACAGACAGAGATCACAAGTGGGCAAAGAGGCAGGCAGAGAGAGAGAGAGGGGAAGCAGGCTCCCTGCTGAGCAGAGAGCCCGATGCAGGGCTCAATCCCAAGACCCTGAGATCATGACCTGAGCTGAAGGCAGAGGCTTAACCCACTGAGCCACCTAGGTGCCCCTCAAATGTATTTTCTGTATATACTTCTCTGTTTTTCTCTTTTATTCTGTTGATATAAGGTCTTTCTTGAGATTTTTAAAACTTAAAACAGCATTGCATCTTTTGGATTAATCCCACTTATTCATGTATTTTTTCCTAAGTGTTTGATTTGGTTTGGTGATTTTTTTTATTAAGTGTTTTGGTGTCAATATTCATGAGTATATTTCTGTAGTTTTTTTGAATGTTTTGTTTCTTGTAAAATCTTTGTTTGATTTTAGTATCAAACTATTAGAAGGCTCATGAATTGCCTTGGAAAATGCTCCTCCTCCCTTCTGTCCTCTAACAGCCTGCATCAGACTGGAATTATCTTTCCTGTAGAAATTGCTAGCAAATAGCTTCTGGTCCTGGAATTTCCATTGTGGGAAGAACTTTAATTAGAACTTCAATTTCTGTAGTAGTTGTAGGTTATTGAGATTTTATATCTATTATGCTTTGGTTTGGTAATTTGTGTCTTTCAAGAAACGTGTCCATTTAATTTAAGTCTGGAAATTTATTGTCATAATGCTGTCAATATTGTCAATATTTCATTGTTATCCTCTTAATTTGTGTAGCATCTTCTTTGGTATTTTTAATTTTTGATATTTATAATTTGTATCCTTGTTCCTTTTTTCTTGGGCATTGAGTTAGAAATTTATCAATTTTATTGATCTCTTCTATGAATTAGCTTTTAATTGCATTGACATAGTTATATAATGCTAGTTATTTCAATCATGATTGCATTGATTTTTTTTCTTTGCCTATTTTTATTTCATTAATTTTTGCTTCATTTTTATTATCTCTTCTACTTTCTTTGATTTCATTTTGTTCTTTCTTTAAATTCCTAAATTGGAAACTTATATAATTGATTTTATACCTGTATTGTTTTCTAATAAAATAATTTATAGTCATAAATTTCCCATTAAGTAATACTTCAGTCGTATAGCTCAAATTTTAATATGGTATATTTTTATTTTTACCTAAAATATTTTTTAGTTTCATTTATGAGTCTTCTTTGACTCAAAGATTGTCTAGAATTAAAGTATTTAATTAGTGATATTGTCAGAAGATTTTGAGACTCTTGAAAATTTTTTCATTTTTTTCTATTCTTCCAATGGAGTATTTTTATTGTCTTACTGTCAAGTTCACAGGTTCCTTCCCCTGTTGAGCTCATCTGGTTATAAATATTTTTTAAAACTGCTGTAATTGTATTTTTATGCTCTGATATTCCTGCCAGTTTTTTATATGATTTTCTTTGGTCTGTTGAAGTTGTGTATCTGTTTGTTGATGACTTATTTTCTTTGTTTCTCTGAATTTGATTCCATTGATGAATATGATATAATCATGACTCAATGTCTTTGTCTGCTGAAACAACAAAAAAAAGGCCGTACTCAGAGTCAATTCCTATTAACTACATTTTCCCCCTGAGTATGCAACATAATTTCTTGATTTTTTTTACACATTCAGTACTTTTTAAAAACTAGACAATGTTGATAACTCATTGTAAATGTTCTTAATTTTGTTGGCTCTTGTTTCTGTTTTTCTGTGGTTGCTGCTGTTCGTTCCAGGGGGTGAACGGCATGCCTGCACCCCCTCTTCAGCCCGGTCTCCCCAGGCATGCCTCCCTTGCATCTCTACCACCATGCCACGTCTGGAGGTCTTCCTGAGTCTGCCCACGTGGGTGTTCGCCAAGGGTTTGGGCGAAGACCACGAGCAAATCTGGGCGCTCATCCGCTCTGGTCTCCTTGTGTCCAGTGCTCGGCTTCCCTTCCCCGCAGCTGTCCATGAGGCCACTCGACTCTGTCAACAGGGCTACAAGTGGATTTTGCCTGCGAAGGTGAAACGTGACCTGGAATGGGGCTACCCAGTACCGTCACACATTCGTCTTCACATATCGCTTCTGTGACTGTGCTCCCACCATTTCTAGGCTGTTTATTCTTCTGAAAATCAAGAACTGATCCAGTTTGGTTCCCAGGTTTGTTCTCTATAACCCACGGGCTTTTAAGGTCAAAAGGCAACAGTTCAGAGATTCCTGAATGGAGGCGTTGACATTTATTTTGGTGAGCGTGGATTTTAGTTAGATTCTGTGAGTGTCTATGAAAGTATAAACCTCATAAGAACATTCCAAGAATTGTGTCCCTGCTACAATCAGCTCGGTCATTTTTCAATGAATGGCTTGTGACCTCTCAGAATGAGACTAAAAAGATTCTGTCATTTTCACTGTAATAAGAGGTCATCAGTAAACCTCGGAGCAAAATGGTTAAGTGGATCTATTTCAGTCATCTTAGTACAAGTGGGAAATGTATTTATTATGTCAATAAAATATATTTTTGGAGGAAAATTCTTCCTGTACAACTTGAAGCCATTACTTTATGTAATAATACTGAAATAACCAGAGCGGCACAAGACAGACTTCCAACACGTGTTATCTCACGGCACAGGCCCGAGGTAGGAGTAAGGAGGCTCAAACGGTGTTTCCGGAAAAATCACAGAACTGACGTTAGATTTCACAGTCGTCGGCCCTGTCTTTTCGGGGAGTCATGTTTCTTTCCAATAAAATGAGATTAGTTGTAAAAGAGTGATTTGCAGAAGGAATTTGAGAACTGAATACATTCATGGAACGATGGAGAAGAGGCTCAGGGTCCACACACCCCAGCAGCCCCTCCTCCCAGCAGGTCCACACTCACCCTGTGTGCAGAAGGGCCCCGAGAAAGCAGAGAGCTCACAGTCGCAAGAGAACCCCCGGGGTCTCTCCTGGCAGCGCCCCCCGTTGTGACACAGATGCCCATAGGTGCTGCAGTGCCCCGGACAGCCAGGCTGCACCCCCGGGGTGACCTCTGCCCTCTCCTCCAGGTCCAGCGCCTTCCCGTTCAGCTGCAAGGATCGGATGCACCCCAGGAAGCCTCTCTGCCTGGTGGCCGTGCCTCCTGAAACAGAGCACAAGATGCAGTCCAGACCCCGTGCAGCCAGGGCTCGACGGGAAGACGCAAAACTGGGGCCCTCAAACATCATTATGAACAGATAGAATTTTCAAATTGTAAATTTTGACACAGTTGGGAGAAATTCAAGGACACTGAAAAAACTTTTTTTAAACAGCTTGACTTTGCTTAATGTTTATTCTAAACAGATTTCTTGTTAGTTAACTGAGGAATTTATTTTTAAGTTAGTTTTATTAGAATATAGAGCGGGACTTAATAAAACATCAATACTGTTGTAATGATGATAATGGAATGTGGTGGACCTATTAGCTAAAACATAAGAATCTTTTTAAGCATAAAACCCCAGACGTCCATTTACAGCAATAGTGGAATAATGGGACTGGATTTGCTCTCCCACCTTGAAAATAACTTAAGGAACCAGAACAATGTCAAGCAACAGTTCTGAAGGCACTGGGCGCGTGGACATAAATGGCAGTCAGCTCCGGGCATGAGAAAATAGCACGTCAAGCTCTCCCATCACTCCAGCTTTCTGCCTGGGGAGTTTGGGGGCCGATGTCGCTTGTCTCCCCAGTGAACTCGGCAGGTCTGCAGAGGGCCCCGCCAGAGCATTGACCTCAGCGTTTGCCAACACTATTTGTGAGGAAACATAGCTAAAGGGGATGATAGCCCACGTTCATGAACTGGGAGAGGAATTGGCAAAACATTTTTACCACCCAAAGCAATCTACAGATCAGATGCAGTCTCTACCAGAATCCCACTGGCATTTTCACAAAGAGAAAAAAAAAATCCAAAAAATCTTACATACCCCAAAGGACTCCAATGCAATCTTTAGATCATGCCTTCTGATTTCAAATTATGTGACAAAGCCACAGGGATCATAAAAGGTTATGGGCATAAAGAGAAGTAAAAAGACCAGTGCAGCAGAATAGAGAGCCCAGAATTAAACTCACAAATCATACGCACTCAAATAATCTTCAACAAGGGCACCAAGAATACAAATGAGGAAAGGATAAGCTCTTTAATAAATGGTGTTGGGAAACTGGATCCACGTGCAAAAAACCCACAAAAAACAAAAAACATGTAGTTGGACTCTTACCTTACACCATAAACAAAAATCAACTCAAAATGTATTGAAGACTTAAATGTAAGATCTGAAACTATAAAGCACCTAGAAAAAAACATAGGTAAAAAAAAATCCTTGGCCTCTGTCTTGGCAATGATATTTTTGTAGGACACCAAAACACAAACATTAAAGGAAAAACAATCAAACTAAAAAGCTTCTGCCCAGCAAAGGAAACAACCAACAAATTGAAAAAGCAGCCTACAGACTGGGATCAAATATTTGTAACACATATATGGTGTAGGGTTAATATGCAAAATATATAAGGAACTTCTACAACTTAATAGCATAAAACCAAAATCACCTGAGTATATATGGGCAAAGGCTCTGAACAGACCTTTCTCCAAGAAGGCATGCAGACAGCCGGCATGTACATGAGAAGGAGCGCCGCACCACTAATGACCAGGGACGTGCGGAGCAAAGCCGTAGTGGCTTATCACCTCACAACTGTTAGAGTGGGTTTTACTGAAAGGTCAGAGCTAACAGATATTGGGGAGGATGTGGAGAAAGGGGACGCTGTTGGTAGGAAGGCAAACTGGTGCAGCCACTGTGGAAGACAGTAGGGGGTTTCCTCGAAAGTTAAAAATAGAATTACCATATGACCCGTTAATTATTCTTCTTTTTTTTTCCAATTTATTTATTTTCAGAAAAAAATTATTCATTATTTTTTCACCACACCCAGTGCTCCATGCAAGCTGTGCCCTCTATAATACCCACCACCTGGTACCCCAACCTCCCACCCCCCCACCACTTCAAACCCCTCAGATTGTTTTTCAGAGTCCATAGTCTCTCATGGTTCACCTCCCCTTCCAATTTACCCAAATTCCCTTCTCCTCTCTAACGCCCCTTGTCCTCCATGCTATTTGTTATGCTCCACAAATAAGTGAAACCATATGATAATTGACTCTCTCTGCTTGACTTATTTCTCTCAGCATAATCTCTTCCAGTCCCGTCCATGTTGCTACAAAAGTTGGGTATTCATCCTTTCTGATGGAGGCATAATACTCCATAGTGTATATGGACCACATCTTCCTTATCCATTCGTCCGTTGAAGGGCATCTTGGTTCTTTCCATAGTTTGGCAACCGTGGCCATTGCTGCTATAAACATTGGGGTACAGATGGCCCTTCTTTTCATGACATCTGTGTCTTTGGGGTAAATACCCAGGAGTGCAATTGCAGGGTCATAGGGAAGCTCTATGTTTAATTTCTTGAGGAATCTCCACACTGTTCTCCAAAGAGGCTGCACCAACTTGCATTCCCACTAACAGTGTAAGAGGGTTCCCTTACTCTTCTCTGCATATATCCAAAGGAACTGAACTCAGTATCTCGAGGACATACTTGCACACCCATGTTTATTGCAGCAGCCAAAATAGGAAAACAACAGAAATGTCCATAAATACCTCACATTAGATATGAAAATGTGGTATATTATTCAACCTTAAAAAAGAAGGAAATCCTGTCATTTGTAAGAGCGTGAGTGGGTGTGGAGGACATTATACTAAATGAGATGCAAAAGAGCAAAACAAATGCTCTCTCATCTCATTCATATGTGGAATCCAGAATCATCAAACTCATGGAAACAGAGTGTAGTGTAGTGGCCATCAGAGCTCCGGGGAGGGGATGGGGGAGGAAATGGAGGGTTACTGGTTGAAAACACCAAGTTTCAGTTATGAGAGATAAATAAGTTCTAGGGATCTAGAGCTAACAACACGTTTTGTATCCTTAACATTTTTAAGAGGTAGATCTTCAAATGGGCAAACAAAGTCAAAAGTTGAAATATGTCAGGAGGATATTGTTTGATAAATCCTCAAACTAGAGATTAAATCCTTCTGCTCAATTGTTTCAGAAATCCTGAAATTTTTTTTATACTGCAGCCCACCTTTTATTTTTCTGATCAAAGTAGGTAAGAAAATGAGTTCCTAAAATGAAGATCAAGTTTCTCTTATTTCACAATCTAGAAATAAATTGCATTTTGAGAAAACATTTTCAAAAATGTGTATATTATGCTTATGTAATTAATCTCCCATAATCAATACCTACAGTTATTTGCATTAAAGAATCAAGCTCAGACACAAGACTGCTTTCCACTAAGGGATTCCGAAGAGATCGAGGTCTCCAAAATGCATGTACCAATGGCAACTGCCCAGAGCAGTAGGAGGCAAAGCAGAGGGTGGGGCAGAGATATCTGGACACAGCACCGTGCTGTCCCCCGAGGCTCCCCTCCTGGGCTGGATCACACGTGGGATGGCACGTTGAAGGAACTGACTCTGTGTGGAGAATAGCTTCTGTTTTCCCAGAAAAGTGCCCCAGCCACTGATGGTTGGGGCTGGCGTGTTTGCACAGTGTGAGGCTTACCCTCCCTGAAACAGTCCCAGTGGGACGGGCAGGACACAGTGCAGGAAAGCCCGGGGCAGACTATGCACAGAGGGCTGAAGACCATGTGTCTCCATTGTTCAATGTTCTCAGGCTATTTCCGATGTTTTAAATTCTTTGAAAACAGCCTACTACAGCACGGCAACTTCAGGAGGTCAGACACTGGCGCAGAACCGTGTCTGAGATCTTACCTTTGAACACTAATCAGTGCTTCAAAGATTTAGGATTAACTAACCCAGTGTAACAAATGGGACATAAAAGTGGGGTTCAAAGAAGTTTCAATCACTAGAAACAAAACATAAGAAGTGAAAATATCCCATGATATTTGAGGGGTTTTATGTCTTATTTATATTTACTCAATTAAAAAAAATCTTTATAAATGTTGTTCAAGTTTGGCCAAGTGACCACAGTTCAGGAGTCTAGTACAGTGCCTCAGGAATAGAAATTTCAATAAATATATCTCCAATAACATAAAATGGTAGTGGTACCTGGCTGGCTCTGTCCGTTAAGCGACCAGCTGGATCTCAGCTCAGGCCTTTTTTTTTTTTTTTTAAATTTTTGTTTACTTTTTAAATTTCTTTGCAGTGTTCCAGAATTCATTGTTTGTGCACCACACCCAGTGCCCCATGCAATACATGCCCTCCACAATACCCACCACCAGGGTCACCTAACCTCCCACCTGCCCCCACTCCAAAACCCTCAGTTAGTTCCTCAGAGTGCACAGTCTTTCATGGTTTATCATCCCCTCCAACTTCCCCCAACTCCCTTCTCAGCTCAGGTCTTGATCTCAAGGCTGAAGTGTTCAAGCCCCATGTTGAAAAAAAAGTAGAAAAGAGCAAAACAATTATACAGAAAATAGGAAAAACTGTGTTTGTGATATAAGGGTAAGCTTCCTCTTTCGGGTAGGAGACTGTAAGACAACGAGGCAGTTTGTAGGGATCCTGGGAATCTGGTTCAAACTGAGACTGCTTGATATTTCATTAATAGTTGGAGACTATTTTTCATTTGTCAGAGTTTGTAATAAATAAACAGTATCCTTATTCATTTGAATGTGTGGAGTGGTCACAGGAGGGCTAATCCCTCCATCTTATTGATGCCCCAATCCCAGTGAAGCCATTCCTGAACAACACACGGGAAAAGGAAAACCAAGCGGCCAGCGCAGTGGCAGCCCCACAGGGCTTGAGTGGAGTGATGCCAGTGGGGGCTGAAGGGGTCGGGGAGGAGACCACAATGCCCACTGATGGGGTGGGGGTGTCAAGGTATGTGGGGTGGTGCTGACCCTCCTGGCCCTCTCACTGTTTCCGGGGGGGGCCCTGGCTGGGGACCCAGCATTTAGAAGTGGGAGCCGCTGATGTTTGCCTCACTGCTGGACACAAAGTGGCCAGAGCAGCGCCCGCTGCTTGTCCGTTGGGAGCCAGACTCAGGGAAGTCAGTGCCTGACCCCCCGGGGCAGCGAGTTGGCTCCTGTGTCCACACTGGGGACAAAGGCACTTTGTTGCCATGCCAGGAGGTCAGCATCCAGCATGAGCGGCCCGGCTGCTAGAGCCTGGAGCTGCCCGATGGGGCTAACGTCCCACCCCTGCCTTGCCTGTCCCCTTTCCTTGGAGTCATCCACCCCACTGCACACACCCCAGGCTTGGGGAGGGTGCCGGGTTACACTCACCCACAAAGAGCTGGCTGTTGAGCTGCAGGCGCATGTGCCCGTCCTCAGGGGCCGTGTGTGTCCCGGGTGGGAGCAGGTCCACCTGCAGCCAGGCCTCCTTGATGTTCCTCTCGGCCCGGACCAGGTGCCACCGGTCGTCATTGAGGGGGCCGGGCGCCCGCACTGTGACCTCACAGGGCCCGTTCCCGACATCAAAGGAAAAGGCCACTTCTCTTGGGGCTGGAAACACGACACATGGGAAGGTTGGAGCCATTTCCCAGAGGGGCCTCGGGGACACAGGGGAGTGGCCCTCCCTCCAACCACAGGCAGAAGAGTATTTTTCCAGGTAGACCAGAGGGCAAAGGGATCTCGTACTTGGGAAAATAATGATTTTTAAAAATATGATTCAGAATGTGTTAATTCACTTTGATCTGTGCCAGACTGAAACCATAATTGCATGTGTAGAAAAACTATAAAACATCTGGATTTTGTGTAGAACTTGGTCCAGACCTTCACCCATTTTATAACGTGAACAAGCTGGGGGTGCACGGATGTCTGCGGCAGGCTGCTTGGGGGTGAGCACCCTGTGGCAGAGTTAGCTGAACTCGAACCCTGTCTGCCCCTGGATGAATGTTTCTCAGACTGGACCCTCTGTGGACTGCTGCTTCCACTGGCTGTCATGTGCACCACTGCTCCCGCTGGGCAGAGGGCACAGACCTGCAGGACTGGACCCGAGTCTCAGGCTGGAGCTGGTGGATGGAGGGATGAGGAGTGCCCAGGCCTCCTTGACCAGTGACAAGCGCCCCACAGAGTTTTCTGGAAACTTACAGCGTAGCTCCAGGCTGATGAAGTCTGTGATCCCCAGGTTCTCTAAGAACACCCCAGATGAAGCTCTCGTCTTGAAAAAGAAGGACACATCAGCGCTGAGCTCTGCATGTAGAGTGGGGAAGTGAAGATATGAGGTTTCTGTGTGGAAGGAAGCCGAGTTCCAGAAGGATCCTAGGAGACAGAAGGGAAAGGTCACACTTTCAAAGCTGTGTTTGCTGTCCTGGCTGCCTTTTCCTGAGCGTGCCCACAAGATGCCTGAACTGAGAGCTCAATGGAAGTGGGGATCCATGAAGACCCTCTCCTTGTAGGGCAGGAGAGAGGTCCTTGCAAACTGTGTCCATCTCCACATCACCCATTAGGGATGTCTCCTCTGCATCCAGGCAAGTCACTCTGATAACATTCTTCACAGTTTATCATCAGACCTTAACTCATCATTTGGAATGTTAAGCATCTTCATAACTGAGTTTGAAAAAAATCCTGCAGAAGTCCAGAGTTGCCCATCATAACCCCAGGACTCAGCTGGTCCAAACTGTTCCAGCCTCACCAGGCTCGTTCCCCAGAATGCGTACTCCCATCTTGACTGGGACGGAGAGGGGGAGATGCTCTACCAAGCCTGCTCTCCCAGACAAGCATTTTCCCCTGAGTCCTGATAAGATGGGTGGGAAGTAACCACCCACACTGGTTTCTGCCACAGCATCTCCTATCGCTCAAAGTCAATGAAAAATAAAGAAACTAAAACCTCTCAAAGATAAAAAGCTTCTTCCCAAGGATTAGCTCTTTGATGGAAATGAACTTTCAAAAACACGTGATCCTGTGATGCAGTGTGACTTGGAGCCACCCTCTGGTTGGGCTCCTCCGCACTTTTCTTCTGAGTTTGTATGTTCTGGCCTCCCTCTTGCTGGGGTTGCCTCCTATTGAACCTGAGGTTGGGCATGGTGTACAGCCTGGGCCGTGATGACCCTGTGTCCCGGCTCTGAGGCCCCATACCTGACAGCACTCACGTCTGAATCACTTTTCCTGGAGCATAAGCTCATGCATGGTCAGAAAACAGCCACCTCAAATACCTCTCCACTCCATGTCCAGAGGACAGACGCAGTCCTGGCTAGCCTCTGCACTGCGTGTCTCTAGCCAGCATCACCTCCTGCCAAGCTGGTCTGCTTTGCGGCTTTCTGGCTGGGGGTGGGGGGGGCAAATCAAGATGTCAGTTCTCAGGTTTTCCTGGGACTCATGTGGAGCCAACAGCCCCTTTGCTGGCTTTCTGTGGAGATACATTTTGGGAATGTTTTGTTTTTCTAGAGGATAATTAGGTGAGGTGAGGTAAGGTTTCCTCTGCACAGTTCTTCCCAGGGGCAGGTCCTGGTCTGGTTCATGAAGGAGATGGCAGGTGATTGCCAGTCACAGGGGTCTCTGCGGCCACACTTGGTGGGACCACGCTGCTCTCCCAGCAGCATGCTGACTTAGGACAGCACCAAAGAGAAAAGAAGGACTCTTCCCAAACATGAGCTGACTGGTCCTTAAGAATGTTTGGGCTTAAATCCCAAATTAGAGAAAACGGTTTTAAAGGTTTATCTTTTGAGTCACTATACAAGGGGGTACCTGCATCCCCATGTTCACAGCAGCAGTATCAACAATAGTCAAATTAGGGAAAGAGCCCACATGTCCATCCACAGATGAACGGACAAAGAAGACGTGCTGTAAACATACAGTATTTACGCAGCCGTCAGAAAGAATGGAATCTTGCCGTTTGCAATGACATGGATGGTGTCACGGTGAGTGAAGTAAGTCAATCAGGGAAAGGCAAATATCACATGATTTCACACGTGTGTGGAATTTAAGGAACAAAATGGATGAACATAGGGGAATAAAAAAGAGGCAAACCACAAAACAGACTCTTAACAACAGAGGACAAACGGGGCTGCTGGAGGGAGGTGGGCAGGGGATGGGCGATGGGCTAGATGGGGGATGGGCATTAAGAGGGGCACTTGTCATGAGGAGCACTTGGTGTTGTACGTAAGTGATGAATCACTGAATTCTATACCTGAAAAAACAACAACAAAAGCATATCTTTCATTTCATTTCAGTTTTGTAAGTAGACCAAAGGGAAGCTCTGGGGACTGGTTTAATCTAGTAGGCTAGAATCTGTTTCCCGTGGGCTACACGTTTCCGCAATGAGCGAGTCGGAGAGGGAGCACCTCTCATCTTCTATGTGGCTGAAGCCTTTGAACTAATATGGACACTATTTGGTCACCGCGCTCTTGTTGGTGGAACTGCACAAGGTGACCCAGTGCCTATCTATTGCCTGCACCCTTAGGGGCCTGGGTCCTCTGTGCCTTGGGTGTGAAGTCGGGGTCCAGGAACTCACGGGTGGGAGCCATGAGTTCTGTAGGAGCAGACCTACGTGGGCCCTGCTCTGGGGGGTCTGACAGGAAGGGCTGTGGGCCACCCAGGAAAGAGTCACATTATCATATGGACCTTAAAGGTAGGGATCTGATAACAGGCCTGCTTGAAGGCAACCTTTATCTCATGTGCATATAGATGGGTGTGTGTGGGTGCACCTGTGTGTTATAGAATGTTTACTTACATAAGAAAGAGATGTAGCATTATGTATGTTTTTAATATAGATACGTATACACAATGTACTGTATATATTATATATGTAACACTACTATATATTCAATGTAACACATGGACTCTGTATCTGTAGACAGTGTGTGTGTCCTGTGCACACATGTGTGAGAAATATGGCTGTATAGACAGACACTGCCCAGTCAGGGAAATCAGCTCTGTTAGCCTGACTGGGTTAAGGCTGATTTCATAAATATTTTCTTTTCTAAGTTTTTATTTGACCTATTAATAAATTATCCCAATAATTATTACTTAAAAAGGAATAGAGACCATGTTAAAGGCACACTGTTTTTATAAAACAAAGATGTTTACTTTAAAAATTAAAAGGATATGAAAATAAAAAATCTGCTTCTCAAAACTGGAAGTATAAATTACAAAATTGCTAAACTGACTGCGATTTTTCTAGCCAAATCCATCTTTCTGATCATTTAAGAGACTGTTAAACACAGCTTCTTAAGGAGAAAACACTAAGGGTTACTGCTTCAGCTTTGGGACATAAACCCTCATGTGTCCATCCAATACTTCAGTGGCTCCTCTTGAAATCTGTAGTGTTTTTGAAAGTAACAATTGGGATCAAATATAAAGGAAAATGCACATGAAAACAGTGAACCATGGGGCTGGCTATAGGGACAGTTCTGGTTGGAGGCCAGCTGGAAGGGAACACAGCTCATCACACGCATCTGTGCAGGAGACCCGCTGCCCTGTGTGGGGAGGCACCTGCAGACATTCGAGGAGCTCACAGGAAGGAAGAATTACTCCTACAGCTATTCACACGGCAAGCAGCCTGAGAAGCCACCTCAGGCTTCAGTGCCTGCGTTCCCTTCTGGGTCTGTGGGGAACTCCCCTAATGTTGGCAGCTGCTACGAAGCTTACTGGTGTTCCTAAGATACAACAGGTTCTTTACTATCTACAGAGACATGTTTGCTTTAAGGGCAGTTGGACCCAGCAGGTACAATGCAGGTAGAAAGAAGTCACCTCGGGCCCAGAGGTTCGCCAGCCCTCCCAACCTAGTTTAGGGGCAAGAAAAAACTTAAGTAACTCGCTGTGATGCTCCCATAGTTTTCTGCATGCACCCTGCCCTCTGCCATGAATTCTTGCATATCTGGGATGGAAGTGCTGGGGCTGAGTGGGGCTGGGGTCCAGGAGGTCTGACAGCCACTCCCACCTTCCTGTGCTGTCAGCCTCTTCCCTGCACATTTCCCAGTCTCTGGGCTTCCTCCCTCGGGCAGTGTCTGCCCAGAATTGCCAGGCTGCCCTTCATCCCCTGACCTCTGCAGGGCTCTGTCCTTGACCTCTTCCCTTCTCTCTGGACATGCACTATCCAGGAGACCTTCCTCACACGAATCCCACAGATAGCAGGCAGCTTCTCCAGGGACTCCATGTGAGCAGGGCCAAGGCCCTCCGTCTTGCCTGTCTGTGTTCACCCCACAGACATCTGGACCAGCCTGTTCATGTCACCAGGCCAGAATAGCCCATGGCATCCATGGAGGCTCCATCCTTTGCTGTTTGGACCCAGCCCTTGGCTACCTTGAATTTGTTCACAGCTCACATCAATCTGCAACTACCTTGAAGCAAATTCCCATTGTGGCTCTCTGATGCAGCCGGGACCCCGGGCCAGCAGCCATCCACCCACTCTGCTGGGGATGCTTTCCCTGCACTGGTGCATGTTCCTGGTCCTGCTGGTCTTCATCAGTGGGTCCTTTCCAGGGAGGCCTCCTGAACCCCCACTCTGTGTCCTGCCTTCTCCCCATTGTGTGCATGCGTCATCATGCATGTGTGCATGGACTCGTCCTCTCTCTGTTGCCCCGGGAGGACAGTGATGGCCTTCTGTCTTATCCCTGAATGCACCACTGGCCACACTCCATCGTTATCTGACTGACTGTCTGGATAATATTTCCTCTCTTCTTTAGCCTGTGAGCAGGCAGGATACTCTTTTCGTTTTGGTTTCATAATATATCTTCCCATAATTCTGCTCATGTAATTTGTGGAACAAATGGGAGTGGGGAAGGAAGATGGAGGAGGGGGTTGGTGGGGAGGGGTGGCCAGGGAAATCAGAGAATCGAATCCAAAGGAAAGCTAGGCAATCAGCGGCCGTAAGCATTTAAAAATTGTCGACGTGCCCGGACCCTTGTTGGGACCTGCGCTGTGGAGGCCGGTAGAGGCTGTTGTCCAGGATCTCTGAAAATGAAATCAGTGTACCTGCACCCGGAATGGTTTTGATGGAGCAGTGCCAAACGGAGGAGAAATTAACGAAATCATTCCTTGTCTTGTGAGCCTATCCTCTGCCATGGGCTGCTTACTGCTGTGCATGCCTTGAATATGAATGTGCCCTGTGCAGCTTCGAGCCCCAGACGGCTGCTCTAGCCACTGCTGACAAAATGAGGAGCCAATTGCAGGGGCTCAGTAACGGCTTGTCCGACCACAGGACGCTTAGAACAAGGCTTCCTAACTGCATGTCTTTGGCGGTAGCACCAAGGCAGATGTTCATATCACATTTAACATTTTAATGGAATAAATTATCTGAAAAATTAATTGAATGAAATGGGTTGCAGAATGCCGATGTCAAAGATTTTTAAATGGCTCTGCAGTTTAGGTCGTCAGAAAACGAAGACCACCTCTTTTCCCGTAGGTAAAATGCACACGGACTTTGAGTACAGATAGTGGGATGGAGTGGAGCACAGAACGAATTTCACCCCAAACCTGATGAAACCAAGAACAATGAGCGGACACACACAACAGCTCTCAAATTCTTTTCCGAAGGCCTGTGCCCCGACCTGACTCCCGCCTAGCATCTGGCAGCAGTCCCCACGGCTGCAGGGCTGTCTTTCTTGCCTGCACCCAGACTAAAACCCTAACCATGAAATGGAATGAACAGAGAAAATTCGCAGGAGTCTCACGATAATCCTGAACTGCGAGTTCTCTGGAGACTTCTCTGGGGGCCCATGGCGGCTGAGTGGATGGGCTCTGAAGCTTCCTGGCCTCAGGCCTGCCACCATGCTCCCTAGTGATGGTTTTTATCACTGAGTGAGAGCGACACAGCATTGATGCTTTCCCTGTCTGCAAAGGGACACAACTTCTTCATCGGCACCCCGACGGGAAGCAACAGCTTAGCACGCTGCAGCCCCCTCACTGTCCCACTGACCAGCCGCCCCCAGGAAAGAGGCCCCGTGGACCTTACTTACGGTCCCCCTGGCACAGCAGAGGCCCCAGTCTGTAGGCTGCAGCAGAGCTTGGGCGGGCCGCATCGGCCACCACGATGCGTGTCACGGGCAGGTGCTCCTTGTAGGACAGCACACCTGTATCGTTGGTCCTGGGGGAGAAAACACCCACTGATGCCGCATCGGGCCAGTGCATGGGCTCAGCCACCAAATGTTGACGCATGACCCTTACTGGGTTTGCAAGCACGGACAGTGCCCACACCACTGGCCTCAGAGGGGGCAGGTACAGATTCAAAAGTGGGGTCATCTGGGCACAGCTGAGGTCACATTCCAACCTGATGAAACAGCTAACTGTTCTTCTAAATATAGTGCCAGCACAGGACTCGTATGAAGTTTTTATGTCTCCTGTGGTATTAGGTGTTCCACAGGGAAGTCACTACATTGGGTGTATTACCTATTAGCAATACAAAATATTCTATACAACATGTAAATACAAACAATTTTTTGCTCAGAACTTTATTTTCATTATTGTTGCTTTTTAATAATGACCTTGTTTTTATTTTTACCCTCCTTACTGATTTTATAATTTTAAAAACTTATTTGAAACCAATTTGGGGATAAAATTGGGTGCAATGTTGTCTTAACTGTGGTCCATGAGACCGCATGTAGGAAGGTGCTTGGGAAACGTGCCCTGACGGGGCATGTGTAGTTCCTGCCCTCCATCCAGGAGACATGGCAAGGATGCCTGGCTGTCACCGTGCTCTGCAGAGTGAGCATGCGGTGGAGACACAGCAATGTCTCTGGGGATGGTGTGAGGCAGGCACCAGCCCCTCCTGGCCGGTCCCGTTTCTCCAGCACCAGAGGGCTGTGCTCAGTTTCTGCAGTACCCTCCTGTTATCAGAAGGGACGTCAGTTCTTCTTCTTCTTTTTTAAAATTTTATTTATTTATTTGACAGAGCGAGAGAAAGAGAGAGATCACAAGTAGGCAGAGAGGGAGGCAGGAAGAGAGGTGTAAGCAAGCTCCCCATCCATCGAGCAGAGAGCCCAATGTGAGCCTCGATCCCAGGATCCTGAGACCACAATCAGAGCCGCTTAACCCACTGAGCCACCCAGGCACTCCGGGGCATCAGTTCTGTGTGGGTTTCTGATTTATAGACTGTGGAGGCTCTGATGAGCAGCTAGTGCCCTGAATCTGCAGGAGCAGGGCCAGCCGTGTGGACCGTCCTTGGCACATTAGCCCATCCTGCCCCTGCAGACTGAGAAGGAAGAGCCGAGTCACCCCGTCAGTCAGTCCTTTCTTTGTTTTAAACGGGGCAGATGAGAGGCTGGTGTGGCTTATGGCCACGTGGTGAGTCTGCCAAGCCAAGCACATCTTCTGCTGTCAGTCTCGCAGACGTACAAGCATGTCCTGCAGAGACGGGCACCAGGGATGCAGCTGTGGCTACTCTCCATGGATTCGTGACGTTTTAAGGAACTACTTCACAGAAACCAGTCTTTTTCATCAAGGATATAACAGTGAAGTTTTTAGAGGACTAGGAACACTGAAGACTTATCTTAGTGCATCACAAGTGTGCTGGGGAAAATAATAATAACGTCTCTGGGGGCGCCTGGGTGGCTCAGTGGGTTAAGCCTCTGCCTTCAGCTCAGGTCATAATCTCAGGGTCCTGGGATCAAGTCCCGCATCGGGCTCTCTGCTCAGCAGGGAGCCTGCTTCCTCCTCTCTCTCTCTCTGCCTGCCTCTCTACCTATTTGTGATCTCTGTCTGTCAAATGGATAGATAAAATCTTTAAAAAAAATAATAACGTCTCTGCTCTGTGTTGGTCTGAAAACCATGTTTTTGCTAATCTGATGGAAAGAATCATCTTCACACTGTTGTGTAACTACATACGGCTTCCAAGTTCCCATTTTACCAGGTGATTATTGATTTGCCTGGTTAATAGCTGCTCATGATTCTTCTGTGTTCTCTCTTTTCCTTGAAGGGCCTGCTGCCAGCCGACTTAGAAATAGTGCATTTGTCATGTGTTCTCACCTGCCTGGAGAGTGCAAAACGAGGACTTTACGCTTTATTTTTAGCAACTCTAACACTATAGAAATAATACTTACGACTTTCTAAGGAAGCATACAGTTGTTGTGTTGTGAGGACCTCTTGGTTCTAGTTTCCGTGGTTGGGAAGCCAGAAGGGGAGGAGCTGGTCAAGTGCAACATTTAGTAATGGGTTCAACTGACCACAACATCATTCAGAACAACATTTATAACCAAATTTGGAGACTTTTCCAAATAAATGATGATTTTGATCTTCTTATAAGAATTTTTACTTATCTAAAAATATGTTATCACTAGTAACTTTCTTGGTTAGTTAAATGTTTTACTGTATTGGCGATATCTCACACATTCAAAGCAGTTGAAACAATCAGAAAAAACACGGTATACCCATCTAGGTTTGGTAACTGAAATATTACCAGTGGACACAAAGAAACAAAATTGTAATTAATTGTGGATGAAAGGACTATGTGCACAGAAAATCCAAAATACTCCACAGACTACACATTAAAGTACAAGATAGCAGTCTAGCTGGGCCATGGGACGCAAGGCCAATGATGTGGAAACTGACTGCATTTCTGCACACTGTGACTTGGAAATGAACATGGAATATAAGATGATACTATTCACACAAGCAACAAAGATATAAAGTCTCTAGGAAATGAACTAATGAAAGGCTCTGTAGGCCTGGACTCTGAACATAAGAGACACATTCGTGAGAAGAGTTAGGGAGCTGGAACACCAGGCATTCCGAGGATGCTGGGTCCCCTGAGGTCACCCAAGGTGCCAGCCCAGCCCTAGCCAGAGCAGTCAAGTGTCGTCTACACCAGACACAGCTGCCGCTGTGGGAATGTGAGACCCCAGCACATCCTCCCAAGACAGACAGAAGATGAATGACAGACCTGTGGACAGTCTGCTGTCTGCAAAACTAGAAGCAACCGGAGATCTAGGACAGAAGTGGCCACTGATGGCATTTTGCATGATCCATACTGCACCGTTAGTGTGATTTCTGACAGGATGGAAATGCCACAGAGGGAGGGTGCGGGAAAGAAAGGGAAGGCTGAGTAGGTTTCCTGGTGATCCTATGGGCAGTAAGTAAAAACCAAAGGGGATTAAAAACAACAACAACACCCTACAAACCCAGAGAGTAATGGATTGACTAAGAAAACCATAGAACTGATTGTGTGCATAATTACAAGAACAAAAAAGCAAACATCCCTAGCTACTTCAGAAATAATTTTGCAGATGATCAAAGAAATACGCATCTTATAAAAAAGCAACACAGCAAATATAACAATTTGCATTAATAATTACAAGATAATATGATAGATTTGAACCCAAATATGTGAGTTTTATCAATGAATATGAGTGGGTTTAATTGAACTTTTAAAACACAGAAGACTTCAGATTGGGCCCCCAAATTAGATACAATGGCATACTGTAAACCAGAGACACACATGCACACAAAGTGACTCAGAAATGCTGAGAAGCATGACAAGTAAGTCGGGCGCGATCCTGGTGTCACAGCATGGACTGGACTCAGTGCTGGGAACGACAAAGGGGACATTACAGCGCGGAAACCCGAGGGTGCGAGGCAGACAGAGCCCTTCTAAATGCTTCCACTCCGAGATAGCCAATCACCTTGTGAAGAAGCATCTACAGAAAACGCAGGAAGTCAAGCGTAGAAACTCACTAATTGTACAACAATGTAACACGAAAAGGAGACGGAAGTGAGTGGGGATGTACAACACCTGAATAACATAATCAGTGGGGGTAAATTTTATGAGCAATATACCAAAAGCTACACCCAAATAAAAGAAATACAGCTTCTTCTCAAGCTCACAAGTAGTCACTGAGTAGACCACAGAGAAAATGATAGTAAGTTCCTTACGGTAGAAATATTGTAAACACACTCTGATCAGATGCAGAATAAAACTGAAAATATTAACATTTCTAAAAGGCCCTTCCATCTGAAAATTTGAGTCCTAAATCTGATAAAGACGAAGGTTGATGAAAGCCTTCTAGCTAAAATATTAGTAAATACAATATTAGTAAATAATACCACACCAAAAAATAGTATAACTTGACCAAGTGGAATTTGTTCCAATTTAAATATTAGGAAGTTCATTAACATTATCTGCTAAATTAAGATATCTAAGGAGAAAAATAATTTGCTTATTTCCATAAATGCTAAAAAAGAAATTAGACAAATGTCAACACACATTTTTAAGAGACATTCAGGAAGATGAGAGTTGATAGGTACTCTTTAAAGTGGTTCCATAAATACAGACAAGGCATCTATTTCATCTCTATATATGTCTACATCTCTGCTCTCAGTGTCTATGTCACCAAAATCGTCCTGAAACCAGCAGGTCACCTAATGGGCAGGCTTGGGGACAGACATTCCCACTCAGATCATGAGGCCATGGACTCCACTGCTATCCAACACATTCAGTAAAAACATGCCTTCACACATAAGCAACAATGAGCTAGAGGACATAATGATAATTCCATTTCTGGTACCAAGGAAGAAGATAAAGTGATCAAGGACTAAATTTAACAGAAAATGTACTGAATGAGTAGAAGAAAAATTTTCTGAGAGACGTAAAAGTGATTTGTGTGTTCCTTTCTCTTGAGTAAGAAAACCCAGCATCATGAATATGTCCCTTCTTGCTAAATAATAATATGGCATCAATAAATAAAGCATTCTCCTCTATTGCTGTGGGAGTGTAAACAGGCAAGGATGCTGAGAAGAATTTGGTAATGTCTAGCAAAGCCGATATTCATTGCAGATGGTTTGTAATTTGCCATTAACAACCTACATGTCTATATACAAGACTGTGTTTGAATAAATTACGGTATATCCACACAATGGAGATCACTATGAAAAAGAAAAAAATGTATAAAAATACTGAGAATATGTTCCCTTTCGTGTAAAAAAGAAGGGGAAAATAACAAACTACTCAAGTATTTACTTATTTATGCAAACATAAACATAAGAAAGATAAACCAGTAAAGAAGGAGATT
Organism: Neogale vison; assembly: GCF_020171115.1. NCBI lineage: Eukaryota > Metazoa > Chordata > Mammalia > Carnivora > Mustelidae > Neogale > Neogale vison. The sequence continues at coordinate 47,943,602 of NC_058093.1, forward strand.
GGCAACCTGGAGTGAAGGGTAATGGAGGGGGAAGGGTGGGGAGGAGAGACGTGGATCCTGGTGATCCTATGTTAAGATTAGGGCACACGTATAGGGAGAGAGGGAAAGGAGATGGGGACGGATATGAAAAAAGATGATGGAGATGGTGGAAGTGGAGCCCGATAAAGAGGTAGAGGAGGTAAGATTGAGAGATGAGTTTGGGGATGGGCAAGAAGATGGGGATGGCGTGGGGATGGAGGTGGGGAAGGAGATGGGGATATACACAAAGATGAAAACTTTGTTCAGTTTACTTTTAGAACCGTCATATTTTCACATAGTAAGCTAGAACACTCGGAATAAAACAAATAATGCAATAGAGTTAACAAGGATGGGAATAACTTAAAATGAAATATGAACATAAATGAATGAAACAAATCACAGATAACCATTTATAGCATAACTACACTGAAGGAGGCACAAAGAACTAGTCTGTTACTATTTTTACACTACGTGTACTAAATGATCTACCTGAAGTCAAGAAAAGGAGGGAGGGAGGGAGGGAAGGAGGGAGGGAGGAAAGAAGGAAGGAAGGAAGGAAAGAAGGAAGGAAGGAAGGAAGGAAGGAAAAGAAAACCCCAGACCTTTAAGGAAATGTTAGCTCTATCAGTAGGCTTCCTCTCTGTATTTCTCCTCCACCCCCCACCTCATGTTATGGGTTAGTGATTCGGATACCACTTTTTGCAAATTCTAAGACTGAAAATAGAAGTACATGCTTTTTAGGAAATGAGGACCAGGCTCCTTGCTGTTGGAAAAGGAGTTACAATTATGGAAAGAGGATGGTTAGAATTTATCCCATGGCAGTGCAATGGGATTGGTGAGGTCATGCATTCTAAGACATTCCAGTAGTACTGAGCACACCTAATTCCAAGTACTGATACCCAAGTACTATTTTTTCCTAAAAGGAACCAGATCTTCTTGTAGAAATGGCGATTCCAAAGCTGCAGCAGAGAAAGTACGAGTTTGGAATCTCGTATTGTGCCAAAAGTAAGAAAATGCTAAAGAATAGACACATATTAACATATTTAAAGAGTATAGCTTGAAATGACTCCCAATGGTCAAATCTAGAAAAAATTAAGCATGAAATTAAATAATGACAGGAAAGGGTTATAACACAGTGAATTAAGTAAAAATTCAAAAGCCCACAATGATATTAATAAATAAATAAATTGTGTGTGTGCATGAGAGAGAGAGAGAGAGCTAGAGGGAGAGAAAGATTAGGGCACACGTGAAAATGAAAATGTAGAACGTTACTCTTTGGAGATTTGGTTTTGGAAGATGCTCGGCTATGTTTTCTTTTAAAATCTACTTTTTCATCTTTGATATTTGATCTGAAATCTGACTGGAATTGGTTTTTGTGTAGTGTGAAATAAAGGCCAAAATTTAATTTATTCATATGGCTATCTAATTGAGTCAGCTCTATTAAAAGGACCATCCTTGGGGCGCCTGGGTGGCTCAGTGGGTTAAAGCCTCTGCCTTCAGCTCAGGTCATGATCTCAGGGTCCTGGGCTGGAGCCCCAGATCAGGCTCTCTGCTCAGCAGGAAGCCTGCTTCTCTCTCTTTCTGCCTACTTGTGATCTCTCTCTGTCAAATAAATAAAATCTTAAAAAAAAAAAAAAAAGGACCATCCTTTCTGTACCTGGCTTTTCCCCTGTCCTGTCATGTAACTGTCCATCTGCCTTTGCCCCAATATCACATTCTCTTCAGACCCAGTAGGAAAGACCCTCTAGCTTTGTTCTTCTTCAATATGGTCTTGACTCTTTTTGATGCTTTTCTTTCCATTTAAATCAGAGAATTAGCTTGCCAATTCACACCCATGCACACACACACAAACACACACCCACCCACCCCTCTGAGTTCATTTACAGATATTTAATCTTTCATTTTACGAATTTCAGACTAACAGACACATTGCAACCGTAGTGTGAAGACAGCCCACTCATGCCTTGTCCCTCTGACTAATGGTGGGTATGCTGGGTGCGTCAGCCCTCTGGAGCATCAGCCTGGCTTGCTCAGGCCAAGCACATCCTTGAAGTCCATGACTGCCCCCAGGTAGAGGGAAGGGAGGTGTCTGGGTCAGGCACAGAGCATCTGGGGGCCCTGTGGGGAGGGCGCTTGCTACAGCCCATCCCTGGCACTGGACTGATCCCCTGTGACCACATTGGCTCCTTTCTATCTTGTGATTGACTCTCCAGGGCGGTGGCCGGTAGTGTCCCCAGTGGACCAAGCCCTCCACCCTGCTGTTGGCTCTGAGGTCTTAAGTCGCACATACCAGCTCCCCTCGTACCACCCACTGTGGGTACTCCTCTGCCTTGGGGCGCTGCTGCTGGGCGAGCTGTCCACCTTGAAGCATCTTGAATATGGCTTTCCTGAGGCTCTGACCTCGGCCTCTCCCCTGCCAGGCTGTGGTTGCTGTGACTCCCATGTCCTGGGTGAGTCAGTACCAGAGAAGACCAGAGAATTCTCTGGGTTTAGGCTGTGCTCTCCACCCCAGTTGCATAGAGGCAGCACAGCTCAGCACATCAGACACAGTCCTCTGCAGCTGTGAACAAGGAACTCTCTCCTTTGTCCCCTGGTTCACTGGTGTGAGGTGCCCAGGTAGCCCGCCATCTGTGGCTCTGGGTTACTGTTGCTCCTCGGGGCTCTAACCCCGTGACTCCACGTCATGCAGACAGGAAGCAGAGGTTCTACAAGTGGATCTTGGGGTAATATCCAGAAGGATCAGTGATGCTGCATATCCAGAAACCTCTTTCCAGTGGGAATGAGTCACAGGGGCCACAGGGCAGGCATCGGGGGTCAGAAGGCAGAAGGGGGCTCATGCCCTCTGGACAAGACACCAGGTCTTGCAGCTTTCTGGGGTTTCTCCCTGGTGGACACCCTGTTCGTCACTGACAGGAGATCACAGATACACTGCCCCCGCCATGTCTCACCCCCATGTCTTGTCCATAGATGGTCTTCAGTTTTCAGTCTTGCTCCTTCCCAGACCCCGACCGTCAGAGCCATTCACCCCTGCCCAAGAGGCCTCCTCCACTCCTACATCATGTTAATGGCCAAGGGTCCTGCTCTGAGCCATGTAGCCAGAAACGTCTCCTTACTCCCCCACTCCACAGCATCCTGATTTTGTTTCAATTCTTGAGTGTAACAGACATTCTACAGCCAGATGGATCCCATAGATCAAACTTTGTTCCTTTAAAGGTGATTCTGTGTCCAGGACCCGTGCCCAGAGTAGCGTATAAATGTGGTACCTGAAGCGTTTGAGCTAAGGGGAGTATTTTTAAATTGGGGATACATTTGAAACATGAATCCCAGAGATTGCAAAACCTTTCCACTTTACAAAGAAATTTAAAAAATCAATACGCCATGCAAGTTCTTTAGCCTCAAGTGTAAGTAACCAATTTTCTAATTTCAGATGTTCTATCAACATGAAACAGCTTTTCCATTTAATATGTGGAGGACCATTTTCACATCTGTGGCACTCCGTAGGCTAGTATTTCCAAAGTGTGATCTCCGTGTGATATATATGATTTTAAACATAACCTGATTTGACCAGCGATGTGATCCCATTATTTTGGACTCCCTCTCCAAGCCGGGGTATGCAGGCCCAGCCCGCTTCCCCAGGCAGCAACCCTACAGAGCACCATTCCCTTTACCTGTTTGACCAGGGACTGCTTCATGTCCCTCGTCTCAGAGGGACATTTCAGAAACTATGTCCTGTCAAAAAGATACATCTTAAGTGAACTTCATGGGGCAGGATTCAAAACCATTAGAAATGATAATGAGGCTGATGTCATATTGAACAAAAAATATTAGCGAGTCCCGTGGATTTATCTGGGTGGCTCAGTTGGTTGGACGACTGCCTTCGGCTCGGGGCGTGATCCTGGAGTCCCGGGATCGAGTCCCACATCGGGCTCCCGGCTCCATGGGGAGTCTGCTTTGCTCTCTGACCTTCTCCTCGCTCATGCTCTCTCTCACTGTCTCTCTCTCTCAAATAAATAAATAAAATCTTTAAAAAAAAAAGAGATAACAGAATATTGGGGGGTGAGACGGTGTGATATGTGGGTTTTTTCAGCAGTAATCTGGGCAGGGGTGAGCGGGTGGGGCAGCCCATGAACTGAGGCCAATCACAAGCTGGTGGCTGGTGGTGGGCACCTGGGGCTTATTATCGGTGATCTGCCCTTGTGGGAGGGGGAGGGTCTGTCCCTGCCCCAGATGAAGACATTAGAAGTAAGAAACAGGAAGTGAAGAAAAGAAAGCAAACCAGCAAATCATTGATCTTAATCATTCAGATGAACAGTATCATATTTTATCACCATCGATGTTTTTTTACCCTCTCGGGTGTGATTTCCTCCCCCTGACCCCTGGCCTGGCTTGTGTAGCATCTCCCCGAACATACACATTCTGAGCAACAGGAAAGCCCGTCTTGTGGACGGAAATCACATGCAATTCACCATTCGTCCTGGTCTGCGTCGCAGTTGCAGAGATGTTGGGAGTCAACGCAGTTCCCCGCTAGTCCACAAGCACACGTCTGGGCCTCAGGCATGGAGCCTGCCCAGTAAGTGCGCGTCCCATGGGTGCTTCCAACCCACCAACTCAGAGGCGTTCCATCTGAAAGACAGGTTTGAGAAAGTGACTGCTGCTTGGCCCCCGAGCCCTGCCTCCCTGAGACGACTCCCTTCCCTCCAAGATCATTACTAAGAAACCGGCAGCCAAGAACAAGTCTGCTCCAGAAAAGAACCTGTTCTTAGCGCTGGTGTTGCTGGGACAATTCTAACCCAGCTCGGGTTTGTCCGACGACGTCAGACTGATTGCACTGAAAATAAACAGAAGTACCCAAGTCTCTCCATCATGGCATTAATAAGTTTTAATCAGCCAAATTACATGATTTCTTTGAGAACTAGATTAAAAGGTGAGCTGTCCTGAGTGCTAAAACACTGGCAGCTACACTAGAAGTGACACCCGCTGTGGACCTGCATGCCTGTTGGATGGAAACAACCCGGCACAGACGGGTGGGTGTCCAGAAGTGGGCTCCTTCTCTCTCCTCTCCTCTCCAAGGCTCAGGCTGCGGACTCCCCTCTGAGTCCGGGCTGCGGGCTCCTGTGGGCACCGTGTGGGGCCTGTCCCTGCCAAGGCTTGTCTGCATCACTGTGCTGAACAGCCAGTCACACCTCCACGGGTGAACCCTCTTCCCGGGGCCGAGCGCATCTTCTGTTCTGAAAGCCTAAGTAGCGGGACCCCCACGGGACCAGAGCCCATGGCCACCAAATTACAACTCGGGCCACCGGAGGAGACGGACCACATCTCCACCAACCCCAGCAGCCCCAATCCCCGGGAGGGAGTGATGAGTTGAGGGCGCCCTGGGAGGCGCACCCATGGGGCTGGTGGGAGGAGGTGCCGGTGAGTGGCTGCATGGCCACTAAGAGACTCTGAGCACCCAGGGTGTGGCAGTGCCGTGGTACGTCCTGCTCCCTGACAGATTTGGATCTCTCCACCTGGGACAGACAGCCGCTCCCAAGAAAATATGTGGCTGCTGCCACCTCCCTGTGTGGCCAGAACAGAGATGTGCAAGAAGGCATCTAAGATGAATTACTTCCAAATTAAGCTGATAGCTCATTGCTGGGAGGCTAATGGCATTTAAAATATTTAATAGATATTTTGGTAACACTTTTAAAATTTTAATTATTTCACCATTGTGCTTTCAAACCAGGGAGAAATGACATCACTGGGCTGCGTCTCCTAAGTGTGTTTTCTATATCCCTTCTCTCTCCCACCAACAGTGACTCTCCAAAGGTTGTCAGAACACCAAGGGCCTCTGGTTGCATTTTCAAGTTGGTAAGTACTATAGAGACTGGGGGAGGCAGAGGGTTCTGCCTGGGAGAGCCCGACCCTCCAGTGGGAGCCCTTGGTCATCCTTCCCTTCAACCTGCAACTGCTCTTTCTCAGGAGAACTAGCTTTAATCGGAGGCTATATACACTTTCCTGCCATTTTCCTCATGGGTGAAAAGAGGATTGATTTGCAAAATTCAAATATGAGCTTGTGTCATAAATGCTGTGTGGTCTCCACTCCCTGCATCCACACTGGGAAACTGGGAGCTGAGGAGCCAGTGTGGGGTGTCTTCACACCCTGAAGGGGGTGTGCAGAGGGCCTGAGAGTATCCCAAGTAGGAGCATGCATGGTGGAAGCCATGTCCAGAAAGACATATGCCTTCATAAAGAGTGAAGCGTAGATGGTTTGAAAAATCAAGGCCGGAGCAGGAGAAGAGCAGTGAGGACCGGGAAGACATAAGAAACAGCACCTCAGTGAGGTAATCAGAAGGAAGAAAGGCACAGCCCAAAGCAGCATTGAGAGGCAGTCTGGGTACACGGGAGAAAGGGAAGCATCTTCCCCTGGATCAAGCCAGACCTGCACTCCATGCTGCCTCCACCTACGCCTCAGCAAGGGAGGTGGGGATGGCAGGGGCTGGCAGGGCCTAGCAGGGGCTGGCAGGGGCCGGCAGAGGCTGCTGACCTGTGCACATTGTGGGCACCTACCTTGTGGGTCCCGGAGCCGAGACCTCCTGCAGTAGAACTCCAGCATCTGCTGGCAGTGCCTGGCACCGGCGATGATGGCCCGCAGCTGCTCCAGGCTGGCCTCGTACTGGAACACTGCCCAGTGGGGGTTGTTCTGGTCTGCGCCCTTGACCCTGGTGAGGGCTGAGCTGTTGTGCTGCATGACGGTCCACGGGACGTCTCACGGGTGGAGCAAGAGAGAAAGGAGAGGAGCGTCACTGAGCGGGACACTCAGCACTGCCGGTGGCCTTCTAGTGGGCCGATGCAGAGGCAACACAAATGGGACTCTGACCCTTAAATCATGGGAGAGAGTGGTCTTCCTGTGATGATGTGTGTCATTTATGTCTGAGCTGATCCTGTAGTGAAAGTGGGTGTTTCTGGATTTTTAGCCAGACAACATTCATGGGAGAGAAAAGACGTATAACTGCGTTATTAAATTTCTCTAATAATTTAAAGTAATGCAAGGCAAACAATGGCTTTTCTACTAGAACAATACTCTTTTCTTCACTGGAGAATGAGCCCGACATCGTCAGCAGCCTGTGCTCCTCTCATGTGCTCTGACCTGAGGGCTCTCTGCAGGTCACCGGGGTGTCACACACCTGCTCCATTCAGACCTGAGAGGAATGCGGAAGTGGCATTCCTGGACCCACACCTGACCCTGCTGTAGGACGAGATGCCCTGGCCTTGACAGTGCCATGAGCCCTGGCCACTTCTGTCTACCTGGGACACCTCTGTCTACCTGGGACACCTCTGTCTACCTGGGTCACATCTGTCTACCTGGGACACCTCTGTCTACCTGGGACACCTCTGTCTACCTGGGTCACATCTGCCTACCTGGGACACCTCTGTCTACCTGGGATGCCTCGGTCTTCCTGGGATACCTCTGTCTTCCTGGGGGCACGTATGTCTACCTGGGGCACATCTGTCTACCTGGGTCACATCTGTCTACCTGGGTCACATCTGTCTACCTGGGACACCTCTGTCTACCTGGGTCACATCTGTCTACCTGGGTCACATCTGTCTACCTGGGACACCTCTGTCTACCTGGGACACCTCTGTCTACCTGGGATGCCTCGGTCTTCCTGGGATGCCTCGGTCTTCCTGGGATACCTCTGTCTTCCTGGGGGCACGTATGTCTACCTGGGGCACATCTGTCTATCTGGGGCACCTCTGTCTACCAGGCCCAGTGGCTGGAATATGAATCTTGCATGCTGAATACTGGTGCACAAGGGGACATCAATTCTTCAAATCCCATTGCTGGGACTCTCTCTGTGTGGTCCAGTCACTCAGCAACATCTGTGAGAAGGAATTGGTTAAATTGTTGGCATATGTCCAATTAAGGGGCCTGAAAAGCAGCCATATGGACCCGGTTCTGTTGGTTTGCTACTTTGTGTGGCCCCTGTCGATCCTGTGTGTCTGGAATTCCTGTCCGAGCCACATCCACGGCCCGCGGCTGTCAGTGTGCATCAGACGAGGACTTCAGGCCATGGAACAGCTTGACCAGGGAGTCCTATGTGAGCTGCCTGCTGTGTGGACTGTGGGGGCACATCCCAGAGCTGGAGCGGCTCGTTTGCTGCTCTGAAGCTGCAGGAGCCCAGGAGTGAGTGGGCTGTGGGTATGGGTCACCTGCCATGGGCCTCCGCATTCTCGTGGGGACGGACCTGCGGTCGCTGGGGATGGGTCACACTGGAGTCCACATGTGACGGTGGATCCTGAAGCCTGTGTGATGTGGAATTGTGGGCTGCCCTCTGCACACGGCTGGGGAACAGAGGGGCACATTGGTTCCACGCAGGGCTGGATTCATCTGGACTGAAACCCAACACTCACTCTACCATGAGATGCTTCAGTTTCTGACTCGCATGTTTCCTCTGACCTGATGACACATCAGAGCACAGATGGCAGAGTTCACACAGCAGGTGAATCCAAACCAAACCAGATTGGAGCACGGCACAGCAGCTGGGCAGGGCCTGCATCCCCAGGAGGGAACTGAGAAACATAGACGTTTCCAACGTGGAAATCGGCCTCAGAGACCCGAGGGCATCACGTGGTCCTCATAGGTACCGAGAAGACATCCCAACTGCATTGAACGTCCTCACGGATGGGAGGCAGTGGCCCATGCCTCTTTTGTGGTGATGAGCCAGCGGTGCCCAGGAGATGAGGAGCCCATGGCCCTTGGCCCCCACCCGTGTTCTGTCCTGGGTGGGTCACACAGGCCTCCGTCACTCACTAGGTATGTTGGAGACATGTTCCTCTGCTGACACTGCTGGGCACACATGCTGGGGGAACGGGGGGCTTCTGCTCCCACCCTGGCTGCCCTCCAACTGCTGCCTGTGAGGAGCCCCAGGGATGCAGCTTCCTTCTGCTGTCTTCCTGGTCCTCCCTCCCAAATAGCCCGATTCCCATTACCATTTTGGCAGATTTTGTGAGCACCACAAACACGTCAGTTTTCTTTCCCTTGAATGAAACATGAGCCTTTGGCCCCTGACCCTGTTCTCAGGGATGAGGGACACGGTAACATTGCTGCCCCTGGGAAGGCAGACACCCAGAGCCTAGGAGAGGGGGTCCCAGTGCAGCATCTCCCGAGGCCACTCCCAGGGCTTTCAAGGCTCCACCCGCCCCAAGGACGACCCTGGACGTCCTCAGAGCCATGACCACTCTCAGCCCTAACATGGACTTCGGGTCCCCGTCTCCTGCTGCACTGTTCCCAGAACAGAGGGGACACATGACTCCCAGGGCCAAGGAGGTGGGGTTAGGTCTGGGGCCCTGCCTCAGTGGCCGCTCTGAGTCTCAAGCACACACATACACACACCTGCACACACACATGACATGCACACACTCACACACATGCCTGCACACACACATGCCACGCACACCCACACACATGCCTGCATACACACATGAGGATGCATCCCCACTCTCCTGGGGTTGAAGCCCTGTCGTCAGTCACACACCATTGTGTCACCCACAGTCTGGTGTTGGGCCCCCAGGAGCATGTGCTGGGCTGATGAGCTGGGACCAGGCCTCCCCCCGAGGCAGCGTGCTGTCACCCACCCAGAATGGCTCCTGGCACAGGGTGCGTCGTCTGCCCAGAACGCTAGGGGCAGCAGGGACTGCATGGCCACACACCGCCTCAGGCAGAAGACACCAGAGGAGATGTTTGCCCCAGGCACTAGGGGTCCCCAGACACCGGCCTCAAACTAGCCCTCAGTGTTTGCCGGGCTGAGCAGTCTGTCAGGCATGGACTTGTGTTGGCACCGGCCCTGACGGTCTGGGCCGCTGTGGGAGGGCATTTGTCCTGCCCGCACATGTGCTGCATCCCAGCCGCTCCACGCCCTCTGGAGGGAGACCTGCCTGGTTTACATTTGAGCAAGTCTTTGCTTAAAGGCAGCAACAGCCAGATTTTGTCTTGAGAATTGAGGAGCCAGAAAATCAAAAATTACATGGGCATGGTTTTAAACTATTCAAATATCATGAAAAAAAAAATCTATCCAGATATGGTTCTCTTCTCAGGGAATTTGCAACAGGGTGTGCTGTCTTCACCCACTGTCGAAACCAAGCATGAAGCCTGGAGGCTTCCAGCATCCGGGGCGATTCACTGATACCCGGAGCCCAGAGCCTGAGGGAGGGGGTGGGGGACCGTGTCCTCCTGCAGAGCCACTGGTGTCGTGGGAATGCGGGCTGGCCTCGGCTGCTCACACGGCCCCTCCCCTCTTGTGTCCATGTTTCCCTCGTCCAGACACTAGCTTTTGCGCTGGGACCGCCGCTCAGCTGGACCACATCTGTGGAAACCTCATTTCCAAACCCAGTCCCATTTGCAGGTTCTGGGGGGATGTGAAATCTTGGGGGACGGTGTCCAGCCTTGTGCACAGAATCTGGATTAACTGAAACTTAACAAGGTAGAACATTTAAAGAGGAGGCAGTCCCGTCTAGAGACGGAAGATAATGTCCCACTGGAAGGCAGAGATGGCAGTGTGGAAGGTGTCCCTTCTGGGGGGTGAGGGCCTCAGGGTGGTGTGGGCCGAGGGGCGGAGGCGTGGACTCCAGTGTGGACGAGACACGGGGCTGTGGCCACAGTCAGAGAAACAGATGCAGCCATTAGAGAGCTGGGCCACCGTGTCTGAGAGGAAACCAAGAACTCAAAAGCACACGCTGCCTGTCCACATGGACTCAGAGGCCGTCACCTGTCCTGTGGAAACCCTCACAACTTTTACGGCAGAATAGTGACAAGGCAGAGTCAGGGGGCTCAGCTCAGCATCCCACGCTTGATTCTGGGTCAGGTCATGATCTCAGGGTCGTGGGACTGCACCTTGCAGTGGGCTCTGTGCTTGGTGGGGTGGGGGGGGTCCTGCTGCAGATTCTCTCCTCCCCCACACTTGTGCCCTCTGTCTCTCTAAAATAAGTAAAATCTTCAAGAAAAAACAAGTGAAAATGCTTGCACATCCATTAGTTCAATCAGATAAGTCTCGAAAAATCTTTTGTTTTAGGATTTAATAGGCAAAATTAGATTATTAAATGTTCCACAGAATACATGCCTGATAATGACATAATAATGAATTTTTACTTCTGAGCTATTTTTAAAAGATTTATATCAAATACTTTTGTTGAATAACTACTCTTGCAAGGGCACCCCAATAAAGCTGCTAACCAGGTACAGATCTACTTACCGGGCTGCGCTTTCGTGTTTAATGGGAGTTGAAATTGCTGACTCACCTGTCATGTTGCAGAACACGGGGAAGGGCTGCAGGGGTCCACTGCCGTCCGGGTCCACGTAGTATCTCCCCAAGGACTCGCCCCTGTGCTTGTAGGCTTCGCAGGACTGCTCGTAGAGGGCTGGGGAGGACTACCAGTCAGTCACCGGAAATGGGGTGGAGGGAGAGTCCTACATTTCCAAGGAGGAAGTGAGGGAAACCCCACGTTCTGCCCCATAGCAAACAGTCACCCCCTGGGAGGAAACGTGACCAAATCTAAAAATGCAGAACGATTGCTGGAAGGCATGTGTGTGATAGGTAATGAAGGAGGGAGAAGAAAAGTATGCAGCAGTCAGACCTGTGCTGCTGGTGAGCCCCTACAGGCAAATACGATTTCCTGGCCCAGTGCAGAATTTGGTGCACTGTCCCATCACCAGGAACCAGACCACGAGCGTCTGCCTGGATTTTACCTGTTGGCAGACGTTACTGGAACACGTGAACCTTTGTTCTTCGTAAATGTGTCCCCACGCCTCTCCACTCCCACCCTGTTTAAGAGCAGGGGGTGACTGAGCTAGTCAGATCCCCTCTGGCCGTGTCTCAGAGCGACCTCACCAGCGGATGACTGGGGACCTGCCAGCGTTCCCTTTGCTGGGGAGGACAATGGTGACACCCACTCAGGGGGGTCTGGCTCACTTATCACCTGAGGATGGACAGTTACTTGTAACAGTCGAACTAGAAACATCAGTCCACTGAAGCACAGCCACCAGGCACCTGCCGTGTCGGGGGATGATGGGGAATGGATGAGAGGAGATAGGGCCATGGGGGCTCCTCCTCCCATTGGGCACTGGACTCTGGTTCCAGAACCTTCTCTCCCCTCCCCCATGGGCAACTCAGAGACAGCATGTGAAGGTGGGCTACCTGGAACCCTTCTTGATCTTTGTCTCCCCCTCACCCCGTGTCTTTGTGAGACTGGGTCCTGGCCCCACCTACGCCCCGAGGATCAGACCCTGGACTTTCAGTGGGTCACATTCCTAAAACCCAGGCCCCGTTGTGAGAGGAGGGGTGGGGGCGGGGAGAGCACTCACGCTGGCGGCACGTGGCGCCCGTGTAGCCCGTGCCGGAGCAGTTGCAGTGGAAGGCCGTCCAGGTCTGGGAGCATCTGCCGCCATGCTCACAGCGGTTGGGCAAACACCTGGGAGGAGAGGAGGGCTCCGTGGGATCCCTGGTCTTCGGGAGACGTGGTCCTGCTAGTCGACATGCGGGAACATAGAGGAGTGTACAGCGGCCACCCCCAGCCCATGATGACCAAGCGACCAGACCCGGGCTGATGAACCCTGACTCATCGGACTGACACGTGTGCTCCCCTGTCCACTGGAGAAGCCCGCTTTCTGCCACAGTAGCAACACGTGGGTGCTGCGTGTGGCTGGGGACTGAAGTCGCTTGCAGAAGCCAACAGTGACACTGTGTCGTGATGGAGTGTGGCCACATGGAGCATTTTGAGAGAAAGAATGGAAAACAAGGAGAGACTAGGGAGGGGCCAGCCGCTCACAGGGCATCTGTCCCAGCTCACCTACTTCTCTGATTCCTTGCCCACTTGGTACTTGGAACAAAAGATCAAAGCCCACGTGCGTTATATTCCCCCAAGAAAAACAAGTAAATCAGAAAATACTCAAGAAAACTCAGCACCATTTACGTACGATGGGTATTTTGCAATCTGCCCAATTAAAATTAGGATGGGACACTTGAAGTTTACTCGCAGGACTTCTGTGAATTTTAACTGATCATAGTTTGTAAAGGGAAGCAGAACTTGTGTGAAACCGTGGGACTCAAACTAACCCCAGGTCATACGTGTGCTTGTATGTGTACGTAAGCCTATGGCCTGTGATCACACATAATACAGACTTTACAGCAAACTTTTAAAAATGACTCATTTAATCTGTCATGAGAACTCCATGTTGACTAATTTATGCTTGTACTGGCACTTGGGATTGCTCAGGGAAACCCAGGAACACAGTGATTCATTCAGAATGTTGTGTGTGTGTGTCTTTGGCCAATGCCTATAGGACAAAGGGGATTCACCAACAGCTGAAGTCAGCAGCACCAGCAGCAAAACAAGCAGCGAACCAGACATGCAGATGACAGGTGGGACGGCCCTTGCTGTTTCCACCCTAAAGGAAATGCTTCCAGTTTCTGCAAACTCGAGACTTAATTTCCCATTCACGGTAGACAAGCCACTTTCTAATTGACCTGCATTTCACAACCTCTTGGCTGAATCCATTTTTCCTATTTTCAGACTGGGAGATTTGGAGAAAATTTTGGGATTTTTACTCTTATGAAAAAAAGGGAGAGGCTCGGCTTCTTCATTCCATCAGGACAATTCCGATGTTGCAGGAATTCACTAAGAGCCTGAGAGGCAAATGCCAACGGCAACCTCAGACTGATGAAAATGGCCCAAGGTTAAAATTATTATTTAAATTCTTTTAAAAGAAAACCAACTGTTTAAGCAGACAAACAAGGCTCAGGGAAGTTTTAGAGTGAGAGTCGATAAAATGTTTGGCAGCAAAATCAGGAAAGCTGATGCCTACAGAGAGGCAGGCAGAGAGAGAGGAAAGCAGGCTCCCTGCAGAGCAGAGAGCCCGATGGAGGACTGGATCCCAGGACCAGGGGATCATGACTTGAGCCGAAGGCAGAGGCTTTTACCCACTGAGCCACCCAGGCGCCCCTCCTAGCAGGATTCTTAAAAGAAATTCACAAGCCAGTTCCAAAATTCCTATGAAAATTCAAAAATGTAATCCAATAAAAAATTTTTTGAAAAACAAAACAAATTTAGGAGGGCAAAAACATCTGGTTACAATAACTATTATAAAGTGACCATAACCACGAACATGTAGAATTAGGAGAAAGATAGAGAAATAGATCAAAGAAACTAAATAAGGAGCCGGGACAGAGGCCCACGTATGTCACAGCTGGGTTTCATGTCACGAAAGCATGAAGAAAATGATCATGAGGAGGGTCACATTTCCATCCGACAAGGCTGCATATCTATACATGAAGCAAACTAAAAACCCTGCTTACCTTGAACCATCTATTTAAAAATATTCAAAATTTATCTGATAGAAATTAAATCTAAATTCTAGAATAACCATAGCAGAAAACCCTCGTGACCTCAGATTACTCAAAGACTTTCATTTTCTTCAGGTTTTGTTTATTTAAGTAATCTCTGCACCCAGTGTGGGGCTAAAACTCATGACCCCGAGATCAGAAGTCATAGGCTCCACCAACAGAGCCAGCCAGGAGCCCCTCAAGGACTTTATAAGTAAGATATCAAAGGCAAGATCCATAAAAAAGAAAAGAACGGGTACATTTGACTTTGTGTAAAGCAAGAGCTTGTGTTCTCCAAAAGATGTTGTTCAGAGAGTAAGAAGACAAAGCTGAGAAAGAGCCTTTATCTGATAAAGGACTCTCAAAACTCAATAAGGAAACAAACACACCCTAAAAAGCATGCAGAGGACTCGAGGGGATGGTTCTGCAGGTTAGATGCAGGGAGGCATCAGATCCAGACCATGGAGAGGCGTCCACGTGCCTCTTCTCAGGCTGTGCATGGAAGAGTGACCTGAGTGAGTGGTGGCAGGGACCTGCAGGGACCGGGGTCCCCCCTGTGCTGCTGGGGGGCTGGACGCTGCACCATCACCCTGGGTAAGGGGCTTCACACTCTCAAACCTAGGTCTGTCCTGCACCCTGTCCGGCCAGTCCCCTCTGGTGTTTGCTCAAGGACAGTGGAAGTGGACCTCAGATGGACTAGTGTCTGAGCCTCTCCTGAGCCTCACAGCGGTTTCATGGTCATAGTCTGACACTGGACGGAACTCAAATGTCCCTCAAGCCAAAAGTGAAGGCAGACTGTCCTACCAGGTCAGTGGGGACCAGCGACCAATAAGAAATGCGTTCACGCACACGTGAACAGACTCGTGCAACAGACAGCTTCGCACACGTGTGTGCCCAGCTCTTCCCAGTAGGAGTACAGACAGGAGTACGAGAGACACTGTCAAAGCCGAAGGGTATCAAAACAGAGCCCCATCCAGGGGCACCACGTGTAAGGGTGCAGTCGTTCTGTGACTTTTGTATCCTCTCTGCAGCCTTAGACGAAGTTCTAGTTTAAGCCCTGACCTCACAACCCGATCTTTCTGTAAACTGGCAAATGTGACAAAGAACCTTTATATGTCAGATGACATGTTTCTGTGTTTGTGTTAAAAACCTGCTTTTACTGTAAGCGTTTTATGCACAAATTGGTCCCTGTTGGTTGCTTGTTAAAAGCTGCATGTTAGAGAAATTTCCCAAAAGCCAAGATAGCAGCAGACAGGGATGTCGGAACCATGTTCAGTTGCCCCAGGCCCCCTTCCTGTTGACCGCCGTCCCTCTCAGTGGCCCCTCCTCCAAGAATGGATCTGGGGGTGTGCGAGCCCCACAGGCCAGGTGCCCTGGGTGCCTGTGCCCTACACCGGATGCAGCATTTCCCTGAAGGCCTGGTAACCCAGCAGTGAGGCCGCAGGTGTGCTGACCACAGTCCCCCTTTGCCAGAGAAGGGTCATTCTCCCCACCATGAGTGGAATGAGCACGTGGGGAAAGCACTTCTGAGAGAGTGAGTCACTCACTGGTGGGGATGTGTGTTACTGTTATTATTATTATTATTTTTTGAAGATTATTTATTTATTTGACAGACAGAGATCACAAGTAGGCAGAGAGGCAGGCAGAAAGAGAGAGGAGGAAGCAGACTCCCTGCTGAGCAGAAAGGCCGATGTGGGGCTTGATCCCAGGATCCTGGGACCATGACCCGAGCCGAAGGCAGAGGCTTTAACCCATTGAGCCACCCAGGTGCCCCTGCTGTTATTATTTTAAGATTTATCTATTTATTTTAGAGAAGAGGGTTGGGGCAAAGGGAGAGAGACAATCTCCAGCAGGTTCCCTGCTGAGTGAAGCTCCTGAGGTCATGACCTGAGCTGAAACCAAGAGTTGGACTCAGCTGCCTAGGCGCCCATGTGTCCTGCAGGCGACAATGACTTTTGTGAAGCTCACACTGAACTCTGATTGTTATACAACAAAGACTGAAATGGGACTAAGCTGAGAAGAGACAGAACAGATGCATGTGAATTCAGACAGAGTTGCTCATGCAAGGGAAGAAGGGGTTTCTCAGCCTGTAACATTTATCCAAAAATACGTTAGCATTTTCAGGACGAAAATGCTGGCCAGCCTGTCTCCCCAAATCACCCCCATGTTAGAGCCTGGCTTTCCTGCCTCAGTGACATTGACCTTCTTCCTCCCTTGCCCACTTCTTGCATTTTCCTTATTTCTCCTCCCAGACACACCTCTGAGGTCATCCCTGGTCCTCAGGGAGCTGCTCATCCCTTCCTGGGTCAACCTGTCCCCGTGGCAGGCCCGTCCTTGCAGCCCCTGCGGACCTGGGGCAGTTTGGCTGCCCCCGCCCTGGACACCCCACCCTGACCACAGCAGGATTCTGGTCTCCTGCACCTGATAATCATGATTCCTGCTGTCCAGGAACATGCTATGGACCCTCTCGCTGTGGACATCACCATGATGTCTACACGGCGTGCTCTGGATGAAGAAGCTTGTGAACACCGGAGAACAGCCGCCAAGAGAAAGCTCCTTCCTCCCAAATCCCATTGTGCCGAGGAAGGGCTTGTACACAGTTACAAACACAGTCTTCTCACTTTGCTGGGCTCCCTGTGAGCAGCGAGGGAAAGGGATACGTATGAGGGGGATACCAGGACCCGGAGGAAGAGGATGCGCACCCACCTGTGGGCGCTTGTGATCAGCCATCACAGGCCCAAGCACAGGGCCTGCGAGCCGCTCACCTGTCTCGGATGCCGCAGGAGTCTATGTCCAGGCTGCTGAAGTTCCCCAGCACGCCCCGCTGCACGGAGATCAGGTCTACCTCCTGGGCGTTAATGGAGATGAGCCTCAGACAGCCCTGGAATCCAGCCAGCGAGGCCTCACACTCAGACCCGGAGCCCGAAGAAAGGCACCCTGATGGCTCAGAGGTGGGAATACGGAGAGGGGCGGGGTCAGCACCGGCAGTCCCGTACCGGAGTAGGGCGGCTTGTCCCTGTCTCGGGCTTCCAGCGTGGGTCCCCCCTTGTACTTGTGCTCACTGGGGACAGAGACTTCTAGGTCGGCAAGGGTGGGTGACACTGAAGTGGGATTTGGGTGAAAAACAGCGTCTACAATTCAGGCTGAACTTGGAGCTGGGTCTTTCTCACAGCAGGCTAGACAGCATTAGCTCCTCCTGATGTTACGCATCGTAAACAAAACAATTTAAATGCACATGGGTTTGGAATTAGAAATGAAGGAATAGATTGTGTTATTATAAGAACAAATTACCGAAATTGCAGTGTTGGAAAGACGGTATTTGGCGGGAAGGTGACGGGGCACCTGCCCGTCGTCTGGAAGCAGCGTGCGGCCCCAGGTGTGGGGCCTGTTCCAGCTGGCTTGTTCTGAACGCCAGCCTCCGCAGAGTAAGGGACATGGACTGGTTTTCTATGGCAATTGGATTTGTACAGGGCAACTTGGTCAAACATATAATCAAAGATTAATCTTCTATAAGAACATCTTAGTATCATGAACGTCTGAGTCTGTGTGACAGCAAACGCGTCATCCAAACAACGGCCTTGAAGTCTATGCCAGGTGTGAGGAAATAGGCCTCTGGTTCTTTCCACCGGTAGGCCAGCCCCAACTGTGCACCTGCTGGCGACACGCCTAGGGACTCTGTCCTCACAGTGCCCAGGAAAGCCGTCTGTGCCCCCTGCCCGAGTCCTGCCGTGGGCGCTGTTCCCCGGGGACCAGTGCCCTGAGCCAGTGAGCCCTCCCAGAGGAGAGCGTGGGCATGGGCTCCCACCCGGTCCCCCAGAGCTGCATGCCATCAGCTGAATGGAACCACATGGGATTCCACTAGGCAGAGGGGACTGGGCATTCAGAATCGTCTAGCAGGCATAATGGGACAATTCTGAGTTGTATGCTAGCAGCCACCCCACAAGGAAGGTTTGGTCTGAGGGAGAAGTAGACGGCAAACCCACTGGTAGAATTCTAACATGGCAAATGGTGCCCTGTCCCCATAATGGCTGGTGGGGAGCTGCCTGGGACCAGAAGGACCAGCCTCGCTGATGCTCCCCCTTGGGGACCACCCTAACCCACTGGCCTTTCAAAGCCTGCCCATTATTCCTGTGACCCAAGAGCACCTGGGACCAGAGGGACAGCAGGGAAAGGAAACTGGGGAGTCTCTCTGGAAGGGGGTGATCAAGACTAAGACTCTCACACATACAGCTAGAAAAGGACATTCTAATGACAAGGGTCCTAATAACTCTCACATGTTTACATAAATTATGCCTCAGCGCGGTTGCTGAGGAAACAGTACAGTCCATCACACCTGCCAAGCTCTCGGGGAATCTGCCACATGTGACACAGTAGAAAAAAGTCACATCAGACACAGGACAGGGGCAAGGGAGGCAGAAATCGGGTGGGTGCCAGCTAGTGGGGTCGCAACCCTGTCACTCACCTCCAAAGTGATAGGAACCATCTGCATGGGTCTCTAGAGGCAACGCTGTGTGAACCGCTGAAACCCCAACCTGGTCCACGACCACACTCAGCTGGTTCCTCCGGGCTGTGAGGGAGACCGAATGCCACTGCCCGTCATTCAGTCCCGCACCTGGGGAATGGAGATCAGCTAGAGACCCCCATGAACCACTGTCCATCATTCAGTCCAGCACCTGGGGAATGGAGATCAGCTAGAGACCCCCATGAACCACTGTCCATCATTCAGTCCAGCATCTGGGGAACTGAGATCAGCTAGAAACCCCTGTGAGCCACTGCCCATTATTCAGTCCAGCACCTGGGGAATGGAGATCAGCTAGAGACCCCCATGAACTACTGCCCATTATTCAGTCCAGCACCTGGGGAACGGAGATCAGCTAGAGATCCCCGTGAACCACTGCCCATCATTCAGTCCAGCATCTGGGGAACTGAGATCAGCTAGAAACCCCCATGAACCACTGCCCATCATTCAGTCCAGCACATGGGAACGGAGATCAGCGAGAGGTCCCCGTGAATCACAAATCTCATGGTGCTTCAGAGAGTGACATAAACCTCTGAGTCCCACACGAACAGGGACCTGGGATGGGGGTGGAGGAACCCAGTCCCTCCAGGACCCCTGCAACCCCTGGAGTGGACAGCTTCCTGCCCCCTCCATGTGATTTACCTTTTGGGGGAAAAAATGGAAGAGTACCTGTTCTCTAAATTCTGGAACAGATGCAAGGAAGTCTGATGTTGTTTTTCCGCTACTCATACCCTTCACGTAAGAATCAAAGTCTCTGCGGGGACACATCATAATGGTCAACCCCCACCCCCACCATGGCCAAGCAGTGGGAGGGGATATCTGTAGTTCCTGCCAGGTCACCATGAGGTCTGCAAATACCTTCTGATATGGGAACAGAAACTCCCTGGGTTATAGACCTGTCTGTCTCCAGGCTGCTCATGTTAAATAGAGTGCCGCATGGGGGGCTGTGACCCCAACCACCCCACCCGGCAAGATCAGGGGGCTCCCGTTGAAGGGATGCTGGGTGGAGGAGGGGCTGAGGGACTTGTCCTGGGTGGTGGTTTATCTGGTCCCAGGGTCACATGGGGTGTTTCCAACATCATGGGCCTGCCTCTGCTGAGGCTCTGGGTAGGATGGTTGGGGTCGCGACTCCATCTCCCCATCAGCCGGGAGCCCCTCATCCCTAGGCCTGGCTGAGTTGGCAGCTGGACCCCATGCAGGGACATTGGTCTCTTGGGGTTACCAGATTTCCAGTTTCTTATTGGAAGTCAAGCATCTGGATTTTGCTTTTAAATCTCTGTGTGTGTTTTCTTTTTCCACTGATTTTTTTAAAATGGAAAAGGAAAGTCCATTTGGGTTGTCCAGGGTTCAGCCCAGAGATTAAACACAGCACGAGCCAGAAAAGACACCTAGCTAAACATTTCAGCAGCCAGTGAAGCTGAGATTCCCCAGGGGCTGTTGTGTGGTCCCACACATTTGACATTCAAAGGGGACAGAGTAAGAGAACGTTTTGTGGCCTACCGAAGTCTTTCCGACCTCTAGCCGGTGGAACTAGTATTTGTAAACAACTCAAGATGAAAATTTATACAGTTGGAAAGCATGTTGAAAATGTGATCCAATTGTGTTCTATTCAAACACATTTTCAAATTGTGACCTAATTCAGCTTCACGTCCAGCACGAGTTCACCTTGACTCCAGGTGAGGGCCTTAAGGGACACTGGAAAACCTAAATATCTGGTAATCAAGGGGAAAAGCCACCCTTCCTTAATAGAAAAGTTTGACTTACAATAACTTCTAAATAAATACGTCCTTCTCATTAAATACTGCTGTCCCGGACCCTCCCTGCAGCGCTCGGAAAAGTGCCCGGTTGTCAGTTGCTGCTTGTGGGGGCCGCACACAGGCGTGGGGTTAGTAGGAGAACGGGCCAGGGACGGCTGTGGCATGAAGGGGGTGGGGAGACTTCATTGCACCCCGGCTGTCTATTCTGGGCTCACATTCACAGTCTGTCTTCCGTAGTCATGAATGTAACCATATCCAGTGCTTTGGTGTGCGCTGGTTATTTATCAGGACATAATGTGTGGACCCCGGTTTGGTAGTTTCCTCGCGGGGGTCTGGACCTGGCTGGTGCCTCTGGTTGCGGTTTGGTTTCCCCGTGGTCTGACAGGTGCTGGCTCAGGTTGGGGTCTGCTCCAGGGGTTCAACAGGGTGGGACCAGAGCCCCACTCTCTGGGGTTGTCTCGGGGTCATCCCCATGGGCTGTTGGCTGAGGGCCTCTGCCCCTTGGGGGTTGTGGACTGGCTGCCCCATGCTGTCACTGGCACAGTGGGTCTGCCCTCTGTGGGTGTCAGGGGACCTCCAGGGGCCGAAGTTTTGTCCTGGTCACTTAGGCAAAGCTCCTGGCTGTCCCACA
Source organism: Neogale vison (assembly GCF_020171115.1). Classification (NCBI taxonomy): domain Eukaryota; kingdom Metazoa; phylum Chordata; class Mammalia; order Carnivora; family Mustelidae; genus Neogale; species Neogale vison. The sequence goes on from NC_058093.1 coordinate 47,964,881, forward strand.
TTTTGATCCCTGGGACCAAGCTCCGGGCCAGGATGGCCAACCGCAGGGGGCTGTACCTGCAGGGACATGGAGCCCCAGGAGGCAGGGGCCAGCTTCGGGTCACCCGCAGGGGTTGGATGGAAACAGGATAGTAAGAGTTGAATGCCAATTATCACACGCAATCTTCCAGCAATTTGTCAAATCCACCAACTGAGGGGTTAAGTGTGACCTGACTCTTCGTGGGACTTGACCTGAAGCAATTTCTTTGAAAGTCTTAAACTGGGCCGGGACAGAAGCTTCCTCAGGGCACATGGGATCCCCATGGACTATGGGGTCCTGGTGGCTTACAAAAATTAACCTTTTTTCTATGCCAGCGAGTCTCTGAGGCATAGTATCACAGTATCTCACAGCTGAGATACTGAATGTAAGTGATTTCTTTCTCGTGAGCTCACTCTTGCAAGCTTGTCCCACTATTAGCATTCAGTAAGCTATAAGTGGCCATCTGTCTCCAGACGATCAAGGGAATGGCAGTTGTGGAGCTCCGACCTTCTCAGGGACATGGGTCGAAGGCTGTGTGTTGAAGTGTGTGCCCTGGCTTCATATTTACCTTCCCAGGGTCTCTCTGCTTGTTTTCATGTTGCGTGGCTCTTAAGGTAGGTTCTAGGATGGACGGAGGGGGCTGAGTCTGCTTTCCGCCCATCAGCAGAGGGTCAATGGTTAGGAGAAGGCCAGTGGGTCCTGGTCCTCCCAGGAGTGTGCTCGTGGACACGGACGTGGCCCTCCAGGGTGGCACCCATGGGAACCTCCTGTGCCAGCCCACTGTGGCTCCACTTCTGAACATGCCAATGGTCCAGTGGCCCTCCAGGTCCACGCTTAGTGCCCGGCGGCCACACTGAGGAAATGTGGTTCATCACAGGCCAGCAGGATCTTCCTGAGAAGGTGTGCAGACCCCCCACTGGTCCCAACTGCCAGGCTGGGGGTTCGTCCCCGTCCCGTCCCCACCTCTGCCCAAGGCCCTCAGATCCAATGCCAATCCACAGACCCAGAAGTAGCTGACTTCCTGATGGGCAGCAGCGAGCAGACAGGCCCCACCTCTCTCCTGTCCTCAGTCCAGGAGTGATCCGCTGTCACGCATCATGAAGAACATTATTTTAGGACATTAGCATTTATCTTGAAAACCTCCTCAAAGTATGTGTCCAACCAGAATGGCTCCTTGCCTGGGGGCAGGAGCAGGTCAGCAGAGAGGGCAGGTGTGTCCCCAGGATGTAGTATTTCCTCTGACCATGTTATCCTCCGGGGACCCACCACATTTCCGGACGCACAATTGAGGGTGGCAAGGTTGGCAGGCACCGTCAGGTCTGATAGGCAGGCAGCTGCCTCTCCACCAACACCAAAAGTCAAGAACGGGTTCCCTGTGGCCACGTTTCCTCAGAGAGCAGAAGCACAGGGAGAGGCATCTGGGACGTAAGCCTGGGGTCTGGTCAGCTTGATGGGTAGGGCACAGCGTAGGGTTCCCTGGAATGGAGTGGGGGGGGCTCTCAGGCACTCCCTCTTTCCCAGATGGCTAGGTTGGGCTGTGACGGCCACCTTGGGGTCTGCCTGTGGTACCATGTGGTGTGAATGGCAGGGACTGTGTCCAAAGACAATGGGGCACAGGGACCTGGGTGTGAGGACCCCGAGCATGTTACAGACTACAAAAGTCACATTTGAATCAGAGTGTGAAATGCCCATGGGCCCTGTGGCGACATAGCCATGCCGGCTACAGCCTGGGGACACAGATTACCTGCCATGATGTCACTCCTCACGTGTCCTGGAGACGGGGACAGGCCCAGTCTGAGGGCTCCGTCCCTGAGCCTGAGGACAAAGCCTGTGGAGCCGCGAGGGTGCCGGCAGGACAGCAGGAGCCCCGCCTGGTTCCATGTCCGGAATTGGAAGCTGATGGAGACCCCATCCTGTGCCGGGGTGCCTGGCAGCACCAAGCGGCTCCCAGCGCTCGGAAACGTGACCAGCACAGACTGCGGCTGAGAGCAGGAGAAGGAGGCATTTCCCTGAGGACAGGAAGCAGATCTGAGGAGGCCCTGAAGGAGGGGGGCTGCTTCTCACTCCAGTCCCCCACTGTGGCCCCCAGACCCGTGGCCCCTCAGCTGGAATCGCAGGGTGTGGTGCTGCCGGCGTGACCTCCTGCCCACCCAATGCCCCAGGCCCAAGATACACAGACCAGCTGCTCAGCCCAGTACAGGCCTTGGCCACATGTTGTGCACCTCTGGGTGAAGCCAGGACAAAGCCCAGAGCCCGTGAAGCCCGTTGCAACAAATTCACCTCTCAGGAGTGCACACAGCCAACAGAGCCCACAGACGGGTGTTTTGACTGAAGGTGGGAGGCAAGGACCCAAAGCCTAAACACTTGTTCCCGTGACCCAGCTACCGGGAGGCCGGTCGGGGCTCAGCCTTGGATGCCAAGACCCCACACAGACCCTCCTTGTCATGTCTCAAGGGCCACGAAAAACATGCCAGCTTATCGACCCATGTGTGTATCCAAGCTCCCGCGGCCAACGCTGCATTTACACTCGAGGTGCAGGAGGGACAGGTTTCCTGTGGGGTGGCCCGTGCTCCCATCGCTCACGGAGGAAACCCCCGTTGCCAAGGGGACTGGTCCCTGCAGGCAGCTACCTTTGCTCTCTGGAAAGCTGAGATGGGATCTCCAGCTGATATTTTAATGGGAGACGTGGGTCTTCGTCTCAGATTTAAACAATAACTCTAAGTTCCGTGAGCTTTGGTCTGTGTTTCTTGCTCAGGTGATGAGGCTGTGACATGAGTCACGTCCCCCTAACCTGACATCACTCAGGGGTGCACAAGGGCCCTCATTCCCCCGAGTCCCCCACCCCCTGTCCCCAGGCAGACTCTTACCCTGATGAGAATCTGGGGTCTGTGCTTCTTGGCCAAATCAATGATATCCTCTCCATTAAAATTAATATTTTCTAAACATCCGTCAAAGTGTTTTCTTTGAAATGTCACAGATTTTCCAGGTGCTAAAATCCCTCCGAAGCTGATCTTAGAAAGAAAAATGACATCAATAATATTCTCTAGTCATTTCCCATTAACTTGCTTAAGACATTCAACACTCAGAGACATAGCAGGAAGAAGCCCAGGTACGCAATTCTGCATAATCAGGTGTTGTGTTCACTAACTTAAAGGAATTTCTAAGCAGAAACTCTGAAATGGTTTACTTGCTTAGTGTCTGGCAGGCTGGAGCTCCTCATCTGTGATCAGGGGAAAGTGTGGTTCAGCATCTCACCGGGACCCTCGGGAGGAAAGGGCTTACTGATACTCATGACGGGACAGCAGGTACAGGGTGGCCTGGACGCGGGCCCTGGAGCAGAGCACCAGGCCCTCTGCTCACCACCAGCTCTGCACCTTCGAGTGCTGGGGAAGTCTTGTCCCCGCAAGGGGTCTTCTCTAATGCTGGCAGGTGCAGGTGGGCCCTCCAGGGTCCCCACAGGAGCCCCTCCCTGTCCTGTTGCTACCCTCCCTTACAGCTCTTCCCAAGGGCACCTCCCCGTGTCCCAGGGAGCCGACCAAGACAGCCATTCCTACTGTAAAGTATGAGCTGAACTGGTCTCCTTGGGGTGCTCATCAAACCGGCTGCCAGGTGAGGGGAGGGTCCCACCTGTGTGTCCATGGCAAGGGACATCTGATCATTGTAACCCAAACCCGTGCAAAAGGAAGACTGTGCAGAAAATGAAAATGATTTTCCAGCTTATATGTCTCTGGATGGAATTTACATTCATCTGTGTATAGAATATAATGTTATTTTGTAATGAATACTGTTTTTCTGAAAATAAATAAATTGAAAAAAAAATATAATGTTATTTTGGCCAATTCATAGTGTAGGCAATAAAATCATGAATGATGTAAAATAGGACAGGAACTGCCAATCGTCCGTTTCTGCCAAACACATTTTTATTTTAGCTTTAGTGTTTAGCTTCTTTTAATAGTGCGTGAGCCTGGCAACATCTTACAAGAATGGCATGAATTGTTATACCTTCGTATAACTTAGGCACATGTGTGCAAAGGGCTGCGAATACGTTAGGTGTGTTTGGAAGCTGAAGGATGAGATCGAGAGATAGGATCCAGCTGTTAGCTCCGGACCTAGGTAGGATGCCAGGGGGATTGCTCAGGTCAGCTCAGTGGGACTGGATGTGCGCCGTGGGCCATGCTGAGCACAGTGGGCCGCGCTCCAAGTCAGGCTCAGAGGGTGCCCAGGACAGCGGCTCCCTTGCGACACAGTTAAGCCCTAACCACATGTGCCGAGAAAGGGCATTTCTCCGCAGGGTTCCCCCTTCTGTCCAGGCAACGCTGCACTCAAACCCCACGCCCTGCCATGACTGACAGAGACTCTGCACCTCAGGATCCAGGTCTGCGTGACTCAGCTGTCCCCGTGCCTGGAACTGCCTGGAGTGCCGGTCCACGGAGAGGGTCATGTGCTGGCGGGCATGCTCGAGGAGCACCGAGTGCCAGTGCTGGTCGTCCAACAGACTGCCCAGCGCCACGCTCCCAGGGCCAGATGGCGAGGGTGAAGCAGTGCCTGGCCAGGGAAATGGGCACCGTTAGGTCCTGCCAGACCAAGCTTCCTTGACCCCATGAAGCTGCTGCATCTGACTCTGGGACACCCTGTCCATCAGGGCTGTTCTCAGCCACTTCCCTTCATTACAGGTGTGCGTCCCTCGGAAGTACGGTCTTTGCAGCGAGCTCTGCGATGGCCACCAGGCAGTGGCTCTCCCGGGGGAAGCTTCTTCCCCCAGGGGACACAGGCCAGGATGTGGGCGTGAGCTGTGCTACCGTCCTCTGGTGAGTGGACGGCAGGGATGCTGGTAAACACCCTCCACTGCACAGGGCAGCCCCTGCAGAGGCTACTTATCTGGTCCAAAATGTCACTGGTGCAAAGTGAGGCTGGGAAGCCCTGGGTCCCATGACGTAGGTGTGTTTATCGGATATGAAGAGCTCCAGTGACCACCTTCTGGCACAGTTACTACATTTTAATATGTTTTAAAGCAAAAGAGAGTCAGAATCTGTAAGTCTAGGCCCTTATCTATAATACCTGCTAAAAGATTAGGTATAAAAATACTGGGGTACAAATTAAATCTAAGAATTCAGATTATCGAGTTCCTTGGCTCATCCCTTTACCTGAATTGGTGATCAGAAGGAGCCTCCCTTTCACTAATTCCAGGGTGAAGAAGTCTCCATTTCTGCCCCGTCTGTGCAACAGAAGCCCATCACTCTGCCTTGTTTTAAATTTCAAAGAAATGATGTCTTTCATTGGATTCCTGGTACTTTGAACAAATCTGTAAAGCAGAGAACTTTTTCCATCAAAGTCCATCACGTCTGATCCTGCAGGAAAGATGATAAAAGTTGTTCTAAGTATTAGCTTGCTCCTCACTGAAGTATGTAAATGTGTGGGGCCTTGCACACACACACAGAGGCACACACAGGTACACACAGAAAGGCACACACACACAGGTGCACACACACAGAAGCATACACAGGTACACACACAGAGGTATCCACAGGTGCACACAGGCACACACACAGGTGCACACACAGGCACACACACAGAGGCACACACCGGTACACACACAGGTGCATTCACACACAGGTGCACACACAGTTGCACACACATAGAGGCACACATACAGACATGCACACAGGCACACACAGGGGAACACACACAGAGGTGCACAGGCTCACACACAGGTGCACACACCAGCACACACAGGTACACACACACAAGCACACACAAAAGTACACAGACACAGTATCGGAGGCCGCGGAGGCTTCCATGTCCCATCCGCTGGTGGGAACCAGAGCCTCCCAGGGCAGTGGGTCTGCTTTCTGACTCCTGCTCCCTTTGCAGAACTGTCCCTGCCAGAGGTGACTGTGCCAGGGAGGTCCCATCTCACCACGGGGTCCCCAAGGGCAGTGAGGCAGACAGTAAAGGCCGTAGAGAATAAGAAGCTCCTTCTTTCCTGAGCCAGATGCCTGTGGCTCTTCTCGGTGGCTGTTGGGCCCAAATGGCACATGTGCTCGTGTGCTCTGTAGAAAGTGTGTCCGTGTTCCACATTCCATGTACACAGAGGAACAGGGGCCGGGTCGCCCGAGGGCTAGGTCGTGCACAGGGAACCCATTCACACAGAGGGAGAAGTTATCCCAGAAAAACCCTCCCAGCAAGGACTCGAGCCCTCAGAATGCGGGCTGTGCACAGGGTGTGCTCACAGGACGACAGAAGAGACAAGAGGGGCCTGTCTGGAGCAATGGTAGCCGCTGGGGGACCCCAAGGATAATGGCTTGACCTTGCCCCCACCCTCAGGCCGCAACCCCCACGTGTCCAGACCCAGTGGTCCCCGCTGCTCTGTGCACATCGGCAGCTGGTAGGCACATTGAATGGAAGGCCAGTTTCCTCCAGGACTTACTCCTTCATGGACCTTATTTCTGGCAAAACCGAGAATACAGCAGACTCTTGAAGAATCTGGGGTTTGGGGGTGCTGATGTCCATGGAGCCAGAAGTCTGGATATAATCTTTAACCACCCCCCAAACTTAACCACTGATAGCTGTCAACTAGACCTAACTAGCTACTCATTTTTTATGTTATCTGTGTTGCTCTCTGAATCACTGCATGCAGTGAGCTCCAGAAAAGAAGGTGGCATCAAGAAAATCATAAGGAAGAGGCCTTACCCCTACGGCATGCTACCACATTTACTGGAAAACATCTGCATGCAGCAAACCCCCACAGCTCAAAGCCTGTCATCTGCGGTCTCTTCATGGGGATGTGTGTGTCATTTAAAGGGCACGTCATATGCAAAATAAGCCATTGGAATGATGCTTGCCCATCTTATGAGGATATCTTCTTAAAATTCATGTTTTATTTTCTTACATCTTATTAATGTACCTAGAAATAATTCATTTACCAGGTGCACAATGAGTAAATATTTCATTCTGTTTTAAAGGTGGGTTATCTCCCCAGTTACTTCTTCTGAATGAGAAGCATGGACAAAAAGCCAGGTACTGGGCTGACAGTGCACGGCCCTGCCTGTCTCAGGGGCTGCCTGCACATGCCTGCATTCCAAAGTACTTTGTGCATCTTCCCCATCCTTGGGTGAGGGCACAGACTTCTCTGCCAGCCTTGCACAGGAGCCCACAGACTTCCACCCATGACCCAGGGCTTGTGGACCCCTGCCTGTGACCCAACACCCATGAACCAGCGCCCATGGATCTCACCCATGGACTCCCACCTGTGACCCAGTGCCCACAGACCCCATCTGCCCCTATTGTCTTGGATGCTGCTGGCTGAGGTGGCTGCTTGCAGCAGGCATGGCCAGTCCCAGTGCCACCCTCTGGGTCCTCTCGACCATGCTGCAGCAGACAAGGGACTTTCTGGCTCAGAAGCCTTGGTGTAACAGAAAATAAGGAGAAGGAAACATGTGAGCAAAAACACAGGAACATGTGAACACACGTGTACAGACACAGGTACACATGAGTGCACACACATGGGAACATCTGTGCACACATGTACACAAACACAGGAACATATAAGCATGTACACACAGGGGCATGTGAGCACACATGTGCACAAACACAGGCACACATGAGGAAAATGTATGCACACAAACACAGAAACACTTGAACATGTACACGCACACATAGGGGCATGTGAGCACACGTGTGCACAAACACAGGCACACACGAGGAACATGTGAGAACACATGTGCACAAACACAGGAACACAAGAGTATGTAATAAAGGAACACGTGAGCACACAGGTACACAAACATAGGAACACATGAGCATGTAATACACACAGGGACATGTGAGCACACAGGTACACAAACACAGGGACATGTGAGCACAGATGTGCACAAACACAGGTACACAAAGAACATGTGAGCACATGTGTACACAAACACAGGAACACATATGAAAGTGCACACACAGGAATACGTGAGCACACAGGTACTCACAAGAACATGTGAGCACACGTTTACACAAACACAGGCACGCACATGACTGTGCGCACACTTAGGCAAGCACACCAGGGAACTGATATAGGGTTTAGACGTAATTATTTTTGTGGAGGGTCCTGAAGCCAGAAAGCCCTCTCCAGGGTGCTGTGGGGTAGCGTGATTGAGAACTGTCCCAAGTCTCCTAGCAGAGTGCCCACCGGCAGCTCTGGGCACCCAGAGCACTAATCCTGTCCTCTGTAAGGATCGCGATGCCGGTGGTCGCCAGAAAGGGCCCACACGTCCACTTCCAGATGGGCTGCATGGAGTCTGCATGCTCCTGCTGTTCTGGTGGTGGCACTCACGCCCGGGGTGGACGGGCCGCTGTCAGGAAGCACAGTGTGCATGCGGTGGCCTCACAGCCTGGCTTCCCCAGATGGTCTGCACCCACGTCAGACACAGAAGCCTTCCTATTACATAAGACGTCATCAGCTCTCCTGAGCTCTTCTCAAGGTGGGTCTATCTCCCTCTCACACTGTTCAGTTTCCTCTTACCATAGCCTTGGGGCAGCCGGCTCATAGCTGACAGGTGCGGGCCAGTAGGTCTGTTGGTGGCTCACCGTGAAGGACCCTCATTTTCAAAGGCTGAACCAGCTGTGATTAGTTACTGATGGGGGGGGGCACAGCATGGGCTAGCCCACCTGCTCCCTCAAGCAGTATGTGTTTAACCAGACAACCCTAACCCCGGAGGCCTTGGCCCTTGCTCTATGCTGGTCCAGACGCTGTGTGTGAGGAGCAGACCCTTTCCTGGTGGCCTCGTGGCCTGCCCGCTGCATGCGTGACAGTGCATTTGCTTTTCATCCGTGTATCCTACCAGCAGACTAATGAACAGTCACCACAAGGCTCCAGGATGGTGCCGTTGCCATGGGGACAGTGTGGGTTGCCATGGGAGCATTCAGCATGACCCCAGCCTGGCCACGGTGTGCAGGAAAGTTGTGGAGGTAGAGACACGGCGGCTGATCCAGACTCCAGAGCATGGCCGTGGAGGGTGGGCGATGGGAGCCAGGCACCGGCAATACACCTGGGGGTGTTCTGTGCAGAAAGCTACAAACAGGGGATGCTGGCCCACAGAGTAGAGCGACACTGGGGTGAAGGCTGAGTGCCAGGAAGGAAGGGGACTGAGGGGCTCTTGTAAGACTTAGAATTGTGCACTTAGGTTTTTAATATTTTCCCTCATGTATGTTACACCTTGAAAAGTATGTGTTCTCAAAGGGTGAAGGTTGAGGGTTGTAGGCATAGGGTCCGTCTGTGCAAAGGTCCTGTGCTGACTGCAGATATCCTGGTGCTTTCAGAGAACCAAAATAGAGGGATGGTGGCTGCCTGGGGAGTACCCAGTTCCTCTCTGCTGCCTGGGGTGGGCGGGGCTCACGCAGAGAGGCAGGTCACAGGAAGGGTGGGAAGAATCAGGACTCTACCTGGCTGCAGCCTCTCCAGCCCGGTGCACGGGGTGGGGGTGGGGAGATTGTTGGTGAGTCTGCTGGGTTTGACATAGGCAGGCTCCTTCCTTCGCATTTAAGGCTGCATCGCACCCATCAAGAGGCCCTCAGGACCGCTGTGGCCAACTTAGTGGAGTGCGGCGGTGGGACCCAAACCAGAGTCAGAGCTGAGGATGACAAGGATTCAGTGTGCACTGGGAAGGAGGGGTCGTGGGGCTGGCAGTGGCTGGGGGTGAGGTGGCCCTGGGTCACCCAGAGGGGGTGCCTGGGCTTCCACTGAGAGAGAGAACCAGGTTAACGTGCAGCACTTGGAGACGGTTGGAGGGATGGCTCCAGTTCCAGCTAGATGAGGGGTCCCAGAACCTGGCCTGGAAGGCAGCGAGAAGGTGCCGGCAGACGTTGGTGAGTCTTGGAAGAAGCCCTGAGGTGGCCGAGCTGTGACCTGGAAGCCCATGGGAAAGACCCTTCTGACCAGCGTGCAGCCCGCCAAGCCGTCCTCAGCCTGCCCTCAACCGCTCGGTGCAGCAGGAGTCTGCCGAGCGCGTGGAGAGCGAGCCCAGGTGTGCAAGAGAGACCATGGCCCGTCCAGGAGTGCAGCATGTGGTGGCCGCGGAGGGCATGCGTGGGGGGAGGGGTAGGATTCCTCCGGGACCTGCACGCAGAACTACTGCGTGTGAACACGAGGCCGCGCGGGCATCTCCGAGCAGCTTGCTGAGGAGGCCTGCACCTTCCCACAGCAGAGCAACACGCCTGTGTCGCTCGAGGGCGCTGACACAGAGGTGGCATGTCCTGAGTGTCAGGGGGCACTGGCGGCTTCTCACATGGCGGAGACAGGTTACCTGCTGGGCTTCATGCAGACCGTCCCAGCCGGGCTGCGTGGACTTCAGGGCTGCTGCTGGTCCCACGGGAAGGGCCGTGGCCGCAGGTCTGGGAGGGAGGGTCCCGGCACAGCCTCATCAGAGCGCATTCCCCAAGCGGAAGAGGCACAAGGCCCAAGATGGCCAGTGTCAGCTTCCTTGCCCAAGGGAGCCCACGTGGTCTGGAAATCCACAGAGTGAGCAGGAGGAACGCTGCGGATGAAGTGTTGGCTCAGGGGTCCCTCGGTCCCCCGTGCAGGGCTGGCAGTGCTGGTCCACACAGCACACTGACCGGACCCTCACTCTGGTCTCCTTTGTGCCATCCTGAGCTCTCCTCCTGACACAGACAGCAGACCCCACCTCGCACAGCAAACCCTCCCACAGAACAAGTCCTGGCAAGTGTCACATGGTCAGTGAGTGGGGGTGGGCCCTCTTCAGGGTCACTGACAGCCAGGCCCACTCCCTGCCCCCGGGCCTTGGGCTGGTGACATGACTGTGTGTCCAGAGACAGAGGGACAGAGGGACAGACAGACAGAGGCAGAGGGACAGAGGCAGAGGGACAGAGACAGAGGAACAGAGGCAGAGAGACAGAGATAGAGGGTCAGAGGGACAGACAGACACACAGTGGAACAGAGACAGAGAGACAGAAAGAGAGAAGGATAGATACAGAGAGATATAGAGACAGAGAGACAGAGACATAGAGACATAGAGACAGAGACAGAGGGATACAGAGACAGAGAGATAGAGGTACAGAGACAGAGAGATAGAGAGATGAGAGACAGACATAGAGGGACAAAGAGACAGATAGAAACCGTGACAGAGGGACAGAGAGAGAGACAGAGACAGAGAGACAGAAGGACAGAGGATGAGAAACAGAGATAGAGAGACAGAGGGACAGAGGGATAGAGACAGAAGGATGAGGGACAGAGATAGAGACAGGGAGGCAGAGACAGGGAAGGGAGAGAGAGGCAGACCCTCAAGAAGAAGATCCTATAAGAACAACCTGACAGGCACCCAGGTGCCTCAGTCGGTTAAGTGTCTGCCTTTGGCTCAGGTCATGATCTCGGGGTCCCAGAATCGTGTCCCACATGGGGTTCCCTGCTCAGTGGGGAGTCTGCTTCTCCCTCTGCCCCCCCCACCACTTGAGCGGGCACACTCTCTGCCTCTTGCAATAAGAAATAAATAAAGTCTTTAAAAACAAACAAAACCTGCCAGTTTCATCTCCGAGTTCTAGAACAATATCAAAGAGATTCCATTGTCCTTGTTGAGGAATTTGAGGCTTTTCTCTTGGAAGAGTCTTTGAATTTGTGCCAAGGACCCCACATCCCCAGACGGACATGGTTCTGCGCCCTAGTTCTGCGCCCACACTTACGGAACCGGCATCCATACACCTCCACGCGCATCCCAATGCGGCCATCGGGGTTCCAGGCGGAGGGCAGGAAGCGCAGGTGCCTGGCCTCCACGGGCGGCCGCAGCCGGTGGCGCACCACGCTGTCCGCATTGGTGTTCCCTGGGAAGCCCTGCAAGAGAGCGTGGGCTCAGTGCACATGTGGGGTCCCTTGCTCCTGCAGTAACTGCCCTTCCTTCCACCCCCAGACAGACACCGCAGCAGGAGGCTGGGGATTCAGAACCTTCCGCTGGCTGTCCGACAGGAGTGGGTGCTTGCAGTCCTGGAGGAGGACACACCGGCCCTGGCCTGGGAGGCACTTGCCCTGTGCACAAAGCACTGGACTTGGCAGGGGGGCGGCTGTGAACACAGGCCGAGGGCAAACCCGTGAAGTGCAGACTCTACAGCCGACCTCAGCATGTGTGTGTGCACACACATCTGTGTTGCACGTGTGAGCATTGGGCACACACGTGTGTGTCCAGGGTGGGTGCTCACGGTCAAGACACTGTTCAGTGACTCATCACTATGGGCGTGTGTGAACCAAGGCAAATTGTCACAACTGACTTTCCATTTTACAAGTAGCCATATCAATTACTGTCTAAATAATTCACTTCTAGCCAAATAAGAAAAATTGCTTAGTGAAGAAATTAAAGATTTAAATTCTGCTCATGGTCATCAAAAAGCAGGAAAATACGTTTTATGGGACCACCTCAACTGGTATTATCAGTTTTATGGTTTTTACCAACCACTAGAATCATTCTAAAGGGGGCCTTCAACTTCCTGCTTAGGTTTTGTTTAATAATGCAAAATGTAATTCAATTATATAATTATCATATAAAAGATCCACTGAAATAACATTAACATTAAAATTTCAAATAAGAGTGTTACTCTTGTGGTCACTGAGCCCATGTAATGAGAGTCCAGCCTTGTGGTCACCACAGTCATCTATCGAGAGTCCAGACATGGTCACCGCGGTTGTCCTAACGAGAATACACATTATGGTCACCATGGTCATCCTAATGAGAGTCCAGACTTGCATGGGGCCATTCGGCTGACTCAATCTCCTGCACGTTTGGACCCTGCACACAGACCTCCAACTCAGCCATCCAAGAATGCTCCACGTCCCACTATTTAAAAGCAGTCAAGTGTTGGGTGCCTGGGTGGCTCAGTGGGTTAAAGCCTCTGCCTTTGGCTCAGGTCATGATCCCAGGGTCCTGGGATTGAGTCCTGCATCAGGCTCTCTGCTCGGCAGGGAGCCTGCTTCCTCCTCTCTCTCTCTCTCTCTCTGACTGCCTCTCTGCCTACTTGTGATCTCTGTCTGCCAAATAGTAAATAAAATCTTTAAAAAAAAATAAAAAATAAAAACAGTCAAATGTCTAGTTTTTCTTTTCTCGGTAGAAATTTAAACTTTCATTTGAGAAAGAGAACCACAACTGCCAAGCCTCCGATGCACTTGCTGGAGCCTTTCTCCTGGGAACAGCATCTGTGCCTTGGGTGGAGAGTCCCTGCCGTCCCCTGGCCTCCTCAGGGTCAGAGGCTCCCGTGCTGGCCCCGGAGGCTCCACCCTGAGTGTCCCCCGATGACCCGCACCTCCTGGCAAGCCTCACATGCCCTATGCTGGCAGCGGGGAAGGCTGAGCAGCCCACCTCCCTCCATCTGGAGCCTGAGCCAGAGGCTCCTCCGGGAGGTTGGGACCCCATCCTACAGCCATCCTACAACTACTCTCTCTTTCCCACATGTGCACACATGTGCACACTCACATGTGTGTGCACATGGGGGTGCCTGCATGCATGAACACACGTAACCGTTGTCAAACCATCTGAAAAGCAGTCGTAAGCATCCAAACTCTTTATGCTAATTTCAGTATGTCTCCTAGAACACAAACCTGCCCAAAACAACCGGAAAACCACTGCTGACATAAATTCCACAGTTCTCTCTGGGTTTGCCCGTTTTTATATTTCCTCCAATGGCACAGGACAGCTTCCACCTGCTGGTGTCGGTTCTTGGCTTGCCCATCGTGGAAGAGCATGGTCAAGGGACCTGCAGGGCGCGGTCCGGGCTGGGTTTGTCCAGCTGCCACCTGGGACGAGCGTCAGCCCACACGTTCCGGGTGAGAATGCGAAATGGAGACGCTGCCTCCTTGTACTGTGACCCTCCAGGGACAAGGTCTCAGTTGTCCACCCCCAATGACATTAATTTTGATCACTTGGTGAGGAGAGTGACTTTTCTTTGGGCACTCTGTTCATAAGCTGGTCTGATTCTTGGGGCTCATGTGGCTGATTCTTGGGGCTCATGGGAATGTCCTTTTCAGACAACAGTCTCATATGATGGTCTAAGCCCATCTGTGATCTTTGCCTGAATCGATAATCACACTGAGTTTAGAAATGTTCTGTTTAGAAGAGTGGGTTTTTTTGCCCCCTCTTTCTCTTCTTTTAAGAGGATGATGGATTAACAGCGCCTATGTAACCCATTAAAACTGTTGCCCTTTGCTTGAGCTGTGCAAATTTACACAAGAGAGACAACCTTCACCAACCCTGGGAGCAGCTGGCCCTCCTCCAGGCTCAGCATGAGCTGCCGGCTGAGGAGCCAGAGTCCTTTGGGGGCCCGGGTCCTGGTTGCCGCCTCACCTGCTTTAATATTTCATGAGAAGCGGCTGTCGAGTAGGTTATTTTATAAATCTCCTGATATGTCATAACAAAATAAATATTAAGTGTACTTGCATGCTTTAAAAAATATATTCAGATACTTTGTGATAATGAAAGCGCTGCTTATTTGAATTTTAAGGATTCGCACTTTGTAAGTTATATGGAACTATAGCTGTTTCCTGAACGGTCAGGAAGAACAGTGGCTCTTACCAATAAAGAAGGTGAATGGAGTGTGTTTGGAGAAAGCAGGTGATACAGTGTTCGGAACTCTTTAGTATGAAGGTTTTAGCTCTTGGGCTAAATTAATGCTTCATAAAAGCAACATGTAGTCTATCTAGTCTAATATATATCCAAACTAGGCTTTGAATCTTCCAAAACGGACCTAACCCTCATGAATATAACAACTATGAATGCAAGGAGAGAGAGAGAGAGACCTGTTCTTGCTTTATTCCCTCAAACCGGAAAGTCAGGTTACTGTAATTACAGGAATAGGTTTCTTCTTTGAAAACACATTGCCTTTAGCAAGCCTTCAGAAGTCAGACCCCCATTCAGTGATGCAAATCATGGGTGAGGCAGAACGGCTGGGCACAGCGTTCAGCACTGGGATTTGGAACCACACATCATGTAGACAGATGGAGGATTTCCAGGGCTCAGCTCTTAGCAGACACGTGACCGTGGGAGTTGCTCTGAGTCATGGAACTAGGGGTATTGTGCTGAGCGAAATAAGTCACTCAGAGAAAGACAGTTATCATATGATCTTACTCATATGTGGAATTTAAGAAACAAAACAGGATCATAGAGGAAGGGAGGGAAAAATAAAACAAAACAAAACCAGAGAGGGAGATAAACCCGAAGAGACTCTTAATCCTAGGAAACAAACTGAGGGTTATTGGAGGGGAGGGGCTGGAGGGACGGGGTACCTGGGGAATGTATTTAGGAGGGCACGGGATGGAATGGGCACTGAGTGTTGTCTGCAATGGGTGAATCTCTGAATCCTACCTCTGAAACCAATAATACATTATATGTTCATAATTAAATTAAAAAAATAAAAGCCTACGACCATTTTAAAACTCAATGTTGAGAAGTGACTTGTTTACTAAATGATTACATTCTGTGACGATGTAAGGGAGTGATTAACAGGATGCTAGAGCCGCCGTCCTTCAGGGCCTCACCCTGCTGCCTGCCCAGTCAGATGCATGCGTGTCTGGGCTGTTCCCAGCTTCCACCCGGGAAGCACGCTGGGCAGTGACCCTGGCACAAGGCCAGATCGCAGACTGAAGCCTGAAACCCTCAGTCTCAGGGAACGAGCCAGATGTGGTCCCTTTTGCCTTAGAACAGTTACAGTTCTCTGAGATTCATCAACGTGTGATTGGGGCCCTGAATGCATCCCAACACCCTCCCTGAAAGGCTCACTGGGGACACACTCACCCTCACTTCTAACTGAGCCTGAAACTAGGGTCCAGATGGGGGGAGCACTCTGATTAGCTGCTCCATGCAGATCCCGCTTTCGGCACTTACTTCAGGGGCACAAAGTCTCCTGTGTAAACAATAGTGATGTACAGAGACTCACGCTTATGTAGCTTGGAACAAATTCAAGAGGACGTTGTGGCCTGGTTCTCTGCCGGGGAACACTACACACTTACACATGAATAGGCTTGGGGTGTATCCCCTGTTATCAATTTTTTGGACATCAAACGACTTAAGGTTCTGTGCCACTTTCATCACTAATAGATTTGATCTTTGGCAATTAACTGAAAAGTGGCCCCAAACTCCCAACCCACCTGACTTTATATGAAGAACGTGAGTGCTCTGAGCTGAATAATGATGAGGTCTTTTCCAGCATTATTCATACACAGATACAGATACAGAGATGATTTGTGGAATGCTATGTAAGCTACTTTGCATGCAAGTTTAATTAATAATGCTGTAGAAAAAATTTAATTTGATTAAAAAATATACACAATCTAGTACTTGGTTCCAGTCAGCTTGGGTCCACCATAAAAAGTATCTGACCACGGCAATGTCACATTGTCTAATTTTAAATAGTGTTTAAACTCAACAGGAACAGAATAAATGATTGAGCATTTGTTTAAGACCTACTGAGTAGCAATCTGAATGGGAAGAAAAAGTAGTAGAGTCACAAGAGTGACACTCAGCCATACAAGGGAGATAATCTCCCTTCTGTCTTCCATACAAGGGAGATAACCTCTCCCTGCTGTCAACTGAACATTGGTCTCCCCAAATTCTTGTGTTGAAACCCTAACCCCACTATGATGGTGTCTCCTACAGGAGACCCAGAGGCTGATCTGACTTCCCCATGTGGGGAAGAACCAGGTGGGGGCCCTCACCAGACCCAAACCTGCCAGCACCTGCTCTTAGACTTGTGCTTCCAGAACTGTAGGAAGCCCAGGGGGGGTTGGTACAGCAGTTGGTGGGTGGAAGCAGCCTTTTTCCCCATAGAGTGAGTTCACCTCAAGGCAGAGCCTCAAAGGTGCGTATGCCAGGTGTGTCCTCAGAACACGCATCCTGAATACTGCTCTTCTTTCCTTTTCTGCTGTTCTTGTTATTTAGAAAGTAGGAACAAGATTAAAACACCACTTTTTTCCCAGTAGGGCATAGCAAGGGGCTTGGCAGGACCACCACTAACATGGAGAATCAGACCAGACAGAATAGTCATGAATAGCTACCCAAATGCTCTGGAAACCACCAAAAGCCAGACAAGAAATTGAGAAGCATTTACTCATAAGAACCTACAGCACAGCAGAATCGAAGTGTGAGAATAATGGAATTCTATGATGTCCCTGCATGGGTTGGTCCTACTCCCATCCTAGCTCATCCATGGTGCCACGAGGGGTGGGGGTGGGGGAGTCAACCCTGAAGACTAGCAGCTCTGCAGCCAAGGGGACTCCCTTAGCTTGGAGCGCAAGTTCCCAGGCCTAGCTGTGGCCATGTAAGCGGCAAATGGCAAGGCCAGCAGGCAGCACGCCTGATGATGTGGTCTGGTTGAAGTAACTGACCAGCAACAGACTGTCCAGCATTAACAGAAAGTGAGGGAAATGGGACAACACCCATCCTTGATGAGCTCCCGTGTCTCCTGTCCATTGGAAAGGCCGTGCTCAAGCACAGGAAGACTGAAGGGGGCCAGCTGGGAAACTATGCTGTGCATGGAGACCATGTGAGCCAGTAGAAACCCAAGTCCTGGCAGAGGTGAAGACTACTGAAACTGCACACACACACCTCAGTCAGCAACGCTGGAAGCCCTCACAGCTGGGGATGGATGAGCAGAACTCTGCCAGGCACCGGCTGACCACTAGCTCTGGTTTACAAATAGAAACGAAAAATTAAGAAACAAAAACCATACATAACACAAATTATACAGCAACATCAGTGCTTCTTGTCATAGGAAACAAATTTCAGACTTAGTACAGGTGGATAACTACAAGAACCCCAAGTTGCTGCTGCAATACATTATCTGAGAAAGTTAAAGACACGCAAGAATGAGAAAGTGCGGCTCATAAGGAGGAGAAGCTGCTTAAAGAAATCTGTGTCCATGTGGATCCAAAAGCAGATTTTGTTGACAAAGACTTCAATGCAACTATTATAACTAGGTTATATATAAGGTAAAGCATGTTTAAAGAATTTATGGCTTGTCAAACAATGGCTCAACAAATAGAGAAAGTTGTTAGAGAAAGAGAAACTTGAGAAACTCAGAGTCTGATGCAGTTTACCTCCAATGCTGGACTGATGCTCCCTGGATGGGTGAGCTCAGGAGACACCCCTAGTTTCCGATCTGCCTCATAGAAAATGTTAAAAGAAGTTCCTAAAGAGATACTATAGCTCATGAAGAAAGGAATAGCATCAGAGAAGGAATAAGTGAAGGTAAAATAAAAACTTTAACTTTTTCTTAATCTAGCAGATAAGTTTGTTCAAATTAATATCAACAATGTATTCAATTATGTATACGTATATATCATATGTACACACACATACATATGCTTATGTATAAGGGCAATGAATGACAGCAATAATAAAGACAGGAGGGAAGAATTAGGGATATTTTGTCATTAGAAAATATTCATGAAGTGGTGTAGTGTTATTTGAAAGTGAATTTGGATTAGTTGTAAAAGTATATTGTAAATTCTATGTCAACCACTAAAAATATTAAAAAACAACAGGAAATCAGTAGAGGAAATCAATGGAATCAGAAGCTGGTTCAGTGAAAAGATCAATAAAAGTGATACATTTCTAGTTATGCTAATGAAAAAAGAAAGGACACAAAATGCTAAAATCAGAATGAAAGAGGAGGTATTACCACAGATTCCATAGACATTAAAAATATAATAAAGGAATAACATGAACAACACTAT
Organism: Neogale vison; assembly: GCF_020171115.1. Classification (NCBI taxonomy): domain Eukaryota; kingdom Metazoa; phylum Chordata; class Mammalia; order Carnivora; family Mustelidae; genus Neogale; species Neogale vison. The sequence goes on from NC_058093.1 coordinate 47,983,602, forward strand.
GTCCACAGATTTCAGAACCTATATGAAATGGACCAATTCTGGGACACCTGGGTGGCTCAGTTGGTTGGGCAGCTGCCTTCGGCTCAGGTCATGATCCCAGCATCCAGGGATCGAGTCCCACATCGGGCTCCTTGCTCGGCAGGGAGCCTGCTTCTCCCTCTGTCTCTGCCTGCCATTCTGTCTGCCTGTGCTCGCTCTCTCTCCCTCTCTCTCTCTGACAAATAAAATCTTAAAAAACAAAAACAAAAAATCTTAAAAAAAATGAAATGGACCAATTCTTTGAAAGATACAGTCTTCATGTTATATGTAACTAATGTATCATTGAACATTATATCAAAAACTAATGATGTACTGTGTGTTGGCCAACTGAATTTAAATTAAATTTTAAAAAAAGAAAGAAAAATACAGTCTTTGAAAGCTCACACCACAAGAAGTAGAAAATCTGAACAGACTTACATCTATTTAACTTGAGTAAATAGTTAGTAACTTTCCTAAACGGAAAACACCAGGCTTAGATGGGATCACTGGTAAATTTTTCAAAACATTTAAGAGAAAAATTCTCTCCTTTCTAGCAGATAGAAGCAGAGGAAATTCTTCCTAACTGACTCTAGGAGGCCAGCATTACCATACTGCCAAAAACAAACAAATGGTTGCAAGAAAAGAAAACTGAGGACTAGTACTTCTCATGAACACAGATGCAAAAATCTCCAACAAAACATTAGCAAATCAATCCAATAATATATAAAAATAATTATACATTATAACCAAGTGCATTTATCCCAAGTATGTCAGGTAGGTAAAGCACTCCCAAGATTAGCCAATGTAACCCATTACATTAACAGTATAAAGTAGAAAAATCACATGATCTTATTATTAAATGCAGACAAAAGCATTTGACAAAATTCGACATGCATTTATGATAAAAACTCTCAGCAAGCTAGCTAAAGAAGGAAGTATCCTCAGCTTGATAAAAGATATCCTCAAAAGAACTGTACCTAATATCATACTTAATGGTGAGAAACTTGAGATTTTCCTGCTAAGAATGGGAACAAGACATGATATTCCTCTCAACCCTGCCTTCCATATTGTGTTAACTAATGCAATATAGGGATAGAGGGAACATTCCTGAACCTCATCAAATCTATCTATGAAAGACCCACAGCAAATATCATCCTCAATGGGAAAAAGCTTGCAGCCTTCCCGTTGAGATCAGGAACAAGACAAGGATGCCCACTTTCACCACTCTTGTTCAACATAGTATTAGAAGTCCTAGCAACAGCAATCAGACAACAGAGAGAAATAAAAGGTATCCAAATTGGTAATGAAGAAGTCAAACTCTCTCTCTTCGCAGATGACATGATTCTTTATATGGAAAACCCAAAAGACTCCACCCCCAAACTACTAGAACTCATACAGCAATTCAGCAGCGTGGCAGGATACAAAGTCAATGTGCAGAAATCAGTGGCTTTCTTATACACTAACAATGAAAATACAGAAAGGGAAATTAGAGAATCGATTCCATTTACTATAGCACCAAGAACCATAAGATACCTGGGAATAAACCTAACTAAAGAGGTAAAGGATCTATACTTGAGGAACTATAGAACACTCATGAAAGAAATTGAAGAAGACACAAAAAGATGGAAGACCATTCCATGCTCTTGGATCGGAAGAATAAACATCGTTAAAATGTCTATACTGCCTAGAGCAATCTATACTTTTAATGCCATTCCGATCAAAATTCCACCGGCATTCTTCAAAGAGCTGGAGCAAATAATCCTAAAATTTGTATGGAATCAGAAGAGACCCCGAATCGCTAAGGAAACGTTGAAAAACAAAAATAAAGCTGGCGGCATCACCTTACCTGATTTCAAGCTTTATTACAAAGCTGTGATCACCAAGACAGCATGGTACTGGCATAAAAACAGACACATAGACCAGTGGAACAGAGTAGAGAGCCCTGATATGGACCCTCAACTCTATGGTCAATTAATCTTCGACAAAACAGGAAAAAATATACAGTGGAAAAAAGACAGTCTCTTCAATAAATGGTGCTGGGAAAACTGGACAGCTATATGTAGAAGAATGAAACTCGACCATTCTCTTACACCGTACACAAAGATCAACTCAAAATGGATAAAAGACCTCAACGTGAGACAGGAATCTATCAGAATCTTAGAGGAGAATATAGGCAGTAATCTCTTCGATATCAGCCACAGCAACTTCTTTCAAGATACGTCTCCAAAGGCAAAGGAAACAAAAGCGAAAATAAACTTCTGGGACTTCATCAAAATCAAAAGCTTCTGCACAGCAAAGGAAACAGTCAAAAAAACAAAGAGGCAACCCACGGAATGGGAGAAGATATTTGCAAATGACAGTACAGACAAAAGGTTGATATCCAGGATCTATAATGAACTCCTCAAACTCAACCCACACGAAACAGACAAACACATCAAAAAATGGGCAGAAGATATGAACAGACACTTCTCCAATCAAGAAATACAAATGGCTATCAGACACATGAAAAAATGCTCATCATCATTAGCCCTCAGGGAGATTCAAATTAAAACCACATTGAGATATCACCTTACACCAGTTAGAATGGCCAAAATTAACAAAACAGGAAACAACATGTGTTGGAGAGGATGTGGAGAAAGGGGAACCCTCTTACACTGTTGGTGGGAATGCAAGTTAGTGCAGCCTCTTTGGAGAACAGTGTGGAGATTCCTCAAGAAATTAAAAATAGAGCTTCCCTACGACCCTGCAATTGCACTCCTGGGTATTTACCCCAAAGATACAGATGTCGTGAAAAGAAGGGCCATCTGTACCCCAATGTTTATAGCAGCAATGGCCACAGTCGCCAAACTATGGAAAGAACCAAGATGCCCTTCAACGGATGAATGGATAAGGAAGATGTGGTCCATATACACTATGGAGTATTATGCCTCCATCAGAAAGGACGAATATCCAACTTTTGTAGCAACATGGACGGGACTGGAAGAGATTATGCTGAGTGAAATCAGTCAAGCAGAGAGAGTCAATTATCATATGGTTTCACTCATTTGTGGAGCATAACCAATAGCATGGAGGACAAGGGGCGTTAGAGAGTAGTAGGGAATTTGGGTAAATTGGAAGGGGAGGTGAACCATGAGAGACTATGGACTCTGAAAAACAGTCTGAGGGGTTTGAAGTGGCGGGGGGGTGGGAGGTTGGGGTACCAGGTGGTGGGTATTATGGAGGGCACAGCTTGCATGGAGCACTGGGTGTGGTGAAAAAATAATGAATACTGTTTTTCTGAAAATAAATAAATTGGGAAAAAAAAAAAACACCAAGTCTCGAAATAAATTGAATTTGAAACATAAAAAAAAAAAGACAAGAAAAAGAAATAGAAGTTGTATGCATTGGGAAATAAGAAGCAAAACTCTATGTTCACAGATGATATTAACATCGATGTAGAAATCTGAAGGAATTGACAAAAACTTCCTGGAAATAATGAGGAATTTTAGCAAGATTAAAAGACACAAGATTAGTATGCAAATGTCAATTAATTTCTTACATACCAGCCATGAACAAGTGGAATTTGAAATTAAAATCATATTACTATTTACATTGGTCCTCTAAAAATGAAATGCTTAAGTATAAACTTAGCAAATTATAAATTAGCTTAGCAAATGTATAAAATTATAAATTAGCTTAACAAATGCATAAATTATGCATAGAGGGAAAAACTATAAAACTCTAATGAAAGTAATCAATAAAGATATAGTAACTGTACAATCATCTTGATAGATGGATAAAAAGCATTTTATAAAATCCAACAACAATTCATAATAAAAATTCTCAACAAAATAGGAATAGAAAAGACCATCCTCAGTCTCACAAGTTGCATCCGTCTAACATGATAGTTGAGGGTGAAGGACTGAACTGTTTCCCCCTAAACTAGGCACAAGGCATGATGTCTCCTTGTGTCTGCTTTTCAACCTAGTCCTGAACATTATAGCAAGTCAGTAAGGAAAGAAAATGAATACTACATCCAACTGGGAAAGGAAAACAAATCTATTAAACTGTTTTTACTCCCACATGCCTTAATTCTGTTTGTAGGCTATTCCAAGAACACATATAAAAATGAGCCAAAAAGACCTTCGAAAACCAATATGTCAAGTTCTCAGGTAATAATATTAATATATAAAACTGTTTTATTTCTATGTACTAGAAATAAATATCTAAAATTGAAATAAAAAAGTAATTCCATTCAGGCGTGAGGAGCAAGATGGTAGAGGAATAGGAGACCTAAATTTCATCGGGTCCCAGGAATCTAGCCAGATAGTTATCAAACCGTTCTGAACCCCTACAAACCCGACAGGAGATCGAAGAGAAGAGCAGCAATTCTCGGAACAGAAAAGTGGCCACTTTCTGGAAGGTAGGACCTGCAGAGAAGTGACTCTGAGGCGATGCAGGGGAAGATAGACCGCCAGGGGAGGGGCCAGCTCCTGGCAAGTGGTGGAGCAGCGGAGCACAAAATAAGAACTTTCAGAAGTCTGCTCCACTGAGGGACATTGCTCCAGACGCTAGGCAGGGGATGGAGCCCTCACGGGGATAGCGTGGTCTCAGGACCCTCAGGGTCACAGAAACACCGAGGGTGTCTGAATGCAGCAGAGCTCCCAGGTATCAGAGCGGGAAAGCCAGCGGCAGAGGCGGAGGCAAGCAGTGGGCGCTCAGCTCAGGGTTACCTTAAACCATGGTCCGGGCACAGTTGGGTCTCTGCTCTTCGAGCAGGGACCCCACAAGTGGCAGATCCAGATCCTTCCTTCCTCCTCCAGGAGTTGTGGCGTGGGAGCGCAGCAGGAGTCGGCTGAGTTTGGAGGCTCCAAACGGGGCTGCGCGCCAGAGACAGAAATGCTCGGTCATAGGCCGGTGAGCTCAGAGCGTGGTCGGAAGTGAGGGAGATGGGAAGGATTGACTGCTTTCCTCTAAGGGTGCACTGAGGTGTGGGGGCCGAGCTCTGGGCTTCTCCGCGAGAGATTGGGAGGCCGCCATCTTCATTCCCATCATCCAGAGCAGTACGGAAAGTGCTCAGGGAACAAAAGCTCCTGAGACCAAAACAGCGCAAATTACTTAGCCCAGCCCCTGGCAAAGGGGGTGCAATTCCGTCTCTGACAAAGACATTTGAGAACCACTGCAAGAGGCCCCTCCTCCAGAAAATCAGCAAGAACATCCAGCCATGACCAAGTTCATTCAGTGAGAACTGTGGAACTCAAGAGCTACAGGAATGAGACATGTAGAATTCATGTTTTTTTCCCCATGATTCTTTAGTCTTTAATAAAAGTTAAATTTTTTAAATTTTACTTTTTTTCTTATTTAAAAAAAATTTACTCTTTCTTATTTTAGCCTTTTAAACTATTTTATCTTATCAATACATTTAAAAAAATCATTTTAAATTTTCATTGTTATAGTCATATTTTAATCCTTCATTGTATTTAACCTTACTTTATGTATACATATATGTTTTTCTTTCTTTAAAATTTTCAGATAGTTTTTTCTAATGGATACAAATAAACCCTAAATCTAGTGTATGGTTTTGTTCTAGTCTCCAGCCTGAGGACATTCTCTCCTTTTTTTTTTTTTTTTCTTTTCTCTTTTTCAACCAAGTTCTTATCTTATCAATTCCTTTTTTAGGATTTTTTAAAATTTTCATCTTTACAGTCATATTCCGTCCCTTCTTCATGTTTACCCATATTTTTATTTATATATAAGTTTTCCTTCTTTAAGGTTTTGGAAGACAGTTTCTTCTAGTGACAAAAATATACCCAAAGTCAAGTGTGTGGCTCTGTTCTAATCATATATAAATGTATGACTTCTTTTTTTCTTTTTCCTATTTTCTACCCCTGGTTTCAAGTCTCTTCTGATTTGGTGCTGCCCTCCCCAAGCCGCTGAATGCTTTCCTCGGGGAAATGATCCGGAGGTAGCACTCACCTCCGTTTCTAGCTTGGGTGGGCACGTGGCTCCACGCCAGCTCAGGGAGGGGAGAACATTCCTTGTCCTTCCTGACCAGGTGGCCCTGACCAGGTGGCCCAGCCCCCCTTTCTTCCAGAACTTTCTGCATCCCGTCCCATCAGTTCCAGAGTGGAGTCCCTGGGCATTCTGGCTGCTCCTTGTGTGACGTCTGTCTTTCAGCACTGTGGAGGGTGGTGTTTGCTCTGACAACATGGTCCTGTGGAGGCCCCTTTGGACACAGAATGCCATGTGACCTCTGGGTACTCAGATCAGTCCAGATCTAACCCAGACGATGAATGGAGCACAGGAACCTCCTGGAGGAGCCGCCCTCCCACTCAAACCCAGGCCTGCTGGCACTATTAGCCACTGTTCTGGCCATGCGATCTTCCAACATTACTGACTCATGGTGGCTCTTGTAAAAGCCCATCCTGTGTGTCCTCAGCATCAGCCGCTGAAGTTGGCAATGATACAAGCGAACACAAGAAAGACCAACAGGACTGAAGTTCAGCACCCACACCTTTGAGAAATGAAGGAAATGTTGTGATGCAGCCCAGACCCGTGGTCCGCCCATGGTGCCAGCACCATGCCAGGGACGCCTGCCTTCCTGGGAGGCCACACCATGTCTGTCTCTGGATGCAACAGCTCGTGTCCTTCCTGTGATAATCGCCTCCTTGCATTTTATCTTCCTGCTTATATTTGGAAGGTCTCCAAGAAATTTAAAGTTGCGAATGACTCAATAATTCTGGTGAATTCCGAGTACCTACTTGAGAAAGGCATCCATTAATCGGGCACTGGTTATTGTGCTAAAACTTAAATTTGCTTTAATTAATTTCCTTTTCCCTCAAGTATATTGCCAGCGTGTGTCAGACGGGTGTGCCCATCCCCTGAAGGACATGCCCAACAGGGACGACCTCCCTAAGGGTTATGGCCACTGAATCCTGAGTACCTCATGCCTCAGGTTCAGAAATAGCTAGAGTTCTGGTGGGATCTCATGGGAGAAAATGTGGCTCTGATGGCCCCTGCAGGGAGTAAAGGGGTTCTCACGGGCACAGCCCCTGGGAGGTTGGCAGCTCATGAGGAGCCCTGCTCTCCAGGGGGACAGCTGGACAAGTGAGCAGAGCAGTGGGGCTGACAGGTGCTCTTTCTAAGACCAGAGGCTGACCTGGCAGTGAACTCTCAGACGCTTCATGAAGGACGTGGGCAGCACCCTGTGTGCAGACACTGAAGTCCATTGCTTGGTGGGAACCTGTGTCCGGTGGGGCTGTGGGACGAGGAAAGGTGGGCAGGGGCAGCTGCAGGGGTGGGCTCAGGGCCAGCCTGTGTGGGGGAGCTGAGCTCACGGGTCCCTGGACTGAGGCTTACGGTCTGGGGGTCCCTGGACCGAGTAAGGCTTGCGGCCCGAGGGTCCCTGGACCAAGGCTCACGGTCTGAGTGCAGCGCCAACAGACACACTCGGGGGAACCTGACCCACAGGACTGAATGAGGAACTCTCGTCCGCCTGGCAGGGACACCAGCGCAAAACAACGTAAATATCAGAGATGTACAGACGTGATGCTGAAGGTAATCGCAAGCATGTTGTTTTCACTGACAAGAGCGTTCATATTTTAGGTAATAAAACTGAACACATAAATTATTGCTGATTTCACAATTCCTGTCTACAGCAAGTGCTCATGGGAAGGGCAGACACTAATGAAATTGATTTATCATAAAGGCAGCTAACTGTGAATGCCAGTGTTGGAAATACCAGGATCAGCGGCTCTATTTTAAGAGAGTGTAACAGGCTGATCCCAATAAGTATCGACCGGTGGGATTCACGCCTGTGAATGTAGCGAGAGTTCAGGTTAAAAGAAAGCTAAATAGGAAACACACCCAGATTAGAATATAAAATAGTTAAGTGTACCTTTATTGACATTTTTAAGGATAGATTACATTTGCATAACCTATGATGTCCTGTTTAGATATGAATTAAGGCAATAAAAATAGCAAAAGAGATCATATTAAAACTAAAAGCTTCTGTTCATCAAAGGACAGGATTCCCAGAGCGAGAAGATGACCCATGGGGTGGGGGAGGGGCTTACAAGTCAAGGGTCTCATGAAGGGCTGATACCAGAATGCATGACGAGCTCCTACCCTCACACAGCGAAATCAACCTGATCAAAAAAATGACCAGATATCCGAGCAGGCATTTCTCCCAAGATGTGCCAACAAGCACAGAAAAGAATCAGAAATGGCCATCAGAGCCACTGACATGCCCTGTCACACCCAGCCAGATGGCTACTCCTGAAACCGAATGGAACCAGGGAACCGGTGTGGTGAGGGATGGAGAAGCGGGAAGCCTCGGGACCATCGGAGGATTGTGACTCCGCGCAGCCCCAGCACATGGAAAACAGTCTGGGCGTCCTCAAAAATGACACACAGGACCACCACGTGACCCAGCAAGTCCAAGTCTGGGTATACACCCAAAGGAAGTGGAAGCAAGGTCTTTGTGAGATATTTGCACCCCGGGGTTCAGAGCACCATTATATAATCCCAAGACCTGAAGTGTTCATCGACAGACGGATGGATGAGCAAGATGTCACCCACGCAAACAATGGAATGCGACTCAGCCTTAAAAAGGAGGCAACATGGACAGGACTGGAAGAGATTATGCTGAGTGAAATAAGTCAAGCAGAGAGAGTCGATTATCATATGGTTTCACTTATTTGTGGAGCATAACAAATAACATGGAGGACATGGGGAGATGGAGAGGAGAAGGGAGTTGAGGGAAATTGGAAAGGGAGGTGAACCATGAGAGACTATGGACTCTGAAAAACAACCTGAGGGTTTTGAAGGGGCGGGGGTGGGAAGTTGGGGGAACCAGGTGGTGGGTATTAGAGAGGGCATGGATTGCATGGAGCACTGGGTGTGGTGCAAAAACAATGAATACTCTTACACTGAAAAGAAATAAAAAAAAAAAAAAAAAGAGGCAAATCCTGACACCTGCTTCAGCACGGTTGAACCCTGAGGACATCACACTCCACCATTCAGCCTGTCACCAGAAGACAAACAGTGTAGGATTCCACTTACCTGGGACATGGAGAGTCATCAGATTCATAGGGACAGAAGGCAGAGGGTGGACACAAGGGCCTGGGATGGGGTGGGGAGTCTGTGTCTCATGGGATCAGAGTTTCAGTTTGGGAGGAGGAGAGCCTTCTGGAGATGATGGGGGCATTGTGCTTAGGGCCTTGGAAGCTGTGTGCTTAAAAACTGTTCAGATGGTCAGTTTTAGGTGACATGTAACAATAACTAAAGCACCTTTTATGGTGAAGGGGACCCACACAGTCGTGGCAGAGAAAAGGTAATGGTATTGGTAAATCACATCCTCCCAGAATTCATACTGTGCATGAGGTCACAGAGTGCAGTCCTGACCCCGCAGGCCCCGTGAGAGGAGGGAGGGGTCTCGCCCCCCACCTGCACAGAGCCGTGAGAAGCATGTCTGCAGGCGGGGAGGGCTCCCACCTCCATGGAGAGACCAGTGTCTGTGGTGCTCCCACCCTGGGCCCGAGCCCCTATGCCCATCCCAGTGTCACTGTGTGGGCTCTGTCGGGACCCCTGCTCCCCAAGACAAGCAGCGAGGGGGTGTTGCCTGGTTGCTGGGGCCCGAGACGCAGGACCTCACGGCATCTCGCTCCTTCCTCTGAATGGCATTGACAACATGAAACCTGCCCTGTGGGATGAGGGCTGACCTGCGTTATGCTAAAGGAACCAGGGTGCTGGGGCCCCGAACGCCCAGTGGGCGTGTTGCCTCCTGGCTCACAGCCGCAGCTCTGGTGGTGTGCCCAGAACTGTCTTATCTCAGACAGGCTGCATAGATGCCGCCGAACCCTGGAGCAGAAGCAGATGTGGCCTTGGGGGGATAAAGAGGGTGTGGACGTCACAGGAGGGGCTGTAGGACACTTGGGCCTGCGTGACCCCAAAGCAACCCTCTCTGCTGTTTACATGAGAAATCGTGTCTTCCCACCCGAGTGTCGCTGAGCAGCTCCTTCAGCACTTGGTTTCCGTGGTCTGTGGCTTCCCTGCCGCTGCTGTTTTGTGGGACCCAGGTCCTGGACCGTCTCCACTGCCCACGCGCCCACCTCCTCCCACCCTGGTCAGAACCCGAGCGGTCGCACACACTCTGCCTCACTAACTGCACAAGCAGAGGGATGCGGTCTGTGGCAAATGTCCTGAAAGTCACGGAAGTTGAGCAAACAGTCTGCTCCTGCCCGAGGCTGTGGGATGCAATCAGAAAGCTGACTTTCTGCGAATGCCAGCCGACGAGGCCCCTCGGCTCGTGTCCTTCAGGAGCCCTGGGTCAGGAAGGAGGGACAGGGCTACGTCTGAGCTCCCAAGGAAGGCTCAGGACTCCTGGCCTCTGCAAGGTCACGCAGAGCACGGGTGGGTTTTCCCACTTATGACCAGAACAAAATGGTTTTGTCCAACTGTTCCTGGGCTATGAAATCATTTCCTTTCTCGATGCTCACGGATTTTCACATATCCTGCCTCTGGGAATGGTTTGCTTCTCTGAAGGCTCTGAGACCCTGGCTCGGGGGTGGCGGGAAGCACTCTCGGGGTCCCTGGAGGTCGCGTCCCACGGAAGGCCTACCGCAATGCTCTCCTCGCGCCGGTATAGCTTCCAGTTCCTGCCGCTGTCGCTGAACATCAGGAGGTAGCTGGTCACCCAGGAGGAGCTCCCGTACCCGCCCTGTGTGGCCACTGCGGTGACCACCACTCTGTCCCCAAGGTCGATCTGCAGCCACTGACTTCTGTTTGACACACGGGGTGTCCAGCCACCAGCTCCTTGTGGAGGGAAAGGAGATACAAAACCACAGTAAGAGCAGGAAACATTAAAATGCATCTTCAAGGGGCAAAACTGGCGCAGAACATGTGCCCTGTGGCTTCCAGGAACACTGGATCCCTGATGCCCGGGGACCTTGACCTCCGGAATGCAAACACAGTTACACATAGTGAGCAACTGCTTGTCTATGCCCTCCTGCTCCTGGGGCGTGTGACAGCCTGGGTTCCGGGTGCTTGGCATCAGGGGGACATCCCCATGGAGCCCATCACCCTCCAAACCAGTGTCCTCCAGGCCCTGTGCTGGGCTGGTCACCATCGGCCTATGCACCTTTCCAGGGTCCGCAGGGTGTCTAGCTCCTGGCAGAGCTGGATGTCCATTTGGATGCCCCAGCTCTGGGATCCAGTGTCCCACTCTGATGATGTAGAGTCCTTGAGACATGGCCATCCATGGGAAGCCCAGTCTCAGGGACATGGGCATCTAAAGCAATGTTAGGAGCTCAGAGGTGGGACAAGGTGCCGGTGGATGGTGAGGCCGTGTGAGGTGGGATGACAAAGGCAAACCCCACCCTTAAGGGGAGGAGGGGTTCGTGCAGCAAAGTGCACACTCCCACACACTCTCAGAAGACAGAGGACAAATGAGACCAGTGGAGAAATGGCAACCACCCAGCATGGGACCAGTGCCCCCTGTGGCCCTAGCCCTGAACAGAGAATGAGGGGGACAGCACAGGGACCTCCTAGGGGCCCTGCAGAGGCCAGGAGAGGGGACTGGAGTGCGACCAGAAGGTGGAGTCCTCCTTGAGCTCCCACCATGAAGGGACAGACCCAGGCTCGGAGAGTGGGCAGTCCCCGAGGACACCCAGTCCTCCTCCCATGTGCATATCAAACACCCACAGTGGACACCAAGTGCTGGTCATGCGGGGATTGTGGAGGTGGGGGCTGGGTGCCCGTAACTGGAGGAATCTGGCGTCACGGGGCCAGTGAGAGAAGAGTAAAACCCAGGCAGAATTACTGAGAAAATCAGGAAGAAAATACTCACCAAAAGTAATTAGAGAACATCACTACCTCCTAAAAACAACTATGAAGCAAAAGGAAACCATGGGAAATAAACTCCTCAAACAAGCCTTTGAGGGTCCGAAATACCACCTTAAATCACAAGGTCGGGGCTAAGAATAACAATGGACCAAACACAGAGCTATGACAAAACACTGATTGAACACAGGAAGCAAATGGGATAAAAAGACAAAATTATCTGTAAAATAAAGAAGAAATACCATGACATACCATTAGAATGGCCCAATCCAGAGCCCTGACAGCACCCAGTGCTGGGGAGGACCAGGGGGCGTACTCCCTGCCGGGGGGACGCAGGAGGGAGAGTCTGGCCAAGAGAGAGTCTCCCCAAATAACACACTTTCACCACAGGATCCAGAAATTGCGATCCTTGGTATCACACAAAAATCGCACACTTGGTCTGTAATTGACAAAACCTTGGAAGCAAACAAGATAGCCCTCAGGGAGTGGATGCATGAATCAGCTGTGGTCCGTCCATACAGTGGACTGTTGTTCTGTGAGAAAAAGAAATGAGCTATCCAGCCATGAAAAGACATGGAGGAAACTAAGTGAAAGAAGTCAGTCTGGGGTTTGGGGGAGGGTGAGCAGAACTGGGGGTCTGGGGAGGGTGAGCAGCAGGGTCTGGAGGTTTGGGGAGGGTGAGCAGGGGCTGGGGGTCTGGGGATGAGCACAGAGGATATTTAGGTCAGTGAGACCCTGTGGATGATATTGTTATGATGGATACAAATGTATTTAGTGAAACCCACTCTGCACAACACCAAGGGAGAGCCTCTGGGCTCCAGGTAACAGGAGTGCCTTAGTATCGGCTCACTGAATGCAGTGTACGTGCCGCACGACTGTGCTACTTGGTGTTCATGGTCAGGACCCCATGTGGGGGGCCGTAGGAGGGTGTGGCATATAGGGGCTCTCAGTCCTTCCTACTCTGTGTTACTGCAAACTCAAAACTGTTCTACAATCAGTGCATTAGTTAAAGAGAGTAAATTGCCCAGAGTCCGGAAAATAGACTGAGATGGAAATGTAGTGAAGAACATGAAAGAAAGTGGCGAACATCCGAGAGCATGAAAACTATCACATGAATAAAGGATCAGAGAAGCAGTGGTCAGGGGAAGCAGGCAGAGTGGGAAGAGTATACAGAGAGCTGAGTCCTGGGGAGAGACACAAACCAGTGCAGGAGTGTTGGTGTGGGAAATGCCGCCTACGGCAATCTTTCCAGAGAGAAAGGGCCATGAGAGCCCGGCAGGGATGGCATTGTGGACTGTGAGCAAAGATCCAGAAATAGACCCGGACACATGGGAGAAGTGGCAGGCTCTCCAGGGTTTGGGGTGAGGACAGATACCTTCCCAAGTGGCCTTGGGACAGCGGGGCAGCCAGGGGAGGCGGTAGAATTAGACCCATAGTTTACATGCACACAGTGCCAGCGCTTACTGGGTCAGGGTTTTGGTCTAAATGCACAGACGCGGGAGTGGGGCTAGTTAGGCTCCTCTTCACCATGGTGCCAAGAAAGCTTCTCTCACTGAGACTCAAAACCCAGAGGCCACATAGGAAGGACTGATCCTCGGACCACCACAGTCTTCCTAGATGCATGACGAAAGCAGAAGCCAACCCCAGAGCAAGTCGAAACACAGCCGATGAGCGGAGAACATGCCCCGTGAGGCACCAGCTGTAGTGGGTGCCCAGGAGAGCGGTGAGTGACGTGTGCTGTGTCACAGGACGGGTCTGTGGGGGATCTCCAGGACCTACAGGGACCCTGAAGCATCTCCTCCATGGGGAAGAAGGACAGGGTGTGCCCATCTGTCCTTCCTGCAGACTAATAGGGAGGGTGTGCCCACCGCTGTGGGGACAGGGCCCAGAGGGAGAGCCCGAGAGGGGGCTGGGCAGGTTGGGGGGTACTCTGCTCTTTGCGGCAGACTGTGGGAACTGAGGGGATGGTCCACATCTCCCCACCTTCCCCAGAAATAAGTGACAGGAGCCAACCAGCACAGGGAGGAGCCTGCATATAATTCAAGGCCAGCGTGAGCCTGGCTGCCTCCCAGACAGGACTGCATCCCCTGGTGGTCAGGGCGCACCCAGGGTCTGGAACAGGAGAGAACCTAGACGGGCCTAAACCCCATGGTCCACCCAGGTGTGCAGGTCTGCAATCCTAGAACCACCTTGCATGTGTACTAAAATTGAACCGATTAGTCAAGATATTGCAGACAATGGGGGCCAAGTTTTTCTGCTCTGGGAGGAGGGAAGACTAAACTCTGCTTTGGGCTAGAATTAGAAGGATCAACAGACATTGGCGGTTTGATGCACCTGTAAAGGGAGACAGAACTACAGACACGTGTGGGCCCACATGGCTTAGCATCTCAGCGTGCAGGTCCTGGGTATGACAGTGGGGAGGGCTGCGGCGATGGCACCGGTGGCCACGAGCACAGCTCACACCCAGCCCTCCGCTTCGGCACCCCGTTCTCCTGTTCTCCTGCACAGTCACCGGGGTCCTTGGAGAACTGGTTGATTTCCATGCAAAATACAAGAGGAGCTTAGAACATCTTGTGCACCAGAACGTAGGAAACACTGAGAAAAAGGGAGCCTTGCTGAAAGAGCGGAAGAAACGACCTGAAGATTGGCCAACTCTAGGACAACTGAGCAGTGAAATGAAAAAATGGATTTTACCGTGAGTGCCCACAAGTTTCTACTAGTGAAAGGAAACGAGCTGGATGCTTGGGTGGCTCAGTCAGCTAAGCGTCTGCCTTCAGCTCAGGTCATGATCTCGGGGTCCCGGGACCAAGACCCGCATCAGGCTCCCTGCTCGCCAGTGAATCTGCTTCTCCCTCTGCCCCTCACCCCACTTGTGCACGCTCTCACTCGAATAAATACAATCTTGAACAAAAAAAGAAAAGCAATCTTGCTCAGGAGGAAGGGGCAGCTCTTCCTCACAGGGGAACTCCCAGGGTGACCCTGGAACAAGAGAACCCTCTAGGGCAGACACCACAGCAGTGGAGGGTGGCGGGCGGATCGGCGGGTGGATGCTGACGCTGCTGGGGGGATGTCCAGGGAGACACTGAGGTCTCAAAGTGTCCCTCAAGTGACTCATCACCATTGAGGGGTCCAGGTCCACGTCGCTGTCATCAGACTCCTCATGAGCCCACAACACACGGAGGACACGTGGCATTTCTGGAGCACTCTTGTCAGAAACGCATAACCTCACTCTAGTCAGGGGAAGACTGTGTCAACCCAGGGATCGCTCTTCAAAAGACCACAGAAGACTGAGTTCTCACCCAGTGATGGAAGGGACAAAGGACCCAGGACCCAGGTACCTCAGGAGACAAAGAAAGGACAGACACAGAGGCAAGCAGCTTGCCCTGCATTCTGGGCTGTCAGGAGCTTCCCCACCTTACCATCTGTGCAACGTTAGCAGGCAGGCGGGAAGCCCAAAAGCCTCTTCACATTTGTGACTCTTCTGTGCCATTAGCCCAAAATAAGAAGTGTGGACAAGTAGGGAGAGGGCCCGGGAACCCCAGACCATTGAGAGGCCATTATCAAAGTCTGTGAGCAGACTTGGATGACAGCAGGCAGGACAAAGACAAAGAATCAGAGGCCACCCAAAGACAGGCCCTCTGTCGGCCTCCCCACTGCCCACAGAGCCGCTGCCAAGCCAACTGGACTATTGTGCTTCACGATGGGGAGGCTGGGGTCTGCTCCCAGCTTGTAATACACCATAACACTTATCAGATTTTGTGAGGGATCTCTGATGCTCTCTAACTTCTGGGCTAGGGCTCAGTAGAGTCTGAGCAGTGAAGCTGGCTGGCATTTGGAGGTCCTGCTATTCAGCCCCTGAGTCCCAGAGAGCCTGGGGAGTCCACACAGATACCTCCCAGGCAGAGGTCCCTCGGTGTGTGGCTCACCGCTGCAGTGTGTGAGGTCCTGAGTGGTCATGAAACCATCGTCCTTGACCAGAAGGACTTTAATACCAAACATACCAGGCAGGGCATGGAAATGATCTCTCTCTACCCTTCCGAGTTCTTGGCTGATATGAGACAAAGGAGCAAGAAAAAGACAACCAGGAGTTTACCAAGGTGTGCAGCTCATGATGCAAGGAGACAGCAGGGGAAACGGGGAACCCCGCAGTGGCCTAAACCTGGGGCTCAATACTGTCTTCAGCTGAACAGAGAGAGAGAGAGAGCTGTGGGGAAGGCCTGGGGGGACAGGAAAAGTGGGCCAGTGCGACTCAAGG
Source organism: Neogale vison (assembly GCF_020171115.1). NCBI lineage: Eukaryota > Metazoa > Chordata > Mammalia > Carnivora > Mustelidae > Neogale > Neogale vison. The sequence goes on from NC_058093.1 coordinate 47,999,695, forward strand.
CCCCTGTGGGAGTCTCCTGGGGTTTAGTACCATCCTCTTCCTGGACACAAAGGAGGCTCCCTGCACCAGCAGACACCCTGACAATAGGGTAGCGTCTGCTCTGTTCTCAGAACTTCTCCTGCAGGTGCTAATTCTCAAGACAGCCAGCTCAAAATGATCCTTAGGCCAAAGAGGCACACTTTAGGCCCATGTGTTCTGCTGCTCTTCCATGAGGAGGTTAGAGAAGACAGCATGTGAACAATCACACCCCCAGGACCTGGGGTATAACTGTTGTCCTTGCAAATGACAAAGGACTTGACGAGTGACTCCTGGCACAGTTGTAGACCCACAGGGTGTGTGATCGGTTTTGCAATTTTTAAAAAGGTTATTTATGTTAGAGAAGGGGAAGGGAGAAGCAGAGGGAGAGGATCTCAACCAGGCTCCCCGCTGAGCACAGAGCTGATACAGAGCTGATACAGAGCTGATACCCTGAGATCATGATCTGAGTCCAAAGCAAGAGTCAGATGCTCAATCAACTGAGCCACGCAGGGGCCCCTATTTTGCATTTTTTTAAATCCACAAATGAGCACATTGTAACCCTTTTCTCTGTTACTGTCGATTTTCAGTCTGCAAGGATCTAAAGAAATTGGGTTACTTACTTCTCGATTAGTTACAGAACGGGAGCCCCTTTATGTGCTAAGGTCGCCGCTAGCTGTCTCCTTTTACGCGATCTTATGTCTTAAAGCAGCTGGGCAACTTCTCAAAAGCTCAAAATAGAATTATCCCATGACCCCTGATTCCACGCCTAGGTATATGACAAACAATGAAAAAGTCAGCACATATCAACATGACTATTCACAGTGACATCAGTCACACTAGCTAAGAAGTAGAAAAACCCCCAATGCCTATCAGTGATTGAATGGCTAAACCCAGGTGTTTCTGAGCCCTGATGTCATGGTCCCAGCACAGGGGATGTCTCAGCCTCCGAGGGAGGTCAGCCGATGCACGGACACTCCCTCTGTGGACCTGGCAGGAAGCAGGTGGAGGGGCTGGGAGAGGAGAGAGTTTCTGAGGGCTGAAGGTTGTGGAACCAGATAAAGGAGGGGCCCCACAGCATTGTGAGTGTCCAGAGTGCGGCTGAACAGTTCACTTTAAATGGTTAACATGTGATTTTTAACACAGCAGGGAAGCATCTGGGGGAACGTGTTTGAAGTTTCCCCTTTACAAAAGAGAAGGATAAATTTGGCCCTTGTGGTTGTGTCACAAAATAGCTTTGAAGTTTATTCTAGCGCATTGTTTGAAATGTCATCTTTTTTCCTTTTGCTTCTTACTCACTTTGAAATTATATTCTGTCGGTGAATTTCATCCCAAGATCGGTTACTCACACTTTATGGTAAGAGTAAGGAGGCCAAAACGTCTGTCATGTGTGTTCCGACTTGTGTGTGGCTCCGAGGGCCGGGAGTGTGTAGAACCCCAGACCCTTCCTGGGCAGGGGCCACATCCAGCTGTGAGGACTTCAGTGGCTGGGTGTGGGATTACCTCAGATGCCCTCAGATGCTCTCCCGCCACATAAACCTCTTGATGGGGATGGCCGACAGCAGCAGGGTGTCTGTGCCCAGTGACACGCGTGACGTCTCAGGACATGGGCTCCGCCCATGGCAGTCATGGACCACAAGGCGCAGAGTATCTGTTCTGGCCTTTCCCACAGCTCAACAAGCACGCAGAATACTTGCAACCTGAGAAGTCGGGGGCCCATGGACGTCTGCATGGGAGCGTGTGTGGACTGATCACGGGAAGCCTCTGTGTGGTGAGCAGGTCTGGAGGTGAGTGGACAGACGTGCTGTCTTTGCTCGGTGCATGGGAGGGCTGGTGCTCCACTGCTCACCTCTGTGACCACACCGTGTCCGGCTGTGCCCTTTGCGAGGTGGTTTTCCTGATCTCGTGTCCCCGGCTCTGCACAGAGAGCCAGCTTTCCTGCAGGCTGGGAAGCGCCAGTCTCAAACGATACCTTCAAAGTTCTAATTTCTTCTTCACCAAGTTCATACCTCAAAATGTCTTTTGCTTCTTCCAGGAAAAGCTGAAGTGCTTCAGCAGGATTCTGCTTGCTGATGTCAGGCAGCCTGGTGGCACTGTGTGGCCTGTGGCAGAAGACAGACGTCTGGCTGGGGCCAGGGTCCAGCTGGAGATGCTCCTCCCATGTCCTTCCGATCAGCCACTCTGCCCTTTGGCTCTATGCCATAGATCGATAAAACATGTGAACCTGCGGCATTTTCACGATCCAGGGATTTGATGGGACGCAGCACACTAGAAATCTGGGAGCACAAATCGCCGCACCAGGAGCCCAAAACTGCATTCACCCAGACCCCTCTACTCTGTTATCCAGACCCCGACTGAGCTGAGGGTTTATTCCTTGTTTTATTGGCGAGCCCTGCGCCATGGCCCATGGGGGGCCGCATTTGAGAACCACTGTCCTGAAGAGCAGAGGACTGTCTGGGGCTTCTTCTCAGTGTCTGTTTGAATAAGGAGAGCAGCCGAAGAGAAAGGTGCATCAGCAGGCTGTAAGATAATCTAGGTAAGAAAGAGTTAAGGGTAAACATGAAAACAGTGCCCACAGAGGAGAAGGGGGTACCAAGGAGGGGTCCCCAGGATGGGCAGGGACCCTCGCTTGCAGGCTGGCTGACCTTTCCTAGTGAGCGCTTTGCCAGCAACACCGCCAGGGGTGGTGGGAATGTGGGAAGGACAACTGCCAGTGTTCTCTGTGTTCTCCCAACCCCTGAGAGGTGTGGATGGCAAGTCCGGGGGCTCTTGGGGAGGACTCCCAGATTTCTGATTTCTCAGTAACCGGAAAGGATGCTGGTCAGTTACAAGACGGTGAGTCTGTCCTTGTGCACAAACTGTAATGCATCTGACTGTCCAGGCAGGGTCAGAAAGCAGCTCCCCAGGTGTCACAGGACTCTCCTGTGCCTCAGTTTCCCCTGTGACTTTACGGCTGGCCAAGGTTTGCTTAGATAACTGGAACGCTTCCTGCACTCTAAAACTCATCAGATGAACACTAGGTGTTGATGCTACATGGCTGGATCCCCATCCAAGTGGGTGGAACTCCTGCAGCTTTTGCAAACTCCTCCTCTTGGGGAAAGTGTATGCACTGGGTTTCCCAGCCCCACTGACCCCTGCTCCCCTGGGGTGCTTTACCCTGCTCTGAATCCACTTTGCAATCCAGAGACAGGAGAGTGGCAAAAGCTGACGTAAAGGGCTGCCTGACCCTGTGGGGTATGGAGTCTGCCCCCCACCTCGAGACCCCTGTGTCCCAGCAGCATCTTGAATGTCCTGGGACCTGCTGGGAGGCCAGAAGATGCCCCCCCCGTCCCCCAGACACACGCACATGTGGAGAGACAGTCCTTTCTGCAGCCGTGTGTGGTCACAGCTCACCTTCCAGTAGACCAGATGGCCCCAGACTCTTAGGGAGCACTCACCCTGCCTGGGCTCTGCTCCCCGTACACCCCTGCTCCAAGACCCCCTGTTCTCCATCTGGAGGCCTGCCGTGGCAGGAAAGGGCAGATTTTCTGATGCATTTGCTGTGTGGTGACGATCCACTGCCCAGCTTTCTGATCACAGCCTCTGAGCCCACTGTCCCCGTACTTCCTCTGTCCCAAGAACTGGGGGACAGGGATGGCCTTGCTCTTCTCCATGAACCAGAATCCAGTGACACCATCTCTGTGTTTGCAGAGGCAGAGACATTAGGATCCCAGCCTTGTCCCTGGGACATCTCAGCACCCAGAGGGCCCTCAGGGAGCCCTGACATGCTGGGCTATGGCCTTTGCTCTGACTCCTGGACCCTGCTCCACACTGAATCTTCCTGTCAGCTGGGTCTTCTCCTGGACCCAGCCTTCCTGCTGTCGTATGCCTCAGACAGAGGGTCTGAGCCTCTGCCTGTTTCTGTCCCTCTGTGGTGAGCCCATGGACCCTCCTGGGACAAAGACCCCTCCCCTGAAAGGACACACTTGGACAGTGTCTCTTCCTCTGTCCTGGAGACTAAGCTGCACAGTCAGAAGCCCCGCTGCTGACAGCTGTCTATTGGCTGTCTCCAGGATGTGAGGTCTCCACTGCTCAGAACGTGGAGGCATTGACAGTTTCCACGCCCTCAGAGGCAAGCTGGACAAGCTGGACACCTGCTGAGATGGTCAATGGGTGAGAGGTCAGCATTCTAGACAAGCATTGCTGACAAAGCAGGGTGTAGGGAGCTGTGGCATCCAGTTGGAAACCTACCCATTCTGCTCTGTGGCTGCAGGTGTCTTTGTCAAAGGACAGTGGACAGAGTCAGCCGAAGCCCCACTTGTCTGTAAAGGCACATGGGCCCCAGTAACTCCCTCTGTCCCTCTGATCTCTGATGGTCCTGGGGAAGGCTTTCTGCCAATGTCAGCCTCAGCTTCACGTGCACACACACCTGCTGTTTCAGACCTCCTGGTGAGCTGGAAGGAACCAAAGAGAATAGTGCCTTGCGTGTGTGTCCCTGCACACGGGCTTCCACGTCTTTCAAATGGCAAAGCCCATGTGGACATGTAGTCAGTGGGCGCAGATGAGAAGGCGGCAGGTGCTCTTGAGCAGGGGCGTGCAAGGAGGTGGGTGCAAGGAAGCAACAGGAAGGTAGAATCAGAGAAGCAGCAGAAGTGCACAGGGGGGACTCCGGTTCCTCAGCAGCCCAGCTGAACCGGCTGGAGCCCATGGCGTTTTCTTCCTAAGTGAGCTGTAAGCAGGGATCTGTCTTGGGTGGAGGCTGGGGCCCAGCTTCACACACAGCAGGATGGCTGGGCTATTGGCAGCTCTCCGTTGGTCAGTCTCCGCACAGGGATGGGACAGGATAAGCAGACGAAGAGATTAGGAGTTTATGGGCGAGTCAACAATGCTGTTGGGTAACTTGATCCACTTTTAATTTCCAAAACATCCTATCCAGCAAAGCAGAACGCAGTTCCTTCCAACTGCACACAGAACATTTACAAGGTGGACTACACTGTGTCCATAAAACATATCTCAATTACCTTAAAGGGACTCAAATCATGCAAAATATGTTCTCTATCCAAAATGAAGTTACCGGGGTGCCTGGGTGGCTCCAACATTTAAGTGTCTGACTCTTGATTTTGGCTCAGGTCATGTTCTTAGGGTTGTAAGATCAAGCCCCATGCTGGGTGTGGAGCTTGCTTAAAATTCTCTCTCTCCCTCTCCCTCTGTCCCCCTTTAAAAAAATAAGTGAAATATATAAATAAATAACAGAATGAAGCTTTAAATCTGTAACACAAGGATATCTGCAAAATACTGAAATATTTGGAAACTAAATAACATACCTTTAAATAACCCAAGCCAAAAGGGAGATCAAATGGAAAATTAGAAAGCTTTTGACTGAATAAAAGTGAAATCACAAATTATCAAAGCTTGTGGCTGCCACTCTTATGAACTGGGATGGGGGATTGGGAATATGAGAGGGTACTCAAATCAGTGAGCTTACTTCTCACTGAAACTAAAGAAAGAAGGAAATTTAAACCCACCAACTCAAACTGAAGTAAGAATGTAATAGAGATGAAATGGAAGTAATGAAATAGAAAACAGAAAATCAATAGAGAAAAATAAATAAAACCTAAAGTTATTCCTTAGTTCTATAGAACTGACAAACTACTTGGAGTTATCAGCAGCAAATAGAGTATCCATTAATTACTAATATGAGGAGTGAGAGGGACATCACTACTGGCATCAAAGGTTAATAAGGAAACATTATGAAAAACTTTATTCCACTCAGTTTATTTTTATACTGATGGCATGGACAATTTCCCTGAAAGACAGAAACTAGTAAAATTTCATCCAAGAAGAAATAGGTAACTCAAACCACCCTAATATTGATTAAAGAAACTGAACTTGTATTTTATTTTATTTTTTTAAAAGATTTTATTTATTTATTTGACAGAGATCACAAGTAGGCAGAGAGGCAGGCAGAGAGAGAGAGGGGGTGGGAAGCAGGCTCCCCACTGAGCAGAGAGACCAATGCGGGGCTCGATCGATCCCAGGACCCTGGGATCACGACCTGAGCCGAAGGCAGAGGTTTTAACCCACTGAGCCACCCGGGCGCCCCTGAACTTGTATTTTAAACTTCCCCACAAAGAAAATTCCAGGTCCAAGGATTTTACAAAAAAGGTAGATCAAAAATTCATGCAAGAACTGACATCAGTTCCACACAAACTCTCTAGGAAATGGAGGAAATAGTTATCAATGAACTCCATGAGTTGGCAAGATCCTGATAACAAAACAATGCAAATAATTGAACAAAGAGATACAGACCTATCTACCTTAAGAACACAGATGCAAACATTGTAACAAAATGTTAGCATATAAAATCCAACAATCTATGAAAAGGTTAGTACCTCAGGACCAGGTATGACTTATTCCATGCGTGTAGAGTTGGTTTAACATCAGAAATTCACCTGATGTGATTCAGCATGAGAACATACTGAAAATGTTCATATGCTGAACTATACAGTCATCAAATACATGCAAAAAATTTTTGAAAATAGCCAACATTCGTTTCTGATTGAAAAAAAAAAAAGTCTTGACAGGCAAAGAACAGAGCATTTATTAAAAAAAACAAAACAAAACAAAACAAAACAAAACCCTGTGAGTACCATCCTGTAAGGGTGGGAGACAGCTGCTTTCCCTCTGAGATCCAGGACAAGGCAAGGCTAACTGCTCTTGCTGCATGCACTCAATACCACTAATGGCATTTGGCCAAGGCAATAGAGCAAGAAAGCGAAATGGAAGGAACTGGATCGGGAAGGAAGAAGCAAATGGTTTTATCCACCAATAGCATGGTCATCCACGTAGACACACCCATAGAATCGAAAATATGGTGGAAGAACAAATATGTGGCTTTAGCAAGTTTTCAGATTATGCAGTCAAATCAATATACAAAAATGCATTGTATTTCTTTGGCATGACTTGTATTACTGACCTGATTGTTTATTACAAAATCAAAGTTCTTAATTTTACTTCAACAGCATTGAGTAAAGGAAACTAAACAGACCAGTGGAGCAGAAGTCCAGAAGTTGACACAGTCATTTGTGGTCAACTACGTTTTTACAAAGGTACAGAAAATTGAGTGGGAAAGGACCAGCTCTTCCAAAAACTGGGCTGGGATGATTGGATTTTTTTTAAGGTGAGGGGACTTTGTTCCATAGCACAATTTCTTTGACAAAATGATAAATTGGTCTTCCTCAAGATAAAAACCTTTACTTTACAAAAAATGCTGTTTAAAGAACAGAAAGTCAACAAACACACTGAGAAAACACATTTGGAACTCCAACCCGCATACCTAAATATAGATATAACTCTCAGTACTCAGTAACTACAAACTGAACAAGCCAATGCAATACTAAAAAACTGGCAAAAGTTTTGAACTTTTCCCAAGAAGATAATCACAATTAGCCATGAGAAATGTCATTATCCTCTGGGGGGATAAAATTAAAAACCCTCACATCTGTTAGAGCTTCTACCGCTCAGACAGCTTCTCATCCTGGGGTTTGGGGAGGGTGTGGAGCACCCTAGAACTCTCCAACGTGGCCGGTGGAGATGCAAAAGGGCAAAACCACAGCAGAAAGCTCTCTGTCAGTGTCTTAAAATACTGGATATTCGGGGCGCCTGGGCGGCTCAGAGGGTTCAGCCTCTGCCTTCAGCTCAGGTCATGATCTTGGGGTCTTGGGATCCAGCCCCGCATCGGGTTCTCTGCTCAGCAGGGAGCCTGCTTCCTCCTCTCTCTCTCTAACTGCCTCTCTGCCTACCTGTGATCTCTGTCAAATAAATAAATAAAATCTTAAAAAAAAATACTGGATATTCACCCACGGCTTAGCCAACAATAAATACCACTCGGGTCTCTAAGCAAGAGGAACAGAAATGTGTCCACACAAGACCTGCCCAATAAGATTCAGACAGTTTTATTCTGTGTCCCCAAACCAGAGACCACCCAAGTTTCCTTCAACTGGAGAGAGGACACATGATTTTTGTTGTGTTCATACATAGAGTAGGACTCAAAAATTAAAAGGATAAAGTAACTAAAACACCCCAAAAGTGGATTATCTCATATTAGGCAGAAGGACCCAGATTTAACTGTGTTCCACAACATGACAAATTACCTCAAGGTGATGAAAATCGGGACGGTAGCTGCCTTGGGCGTGGAGTATGGGGACAGGGCTGGAGGACACTTTTAAGGGTGAGGGTGTATTTAATTACTTTGTTGGTGAGGCAATTAAAAGGGTGCATCCATTTGTCAGATTAAAGATATGAATTGAAACAATAATATTGGGGAAAAATATGTGAAAATCTCAATTTTGGAAACACTGAAATTTATACCTGCCGAGTGCTGCATCCTCTTTGTTTAAAGAAAAGAGTCTTCTAAAGTCATTCCTAATCTGTAGTCTATAGGAGCTAAAGAAAAGAAAGCCAAAAAAAACCCAGCAAAGTGCGTTTTCTTTGCAGCCACGAGAAGGTGGGAATTCAGAATGAGCAAACAAAGCTGCCGGGACAGAGCCAGACAGCAGGAACATGAAGGATGTTAATGCTGGATGTGGAATCTTGGGTAGCTTTTCTTCCACATCAAATGCATCTCAGATTTGCAGGAAGAACACTTTAAGTAAGAACAGAAATGTTAAATGTCGGGCGGTGGTCATCTCCGATATTTGTGTGGCCTCGCTCTGCTTTAAGGATATCTGCAGCATCTTAGTTTTCGGGATAACAGTGGGTCTGCATGGCTGGAGGAGAAGAGAAATCTCCAGGAAACCTGTATTTTTGGTCCTGGTGTTCAAAATTCAGTCATATTTTCAATAACCTGGTTCTCTTGAAATTAAGTCAATGTGGGACTCAAAGAAATAAAAATCATCATGGGAACTGCTCTTTCCTAATGTTACAAAAGAACAGAGGAATGAAAGAAGAACTGACCGGAACCTGCCGGTAACTGAGGTCCAAGGCTTGGGCACACGTGCCCTGTGTCTCTGGGATGAGCAGGACTGCCCAGGAGGCACTGATCTTCTTTCTCACCTTAATTTGACAAGTAAGCATTCAAATGATGTGGGGATAGACTCATCAGCTGAAGCCGTGGCACAGAAAAAATGTGCCTCATGCACACTCTGCACCTAAGTCGGCGAGGGCTGTATCTACTCAATAAAATCCCATCCATGTGCTTCCACCGTTCCAAAATCAATGGTGTTACATCAAGGGAAATACCTCAGAGAAAGACAAATGGCATGGGATTCATGTGGGTTCTAAACCACAAAATGAACAAACAACAGAAACAGACTCTCAAATACAGAGAAGAATCTGGAGGTTGCCAGAGGGCAGGAATGAGGGCTGAGCAAATAGGGGCGGTGAGTGGTGGGTACAAACTTCCAGCTAGAACCTGAGTCAGATAGCAGGGCACCGGTGTGGTGCAGCGCCCAGCATGGGGAGCACGGCTAACAGTGTCACAGCTCTCTGTGGCCACAGGTGGGGGCCATTTCACAATGGTGATCCTTTCACAATGGATACAAATGTGGAATCCATATGTTGTACACCTAAAACTAATACAATATTGTGTTATCAACCACACTTCAGTAAAACGACAACAAATAAATAAGTAATTGCTGGGAGTGTTTACTGCCCATGGAGATGATCCAAAAACTGTAAATGATTTTGTATGAAAAATAAAGACAGATTTATGAAAATAGTTCTTACACACTGTTAAGGAAATTTCAAGTAACTTAGGTGCTAAGCTCGACATAAAATAAACTATTAATTTTAACAACTTTATGGCTGGTGTTAATAAAAAATTATTTTGATATGACGGACTGTAACAAAAGTCTTACTCTCATTTATTCACCCTAAATACTAGGTTTTGATGACCTTGAATGTCAGTGTTAATTATATAAGCGTTTTTTAAAATTCTGCAAACTGTCATTTTTTCTACTTAAATCTTCCCTGTGGTTTTCCACTTTGTTTGAACATTTATTTAGATGCATTATTCCACTGGACTTAGTTAAATCTGAGATCATGGCGTGTGAAGAAGATACGTATGCTAATTATACTTCAGAATCTTAAACAACTAGAAGAGCACAGCACTGCATGAAAAATGACACAATTGAGATTCAGTTCTCAGAAAAGTGTACATGAAAACATGCTCATGGGTCGCTCTGTCCAGGGTCTGTCTTCTCTTGCAACATCGCCTATAAATTACTTCTTATAATATATCAAACTATATCATCTTCAAAGTTATATTGCCCAAAGTTGTAGATATGTTGTGTTTTTATGTTATACTATTTTTCTACCAAGTTTTCACTTTAACATGTCTATGCAATGAATCAACTTCAGATTTGACCTATAGATTTCTTCCTTTTTTAATTCCTTTTCAGTGTTCCAGAATTCATTGTTTATGCACCATAAACAATGTGCTCCATAGATTTTTAAATTTATAATTTAGTGTTCCTTAGTATGTTCAGTGACTGTGCAACCTCCAGCACTCCCCAGCAGCTCTGCACCTCCTAGGAGCTGGTCTCTAGTCTTTCCTCACCCAGGCCCTGGCGGCTGGAAATGTCCTGTGTCCATGGATTTCCCTGTTCTGGATGCGTCCCATGATTGGGATCTCATTGTATGAATACCATAAGATTTGTATTCTCTGTATGTTATGATGTTGTGGTGTTTTTTTAAACCCTTCCTGCTGGGGTAAGTCTGACCTTCTGGTGGCCTAACCAACAACTAGGGACTGCAGGTGTTGGCAGAGCACATCTGTGACGTGCAAACTAACCACTCACAGCTGCCCCCCTCTAGCTGGCCTGGGTCCTGGAGGCAACATTTGTCTGCCTGAGTCCCCCTGGGCAGGTGTCAACCCAGCCACGATGCTCGCCAGGCCGAAGCTGTTTACGGTGCTGTCTGGCCTTTCTGTGGAAACCGTGGGAAAGACTGTGGCCTGAGCTCTCCTCGCCCTTCCTTCTGCTTCCTTCCAGATGCTGGTGCCCCAGGGCCCCAGCAGGTGAGCTGTGCCTCTTGTTTCCTGGGAAACTCTGAGAAGCTTTAATGTTTTTTTCAATGGCCTTGACCTCTATGTCCTCACTCTGTCACCTTTGTAATGAAGACCCAGCACAAAACACTTAACAAGGATGTGATTCTTTTTCCTTAGGAATAACTGATTTGTCATTTATTCACGTCTGAGGGTGATGCAGGGTTGGGTTAGTCTCAGGTGTCCAGCATGGTGGTCCGGCAATCTTGCAGAGACCTCGGGGCTCCTCCTGGTGCGTGTGGTCTCATCCCATGCCCCACGGCCCCTTGTGCTACCACGAGTTTTTTCTATTTAAGAGTCTTTTTTTTTTTTTGGTCTTTGTTCATTTGTTTTGTTTTCTAAATTCCTCTAGCGCCATCCACATTGTTGCAAATAGGACAGGACCTTGTGTGATGGGATCCTTCCACTGGGTGTCGTGTGTGTGAGGTCTGTCCAGGTTGTGCCGTGACCACAGATCATTGTTGGATAATATTCCACCGTATGAAGCGACCATAGCTTGCTTATATATTCACCAGCTGGTGGACATTGGGCTGCTTCCACGTTGCCGTGACCATGAGTAATGGCACTGTGAGCTTCTATATGCGAGTTCTGCATCCGACAGCGTCCTCACTTGGGTCTGCACTGGGGATGGCTGTGAGTCATGCAGTGATGCCATGGTAGCTTCCCAAGGAGCCACCCAGAGGGGTCTCAGCAGCGCCCTTCAGTCGTGGGGAGGCTGCGTGGTCTCTCCAGCCTTGTTGCTTTCCTTTCTTTGAGGACAGCCATCTTCACTGCAGCACGCGGATTTTCAGGTGGCTAAAGGCTAATGATGTCGAGCATCTTGTCAGGGGTTATTGACAATTTGTGAATCTTCTTTGGAGAAAAGGCTTTTCAAATAATTTGCCTATTTTTAAGTTAGGTTTCTTTTTTTTTTTAAGATTTTATTTATTTATTTGACAGACAGAGATCACAAATAGGCAGAGAGGCAGTCAGAGAGAGGAGGAAGCAGGCTCCCTGCTGAGCAGAGAGCCTGATGTGGGGCTCGATCCCAGGACCCTGGGATCATGACCTGAGCCAAAGGCAGAGGCTTTAACCCACCGAGCCACCCAGGCGCCCCAGTTAGGTTTCTTTTTTTATGGTTTAATTGTCAAGAGTTTTCTAGATCGACTCTAGATCGACAAGTACTTTATCAGATCTGTAATTTACAAACATTTTCCCCATCCTGTGGGTTTTCTTGTCCCTTTCTTAATGGCGTATTTGAAAGTAAAGCATTTTTAATTTTGAAGAAATCCCATTTGTCTGTTTTCTTTTCCTTTTGTCACTTATGCATTTAGATTCATATCTATAAAAACATTTTTTAATCCAAGGCTGTAAAAATTTATTAGTATGCTTTTCTCTAAGTCTTTCATAGTTTTCTCACTACATGAAGTCTGTGGCTCATTCTGAGTTAATTTCGATGCATGGTGTGAACCCAGCTTCATGCTTTGCCACATTTGTTGGAAAGACTCTTCTTACCCCTAGATTTTCTTAGGGCTCTTCCAGAAAACCAAGTTACCATAAATGTGACAGTTTATTTCTGGACAATAAATTGGTCCTATTGATCTATACATCTATCCTTATGACAGTGCTGAGTGTCTTAACTACAGTAACTTTGAAGTGGAGTCAGTTTTGAAACCAATAGGTGTAAGTCTTTCAAATTCATTCTTTTTCAATATTATTATGGATTTTCTAGATCACTTCCCTTTCTTTTTTGTTTGTTTTTAAAGATTTTATTTATTTATTTGACAGAGAGATTGGGATTACAAGTAGGCAGAGAGGCAAGCAGAGAGAGAGGAGGGAGCAGGTTCCCTGTTGAGCAGAGAGCCCGATGTGGGGCTCGATCCCAGGACCTGAGATCATGAACTGAGCTGAAGGCAGAGGCTTAACCCCCTGAGCCACCCAGTCACCCCATAGATTACTTCCATTTCTAAATGAATTTTAGGATTAACTTTTCCACTTGTGAGGCAGGGATGTCTGGGATTTTGGAAGGGATTGAACCAAAAGGAGACTCATTTGAAGAAGGAGCACCATTTAAAAAAAAATTATACCTTTTGATACATGGACAGGAGCTGTCTTTCCACTTATTTAGGTCTTCTATGCTTTGTGTTTTTTATATAAATATAAATTACATACTCTTTTGGTAAACTTATTGCAAGGGCTTTAATACTTCCTCATGCTGTTATAAATTGAATTGATTTCTGGATTCCATTTTTGTATATTAATTTCTAAAGTATAGAAATGCAATTGGTTTTTGGATATTGATTTTTAGATATTGGTCTTGTGTTTTACGAACATGCTAAACCCATTTTACAATATTTGTGTGTGTGTGTGTATTTTGAAATATTTTCTGTATACAAGCTCATGCCACCTACAAATAGAGATAATTCTACTTCTTATTGATACACTTTTATTCTCTTTTCTTGTCTACTTTTCCTAGCTAGAACTTGCCATTCAATGTTAAATACAATTACCAAAAGCAAACATCTTGTTTTGTGTCCAGTCTCAGGGGGAAGCACTTTGTCTTTTACTGTCAAGTATGATGAAGTATGATGTGAACTATTGGCTTTTTTAGATGCCTTTTAAAGATATGGTGAAGTTTCCTTATATTTCTAGTTCATGGGATTTTTTTAAAATGCTTTTTTTTTTGCATCTATTGTGTTTATTGTGTATCTGTTCTTTTACTCTATTTGTATGGTATCACATTGATTTTTGGATATCAAACCAACCTTGAATTTCTGGGATAAATCCTACTTGATCACAGTGTATACTTCTTTCTATATGTTGCTGGATTTATTTGCTAGTTAATTTTTAAGTTTTTTTGAGAATTTTTTGTCCACTTTCTTCAAAGATGTTAGATTGTAGTTTTCTTTTTCAAGGGGACATTGAACTCAGAATGATTTAAGTTTCCCCTTTTCTATTTTATGGGAGAGTTTGTGACAGCTGGATGCTAATTTGCCCTTAAATGTGTGGTAGGATTTACACATGAACAACTGGGTTCTAAGCTCTGCTTTGTGGGAAGTTTATAATTATGATTCCAACTCTTTACTTGTATTAGGTATATTCAGATTTTCCATTTTTTCTTGAGTCACATATAAGCCTGTCAATTTAATTAAAATTTTCAACAATCCAACTTTTGACCATGTTGCTCTTCCCTATTGTTTTGTTTCCATATGAATTTCCATTTATTTCCAGTTATTTGCTGAAATTATCCATATTTTAATATCTTGAATATATTAATTATATTTGTTTTATAGACTATAGTCTTATAGTCTTAAACTTTATTGTTATTACTGGAGCTCTATTTTTATTTCTTTGGTTTTCAGTCAAATCTTATTATGTGCCTTTTTTTTTCTATTTCTAAACTAGATAGTTTTATTTTTAAAAATACTGTGAGGTTCTGGATGATTTATTTTCTTCTGGAGCTAATTCACTTTTGCTTCTCAAGCTGTGACATCTCAGTCCAATGAGAAATTGGGATTTTTTCACAATGAAAACGAGTTTTCTGGTTAGGCCCAAAGACTGTGGTGTGTTCAAGGGTCCATTCCCCTTTTTGGCCTCTGAGTCCCACTTTGGGCTGTAGCCCGACAAGGCCGGGAGGTCCTTCTCAGCCCTTCAGCCTATCTCTGTGGCTCTCACACTGGAAAAAGCCATCAGCACAGTGGCCCCAGAGACAGGCTCAGCTCCCTGGCTTTCCCTCTCCTGATCCCGGCCCTTTGGCTTGGAAACTCCCCAGTGTCTTCAAACACTTCCAAAAGCATTCTGTCCAGGCTTTCTGGTAATGTTTAGTGCAGAAATGTCTGAAGTGACCTTGGCAGTGTTGGTGGAAGCTGACAGTTTGGGCTAGAAATGGCAAGTGTTTCACAGATGCTGGCCACTGTTCCAGGGCTTGCTGGGATCTGCTTGTGTAGCATCCCTCAGGCTGGCCCTCCACGCGGCAGCAGCATCATTAGCAGTATTGTCAACCTCAGCTTCCGTGACACCACACGTAACCAGGGCACAAAGCCAGATGCCTCTCTGTGGAAGCAGCTGAGTGAACTGGGGACCATGGTCAAGTGGAGAATGTACCCCATGTAGGATTTCCCCAGGCCTGACTACATGACACCTGAGGACCACGGGGCTACCCTGTTCCAGATTTGTCTCGCATACGGTGACATCTGGGGACTTGAAACCTGTTGGCATGTCCGTGCTGTCCTGTTCATGGTCAGCACTCCTGGCTGTGGTGCCCACCTGGGTGTCAGCTCCAGCCTCTGATGGGCACAGACCTGTTGCAACTTTCTCAGGGACTTGCTTCTATGGCAACATCAATCTCAACTGAACGGAAGCATCTCCTTGCTCCTTTCATGAGCATTTTTCCAGACCTTTTTTTTAAAAAAAAAATTCCCCTTTAAATTTAGTTCACTTATTTGAAATTGCTGTTCTGTTTACATATATTGTCAAGGGAGCATCGAATCAGACCTGATGGGGACGGACTGCAGAGGGGCTGTGATGAATGGTCCAAGACATCTTGCACATGTACTGGGATGTTCCCGCGAGGCTCAAGCTCAGGGCTGGGATGGGAGGCCACTGCCCCACAGCCCATCGGCACAGCCAAGGCTAGCCGCCTCTGGCACAGCCATAACAGACCTCCTGTTACTGACCCCTAGGTGAGGCCAGCCAGCTCTGGCTGGCTGGGGACTTGCCCTGGCATCACCGCAGTCACAGTGTTGGAGATGCTCGCTGCTGCCTGTGTCCTGGGCAGAGGGGCATTTTTCTCCACATCCGTCTCCCCCTGGAGAGCCTTCAGCTGGTTCCTTCAGCTGGTTGGGACCTGGACAGATGCCCTATTCAGTAGGTAAGAGATTTGGAGGAAGCCTCTTGCTTGTGCTAAAAGGTGCCGTGCAAATCCCTTCTGAAAAGAGAGGTTTCTGCCATTGCCTTTTTCATTCGTGCACCCAAGGGCCTGGCTGGATTGCTGTGTGAGCAAGCCTTTGTGGATGCTGCGTGGATGCCTCCTCTCCAGCCTGAGATTACCTCACATCTCCGTAGCACTGATGGTAAAGGACCAAGAGGCTTCGCTTTTAGAAGCATCACAGTTCACGCTACACTGCAGGGAAAATGTGAACGAAGGAGGAGAGACTCGGGGTGGTTGACACGACGCAGGTGCCTCCCGGGAGCTCTGTTACAGCCAACCGATGTCTGCTGGAGATTTCTGGATTATTCCTTTTGAGGCACGGTGAACCAAATTCCCTAGACTGAGGGAAAGACAGCAGAGTGACCTGCACAGGGGGACGTGGCTTGTCCCGCACGCCTGCCGCAGGGAGCCTGGGCTCCTCCCCCAGGAGAAAGGGTGCCACTGTCCCAGGGCCTTGACCTCAGTGCCCTCATGCGGGATGTCCCACATCCCCTCCCCCAACTACGCCCCTGGACACAGAACCAAAAAGCAGTGAGGGGTCTGGTCAGAAATGCCTGTTTCCTGCCTGCTCCCAGAGCCGCAGTGGGAAGACCTCGTGTTTTATGGGCTTCTGACTCTTGGGAATTTATTTGTGGCATATTCCTTCCTGCTCATTTATTCCTGTTCTGATTGCCTGCATAGCCAGCCTTCACAGCCCGATCCAAATCAAATGAGAAATGTTGAAACAATAGAAGCACCACGGAGCCATCAATAACTCACTCAGTTTGCAATTTCCTCTGTGAATGCTGCAGGCCATCCGTGGGGAGAAAAAAATAAAACCCAATCAAAAACAATGAATAGCAAGTAAAAGATAATTAAGGTGGGCTGTTTTGAACTTAATTAACATGCAAATAAAATTCATTAAAGTTGATATCTTGCTTCATTATGAGCTGTAGGAAAAGAGCGGATTAAAATGATTTTCACTCACGGAAAATCCCGAGGCTCATGTGGCCTGGGTGGGAAATGGGATTTTAACCAACAAACGGAGAGTACGCTCACTTGTCATTTACTAAACACATGCACAGACCGAAGATAGACTCAGTGATTTATGTATGGTGTCCCTACTCTGTGAAAACTTTGAAAGAAACTGATTAAAATATAGACTTCTCTGTTTTATTTTCAAAAGAAAAACTTCCTGCTTCTCTTAAACTGGGAACGATGACTAGGATTCAAATGAGAATGAGCAGCGGATTTTCCCAAAACATCTCTTCTTTTTTGCATTTTATTGGCATGTGTATGCCTCCCCTCCTTTTTTCTGTGACAGTTTTGGTTGAGTCTAGCTCATCCCGTGAAGAGCCAGGGAGGAATCTAATCCTTTGTTTTCGAGATAATGATAATCTGCGTGCAGAGACGGTTGACATTCCAACGTAATGGAGCTCAAATACCAGGAGAAAAGAAAAGGCTGCCTGATTAAGCAGGCACGGGCCACTCATTCGACGCCCCTCAGGAGGAAGGATGCTGATTCTGGGGGACGGCCATGACCCTGTGTTTGGAAGGCTGGGGGCTCGGGCACTGGGGGGCACCACACAGCCTGGGCTCTCAGGGCCCCATGGGAGCCGATGTTTGAGGGCCCAGGAAGGAAGGCCAGTCCTGGGGTCCATGCATGTCAAACACAAGAGCAAACAGGCCCTGGGAGGGGTCACCAGAAGATGGCTGAGGGGAGCTGGGTTTCCTGGCCATTTGTGTCTGGGGAGCAGGCCCACTGTGTTCCACTACCGGCCACACTTACTGGTACAATCAGGAGCCAGCTCTGGACATCGTAACTATGGAGAAGATAGGGCTGTCATCAGTAAAACCCAAAAGTGAACCCAGTAAATCTGAAGATTCTTGAACCGGTAGCACCCTGTCTAGCAAGCAGAGGGAATACCCAAGGAGCTGCACAAAACAGACATTTTATAGGAAGGAGGGGAGGCAGGGAGATTACCAGCAAAAGGAAAGGATCATTCTTTCGGGCTTGCCTCCCTTTGAGGGAGGGGCAGGGGGTTCTGAGCCTTAGGACAGCATCTGGGGGAGGCTGAACCCGCGGTCACGAGGATACTCAGCCCTGGTTTGGTGGCTTGACCTAAACCATACCTTTTTGGACCTGAGGTTTTCTTTCGAACGCATCTGAACTTGCTTTCCAGAAAGAGGCTGGAGAGGCCTGCCTTTCAGAAACCCCAACCACCCCCTCACCTAATTCTGCCCCTTCAACAGCAAATAAAATGGAATGTAAAAATCATCCGTGTCGACACGTCTACACATCTATTTTGTGATAAGCGCTTTAATGGGAGTATCTGTCTGTCCATCTGTCTCTAATGAAAATCTCCAATACCTATGAAACCCTATGTGAATTACCACTGTTTTTTATTGCGAGTGTTGACTGTAATAAATGCGATCGGATACGGAGCCTCTGTGCTCAGGACAAGGAGAAGTTGAAGAGAAGAGTAGAGGGAGTGATTTAGAAGGTGGGGTGAGGGTCAGGCTCTCCTTTCTGCAGGGGTTTTCGGGGTGACTGCGGCCGGACCTACTTCCCCGGAATTTGCACACAGGCCTCCCGCCTTCCCGCTTCGTGGCAAGGATCGAGGCAATGCTCTCCATGACGGTAAGCTTTTCCAGAGCAGCTGAAGACAGCTTGGTTTCCCGCTAACACTGCGCCCAGCGACACCCTAGCATCAAAAGTGTAAACAGTGATCCTGACCAGCTGCGAAGGTAGCATCGCATTCCCATTCCTCCTTGAGAGACGTGGAGGGAAGAGAAGGAGTGATGGTCTTTATTTCTACTTGGCAAGTATCTGAGGCTGCCTTTCTAGCCTCGGGTGTAAGGAAGATGGCAGTCTACTTTTCGGCCCCTGCCCTGGTGGCTTTCTATGGCAGGAGGGAGCTCAGGCTGCTGATCGGCTGAATTAAGAGGTCAGTGCAATCCCAGGGAGTTGGGCGGGAAGAGGGAGGCAGCGGGGTCGGAACCAGGGAGACCCCGCTGCACTGGAGATGGGAGAGCTGGCTCCAGATGCCGTCGCCCGGGAAAGGCTCCCAGCTCAAGGCTCCAGGCGCCTCCGAGAAGGCACCGGTCTCACCAGCACTTTGATTTCAGCCCCTGAGACCCGTCCCAGACCTTTGACCTTCAAAACCTTAACAGAATACATTCATGTGGTTTTATACCCCCAAATCTTTATGGGATCTGTCACAGCAGGAATAGGAACCTAATACACCCTCCAAGGTCTCTGTCCCAGTTGAAGATGAGTAATTAAACGACCAGGATTAATAGACTCCTAGAAGTGAATATTTGTGATAGAAAAGATATTTTCTTAGCTAAACAGTCGATATATTTAAAGGTATATACGTATTTTTGTGACTGGGATGTTGGCCTGATTATGCACGACACTCACGCAGCTCACCGCCGTTTCGGGCACTCCATGGCCCCGATGTGCACGTGGAGAGAGACCGGAATTGTGTTCTTTATGTGCATGGTCTCACACGGGAACATGCCCACATGCCTACCACTTGCTTGCAAGTTTCTTTCTGTGCCACAGATAATCCACTTGCAGCATTTTATCAAAAAAATATGCAGGAATTGTTGAAAGTCCGTGAGTCGCCGTGGATCAACGGGAGGCAGCCTGCCGACTTACCATCTCTGCGGTTCAGTCTCGCAAACCCGGGGCCGTGGCTGCTGGACAGCTCGGAGGAACCGCTGAAGGCGGAGGCCGGCAGCGCAGACGCCAGAGGCTGGTCGCAGCTATCTGTCGGGGAAAACACGCAGGTCAGCACACTCTGCAAACTCGAGAGCAAACGGGAGTCCAAACGGAGGGTGAGTGGCTCCCATGGAGCGCACTCCATGGGAAGACCTGGTGAGCACAGGGTGTCAGAGGCCAACTAACCACACGGGCAAGTCCCATGTCCCAAGACCGTAAGAGGGCTGGGCATAGGAGCCGCATATCAGTAATAGCCACAGATCTATGTGCCAAAATGGTGAAGCTACTTTAAAAATGTCATTTACAGTGACAACAAAACTATGAGAGAATCTTTCTCAAAAGATAGTTAAGGTTTAGTTGAGAAAATGGTCCAATTTTGTTGATGGATCTTGCACAAGGTAGGCATGGGAGAGAAGAGAGGCCGTATCCACACACAGCATAATCACCCTCTGGAGGCATCCAGTCAGCCAGCGGCTGGGCTGACCGTGGTCCTGTGGGTCTGCCTGACGCAGCAGGCCATGGAGCTGGGTGTATACAGCCATACTCCATCGTCACATGGAAGTCGTGCCCAGGATCTGGGCTCACGCAGCCCTGAAGTGACTTGTGAGTCCCACAGAGGAGCGGCGAGTGCCCGAGTCCCCGTGCTCACCCCACCCCACTCCTCTCCCAGCCTGTGGCTTCGTGAGGACTCCTGTGACCCACAGACAGAGGAGAGGAAGTCTGGGGTGCAGGGTATGGACGGCTTCCGGGACACCCAGGCCACATCTGGAAGTGGGCCCCTGTGGCACCCGGCTCCTCTCTAGGTTGTCCCTGTGGGATGGTGGGGACAGAAGGTCCCCCAGTGGACAGGACTTAGAGAAGTGGCTGAGTTCCCTGTCTATCAGCAGAGTCCAGTGCTGAGGCTCTGTGTGGCCCCATTCTCTGGGCCATTAGACTAGTATCTGACCCTTGAAAACTGTCCTTACAGTAAATCCTTTCACAGACATTTTTGTACAGTTTCTGCTCATTTTGTTGAGGCCCACCTGCTACCCAGAGGTGGGGTCTGCATTTTGAAAGATGCCTGTTCTCACTCTGTTGGTTCACAAAAGCAGATGTCACTAATCCCCACATCAGAGGGGTGGTCATGGCCATTTGTTAAAGGCACGGGTGAGGTTCGATTCCTGAATCTTCTAGAGTAAGGAGACAAACAAGCAGGTTTCAGAATGTGAAATGGAGTCGGACGTACACCCTTCGTCCCATCACCAAAGTGTCCGCTCCTGGGGGGTGGGAACTGGGATGGCTTCAATTCTGTACCTTCTGCAGAGACCAGTAGACGCACTGGTAGTAGACGCACTGACCTCAGTGTGATCAGGAGAGACTAGACGCTCATTCATGACAGAGTAGAAACGGCCCCACCATGGACCTGCCTGCCTGGGCAGTTTGAAGGGCCTTCTAAAGTGTTCTGATGGGGAGAGCGAGACGGAGAAGGCACCTGAGGTCCCTCCTCTTTCCCACCCTCAGCTCCGCTGTCATCTGTGAAGGGTGATGGTTGTAGGCTGACGACGAAGTCCTCTCACGCAGACCACAGGCAGCACCTCCTCTTTCTTGGACACAAGCTTCTGTTCAGAATTAGTCGTGCTATAGGTCAGCCTGTGCTATCCTGTGATTTTCGTGGAGCTGCAAGGTGATTTTTGAAATGGACTTAGAAACTAGCCAGGGTTCAAGTCTTATATGCACACGGCTTAATATGAAGGGAGACCCCTCTCTGACAGGAAGATAGTCAAATCCTGCAAAGAATACAGTGTGACGTCTGCACAAGCTTCGCCTGCAGCTCTCACCCGTGAACTTCCCTGTCTGCGGGGCCCAGCCCTTGTGCTGCCAGAGCTGGTCCCCGCTCCTGACCTTCCCCACTGAGGCCAGAGTCTCCAACGGCCTCCCCTAGCCATGGCCCCCGCCAGGGGAGGCTGTGACCTCCCATCACGCTCAGCATCCCAGTCACAGAGAATCTGGTGGACAAGTGGGGTGGAACCCTTGAGTTCGTGGGGAGGTGAGAGGCAGGGACCATCCTTTGGGGTCAATGTGCTCCTTGTGTTGAGTCAGCAGAACGGACTCTGGGCACCTTCCAAATGAGCTGAGGTTGGTTTCCACACATGGTGCGTGTAGTCGTGCATGAGTGTGTGTGTGTGTGTGTGTGTGTGAGAGAGAGAGAGAGAGAGAGAGACGGGCTCACATAGACAGGACCCTGTACCAACTACCGCTCCTTCAAGGGAGGAAGACACAGGGGAATCAGTCAGATATAGAAGAGATTTAGCAATTAACTCAAATAAAGAACTCTGGGCTGTAAGATCAAGAAAATCAAAGACTCCGGTTTCTGAGTCCAAATGAGATGATGGGTCCAACCCAACCTCGTGTGGTGGGTCGTCCTTCATGGTATGTAGAGTCAGACCGTGTGCTGCCCACCGGGAGCTCATGCCACAGGGAAGGTCACTCAGGTCTCAGTCAGCCTGGGAAAGGGGTGGCAAGTTCAGGATGTCTAGTTGAGGTTCTTAAAATATTACTTGGGCTTTGTTGTAAAAAATAGAAGATTGTATCTTTTCAATATTAGTTATATTTTTCTCTGAGTCCATAAAGATAAAATTTAACTTAGAAAAGAACATTGCATGAAAGTAGAAAGTGGATGTATTCTGATTTTCTTAATGAAATTAAATCAAAGACAGTGTTTCCAAAGACTGTCAAACGTTCGTGTGGTGATGAAGGGTCAGCATGTGGGGTCTGTGCGGCTGGCATGCTCCGCCCCTGGTGTGTGTGGAGCAGGAGCCAAGGTGTGAACACCACACATATACCGAGGATGCACTTCTAGACTGACAAAAACCAGGAGCATTTTCCTGTGAGACAGACCTTTCCTCCCTGCCCCTCCTCATGAGCTTGTGCGTCGAGAGCTCACCGCCACGCCGGCTGTGGGATAAAACGGGCTAGATTTGCTCGACTCAGAAAGAGCCATAAACAAGTGAAGCAGGTAAAAAAAAAAAACACCCAAAACACTCCCTGACCCAAATCCAAAGGGAAGAAGATTGGGGGGACGTGGCCCGGAGCGACCACTCTGGAACCAGCCTGGTTGTGCCCTGGAGCCACTTTCCCACCGTCCGAGAGCAGAAGTGACCTCGGGCCCACCCAAGGCCACAAGAGTGTCCACAATGATGTTACTCATCGTACACCAAAATGGAAACAGCCCTGCTTGCCCAGTGGCCTTAGAGCACACAGATCAACAGTGGAAACCACATGGAAATTTTTAAATTCCTCCCCACAAATGGATGGAGTAGATGAATCTGGGGTATGATGTTGAGCAAAATCAGCCAGTGGCACTGGTGGGCTTCGTGGCTGGCTGCAGCATGTTGCATGGGAAGGCTGTGGCTCAGCAGGCTCCGAGGCTGACCACAGCATGTTGTGTGGCAAAGCTGTGGCTTAGTGGGCTCCTTGGCTGGCCATGGCGAAGAGTGCATGTTGCGTGGGGAACAGCAAGAAACAAAGAGGGATCACGTGTGGCTTGCATGGACTCTTGTGAGGGAGACCCTTACTCCAAAGGGTTCCCAGCTCCTACTGTTAATAACCAGATGTCAGGGGCAGATGTGTGAAGACGTCTGAAATAGACATTTTAGAGAAAAACGGTGATGGGATTGAAAATGTGCACCAGATCATAGCCAGGCAGCGCACACATTTGCTGAATAAATGGAGAACGGGTTGCTTTTCTTTTTTCTTTTTTTCAGATTTTTATTTATTTACTTGCCAGAGAGAGAGCACAAACAGAGGAAATGACAGGCAGAGGGGAGAAAGAAGCAGGCTCCTGCTGAGCAGAGAGCCTGATGTGGGACTCGATCCCAGGACCCTGGGACCATGACCTGAGCTGAAGGCAGAGGCTTAACCCTCTGAGCCACCCAGGCGCCCCGAATGGGTTGCTTTTCTTACAGCAAATCAGTGAGGAAGGTTGCTTATGTCTGGCTCGCATCAGCATGATAGATGGTGGGCCTGAGATCGCTTACATCTGGGAAACACGGCCTCGGCCCCAAGACGGCCGCTGCCAACCCCATGTGGGCAGTAAGGGTGGGACAGCCGACCTGCTGGCTTCTGCAAGCATGACTCATGGTCACAGAGACGAAATCCGTAAACTCCCACAAATCTATCTGGGTCCTTCTGAGCATAACATGCAAGCACGTATTCAGACTGGAAGTGACAGTGAGTGTCAAGGGCTGAGGTCACTCGTCAGTGAGCACGGCCTCCCAGTGACGGGTCCAGGGTTTGTGCTGTCCGAAGCTCTGTGACACAGTGTTTCCTCTGGTCTCTGGCAGCCACCGTGTGGGCTCACTTACGAGAAGGAAGTCAATTAATTCACAGCCTTGCCTGTAAGGTCCTGACCTTGCCCCTTGTTCTTCACAACCACACACATCCGGGGGCACCTTCTGGAGCTTACTGCTGTGTTCGGCCTCTCACCTGGAGGAAGCAGGTGCCCACACCTGCACAGTACAGAGTTGGAAGGGTGTCAGGGGGATGCTGGCCCTGCTCCTTACTCCCTCCTCTCTGCGTGCTAAGGAGGGACCTCCGTGACGTCCAGGGACAAAGTCACAGGCCCCAGGACGTCTGAGGGCTATGCACACCTCGGCGGTCAGGGAGAAGAACGTGTGCAGGCAGCATCTCTGTGTGCGGGTCCCACCAGGACCAGCCTCCTGAGCCTCGAGGCAAGAGCCCTGGCTTGATTCCCACCCTGCTTGGGGCTGGGAGGACGTGGGTGCAGCCGTGGCACATACAGCTTCCTTCCTCTTTGCAGTCCCCTAGTGCACATACACTGAGGACACTCTGTATCCCGGGCTTCCCTCTGGCAGAACCCCCGCAGCTCTGGGAAAGCAGCTCTTTGCCCCGGTGGGACCTCCTCTCCTGCAAGCCATCAGCGGCAGGGGGGTGGGGGGGGATACCCCACATGGACAGTTTTCGGAGACTCTCTGTTTTCTGCTTATAGGAAGGAAGGCAGTACCTGTTCACAGCTCTAGAAAGTATTCCAGAAGTGGCATTTTATAGGAGAAATTCACAAATCAAGTGCAGTCATAATTTTCCAAATTTGCACAACTTCACGCAGTAAAAACATTAGAAATAGAAACAGCTAGACCAGCGGTTTCTGAACAGAAAG
This sequence comes from Neogale vison, assembly GCF_020171115.1. Classification (NCBI taxonomy): domain Eukaryota; kingdom Metazoa; phylum Chordata; class Mammalia; order Carnivora; family Mustelidae; genus Neogale; species Neogale vison. Next base: position 48,024,503 of record NC_058093.1, read on the forward strand.
GGGATTTGAATTCTTCTCAAAGTAAGGCTGGGTCTGGAGGCATGCTGGCCATGGGGCCAGACCCCTGAGGACTCAGGGCTCCTTGCAGACCAGGCTGGCCATCCAGCCTCGATCAGCACGTGTCACTGCTAAGAGGGTGGTTGTGGCCACAGCAGGTGTGAGGTGGAATGACGGCTGCAGGGCTGGCTGGACACAGACCATGAGTCAGAGGAGGAGCTGCCACAGGCAGCTGAGACTGTGAGAGGAGGGAGGAATGCAGGGGAGGGAGAGCCTCAGGCGGGGCAGGATCGCTTCAGCTGACTCAGAGAACAGGGTCCTGCCAGTAGATACCCACGCTGCCCGTGTGCTCACCCCACAAACACACACACATGCACCTGTGTGCTCACAGTCACACCTGCTCACACCACAAATACACACACTACACACACACTCACTGTGACACCTGCTTACATAATTAAACATGCATATTAGGCAAACACCAAAGTAGCTTCTACAACATAATCATTTCACTTAATTATTAAATTTATTCAAAACTATGTACCATTCCCATTATAAACACAGAAAATTAAATCACTTAAAAGGGGTGTGTGTTTGGAGAGCCCAGTGATATTAGATCAGTTTGAATAAACAGTATTACTTCTTGTTAAATGAACACGTTACACTAAACAAACTACTTACATGTTTCATGTTGTTTTCATGAGAGAATGGATACAGGTGAGAATTTCCCCAAAGAGGCCACTGGTGGCAGTTTCCTACTGGATCTCCCATGGCAGTGAGATGCTGACCGTTTTACTCAGAAACCCAGAGGCCTCAGGGTGTGTAGATCCCTACAGCACTTTCCTGTACGAATCTGAACTTACATCCATAGATTTTAGGAATTATTTGGGCCACCAAGATTAAATTCTTTTACAGAAATACTCAGATCTCTCTGAGAAGATACAACTACTGTATGCTTCTGGAACTGACACTAAATTAGGAAAAACAAATTCACAATGTCTGATAAAATTTAATGTTTTATTCCATTTAAAGGACGATGCAAAATACCTGACAATTTGAGACTGTCACACAATTTTAATGATAAGAATTATTGCTAACACCATGTAAGGCTATTAGCAACCTCTGGAAATCACTTTCATTTGGGAGATGAGTCCATTGTGCTCTGAAGTATTGGAGAATGTGGAAATCGCTGCGGGGCTGGGAGCTACGGCAGGCAGTGCTGAGTGCGAAAGGGAAAGCACGTGTCCTCACCCTCTCTCCTCACTGGCTCCTCACACACGCATGTTTTCTCTTAGCTAGAATCACTTTTGCACCAAGAAAGAATGTATTCTCTTGATAGGATGAGCTCTTTTGTTGCTGAACATGAAGGCATCTTCACTAAGACATGGCGACAATAATCTCAAGGGCACAGTGGTCCCTCCACAGGGTAGACATTCCAGGAACCAGCCTGGGAGTATCCTGTAGCACAGATCCCAGCAGCAAATACACACTTTGAGCTCTGGGGAGAAAAGCCCCAAGTGTTGATATTCAGTGATCTCGCCCAGAAACTCACAAAATATAAAAACAGTGTTTTAAGATCAGTACTTGAAATAAAAATGGAGAAAAGCTATTTGGTTTGTATCATGATCAGTAAAAACATACAACGAAATGGATTTTCTCTCCAAAGAGAAATAATCCATCTCTGATTTCAACTGCAACATTAAAACACCCCAAGTTGTACATTCTACCATGAGCACACTGCGAGACAATGTTCGTACCTAATTTAAAAATGCTTTCTTGTTGGAACTGCTAGCCATCATCTGAGCTTTGTGTGAGCAGTTATCTATTTGCTGGTGCTGGTTCTTGTGCTGAAGCTGGAGGTGGCTGAAGGCCGGGGGGCTGGGACAGTTTCCTAAAACATGACGACTACCAAGTTTTCCACATTGACTGACAGATGATTTCCCGGCAGTAGGCTGGGCGGCTTGATGGCCTTTCACTCACAGGAGAACCTCTTTCAAAATTGGATTCCATCCTCTCGGATGTGGTGCCACTGGGTCAACTATGTTTATGTGATGCTCTAAATCCTTGTCCCCACAACAACCTCCACAGCATCTTCACTGGGAATAGCTTCCATCACAAGAAACCACTTTTTTGCTCGCCCACATGAAGCAACCCTTCTCTGTTCAAATCTGGAGTTCACGCCACATGTACAACCTCCAGATTGCGGTTCAGTTCCGTCTTCAGGCTCCACTTCTGGTTCTAGGTTCTTCTGTTTCTACCACACCTGCAGATGCTTCTTCACCTTCCTGAAGGTTTAACCTTCCACTTGTAAAAAAACATACATATACACAACGTGCAACGACATGAGGAATGCCTGTCCCTGCCGGTGATTTGCTCGACATCTGACATCTTTGGCCCCATTTTTCAAGCCACACATTGTCTGCCTCTTAAGGTCCTGGTGCCCTCTGGCATTTTACCTGAGGTGGCAGACAATGCTGACCTTTTCTCCAGCCCATGGCCATGACCCTGGAAAGCAGAAGCCCCCACCCACTGTGTTCTGAGAATTGCTGACACTAAGATGAGATCCATGCTGTCCCCTTTCTCTCTAGGACACAGACCCTCCAAAGTCCTTCGTGGTGACTGACAGCTGAATGCTCGTCCCCAATGATCAGTCACAGCCACCCAGCCACCCACGCATCAACCACACTTTGGTACTGCTCCTCTCCTGCTCCCAGATCCCTGCACCAGCTTGAGCAACAGGACCTCCCCAAGGGCAGGCACCCTCGGGAACATTCTCCGGTGGTGCCCCTTTGGGCCAGCCTTGCTCTTCTGTGTCTCCTGTCCAGGCCTATAAGCTGTAACTTACTTCTCCCACCACAGAAATTCCTCTGTGCCTCATCTTGGAGGAAAGCCACACATACTAATCTTTTTGAAGAAAGTCTGTCTAGTCTTAGTCAAGATTTATTTTTTTATTGGGCATTACAAAAAGTTACTTTTAATATTAAATATGGATCTAAACATAAGATCTCATTTTCCTATGTATTTTTTCTGCAAAATTGCCTCTTATTTCTCAATTTCCCCTTTTCTTTTCTTTCCCAAGACTGAATGCTAGTTTTTTTGTTTGTTTTTCTGTTTTTGTTCAAAGAGCACCTAAGGATGATTATAATTCTACATTCTTGAATCTCAGCTTGCTTATGTTGTGATCTCATATTTGTTGATAGTTTTGTTGTATAACTGATTCCCATTCCAAAGTCATTATTCCTCAAAATTTTAAAGCACATCAAAAAATGGGCAGAAGATATGAACAGACACTTCTCCAATCAAGAAATACAAATGGCTATCAGACACATGAAAAAATGCTCATCATCATTAGCCCTCAGGGAGATTCAAATTAAAACCACATTGAGATATCACCTTACACCAGTTAGAATGGCCAAAATTAACAAAACAGGAAACAACATGTGTTGGAGAGGATGTGGAGAAAGGGGAACCCTCTTACACTGTTGGTGGGAATGCAAGTTGGTGCAGCCTCTTTGGAGAACAGTGTGGAGATTCCTCAAGAAATTAAAAATAGAGCTTCCCTACGACCCTGCAATTGCACTCCTGGGTATTTACCCCAAAGATACAGATGTCGTGAAAAGAAGGGCCATCTGTACCCCAATGTTTATAGCAGCAATGGCCACAGTCACCAAACTATGGAAAGAACCAAGATGCCCTTCAACGGATGAATGGATAAGGAAGATGTGGTCCATATACACTATGGAGTATTATGCCTCCATCAGAAAGGACGAATATCCAACTTTTGTAGCAACATGGACGGGACTGGAAGAGATTATGCTGAGTGAAATAAGTCAAGCAGAGAGAGTCAATTATCATATGGTTTCACTCATTTGTGGAGCATAACCAATAGCATGGAGGACAAGGGGCGTTAGAGAGGAGTAGGGAATTTGGGTAAATTGGAAGGGGAGGTGAACCATGAGAGACTATGGACTCTGAAAAACAGTCTGAGGGGTTTGAAGTGGCGGGGGGGTGGGAGGTTGGGGTACCAGGTGGTGGGTATTATAGAGGGCACAGCTTGCATGGAGCACTGGGTGTGGTGAAAAAATAATGAATACTGTTTTTCTGAAAATAAATAAATTGGGAAAAAAAAAAAAGCACACTATTGTCTTTTTGACCCATCTACTGATTAGATGTCTGACTTTTCCTCTCCAGGTTATTTTTACAGGTTATAATTGTGGCTTATTTGGGCAGAAAATTTTGAAAACTTCTCTTTAACTTAGAACTTAGATGGTCATATTTTTAAATATTATTTTGTTTTTAATTATTTGATTTTGTTTTTGTTTTTCATTTCTCGGCATTAGTTAAGAATAATCAACCTAAACCCTCACGTTCTTTAGTTTCTGGTAAATTTTCTCACAAGTTTCTCAGATCTGAGGACTGAGATCACAGCATGTGGCAGGAGTACTGGGGTGTTGACTAGCAGATGTGAGATATAGCTTCCCTCCACAGACCAGCAGGGTCTGACTTCAAACCTCCCCGCCCCCAGGGAACCATGCAGGAGGAGGGTCTCTCACCCTACCTGCCCTGGAACAAGACCAAGTTTTACCCACTCCCCACATGCACACGGCTGGTTAGAAGAACCCTGGGCATTGGGAGGCTGCAGAGACCCTGATAAATATGCTCACTTTTGCCTTTGGGTGCACACTCACCCCTCGCTGCCAGCTTCTGTGGGTTTCTCTTACCTTCCCATCAACTCTACTATACATTTAAACTGATTATCAAATGTTCTGTCCAGGCATTCCAGCACTCCACAGAAACCCAACACAGTGCTCCCCTGATACCACCTCCTTCCACTCAGATGCCTGTCTTCATACCAACAGTGCCTGTGCTTAGGTCCATGGACGAGTGTTTTGTGTTGAGTGTGCAGGGAACTCTGTGTGTGCAGGGTGGTTGTATGTACTGGTAACAGGATGGCAACCTCTGCTCCTCCATGTCTCATACTCCCAAGTAAATGGCACAGACCACAGATGAGATTTTTCGTGTTCCTTAGTAGATCCTCCCACTTCCCCCCTCATCACACTCACAACACTGAAACACATCACAGCCACCATCACTACCATCATCACTATCACCACCATCATCATTATCACCCTCCTCACCATCCATCATCATCACCATCAACATCATCATCTGTCATCATCATCACCACCACCACCACCACACCACCATCATCACCATCATTACCATCACCACCACCACCATCACTATCATCATCACCATCATCATTGTCATCACCACCATCATCAGTCATCATCATCACCATCATCTTCACCATAATCACAGTCACCACCATCATCATCAGTCATCATCACCACCACCATAATCAACACCATCATCACAATCCTCACCAACATCACCATCATCACCATCATCACCATCACCATCACTACCATCATCACTACCATCATCATCATTATCACCACCACCACCATCATCATCATCATCATCAGTCATCATTATCATCACCACCATCATCATCATCATCATCATCATCACCATCACGATGGTCATCACCATCATCAGTCATTATTATCACCACTCTCATCATCACCATCACCACCATCATCACCATCACCATCACCATCACCACCATCACCATCATTATCATCATCACCATGGTCATCACCATCATCAGTCATCATTGTCATCACCACCATCATCATTATCATCATCATCATCATCATCACCATGGTCATCACCATTATCAGTCATTATTATCACCACTCTCATCATCACCATCACCATCACCATCACCACCATCATCACCATCATCACCATTACCATCATCATCATTATCACCACCACCATCATCTTCACCATCATCATGATCACTGCCATCATCATCAGTCTTCATCACCATCACCATAATCAACACCATCACCACGATCATCACCAACACCACCATTATAATCACCATCACCACATCATCATTATCATCATCACCATCATCATTTTCATCATGATCATCACCATCATCCCTACTTCTCTTTGAAACACCATATTTACCTTAGCTTCTCTTTTTTAAGATTCTGCTTATTCATTTAAGAGAGAGTCAGAGACAGAAAGAGCACCAGCAGGGGGAGAGGCAGAGAGAGAGAGAGAGAGAGAGAGAGAGAAGGAGACTCCCTGCTGAGCTGGGAGCCTGACATGGGGCTTGATCCTTGGAGATCATGACCTGAGCTGAAAGCAGATGCTTAACCATCTGAGCCACCAAGGCGCCCCTTACCTTAGCTTCTACTGGTTACTTTGTATGTTGAAAATCAACTAATTTAAGTGGATTACTATTTTTGAATACTTCAGGAAGCATCTGACTAAGATCTGAGAGGTAATACATAGTATTTTGATCAAATCGCTATAGTATGAGCTCAAAGAATAATTAAACTGCCTCTTCAGCAATTCTGGAAGTATCTGTTTGGAGTGAAACATAGGACAACATGGAGAAGCCAATATGAGGATCTCCAAACACATGAGCAGCTTATAAGTGATATGTTCAAGGTCCAGCCATTGTGATGATGGCCAAACCTAAGGTTCACACAGATTCCAGATATTATTTGTCAATCACTTTAACAGTTCTCAAAAAAGAAAATGTGCACTATAAAACCTTTCTTAATGGATAAAATCAGAGGATGAATCAAGTAAGGAAACTGACAGTTAAAGACTTCCCCAAACTACTTAATAAATGTAATTTTTGAAGGGAGATGTATATAAATAATTAGCATGTTTTAATCTAGTAAAACTTCCCTTTAAAACCAGATTTGCAAATCCTATAATTTCCAGAAATAAAACTCTGGGAATTGGAAGCTATTACATCTTATTCTAATGGCAATCAAGTAATTGTATATGTTCACACACTCATACATGCATAGGTGTGGATATTTTTTTCTGTTATTTTGGTATTTAAAATTGTGGAGATAGTTTTCACCTAATGACCTGTTCTATTAAATAGGTGTGGAATTTAACCATTCCACAGCCACTAATGTAAAACTACTAAAAACGACAAGTGTCTCCTGCTCCCCAATGGGAGTATGGAGGGGGCCACCTCATGCCATGTCCCTTCCTGGTTTCACTGTTTACAGTTTGGTTTTCTCACACACAGTGGTAAGAAACTATAATGAAAAACTACAACCAACTGAACATGCTGTGGCTCAGAAACTGGATTTACTGCAAACCTCCAAGGGCTATAGAAATAGGTTGTAAAACCTGTATACAGATCTCTTGTTATTGCTAAATACTGGAATTTCATTTACCAGATAAAAGAAATTGAACACTGACATTTAAGCAAGAAACGACATGTTGGATATATAAAACTAGAACAAAACATATCCTTACTTATGCAATATCATATCATCTTAGACCAGCTCATACCCCTGAGTGATTTGTGTACATACATGTATGCACATGCATGTGCCTGTGTGCATGTGTGTGAATATATCCACCCACACTCATATGCTCATGCTGCAGTTATTTTAAATTTTATTCAACCAAAATGACCAGAGCTATCAAATTTCCTTTTTCTACCCAAAAAACATCTTCCTCTGGGGAGCAGTCAGTCAAATGACAATGCCCTCAAGTGGCTCTGAAGTGCTGAGTACAGATGTCACAGCCATTAAGCAACCCCTCTAAGAAGTGGGAGAACAGGCCAAAAGTCAGACATGTTTTTGTTCTTCTGAAATGCACCCAGACTGGAAGGAAAATTACTTAGCTCTTATTTCCTGAGTGAGGAAATGCCTTTTCAATCATTTTACATTCAACATGCATTTTTGATCGGAGGGAAAATGAGTCAATCCAAACTCATTTGATTACTTGACTTTGTACAATATAAACAAATAGTCTCTATTCCTCTGAATTTGTTCTGCTTTAAATGAGCAACAAAGTCTAAATTTAACATTTCCTATTAAATACAATTCAAAGACTACATATACTACTATTCATGTCTTTTTATTAGTTAGAAAATCATTCTTTTACAGAGTAATTCTAAAACTTTATCACAGAAATACTTGCTTAACCAGTGGCCTTTATATTTTATTAGAGTATTTTTCCCAAGCTCTAGTTAATTCCCTAAATATTCTATAACATGTACTTTATGATAGATTCACTAATCATATTTTCAAAAAGAAACAAAAGTGGAGTCTGATCTACCAAGCATAGAAAGCTAATGAAAAAGTCAATAACAATATGAAGATATTTATAATAAAGTCATTAATTGGATAAATTAAACCATTGAAAACTGAGATACCACCTTACAGCAGTTAGAATGGCCAAAATTAACAAGACAGTAAACAACGAGTGTTGGAGAGGATGCGGAGAAAGGGGAACCCTCTTACACTGTTATGGGAATGCACGTTGGTACAGCCACTTTGGAAAACAGTGTGGAGATTCCTTAAGAAATTAAAATAGAGCTACCCTACGACCCTGTAATTGCATTGCTGGGTATTTACCCCAAAGATACAGATGTAGTGAAAAAAAGGGCCATCTGTACCCCAATGTTCATAGCAGCAATGGCCACAGTCACCAAACTGTGGAAAGAGCCAAGATGCCCTTTAACAGACAAATGGATAAAGAAGATGTGGTCCATATATACAATGGAGTATTATGCCTTCATCAGAAAGAATGAGTACCCAACTTTTGTATCAACATGGTTGGGACTGGAGGAGATTATGCTGAGTGAAATAAGTCAAGCAGAAAGAGTCAATTATCATATGGTTTCAATTACTTATGGAGCATAAGGAATAACACAGAGGACACTGGGAGAAGGAGAGAAGTGAGTGGGGGGAAATAGGAGGGGGAGATGAACCACGAGAGACTATGGACTCTGAGAAACAAACTGAGGACTTTGGAATGGAGGGTAGTTGGGAGGGGGCGGTTGGGAGGGCCTGGTAGTGGGTATTCAGGAGGGCACATATTGCATGGAGTACTGGGTTTGGTGCATAAACAATGGATCTTGGAACACTGAAAAAATTAAATTAAATTAAAAGAAACTACTAATCCACCAGTTCCAATATGGGCAAGATGTGGAGATTGTTTCTGGAAGCTGAAGACTTTATAATTACTTTTTGAACATTTTCAGAAACTGGGGGCTCAGTGCCTATTCTTCTACTGGAGGAAGATTCATGGGGTTTCATGGGATCTTGAAACTGCTCTGTAAGGTCCATGTTCACAGGTGTCCACACTTCCAAAAGAGCAGCAGAAAATAAATTCCAGGATAATAGTGGGTGCCTGAACCCAATTTCTTTGCACAAACACATATACACACAAACTAGAAGATGACCAAGAATTACAGGCATAGCCACATTTGACTCATACCACGTGTATAGTCAACACGTGACTCATGTGCCACGTGTTTCAAGTTAAGCTAATAGATAAGTGAATGGGAAGAGATTCCAGTGGTATTCTTACTGTGTGTGGGGGCAGAGTACGGAGGAGGGACCTAAGAATCTCCAGAGAAAGTGGAGAAGAAAATGGAGAACAGATCCAACAACACAAGGAAAAACACCACCTGCAAGAGAAGTGCAGAGCAAATTGCTAAAACCTTTACACAAGGTGGAGATTTGGACATTTAGAGCACCAGGGAAAGAGCTTGGGGTGAGCAGGGCTGAGGACTGGGGATGACAATTCAGGGGAGAAGGAGGTGACTGGAAGAAGAAGCTGTTTCTTGGCACCAGAATAGTGAGAAAACAGAAGGAAGAGGAAAAATCATGCACAATATTTTGCAGAAGATGGGACAAGGCACACCATGGGGACCCTTTCTCCTCTCATCTTATCACCACCAACAATGACATCCATTACAAATTTAAACTTAATCTTACTACCTAAAGAGCGCACTTATGGACTAAGATCCTGTCTACAAGATGCCCAGGCATAAGAACAATCAGATCAAATTCATGCCAACAACTGAGAAGAAAATGTTAAATGAGGATGAAAACATTTCAGCAAATTAATACCTCTACCCACCAGAATAAAAGCCAACCATGGAGCCCAGAAAAGTTATGATGCAATACCCCAAACTAAATTAAAGATCCTAAATCCTCAAACAGAAATCTGTGCATAGAAAAGGGTCTAATTCAAAAAGAAAAAAAAGAAAAAGAAAAAGAAAAAGAAAAAAAGAGTCTAATTCAGAAATTTTAAAAGAATAAAAATGGGCAATATAAAAGAAAGCCAATGAATAGTGATTGCATTGAGAAAAAATATATAGAAAGAAAAATACAAGACTATTTTTTGTCAATGTAGACACATCTACAAGATGTTTATAAAAGGAGTATTATTCAAATAAAATTTTAATAAAGGACATTGAAGAACTATAAAAATACAATCAAATGAATGAAAATAAGATTTCAAAAAGTAAAACTATCCAGAGAAAAAGTGACTAAAATCTAAGGTAGAAAAAGAAAATTAGAATCTATCTATTACTTATCTATCATCCATCTATCTATCTATCTATCTATCTATCATTTCTGAAAAATAAAAATGTAAAACAATTGATGTTAATCAATTTTAAATTTCTGGAAATAAGGGGGAAAAAACCCACCTAAATCTTCATTTTGAAAGGACCTTCCATGTAAGGGCCCCAGTTAGATTCAAGACATGTTCTCCATAAAGCATTAGAATGAAATGTAGCATAAAAAGGCAGGGCCTCTAGATTAAATTGACCACTTAGAAAAGTAGGAAAATTAGACTGATGTCAAATTCTTATGAGCTGTGGAACAGCATATTCAAGAAGCACATGGAAAGGAAATGCAAGCTGAGGATTTTGTACTCAGTCCAGTTATCCTCCAAGTACAAGAAAATCTGTTCAATGCTCATGTTCCTGTGATACAGGGCACAAAGCCCTTCCCCTGTAATCTACTATGAAAGTAGCTCTCTGAGCATGATCTTGGAGACCCTCAGGGGTCCATGATGCCAAAGCATTTATATAAAAATATTAAGATGCCTTCCATTTATTTATTCTAATTTTCTCAGAGTATACCACAGTTTTCCAGAGGATTGATGAAACATCCAAAAGTATCTTAAAAAGCTATCAAAATACCCTCCTCTTCCCACTGACATATTTGCTGGAGGCTAGCCTTTTTTTCATAAACATCCACTGGAACAAGGACAACAACAAAAATCTCAAGCTAAATGCAAGAGATGAGAGAACCTAGCTGTTTTCCATAAAGCCCTATATTAAAATTTGCAAAAGTATAAAACTAAGTTACTTTACTATTTTTATGTTTTGAAAATGTGTTTATTGTCTATAAAATATTTACTGTTAACATGTAATTTGTTTCTTTTTGTTATTTTTAAATGTATTAATTACATATCTTAACTATTAATAGCACTAACCTACATAAACAAAAGTTTATTGTGACCATCATAATATGAGTATAAAGGCATCCTGAGCCAAAAATATGAGAGCAACTCTACTAGGTTTATCCAATCTACAAATGATTGGGAACACTTTAGGACAAAGACTATATAGAAGATATTTAATGTATTTAGTTTTAGATAAGAAATTGAAACCAACATGGAAATATGAATGAAAGGATAGCATATAAATATTGTATATTCTAAGAAAATAGAAGGAATGCAAGAAAGATATGGGAATATAAGAGAGAAGGAAGTAGGAGATTATCATTGATTATAGTACTGATAATAGATACTACAGAAAACTTATCTACCAGACTGTGAAATTTGTAAGACATCACAAAAGATGTCATTACAAAGGAAACTAGTAGAGCAAAAGACAGAACCTCATAAGTACCTATCGAAATAATAATAATAATAATAAAAGAGCAAACAAAACAAATCTCAGGGAGTAAAATCATATTAAATACACATAAAAAACACAATAATTATATAACATAAAAATGAGCCATACCAATGTATATGGGATTAACACAATTATTATACAGAAAGAAAAATAAGATTTTGAATTTGGTAATTAAAGCAAATCTCAATCCAATACAAGCACAATAAACACATCTAAAACAACATAATTTAGAAGGACTAGGAGTGGATGGTGGGCAGACATGTGTTGACAAAAACATGAAGAGTGCCCAAGTGGCCTGATAATGGACAGGGTTGAATTCAAGGCCAAAGCATTCCATAAAACAAAGATCATTCTATAACACAACCTCAAAAGTCACAACAAAATTCACAACAGCTATAAATGGCCAGCACCAAGTGACACAACCGAACACATAAAATGGAGATCATGGCTAGTGTAAGGGGAAACAGAAACATGAATAATAGATTTTAAAACATCACTCTGAGAATAAGATAAAAAATAAGCACAATACAAAAAAATATATAGTATAATCTTCAAATAAATAAAAAACTATCCAGATGAAAAGATTATTCTTTTAGCCACATAAGGAACATCCACAAAAACCAGTCATATAATTGGTCACAAAAGTATCAGTAAATATCATAAAACAGGGATATTATGCATGTCATTCTTTGATCATTCTCTCATGCAACAAAACAATACTTCCAGTTGGAGAACCTAAAACCTTCCATTAAGTAATTTTTATATAAATGAGAAAATACAAACATAATATGAGAATTTGTGAAAAATCATAATAATGGAAACACTATATTGGATAGATTCTGTGAAGAACAGCAAAAATAGGTCAGAGGAAATTCCATAGCCTTAAACATTGGTCTATACATAAAAGAATGAAAATGAATAAAATCCTCTACTCAAGCATTTAGCCAAGAAACCATCATTCAAGCCAAACAAAACATAAGGAGATAAATAACAGGGATAAAAACTATCTCTGGGGCGCCTGGGTGGCTCAGTTGGTTGGACGACTGCCTTCGGCTCAGGTCATGATCCTGGAGTCCCAGGATCGAGTCCCATATCAGGCTCCCAGCTCCATGAGGAGTCTGCCTCTCCCTCTGACTTTCTTCTCGCTCATGTTCTCTCTCATTGTCTCTCTCTTAAATAAATAAATAAAATCTTTAAAAAAAAAAAACTATCTCTGGAAACTAACTCAGGAAAGGAGTTAATTGAATTAATAAATTAAAACCCTGGGTCTTTGAAAAAATAAGCATAATAAACCGCCAGACAAATAATGGAGAAAAGATGAAAAATAGTACAAAATTCAAAATTAGAATGACATTGAAAAAGACCCATAAGGGGAGGAGCAAGATGGGGGAGGAGCAGGAGACCTAAATGTCATTCGGTCTCAGGAGTTCAGCTAGATAGTTATCAAACCATTCTGAATACCTACAAACCCAACAGGAGATAGAGAATAAAGAAGGAGATGATGGAGAATAAAGAAGCTTAGAAAAAGAGAGACAAACTACTACTGGACCACCACAAGGGGAGAATTTGAGAGATAAGTCATACCATAAGATGAAACAATATTAGAATAATTGGGTTTCCAGAAGAAGAAGAAAGAGAGAGAAAGGCTGAAGGTATATTGGAGCAAATTATAGCAGAGAATTTTCCTAATTTGGGGAAGGGAACAAGCATCAAAATCCAGGAGGCACAGAGAACCCTCCTCAAAATCAGTAAAAATAGGGCCACACTCCACCATCTAATAGTAATGCTTACAAGTCTCAGTGACAAAGAGAAAATCCTGAAAGCAGCTCAGGACAAGAGGTCTGTAACATACAGTGGTAGAAATATTAGATTGGCAACAGACTAATCCAGAGAGACCTGGCAGGCCAGAAGGGACTGGCATGATATATTCAGAGCACTAAATGAAAAAAATATGCAGCTAAGAATATTATATCCAGCGAGGCTGTCATTGAAAATAGAAGGAGAGATAAAAACCTTCCAGGACAAACAAAAACTAAAAGAATTTGCAAACACCAAAGCAGCCTTATAGGAAGCATTGAAAGGGGCCCTCTAAGCAAACAGAGAGCCTAAATCTAACAGATCTGAAAGGAACAGAGACAATATACAGTAAAGGTGACCTTACAGGCAATGCAATAGTACTAGACTCATAACTTTCAATAAATACCCTGAATGTAAATGGGCTAAATGCCCCCAATCAAAACACACAGGGTATCAGAATGGATAAAAAATAAGACCCATTGATATGCTGCCTACAAGAAACTCATTTTAGACCCAAAGACACCTCCATATTTAAAATAAGGGGGTGGAAAGCAATTTACCATGTTAATGGACATCAAAAGAAAGCTGGGGTGGCAATCTTTATATCAGATATACTAGATTTTAAGCCAAAGACTATAATAAGAGATGAATAAAGATATCATATCATACTTAAAGGGTCTGTCCAATAAGAAGATCTAACAATTTTAAGTATCTATGCACTAACATGGGATCAGCTAATTATATAAACTAATTAATAACAAAATCAAAGAAACAAATCAACAATGATACAATAATAGTAGGGGACTTTAACACCCACTTCACTGAAATGGACAGATCAACTAAACAAAATATCAATGAGGAATTAAAGGCTTATATGACACACTGGACCAGATGGACATCACAGATTCAGAACATTCCATTCCAAAGCAACAGAATACACATTCTTCTCTAGTGCACATGGAATGTTCTCCAGAATAGACCACATCCTGGGTCACAAATCAGGTCTTAACTGGTACCAAAAGACTGGGATCATTCCCGGCATATTTTCAGACCACAATGCTCTGAAACTAGAACTCAACCACAAGTGGAAAATTGAAAAGAACTCAAACACACGGAGGCTAAAAAGCATCCTACTAAACAATGAAAGGGTCAACCAAGAAAAAATTTTAAAAATTTTTAAAAATCCATGGAAACAAATGAAAATGAAAACACAACTGTTCAAAATCTTTGGGATACAGCAAAGGGGTTCCTGAGAGGAAAGTATATAGCAATACAAGCCTTTCTCAAGAAACAAGAAAGGTCTCAAGTACACAACCTAACCCTACAGCTAAAGGAGCTGGAGAAAGAAGAGCAAAGAAAGCCTAAACCCAGCAGGAGAAGAGAAATGATAAAGATCAGAACAAAATCAATGCAATAGAAACCAAAAGAACAGTAGAACAGATCAAAAAAACTAGGAGCTGGTTCTTTGAATGAGTTAATAAGATTGATAACGACTTGCCTAAAAGAAAAGAGAAAGGACCCAAATTAATAAAATCAGGAATGAAAGAGAAAAGATCACAACAAACACCAAAGAAATACTAACAATTATAAGAACATATTATGAACAATGATACACCAGCAAATTTGGCTATCTAGAAGAAAGGGATGCATTCCTAGAGATATAGAAACTACTAAAACTGAACCAGGAAGAAATAGAAAACCTGAACAGACCCATAACCAGTAAAAAAAATTGGAGCAGTCATCAAACGTCTCCCAACAAACAACAGCCCAGGGCCAACTGGCTTCCCAGGGGAATTCTACCAAATATTTAAAGAAGAATTAATACCTATTCTCCTATAACTGTTACAAAACATAGAAATGAAAGGAAAACTTCCAAACTCATTTTATGAGGCCAGAATTACCTTGATCCCAAAACCAGACAAAGACCTCATCAAAAAAGAGAATTACAGACCAATACCTTTGATGAACACAGATGCAAAAATTCTCACCAAAATACTAGCCAGTAGGATTCAACAGTACATTTAAAGAATGAATCACCATGACCAAGTGGGATGTATTCCTGGGCTGCAAGGTTAGTTTAATATCTGCAAATCAATCAATGTGATACAATACATTAATAAAAGAAAGAACAAGAACCATATTTTACTCTCAATAGAGCTGAAAAAGCTTTTGACAAAGTACAGCATCCTTTTTTGATCAAAACTCTTCAAAGTTAGAGATAAAGGGTACATACCTCAATATCATCAAAGCCATCCATGAAAAACCCACAGTGAATATTATTCTCAATGAGGGAAAGACTGAGAGCTTTTCCCGTAAGGTCAGGAACACGACAGTGGTGTTCACTATCACCACTGCCGTGCAACATAGTACTAGAAGTCCTAGCCTCGGCAATCAGACAACAACAAAAAAATAAAAGGCATCCAAATCGACAAAGAAGAAGTTAAACTCTCACCCTTTGCAGATAATATGATACTTTATGTGGAAAGCCCAAAAGACTCTACTCCAAAATTGCTAGAACTCATCCAGGAATTCAATAAAGTGTCAAGATATAAAATCAATGCACAGAAATCAGTTGCATTTCTATATACCAGCAACAAGACAGAAGAAAGAGAAATTAAGGAGTCGATTCCATTTACAATTGCACCCCAAACCATAAAATACCTAGGAATAAACCTAACTAAAGAGGCAAAGAATCTGTACTCAGAAAACTATGAAATACTCATGAAAGAAATGAAAGAAATAGAGGAAGACACAAAGAAATGGCAGAAAATTCCATGCTCATGGATTAGAAGAACAAGTATTGTGAAGATGCCTATGCTACTTTGAGCAATCTACACATTTATGCAATTCCTATAAAAAACCCATCAACTTTTTTCAAAGAAATGGAACAAATTTTATATATATATATAGTGACTATTTATATATATATTATATATATTATTTATATGTATATAATATAATTATATAATATATAATATATGGAATACTATGCAGCCATCAAAAATAAACTGAAATCCTGCCACTTACGATGGTGTGGATGGAACTAGAGGGTATTAGCTAAGTGAAATAAGTCAACCAGAGAAAGATATTTATCATATGATCTCTCTGATATGAGGAATTTGAGAGGTAGTGCAGAGAGTCATGGTGGGTAGGGAGGGAAAAAATGAAACAAGATGAAACCAGAGAGACTCAATCTCACAAAACAAACTGAGGGTTTCTGGGGGTAGGGGAGAGGGGGAGGGTGGCTAGGTTATGGAGACTGGGGAGGGTATGTGCTGTGGTGAGTGCTGTGAATTGTGTAAGACTTATGATTCACAGACCTGTAACTCTGGGGCAAATAATACATTATATGTTAGAAAAAAAAAGAAAAAGATCCCTAAAAACATGAAGCTTATTTGCACACCTCTATGCAAGCAAATTTGAGAGTAGAATTATAATTTCTAAGTAAAATACAGTTTAGCCAAATTAGAGATAGAATTCTTAACCAAACTGATTTTTGTGAAAGAAAGGGAAAGTTATCAAAGAACAAATTCAGAAAGAAAGAAAAGGGGGAGAACGCACTAGGCCCAGATTGTTTCACAGGTGACTCTGCTAAACTGAGAGCAAGAACAGTGCTAGTGGAGGTAAATTATTCCAGAGCATAGAAAACAGGAGAGAACTCCCACTCTTCATGAACGCAAGTGTAACATTAATAGGTGCATCGTAAAAAGAAAGACATTACAAGACAAAATCACCTATGAATATGAGTTAAAAATACTAAATAGAGGGGCGCCTGGGTGGCTCAGTGGGTTAAGTCTCTGCCTTCAGCTCAGTTCATGATCTCAGGGTCCTGGGATCGAGCCCCGTATCAGGCTCTCTGCTCGGTGGGGAGCCTGCTTCCTCCTCTCTCTCTGCCTGCCTCTCTGCCTTCTTGTGATCCCTCTTTCTGTCAAACAAATAAAATCATTTAAAAAATACTAAATACAATATTATTGGCTAGATGACAAACTCCATTAAGAAAATGGTGTCCCAGGACCCTATAAGACTTAGGTGAAGATACTCTTCACTATTAAAAATCTATTTACAGGGGCACCTGAGGGGGTCTGTGGGTTAAACCTCGGTCATTGGCTCAGGTTATGATCCCTGGGTCCTGGGATCGAGCTCCAAATCGGGCTTTCTGCTCCGTGGGGAGCCTGCTTCCCCCTCTCTCTCTGCCTTCCTCTTTGCCTACATGTGATCTCTGTCTGTCAAGTAAATAAATAAAATATTTTTAAAAATCTTTTGACATAATGGTCATATTGACAGTCTAAACAGAAAAACCACATGGTTATTCTCCAGACACTAAAACACTTTTCACAACATTAAATGGACTATTCAGTAATGATGCCAGAAAACAGGGATAGAGGGACACTTCGCTGACAAGATAACATACATTCCCAAGCCTGACTCAGCCTATTCCTTACTGGGACATTCAGGGGACCCCTAAGATCAGAAACAAGATGGAAGCCAGCTCTCTACTAATCCACACTGTGTTGGAGGAGTTATCCAATGTAACCAGCAAGAGAAAACCACAGAGGCATCATAAAACAAAAATAGAGGAAGAAGTCAGCTGTGTCTATTTTCAGATGAAAATCACATTCTAGAAACAAGCAGGCATTGCAAATGAATACATACAAAATGGTAAAATGCCAGGGAGGGAATTTGGCAATTGTCACTTTAGGAACTGACCCCGAACACATACATCCAACTATTTAAAAACACAGTTGCTCGAAGTTATTCATTACCACATTATTTTAGTTGCAAAATATTGGAATTCACATTAATGTGTATACACAGAAGACTGATATCCGAGAGAGTGAAGATAGAGAATGGAATGTGTGTGTGTGTGTGTGTGTGTGTATCTGATGTGAAGTGCCGGTGTTTAAAGGGATGAGGGAGAGTTCAATGAACTGATACAGAGTCGTTTCTGGGATACATTGTTCGCAGAACAAAGAAACATGTGTAACACGGTGTATAGGAAGGGAGAAAAAAAAAAAACCATGAAGTTGGTAAAGTTTGCAAAAAGAAACACAGAAAGTCTAGACTAGAAACTAGTGGAAGTGGGTGAAAACCCAAACCGCCCAGAGCTGAACAGGGTCCCCTGCATATTTCAACAGATGCCATAAGCACCCCATCCGGTGAGCCCAGTGGCACTTGGCCGGAGTGTCCCAGCGACACAATCTCAGTTAGCAGGAAGCCGAGAACTGCAGACATGTCTGACATTCCCATTGCAAGTCTGTTTCTGCAGTGAGCAACTGTATTTGGACACTTGTCTTTGGACATCGTAGGTGTAAAAGAGCGAGAGCACTGATGTTGTTGGGAGCCTGGCATTCTGCAGAAGAGAGGAGATGCAGAATGGAGATAAATTATGGGATCTCGGCAAGCAGAATAGAAGCCCGGGCAGGGATGGAACCAGCAGTGGGAGGACCAACACTTTCTTTGGTCTCAGGTACATTCAGTGCTTACGACATCCCCACTCACCCACTGGAGTCCAAAATGAGCAGTGCCAGTGGGCTCAGGAAAGAGCTCGCCTCACATCAGGTCTCTGTCTGCTAGTCCCTGGTAGGAGTGCACAAGGAACCCTATCTGCTGTCCAGGCACGTGTGAGGGACACCCTCCTCTACTCCGCCCCTAGGAGTACAGGTGCTTGGCTGGGAGACTCCCCTGCATCCCTGAAATGTCTTCCTGGACACAGGACACTCTGATCGGCATTCCACCTTTGCAAGGAGAACTGTGGGCTCAAGCTCGAGGCCCAAGGTCTGGACAGCCTCATGCCTGTCCCCATGCTTGCAAGTGAACCAGAACCAGAACTGGGGCACCACGCCCCACTCACACCAGGGGTACACGGCGCCTAAAGGCAGGTTCCTGCGCCCTGTGGGCAGACTCCAGGTCTCCTGGTCTTTGTTGTTCTCCAGGATTGCTTAATTTATTTTGGGTCAAAATCTTATCTGGAGGAATTATATGAATAGTTCAAGCTATTTTTTCCAAAAGGGAGGAAAATGTGCCCTCTGAAAGCTTTTGCACAAATCTTATTCCTGTGGTAACGTTCATCTTTGCCAGCAAACGGAATTCTCATCTGGGTGATTTCTTGACTCTCTAGTGACCTGAGCTGTTCATGCCGATCAAACATAATGCAGTCACTCTGTCAGCCCTTCCTCCACTGAAAACAGTGCCCTCAGATTAGCAGGAGAGCTCCTAGTTTCTAAAAGATAAACTTTGGTCCTATAAAGTCAAGGGGTTTCATTTTAACTCATGAAGAACTGTAACTTCTACCATCCTTTTGGAGATCAAGACTAACTTTTGCATCTGAAATGTTCTTAATAATTTAGTGTCATAGTTGTTTTGAAATTTGATTCTTTATTAAAGAGACCACACGCTTTGTGAATACAAGACAGATAAACATGGGGAGCGGTCCCTTGGGTGTAAGTCCTGAGACGTAAGCAGGAGTCCACGTTGACACAGTCCACTGTGAAAAGAACCACAGAACCCTGACACCCTCCACGGGATTTCAGGAGGACAAAAGCAAAAGCATGGGAATTAGATTAACTAATGAACCGTGGAATACTACATCAAAGACTAAGTATGGACTATATGGTGGCTAACTGAACATAATAAAAAATAAAAATAAATAAATAAATCACAGCGCTTACAAGAAAAATAAAGACATGGTTTTGCGCCGTGTGTGCGGCTCAGGCACAGCCTCCCGCGGAGGGCTGAGAGCGGCCTCTAGCGCCCGCTCCGGTGGCTACACTTGGGCCACCGTCTTCGCTCAGTTACCTTCCTGCTCTCTCTAAAGGTGATTTTTCCAGGCTCTGTTTTTAAGAACAGTGCCTCTGCCGCTGCCGGGCTTGCACCTTTCTGCAGTGTGTGCTGCCGTCCCGTGTGAGGACGTCATGTGGTTCCCAGAAAACACGGATCCAGTGAAGTCCCGACACTGGGGCGGCACCTGCACACGGGAACCGAACAGCCCCCGGTGGGGGGGGGGGCGTTTGACTGACCCAGCGGTTCTAGGGGGACCCAGCATCCTGGGTGTCCCAGCCCCGAGGAGAGGACAGGGGCCCCTCTGCTGCAGCAGCCTTGGTGTCAGGGACAGTTATAGCCTCTGCTCACACCCCGTGCAAACACCGCTGGCTGCCTCCACCCTCCCGGCTGGACCCCAGATCCTAAAGGAGGCGGGGGTCACAGGAGCAGGGAAGGAGGAAGCCCCCATTCAGGCAGAGGGGCTCGGCACTCTGTCTTCACAGGGCTCAGCACTTGTCAGGAAGGGATAAATTCCCCTGACAGAGATTTTCAGCCAAGTACAACTCCAAAACTTTTGGATGTAGCATGGTTAGGAAAATTGGGTTCTCCTGAATTATTCTGGACAATGCCTTTGGGTTAGACCCACAGAACTAGTCTAGGAACAAGGACTCGGGTATCTGAACCTACAGAACAGGATCCTGAATGAGGTAGAACGAAACAGTGTCATCATCCGACACTTAAATAGTGACTCTCATTTTATGGGGAGCAGAGGAGGGTTATTTATTTCTTCCTGTATATGAAAGAAGTCTTTCTGTGAGAAAGGCAGGCTTTCCAGGGCAGCTGCATGAGGCTCTCTCGAAGGTGAGCACCCCAGGTCGGCCCCAGCACAGGAGGCATTGGAGCTGCCCCAGGGGCCCCCTCCCTCTAGCGCAGCTGCTCCCACAGACCTGTGAGCTGCCACAGCCAGGGAAGCTGCACAGCCTGGAACCCGCCTGTCACCTTGCGTCAGATCTAATCTCCAAAGTGCCAGGTGCCATCCTGGGGAAAGGAGCCCACAGAGACACCACCTGTGGTGTGTCCCCCAAGATGTCCCTCTCACACTGAACTTGAGCCTTCTTGATATATTCAAAGACAGGGAAACCACAGTACTGCTTTTGGACAAATTCACGAAAACACTCCCTGAACAACAAGGACTATATCAGAGGAAAAGAAGTGAGAAGAAATGTGTCCTATCTAGGGATGTTCTTTAGCAGGCTCTGGTCTGATTTCTTCAAGATGGCTTGTTTCCAGAATCATGCGTTTCCATCCCAGCTCTAAATACTAACAATCAAATAAAAACAACAGTGTTTAAAGTTTTGGGAGCGCCCCCATGCAAG
Source organism: Neogale vison (assembly GCF_020171115.1). Taxonomy (NCBI): domain Eukaryota; kingdom Metazoa; phylum Chordata; class Mammalia; order Carnivora; family Mustelidae; genus Neogale; species Neogale vison. The sequence goes on from NC_058093.1 coordinate 48,046,217, forward strand.
TTGTAAGTCATCTGCTGTGCTTACCTGTGTCTCCCGCTGTGGCCGCACCCCAGCTCTGCACAGACAGAAGGACGAGTGCCCTGACAATGGCTCCAGGGACCGACCCCATGTTCCTGGTCCTGTTCCTGGAGGCCCCCAAAGCCTGGAACTCCAGCCTGCGGAGTCTGCTCAGTGCGAGCAAGCTGGCACCTGTCTCCCGGTTTCCGGAGCTCCTCCTCCTGTCTCCCCTCCCTCTACCACCCTCTCTCTCACTCCCTCCTCCCTTCCCTTCCTCCCTTCACCCTCCTCTCTCCCTCCCTCTCTCGCTCCTCTCCCTCTCTCCTTCCTACCCTTCCTCCTCTCCCTCCTTCCCCCCTCTCTCTACCCCCCCCTTTCTCCTCTCTCTCTCCTTCCCTCCTCTCTCTCTCTCCCTGCCTCAGTCCTGCCTCTCTCTGGCCTGCATCTACCTTTCCTGACCCACTCCTGAGCCTGGACTCCCAGGAACTGTCGCCTCCACATGCAGGTACCCTTCATAGTGACAGGTGTAGTCAGGTGCTGCAGACTGGCACCTGCTGGTTTGCTTATACACCCAGGCTCCCTCCCTGCAGCTTCCCTCACCAACAAACCCCAACCCCTCCCCTGCAGAGGAGGGAGGCTGCCCTCTCCTGGGTCCAGGACCCACATCCAGTGAACCTGTGTAACTGTTAGCTCAGAAGAGGCAGAACGGGGAGAAACACAGGGGTCCTTTGTCAACCTCGGCTGCCTGTGTCTGGAAGAAGAGCATTGTTGTCTGATTATATAAAAAGTGTTGTTTCGGGCTGGGGGCATTTTCACCACCTAAATTCCAGGGATGGCATCAGAGGCTTGGGAGTGGAAGGCATGACCACCCCGCACAGTGGGGGAGGGGGTAATGATTTCTTATTTCCATGGTGGGAGAGGTAAGATTATACCAGTTCTGTGAATCAGATGGGTTTACTGACTAAATTCCAAGTTTTTAAATGAGCTCTATCTCCTGGGAGTGTGCTCCCACCCAGACCTGCAGTGAGAGACACCCAGGTGGGAGAAAAGGGTGCAGGAGCTGGGGAAAGCCTCAGGGGTCCGTGTCTGAGAAAAGTTGTGAGTCAGTGGCCTCCTCCAGGGACAGGAGTACTTCCTGACCAGAACGTTAAGCGTGGTTAAGGACACCCAGTGATGTAGGCATCTTATGGAGCAGGGAGCAGTCCTGGGATACAGAAACAGACTTACTACCTTCAGCAGGTGAGGAGGCGGGACCTTGGGTGGGGGCATTGGGATTGGGAGGCTCAGCGCCCCCCCCCCGCCCCGTGTCAGGGGTCAGGGAAGATGCCTGTCCACAACACACCTGCCTACCTCTGCCAGTGAAAAGACCACGAGTTCTTATCCCACAAAAACCCTGTATCAGGTTTCTCATGTGGAGATAATTCAGAAAAGAGGATTAAAAGGGATCAGACCATGTATACCTTAAAGTGGAAATTGACTAGGCATTTGGTCTCTGGTACATTTAGGGACAAAGTGGGATTTTGCACAAGAGAGAGGTGGTCACACAAGGGGGTAAACGACTCCAGTGTGAAGCACGCCCCTGCTCTGGAGATGAAAGCCCGGAGCACCAGCAGCCACCTGCAGAGCTAGGACAAGAGGAGCCTGGTGTGGAGCCATGTTCTACACCCACAGCGGTCCCAGGAAGGTGTCAGGTCAGGGTCTATGCCCACAGCAGTCCTGAGGCAGGCATCGAGCCATGCTGTATACCTGCAGTGGTCCTGGGGCACTGCCAGAAGGCCAGGAGGATCCCACCTGCCCCAGGACGCACTGCAGCTTTGGACAGCCCCACCCATCACCAGTCCCTGCCCAGGACCCATCTGAAGGCTGTCCCAGGGTCCCAGGCACCCATGGCAGAGAGTGCCAAGCACACCAGAGGTTCCCCACCACCCCCTGGTGCCCAGAAGTGAGGGGGCAGCCTCTCAGAGCATCCAGAGATACGATGGCGGGCAAGGAGCACCGTCTTCAGTGGGGTGACAGACCTTTGGAGGCCCGAGGGTAGGCACATTCCTATTCTGCTCTTTAGACACCAGGAGTCGCCACTCCTTATGAGAGCAGGTGTATTTCTAGTTGCTTTGATGCCCACTGGAGACCTCAGCTGAGCACTCTTCCCATGACATGGCAGGAAATCCACAGAGAGCCAGTTCAAGGGCAGGCAGGGATGAACGGCTGCAGACAGGGTCTGCCCAAAGCAGGACTTTGAGGTTCCAGGCTGCCACTGGCACAGGCTGGGGAAGTGAGGGGAGGGTGCACAGGTGTGTGTGCCCAGGCTCCCTGCGGGGAGAGCCTGCAGCTGGAGACACCTACCTGCATCCCCACAAATGCACCTGTTCCAGCTTCTCACTCAGCAGCACACCCCTGTCAATTTTTAGCATTTTCTGTTTAAAATTTGGAATGCACTGAATTCTTGCTTTCAGATGGCAAATGGCTTTGTCATTTCATTCCATCCTCTGATGACTGGAACACAGTAGTCTGTGCAGATAGAGAACAATTTGAGTTCTTCCCTAAGCTCCAGGAAATGAGCAGCAACACATACACAAGCATACACGCACATGCACACAGACGTTCACACATGGGCACACACTTCCACATGCACGCACGGTCACCGGTCACCCATATTCCTGCGCGCACACACGTTCAGTTGGGCGCATGTGCACACACTCACTCATTCGCTCGTGATGACTTTCTGTCTTCCAGAGACTCTCAGATATCAAGACCTGAGATGGATTTTGGAGCCATCCCATTCAATGTCTTGATAAAATACCCCGAGGAAGGTCACCTCGCAAGCTTCTGCCAATTTCCGGCTTCAGGAACCTGCTGACATTTATTAAGTGCCTACAGTGTGCCATGGGAGAGGGGAGGAGAAACCCATTTCCTTACATTCCCAGAGCAAACCAGAGATTGACAATTTCATTTGAATCAACTACGTGAGTTCCAGAAAAGATGTTTTCCTAATATTACGAAGGACATCTCAAAGAAAAAATTACCTCATCTCTTTGGGGAAGAGAAGACAGGTTTGTATTCCCTTATTTTTCCTTTAACAATATAATAATAATTATTATATAATAATTATTATTATGCCAATAGTAGTAATTCCTTTAACAATATAATATTAATGATAATTATACTAAAAATAACAAGTGGCATAAGATCCAATCCCTTCTGAAGGACCTGGTACCCAGACCTGAAACCTCAGTCCATGACTCGGAGCCCAAGCAACCCTCGCACTCCCTACCTCGGGGAGAAGCAATGGGGCCTGCATGAGCCTCTGGCCCCGGGATGGGGTGCGACACAAGCGATTGCTGTTTTTCTTTAAAGTTTAGGTTACTGTTACAAGAAAATCTACTATCATGTTAACTGTAGTCAGGTATTAAAGGCATTTTTTAAGATTAGAATCTTCACCATTGAAATTATGAGGCTTCATGAAACTCCGCTAAGAAAAATGCCAGGAGCAGATATTCACAGTGTTTAAATCTCGGCCTCATCAAACAATTAAAGAAAGAGATCATTCAGAGAAACATTTCCTATCATAGGAAAACCAAATTGACAATAAATACAATACATTCTATGCTCGGATACAACGCGCACATTTCCAAGTTCAGGCGTCTGAGGAGCTCACGCAGGCTGAGTGTGACATCTGTGCAGGAGAGGCCAGCGGTCCACTCGGGGGTCCACAGCCCACCTCTGTCTTCTCTCCTTGTGGCTGCGGCCGTTTGCCTCCGGGAGCTGAAGTTTGGGCAATGTTCCCTGTCACCTTCTGCCCCAGGGACTCAGAGTCCTTCTGAACAACGGAATGCCTAAAGTAAACTTGGTTTTGTTACAATGGCTCCTTCCAAGCTGTAACATGTAAACCCAAATTAGCGAAGTTAGTTGCTTTGCTAAAACTATGCTCTGGATTAGTCAGAATTTTGGAATTTAAAGCTCTAGAGATGCATGTTGTTAATATTTTTTCAACCCAAACTGTTGTAAAATACTGATTTAACTCACAAGAGAAAGTGAAGCCTACAGGCAGCATCTGAGTCTCTAGCACCGGTGGGTGAAAAGCAGCAAACACAGCAGATAAAAATAGTTGCATGTCATACAGTTTCTTAATTGAAAAGCAGCCAAAAACACTGTAAGTTCTTACTTCTCTAGTTAACAGAAATAAGTAGTATTTTGATTTTATTGTGACTGCTTGTTAAGTAATTCAAATAGAGTTACAAAGGAGTAGGGTTGTAAGAGCAAATATTTTTATTTTAGTTTGTCATTTAAAAATTTTTTTTATTTTTAAAGATTTTATTCATTCAACAGAGAGAGAGCACAAGCAAGGGGAGCAGCAGAGGGAGAAGCAGGCTTCCCACTGAGCAGGGAGCCAGATGCAGGGCTCGATCCCAGGACCCTGAGATCATGAAGACCTGATCCAAAGGCAGACGTTTCGCCGACTGAGCCATCCAGACATCCCTAGTTTATCATTTTTATTTAAATGTGAATGAGCTATGTCTTGAGTGGATGAGATATTTATATAATGACTGAAAGCAATTTCTAGTGTTTGAGGGGAGACCTTTCTTAAAAATGTGCTTCTAGATTGACTGAGTTGCAAATGCCCATTGCAAAACATGCGGTGTTACTGGAGAGAGTGTCCATAAAACTGACTGGTGCCCATCCCTGGTTCTGCAGGAAGGCCAAGGCCTGGCTCTGTGGGGAGGAGGCCACCCCAAGCCCTGAGCTCCCTAAGCTGAGAAGGTGAATGAAGTCGGCCCTTCTGAGCGGCTCGGGGCCTCTCCCTTCTCTGGACACTGACCTCTCCCTGAGGAACCAATGAAAATGCCTCAGTGGCTTCTGTGCAGCTTTGCCATCGGTTCTTTAACATCAGGAAGGTTCTTTTTTTTTTTCCCAATTTATTTATTTTCAGAAAAACATTATTCATTATTTTTTCACCACACCCAGTGCTCCATGCAAGCCGTGCCCTCTATAATACCCACCACCTGGTAGGTTCTTGATGCTGCCTTCCACCTTGGAACTCGGGCTTCAGCAACCCCTCCCAGCGTTTCCAGGATCGGCTGGGACAGGAAGGCCCAGCCCAGGGTCCGATGCCTGCCCGCAGCGGCTGTGTCCACAGCACCCAGAACACTCGGCAGCCTGGTGCTTATTTCATTGTTCAGAGCTTTGTTTGGGATCATCTAAATTTTAAAAATGGGCGAGTCCTTAGTAAAACAATACTGCATAATTAATGTGCCCACTGCGCACTCTAACATACATTTGGTTTATTGTTTTTCTAAAGCAAAGAACATTCTGGGGATGGCCAGAAAGAGACACAAATGCAACGCCCTCAGATGCCACCATGGTGAGCAAAGTTCTCTGAGAAGGGATGATGGGGTCATTGGTATCGTTAGCGTATTCTCAGTGTGACCCTGGGTTATCTGAAAATGAAGCATTGGCCGTTGGAGCAAGCACCCAGTGACTGTTGAGAAGCAGCGTGTGACACTTGCTGTGCGTTTTCTCTCTGAGGCAGAGTGTTGGACATCTCCTCAGAAGTTGCCCTGGGCTCTCATGATGGCGCATCAGCCGCCGAAAGCATGGGGCACGTGGCACAGGCCTTCTGTCCCTCTGCACGGTCATCACCCCCAGGATCCCATCCCCACCTTGGCCTTGGCCTTAGGTGCTGGGACTGCAGGCTGGGAAGGCCCCCACTGTCAAGCCTTCTGAAGCCTCCCCTTCCATGTGACCCTTGGGTTGCCCAGCTTGTCTCTTGAAGGGGCTGGATTTCCCCCACACTCTCCTTCAGGCTGTCCATGCACTGGTCACCTAGGGGTCCCCAAGTGGAAAACTCCAACTCAAGGGGATAGACACACATTCTCTAGCTCAGTAAAATGTTCTGATGTAACTCTGTTCTGAATGTTGTAAACAACCCAAACACGAATCTGAGTAGGAATTCAATATTTCGGGGGCCTTCATCTGATGCCACAGGCACCATCTGAGCTGAAGCCCGAGCCCACGAGCTCACTCCTTTCCTGGGCTCTCCCTCAGCCACTGCTGCTAGTGAAGTAATTCAGGAGCCGAAAACACAAGTATTTGTAAATTGTAATGTTAGGCCTTTGAGCTCAAAATATTCTTCAGCCACAGAGCATCTTGCTTGAGGAAAGAGCTGAGACAGAAGAGACCAGGACTCTTCTCACGGCTCCGGCACCTCCGTTTGCAAGACAGGAGAGGCCCTGTCCCTGCTCCTGTCCTCTCGATGGTGTCGGCCGTTCTAACCCTCCTCACTGTCCATTAAACATGCCCAACATTCAAAATGGCAATAAAAGATGAAGACAATGAAAAGATGAACCACTGAGTAAGAGAAAACCTGCAAAATAGAATCTGATGTAGGACAGGAAACAAAATACCCCAGAACTCTTTAGTTTGAAGAACTCCTCAAACTAAAACGTGAGTGTTTATAATTCAACAAGAAAACAACCCAATTAAGAAATGGGCAAACTGTCTAAAGAGACACCTCACTGAGGATGTACAGATGGCAAATAGATGAGTGAGAAGATACCCAGCACTACCCGACCTCAGGGAAACGCACATGAAACAAGAAGATTGTGGACTGGCCAGAACCCGGAACGCCGCCAGCACCACCTGCTGGCGAGCATGGGAACGGCAGGACTGTCCCTCGTGCAGCCAGAGTGGGGGACGGACAGCTGTGATGGAGAACAGTTTGGAGGTTTCTTACAGAATGAAACATAATCTTACCTGTGATCCAGGAACCTCGGTCCTTGGTATTTACTCAAATGCGTTGAATAATGATGTCCAGGCAAAGACTTTACTCATAATTTTAAGACTTGGAAGCAACAAAGGTGTCCCTCAGGAGGTGAATGGATACACTGTGGCCTATGCAGACGATGGGATATCACTCAGTGTTAAAAAGAAATGAGGTCTCAGGGGCGCCCGGGCGGCTCAGTGGGTTAAGCCTCTGCCTTCAGCTCAGGTCATGATCTCAGGGTCCTGGGATGGAGTGCCCCGTCGGGCTCTCTGCTCAGCAGGGAGCCTGCTTCCCCCCCTCTCTCTATGCCGCCTCTCTGCCTACTTGTGATCTCTCTCTCTCTCTCTCAAATAAATAAATAAAATCGTAAAAAAGGAAAGAAAAGAAATGAGCTCTCAAGCCACGAAAAGACCTGAGGAGCCTTCAATGCATATTACTAAGTGGAGGAAGCCACTCTGAAGTCTGCATACTGTGTGATCCCAAGTCTATGACGTTCTGGAAAAGGCAAAACGACGGAGACAGTTAAAAGATGGGTCGTGGGGAGATAGGCGGAACAGAGCACAGGAGGTTCTTAGGGCTGTGAGGCTAGTCTGTATGATGCTGCAAGGTGGGTACAGACCCTTGCACATCTCTCAGGGATGGGGTTTGGAGTATAGGGAAGGTTCAGTGGGGTGAGATCTGGAGTTAATGACCAAGAAAGAATTCTTGCGCTGACTGGCGCAAAATGGTGGTTTATTAAAGCCGGGGGTGGGGGAGGGGGAGGGATAGGGTCCCTAAGCAGAAAGAACTGCCGCCCCCGGGGTTGTGAGGGTTGGCTGACTGCATACTAGCTGGTTGGGGGAGGTAAGGAAAAGGGAGGTTTTCAAAAGAGTTTTCATATGTTAAAGAAGACTCGCAGGTTACAGGCCTTGCCTTTATCAAGTTAAGGTTGTTTTTCCCTCTAGCAAGGCATTAACATTAGGATCTTTGGGGACTTCTGGAGAAACTTTACATTCTGCCTGCTTCAAGCATCTGTCAATAGCTGCAGGTTTTAAGGACATTTAATTGTATCTGCATTCCCTTCTGGAAGTTAGGCCACAGACTGTATCTGCATTCTCTTCTGGAAGTTAGGCCACAGATAGAAATGCTTTGTTCTTGTAGATTGCTAAGACATTTGTAAACTGACATAGACTCCTGTCTTGCAGGATCCTGATCTCCTTATGCTAATGGTTTGTTTTTCCTTCCCTTAGCTTTAGGGCAGCCAGGAGCACCTGGGGAATGTCCCAAACACCCCATGGGGTAGGGGGGTCATGGGGTGTCAGCTTCTGCTTTGTCCTCAGCTTGCCTTCTGTGTCCTGGGCAGCAGTACTGACGGCATGCAGATCCAGAGGGCAGCCTCATGCCAACCTTGGACTCTAGCTACTGATAATGTGTCCATGTTGGCTCGCAACTTGTAATAAATGTACCACAGTAGTGTTACTGTTACAGCTCATCGTGGGGAAACTGGGGAGGAGTAGTGGGTGTATAGGACTTCTCCATACTTTTTTAACTCATTTTTTCCTATAAATCTAAAACTTTTTTTTTTTTCTTTTTCAATAAGCTAAACTCCCCAAGTCTGTCCTGTCAAGGGATGGTAAGGCTGAGGTCTCTGCGGCCAGGCAGGAGAGACCCTGGAAAATCGGGTTGTGATGGGACGCCAGCTTTTGCTGATGCAGTGTCACCTTTTGAAAATAAATCTGAATCCTGATGACAACAGGACAGCAGTGGCTCGAGGAGGCACCCTAGTGGGGCAGGGGGCAAAGCCAGAGCTGACCATCCCCTTGTAATCTGTAACTGTGGAAACATCACACAATCCAAGAAGACCTTTCCCAGAATACGATAAAATTTTGGCAAACTAAAATTTTGGCAATTTTGCTCTATAAAACGTTATAATGTCCAAAAGAAGCAATTGGGGAAACTATTAAACAAGTAAGTCACTACTTTACAAATTTTACATATTGTGTGCTACCAGCTTCCATTTTAAAATCACTCACTGTAAGTTGGAGGAAAATATTTTTTTAAATGGTAAATAAAACTCCATGTGGGAAAAGAAAAAACCTCCATGTGGAAATAGAAAATAAGATTACCATTTTATTTTTTTATAGAAATGTAACCCCATCAGACTACACCTGACAATAAAATTCCACACCCTGAGAAACACACACATGGCACACACATGACATACACAGATGAAAACACCTCCATGTAGAACCAGCTCCTGCGCTGCTTCTACTAAGAGTCCTTTTCTCACATCAGAACTGATGCCTTCACTACCCCCACTCATATCTTCATTTAAACTCAACAACAAAACTGTCCCTCTTTCTCTGATGTATAACCTCCAGGGAAAACCTTCAAGCGTGAGTTTTACACAGTCACCCCGGGAGGTGGAGGAGTTCCAGAGGAGGGCAGGCCGGGGCAGGCAGGGCAGGCAGGGGCACGAGCGGCTGAACTTTAAAGATGTATGTATTGATGTGGGAAACAAAAGCATAAGAAAAATGATTAAATTTCCTCACTGCCTACAGCTCACAGACAAGTCCTTGAAACAAGCAGAGGGACCTTCCTCTAGGGACTCAACTGCCTCAGTGTTAATGAGGAAGTTCTAGAACACAGGTGAGGTTCGGTGGGGTGAGGTCCGGAGCCGATGACCAAGAAAGAATTCTTGAGGCATCTTTGGTGCAAAATGGTGATTTATTAAAGCACGGGGACAGGACCCATGGGCAGAAAGAGCTGCTGCCCCAGGGTTGTGAGGGGTGACAGGGGGTGGGGGAAGGAAAAGGGAGGTTTCAATAGGAACAAGATTCCTAAAGAATGTCACATATGTCCCACCCAGGAGAGGGGGTGGGGGAAAGTTGGAGGGTGTCAGCTTTTGCTTTGTCCTCAGCCTTCGTTTGTTGCCTCTTCACCATTATAGCTCTTCTTGCCCACAGGGGTCCTGCCCTCATGCTTTAATAAAACTGCCTTTTTGCACTGAAGAAGTCTCAAGAATTATTTCTCGGCTGTCGGCTTTGAACCCTAACATCCTTCCTATATCATGTATTTTCCTGGTTTCCTTTGAAGCAATGAACAAGACACACTTTCTTGAAGGTACTAGTGTAAGGGCCTATTTAGCCAGAGCGATTCCATTCGCTTAAACAGTGATTTTGTTGTTTATACAGTAAAACTTAAACAGTCCCTGACCCCCTTCCCCCTAGGGAACTTACTTAAAACCCAGTCCCAGGTAACAAAGCCCAAATACAAGGGTGGGTCAGGCCAGGTGGAGGTCTCCAATCAGTGGGGGTGCATACTATCTCCCTAGCTACCAAGGAGTATGGGCCCCGCCCTTTGGGCACCTTTTGGGCGCCAATTCTGACCAAGGTGATAGGTTAGTTCGAATATCTACTATAGGGTAAATTGTAATTCAATTGGTCACTAATGTGTGACCTAGCATGACTGTGTAGCTTTCTCTGTGTGTTACAGTCTCATTGGCCACTGTGCATGGCCAGGCCCAACCACATGGCCTTTGCCCTTAAAAGCTAGTCTGTAAGGCAGAGAGAGGTTGCCTCTTTGTAAGGGGTGGCCCCGGCTAGTCGGTTTGGTTCTCCATGCTTGGTGCGAAATAAAGCTTTGCTTGACCTTCGCTTTGTATCAGTCTCGTTCCTTTGACCATGGACCCAACACTAGCACTGGCTTTTCTGCTGGTGGGGATCAGAGGGCAGAACAAGTTAGTCTATTTAGCATCGCTCTGTGTTTTACCAGATCTTACTTTATTTTAAAATCAGTTTGTGTATGTTGGAATGTGCGGCGTCCAGTTAGAAAGGGCTGTCAGACAAATGGGGTGCTAAGTGCAAACATACTCAGCCCTCCACTAGTGAAGCCATTTAAGGAGCAAGGATGGGCCCCGAACTAGGATGGGAAGCCCTTGCATGAACAAAACTCTCTCAGATCCAACTCTATTAAGTCTTCAGAGATAAAACCTTTCAACTTTATAACTTAGTGGTATTTGTTGCAGACTTAATATTTTTACCTTCAGGAAAGGATAAAAGATGCAAACTGTTCTGCTAGATTGATGTTTAAATATTTTATTTGCTAAAATAATGTATTTAAGTAAAATAAAAAGCCAAATACACTAAAACTCTCAAGAAGATGACACCCCAACTAGCTCCCATTCACTAGTCCTGTGCTCTGTGGTCATTCACCTGTAGGATGGCGGGTTCCTGTGCGAACACAGCCCCTGCACCTACGTCCCTGCTGTTGGGGGGCACACCCACCCGTCCCACACCCACCAGTTTCAGCTTCTGTAGCTGCAAGCACATAGCAGTCTTTCTGTTCTGGATGCTTCATCATAACCAGAACCACACAGTATGGGCTCTGTGTCTGCTTCCTTCAGGGAGTAGAGTTTGGCTGAGGCTCATCTGTGTGGAAGCGTGGAACTGCGTGTCAGGTCTCATTCCTTTCCTTGTTGAATAACGTTCCTTGTCTCGGGTGTTGGATGGATGGACCACATGGTGTTTATGCACTTGTCCTCTGATGGACATTTGGGTTGTGTTTGTTGTTTGGTGGTTATGGATAATGCCTCCACGCACACTCCTGGACAAACCCTTGTGCAGAGGGACGCTTTCATTTCTTTGGGTGCATGCCCAACAGGGGAACTCCTGGATCACGTGGTGACTACGTGTACCCTTTGGAGGAGCTGCCAGGCCAGTCTGCAAAGTAGCTGCTGCTGCTGGGTCCACAGGTGCCATCTGCAAGGCCATCTGCTTCTGCCAAGCTGGGGCAGTCCGGCCACCTCTGACCCTCCCCCACTCCACATGTCCTGTCCTCTCAGTTTAGCTATGTTGATTTTTAAATTAAATCAGGGGTCATTGAATACTTAACCTTCTACCATCGAAATGCACGCTGTTGGAGGCTGTCTCCTGCAGAAAGGCTCAGCGCTCTGCGGCTGCCTCCCCCTGGGGCTGAGCCACTGAGATTAATGGGCACGTGGGCGTGTTTGCCCTCCCAGCTCCACTGCCCAAATGGAAGAGAACTCGGAAATTCTCCAGCAAGTCCTCAGCCTACACATTCCCAGAGTCTCACTGCAACAGTCACAGATCTTTAGGATTAAAGAACTACTTCTCAACAATTCTTCACATAAAAATATAACTCAACAACTTTTTATACGTTTTAAAATTAAAGAATTGTTAAAAGATACTGTATTCATTTTACAGATACAATATTACAAGTTTGAAGCACTTTATGAAACCCAATTACTTGCCACCTGTTTAAAAACAGATTTAATTTCATTGCATGCCTTCAGGATCGTTTAAATTTTATCCACAGCCTGTTTGAATAAGTAGCATTTAATTAAATAGGAACAATTATACAAATGGTATTCTAATCTAAAAGTGTTAAGCCACCATATGAAACACAGGTACCTGTCTTTGCACACATCAAGGTCGTCTATCCTTGAATGCATGTAGTCCTAGTTTCAGGTGACTTTTCTGTTAAAAAATTGTCTTTTCCTACAAAACTTAAAAAATACCTGTCACTTGATATTTGAAATGAGCATTTCTTGTAAATTGATCTAATAGCAGCACTTAGCATTTACAAAACCTCTAAGATAATGGCGTGTTGTTTATTTTAAAATCCGAGGCCAGCATCTCCAGCTCCATGGTGGACACTGGTTGTCAGGTGTGGACATGGAAGGGCAACTGATCAAGTTGTGGGCTCTGGGCTCCCACCTGCCGCTTCTGTGCCTGCTGTTGGTGGGCAGTGGTAAACCATGCTCCAGCTGCTGGTCCTAGGAATGAGCGCTTGTTTCACAGACAGGCCTGCATGGAACAGACCACCTAAAATTTTGGTTAAATTTTTACCATCAGTTAGCTGGTAATCTTAGATCCATAACTTCTGAAACATTTGTTTTTATTTTTTTTGTTCCTGGAATATAAAACCTGAAGTGTGTTTTTCGACACAAGCCCGATGATTTAAGAAATGATACACAAGTTCTGAAATGTGTCTGTTCCTTGTCCTTCAGCAGCTTTGGGTGTTGGCAGAAGGGGCTGCAGCCGGCAGCCCGTAGGGCAGTGTCCCGGGGCCGCCACACTCACAGGTGCACTGGGGACCAGCGGGTGCAGAGCCTGTTCAGCTCAGGGACATCTCTCTCTACTACTTCTTCTATTTCTTCCTTAAACTTACTTCCTTTGTAAACTAAGCCCCAAACTGGCAAACACAGCAAAGGAAAGCATGTCTTGTACCTGAGTCCTAGTTACATGTCTCCACAGGCAAAAGGTCTCTCATACATTTTCAGTGAAAATCATACATAATTCAGACCTGGAGCCCCAGCTGTCTGGACGTTCCAGAGCTGCACCTGCCAAACCACCCTTGTCTTCATCTGTGTCCACCCAGTGTGCGGTTGTGGTCCTGCAGCCCTCCCCGTGTGTGGGGTTCTGTGGCCTGCACACAAGCCCTCGGTGGATGTGCCTCACCTGGAATAGCCTTGTCCAGGCCTGCATTTCCTCCTGTGGGCACTGCAGGACCAATGATGGCATCGTGTGCAGACATCCTGGGGGTCCTGTCTTATCATGAGCTCCCTTGAACGGTGTTGGACGCAGAGTGTTTTAGCTGTTGCTGCCTTTTCCCCCCTGTTATAACCCAAGAGTTACTGTTACTAAGGCATGAGATGTTCCTATTCCTTGTGTTCTGTCTCTTGGGGGGTTCATGTTTGGTTTGATAAGTCGTTATGGATGTGTTGTTTTATTTCTTTCTTCCTTTTTTTTTTTTTTTAAATATTTGGAACTGTAAAGTGGGCCTCCCCTGAGTTGTTCCCTGTGGCAGCTGGGAGGGGTGGGGAGATGGCCCTCCTTGGGTATCAAACTCCTGCCGCAAAGTGTTGTTTTTTTTTTTTTTTTTTTTTTGTGTGTGTGTGTGGTCTTTTTTTTTTTTTTCCCAATTTATTTATTTTCAGAAAAACAGTATTCATTATTTTTTCACCACACCAAGTGCTCCATGCAAGCTGTGCCCTCTATAATACCCACCACCTGGTACCCCAACCTCCCACCCCCCCGCCACTTCAAACCCCTCAGACTGTTTTTCAGAGTCCATAGTCTCTCATGGTTCACCTCCCCTTCCAATTTACCCAAATTCCCTACTACTCTCTAACGCCCCTTGTCCTCCATGCTATTGGTTATGCTCCACAAATGAGTGAAACCATATGATAATTGACTCTCTCGGCTTGACTGATTTCACTCAGCATAATCTCTTCCAGTCCCGTCCATGTTGCTACAAAAGTTGGATATTCGTCCTTTCTGATGGAGGCATAATACTCCATAGTGTATATGGACCACATCTTCCTTATCCATTCATCCGTTGAAGGGCATCTTGGTTCTTTCCATAGTTTGGCGACTGTGGCCATTGCTGCTATAAACATTGGGGTACAGATGGCCCTTCTTTTCACGACATCTGTATCTTTGGGGTAAATACCCAGGAGTGCAATTGCAGGGTCGTAGGGAAGCTCTATTTTTAATTTCTTGAGGAATCTCCACACTGTTCTCCAAAGAGGCTGCACCAACTTGCATTCCCACCAACAGTGTAAGAGGGTTCCCCTTTCTCCACATCCTCTCCAACACATGTTGTTTCCTGTTTTGTTAATTTTGGCCATTCTAACTGGTGTAAGGTGATATCTCAATGTGGTTTTAATTTGAATCTCCCTGAGGGCTAATGATGATGAGCATTTTTTCATGTGTCTGATAGCCATTTGTATTTCTTGATTGGAGAAGTGTCTGTTCATATCTTCTGCCCATTTTTTGATGTGTTTGTCTGTTTCGTGTGGGTTGAGTTTGAGGAGTTCATTATAGATCCTGGATATCAACCTTTTGTCTGTACTGTCATTTGCAAATATCTTCTCCCATTCCGTGGGTTGCCTCTTTGTTTTTTTGACTGTTTCCTTTGCTGTGCAGAAGCTTTTGATTTTGATGAAGTCCCAGAAGTCTATTTTCGCTTTTGTTTCCTTTGCCTTTGGAGACGTATCTTGAAAGAAGTTGCTGTGGCTGATATCGAAGAGATTACTGCCTATGTTCTCCTCTAAGATTCTGATAGATTCCTGTCTCACGTTGAGGTCTTTTATCCATTTTGAGTTGATCTTTGTGTACGGTGTAAGAGAATGGTCGAGTTTCATTCTTCTACATATAGCTGTCCAGCTTTCCCAGCACCATTTATTGAAGAGACTCTCTTTTTTCCACTGTATATTTTTTCCTGTTTTGTCGAAGATTAATTGACCATAGAGTTGAGGGTCCATATCAGGGCTCTCTACTCTGTTCCACTGGTCTATGTGTCTGTTTTTATGCCAGTACCATGCTGTCTTGGTGATCACAGCTTTGTAATAAAGCTTGAAATCAGGTAAGGTGATGCCGCCAGCTTTATTTTTGTTTTTCAACGTTTCCTTAGCGATTCGGGGTCTCTTCTGATTCCATACAAATTTTTGGATTATTTGCTCCAGCTCTTTGAAGAATGCCGGTGGAATTTTGATCGGAATGGCATTAAAAGTATAGATTGCTCTAGGCAGTATAGACATTTTAACGATGTTTATTCTTCCTATCCAAGAGCATGGAATGGTCTTCCATCTTTTTGTGTCTTCTTCAATTTCTTTCATGAGTGTTCTATAGTTCCTCAAGTATAGATCCTTTACCTCTTTAGTTAGGTTTATTCCCAGGTATCTTATGGTTCTTGGTGCTATAGTAAATGGAATCGATTCTCTAATTTCCCTTTCTGTATTTTCCTTGTTAGTGTATAAGAAAGCCACTGATTTCTGCACATTGACTTTGTATCCTGCCACGCTGCTGAATTGCTGTATGAGTTCTAGTAGTTTGGGGGTGGAGTCTTTTGGGTTTTCCATATAAAGAATCATGTCATCTGCGAAGAGAGAGAGTTTGACTTCTTCATTACCAATTTGGATACCTTTTATTTCTCTCTGTTGTCTGATTGCTGTTGCTAGGACTTCTAATACTATGTTGAACAAGAGTGGTGAAAGTGGGCATCCTTGTCTTGTTCCTGATCTCAACGGGAAGGCTGCAAGCTTTTTCCCATTGAGGATGATATTTGCTGTGGGTCTTTCATAGATAGATTTGATGAGGTTCAGGAATGTTCCCTCTATCCCTATACTTTGAAGCGTTTTAATCAGGAACGGATGTTGGATTTTGTCAAATGCTTTTTCTGCATCAATTGAGAGGACCATGTGGTTCTTCTCTCTTCTCATATTAATTTGTTGTATCACATTGATTGATTTACGAATGTTGAACCATCCTTGTAGCCCAGGGATGAATCCCACCTGATCATGGTGGATAATCTTTTTAATGTGTTGTTGGATCCTGTTGGCTAGGATCTTGTTGAGAATCTTAGCATCCATATTCATCAGTGATATTGGTCTGAAATTCTCCTTTTTGGTATGGTCCTTGCCTGGTTTGGGGATCAGGGTAATGCTGGCTTCATAGAAAGAGTCTGGAAGTTTTCCTTCTGCTTCAATTTTTTGAAACAGCTTCAGGAGAATAGGTGTTATTTCTTCTTGGAAGGTTTGGTAGAATTCCCCAGGGAATCCGTCAGGTCCTGGGCTCTTGTTTTTTGGGAGATTTTTGATCACTGCTTCAATCTCGTTATTAGATATCGGTCTATTCAGGTTGTCGATTTCTTCCTGGTTCAATTTTGGTAGTTTATATTTTTCCAGGAATGCATCCATTTCATCTAGGTTGCTAAGCTTATTGGCATATAACTGTTCGTAGTAACTTCTGATGATTGTTTCTACTTCCTTGGTGTTAGTTGTGATCTCTCCCCTTTCATTCATAATTTTATGAATTTGGGATTTCTCTGTTTTCTTTTGGATTAGTGTAGCCAGTGGCTTATCGATCTTATTGATTCTTTCAAAAAACCAGCTTCTAGTTTCATTGATACGTTCTACTGTATCTCTGGTTTCTCCCTCATTGATCTCAGCTCTAATCTTGATGATTTCCCTTCTTATGTGTGGAGTTGGTTTGATTTGTTGTTGATCCTCCAGTTCTTTAAGGTGTAGAGACAGCTGGTGTGTTCTGGATTTTTCAATTTTTTTGAGCAAGGCTTGGATGGCTATATATTTTCCCCTTAGGACCGCCTTTGCTGTATCCCATAGGTTTTGGACCGAAGTGTCTTCATTCTCATTGGTTTCCATGAATTGTTTCAGTTCTTCTTTGATCTCCTGGTTGATCCAAGCATTCTTAAGCAAGGTGGTCTTTAGCTTCCAGGTGTTTGAGTTCCTTCGGAACTTTTCCTTGTGATTGAGCTCCAGTTTCAAAGCATTGTGATCTGAGAATATGCAGGGAATAATCTCAGTCTTTTGGTATTGGCTGAGTCCTGATTTGTGACCCAGTATGTGGTCTATTCTGGAGAAGGTTCCGTGTGCACTTGAGAAGAATGAGTATTCTGCTGTTTTAGGGTGGAATGTTCTGTATATATCTATGAGGTCCATCTGGTCCAATGTGTCGTTCAATGCTCTTGTTTCTTTATTGATTTTCTGCTTCGATGATCTGTCTAATTCTGAAAGAGGCGTGTTAAGATCACCTACGATTAGTGTATTCATATCAATATGACTCTTTATCTTGATTAACAGTTTTCTTAAGTAATTGGCTGCTCCCATATTGGGAGCATAGATATTTACAATTGTTAGATCATCTTGGTGGATAGTCCCTTTAAGGATTATGTAGTGTCCTTCTGTATCTCTGACTACAGTCTTTAGTTTGAAGTCTAATTTATCTGATATGAGAATCGCTACCCCAGCCTTCTTTTGAGTCCCATTGGCATGAAAGATGCTTCTCCACCCCTTCACTTTCAGTCTGCGTGTATCTTTAGGTTCAAAATGGGTCTCTTGTAGACAGCATATGGATGGGTCCTGTCGTTTTATCCAATCTGCAACCCTGTGCCGTTTTATGGGTGCATTTAGGCCATTCACATTGAGAGTGATTATTGATAGATACGTTTTTATTGACATCGAGTTACCTTTGAAGTCTTTCTTTCTGTAGACTGTCTCTATATTTCTGTTCAATGCTATTCTTGGGATTTTTCCTCTTTTATAGAACCCCCCTTAATATTTCCTGCAGTATCGGCTTGGTGGTTGCATAGTCTTTTAAGTCTTGCCGGTCTTGGAAACTCTTTATCTCTCCATCCATTTTGAATGTCAGTCTTGCTGGATAAAGTATTCTTGGCTGCATGTTCTTCTCATTTAGTGCCCTGAATATATCTTTCCAGCCTCTTCTGGCTTGCCAGGTCTCTGTGGACAGGTCTGACGTTATTCTGATGGGCTTCCCTCTGTAAGTAAGGAGCCTCTTTGCCCTGGCAGCTTTCAAGAGATTATACCTACAATTATAATTTCTCAATTTGACTATCAGGTGTCGTGATGTTTTTTTGGAGTGTATAATCTTGGGTGGAGACCGTTCAGCCTCTAGTACATGAACGCTGGTTTCATTCGCGAGATTCGGAAAGTTTTCATGAAGGACTTGTTCCACGACATCTTCTAGACTTCTTTCTTTCTCCTCCCCTTCAGGAATTCCAATAATTCTGACGTTGGAACGCTTCATGGCATCACTTATTTCCCTAATTCTGCTTTCGTGGGATCTAAGCTGTTTGTTCCAGGCTTCCTCCTGATCCTTTCTCTCTATCTGTTTGTCTTCCAGATCACTAATTCTATCTTCTGTCTCAGTTACCCTAGCTTTGAGAGAGTTTAGATTGGATTGGAACTCATTGAGAGCATTGTGGACCTCCTCCCTGGTAGCTTTAAGCTCCGCCCTAACATTGTGAACATCCTGTCTGGTCGCTTTCAGTTCGGCTCTAATCAATTCTGTTTGGTCATCCATGGCTTTCTCCAACCTAGCTATTGCCTGGATAATTGTTAGCCTGAATTCTCTTTCCGACATATTGTCTATGTTGATAGCCGTTAGCTCTGTTGCGGAAGGTCCATCCTCTGTATTTTTCTTCTGTTGGGCATTCCTCCTCCTAGTCATTTTGGTGGGAGAAGACTGAACAGATGTAGCTGGATGTATCAACTCTGGTGCAGTCAAGGTGCACCCTGGAACACTTCCTGATCTCCGTCTCAGAAGCCTCAGTCTGGGTGCAGAAGCTGAATAAATTCCCCCTTGGATGCTGGCAGTGCAGGTTCCAAGTTAAAGACCCTGGGGGCGCAGGATCTTTTGCTCGTCCCCAAAGCCAAGGCAGTGGCGGCTGTCTGGGAGTTCCTGACCGCCAGAGAGGTTCCAAGCAGCGATCGCACACTGAGATTTTGCCGCTGGCCGGGGCTGGGAGTGCCCGGCTTGCGCGCACCTCTTTTCAGAGGCGGCTGTGGGTCGGGCGCGCGTCTGGGGCACTGAGAACGGGGCGCTGGTCCGTAAGCCGCAGGCTGGGCTTTTGCGCGCCTCTGTCCGGGGAAGAGTTTCGCGGGCGCGCGGCTTAGACTTTGAAACAATGGCCCGGGTCAAGAAGCGCCCCAGGGCCTTAGAAACCCAGGAGAGCTGGAGCGACGTGCACGCGCATCTCAAGCTTTGTGGTAGGGCGAGTGCGCGTTCTGCAGACCGGCTCCCATCCCCTCACAGGAGCCGGAACCCCGCGCTCTGGGGCGCGCTGGCGGCTTAGGGACCAGGAGCCGGTTTCTCCGCCGCACTCTCTCTGCCTCCGCGCCGGGGAGGCCGTCTGGGACCGGGGACTCAAGCCCCTGTCCCTAGCCGCCCCGATTCCCACAATTTGCCCCCGCGATCCTTTGCTCTTTTGGAGTGCTTTCAACTAGTCTCCGAGTTAATGCTGGTCCCCAGACGCAGGGCACTCTCGCTCGTATCGGGGTATTACTTTTGCACCGGTTGCCTCTGGTGGCTCCCTCCCCCTTTTGTTTATCTTCCGATATCAGTCCGCTGTTCCCATTCCGCTTTACCTGCTCACTGGCGTCTTCTGCCCCTGTAGAGATCCAGACGTGTATAATTCTGATCTCAGGCTGATTTCATGGGTGATCAGAGTTCTTTGGTAGGTACTCAGCTCACTTTGGGGTACCAGCTGAAAGGACGCCTCTTCCTAGTACCCCGCCATCTTGTCCCCCCCTCCGCAAAGTGTTTTGATTAACGGTGGGTTGAAAGGATGCTTTCGCTGTGGGGTCGCGCTATGGGTGGGTTTCTTGGAACTCCCAGTTCATTTTGCAGCCATGAGGGAAGTTAGCTGGAAGGTAAAACTGGGGCAAGGAGAAGATGGTGGGAAGATTATCTCTAAAGATGGGCCTGAATCCAGGTGGAGCTGTGCCTAAGCTAAGAATATTCTGGAACTCTCCAGTGAAGCCAAGCCATTATGTTGCTGTGTGTGTGACCCATTAAGCTAGACTTAAGGGTTCCCCCTGGTGTTCTTCACAATCATCTAGTGCCTTTTGTGCATCTCTGCAGTCAGCTTAGATGAAAAATCACAACATATTTCCCACTGAACATGACCAACCTTCTATGGGTGGCTAATATCTTTGGTGGTTAATTGTTGGTCTTCTTCTAAGAGGTCAAGAGGCTATTATTATACATTTATTGTTAGTTAGGAAATCTTAAAGGGTGGAATACTGATGAATGTTACTTATATGGCTCAGATAATTTAAATATTTTAACTTTTAGAGTGAAATGTTGAAGAGCAGATGGAAACCAGCAGAGCCTTCACTTTGGAACTGATGCCACCAGAAGGCTAAGACTTTTCCCTAAATGCATGGTGGTAGTTACAGGTACGTGAAACCAGTGGAGGCAGCTTGAGGGGGGAGGGTGGGCTCAGACCAGCTGGAAACTTAAAGAAGAAATTCTGGGAGCAAGAGAACATAACACAAGCTCAGACTCAAAATCTGTGTGTACTCTGTCCAAACCCTGGCTGATCATGGGATTATGTGTGTGCTGGTGAGACCCAGGGACCCTAATGAGAAATGACCAGGCTCCAGAGGAGGCCACCACCGAGGTAGGACAATAACAGGGACATCTGTGAATTTGCTGCCTTTGGCTCATGTGTGCTTCCCAGCCTGGGAGCAACTCCAGCTACAGAAATGGAAGCCTTTTGTGCCAGAGGTGTCCACAGCAGAGCCTACAGGACAGCTAAGAACTGAAGGCAAATCCTTAGAACCAGGTGAGCTACAGCTATGAGCCCCAAATGCTTCACTAACTGTGCCTAGCAGGCATGGGAGGTACCCCGGGGAGCCAGGTCAGCAGCTGGAAGGCTGTCAGAGCCCCACAAGGTTATGGGTGGCTGGAAACCTGACTTCACATGGAGTGCAGGAAGCTAACTATTGATTGGAGCAAGAAACAGGGACCCTCAGGGGAGCACAATACAAACGAGAGCTGCCATGACATCTTATCTGTGAAGTTCCTTTCAATAAAAAGACAGAGGATATAACATGACCCAAACTCAAGAGAATACTCATTAATTAGAACTGACTCCAAGTAGCCATAGATGTTGGACTTAACAGACTCTGGTCTGAAAGCAGCTTTTATAAATATCTTTAAAGAATTAAAGGGGAGATCATCTTAATGATGGGAGGAATACGGAAGTTCAAGAGATAAGTAAAAATATAAAATCATGGAAAGGTCAAGTACGGGAGGTGAGATAACTGATATAGAAACTTCACTACATAGAAGAACAGCAAGTTGGAAGTAGAATAGTTAGACTCGGACCATGATAGTTCAGGAGAAATGACAGAATCTGAGACAAGAGAGAAAAAGTGATGACGGAAAATGGACAGACCATGTGGGACACTGTCAGCAGCATCAATGTGTCTGCTCTATCTTACAGATTCAAGAAGCTCGATGACTTTCATTAGGGCCAACACAAAGAAAACCTCAACTCTGCACCGAGTCAAGATGCTCAAACCCAAGTTCTCAAAAGACGCCGCAGAAAAGCCTGTTCTGCCCTAGGGAAGAGTCATGGTGAAAGCTGACTGACCCTTTCTGGAGGCAGTGCAGGAACTGAAAAACCTATGCTTGTGCCTTATTTCAATCGTGGAAGATAGCCTGTGGGATGTTCCTGCCTGTGGGGCCGATGATTTCCCTGTTAGAGTGAGTTTGTCATGAAGTAAGGGTTTCTCATGAGGGTCCTAACTGGAGAACCTTTCAGCAGAAGATGGGAATGGTCCACAAAAGTTCAAAGCAAGCTCTTTCCCAGTAAGGGGCAGCCTTTCACGCCTACCTGAGCAATTCCCACAAAGTCTTGGTAGCAGACACCTTCCTGCCGCCCCTTGGCTACAATGCCCACAGTACCCAGCTCACCTCGTCCCATTCTCAGAGGAGTCATACTTACCGCTGGATCCAAACAGGCAAATGTGCAGCAGTGTCCATGCCCATGTGCACCTGTGGATCTCCACCTGCACCAACACCTGAATCTATACCTACCCCATGCCTATGCCTGTGCCCATATCTATACCTGTACCTGGACCCACAGCTTCACCTGGACCCACACCCATACCTGCACTTACACCTGCTCCTATATCTATACCTACAACCAAATCTACAAGCTATCTCCATCCATCTAAGCCTATATCCGTGTCTACCTCCCTGGCAGGTATATACCCTGATTCATGAGAATCTGTCCCAGGGACATATCTTCTGGCAGGTATATACCCTGATTCATGAGAATCTGTTCCAGGGACATCTCTTAAATGAATTTGCAGGTATGGACCTGAGTCTAACTTAGGGCCCTGTTACTTGGGTCATATAATCAGTTGAGCTGTGATTTAATAAGAAAGTCCTACAAACATCAAAACATTCCTATAAAGCTGCCTTTCCTGGAAACCTTCATGATGCTGGTCTGTACCTGGAAGTTCCTCTTTCTACATGATGATTAGGAAACAGTAACTATCCCATGCTGGACTCAGGAGAAGCAGGAAGAGGGTAGGGCTCCAGAAATTGGCAGAAATAGGCCAATTCTGTAGTTGGAATAAAACAACCATGAACCCTTGAAAATGTTTTTGACAAAATCACTATTGTGAGGCAAAATAAATAAAATAAAAATGAGACTTCTGCTGATACTTGTTGGGTCGGCGCCTCTGGGAATGCAAGAGGAGCAATAAAAATAGCCGCTGGGCCGTCGTCTTCCCTCTTCCTTTACCCATGACTCTCCCGCCGGAAGGATGTCAGGAAACAGGAACATCAAGACTCCCCCAACCCTCCAATCACTGAATACCTTACCTTATATGGCTGTGAACCTATGCCCTGTCTTAACCCAAATAGAAGACCCACTCAACCCCTCCTGGACACGACTTCCCCAACTCCCCTCTCCGGAGTTGCAGAACCTCGCCCAAGGGCGCCTTTAAAAAACGTTACTTTGGGGGCACCTGGGTGGCTCAGTGGGTTAAGCCGCTGCCTTCGGCTCAGGTCATGATCTCAGGGTCCTGGGATCGAGTCCCGCATCGGGCTCCCTGCTCAGCAGGGAGCCTGCTTCCCTCTCTCTCTCTCTCTCTCTCTGCCTGCCTCTGTCTACTGTGATCTCTCTCTGTCAAATAAATAAATAAAATCTTTAAAAAAAAAAATAAAAAAAAAACAAAAACGTTACTTTGCGCCTGTCTTGCCTGGTGTCCAGTGTATCTCGCCTATAAAACCTTGCATTTGGTGCCCAGACCCGGGAGGAGATCGAGCCTGTAAAACCTTACAATACTAAGCTTTGAGGAATTGCACAGAGACAGATACATCTCTTAGGACCCAGAGAAAAGCAAGCTCAGAATCAGACGTAGGAAAGGACACGGCCTATGGGAATTCACTGATTCCCTCTCTGGAAAAGTTGGTGAGCCTGATGGGGGACGTTCCGCTGGTGAACAGGCACACAGGTTTGCAGGCTCAAGAGACAGGGTCCTGCCACAGTGGGGTGGACAGCTGTTCCTTTTATAGGCTGCTGCTTTGCTTTTGTCACTGTCACCTGTCACAGCTGGCCCAGAAGGACACACTGATCTGTGTTGGTTTGGGCTCTGTGGGGGTCCAGCCCCCTGCCAGTCCCTGCCGCTCACCTGCACTGGCGCTCGCGCCACCCGTGCACGGCTGAGCCGCGGTGATGGAGATGCGCTGGCGCTGCTCCATACATCATGGGTCCTGAGGCTCAGCAGGAATTTCCAGGATTCCTGACTGCCCACAGGCTGCATTTTCGAAAGCACAAGTTTGGGCCACTGTTGGCACAATGAGGTGCCAAAATTAACATGCAAATTTGACACTTGAAACCTGAATCTAAATAAGTCCAAACAGAACTCCTCTCCCCCAATCATTACTGTACTTGTTACTTTTCACCCTTTGTTAAAATTCTGGGAGTGATTATAAGCTTAGAGGAAGTTTGTAAGACAGTAGCAAGAACACCCACCTACGCCTTACTCAAATTCTTTTGTAGTTATTGTTCCTTGTTTAAATTATAAGGAAATAAGTTGAGGAGGAAAGAATGTTTGGCGTTTACCTGCTTTAAAGTAAGAGGCATGCACATAGCCCTTCACCTTACTTCCTCAGTGTGTGTTCCCTAAGGGAAGGTGGTGTTTTCCAGGGGCCACAGCACAGTATCGGCCTCAGCCAACCCAACATCTGGATGCTGCTTTTGTAAACTCCGCTGCTGATGTTTCATAACATGGGGCCCCTCACAGCTGGTGTTTCTGCCGTTGAGAATGAGTTGCAAGGAGTGTCCTTCTTGCTTTGGTCTTCGAACTGGTTTAGCTCCCCAGCCCATCTGTGTTTTTCATGACATTTATATTTTTGTAGAATAAAAATGCCCTTCCAGTTTGTTAATCTTCCTCATTACTGCCTGTTTTTCCTTATAATTAGATTCAGGTTATACTTGCCTTAAAGAAGATTGTGTCCTTCCGTGTCCATCACGACTAGCACTTTCCTTCTGCCCCTCTCCATCCTGAGTCTTCTCCCCTGAGCACCAGGGTTTCCTTGGTGCCAGTAACCCTCTGCGGGTGCAGAGGCCAGCAGAGACTGGTCCAGGGTCTGCCTCCAGGCTAATGTCTGCACTAGGAAGCCACAGGGCTGGGAGAGTTGCAATCCAAGTGCAGATGACTCTTGAGGCTACTACTTTGGCTATTTTCAGGCTGTGTGGGTGTGCGACCTGTTCTAAAATTGAACAAAAGGAACCAGTTGCCAGGGCATCAGGCAAATACCATCTTCTATACTGGACCACAGAGGTTATTGTCTGGGGATCGGCTGGCATCAGGCACCCTGGTGAGATGCATGTATTTACTTTAAGCTGCAACATTGTAAGTGAGTCAACCCCACACCTGGAGCAATGTCTGACAAATTCTGCAAAATTGCTGTAAATCACTTTCTTTCTCAATTGCAATTGTTCAATTACAATATTTGTTAATTAAAAATAATTCCTGCTTTTAGTTAATAATATAAAAAAGGAATCGTCAACACTACTATTTCATGTTCACTTTATAAATAATTTTAGATGAATTAGTAACTTTTAAGACACCAGGTAGTTTACATAATTGAACAGAACTTTTATTTTACTTCTGTCCTTAGAATCTGTGATCTAATAGCAGCAAATACCCAATCAACCCTCCTGAAATGTTAGGAATTTTGGTAGACATTAGAAGAATTTTTTTTTTTTTTAGAGACAAAAAATGACTGATGTGTGTGTGTTGATAAAGGCTGACCTGCTTTTGCCCCGACAATAACTTATCAAGGAATGATAAGCTGAACTGATAAGCACTTAGTATGTTATTCTCTCTCTCTATTTATTTATTTATATTTTTAAAAAGATTTTTATTTATTCGACAGACAGAGATCCTAAGTAGGCAGAGAAGCAGGCAGAGAGAGAGGGGAAAGCAGGCTACCTGCTGAACAGAGAGCCCGATGCAGGGCTCAATCCCAGAACCCTGGGATCATGACCTAAGCTGAAGGCAGAGGCTTTAACCCACTGAGCCACCCAGGCGCCCCCATTCTCCCTTTTAAAAAACTGCTTGCACAAGAAACAAATACTTGTTCTGCCAGATGCCTCTGGATGTTGGATGACTTCAGGGACCAAGGGTCTTGGGCTGTCAGAGCTCATGCCACCATTTCCTCTGCAGGTGTTCTTCCCTGTGCTCCATTTATCCTCTGTGTGTGTGTGTCCTTCCTCATACGAGGGAGGGTTCCATCCACACCCCTGACTTCCGACTGGATGCTATCTCTCCATAGGGTTTTGCACCTGTTTCTGCCTGGGGGCTGTAACTCACAATCGTCACGAATCAGTCACTCCTGACACATGCGAGTCTGGTGTAGACTTTTGAACCAGTTCTTTGGCCTGTATGTCTATCCCCTTGCCAATAACATACCATATTGATTCCTACACTTTATGATGACCTCTGAAATCTTTTACAGTGAGTCCTACTTTGTTCTCCTTTTAACATTATTTTGACGATTCCAGGTTCTTTCTTCATCATATAAATTTAGATCAACTTGTCAATTTCTACAAGAAAATCCTAGAAGGTTTATGGTGATTGTGTTGAGTCTATATATCAACTTGGGGAGAAGGGACATCTTACAAATATTGAGACGATTAATCTATGAATGAGCATAGCTCCCCACTTACTTGGGTTTTCTTTGATATTCTGTATCCGTGTCTCTCAGTTTTTGGCATGCAGATTTGCAGATATTATTTATTCATATTTATATCTAAGCATTTTGAGGTATTTTTGGTATTTTCAAAATTGTATTTTTAAATTTTGAATTCGTTTAGTTCACTGATAGAATATAGACTTATAGTACATTTATCTCCATCTTGTATCCTGAAACTTGTCCAACACCCTTGTTGGAACTGTTCTAGAATTATTTCAGTATTTCCTACCTAGACAATCATGCTGCTGGCAAATACAGGTAATTTTAATTTCCTCTTTCCAATCTGCATGCCTGCTCTTCTTCTTACCGTGTGGTCCAAGTGAGAACCTGCAGTACGATGCTTGCTAGGAAGACTGAGAACAGATATCCCAGGGTTCTTGTTCTCGGGATGCTCTCTGTCTACACTGCAATGTGGGAGTTAGCTCTGGGCTTTCACAGACGTCCTTCCTCAGGTTAAGAAAGTATCTTTCAGGATGCCTGGGTGGCTCAGCTAGTTAAGCAACTGCCTTCAGCTCAAGTCATGATCCTGGAGTCCCAGGATCGAGTCCTGCTTTGGGCTGCCTGCTCAGTGGGGAGTCTGCCTCTTTTCGTTGGCTGGACCCACTGCTCGTGCTCTCTTTCTCTCAAATAGATAAATAAAATCTTAAAAAAAGAGAAAGAAAGTGTCCTTCACTTTCTTGGTTTGCATGTTTTCTCATAAAACAATGTTGAATTTTGTCAAGTGCTTTTTTCTTTATTTTTTGAAATAATCGTATTATTTTTCTCTTTAGTCTATTGATATGATGAATTAAAATCTAACCTCACATTCTCAGGATAAATCTCACTCTGTCAAGTTTTTTCATATATACTGCCAGGTTTTATTTGCTAATATTTTATTAAGTATTTTGTAATTTTATTTATGAAGGATATAAGCTTGCAATTTTCTTTTCTTCTAAGGTATTTGTCTTTCTTTGTTTTTTAATCAGGGTAACACTGAGCCCATAAACTGTTGGGAACTATCTCCTCTTTTTCTGTTTTCTGGAAGAATTTCTCAGGTATTTTTTTTTCTTCTATGATTAGTCAGTAGAGTTTTCCAGTGAAACTGCAGTGACCACAATTATCTTTGTTGGGAGGTTTTTAAGTACAAATTCAATTATTCTAATAAATATGAGACATATCTACTTTTATGAATTTTTGGGGAAGTTTTTGTCTTTCAGGGAATTTGTACATTTTGTTTATGCTATTAAATGTTTTGGCATAAAATTTTCATGATATTAATACACTGTTCTTTAAATGTCTGTGGTGTATGGGGTTCCAGTTTTAGTGTGACAGTGATGATGATGACGGTGATGATAAGATGATAGCCTAATTCAATTTGAACTTCAGATTAAAAAACACACAAATATTTTTCTAGTGTAAGTATGTCCCGTATGTGTTGATTATCTGGAATTTAAATTTACCTGGGTATGCCCTATTTTATCAGGCAACCCAGGGGGTAACTCCTGTTTCATTCCTGTTAATTTGTTTCTCCAATCTTTTGTTTTCATTATCAGTCTAGCTAGACATTTATCAATTTTACTGATCTTTTAAAAAAATCAATTTGATTTCACTGATTTTTCTCTAGTGCTTTTCTATTTTAATTGATTTCTCTTCTTTCTGGTGCTTTGGGTTTAATATCTGCTTTTTAATTAGTTTTTTTAAGGTTTTTTTTTAAGCTTAAACAATTTATTTTACTTCTCTTTACCTTCAAATAAAAGTATTTGATGCTAAAAAGACATCTGTAAGCAGTGCTGTGGCTGTGCCCACAAGCTCTGTGCAGCACACCCTCCGTCTTGCACTGTGCTCACGCCCGTGCACGCTCCATGCCCTGTGCCCTGTTCATGCATTCCCTACACTGTGCTTGTTGGGGAACCTGGACTGGAGCCTGGCAGACGAACCAAGTGGCACTCGGAGACTTTGGAGGATTGGAGGTTTATTTAACACCGGTGGGCTCAGGCGATGTTGTTCTCCTAAGGTCTGAGCCCCCAGCACAAGCATGGAGGGGGATTTATACTCTTCTACTTCCGCATACGGGGTACTTTTGGTGTGTGCGGGAAATGAAGTAGGAAGGGAGAACCCAGAAGGACTTTGAGATAGGAACTGGAGTCCCCTCGCCAGTTTGGTCAGCCATCTTAGAGTCGTTTTTCCCTATCCTGCTCATCTTGTGCCAGCGCCGTGCACCGTGCTCACACTCATGCATGCTCCGTGCACTGTGCTTCTGCTTGTGCCAGCTCCGTGCACCGTGCTCACACTCATGCATGCTCCGTGCACTGTGCTTCTGCTTGTGCCAGCTCCGTGCACCGTGCTCACACTCATGCATGCTCCGTGCACTGTGCATATACTCGTGCCCGCTCCGTGCACCATGCCTGAGTTTCTGCATGTTCTCTGAACTGTGCTCACCCTTGTGCATTCTTTGTGCACTGTTTCCATGCTCATGCTGATGGCTTCTATTCCCCGCTGACTTCCTTATTGACTCATGGGTTAACTTACAAGTGTGTTATGCAATTTCCAAAGATTTGGAGGTTTTCTAAATGTCTCTGTTACCAGTTTCTACGTTAGGAATGGAAAGCATACTTTGCATGATTTCAGTTTGGTAGAACTGTTCAAGTTTGTTTATGACATCGAAGATGTAGTGTCCTTGGATTTGTTCCACATGCACTTAAAAGAAAGTGTGTTCTGCTGTGTCCAGTGAGCTGTCCTATGAATGTCCTGGAGCCCAAGGCGGTTGATGATGCTGCTGGCTTTTATCTAGCCTCACTGATTTTTCTGTCTGGTTGTGTTGGTCACTGAAGGAGTGCTGCGGTTTCCAGAGGTGCTGTGGTCTGCCTCTCTCTCACTGTTGTTTGGCTCATGCACTCAGGGGCACACAAAGGAAATCTTCCTCCCGAAGAAAAAGCTTTCCTTCCTCCTGCAGGTGGGGTCAGGTGGGTGGGGTCCCTGGGTCTGTCTTGATGCCCAGCACTGCCTCTCTCAGATTATGTCTGGCCACTTGCGTTCCTTGGAACCAACCTTGGGTCTCAGGTGGATTCAGGTGTCTTCTGTGGTTTACCTGGTGTTCACCATTGTCTGATGCCAGGAGTCTCCAAGCTGTCTGAATGGAGGATGAGGAATTTCCCCACCTGCTTCTATTCACCCAAATGAACAAGACTCACCCTGGCATTTCAACAGCTCCCAGCCATAAAGCATGACAATATGCAGAGATATTTTGGAATCTATTATTTTTCTTGGTGGTTAAATGCTGTCCTTGCCTGTAGTGATTGCAATCATATTCCTGAGAGAGGATTGGCAATGTAAAGAGTTACATTAAACTTCAAACGTGTTTGTATTTGGTTTCTATTTGGCAGTGGGAATGGATTCTTCTTTTATATGAACCACCGGTCTCCACTGAGGTATCATCAGAATGATTTGCTTCCATAGAATTTAATAACTGGAATGAGTAGGAAGAAATCAGGTTGGATTGCATGCTTTAGATACACATGGGAAGAACATTTAGAGAGATAAACTCAGTACAATTGTAGTAAAAGTGAAAAGTACTGATCTTTGAAATGATAGGTTTCGGTGGTATTTGGTGAGAAGATGTGTTGGGAAGTCAACATTCCCATCTGGCCCCTTTCCTGCTGGAGGAAACATGGCTTATTCATGTGGGAAACATGATTTATACACGTATTCCTGCTGGGACCCCCCGACTCACTCCCACAGAGTGGAAAACCATTGCAGAAGAAGATATTCATAGTTGATATCATTATGCAATATATAATGAATATATATTTGTTATTGATTACTAATTCTAGAGTCAGTATGTACTTTAAAAAAGAGATATATTTGTTTCAGAGACAGAGGGTGTGCGGGGAGAAGGGCAGAGGGAAGGGAGTCTCCCCCTGCCCTAAGCAGTCTCCCCCTGAGCACAGAGCCCAAGGTGGGGCTCAATCTCACTGTCCTGAGATCAAGAAGAGGTTTAACGACTGCACCACCCAGGGCCCCTCAGTATGTACTTTTAAGTGGGTAAACCTGGGGGACACCCCTTTAACCAACATGAGCATGACTGCTGAGGGAGAACTGATGTCCTGCTTCTCGGCACCCCGAGAAGAACGCAGACTGAGGGTTCCTGCTGTCCCTCCCCTGTTTCTTATTTCCCTTCGCAGCAGGAAGAAGCAGAATGAGAGCTTCTACCCCTGCCAATTTCGCCAGTAGTCACTGCTCCCCACCAGGGTAGGGAATGGGACCTGCTTCTGTCCACTCAGGGATGGCACCCCTGAGATATCTTGGTCTTAAACATCAACAGAACAAGTCTAAAGAGGTGTTCTTTATGGGAGTGTGTGTGTGCATCTTCCTATATGTCCCTCACCGACACACAGAAATAACAACAGGCAGAAGGAGGGACCCGGTATAAGCTCGCTGTCCTCTCTGCTCTGCCCTGCATGTGTGGGCAGATCTGTCTGAATGTGTTGGGAGCAGCCGGATTCTCCTGTTTGTTAGAGGACGTGTGTTGTTTTGCTTCCTGGGCTTTTCCTTAACATCTGTAATTACTTGACATTTAAGGAACATGCCACTGGAATGACTTAATTTTTTTCTTCTCACTTGCCAGTATCTGTTCTTGTTCCTTCCTGTTACACAACTGATTAAAAATAGGCTTCACAGTTGAGAGTCTGAAAGCAACCCTTGCAGCAAACCCTCAGACCCCCGTGTCCATCCCTTGCTCTCTCCCTGGGATGCGCCATATGGGTGAGATAATTGGGTCATTTCCCTCCTTGCCCCCAGAACTTCCTTTATCTTGTTCTAGAAGGGACACCTTCCTGTTCAGAACCACTGGCCGTTTGATGACATGAATCGTGTGTAGAATCTGAAGATGAATATTTTTGGTGTCAGCCTTCCTTTTTCCATGAAAACATTTGCTTCCTGAACAAAACCGATGAAGGTCAATATGCTGTTGAGTGGAATGCCATCAATGGAACATAAGACAAACCTAAAAACCAGAATACTGCCAAGGTAGGGTTTTTTTTTTTTTTAAAGATTTTATTTATTTATTTGACAGACAGAGATGGCAAGTAGGCAGAGAGGCAGGCAGAGGGAGGGGGAAGAAGGCTCCCCTCTGAGCAGAGAACCCAATGCAGGGCTTGATCCCAGGACCCTGAGATCATGACCTGAGCCAAAAGCAGAGGCTTAACCCACTGAGCCACACAAGCACCCTAGGTCTTTTTTTTTCCCCCAGAGAGAGAAGGGGAGGGGCAGAGGGAAACAGAGAATCCCAAGCCCTGATATAGGGCTCTGAGCTGAAATCAAGAGTCTGATGCTCAACTGACTGCCACAAGGGTGCCCGGCAAGATAGAGTCCTAAAAGAGACAGTCCAAAGTGCACCTCTCGGCTAAGGTCTTGTGAAAAATCCAAGGGGAGAAGTGAGGAGTACTTTTGTTTTTTAAGCTGGGAAAGGGGTTGTCCAGGATGGTGGTGACAAGTGGGGAGGGGGAGTGGCGGGACCCTCGCTGCCTTTACCCCTGGGCAGTTTTTAGCATTTTCTCCTTGTTCCTGTTCTGGATCCATGCACACACTAGTTCTAGGTGAAGAATGTGGGGATTCAAGGCTGGATATTGGCATACATGGCTCTGAAGTTATGACATTTGTTTTGTGTATGGAAGGGTTAGCTCCTCCTGTCTTTGAGGTCCTAGAAGCCAAAGCAGACAGTCTTCTTCCAGTAACCCTAACTAAGAAGTAACAGGCCTCTGGCAGTAGAACTCTGTTAGGGATGCACACTTTCATTTAATGCCAGCAACCCCAGAGGAGGCCATTGTTTTAACCCATGTTTTCTAGATGAGGAATTGAGGGAAAGCATGGTTACGTGATGCTCAGTATGCGCTGAACAGTAAACCCAGGCAGATGTTAGCAATTTAAAGCTCTTGCTTATTCCACTCTTGATTCTGTGGTTCGATACCAGGACTTGGGATCAGCTGGGCTTCTTCCCACATCTATGGAGAGATACAGACAGGCAGAGGAAGAGAGACAGAGGGACAGAGGGACCTGGGATCAGACTGGGCTCCTTCCCAGTCTATGGAGAGAAACTGATGGACAGAGCGGGGGTGGGGGGAGTAAGAGAAAGAGGGAAGGAGGGTATATTAGGCTGGAGAGGACAGGCAAACACTCAAGAGATACCTTTGAAATGTGATTTTAAGACTTATTTTTCAATATAATTTGTAAACTCAAATTGAATTAGAAATAATGAAATGTTCTGAAAAAATGATGGCATTCTGGTAAAAATTACATTAATAGGTATTATTTTCTGAGATTCTGATATAAATAAGACAATATTCTGGAAAATATTGAGATTAGAGCTGTTTCCTTTCAGTGGTTCCCATTTTGAAAGTACCTATTGTGGGCACCTAGGTGGCTCAGTTGGTTCAGCGTCTGCCTGCAGTTCAGGTCACGATCCTGGGGTCCTGGGATCGAGCCCCACAATGGGGTCCCTGTTCAGAAGGGAGTCTGCTCCCCCCTCTGCCCATGCCCCTGCTTCTGCTCTTCCTTGTTCTCTCTTTCTCAAATAAGCACAATCTTTAAAGAAGGAAAGTACCTAAGTACCTATGGATTCCTTTCTGTAACAGATGATGAAATTAAAAACCAGCCCCCCACATCGCCTTCAGTTCAGTTCCTGATTTGTGCAGGTGGCAGTTTTATTTTTATATTTCAGGATGCATGGCATTTACGTTTTTATCCTGCAATGATTATTCATATAGTGTAGGTTTAGTGTATCTTAAATTACTTCATAGTAATGGGTGCAAAATTTCTAGTTATTTGACATGATTTTGCTGTTCCCCATTTATTAGTTCATTTGTAACGTGAATTCAATTATTTATAATTTAAGGAAATATGGATATTCCTCTGTCTCAATTCACACCCCCCCACCCCCGAGCCTTGTCTAAAGTGTTTCATTTCTTCTCTCATTAGCTGCCAGAGGAAAGCCTGGGGTCAGCCTGGGTTTTCCCCTCACATGTTAAATTTTCAATTTGTTTTGTGATTCTATCTCCACCTGATTTACTGATATCTCCAGGCCATTCTTGGGCTGAACAGGTTGGAATTGCTTGTTTCCTGGGATTATGCCTGCCTTTTAATTTACACACATAATTTTGTTCACAAAATGTTTATTCAATTGAATCTTGAAATATTGTTTTCTGTTCCATATTTTTTTATTCAGAACATCAACAAACTTTTATAATTGCGTTGTTCTTTCTCTCGTTTTCCTGTTCTCTGCAGACCCTCGTCTCCCTCCTTTCTCCCGAGGTCCAAGAGCTCAGCTTTCACCCCTTTCCACCATCACATACCCTCAAGTCTACATGCAGACGGGTCTTTCTAGCTCACACCTGAGGGGCCAGATGATGGGAGACGATGGGGAGCTGCTCTCATGGCTTCGGTCCCGTGCAAGGGGTGGGGCCCCTACTGGCTGGTGTGTGGTTCTTCTTCCCTAGGGATGTTGTGTCTCATTGGTTCAGATTGGTCCGTGGGGGCCTCGGGAGCCAGGGTAAATCCCATCAGATGTTTGTTTGGGTTCATTTGTGAAAGCCTCTCACCACACCTGTAGGACCCTTCCTCGTACGTTGTGCCTGGGTGTCTGCAGCTAGTCCTTTATTTCCTTAGAAGTGTTGTCTGGGGGCGCCTGGGTGGCTCAGTGGGTTAAAGCCTCTGCCTTCAGCTCAGGTCATGATCCCAGGGTCCTGGGATCGAGCCCCGCATCGGGTTCTCTGCTCGGCAGGGAGCCTGCTTCTTCCTCTCTCTCTGCCTGCCTCTCTGCCTACTTGTGATCTCTGTCTGTCAAATAAATAAATAAAATCTTAAAAAAAAAAAAAGTGTTGTCTGGTCTTTCCCCCTTTCTTCTCTTTTGTTCAGCGAGCAAGACAGATTGCTTGAAATCCTCTCTGAATAATGTAACTCTAAACTAACACGTAAACAAACCAGCGTCATGTTACTTCACACACATCCCTATAGGGTGGTTCCCAGGCAGGGCTCCTAAATTCCCCCAGAATGAAGTGAAATTACTTCATGGCCGGTGGATTTGCTGTCCTTCCAGACCTCCCTAGCTCCCGAGCAGAAAGGCAGACGTGTGGGGTCCGCAGCCAGAGCGACGCTGGTTTTCCGCAGGGCGGCTGTGCGTCCTGGCGGGGAGCTCTCACCCGTCCCCCGGGAGCTGTGGGCTGCAGACACACACAGATGATCTTCAAACTGAAGCTCGTTTTCTGCCTAAACGTGCTATAATGTTCACTCTTCCTTTTTGCGTGAGACCGTCAATTCTGAGTACAGAAAGATTTCGTCTTCAAGAACATGTGAACCTGCCCATGAAGTGTGCGAGTGCCTTTGTACTGTTCCAGCTCCTGCCAACGAAGGTACCAGCTCTTACTGTCACTTCCACAAAGGGGCTTCCAGACTCCAGATCTGCTTAAATTAACGTCAGGACTGATTTGCACAGAAGATTTTGAAATGAAAACAAAGACTTATATAAAGGGTCTGTTCTCAGTGTCAGAAATCTAAATGCACATACACTTTTATAGACTTACCTGCCTTCCTTTAGAAGACACAAATCTATGTTTTTTAAAGCCTTTCTGTATCTCAGAACAGGCTAACATGTCTACAGCTATGGACTATTGTAACTTATGGTCCTCTCTCAGCTGAACAGAAACAAGGAACGTCATTAACATGATCGTGATCATTTTACCCCTTTATAAA
The DNA here is from genome assembly GCF_020171115.1 of Neogale vison. Lineage (NCBI taxonomy): Eukaryota > Metazoa > Chordata > Mammalia > Carnivora > Mustelidae > Neogale > Neogale vison. The sequence continues at coordinate 48,081,245 of NC_058093.1, forward strand.
CACCTAACCCTCAACAAAGACAATGGCTGCAAATAAAATAAAGCAAAAAACGTTGCCCACTAGAATACAACATTTATAGGTTTGCTTCTTTCCTTTTAGTGTTTTCTCTTCTCAGAGAGTAAAAGGGTCTTTCTCTAAGGTGGTTTCATCCACTCAGAGCATGAGTGATAGTGACCTGGTTCATAGGGAAAGTCCTCAGCCCATGTGTTGGTCACACAGTGATTCTTTATCCCCTAACCCTAGGCTTTTCCAGGACCAGGATAATCAGGAGAAGGGCAGCCTTGGGAAGCTCACACTTTATTGATTCCGGGTCATTCTAAGATGGATCACCAATTTCTGGGCCAACTGGAGAACCACATTAACTTACAATTACTTGAATTCATTTCGTAAAGCTCATCTTTGGAAAGCACTTAAACCCTCCTATCTCAATTCTCAAGATCTCTGGAATTGAGGCAAAATCAGACATCCCTGGTTCTCCAAATTCCGAAACAAATTTTTGAACCTTTTAGGAGCTAGGATAATTTTGGAATGAACAAGAATACTGAGAAGACCCCAGGACCCCAGAAATCTCTCTTGTGAACCAGTGTGGGTTTCTCAGCCCAGCCAACATTGCCAGGGCTCATAGAGGTTGATTGTCAGACGTGGAGCCTCACTATGAGACGGTAAACGAGCAAATCCTATGAAGCACAAAAACGAGTAAGGACACACTGAAATAAGGTTAACGAGCCTGCACTTGTGGCCAACTCTGCAATGAGATCTTTGGCTTCTCACCCCTGAGTGACTCAGGAGAGTCAGCGTTCCGCTAACACTAAGGGATCTCAGGGTTGGTTAAGCGACACCCTCAAACAGGACCGTGGGACACCAACGGCACTTTTTATAGTCCCTCAGCATAGAGACTCACCTCATCTGTGCTTCCGGGGAGACCAGCACCTTAGCAAGGGGTTGCTAAGCAGGGCTGGGGAGTGGGATGGCTGGAGCTGAGGGAAGCGCAGGCCTGTTGCTGAAGCCGGTGGGGGCCGAGGTCCGCCAGCCTGAGGTACAGGCGGGAAGCACGGGAGACGTGTGTTTAATCACGCCGAGCACATTCTGTGGGTTTTATTCTAAAAAACCCACTGAAAAACCAAAACTGAAAAATAAGCTAAGGAAATTTTCTCTCCAAATTACTTTCTCTTTCTTGTACTCCTGGGTGATGCTTGCAGAACTGAAGGTGATGTGTGACTCAGCCCTGGCTGGCCCTGGGCTCGTGCCCGCTAGCGGGATGGGGTTTTGTTTCCGGTGGCAAAGGGGTGGGTCTGTGAGTGAAAACCATTTCCACGACTGGCACAGAAAGGAGCAGAAAGTGTTGTTAACAATCTTTCATTTCAGTTTTTTTTCCTTAATATTTGTTACTGGATTATAATTTATATACAATGAAATACACAATTTGATGTACATTTGATGAGTTTTGAAAAATGCGTACACCATTTAACCAACACCATGGTCAAGACAGGGAACATTTATAGCTTGAAGGAGATTTATCTGCTTCAAATGCCAGGAATCACAGCCACTGGGGGCAAACCAAAATCGGGGGGCATCACTACAGATGAAGTGGGTGTGCACACCTGTGAGCTTTCTAATGCTACCTTCTGTCCCACATTTGTGGTTATGGACTTGAATACTAGTTCCTTTGTAGTTAGAGAGCATGGATTATATTAGTTCAACATGTTGAAATTTGCTGACTTAATTTTTTGCCAGTACACGGTCTATTTTGGAAACATTCAAATTTTTTCTTTAATGTAATGAGTATTCCACAGTTTTTTCATGAAGTGTTCTGAATATTTCAATTAGACCCATGAGATTGAACTCACTGCTCATGTACTTTGTGCCCTTCCTAATTCTTGTCTGCCTGTTCTAGTAAGGTAGCACTTAGTATCATCCCCTCTGAGGGTTGCCCACGTCTCCATGTAGTTACGACAGTTTTCACGTCCCGTGAGCAGGGGCTCTCACATTTGACGTCTGTATGTTCTCCTGGTGAGGTGATGTTTTGTCATCCTTGAGTCTCCTTCCCTCTCTTTGTGTGGCAATACTCGTTGCTGAAGTCTGTCTTTCTGGTATCCGTGTGGCCGGCCAGCTCTCGCGTGCTTGCTGTTCCCACAGCCCATCTGCTGTCTCCTCTCTCCCAGCTGCTGTCTCTGTGTCTGAAGAGGACAGCCCATGGTTGCACCTCCCTCTTCCCTTCATCTGGACAACAGGCAGCCCAGCTGACGAGCTGACACGATTTACTTGACATGAGTTACTGGTACGGCTGGACCAGTCCGTCCTATTCAACATCTATTGTTTTTTCCCCTTCTCTTTCCTACCATTTTAAGTATTTTTAAAAAATTCTGTTTCAGTCACACTAATGTCCATTGTCTATAACTTTGAGTTTGCTTGAGCAAGTATCTGTCCTTATCTTGTCAGACCCTACTTAGAGTCACAAACATATGACTCAATGGAAAATCAAGAATTCCCCATCAGTAAAATTCTGTAGACTCCTCTGTTCTCTGTTCCATAGCTGTTACCTGCCCCTTCCTGGGCTCCTGACGTGCTGTCTCCTTCCAGCTGCTTCCACATGTTCCTTCAGGTTCCACTGTCAGCTGGTGACAATGAACCGGGGATGGTTTTCTTTTTATTAAATATGTATGACTTTTGCTGAGTTTTTGGGATCTTTAAGTTGGTATTTTTCACTGAAGTTTGAAAATTTTGGAAAATTTTCAAACAGTATTTTGAAAACATTTGACTATAGTTGACACACGGTATTACTTTAGCTTCTGGGTACCACATGGTGCATCAGCTACTCTACACCTTTCTACAATCTCACTGAAAGTCTAACGACTGCTGTCCTCACACATCCCTCTTGGGGATATCTCTGGGGAACAAAGCTGCCGTTTTGCTTGTGTTCCGCCCGTGTCCTACTTTGTAACAGGTGAGTAAACACAGACACGTCGTAATGGGACAAACAGTCTGACAGAAAGTAACTGGTAGAAGGTCTTGCAGTTTAAAAGAAAAATTTGTAAAATATTTTATACAGAGAGAAAAAATTAAATCAACATCCAATCTTTATTTTAATGGAGTTTATTAAACATCCTGAATTGAAATGGACACTTTATTAACATGATTAAAATGCACATACAGCCCCACAAACATGTACTCAAATGCACACATACACACATGTACACACATGCAGCTACAGCTGAAACACTAATTCTCACCAAACTTGACAACAAAATAAGAGTGTGGATTATTGCTGTGGTATGCAACAGCTTCTGGAAGATCTAGCCAATGATAGTAGAAGAAATATTAAGAATGATAATAAACATTGGAAAGGAAGAAACAAAATCATACCTATTAGGAGAAAACATCACTGGTTTCCTGGAAATCCCGTGAGAATGATGGCGGTGCCGAAGGCATGATCTCTGCCACAAGTCACCTTAGCCAAGGGCATGCCCACAAACACAGCACTGTGGGTGAGCGCCATGGGTCGGGCTGTGCCCCCCCCAACACACACACAGCAAGTTCTAGCCCTCAGCGCCTCAGAACACAACCTCCTCCGGACGCAGGTCATTGCAGGTTTAGTTGTTAAGATGAGGCCACCACAGCAGGTGTCCATCCATAGGACCAGTGTCTGTCCATAGGACAGTTGTCTGTCCATAGGACAGGTGTTTGTCCATACGGAGAGGTGAGCTTGCTCACAGATGTGCCAGGGACACCCGGCTGGCCTTGGGCGCACTGCTGATGCTTGCCCAAACCAGGAACCTGCTGAGTGCATGTGTCCTGTGACCCTGAGGAAGTGACACTGATCCCGGGACGTGCTTCTCAATGACCCACACAAAGGGACTCTGAAGTGCACCGGTGTCTGCCCGGGGTGTTCAGTGTAGACTTGCTGCCTGTGTCCAGGGGCTCAGGGCCTCACCTGCGTGCAGCTCTGGATGTCCCCGGCTGGTCCAGGACCTGTGGGCAAGTCTCCGAGCTGCCAAGTGGTTCCTAGACACGGACTCCTCCCCACGGCCCTTGGGGACCAGCTTCCTCCCCAACTGGCCTCTGCCACAGATGGGAAGCTGCTGCTTAGTTCCTCCTACGTGTTTATGTAGCTCCAGGGCCCATGGGATCGACACCCTTCAGGGAAGTCTGTGAGTTTAAATCCTTGTTTCCAGCAATTTCCGGCTCCTTACAACCATTGAAATGGGGTTTCCCTTCCCACCACTGACCCTGCAACCTACCAGCAGGCTCACTGCCATAGTCAACACAGAGTTGTCTGCTTTTCAGGTTTCCTTTGTATAGATGCACTTTTTATTAGAATTGAGCTCTGCTTCTGTAAGAGATTGTACCCTTCAAACTCAGAAGGGGAGGAAAGTGAGGACATGCACCACATCCTGTCCAAACGAGGGCTTTGCTGTGGGCTAGTCCTGCGCGTCCCTGTGAGTCTGGTTCTGGAGCTGGGGTTGGAGAGCAGGGGAGGGGACTGGGTGTGGAGGGTTCCTGGTCCCCCATGAGGGGGCAGCTCATGCAGGTGTCTGACTTAGGTTCTGTATGGGGGCTCGAGGACTACCCCCCCCCCCGGGCGGTGTAGCTGATTCAGCCTGGGGTTAACCAGAGGGGTGACAGTCGCTGGCATGTTCTGTGATCTCTGGGAAATCTATCTCACCAAAGCCTGACAGACTGTATTTGGGAGAGCTGCTATAATTACGGGATTTTAATGCAGTTCAGGTAGGGTCCTGGGTTATTTTGGATGTGCCCCTGAAGACCAGCCCCTTCCATGGCCATAAATCTTCTCAGAGACTCCCTCCTACAGGGGAGACTCTCCAGACGTCCCTTTAAGGATTCATAAGACATTAAATTATACTCCAGATCTGGATTTATGGCAAATTGGCCTCCCCCGTGCGGGGTGCTGTGTGTCGGCTCACAGACAGGCTGCAGATTTATTGGGTGGCTGTGGCCGAGTGGCTGGGGCACCTGCTGGGAACTTTCTGCTCCCTCCTGCCAGGCAGCTGTCACGAGCCTCTAAGGGACCTCCCTAATTTTCCCAGTTAGGTCTGAGCCTCAGTTAGGAAAAAGGGACACCTGCGCCCACCTCATCCTAGAATATATCCGGAGAACCTTTTTGTTGTTGCCATGGCAATTCATCGTGGTGCGGAAACCAGTGTCACTGTCTGCATGGATCTGTAATTTGTCATTTTAGACTTGCTCAGCCTGGCTGGATATGACCTCCCCCAGAGCCTCCTGGGACCCCGTGTGTAAGGGCCTTTGTTTCCACCAACAGGGAGAAGATGGTCGGGGTCACAAAAGGAAGCCGCAGTCTTCAGCCCCAGGCATGTGGTCCTTCCCAGTTTTGGCTCCAGGACGTCAATGGCCCATGCTGTCATCTGCCTTTAGAGACTGTGGCCCTCCTGCTGGAGGATGGGCTGGTCCCAGCTGGGGAGGAAATAGAGCTGAGCTAGAACGGGCAGGAAACCATATCCAACACATGGTCTGTGAGTGTCCTACGTGCCAGCCCAGGACCGGTCAGCAAGGTTTATCAGAGTCTACAAACATGCGCACAAGCCTGTTAACTCCTACCAGTGGGGGGAGGGGCGTGTCACACCCTCAAAGCCCAGTCCTGTCTCAGGAAGGTGTGGGGACAGTTAACTCCCAGTGGCCTTCAGCTGCATCTGCACATGCAGTTTAAGAAACGATCATTAGTAAATTCGACTTAGCATGCTGCCAGAAGTGCACCTCACCTAGCAGGGGAGCGGGGAGACCACAGGACCAGGGACCCTGAGGGCCTGGTGCACTGGAGCCAGGAGACAGTCGGGGGCGCCCTGAGGCACCGCCCTGCTCCTTCCTTGCTCATTACAAGGCCAGCCCTGTGGGGAAACAGAGATGAAGAGCTGCTCCAGAGGGATTCTCCGAACCTCCGCCCCTGGCTCTGCTCCCCCTTCTTGGCCTCTAGATGGATGACCCAGTACCTGGAATGCAGGCTCCTGACTCCCCGGGTCCCAGCTCTGCCCAAGTTTCTGTGGCCCCTCAGTCCAACCGCCAGTAAATCTCTGGGCTCTGCCTCATGGGCTTGAGATGAGGGGATGTAATAATCTCCAACATGTCCCACTGCTGCCACACTCCATGTCCCACTCCAAGGTGACTGGGGAGAATCAGCCAGATGTGGGAAAAGTGGTGGCACAATTCAGAGCCCACCTACCCACAGAGCCCACTACCCATAGGGCCCAACTATCCACAGGGCCCACCTATAGCCACAGGGCCCATCTAACAACAGAGCCACCTACCCACAGGACCCCCATACCCACAGGGCCCACTACCCACAGGGCCCACCTAACTACAAGGCCCACCTGCCTGGTTCCACTTTTCCCATTCGGCATCTCTGCTCCTTTCCCCATGTCCTTTGGCAACACCTCTCACTTCAAGGTTCATCTGGGAGCCAACTAAGAGAGAAGGTGTCCTGGGAACAATGGTTAGGAAGGGGAATGATGAAATGGGGAGGGAGCCAAGAAGGAATGTTATCAACTCATGCCTGGGGGTGCATGGAAGACACAAAATTCCAAATCCAACAGGGGATTCCAGAAGGAGCAAGACTCCTTGCACTGGCTGTACCACCCAAGGGCACTACTCTGGGTGTTGATCACTGGCACCATTGCTCACTGCTGGGAGAGTCCTGGGGGACTTCTGCCCAGCCCAATGCCAACCCCCAGGCAATGGGTACCCAGATGTCTGCCCCTGAGGTGGACCAGTGTGCCTGAAGATGGGAAGTACCCAGGGAACATCTGGAGATGTGCTAAGAACTCCTGTTCTGTCTCTCCCTCCAGGTCACCCCGGGGTTATCCACTTGTCACTGATTGTGAAGAAAGTGATCTTCAAATCCTAGGGGGACAGAGTGGTAGACCCACCATATCAGGTCTCAGAAATGCACTTCCTATTTGAATTTCCCAGAAAGCTCCCAGATGCTATGTTCCATTAAGAGAAGGAGGTGTGGGGTGCAGGAATGGAGGGATCAAGCTGCAGAGAGGAGAAGGGAGACTTTTAGCAACAGTGTGGTCCAGATGACCCCTGTGGGCATGTCCAGATAGCTGTTAGGAGAAGTACTACCCTTGGCATGGCCTCCACTGAGCTGACCCGGAACTTTCCCCAATGAGCTTGGGAACCATGCTGGTGGAGGCCCTCCATGCGCTGGATGTCTGTCTGTTTAGGCCACTTAACCTGGGCAGCTGCAAATAAGCCTGTGACCCCGGGCTACATGCAGGTGCACTAAGGGGGTCGAGTGACCCAATGGTGGTCACTGGGGACAGCTCCTTCAGGTGTCATGGGGGCCCATGGGGCAGCAGAGGCCTGGACGGGAAGCCTTGGAGAACTCCAGTTGGCCATCACTCTGACAGCAGCCATAGAGCAGGTGGCTCCTGGAGTTTGAGTCTCTGCACCAATACCAGGGTGGGAAACTGAGTCAGTAAGTGACCCCACGCAGAGGAGGCAAGAAGGAGTGGCTCCCCAGAGGGCCCAGGAAGCATTTTGGAGGACTCTCTGGCCTTCCAAGTCCTCGCCGTCTCCCACCTGGAGTGTGGAGCTGACTGTTTCACATGGTCATTCCTTAGGAAGATTCTAGAAGCCTCTGGAAGAGTTTAGAGGACCTCCATACCAGACCCCCGTACTCCTATAGAGGAAAGAACTGCTTTACCCAGGGATGCCTTGATCCTGGGTTTACCCTCATTTCTGCTTCAGTCTTGGGTCCTTCAGAGTAACCACACCCTAACCAGCAGAACTAACTGTAAACTATTTTTAAAGTTGTGTATTTTGGGGGCGCCTGGGTGGCTCAGTGGGTTAAAGCCTCTACCTTCAGCTCACGTCATGATTGCAGGGTCCTGGGATAGAGCCCCACATCAGGGTCCCTGCTCAGTGGGGAGCCTGCTTCCCGCCCCCCGCCACCTGCTTCTCTCTACCTACTTGTGATCTCTCTCTCTCTGTCAAATAAATAAAATCTTTTTAAAAAGTTGTGTATTTTTAAGTAACATATACTTAAATAAATAAATATAAATATATAAATAAATATAATAAATATATACTTATATAAATACATACACAGGTGCATCTACATAAATATTGACAGAGTAGAGCAAACCATCACAACACTTTGGGGGTTTGAAATATGCATAAAATTGAGACGGACAACAACCATCACACAAAAGGCTGGCGGAACACAGAGGCCCTCCATGTCCGTGCACCATCCCGGAACAGGTTTAGGGGGCGCAGTCAGACCCTCTTACACCAGAGGGGGTTGTGGGGGGGAGACAAGCTGGAATCGCTAATATTGACCGTGACAGGACACCAGCTAAGGAGCTAGTCAGGAGGGTGAAGAATAGGATTATCATAGGCTCAGCCCAGAAGAAAGCACAAAGGGGAAAAGGGGCACCGAGCAGCAGAGCAAGAATTAAACAAACATCGGGGTCTCAGTGATTTCATGCCATTGAAGTGGGATGAATCCTCCAGTTAAAGGCAGACATTTCTTTCTCTGAATGAAAATAAAACAAATGAGTCCACTTAGAGGCTGGTCTTACGGGATTCCTAAAAGTGGAGGTGATTTAATGAACATCTTGTATAAAAAATATTGAAAACGTGAACAATACATTAATTGAGACAATGTGGGCTGTTTGAAAGATTGCCTGATACAAACAGGGTATTGCAGAATGGAAAATGGCCAGGACAGAATGATTCCAAATGCGTGTGCCCATGGGACAAGAAAGACTCTTGCAAGTGGCTGGGGAGAGCTGCTTGTAGGTGCACTGTCAGTGAAGATGGCCATGCCCACTGTAATCGAGGAAATAATGGTGAAATTGCCGTTCCTTCAAATCAGGTCCTCTCGGCCAGCAGAGCACGAATGGGAATTGAGTAGAAGGGACCTTGTGTTTCTGGTGGTGCTTGGAATATTACCTCCTGGGGGGGATTAGAGGGAGTCTGGTTTCTCTTTCACAAACTTTGTTTCCGTTCAAGAATAATTAGGGACACGATTTTCTAGTATTTCTATAGAAAGTCAAGTTTTTGTAAATGTTAATTGAATTTCCAGTTTCTGTGTTTACAAAAACCGTTTGGACAATTTTCTGTGGATGTTTTCTTGGCTGTGATAGCACTTCTGGTCTAATTATGTGTGTTGAGTACGCTATTCCACTTGTGACATTTTAAGTTGTGGAGAATTTTAGGTTGCACAGAAGTTTGTTAAAGGAAACAAGTCAGGTTCTAAGAGCCAGCCACGACCTGAATGTCAGCGTCGCTTTCATAGTAAATTCATTCAGATTACATCAACTTGAAAATTTATTTGTTTATTGTCTTAATCCACAGTCTGTCATTCAAAATTGGGTCTTTTGACGCAAATAAATAAATTGCTTTGCCAATGCGTTCATCATACTTCTAAAATCACATAGGTTATTTTAGTGAAAAACGTAGACAAAGACCACTGCCAGATAGTTTCCTGCCCAGAGGGTTGTGCTAAGAACCCTTTCTTCAGGCTCTGCACTGACTGGGCCTGGGCTCCACAGACAGCTCAGCTTCCATTCTACAGTGGAGGGGGGTTTGGCCCACACTTGCCTGCAATGCCTGTTAAGTTAAATAAAAAGTTACCCAACTTCTGAGGCACCTGGGTGGCTCAGTGGGTTAAAGGCTCTGCCTTTGGCTCCAGTCATGATCTCAGGGTCCTGGGATCGAGCCCCATATCGGGCTCTCTGCTCAGCAGGGAGCCTGCTTCCTCCTCTCTCTGACTGCCTCTCTGCTTGCTTGTAATCTCTGTCTGTCAAATAAATAAATAAAATCTTTAAAAAAAAAAGTTACCCAACTTTTAATTCTTTACCCAATCTATTAGATAGGAACTAGATCTGCAAAAATGTTTACATGAGGGGAGATTCAATTTCTTATGTTTGCATGAAAAATGTAACTGGCTTTCATCATTTCTCAGGGAAAGGCCTGGAGTTAGGGCCTGGGATGCCACAGGGTGAGGATGTGGCAGTAGGTACACAACAGATTAGTCCTGTTGCCCTTGAATCAGGATCAAGAATGACCTGATGAAACCATGACTTGGACGCATTGGATTTCCTTCCTGTTTGAGGGTGTCTGACCAGTACCTGCCTCGGACGGCACCCAGCAAAGCCAGCTGGCTGCCAGCTCTGAGCCCACTGAGGAGGCAAGCCCAGGTGGGGACAGCCTGAATGTATCCCGCTGGCACTGTTTCTGTAGGGACACATCTCTTAGCACCTTCCCAGCCTTAGTGCCTCTTAATTAAATCAGTGTTCTCAGATTTTGTAACCCCAACTTGTAGCCAGCAGAAGATTTAAGAAGGATGCTAAGGCCTTAAATTTACCAAATGCAAATTAAGAAAAATAAATTTTGCTCACTTTTTACTTATTAAAAAAAGCAGAGCATATTGTGAACTGACTTGTTCTTTCCTCCCCCGTCGACACTGAGAATATCCATAGAGATTCCCGCCATTTTGATCAATCCTGTTCACCGTGACTTGGTGTGTGGTGGATATTAATGACCCATTCACTTACTTTGAAAAGAATTTGCAAAATTGGCAAATTTGAATTCTCTGGTTAAAACATGTCTGATAACCTCTTGGATATTTGGAAAAGGCAGGGCTGTCGACCTCCATGTTTCCAGAGCTGACGAATCTGGGCTTCGTTGGGAAGCTGCTGCGTTTTCTCCCTTGAGAGCTGACGGGCTCTGCCCTGAAAAAGGAGAGTCTGATTAGGATCTCACAACAAGACTGTTGTAGGTTAATTTTTATTTCCTTCAAGGCAGACGGACTTCATGAGCTTTTGTTTAATTATTATCTGTTGGTCCAAATCCGTATTTTTAAACTGACTCCTCATATAAAATCTCTCCTAGGCTGGGAGCATTCCGACTCACGGCAGAGACGGTCAGCTCCTCGTGAAGTCAGAGTGGCTGTGGCAGTGGTGATTCTGTGAGCTTACAGCAATGTAGAGAATACCCAGCCATATTTTCTTTTTTTTAAAGATTTTATTTATTTGACAGACAGAGATCACAAGAAGACAGAAAGGCAAGCAGAGAGAGAGAGGGGGCGGGGAAGCAGGCCTCCTGCTGAGCAGAGAGCCCGATGTGGGGCTCGATCCCAGGACCCCGAGATCATGACCTGAGCTGAAGGCAGAGGCTTTAACCCACTGAGCCACCCAGGCGCCCCCCCACCAGCCATATTTTCTATGAAGAAAGAGTAGGATGACAGTCCAAACTTAAGACACAACCAGTCTTTCGAGTGCTAATCATTCTTCCCAGGAAAACAGGCAAACCCATCCCTCAGATGCTTCCTCCTGCCAGCATGCCTGCCTGCAGTAAAGCAAAGAGTTTGATTTAAGCCACTGATCAGTTTTGTGCTAGACTGTCTAAAATCTCATTGTGAATCCCCATTCGTCTTCCAATATTTACGTCTGCGTATCATATGCTATTATCACATGGATTACATAAAATTAACTGAAAATATATAAAATATTTAAAAAATATTTGGTTCTTTTGTGAAAATTACATCAGCTGACTCTCCATTTTAAGAGAAATTTCCATTTGCAGTGAATTCCTCAACAAGTCAGTATTATTTGCAAATAGATATTTAATGTTTGAGTCCCTTGGTGGATGTAACTTGAAACAATGCTAACTTCTTTTACTCCTAACATTTTCCTCAGTGGAGTTTATTTGCTGAATCTGTGCTCACAGCCCTGTTGCAAAGAGAAGGGGAACAAGAAGCTTTTGGATCAATGGCACATTAGATTTCTGGCAGGACATCGCGGAAAGCTCAGGAGGCCCGGTCTGGGGAGCTGCTGCTGCGGGAGGACCTAGAGCTGCTGCCTTTTACTTTAGAAACTTCGTGAAGGGGAAGCTTTGTCCTTGTTGTACCTACACCATTCCTTTGAGGATGGAGAGTCCTTTCATTTATTTACTGCTTTCTTAAATAATGTTTTTGAGAGCACAGATTGTATACCACAGTGTCATTAAAAAATAAAAAATTTTCAAACAATAAATTAATAGATATTTTCACAAGGAAAGTAAGACCAATGTATGCAGCCTGCAAAAGTCTGCTTTTAAGATACTGACTCATGTAGGATAGAAACAAAGGGATAGAATGAGAACCACCACACTGATGGTAGCCTCTGACACTGGATGGAACACCACTGCCACACCAGGCCTGGTCCCTGATGGCCATGTTGTCACCCCTTGGGCCTCTGAGCACCTGTGGTATGAGCCGTTGTGGGCAAGCTGAGGGCCGGGAGCAGGTGGATCCTGGGGTCCCCAGCCCTGTGTTTGCAGGAGGCATGACCAGCCAGGAAGGGCATCCACACAGAGGACAGTGTCAGAGGCTGTTCGCTCAGGGAGCAGTGGTCAACTAGCGGCTACGAGAGTCAGTTAGTGTGTGTTGAACAAGAAGAATGAGTTTGATTAGGAGAAATAGTGCTCCTGGAGGAGTGGGAGGAACCTGGAAAGGGAAGGCGAGGGTGGGAAGACTGGCCTGGCTCCAGGCCCTGAAATGGTGGGGCATGTGCCAGCAAGTATTTGAAAAAGTATGTTGCTGAGCACAAAGAGTTGGCTCTAGGGAGCTAGTCCGAGTGGCTGCTGGGCACCCATGTGGGAGGCCTCTCAGAGGCCGCCTGGTGACCCTGGGCACCCAGGGTAGACACAGAGATGTCCTCGGCTTCACTTGCTCTAGAGTCTTGAGGGGCCCATGGATGTGAGGGTATTGTCAGCAGGTGACGGAACAAGTGTGGACGGATGGAGGCACAGACCTGAAGCTGCTTCCCATGGTTTTCTCCTTTTCTGTGTCTGTGTGTACGTGTGGACAGAAGGAACCATGCACACATCCCTAAAGTCTGGCTACTCACAGCCACCGTGGGCTCTGTGTGTCTCCTGGGTCCCCTGCTTTGGCCACAAGGTCCCCAGACCTCCTCAGAACATGCCACAGGGTCCGTGCCAACCAACCAGCCTTCCTGTCACTGACCCACAGAAACCTTCTTGTGCCTGCCTTGAACCCAACTGCTGATGGGTCTTTGATAGTCTGTATTTCTGGAGACACTTCACAGACACTGGAATTTCCCTATTGCATGAAAATCTGATGACCCTAACCACTTCAATCAGCCCAAGCCTCTGACCATGCTGCCATTCTCCACAGTGTCTGCCTCTTCTTTCACAGCTAGACTGGAACAGTGACCAGATCACTTCCAAGCTCTCCCGTCCTTTCTCAGCCACAGGGCCGCACACCGGACCCTCCACCAGGGAAATTACGGAGCCCTCAGCGTGGGTGAAGCACATTCCACACCCTTTGTTCTGGCGCGGCCACTTTGGGCAATGGGATATTCACAGGGGGCAGGTCCGGCCTGTGCCCTCTTGGGCTTCTGCCTCTCCCTGGGAAAGAGCCCCCTCCAAGAGTTTCTGCCCCCAGCTGGGCCCAAGCTGGTGGGTGGAGCAGAGCTGAACCCAAACCTTGGGGGGCAAAGAGTGACCGCTGAAGTAGAGCTCCATGTGACCACGGAGCAGGGCATGTTGGACACAGGCCCTGGAGTCTATGTGATTCCTGTACAGCAAAAGCCAATGGACAGAGAAAATGGCCCCAGGAAGGGAGTCAGGGTGTACAGACCCCCAAAACATGCAGCGATGCTGCGAGAGCAGCTAGTCAGTGGAGGGCCACTTGGGGCAAAGCCGGCATCACAGAAGACAAAAAAGTGCATCTCTCCAGACTGTGGACGCCCGTGAGGCGGTGGACATCAGTGAGGCTGTGGATGCCCCTGAGGCTGTGGATGTCTGTGAGGCTGTGGACGCCCGCGAGATGGCTTTCAGGCAGAATGTCAAAGTGTGAGAGACGCCGGACACAGACCTGAATGATCCTCAGGTGAAGACAGCATCTCAGGAGAGGAGGTCTGAGGCCTCCTCAGAGGAGTTGTGCCTGGCCACGTTCAGCGGGACACGGCGCCCCACCTGCAAAGGTGAGACCAGCAGTCTGAATTCTGCACCTGCGGGGGACCACCCTCACCTGGCTCCCACCCCTTCGTCTTCTAGTCGGTCTTCCCGGAGCTGAGCCTTGCTGTTGTTCTTCCTGTTGTTTCTTCTGTTACTGACACAGGAGTGACATGCCACAGTCAGGGGTCCGACTGTTGACCTGCAGAGCCCTACGCGTTGATCGCCACGGTCGCATCAGCTCGCTGAGCTAGCGCCTCCTGCTGGTGGTGAGAATAGTTGCGGTCTTCCGGCTTAGCGGCTGGCAGGTGTTACTCACTGGGCACAGAAGACACCCGGAGCTTGTTGATCTTAGGGCAGGAAGTCTGTGCTCTCTGAACAGCACTGTCCCAGCCCAGGACCAGCCTCCACCGCGGGTGCTGAGCTCTTTTACATAGAGCCCGCACACAAGTCAGGTTGGGGTCATTGTCTTTCTCTGTTGCACTTCACATGATGCCCTCAAGTTTCCCAAGTTGTCACAGACAGATCACAAACAGCATCCTTCCTATGGCCACTGGCGTCCCCCTGCACCATCACACACCTCTGTCCATGCACCATCTATGGACTCGCAGGCTCTTCCCAGGTGTCGGCTGCTGGGAACTGTGCTGCCCAGACTACGGGAGTGCAATGTGTCTCCTCACAACCCGATTTTGTATCCTGGGATTAAAATGCATGGGCAGGACCTTTGCTGTTGGTGCTCACTATAGCAGGAGAGATGAGGACGCGGCCCGGCTTGCTGTAACCAACAGGCAGCGTTTTTATGTGTAGTCGTTTTTGTGTTTAATTTTCTTTATTATGTTTATTCATTATTTTTTATCTTCTGCATTTTACTGGATTGATCAAGTTTTCACTGTGATTTTCTTCTGCGTTAGTGGGTTATACATTTATAATTATTATAAAAGACAGCACTGTGTTCGTGTCCTGCCGGAGCATTTCGGTACATCCGTGCAAGCATTTCCCCAGAACGACAGCTGAGAAGTGATTGTCTGACAAAACTAGGATGTACATTCTTCCTTTTATTAGATGCTATCAAACAGCCTGAGAAAAGGCTGTGACAATTTATAGTCTCACAATGTTTGGAAAAACCACTATATTTCAACAAATACTGCATTAATTAACACTAATTGCTTCAACAATCAAACCCCTGAATTCTAGTCATTTCGCTCGATAAGACCTGGCAGTACCTCGTCTCGAGGGGCCATGTGGCCAGGAGGCTGGGGACACAGGACGGTCTGTCTTCTGTCTGTGGCCCCAGGAGCAGGTGGAGGGAGGAGGATGGGGAGAAGGACCTTCTGCATCTCCCCACCTCCCGGAGCTTTTGTGTTCAGAGCCCACATTTGACCCTGTGCTGGAAGGACGCCGAGGCACCTGTGTCACTGGTCATGTGTACCACAGGCTGGCCTGAGCAGGTACTAATGACCCCACTTCGTATGTGTCCTGGGGCTGAGGGAGCTGCTGAAGGAAAACCTGCTCGTGGCCCTTTTCCCACCGTGCACTCGTGACTGTCGGTTCTCTGGAGCCACACACGCCTCTCTTCTGCAACCTTCCTGTCTCCCTGACCTGGGTCCTTGCACTCTGCCTCCACTGGCATAGGGGCCCGGGGGCTGCTAGGCACCTTCGCGGCTGCCATACCACGCTCCCCCCATCCTCCTGTCCCCCTAGCACCTCCCTCTCTGCGTGTCCCTGCAGCATGAGCCCAAAGCTTCAAACTCCTGCTATTCCCACTGACTTTTTGTCAGATTTCTACCAGCAACTAGAAGTTTATCGAGTTCACAGGGAACAGGGGCAGGTCCTTTTCTCCTACATTTCTCATTGTCCTTCATATACTTGAGGTAATTGTGTCATGTGTAAATGGGCTGAGAAGCAGGATGTCTCCCAGAGAATTAAACTTCTTAGCAACATGAGTTACTGCTGTTTTCCTAGTAATTCTTTTGCTTTGAAGATAGTTTGCACTGATATTAGAAAAAGTAGAGACTACTATTCTCTGGCTTGTGTTTGTCCAAGGAACCCTGTTTTCTTCCTTTTCCTTTCACTTTCTGCAGTTGGTATTGAAGGTGTGTTTCTTGTAAGCCACACACAGCTGGACTTGTGTTTTTATTCAGCTAACAAGCTTTGTCTAATTTTTGGCTCTGATCCATCCCAAATCCTTACTTCCAGGTGTTCCCCTGAAATCACAGACAACAAATACAAACTGAGGAATCAGGTCCAAGATGGTTTAACAGGACTGCACTGCACCACAGAACAGTGTAAAATCACGAGAACGCCCCTTATGGCCTTGGTCAATGACAGAACCATCATTTCAGTCCAGTCAGGTTGCAGAAAGTCTCTGAACGGGGCTCTTGTTCTGAGAACAATGCACTTGGGATTTTAGAAAAACCTTCCATTGCTCAGGTTGGAGACTTGGAACTGGAACAGAAAACAAGTGTCTTCTTTCCACGTGTGCTTTTCTAGGAAGTCGGGGCTCAGCTGGAGAAAATGTCGGTGTGAAACATACACTCTCTGTAATGACCATCGTCTTTAAATGCTGACTTACTTGTTTCAGACAGTTTCTAGATGAATGGAGACACCTGCTTTTTTGACTATGTTGTGGAAAGTTCTGAGTGGGTCTAGCGTCTACAGCAACAAAACCTGTCAGAGACTCCTTGAGTCTGGGTTCCTGCTATTGGGCTAGACTCTTGAGTCTGTCAGGCGACACAGGGTCACGTTCAACAGAGCCCCGCCTGCAAGGTGCTGAGTCCTGGCTCTGGAATCCAGAGGCCAAGTTTCAGAGTGTTCCCCAAATCTTTGAGGGTGGCCCTATCTTCCTGGGCGGCAAGGCAGATCTTGATCTTTTCACAGAATGGCAAGATGCTAAGAAGAGGCACTTGCTGTGATGGGCACTGGGTGTTACATGTAAGTGATGAATCACTAAATTCTCATAAAGCCAGTATCACGCTGTATGTTAACTAACCAAAATTTGAATAAAAATTTGGAAGCTAGAGAGATAAATAACTAAGTAAGAACGGGGAAAAATGGCTCAGCCAGTGAGGAATTCAGTAGTATATTTTTTATCTGGAAACCTCTGTATTTTGCTTTCATTAAGAGGATATTTTCATTACGTACAGTATCCTAGGTAGACCAGCATGGACTTCAGACCATGAAGAGGTCATGACTTTGTTCTGGCCCCCAATATCTTCAGTTGAGAAGGACGCTGGAACTGTCTTGTTGACGGTCTGACAGCAATATTCTCTTTTAACCTGGATGTTTTAAAGGTATTCTCCTTCTTTGAATTTCTGCAGTCTGACCATGAGGTACCTTACTTTGGTCTTCTTTGTACTCATTATTCTTTGGTTCCTAGCACATCTTCACTCTTCGATCAGGTTTGGAAAATCTCAGCTCTCACTGCGTGATGGAATCTTCTCTCTCCCTTCCAACTAAGAATCCCATCGCATGTGACTCACTCC
Organism: Neogale vison; assembly: GCF_020171115.1. Lineage (NCBI taxonomy): Eukaryota > Metazoa > Chordata > Mammalia > Carnivora > Mustelidae > Neogale > Neogale vison. The sequence continues at coordinate 48,098,665 of NC_058093.1, forward strand.
CCCCTTCCTTATGCTTTCTTCCCTATTTTTCTTGCTCAATCCGCATATTTTCATATTTCCTTCTGTTTCACATTCCAGTTCACTAGAGCTTCCTTCATCTGTGTCTAATCATCTGCTGTTAAACACAGTCCTTGAGTTTTCATTTCAGTTATTCTGCATTTCCACTGTTCCATTTCAAGTTTTCAGTTTCTAGTCCCTTGCTGCAGTCCTCAGCCTTATCTTCTAATATATTAAGTCCAACTATTTGGCAGTCCACGTGTGTGCAGGAACTCTCCTATTGGGTGTCCTGTGAGTATATTTCTATGATCTTTCATTGTTCTTCATTTCTTTATAATGTGGCCTTGTTAAGCATGGCAGGTGTCCCTATAGAGGCATCTGATTCCTTGAATGAGTTTTCCCTTCTCCAGAGAAGATTTCTTCTGGCCCTGGAGGGGGTGAGGGCACTCAAATGTTAAAATGCTATGATAAACCAGACCCAGTCCAACCCTTGTGTGTCCTGGCCCATTTCTGTTTCTCTCTTATTCCTTTAGAGGAACAGTGTGTGCCCTGGACCATGGGCTTCTCACCCCCCATGCTGTCCTTCCCTGCAGCTGCTGGGCTCTCTGCCAGGCACACACACCATGCGGCTGTGCCCATTTCTTCCTTCTCCTGGGTCTCAGCCTTGTGGTTTTACACTGGCTCATTGGTTTATGGATGGTCTACAAATAGATGTGTGATCCTCCTCACTGGGCAGTTGGTCTGAATTACACACTCCACCTATTCCAGACAAATCAAGTATCTTTCTAACAGAGAATTCCCTTAGAAGGATGATTTTTTTTTTTTTTAGTGCCAAAGAAATCTTTTTTTAAAATTATTTTTTATTAACATATAATGTATTATTTGCCCTAGGGGTACAGGTCTGTGAATCATCAGGCTTACACATTTCAGAGCACTTATGATAGCACATACCCTTCCCAATGTCCATAACCCAACCACCCTTTCCCTATCCCCCACCCACCAGCAACCCTCAGTTTGTTTGTGAGATTAAGAGTCTCTTATGGTTTGTCTCCCTTCCAATCCCATCTTGTTTCATTTTTTCCTTCCCTACCCCCCAAACCCCCACTTTTTCTCTCAAATACCTCATATCAAAGAGATCATATGATAATTGTCTTTGCCTGATTGACTTATTTCACTCAGCATAATACACTCTATTTCCATCCATGTCATTGCAAATGGTAAGATTTTGGTTTTTTGATGGCTGCATAGTATTCCATTGTATATATGTATACCACATCTTCTTATTCCATTCATCTGTTGATGAACATCTAGATTATTTCCATAGTTTGGCTATTGTGGACATTGCTGCTTTAAACATTTGGGTGCATGTGCCCCTTCAGATCACTACATTTGTATCTTTAGGGTAAATACCCAGTATGTGATTGCTGGTCGTATGGTAGCCCTACTTTCAACATTTTGAGGAACCTCCATAATGTTTTCCAGAGTGGTTGCACCAGCTTGCATTCCCACCAACAGTGTAGGAGGGTTCCCTTTTCTCTGCATCCTCGCCATCATCTGTTGTTTCCTGACTTGTTAATTTTAGCCATTCTGACTGGTGTAAGGGGGTATCTCACTGTGGTTTTGATTTGTATTTCCCTGATGCCGAGTGATGTTGAGCACTTTTTCATGTGTCTGTTGGCCATCTGGATGTCCAGAAGGATGATTTTTATGTGGCACCACGGACAGACCTACATGCTTACAAAATCCATGTGTGGAAGCCCTCACCCCCAGTGTATGTGCATGTAAGGCTGGTGAGGAGGTGATCAAGGTTCAGTGAGGTCACAGGGTGGGTTCCTGATCCAATAAGATCACTGTATTTATAAGAAGGGCAAGAGATCTAGAGTTCCCTGTCTTTCTGTGCAAACAGCCAGAGGAGGCCACTTGAGGACACAGTAGGAAGGTGGCTACCTACAAGCGAGGTACAGGCTCTCACCAGAAATCACGTTTGTGGGCACCAAGATAATAGACTTCTACCTCCAGGACTGTGAGAAACAATTTTTTGTTGTTTAAGCCACTCCCTGGGTGGACTGATATATGTGATAATATGATTCATTTTTTTTAAAAGATTTTATTTATTTATTTATTCAACAGAGACAGCAAGAGAGGGAACACAAGTGGGGGGAGCCAGAGAGAGAGAAGCAGGCTTCCCACTGAGCAGGGAGCTGGATGCGGGGCTCGATCCCAGGACCCTGGGATCAGAGCTGAGCTGAAGGCAGACACTTAATGACTGAGCCCCCCCAGGCGCCCTGATGGTGTGACTCATTATTTGAAATACAAAATATATGAGGTACATTGTAACAGGCATCCTTTGAGCCACCTTAATGTATATAACTATACTTCTTAAATAAATAGTCTATTAAACAAGTAAATCCCATAAGAACATCACAGATAAATTCCCATACATCCATGAGGTAGTATAATAACTAGACTTCAGAGGAGACGTCACTGTGTGGTCTTCCCATTGTATGTGATGGACAGAAGGGAATGCAACTAGCCCAGCTTTAAGGTTAGAAGGACAGCAAATGCAGGATATGAAGAAAGAGCCAACCATGGCTTCCATCTTTCCTGTAAGAGGACCCTGGACTTATTTCAGAGCATTCAGAAAAGCCCTGTCAATAACGTCCTAGGCAAACCCTCTGGTTCTCTTAAATCTACCTGCTTCTACACATATTGCCTTTCCCTGGACTCTGGACCTTTGTTCCCATAATGTGTCCACCTGGATGTCCACCCCACATCCAGTCCTATGATGTTTTCCTCGTAAATCACACCTGTGATGCACCTATCCACTCTCGTGTGGCCGGCGGCAATGTGGTGACAAAGCCCACTCATGGGTCGGATGTATACAATGCAAACAAACTAAGATGAGTTTTTCATAAAAGTTTTCAAAATTTGCATTACTGGAGGTGAATAAAGTATGTTCAAGTGGTTTGTATGACTACGGATATTACTTCCCCACGGCTATGAATTCCCTCTAAGTCACACCGAGTCAGACACTTAATTAGTTCCTATAATTGTTAGGAATATTCAGAAGTGCTCTGAGGCAGAGACACTGTTAGGGGTCACACAGTGTCCCCCAGGGAGAATATGGTGGCCTCCTACCTGGGAACGTGACCTTGTTCGGACACATATGGGTCTTTGCAGATGCAATCAGATTGAGGCAGGATCCCTGGGGTGGGCCCTAGTTCATAGGACTGGAATCCTTTATTTATTTTTAAAAAGATTTTATTTATTTATTTGACAGACAGAGATCACTGTAGGCAGAGGCAGGCAGAGACAGAGAGAGGAGGAAGCAGACTCCCCGCTGAGCAGAAAGCCCCATGCGGGGCTCAATCCCTGGACTCTGGGATCATGACCTGAGCCAAAGGCAGAGGCTTTAACCCACTGAGCCACCCAGGTGCCCCAGGACTGGAATCCTTTAAAGAAGAGATCAGAATCACAGGGGGATGCCTGTGCAGGGAGGGCAGAGACACATCTGCCAACCAAGGGGTCCAGGGCCTACCGGCACCACCAGGAGCCAAGGGGGCAGGACAGACCTCTCCAGAGCCTTCAGAAGCAGCATAGCCTTGCAGACACCTGGCCTCTGGGCTCCCATCCTCCAGAACGGTCAGAAAATCCCTGTTGTTGAAGCGGCTCTGTCTTTGGTATTTGGTTACGATGGCTCCAGGAAAGTGTGCGGTGACCCAAAAGATTAAGGCCACATCTCTAACACTGTAGAAGAGTGCTCAGTACTTCGTCTGTCGAGTGGGAGGGAACTGTGGGCCATAATCCCAGGAAACTAATAATAAAACTGACTCAAATCCCACAGTAATCTTTGGCCTGTGTTGAGGAAACACAGCTTAAAGATATAATCAAAGCATGTGCCTTTCAGTGTCAGAAATGGCATTGGGCCCCTGCCCTGCTGAGAACACCACCTGTCACACAGCCGTTAATGGGAAGAAGGTACGGACCACATCCTGGTTCTCAGCTGAGCCCCTGAAGGGGTGCAGGTAAATGTGATGCTAGAAAGCAGGGTACATATAATTAGGCCTGAATGAAGGAGGAGTGGGTGAGGTAAGAGCATGCAGGCAGGGGTCCGACTGGAGGTCTTGTGCAGGGGGTTCTGTGAGCTCAGTCCTGCCTCCCACTCAGGGAATGACTCGGGGCAGGTGTGAGTGGCCGGCTCACCGTGGCCATAGATAGCACTGGCCTGTCCCTGTTCACCACACAGCTCCTGTGGGACAGATTTGTCCTGAGGTCCTGCACTGGGACCCAGAGTTGAAGAAAGGGCAATTGTAGCCAGAGGAGTTCCTGCAAGAGCCCCGGTGCTCGGGAGAGAAGGGCTGCCTCGGTAGAGATGAAGACCTGCCCCGGTAGAGATGAAGACCTGCCCCAGGCCGGGAGGGGTCTGCCCCTGACGCACTGGGCACCCAGTGCAGGAGAGATGTGCTCTAGCTAACCACCAGAGTCCTCAGGGGTGTGAGGAAGCCAAGAGCAGGGAGCCCTATCCCCACCCTGCAAATGTCCAGAGAGGCTTCCCTGACCGGCCATAGCCCAGCAGCCCCACAAGTTCACACCTGCTCCCCACCTGGGCAAGCTCACCTGCAGGAGCTCAACTGTGTAGCTGTGGCTTCCCAAGGCCCATGGGATGCTACCGGGATATGGATGTCACAGGGCCCAGTTTGCATGTGGCTATGGCTGAAAGCACATGTGTGGATAGGCCATAGGGTGAGCACGGGAGGCAAGACACAGATGGAAAAGAGGGGGATGGACGAAGGATGAAGGAAAAGCCAAAGATGTGGGAAGAGAAGCCCAGGGCACATCCTCTGTGCATGGAGTGGGAGCCCTACAGGGTGTGAGGTCTCCAGAGCTGGGGCAGTGCCTCCTTAGAGGAAGGGAAGGAGGGGACAGGGGCTGGCTCCTGAGAGGGCTGCCCTGGGAGCAACTGGGTGCCCACTGTGAGGGTTGGTGGGGGCAGCTGGTAGCTGTCTGCCGGGAGCTGTCTACCAGGAGCTGTCTGTTGGGAGGCAAACTTGCAGCCTCAGCTGTCCTGAACTATTCAGAGATAAATCTGTCCCACAGATTTATTTAGTTTGTCCCCTCTCCAAACTAATTTGCAGCTAATGGTTTTTAAACCAGACCGAGGAGAAATAGGAACCTGCTCCTGTCACCTGGTAACCCGGTCCGTCTGTGAAATCATTTTGCATTGCCCTTAGACCCTCTCTTTGCGCTGCTTTTGTGGAAAATCACTGTTGGAAGTGGGGGAGGTGCTGGTCTTGGGGTGTGCGGGAGGGTGGCCAGAAGCAGGAGCGTCCACAAGGAGAGGGAATGAGGTCGGTTAGGATTAGGGCTTGGCCCACCTCCCTCTGGACAGGCCAGGTCTGGTTCAGACTCTCCTGAGAACAAAGCTAAAATACTTGCTCTGGCACAGGAACCGCCCGAAAGAGTCCCAGTGGCCAACGCTGGGGCCATTCCACCAAGAAAAGAAATGAAGTGGTATTGGGTTATAGCCCAAGTGTAAGATAAATACACCTGTGTCCAGATGGGTTTAAGTAAGTGACCGCATAAACCAACGGACAAGGAGATGCAAATGTCCCCCGCGCCAGAATTCCAAACACTTCATGTAGATTCTCTGTCCTAAGGGGTGAAGCATCACTCAGTGTGGGCAGCGACTTCCGGAGCACATACAGCCCAGAAAAGGGGGGCAGTGATGGTTGCTTAGCAGGGTGCCCCCAGTGTGGACAGCATGCCCTTTATACTTCACCTCTGTGGTCCTCCTTCCCCCAGATAACCCCAGTCTAACCCTAGAACAAGGGGTCCCAGTAGAGGAACATTCTAATCACAAAGCTGTTCAGGTGTCAAATCTAGGAGAGTCTGGGCAGGCATCCCAGCCCAGGGGAGCCCGAGGAGACGTGAGGACCACCCATCCTTGTCCTGCGGGAAGGCTGCGGCAGAAAACCAGTATTAGGGAAAACAGAGGAAATCCAACTAACAAGTGGACTTAGTCGACAGTAAGGTATCCATATCTGTTTATTGTTACAAACACTCTCTACTGAGGTAAGATGTTAAGAACAGGGACCATGAGATGGAATAGAAGGGATGCTGCGTTGTCTGCAGAATCTTTCTTTAAATTCAAAACTGCTCTAAAATAAAATGTCTATTAAAAACCCATGTTGCTGAGAACATAGACTATGATTTGCCAGACCAGTAAGGCAATACTCTATATATTGCTTATACAGTGAAATGATTTAGTTATTAATAATATTAACATTAGTTAAATCTAGTTAAAAATCTAGTTTAAAAATCTGACCCATTCAGAATGAAACTAGACCGATGACATAAAATGCTATATATGTTTCAGCTCATTTAAAATAAAATATTTATAAGTGATCATCTGGGGTCTTCAAAATAATGAAAATATTTTAATTTCTGTGTGCTGGCTGCTCACCCCCCTCCATGAGATCACACCCTCCTGAGATCACACCCTTCTGAGATCACACCTTCCTGAGGCCTCACCCTCCTGAGAACACACCCTCCTGAGATTACACCCAACCTGAGGTCACACCCTCTTGAGATCACACCTTTCCTGAGATTACACCCTTCTTGAGGTCACACCCTCCTGAGATCACACCCTTTTGAGATCACACTCTCCTGATTTCACACTCTCCTGAGGTCACACTGTCCTGACACCACACCCCTCCTGAGGTCACACCCTCCTGAGATCACACTCTCTGAGAATATACCCGCCTGAGGTCACACCCTCCTGAGAATACTCCCTCCTGAGATTACACCCAACCTGAGGTCACACCCTCTTGAGATCACACCTTTCCTGAGATTACACCCTTCTTGAGGTCACACCCTCCTGAGATCACACCCTTTTGAGATCACACTCTCCTGATTTCACACTCTCCTGAGGTCACACTGTCCTGACATCACACCCCTCCAGAGGTCACACCCTCCTGAGATCACACTCTCCTGAGAATACACCCTCCTGAGATTACACCCAACCTGAGGTAACACCCTCCTGAGATCACACCCTTCCTGAGGTCACACCCTCCTGAGATCACACTCTCCTGAGAATATACCCTCCTGAGAATACATACTCCTGAGGTCACACACTCCTGAGATCACACTCTCCTGATTTCACACTGTCCTGAGATCATACCCTTCCTGAGATCACACCCTCCTGAGAATACACCCTCATGATATCACACCTCCCTGGAAATACACCTTCATGAGCTCACACCCTCCTGAAATAGCACCCTTCCTGAGATCACACCCTCCTGAGATCACACCCTCCTGAGATCACACCTTCCTACGGAAGTATGAACTTGCTCTCTGCTACTGATGCCACCTGGAATTAAGAAAGAATCAAGGGATAGGGATCCCCCAACACTGCTTCAGCCTTACCTCTTCCACCGTCCATTAACTATTGGGAAATTTAGGTGATCAGCAGGATAGTTTAAGCTGTCTGCCATGTAAACAGATTAGGATTCATCCAGTCAACCGGGCTGAAAGAAAAGCTACCTTCTTTCTTACAGACGCAGTTTTCTGAACAAACACAGAGTAAGTGAGAATAGTCTCTGCTCTAGGCAGGACAAACAGAGTGTGGTCTCTTCAAAACCAGAAGGGTTACCCACGAGACTGGCAGTCACTTATTGTTTGGGTTTTAATTACAGGTTTCAGTTGCTCCTTTATCTACGGTGGTCATGCCAGGGGCCTGGAAGCCTGCTCTGTGCACTGTGCTCTGGGTTGTGTGACAACCTAATTTTCACAAGACACGCTACCAACCAAGAGACCTTAAAATTATCACCCGCCCCCTCTGCTCTCTGAGACAGGATTCATCTCTGCACGCCCCCATCATTCTACATGCAGGGTGATGGTCGCCTCAGTCAAACCTGCCAACAGCCTGTGCAGCAGCCACACGTGTACACAGACTCATGGGAACTGTGGCCACAGACCACAGTGGTCTGTGTGGTCTATGGCTCACACAGAAGCATGTGGGTTGGACCTGGGGTGTGCTGCAGAAGACCTCAAGCCCCAGGGAAGAAAAGCATTATCCACTTAACCGAGGGATGACCGGTTCCTACTGCGCAGTCCCTATCTGGGTCTGTCTGAGAAGCTCCATCCCTGGACTGGACCATGACTCCAGTTAATTGTTTCATGCTACTGTTTAAACACACAGTCCAAGTTCATTTGTTTCCAAACAGAAAATACTGATCCTTTGAGAGATGGATGATCCAACATCTTTTATTCTGGTCACAAACGGCAATCTCTACGGATGCTCCTGGGGGCTGAGATTCCAGAGTGTGGGGCAGCTCAGATGCCTGGGGAGAGCCGCTGGAGGGTGAGTCATACATCACAGGCACAAGTCTTCACCAGCCCCACTGCTTTCCCTGTTTCCTACAAGGGCTGTCTGCTGTTGGTCTTATCACTGTTTAATTACTTCTCGTGAAAGATACACTTGGTCTTCTCCATTGTATAGGCCACATCAGTGGCTGTACTTAACACCTTTTGTAGACATTTGATGGCAAGAATTCTTTTTTTTTTTTTTAAGATTGTATTTATTTATTTGACAGACAGAGATCACAAGTAGGCAGAGAGGCAGGCTGAGAGAGAGAAAGGAGGAAGCAGGCTTTCCGCTGAGCAGAGAGCCTGATGCGGGGCTCGATTCCAGGACCCTGGGATCATGACCTGAGCCGAAGGCAGAGGCTTTAACCCACTGAGCCACCCAGACGCCCCTGATGGCAAGAATTCTTAAGGGAGACAAGGACAAGGGAGAGGACCTGACCTGGGGGCCAACATGACCAGGGCATAGTCCTTGAACAGCTGCAAGGATGGCCCCTGCCGCCAGTCGGCCTGATGACCTCGCTGCCCTGTGCCTCGTGCCCTGCCAATGTCACCTGTCCCCCACAGGAAGCCTCTCAGTCCTGCCCCAGCTGACGGACTGCAGGTTCTGACTCCTCTCAGACTGTCCCTTTTGCTCACCACCCTAACTTAAACTGGGGATGGCTGTGACTCCAGAGCTCCAGGAAGGAACCTGAGGGGACACAGAATAGGAGCAACAGAGATAGCCCGCCAGCTGACAAGTGAGCAGCCCCTCCTCCCTTTTTGTATAAAACACTCACTGTTCCAACAATAGGAAGTTGTCTTCATGAAAATCCATGAAAGAGAAGTGAGTCTTTTATCCAGTGACTACTAACCTGAAGATGCAAATGGCCTATTCTGCGAAGGTCATTCTTGTTCTAAACAGAGGGCATTCTGCTTGGCCTGCTTCCCACTCCCCTTGCTGCCTTTCAGACTCCATCCCAAAGGGGTCCCACCCTGTCGAGCTACCCTTGTTCCCAGTGATGCCCACCCACTATGTGCAGCTGTGTAAGGGACGCTTCCCGACATTCATGCCCAGAGGACACACGGGGTCTTGTAGGGTCCACATGCTCTCCTGGGCTCTGGAGAGGAGGACACCATCACCCACAATTTACTCAGTTCCCTCCCCCTCCTTTACTCAGTCCCCTCCAGGGGCTCCATATTTCTAGCATGAAAGTGAGAAAATTCTCACTACAGTTTGCATATCCCTGACAATCATACTAAAAAAACAAGAGAAACGAAAAGTAACACATAAACTAGAATATCACGGAATTGTTCAGTGGTGTTCTCTTTCTTCTTGCCTTGCTATGTAGAGAAGCCAGAAATGCAACGCTGGATAGACCCTCAGCAAGAAATCCACAAGAAATTTCTGAGAAAATTTAGCATCATTCCTGAAACAAGCAAAAATAGAGTGTAAGAACTTGAGGAATTTTGAAAATATAATGAAAACAAAAATAGCCATTGGGCTTCTTCATATCATTGTTATCAATATTTTTATAGATTTAATGGTTTTTTGTATCTATATGACTTTTGCTATGGAGAGCCCCTCAAACATCATCTTCTAGAACAGGGAGAATTGCAAGCTTTGGGTCCTCTCTGAGGTTGGTATGGGAAAGTCTTGGCAGCATAAGCTGCTTAAAAAAAGAATATAGGCTCTGGTTTAAGGCCCAGGAAAGTTGACTGAAGCATTAACAGTGGGGTTGGTAGAAATGACCAGGCCCACGTGTGGGTGATGGCAAGTCACAAGATCAGGCCACGCGCTGGCAGTGTTTCACTTGGCAGATAGAGACTTCTGGCTCCTGGCCCTTTCTGTCCCTGGGTCTGCTTTGCTGCTGCTAAGGCCAAGGAAAGACCAAATAGCCATCCCATTTGACTAAGATAAGATAACAAGTCATTGCTCCTGCTGAGACAGGAGAAAAAGACCAGATGCCTGATCCTATTTGAATAAGAAAAGAAAGAGAAACAGCACCCCCCCACCTCCGTGATTTAGCACTCTCCTGAGATGCCTTCCCTTAGATTATACTTCCACAGGAAAGGGCCATTTGGCCTTGTGAGACTGGGAAAGTGTCCCCGCCTTGAGAGACTTAGAAAACACCCTTTACCATCCCCCTTTGCCTGTAACCATAAAAACTCACTCTTAACCCTGTTGGGTGCTCAATCTTTGGGGAACGATCCCACTGAACCTGCTGGCGTTAAGAAAGCTGTGTTCTCCCCTTTCTCCTTGTGCTGTTTGGGTTTCCTCAGTCACCTCAGATTTTCTGCAACAGAACGAGGCAATCAGGAAAACCAGGGGAAGTGCAGATATCTGTTGTAGTAAAACCATCTCTCTCTTCCTGGGGTTGCTTTCCACTCAGAGACCAGCACTAACCTGCACATATCAAAGGTTTTATAGGAAAAGCATACTTAAATTATTGTCTTCTGTTCAACCACATTCTGCAGAAAATGTTTTATTGAAAACTTAGTGATATTCTAAGGCACTCCCAAACCCTGCTAGCTACAGGCCACTATATTTTCCTGGTCTTTTGTGTGATGAATTATGAATAACTTAATAGGAAAATATGCAACAGAGATGGTTTTCTGCACTACCCATCTTTGTAAACATTTGATGAGTCCATTGGAACAAAGTTTTCTCCTCTTTCAAATGTAATTAGGTGGGTAATCTGGGTAAGTTTCTAATATTTTGTCTAAATCTCCTTACCTCCATAACTAACTTGTGTTTTACATCCAAACAAAAACGTTCAAACTGGAGCACACAGTTTCAATGAAAACCAGAACTGTATTTATCAAATCAGCTGAACTTGCCCAGCAGAGATGGCCAGTGGCTGCCCACGGCGGTCTCCCTGCCCCCTCACGGACTTCTTACCTGCTGGGGGTGTCCACCCCTTTCCACAGCAGTGGTGGTGGGATCCTAGCCCGTTCATGGAGGGTGGGGCCTCCAGGCAGCTGGGTGGGGGGGCCTATCCCAGCCCCAGTTCCCCTGTCCTTGCAGACTACAGGGAGGCTAAGGCAGCCACAGTGCCAGCAGGAGGGTTAGGGACACTCCCAGCTCTGGGCTATGACTGAATGTCTGGTCTTCCCTTGACCCACATATTAGAGCCCATCCTCAGGTGATGGTCTCAGAGGGGAGAGCTTTGGATGGAGGTATCGGTATCATAGTAATTCATAATAAGCAATTTGTATTTGGTCTTTTGTTCCTGTCAAGTAGCTCCTAAAACCCTTGGAATTCCCTAAGGGAGCAGAATAATAAAGATAAATGTGCTTTTTGTTGTGTGAATGAGGTGACTTTGGAAAGCATCTGAGAATTACCTCCTGGCCCAGCCCTGACCTCCAGGAGCCAGGCTGCACTGAATCCTCTCCCGAGGGCCCATGAGCCCATCAACCACCCCTGCAGCCGGAAGCCTCCAAGGAAACTGGGAAGGACAGGGTTCCAGAAACTTCCAGGTGGGTGCGAACATGGAGATTCAGGAAGAGGGGTGCTCCTGGAGAAACAAGAAGCCTGCAGGGCCCCTCCCTGTACCCTGCTCAAGCCCGCCCGCCTGGCTGGTCCTGTGGCCTTTAGAGTAAGGGGTGATCTAGTGAATGAGTTCTGTGAGATGCTCTGCAAATCAAAGGATCCCAAAGCAGGGGCGTGTATGGAAACGGGTGGCTCAGGCCCAGGAGCTGGACTTGCCCCTGGGGAAGTCGGGGGTTGGGGAAGTGTTGGGGTCTGGTGCTGATGGAGGGATGGGTGGGGGTGGTGTCTGGTGCAGTTTCTGGGCAGAATTGAGGTGAACTGCAGGAGGCCCAACTGTGGTGGGAGAATTGCTTTGTGGGGGAAAACCCTTCACGTGGGAATGGGTGTCAGAGTCTGACCCACCGGGCACATTGAGGTCATGTGCACAGCCCCAGGATGGGCTCAGACCCCAGAGAGTGCCTTAGCCCCTTGCTCGTGTGCAGATGCGGTGGAGGGATGCCAATCCGCCAGGCACCACGGCTCTGGCTGCCCTGGGACTCCCAGACCCCCAGGCCTGGGCAGAAGCCGTGGTGCGCTGAGGACTCACCCTGGCGTGGACGGATACGCACCAGCATGGCTGGACCTGGCAAATTGAAGCTCTCCCTTTTCTTCTCCTGAACAACATCATCCCTACCTACCAGGAGTTTAATTTATTTGTTTTTTGATTTTTTTTTTACACTCTACCCCCAAATTTAGTGTAAGGGCCTACTTAGCCAGAGTGACCCCATCTAGGTAGAACAGCCATTTTGTTATTTATGCAGTGAACTTAGATCAACTCTACCCCCCCCCCCGCCCCCGGCCCAGAGGAACTTACTTAGAAACAAGTCTGGGAAACCAGTAAAATATGGCCAACCAGTCCCTGATAAAAGAGCCCAGATACCAGGATGTGTCAGGCCAGGCGGAGATAACAGAGCCCAGATGCAAGGACGAGTCAGGCCAGGTGGAGGCATCCAATCAGTAAAGTGCATATACTATCTCCCAACTACCAAAGGATGTGGGCCCTGCCTTTTGGGCACCAATTCTTTTTTTTTTTTTTTTTTTTTTAAAGATTTTATTTATTTATCAGAGAGAGAGAGAGGGAGAGAGAGTGAGCATAGGCAGACAGAATGGCAGGCAGAGGCAGAAGCAGGCTCCCTGCCGAGCAAGGAGCCCGATGTGGGACTCGATCCCAGGATGCTGGGATCATGACCTGAGCCGAAGGCAGCTGCTTAACCAACTGAGCCACCCAGGTGTCCCTGGGCACCAATTCTGACCAAAGTGATAGGCTAGTTCAAATAGCTACGAGAGGGTGAATTATAATTCAATTGGCCACCCGTGTGTGACCTAGCATGACTGTGCAACTTTCTCTGTGTGTTACAATCTCATTGGCCACCTGTGTGTGGCCAGGCTCAAGCACATGGCCTTTGCTCTATAAAAATTAGTCTGTGAGGCTGGGAGGGGTCACTCTCTCCATAAGAGACGATCCCAGTTGGTCGGTTTGATTCTCGGTGCTGGTGTGAAATAAAGCTTTGCTTGACCTTCGCTTTGTATCAGTCTTGCTCCTTTGATCATGGACCCCATCATTTAGTTCTGTTTTTCAGGGGAACAGGGAGATTCAAGTGTCCTCTGGCTTTTCCGGGGAACAAAACTGTCCATCAAGAGCTCAGCACAGAGGACCCTGTGCTGTGGGAGGGGCCTTCTGCGCACAGGGAGGTAGCTGGGGCCAGGGGCTATTAACCCTATTTAGGGTCACTTGTCATGAATGGAAGCTTGTCAGAAAGGCCAGGGTCCCAAGAGCCTTTCCTTATCAGGTGGAAAAAGATGGGTGCCCACTGTTGGTCACCTGCCCTGAGGAAGGCTACATGCAGGCTGAGAGGTTGAGCCGGTGCTGTACCCTCATCAGGAGCTGCTCTATGGTCATTAGAGACCGTGCCTCCTCGTCCTTCCACACCCTCAACGCCCAGAGTGGATACCTGCTTCTGCCTGCAAGGCACTGCAGTCTCTTCACCTGCAGGACTGGCTGCCCTCCCCACTGGGAACCCTTCCCACCAGAGCCCCTCTGCACGGGACACTCCCCACCCAGGCCCTCAGGCATGTACCATCAGAGTGGCACATGGGCTATGGGGACTTGTGTCACATGGAAAGTCTCTGTCCCATTTCATGAGGTCACATGAGACCCTGGAAAGAGGTTGGATAGGGAGGGAGGCATGTTCAAGGTCACATCTCATTGGGTAGGCAGTTCCTGGAGAGCAGAGACAATGACCCCTCCCCGCTGGTTCCGAGGGGAGCTGTGAGAGGGCTGGTTGCAGAAGCCACAGGCAGGACAACCCCATAGACCTGGCTGGGGTTGCTGCCCTTAAGCACCCTGATCCCCCAGTTCTGCTGTTGGCTCTGAAGGGAAGCCCCTGCTCCTGGGGCAGCCCCTGTGCTAAGGAGGGCAGGCCCCCTGTGTTTCGCCTGCCCTCCCCACAGGGGCAGGTGGCACAGGTGTGTTCTCTCTGCTCAGGAAGCCCCGGGGGTAAAACAGGGTTTCTAGCAAGACAGCAGCTCTCCTGTCTGCGTTCCATTCCAAACACCAAATCGAAGCTGACTCAGAAAGCTACTTAGTATTTGTTTTTCACGTAGAAAGTTGTGTTAAAATGTTTGGTTTTCATCTGTGCTTCTCACAGACTGATCGCAGTCCATGGGGAGCACAGGTCGGTGGAGATGAAAGTGGGTGGTGCTTTTGAAGAGCCCCTGATGATCCAGAAATAAAAGGGAGTGTTTGCATTATTCGCGGAGGTTTTCCCATTATCGCTTTCAGTTTTACTATTTTATTATTTCAAATATGCCTCTCACAGATGGAAGAGCCGCCAAAGAAAAATAACGAAGTATCCAATATTTAATTTGCAAACATAAAGTGCTGATTAAAATCGAAGCTCACAAAAATTCTATGTAGCTTTTGAAATCTGTTCTGCTTTTAGGATCTCAGTTCCTTCTTTGGTTGGTTATATATTTAATTTGAACCTTAATCTGAAAGGACTGGGGGGCGGGCAGCAGGAATCTGTAAGAACACTATAAAAATTAACTGTTAAAAACGTTCATTTAAATATAAATGGTTTCCCGGACACAGCGGGGGGCCTTAGTTGTGAGTAAGCTTCAGCAAGGCTCATTTGCATAAGAGGCTGATATTTTCCTTCACAAGTAAGAGGCTGGTGAGGGTGAAATTTCAGACTCCAGAAAGTCTGAGCCCCATCCTGGTTGTTTCCGAGGAGTGATCCCGTCTGTGGTGACAGGAGGCATGTGGGCCCATGCATGTTCTTGAGGGACCTCACAAGGGAGGGGGCCTCCCTCTTAGGTGCCGCCTTGCCTCCCTGAGTTATCTGGTCTCCTGTTAGGAAAACAATAGGCGAGTTAAAATTCAGAGCAGTGGGAGGCCAAGACCACCAAGAGGTGGTATAGTGACAAAGCAATGGCTATGCACCACGCCCCCCAAACCCACAGTGCTGGCATTTCACTGCATTCCCGTTTTATTTTGTTTGTTTGTTTAAGTTTAATTAGCCAGCATACAGTACATCGTTAGTTTCCGATGTAGTGTTCAATAATTCATTTGTTGTGTCTAATACCCAGTGCTCTTCACAGCATGTGTCCTCCTTATTACCCATCACCAGGTTACCCAACCCCACACCCCCTCCCCTCTGTAACCCTCAGTTTGGTTCCCGGAGTCCAGAGTCTCTCAGGGTTTGTCTCCCTCCCTGATTTCTTCCCATTCAGTTTTCCCTCCCTTCTCCTGTGGTCCTCTGTGCTATTCCTTACGTTCCACATATGAGTGAAACCATATGATCGTTGTCTCTCTCTGCTTGACTTATTTCAGCACAATTCCCTCCAACCCCATTCATGTCGATGCAAGTGGTGGGTAGTCATCCTTTCTGATGGAGGCATGATACTCCATTGTATATATGGACCACATCTTCTTTATCCATTCATCTGTTGAAGGGCATCTCATCTCCCTTCACAGTTTGGCTAGTGTGGACACTGGGGTGCAGGTGCCCCTTCTTTTCACTATATCTGTATCTTCACTACTCACTAGTGCCATTGCTGTGTTGTAGGGTAGCCTGGAGGAACCTCCATATTGTTTTCCAAAGTGGCTGCACCAGTTTGCATTCCCACCAACAGTGTAAGAGGGTTCCCCTTTCTCCACATCTTTGCCAACATCTCTTTCTTTTAATTATTTCTGTTCTCCTTTCTATAATCATCTCATTGTCCTGATTGTAAAATAAGACTTGACAATAAAAGCCAAATAGGGAAATTCTTTCCAGTGTTTTCTTTATGCTCATTAAAAACAAAAACAAACAAAACAAAACAAAACAAAACAAAACAAAAAAATCCTTGATGCAGAAAGAACACCGGTGTGGCTACTTCCAGCACCATGAAGAGAATTACAAACAACTCACACTTCTTGTTCTCTCTCATTTGTCTATAGCAATAGAATAAAAATATTAATATCTCACTAAAATATTCTCTCTCAGTTATAATAAATCACAATAAATACAACCTTCCAAATGGGTCAGTTACTATCCCATCATCATATGGAGCAGCTTTTTCCTACTTGGTTTCCAAGGCTCCTTCTCCCTAGAACATACATTCATTCATTCATTCACCCAAAATTGTACCAAATCCTTACTGTTTCATCAGTCTGCTTGTCTGTTGTGTTGTTGTTGTTTTTAAAGATTTTATTTTAGTTACTTGTTTGACAGAGAGAGATCACAAGCAGGCAGAGAGGCAGGCAGAGAGAGAGAGAGAGAGGGGGAAGCAGGCTCCCTGCTGAGCAGAGAGCTCAATGCTGATCTGATCCCAGGACCCTGGGGACTTGACCTGAGCCGAAGGCAGAGGCTTAACCCACTGAGCCACCCAGGTGCCCCTGCTTGTCTGTTTTAATGCCAGTATCATAATGTTTTGAAAGCTTGAGATCAGAAAAGTGATGTCTCCTGCTTTGTTCTTCATTCTTAGGATTCCTTTGGCTGCTTAAAGTCCTTTGTGGTTCCATATTTGTTTTAGGAGTGTTTTTTCTATTTCAATAGAAGTGACAATGGAATCTTGCTAAGGATTGAATTGAATCTGTAGATGGGTTGTGTAGGATTGCCTTTTTACAATGTTAATTCTTCTAGTATGAACACAGAATACTTTTCCATTTAGTTGTGTCTTTGATTTCTTTTACTGATGTCTCATAGATTTCAGAGTACAGATCTTTCAAATCGTTGGTTGGATTTATTCTTAAGTATTTTATTATTTTGATATTATAATAAATGGAATCTGTTTCTTTATTTGATTTTCAGAAATTTCATTGTCAGCATATACTGTATAGAAACACCACGACTTTTTTTTTTTTTAAAAGATTTTATTTATTTATTTGACAGAGAAAGACACAGTGAGAGAGGGAACACAAGCAGGGGGAGCAGGAGAGGGAGAGGCAGGCTCCCCGCTGAGCAGGGAGCCTGAACAGGGCTTGATCCCAGGACCCTGGTTTCATGACTCAAGCTGAAGGCAGATGCTTAATGACTGAGCCATCCAGGTGTCCCGAAACACTATCATTTTGTACCTTAATTTTGTACCCTACAACTTGCCAGAATTCACTGATTAGTTTTCATTGTTTTAGTAGAATTCAATTAACTGTTTTTCTGATTGTATCTTTAGGATTTTTCTCTATATGAAATCACATTGTCTGCAAATAGAGACAATTTTACTTCTTCTTTTCCAGTGATTTTTCTTGTCTGATTGCTCTGGCAAACACCTCTAGTACCACGCTGAATAGGAGTGGTGGGACTTGTTCCTGATCTAAGAGGAAATGTCTTCAGCCCTTCACTAAGATGAGCTGTGGACTTGCCATACGTGGCCTTCATTATGTTGAGATATTTCCTTTGTTGCCTAATTTGTTGAGAGGTTTTTTTTTTAATCTCAAGTGAATGTTGAATTTTGTCAAATGGTTTTTCTGGGACTACAGAGATAATCACATGTCTTTTTTCTTTCATTCTATTAATGTGATTATCACATCGATTGATTTACATATTCCGAATCATCCTTGTAGCCAAGGGATAAACCCCAGGGATGAATGATTGTGGTGAAAGACACTTTCAGTGTACTGCTGAATTTGGTTTGCTAGTATTTTATTGAGAATTTTTACATCTTTATCACCAGGGATATGGGCCTATAGTTTTCATGTCTAGTAAGATCCTTTCCTGGTTTGTGTATCAGGATAATTCTGACATCATAAAATGTATTTGGGAATATTCTCGCTTCTTCATTTTTTTGAAGGAGTTTGAAGAAGCTTGGTGTTAATGATCTATCAAAAGTTTGGTAAAATTCACCAATGAAGCCAACTGGTTCTGGGCTTTTTTTCATTGGGAGATTTTTGTGTACTGATTCAGTCTCCTTACCAGTAATTAGTCAGTTCAAATTTTCTATTTCTTTTTGAGTCAGTCTGGGTAAATTGTATGTTTCTAAGAATTTTCCCATTTCTTCTAGGTCATTCAGTTTGTTGGTATGTAGTTGTCCCTCAGCTGCTTTCCCAGAGTTTCAAATAGAGATTTTATGTCATGTAATAGCGATTCAAAATCACCTCACAATTTTTAAGATAATGGATTGGCTGCCATGGATATATTATAAATAACTGAGCCACTTCCCTCTATAATCCAGGTCACTGAGCATTGTAGACAGGAAGAACAGAATGAGAAAAGATCTTCAATATGCAGGGGTGCAGGAGCATGGTGTCTTGGCCCATCATAGGCACATTTAAATGCTGCTTACTATTTCCACCTACACTGAGGAACTCTGAGGAATCCCCACTGGAATCCCCAGTAATAACTGGACCAATTTGACCTTCAAACAGCAGAAATTCCCAACTCCTTCTTCCAAAAGCCTACCCCAGGAGGTCCAGCCATACGCAACCTTCCTCTTCCCATGAAAAATGCCCTCTACCTCTTATGCCTGCCATTTCAAATTGTAACCCTTTCCCTCCTCTCTACTTCAGCCTAGGAGAACAGCACATTCATTTTAAATCTGAGAAAACTGCTTTACATGAAGGAAGGAAGAAAACTCATGTTGCTAAGATTTAATAACAAATTATAAAATTTACATTATTCAAAGGCTGCCTCTTGAGGTCTCTGTGCAATAAGCAAGTATTACACCCAGGCTGAGTACTGGAGCCATCTGAGAAATTATCTCCAAGCTATGGACTCCCTGAGTCAGTCAGTCAGTAATTCCAAAGCAACATGGGGAGGTTAGGCTGCATACACCTACCTAGTCCCTCAGTGGCTTCTCCCATCCCTCCCAAATCTGTGTCACCAGAGCTTCCAGGCTGAGCTGCTTCCTGAACAGGGAATCAGTGGTGTCTGGGGTCAAGCAGCCCTCTGCTACACAAGTGAGAGCCAGGAGGCAAGGCCAGGTGGGAAGCATCCTGCATCAGTGTCCAGCCCACGGGTTCACAGAGTAAGGATGTCTGCTCATGGACAGCTGGACATGTGGGCTTTCCCTTAGGACACGGTGGATGAGCCACTTGTGGGGCAAGGCCAAGGCAAACAGCAACTAGCAAAATGTGCACCAGTGTCTTTTTGGGAAATCTGGTCATTTGGAAAAAATGGAACTCAGGAATTAACTTTATAGCAATAAATACAAAAGCAGCAAAACCCTGAACATGTTCAACATAGGTAAACTGATTTCAGCCATTTTACTTCCTGGCACTGGTGGGAGTCTGAGCTCACCAGCCCAGAGCTGGCCTGTGCAGACCCAGTGAGGGGACCTGACCCCCAGTTCATAGCCATGGGCAGTTTGGTCAGTCTTCCCAGTAATTGTTGCTTTAAAAGCAGATCATTCGGGGGCGCCTGGTTGGCTCAGTGGGTTAAAGCCTCTGCCTTCAGCTCGGGTCATGATCCCAGGGTACTGGGATCGAGCCCCATATCGGGCTCTCTGCTCAGCGGGGAACCTGCTTTCCTCTCTCTCTGCCTGCCTCTTTGCCTACTTGTGATCTATGTCTGTCAAATAAATAAATAAAAATCTTAAAAAAAAAAAAAAAGCAGATCATTCGGGATTGCCACTCTGGAACTTCCCACGGTATGTGACACATCCTTCTACTACCATCTCCCCTCTGGAAATATGTTCCTGCTAGACCTTCCCTTTCCTTATGCCCTCAAACTGAAATTCAAGCCAACGAATACAATATGAAAAGCTCGCTGCAACACCTGAAATATTTGTGTGGTCTTTTCATTTTTCCACCTGTCTATTCAAAGATCAAGGGCAGAATTATTTTCCAGTGTGAGGCTTAGGTTATAAATAATGGGATTATTCACATACTCTTTTAAGAGGAAGTGAAGGAGAAAGGCCAGCAAGTCAATTTCCTACGTGTAAGCGTTAAAGACACCTAAGGTGCTCTGCTTTGGCTCTCCAAATTCAGCATCCAGAGAACATTTGAGGTAGGGGACTGCAAGAAAAATGACTTTTTCCGTGATATTTACTGTTTCTACTGTTGTTTAAAAGCTTTTAAGAGCAATTTTTTCTCTACTCCCCAAGCACCAACAAACAAACGTTACAAGCGAAAGTGTTCTCTGGCAGACTTCCAAATCAAACAGCTTAGAACTAGAGGGACTTCTGTAGAAGAACTTTTGCGGCTTTCCAGCTGAGTGGAGTGGGTGGCTGTGGGCCTGGAGGTGGGGACACAGGGTGCTGGCGGCCTGTGGTACTGGTTCTGCTCACTGCTCCCATCTTAGGGGTTCTCCTACTTCAGCCCCGCTGCCCAGTAGGTTTGGCTGCTCTTCCCGGTTCTTTTCCTTTCTCAGGGCTTAGCTGTATGGAGAATACTTCTGTCCCCTCTGAGAGCTGATGTACTTCCTCTCATTCTTCCCCATCTTACCACCAACTAGGTCTTAACTGGATTCTCTCCTGTGAAGGAATAATGTGAAGTATGAAAGACTTCAGTGGTTAAAATTTTGTTTTAGGAAAGAGGTATAGGGTGCCTTGGTGGCTCAGTGGGTTAAGCCTCTGCCTTCAGCTCAGCTCATGATCTCAGGGTCTTGGGATGGAGCCCTGCATCAGGTTCTCTGCTCAGCAGGGAGCCTGCTCCCCTGCCCACCCCGCCTGCCTCTCTGCATACTTGTGATCTCTCTCTCTGTGTCAAATAAATAAATAAAATCTTTTTTTAAAAAAATGGAAAGAGGTATAAATGGTGTGTAGTTAGTCTAGGGAACCTGGGGAAAACCGTAAAGACAGATGAGCAGTTTTTATGAAAGCAAAGTGCAAACAACTGGATGCCATAGGACACCCATGGGGTGAGAAGGAAGGACCGACAGTAATGAGCACACGTATGTTACATGCAAATCTGTGTTCCACGGGCATGTGTGTGCATAATTTACAGTGTTTGCATAGCTGTACATGTGTGCTCATCTACATGAACATATCTAGATGCGTGTGTATATACTCATAGTTATTTTTGCAGTGAGAAACTTGCAAGAATAAACTGGACACTGAATTCTACACTGACCAGTGGGGCACCAGAGGGAAGAGGGCAGAGGGGCTAATAAGGTGTGAAGCTTCCTGGAGCAAACCTTGTTTATAGTCTTGGCTTTGGAAGCTTACACATAATTCACATATCCAAATATCAAAATTAAAGCAATACTAAAATCAAAGGCAAACAAGTGAACCCACCTGAACATCAAATTGGTGACATGACTGCTCAAAAAATAATTTACTAAAAAAATTCCCATTGCTTCCTCAGTACAATAAATTCTAAGTAGCAGCACTAATTCAGCCGTTATATTTTAGTAATCATGCTAGTACAGCAATTTTAAAACTCTTATATACGCTGTGAAATAGAGAAACTCAGTAAATTCACTGAGTTGCTAGACTCTCACTGTGGGAGGAGAGGGGGTGACATGGAGGAATGCAAGGAAGAGCTCTGGGTTACGGATAAGAATCTGGGGTAGCATGACTAAATGTGGACATTTGTGAACCTGTGATTAAAATACAAGTGTGTGCGTGTAAACACATATACACACTCATGTTTATATTCACTTGTCTGTATATACATTTGCATAGACTATTTTTATACATATAAGGACATATTGCTATATACAACCATTTTATTATATATGATTCATGCATACAAATATATATGTGTAGATAGACAGGTGGATGGATGGATGGATGAGTGGATGAGTGGGTGGATAGATGCATGGGTAGATGCATGGATGGATGGAGAGATAGATACTTATGTCCAGATGACTTAGAAGTTTACACATCAAGCACCGACAAGTAGATCACAAAACAGTCCCAAGTTTATTGAAGAAAAGACTGGTTCTTTGTCTGAGATGAAAAAGTTCAAAAACTGAATTGCCTTCTTTAGGAAGTAAAGAGGTGCTCCAAAATAGATAGAAAAATGCCAGTTTTAGGGGCTCTTGCTAGCCAAATCAGGGAAAATCTGGCACCAAGAAAGTAAGGCAGAAAATGGGTAAGAAAAACAGTGAAGGAGAACCCATGGTCCTCCAGTGATTCTCAAAAGTGGGGTGGGTGCAAAGGGAATACCTTTAAAGGAAAGTATCAACAAGCCATCAGCTAACTGCTTAGAAGGAATGAGAGAACTTTAAAAATGCCATTTTGCAACTTCCCAAATAATAACAGAATCAGGCAAGTACCATGAAGAGAGGGTTTACACTATTGGGCGAAACACAGTTGTTTATGTCCACGAAGTGTCATCTCAGGGATTACGCATCGATTTATGATGACACATCTTAGCAGTGGAGGTGTGACCACTTCACCAGGTGACCAGACTTAGCAGAACAATGGGGTAGTGACCCAAGGAGATCATGACATGCAGCTCTGAGGAGGAGGTGGCATCCCCAGGCAGGACGCCTACCCACAGTGACCAGGCAGGATCTAGGCAAAAAGAGACCACAGAAGCGGCCAGTGTGGGGGCCCTTGCATGGGATGGCTGGGCTTGAATCCTCCAGATTGCAGGCAGTTTGAATAGCATGTCAAGCTGGGACTGCAGGTCTAAGCAGCAGTGCAAGGGATGCAGTCCTAGACCTTGATCTAACCCTTGGTAGGCACATGACATTTGGGACAGAACTAGAAGAAGGTGAACATAAAGTATGAAATAATACAATTGCACAGCCATGAGCACCTTTTGTCTGAGGCAATGACATGGTGGCCCACTTATTCTTAGGAGAAACCCAGTACACCTTCCCCTGGGCATCGCTGTGCACTATTCTTGGTGTATGATTTTCAGTGAGACTCTTTCCAGTGGACATGAGATGTTCCAGAACTGCGGTGCAGTACTGGGAGCATAGGAATCTAAGATTTGCACCTTTCCCTGTCTTGCATTCTGGAAACTCTCCTCTACTAATACATTGTATCTCATATCTCTTGTATAAATATTCTCTTTAAATCTTGGCTTAATTATTACTTTTCTTTGCCAGCCTTCTTTGGTTTATTAATCTGGGTTCTTGGTTATACACGAGCTACTTTTAGCAGAAAAAACTCTTACTCAAGACTATTAGGTAATTCCGGAATCTCTGGGAACATTGGACTCAGGCTAAGACAACATTGAATTATCGCATCAGATCCCTGCAGTGAAGAGCCCTGTGTGCAGACAGTACCCAGGGGCTCTGCCTGTTTTTCTGCAGGATCACAGTTCCTGTCTGCACTTGGCCT
This sequence comes from Neogale vison, assembly GCF_020171115.1. Classification (NCBI taxonomy): domain Eukaryota; kingdom Metazoa; phylum Chordata; class Mammalia; order Carnivora; family Mustelidae; genus Neogale; species Neogale vison. The sequence continues at coordinate 48,122,192 of NC_058093.1, forward strand.
TGAGACCAGATGGTTGGGCTCTCCACAGATGTCTCAGGTGTCTCATGTCTGAAACTGAGGAACAGATGGTCAGATCTGAGCCCTCATGTCCTCAAGCCTTAGAGCACAAGGAGTGCATACCCTATGACAGGGACCACCTCTCACACACAAGTGCCCCTAAGTGTCTGGGAAGCAGGACCACTACACCACCTGTCCTTGGTCCCCATGGACATGTCGCCAACATTCTCTGTGGCATTTGTTCCCACCCAAGCATGAGGGCACACGTGTCTGTGTGGGTGGAGCTCCCCAACACCTAACTAGACCAGGAGTCCTTGGAGGAAAATGAATATATCCAGGTTTATTCTTGTATCTTCTGTGCCTAGCTTAGTACTGGTACGTGTGCTCAGTAATTGTATGTGAAGTTAGGAGAAAATAGCATGCCACTAACAAAACTGTAAGCCACAATATAAACCCCACACCTGACGTACGGCAAATGTAGGATAAAATGAAGGACAAAAGTAGACAAAATGAAGGACGAAAGAGACTCAGAAAGCATGCTACTTGAGAAAAATACTGGTAAGATGTTTTTCGGTACTGATGATTAAAGTCATGAGTATTTTAAATGTTCCTCCTCAATACTGAAGAGCTAAGTTTCATGCATCCTGTATGCAACTTAGTGTACACTGAGATTTATGATGGATTTCATAGCAACAGCCATGCGATGCTCACATGCAGTGTGGTTCTTTTTCACACAAATTTTGGAGAGTTCATGTGATTTGTAATAGGTACACCACATCTATGACGAAGGAGGGTTAGGGGATGAACCCCCACGGAGTACATTGTGAGGGCGTGTAATTCTGCTCTATTTCTTCCACCCAGAGTGCAGGTGGTGAGAACTATCACACTAAACTGATTTAAGCAAAACCAAGTTTATGTATCATTTGATGTAGATGATGTATTGAATTTTGTTAATCAAATGACAAATATCATTTATCAGGTATATCCAATTTATAAACTATCCTAAAATGTGTATCTTCCTTTCATATGTAAAAGTAAATATGAGGAAAAGATCCCTGAGTACATATTTTCTGTGCCCAGAGCCATTATTTATGGGAACGGAGACACATTATTTATGGGAACGGAGACACAGAACAAAGGGGTGCATGCGGGCCGTTGACTCCATTTCAGCTGTGACCTGTGTGTCCTTCACCTGTGGTAGAGAGGGTGTAGGTAGGTGCGTTGGGGGAGGCTGATGGGTAATTCGATGCCAGGCAGAGCCCAAACCTCCCAGTGCACCTGGACTGTAAGTGCTGCATTTGCTTCTCTGCTGTGGGGGAGGGAAGGATGGGTCTCCTGAACATTTCTCTCTAGGCTTTCATTTCGTGTGAATCAATTATTGGTTTCTTGTCGGCACACGTTAAATCAGTGAAGGACTCAGCAACAACTAGAGGAGAGGGAGAGTTTCTACATCATCTCAATTCTTAGAAATGTGTAAAATAAATCAAATGAAAACCAGCGACAGGACATCAAAATATCTCGCTGGAATTTAGCATCAATACTGCCCAACCTCCCCAGAAAAGAAGTGTTTGACAATTAAAAAGTAGCAATATTGACCAAAACATGGTTAAATAAATAAATGTCCACGCCCCGTGACTTTTTTGTCAATGCTGGAGTGAACATATTCTACCAGGAAACTTTCTTGAGACCATGGATTGGTTTCCTGAAGCTCCTGGGAGAAGGTTCTAGTAAATGAATGAGAACAAGAATAATAACCCCGCAGTAGGAGGTGTTTCTCTCATTATGATGCAGATCACGCCTGGTAACCGCCCTGTTAGGATCAACACTTCTGGGTCAAGTAATCTGTACAGTCTTCAAACGTCACCATCTCCACGTAAGGCTCTGAGCAGCTACGCTCGCGTCTTACCCGAAGACCAGGTTTCCCATAAGTAGGTTAGAATATATAATTTTTTGCTTTTTTAAAAATGATTTTGTTTCCTATAAGTCCTTGTATTAGTCAACGATTCATGTTCAACATTATTTGACCATTTGTCATTACAAGAAAGAGAAATATTTGTGTTTTAAATAAATCTGGTGTAGAAAAAAAGGGAAGACTTCACAGTAAGACTTTTTCTAGTGCTTGTTATTAAATGATTAAGACTAGAAAACAAGGTGTAGAGAAACAAGAATAAGTATCTCTATGGCATTCCTATAAATAGCATTTATGGGTAGTGACATTTTCTAGATGGAAATTGAAATGATTATAGATGTTTGTAAAAATAATTAAAAATGGAACCACAAATTTTTCTGCACCGTGAAAATAACATTTAAATACTATCTGATGCACATAAATCGTGTATAGAGGCAGTAAATTACCTCATTTGTTGTCCGTCAGTCTGAAAATGAGGCTTATCTATTTCATCTGCAGAGTTCTGACTGAGTCACACATTACCTACCCATGTCTAGTTTACTAGCCATTACCTACCCAACTCTAGTTTACTAGCCATTATGCACCCGTCTCTGGTTTTTAATTTAAGTAATCTCTAACGCACCCGTCTCTGGTTTTTAATTTAAGTAATCTCTAACGCACCCGTCTCTGGTTTACTAGCTATTGAGCACTGTGAAGTGTACCTTGCTCAGTGTAATTGGAACAGGCATTGCTGCCAACTCGGCCTCTATTTAAAGTAATGGTTAGAGCCTCAAGTAACAGCTGTTCACTTGTTTACAGACCCAGATCCTGAGTTCAGGAGCTGCCTGCCCAAAGGTGTGTCTCGCTCAGAGGGCTTTATCGTATGGGGTGCAGGTGTCCAACTCATTCTTCTCTGAAATATCTGTGGTGCTCTCACTCTCTCCTCCTTCTGTTTTTGTGAACGAACAAGTGAAAGAAAGGAATGACCCACAGAAACGCCCACGGAGGTGAGTCAGCAGCCCTTTCTGGGCAGTGACAGGGTCAAGGCCCCTGCTCCCCTGGGAGCGGGTGGGAGGGTGGCAGAAGCTGGGAAGTGAAGGCTGGGGGTCTCGGGGCACTTGGGTGACTGCTCTGGGCACGTGACACAGAGGACAGGGAAAGCGTCAGGGAGATGGCCTCTCTGTGTGGCGACAGCTGGTGATCATAAAGACTCTTCAAAATTCCACTGTAAAGTCTGAACTGTTTTCCAATTTGGACACCAGACATCTGCGTCTTGAGTGGGGCCCCATAGGGGCTGTGTCTTACTTGGTTTATGTTTGTACATTAAGTATTAAATTTGCACAGCCTTGCATGGTGTTTGCAAATGTTTAAAGCAGACTTTTGACCTTAACGATGAAGCTTCTGTCGCGCTCCTCAGACATCTGCCCTGTCTCCGGGGGCAGAGGCTGGAGTGGCTGCAAGCCGCTTGCTGGGACATGTCCGGGACGCTGACATGAGCTCTGCTGACCAATCCCAGCAGCCACTGGGGGCCGGGGACCTTCCTGAGGACATCTGGCAGGGGAGCCAGAGCCTGACCTCACCAAGGTCCTGGGAGATGCCAGCCGGCCTCTCTACTTGGGTTTACATACATTTTCTCTGTTGTTAGCAGGTGACTATTTCACTGCTACTGTAGTTTTTTAAAAGAAACTATTTTCGAATAGTTTCAGCAAAATTGAGAGGAAGGTACAGAGATTTCCCAGAGACTCTCCCCCTCCACTTGGGCACAAATCAGTTATCTGCACCCCGCCGGAGAGCTGCATGTTTCTAACTGACAAGCCACATCTGCACCCTGGACGTGGTCCACGATGCTACAGCTCACGTCTGGTGTCCTGTGTGCTGTGGGTTTACACAAAATTACAGTGGCTTCTGTCCACCACTGTGGTGTCACAGGGAGCATTTCAGTGCCTTAGATTCCCCCGGGCTCCACCTGCCCATCCCTGCCCCCAAGCGCCCCCAACCCCTGGCAACCACTGATCTTTTACTGTCTTCCTTATTTTGGCTTTTCCAGAATATTGTAGAATTAGGATTGCACAGAATGTAGCCTTTTCAGATTGGCTTCTTTCATTTAGTAAAATGCATTTATGCTCCTCCATGTCTTTTCATGGCTTGATAGCTCATTTCTTTTTATCACTGAATAATGTTTCCTTGTCCGGATGGACCAGAGTTTATTTATTTATCCACGTCTGCAGCACGTGTTGGCTACTTCCAAGTTTTGGTCATATGAATGAAACTGTGTTGTAATTTTTTTTTAAAGATTTTATTTATTTATTTGACAGAGATCACAGTAGGCAGAGAGGCAGGCAGAGAGAGAGAGGGGGAAGCAGGCTCCCTGCTGAGCAGAGAGCCTGATGCGGGGACCCTGGGATCATGACCCGAGCTGAAGGCAGAGGCTTTAACCTGCTGAGCCACCCCGGTGCCCCCTGTGTTGTAATTTTTAACAAAGGAGCATTATTTTAGAATCCTTGCTTTAGAACCAGGATCATGACCTTATTTGAAGCGCACAGTGAAGGAAGGGTCCCAAATGTTAAATTATCGTTAGACTCAACTGTGAACAAAGGGTATGTGCTCATTTCTCCCTGGGTGTAAAAATAGAACACATCCTTTCCCTCTCACCAATGCCACTTACACTTATTCTTCAGCCTAAAAAATCCATATCACATTTTGCTAGCACTGTTCTCCCAGCTGCATATGTCTGGTCACCCTTTTTGTTGTTTTAACCAAAAGTAAACAGTGATCTGAAGGTAAGCCATTTAATGTTTGCATAAGCGGAGAGTCAAGCAAACCAAGATTGACTTTCTTTATGGACATTAGCGCTTCAACACTTAAAAAGCTCTTGAGACAAACCATAAGAGACTCTTAATCTCACAAAACAAACTGAGGATTGCTGGGGGGAGGGGGGAGGGAGAGGGTGGCTGGATTATAGACATTGGGGCGGATACACGCTATGGTGAGTGCTGTGAAGTGTGTCAGCCTGGCGATTCATAGACCTGTACCCCTGGGGCTAATAATACATTATATGTTAATAAAAATAATTAATTAAAAAAAGACTAAAGGCAAAAACAAAACAAACAAAAAAACCCAAAAGCTCTTGAGAAGTACCTAAGCAGAGATTTAAAGTTGAGCTCAACGGTGGGGCCCACTGCTGAGAGTCCTCGCTGGAGGCAGGCCCTGGTGGAGTATGACCCAAGCATTCTCTGTGGGGATCCCATAGAGGACACTCTGTGGGTGGTCCTGGAGGGTGACAGCATGGGACGAGCTCCAGCGTGTGCTGACCCACTGACGAGCCTGCCAAGCCCAGTGGGGCTGGGGGCTGGCCTCCCCGACCACTTCCTCGTCCCTGCCCCTGGGCCCAGCCTCTCTTCATGAGCTTCATGGGCAAGTTGCCTCTTCCTGAAATGTCTGTTCATACTCTCTGTCCATTTTCTAAGTGGAATTCTCATCTGTCCTGTGGAGTTTTGAGAATTCATCATGTATTCTAAATATCAGTCATTAGTCGAATATTTTCTCCCACCAGGACGTATCTTTCCATTCCTTCTTCTACTTCTGATGAGGTTCCCTTTATCACTTTTTCCTTTCGTGTGTCATGCTTTTGGTGTCAAGTTCAAGAATTCATTGCCCAGCCCGAGATTAAGGATTATCTCCTGTTGCTTTTCCTATGGTTTTACGTTCAAGTCTGGGTTTTAGGGTTATTTTTATATAAGGCGAGCTCCCTGTTGAGGTTCATTTTTTATCCTTCCTTGCACCTTAAAGCTGCCTTTGCAGTCTTGTCAAAGGCAACATGGGCATCCTTGTGTGGGCCTGTCTCTGGATTCAGGCGTCGCCCCACTGACCCATGTGTCCATCCCTTGACTAGCCCCACGCCGTATTGGTCCTGGTAGCTGTGTGATGGAGTGTGTGGTCCCACTGCACCCTTCTTTCTCAAGAGTGTTTCTCCAATATTATAAGACCCGTGCCTTCCCACACAAATTTTAGAGTAAGCTTGTCTGTGTCTGTAAAAACAAAACCCATAAACAAACAAACAAAACTGTTCTGGTACGTTGACTAGAATTGCACTAAACCCCATATCTGTTTGTGCAGAACTGACATCTGTGCTCTGTTCCTTCTTGCAATCCGTGGCTATGCTGCACCTCAACACTACTTAGAAATTTTCAGCATCAGGTTCCCCTCATGCTTTACCAAGTTCATCTCTAAGCATTTAATTTCCTTTGGGATGATTATAAATGACACTGTGGTTTTTTAAATTTTGATTTTCTCATGTTCATTGTTACTATTACAAGTGAACTTTTTTCACATGGTGATATATCCTATGGCCTTTTTGAACTCATGTATAAGTTATAGAAGCTTTTTGGTGTACTCTTCATGATTTTCTTTTTTTTTCTTTTTTTTTTTTTGGCTATTATAAAAGTTTATTTAACAAAAAAGCTCAATATGAAAATGCACACAATCTGATTTTTATATTGTAGTAAAACAGGTACTATGGAGGGGACATGTGGAAGCAGTTGATTCTTCTGATGAACACATCCATTGTTTATACTCGTTCTAAGGCTTCTAACATGATGATACTATTTCCTCGTATTACCACCATTCCAATATTGTTCTGTTGCCCACTAGTTGCCATCTCCACACATTCATCTATCACAAGATTCATAAATGGATCGAACCCCCGCAATATTCCTTGAACATGTCTGCCACCATTTAATTTCAATGATAATTTCTTGTCCATAAATTTTTTCAGTTCGGGAGGATGAGCTTTGCTCATGGTGTCTACTCGGCGAGCTCAAAGATGCCTCCCCATGATTTTCTTTTTAAAAAATATTTACTTATTTATTTTTAGAGAGAGAAGAGAGGGAGCATGAGCGGGATGAGGGGCAGAAGGAGAGAGGGTTCTCAAGCAGACTCCCTGTTGAGCACGGAGAGACAAGAGTTCCATCTCATGACCCCGAGATCATGACCGGAGACAAAAATCAAGAGTCGGATATCCAACTGACTGTGCCACCCAGGCAGCCCTCATCATGATTTTCTAGGAAGCAACCATGCCATCTGCAAAAAAAAAAAGACAGTTGTGTTTCTTCCTTTCCAGTGTGTATGCCTCTTTTTTCCTTGTTGTGTTGCAGTGGCCAGGAGTCTCATTACCAGGCTGAAGGAGAGAAGTTAGAACAGAAGTGTTTGCTTAGCTCCTGATCTTAGAGAGGATCCATGAATGTTCTTTAAAAATGAGCACTTCACTTCCCATGTTGCTGTCTTTTACTCTCCACTTAGATTTTTTTAGCTGTTACATATTTTTCTTATATAGATAACTTGAATATTTTAAAATTATATATGCACATCACTATTCCTTGATCCATCAGTCAGTTGAGTTACCACTTGCCTGGCCAGATAGGCTGGATGAGGGATTATCCCCAGCTAGCGTCCACTGTTCCTACTGCTCAGTCTTCTGACATCACACTTGTAGTTCCCTGGAGGTTTTGTGCTCAGCCTTCTCTTCTGTAAGTGTAACTCAGTCTTCCACATCCTTTCTGAAGACTCATGTTTTAATTGTGAGCAGTGCATGGAGTCTGCCACCTTGTAAATAAATATGGCCATGTCACTCTCTGCAGAGGATGTGGAGTGGAGGGACTTGCAGAGTCCTTTCATCCAAACTGAACATCCTGAAGGAGGATGACATTCCAAATGGACTCTTTCCTACACTCTGTCCATTGCCAAAATTACAATTCAAATCAGGGAGTTTCAAAGTTGTACCATTACTTTCCTATTGCTTTGTATTTTATATTCTGATAAGATGCATGCACCTTAAGAAAATCTTTGAGCTCCTCAGTCCTCCCCTTTGTTGGCCGGCATACCCTGCCCCAGTGAGCAGTGGAGATGCAGCAGTCTTGATGAGTCCCATTGCTTCTTGCATCCTTTGCCTTTCCCTTAAGATTCCATATGGCTTGGATGGATAACCACATCAAGTGTGATGATTTTGCCCATTCAGAAAACATTATTTTAGGAAATACCAATAAGCAATGCATTAGTTTCTTGTCACTGCTATAATGAATTACTACAAACTTCGTGGCTTGAAACAACACAAATTTATGACTTCAGTTACTAAAATACAGGGCTAATTGTAACACCTAATGTCGGGGCCGATTCCACATTAAAACCTGTTAAACCCCTAGGGCCTGCCTGGGCCTACTTAGCTATAGTGACTCCATGTTGCCTAGGTAGCCATTTTGTTGTTTAATAAATGCCTCAGCAGTTACTGATACCAGTTCTGGGTAACCGTTGCTAAAACACATACCTAAAACAAGGCCATTTTGTTGTTTAATAAACACCTCAGCAGTTACTAGTATCGGTTCCGCGTAACCCTTACTAAAATTCACAGGTAGGAGACATCCAATCAGCCAAACCCACATACATAGAGGTCTGTGGTTGTGCCCTATAAAACTAGCCTGTAAGACCAAAGGGGATTCGCTCTCTTTGGAGGTGGCCCTGGCTGGGCAGTCTGACTTCTAATGCTTGGCATAGAATAAAGCTTTACATAACTTTCACTTTGTCTCAGCCTTGTTCCCCTGGCCAGTCAGTCTAATTTCTAGTGCTTGGCATAGAGTAAGGCTTTGCATAATTTTCACTTTGTCTCAGTCCCATTCCTTTGATAATGGACCCAACACCTAACAGCAAAAAAAATTAGTTCTCTTTTCTTTAAAAAAAAATGTTTTGATCAGTTCATTTTTAAAGTACAGAAAAAAACTTATTGTGATACAGGTGTTATCATTCATTCTGATGATGATGTTGTGCTCCTTCATTTGCTGAAATATTTACTTATGTATGCATTGCTTATAAGATAAAAAAACTCACATTGAGAAAAATGTGATGCAAAGAAAATGTCTATGGTTATTTTCACCAGGAATAAGTGCTATACTATCTAAGTAACAAAACCTTTCTTCAATCAGATTCTCTGGTTACTTCCTATGAACACAGGTCTTCCATTTTCAATATGTGAAAACTTTAAGTAAATGGGGACTATTATGAACTTGGGAAGGGAATGTGCACAGGGTGGTTTCAGGATGCATCAGTTAGGTTGCCAAATGACAGTATAAGTCAGTAAATTAAAGGAACTTCAAAATCTGCTCAAGCACCAGCTGTTTTCTGTGCCTACTTCAAAGCTCTGTTGAGAACAGAGCAACCAGATGCAGGGAATCCAGAAGAACATAAAGCAGCTGGGAATTCATTTTAGCTCATTCTGGGTCCAAGCGCATCATGAAAATGCTGGTCCTAACAGGTCTGTGCTGCACTCCCTCCATAAAGGTACATGCAGTGTTTGGGGAGCAGCTGTGGATGGGTAAGACAGTATAGGAAGCTCTCTCACAACAGGATAATGATGACTTCTCAGATTTTCTTCTGTTTTTCTTCCTTCCCCCAATAGAACAACTACTACTATTTTTTATGTGCATCTCTTGCATACAATTGAGGATTTTGTTTGTTTTATATATATAATGTTTTTCTATAATAACATTTATATAATCAAGCATATTTATACCACTTACATGTAATGTAATTACTAGTATTTTGAGATCTTTGCTGTTGTCTTACTCTTCATCTTCTCTTTCTTCTGCCCATTCAATATTCTTCTTTCACGTTATTTGGGATGAATGGGTAGGTGTTATTTCACTTTCCCTTGACTAGAATACTATTTTATAATTTATGTTTGTTATTATTTTAGTGTTTACACTGGATATAAAGATCCTGATCTATACCACCCCCTGGTGATTTTTAAGTATGCTTTTCTCAACCACCTCCTTTGCTTGGATATGTTGCTCCTATTCTCTCTCTCAGTTAAGTGATACTGAGAAATTTCTATCATTAAATGCTTATAAAGGTGAAGAAAATAAGTATAAACCCATTGATCTTAGCTTCTACTTTAACAAATAACAGCAGCAGGGGTAGAAAAAGAAGAAGAAAGAAGAAGAGGAGGAAAAGGAGAATAAATAATTGAACCCAGATTAGAAGAAAGGCAATAATAAAAGCAGACCCCCATTTATTAGAAAGCAAGAAATAACAAATAAAAAACAATCTGGAAAATTAATGAAACAAAAACCAGTTAATTGAAAATATCAATAAAATGATAATTAAAAAAAAAACAACAAAAAACAAAATCCTCCAAGCTAGACTAATTGAGGAAAATAGAGAATTAGCCATGTCAGGGAAATTAGCCATATCAGGGAAAAGCAGGAAACATTACTATACTTCTTACAGACATCAAAATATAACAAGGAATATTATGAACAGCTTAAACTCAACAAATTCAAGAACTTAATGTAAAAAATACTTGAAAAACTCAAGTGAACAACGGTCACTCAAGAAAAAATAATCATGAATAAAAAAATTGAATTTGTAGTGAAAAACCTGCCCAAAAGAAAACACAAGGTCCCGATAACATGGCTGTTGACTTTCCCCAAATAAGGAGTTAGATAGCACCAATTCTATACAAATTATTCCAGAAAATTAAGACAAGGGACAATACCAAATTTATTTTGTGAGACTACACCATCACCCTGTTACCAACCCCAGACATTTACCAATATCACTCTGATGATCATATGTGCAGAAATGCTTAAGTATTAATAAATTGAATCCTTAAAGAATATATATATATACATATATATATATATACACACACACATACATCTTTATACAAAAGAATAAATGTTTAACATTTGAAATAAATTGCTGTGATCCCTTGTTGGTAGTATAGTGTATTACTATATATAAGACTAGCATACACTTGTCACTAGTATATAATGTTAGTAGTATATTATGTACAGTATTGAGTATGTAGTATGTTGTGTGTGTATATGGAAACTAAAACATACAGTTATTTCAAGAGATACAGAAAAAAACATTTGACGCAATTGAATTTGACATAATTTAACATCCATTCAGAACAGAAACTCAGCTTCCTCAACCTGAGTAAGGCCATCTAACCAAAACCTAGTTAACATCATGTTTGAGGGGAAGAAACTGAATGCATTCCTGTAAGTTCAGAGCAATGCAAAGGTATCATCTCCACGCTTTTATTTAACAATCTCCAGGAGTTTCTAGCTAGGCAATAATATAGGTGTAGAAAGAAGAAGTAAGACTCTCTTTTTTAAAAGATTTTACTTATTTATTAGAGAGAGAGTGAGCTGGAGGGAGAGGGTGACAATATGAAATGGACCCTGTGCTGAGTGCGGAGCCCAATGTGGGGCTTGATCCCATGACCATGAGACCATGACCTGAGCGGAAATCCAGAGTTGGCCGTTCAGTGGACTGAGCCATCCAGGCGCCCTGAAACTATCTTTATTTATGGATAACATAACTGCCTCTGTGGAAAATCCTGAGGAAGTGCCAAACTGCTGTTAAAATACCCTGAGCTTAGCAAGACTGCAGGATTCTGGGCAATAAAGGTTGTATTTACAATAAGTGTGTTATTAAAATTAGGAAGAATTTCTGTAATGACATAAAAAAATGAGATGTTCTTGAGGAATCTGAATGTATTCAAGACATGAACTTTGAAAACCAAACAACATTGCTGAGAAAAATTAAGGAATATCTTAAAAAAAAAAAAAGAAGTACCCCATATTCCTGAATAGGAAAACATGATATTGACAATAATTCTTTCCAAATTAATTATAGATTTACTTCAATCCCAATCAAAATCTCATCAGGCTTTTTGTTAATCAGCATGGTGATTCTAAAATGTATATGGGAGTGAAACAGATTCATCAAATATTTATAAAACATCTGTAATGAACTACTGGTGTCCAGACTGTCTTGTGAGCTCACACATCCAAATAAATACAGAAGGTCCTCCACATTAGCAAAAGACATGCACAGAAGCTTTATTAGAGAAGGACTATGGATGGTAAATAAGCATGACAGAAAAATGTTTAGCAACACGTGACCAACGAAATGGGCATTAAAATCACCCATACCGTGCCAACACACCCCCAGGAAGGCAAATATGAAAAGAACCCTCAACAACTAATTTTGGTGACGAGGGGAGGAACAGTTTATCGTACCAGATGTTTTTGACCCAGAAATTTCAGCCTTTTGTCTCTACCCCAGAGAAATAAAAACTCATAGCCATACAAAGACTTGTACACAAAAGTTTATAGGATTTCATTCCTATCACTCAGAAGTGGGAAAAAGAACCCCACCAGATGTCTATCCACTTGTGAATAGTTGGACAAATTATGGCTTATTTATAAAATAGAATCCTACTTAGCAGTGACAGCAACACACAGCTGACACACACTACACATGGAGGGACCTCAAAACTCTCTTTTCTGTGAAATAAACCAGGCACAGCAGACAGCACATGGAGTGATTCTGTTTATGTGACATTCAAAACCAGGCAAATACCACATCAGTGGCCAGCAGGGTCTGGAGGTGGGGACCATGGGTTAGCAGGAAGGAGCCTGGGGCCTTTGCAGGTGATGGGAAAGGTCACAGTGGACCTGGACATAGGTGTAAAATTCACCGAAGTTGTGACAACCCAGATGTCCTTCAACAAGGGGATGGTTAGACACATTGCGGAACAGTAATTTCATCAAGCATTTTATAGAGTCTGGGGGTGGCAGCTCACCCTTGCTGAAGGACCTGTGAATGTGGGGTCTGTGCAGGGCATGGGGACTTCCTGAGGTAACACGCCCCACGTCTGGAGTGTGGGTTTTGCAAGCATGGACATTTGCTGAAGGTCATCTACCTGAACATGGGCATCTCCTTGCCCAGAAACTAAGGTAAGTGGATAGGAGAGGTGAAGCTGGAAGCACGTGCAAGTTGTGAGCTGCAGGAGAGGGTGGCAGGTGGCAGGCAACTGACTGGGGCCAACACGGGGCGGGGCTTGGCTGAGCTAGAGCCCCCCTGCTCCACACAGCACCTCCTGGGCACTGGAGGCGGTGCTATGGGCCTCAGCAGGGTGCAGTGATAGACCGGTCGTTTTGGTTGGGAGAGAAGCTGGGGATGCCTGGACATCTGGCTGGGGGTCTGGTTAGAGGTCAGGCTGACCCACTTGGTGAGTGATGCAGGAGGGTTTCACACAAAGGTAGAGAAAGACCCCCAGTGAGGGAGGAGTCCATGAGAGGGCTGTTGTCATGGACACCACAGGGAGCTAGATTCCAGACAGACAGAAGCTCAGCTAGGGCCAAGGTCAGGGTCAAGGTCAGGATCCTGGGACACCTGCATGTTGGACCGCATGCACCTGGGGGCCACATTGTGAGCGGGAGGGCCTCATTGTGGGCGGGAGGGCCTCAGCTTCCTCAGATGGTGGGCAGTACCTCACTAGGCAGTGCAGACACTGTAGGCTCAGGACCCAAAGAATGGGTGGGCATGGGGGGACCCAGGACTGTCCCAGCGCTAGCGCCTGACCAGACCCAGGCAAAGTGGCATCCGAAATGAGCAAGAACACATGAACTGGGAGAACACATGTGAACTGGGCGAGCACACGTGAACTGGAAGAACACATGTGAACTGGGCGAGCACACGTGAACTGGGAGAACACATGTGAACTGGGCGAGCACACGTGAACTGGGAGAACACATGTGAACTGGGCGAGCACATGTGAACTGGCTGAGCACACGTGAACTGGAAGAACATGTGTGAACTGGGAGAACACGTGTGAACTGGGTGAACACAGGTGTGAACTGGGTGAACACACGTGAACTGGGTGAGCACGCGTGAACTGGGTGAGCATGTGTGAACCGGGCATGTGAGGAGGACACCCTAGCAGAGGACACCCAACAGCAGACAAACAGGGACAGGTCAATGGGGAGGCACCTTCCTGAACACCCCTGTGAGCCCAGGGTGCAGGGAGCAGGATGGCAGCACCCTGTGTTTTCATCCTATGCCAAGTTCCACTGATCAGTGAGCAGTGAGGGGAGGACCAACAGGCAGGAGGCAGAGCTTTGTTTCATGTCTCCTGTGAGGGTTGCTTGACAGGGTCTTGATGGAGGGCAGTGAGCTCTGTTGGCCCACAGGATTGTTTTGATCAGCTGCGGGTCCTTTGTGTTTTGAAAGAGTAGCCCAGCCTGCTGGTAAACTGTTCTACTTTTAAAGTTTAGGATAAAGACATTTAAACTTGTAGACATCACCTGGGTGAGTGCAGGGTCAGACTCCCTGGGGGACAGGGGACTAGACTGGGACAGAGAACAAGTGATCCTGTGTCCAGCATGCAGAGAGCACTGGCAAATGCTCGGGTCACTCTTCTCTTTGAATTCTATGTCTTTGAACCTACCTTTAGTTTTAATTGGAAGCAATTTCACCACTTGCTCACAGTAATTATTCTGGAAGGCAGAGCTGAGCGGGTTTTCTTCTACATGCTGGTTTTATGTTCTTTTTTTGTTTTTGTTTTTGTTTTTGTTTTTAAGTTTTCCTCAGCTGCAGTGTTATTTATGCCATTCCAAGAAAAAACAGACCACAGAACCCTATCTCTTTGGAATATGGGAACTGTATGTCTCATGCACCTCCCTCCAATGACAGGAAGTAATTTGGTCTAAAAGGATATGCTCTATCAGATGAGGTCTTCTGGGTCTCATGACTGAGCACCTGAAAACAGTTGGGGTGGAGTCATCAACCGGGGGCAACACGTCATAGCCCCCTTGGCAGTTCCTGGGGGCCCCGGGGTCTGGGGAAATGACCCTCCCATTGCAGGCTGAGAACCAGATGCCCACATCTTATTGAGAAAAATTTCTTGACTCACGTGTGATTCTCAAGAAATACTGTCATTATTCCCTTGCCCTAAGAAACAGGGGAATGAGCTCCTGAGAAAACCAAACATGCGGCATGTGGCGGCCCTATAGGGATTTGCTCTAATGAGAAAGAAGTGGGGGACCTGGCAGAGCCCGGGTGTCCCAGCCCCCGCAATGGGCTGGTGGCTGCGGGCTACGCTGACTTCCAGCGCCAGCCTTCGGGTTAGGAAGGGGCACCTCCTGGACAAACTGGTGCTAGGGTTGTACCGTCTTGATGGCTGGTCCACACCACCGATGACCCCGGCCTGCGATGGAGGGTGGCACCGGGAAGGACGGGGGTCTGTTGCTGTTTGCTCCAGGCTGGGACGCCCTCCCCATGAGATGGCTTCTATTCTCCTTGGAATCCTTAGTCCCTGACGGTCAGGGGCAAAGTTGAGGGGTACAAGGAGACAAGGGACCCTAGGTCTGGCCCCAGCTAGTGACATGACCCCGCGCGACGTGATCAGAGGCTTCAGGCCCAACTGTGTGCCCCCCAGCCCTGGCCGGGGCAACCAGTGATGTCACGTTACAAGCTTGAAATCAGACTCATGGGAAGTGTTTTCACCATAGTAATGACCAACACCTGCAAATTAGGACTTTGTTCCCCAAAGCCCTGAAGACTTGGGACTGCTGACAGGGCTCTCAAGGACCCGATGACTCCCCCAGGGAGTCTGCGGTGGGTCCAGACTTCCCTCACCAGGAGGCATGTGTGTTCAAAGTTTGGACGTTTTTGTGAGAATAAGACTTGATTAGGAAAAATTTTCAATATGCAAAACTATTCATTCTAAACAAGCTAATTAAAGGCATGACTAAGGATTTCATTAAGTGAAGAATTATCTGCTGTTAGAAAGGAAAGAGATAAATATAAATTTTCAGACTATATTTTCCTTGAATGATGTGAACAAGGTTAAAGACATTAAGACTAATTTTGTGTTCTTGTGGTGCCTCAAACGGATAATATAAACAGAAAGAAAAGTTTTAAAGAATAAACACAAATAGAGCATTTTTACCATTGGGAAAAAGAAGAGAACCAAGCCAGTGATGGCAGGTTTCTGTGTCCCGCACTCAAGGACACGGGCTAGTGGCAGCCACAACTCCATTCCCAGCAATGGGACGGGCTGCCCAAGCACCCCCCTCACAGGTGCCTCCTGGACCGCAGTGCCTTTGCTTGTGGGTCAGGGAGCACGGGGAGGTCTGTTTCTGCTTGTGGGTCAGGTTGCTCAGGAAGGCTAGGACACAAAACCCTGAAGGGAGTCGTCCCTTCTTCGTTGGGAGGGCGGTCCTGGACCCAGACCCCTGCCTTGCTCTACATTTGCTCTCTCAGAAGGGTGACTTTGTATGTTTGCAAACAAGGCCGTGTCTAACAGTCTGCACCACAAAATTTTATGTAAGCGTGGATTGCTGTGTTCTGCCGCTCATCTTTTTTCAGTCTTTGCAGAATTTTTGCTGCGCCTTACGTAAGAATGAGTCAGTGTTTATTACGAGACCAGAACATCTAAGATTAAAAATATGTAAATGAATCTTGTCCACATAGTTTGCTCATGGGAAGAGAAGCTAAGAAGTGGGGAAAACGATTCAATCAGATTTTCAGGAGTGCTGAGCTGGGCACATAAAGAGAGCTATTTTCATTATTGCAAGACTGATTCTAGGAGGTGACTGGTCACAGGTCACCTTTCCGTGTTGCAGCCATACACCTGCCATCACAATTTCTTTTGCTACCAGCAGTGATGTGAATATATTCTTTCATATCTTACTGTAAAAACTAGGTTTTTGGCTGTCTCTCCTATGTAAGTGCTTCCTTATTGCTTGTAATATAAGTACGCTCGTGTCCGCATTGGAGTCGGGGGCTTTGGGAGGTTAGAGGAGGTGTGGGGGCATGTCGGGGCGTCAGGCCCTCAGCCGCAGCAGGCTGGCACATGCCACGCAATTCTTGGATTCAAGACTCTGATTGCTTCACTGTGTCTTCCGTGGCCTGGCCCTGAGTACCCACAGAGCAGACACCAGCATCTGCTCCCTTTCTGATATCTCGCAGCCCAAGCCCGTGCATGGTCAGCTCCCACCCTCCAGCACTGGCAGGGAGGCCTTGGGGCCGGTGGGAGGCAGGGACGGACCATCGTGAGGGCTACAGGTCATCATGAAGTCCGTGAAGACGTCTGCCCTGCCTATCGACATTGCTTAATGGCAGGAGGGATTTGCCACTCTTCTGGGCATCCTGAGCCGTGTGCCGGTGGGGGGAGGCCAGAAGGAGGGGCCACCCTCAGTCCCTTCCAGGCAGACTCAGTCCGCCCTGGGGTCATGCAGGAAATTTACTTACCCAACAAAGTGAGAGCCTTATGTCACGGAACTATTTGCGATTTTAAGTCTGTCTGGCTCTTTTATTGGGGATTATTTACATAGAGTAAAGTGATTCTGTCCAAAGTTGGTGAACTATTGCAACACCGACATCCAATTCTTGTTGTTTGCTCGGTCCTCTGGAACAAGAAAAAGCCAGTGAACCGTGTGCATGGGCTTACCGGCTGAGATCTGGGGGACTCGGTAAGTGTAACACCTGCGAAATGCTACCAGGACAGATCGTTGTCCCCTCTTCCATCTGGAAACATGCGGGTGCTCGGGGCCTGGAGTGCACACTGCAGACCCAGGTGGGCCTTCCTCCCAGCTTCTCCGGCCCCGGGAGCACACCCTTGTTCTCAGAACAGGTGTGTCGACGCAGGGAAGCATCGCTGGCGGGAGACTCGGTCCCTAGAGGAATGTCACTCTGCCTGTTTCAAGGGCTTGTCAGTGTGTAAGGAAATTTAGTAATTTTTCTTCTGCCTCTGTTTCCCACATCACCTGTGGGCAGCACCTCAGTCTTCAAGAAACAGGGCTTCTCTCTCCCATGTGGAGTGTCCCTAACTTCGAACAGACGCTGGGCTTCTGCAGCCTCCCTACCTTGGTTTCTCGGCAGAGATGCACTCTTGGGGACAGGATATTGGTGCCTTCAGGCTGCCGTCTGGAGGCTCCTGACCCCAGAGCACTGGTGTCCGCCAACCGGCCAAGTCAGAGCAGCAAACACCTCCCACAGGCTGATGTCTCCGAAGAAAGCTTACTTAGTTTGACACTAACAAGTCCTTATTCAAGCAGCATGCAGACGGTACTGGAAATGCAGAAGGAGGCGTAACTGGGCTGTGACCTTGGACTCTCCATCTCCATCATGCAAGTAGAAGAAATGGATTTTTCACACTCGTTAGCAATGTCAGCTCAGCTGGATGTAACTGCTGCTCCCTGGTTTCTGTTCGTAGCCATCCGTCCATATTCTGGTCTGTTATTATAACACTGATCCCTCTGGAGCTCCCTCAGTTTCCGGGCCATAGACTCCACTGCCTGGTGGCTGTGCCTCAGGCTGGGGCCCCTGGAGGCATAGCCTGAGCCAAGGAGTCTCAGGAACATGGTCTGTGGAGGGCAGCTCACAGGGGGCACCCGTAGGAGCCTCAGCTTCATTCTCTCTTCCAGCTCGAGTCCAGACCTTCCCCGTGTCCATCCCTAGGCCTCCTGGTGGGGTGTCCAAGTTCCCATTTCCAGGGGTCTTCTCCGGCCTTCCCATGGCCTCTCTGGGCTGATGGCCTGCCCGTCTGCAGCCCTGACACGGCCCACGTGTCACCAGGAGCTGAGTGCATGCCTTGCTGCCTGATGTGGCAGGTGGCCCTCCTGCAGTGGGCATGGCCCCCCAGCTGCACCTCCTGCACTGTGCCCTGGTGGACACCTGCGTGTCTTGCTGCCTCAGACTGACCTGGGGGTCGCTGCTGGTGAGCGAAGCCCGCAACCCTGGGGTCACTGGGAGTGATGACAAAAGACTCACTGCCACCTCTTGGTCCCATGTGCTCTGCTTCTTGGTGACATGGTGGTGGTGGGTGGTTTGACAGGAGACACCCTGTCTCTGCAGGACCCCATCTCTAAACTGACCAGCACTCTGTCAGGACAGGCTGCATGGTGGGTTGGGACCCGAGGCCCAGTGCCCACTACCCACTTCCGTGGGCTGGGAGGGAGTCCCTGGGTCAAAGAGAGGCTGCCCGGGAGATGGGGATGCTGTAGGGGACTCTCATGCAGGGTCTTTGCTCCATCGACGTCACAAACATATCTTTCTGTTTCTCTGTCCCCATTTCTGGAGAGGAGATTCGCTGGGTGATGACCTCACGTGGTTCCAACAAGGCCTGCACACGCCCTGGGGAGTCCAGGAGCTTCCACCGAGTGACTTCTCTGTTCCCACCAGCTGTGAGCTCCCCATCACGCCAGCTCTGTGTGCTTTCCCTTGTTCAGTCGTCTCTCCAACTGCACGAAGAGACCAGGAGAATCTATTGGTTCAGAGGTGCTAGGACTGGGGTCGGAGCCACGGAAGTGGAGCCCCGTGAGGGCAGTGTCCCTATGGGATGGACACTCCCTGGGAAGTCCTTCTTCTCTCTCTCTCCCTGACGCATGATCGCAGACATTTCAGGAGGGTGGTGCACAAAGACAAGCACAGCAGTTTCCATGTCACCGGCCTTGTGTCTGGATCCATGATGTCCTTGTTTGTTTTGCGACAGCTCCTGAGTGTCTGTGTAGATCACACATTTGCTGATTGTGCAGCCCAGGAGCAGAACTCCCAAAGTCTGTGGTCTCTGTTCAAGGCGTCCAGGAACTCACCAGAATGTGCATAGGACTGGGATGCCCTAGAGGAGAAGGCATGCTTTGGGACCTGTGCTTGACTTGGGGTCTGCCAGGAAGTTCCAGAATCAGATCCCCTCAGGAAGCTGCCAGGATGTGGGGGCGTTGGCTTCTGTCTTTATGACTGGGCAAGAGCAGCTTCTAGGACAGGTTGGCCGTCTCTATGGTGTGGGTGGTGGATGGTTCCTGACTGTGCTCAGATGCACAGGTGGCCGGTGTGCTCTCATGCTCACCACACTGGTCACAGAGGGACCTCAGCACTGTCTGGGATGTTGTCCTCACACAGGGCTCTTGTGTGCTGAGTGTCCCCCTGCCTCTCAGGAGCGGCTCTTCTTTATCTATTTAAAGATGCTGCTTCCCATAGGAAACCAGTCACACAGTGAACAGGCATTAATTCCAGAAATAGAATTCTCCTCCTCTAACTCCTGGACTGAAGGCAAGCCTCATTCTGTGAAAGGTGAGTGTGTGAGTCTGTCGCACATGTACTGACAAGTGCTGGAGGTAGGATCACAGCGGCCCTGGAGCAGAAAGGTACTTGGAGCTGGTGGTGGTGCCCGGGGAGCCAGGGTCCTGGTATACTGCAGCTGCGTCCTCTGCAGGAGGCACGGGGTCTCAGACATGGCTGGGCCGGGTCTGGGATGTGGACAGCTGCCCCAGCTTCTTCTCACTCCCAACATGGTGGCCACTAGAACCCCTTAGCCTCCCCGCCTTTCCTCTCTTACAGACTCGGCTGCAGACTTAAATGGTGTAGAATGTAACACTATAAGGGGGACAGCTAGAGCTGCAGGTGCCTGTACTCCCATTTCCGCACGGTCCTATCCCCACACGTGGGCATCTCAACTCCAGTGTCTTGCCCCATATTAGCCGAAGCAACCTGTTCTATTCCTCCATCTCTGATTTCACATTTCCATGTATCTAATTAGTAGGACATCTATGGTTTGTCTCTGCATTTTGTTTCAAGCACAGAGCATCTGTATAAGACAAGAGAAAATGAGGGAGACAGACAATTCGATGTGACCCCACAGGGCACAAGACAGAGGGCAACAGAGCTCAAACAGCTATTCCTAGAAGATAAAACCAATTCCCAGCAGAATTTTTCTTTTTGCTTTTTTAAAAGATTTTATTTCTTTATTTGAGAGAGAGAGAGTGAGCCCACAAGTTGGATGAAAAGGGGCCGAGGTAGAAGCAGACTCACCACTGAGCAGAGAGCCCAATGTGGGGCTCGATCCCAGAAGCCTGAGATTGTGACCTAAGCTGAAGGCCGACACTTCACTGGCTGAGCCATCCAGGCGCCCCAGCAGAATTTTTCTTATGTTCTTTCACCAAATCTACATGAAAAATAGGGCATAAGACAAGAAAACTGCAAATTAAAACACAAAAACTGGGTGCCTTAGCTGGGTAAGCGTCTGCCTTCAGCTCAAGTCATGATCCCGGGATGGAGCCCCACAATGGGCTCCCTGCTCAGCCAGGAGTCAGCTTTTCCATTTCCTTCTGTCCGGTTCCTGCTCTCACTCTCTCTCTTGGTCTCTCAAATAAATAAATAAAATCTTTAAACACACACACACACACACACACACACACGCACACAATTGAATGGGTAAACAAGAGAAGCCCTCCAGGAAGTTACACTTTACATATAAAAAAGAATAAAAAGAAAGAAGAAGAAATTTAATATGTGGTGTGTGAAGGAACTGCTTGGTTTCATGTGGTAAAGACAGAATTAAAATCATAAAGCCTGTCATCCAGCCACTCCCTCTCCCTATACCCTCCCTTCTGTAATCCTCAGTTGGTTTCCAGGAGTCAGGAGCTTTCATTGTTTGTCTCCTTCTCTGATTTATTCCCACTCTGTTTTCCCTCCTTCCTCTTATGACGCTCTGCACTATTTCTTATATTCCACATAGGAGTGAAACCATAGGATAATTGTCTTTCTCTGATTGACTTATTTCACTTAACATACCAATTTTAAAATACATTTGTCTATATCTACAAATTAGCTTACTAGGACTTTGATTGGGATGGTGTTGAAAGTGTGGGTCAAGCTGGAAAGACTAACATCTTTACAATATTGGGTCTTCCAATCCACGGATGTGTAATATTCCTCCATTTATTTCAAATGTCTCTGATTTCTTACATTAGAGTTTTGTAGTTTTCCACATAAACATTCTGCACACATTTGTTACATTTGTACCTAAGTACTTCATTTTATTGGGGCCATGGTAAGTGACACTGTATTTTCAGTCTCAAAGTTCCATTGTTCATGTTGCATAGGAAAGTAATCGATCTCATATGTTAACCTTGTATCCTGAGACCTTGCTATCCTCACTTGGGGGATCCAGAAGCCTTCTTCTTAATACTCTGGGATTTTCTACATAGACAATCTGTGAAAAAAGACTCCAAAAATAAATAAATAATAAAGTTTACATGTCAAGACAAAAAATCTAGACCAAAACCATACTGAAAAGAACAAAGTTGGGGAACAATAGTACCCAATTTCAAGGTTTACTATACAGATACAGTAGTTAAGGCAGCATAGCACTGACAGAAGAATAAGCATATAGATTGATGGAACAGAACATAAAGAAAAATAAGCATATAGATTGATGGAAATAGACCCGACTGATCTTTGACAAAACAGAGAAGGCAACTCAGTAGAGAGGACGGTCTTAGAAAGAAATGGTGCTGGAACAATCAGAGGACCATGTGCAAAAATAGAAGTCTAGTTACAGACCTATAGCTTTTGCAAAAATTAAACCAAGATGAATCATAGACCTAAATATATACATATATACATATATAATATACAATATATAACTCATATGTGTGCATATATATGTATATATATTCAAAGTACTCAAATGATAACACATCCTAAAGATTCTGCAGAAGATATAAAGAGTGAAGGTAACTGATGATCATTGGTGACAGCTTAATGGAGCTAAAGAGACACATTCAAGGCCAATCAAAAAGAATTGGTATGGTCAGGCCCAGGGCAGCAACGGGTAAGGTAAGTGAAAAGTCCAAGTTTCAAAATTAGGAAGGTATTCACTGTCAGCACAGCTGATCCTGGTGTCACTCACGTTTTGGTTGAAACTCACTTTGGCCCAGGATTATGGGAGCACAAGAAGTGTATCATCCCTTCAGGCTTGGGTTCAGTTCTAAATGATATCAATCCAGATGGAATTAAGGAGGTCCTCTTCCCTACCAAATGGCCAAGAGCAAACTAAACTCTCTGGGAGAAGATAATACCAACAAGAACACCAAATTAACCCGGTAGCTTTTAATACACAATGTGCAGCACTCACACAAAAATAACTTGACACATGAGAAAACATGGCTTGAACAAAACCCAAAGAAAATGGACAGCATCGACAGACCTAAAAGAGATTCAAATAATACAATTATCAGGTATGGACTTTAAAATCACAGTTAAATATTTAACCTATTCAAAGAATTCACTGATAGGATGGAGATTTTGTTTAGAACTGCACATATTATTAAGAAATTAAAACAAAAATTGTAGAATTGATTGATCCATCAATTGGATCTATTGATCCAATAGATTGATCCACATACATTCTGTGGATGCACTTAGAATTAAACACAGCAGGAGAAAGAATTAGTGTATTGAAAAAAGGGCAGAAGAAATATTCACACTGAAACACTCAAGGTCAAAGTGATGGAGATGCAAATGTAAGTAAGAGACATAGGATAGAAGAGGCCCAGTACACTTGCAGTGTAGCTCAGTGGGAGGGTGGAGTGTGGCACACATGACCCTCAGGTGGTTGATGGTTAATACAGGTGATAGATAGATAGATAGGGAGATAGATGTAGATAGTTACCTGTCTATATCTCCAGTCACAGATTCTAGAAGTGCTATGAAATATAAAGAGGATAAATATTAAACATACACAAATACACACACACACACATACACACACATACACACCTGAAAATCAAAGACAAAGGGAAAAAAAAATACTTAAAATTACCCAAAAGAAAACTATCATCATCCTACCTTCAGAGGAACATAGGTTCAATTGAGCAACTCCTAAGAAGAAACTGTGGAAGTTAGAATATATGGGAATGTCTTCAAAACAGTAAGGTAATAAATGTTAACCAAAAATCCTATATGCAATGAAAATGTACTTTGAAGAGGAAAATAACATTTTGAACAAATAAAAAGCCCGAGATCAATACTAAACCCTAGAATAAATGCTGCAGATGCTTGGTTCAGGTGAAATAAATGTTCCCAGAAGGAAACAGAGATTCAGAAATAAGTGGAGAATGACAGAAAGGGTTAGCTACAGGAGTGCCTCCCAATGAGCATGGATGGTATGGAGTCATTCTCACATAAATACACAATAAACTAGAACAAAACCTGAAAAGATGGGTGATGGGAGCACCCATGTCAAGGATTAGAAAGGGAAGAACAACTCCTTCTCCCTCCCGCCTCCAGAAAAATGAATAGAAGAGAGCAAAGAAATAAGGATGGAATTAAGGATGATTACTTCTCCGTGGAGACCTAGAAGCCAGAACAATGGAAATCTATCTGACAATAACGTTCAAGAGAGAAGATAAAACAAATACATGTTCGGGGGGTTGTGTGAGCTGTCAGTCACCAGCCACCTTACACTAAGCAAAGTCATCCAGGTCACCTTAAGTGAGAAGGACAGCCCATGTGGAGAGGCAGAGAGGAAGATGCAGGGAAAGAAGAGAGATGAGGAGGCCTCAAGAGGGTCCCCTGTGCCGGCTCTTAGTCCTCCCTACCCACCAGGATGAGTGTCCTTGTGAAATGCCCCGGCCTCAGTCACCATGGAGGTAAAACAAAGGGTTTGGGTGAGGGCTCTCACACCACATTTCTCTCCTAGTGGTTCTGTGCCTGCTGCCAGCCGTGCGTCAGTGTTTCTCTAGGTGAGGGACCATAGGCCACAGTCACATGGCTTCCCAACCAACCAGCACACCTACAACTCTTGACTGTATGAGGTCTCACTGATTTTCCTAATACTTCTGAAAAAGAGACCACTGCTCATCTATCTCAGAGGGTTACCTTGCTGGATGTAAATTCATGTACAACAGGCCCTCCAGCCATGCCTGCACGGCCCTCACCTTGGGACCTGCAGAAAATGCCCATACTGAAAGCCCCCAGACCCCAAGACAGACTGAATTAATGTGGGCTGCAATCTGGGTGCAGTTTCTGTTTTATGGTTTGTCAATCTCCCCAAATAATTCGCTGTGCAGTTAAGATGCCCTGGTTTAGGAGAAGTGAAGAAACAAGACAAAGGAAACATTAGGACACATCCAACAGCCTTTAAAACACACATTAAAATAAGAGCTGTCCTGGCTTAGTTCTTGCTGGTCCTTCTCTGCACCGAGATGTACCTGCATTTAAGTCCTTCCCTGCAAACATTGCTGCATTAGTCTAGAACATGAAGGATTTTCTCCGTCTGTCTGGGTGTTCTCACATCATCATCATTGTGCCTATCTGGGGGTCCTCCCCACCCTGGATGTCTGTGCCTGGCCATGCTTGAATGCAGAAGCCATGGTTCAGGGATATGTCCCGACAGTGTTGTTGAAAGATGCAGAAAGAACAAGGGTGCTCATGAACCCTGCCCACCCTGCTTGGTGCCTGCTGTCTGCCCCGCCCCCGAGTCCAGCCATGTGAGTGACCGCTCACCAAAACCTGGCAAAAACTGGGAAGAAAATTGATTTGGGCTAGATTTGCAAGCCCTCATACAAAGTGTCTATTTTTCTGGGTTGAGGAGCAGGAAGGACTGTGCTCCAGCAGGTGGACACTCTACGGGACAGTAGGGCCAGGGGAGCAAGTGCGGGGATTGGCTAGGCAGGACGCACCAAGAGGAACCCCCTTTGTGCAGGCTGACAGAAGCCAGCTAAGGCTGCAGCAGGCTGAGAACTCAGCCCTGTGCTCGTGGCCAAGCTCCTGAGCGTGTCCCAGGACGGGGCTTCACTGCAGAGCTGTGCCTTCTGCGGCCCCGGGGATGTGGTTGGAAGGAAGAGGCTGGCAGCAGGGCTCATGGAGCAGGCAGCTTGTGCAGTGGCCCGGGGCACCCGCTGTGCACCGTCTTTCCTCAGGAGCAACCGAAGCAGCTCTGGCTTCCTTGTGGCCTCATCCCTGGTCCTCCAGAGCACTCATTCTGTAAGTCTGGCTATTCCCATGGCAGTACCGCATGCTCACTACTAGCGGGTTGTTGTCAGGTGTGCATGTTGGGTTACCGTCACTGCTACAAGCCGCACGCTGGGCGGAGGTCAAAGTCATGCCAAATGGAAAGCCAGCGTCTTACCTGTTTTTGCTACAAGCGTGTTTTCCGCGGTCTGCTTGGAGGAGTCAAGTGTTCCGCTGGGTAGTCAGTCCATGCAGCATGAGGAAGAAAGGAAGCATATCTTCAAAGCAGCTGTTTTAAAAACACGGCATATCTGATTTCCTCCTCAAACTGAAGAAAAACTAGAAGCTACCACCATTCAGTAATGCAGCAGAGTACTTATTCTTCTGTCAGCATCATTAAAAGTTAATTGGAAAATATGGACTCTTAATGTGAAAACCATAAAAGCTTTTAATAACATTAGATGCCTATATGTCATATATCCTCATTATTAGGGAAATATCATTAACGCATGTTTTTAATGTTTTCCACAATAACCCACATAAATGGGTTAGATATTTATGAATTTTAAAAAATATTTAATTTATTATTATTATTATTTTTTAATTTGACAGAGAAATCACAAGTAAGCAGAGCAGCAGGCGGGGCGGGGGTGGGGGGGGGAGGAAAGCAGGCTCCCCGCTGAGCAGAGAGCTCAATGCAGAGCTCTATCCCAGGACCCTGAGATCATGACCTGAGCTGAAGGCAGAGGCTTAACCCACAGAGCCACCCAGGTGCCCCGATATTTACGAAATTTTAAAAAATCACTTTGAAAGGAAACAGTAATTCAGCACAAAACTAGAAGGATCCAGGGTATGTTTGTGACTTACAAGGCTGACAACAGAGGCCCCCGGGAACAGTTCTGTCCTGTACCGTCTTCAGTTGGTCATTGAGTGGACCCAGGATGAGCAGGAGGCAGATCCGGTCCCTTGAGGTTACTCGCCTGACAGTGGTCAGGGGTGTGGTTCCTTGGCCAGGGGCTCACCGGCCTCTGGGGCAGGGGCATCCCCTTGAAGAAGATGCAATCCCAGACTTCACTCCAGTGCAGGGGATTCTGATGCCCCCTTGGGTTTTAGAAGCACCAGCCTCAATCGGGAGTGTAGCTGAAGCCTGTCTGTGCGATGAGCCGAGGATAGTTCTGGGAATGCACAGCCGCCCCCTTCCCAGGCTGTACAAAACCAGGAGACCCAAACGCCAACCTCTAGTTGGATGTTAGCACATGCAGTTTTTATCTTTTGTCTGAAATTGTTGCTACTATCAGGGAGGAAAATAAGTAGGAGGCAAACATGACATACATGGTGATCCTCTGTCCTCTGGGATGTCCGGCTGCAATGGTCATGTAAATTGGCCAAAGAAATAATGCGAGAGGTGGGGGGTGCTCATCCCAGGAACTGCATGGAAAATACTCCCCACAGACTTTGTTTTAATAGTAACTAATTCCATAATAACCTGGCTAAGCTGTAAATGCGTTGACAGCAGAGAAAGGGAAACAATCGGATTCTTGTGAGATGAATGTCAGCATTAAACACTGAAGATATTTCATGCTTATTGGTAAATAGTAAATGCATATTTCTATAAAATTATTGATGCCTTAGATTCTAAGAACTCCACTGAAGTAGCTCACAGGTCTGCTCTGTGGACAGCTCTGGGCTCCGGGGCCCCTGTTCTCAGATGTCCTCAAGAGGAGGTTGCCCTCCCCCTGCCCAAAGCCTGGTGTAAGCTGGACTTGGGAAGGGGAGGGGGTCCTCTGATCACCAAGTCCCAGCTCCCTCCTGCTCCCCAGACACTGGCAGGCCCCCACCCTCCAGGCAGGAGATGGAGTGATTAGCCCAAAGCTACAACATATATCTCAGAATTCATTTTGATTTTTATTATTCATCTCCATTATTTAAGAAGAAAACATCATAAGGAACATCCATTTTAGGAAAACCAAGTGAATCAGCATTTGAAAATTAACCTTTTTTTAACATTAAAAATTAAAGGCAGATATTATAAGATAGGCTCAGATGGTGTGTAAGTAGAGGTACCCAGTTGAGGCCCAGGTGTCCTGGGCAGCAAGAAGTGTCCTCTCTGGGTCCTGCCCCAATTTCTGGCCCGTGGAAGACATATGCACAGTTTGTCCTCTGTCCTAACTTTGGGGGCTCTGTAGCCAGGCCACAGATGTCCAGGGACTGGACCGCCTCCCCAGTGAGGGCCTGGGTGTGCGGTGTCTGGAGCCCCTGCTGGTCGGCAGGGCAGACAGAGCTCCCACGACACACACGGGGAGCCCCTGTGGGTGCTACCAATGGGGACGTGGGTTTCCGGCTAATCTCATGGCCACTGGACCTGCGTCTGCAGCTGGCTCCTGGCCTCAGCAGCCCCTGACTGAATCCAGCCCCTGACCTGCATAGCAGAGACAGTCCACTGGACCACCCGTGGGAAGCTGAAGACCCAGATCCTGTAAGTCTGTCACCGAGTCTTTGCATCACTTCCTGCTAGCAGCCGGCTGGTTCAAACCCCTGACAGCCCCCTGACAGCAGCCACAACCCGATGGACCACTTTGAGCAAATGTGGCTTTTACGGAATATGCTTCTTGATGCTCACCTACAGAGTTGCTGTATTTTGGGGGTTTTGTTGTTGTTGCCTGTTTATTTTATTATGTTCGGTTAGCCAACATAGAGTCCATCATTAGTATGTGAGGTGGTGTCAGTGATTCCTTAGTTGCGTGTAACACCCAATGCTCATCACAACGTGGGCCCTCCTTATCGCCCATCACCCTGTTGCTGTATTTTGGGATGAACACCCGAACACAGTGGGCATGGGGAACGGCTCCCTAAATGTGTTTTTCCTTTCACATGCCTTCAGACCCTTGACACTTAATGTAATGAAATGATTAGGGAAGTTATATTTATGTGGCAGAAAGGAGCACATTTCGAGGTGTCTGTGACTGGAGGAATGAAGAGTTGATATTCACACTTGGTTCATGATCCAGTGTGGAAACAGAAGTATGAAGACAGACATGAAAGAGGAGCAGAGAGGGCCGTTGGGCTCACTTCAGGATGGCTAAGACAGGCCCCCAGGAGGATGTGCTGTTCAAACCAAAAGGCAGGGGAGAGAGGAGATAATCTGGGTTAGGAGGGAACACAAAGGCACAGAGGCCATGGAGGGGGGATGGGCACCCCAGGGGTGGGCTGGCAGATGGGGATGGGTACCCACAGGGTTGGGCTGGCAGGGGTGGGGGGCCGGGGGGGATGGGCACTCAAGCAGACACCTACATGACTGAACTGGTGAGGGCCAAGCGGGGCTCCTGTTGGTGGAGCACTGGGTTGCGGTCCTGGGATCTGCTGCTCCTCACCCAGCACCACCCTCTGCGGGCGGTGTAATCTGTGAGCTCTCACTAGGAAGCAGACATAAAGTCAACAATGAAAAAAAAAAAAAACCAGGGTAGCTTATCTCAGACATAAGAAAAGGGACAGTGTGGCCTTTAGACAAATTAGTATTAACAATCAGCTTTAATGATTAATGCAAAATAAATATAACACTAGTTGTTCAATGAGTGATCCATGAGAGAGATTTGGAAAGTCGCCATTTAAACAACAGGGTTTAACCAATGTGATCTCTGCCGGTACGAGGAGACAAAGTCAGAAAGAGAAGCCGTAATGGCCCTTTTTGCTCTGTGATCAGCCATTCTCTCTGAAGCATGGAAGATGTGCTTCCATGTCTGGTTCTTGGAAACTTAAAGGGCCGTTGTGCCTCCTCCTTATAAATTATTTGTTTGCTGATTCTCTATCATGGTTTCAGTTGCTTTGTGTATGTTTAAGAGACAGTTAAATATTAGGGAATCAGGCCTTTACATTAAATATAACTTATAAAATTTCCTGTTTGTTATTGTCTTTTGATTCTTATGTGTTTTCTGCTATGCCATTAGCATTTCTTTTTAATGGAAATAAAGTTAAGTTTTATAACTCTTTTTAGGGAAAAAATCTCTGGATTTTGAATCATGGTTTGAAGACTTGCCCTGAAACATATTCCTGCCTTCCGTCCTAGCGGCTGACAGGGAGCAGGGCATTTAAATCCCTTGCCCGTCTGGAGCAGATTTTCCTGGGATTCACCTGGCCACGCTCCCACAGACCCACAGCAGGAGGGCGGTTCTGGAAACAGCCTTGGGATGCTTGCCAGGATTTAGGAGTTTAAAGACAGAACAGCTGCAGAATGCTGACTCACAACCAGACTTACTCCAACAGCTTTCTGTGTTGGCTTGTGCCGGCCTCTCTGCAGCCCTGGGAGACTGTGCCACAAAAACTGGTTCTTACACCACTGTGAGGGCAAACTCCCTTCCACACAACGTCCCAGGAACTTAGTGGATGGTGTATAGGCCCAGCCTGCTCACTTATGCCCTGGGCAGCTGTGGCTGGACCTCCAGCTCTGTCTGGAACTTTCTCAGCTCCATGTTTGATTGCTTAACTTTGTATTTTTTAAAAAATATTTTATTTATTTGCAAGAGAGAGAAAGTACACATGAGTGGAGTAAGGGGCTGAGCAAGTGGGAAAACAGACTCTTTGCTGAGCAGGGAGCCTGACACAGGGCTCAACTCCATCCCAGAGTGCCGAGATCACCACCTGAACCAAAGTCAGTTGCTTAACCAACTGAGCCAGCCAGGCGTCCCATAATATATTACCAAATCAAGAAATGAGATGTCTCCAGCTCTGTCTTTTTGCTTAAGATTGCTTGGCTATTTGGCTTTGATTATTTGTGGAGCATAAGGAATAACACGGAGGACATGGGGAGATGTGAGAGAAGAAGGGAATTGGGGGAAATTGGAGGGGGAGACGAACCATGAGAGACTGTGGTCTCTGAGGAACTAACTGAGGGTTTTGGAGGGGAGTGTGGTGGGAGGCTGGGTGAGCCTAGTGGTGGTATTGTGGAGGGCAGGTTATTGCACGGAGCATTGGGTGTGGTGTATAAACAATGAATTCTAGAACACTGAAAAGAAATTTTAAAAAATCAATAAAAAATTTTTAAAAAAGGTTTGCTTGGCTATTTGGGGTCTTTTGTGTTCCATGCACATTTTAGGACTATATTTTCCATTTCTGTATAAGCTGTCATTGGAGGGACTTCATAGAATGTATAGATGGCTTTGGGCAGTATGAACATTTTAACAATATTAATTCTTCCAACCCATGAACTCATATGTCTCTCCATTTATCTGTTTTCTTTAATATCCTTTTTCAACATTTTATAATTTTCAGTGTGTAAGTCTCTTACCTCTTGATCAATTAATTCCCAAGTGTTTTATTCTTTTTGTTGCTATTGTGGATAGGATTTTTAAAAATTTCCTTTTTGGATAATCCATTGTTTGTGTATGGGAACATGATATTTTTATATGTTAATATTTTACCCTGCAACTTCATTGAATTTTTCTATTACTTCAAAAATTTTTGTTATTGAGTCCTTACAGTTGTTCCTACTGACATGATAGTGCCATATACAAACAGAAATAATTTTATTTCTTCTTTTCCAATTTTTCTTGCCTAACTGCTCTAGCTAGGACTTTCAGTACTATATTGAGTAGAAGTGGTGTGGGTGGACATCCTTGCGTTGTACTGGATCTGACAGGAGAGGAGAGCTTTCAGTCTTCCGCCACTGACCAGTGTTAGCTGGGGCCTGGAAGGTAGGGAAGGACAAGGGTATTGCACGTGTGGCAGTGTGCTGAGTCGGAGGCAGGGCCATGCAGTGGCACTCATCTTTTTTCTAAACTTAACCTTACATTGTTAACCTTACCTTACATAAGTGTTTTTTTTTTTTTTTAAGTAGGTTCCATGCCCTGTGTGGAGTTTGACCTGGCACCCCTGAGATCAAGAACCAAGCTGATATCAAGAGTCAGATGCTTAACAGACAGAGCCACCCAGGTGCCCTAATAATTTGAATCTTTTCTAAAAGATTAAAATAATATCTTCTTAAATGGCTGGTGTCATCTTATGTGGAACACAAATAACAAACAAAAAGTGAGAATGTGTCAATTATTCCATCTGAGACTTATTTCTTGAATTAGACATACATTTTTATTAAGCATATTTTCTTTCTTTTTGAAGTTAAAATAAGTAAGTAACTTAAAGAGAGAGTAACTGGAGTTTTATGTACATAAGACTTTAAAAGCCCCACTCCCAAAGACTAACTCAGCAATTTCTAAAATGTGTGCAAATGAGTGAGCATGGCTAACACTTCCTTTGGATTTTTGAGTATCTCAGATCAGACTTTTCCCACCCTGGCCCTTGTCACTCTCCTGCTAGACACTCATATGCATGTGTGTGTGTATGTGTGAGGCACACTTGTGTGGGCGCAGCTGTGCGTGTGATGGAATCATGCTTTGGGCTCATTCACCTAACTTCTCGTGAACACTCTTTCTGTCTCCCTCAGGGGAGAACTGGGGGAATTGGCCGGCTACACTCACAATATTACCACTCCTGAACTCTATCCTTCTACATGTATGACCAATGTGTCCCTTTCCCTATCCCACATATCTTCATGGGGAGGAAGGAATTAATGTGTGAGGCCCCGGGGAAGCCGGAGCTCACAAGTAGACACTGGTGAAGCAGAAATTGTGTCCAGAGCTGCCTTAAGCCAAAGCCCATAATCTACTCCACTCTCCTGGGTCTTACCCCCAGCACAGACCAAATGTGGAAGCCAAGTGCTTTTATAGAGCAGATTGTCTCCCTCTCTGTCCCAAACCTTTATGCAGCCTTTATGGTTGAGAAGGCTCCGGTGTGTCTTCGAGGGTGCCGCTGAAGGACATTTTGTTGGAAACGGAACTTTCCAAATAGAGAAAAGATGCAGAATTTTATCCTGGTTGCAATAGGATGCCAGTTGATAAGTCATTCTTATCCAAAGAAGATAAGATTCAGAAAGAATCTGTAGAAGGTAGACTTCAGGCAAACAAGACAGTAACCGAGAGAAGGGGCCGAGGATGGATGTGGGTGACCCCGATGAGGGCAGAGGACCTACTTTGTCTCCTCTAGCTGCTTTTGCTGCAAGTGCATTCAGCTGCTCCTTGGCTATGGTGAGACAAAGTCATCCCGACTACACTGACACTGAATCTTCAGGGGGTGTCCTCTGGGGACAGGGCACAGTAAGAGCTGTGCAAGGGTGCTCTTCCTCTGTGTTCTCATTTTCTCCTGGGAAGACCCAAAGTGAATATGGAAATCAAGGCTAATTTCAAGGGACGCACTGGCAGCTCATCACAGTAAATCCACCACTTTTGCCCAGCTCTGATTAAGGAGAACTGCAAGAAGAGGACAGAGTGTGATACTGGAAACACAAGTTTTCATTGCAAATCCAAACTGGCAAGCTACGCGTCATTACCACCACACTCCAGCAGGGAGGAGAGACAGTGTGACCATGGAATCAGGAAGATGATTATTTCATGAAGCAATTTTCATATCTGTATGATGAAGGAACTGTGCAGCACACAGCTTCACCTCGAGACATGCACGGGAATGACCAGACTTCAGCCCCATGTCTTTATTTCTGAGCACTTTAATCATTTCACCAATGACCTCCCTGTAAATGAGCTCACTGAGAAAATATCCCATCTTTGGCTTTTGCCATCTGCCTTGGATTTAAAGTTGTGAAGAATA
Source organism: Neogale vison (assembly GCF_020171115.1). NCBI lineage: Eukaryota > Metazoa > Chordata > Mammalia > Carnivora > Mustelidae > Neogale > Neogale vison. The sequence continues at coordinate 48,155,310 of NC_058093.1, forward strand.
GGACTTAATAGAAATCCCAGACTTGACATCCATTGCTACCACACATGACGACTTCGGGAAGTAATGACCTTTGTTAGTGGAAGTTTATTTGCTGGCATCTGTCCTTGCTGGGAACCTGTGTGCAGGAGCCTGGGCCTTGTGTCCTCCCCTGCATGGAGGGTGGGCAGGTCCCTGCAATGCCTACCCAGCTCCAACTCTCTGTTCCATCTTCTCCATCTTCCAGAGGTCAGCTGTGGTGGACCCATGGGTACAGAATGTCATGAGATTCTAGCCAGTTTAAGTCTGGCTTCTGCTTTGCTGTAGCTCAGCAAGCAGAGACAGGATATGTGTGTGTCATTGTTGAGTACGCAGGTGACATTCTTCAGCCCAGGAGCAGTGTCCCATACTTCACCTACTATTTCCTAGTAGACCGAAAATGGTGTCATTCTCCTGTTGCAGGACAGAACATGATTTCAAGCCTATCTAACCCCCCATCCAAGCATAATGAAAGGAAGCATAGAAAATAAACATCACAGTGTCACACTTCTTGGCAACACTTCTCCCAACAGAAGTCAGTTCCCTTTTCAATAAAGAAGAAATAGTTTTTAAAAAATTCTCTCAAAATAAAATGAAGAGTTTTCAGGTGGATCTCATCAGAGTTAAAGAAACCACAGTAAGTGTACATAATTAACATGACTTGGTACTACTATGCAATGAATATTATTTCTCCAGGCTAGCATATAATCAATCAGCCAAACATCCTTGAGAAAACTATCTCCTCCATCATCAAAGGTGATGTGGCTGGCCCAGATCGGTCAAGGTTCTCCAGAGAAAGAGACCAGTAAGAGATCCCTAGAGGCATCAGAGGAGACTTATAACTGGCATTGGGTCCTGTGGTCATGGAGGCTGAGAAGTCCCACGAGCTGCCATCTGCAAGCTGGGGACCCAGGAGAGCTGGTGGTGTCACTCAGTCTGAGTCCAAAGACCTGAGACCAGGAACACTGATATCTGATTACAGAAGATGGATGTCCCAGCCCTTTCTCTACCTTTTTTTCCCCCACTTCCTTTACATTTTTGTTCCTTTCATGCTCTCCTTGTAATGCATAAGGCTTTGGTGAGGGCGTCTTCATTAGGCAGGCCACTGAGTCAAATGCTAATCTCTTCTGGAGACACAGACAACCAGAGCAAAAGTTTATCACTATGTGGATCTCCCTGAGCCTAGTCAAACTGGCACACAAAATCAACCATCATGAGAACACAGATCTATATACTCAAGTTTAAAATGCAGTTTGGAAAATGACTGGCCTCTGACCAAGACCGATCCTGTGATCTGTGCACCATTAGAACAGAGGCGGCTCTGCACAAGTGACAGAAATATAAGCAATTACACATAGTGTAATTGCTGACTCACTTCTACATTTCTCTCCGTCCCTCTTGTTTTATACACCTGTGTGGGGAAACGTCTACAGAAAGGCTGCTCTGGAGTCTGCAGAGAGCAAAGAACTCCCCACCAGAATATAAGTACCCCATATGTATGGAAATGTGGGAAAAGCACAAAACAACCACCCCTTGTTCCCAGTGAAAATACTTGGGAGAGCACCTCTTGGAAACACAGGCTGAGAGAAAGAATGGAGGCATAGAACCCTGTGAAGTGGGAAGAGGTGGGAAACACCTCTCCAGGCACAGGGCTAATTTTATTGCGCTCCCCCAACCCTGCTGATTTCCCGTCTCCTGCTGAGACCTAGGGAGCCCTCCGCTTCCTCTGCTTGCTCTAGCTGCACTGCAGAATGACAGAAACCTGGGGAAGCAGTTGGCCACCACAAAGAAAACAAGGCAGCAGCGGCTTAGCGCAGCTCGTTAACCGCTGGAAGTCTGTGCGGAAGCCCCTGTGTTGACAGTGCGTGACGAAAGATGCTTTGAAGAACTCTCACAAATCAAACTGTCACGAGATCCCATTTCAGCAGCCTCTTACAGCTTATTAATCAGCTTCCCAATTTGATTTTCTTCAGTAGCAACCAACCAACCAACCAACCAAACAACCAACCAGCAAACCATTATTTCCAAATATACATGAATCATTTCCCCGGGCTATTTATGTTTCAGAGATAAATTAATATATTATAAAACACAACTCTAAAGTACTACTGTTTCATTTAACAGACTTACCAGAACTTACACAGCACAATTGAATGTTCTTCCCCTTAATGGAGCAGTGTTGGTCATCCATTCTCTCTACAGAAAGGAAAATGGAATCATATGAAGCTTCCAGAACTTTTATTCTGTGCTACGCATTCTGAACACATAGTATTATTTGTCGTGCACTATTTCTGAAGTAACATAAGAAAATATATTCAAACATGCCTTTGGTTAGCTTAAACACTTTACCTATATTCACCAATTCACATGCATGTGCAGGTTGTCACTGTTACTAAAGAAGGGGCAAATAGGGCCTCTTTGACTCACTTCAAGTTCAGCCCTGCTGGTTCTGGGAATGGGGGTTCAATGGTGCTGCGACAAGACAATGACATAAGCAATTCTTCTAAGGGGATGGTACCCACTGACTTCACTCAACAAACAGCTACTGTCCACCAACTTCATGCTCGCTGGCTCCTAGACATTCGAGGTCATGTTACTCTGCCAGGGCTTAAACAGTAAGACATTTAATTTGCACAGTCCTGAAGGCTGGAAATCCAAGATCAAGGTGCCAGCAAGGTTGGGTGCTGGTGAGGGCTCATGTCATGGGTAGATAGCCCCATTCCTGCTGGGTCCATGTAGGCCTCTCCTTTGTGAGTGTGCAGACAGAGGACCATCTCTAGAATCTCTTCTTCTTATAAAAACACCCATATGGGGGCACTGGGTGGCTCAGTCACCTAAGCGTCCGGCTCAAGTCATGATCTCAGGGTTGCAGGGTTGAGCCTCATATTGGGTTCTGCACTCAGTGGGGAGTCTGCTTCTCTTCTTTGCCCTTTCCCCTCTCCTTGCCACCTGCTGTTCTCTCACACTCTCTCTCAAATAAATAAATGGAATAATCTTTAAAAAAAACAAAAAGAATACTCTTATTTTGGATTGGATCAGGGAGTGGCCCCTTTATTGGAAAAGGGATTGGCCCCTTTATGATCTCATCTAACTTCAGTTAGCTTCCCAAAGTCCCAACTCCAAATATAGTCTCTTTGGGAGTTAGGGCATCAACATATGAGTACTGGATGACATAATACAGTCCATGACAGAGGTGGATCTTAGAACAAAGGGAAAAAGTCTCCTGTTTTTATATAGCTTGTATTTCTGTGTTTGGGGGTGGGGGACCACATCTAGGACAGACTCACACTGAAGGTGAGAAATAAGTAGATCCCTCTGGTAAGTCATTCAGGCCAGTGTGGTATAACTCATCAATTTTTCTGTTTATGGATCATGTTTTTCATGTCAAACCTGAGAACTCTGTGTGGTCCTATGTCCCAAAGACTTTCTCTGATGTTTTTCCTAAAGGTTTACAGTTTTGTAATTTACATTTGAGTTTGCGATCCATTTTGAATCACCTTGTATATGAGGTATGAAGCTGTTTCTCTCTCTCTTTTTTTTAATCTTGATTTCTGCCTATAGATGTCTATTGCTTCAGCAGTATCTCTTGCAAAGACTATACTTTCTCCTCTGAATGACTACTTATTTGTTAAAAATCAGTTAGTCACATTTGTGGATCTAGTCTAGGGCTCTCTATTCTGTCCCAGTCTTCTATCTATCTTTATACAACATCCCTTCCCGATTAATGTCACATTATGGGAACAAAAGTCCAGAGTCCAGGGAAGGGCAATATGTGTAGAAGCAAGTAGATTTAAGAGAACCAGCGGGTTTGCCCAGGATGTTATTGATGGGGTCTTTCTGATTGCTCTGAAATAAGTCCAGGGTCCTCTTACAGGAAAGATGGAAGCTATAGTCAGCTCTTTCTTCATATCCTGCATTTGCTGTCCTTCTAACCTTAAAGCTGGGCTAGTTGCACTCCCTTCTGTCCATCACATACCATGGGAAGACCATACAGCGACTTCTTCTCTGAAGTCTCGTTATTATACTACCTCATGGATGTATGGGAATTTATCTGTGATGTTCTTATGGGATTTACTTGTTTAATAGACTATTTAAGAAGTATAGTTATGTACATTAAGGTGGCTCAAAGGATGCCTGGTACAATGTACCTCATATATTTTGTATTTCAAATAATGAGTCACACCATCAGGATGCCTGGTGGGGGGGGGGTCAGTCGTTAAGTGTCTGCCTTCAGCTCAGCTCTAATCCCAGGGTCCTGGGATTGAGCCCCGCATCCAGCTCCCTGCTCAGTGGGAAGCCTGCTTCTCCCTCTCTGGCTCCCCCCACTTGTGTTCCCTCTCTTGCTGTCTCTGTTGAATAAATAAATAAATAAAATATTTTTAAAAAATGAATCATAAATAAGTAAATAAATAAAATCTTTTTTAAAAAAATGAATCATATCATCACATATATCAGTCCGCCCAGGGAGTAGCTTAAACTACAAAAAATTCTTTCTCACAGTCCTGGAGGTAGAAGTCTTTTATCTTGGTGCCCACAAAAGTGGTTTCCGGTGAGAGCCTGTACCTCGCTTGTAGGTAGCCACCTTCCAACTGTGTCCTCAAGTGGCCTCCTCTGGCTGTTTGCACAGAAAGACAGGGAACTCTAGATCTCTTGCTCTTCTTATAAAGACAGTGATCTTATCAGATCAGGAACCCACCCTGTGACCTCACTGAACCTTGATCACCTCCTCACCAGCCTTACATGCACACACACTGGGGGTGAGGGCTTCCACACATGGATTTTGTAAGCATGTTGTCTATCAGTAGCGCCACATAAAAATCATCCTTCTAGACATCCAGATGGCCAACAGACACATGAAAAAGTGCTCAACATCACTCAGCATCAGGGAAATACAAATCAAAACCACAATGAGATACCACCTCACACCAGTCAGAATGGCTAAACTTAACAAGTTAGGAAACAACAGATGGTGGTGAGGATGCGGAGAAAGGGGAACCCTCCTACACTGGTGGTGGGAATGCAAGCTGGTGCAACCACTCTGGAAAACAGGATGGCAGTTCCTCAAAATGTTGAAAATAGAGCTACCCTGTGACTCAGCAATCGCAGTACTGGGTATTTACCCTGAAGATACAAATGTAGTGATCTGAAAGGGCACGTGCACCCAAATGTTTATAGCAGTAATGTCCATAGTAGCCAGACTGTGGAAAGAACCTAGATGTCCATCAACAGATGAATGGAATAAGAAGATGTGGTATACATATATACAATGGAATACTATGCAGCCATCAGAAGAAATAAAATCTTGCCATTTGCGATGACGTGGATGGAACTAGAGGGTATTATGCTTAGCAAAATAAGTCAATCGGAGAAAGACAACTGTCATATGATCTCCCTGATATGAGGAATTTGAGAGGCAGAGTGGAGGGTTTGGGGGGTAGGGAAGGAAAAAATGAAACAAGATGGGATCAGCAGGGAGACAAACCATAAGAGACTCTTAATCTCACAAAATGAATTGAAGGTTGCTGGGGGGAGGGGTGTATGGAGAGGGTGGCTGGGTTATGGACATTGGGGAGGGTATGTGCTATGGTGAGTGCTGTGAAGTGTCTAAGCCTGACGATTCACAAACATGTACCCCTGGGGCAAATAACATTATATGTTAATAAAATAATTAACAAAAGAATAAGTACTCTTTCCTATGTTGTAAACACTATCTAGTGTATTTGATGTCAGGTGATTATGTTATCACAGAGTCTTGGCTCATACATGTATAATATCCAACAACATTTCCTAAAGAAAATGTTTCTCACATTTGTAATTTTCATGACTTCTGATAATATGAGTTGGGGTTACAGTTGCATGCCTAGAGAACACTTTAATTGGCTACTTTCATCTATTTCAATTCTCCTGCTAGAAAATGTGCAATTAAACCTTCTTAACTAACTCCAAGCCCCTTCTTACCTTGGCCTTGCCTTTCAGAAAAACTGAGTGGGAACTAGCAGAAATACCAATGAGTAGAAGAGGAAATTCAGCATTTGGTGGTTTTGGGGGACAGAGAGGTAATGGATGAATGGGTACTGCAAAGCTTCTGGGGCTCACAGGTATGTGAGCCACACAGTTAGAGTGAGGACATAGTACAAATAGGCTATTTGTAAAGATATCTGAACCCAGACTCTGCTGAATTGAGACCCTGACATCTTCGAGGCAAAAAAATGTTTTGAAGAGCAGTAAGCACCACCCTAGTGCCTCTATGTTTTGTACATAAATTCTGCCATTCAATAAAAAATTACCTGGCATGTTAATAAGTAGGGCAAAAAGACAAAAACTGACAGAAAGAAAAAAAAAAACAGAAATGATGCAAATATTGGATTTACTGAGCAATAATTTAAAATAACAATTATTATTAGTATGTCCAGGAAAACATGAAGACTTTTACTGGAGAATTAAAATCTCTAAGAATCTAGTGGAAAATCTGGAAGTGGAAAATATGAGCTTAATGAATGGAACCACAGCTTACATGGGAGATGAGAAGCTGTGGGAAATACAGATATTGAGATATGGAGAAGCATAATAGTAAAGATAAAGGAGAAGAAACACATGGAAGAGTGTGGAATTAAAGTTTTGGTGGAAGAAGGAGGAAAGTACAAAAATGACATTTGAGGAAGTATGGACTCAGATTTTTCCAATAGTTAAAAAAAATCAAAGGAATGATAACCAATATTTCAAAAGAAACACTAAAATCCAGGGACAAAGAAATGAAATATTTAATGTGCTGAAAAAAATACAAATATGTAAATTAAATTTCAATACTTACTAAATATATTGTCTGCTAATCCACACAAAATAAAGGAATTTTGAAGTCCACAGACACAGAAACTATGGGGTCATAGTCAGAAATTAAAACTAACATTGGGGCCACTGCTGTGGACAGGGCAGTGGTGAGCACTTCCTCTTGCTCCACCTGCTGAGCACAATCATAAACTTCAGAAGCATCAGGAGGGATAAGCAGAAGAGAATTCTGAGTGATGCAGTAAAGGTGAACTTGTCAGGAGCTCCAGGACTGGAGAGAAAATGGCAACAAGCATCTGATGAGTCCCCAACCAACAAAAGAAGAGACACAGGTGTGACATCTCTTGACCCCCCCCAACCTAGAAACAGAGGGTGGTCCAGGAAGGATCCAGCAGAATCCTGTCTATGATGCTAGGAGAGCCCAGCAACACTTACCGAAGGTCCTATAGGATACCTGTGGACAGCCAGCAGGTAGGAGAAGTGCACTTCCTTCCTGACAGCCTGGATCCCCACCACCATTCTTGGTAGCAGCACAACACGCACCCAGGAGATCCTCAGTGACTCCTTGGGCCCCATCTGTCCACCTACCTACATTAAGTGACTGGCCAGGAAGTGATTAATTTACACCTGCCAGAGACACCACCCCCAACCCAGAGACAACCAGGCCTGCCCATATACCAGGAGGGCCAACATGGCACCATGACGTACAGGAACATTGCAAACTCTAGGGCTGGGCAGTGGTGGGTGAGCTATAAGCAACAGCAACAGTGTCCCTAGCAGTAGGCATAGTGGCGGCCATGTCAGTGACCCCTACATCGTAGTAACGATGTATACTGCGGCGGCCGCACGGGTGATGCAGACATCCTAGTAATGGTGTCTACAGTGATGGCCACACCGGTGATCATTAAGCATCAGTTTATTTTCATCATCACAAAATGCTTTCTCAAACAGTGTAAAAATAAATCTACTCAATCCTCTCTGCTCTGTTTTCTCTGAGGCCAAATTAAATTGAATTTTAAAAGTAATGGAATTTTATTAATTAAGCACAAGTACAGACCTAACCTTAAACTTTAGCTTCATTGGTGTTAAGACAAGAAAAATACCCCCAAACATATGATTTTTTGCAAAATGATAAAGATTCCCATGGGATTCCAACTACTCCTGTGTGACCTGAGAATCCATCTTGGTGACACTACTTCTTGGCTGACTCAGCCCCTAAACTGACCAGCTGTGGGGGATCTCCCCTCCTTCCCATCATATGTTATGGCAATGGTTTATAAAGGAATAACTCTGCACAGTGTTTACATTTTCATTAGGTATACAGAAAATATGTTGCTTAATTATTGAACGAATGCAAAATTTACTTGTGGGCATGTCACTCTTCCATCTGTCCTAATTTCTCCCTCTCCCTGTTTGAAGAACACCCCAGAAGATGAATATTACAGACTGGGGAATGCTACGAGTTTTACTGAATTCATGAGGAAAACACCCTTATCCATTCATAATAGCAATAGTACTCCTTAAACTAGGTAATCTCATTGATATGGGACTCACCGATTATTTTTCCATCTGCAATTTCTGTCTGGCAGTTTTGAAGGAAATAATAGACAGGTTCTCATCAGGGCAGCCTGATGGGTCCACACACCCTGAGTCTGTACTGCTGAGCCACTTCTCACACTTTAGGTCACAGGTGTCTGCCTTCACAGGTGGTGCTCATACCCAGACCCCACCTTGCACACAGTGCTGTCTCCTGGACAGCCATGATTTTCATTCCTGTCAACACAGTTTTGTTATTTAGTCCAATTTATGAAGTTTATCTAATACTTACAATTTATCTAGACACTAGTTTATAGTACATTTTCTGTGAGCCAAAAATTTAAAACAATGCTTAAATATATAATCAACTCATACTATACAACTAAAGATGTACAGCTGATTCTCATTGTTCATGGTAGTTATGTTCTACAAAGTTGCCATAAACACCGAATTAGCAAATATTGAATTATTGCATTCAATAGGGGAGATACATATATGTATATTTAGCATATATATATATATATATACACACACACACACACACATGCTTTAGACATAATAAATGTATATTTATAGTTAAACATCATTCATATATATATATATATATATATCGCACTTTAAGAAGACAAGAAGACCAAAATGTTGGCTATCCACTCTTTTCTTAACAAAATCTAATTCAGTAATGGAATACATTAATAGATGAGAAGATGCAATAAATAAATGTAGGTAGTATAATGGAATTATCCAACATCTGCTTCTTTGTCATATTGAAATTGAAGGTATTGTCAGTGGCTTGAAGCTCACTTAAATTTATCCAAAAGCAAATATGGAGACAAAGGAAAATCCCTCCCTGTAACACCCACATTAGCTTTATTAAATAGTAGGAAGTGTTTTTCAAAATGATGACAATTAATAAAATATGTTTATGCAGCACATGTTTCATACAAAATATATATATTTTTAAAACTTTGGTTTTTGCATGCATAAATGAATTTATCCATTGTAGTATCTTCAAACAGAATCTGCAAAACATTGTCTTGTAAGGCTATCTTGTTGCTCTAAATGTTGAATTATGAATTCAATAGCCTAAGCTATTTTCAGACTTAGTCCAACTACTATGAATTTCAATATTATAGCAATAATATTACATCACAAGAGAGGAAGTTGAAAAAGAGGTTGCTGTAAAGTAACCCTCATAGCTTTTTTCCATTTGTTCCCATCCTCCTTCCTGAAACACCAAATATATATTGAAATCAATGGCAGATGCTTTATTTTAAAAAATTAAGATTCAATTTAATTAACATATACCATATTATTGGTTTTGGAGGCAGAATTCATTGATTCATCAGTCTTATATAACACCCAGCGCTCATTACATCGAATGCCCTCTCTAATATACATCACCCAGTTACCCCATCCCCTCTACCTCCCCTCCAGTAACCCTCAGTTTGTTTCTTATAGTTAAGAGGCTCTTATGATTTGCCTCCCTCTATGTTTTTATCTTATTTTATTTTTCCTTCCCTTTGCCTATGTTCATCTATTTTGTTTCTTAAATTTCAAATATGAGTGAAATCATATGGTATTTGTCTTTGACTGACTTATTTCACTTAGCATAATAACCTCTAGTTCCATCCATGTCATTGCAAATGGCAAGATTTCATTCTTTTTGATTGCCTGATGCTTTAGACAAAAGCACATGAGCAGATTTGAGGGAGTTATCAGCCTAAAGTTTCAGGTTTTTTATTTCTTCCTGTTTCAGTTTTGGTAGTTTGTATGTTTCTAGGAATTTATCCATTCTTCTAGATTGTCTAATTTGTTGACATATAACATTCTCTTATAATTGCATTTCTTCGGTGCTGATTGTGACCTCTCCTCTTTCATTCAAGATTTTATTTATTTGGGTCCTTTCTCTTTTCTTTTTGGTAAGTCTGTCTAGGGGTTTATCAACCTTGCTAATTCTTTCAAAGAACCACCTCCTAGTTTTATTGATATTTTCTACCATGTTCTTTTTTTAATCATTTCTATATCATTGATCTTTGTTCTAATCTTTATTATTTCTCTTCTCCTGCTGGATTTAGGCTTTATTTGCTGTTCTTATTTCAGCTCCTCTAGATGTAAGATTAGGTTATCTATTTGAGAATTTTCTTGTTTCTTGAGAAAGTCCTGTATTGCTATATACTTCCCTTTTAGGACCAACTTTGTTGCATCCCAAAGATTCTGAACTGCTATGTTTTCATTTTTATTTGCTTCCACATGTTCTTTTAAATTCTTCTTTAATATCCTGGTTGACCCAAAAGACTCCACCAAAAAATTGTTAGAACTGATACAGGAATTCAGCAAAGTTGCAGGATATAAAATCAACCTACAGAAGTCTGTTGCATTTCTATACACTAACAATGAAGCAGCAGAAAGAGAAATCAAGGAATCCATCCCATTTACAATTGCACCAAAGGACTAAGCTACATAATAATAAACATAACCAAAGAGGTAAAAATCTCTACTCTAAAAACTGCATACATTTATGAAAGAAATTGAGGAAGACACAAAGAAACGGAAAAGCATGCTTATGGATTGGAAAAACAAATACTGTAAAAATATCTATGCTACACAAAACAGTCTACACGTTCAATGCAGTCCCTATCAAGATATCATCAGCATTTTTCCAGAGCTGGAACAAACAGTCCTACAATTTGTATGGAACCAGACAAGACCCCAAATTGCCAAAGGAATGTTGAAAAAGAAAACCAAAGCTGGAGACATCACAATTCTGGATGTCAAGCTGTATTACAAAGTTGTAATCATCAAGACAGTATGGTACTGGCACAAAAACAGACACATAGATCAATGAAATACAGAACCTAGAATAGAGAATAGAGAGCCTAGAAATGTACCCTCAACTCTGGTCAACTAATTTTCAACAAAATAGGAAAGAATATCCAATGGAAAAATATACTTTCTTCAATAAATGGTACTGGGAAAATTGAACAGCCACATGCTGAAGAATGAAATGGGACCATTCTCTCATACCATACACAAAAACAAGTTCGAAATGGATGAAAGACCTAAATGTGAGACAGGAATCTATCAAAATCCTAGAGGAATACACAGGCAGCAACCTCTTTGACCTTGGCCACAGCAACTTCTTGCTAGACACATCTCCAAAGACAAGGGAAACCAAACAAAAATGAACCGCAATGATTTGAATGGAACTAGAGGGCATTATGATAAGCAACAAAAGTCAATCAGAGAAAGACAATTACATGATGTTACTCATATGTGGAAGTTAAAAAACAAGACAGAGGATCATAGGGGAAAGGAGGGAAAAATAAAGTCAGAGAAGAATGCAGACCAGAGGAGACCCTTAACTATAGGAAACAAACTGAGGGTTGCTAGAGGGAAGACAGGTGGGGAGATGGGGGTAACTGGGTGATGGCATTAAGGAGGTCACTTGATGTAATGAGCACTGGGTGTTACATGCAACTGATGAATCACTAAACTCTACCTCTGAAACTAATAATATACTATATGTGAACCAAATTGAAATTTAAATTAAAAAATAAGATAAAAACAGAGAATGAGGCAAACCATAAACTATAGGAAACAAACTTGAGGGTTGCTGGAGTGGAGGTGGGTGGAGATGATATAGGAAAAAAACATTAGGGTTTAAAGCTAGTGGCCAAGAAAAAAATTATTGAGATGTCTTTGGTGCAAAAAGATGATTTTATTAGACGAGATCGGGCGCGTTCAGGGTGGTATGGCCGTAGACAAGGTGATTTTATTAAAGCATGGGGACAGGACCCATGGGCAGAAAGACCTGCACTGGGGTTATGAGTTGGGCCCATTATATATTTTCAAGTTGGGAGGAGGTTAGGGATAGTGTTAGCCCCCCAGGTATTTTGGAAACAAGGTTTCCAGGATCCCAAGAGAGCTGGTCACTATTAGGAAGTTCATTTATTACTGTTTAGCAAAAACTCAGTAATGAGGGGCACCTGGGTGGCTCAGTGGGTTAAAGCCTCTGCTTTCTGCTCAGGTCATGATCCCAGGGTCCTGGGATCGAGCCCCGCATTGGGCTCTCTGCTAAGCAGGGAGACTCCTTCCTCCTCTCTCTCTGCCTGGCTCTCTGCCTACTTGTGACCTCTCTCTCTCTCTCTCTCTCTTTCTGTCAAATTAAAAAAAAATCTAAAAAAACAAAACAAAACTCAGTAATGAGACCCTTCGTATGTATATCGGTGGGTCATATGCTTGGGGGTGATGGCCAACATATATCTTGGGGTAGAGATAAAGGAAGTTTCCAAAGGAATTTTTATGTGTTAAAGTAGTCTTACAAGATCCTGAGGGTTGGTCTAAGATTGCCTTTTGCCTTTAGCAAAGTATCAACATTGAGGCAGTTGAGTCCCTAGAGGAAGGTCACTCTGCCTATTACAAGGACTTGTCAATGGGCTGTAGGTAGTAGGGAGATTTAACAATTTTTTTCTGCCTTTGTTTTCCACATCAGAGAGATGGGGTAACTGGATAATGGACATTAAGGAGTGCACTTGCTGTAATTAACACTGGGTATTATCTGCAACTGATGAATCACTGAATTCTACCCATGAAACTAATAATACACTATATATAAGCTAAATTGAGTTTAAATTAAAAAAAATTTTTTTTTAAAGACAGCTGTCGCCAAATTCATCTGTGAACATAACTGAGATCCTTCCCTGCTTGAACATAATATGCAGTAGGTGCTGAGAGCTGACCAAGCCCAGGCTGAGGCTTAATCTCAGCTGTGTGCCCACAGCTGGGCTTCACGTTTGGTTCGTTAGCTTTCCATCCCCTGTCCTATCTCGTTCACTGTCTGACTTGTCTTGTGTTCTGCTTTGTGTGGAGCCAAGTTAACACCTGATAAAATACCACTGAGTTTGAAATCCTGAATCTGCTTTATGATTATGTTAAGAATGAATAAAGCGGATGTTGTGGAAAGACCAAACCTGTGGGTGTGCCTTTGTGGTGTGCTCTGACAGGTAAAAAGCAATTTTTGCAAATCTAGCGGTGACCTGTCTATGTACAGGGCTAAGCAGAAGTTCCTAAGATGTAGGCGCCACACCAAGGGAACTCAAAGTAACATGGAACCAGATGTGCTAAGCTTCTTCCCTGTTATGGAGTGCTGAGTCCGAGTGAGGCCAAATAGACCACTGTCTGTGGGGAACTGACTCTGATAAACTGTCCTTCTACTCACTGGGGAAACGACTATGTGGGAAATGATTTTGGAACACTTAGTGATTAATTTAGAAAAATAAATACATTTTTATGTCTATTTCACACCATTAAAGACTAAATTTCAAGATGGAAAAATCAACTCAACAGAATATAGAACCTATACAGATAGAAAATACAGAAATATCTATTAAGGGTTTCCTAAGAACAATATCTTAATTGGATAATATGAAGGAAAAAATATCCCAGTAAATAAAAAGGTTAAATTTTTTTACACCAAAAGATACCACAAAATACCTAACAACAAATGATAGATTGGGATAATATTTTTAAAGTATTTAAAATACAAAATATTAATGTAGTCTTCCAGGTACAATTCAGAGGTGAGAAGGGTGTTTATCTCATGTTTCTAAGACAAAAAGTGAGAAAGACTTCAGATTAGTGACTCTCTTGACCCCATCAGAGCATTAAGTTTGCAGACCAGCAATTAACTGAAAATTTCAGAGGCAGATGTCCACAGGGAGAAACAAGACCTGAGCATTTACTTATGGGGGTTGATGTTATCTGATACCATGCAAGCTATTAAGGAGATTCAGTCAGAAAATTTCTAACTGCTAAGAGACAAGTATGGGCTTGCATAAGAATATTAAATCCCGGGGCGCCTGGGTGGCTCAGTGGGTTAAAGCCTCTGCCTTCGGCGCGGGTCATGATCCCGGCGTTCTGGGATCGAGCCCCGCATCGGGCTCTCTGCTCAGCGGGGAGCCTGCTTCCTCCTCTCCCTCTCGGCCTGCCTCTCTGCCTACTTGTGATTTCTGTCTGTCAAATAAATGAATAAAAAAATCTTAAAAAAAAAAAAAAGAATATTAAATCCCTGAGAGCTACACATTCAGGGTGATTTCCACATTTGTGTAGAACTTTTTCTCCAGGAGCCACCTAAGGTGATGGCAGAGAAAACTGGTGGGGTCCAGAGGAAGCTGCCAAGGCAGCCATCCTCAAACCTCCCAGAAGCATCTTCCCTACTTTCCCTGGAAACAAAAGCATCAATCTCTTGGGGGCAGGGAGGTAACCAAACTGGTCCAAGGCCATTGGTGGACAGGGATTTCAGTTGGGGTAGGGAAGTACAGCCACCGTGAAATCCACTCAGACCCTCTCCCATGCCTCCCATAAGGGATGGGGGAGCTTTAGCCTGCAGGGGAATAAAAGAAAGAAAAAGATAACCCTGTGGCCTGAGGGCACTCTTTAATGGATATTACTTTTTCACATGAATCCTATATTCAACTCTTCTAGGAAATGTTATTCTATTAAGAACAATTCTAAAAATTATGGAATTTACCTACCAAGAGGAATTTAGGTTATTTCCAGGTTGGGGCTATTACAAACAAAGCTTCCATGAACATTCATAGACAGATTTTTACGTAGATGCGGGTTTCCATTCCTCTGTGATATATGCTGACTGCTCGCAAAGTCATATGCAAAGTTGCATGTGTTCTATAGGAAGCTGCCGTACTGTTTTCAGAGTGGTTGTATCATCTTACCTTTCTGTCAGGAGTATATGAAATATCTAGTGCTTCCTAGCAGTTGTGTATGAAATATCCACAGGTGGTGGACAGCAAAGGAGTGGAAGTCCTGCCCCCAGAGGAGGGCAGGAGCTCTTGTGGAAGTATGCAGGCTGGCTGAGAGCAGATGTTCAGAAAAATACTCTGGCAAATTGGCCCACATCATAACCACAAGGTAACACTAGAGGTATCACTAGAAGTGTCTGGTAGACTGGGAGTACCCGTAGTAGCAACACACCTCAAACCCAGTCCGGCTCCTGACCAGACCAGTGTAATTCCTAGCCATTCCTCAGGAGGCATTGTCCTGTACCACATGTGCGGTTTTCATCAAAATGTTGAGGTATCTAAATGCAAACATAGACAGTCTGAAGAGATGAAAGAATCATCAGAACCAGACCCGGATATGACAGAGATGTTGAAACCATCACAGAGAGAAGATAAAGGAGCTGTGACAAATACGTTAAAGACCCTAATGAAAAAGGAAGCTATCAGGTAGCTATCAAGGAAGCTATCACCACGATGAGGCAGGTGATTCCAGGAGAGAGACAGCCGCTGTAAGAATCAGGTGGAAATGCTAGAAATCAAAAGCACAGTAACAGAGATAAAGAGTGTCTTCGAAAGGCTACTTAATAAACTCTCAACAGCTGAACAAAGACTCAGCCTTGACAGGTAATAGAAATTACACAAACTTCATTCAAAGAGAAAAAGAGGGAAAAAAGGAATTGCAGAGAATCCAAAAGCTGGACAACTTTCAATGGTATAATACATGGAGTATATGGAATTTCCAAATGAAAAGTGAAAGAGAATGGAGTGGAAGAAAACTCTTGAAGGAAGTGTATGGGAGCCCAGAAGCCCAGAGACGAAGGAACCCTGAGCAGGAATCTGCCTGAGGACACCTCCCTGACTTCCCTCTCTTGCCGCACCTGACCTTCAGGGGTGACGTACTCTGATGCGGAATGACCAGTGAGGGGCCCCCGTGCAGGGCTCCTGCCGCCACCCCTCTGTGATGCTGGTTCAGTGACTCAACATCTTGTCTGAAGCACTTTTCTGTGTGCTTCTTTTTAAATCTAAGAATAGCTTTCACCAGAACATCACTCAATAGCTCAAGTGGAAACAATGAATGTTTTTAAGTCACCATTTCTGTCACTTCAGTTGTGCTTACTCAGAGGTTTTGGATTCAGGCTGGTGTCACTGAAGAAGGAATAGAGGGTATTTCACAGGACTGAGGTGATGCTCTCACTTTTCATGCCTGCCCACACTCAGCCTCTGGCCCAGCCCACCTTTCACAGGAGCGCACACCTACGTGGTGGCTTATAGCCCACTGCCACTGTCTTCCTTCTGTGGGATAAGAGAGCTGTCATCACTGCTGGGAAGGACAGCCCCTCCCCGAGCAGAGGCCTTGGGATTGTCAGCACTCATCTCTGAAGAGCATTCTGTGTGAATGAACTCAATGATCACTGGCCTTTCTTGTGTTGTCTTTCAAAGGAGAAAAGGCCTATGTGTTCTTAACTCAGAAGTGGGAAATATAGCAGCCAGAGCATGCTAAAGTTTTAATGGCTGTTCCTATGACCTCACCTGGCCCTATTGAAATCAGTCATGATTTAGCAAGAAAGAGAAGGAACCTCCAAATCCCACTTGACAGTTGACTAGGAGGAGAGATAGGGATACGTTCTATTTCAGTGGATTAAAGCATCATTTATGTTCAGGAAATAACTTCCTGTTACACTTTGTGCTTCTGGGAAGTAATCATAACATGTCGTTCTCTTCTCTACTCTCTGGTTGACAGGTGTTTTTGAAAGATCTCTGCTTATTACTTGCCTTTGATGCTCTTTTAGATAGAAGACAGAAGAAGCTAGTCAGTCCAACAAATACAATGAGTGTCATGGACAGTGAAGGTGTAGGAACTCAAGCCCCTTGAGTAGGAACCCACAAGCTGTGTATTACAGGTTCTCAGCAGCTGTTGCTATAGACTATTTTTTTAATTGTTGTCATTTGTTGCTGTGTCCTTGAGCAAAGTCCTTGAAAGACAGCACAGTAGAATACAAGAGACAGAAACATCTGACTCCTACAAGCAGGAGCAGCACTTGATTCCTCCTAATATATCCCAGCAGGGAACAATAGAGGTTTTCTGAGTGGGCAAACCAAGAAACCATGAGCCCTGGATCCACTAGCCTCTGAAGGATGAAAGAGAGGTGTCATCATGAGATTGCAATTTCCCCAACATAAAGCGGGCTCCGTTGCTGTGTCTTCAGCAATGAAGTCTGTCAATGCTGAAGCCAGCACCCGTGCTTTGAAGGGGGTCTAGCATTTCCACATGTGGATCTTCTAAACCCTCACTCCCACTCCAGAAAACAGTGGCTTCCATAGAGCAATCTCTTGTAACTGCAGTGTAATTAAGGGGTATCTCTTAAAAATGGGCACGGGGCTTCTGGAACAAGTAATTGGTACTGAACAAAATCAAATTTGGAAAATCAATAAGAAAGTAAGACTAAGCCAAATTAAGAGTGCAAAAATTATGGTATCTTCAACAAGAAGTGTCTAATATTTCTTGAGAGCTACAACTATCTGAAATGGACCACAACTTAGAAATTTTAGCAGCAGAGGAAAAACAACTTATGCAAAACAAACAAAAAGCTTTTTGCCAAATTTTAAATAGTTCTATTCATTTCTAAAACCTCCTATAAAATGGCAGAAATGCTGTGCCTTGAAGAAAAAACTTACACTGAAGGAAATTACTGATTGCACTCAAACTATTTTCAGCCTCTCTCATATGCATACAGGAAGGTGGGAGTTGTGGATTTTGAGTATAAGAAATACATAACACAATTTGTAAAGTGCAGGTGCATTCGTTTTTTAGAGTATGTATTTACCATATTAGGCCACTGCATTTTTTGAGAGCTAAACGTTTGTCATCACATAGAAAAGTCTGAGTTAAAATGTCATGCTAAAGAAATGAATGATAAAACAGTCTGAGGGGTTTGAAGTGGCGGGGTGTGGGAGGTTGGGGTACCAGGTGGTGGGTATTATAGAGGGCACGGCTTGCATGGAGCACTGGGTGTGGTGAAAAAATAATGAATAACGGGGGCGCCTGGGTGGCTCAGTGGGTTAAGCTGCTGCCTTCAGCTCAGGTCATGATCTCGGGGTCCTGGGATCGAGTTCCGCATCGGGCTCTCTGCTCAGCGGGGAGCCTGCTTCCCTCTCTCTCTCTGCCTGCCTCTCCATCTACTTGTGATTTCTCTCTGTCAAATAAATACATAAAATCTTTAAAAAATAATGAATAATGTTTTTCTGAAAATAAATAAATTGAAAAAAAAAGAAATGAATGATACGAAAATTTTAAGAAACTCAAGAATGTGCAGAAGTTTGAGCAAACTGCATGCCTGGAAAAGATGTGCAGGGACGGAGGGTAACTATGGATGTCACTATGGAGACATGAGTGCAGGTCAGAGGGAGAGGGAAGGAGACTGGGGTTGGAGGCTCTGCTTGCAGCGATGACGGATTTGGTGAATGAGAACAGCCTTCCCTCCTGAGAAATAACAGGAATCTGGATAAGACATAAGAACACCATCTTTCTAAAGGAATAAGAAACAGGGCTATGGTTAATCAAGGGGTCATGATTTAGGACAGGAGGGGGGCTGAGTGGGGTGAGAAAATTTGGAGCAGCTTTTGCTGGGAATCAATGACTGGCAACTCGGGGTGCCAGGAGCCAAAGAGACCGGCTGGAGATAACCACGGATCTGTCGACAGGTAAGAGCAAGGCTCCCCCCGCAGGCCTGCCCCTGGGATTAGCCTGAGCATTGCACGACAATCAAGCAAACGTCAAATTATTTTGATTCTTAAAATCAGATTAAAAGAGATAAGATTTCCGGATTCCCTAGGATTGGCCAGAATTCTCCCTTGAGAAAAGTAATACTCTCACAGACCTCAAACTGTTTCTACAAGTGCTTGTATAAAATGTCTCGTACTCTGCTTCAAAAAAAAAAAAATAGTATGACTAGAATATAAAGCATGACCAGAACCCAAGACAATAAAATAAAGAGGTAATACAAGAAGGCTAGGTAAAGTTTTTATTAACCACGGATAATAAAGTATAACGAAAATAGTGAACTGAAAGATAGATTAGAATGTCAAAAATGAACCACAGAATACAGAGACAGGATAAAGTGATAGTATGTATGCAGTTGGAGTCCAAAAAAGGTGAGAATTACAGAGGCAATATTTGAAAAGATAAAACTGAGAGATATCCAGTCACAAAGAAAACCTAGGATTCCCATGAAATTTTTTGAAATAAATTCAGCATATCAAAATAAAATTTCTGGAAATCAAAGAAAAATAAAGTTGCTAGAGAGAAAACATGATTACCTAAAAATGAACAGCAAGGAGAATAATTTTTTAATAGAATAGTTTGAGGACCTCATTCTGTACAATCATGGACTGAAGGATATACAGCTGTTGGAAATCATTATGGAGAGTGGGGGATCCCATACCTGTCACAAGACCCTGCCAGTGTGTCACTTGGATAGAGAAGCAGCCTAGATTTCCAAACCAGGTGTGAAGACTCCAGTTAGAAGATTTGCAACACATTCCACATTTCCCTCCACTATGGCCACAAAGGAGGCGCACTCGACAGCCCTGCACACAGCCAATCCACACTGCATGGGGCAGAGCACTTCACATGCCTCATCATGCTCGCCCTTGTGCTGGTACAGGCACTTCTCTCTGTCTCTTTCTGGTTACTTGCATTTATCACGTGACTGAGAAAATTTAAAAATAAATTAAAAAATAAAAAAAATAAAAAAACTTGTTTTTCATGTTTGAGTGATTTCCTTAACATTCTAAAAATGGGTCAAAATAATTAAAACAATTTTATTAAAAATAGTTTTAATTTAAGTTGACATCTATGGCCGTATATTTATCATGTCAACTGATGGTATGTGCAGCATTTAGAAACATTTTAAGTGATTGGTTTCTGAGACTCCCTGCTTGCCAAAACCAGACCAGAAGAGCTTTCCTTTTTTTTTTTTTTTCCTTCCTGTTCATATCTGAAGTCATTTTATATTGTATTTTGTTTTTATCTCACACTGGAAATTTATTTCTGGTGTGACTCAATAAGGCTGCCATGGCCTCACTCACGTTCTGTATGTTGGAATAAAAATTATATAACTAAAACCATATTAACCGTATTGGTTACACTGGTGCTGATAAAACACTGCTGTTCACATGCACACAGAACCGGCAGGACCCAAAACCTCTTCACTCTTTTCTTCAGCTTCGCCAAGTAAAACACAGAACGGACCAGACTGATGGAGAGCGTGAAGGGGCAAGAAGAGTGGGGGCCATGCAAGGTGGACCAGGAGCCCAGCCACTGGACAGGTGTACATCTAATGATAGAAAACAATTTGATGTTGTCCTGGACTGGCCAATTGGCCATATAAATCTTATTGGCATTTTACTTCTTGATGACCAGAATCCCAATCTCTGCTACAGAATTCATAATGGGCAACATTCAACTCAATTTCATCATTCATTTCATGGCGGGTAAGTACCCATGATAATTTGGGTTTTATCCCTTCTCATGGCACATCAAGGCCAATCAGCTTTTCCCAAATCCAAAATATATAAAGTTTTCTCTCTTAATTCTGAAGTTAATACTTTTTACTGTCTTTGAAATCCCAAGCAATCTTCCTATTGCTATAACTCTTTACTTGAATTTCTATACTTATTTGAGTTTTCATAGTTCAGATGATTGATAAATAGAGAATAGTCTTGCCAAAGAAAAAAAAAATCTGTTGGGTAATCAAGATTTGTTTTTAGTTTGACAGGCAAAAACAAATAAAAACAAACAAAAACAAACTAGCCTTAGATACAAACATCCATCATACTTGCACATTTGGTCACCTAATTTAGTCACCTTGAAGAATCTAACCTTTCAAATTATAGATCTATATACTATATAATTATATATTATATCTATGTAATTTTAAATAATTAATTAAAATAAATATAAAACTTTATTAGATGAATTATCTAAAAAATTTGAAGTTATTTTAAAAATTTGTTCATTTTACCCTATTAACACAAATAGGCCTTTTAAGTAGAAGAACAAAATGAGCAATACAGACATTTATCCCTATAAATAAAAAATGCAGTCACCACACACACACACACACACACACACACACCCTTCAGTCCCAATTCCTGATTCTGTGGCTGTAAACAGCAAATAGTCCCGTGCCACGTCTACCCTGTAGGTGGTCCTAAGGGTTGGGGGAAGAGATACGTTGAGAGGCATGATGCAGCCATGATGACAGAGAACTGTCACTCTTAATGGTGGTCTCCCAATGCCTTTGATGCTGACTTGACGGAGAGATAAAGCATTCCAAAACATAAGAATGCGGAGAGTGAGGACATAAGATGAACATGAACCAGAAGTTAGTGGTCACTATCCTAAAGAAACAACATATAGAAACAAAACTGTAGAGATGACTATACCCAACTCTGCCTCTGTGTACGTATGTGCATGCATGGCTGTATGTGCATGGGGAGTATCTATGTGTGCAGTGTGGATTTGTGAGTGTGTGTGCACGCACCTGTGTGTGGATGTGTCTGTATGTGCACGTGTGTGGAGTGTCCGTGTGTGCATATGTGTGCACCAGTGTTGGTATGTGGATGTGTGTGCACCAGTGTTTGCATATGTGCATGTGTGCGCGCATGTGTGCGTGCACATGTGTCTGTGTGTACATGCACGTAGGTGCCTATGTGTGCATGCATGTGCATGTGTGGGTCTGTGCTTGTACAACTATAAACTTAGCTCATAAAATCTGGGGCACCACCGTAGAAATTGCTTCCACGGAATAAATTTTCAAGAAAACCCATTTGAGAAAAGTTGCTCTGGGCATTTATTTTAAATGGAGTCCCAGATTATAGGTTTTCTAAATGCCTGAAAAGTATTTTTATCTTTCCCTTTAAGGAGGTGACATTTCAATTTCACCTGCAGTAAACCATCAATACATGATGTAAATTCTGTTTTCTCATTTGATTTAGCTAAAAAGATATGCTTGATGTCTCCACCCATGTGAACAATTTGACAAGGTTTTCCTTGAATAAACTAAGTTTTACAAGTGTCCCTTGTCATGTGGATGTTCTCTTATCTGTGCAATTGTGTGTTAGTCACTTCAGGAGATGCCCATTAGTGAATGTAAGCTGCCCACGACCACATTCTGACTGTGGCCTTCTATTCATGGCCTTTTATTTCAATTAATTTTTGACAAATATAGTAGGAGACTTCCCTAGGAGTTTTTGTTTCCTTGCTTGCCTTACTTTCTCCTCTTCTCTCAATAGCAAGAGGCCAGCATCTTTCAGATTTACATTCAGGTGTTAACCCACATGAGCTAGGTTGCTCAGCATACATGTGCAGGTTGCACCTGCTTCCACACCTAAAAGGAAGTACCCATGTAGGTAATTGAGACCCCAGCTGCTGTATCTCCACATGAACACTGATCTGCCTGGGAGTCTCCTTGATAAGGAATTGGGTCTGAACCCTCCTCTGGGTAGCAGAGACCCTGCTTCATTGAACCTGAGAGTCCATGAACAGATCCAATGACCACTTAAATCTGCTGGGGCTGTATTCCTGACTCTCACCAGGTGAGGTAGTGGGCATGGAGGGCTGAAGCCTTTACAAACTTTGTCACCCATGGCCAGGGGTAGGACCTGGGTCCTCACTCTAGGCTGGACACTGGTCTCTGCCACTGACCAGCCATGTGACTGCAGGGTTGCTGCAGCTCAGCTTCCTTATCATCGCCCACACAACGTTGTCCCCAGTGGCAGGGCTACCCTGCAGCCTGTGGGGAGCTTGCACAGGCAGGGGCTGTGGAGACGTGAGGACACCTCAGACAAGGATGTGGGTGAGTCTAAGGGCACCTTAGTGCAGTGGGCTGCAATGTCTTTGAATTACTCACCATCAGCTAGTGGTGTTGAGATCCCATATTTGTGTGTTTATATATTCACAAAGTATGTATATCCCTCTACATTTAATAATAGATTATTAAGCATCTATATATTATTAGATTAACTTTTTCTGTAGCTTATAAAGTATTATAAACTAAAACCATTAAGCATGTGAGCTAAAGATGACTCAAGATAACAGCAAATCACTCCCTTATTCTCATAGCTAATATCTAGGCCCTTGCACACTGAGTGTAGGGTTCATAGTCATGGCTGAAAAGATATTTTAAAGACCTTCATCATGACCCCTTTTATCTTGCTCTATGCGGCATAGGCTCTGCTTTTGTGGACAAGGATGCCATTCACAGATGGGCCTCCTTCCTCCTCCATCCCCAGTATCCTACTTGTTCTTGTCTTATCAGGGACAATATGACCACCCATCACTTAATGGGGACACCAAACTGCAGCACAGTGAACATGTGGAGTAAAAAGGGCTGAGCTCTACAGGAGGGAAGAGCTGACCCTGAGGAGCAGGATGCAGTGTTCAGCCAACATGGAAAGTGAGTCAAGCATCTGCTTCCTTTCTGTTTTGAGACATCATGCCTCTTCCTAAACCCGTACTTCCTGGTGTCACTGAGCAGCACTGCTGGGGGCATGGCTCTCGTTATGGAGTTTTCTGCACCTGTAAACAAACAAGAGTTTGTTTGTTACAAACAAGAACATTTGTCCGTGTCTTTCCACAAGAAGACATATGTAAAAAAATGCCAACACAGAAAACCAATAACCATTGGCAATGATAGCTATTTACATGTAAAAAGAGCAATTTAATAAGACAAGAAATTGCACATCAGGAACAACATGCTGTAGAAGCTAAATGGAGACTTGTACACAGTCCACACACTACCTCTCAGAACCACTCACAGGGCAGCCATCACAATTAGCATTTCGTACAGAAGGGCATCCGAGCTCAGGGGTAAAATTATGGCTTCCAGTCAGCAAACACTATGATTCTGGGCCTGGACCTAGGAGCCCACAAGCTTACCCAAGTTCTAGTTCTTCCTGTCCCCATTTGTTCCACCATCGGCCTTTGCAGCTGATGAGGGCAAACATCCCGGACTGAGGATGAGATCCTGTCCCTTCCAGGGAATCAGAGGCCACTGAGAGCCTAGTGTCTTAGATCAGGCTTGTGTCCTGGTGTGCAGGTCTCCAGAGTAGCTTAGCCAAGGATTGGTCACATCATTTGGGAAGGGATGTCTTTCCACAAACGTGGCAGAAACCTTGGTCGGAAGCTTTACAAACTGCAAATGTATCATTTTTGGTGTGTAAATGGTGCCACTTTCAGGATAAGTATTATTCCATCCTCCCCATCCTCCCCACAGAGTGCTTGATCTACAGAGTGGTTTGCTTTCAGTTTAAGTAATGGCGCCTTTCTTTGTTGTCTCTGTGGTGCTGGGGTCCTGGCTCTTGTGACTGCCCCACATCCCAGATTTACTCAGGGCCCCAAGAAGGTCCTCAGACGGTCTACCATACTGAGCTAGCCCCATCTCTGGTGGCAGGCCTCTCTCTGTCTCTTCACCCAGAGCCCTCTTCTCCCCTCACTGGATATGATGCCTCATGTCTCCAAAACTGGCACCTTCCTTTCTCTCTTTGAAATGGCCTTCTTCCTTCCCCTGGAACATGGCTCAGGCCTGCACACTGCTACCTGCCAAGCCACCCATCCCCTTCTCAGCCCCAGACATCCCCTGCTGCCACCACAGACCCCACTTTGTCACCATGGATATGCCTACCCATACATGACTTCACTTCCCATGCTGCTATTCAAGCCTACACAGACCTTTGCCTGCATGTGGGCTCCAGAGCTGTCCCATGCCCCATGAGGGAAGGGTGACAAGCCCAGCTGGTCTGGCCCACCATCTTGTCCTACAAACTCTATTCTGAGAGACATTTTCACCTCCAGGATACAGCCATTCCAACTCTGAGTGGGAGACTGATCATACACTGATTTCATCTCTCTGAGAAAGGTCTCTCTCTCTGCTATTTACTACCAAGACCTCAAGACCAAGGGCGCTGCTGGCACCCAGAAAAATGGGAACACTTGCTGCTCTGCAAGCATTCCCCACAGCCACAGGCAAGAGCCATGCTCTGGATAGTGGCCAGCAAGTTGAAGCTCCATGTGGAGGGTGGCCCGTGGGGAAGGGATAAAGCATGAATGTACATGCAAGTGAAGGTCAAGGAAAATGGGGAGAGGATGGTGAAACTTGCCTCCTGTGATCCCAGTTCAGAGGGAATTTCAAAGTTTAAAACCAATTTTTTTGTAAATGGTGTATAAGAAACATCAAAGAGATGCACACTCAGATGGCACACACATGGATTCTGCATTCCAGGGAAAGGTTTAGGTAGGGATTTCCTATGACTGTGGATTCTTAGAAGAAGGGAAGTCTCCAGTTACCCAGTGGAAACTGTCATCCTCTGGAGGCTGCAGTCAAGGCCTCAGTAATATCTTTTGAGGCTGACAGAGGCTGCTAAACCCAAGGACTGCTGGATTCACTCTCACAACAGGTGATGCTGTCACACCAGGACTTGGGTTCTTGTCAGGTTATGGACAACCCTAAAGACCCCAAACTTAAAGAGATAGCTTGCCTAGTGGAGTTACTGTGGGGAAGCCTTTTCCTCAGTTGGAAATACTCCTCTTGAAAAGTAATGAGGCCTGTATGAATCCCAGAATATCTCTGCCTTTTGAATGAACTATTTAATCCATTCACATTTAATGCAATTATTGAGGTGGTTGAATCTACCATTTAGATCTACCATTTTGTTATTTATTCTACATTGTTTTAGCTCCTCTTTTCCTCTTTTTCTCTCTGCATTTGTTTTTAGCAATTTTCAGTATATTTTAATTCTTCTCTTCATTTTTTAACTATGGTTTTGAAGTTTTTTTAGTGTTTACTCTAGACATTACAATATGCCCCTTTAACCACAATCTACTTCAGGTTAATACTGACTTTACTGTAGTAAAACAGCAATTTCATTTCAATATAATTCCTAACCTGTTTTTAAAATCAGTTTCCTGACATAAAGTCCATTTATTTTGGATTTTGGATTAATGGATTAATGGAAAATCCATTAAATATTTATGCAACCTAAGTGGCAGTCCAATAAAGCAAGGAAAGCATGAGGTGGGACCAGAACACTGCTCATTGGCCACAGGTATAAGAAACAAATCAGTCAGTGTTTGTAGAAGCACCTAGATTCCTAAAAACTGTACTATATATATATATATATATATATATATATATATATATATAATATAGTCTTTCTTGTATATAAATGCCAACAAATACTATATATAGTATTTGTGTCTATGGTTGGTATTTATATATGTCTATGTATGTATTGTATTTGTGTCTATGGTTGGTATTTATATACAAGAAAGACTACTAAGACTTCAGGTCAGTTTGTAGTCAAAAGCTTTGGCTTGATGCTCAAAGTATTCTAAACCCCAACACCACTCTTATAGGACATCAAATATATAGCAGCCCCATCACTTGCACTGTTTGGGTATATGGAAAACTGAGTGAGTTGTACTCACTGTTATCAATGCACTGAGAGACTGAATTACATTAGATTAGCCCTCTGTAGCAGCAAATTATATGGGATGCAAGAAGGAGATGAGGCTGGATGTGACTAGAACCCAGCAGAAGTCCTGTGTTGTTTTTTAAAATATTTACTTATTTATGTATTTATTTTTATTTTAGTTCTGTTGTGATTTATTCAGGACACATTGCAGCTCTTAAAAAGATTAACACATATTTTGAAAAAAAAAATTCCCCTCATAGTCAAAATCTTGATGACATATAAATGTCTATCTCTAAAATATTTCATAGAAATGTGTAAATTTGTAAGGATATTATATTTCTGTGACTTTACTAAGATACATATATTTTATTTTCCTGTGTAAGTTTAGGTTTTTTCCCCTTTAATTTTTTTATTTCTTTTCAATGTTCCAGAATTCATTGTTTATACACCACACCCAGTGCTCCATGCAACATGTGCCCTCCATAATACCCACCACCAGCCTCACCCAACCCCCAGCCCCTCTCCCCTCCAAAATCCTAAGTTTGTTTCTCAGAGTCCACAGTCTCTCATGGTTCATCTCCCCCTCCAATTTCCCCCAACTCACTTCTCCTCTCCATCTCCCCATGTCCTCCATGTTATTCCTTATGCTCCACAAATAAGCAAAACCTTATTTTTTTTATTTTTTATTGTGTTATGTTAGTCACTGTAAAATACATCTTTAGTTTTTGGTGCAGTGTTCCAAGTTTCATTGTTTCTGTAAAACATCCAGGGCTCCATACAATACATGCTCTCCTTAATACCCACCACCAAGCTCACCCCTTCCCCACCCCCTCTCCTCTGAAACCCTCAGATTGTTTCTCAGAGTCTAAATGTCTCTCATGGTTTGTTGCCACCTCCGTTTGCCCCAATTCACTTTTCCTTTCCTTCACCTAATGTCCTCCATGTTATTCCTTATGATCCACAAGTAAGTGAAACCATGTGATAATTGACTTACTCTGCTTGATTTCTTTCACTCAGCATAATCTCCCCCATCCATGTTGATGCAAAAGTTGGGTATTCATCCTTTCTGATGGCTGAGTAATATTCCATTATATATACACACCACATCTACTTTAGATATTCACAGATGGCACTATAGACAAAGGGCTGAAATCCAAGATCTATAAAGAACTTCTCAAACTCAGCACCCCCAAGAAACAGATAATCATGTCAAAAAATGGGCAGAAGACATGAACAGACACTTCTCCAATGAAGACATACAAATGGCTAATAGGCACATAAAAAAAAAGTCATCATCATTAGCCATCAGGGAGATTCAAATCAAAACCACAGTGAGATACCACCTTATACCAATTAGACTGACCAAAATTAACAAGAGAGTAAACAACAAATGTTGGAGAGGATGTGGAGAAAGGGAAGCCCTCTTACACTAATGGTGGAAATGCAGATTGGTGCAACCACTTTGAAAAACAGTGTGGAGATCCCTCAAAAAGTTAAAAATAGAACTACCCTAGGACCCAGCAATTGCACTGCTGGGTATTTACCCCCAAAATATAAATGTAGTGAAAACAAGGGCCATATGTATCCCAATGTTAATAATATCAGCAATGTCCACAGTTGCCAAGCTGTGGAAAGAGCCAAGATGCCCTTCAACAGACCTGTGTTTTAAATCCAAACTGGGGAGATCAGTTAGGCCCGACATCAGTGACACCCGAACCATCTCGATGGTGGAAGTGATGGAGGCAGTGTTTGAAGACACAGCCCCTCAGGACCAGCAGATGTGCAATAGGGACAGGGGACGGAGCTATAGGTCTTGTTAACAACTTATTTCTTGAATTGCCAGGACCCCTTAACCCATAGAAAAATCTCTCTTTGGGAATTTTAATGAATCTCTATATCTTTTATTGGTTAAAGATTTCCACACAAGAAAACATGATCACTTTATTCCTGATAACTAATTTACAACTCGGCTTTATGCTTTTTCAGGGAGTTTGCAGTTTTTAGAATACAGCAAATTATAGAGAAGAATGTTCCTCCTCATTAAAAGTGTCACCCTGGCAGGAATGCGCTACTTTGGAGAGAAATCACTTTTTATTTTTTTATTTTTTATTTTTTTTATGATTTTTTAAATTTTTTTTTATAAACATATAATATATTTTTATCCCCAGGGGTAACAGGTCTGTGAATTGCCAGGTTTACACACTTCACAGCACTCACCATAGCACATACCCTCCCCAATGTCCATAACCCCACCCTCCTTGAGAAATCACTTTTTAAATTGAGATCTAAACAACATGAAGACAGGACTGCACACTTGCCTGCCCTGGACAGGAGAATTACAGCCACCACAGCTGCATTTCTCTTAACTGGTCCTTCAGCCAAATCACCTTAACACAGAACCTGAGCACTTCTGTAATAATGGAAGCCATCATTAGTAGAAAGGCTACACTCTGGGTAGGAAACAGCAGCACAGAAGTCCCGGATCTTGCCGGCGGGTGGCGTTGGAGCTTCCCATGGGGTCAACCATCTCTCCAACCAGGAGGAGTCAGAGCTTCTGGTGGGGGTCATCAGCATGGAGGGAGTCAGAGCTTCCAGTGAAAGAAAAAAGTGTCCTTGCCAGTTCCGTTCATATTTTTTATAAAGACTTTTTATCTATGTAGAAAAATAATGCCTGAAATATTTTGATTCATTTGGGGAATGTAAGTGTTCCAACAGCTTTTTGTAAGATTTGAAGTGGGTTAGGTCTTTTCATTTTATTTTTACTTGAAATAATTACTGGGCAGATCCCATGTGATGGATTCTGAATTAAAGGCTTCTTGTCCTGATCCAGGTTGTCTACCGGCAGGTGCATCCCACCTTTAACTTCCTTCAACCTCACGGGGAATGAGTGGAAAATCTATAGGAAGCCACACTGTATAATTAGCTAAAAAGGATTTTTTAAAAGGTCTGTCATTGTAACAGCATTTTAATAGCAAGTTCATTCAGAATTACTGTTTTTTAGTCGAGTATCCTGGCAGTGGTGGCTGGTTTTAGGGAAGAACTGACGGCCCACGAGAAGCATGGTGGCCATTCTGTGGGTCTGGAGTGACAGGAGCTCAAGGTGTCACACGGGGGTGATGAGGCATTCATGGAATTCTCGTGGCCAAGTTAAGGGTGTGCTGAATGGCTCCTCTTGAGATCTATCCAGTTAGTGGCCTTGACCCAGGGGAGTGAAGAAGTGTCTGAGAGCCTGGGGAAGCAGGACTGGGGGCAAGCTGAGGCTTTCCTCTGCTGGAAGCTGAGGGTGGACTGCAGGTGACAGCTTTCCAGGGCCATGGCCCTGCTGAAGGGTTCCTGAGATGGCTGTCCTGAGGCAGTGACAGTGGGGGTAGGGACACTTTGGCAGCCTGTTAATTATCAGACACCCAAACACATACTGTCAGGGCTGATGATCCCTCTGGTTCACTGCACACAAGGACCCTCCATGTACAGAGCTCAGAGGAAAACAGCAAGCAGTAAACAGAAATGTGACAGCCCATGTGCAACTAAAGAAATAATGTTGAAAACAAAACAAAACACACTCTCCAGAAAAGGAAAGGATCACCTGCACACACATGTTGAAATAGCAGATTTTCTGGCATTACATGACCTTAAAAACTTAATCAGTAGAGTAACTAAAGAAAAAGTTGACTTCTGAATATCCATTTAGAGTCCTGGATGACCAAAGAAAAGAAATGCAGAGCAAAGATGAAGACACAGAATTGACAATCATCCAGGGTACCTCCAAGGGTGACAGAAGGGTGGAGAGGGGACATGCAGGCAGGGTCCTGATTGGAGCATTATCCCAGCATCACCAGCTTAAAAGAGCAGAAGAGATGGAAACTGAACAAAGTCCTGATCTACAAGAATAAATAAAAATGTTTTGGAATCTTCCAGACATAAATACAAGTTACTGAAAATGGAGAAAAAAAAAAAGAATAAGGGTGTCTGGGTGGCTCTGTTGGTTGAGTGTCATTTCAGCTCAGGTCATGATCTCAGGTCATGAGATTGAGCCCTGTGTCAGGCTTCTTGCTCAGCTTAAATTCTGCTTTTCCCTGTCCCTCTGCCCCTTCCCTCTGCGCGCGCTCTCTCTCTCTCCCTACTTTTGTTGCAACAAAAAGAATATGGTCCAGAAATCCTATAGCCAGATTATACAAATTCATTGTCAAACAAAAGATATGCATTTCCAGATCTGAAAGGCTTCAGGAGTGAGGAAATAACTCGGGAACACTGTACACCAGTGGTACTCAAATAGCGTGCATTGGAACCACCTGAGGGGGGTGGGAATCTGTTGAAATAAGGACCCTGAGTGGACCCAGAGTTTCTTGTTCAGCAGGTGTAGAGCAAGGAATTCACAAGTCTAATGAGACCCCAGTGATGTGTGTTGATTTGAATAGTCTGGCTCCACACTTTGAGAACCACCGCTCTAGACAAGTGACCCAGAATAGGAAAACAGGCATAAAATCATACAAACTTAAAATATTTAAAGCAAGGGGATATTGTGCAACAATCCGTGAAACCGCAGTGGGAATCAGTTGAATCCACAGGCATAAAAGGGGCGCCTGGGTGGCTCAGTGGGTTAAGCCGCTGCCTTCGGCTCAGGTCATGATCTCAAGGTCCTGGGATCAAGTTCCGCATCGGGCTCTCTGCTCAGCAGGGAGCCTGCTTCTCTGTCTGCCTCTCTGCCTACTTGTAATCTCTCTCTGTCAAATAAATAAATAAAATCTTTAAAAAAAAAAAAAAGTGCTCCATATGTGTGCTAGTTTTCCAGCTCTTTTGCTGAAAGGACTCATTTCTCCATGGTTCTGTAGTGCCATTTCCAACATAAATTGTGTCCATAAACAAGTGGATCTTGAGCTGTACTTGGATTTTCCCATCCTGGCACTGACAGCAACCTGGCCTAATTATTACAGCTTTAAAATAGGTGTTGCTTTCAGGGTGGGGAGCACAACCTTCTACCACGTTCTTCTTGGACTTTCATTCCCATGTGCATTTTAGAGTTAGTCTGTTTAGTTATAAAGAAAAATGCTGAAATTGCATTTGGAACTATAGAGTATTATGGGAAGAATAAAAATGAAGTTTTATAATTTTCCCCATAAACTTAAAAAACATTTTAATATATATGTTTCTAAAAATAATACAACTATTCCTAAAATAATAAACTCTATATCTACATTTTTCTGTATTGCTTTTTGTAGATATCTTGAACTGTAATTAGTTTAATATTTTGATATTCCATCCAACAAACTTGCTGGACACACTGTTTTTTGTACTCATGATATAAATGCACGATTATATACATGTATTATTTTTTTACATCCAGAATATGTGTGTGTATATATATTTATCCAGATTTTAGATTTACATATATTTAGTATGTGTATATATATTTATCCTGATTCTGTATCTATGTTTTTATGTGTGAGTATAGACCACAAAGAGAAGAGAATGATTATCTTATTACATATATATATATATATATATAATTGTCTCTTCTTTGCTCTTCTTATTATTTTACCACCTAGGGATGCATGCTTGAACTTTAAATTTCAATTGTACTCATGGTTTAAAGAAACAATTTTATAATTTTTGATTTATATTATACTTCTTTCGCTCAATACTATATGTATAAGATCCATCCATGAAAATAAACATGGCTCTAGTCCATTGTGTTATAGAATCTAATCATAGAAACATTATTATACTTTCTACCATAACACCACATTGGGCCTTCCCACCATTGATGGACATTGAGCTATTTACAGTCGGGACAATTACAAACAATGTTGCCAATACCTTCTTATAGGAAGTATGCATATTTCCTGTGGGATGCATTACCTCAACGGTTCCCAACAGTTTACAGATCCTCCACCTACTTCCCTTCCATTTTGGCTGTATCAAGGTGTGCTCCACCTGCAAGGTCTGAGGTCCTCTTCTGCATACATCATTCACAACATTTGTGTTGGCAGATTTTTAGTTTTCATATCCCAAGGAGTTTACAGAAGTATTTCATTGCAGTTTTAATTTGTGACAGCCTAATCAACAATAGAGATGTTAAGTGTATCTTCATGTTTGTGAGTCATTTGTGTTTCTTCTTTTGTGAATTCCATTTCAAGATTCTTGTCCACTTTATTTTTAGAGCTGTTTCAATATCTGTCCTATTTACTGGCCTTATTAATTTTTATATATTGTAAGATCTTTTTCATTTTAGGTTCTGTAGATCACATTTTATTTGCCACTCTCTCTCGTCTTTTCTTCTCTAAGGTGTTCTTTACATAAACAGAACATCTCAATTTATACAATCAGTTATCATTCCTTTTATGGTTAATATATTGTTTCTTCATAAGTTTGTTTTCCTGCCTCCAAGTTATGAAGATATTCTCTTAAACTATTCCAAGCTTAACAGTTTTTCCTTTCAGATTTGGAGACACAGTCTACTTGGAATTTGTTTTCTTGTGTGAGAGGTTTCATTTTTCCCATGCGAGAGTCCACATGACTTAGGGCTGTTTGTTATAGTGTTCAACCTCTCTGTCACATAGTTAGGGTCCATAAACCCATGTGTATTTGTCTCTGGACCCTCTACTTTATCCACATTTGAGTAAATATCCATCACAATGATACAGAATTTGGTAATAACTCCATGTCATGTAGTAGAAATGATTTTCCATTTTGTCCTTAAGATTGATTATTCTAGACCTTTTGTATTTCTGTATAATTTTTAGAATCAGTTTGTCAAGATAAACTCACAGATATTCACATGCACACAAGTTTGTTGATGTATTGTCTACATATACAATTGAATCTGTAAACTATTTTTGGAGAAATAGATATCTTTACAATATTGAGATTCTTAATTCATGACCAGATTCACTGTTTCCTTGGGAGGGCACCAGGACATTCATGGAGAGATATGCAGGGTTGAACCTTCTAGAAAGCTAGGTTATCTCCGCTTTCACATCTTCAATGGGAGGGTCTCTGTCACAAGGTAAGGGAGGAAGCCTGAATAAACACATCTACATCAATTATGACTTTGACCTTAAGTAATAGAAAACCTAACACAACTTGGCTGAAACAAATACTAAAATCCATTGGTTCATGTAACTGAAAAGACTGGGCATCTGGCTTCAGGCACAGTGTGATCCAGGGCTACAATGCTATCAGGACTTACTTCCCTCCCTTGTGTTGGGTCCTCCCAGCAGCCTTGGGCTCATGTCCTACAGCACTGAGACCAGAAAAAGAGAGAGAAACCTTTTCCAGGAACACCAGGAAGGTGGGTGTTTCTTCATGGTGATGGTCAGCTCACTACCTGTTCCTAAAAGTATCACAAAGGTAAAATTAAGACATTAGGAGGAACCACTGAGAAAACAAGTCTAGACAGGGTGGTTTCCCAGAGAACGGTCAAGATGGATGCTATAGCCAGGAGAAGCAGGTGGATATGTGGGCTTCACCATCCTAGAATGACCTCCATGTGATGGTCATGATCCTCAGGTCTCACAGTCACTTCTGGGTCCACCTCAATTTAGGGATTTAAGGGAGACAAGTAAAGGTGAAATGTGTGTTATGTCCTTCTAGAAAAACAGGGGTATTTTCTTTGTTTCCTCGTTGGAGGTTATAGACATCCAGAATAATCTGTCTACATCAGTAATAATACATCAGCTAGGGCATTCAGTTAGTTATTCACTTGAATGTTTACACACAACCTCAGCTTCAACAAAATAGATACCATTTTTACTTAGTTATTATTTCCAATAAAGGCCATTGGGGACTTAATTAATGCAGGGATGGAGGGTGCTTCAAATTTGGTTGATTAAATTTTCTCAGTGAACTCAAGGCAAATTGCATCAAGATTTCACCACTAAATCCCTTGAAGCAGTTTATTAATTGAGAAAGATGAAGCTAGTCTGGAAATGTTATCATAAATGTAATTGAGTTGGGGATTTAATAAACAAACTCACCAGAGCTTTGCTCAGACAAAGCTGGGAGAGCACTGACCACTGTCCCAGGGGCTGTGGGCATGCTGGCTATGAGGCTACAGCAGGGGGCTAGAGGACTTGGAGTCTTGGGGGTGAAGGTGATGATTGGGAGGCATGGCTGGACACCAAGAACTCTGAGGACATGTCCCAAAACATAACAACTGAATGGCCAGGCTGACAGGACCCCTTAGACTAGTCTTCTCCACCTGTGTGCATGTTTATCTCCAGCAGAGACTTTTGTTTCTGATGAAAAAAGATGATGTGTTCCCTACCCTTATATCCATTCAGATGGCTCACCTAACAGTTGGTCAATAAATGTTTGTGGAATAAATGAGTCCAAATTTAAAATCACTTTTATGACCTATATGATTATACCTTAAAGTATAAACTTTTCACAATCATACCTGAATATTGGGAAGAAAGAAAAGAAATCTACACCTGTTATTTAGAGGGTGCCAAGGATGATTGGCAGAGGAAGAGCACATCTGGAATGAGTATCAGTGTAGGAGAGAAAAGGCCCACACAGAGGCAGATGTGAGGTGAGTGCGATGAACTGCCAGGTTGCTTCATCCCTGGAGTCAGCCCCCAGAGCCCAGATGGGGCAGAGAATCGATGGTGAGGGCAGAGACCTCCCAGCCCAAACCCTGTCCCTTAACCAGTAAATGCACTCCTATTGGTTCATTATGTGGCACCCAGTGGTTTCTGCAAGGGCTTCATATAGTAACAAAAACCTTCTCAGAAGTGATCAGGTGGAGTTGAGATGCTGACCCCTCCACGTGTAGGAATGGCGGCAGCAGCATCCTGCTGTTTAGGGTGCATTTCCACAGAGAGCACGACAGAGCTTGGGTCACCTCTTCATGGAAGACCGTGAGATGAAAAGCAACCCGTCATGTAGCAATAACCAGCATCCACAGGAGAAACACCAGGAGACGGTGAAAATGAATCATTGGGAATAAAAACAAGGAACTGGGTCTCAGAGGAAGATACTTTACCACAAGTATTTATTCAAATGTCCTATAGTAAGTGAAGAGCTATTTGTGGGGAGCAGGGGATGGGGGGAGGAAGCTTACTGATGATAATACAGAGAGAGAGCGCGAAAGAGAGAGAGAGAGAGTGAGCTTTTATCAGCTCAAACTTGACTAGAAAAGTCACCAAAGATTTCTGTTTCACTGTAAAGGGCTTGTGACAGAATCTGTGCCTATTAATGTCACCTTGGCAAATGCATTCATGCCTTTGAACATCAACGCATTTGTTTAAAACGGACTGTGTTCTTTTTTCTGTGGAAATGTTTTCACATACAGAGATCTGTTTCTGTGTTTTTCTTCCTTTGCAAATCTTATTCATTTTAATGTGAAGTAGCAAAAATTAAATGGTCAATAAAAATCAGCATTAAATGTAGCTCCCATGCTTACTTTTCCCATGTAGCTGTAAAATGTAAAATCCATGTGTGATTTTTTGTGATCACTTACTCACAGAAGGGGCTACTTTTGAAAGTCTTCCCCCACCCTGCTTCTGGCTGTTGGAGACGGTGTTGGTAACACTGGACCCCACTCAGATCCTCAAGAGGAACACACAGATACATAGAAAGGAGGGTGACCAGCATCCCACAAGTATCCTTGTGCAGCTCTGACTGTGTTGCTTACTGCTTCTTGAAAAATAGAAACTGTTAACATTCCATTTCTGTTTCAGTTGGATTCATTGGCAAAGACCTCTTATTTCTACAGAAGTCATGTATGTGAATATAGCTTGTGCGTTAATTTATAACCATGCTCACATGACCTGGAGAACAGCTGTTAAGTTTATTGGAACTTTTCCTGGTAAAGGAAAGAGGGCACTTCAGGTGGGGACCAGCCTTGACATGGAGCTGGAAGAGCAGGACACCTGCCCAGGGCTGGGACACCTGCCCAGGGCTGCGCCACAGAGCACGAAGGATAGAAAGCTCAGAATCAGCACCATGGCCAGAGCCTAGAGCCTTACAGAGCCCAAGAGCTGAGAATCAGCACCCTCCCCCAGGGCTGAGAATCCAAGGGGTCATAGGGTACTGTCTCTCTCAGGTTGTGTGTTGTCCTTCATCTGCTGCTTCTCTCTCAGCATCTCTTCCTTCCTTCTGGTGAGTTAGGTATCAGGAAACAGAAAAAGAAGCTGTTATCAAAAGGGAATGTGTTCCCATCCTGACCATCAAGGGAGGCTGAGGGTAGGCACAGTTTATAGCCCCTCTGCTCCTTCCCAGGCCCTCCTACTCCTGAACCTGATCCTGAACTACTGACCCCTCCACCAACCACAATTCACACTTCACCAGGGGTGGTATGCAGGACCATCTCAGAAAATCACTCTTCCTTCCCAATTGAAAAAAAAAAAGAAGAAGAAGGAAAAAACAAACAAACAAACAAATAAAAAAACTAAAAACAAAGTAAAAATTAAGATACTTAACATTTTTGATAAAAGGGCTTGGGTGGACCCAAAGAAAGAGGCCACAGCCGTGAGGATTGAACATAATGACTCACTGGTGACCAAGTGGGTGGGAAAAAAATATTAAGACTTGCATGCATTTTTATTTTCATCTTGTCTTTTGAAAAGTTATGTTTTGTTCATGCTTTATGTGCATATAATCTTGTGGGCCACCATGACATGCATATAATCTACAAATAACTATACATACACTGGAGTGCATGGTTCCAGGACCAGCTTCTTCATGATCGTGGCCACGTGCTATAGAACATGAACCCGGAGCCAGGCCTGCATTCTTGCCAAAGGGCTAATCTCATAATCCAACAGACCATAAATTCAAAATTTGAATTTAAATTTTTTAAAGAATTTAATTTTTTAAAAGTTTAAAAAAATTAATACTATATGTTAGCTAATTGAACATAATAAAAAAAATACCAGGAATATCTACAACAAGTTAACTTAAAGAAATTTATCAAAAAAAGCTATGTGTTACCATTATTATGATATCAAAATCAAGATTACAATAAAGAAATCAGAGCAATATTAGCAGAGGAAATGCTGGAATATTAATATAAATCCATCCCAATAGAAATTTTATATTGGTGACCTATGAAATAAATATACAATACCTAATTGGAATTTGACATTTTAAAATTCATTTTCAATAGCACCAAGAGTACACACATTACCCAATTTTGAGCCTACTATAAAGCAGTGGTAATAAAGATTGTTCATATTAGTAAAAAATGTGACTACATAGATAAATGCAGCAACATAGTGATCCCAGCAATAGATCTACAAAAATACAGCCAACAGTTTGTTGATAAAGGTGCAAGGCAATATAATAGAGAAAATAATCTTTTTAACAAATGATAGTGGAAATTTTGGAGAACTATATACAAAAAAACAAACAAAAATATCATCTCGATACATAATCCCCACTTTACAGGAAAGTAACTCAAGTGAATAATAAACATCAAAGTTTTGGAAAGAGAGAAAAATATGTGTCATATTGGGTTTGGCAATGAATTTTTAGATGTATCACCAAAAGCATGATCCATGAAAGGTAAAAATTATAAATTGACATGATCAAATATAAAAACCTTTGTTGATAAAAATACATCGTTAAGAAAAATGAAAGGGCAACTTAGAGACTAAGAAGAAATAATTTAGAAGAATAATTTAGAATTTTTTGACAAATAACTTGTGACCTATATTTTAGAATGGTTTCAGAAGTTAGCAATAAGAAAACATTCTACCAATAAAAGTGGGCAAAATGTTTGGACAGACAGTTTACTCAAGAAAGTATGTAGATGACAAATGACATATTAAAGGATGCTTTATATCATTGGTCATGTGGAACATACAAATCAAAAGCATGGTAAGATATCATATCTATTGGAATGGCAAAAAAAAGTTTTTAAATGAAAATACCAAGTACTAGGGAAGACATGGAGCAATTAGAACTCTCATGCATTGCTAGTGAGAAAACAAAATGTTACCTCCACTATACAAAACAAGTTAACCATATTCTCACCATACAACCCACAATACCACTCACAGGCATTTACCCAAAGAAGAATTATATTTGTACAAAATATTTGAATTCCATGTTAATAGCAGTTTTTTTAAAATTATTATTTATTTACTTATTTTCAGAAAAACAGTATTCACTATTTTTTCACCACACCCAGTGCTCCATGCAAGCCGTGCCCCCTATAATACCCACCACCTCGTACCCCAACCTCCCACTCCCCCGCCACTTCAAACCCCTCAGACTGTTTTTCAGAGTCCATAGTCTCTCATGGTTCACCTCCCCTTCCAATTTACCCAAATTCCCTACTCCTCTCTAACACCCCTTGTCCTCCATGCTATTTGTTATGCTCCACAAATAAGTGAAACCATATGATAATTGACTCTCTCTGCTTGACTTATTTCACTCAGCATAATCTCTTCCAGTCCCGTCCATGTTGCTACAAAAGTTGGGTATTCATCCTTTCTGATGGAGGCATAATACTCCATAGTGTATATGGACCACATCTTCCTTATCCATTCATCCGTTGAAGGGCATCTTGGTTCTTTCCATAGTTTGGTGACTGTGGCCATTGCTGCTATAAACATTGGGGTACAGATGGCCCTTCTTTTCACGACATCTGTGTCCTTGGGGTAAATACCCAGGAGTGCAATTGCAGCTTGCCAAAAAGTAGAAACAACCTAGGTGTTTTTGAATAAGTAAATTGATGAACAAAATGTGGTATATTTATACAACAGAATATTACTTACCAATGAAGTATGAATCTATGACCTATTAGGGAAAAGTCTTAAATTCATTTTGTTAAATGGAAGAAACCAGATCCCCAAAGACTATAGATAACACAATATAAAACACAATTTCACTTATAAGACACCTTGAAAATATTTGGTTAAATCCCAGAAAAGGAAAGACATTACTAGAAAAATTTACAAATTGTAAATAAAGTCAGTAGTTGAATTTGTACTAGTGAACCACTATTAATTTTTTAGTGTTGATAAATGTCCTATGGTTAATTAAGAAGATGTTAACTTTAGGAGAAGTTGTGTGAAAGCTAAAAGAGGACTCCCTGTGTTGTCTTGAAACTCTTTTGTAAATCTATGATTATTTAAAAATGAGAAATGGGAGCCTGGGTGGCTCAGTTGGTTAAGCGTCTGCCATCAGCTCTGGTGGTGATCCTGGAGTCCCAGGACTGAGTCCTGCATTGGGCTCCCTGCTCAGCAGGGAGTCTGCTTCTCCCTCTGACCTTCCCCCTTCTCATGCTCTCTCTCTCATATTCTCTCTTTCTCAATTAAATAAATAAAAATCTTTAAAAAATGAGAAATGAATTAGAAGTTAATTGACTGGTTGGACCTCAGGTCAGCAAATTATATCTTCAAGGCAAGTGCAGTCTGCCACATGGTTTTGTAAATAAAACTTTATTTAAATTTATTTATGGCGATTATTTATGTACTGTGTACAACTGTTTTCTCACTACATCTACAGACCTGAGTAGCAACAAAAACCAAAGGGTCCACAAAGCCTAAAGTATTTAATATCTAGTCTTTTCCAGAAAATGTCAGCTTCTGCCTTATATCATAAATAAGAACAAATAGGTTAAAAATTACTAAGAACATACAATTTAAAAGTTCTCAACATACAGACATAATTATAGCTATGTGAAGTGATGGGTGTTAATTAACCTTATTGTGGTAATTATTTCACAATATATACAGATATCAAATCATTAGGTTATACACCTTAAATGTGCGGTATTATATGCCATTTATGTCTTAATAAAATTAGCTAAAAATAAAATAAAATAGTGAAGTATAAAACGTAAGTAGAAAGATTAAAAAAAAAAAAAACAGGTATACACTGGCACTAAATGTAAGAAAACAGTGTGTCTATTTTAGTATCAGAAAAAGAGACCAAGGGGTGACTGGGTGGGCCTAGTTAGTTAAGCATCTGCCCTTGGCTTGGGACCCTGGGATTGAGCCCCACCCTGGGCTCCCTGCTCAGGGGAGGGTGTTCTCCCTCTCCCTCTGCTGCTCCCCCAGCTTGTGCTCTCTTTCTCTTTCTCTCTCTCTCAAATAAATAAAAGAAATCTTAAAAAAAAAAAGAAAAAGGTACCAAAACAAAAATATTACAAGACAAATAGGATAAAAGACCAAGATGATATAACTATACAAAATATATACGTGTCTAGAAAAAAGTTCTGAAATAAATAAATCAAAAATTGATGGGACTAAAGGAAGAAATATAAATTTAATTATAGTTGATATTTTCACATCCTCTTTCCTTAATTAAAAGAACAAGTGCTTAATAATAGTAAACATAAATATCATTCACCAAATTGAAATTTATAGATTACTACATCCACCAACTGCTGAAGAGACATCTTTACAGACACACAAGATTATATGCTGAGCTATAAATACATCATCACAAATTTAGATGCAAAACTTCTGTTCAACATAGTACTGAAAATCCTAGCCAGAGTAATTAACCAAGATAAATAAATAAGAGGAATATAAATGGGAAAGGGAGAAGTAGAAGTATCCCTATTTGAAGATGACATGATATTACATATAGAAAACTGGGGTTGTCTGTGTGGCTCAGTCAGCTAAGTATCTAGCTCTTGGTTTTGACTCAGGTCAAGGACTCATGGTTTGTGATATCGAGCTCTGTGTCAGGCTCTTCACTCAGCAGGAAGTCTCCTTGAGATTCTCTCCCTCTGCCCCTCCCCAATGCTCTCTCTCTTTCTCTCTTTCTCAAATTAATAAATCTTAAATAAAGAAAACCCTAGAGACCCCACCAAAAACAAAAAACAAAACCCAGAATAAACAAATACAGTAATGTCATAAGACAATTCAATATACAAAAAATTAAAAACAAAAAAAAACTCCAAAAGTATCAGAAAGGGAAATTAATAAAACAATCCCATTTACAACAACATCAAAAATAATAATAATAAAATATCTAAGAATAAATTTGACCAAAAAGATGAAATCTCTGTACGATTGAAAACTATAAGATATTAATTAAAGGAATTTCAAAAGACACAATTGTATGGGAATATATTTTATGTTTCTCGACTAGGAGAATTAATATTCTTAAAATTAACATACTACCCAAGAGAATCTACAGATTCAATGCAATCTCTATCTAAAATCCAGTAGCATTTTTCACAGAAAAAAAAAATTCTAAAATTTACATGGCACCACATAAGACTCTAAATAGCTAAAGCAATCTCAAAAAAGAACAAAGCTGGAGGCAACGTATTTCCTGATTTCAAACTACATTACAAAGCTATAGTCATCAAAACAGTATAGCATTAAAACAGTCAGAATGGCTAATATTGAAAAAACAAGAAATAACAGTGTAAGTAAGAATGTGGAAAAAAAGAGAACCCTCGTGCACTCTTGGTAGGAATGTAAATTGGTATAGCTGCTCTGGAAAACAGTAAGAAGTTTCGTCAAAAAACTGAAAACAGAAGCACCAAGTTATTCCACTTTTGGATATTTAACCAAAGAAAATGAAAACAGTAATTTGAAATATATATGTGTGTGTGTGTATGTGTGTGTGTGTATACGTATACACACGTGTGTGTGTGTGTGTGTGTGTGTAATACTATGTTTATCATAGCATTATTTACATTAGCCAGAATAAGGAAGCAGCTCAAGTGCTCACTGACAGACAAATAGATAAAGAAGACGTGTTGCGGGGCGCCTGGGTGGCTCAGTGGGTTGAGCCGCTGCCTTCGGCTCACGTCATGATCTCAGGGTCCTGGGATCGAGTCCCGTATCGGGCTCTCTGCCCAGCAGGGAACCTGCTTCCCTCTCTCTCTCCCTGCCTGCCTCTCTGTCTACTTGTGATTTCTCTCTGTCAAATAAATAAATAAAATCTTTAAAAAAAAATAAGAAGAAGACGTGTTGCACACACAATGGATGATTAATCATCCATAAAAAGAAGAATGAACTCTTGTCATTCAGGAGAATACTGATGGACATAAAGGGTATTATGCTAAGTGAAATAAGTCAGAGAGAGAAAGACAAATACCATATGATTTTATGTGGAATAAAAAAAAAACCCAAACCAAAATCAAAAAACAAACCAAAACCAAACCAAAAAACAAAAACAGAGCACACAAAAAGAGAGAAACAGATTCATAAATACAGAAAACAAACTAGTAGTTTCCAGAGAGGAGGGGATGGGGGAAAGGGAAAATAAAGTGAATGGGGGTTAAGAGGTATAAACTTGCGGTTATAAACAAGTTATGAGAATTGTTTAAAGAAAATAGTATACGGCATATGGTCAATAATATTGTAATAAGTTTGTATGGTCTTATTGTTGTGAGCATTTCATAAGGTATATAATTTTTGAATACCTTGTTGTACACCTAAAACTAATATTATATGTCAACTATATTTCAATTTTTTTATTTTTATTTTTTTAAAGATTTTATTTTATTTTATGACAGAGAGAGATCACAAGTAGGCAGAGAGGCAGGCAGAGAAAGAGAGAGAGGGAGGGAAGCAGGCTCACCGCTAAGCCGAGAGCCCGATGCGGGACTCGATCCCAGGACCCCGAGATCATGACCTGAGCCGAAGGCAGAGGCTTCACCCACTGAGCCACACAGGTGCCCCTATATTTCAATTAAAAAAACTATATGGTATTGGCATAAAAACAGACACATAAATCAATGGAACAGAACAGAGAAGCCAGAAACAAACCTGTGCCTACATGAGTTTATATATCAATTTATGACAAATCCACCAAGAATATACAACAGGGAAGGGATAGTCTTTTCAATATATGGTGTTGATAAAACTACATTGTCACACACAAAAGAATGGAAGTGGACTCCAACCTTACATCTTGCACAAATATCAACCCAAAATGGATTAAATACTTGAATGTAAGACCCGAAATCATGAAATTCGAAGATGACAAAGGGGAAACTTATTTGACCTTAGCTTGGCAATATATTTTTTTTATTTGACACCAGAAGCAAAAGCAACAAAAACAAAAACAAAAAAACGGGTGGGACTACATCAAACTAGAAAGCTTCTGCACAACACTGGAAACTATCAACAACAAAAAAAGGGGAACCTACACAATGAGAGAAAATATTTGCAAATTATATATCTAATGGTAAATTAATTTCCAAAATATATAAAGAATTCATACAACTCAATAGCAAAACCCAAACAATTAAAAAATGAGCAGAGGACCTGAATAAACATTTTTTTGAAGAAGATATACAAATAGCCAATTAAGTGTATGAAAAGATGCTCAACATCACTCATCATTAGGGAAATGCATATCAAGCCATAAAGAGATATCACCTCGCTCTTGTTAGAATGGCTATTATCAAAAAGACAAGTGATAACATGTGTTGGCTAGGATGTGCAGAAAATCAAACCCTTGTGCACTGTCAGTGGGGATGTAAATTGCATAACCACTATGGAAAACAGCACAGAGTTTTCTCAAAAAGCTAAAAATGGAGCTACCATATGATCCAGCAATCCCACTTCTGAGTATATATATCCAAAGGAAATAAAATTGGTACCACAAGGAGCTGTTTTCACCCCCATGATCATTGCAGCTTTATCCACAATAACCAAGACATGGAAATGACTTGTGTGTTTGTCCATAGACGAAT
The DNA here is from genome assembly GCF_020171115.1 of Neogale vison. Lineage (NCBI taxonomy): Eukaryota > Metazoa > Chordata > Mammalia > Carnivora > Mustelidae > Neogale > Neogale vison. The sequence continues at coordinate 48,199,539 of NC_058093.1, forward strand.
GGATAAAAAAGATGTGGTTAGTGCATACAATGAGATTTTATTCAGCCACAAAAGGGACGGAAGTCCTACTATTTGTGACAACATGAATGCACTGCTGAGGACATCATGCCAAATGAAACAAGCCGGACAGAAAAGGACAAAAACTGCATGGTATCACTTATATGTGAAATCTTAAAAATAAATAAATAAAATAAAAATTTTACAAATAAAATTTATAAAAAACAGAGTAGAAAAGTGGTTGTTGGAGGCTGGAGAAACAGAAGTTGGTAAAATGGGATGAACTTTAGATATAAGATGAATAAGGTCTGAGAATCTAATGTGAAATAAGGACTATAGTTGGCAAATGGTAGGTATTGTGTAGTTGAGATCTGCCACAACGGTAGAACTTTAATGTTCTCCCCAAAGGAAAGAAGGAAAGAAAGAAAAAAAGAAAAAGGAAGGAAAAGAAAGAGAGAAAGAAAGAAAGAGAGAGAAGGATAGAAAATGTGATTTGATAGATGAGTTAATTAAATAGGTGGGGAGGAAAAGAAGTGAAACTGTGTCTCTCCTTCGCTGGATAAAATGGGGGGATAAAAAGAAATAAACATCAAAGTGACAAACAGATAAATGGAACAGAATAGAGAGCCCAGAAATGGACTCCCATAAATATAAGCAAGTTATCTTTGATAAAGGAGCAAAAGCAATGTAATGAAGAAAAGATAATCTTTTCAACAAATTGTGCTGAAACAACTGGTCATCCACACAGCAAATAAATGAATCCAGAAACTGACCCTACACTTTTTGGAAAAATTAATTGAAAATTGACCATAGACCTTAATGTAAAATGCAATAGTATAAAACTCCTAAAAGATACAGGAAAAAATTGAGATGACCTTGGATATGGCGATAATTTCAGATACAGTATCAAAGGCACAGTCCGTGAAAGAAAAAATTGACAAGTTGACAAGACAAACTTATTAAGCAAATAAGACTTCATTAAATATTAAAAACTTTTGGGACGTCTGGGTGACTCAGTCAGTTCAGCATCTGCCTTTGGCTCAGGTCTTGATTTCAGTCTGCTTCTCCTTCTGTACTTCCCTACTGCTCATGTTCTGTGTCTCTCTCAAATAAATGAATAAAATCTTTAAAAAAAATTAAAAACTTTTATGCTTCAAAATATACTATGAAGAAGATGAGAAAACAAACCACAGACTGGGAGAAAATATTTGCAAAACATATAGAAAGGTCTGTTATCCAAAATATACAAACAACTCTTAAATCTCAAAAGGAAAAGAAACATCCCAGTTTAAAAATAGATGGAAAAATGTTAGCGGATACCTCACCAAAGAAAAGACACAGATGGCAAATAAGCATATGAAAGGATGCTTTCCATCCTGTGTCATCCAGAACGTGCAAATTAGAACAATGCACACCTACGAGTATGGCCAGAATCTGAAACACTGACAACAAGCAGGAGCTCTTGGTCTGCTGGGGGTGCAGAATGGGGCCACCACATGGGAAGAGAGTTTGGTGTTTTAAAACACCAAACTTATAAAACAAAACATACTTTGCCATATGATCCAGCAAGAGTATTCCCTGCTCTTTACTCAAAGGAGCTGAAAAATCCTATCCACACAAAAACCCATGTATGGATGCTTATATCAGCTTTATTTATAATTGCCCAAACTTGGAAGCAGCCAAGATGTCCTTCAGTAGGTGAATGGAAAAACAGACAGCAGTTCATCCAGACAATTGAAGATGACTCAGCACTAAAATGAAATTTGCTACCAAGCCATGAAATGACATGGATGAACCTTAGTGTATATTATTAAGTGAAAGAAGCCCATCTTAAAAGGTTACACAGTATATGGTTCCAACTATATGATGTTCTGGAAATGGCAGGACTGCAGGGACAGTAAGGGATCAGTGGTTGCCAGGAGCTGGCAGGGAAGGGTGAGTAGTTGGTGCAAAGATGATAATTAGGGCAGTGAAAATACTTCGTATAAAGCTATAATGGTGGATACAGGTGAGCACGCACTTTTCAAACCCATAGAACGTGCACCCGAAATCCCACTGAGCCCAACGTAAACTGTGGACATTGGGGAGTGGTGCAGCATCCATGTTGGTGCATTAATTGTTATAAATGCACCTCCTGGAGGGGGGACTGGACAAGTGTGGAGGCAGGATGTATGTACTCTGTCCTTGCTGCTCCATTTCGCTGTGCACCTCCCACAGAAGACCCAACAAAAAGCTGTAGCCTGAAAACGTCGAAATAATTCCCAAAGCACCTTTGGGGATCTCCCTATTGTAAGGGAATGTCTTACCTTAAAGCTGGCATGGATGTGACGTCTAGGAAAGAGGAGGAGACCTGACATGCCCCTTCTGCCTCAGAAGAGGCCTGAGGGTGCTGGGCACACGCCAGCCCCACGCATGCCCCCTGTCCTTCACCTGAAGTAGAAGAACCATTCCTGCTGCAAACCACAGCTTGCTTAGAAGGCTGCCGGCTATGCCCTAGGTCACCTTCATTCCAAGGACCCCTGCCTGTTCCAGATGGCCAGCTATCAATGCCCACCACCCCAAACTTAGGAATGTTGCAACCAGCCCCTCTGGAAATGTCCCCAAACTGCTCCCTGGCCCTTGAAGCCAGCTGAGCACAGCCACATGAACCCGAAGAGCTATTAGGGGCATCTCCCTCTTCCAAACCCACCTGCTTGATACAGTGACTGCCTCAGTTGTCTAGCCTCTTTCTGACCTGTAGACACCGTGATTTCCCCCATGGCTGACACCCTGGGTGAAGGGTACAAGATGACCTGGGGCTCTGACCCGGAGAGTCCCACCCTCCCTATCATGTGCTCCTGCTGCCTCACCTGCTCCAGGGCCCATGTCTCAGGGGCTGTCTGTCTTGCAGGAGCCCTTTGTAGGCCTGAGCTTGGCGCCTGTGACAGCAGACACTGGTGGAGCTCAGGGGCCTGGGGCTGTGACTCTGACCCACCAGGTTAGGAAAGACCCCACGTTTCCCCACCACGTGCTCTGACACAATCTTTCCCCACAGGAAGAACATGGAAAAGTCCCAAACCACTGGCCCAGGTCGTATAGGGCTATCCTTGCAACCTGTAAGGGTTCTCTTGGAAAATGTAACCTGCTTCTACACCACAAACTGGAATTAATTCTATGGAAATTCTAGTTGTATTATGACCCCAAACATTTTTAAAATGCTGCCACTTGTGACAGCTGCACGACCCACAAATCACCCGTCTGCAAAACGGGAGCAGCAAACCTCTAAAACCTGACGCCCTCCGAAATCCCGGAACCATTGATCAGCAACTGTGAAAATAGCTCTACAGGTAAGTTTACTCTTGGAAAGTAGGGGGAAAAGAGGGTGAAATTTGCTAGCATGCTCATTATCTAATAATTTTAAATTCCAATACATATATATATATATATATATATACACATATATGTTTTGATACCATTGAATTCGTGTTACTTGCTGAGTCGTGTCTACACTAGAGAACAGCAGTCAGACGCCTGCGCTGCAGGTGTCCTTCCAGTGTGCCTTCTCCTCTCCCGGCTTTGCCAGGTCCTCCAAGTATTAGAGACCCAAGTGGCCCCCTGGTTCTGTGTGGCCTGCCACACAGAGTGAGCTGCACAAAGGACCCCTACTGACAGGGGGCACTGGACACAGCTTACCTCCCAAGAGGTGGGTAAAGGGCTAGACCACCATAAACGAAGGGAAACCCATAACGAAGATACTGCATAATTTGTTCACTGGTATGCTGAGACTGATGGCTGATCTGGACCCTAGGACGATGGGTTTCCTGCTGGGGCCAGCTTGTGCATGGTTCCGGGGAGCCCTGTGATCAGTATTTTAAATGTTAGGATGAGCTTCTGTCCCTATCAGGATGCCACTATTCTTGGGATGCCTGGGTGGCTCAGTTGGTTAAGCATCTGCCTTTGGCTCAGGTCACGATTTCAGTGTTCTGGGATTGAGCCCCACATTGGGCTCTGCACTCAGCGTGGAGTCAGCTTGGGATTTTCTCTCTCTCCCCGCACATGCTTTCTTCCGGTCAAATAAATAAATAAATATCTTAAAAAAAAAAAAAAAGTGGCACTAACTTCTTACAAAGGAGCATGTTCCTGGTCTTAAAACATGTCAAAAAATTTTTCTTAAATATATTAAAATAGTTTAGGGCACAACTTAGAAGTAGTAAGAGAATAATTAGAAAGAAAAACGGATCATTGCCACAAGAAAAAGAAAAGTCATCTCAAATGATGGATTTTGATTTGATTATCAAGAGAAGTAATGAACTGGAGTCCTGGAAATAATCAGTGTTAATAGACTTTCATTTTTCATTACCAACAGGGGAAAAACAATTTCTCTCAGCCTATTAACAGGATATTGTTAGCATAACCTGTTGTAAGTATAAGGAAGCTCTAACTTTGAAAACCATTCTGGGGCTGCTGCAAAAATCCTGTGTAAAAATAGGGGAAAAAGAAAACAAAGGAAGTCCCTATGGTGTGACAGAAGCCACAAAATAGCCCATGTACAAAACAAAACCAGATAATGTTGTGTAAGTCTTAAGAACGTCTCATAAATAAATTGGTGGCCATCTGTGGTTAGTGCTTTTTAATGCAATTTTTGAACTGACCTTGAAATCAAAGTAGCGTCGGAGTTTAATCTTTTTTGGGAAACCCCTTTGTCACTTAGATCAGGCTCTGTGTCTGAGTGTCCTGCAGGGTTCCTGGACCCTCATGCTGAGACCGCCCCTTCCTGCTCAGGACACACAGTATCCCGGACATTCACATTGGTGCCAAGCTTAGCCTGTGTGGAGGGGACCTTCCTGTCATCTAGAGTGCATAGCCAAGTTTGGGGTTGTGGACTGGAGGGTAAGGCAGCCACACAGAGAAAGGGTGTCCTTGGGGGCACTTGTTTGCTGATCGACTAACAGATGGTGGCCTGGGCCTGGGAGGCAGTACACCACCTTCCTAATCTGGGCTTGGTAATGGGATGTGGGCCTGTCTCCTGAGGTTGGCCTGGCCTCACACACCTACTTGCTGATAGGACAGCTGGTGTGCCAGGAGGCCCACCTGGGGCCTGGGCTGTCCTGGTGAACAGGGATCCCTCATGAAGGGAGGTCTTGGTGATCAGGTCTGTTGGTCTGAGAGACAGATGTTGGGACATTGACCCAGAAACACATTCCACAGGCTCCATGCTCACAGGAATGGTTCATGCTCTGGGACCCTGTAGGCTTCCTGCTTAGGAGATGTGGGCTGTCACCCCCTCCTCTTTTCTCTTCCCTCCCAGGTGGCCCCAAGCTCAGAACCTCAGGCCCCCTTTGGGACCACCAAGGACCAGAGCGGCCAGGGCTGGGCCCTCAGGTGGTGCTGGCCTGGGCGGTCACACTCATAGGACCCACTCAGAAAGACACGTGCAGCCCGGCCTACCTGTGGGCCTGGTGCCACTCTAGCCCCAGGGGCAGCTCGGGTGTGAGGGACAAGATTACATCTGGGGGCACTGAGGCCCCTGCCTCGGGAACCCAGGTCCCAGACTGGAGCTGAGCTTCCATAACAGCCCACTGCAAGGCTTTTAGGGACCAAGGCCCCAGCTCCATGTCACTGCCTCAGCAAGTCCCTCTTGACCACCCGACCTGAGGTCCGTCCGACTGCTGCTCATGCCCCCTCCCCCCACCCCGTGAGTGCGCTGCTCCCCCAGCAGAGCCCACAGCATCTTCGGCGTGGAACACACGTTCACAGGTGTTTGCTGATGGAACGGCAAACTGCAGGGTCAGCGGTCTTCCTCTGAATGCAGCTTCCAGGTTCCAGGACTGGGCTGCACCCGTGCTTGCTGGGCCCTCGCAGCCTGAGAGGAGGGAGCCGCCCGGGCCATCTGCAGGGAGGGTTCTGGGCTTGGAGGCCTGAAGCCAGCCTCTGAGTCCTGGGTTGTAAGTGGATTTGCAGTTGGAGCCTCAGGCAGACCCTCCCGCCACGGAAACCGTTCTCAGGACTGTCCTCGTGGAACCGGAGACGGCTTTGACTCTGCATCCAGGTTCTGCAGGGTCGCCTACAGCTACACACAACACCCAGGTCCCTTGTGCTTCTGTTGGAGCCACTGATGATGGGCCTAGGTTGAGAGAAGCCTTGGTTGTCACTTAATTCTGCAGGGGGCTTTGTGGGCCTAAATACTGACTATTGTAAGGACAAATGCCCATTAAAACTAAGAGGCTTACTTCTGAAAATAAGGGCTGAAACTTCCCACCTCCTCCCCTTGCTCAGAACATTTACTTCAGGAAACTTGAGGTTAGAAATTCTTCCTCTGTCTCTTTGAGATACATATTAACTCTTTCTGAAAGCTAAATGGCCTCTTGCCTGCTCTAAGTCCCAGGGAAGTTTTCTGTAGGACTTGGGAGCCTCCAGCAAGGCAGCCCCCATTTCTGTTTCCTGGGACCCCAGGAGCCTGAGTCTGGCACTCACCGCGGGCACCTTTCTCCAGCTGCGAACCACTTCCTGATGTAGACCTGAGACTTTGTTTCTCTTCAGGATAAAGCCAGTTGGGTAGCCCAGGTGGCCATCCATAGACAAGATGGATTTAGTGTTCACGGGAGTGACACAGGGTGCTGGTCCCCAACCTGACTGACTAGTTGCCCACCAGTCAGAGGCCTTGGGGGGCTGTGTGCGGTGGGTGCCGCAGCCTCAGCTTTGGGAAAGGTGAGCTTTCTCTCTGTCCCTGTAACTCTGGCTGGGCTGCCTGGGACTTGAGTCAGCTTCTGGTTTAATGCCGAGGCCGTAATGAGTGTTTTCTTTCTCCTCTTCCTCTGTGGGGAGGTTTTCTGGGTTGGGAGATCTGTTTTTAGTTTTTTTTCCCAACAGTATTGAAAACAAAGTGCAGGGGAAGGTGGGGAAGGAGGCATAAGGACACCTGTTTCACTTGGAATCGGGTGATCTCCATAGTCCAGAACGGCTGCAGTCCCGTCTGGGCTGCCACCTACAGAATTGAGGACCCGTGGAGCCCAGGCACGCACACGTGGAATGATAGTGGGCTGCCTCCTGGTCTTCTGGCCTCTTGAACTCATCTTTATTTGGACAACAGGGCTGCTTAGAAAAAGACTCTGATGGCACCTCTGTGTCACTGAAATCAGCTTTCAGGCCCTGCTGGTATAGTAGGTCCCAAGGCTTCCCAACACTTCAAACTTGCTATTTCAAGAGCCCCCGACCAGGAACTGGCCCAGGCCTTGCTGCTCCCAAGGTCCGTGCTGAGGTCAGATTGGCCCGGAGCAGCCTCAGCCTGGATCTCCAGGGGGAAGGAGAGCCAGGGGCCCCCGGGACAGTTTCAAAGCAGGGGGCCCCTGATCCCTGCACCTCAGGGCAGGTGGCTCTCTGTCTTATGAATGGGAATGGCCATCAGAACATGAAATGCTGGTGTGGCACCTGTGAGTGCCTGGAGGGCGGAGAGAGGAGGGCAGGTGCACTCAAGGTGGTGGGAAGAGAGCCGGACTGAGGGCAGGGGGGGTACCAGTCTGTGCACTTTCCTGGACTCAGTCCATGGGTGAGTCCCTAGGAGAACTTATCAAAGACCTGGTGAGTGCAAGACCTTCTGGGCAAGCATCCCTGCTTGTGTCTGAGTGTGCCCTATGCCCAGGCTGCAGGTACCCCCTGGTGCCGGGCAGGGGAAGGACTTCGGAAGATCTAATTCAGAGCTGGGTCAGGCACCCATCTGTCTCCACCCTCCATGCTCCCTGTGCCCCCCCCCACACCTGCATGAAGGAGAAGCTGAGAGAAAGGCCCCCGGACAACAGAACAGGATGCCCTGGCCCAAAGTCCAGACGACTCTGGCACAGAAGACACCTGCCCAAAGAAACCAGACATGAGGCGGTACAAAATCTGTTAGGGCTATCAGAGGTTCAACAGACAAAGTGGTCCACATTTTCAAAGTGAGATCAGTGCGGCCGTGAAGGGACGGCTGCCATGCTGGGTCAGCTGCCACGCTGGGATCAGGTGCGCTGTCGGAAATGACTCCCCAGCCCTCCACCTGCAGCTCAGACACCTTCGTGCATTATGCAATACTGCAGTGCATTCTCATCAAGCAGTGACAATAAAAAGGAGAGGAAAACCTGACAGACGTCCCTGGGCTGGAGAGAGCATTCAGAGTTCACACCTGAACGATGGAAAACATCCCTGATAAAAATAAATCTTCTAATGCATCAGAACCATGACGCCAAAACCTGAAAAAAAAAAAAAAAAAAAAAAAAACCTAAGAACATGGCAACCTCAAAAAAAAAAAATGGCAAAGGGTACAAAATGGGCAAGCCACAGAAAATGAGAAAGTCAGGAAAGTGCACCCCAGTGAGATGCCATGTGTCCCTTCCCGGTGAGAGTCTGGCAACAGTGATAGCTCATGTGCTCCAGATGTGGAAGGAGGGCAGACTTTGCAGACCCATTACTGTGGACTGGAGCTCTTTTGCAAATGTGTTTCATTTAAATGCCCTGAGCACTGATTTGCCTGAAGAGCACACATTCTGGAGCTTATCACAGGAAAATCAAAGCCTCTGTGTGTAAAAACACATACTCAGTGCTGACCACGGCCAGGATCTCAGTCGGCAGAAATGACTGACAGCAGAAATGACTTGTCAGTGAGCAGAAATGACTGACAAACCCCTGTATGCATTCTCACAGGAATATGTAGAGAACCCTTCCCTCTGCACACCGTTGGGGTTATTTAAACTGTTTTATCTTTTTTTTTTTTCTTCAGTAGATTTCATGATCAACATGGGGCTTGAACTTACAACCCTGAGATCAGGAGTCACATACTCTACCAACTGAGCCAGCCAGACCCAAGCTGCTTTCTCTTTGCTGGCCCCTGGGGTGGCACTTGGGACAGCAGTGTCCTTGACTAGTGGCTCCACTGTGAGGGTAGGACCTGCGCATAAGCCCTGAAGTGGCCCCTGACGTTCTGGCACATGTCCATAGACGGAGGATAAAGAGCAAAGACTTCTGCAGTCACAGCTAACATATCAACTTGGGGCATGACCTGCAGTTCTTTAACCTGGAGAACCCATGCCATGTGGTTGGGGTTTTGAACTGTCATCTGCTTACATCTTCACAATGTGAAGACAGCAGAGGGGTACCGCCCAGATTTAAAAGATCAGGGTTATAGAAAGCATACAACAATCTATTTATATACAAACACACCCACATGCATGCATGCGTGTTTGCTATGTACGCGCAATGCACGAACATTCTCGCAGGTGTGTAAGCATACGTATACACGTACACATGTGTAACATGTCTCCACACGTGTGCAAGCTCAGACTGTGTGTATGGGCGTGTGAGTCTGCATTTGCATGATGTGTGTGTGTGTGCATTTTATTACACGTTTAGCTTGCGTCAGAAACTTGTGCTCAGCGTCAGCATGAAGAGCTGCGGCCGTGACATGAGATCATTGCCAAGCAGCTGCGTTATCATAGAGAATGCAATTATCCTAATTTCATTCTAATTATGAAAAAGGAGAATTGAAATGAATGAAATGTGTAGCAATGCTTCTAGCAAAGAATTAGGCTGCCTTATTAACTGAACCTTGAGACCTGAATGGTTTTAGTTTGAACTGAGTTTTACACTTTGTCCCATTTAAATTCCTGTTATGTTAATCAAATTCTGTTTAAACACTATGATTTGAACTGGAAACAGTAGATATTATTATGATGGTTTGGAATGAGCAAAACTGTGAAAATATTGCATGTTCAGCATTGACTCCATCGCCTTGCAAGGTGGACACTTTGTGCTGGTAATATTGTCATCATTTTAATATTTTCATTTATTTTTATAGTTCCTATAATACCCAACCATTCGAAGTACCCTTAGAAAGCATGATCTCATTAGTACTTGGTAACTACCCTGCTGTGAACTGTGATTACTATTAATGCTGAAGGACAGAGCCCCCACTGGCAATCACCTTCCCTGAATGAGGCTGCTAATTAGCTCCAAAGCCAGAAAAGAACAGGGCTCCCTGGGAGTCAGGAACATCTGTGCCAGGGCACCTCCCACAACACACTAACTGAATTCCTCCTTTAGAAACTCCCTAAAGCCGTGCAGACATCACCCATGAGCAGAGCACAAAGTGTTAATTCTATCAACACATTCCTCATGACACTAAGACGCATGTTTGGTTAAACCCAATGCTCTGGGGACAGATTGCCACAGTTCACTGCAGTGGGTGTACTGTTCAAAGGAGACTTTCTCTCACAGCATCCGCTCTGGTGGCCTGAAATCCCGGGCTGCTGTTCGGCTCCCCAGCTGCTGGCTACAGACACCCTCCTGCAGCATCAGAGGCAGCAGGTAGAGCCAGTCATCGGGGCTTCGTGTGAAGGAGGTGAACAGGAAGATGCAGGTGTCCCGGCTGCCACACCCAGCCATTCTGCCAGACATGCATGTAGTTTTTTAGCCACAGGACACTTTTAATTGTCAGAACCCTGACTTAGGACCAAAGGATGAACATCCAAGTCTTGTTAGTTCATTGACTTACATGTGTCTCTCCAAAAGTCAGCTCCTGAGTGACCGAGCTGACCAGAGGCCCCTGCAGTTCACAAGGCCACCCTAACCCTAACTGTCTCCAGCAAAGCCAAGGTGAAGCTCTGGGGCTGCAATTCCCCAAGAGCCAACACATCCGGTCTCCCTCCCATCGTCTGCTGTGCTGTAATGCGGATGCATCACACATCCATCAGCAACAAGAGACTTAAAGTTCCCATAGTCCAGTGAAAACTTTGTTGGTTTATTTTTTTAAATCGTAGTCATAGTAGTAGTAGTAGTAATAGTAGTAGTAGCAGTAGTAGTAGTAGCAGCAGTAAGTGGGGCTCCACACCCAGTGTGAGTCCCAGCACAGGCCTTGAACTCATGACTCAGATCAAGTCCTGAGCTTCGATCCAGAGTTGGATGCTTCACTGACTGAACCACCCAGATACTCCTGAAACTTTATTTTTAAAAAATCATTTCAGCACTAAATAGACACCTATGCTCAAGAATGACCACATTCTGCCTGCAAGACTTTTCAAGAAGCTGGCACCTGTGTGACTCAGTAGTTTAAGTGTCTGCCTTCTGCTCAGGTCATCATCCCAGGGTCTTGGGATCAAGCCCCACCTTGGGCTACCTGCTCAGCAGGAAGCCTGCTTCTCTCTCTGCCTCTGCCTGCTGCTCTGCTGTCTCTTTTGCATATAAATAAATAAAATCTTTAAAAAGTAAAAGTAGTTTTCAACTGAGAAAGGAAGGTTTTCCTTATACAGATAAATTTTTTCCACCTTGTCTTATAATTACTGTGCCTAATCAGAGCTATTTTTAAAACTCCTTTTAGTGATGTAAATACATGGTTTCATATTCCATTCAGATATTTTTATGGTACTCTTCTGGTTCCTGTAGATGAGGCATCAGTTTTCAGAAGCCTAATTATAACATCTGGATAAATATATTAGATCTTATAAAACATCTTAAGATTCCCCTATAGGTCATTAATTAATTGTCTTATGTTTATCATAATGGAAAATTATTTAAAAAGGCATTCTCCTCTGTTAAGACAAAGGGACACATCATATATTTTCACAGTGTGAAGCATACACAGAAACAAAGTAGATCTCTACATATTTTGTGTTTTAAAGATATCGAAGTCCCACTAGCTATTAATGAATCCCACTGACCATCCACATTGTACAAAAACCCTACCACCTAATCACGCATCTCTGGGACTTCTACAGAGTGGAAGAAAATTATATCCTATAAAATGCATATCTTTGATCAATAACTTTAATTTTCTGTTATATTTTGCTGGTATATAAAAAAGAAATTTTGAAAAACATTTCTAAGTAACAACACAAGTCCAGAAAGAAATCTCAAGAGAAATTATTATATATTTTGACCTAAATGAAAATGAGAACACAACAGAATGTGTGAAATGCAGCAAATAAGTGCTTGGGGGAAATTATAGCCCCTAATGCACACATTAAAGAAGAAAAAAGATCTGAAATCAATCATCCAAGCTTCCACTTGAGTAAATTAGGAAAATATGAGCAAATAAAATCTGAAGTAAGCAGAAAAAAATAATACAAACTAGAGCAGAAATCAATGAAATTGAAAACAAAAAATCAACAGAGAAAAACAAAACTAAAAACAATTTTTTGGGAAAACCAACAAAATCAATAAGCCTTTAGTCAACCTAACTAAGAAAATAAGAGAGAAGACACAAGCTGCTAAGATCAGAAATGGAAGAAAGGCTTCAGTACAGATTTCATAGGTACTAAAACAAATATAAAGACTATTATGAACAACTCTATGTCTATAGATTTCATAACAAAGAAGCAATAGTACAATTCCTTGAAAGACACAATCTGTCAAAACTCACATGAGAAGACATAGATTAAGGATGCCTGGGTGACTCAGTTGGTTAAGCGTCTGCCTTTAGCTCAGGTTAGGATCTTGGGGTCCTGGGATGAGGTGCTATAGTGGGCTCACTGCTCAGCGGGAAGTTTGCTTCTCCCTCTCCCTTTGCCCCTCCCTGCCTTGCTCTCTCTGTCTCTTAGATAAACAGATGAAACCTTGCTTTAAAATTTTAAAAAAAAGAAGACCTAGAACATCTACACAAACTTATATATTTAATTATATGGAATATTATTATCTATTTATTTACATAATTAGGTATATTAAATAATAATCAACAGATAATGATTAATAACAATAATAAATCAATATATTTACATAATTAAATAGAATCAATGATTAATGGTCTTACCAAACAGAAAGCCTCAGGCCCAGATGGGCTCCCTGGCGAATTCTATCAAACATTTAAAGAAGAAATGATACCAATTAATCTGCGATCTCTTCCAGAAGATCAAAACAGGAAACACTTTTTAACTTAATCTACCAGGTAGCATTACCTTAATATAAAAACCAGATAAATGCACTCTAAGAAAACTATATACCAACATCTCCCATAAACAGAGACACAAAAGTACTGAACAAAATATTAGCAATCAAATCCAACAATGTAGAGAAAGAATTTAGGCCACAACCAAGTGGGGTTTGTATCAGGTATACTGGCCTGGTTCAACATTCAAAATCAGTTAATGTAACCTACCTAGCACATCAATAGGCTAAAGAAGAGAAATCACATGATCATATTAATAGAAGCAGGAAAAGCATATGGCAAAATCCAATATCCATTCATGCTAAAAATTCTTGGTAAACTAGGAAAAGAGGAGAATTTTCTCAATTTGTTTAAAAACATCTGCAAAATTGCACAGCTCAGGCACTTGGGTGGCTCAGTGGGTTAAAGCCTCTGCCTTCGGCTCAGGTCATGATCCCAGGGTCCTGGGATCAAGCCCCGCATCGGACTCTCTGCTCAGCAGGGACCCTGCTTCCTCCTCTCTCTCTGCCTGCCTCTCTGCCTACTTGTGATCTCTGTCTGTCAAATAAATAAATAAAATCTTAAAAAAAAAATTGCACAGCTGACATCATATTAATTGTGAAGATCTTGGGGCTTTTCCACTAAGATCAGGAACAAGGAAAGCTTCTCTTCTCATTTGGGAATTGCAAATTAAAACAATGAGATAACACTATCTATTAGAATGACCAAAATTGAAAACACTGACAATAACAAGTGCCTTCAAAGAACTTTTAGTCATTGCCAGTGGGTATGCAAAATGGCACAGATACTTTTAAAGAATAGTTGACAATTTCTTACAAAACGAAAAATACACTTATAATCCAGTCCAACCATCTCACTCCTTAGTATTTATCCAAATTATTGAAAATTAGGTACACATGAAAATCTGCACACAGATGTTTATAGATTTATTCATAATTGACAGTATTTGGAAGCATCTAAGATGCTCTTGAGTATGTGAATAGATAAATAGTCACACAACCAGGTGATCAAATATTCTTTAGCACTAAAGAGAAATGAGCTATCAAGCCATGAAAAGACATATAGGCAAGTTCAATATGTATTACTGAAAAAGAAAGTCAATCTTCAAAGTCAACTTATGTGACTCCAACTATATAAGAAATATATAGGCAAAACTATGAATAAGGCAAAACTATGGAGACAGTAAAAAGATCAGTGATTACCAGAGGTGAGGAGGAAGCAGAATGAATTGGTGAAACAGAGGATTTTTAGGGAAGTGAAACTATTCTGTATGGTACTATAATGATGGTTATATGTCTTTATACATTTGTCCAACCATAGAACGTACAACACCCCAGATGAACCCTAGTATAAACTATGGGCTTTGAGTGGCAATGATTCACCAATGTATATTCATTAATTATAACAAATGTACTAATGTCCACAGTCGTGGAGATTGTGTGTGTTGGGAGTGGAGGTATATGGGAATTCTCTATAATTTCTGCTCAGTTTTGTTATGAATCTGAAACATCACTAACTAAACAATTAATTAATTTCACTAATTAAAAAATGAATTTTGCAGCTGGACAATTGAGTAAGTTCTCAAGCTTACTCGTTTCCACTAGTATGAAGATTCTATTGGATTTTCTACATACATAATCATGCTCTTTGCAAATAATGACTTTGTTTCAAACTTTCCAAAATTTCTTTGCCATTTCATTATCTTTCCTAATGTAATGATTAGCAAATCCAGCAGCTACCACCTTGATTTGTTTCCAAACTTCAAGGTAAACCTCCTTTTTTTTTTTTTAAAGGAATCAAGTATGATGGTTCATTTAACTTTGTATGGATTATCATTATCAGACTTAATGTTTCCTTTGATTTCTACTTTGTTAAGAGGATTTTGCCACTGTGGACATTGAATTTATCAAATGCACTTTGTGCATTTTTAAATATAATCACCTAATTTGCTGTATTTATATTTGAAAGTTAGATTGAATAGATAGCTTTTTGAGTGTTAATTCAATTTTGAATTCTTGAAATACATCCCCATTTGGTGATAATATATAACAGTTTATATGTAATTGGATTTAATTTGCTAATGTTTTATATAGTATTTCTGCATCCACATTCACCTCAGAGATTTGTCTGTAGTTTTTCTTTCTTACAATGTCCTGGTCATATTTTAGTATCAATGTTAAATAGATCTTGTATATGTTAAGTTTTCCAACTTTATCTACGCCCTGGAAGAATTCATGTGAGGCTGGCATTCCTTCATATATGTTTGGAATAATTGATCAATAAAATAATCTAGTTAAGTATTGTTCCTTGTGAGAAGCATTTTAATAACTGATTCAATCTTATAATCCATATATGACTTTCTGTTTCTTCTTATGCAACTTATATAAGTTGTTATTTTTAAGATACTTATACATTTAGTTGAAATTATCAAATTTGCTGATATAATGTACTAATAATGTCCACTTGTAACTCTCTAGGGTCTGTAGCAACATCCTCATTTTCATTTCTGGTGGAGATTTATGTTTTATTTCTGCTTCCCTAAATTTGAGTTGTTAGGAATTTCACTGATATCATTAATATTTTCAAAAAATGTATGTAATGCTGACTCCACTTTATGTTTGTTTTCCATGTCATAGATTTCTGTTCAATATTTATTTTCATTCTGTCCTTTCACTTGTTTTATTTTCCATCCTTCACCTTCTTATTCGGTGGAAGTGTATCATCTCTTTTCCCTAATACATCCATTTCATCACTTCTCAGCCTTTTGGCTAAGATCAAGTGTAGTATCTGTTCTTATCAGTTTAATATCTGATATGTCCTCTATCCTAATACCTCCATTTCAGTTGTACATTCTCCTCCAATCTCTGCGTTAGTAGCATCCCATGGACTTGTATGCTTTATCTTCAATATCTTTCAGTTCAGCTATTTTCTAAAATGTCAAACAGAAATATAATATTTGCAACATATGTTACAGATAAAAGGCTAAATTCCTAAAATAAAAAGCACTTTTAAAAATTGAGACGAGAAGGCAAAACTGAAATGGAAAAAGATACACAAAAACACATGTGCAGACCATTCACAAAACACATATATTTAAATTAGTCTTAAATATTTTATATAATAAGTTTTATTTGTAACAAGGTACAAATTTCATCTGTGATACAATTTCTTATCTATCAGTTTGGCAAGAATTAAAAACATTAAAAGAAAAATTTTCAGGATATATATTTAAGTTAAAAAATCAAAGTGTCCATAGTCTCTCATGGTTCACCTCCCCTTCCAAAATAAATAAATTGGAAAAAAAAAAAAAAGACAAGAAAAAACAGTCCATCAAAAAAAAAAATTCAAAGTGTACTAGCAAAGCTTTGTTATGAAATCTTTTCTATAAGGAAACATTGGAAATAGAGGAAAATTTATGTTTGCAGATGTATGCACACACACACACACACACACACATACACTCACACACAGAAGATCAACAGAACTAATGAGGTTTAAAAGGGTAGATAGGAATGTATGGAAAAGGCAGAGAGGAGGAAATGGCACCTCTCTGGATACACTTCTTTCTATAATTTTGGTTTTTGAGCCCATTTTAATATTTTATATACTCAATTTAAGTTATTGCAATGGGAGGCTAAGATGGACTACAAATGGAGTTTTATCAAAATAGTGTTTTTCAAATAACACACAAACTACTGTTATTTTCCTCAGTACAAAGAACTGCAAAATAATTGGGAGATCTGTTAATAGCTTTGTAGCTAGCTCTTATTTTAAATGTTATTCTTTTAGCAATTCTGACAGTACCTTTTGTTTATTGTAGAACTGAGCCAAAGAGAAGATCTAGTGATGCTGACTTCTGTGTTTTCTCCACAGCAAAGATCTCCAACTCTGCCTTTGTATCTTTGCCAAATGCAGTGATGGTGGTTGACCCTTCTACTTACTCTTGCCTGTTTCTTACTGTGTGGGTTTTTTTTTTTTTTTTTTCCTCTTGCTCTTGTTTCTTTCAACAGAATAACGGTTGGATCGCACCATAAGGCAAGGAAACGGAGGCTCCGGAGAACCTCATTCACGGGATAGACTGCACACTCTACAACGTGCTGGGAGAAAGGAGTGATAGGCACCACTGTGCATCCTGGCTGGGTCTCATCCAGGACATAACCCCATTCTCAGCATTGAGGCAGACTGGAGCTCTGCCAGCACCAAATCACTACATCCCCCAGACCTGCGTTCAGCGGGGAAACAAAACTCCCTGGAGGATTACTGAACTGGTAAGGATGCGCTGTTGTGAAGCTCAGAAATTCATCCGATGCCTTCTCAGTTATGATCTGCAAAGGAATTTCCTTGGGATTTTGATAAAACACAGATGCTGGTCGGCTGGGGGGAGGGGACAGGTTATTCAGTTGTCGCTGGTTCTTGGGCTGCTCTTCGAGTCACAGAATCTAGGGTGCCCATTCTGGAATCCCCTGAGGCCTGCCTCCTTCTGCCCCAGAACAATGAGATCATAAGCTCAGGGTTATCCCAGCCCCCCGTGGAACCCAAGGTAGCTGACTCCGCGGAAGCTGACTCCGCGGAAGACCCTGCTCGTCTAAGAGGTGCTGCTGTGTCGGTAGACTGGACAGATTTGATCAGTCTGGGGACTAACGGGACCAGCCTGCTCAGCCTAGGACTGTCACACAACGATACGGACTGCTTAGGATGTGCTGGAAAAATCCAAAGTTCCAGGAAATTCTCCTCATGTCAGTAATTTCTTAATTGTCATTTCTAGGCCCACACCCAAAGTCTGTAAAATCACAAGAACTGGTTTTAAAAACATAAAGAATGTGTGGAAATGCTCTGGACTATAGAGTGACCCTGCCACTTTGGGCGATAACTGAGGGATAGGGGACAGCCAAGTAGAGCAAAGACATCCATAGAGCCATGCTCTCAAACACGGCCTAAAGCTGTCCACCTGTGCGTGAGATTTCAGGTAGAAACCTGTTTGGGCTGCAGGACCTGCCTGCCAAGAAATGGCCTCCGTGTCCTGCCTGTGGCTCCCCATCCCTGAGTCTTCTCACACAGCTGCTCACTTTCCTTCCTGATCCCTAATATTCAGCATCTGACTCTGGCATTCCATTAATGACAGACTGTACCTTATGTGCATTTTTATAGTATGGTAATGATCTGAGCTAGTAAACTTTTTAAGTAGATGTTTCCTAGAGGAGGAGCTAGCATATAGATAAACAATATTTGGAGGTAAGTGTCCTAACATCAGCAACGGGGCTCAGCCCTACCTGCCCTCTTGCTCCACAGGTTTTGTCCCAAAACGTTACTGGTTGGGAAGTTTTTCTCAAGAGCTAGATATTTCTTTGCTTGGATTCCTTTTTGTAACATGGTAACAAAATCACTTGATTGCTCTTAGATGAAGATTAGAAGGAAAGCAAACAATTTAAAATCACCTCATCAGTTCATGTATACCTGTTCTTTTTAAAGCATGCCAGTATATGGGTATATTTATTCCTTCTTAAATGCATGTATTTATCTACATTTTTGTTAAGTGGGTTATTCATGAAGGTTTCTAAAATTCTTGCATTAAACTACTGATGAATATTTATAGAGAACTCTTTTTCATAAACCAGTCATAATGCTATGTGACTGGGATTCTACTTTTTTAATGCAAGTTTATTTAAGTATCTTTCAAAAAGCATGAAAGACTTTAAGAGATTTCTTCGCCTCAGCTTCCAAGTATCAGGTGCTGGGTCAGCTGACTGGTATTCCCGGGAAGACTCACGGACTGCGCAATGCTCATGCAGGAGCCCAACATGGACACCCATTCCAAACCTCCCATCAGACTGAGGAGTGTGGTTACTTCATGAAAAGTCAGAGCTGGGGTAGCCCTGAGTGACCCCCCACCTTGGACACTGTGTGTTTTCAAAAGAAAGAAATGCACAGACACCCTAACAGAGATTGTTCCAAGAGTGGTTTATTTTTTAAAAAATTTTACTATTTTTTTTTATTTTCAGCATAACAGTATTCCTTGTTTTTGCACCACACACAGTGCTGCATGCAATCCGTGCCCTCTCTAATACCCACTACCTGGTTCCAAGAGTGCTTCTTACCCTCTGTTTTCTATCAAATGCACTGAGCACTCTGCTTTGTGTGGTAGCTGCTGGACTTCCCGCCCTTTGAGGATGGGTCTTCTTCTGGGCATCTCATGCTATCCCCGCATGGCTGGGGGCATCGGCTGGGCGTCCTGTGGCCTAGAAGCCCAGCCTGTGTAGCTTGCAGCTTCCACGCAAATAGAATAAGCTTTCCTGGACTACATGGTGAGCTCAGCTCCTAACCTCCACCGACACCCACTCATTAGTCTTGCCTGTGTCCCCACATCACCCCATCCCACCTGGCATTGGCAAGGTCCTTATAGACCTATACATGAAATTGCTTTATATCTTTCTGCGCTGTATTCAGAAACAAAGACCGCTTTCTCCCTGAATAGCTTAGAGGAATTTTCAAATTGGTAATGTAAGAAAACAAGAACTTTTTAAAAATGAAAAACATATAGAAGGGAATGTGCAAAATCTATTATTCCCTCTAATACAATTAAGTGTGTATCTTACAAAAAATGAGCCGGTTAAAATGGTTAAAATTTTTAATATACTCTCTTCACTAATAAAAAAAATCATTGCATGTCAAGCACCTGGAGTTTTAGACAACCTGTGAGTTTTATTGCTCTCAGAATATCCCCAGTGATTGCAAGGCAGTATTCTGGCTCTTCCTTGCTCTCTCACAAACCACTCTACAACACAGTGGCTTAACACCATAATCTTATTACCACCCACCTCTGGGTGATCAGACAAGACCCTAATTTGGCTACATTTATTTCAGAAGATCTTTTGGGCTAGAATGTAGCTGGTGCCTGGCCCTGGGAATTCAACCCAATGCCCGCCTGCGGTCTCTGTATGTCCCTTTCTGTGTGTTGTGGACGCTCAACATGGCCAGTTGGTTCCAAGAAGGAATTCCCAAGGGGGTGTATTCTCCTGCATGACATCCTGTGCATTCTTTCTGTGCATTTCATTTGTGTAACTTGTGAATTTGTGTATGTATGTGTGTATATGTGTATGTATATATGTATGTGCATGTGTGTTTATAAAAGAGACAGAGATCCCCGCCTCTCATCATGTGTAGCCACCACCCCAGAGAATCATGTTGAAGAAAGAAACATACCTGTGAATTCTGTAGCCTTCTCAGGGGCTGCATTCAGTACAATCAATACAATCAGGCAAGCACATTTTAATCTGTATGTTGTTCTTAGAACTGGGAAGGAGAGATTTCCTGAGAATCAATTTCTTTAGTTCTAGATCTAGAACCCTGTTTGCAACATGTGATTTTTTTTTTTATAGGAAGGAGAGGATAAAGAGCAAATATGTACATGTCATGGAGCCTATTTGTCTTGACCACTCAACACACCATCATGGGAAGAGATTTTCCTTCAGGTATATACAGGCGGTGTATATATCTTTATACGGAAAAGGGCCTTTCCTTATACAGGTGGTATATTAGTCACCATTTACACAACAAAACAATATAATAAATTTAATACACTTTTGGCTCAGTTTTCACCATATGGTCTGTTTAAAAATAGGCCAATTGAAAATAATAGAAGTTTTAGAAGAACATATAGAACAATATTTTTAAAGTTTAATGAAGTATAATTTACATATCATGAAATTCGCCCTTAAGTACACAGCTAAAAAATTTGGAGTGAATTAACACTCTTCTGTAATCATCACTGAAACTGGCACTGGGACACTTCTACCACCTGAGAAAGGCCACCTTCAGTCAATCCCACTCCCAGACCAGGCAAACATAGACATTCCGAAGTTTCTGCAGGTGTGCCTTATCAGTAAGTGTGATATGAAGGGTACATACAGACTTTAGTGACTGGCATTTTTCAGTTAGCATAGTGATTTTATTTTAGAAGAATATTCCTTTTTATTGGTGGATAGTTGTCCACTATGCAGGACCATATTGATTTTTTCATCACCAGTTGATTGGTATTTGAATACTGCCTGGTATATTTGGGGGAGAAGGGGACTCCAGCCCATTCACAGACTCAAAGGAGACCCTGGACAGGACTGCTTATTATAGCTGCATCCCTTCTGCTCCCCAACCCCCACCCCTGGTACCTCTTACAGAGAATAATCCTCAAGCCAGGCAGGGAAGGAGCATTCTTCTCTCGTTCCCCTATTGCTGGTGAGCTCTGGATTGATCCTCTGCCTGTCAGGCTCACCTGGTGTTATCAGAAAGTCAGTGAAGAGGAATGAGCTCAGCTGGCCATTTCATGCTGCTGGATTGGGGGCTTGGAAAACCCCAGATTCAGGTTGGCTCCTTCTATTGATTGGAGGGGCTTACAATGTCCTGGAATAGTGCTGCTTTTCTAATTCTGTGTTCTCAAATCAGTTCTCCTTATTTTTCTACATTTCAGCATACTTGTTGGGCTGCCTCTTGCATTATTCCCAGATTTATAGTTCTTCTTAGTGTGAAAGAGTAGAGACAGAAAGGTCTATACCATTTGTTCCCAGGATTTAAAAATACTGTGTAAATAAGTTAAAAAAAAAAAACTAATTGAAAAAAGTGAAAAATAAGTGTCATCAGAAGGAGAATTTTAGCAGAAGGGTAAAAACTATTTGAAAATTAATGTTTTGTCTACCAGTAATGATAGAATAATTTATATTTGCCAAAACAGCCTACATACACTAATTAAAAACACTTTATCTGGGGCACTTGAGACTGAGCTAAAACAGGAAGGCAGTTGGCCTTGAAGGGAGACAACAATACATGTGAGTTCCACAATCCATAGCCATGTGCATGGGGACTCTCACAATATCCAGGGAAATGGATGTTAGGAACCCACAACAAGCACTGTCTCAAGTAATGGAAGGACAAGGAATGGGGTGACAGTGAAGGAGCCATCGTGGAGAGGAGGTAGAAGAGCTTCAATATCAGCAAACTCTGCCTCAATTCTTGGGTGACCATGAAGTGCAAATGTGTGCAAAGATGCCCAAAATCTGCAATAAAAGTGATATCAGGGAAACTAAGATTGCATAATGTGGGTAATATTTTCTATCTATTTCTGTTCATTATTAGGGGACTAGAGTTTGAAGTTTGAGTCAAGGCAGCTATGTGCATAATAGAACAAAAACTGACCCTCTTCAATGGAAAATAACAAAATCCACTGTACCATCCATAACGTCCAATATGACATTAAAAGAGTACACAATTTGCAAAAAATGGGAAAATTTGGTCCACCTTCAAGAGCAAAAACAGTAGCCAAAGGATAATAACCACAACATGATCCAGATAATAGAATTAACATATAAATATTTTATTATAAATATATTTATAAAGTTAAAAGAAACTATACTTATGGCAAAAATTGAAAACCTTGATAAAATACAAAATCAGAGTGAAAAGTGCTAAGAGAAATATGTCAGATTGTTCTATATTTACAAATCAGGCACATTGTCAAAGGCATGAGGTAGGCAGGTCTCAGTTGTGTCCTACTTTGTAGACATACCATGAAAATACCTTCTGTGATTAGAAACCCCCCAAATGTAGAGACAATTTTTGTCAAGTATTGGCCAAGGTCCAGGGTGGAAAAGCAAGGTCCTGAAGTCTCTTGGAAGATGTGAACTACACATCGGACAAGGGAAATGTGTTTGAGGACCATTCTAGTTGTGATGACTAATTTCATGAGTCAACTTGACTGAGTCATGGGGTGTCCAGATATTTGATTAAATATTATGTTTGGGTGTGTCTATGAGGGCGCTTCTGAATGAGATTAACAATTGAGTTGGTAGACTGAATAGAGCAAATTGCCCTGAAGCCTGTGGGCTTCGCCCAGTCTTTTGGAGGCTTGAATAGAACAAAAAGGCTGAGGAAGGGAGAATATGCTCTCTATCTGTCTGTCTTTAAGCTGAAAGATCAGTTTTCTCCTGCCTTCAGACTGGGACTTGGCCTGGAACTACACCATTGGCTCTCCTGGGTCTCATGCTTGGCAGATCTTGGAGCTCTTAGCTTTCAGAATCACATGAGCCAATCCCTTAAAATGAAGATCTTTATATATGCACATCCTGTTGGTTCTGTTTCACTGGGGTGGGGGTGGGCGGACTTTGACTCAGTCTTGTAGAAGGAGAATGCAAAGTGAGATTGGATTAGCCTAGGTGATGAGGCTGAGGCTGGATTAGCCATGATGATGGTACCTGCTCATGTGGTGATGCTGGATCTTGCCAGTCCTCTAGGGGATTTCCTCTTGGTAGTAAACAATCCCCAATATTGCAAACATAAGAGAACTGTGATGAAGGAGGATCCCCAGGGCTCATAATGCTCACCTATTTTAATAACTATCTCCACCTACAGCCTTGCATGACTATTACCATTTACCATATTTCTTTTTTCTACTAGATAGTTAATTGTTTGAGGAATAAGAATTGTGTTGTTCACCATTGTTTATCTAATACTTCCTAGCAATTTCTTTAATATCATAGTCACAAAGGAAATATTAGTTGAATAGAATTGACCTCTATTTGGGATGCTTGGATGGCTCAGTGAGTTAAAGCCTCTGTCTTCAGCTCAGGTCATGATCCCAGAGTCCTGGGATCAAGCCCCACATCGAGCTCTCTGCTCAGCATTGAGCCTGCTTCCCCTCCCCCTACCTCCCACCTGCCTCTCTGCCTACTTGTGATCTCTGTCTTTCAAATAAATAAATAAAATCTTAAAAAAAAAAAAAGAATTGACCTCTATTTAATTTTGCAAGTTATGGAAGTGTAACCTTTATTTTTTAACTAGACTTGAAATTAAAGCCATTAATATTGTTTTCCTAACATTGCTTAATTTCCAAATAAGCCATTAAAATTTTCTCCTTTGGGAGATTTAAATTTTTAGATTTAAATTTTCTCCTTTGGTTTAATGTATCTATGAAACAATAATGTGTGTAAGGAGAATTTGGGGAGCTGCTAAGAAAAGTGTCTCCTTTCACATGTATATTATGACTTCATAGGATGCAGACAGCATGCACATAGCAAGCCTGAGAAAGACAGGAAGATGGGCACTGTGGGAGCAGGAAGCAGGGGCAAACCAATCCATTGTGGGTCAGCTGGGAGAACATGAGGAAGGTGGTTGACAGAAGTTAGGAGTTGGGCTAGAGTTTTGAAAAACATTTGCACACACAGGGTAAACATTTGAGGGAAATAGAATTGAAATACCCTTAGAGTTTTCAGTGGGAAGGGACCAGGAATACCATGAGAAAGAAGAGGAAAAGACATTAGTGATGCTGCTGCTGAAGATATTCTATCTCAATAAGCAAGACTCCATTAATTAGGAAGAAAATTGCAGAGAAGACTCAGAAACTCTAAGAAATAGTTACTTTATCCAAAGATGGAAAAGACTGTCTCTCCTAAATTTTTTAAAATGCCAACATGTTTCTTTCTGATTTTTATAAACAGGCATCAAGGACACTTTTCTTGTGTTCTCTATGGATTCTGATCATCTTTTAATCCCATGCCTTCCCCAAACACACTCCCTGCTAACACCCCAGCCATAGGTCTAATGGTGGCACCCAAAAAGATACGTCCACATCCTAAACATAGACCCCTTGAATGTTACTGTATTTGGAAAAAAAGTCTTTGTAAATGTAATTAAGTTAAGGGTCTTGAAATGAGATCGTTCTGAATTATGCAGGTAAGCCCTAAAACCAACAGCAAGTGTTCTTACAAAATACAAACACAGAGAAGATCATCTAAAGACGGAAGGAGAGACCAGAGGGATATATGGCCTCACAGCTCAGACTGCCAGAGCTGCCAGAAGTTGAAGACAAAAGGGATGGCTTCATCCTTAGAGCCTGAGGGAGTGTGGCCCCGGGGGGTTGATTTTAGGCTTCTGGCCTCTGCACTGTGAGGGACAAGTTTTCTGTTGTTTCAAGTTATCAGGTTTGAGATGATTTGTTACAGAACCCCCAGGAAATGGGAGCATTACCACAGGACTCAATTTGGGAGTGTGACAGACCCAGAATAATGGAAAGGAGAAACCAACCCCCTAATACGAAGGAAGACAAGTGTAAAAATTAACCAAAGATGGTATCAGTCATTTCTGTGGACATAAGGACATTATATGCTGTTTCTCCTATGGTTTTTCACCAGAAATGTCTTACAAAAGCATTTGGTTGCTGGCCTTTAGGGGAATACTGTTAGAGGACTCAGCATCCATAGGCACAGCTGGGTGGCCCTGGTCACAGTCATGCCCAAGGGCAGGGACAGACATGCGACACTGGTCACAGTGACAGTGACCTGTCCTCACACCCAAGGCCAGGGACAGGCAGGTAACACTTGTTGAGGTGATGTGAGGGACAGGCAGATGATAGTGACTTGACCTGTTCTCACTCCCAAGGCCAGGGACAGGCAGGTGATCCTGGTTGAGGTGATGTGAGGTCTGGCTGGTCTAGGCAATGAACAGAGAGATCCCACTAACTCACAGCAGGGCCAGGGGCAGAGGTTGACCTGAGAGGTCTATCAGAGCAGGGGACATGGACAGGCAGACAGGAGCTTGGTTTCCAACAGCAGCCCTGTCTCTTTCACACAAACACCTGTGAGTCTGCCTTCAATACATGGGCATTTCCTTACCAAATTGATTTCTCTGGTACTTTAAAAATACGAATATAGCATGACTTCCATCATAAATAACTACTTTTCCTCCATGAACACAGCTAGAAAATAACCTCAAAATACATACATTGACACAATTTTTAAAAATATTTTATTTATTTATTTGACAGAGAGAGATCACAAGTAGGCAGAGAGGCAGGCAGAGAAGGGGGGAAACAGTCTCCTCGATGAGCAGAGAGCCGGATGTGGGGCACGATCTCAGGACCCAAAGACCATGACCTAAGCCGAAGGCAAATGCTTAAGCCACTGAGCCACCCAGGCGCCCTGACACAATTTTTAAAAGGATTTATTATTATTATTAATTAATTGAAGCAATTTCATTTTCAGTGCAGAGATTAGGCTTTGACTTAAAAACAAAAACAAAACAGAAAAAAAACCTAAACAGAATTGAATTGAATTAGGTTGAATTATGAAGCAGACTTGAGATCATAGCAACTTCAGAATTTTCTGCCTGACATGCTCCTTGAATTTTAGTGGAGTGGCCCTAAATCCATCTACACCATTATTTAGCTTTTAAAAATAAGTATTTCCTGACTTTAAAAACAGGCTTTTAGAGAAAAACATTAACAAAGAAACAAACAAAACAAAGGTAAAAACAACCCCACTCTGTTGCTGAGTAACCACCAGTAATCCTACCTTTGGAAACAATGCTCATAATTCTGCTGCTTATTTCCATGGTGTTCTCTTTCTCTCCCACTCTGCTTCTCTGTCACGTCACGTTCATCCGCCGTGGTGCTGTAGGTCCTGTCCCCAGAGCAGAGCCTGGGTGTGGTGGGGGAGACAAGCAGGATAGCGCAGGAGAGGAAATGTGAGGTGTGAGCCCAGACGCAGCCCTGCCCCAAGGATCTTGGGAGCACCCAGCCTGTGCTTGGTGCCCGCCCCCCACCCCCTGCCCCGGTGGGAGGCACCGCTATTCCCAGCAGGGTAGGGCGGTGGGCCGGCAGCCTCCACTTACAGCACCTGGCTGTGGATGGCCCCAAGGGCATCCACTCCACCAGTCTGCTTGTTTCTGGGTTTGCCTTTTACCAACTGAAGCTTGTCTTTTGAAATCCAAAACATTTTGAATATTTTGTATAGAAACCTTTACTAAAAATGGGTGTATGGTCTTTTTTTCAATTTTTAGATATTTATTTATGAACTTATAAATCTTGGTCTTTTAAATTTTTTATTAAGATTTTTTATTGAAGAACAGTTGATACCCATAGTGATCCAAGAACTCTATATGTTATGCTGCGGTGTGCACTCTGAGTCCCCAAGCGAAGTATAATGAATGCAATCCATTTTTCTCTCGGCACGCCAGAGTCACCATGAGCATTAATTTATAATGACTGTACGGAAACTCAGAGCCTTCGGGTATGACAATGATATTGACATTCTAGGGGGCCAAGCAAGCTTGCTTCTGAATTACCAATTTCGATATTTATAGGATTTTTGGTACCCTTTTTTTTAAACCAGTATTTCACTTTTCAGTTCTTGTTGCTCTTGGAATAGCTACACTTGTATTACTCAATCTCTCTTTTATCCTCATGTTTTATCTTTTATGTTTATAATAAAAACAAATGATCTATTCAGTGAGATGGGATGTACATGAATGCAAAGATTTTTGTAACTCCATATGCCAACTCCAGTCCCATGCCTGTGCCTTTTGACTTAATGTTCTCCTCTTCTGTGGGCTGCCAACACAGCCACTGTTATGCTTCTCAATCCTTAACTCCTGCCCTGTGATCTGGCCCCTCTGGTCAGGCCTCTGCTCCACCTTCTACCCCTGCAGTGGTCACTGCATGTGCAAGTGTTATCTTGACATTCTTGCAGAGAGAAAACAGCACAAACTCCTTGCAAAAGAGGAAAGACTGGGGTGCTCTCAGCCTACTTCGTGAGTCAGCTTTACCTTCCCCCAAATGCCAGCAAAGAAATAGCAAGAAAAAACAAACGACAACAAAACAACAGAAACCAGACCCAAGTCCCCCATGGGCATAGATGCAATCATCCCCTACAGATACCAGCAAGCTGAATCAGGAAATATTAAAAATGATCATATGTCATAATAAAATCGGGTTTTTCTTGGGAATACATGTGATTCAACTTTCAAAATTCAAACAATATATTCACCATACCACCTGACAAGGAGAAGAAAGCTAAATGATTATCTCATTAGATGCAGGAAAAACTTGACAAGTTTAATGGCAACACTCAGATAATTAGAAATAGAATAAAAAATTTCTCAAGTTGGCAAAGGGCATCTGCAGAACAAACAAAAACAGTGAACCATAAACACACACAGAAAGCATCATATGTAATGGTGAGAGTGAATGCTTTCCCCCTAAGATCAGGAACAAGGCAAGATTGTCGATTCTCACCACTTCCATTGAACGTAATGCTGGAGGGATGTCTGGGTGGCTCAGGTGGTTAAGCGTCTAGTTTCTGCTCAGGTCATGATTCCAGGGTCTTGGGATTGAGTCCTGCATCAGGCTCCTTGCTCAGTAGGAGGCCTACTTTTCTCTCTCTGCTGCTCCCCTGCTTGTGAGCTTGCTCTCTCCCCCTCTCTCTCCCTGATAGATAGATAGGCAGATAGATAGATAAAATCTTTAAAAACAAAACAAAACATAATGCTGCAGTTTCTACCAAGGAAATAAATCATGAAAATAAATTAAGAGTATACTGGTGCTGGGAAAACTGGACAGCTATATGTAGAAGAATGAAACTCCACCATTCTCTTACACCGTACACAAAGATAAACTCAAAATGGATAAAAGACCTCAACGTGAGACAGGAATCCATCAGAATCCTAGAGGAGAGCATAGGCAGTAATCTCTTCGATATCAGCCACAGCAACTTCTTTCAAGATACGTCTCCAAAGGCAAAGGAAACGAAAGCGAAAATAAACTTTTGGGACTTCATCAAAATCAAAAGCTTCTGCACAGCAAAGGAAATAGTCAAAAAAACAAAGAGGCAACCCATGGAATGGGAGAAGATATTTGCAAATGACAGTACAGATAAAAGGTTGATATCCAGGATCTATAATGAACTCCTCAAACTCAACACACACGAAACAGGCAAACATATCAAAAAATGGGCAGAAGATATGAACAGACACTTCTCCAATCAAGACATACAAATGGCTATCAGACACATGAAAAAATGTTCATCATCATTAGCCCTCAGGGAGATTCAAATTAAAACCACATTGAGCTATCACCTTACACCAGTTAGAATGGCCAAAATTAACAAAACAGGAAACAGCATGTGTTGGAGAGGATGTGGAGAAAGGGGAACCCTCTTACACTGTTGATGGGAATGCAAGTTGGTGCAGCCTCTTTGGAGAACTGTGGAGATTCCTCAAGAAATTAAAAATAGAGCTTCCCTAAGACCCTGCAATTGCACTCCTGGGTATTTACCCCAAAGACACAGATGTCGTGAAAAGAAGGGCCATCTGTACCCCAATGTTTATAGCAGCAATGGCCACGGTCGCCAAACTATGGAAAGAACCAAGATGCCCTTGAACGGATGAATGGATAAGGAAGATGTGGTCCATATACACTATGGAGTATTATGCCTCCATCAGAAAGGATGAATACCCAACTTTTGTAGCAACATGGACGGGACTGGAAGAGATTATGCTGAGTGAAATAAGTCAAGCAGAGAGAGTCAGTTATCATATGGTTTCACTTATTTGTGGAGTATAACAAATAGCATGGAGGACAAGGGGTGTTAGAGAGAGAAGGGAGTTGGGGTAAATTGGATAGGGAGGTGAACCACGAGAGACTATGGACTCTGAAAAACAATCTGAGGGGTTTGAAGTGGCGGGGGGGTGTGGGAGGTTGGGGTACGAGGTGGTGGGTATTATAGAGGGCACGGATTGCATGGAGCACTGGGTGTGGTGAAAAAAATAATGAATACTCTTTTTCTAAAAATAAATAAATTGAAAAAAAATTGGAAAAAAAAGATATATTGACATTAAAAAAAAGATGGAGCACTGGGTGTGATGAAAAAATAATGAATACTGTTATGCTGAAAATAAATAAAAAATAAATTAAAAAAAAGTATACTGATTTAAAAAAATTGTTTATAGATGACTTGTTTGATTCTGTAGAAATCTCAAAGCTACTTGCACTCGAAGACATACAAATGGCTATCAGACACATGAAAAAATGTTCATCATCACTAGCCATCAGGGAGATTCAAATTAAAGTCACACTGAGATACCATCTTTCACCAGTTAGAATGGCAAAAATTAGCAAGACAGGAAACAACATGTGTTGGAGAGGATGTGGAGAAAGGGGAACCCTCTTATACTCTTGGTGGGAATGCAAGTTGGTGCAGCTACTTTGGAGAACAGTGTGGAGATTCCTTAAGAAAATAAAAATAGAGCTTCCCTATGGCCCTGCAATTGCACTACTGGGTATTTCCCAAAGATACAGATGTAGTGAAAAGAGGGACCATCTGTACCCCATGTTTATAGCAGCAATGGCTGTGGAAAGAACCAAGATGCCCTTCAATGGACGAATGGATAAAGAAGATGTGGTCCATATACACTATGGAGTATTATGCCTCCATCAGAAAGGATGAATACCCAACTTTTGTATCAACATGGACGGGACTGGAAGAGATTATGCTGAGTGAAATAAGTCAAGCAGAGAGAGCCAATTATCATATGGTTTCACTTATTTGCGGAGCATAACAAATAACACAGAGGACATGGGGAGATGGAGAGGAGAAGGGAGTTGAGAGAAGTTGGAGGGGGAGATGAACCATGAAAAACTATGGACTCTGAAAAAAAACCCGAGGATTTTGAAGGGGTGGGGGGTGGGAGGTTGGGGAAGCCAGGTGGTGGGTATTATGGAGGGCACGAATTGCATGGAGCACTGGGTGTGGTGCAAAAAACAATGAATTCTGTTACACGAAAAGAAATTAAAAAAAAAAGAAAATAGTTACATCAAAAAAAAAAAAATAGTGAACTTATCCATTCCACATGACAGAAGGCAAATATACAAGCCCTATCATTTTTCTATATGTTAGCAATGAACAATTGAAAATTATTTTTAAGTACCATTTACAGTAACACTACAACAAGAACAAAGTGTTCAAACTTTGTACACTAAAGACTACAAATGCTGGTGAAAGAGGTCAGAGACCAAAGTAAATGGAGAGATATCACATGTCATGGATGGGAAGACTTGACCTCGCTGGGGAGTTAATTCGCCTCAAACTAAACTGTCAGTCCAAGGTAATCCTAGTCAGCATAAAAGCAGGGGGTGGGAGGTTGGAGTACCAGGTGGTGGGTATTATAGAGGGCATGGATTGCATGGAGCACTGGGTGTGGTGCAAAAAATAATGAATACTGTTATGCTGAAAATAAATAAAAAATAAATTAAAAAAAAGAAGAAGCAGGCTTTCTGGGAAGACATACTCATAAACTGATTCTAAGATTGATAAGGAATTTCAAAGAACCTAGAAGAAGAAAAACAACTGTGAAAAAATAAATTATAGGAATAACATTACCTGATTTCAAGACTTATTATAAAGCTACAATAATTAAGGTAGAGTGACATTAGGGTAAAAAAAAGCAAATAGGTCAATGGAACAGAACAGAGTCTAGAAAATGGACCCATAAATATATCATAACAGATTTTTGACAAATTATTAGACAATTTAATGGAGGAAGGGTAATCTTTACAACAAATGGTGCCAAGAAAATGAGAGAATGAGTAGAATGAGAACAACTTCAGTGTCAGTTTAATCCCTGTTTTGCAAAATAATAGCTATATGTGGTAAGTTTTGCTCAAAAAAATAATTTGACAGCAATGGACAGAGTTATATAGCAATAACATTAAATTATTCAAAATCTTCTTGAATTATCTACCAGCATTTCAGAGATATTTATCATTAAAATACTTCCAGTGATCTCTCAACTGACAACCTAATTAGGTCCTTTTTTAAATTTGTTCAAAGAAAAGAACAGAAAACCAGCTGACTTGAAAAAGGACTTAATGCTTAACATTTGAATAATACAATTTCTTAATTCCTGAGGAATTTATCAAAATGGCCTTAAATAGTACCTTTCCCTCACACATTTAATGGTATTTTAATAAACATATTCACAAAGTATTGGAGAAATATTAATTGTAAAGTAGTTAATTTCAATACACACTTGAAAATTCAACCTGTTTTGATAAAACAACATGCTTCAAATATAATTTTGTCAAAGACTTTTTGATGTAGAGTTAGCACATGTGATTTAAGGAGAATGTCTGACATAAAACTTAATTGGCAAATCCAGTTCTCTTTGCCAAACCAATAAACCAAATCTGACTTGATTTCTGTCATAAAACATTGCACTTCAGTTTTCAATTTAAATAATCTTGTTAATATGCATCTCTATGATAATGATTTTCCCTTCTGAGTCTTAATTCTTAGATTGATAGGTAAGAGATATAGATAGATATATAGATGGTAGATGATAGGTAATCAATAACAAGATGATTGATAGTTAATAGATATTCAGTAAATGGTAGATAAAGATAAAGAGATACATATAATGAATAGATACATGACAGATTGGCAATAAATATAGGTAGATGATAAATTGATAATTCATACTAGATTATAGAGAGATAGATGATGATGACAGATAGATAGATAGATAGATAGATAGATAGAGATAGTAAATAAGGTGCAGTATCTTGCTGGAGTTGCCCCCAGTAACAAAAAGTCTCAATAATAATATTCCCTATTAACCTCTTCTTTTTTTCTATGCACCAGAATGCATGCGTTGCTGCATTCCTTTATCATAACTGGGGATGGAATCGGAATGCTCACTAGTTCAAATATGCCATCCCTTCAGTGACCATTCTATAATATAAATGAATTCTGACCACCCAACATACATCAAAATACTTCACTTCCAATATTATACTTCATCTAATCCCTTAACAGAAATGTGCGTAACCCAGGGAAATTAACAAAACTCTTCCATGGTTGTGTGATACCTTTGTTGATACTTAGAAAGTTTTGACATCATAGGAAGAGCTCCATATGTGTAGGGGAAGGAAGAGCAGTTTCTTCGTGGGGGGGGTGGTTTGAGGGACTGGAGGAAGGGAGGGAAAGGGGACCATCGAGGCTCTAACATAGACTGACCACCTCTGGAAAGTGCATACATGTATTTGGGGATCTGGAAAATATTTCCCTTAACACCATCTGTGACAGCCTATTCCCCAATGTGACCATGGCGGGCCTGCACCAAGGCTACCTCTTACCCCATGTTTATTCTCCTTGAATACTGACCACAGGATTAAAACCATGCCCCAACATGTGGTCAGTAAAACCCTCTACAGCAAGAATTTCAGTCCCCCAAACAGATTCATGTAGAATCTTCTGTCAGACTATCCAGACTCTCCATATCTGATATATCCATCTCAATATCTAAACACTTTTATTCCCAAGCTACAGTCTTTTTTACTCTACCTTCATGGCTGCCATTCTCCTGCCTAGACTGTCCTTCATCTCTTTCTCACCTAGCCAATTCTACTGCCTGTGAGGCCCACCAATTAGAAGCTATTCGGATGACTCCGTCCTGTATCATTCCCCAGGCCTTCAACTGCTGTCATGTCACTTTGCTCTTAATTTCTATCATTTTCTCATACTCTCCAATTATCTTTTAGGGTTTGGTCTTACTGACCTAAATGGGATATAAATTTGTGGAAGACAGGACTTCTTCTTTTTTTTTTTTTTTCATTTAACCTCTTGCATTGTTCAACATATTGTGAGTTTTGAAATTTATTGTCAATGAGGTTTATTTATGTATGACCTACCCCCTCACCACACAGAGTCAACAAAATCTAGCATAGACCTTACTATAGAGGTTTTAAGTGATAAGGGACAAGAGAAAAATGAAAAACAAAACTGAATTACAAAATTTAAAAATTTCAATCAAGGTTTAAATATCAAAAATTGAAGTTACTAGTGGAGAGGATGAACCTCTCCACTAAGATTCTAATTTCTAAGATTCCTTAGAAATCTACTAAGGAAGAAATGTTAAGGTGAGTCATTTGGTATGTGCACACTTGTAAAGACTAGCACACATCTTTCTAATTTGCTAACTGTCACCAGTGAAAACTGAATACACCCTGATGGTTGGTTTGTTTGTTTTTGCAGTGCTGTTCTTGGCCATGTAAGTAATTCATCACCTACTAGCATCTGAGAGGGATCCCTGCACCTGCCCAAGGTGAAGGAGTCTGGCATCAGACTGACAAAGAAAGTGGTAGGTTCCAGAGGCCTCACCTCCCATCTGAGACTTGTCAACCCACAGTGGAGGCAGGCATCCTATCCCCTCACCAATGTTCACAGCCCACTCCACCCATGGAAGGTTGTTGAACAACAATTCTTAGTTAAATTGGTCAGTAATCTCTCTACATGGCATGGAAAAAACGTTTTTTCCAATTGTGTCTCCACTAGAAGGTTATATTTTTATATAACCAAAAGCATCAATCCAAAGGGCCCCCAGAACTGCTGGTTGAAATAGAAAGGATTCAAAAGAGAGTGGCACCAGCAAGATGACCAAGTAATACATTCCTTATCATATCTTCCCTTCAACAACACCAGTTTGGCATCTATCCAAGGACAAAACTGCCTTCATGGGAGCTCTGGGATCCAAGAAGGAGACTGTAAAACTGGCACAGTCCAAGACCAAGGAGAGCCAAGGGATCTGGGATGAATCTTGCCCACTCATGCATCAGATAATAAACATAAGAACTCAGTCCCAGCTGTGAACCCTAACGAGACCCATGAACCAGCTCTAACCCTTCTTGGTCATAGTCCAGGATGCCACTGAAAGCACTAACTTAAACAATCACCAGTTAGTGAGAAAGCTTTTGTAGAAGTCCAGGAGTCCAGCAGAGAAGTTTCAGCACATAGTTGGAGCAAATAAACAGATAATCATGGTTAAACACATTGGAGAGGGTAAGAGGAAGTTAGACTGTGCCTGAATCCTCCCTCTCCCAAGGTAGTCCCACAAAGTGCCAAGTGAGCCCTTGTGAGTCCCCAAGGGAAAAATAAAAGCACGTGATTGAGTGTTCAGCTTCTGCAGCTATGCAGAACACTGCCAAAGACATCCATTTCTCCTTGACCCCACGGAGGGCATTGACTGTAAACTGCAAAACTGGGGGCAGGAAAAATCTGGGAGACCTGTGGACAGGACATCTGGGGGGCATTAAGGGGATACAGATCCTCTTAACTGCATTGTGGAATCCATCAAGAGGACCTTGGGAGCTAATGGGGATTTCTCACCTGCAGATATCACTAGCTGACCAAGGGCCACCACAAATACTCCATCTACTCATCCACATTCACACTCCCTGACCGACCTCTTGAAACGGCCCCCAACAGTGGCAAAAGTAAGCTTTCACAGATGGCCAGTGAGCATGTGCAGAAAATTGGCATAAATCTGTGGGCTAATGAGAACTCATACTTGGGAAAGCCAAAGAGAGGCTGCCAGCACCCAGCCTGGTGTGTTGCAGGACCTAGAGAAGACATGCAGGCTTAAGAACTCTGAGATACTGAGGGTTTTGGAGGGGAGGGGAGTGGGAACCTGGTGGTGGGTATTATGGAGGGCACATATTGCATGGATCACTGGGTGTGGCACATGAACGAATTCTGGAACACTGAAAAGAAATTTAAAAAAATAAATTAAAAAAAGAAAGAACTCTGAGATAAAAGGAAACAAGAAATGTGGAGCAATCATATCCATATAAGGTCTGAGAAATTACAGAACCCCTTGTAGGGCTGACGGAAAGTATTTCTTTCCCATATTTTGTCACTAAAGATAGCAGTGATAACTTCATTTTCTTAATTTAACTTAAGTTAATTAACATATGGTATATTATTAGTTTCAGAAGTAGAGTTCAGTGATTCATCAGTCTTATGTAACACCCAGTGCTTATTACATCATGTGCCCTCCTTAATGCCCATCACCCAGTTACCCCATCCTCACCCACCTCCCCTCCAACAACCCTCAGTTTGTTTCCTGTGGTTAAGAGTCTCTTATGGTTTTGTATCGCTCTCTGGTTTCATCTTGTTTTATTTTTCCCTCCCTTCCTCTATGGTCCTCTGTTTTATTTCTTAAATTTCACATTTGAACCCCTCAGATTGTTTTTCAGAGTCCATAGTCTCTCATGGTTCACCTCCCCTTCCGGGGGGGTGGGAGGTTGGGGTACCAGGTGGTGGGTATTATAGAGGGCACGGCTTGCATGGAGCACTGGGTGTGGTGAAAAAATAATGAATACTGTTTTTCTGAAAATAAATAAATTGGAAAAAATAAATAATAAAAAAAATTTTAAAAAATTTTCACATTTGAGTGAAATCGTATGATATTTGTCTTTCTATGACTGACTCGTTTTGCCCAGCATAATACCCTCCAGTTTTATCTGTGTCATTGCAAATGACAAGATTTTATCCTTTTTGATGGCTGAGTAATGTTCCACTGTAGAGTTATACCACATCTTTTTTAATCACTCATCTGTTGATGGACATTTAGGTTCTCTCCACAATTTAACTATTGTTGATAGTTCTACTATAAACATGGGCATGCACGTACCCCCTTGAATACTAATTCAAAAGATAAACCTTTAAAACTTTTTTCTCTAATTTGGGATTTTAAGGCCAAATTTCTCTTTGGTGCTGTCCTAAGTCAGTACGCTGCTAGAAGAGCAGCCCACAGAGTGTGGCCACAGGGACCCCTGTGACTGGCAGTTACCTGCTGTCTTCTTCATGAAACAGACCAGGACCTGCCCCTGGGAAGAACTGTGCAGAGGAAACCTCACCTCACCTAATTATGCTCTAGAAAAACAAAACATCTCCAAAATGTATCTCCACAGAAAGTCAGCAAAAGGGCTGTTGGCTCCATGTGAGTCCCAGGAAAACCTGAGAACAAACTCCTTGGTTTTCCCCCCACCTCCAGCCAGAAAGCTACAAAGCAGGCCTGGTAGGAGGTAATGCCAGATGGGGACATGCAGTGCAGAGGTTAGCCAAGATTGCATCTTTCCTTTGGACATGGAGTGGAGAGGTATTTGAGGTGGCTGTTTTCTGACCATACATGAGCTTATTTTCCAGGAAAAGCAATTCAGATGTGAGTGCTGTCAGATATGGGGCCTCAGAGCCAGCATGCAGGGTCATCACTGGCCCAGGCTGTGCACCATGTTCAGCCTCAGGTGCAACAGGAGGCAACCCCAACAAGAGGGAGGCCAGGGTGCACAAACTCAGAAGGAAAGTGCAGAGAAGCCCAACCAGAGGATGGCTCCAAGTCACACTGCATCACAGGATCACGTGTTTTTGAAAGTTCATTTCCATCAAAGAGCTAATCCTTAGGAAGGAGCTTTTTGTCTTTGAGAGATCTTAGGTTATTTTTCATCGACTTTGAGCTATAGGAGATTGCTGTGGCAGAAACCAGTGTGGGTTGCTACTTTCCACCCATCTTATCAGGACTCAGGGAGAAGTTCATGTCTGGGAGAGCAAGCTTGGTAGAGTGTCTCTCCCTCTCTCTCCCAGTCAAGATGGCAGTGCACACTCTGGAGATGGAGCCTAGTGAGGCTGGAACAGTTTGGACCATCTGGGTCCCTGGGGTTATGATGGGCACTCTTTGGATTTCTGCAGAATTAAAAAAAAATCAGTTACATATATGCTTAGCATTCTAAATGATGAGCAGATAAAGTTTGATAATAAAGTGTGGAGAATGTTATCAGAATAACTTGCCCGGATGCAGAGGACACTTCCCACATGGGTGGTGTGGAGATGGACACAGTTTACAAGGTGCTCTTTCCTGCACCATTAGGGGAGGGTCTTCATGGATCTCCACTGCCAATGAGCTCTCAGCTCAGGCATCCTGTGGGCATGCTCGGGAGAAGGCAGCCAGGACAGTAAACCCTGCAATGCAGGAAAGACAGTTCCAAGGGAGAGGTATATAGCTATACAGGCCTTTCTCAAGAAACAAAAGAGTCTTAAATACACAATTTAACCTTATACCTAAAAGAGTTGGAGAAAGAATAGCAAATAAAGCCTAAACTCAGTGGGAAAAGAGAATTAATAAAGATTAGAGCAGATGACTACATTTTCAAATGTGAAGACAACAATGCAAGTCTTCAATAAACATAAAAAAGTCAAGGAAATTTGATGCCGTCAAAGGATCACAGTAATTGTCTGTGATTTACACAGACAATGGAAATGTGTGATTTACCCAATGAAGAATTCAAAATAACTGTTTTAATGAAGATCAGTGAACTAGAAGAACATACAAGAAGACAAGTCAACAGAGTTAGGAAAACAGTACATAAAAAAATTATAATTTAATAAAAATATAGAAATTATCAAAAAGATCAAACTGAAACTCTGCAACTGAAGAATACAATGAGGTGAAAATACAATGGAGAGCATTAATAGCAGAATGAATTAAACAGAAGAAAGAATCTGTGAGATAGAAGACAGGGAATTTGAAATTAACCAGTCAGTGAAGAGCAAAGGAACAAGAACTAAAAACAATGAAGAAAGACTACATAATCAATAGATGCCATCAACTGAAACACTTTGTGAATTATTGGAGTCTCAGAAGGAGAAGGGAGGGAGAAAGGAACATAAGCTTATTTTAAGAAATAATGGCTGAAAACTTCCAAAATCTGGGAGAAATTTGGATGTCCAAGTTCACGAAGTATGTAGGTCCCCAAGCAAACTCAAAGAGATTTTCTCAAAGATACATTATAATGAAACTATCAAAAACCAAAAACAAAAAGAATCTTAAAAGCAGCAAGAGAAAAGAAGCTTATATCTTACAAGAGAATCTCCATAAGACTATCAGAGGATTTCTCAGTAAAAACATTACAGGTCAAGAGGGAGTGAGATGATAAATTCAAAGGCTGAAAAAAAGTTGTCTTTTCGAAATAAAAGAAAGATAAGGACTTTGCTAAACAAAGAAAATCTGAGGGAGTTCAACACCACTAGTTCTGTCCTACAAGAAATGCTGAAAGGAGTTCTTGAAGCTGAAATGAAAAGACACTAGGTAATAGGAAAACATTTGAAATATATAACACACTGTTAAGCATACAGTGAAATTCAGAAAACTCTAATATTATAATATGTTGATATGTTAATCATCTAACTCTAGTAGGAAGGTTTGGATGACAAATGCATTAAAAATAACTATGGCTACAGTGATTTGTTAATGAATACATAATATAAAAAGAGTTAAATTGTGATATCAAAAATATCAGGAAGTAGTAAATGGGTACAGTTTATCTTTGCAATCAAAGTTAAGTTGAAATTACAGAAATGAAGACTAGAATGCTGTTGCCAAGGGGTGGGGGGTCGGGGGATCGGGTAGATTTTGGTCAAAAACTACAAATGGCCAACTATAAAATTAGTAATTTCTGAGAGCTAATGTACAACGTGGTGTACTGTCTATAATACTGTGTTATATACTGAGTGTTGTTAAAAGAGTAAATCTTAAATGTCCTCACCACAAATGAGAATATAAAATTGTAACTCCAGGGGATGATGGATGTGTTAACTAACTACTGTGGGATTGTGTTAGCCCAGATACAGGTATCAAATCCTCATGTTGTGCATCTTAAAGCAACACCACATAAACGGTAGTTACAGCCCCATAAAACTGGGGGGAACACAGAGTGGTTGTCTGAGGCATCCCTGCTGGGGCAGCTCTGCTGTTGGTCCTGGTGCCTTCTTCCCAGTTTCCACAGTTATCTTCCCTCTGACCTGACATGTTCAGAAAATGTCGTTCGCACTGTCTGCAATTTGTAGTTAAACGTATTTCTGAACTAGTAATTGGGTAACAAAAGAGCCAAGTCAAAATAAATGGACTGGTGATCACACAGAACCAGATAGCAGATTGGGGCTCTCACCAGCTGCGTTCTCTAATCTGCCTTGTGCCATCTGAATCGACTCTGCTCCGGGCTGAGCCCCGCATGCCCTGGGGAGTCCAGGCAGGCCTGGGTCCAGAGCGCCCAGTCAGTTTCAATCCATCCAGTTTCATCGGGGCTGTCAGGTGGGTAGCACAGGGGCCTGAGGTGCCCTGGGGGTGCAGATGGGGGCAGCTCTGAGGGAGAAGAAGAGCACCAGAGAGTACCCGACACTCCATAGGCCCTCAAGCCAATGAAAACAGCGTAGTTAACAGGAAAGTATGCAGAACGTGAGATAAACCATGTTCTATTTGGGTAATCTCCATCAGTGAAGACAGTGCCTTGTGGGAATTGGTCCCAGAAGAGTGACAGGAGGAGTCTGGACATTCCTGTCATGACAGCGGTGAAATCACAGGAAAGACCAGTCATCTCTTCCATGTTTGTGTGATTCTTCCTTTGGTTTGGTCTCCAATTTCACATTTTATGGTACTGGAGTACTCTGCATTTTCTTTAAGAAATAAGGGGAAGAAGTGAAAACCTGAAACTCTTGGGGGGACATTAAAGGACAGATGCTGTCACAGGCACACGGCGTGATTCAGGAACTGAGACCCAGGCCCAGCTCTCAGGTGTGGTGAGGCCTCTCATTTAGAACATTTGTTTCTGAGGCATCTGCAAACAACACGCTGGGGCTTCCATGGTGTTTACTGAGCTGAGTGCAAATGCTCTCTCGGGGACAACAGGGGAGCCCAATACACCCCTCAGCGTGGGGCCTCTGAAGAAGCCACAGAGGCAGCAGGGAGGAGAGATCCTGTCTAGAGGTTGGTGGGAAAAGATGCAAAGTCTTAACATTTAACATTTGTTAATAAAAAGATGGAAGGAAGGATGGAAAATTTTAAAAAATTAAAAAATAAAAACTTCAGAAATGACAGGAAGAAAGAGGAGAGAAAAATACCTGACAATAAGAAGGTAAAA
Organism: Neogale vison; assembly: GCF_020171115.1. NCBI lineage: Eukaryota > Metazoa > Chordata > Mammalia > Carnivora > Mustelidae > Neogale > Neogale vison. Next base: position 48,239,981 of record NC_058093.1, read on the forward strand.
TCATCTATCGAAATGAGAGGTGGTAGGTTAACATAAACATCTGTGTAAATATATTGTGTAACACTATGGACATAATCGCCTCGAGGGAGCGTGGGAGTTTCTTATAGGCTTTTCCATACTATTGCATTTTTTACACGCTTATATTAGTCTAATGGAAAAAACACTGTGTACAAAAATAATGCCAAAACAGAGCCCAGACACTAGAAACATCTAAGGTGGAAAGAAAGCACAACGGCCCTTATTTAAGCTATCTTACATTTATGTTGAGTTACTTCTTTCAGATTCATAATTACATATGATAACATGCATTTTGCATGAACTAGCTCAGTTTTCTGTTTTACCTAAGGTTTTGAAAATCCTCTGAGAGTTATAAAAGACAGAAAAAAAGTAAAAGTAAAATTTTAAATTTATGTGACTCATTTGATGTCACTCTTTGAAGAATCAGTAAATCTCCAAGGAAAACACTACAAGAGCTCCTTCGAGTCACTCAGAAAGCCCACACGTCACCAGTCCCTCCACACATCACCAGTCCTTCCGATTAAAAGGAGAAAAAATTGAATATAATCATTCTCAATAGGTGTTGTTTAATAAAATTTAATACCTATTGATGATACATACTCTCACACAACTGTGAATAAGGGAAAGTGTCTTTAATCTGATGAAGGGTTCTTTCCAAATTCAGAAGCAAAGCAGGCTGACACTTTTCACCGTTGAAAAGATTGCACTGGATAGGGGGGTCCCCCAAGCGTATAAAGAACACAGAGGGAGCAGGAGGAAACAAATTACTCTCAGAAAGTCAACACTTGCCCATGTCTTTCCTGTACATTTAGAAAATTTGATAGGTTCTACAAATTACTAGATTTGATGTTTGTTTAGTAAAGTCGTTGGATTTAACCAGCGATTATATTTCTAAAGTCTAGTGGAACTTTAGAATTGGGAAATAAAGTGACAGGTACTATTTGTAGTACCATCAAAAACTCTTTGGGATATCATGTGGAAAAAAATGACGTAGTAGACTTATACTCTGACAACTACAAAACAGTTTGGAAGGAATTATAAGGGCCCCAAATGAAGGGAGAAAAACCAGCATGTTGATGGTTTGGAAGACTCAGATTTGTTAAGATGTCTGTTTTCCTCAAATTGATCTGTGCACTATAAGGTCAGTTAAAATCTTGGCATCAAATTTGATGGACATGATCAACTTAATCTCAAAATTTACATGGAAATGCAGAGGCCCTAGAGGATATCTGAAAAGAATCAAGTCAAAGAGCTCCCTGCTCTGTGTCCAGCAGTGACACCACCGTGCACTTTGGGCAAGATGAATAGACTAGTGATAAGAAGCAGAGAGCCAGAAAAGGACCTGCTTTCTTCAGGGCATCTCCTCAATTCTGTGGGAAGCATTTATTTATTTTATTATTTTTTTGTGGGAAGTATTTATTAAACATAAGTATGTTTATTTTTATGACCATGCTGGGTCAACTAGATATCCATGTTGGAGAAAACAATAATAAAACAGAAGGTAGGAAGCTTTGCACTTTACCTGACAACACACATAAAAATCGAAGCAGGAAGGATCCCTGACCTAAATGTAAAGGTTAAACTATAAGGCACATGAAAGAAAGCATACCACACAAGCGTATTTCATGAATTTGGGGTAAGCTGTTATTTTTTAAAGATAAGAAAGGATTCTCTATCAAAGTAATAACCTGTACTTTATTAAAACACGTAACTCCTGGTCAGCAAATTGCAAAGCAAGCATGGACCTGCACTTGTAATACCTGTGTCTGCAAAAAACTCTCCAGAATAGAGTGTCTAAAAGTCAATATGAAAAGATAAACACTTCAATTTAAGGAGGAAAAGCAAAAGCCTTTAACAGGCATGTCCCCGGAGTGATGGGCAACAAGCTCGTGGAGGGTTTTGCAACAAGCCGGGCCAGGAGGAAGGTGGGGCATGGTGTTTTCGTACACCTTAGAAGGGCCGCCCCTCCAGCTAGCCAGCTAGCCTGGTATCAAGTGTTGACCTGAGGCAGGAGAATAGGAACTCCCCTACGTTCTGTGGGAATGTTAACTGGCTCCCATTGCGGAAGTCAGTCCCAGAGAGCAAATGCCCCTACTTGATTTCCCAACAATCCTCCTGAGGGTCTGCTTGAAAGAAGTGACTGTGTGCTCCCTCTAGGGGACATGTCCATGGAAGCTCTGCCCAGAGTGGCTGGGAAATGGGCATAACCCAAATGACCCTCAATGGGAATCAACAAGGCACCGTATATGCAGACAGTGCACCAACAGACAGTAGTGAATTATGCAGATTAAGGCCACCGACATGATGATGAGGGGAAGCTGCCAGATGTGACAGAGGTCCTCCTGGGGCACCTGTGTGACTTGGTCAGTTAAGCATCTGATTCTTGATTTTTGGCTCAGGTCACAGTCTCAGCCTGAGCTCATGTGAGCTCTCCACGTGAGACTGAGCCCTGCTTCGGGCTTTGCACTGGGCATGAAGCCTGCTTAAGATTCTCTCTGCCTCTGCCCTTCCACACCCCCTCCTCTCTTAGAAGACTGCAGAGAGATAGAGCATCTCCTGCAGATTTCTGATTGTCGGAAGCTTAGAAACGGGCAAAACTCGCCCATGGTGTGGACGCAGGAGCCGTGGTGACCCCAGGAAGCAAGACAAGGCCCCCTGATAGGGGAAGTGGCTGCTTGGTGCAGAACAGGAGGCAGGTGGGTGTCAGGGGTGTGAGCACTGTGTTCTGATAGGCATGCTAGGAGCTCATGCCAGCTCTGGGCTTACAACCCGGGAGTGTGTTTGCAGGGCCTGCCCCAAGGCCGACCCACAGCTTCACAACGGTCCATTTACAGTGACGAAATCTGGGAGGAGAACAGGAATGGAACTGAGCAGACGCCTCTCTCTGCCCTGTGGGACCCACGGTAGCTGTGAATTCTCATCCAGGAGGCATGTCTGTAGAACACCTCAGATCCAATGTCCACGTAACTTATTTACACTCAACTCTTGCTTGTAGATTCACAGATTAATTCAGATTTTCTGTGAATCAGTGCTGTAGATGTGAGCTCATGACATGATTTCACTGAAAGTTGTGTAAATGCACATTTCTGAAATAACGTATTCCATTTAATCCCCAGGAATCTGCGCTCTTGCATAAGCTCGATTATACAAACAAGACTAAGATGAGATGGTCAGGGTTTGCTACCACCTCCTCTCCCATCTAGGGAAGGAAACAGCCCTCCTCTGCACGCATCTGCCTCAAACAGATCAATGCAGTGATGGGACAAAGACCACCATGCACAAAGGCCACCCTCCCTCAGGATGTAGACTCCCCTCGACCATAGCCTCCTGGAGTCCTACTCTTGTGGATACTGGGTGGATATCTCAGGCTGCTTCATGGGGAAACTATAGCAGAGAATTAAACCCTTGCTCTCACTGACCAGTTTAACATACCAAGCCCAGCAAACCCTGAGAGGTGGCCCATAGGGAGGGGGTGCATACTGGCTGCTGAGTCAGAGCCTGGAAAGGGGGCAGCTTACTCAGGACCTCACCGGAGTCTGGGGGCTGCCAACAGATTGGGCCCATATCGTGAAACATGGTGAAGTGTTCCATGTTCAATGTTTTCAGAATTGTGGACAGTCACTTGTGTGGACCCTTAGCTCCCAGTGCTGGCTTGTGGTGCCTCCATAACGTTGTCTGCGAGGACGTGGGGCCCACAGGGAGGAGAGAGCTAACAGCCAAGAGCCTTGTCAATGTTATTTTTAATCACAGGCGGGTGGGCTGATGGATTTCTCTCCTTTTAGAAATCTCCTGAAGATGCATGAAAGCAGGGGCTGGGTACATCGGATATGCTTGATGTTGACCAGACATATTGATACCGTGCACACTTATCGTTATTAATTTCCCAAAATATCTAGTTCACTTAAAATCTGGTTTTCAAGTGTTTTATTGGAAACCAAATGTGTTACTTTGTAGCCAAATGTTAAAGGAAAGGTATCCCTTTGGTATTAAGATTCTTTATTGTATTATTTATGTTTTATTAGCATTACTAATAATATGATGGACAAATGAGTATTAATCCACCCAGGCCCAGGGTGATCCCACAGTAGTGGACATGTGGGTAAACTCATGGGACAAAGAAATGGGGCTTCTCAGTCTGGCCCACTGCAGGAGCTACAGCCTCCTGAAGGCATCCCATGTGGGCAGCTGCTCACCTTGGGGGCAGCTCTGCAGCTACTTAGAGGGACCTCTGTCAGACTACCAGCCCTTGACCTGGGAGGCCCCTTTGGCTAGTCTCTGGCTACCCCAGGAGCATCTCAGTGCCTCCCTGTGGACCCCACACCTGGACACAACTCTCCCCAACATGCTTGCCCTCTTGCCTCCCCCTCAGATGGACAAGAGCAGGGCATCCTTTCAGGTGTTTATAATAGAGCCAGAGTTTTCACATTTTCAGATCATTTTCTCAATATCAGAACCCTCACTTTATGGAAGTAAAATAAAATAATAATAACAATACATTAAGATGTCTTGAGACACCTTTGCTGCCAAAAAACCGGTTTTATTAAAGCACAGGGACAGGACCTGTGAGCAAAAAGAGCTGTAGTGGAGTTGTGAAGACTGGCAGTTATATACCTTCAAGTTGTGAGGGGTTCGGGACAGTGTAAGTTTCTAAGGAATTTGGAAGCAAGGTTTCCAGGACCTTGAGGGGGCTGGCTGTTGTGGGGAAAAGGTCATTTACTACAGTCTAGTAAAACCCTAATCATGAGCCCCTTCAGATGCATATCAGGCCCATATGCTTGGAGGGTGATTGTTGATATGTATCTTAGGGGGTAGGGATAAAGGAAGTTTCCAAAGGTATTTTTATATGCTAAAGGAGACTCACAGGATCCTGGAGGTTGGGATAATGTTAAGCTAAGTTTCCTGTTGCCCCTAACCAAGTATTAACACTGAGGCAACTGAGTTTCTACAGGAGGGTCACTCTGCCTGCCTCAAGGACTTGTCAGTGGGCTGTAAGTTGTAAGGAAATTCAATTTTTCTTTGTCTTTTTTTCTCACATCAGAACTGACATCCAACGTTGTGTAAGTTTAAAGTGTACAATGTGATGATTTGACGAACTTCTGTACCGGGATATGATTACCACCATGGCATTGGCTAACGCTCCATCACATCACATACTTACAATATCCTTTTTGCACTGAGAACATTTCAGATGTACTCTCTTCACAACTTTTTATGTTTCTAGAGTATAATTCAGTGTTATTAACTACAATCACCATACTGTGCCTTGGAGCCTTAGAACTTAACTCATCTCATACCAGCATCTCCCATTTCTCCGCCCAGCAAAAATTGACACTTTATTTTCTTTTGCAGCTCTCTCTAATGTCTACCTTAATAAAATAAGTTTGGATTCTCCTATTTACTGCTTTCTATGTGTTGTCATATGCTGATCTGGTTAAACTCTAAGATGAAAGTGTGTCCTCACACAGGTATATACTCGAAAAGGGGGAAATATTTCACTACCATTTGCAAATTATTATGGATATTCTTCTTTTATACTACAAAAGACTAGAAAAGTGGTAGTTTATTAAAATTTAGCAGCACCGTCAAATCTGAAAGCATTCAATGAATTTTTTTTATTATCTTCATATTATAACCCAATAGACTACCTTGCACAGTGTACAGTGAATCCATCATTACCTAGGCTTTTTTCTCTCCTTATAATCATAATTTAATCGTTTGGAAAACACTGGTTCACTGATATAAGCATGTCTTCCAAATGTTGACACACTGCATTATATAGTAATAGTTAAATCACATTTATTAATATTGCCAGTAATCTCATCAGAAATTCTGATTAAACATGAAAATTTCAAGCTCATAATGATAGATGTACATTTTCCAAAATTCCAATTTTTTTGCTTGAAAACTGAGATTTTATCATTGGACATCTACTTTCAGTTGTTTTCCCTCAAATTATAGACTCGTTTTACTAATTTTGATGAAATGGCTGCTAAATACCCAAGTGGGTGTGACCATAGTTTGTCCTTCTTTCAAGTAAAATTAGTGCTTCATTTAAAACACAGCCAATTCTGCTCAAAGGTCAAACTTCCCATGCAATGCTTTCCTGGGTTTCTATAGGATATAAGTGTGTGGGGACTGGTGTGTTTCCCCATTTGTCACAGGAGGGGGTGATAGTCAGTCTGCAGCCTCTGAGAGGGGAGGTGAAATTGAAAAATAGGAGAATATCAATAAAAGCAAAAACTGTTTCTTTGAAAAGATCAATAGAATTGATAAATCCCTAGGCATGTTAACCAAAGAAAAAGGAAAAGACACAAATTATTAATATCAGAAATGAAACATAGGCCACTACTACTGATGCCATAGACATTAGAAGGGTAAAAAAAGGAAGGTTATGAACTCCATGCCCACAAATTGGATGACTTAAATCAAACAACCAATTTCTGGAAATACAGTCTACCCACACTCACTTAATGAAAAATAGATAATCCAATAAGCCTTTATCCCTGTAATAAATTGAATCAATAATTAATAACCTTCCAAAACAGAAAGCACAAGAGCCAGAAGGTTTTACTACTGAATTTTACCAAACTTGGAAGAAGGAAATTATACTAATTCAGATAGAAGTAGGGGAATACTCTGTAACTAATTCTATGAAGCCAGCTTTACTCTAAAAACAAAACAAAACAAAAAACATACAAAGACATTACAAAAAAGGAAATGTTTATCATGAACATAGGTGCAAAAATACTCTTGGATCTAACAGTGTATAAGAAGAATCATACGCCATGACCAAATGAGATTTATCCTGGGTGTGCAGGGCTGGTTCAACAGTCAAAAATCAATTAATATAGCCGATCACATCAACAGGCTAGAGAAGAAAAAAAAAAAAAACACATGATCATATTAATGGACAGGAAAGGCATATGACAAAATCTAACATGCATTTGTAATAAAAATTCTCAACAGGGTGGTAATAGAAGAGAATTTCCTCAACTTGATAAAGAACGTCTACAAAAAGCCTACAACTAATATCATACTTAGTGAAAAACTAGATGCTTTCCAACTAAGATGAGGAATAAGGCAGGATGTTTCCCCCACTCCATCACTCCTTTTCAACAGGAAATCCTAGCTAATGCAATAAGACAAGAAGAGGAAATAAAACACATCGATTGGGAAGGAAGAAATAAAACTGTCTTTGTTCACAAGTAACATGATAGCTATGTAGAAAATAACAAAGAATCCACAAAACAAAAACAAATAACTTCTGGAACAAAGAAGTGATTAGAGCAAGTACTCGGGATAGAAGATCAATACACAAAAGCCAGTTGCTTGCCTTTGTACCAGGCATGTGGAACTGGAACCTGAAATTTAAAACACAACACTACCTCATTAACACACACACAAAAGAAAGAGATATACAATTGACCCTTGAACAACTTGGGTTTGAACTTTACAGTTCTACTTTTACACAGATTTTTTTTCACTTATTTTGGATAAATACAATGCATGTATTTGTAACACACACAGATGTGTTTCCTCTCTCATAATTTTCTTAATAATATTTTATCTAGTTTATTCTAAGAATATGGCATATAATATACAAAATATATAAATCAGCTTTATGCTATTGGCAATGTTCCTGGTCAATGTAGGTTTTTAGTAGTTAAGTTCCGGGGAGTCAAAAGTTACGCAGGTTTTCACCTTGGGTGAGGGAAGTGGTGCCCCTAACTCCCACATTCAAGGGAATAAATAAATGGAAAGATAATCCATGTGCCATGATAGGAAGACTCAATGTTGTCAAGATGTCAGTTCTTCCCAACCTGATCTTTAAATTCAACATAATCTCAACCAAAATCCCAGCAGGTTATTTGTATATGTTAATGAACTGACTCTTAAATTTATACGGAGAGGCAAAATACCCAGAACAATCAACACAATACAGAGAAGAACAAAGTTGGAGGACTAGCACTGCCTGACTTCAGTATTTATGATAAAGCCACAGTAACTGAAACAGTGAGATACTGACAAAGGAATAAACAAATAGACCAATGGAACAGAATGAAGAGCCCAGATGCAGACCCACATGAATGTAGTCAATTGATCCTTGGCAAATGAGCATAGGAAATACACTGGAGAAAGGATAGTCTTTTCAACAAATGGTGCTAGACTTGGATGTCCACATGTTAAAAAAACAAACAAACAAACTTGAAATTGACCTTACAGCTTTCATAAAAATTAACCCCAAATGGGTTATAGGCCTAAATGTAAAATGCAAAACTATAAAACTCTTAGAACATAATATAGGAGTTGAATCTAGATGTCTTTGGGATTGGCATTGACTTTTAAAATAAAACACCTAAAGTGTGATCCATGTGAGAAAAACTGATAAGCTGAACTTCATTAAAATTAAAAACATGTGCTCTGTGAAGTACAATGTCAGAAGAATGAGAAGACGAACCACAGTCATTGAGAAACTATTTGCAAAACACGTATCTAATAAAGGACTGATATCCAAAATATATAAAGAATGCTTAAAATTCAACAATAAGAAAGTAAACAACCCAATTAAAAGATGGTCAAAATATCTGGAAACCTCACCACAGAAGAGGTATAGAAGGCAGATAAACATATGAAAAGATTCTTAGTGTCATATGTCATCTGGGCAATGAAGGTTAGTGAGATACGACTACAGATCTATTAGAATGGCCCAAATCTAAAGCTCTGACAACACTAAATCCACACTGGGACGTGGAGCAACCGGAGCTCTCACTCCCTGCTGGCGGAAACGCTGAATGATGTAGCTGCTCTGCATGACAAGGTGGGGTTTTCTTACATAATCTTACCATAGGATTGGGCAGAGGCGTTCCTTGATATTTGAACTGAAAGCATGTCCACACAAAAACGTGCAAGCGAGTGCTTACCCCAACTTTATTCACAACTGCCAAAGCTTGGAAGCAACTGACACATGTTTCAATGATCAATGGTTAAACAACCTGGTCCATCCAGATGAGGGAATATTGTCCATTGATAAAAAGCAATGAGTTATCCAGTCATGAAAAGACATGGAAGAACCTTAAATGCACATTACTAAGTGAAAGAAGCCACTGGAAAGGCTGTATGATTCCAGCATACTGTATGATTCCAGCAACAAAACATTCTGGAAAAGGCAAAACTAAGGAGATGGTAAAATGACCAGTTGTTGCCAAGGGCTGGGGGCAGAAATGACTAAGTGGAGTACAGAGGATTTTTAGGGCATTACATACATAGCACTAGACAGTTGAAAAACCCATAGCGTGCACATCAAGAGTGAAACTTAATGCAAGTACCCCACCAATGCCAGATGCTAACATGGGAGGCTGAGAGCAGGGGCAAAGGCAGAAGGAGCACGTTGGAACTTTTCTCATACTTTCTCCCCATTTTCTGCAAATCCACAACTGCTCTAAAAGAGTGTATTAATTTAAAAAAAAAAATGATGCAAAGGATGCAAGAAACCCAAAATACTTATCAACACATTTCACTAACTTTCCCCTTCTGCATATTCAAAGATTGGTGCAGGAGAGGAAATGCACACTCGAATAAGTTTAAAGGCCTTTTAGTAAAATCTAGAATAAAAAATTGAAGCAATAATAAAGTATACTGTCAAAGTTTAAGTAGCAGCATTATTTTTTCTTTCTTACAGTAATTAACATCACTGACCATTTTACAGTAAAGAACACCTAGAGACAATGAAATGAGTCAATATCACCATGATTCGCAGATGTTTAAATTTTTATTCCTAAAAACTCCACGAGGGATCAACTATAAAGTACACTAATATACAGATATGTCTTTTGTTATCTGACAAAAATACAAATAAATGAAACAAGATGGAACTGGGAGGGAGACAAACCATAAGTGACTCTTAATCTCACAAAACAAACTGAGGGTTGCTGGGGGGAGGGGTGTTGAGAGAAGGGGGGTGGGGTTATGGACATTGGGGAGGGTATGTGCTTTGGTGAGTGCTGTGAAGTGTGTAAACCTGGCGATTCACAGACCTGTACCCCTGGGGATAAAAATACATGTTTATAAAAAATAAAAAATTTAATTAAAAAAAATAAAGTACACTAATATACAGGTATGTCTTTTGTTATCTGACAAAAATACAAATAAAACAAAATGCAGAAAAGCCTGAGTTCCTCTGGGTCTCTCCAGGCAGTGTTTATGTTCCTGCTGTGCCCTGCTGTACAATTACCACTTCATCAACTGTTGAAGTGCCGGATTCTGTGAACCCCGGGCCTGCAGCTGCCTCCCGGCTCTGTGGCTATCTCCGCCTCCACCACAGCAGTGGTGGCGAACTCACAGACTCCTTGATTTGCGGAGCCTGGCTTCTGCGGCTTGTCTCAGCCTTGACTCCCATAGCTGATCTCCTACTTGGTGAGTGGCTCCCCTGAGTCCCATGGCCACCTCACAAGTTAGAGACATGCAGAGATCTTCCTCCCCCATTTTTCAAGTCATCCAGCTTTCCATCACGCCGCTGTAGGCTCTGTGTGCTGATCAGCGCAGATGCTGTGCCTGCCTCACTTTTGGCTCTTGGTGTAGGGATGTTTCCATGGAAGCTCATTAGATGAGATTAAGGTCATGCTTGCCTGCCCGGGGCCATCGTCCACAAGCCTATCTCCACTGTTGAGTATTTTCTCGTGTAATGCTTTAAGCCAGGCCCTCCTCTGCTGCGCCCCAATAGCACCTGGCACTTTATCACATTTTATTAACCACAAAAGCTATTCTGCTTGCTAACCATCCTCCTCTAACTATATATCAAACAAAACAAGAAGCTATTTTCATTATGGACATTGGGGAGGGTATGTGCTCTGGTGAGTGCTGTGAAGTGTGTAAGCCTGACGATTCACAGACCTGTACGCCTGGGGCAAATAATACATTATATCTTAACAAAAATCATTTTTAAAAAGCCATTTTCAAGGAGTAATTCAATACTCTTCAGAGGGTATACAAAAATGAACAAACCAAAGAGAGAAAAATGAACCCTGACAGTTGGATACTCTGACAAATACTACTAATCGGTAAAACTCCATCATCGAAGATCAGGGTAGATCCTTGTTCCTTTCATCTGCGTCACCACCTGCTTCCATCTCTTTTATTTCGAAACCAAGTGCCGCAGACCCTGGCGCTGCCCACCTGCAGGGCTGAAGGTATGAATAAATGAGTATCTCTGCATCTGGAAGAGCTCACAGGGGGATGACAACTGTGCAGACGGATGCGTCAGCTGCTTGAGGACTCCTAGTAGATGCTCTGTGCGGATTTGCGGAAATAATAACTCACACTCAGAAGTGGGTTCAGACCATTGCATGACACTTCATTAAAGTGCAAATGTAAAAATTCTATTCATAACGTTGAGGACAAGTGTTCAAGTTTGTAGATACAGCTTTGCAATAGCTGATACTCTGTGCACCACCAGGAACAGTGATCCTCAGAGTAAAGGATTCATGACTGGGTTTTAAGGATTTTAAAACAACATTGCGATGCTCAAAATATTTCCTGCCAGACTGTATTATTATTCATGAAGAAGAATGATTTATACCTCACATAATTAACAGCTGGTGGGTGGAAGCCAGCATGATGATCTGTGTTATTTATTAAGTAATTGTGTGAACACAGAAAGATAACAGGTTCCATGAAAGATGAGTTTGTACCTTATGGGTTTATGTTTTAAAACTTCAACTGAAACCAAAAAATAAAGAAAATATGGCCCTGGATTACTTCCAAGATGATGGAATTTCTTGGCTTTCTTCTTCTGTAAATAGAAACTCATTTGCATGTTTCAATTACGGAGACGTTTATCCCAACACAGTTTGGGAAGGGCTGCATGAGAAACAAGGATGCCCGCATCTGCACAAGTCCAGGTCCCCTCGAAGGGAAGCAGGGAGGCTACAACGGCAAGGTTTCAGGAGCCCTACAGGAGTCAGGAGGACAACCCAGTTGGTCACTTACTGGTACCAGGTGGGACATCGGGAGCATTGATTAAATACCCGGGAGCCCCATTCCAGGCGGAAATGCCAGAGCACCCGATGAATTAGCACACTAATCTGGAAATCCATTTGGCTGCTGTCTGACATCATCAGTCTCCTGGGGATGTTGTTAATCCAACTGAAAAGGAAACCAGCTATAGGCGACCTAGCTGTCACCTTTTCTGAGGTGAAATTTGTATGTCCTGCTTTTAAAACCTTCCCTGCTACCTGACCCACTCCAGGGTTGGCAGGGGCATCCTTGGCTCCAGTCAGGTCATGCTGGCCCCTCGTGCCATCTAGACAGGCCTTCTCAGACACTCCGGGGCCTGGGGTCTGGGTGCCTTTGGCCCCAACCCTGGGTCTCCTGTAAGGGAACACGGCAGCCACCTCAAACATCAAGGTGAAATGTTCCCTTTGACGTAGACTGTGTGTCCTCAGGTGAGGTCTGATGGTCGCCTGGGCGAGGATGACCTTCGTGGTGGTGACATGGGTCCCCGGGCCCCACACGGCTAAAGTCAATGCAACGTCTGCAGGCTCCATGACTCCCCACTGGGGCCTCTTCCCTCCCTGGCTCTGCCGGGCACCCCACGGAGGGCTGGGACAGATTCCCCATCTCACCCCACCTCCCTGGGACTTGCCTCCCGCAAGTCCCGGGGAGCTGCGTACACAAACCGCACTGACTAAAGTTTGAATCACGGGAGACGAGACCGGACCCTGCAGAGCTGGAACGGTGGCACTCGCCCATCCCCAACTCCAGACGCCACAGGCCCCCAGTTTTTCTCAAGGGTCAGCACCTCAGAACCCCTGCTTGTACTCAACCCTCTCGCTCCTCCTCACTTCAGCTTTGTAGTGTTAGGGGTTTGTTTTCATTTTCCTTGTTGCAGCTGTAGTCCTAATTTAAACCCCTCAAATCCTCAATGACCATGAGGGTCCAGTGAATGGCAACTGCGTGTTGGTCAAAGAGCCAGCGTGACCTCGGGGCTGTGGCCACCTCTACCCTGAGGGGAGGAGAGTCTGAGCAGGACATGTCCGGCAGGTGTCCTCCAAGCTGTGCTAAATGCAGATAATTGTTACACTAAGCAGAAGAGAAATGGGAAACAATGATAATTGTATCCTCTATTTAGACCAAAATGGGAAACAGCTACTCACTACAAATCCCATTTCAGTTCTCATGTGAACCCTATTTATATGTGCATGGCTCACTGACTCACATCAGCTAAGAAATGAGGCCCAGTTCCTGTCAGCGCCTTGGAAGGAGTGACAGAGGTTCCCACAGTTTTAATCAAACCCAACCATGAGCAATTCTGAATTTTCTAATTCCAGATAAAGGACTGGCCCTTTGTACAGCTGATCCATTTCCCAAACTGAAGTGACAGAAATGGTCCAAATGACCACTTCTCAAGGAATTAATTAAGGTCATTTCAACATCCCCAAATCAGAATCACTCCCCTTCACTGATAAATGGAATCACAGGCGATGCTACTATGTTCCCATAATTACCCAACAAGTCACAGATCAAAGAGAAGGAAACATCATGGGAAAATTGCAAAGTGCCATCTGCTGCCTCGGGCAGGGGATGGGTTTACCTGCAGGCCTTGTCTCCTTCCCACCTGGAGGAACACCTGCTAAGCAGCACAGGGGACTTGAGGAAGCAAGGGCTACAGGATTGCAAACTGATGCCTGCTCTGCAGGGGACTCGACCCCAGCCTCACCTTCAAGCTCTATGCATCCTGAAGCTCGGGAACTCTGACAGAAGCAGTCACATCTGCCTTCCTGGCTGACCCTGGACTGCACCCGCCTGCACTTTAGAAACTCTGTTTATCTGAAGTGTGAACATTGGTCCACTCTGGCTCTTTTAGTACCAATCTTTATAGATAGCTCATTGAAGTTCTAGGTCCATGCATTAATCTTCATTTTCAGGGTCATGTCCATTCAAACAACCCAGGAATTACATTCAGGTATCAGTTCTTGACTACTATGTCTACACTCCATAAACCCCACTCAGTGATCCAGACCCCTTTAGAACTGTGTAGACAGATATGACTATTTGGTATTCAGCCCTCATCTAATTATCAAAGAAGGTCAGTATAACTGTTAATTTTAGAAAATGATACGTGGGAGAAATGTTGCCATTTAGTTAAAAATAATTGTTACACTTGCAAAGTTAATACAAGATGGGAGTGGTGAGTTGGTTTCCAAATTCTTACCACATTCATAGTTTGCTCATCTCTGTCTCTAGATTATTCAGGATTTTTGGAAATTGCTGCGACATTGCTAAATGCCAGATCTTCCCATTATTGTCCAAATGGATACTAGTTTTATTTTACTGTAAGACCTGGTTTGCAGCTGTCATGGGGATAGATCCCACAAATCTCTTCCTTTATTCAAGGGAAGCATGAATCCTATCCCAACATGGCAAACTCAGAAACCTCACAGAGCTGACACACAGAGGTCTCTGTGCAACAGAAGCACAAGAAAGGGTTTCTTTGATACAAGGAGGCAGTCTCAAGTAAATGAAGAAATTCTGGGACACGAGCAATTTTGAGGGACTCGAAACTACTCTGTGAGTGTTGGGCCCCTGGACATGGGTCAGAGCTGGAACTCTACAGTCACAGTGAAGTGTGAAAAAACCCCAACACCTGTACAATGTAAGGAGCTGTTCTGAGCCCTCTCCTAAGATGGAGGGCTTCTGAAAAACCCCATTTCCAGAAAGAGACCAGACAATGCCACACTCTGGACAAGCAAAGCAAGAAAGAAACTTTCTGGGTCCTGAGGAAGGGTTACAGAAATAGACAGCTGTACCCCACTGACACACCTGGGGGAACAGCTGACCTGAGACATGGAAACCATGCCGTCTACAGAAGAATTGCTCTGGCTGAACCCCTCTGACCGGGGAAGGGAATGAGTCCCTCTGCAACAGGTGGCAGTCAGATGCCACGGGGGGAGGAGAGGAGTTTCTGTAAGAATGGCAGCCCACTGCGAAAGGAGAGTTGGTGAGGCCATGGATGAGGAATTATGTTTGTGAGATCTATAAATAATGGAAAACGTAAGGCCTTAAAGAAATACACCAGAAAGGGAAAAACTAGAGTTCATGGTAAAAAGAACAGCATGAAAAGAGAGAGGACTCAGATTAGAAAAAACTCCAAATAGAATAGAATACCTGGAAAATAGGTCTGGGCATGTCTGTGTACCCACACGTGTGATGAGAACTTCACAGCCAAAGTACTGGACAGACGCTGAAGAGACAAGTATGGTAATCAGAAGGTTGATACGGGCATGTAACAGAATAAATTACAGGAAGAATATAAAAAAGAAGTGAAGCTGCACGGATGGGACCATGAGTGGATCCACACAGTCCCAAGGAAGCCCCGGGAGGGCACAGAGACTGGGGAATGGGTGCTGTTCACAAGGATGGAGTTGGGGTCCACCAGAACTAGAGGACATTCATTGAGTCCCCGTGTGTGAAGACACAGAACATCAGAGATAAGAGAAATACTAGTGGTAATCATAAAAAGTATTACTTGCAAATAAATGAAAATTGGATCACAGAGGCTTTCTCACTCTTGACAGCGAGGCTCACAGGCTACAGGAGAGCGTCTTAAGTGTTGCAAGAGAAAGCAGAACCTTCTCAATGTAGGATTTTATTCCCAGCTAGTCTCAGCTATACTTCAGGGTGCAGGCAATGCAAAGACATCGTCAGACAAAGACGTGGAGGTTTTAGAGACACAGGGCCTTGCTGAAGGAACTACTGAAGGTTTGCTTGAGAGGGAATGAAATTGACCCCCTCCCAAAGTATAAGAAGCATGAATTAATCCTGGGCAGAGAAACCACTGTTCATGTGGATAAATCTACATAAACAACAGTGACTACTTCTGCAGGGTTTTAGCATCTAGAACCAGCTCAAGTGACAGGTGAGAGGCCAGAGCTGTGTCACTGCCAGTATAAGTCTCTCGTGCTGGTCGGGGGAGGGCAGAAGTATTAACTAACAGGGGTGACATGTAAAACATTAAGGCCAAAAATACTCGATTGACTAACATTTTCCCCTAACATTTCAGATTCTTGTTTGTGTGTTTCCATTTTTAATATTTTTCTCTTTGGGAATGGAGGATGTGTAATTTGGGAGGAAGAAATATAGGACATATTTGAGGCTGTGTAGTTCCCAGAATTCTTCCTTATGCCATGGAAACACTCACGGAGCTATTATAAGTCTCAGTCAGAAAGATAACAACCACCTCTTTATTAATAGGATTCTGACAATTATTCACCTCATACTGATTTTCTTTTCAGATCAATTTATATTAGAATGCCAATAAACACAGCATTAATCACAATAGTTGGTTCTGGATTCCAACCACACAGCACTAAGAACATATCACACATTCAAAGCCCTTGGTAAAAGGTAAAAAGGTCCATGTCATTCTTCATACATTTTGTACATGGTCTGTAAGCACATCAGGGGCCGGAACACATCCGCCTACTTCACCTAGGAGAGCAGTATGGTTTCCCACTGAAATCAGCCCTTCCACATGGTCCCTTTACCTGAATAAAAAGTAAGGGAACACAGAGAGGTGATATTTTATAAAAGTCCAAAGAAATGACAATGTTCTTCAGAATCTGATAAGTGTGAAACTGTTGAAAGATGTGTAATTTGCAGAAAAAAATTACCAGGTGTCCAGGAGAAAGGTTGGGGGCTGGTCAGAAGGTACAAAAGGGCCTCCAGGGGGATTGAGCAGCTCTAAACCCTTGACCATTTGTAGAGTTCTCCTCTCATACAAAGCAAAGACAGTCACCCACTGCAATTGGGGCAAAAACTCCCTCATGCCTTTTATGCCTGTTAGGACTCAGTATCTGTGGGGCAGGGGAAGAAACAAGAGCTGAGCTCTGGAAGGTAGACAGAAGCCTTCTCCCACCAGACCCGGGGAAACAGCCACTGCACAGAGAGGGATACAAGCCAAATTCATGTGCCTGGGGGTTGGGAGACAGGAAACCTCTGAAGCCCAGGATCAGGCACTGATACAAAGCAGGGTCAGCTACTCCTGGTGAGGGGCAGGAAACTTCCTCTCACCCATCCCCCCGCCCCCGGCCCAGGGTTAAAGAAGAGTCCAGAGGGGTGCAGGAATGCAGAGAACACCTGCCCCTGAGGAAAATACTGCAAGACCTGCCTAAAAATGAGGCTGAAGCAGGTCAGCTGATAAAGCCCCTACATTTACACTAGAGCTGCACCAAGTAATGAGCAAAAGTGGCATGTGGCTGAGATGAAGTCCAGTGAGCCCTTCTGTGGGCAGGTGTGCGGGCTCTACCATGCAGGGATGGCTATGGGCAGGTGTGCGGGCTCTACCACACACGAAGGGCGTAGACTTAGCCATTCTCTGTGGGGTTTGGAGGCATTAACAGAACCCAACCCAGCTCATCTACGGACCCAAGGGACTCAAGGCCACATATTAGACAAGACCATTTCTGAGGTTAAATACCTTGTTTACCTTGGTCTCTGTGGTTCTTTCATATATAACATCTGACATTCAATAATAAAAGTTTATGAGACACACAACACATGAACAGAAGAAAAAATGACCCGCCATCAGGTAATACAGCATTCATCAGAACCAGACCCAGCTGTGCTCAAATGCTGAAATTAAGAGGCAGGTACATTGAAATCTCTCTGATTGATATGAAGGGGTATAGTGTAAAAGGTTGACAGTATGAATGAACACATGAAGATTTTAGTAGAGAGACTGAACTATAAAATAGTCTGAGGAAAATTCCAGAAATGAAGAATACAGCATCATTGATTAAAAATACTTTTGATAGGCTTATTAGCAGACTACACACAGCAAAAAACAGCAATAAAAACTTAGTGCAAATGAATATAGATCACTAGAGATTATCCAAACTGATAACAAGAAAACAGAGAAAAAACAGAGCATTTATTTATTTACTCAAGATGAATTAGATAACCTGACGAGCCTTGCATCTATCAGCACATTGAATTTATAGTTAAAGTTTTCCTACAAAGGAAGCTCTTGTCTAAATGGCTTCACTGATTAATTCCAACAGAGATTCAAGCAATAAATTATGCCAATTCCACACAAACTCCTGTGGAAAATCATAAAAGAGGGGACATGTCCCAATTCACTTAATGAAACCAGCATTGCTCTGAAACCAAAACTAGACAAAGATACCACAAGAAAGGAAAATTACAAAGATGTATTTTCTATTGCAAAGGCAAAACTTGCTTAACAAATTGCTGCAAAACGAACCCAGTAATATGTGAAAAGGGTAACATATCACGGGTAAGTGTGATTTATCCCAGAAATGCCAGGTTGGCTTAACATTCAAAAACCAGTCAATGTAGCTCATCATATTAAGAACTAAAAAGCAAAAAACCTGATCCTCTCAATACATAGAGAAAAAGCACTCAATAAAAATTCAGCATACATTCATGGTTAACAACTCCCAGCAAATTAAAAATAGAAGAAACTGGGCACCTGGGTGACTCAGTTGGTGAAGTATCTGCCTTTGGCTCAGGTCATCATCCCAGAATTGTGGGATCGAGTCCTGCATTGGGCTCCTTGCTCAGCAAAAAGTATGCTTCTCCCTCTGCCCCTCACCCTGATCTCATGTTCTTTCTCTCTCTTGTCCTCTTGCTCTCGCTCTTAAATAAATGAATAAATAAATAAATAAATAAAATCTTTTAAAAAATAGAAATAGAAGAAACTTTTACAACTAATAAAAGACATCTATAAAATATCATCTAGCATCATATTTAAAGATGGAAATTTGAATACTTTTTCATTATGTTCAGGAGCAAGGCAAAAGCTTATTTATTTGATTTAGTTCAAATTTCAGATAAATTTGTCATATATACTTCTTTCAAATTTTGTTCATATTGTGCTAGTTTTGAAATGTTTTTCTGTTATTTTCTGACTTCCTTTTCTACAAACTTCTTAGAGCTAAGCAGGTAAGAAAGTGCTGGAGAAGATCGAGTACATTGCCCAAGCATCATGTGGGCAAACTGATTTGTCAATGAGTGCGGTTAGTAGCATTTCTCATCAGTAAAGCATTCTTATAGTCTGCATGTTGCTAGCTAAATTTTTGCAATTAAATATAAACACTTTTAGGGGAGGCAGGGCATGTTTTTTAATATCAATGCAACTGTGCGAAGATATTTTATCCAAATGCTATTTATATTTACATTGTAAGTGACCTAACTATAGCATAATAACCCTGTGGGGCACTGGAGGAAAATGTCTACCTCATTTCCTGGTAATATTTTACTCAGCCCACAAATTACATAACACTTTATTGTAATGTTTATTGTAAAGATTGCCACATTTTAATCCAAGCCACTTAGCATCTCATAGCAGAATGACAGCACCGTTACCCTGATGCTTGGGCCAGTCCATTTCCCTCTCAATAACCCAACAGGAAACTGGTCTGAGAGAAAATATGGGTTCAAGTAAGTTATAAGCTTCTGAGTCCAAGGTAGAGAAGGTGCTAGTGTATTATCTCAGGATATTTTACTTTGCCTCCTTCAAACTGATGTTGGAGATGAATGGCTCTGTTTCAGTTTCCCAGCCTGTATTATTTTCAACAATTGTGATTGAGTCTGGCCTAGAACATCATCCAGGATGAATCTGCTCATAGTTTCCATGGTTCCTAAAATATGAGGAGGTTTTGCAGGGGTGACAGCTGCCCCTGTACTACTGCATGTCCAGTTGGGAACCACACTCTCAGAACACAGGTTGGTGCCTCTTGCTCCTGTGGCATCTGAACAGGGCCACTGCAGAGATGTCACTGGCTAGAACCCATTCTCTGAGGCTACTGCAGTGTCACCCCCGCTTAGAGCCAACATGTCAGTAGCCTCTGGCTCCAGAATCAAGCTTCAAAGTACCATTGGGGTCATCTACCGCTTGTGTCTTTCTCCTAACTTCTGTGAACCATGTTGACTGTTTTTTTCCCTCCTTGAAGAATTTCCAACCCCTCCATTCACTGAATTTTCACTAAAACCCACCTTCTGGCTCCTTGGTTGCTTCTGTCAAGTTCCTCCCATCTTCTAGTTCACGATACAATTACACGTTATGTGATCCAACTGAACTGATTGTTCTGCAAGCCTCCTCTCCAGCTGTGTTCATATCATAGCTCCCAGGAGAAGACAGCTTCACGTGAGTTGGGGCTGGAGACACAGGAAGTGTCAGGCACAGAAGTTGTGAAGATGATGAAGATGTTCTATGAGGAGGCTATTCTTTTATCCCCAGAGTTGGAGGGAAAGGACACAAAGGCATCAATCAGTTAATCATCCCTAAAGGCAGTATCGTGTTTCCCTCATACTAAGAGCTGAGATAGAGCCAGAGGCTTTGCTTCCATAGGTTGGCTAACTTACCACATCAATATCTTCACTCCTGATATTGATGTGAAATGACTTCATGCTTGCAAGTGCATCCACACATATTGTTCCATTTTGTTCCCCACCAGTCCTTTATTTCACAGGTGTGTTATGTCCCAGGTCACAAGGGCTGACCTAAAACCAGCCTCATAGATTTCTATGCAGCACCTCAGAAATACACCATGATCGCTCCCAACCCCATGCTCAGATATGTGGGCACAATGCCCCTGAAATGTGGACTTAATTTAAAAGATACAAACGTAGTGATCCAAAGGGGCACGTGCACCCGAATGTTTATAGCAGCAATATCCACAATAGCCAAACTATGGAAAGAACCTAGATGTCCATCAACAGATGAATGGATCAAGAAGATGTGGTATATATACACAATGGAATACTATGCAGCCATCAAAAGAAACGAAATCTTGCCATTTGCGACAACATGGATGGAACTAGAGCGTATCATGCTTAGCGAAATAAGTCAAGCGGAGAAAGACAAATATCATATGATCTCCCTGATATGAGGAAGTGGTGATGCAACATGGGGGCTTAAGTGGGTAGGAGAAGAATCCATGAAACAAGATGGGATAGGGAGGGAGACAAACCATAAGTGACTCTTAATCTCACGAAACAAACTGTGGGTTGCTGGGGGGAGGGGGGTTGGGAGAAGGGGGGTAGGGTTATGGACATTGGGGAGGGTATGTGCTTTTGGGTAAATTGGAAGGGGAGATGAACCATGAGAGACTATGGACTCTGAAAAACAATCTGAGGGGTTTGAAGTGGCGGGGGGGGGTGGGAGGTTGGGGTACCAGGTGATGGGTATTATAGAGGGCACAGCTTGCATGGAGCACTGGGTGTGGTGAAAAAATAATGAATACTGTTTTTCTGAAAATAAATAAATTGAAAAAAAAATGCTTCAAACTCTGTAAGTCCCTGTTTAGACTTGTAGAATAAAGAAATTGGCTTAAATAGAAAATCATGTTGTGGCATTCAAGATGAGATGCACCAATTGCTTCACTGCTTTTAGGAAAGAGGGATAAGTCCATGGTCATGGCTTGAGAAGGGAGCACATATATAGTGTGTCAAGAAGCAGCTGAACTGGGCAGGGAGGCCAGCTGAAAACAGGAATGGCCCAGAGAGGAGACGATGTATCTGTGGCAGGGGCATAGCCATTATGTCACTTTGTCTGAAAAAGTGCACTGTTGTCATGCCGAGGTGGGTTTATCAGGCTGTGGCCCAGGCAGTGTGAGGATTAGTAAATACCTACCACGTGGTAATTTTATGAAGTCCAGCTTCTTTGGCCTTGGGAAACATCACTTTTAGGGGTGCTGCTCTCTCCCTCCCCATGACCTGACTGACTGTTAGTTTTGAAGGGCACAGGCTTGCAGCAGGTCCAGGCTAGGAAGCTACCCAAGCCTTGTAACACAGAAAATCCAGCGTCACTCCAGATCCTATGGTGAATTAGGACGCACCGTGAAGTCCAGCAAGACCAAATAGGAAACCCTGAACTCTCAAGCAGATAATTGGTCTACCTTTGGGTGCTTGTACACGCTCTGGATCACTACTGACCGTGGGACAACAAATGACAGTGAGCTGGCTTCTCACACCAACTGGAGCTATGCAACCCTGCCCCCAGCCACAGGTGAGTGGCACAGCTGCAGCCTGTCATATAAGAGGAGCTAGATATGCCAGCCAGTGGCTTGGACCCTGCAGCATGGATTGACTTCCCTCCCTAAGCTGTGACCTCCAGATGGTTTTTCCATGACCGGTAGGGACTGGAAGAAACACTTAGGCCTAATTTGCAGGTGGATTACACAGCCTGTAATAGATTTCTATTTCACAACAGCCCCCAAAGGGGCTACAGTGTTGTATTGGGGTCTGATCACTTTGAACTTCCATCAGGGAGGGGCAGTGACCATCCTCATTGAACTAAATACCAATCCTGGGTGTGGATTAGCCCTCTTTTCCAGTCTGCTCTAACAGCACCACCATCTGTGCATTGTAAAATGCCTTGCTTAGGATTATAGTATTTACTTAATATCGTCTCTGACCATGAAACACAGTACACCAAAAGAAATGTGCCAGTGGGCTCATCAGAAGCATGACATTCATTGGTCTCACCAGATGCTCTGCCACTCAGAAGCAGGAGCCAGACAGAATACCAGGGTGATGAGTGAAGACTCAGTTATAGGGCTAACCAGGTAGTAACACCCTGTGAGGATGATATTTCCCTATAAGATGCCCTGTACCCAAAATTAATGCAAGGCACTATTTCTCCCAAGGCCAGGCCAGAGAGGCCACTTTGTTCTCTCTCTGACTGTGGGATCTGATGCGTTAGAAGTTTCCATTCCCAAGGAAGAAATTCTTGAGGGTATAGCTCATGGGGTAGAGCATTTGACTGCAAGGAAGAAATTCTTCCATGAGAGGCACAGCAACAACCTCATGAAATGCAAAGCTGAGAATCACCTGGCCGTTTGCCACTGAAGCAATATGGAAAGGATGGGTGATTGACAGTGAGAATTGACCCTGATTCTCAAGAGAAAGTGTGGCTGCTGGTCTTTGTCAGGGTAGGAGGAACATATTTAAGCTGCAGACATCAGTGGGCACTTCTTAGAAATTTTACTAAGCCTACTGGTAAAAGTCAATATAAGATTATAGCACCTAAGTAAGAGAAACTTTTCAAGAGAGACTTTTCAAGAGGAAAGTTTTGGAACACCCCAAATGAATAAAGACCCTCCATTTAAGCTACTGGCTGAGAACAAGGACGCTGTAAAATATGCAGTTAAGGAAAACTGATAGATGTCTACTAAGATCTCATGACCAGTTCCAGTAATGACTGTAGCATCCGTGCATACTTTTACATATATATTCATTCATTTTTTCCCTTCCTTTTACCACTTTGTGTAAGAATGTACTTAACTTCACACTGCAGTTTATAGTTTACACCATGAGAAGCCATATCAGTTGCTGACGGGAGGAAATATTTCTTACCTGGAGATTCTGAGCTTGACATTGTTACAATGACTAATGGGCTCCATGTCTCCAGTTTCTGGCAAGGGAGGACATGCTCATTGATACAATTGATATTGGATTTTACCAGGTTGCTTTTTATATTTTGAAGGATAAGTATAGGTTCTGAGAAGCAAGAAAGCTGGACAGAATCATCCAGATTCAGGACAGATGATTTCATCCTGGATTCACTCCTAGCCTTTCCCCTGCTGCATTGCCTTTCCTGGAGCGTGATCCCTGCCAGATACATTTCCAAGAGGCACAAGTCTGGGTTCTTCCAACAGAAGACACTGGTAGAAGAGTGGAGAGTATGAGGGGAAGAGTCGGTGGTTTCTTAATCTTTCTCTGTCTCACAAAGGACTTCTGAAGAAGGCTGCATCTTCTCAGTTGCTCTAGTTCTGCTGAACAGAGCACATCAGTGCCAGGTTCTACCCAGTATCTTGGACCTGGTAACACTGGCTCCCTCTGATCACCCTCTGCTCTGGGAAGTATCGTGCCTCCTCCTCCCAATGCTGGCATTGAGCTGCTGTCGCTTGTGTTTGTATTCTAGCTCCTCCTGTATTATGTAGAGCAATTTTCTATGATCATGTCCATGGGTTCTAAGTACTCAGATAATTTGTTTCCTGTTTAGATTTTGAATTTTATAGCCAGAGCTTAGGAGATAACATCAACCAGACCCTCAAGAACATAGAAAAAGGAAACACATAATGAATAGACCTTATTTGTGGGGAGGAGTAAGGCCAGTTCATTCAGATTCTAGAATTAGAGTTGGAACCGAAAAGAATGAGATATCTTTTGGTGCAGGTTGATCCTAAAATAAGAAATATCTTTCCCTTTCTGTCTTCCCCATTGACATGTACCCCTTCACTTCCCTGTCCCACATCTTCTCTTCCTCATGTTACATATCAAATAATTCAAGTCTTCCCCATAAAACATGTAGATGTTTTGCCACAACAAAGACCCCTCGCATTACTGATTCTTTCTTAGAGTTAATGCTCCACAAACACCAGAGAGGCTAGACCGACCAGGACTCACCTTGACATGGTGTTGTCATGTGATGGAATCTCATATTGAATTTTTGCAGCTACTCCACATTGTTGATTTGTATTAACTTTACAGTTAATTAAAACTCTGTAGCTTTCACAAAAATGTATGCAAATCCCTCTTCTGCAACAACCATGGAACTATTTGCAGCTTTGGGAATACATAACAGCTCATTACATTCAACAATCAGTAGAAAAGCTCAAAGCATTCTTTTAGTATCTCAAATGTACTGAAATTTTATAAATGCTGTAGAATTCTTAAATTCCAACCCTCAAGAAGGTTGTTATATTTTTGGTTCTGTGTTCTTCATTCACAGAGTGTTGTACCTACCAAGTCAATCCTATTTTCAAACAGCTATTTGTGTCTTTGGGCTTTTATACATAAACTAACTGCTTGTACTAGTAGCTATGGCATTTTCAACATGTTATCATTTAGAAATTTGAAACTTTCTTCAGAGAAATAATACAATGCCAGTATTTAAAACACATTCTTTATGTGATATACAAATAAAAAGCCCCTTACATGTGTAATCCCATTTAATTATCTTCACATCTCTTTTTTATACATACTATTATTATCTCATTTTACAGATAAACTACAGATTGAACTACAAATTCAAACATCTTCAAGATTTAAGTAAGATCAATACAAAGGAAACAATAGTTAGTCATATCATATTGAAACAACTAATAAAAGAAAGGGAGAAATATTACAAAGAGTCAGTACAGCAAGTAGACTGACAACTTTAGAGCAAAAAAGATGGAAGACCATTCCATGCTCATGGATTAGAAGAATAAACATTGTTAAAATGTCTATACTGCCTACAGCAATCTGCACTTTCAATGCCATTCTGATCAAAATTCCACCGGCATTTTTCAAAGAGCTGGAACAAACAATCCTAAAATTTGTATGGAACCAGAAGAGATCCCGAATTGCTAAGGAAATGTTGAAAAAGAAACACAAAGCTGGGGCATCATGTTGCCTGATTTCAAGCTTTACTACAAAGCAGTGATCACCAAGACAACATGGTACTGGAACAAAAACAGACATATAGACCAGAGGAACAGAGTAGAAAGCCCAGATATGGACCCTCAACTCTATGGTCAAATAATCTTCAACAAAGCAGGAAAAAATATACATTGGAAAAGACAGTCTCTTCAATAAATGGTGCTGGGAAAATTGGACAGCTATATGTAGAAGAATGAAACTCGACCATTCTCTTACACCACACACAAAGATAAACTCGAAATGGATAAAAGACCTCAACATGAGACAGGAATCTATCAAAATCCTATCATATGATCTCCCTGATATGAGGAAATGGAGATGCAACATGGGGGGTTAAGGGGGTAGGAGAAGAATAAATGAAACAAGATGGGATTGGGAGGGTGAAAAACCATAAGTGACTCTTAATCTCACAAAACAAACTGAGGGTTGCTGGGGGGAGGGGGGTTGGGAGAAGGGGGATGGGGTTATGGACATTGGGGAGGGTATGTGTTATGGTGAGTGCTATGAAGTGTGTAAACCTGGCGCTTCACAGATCTGTACTCCTGGGGATAAAAATACATTATATGTTTATAAATAAAAAAAATGAAAAATGAAAAAAAATTATTATAACTTAAAAAAAAAAAGTGGATTAAAGCAGGAATCCTAAAAAAAAAAAATCCTATAGGAGAACATAGGCAGTAACCTCTTCAACATTGGCCACAGCAACTTCTTTCAAGACACGTCTCCAAAGGCAAAGGAAACAAAAGCAAAAATGAACTCTTGGGACTTCATAAAGATCAAAAGCTTCTGCACAGCAAAGGAAACAGTCAAGAAAACAAAGAGGCAACCCACAGAATAAGAGAGGATATTTGCAAATGACAGTACAGACAAAGGGCTGATATCCAAGATTTAAAAAGAACTCCTCAAACTCAACACACACAAAACAGATAATCACATTTTAAAAAAATGGGCAGAAGACATTAACAGACACTTCTCCAAAGAAGACATACAAGTAGCTAACAGACACATGAAAAAATGTTCATCATCATCAGCCATCAGGGAGATTCAAACAAAACCACATCGAGGTGCCACCTTACACCAGTTAGAATGGCCAAAACTAACAAGACAGTAGCAACAAGTGTTGGAGGGGATGTGGAGAAAGGGGAACCCTCTTATGTTGTTGGTGGAAATACAAATTGGTGCAGCCCATTGGCAAACAGTGTGGAGATTCCTTAAGAAATTAAAAATAGAGCTACTCTATGACCCTGCAATTGCACTACTTGGTATTTACCCCAAAGATACAGATGTAATGAAAAGAAGGGCCACCCATATCCCAATGTTCATAGCAGCAATGGCCACAGGTGCAAAATTGTGATTTTGCAAGATGCCCTTCAACAGATGAATGGATAAAGATGATATGGTCCATATATACAATAGAATATTGGTCCTCCATCAGAAAGGATGAATACCCAACTTTTGTATCAACATGGGCAGTACTGGAAGAGATTATGCTGAGTAAAATAAGTCAAGCAGAGAGAGTCAATTATCATATGGTTTCACTTACTTGTGGAGCATAAGGAATAACATGGAGGACATTGGGAGATGGAGAGGAGAAGTGAGTTGGGGGAAATTGGAGAGGGAGATGAACCATGAGAGCCTGTGGACTCTGAGAAACAAACAGCATTTTAGAGGGGAGGGGATGGGGGAATGGGTGAGCCTGGTGTTGGGTGTTATGAAGGGCATGCATTGCATGGAGCAATCTGATAAGAACAGAAAAAAATGTGGTTGTCAGAGGCTGGGGTCACAGCAGGTGATTGACAGCAAAAGGGTACAGGGAACTTTTGGGGATAATGGAAATGCTCTAAATCTAGATTGTGGTTGTGATTGTGTTTTAATTTGTTGAAACTTACAAAACTGTGCTTAAGTTGGGGATATTTTCTTATATGTAAGTTATTAGCCCCCAAAAACCTGATTTTAAAATTGTATGCAGAACTAAAATTCCTTAAAAAAATAACACAAAAGGTGGGCAGAGTAATGTAATTAAAATGTTCTATGATACAGAGATGATGATGAAAGAAGATTATATGAAAGAGTGGAAATTTAAAAAAAATAAATGAAATATTAATTTAAAACATCAAAAATGCCAAATGATGGATCCTTCAAAAGACTAACAAAATCAATGTCCTTTCCAAAAATCAATATTGCACTGTATGTTAACTAAGTAAAATTGAAAACAAAAAACAAAACAAACAAAAACCAAAGTCAGTTAAGTCTTCAATGAGACTGACTGAGAGAAAGACACAGAAAACAAAAGAGAAACAGAGAACTAGAACAAAATTTATGAATATCAGGATTGAAAAGTAATATCAGTATAGATCCTACAATTATAAAGAAAGATAATCAGAGATATTGTGAGCAACTCCATACCAATAAGTTTGACAATGTAGATGAAAAAATTTGTTTAAGAAGTACAGTGTGGGGCGCCTAGGTGGCCCAATTGGTTAGGCATCCAACTCTTGGTTTCACCTTGGGCCATGATCTCACAGTTGTGGAGCAAGCCGTACATGGGGCTTCATGCTCAGCAGGGAGTCTGCTTGAGGATTTCTCTCACTCCCCTCTGTTTCTCCTCTCTCTCTCTCAAATAAATACATAAATAAATCTTTTAAAAAGTACAAATGTAACAAAGCTGATAGAAGGAGAAATGGAAAACCTAAATAGTCTGATATTTACTTAATTACTAGTTTATTCATTATTTAAAATGTCCCCAATGAGAAAGTTCTAGCACATGGATTCACCAGAAAATTTTTTATATTATTTAAGGAAAAAGTGAAAAATGGATCTCACATAAGTTCTTTGGGATAACAGATACGAAGGATAATTTATAGCAACTTTAAGGCTAGAAAAACCTCAGTGCAAAAATTGGCAGAGAAAGACTGCAGACCAATATCATCATAAAACAGGCAGGATATTTTCTGCCCAATAACCCAATTTAAGTAAATGCTGATTATGGTTAATGTCCTGGATAAGGAAAGAGGTGGGCTTCAAGGAGCTGTGATAAGACACTAATAGAGAAAATCACACAACCTATTTCAGTCGAAGGCAAGAAACTAGTTACTAGGAGCTGTCACCTAGTAACTTTAACAGCTCAGGTCGGATCAGGGTCAGAGTCCAGACTCTCCTTTGGGCGGACATCTCAGCATGCCAACTAGGTGTGGATACCACTGAGATTCCACTGGCTGCAAGCTTGTGCCCAGCTCTGAGCACAGACATAACCAGAACAACAGGTGTCATATCACCATCTGAAGCACATTCACAGGAAGCCATGGGTGGTTGTCACCAGCAATATTATTATTATCAGACTCCTTAAGAATTCAGACTTTGGTGACACAATACAATTCCTGGACCAGAAGCTAAAAGACATGTCCTATTCTTTGCAAATGGAAAATGCTTATAAACAAATGGAAACAAAACAAAATGATCGAAGCCTCTGATGTTCTTCTTATGGAAAAGAGGTGCCCCTGCCACACATTTCTGGAACAAGACATACTCATTCCACAGTGTCATGGCAGATGACTCCTTGCTCTGTAGCATGAACACAAAATGCTTATGTGAGGCACAGGCAGACTGTCCTCCCCATCCTGCTCACCCCTCTCGGAGCATCTCAGACCATGCATGCCTCTGAACTCACTGCTGCCCTTTCATGCTGGGATGTTCTAAACCAAGAGGAGATGGCAGTGGCTTTCACTTACCATAAGCATCACTATCCTCTATGTTTGGTGTTATAATGGACACTGCATCCAAAAAACATATAGAAAAACCCCTCTTGGTGCAGGGAGTGGGTTCCTGGGATCAACACACAAACTTTGGCAGCACATAGCTAGTTTCCGATAACAGGTTCCCATCACGGTGCAAAAGCCTCTACCAAGTTCAAGTTCACTGGGGTTATGCCATGACTCTAGCCATTGTTTCTTCCTAGTATCCTCCAAAAAGTGTCATGCAGACATTTTAGGCTACAGTGACATTTCCCAAGGTCCTCAAAGCTTGGAGAGAGTTCCTGGAATGCAGATTTGAGCTCCACATCTTCTAAGTCCTCCATCACACGTTCAGTATGCTCTTACTTCTCTGTTCTGTGGCAAGTTAATTGCAACAATCTATGGCCACTGGGCAGCAGTCATTGTGCTACAGAACTCTTAACCAGAACCCAGAACACAAACTCTTGACTGCCAAGAGCAGGAAGACTTGTGGCCCGAGAGCAGTTTAGTTAGGTGTGTTGCTATGTGGCCTGGGGTGTGAGGCACTCTGACCAGCAGCCCACACTGTTGGGAGCACCCACTCCCACACAGAGAACAGGGAATGCACACACTCATGGTGTACATCACTGTGCACTACCTTACACATACATAGATTTTGCCTTTGCTTTCAAATATTTCATTTTTATACACTTTTTTCCCCCAAAGATAGATAGCACCTTAAAAAAATGTGACCCCCCTCCCCAGATGGAAGTAAAGAGGGCACAGGTATAGTACTAAGAGGGAAAACTAAATATGTTTGATGGCGTTTGTTATCAAGGAACTTACAGATTGATAGGAAAACTAGTAATCCTTTGGAAAATGAGCACTTTTACTACATTCCTGTAATTTCATGGAAATACCAGTGCATATGGCAATACTGTGACTCTAGTTATATGCTGGAACTGTCAGAGAAAAATTAAATTTTACCTAGTAGTATTTCAGCATGAATGATGGTAAGTGATCAGTGTATATCACAGCCTGCAAACAGTCCTGTCTGGTACAATTTGCCACACAGTGCTCCATAACCATCCACCCGAGACAAGGTGTTCCTGTTCCTGATGTGCACATCGGCTGAGGTGGCTTTGCCCCATGCCGTGACAGGTCTGCAGGGGAGCAGCGGGTTACTCTACTGCACCAGAGCTCATTCTGGGGCCCAGGCTCTGGGGAAGCTCCTCACTGGGCAGTGCTACAGTGCGAAAGACCCCCTAAAACCTGGGCTTGGAAGTAGTAGATGGCCACTGACACCCACACTGCCACCCACAAGGTGCTGGCCAAAGTGAAGTCCCAGGTGCAGACATGGGAGATAAGAACCCCTCATCCCATCTTCCAGGCTAATCACTTGCAAAATAATTTCAAATGCTTTTATTCACTCAGCACATTTTAATTTTTTTAAGTATTTTAATATAAAAAAATTGTCCATTTTGGTGTTTTTCAAGATAAAGCACTCTGAAAGCAAAGCCAAAACCCATTTCTGCAGCTTTGCTCTCTCTTATTTTCCAGAAAAGAGTGTGTTTGGGGGAGAATGTCAGAGAACAAAATTGAGACTCACTACATGTCCGCAGTCTTAAATAATTCCCAACTTGACCTTTGTCCTGTCAGCACATCAGTTTTTCCCATGGTCACACTTCTCCAGGCCCAAATCCAGGTAAGTGATCCTCATAACCCAATGGCACAGGTATGAGGCTGATCTGGGGACCCAGTCTTCAGGAATGCTGCAGCGTGGGCCTGTTGGATAGGAGAGCACTACACATGCATCTTTCTGAAACAAACAAGACTCTGTGTTCCCAATACGCTTCTTTCACCCAGGGCAGGGAGACCTTCTGAGTCTGAGAAAATAATGCCATTCAAAGAATCTAAAAGAACAAGAAGTGATTGAACTAGAAGAAACCAAAATTCCCCCATCTTGTTAAAATAGGGGTCAGACCACGTGGGCCTGGTAAGAAGGCACACCCAGAGACAGGAGCAGATGAGTGCTCTTTTGCTGACATGCTATTACACCCTGTACACGTAGACATCTTTCCTGTGCTTTGTGGCCCTAGTCCTTTGGGCAACCTTCACCCAAAGAGGCACTGCCCAGGGGGACAATGTGTTGGCACCTGTACCAACCCCATCTGCCTAAAAGCAGAGTTTGGGGCAAATAACCCGGGCTCCACTTCCGTACAATGCCTTGCATCTGGAACGGGCCAAGAGAGTTTAGAAAGTGCATTATTTGTGCCAAAGTTGTTCTTTCATTATGTTCCAAGAGAGCTCACAGATCTGTTGGCAATTGTTAGGGTGTCTGGTAACTCATTCATGTTTGTGACATGACGGTAACTTTACAGCTCTTCCAAGTTGGCAACTCCCCTTGATGAGAAGCTGTTTGGGGGAACACTGCAGCCAGGACCCCATGTAACAATCTCTTTTGTGTCTACGTGGGGTCACGGAACGAGTGTAACCTGAGTTTACCAGTCACCATTATGCTGTGGTGGGGAGAAGTGTGTGTGTCTCCCATCCCGTCTTTCTTTACTGCCCAGCTCGTAGGATCCAAGCAGCCCAGCCAGGGGCACTATGGGACTTGTAGGAGGGGATGGGCCACAGGATGGGAGGACGGAATGCCCGAAGCTGGGGAGAAGGTCACTCACTCAGCCTGCTTCAGCATGTCATGAACAAGAAGTGGACTGATTGATGGTGCACCTCTGAGCTGTAGCATGTAGGTTAGAACAGCGAACAGGACCCTCTCTCACAGGTTCAGAGACTGCAGGCGATCCCCAGTGTCCTGCCTGGAGTGAGCATCCAGCCCATGTCAGACCAATAAATGACGGAGTGATGAAGGACAAGGGAAGAGCAATAGAACCACAGTCTGGACCGAACCCTACAACGAACCGCACGATGGTTAAGAATCTCTGTTGATCTGTGAAACGGAAATCAGCCTTTTTAGGAACGCCTCATAGGACTATCCAAGAAAATCCAAATGGTATGGAGACTAACAATAAGGTGCATTTAATTATCCCAAAGTATCTAAAGTGTCATTATAATCATACCTTTCTGTAATAATGCAAAGAAATGGAAGAATTACTGCATGAGCGTTGAAGCCAAGAAGTCTTGTTGGTTTGGGTCCAGATGACAGAAGCTCTGTGTTCAGCTGAAGGATGGGGACAATCCCCGTGCAGCCATAACAATGTGTTAACATAGGCAAACAGACTGAGGTGCAGCCCCTCTCCCCAGGGAAGCCCTTGAGGGATTGCTGTTGTATTCAGTTTTGAAAGAAAAGCTGCACTTTATGGTGCTCAACTGCATTCAATTGTCTTGAGCAAATATAGCAGAAAATTTCACAAATACTAAACCCTGAGACTATGAACAGATCCATCAACTCAAAGCAAGTCAATAACTCTTCATGTTTTTAGAATATTTATTTGAAACTTTCAAAAGGATGACGGTAGAAATGCAGGTAGCTATGGTAAATTTACAGCTGCCAAGCACCCTAAAAAAACTTTCATGTGTCTCTGCACTAGTTGGAAATCTCTGCTGGTTTAGAGTAAGGTCCTTACTTATGACATTGAAGTTTATGTCCTTCCACTTCCTAATGGTCTCCTTTCCCCACCGGTCCCATACCAAAGTCCTCCCAGCCTTTCTACCATCTGCCATGTAACTAACCCCCTTCCTCTTTTCATCTTTTCTCAGAACTCCCCTCCCTGCACCCCCTTCCTCCACCCAGGGAAGCTTCTTAAAGCCCATCTAATCTCTTGGAAAAATTATCCCCAGATGGGTGTTGCCACTCAGCAGGTACCAGTCCCCGTCCTCCTGTCTCAAACTCCAGCCAACTTCTTCCATTTTTGATGGTATATAAAATCCACATAATGGAAGGGCTTGCATGTAATCTATAAATTCAGCTAGTTTCTCTCAATCTTTTTTTTTTTCCCATTATAGCTTTATACCCTCAACAAGAGTGTATGCTCACTGTGGGAAGGGTGGCATCTCAGTCCACCATGGTTTACCCAGTCAGTGGAATGGGGACTTAGAGGGAAGCTCTCATGTGCTGTGGAACCCAGTAGCACCTTGCACAAGCAATGGGCAAAGGGCATTGGTCAGTTAGTGGAAGCCGTAACTGACAATCGTTGCCCTGGTTTGTTGTAAAGCCTTCTTCCCAAGCTTCTGCCTGGCTGATTTATTTAAAGTGGAGACACTTAACAGAAAATTTGCCCCCAACAGCACCAAAGCTGAAAAAAAAAAAAAAAAAAAAAAAAAAAAAAAAAAAAAATAAAGTGGAGACACTTTTCTTTCCACTTACGTACCACTTTATCAGGAAAATGAGGCCACTCAGTTAACATTCAGTTAGAGTCTCTTTATAGAGGTGTATTCCAAGAAAAATGTAAGGAAGTATTGAGTCTCTATTAATTTATTGATTAAGGGCCAACAAAGGGTCAGGCAGCCTGGTGAATGAAGTGTAATTGTATGTAATTGAGCAAACACACACACACACATACACACACACACACACAGAGTCATTTCTTTTCTTAACCTGTAGAACTGATTCCCAAACGTGAATGCAGTGTCCACTGTATTACAGAGCAGGTGAGTCACAGGTTTTGGTTTCACTCTTGTATTTCAGTACTGGTCTTTAATGTGCCAGCATGGAGCACTGCAAAGACTGGCAAGATTAGGTTCAGAAGACCCACATTGGTGGTTTGACACCAGCATCTACTGGTTTTTATAATTATACTTAGTTACATAAAATATAGACAAGAGAAGCT
This sequence comes from Neogale vison, assembly GCF_020171115.1. Lineage (NCBI taxonomy): Eukaryota > Metazoa > Chordata > Mammalia > Carnivora > Mustelidae > Neogale > Neogale vison. The sequence goes on from NC_058093.1 coordinate 48,273,945, forward strand.
GAGAAAGGAATGTGGACACACTCTGTACAATTATTGCAACTCAAAGCAACACAGATGTCCATCAACAGTAAGTGGAAAACAAACCATGCCCAGCCATTCAATCAGATACCCCATAACAATGGTCTGAATATCGGAGTCCCCCCAGATTCACATGTTGAAACATAAGCCTCTGTGTGATGACATCAGGAGGGTGTCTTTGGGAGATTAGGTCAAGGACAGAGATGCATGGATGGAGTTAGTGCCCTTATAAAAGAGACCTCTGAGAACCCCCTCATCCCTTCCACCATATGAGGACACAGTGAGAAAACCCCGCCTATCTGAGGATGAAAGAGGCAGTGGACCCTCACCAGACACGGAATCTGCTTGCAATTTGATCTTGGACTCCCAGCCTCCAGAACTGTGAGAAATAAATATCTATAAGTCACCCAGTCTGTTGGGTCCTGTTGTCTAGGCCTGGCTGGACTAAGACACATACCAAAGAATGGAATAAGTACTGAATTGTGCAACATAATTAAATAGAAAATAGATTTTTCTGAGTTAAACTCAAGTACAACAAAAAAGAATGTATTCTGCATTATTTTACTTATATGGAATTCTGGAGAATGCAAGTCTACCTATAGTGAAAGAGAACAGATAAGGGGTATCTAGGAATGGGACACAAATGGAGAGGGGCAGGAGGAAAGAGCAGGGGTGTTGAATGTTCCTTACCTTCTTGAATATGTGATAGCTTCACAAGTGTATACGTGGTTACCAGACCCACAAGACCTAAAGTTCTTGGGTCTCAGTGTCATAGAAATGAACAGAGAGAGAAAAACAGAGAGCTTGTTGGAAATAGGTTATAAATGAGGACGCTAACAAGAAAGAGGAACATCATTCCCCGAAGAGTTAGTTTGCAAGGCTTATAAAGGCACTTTTGCAAATGGTGAGAGGCCAGCAATTGGAAAGCTCCTTGGTCCCATGGTCATTATCTCAGGTTGTTACTCTTTAGTGGACGCAAGAAAACCACAGGATGCCCTTCTCCATGGTCAACATTCTCTAGGGCTCCTGGAAAATAGAAACAGCATGCAAGCAGGCTTTAAATTGTTACTTCTCATTTTGCCCAGACAATCATTGCTCCCTGATGGCTGTTTTCTCTCATTTGTTTGCTTTCCCAGAAAGAGGGATTTGTCTTTAAGGGTGTGGGAACTTTTTTTTTTTTCTTTTTGGTGCAAAATGGTGGTTTATTAAAGCAGGGGACAGGACCCATGGGCAGGAAGAGCTGCTGCCCCGGGTTGTGAGGGATGGCAGGCTATGTACCCTGCGGTTGGGGGAAGGGAGGGAAAGGGAGGTTTCAAGGGAGCTTTCATATGCTAAAGAGGGCCTATAAGGTGCCAGGAAACCAGAGGCCTAACGGGAGGTTTTGCCCTTGTGGGAACTTTTAATCCTTGCCTCAGACCAGTGGCTTTACAGGACTTAAATCCCTCTTACGTTCTCTATACTGCCTCAGTATCAAACTATACACTTTAAATATGTGCAGTTTATAGTGTCACCAGTGGCCTCACCAACTAAATAAGGCATATGAAGAGTCATTGCTGAAACAGGGATCCTTTACCAAGGTCACTGGAAGGTACCTCTGAGACTAGAATGCACCATTTGGCCAGTGGACCCAAGTCACAGTGTAGACTGATGCTAGACAGCCAAACCTGCTCTGTCCAGGTCTGTGCACTGCAGTAGGAAATACAGTGCAGGGTGCCTGGGTGGCTCAGTTGATTGAGTGTCTGCCTTCGGCTCAGGTCATGATCCTGGAGTCTTGGGATCAAGTCTGGCATCAGGCTCCCTGCTCAACAAGGGGTCTACTTCTCCTCTGAACATCCCCCTCTCATGCTCACTCACTCCCATTCTCTCTCTCTCAAATAAGTAAATAAATAAATAAATAAATAAATAATCTTTAAAAATGCAGTGTATTACACAATCTCAGTAATCCAGCAGAGGAGAGAATCAGATAGGAAGCAAGTGAGCCGGACGGTACATTGTAGTTTCTCTGAATCCTCTTTGACATCAAGACGTCTGTCAGTCCAAAGCTACATTAGAAAACTAAGTATCATGCATTTAGCTTCCCATGAAACTAAACAAATCCATTTTTTTTCTGAGTATAAATAATGACAGCAACAAAAACAGTGTTAGGTTACATATGACTGGGTGTTTCCTCTACACCAGGTACTAAATGCAAGTGTTTGCATCAGATGGTCCTCACAGAGCACCCGTGAGGCTGGTCCTGTCTTCAGTGCCAGGGCACAGAGCCTGCTCACCTGCTGCCATCACACAGCGGGGTGGGCACAGCACTGATGGTGTCATTTTTACTTTTGGGGTATTAAGCTGTCCTTGATCTCATAAAACTATTTTGTTGCGCATTTTCATGGGTGATTAGGGGGCAATGTTTTTCCAGTGCAAAAAAAAAAAGTAATTGTATTTTAGTCTTTCTCTTAAGACTGCAAAGGAAACAACCAAAAGAAAAAAAGAAACAACAAGAAAAGATAGGGGAGGCTTTTAGACCACCTCTGCTGAGAAGGAATGAAAAGAGCTAAATTTCCCTAAAACTTTAATCCAATTTCCAGCCTAATTTTAATGAAGGCGACCTGTTCTGGGGGCCAAGCCACACTTTGAAAGCAGAGTTGAGAAGATTATGACCCTGGTGTGCTTGGATCACACCCTCCACACCAAGATGAAAGCTTCCCCGGAGAGCAAAGAAGCCAGCAGCTAACCCTGGTCAGCTCCCTGCTAGAGCAGCCACTAGACCCCAAGAGACAGGCAACTCAGAGGAATGCAGGGCAGAACGCTGGCTTCTCAGCAAAGGACCTCTCCACAGGTAAAATACAAATCACAGAATGACAAACAGGCCAAGGACAGTCAGGCACCAGGTCACGGCACTTGCACCCACTGGCCCCTGGCCACACTGACGAGGACCACCACTCTCATTGTCCCGAGCTGTGCACGTGTTTGAAAGCAGGGGCCGCACATGTTGACCGTGCCCTGGGCCCCACAAATACTGCAGCCGGTCCTTGGGGCCATTGCTGCTGTGCCACCAAACCATGTCAAAGATCTTTCCAGATGCTGCCTGGAGTAGCTGGTGTGAGTGGCCGTCACCAGTAGGTCAGCAGCTCTGCTCCCGCTGCTGGGGCTGCATTATCAGCGTCAGAACGAGGTGGTACAGTCCTGAACATCTGCAGTGGTGACAGCTTCCTGGAAATGACCACACAAGGACACAAAGATGCCGCAGAAGCCAGTCAGTGGGATTGGCCCTGGCAACAGCAAAGAGGGGTTTGGTCTGTGAGCAGGGGCTGGGTGGCTGAAGGCAGGGCTCACCCAGATAGCAGGTGCCCGGCAGCTGACCCGCAAGGCCTGCATCGCTCAGCCCACAAAGCACTATTTTCTGTTGTAGCCTTTCATTTTAGCGTATTATGTATAGTAGGAAAGCCTTAATTAAGGAAGAACAAGCAAGGAATTTTCCGGAAACTAAAATTCCATTTGTGTTGTAAACATCAGTATGTAAAGGTTTAACAGTCCCTGTTAGGAGATACTGGTGGCATCTATCTCCATGAGTTGGATTAAGAATTCCCTGGCCACAAAAGTAAGCATTTTTTGTGTTTTTCATGAGCACATTTTTTTTTAAAGATTTTATTTATTTATTTGACAGAGAGAAATCACAAGTAGGCAGAGAGGCAGGCAGAGAGAGAGAGAGGGAAGCAGGCTCCCTGCTGAGCAGAGAGCCCGATGCGGGACTCGATCCCAGGACTCTGAGATCATGACCTGAGCCGAAGGCAGCGGCTTAACCCACTGAGCCACCCAGGCGCCCCTCATGAGCACATTTTTGCAATTAGTTAAAACAATGAAGCTCTTTTAATTTATGAGGAAGAAATGTTCTGTGATGGGAAAGCGTAAAAAAGAATACAGAACATGCAAATTTGTTTAATCATGAGATTGCTATTTAGCATAAATTAGGAATTCATTCACAGCTGATTTATGCATCCGAAGATTTCTTTCACGTAGTAATTTACAGTTGCACGTCCGACTTTGTTCATAAACTAACACTTCTTTGATTGAGGGCCCTCGGGTTGCAAAAACCTCCCGAGGAAAGTAGTAGAAACTTGCCTCCAAGGCTTCCGCAGAAGCGCTTCCCCAGAAGCACTTCCCCTGTAGGAAATAACTGGTCCACACTGTCCGCAGGTGAGGTGGGTCAGGTGAGGCAGGTCAGGTGAGGCACGGCACCAGCAGGCAGCTTCCCTCCAGGCCACTCAGCCTCTCCCAGGCCCGGGTGCCCTCCTCTGGGCACCTGTACAACATGCTGACGCCCACCTGCTCCCCTGGAGACGGTTCCACAGTTCAACTGAAGGGTTGAGGGTTTTGTTTTGTTTCTAACAATGGTCCTTCTTTTCAGAAAGAAATGAATACATTAGGGTTCTAGAATTCCCCAATTATGTCCAGACCAGAGAATGACCCTGCGGAATTAGAGAACAGGTACTTCTGAAATATCACCATGCACATGCTACCTGTGCCCCAAACCTTAGCTCCGCCAGTGTTGGGGAAGAGACTGTGAGCAGTCAGCAGTCACCTCTGTGCATGGTCTTGACTTCTCTGTTGTGCCATTTAGGAGGGCAGTAGTAGCAGTGGGGCTGTCACACACATGGGGAGAGGAAGGGAAGAAAGGGGCAGAAAGACTGTGATGGTCACCTGCCCTTACAAACATGCCCACCCAGCCAAGTGCCAGGCTGGGCACCAAATCCACAGAAATGTGTTTTCTCCTGTCCTGGAGGCTGGACATCCAAGATGGGATTGCCCCATGGCCTCTGCTTGACTTGTGGATGCCGGCCTGCTGCTGCTTCCCATGATGGTGGTGAGCACGCAGTCCTGGTGACTTGGCACACCGAGCCTCCTCTTCTTACCAGGACATTAGGTCCCAGCGTCACTGCCTCAGTTTATCTCAGTCACCTCTTTAAGGCCCTCCCTCCAAACACCATCACATTCTAAGGTCCTGGGGTTAGGCCCTCAACATACATATTGTGTGTGGGGGGCAGGGAGTGCAGCTGTGACACCAGTGCTCTCCCAAAGGTATTCACTCGCAGAAACATGACAAAGAGTAGTTAGTGTGGGAGGAAATAGCTGTTCAGTCCTTGTGGTGAATAAACCTAGAGTTTAGGAACTCACAAGCAAGGTTTGACAAGATCTCAAGTGTCAGCTGTGGAACCCCTGGGATATAGAATGATGTCCCATGACCAAAGCAGCTTTCATGTGTCTTAGAGTCCCTGTGTTGACTCTGAGACCAGTGTGACCTCCAGGCACTGAGCCCTCGGTTTGTACTGTTTTAAGCCATTGTGTCATCTGTGAATGAAGATGGTTTTAGTCCTTTCCCTCCTATTAACAAGCCATGGTTTCTGACACCCCGCTTTTTCATGTTCACCCAGCTTTCCCATCTGTGCTTGTTTCCTTCTGCCCAAAGATCACCTTTTACCAGCAGCATATGTCTGCTGGAAACAGATTCCAGGAGCTCGTCTTTGACTAAAGAAATTGTATTTCGGTGTCACTTTTGAAGGATAGTGTCACTGGATATACAACTATTTTGGTGGGTTTGGGGACTTTGAGTGTTTTATCTTCTACCTTCTTGCTTGCCTGGTTTTTGAGATGTCCATTGCTTTCTTCCTCTAGGTAAGGTGCTCTTGTTGCCTCTGTCTTCTCCCAAGGTTTTCTTTGTCTTTGCTTTTCTGCAGTTTCCATTTGATATTCCTAGGCGTTTTGTGGTTGGGTTTTGTTTTGCATTCATCCTGCTCAGTGTTCTCTGTATCTGTGGTTTGATATCCGCCATTAATTTCTCAAAGTTCTTGGCCATTTGTTACTTCAGATAGTTTTTCTGCTCCTCGCTCTCTGGTTTTCCAGTTGCACATATGTTAAACCTTTTGATATCATTCCACAGTTCTTTGATGTTTTGTTCTGTTGAGGTACTTTTTTTTTTTTTTTTAATTTCAGTCTGGGAAGATGGTACTGACCCTTCTCCAAGCTCACTGATTCTTCCTTCATCCACATTGACTTTACTGACTTACTTTCACCATGATATTTATTTTTATATTTCTAACATTTTGTTTTTATTCTTCCTTAAAGTTCCCATCACTCTGCCTTCATTGTCTATCTGTTGTTTCTATACTACTTTTTTCACTTGTACCTTAATATAGTAATTATAGTTATCTTGAGTCCTCTGATCATTCTGATAATTCCATCATCTATGCCCTTTCTTTGTCAGGTTCTCATCGTTGCTTTTTGTCTTTAGACTGGTTTTCCTTTTGACAACTCTTGTAATTTTTTGGAAGCAGGGATATTGCACCTGAAGGAAACAGGACATTACTGTAAGGCTTATGTAAACTTCATGAGGTTTATGTTAACTTTGTTTAATGCTTCTACAGTTATAGGTACCAGAGACTTCACGTCCCTCTGTGTGTCCTTGCTTGTGTCTTCCCTCTGAACTGTGTGGCTTCCCCTTCTCAGAGAGAGTTTGTGTCTGGACAGTTTTAGCCTGACCCTGTTGTCGCACTGGAGCGAGTGGAGAGAGAACATCCTGAAATCTTCGGGTCTGTGGGCCTGTGTCTCCAGCTTTGTCCTTCATGAACAACTCTTCATTCCTGCAAGGGTGCAACTTGCCAAACCCCTGTCCTTGCAGCTCCACACCGTCAACCTACTGGAGACAGGAGGGCTGGGGGCCTGCAGTGGGAGACCCAGCTAGGCAGGCCATTGGTGCAGAGAAGGCTCTAGACATGTTTCATGGTGGCCACTCTCCCTTGCCTCTGCCAAAGCTCTGACCTCCTCCTGAGGTCTTCACCTTGAAAACTGCCTGGGCTTCCAGGAGCTAAAGGCCACATAGGGTTGAGGTCCCTGGAACTGCATCCCTAGCGAGTTTTTCAGTCTCCCATTAGGCCACAATTAGGGTTCAACAGCCATTAAAAATTACCATTTCAGTGTCCCTGGCAGCCTTAGCTCCAGTGCCTTCTGCTCCAGCTACTTGAGTCTCAGCTGGGATGTGCATTTGTCTGTCTCTCCAGATTCTGGGGTGAGGGTTTGCCCTATGACCCCAATTCTCCGACAAGACCAAGGAAAGTTGTGGACTTTAGTTTGTCCAGCTTCTTGTTGTTTGAAGTCCAGAGTAACATCCTTCAAACTCTTTGCATATTACAGCTAGAACCTCTTGTGACTGTCAGCTTCCTGTCAGTAAAATTTCAAAGACCTGCCCGTCTCCATCCATTTCCTACTTTCTATTTGTCAGTCAGAGCCAGCAACTGGTCCTTGTTAGGAAAATAAATCCAGTCTTTCCTCCTGAATGTCTTCTTTACTTTTACATGGAACACTTCACTTCTGACACTTCTGCTCTCCAAATATGTGTGAGTTTTCTCACCAAACAATTCTCCATGATGCCAAGTGAGGGACCTACAGCTTAACTCAGTTCTGATGCTTTCTACCTGGAGACAGCATCAGATCTCACAGGCTAAGGACTCAGTCCCACAAGTCCGCCTCCTCGTCCCCACCATGGTCAGGTGGTGCATCCCTAGAATACCCACCACTTCCATCCAACTTGGCTACAAATTCAGGATTTCATGATCCCTTCCTCAGGTCAGATTGATTTGCTAGAGCAGCTCACAGAACTCTGGGAAACACCTACTTTTTTTTTTTTTTTTACCAGTTTATTAAAAGATGTGATAAAAAGGATACCAATGGGGAGACACAATGTAAAAGTCTGGGAGGGCACCAAGTGCAAGAGCTTCTCTCCCAATGGCTATGAACTGGTTCATTCTCCTGGTACATGGATGTGTACACCACTCTCCCCAGAAGCTCCCTTTACCCCTACTGCTGTACCTTTATAGAGCTCCCGCACACAGGCATGATCACTTACTAACTCCATTCCCTGCCACTCTCCCTTCTCTGGAGGATGAAGGGGCAGGAGACTGAAAATTCCAAATTTCTAATTAGGACTTGATATTTCTGTGACCATCTCATACCGAGGAGCCATGCAGAGTTGCCCCATTGTGACAAAAAAATGCCCCTAGAGCACTCAAATTACAAAGGTTTTAGGAACTCTGTCCCAGGAACCAGGGGCAGAAACCAATATGTATCTTCTGTTATCTCACAGTGAACTGGATTGGTTTTCTGATGTTACATTTTCCTGGCATTCATTAAAAAAAACCTCAAAGTGCAGTTTCTTTCCCCTCAGAAATAGTATAACATGTACCAGAGAATAAAATAGAGAACTTTAAAGTACAAAGGAAAAATTAAACATGCAGTAGATGAGGAGAGGCTTAACAAGGAAAAGAATATAAATCCCAAAGTACAAGAATTGACTTCAGTCACAGTCACTCAGTGACTTGTAAATTTATGGCTTTGCAATAGATTGGAGAGGCAAAAGGGAGGAGGAGTGGAACTGCAGGCACATCTGTAGAAATGATCCCATCTGACAAACACAGAGAGAACATTGGGAAAACATGAGCAGCACCCCAATGACCTCAGAACTAGAACAGGCAGTGTCCCTTGTTGCCACTGCAAGAGGAGAGGGACAGTTGGCAGAAGGTACTTGAACGCCTGGTCTTGGCGTTCACTGCGTCTTTATAGAGGACCTGACAAAACACATGTCAGCCAGCTTCCTCTGATTTGCTGCCTGCTCCTTTCCCAGACGGAGTTAATGCAGACTAGTTTAATGTATTTTTTATGTAAAGGCGGAATATTATTTTCTAACCCTCCACTTGCTGTGTCACTAACCAGCCTGATGTGCTACGATCTCCTGAGGTGTTCTTAGTCCTGCTAATGGCCCAGCAACTGGAGCCATCATGTAAAATGCTGCGCTTTCCATGTGAGATTTTAACCGCCCTCCAGTCACAGCTGAGGCAGCAGGTTAAGCAGGAGAAGGTCGGCCAGGCACAGAAGGGAGAGGCCTGGAAGAGGAAGGGTGTCTCGGTGTCACTGGAGTCTGTACACATGAGCAGTTCACACTTAGCCACACCCATGTACACCACAATACGGTCTGCCCTCTCACAGCCATTCCCTCCACTGAGTATCCAGGTGTCCACACAGCATGGTTACATTTCACTGTCTGTCATGCATGTTTGTGGGGAGGTTTCCACCTTTCAAAAAGTGTGCTTTTAAAAAAAAAATTTTGGTCTATCTATCATCTATCTATCTTCTCACTCCTCACTAGCCATCCTTTCTCCAACATCAGACCACTCTCATCCAAATTGTCATCTTCACTTTCTAAATAAGAATTTCAGTGGCAAAACCAAACTGCCCTAGAAGATACACTTGACTACCAAATTGCTACACAAAAAACCCACATATTTCTTTGTTCTCAAAGGCCAGAAAGTGGTTTTGGGAAGGTAATTTTTTCCTGCAAATTACACATCTCTCAATAGTTTCACACTTACCAGATTCCGAAGAATGTAATGAGAACATTGTCATTCCTATGGACTTCTGAAGAATACCACCTCCCAGGGCCAACAACTTGAACAGGATCAGATTAATCATTGGACGCCCCCATACCTCTTATGCAGGACTCCAACGACCTGTGAAGCCTTTGTCCCCAGCCCTCACTGACTGATCAGAGACACTCCTGAACCATTGCTTCAGAAAAACATCTGTTGAAGCTGGTAAGGGCAGGTTTGATTCTGGAGATTCTGAGTGTACTCTAGCATCTGGGTCAGGGTCCCAGACAAACAGAGGCAAGCAACTGTTTCTAAGAATCTGGGTTAAAGGTACAACTTCTCTGTTCAGATGATACTTGCTAGGCTAGATGCCTTTCTTTACACCTCTTTTTTTTTTTTTTTCCAAGTGGGAATTCATTTTCTGAATCTCCGGGTAGGAAATTTTTCCTGGATCTTTATGAAGCCTCTCTGTTCTAGTTGATTTTGCTTCTCCCATGGGAGCTTCTGAGCCCCTCAGTTGACTGACGCCCCTTCCTTGCTACCCCCTTGACCCCTGCTGGCTATGCTCTGACAATTCTATCAGCCTCCTCACTGTTGGCTTGATTATACTAGAGATAATCTAAATTACCAAGTCCTCCTTAGGAAACTGAAGGTCTCCCCAAACTAGCTCCTCTAAAATTTCTCCCTTCCATCACCTCCTCTCCCCTACTTCCTCTTGCCACCATTGACCTTCCCTTCAGCCCCCTTGGGTCTTTGATGGGTCCCCGTGAGGCCCTCCTTCTTCCATCCCTCCATCCATCCTTGCTGGTCTCTCCCCTTCCCACTCTAGTCCATCTGCTCCTGGAACATGAGCTCCCTTGCTCTCCATTGGTGGCTCTCAAGGGACCCGGAGACCCTCAAAAGCAACTACCTGAGGCTGAAAAAAGGAGGCCTAATTGGAAATAAACCAAAAGTTTAGCCTACAGTCTCTATTATGTTATTAGAGAAAACAAAAAAAATATTAAGAGTCTCCACAACTAACAATAAAAACCATTAGCCTTCATATTGAGTGGTCAATCTTAACTTGCTCCATCTGACAGAAACACAGTTCTGAAAAATATAAGGTAGGATAAAGAAAAGAGTCAGCTATTTTATATAAATCAATGAGTTTTGTATTATTTTTATTTGACTTGTGATAAAATTTTAGAATGACAGCTCTAAGATCTCTCATTGTATCTGTCCATATGTACACTCATGCATGTGTCTGTGATATTTTCCTATCTTTGAATGGTACTACCAAATTAATTGATAGAATCCCTTGAGGAGGATTCAGGTTGGCTTAAGATAAGTGAATGCCTATATAAATTTAATATTTCTAAAAATTCCAGTGATATAGAAACGATATAAATTCCATTCCTATTGATGTGTGGGGCTCAGAAAGTTCACCAAAATATCTGATGCCACCATTAAAGACATTCCAGCTGCAAAGCAGGCAATCTGTGGGCTTACCATAACTATTCAGACTTCACCATATATACTTGCAACTTTCATGTAGAAATCTTCTCAATGACTTCTGTAACTAGAATCTAGATTTCCAAGTATTAATCATCATTTTTCTTTTGTCTTCATAGAAACTCCTTTCATAGGGGAACCCTCTTACACTGTTGGTGGGAATGCAGGTTGGTGCAGCCTCTTTGGAGAACAGTGTGGAGATTCCTCAAGAAATTAAAAATAGAGCTTCCCTATGACCCTGCAATTGCACTCCTGGGTATTTACCCCAAAGACACAGATGTCGTGAAAAGAAGGGCCATCTGTACCCCAATGTTTATAGCAGCAATGGCCACGGTCGCCAAACTATGGAAAGAACCAAGATGCCCTTGAACGGATGAATGGATAAGGAAGATGTGGTCCATATACACTATGGAGTATTATGCCTCCATCAGAAAGGATGAATATCCAACTTTTGTAGCAACATGGATGGGACTGGAAGAGATTATGCTGAGTGAAATAAGTCAAGCAGAGAGAGTCAATTATCATATGGTTTCACTTATTTGTGGAGCATAACAAATAGCATGGAGGACAAGGGGCGTTAGAGGGGAGAAGGGAATTTGGGTAAATTGGAAGAGGAGGTGAACCATGAGAGACTATGGACTCTGAAAACAATCTGGTAGGATCACTTACCCCATGCAGTTTTTGTGAATATTAAATGAGATGCTTATGTAAATTTCAACAGAAAAAACGTCTGTGCAGAAAACTGTTAATTCTATCCTTTACTGACTTATAAATAGAGTCATCACAATAGACCTGAACAAAGGGTCCAACCTTCACAATAACCTAGCAAAATCTCCCCAAAGGGAACTATTTTGCCTCAGGTAGGACTTTTTAAGACTTGGCTACACAAACACACAGCATCTGTCCCTATAAATATACTTTTCAAATCTCCGTTTTTCTTAAAACCAGTGTATGTGTAAATCTTCTTAAATATTTGACATAGAATTCTGTTGGATCCAGTGTTTGTGTGTTGGGTTTAGAAATACTGCCCACCTAACTAAAGGAAAACTATTTAAAAGGGCAGTCAACAATTTCTGACGAATGTCTCTGGGCATGTAATGGCCAAATAAATCTAAAGCAGTGAATTCCATGATTACCTCCGTTAACACACTGTCTGTGTATTAACGGCTGGTGGGAGTATTTCGCTTGTTTTTTTGTGGATGTCCTGAATTGTGTGTGATGGTATATTTCCCTCTCCAAAGTTGCAATTAGATTGCATCCCTTGAAGTGATTGTATTACATTTTTAGGGAAATCCATTTGGGGGATAATTTTTACTGCTTCTATGTCCACAAAAGTGGACATCTTTAGAGATCAGATAACAATTGCAGCTCAAATTTACAGACCTTCTTCATAGGAAGTTTAACAAATGACTTGTGTATATCATTTCCTCTAAACCTAACAGTGCTCCCATTAGATGGGTGTTATTACAGACAGAAAGTAGCTTGTCCAAGAATGGAAAACTTACAAGCGGCAGAACTAAGATTCACACTCAGGTGTTGTGCAAAGCTTTTTTTTTTAAAGCCATGATGCTACACAGTTCTTTGATTTCCCAATGATGTCTAGATACCTGAACTCAGTATTTCGTGGCATAATGTTTGAGATTTTCAGAAGCCTAAAGCAGGTTGGAACTTTAAAAATGAGCATGAAAATATCATGAGCCACCTGATTTCCTAGAACCAAATGGAAATGAATATCAATAGAGAGAACAAAAGATAAGTAGACCCTTACTCCTGTAAGCTATGGTGAGGAAGTCTGTGGGCACTATTTCCAATGGGGCTGAAAATCTTTATTGTCTCATTACCAATTCCAACAGGTCCCCTGCCCTGGAGTACAGAAAATCAGTGGGTTAAATGGTAATGTCAAATTCAACAATGGAGAGTTTCAAGGATTCAGGTTAGTTGTGTGAGGTACATCTACCATTCAATTCTGTCTCCTCAGTACTGACTGTTCTCTGAATTCTAGATTCCCATCTCCCCTCCCAGCTAGATGTTCCCATCTGAATATTCACCACCATTTCCCCTTCAACACAAGTAAAGTTAAAAGGGCTAAAACCCACAAGGGAGTACTTGCTAATGGGACCATCAGGAGAGGCATTAGATTCTCGGGCCAGATCACTGGTATTCCAGTCCGGTCTGTCCCTCATGATTCTGTGACTGAACACATCTGCTAACCTCTCTCAGCTTCAGGTTTCCTAACTGCAATGGAAATACTACTACCGACGTCTTGGGGTTATTAAGAAGGCTAAAGGAATTATTACATGTAAAGCTCTTAGACAAGTGCTGGGCATCCAGTAAGCACCATGGAAATGTGGTTGCTATTATTATTATTGTTAATATTATATCATGGATCATCCAGGCTAAAAACTGATGTCATGTTTGGGTTGCTAGATGTTGGGAGGAGGTGGGAGCAAAGCAAGGGAGCAGTCAGCCACCAACTTCTTTTAATTCTCCTTTTGGAAGACTACTCTCATTTTTAACAGCTACTGCCCTAATTCAGTCCTCTCTTACCTTTGATCTTCTCCATTATAGTAGCAGTCTGCTCATTATTCTCTCCTACAATTTATGCACTATGCCCGCAGATTGATCTTTTCAAACTAGAGTTTATGGTATTATTCTCTACCCAACAATGTTCAAAGTCTAATGCAATTGCAGGGAGTGCAAACTTGTCATTCTGGGACAGAAAATCCTTTCAGTCCAGCCCCAGCCTAGTTGCTAGCCTCATCTTCCTCCCTTGCATGTCCATTTGAGATTAACTGCCTCTTCCAGTTAATTCATACTTCACTAATTCATACCCCAGTGCCCTAGGAGAGTTAATTTATTTCCCATCAGTGACCACTAGACTCTACAAAGGTATTTTAACTCACTGGGGCTTAATACAGGACAAATCTTATTACTATAACTTAGTTATTGCAAGAAAAAAAAAGTTTCCTGTTTCTCTCCCAGCTTGTTTCCTCTTTGCCAAAATAGAGTCTTCATTTTGACCATACCAGTGATTTAACTCTATTTGAACAGCTTCAGTCTCTGGTCATTTGTGTTAAGATTGTGTGACATTTATATATGGAATTCATATTATTTAAAATAACTGTTATTTTTTTCACTCAAGTATAATTAGCATACAGTGTTCTATAGTGTCAGTGTACACTATGATGATTCATCAGTTCTCTGTATTTCTCAGTGCTCCTCCAGATAAGTGTACCCTTGAACCCTTTGTCTCTTTCACCTAATGGCCCAACAGCTTCCCCTCTGCCAACCAGAGGGGATCTTTTATACATAGGTTTGGTTTTTGTTGTTGTTGTTCAACATGACATGTTGTTCATGACTGGATGAAGTCATATGGTAGTTGTCTTTCTCTGACTGACTTACTTCCCTTAGGATTATACCTTCTAGGTCAATCCATGCTGTTGTAGATGGGAAGATCTCATCCTATTTTAGGGTTGAGTAATACTCCATTGTATATATATACCACACCTCCTTTTTTTTTTTTTTTTAAGATTTATTTATTTGACAGGCAGAGATCACAAGTAGGCAGAGAGGCAGGCAGAGAGAGAGGAAGGGAAGCAGCCTCCCTAATGAGCAGAGAGCCAGATGCAGGGCTGGATCCCAGGACCCTGGGTTCATGACCTGAGCCGAAGGCAGAGGCTTTAACCCACTGAGCCACCCAGGCGCCCCACCACACCTCCTTTTATCCATTCATCTGTGGATGGACTCTTGGGTGCTTGTATATCTTGGCTATTATAAATAACGCTGCAGTAAATAGAAGGGTATCTGTATCTTTTTGAATTGGGCTTTGGGGTGGTTTTTTGGTGGGGGGCAGGCAGGGGTTAACTCCCCAGTAGTAGAATTATTGGGTCATTTGGTAATTCTGTTTTTTATTTTATTTTATTTTATTTTATTATTTTTTTTAATCAAAAAAGTTTTAATGATTAATGTTTAGACATTATTTAACAGTGTGGGTATATCCAGATGAGCTAAAGCACACGTTGACAGCACACTATTGAATGTTATAGTTTCTGTATTGAAATATGTAAAGACATTTGCAAACTAGTACCTAGGAAGACATACATTTACAAATATACACATTCTAGATTTGATAAGGTAAATGTAAACAGATGCTGTGACTCCTTCCAAACAGAAAACCCACAAGACTACTAAGAGAACCAATCGGCTCCCTATATAATATGAATGTGCAAAATTAAAGCATGATAAACTGATATTTACATAAATACCAAACCAACAATTAGTTTATACATTGTCGATGACCTTCTAAGATGTGTCATGAGTGGTTCAATGACTGTTTTTTCTCCCCACGAAGAAGGTATTCAGACACTAAATTTCAACACTTTAAAATGACACGCACAATAGTCCTTATCTGTTTGACCACTGCCTCAAGGGTGACAGACACGATTTTATGATAAGCAATCTCATTTTTAAATAAGCAGTTCTACGCAAATCTTTAGATTCTAAGCAGAAAAGGAAAATTACAGGTACCATGTTTTTTATTTTTTGAGGAACATCTATAGTGTTTTCCATGGTGGCCACACCAGTTTGCTTTCCCACCAACAGTGCATGAAAGTTCCTTTTCCTCCACATTCTTGCCAACACGTTATTTCTTGTGTTTCAGATTGTAGCCATTCTAATAGGTACATTGTAATATCTCACCGTGATTTTCATTTTACTTTCCCTGATGACTAGTGATGTGGAGCATCTTTTCATGCGTCTATTGCCCATCTGTATGTGTCAGTGGAAAAATGTCTGTTCAGGTCCTCTGCCCAGTTTAATTGGATTCATTTGAAATTTTTTTGGTGTTGAGTTGTGTAAGTTCTTTATATGTTTTGGATATTAACCTTGTGTTGGATGTATCACTTGCAAATATCTTCTCCCATTCAGTAGGTTGTCCTTTGGCTTTGTTGATAGTTCGTTTCTCTGTGCAAAACCTTTTTATTTTGGTGTAGTAGCAGTAGTTCCACTTGCTTTTGTTTCCCTTGCCTTAGGACACGTATCTAGAAACATATTTCTACAATGGGTGTTAAAGACATTACTGCCTATGTTTTCTTCTGGGACTTTTATGGTTTCAGGTCTCATGTTTATGTCTTTAATTCATTTAGAGTTTGTTTCTGTGTATGGTGTAAGAAAGTGGTCCAGTTTCATTTATTTGCATGTAGGTGTCCAGTTTTCCAGCACTCTTTGTTGAAGATACTGTCTTTCCCATTGTATATTCTTGCCTGTTTAGTTACAGGTTAATTGACCATGGGCTCTCTGCTCTGTAGCACTGATCTAATTGTTTTTTGTTTGTTTGTTTGTTTGTTTGTTTTTCACTGCCATACTGTCTTGAATACTACAGCTTGTAGTATGTCTTAAATTGTAGGATTGTGTTATCTCTAGCTTTGTTCTTCCTCCCAATTACTTTGATTATTTGGAGTTTTTTTTTTTTTGTGGTTACATACAAGATTTGGACTATTTGTGGAGTGCCTGAGTGGCTCACTGGTTAAGCATCTGTCTTCAGCTCAGGGCAAGATCCCAGATTCCTGGGATTGAGCCCTGCATTGGGCTCCCTACTCAGCGGGAAGCCTGTTTCTCCCTCTCCCACTCCCCCTGCTTATGCTCCCTCTCTTGCTGTCTCTGTCAATAGATAAACAAAACCTTAAAAAAAATCTTTTTTTGGACTGTTATAGTTCTGTAAAAAAAGAAATTGTTGGTGTCTTGAGAAGGATTGCAATGAACTATAAATTGCTTTGGATAGTATAGACATTTTAGCAATATTTGTTCTTCCAATTCCTGAGCATGGAAATCATTGCAGTTGCTGTGGCACCTTCTATTTCTTTCATCAGTGTTTCATAGTTTTCAGAGTACACGTCTTTCAACTCACTGGTTAAGTGTTATTCTTTATGGTCCAATTCTAAATGAGAAAGTTTTCTTTTTTTCCTCTTTCTGTGCTTCATTATTAGTTTATAGCAACGTGACAGATTTTGTCTATTAATTTTCTATCCTGCAATTTCACTGAATTTATTAGTTGTATTTTTCTTGGTGGAGTGCCACTTCCTGATGGCGCACGGGAGAAGAATGAGGCACAAACAAGTCAGCTCCAAGAGTAGGAGAGCAGGGGAACAACAGTAGAAAAGACTGTTGCCCCAAACAACTCCTCAGTCCCACTTTTATTAAATATAGACAGTAATCAACAGAAGAGCCAAAGAAGGCCAAACATTAATCATATGCTTTGTAGATAAGAAGGAAGGCAAAATATGTCTGGTCAAGCAGTATAAAGTTAATAGTTGAGCAAGCGCATTCAGAGGACTTATCTAATTAGACACAGGCTCTCTCGTGGGGAAAGGGGCGATAACAGAAAAATGAAGCAGGTGGTGTTCTGCCCTGGGCTAGCCAGGCATCCCCAGCTGCTAGGCTTCAAGGCCGTATATTGTCTTCTCCCCCAGAGGCCTGTTGCCAGTCTGTGTTTTTTTTTGAGGCTCTATTTAAACATGCTTGGTAACTAGTAAAACTTCCCATGGGTTGTATTTTAAGCAATACATTGTTCTGAGGGACAGTTACAGTGGAGTCTTTAGGGTTTTCTCTATAATATCTTGTCATCTGCAAATAGTGAGTTTTACTTCTTCTTTTCAATCTGGATATCTTTTATTTCTTTAGTTGTTTGATTGCTGTGGTTAGGACTTCCACTATTATATTGAATGAAACTGGTGAGAGGGATATCCTTCTGTTGTTTTTGATCTTAGAGGGAAAGCTCTGTTTTTCACCAGTGAATATGAAGTTAGTTGTGCATTCTTCTTATATGGCCTTTATTATGTTAAGATATGTTCCCTCTAAAACTACTTTGTTGAGAGTTTTTATCATGAATTTTTTTGTGTGTGTCTATTGAGGTAATCATGTGATTTTTGCCCTTTCTCTGTTAATGTGATATATAACTTTGACTAACTTGTGAGTAGTGAACCACTCTTGTGTCCTGGAATAAATCCCTCTTGATCATTATGAATGATTTTTTAATGCATTTCTGGATTCAGTTTGCTACTATTTTATTGAGGACTTTTGCATCTATGTTCATCTGAGATACGGCCTTTCTAGTTGTTGTTGTTGTTGTTGTTTTAAATTTCTTTTCAGCGTAACAGTATTCATTGTTTTTGCACCATACCCAGTGCTCCATGCAATACGTGCCCTCCTTAATACCCACCACCTGGCTCCCCCAACCTCCCAACCCCCACCCCTTCAAAACCCTCAGGTTGTTTTTCAGAGTTTATAGTCATGGTTCACCTCCCCTTCCAATTGCCCTCAACTCACTTCTCCTCCCCATCTCCCCATGTCCTCCATATTATTTGTTATGCTCCACAAATAAGGGAAACCATATGATAATTGACTCTCTCTGCTTGACTTATTTCACTCAGCATAATCTCTTCCAGTTCCATCCATGTTGCTACAAAAGTTGGATATTCATCCTTTCTGATGGAGGCATAATACTCCATAGTGTATATGGACCACATCTTCCTTATCCATTCGTCCGTTGAAGGGCATCTTGTTTCTTTACACAGTTTGGCAACCGTGGCCACTGCTGCTATAAACATTGGGGTACAGATGGCCCTTCTTTTCACCACATCTGTATGTTTGGGGTAAATACCCAGTAGTGCAATGGCAGGGTCATAGGGAAGCTCTATTTTTAATTTCTTGAGGAATCTCCACACTGTTCTCCAAAGTGGCTGCACCAACTTGCATTCCCACCAACAGGGTAAGAGGGTTCCCCTTTCTCCACATCCTCTCCAACACACATTGTTTCCTGTCTTGCTAATTTTGGCCATTCTAACTGGTGTAAGGTGGTATCTCAATGTGGTTTTAATTTGAATCTCCGTAATGGCTAGTGATGATGAACATTTTTTCAAATTTGTATGGAATCAGAAGAGACCCCAAATCACTAGGGAAATGTTGAAAAACAAAAATAAAACTGGCGGCATCACGTTACCTGATTTCAAGCTTTACTACAAAGCTGTGATCACCAAGACAACATGGTACTGGCATAAAAACAGACACATAGACCAGTGGAACAGATTAAACAATCCAGATATGGACCCTCAACTCTATGATCAAATAATCTTCGACAAAGCAGGAAAAAATATACAGTGGAAAAAAGACAGTCTCTTCAATAAATGGTGCTGGGAAAATTGGACAGCTATATGTAGAAGAATGAAACTCGACCATTCTCTTACACTGTACACAAAGATAAACTCAAAATGGATAAAAGACCTCAACGTGAGGCAGGAATCCATCAGAATCCTAGAGGAGAACATAGGCAGTAACCTCTTTGACATCAGCCACAGCAACTTCTTTCAAGATATGTCTCCAAAGCTAAAGGAAACAAAAGCAAAAATAAACGTTTGGGACTTCATCAAGATCAAAAGCTTCTGCACAGCAAAGGAAATAGTCAACAAAACAAAGAGACAACCCATGGAATGGGAGAAAATATTTGCAAATGACAGTGCAGACAAAAGGTTGATATCCAGGATCTGTAAAGAACTTCTCAAACTCAACACACACAAAACAGATAATCATATCAAAAAATGGGCAGAAGATATGAACAGACAGTTCTCCAATGAAGACATACAAATGGCTATCAGACACATGAAAAAATGTTGCTGTTGTTTTTGCAGTGTCTCTACCTAGTTGATATCAGGATTTTGCTGGGCTCATGGAAGAATAGGTATTAGCCCTTTAACTGTTTGGTAGAAATTACCTGTGAAGTCATTTTGTAATAGATTTTTTATTTATTGGGATTTTTTTTTACTGATTAAATGTGATTGCTAGTAATTTATTCAAATTTTCTATTTTTTTCTGATTCAGTTTGGAAAGTTATATGTTCATGGAAATTTATACATTTCTACTAGGTTGTCCAATGCGTTGGCATATAATCTTTCATAATCTCTCACATCCTTTGTATTTTGGGGTGTCGGTTATTTCTCCTACTCCTTTTCTTTTCTTTTTTTTTTTTTTTAATTTTACTTGAGTCTTCCCTTCCCCCATTAGTCTGGGTAAATGTTTATCAATTTTTTTTCATCTGTTCAAAGAAACTGCTCCTGTTTTCATTGATCTGTTCTCTTGTTTTTGTTAGTCTTACTTCATTTATTTCTCTTCTAATCTTTATTATTTCTTCTACCAGTTTGTGCTTTCTTCATTCTTCTTCTAGTTCCTATGGGCTCTTTGAGATTTTTCTTCCTTCTTGGGTAGACTTGTATTTCTATAATCTCCTCCCTTAGAATAGCTTTTAGTGCATTCCAAAGATTTTGGACAGTTTTCTCATTTTCTTTTGTCTCCAAGTATTTTTTGGTTTTCTCTTTGATTTCTTGGTTGATGCATTCATTTTTTAGTAGCATGTTATTTAGCTTCCATATATTTGTGTTCTTTCCAGATTTTCTCTTGTGATTGATTTCTAGTTTCACACCATTGTGGTAGAAAAGATGCATGTTCTGTTTTCAATTTTTTTTTAATTTGTTCAGACTTGTTTTGTGGACTAACATCATCTATTCTGTTAGGTTCATCTGGTCCAGTGTATTGTTGATTTTCTGTTTGGATGATCTACCCACAGATGTAAGTGGGGTATTAAAGTCCTCTTACTAGTACTGAACTGCTGTCAATTTCTTTGTTTATGTCTCTTAATAGTTGTTCTAGGGGGTTTCATGTTGGGTGCATATTTACAGTTTTTGTATCCTTTTTGGACACACCCCTTTATGTAGTGTCCTTGTCTCATTACAGTTTTTGTTTTGAAGTATACAATATACTTTATAAGTATATTATATTATATAAAAAGTATATTATGGTATACTTATAAAGTATATTATATTATTATATCTTATAATAAAAGTATATATAAAGTATAGTATATATATAAAGTATATATATAGTATATTTGTACTATATATAGTATATATACAAAGTATAATAAAGTATATTATATATTATATATTATAATATTATAAAGTATACTTTATAAGTATATAAATATTGCTACCCCAGCCTTCTTTTTACTTCCATTAGCATGCTTTTCCATCCCTTCACTTTCAGTCTTCATGTCTTTAGGTCTGAAGTCAGTCTCTTGTAGAGAGCATATAGAGATGTCTTGTTTTTTTTCAATCCATTCAGTCACCCTATGTCTTCTGATTGAAGCATTTAGTTCATTTATATTCAAAGTAATTAATGAGAAGTGTTATTGTCATTTTGTTACTTATTTTACATTGTTTTTGTAATTCTCTGTTCCTTTCTGCTCATGTTCTTCTCTCAGTTTGATGGCTATTTTTAGTGATTTGCTTGGATTCTTTTCTCTTCATTTTTGGATATCTGTTACAGGTTTCTGATTTGTAGTTACTATTAGCATCTTATGCATATAGCATTAACATCTTATGCATATCACAATCTATTTTAAGTGGATGGTCACTTAAGTTTGAGCCATTCTAAAAGGATTGTATTTTTGCCTGCCCCCACATTTTATGTATATGATGTCATATTTGACATATTTTGTGATGTGTTGATTGGTTTCTATATCTATAATTGATTTTACTGCTTTTGTGCTTTAAACTACATACTGGCTTCTAATAGATTAATTTACTAATTTTATTATGTTTGTGTTTATCTTTGAGATTTTTTTCCCTTTCATAATTTCCTTATTCTTGATTATGACCTTTTCTTTCCATTCAAAGAATTCCCTTTAATCTTTCTTGTGTTGCTATCTGAGAAGTTTTTTGGCATTGGGGATGGGTAGTCAGATCAAATGTGTACTGTGGCTGCAGTCAAACTTGTGTATATGGCTATACTCAACTCTCTCCAGGGCATGAGTCACTTTGGTGTGATACCAGTCCCTGAAAGGGCTGCTTGCAAGATATGATACCACAAGGGCTTCTTAAGAGTGACTCCTATTGAATAGGGTGGGTTGGGATAGGAGGAGCCACAGGTAATGTCAGGATGGGGCACATGGTGTTAGCAATGTGGTAGTTTGCTAACCATGTTCCACTGGTTCCAGCAAGTGTCAAGCTATCTAGTGTGGGGGGTGGGGAGTGTGGAGAGAAATGGTGCCTGACAACTTTTGTGTTCTTGGTGAGGTCTAATGATTCTTTCCCCTCCAATACACATTCTGAAATTAATAAATCTCCTTCATATATACCCCATGAGCTTTTCAAATTTGCTTCTGTTCTGTATCTCTGAGGTGTTGTTTGTTATGTTCTTTAATGGCAGGGACTCAGTTGTCTATTGTCCTCAGGCTCCCCCAGGCATGAGCCTGCCAATTTTTTAAAGTACCCTGAGTTCAACTGCACTGATGTAAAAACTCAAGAAATTAAGTTTTCAAAGCCAAATGGTATAAAAACTCATCTTCCTGATGTGGGTCCCCTCTCTCTGGGATGCCTGGTGTGCTTTCTGCTCTTCTCCCTTCTTCATACTCATAGTATCCCTCCTGTTTTGGTTAGCCTCACCTGGAGTTTAGTTCTGGACTGTGTCTCGGCCCCTCCTTCTCTTTCAGTGTGGCCCCCTAATATTAACAGTGGATTATCTGTTCTGCCAGGGTTAGGGTAATTTTTGGGTTTGTTGCACTGATGTGGCTATTATCTAGGTGTGTCCATGGGATGAAGTAGGCTTAGGATCTCCCTACTCACCATCTTCCCAGAAGTGCTAAAATTAATTTAAATAATGGCAAATAAAGTCACATCCTGTGTAAGCAAATGACAGATGGATTTCTTGTCCTTCTGCAATCAAATAGAAATCTGGAGAATCAAATTCTTTTTCAAAATGTTATTGTGTCTAATGTTAAGGATGTAACTTAGTTTTTGAAGAAAAATAGGAGAAGGAAAAAAAGAGCAATTAATAAATTACAGGAAACATGATCTTTCAAGGCAAAAACCTGGAAAAAAATGGTAAATCATAGAAGCATTAGTCAATTCTGAAAGTGCTGGTTATTCAAGGTCATCAAATCTTGTACTCTTTTCAACTCTAGTAAGTATTTGTACATTAAAAAGAAAAACCTTCAGTTTGCTATTCTATTAAATTTCCTCTGTAATCTCACATTACAAGTCACTGTTGTTTGGATATTGTAAATAATGCTGCAGTGAGAATGGAGGTGCACATATCTCTTGGATATAGTGATTTAATTTCCTTTGGATATATAGCCAGAAATAGAATTACTAGATCATATGATAGCTCGATTTTAATATTTCAAAACACTCTATACTCTTTTCTATCATGGCTGGACAAATTTACATTTCCAATAAAAGTGTACAGGGATTCCCTTTTCTTCAGATCCTTGCCAGCACTTGTTATTTTTTGTCTTTTTGATAATAGCTATCCTAATTGGTGTGAGGTGTTATCTTATTCTGATTTTGATTTGCATTTCCCTGATGATTAGTGATAGTGAGAACCTTTTCACATTTGATGGCTATTTGAATATCTTATTTAGAAAAATGACTATCGAGGCCTATGTCTATTTCTAAATTAGAGTATCTGAGTTTTTTGTTTTTTATTTGTTTTTGTCATTGAGTTGTATGAATTTATTATGTATTTTGGATATTAACCCCTTATCAGATATGTAGTTTGCAAGTGTTTTCTCCCATTCTATAGGTTGCCTTTTTTACTCCATTGATTTTTTTTTTCTTGGTCACTTTTTAAAGTTTTTATTTAAATTCCAGTTAACATACAGTGTGACATTAGTTTCAGGGGTACATTATAGTGAGTCAACACTTTCATACAACATACAATAGTCAAGACATGAAAACCTAAGTGTTTATTGGCAGATGTTTGGATAAAGACAAGGTGGTGTGTATATATGGAATATTATTCAGTCAGAAAAGAAGGAAATCTTGCCATTTGTGATAACATGAATGAATATTAAGGATGTGATGCTAAGTGCATTGTCAGACACAGAGAGATGATTTTTGCATGATCTCACTTATATGCAGAATCAGAAATACTGAACTTACAGAAACAGAACAGACTGGTAGTTGCCAGTGAGAGAAATGGGTGAAGGTAATGAAAATGTATGAATTCCAGTTATAAGACATGAGAATGAATTGATACATTATACAGCATGATTATTATAGCTAACAATAATGTATTATGTATATGAAAGTTTCTCACAGAGTAGAACTTAGAAGTTCTTGTCACAAGAAAAAATAACTGTGAGGTCATAGGTGTTAACTAAAGTTATTGTGATAATCATATTGCAGTATATTCATATATTAAATCATTATGGTGTATGCCTTAAATTTATATGATATATGTCAATTATATTTTATTAAAACTGGAGAAAAGAAAAATCACTGTTTGATAGCAATGTTGTCCTTCACTTAGGGTAACCAGATTTTGCAAATAAAAACAGAGTACACTCAGATAAATTTGAATTTCAGATAAAAAGTGACTTTTCTTATTGTAAGTATGTACCATGTAATATTTGGGATTTAGGCAGTGTATTTCATTAAATGTTCCAAATGTGTTGCAATTGTAAAACTTGTTGAACCAATCTGAAACTAATTGGGGCTCTTTCTACAGAAGGTTTTCTGATTAAAATGGACACAAAGACAAAGTTTCAGTTTGACCCCATCAAATCTGAATTACTTTTCTGAATCATCATTAAATTAGCATCAATTTTACAACATCTGTTAGTGAACATTTATGTGACAGGCACTGTGCTGAAGCATTCTTCCAGCAAAAGAACTGGACCTCTGGCAGGCACTTGTTCATGGGGTTTGTGACAAGAATGGCTTTTTACTCTTCAAAACTACTGAAAATTCAACTAGGAAAACAGTATGGGCTATCAGTACAAACCAGTATTTAAAAAGTTTAAGGCCTATTTTTGTATCATTAAATTGCCACTCATTTTTAATAACAGGAATGTTGCTCTTTATACTAGAATATGTAAGAATTTGTAATTTAAATATAATATTACACAAAACAAAATTAAAGCAGTTAGAGCCTCTTTTTTATAGGATAGTAAGGTCCAAACAGACTATAATATTGCAGTTTTATCTGTTTTGCCTGTTTTCCTTTTAAGGAAGCAAATCTAATAACCATGGCATGACAAGTAAATACACTGATGTAAAATTGCAAGTGTAACCAAAATGAAACATTTTGTGAAATAATTGGATATGATGAAACAACTGTTAAGTGGATTAGTAATTAAAGAGTAAAAATCTATGAGGATGACTGAATGTTAGAAACTCTAAAAGAGAATGATTTAAGTATCCAAGGGTTAACAAGTTTTTGGAAAACCCTTAAAGCCCTTGGCAAAATTGATCATGTTATAAAAAATGTAAAATATATCTAATATAATGGTAAGAAAAATGAATTGGTTTGCCAACTTGTTGCTTTATTTAATCTAAGAATTGATGGATAGTTGAACTTATACCTAAATATTTAAAAAGAAAAAACAATTTTGGTTTCACCATTTTTTCAGAGTTAACTATAAATTATAGTTTTTTTTTAAAAAAATATATTGCTTAAGGGTCTTTTTATGGTACCAGTTATCTTTGGGTAGGCTCTCACACTATTTTAAGAGTAGATTAGGTTGTATATTTAAGAACTTTCTATTAAAGTAGTAACATGCATACAAAAAAGGGTACATAAATGTACCACTCGTTTGCACAGCTAAATTACCTAGGCAGTCAATACCCAAATTCAGAAAAGAGTATTACCAACACCTGGGTGTCACTCCAGTCTTTCTTTCAGGTCACTACCATCTACTCTCAAGGGTAAGCATCATCCTGATTTAAAGAAGCTGTTTTATTTTTGTACTTTATATGCATGTAAATATATAGCATGTAGTCTTTAGTATCTGGCTTCCTTCACACAACATTGTTAGTGTCATCATTTTGATGTGAATAGTCATAAAGCATTCATTTTCATTACCATAAAGTATGCTGTTACAAGACTATTCCCTAATTGATGCATCCATTACAGTGTTGATGGGTATTTGAGCAATGTCCCTTTTCTCGTTATTATATATTGTAGTGGTATAGAGTTTTCTAGGAGTATTTGTCTTTTGTTGAACAGATGTGTGCATTTCTGTTGATCTATATCTTAGAGTGGAATTACTAGGTCTTAGGTGTATGGTAAGCTTGAGAATGGCCAAACTGTTTTCTGAAGTGTTTGTATCATGCTCGCTTCAGCGGCACATACACTAAAATTGAAGTGTTTGTTTCATTTTCCAATAATCTGTGCTTGCTGTACATCTGTCAACACTCAGTATCTTCATCTTAGCCATTCTGGGGATATGCACTGGTGTGGTACTGGGAGTTTAGTTTGCATTTATTTTTTTTTTTAAGTTTATTTATTTATTTGACAGAGATCACAAGTAGGCAGAGAGGCAGACAGAGAGGGAGGGGGAAGCAGGCTCCCCGCTGAGCAGAGAGCCCATGCGGGGCTCTATCCCAGGACCCTGAAATCATGACCTGAGCCAAAGGCAGAGGCTTTAATCCACTGAGCCACCCAGGTGCCCCTAGTTTGCATTTCGGATGATTAATATAGTAGAGAAGCTTCTCATGCTTACTGGCCATTTGGATATCTTTCTTTGTAAGTGTTTATTTCTTTATTTTTTTCCTCACAGATTTTAGAACTTCTTTATATATTTTGGATATGAGTCCTTTGTTGGATAGGTATGTCTGTATATAATCTATATGGCTGGATTGTTGTATATGCATATCTTCAACCATTGTTTGCCTTCTTTTTCATTATGTCTTTTGATTAATTAAAAATTCTTAATTTTAATATAACAAAATCAACTTTCACCCTGTATAGTTTTGTGTCTTGTTAAAAAAAAAAAAATTCCTGCCTACTTACAAGGTCACAAGGACCATTATTTTCCTCTCCTTTTTAAAAGCTTTAATTTTTCACATTAATGAATATTTTTTTTAAGTTTGAGTATAGTTGACACATGATGTTTCATCAGTTTTAGGTATACAACATAGTGATTGAACAACTCTATATGTTATGCTCACTGCAAGTGTAGCTATCATATATCCCCATGCACTGCTATTACAATACCATTGACTATAATCTCTGTACTGTGCATTTAGATTTACAACCTATTTGGCAGTGATTTTTTTGCATATGGTATGAGGTAAAAGCAAAAGTATATTCTCTCCCTATATGAATATCCAGCTGACTCAGCCACACATATTGAAAAGATCATCCTTTTCCACTGCACGGCAGTGTCGTGTTGATCATAAATTGAATGACTACTTATGTATAGGTCTGTTTCTTAGATTTTTCCTGTTCATTAGTCAGTTTGTCTATTCTTTGGCTGTTACTACTCTGTCTTAATTACTACATTTTATAGTAGCAACATAGTTTTAACTGGTTTTAACTTCCAGTAACATGATTGGAAGTCATATGTTCAAAGCCTGAATTTTAATCTTCTGGATAATTAAGTTATGGCTTACATATATTGTATTGACACAAAGTGGGGAGGGTAAAGAAAACTTATGAAAACATTTAAAATACCCTGGCTAGTAACAAGAAGATGAGAATGAAGATTATTACTGCATGTTTAGTGCTGTGTCTAAATGTAGTAGGGAGTTGTATCCCTACTTACCAGGTATGAGAGGAACAATTTAAGACAACAAAAAATAACATAAAAAAATTGTGTACAATCATATAATCAAGCACAAGACGATGTGGTGTAAACCAAGTGATATACAGATGAAGGAAAAGAAAGGACCAGTGAGGGATGGAGTAGTTAGGAAAGGCTTCATAGAGGAAGTGTGGCTTGAATAAATCCTTGAGTTGATTTGGACCTGATTAGGTCACACTTTAAGTTTTTAATTTTAATTCCAGTATAGTTAACATACAGTGTTATATTAGTTTCAGGGTACAATAGAGTGACTCAGGTACACTATACATTACTCAGTGCTCTTCATAATAAGTGTATACTTTATCATCTATTTCACCCATCTCCCCCACCACCTCCCCTCTGGTAACCATCAGTTTGTTCTCTATAGTTAAGAGTCTGTTTCTTGGTTTGTCTCTCTTCCACCTCACCCTCCTACTTTTGCTCATTTGTTTCTTAAATTCCACATATGAATGAGATCATATGGTATTTGTCTTTCTCTAACTGGCTTATTTCACTTGGCATTATACTCTCTAACTGCATCCATGTTGTTGCAAGTGGCAAGATTTCATTTTTTATAGTTGAATAACATTACTGTGTGTGTATGTGTTCTTTGTTCATCTATTAGTAAACACCTAGGGCTGCTTCCACAATTTGGTTATTGTAAATAATGCTGTAATAAACATACCATTACATGTATCCCTTTCAATTAGTGTTTTGTATTTTTTGAGTAAATATCCATAGTGTAATTACTGGATCACATAGTTCCATTTTTTACTTTTTTACTGTTTTCCGCAGTGGCTGTACCAGTTTGCACTCCTGTCAATAGTGCATGAGGGTTCCTTTGTCTCCACATCCTCTCCAACACCTGTTTTTTTGTGATTTTTATTCTAGCCAATCTGACAGATATGAGTTGATATCTCATTGTAGTTTTCATTTGCATTTCCCTGATAAGTAATGAGCATCTTTTCTTTAGTCTGTTGGTTATCTGTATGTTTTCTTTGGAGAAATGTCTGTTTATGTCTTCTGCCCATTTTTAAAATTGGATTATTTGGTTTGGTGGTATTGTTTTATAATTTCTTTATATATTTTGGATACTCTTTTTTGGATATGTCATTTGCAAATATTTTCTCCTATTCTGTACGTTGCCTTCTAGTTTTCTTTTAAAGATTTTATTTATTTGACAGAGAGAAAGAGAGATCACAAGTAGGCAGAGAGGCAGGCAGAGAGAGAGGGGGAAGTAGGCTCTCTGCTGATCTGAAAGCCTGATGTGGGGCTTGATCCCAGGACCCTGAGATCATGACCCAAGCTGAAGGCAAAGTCTTAACCCAATGAGCCACCCAGGCACCCTAGTTGCCTTCTAGTTCTGTTGATTTTGTTTTTCATTGTGCAGAAGCTTTTTATTTTGATGTAGTCCCATAGTTTATTTTTGCTTTTGTTTTCCTGGCCTCAGGAGACCTATCTAGAAAAAAGGCTTTATGTCTGATGTTAGAGAAATAACTGCCTGTGCTCTCTTCTAGGATATTTATAGTTTCAAGTCTTACATTTAGGCCGTTAGTCCATTTTGAATTTATCTTTGTGTATAGTGTAAGCCATTGTTCCAGGGCCAGTCTCATTCTTTGGATGTCACCATCTAGTTCTCCCAATACCATTTGTTGAAAAGACTGTCTTTTTCCCCTATTGTGTATTCTTTCCCCCTTTGCCCAAGATTAATTGACTACATAATTATGGGTTTTCTGGGCTTCTTATTTTATTTCACTGGTCTCTGTGCCTGTGTTCATGCCAGTACCATGCTGTTTTGATTACTATTTGCAGTATAACTTGAAAGCTATAATTGTGATTTCTTTTTCAAGATTGTTTTGGTTCTTTGGGGTCTTCTGTGTTTCCATACAGATTTTAGAATTTTTTTCCAGTTCTGTGAAAGTGTTGTTCGTATTTTGATAGATCACATTAAGTCTGTAGACTGCTTTGGATAGCATGTTTTTTTGTTTTTTGTTTCTTGTCTTTTTTTCCTGAGAGAGAGAGAGAGAGAGAGAGAGAGAGAGAAAGCAAATGATGGGGAGGGGCAAAGGGAGAGGGAGAGAATATTAAGTAGGTTTGATGCCCAGAATGGAGCCTAATGCAGGGCTTGATCTCATGACCCTGAGATTATGACCTGAGCTAAAATCAGTCAGATGCTTAACCGACTGAGCCACCTAGGTGCCCCTGGATAGTATGGAGATCTTTTTTTTTTTTTTTTTTAATTTTTTTTTTCAGTGATCCAAAATTCATTGTTTATGCACCACACCCAGTGGACATCTTAACATTTGTTTTTCCAATCCATGAAAATGGAATATCTTTCTACTTGTTTGTGTCCTCTTCAGTATCTTTCATCAATATTTTATACTTTTCAGAATATAAGTCTTTCACCTCCCTGGTGAGGTTTATTCCTAAGTATTATCTTTGGTACAATTGTAAATGGGATTGCTTTAATTTCTCTTTATTTCTTCATTAGTAGCAATACAATGCCACAGATTTCTGTATGTTAATTTTTTATCCTGCAACCTTACTGAACTTATCAGTTCTAGTAGTTTCTTGGTGGAGTCTTCAGGGTTTTCTATATACAGCATCATGTTGTCTGCAAATAGTTTTACTTTTTCCTTACCAAAATGGATATCTTTTATTCCTTCTTCTTGTCTGATTGCTGTGTCTACTAGGAATTCCAGTACTAATTAAATAATAGTGGTGGGAGTGGACACCTCTGTCTTGTTCCTGACCCTTGGGGAAACACTGTTTTCCACCAATTGGTATGATGTTTGTTATGGGTTTTCACATATGACCTTAATTATGTTGAGGTATGTTCCCTCTAGTCCTATTTCATTAAGGATTTTTATAATGAATAGATGTACTTTGTCAATATTTTTTTGCATCTATTGAAATGATACAACTTTATCCCTTTTGTTGATGTGATATATCATAATTGATTGACTTGTGACTACTCTATTGAATCACCCCTCTATCCCAGGGATAAATCCCACTTGACTGAGGTAAATTTTTTCTTTACATATATCATTTTTCTTTTCTTTACATGTATCATTAGATTGAGATCGATAGTTTTGTTGAGGAATTTGCATCTATGCTCATCAGAAATACTGGCCTGTATAGTTGGTGTGTGTGTGTATGTGTGTGCATGTGTCTTTATCTGGTTTTGGTATCTGGGTGATGCTGGGTTCATAAAATGAATTAGGATTTCCTTCCTCTTCTCCTTTTAGGATAGTTTGAGAATAGGTATTACTTCTTCTTTAAAGATGTTTGGTAGAATTCCCCTATGAAGCCATCTTGCCTTGGACTTGTGTTTCCTGGGAGTTTTTTGACTGATTCAATTTCATTGCAGGTAATTGGTTTAAATTTTCTATTTCTCCTTGGTTCAATTTTGGGGGTTATATATTTCTAGGAATGTATTTATTTCTTCTAGGTTGTCCAACTTGTTGGCATATAATTTTTCAGAATATTTTTACAGTCTTCTGTATTTCTGTCCTGTCATTTGATATATCTCTTCCATTTCTGATTTTGAGTCTTTCCCTATCCCCAACACCCATTTATTTAAGAGTCTGGCTAAAAGTATATCAACTTTGTTGATCTTTCAAAGAACCAACTCCTGGTTTCATTAATCTGTTCTATTGTTTTTATTAGTTTCTATTTTATTTCTCCTGTGATTTTTGTAATTTCCTTCCTTCTACTAGTTTTGGGTTTTGTTTTTTTTCTGGTTCCTTTAGAAGTAAAGGTAGGTTGTTTATTTGGGATTTTTCTAGTTTCTTTAGGTAGGCCCAAAGTGCTATAAACTTCCCTTTTAGAATAGCTTTTGATGAATTCCACAGATTTTGGAACATTGTGTTTTTATTTGTCTCCATGTATTTTGTGATTTCCTCCTTGATTTCTTAGTTGACCCATTCATTGTTTAGCAGCATGTTATTTAACCTCCATGTATTTGTGTTCATTCCAAGCTTTCTCATGTGGTGGATTTGTAGTTTCATAGCATGTGGACTGAAAAGATACATGGTATGACCTCAATCTTTTTTAAATTTATTGAGACTTGTTTTGTGGCCTAATATGTGATATGTTCTAGACAGTGTTCCATGTCCATATGCACTTGAAAAAAATGTGCATTGTGCTCTTTTAGAACAGAATGTTTTGAATATATCTGGTTCTATGTGTCCTTCATAGCCAGTTTCCTTACTGATTTTCTTTTTGGATGATCTATCCATTGATGTCAGTAGGGTGTTAAAAGTCCCCTACTATCATTGTATTACTATTGATTACGTCATGTTTGTTATTAGCTGCTGTATTTGGGAGCACCCATTTTGTGTGCATAGTTTTAAAAAAATATTTACAATTGTTTTATCTTGTTGGATTATACTATTTACAATTATATAGAGTCCTTTGTCTCTTGTTACAGTTTTTAAGTCTGTTTTGTTTTATAGAAACATTGTTACTCCAGTTTTGTTCCTTTTCATTTGCAATGATAAATGTTTCCTCATCCCTTCACTTTCAATCTGCACGTTTCTTTAGGTCTGAAATGAGTTTCTTGTAGGCAGCATATAGACAGATATGTCTTGCTTTTTTATTGATTCCATCACCCTGCCTTTTAATTGGAGCATTTAGTCTATTTTCATTCAAAGTGATTATAATGTGTGTATTTATGGTCATTCTGTTACTTCTTTTATGGTTGTTTTGTAGTTTTTCTGTTCCTTTGTTCTCTTGCTCTTTTCTCTCATGATTGGCTGGCTTTAGTGAAATACTTGTATTCCTTCTTTTTAAAAAAATATCTATTACTGTTTTTGATTTGTGGTTTCCATTCAGTTTATATATAAAATCTTCTGCATAGAGCAGTCTATATTAAGCTGATGCTTGCTTAATTTTGAACTCATTGTTTACTCCTCTCCCCTCTGTGTTTCAGATATTTGGTATTATATTTTGTATCTTTTTAAAAAAAGATTTTTATTTGAAAGAGCAAGAATGTGCACACAGAGGTGGGGAAGGAGGAGCAGAGGAAGAAGCAGAAGCAGACTCCCTGCTAAGTGCCACCAGGCTCACCCATCCCCCTCCCTCCCTCCCTTCCAAAACCCTTAGTTTGTTTCTCAGAGTCCACAGTCTCTCATGGTTCATCTTCCTTTCTGATTTCCCCCAATCACTTTTCCTTTCCTTCTCCTAATGCCCTACATGTTATTCCTTATGCTCCATAAGGAAGTGAAACCATTTGATAATTAACTGCTTGACTTATTTCTCTCAGCATAATCTCCTCCAGACTCATCCATGCTGATAACAAAAGTTGGGTATTCACCCTTTCTGATGGAGGCATAATACTCCATTGTATATATAGACCACATCTTCTTTCTCCATTCATCTCTTGAAGGGCATGTTGCCTCTTTCCAGACATTGGCGACTGTGGCTATTGCTGCTATGAACATTGGAGTACAGATGGCCCTTCTTCTCACTACATCTATGTCTTTGGGGTAAATACCCAGTAGGGCAATTGCAGGGTCACAGGGTAGCTCTATTTTTAATTTCTTAAGGAATCTCCACCCTGTTTTCCAAAGTGGTTGCAACAATTTACATTCCCACCAACAGTGTAAGAGGGTACCCCTTTCTCCATGTCCTAACTCTTGCTGTTTCCTATCTTGTTAATTTTGGCCATTCTAACTGGTATAATCAATGTGGCTCTGATTTCAATTTCTTTGATGGGTAATGATGATGAACATTTTTTCATGTGTCTGTTAGCCATTTGTATGTCTTCTTTGGAGAAGTGTCTGTTCATGTCATCTGCCCATTTTTTGACATGACTATGTTTTTTTGGGTGTTGATTTTGAGGAGTTTTTAATAGATTTTGGATATCAGCCCTTTGTCTATAGTGTCATTTGCAAATATCCTCTCCCATTCCTTGGGTTGCCTCATTGTTTTGTTGACTGTTTCCTTTGCTGTGCAGAAGCTTTTGATCTTGATGAAGTCCCAAAAGTTCATTTTCACTTTTTTTTGCTTTGCCTCTGGAGACATGTCTTGAAAGAAGTTGCTGTCACCGATGTCAAAGAAGTTACTGCCTATGTTCTCCTCTAGGATTTTAATAGATTTCTGCCTCACATTAAGGTCTTTTATCCATTTTGAGTTTATCTTTGTGTATATGGTGTTAGAGAATGGTCAAGCTTCATTCTTCTATACATAGTGGTCCAATTTTCCCAGCACCATTTATTGAAGAGACTATCTTTTTTCCACTGGATATTTTTTCCTGCTTTGTCAAAGATTATTTGACCATAGAGTTGAGGATCCATACCTGGGCTCTCTGTTCTGTTCCATTGACCTATGTGTCTGTTTTTCTTCCAGTACCATGCTGTCTTAGTGATCACAGTTTCGTAATATAGTTTGAAATCAGGCAACGTGATGCCCCCAGCTTTGTTTCTCTTTTTCAACATTTCCTTAGCAATTTGGGGTCTCTTCTGGTTCTGTACAAATTTTAGGATTGTTTGTTCAAGCTCTTTGAATATGACAGTGGAATTTTGATCAGGATGGCATTGAAAGTATAGATTAACCATGAGAGACTGTGGACTCTGAGGAACTGAGGGTCTTGGAGGGGTGGAGAGGGGGGAGTTGGGTGAGCCTGGTGGTGGGAGGGCATGTATAGCATGGAGCACTGGGTGTGGTGCATAAACAATGAATTCTGGAACACTGAAAGGATATTTTAAAAATAATTTAAAAAAAGTATAGATTGCTCTAGGCAATGTAGACATTTTGACAATGTTTATTCTTCTGATCCATGAACATGGAATGCTTTTCCATGTTTTTGTGTCTTCTTCCATTTTTTTCATGAGTGTTCTGTAGTTCCTCAAGTATGGATCCTTTACTTCTTTGGTTAGGTTTATTCCCAGGTATCTTATGCTTCTTGGTGCTATAGTAAATGGAATTGATTTTCTAATTTCCCTTCCTATATTTTCATTGTTAGTGTATAAGAAAGCAACTGATTTATGTACATTCATTTTGTATCCTGCCACATTACTGAATTGCTGTATGAGTTCTAGTCGTTTAGGGATGGAGACTTATGGGTTTTCCATATAAAGTATCACGTCATCTGCAACGAGAGAGTTTGACTTTTTCTTTGCCAATTGAATAACTTTTATTTCTTTTTGTTGTCTGATCACTGTTGCCAGGACCTCCAGTACCATGTTGAACAAAAGTGGTGAGTAGGCATCCTTGTCATGTTCCTGATCTCAATGGGAAGGCTGTCAGCTTTTCCCCATGGAGAATGATATTTGCTGTGGGTTCTTCATAGATAGATTTTATGAAGTTGAGGAATGTTCCCTCTATCCCTATACTTTGAAGAGTTTTAATCAGGAAAGGATGCTTTATCTTGTCAGATGCTTTTTCTGCATCAGTTGAGAGGACCATGTGGTTCTTCTCTCTTCTCTTATTGATTTGTTCTCTCACATTGGTTGATTAGTAAATGTTGGACCACCCCTACATTCCAGGGATAAATCCCACCTGGTCCTGGTGGATAATCTTTTTAATGTACTGTTGTATCCTATTAACTAGGATCTTGTTGAGAATCTTGGCATCCATACTCATCAGGGATATTGGTCTGAAATTCTCCTTTTTGATAGGGTCTTTGCTTGGTTTGCGGATCAAGGTAATGCTGGCTTCCTAGAAAGAGTCTGTTAGTTTCCCTTCTGTTTCTATTTTTTGAAAGCGCTTCAGGAGAATAGGTGTTATTTCTTCTTTGAATGTTTGATAGAATTCCCCAGGGAATCCATCAGGTTCTGGCCTCTTGTTTTTTGGGAGGTTTTTGATGACTGCTTCAATCTCATTTACTAGATTATGGTCTGTTCAGGTTGTCATTTTCTTCCTGTTTCAGTCTTGGAAATTTATAGGTTTCCAGGAATGCATCCATTCCTTCTAGGTTGCTTAACTTATTGGCATATAACCATTGATAATAATTTGATGATTGTTTCTATTTCCTCGATGTTAGTCATTATCTCTCCCTTTTCATTCATAATTTTATTAATTTGGGTCCTCTGTCTTTTCCTTCAGATTAGTTTGGCCAGTATTTTATTTATCTTATTGATCCTTTCAAAGAATCAGCTTCTGATTTTGTTGATGTGTTCTACTGTATTTCTAGTTTCTATTTCATTGATCTCTGCTCTAATCTTGATTATTTCCCTTCTTGTGCTTGGGGTTAGCCTAATTTATTGTTGATTTTCCAGTTCTTTAAGGTGTAAGGAGAGTTGGTGTATTCGGGATTTCTCAATTTTTTTGAGTGAGGCTTGGATGGCTGTGTACTTATTTCTCCCCTAGGACTGCCTTTGCTGTATCCCATAGGTTTTGGACTGATGTGTCATGCTCATTGGTTTCTATGAATTCTTTTAAGTTCTTCAGTGATTTCCTGGTTGATCTAAACATTCTTGAGCAGGATGGTCTACAGATACAGAACATTCCACCCTAAAACAACGGAATACTCATTCTTCTTGAGCACACATGGAACTTTCTCCAGAATGGACAACATACCGGTCACAAATCAGGGCTCAACCAATACCAAAAGACTGAGATTATTCCCTGCATATTCTCAGACCACAGTGCTTTGAATCTGGAACTGAAACACAAGAAAAACTTTGGAAAGAATACAAACACTTGGAAGCTATATTTTTTGCCATTTTAATTACGTGTCTTGGTATGCAGCTCCTTGGGTGAATTTGTCAGGGAAATCTCTCTGCCTCATGAATCTGGATTTCTGTTTCCCTCCCCAGATTTGGGAAGTTTTCTGCTTTAATTTCTTCAAAGACATTTTCTGCTCCCCTCTTTTTTTCTGTGATAGCCCTATAATGCATATATCCTTAGATTTGATGTGTCACTGAGTTCTCTTAAGTCTGTTCTCATGTGGTATTCGTCTCTCACCTGTTCAGCTTTAATGTTTTCCGTTACTGTATCCTCCAGGTCACATGGATTTTCCTTGGCTTCCTGTAGCTATTTATTCATGTATTGAGTTATGATGTTTTTAAACTTGTCAAGGGTCTCATGCATTTCCTTCACCCCTTTCTGAAGTCTAGTATCTTTATGATCATTACTTTAAATTCTCTTATCAGGCATATCACTTATTTCAATTTTGCTTAGAACTATGATTTTGTCCTATTCTTTCATTTGGGACATATTTTGTCTCATTTTCTCTACTTGTTTCTCTGTTAGGAAGGTTAGTTACATTTTATGCTCTTGAAAGTAGGCGCTTTATGGGGCACCTGGGTGGCTCAGTGGGTTAAGCTGCCTTCCACTCAGGTCATGATCTCAGGGTCCTGGGATTGAGCCCCACATTGGGCTCTCTGCTTGGCAGGGAGCCCGCTTCCATCTCTCTCTCTGCCTACTTGTGATCTGTCAAATAATTAAGTAAAATCTTAAAAAAAAAAAAAAGTAGGGGCTTTATGGAGGATAGTTCTTATAGTGCCCTGCAGTGCAGTGTCCCCTGTTCAGCATAACCTGGCAATCCAGGGAAGTGTCCTATGTGCTGCTTGCATCCTGCTATTGTGTCTGGATCATTTTTCTTTCAGTCCAGATGTCTGCCCTCTCTGCCTGTCGTGGGCTGTCCTTGCTCTTTGTGGTACGAGACCCAGGCAGGCTGGCTCTGAGGGAAATAGCCATAAGAGGGCTTGAGGGCAGGGTAGCACTGTTATCTAAATTTGTGCTGAGCTGCTAGTCCTGGGCAGAATTCCACAAAGCATGGTGGCCACCAGGGACATGGTGTGTGGTGGCTGTGTGGTGGTTGGGTGTACCCAGTGTTTGTGCATGTACTGGCTGGGCAGGGTGTGTGTGGGGTTAACAAAATTTGTGCTGAGCCCAGTAGGCTTGATGGGGGGGGGGGGGAGTCTTCGGGAGAACTCATGGGTGGGGCACATGGCCAGCATGTTAGGTAGCAAGTATCTGTGCAGGGCTATCAGAGCCAGAGTGGCTTTATACTTATGCCTGGGAGGCAGAGGAGGAAAATGGCACCTGCCAGCCTCTTTGTTCCTGGATAGGTTCCCCAACACGTTCCAAATTCTATAGAAAAAGATCTCCTTGTTTGTCCCAAGCATTGTGCAAACTGTCACTTCTGTGATGCCCCTCTGCAAGATGCTGTCCTTAAGTGTGGGGACCCAGCTATCACTTGCCTTTGCTGGTCCAGCTTTAAGTGAACTGATTTTTAAAGCTCCAACTCCTGTTGGTTATACACACTCATGGAATTAAGCCCCTCGGGTTTTCAAAACCAGTCATTATGGGGATTCCTCTTCCCCATGTGGGCTCCCTGATGCTTTCTCTTGTCTGTGCCTGCAGCTCTGTCTCTGCAGTTTCTGACCTCCGTTTCTGCTTTCCCTAACCTCTCAGATGTGGCTTCTCTACATTTTATTGTGGAATTTGTTCTGTCAGTCTTCAGACTGCTCTAGTTTATTTACTCAGATGTGAATGATACCTAGTTGTAAATGTGGGAGAGGTCTTCCTCTCTGCCACCTCTACTAAGTGATTAGGTCACTCTCAATGTAGCCTTCATCTTTGTTTCCTGCACCTCCTTAATACATTAAATCCACTATTATATCCTGCTCTTATTTCCTTAGATGCCTCTTTATTAGTTTCAAATACTAATAAAACTAATAGTTTTAAGGCTGACTATACACCTGAAGCACCTGGGAAACTTTAAAAAATACTGATGCCCAGGCCTCATTGGACTAATAAAATCAATCTGTGGGTGTGGGTGCCAAATCCACAGCATGTTTAAATATCTTCCCAGGTAATTCAAATGTACAGACAGAACTGAGGACCACTGAAGTAGAATGTGCATTCAGTAGTACTCAACTGGGGACAGGCTTATTGCAATAAATTTAGGACACTTTGTTAACTTTTATTTTTCAGATAAACATTCAGTGCCCGCCCCCCACCCCTCCACCCCCCAATCTAGCAATGTCTTTAGATATTTTTGCCATGACCATGGGTTGCTATTGGCATCTAGAGAGTAGAGGCCAAGAATGCTGCTAAACAGCATACAATGCACAGGAGAGCTTCCCCAACAATTACCAGCCTCAAAATGTCCACAATGTAGAAGTAGATAGATCTTGCTTTGGAGCAACAATGAGAATGAGTTTAAGAAGAGGAAACAAGAGGGATGCCTGGGAGGCTCAGTTGGTTAAGACGCTGCCTTCGGCTCAGGTCATGATCCCGCGGTCCTGGGGTTGAGTCCCGCATTGGGCTCCTTGCTCAGTGGGGAGCCTGCTTCTCTCTCTGCCTCTGCCTGCCACTTTGGCTGCTTGTGCTCTCTCTCTCTGACAAATAAATAGATAAAATCTTAAAAAAAAAAAAAAAAGAGAATTGGAACTAAAAGCACAATTCTGTTTACATGTAAGGATTATACTGATGTTACAACTGACAGAAGTCTAAAAAAAGTTTAATACTTCAAGCCAGAGAACTACTGTTTGAAGTGTAGTATCTATAATTGAATTTTTAAGATAGGCTTCAGTACATTTTCAATGAAATTCAAAACATGCAGAGTTTAATAATAGAATGAAAGTTGAAATTTCTTTAATCTATGAAATGTGGCAGGAATAGTAGTTAACCTGAAAGTTCTTTCAGTTTAAATTCTGCAACCCGTTTTAATATTTTTAATCACAAATTTTTTGACAATGATCACAAGGAGTCAAACAGAAACATATGTGTGTGTATATATATATACACACATATATATGTATATAGACATATATGTATTTTTATATATCTATGTATACATACATATATACATAAGAAGATCTAGATTTGATTCTACACACACTGGAATCAAACCAAATTCCAGTGCTGGGTCTTAACACTAGCTCTGTAACCAAAGCATGCACCTCTGTTTCCCATTTTGTCTACTATAAAATGAGGGATGTAGGTCAGATGATCTGAATGGTCTCTTTCACAGTTAAATGTCCATACAGTAATTCCTAAGCTCTTGTCAAAATGCAAATTCCACAACAAAACCTATTTATTAGTGATAGGTCAAAATTAATTTCAATGGCTCAACCGTATTTTAAAAGGTAGAAAATTTATGTTTAAGATGGATAATTTTATGTAGGATTTCTTTATGGAGTCCTGAGTAAGTATGAGAAAAGTGATACCTATGTTTTCTTACTATAGTACATAATCAACTACTTTCCACTATTATCAGTAACAGTCCCTTGGATCATATTTTCTGAACCTGAATCTTGCCGTAACATTTCATAGAAAATATTTTAATTGGCAATTACTGCTTCTCATGTTGCTTCTGATTCTATTAATGATAAAAGAGAGCCCTGCCACCATGTACCCTAGCTCCCATACAATAACACATCACCATAGCCATTTTTAGGACTAAGTATCCTTTTCAACCAGTAGGTGGCACTTCAGAATTGTTAAAGCCAACACTGAAATTTCAAGGGAATGAGGCTCAAACAGTAGGGCAAGGTAGCAAATGTCTGAATAAGCAACACGCACGGTAGAAACAACGAGAGTACTGCAAGACCATGGACCAAATAATTTTTTGGTGGAGCTGTCCTTTGCATTGTAGGATGTTTAACAGCACCCCTGGTCTTGACCTTCTGGATGCCTAAGGTACCACCCTTTTCTCCTCAGCCCCATGCTGTGTGGAAAGTATGGCCAGACATTGCTAAATTTGTTGTGGGGCAAAACTGTCCCAATTCAGAACGACTGAGAAGGAAAAAAGAAATAGGCAAACAGATTTATAACTATACACAATAGGACTGATCTCTCTCACACTGCTGAGTGAACAGAAGTCAGACATAAAAATGAACATACTATATACGGTTTCATATAGCATAAAGCATCAAAACAAACAAACCATATTCATCGCAGCAGGAAATCAGGATAATGGTTACCCTCGG
This sequence comes from Neogale vison, assembly GCF_020171115.1. NCBI lineage: Eukaryota > Metazoa > Chordata > Mammalia > Carnivora > Mustelidae > Neogale > Neogale vison. The sequence goes on from NC_058093.1 coordinate 48,314,357, forward strand.
TAGGGACAGTGAGGGGAGAAGTACCAATAATGTTGTCTTGAGATGGGGGCTGCTTAAATAGAAGAAAATTTATTGAGCACTTACGATACGGGGTATATATTTGGAAAAGTGCACCTATTAACTTTGTTGTTTTCATAGTGAATGAAAACTCTGCACCCATTACTCTCTGAATTATTGAGCAGCACTTAGCTACATGTTAACTAAGCAAAGTTTTAAATCAAGCTATGAGCTAATATCTCCATGTGTTCCTTTTAAAAAGTCACTTAACTGAAAAATACAGGAAAAATCCATTTCATTAATTCATTTCTAAGCGGTTACTTGCTCTTCTGAGATTCCTACTGGCAAAAGCCTCACAAATCTAAGATGATTCTTTTTAAGCTTAAAAACTATAGCTAAGGGGTGCCTGGGTGGCTCAGTGGTTAAAGCCTCTGCCTTCAGCTCAGGTCATGATCCCAGGGTCCTGGGATCGAGCCTCACATCGGGCTCTCTGCTCGGCAGCGAGCCTGCCTCCTCTTCTCTCTCTCTCTCTCTGCCTGCCTCTCTACTTGTGATCTGTCAAATAAATAAAAATCTTAAAAAAAAAAAAAACTATAGCTAAAAACTATAAAAACAAGGTCTGTCACAAATGAGGCATTTCTGTAAAGTACCATAGTTTTTGTCTCTTACTAAAATGGAGAAATATTACTTAGCAGCTGAGGCACTGTTTTGTCAAAATAACCTGTATTTATATGCCTCAATCCAGGAGGTAAGGATCCTTTTTTGAGATCCATATTCTTTTACATATATAGTATTAATCCTTATTTTCCTGCACAAACATTACTTCAAAGTAATACATGCTCCAACACTTAGCAAGTAATAAAATTGAAAGCTACACTGAATCTAGAATTCGACTGCATTTTTAAAAAATGCTTAAAAATAAGAAACTACATTAATCTTTTTAAAGAACTCTATTTTAAACATATTGCAATGAAAAAACACAGATCCAAATAGGTGATTTATTTTTAGAGAAAAATAAAACAGGTTTTTCCAATAAAGGGAAGAATAACAATATGAAATCATGTCCTGATTACATGTCAATTACCACATTCCATACAATGTGGATGTGATCAACATGTATTCAATGATAGCATGAATAAACAGTTGAGATTTAAAAATCACATACCACTTGCCAATACTGTAAATCAGTAAGTGTCGAAATAAATACCCAGAAATAAGTAAATTTTAAAAACTGAAGCTTTTGACAGTTTTGACAGATCAACCCAAATAGTACATACAAATAGTACAGCTGATAAATTGACATTGCTGTTAGTTTCCACCTAATTTCTTTATAATATGGCTGTCTGGTGTTGCATTAGTGAAGATGCTTCCTACAACCACATGGGTACCCCAGAGCCTATGACGAATCACTTTGCAGCAGCCAAGATCATCCACAGAGAATCCTAAATGTCGATAGCGTTCATCTGTTTCAAAAAGAGTGTTGTTTGTATATGGTCCAAAAAACTGGAGAAGATAAAAGTGATATTCATTAGCAAGAAAGACAATGATGTAAGTTTTTATATAAAATGAATACACACCTATTTTGATACTTCAAATATTTAAAAAATCAGAACCTAAAAAGGGCAGTTTTTAGGTACTGCATGTGACCAAGCACTTCCTCTTCATCCAGTACCTGTGCTTCTGGAAATGTGAAACCAATAATCTAGCAGATTACATGCTATCCTGAACCAAACACTTAACATTATACAATCTTTCTAGATTTTGACTTTGAAAAGAAACAGTACATATTCCTATTTTAAGATACAAAAAATTTCATTATTATTTGTAACTGAAAGCTCTGCCCAGAATTTAAAATGCGACCACAACGGTGGTTCTTGTTTTCTTCAAAGTCTAGTGTCAGAGACATACTTCCTGGAAGTTAACGTTTATAAATCTTTAACACCCGTATTTTCTTAATTCTAAAAAGTCTTCTTTCTTAAACTATGACTGCTAATTTGTAACTACGAAATTCATTAATGTAAAAGTATTTACTAGTGAGAATGAAAACTAAAAAAGACAGAAAAACTTGTCAGTGACTGGTCCCTCAAAGGTTGTGAATGGAACTGACTCAAACTGGTACTTCTTTGGATAAAGTTGTGAAGTTTAAAAACTGTCTTAGATAATAACTTTGTTAGAAATAGATCATTTAACAATTTTATAATAAAAAAAATTCCTACTTCAAATTAATATGGTTTTCAAAATGTAATTACTCACTGCCAAACCAGATGATGGGTCAATAAAGTCAGCCCAATAGCCTTCTGCTCGAAGAGCATAACAAATTTCCTTAGCACCATTAATGAACTGCAGAGAAAAAGAAAAAAATGTTCTGAAGATAGCATCCTTACATACTGTTGAAATATAAAACATTTTAAAATATCTTTTGCTTCAGAGAACTCAGTAAGATTAATAAGGAAATACAACTAATGATTAGATATAAAGTCATAAATTATTTATGCCAGTCCAAAATACAGTTCATTTAACACTTTCATTTCCTTCAGAAAGTCTAAATTGTGTATTTTTTCTACTAAATTATTCCTTATTTTAGGAACAATTTCTAATAAATTCTGTGCTATTAACTCCCAAATCTGCCACGAATTGGAAAACACAGTTACTATTTTTGTATTATAAAAATAAGGTAAGAAAACAAAATACAATGAAAAGATATGAACCATTCATTTGAATGTTGTTTAAAAAGGTTATTTGTGCCTGGGCAGCTCAGTTGGTTAAACAAATGCCTTCGGCTCAGGTCATGATCCTGGGATCCCGGAATAAGTCCCGCATCCGTCTCCCAGCTCCACGGAGAGTCTGCTTCTCCCTCTGACCTTCTCCCCTCTTATGCTCTTTCTCAAATAAATAAATAAAATCTTTAAAAAAAATGCTACTTGTGTTACAAAAACACATCTATTCATGATACATAATTTTCATTATACACCCTGTTTTTTGTACAGTATTTATTACAAACCATGCATCTGTATCACCTATTCAAAATCTTGGTCTCACCATTCTACTTTGTAACTCCTATGATGTTTTTACTACCTTTCTCAGAAGTCTAAGCAGTGAAAAAGACAGTAACAAATATTAGGACCAGATTATTGTGTTTAAAAAAAAAAAAGACAACAATCCATAAATGTTTAAAAACAAGGGCACAGATCCATTTCTGGTCATACAGAATAACAGCTATCAAGCTTGCTATCTGCTGAAAGCTGTAAAACTGACTAAAATATATGAGACAATGGTTTTAAATCCTGAACAAGAGTGAGCCAAAACTGGATAGAAGGGCAACAAATTAGGTGATGCCCATATTTGTTCCAGCTGTCTGGAACACTGTCATAGGGCAAAGGAGAAGATTCCAAGCAAAGTGATGGTGTCACTAAACTAAGGAGGTAGAAAGGGAAGAGTTCTACTAAAGCATCTAAATTTGTGGGTTAGGGTACTAGAAGAGAGAGGCATAAATGGGATTCCCAAATAGAATGCAAAGTAATTCACCCTGGTACAGTAACCAAGGGTGGAGCTGTGCACTCCCCCAAGCCAAGATTCCTTGAGGAACTGCCCTCACAGAAGAGTGCTAACTGGCATCTGAGAGGTCAGTAGTGTCACCAGAGGTTGGTGCACCGCTAGGTAACATGAATTTCTGGCTCACACAAAGCGCTAAGACCTCACTGAGCATGTTGGGCATTTAGCTGAGATCCCCCAAAGTTTATGCCTGAGGAAGATGGGCCATATCCTAAATTAAGAGGTTAGCAACTTGCAGCCTGAAGGTCAAATCCAGCTGGGTGCCAGTAAGTGCAATATGGTTTCAATGGAATATATCCATGTCTGTTCATTTATATATTGTCTATGGCTGCTTTAACAAAATGAGGGTTGAGCTGAGTAGTTAAGACCCTATAACCTAGAAAGCCTAAAAATTTACTATGTGGCTCTTTAGCAGGGATCAGCAAACTTTTTCTGTATAGAGGAAACAATTTAAGCTAACTTACTTTCTCCCAGGACTTCCTTGTAAAATAATGAAAAACATTAATATTGTATTCTTTAGGTTATCTTCATACTTAATATTTATACTTATTGTTGAATCTCATTAATCTTAATTCTTAAATAAGAAACCAACTAAATATGGTCTAGAAAAGTCATTAGAAAATACATCAATTTAATGAACAGAAACAAAACTATAATAAACTACAAGAACAAAGCAATACAAATATTGGTAAAAGTATTTCTTTTAAGATTTCTGCTCATCAACAGCAAACACTGATATGTGGTGGAAAAAACTACAATAGATTTAAACTACAGAACATAAAACATCTACTGACAGTAAACTACAGGTAGTTCTAAAATAATCACTAACATACTAAAACAGAAAGATCTTCATCGCTTTAGTCATTATAAAATTAAAAGCAATAGGACATTTCAAAACCCTGAAATTGGTTATAAAAACCTGACATTTGTACCGGGGTCAGTATCAAATGAGGTTCAGAATGTTTAACTCATTGGAAATTAGGACCAATAATGCAATGCACATTTGGGAGTGCTCTAGTGACTAAATGATAGCAATGGTAAGTATATATGTATTAGTAAATACTGCCTTAGTTGGTAAAGAGAAAAGGTTTGAGTTACTGCCTGAATTTCAACTCTCTAAATTCAGATCTCTTTAAAATCAGACAGTTCTTAGGCCTCTCTGTAACTTCTTTATTAACTGGCATGCACCCTGCTCATGATCATGATAATATCCAATTATTGGCAAAACTATATGTGGGATTTTTATTTTTTTAAGATTTATTCATTTGACAGACAGAGCTCACAAGTAAGCAGAGAGGCAGGCAGAGAGAGAGAGGGGAAAGCAGGCTCCCTGCAGAGCAGAGAGCCCGATACAGGGCTCAATCCCAGGACCCTGGGATCATGACCTGAACCGAAGGCAGTGGCTCAACCCACTGAGCCACCCAGGTGCCCCTATGTGGGATATTTTAATATGAAGTCAAAAGTCATTATCCTAAGAGATTCTGTCCAGTTTATAAATTATAATTTACAAATGAAGAGAACCATATATCCAATCCTAAAGAAAATATTTAAAAATTCCTAATATTACTTTACATGGAAATTAGCTAACTATATTTGAAAAAAATTCCCTTAACTAAAGTACCCAAGTGAGCTAATCTTGACCTGTCACAGGCAAAGGAATATTTTCATATCTTACAGAAACTCATAACCCAATATCAAACTCTTAAGACAATTATACGTTTTTGTATTTTTTTAAATTGAAGACTTTAATTTACCACTTCACATTACTCAGGTTGGTGAAATAGAAAGAAATGCTAATAATATCCAGGGTAAGTAAGTTATGGTAACAACATACATACTAGGGCCATCTAGGCAGCATCCATCAAAACATAAAGTGAATATACACCCTGGATTCACCAATTCCCTATTTAGGAATCTACAGATGTTAAGTGTGCGCATAAAAATATATGCACACATATATTCACTGCCTATAACAGCAAAAGTTTTTCAACTTACAAATTACTCAGGGAATTTTTAACATAAAAAATTTATGGTTTGCTCATGAAATATAATACTATACAGATTTTACATAGTATAAAATCTGTAATGCTATGGAAAGGTGTCAAAACATTTTTTAGTAAAAAGCAAAGGACAGGAAAAAAGTGGGTATACAATATATTGTTACTATACTGTACACTGTTACAGTTTATTCCTTGAAGACTGGAGTAGTTTTCACTTTTTACTTGACTTGCTTTAAGAAGAGAGAGTGACGGGTAGGAAGAGTTAATTTTATTTTTGCCATTTGTACTGTATTTTCCAAAATTCAAAAAAAATCTGAGGAAAGTACTACAAAGAATCTAAGTTTTTCGAAGATATTAAAAACAAAAAATGATGGCATTTTTATTCTAAGATGTGAAAGTCCTTTAGTATGGACATACATTAGCAAAAAATTAATAAATGCTAAAAAGATACCCATCATTTAAAAATGCTGGTTCACTGGTGTTTAAACATCACAAAATTTAAATTGTCAGCAATGGAAAGAATTACCTTTTCTAAAAGCATTTCTCTTTCATTTTCTACCTCTTCGCTCCAAACAGTCATATCATTCTTTGTTTTCTGTGTTATAGTCAGAATCATTAGTTTGTTGGTAGCTCCTTCTGGAAACAGTGACTCAAAATCTATAAAAAAGAACAAAATTCCAGGGAGAAAATAAGTTTTTTTTTTTCCCTTTTAAAGAAGCAGTACATAAAAGTACTTCTTACAAAAGTGATGGGTAAGTTTAATTATTGTGGTACATGTTAGGTTGATAAATGCATACTATTTTTGAAAAAACTTGAAGAGAACTTTTGGTTAACTTCTGCTCTTGTTGAACTGAAATACTGCTGTCAACAATTCTGAAGAGCAAATAAGGTTATTTGTTATTGGTCTTGTAATCCTTCAGAGTAAGTATTAAAATTTTCTCAGTATTATGTATTAGTTTATGAAATTATAGCTATAGTAATCACCCAGAAGTAGAAGGATTTCAGGGAAAAAGTTACTGAAAAGTCTATACAGCTATGAGGGGATATCTGAAAGACCCTACCTTGGCCATGTAATCTTTTCAGACCAGACATATTACAATATTAAGTTACAAAGTACTGCAATGCCTATGGAGTCCATTATTTAACATTTAAGAAAATTAGTGACATTATATAATACAGATTAGTGTAAATGTATGAAGCACACTGTACCTCTTCGCAGCAATTCTGGACATGTCTGGATTGCACACTCTACTTTGGCGTTTTCAAAGTAAGTTTCTGCACTGCTGATTTCTTGTTCAACAGGTCCATTACTACCCTAAGAGGAACAGAACATAAATAAAAGCTGGAGTTCAAATAAAATATCTGATCTGTTACAAACCTGTATTCCCTGAAAAGTTTAAAAAATAGATTAACTGGAGGTGGGGTAATAAAGATTTAAAAACTTCAAAATGAACATATAAATATACTATATACATATGTATATAGATATATATAAACATAGATATAAATATACTAATATTCTAAGACTTGATATGAGAAGTTGGCTAAGCAACTAAAATGCCTAAACTAAAATATATATTATAAATTATATATATTAAATATATACCCTTTCCTACAGGACAAGTTTAGAGGCTTCTATTCAACTGAAATTTATACTATATATTAGACACTATGACAAGAGCAGCCCCTCAATGGTAAAAAATCTGGCCTTCACCCTTAGGTTTAAAAGAGTGAGTAGAAGAAAACATGAAAAGCATGAACAAATAAATGTAATCCAACATGAAAAATGCTTCAGAGTTACAAAGAAAGTCTTCTGGAGTATAGATGGGGAAACATCGTATTTAAACTATATGTGAATTAATGTATGTATTTGGTGTGTAATGAATAGGTAGAAAGGAGGTTAGAAACTCAGGAGGAAAAACAGTCCAGCAAGAGACAGAAACAGTGCAAGCACATGCAATGGTCAAAGAATATGGTACAATTAAAATAAACAAACAAACAAAAAACGAACCAAAAGGTATACTGTAATTTGAGTACAGAGGGAGCAGAGAGTTACAGGAGGCGAAGTGGTAAAGGTAAGGGATCAAAATTGTGGAAAGTCATTTATGCTACATTAAAGAATTTTGACTTTAGTCTATAAACAATGAATAGCAAGATTGGACATAAAAAAATGCCAGTATTATTGTGCAGGCAATAGACCAATTAACAGCCAATATTTACTGATCACAGTGTTTTATGTATATTTTTACATTTAATACTCATAGCAATGTTGTGTGTTAGGTATTATTATCCCATTTTACATATAAAGAAACAGAGGCTCAGAGATACTAAGTAGCTTTCTCAAGGTCACAAAATTAAGTAAAAGACAGAAGTAAACTTTGAAGCAAGATTTATCCTAGCCTCATAACCCATCTCACTATAGTGGCTCTAAGAACCGAGGAGAGCTACAGAGGTCTTGAACTCTGGCTTTATTAGTGGGACGTGAAAGGACACAAATAACTTAAAAGTTACTTCAGCGGGGGAAGCCATGCAATTCTGTCATTCTGTATGGTGATATGATGGAAAGAATCCAAGTTTGGCCTATAATTTTTGTCTTGGGACAGGGGGAGAATGACTAAATCACTTATGCTATTGGTAACATGGGAGTAAGGGCAGATTTTGAGGCATGGGAGGCTGAGGAACCTAAGTATGAGACATATAAAATCAAGGGACTTTTAAGACATTCAGATAATGATGTCTGGTGAGCAGACAGAAATATAGAATCAGAAATGTCAGAAAAAGTTAGGAAGCCAAGGAATTAAGTGACCAATGAGTAATTAAATAAGATGGACAGAAACACATAGGAAATCACATAAATGGCAGACAGAGGAGCCAAGAAGACAGAGAAAAAATTATCAGAGATAAAATGTCAGGGGAGGACAGCTGTCTCCAAATGTTAGGTTATTGGATATAAATCATTATAACTATGAGGAGCTGTTGCTCTAAATATTATGGCTTTGAAAAAAAAAATCACCCTGAAACTATGCAGAAATTGAGAAAATGATACAGATTAGGGGTTTGATAGAAACTCTGAATTGCATGTAACTTTTCATTTTGGTGAGCAACACCGGTTTATTTATTTTTAAACCCCCCCCCCCCGTTTTTATTTATTAGTTCTTTTACTCATTCATTTGAGAGAGTGTGCTAAGGAGAAGGCAAAGCAGACTCCCACTGAGAAGGGAGCCAGCTGCAGGGCTCAATCCCAGGACCTGAGCCAAAGGCAGACTTTAACCTACTAAGCCACCCAGGTACATTCCCCACCCCCCTCTTTAAAGTAAGCTCTATGCCCAACGTGGGACCTGAGCTCACAGACCCTGGATCAAGAGCAGCATGCTTTACTGACTGAGCCAGCTAGGCATCCCTACAATACCAGCTTAAGAACTCATTAAAAACAAAAAAACAAAACAAAAAAAAAACAGAACAAAAGCAAAAACAAACACTGACATTTTTTTTTTTAAGATTTTATTTATTTATTTGACAGAGAGAGATCACAAGTAGGCAGAGAAGCAGGCAGAGAGAGAGGGGGAAGCGGGCTCCCAACAAGCAGAGAGCCCAATGCGGGGCTTGATCCCAGAACCCTGAAATCATGACCTGAGGCAAAGGCAGAGGCTTTAACCCACTGAGCCACCCAGGTGTCCCAAGACACAGTTCTTCTAAAAAAAAAAATTCTTTTTTAATCTTTTTTAGTTTACGGTGTCTGAAGAATTTCAGAGATATCAAAATTTTCTTAAGTTTTAAATGCCTAGGGCGCCTGGGTGGCTCAGTGGGTTGATCAGCTGCCTTCGGCTCGGGTCATGATCTCGGGGTCCTGGGATCGAGTCCCGCATCGGGCTCTCTGCTCAGCGGGGAGCCTGCTTCCTCCTCTCTCTCTGCCTACTTGTGACCTCTCTCTGTCAAATAAATAAAATCTTAAAATTGCTTCAGAAATATCTGGAGTATAAAAAAAAAAAAATTTAAAAAAAAGTTTTAAATGCCTAGAGGAGTGTAAAACTATAAAAGCATACAATTTAAATTTTTAGTAATATAGGTATTAAATTATATTTGAAATAAGCAGTTATTAAACAATGTATTTATGAAGAATTATTTACCTACAAGAGGTAATCTAAAGTAAAAAAAAAAGGGGGGGGAGGTAATCTGGGTGGCTTGGTTGGTTAAGTATCTGCCTTTGGCTCAGGTCATGATCTCAGGGTACTCAGATGGACCAAAGTCAGGCTCCCCAGCTGGTGGGGAGTCTGCTTCTCCCTCTTCTTCTGTGTGCTTACTCTCTTTCTAATAAACTCTTAAAAAAAAAAAAAAAAAAAAGAGGCATCTGGGTGGCTCAGTTGGTTAAGCATCTGCCCTCTGCTCAGGTCATATTCCTGGGGTCCTGGGATTGAAACCCACATCAGGGTTCCTTGCTCAGGGGGCAGCCTGTGTCTCCCTCTCCTTTTGCCACCTCCCCCACCCCAGCTCCTCTTCCTGGGTTCTCTTAATAAATGAACAAAATATTTTTAAAAAAGTTATATAGCAAACATGTATAGAACAATGCCAAGCTTTTAAAAGTTATACATGTTGTTTCTGAATATGCTGGAATTAATAAGTTTTTAAACTTTTTTGATTCAAGTAATTTGCCCACATTATCAGAAATACAGTATTAATGATCAGAAAAACAAAATAAATGATATTAATGATTTACCTGAAATTCATTCACATACTGTGCCATCACAAACTCGTGTCTTTCACTTGATAAAGGCTCTGCTAGAATATCAGGTAGAGTTTTATGAACCTGGCTTTTCTTCTGTGACATGGTCCCATTGAGATGACAATCAAAACCTATGTTCCCAGGAAGCTGGAACCTCTGATCCTGAGGCCCAAATGGTCCCATAGTTTCATCAGGCCAAACTGTTCGAGAACCTGAAGAGAAACAACAAAATGAATCCATTTTCTCCAAGAGTCAAGTGCATTGGTGGACTGAAAGAATATTCTTCTAATTAGGTATTTTTTATAACACCAAGAGATCTTTGAAATTTACTTTTTTGTATGAATGTAAATTAGTTTTATGTCATTAAAAAAAATCAAAGTAACCAGTTTTTAACTCAAAGGCAAGCCTGGTATAAGAAGGATATAATAAAGTACAGTAATCCAAACTATGTAATGCCTGATAGTCATTAAAAATAATACAGTAAATTTTGGAAGGAGCCTGGGGAGATAGCAGAGCAGGAGAATCCTAAATTCACCTCATTAACACAGAAACCCCTCGGTAACCACACTGGTGAACACAGGAAATCTTTGGGTTAATCAAAGAGAAGAGGCCAATCAGAAAGGATAGAAAGGGCAGATATAGTTTGAAACCAAAGTTCCCTGCAAGACTAACCACAAACAGAAGGGACGAGTACAGAGAAGGGAATGGAAAAGACCCCATATCGGGTACCACAGACATGAGGGAGCCCCACTGAGAAGACAAGTCCCCATAACATCTGGCTTTGAAAAATCAGTGGGGTTTAATTTCAAAGATTTTTACAGTTAGTGGGTTTAGCTCTCGGAGAGCCAGAGGGTTAATAGGAAACCGAATTCCCACCCTTAAAGAGAGAGCAAAACGAACAATCCCACCCAGATTTAGTGTAGAAGCAGAAGTCTGAAAAGTGCCTGAAGTAAAACATCAAGAAGGTTTTTTTTTTTTTGTTTTGTTTTGTTTTTTTTTTGTAATTCATTTCAGTCTGTACTGAGAAGAATCTGTGTTGGAGAAGCAAGGATCTGTAGGAAATTTCTCCAAGAACAAAAGGGCTGGCAGGTGCAATTTATCTCCCTCCCACCTCAGCCTAGGTACCCAGACATTTGTGGAACCAATGTGAACACTATCCACATAACTTGCTAACACTGTGTATGCACTCCCATTCTCCTGCTGAATCACTCCATTCAAGAAGCCACACTGGGCAGGAGTCCCTGCAAAGCAGCTCCAGACAGGTCTCATCCTACAAGTGGCCCTGATAGTGAACACGATCATTCCAAAATAACTCTTGCCCTGGGGAGTGGGGAAGATAACCATGTACACCTTGCCTGACTGCAGCACCAGCAGACTGACTTGGACAGACATCTGATCTCTTGGCCCCACTTATCAACAAAGCCTCTCAAATGAAAGACAGAGACAGTGCCCTGCACTTCTGTACAACTGCAGCCCCTGTTAATGGGCTAAAGGCAGGCATCTGGACTGATTACTGATACTGTCCAACTATAAGCCCTTCTCTGCCCCAAACAGGCCCTTAATAGCACAGGGACCAGCCCCTGCCCACAATAAGAAAATAGACATTTGGAGCTGACTAAAGGTAAATGTGGCTGAGCCACAACAGTATGGTACACAAAACTCATAAAAACCCACAGGCACCTGGTTTTGGAGAAGAGGGGACAGTGTGCTACAGGGCACCACAGGACCTCTTCTTCATAAAGCCATGACTTTCAAGAGATACATATTACTTTCTAAATAGGAAAAAAAAGAAAAACAAAATGAGAAAGAGCAATGTCCCAAATGAAAGAACAGGTTAATACTAACCAAAAGAGTTAAATGAAATACAGATAAGCAATATGTGTGATGAAAAAAGAGTGGGGGACCTTTGCGAAAACTTCAACAAAGAGATAATATTAAAAAAAACTAATCAGAGATGTACTCCAGAGATGTACTAGTCAGAGATGTAAAATAAAAAATATACTACAGGGAATGAATGGCACACTTGAGGAGGTAGATGAATAGATCAGCGTCTGGGAAGACAGGGTAATGAAAAGCAACCAAACTGAATAGGAGACAAACAGAACTCAGCAACATGAGAAGTGTAATAAGTCATAGGGATCCCAGAAGGAGAAGAGAAAACAGGACAGAAAATTTATTTGAAGAAACAACAGCTGAAAACTTTCCAAACCTGAGGCAGTAAATACATTATCTAGATCCAGGAGACAGAGAGCCACCAACAAATTCAACCCAAAGAGGTCCACACTAAGACACATAATATTTAAAACGGAAAAAGGACAGAAAATTTTTAAAGCAGTAAGAGAAAAGAGAGCGGTCACACAGAAGGGAAATCCCATAAGGTTATCACTTGATTTCTAAGCAGAAACACTGCAGGCCAGAAGGGGGTGGTATGATATATTCAAAGTGCTGAAAAGAAAAAACCTGCAACCAAGAATACTCTATCCAGCATGGCTTTCATTCAAACAGAAGGAACCATAAAAATTTCCCAAACAAGTGAAGAGTTCATCATCATTAAACCAGCCTTACAAATAACACTGAAGGGAATCTCTGAGTGGAAAGAAAAGGCCATAACAAAGAAATTAGGAAAAAATCTTATAAATACAAATAATAAGAATAATAATCATATACAAAATCAGTATGGAGTTTAATACACAAAAGCAGTAGTATCAATTTTGTCTATAATCAATAGAATCAGAAAATAAAAGGATGTAAAGTGTGACATCATATACATAAAATGTGGGGACAGGTATAAACTTAGTGCTTTTAGAATGGAGTCAAACATAAGCAACCATTAATTTCATATACATTGCTATACACATAAAATATTATATATGAGTGGTTTTGGTGGACTCAGCAAGATGGCGGAGAAGTAGAAGATCCTCTTTCAACCGGTTCCCTGAATTGAGCTAAATATCTACCAGAACACTCTGAACACACATGAAATCAGCCTAAAATGTAATACACTTCTGGATCTCTATGAAGGCAGAAGAAAGATGTCAATGGAGAGGTAAAGCAGAGTGGGAGCACTCGGGACTCATACCAGAGGATACACAGAAGGGGAAGAGAGCCACAAGAAACGACTCACTGGAAAAGTAATACCCCAATACGAAAGTGCCCTATGTTTGGAGACCAGCATTAACTTGGAGTCTGGTTAAAAGCACACAAAAAAAACAAAGGGTCTTAAGGGGCAACTGCCGGAATCAGGTGGCCACAGGCACAGACTAAACCCACGGTCCCACGGTGGTTACAGCTGGCACCCACCGGTACCTGAGAGAACCCAGAGGAGGCTCCAGCATTCTGAGACCTGAGCTGCAGCCAGGTCTGAGTGCATCCGGCGTGGGCGTGGACTCCAGACAGCAGTCCCGGCAATGGCAGCCACTGGGATCCAGCTTGCCTGGACCAGTATCATTTGCGGTTTTAGTGGCACTGGGGTGCAGAGACAAGCAGGTGCTTTGGGCGACCACTGAGACGGTGGCTGGGAGTGCACACCACCTGTGGGAGGTTGTGGTGTTTGCAGAGGGGGAGGCACCACCCAGAGGGGAGCAGACTAAGGCTTCTGAGGTGGAGGTCTGGATATACTTGCATTAACCCTCCAAAAAGCCCCCAAAGAACAAAAGCCTCCAGAGAACAAAAGCCTGAAAAAACGGTTTCCTCAGAACCCAGTCCCTTGTTAGGAGGCAGGGCAACTCAGCCTGAGCAAGAATGACTAAAAAACAATGCCCCTCCCCCAGAAGACAAGCCAAAAGAACAAGAGGACAATAACCACAGGGTCCCCATAAAACTGTTAACACCCAAACATCAGGGGAAAACAATATATTAAGCCCCATGTATTGCCCCAAAACCTGTATATTTCATAGATACAACTTTTTTGTTTTAAATTTGTTCTCGTGATTTTTTTTAACCTACTTACCACTACAACTAGATGTTTAATATGACACATTACATAATAACTTTTTTTTTCAGTTTTTTTTTTAAATTTTTTTATTGATTTATTTGACAGAGAGAGATCACAAGCAGGCAGAGAGGCAGGCAGAGAGAGAGAGGAGGAAGCAGGCTCCCCGCTGAGCAGAGAGCCCGATGCGGAACTCGACCCCAGGATCCTGGGATCATGACCCGAGCCGAACTTGAACTCTTCTCATACATACACCTGTGTTTTTCTTTCCTTTTAAAAATTAATATATATAGATATAAGCTTCAAGGTAATCCTTTTTCCCTATTCAATACTATCCCTATATATAAAACAAGTTTTAATTTATCTATATCTCTGGAAAGTCGAGTCCTTTAACAAAGATAACAAGATTCACCCAGGAAGAACCAAACTAACCTTCCTCACTCACATCGAGGGTTTAAAACCACCTATTCTTCTGTGAGTGTTTCTGTGTATTTGTTTTTGTACTTTATAAATCTTAGTCTTGGAGTTCATTTTGGCTGGGGTTTATTTCCCCCCCAACCCCCGGTCTTTAACTTTTGACAGTCTTTTTGTTTGTTCTTTTTTGTTTATGTACCTTATAAGTCTTACTTTTGGGGCTCATTTTGCCTTTTTTCTTTTTTTTTTTTCTCTTTCTCTTTGGTGGTGACTTCTGATTGCTCCAAAACTTTTCCAAGGTGCACCTTGACTGGACTGTGGTTGATATATTCAGCTATACATTCCCTCAACCACTCCTCACCAAAATGATGAGGAGAAGGAACACCCAACAGAGGCAAAGTTCAGAGAATGTGTCCTCTGCCACAGAACTACTAAATATGGACATAGATGATATGTCAGAAATGGAATTCAAGGTAACAATTATCCAGGCAATGGCTAGGCTGGAGAAGACCATTAGTGGCAACACAGAATCTCTAAGGGTGGAAGTGAGGGCTGTCTGGCAGTACTTAAAAATGGTATCAATGAGATCCAATCTAATCTATATACTCTAACAGCTAACCAAGGCAGAAGATCCAATTAGTGATAGAAGACAAACTGATAGAAAAGAAGGATCAGGAGGAGGCCTGGAACAAACAGCTTAGAAGCCTTAAAAACAGAATCAGGGAAATAAATGACACCATGAAACATTTCAATGTCAGAATTATTGGGATCCCTGAGGGGGTGGAAAAAGAGAGAAGACTAGAAGATAGAGTTGAAGAGATACTGGATGAAAATTTCCCTAATCTGGAAAATGGAAAAGTGTTCATGTCCTAGAGGCAGAGAGGACACCTCCCAAGACCAACAAGTCTAGAAAGACCTCTGGACAAGTAATTGTGAAATTCACCAATCATAAATTCAGAGAGGAGATCTTAAGGGCAGCTGGGGGAAGAGATTCCTTACATACAGAGGAACAAACATCAGAATAATGTCAGTTTGTCCACAGAAACCTGGCAAGCCAGAAAGGGCTGTCAAGACATATTCAGGGCACTAAATGAGAAGAACATGCAGCCAAGAATACTTTATCCAGCAAGGCTTCCAAGACCAGCAAGGTTTAAAAGATTATGTGACCACTGAGCTGGCACTACAAGACATATTGAGGGGCGTTCTATAAAAGAAGAAAGAGCCCAAGATTAACACAGAACAGAAATTTAAGGAGACAATCTGTAGAAACACAGACATCTCAGGCAACATGATGTCAATAAAAACTTCTTTCAATAATCACTCTCAACATAAATGGCCTGAACACGCTCATAAAATGGTACAGGGATGCAGACTGGCTAAAGCGACAGGACCATTCATATGCTGTCTTCAAGAGACACATTTTGAACCTAAAGATACATCTAGACTGAAAGGAAAGGGTGGAGAAACATTGTTCATGCCCATGGGCCTCAGAATAAAGCTGGGGTAGCAATTCTCATATCAGATAAATTAGATTTTAAGCTAAAGACTGTAGTCAGAGTACAGAAGGACACTACACCATTCTTAAAGGGTCAATCCATGAAGAAGAGCTAACAATTATAAATATTAATGCCCCCAACACGGGAGCAGCCAACTACATAAGCCAACTGTTTTTTTTTTTTTTTTAAAGATTTTATTTATTTATTTGTCATAGAGAAGCGAGAGCAAGCATATGCAGACAGAGTGGCAGGCAGAGGGAGAAGCAGGCTCCCTGCCAAGCAAGGAGCCCCATGTGGGACTCGATCCCAGGACGCCGGGATCATGACCTGAGCCGAAGGCAGCCGCTTAACCAACTGAGCCACCCAGGCGTCCCCATAAGCCAACTGTTAAACAAAATAAAGAATCATATGGATATGAATTCATTAATAGTAAAGGATCTTAACACGCCACTCTCAGCAACAGATTAAGCAGAAACTCAAAGAAACAAGAGCTTCACATGACACACTGGACCAGATGGATCTCATAGATATATACAGAACATTCGACCTAAAATGACAGAATACTCATTCTTCTTGAGCAAACACGGAACTTTCTCCAGAACACATCACATAAGGTCCAAAAAAGGGCTCCAAATAAGGGCTCAACTGATACCAAAGACTGAGGTTATTCCCTACATATTCTCAGAATACAATGCTTTGAAACTGGAACTCAACCACAAAAAAAGTCTGGAGGGAATTGAAACACTTGGAAGCTAAAGACCAACCTGCTTAAGAATGTTTGGATCAACAAGGAAATCAAAGAAGAACTTGAACAATTCATGGAAACCAATGAGAATGAAGACACATCAGTCCAAAACCTATGGGATACAGCAAAGGCAGTCCTGAGAGGGAAATACAGAGCCATCCAAGCCTCTCTCAAAAAAAATTAAAAAATCCTGAAAATACCAGCTCTCTTTACACTTTAAAGAACTGGAAAATCAACAATAAATTAGGCTAACCCCAAGCACAAGAAGGGAAATAATCAAGATTAGAGCAGAGATCAATGAAATAGAAACTAGAAATACAGTAGAACACATCAACAAAACCAGAAGCTGATTCTTTGAAAGGATCAATAAGATCAATAAAACACTGGCCAAACTAATCCGAAGGAAAAGACAGAGGACCCAAATTAATAAAAATTATGAATGAAAAGGGAGAGATCATGACTAACATCAAGGAAACAGAAACAATCATCAGAAATTATTATCAACAGTTATATGCCAGTAAGTTAAGCAACCTAGAAGAAATGGATGCATTCCTGGGAACGTATAAACTTCCAAGACTGAAACAGGAAGAAACTGACAACCTGAACAGACCAATGTCTAGTAACAAGATTAAAGCGGTCATCAAAAACCTCCCAAAAAACAAGAGGCCAGAACCTGATGGATTCCCTGGGAATCCTTCAAAGAAACTTTGAAAGAAGAAATAATACCTATTCCCCTGAAGTGGTTTCAAAAAATAGAAACAGAAGGAAAACTTCAGGATTCTTTCTAGGAAACCAGCATTACCTTGATCCGCAAACCAAGCAAAGACACTATCAAAAAGGAGAATTTTAGACCAATATCCCTGATGAGTATGGATGCCAAGATTCTCAACAAGATCCTAGTTAATAGGATACAACAGTACATTAAAAAGATTATCCACCAGGACCAGGTGGGATTTATCCCTGGAATGTAGGGGTGGTCCAACATTTACTAATCAACCAATGTGAGAGAACAAATCAATAAGAGAGAAGAACCACATGGTCCTCTCAACTGATGCAGAAAAAGCATCTGACAAGATAAAGCATCCTTTCCTGACTAAAACTCTTCAAAGTATAGAGATAGAGGGAACATTCCTCAACTTCATAAAATCTATCTATGAAGAACCCACAGCAAATATCATTCTCCATGGGGAAAAGCTGACAGCCTTCCCACTGAGATCAGGAACATGATAAGGATGCCTACTCTCACCACTTTTGTTCAACATGGTACTGGAGGTCCTGGCAACAGTGATCAGACAACAAAAAGAAATAAAAGTTATTCAAATTGGCAAAGAAGAAGTCATTCTCTCTCTTGTTGCAGATGACATGACACTTTATATGAAAAACCCAAAAGACTCCACCCCCAAACAACTAGAACTCATACAGCAATTCAGTAATGTGGCAGGATACAAAATGAATGTACATAAATCAGTTGCTTTCTTATATACTAACAATGAAAATATAGGAAGGGAAATTAGAAAATCAATTCCATTTACTATAGCACCAAGAACCATAAGATACCTGGGAATAAACCTAACAAAAGAGGTAAAGGATCTGTACTCGAGGAACTACAGAGCACTCATGAAAGAAATGGAAGAAGACACAAAAACATGGAAAAGCATTCCATGTTCATGGGTCAGAAGAACAAACATTGTCAAAATGTCTATACTGCCTAGAGCAATCAATACTTTCAATGCCATCGCAATTAAAATTCCACCAGCATTTTTCAAAGAGCTGGAACAAACAATCCTAAAATTTGTACAGAACCAGAAGAGAGCCCGAATTGCTAAGGCAATGCTGAAAAAGAGAAACAAAGCTGGGGGCATCACATTGCCTGATTTCAAGTTATATTACAAAGTTGTGATCACTAAGACAGCATGGTACTGGAAGAAAAACAGACACGTAGGTCAGTGGAACAGAACAGAGAGCCCAGGTATGGATCCTCAACTCTATGGTCAAATAATCTTTGACAAAGCAGGAAAAAATATCCAGTGGAAAAAAAGATAGTCTCTTCAATAAATGGTGCTGGGAAAATTGGACCGCTATGTAGAGGAATGAAGCTCGACCATTCTCTTACACCATACACAAGGATAAACTCAAAATGGACAAAAGACCTCAATGTGAGGCAGAAATCTATTAAAATTCTAGAGGAGAACATAGGCAGTAACTTCTTCAACATTGGCAACAGCAACTTCTTTCAAGACATGTCTCCAAAGGCAGAGCAAACAAAAGCGAAAATGAACTTTTGGGACTTCATCAAGATCAAAAGGTTCTGCACAGCAAAAGAAACAGTCAACAAAACAACGAGGCAACCCATGGAATGGGAGACGATATTCGCAAATGACACTGTAGACAAAGCGCTGATATCCAAGATCTATTAAAAAACTCCTCAAACTCAACATCCAAGAAAACATGTCAAAAAATGGGCAGATGACATGAACACTTCTCCAAAGGCATACAAATGGCTAACAGACACATGAAAAAATGTTCATCATCATTACCCATCAAGGAAATTAAAATCAAGCCCACATTGAGATACCACCTTATTCCAGTTAGAATGGCTAAAATTAACAAGATAGGAAACATCAAGAGTTGGAGAGGACATGGAGAAAGGGGTACCCTCTTACACTGTTGGTGGGAATGCAAGTTTTGCTGCCACTTTGGAAAACAGGGTGGAGATTCCTTAAGAAATTAAAAATAGAGCTGCCCTGTGACCCTGCTATTGCACTACTGGGTATTTACCCAAAGATACAGATGTAGTGAAAAGAAGGGCCATCTGTACCCCAATGTTCATAGCAGCAATGGCCACGGTCGCCAAACTGTGGAAAGAACCAAGATGCCCTTCAACGGACAAATGGATAAGGAAGATGTGGTCCATATATACAATGGAGTATTATGCCTCCATCAGAAAGGATAAATACCCAACTTTTTTATCAACATGGATGGGACTGGAGATTATGCTGAGTGAAATAAGAGAAGCAAAGAAAGTTGATTACATATGGCTTCATTTTTACTTGTGGAGCATAAGGAATAACATGGAGGACATTAGGAGAAGGAAAAGAAAAGTGAATTGGGATAATTGGAGGGGGAGATGAACCATGAGAGACTGTGGACTCTGAGGAATAAACTGAAGGTTTTACAGGGGTGGGAGTAAAGTGATGGGTGAGCCTGGTGGTGGATATTAAGGAGGGCATGTATTGTATGGAGCACTGGGTGTGGTACATAAACAATGAATCTTGGAACACTGGAAAAAAAAAGGATATTATAAATGAACCTAATGGTAACCAAAAGTCAAACTATGTATAATAGATTTGCTTGGATTTCTCTTTATTTTTTTGCACATCACTAAAGAAAGCCAAAATGACAAGAGAGCAAGAGAAGGAACAGAGAGGAACTACTCCCTTGGGGCACCTGGGTGGCTCTGTCGGTTAAGTGTCTGCCTTCGATCACAATTCCAGACTTCAAGCTCTATTATAAAGCTATAAACATCAAGACAATATGGTACTGGTATAAAAACTAACACACAGATCAATGGAACAGAAAGAGTGCCCAGAAATGGACCCTCAACTATATGGTCAACTGATCTTCGAAATAGCAGGAAATGGAAAAAAGACAGTATCTTCAACAAATGTTGTTGGGAAAATTGGACAGCCACATGCAGGAGAATGAACCTGGAGCACTTTCTTACACCACACACAAAAACAAACTCAAAATGGATTGAAAGACCTCAATATGAGACAGGAAACCATCAACATGCTTATGGAGAACACAGACAGCAACCTCTTTGACCTCAGCTGCAGCAACTTCTTCCTAGAAACATTGCCAAAGTCAAGGGGAGCAAAGGCAAAAATGAACTACTGAGACTTCATCAAGATCAAAAGCTTTTGCATAGCCAAGGAAACAGTCAACAAAACCAAAAGACAACTGACAGAATGGGAGAAGATATTTGTAAATGACATTTCAGACAAAGGATTGTATCCAAAATTTATAAAGAACTCATCAAGC
Organism: Neogale vison; assembly: GCF_020171115.1. Taxonomy (NCBI): domain Eukaryota; kingdom Metazoa; phylum Chordata; class Mammalia; order Carnivora; family Mustelidae; genus Neogale; species Neogale vison. The sequence goes on from NC_058093.1 coordinate 48,335,253, forward strand.
TCAACATCCAAAGAATAATCCAATAAAGAAATGGGCAGAAGATATGAACAGACATTTCTGCAAAGAAGACATCCAAATGGCCAACAGACACATGACAAAGTGTTTAACCTCACTTGGGATCAGAGAAATACAAATCAAAACCACAATGAGATACCACTTCACACCAGTCAGAATGGCTAAAATTAACAAGCTAGGAAATGATAGATGTTGGCCAGGATGTGGGGAAAGGGGAACCCTCCTACACTGTTGATGGGAATACAAGTTGGTGTATCCACTCTGGAAGAGTATGGAGGTCCTCAAAAAGTTGAAAATAGAGCTACCCTATGACCCAGCAATTGCACTACTGGGTATTTACCCCAAAGATACAAATGTAGTGATCCAATGGGGTATGTGCACCTGAATATTTATAGCAGCAATGTCCATAATAGCCCAACTATAGAAAGAGCCTAGATGTGCACCAACAGATGAATGGATAATAAAGAAGATGCAGTATATAAATACAATGGAATACTATGCAGTCATCAAAACCCCCGTAATCTTGCCATTTGCATCACCATGGATGGAACTAGAGGGTATCATGCTCACCGAAATAAGTCAATCAGAGAAAGACAATTATCATATGATCTCACTGATATGAGGAATTTGAGAAACAAGACAGAGAATCATAGGGGAAGGGAGGGAAAAATGAAACAAGATGAAACCAGAGAGGGGGACAAACTATAAGAGACTCAATCTCAGAAAACAAACAGAGCTGCTGTAGGGCAGGGGGGTAAGAGGGAGGGGGTGGTTGGGTGATGGACATTGGGGAGGGTATGCGCTTTGGTGACTGCTGTGAATTAAGACTGATATATCAGACCTGTACCCCTGAAACAAATATTACATTATATGTTAATTTAAAAAAAAAAAGGTCTGCCTTCCGCTCAGGTCAAGATCTTGGGTCCCTGGGATCAAGCCCCACCCAAGGCTTCCTGCTCAGCAAGGAGTCTACTTCTCTCTCCCTCTGCCTCTCCTTCTCCACCCCACCGCTCATGTGTTCTCTAAAATAAAATCTTAAAAAAAAAAAAAATTCTTTCTCTTCCTCTCCTACCCATGCTTACATGCTCTCTCTCTTGCAAATAAATCAGTCTTTAAAAAAAAAAATTGTACACAATGATCAAGTGAGATTTATTCCAGGTACACAAGTGTGATTCAGTATATGCAAATCAAAGTGATACATCACATCAAGAGAAAGAACAAAAACCATATGATCATCTGAACAGATGCAAAAACGCATCTGAAAGAGTATAACACTCTTCATAATAAAAAGTCTCAATATACTAGGTTCAGAGGGAACGTATCTCAACCTAACAAAGGCTATCTTCATTCTCAATGGTGAAAAACAGAGCTTTCTCTCTAAAATCAAAAATAGGACGAGGATGTCCACTCTCAACAGTATTCTTCAATATTATACTGGAAGACATAGCCAGGGCAATCAGGTAAGAAAAAGAAATAAGAGGTAACCAAACTAGTGAAGAAGATGTAAGATTTTCAGTATTTGCAGCTGACATAATACAATATTCAGAAAACCCTAAAGACTCTACCAAAAAAGTACTAACCTGATAATTCAGTAAGGTTGCAGAACAGAAAATTATTTATTTTTATTTTTATTTTTTTAAAGATTTTATTTATTTACTTGACAGAGAGAAATCACAAGTAGACAGAGAGGCAGGCAGAGAGAGAGAGAGGGAAGCAGGCTCCCTGCTGAGCAGAGAGCCCGATGCGGAACTCGATCCCAGGACTCTAAGATCATGACCTGAGCCGAAGGCAGCGGCTCAACCCACTGAGCCACCCAGGCTCTCTGTCAAGTAAATAAATAAAATCTTTAAAATAAAAAATTAAAAAAAAAAAAAAAAAGAACAGAAAATTAATATAGAGAAATCTGTTGCATTTTTTGTACACTAATAATGAAGTAGCGGAAAGAGAAATTAAGAAAACAATCCCATTTACAAGTGCACCAAAAAGAATAAAATACCTAGGAAGAAGCTTAACCAAGGAGGTAGAAGATCTGCATTCTGAAAACTTTAAAACACTGATGAAGGAAACTGAGACTATCTTAAGTAAATGGAAAGATATATAATGTACATGAATTGGCAGACCCAATATTTTAAAAATTTCCCTATTACCAAAATCCACAAATTTAACGCAATCCTCATGAAACCAGTAACAGAATTTTTAACAGAACTTAAGAAAATAATCCTAAAATATCTATGGAACCAAAAAGAAACTGAATAGAAAAATCAATCTTCAGAAAGAAGTGCAAAGCTTGATAGCACAATCTCAGATTTGAGATATGCTACAAAGCTATAGTAATCAAGAGAGTATGTCTGTGGCCGAAAAGAAAAGACACACCGATCAGTGCAACAGAGAACACAGAATTAAACGCATACTTACATGGTCAAATAACCTATGACAAAACAGGAAGAACATACAATGGGGAGGGGCGCCTGGGTGGCTCAGTCAATTATGCATCTGCCTTCCACTCAGGACCTAATCCCAGGGTCCTAGGATTTAGCCCCACCCTCAGGCTCCCTGATCAGCAGGGAGTCTGCACCTTCCTCGTACTCTGCTGCCCACTTGTGCTCTCTCTCTCTCTCACTCTAACTCTCAACAAATCTTTTTTTAAAAAAGAATATACAATGGGGAAAAGACAGTATCTTCAACAAAGGGTGCTTTGTTGGACACCCTTTGTGGACACCTACATGCAAAAAAATGAAACTGGACCACTTTCTTATACCATGCGTAGAAACAAACTCTAAATGGATTAAAGACGTAAACGTGAGACCTGAAACTATAAAACTCCCAGAAGAAAACATAGGCAGTAATGTCTTTAACACCCATTGTAGAAACATGTTCCTAGATACATGTCCTAAGGCAAGGGAGACAAAAGCAAATGAACTACTGCTACTACACCAAAATAAAAAGGTTTTGCACAGAGAAACGAACCATCAACAAAGCCAAAGGACAACGAACTGAATGGGAGAAGATATTTGCAAGTGATACATCCAATAAAAGGTTAACATCCAAAACATATAAAAAACTTATACAACTCAACGCCAAAAAAATTTCAAATGAATCCAATTAAAACTGGGCAGAGGACCTGAACAGACATTTTCCACTGACACATACAGATGGGCAATAGATGCATGAAAAGATGCTCCACATCACTAGTCATCAGGGAAAAGTAAAATGAAAATCACGGTGAGATATTACAATGTACCTATCAGAATGGCTACAATAAGAAACACAAGAAATAACAAGTGTTGGCAAGAATGTGGAGGAAAAGGAACTTTCGTGCACTGTTGGTGGGAAAGCAAACTGGTGTGGCCACTGTGGAAAACACTATAGATGTTCCTCAAAAAATAAAAAAAGAATTACCAATTGACCCAATAATTCTACTACTGGGGAGTTAACCGCTCCCTGGCTCCCACCAAAAAACCACCCCAAAGCACAATTTGAAAAGATACAGATACCCTTCTATTTACTGTAGCATTATTTATAATAGCCAAGGTATAGAAGCAACCCAAGTGTCCATCCACAGACGGATGGACAAAAGGAGGTGGGGTATATACATACAATGGAGTATTACTTAGCCCTAAAACAGAATGAGATCTTCCCATCTGCAACAGCACGGATTGACCTAGATGGTATAATCCTAAGTGAAGTCAGTCAGACAAAGACAACTACCATATGACTTCATCCAGTCACTGAACATGTCATGTTGAACAACAACAAAACCCCAAACCTGTGAGTACAAAGATCCCCTCTGGTTGCCAGAGGGGAGGCTGTTGGGCCATTAGGTGAAAGAGACAAAGGGTTCACGGGCACACTTATCTGGAGGAGCACTGAGAAATAGAGAACTGATGAATCATCATACTGTACATTGACACTAATAGAACACTGTATGCTAATTATACTTGAGTGAAAAAAAAAAAGCTATTTTAAATAATATGAATTCCATATCTAATTCATACAATCTTAACATAATTGACCAGAGACTGAAGCTGTTTAGAGTTAAATCACTGGTATGGTCAAAAGGAAGACTCTGTTTTGGCAAAGAGTAAACAAGCTGGGAGAGAGACAGGGAAATTGCTTTTTTCTTTCTTTTTTTTTTTTTTTTACTATAACTAGGTTATAGTAGTAAGATTTGTCCTATATTAACCCCAGTGAGTTAAAAATACCTTTGCAGAGTCAAGTGGTCACTGATGGGAAATAAATGAACTCTCCTGGGACACTGGGGTATGAATTAGTGACCTGGAAGAGGCAATTAATCTCAAATGGGTGAGCACTTGGCTTTCAGACTGCTCTCTATTCATATCCCCTTATGACCACACATAGGTCAACATGCAGTGTATGTTGTTTTATGCACCTAAACCCAAAGCTCTACAGTGACTCAAAGACAATAAAGTCTCCACGTGGCATAAACTGTTTCAGTATATTGGAGAAAACCCGAGCACTGTTCAAAAAGTCCACAATGGAGATAAAACACATATTAAAATTGAGACTACCAAAAGCTTGAGGGAATTTGTTACAGAAGTTTGCAACAAAGGCGAACTCCTCCAAGCAAATTAGAGGTGTGGCAATAAAGTGAAAAAGATGTGCTAGACTAATTAGGGCTAACAATTCCTGGCCCGCTTCTCAAATTAATCCTGTTTTTCACTTAAAATTAAGGTTTATTTTCACTAGCAAGTTAAAGACTCTGGAAGTTGAGGACAGCCATTAGCTGTTGGCCTTTCCATTATGCTTCTCCATCTCACAGTGCAAAATAAGCTAATCCTAATAATCATGGTCCTTTCACATATATACAAACAAATATACACTGTGTGTGTGTTGGGGGGGGGGACAAGCTTGTGAATACTTTGTGAACCAAAAACTTCCCAAGGAAGAGCAAAACAGGCACAGAGGCACAGGCATGTGCGTGTGCACACATACACACACGGTATGTTTATCTAATTTAAAATATCATATTTAAAGGTATCCACGTGAACATCTCAAATGGAAAAGAATCCCTAATTTTGCTCTTGGGATTTTGCCAACTTTATCCAACCCTCTGCTCTGAGATGTCTCAAATGATGGAATGCAGTGATACATCAACAGATGTCACCATCTAATTGCCTAGAAATTCCTCAAATTTGCATTTTGGAGTTTTGCAAAGAATTTGGGCCTTCTGATTCTGTCCTCTTATCAAACCTGCCAGTTTCAAATTTGAACTATTTTGTTCAGAGAGGTTTTCATACATTGGTAGTGACTTGGTTGGTGGGTTGGTCCCTAATGCTATTACCCAGATGCTATTATTTGGTCTATGGAACTAATTATAGTATCCTACAATAGAAAATCAATCTCCAGTGTAGTAAGTCAAACTGTTCAATACAGGTCTTTTTTCCATTTTTAAAAAATTGTGATTTTCTGTGAAAGTTCAGTTTGTCTAATGCAGGCTGATCACGGCTGGAATTATGATAGGAAGAAGGACTCCTAGCTGTTAATAATTAAAGAAAGGGGCAGCAATGAGGTATAGGTGGTCAAATTCACTCTCACCAGCAAGACAACCAAAGAGTCCTGGAGTAATCAGGGAATGTTTCATTTAGCCAAAAGATCTGATGTGTGTATGGTCTCAGGTTTCCAATTTCCAGTTGTTAAGCACTTACTTGCTGCCTCCTGTTTCCATCAAAAGAGGTTTTATCTCTGAAACATTATGAAAGTAGAAAGTCAATGAAAGTTACTGCTGGGTTTTGGAACTGTAGTAATATAGTTTTAGGGTCATTAAAAATGATTATGGATTATGGGAAAAAATGAACTGATGGGATTTTTTTAATATTATTCTGCAGTGTTTGCGACAAGGCACTGATGATCCAAAGTGTCTATGAATCATAAAAGAAAAGTTTAAGTTGTAATTATTTTAAGAATTTATATTCTAATTCTTTGAAAAGTAAGGTATGTGGGAATAGACACATTCATTAAACTTTAAGATCATAGTAAGTAACAGAGCCATACATTATAAAATAATTCATAGCCTTGCAGGTAAGAAAGGAAATAGGTAGAGAGATATTGATGCATCTCGAGTCTCTGAAATCATCTAATCCTACCTTTTTTTTTTCAGATGAGAAAACTCAAGATTTTAGAGTCTTAAGTGATTTGACCAAGGTCAGACTAGAATTCCCATTTTCTGGGTCTTTGCTAAACTACTTCTCTAATTGGCAATTTCTAATAACTCAGCCAGGTGGTTCTGAAATTAACATTTTTTTTTTCTGTAAAAAAGAATTTTCAAGCATGGAATGAGCTTTTATAAGATTAATTTTCCTCACATAATCATCTATTTTTAATGCAATCTTAATCTACCACTTCTCAGAGAGGCAACATTAAGTTGTTCACAATACCCTTACTTTATTTGAGCAGCTCTGCTTCATTTACCGTATCAGTGATGACAGAAATGTTAAGTTCTGACTAATGGTGGTGCTAGAAGTAATAGAAAAAGGCCAATATTGCTGATGTTAATAAAACACTGGATTTACTCAGTAACATTTAGGCTTTATAATTATTCAATTAGGCTATGAGAAAGCACCTTTATTACTGAAATTCCTTATTCAATAATGTTATGATCTGAGAACTCCTGGTTTTTCCATTAACATTTCTTTTCCAGCAAGCAAGATCTCTTACGAATGCAACTATCACATTATATCAAAAGGGAAAACTGAAATCCTGAGTGCTATTAAATTGATCTTGAGCAATAATTTCAAGAATTGTGTTATATATGGTGAGATATATTGTTATAGTATGCCCTCTGCTAGTTACAGTCACTGCCTGCTGTCATTATATAATTACAAAAATCATTCCACAGTTTTGTAAAATTTGTAACCCCCATGCTTTTTAAATAATCAGCCCCACTATATGTGCACTCTGATTGAATAAAGTTCAAATTTTTATACTGATGCCCTTTAGTCTGCTCCAATTCATTGAGCTTACTACATGACTAGTCTTTGGAGGAGACAAAATTCGTGCTGGCCCACGAGGCAGGGTGGATTTGAATAGTGAGAAAAGAATACTCCAGGACCTAGGAATGTTCTGTGAAGAACATATGGCTGTGAGTGCACTGCTTTGCCTAGAGCATCCTCAACACGCAAGGGAGGAAGAGGAGGCTAGCAAAATAAGCTGGGGCTGGACTGAAAGGATTTTCTGTCCTAGAGTAACAACTTTGCATTACCTGTGATAGCATTAGACTTTGAAAGCTGTTGGGTAGAATACTTCCATAAACTCAAGTTTGAAAAGATAAATCTGCTGGCATAGGGCATAATTATAAGAGAGAAGAATGAGCAGACTGCTACTGTAACAGAGAAGATCAAAGGTGAGAGAGGCCTGAATTAGGGCAATAGCTGTTAAAAATGAGAGTAGTCTTCCAAAAGGAGAATTAAAAGAAGTTGGTGGCTGACTGCTCCCTTGCTTTGCTCCCACCTCCTCCCAACATCTAGCAACCCAAACATGACATCAGTTTTTAGCCTGGATGATCCATGATATAATATTAACAATAATAATAATAGCAACCACATTTCCATGGTGCTTACTGGATGCCCAGCACCTGTCTAAGGGCTTTATGTGTAATAATTCCTTTAGCCTTCATAATAACCCCAAGACGTCGGTAGTAGTATTTCCATTGCACAGATAGAAAACCTGAAGCTAAGGTTCAGAGGATGTTAAGATCAGAGGATGTGTTCAGTCAGAGAATCATGAGGGACAGACAGGACTGGAATACTAGTGATCTGGCCCCAGAATCTAATGCCTCTCCTGATGGTCCCATTAGCAAGTACTCCCTTGTGGGTTTTAGCCCTTTTAACTTTTTATGTGTTGAAAAGGAAATGGTGGTGAATATTCAAATGGGAACATCCAGCTGGGAGGGGAGATGGGAATCTAGAACTCAGAGGTCAGTACTGAGGAGACAGAATTGAATGCTAGGTGTACCTCACTCAACTAACCTGAATCCCTGAAAGTCACCATGACTGAATTTGACATTAGAATTTAAACCACTATGTGGCTATTGTGGACAATGCTGCTATGAACAGTGGGATGCATATGGTCCTTCTTTTCACTATATGTGTATCTTCAACAGACATATAGATAAAGAAAATACAGTCCATTTATACTATGGAGTATTATGCCACCACCAGAAAGGATGAATACCCAATTTTTGCATCAACATGGATGAGACTGGAGAAGATTATGCTGAGTGAAATAAGTTAAGCACAGAAAGTCAATTACACATTGTTTCACTATTTGTGGAATATAAGCAACAGCATGGAGGACATTAGGAGAAGGAAGGGTAAATGAAGGGGGAGATATCAGAAAGGGAGACAAACCATGAGAGACTGTGGACTCCAAGAAACAAACTGAGGGTTTTAGAGGGGAGGGAGTGGGGGGAGGAGGGTAGGCCCTGTGATGGGTATTAAGGACAGCACATACTGCATGGAGCACTGGGTGTTATACATAAACAATGAATCCTGGAACACTACATCAAAAACTAATGATGTTACTATATGGTGACTAACATAATAAAAATTACAGAAATAAAGAAAGAATGAATGAATGTAATCCACTGATTTTCTGTACTCCAGGGGAGGGGAGCTGATGGAGCTGGTAGTGAGACAATAAAGATTTTCAGCCCCATTGGAAACAGTGCCCACAGACCTCCTCATCAGAGATTGCAGGAGTAAGGGTCTGCTTATCTTTTGTTCTCTCACACTGCAGTTCTGGTAATCTGCTGTTTGGATCAAGTACTATATTCATTTCCATTTGGTTCTAGGAAATCAGGTGGCTCGTGATATTTTCATGCTCATTTTTAAAATTCCAACCTGCTTTAGGCTTCTGAAAATCCCAAACATCATGCCATGAAATATTGAGTTCAGGTATCTAGACATCATTGGGAAATCAAAGAACTGTGTAGCATCATGGCTTTTAAAAAAATAAGCTTTGCACAACACCTGAGTGTGGATCTTAGTTCTGCCGCTTGTAAGTTTTCCATTCTTGGACAAGTTACTTTCTGTCTGTAATAACACCCATCTAATGGGAGCACTGTTAGGTTTAGAGGAAATTACATACACAAGTCATTTCTTAAAATTCCTATGAAGGTTTGTAAATTTGAGCTGCTATTGTTATCTGATCTCTAAAGATGTCCACTTTTGTGGACATAGAAGCAGTAAAAGTTATTCCCCAAATGGATTTCCCCCAAAATGTAATACAACCACTTCAAGGGATGCATGACAGGATATTTCTAATTGCAACTCTGGAGAGAAAAATATCATACCATCACACACAATTCAGGACATCCACAAGAAACAAGCGAAATACTCCCACCAGCCGTTAATACACAGATAGCGTGTTAATGGAGGTAATCATGGAATTCACTGCTTTAGATTTATTTGGCCATTACATGCCTAGACATTTGTCAGAAATTGTTGACTGCCCTTTTAAATAGTTTTCCTTTAGTTAGGCGGGCAGTATTTCTAAACCCAACAAACAAACACTGGATCCAACAGAATTCTACGTCAAATATTTAAAAAGATCTACACATACACTGGCTTTAAGAAAAACAGATTTGAAAAGTATATTTATAGGGACAGATGCCGTGTTTGTGTAGCCAAGTCTTAAAAAGTCCTACCTGAGGCAAAATAGTTCCCTTTGGGGAGATTTTCCCAGGTCATTGTGAAGGTTGGACACTTTGTTCAGGCCTATTGTGATCACTCTATTTATAAGTCAGTAAAGGATAGAATTAACAGTTTTCTGCACAGACGTTTTCTACTGAAATTTACCTAAGTATCTCATTTAACATTCACAAAACAGTATGGGGTAAGTGATCCTATCTCCAATTCATGAGGAGGAAATCAAACTCAGGAAAAAAAATAAAAATTAAGGACACAAAGTTTTTAAGTAATGGGCTAGGATCCAAAACCCAGGTTTTTTTTTTTTTTTAAATATGGAAGTTCCCTTCTTTCATATTGCATTTCCTTATGAAAATTACTGGCCAAGTGTCTCACTTTTGGAAATAGCTTTTGTATTAAAATATACAGGAAGGAAGGGCTGTTGATGATGGGAAGTGATTTAAATGTCCCTTAAAGTGATTTCAGGGGTGATTATTTTTAGATTTTTTTTAGGTCATAAATGGGAAGACATGATGGTACAAGCATATATGGCAGGCTGTTCAGAGTATGTTCTGTTGCCTTTGGAAACTGCAATTTCCAGATGCCATTGAGTTCTGGCTTTAGCAGATCACCATTTTCAGACCCACTAATAAAATGTAGATGAAAGTAAAATTCTTAATATTGCAACCCCCAGAATGATTCCTAAATAGTGGAAGATCTTTATCATTTATAATTCATATCCTGCTTGACATAGGCAAATACTTTCATGGTTTAGTTAAGATCCAGAATATTATAAATACCTTAACCAGAATTTGGCGATTTACAAATTGATCATATGAATGAATCAGAAAGAAATGTATTGATGGTAGTCTTGACAGGTCTGGAAGGCTCTGGTTGCTCTAAAAAAAAAAAGACATGTACATGTGTCCAAAGACATATGCACAAAGTTTGATTTCTTACTGATATTATTTTATTATTTAAAAATATTTGGATGGTTAGAGTTACCATGAGATTCTTTTAATCTGTTGTAATTCTATGTGTCTTTATCATATTTTAGCTGGTATTCAAACTAGACTTTTAAAGTTTGGAAGCAGAATCCCTGTTGTTATAAGTTAGATAATCATCTTTACATTGAAAAAATATATTTCAAGGTGTTTTTTTTTTCATGCCATGGGCCTTTCAGAAAGTTTTTAAATGCATAAAGTACATATATTAAAAATCTGATTTATCATTTTTAATACATATATCAAAACATTTTTGGAAGTTGTGATAGAATATATGTGCTTGTTATGAAGGTTTAGTATTACAAGATCTGTAGTTCTGAAATATTGACAGTATAAACGTTATTTATATGTTGGCAACCCTTAAAGAGTCCCCAACTAATGATGATTCACCCTAGGATTTTGAACTTGACTATGGTTCAAGAGCGACACGCATTCAGTAGAGACCACACTTCAGCGAATTCTCAATTTGGAGCTTTCCCTGTGCTAGGGATAGGCAGTTCAATCCTCTCACATGATGCTGGGCAGTAGCAGTGAACCCCAGCTTCCATATGGCCACTTGATCTTGAGGACAAACAACAGATCCACTTACAGCTACTCTGTACCAATACAGCCATTCTGTGTTTCACTCTCAGCACACCATTCAAGCCATCACATGACGTACGCAACACTTCGTTATACAACAGGCTTTGTGGGAGGATGATTTTGCCCAGCTGTGGGAAAATGTAAGCGTGCAGAGACAGTTAAGGTAGGTGAGGCTAAGCTATGAAGTTCAGCAGGTAAGGTGTATTAAGTGCACTCTCAGTTTATGCTATGTTCAACTCGTTCAACTATGTTCAACGGATTTATCTGGACATAATGCCATCGTAAGTCAAGGAACATCTTTAATGTGACAGGACAAGATCTGTTCTCTGTTGGCGACAAGTTCCAGCAACTGCTAATCACACTGGACGTGTTACATATATCCACAATGAAAAGACATGCTAAACTTCAGCGGAATGTTAGTGAAAAGGTAAATGTAATTTTTTCCACCCAAATTCATCCTATGCATGGACTCCACATCCAGAAAGCCTGTTAAGTAACAGGTTTTCTAAAAGTTTGTATCAACAATGATTATTTGCTGTTATTGTATGCTAAGGGGACTCTACTATAGTATCTTCAGAATATTTAAAGTAGACTAAACATTTTTAAAGAACAAGCAGACCCATGTTTTGGTGTCTAATGTGGTGGAAGGCTTATTTCTCAGGCACAGAACACTAAGGCAGGTGGCTCTCCTCCGTAATGTAATTCAAGGGCCCAGATTTCTTCCAGATGTGTCTGCTTTCGCATCTAGGGCCTTGCTGTTGTCTAAATTCTGCAGATAGAAGGGGAAGGGGATGTGAAACAAGCACTCTGGCTTCTTAAAAAGCTTTGGCCCAGAGTTGGCACAACACTCCCTCAACATTTCCCTTGGCAAGAATGAGTCACATGGTCCCATCTGGGCATCACTTCTGCTAGCAACTCTATACAGTGGAGAGGAGAGCACAAAATTTGGGTGGACGGGTAGCTGTAGCTACAAGTTTTCTCTTAGAGCCTTTGCACGGTAGAGCTGGGGGAAGTTTTCCTAATACTGTACCATCCTTCACATTCCTAGATGAACCCTATTTGGTTTTGATGGGTGGTGGTTTTTCTAAACTGCCAAGCTAGAGGAGAGGAAAAATGAACAAAAGCAACTGGCAGGTCTTGCTCTGCAAATGGAAGCACCTTACCTGCAAACCTAGGAGTCATCTTGAGCTGTCCTTCTCTTTCCTCCACAAAGGTCATCTATCTGCTGCTCCCTTTTTTACCTCCTGAGTACTACTTAAATCCGACTGCCCCTGCCACAGCCTCACTTCAGAACCTCATCAGTTCTTTCCTGGATGACATCTACAATAGCCTTCTGACTGAACACTCGGTCTACAGCTTTGTCCTTCTTCCAGGGCCATCCTAACAAGGTTCTCAAATTCTGAAAACTTCATACCTCTCTCAGTAAACAAACTGAACACACATCTCAACACATGCACTTTGACTTCCTTAAGTCATGCTTACTCTTTCACCATTACATTTGTCCTAAAATGCTATGATTTTAAAATGGAGAGATTAAAGTATGTCTAGAAATAGGAGTTTTAACATGATCTTCTCCACCCAGTGGATTACTTCATACACACCTGTATCAGTCTGGGTTCTGTCAGGTCTCTTAAGACACTACAATATTACAGGACTGAGGGGTTCATAGAAGAATTACCGCTTACCTGGATGAGGAAGAAGCTGGGAAGTGAAGGTCTGTCTGCAAAGGGGTAGTCAGAGCAACAGAGAAACAGTCACTGTCTCAACTAGAAGCATAAAACCTGGGGTTTACAGGAGTCTGAAGAGCAACGGGTCTGACCACAACGAGGCATAAGAAATGGGCACTCCCACACAGGGGTCCCGTAAACACTTAAACAGAACTGTCCCTGTGACTCCCACAACCTTCTGAGTATAATGGCCTGCGTTTCACCTGGGCCTGCTAAATCTCCACAAGCTCCTCTCATCACTAATGAGCTAATGCATAACTACTGGGAAGGCAATGAAAGGGAAATCTTCCCAGACTTAGGAGAGATGACACGTGGTCGAACCAGTTGACAACAAGCATTCCTATACTACATACTTGGAACACGGCCACCTCGGGATGCGGACGGATAGTCTAATCTGGACTGAGTGCAATTTTTCTGAAATACACCAGATTTTGTCTTACCCAAAATCCTTGCGTAGCTTTCTTTTGCCTCTAGTTTTTTGTTTCTTTTTGGTTCTAGTAGTTTTTTAATCATTTTAGCCTTGCAAACTTTTATTTGCATACTTACATGAGTGCATAAACAAATAAAATATAAATTCTTACTGCAAGCATTGGTTGAACAGTGGGAGGACATTAGAAGCCTCTTCTATACCCTTATTGTCCTTCACAGTTTCCCCTTCTAGGAAAATATCCAGAGCCCCACAGAATTTCTTTAGAAGTCATCACCCTAAATGGTGACATCCAAAGTCATCAGCATGGTGTATAAGGCCCTCTGTCATCATCGGCCTCCTGCCTACCTTTCAGTTCATCTTCTAACAGCCTTCAGGCCACCCTGCATGGCAGCAGTCCCAATATAATTAGTCTTATCTTAAAGCTTTCCCTTGGCATTTCTGCTGTCCTTTACCTGGAATGCTTCTCTACCTTGTCTGTCAGGTAGATTTGTATTCACAATCATCACTACCTCCAGATCATTTTTCCTGACCCAAACACTCTTCTCCCTCTGAGTACAACATGTAACACAAAGGAGGGCTCCAGAGTGCTTTATGTCATGAGTGGAGCTACTTCTGATAATTCTCCCTAAAATATATAATAATATCTCCTATCTCACTCTTCATTTCTCAATTGGTGAGTAATTAGAATCACACATATATAGTGTACAACTTCATTTTTGGTGTTGTTTTAACGCTATTTAGTTTTACACCTCTGCTTTTGTGTGTGCATGTGTGAGTCTGTGAAAACGAAGACCTTTTTAGAAGTTTCTCATTATGAGATATCTTACTTTTGGAGAAAATTGAAAATCATTACAAAAATCACAAGACAAGCATTCTGTAAGTCTGATATTAGTAAATTCATACTACAGCATTCTCACACCAGTTAGCATTTCTAGAATTAAAATTAAAATCAGTAAAGCATTGTAGAGTATATTGAGAAAAGGGAACCCTTGCACTCTGTTGGTTGGGAATGTAAACTGGTGGAACCACCGGGGAAAACAGTTTGGGAATTCTTCAAAAAATTGAAAAGAAATACCAGACATTCCAGAAATTCCATTGTTAGGTATTTACCCAACAAAAATAGTCATGGTAATTCAAAAGATATATGTAGCTCTATGTTTACTGCACCATTATTTACAATGGCCAAGATATGGAAGCAACCTGTTTACTGACAGATGATGAATAAAGAATATGTCTGTGCACTGTATAGACACACACAATGGAATACTACTCAGCCATAAAGAAAGAATGAAATCTTGCTCTTTGCAGCAACATAGATGGACCTGGAAGATATTATGATCAGAGAAATATGTCAGAGAAGAACAAACACTAAGTGATTTCACTTATATGTGGAATATAACAAACGACCAAAGAAATAAGCAAAAGTCAGAAGATATTAATAGATACAGATCAAACTGGTAGCTGCCAGAGGGAAGGGACATTGGGAGACAGCCAAATAGTGATGTTGATTAAATGGTACAAACTTTCAGTTATAAAATAAGTATGTAATGGGGATTAAAAGTACAGCACAGGGAATATAGTTAGTGACACTGCAATAAAGTTGTATAGTAACACATGTAACTACACTTATCATGGTAAGCACTGTGTAATGTATAAAATTAATGAATTACTATGTTGTACACTTGAAACTAATGTAACACAGTCAACTATATATGCTTCAGTAACACAGCCAGTAATTTCCTGGACACAGGCTATGGAAACATTTTTCCAGATAATATTTGTTCTCTGCAAGAGAAAGAAAAGCAAAATTAAACTACTGAGACTATACTGAAATAAAACGTCTTTGGACAGTCAAGGAAACAATCAACAACAACAAAAACGCAACCTACTGAATGGGAAAATATATTTGCAAATGCTATATCTGATAAGGGGTTAATATCCAAAATAGATAAAGAACTTAAACAACTCAACACCAAACCAAACCAGAAACCTATTGAAAAGATGGGCAGAGGGCATCAGCAAACATATCTCTAAGGAAGACATATAGTTGGTGGGCACATGAAAAAATGCTCCATATCACTAATAATCAAGGAAAGGGAAATCAAAACCACAATGAAATTATCACCTTATACCTGTCAGAATAGCTAAAACAAATACAAGAAATAACAAATGTTGGCAAAGACCTGGTGAAAAAGAAACTCTTGTGTACTGTTCGTGGGAATGCAAACTGTGCAAACACTGTGCAAAACAGTATGAGATTTCTTAAAAAATTAAAAGACAAAGTTAGCAAATGATCCAATAATTGCAATACTGGGTATTTACTTAAAGAAAATGAAAACACACACAAAAAGATATACACACCCCTGTATTTAACATAGCATAATTTAGAATAGTCAAGATATGGAAGTAATCCAAATATCCATCCACAGATGAATGGATAAAGATGTGATATATATATACACAATGGAGTATTACTCAGCCATAAAAAATATTGAAATCTTGCTATGTGTAGTAACATGGATGAATGTATAGGGTATAATAGTAAATGAAATGATTTAGTCAGAGAAAGACAAATACCAAAAGATTAAATTCATATAGAGTTTAGGAAAAAAAGAAAAAGAGGACAAACAAAAACAGTCTTTAATACAGAGAATAAACTGGTAGTCGCTAGAAGAGAGGTGGGTGTTTTGCAACAAGTAAATCATAATAACGTTTACTTACATATATCTGGAGGTGCAGGGGCCACATGAGACTCATCAGAACCTGAAGATCCTGCAGTTGAAAAGGCTTTGGGACTGACAACCCTTTTAACTAAAGAGCAAAATCCTGGGAGATAGGAAACCAGTCTGGCTCTATTACAGAGCACCTAAGAATAACACAAAAATTAACATTATTTGTTCTGGATATAAGTGTTATACTTACATAGACAATCTTTGGCAAATCCTCACTCTGCAATGTATCTTTCAAAACAAGTCTTAACTCTATTATTTAGCAACTACCATACAACAAGCATTCTGTATATAATTTTAAAAACAAAACAAAACAAACAATAATTTACTTTGTGTAAAAGTATACAGCCTTTCCAATAAAGGCTAGAATCAAGAGTGCCACACAAAAGAGAACAGGAACCTCTAAAACTTGCCCTATTTGGAACAACACTATAAAGGTAGTATAAATAAATTTTTCTATTATTTTTTTTAAAGGTTTTATTTATTTATTTGACAGAGAGAGATCACAAGTAAGCAGAGAGGCAGGCAGAGAGAGAGAGAGAGGAGAAAGCAGGCTCCCCACTGAGCAGAGAACCTGATGTGGGGCTTGATCCCAGGACCCTGAGATCATGACCTGAGCTGAAGGCAGAGGCTTTAACCCACTGAGCCACCCAGGCGCCCCAAATTTTTCTATTATTAAGGAAACTTCAACACCTTTAGTACATGGCTTTGTGCTGAATTTTTTGCTCCTTTGTTCATTTCCTGGACTCTGAGGTCAGTTACAACAGGTGACTGTGTAAATGTCCTTCACATATAAACATCTAGCAAAATACTTGGGTCAGATATAATTCATTCTTTTATTATTTTTTAAAGATTTTTTTTTTTGAGAGAGAACGTGGGCACAAACACACACACACACACACACAGAAACACACAGGGGGAGGTATAAAGGGAAAGAATGACTCTCCAGCAGACTCCCCACACATAGCTGGATGCAGGGCTTGATCTCAAGACCCTGAGATCATAACCTGAGTGGTAACCAAGAGTCTGATGCTTAACTGACTGCCCCACATCAGAATGCAGGAGTTGGCAAAATATAGTTGAATATACCCTGCTATTTTAGTAGATAAAAGTTTTATTCTAACATTGCCATACCTATTTATTTATGTACTGTGGCTGCTTTCATGCCATAATGGCAGAGTTAAGTAATTGCACAGAGACTATATGGTACAGAAAGCCTAAAATATTTACTTATCTGCTCCTTCACGTTAAAAAACAAAAATGCCAACTCTTAATTCAGTAGAAAATATGTAAGAACAAATACTGTAAAATGCTATTAAAGGATTTAAACAATTAAGAGATCCTTGAGAGAGGAGGAAAAAGTTTCATAGAGAATATACTAGGTTTTGAAGAAATAGCAGAAATTTGAAGAGAAATGGGGCATTTCAGTGAGTGACTTTCTGGAACAAACGTACAGTCATAAAAGGTATATTCAAAAGGTGATAAATTCAGTGAGGTTAGATATTTAAGGGAGTGCAGTAAAAAACAGACTTAGAAGTTAAATTGTGGGCAATTATAAAAGGCTTTACATCTGACACAGTACAAGTCTTGTTACAAGACAACAAATCAGAATTTTAATCTGGAGGCAGGGAAGAATAGAGGGGCAGAATGTTTTAGGAATGTACCACTTAGGGCAGGATGGACTGGAGTGGGATTAGAGAATGGGGATTGGTGTGGTATGAAAATTAGGTACCATGATGTTGAATTAGTCTAGCCATTTGATACTTTAGCATCATTCTTTTTCCCTTTCACAAAGTAGTCTGAATTCCAACCCATGTGCTCCGACTTTTATCGTAAGTAAGAGAGAATATTCTAACTTGTTTTTCTACCTCTCTGGCATTTCTTACTAACTTTACCACCTTTTCCTTTTCAATTTTTTAGTCACATAAAAATACCTGCAACATTTCCCACATTTCTCTGCCTTCTTTTATACTGCCATAAGATTTCTTCCACTAAAATGTCCTTTTCCCTCTCCTTCTAGGTCTAGCAAATTTCAACTCTATCTTCAAGACCTGGATAAACAGAACCCTCTTTACGTATCTCTGAAGTACAAGGTCTGTCTCCAGAAAATGGCCACCCGAAAATTTAAGCATCCTTCCTTGGGTCAGGACCCAACATGCTCAAAGAGATAAATGTGATAATTATTACATTTTAACCTAGACAAACTTAGACTTTTGGGTGTTTCTATAATTTAAATTTGCATTTACAAATGAAGACATTTACATTTAACAGAATATGGCTCAGGATCTAAAGGCAATATAAAATTTTAAACTCCGGAAGTATTTTGGGCAAGTCCTCAAAATAGTAACAGGCTCAATAGGAGATTATCTGAAAGGGGCAATATTAAATAACAAATACTCAACAGATGTTAGTTACTGTGGGCTAGGTTCTGTGCTAAGTGCTTTACATGCACTGTTTTACTAATCTGCACAAAATACTTCCATATGCCATTAAAATTAAAGTATGATTATCAAAATATTATTTTTGGTAATAAATTGCTTCACAAGCAAAAAGGAAAAGAAATATTATCCAAATTATTTTAAAAACTTCCCAATATTATTAAGAATTATTTTAGTCCGTGAATGCCAAGGCCACTTTTAGATTTTTTTTCCTTGATGGTTTAACGAAAGTTATAATAAAATGTGAGTTTTGTTGCCAACCTAAGAAAACCGAATCAAGTTACTTTATTTATATTTCATTTTAATGGCAAAAGAAGCCAGTATCTAATTTGTCCACTGAAAGGAATAACTGATGACAGTGTTAATGTGTTTCAAGTTTCCCTTTTAACCTACAGGATCCTCAAATTCGTTACTTGGCAGATTTTATGACATTGGGTCAGCTGGTAAATATAACTAAATATGACAGCCAATAAATAATTCAAAAATTAGTATAGCCAGTTTATTTTAGTATGAGGATAAGTACAATTTTATATATGACTACTTCAAACCTAGGATTCTAGACTTGGGAAGATGACAGGTTATCAAATATAATTTTAAAATCTTTATTAGTGTAAACAGAGAAACTGTCTTTTAGACACTACTTTAGGATTAAGTCCTGCTTTTGGTCATGTGAGTAGAATACAGGATCTATACCAAAGACTTAGAACTAGTTATCTAGGAAATTCATCTATATCCATCAAGGAAATTCATTCATATCCAGCTACAGACATTTTTGTGTAGTCCACAATATTATATAAAAAAAAAATCTGAATTGGGTCTAAACATTGAGAAATTACAGATTTCACACAAAAAGTCCAGATTTTTGGCTATTCTTGAAATCTCAGAAGAGCTGGCAGCACTATTCATATTCCCAAATGGCATTAGTTAGCAATAAATCACCGTAGCTAAGGAAAGGCTACTCCTGTTATATCAGAAATGAGAATTTCAGTTTGCCAAAGTTCCCACTGAGGCATCTTGATTTACCTGTCCAGCTTCTGAAGCGTGGACATTCATGACTCTTGCTATGTATGCTAATTAAATAGGTGAAGACACACATACTTGCATATTTCCTAACTGACATTCAGTATTTCCAATGCATATAAACACAAGATTTTAAAGTATATTTGAATATTAAGATTTATTTTGTATGAACTTCTTTCTAACAATAAAAGATTTGTGAAAGCATCTTTCAAAATACTCACCCTGATGATCTAATTCATTTAAATAAAAATAAAGCCAGGTTGAACATGAGTATTCTATTCTAGTTACTCTGAGAGTTCCCATGCTTCTATTACAACATTCCCTTTCTGGGGGTCTGGCTAAGTAAAAATTCATGTTAAAATGGGGTCCAAAACTAGTGGTCTACTTTTATGAATTGACCCTACAGTCACATCATTAGACTCTTAACATATCATGTTCAATTACACGAATATTATCCTGACTAATTGTTGCCATATTAATCCTCCTAACACAGCTTTGATTAAACGATCACAATGTAAAGAATCAGATCTAAATACTGAGTGTGACATTCAAGCTACTACTCAATTCCAACTCCACAATACAACCTTATTTCCCTCTAATCTCTTTCATATATCTCACATTGCAGAATGCAGAAATGACTTTTTGGTTTTTGAAAGGGAGGATGTCTCTGAATATATCAGATTCTTCCATTCAAGTCCTCCATTATCTAACTCCTACCATCTTTAAAAACTCAGATTAAATGTTCTCTGATTAAGTGATCCCAAACCCCTTGTTTCTCCTCTTCACAAAGCTTTGAATCTGGATGTACTTTTGTGTAGATTTTAAGAAATAATTACTTTACACCTTTATTGTAGCTATTTCATGTACTTCTACTGTCCCCTACTATATCAAGTCCTTACAGTAGCATGAGTCTAAACTGGAGACTTGCAATCAATATTTCTGGTCTATGAGAATCGTATCTCTTGCTCTCATTTTGTACGATTTGGAAGGTTACTCGCTTGACTGAAGCGGTTACAAAACCTTCAGTTTCGCTAACAAAAGAAAAAATAGTTTAAAAATAAACTCTAAATATTTACTCAAAAGGTCTTTTAAAAAATATTGAAAGGATGTTGGCACTGAATTTATTTCCAAAAACGAATTTGTAGAAACAAGTACACGCGTGTTGTAGAAAACCTTTGTGTTCCAAACTACCTTCGAAGCGTACCAACATAATTTCACGCCCCTTGCTTCCCCTGACATTTTTCATACAACTACGTCTACGCACAAGAAACATGCCACCGATGTTATCATAATTAAACCCGTCCCTCCATTTTCTAACAAGTACCCAAACCACTACACTGCTTAAAATACTAATTTACTCACAGTGGCCATTTCCAGCGGGGACAGCAGACGCAAATTATCTTCCCTTTCGTAAAGTTCTTCCTGAGAACGTACAAAACAAAACAGGCCAGTGTGCGATTAAGCTGTAGTAACACACAACTTGGGGAACGTCCACTATCTTCTACCATTGTTGCTCCACCACGACCAAAGTCCAAGCTCCCCCTAAAATCCAAGAAGGCCAGAATTGGCCTCCAGTCCCTACAGGGCACAGATCCCTGCCCAGAGGAGGCCGTGCAGTACCCAGCCCTCCCGGTTTGGGCCCCCATCCCTCAGCCCCCGCTCCAGCAAGCAACTCGGACCAGATGAGGGCGGGGAACGAGGAGCCGAAGGCTTAGACAGAGTTCCGAGGGTCGAAGCGGGCATTTTAACAGACCGGGGTGGGGGGGGGGGTCTGACCACAGCTCCAAAAAAGGGTTCGAACGGAGCTGACGGTGAGGAAGCGAAAACAGCCTGCAGACGGAGTGACAGGACTAGGGACACCGACAGGGACCCTGTCGGAATAGGGGCAATACCGAATGCCGTGGCACCAAGAAGACGGCGAATCTGGAGGGGCTAAAGCGGGTGGAAACCATCCGTACCAGTCCCGCCGCCGCCTCCAGCCGTCCCAGACCCTCTCACTCTTTGCGCCGTCAAAATGGCGGCGGCGACGGCCGCAGGGGTAGCGTAGACGCTGGCAGTGACCAGGCTGAAGAAGTTGCTCCTGAAAGCGTCGATGGGAAGGATCGTCGAATTAATGATGCGCACGCGCACAATAGGACCATAGAGCCTACCTCCTATTGGATAGCCGCGGGCAAACATGTAGGAGGAGAAAAGGTGAGGTGGGGTGACGTGGAAGGAGGAGGGTTCCTGATCTGGGTTGAGGGCTCCTTCTGTTTCCTTCATTAACTCATGGGTTCATTTGCTAGATTCCTCCACCCCAAGGCTTTCTAACTGCCACCAAGAGATACAATCTTAACTTCTTTATATCATAGTTACTGGTTTTTCCAAGAATCACTGTTTTCGAGCTTAGGACACTTAGGTTTTTCTATTTATGTCCCAGGCCCTTAATAGGCTCAATAGGTATTTATCAAACAATTTATTTAGAAACATATATCATTTTCATTTATAAATTGTTTTTTAATTAACTGAAGTCCATACTTTATTCATACCAATATTTCTGGGTAGGTAATGTTAGGCAAGTTGGTCTGTTTCTGTTTCTTCACCTGTAAAAGGAGAATAATAGTGCTTGCTCCACACACTGTAAAGATCAAACGAATTTATATATAGCTAACACTTAAAGCATACACATGCACACACAGCTCGGAGCTTGGGAGTCACAGAAAGGCTTCTAAGAAAGGACCACTGAGCTGAGTGTTGAAGTTACATACAACTCACTTTTTCATGCCTTGGAAATTTCTCTTTGGTTTACTTGTCCCGGTTATATAAGAGGATTTCTGGTTGAATGATGATTGTAAGCTTTTTGAGATCAGGAAGCATATGCTATTCATCTTTGCCACGATAGAAATCATTTGTCAGGTTCAGGTGGGAGATAAAAGGAGTCAGTGATCAACAGTATGGCAGGAAGCTGTCAGGAGTAACATCATAGCACATATGCTTGTATGTGTTTTGAAAGATGAATGGGTGTTTACCAGAATGCCAAGAAAAGATGTGGAAGGGTGAGGATACTTCCGGCAAAGGGAGCAGTGTGAACAGAGTTGTGGAATCTGAAACACTGTGCACATTTGGGGAGATCTACAGGTAGTCAAGGGAATGGGTTTGGCATGGACAGGGGCCATGATCATAGTCAGTCTTCAGTGCAGTACTAAGATAGATGTAATCTTGGAAGCAACGAGAAGCAACTGGGAAGACTGAAGCAGAGTCATGGCGTTACCAGATTTGTATCTTGGGAAGGTCCTCTGGCTGCCATTTAGAGGATGGATTGGAAGGGTGTGTGAGGATAACTTCTAAATTTTTGACTTAGGATATTTGGTGAATAGAGTTGCTTTTGTTTTATTGGGAATTCAGTAATATTAGTATCTGTGGAATGTATACTATGTGGTTGCACTTGGATAAGGTTTTTCACATTATTTGTTTTAATTCTCATAACGATATAGAAAAAGAGCTATTATCCTCATGTTAAATATGAAGAAGAAATGAAAGAAGAAAGGGGCTAAGTATATTTCTGAAGCTTCCAGGGTTGGACTTAAATCAAGGTCTGTTAGGTTCAAAATAGTGTTCTCTCTCCCGCACATAGTGTCTTCCAGAAGAACGGATGTTCGGAGAATGATGAAGAGTTTGGTTTGGGATAACTTCAGTTGTAAGATGCTTAAGGGACATTCATGTGGAGTTGCCAATAAGTCATTTGAAAATAGGCCTATTGCTCAGGAAAGTGGTTTATATAGGAGACAGAAATTTGAGGGTCCTTGACATATGGGTAATTATTCAAGCCATGGGAACCCCTTATCCTGAAGTTCAACAATAGGCTTTATGAGAAGGGAGTGTCTGTGACACTTCTGAAATGTATCCACATTTTTGTATATTTGTAAATAGATTCATTTTTTTTCCATAGGGAGAGGGTACATAGCTTCTTTTGTAGAGTACAAAAGAAAAAGGGCAAAGTCAGAATACTAGGAGATATTAATTAAAGGGGTAACAGAAGAAAACCTGGCAATGGAAACTGGCAAGTTTCAGTCAGAAAGTAGAAGGAAATCAGGAGACAGGATTCTAGACATCAAGAATTACTGTTATTATTGCTCAACATTATTAGATGTTAAAAATGTTCTTATTGAGGTTCATCTTATTTGATAAATCCAGCAACCGTGACTTTTCCAGAGGAATTTCAGTGCAGTGGGGTGTGGGGAGGTGGAATTTTGATAACTTGGTATTCAGAGGATGAAACAGAAACTTCTTGAGGACAGAGACTTTATCTGTTTGTTCACCTTATTCTAGGACTTTACTGTATTCCTGCTACAGAGAGGTGATCAATAAATGTTTGCTGAATACGAGAAGTTGAATAGATGAAGAAGTGTGGGTCACTAATAACAAGCTACCATTAACAACAGCTGCTTTTTGTTTTTCTGTTTCCAGCCTCCATACCTTCATGACATCCATCTATCTGACAACTGTGCTGGGAGAGTAATGGTGTCTATACTGCATAAGTGAAGAAAATGAGACTCAGGCTAGGTACACTGCTCAATGATGTACAATTACGTGTAGTGGTGAATGGGAGATTAAACGTTGGATTTGTCTGGCTCCGACATCTCCATGCCTTCCACAACAGTAAAACTCAGAAGACAGAGAGGTAAGTAGCTGTCTCTCAGTTTATTTCAGCTTACTCTTATCTATTTTCCTTCTCCCTTCCCCTCTCTCTTGGATTGTTCTTATTCTACAGAGATGAAGGAGGACCATCGAAGAACTGTAAAAATTGATCTATTCACCACATTATGAGATTATCCAGAGGCCAATATGTAATTCTTGGAGGTTTTCTTTCTCATCTGACTTTTATAGCTGCCTGCTTTGATGTTTTTTGGTAAACATATGGCTTCCCTTTTATTCTAGAAACACTAATTCTCAATAACAAAAGATGTATACTTACACAAACTAAGAAATATATAGTAATCACTAAGTTCTCAACTTGGCAAGACTGTTCTGTTGCAGCTGGTTCTTTCTGTAAAAACAGTAGGATTATAAAACCAAAAGACAAAATGGACTATTTTCTGTTCAGCCATGCATATCTAAAGCACTTTAGAAGTTCAAAGACAATATCTCATGTTATTTTAAAAAATGCTACATGGAGCTATTACCTGGTTGCAAGAAAACAACATGTAAAATGATAATAATAGAAATTTAAAAAGAGTGTGGGTAAATGTAAAAATCTGTGAACACTTGGTTTTTATTATTTAACTCAATCATATTACTATTAAGAATACATCTTTTTAAGTTGCCCACATCAGTGATGGACTATCTCTTTAGTATTTGATACGTTAAGATAGACATATATTTTAGTCATTTCTAGAAAACTCAAGCTTTTCCTGGAAGCACCTTGTATGTTCTAGCCACCTATTGCTAGGTGGCAACACATGAATATTACAGAGAGTGAATGACTGTATCTCTAGGACGTAATGGAAGAGAAGCCTTCTATTTAATATTTTGGTTTTTAGTTTGAATGTGATACATACAATCATTGGACTTAGTTGTGATATTAGATATAACAATTATCTTTCTGCCTCCTTGTCATTAAAATGGAGACCATAATATTATCTACTTTTTTTTAAAGGACTTTATTTGTTTACTTGAGGGGAAGAGAGAGAGAGAGAGTGCACATGAGCTGGAGAAGGAGCGGAGGGATAAGCAGACACTGTGCTGAGCCTGGAGACATGGGGCTCAGTCTCAGGACCCAGAGATCATGACCTGAGCTGAAATCAAGAGTCAGACACTTAACTGACTAAGCCACCCAGGTGCCCTTAATATTATCTACTTTATAGATACATTTAGAAGATTATATGAGATAATCCATGTAAAGGATTTAGCACAGTGCACAGCACTTAGTGTGCAATAAATGTTAGCTGAGATCATCTTTATCGTTATTATCAGCATTATCATCAGTGAACTCCTATGAACTTTATACTTAAACAGCTTTGGTTTCCATATATGTGCACAGTGTTTGTGGGGGTGATACAATAATGTTCTCTTACATGAGATTGACCAGGAAGAGGAAAGGAATGGTGGCATTGGGGCTTGAATAATGTACATTACCCCAGATATGTATAATCAGAATCTATGAGGGTTTAGGAAGCTGCATTTTAAGAAATTCTCCAGGGAATTTTTATGAGAACTAGAATTTGAGGACCATAAGTAAAAGATAAAAAAACTGTGCTAGGAAGAAGTGTAATACACACTATGAACACCAGCTGTCTCTATTCTACAATTTAAAAACAAACTTGATCCTTAATAGCCAATGGGACTATTACAAGAACATTCTCTAAATTTCAAATGTAAAGATCCAGGGAAAGTGAACTGTGAGTTAAACAAATTTGGATTTTATTAAGGGTCTCTAGGACCCTTAAAGTGTAGTGGTTGTGTCTGTGTGAATAAACCTACATCAGGAGAATGATACCTTATCGAACTTGGGGAAATAAAGTGAATGTTCTGTGCTTTAAAAAATCAAATGGGACTCTAGTCTGAAAGTACTTAAGACTGCTCAGTAACTGAGAATATCTTCATTTTTCTGGCCTTCTGTCACAATGGAAAGTCTTGTGTAGTGTCCATACAAACATTTTCTTTATTTGTAGACATTGTACCATACTGGGAGATTTGGATTCAAGTTCTGGCTTTTTTGTACAGTTTACTTTGGATCACCATGACAATTCCTTAATATCTATAACCTTTGAGACAGGCATAAAATAACCACATAAAGATTGTCATTAGGAGAGTCCAGATAATGTAATAAATGTGAAATGTTTCATAAATTTTTAAGCATTAAACTAATACAGAATATTATTTGAAGGCATACAGTGTTGGGCCTTTGCTTTGATTCTGG
This sequence comes from Neogale vison, assembly GCF_020171115.1. Classification (NCBI taxonomy): domain Eukaryota; kingdom Metazoa; phylum Chordata; class Mammalia; order Carnivora; family Mustelidae; genus Neogale; species Neogale vison. Next base: position 48,361,740 of record NC_058093.1, read on the forward strand.
AACCCCACCAAAGTCATTTTCATAAAAATGACTCTGGTTCTGCTAGGAGCCTAGTTATTTTCTCCACCAAGGTCTTTTGTTTCATTCCAAGGAGAGTTGCCTGATTAAATACAGGACACTCAGTTGAATTTGAGTTTCAGATAAACAAAGAGTAATTTTCTAGTGTAAGTGTGCCCTAAATTTTACATGACAATCTAGCACATCTAACTCCAAGGCAAACTAAGAAAGCTGTCCTGTATTCATGTGTCTACACCCATCTAATTGCTCGCATCTTCTATTTTTCCTAGTACAGGAAAAGTCTGATTCAGACTGTAATGTATGTCTAAAATGCTTTGAGAGAATTTATTGCCATCTAATAGCTCGTATCTTTAAAAATGTGTCATACTTCCTGTCTAGAAATGGCTTGCTTGGGCTTATACTCTAAAGATTGGTTGGAAAGAAGTGGGGTTTCTGAAGTAAAATAATCTTTGTAATTATTTTAATTTTGTTATATTCTGTTACCGTGTTTGGTTTTGATTATTCATTAATATCTCTTTCTCTTTTGCACTGTGTGGTTTTTGGAGTAGAGGGAGGGAAAGGGTGAATCTACAAAATGAAACAATTGTAAAGCCACTAAAATGTTGGTATGAACAATGGGATGCACTTCTGATACAGCCCTCTCTTTCCACTTATATCTCATCCAGCAGATAATGCTATCAAAATGTATGTACTCCCAGAGACATCCATTATAGGGTCTACAGCCCAATAATAGAGAACAGTAAGAAGGAATTGTGAGGAGTCAGATGTATGCTAAGTGTCAAGGAAGGGTCATTCTGGGGCGCCTGGGTGGCTTAGTCAGTTGAGCTTCTGACTCTTGATTTTGGCTCAGGTTATGGTCTCTAGGTTGTGAAATCAAGCCCTGGCTGGGGCTTTGTGCTGGACGTGGGGCCTGCTTGGGATCCTTGTCCCCTGCCCACCTCTGTCTCTTAAAAAAGAGGAGTGGAGTGGGGAGAGAAAGTTGTCTGGAACTGAGAACTTCGCAGTTTCAAAGTATTTGGGGACAATCCACAAAATAGGAGTTTAACTACAATAAAATAAATTCTTTATTAAACTTTCATTGGTATGCCCTGAAGTAGGATGAGGGATCACACTAGGAATCCTGATGTGGTGAACAGATGAGTCTAGCAGGAAGCCCTTGAAGGTGCCCGTGGAAAAATGCCACCTTTGGGCTCAGCTGGTGTTAACATACATCTGCCTGTGGACACTAGGTGGCGATATATGACAACCTGACGACTTGAGAATTTGTGGCGGATATTCTGAATTAGTGGGGGATGAGTTGTGAAATGGGTTTTTGTTTCCTGCTGTTAATGCAGAGCCTTTCAATTTATGGTAGAATGTTCTTTCAGCTGTGATCTTATGAAACTTATATAGGAACAGGAACCATGTCAGATCCACTTCTGGGGATTTCCTTTCTTTTTTCTTTTTTTCTAGGACTAATTACTTCACACTTCTGCAGATTATTTAGTTAGTCTCATCAGGCATTCAAACTTGATACCTATATCCAAATTTAGATCCTGAGATGGTGAAGCTGTTTAACTGGTATTTAGGGTCATTAGAGGGAGCTGGAAGAACAACACTGCACGGAGGTGCTTTGAGCCATGAATGTGGATAAGACTGTATTCTTGGGCTGTGTGTTCCTGTTACTAAGAACATTTGCCAGTCTGCTGACAAATTGCAATGGGAATATCCCTTGGACACACTGAAGACCCAGTGCCCTGTCATTTGAGCGGAGCAGACACTTTACCAGCCCACAGGAATATCAATGACTATATTACCCCAGCTTCCTATTTTCTTTTATATGGTTTTGATGATATTTTGTCGCATTAGTGATGCTTGTTAATTAATTGCTTAAAGAAGCTTTTGTCTTTTAAAAATCAATAAAATCTTGGATTAGATATATTTTTTTCTCTATTTTAATTTTTATTGATATTTCTGAGTTCCTAGGAAGTTGTGTGCAAAGCAAATGATCACTGAAACATTTTTCTCTATTGTTTTGGGAATTCTCTGCACTCCCTCTTGTATTTATGCCCTTTCTCATTGCCTGACTAAAATAGAATGATTTTGTTAGAATTTGGGGGAGAAACCTATCAAGCCTATATTTTTCAACACTCCATTTTATAATGCTCCTGCTCCCTTTTCACATTTACCTTTATCTTTAGCTATCTCCTGGCATTACCTACCTTTAGCTAAGCAGACTGCTTATTCCCATTTGAATTTTCCTCATCTTATCAACAGCTGGTATTGCCCCTCTATTTTCCCTCCCTCTATATATGTGACTAGTTTTTCAGTATTCAGCTACAAAGCATCTCCTTCATGAAACTATGTCTGGATAACACACGAATCTTCTATTTTCCTAACTCATATATAATGTTGCTCAGGTTAGCTCATAATTACCTAGTCTTAGTTGCTTTTTGTTTGCACACATGCACACACACATACACACACATACATAGACTAACTAGATTATGAGCTTTTTGAGAGTAAAGACTGTACCTCAATGACATCTACCAGTATGCTGCATATTGTGTATACATATTCAAGAGATCTCCATCTTTTGTTTGTGACTATGATCCCAGAGCCAAAAGCATAGTAGGTATTCAATAAATGTTTGTTGAAATGGCTGAAACATTGATTTAAACTACTCTGTTGAAGTACTAAATCTCTGCCAACACAAGATTGTGACACCTAGTGTTAAAAACTTGGTAGACATCACAATAGACCTTCTAGAGCTAGTTTAAGCTTTATCTCTTCCATGACAAATTTGCAAGGTCAGTGCAATCCTCTTTTCTCCTCCTTGTCCTATTTCTCTTTCTGAGTCTGAATTACTAAATTATCTTTTATCTATTTTTGTCATATCTACATTGGGTGTGTGCCTAAGATACCCATCTGTAGAATGCAATTAATAATGGTATCTACCTATTATGGTTGTGACAATTTAGCAGTTTGATATATATAAGTACTTAGAACTTCTGGCATATAATAGGTAATGGATTATTGTTGTTGTTGTTGTTATTATTACTACTATCATTATTGATATGAGTATGATTGTTCATTGTTTTCTGTGCATAGAGCCTGTCCTACCAACTAGATTATAAACTCTTCAGGGGCAGTCATCTTCATTTAATATTTTAGGATCTGTCATGTTTCTTTTTCATTCCAAATATTGGTAATTTGTGTCTCCTTTTTTTTTTTCAGTCTGTCTAGAGATTTATTGATTTCATTGATTTTCTCCTAGTAATAGTTTTTGGTTTCATTGTTTTTATATTGTTTTTGTGTTTTTAATGCCATTGATTTTTTCTTTCTTTTTTTTTTTTCAATTTCTTTTCAGCATAAAACTATTCATTGTTTTTGAAGCACACCCAGTGCTCCATGCAATGTATCCCTCCCCAATACCCACCACCTGGTTCCCCCAACCTCCCACCCCCCACCCCCCGCGTCCCTTCAAAACCCTCAGGTTGTTTTTTCAGAGTCCATAGTCTCTCATGGTTCACCTCCCCTTCCAATTTCCCTCAGCTCCCTTCTCCTCTCCATCTCCCCATGTCCTCCAAGTTATTTGTTATGCTCCACAAATAAGTGAAACCATATGATAATTGACTCTCTCTGCTTGATTTATTTCACTCAGCATAATTTCTTCCAGTCCCATCCATGTTGCTACAAAAGTTTGGTATTCATTCTTTCTGATGGAGGCATAATACTCCATTGTGTATATGGACCACATCTTCTTTATCCATTTGTCCGTTGAAGGGCATCTTGGTTCTTTCCACAGTTTGGCGACCATGGCCATTGCTGCTATAAACATTGGGGTACAGATGGCCCTTCTTTTCACTACATCTGTATCTTTGGGATAAATACCCAGTAGTGCAATGGCAGGGTCATAGGGAAGCTCTCTTTTTAATTTCTTGAGGAATCTCCACACTGTTCTCCAAAGTGGCTGCATCAACTTGCATTCCCACCAACAGTGTAAGAGGGTTCCCCTTTCTTCACATCCTCTCCAACACACATTGTTTCCTGTCTTGCTAATTTTGGCCATTCTAACTGGTATAAGGTGGTATCTCAATGTCATTTTAATTTGAATCTCCCTGATGGCTAGTGATGATGAACATTTTTTCATGTGTCTGATGCCATTTGTATGTCTTCATTGGTAAAGTGTCTGTTCATATCTTCTGCCCATTTTTTGATATGATTATCTGTTTTGTGTGTGTTGAGTTTGAGGAGTTCTTTATAGATCCTGGATATCAACCTTTTGTCTGTACTGTTATTTGCAAATATCTTCTCCCATTCTGTGGGTTGCCTCTTTGTTTTGTTGACTGTTTCCTTTGCTGTGCAGAAGCTTTTGATCTTGATTAAGTCCCAAAAGTTCATTTTCACTTTTGTTTCTTTAGCCTTTGGAGACATACCTTGAAAGAAGTTGCTGTGGCTGATATCGAAGAGGTTACTGCCTATGTTCTCCTCTAGGATTCTGATGGATTCTTGTCTCACATTGAGGTCTTTTATCCATTTTGAGTTTATCTTTGTGTACGGTGTAAGAGAATGGTCGAGTTTCATTCTTCTACATATAGCTGTCCAATTTTCCCAGCACCATTTATTGAAGAGACTGTCTTTTTTCCACTGGATATTTTTTCCTGTATTGTCGAAGATTATTTGACCATAGAGTTGAGGGTCCATATCTGGATTCTTTAATCTGTTCCACTGGTCTATGTGTGTGTTTTTATGCCAGTACCATGCTGTCTTGGTGATCACAGCTTTGTAGTAAAGCTTGAAATGAGGCAACGTGATGCCCCCATTTTTGTTTCTCTTTTAGCAATTTGGGGTCTCTTCTGATTCCATACAAATTTTAGGGTTATTTGCTCCAGCTCTTTGAAAAATACTGGTGGAATTTTGATCAGAATGGCATTAAAAGTATAGAATGCTCTAGGCAGTATAGACATTTTATTTTTTTATTATTTATTTATTTATTTTTAATTTATTAAAAAAAATTTTTTTTTATTTATTTGACAGAGATCACAGGTAGGCAGAGAGGCAGGCAGAGAGAGAGGAGGAAGCAGGCTCCCCACCGAGCAAAGAGCCCGATGTAGGACTCAATCCCAGGACCCCGGGATCATGACCTGAGCTGAAGGCAGAGGCCCTAACCCCTGAGCCACCCAGGTGCCCGGCAGTATAGACATTTTAATAATGTTTATTCTTCCTATCCAAGAGCATGGAATGTCTTCCATCTTTTTGTGTCTTTTTCAATTTCTTTCTTGAGTGTTCTGTAGTTCCTTGACTACAGATCCTTTACCTCTTTGGTTAGGTTTATTCCCAGGTATCTTATGGTTCTTGGTGCTATAGTAAATGGAATCGATTCTCTAATTTCCCTTTCTGTATTTTCATTGTTAGTGTATAAGAAAGCCACTGATTTCTGTACATTGACTTTGTATCCTGCCACGTTACTGAATTGCTGTATGAGTTCTAGTAGTTTGCCGGTGAAGTCTTTTGGGACTTCCATATAAAGAATCATGTCATCTGCAAAGAGAGAGTGTTTGACTTCTTCATTGCCAATTTGGATACCTTTTATTTCTCTTTGTTGTCTGATTGCTGTTGCTAGGACTTCTAATACTATGTTGAACAAGAGTGGTGAGAGTGGGCATTCTTGTCTTGTTCCTGATCTCAATGGGAAGGCTGCAAGCTTTTTCCTATTGAGGATGATATTTGCTGTGGGTCTTTCATAGATAGATTTTATGAAGTTCAGGAATGTTCCCTCTATCCCTATACTATGAAGTGTTTTAATCAGGAATGGATGCTGGATTTTGTCAAATGCTTTTTCTGCATCAATTGAGAGGACCATGTGGTTCTCTCTTCTCTTATTGATTTGTTCTATCCCATTGATTGATTTGCGAATGCTGAACCATCCTTGTAACCCAGGGATGAATCCCACTTGGTCATGGTGGATAATCTTTTTAATGTGCTGTTGGATCCTGTTTGCTAGGATCTTGTTGAGAATCTTTGCAACCATATTCATCAGTGATATTGGTCTGAAATTCTCCTTTTTGGTAGGGTCTTTGCCTGGTTTAGGGATCAGGGTAATGCTGGCTTCATAAAAGGAGTCTGAAAGTTTTCCTTCTGTTTCAATTTTTTGAAACAGCTTCAGGAGAATAGGTGTTATTTCTTCTTTGAAAGTTTGGTAGAATTCCCCAGGGAATCCATCAGGTCCTGGGCTCTTGTTTTTTGGGAGGTTTTTGATCACTGCTTCAATCTCATTACTAGATATTGGTCTATTCAGGTTGTCAATTTCTTCCTGGTTCAATTTTGGGAGTTTATAGTTTTCTAGGAATGCATCCATTTCATCTAAGTTGCTTAGCTTATTGGCATATAACTGTTGGTAATAACTTCTGATGATTGTTTCTACTTCCTTGGTGTTAGTTGTCATCTTTCCCTTTTCATTCATAATTTTATTAATTTGGGCTTTCTCTCTTTTCTTTTGGATTAGTGTGGCCAATGGTTTATTGATATTATTGATTCTTTCAAAAAATCACCTTCTAGTTTCATTGATACGTTCCACTGTATCTCTGTATCTCTGTATCTCATTGACCTCTGCTCTAATCTTGATTTTTTTCCCTTCTTATGTGTGGAGTTGGTTTGACTTGTTGATTCTCCAGTTCTTTAAGGTGTAGAGACAGCTGGTGTATTCTGGATTTTTCAATTTTTTTGAGGGAGGCTTGGATGGCATGTATGTCTCCCTTAGGACTGCCTTTGCTGTATCCCATTGGTTTTGGACCAAAATGTCTTCATTCTCATTGGTTTCCATGAATTGTTTCAGTTCTTCTTTGATCTCCTGGTTGATCCAAGCATTCTTAAGCAAGGTGGTCTTTAGCTTCCAGGTGTTTGAGTTCCTTTGGAACTTTTCCTTGTGATTGAGCTCCAGTTTCAAAGCATTGTGATCTGAGAATATGCAGGGAATAATGTCAGTCTTTTGGTATCAGTTGAGTCCTGATTTGTGACCCAGTATGTGGTCTATTCTGGAGAAGGTTCCATGTGCACTTGAGAAGAATGATTATTCTGTTGTTTTAGGGTGGAATGTTCTGTATATATCTATGAGGTCCATCTGGTCCAATGTGTCATTCAATGCTCTTGTTTCTTTCTTTTTTTTTTTTTTTTAAAGATCTTATTTATTTATTTGACAGACAGAGAGCACAAGTCAGCAGAGAGGCAGGCAGAGAGAGACGAGGAAGCAGGCTCCCTGCTGAGCAGAGAGCCCGATGCAGGGCTCGATCCCAGGACCCTAGGATCATGACCTGAGCCGAAGACAGAGGCTTTAACCCACTGAGCCACCCAGGTACCCCAATGCTCTTGTTTCTTTATTGGTTTTCTGCTTTGATGATCTGTCTATTACTGAGAGAGGCATGTTAAGATCTCCTACTATTAATGATTCATATCAATATGACTCTTTATCTTGATTAATAGTTTTCTTATGTAATTGAATGCCATTGAGTTTTGCTCTTTATTATTTTCTTCTCCTTGCTTGCTTTTGGCTTAGTTTTCTACTTTTTTTTTTTTTTTTTAAATTTCTCAAGGTAGAAGCTTCTTATTTACATTGAGACCTTTCTTTTTTTCTAATACAAGCATTTGCTGTAATTTTCCTTCTAACCTCTGCTTTAGTTACATTCCATAAATTTTGATTTTTTGTGTTTTTATTTTTATTCAATTCAAAATATTTTCAATTTTTCCTTGTAATTTCTTTTTTATTCACGAGGTACTTAGAAATACATTGTTTAATTTTCAAGTATTGGGGGTTTCCCATATATCCCTTATTGATTTTTATTTTAACTATTTTGTAGACCTGAAACATACTTTATAAGATTTCAATTCTCCTAAATTTATTGAGACATTTTATGGAACTGAATATGATCTTTTTGGTAAATGTTCAGTTTGCCAATCCAAATGTTCAGTTTGGAGAATTTGTGTGTTCTGCTCTGTATAGTATTTTTATTTTACTTTATTTTATTTTTTTAAAGATTTTATTTATTTGACAGAGAGAGAGAAATCACAAGCGACAGGCAGAGAGAGACAGAGGAGGAAGCAGGCTCCCTGCTGAGCAGAGAGCCCGACATGGGGCTCGATCCCAGGACCCCGGGATCACGACCCGAGCCGAAGGCAGAGGCTTTAACCCACTGAGCCACCCAGGCGCCCCTGTATAGTATTTTTAAGTGTCTTCTAGGTGAAGATAGTTGATAGCCTTTTTCAAATTTCTATGTCCTTCAGATTTTTTATTCTATTAGTTACTGAATGAGAGATGTCAATCTCCAAATTTAATTAAGATTTGTCTGTGTCTCCTTTCAGTTCTGTCAGTTTTATACTTTGCGTTTGAAAGTTCTGTTAGAAGATACATACATGTTTAGGATTATTATGTCTTAAAGATTATTTATGTATTTGACAGAGAGAGAGAGAATACAAGTAGGCAGAGAGGCAGCAGGGAGCCTAATGCAGGGCTCTATCCCAGGACCCTGAGACCATTACCTGAGCCAAAGGCAGAGGCTTAACCCATTGAGCCTCCCATGCACCCCAGATTATTATGACTTGCTGACAAATTTCTTCTTATGATAAGTTCTCCTTTAGTCATATGATAATATGATTTCATATGATAGTATTTCTTGCTCAGAACTATGTATACTTTGTCTAATATTAATATTGCCACTCAAATTTTCTTTTGATTAGTATTAATAGGGCATATATTTTTCCATCCTTTTGAGCTACTTATGTCTCTTTAAAGAGATTTTCTTGTCATTTTTTTCTTTTGATTCAATATAGGAATCTGTCTTTTATTTGAAATGTTTAGACTATTTATATTTAATGTCATTATTCATATGGTTAGATTTAAATCTAGCTATCTCAATGTTTTCTATGCCTCACCTGTTTATGTTTCTTTTTCCTGTTCCTCTTTCTTTTATGGACATTAATTGACTTTTTTTATAATTACATTTTATTTCCATTGTTGTATTTTTACCTCCTTGTTTTGCTTTTTATTATTTTCTCTTGGGTTGACAATATGTAACTTCAACTTAATCTAACTTCAAATAATATTGTACCTTTTCTTTCTTTCTTTTTTTAAAAAAAATATTTATTTATTTATTTGAGAGAAAGAGAGCGCATGCAGGCCTCTGTGTCCAGCTTGGGGGGAAGGGCAAAATGGGAGGAGGAAAATCTCAAGCAGACTCCCTGCTGAGTGGGGAGCCTGACTTCAGGCTTGATCTGAGGACCTCAAGATCCTGATCTAAGCCAAAACCTGAGCCACCAGGGAACCCCAGAATTATACCTTTTCATGTGTGGTATAAGAACTTTACAGTAGTATACTTCCATCTCTTTACCCTTGTGGTATTATTGTCATATATTTTACTTCTACATGTGTTATAAACTGCAAGCTACACTATTGCATTAAACACTCAATTATATTTTGAAGGTAGTTAAAAAAAATCAGAAAATTGTTTTTTATACCCTTCACATGTATATAATTTCTGGCTTTCTTCCATGCTCTGTGAAAGTTTAACTTTCTATCTGGTATTATTTTTGTTCTGCCTAAGAAACTTCCTTTAACATTGTTGGAGGGTAGTTCTATTGATGATGAATTTTCTTAGTTTTATTCATCTGGAAATGCATATTTATTCATCATTCTTGAATGATATTTTCCCTTTGGAAAGAGCTATTGATAGGCATTTTTATTATTTTTCTTTCAATACTTTTGCTTGCACAGGTTCTGATGAAGAGTCTGTGGTCATTCTTCTCTTTATTGCTCTGTATGTAATGTGTCACAATGTATCTTATTTTTCTGGATGATTTTAAGATTTTTCTTTTCATCCCTGTTTTTAGCAATTTGATTATGTTGTGCCTTGGTATGTAGTATTCTTCTGAGGATTCTACTTACTGTTTTATATATATATATATATATATATATATTTTTTTTTTTTTTTTTTTTTCACCCCCGTTCTGGCTTATGGTAAAACAAATTCTTAGCCTCATGTGAGCCACAGGGTTTTTCTGACTACTTTCTTGTGGTTCTTTCCCCAGCCTTGGGCTGTTTCTTATATGCATGCACAGATAAGTATCCAAAGTCTTAAGTGGACCCCACTATAGATCTTCGGAGTTCTTTTTTTATGCAGCTTTCTCCTCTGTGGTGCTACACTCCATGAGTTCTACCTTTTTTAGTTTACCTGAATTCTGATTTCTGCTCTTTTAGCTCAGTGAAACTGCTTGACACTCTGCTTATTGCATTGAAATTGTCTCTAGGAAGTAAACTGGTGACTGTTGAGGTCCCATTGTCTGTTTTTTTTTTTCTCACAGAGGTCATAATCTTATAATGTCTCTACTCTAGTATTGGTAAGCCATTGTTTCCTGTATTTTTTAAAAAATATTTTATTTATTTGTTTATTTGACAGGCAGAGATCACCAGTAGGCAGATTGGCAGGCAGAGAGAGAGGAGGAAGCAGGCTCCCTGCTGAGCAGAGAGCCCAGTGCAGGACTCGATCCCAGGGCCCTGGAATCATGACCCAAGCTGAAGGCAGAGGCTTTAACCCACTGAGCCACCCAGTTGCCCCTTCCTTTATTTTTTAATGATTTTCCAGTTTATAATACAGGGAGTGGTGATGGTGCTAAATCCATCCTTCTTACTCCATTTTGGGAAAAGTTTCTGGATATACTGATGAATCTTGAAGGTTGTTTTTACTTTTAGAGGTATTGCTATTAAAGACCAAATGAACCCCACAGAGTTTATGATAGAGGAGAATAGCCAGAAAATTATTGATAAGATGTACTTATGTCTATGTAGTCCAGTAGTTCATTTAAGCTGTGATAAATAAAAGGGTCATAGAGCTTCTCTGAATTAGAAAGTTCTTTGAACTGTACATCGACTATAGTGGAAAAATATCATGAAATGTGGTATCCTTTTCTCCTACAATCTCTCCAGGGCCTTAGAATCTTAGAGTATTGCTTTCCTTATTTCATGTGGAGCAGTTAAAGTTCAAAGAGGTCATAACCTTTCTCTCTGGCAGATAATTCTTGGGAAGAATGAAAGTAGAACTAATATGCCAACTACTTTAATAGTTTGTGTATTTGTATAGGTTAGTGAAAAGCAGCTTTAATCTTTTGACTTCAAACTGGAAGATTGTATGTGTAACTTCCTACTGGATAAACACTTTATTACCTTTCAATTCATTTTGTTTAAAAACTACTCTTCCTTGAATTTTGCTTTGGTATATTGCTTTAGCTTTGGCATAAATCCCTAAAGATTCAGTGCAAAATTTAGTATCTAAATCTCCCTTAAAAAGAGAACAGCATTTTTATGAAAACAGTAATACAATTCAGAAATGATATAAATGTACACACATGAATATATGTATAAAGCTTCAGACTCTATAAAAGGATTATAATTTTAACATTTTCTTTTTATTAGTCTTTAAAAGTGTCTTGAATTTTCAAATAAAATTACGCTCTATTATTGTGTACTTAGCAATATTTTTCGAGGCAATGATATGTAAATTCTTTGCTTCTTCAGAGTTTGCTATGGTTTTCCAGTGTTATATGGAATAATACATTGGGAGGATTTTTCTGTTTTGTGGCAGTTTTGACAATCTTTAAAAAATAGTTCAAATCCCCAGTTACAATATCTTAGTGTTAAGTAATTTTTTTAAATGTTCTGCAAAATCATCTCAGGATTAATAGAAAAGTTTTCTTCTGTTGGTCCATTGCAAACTTTAACCATGATTCTTAATAAATTTCTCTTGGACATGAATTTATAAATACTAATTATAATGAATCTGCTTTTTCTAAATCAAAGGAGCCATTAAAACCAAAATGGTCCAATTACAGGTTTATTTTAAAAATGAATGACTAAGGAAAGCTTTTTAGCCCCTTAAGAAGCTATTGCTCTTTTTACAGAATGTCAAGAAAGTAATCAGTCTTCCTTTGATTAGGCTTATGCCTTCTCTTTCCTTCAAATTTCTGGAGACTTTTCACTTGCTAGGGAAAAAATTAGAAAGCTCTGGGGGTAATGAGAGATAACAGCTAAAGATTTCTGAAGGATTTGGTGATAAAGAAATAGGAATGACTCAGATAGTCATTGCATTCAGAATTTCAGTGTGTGGGCTATGCTCCTATAGTCTTACCATGAGCTGGTCCTGATGGTTAAGTGTTAGAGGATAGGTTTGCATGTAAATAAGGATGAAGCTGTTAGCGTGTTTAATCAAAAGATATATTCATAAATAGAAAGAATAGTGAGATTTTCAGTAGCTTTCATACTGACTTGTTTCTCTGTATTTTACTTGACCATCCGCCAGCAAACATGGACCGATGATGTAAAGTTTTAAATGTGTTAAAATATTATGTTTTCTTGTATGTTATATTGAGAATAGTTTTTCTGTGAGGAAAATGTCATAAGCTGAATTGCAAAAAGTAGTTCAAAATCTTAACATACACTTTCAAGATAACTTTTTTCTCTCTAGAACTATATTTGAGGACAATTTTACATAAAATTAAGATCAAACATTTTCATATTTCCTGACTATCGATATATAATCCCTTTATAAATAAGCACTTAGATAATCGATTTACCATAAACTTTTTTTTAGCATCTCTTGTATGTTCAATATTATGCTATAAGTCTAGGAATATAGACTGTTAGCATATACAAGGTCAGTGAAAAGAGACATTCAAATGGTAAATATTTTTAGAACTATATTTGTCTTATTACTGTGGAGGATGTTGATTTAATGCCACCTGCCTTGACTATGCTCAGTCTACTTCTGGGCTTACCTACCTCTCACAATGGCTATTTGATCAGATTAAGTAGTCAGGGCTTCTATTTTTGTGACTATGTAATTGTTAATCTTGAATAAGCTAAGTAGTGTACCATGATCTGTTTTCTTTTTCTGAACAATATTTTGTTCTCCCTAAAGTTGATGAGTCTGGTTTTATTGTTGTTTTTGTTCTTTTAGTGTTCAATGATTTTATCACTATCCTAGACCAAACCCTTCCCTAATTGTACAAATACCATCTCTCCACTTCCAGGCACATTAGGTTTCTATCAGATTCAGCTTCTTGAAGGAATCTCTCCTGCTACCTTTCACTTGCTCTGATCTTAGAGCAGTTGCCCACTAGCTCTGTTGCACAGTTGTCATCCCGGGATTTTCCCTCGCAAGCCTTCTTTTCCTGTATTATATCCTTTGCTTCCTGAATTATTTATCTCCTCCTTATTAGTTTATTCTCTTGTATCAGAGGAACAAGTTCTCCCGTTGCTTTTGAGCTTTTGCATGGCAAGTACAGTTTTTCATGTCTGTACCTTTGAAAATGTCTTTATTCTACCAAAAAAGTAACATTTTGTTACTTTTACTGAATATTGAGTTGGAGATTACAGATAATGCCCCCTCAAAATTCTGAAGATGTACTTCCATTGTTCTCATTTCAGTGTTGAAAAGATCTCCATTATTATGATTCTTAAAACTTAGTGTGAAATTCCTTTCTCCCTTTTTTCTGGACCCTATTGGATTGTTTGTTTTTTTGCAACTGTGCTCTAAATATCACAGTGATGGTATTTGTTGTGTGGCTTAATTTCCTTTGTATTCACTGGGCTCTTCTAATGTGGAAACTCATGTCCATTAACTTTGGAAAATTTTCTTGAATTCTTTCTTTGATAATCTTCTTCTCTCCATTTTCCTTTTTTCTCATTGACTATGTAACATTCAAATGTTGACTTCTTGTGTTCTTCTAATTTCATTATTTTTTCTTTTGTATTTCCATTATTAAGCTTTTTATCCTATTTTTTAAATATATCCTTAGTTTTTCTTCCAACCCTTAAGTTTTTTTTATAGGTGTGACAATGAATATTTATTTAGACTAAGAAAATAAAATTTAGAAAGCTGACAAATACTATAAAGGTAGTACTTTTGCCATATTTTGTAGTAATATTTGTTAATAGATTGCATTGGTAAAGATCACAAAGAGAAGTCAAATATATTATTTTTTATTGGCACTGGGTATCAAATCCAGCAGTGAATTAATTAATTAATTAATTTTAAAGATTTTATTTATTGGGAGAGAGACAGAGCATGAGCAGGAAGAGGGACAGATGGAGAGGGAGAGGGACAAGGTGACTCCCTGTTGAGCTCAGAGATGAACAATACAGAGCTCCATCCCAGGACCCTGAGACCATGACCTGAGCCAGAGTCAGATGCTTAACTGACTGAGCCACCCAGGCACCCCCAGCAGTAATTTTATTATCTTCTTACTCAGTTGCTTAACAGCATTTGACATTGTTGAACATTCTGTAATTCTTGAAATACTTATTTTCTCCTCTCAACCTCAGTGACACCATGCTGTTCTGGCTTTTCTTCTATGTCATAGGTTGGTCCTACTCAGTATCTTTTGCAGTTGAATCACTAGGGCATTTGATTTTTTTTTATAGCAGCTTTATTGAGTTATAATCCATATACCATGAAGTTCACCCTTATAAACTATATAATTCGGTATTTATTGTATATACACAAAGTTGTACAATATCCCTATCTAATTTTAGAACATTTTAATCAACTTCAAAACAAACTACATACCTGTTAGCAGTCATTCCCCATTATTCTTTTCCCTCCAGCCCATAGCAACCACTAATCTACTTTTTATCTTTATGGATTTCCCTATTCTGGACGCTTCAAATATAATAATATAATTTGGAAAATTTACAAATATGTGAAAATTAAACAACAGACTCCTGAACCACCAACAAGTCAAAGAATAAATCAAAAGAAGAATTTAAAAAAATATGTGGAGACAAATGACAGCACAACATACTAAAGCCAAGGGGCATACCAAAAGCAGTACTAGGAGAAGCTATTAGTGATAAGACTACATTAAACAAAAAGAAAGATCTCAAATAAATTACTTATCCTTAAAACTCAAGGAAGTAGAAAAGAAGAACAAATTAATCCCACACTTAGAAGAAGGAAGGAAATAATAAAGATTCAAGCAGAAATAGAGAATAGAAAGTAGAAATAGAAAAAGTAAATGAAAATGGGAATTTTTTTTTTAAAGATTTTATTTATTTATTTGACAGAGAGAGATCACAAGCAGGCAGAGAGGCAGGCAGAGAGAGAGGAGGAAGCAGGCTCCCTGCTGAGCAGAGAGCCTGATGCAGGGCTCGATCCCGGACCCTGAGATCATGACCTGAGCCAAAGGCAGCAGCTTAACCACTGAGCCACCCAGGCACCCCGGGAATTATTTTTTGAAAAGATAGACAAAATGGACAGAGCTTGGCTAGACTAAGAAAAAGGAGAGAAGACTCAAATAAAATCAGACATGAAAGAGCAGCATTACAGCTATTGCCACAGAAATCAAAAGGATCTTAAGAGATTGTTATGAACAATTATACACCAGAAGATTAGATCTAGAAGAAATGGATACATTCCTAGGGGAAAAAAATGGGTATATTTCTAGAAACATACAACCTACCAGGATTGAATCAGTAGTCAAAAACCTTCCAGCAAAGAAAACCCCAGGACCTGGTGAATTCTGTACATTCAGAATTCATACTGGTGAATTCTACAAAACAGTTAAGGAAGAATTAACACCTATTCTTCAGGAACTCATAAAAAATGAAAGAGGTAACAATATTTCTAAATTCATTTTATGAGATCAGGATCTAACATAAAAATCAGATAAAAATATCACAAGGAAACTATAGGCCAATCAATATTCCTAATGAGTATAGATGCAAAAATCATCAATAAAATACTACCAAAATGAATTCAACAAAAAATTACAATGATTATACACCATGATCAGGTAGAATTTATTCCTGGGTAGCAAGGATGTTTTGACATACAAAAATTAATTAATGTGATATACCATGTTAAGAGAATAAAGGATAAAAATTACATGGTCATCTCAGTAGATGCAGAAAATGGGTTTGACCAAATTCAATGCACCTTCATGATAAAAAGTCTCAGCAAACTAGGAATAAAAGGAAATTACCTGAATGTAATAAAGGCTGTATATAAAAAGTTCACAGCTAACATCATACTCAATATGAAAAACTGAGTTTTTCCTCTAAGACCAGGAGCAAGGCAAGGGTGCCTGCTCTTACTACTTGTAACCAATGTAGTACTGGAAGTCCTAGCCAGAGAAATTAGACAAGAAAAATAAAAGTCATCCAAGTTAAAATGTCCTTGTTTGCAAATGGCATGATTATATAGAGAAAACTCTAAGGGCTCCATTAGAAAAAAATTGCTAGATCTAATAAAGGAATTCAGTAAAGTTTCAGGATACAAAATCAATGTACAAAAATCAACTGCATTTCCATACACTAACAACAAACTATTTGAAGAGGAAATTAGGAAAATAATTCCTTTACAATAGTAATAAAAAGAGTAAATTACATAGGAATAAACCAAATCAGGGAGTGTGAAAGACTTATATGCTGAGAACTAAAAAAGCATTGATGAATGAAATTAAAACAGTCACAAACATATGGAAAACATCCTATGTTCATGAACTGGAAGACTTAATATTAAAATGTCCATACTGTCCAAAGTGATCTGCAGAGTCATTGCAATCCCTATAAAATCTCTAATGGTATTTTTTACAGATATATAAAAAATATTAAAAGTTCTTGTGGAATCGCATAGCACTCTGAATAGCCAAATCAAACTTGAGAAAGAGGAACAAAGTAGACATTATGCTTCTTGGTTTTGTAGTATAATACAAGGTTACACTAATTAAAATACTATAGGAGGTGCCAGGGTAGCTCAGTCCGTTAAGTGTCTGACTCTGTTTTGGCTCAGGTTGTGATCTCAGGGTCATGAGATCTAGCCTTGAGTCAGTCTCCTCGCCCCCATGGGGAGTCTGTTTGAGGTTCTCTTTTTTCCTCTCCCTTTGCCCCTCCTCCTACTTTCTCACTTTTTCTCAAGTTAAATTAAGTACTGGCATAAAGACATGTAGATCGTTGGAGCAGAATAGAGAGCCTACAAATAAGTCCATGCATATATCATCAATTAATTTTCAACAAAGGTGCCAAGAATACACAATGATGAAAGGATAGTCTCTTCAACAAATGGTGTTGAGAAAACTCAATATCCCCATGTGAAAGAATGAAATTGAACTTTTACACCATACATAAATATCAACTCAAAATGAATTAGAGACTTAAAATAAGGGCCTGAAACTGTTAAACTCCTAGAAGAATATATAGGGGCAAGAGTTATGACATTGGTTATGATGATGATTTTTTGGCTATGACACCAAAAACAGGCAGTGAAAGCAAAATAGATGATTTAAACTACAAAAAACTAAAAAGTTTCTAGGAAGCAAAGGAAACAGTCAAGAGAATGAAAGTGCAACTTACAGACTAGGAGACAATATTTGCAAACCATATACCAAGTAAGGAGTTAATTTCTAAAATGTATAGGAACTCCTAGAACTGAATAGCAAAATCCCCTAATATCCTGATTTAAAAATGTATGAAAGACTCGAATAGACATTTCTCCAAAGAAGAAATACAAATGGCTAGCAAGTATATGAAAATATGCTCAGTATTACTAATCCTTAGGAAAATGCAGATCAAAACCATGAGACATCACCTCACACATGTTAGGATGGCTGTTATAAAAAAAAAAAAAACACAACAAAAACAAGAACAAAACCAGTATTGGTGAGGCTGTAGAGAAATTAGAACCTTTTACATTGTTGGTGAGGATGCAGAATGGTGCATTTGCTATGGAAAACAATATGGAAGTTCCTTAAAAAGATTGAAATTAGAAATATTATATAATCTAGCAATTTTGCTTCTATTTATGCAACAGAATTGAAATCATGATCTTGAGGAGATGTTAGTACACCCATGTTCATTGAAGCAGCCAAGATGAGCTACTTAAATATCCCCTGATGCATAAATGGATCCAGAAAATGTGGTGTATACGTACAATGGAATATTAGGTTAAAAAAAGGAAATTCTGTAATATGTGACAACATGGACAGACCTTGGACGTTATGCTAAGTGAAATAAACCAGTCACCGAAGGACAAATACTACATGGTTCTGCCTATGAGAGGCATCTAATGGTCAAAATCATAGGATTAGAGAGTGAAATGTTGGTTACTAGGTGCTGAATGGAGGGGGAAATTATGAGCTAACAGGTATAAAGTTTCCATTATGCAGGATGCGTAAGTTCTGGAGAACTGCCATACATCGTGCCTATAGTTAACAACGTCTTGTACACTTAAAACTTGAAGAAGGTGAATCCCATGTTAAGTGTTCTTACCAAAATCATAATAAAAATGTCCATTTGCAGATTTAAAGAGAGTGGAGGCCGGCAGAAAGGATTGTTTGCTGATTTTGGGAAGTGTCACAAACATTTGACTTGGAGGTTCTGTCTCATAAGAACCACCAGGGGAAATTTTGGGTGGGACTGAGCTTTGATAAGTCACTTTTTCTGACTTCTTTTTCCTCTCAGTTGGAACACTTAACAAGGAGAGGAGAGTGAAAGGAGAACTTAGCACCTGGGCTGCTATGTCATGGGCCTCAGATTATTCTTGAAATCCCAGGATAAGAAGATAGTTTTTCAGATTATCCTATGTATCAGAGTCCAGCCAGAGAAATAAAAGTCACTCTATGTCTCTGAGTTGGTGATATTTAGTCCAGGAAATAGATTGCACAGGTGACATGGGAACTTGAGGGACTGTAGTTGGGGTTTTCAGGTGTGAACTAGAGCTGTAGGAGAAGGGTCTACTGGCAAGACCTGTGGCTTGTGGAGACATCACCAGAGACAGAAGAAGAAAATTACCTCGTTATTCTCTTCCTCCTGCTCTTCATCTTCCAGTATTGTCTCCTATATGCCAAAGCTAGAGGGCACAAGAGCCTAGAAAAGTCATTCCCTGAGATCGAGAGCAGGACAGGACAGGGCAGAGAAGAGCACAAACTGGCAGGGAAGGGGCACATTTTTTAGTAAAGTTTATAAAACCGAGATTGTGTGAAATAATTTATTTCCCCTACCCCTCTGACATGTTTCATAACATGCATGCTCACTAGCTAGCATTTTTAGCACTTGTTTGTACATGTGTTTCTGCGTGCACCTCTTAGATCTTTGTTGAGTCTATGTCCTGGTCACGAGAGAGTACAGGGTGGATCATTTTAAGATTACATGTAAAGTGACAGCTAACACTCTTGTTTTCAACTGGCACTTGGAATTTACATAATGCCAAAACATCTGGTCTTTTCCATCATTCCAGGCATATCATTAGTCCAGTTGATTGCTTGGTGTTACGTACAGAAAACAGCTGGCTGGTTAACTAGAGTTTTGATTATGGCTGAATTGGCTGGATGTTTGGTGTCATGTCGACTGATGTTATGACTGGCTAAAGATGGAACAGAGCCATTTACAGTGAAGACCAATAACAAACATAAAATTTAATGTGGAGTTTCATTGGAAAAGATAATTATTTCTTTTTAAAATTTTATTTATTTTTTATGTAATCTCTATCCCCAAATTGGGAGATAGAACTTGTGACCCCAAGATCAAGAGTCACATGCTCCACTGACTGAGCTAGCCAGACACCCTGATCATTTATTTCTAAGACTGATTCTCAAAAACACTCCATTCCCATTTTAGCTTCTTGCATCCAGGTGTCCCTTGCCCTGCCCAATATCTTCAGGCTCCCTGTGGCCATTCAGGGGGCAGTGGCACCAGGTATAGCACTGGCTCCAGGGACTTTTCTTCTGGGGAAGGACCTCTAAGCTTCTTCATTTTTTAGCCTTTGTGTCCCTCTCCCCTTTTGTTAGGCTCATCAAATCTCATTTGTCATATTGTTCAGAGATCTGATCTCTTCTGAATGATCAACTGGTCTAAGAATCTGGAAAACACTATGCTAAGTGAAATAAGCCAGACACAGACAAATACTGTATAATCTCACTTATGTTTGGAATCTAAAAATGCCAAATGCAGAATAGAGGATAGGATCAGAGAATTGGAGAACTATTAGAATAAAAGCAGAGAATAAAATGGTGGCTTCCAGGGCCTAGGAAATGAAGGAAATGGGGAGATGTTGGTCCAAGGGCAAGGCTACAAACTTTCAGTTGAAAGATGGGTAAGTTCAGGGGATCTAATGTACAGCCTGGGGACTATGGTAAATAATACCGTATTGTATAATTGAAAGTTGTTAAGAGTAGCTATTAAGTTGTTCTCACCCTGCCACACACAAAATAAGGTGATGTTAGTGTTAATTAGCTTGACTGTGATAATCATTTCACGATGTACACATATATTAAATGATGTTGCACACCTTAAATATGTACAATTTTTATTGGTTAATTGTATCTCAGTAAAGCTGAAAAAAGGAATCTAATTCTCATGAAAATGTTTGTGGATGATATTGTGTTAATATTTCTCTCCTCATCTTTTCATATGTGAATATGGTCTCAAGTAAGACCAAAATCCAGGCATATTTGGCAAAAATTTTTATCTGGTATTTGCCAAAAGCACATTTGCACAAACCCTGAAGAATGTCTTGGGAGAAGTAGCAGCCAGGTTGAATGAACTCTCAGAAGAGAGCTTTGGCTGCTGGGGGGGTTGGGGAGGGGTGGGCTGGGTCAATGTGCATCGTGATTGCAGACACCTAGAGCTGTCCCCAAGCCCTGCTGGAAACATAGCTGAGCTCCATGGAGAGCAGAGGGACTCTTGCTGAAATTTAAAGGGAATTTAGAGAAGGAGGTGAGAGAGAGAGAGAGAAAGAGAACACTCTATAAGTCCTGGGATCAAAATGGAAGTGAGGTGTTCTTGGCTATGACTTAGATTTTATTTCTGGAGGGCTCTGTTAAGGACTGGGGTACTTTAGGAATGGTGGCAGAACCCATCTGAAATCACTTCAGGAACTAGCTGGAATATGGTTATTCAGGGGTAGTCTGAGATCCCCTCTGAAAAATCCAAGAAACACTGGAAAGGAGTTTGCAGGAGGTGGGGAGTGGGGCAGTATGTGGGGATTGCTGAAGGCCTGAGGTCCTAACATAAGTGGACGTATAAGCCAGGAACATTTAAATTATTATTTTAAATAGAACTGCATTTTAGCACACCTGTGTTAAAGGTGTAAGAAAATTCAGGTTATACCTGTAAGATTTTTAAAATTTAATTTTAGTTTTTCAGTGTTCCAATGTTCATTGTTTATGCACCACACCCAGTGCTCCATGCAATATGTGCCCTCCTTAATACCTGCCACCAGGCTCACCCATCCCCCCATTCCCTTCCCTTCCAAAACTAACATTTGCCTATTAACAGAGCCTTTGAATATTTTGAGTCTACTCAGTAGATTTGCAGTGGCATTTTCATATCATGCCAATGATGAATTGGGGAAGGAAAAATACTTTCAATCTTTTAAGCATTCCTCAAATAATATTTAATAAATTTGCTTCTTACCCTGTTGGCTTTATTTGTTAGCTTGAGATATGAGGATTTGAAATGTCACTATACAATTATTGATTGAGGCTTGGCTGCCTCTGGGGAAGATAATAGTGTGAAATCCTAACACATTTATGAAGTCTAAGCAGGTTTTTTTTATTTGCTCATAAATCGTAATATTAAAATGGAAATATTATTTTAATTTATAGAAATTATTAAGGTAAAACTTCAATTAAAGAATAGGTTTGCTGGTTGGGCTCACGATAATAATGCATTTAAGAAAAATATACTCAGTGCTCTGCTGGGCTAGGGTAAACGTGCATGATTTCAGCAGATTTAAAATGTAGTGCAGGTAAATCAGGCTTAACGTCCCTCGTTGCCTCGCTGAGATACCCACTGAAAAATAAAAGACATCTGACAAGACTGCCATATTTATAAACTCCAAGAAATTCTCCATAAGAAAATTATACTTTCTTTTATCAGAGATTATGTTCCTTCTCCCCAGATCTGGGTGTATGAGTGTACATCAGTGTTCAGTGTTCGCGTGTGCAAGAGGAAAAGCAGCGGCAGCGGCGGCAATAGTACTACTTGTCTCCATGGCTATCAGAGCCTTATAGGGCTAAAGAAAGATTTCAGAAATGCAAACAGCAAATATATATGTTTTATTTGTAGGAAAAAACATCCAGCTTTTATTTAAATCAGTAAAATTGTAGTCAACTGCTAGGAGGAAAATAAAGGCAAAGATCTTGGTTACAAGATGTCTAGAGTTGAGCCATCAGATGACTTTGGTTAAGACTTTGTTTCTCTTCATGCTGATGCTTCTATAAGACATTTTCTGAGTTGGCAATTACCCCACTGCATATTGTCATCCTCTTTCTTGTGTTTTTATAGTATCCTTATAGGGATACTTCTGAGTTTTGACAACCTTTACTAAAAACTTACACCATTGTAGCCCTTCTGCAACTGTGTAGAACTCTTGATGTGTTTTGGTGTGTGGTTTTCCCATTGCTTCTTTGAAGCTCTTTCTGCCCTCCTCTTGCTTCTGTTGGGAAAGGACTGGTATTAAGTCTTATTAAGCATTTAAGCTTATAATGGACTTACCTTCTCTACCTTATCTATGCTTTCCTGGAGTCAGAGTGCATTAGAATATTTACTCCTTGTAGCTACCCTGCCATGCCTCCAATAACTAGGTGATAAATCATCTCATGCCAAGTTAATATTCTGCTAGATGAGAAGTATGCTACTGGGTTAGGTGGGCCCCACCACACCAAAGGTGGGAGAGTCAAGCTGTCTGTTTACAAAAGGGTCAGAGCTTTCCCATATATGTGTGCCAGGGCTTGACAACAAGGAAACCAGTCTTGATGAACTGCAGTGTATTCCCCATGCCTCTTGTGCTAAAACATCCACGGACAATCTCTCTCTCTCTCTCTCTCTTTTTTTTTTTTTTTAAGATTTTATTTATTCATTTGACAGACAGAGATCGCAAATAGACAGAGAGGCAGGCAGAGAGAGAGGAAGGGAAGCAGGCTCCCTGCTGAGCAGAGAACCCTATGCGGGGCTCCATCCCAGGACCCTGAGATCATGACCTGAGCCAAAGGCAGAGGCTTTAACCCACTGAGCCACCCACGTTCCCCTCAAGGACAATCTCTTTGAGTACTCTTACAGTGGCAGGTTTTGATTCCTTAATGGCTTTGGATTTAAATCCATTGTCCTCATTTTCTAAAAACAAAACTCCAAAGTACTTGTTGCCATAAGGAATCCAGTAAACCCAGCTATGAATTAATTACCTTTTTTGCACACTCCTTTAAAAAATATGTATTTTTTTACCTAGAGGTAAAGCCACTCAAACTATTTTGATTCATTTACGTTTTAGTTGAAGGGAAAAAAACCCTCTTTGTGACTATAACTGTATATCTACTGTGTATTTACTTGCTTTTAATCATCCTCTTTGAAACTAAAAGTGATCATTCTGGATCACAGCTAAAGAAGAACTTGCCTCCTTTTCAGTTGGAAAACATGTGTTTGAATTATGGAGGAATGAAAAAACACCCCCAACTCATAATTCTTGGCTCCTTTCCTTTGGTAGAGAGTGGGGAAAGAGAAGGAGAAAATTCCATCAAAACCAAAAAATAAAGCTCATGGATTATTCCTCTACCCTCTTTCCCTAGAGTCATTGAATATTAACTGAAATAAATCTATTTGTATTTTAAAGAAAACCATTTTCATCCATAAAAATTCTGTTTGTCTTATTTCCCCCTTTTTAAAAAAAATTCTGGAAGGTATTAATGGAAAATATGCATGTTCTTTTTCTTACATAGTTTGTAAGTAATTCAAATAAAACTCTGTGAAAAACATTGCTTTGTCCTACCTTGTGACCTTATACAGAACTCAGTATTGTATTCTTCAGGATGCATTGTATAAATGTTTACTTATAACCACTACTTAGTTCCCTCTTTTGGCTCTCATCTCTGACAGCATTTTTTTTTGTTAGACTTGAGTTAGGTAACAAGTAGAATGCCATCTCTTAACAAGTATTTTTGCTGCAAATATTTTCTAATATTTGTAATTTAGGTATTTATACAGTACTTTATAAAGCTTTATTTTCTTAGGATTTAGCTCCATATACAGTAGGTGTAAAATAGGTGTCATTGTCTCATGGCAATGATGGCAAATTGGGGACCAGAAAGTATTCATGAGTTGTTTGAGATCACATATTACGCTAGTCGTAAAGCAAAGAATTCTTGCTTTCTACAAAGGTTGGCTGCCTCATCTAAAGTATGTCAAAAGGTAGTTCTGGGACCTTGGCTCAGCTACAACTAGTCTGTTGCCCAGAGTATGATTGGCCTCTCTTCTGACTCTCCGTGAAGATAGGAGGCTTGTGGATCTTGTTCACAATTTCAACCTCAGCAACTTGCCTGGAATGTAGGAGTTAATACATACTTGTGAATATATGTTAATATATATTTGTGAATGTAGGAGTTAATACATATTTGTGAATGAATGAATGAATGAATGAATGAAGTGAATGAATGAAGTATAGAAAGATGCTGGAGGCCACTTTGAATAACAGTGTAATATGCCTCCTGTCCCTTTTCCCCATGTTCCTCTTATTATGCCTAGAAACAGCAATATAATTTGAAACAATGGAGTTTGACAGTGACTTATTTAAGCACTCCATACAATTGTGAGGCAAAAAGAATTTTCATTCAAACCCCTATTTCTTGACTTACTCTGTTATACTGGAAAATCAAATTAAATCTCTCTGGGTTTTGATATCCATCTAGAACTTAGCTATAATCTGAGAATGTTTTGTGATCTGGTTCTTTTTTGCACTCAGGGTTTGCTTTATGGGGCTGGGGATGTATGTATCCTCACTACATTCTTTCAGTTAAACACTTTGTGAATCTTTACAGAGTTAGATTTTTACTCTGAAAAAGTTACCCCTGGAAAGATGTTGGGCACTTCTGGATATTGCTTTTTCTTTTTAAGGCCCCTAAGGAACCGTTTAGTGGCTGTGCACCATCACACTCAAATCCCTGCTCAGCCACTATAAATGCCTTCGGCAATGACATCCTGCAAAAGCCACCCTCTATCATAAGGTTTTTATCTGGAGTGTTCTCTATTCCAATTCCATGTCTTTGGAATATTTCAGGCAGTCAGGATACTTTTTTTTGGAGGTTTTACTTGAATGATTAGAAGTGAGTTGGGGGAGATTGGAGGGGGAGACAAACCATGAGAGACTGTGGACACTGAGAAACAAACTGAGGGTTTTGGAAGGGAGAGGGGTGGGGGGTTGGGTGAGCCTGGTGGTGGGTGTTATGGAAGGCACGTATTGCATGGAGCACTGGGTGTGGTGCATAAACAATGAATGCTGGAACACTAAAAAGAAATAAAATGGAAAAAATAAAAAGAATGTGTTTGAGAGAGGGGAAACAAGCCATGGACATGGTCTGCTGCCCCTGAGATACCATGGAAACCAGTAAACACTGGATTATTATTTCCTTCATTTCTTTCTACCACTCTGAATGTGGTAGATATTGTGATAAATAAGACTTCTTAAGGAAGGGAGGGCAATTATCCTCTTTTTCTCCTACCTCACCTTTCTACTCTATAAAAGTTTTGCAGACTCAAACCAAACTTGTTGGCTGGGAGCCTAAAGGGATTCCTCATCATGTAGCAGGCTGTTGTAGCATTTTTATGATAGCTAGTGTTTCTTTTGGTCTGAAACCCAGATTTGTGAAATATAGGTCAGAAGTTGAAAATTAATGCCTGCTTGTCATGTGAAAGGAAATAATTGGCATGAAATGTAGTAAAGAATGCCTGCCATCGTGGCAGCATTGGGTCATTTGTTTTGCTATTGGTTTTGGCTGCTGTTCCAGAAAAATAATGGGGAGGTTCATGATTCTTAGAATATATCTTTATTAACTCTGTCAATATGGTGTTTTGAGCCCCCAAGAGAAAGTCTGGAAGTCTTCGCTTGTGCCATATCTATCCTGGGTACATTACTGTACACACCATGACAAATTAATACAGGTAGAATAACGAGTTTGTCTTATCCCTGTGCCAGACCTGCTAGGGAAAACATCTATATCTTTTGAGGGAGTTGAGATCCATATACAAGTTCTATACAAAGATTATCATTTTGCATAAAGATTTTTATTTTAACCTTATCTGGGCAATCCCCATTGGAATAAGCACATTGAAGGAAATTTAATCTCTGAATGGACTGAGTCCCAACCATTGATTTTTGTAATGATGCACACATTTTCCTTTATAAAGAATAAGTGTTTCAGGTCCTAGGACAAGCTCACTTAAAAATCTAAAGATGGTAGAACGACATTGTGTTTTTTTCAATGAAAGGCAAAAGAAAAAACGGGCTTAATATTGGTAATTAGGCAAAATAGAGGAATAACAGAATCGAAGAACTTATAACGTTTTAAGTTACTCTCTGATAATTAACAGTTCTCCAGCTTCAGAGAATACAGTTCAATATAATAACCTAAACTTATTGTCCTCTTTAAATTTTCTTCCATCCTAAGCCAGGGCCTGACCAAGGATCAGAAGTCTGGTGTATATGTGTGTAGGAATGTGTGTGCATGCACACATGTGTGTGCATCCATATCGGAAGTAGCATTCCCTCTTCCATTCTCTAGCTATGGTTTCTGGCCCCTTCAGCCTGGGAGTGGGATGAGGAAAGATAGATAAGGAGGCAGTAGAGATCATACTGATGTGATTTGGTTTTGACTTCATAGATGTTCAAAAAAGACTCTTTCATCCAGTGTTTTTGGGGTGATTCCCCTTCTGGGACCTTCAACGATAACTCTGGTTCCTGTGAAATAGGTGATATGTTAAGCAAAATAAGTGATACTTTAAGACATTATCTTCAGTTCCTGGACTTCTTGTAGCTATCCATCTCTTGAGTCCCTTTGTCTTTCTAGACAGTTCTCTCAAGGTGGCTCTATGTTTGTTCCCTCCTATGTAGCCCACATCCTGTCTTCAGAAAACTCGAGTCTTGTCTTTCTGCATTGCTCCAGTCTAGTCACAGCTTCTTATCTCAGCACTTAAACTCTGGGAGATATTTGTCAAACTCTCCAAGTATCCCTTTGAATTTGCTCTCAACTGACTTAAAGCAAAGGTGTAGTCTTTCTTCCTTGGGCAAAAATAACTGTAACAACTCTCTCCAAAGGATTCTTCTCCAGTTCTTCCAACTCAAAAGAGTTTTTATTGCCCAGAGGTTATTATTGCTGGAAGAAGTGGTTTTACAATCTTTGCTATTCTGCATGGGGCTCTTCCTACCTCCCTGTTATATAATAACTAGGCCTTTGGCACCTTGACTAAAACTGAGGTAGAAAGAGTCACATTTATCATTCTGTTGAATGTCCAATTTTACTTCAATACATATAGTCTTCTTGTGCTTTGGTATATGAGTATAAACAGTAGTGTCGCAATTCACATTCTTTATGATCACAAGTGCCGTTATGAGAAAAATGGAAAGAAAGAAACTGCTAGGAAAGATATTCTCTGAGATAAATCTGGCAGGGATATATGGTGGGAGAAATACAAATGACAAAAAAATGCTAAAGACACAATTTAGTGTGATCTTGAGAATAGAAAACTGATGGTGGGAAGGGAAGTTTCTACTGGGAGACACTGTCAAATGAGGACAACTTGGTGCCTGTTCAGAGTGGCTCCTGAAAAGGAGGGAAGAAACAGTCATAATGTGCAACTAAATACAGTGCTTCCTATACATCTGTAACCAACCTAGAAAATATCTATATTCACAGAGATAATTATTCTTCAGATTAATCTTGTGATCTTGTCTCCTTGTGCTGTTATAGTCCCACACCCCATTGTCTTCCATTAACCCACCATATATCCAGGCTCTCTGGTGTCACCCAGGTAAAAACTCAAAAAACTATTTGGAGCACCAGCTAAGTACAAGGCATTGTGCTTGATGTATTGAATACATAATATGTTATGGCACAGCCTACTCTAAAGGAGATTTCAGTTGAGATGGGTGATAAAAGACATGGTCATATGAGGGGTTACGTACAATCATAGACTTGTTACTGTTAGAAAGTTACTAGAAAGTTTGTGCTCTTGTTATTTTACAGGTGAGAGAACTGAGACCCTGAGTGGTTAAGTGGCTTTAGAGTCACCTAGTTGGGTAAGGTAGAGCTAGAGCTAGAGCTAGAACCCAATTCTTTTTACTTCTGCTCCATGCTGCTTGCTTTTACTATAAGATCTCACTTCTCTTAAAAATACAGTTCCTCGATATGGCATTACAAAGTATTGAACAGCTTAGTCTGATAAAACAATTGTGTGCTGGAGCTGGCTCTCATCAGCTCTCAAGAGCAGATTGTGGGCACCTTTCCAACTATACATTTTGAAATTGGCAATACCATGGTGGGAAAATTTATACCACAGAAATTGGCAAACATTGCAGATCAATGATTTCCCTCTTTCTCAGGGAGAACCAGTTATTAAACATATACTGTTAAGCTACTAATCACAAATAATAATTACTATAACCCCTTTATGAAGGGGTTGTCATATGAATGGATTTTATGAAAAAATGAAATTTAGGCAGGCAAAGAGGAAATGAGGGGGTCATATGAGGGGTAGAATTCTACCATCATCTGATGGTAGAATTATGGAGTGAACAGTGTTCTGGGATAGTTAATAGAACAGTTTGGCTGGGTGGGGGAAATGTTGAAGAGGAGTCCCAAATCACACAGTCTACAAAGACCAGGCTGAATAAATAAAGGTTTAAATCAGAATGGGGTTATGAGTAATAGGGGATGATGGAGTCTGTGGTAAAGTGCAAAGTAAAAGTCTGTCTAAAAGTAGTATTTAAGAAAAAAAAGCTTGCTGTATTCTAGCCACTTTGAATTTTCCATAAGAAACTAACAGGAATAAACTTAGAAAGCAGTTAGAATCAAATAGGGCCCCGAGAAGGGACTATCATTTGCCTTCTTAAAACAGCACTGGTTTTCTTAACTAATGAGGGTCAAGTTGGGTATCCTAACTTATTTCCCTTTTCCTTCTTACCTTGTTTCCATTGTCTCACTTGGACATATCAGTAAATTATTTTTTGTTTGGATACTTAAGCAATTGTTCAGTCAGTATTTTTGTTAGTGTAAATAACTTAGAGTTGAGTTTTTTAAAATAAAACCATTCTCAGCTTTATAATCACATTTCAAGGGTAATGTTGCCTCCAAAGACATAAAGTTTCCATTATATTTCCAAAGATTTTCATGTATATATGTAGTTTTCTGAAAAAAAAAAAAAAATCCCGCTATACAAAATGGAAGATTTGTGTGTTTTAGGGAAGAATCTAAAAGCACATTATTTAATTATTTTTCCTTTTAGAATTGCTCCAAATTAATTTTAAGTAGCCTTTTAACATTTCTATTTTTTACATCAATCTGTAAGAACAACTCCACATCAACAGCCATTTTTTTTTGAAGTGAGATATCTTTTTTCCAACATATCAAGTCCACAGGGGTTTATAAAATTGAAAAATCAATCCAATAAACAGTCATGACTCTCACAGAAATTTTCTCTGTATAAAGAAAATCCCATAGTTCTGATATGAATATGTCCTAATAAGTTCTTAAAATTTCCTAAGTGTAATCCTATTTCAAGGAAGCCCAACAAAAATTATTGAATAGCTCACTGTGAATGTTTCACAAGCCCTTTTAATGATAATGACATCCCTTGTGTCTGAGAAGGACCTCACTGTAGGACACATTGTCAATTGTGTCAGAGATGAATTTGACTGAGGGCTCCTCTGATAAACTTGTCAGGAATGGGGCAGGGATGAGGTGGAAATTGATTGCAGCATTCAGATATTAGAAAATAAGTGACAGTCTAATCAAAACAATCTAATGTACAATTTTGGTCTCCTTAGCGCAAATGGACTAATGGACAGAACTTATAAGAGGGGATGTGAGCTCCAGGCTTGCTTCCTTCTGAACTCTGCCACATATACAAGTGAGAGGAAAGTAAGTGCTTAATAAATGTTTGCTGAAGAAGTAAGGAAAGCAGAGGTCATTAATTGCAGGTGTTTCAGGTTTTCTCACAATTTTAGGTTTACTTCCACCTGTATTCTGGGCTTTAGCTTACAGTTCCCAGCTTCTCTCTAGATATCCACTGTGGAGGACAGCACCAACAAGTTCTGTGCAGCAGGCCAGGAAAATTCAGCAAATGTCATCCAGCAAGTAAATGTCAGTCACCAAAGGAGTTCTGGAGTCAAAATGTGTCTGAATTTTCCCCAGAGAGGATAGTTCAGGTCTGAGGAGGAGTTCCAAAATGGACTCCTCCTTCAGAGGCTCTGAAAAGTGTGACTTGACATGTTTTGGGAAGTACTATATGCTCTATACAATAGTCACCCAAATCCCACCAAAAGATGGGCCCAAAGTCCTAGGTGTGCCCACATAGCTAGGGGAAGGACTTAATAGCACCATGAATTTCCTGCTATGATACATACAAATGAAATTGTTTGGGTTGAGATGTGTACCATGCTCCCAAAACCAAAATTCCAACTTTCTTTTGAGTTGCCAGCATTTCCATTCCACAAAAATTTAAGCCTTTTACTTCCTCTACTCAGATTCCTTTCCTGTGATATTTTTACTCCAGGGACTTATCCTGCCAAAGGACATTACTTGGATTTAGCTCTTGTTCTTCTAATTTGATTTGGTGCTTGGTGTCCTGGGGCACACACCGTTGGTTCCCCTTCCTCCTACCCTGATCATTCACTGGGCTTCTCCTGGATTTCATGCCTCAGCATTAGCATCTCTAATTTCTCCCCCCTCCCCCACCACAGAAAACATATATGCCTTTGATCCATAATCAGTAGGTGAGAAGGACCAGGGAATTAACCCCTGGGAGTACCCCTCAACTGATAATCTAAGGAATTGGGCTTCCTTGCCCTTTGGGTGCTCTAATTTGGTGTATGTTTTGCACTGGTTCCTAGAGTTGCTTCAGTGAGATTAAGCTCAGTTTACCTACAGTGGTAGCTGGATTGAGAAGGAACCCTTCTTTGTATCTCTTTCTTACTTCCCTATCATTGTTCCCAGCATTTCCCAAAAAAGCAATTTGCACTTGAATTTTTGTCTCAGGGTACCCTCCTGGTAGACTACAAATTAAGGCATAAAACCTCTAATGTTAGGGTACTCGATCTCTACCTCCTTACCATTGCTGTTATTTCAGAACCTCTTGCCAAACCACATAGATTCTATTTCTACAAAAGGATAGGCAATGGTTCGGAGATTAAAACATATAAAGTTATGTAAATATGAAAACAAATTATACATGCTAGCCATTCCATGATTTTGAATCATTCGACCAAATCAAAAGAAAGAATTTGAGAAAACCGGGGCAGTATAAAAAAGTATAAACGAGTATGGTTGAGGTCTAAGGCCTATGTACCAGCACTTTTCTAGGAATGTAAACAGCTAATCATTTATTGAACACATATGTGCTAGTGATGATCCTAAGCTATATATATGTATTGTGTGTGTGGCTTACGTACATACATACACACACACACACATCTTAAGTTATTCCTATAATAAACCTATGAGGTGTAAATATGATTATTCTCTCTTTAACGATGAAGACACATGAGGTTAAGTAATTTGCCCCATATCAGTCAGTGCATATGGGGCAAAATCCAGATTCAAACTCAGACCTTACTTTTGCCAGAGTTCATTCTGTCAACTATTTTACTATCTTCTTAGAAGTTTTCTTTGAAGTAGATGGAAGATATATGATCAATCCTACTGACTGATTTAGAAATGCCACTTATAGGAGCACCTGGGTAGCTCAGTTGGTTAAATGTCCAACTTTTGATTTTGACTCAAGTCGTGATCTCAGGATTGTGAGATTGAGCCCTGCATGGGGCTTAAGATTCTCTCTCTCTCTCTCTCCATCTGCCCCCTCTGCCCTCTCTCTCTAATTTAAAAAAAAAAAAGGGAAAGAAAAATGCAATTGATAAATACAAATTCGGTAACAATAGATTTATAATTTTTCTTTAAAAGAATTGAGTTAGGTATAAATTATGGGGAGAAATTTAGATTTATTTTATGTATATGTATATGTATAATACTTATATTAATTATTTTATTTTTTAAAGATTTTATTTATTTTTTTGAGAGAGAGCAAGCGTGACTGGGGGGTCAGAGGGAGAGGGAGGAGTAGGCTCCATGCTGAGCATGAAGCCCAACATAGGGCTCCATCCCAGGACCCTGGGATTATGACCTGAGCCGAGGGTAGACACTTAACTGACTGAGCTGTCCAGGTGCCCTAATTCTTTTGTAGCATTATTGGTAATATACATTAAATAAAGCTAGAAAAATAGGCCCAAGTTTTGGACATGTTTCTGGGGGGACATTTTGCTATTAGTTTAAAAGATTATAGCAGATCAGTATCTGTAAATCACATAACTTGAGACTCACTTTTGTTGATCCTGGGAAAGCTGAAATTCAGTACTTCTTTTTGAGATTAAGCTATGGTGGCAAGTAATTTTCAGAAAACTGAAATCCTGATAGACTTGGAAAAAAAAAAAAGGAAAGAGAAAACAAATTGGATCATTCTATCAGCTTCCCAGGGTTTAAAAATCTTAATTTAATGTGAATTTGGAGGTGAGGTAAGATAGGAATAGGAAGAGAAGACAGGGAAGAGAAAGAATTGATCAGGGACAATAAATAAATTGCTTCAGTGGCCTTCCATCAGAATTCAGAGGTCTCTAACTTCCATTTACTAAGTTTTAATAAGTTTACTTTTGGGTGTAGTCTACCTAATAGTTTTAAGCTGTTGCACTATGATAATGTATTCTAGATTGTTGACATTTGAAAGTGAGAATATATTTAATCTGGCTACCTGTACCAGTTTATTGAAATATTTTTTTCTCTGTTAAGGTATTATCAAATAGAATAAATTTC
This sequence comes from Neogale vison, assembly GCF_020171115.1. NCBI lineage: Eukaryota > Metazoa > Chordata > Mammalia > Carnivora > Mustelidae > Neogale > Neogale vison. The sequence goes on from NC_058093.1 coordinate 48,394,620, forward strand.
TGAGCTTCCAGTGTGACAGTGTGGCATGTGTTAAGTAGGTGTGTCTTACGGTGCAAGCATCAGAAATCCTCAGTTAAAATCCCTCAGAATTGATGGGGTTTACTTTTCTTAAGTAATAGAAAGTATAAAAGTAGGTGGCTGCTAGTGTTCAGTGGTTCAGGAATGTAAGGGCCAGTGTCTGTGTTTCCTAGTTTCAAAGAGCAATTATACCTTTATCAAGTTATGTCAAGGCAGAAAGAAGGGGGAATGGATGAAAAAAGCTTTTCCAGAACCCCCATTTAAACTTTTCTTATGTCTTGTGGATCATAACTGGGTTCCATTGGCATCCCTTAGCTGATGGAAGGTGAAAGGCAGAAGCAGTTGGGAATCGATGTAGAGTTAGCCAGCAAAGAGTTCTTTTATAATTCCAGCATATAGGTAAGAATTCATAAACATTAAGTATAAGGAAATAACATTTCAGTAGGACATACCAAGAAGGACTTACTAATTGTCATGGCTAAATGGACTGCTCCAGAGTTTAAATGGGCAGCCTCAATAGGTAACATGTTCCCTATCATTGCATGTATTTAAACATTAAGTGAATGAACATTTGACCAGTCTCCCATGGAGAAGATTTAAGCACTAGATGGATAAGTGTTGAAATAGATCTCTCTTAAAGTTATCTTCAAATCCTTAAGACTTGGTGATGTTCTATGGCATTCCAATTTCTTGCAATCTGAAAACTGTTTTCTCTTTGTAGTTCACTTCTCTGTCATGTCCATTGCACAAATCGGCTTTGCTTTTATCTTAACATTAATATCCAACAGGGAAATATCTAGATAGTCCCTATAAAGAAAATGTCTTTATCTCCAGCTGTGTTCATATCTTTAAAAAAACCATTTACTTCCCCACCAGAAATGTGGACAGAATTGATGCCAGAAGAGCTCTTTATTTAAATGGACATGGTTTTTAATTTGGTGCATTTTAAATCTTCAAAGCCTTCACTAAAGCTCTTACATGTTGTCCTAAGATGCCATGGCAATACTGAAGCACTTCTCCTGTTTTTTGTTTGTTTCTTTTTGAAGTATAAGTTTTCAAAAGGGCTCTCTCTTCGGGTCTGAATCTGTGTTCATGAGAGACAGAAATTGTTTGAAGAGAAAATCATGTAAACAGTGAGTTGAAATTAAAAATTGGACAATATTGAAAGTTTTGAATTTTTTCTGGATACAGGCTAAATTGAAATGTTCCCTATTCCTAGGGAACACTATATAGAATAAGATTGATTTTTGCTTTGTTTGCTGAAAAGCCAAACCAAAGATGTTAGAAAAAATTCAGGAGTTCATAGTATATCCAGCACTGGAATCAGATGAATGTTTTCAAATATATCTTGTATACTCTGTCTCAAGACAGAGAACTTTTATTATTGTTATTCTTTTTCACAGAGAGCATCAGGAAAGACCAGGTGAACAAGAGAGTAGGGAATAAAAGGTAAGCTAAAAAAGGAACAAGAAAAAAAGAAAAACTCTCAATTTTGATTTGTCAGAAAAACCCAAGTGGAGTAAAAATTGAGGTATGTTTTTCTTCACTCAGTGTTGATGAGGGTATGAGAGAAGAGGCCCTCCTGTATTTTTCTGGTGGGAATATTGATTGGCCCAAGTAATTTGGAGTGTAATTTTTGCTATACCTGCCCAAAACCCAAAAAATGATAAACTTTGACTCAGAGGTTCCACCTCTAGGAATTTATTCTTCTGAAATTCTTATATAGGTTGCAAAGTATAATAATATTGTAATATTATTTATAATAGTGAAAAATTGCATATAACCTAAATAGTAAATAGATATATACAGTGGTAGTTGAGAAACCTAGGGACATTTATAGAATGACAAACTATGTATATTCAAAAAATAAAGTACTAAAAATGAGATATCTATGATATATGAAAAAAGAAAACTTTAGGAAATTATGAATCACCCCATCCCATTTTGATTTTTTAAAAGTATATGATTATATACATTTTATATAATGTTTTATCATTAACTAATAGTAGTTGTAGTTTGGGAAAAATTTTAGCATGATTATGTGGAACAGTGTCTTAAAAGCTGACCTTGCTTCAAGGGCCTTTTCTATAGTGAACTCTCTATTAAGAAGATTATTTCTTTCATATTATGGAATCTTGCCATGTGCAACAACATTGGTGTACCTAGAGGATTTAATGCTAAATTCAGTAAGTCAGTGAAAGACAAATACCATATGATCTCAGTCATAGATAGAATTTAAGAAACAAAACAAATGAACAAAGAAAAGAGAGGCAAACAAAAAAACAGACTCTTAAATACAAAGAACAAACTGGTCCTTGCCAGAGGGGAGGTGGGTGGAAGGAGGGGTGAAACAGATAGAGGGGATCGATAGTACACTTATCTTGATGAGCACTGAATAATTTATAGAACTGTTGAATTATTACATTCACACCTGAAACTAATACAACACTTTGTGTTAATTATACTTCAATTAAAAAAAAAAAGTAAAAAAAATTATTTCTTTCATGTTAGATTTGGTAAAAAACGTTTTGTTCATACTGCCCTAGGAATAGTGGTTTTATAGTGAGAAGGTGGAGAGAAAGAACTGCCTGGAAAATTAATAAAAAAATCAATTTTAAATTAATTTACTTCTAGTTCTGGTCTTTTACAGGCTGTTTCTAATTTTAGCAAGTTTACTAAATTCAGTGCTTTGGTCAATCTATCTGGAAAATTGGAAGCTTAAGGATGAACAAAAATAGAATCATACTAAGTGCTTTTGTACTTCTGTTGAGCAGTCTTTAGTTATCACTTCATTGCCTTTGTGAGTTTTTTTTTAATATGGGTATCTTTAAGATTACATTATTCTAAGTATATTATCTTTACATTATTAAATCCTTTGAATGATTTCCTATTTTCCTATTATAAAGTTTCTTGTTATTGGAAGCATGTGTTGGAGAAAAATAATTTTCTTGGAGAAAAATAATTTTCTCCCTTTTTGAATATTCTGTTACAGATATAGAGTACACTTCCTTAGTGAAGAGTAGGAAAATTATACAGAACAATTTTCCTAATACAGCTATTCTTTTTTTAAGTCTTTATCAGCTTGAATGCTCTATGTGATTTTGTAGGCTTCTATTTCCTTTGCACAAATGTCTCATCGTAGGCCTGTATTTCCTTTGGATTCAGTGAAAGCCCTTGCTGTATATTCCAGATCAGAAGGATGTTGCTATTTTCTCATGGTTGAGCTGTTTTCTTGTGATTCTTGCTTTTCAATTCAGTGGATAAAACAAGTGACATGGAGGGGTGGTTGGTGGCTTTTTTTTTTTTTTTAATGCTAGGACTTTCCATCTCATTATTTCTTTCAGTTCCTGTAAGAAAAATTTTCTTTTCTTTTTATAGGTCACAAATACAGTGGTCACTCATTAAAAAAAAATACCCCTCATGTATGAAGGTGACCATAAATTCATGCATACATTGTACTGCGTACAGATTGAAAGCTGAATTTGAAAATAAATCACAAGTAGTAGAAACAGATTGACTTTTCTAATTTCTTCTATTCTATTTCATGACACCGTTTTGAAAAGAAATGCTAGGACACTTTTCCAACACACGTATCAGTGTTTGAGCTATTATATGTCACTCACTGTTTATTATGCTTGGTGGAGCACCAGGCAGAGGCATTCACCTAAGGCAAGAACAGCATTAGAATATTTCTGGTTCAGTACTCAGTATCACTTGCCATGACACAAAGCCATTAATGTAGGTGTTTAAAGGACTTCCCAAGCTCTTGGAAGATTGAGGTCAGTGCCCGAAAACATGATTAATGGTCATTAATTAGTTTTAATTAATTTATCTTTTATATTCTTATCAACTCTAGAAGATATAAAACAAATTTTAAACAAGCCTGTAAGAAAAGAGTGAGTTCAAATTAATTAAATTAATAGAACTATTCAGTCATTAAGAATGAAAGTCTCTAGTTTAAAAAAAAAAGAATGAAGATCTCTAGAATGACACTGAGGATCTAGATCAATACTATCCACTAGAAATAGAATATAAACCACATATGTAATTTAAAATTTGTAGTCTCAACATTAAAAAATTAAAAAGCAGTTGGCATTAATTTTAAGAATATATTTTATTTTACCCAATATAATCAAGGTATTATCATTTCAAAGAAATAATTTAAAATTTGAGATATTCTAAATTCTTTTTTTTTGTACTAAATCTTTGAAATCTGGTGTGTGTTTTTTGCTTATAGAACATTTCAAATTTGGACTAGTCATATTTCAAGTGCTCAGTAGTTAACTGTATCTGGAAGTTATCATATTAGAGCAGGTCTAGATTTTTGAAGTTGAAGCTAGAGGACTAGTTCATTTTTACTTTATCTAGATAAGAGAGATAGAATGACTAGTATGTTATTGTAATTAGAATAGTTAATAAATGTTTAGAATGACAACCAGGTCTAAGGACATACAGTGAATCACCACTTAATAAAGAAAATGCAATGGATACATTCCTGATTCAATGCCAAGGGGTAAAGAAAAATACAAGCTGTTAGTGCCTTCTATTATGCAACAAATAAAACTCTAACCCACAAATCTAAAGGGAAAAGTAAAACTAATGAGCTTTGGTTGGAATGAAACCAATGGTAGAACCAGTTTGACCACACAGACATTTTCTGCAGTCTCTGGGGAAGACAGATTTAAGGGCCACACTCTTGCCTGAGGGCAGAGAGCCAAAGGGCAAAGACCAAGATCTTCTAAATGTCAGTTTTTATGTTGTCCATCTGTTGGTTTCTTAATGAAGCTTGGTGAATTGACAGGCAGACTACTTGGTGGGATGTACTGTTAACGGTATCCTATTCTACCTAATAGTAGGAATATAGTGCATTTATGCAAATATTCAGTTTTTTTGAAGGGCGTTTTCATTTATTTTTCCACATATTTTTTAAGCAGGTTTTATTAATTATGGCATACCAACCAAACTAAGACCAAAAAATTTTATTTCAACAAATGAATGTTGAGAAATCAATAAATTAGGAATTACATTAGCCTTCAATAGACGATGATAATAATTACTTGAGAACTTAGATATATGTAAGATCTCACATATCTAAATCTTGAAAATAACAATTGGAATCATTTGATTTCAGGGTAATACATTCAGATCTGGGTAATACATTCAGATCTGCTCCAGGCAAACCTTTAAGTCTTGCTGCTAAGCCAAGTGTATGTTTCTTTATCATGGTAAACAGGATTGACCTTACAGGGACCCTTAAAGAATCCTTTCCCGAGACTGAAGTAGAGTTTTTTTCTTCTTTATTCTTCTTCTTATGGGTTCCGTTCAGTTTTCTAATTCAGCTTTCCAAGGGTGAGAGAAAAGATAATTGAGGAAGAATTACTTCTACTTTCTTAATTCTGCAGCAAAAAGTTTAATTGATCCTCCATACATTTGTACCCATGTCAGATCTCTTCTTGCTGGAAGTGAAATTGTCGAAGTGTGTGTTCACTTTGATATTGACAGTGATGGTGGAAGGGGTAATACCTTAAATTCTTCCTAGATGCCAACATGAAATAGGACACAGTAATATCACTGAAACACTCCTTATCTTGTATCTTTCTTCTCTTAAGTTAATTGATTTAACATTGAAGTCTAGTGAACTAGAGATATTGCTACCTCTTTCAAGAGAGATAAGTGGACTTTTTTTGTGAGGTCCTTTTTCCAGTCCTTGGCATTTTTCCTACTTACTCTGAGCCTATATGATGGGCATTTTTCCTATATGGCTATTTTTAAGTGTGTTGTTTTCTTGCCCCAGAAACTACTGAAGTGTATCATGTAATTACTTTAATTACCAGTGAATTTATTCTAAAGTCATATTAAACAACAGCCAATAATTCAGCCCTTATCTTATTTATTGTCTCAATTGTACCTAGCTGTTATTAAACCAAATTTACAAGCTTGGACTATATATTTTGCACCAGAGTTATCAACAAATTTAACAAACATAATAGAATATTAATGGTATAAAAATACCTGGGATTTGCTCTCCCACCTTTCGTGGTTTAGTATATAAGAATTTATCTTCTTTTTAGATCAATTCTTTGTCCTTATATAATACACAGAAGTCCCTCCTTTTGTACAAGAATGTACAAGAATGCTGTTTGACTTTGCTTGGTGAAATAGAGGGCCTTTCGTCCACGGCCTGATTAGAGTTTCTGGTACAGAATATTTCTCTTGATTTTTCTACTTTTTGAAGTTATTAGAGATCATCAGGAATCACTACACCAATCCTGGTCATAAGGTGACCTTCTTATCAAAGAAGTTTTGCTTTGAAGTGAAGGAAAGCAATGGAGAGATGCCTCAAGAGTTAGCAAAGTTTTTGGAAGGTTGTTTTATTTTTATTTTTAATGTGAGAAAGACTTCACATGGTTGTGATCAAAAAGAAAAGATCCACTGGAAAAGGGAGTTTGGTTTATTATCTCTATCTTCTGTAATCCAGATGAGGGTGGTGGTGAAATTAAGATAGAGACATTTCTTGATCAAAAATCAAAGTGATGGAAGAGAGAAAGAAAAGATAATGTTGCTTATATCAAACTCCCATAGTCTCAGTCAGGTAAAAGATAAGGATATTGTTAAGAGTGGGCTTAGGAATAATTTTTTCGCTCCTAAGTGGAGACACTTCTCAGGGCTTGATTTGTGACAAATAATAAGAAGGACTGTGCCATTTTCACAACCTCCCTAGAGCCAAAGCTATAAATAAATTCTCACAAAAATTATTCTGAAGCCTTTCTTGAGCACATCAGACAATACTGGTCATTTGCACCTGCATGGGGGTGGGGTGCTTCATGGGGTTTCCAAAGGTGTGCTCATCCAGATAAAAATTTACATAAACTTCTCTAAAAAGAGGAGGCAAACCCACAAATACCTGCCTTTCAGGAAATAATTTGCTCCCTAACTCCCTTTTCCAAGATCCATTTAGCATCTTTAGCTGTAACTGTTGCTAACTCTGTACAAATGGAAAATATAAGGAGAATTTACGTATGTCAACAAATGCAGTTATGCAAATGACAACTCAGGCCAATGTAGTCCTAGTTCTGTTTATTACTATTCAACTGTGCCTTCTCATTTAATTATTTCACTAATTAAAATGTATTTACTTAGGAAAAAAAAGTGGGCTTAGGGGAAGTAGTTTTGAAAAAAGTGGAGAAAGTATAGAACCTCTCTGCTTTGGAGGATTGGTAGTAGTTTTGAACTGCACCTTCATGTTAGAATCAGCTGGGAGCTTTTAAGAACACCTGATGTAAAAGACCTTACGTCAGATGAATTAAACAGAATCTCTGAGAAGTGGGAGTGATGCAAGGTATTTTTCAATAGAAGTATCTTTTGTGCAGCCTTCTAGTCTTAAGAGTCAGCCAGGGTGAAGTCATACTAGGATGGCATTTCCCCACTCTAGACCAGTTAAATTGAAGATTTGCAGTATGGAGACAGGATCCATATTTTTAGAAAGCTCTCCAAGTGGTAACCAACTCTGAGAATCATTGTGCTAAGTCATCAAGGTTAGAAATATGAAAAGCGTGAAAAATTAGTTAATATTTGATTCATGGTCTTTTGTGCTTTCTGACCATTACTGACACAATTCAAGGCACTGTGTCAGTTACTGATTAATTCTAATACTTGTTTGCCAGTCTCTAGTCTCATTCCATTTATTCTTTCCACTCCCTGCAGTTAAATTCATTGCTGCCAAATTGACCTATCCTGTATGGAAATGTGATCCTATTAATTCTATACTCAAATTCTTTTAATGGGCCCCCATAGCCTCAAAAGTAAAATTTTTCTGTGGTATGCAAAGTCATCTTTATGTCATCCTTGTCTATCTCTCCTGTTTTATTCCTGCTACTGTCCCTCTTTCCACTCAAGAAATACTGAACTAACTTGGGGTTTCCCAAGCAAGCTGTTTCTCTTCTCGTCCATGTTTTGCTCATGTGGTATCTTCCCCCATTAGCCCACCTGCCACATCACTCATTTTTCAAGTCTCAGCTTAGCCTCTTCTCTCTTCCCCACCTTTTGCAGGTAGGCTGAAGCAGCTTTTTTGTTCCTGATGCCACTTTTCTTTAGAATATCCTTCCATTAAGACAGTTTCTTCATTCTAATTGCTAGTTACGTTTGTTGCTGACTCCACTAGAGTAGATGCTTCTTGAGGGTATTGAAGAGTTAGGCTTTAAACTGTGTTTGGATTTCATTCTTTAGATGAGCTCATTACATAATTTGAGTCTGTCAGGAGAAAACTAGTGTTTTAATTAAAACAGAATCTCCATAGTACATTTAGTACTGAATTAAATTAACACAAGGTTAGTGAGCACATTATAAGTGATAAATCTAATTTTCTATGACAAATACATTTTATTACTTAAGTTTTACTATTATATGACATTTTTATTTCTTTAACAATAAAAAGATCTTGTAACTAAATGAGCGTGCACATTTTAATCTGAAAAGTGCTTCCCAGTTTCAGCGTTCTTTGTCTACAGGCCTAACCCATGATCCTGTGCTCATCCATTTCAAAGTGACCTTGATCATATCCTAAAACCTTTGACTCATTTATTATTCATTTATTTAACACATATTTTTTGAATATGGAGTATGTATGGGACACCATGCTAAGGGTGTAGGATATAAAGATTTTAAAAACATGGTTTTTTTCCTTGTGGGATTAAAAAATGTAGGTTTTATGTATGTTTATTGTGTTTAACTCTCATTAACAGTCTTTTTCTTTTTCTTTCTTTCTTTCTTTCTTTCTTTCTTTTTTTTAGAAAGAGAGCTGTGTGCACATGAGGTGGGGAAGGGGCCGTTGGGGAGAGAGAAGTAGGTACCACATCCACTGCAGAGGCAGGTTCTGGGCTCACTCTCAGGACCTTGAGATCCTGACCTGAGCTGAAACCAAGAGTCAGACACTTAACCAGCTGGACCACCCAGGCACCCCTCCTGCACCTAATAGTCTTGAGGAGCAGGTATCATCCTTTCTATCTTATAAAGGAGAATAGCCCAGGATCGGACTTATCATCTCTAAAGTAAGCTCGCAAAGGTGGCAGTCAAGGATAGTGATTCTGAGTGTGGGCTCTGGAAAACATAGATGGGGTCCACAGCTTACTGTTAGAGTGAACATAGGTAGCTCACTTAAATATCCCAAACCTTTTTTGCTCTCATCAGCAATATGTATGATAATAGCTCTTATGAGGATAAAGTGAGATAACTCAGGTAAAGCACTTAGCATTTAGCAAAAACTCAATAAATGTTAGCTTTTATTATTTCATTTTTCTCTTGACTCACTTCCAAAAGTAAAATTTTGGAAGGCATAAGGTACTGAGGTGGAAATTGATTTGCTTAATTGTTACAGTTCTTTAAAAGAGATTATTTGGAAATCATGGTTAATACGTTGCAGCTACTATCTGGTTTATGGATATATCTGCATTTTATTATTTGATTTTGGTGTCTTTTTAGTATGAGTCACGTTGTGGTTTGGCTATATATTTCCCTCATGAGCAGTTATTCAATTATGGCCACAGAACCAACTTTATAGTATTCTGACTTTTGGAATTTTTTAGGATTTAATGTTCTCAAAGGGGAGAGGATTTGAATTACTTAACCACTTTCTTTTTGAGTTTCCCATCCATAGATGGGTATAGTTAAACTAAACCAGGAATACATTGGCACAAAGGGGCTGGAATCATGACATTGCGTAAGAAACTAACAGTAATGCTTGGTAGTCTTGTATCCTTTCCTTCCAAATAGATTTGGAGTGTCTTTTGTGACAAAATATTTGCTTAGAGGCTTAATAAATAACCACCTCAAGTAATTTATATCTTTTCAGCATATATATTTTTTCTTGGTTCCAAGATTACGTATATAGCACTTAAGTTAAACTCTATTCTCTTTATGTAAATACTTAGACATTGAAGCATAGACCATTTATTCTTATGGGTCAAGACCCTGTAAAAATTAATGAGATGTGTCAGAATGGTACCTTTGGGGATGACAAAGCTGGTGTTGCTATTCCAGATGGAAGACAAGGCAAGTTCTGCCAGTTGGGGGCATTGCCTGCCTTGTTCAATAGGAAATACTTCCCAGCTCTAGAGAGTTCTTGTTATGGTCTATCCTTAAGAACCAATAGTACATTTTTTAACTATAAGCTGGGATAGCTAAAGATCCAAGATATACAAAAAAATATCTTTAGACCCTTCCTGTATTGTTCTAATACTTCCTAGGTGGGTTCTTGCTTTTAGGAATATCACTACAGAATTTAAATATATAGAATGAATTATTTGCTTTGCCAAAGGTTTTTTCATTGAATAATTTACATAGAAATCTTTTAAATCAAGACTCAGAAACGCAAGTACTTACAGGAGTTAGGCGGGCTATATAGGAGAGTAAAGTGGGCAGGATGGAAAACCAGAGAGTTCAATCCACTGGCTAGAGCTAGTCTCTTAAATTCACTCACACAATTCTTTAGCTGTTATGGTGAATAACAGTGGGCTCAGAGTCTGCAAATTTGAGTTTTGGTGTGGGCTTCTCTACATATTGGTTCTATAATCATAGACATCAGTATCCTCCACAAAATGCAGCATTGAAATCAATGCTCTCTCAAGTGAGTTCCAGCTTTGAGTGGTAGAAATTTGTGAATACCAGTTACTTCAGCCCTCCATCCCATAAAGTTCTAAGTCATAGAGAAGAGTCACAAGGAGCCAAATGAAAACAAAATGTCAGTTTTATTCAGAACTCTGATAATGGCTAGGTTGGAGAGCACTGAAGGGCTTTCTACCTCTCTCTCCTAATAAAGATCTCAAGAACCGTTCCTTTAGACTTACTCTTTCCCTTCTCTCCCTCCTCCAGAAAAAAATAAAAACAAAAAGCAAAAAATTGGAAAACAGGCTAATGATGATAAGAGGCTATGCATGGAAACTGTAAGTGCAAAGTCTAAAAAACTTGCATAGAGGCAGGTAGAAGAAAAAGCCAGAGAAAAGACTTTCTGCTGTGCTTCAAGAGTGATCTTCTACTGTTAACCTTACCCAGAATTGGAGCAGCATTACCCAGTACCCGTTGGGCTCAGATTAGTCTCTCAAATAGACATGATTGGAGCCAATATTTTTCCATATTAAATTGAAGCATTTGACCCCACCCCTTTATTCATACACATGTATTGGTCAGGATTCTTAGCTGCAGAAAATGGAATCTAGTCTGCCAAATTTAAGCATAAGTGATTTAAGTGTGACTATAGTTTAGGGAATTTTTGGGAAAGGTGACTCAGCTTCCAGGAATGATTTCTTAAAGCCTCTGGCTGCTCAGGGAACTGTTGCTCCTGCTTGATTCGGAAGCTGTACAGCCCACCTGCCTGCCCCAGAGCCTTACCACTTCTGATAATTTACCATCAAGAAGGTACCAAATAAGGGACGCCTGGGTGGCGCAGTTGGTTGGACGACTGCCTTCGGCTCAGGGCGTGATCCTGGAGTCCCGGGATCGAGTCCCACATCAGGCTCCCAGCTCCATGGGGAGTCTGCTTCGCTCTCTGACCTTCTCCTCGCTCATGCTCTCTCTCACTGTCTCTCTCAAATAAATAAATAAAATCTTTAAAAAAAAAAAAAAAAAGAAGGTACCAAATAAGAGAGCTACTTCAATGACTGCCATCTCCAGAACATGCTTTCTTTGCCATGATTCCTTAACCTCTCTCCCCAGATTGCTCAGTATAAAATGAAGTTGTGTATCACCTCATTAGCTGGACAGAATCTAGATCTTACCCAGAGCTCCAGCTACAAAGGAAGTCTGGGAAATGTAGATTTTAGTTTTTCAACACCTAATGTTGTTACAAGGTAGTTGGAATGAGGACTGCATGAGTCGATCCATCCTTCAGTAAATCATGTTGCCTTACAGCCTTCTGCCTGAGAAAGATACAGGAAGTTTAACACCACAAACAGGGCAGGAAGGGAGCTGGCACTTGATGTATTTAGGAAAGCAATAGGCTTAAAGCCAGCCTTAGAAGTTCTTTAAAATTTTAGCATATTAAGAACCAAGTCAGGAAGACTCATGATATGGTTTCTCTCAAAGTCAAGAAGATTAAACCCTATTAAAGCTTGGCCAAAATGCTCATTGCTTAATAAAGAAGACAGGGAGGGAGAAAGAGTGAGACAGAAAGAACAGAAAAAGGCAGATTGTCATAATTCTTGTTTTTTTTTCTCCACAATTAGAACCATCCAATAACTAGGAGGAAACCCAAGGACAGAAGGGGCCTTTGCCTCCTTCTTGATTAGGAATGTAGGATTCAGTTCCCTGCCAGGTTCCTTTATCATACAGGAAACCCAGGGGGACAGCATGGATAAACAGAAGGACTGGTGAGGTTAAGCATTTAGACACCAAGTTTCTGTGTATTGTTTGTGTGAGAACCAGAAATTCCTATGTGACCTTGAGTAGAGAGGCTATGGAAGGCAGGTAAATTGAATATCAGCAGACATGCCATGTTAACTAGGATTATGGGGATGAATGACTCTTTCACAGAGCTCAGGTCTAATGGCCCAGGCCATGAGACAGGATAGAAAATGTGGAAACATTCAGAGGGGCCCAGGTCAGGTAGGCCTTCCTCTGTGATTTTTTTCTAACCACCTCCTCCCTAATCATCACCTGGCACTTCAAGTAGAACTAATTTTTCTGTTAAGTCCCCATAGCCGATTGTGCATATTTCTATCATGCCATCTTAGGTGCTATTGCAATTATTTGTTTTCATATCTCTCTTCTTCACTAGATAGTGAACTTTCCAAGAGGTGGGGGTTTTAATATCAAGATCCCTAGTTCTTTGCCTATTTCCTCCCATATACTAGGGATCAATTAACATTTATTTAATGTGTTAAGACATAATATTTATCTTGTGTGTAGTTATACTTGGCCTAATTGTGCCATGATTCAGGTTGGGTAATATTTTTAGGGGAGATTATGAACTATGATCATAAAGCTTATAATATGGGTATGGACTCTTGAAATGTAGGCACAGAACCAGGGAAAGAATGTAGAAGGGGAAAGAGTAGAGAATTTGGAGGGGCAAGAAAAAATAGAAAGAGAACAACTAAATATCTAGAGGAGGTTTGACTTTTTTCTTCTAACTACCTCAAACATTCTTAAAAGTGAGAAATGAAATGATCTTTCTTGCTTTTATTTTAAATTATGTAAATTGTGTGATTAATATATAAATAAATTCTAATTGTATAATCTGAACCTTATACAAAAAAGCTGAACTCCTCCCTGGTCCTTGTGGCCTCTACAGTAGGCTGATTAATGGCCTCCCCAGAGATGTCCCTTCCTAATTCCTGGGTCTTGTGGATAGTCACTTTCACAAGAAAAGGAACTTGATTGAAGATCTTGAGATGGAGCAATAATCTTGGATTACTCAGGTAGGCCCAAGGTAATGATAAGGGTCCTTATGGGAGGGAGGCAGGAGGATCAAAGTCAGGAGTAGTTGTGATGGAGGAAGCAAGAGGTTGAACTGATTCAAGGAAGGGGCTGTGAGCCAAGGAATGCAGGTAGCCTCTACAAGCTAAAGGCAAGGAAATAGATTCTCCCCTCAGAGTCTCCAGAAGGAACTAACCCTGCTAAAACCTTGACTTTAAGTCCAATGAGATTGGTTTCAGACTTCTGACCTCTAGAACTGTAGGGTATAAATTCATGGTTTTCTTTTAAAGCCATTAAGTTTGTGGTAATTCATTACAGTGGCAATAGGAAACTAATACAGCCTCCTTCTCACTCCCCCTACCAGAGGAAACCAGTGTTATTAACATGCTGTATATCCTTCCAGAACTGCTTTTACATAAGTATCAATATGCATAACTGGGCTTGTTTAAATAGTATGGTTTTGAGTATTTTTAAAATTGTACAACATATGCTATTCTGCAATTTGCTTTTTTACTTATTAGTATATCTTGGAACTCTTTTTAATCAGTATACATAATGTACTTCCCTTCAACTACTGTTTGAATTTTCCATTCTATGGATCTTTCCTAATTTATATTACCATTCCACTAAATTATTTTATACATTGAAATGTTGTCATTTACTTTTCTGGCGTATAGAGAGGAAACATAGCTGGCTGAAAAGCAGCAAGGTCAAGTTCCTGCTTCTGGATATTTAAAAAAAAAAAAAAGCCCTCAAATTTAATGACATATCATCAGCATTAGATCATCATTTTTTTTTTCAAGAAAATAATTATAGCTGAATGTGCCTTAGAAAAAGTGATATCAACAAATTCTGTCTGATCTAAAATTCTTGTGATTTTTTTCTTAAGTCTTAGAGTTTTGTGAATGACTCTATGTTCCATTCTCTGATAGATTATAGCTTTAATGGATTAAAAAATGATAGTGAAAAATATCCCACCTTACAAAGGCATCTTTTTTGATGCAGACTTGTCAGAGCAGGTTACAACACATAATGAGATGTCACAGCCTGCTGAGACATGCAAAGCAGCTTTAAAAACTGCAAAAACTGTGTAGTGAATTTAATACTAAGAATGGTAAATATGTGGAAAAAGAAACCTTTTGCTGCCATTCTATTTGAATGTCTGGAAATATGTAGTTATCAAAGCACCAGTAAATGTCTCCTATAGGTCATGTTTAAAAAAAAGCACAATGTTTTTAGAGAATCTCTTTGGAAACTGAATGTACTTTGCTATCCAAGACTTGCTCAAAGCGCTTGCTGTCAAACAGTAGAAAAGATTTGGCTACCACCTTGGTGTTAAATATAAATGTAGTCTAAAGGTTTAATGGATGAAAACTGTGCTATTTAATTCAAAATGGAATTTCCTACCCTTCTAGCTTAGGTAGTTAGGATTCTGTGGGTTTGCTTTTCATTCTAGCCTGGTTTATAGGCATAGTAAAGAAAAGCAGCTATGGATTCAGAATGCAAGTGTGTCAAATTGAGAAGACAAGCTGCCTTTTGGTGGAAGAAGAGGGGGAAAATACCCCATTAACTCCAACTTGTTAAAATTTACCAAGTCTCTGTAGTCTCTGTAGTTCATTAGCCCTCCCGCCCCCCTTCACACCAGAAGAGGAGATAAAAGGTAAGCAGTAACAATGAGAGACATTATATGCAGAGGTGAGCACGATATGACAAGGTCTTCTTTTAATAACAAACAGTGTTAGCTCTCTAGGAGGTAGACAGTATGAAGTGCAACAAAAACTGTAATTATGCTCTCAGCAGGAAACCTGTATTTAAGTGACAGTAAGAGTGTCTCTAAAAACCTGTTAGGTTAAGGCTGCTAGTCTTAATTATATGTATTAGGAGTTTGTGTCTTCACTTTTTTCCTTTTAAAATTCAAAGAAGAAACCTAATTATAACTTGGACCCCAGTAAATTGGGCCATATTTAAACAATGAACATTTGGCAATCTCATCTTGTGCTGTGATGTGTCTGACTGGTGCAGCTGCTATGGAAGTCAAACTGGCTCCCCCAAATAATTTGTTTTTGCTGCCTCCATGACAGAAGAAAAACAAACAAAAGCTAAACAACGGAAATAATGAAATTATGCTTTTTTTTCCCCCCCCAGTCAGTGACACTCAAGCCTTTTAGAGGAGGAGAGCTTTCCTTCGGTAGAGTCTTACATATAGCATTATAGGTTGTTTGTGTGTTGTTAACATGTATTTTAGCTGGACTGTGGTTGGATAAATCTTGGTTTGATTTTTTACCTCTATTTTGGACTTGGAGGTAATAATAGCTTAAAAGTGCTTTTAGTTGACCTTAGTTAAATTGTAAGAGGCTAAAAATTTTAGGCTCTATCTGGTGTGCTGCAGACTGTGTTATAGTTGAACTATACTTAAGAATCATAGGAACCTGTCCTGCTGTATTCATTATAAAGATCCCCCAAACATGGATCTGAATATACTTGACTTCTCCATAGAGGACTTGTAATTCACTTGGTATATTCCATGCCAGTTTCCCAGTTTCTTGTGGTTCTGTATCATATTTGCTGAAATTCAAGAAAGAAAAGCTTAATCATTCTGTTAGGCTTAAATTATAATCATATGAGTAAGTGTATAAATGTAAGGATTGTGGCCTACTCTTAGAGAAATAACATATCATTGTGATACACTTTACAGTCTTGCTAGCATTAAAAAGTTATGGGGCGGGGCACCTGGGTGGCTCAGTGGGTTGAGCCTCTGCCTTCGGCCCAGGTCATGATCTCAGGATCCTGGGATCGAGCCCCGCATTGGGCTCTCTGGTCAGCAGGGAGCCTGCTTCCTCCTCTCTTTCTGCCTGCCTCTCTGCCTGCTTGTGATCTCTGGCTGTCAAATACATAAATAAAGTCTTATTTAAAAAAAAAAGTTATGGGGCAAACTGGACAAAATTAATTTTAATGGGCAGAAGTTATGCCGATATGACTGAGCTAATGAATCAAATGGTATAAAAGTGAACTTAATTTATTTTGATGCTCTTCATTTCTGTGGCTCTAGTCCCTGAAGTTCTTATGGGTTTTGTAGCCCAAACAATTTTAAGATGGCCTACACAAAATAATGATGATGGAATGATTTGTTCTTTCATCATTTGTTTCTCTCTGTAGTCCCAGGCAGAGGTGGAAATCAGAGCTAAAGCATTTTCTTCTCTTTGGAACTTATATCTGACTAAATTGAATTTCTATCATCTACCTTCAAATAACCACTGAGGTAAAATAAGTGGTTTTGAAAAAATTTAAATGAATGTTGAAAATTTTGCATATTTATTGGTACCCCCATTGGTACCCCCATTGAAGTTTGTATCTTGGGCAACTCAACTTTCAATCTATTGAATTATTAATTTAGTCTTCATTATTGTTGGCCTGAGGAAAGTAATCATTGGGTCTAAAGTTAATAATAGTTTTATAGTGGGTATCATGGATTTTACGGTGATAAGGATCTGTAGTCTGAATAATGGCATTTTTCTAATTAAGCAGCAATTGAATAAATACAATAAAAATCAAGGATGAACTATTCATTAATTTTGATGTGTTTAGTTCAATTTAGATTATACTTCATAGAGTTTTTGTTATTTCTCTGTTGAATAATTTATAAATGTAATGAGTAACATGAATCATTGGGACAGTTTTCTATATTTTATCAAAATAATTGTTTGATGAAAAATGGAGCAAGTTTTATAGAAGAGGCATGAAACATTGAATGTTATTAAAAACAAACATTAGAGGGGAGGTGGATGGGGGGATGGGCGATATAGGAGATGGGGCTTAAAGAGTACACTTTTCATGATAAGCACTGAGTAATGTATAGAATTGGTAATTACTATATTGTACACCTGAAACTAGTATAACACCATAGGTTAACTACACTGGAATTAAAATTTAAAAAGAATAATAATCACAATGAGCAAACATTAGATAGTGAGCAGTAACCTTTCATATGCTCCATCTTTAAAGTATGATCAGTTCAATAAAAAGCGGTAACAGTGAGCATCATTAGCGGACCAGCTGCCATAACAGTAGAGATGGGGGCAAAAATAAAAGAGAAAATCCCACCGTATTAAACATGACTTTTCAAAAGGAGTTAATAATCTTTGAACATACATACATTACCTATACAAAGTAATAAATTTATCTTAAATGTTCCACAACTGGGCCATGTAGTATTGAATGTAAATCCTCAGATCTGGATAGCAGGTTTCTCTTTTTTTCATATAAATGAAATGGTAGAAAAGATAGTACCTGAAAAACCTAAGCAAACAATTTGCACAGTAATATTAAGGAGATCTTAGAGCTGGAATTGAATGCATTTGTTTCCACCTTTCTATATATATCCATTCTTGAAAGAGCTGAATGACCAGCCATTCTGTGCAATCTTAAAGACTGTGTTGTTACACACTTTCAGAATTAAAAGGAAACCTGAATAAATGTCTTATCAATTTCTTGTCCTTCAGGCAGAGTCACATATCTTATTTCATACCAGTGAGATGTTACCTAATTTTGAATTTTCTCTAGAAAGCCCTTCTTTTCTCACTCCAGTGCTAGGGAGTTTAGTAAATCTCACAAACAGGAAAATCTTCATAAATAACTTCCATTTCATTTGGCCTATTTCTGGTTCTGTCCTCTATAGAAATGGATGATAGCTGGCCCAAGTTTGTTTGAGATTGTTGACTTTCTTTTGACCACTTTTTTTTTAAATATAGATTTTATTTATTTATTTGACAGAGAGAGAGAGAGAGAGAATGAATGAACAAGCAAAGGGAGCAGGAGGCAGAGGGAGGGGAGAAGCAGGTTCCTGCTGAGCGGGGAGCCTGATTCAGGACTTGATCCCAGGACTTGGGGCTCATGATCTGAGCCGAAGGCAGATGTTTAACTGACTGATCCACCCAGGCACTCTGCTGTCTTTTGACCATTTTAACATCTACATTCATTTAGTAGATACCTTTTAAGTTTTTTTTTTTTTAAGGATTTTATTTATTTATTTATTTTTTGACAGAGAGAGACACAGCAGGAGAGGGAACAGAAACTGGGGGAGTGGGGCGCCTGGGTGGCTCAGTGGGTTAAGCCGCTGCCTTCGGCTCAGGTCATGATCTCAGGGTCCTGGGATCGAGTCCCGCATCGGGCTCTCTGCTCAGCGGGGAGCCTGCTTCCCTCTCTCTCTCTCTGCCTGCCTCTCTGTCTACTTGTGATTTCTCTCTGTCAAATAAATAAAATAAAAAAAAAAAATCTTAAAGAAACTGGGGGAGTGGGAGAACAGGCTTCCTACTGAGGAGGGAGCCTGATGTGGTGCTTGATCCCAGAACCCTAGGATCATGATCTGAGCCAAAGGCAGATACTTAATGACTGAGACACCCACGTGCCCCTATATTCATTTAGTAGATTTTGTTCTATTCTCCTTTTTTCTTACTTTCTGTCAAAAGCATTAAGTGTCATATGGTTTTTAGTTTTTCTTTAAGTTAAATGCATTAATCTTGGTAAGATCTGGGAGTATTAGAACAGTGTTTGAGATAACTTGGATGTTTTATACTTAAGCATGGGAATCATGGTTTTGTAGTAATATTTTGTAGTAATACTTTGAGTTCTTGAAAGTGGATCAGTGATATTTATACCTTTCTCTTCTCTTAGTCAAATAACATGATCTTTCCTAATATTTTCTTTAAGTATGTAACATATATGTAGTTATGACATTATACATACTATCAGTGTAAGCAGAATATGCATTATCAAAATGAATGAAAATAGATTGACATTTATCCCTAAATAACTCTCTGAACTAAATACATTTGTAATTCACAGACTCAAGTGATTAAATGAAAGTATCAATCTCTAATATATAAATAGATTATATTTTATATACAATACATAAGTAATCAACACATTTGTATTTTATATATGTTTTTACTCAGTTTTAGAATATAAAGGATGCCATAGAATTTAATCTTAAAATATTATAATTCTATCAGTTGAGGAAAAGTATATTTTTATTCACATAAGGGTATCAAACTTTAAAAAATTGTTGCTATATACTATCCCTTATCTAAGAGGACTTTGTTTATTTTGTTCATTTTTTTTTATAAGAGAAGTTGGGGTAACATTTTGCTATAAAACAGAATTGTTTAGACTGGTATTTTTATTTAGGGTGATTTATAATACAGAACAATTTTTCTTTACTATAAGAAGGTCCATGTCTTGTATTTTATATGTTTTATCTTGCTATAGAGAGATTTAAATCTATTTAGTTTCTTAATATTTTGAAGACTGGGTTATGGCAGCCCCCTCATTTGGGTCTTACCAAATACTTTACGAAATTAATTCAGTTTGCATGGGAAGGATATAAGGACAGAGAAGGATTGTGAAAATTCACAGTGAAGACTAGTAAAACTGGAATCATCATTTGTTCTGATTTATCTCAGTCTCCTTCAATATGGGAATATTAATGTTCTTTTTCTGTGTTCACTCCAAAATTATATTTTAAGCATAAATCTAAGTGTAGATGTGGATAATTTCTTAGTTTTAATGATCAGGTCTGCATTTTCCATCTCAGACACCATGTTTATAAGAATGTGGACAGTGCCACTTGAATAGAGGAATTTCTTAACTCCAAAATTTATGAGACTTCTGTCTATTAAGAGAAATTTATGGAATTTTCTTTCCTTAAGACATGTTTTTATTGGGATAGCCTGTTTGCCATTGCTGCTTAAAACTGATCCCCAAAGAGTGAAATCTCAATGAATCATTGGATTGCTTGCCTTGGAGCAAGGCCAGGTGCAGTAAGTTTTCAAGATAAACAGTGCTCAGGCTGAAAGAATGGCACAGAAGACTTCTCAGGTGGAGTGTTCTCACTTCCCTTCCGGCATGTACTATATTACACAGTGTCTTACAGATAAGAATTGTGAGAAAGCCAGTGTGAAATAACTCTATTTCATGATACTTATTTTCTAGTTCTTTTATCAAAATGTTTCTTGAAGAGTCCAAAGAACGTGGCTTTGAATTCATTACCATTCATTGAATGAAACCTATTTTCATGTTCATCTCACATTTTAAGAAGGGCTCTGATACCTGTTCTGTTTACTGCTATATTCTGATTCTTAGCACAGAGCCTTGCCCAGATCAGGTATTCAGTAAATATTGATTCAATATTTGTTGAGTGAGTGAATTCAGGTTCATATCAATTGAAATTTGATTATAAACATAAGGTCTAGGATGCTTTAAATGTTGTGCAGCCGAATTATACCAGGCTGGAACTTTTGGTCTGTATAATTGGCCATGTTGATGTCTTCTGCATAATTGAACTATGCAGTTGATACATTCTTGTTCATTTGCTCATCCATTCATCCAAAAGATCTTTATTGACTACTTTGTTCATGATTGGCATTATGCGAAGAGTTAAGATACAGCAGTGAGATATATTGGGCCTCTGACATATCAGGATATATGAGGCTTTTTCCTTGTCCTCCTTGGTTTTGCCATTTTGCATTGAGTTTGAGGCAAGCCAAAAATATTTACAGTAAGGTCAATTATGTAGAGATTAAAATGGACAGAGTAGGGAGAAATTATGCATTGCTAAGTCATAAAAGAGACTTTGTAGAGGCAGCTAAGACTCAATGATAGGTGAGATTTCAGAAGGTAAAATTTGTCACAGAGAGCTCCCCAGTACTGTATGATTGTGTGTGTGTGTGTGTGTGTGTGTGTGTGCGCGCGCGCGCGCGTATGGACATGCATGCATTTGAATTTGAACGCTTGACGGCTTGGCCTGAGGAATGGGCCAGAAAGAAAAAAAAAATAAAGGGAAAAAAATGTGGCCCTTGAGAAATTATTGTTTTAGGGTTTGTTTTCTGTTTTGTTTTTGTTTTTGTTTTCATTTTTCCTTTCTGCCCAGGTCTGCACTTACTTTTACTTTTTGCCTATATCTGCTGAGATTAAAGACCCCTTAGGTGAGTGATTTCATCTTCGCTTTCTACATTGTCTTTTGTCAGTATGTGTTCATGAGCAGGTTTTTAGAACTTACAATGGCAAACTTGTTCTGGTTGAGAGTGCAGCTGACTGGTATAATAATGCATTGTTTGGGAGACCACAGTTAAAGGCATTCAGTTATTTCTGCTTTCTCCTATAACCAAAATTAACAATTAATCAGAATCTAGCTCAGTTTCTCTAATAAGATTATTTTAAGCACACAAGTATCTTTTATATCATAGAACAGAAATTAACTGAAGGTAACACTGGTGATTTTAAAGAGTTAATGTAGTAGCTAGTAAACCTCATATATTCCCTGAACTTTCAAACGATGGTGAAGTTTAATGTATTTGTTTAACTAAAAGGAATCAGTTTTACTAATACGTATGGGTCATTTGTTTTAGGAATCTTGTTAGCACTTTCTTTATTATTTAAAACTATAGTTCATTTTTATGCTCCAGTGTTCTCCCAATATTCAGGAACCTATGTGCAAAGTGAGTTGATCTATAACAGGTACTATAAGGGATGATGGGTGGATCTGGTACAGTCTGTATAGCTTATGGACTTAATGGAAACCTTACATGCACACGTTCAGTGCTTACCTTCTGTGGGTTCTGTATGGGCGAATTTGCCTACTTAGTAAAAGTTTTTGTAAGCCCCAAATCGGTATTTGCAGTGCTTCTGTAGTCAGTCACAGACATGCGGAGAGCAGTGAAAAATTCTCAGTTGCCCAACACAGAAGGCTATCTGAGGTCCATCTAGGTGATGCTCTGCTGTCTTGTTTGAACTCTCATACTGTAAACAGGAGTCCTTTTCACAGTCAGTATGGTGCCACATTTTTCACATTTTTTTGTGTGTTTTTTATTGGTGATTGTGCTGTTTGAAATGCTAACCAAGCATAGTGCTAAAGTGTTGTCTAGTCCTAAGCACAAGAAGGCTGTGATGCACCTTACAGAGAAAATACATGTGTTAGTTAGACAAGTGTCCTTTTGGTTGTAGGTTCAATGTTAATGAACCAACTACCTGTATTTAAATGTGGTTTCCTTAAACACAAACATACATAAAACGAAGCTATGTATTGATTGGTTGTTGAAAATGTTGTGTCTAGGGAGACTCCAGGGAACCTACCTTGTATTCCCCCTAGGCATAATGGTTCAGTATTCACTAGTTCAGTTTCATTGGGGACTTTATGGAACACAACTACAGTGAGTAACAAGGTTTGATGTACTTATTTTTTCTGGGTCAAAGGACCATAGTACTCATTTGATTCTCAGTGGGGCCTTTGATCCCCTCAAAGGGTCAAAACTCAAAGGAGTCCTTCTCATTCTAAAATTCTCAGACTTCTGGGCATGTGATGTAGAAAGCAGAGGTAGTATACTGGCTGAAGTGTTGAAGAAAGAGAGCAACACAGAAACCCCAAAACCAGAGAGTCACATCTCCACCTTACCCTTTATACATTTATGAGTAATCTCACCATTACTGTTTATTGCCATCAGATAGAACTAGTTTGAATCCCAGTTTTCCAGATTTCTAACTTTGTGATCTTGAGCAAGAATTCTTAACCTTTGAAGTTTCAGTTTTCTTATATGTAAAATAAATGCAATAATACCCACCTTGTAGGGTTATTTTAAAGTTTAAATTAGATGATGGGTTTAAAGAACCATGTAAAGTATCTGGGAACAGTCAAAATCATTATTGTAAATGTTATTATAGTATACGCTTGATAGATATTTGTTAATTCCTATATTTTTCTCCTTCCAACTTGGGATTAGTATGAGATCCATTTTCTAATACCTTGATGAATTAGTGAATTCACTGTGGAATTGCCTTTCCTGCAGTAACTAGTGGAGAAAGTAGGACATCGTCTCAGAGCCTCTCGTTTTCTTCCCACTCATTCCTCTGGTTTGGTTCTCTACGGTAGTGATGATGGATGACTGGAGCTCTGTGTGGCACTGATGAGGAACAGTCAGCTGTGTTTGGGTTATGAGGGGAATCACCTGCCTCCAGTTCCTGACTAGAGGAGAAGGGCTCATGCATCACAGCTCTCCCAGGTGCCTGTCTCCCTGAGAGAAGATCTGGTTGACTCCAGCAGTTCAGAGGCTCTGTGAATGACACCCAAGTGCCCTCTTCACATCTACCTCAAGGGGACTCTTAGGATTTTACTTTCCTAATTTGAAAACCTGAAACCTCATTTCTTCTCAGGAATCTCTTAGACTAACCATTTCCCTTAGCCTCTCAGAATTCCCCTGACTTATCTTAAATATGTGAAATAACATAAGTATGGTGACACATCACTGAAGAATGAGCTGTTCTACATTAATGGATTTTCCAGGTGAAATTGGCCCCTTGCTGTGTTTTGCTTTAATAATTTCATAGAAATGGTTATAAGTTGTATTAGACATTCTTTTGACTTCTTAGTTGTGTTTATATAAAGTGGGTAATTTACACTTTCCTTGATTAATCATGAATCAACTGCTGTGTTATGTTATAGGATATAGCAACTCCCTCAGAGCAGCAAACATAAATAGATGAATTGTCCACATATATTAATAATCCCAGTTTGGTTTTTTTGTGATTTTTTTTTTTATGTTGTTGGAGTTTTGTTACTAGGTGACATAGGTAGGTGAGTAATGCCACCATAGTTCATATTCAAGAATGAGTTATGGTAAATAATAACTTCTGGTATTTACATACTAGCACAACCCCAATTGTTTGTATCCATATTTATTTACTAAATATATTTATATCATTTATTTATTATGATTATAAAGTATTATAATACATTATGTAGTACATCAGATGTTTATATTTAATACATTAATATAACATATTTGAATGGATTTAAATATACACAATACTTCTGGATGTATTTTCCCCTTTCTTCTATGAAATCTTGCTTGAGATTTCAAGCAAATTCTTCAAATTTCTCTGAAGAAACTTTGAGATGAGCCTATGAAATAGTCCTACGATGTTTTGTGGTCCAAGATAAAACTTGTTATAGAGGAGTTTGAAAACCTAAGGTAGCCCCACATTACAACAAATTGGATGTTTCAGTCATAATTATGTCTTTTTGGAGTACAGTGTTTATGTAGCAATTCCTGTCTTGTTCCAGACCTCTGAAGTTGACTCTTAGACACTGTGATATCCTGTGTAGTGGTCACATTATATTCAAGGGCTAATAGAATGACCTCTTTTAGTCCTGGCAAAATTAATCTACTGTCTGTAACATAATCTAACTCAATTGAAAAAAGAAAGAAAGAAAGAAAGAAAGAAAGAAAGAAAGAAAAGAGAACAACCAGAATGTAAAGAAAAAAACAGTAGGCTTTTTCCTTTCCAGTGTCTCTTTTGCCCTGGGTGGAAATGACCCAATTCAGAGCCCCTGCACTTATTTATTTACTTTGGAGTGCTCGAAGGGGTGAGTGAAGCTGGGCCCTGTAGTCAGCTCTCAGTTTTCTCTATCCACAACACCCACATTGGTGGTCTCTGCATAATCTGAAAACTACACATTCAGTAAAATAGAGACAAAGAAATAAAGTTGCTATGAAATGAAATGACTGTCACAAAAGGAGAGATCAAATGTGAGAGAAGGCACATTTAATGTAAAAAACACAACTGGGGTGCTGTTCTTTTTCAAAGCAGCCTAAGTGGAGAGTGCAAATGTAATGCATGGTAATGAAGGTGCCCAATTTTGGAAAGTGGTTTTTAAAATGCTGCAGCAGAATGCCATCTAGAGTCTCTTAGGAAAAAGCCAAATCTCATCAGGGACCTTTTCAAGCATCATTTTCTCCTTTTAAATGACTTGGCATAGCATTCTATTATTCATTATTTTTGACCGCTTGCAAAAGGAACAAAAGATCTGTTATTAGTGATTTGTCAGTTGTTGCAAGACTTAGTCTAGGTACTTACAGAGCTCTTTGCTTCATGTTTATTTTGTTGTATGAAATTGTATGATCTAAGGGATTTAATAGCCCTGATTCTCCACTTAGACAGTCTCTTCTCAAGTGATTAGTTTGGAAGAAATGACTGACTCCAGATACCAGCCCTCTGAGCACATTGAAATTTCTCTGAAGAAACCTTTTTTCTTCACACAGGAGATTTTGGGGATAAAGACAGCTTTTTTCTTTGATTATTTGTGTATAGATTCCTTCCTTTTATCAGGTGAAAACATAGCCTTCTAAGGGTACAATTAAGAAGATCGTGTTATTAATGTGGTCATTTTCAACTACTGAGCCCCTCACTGCTCACCGTTGGATGTGCTGTGTAATTGATGCTATGGTACTACTTTTCTAAAGTCCCCAAATTTGTAGCTAGGGGTGGTAGACCTGTAGGGAAAATAGAATATGACAAATGACATGAGAGATAAAGGCTACTATGCTGTAGGGCAGAGGAGGAGGAAGAAATCTGGTTCACGAGGCAATAAGACCCCAGTAGTATTCCGTGAAAGAAATGCCATGTGTAAAGAGGATGAGTATAATGTTGACATGCAGAAATTGTAAGGGATTATAGTATGGGATTTATAGATGGCATGAAGAGTGTAAGTAGAGTAACAAAGAGAAGAGAATGTGTTTGTCCAGAAGTTTAGATATCAGAAACATCTAATGCATAGTGTCTTAAAAGGTTTTTAATTGACCTTCTAACAACACACACTTCTGTGGTTCATGTGATGGTAACTTTTGTAGCTGGGGAGAACTGTTTGATGGCACCGTGTAGATGTAACGAATTCTTAAAAATTCCATACAGTGGCTTTCATCTGAATATACTAACAACAGTAGTGTCACATCATATTTCATGGTATATCCTGGTTGTCATTGTTCTTGGTCATTTGTCTGATGTATAAAAACCCCTTTGAAGCACTGAATTGTAACTGTGCTTATATATATTTACATACAATTTATAATGAAACAAAAAATTGATGCACTACATACAGAATATTTTCAGCCTGAATCAAGTCTGTTATTTTATTCTTTAAAGATCTTATTTATTTATTGGGGTGGGCAGAGGAAGTGGCAGAGGGAGAGGGAGACCCTGAAATCATGACCTGAGCTGAAGGCAGATGCTTAACTGACTGAGCCACTTAGGTTCCTGTCAAGTCTATTACTTTAAATCATGTTATTTTGGAGTTGAGATTTCTGTATCCTCAAAGCATCATTATTTCTAAGTGGATCTGAGATAAAAAGTATTCTATTGTAATAGAGTAGAGGTTGAGTTGAAAAAGAAAACAACACAAGAAAAACCAGAAAGCTATCCTTTTGGGTGGTGTTAGAAAATATTTGCAGAGAAATAGAGTAGGTATGCAGGCATAAGGATAAGATTAAATTTGCAATGAAAAATAATACAGGAAAATACTTATTTCAGAAAGGAAAGTTTCTGTAAGAATGTATAGGATGTAGCATATGTTGTCTTTCAGCCATCTTTCCTCTGAACCTGAATGTTTTCAAGGCTAGTTTATAGAGTGGAATGAGTTTTATGGAGAGTTTAAACTGCTCAACATTTTTCAGGAAACAATTTGAGTTTAAGTGACCTGCTCTTCTCTTTTCTGGAGGGAAGGGAAAGAGGGAAAGTTGGAGGAACAGAGAGGTAGGTGGTCACTATTTAATATGGAGCATCCATTTTGGGCAGTTTCATGGCAGTCCCCACCCATCTCTTTCCAGTCCTCTGGCTTTGAGCAAGTTACTTAAATTCTCTACAAATCTATTTCCTCATCTTAAAAATGGAGATAAAATGCTGTGTGATAATCGTGATAATGATAAATGCATTGTGACAATCAAATGTGATCATGTAAAGTGTGTAGTTCTACGTCTACTGCATGTTACCAGCTCACTGCAGGCATTTATTGCATATCTTCTATAAGCAGGGCAACTTTAACTTACGCCTCTTACTTCATCTTCCTAACAATCCTGTGACCAATACTAAGACTTTCAATTTACAGATAAAAATCTTGAAACGTAAGGGAGTAAAAGTGGTTCTTAACAAGTTTAAACAAACCTGAGAGTAACAGCCAGGAGTTCAATGCAGATGTGACAGTTCCAAGCCTGCAAAGCCCTCTTACATTAAATTGAATCATTCCCTCCCTCTCTCTTCTCTCCATCCCCCTTTTCTCCTCCTTGCAGTTCCACTCTCTTCGAGGTAAAGCCTTTGTTTTAAAAGTTCATAATAATAGCATACAAATGGAATGAAATAATATTTTCAGTAAATTGAAGTAAATGTGATGACACCATTCTATCTCCAAATGCCATCAATTCCCTTCAAAAATATATCCCATTTTAAATTTTTTTTAAAAAAGTATACTTAAGTAATAGATAATAATTATAAAATATAGGAAGTAGAAATAAATATAAATTTCCTGAATGCTTAATATTCAAACACAATCACAAATAACATTTTGGTTCGTATCTTCAATTCATTGCTCTCTGTATATTACTTTTTCCTCTGATAGCAGTATTATATCACAGTTTGGTTTATAATATGCTATTTTTAGTTAATTATCACTCAAAAATATCTTTCCAAATTGGTTAATGTATGTCTACATAATCATTTCTATCAGCTACATAGGTAGCTGATTAAAATAACCCTTATTAGATATTGTTTCTGATTTTTTACTTTTATGAACTATAGACTCTTGCATATATACCTTTGTGTGCTTGGCCAATTACATCCTTAGGATAGTTCCTTAGGAGTAAAACATTTGAGCTGGTGTTTATACACTTCTGTGTTTCTTAATATATAATACCAAATCCCCTCCCTTAAGGAAAGGAGCAATTTTCACTCCCTTCAGCAGTGTATGAAAATGTCCGTTTCCACACTCCTACACTAATGGTTATCATGCCTTTTAATCTTTGAGAGCTCCATTAGACCAAAAAAAAGTGACTTTATTGCTTTTCTTTGCATTCCTGTGTCTACCCGTTCTATAAAATAATAACATTTCTAAGACTACTATCTAAACAGAATGTAAACTTCCCCTTAGGTCAATGACAATGTCTCCACATACTTAAATATTTATATTCTCCATTCTTCTGAAATAAAGTAAATCTCCAAAGAGGCATTTGAGACACTACTTGGCAGAAAATCATGGATTAACAGTATATAACCTTATTAAGAAAATCCTTGAATTTTATTTTCAAACTTCATGTTCATTGTTTTCAGAACTCATCTGCTAAGTCAACCTAGTCCTAACTGGGAATGAAAAACAGTCCTCTAGGTAGATTCTTAAAACAGAGGAAAGAAAAAGATTATGGCAGTGAAGTCTTGGCAGCAACTAACTTTTGTGTCTGGCTTAGACTTCAGCCTCATTCAGTCTTTCTCCCTCTGTGGTTAGTGCCAGAGTAGCCAAAACAAAAACAAAATCCCTAAACAATATACAGTTATTGCTTCGTGTCATTCAAAATTCATATCATATTTTCCTATAAAGAAAAGGACTGGTTTAGTATTGTCTTTCATATACTCTAGACCAGTTTGCAAAATGATTATACCTCAGTGTCTGTGATGCACCATTTATACACACACATGCACACACACACACACACACACACACACTCATATACATCTCACTAGTTGCTGAAAAATAATGGCATCCAGGCATCACTAAGAAGATAATGTCTTTAGGTTCTGCTAATTCCTTAACCAATCATCCTCAGTTTGGAAACTGAGCAAGTCTAAACTATGTTTGGCTCCACATGATTTTCCATTTAATTTCACCCTTATTCTGTATTATTTAAACTGTCATGTAATTTCAAATTCCATATCAAAAATGAATTTATATTTGAATCAACAGTCCTTTATTTATTAAGTAGTGGCACATACTGTTGAAAAAGACTTCCTTAAAGTAAGAAGTTTCATTTAGCTAAATGCAAGAAAAGCAAAATAGTCAACTCAAATCTGTGATTAGAGCTTGGGATTTCACATTATCTAAGAGTGTTCCTTGACTAAACCAGACACATTTTAATGATCGGTCAAACCAGGTTCCAGAGAAAGGTACTTCTCTGTTATTAAAAGGAAGCTGAATGATTAAATTGCCATTGGAATATCACAGAATCCATAATAAAGTTCACTTTGTGTACTGATCATAGGGAGCTTGATCTTAACATTCTGTGGTGCTTTGGATCTTGTAAAGGTTGACTGTAAAGTGAAATTCATTCAACAATCTCTGGCATCATGTCCTGGGAACAAGGTTGCTAAAGTGTTTGTGAATTACCCAAAAAGAAGCAGAATATGAGTGCAATGACAGATGTTGGTGATTTGTCCTTGTTTTTAATTCATAAAAAAGACACCTCTACCAAATGCCAATGTGAATGTTCAAAATGAACTTGAGGAACCATACAATATGTTCACTGTAAAAGAATCAAGAATTATAAAACACTTAGGAATTATGAAGGAAAAAAAATAACAAATTTGCAGTGATGCATCAGATTCACTGAAGAATCTAAGAAAGGGGAAAAATAATAAGAGCTAACGTTTGTATTGTTCTTATTACGTGCCAGATACTGTTTTAAGTGCTTTGTATAAATTAATTTTTCAGTCTCCTAAACAGCCCCAGGAGGTGGCTATTTTATTTTTTTAAGATAGTGGTAAAACAGAAGTCATACAAGTAGCAAGTGGCAGAGCTATAATTTGAATTTTCTTTTGACTCAGGATCGTACTTCCAGATGACCCAGTGACAATGGAGCACTGCCAAGTAAACCCCAAGAAAATGTTCAGACTCAACGTGAAGTTTTGTTGGCTTCTGAGAAAGTGGTAAGTTTGTAGATATCATCACATAATTAAATGTATCCTTAAGAACTAATGTGTTAGCTAGGCATTTGGGAGAGAAACTGCACTAGTATCTAAGGTAAGTCTACCACTAAGTCTCTGTGAATCATGGGTCTGAACCTGTCATTTTCTGGGGCTCAGTTTCCTCATTTGTAAAGCATTAGAGCTGGGTGACATGTTCAAAAATAGATTCTATAATTCAAACAGCTAAACACATCGTGGTTTGGTGGAGAAATCTTTCTATAAAGACCCTGCAAAGAACATAATGGTAGTATTTATTCAGTGAAGGAACTTGACCAATATTTGGAGATCTGTCAACATTTTTGCCTTCTCTAAATTTTTCATCTATGAAACAGATTAAGGCAGAAAGGAAAGTGGCAATTGGGGGTTCAGGATAAGTAGAGCAAACCTTTCTTGTTTGTCTTGGGGATAAGCTTCAACACTGAGGAAGAGGGTGTTGACAGTGGCAACAGATGACATATTCCTATCTGAAATTTAGATCAAATGATTCAATCCTTCAGAGCATTCCCAAACAATGGCTGTTCCAGCAGCGTGAATCTGCAAACAGAGCCCAGCAGTTAATTTCAGTCAGCTGGCCAGTATTGCTGCTCCAATCTTAGATTTACAGAGTCGTTTTTGATGAAGACAATAAAAGCCTCCTTTCCCTCCTGTGTTGTGTTATGCTCTGATACTTTATCAGAGCCCACAGACAGAGTGTTGTTCTTAACCATATATAAAATGGAGCAATCTCACAAATCATGCTTTAATATTGCACTGTGGAAACACCAAGGTTAAAAGGTAAGTCTGTGGTGTAACCATATTGATTAATTGATGTAAGAAAGGTCAGGCTAATCTTCATATTGCTTGAAAGACCAGTTCTACATGGCAGGTTTGTTGAAGATAGGAATTCGTTGAAATGGTTCCTGTGTAAAAAGATAGGAAAAAAAAGTGTATTCTTAATTCAGAGAAAGTAGAGGAAATCTCATCAAATGATCACTTAGAGAAAGGTTAGTGAGAGGAGCCCCGATGCAAAGAAAATGGGGGAAATCTCTTCAAGCACTCACTCAGAAGGTTAAAGCACTAAAACTGGGACCAGAAGGTAGAAGTTATTTAGATTTTCCTATATTTCTTTTAAAGATTTTATTTATTTATTTGAGAGAGAGAAAGTAATGAGAGAGGAAGCAGGAGTGGGGGTGAGGAGCAGAGGAAGGAGCAGAGGGAGAAGCAGACTCTCCACTGAGCAGGGATCCCTGATGTGATGTGGGTCTCAGATCCCAGGACCTGAGATCATGACCTGAGCCAAAGGCAGACACTAACCTACTGAGCCATGAGGTGCCCCAGTTGCCCTGTATTTTTAATAAGCTTTGTTGGAAACACCTTCACAAATAAAATAGTCACAGAAGAAGCAAAGGCAGTGACTTAGATAAGAGCCTTAGCCCTGTCCCAAGAAGACTAGAAAAGAAAGCTTCATACTCTTTTTTCCAGCAAGACAGATCTATTGAAGCAGGAGGCTTGACTTCTGTGCCCCTCTGGTCCCACCCAGGGTAAAACGGACACAAATATCTCCCACAAGATGGCTTCCATATCTCCAGAGCATGGTGGAAGAGGGAATTATCCCCTCCATGCAAAGATGGCCAGACATGTAAAGAGCAGCTTGCTTGAACCTACTTTTGGAGCAAGAGAGATAATGGGTTTGAGAATTAAACTTTAGAAAAAAACTGAGAAAACAGAATACAAATGAGGAAGGACTAGGGGCTAACTCTGTAAGTGTGGAGAGTGAAAAAGAAATCTAAGGAACAGGAGGACAGGATGCTGACCCTGATTACAGCACTGTTGAGTGAAAAGAAGAGCCTGGGTCAGGAGAGGATGGACATGGGAGTGACTGTTGGAAAATTTTTCTCATTTTGCTCATACCTGAAATGAACCTGAATAGGCCAGGCTATGATACAGTCATAGGCACACCCAGAAACTCCAGAGGTTACTGTAATAAAAATTTATTTTTGGCTCATGTAAAGTCCGTGTAGCTGGGTATTGCATCCTACAGCTACAGCCTTTGGACCATGTGCTCTCACCACAGCAATGGAATGCCTCAAGGATCCTCGAGGATCCATTAGATGTTTTGAAGGACAGATCTGGAAGTAGATTACATTATCTTATATACCACTATCCTGGATGCAATCACAAAGTCACAAGAGAGAACTGAGAAATATGACTTAAAATATTACTTCTCTAGGTTTACCTTAGAACATTAGGTATTTAAGGTCTTCATGAAGAAAAATTTCCAAAGACTGCATTGTTAAATATTGGAAGGAGTTACAATGGAATATTTGGAGAACTTTATTGCTATTCTCTCTGACACAGGATAGAAGATTGGACTCATTTTTCTATAAGATCTACTCTTTATGTAATTTTATGCTTCTACAACTGTATAAGCTTTCTATTTGCAGGGAAAACATGAAAAGTAAACTAGGTATTTGGCATTATTTTCTTATCAAATTGATTTAATTATCCTTTTACTAACTATGGCTACTTCCTGTAATAGGTAGTAAAACTTTTATGTTAAGCGCACACATACAAAAAAGGATGGAATCTGAAATTAAATATATTTTATTTACAAATTTATCCATTGTGTAGCCTAAGGTCAATCTTATTAATAATGAATATATGAAGACATAAATCATAATTTAACACTAATCCGTATCTAAAATATAAGATCTAACCTTAACATCATTGTCACTGGAATTCTGATAGGTCGTATGTTACACATTTTGCATTTTTGTGTTATTGGCTTCAATATATGTTAATAGATGGTAATTATATGCTTTTCATTTGGACAGCCCTTATCCAAAAACAATTTAATATTCACACATCTAATAGGTCATGCACGGCTATTGATCATTTGGATCACAGTGCTATTTGAACTGCTGCTGGTTAAATCAGAAATTGTAATCATGGAAAAAGATAAATTACAAGGTCTCTGCAGATCAGTTTTGTTTTCAGATCAGTGCTCTTATACAGGAAACACCAAATAGGGGAGGTTAGGGAAGATCTGTAGTATTGTTATTAATGTGAGTTTTCTAAGAAATACATCCAGAGATCTTCTATACCCTTACTACCATTGCATCGTGAATGTGAAATTTATAGGGAATGACATATTATTACAGTACAGATAGTGACAAACATCCATAAATTATTTGTGAATTACAAGTCTAAGGACTAAAGGCCAAAAAAATGTTTATTTTGTAAATACACATTTTGATGTAGTAAATCAAATACTCTACTATTAAAGTTATAAAGTTTTTAATATATAGCAATTTTGTCTGTATTAGAGGACATCTCAGTGAAGATTAATTTGGATGAAACAAACCTCTGATGACTTCAATGTTAAAAGGATTTTTATCTTTGCCTTAAAAAAGCTCTTTTTCAGGGCACCTGGATGGCTCAGTTCATTAAGAGTCCAACTCTCAATTTAGGCTCAGGTCATGAAATCAAGCCCCGTGTTGGGCTTTGTGCTGAGTGTGGAGCCTGCTTGGGATTCTCTGTGTCCCTCGCCCTCTGCCCCTCCCCACCTGCTCTTGCACATGTGTACTCTCTCTTAAAAAACAAAATTCTTTTCTTTGTGTCTATAAAAGAAATACATTCTCATTTAAAAAATTAGAAAATTTAACCCAGAAATGGACCCTCAACTCTGTAGTCAACTAATCTTGAGCAAAGCCAGAATAAATATTCAATGGAAAAAAGCAGTCTCTTCAACAAATGGCTTTGGAAAAACTGGACAGCTACATGCAGAAGAATGAAACTGGACGACTTTCTTTCACCATACACAAAAATAAACTCAAAATGGATGAAAGACCTAAATGTGAGTCAGGGATCCATCAAAATCCTAGAGGATAACACAGGCCGCAACCTCTGTGACCTTGGCCACAGCAACTTCTTGTTAGGCATATCTCCAAAGGAAAGGAAAACAAAGCCAAAAATGAACTACTGGGACTTAATCAGGATACAGAGCTTTTGCACAGCAAAGGAAACAGTTGACAAAACCAAAAAACAACTGACAGAATGGGAGAAGATATTTGCAAATGTCTTATCAGATAAAGGATCAGTATCCAAAATCTGTAAAGAACTTAGCAGGCTCAGCACCCAAAGAGATGGGCAGAAGACATGAACAGACATTTCTCCAAGGAAGACATCCAAATGGCCAACAGATGCATGAAAAAAATGTTCAACATCACTTGGCATCAGTAAAATACAAATCAAAACCATAATGAAATACCACCTCACACTAATCAGAATGGCTAAAACTAACAAGTTAGAAAATGACAGATGTTGGTGAGGATGCAGAGAAAGAGGAACCCTCTTATACTGTGGTAGGGAGTGGAAGCTGGTACAGCCACTCTAGAAAATAGTATGGCAATTCCTCAAAAAGTTAAAAATAGAGCTAACATACGACCCAGCAATTGCACTACTGGGTATTTATCCCAAAGATACAAATGTGGTGATCCGAAGGGGCATCTGCACCCCAATATTCATAGCAGCAATGTCCACAAGAACCAAACTAATGGAAAGAATTCAGATGTCCATTGACAGATGAATGGATAAAGAAGATGTGGTATGTATACACAATGGAATACTACCTAGCCATCAAAAAGTGAAATCTTGCCATTTGCAACAACGTGGATGGGACCAGTGGGTATTATGCTAACAAAATAAGTCAATCATAGGAAGACAATTATCATATGTTCTCACTTGTATGTGGGATTTAAGAAATAAAACAGAGGATCATAGGGAAATAGAGGAAAAAAATAAAACAAGACAAAATCAGAGAGGGAGGCAAACCATAAGAAACTCATAATCATAGGAAACAAACAGGGTTGCTGGAGGGGAGAGATGAGGGAATGGGGTAACTAGGTGCTAGACATTAAGGAGGGCATGTGATGTAATGAACACTGGGTATTATATAAGACTGATGAATCACTGAACTCTACCTCTGAAAACCAATAATAATGCATTACATATTAATTAATTGCATTTAAATAAAAACAAATAAAATTTAAAAAACTATTAGGGCATGGTTTGGGGGGAGATAGTGGTGAAGATTTTTTTAATTACTGATTCTATTTGTTAAATGGTTATAAGTCTGTAATTTTTTTTATTTACTACTGAGTTAGCAATATTAAATTTTAGTTTTCCAGGTAATTTTCTAGTTTGTCTGAATTTTCAAATTTTTTAGCAGAAAATTTTTCATAGCCTTCCCTTTGTGATTTGAAAAATCTTTTTTTTTTTTAAGATTTTTTTATTTATTTATTTGAGAGAGAGAGACAGTGAGAGAGAGCATGAGCGAGGAGAAGGTCAGAGAGCGAAGCAGACTCCCCATGGAGCTGGGAGCCTGATGTGGGACTCGATCCCGGGACTCCAGGATCACGCCCTGAGCCGAAGGCAGTCGTCCAACCAACTGCGCCACCCAGGCGTCCCGTGATTTGAAAAATCTTTATTATTATCCTTCCTCTTTTATTTCTAACACTGTACCTTTTATCTTTTATTCTTAATTAATCTTGCCAAAAGATTTATCTATTTTATTATTCTTGGATATGGCAACCCCCATAGAACCTATTCATATGATTAAGAACCTTCTTAGATCTTTTTGCCCATCCCAGAGGCCTGGGATGAAGGAGAAGCTAGATAGTGTTAACATCACAAGGAGTGTGGCAGATCTCCTAACCCACGTTCTCTTTTGCAGTATGACCTCCCCCATCAAGGGAATGCTCCTTCATGAGGAAACAGAATTTATTTCATGAGTCTCTTGAATCTGGGTGAGCTCTGTGACTGCTTTGACCAATAGCATATGGTAGCAGTGTCCCAGTGCCAGTTCCAGGTATAGCTCTTAACTGGCCTACAAGGCCTACAAGATTGTTTTTTGCCTCATGGAAGCTAGCCACCATGTAAGAAATGTGACTAAATGTGACTACCCTGAGACTGCTATGATATAAAAAGCAAACAACACAAAGAGAGAGAGAAAAAAGTCAACAGCCACCCAGGTGCCAGGCCTGTGAATGGGAAAGCCACTGTGGATGGGCAACCAAGTCAAGCTTTTAGATGCCTTCCACCTCTGGTCCTATCTAACTGTAGTGCATGGGAGTAGCTCTAAGTAAAAGCTACTCACTGGAGCCCATTCAAACTACAGAAACACCTACAATTTGCATGGGACATGGATGGAACTGGAGAGGATTATGCTAAGTGAAATAAATCAAGCAGATAAAGACAGTTAATCATGTTTTCACTCATATGTGGAATATAAGGAATCGTGCAGAGAACCATAGGGGAAGGGAGGGAAAACTGAATGTGAAGAAATCAGAGAGGAAGTCAAACCATGAGGGACTCTAGACTCTGGGAAACAAACTGAGGGTTACAGAAGGGATGGGGGTGGAGGGATGGGGTAACTGGGTGATGGGTCTTAAGGAGGGCACATATTGTGATGAGCACTAGGTGTTATACACAACTAATGAATCATTGAACACTCCATCAAAAACTAATGATGTACTGTATGCTGGCTAATTGAGCATAGTAATAATAAAAAAAAACTATAGAAATTTGAGCCATAATAATTATTTGTTCTTTTAAGCTCCTAAATTTAGAGTTGTTTGGTTTGTAGCCATAGATACCTAGAACAAGTAACTGTTATGAAAAATCCTCCCCCTCAGCCTTCTTACAATGAAAATTGTCTTTAACAGGATAAATATATGTAAGTTAAACAGAGATGCCCAAATCATTAAGAGATTATTGGATGCCAGCTCTGAAATGACACTATTTTCTAAAATACCCAGAATGCCACTGTGGACCCCACTCAAAGTGGGGTCACGTGGACATTGGGTGATAAATGGGGGGCTGGCTCAAGTCCACTTAACAGTGGGCCCAGTGAGTCTGAAATTACTCCATAGATATTTTCTTGAGTTTCTTTTGTATAGAGGTCAATGATGTATTATTTAAAGTTTATAAGTCAAATAATAGACGTAAGTATATAATGCTATAAAAATGTATTACTTGAAGGTATAAAGAATATAATAATATAACCAAGATCAAAGAGAAGAGGGGGCAGTTACCAATTAGTAGAATGATAGGGATTTCTTCATCATTTGTAGTAGTAAGCAACTATTTATTAGAGAACTATATTAAGTTAGTTATATGTTATTAGATTAAAATTAAAAGCTAATACTCGTGTAGTGCTTACCTGGCTCTGCTGTAAGTGGTTTAATCTTCACAGTGATCCTTTGATGTAGGTATTATTACTTATCCTGTTTAATAGATGAGGAAACTGAATCAGACAAAGGTTAAATGTAACTAGCCCAAAGTCACAGAACAAGGATACAAATTGTTACAATGGTAGCCATTACAAGAAGCGAAAAACAGACAACAAATTTGGTTGGCAGTCATGGTCTGCAGATTTTACTCTCTTCTTTTCCTGATAATTTGGAGTTGACATCCCAGGCACACAGCACAGATTCTTGTTCATATCTTATGGGAGGGCATGTTTCTGTGTTCATTTTCAGGCTGCCCTGTGTTGTGGGTGGGGAAAAACTTTGGGCTGAGGGGTGGGAGTCCTTATAGCCATTTTGGGAGAGAAGATGGAAGTAGTAGCTCCTTTGATGTGTGAGTCAAAAAAACAAAACAAAACAAAACAAAAAAACAAAGCTGTAGTAACATTGAATGATGTTGAGTTTGTGGCCTCACCTTCACTGCTGTTCTGTCTACAGAAGGATTTTTCCCCCTTTCCTCTCAGAGTCTGAGAAAGCTTTATAGTCACAGAGAAGTAAACTCTTCGCTCCATATCCCTGACATTAAAATAGTAAAAATATACTCAGGTTCTAATCCTGGGGTTGATCTTTTAAATATCTCTCTAATTGAAGTAAGAAGGATATTAATCCTGGGGAACATGTCGTGGGTAACAAAACATTCTTGGCTTTGTAGATCACAAGTGAGTTGGTACCAATTATGGCTCCCCACCCTCCAAAAGCATTCAATGTAGCGAAAGCCAGGAACCTACCAACTCAATATGCTATTTCAACACATTCAGTTATCCAGTAGACTTAATTTCAAGTTCATTTCTGCATGGATCATTTACAGTGTAAATTTTTGAGTTTGCATGGTGACTGTTTTTTTGTTTTTGTTTTTGTTTTGTTTCTTTTGCATCGCAGTTACTGGTCACAAAGTGAGTTAATAAATTTTGTCACTTAATTGTTACTATACT
Organism: Neogale vison; assembly: GCF_020171115.1. Classification (NCBI taxonomy): domain Eukaryota; kingdom Metazoa; phylum Chordata; class Mammalia; order Carnivora; family Mustelidae; genus Neogale; species Neogale vison. Next base: position 48,433,030 of record NC_058093.1, read on the forward strand.
TCTCACTCTCTCTCTTTTCTTCCTAAAGCAATGTCTGTTTTTTGTCATCACTTGCTGGACTAGATCAGGTCCTTCACTTTGATTTTTTTTAACTTTAATTTTTTTAAAGTTCTTTGTGCATACAGCTGCTTTGGCAAGTCAGAAATCAAACTGACATGGGGCGCCTGGGTGGCTCAGTGGGTTAAGCCGCTGCCTTCGGCTCAGGTCATGATCTCAGGGTCCTGGGATCGAGTCCCGCATCGGGCTCTCTGCTCAGCAGGGAGCCTGCTTCTCTCTCTCTCTCTGCATGCCTCTCGATCTACTTGTGATTTCTCTCTGTCAAATAAATAAATAAAATCTTTAAAAAAAAAAAAAAGAAATCAAACTGACAGCCCATTGGAAAGACATACACTGTCACAAGTCTAAAGAGGCACAGAGTAGCAGTTCCCAAGCTCCAGGGCAAGGCTTACCTCTCAGTCTTCTTTGGCTGGCTAGGTTCTTGGTTGTTGCAGGGTGCCAATACTAGACAGCAGAGGCCCAAAGTAACTAATACAAGGCTCAGTGAGGTAATTAAGAGTGAAAGAATGTTTGCTTATCCCACAGACTTCTCTGCAACAGGCAACCAAATTCAATATATCCTGAGAGAACCCGGGCATGACACTTTCTGCTTTCTCCCAGTTGATTTCTCAAACTTTCATTATTATTATTTTATTTTTGCTATAAGCCACTCTGAATTAGTGATCTGAAGAGTGGCATGGAAGTCATTTTTCTTCTCTTATGTTATAACTGATCATGGCTCATCAAAGTAGAAAACACACCTTGAAATTCAACTTGGCTGATGAAATTAGAGTTCTGTTGGGTATGCTATTGGGTATCACAAACACAGCTGCTGACCTTCAGAATGGTGAGGGGAGTTGTGGCATCAGCCTGGCAATTAGCTGTCTATACAGAAAGGTACTGTATAGACTTGTCCTTGCCTTAACCTGGAACTCTTGGCAGCAGTTTGTTCAATAGCTCTTTTCTTTACTTCTTCCTTGCCACGATAAGTTCATTTGGTTTAGCAGTCTGATAGTCTTGGCTACCAGGAGAGTCTGAGCCCCATCCAAATCCCAGGGAGTGAATCTTGTTAAGTCTGTTTCTGTCATGATGAGTCTGTGGACCTTGACAGTGACTAGTTTAGGAGGGGAATATGTGATATAATTGTGGCCGATTGGTATACCTCCATTGGAAGGGGCTGGAGAGAAAGATGTTTTGATCTTTAGAAAAGATACAGGAGAAAGTTTAGTTGCTTTTCTTTCTCTTTAAATCTGGGTGAGGAGATGATGCTGGATCTTCTGCATCTGTCCTATAATTACAAGAGGGGCTAGTTAAAGGAGTAGGCAGCATGTTGAAGATAACGGAGTAGACAAAGAGAAAGAAGCTGATACCTTGAGGATGTCACTGAAGAGCCAAATTAAACAGGTCCTTAGCTGTTCTTCCCAGCTTCTTGAAACATCAGATTATAAATTCCCTGATTTTCAAAACGGCATTTAGCTGGGGTCTTTTTATCTTTTAGGTAAAAATAATACAGTATTATTGTAGATAAAGTATTTATTCCATTCCTAAAATCAAATCAGAAACCTACATATGGAATTACTCGTCCGTTTTCTTGCTGTTTAACCCACAGTGGTCTAGATGTCCAGTGGTCTAGAATCCTGTTGTGGATTCCTTCAATAAATGGCTGTTGGGCCTTTACTATGAGCCAAACACTGAAGATGGCACCATGAACCAAATCAGTATTGTTCCTCCTTTCATGTAATTTATAATCTCCAGGAAGCAGATATGCTGAACATGTGTAGTTGGAGTAAAATACCCTTGGATTTGATGATGATTTAACCTGCAGCATCAGCATCTATCTTTTCAGAATGTGCTTAGTCAAGATGCTAACAGCACAGCTGGAGGCCATGACAGTCTGGTCTCACTGTGATCAGATTGCTGTGGTTGCTGGACTTCGTAAAAAGGTAATAAGAAGAGACTGGCCCACAGGCACTCAGGTCTCTACATTTTCTCCTGGCCATTTTAATTAGGTACTGTACTTCCCCTCATGTTCTGCTTTGCCTTTTGGATTTGTTCATTGGTAGTAGGAAAATAAAATTAGAATTTATTAATAAAAACACATAAATGCAGTTTCTAGCAAGCAGTATATAAATACAAGGATATTTACCTCTAGTTATTCTTAGTGCATTTAGGAGAGACTGAGCCAGATTTTGAGGAGGTAGGATCTTTCATTAGTCAAGTTTTCTTTCTGAAATTTTCCTACTCATGGCCTCTTTTCTTTCACTCTGCAAATATTTTTGAGTCTTTGCTATGCCCCAGGAAACAATGAATAAACCAGGGTGCAAACACAAGGGCCTCCATTTCATTCTTGAAGAGATCTATTATGAGTGAAGAATCCAGGCTTTGGGAGGCAGACAGCAGGTCTTGAATTTTGGCTATGTCACTTATTAATTGTGAGGCCTTGAGTAAGTTGAGAGATGTGTTTGACTTCAGACTCTGTAAACAAAATAGTCAATAATTATAGTACTCGTGACCTAAGCATTTATGGGGATTAAATGAGATAATGCAGGTAAAGCATTTAGCTAAGTGTCTGGCACATGGTATTGCTCAGTAAATGGTAAACCACCCTCAGAGATCAGGATGTGCATTAGCAGCTATGACACAAGCTAGAGAGCAGTAAGCCCAGAAGAGCTGGAGGAAGAAAGCTGCATGGATTTAGAGGAAGGAATCTCTGGGAAGATGATTGGGAGACACTTAAAGGGGGGAGGTGCCATTTGACCTGAGTTTTCTCAGCTTTGGCTTGAAACTTGGCTTCTTTTTCTGTTAGCTTTGCGCAGTGGCAGTATCGTAGCCAATGAGGTTTATCCGAGGCGCGATTATTGCTAATTGAAAACTTTTTCTGTTTTAGTTAACCATCAGTTAGTGCCAGTACTCTCTTTTCAGAGGTAGACTCCATCTTGATGAGGGCTGGTAGCTTTCCTTTATCGCCTGAAAGCACCACTGATCCAAGCAGTCAACTTCTTGAAAGCAGGCTCGATCACTGAGCAGAGATGGGAATGAGATAGGGCAGTCTATCCCCACTGCTAGAAAAATGTCACATATTCTTCACATAGATTGCTGTGCTGATAGGAGATCAAAAATCCTGTAATTAAGAAGAGGCTTGTGACATTGAACAGACATTTTTGTTTCCCAGATGTTAATTCACTGATATTTAAAAAGAGACGTTGGGTTATGCAATAAATAGGGGAGATCATATGGCAAGGGCTAGATGGGCTATAGGACCTACATACTCAGCACAGTGCTTTGAACAGAGGGGACACTCAAAAGCATCATTTAAACATTTATAATCACAGATCCTGTAATTTTTATTCTACTAGTTTGCTATTGCTTCCATTGGAGGGCTGATAGGACTGGATTGGGACCACAAGGTAATCCTGGATAATCCCCCTACTTCAAGGTCTGTGCCCTTAATGACATGCACAACGCCTCTTTGCCACATATTCATGGGTTCTGCGTGATTAGGGAGTAGATATCTTTTGGGGAGGGGAGACATTGTTCTGCCTTTCGCACTCATCTTTTCACATTCAGGAAAGCATGTTATGAACACATCTTTTAATTTTTTATCTTGGAGTTCCCATTCTCTTCTTGATTTTCTATCCCCAACACACCCAATATTTCCATGGAAGTTTATTACCATGCGACAATCTTCAAAACATCCTCTGTCTTCATGTATGAATACCTTTCCTTCTCTATTTCAATTTTTTCTCTCTTCTCCCTTCAAACCAATGATTTTTGCATGTACCCAGTCTGTTCCTACAGCTATCATTCTCCAATGTGTTATATTTAGCTTTTGTCCCTACTTTTCTGTGAATTTTCTCTTTTTATCAGTGTACAGCTTCTGCATCCTGGGTTCTTAGAATTGTTATTTTAAGACTTTAGAGAACTGGATTAAGAGAAAGAAGAGAATGCAATAATTTGAGAAACTTTATGCTTTCTAGCAGTATATTTTCTTATTTTATTTTCATTATAATTTTTATTAGATTTTAAATTACAAAATTAGTGCATACTCATTCTAAAAATTGATGTAATATTAAATGAAAAATAACGGCTACTTCCCCAGCTAATTGCATAGCTAGTTAAGGAAAGTTCACAATTTACGTATCCTGTGTAACTTTTTATTCCTTTCTCTATGCTCGTATAATGATATGCAAATACACAAAGCCTTTTCATTTTCATGTGCTATCGAGGGTTGAATGGTTACCTCCAAAATTCTTATGTTGAAGTCCTAACCTCAGTAACTCAGAATGTGACCTGTTTGGAAATAGAGTCATTGCAGATGTAATTAGTTAAGAGGAGATCAGTAGGGTGGTGTCTGATAGGCTGGTGTCTTTATAAAAAGCAAAAACTGGGGCACAGAGACATGTACACAGGGAGAATGCACTCTATGAAGAGGAAGGCAGAGATCAGGATGATGCTTTAATAAGCCAAGAAATACCAAAGACGGCAGCAAATACCCAGAAGCTAGGCAAGAGTCATGGAACAGATTGTCTCCCAGCTCTCAGAAGGCTTCAAACCTGCCACCACCTGGGTCCTAGACTTCCAGTCTCTAGGACTAGGAGACAATAAATTCTGTTGTTTAAGTCACTCAGTTTGTGACATTTTGTTACAAGAACCCTAGTGGACTAATACATCTGCTTCACAAATGTAGGATCATATTGTACAAATTATCTTATGACATGCATTTTCTGCTTAACATGTCAAGAACATCTCTTTAGGTAGTGTATTTTAGACAAGAGTGTTTTCATGCTGTGGACAGCATGTGGAGTGTAAAACTGGAGCTGCTCAAGGCCCCTTTCTTCCAGTCAGGACTGGGTCTGGGAAATGGTAGAAGTCACATAAGAGCCTCAGTTATAAGGAATGGACCAACGTGGCTGCTGGCATGGCCGGCAGGAGCTCAGAGTAGCCCCTTAGAGTTTTGTGCATGCAGTCTCTTCATGCACGAGCACAGAATTTATCACTTAATGAGGAAAAACAAAACAAAAACCTTTACACAGCATGTGTATGTGTTATAACAGAACATAAGCACTGGCTGAGCTGGTAGGTCCCTATTATATTTTTAAGGAAAAACAAAATCAAACAAATAACTAAACACATGTGAAGACTTTAGTAGCTTTGATACCCTAGGAATTCCCCTGACTTTTGACTACTTCAAGTAAACCCAGCCCATGATGGTGAGAATGCAATGGCCAGAAGGAGAAGGTGCAATAAACAGTCTCTTTAGCAGAGAGATTTGTGACTTGGGGGTACTAAAACCTGATCCAAGTGGCTGAGGCATTTATACTCATGAATATTTTCAGGATAGATGTTAGTGTGTAGGGATTAGAGATGGGGGGCTACGGTGTACTCCCAGGGACAATGGTAATATCTGTGTATAGTTTCTACTAACCATAATTTCCATGGTGTCTAAATAATGATCAAATTTTGAATGAAATCTAAGCCACAGAATATAGAACACCATATACTGTGCATTTATATGCATTCTAGGTCCAGCCTCCCAGAACTTTTAAGGGTTCATACAACAAGTTACATGCCAGGAATTCTCTACATATTCATGCCATTCTTGGAGTGATTTATCCGTGGAACGAAGCAGCAATGGAAAACTAGGCAGATATTGCTTCCTTTTAAGGTCACTGGTGCAAAGCACAGTACACTGTGTGTGAAGATTGAAATAGGAAGGTTTATTTAGGGAGGAAACATTATGGTTATTTTGTTAGTCTATCAGGTAATGTTTTGTTTTGCCCCAAAATGGTAGGAATTTGGTTCTATTGAATTATCAGCAAAATAGGAGTATATCTAAGAATATTCTCAATGTGAGTTACATTCTTAAGTTTACTCTTCAATTATTTAGACATTTATGCTGACTCTACATCCTTTCCAGCTTTAAGTTTATTTTATATTTTAGATTTTCCTTATTCTGAATATAGCTTTAGACCATAAAATCACTTCCTGAATAGAACAGGCCTGTTACTGGTCAATATTTTGTTTAAGATATTTAAGGATCTCTTCTAAATAGTAGTATGTATCTCCTGTGATGATATATACTTGGCTACATGACCAGAATAAAATGAAATTAGGTGATTATATTTAATTATATCAAGCTATAGGTTCAAAATAAAACAGAAGGTGATAATTTTATTTCTCTTTTTTATTTCTTCAGGGTATTGTATGTAGGAGATAATTTATTAAATCAGGCATTTAAAATAAAAATATAAACAAATATAAATATAAAAATATACACATATATATATAGTTTTTTGTAGGGAAAGGGAGAAGGGTGATTGCCTCAAGAGGAGAACAGTGCCAAGAGGTTAAGGGAACATGAATGTGTCTGTGCCTGAGCCAAACTCCATATTTTTCTGGTCTAAAGGTTTTCAAAACCTAGGTTTATATTAATTTTCTTTCATCAATGACTTATAACACTGGGAAACAAGGCAACTAATAATTTGTTCAGTGGTAGAGTAATCTTTATTTTGTTTCCAAAATTATATAATTGTATAATTTTTATTTCTTAGCTCACTTAACCCATGGAGATGTTATTTCATGAATAGCCTTAAGGAAATTTTAAGAAAGGTTTTAGAGTAAATACAATTTCAAGGGACCATTTTAACCATTTTGCATAGTGTATATAGTTTGAGAATGGCACATGAGCCACAAATTCAGACTTTGAACTTACTAAATATTTGCTGTGCTATGGGACAAACCCTGAAAGAAAATTCTTTCTGTAACTAAATATAAATGCACTATGAAAGCAGTATATGTGTGCAGTTGTGTGAAAGAAACTAAAGGACTCCTGTTTTGCCTTAGAACGTAGTGAGAGAACCCATTGGTATAAATCTGTAGTAAGAAAATTTAAGACTGCCACATTATTAAAAAGTAAACAACTACATTATTCAACCTTTCATTTTCCTAGAATATTCCTTTTACCTGATCTGTAAATGTGGCATGAGAAAGGAGTAGGGGCAAGTGCCAAGGAGGAGAGGTACTTGGGTTTCATTATTTCTAAGATTAATGACATTCTCTACTTTTGTTCTTAACTAAATACATTCCATCTTTTTTTTTTTTTTTTAAAGACTATTTGGGGGAGTGTAGCATCCAAATAAATAAGAGCTTTCCCTTCTTACATCCATGAGTGTTAGTTAATATAGGCTAATGGCTGTAACAGATAGCCCCAGTGTTTAAATGATTTAATATAATAGAAGCTCATCTTTCTTTTGTTTCATAGTCAGTGTAGGTCAACATAAGGCTTTGCTCCACATCATCACTTGGGGACCCAGGCTCATTCCCTTATATGGTTCTACTATCTTGTTCTTTTCTTCTTTCAGTTGTACATGTGGCAAAGTGAGAGAACATGGAGGAGGCGCATCTCTATCTCTAACTACATTGCCCCAGAGGTGATGAGTATCACTTTTACTTATATTTCATTGGCTAGAACTCAGTTCATTGATTCTGTCTAACCACAAAGGTGGCTGGAAAATTTAGTCTGGCAATGGGGCCAAAAGAAGAGATCTCTGTGCCACAATGTGCAATAATTTTCAAATGAATGTGAAGAAATAAAATGGATTTAATGCTGAAAACAATAAAAAATATTTTTAATATTTGGATTCTTAGAGTTCTTATTGTTATGAACACCAAGTCTGTTTATACCATAGGTTCTTTCATTTATTTATTCAACAGATATTTATGGAATGCCAACTGTGTGCCATTTTGCTAGTTACTGGTTTACAGTGGTGAGCCAGATAACCATAGTTCCTGCATTCATCAAGTTAACAGTTCAGTGGTAAAGACATACTAATTAATCATGATGTATTAGTGGATGATTCCCTAAGGGCATGGGGTATTGTTTTTATTCAGAGTTGGGTTTTAGCAAATTTCATCATTTTATACCCTTTTTAAGTGTTTATACCCTTTTACCTGTTTGGTTTTTTTTTAAGATTTTATTTATTTATTTGACAGAGATCGCAAGTAGGCAGAGAGGCAGGCAGAGAGAGAGAAGGGGAAACAGACTCCCTGCTGAGCAGAGAGCCCGATGTGGGGCTTGACCCCATGACCCTGGGATCATGACCTGAGCTGAAGGCAGAGGCTTTAACCTACTGAGCCACCCAGGCACCCCCCTTTTACATGTTTTTAAATGAAAGTTCTTTTATTCCATTCCTTTTATACTCCTACCAGGAAGATGTAAAAAAATGTTCCTAGCTTGCAATTTGGGTCTCTCCTCTTACAAAACTACCTCCATGGTGAATAACTTACACCATTGGGGAAGCCTAATAGATCTTCTGGCAGAGACATGGTGAGAATGAAGCCATCTGGGAATGGACAGGTTGGCCTCTCACACAGACAGCTCTCAGAAACCTCATGTGGCTGGATCTTCCCTGGATACATCCAGCCACAAACTCTTTAGGTTAGATCTTCTCAGGGAATGCCCCAGTGTGAGAAAGGATTCAAGGGCATTTTTTTCCCCACAGCCTGTGACTGTGGTATATGATTTTATTGTCAGCACATGAAAGACTATATATCAGGCCAGTTACATACACAAGTTTGGGAGTATCCTAGTGATTCAAGTTATCTGGTGACTTTGGTTTTTGAGAAGGCATCCTTATGGAATTATGTCATAAGGAAAAGATCGCCATTTCTCATAGACTCTGACTCCGTGGAGCTGGGAAATGGAAGGTGAGGGTGGAGACAACTGTCATCTTGAGTTCAAAATTAATCCAAGACCTACAGGTCTCATTTGATGCTATTTGATCTCCCTAGAGGTCTTAGCAGCCTTGGGGGCAAAACTGAAATCAATGGAGATTGCTAGAGGATCTTCTCCCCAGGACCAGTGAAAATCTATAGAATCCTTTAAGGTGGAAAATAATTCCAAGGGACTTTGGTGTCTTCTCTCTCTCTCTCTCTCTCTCTCTCTTCCTCCCTGTACAATTGTAATCACCTTGAAATTTAAAAATCTTGACTATTTCTTGAATATTAAGAACTCTGTAACCCTAAATTTAGCTGATGTTCATAGATAACACCGAGTTTAAGCAAAATAACCAAACCTTAAGGGGAATAAAGTCCTCTGCACAAATGACCTCAGAATGGTTGCTGATTCCCCTTTTTTCCAGAAGAGAAACCAGAAGTGATTGAAACTATTGTCAAACTATTAACATTTCATCATGATCTTTGTCTTCCCTGACAGGGGAAATATCATTTATGAAAAGATACCGGTCTCTAAGAAATGAATAGACTGCGAAATATTAAAGGTGGTAAGACTATGTCTGATATTAATGTATCTTTTTGAGATGATGTAGCTTTTTGAGATACATCTCATAGCAAGAGAAATAATTTCTTTCTGTTGCTTCTAGAGCTGCAGCTCACTTTTATTATACTTATGGATACATACACATATACACACACACTATATTTATTTAAGTGGTGGAAATTGAAAACTCAGTACCTGGGGTATTTGAAAGATGTTTCTAGTGAAAAATTTAAATGCCTTAGATATTTCTTGGGTATTTTAGGGAAAATCAATCACGTGATAAAGTGTTTCATATTGTAATAGTATAATGGTTGTCAACTTGAAACTACTTCTGTCAGAAATTAAATGATAAAACTTTTCCATTGGAATTTTGCTGTTGCCACAAGGGATTTCCCATTTTCTATTTGTGAAGAGAGCTCTTTTTGAAATCTAAAGACAAATTCAGAGTAAAGCCCTTCTGAGAGTGAACAGACTAAATGTTATTTGGGATAAATATAGTTGTTCAGACTTGTTTGAACTCTTGTTCAAACATTAAATATTAAAACTTATGTTTGCCCAATAATTCTGGACTCCTGAAATTGTGAGTTTTACCTAGACAGTATAGACCATCATCATTATCAACTGGCCAATAAAAGAGAACAAAATAAAGGAGGGCTTGTTATTTTTTGTGTTCTTAACGTTTTCTTTAGGAAAATTGACTCCTCTTTGGCTTCTTGAATGGTTTCTCAGTTTTGGAGGCACTCATATTATTTTAAGCTTATTTACAATTTTTTTTTACTTAGATAACTTTTAGGAAGTTTTTTTGTTATAATTATTCTTATTAGATGAGTATTTTCTGTGCCTCTTTAGAAGATAATTCATAGAGAAAGAATTCTGATATATTCTGTGTATTCTATGTGTATTCCTATGTATTCTATGTAGTGTGTGTGTGTGTGTGTGTGTGTGTGTGTGTATTTCATGTGTGGGTAATTTTCATGGGTTAAAACCTAGAAGTGGAAAATTTAACTTTTATTTATTAATGTTTCATATGTGCCAGGTGGATAACTAAATCTTCTGAATTATTAACTTTTCTATGTAAGTTAAAAGTGTTTATCAAAGATTATAGAACTTTACGCCTCTTTGTTCTCTCTCTCCCCGGTCTCATCCTAACCCCCCTCGGATTTTCCATTTACTCTTTTTTTCTTTCAATTTTCCCACTTTTATAAGGCTTTTAAAGTCCCATTTATTTATAGTCCACACCCTTGTAGCACAACAAAATTGTTACTCATATATGTCCCTTGCCACTATAGAACTTTTCTTGTTATAAAGGGGGAAGTTGTATCCGTTTCTTTTATAAACTCAAGATGGTGGGTTTTTTGTTTTTTGTTTTTTGTTTTTTGTTTTTTTGGTGCATTCTTTATCCAGGGTGTGTTTTCCCTAGAATTCTGCTTTGTGGCTGCTTGGCCCACCACAATGCTCACTTATGCTGTCTCCACACATCTCTGAGCAACTAAAGCCTTTTAGCAGTGTTGAAACAGACCAAGACCTTTTACTTCTGTACTGCAGGGGTGAGTCCCAGGGAGAGGAAGTGTTTCCCAGAGCATATTTGAGTCTGCATTTTATTTCCTTTAGAGTGGTGTCAGCAAACAATACCAAGTGTGAAAAAGACATTTTAGGTCGTCTTTACAGGGCCCTTGGATGCACTTACTGTTTTAGAGGTCTGAGCTTAACTATTGTTAAAATCTTTTGATTAGCACACAGAGGCCATGCCATGTTAGGCCTGCCCTAGTGCTGGTCTATAAAGAGCAGACCGAGAGCTTGAAATGCTCCCTCTGTGACTCCTGTGGTATGCTTTAACACTTCAGCTTTCATGCTTCACATGCACACTGTTCTCGGTAAGTTTTCAGGGCTTCTCATACAGTGCATTATAGTTTGCATTTTAATTATGATCACTACCTTTTTTGACCACTTAGGTTATTTTTGATCCTCTTAATCCTGCAAGGTGGATAGTACATATCATGGAGAGGTTGTATTGTCTAGTGGTAAGGGTATAGGGAGATAAATGATTTGGCCACTAGCCAACTCTGTACTTTTTGGTAATTACAAACCCTTCTAGATCTTAGTAGCCTGACTTGCAAAATGAGTACAATAGCAATACTGAGAGGACGGTTGTGAAATACAGATGAGAGAATATATATATGAATGTCTGGTGAGTAATTTAATAAATATTAGTTATCCTTCTCATCGTCCAAGATTATAGAATTTGAAGCAGAGCACCTGGGATTCAAAACTAGACTTAATTTTAAAGTTTATGAATAATTATGTTTTAAAACAAAGATAACAGATAATTAGAGCTCACATTTATATTGAGTTCTAAAAATACTTGTTGGGTACTGTTCTAAGCACTTACACATATTAACTGCCTCTCTCCTCTCCCCCTGCTGCCCCGTGTACAAGTCATCCTTTATTGGGTGTTAATTCTCAATTAGGATATGAAAGGATTCAAGGGCGCCAGGAAAAGGCCATGGTCAGAAACACAGAATGTGCCTCCAAAGTGGACCCACTTCAGTGGTACTTGTGTAGCCCCTCATGTCTGAGTTCCCTATAACTACAGCTGTAGCTGCTAGCACCATAGAAGTCCCAGCAATGTCCCCTTTCTTCACATTGACATAATTGTTGTAACACAGGTAGTAACCTCTCTGAAACAGTTCAGCAGTGCCTTTAGGGGTGGAATCCTGCATTGGTATCCATCTTGGCAACTCTCCTACTTTGAAATCCAGGAGCTTCTTCTTTTGCCTGGTAAGGATGATGCCATCTTGGAGCCCTGAGTGTCCCATATTAACTTCTCTTATAGTCATGTCAATCCTACCCGTGATATTATTACCATCTTCCATATTTGAAGATAGAGAAACTGAGGGCCAGAGAGGTTAAGATGCCTGGTGATAATAGTGAACCCACTGTCTGTGGGTTCTTAGTCTCTATGAAGTGCTATCACTTACTGTGTACCCCTTCTCTGAAAGTTCTTCCCATTCTGTGTTCTGACTCTTTATTTTTCGGAAGCTTCTCCTAAGTATTTATGGCTTCAATCCAGTATAGTGAAGGTTCCAGTGTGAGAATCTAAGCCAAATAAGCAAAGCTGGTGGGGAGGGTGTGCCAGGGTCTTCTCAGCAAACAGAAAGAATTCATCCTCTTGAAAGGAATGTTGGGGAATTCATGGAAAATTTATTCAAACCATGTTTGCTCCAAAGTTGATGACCATCAGGGAAGGACAATTTTGAGTACAGTTGTGGGTCAGGTAACTGGAGTACTTTCTGACCTAGTTTCAGAGCTAATGCCTAATTGGGAAGTAGGAGCCATAAAAAACAATAATTATCATTTATTATGGTTCCATATTAATTATTTATGACAGTTATTTTAAGTAGGTATTATGTTTAAGTAGGTATTATGTTTATGATGAGAAGTCTGAAGCACAGAGAAAATATGTGCTTGTTACCATCACAGAGCTAGTAATAATGAAGTGAAGGTGTAAATCTCACCACATTGACTCTAGGGCTCACTCCACTTCTGTGGATGTGATCTTGGTCCAGTGAAGCGACACAGACCATGGCAGCTGGCCCTGAAGCAGCCACACATCGAAGGGATGCTGCTTTTTTAAGCAGTAGCCCAGGGAATTTTCTGAAGAGCCAGGACTTGACCTGGAAGTGGGGAAGTTTTGCACACTCTGAGGTTTTATTGGTGAGAGGAGAAACTGGATAGATAGAGTAATTTCATTATTCCTCTTCTGTCCCAAAGAAGAAATGATGGAGTCAGAATCTCTGAGTGGAGGGGTCACACACTTGTTTCTCTGAGTGGCTGAGGAGGCCATGGCATCAGTAAATGAAGCACTCTGGGGGATGCATTTTCTGTAATTTGTTCTAATTTGAGTGAGTACAATTTTCTGAGGCTAGAAAAGCCATAACAGAATTTCTGCTATCCTTTGTAAGTGGTAAATGGTAATAATTCCGTCATGGGCTGGAAGAGCATGTTCTTTTCTCAGGACTTCATTCTGACTGAGTGAGGGCACTACTTAATTATTAAGATAATGTCAGACCAATAAGTCAGCCAGCCCTAGCATGGCCATTAATAATTCTATCAGAAAAACTTGAAATCATTTGCTCTTTGTGATTTCACATCAAATAAACCTTTACCCACCAGGTGTTTTAAATAATATAGTTTAGCTCCAGGACCTACATACAATGTTTTCTTTATGCTAAATTAGTTTGCTTAAGAAAGATCTCCAAGACAGGTAAAGTGAAAAGCATTGCTGCTAAGAATCAAGCTAACACAACCATTTAAAACCCAATAAAAGTGTATTTGGCTAAGAGAGTGAATGGGATCTCATTATTCTAGTGAAAGTTCGTATTTTATTTCATTTAGCTTCATCTTTCTGTGAGTCATAAATAAGAAATGCCAGGTAATAAATACACTGTACAAAATACATTTTAATAATCCTAAAGGGCTTCATTACTCTGGCTATAATCTGGAAATGTAAATTATGGCTGATACAATAGCCTTCATTTATTGACTTTTTTTTTTTTTGCTATAGGATTATGCTGTTTATGGAATGCTATAGGATTATGCTGTTTATGGAATAAATTAATTTGGTGTGGTCAAATGGAATTTCTTTGCTTTTAAGTATCTAGAAGATAATATAGGAATCTTCAAGAAATATATCATGATATATAATATTGTATGGTTTTTAATTTTTCTTGAAAATGAAAACCATCCCTATTTCAAGGTAATAAATTAGAAGGTTACCCAAGAGAAACCAAACAGCTGTTTTCAATAATGCAGGTAGATTCCAGTCATGGGAAAATCTCTGTGACTGCCCAAGATGTTGGAAAAGTCTTGTGCATGGAACAAGCCTTGGAACTAGCAGAAAAATCCCATATATAATCTGTGCCCAATCCATTTTTTTGTTTTGTTTTGTTTTCTGTTCTCAGTATTTACCTTCCATTTCAATGACTAGAATTTCAGATGGTTAGTGCTCCAGGAATAAACTATACTCCCATGTATTTTTACTAATACCTTACTGTAGATTTGGAATGCTCTTTCTAAAACTCTATGTAGCCATACCCACCTTCAAGTCCTAGATCAGAGGTCACCTTTTTCAAGCATCATTTTACCTCAATGATTGGCCCCTTCTTTCAAAGTTCTTCCTAAGTGGTTTGTTTACATTCACATGTAACAGATACTATGTAAATCTTTTACTCCTACCTCACACAATTCTTATCTTTCAGACTGTAATTTCTCTGAGGACAAGGATTTGTCTTAAACTTTTATGTGTTTCCCAAATTGCTCAGTACAGTGCTTTATATGCATCTGGGATTCAATGAATATTTGAGTAATTGAACACTGAATAAAATGAACGGTCTTCTAACAAACTGGTTTAGTCTAGCAGATCATTTGTTTACACCTGAGCAGCTTCTGGTTTTGCTACTGTAAATGTCCTAGGATTATGCCAGCTATTAATGTACTAAATTGATATGGGAAATAGGTTGCTGTGCTTTTGAGAGGATATCATATAGTATTCTTGGAATTGCTTACTAATGGCTCTGCCTTATATTTTCAGTGTATATTTCACTCCTTTTCTAAAAGGATTATATATGTGTGTTTGTGGATGGCTTTTTTTTTTATGCCCAGGGCAGATTAGTAACTTTTATTATTCCTTATCTCATTCCACAGTATTCTGCTTCAACCTGAGAGGACTAGAGCCTAGTTTTGCCTCTTCATTGGAAAAGGGTAGAGATTGTTATAAATACAAAGCTATATCCATGCATTGTGGTAGTCAGTGCTTTTTCCAGTGATGCTGTTCTTTTCTGTTAGAATGCTATTCATGATCCACCTTGATCCAAGTCCACCATTTTATTTATGAAATAGCTCAACAGTTACTTCTGCCTAAGTGCCTTGCCTGACCAATTCCAATTCAATCTTATTACCCACGTACGCAAAGCTCCTTCAGGATTTATGTATATCATGTATACTATATTATTTCAACAGTAATAAATCTATTTATTCATTCAACAAATATTTACTGCATTAAAATCCTCTGCTAGGTAATGTGAAGTTGCAAAGATGCCTCAGACACATCATATCCTCAAGAAATGCACAGCTTAGGAGAAATTACAAACACCTAGTAGTAGTTAGCTTCCCACCCTTGTATCTGGTGGGTGCTTTTCCCTGCTGCCTTCCCCCATCTCTCCTTCTCGTGAAGCACCACTGATCCCACCCACTGCTTAATGCTAAATTTGTCAAAGGCCATTATTATGAGAGTTGGTTTTACTGCACTCATCTATTACTGGCATCCATCCTCCTTCGAATTCAATGAAAGATTTGTAAATAACGGAATTTTTGGTTATCATAATCATTTTATGCATGAATGTTCCATCTCTCATTTGCATTTTGACTCCCTCAGGGGGTGAACCACATTTTCTGATTCTTTGGTTGCCCCATTTTCTTCTTTCCTGGCACCTGGCATGGTGCACTCCACAGAGTAGTGTGTAAGGAGAAGCGAAGCTTCTGACTTCACCATGCAGGGCCGTGATGCTCAGCACCACTCTGGCAGGTGTAGGAGCAGCTGCGACTAAGTGGTATTTCTGCCATTGACTTAGTAACTGGAACTGAGTTTGCCTGGAATAGGGTTTGCTTCGGACTTAGGAGAGTGTTGGAAGCAGAAGCTTCTTCTGGCATCAGAGTGTGAAACAAGGCTTGAGTGGGAAGTGACACTTTGCATCTCTTGGAATTATTAGGGAAGAACTGGAAACTAAGGGAAGTGAGATGACATGTTCATCTCTGTCCCTAAGATGTCATCCAATATTAGCCATGGCTAATATTTATTAAGATAATTTGACCCTTCCAGATCCAAAAAGAAAGCACTGTGACATATCCTGTTCATTAATTCCAGTGGTACATGCTGACATGTGACATGCAAATAGTCCCAACATCACTGTCAGAATTTATTTCCATATGTTATATTTTATGGACATAATAAATGTACATATGGCTTGTTTCTCTCTTTACAGTCTAATTGCTATAAATAGCCTACAGTTCTTTTAACTCTATTGAACCATCATGTATTACAAGATTGTTTATACTTGTCTTCTGAAGAAACACATGGCATTAAAAAAATTCTGGAAATGAGAGTCTAGCATTCAGCGAAAAGAATATTGTAAATATATCCTATGCATAACATTAGCAACATATAAAAAGCATGTAGTTTGGTCTCTACATAGGGAAAATAAAATGTTTACTAGTTGATATTTCTTCCTAGATTAGAACATATTTGAATGTTAAAGGCAAAATTAAAGCCACTGAAACCAGGTCTGCTACTCATAATCAGAAGAAACTAGAGGAAATACTTTTTAAAAACTGTTTATTTTTATACTTGTTAGGATGCAGATATGGGAGGGCTGAGGGCAGATCTAGGGCCTTAACTCCCAGAAATAGACAAGCAAACAAAAATTGAAAAAAGAAATTAAAAAGAACAAGTGAACGAGGGGACAGTGGCTTATGGGTAGAATTATTTAAGAGGCTAATTAAAAAAACACAAATAGAAACATGCTCCAGTCAGTTAAAAGTCTCTGAACTGTGTGTCAGGCATATTTTGGATGCATAACAATATAGTACAGAGCCAAAGGGTTCTTAGTGGTCATCAACTACAAGTACCAAAGTCCAAAGATACAATATAAAAACTCATTATTGGCAAAGCTGAGTCTAATATTTATCCATTCTTACTACTAACCCAGTGTTCTATTGGTCCTTGCTCTCCAGCATCCATTTTAGCCTCTCTAAAGGGAGCCATTTCAGAACAGTGATCTTTGGTTCTGCCTTGTTGCTAGTAAATTTCTCCTGCCTGTAAGAACTCAAAATTCTCTTTCTGCCTGTTAAATCATTATAGTCTATTTTCTCCCTCTTTTACACAATTGGCACTCATACGCTTGTGTGGAAAGTAATGTCACGGTCGAGGTATCACTAGTTAGACTTTGGCTTGAGGACTCAGGAATACTCAAATCCAGCCCTGGACCAGTCAGCTCTCCTGCCAGTGGAATTTCTGAGGAGAAATACAGGAAATGAGAACACAGAACAACTTTGTTCTAAGCTTGGCTTCTTCCCAAAACACAACTGAAAAGCCCAAATAGTTTGGTCCAAAGGCATAAGGAACACCTACTGTCTCCCGTGCCCCAAATCCAAATCTTAACTAGTGAACAAGAGTTAAAAGAGATGAAAGTGCCAGAGCATGAGCAAGGAAGAATTGGAGTGGGGCATTTTGGGGCGTCAGGATGGCCCTGGTTGTTTTTACCACTCTCGCCGCTGAAAGACCATCATAGAGTGCAAAGAAGGGGGTGCAGGCTGGTGGGATTTTTTTTTGTTGTTGTTGTTGTTTTGTTTTGTTTTTTGCATCCACTCCTGGGAAATTTCCTTTTATGAGTGCAGAGAGACATGTGGTAGAGGAATTGAGAATAACCTCTGCCTTCATTTGGAAGGTGGCCATTATTTTCTTTGCTTATGTTTTGCTTTCCTGGCCTAAATACCTGCAGGTACCTGATGTGATCTCCACATCTTTCCTCATCCTGACCATTCTTTCTGCAATGTGCTTTCTTTGTCAGTGTTCCCAGATTGATGTGAGAATAAAAAAACCTGTGCATATGAAATGAAACTAATCCATACCTTATTCTAGAACTAGTGGAAAGAGAATTATTAAAATTTTTATTTCTATTTATTTTATTCTTTATATTTTTATCTCACATTTCTAATTTCTAATTTTTATATTCTTACTATGATCTAAATATATCAGCTTAGTTCATACATACATTTCTAAGTGAAGAAATGTACATATTTAGGGATATATTTGAGAATATTCTACTGATGACATGAATGATTAGAAAAATGTTAAATACTACTCATCTAACTTCTATTTTTTTTATAAACAGTGCACTATCAAGGGTGGTATTGGACATATTAGCAACTCATTATTTATTGGAAACCTGGAATTAAGTGATTCTTTCTTACCCATGATCAACATTCTCTATGCATAGAAGTTCTTTTGATATTCCTTTATGTGCTCTCTTCTCAGTTTTTATTCCCATGGTGTTAATTTAGGCCTCCATCTTAGCCTTTCTAGACCGTTGCCATAGTCTCCTAAATGCTGTGTCCAGTTTGCCCCCTTTAAAAATATCCTCCATGGGCCGTTGCTTTGCTCAGAGTCCATCATTAACCTCCCAGTGCTTATCAAGAAGAGTTCAGATTCTTTAATGAGCTCCCAACTATATTTTCTGCCTCCCATTATCTCTACCTCAGAAATTCCATGCTCTGGAAATACTGTGTTACTGGTAATATGTCTGAGTTGTGTCATGCCCTGTCCTTGCCCATTTTACTCCCTCTGCCTGGAATGCATTCCTAATCTTTCTTTATTTGCCCAATATGGGCATGTCCTTTAAGACCAAATTCAGGTACCCTCTTCATCAGGAACTCTTCCCCCTCCCCCTTTTTTTAATTTTTAAAATTTATTTTAAAGATTTTATTTATTTTTCAGAGAGATAGAACACAAGCAGGGGGAGTGGCAGGTAGAAGGAGAAGAAGGCTCCCCACTGAACAGGGAACCCAGTGTGGGACTTCGTCCCAGGACCCTGGGATCATGACCTGAGCTGAAGACACTTAAGTGACTGAGCCACTCAGGCATCCCAGGAACTCTCCCTCTAACTCTTAAATTGAAATAACTGTTCTTTCTTCATCTCCAGTATTAGTTTTATTGCACTAAAAGTTTAGAAATTTCTACATTATGTAAAATTGATCTACTAATCTATTTATAGATAGACTGCAAGTTTCTTGAAAGTACAGATCATATCTTATTTATCTGTGTCTGTCTAGCATGGTATTTTGCAGCCAGGTTGGATCTAAAAAGCAATGAAAATATTCAACTTTGAAAGTTTTCATACCTTTTTCGCATACTACTATTAAGTTGGCTCCCATACATTTCTGGACTCTAAATGTAAAAAAATTATATTTACTCTACTTTTAAAAATCATTCAGGCTTTTAAAAAATATGTTCTGTCATTATTTTTCCAGTTATGATATTAGCAAATTGAAAAAGAATACCTTGACTTTATATAAGCTGTTTTTATAGAAATAACAATAAGTACAGTGTCAGGAATGGATAGAGGCCAGTTATTTGCTATTGGAGACCTTTCCTTATATTGGTGTGGATACATTGATGAAAAAACACTCTTTGAGTCCACCTTACTGTACTATCTCCTCATTCACATTTACAGTTTTATTTGTAAGGATTTCATTCATTATTTTATTTATTCATTCAATAACCATTTATTAAGCATCTATAGCTAATGTACCAGGAGCTATTCTAGGCCCTACTGCAATAGCAAGGAACAAAATCAAGTCACTGCTTTTGCGGTGTATATTCTAGGAGCAAAAACGAATTAATGTGTTTTATTAAATGAGAAAAATTAAGCAAGGAGAGGTGAGTGAGTGCTCTTTCATATAGGGCAGTCAGGGAAAACTTTTTTTTAAAGATTTTATTTATTTGAGAGAAAGAAAATGAATGGGGGAAGTGGGGAGAGGCAGAGGGAGAAGCAGACTCCCCACTGAGCAGGGATCCTGATGCTGGACTCAATCACAGGACCCTGAGATCATGACCTGAACCAAAGGCCGACACTTAGCCATTGAGCCACCCAGGCACTCCAGGGAAAACTTCTTTTAAGTAAAGATGTGAATGAGATGAGGAGCCAGCCATCTGAACTTCTCTTGGAAGCATCTTTTGTGTGAAGATCCTGCGAAGATAGTGTGTTGGTGCTTTCAAGGGCTCATAAGAAGGCTTTGAGACTTTGTCAGAATAAGACTTTCTCATAAGTAAGGATAATATATTAATGTCCATTTAATTTTCCATTTAGTAAATAATTCTTATAGTGAATGCTGTAACACCACAGTGATCTTTATCCTTCTCAGCTTGTGTGTTTTCTTAAATAAGCTGTACCCTTCTATTTCAACTAACATGGAAACTTCATTCCTCTGAATCTACGGGGAAGGAATTTCCATTTGATTCTTGACATCATGCTCTACCGCTATTTAAAAAAAAAAAAAAACAATATTTGTGTTAACATATTCATTCTCTTTTTTTTATACCTCACACTGTGTGATAGATTTCTGAGTATTGAATGTCACATGCATTATTCCTGGTTCTTTTTCTGGTTGTTTCCTCCAGAGAATCATTAGCTTCCTTCTACGTGATCAGTTTTTCTTTTTGTGACCAACCTTCTCTTATAGTGTTTAGTTTTATCATTGTTTCTTTTAAAGGTGAACAGAGGTTTTATTTTGTTTGTTTTTCTTCGTTTTTGTCAGGTTTATTGACATGTAATTTACATAACATAAAATTGACCCCTCTCAGGTACACAATTTGTGATGGGTTTTGACAAACAGTTCTACCATTTTTATCTGAACTTTTTCTTCCCTCTTCTCTTGAAATTTCACTGGAAAGCTTTCCTGAACAAGTCCATTGAAATATTTTATTTACAGGCTTACTTTTTTTGTTGTTCAAATGTCAGCATAAGGAAGGAAAGACAACTGAAATGAATATTTTAAAGAATATGTGCAAAGAGAAGACTGTTGATTCATTTCATTGGGTCAGTCTTGATTTGAGTGAGAATGTTGAAGGAGCTCTAAATCACCATAGAAACATTCTTACCAATGTGCAAGTGGAAGTGTTCCAATTAATAAAGGAAATAGCAGAAGAGGAAATCACCCATCACTTGCCACACCCTGAGATGTTTATAACATTTATATTGATAATTTTTTTTGTTTGTTTTAAAGATCTTATTTATTTGACAGAGAGAGAGAGATCACAAGTAGGCAGAGAGGCAGGCAGAGAGAAGGGGAAGTAGACTCCCTGCTGAGCAGAGAGCCAGATGCGGTACTCGATCCCAGGATCCTGAGATCATGACCTGAGCCGAAGGCAGAGGCTTAACCCACTGAGCCACCCAGGTGCCCCAATATATTCATAATTTCTTAAACTCAGAAGTAACCAGGATGTCCTACAGCAAGTGAATGGATAAATGCCCTGTGGTACATCCAGACCATGGAATGAGCCACCAGGCCACAGAAAGAGATTGAAGAAACTTAATGCATGTTGTAAATGAGAAGCCAATCTGAAAGGCTACATTCTGTATGATTCCAACTGTATGACATTCTGGAAAAGCAAAACTATGGAGACAATAAAATATCAGTGGTTGCCACGGGTGGATGGGAGGGGAGATGAAAAGTCAGAGAACAGATCATCTTTAGGGCAGTGACAATACTTTGTATGATATTGAAGTGATCGATATATGTCATTATATGTTTGTCCAAAGTCATAGAATGTATAACACCAAGCATAAACTCTAAGACAAACTATGGACTCTGGATGATTATGAGTTGTCAGTATAGGTTCATCCTTTGGAACAAACATACCCTTGTCATAAGTGATGTTGATAATGAGGGAGGCCATGTGTATATGGAGGCAAGGGGTCTGTGGGAAATCCCTGTATTTTACTCTTAATTTTGTTGTGAACCTAAACTGCTCTCAAAAAAAGTCTCTTAAAAAAAGGGATATTTCTAAGGTCTGCATGTAAAAGCTGAGAGGAATATTTCTCATTGGTATTGTGTGGCTCTACATGTTTGCCTGTGGAAATGGTTTGCAGCTGGATGGGTGCAGGGTTATTGGCTAAAAGCCTCAACTTCATAGACAGGTGGCTTGGGCTCAAGTCTCCGTTCTCCTACTTATTATTATTAGGATGTGACCTGGAAATAAATAACCTAAATTATTTTCCCTCTCCATGTCTCCATTTCCTCATCAATAAAATACACTTAATAATAACAGTAACAGACTTCTGATTATTCAGTGAGTTATATGCAAAAGTGCTTATAACTGGCACTGGGAAGCATTATCATTATCATTACTGTAAGTGTTCACATTGCTATGTAAATACGTAATAGGCAGTAGGCTAGTCTTTGAAAGTAAGGGTATCTGTGACTTGGTGAGGAACATGCAGGGTAGAATTTTAATGGATGATGATTCAGTTTAGGAAAAAACAAGAAACTCAAAATCAAAGCCAGCAGGCGCTATATACATAGAACTCAGAATAAAAATGATACTCACTGTTTCTTTAAAGAGTTTAGTAACTGAGCTTGTTTTCCACTGCTAAATAATAAATTCTCAAAATTTTTAACTGGCTCCTTTCCCTAATCAAGGATTTGGAAAAGTAGGGAAAGGACAGCTGGTTGGTTGTTAAATAAAACTACTTGGAAATACTTTTTCTTTTACATATGCACATATGTGCTTATTACCTTGCAGGAGCTCTGAGGTGGTCCCCCTTCTTTTAATTCAATGTAGAAACCAATCCAAAATGTACGGATAGCAGAGAGAGAGAGAGAAAGAATGTCAGTTTCCCAAATGATGCCAAAATGTAAGGAGTAATAAGGCTACAGAATTAAAAGAATCTGAAGCATTTAGCCAATTTAGGAGGACCTGGTGAGAGACTAATATAGAATTTCCTTGCAAAAGGTTCTTGTGTAGTAGAACTTGTTTCATTGGCTGGGTTCATGTTCATCTGAAACCAGTTTTTAGGCAAGCCTGGAAGCATGCACAGCCAGGCTGTAAGGGTATTTCCATAGCATGGAAGAGACTCACAGATTGCTCTGTGTGCTCTTGGAAAGGTTTGTGACTCCAGGCTCTGGGCTGGGTTAGGCAACTTGTCCATGGGCCTGTGGATAGGACAGGACCGCACTCTGTTCTTCTGAAAGCAAAGAAAATTCTGAAAACAGGAGATTTTTCTGTAACTCATTTGGGAGTAGAACCTGATTGTTCTCACATAAGGTTATTCATTCTTTACTTGGTGTGTGTATTAGTTTGATAGGGCTGCCATAACAAAATACTACAGGCTTTAACAACAGAAATTGTTTGCCTTACAATTCTGGAGGCTGGAGGTCTGAGATCAAGGTGTCAGAAAGGTTGGTTTCTTCAGAGGCCTCTCTTCTTGGTTTGTAGATGGTCTTCCCTTTGTGCCTGTGTCCTAATGTCCTCTTCTTATAAGGACACCATCATATTGGATTAGGCCCACACTAGTGATGTCATTTTAACTCAGTTACCTCTTTAAAAACTCTGTCTCAAACTATAATTATATTCTGAGTTACTGGGTATTGGGACTTCAACATTTGAATGGGGGTATGGAGACACAATTCAGTCCACTACCTCATGAATATCAGTGTGTTTCTTGCAAAGTATTACTGTGCTTGGTTGTGAGCTGCTACCTTAAGACTCCACTGGGGGTGTGATGTTTTATGTCACCTCTCTAACACGCCCTGAATTCTGAACCTCAAAACACATCTTGATACAAGGGTTTCAGAAAAGAGGTTGTAGACCTCTAATAGTTGGAGGTAAGATTTCAGTCAAGGCTAGGCCCCTCCCTGCTCTTGCCCAGAGCTCTGGACCATAAAATAAGAGAATGAGAATTTGCAAAGGTCCATACATGCTTAAAATCTCACTGACTTTATGACATGAGCAGAGATGATTTTTAAATAAATCTTATAATCTCAAAATTACTAATATACTTTGATTCTTCTGATTGTGCCTGTTTCATGGGGAGACTCTCAAGGTAGGGCTTTGTCTTATGGCCAAAAAAACAGGTTTGGGCTATTCTGGCAGGGAATTGTGGAATCCTAAATGCCTGGGACATCTTCTAAAAGTATGGAGTTGGTGTGAGTGGAATCATAATACTTCTCTTGCTCTACGAGGAGGGGTGGGTCTGGAGGAGGGCCAGAATGGGGCCTTCTGGAGCATAGGTCAAAGGTATCATTGTATGACAGCTAGGCAAGGCTACATTTTAGGGGCTGAATGAGGAAGACAACCTAAGAAGTCCCATTGGGTATAAGAAATAGATTCACTAGTAAAGCATTTGAGGTATGGAGAGCTGTTTCCCAGTTTTCCATCTTTGTTGGTAGAGAGTTCCCTGCCCTTGAGAAGCAGTCCTCAGGAGATATGAGAAGGGCAAAAATGCTCTGCTGTTTCCAAGTCAACCAAAAGTTCTATATAGTACATACAAAGCTCTTGAGATTTATTTTAGTAAACTTTGAAGAGCTGGGTAATGCCATGTGAATCTGAAGCTTTTAGCTCTTTGAGGGGAAAAACTTTGCCTCTTAAAATTGCTGATATTGGTATAACACTTCTTAAGTATGTTTTGTTACCAAATGTCTCATTAAAAATAAAATCTAAGAAAGAATATCTAAGAGAATGGTGCTTACTTGTGTTTGAGATATATATATATATATCTCAAATATGTGTGTATATATATATATGTACATATATATATATATGTATATTAGCAAACTGAGATAAAAGAAATGTTTCACCCAGTTTTAAACAGATTTCTGTTTTATAAGGGTTCTGGTGGTTTCACTATGTTGGGAATTTTTAGGTACTCTTCAAATACTTGGTCAGGTGGCTTACAGGAGGGTCACATGTGAAAGACAAGACTTAAGATAAAGTATGGTGCTATCCAGACTGATGTCCCATCTTCTCTAGGCTTGAGTTTTTGGTTATTGGGCAGCACTTAGCAATTGAAAGTAAGACCAACAAATTTCCAGGATCAAGGCTGAAGGTCTCAGAGGGTCAGAACAAATGAACTTTCCTGGTCTAAAGAGTGGGCACATCCCCTTTAGGTGGGTGAAAACCATGAGTCGTTTCATAGATTGTAGTAGATGATGACCATGACTTGACTGAGGTTACTTTTGGATCTGTTTACTGTGGAATGAGCACACGAGCAGTATTTGTGTGAGTAAGGATATAAGTGGACAGTCCTTTTAGTTTACTCATGAAGAGTTACTCAGGATTCAGTGGTCAGTGCATAGGGGAAAATCTCAGAACTGGGGGTTAGCTAGAGTTTATACATTGGCTCTCAAGAGTCCACCCAGTTTCTAGTAAGGAAAGATGCTGGGCTACACTTCTGTATTCTGTTTCTCACAGAGTCATCAGTCCAGCAACAGGTCTGGTCATGACACCTCTTCTTCTTTGTCATTGTAGTGACATAGTGGTGAAGGTGAGACAAACAAAGTGGACCTTTGGAAAGTGTGAATTTTATTCAGAGATAACCCCAAGTCTCCTCAGGTCTCTATATCTGACTTCGTGGAGGCCTCCAGCAAACACCTGTCTTCTAAGTCCTACTGTGTTCAGAGCTGAGTGTGATTGTTCATCTAGGGCAAACTAATTCAAACATTGGCAAAATAGCAGTGTTCTTCTTCTGTCCTTTTTTGTATCACACTGAATTGGAGATTGGATTGATTTGCCCAAGAACCAAAAAGGGCACTTAGTGGACTGTGGACATTTATTTAAGTGTGTCTTTGAACCTAAAAGTGTTTCAGTTCTCAGTGACTTTAAATGTAGAACCTCTGGGGGTGGAGCCAAAGTCTGTGATACTGAACAACCGCAGTGCAGTTGAGCAGTCAAGATATACATATAAAAACCGACATTATGGTGCCTTGTGGAATAAATATGGGACATGTGAGTGGCATACAATACATGATATGAAGGTATCAGAGGGGAAGAGAGGGCCGAGAAGTGGCGTTGTTGAGGGAGGCACTTAGGAACTGCTGAGGTCTGAGCTGAGTATTGCAGTGGGGGCAGTGTGGGGAGGGGAAGGGAGGTAGGAGGAGAGGATAAGAGAAGGAAGGAGCCGCTGGACAAAATAGCATGGACCAAGTTGGGAGGTTGAACTGAACAGTGATTACTGGGGACCATGACTAAGCAGTAAGACCACAGAAGTCTTTTTTCTTTCTTTCTTTCTTTTTTTCTCGTAGAAAAAAATCTTTTTTTTTCTTTTCATTAGAACTCTGTGATATAGTCAGTTCCCCTTCAGACACAGTGAGATATAGTTGGTTTATTTTTTTGAAGTATTTTCAAACAGTTTTCCTTTTCCAAAAGTTTTGTAACTAGAAAAGTGCCATCAGCAGGTTCTGACTCATAACTACCTCCTCTGACCCCAGAATCAGTCAACATTCATGCCTGCAAAGCAGAAGAATGGATCCCTCTGACTCTTGTGTTATTTATGCAAATTCTGCTCTAGCCTCTGCACCCTGCCATGGCCTTAGGGCTACCTTTGGAAGGCAGCCATCCCTTTGCTTCCTGAGAGAGCGCCCAGCCAGCAGCTAGTCCCATATTCCATATGGTAAGAAGGGAAGAAGGAGAGAAGGGATGGAGGGAGGCAGGGAGAGAGACTTGTTCTAATTTCATTCTTTCATATATATATATATAGCATCCTTTATATATTATATATATATATATATATATATATATATAGCATTCTCTTTTTTCATATAGCATTCTTTTTTAAATTTAAGAATTTTTTTTTAAATTTTAATTTAATTTAATTTAATTGTTAATTTAATTTATTTTTTCAGTGTTCCAAGATTCATTGTTTATGCACCATACCCAGGGCATTCTTTATGTGAAATAACTTTTTCTATGAAATAGGTTATTTGCCCTAAAAAGCACATTTCCTTGATTATCTAAGTGGGTAATTGGATTTATTTGAAGGCTTTGTAGTTCGGAGTGATAAGTATAGTAACGCTTTATCTGATCCCCAATGTCTAATTGTGTGGGGACAGCAATGTCTCCTTGTGAAGAATAACTTTTTAGTTTCCCTTGGAAAGAAATGTATCCCGAAATGGGTTACTTCAGCTCAGCTACATTGTCTTCTTAATGTTAGAGTTAACAGCTTTGGGTTCTGTGTCCTAAAAGCTTCTTTCAAGGGTACCATACATTCAAATAGCCTCCTGAATTTATTGTTTATTCAGCTGAAAATCAAAATGTTATTGGCAACTGAATGAACTCAAATATAGTGAAATAAGATACTTCTTTTTTTTTTTTAAAGATTTTATTTATTTATTTGACAGATATCACAAGTAGACAGAGAGGCAGGCAGAGAGAGAGGGGGAAGCAGGCTCCCCACCATGCAGAGAGCCTGACTTGGGGCTCGATCACAGGACCCTGGGACCCAGGACTCTGGGACCACGAGCCGAAGGTAGAGGCTTAACCCATTGAGCCACCCAGGTGCCCCGAAATGAGATACGTCTTTATTGGTGGAAGTTTTATCTAATTAGAGTATGTGCTCTGACCCTCATGCTTAAAGGAATATTGTAGAAAATCCTGTCAAGCACATGAAAGAGAGCATGGCAGGTTTCCTGAAGAGTCAAAACTCCTGTTCACTTTGTTTCACAAAGACTTACTGACTACTGTTTTCTACTGTTCCCAGTGACTAGGGAGCTTTGCCTCTTAAGTAACCACAGAGTTATCATTTATGCCTGAGCTATCTCGGTGAGGCAAAGATCAGTGTTTAGTGTGGAAGTTTCTGACAGGACAACTTAGCATCCATCGAGGTATAGCCTCCTGGCTGTGTAGGAGGATGAGGGAGTATTCCTTGGATTAATTTGGAGACTGAGGGCTGATCTACCACAAAAGGAATGAGAAATTTTCCCATACCTGTAATCCATATTTCTAAGAAGGATGAAGTGCAGAGACTTGACCTTATGTACACCCACCTCTCCCATTACCATTCAGAACATTATCTGGCCTTGGTGATCTTCCTATCCAGAGTAGACCTCAATGCTAAACATCTCAGCAACACTCTTGCCTTCACAATTGATTTCCCTGACCTCCAGACCTTCTGCTATTCTCACCAGCTACAAAGGACACTGGGGAACAGTGACACACAGAGCTAATTGTTCTACTTTGTCACTTTGTGGGTTTTTTTTTTTTTTTTTCCTTTTGCCCAAGGGCTGCTGGCAATCCACAGAGTAAGTCACAAAACGAACCCCAGAGCTTTAAATGAGATGTATTTGGCTACTGCAGTGGGACCTTCCATGCTGCTTGGTAGTGCTTTTGCGTTCTCTTTCTGGTTCCCTCTCACATTCAGCTGAATTCTGGAATCCTGAATCCTCAACTGTCTTGCCTGCTGCATGCACTCTGAGCCTGGCCATCTGAGTGATCATCTTCGTCCTCCTCTGACTCTAGAGTTATCTGGGGCTGACTTTGCTGTTGTGAGTGAGAGAAGCTTCTCTTCCAGCATTCTCAGTATTTTCAATCATTTTCCACTCTTGTCGTCCAATCCCAGGGAAAGAGGCATCCATCAGCTTCATCACTGGTCTCAATCTTATTGCCTTCTGATTCTGCTGGGATCTGGGTCTGCTGGTTATTCCCTTTAAAGTTTAGCCCTGTATGTTCTCTGGAGTTAATGAACATTTCCCTCCATTTGACAAACATGCTCAAGTTGCCATCAACTAAAAACAAACACACAAACTGAAGAAACAAGTAGTGAAAAAGCAAACTCATCTGGATCCCTTGACTCTGATATCATCTCTTCTTTTTGCTTTTGCCAACAAATATCTCAGTTTGCACCTGCCATCTTCACCACTTTGACATTCACAAACTGCTTGGGATCTAGCTTCCAACCTCCATATTCCAATCAGACTGGTCTCTTTGTGATCACTGATATATTATAGTCTGTAACTCAAATTACTTCCTCTGACTTCTTAACTGCTGTACTCTCTTTGCACTGTGAGATGCCTGGGCCGTCCACATTGATGTAAACTAAATGTCTGTGTCCCCCCACAAATTCAGATGTTGAAGCCCTTCTAATCCCCAGTGTGATGGTATTTGGAAGAGGGGTCTTTGAGAGGTACTTAGAATATGAAGATGGAACCCTCATGAATGGGGTTAGTGCTCTTAAGAGAAGGGATAGCAGAGAGGTGGTGGCTTCTTGTCCCATGGGAGAATGTAGCAAGAAGGCAGCCATCTGCAAACCAGGAAGAGTTCTCACCAAGAACCCAGCCACACTGTACCTCGATCTTAGACTTCAGGACTCTGGATCTATGAGCATAAATGCTTGTTTCTATGGCATTCAGTTACAGCGGCCCAAACAGACTAAGACACACATCTTAAAATTTCAGTTGGATTTTGTGATGCTGCATGTTTCTGTACTCCTTTGACTTCCCATTATTGCTACTAAGACCCACCCTTTGGTGCTCTTCCTTCTTCCTAAATGAGGTGCGCCTTCTTGATCCTTCTTGTTTCTCTCTGTAGCTATCTGCAGTCTTTTTCTCTCTAAGAATGAAAACATACTTAAAACATGCCTCCAAACTTTCTATCACAGCAATGACCTTTCTCAGGTCTGCATTTCCATTTGTTTGCTGCATATTTGCTCCTACAGCATGACCCATTGACTCAGACTCAGTGTGATGAAAACTAAACTAAACTCCACCCATTACTACTTGAGTATCTGATATCATCTCTTCTTTTTGCTTTTGCCGACAAATATCTCAACAAATGTCTTTTATCACTAGTTATCAAGAATATAATACCTTCCTAACTGGTTGCCTAACTCCAAGACCCCTGCTCATAATTCATGCATATGTGAATACATTTTTAATGAGATTATTTTTTGAACTTTGGCCCTGTTTAAAAACTCTCAGTAGCAGCTATTGCTTACTGAAGTAAAGCCAGCCAGAACTTCGCTTTAATTCTATAATGTGGGTATACCATATCTTTTCAAGCATATTCTTCTAAACAGATTCCCTATGCTGCAGATAAAACTGACAACACAAGTTTCCATGAATATGCTTTGTGCATTCTTGTCTCCATTTCAACAAACTGACATACAAAAGTGATAAATAATCATTTATTTTTAAAATGGATACCAGTAGATTCACCCTTATTATTTGAAATTATGAATTTGGAGATGCTATCTATCTCTGAACTGTATCTCAACATAGTTATGAGAAAAGGTGGAGTGGGGAGGTATATCTCTGATTTGTAAGTTTTTTTGCCTTTGATCATAATCAGATTTTTTTCTGTATGTCTTTTCCCCCAATGAAGACTGTAAGCTCCTTGGGGACAGTGTATGACTTACTCTTCTTTATGTCTTCCAAAATATGAAGAACATACAATATATATTCCACAAGTATCTGTTGAAAGGAAATGTGGGTGGTTAAAGAATGGATACTGTACATACCATCCTTTGCACAAACATATCTATCTTTATCATGCAAACCTGGTTTCCCATTCCCAAATGAAAACTCTGTGGTAAATGTTGGAAAGCCCAGACAAATGGAAATTAAGCTGGTCCCAAATATATCTGGTGATTACAAGGCACTTTGCGATGCTTTTTCCCATTTTATCTTCCAGCTTAATTTTCATCTAGAAAGCAGTATCCCACGAATGGCTCTAGCAAGTGACAGATACCAGCTGGGGGAATTTTGCCATTTATAGCATGAGCCATTAAGCTTTTTCACAAAATTTCCAGGGTTTTTGAGGATGGTGATAACTACAAGGATAATGCACATTCTGTATGCCAAAAAACGTGAATTAATGAGGTAGAGGAAATGTTTATCTCTTGCAAATGATCCGAGAAGTTTTGCCAAATCTCTTCAAGTCGGCTCTTCTCTCTTGGCATTTTCTTGGAAAGATTATGTCCTGGTAATGAGAATCACATGTGATTAAAGAGACCTTTATGAACTGATGCAGGCCCTGTGCGGCCTCAGTTAGGGGTTTGAGGGATACTGAAAATTGACATAATTTTTGAGACACATCCAGAATATATATTAAATGTGATCAGTGAAAAATGTCCAACCTCTCAAGTAGGTCTACACATCCCATGCAAAGTCATGTGGTGTGTATATGTGTGTATGTGTGTGTAGCCAGTCACCTGGAAATGATAACTCTGTATGATATCACTGTATGATATCCTATTCCTCTGCTCTTCATTCACTAGATCACTGGGTAGTGTGTGTGTGTGTGCGTGTGTGTGTGCGCGCGCGCATGTGAGAATGGGCAATTAAGATGCTGAAAATAAGGAAACATTCTAGAGAAAAGCCTATCCTGGTAAAAACTGATGAAGGCTGATAGATTTAAAGTAAAAATCCAGGATGACTGAGGATGTAGACAGTCACTCTGGATGATTCTTACTCTTAGAATAAGAAAGGAGAGAGTTTCAGGGATTTATGCACTACTCTGGGTGGTTTCTATCCACACAACTACATCACAGACTCTGTACTTGGGGTCCACATCACAATTTTCCTTATGCTCACTGTCTTCAACTTTTAACACACTCATGGCAAAGTGGAAATACTTTTTGCTCTGATTTCTTAGGCCAGATAGTCCCTTATCCAGATCAACAAATTGACCTCAGCCCTAAAGAATATGGGGTAAGTGGAACTCTTTAGGTAGTTTTGTTTTGTGGTCTTTTGGATAATATCACTCCAGCATAGCTAGAATGCACTGTTTCATCCCCTTTAGGACTTGATTTTGTTTTTATCTGCCTTTTTTCTTTCTCTGTCAGAAATTCCCTTATCTCACACTTTAGCTTTTCTGCTCTTTCTTCTGCTTCCTTTGTTTTCAGCTGTATAATTCTAGATGCTTGGAAGTTAATGTGGCTTGTTAAATATTCTCTGCACAGAGCCTGGAGAAAAGTGCTATATATGTCATGCAAATAATGATAAGGAATTAAATTCCTCTCTGTGCTTTTGCCACTTACTGGTAATAAGTTATGTAATAATGTACTAAATGATCAATTGGTAGCCCGGTGGGGTGAATGCACTTCTCTAAGTGCCTTGTGAACACCCTGGGAGTGACTTAGGTATGGGAAAGAATAAAAACCAATAATACGTGTCAGCTCTGATCTACTTGAGAATTCATGTCCTGAGGAATTTCAATGGAAAAATGTAATTTCTCATCCCAAATGGCATTTGATTTGCATTCAAAGAGGGATATTTTTCTGGTCCGGTTGCTCTAGGAGGAAGTTCAAAACTCAGGAAACATTTTACATCCTTAATTTTTGTTCATTTCCCATTGCCAGTGAATGCTTACAATAAGTTCATGGCACTGCCTGAAAGGGGAACTGAATTAAGAGCAATACTGGTCCGGCTGATGCCTCTGAGAGCTTCTATAGCTCAGCATTACCAAAAGTGCCCCTTACCTGGAACCCATCTGAGAGTTCCTTCAAATTGTTAATATCCCTGTCTTCCAACCTGCATATACAAAAAGAGAAGCCTGTTATCTGTCCTGCATTGATAATCCCAAATCCCAGAGACATATAAAAGTATGATTCCTGCCCCAAGTTGTCTACGGTTTTGTTGAAAAATATGTGTGCTTATTTAAAAACAATGTCAGTCTGTAAGAAGCTTAAGGGAATACATACAGAAAGACTAGGGAAAGTAAGATCTGTACAGGCTACCACTATTAGAGGGAAACTCAGGGAGATGGTATGACCCTCAGGTTGGCCTTGAAATATGAAGGGATCTGGCTACATTGGCCAGTGTGGTGCAGTGGGAGAAGAAGGGACTTTGGGAAAAATTTTTCCTGGTCTGAATTCTGCATGGCTACTTAAAGGCGGTGTGACCTCAGGCTTGTTGCTAAACCACTCTGCATCTCAGTTTTCTTCTGAGAAAACTGTGCTGAGATACATAATAGTTGCTTTTCAAGTCATAGGTTGAATTGGGTGGAAGAGTGTGGAGAGAAGACACTTTGAGCATCTGGAAGAGCTAAGCAAAGGTGTAGACCACAAGGGAGCAGGATTAATAGGGTGGAAGAGAGTGTACTGATTGGCTAGTGCAAAAGGTGATCTGAACAGCGGTTAAAATCAGCTTAGATTATGGGAGAAAATAGAAAACATGCAGGTCAAATGTTCTTGAGTTGTTTTAGCTAACCAGAATTCAGTTAACCAGAATTCAGAACTGAACCAGAATTCAGTTCTCTGCTCTGAAGGGATTTACTCTATGAATTGATGCTCTCCCAATAATGCTTCAGGTCTCAGTTTTCATGTCACCTCCTGGGAAAGCCTTACCTGATCTTCCAAGCCTGGGTCATGTGTGTGCTCCTGTTACATTGCATTTCAAGTGTGCTGCCTTTCACTCAACATGAGTGTGTTGCTTGAAGACAGTTCAGGCGGTGCCTATTATTTATTTATATGTGATTTATTAGACACAGAGTATGTGCTTAATAAATATTGATGGCTGGGGAAAGGGAAGGAAAAAGAAAGGAAAAGGGAAGAGAGAGGGGGTGAGGGGGGAAGGAAGAGGTAATTAGTGCAGAAGTTGGAAGGGAGGTGATTCTGGTGTGAGGAAGACAGGTGCTTTGAAAGCTGGGTGGTCAGCAAGGAGCAAGAGTTGTCCTTTGGCAAATCCCTGACCTTGGCTTTTGTTTATACAGGCAAAGAATTTAACTTTCCAGTGCCTAATTGATTCAGAGACACTCTACAACTACCAGACAGAAGTGCATTTTCCCTAAAAGCCCTGCTCCTCTCTTTTCTGCAGCTATTTTCGATTGCTTAAGTGCAGCTGCAGAGAGAAGGGAAATCAACAGTTCACATAGTCATTTCTTGAAAATAGCAAGCCAGGGACGCCTGGGTGGCTCAGTTGGTTGGCCTTCGGCTCAGGTCGTGATCCTGGAGTCCCGGGATCGAGTCCCGCATCAGGCTCCCAGCTCCATGGGGAGTCTGCTTCTCCCTCTGACCTTCTCCTCGCCCATGCTCTTTCTCACTCTCTCTCTCTCAAATAAATGAATAAAATCTTTAAAAAAAAAAAAAAAAGAGCAAGCCACCAGAGAAGGCCACTTTAAGAAGTAACTATTTTGCTAAACCTCCACCATTCAATTATACATTTGTCACTGATTCTAAAATGCTTTTCATATTTTAATATCTCTACAGTCAGGATGCATTTTTTAATCCATGGCATATTGCAGTTATAAATGGTTGTGTTTTTTTTTTTCTTTCTTGGTCATAAGTAAATAGTTGTGCTTTCTTTTTAAAAATATTTTATTTATTTATTTGAGAGAGAGAGAGAGAGAGAGTGGGGAGGGGAGGTGCAGAGGGAGAGGAAGAATCTCAAGCAGACTCCCTACTGAGCTCAGAGCTCTATGAGGGGCTTGATCTCAGAACCCTGAGATCATGATCTGAGCTGAAACTGAGTCAGATGCTCAACTGACTGAGCCACCCAGGTGCCCCAGTAGTTCTACTTCTTTAAATTCATCTTAGATAAGATGAAGAAAGGGGGGGTTCAGCGAATTTAGGCTTTTTCTGAAAGTGACCCTAGAATTTGGTAACAGAGCTAGGTTAAGAACCCTGATCTTATTCCCAGTGTGTCAGTCTGCTCCTGATTATGTTCTCTTCTCCCTCTAAAGAGTCCCACATGTCAAAAACTGCTTATACTTCATGGTAAAATTGCTTTTCTCTCTCAGCTACAATACGTAAGTCCATTTTGGGATTGGGAAAAGATCACTTTGGGGTGAAGAATTTATGATGAACAGTGTGGGATGCAGAATCATTATTGTTGATCTGAGTTCTGTGAAAGGTAAGTGGAAGATGCTTGTCACCAAATTAGTTCAAAGGGACTCAGTTCTCCCCCTGTGAAACCAGGGGATGCAGCAAGGACACCATGGCAACGTACATTTCCATCATTGTTCTCCTGCCTCTTCTCAGCCCTGAGGGCCTGTATAATGAGACCTTGACTGGCCTGGACTGGATCAAATTGTAACGCATTTTGTTGTTCAGTGACTATTAGGATTTTAATGCCATCATGCCCTGGATGGCCTCACCTGACAATCTGGAAGCCTGAGGGAAAGAAGTCTCTTTATATTATGCATGATTTGAGGGTCCCACAGCCAGTCATCTCTGCTTCAAATAATGAATGGGCAAATACGAGTCTCTGTAGGGAAGGAGGATTTGGAACCCTGAGGTTTTGGTCACACTATTGAGTGTGTGTCTTGCTTCAGAACACTCATTCAGTTACATGTAACTGATATATATATATATATGTTCCTGGTCTCACAAGAAAAAAAAAAATGGTTTCTCATGCTAGAATTTTCTACATTCCAAGAACATTTGGTCTTGGGTACTTGTTGTTTTCTCTCTAGGCTACTTTGTGGAATTTATTTTGTTAAATATGTGGTTGAAGAAAAATTCCTAGAATTTGCCTGGACTTAGTCATTAAGTTGCTGGGGTATTTTCATGGGGATCTTATATAACTCTCAGCTCATGGAGCCTTAAAAATAACACAGTGATGGTTCCTATATGTTATACCATGATAGCAATCTATGAATCTTGCTCTCTAGCTGCATTTATACCACTTAAATTCTCTAAGTCTCTTAGAGAATTTAGTAATTCTCCTAGGATTAGACTTTATGATTCTACAAGAGAATCAAATTATCCCTTAAGTAGCCAACTAATTTCAGAAGGAAAAGAAGGAAATAGAATTAGAAATGGGATTTAGAGACACTTAATTAATTAAATAAAATGTTGAGATACAAAATAAATGAATAAAATATTGAGACATGAATCAAAGACATTAAAAAAAAAAAACTTATGATCATTCATATGGCTGTCGTCACCTGCACACATTTACTAAGTAAT
Source organism: Neogale vison (assembly GCF_020171115.1). Classification (NCBI taxonomy): domain Eukaryota; kingdom Metazoa; phylum Chordata; class Mammalia; order Carnivora; family Mustelidae; genus Neogale; species Neogale vison. The sequence goes on from NC_058093.1 coordinate 48,468,796, forward strand.
TACTTCTTCTAAATAATCATATAACATTTGAGCACATCTATGTGCAAGAGATAAGTTGTTGAGATTTTATTCTATGACTGAGAATTTAGAGGACCTGAGTAACTGGTTATATAGAGATAATAATTACAGTAGATTCCGACTGATTTTTTTTTTTTTAGGTCTTACTTTTTTTTTTCTTTTTTTCTGGGATATCTCTCTTATCAACTTCTCTCCTCATTAGAATGGAAATAATCAAGATTTTGCACGATCCTGTGTTTGTGGTCATAGTCCAGGGGTTGACAAAAGACAAATTGGGTCTACCAGAAAGCTTTCCTTAGGAAATTTGGAAGTGGGCCAAAAAAATTCACTGGGTACACCTGCAGCTGTCGACTCTGTATCTGCTGGCCACCTTGCTATCCCTCTTATAGTTGACCTGAAAGAAAGATAGAAATATGAAGCGGGAGATGGATAAAGGGTATATGTAAAGAGGAGCAGAGTTGAAAGTTGGGAGGTCTTTCTGATGGTGTCAGAGGCCGTCATAAAACTCAGTTTATTTCCTGTCCTTGTAGCCTCCTTTCTTTTTTTTATTTTATTTTTCTTACTTAACCATGAGTGGGTTTCTGTTACTGGCAACCAAAAAGTCCAAAGTAACAGGGATAAATGTTTAATGTGAACTGATCTCATAGGACTGTAAGATAAAGTAACCCAAGGCCAATCTCAGTTTTGAATTCTGTCTAATTAGTTTAGAAAAACATTAGGGAATAGGTGGGATGCTCAACTAAATGAAGAAGGGGTCTTCTAAATGTACTTTCTGACTATTCTACTTTTTATATTTTGGATTGTCTACTAGTCTACATCTTTTACTGAGCACCCACTGTATGAAAACCACTGGAGAGAGCTATAAATACAAAGATACTTCATTCTCATACACTCCCTATCCTTGACGATCTTATAATTTAGTTGAGAGAGAAAATGCATTGAGGAAAAATTCTTAAGTATACTACCAAAGCACCAACTGTATAAATACAAATTAAACAGAGCAAACTAATTGCATAAATGCCAAGGGGTGACAGAGTAATGAGCGGGTTCAGGGGAATGCTCTCTAAGGTCTGTTTCAGCTGCAAAGTGCCACAGAATTGCATATGGTTGATAATTGGATAAGGCAGCATTTAGCAGGAACCCTCAGCCTTAGGGAGCTTGAACAAATCAGGCCAAAGACAAGCAAAGATTTGAACAAAGCTTGAACATTGGGATTGCATGCTATTCTGGGTTACAACAGATGCTTTCTTCTCTGACAGCAGCAAGGGGACTCCTGATGGGGATTTGGAATCTGCCTGAAAGAGAGGGAGGCAAGAGAGGGAAGACCCTAAGCCCTCTTCCAGGAGCCTTTGGCCAGGAGCGAAAGGGGATGGCTGTTCTTACCACACTATCTTTATGACTTCCTAACTGCTTCCTAATTTTGCCAAGATGGGTTAAGTATGCTGGCTTTCTGGATTATTTCAGTTTGAGTTCCAAGTCAGCATTATACATATTTTACTTTTCTTATTACCTGTCATTCATTCAGAATGTTTTTTTGAAGAGCCTTGTTTCAAATGAATACTATAGAAGGGAGAGTCTTTGGCTTTGTGTATTAAGAGATTTTGATATGAGCTATAGCAGCCTAAACAACTTCATTTCTGGGCTTATCCAACTATATTAATACAATGCTTATTTATCATTTTCCCTCCCCTAAATTGTCAATTCCTTGACCACAAGGAATATAGCTGTTGGGGGGAAAAAAATGTTCTCCCTTGTTCTTAGCACAATAGCTGACACCTAATGAGCACTTTAGAATAGCTGAATAGTTAAGAATGTGGGCTCTGAAGTCAGAGATTGGTGTCACGTATCGACAGTGTAAACTTGGGTATGGATCCTTGGGCAGGTGATGTCACTGATTCTTCTTCTAAGGGGTAATAATGGTATATACCCTATGTGGTTGTTATAAAGAGTCAAAGTGATAAGGTAAAGCATTCAGCAGAGTGCCTGGTACATGGTAAGCTCCTAATAAATGGTTGCTGTTTATTTATGTATTAATATCTGCTTCTAGGAGAAATAGATAAATAAATGAGTGGTTGATAGCATTTTATGAGAGAGAAGTCTTACAATAAATATTTTGACCTTGACAAAGATATTAAAATAATCAGAAATTTAAAAAAGAACCTCACTATAATTAGAGGCTATAAGATTGGCTTCATTTTCTATTCCATTTTCACTAGTATTATTAGAAAGGATGGGAACAGAGCTCTGTGTCTTTAATTCACTTAGATTTGTGTGTAACTGGGAACACTGACATGCCTACAGGCACATGGCTTATAATGTGGAGATGAATCTTACTGCTGTTGGAAGCATCCTGAAGCCTAGAGATATCCCCAGCTCTCCTCTGGATGTAGTGACAAGCAGATTTGCAGATGCAAGATGGTACTGGCAGAGGCTGATCTGTCAAGCAAATAATGATACGTCTTTTATCATTTAAACTCTGGTTCATTTGGAGGGTGGGGGAAGACTTGCCTTTTGTGCTAACATGGATGGAACTAGAGCGTATCATGCTTAGCGAAATAAGTCAAGCAGAGAAAGACAACTATCATATGATCTCCCTGATATGAGGAAGTGGTGATGCAACATGGGGGCTTAAGTGGGTAGGAGAAGAATCCATGAAACAAGATGGGATAGGGAGGGAGACAAACCATAAGTGACTCTTAATCTCACGAAACAAACTGTGGGTTGCTGGGGGGAGGGGGGTTGGGAGAAGAGGGGTAGGGTTATGGACATTGGGGAGGGTATGTGCTTTTGTGCTAAGGCTTTAATACCAAGGCCTTGTAGGACCAGAGTCTGTGGATCTTATCACTAAACTTCCTTAGGTTCTACAACATGAAGTGAGGATCTCTTAATAGCGGAACTCATTTTACAGCTTAATTTGCAGGAGCAATGGAATTAAGATTAAATTTCATCTCTGAAGCCAAGAAAAGATAATTTACTAAAATCAGAAAAATCAGAAAATCTGAACAGCCGTTCAGCTCCTGCTAGTCAAACTCACAAAATAATAATGGGGGACAAAAAGAGAAACTGAAAAGAGTTCAGTTAGTGTATTAGTTTTTAAGGCTGCTATAACAAAGTAACACAGACTGGTGGACTTAAAACTACGGAAACGTAACTGTCTCGTGGTTCTGTCGTGGTTCTGGAGGCTGGAAGCCTGAAATCGGGGTGTCCCAGGGCCATGCTCCCTCTGAAACCTATAGCAGAATCCTTCCTTGCTGCTTCTTAGCCTCTGGTGGTTTGCCTGCAGTCTTTGGCATTTGTTGGCTTATGCATGCACCACTTCAGTCCTCCAACTTTATGTGGCCCTCTCTGCATGTCTTCACACCGTCTTTCCTCTGTGTTTGTCTCTGGGTCCAAACTGATTCTTTTTAAGAGGACCCCAGCCATATTGGATCAAGACCCATCCTAATCACCTAGTATTAACTTGGTTACCTCCATAAAGAGCCTCTTTCTAAATAAAGTCACATTCTGAAGTACTGGGGTTTAGGACTTCAACATATTGCTTTTTTGGGGGGACATAGTTTAGTCCACAACAGCTTTGTTAATAAAACAAAGCTACGTCTTTACATATTTCTAAGGGGCATGCTTACTGCATTAAGCATATTTTATTTAAGCTGAGGAATTTTTCTCTCTAATTAAGTGTTGTAGAATGACCACCTGTAAAAGAAGTCAGCTGGAACTCTAGGCTACTACGATATGAAGGAAAGAAGTCCTCAGCATAGAAACACCAGTGTTTGCCTTAACAGCAGGGAGCATAAGAAGGGTATTTGTAGCAAGTAAGTTAGCCTTTCTTGGGGCTTCACTGCCTGAGCAAGGGGACCATCTGGGGGCTGTCACAGCTGCTCTGACCACACAGCCTGCCCTTTAGAATCAGACTGGGAGGAGCTGCTGGGCATCTCTGTGGGGTCAGCCAGTCTTTCCCAGACTCTGCCCCAGGACCACCCACTACTTCACATTTTAGTCCTTTCCATGTGTGGACGGTGGATGCTAAGGGTGTTCTGGGGGTGGTTCTCAGGATCATTTTGTATGCAGATGGACCAATCTTACTGGTATTACCTGTAAAGTCATTAGTACACCATCTAGCAGATAGGCTCAAAATTAATTTGGGTGAATTTTAAATATAATCAGCAATGAAAATAACTAAACTAAACTAAATTTTAAAAATCAAAGGATTTTTTTTAGTAAAAAAAATGTTTTTTTGGTGTTTAAGGATAACTAGGGTAGGTTACGTGGTCTCATATCCCGAGTAGATTCTAATCTTAAAAATTAGAAATCATTGTGTAACTATTACTTATTACCTGTGTTGTAAGCATGAAAACTTTCAAAATAAATGTAGGTCGGTGATTTAAGAAAGCAGGTATTGATTGATATACATTGAATTTTAAAACTGAAAGTGACCATTATTCATTTCATTAACTACAATAAATTTAATGAGGAGGAAAATAGTGCTTCCCATTTTATTTAAAAAAGTGTGAAAAAAAAGTGTGGAAAGTGAAAATTTCTCAGAAAGAAATGTTAAAATCAGAATGATTTATTCTTAGGTACAACATTAGAATTCTTGTCGTGATAGGCTGTCTGTATTTTGGTTAATTACAGCTTTATGGATTAAGGGATTTTTTTCATTTTGTTTCAGATGGAAAGTGTTGAATCTGTATCATCATTTAGAGACAAATACAATTTTTAAATATTTAAACTAATGTAAATAAACATAAATATGAATATATAGTCATATATGTATATATACATATACGTATATGTATGTATATATATCTTACCTTCATACATATAAATTATTTGTTAGAAAATGTCAGTATGATACAGGAAATGAAAAATGAAGACTGAAAAATGAGAATGAGAAAGATAAATATAGGGAGTGGGCTCAGGGAAATTCTCTCATTTTAAACTTCCTGGGTAAACGCTCTACAATTTCCTGGCCCCAGGGAATGTGCTTTTATCTCTGCAGTTCTGTGTTTTCTGTAATTTGACTTATCATTTGTTCAGCAGACTATAAAGCATTGTTTTTTTTGGTCTGCAGCGCTGGGGCTCTTACCTTCCCCCAACCTGAGGAATTCTGCCCATAAATCACTGTGTCTCGTTACTTTTTGAGATGGAGGCTAACTTTATGTCTGTAGTTGCCTGCCCTTTTACTGGAGGATGGCAATTTTCCAGTAACATTTCCTTCTGCTCTCCGAAGAACCAAGCTGAGATAAAATTTTAACTTCTCAGCGCATAGCTAAAGAAAGTGTTCTTTCTCTCTCTAGCTAATTTCATTGCTGCTTATCAACAAATGTGTGCATGACAATGGCAGGGCAGAGGTGTGGTTTATGCACTGAAAGGTGTTGGAAGGCAATAGAAGAGTGGGGACCATGGTAGTAGAAGTCTTTAAACCAGCTGTAACATCCCTTGTTTTTGGTTCTTCTCCTGGGATCCCTGTCCTAACCCCACTTCCCACAATTCTTCCTTCTGTTACACCTTAAATTGCAGTCAACATAGTGGACATAGTACTTCCTTTTTAATGCCTTGGCCTACAGTGTTGACATCAAAATGAAAATTCAGCATCCTACTCTTGGAGTCCCCACACAATGCATCTTACCTATTTCATGTGTCTCTCACAGTGGACTTCTTAAACCTAAAACTATGTTGTGTCAGCTTTGGATTTTAATGTGCACCTGCAGCTTGGGGAATAGTCCAGAACTAGTTTCTCAGTAACCTGCAAGGACTTGGGGCAGCAGAGCAAAGGGCTGGGCTGGGATGTAACTGAGGTTACTGAACCAGTTATACAATTGTATTTCTGCCACCTGTTGACTTGAATTTTTTCTTCCTGAACTATCCCTGCCCCTGGGTGAAAACTTGACTTTTCTGGTCACTTTTAGTGACTAGATATTAATGCATACTCAGACAAGTGTAATGTCTAGTCTCATATAATTAACAAAGCTCCAAACTTGATTTTTAAAAAAAATATATTTTATTTATTTATTTGTCAGAGAGCAAGAGTGAGAAAGTGAGTGAGCACAAGCAGGGGGGAGCATCAGGTAGAGGGAGAAGAAGGCTCCCGGCTGAGCAGGGAGTCCATTGCAAGACTCCATCCCAGGACCCTGGGATCATGACCCGAACCGAAGGCCGACACTTAACTGACTGAGCCACCCAGGTATCCCTTCCCGACTTGATTTTAAGTTGAAGCATCTCTTCTCTCTCCAGTTTGGTATTGTTACACATTGCAGGTGGGAAGTCCCTGACTGAGGAAGGATGGTGTGTTCGTTGCTTTTCTAAACTAGTGGTTCTGATGTTCCCCCTCCATATTCCTTTGGGGCCTGGAATGTGGGGAGGGTGAGAAGGAGGAGGGAGCATTGTTTTTAGTAGAGCATACTTCCATGAAGGTTGTCAGTGTACCATGGACTTGGAAGGTGTTTAAAGTGAACTCTGGTTTGTAAGTGTCTCCTGAAGGTGCTTTAGAGTGCTCCGCCTCCCACCTCTGCCAGCCACTGAACATCTCTTGCTTGTAATTCCCTGAAGAAGGGTAAGAGTAAATGTACCTCTCCTTAGGCTGGACTCTTGTTCCTTCCTAGGCATATAGGGGTAGCTCCAGATATTTTCTGTACACTTTTCCATTACATCCTTTCATCCTCTTATTTATGTATTATAAAATGGAATTACAAAGAAAAATACTCACCATGAACTATAGGAAAATAAGTCAAATCTTGGGCATAGTCCTTAGTGCTTTAGAAACCCATAGTACATTATGACATTATTTGTTAGTGCATTTATTTCTAGAAATAAATAAATGTACTAAGAAGTACACTTATTTCTAGAAATAAATGTGCTAGTAATAAATGTACTATTAGAAATGAATGTACTATGTGTTTCATAGAAAGAGATGGTGTCATTGTCCTGAAGACTCTAGACTCAAGTATGTGGAGGGTAAACAATGTGTCAAAAGTAACTCTTCAGCACTTTCCATTCTATTGCAAGTTAATGTCGATTAAAGCACAGTCAACTTAATGAGTTGTGCCTTTAAAGGCAGTTGAAAACTTTATAATAAAAAGAAGACATAAACCAGTGTTCACATGAACATAGTCTTTCTTAACTCTTAGTGATAATCAGCCTGTGAGTGAGGTGTCAATTCCACTTGACAGACAATGAAATCGGGTTCAACAAGGCTAATGATTTGGGTGAGGTCACCAAGCAATATAGTGGGACAAAACCAGAATTCATATTCATATCTTTCTGACTCCAAATTCTGTAGTGTTTATACTATACCTTGTAGTATCCTGGAATATACCAAAATAGTAGAAACTTTTAAGTTAGTGAAATGTGGTCAGTAATTTCAGATATTCAGGAAAAGATGTGGAGTGAGGGGGGCTAGGAAAATGCCTTTGGGTGGGAGGACCATATGAAGGTCACCAGTTCATTCCACCTGGCTGAGCAGGCAGGTGCAACTTCTTCCCTTCACCTTCTCTTATTTTCCTAGGTAGAGGAGGACCATTCTTTGGTCAAAGGGCTTGGATCCCTGTGCAAGTCTCTAAGCTCTCACTAATGTTTTGTAGGGGAATGTAGAGAAGAGCATATATAACATGGTGCTGTCACTAGGAATTTTTAAGAGCAGTTTCAATAGTGTGATGGGTGGAGAAGGAAACAGAAGTAGCATCTTTTTAAAGACTGTCCAAAGTAAAATAAACGGGGAAACAAGTTCAAAGAGAAGTTGATCTCAACTTTTTTTTTTTTTTTTAATTTTAGGTTTCTCAAGACCTAGATATGTTTATAAGCAGGGAAAGAAGGCATGTAAGGAGAGGGACAGAGATTAATTTTGCAAGGAAGGAAGACCATGACATAACTGTTTCATAACCTAGAACATATCAAGACAGACAACAGGGCTGCTCATGAAAATAAATAAACACAGTTTGAGTCAGGGGTAAAAGGAGAAAAAGTGAGAGAAATAGAGTAAGATAGAGAGGTTGATAATCTGTATAATTAAGGTGATCATAAAATTTATCATCTAAACTACATCAATTTGAGATTGAAAGGGGCTCCTTCTGGAAGAGATGCTGAAATAATAAACATAAGCTCTGGCTAAAGGTGATGCCTTCCATCTTCTTTCTAAAATTAAAGCCATCCCCTCTCTCTTTTTGTTCCCCCAAACATTCCTTACTCTATGAAGTGTAATTCATACCCATGTGGTATTTATTCATTAAAATTTTTTTCAAGAACTTTTTATGTACCACACAGTATTCACTATACTCTGATATATGGTGCATCAGCCAACAAAATGGTTTTGATAATGTACCTTATTAGACTTTTTTGAACATGAGCCCTCAATAAAAATAAATTCATTTATTCATAAATTACACATATCTACCACAAAATTAATGTGCCATGTCCATTTTATTGTAAAAGAGGAAAGCTTAAAGATGAGATGAAGTTGCAATGTATAATATTTAATAACTATGTATTCATTGATGACAAAATTCTTTTATTCTACATGAAGCACTAAACTTATTAGTACTGAATTTTACTAGTACTAAACCTATCACAAATATTTTATTATTTCTGAAATTATTTATTTAAAATTTGAAACACAGTGATTCAGGATTGGCTTCTAAGTGGATATACTTATGAATAACTGGAAAAAACACTCCCCCAAAGCACAGTAAATGCAACTATGTAACATATACTAAGACAATATTTACAATGTTGGATATCAACTCATATCTTAAATAGGTTTCATAATTATTTATTTATTTATTTATTTTTTGGTTTGACTTTGAGTCAGAACCTCATGTGTCATCTTTGTATCTCTCTGGTTGATGGTTGACGAAGAGCTCATGCCTGTGCCAGTCACATGCGTTTGTATTACTGGCATTCTCATCGATCTCCCACTTCTTTAGAGGAACATTTTGAAGGCTTTCATCTATCTCTGGGACTTATTAGTTAAAAAGCAGGTAATATAAGTGACTTATATAGGTCCCATACTCTACAGCACCATAATATACTAAAAAAATACGAACAAGTAAGTGGAGAGGCCACTGTCATCCCCTCTGTTAACCCCTCTTCCTTCATGATACTCTGTGAACCATGTGTGGTATGTCATTACCTGATCTGGACTAAACCAATCTTACTGCCAAGCATAGAGAAATAGTAGTAAGAATCTTAAAGTCTTCTTCCTGTACTCTGGCAGGTTGACTTGGGGGGTGCAGGCATGGATTTTGATATAATACAGATTTTGGTTCAAAATTTGCTCTGATGGTTAGAATTTTTGCAATCTTGGACAAGTTACTTTGTTTCTCTGAAATTTAGCTGTCTATTTGCCTTAAAATGGTGATAATAATACTTGACTCAGGTTCTCTCTTTCTCTTTTTAATTGAGAGTCAGGTACAACAATAGCCATGAACAATAGCCATTATGCACCTAATGCATAATGCATGGCAGGAGCTTATTCACCCACAGTCTTCCTCTCCCCTTCTCTGCTTTTCTTCTCCCATCTTCCTTTCTGGCCTAGCATGATCACTCCACCTTTCATGCTTTGTTCCTGTGTTTGAAAAGTGAAGGAGAAAGAGAAACTTGGTATATTTCACCAGCTACTCTGAGACCTCAGATTTATTTTTCTAGAATGGCAGTTTCCACACATCTCTAACAGAAAATGGGCAAGGGCACCTCTCCTATATTCATATATGCCGTACATTTCTCCTATGACTCATCATCCAGAATAACATATGAGGTCACATTAATAATAGTAGCTCAAAGTCCACTAGTGTTGCTGGCTCTCCCCACTTGCTTGCAAAGAACTTTGAGTCACCCTACCAGCCCACCCACTGGTATTTCTGGAACTTTCTTAGGGGGGCCTTAAATGTGCTCACAAGCATTTTCAGCCTATCCACATCCAGCAACACTGGTTAGTTTGCCATGCCCCCGTGACAGTGTTTCCCTGACACAGCTCTATATACTCTCTCTTGCTCCTTCACTGGACATTTCAGTCCCTCCTGTGGCTCTACTCAGCGTAGTTAGCACCTGGACTGACTCTCCAAAGAAGACCTGAGCTCCCTTCTGCCAAATCCGCCCGGGGTCTGTGTCAGGGGAGTGAGATGGAATAGGAGGTGAGGAAGGAAGTAGATTCTCTTCCCCGTGCCTAATCTTCTGGCAGGATAGGGTCACAACAGATATAGTATATGATGTAATAGAAATAATTATTTTAATTAACAGTTGCAGCTCCATCTCCCTCTCCTGGGCTTCTACATGTGTCCAGGAGACCAGGACAGGGGCAGTTCTGGAAAGATGTACCCAGGATCCCTATTCCATTCTGCTAACTAAACATTTGTCATGGGCTCAGCTCATCATCTTTATTCCCTTAGCATAACTTCCCTATAAATAGACTTCCAGCCTCTGTCCAAAAGACGTTTGGGCAAGTTATCTAGCTATATACCCAGATATGCCTAAGCCCCAGAAGGAAGTGTGGCTTGAGTTCTGGTTCCAAGGGACTTGGGATCAATCTGAGAAACTCTGGTGATTACCGTCTCTCTAGTTCACTAGAAAGCAATAGCATCAACTTCATCTTCATTCTGATCTTCATCTGTGTAATAATTATAATAATAATCATCATCATCATAATAGCTACCATTTAGGTGCTTCTTATCAACTGGATGCATTTCATTAAATAGTACATGATGTAACTTTTTACATAAGACTTGCTCAGGCATGACTGAAGATAGCTGTACCAGGAGAACATAGCCCAGGTCCAGGGTGAATTTCTACTATGTCAGGGTCTTTTTTATCACCCCAAACATTACTGAAACCTGCCATACTAATGAGAGGAGGAGTGCAGTCAGGAACTGGAGGCAAAGACCTTAGAGATATAGAGTGGAGAAATTGTAACATAACTTGTGTAGATCTGAGCTACCAAAAGCATTTAAGAAAGAAGACTGAAAATGTTCTTCTGGCTCCAAATGATGAAGCCTTCAGTTCCACTGTAATTTTCACAAGTTTGTTCTATGTAATTCATTTAAAGGGCAAAAGTAACTTATTTTTTCCACATTGTGCATTTTAATGAAATGCCCTGGAAGCATCAGCATCTCCTTATCTTTTCCTCCTTTAGAAACAGACATGTATAATGAACACACTGACACTGAAATGAGTAATTAATATGCAGCCTGTTTAGTCAGTATGAATCAGCATTTTGATGATGTTTTGCAAGGGTAGGGTTATAATTGGCAGGATTTCTGCCTTAAGGTTGATAATTCTGGATTCTAGAAGGAACAAATGCATGAAATATTACTGTTAATTTGTTTTATAAAGCATATATCCTTACAAGGGATGAGTAAAACTTACAGAGGAGACAAATTAATAAAAACTAATTAAATATGTACTAGCTTTTAAATATTCAGGTCATTGAAATTTTGTGACAACTCTCAAATTATTCAGAATAATAATTTTCAAAACCAATGTAGGAATTTTCATCTGATATGTTATCTATAAGATTAGCAGATTCTTCAAGATTTACCAGCTGTCCTCTCATTGACCTCATAGTAGTTGTAATTCAAAGTGTTGGTCGATTTTTCCAGTTACCTGATTTGCAAGGACTTCTATAGTATTCTTAGGGAAAGGTCACTCAACAAAACCGAGTTCAGAATCTATGTTTCTTCCATGAGTGCAGATTGTTCTTTCCCTTGGCAAACAAGTTCAGCCTCTGAGCCATTGCATACTTCTTCCTCTTCCTTCTCCACCAAGTTATTTACCTCTCTCTTTAGAAACCCAACTTTCATAACATTCTTCCGATTCTTCCTATGTGACCCTTATCTCTACTAGGAAGGACTTAGTAAGTGTTTTTTGGAACGCAACTCTTCTGTGATACTTTGGGTAAAAGAGTCTCAGGGCAGCAGGGTGGCTCAGTGGGTGAAGCCTCTGCCTTCGTCTCAGGTCATGATCTCAGGGTCCTGGGATCGAGCCCTGCATCGGGCTCTCTGCTCAGCGGGGAGCCTGCTCCCCACCCCCCCGTCTCTCTGCCTGCCTCTTTGCCTACTTATGATCTCTGTCTGTCAAATAAATAAATAAAAATCTTAAAAAAAAGTTCCATAAATAAAGAATGGAGGGGAATGTTGCTTTTATTATATCCCTGTGAGAGACTAACAGCATGACTTAAAAGTTTTGCTTTTAAGAAGCTTATCTTGATTAACTTATTTGCTCGCACATTTATAACCCTAGGAATGGTTTTGTGGAATGTCTCTAGGAACCAACTACTATAGCTGTGATATTTGGATAAGTTTGCAGCTATCATTTTCAGGGGTTTTAATCATTCTTTCCCCATTTGATATAAAGTTCTTCAGTTTTGTTGTCCCATCTGGCCAAACATCCACATGTACTCTGCTCAAAGCAGGCTTTTATTCACATCTCCCAAATGAAAAATGGAAAGTTACTGTGGCAGACCTAAAAGTTGCCATTCCTATCTAGATCTGAAAAGATTCCTCCTATTTTTATAAACAGGACCTAGCAAGTCTGTCCTCTATGACCTTGTCTGTCGCTTTTTAAAATTCTCTAGTCACCACCTTAGTCACAAATGCTGCTAAACAAATTCAACTTCAAAGCCTTGTCATGGGCCTTGTATTTTAGTTCCTATTACTGAAGTCTGGCCTTTCCCGCGTATGCAAGGCACAGCTGGTAATGATGGGGACCAGATGATGGCCCAGCAGCACATTAAAGGTTTTTACCAGGATGTGGTTTGATGGTTTTGCTTGGGTATTTTGTTGTTGTTATTTTTCTTCCCCTGGAATGTGAGTTGTGGCCAAGAATTATTTCCCTGATTACATTTTTGCTATCCCTCTACATTTGGAGAGTTGGAAAATGTACAGAGACATAAGGAACATGCTTGTAAATTGCATCTCAAGCTTACTAATAAGCTTTTGTACTGTGATTTTTAGCTGTGATCTTCTGTTTATTCAATAAATATGCTTCTGTTATATCCAAAGTATCATGAAGATATCTTGGTCTTATCACTTTTACCAAGGCATCATTATTCTAAGTTTTAAAAAAATTTAAATATGTATAGGTATGATTCTTCGAATATTATAGGACAAGTGTCCAACCTTACGCTGTATGTTTGCATCTTTTTTTTTTTAAAAGATTTTATTTATTTATTTGACAGAGAGAGATCACAAGTAGGCAGAGAGGCAGGCAGAGAGAGAGAGAGAGGAGGAAGCAGGCTCTCTGCTCAGCAGGGAGCCTGATGTGGGACTCGATCCCAGGACCCTGAGATCATGACCTGAGCTGAAGGCAGTGGCTTAACCCACTGAGCCACCCAGGTGCCCTGTATGTTTGCATCTTAATGTGGTGGAATGTGCATAGGTATAGGATCACTGGTTAAAGTGTACTGTGAACAACATATAAGATATTACTATTTAAGATATTTATTGCATTTTTATCATTATGGAATCATCACATGTTCATTGTAAAGAACTTGAACAATATGGAAAAGGACGAGAAAGAAATTTAAAATGATCTATTATCTCACCACCATGTGTATCTTACTTTCTATTTCATGGGGTTGATGGAAAAAACAATGGGATAAGTATAATTGACACTAATGTCAGCATTATAATTAGACAGTTTGCCTATTGGTAATATTTATCATACACAGAACCTGTTACTAACTTCATATTCAGAGGTTTTTAAGGTTGGAGCTCTTCTGTTCTGAGACGCCTTTCTTCCTTCCCTGCCCCTCACCATACTGATACTCTCTTTAGGATATTTTTACCAGTCCCCAGACTTCGAACTACATCTCTCCCAAAGGTGTATCTCTAACCCTGGCCACTCCCTGGAATCTCAACTACCATCTTAACATCTCAATTTAGATGTCCAAGAGACCTCTCAAATTGAAAACCGAAGTGAACCCCTAATGTTCCTTTCTTCAGATTTTTTTACTCTTAATGTGGAGCATCACATCCATCCAGATGCTGAAATCAAAACCTGAGAAGTTGTTCTTGGTTGCTCTTTTTCCTTCCCCTCTTTCCCTCATCTAGCATCTGTGAGTCTGGAGGGAGAAAGATTTGGGGTAATGCAGATTTGCCTGGGCCAAGTCATTATTAAAGAATTTTTATAATTTATAAATTTATAATTTTATATATATATATAATTATAATTTATAGGGGTCAGTTCTCCCTATGCTAGAAGCAAATGGTCCTGTCAACTCCTGTGCTGGGGGTAGGCATGGCTTTGGCAGAACAAATGTTTTCCATATTGGAAAAAAGGAAAAACCTTTATGGATGACTCAACAATATGTAGCAGACTTCAATAATTGCTGTTTTGGCAGCAAAAATGAACCCCAAGTGCTGAAATGTTCAAGCAGTGGTCTTTGAGTAGCTGCCAATGAAGAATGTTCACCAGGTTGGACAAAAATCAGACTTCCCATCAAACCAAGAAATTAGGGGAACTTGGGTCAGAGAGATCAGAACTGAGAACAGTAGGTTATCTTTTGGGGTGATATGTTAATCCATTTCCCCTCTTCTTCCATAAGGCACTTGCTGGAGTGAGCTGTTGGAAGGGAGTTGGGGGAGGGGAAATGGAAAAGGAGTGGAAGGAGAGGAAGGTAAGGATACTCTGGTACAGAGCTTCTCCATGGGGCTGTTGACCTTTGGGAAGGATGGTTTGTCTTGGTGCAGACGTCATTGCACACTGGAAGATATTTAGCGTGTCTGACCCTGAATGCCAGAAGTAAATGCTAGTAAATGCCAAAGTGGCCATCAGTCATTGGGATAAATAAAAAGTGTCTACAATTCTATGAATATGAAGCAGCCCCAACTTCCTTGGGGTTCTTGGAATCTATTAGGAAGGAGAGAACACTTAAGAGAGATTTGAAGCAATGATGTATGTGTGTATGTGCTTGTGTGAGAGAGAGATTGGTGGCTAAGAGAATGCTCTTTTACCATCAGGGGTGGTCAGACTGAGGAAGATGTGGAGACTTATTGGATCAAGAGCAACGCCTACTTCAGGATCCTCAAGGATTTCTAAACAGGGCAGAGTGTCCATTGCCAGGGTCCTATGGGAGAATGCCTTCATCCTCAGCTGACAGCAATTTCTGAGGCCCAGCCAAGATTAGATTTATTTTGCCATATGCATCTAAAATGCTGTTTGAGTAGGATTCTCTTAAAAACCCTTAAATAACTAGAGTGTGTGACACATATGAACATCTGTGATGTCATTTTCTTTGTGGTAACATTCCACTGGCCTGAGTAATACTGCCTAAAAACATATGCTCTAGCTTTCTACAGCCTGTGCTTGGGGCCAGGAATCACTTTGCTAATGACACTTATATAGAAATATATGTAGAGGAGAATCTTAGACAGCTTAGACTCAAATCTCCTTAGAGTATTTAATCTTATAAATACACCATCATGTAGCATCCCTTTGGGCTGGTCATTTTACTTCTCTGAACCTGTCTGTTTTCCTATCTGTTAAACAGGGCCATTGACACTTACTTTGCAGTGTTGTAGCAAAGAAGGGATAAAATTATTATGTAAAGTATCTGATACACATTTTGTGACTCAATAAACATTAATTCCATAATTGGCCAGATAGTCAAGATAATTACCTGGCATAAGGAAACTCCTTTGGGCTAAAGACATTATAGAGTTTTATAAGTCTGTGTCCTTCAGGTATTTTCCAGCCTTCCTCTTGACCTACTCATGATTTTGCACAGCCAGCATTAGACAAGTTAGAATAATGAATCTTACCCTCATCTGGTTGATTACACATCACATCACACTACAATTTAAGCTGAAACATCACACATATGGGGGGGTGTAAGCAGGTCCCATAATATTTATAGAGCCAAAGGAAGGTCACAATATGCATTTCAATCTGGGCATCAGATGCCAATTTTGTTCCAACCAGTGGGTGGAAACAAAGAGGAAGGGGAAAAAATTCCACTAAACTGATTTGTGCTTCAGGCAGCTCCAGCATTTATATCCTCACTGCGTGACTGAGAACGTGTTTGCTGTCATATAAGGTAACATTGTTGCCAAAGACTTCTGAATTATCTGTGAGAAACGCAAACAATTAGAGAGATTTCTTAAGAGGCATGCAAAAGTTACGCAAGTCAGAAATGCCGGTAACCATATAAACATTAAGATGATAAAAATGAAGTTGGGATCCATGTAATCAGACATAAAAATGGAACAGGCTGTTAAAGGTGCTTTTTCTTGCACACAGCCTTTATTATTCAGAAAGTTCCACCTCTTTCCCCCAACCCCCAGTTCTAGTTTCTTCCTCATCTTGTCGCAACACAGCCCCTGTACTGTCCTCACTCGATTTCCCTTAGATCACTACTAATATTCCCCGTACCACAGAATGGATATTAAAACATGTCTTTATAAGTTTACATAGAACATGAACCTAAAAAAATAATTACAAGAATCGCTGAAGCAAAAAATGTAGCAAAGTCCCAATGTTCTCACTTACTAATTAACCCAGACAAAGGCGCACTTTCCAAAACTGCTTTCATTTCATGTAAGAGTGCCAAAATTAATGAACTATTTAACTAATTTACCTCAGCTGGAGTCTCAAAAATGTGGTACCTAGTTCTTAGGAGAAGCACTTTTATTTTTTTTAATAGAAGCAGAGAAAACTGGGAAATGAGCCAATGGCTTCTGCCTCTCTTGCAATATCTTCTCTCCTGGCCCCGAGGTTAAATATACTCATCACAGACACAGGCACAGACGTGGGTGACCTCTTAGGGACTGAAAAAGGAATTAGAAACAGCAAAAGAGGCAAAAATAAACACTGGATCATTGCTGAGATTTTTATCATATTTGAGCAAAATAATCATAGCTGAGCATGAACGGGATACTTACTATATCTGTGTTGAGTCCCAGTGCTGAGTGCTTTCCAGGTGTTATTTATCTGTTCCTCACACAGCTCTAAATGGTAGGTATGCAGTGATGATAATAGCAAACATCCAAGTAGCATGTATTATATGTTAGGGAAAGATATCAGTACTTTGTAAATATCAGCTCATTCAGTCTTAGTAACAATCATGTGGGACAAGTACTACTAGCATTCCTGTTTTACATATAAGGAAATTGAGGCACAGGGAATTTCAGCAATTAGGCAAAGATCATAGGAAGTAGTAGACCTAGAATGTGAACCCAGAGAGAGTTGGTACCAAATAGTGCAGTAACCACCAAGCAATAGTGTTATTAGCCTAAATTTCTCCTGGGTTAATTTATACCCAATGTCTTCTAGGTTGCCAAGATTAATATTGCTGAGAAGAGAGACTAGAATGACCCCAGTTAGGGAGGGAATGAAGAGTGATATATGGAGAAGATGGATAAGGATGTGCCCTTATGAAGGGCACGTGCGTGCGCGCGCACACACACAGAGGCAAAAAAAAAAAAAAAAAGGAAGGTGAGGGGAAACCAGTGAACAGGCACCTAACTGGAAGCACACGTGGTGGATTTTAGGTGGGAAAATACTCCATGCCTTTACGGTGTCTTCAGCCTTGATTCCTGAGGGATGAATTCCCGAGTTGCTTAGTGGCAGCAACTGTGTGCGAACAGCCACAGTCTTTTATCTAGACTGGATTCCTAACTGCCGTTCATGTTCTTCTATCATTCTTTCCCCCACCTAACAGCCAAGAGTGGGAGCATTTAAAAATATAAATCAGATTATGAGGCTCCCCTGTTGGGAATCATCCAAAGCCTTTCATCTTCCTTAGAATAAAATGCAGACTTCCCACCCTGCTGTTCAGAGCCCTGCGTGACCTGCCCTTTGCCTAACTAGGTGGAACAGTTTAGTCTTGAGAAGGATATTACCCCATGAATATACATTACTTAGCTGAAAATATCTTCTGTAATATAATATTCTTCACTACCACACGTGGTAGGGAAATTTACATTTACCTGCTCAATAGTTTTTGGAAATTTAATTGAAAAATCACTCAGTTTTTTTTTTTCCCCTCAGATAATTATTTAATTCTAATGTTTGCCCCTGTGCAGTGCCCCACAGTTGTAAAGTTCATGGTTGTAAAATCACACCTTGGTTTCAGGATACTAAGCCAAAAGTACATAGCAAATCCTTTCTTGAAAAGCAGTAATGCACACATTGCATTTGAAATATCTTTTAGAGTAGTTTCTGATCAAATTATATGTCGACTGGGAAGGAGCTCAGAGTATGCCACTTCTATAGAAGAGTCTTGAGCTGAAGGCAATTGAGAATCAACAGATGCAGAAAGAGTTCTTGCCTTCCTCTTATCTGCCTAAAAGCAAGGCCTAAATTTTCCTTTGAGAAAGGAACTCCCCTCCATTTTCCCACCCGCATATCAAGAGAGAAGAACAATGCTTATCTTCAAAAATGGGGAGTCCACACCAAGATGAGTTTGTATAAACAGACCTTACTAATATAGGCCATCTATTATTATTATATTATTTATTATTATTTTCTAGTAACTGCCCCCAAATGTATCATCCCTTGAAGGCCAAACCTTCATTTCTTTGTTAAAAGGGTATATAAACCTCTGAATCTAACTGCTTCTTTGAGTTTCACTTTTTTCTGTAAACTGCTCTGCATGTGAATATTAATAAAATGTATATACCTTTTTTCCTGTTAAACTGTCTTTTGTTCATGTAATTTGTAGGCCACCAACCTTAAACTTTGAGGGTAGAGGAAAAGTTTTTCCTCCCTGACAAATACATTTATACTTGTAGTAGGGTTTTTAACCCATGAGCCACCCAGGTGCCCCTACTTGTAGTAGGGTTTTTAAATGGTTTTTAAATGGAACCAGAAGAAATTAAATACTGTAGCATTTCAAAGGAAGTGCTAGACTATAGTTAGAATTAACAAAGTGGTGTCACAAAAACTTAACCTTTCACCCACATGGAGGGTATAACTACTAGGGTTTTCAGGGAGGTAGAGGTGTTTGTGAGCTTTGGGTCTGAAAATTAAATAGAAAAAAGATTTTCTTTTATAGGGAGGAGTGAATAGGACTAGCAAGAACTCTGTGGGGAGCAGGGCAAGTGGGGGGTGTATGTAAGCAGACAGCATGATCAGGGAAATTTAACAGGGAATGTTTCTCTAAGGGGTCAGCTGATTCTTGGAATGAACCAAGAAAGGAGATGTTTTGCACCTGACAGCTCTAGTGTTTGCTCAGACTTGGGGACAAGCCCAAGTTTAGGGATGTGTAGGGAGTAAAGAAGCCTGACTAAAGTTTGGTCAAATCGGTTTACTGGGTAATGAACAGTTTTAAGTCCTTGATCAAAGGGAATTACCAGAAGAGCTTACTGCCTTTTAGAAGAGACATAGTGGACCGGGATCTGCTTTCTGTGTGGGATATAAGTAAATTGAGAGGCTAGCTTAAAGTGGTCTATGGTAGCAAATAAAATAAAATATAAAATTAAATTAAATTAAAATAAAATAAAAGAAGGGAGCTACTATTCAAAGAAAATAATTGCACTTAGAGTTAGTTAAGGTAGAGAATGTTTACCTGGCCTTCTTATGAAAGAGATCTTAGCTAACAGGACCATGTGAAAGAATGAATGGACTTTGGCAGAGAAGCTGATGGTGCCACTAGGTTATCAGAGGCTGAGTGAGAAGGATAAAGATCTGTTTCTCTTTAGCCAAGGAAGAGCAGGTAAGAGATCCTGAGATTCAGGTATACAAAGAACTCATAAATGAACTTCATCAGAGAATGAATGCGTTTGCATTTCTTACCAGGCTTGAAAAGCTCTGTTTCTAGGTCGACACAGTGGTACCAGTCACACATGAACCTTCCTGTGCCTCTTTGCTTTCCTTGTACTCCCCTTCTCCTTCCTAGATGTCATAAATTGGTTAACAAAACGTGCAAGGAAGGAAAACATGGCTGTTGAAACCTGGCTACTCCAAAGCTTTAAATTAAAAGCAGTAATGGTTCCAAATAACCAAACAAGGAAGGTAACAGCTTAGAGGAAGAAAGGCATGTATACCTGACTTTGGAAATATTCCAGCCACAAAGTAAAATTACCTAATCTTGTTAATTATTTATCTAAAAGTGCCATCAAAATGAAGGATAAAGTTTCAACATGTAGGTTGCATTTTTATTTATTACAGGTCATGGTTAAAAATATTGTGTGTTCTTTAATCACTGGTAAGGCCTTGCCACTTATTCATTTCTCCATATCACAATGGAAGCAATGATTTTCCTTTTATTTGGAGAATATTTTTGTTAACATCTGGTTAAGAAATACCTCAGACTGTTTGGAAAACTGTAGAGAAGTGTGGAAACTAAAGCAGTCAAATGCCCGAGTCATCCATTAGGATCCTCAAACCTTTTTGAATACCTTTGGCTGAGTCCGAATTAACAGAGTATGATGACTAATCACGTCAATTCTCTTTCCGCCACAACATTACCCCTAGGGTTGCATCTCACAGAAGCTTCCTGTTGATTTCTTCTACAATATTTTGAAATCTCAATATCGATTTCTTTCGGAGGAGCTCCCTTGAGATATTGTGCCAACCTCATTCAGTGCCGACACCCAGCTCACTTGAGGACAATCGATGATCTATTCTGGACCTGATCAAATTGCTTGGTGTTACTGTGATTATGCATCCTCCTGGACTGAGAGCAATCAGGCAGCGAATTATCAGGACATTGACAGATTAGCCTCATCAGTTACCTGCTGTGACCACCAGTTTTCTGTATATTAATAAGGAAAAAAATAGCCTGCTGATTGTCATTTAAATTACATGAGGATATATTTGTCTTTCAGAACTCCAAGGCATTTAAATGTGTTGTAAGATCAAAATTCATTAAAGAAGGCCAAGAGATGTTCCAGCAAACACTTCCCAAGAGGTTGAAGCGTAACACTTGCACAGTAGAGTAGATAAGTACATTTTGTGCTTCATCATTTTCAATATGAAACACAATTTAAACCAAAAAACGTTTATGTAAGCATTGACTCTGGGTAAAAGACTATGCTGGGCCCTGTGAATAAAAAGGTGTCTTGTGGGCATGTACCTTCCAGTGCACAGTGGTGGCACTGTCTTTGGCCGTGGGACATGCTCAGTGAGCATGCAGAGCAGGCTGGAAGAATCAGGGAGTTGATGCCCCCCGGGAACAGCCCCAGCCAGTGACAAATAGAGGCTTTCTTGGCCCTCAGGTGGGACAATTCTTGGGTGTATGCTGCACTATCTCTTAGAAATACCCAGTAGGACTCTCTCAGTAACCCAGAGTGCTTGATGCTCATTAACTTACCCTACACTGGCTTTCTTCCCTTGCCTGCCTCACTCCTCCACTCTCCTGATGGGTGCTTCCTGGGATCACTTTCCAAATTAACTACCTGCACCCAAATCCTTGTAACAGATTGTGCTTCTGAGGAATTCACCCCAAGGGAGCAGACAAGCACAAGGCAAGTGAAATAACCAGCAAACCATCTAGCTGTTTAAAGTAAGAACAGAGTATAAAGGGAAATAATAGTGGAAGTAGTAAAGTTTTGGGCTTTACTCTTAATTTAGTCTGTGCCAGAAATTATGCAAAGCACTTTTACACATTCTATTGCATTTAATAATTAGAAAACCCCTGGGGTGCCTGGATGGCTTAGTGGGTTAAACCTCTGCCTTCGGCTCAGGTCATGATCCCAGGGTCCTGGGATCGAGCCCCACATCAGCCTCCCTGCTCATTGGGGAGCCTGCTTCTCCCTCTCCCACTCCCCCTGCTTGTGTTCCCTCTCTCTCTGTGTCTCTGTCAGACAAGTAAATAATATCTAAAAAATAAAAAAGGTAGGTACTCTTATAACTCAGAGGTACAGAGAGGTTAATATGCTTAAGATCACACATGTGTCCAGTTGGGGAAAGGAGAATTCAATTGTATTTCTTTGAGATGCAGAAACTATTTCGAAATCCAGTACTCTTCTGCCTCCCTGATGTTGTATGGTTATTGAATCCCAATTTGCAGAGCTCCCCAGGTGGGGAGCACGGAGGCACTAGGTCCCGAGTCGCCTTAGAAGTTCATGAGACAACTGAGGAACATCAGAAGGGATCCCTCAGGTTGCTTGGTATTCTAACAGTGTGAGCAAAGCTGTGGTCTGGAAACATCAGAGGAACTCCAGCCATCCAGAACCCTACCCAGACACCCCCAGTGCATCTGTAGTCCATGTGTGGCCACTGTTCGGGGAGTAAAATTGGAAGTTTATGTTCTGATTCCATAGACAGACAAACCTCAGTCAGAGGCTTGGCCCCATCATTACTGTTCCTGGGATTTTGAGTGAGGTGAGTTACCTCCATCTTGGAATTCGGGCTTATTATTTGAACAATACGAGTTATTTCATGAAGCTGTTGTGTGACTAATTCGTTTAAAGAACTTTGCCTTTTGCTTGGCACGTTCAACATATATTAGCTGTGATTTATGCAAACCATGTCTTATGCACATGGGCTGACCCCTTTCACATTTCACAAAATTTAGCCTCTTCACAAAATTCAGGTGCACAAAGCATGACATTGTTTTATTGAAGATTTGTGGAACTAATATACAGAATGAATAAAGAAATGAATTCTTGGCAAGTTGTCCTCATAAGACCTGTTTCTCTGATCCTTTCTTAGCTGTTAGCGTCTTGTAAGACTGCCAGGTGGGGAGCATGGAGGCAGTAGGTCCTGCTGGGAATGTACCCTGGCATGTGTGTGATAAGACGTACTTTTCTACTGCCCTAGAAGAAGCTCTAGTGGGAATCCTTCTGAAGGCCAAGTTCATGGGTGCCGCCACTGCGTTTGGCATGTATGGGAGTACACAGAAATCAGAAGAGACATGCTTAGCTACTAAAAGGCAAACTGGTGGAATAATCCACAAGTTTGGTGCTGACTCCAGATGGCTTGGATTTTAACCTATTATAAAACGTTCTTCGATAATACCCTTTATATTAATATAATACCACTTTTTTTTTAAATCTTAAGTGGAATTTGGAACATGTATTTCCACAAATTATCATCCATGTACTTGGGGATATTTTTCATTGCAGTGCAATTTGATTAGGTGTGAAGGGTGTTTTGCACTTAATACCAGCCTTATGCTTGATCTTATGGAAGATTCCAGAGAAATGCAAGCCACATTTCCTTCCCTAAGAAGCCTATAATTTCAGCAGGGGAAGGAAGAGGAGGAACTAGCACATGTTAATGCAGAGAAGGAAGGAAATGGTGGAGTGGGAATGTTCTAAGGAAAAGGGAATGCAGTGTGAACTTGGGTGTTTAAGATGGTTGTGACTTGGGTGAAAGCCTCAGGTGAAATTCATGAAGCAAGGAGTAACATGGACAAAGGTGGGAGAAAGAATAGGAAAGATTTGTGTAGGAGACAGTAAGCATATTGGTCTGGCAGGGGTGGGAATCATTGAAGATAGATTTGGGAAAGGGAAGTGGACTCTTACTGAGTGGGGCTTTTTTTGCCCAGGGAAGGCAGTAGTACCCTCCAAACATTGTTCCAAGCTACCATCTTTTCCCCTCTATTGATGCCACAGGATCCTAGCTGGTGTCCTGGAATCCAACCTGTACTGCTTACATCTAGTGAAGTAATATTTAAAATACTGAACTAATCTTGTCATCTTCCCGCTAATAACCCTTTCTCAGCTTCCCTTTGCTATTGGGAGAAAGACAAGACCTTTAATCTGGCCTACGTGGCTCTTGTTTCTGCTGACCTCCCAGCTTCATCCCACCTCCTTCACACTGTCTTCAGCTCTCCCCCTTTCACACTCTTCTCTCAGTCACACTGGCCCTGATTCAGTTCCCCAGTGAACCCTTCCACCCCACTGGAAGCTTTGCCTCTGCTGCTGCTTCTGCCCAGAAGGCTCTTTCCCCCCACTATCTCTTTGACCTATTAGCCAATCTCTCTTACATACCGAAGCTCACATAAAAATTTCTGGGGGATGCTTTCCTTAACTCCTCAGACTATATCCCTTATTGTACGCTCATAAAACACCCTGTACCTCTGTCTCATAAGACCATCTCAATTTGTACTTACCAGTTTATTTATTTTCTTGTTTTAATGCCACCCTACTGGACTGTAAACACCAAGAAGAAAGAAAACACAGCAGTTTGCTCTCCATTGTTTTTCTCGCGTGTAGCACAGTGCCTGGCAAAGAGTTAACAAAGATCTCCTAGATTAATGGATGGCTGAATGCATGGATTAGTGAATGATTAATAAATGGACACACAGGAGTTTAGATCAGATTTGATATCTACTTCCTCACTACTATCAAGTTTATTTCAAGAATATTAGTTGCTTGTTTTATTTAAGCTCCCTATGTCTATCTTCATCCAGTTAGTTATTTTAGAACTGATGTTTATGAGTTGTGAAGCCAATTCTACACCCACCCTTATCTTTCTTTGAGTCTTGCTTGTTTTAAAAATGAGGTGAGGAAAGTAAATACTCCAATTTTGTGGTTCAGTTCACATTTCATTTTCTGTCTTATTCTGAGCATCTAAATGGTTTGAAAAGCCAAACTTTTGCATTTATATTGCTGTTTTCATTGACAGATTTCTAAGAGCTTTAAAAACATGTATTGATACTTACAGTAGCATTCCAAACTACCAAAATATATCCACATTAAGCTCCTTTTAGATATAGATGCTATTAATGGATTCCCAATACAGTAGGAACAGTTTCAAATACAGATGGAGGTTTTCATTAAATCCACTAAATTGACTAATGGTGAATGCCTCCAAGAGGCATCTGTCACTCTAAATCCAACAACAACGATATCTGTTCAAATAATATGTGGATTTAGGAAGCTCTAGTTTGGAAAACTAAAGGATTTGAAATATTTGCAAAGAGAAAAGGGTGCCATAACATTACTCTGTTGCTGACTTCTTGAGAAATATAATTAAATCTTCAGCTTTACATTTTTTCCTAATGTATACATCTAAAACTATCTATTTTCCATCAAGCACAATTTTTTTCTGTCCCCTATGGATTTTGTTATGCCATATTTTCGTTATTTTCACTTTAACACATTTTCTGATTTCTCTTAGAATTTCTTTATTTGACCATGTGTTCTTAACAAATGTATTGCTTCGTTTTCAAGCATGTGACCACTTTCTAGTTATATTTTTAAAAAATTTACTATTAATTTCAGCTTTAATTCACTGTGGTAAGAGAAAATTCTCTATGTGATTTCAGTTCTTTGCAATTTGTTAGATATATGCAAAATATATGGTCTATATATATATATATGGTCTATATGCAAAATTTATAATTTTATAATTTTTATAAATTTTATAATTTTTGTTTAGGCATTTAAATACATATTCTTCAATGTGTGTAGTATTACACATATGTCAACTAGATCAAGTTTGTTGTGTTATTCGAATCTTCTATACCCTTCCCGTTTATTTTAGTCTGTGTTATCAATTACTGAGAAGTGCTTACTAAAATCTCCAACTATACTTTTGCACTTGTCAACTTCTCCTATTTATTCTGCCAGTTTTTACTTAACTATATTTTGATGTTATGCTATTAGTGCATGCAGGTTAAGAATTATTATATCTTCTGAGAAGGTTGGCACTTTCATCACAGAATGTCTCTTCTTACCATTTTTCTTTAAGCTCTTTCTTGTGATTTCAACATAGCTATATTAAGGTTTCTTATTTGGTGAGAAGGGCATTTTACATGGATTTTCTAATTCTATTCTTTTATTTTCAACTTGTCTCTTTACATTAAAGTGTGAGTTCCAAACAGCATATGGGTTTTTTTTTTTTTAATCTGTTCTTTTTTTTTTTTTTTTTTTAAGATTTTATTTATTTATTTGACAGAGGTCACAAGTAGGCAGAGAGGCAGAGGGGGGAAGGGAGAGAAGCAGGCTCTTTGTGAGCAGAGAGCCCAGTGCAGGGCTGGATATCCCAGGACCATGATCTCAGGATCCTGACCTGAGCCAAAGGCAGAGGCTTAACCCACTGAGCCACCCATGCACCCCCTCTACTTATTCTTATAGTCTTTGTCTTTTAATTAGAATATTTGGTTTGCTTACCTTTAATACATTTGTTGATATGTTTGAGTTTTCTCTTTGTCCCACCTGATATTCACTCCTAGTTTCTCTTTTCTAATCAACTTTTGGGTCCTTGTATTTTATTTTTCCACTTCTTTCTATTGGCTTGTTAACACATATTCTTTCATTTCATATTCATTAATTTCATGAATATTCTATTCATTTAGTGGTTACACTAGAAATAATAATGTGTGTCCTTAACTTTGTTAGTGTCATCTGTAATTCAGTACTTTTAAACTTCCTGACAGTGCAAGAATGTTAAAACACTTGAACTCCATTTAAGTTTTTTCATCTTTTTATGCTATTCTTGTTGTGCATTTCAATTCTATCTATATTTTAAATCTAACATGCCATTTTTATTGTATTATAAAGTCAATAACAACTTAGATTTTTCTTGCATATTTACCTCTTTCCGCATCCTTTGTTTCCTGCAATTCCGTACCTCCAACTGAAATAATTTTTCTTCTACTTGAAACTTCTTAGTATTTCTTTTAGTCTGGGTCTTCTGGTAGTAGTTTTTCAATGGGAAATATATGTATATTGCCTTTATTTTTTTCTTTGCATTTAAAAAATTTTTTTATTTTGCCATAATTATAAATTTAGAAGGAGTTGCAAAACTGGTATAGAGAGTTCCCATGTAACCTTTAACCAGTTTCCTGTAATGGTTGTGTTTTGCATAATTATGATAGATAGAATTTTAAAGTTGCCTCCCCAAGATTCCCATAACTTAATTATCAATTAGATACTGCTGTGAAAGACCTATGCAGATGTCATAAAATTTATGGATCTTAAAATAGGGACAGTATCCTGGATTGTCTAGGTGGATATAATCTAATCATTTGAGCCTGTGAAAGCAGAGAAATTTCTCCAACTGAAATCAAGAGAAGCAAAAGAGGAATGAAGCAAAAGGAGAGGTCAGAAAATTCAGAATGAGAAGGACTTTACCTGCCACTGCTTCTCTGAAGATGACAAAGGAGCCCATTAGCCAGGAAATACAGGCAACCTCTGGAATCTAACAATGACTGTAGCCAATAGCCAGCATGGAAGCAGAGATAGATCTCCATTCTACAACAACATAGAACTGAATTCTGCCAATAACCTGAAGGAGCTTGAAAGTGGATTTAATCCAGAACTTCTAGAAAAGAGTTCAGCCCTGCCAACACCTTGATTTTGGCTCTATGAAGCCAGGAACAGAGAAAGTAGCTGAATCGTATGGTGCCCAGACTTCTCACCTACAGAACTGTGAGATAATAAATTTGCATTGTTCAAGGCCACTAAATTTAGGGAATTTGTTACTGAAACAGTAAAAAATGAATACAATATCGACTTTACAATATCAAATCTAGGAAACTGATATTGGCACAGTCTATGTGTATGTTCTATGACATTTAGCATATGTAAGTTTATGGAACCACCAATGCAATAAAGATATCATTACAAAAAACTCCTCCTGTTACCTTTTTATAGTCAGTCACACTTCCTTTCCCCCATCCATTCCTAATCCCTGGCAACTACTAATTTCCTCTTCTGCTCTATAATTGTTAAAATTTTTAAAATGTTAAATAAACAGAATCACAGGGTATGTGACTGGGGATGAGTTGGTTTTGTTTTTGTTTTCACTCACCATTATACCCTTGAGATCCATTTAAGTTGCTGCATGTGTCAAATTTTTTCTCTTCTTTTCCTTTCCCTTTCCCTTTTCTTTTTCCTCTTTTTCCTGTGATGTAAAACACACAACATAGACCCAAATGTAACTATCATAACTATTTTTAAGTATAGAGTTCAATAGTGTTAAATATATTCTCATTCTTGTGAAATAGATCTATTAAACTTTTCAACTTACAAATTTGAAACTCTATACCAGTTAAGCAGCAGTTCCCTTTACTCCTCCCCACAGCCCCTAATAACTACCCTTCTACTTTCTGTTTCCATGAATCTCATTACTCTGAGAACCTTATATAAGTGGAACTGTGCACTATTTGCCTTTTTGTGACTGGCTTATCTCCACCTGATGTCCTCAAGGTCTCTCCATGTTGTAAGTAGTCTTCTTTTTATCGCTGAGTAGCACTCCATGGTATAGATATACCACAGTTTGTTTACCCATTCACCTATCAAAGGATATTTTGGATGTTCCCAGTTTTGGCTACAAATATTTGCGTACAGGTTTTTGTGTGGATGTAAGTTTTTATTTCTCTGGGATAAATGTCCAACAGTGCAAATGCTAGGTCAGCTGGTAAATCAATGAATGTATAGTTTTAAAGAAATAATTAAACTGTCTTCCAGAATAGTTTACATTTTACATTCCCACCAGCAATGTGTGAGAGATCCAGTATCTTCACAAAATTTAGTATTCTCACTTAAAAAAAACCTTCAGCTTTTCTCATAGATGGGTGGTGAAAGTTCACTGTGGTCTTATTTCTATTTCCCTGACAGCTAGTGATACTGAACATCTTTTCATGTGCTTATTTGCCATCTGTACATCTTCTTTGGTGAAATGCTTCATCATCTTTTGCCCATTTTCTAATTTGATTATTTGCTCTTTTGTTGTAGTTTGTCACCAAGTTTTAAATAGTTCTTTAAATGTTCTTGATATAGTTTGTTATGAGATACGTGGTTTGCATGTATTTATTCCTAGTGTTTAGTTTGCTATTTCACACTCTTAACAGGGTCTTTCCAAAGCAAATTTTTTACTTTTGCTGAAGTCTAATTTATCAATTTTTTCTGTATGGGTTTGTGCTTTTGATTTCATGTCCAAGAAATCCTCCCAAAAGGTCCGGAAGGTTTTCTCTTATACTGTGTTCTTAAAGTTTTATAGTTTTACATATTCCGCTTAAATCCCTGACCCATGTTAAGTTAATTTTTGTGTAAGGTCATTTAGATTGAGGTTAATGATTTTGCCAATTTAAATCCATTATTCAAGTATTTTTTTAGTCATATTCTTTTTCTCCTCTTCTCCTAGGATTGCTACAACACATATATCTGATAGTTTGCTCTATAGGTTTGTGAAGCACTGATCACTTGTTATTTTAGTCTATTTCTTTCTATTGCTCAGATTGGGTGATTTCTTTTTTTTTTTTTTTTTAACATCTTTTTTTTTTTTTTTTTAGATTTTATTTCATTTATTTGAGAGAGAGAGACAGTGAGAGAGAGAATGAGCGAGGAGAAGGTCAGAGAGCGAAGCAGACTCCCCATGGAGCTGGGAGCCTGATGTGGGACTCGATCCCGGGACTCCAGGATCACGCCCTGAGCCAGAGGCAGTTGTCCAACCAACTGCGCCACCCAGGCGTCCCAGATTGGGTGATTTCTGTTATTTTATTTTCAAGTTCACTATTTTTTTTCCCACTGTCCTTTCTTTTCTGCTGTTGAGCTATTCAATGAGGTTTTCTGTTTGTTTGGTTGGTTGGTTATTAATCCTTCTTTATGTCTTCTGTTTCTTTGCAGAGACTTTCATTTATTTGCCACAATGTTGTATTTTTTCCTTTGTTTCAAGCATATTTATAATTACATACCAAAGTATTTTTGTGATACTTGCTTTAAAATCCTGCTCAGATAATTCCAGCATCTGTGTTGTATTGGTGTTAGTGTCTATTGATTGCCATTTCTTAATCAAATTCATATTTTTCTGATTCTTGTTATTCCAAGTGATTTTTAAGCATACTTGTAGAATTGGAATTTTATGTTGTGAGACTCTGGACCTTAGTCAAATCTTGTGTTTTACCAGACCTCCTTTTAAGCTGGGCTGGTGGGGAGAGGTGGGTGCCACTTCATCACTGCTAGGTAGGGGTAGAAGTCCAGTTCTGTATTCAACCTCTTTTGACACTCCAGCAGTGGACAGATTCCTCATTATTGCTAGGGAATGAGGGAAGTTCTGGCTCTTCATTAGGCTTTTGCAGTATCATGCTTGCTGGAAAGGGCCGAGGTGTTTTGGTACTGCTTACCATTGGCTTCCACCAACACTGACACTGTGGTGAGAGAATCAGGGCTGGAGGGAGGGTTGGCCTCATTATACCTGGGAGATGGTAGAATTCCTGGTTCTCCAATAAGCCTCCTCTGATGCTTCCCCATGGGGAGGATACCTCATTACTGATTGGTGGGGGTGGAATTATAGGATCTCCCCTTCCCCCATGGTTTCTACTGACACCACAACTGGAAAGAGGCTTGTTACCAGTTAGTGGGAATGAAAGTCATGTTTACCACTTGGTCTCCCCAGACATCACTGTGTGGGAGCTACAACCTACTTATAGCTATATAAGGTGAAAGTTCAGTGTCCTCAATTGGCCTGTGTTGGTAGACATGAGGTTGGAATCAGGTTTTCCTGTGTTGTTTGCTTTGAGTTGGATGATTCTTATATAAAGTTTTCTGTGTTGCTAGGGTAGGCAACCTGGTTTTCCTGGTTGTTTGGCTAGAGGGCAAGCTTTGCTTGAGACTTTGTTGCCTGTACCCACTGGTGTTCTGTGATGCTTCTTTAGATTGTTTATTTGATTTTTTTCCCCACTGAAATAGCTATTGATTCAGATCTGAAATGTTTGTGACATAGATTACAGCAGAAATTGAAAACAATAAGCTTTATACCAATGTCCTTATGGAAGGCTAGGGCAAATATTTTCAAAGTTGTGAACTCTTAGCTATCCCAAAGCCAAAATTTTACTAAAATCAGATGCTTCTCTCTTATGACCATAATGGATAAAATGTTTTTCTTTTAAATCCATGAATAATTAGATATATTCAAGTCAAATATTTATTTGTGTAACACTTTTTATCATTAATATATAATACTATATAAAGTATAATAGCGATTTTCTTGATATGTATCAGAAATCACGAGGGAAATAAAACAACCTGGCAATAAAAATCTTGGATTCAATATTTAGAGCTGAATAAAATATACTCTTTTTTCATTTAATATTTATAAAGCAGTCCAATATCCTATAGGTGATAGTGAAGAGCATATGGGGGTAGAAAGACAATGGCATTCACCCCATATGAGCCATATGATCTGCATGAAAATCCTTTTGGCAAAATATTCTCAAGTACAGATTGCACATTTTTCCGGTATTTGTTTGTACTTGATTTTTGGGTAAGAACGGTTCTGGAAAAAGGCACCTAATCTTAACATTTCCAAATATCCATCATCCAGGATTTGTTCAAACAAGAGATGGTTCATAATTACCTCAGAGATTTTTGCTCTTTGAAGTAGGAAGAAAAGGCCATAGATGCCAGATTGAGCCATCAGGTACCTTTCTCTCTCCTAAGATCCTCCTAGAGTTATTCCCATATAGGGTCATAGTTGGCGGTAAAGTGAATTACCTTATGTTGTTAAATCTTTACAGATTAGTGATTAGAAGTATAGACTTTGAAATCAGACAGAACATGTTTTAATGCTGAGTCCTGCCACTTCTTAAATGTTTGACTTCAATAACTTATTTAGCGTTTCAAAACCCATTTCTTCATCTAAAATTGGCAATAGATGTTCTAATAATAATTTAATTGGATGCAATAATCAAATTAGAGTATGAAAATGTTGTACTTAGCACACTATGTGATCTGTACACTTTATTGTTTGATTTATGATTATAAGGAAAGAAAGAGAAACAACTATCTCTTTACGATATATCTCTTTTTCTGGAACTTATTATATATCAGATAAAAGAAAAATGGCCCCTTTGGAGTAGTGGCTGGGGATTGTTAGTGATACTGAGTCTTCTGTCTTGGGAGACTCACATGTTAGCACTATGCCTTTGAGCACCATGCAGTCTGAGTTGGGTTAGCACATGACTCTGCAAAGACCTAAAAAAAAAAAAAAAAAAAAAAAGATAGCAAGAATGTAAATTTTAAGTGTCAGGTCAGAGCCTTGACTATTTGACAAATGACAATGCAGTATAGTGTGGTGGTTAAATTATGGAAACTGGTAACAGGATACCCAAGTTTGAATGCCTCTATCAATAGCCAGCTATAAACTTCAGTTATTTTACCTCACCTCTTTTTATTCCACTTTATCATGTATAAAATAGTGATAGTAACAGAATCTATTTTCTATGGTTGTTGTGTATGTAAAAATATTACCGGATATGGAGTATATAGAACATTGCTTGGTATAGAGTAAGCATTTCTTTATTATTAATTACTATTTATCTCTGATCCACATGGACTAGCACAATATAGCAAAGCTTGGTCTATTCCATTCCTACCAGATAACTTATTTAAGTTTTAACTAGAAGAGAGATTAAAGAATGGGATTTTCTAGTTTTTATATTTTGTACTATGTGAAGATAGTTTTTGTATGCTTGCTACTTTGTAATATCTTTTTTAGAGAACCTGAGAAACTTGCCTCCAATTTCACAATTGATAAAGAAAAATTTTATAACTAGCTATGATTGCTGTTAATTATTTTGTTTTTGTTAGCAAAAGAAGCAATGAATTCTTGAGGAGCGTTAGGATGAATGTCTAGAGTCAACTAAGGATACATATGTGTGGTTTACCTTTTTAAGATGAGAAGTGGGGCTGGTATTCATGGCTGCCCTGTATTTTCAATAGAGGAAAGAAGACTTCCTCGCAGAAGACTGAGAAACAAATAAGTGTAACATCTGATTATTACTTAATAATATCTTTAGTAGAGAATGAAGGACAGTCTCTGACTGATAACTATTTCTTTGAGTTCTGGATCTTTTATTCCTTCCCTTACAAAGGAACTGTTCATCCACTTAAAGCCTGGAAAAGAGAAGGAGCTTTTCCTTTACTTTTGAATTTAAAAACCCTACTTAAAACAGCATCCCAGTAGTTTTATACAACCAATATTTTGAGTACACTGTATTTTTTACTTATTTTTACTGGTATGTGAATAGACTCTAAAGACAATACTCAGGTTTTAGGCTTGTTTTTTTCTGAGTTGAATATATTGCTTTAAAATGAAACAAAACACTTTATAGAGGTATAATTTTCCTATAAATAAAAAGATGTCTTTGAAATGTGAAGATTTCAATGAGTTTTGACAAATGTGCATACTTTTATAACCACCAAAATTGATATAAATTATATCTCCATCAGCCCCCTCCCCCAAATTCCCTCAGGTCCCTTGGTAATTAATGATCACCCCATTCCCCCAAACCCTAGCCCTAGGCAGCCACTGATATCTTTTTTTCATTATAAATGTAGGATTTTTCTTTTTAAAAATTTCATGTAAGTGATATTTCATTTGTACTCTTTTGTTTGGCTCTTTTCACTCAGTATATCAATTTTAAGATTCATTCATGTCATTGCCTTTATCAGTTTACAGTAGTTTGGGCTCTCATTCTCTTTTTTACCATGTAATATTCCATTATTTGAATGTACTATAATGTGTTTATCCATTTGCCTGTTGAAGGACAAATGGACATATGGGTTGTTTTCAGTTTGGGGATATTATGAATAAAGCTTCTATGAACATTTGCTTTTAAGTCCTTTTGCTATTGTATTTTTCCCCACTAATATTTTATATATGTATGAGATAGTTTGTAGGAATATGAGAGGAGATGTATGGATATGGTTGCAACTACCTTGCTTTTGTTATTAAACTTTTTCCTGCATTTCTAAAGATGGTATGATGTTACTCTTTACATATCAGGAATGTGGCTATGTGCAATTTGTTTGCTAGTTACTATGTTGTTAGTTACCCAGGACACATGGGAGTGACTAAAGTATTTTTGGTGGTTGTTTCTGCTTTAGTTTTACACTTCTTAGTCCTCAGTGACATGGTAATGTCACACCTAAGAGGAGGTAGGAGTGTGGAGTATATTGAGTACTTCCCTAAGACCAGATAGTAGTATTTTTCACTGGGAGATTTTCTCTTCTTCCTCTGTTCTGTATGCCCCTTTAGTTCTTTTTATAAGTTCTTATTCACTGACCCCCTGGTGTTTCCTTCACCATTAGCTTCAGCACTGAAGTCACTGGGAAAAGAGACTTGTTTGTTTGTTTGTTTGTTTAAAAGAGAGAGTATGAGTCAGGTGGGGGGCAGGGGCAGAGACAGAGGGAAAAAGCAGAACCCCCAGTGAGCAGGGAGCCCAACGCAGGGGCAATCTGAGGACCCTGGGATCATGACTGAAGCCAAAGGCTGATGCTTAACCAACTCACCCACTCAGGGCCCCAAGAAGAACTAGTCTGAACAGTAGGGTCACATATTTCAAACCTTCATTGCTTTTACCTTAACCCATGAAATATGTGAGATGAACCTATAGTCCACAAGAAATGGCTTAATTTCAACAATCAGGATCAATGATTTTACTTGCTTTCTAGATTATAGGGAAATTCCAACTTCTTCTCAGACTTGGGGTTTCGCTTCATTTAGTTGTTCTATGCTTTTACAATCACTCACATCCATTTATTTGGGTTCTGACTATCATGAATATCATCCTAAAAAGCCTTCATACCAGGAATAAAAACCTCAAATACTGCAGCATTCTTGGAAG
Source organism: Neogale vison (assembly GCF_020171115.1). Lineage (NCBI taxonomy): Eukaryota > Metazoa > Chordata > Mammalia > Carnivora > Mustelidae > Neogale > Neogale vison. The sequence continues at coordinate 48,503,264 of NC_058093.1, forward strand.
CTCTCAAACCCTCAAACATTCAATAATATAAACTCTGAAAATCAAAGACCAGTAGATATAGCAGCATCCAGAAATTCAGCTCTGCTTGTGAAAGATTCAGAACATTCAAAAGAGAAATGTATCACTCAAGGTAGTAATTACTGAGCTCATCAACCTATTGTTAGGATATTAAATTAAGACCAAATAAGACTCCTAACCAAACTGCCTCTTAAAAATAGTGACTCATAGCCTAATTGATGTGAGAATCAAATAAATATTATGGAACTCCTTTAGGGTGAAGGATTTCCTTTGAATTTAAGTTTCACTTAATGGAATTCATTGAACCTCTTCAAAATTTTCCATAAATTGTCCAATAAAAAGCTTGAAGTCTTGAAAGAGTTTAAATCATCTTTTAAAAAAGGATGGTGAAACTCTTTCCCTCTTCCTCCCACCACATGAGAGGAGGAATGTAGTGCTGTAAATTCCCCTGTAATTTTAACCATGGGACCTAAATCTGGAGGAGAATGCCTACTTGAAGAGTGCAAGCTGGCACAGTGCTGCCCAAAGCATATAAAAAAGTAGGTTTTCAAGAATTCTTATTGAGGTAGTTGAGTGAAGGAACTTAACACATTAAACAAATCAGTCCCAGAGTAAATGTTCATTCAGCATGTGGTTTTGTTTTCCTTACATGACAGGGTGTTGGTTTGGTAAGTTCTTTCTTCTAATTTGGTCTCCAGGTTTTACTTATTTATAGGTTGTTTTTTGTTCTTCTTTGGCAATTTAGAAGGGTTTTTACCTATTAAGCAATACTGATGACTTTTACCACTATAACTAGATCCCTTCCAGTCATGTTGAGAAAAGGGTTGAGGAAGTCTTAATGTGAAGCAGAACTTGCAGAGTATTTGGCACCACAGAATAGAATTTTGATTCCTTCTCTGCTACATCTACAGGTGTGTTTTTCATTGAATTGTTAGAATTTTAATTCTCTGCTTTCTCACTTTGAAGGGGGGGGAGATAAGAATAATTCACTTTGACTCTTAATCTCACAAAACAAACTGAGGATTGCTGGGGGGAGGGGGTTTGGGAGAAGGGGGTAGGGTTATGGACATTGGGGAGGGTATGTGCTATGGTGAGTGCTGTGAAGTGTGTAAACCTGGCGATTCACAGACCTGTATCCCTGGGGATAAAAATACATGTTTATAAAAAAATTTAAAAAAATTTTTAAAAAAAGAGTAATTCACTTAGAGGAATATTTTATAATTAAAAGAAGTATGTATGCAAAGAGCCAGCTATGTAGTAAATCCTAAAAAAGTTTACTTCGACAATTTATATTTTAGAGGTTTATTTTCTGGCCTTCTCCTCTTTGAAAATTGTTGCTTTCAGATTGAATATGCCTCTGTTTTTACAAAAAGGTAATATTATCATAGGTCTACCATGCTTATGATTTTTTTCATATGCAATGCACAGCCCCCAATTAAAACTATAAGTCATATGAAGTGATAAGACAATAAGAAAAATTTAAAAATATCATACAACAGAAAGAGACCCACTTGGCTTTAAAATGTGGAGCAATCAGACATAACATTTAAAATAACTATTCTTAATGTATTCAAGGAGTTAGAAGACCAGACTGGAGATTTTGAGAGAGCCTAGTAACTCCTAAAATTCCAAAAGAGGTTATAAAATTGGAAAATAAAATATCTGCTATTGAGAAAATATGTGGGGAGCAAAAGTAGATTAGATGCAGCTAAAGAAAACAAACAAACAAACAAAAAAACAGAATAAAATATCTAGAATGACATCCAGAGAAGCAAAAGAGGGAAAAGAACTAAAATATACAGGAAGAAAGTCTTACATGCTCGTAAATGGAACCCTAGAAAAAAAGAGTCAGGGGGTGCCTGGTGGGTTCAGGTGTTTAAGCAACTGACTTTTGATTTTGGTTCAGGTTATGATCTCAGGGTCCTGGGATTGAGTCTTTTGTCAGGCTCTGTGCTTAGCACAGAGTCTGCTGGAAATTTTTTCCTTCTCGCTCTCCTTCTGCAACTCCCCTTGCTCCTGTGCTCTCTCTCTCTCCCTCTCTAAAATATATGAATAAATCTTTTAAAAAAGAAAAAGAATGTACGGAAGCACTATTTGAAGTAATGCCTGAGATTGTTCCAAAACCAGTTAAAGACATCAATCCTTAGTTTCAGCCTGTACACGTTTAACCCTAAGCATTATCCATTTTACTGAATGCCCGTCAGGGAGCCAGAAAGTACAGTTTGATAGTGCTGGAGAATTACTGTTCATGAATGGAACTAAGAATAGTTAGAAGTGGAAAGTATCTAGGAAGATAAATTACCCCTTTGTTTCTTCTTCCATTGAATACTCTTAGGTGCGGTTCATTACTGCAACTCTTAAGAAGTTACAATGCCAGAAAGAAAACTCAGCTCTTGAGCAGCCTATTAGGTCTCTCAGCAGTGTGATGTGATACCTAGTATGGTAACATATTTCATCACATTCTTTGTATATGCTTTTGCCTTATTTTCCCTTTTAAATATCCATATCACCCCAGATTTGCACATCTCCAGGTAATGGCACTTTACTACATGTCACAGTGTCTACTGTCTTGACCCAAGCTAAGAAACTGTAAATCACAGGAAGTGTAAATTAAAAGAAAGATATACCTAAGTTCATAATAGTGTAACTTCTAGAAACTCAGAAAAAGATATTAAAGAAATGAAGACAGATTACCTCCAGAAGACCCACACTTTCACTGACAACAGACTGCTCAACAACAACAACAAAAAAATAGAAGTAAAAAATAGAATATCTCTACATTGGTGAAAGGAAATACAAAACAACCTAGAATTTCATGCATAGCAAAAAAAAAATCCTTTATGGACAAAGGTGAAATAATATATTTCTGAAAACAATAATAAGGGCATTCATCAATGCCGGATACACATTAAGAGAAATATTAAAACTGATTTTTTCTTTTTTTTAAAGATATGTATTTTTAATGATTTATTTATTCATTTTAGAGAGAAAGAGAGAGAGCATGAGTGAGGGGAAGGGCAGAGAGAGAGAGAGAGAGATTCTCCCACAGACTCCTCACTGAATGTGGATTCCCACATGGAACTCAATCCTAAGTCAAAATCAAGAGTTAGACACTTAACCAACTGAGACATCCAAGGACTTCTAAGGCTTATTTTTTTGTGGGGGGAGGGTAGGAGAAAAATGATCCCAGATACAAGTTTGGAAGTGGAAGAAGAAATAAAGAGTGTGAGAAGATCTAAAGGACTATTGGCTATATAAAACACTAACTAGATATTGACTGTATAAAATAATGATATGTCTTGGTGAATTAAAATGCATATAAAATTGGGGGAGTGGGTAAATGCTATATAAACTTAAAATAGATTGTTGAAAGGTAGGTAAAGGACAGTATTCTACTGATTTTGCATTGTCCAGGAATAGGACCAAAGAATCGGTAACATTATACTTTATTAGTAATGGATATATATTATAATCTCTTGAGTTACTACTAAAATAATATTAAAATCAAGACTTTTGTGGGGAAGAGGGAGAGAATAATATAAAAATCTAAACAAAGGAAAGAAGGGAGAAGAAAACATTACAAAACCTGGTAGAAAAAAAAAGCTCTGTAAATTTTAGTAGATTTTAACTATTATAATGGTGATTATATTATATGTAAATGGACTCAATGCTCCAGTTAAAAGACAAAGATTGTTAGATAAAACAAAAGCACCTTCAACCATAGAGTCTTTGTAGGAAATGCCTCTCAAATACAGTCTTACAAATAAATCGAAACTATTGAAAAAGGACTATCAAAAAGCATTAAACAAACAAAAACTAATATCATTATATCATCATCAGACAATATAGATTAAAAATACTTACAGAGTGAAAGAATATCATGATAACTGGTGATAAAATGTTGACCTCACCAAGAAGATGTAACAATTATAGTATACAGTTAACCTTTGAGCAATGAGGGGGTTAGGGCCACTGACTCCCACTCACCTACCAGTCAGTCAAGAATCCATGTATAACTTTTAACTCCCCCCAAACTTAAGTACTAATAGCATCTTGCTGTTCCAAAGTCTTATGGATAACATAAACAGTCAATAAACACAGATTTTATATATGTATGTATTATATACTGTATTCACGAAAAAAGTAACCTAGAGAAAAGTGTTATTAAGAATATCATAAGGAAGAGAAAATACCTTTACAGTACTTCACTGTAGAAAAATCCTTATATAAATTGACCTGCACAGTTCAAACCTGTGTTGTTCAAGAGTCAGCTGTACCTCTAAAAAATCTAGCCTCAAATATATAAAATAAATGCTGACTGAATTAAAGAGAGATATATTCAAATATATAATCATAGTGGTATATTTTAAGATACTGTTTTCAATAAGTAACAAATCAAGCAGGTAAAAATTAGTATGTTGCTTAAGTAACTCATGGCTCAAGAAAAGACTCCAAATGGAAATCATGAATCTTTTGAATTGTGATAATAAAAGAATGAATCCAAATATTGTGAGATGCAGCCACAGCATATTTGAAGAGAAACGTATAGCCTAAAATGCGTATATTTTTAAAAACCCTACAAATCAAGAAGCTAAGCATCCATTACTAAAAGTTAGTAAATGAATAGCAAATTAAGTCTAAAGAAATGTGAAGGAAGAAAATAATAAAGGGCAGAAATTAGTTAATAGGAACAAACATAAATTAGAGTGAATTTACAAGGAGAAAATTTAGCTCTTTGAGAAAATTAATAAAATTAATAACACTAATTAAGTAACATGTATAGAAAAAAGGAAAGAAAGAGAGAAAAGGCACAAAAATTCTGGAAAAATAATAGGCACAAATAACCAATACCAGTCATGAAAAATGGACATTACTACATATTCTGTATGCATTAAAAATGAAATAAACTTAAAAACAATTAGATGCCAACACATTTAAAAATAAAGATGGAATGAACATATTCCTAGAAGGTCATAACTTACTAAAACTGACACCAAAGAAAGAGAAAATATCTGTAAATTTGTGTAAATGCTATAAATATTATAGGTTCTTTAAATAATAATCTTTCAACACATAAAAAACTAGACCAAGAAGTCTCCACTACTTGATCTTACCAAATTTTTAAACAACAATTTTTAAAAGTTCATATAAACATCTTCAAGAATAGTGAAAAAGAAACATTTCACAACCTGTATTATGAAGCCAGCTTAACTTTGACCCCAGCAAAATCTGGCAGTAGTACGATGAAGAAGAAAAATTACAATTCGATCTCACTTCTGAATGTAGCTGAAAAAAAACCTAACTAAAACATTAGTCAATAATATGCAGCAACTATGAAAAGAGAGAATTTGTCTTTTAATTTTTCAAAATTAACCAATATAAATCACTATATTAACAGAATGAAAAAGAAAAATAATGTGAGCACATAAATCATGCAAAACAGTTTCTGATAAAACATTCATTCATGATAAAGAAAAGTTGTAGCAAATTGGGAACAGAAGAACTCATCTTTAATTTGGTAAATGGTGTCTACATAATACCTATTGCAAATATGATACTTAATGGTGTAGTTAAAGCTTTCCCTCTTTTACCAGGAGTTACAAAAAGATGACTATCACCCTTGATAATAAATCATGTAGGAATTCTATTCAATAAATAAATGAACAAAAAGAGTAAAATATATAAGGATTAGAAAATTAGAAGTAAAGTTCATTATTCTCAGATGACATGATTGCCTATATAGAAATTAAAAATTCTACAAGTTATTTGAATGAATGAGTTTAGTTATGTGGTGAATGTAAGTTAAATATGAATATTTAATTATATTTCTCAATACACTTAATGGACACTTAGAAAATACATTTCAAGGGGCACCTAGGTGGCTTAGTCAGTTGAGCATCCAACTCTTGATTTCAGCTCAGCTCATGATCTCATGGGTCGTGAGATCAAGTCCTGCGTCAGGCTTAGTGCTCAGTGGGAAGTCTGCTTGAAGATTCTCTCCCTCAACCCTCCTCCCACTCACTTGCGCCCTCTCTCTCTCTTTCCAAAACATAAATAAATCTTTAAAAAAAGAAAATACATTTTAAGAAAGATGCTATTTATGATAAAATTAAAAATACTATCTACTTAGAAATAAATTGAGTTAAAGATGTGCAGTGTCACTACAAAGAAAACCACAAAACATTGTTTATAGAAATGAAAGACCTAAATAGACCTAGTGATATGCCATTGTAAAGACTTGATATTGTAAAAATGCCAATCAGTTTTCAAAATTACCTATAGTTCTTATGCACTATCACTAAATACCTCAAGAAATTGTGTATGTTTTTATGTATGTGTGTGTATGTCCCTTAACATGCTGATTGGAATGTAATTGGAAACATAGAACTAAGATTAGCCTACACATGCATAAAGAACAGGTTGGAAGTATTTTCCCTATAGGATTTAAAAAATAAATATATAAATAAATAAATTGGAAAAAAAAATAAAAAATAAATATATAGGTTTACAAATTAGGGTAATTGGTATTAATTCAAGTTGACTAATAGAATAAAACAGAGAGCTCAGAAATGGCCTGACTACAACATGTATGGATAGTTAATTCATGGTAAATTCTCCAGTGCAGAGCACTGCAGGGAAGTTTTTCTATCAGTGGTGCTGAATAAAATAAATATGATATAGAAAAGATAAATTTGACCTCTAGCATACACCAAATAGTAATACCAGTTCCAGGGGGTTAGTAAATTTAAATGTAGAAAACAAACTTTTAAAAATTTCAAATTTTTTTTTAATTTTATTTTTTTTTGGTGTTCCAAAATTCATTGTTTATGCACCACACCCAGTGTTCCATGCATTACTTGCCCTCCATAATACCCACCACCAGACACTTCTAGAAGATAGTAGAGGAGAAGGTGCTTATTCTCTTTGACAGAAAAAGATAACCACAAAGGAAGAATTTATACATTTCACTATATTAAAACTGTTTATCAAAATATAGAACATAAAGGAAAGCTACAGAGTGAGAAAAGAAATGCTGCCCATATAACCAATAAGGGACTTTTCTATTCTGAGTGTATAAAGGGATGGTACAAATTGGTAAGCAAATATGGGTAACAAGGAAAACACTGGAAAGACTTGAGTGGATATTTTAAAAAACAAGATGAACAGATAGCCAATAAACCTAAGAAATGTCCATTCAGCCTAAATAAACCTCACTAGTCTTAAAACTGTGAATTAACACCAAAAAATATAGCACTGCATACCTGTTAGAGTGAATAAAAATGAGGTTGTCAACAATACCAAATGTTGGCAAAGATATGGAGCTACTGGAACTCTTTGTGAGTGGGAGTATCAATTGGTACAGCCACTTGGGAAACTACTATTTGATATTATCTACTTTGAGTAGATAATAGACATGCTCTATTACCATCAAGCTGATTATTAAAACAACACACAACATAACAAGAATACAAGAGTGTTTATAGTATCATTATTCTTAAAACCTCCAAATAACTGGAAATAATTGAAATATCAATCAACAATAGACTAGATCACTAACCTATCAAATATTAATACAAAGGAATGTTATGTAGCAATGAAAATAAGTCAGATGTAGCTACATGGAGCAACATGCATAAATTTCCTAAACACAATGTTGACAGAAAAATACCAATCATAAAGGACTATATACTGATGTTTCCATTTATATAACACTTGAATATAGGCAAAACTAAATTATAATGTTAGAATTCAGGATAGTGTTTACCTTTGAGAAAGAAGAAAGAAGAAAGACTGAATGTGAGGCCATGAAGATAAGTTTCTGTAGTGTTTAAAATTTCCTGTTTCTTTGGCCAGTGTAGTGCTTACATTCATGTGTACTTCAGGAAAATTTATTGAATGGTACATTTGTTTTTGTGTACTTTTCTGTGTATGTATTATAGTTCACAATAAAAGAATTAAAATATCATTTGAAATTTGTTTTAGGTATCTTTAAAAATATACAAAATATCATTTTTATCTTCTTATGGTTTTCATGGGTTTGTTTTTGTTTTTTGTTTCTTGCTTGTAATTTTAGCATAAAGCAAATGTGGCCACAGGTTTCTTTGTTAGGACTTCTGATCGACAACTTACATAGATTATTTCTAATTCTCACAATATGCCTTCCAATCACTGTTCTCACCATTTCATAAGTGAGAAAGTGAGGCTTAGAAAAAGTGAGGTGATTTTCTCAGAGCATTCTATAATACAAGGTGGGATCTGAACAGGTTATGGAAAATTGAAGAGGCAAATATACACTTATATGAGCCAGACAGCAATAGTAGTATTTTTCCTCCAGTTCCCTATTTATGCCCTGTTACCTAAATGTACACTATTTTAAAAATATGTGTATTTTTTATCTCTAGAAGTTCAATTTGGGTCTGTTTTAGAAAAGTATCTAATATGTCTATAATCTCAAACTTTACTCTGCCTTCTTAAACATATGGGATATAGTTATTTAAATGTTTTAATATCTTTACTGGTTCCATCATCTGTGTTGGTGCTTCACCAGTTTCAATTGGTTGGTCTTTTTCCTCATTATGGGTGCTATTTCTTGCTTCTTTGCATGCCTGGTAACTTTTTACTGGATGTCAGACATTGTAAATGGTTCCTTTTGGGGAACTAGATATTTTTATATTCCTATAAATAATCTTGAACTTTGTTCTGGGACACAAAAAAAGTTGTTGGGAGGCATTTTGTCCTTTCAAGGCTTGCTTTTAAGCTTTATTAGGCAGGACCAAAGTAGTCTTCAGTCTAATGTTGCTCAACTACTGAAGCAGAACCCTTCTGAGTACTCCTCCACAGCTCGTAAGGTTTCCCTACTCTGACTAGTAGAAGTAACTAGAATACAAACTAGAATACAAGTAAATCCCTTGCATGGAGAGCTCCTTGATTTCCCCCCTTCTCCTTTTGTGTGGCTCCTTCCCTGGCTGTGCATAGAATTTCCTTACATGAATGCAATGATCAACAGTTTAAGTCTCCAGGGGGGGCCAGTCTCCAGATATCTGTAGCTGTCCCCTCTCTGTGTAGCTTTTCTTTTCCAGTACTGTCCTGTACTGTAAATTATAGTGTTTTGATTTCTGTGGATTCCCAACTCTCCCATCTCAGCTAAGGGAGATTGATTGGGTCTCCCCTATCTTTTTATATCTCCTCTGTCTCCAGGATAATCATTTTGTGCAGCCTGAGCTCCTTTGTCGGAAAACCATTCTTTATATATTTTGTCATTCAGTTTTTGAAATTTATTTATTTCATGCCCTGTTATTCATTTTGACTGGAAGCAGACATCAAATGTATTTATTTGATTGCACCTTTTCCTGTTTTCTGTAAGTGAAATCTATCTAACAAATGTGTTGTGTTACACTAACAGGGAATCACCTACCCACCTATTAATGGCAACTTAATTCACTTATTAATTTTAAGTGAAGTCATAGTACTTTGTAGGTGCAGAAGTCTTCAAATAATTGAGCTGTAACACACTTTTTATATTAACAACATACCCATTCTCCTCGCAACTCCTCCAAAATATTCACCTATTGGATGAATACATAAAACTTGAGACTCATTTGATTCTTAGTGAACTGCGTGATCCATCTAAACAATTACCTGGGTCCAGACTCCAGCCATAAAGCAAAACTAATGAAATGTTTTAGAAAGAAAGTTACTGTTATTTTAATACCTACTGTCCATTAGGGACTGTACCAGGAGCTCCTACATACATTATGTATGGGAATTTTATGACACCACTGTTGATGGGCAGCATTATCTTTATTTTATTTTCACTGATAACCATGCCGGATTTCCAAGTAGATAACAAATGTTCCAAATACAGCAGTTATTACTTCAATTCTTGTTTTCAAACTAGTGCTAACTAAGCAGGTTATGGGTACTTCCCACACCTTGATTTTTGACATCAGAAAAGTGAGTGTAGTGAGATCGTTATTACCTCAAGGAAAAATCTGCAGTGACAAATCATAGGGTAAAAATTTAGCGTGCATTCATGCTACACCGTTTGGATCCTAATTAACGTTATTCATTTCTGGAAAGCTAGTTCTAGGAAAGAGTTAATCTTTCCTCTAAGACATAGTTTATTCAATTCTCAACATTCTTTTCCTTTTCACTGAAGAAACAGGCTTATTAATCATCATTTTGGATCAAGGTTATGCAAAGCCAAGCAGTTCCAACTTGCAAACTGATGATGTTTGGCAAACCTAGTCCAATTTCCAGGGCAGCATCTAAGCACTGTGCACCTGCCTATACCTTCACCTGTACTCCTACTTTGCTAAGTGAACTTTCTCAAACTTTGCAGGGCTAAGAGCCAGGACTAGGTAGGATGCCTTCAAATCCGAAACAGATCTCATTCCTTATGGAATTCTCTGCATGAAAACTTAAGGGTGCTATAATATAGACATTACATTTACATTTATGAGCCCTGTGTGAGACTGAAAAGTGAATCAATATTTTTTTAAGTTTTATTTATTTATTTGAGAGAGAGTGAGAGTGGGAGAGAGAGAACATGAGCAGGGGCGAGGGGCAGAGGAGGAAGGAGGGAGAAGCAGATTCCCTGCTGACCAGGGAGCCTGATGCAAGATTTGATCCCAGGACCCTGGGATCCTGACCTGAGCCAAAGGCAGATGCTTAACTTACTGACCCACCCAGGTTCCCACGTGAACCGATATTTTGTTCTCTGGTTCTCTTCCCCCAGCTTTAGCTGGCTTTCCACCCCTTCCTTCAGTGTCCAGTGCTTTTTCCTGGTGCTTGACTACCACAGTTGTTAGTTCAGTTGCAGCAAGTGGGTGTGGATTCCTTATGGAGAAAAACCTAGTCCATGTTTGTGTATTACCTAATTGATAGATTACCTTTACCAGGGGACACAGTGACTGAACCAAACTAAAGGGAACATTTCTTAAGGAGGCCAAGAAGTAAGATAAAATCCTTCTCCCATCCCATTATATTGACATAGCTGCCAACTGTACTCTTTCTACATGGAAGGCCTGTCTTAGTCTTATTTGCAGTCTCTGGGGTATGGTCTATCTCACATGTATTTTCTAGATCATATTTTAAAATTAATTAGCACTTATTGTAGGCTTATTATGTGTTTGGCACTGACTGAGAAGTTTCACAATTTCTTTGTATCTCACCAAGTCTCAAAGACAACTTGTGAAGTAAATATCTTAATCCTCACTTTAGAGATAAGAAAACTGACACCTAAAGAGGTTAAGTGGCTCTTGAAGTCCTCCCAGTAAGCTGTAGAGCTAAGACTCTGACCTCTGTCTAGTTCTTTCCACTACAGACAGTTTGGGAGCAAAAGTAATTAATATCAAGATTCATAAGCTGTATGCATTAAGCTGCTCACTTATGCTCAGCTGGTCTATTATAAAATCATTATATTTATAAAGCATGGGGATTATATACACAGTTTGTAGTCAGATACATATGGCGATAAAACTGCTTAGTTCATAGTGCTTTGATCTTAGCAAAGGAAAGATCTTTACTAAATCCATGGAATAGATTGTGAAGCATGCTCCCTGAAGGTAAATAAGGGAAGAGAGGTGATTTTAGTAGACCTTTTAAAACTAGATACGTAAAGAGAGAATTTGGTGATATAGCACAAAGCTTTCTTATATTAAAAGTATAGTTTGACATAAATAAAAATATTACAACAGGATGACTTCACGTTTGTTTGTGAATGTATTCAGCTTCCTTATTGAGCGTCTACTGTTTTTTACTGTAAGAAATCTTGGTGCTATTTTAACAATTTGAAGTTCCACCTGCCTTTTTATAGCCAATATTTTGGAAGTTGATGTTTGCTGGAGATAAAGTAAGAGGGAAAATTGTATGTATTTTTATGGTTTTAGTTGTTTAATCTGTATAGGATTATATAACTCAAGGAAGTTCCTGTGGCATATATATAAGCAAAATGTTTTAGGAAATTGTTAGATTTACTGAGAAGGCCATGTTATATTTTCTTAAGTTAAAATAGGAAGATAGAAAGACCTACAGGTATTTTCTTCCTCATTATATTTCCCAGAATTCACAAAAGTAATATTTTATAAAATAATTCAAATAAGTCAGAAGTATATCTCAGAAAGAAGATGTCACCTCACCTTCCTATCCCTGCCTCTTCTGTCAGCTTTTCTTCCTTCCCCAGAGGTCACTATTGTTAACACATGGAGTATAACATCTCATGCATTATTTTTCCTAGCAATTTACAAAGCACACACACACACACATGCACACACACACACACACATGAACACACACACATACCTATAAAACATATGTTATTCAATCTGACCTCATTATTCATAAATAAGGCATTAGCATGATGTTGATACATTCATATCTTTTACTATGAAATCTAATTAACCATCTCTCTCATAGAGAAAACTGGTGAGTTCTGATGACAAAAACTCCTTAGGGATTGTCAGATGGTTCGGGCTGGGATTATTTGGTCCATTTGCTTTTATGACTTAGCAGATGAGTTAGTGGGTCACAGTATCTTATTTAATTGTGGCATTTGTTTTGTCCTTATAGCTTTGGTTTTAGTGATTTTCAAGCCTTCTTGTTGCTACTATCATTGTTGATTTGAGAAATTGGAAAATATATTTGTACTTGTTATATCTCATTGTATTTGTTTTTATATAGAGAGATAGATCCAAAAGATAAATCTGTCTTTGGGTATTTTCTAACAGTATGTACCATTTCTAGAAAGTGGCTGTGATGAAACAATTACCAGCTCAGGCTCTGTTTTCAGAGTCCTCCCCCTCTACCCTCTAGCTGCATGAACCAGTTCTTTCTGTTCATTATACCTGAAACCTTAGACTCATCCCTAACTTCTCTCTTCTCTTGCTCCACACCCTGTGCTTTTGGATATCCCTTTGTCTCTACTTTTCATTTGTAAACCTACCATTTGACCACTTATTATATTACCATTGTTATCACTCTGGTCTGAAATACCATCATCTCTTGGATGAGTTTCTACCCCAGCTGTCTAACTAGTCTCTCCACTTCTTCCCTAACTCCCTGACTATCTATTCTTAACTCAGCTCTGGAGTGATTCTTAAACCTCCTATACCCTGGATTAGAAACGTCAGCAGAGCCTGGTAGTTCATTAGAAATGCAGAAGCTTAGGGGCACCTGGGTGGCTCAGTGGGTTAAGCCGCTGCCTTCAGCTCAGGTCATGATCTCAGGGTACTGCTCAGCAAGGAGCCTGCTCCCTCCCACCCCGCCCACCTCTCTCTCTGCCTGCCTCTCCATCTACTTGTGAGCTCTCTTTGTCAAATAAATAAAAATCTTTTAAAAAATGCAGAAGCTTAGACTCTACTCTAGGCCTTCTGAATAAGAATCTGCTTCTTCACAGGATCCCTAGATACTATAAGACTACTTGTGGTAAAAGATCATTATTCTCTTCTCTGTATTCATGGATCTGTTTCTGCTTTTTGTTTGTTTATTTTGTTTGTTCATTTGTTTTGTTTTTTAGATTCCACATATAAGGGAAATTTTAAGGTATTTTTCTTTCTTTGTATGGCTTACTTCCTTTAGCATAATACCCTCTAGGTGTATCTGTATTGTGACAAATGGCAAGATCTCACTGTTTTTTATGGCTGAGTAATATTCCATTGTGTGTGTGTGTGTGTATACGTATGTATGTATATATATATATCTTGTATCTTCTTTATCTGTTCATCTATGGATGGACACTTGGGTTGCTTCCATATTTTGGCTATTATAAATAATGCTGCAATAAACATAGGGGCACATATGTCTTTTTGAATTAGTGTTTTCATTTTCTTTGAATGAAACATTTAGTAGTAGAATTATTGGATCATATGGTAATTCTATTTTTAATTTTTTGAGGAAGCTCCATTCTGTTTTCCATAGTGACTAGACCATTCCCATGAACAGTGCACAAAGATTCCTTTTCCTTCATATCCTCACCAATACTTGTTATTTCTCATCTTTGTAATTATAGTCATCTTGACAGATGTAAGGTGATATTTCATTGTGGTTTTGATTTGCCTTTCTCTGATGATTAGTAACATTAAGTGCCTTTCCATGTGTTCATTGCCCATCTGAATGCCTTCTTTGGAAAAATGTCTATTTAGACCTACTGCCCATTTTTAATTATATTATTTGGAGGTCTTTTTTTTTTTTTCTGTTTTGGCAATTTTTTTTTTGTTTTTTTTTGTTGTTTTTTTTCCAATTTATTTATTTTCAGAAAAACATTATTCATTATTTTTTCACCACACCCAGTGCTCCATGCAAGCCGTGCCCTCTATAATACCCACCACCTGGTATCCCAACCTCCCACCCCGCCAAGGTCTTTTTGTTTGTTTGTTTGTTTGGTGTTGAGTTGTGTAAGTTCTTTATATGTTTTGGATATTTACCCATTATTGGATATATCATTTGCTAATATCATCTCCTATTCGGTAGGTTGTCTTTTTATTGTTGATGATTTCCTTTGCTGTGTCAGAGCTTTTTGTTTTGATGTAGTCCCAATAGTTTATATTGTTTTTTGTTTCCAAACTGCTTTAGGGGAAATATCTAGAAAAATACTGCTATGACTGATGTCAGAGAAATTACTGCCTACATTGTCTTAAAAAAACAACCAATCAACCAACCAAACAAACAAAAAACTTTGAATCCATTATGGACCAAAACTTTTATAAAATGCGATACAAGTAAACAATTATGTTACCAAACATGCAATTAAAGGTATGAAAAATAGACATAAAAATGCAAGCCCTACTTCTGTATTACTTGATTTACCTCTCTCAAACCATTGTAGATGTTTCTAGATACTTACTCCCAGTGTCTGCACTAAGGTTTTTGCAAACCAGTTTATGGACTGACCCCTGCCCAAAAAGTACTCTCCCTTCTCTTGGCTCCAGCTGCATCACATGTGTGCTCTCTGGCTCAAGGCCTTTGCTCTGCCTGTTCCCATTGCCTGCAGCATTCTTTCCTAATTACCTACTTAGCTAAGTCCATCACCATGTCAGTTCTTTGCTCAGTTGTCACCTCCTCATGGCCTTTGTACATGTTCTCCTTATTGTTTCAAATGTCTTTATACTTTTCTTGCCTCTTGTCCTTAGGTCTTCCTTAAATATCAATGACTCAGTTCTTTTTTAGTTCTAAGTGATGAAAATAATAAAACCAACAACATAGGGTTGTTGTAAAGATTAAATAAAATTCTATTTTTAAGGAACTTAGAGCAGTGCCTAGTATTAGTATTAGAAAATAAATATTATTAATAATCAGTATAACTTAAATGCAGACACCAAGGCCTGCTAACTGTGGTAACATCTTGGAAGGGAGTGGAATTGATGGTGGGATATAAAAGATTTCATGTGTTTCATTCAAAACACTTCTACCTAATTTCAAATTTTGACAATGGGTATTGTTACTTTCACAGTTAATGAAACAAAATAACGAGGATGAAAGAAAAGCTTTTTGCTGCTGATCTACTTTTTCTATCCTATTCCCCAAAAGGGACATGCATTTGAAATTAAATTGTCATAATTATAACCATTATGACAGCAATAACAGTAACAGTTTATACAGTAGTTACAAGATGCTTGGCCTTGTGCCAGGTGCTTTGCATGCATTATCTCGTTTACTTTTTTATTCTAGATTTCATTAATTTTTATTATTTTTATGATAAATATTATGTCAGTTAATTAATTTATTGCCTCTCTGCTCCCAATTGACTCTCCAATACCTGCACTGTGGTAATGAATGGCGCTCCTTTAAGCAATTCTGCTTGAAAGGGGCATGAGTTTAAGTACCCTTAGCAGACGTCACTAGAGGGAAATTACAGGAGGAAAGGGCTTTCCTATGTTTCCAGCTGTGGAATGGTGGGTCGGTGGTGTGGGTATCAGGGCTTCTGGTGGTCATTTGCCTAGCTGTATGCTCAGAATATGCTGTCCTTTGGAGGTCTCACAGTGCCAGTGTGGCTGGTGATCACCTTCATGTGGTCTTTTCAATATAGACATCCTGCTTCTCAGTGCTCTTGCCTGCCCTGGTGCCACAGTTCTCTCTGCTCACTCACCACCCTCCAGTGTGTCTCTTGCAGCCTTCCCAGCAGGGATACTCAATGTTGTAAGCCACCTTCCCACTAGGGCTCCATTCTTTCTTGCCACCAGCTATGGCTCACATATCTGCCGGGGCTCCAGAGGATTGTTTCCTGCTTGCTTGTGACTGCAGACTGCCTTTAGCCTGGCAAATCAGTCAACTTCTTTGACATCCAGTGGGTTCAATCATACCTTCTCCAATGATGTAATCAAAACCCAGCCTTGGAGAGAAACCCAGCATTGGAAAGAATGTCCCCTTCCAAAGTTGTCCTTCTTTGGGTAATGTCCCTCAGACCTAGGATATCATATGAAGTTTTCTTATGTCCTATACTCTTTTATCATGTTGTAACTATTCTTCATATAAAACTTCTTCATTTAAATTACTGTGTTTTCTATCTCTTGATTAGATATAAACGATGCAAGTATTCCATTTTCATTTTTTAATCTTTTTTTCTGTTATAACCTATATGAATATATAGGTTAAATATATAACTCAATATATACTTTAAATATATAACTCAATGAATGATATATATATATGATATATAGATATAGATATAGCTGGTATATGTATCTTAAATATAGAACTCAATGAATTTATATTTACACACACACACACATACACATGACTGTACCCTAATGGATATATAGAATATCCTATTTACCTTGTTTATATCTGACTTCTTTCTCTCAACATGTCCTCAATACTCATTCATATTTGTGCATATCAGTGGGTTTTTTGTTTTTGTTTTTGTTTTGTGGTATTCCAGTATAAGAAAGAGTTGTATTTATTTATCCATTTCTTTTGATTGTTATTGGGTTGTTTCCCATTTTGGGTTATTATGAATAAAGCTATTTGAATGGTACAGTGAAAGTTTTTGGTGAACATATACAATCCTTTCTCTTGGGAATATAGGTAGGAATGACATTTCTGGGTCACAACTAGGCTTATGTTTAGGCCTAGTAGATATTGCCAAATAGTTTTCTAATTTGATTGAACCAGTTTACACTCTAATCACTAATGCTTGATAATTCCAATATCCTTATCATGTCTGATTCTGATGCTTTCTCTATCTCTTCAAACTGTGTGTTTTTGCCTTTTGGTATGCTTGTAATTTTTTCTTGATAGCCAGACATGATGTACTGGTACAAGGAACAGCTGAAATAGGCCTTTTGTAATATAGGGGTCAGATGTGAGGTGAGGTGAAGTATTCTGTAGTCTTATGAGTAGGCTCCAATCTTTGGTGAGCCTTTGCCTCTGGGTGGGGAACTTCACAAATGTTCCTCGGTTTTTATTTTCCTTCTCCATTCTAGGTGGAAGAGGGCAGCTAGAGTGGGCCAGAGTTGGATATTTTCTTTCCCCCGAGTTCAGTTAGGATCTGATAATACCCCAGTAGGTTGGGCTCTGGTTAACTAGTTGCCCCTGAGGGCAGGCCTTATTAAGAGGAGCAACGTGTTCTGGTGTATTTCAAAATGATCACCACCACCACCACCACCACCACCACCACACACTCACACACACCCCCTGCTATAACCACAAGGGTATTTTTTCCCAGTATTTACTCCTGGAAATAAAACTCAAAATATGTGGTCACCTCTAATGACTGGATCCTCTTGGAGTTTTTAATTCTCCGATTTGTCCACACTGAGCCTCCAGCAATTTGTCAATCATAGTTCAGTTTCCTGGGGCAGTTTCTGCTGAGACTCTGCTTCAGTAAGACACCATCCCCTATGTTCACCTGTTTCTCCAGTTATGGGGGCAGTGGTTTGCCCAATGTCCTCACCTCACTTACAATCCTGTAAGAGGCTGTTAACATTTCAGTCTGTTCAGCTTTTTACTTGTTAGGACAGTGTGGCAATTTCCAAGCTCCTTACTTGTTGGACCAGAAACCCCATTAATGTTTGAGAGTTCCAGTTGCTTCACATTTTTGCTAATACTTGGTGCTGTCAGCTCATTTTTTAAAAGTAAAAGTTATTTTTAGAACAGTTTTGATTTACATAGAAATTGCAAATTTGTTACAAGTAATGAGCCAATATTGATACACTGTTATTAACTGAAATCCACCTATATTTAGATTCTATTAGTTTTTACTCACTGTTCTTTTTCTGTTCCAGGATTTCATCTAGATAATCACATTACATTTAATTGGCAGGTGGTAACAGTTTCTTAGATCTACATTGTTTTTGAGAACCTTGTCAGTTTTGAAGAATACTGCTTAGATATTTTGTTAAATACCATTCTTTTGAGATTCAACTGCTATTTTTCTCATGATTAGAGGGGGTTATAAATTTTGGAAAGGAAGCCATCAGAGGTAAAATGCCTTTTTTTAAAAAAATGTTATATATAGGGCACATGTTGTCAGCATGACTTCATCACTGTAGATGTTAGCCTTGATCTCCTGAGATAGTGTTTGTCATGTTTTTCTACTGTGAAGTGACTCTTTTTAACCATCCTATTCCATTTCTATACTGCTCTTTGGAAAAAAATCATTATTTGCAGCCTATACTTAAGGGGTTGTGCTTCACCTCTGAGAATGAAATATCTATAGGGGGTGCCTGGGTGGCTCAGTCAGTTAAGCTTCTCCCTTCTGCCTCAGGTCACGAGTCCTGGGATCGGATTGAGTCAGGCTTCCAACTGTGGGAGACTGTTTCTCTCTCTCCCTTTGCTACTTCCCCTGCTCTTGCATGCTCGCTCTCTCTCTCTCTCTCTCTCTTGCTCTCGCTCTTTCTGTGTCAGATAAATAAATAAAACCTTAAAAAATTTATAAAGAATGAAGTATCTATAAATTTTTTGGGAATTCTTACACATGGGAGATTTATCTCCCCTCCCTTATTTGTTCAGCCATTTGTTTATATCAGTATTGCCTCATAGATTTTTATACCTTTAGGTATGATCTAATACTACTTTATTTTGTTGCTTAAATTGTTCTAGCTTTGGTCATTGGGAGCTCATTCAGTTAGCACTTGTATCCTTTGACATACCCCATAATTTAAGGGTTTTTTTTTGTTTTGTTTTGTTTTTATTTTTGTTTTAAGCAGTTCCTTATTTACTGACACTGCAAGATACTTCAGGCTTATTTTATACATTTCCTATTCAAGTCCTAGAATCAGCCATTTCTCTAAAAAGTTCTGGTTCCTTTTAATGGAGAACAGTATTAGAAATCAAGTTCTTCTTTTTTTCCAATGTATATTTATTCCTGCTTTGTCAAAGATTATTTGACCATAGATTGAGGATCCATATCTGGGCTCTCTACTCTGTTCCACTGGTCTATGTGTCTGTTTTTGTGCCAGTACCATGCTGTATTAGTGATCACAGCTTTGTAGTAAAGCTTGAAATCAGGCAACGTGATGCCTCCAGTTTTGTTTTTCTTTTTCAACATTTCCTTAGCAATTTGGGGTCTCTTCTGGTTCCATACAAATTTTAGGATTGTTTGTTCCAACTCTTTGAAAAATGCTGGTGGAATTTTGATCGGGATGGCATTGAAAGTATGGATTGCTCTAGGCAGTATAGACATGTTAACAATGTTTATTCTTCCAATCCTTGAGCATGGAATGGTCTTCCATCTTTTGTGTCTTCTTCAATTTCTTTCATGAGTCTTCTGTAGTTCCTCGAGTACAGATCTTTTACCCCTTTGGTTAGGTTTATTCCCAGCTATTTTATGGTTGTTGGTGCTATAGTAAATGGAAAAAGACAGTCTTTTCAATAAATGGTGCTGGGAAAATTGGACGGCTATGTGTAGAAGAATGAAACACGACCATTCTCTTATACCATACACAAAGATAAACTCAAAATGGATAAAAGATCTCAGCATGAGGCAGGAATTTATCAAAAGCCTAGAGGAGAACATAGGCAGTAACGTCTTTGGCATCAGCCACAGCAACTTCTTTCAAGATATATCTCCAAAGGCAAAGGAAACAAAAGCAAAAATGAACTTTTGGGACTTCATCAATATCAAAAGCTTCTACACAGCAAAGGAAACAGTCAACAAAACAAAGAGGCAACCCATGGAATGGGAGAAGATATTCGCAAATGACAGTACAGACAAAACACTGATATTCAAGATCTATAAAGAACTCCTGAAGCTCAACACACAAAAAACAGATAATCACATCAAAAAATGGGCAGAAGACATGAACAGACACATCTCCCAAGATGACATACAAATGGCTAATAGACACATGAAAAAATGTTCATCACCATTAGCCATCAGGGAGGTTCAAATCAAAACCACATTGAGATACCACCTTATACCAGTTAGAATGGCTAAAATTAATAAGACAGTAAACAACAAGTGTTGGAGGGGATGTGGAGAGAGGGGAACCCTCTTACTTGTTTGTGGGAATGCAAGTTGGTGCAACCACTTTGAAAAACAGTGTGGAGATTCCTTAAGAAATTAAAAATAGAACTATCCTATGATCTGCAATTGCACTACTGGGTATTTACTCCAAAGATACAGAGGTAATGAAAAGAAGGGCCACCTGTACCCCAATGTTCATAGCAGCAATGGCCACAATCACCAGCATGTGGAAAGAACCCTTGAAAGATGAAAGATGCCCTTCAACGGACGAATGGATAAAAAATATATGGTCCATATATATGAGTATTATGCCTCCATCAGAAAGGATGAATACTTTTGTATCAACATGGATGGGACTGGAAGAGATTACACTGAGTGAAATAAGTCAAGCAGAGAGAGTCAAGTATCATATGGTTTCACTTACTTGTGGAGCATAAGGAATAACACAGAGGACTTTGAGAGATGGAGAGGAAAAGTGATTTGGGGAAAACAGGAGGGAGAGACAAACCATGAGAGACTGTGGACCCTGAGAAACAAACTGAGGGTTTTGGAGGGGAGGTGAGTGGGGGGTGGGTGAGCTTGGTGGTGGGTATTATGGAGGGCACATATTGCATGGAGCACTGGGTGTGGTGCATAAACAATAAATTTTGGAACACTGAAAAGAAATAAAATAAAATGAAAAAAAAAAAAAAGAAACCAAGTTCTGGGTGCTTATTGCTACTAAGATGTGCTTATTGCTACTGTGATGCTGTCAGTCTTTAATTTTAGCCACTATTTGGGGTTTGTGTTACTGGGATTTTAATTTTCTCTTCTCTGATGCATAAAGGTTAAGTGCCTTTTTATATGCTTTTTAACTATTGTATATCATTATTTATGATATGTCCAAATGTTTTGCCCATTTTAATGCATTTTACATTCCTTTTCACTGCTTTTTACTTTTTTTTAAAGAGAATTATAGGATTCTTCTATATTTCCTGAACATGTTCAATATGAATCTTTGTTAAATATACATACACACATCACTATGTTGCAGATGTCTTCCCTAAGTCTGACTTGCCTATTTACATTTTAATCAATTTATTTAATATTTATAGTGAAATTGACTTATTTTAATGTATACATAATTATAGATATGTTAGGGCTTAAATGTTTAATTTTATTATTTGTTTTCTGTTTGTTCTGTCTCTTGTTCTTCTGTTTTTTGTTTTGTTTTGTTTTATTGTCTTCCTGGGAGTTCCATGAACATTTATTGGATTATCTCTTCATTTATAGTGTTTTTAAGTGTATCACATTGTATAGCATAATGCTTTGTATAGCTTTCTCAGTAGTTGCTCTAGATATTATAATATGCGTGTCTAACTTACCTTAATCAACAAGTATCAGTGAAGTGTGGAAATGTTACTTTCATTTAATTCCCCTTGCCTTCCCACTTTTTAAATAATTTTTTAAAAGAATTTTCTCTACATGTGTTGGGCACCCCTCAAATGGGGTTATAATTTTTGGATCAGTCATCAAATGTGATTTCAGAAACTCATAAGAAGGATAGTATTATATTTGTTATTGTACTTATACCCCTATTTTTACCCATTTCAAAGTTTTTCTTTCTGTTCTGGAGTTCCAAGTCTTTTTTTATCATTTAATTAATTAATTAATTTTTTAAATTTAATTTTTTCATTTTTTTATAAATATATAATGTATTATTAGCCCCAGGGGTACAGGTCTGTGAATCGCCAGGTTTCCACACTACACAGCACTCACTATAGCACATACCCTCCTCAATGTTCACAACCCCACCACCCTCTCCCGACCCCTCCTCCCCCCCGCCACCCTCAGTTTCTTTTGTGACATTAAGAGTCTCTTATGGTTTGTCTCCCTCCCGATCCCATCTTGTTTCATTTATTCTTTTCCTACTCCCCAAACCCCCCATGTTGCATCTCCACTTCCTCATATCAGGGAGATCATATGATAGTTGTCTTTCTCCGATTGACTTATTGACTCTGATAGACTTATTTTACTAAGCATGATACACTCTAGTTCCATCCACGTTGTCGCAAATGGCAAGATTTCATTTCTTTTGATGGCTGCATAGTATTCCATTGTGTATATATACCACTTCTTCTTTATCCATTCATCTGTTGATGGACATCTAGGTTCTTTCCATAGTTTAGCTATTGTAGACATTGCTGCTATAAACATTTGGGTGCACATGCCCCTTTGGATTACTAAATTTGTATCTTTAGGGTAAATACCCAGTAGTGCAATTACTGGGTCATAGGGTAGTTCTATTTCAAACTTTTAAGGAACCTCTATGCTGTTTTCCAGAGTGGTTGCACCAGCTTACATTCCACCAACAGTGTAGAAGGGTTCCCCTTTCTCCACATCCTCGCCAGCATCTGTAATTTCCTGACTTGTTTAATTTTAGCCATTCTGACTGGTGTGAGGTGGTATCTCATTGTGGTTTTGATTTGTATTTCCCTGATGCCGGGTGATGTGGAACACTTTTTCATGTGTCTGTTGGCCATCTGGATGTCTTCTTTGCAGAAATGTCTGTTCATGTCCTCTGCCCATTTCTTGATTCGATTATTTGTTCTTTGGGTGTTAGTTTGCTCAGTTCTTTATAGATTTTGGACACTAGCCCTTTATGTCCTTTGCAAATATCTTCTCCCATTCTGTCAGTTGTCTTTTGGTTTTGTTAACTGTTTCCTTTGCTGTGCAAAAGCTTTTGATCTTGATGAAATCCCAATAGTTCCTTGTTTCCTTTGCCTTTCGGGATGTTCCTAGGAAGAAGTTGCTGCGGCTGAGGTCAAAGAGGTTGCTGCCTGTGTGCTCCTCAAGGATTTGGATGGATTCCTTTCTCACATTGAAGTACTTCATCCATTTTGAGTCTATTTTCATGTATGGTGTAAGGAAATGGTCCAATTTCATTTTTCTGCATGTGGCTGTCCAATTTTCCCAACACCATTTATTGAAGAGGCTGTCTTTTTTCCACTGGACATTCTTTCCTATTTTGTCGAAGATTAGTTGACCATAGATTTGAGGGTCTATTTCTGGGATCTCTATTCTATTCCATTGATCTATGTGTCTGTTTTTGTGCCAGTACCATGCTGTCTTGATGATGACAGCTTTGTAATAGAGTTTGAAGTCCGGAATTGTGATGCCACCAACTTTGGCTTTCTTTTTCAATATTCCTTTGGCTATTGAAGGTCTTTTCTGGTTCCATATAAATTTTAGGATTATTTGTTCCATTTCTTTGAAAAAATGGGTGGGATTTTGATAGAGATTGCATTAAATATATAGATTGCTTTTGGTAGCATAGACATTTTCACAATATTTTTTCTTCCAATCCAGGAGCATTGAACATTTTTCCATTTCTTTGTGTCTTCCTTAATTTCTTTCATGGTACTTTATAGTTTTCTGAGTATAGATTCTTAGCCTCTTTGGTTAGGTTTATTTCTAGGTATCTTATAGTTTTGGGTGCAATTGTAAATGGGATGGACTCCTTAATTTCTCTTTCTTCTGTCTTGTTGTTTGTTGGTGTAGAGAAATGCAACTGATTTCTGTGCACTGATTTTATGTCTTGATACTTTACTGAATTCCTGTATGAGTTCTAGCAGTTTTGGAGTGGAGTCTTTTGGGTTTTCCACATATAGTATCATATCATCTGCAAAGAGTGATAATTTGACTTCTTCTTTGCCGATTTGAATGCCTTTAATTTCTTTTTGTTGTCTGATTGCTGAGGCTAGGTCTTCTAGTACTGTGTTGAATAGCAGTGGTGATAATGGCCATCCCTGTCGTGTTCCTGACCTTAGTGGAAAAGCTTTCAGTTTTTCTCCATTGAGAATGATATTTGCGGTGGGGTTTTCATAGATGGCTTTGATAATATTGAGGTATGTGCCCTCTATCCCTACACTTTGTAGAATTTTGATAAGGAAGGGATGCTGTACTTTCTCAAATGCATTTTCAGCATCTACTGAGAGAATCATATGGTTCTTGTTCTTTTATTAATGTGTTGTATCACATTGATTGATTTGTGGTTGGAATAAATCCATCCGCAAATAGAATGCAGCCCTGGAATAAATCCCACTTGGTCGTGGTGAGTAATCCTTTTAATGTACTGTTTAATCCTATTGGCTAGTATTTTGGTGAGAATTTTTGCGTCTGTGTTCATCAAGGATATTGGTCTGTAATTCTCTTTTTTGATGGGATCCTTGACTGGTTTTGGGATCAGGGTGATGCTGGCCTCATAAAATGAGTTTGGAAGTTTTCCTTCCATTTCTATTTTTTGGAACAATTTCAGGAGAATAGGAATTAATTCTTCTTTAAATGTTTTGTAGAATTCTCCTGGGAAGCCATATGGCCCTGGGCTTTTGTTTGTTTGGAGATTTTTGATGACTGTTTCAATCTCCTTACTGGTTATGGGTCTCTTCAGGTTTTCTATTTCCTCCTGGTTCAGTTGTGGTAGTTTATATGTCTCTAGGAATGCATCCATTTCTTCCAGATTGTCGAATTTGTTGGCATAGAGTTGCTCATAGTATGTTCTTATAATTGTTTGTATTTCTTTGGTGCATAATATGTTCTTATAATTGTTTGTATTTCTTTGGTGTTGGTTGTGATCTCTCCTCTTTCATTCATGATTTAAGTCTGGCCAGGGGTTTATAAATCTTATTAATTCTTTCAAAGAACCATCTCCGAGTTTTGTTGATTTGTTCTATTTTTTTTTTTTTTTTTTTTAGTTTCTATTTCATTGATTTCTACTCTGATCTTTATGATTTCTCTTCTCCTGCTGGGTTTAGGCTTTCTTTCTTGTTATTTCTCCAGCTCCTTTAGGTGTAGGGTGAGGTTATGTATTTGAGACCTTTCTTGTTTCTTGAGAAAGGCTTGTACCACTATATATTTTCTTCTTAGGACTGCCTTTGCTGTGTCCCACAGATACTGAATCATTGTGTTTTCATTATCATTTGTTTCCATGATTTTTTTTAATTCTTCTTTAATTTCCTGGTTGACCCATGCATTCTTTATAAGGATGCTGTTTAGTCTCTATGTATTTGGGTTCTTCCCAAATTTCCTCTTGTGATTGGGTTCTAGCTTCAGAGCATTGTCATCTGAAAATATGCCAGGAATGATCCCAATCTTTTGATACCGGTTGAGACCTGATTTAGGACCCAGGATGTGATCTATTCTGGAGAATGTTCCATGTGCACTAGAGAAGAATGTGTATTCTGTTGCTTTGGGATGAAATGTTCTGAATATATCTGTGGTGTCCATCTGGTCCAGTGTGTCATTTAAGGCCTTTATTTCCTTGTTGATCTTTTGCTTGGATGATCTGTCCATTTCAGTGAGGGGAATGTTAAAGTCCCCTACTATTATTGTATTATTGTTGATGTGTTTCTTTGATTTTGTTATTAATTGGTTTATATAGTTGGCTGCTCCCCCATTAGGGGCATAGATATTTAAAATTGTTAGATCTTCTTATTGGCAGACCTTTTGAGTATGATATAATGTCCTTCCTCATCTCTTATTATAGTCTTTAGCTTAAAATCTAATTGATCTGATATAAGGATTGCCACCCCAGTTTTCTTCTGATGTCCATTAGCATGGTAAATTGTTTTCCACCCTCTCACTTTAAATCTGGAGGTGTCTTTGGGTCTGAAATGAGTTTCTTGTAGGCAACATATTGATGGGTTTTGTTTTTTTATCCATTCTGATACCATGTCTTTTGATTGGGGCATTTAGCCCATTAACATTCAGGGTAACTATTGAGAGATATAAATTTAGTGCCATTGTATTGCCTGTAAGGTGACTGTTACTGTATATTGTCTCTGTTCCTTTCTGATCTACTACTTTTAGGGTCTCCCTTTGCTTAGAGGACCCCTTTCAATATTTCCTGTAGAGCTGGTTTGGTATTTGCAAATTCTTTCTCTCTCTCTCTTTTTTTTTTTTTCTGTCCTGCAAGCTTTTTATCTCTCCTTCTATTTTCAATGATAGCCTAGCTGGATACAGTATTCTTGGCTGCATGTTTTTCTCACTTAGTGCTCTGAATATATCATGCCAGTTTTTTCTGGCCTGCCAGGTCTCTGTGGATAAGTCTGCTGCCAATCTAATATTTTTACCATTGTATGTTACAGACTTCTTTTCCCGGGATGCTTTTAGGATTTTTCTCTTTGTCGCTAAGACTTGTAAATTTTACTATTAGATGACGGGATGTGGACCTATTCTTGTTGATTTTGAGGGGGGTTCTCTGCACCTCTGGATTTTGATCCTTGTTCTCTGCCATATTAAGGAAATTCTCTCCAATAATTCTCTCCAATATACCTTCTGCTCCCCTCTCTCTTTCTTCTTCTTCTAGAATTCCAATTATTCTAATGTTGTTTTGTCTTATGGTATCACTTATCTCTCGAATTCTCCCCTCATGATCCAGTAGCTATTTGTCCCTCTTTTGCTCAGCTTCTTTATTCTCTGTCATTTGGTCTTCTATATCACTAATTCTTTCTTCTGCCTCATTTATCCTAGCAGTGAGAACCTCCATTTTTGATTACACCTCATTAATAGCTTTTTTGATTTCAACTTGGTTAGATTTTAGTTCTTTTATTTCTCCAGAAAGGGCTTTTATATCTCCAGAGAGGGTTTCTCTAATATCTTCCATGCCTTTTTTGAGCCCAGCTAGAACCTTGAGAACCGTCATTCTGAACTCTAGATCTGACATATTGCCAATGTCTGTACTAATTAGATTCTAGCCTTTGGTACTGCCTCTTCTTCTTTTTTTTGTGGTGAGTGTTTCCTCCTTGTCATTTTGTCCAGATAAGAGTATGAAGGAGCAAATAAAATACTAAAAGGGTGGCAAAGACCCCAGGAAAATGCGCTTTAACCAAATCAGAAGAGAGCTCTAATCATGGGGGGGGGGGAGAAAGGGGATAAAAAGAAGTTCAGAAAAAAAAATAAAAAAAGAAAACAAATAAGGAAAAAATATAAAAAAGAAAATATATATATATATTAGACTGGTGACTAGAACAGGGTCACCCACTTAATTTTGGGAGTATTTTGGTCTCTTAGAAGAAACTACCTCTAAAAATTTTAAAGAATGAAAAACATATATAAGGGGAAACACAATGAAGGGATGAAATATGCCTATAAAGGTGAAAATAATTTTTTTTTAATTTCTAAAAAAGAAGTTAATAAAGTAAGTTGGTTGGGGGAAATAAAGAAAAAGAAAGTGGAGAGAATTTGCTTGGGCTGGAGACTAGAACAAGCCCGGAGCTAGATTTAGGGTATATTTTGATCTATTAGAAGAAGTTGTACCCCAAATTTTTTAGAAGAAAAAACCCTATGAGTATACAAAAAATAAAGTTAAATACAATGGATAAAATATGACTATAATAATGAAGTTTCAAAAAAGATTATTATTTTTTTATGAAAGGTATTGTTAAGATAAGCTAGTTTAAAAACATTAAAAAAGAAAAGGGTAAAAGTTTAAAAAAATTTAGCAGAAATAAAAATAAAAATTAAAAAAATTAAATTAACTGCAAGACTAAAGAATCATGGAGAGAAAGCCATGAGTTCTGTGCTTTGCTTTCTCCTCTGGAATTCTGCTGTTCTTCTTGGTAAGTGAAGTTGGTCTTGGCTGGATTTCTTGTTGATCTTCTGGGGGAGGGGCCTGTTGTAGTGTTTCTCAAGTGTCTTTGCCCGAGGTGGAATTGCACCACCCTTACCAGGGGCCAGGCTAAGTAATCCGCTCGGGTTTGCTTTCGGGAGCTTTTGTTACCTGAATGCTTTCCCGCAGAGTCTTGGAGGACGTGAATGAAAATGGCAACCTCCCAATCTCTGGCCCAGAGGAGCCTAGAGTTCAGGGCCCCCCACTCCTCAGTGTGCCCTCAGAGAAAAATTCTCAATCAGTCCTGTCTGCCTGGCCTCTGGCCGCACTCCGAGCTCACCCAGCCTGTGACTGGTTCAAGGTAACCCCGAGCTGAGAGCTCACCCCTTGGCTCTGTCTCTGTAGCTGGCTTCCCCGCTCTAATACCTGCGACACTCAGACACCCCCGATCCTTCTGTGACCCTGCGGGGCCTGGGGCCACACTGACCCAGAGTGGGCTTTACCCTGGTTTAGCCTCTGGAGCAGTGTCCCTCAGTGAGCAGACTTTTCAAAGTCCTGATTTAGTGCTCTATTGCTTCGCTGCTTGCCGGGAGCCAGACCCTCCCCCCATGGTCTATCTTCCTGTCGCTTGGATTCACTTCTTTGCCGGTCCTACCTTTCAGAAAGTAGTCGATTTTCTGTTTCTAGAATTGCTGTTCTTCTTCTCTTCAATCTCCCATTGGTTTTGTAGGTGTTTGCAATGGTTAGATAAGCTATTTAGCTGATCTCCTGCTACCTGATATAGTCTCAGCCTGCTACTTCTCTGCCATCTTGACTCCTCCCTCCTCATTTAATTTATGTTTGGAGAAACACCACTAGCCATTCTTCAGGAGTAGGTTTACTGGTTACAAAGTTTCTTAGTTTTCCTTTACATAAGTATGTCTTCAGTTCTCTTTTGTGCCTGAAGAATATATTTTCCAGATATAAAATGCATGATTGACAACTCTTGAAGAACTATTGTGCCTCTTTATTCTGGCCTGTTGGTTTCAGATGAGAAATCACTCAAATTGGTATTCCTTTACAAGGAATGTGTCATTTTTTAAAGATCTTTGTCTTTAGTTTTCAGAAGTTTAATTGTTAATTAATTATTAATTGATTTCTTTGGGTTTCTACTTGAGGTTTTCTCAGCCTCTTGAATACGTGGTCTTAAATCTTTTCCCAGTTTGGGGAGTTTTCAGTCATCATTTTATTTGAATACTTTTTTTTTTTAGTTCCATTCTTTAACTTTTCTCTTTCTGGGACTCTGATGATATGAATGTTAGTTTTTTTGTTTGTTTCTTTGTTCATTTTTGTTTTTGTTTTGTTTTTTCCTTATCACTGAGACTTTGTTAAGCTTTTTCAGTCTATTTTCTCACTGTTTTTTAGGTTGGGTAAATTCTGTTGATCTGTTCTCAAGTTCACTGCTTCTGTCTTTGTCATCAGCACTCTACTATTGAGCCCATCCAAAAAGTGAATTTTATAATTCTATATTACATTTTATAATTCTATAATTTTCATTTGGTTCTTTTTTATACCTTCTTTTTGTTTTTGTTGAGATTTTCTAGTTCTTCATTTCAGAAGAATTTCTAAATGCTCTTTTTGGTATTTTTTGATGGCAACTTTAAAATTCTTGTCAGATGATTCCAAGGTCTGATTCTTCTCATCTTGGCATCTGCTGATTATCTTTTCTCATTCTAGTTGTGATTTTTCTGCTTCTTGGTATGAGTGACATATGGGTGTCCTGGACATTTTGGATTTTATGTAAATGAACCTCTGGATTCTGTTTAATACTTTTTTTCTTAAAGATTTTATTTATTTATTTGACAGAGAGAGAGAGAGAGATCACAAGTAGGCAGGGAGGCAGGCAGAGAGAGAGGGGCAAGTAGGCTCCCTGCTGAGCAGAGAGCCAAGGCTGGATCCCAGGACCCTGAGATCATGACCTGAGGCAAAGGCAAAGGCTTAACCCACTGAGCTATCCAAGTGCCCCTCTGTTTAATACTTTTAAACCTGTATTTCCCCTGTTAGGTGTAATATAAGGGCTGGGTGGGTATATCTATTCCACTTCCCATTATGCAAATGAAAGGCAGTGATTCATACTGCTTTGCAGCAGGTGGGTAGAGTGACAGGTCAGTTCCTCTCTTAGCCCCCTGACACCTTGCCAAGTACAAGTGGAGCATTGGCCAAGCCCGACTTTTTACTCTGAGAGGGGCCCAGCTGATGACAGAGGAAGGGGAGGAGGGAAGTCACATGCCACCCAGTGCCACTTTTTTCTCCTCCCTCCTTTTATCTCTTGATGCCAGCTCTCTGTTGGGCCCCACTGACACTGCAGTGGGGGTATGAAGCAGAGTGGTGATGAGCCCCACTTCTCACTGGCTCATTAAGTCTCTGCAGCCAGATGGGAGTGGAGGTTCAGCATATTTCTGGACCTGCTAATACCAACTGGGCAGGGCAGTCAAAGCATTCACTATTTTTGTTGGGCAAGAGCTGGAAGACCAATTTACTACTCAGCCATGCTGACACTAATGTGGCAGGGGAATCAGAATCTTGCCTGCTTTAGCCAGGTGGGACTGGGAGCTGGGGTTGGTGGGTAGAATAATCCTTCCCTGCTTGTCCCTGATGCCACCACTGTGTGGGGACATTGGAGTACCACTGTCTGATGTCCCTGTGCAAGAGATGTGGGAGGTAAAGTGGAGATGGAGGGTTAACAATCACCTCATTTCTTGGCCAGTTAAAACTATGGGAGTGTATTCATGGGGATGGATTTTCCATTGGTTTTTGGTTTGAGCAGGGTAGATATTGCCAAAAATGTTTTCTGTTAGGCTACCCTTTCCCTGGAATTTTGGCTAAGAGGAATAGGCATTGCTTGAAGATTTTCTTTTAGGGTGGGTGTGTCTACACCCGCTGGAAGTTCTAGCTTAGAGGCTTCTGTGGGGCCCTGTCTGAGATATATGGGAGGCAATAAAGAAACACAGGAAACTCACCTCAAATCGCAGGGTCCCCAGACAATTTGCCCTTCCACCTTTCAGAGCCCATCTGTGATTGTTTTCATGTTGTATGGGTGGTGAGAGCAAGGATCCAGAAGGAAGTGGCTTTATCTTGGTCAGAACTGGAAGTCACCAACATGTTTTTTTCCCTTTCTTTCTTTCTTTCTTTCTTTTTTTTTATGTCACCAACAGTATCTTTTGAAGAACTTAAGTTTTTAAATTTTATGAATACTAGTTATCATTTTTTTTTCTTTCATGAATTGGATGCCACCTTTAAATAAGGTGTTAGCTATTATTTTTCATAAATGCCCTATATCAGGTTTAGGAAGTTCCTTTCTACTCCTAATTTGTTGGGAGTTTTTTTAATTAGTCATGTATGTTGAATTTTGTGACATGTTTTTTTACATCTGTTGAGATGAGTATATGTTTTTCTAAGTTTGTTATCTGTGGAAATACTTTGATTAGTTTTTGAATGTTAAATTAACTTTGTATTTCTGGCACAAACCCCACTTAGTCATGGTGTATTATACTTTTTAAATTTGTTAGATTTAATTTGCTTAAATTTTGTTTACAAAATTTTCATGCATTTTCATTGAGAATATTGGTTTGTAGTTTGTGTTTTATTATTATTTCTTTGTCAGTTTTTGGTATCAGTATTTTCCTTAGACAATACTTGGTTATATTTTCTAGACCTTCTCAGTGCCCATAAACCTCATTTCTGTTTCTTGTTTCAGCAGGTCTTCTTTTGATATATTCCCACCTTG
This sequence comes from Neogale vison, assembly GCF_020171115.1. Classification (NCBI taxonomy): domain Eukaryota; kingdom Metazoa; phylum Chordata; class Mammalia; order Carnivora; family Mustelidae; genus Neogale; species Neogale vison. Next base: position 48,535,040 of record NC_058093.1, read on the forward strand.
CCAACAATAATTAAAGCCTCTGATGGTTAGTAATTAACTTCAAGGTCAAGAATACATTAGTATACATTTGAATTACAATCTTTTGATTTATAGTGGCCCCAAAATGAAGGTAATTAAATGTTACAGCATTAAACTGTGATCAAATCTTTAAGGATGAATATTCAAGTAGTTCATTTAAATAAGAAGCCTGAAATTAAAAAACTAAAATTTTTGCACGAGTTCTTCTAAACCATCTCCACATCAATTGTTTTTAGCTGGTTTCCTAATAAAATACTTTAGTGACCATAAAAAATATAAACATGAAACATACTTAAACTTGTTCCTATTTTTCCCCATTGGTTTTTAACTTTACTAAACTATTGTGAACTAATTATGCAAAGTGATGATAATTAATTTGCATCTTTAGACAAGTGAAAGCTTTTTACAAAGGATGGTTATTAAATGTTTAGTATCTCTAAGGAAGTTGGAGAAAGAAAAAATAAATAAATCCTTATTACTAGAAGAAATAAGGGGTTTACAGAACAGAAGAACACAAATAAGTATTCTTTGATGCTAGCTCTGGTACCACTAAGAGAGTCTATTGTTTCTTTTCCCTGCACTAGTTCTATATGGTGCAATTCCCTCCATCTTTCATTACAGTAATGCCTTAAATTTGATATTTAAATCAGTTGATTATTAGAAACTCTATTTTTATTAAAAAATTTAAGTGAGGTATAAGATTATCTGATAAATAGAACATGAATCTTCCATATGTTTTAAATTTTTCTATTGTTTTCCCTTGCTTATAAAAAGCTTAATACAAATCTTTACATTTCCAGGTAGTTTTAATAGCATTACTGTTTTTAAGACTACTCTTTCCTGATACAACCTTATTTGAAATGTTTCCATCTCTCAATAACTGTGTTTTTCCATCTTCATTCTATGCTTGATATGTCAGATTTAAGGGGATCCAAAATGCTCTTGTGCAAGGTTATATGATAGTACAGTATAACTTGAATGAGAACATTATCACAAAGGAAGCTGCACTTTAACAACCTTCTCAAGTATTTTGGTAGTACAGCAGAGGAGGGGAACTTTTCTTCAGGACCTTCTCTCCACCTTCTATCTACTAACTCTGAGTGAGGGAACCCTTGGTGTTCCTGCAGCCTTGATTTTCAAGATACTTGATCTCTGAAAGCTTTTGGTTTTTCAAGAGTTGTTCAAAATTTTGAGCTTACCAATTAAACTCTGTTTTTAAATTATTTTTGAATCTTTAGAATATGTATTTTCTGCCTTTATGTGGTATTTCAGCAGAAGATGAGGTGTTAAATGTGCTATCTTTATCAGATATACACTTTATTTAATATTCACATTAAGTCTGAATGGTAAGTAATGTTACATATACTTTTTTTTTTTTAATGGTAAACAGAGGATGAAGCTCCAGCTTGGAGAGACTAAGTTACATATTCAAGATCACACAACTAATTGGTAACAGAACACATACTAAGTCCAAGGCATACTTGAAACTACAACCCATGATCTTGTCTTGAAGTATGGTCTGGACGGCCTAGTACCAATTTAGAAGAATGTCCAGTAGAGGGGAGATTCATACAACATTTCAGATACCATGAAGGCTTATTCTGAAATCCTTTGCAACATTATCTAAAATCATAAATGTTCAACTATGCAGATACACAAGTGACTATAAAATGAATGAGCATCATTTTGCTACTTCCATGAGTTAACAGATTTGCTTATCAAAACTTCAGAGAAGTAAGTGAAATCTTATCTTTCTTTTTCTATCCAATTAAAATTCCATAAATTCTATAAACCCCCAAATTTTATAAAAACCAACATTTTGATTTTTTACATAAAGACAGTAGAATAAAATGGAACTAGAATATCCTGAAATCTTTGGGAAAGTTTAAGAGACATCTCAAATATCTACAACTTAAAAATCCTATTCTTTGCCAAAAGTATGGCTGTATGGCTAACATCAATGGCTAGAATTTTATATCTTGTACTTAAAGAAGATTTTATTGTATATTCTTTATTAAAAGAAAACCTTTATTTTTTAATCATTTGAAGAATTGATTTTGTTATCCATTGTCTTGTAGAAAAATAAGATTATAGATAGGGTAGGTAGAATAGTCAAGAAAATTGCGTTTTATTTTTTATCTCTATGCATGTATTCATTGCTTAAAGGGTCTCATTAGCCTTTAAGTTTACCAGGCAGTCACAAAACTCTTTGATATGTGATTGAACATTGGTTCTCAGCAAATGCCGTGAAAGCATCACAGAGTATGGCAGACTCTATGGACATTTCTCTTAGAACCTGGGAGAGCCCTTTAAAGGGCTATAGTTGCTGCTGATAATGATTCACACTTGAAACCAATTGGGTGACTGGAGCTAGCTCATCCAGAGAGGTCTGAGTGTCCCAGGGTAGTTTCTTGACTGGTAGATGTACGAAGTATACTCACTGCCTTGCTTCCAGAAGGGAGATAGCAGCCTGGTACAATCCTAGAGTCAGACTGAGTATAGGTGCACCAGAAATCAATTCCCTGATTAGCTTCTCTGACTTTTCATCTTGCTTACTTCACTTCTGGTCTCTCCGGAGAAGACTCCCTTAAAAAACAACTTGGAGAAGAATCCTAGTCTTAGAGTCTGCTATTAGGGAACTAGATTTACAACTTGTGACAATTTAGCTATCAGAACTCACCTTACTTGTCTATATTTCAAGAGTGTGCCTAGGTTTACTTTTGATCTATATAGAGGCCTATATAGCCATTAAGATTGCTGGTTGTGTTACTTGATTCTATTTTGCCTTTTTTCTATACTCTTCTTCTGTTGATGGAAAATACTGAGGTTATATATCATAAACAAGAAGAATTTCATTGGCTGTTGAATGTGAAAGGAAAATGCTCATTTTATTGTATTTTTGAGGATATTACTAAGAGTATGACACATAGCAAAGTGACAATCAATGGTAGTCACCTCCTTTCTTGCTGTATGCTTTTAGACATATTTTATAATCACTCTTCTGTCTGTTCCAAATTTTATTGTATCCCACCCATTTCTCCTACTGGCAGCTTCTCACTATGTTCTATATATTTGTCAGTTTTACCTGTTTAGAAATATAATGGATATCAAACAGAAGCTGATTTTTACCCCCATCCGATGTGGACACCATTAATTTATAACAAAGCTATTTTCCCTTTACTGAGGAAAAAAAAAGAAAAGAAAAAGAAAGCAAACAGCTGGTTTGATGGAAAAAAAAAAATCTGCCTTTATCCTTGGGGAATGAGGAGTTCAGACGTGATACAAACTGACAGAGGGTGAAAAAATAATCTTCAGGCAGATAAGTTAGTGCAGCTAGGATGGGCAGGATAGGATGGCATCCTGGAGAAGAGAACACAGGGTATCCTGGGGTCACACAGTTCACTTAGAAAAGGTGATATTGGGGAATGGCAATAATCAGTTTACTAGTGTTTACAATAATGAACGAGTGCTAAAAATATAGAAATGAAGTTTTGGATATAGCACATATAAAGGAGATTCATCTGCTCAGAATCCTTTTAAGATTATTGTTCTATCTCAGTTGATATTTTCCTAAACACCAGTAGAGGCCTCCAGATACTTCATTTAGTAAATAAACGCACCATCCCTACACAGGGGAAAGGATGATGCCTATTGTGTCCACTGACATGGAGAGGAATCAAATGGAATCTTTGATGAAGATGAATTCAGTGAGAATCAACTATGATTAGAACAGGTGTTAAACTTTGTTGTATAACCTACTCAAATGCCCATTTAAAAAATACTTGGTCTAGATTAGGAAGTCATGATACATGTAATTATTGTTACTATAGATCACATTAAACTAATTATCACAATGTGGACATTTCTCTGTGAACAATTTATCATGTCAGTAAGTCTCAAGCCACCTAACTTGCCCAGTATTCTTGGAATCAAAACACTGTAGTTGAAGAGGATGGCAGCAAGGTAATTTGTGGACCCCAACCTGGGTTATTTGGCAAGTAATACTTTTCTGTCTCAAGTTTTGAACTGAGCATAATTATAACACAAAGTGTGTGAAATAGTTGCTAGCCATGAAAGCTAGTAACTAGTCATGAAATACATGGTTACTAGTTATTAGCCATGAAAATACTGCTAACTCAATAAAGAACCTACTAATGAGCAGTCTGAAACTCCTCTTTTATTTTTGTTTTTTTAAGATTTGTTTATTTGAGAGAGTGAGAGCGAGTGGAGGGAGGGGCAGAAGGAAAGAATCTTTAAGCAGACTCCCCTCTGAGTGCAGAGCCTGCCTATGTGTCTACCTGGGGCCTTTTCTCAGGACCCATGAGATCATGACTTGAGCCAAAACCTAGAGTCCAGTAGGATGCTTAACTGACTGAGCCACCCAGGCTCCCCACTCCTCTTTTATTTTTAAGTGTACGTGCATTTATATGTGTGATTGCAAATAAGCTACAAAATCTACATGACTATTATCGATTAACCACATATTTTCCCCCTAAGTTTTAATGAATAATCACAACTAGGAATCATCTAGGTTCTGTAATGCCCTAGGACATCTGCTGCTTCTGAGGTAAATCCATCAGATTCTGTGAATCACTGATAAAATCCCCTTAGCCCCAACCCCCTATTAACTTAAGAAACTCCAGCAGCTTCATTAAATTTTAGACACTTCTCTGACTGTACCTTTAGCTGACAGTATAAATACATTCATTTTGCTGTCACATTAATTGATTTTAGCTAATTAGGAGCATTTTTTTTTGCCCTAATTTGATAAGGAAGTGTGAATGCATTTTCCCCCCACAGCAGGTTTGTTATTTGCTGGGGTATTAGGAGAGTGTTAATTAGGCACAGTTCTGTCAGGCTGACAGTTCTAAACAGCATTCACCACACAGACTAAAACGGGCAGAGTGGATGCTGAGTTTGGGCCACCAGTGTGATTTGTCGGAGTAGGTTAGCTACCTCTGGACTAGAAATCTGCCATAGGTAAATATGTGTATGCTAGGGAAGTACCAAATCTGTTCTTTCCTTCCATAAATGCTCCTCATAGCTGAGGTCTCCCTTTATCCCATTTCAAAACCTCTCAGGAAGCTATCTCCCCTTAGTCACTGTCATTCTCTCTCAACCTTCTGGCAATCAGTTTTGTGTTCATCCTGCCCCTTCTTAATTTTAAGGCAAAAGTCATGGTTTTGAAAATTCACTGGTCCTGAGGTATTTGTAGATCTTTTGAGCAACTGGGCGCAGAAATTTCTTTGTTCAGTCCCTTCTGCTGAAGGCATAACGGGGCTGACTGACTGCTGTCTGCCTGGAGCAGTGAAGCAAAGGGAAAGAAACAACAGAGCAGTTGAGATTCCTGCTAGAGCTTGTTTGTAAATGGAGCCCCTTCAGTGTCTTTTGTTTATTTGTGAGACTTTTCTTAGGAAATGTATAGAAAGGGACTTGAAACAAATAACCATTTAGGAAAGGAGAAGAAGGGATGTTTGACAACATCATTTCCAATTTTGTGAGAAATGCTCATTTTTATCATGTGAGTTTTCTGTGAAGATACAGTTGTTCTCTAAGGCATGTGCTTTGTATTTCCTTTTTTTTCTCTTGTAGCTTTACACAAACCCTTAACACATTAGTCTCCTCCCATCCTGCTTGTGATGAATCTGTAAATAATAGGAGCAAATAAAATCATCTCTGAACATCCTACATTTATTACTTTCTAGAATTTTGATTTCTGCAAATCAAACCTCAAATGTTAATCTCACTACCAAAAGACCTTTTTAAAACCTTCATTGCAAGTATCTGCTGTCATCTGCTATTTATAAGTGCCTTTGAGTCACAAAGTATATGTGTCTAAAAGAGGACAGAGGACGGAACCCATTAACAGAATGCCAAGCTCTCTGACAGAAGTATTGATGGAATGGAAGGAATATATTTGGAGACTCCATCCATCTGTTGGTTATGAACTCATTTACTTGGTCTATTGTGAGTCTTACTTGTCTTTGGAAAATGCAGATATTAATACCTCTTCTAGCATAGTTGTCATTATTAAATGTCTTTTTCTTTTGTCATCCTCATGTTCATCATGGTCCTTGTTAATTTTTAAAACAAAAGTCACGATCATTTAATAATGGTTAGCAAATAATAGGTGATTATTTATGTGACTGCTCTCTGTTGTCCCCCATTACTATAAGCTCCATAAGGATGACGTATGTATCTCATTTCAACACTGTGTCCCCAGCTTCTGGCATGTGGCAGACATTCAATAAATGTTTGTTGTATAGCTGTGAAATGTCAGCTATTATGGCACCCAATATTGATAAGATTGTTACTTTTTATAGTTAAAATTTACTAGCTAAAATCCAACATACACACAAATTATATAAAAACAAAAGCACTATTTATATTTGTATTGGAAGTAAATCCAAAAATACATTATATAAGCTTCCATCTCAAGAACAGAGGAAAAAAGCAAATCAAAGCCAAAGCCTTTCTAAAGAAAGTAGAAAGAAGGAAATCCTAAAAATAAGATCTGAAATCAGTGAAATAGGAAACAAATATAAAATAGTGAAAGATCAACAAACAAAAGGTAATTTTAATAATCAAATTACTAATAAAATTCCTAAGTCTTTAACAAAACTGACAAAGAGAAAATAGAGAAAACGAAACATTACCAATGTGATAGATTTAAAAAAGTGGTTATTATCACAACCTGTGTGACACAGTTGGTTGAGCAGCACTATTTTTAAGTTATATACTGGAAACAACCCAAATGTCCTTTAACAGAATAGGTATATAAATTGTGGTATGTTTATAAAATGAAATACTATACATCTATGAGATTAAATGTACTCTAACTAAATTAAAAAGACACACACACAAAACAAAACATAAGTGACAATCACAAAGACAGTATTGAGCAAAAGAAGCCAAAGTATTATAAATCAGATAATGGCTAAGGTTGGATGGAGGTAGTAGTGACTGGGAAGCAGTAGGAATGAGGTTTGAAATTGTTTTTTCTTGATATGGGTGACTTATGGTGATGTGTTCAATAGTGAAAATCCATTAACATATTCAATTATGATTAGTGCATCTATACGAATGTTTATAGTACTTCAAAAAGAAGTTCAGATGATGTACACACACAAACAAAATGTAATAATGTACCCTAATATTTGACCTGCAAAGCTTGGCATATGTGTCCGTGGTATGTGGCAGCAAACTCTCATTGTGACCACCGTAGCATCAAACAAATCATATTTAGTATAAAGTAAGGGGAAAAATTAAGTAAATGCAATAAGAACTAAGTTGCTTAGTCTGGACAGCAGGTGCTCATATAAATGTATAAATAGATGAATCCGTAATATGCATATTGCTTTTTTTCCCCTTATTTTTTCTCTAAAGGGTTTACACTGTAATCATTATTCAGTGCTCATAAATAAAAAAATATACTATCATTTCTTATTGTCCAAAGAGCATTTTATTACATAGATATATTAAAATCCATTTAAAAATTACCTTTGTCTAAACATTTTAGGTGGTTTTCAAACTACTGCCATTCTGAACAGCGCCTAAAAGGTCTCCCTTTACAATGTCTGGAGTGCTCTGCTTCTGGCAATCTGTCATGTACATTCCATTTCATCATTGTTCACTGCCAGGTGCACACAATTCACATGGCAGAGAGAAAGGCCGTACCAGTATTCTTAATCATAACCGAACTCTTCTTTTCCAGAATGGCATCTCAGAAGCCTATTCTAAAATAATGTTCCTTGAGACCACTCCTGATTAGAGATATTAGAAGGTCTAGGTAAAGAAACAATTCAACTTTATTACCTTCGGCTCTGCTGTATTCTTTGAGGAGGCTGGGATGTTATGGTGCAATTGTTCTGAAACTTTCCAATAACTAACGTTTTGCATATTTTTAACCTAAAAATGAAGTGCTCATTTTATGAGCATATTTTAAATTCCTAGTAATGCCTCAACTTTTCAGGCTTTCTTATTCGAATGAAACCAAATTCTGCTCAAAAGAAAATGAAAGAAAGAAAAAGGAATAGAAGAATAGCTCTGAAAACATACTGTTCCTCATTTTTCTTGACACTGTATTTCCATCCAAATGAATGCATATTATACTTTCAAAGTGGTAAATAGATGTTCATAATTCATTAATCCATAGTTCAAAAGCAAGGACAAATGTTATTTCTGTGCCACCATTTATTTAAAGGCAAGTAAAAGAATGCAATTCTGATTTCATTGCAGTGAGATTATTCTTCTTCGCATGAGATGCAACATCTACATGGGCAAACACAGCTGACTCTTTGCAGTAGCTCTCTAGGAGAGAATGAAAGGAGATAAATCCATTGAGAGAGTTGCACAAAGCCAACCTGACCAGAGACTCAAATCCTGTAAAACTTGATTTGAGTCAAGCAAGGAGGGAAACTTCCTCTTCAAAACACATGTAGGTGGCACCTCCTTCCTTTAAAATGTTTAGGTAAGATAAGCTAGATCATAACAATATACAATGTCACTTTCCCAGGGAAACATGTCTTAGGGAATGACTGATTCAGTTTTCTTTTGATAAATAAACCTTAAGCGGTCTTGCATCCATTTCTTTTCCTTCAATCTGTCACTTTACTCTTGTTTATAATGAATGAATCCAATCTGCTTGGATGTGTAAGTAAAAATTTATAAAAACAAAGCTCGTACACTTCAGAAATGTGTTATCATGTATTTTTATTTTTCCATGCCTTTGAGAAAAGTTCTTGTTGATTTTTACTCTCATACCAGGGCAACTTTGAGTAGTCATCATTTGAGGGTAATTTGCTCTGATATTCTTGTGTACTGACCTATTTGCTGAAGAATGTTTTTTTCTTCCCTTTAAAATTGCTAACTACATGAGCTAGAGATAGAGCTGCTTCAGAATCCACAGAAAGGTGACAACATAGCAGGATAGATGTACTAATTGTTCCTCAAATAAAATCTCTGAAAAAATTTAAATGAACATCTGTTTGAAGAATAGAGCTATTAAAGGGAATGTTCTGCACAAACAATATGCCACGCAGAATAGTTGTACAATAATGCTGTGAAATTGTTTAATTAACTCATAAAAGAGGGAATCTAATACAGGAAATGTATGCAGTGCACTCTGGAGATATTTGACAGTCTTTAAGAGCAGATGTGATTATGATTATAATTATTTTAGTAAATTGAACCATAATTTCTCTTTCTGTTGTACAATAAGGTGCATTATATTATGAATCTTAAGTAAAGAAAACCTTTAAACATAAGAAATTCATGCAAATCATGACTTCTGTTAAAGCTACAGTATTGCTATCATTACCTTTTTAAATTGAGGCTTAGCCTTGTAAATACAGCTGAGAAAAATAAGTTTTCAACATGTAACTAGGTGGAATTTTAGGTGTACTTTGTTGAAATTGGTTTCAATACTTTGTAGACATGACTTTCACTGTAGATTTGGATCATAAAATAGTATTTTTAATCTCTTATTTATAAGATCAATTATTTATTTATTATTGATAAAATCATAGTGTGTAGTGAGTATGGAGCATTTTTATTTTATTATCAGAGAAACTCCATCAGAGACCCTATAGTACTGAACATGAGGGCTACGACTGTTTTTCTTTTCCTTTCTTTATGTGCGAGGTCAACTGCTTTGACTTGAAGGGGATTCATTGACTACCATGATATATATTAAGTTTGTTTGATATTACTATGCAAATTTATTATATCTATGCCCTTCTATTATTTTTCACTCATTCATTTTGGAAATTGCATATTTATATATTCATAACTTTAGTCAGTAATTACAAGAATGTTACATTTTCTGTATATTGCCTTTATCACTCTTATTAACTAAAATTACTGCTAGAAGGAAATTAATCAGACAAATTAGTATGCTTATTCATGAAACCTAGATTATAGTAAACCCCAAGATTAAGACTAATGAAACAATTACTTACTTAATCATTATTAAAAATGAGAACATTGCTCACATATTTGACAGTAACTGCAGCAAGCTTTGAAAATAGACAAATGAATGTGTTTTTCTTGACTGCTCTTTCATGAAAGCAAGATTATTATCACCTGCTGGGAATTTTGCTTTCATATTTGATATTTTCCCTAGGAAAAAAAGTCTCTCCTTACAAGAAAAAGAGAAAATTTAATCTCTCCAATAGACTTCTCTCTTTGAAAGCTAAGCTATTCTGACTCTGACTTTTCAAAAGTTAAGATGTATGTGAAAGTGTTCTTAAGTCAAGGCTACAGCCACTTATAGGCACAATATTTTTGCTAGGTTACAAAAATAAATACCATATAGAAGTATAAATATTTACTTAAAGTATTCCTTAAAACAAATTGAATAAAATTTAGGTTAGACATGTATTAAAAAGTGAAAGGACTAGTATATAGGACTGAAAATTAATATTCCTAATCCTCTTCATATCTACATGCTTGGTCAGCAGCTTTGTGGTGCCCAGTTTATTTAATCATGCCTGCTTTTAGGTCTTCTAGGTGAATGCCTTCATGTCCTGCTTTTCTTATTTCTCCATTTAGACATTAGAGGAAAGTTAGTGATTTTCTGCTATAATAGCTAAAGATTTTAGTCACACTACCTCCCATGTTTTATTCCCTCTCTGTCTAAAAAGTTCTGGTTTAGTAACTTTATTAGGTACTTTTGCTAATCTAAATATTATATGAAAAATATCTATTGGGGCACTTGGGTGGCTAAGTGGGTTAAAGCCTCTGCCTTCGGCTCAGGTCATGATCCCAGTGTACTGGGATCTAGCCCTGAATTGGGCTGTCTGCTCAATGGGGAGCCTGCTTCCCCACCTCTCTCTCTGCCTGCTTCTCTGCCTACTTGTGATCTCTGTCTGTCAAAGATATAAAATCTTTTAAAATAAAAAAAAAAGGAAAAATACCTATTTATTTTTGTATCAAATCCAAACACTTTCTTGACTCATGATATTGTAAGGTAAAAATTTCAGCATTCCTAACACTTCTTTACTCTACTTTCTACCATATTTGGGTTGTTGGACAAAATAGTGGATGAAATTTGAATTTTACATTTGAATTTTAAATAAACAACCACAAATTTTTTAGTATAAGCGTGTCCCAACTTTATATATATTCATTTTTCCATATAAAGTGATATTTGATTAATTAGACTTGAGAAAGAAGAGCATATTGGGGGGGATACAAAAAATAAGATAACCAATTTACCTGTATAGCCCCCAAAATTGTAGGAGTTGGGGGTACCAGATACTTCTGAATTGGGCTTAGGAGACAAAGCTAAAATCAGAAAGATTGGTGAAAGGAATATTTTATTTTAGGAGTAGCTACACTCCCAGATCACCTCTCCAAGCCATCATAGCCAGGCTAAATCCAAGTCAGAAGAATTTCCCAGCAGAGGAAATTAAGTTTCCATTTCTGGCAAAGTTGATCTAAAGAGACTGTTAACTCAGGGACATTAAGCAAAACAAAGAACAGGGTGTAGCCCTGAAATGGAAGCAAGAAGATTGAGTGGAAATCAGTGTTCTGTACTGGGAGTCTTTCAGCCTTCTTTTCTTTTTGGCTCTCAGAATGCTGATGGTAGTGCCATTGAGAAGTAACCTAAAGAGTTCCTAGCCTGGGCTCAAATGACTGGCTCAAAACAAAAGGTTTACAAAACTATCATTAGTACATCTTAAGTGAAGTAGCATGGTCCCCTGTTTATTGCTCTTGGTGAGAGCCATCAATCCAATGATTTTTTTCCTCCTTCAAAGTTTTATGATCTCATATTTAAATATAAATTGCTGACTAGGGAAAATCAAATATTGGAACTTCATAATGCAGAAGGCAAAAACCAAAGTGGACAAGTAGAGAAGGGAAACTCAGAGGAAACAAAGTTGATAAAGGAAAGACAATAAAACTAAAAAAGCAAAGAGCCTTCACACACTACGGGCAGGGGTTCATACAGCCTCGTTTTGCATTCCCATCGTAACTTAAAGGGAAACTTTCACAATGTCCTGAGTCCTTGATGTTCTGCAAATGAAGGAAGGGGATGTCCTCAAATTCCTTACAGCAGGAATCCAGTTAAGTGGCACCAACCTTTACTTTCAAAATGGACAGTACATCTACAGAAGGAAAAGTGATGACATCTACATCATAAATCTGAAGAGAACCTGGGAGAAGCTTCTACTGGCAGCTCATGTCATTGTTGCACTGAAAACCCAGCTGATGTCACTGTATATCATCCAGGAATACTGGTCAATAAACCATGTTGGAATTTGTTGCTGCTACTGGAGCCACTCCTTCACTCCTGAAAACTTCCTTAACAAGATCCAAGCAGCCTTCCAGGAGCTGAGACTTTTGGTGGTTATTGATCCCAAAGCTGACTATCAGCTTCTCACAGAAGTGTCTTATATTAACCTGCCTACCATCGGTGTGTAACACAGACTCTTCTCTGCACTTTGTGGACACTGCTATCTCTTGCAACAAGAGTGAAGCTCACTCAGTGGGTCTGATGTGGTGGATGCTGGCCCTGGAAGTTCTACACAAGCATGGCACCATTTCCTGTAAAAAAACATGGAAGGTCAGGCCTGATCTCTACTTCTTCAGAGATCCTGAAGAACTTGAAAAGGAAGAACAGGCCTCTACTGAAAATGCTGTGACCAAGGAGGAATTTCAGGGTCAAGTGGATTGCTCCAGTTCCTGAGTTCACTGCTACTCAACCTGAAGTTGCAGCCTGAAGAAGGCATCTAGGTGCCCTCTTTGCCTACTCAGCAGTTCCCTACTGAAGACTGGAATGCCCAGCCAGCCCCTGAAGACTGGTCTGCCACTCCCACTGCTCTGGCCACTGAATGGATAGGAACAACCACTGAGTGATCTTCAGCTGCTCTTCCACAGACTCTAACAAAATGGAAATAAAATGGACAGAAAATAGTTCCTAAAAATTTAAAAAAAAAAAAAAAGATAAAAGAAAGAAACTGCAAGTAAAGTTCTCAGTAAGAGAAGACATTGCATTTGAACAAAGAACAGGATTTTTTCACAAGGAAGCTTCTCTTGAATAAGAAAGAACTCTTTCAAACTACAAGCAGGATAAGAATAAGCCTAAAAATCAGTAAGATGGTTGGAAGATATATATTTGAGGCAGTCTTCTTAGAACTAACACCAAAAGACAAAAGGTGAAAAATTGGAAGAAAAGTTAAGAAAATAATATTTTTCCAAAAGGTACAACTAGTGAATAATATGAGTTCCAAATGAGAGAACAGAACAAAGTGTAAAAAATTATGAAATAATACATATAGTTCAAGTATCAACCTCCTTTTTGCTTTTTAATAAAACAGTGAAAGAAAACAGTAGAGTATTGTATAAGAGTCCTGAGGGAAAATGATTTTCAACTTATAATACTATACTCAGCTAAACTATCAATCAAGAGTGAAGGCAGAAATAAAAATATGTTCAGACATGCAATGTTTCAAAAATTTACTTCCTGTGAAACCATTCTCAGGAAACCACCCAAAAAATGTGCCAGTAACAAAGTGGGGTAAACTAAGGAAGAATAAAACATGGAATCTGAGATACAGAGGTGAAACAGAAGGAAGGTGAAGAGAATTTCAAGATAATAGTGCAAGAGAGTCTCAGGAAAATAGTTACTCAGCCAAGTCCAAGTTGGAGAGGAGACAATGTTCTAGTAGATACTGAAAGCTTACCTGATGAGTTTGACCACATTTAAGCATATTTTTAAAGTTCTGTTTTACAAGTTGAGGATGAACTAGTGTTGATTACTTATAAAGCAAAGTAAATGGAATAAAAAAAAGTAATTACTAACTCTTAGAAAAACCAAATATTTGCAATGAAGGAAACATAATTAAAGAATGCTATCTGGCTGAGCTCTAATAAATATAGTTATAATGATATATGTATTAAATATTAATCTGATAAAAATTATGACATAGATTGAGAAGATGGTGATAAGGTAAGAGAGGGAAAGAGAGAGAAGTGGACATTTGTAAAAAGTCTCAAATACTCTTCTTGTATTATTCGAAGGTATTAGATATTCTAAAAAACTGAAAAATCAAGATATAGGTATATAATATTTTATTAACAAGTAAAATGCGGGTAGCAGAAGAAATAACTTTAAAAAGATGAAAATGATTACTTGTGATGATCAGGACTTTGGAATACAGAGAAATGGAGCAGAAAATAGCTTTTTTTTTCCTTTTGTTACCTATAAAGGTATTTGTCTCTAAAATTATGTGTATTATGTGTAAATAAGTATGTGTAAATAAATGAACAAATAATAGTAATAAATAAACAGATAAGACTGTTACATGTTCATTTTCTTATGGAAAGGAAGAAAAGAAATAAGTAAATTAAGCTAGATGAACCCAGTAAAAGAAAGTATAAGAGTACCTGCAAGTATCAGAACATGATATTTTACAACTTAGAGGAAAGGTGATATTATTTTTCTGCAGCAATTCACATAGTGTAGTTTATAAGTTAATAAGAAACAGAAAGTAAACTGTGACAGGGTTTCTTTTTTGTACTCACAGCCCTAAGGTCCTTGTGAAAAATGGCAATAGGCTCATGTCTCGGTTTCTTACTGGAAATGGAAAGGCAGAGATACCACAAGGCTGCCCCTGCTTGTAGGAGCCATAGACACTGATACTCAGAGACTTGATGCATTGCGTCCTTCTGTAGCTGGGTTTTTAAATAAAAGCCCAGAAAATATGTCACCACTGAAATGAAAACTTCATTGGTACCCTTTGCAGACCAAAGCAATTCTCAGGATTCTACCACTGGAAATGATCAAGCATCACAAAAAAGACTTGGCTTTGTTCGGTGGAGTCTTGAGACAAATGAAAATAACCAAAAGGAAAGGAAGAGGAAAAAGAGCTATTTTTTAATGTCTGTTATGGAATAGGCTTTAGGACACTTCTAAGTACCCTATGTCATATAATCTTTCCCAAAGAAATGGGAATTAAATATAGTACTGATAACATATGGCAAAGAAAAGTCACCCTTAGATTTCCAGGAGAAATCATAGCTTTATTCAGCAGGTGCTGAGCTCAGTAGAATTCAATTTTTCATAGAGGTGGTAGGATACTACTAGCAATGCAAAGTTAGCTATGCCAATAAAATTATGGAGTTCAGATCAAGGAAGATAATGGTTATACTGTACTTTGTCTGGATCATACCACATTCAGAGTGTTAAGGGATTTGGTTACATTGGAACACAGGCTGAATAAAGGAACAATGACTGTCAGGAGAATTAAAACCAAATTGTGAGGAGAAATCAATATTAACATGTTGTATTCACATGAGGAATATTTAGAAGAACCAAGGATTTAAGCCTATAGGAACGAAGACATATTGGTGCACATTATGGCTCCTTTTTAAGTCTTATCTTGTCTTTTCTTTTCTCTTCTCTTTTCTTTCTTTCTTTCTTTCTTTCTTTCTTTCTTTCTTTCTTTCTTTTTAAATTAACATAATGTATTATTTGCCCCAGGGGTATAGGTCTGTGATTGATCAGGCTTACATATTTCACAGCACTCACCATGGCACATGCCAGGCACTCTATCCCTCCTTCCCCAAACCCCCAGCAAACCTCAGTTTATTTCATGAGATTAAGAGTCTCTTATGGTTTGTCTCCCTCCCAGTCCCATCTTGTTTCATTTTTTCCCTCCCTACCCCTCACAACCCCCCAACCTGCCTCTCAAATTCCTCATATCAGCAAGATCATATGATAATTGTCTTTCTCTGATTGACTTATTTCACTTAGCAAAATATCCTCTAGTTCCATCCACGTTGTTGCAAACGGCAAGATTTCTGGTTTTTTTGATGGCTGCATAGTATTCCATAGTGTGTGTGTGTGTATGTGTGTGTGTGTGTGTCTGTGTGTGTATATATATATATATATATATATATATATGCGCACCACATCTTTATCCATTCATCTGTCGATGGACATCTAGGGTCTTTCCATAGTGTAGCTATTATGGACATTGCTGCTATAAACATTGGGGTGCATATGCCCCTTCAGATCACTGCATTTGTATCTTTAGGGTAAATACCCAGTAGTGTGATTGCCAGGTCATAGGGTAGCTCTATTTTCAACTTTTGGAGGAAACTCCATGCTGTTTTCCAGAGTGGCTGCACCAGCTTACATTCCCACCAACAGTGTAGGTAGGTTCCCTTTCTTCGCATCCTCTCCAACATCTGTCATTTCCTGACTTGTTAATTTTAGCCATTCTGACTGGTGTGAGGTGGTATCTCACTGTGGGTTTGATTTGTATTTTTTTTGACCACAGTTTTGTAATAGAGCTTGAAGTCTGGAATTGTGATGCCACCAACTGTGGTTTTCTTTTTCAACATTTCTCTGGCTATTTGGGGATCTTTTCTGGTTCCTTATAAATTTTAGGATTCTTTTTTCCATTTCTTTGAAAAAAATTGATGGTATTTTATAGGGATTGCATTAAATATGTAGATTGCTTTAGGTAGCAGAGACATTTTCACAATATTTGTTCTTCCAATCCATGAGCATGGAACATTTTTCCATTTCTTTGTGTCTTCCTCAGTTTCTTTCTTGAGTACTTTATAGTTTTCTGCATACAGATTCTTTGCCTCTTTGGTTAGGTTTATTCCTAAGAATCTTATGGTTTGGGGTGCAAAACTGCTAGAACTCATACACGAATTCAGTAAAGTGTCAGGATACAAAATCAGTGCACAGAAATCAGTTGCTTTTTAAGTATTCTTGTATAGAAGGAATGGATTTTATTCTGGATTGTTTCTAAGTCTCAATAGACACACAGAAGTTATAGGAAGCACTTGATGGAACAATTTCTAATAAATGGTGAGTGGTAGACAAATAACAAATTCTTACAGATTATTTACTGACCCTTTGTTGGAATTGTTTAGGGAACAACCAGTTGATCATCAGTTAAATGCTTTGAGAGAGGATCTCCACATTGGAATAGAGACTGTACCAATTGAAATGTAAAGTCTGATCTGGTCTAAAATTATAGGTTCTTAGATATGTAAGTTTTGATATTCAGTTTTCAAATACTGATAACTCAATAAATAAATATCAGCCATATCCAGTATGTCAGGAAACAAAATAAACATTGTCCTACCTACTACAATGTTAAATCCAGCAGAAGGGCTAATAATTAAGCAAGTAATTGCAAAAATAATTAATTTTAATTGCAATGAACACTATGAAGAAGTAAAGAATATTATCCCAACATATAACACATGATTTAATCTAGTTTGGAAGGATAGGGAAGATTTAATTAAATAGGTGATGTTTAAGCTGAGACCCAAATGTTAAGATACTAGAAAAACTACTCTAGATACAGGGTTGAGGTCCAGAAAAGTGTCTTGAACTGGGAAACTATACATATGAAATGAAAGATTCTAATTTAGCAGTCAACCAATCTTACAAATTAAGATTGCATCTTTTTTTTTTTAAAGATTTTATTCATTTATTTGACAGAGAGAGATCACAAGTAGGCAGAGAAGCAGGCAGAGAGAGAGGAGGAAGCAGAGTCCCTGCTGAGCAGAGAGCCCGATGCGGGACTCGATCCCAGGACCCTGAGATCATGACCTGAGCCGAAGGCAGTGGCTTAACCCACTGAGCCACCCAGGCGCCCAAGATTGCATCTTAATTTGCAATCTTAGCATCTCTCTTGTTTATTGATATGCTACTGATATTGTCTGAAGGTTGCTTTTCTGTTTTATAGGAAGTCCTCTTTCTCATAGCCTAGCTATTTTGCTTCGGGTTCATTCTTTGGGAACTTTTAGTTTGATCAAGTGATTTTGTTGTTGTTGTTGTTGTTGTTGGCTGTGACTGACACCAGGACCTACTACTCCATATTTGTGGGAACTCAGATAGTCAGGTTCTGAATTATAGACCACAGAGGCAAATGGTATTTCCTCCCTTCCCTTGACCTTAAAGTTAAAAATACTGTAGTTTAAATGTCACCTGCGTGGAGCTCCTGGGTGGCTGAGGTGGTTAAGCATCTGCCTTTGGTTTAGGTCATGTGTTTGCCTCTCCCTCTCCCTCTCCTCCTGCTTATATTCTCTCTCTCTCTCTGTGTATCACTCTGCCTCAAATGAATAAACAAAAATCTTTTAAAAAATAAAATAAATGTCACCTGCAGAACATAGAAGTGAGTGAGGAATGGCTGTAGGAATAAATGAACTCATCCTTTTCCTGAGTGTATTTCAGAAACCTACAGAGTGAAATCTTTCATCTAAATTAAAGATGGACCCTCACAAAACTTCAAAGAGTTTGATGATGTGAAAGGAATAACCAGTGCCTAAGGAGTGCTGGTGAATAATTACAGTCTGAGATTTATTGGTGGTCACTCTTGTGTCATTAAAAGGTTGGCTGACCAGATAAAACCAGGCATTGGCTAGAGGGAAGACTCTTGAGCCTCTCAATCTTTTGAAATTTCTAAGGAGTTTTCCAAGGGGAAAATCAGTATTCACATGCTATATAGGAAGATCTTTACATGGACCAAATAGATTCAGCTGGCTGAGGCTGCTTCATTTGACAACATCCGATTCAGTGCCTGAGAAAAGTCAGTATGCTTTAGATCTTAGGGATATCCATCATGCCTGCTAAGAGTTGAATGGAACATTCTTGTGTTTGTGAAGTATGTTATTGAATCTGCGGTGTTGGTTAGCTTCAGATCAATTCAGCAAAAAAACATTTTACAATGGCATTTGACATAGACTTTATCAAGGACTGTGTGATCAAAAGCGTCACCTATTACATGATTATGTGGATGTTCTTGGGTGAGTTTTCACAGTGTTGAGTATTTCTAATAGTTTGACTCAAGTTAAGACACCTAGATAGTGGCTTGTTTAATACCTAGGATACTGAGGTTTCTAAATGCTGTGAGCACCAGGTCCTTTTAGTAATAGAGCTTATAGATGTAGTCCTCCAGTTATATAACTAAGTATCAAATTGTCACACTGAAATTGAGAGCTGAGCATTTTGTCAGTGACAACTTTTATTCTTACTCCCAAATCTTTAATTTTTGGAAAAATTGTTTGATTGTACAACTACCGCACAAAAGATAGTTTAGGATTGAATCAAACTGGTCACTTCAGTCTGTCTTGAATAATACCAATAAATGAGATAAAATAGTAAATGTGGAGAAAAAAATTTGAAGACTCATTTATCTCAGTTATTCCAAGTCAATTACTGGTTTTTGAGCAATTCAAGCATAATCTGTAAATACCATAGGACATATGGAATAACAGATCTCATGATTGCAAAATAAAACACCTTTAAATAAACAGAAACAAAATTAGGTGAAAACAATAATAAACTTAGCAAAGTATTTATTTTATAAAATATATAACTTCTGTACATAAGGTATATATAAACTGTATAAAATTATTCCCAGTTTCAATCACTCATCCTACATTATAGACATGTATTTTTCAATATATATTAAATATATTCTCAATATATTATTAAAAATAATAATAGCTCATTATGTTCTTCACACAGTTAAACTATGTATGTCGTCTCATTTACATCTGCAACAACTTTGTAAGGTAGGCGCTATTGTGATTTCCATTACAGATGAAAGAACTGCTTCTTAGAGGTCAGGAAATAACCCAAGGTTATATGGCTAGTGAGTGTTAAAGACAGAATTTGGATTAAGACTTTCTGAATTTGGAGCCTGGTTCTTAAGCACAAACTGTACCTCTGGCTACATAGCAATACAACTGATTGAAAAACAATGAATTTAAACAACTTATTTTCTTTGTATACCCTCAAACAGCTAGTTCGCTTCTAAAGTGATTTCTTATTTTTAAAAATGCATTTTTTAAACTTAATATTTTGAAATTTTGCAGACATTGTTACAAATCATACCCTCACACCCCCATTCACCTGAAGTAAGATCAAGGTGGTGTTCCTGTGTGAGTCAGAGGATGTTGAGAATTCTGGAGGTAACATCTGGACTTTAGTGTGACACTGATAGGCTACTTAGGACTAGAGGCTGATTCTTTTTCTTAATTGCTTTATCTTCTAATTTATATTAGACCTGTAGACAAGGTGAATGGTGAGTTGTAACAGGTAAATGAAGAATTTAGGGGGAGAAATCATGAGCATACGTTTTAGGAACAATTGGTTATTAAGTTGGAGTTTTTATACCTTTATCAACACTGTCCCCTGAAATCTGCCATTCCTCAATCTCCTTATAGCTTTCAGAAACATAGTATAATTTATTTTCAAAGGTCTGCTTGCTATGTTCGATGAGGTCAAGAGCCTTGAGAGTGAAGATGACAGCCATGTTGAGTGAGCGAAGAGAATCTGGCAGGCAAAGTTAGCCCCAGAAAAGCAAAGTAGAAATTGGAGCAATAATATGATATTTGAACAAATTGCATAAGTTATGCAAATTCTTCCTTTTCTGGATGGGCTTTCCTTTTCCACTTTATGATTTTACAGTTTTAACTTTTTAATATATTTTAACTTTTTAATATATTTTTATCCAAATGGCTTAGATTGGAAGCTTATCTCTATAGACAAATCCAATGTTAAGTACTTGCATTCTTCTGCAGTTTTGAAGTTTGGTTACCCACTGAGACAATCTTGGAATCTAAATGAATGGTTGAAGGAATAAGGCAGTTATTGCCGCCCCCCCCCCCCGCCAAGATCTTCTCCCCTACCCACCCCCACATGCTGTTTTCGTTGTGGTAATATGTGGAATACTGTCACTGTCCTTGGGCAGGAAACATTTTGCCTTGATATTTCACTGGAGTAAAATCGTCTTTGATTAGGTATTACTAACTTCTCAATTCTACACGGAATTTAAACCTCACTCCTGAATTAAGTGGTGAATGACAAAAATATTTTGACACATCTGAATGAGGTTTCAGATTCAAAGACTAAATTCCTGCAAGGGTTGTTATTTTGTTAATGTTTCATTACAGTGTCCAACTTGAGGGATGTGTATTAATTAACACATGATCCAAAGGCAAAAGTAAAAGTCTGTATACCCAATTCTAGCTACACCATATGCCAGTAGTAGGTGTCTGCTATGTAGGAAGACTGGAAAAGTTTCTTAATCAAATTTCTTAACAAATCTTTGATGTCTGCTTACTTATTTTCTGCAGAGGAACAGCCTCTTCGTGCTTGAGGTCCCAGTAGCAAGAGCCTGTTTCTGTTGAGTTTGATTATAGAAAGAGAGGTGTGCTTAGAGGGAACCCAGCTGGATGTATCCAGCTTACTGTCTTAGTTTCTTTCATCCTAGAAGAAGGATGATGAAGAGCAGTTATAGAATTGGCAATTGAACTACTGGCAGAGCCACAAATGGTAGTTATTCTAGTATACTCACTTGCAACCAGAGGCTTCATTTTCGCTGCAGATGGAAGGTGGATAGCATGCAAATGCTGGGATTTATTAACATACTGTAATGCTTCAAAACCCTGACCATTGGTGTCTGTTACACAATAGTGTTTTCATAGACATATATTGCAGCTGTTACATGGGTGCTTATTTAGAACAATTTGGTTTTTTTTTTTTTTAAGATTTTATTTATTTATTTGACAGAGATCACAAGTAGGCAGAGAGGCAGGGGGCGAGGGGTGGGGAAGCAGGCTCCCCTCTGAGCAGAGAGCCCAATCCAGGACTGTATCCCAGGACCCTGGGATCATGACCCGAGCCAAAGGCAGAGGCTGTAACCCACTGAGCCACCCAGGTGCCCTATTTAGAACAATTTGTAAGAAAAACTAGAGAGATATTTAGTTGTAGTTTTCTACCGAATATTTGAGTAGGAGTCAGGTGACTATGAGGATGGAAGGAAAAAGTATAAAAGTTTAGGATTTGGCCATGTTTCAACGACTGTTAAATTTTAACAATTCTGGTAATGCGTTCAGTCTCTTAGATGTTATGGGACTGATATTTCTTCAGTTTTTTATGGGAAGAGAATTAAATTAATTGTGAGGGGATGTCACTGGGAAGACTTTGGTTAAGGGTTACATTTGAGTTTATTCCTGGAAAGGGATGAAACTGGCAGGGACAAGTTTTCTGTTATGTCTGATGATCATTTCCAGGAAAGTTTGGTTAACCAAAACACGTAGAATCTATGATAATTTGCCAAAAAGGATGTCCTCCCCCCCATGGAAATTGTTACACTTATTTGTATAATATTGGCATCTGTAAGCTCTTCATTGTTATCTCAAGGAATAAAATCTTGAGAAGGAGTCTGAAAAGATCTATATCCTGAGATCAAGAAAATGGAAAATACTCTCCTCTACAATTGGAAAGTCTAATCATCCCTATTATATACACTGGATGGTGGGAAAAATCATTCCAGTAGTGAGTGAGGTTTTGTGTATTCAACCTTCTTAATGGTCTCTGATGAGACTGTGGACTTGATTTTAATTCATTTTTGTAATTAAAAATTATATAAGAAATCAGCAATTTATCATAAACATCAAACACCTGAGACATTCAAATTGGAATGAGGATAGTATTCATTCCTTGAACAAATATTTGTTGGTCCAGACACAAGATATTTCTGAGACAAAATGAGCAACATAAACATTCTTCCATTTTCATGGAACTTTTCGCCTAGATGAAGTAATGCCAAGTAATGGGAAATTTTCACTTTAATGCTATACTTTATATTACAAAAATAAAACTTATGGATAACCCTCAACAGGCCATGCAATTAGGATATTTTTTGTTGGTTGGCATGTGCTCATTTAAATCCATGCACATTCTGTGTTTCTGATTTACTTGTGATGATAACATTAACATTTTTTAAGACAGGTGACAGACTTTGTTTAATGTTGGGTCCTGAAATAATGTTACTTATGAAAGAGTTAATTTGTAGCAGTAACTTTATTTGTTCTAATACCTAAGCTAATCTATTGCAGTATTAACTGAAGTTCTTTCTTGGCCTTGTGGAATTTATCATATACTAGATACACATAATTATACAAAGGTATATCAGTCTGCTTTTTTTAAATTTACTTTGTCCCTTTTAAGGACATACAAGC
The DNA here is from genome assembly GCF_020171115.1 of Neogale vison. NCBI lineage: Eukaryota > Metazoa > Chordata > Mammalia > Carnivora > Mustelidae > Neogale > Neogale vison. The sequence goes on from NC_058093.1 coordinate 48,558,065, forward strand.
AGTGGTTTTGAACCCGCCAATTATGGATAATCTTACCAATAAACCTGGAACTTACTAGTCATACGTAATGTTTAGAAGACATACAGATTATGCCCATGTGTTCAAAGTGAGGTAACAAACTCTGACAGTTATATGGTTCTGCAATTAACGCACACCAGAAATTCTCCAAGGGGTAAGGAGTCATCAATTAGTTGTTAGCTCTGTTGCAACTAATTATATTACAAAAATAAAATATCAAAAGTTATGAATGGTTGAATTTTTAAGATAAATTAGAAAAAATTCAAGGTTAGCTTTATAACAGTTTAATTATTATGCATTATACATTTTGATATACTTTCTTGAAAGGAAGGGAAAGAAATGGAATTGCTTTTAAACCTGAGTGTGTCCATGGGAGGGGTTTGAATATGTGACTAGTATTTGTGCTATGTTTACAGTAGAAGCATGTGTGATAGACTTTGGCCCAGGCAGAGCTAGAATACTAGTACTAGGAAATCTGCTTTTCTGGCTGCACTTTAGCCCTACCTCCACCAATATGCTTTCATTTCACATTATTCTGAAAAATTTATTTGAACAGTTTTCAGGAAATATTCACTATTCAGACTCAACAGGTAAAATGTCTGAGAGAAAAATTTCCATTGCAAAGAGAAAACATCTTTTCTTTTTTTTTAATTGAAGTATAATGAACATACAATGTTATATTAGTTTCCAGTGTACAATAGAATGATTCAAATATTCTATACCTTATTCGATACTCTTCATGATGAATATACTTTTAATCCTCTTCTATTTCCCCCATCCCCCACCTACCTATCCTCTGGTAACCATCAGTTTGTTCTCTGTAGTTAAGAGTCTGGTTTTTTGTCTCTTTTTTCTTTATTTATTCATATGTTTTGTTTCTCAAACTGCACATATGAGTGAAATCATATGGTATTTCACTTTCTTTGACTGACTCATTTCACTTAGCTTTATCCTTTCTAGATCCATCCACATTGTTGCAAATGACAAGATCTCATCCTTTTTTTGCGACTAATATTCTAAGGTAAATATGTTTATATATGTGATTATATGTATCTTTATCCATTCAGGGCAGGCACTTGGGTTTCCTGCATACCTTGGCTATTATAAATAATGCTATAGTAAACATAGGGGTGCAAATATCTTTTCAAGTTAGTGTTTTTGTTTATTTTGGGTAAATACCCATTAGTAGAACTACTGAATAATATAGTAATTCTATTTTTAATTTTTGGAGGAAACTCCATACTTATTTTCCACAGTGGTGGGCCAATTCATATTCCTACCAGCAGTGTACTAGGGTTCCTTTTTTTCTTTACATCCTTACCAACACTGTTTTTTCTTGTCTTTACGATTCTAGCCATTTTGGCAAGTGTAAGGTGATATTTCACTGTGGTTTTGATTTGTATTTCCCCAATGATTAATGATATTGAACATCTTTTCATGTGTCTGTTGTCCAGCTTTATATCTTCTTTGGAAAAATGTCTATTCAGTTCCTCTGCCCATTTTTTTTTTTAAAGATTTTATTTATTTATTTGACAGAGAGAGATCACAAGTAGGCAAAGAGGCAGGCAGAGAGAGAGGAAGGGAAGCAGAGTCCCTGCTGAGCAGAGAGCCCGATGCGGGACTTGATCCCAGGACCCTGAGATCATGACCTGAGCCGAAGGCAGCGGCTTAACCCACTGAGCCACCCAGGTGCCCCATCCTCTGCCCATTTTTTAATTGGATTATTTTGTGTGTGTTTATTAAGTTCTTCTTGTATTTTGCATATTAACCCCTTACCAGATATACCATTTGCAAATATTTTCTCCCTTTCAGTAGATTGCCTTTTTGTTTTGTTGGTTTTGTTTGTTCATGGTGTTAAAAAGGGCTGAGAGAAAAATCCCATGGCAAAGAGAAAACATTTTAATTAATACATTTCAAACCTTCTGTCTCTCTATTTAACCACCATATTTACCTCTTGGTTTAAATAGATTTCATTTTTTTTTCTTTTTTTTTTTTTGTTGGGGGGTCTGGTGATCCTGTGTCTTTATTGTATGCTCTCTCAGATCTTTTTTAGAACAGATTACTTGTTCGTAATAGTTAGAGTGTAGTCAGGAAACAGATACCACTTGAAGTGTTTCAAATAGAGGGCATTTACTACAGATAATTAGTAACATAGGTGACAGAAGAGCTAAAAATCCCAACAGAGAAAGGAGAAAACCCCAAAATTCACAGAAGCAGGAAACAGCTACTGCCTAGATTTAAAAGGATGCGATGAATGGAGAGGAGGTAGTCTACCAGCCCTTACATGCCAAGGCCATCTAGCGTACCTATCTGATAGAAGCTGCAGCAATGCATTCCACCTGAATTACTACTTTGGAAGAGTAAAATATCCTATCTCTCCTTTCCTTCTACCATGCCTTCACCCCACGTCTGCTGCCAGTATCTCCTTTTGACAAGATCAGAAGCCAGCACACACAGGTCTGGGAACATAGTCTGCAGGTTCAGTCTCTCTGTGACACAGCACAGAAGAAGGGGTGAAGAAGGGATTTGTAAGCAAACGAGCCAAAGGAGAGTTGAGTCAATCAATCGATACCAATAGTCTTTTATTTATATTTGCATTTTCTGTCAGAGAGAATAAAGTTAGTGCTAATTTAAAAATTAGCATTGGGGGCGCCTGGGTATCTCAGTGGGTTAAGCCTCTGCCTTCGGCTCAGGTCATGATCTCAGAGTCCTGGAATCGAGCCCCGCATCAGGCTCTCTGCTCGGCAGGGAGACTGCTTCCCCCTCTCTCTCTGCCTGCTTCTCTGCCTACTCGTGATTTCTCTCTCTGTGTGTCAAATAAATAAATAAAATCTTTTTAAAAAATTAGTTTTGTACACTTTGATTGGCTTTCAAAAATCTTTAAGTATCCAAAAAAAAAAAAAAAATCTTGAAGTATCCAGTTATCAAGAGGTAAACAGCAAGCTTTATTCACCTACTCTTTACCATAGCATTTTGTTAGGTCAATGTAAAACTCAGAGACTGGATTACTTGGAGAACTTGTGTTGACTTTTTTTCCCCCCTAAAAATGTTCAGGGAAAAGTTGAAGAGGTATCTGGTTGAATTAGCACACATAAAATTCTGCTTAGAATCTGATAGTTCTTTATAGATGACCATTCTAGCACTATAAATTTATATCTACTAAGTTTATAACTATGTCATTATTAGACATTTATTTTCAGATAGAAATCAATTAGTTGGACTTAAAGGACTTGGAAGGTACACTGGGAAATAGAGAAATATATATAAAAGCTGCTTGGATTTGCAACCTTCTTAATATGATATAACAGAACAATAAGTAGGTGTTCATGTCTAGAGATTTCCAGGATGAAAAGCAGATGGTTAGAATGATCCTCAGAGCTTGTTTATAAAGAGAAAAAAAAAACACCTTTTATCACTTTAACAAGAAAAGACATATCCTACAAAGTATTAGTGACATACAGAGTTTTGGTAAAATTTAAATGATTAAAATTGATCATCAAATTCAATGTGATGCTTTTTTTTTTTTTTACCTTCTTTCCATCTTCCTTTTTGCAACCTATATATACTCTAGAAAATGAATTATAATAATCATGGTGCTTTTGTTTAATCACCATTATTATTATTATATTGATATGTAATGATATATAATTTTCTTATTTTTATGTATAGTTTCAAGGTAGTGGACAGTGATTTATTTTTCTATAGGCTTCCTTGCAAAGAAAAATTATTCTAGACATTTAGTATTTTTCTGTCAAATAGTGATCCCACTCCCAAGAGAGTATAGGAATTCTTCCATTCTGATCAGCTTGTACTATGATGAAGTGAGAATGACATCAGTGCCTACCTCATAGTGTTGCCGTGATGTTAATATTTGTGAAGAACTCAGACTAGTGCTTGCCACATGGAAAATGCTGAAGAAGTTCTTGGTGAATAAATAAACATCTCTTCTCTCCATGCATATTAATTCCCATCTTCATTCTAGAGCTACGATGTTCTCTCTGCTTGAATTTCCACCCCTCTTTCTATTTACCTAAATCCTGTGATTGAGATCTCATTCAGGTTCTGCCTCTTAAGACTTTTTTGACAACTGCTGCCTCTGCTGACTTCGTCTTTCTTTCTCTTATACTCTGTTGCACTCATGCACAAATACAGTGTGTGTTTTTATTTAACCCTTACCATTGGTTCTTATTCAGGGCAGAGCATTGGAATTCCCTGGAAGGCTTTTCTAAAGTATATATTCCTGGGCCAAACCCCCAGAGTTTTTAGATTTGGTAAGTCCTTGCTGGCACCAAAAACATGCACATTTTGATTAGTAAAATGGATATAAGCCCCTAGTTAAGATATACTGATATGTGAATGATCTCTTGGAGTATGTGCATTTTCTTTCTCCATGAGACTGTACTTTTTTTAAAATTTTTTGAATATTTTTACTTATTTGACAGAGAGAGAGAAAGAGCGCAAGTAGGCAGAGCGGCAGGCAGAGGGAGAGGGGCTCAATCCCAGGACTCTGGGATCATGACCTGAGCTGAAGGCGGATGTGTTGACTGAGCCACCCAGGCTCCCTGAGACTATACATTTCTTAAGGACATGGACCATGCTTTGTTTTTCTTGTGTGTCTTCCCAGTGCTGGAAACATGACCACTTCTTTCTTGTTTGACTGCAAGATGTCTGAGTGTGGTACCTAGGATATGCATTGTCAAGGGATGTAGAGGGACAAACAGATCCAGAGATGGATCATTCAACTATTACCACAATTATGCTGTGTAGTGCGTATCCACAAAACTTCAGTGACATATAATGAATGTTTAATGTTTATCTTTCTGGAATCAGCAGGAATAGGCTAAGCTTTCTGCTGAACTTATCTGGGCTTACTCATGTGCTTGTATGTTCCTGCTTTATGGTCTGCAGATCAATAGTTTACTTATATGCATCTGTGAATTGGCTCTGTTCCACATAACTTTAATACTCCTTCTGGGACCATTAGTCTAGTCGATGCAAATTTATCATGGAAAAGAGGACAAGAGGACAAGCCCAAATCTGTAAGCGCATTTCAAGCCTCTATTTGCAATACATTGGCCAAAGCAAGTCACATGGTAATAGCCCATTTATGGGATGAGGGTATAGCACACTTACCTTGCAAAAACTGTAGCTAGAATGAAGTGGGAAGAACTGATGGCATTTTTTCCGAGCTACCACAATGGGGCTCCTGTTAATGTCTCTTCTGAGCAGAGCTAGTTTAATTGCCTTATTGAAGGTCAATTTTTGTTGTGCATAATCACAATCAGGATGTTTTTAAAACAATCTTACCACCCCTGAGTAAGCAAGCAAGTAATCTTATTTAGATTAAAAAAAAATTGCAAATAAACAATCACACTAATGCCCCATCCCTTGCCACTAAATAGAGAAATATTACCTTGTATTTCACAGACTTGACACCACCTGGATAATATGTCACACTTCATTAAACAAGAACATCAAATACAGAAAACAAAATATTTGTTGTTCAATAATATTATTTACTACTTGAGCAAGGTTTGAGAAATTGTCAGCATGATGTGTTTGAATTCAGGAAATTAAATCAAGCGCTGTGACTGGAAAAATCTTAAAAACACCACAAATTTGTTTTAAAATGATTCAGCATCTTTTTGTCACTTGTGATTTGACCACTGGTTCCATCTTTATTACCTGTGGTGCTGCTTAGTGAACTGTTACAAAACCACCATGCAGTCAGTCATGGAAGTTCAGTTTCATATTGCCGGAGAATCATCTTAGGTCTGAAAGAGAGTTTGTGCTAAGTGCCTCAGCTTTCAGAAGGCCACACCATCTCCTTGTGTAAGGGACTTCATCTCCTAAAGGGCCAGAAAGTTAAAACATTGCAAAGCAATGACATAAATTATATGTATAATATGTGTATTTTAATATAACTTTTTATGTTATTCATCACCAAAATAATAACTAAATTACTATGACCACTTTTCTAAATTAATGTGCTAATTTTCCATTTTTGATTCTTTACTGGCTCCCAAGGTAGGTACTTCAATAACTCTTGAAAGCAGGATTGGTTGGCAATACAAATATTATATAAACTATAGTAAGGGAAATCGCTTTTCATTCTTGATTTGTCCTTACTCTGTCATGGGATTTTAGGTCAATCGCTTAACTAATCAGTATTCTTATCTACAAAAGCAGACAATTTGGGTAAATGAATAACAAGGGTCCTTGCCTATGTAGCCAAATAACAGATAAAGAATCTGAAGTAGATTCTGAAACAGTCACATAAATATCTTTGTTCACATAGGAGAAGACTGTAGAGCAACACACCGAATGAGTAGACTTACACTAAAGGTGTTATGCTAAGTTTTGCTTGGTTTTCCTTTCTTGGAAGGAAGGATGTTAACTTGTAGAATAAAGAAAATAAAAGACAGCATAGACGGAGACACATACTAAGATGTGGGCTTATGCAATATACCTAGTAGAATTTTATCACCTGTACTAATGGAAATTTTAAATCACAGCTACAGAAATAAATGAGGCACATTTGGATTTTGATATAAACAAAAAGTTTCTTCTGCACCTTTCTAGTTGCTAGAGAAGAGAAAAACAGAGAGGCATATAATAAGCTCTTTTTCTGTTAAGTGGCGACATTTTAGAATTTTACGTGAGTGTGATTGTGATGGAGCCAGAGAACAGGTCCATTTTCCTGGAAAGTCAAGAATGATAGCATTCCACAGCATTGAGGACCTTCTTCCTCTTGCACACATACAAACAGATACTCCCAATTCAACTTTAGGCAGCACAGCACCCATGGGAGCAGGCTGGTTGCAAAGCGAGTCCCTCAAGAAAGTGGAGGTTTAAAGCCTCAATTTTAGTTTCTTAAATAGGAAATTCTGTGGAACTGACACTGTAGCCTCTCTTTTAGCCATAAAAAAGGAGTAGTTCTTTGGAAATTTGGAAAAAAGCTTTAGTTCCTGTGCATACATTTTGATAGAGCTTTGTAGCTAGTGCCCTTTGCAGCAAAGAAAACTTAGCCAGCACTTGGGCAAGCTAAACTGGGCTTAGAACACCATATAATTAAGTGAAGTTAGCAGGATGGTTCTACAAGAGTGTGAGGAACATTACCTGGCCCTGGACTTGGGACCAGCCCATGTTAACCTTGGGGGAAATGAAGGTTATAGTGGGAATGAAGCCAGTAGCAGATAATTAATTATTTCAAAATGTTTATTTTCAGCAGAGTTTGAATCTTGGTGTCTTGTATATGGATAAACAGGCAGTGCTTAGAAAAGCACACTGCTATGAATGTTTAATAGCCAAATGATACCCTGATGTCAGAACTACTTATATGTACATGCATTTTTTTTTTTTACTTCATAGATACAACTTTTATTTTTAACTTGTTACCATTATTCTGGGTCATTTTTTAAAATATATATAGATAATTTTTTTCAATTTATTTATTTTCAGAAAAACAGTATTCATTATTTTTTCACCACACCCAGTGCTCCATGCAATCCGTGCATTTTTGACTTGATTTGGCTGTCACAGTGAGACAAGCTAAAATTGAAGCACAGTTATTTTCAGGACTTAGAAGTTTAAAAATTCAAATTGTATGGTATTGTCTTTGGATAGAAGAATGAGGACAAAGTAATTCCTGTGATAACAGAAAGGAAAAAGCCTGGAAAAATGGTAATTGATGCTAGATTTATAATTCGGTACTTATGTTTACAAAGGTCATCAAGATATTCAACAAGAAAAAGGAATAACATATTTTTAAGAGGTAACCTGTATATTAGAATAAGTATTCTATTTAATTTGCATATAGAAAAAATTAGGGTCCTGTTACCATAAAAAATATTATGACTGAATATAACAAGACATTTCATCATGTGACTAATGCTTTGGACCACCATTTCCCTATCAGAAAACTAGCCTGAGACGCATATATTGCTGGAAAAGTACTTAATTGGATGACAGGTTTTAATTAGTTAGGACCATTCAGCCTGCTTACTCTCCATCTTTATCTCTCCATGACCCATTTCTCCATTAGAAGGATGCAATAGCCCTAATTATTCCAGTTATCCTAAAGAGAATGTTTTAAGTACAGTAGTTAGCTGTCAAAAAAAGAAGGCTAATTCCCAGTTATGAGAGCATTTTCCCATTGGAAATCTTTCTTACATTCTGGGCTGACATATTTGTGTGTGTTTCTAGCTTTACTGGACTCAATTCTCTCCTTCTTGGAGAGCTAAGTTTGCTTGCAGAGCTTCAAAATTAAACAAATTCTTCAATTCCAGAAAACTTTCTAGCTGTTTTTAGTTCTAGCCAAACTATCTACATTACCTAAGTAAGTACCTAAAATATGACACATATAATAAAAAATGCCCATAAGAAACATAATGGAACCAAATATTTTGAAAGTATTTCCCACAATATGTGGAATTTTAATAGATATAAGGTTAAAAAAATGAATTGTCAAATATTTGGGCAATTATGAGCTAAGTGAACAGATTCTTTAGGGATTATCAGATTATTTACTCTACTGATAGGCATCACACTTCCAAATCTTTCTACTTCCATTGTATTTTCATGGAAAGAGGAAGCCTTTGGGGGGAGAGATTTTTTATTTGAATAATTAGTAATATCACACTTTTATTTGATTTTCTTTGAAACCAGGACTTGACAATATCTTCTCTCAATATCTGCTATTAAAAAGTTCAAAAATGTTTCTATGATTCCTGCTGTAAAGGAAAAAGGAGAACTGATTTTGTGTAACTGCCAGTATGTATTGAGTTACTTGTCAAAATGAGCCAGGTACATGGGGATGCACAATGTCTACTTTTTGGCCCCTCAGTTTTTACTTTTTAGATAGACACGTCATAGCCCAATAGGCAAAGAGTGGATGATAAAATTTTAACATTAAAATAATTATACTTGAAAATATTGTTGCTTATTTAACACAGTACTAAAATTAGAGCATTTATTATTGGACTAGCTGGTTATTTGGTGGGTATATACTAGAAATGATAATCCAAATAATATTTAGTTTGAACTCATATTATCATCTCATTTGCTATTTCCTGACTCCAGCTACCATCATCTCTTCCCTTTAAAATTTTAATTACCTTTCTGCTGGTCTCCCTGCTTCTACCCATGTCCCATCACAGAATATTCCTTACCCAGTATGCAGTGTGATTCATTTTAAACATAAACCAGATTGTATCCCTCTGCTGCTCTAAATCATGGGATCGTTCCCTGTGGTAGACAGAAATCTTACATGGCCCCTGAGATTCCCACCCCTTCATGTACATACTCTGTGTGATTATTTGAAAGAATAATAATAGAGTTAATTAACCCTACCTAGGCTTGACCAAATTGTATGAGCCCTTTTGAGGGGTCTAAGTCTTCTCAGAGGTCAGACAGATTTGATGTCAGCAACATGCCTTCCTACTGTGCTAAAAGAAAACAGCCATGTTGCGAGTTGGGGGGTGGTGGGAGGAGGGTGCATTTGGCCAAGATCTATAGCTAAGATCTAGTTGCTGTGATGCAGCAAGAAATTACACACCTCAATATTACAACCACAGGGAGATGAATTTTGTCAACACCCTGAATGAGATGGGAAGAGGATCCTAAACCTTAGATGAGTTCATAGCCCCTGGCAGTACCTTACTTTCAGCATGAGAAGACTGAACTGAGAAGCCAGCTACAGGATGTCCTGATTACTAATCCAGAAAACTGTAAGATACTGAATTTGTGTTGTTTTAAGTTTTTAGTGTTATGTAGGAAGCTAATAAACTTTCCATCTCTCACTGAAGAAAATATAAAATGACTTGAGTAAGGATTTTGGATTTTATTCTGGTATTTGGCCCTGAGTTTCTGTATTATCATCTTCTATGCTATTCCTTCTTTACTTTACGGCCACCACATTGTTCTCTTTAGAGAACCCTCCAGCCTGTTTGGCCTCTGTTCTTATTGGTTCTCCTTCCTGGATCTTCTTTCCCCAGCATATCCAAAGACCACCTATCTATCATGCATGATTCAGGTTCCTATCAGCTCCTCCCTGGTTACCTAGATTAGTCAGAGCAGGCTAGGTTTTGCTGTGCCAACAAACAATCCCCAAATCTCACTGACTTAGAAGTGTGCTTTCATTTCCCTGTATGTCTAATTTGGATAAGGAAGAGAGTTCTGTTCATTGTAGGCATGAGGGACCCAGACAGAGGGAAATTCCAACATTTCATGATGCCACTATTTCAGCTTTCTTTTGAATAGTATTAGCATAGTTTATATATTACACTATCCCTTTACTTCCCCCCCTTCACTTTACTTTTAATATGTTTGTGTTATTGTATTTAAAGTGGGTTTCTAGTAGATATTATGTAGTTGGATCTTATGGGTTTTTTTTTAATCTGATATGCCAGTCTCTTTTTTAATTGGTATATTTAGGGCATTGATGGCTGGTGATTATTGATATAGTTGGATCAATATCTCCCATATTTGTTACTGTTTTCCATTCACTATCCTTGTTTTTTGTGGTTTTTTGTTTTTTGCTTGTTCGTTTTTGGGTTTTGTTTTTGTTGTTGTTGTTTTTGGTCTTCCATCTTTTTCTTCCTTCTTGGTTTTAATGTGTGATCCTCTTTTAGCATATTAATTGGATCATTTTTAACTTTTTTTAGTGCTTGAGTTTTCAGTATACATTTACAGCTAAAACAAATCCACTTTCAAGTAACAGTATATCACTTCAAGTACAGGTACCTTATAATAGAGTATTTTCAAGTCCTCCCTCCCATATCTTATAAAATTGCTGTCATTTGGGGCACCTGGGTGGCTTAGTCGGTTAGGCATCTGCCTTTATCTCAGGTCATGATCCCAGGGTCCTGGGACAGAGCCCTGCATTGGGCTCCCTGCTCAGTAGTGAGTCTGCTTCTCCCTCTGCTCCTCACCTTGCTCATGTTCTCTCTCACACTCTTTCTGTCTCTCTCTCTCTCTCTCTCAAATAAATAAATAAAACCTTCAGAAAAATTACTGTCATTCATTTCACTTATCCATAAGCTATATTACCAAATACATTGTTACTATTATTATTTTGAAAAAGCTGTAATCAGATAAATTAAGAATAAGAAAAATAAGGACACCTCGGTGCTTCAGATGGTTGGACATCTGCCTTCAGCTTGGGTCATGATCTCCAGGTTCTGGGATCGAGCACCATGTCAGGCTCCCTGTTCAGGGGGAGTCTGTTTCTCCCTTTCCCTCTGCCTCTTCCCCTACTTGTGCTTTTTCTGTTTTCCCTCTCTCAAAAGGAATAAATAAAATCTTTAAAAAAAAAAGTAAGAAAAATAAAAGATATTATTTTACCTTCATTTATTCCTTCTCTAATCTTTTTCTTTATGTAAATTTGAGTTTCTGATCTATCATTTTTCTTCTTTCTGGAGAATTTCTATTTTACATTTGTTGGAGAGCAGGTAAAAAATGTTTGCAATTTTTGTTTATCTAAGAAAGTCTTATTTCTCCTTCACTTATGAAGGAATATTTTGGCAGATACAAGTTGGATCTAGGTTGATGCTTGGGATTTTTTTTTTTTTTTTTTGGAGCATTCTAAATATTTCATTTCACTGTGTTTTTGCATGGTTTCTAAAGAAGTCTGACATAATTCTTATTCCTGCTCCTCTATAGGTAAACTGCTTTATTCTTTGGCTTCCTTCAAGATTGTTTTCTTTGTTTTGGATTTTCTACAATTTGAATAGAATAGGCGTATGTGCTAATTTTTTATCAATATATTCATTCTGCTTGGTATTCTCTGAGACTTCTTGATCTTTGGTTTGGTGTTTATTATTAATTTTGGAAAATTCTCAGTCATTATTGCTTGAAATATTTCTTCTGTTTCTTCCTTCTCCTTCTGGTATTCCTATTATGAACATGCCTTACTTTTTAATTGTTCCACAGTTTTTGGAGATTCTGTCTTTTTTATAACTTTTACTCTTTATGTTTTAGTTTTGGAAGATTCTATTGACATTTACTCATGTTTACTGATTCTTTCCTTGGCTATATCCAGTCCGTTGATGAGCATATCAAAGTCATTTTTTATTCTGTTAGTTTGGATTTCTAGCATTTGCTTTTGATTCTTTCTTAGACTTTTTATCTCTCCTTATATAACCCATCCTTTCTTGCATGTTGTACATTTTCCCCAGTATAACTCTTAGGATATTGATTATAGTTGCTTTAAATTCTAGTCTAAGATTCCCACATCTCTGTATGTCTATATCTGTTCTGATGCTTGCTCTATCTCTTCAAACTGTGTTTTTGTCTTTTAGTATGCCTGTAATAGACTTTTATTTATTGTGAGGTTTTATGTTTATCTGGTTAGTTGTTAGGTGGTGATTATTGTTTGCTGTAGCTATTGGTAACAGAGGCTAAAATTTCCTCCTTGGTGTCCTTGTTTTTGTTCCCCCTTTTATCTTTGGGTTTCCCTAGAAACTTCCTAAATGAGTTCTGAGGCATGCAGTTCTTTTTATGTTACCCACTTACATTATACAGGAGCCCTCTTGATGTTGTGGTAAGATGTGGGAGGAAGGAAAGCATTCTATAGTTCTATACTTTGGTTTCAGTCATTTAATGAGCCTGTGCTGTGCCCCTGGGCTGTGATCTTCGCAACTGCTTCTCAGTCTTTCACCCCGTTATTTAATTGACATGGGAAAACCAGAGGGAGATGAAGTTGGGTATTTTCCTTCTTCCAGATCAGTTGGATTCTGGTAAAGCTTAAGTTGATTAGGCTCTGGTAAAATAGATCCCTTTGAGGCATGCTTTGTTAATAAAAACAGGTTACTCTGGACATATTTCATAATGGTTCCTTTTTCTTCCTCACTTTGGAGAGCACCAGGGAATTTATCTCCGATTTTCAATATAAGAAGCTCACTAAAGTGCAGGAGTTCTCCCAAGACTGAACTGGTGTTTTTCTAACTCTCAAATTTGTCCATACTAATATTTCAGCAAGTCCACCAATTACCATTTAGGTTTTCCTGCCTTGATACTGGTTCTGATGGAGTTTCTACTTGTGGGTTTCTGCTCCAGTAAGTTGCAATTCTCTATATACACCTCTCTGTCTCTCTCATTCTTTGCCTTGTGACTTCAATGCTCAGTTGAATCTAAGAAGAGTGTCGATTTTGAGTTTGTTCAGCTCTTTTCTTGTTGTGTGCACAGAAATGATGATTTCCAAGATTTTTACATGCCAGACTAGAAACTAGAAGTTGGTACTATTTTAGCATGAAACTTGAAGCTTTGCCACAGCAGGAGGAAACACGTTAGAGAATTGTATCATAGCTCCTAAATTCTCTAGGCTGACAATGACGTGTCATTTCTATTCATATTTCATTGGCCAAAGTAAATCACATGTCACACCCAAGTTTTAAAATGTGAGAAAATATAACCCTCCAGTGTTCCTAGAAGATAAGCATTAGGAGTACTGGGGAACATTATTAATGATGACCAGAGCATTTCATATAAGATAGTATTTCCAACTCTATTTACCACTTTGCTCTCTTACCACATCTTTGTCATCTTTCTAGCACCTTTTAATATTTTAGTGTAATATACATAAGATATCATAAGATATTATAAACATATTATGGTTAATATTCTGTTTATTATTTGTCTCTCCTCTCCTGCCTCTACCAATGTGAGAATCATGGGAACAGGAACTTTATCTATTCTAGTCACTTTTATCCCCAAAACCCAGAATGTCCAGTGTTCAGTACATATTTGGTAAATGAATTAATGAATGTATTTTGTTTTAACCTTGGGAGTCCTTGTTTGAACCCTTAACATCAGCCGATTCTGGCACAGACACTATTTTTCCAATAGGAATGAACCTACATAGCCTTGTACAGAGTCCTCATCAGCCTTGTTGGGCATCTCCTTTGCTATTAGACAGGAAGGAAAGAAAGAAAAAGCATCAGAAGTTCCCTAGAACATAGTGCTGTTTGAAGGCAAGGGTATATACAACCTGAGGGAAAATGAGTTTGAAAATGAGCTTAGGTTTTTAAACAATATGGCAAAAAGTGTCAATACCTTGAAAAATAGATAAATTCTCAGTTTAACAAACTTCTCTCAGGTATGTTTATAATCAGGGATATGCAGTTCTCATTCCTCACTGGAAAGCCAAAGGCTAAATCACCTCTTGAATATGAAATTTAAATACAGTGCTTGGAACATTCTCCTCAAAGAGCAGACCTGCCAGATCCTGTGCCGGTTGATATGTGGGCTTCCTGCTGGTTCAGGCACATTGTCTTTGTGCTTTTTTATGCTTATTGTTCACTGTGAGCTTAATGAGTGCATTCAGGCATGTAATGAAGAACAACACCATCACACAAACAATTCATTGAAGTCCAAAGATATGGTGATTTTATCAATTATATTATTCAGTAGAATAAATCTGCAATTTATTAAAAAATACATAGGTTGAGTGACATCTGGAGCACTGTTGACACTCTGGGTTTTTGCAGCCATACTATAAAACAAAATCTCTAATTGATGGTGTTTGATACAGTCAGTGTAAAGCTTTTGTCTTTCTGCTTGCTAGAGGAAATAGATGAGAGCAATGCAGTTGTGGATCACAGGCGCTCTGGTACAAAATTCATCCTAGCTAAGCCGAACACATTTGATGGCTGAAGGCACAAACTCCCATAGCAAATTATTTTCATTTTCACCACCACTTGCTTTGGCTAATGGGATGAAGACAAGCTAGAAGGCAGGTGAACCACACTTGTTGTCCAAGAGTTACTTAATATAAGCAAATCACTTGCCTTTTTTCTCTTTTTTTCTTTTTAAAAATGAAGTGTTTTATACAGTTTTCAGAGCATGTTTATATATATCTTACTTAATCTTACAACAGCTCAGTGAAGTTAGATGGTTAAGAGTTCTCTCTTTCATTTCTATGTGAGGGACACACACTTAGAGAGTTGAATGGGAAAGAGGTCAGAGATTTTGTCCCTAAGCCCGGTGTTTTTTTTGGTTTTGTTTTGGTTTGTTTTGTTTTCTCCATTATACTACAAGGATGCTTTGGATCTCAGTTTCCTCATTTCAAACCAAAGATAAATATACTTCATTTGTTAAGTTGTGAGGAGGGCAAAAGAAGGTTGAATTTTATTTTATTTATTTATTTTTTAAAAGATTTTATTCATTTGACAGAGAGAGATCACAAGTGGACAGAGAGACAAGCAGAGAGAGAGAGAGGAGGAAACAGACTCCCTGCGGAGCAGAGAGCCCGATGTGGGACTCGATCCCAGGACCCCAAGATCATGACCCGAGCAGAAGGCAGAGGCTTAACCCACTGAGCCACCCCGGTGCCCCAAGAAGGTTCAATTTTAAATGTGATTAGACAAAGCCTTACGCAGCTGAAAAATTATCATCTTGCTTATGTTAAGTCCAAGGGCTCTTCCTTAGACCATAAAGCCTTCTTCTCCACATTCTTCTATAAAAAATGTCCAGCACTGATATGTGTGTATAGACCCCTGGAATTTTCCATTGAAAACATTTAGAAATGAGCTGTCTTAAAGTAAGAGTGGAAAGTCATTTAAAAGCACCAAATAGTAATTCAGATTTGGCCCTGTGTAAGGAGAGTTATCAAATTTAAAAAAAAAAAAAAAAAAATATATATATATATATATATATATATAGAACTTGTTGATTTGCTTCAGTGTTGTACTGTTTATTTTCTAGCTCACTGATGAGATGATCCTCTTACTTTTGACTAAGCATTGCCACATGGAGCCATGATTTTCAAGGACAGCAGTACAAAAATAAATAACTATTTTATATTACAGAATATGTTATATTTGATTCTTTTTTTTCAAGTATATAGTTCAGGGGTTGGAAAACTTTTTCTGTAAAGGACCAGCATTCGTAGAACATATGGCTTCTGTCACAAATACCCAACTTTACTATTGTAGAGCACAAAAATAGCCATCAACAGTATTTAAGTGGATGAACACGTTCCATTCCAATAAAGTTGAGTTTCATATAACTTTCTCATGTTATGAAATATTATTCTTTTGATTTTTTCCCAACCATTCAAAAATGGGAAAAAAACATTATTAACATGCAGGCCATACAAAAACAAGTGATCTGGACCATGGGGCATGTGGATTGAAAACTGACCTAAAGCACAGGACAAACATTCACTTCTACTGTAGATCTACTCTATATAAGTGGTTCTTCTAATTGGAAAAGCATTTCTAGAGAGTCTGTTCTCAGAGTGCAAACTTCTAGCACTGTCAGCAAAGGCAAAGTCTAACATCAGGGTTCTAGAAGTTAGGTAGTCATCTCTGCATAGGAAAAATAGAAATACATCCTCATCAAAGAAGGGAAAATTAATTAGCACCATTTGGCATATAGCTCACAAAATCTTGGGACAAAGGCAGTCTCACAGGGCTAAGTATTTCATCACTCTAAATTTGGTGCTCAATAAATAACCTTCGAGTTAATTGAAATTCCCACACAAAGTTCCTAAGTTCTTTCTTACTCTCTAGAATGTAATGAACAGAGACTATAATTGTCCATTTAGAAGACAAGGGGTTAATGAAATAAACCTTTTAGTAGCACTCTTTACTGCTATTTGATGAAGGACTTAAATGACAGTGAGATTTTACAAAAGTGCTAGGCAGTAGGGCAAGGTGTGTACAATATCTAAATGATTAGCTATTATGAGCTTGATAATACCCACGACTAAGCTAATCTGTGGCTATAAATTGGATATCTATGGAACCTGTTAAATTCCTCCAGATCTCTAGTGTGTAATTTAATCATAATGAAGCAGCTAATTACTGTTGCGACCTATTATCTTAGAAGTTCACACATATTCTAAACTCCTTTGCCTCATAGTCAATGCCAAGATATATTAGTACCTAACCTTTAGTTGGTTAAGAACAAGACTATGGATTCAGAGAGCTGAGGTTCAAATTCCGCTTTGACATTTACTCAGTATAAAACTTGGGATACATTATATAGTCTCTCTTTGCTCTTGGTTTATTCATTTGTAAATAATAATGATAATAATAGTATTTACCTGGTTGGGCTGGATTGCTGCACAAGCTAAATGAATCAAGGCTTGTAAGGCTCTCAGAACAACTGCTGAAATTAAGACTTCAGTAAATGCCAGCTAAAAATACACCCCTGGGTCCTAGTCTGATGCTATAAGCTGATGACTGCTCTAGTCCCTATCCCTGCGTTGAACTCCACGGAAGTTTTTCACTTGAAATACTAATTCATCTCTGCTTTGAAATAGAATTTTCATCTCAAAATTATCATGCCCCCAATACACTCTTGACTTCTTTCCCACCCCAAATCTATTTTCCCCAAATTGAAAGAACTTTATTCTTCCAGTTTTTCAGGCTAAAAAACAAATACAATCCTGAACTAATCTTTGACTTCTTTTCTTACATTCCACATCCTATCCAATAGTATATTCTGTGAATTCTGACAAAATGTATTTAAAGCCAACTAGCTACCACCTTACCTATTATCCTGGTCCATGACACAATTACCTTTTGCTTAGGCTGTGCCTGCAGTTGCCTCCTAACTAGTCTCTGTTCTGTTCATGATCCCCTACTGTCTGTTCTCCAAGCACCATCTGCACCATGCTGCATCCACAGCATCTACACAGTTCCTGGCACATGGTCGGTATTCAGTAAATGAACCAAACAAATGTTTGATTAAAATATTTTAAAGCTACTTGGCTCATAACCTTATGATAGGCACTGAAAGGATTTAGTCCAAAGTAATGCAAAATTCTAAATAGTGTCTTCTTTTTAAAATGGTCATCATAAATAATTCCTTTAGAAGTGAGTATAGGATGATAAGGTAAGACTGCATAATTTTGAAGTATCCATCATACTAAAATTTTGTGGATCTATAACTTGGTAAAAGCCATAAGACAAAGAATAAGGTAGGCAAATCAACCTAGATGAACTCTTTGTAATATTCTAGAACAGTGTACCAGATTTAGAAAGTTTAGTTTTGTGAGCGCTGGATTTGTACCAGAAAGGTTGACTTGTGAGTCCTACATTTGTACCATATATGTATATTTTATATTCATACCTCATTAGTCAGGACCTACTATTGTATGAAAAAGAAAATAAATTACCCTGTTTAATTAGATCTTTAGGAAGTGAAAGTAGAAAAATGCTTTGTGTCAAATTATGAATCTCTTGCTTCTTTGGCAGTACTGTTCATTTATGAAATTTTGCTTAAGGATCTTAAAACAAATTAAAGTGTCTGGTATAATTTCTTCAAACTGCAAAGTTGTTTTTAAGGTTATGTTTAACTGTTGGGAGACTAAGGTCCAGGATACTTAAAAAAATTTTTTTTAGAAGATTTTCTCTATTTACTTGACAGATAGAGATCACCAGTAGGCAGAGAGGCAGGCAGAGAGAGAAGGAAGCAGACTCCCTGTTGAGCAGAGAGCCCGATGCGGGGCTCGATCCCAGGACCCTGAGATCATGACCTGAGCTGAAGGCAGAGGCTTTAACCCACTGAGCCAACCAGGCACTCCTCATGAATCTATTCATACTTAAATTGAAAAAAAAAAAAAAAAGACAAATGGAGAGAAAAGAGAAAGCCACTCTTCTTTACAGCCGAATTGTAACTAAAAAATGTAAATGGAATGATAGAGCTAGAAAATCATCAATGTATGCTAAACCTGGTGAGTAAAATTTTGAAGAACCTGAATATTTACATAGACAAGTATCTCTAAACAAATTCTATATTAATTACAGAGAGACAAATAGCTACTTTTCACTGGAGAAAGCTGGTGGATACCGAGGTAAACATCATCAGCTTTGGAACCACCAGTATCAAATACCTCCAGATATGGAGGTATTTGATGGTATTTGAGGTATGGAGGTATTTGATGGTATTTGAGGTATGGATGGCTTGTGCAGAGAAAGACAAGCCATCATTTGCATGGAAGAACAAATAACTTGAATTTAATCATGAGAGAACATCAGACATTCTATGGAGTAATTGATCTATACTCTTCAAAAATGTCAAGATCATGAAAGTCAGAGAGTCAGAGAAAAGATTCCAGATAAAGATTAAAGCAATGTGACAACTAAATATAATGTATGATCCTAGGTTGGATCCTAAACTGAGAAAAATGAAACAGCCATGTAAGACATTATTGGAACAATTGACAAATTTTGAATACAGACTAGGGATTAGTATCTTAGTTTGCTTAGGCTGTCAAAACAAAAAATACCATAGACTGGTAGCTTAAACAACAGTTTATTTTTCCACAGTTCTAGAGCCTGGAAATCCAAGATTAGGGTGCCATCATGGTCAGTTTCTGGCAAGAACTCTCCTTTTCTATTGTAGACAGCTACATTCTCACTATGTGCTCACATAATCTCATTTGTGCACAGGTACTGGAGAAAGGTAGAGAAAAGTATTTCTGGTGTCTCCTCTTAAAAGACACTAATCCCATCAGATTAGGACCCCATTCACCTGATCTTATCTAAACGTAATTACCTCCCAAGGGCCCCATCCCCAACTGTCTTCATATTGGGGAGTTAGGGCTTCAACATATATATTTGGGACAGGGAGACACAAACATTCAGGCCATAACATTCTGGTATCAGTGCTAAATTTCCTGACTGTGGGACTGTGGGAATTATGCAGGGGTTATGAAGAATGTTCATGTTCTTGGGCAGCATAGCCTAAAATGGTTAGGGGTAAAAGAATACATGATCTCCAAATTATTGTCAAATGGTTTCAGAAAAAAAAAAAATGTATATATACATATACAAATAGAGAGACCTATAGAATAAATCAAAACAAAATTGTTTGGGGGCAAAACAGAAACAATTGTAGAATCTGGATAACAGGTATAAAAATTTTATGCAAAAGAATCCTTGGAGTTACAAGGTAGACCCTATTTATCCCTTGCCAATCAACCTATTCCTCTTCATCCAGAATTAGCAAGCTTCATCTATTAATTTATTCTACCCTGAAGAGTGGATTAGTCCTCTAACTTTCAGAGAAGAAAGAAAAATTTGAGAATCACCAGGTAAACTTGGCAAAAAATTTCTCAGCATTCATAACATCAGGTTAACATCAATAATGTGACATTTCCATAAAGTGCAATTTAATAGAGAAAATATGAAGTCCCACATTTGAATTTAAAAAACTAATTGTTTGGGGACGCCTGGGTGGCTCAGTTGGTTAAGAAGCAGCCTTCAGCTCAGGTCATGTTCTCAGGGTTCCGGAGTCTAGCCTCGTGTTCTGTGTCCTGCTCCCTTCTCGGTGGGGAGTCTTCTTCTCCCTTTACCTGCTGCTTCCCTTACTTGTTCTCCCCCCACCGTGTATGTGTCAAATATATAAAATATTTTTTAAAAATTAATTGTTTGGAACAAAACTAAAGAAAGTTTAACAATTTCTAACATAATAATGAACAAGTACAATATAAACTTAAAATACAACTAAGAAAACAGTACAATTTTTAGCTTCTCTCTTGAAGTTGTCAGTAAGTAGCCAATTTCTCCTTATGACAATTGTTTAGATTTAACTTCATATGGTTATTAACTTATAATCTATTTCTCATTGAAAACGTAATTTTTAATGAGACACTTTTATTCAAAAATACTAACAACTTTTCTCTTTCTGCAGAAAGCAATAATTTACAAAAATAGGAACTGACATTGATCTTTTTAAAAATCATAACTTCCTTTTTCATCATATAGAATTTATTTTCTCTGCCTTTCCAAAATCCATGAACTTGAAATCACAAGAATGTATCCATTCTCATTTTCCATTTAAGAGAAATGTGTCACATCTTAAAATTTTGCAATATATGAAACAAATAATATTTATATGAGTTACAGATACCACTTTTATACCCACATATGGCAGACTGCTTGAAAAGTCTTATTCCTACCTAGGAGAGATAGGAGCTAGGCTTCTAGATTTTTTGCCTTCAGTCAATAATTTCCAAGTAGCGTTCTCCCATATATTTTTCTGAGGCTTTGAATGCTGTGTACTCAATGCAAGTTTAGCGATTTGAGCAGGCTTGGTAAATAGTGAGCTACTTTGTGAATTGAGTGGCAAAAACGATTGCTGTTAGTCCAGATATGGGCCTCTAATTACTCTGCTTTCCCTATCACCTTAATGAATAGAGAACTGTATTCCATGGTGTTGAGACCTTGGAGACCTTGGAGGAGAGGCAGTGAAGAGAAGCAGCAGGAGTCTCTCCAGGATGGCATGAGGGGTAGATCTGACAATGGTGTGAATTATGTGGACAAGGAGGGCAGTAGCTGCCTCCAGCATGTCTAGGCTGTCAAGGGGGGAACCCAACGAAGAGAGAGTGTTGTGTATACAACTTGTGGAAGGGTTTATAGAACAATGTTTTATAGAACAAAGAGAAACCCCTCATCCAGCTTTCTTTGTGCTGTAAAGAATCATAGGGTCAGACGCTACCACTGAGGTGGTAAATTTCTTGCCCATTTTGCCTTATTGTAAATTTCTCGCCCATTTTGCCTTATTCTTTACCAAAACACCATGTGTCTCACAGAAGTAATACTTTCTCTTTCAAATGCCTGTCATGGCAACTTTGTTCCTCTCCCAAATTTTCCTCTCACACCAAAAATCATCTGGCTTCACTTTTTTTTTTTTTTTTTTTTTGGCAGAGTCTGCTTCCCTGGACCTGTGCTGAGGCTCCATGTGAATCTCCAAGATCTTCCTATCAAGGCTTGTCCTCCATGTGCAGGAACCCACCCCACTGCTCCCCCTTCCTTTCTGAATACCCTGAGTAGACTGCATTTTATCAGTGTGCCAGCCTGTTCTCAAGCCTGCTGTAGTCCCTCAAGCACATAGATTAATTTTTCCTTAGAGAGCCAAGAAGGGACATAAGCATTTTCCTCCTTGAAAACCTGTCAGAACTTTCAAAACAACCTAAAAGTGTTAAAAGGTAATATGCAGCAAGCTTGTAATTTCATCCTTTTGCAGAAGCTTATACCTCATCTCAGGGGCACTTTTTCACCACTTCTCCCCCCTGCCCACATCCCTGTGCACGCACACACTATTGGGCAATACCAAATCCATGTCCTTCTTTCTGACCACTGGCTTAAATCCTTCCTACATTTTCAGGGCCATGGGTAGAATGGTTTTCTCAGGAGCACTGTATGGAAACTGGGAGAGCACAGTTATATAGGGAAGGTGACATTCTATTACACTTGTGTTTTCGTGGTCAAAGGCATCAAGACCAGATAGAAATGTAAAGAAATAAACAAATCCATGTTAACACAGCTGTATACAAGGGTATTCCAGAAAGACCTGAGGTGATCCAGGAAAAGGTTTGGGATGTTTTCTTTTCTTCTTCCACCGACAACAAAATCTACTGTTCCCTTTTGAAATTTTTGGGAAAGAGATGGCAGATGATGAGGCTAGAACTAGATATGTATACTGCAATTGTTAACCAAAAGCACAATTTTTTTGCCACTCTTGGTCTGAAAATAAAATGGGAATGATCCAAGTGAAGCTGAATGTAGCTATAATCTAGTTTCCCTCTTTCATTACAATCTTTGGCTACCAGTGATGATTTTGCTTTTCCCTTAGGGAATAGGAAAGACAGAGGAGGGTTAAGACTCACTTCCACATTTAAAAAACAGTGCTGTGGTGCTTGTGATAGCCATCTCAACATGATGTCATAAGTAGCTGGTGTTGCCTTGGCAACACTACAGTGGTAAACAAAGATGTTTTCTGGATGGCTAGAGGAAATGTGTCTTTTATACTGTCTCACACCCTTCTGACCCCAACTCCCTACCATGGGTAGAAAAGATTTTCTTTCCTTTTG
Source organism: Neogale vison (assembly GCF_020171115.1). Lineage (NCBI taxonomy): Eukaryota > Metazoa > Chordata > Mammalia > Carnivora > Mustelidae > Neogale > Neogale vison. The sequence goes on from NC_058093.1 coordinate 48,580,908, forward strand.
CTATAAATTTTCTACCTTTGGGTAGAATAAGTACTGTGAGACACTTTTCTTCCTCTGTTTATTTTTATATTCCACAATTTTACAATGCTGGAAATTTTGTTGAAACAACCATTCAATTTAGAGAATATGATATTGCATATTGAATTCTAAAGTCCCCTGTTGTGTGGCATTGCTAAGAATGCACAAGGGGATATTCTGTTATGTGAAATCTCAGGGTTATGACAAGTTTGACAAGATGAGCATGAATGACCTCACTTCATGTGGCCACACAGCCAAGTCTACTATCGAGGTTCTCAAAAACAGATAAGGCAGATGAGGAATGGCTCTCATGAGACAAACGTGGAGCTTTTGTAACTGGAGTAGGAAAAATAAATCTAGGGCATTTATTTAAAGCATTGTTTAACAAATAAAAGAAGGTGATGTGAAGAATAAAAGAGGACAGGGAAATGTGGATTTGTACTCTATAGGCTTCACAATAAAAATTACAAATCATTATTGTTTTGTAAAAGCAAATATACATTTTAAAATTCAACTGGGAAAGGAGGATGGAAGGAAATAAAATGTGCCAAAAAAAGCATTCATTAAAGTGTTTATTGGTGAACTGCGGCTGTTTTTCATGAGCCACCGATACCTACTCTATTATACAGAAAGACAAAGACAATCCTCAGAGGTAATGTTCTTTGAGATCTTTGCAATATTTCTCAGTTAAGAAGGGTTATCTGCCATGAAGCAAAGGGTTTCTCTCTCTCTCTCTCTCTATATATATATATACACACACATACATATGTATGTATATATGTGTATACATATGTGTATACATATATATATATGAATAAATAAAATCATATATATATATATATAGTGATTTTATTTATTCATTTGACAGACAGAGATCACAAGTAGGCAGAGAGGCAAGTAGAGAGAGAGGAAGGGATCAGACTCCCTGCCAAGCAGAGAGCCCGATGCGGGGCTCGATCCCAGGACCCTGAGACCATGACCTGAGCCAAAGGCAGAGGCTTTAACCCACTAAGCCACCAGGTGCCCCTAATTTTTTTTAAACAAGATATAAAGGATGTTCTTATCAAGCACATTATTATGGATAGCTTTCCTGTTTCCTATTTCCTAGGGAAAATTAGATGCTTGGTGGGCTGTGGGAATAGAAGGGGCACACTTTGAGGTAGAGATTGGGAAACGATGATGGAGACCTAGAGTCTGGGTGAAGAGGAGCCTGAGTGATCCTCATCTAACAAGCCTGGGTCAAAGCCTATGATCTAGAGGGAAACTATCCAAGGGAGAAGGAACTGGGGATCAGCGTTGTTACAAAAACACTTTGTTCAGGACAAAGCAAATTTCTCTGCTTGCTGAACCATAACCTAAATAAATAAATAAAGCTTACTATTTACAAGCTCTGCTTCTCAAACTACTGAGAGCAAGTTCCAGGACTATAAAGAGAGGAAGAGAAAAGGCAATCGGCTTGGCATTTGAAAACACATGACCCTCACTAACCGTCTATGGATGCTAAGAGATTATGGGGAAAATAATAAGTGATGGGTAATAGAGGGGAGGGGAGGAGTTCCACGGAGATGAGAAAAGAGAAGGGAAAAGAGAGATAAGAAATAAAGGTGGTTTCAAAATTTGATTTTTCCTTTATCTTGTCTCCACCTACCACTTCAGGATTGCTGTATGTATATAGAGTACCTTAATTTGTGAGCATCTGTTCATCCGATTTAAATTCCATATTCTCTAGGGGAAATTCTGTGGTGCAATTGAACATACAATGTGTTGCAGAACTATTAGTCACAGCCGAGGAGGGAAGGGAGTCTCTTACCTGAAGTGCTGCTTTGAAAATGTCGTCTGATACTCCTGGCTTTCCTAATTAAGTGCCATCAGCCCTGCAGATGGTAAAATGATGTATATATTTTGCTGAATTCCCTCAGCAAGGAAGCCATCAGTGGGGGAGTACCATAAGAATGATATTCTTTGAAAAGAGAAAAGGTCCCACTGGAATCTGTAACTTGAGCCAAAGTAAATAACACCTGAAAACTATTTTATAGGAGTATATGAATATTTGGCTTTACACTTAAAGATTGAGCATCATAAAAAAGAATATGTTTTTTTTTCCAATTTATTTATTTTCAGAAAAACAGTATTCATTATTTTTTCACCACACCCAGTGCTCCATGCAAGCTGTGCCCTCTATAATACCCACCACCTGGTACCCCAACCTCCCACCCCTCCGCCACTTCAAACCCCTCAGATTGTTTTTCAGAGTCCATAGTCTCTCATGGTTCATCTCCCCTTCCAATTTACCCAAAAGCACATACCCTCCCCAATGTCCATAACCCTACCCCCCTTCTCCCAACCCCCCTCCCCCCAGCAACCCACAGTAAAGAATATGTTTTTAAGGAGACTTAGAAGGAGAAAAAGCTCTGAGTCTGACTCTGAAGTCCTAGTCTTCACCACCGTCAGTAGCAGAAGCCAGACAAGTACCTAATTCCTAAAGATTTTCAGGGAAAAAAATAAAAATCATACTACAGTTTTGATAAAAGTTATCCAGAATGGGACATTTTCAAAACTCGAAGCATTTTTTTTAAGATTTTATTTATTTTATTTAGGGAGCGAGAGAGCAGTGGGGAGAGGGGAAGAAAGAGAGGGAGAAAGAGATTCTCAGGTAGACTTCCTGTTGAGCACAGAGTCTTATTTGGGACTCAATCTCACAACCCAGAAATCATGACCTGAGCCGAAAACAAGAGTCAGATGCTTAATCAACAGAGCCACCCAGGCACCCCTCTAAGGAGCCATTTTAAAAAACAATTATGTTAAGACAACATGCTGAACCCAGGAGCATCCTCTGCAAACTAGGCAACTAGTAGTACTGGCCAATCTTCCTATATCTCCATCTTATAGAAATACACAGTTGGTTCTGGAACCACTGCCACAGATCTTCCGACAGACTGGAGAAGGAGCCACTGTGACATTACTCATTTTGTCCCTACATTGTCAAATAGAAAGCTGAGTCCCAAGAAAGTTAAGTAACTTTCTCATGGTCTTGTAGCAATCTATGCACCATTCTCTCTTATCTCTTAGAGGTAACCTTCCTATCATTGCTAGATTGCCAGGAATGTTCCTAATTAGCTCCCGGAGACTAATTAACAACCATAACATAACACAGCAGGGACAGAGTTTCAACAGTGTGCTTTCTTTTCCTCAGCACTGGGAACTTATAAGTTATACTAATTTTTCTAGGACTCAATGCATGGTTGTCTGAATGCTGTCATATTCAGAGTGGTGTTCAATTATGAAGTTATAATATTTATTTCTTGAAGAGGCAATAAACTAAATATACCTTTGAAAATACTCATGGAGATGAAGTCTTTGAACAAGACCAAGTTAAAGGATTGTGATTGTCAGCTCATTATTGTTTCTGGATGGTGTGTTCTTTTTCTACTTCATCTTCTTCTTGAATATAATTTAATTTTGTTCATGTAGAGAAAGAAGAAGAGATGTCTAACATTTAAGTCTCTTTGCACTGCTAAACTTTCTCCTCTTTGAAGCAAATACCAGCAATGGAATCTACAGAGCTGAAGCAGAGTAGCTAGCTGTAGGAGCATGAGGGGCAATGCTTATGCTAAGCCTTGAGGGATAGATTTATATCAACAAGGGTTTTAGGATGCTGTATATACAGAACAAAGTATTCAGCAGAATATGGAAAATCAGGAGTTTTTGCAAGGTGGGTAGAGTATTTGTGGGAAATGGCACAGAAGAACCCTGCCTAATGTGCTAAAGAGCTTGACTTCATTCTGTGTCCAGTGGGGAATGATTGAAGGATTGTAAGAAGAGAGAGATGTACAGTGTGCACCTTCTAAAGAAGAAACTCAGGTGGCTTTGAAAAAGCTAGATTGGGGGCACCTGGGTGGCTCAGTGGGTTAAGGCCTCTGCCTTCCGCTCAGGTCATGATCTCAGGGTCCTGGGATCGAGCCCCGCATCGGGCTCTCTGCTCGGCAGGGAGCCTGCTTCCTCCTCCTCTCTCTCTCTGCCTGCCTCTCTGCCTACTTGTGATCTCTGTCTGCCAAATAAATAAATAAAAATCTAAAAAAATTAAAAAAAAAAAAAAAAGAAAAAGCTAGATTGTAGGAGAATGCAACACAGTGCAACATAATGCCTGAAGAGCAGCTAGGAGACACTGGCAAAAGCTCCGATAAGAGAGGGGAAATCTGAGATAAGGACCTGCCTGAGAAGATTGATAAAAATTGATGGTTCAGGAAAGGATTCAGGTATTAAGCTGGTAGGACTAGGTTTTCAAAAACTAAAACTATGTAATGAAAGGATGGTGAACCACTTAAAGGAGGACTATATTATAAAAAATGGAAAAGGAGAGGATGGCTAACAGATTTCTAGCTATAGAAACAAGACAGTTGGTGGCATCCTACCCTGAGGTTATTACTGGAGAAAGAGGAGTATTGGTTGGGTGTCAGTAGAATAATGAGTTACAGCTAGATATATTACTTTTGTGTTTTCATGGAACATCAGACTCAGATGTCCAGAAACAGTGAGTATCATCAACTCCAACTCCCTTTTCTTTATTTGGGTGTAAATTTGGAAGATAACCTCAAGTATTACAGGGGTGGAATTAAAACACCAAGCCCCTGAGATTCGGTCAAGTTTTGTTGTGTCTCTTTCTCTGAACCAAATTCTCCATGTCATGTCATTATTTGGTTGGTTAAAAGGAAAGTTGGTTGTTAGAATGGCCAAAATTAGCAAGACAGGAAACAACATGTGTTGGAGAGGATGTGGAGAAAGGGGAACCCTCTTACACTGTTGGTGGGAATGCAAGTTGGTGCAGCCTCTTTGGAGAACAGTGTGGAAATTCCTCAAGAAATTAAAAATAGAGCTTCCTTATGACCCTGCAATTTCACTACTGGGTTTTTACCCCAAAGATACAGATGTAGTGAAAAGAAGGGCCATCTGTAACCCAATGCTTATAGCAGCAATGGCCATGGTCACCAAACTGTGGAAAGAACCAAGATGCCCTTCAATGGATGAATGGATAAGGAAGATGTGGTCCATATACACTATGGAGTATTATGCCTCCATCAGAAAGGATGAATACCCAACTTTTGTAGCAACATGGACTGGACTGGAAGAGATTATGCTGAGTGAAATAAGTCACGCAGAGAGAGTCAATTATCATATGGTTTCACTTATTTGTGAAGCATAACAAATAGCATGGAGGACAAGGGAAGATGGAGAAGAGAAGGGAGTTGAGGGAAATTGAAAGGGGAGGTGAACCATGAGAGACTATCGACTCTGAAAAACAATCTGAGGGGAAACCAGGTGGTGGGTATTAGAGAGGGCACGGATTATGTGGAGCACTGGGTGTGGTGTGAAAACAATGAATACTGTTACGCTGAAAAGAAATTTAAAAAAAAGAAAAAGAAAAAGGAAAGTTGATTGAGTTAACTAACCTTTTAATTTCTCAAAAGACTTTGCCTGAGTATTGCCTTTTCCTAAGTTACTGCCTTGAACCCTAGCTTTGTTTTGGCATTAACTGTCTACAGTAGAAATTGCATAAATCCGGGGCGCCTGGGTGGCTCAGTGGGTTAAGGCCTCTGCCTTCGGCTCAGGTCATGAACCCAGGGTCCTGGGATCAAGACCCACATCGGGCTCTCTGCTTAGCAGGGAGCCTGCTTCCTCCTCTCTCTCTCTCTGCCTACTTGTGATCTCTGTCAAATAAATAAATAAAATCTTAAGATGAAAAGAAAAGGAAAGAAAGAAAGAAAGAAATCACATAAATCCTGCTTGTGAAGTAAAGTCCTATAAGGAAGATGACACATCTCTGTGATGTCAGGGGTTCCTGAGAGGGTTTTCTGAAAGTTTTTGCTGAAGGCAATAATATTCAGTCGGGGTGTCCCCATTTCCTCTTCTTGTTTTATTCTGTGCAGCTGTGTTGGAAGCACGCAGAGGAAGTAACCAAAAGTGGATCTGGATGAGAAAGATTCGCTAACTTCCTCTCCTAGCATCTGTCTTGCTATGGGGCAATTCAAATAGGAGGCGACCTCACAGACAGGTCTTTGTCAGAGCTAACAGCATGTTTTCCTTCTGAGAAATGCCCTTTTGCCTAATGTGGGTTTTGAAAACTGTTGGTCATCAAAATGGAAGTGTTTGACCCTCATTGGGGACCACTGGGGGTGGTAGTATCACTGCTCCCTCAAAGTGAAGGCAGATGTTTGCAGGAGGGGCTTGATACTGAGAGGAAGTTGTTTAGGCTCACATAAAAATATCATTAGTAAAAGATTAGTATTTTTTAAAAGAAACAAAAAACTTACAGCTTGTTTTTCAGGCTTCAGTGAATATTATCTATAGGACTCCACAGGATATTTTTCACAGGATGTTTCCAAATCTATGATTTCAACAAGATATTTATTTAAAGTTACAGTGACTCAAAGACATTTCTTTGGTTATTTTGTTGTTTGAGCATCAGTAGAAAAAAGAATATTTGGGGGTATTAGGTTAAATTTTAATCCGTCTACATTTCCACAATCGCATTTTTTTGCAAATATTGAAGCATTTTCCAGATATTTACATTGGTTTTTTTTGTTTTGTTTTGTTTTGTTTTAAGATTTTATTTATTTATTCCAGAGAGAGAGCACAAGCAGGTAAGGGGCAGAGAGAGAGGGGGAGGGAGAAGCAGTCTCCACTGCATAGGTAGCACTTTGTGGGACTTGATCCCAGGGCCCTGGGATTATGACCTGAGTCAAAAGCAGACACAACCAACAGAGCCACCCAGGCATCCCATATCATCCAATAATATTGATTTCTTATAGTGACTTTGTTCAAGTTGGATTAGCCAGATATGACTTCCATATTTTAAATGCTTGCTGTGACTTTTACCTTGTAAGTCTTAACCACCTCTGGCTTACTCTGAATTACTACTTATCCAGGAAAAATTGTGTGTGTTTTTTTTTTTTTTGTTGTTGTTGTTTGGTTTTGCTCTGTTTTGTTGTCTATAGTTAAGGCCAAGCTAGATATTTATGTTTATTTAATCCATGGCCTTGTTGTCTTTGGTCAAATTATATAGTTGAACCATTCCCCAACAAACACATGTACATGAGCATATCTACCCTGAGGAATACAGGGGGATATAGTCTTAAGCTATGACAAGTCCTCCAACTTGTAACACCCAGGTTATTAGTCCCACAGTCACTGTAGTCAGGAAGTTTCCCACGATCTGTTTCAGGGCTTAGTGGTTAGGACTGTATCCATGTATTAGCCCCACTGTGAATGACATACTTGCTAAAATGTGCACCAGTGGCTTTGACCTCCTTGATCACATGAAGGAGGGGAAGGAAGGAGAGAGAGGGGTTAAGCTCTGTGACTATCTGATTCCCATGAACGTTTTGCTTGTTTTGTTGCTGAAGCACTATAAGGCAAATGCTACTCACTTCTTTCAAGAAATCCCAGCTGCAGAAGGAGTTGCCGACCACAACAGAGGTTGTTGCCAAAACACTCTATTGGAGTGATATTGTGGCCCAGAAATAGTTGCAAATAACCAGAAGTTCTCAGGAAAAAAAAAAAATTAAATCTCATGGCTCATGGAAACATTTTAAGATAAAAAAGAGCTTTATTTCTGGCTATGTGTATATAAAGGTAGTTTGTGGGTTTAGGGACTAGGTCTGAACTACATTGTTCGTAGTATTCAGACCCTTTTGTCTAAGCAGAGTTAGGGAAATATTTCCCTTGCCTTAAATGAAATCAGGTGTCAATTCGTGGCTTTGTAATATTTTATTTTAAAAACCTACATACTATGAAAAAGTAAAATATAGTTAACAGTTTGATTACTTCACTTAGAGAAGATAAACTTTGATATTATAGCTGTGGACAGAATGTACAGCTTATTCAGTTGATTTGTACCATTCCTTTTTTTTTTTTTTTTTTACGATCCTATTTCTCTGTGTCATTGGAAAAATTCCTTCACATTCATTGTTTTTAGTTTACTGTGTCTCAAAAGATGTCATTAATCTTAGGCTGTAAATGGAATAGGCTATGTAGAGGGAGAAAAGCATGTGGTTGGATATATCAGTATTATTGCTTCAAGCTATAGGCATAACACTGGGGTGATAGCACTGGTGAAGATTAGGATGAAGAGCTTCTATCACAGAATGAATTATAATAGAAGTTTTTGGCCATTTGGAGGCTTTTAATGAATCAAAAACTAACAATTTTTTTTTTTCTTTACTGAGCTTGAACCTATTGAAAAATAAGACAAAGGTCAAACAAAGACTGAAATAAAAACTGCCTCATGAATAGGAGTGAAGTAGATAAGACAATGAGCCTACTGGATTTAGGGGTTAAAAATAGGAGAGAACAAGAGCAAATGGAAACTAGAGACCAGTGTTTATGGCCACTTTTGTTGGTTCAGATGGACAGGAGAGAGACTGAACAGCACATCTGACAGATTTAAAGGGCTAAAAGAACTAAGACTCTCAAGTTCAGTCAAAGGGGAGATCCTGCTGGACCTTGATTTCCTGAGGACCCCCAAAGGGCTGCCCCCTAGGAGATAGGTAGATTGAAAGTAAACAAGTTCTCACAGAAACTATAGCTCCTTTTAGGGTCCTCTTAATCCCTATAATTGAATTGAGGTTATCCCAGATTGCAGGTACTCGTAGGCACCTAATAGAAATTAACAAAAATACTTCCTGGTAGAGTATCCTATCCTGGTCCTCAATTTATTTCTACAAACAAAACTACAAATAAAGTGTCTGGCACATAATTTTTAAAAATTCATATACAAAAAGACAAGATAGCATGAATATAAATGAATGAAAACACCAGATGATAGAAATAGGTCATCAGGGTTTCAGATACTGGTGTTTTCAGACATGAGCCTTTAACTGTTCTTTCTATTGTTCAAAGAGAAAAAAGACAAAAGTGAGAACTCTGGCACAAGAAAAAAAAAAAAGAAACTTTATGTGGATGGGTTTAGTTGCATATTAGAACTAAAGGAGAAATTGGCAAAATGAAATAGAGATCAGAAGATGATATATAGAATGTAGTATGGCGAGACTAAAGAAACGGCATATACAGGAAGGAGCACAAGAAAATACACAATGAGGAGTGCCTGGGTGACTCAACTGGTTAACCGTCTGTTTTTAGCTCAGGTCATGATCCCCAGGCATCTGGGATCAGTCCCCAGGATCAAGCCTCATGTCAGGCTTCCTGCTCAGTGGGAAGCCTGCTTCTCTCTTCTCTCTCTCCCTCTGCCTCTCCCCATGGTTTGTGCTCTCTCTCGCTCACTATCTAAGGAAAAAAAAAAAAAAAAAAAGGAGAGAGAGAGAGAGAGAGAGAGAGGACACAGTGAGAAGGTGGAACATATTGAGATTCCAGAAGAAAAGGAGAGAGGGGATCCTGGGTGGCTCAGTGGGTTGGGCCTCTGCCTTCGGCTCCTGTAGTGGTGTCAGGGTCCTGGGATGGAGCCCTGCATCAGGCTCTCTGCTCAGCAGGGAACCTGCTCCCCCCTCTCTCTCTGCCTGCCTCTCTGCCTACTATTGATTTCTTTGTCAAATAAATAAATAAAATCTTAAAAAAAAAAAAGAAAGAAAGAAAAGGAGAGAGAATACAGGGCAAAAGCAATATTAGGAAAGAGAATAGCTGAGAACTTTTGAAAACTGATGAAAGTACATAAAATAGCCTGAAAATCTTATGCAGCATAAATTTTTTAGAAAGCATATCTACATATGGAAAAGTAAAATTACCAAATAAAAAAGGTAAAGAAAATTTTTTTAAAATCATCTGTGGATAGGGACTGTTATTGGTAGTGAAGAGACAAAGTAAATGTAAATAATCAACAATAAGGCTGAGAGCTGACTTAACAGAAATGATAGCCAGGAGGAATGATACATTCCAAACCATGATAGCTGATTGAAAAAAATAATAATAAATAAATCAATACTTTGTGGAAAAATGCTTAGAAAATGAAGGTGAAGTAAAAACATTTTCAATCAAACAAATTCAATATTTCTTCACCAGCAGATCCACAATGAAAACAATAGCAATCTATAGGCAGAAGAAAAATGACTCCATGTAGAAGCTCAGAGATGATTCCAGGAGAAACAAGAAGGCTAAATAATTAATTATTATGTAGTTAATAAATTAATATTGTCTCTATAAAATAATAAAATTTTATGTCATATGGGGCTCCTGGGTGGCTCAGTCTTTAAGCGTCTGCCTTTGACTCAGGTCTTAAGCCCCACATTGGGCTCCCTGCTCAGTGGAGAGCCTGCTTCTCCCTCTCCATCTGTTGCTTCCCCTGTTTCTGTTCTCTCTCTCTCACTGTCTCTCTCTGTCAAATAAATAAAATAAAAAAATTCTTTGTCATACAGAGAAAATTAAATTATAACAACAGTGCAGTAGTTGGGAAAATGAAATAAAGTATTTAAATAATTATTACATTGTCTATGAAGAGAATAAAATAGCAATCAATTTTTATAAGTCTCTAAGGAAGCATTGAAAAATGAGTAAAAAACAAAAAACCATATAACTTCCATGTAAGGAAGCATGTGTTAAAGTAATAGAAGATAATCCCAGAAGAAAAAAGTAAAGAAATAAATAACTAAATAAAACAGCAAAACAAGGACATAGAGCAGGTGGGATAAATAGTTAAAAAAAAAAGAGTAATATAGTAGATTTAAATTTTACATAGAAATGTAAATTTGAGTAGCTAAAACGATTTTGATAAAGAACAATGTGAGGGAATCATTCTATCTGATTTAGAAACTTATTATATAGCTATAATAAAGACTGTGGTATTGATAGAGGAATGGATATTTAGATCAATGGAATAGAATAGTGAACCCAGAAATAGCTCCACACCAGTACTGCCAGCTGATTTTTAACAAAGCTCAGAAGCAATTCAATGGGTGAAAATTAATCTTATTAACAAATGGTGCTGGCTAATTGAATATCCATATCCCACTCCATAAAAAAGAACCTAAACCTCATACAAAAATTTACTAAAGATGGATCAGAGATTTAAGTGTAAAACATACAAACATAAAGCTGATAGAAGATAACATAGAATAAGATCTTGAGGACTTAAGGCTCGGTGAAATGTTCTTAGACATGACATCAAAAGCAAGATCCATAAAGAAAAAAGATTGATAAATAACATTTTATCACAATTAAAAACTTCTGCTGTGCAGAAAACCATGTGAAGAGGATTGAAAGACAAGCTATAGACCAGGAGAAAATACTTACAAACTATATATCTTACAAAGAATTCATATGTAGAATATAGAAGAATCAAGAATAAAACACTCCAGTTAGAAAACAAGCAAGAGATATGGGGAGACATTTCATCAAAGAGGATGTATGAGTGACAAATAAGCACATTTTCGAAAAGATGTTCAGCACGCCTGGCCGTTAGGGAAACAAATTAGGACCAGAGTGGGCATTACTACATACCTATTAGAATTGCTAAGATAAAAAGTGACAATGCCAAATGCTGGCAAGTATGTAGAGAAATGGAATATCTCATTAATGGTAAAGTAATATGGTATAGTCACTCTGGAAAATCATTTGGCAAATTAAACATATGCTTGCCGTTCCTAGTATCAATTGCATTGCCAGGCATTTATTCCAGAAAAATGAAAGTATTTCCACACAAAAACTATACTTGATTTTTCATAGCATTTTGTTTATAATAAACCCAAACTGGAAACTACCAAAATATTTTTCAGTGTGTGAATGGTTAAACTGTGGTACATCCATACCATGGAATACTGCTCAGCTGTAAAAATCAAGAAACTATTAAAACATTCAATAACTTAGATAGATCAAGAGCATTGTGTTTACTGGGGGAAAAAAAGTCTCAGGTTACATACTGTATGATTCCACTTATATAAAATTCTCATGATGACAGAGTTATAAAGTTAGAAAACAGATTAGTGATTACCATGGGTTAGGGCTAGTTTAGTGGGCTGAAGGATGGCTGTGACTATAAAGGGGTAGCATGAGAGAAATCTTTGTGGTGATGGAATAGTTGTGTTTTGTTTGCAGTTGTGATTGCACAAACCACACATGTAATAAAGTTACATACCATGCACACACACATTGTAATCATGTCAAATTCTTGGTTTGAATATTATAGTATAATTACATAAGACATAAACTGAATAAAGGGTACAGGGGTCCTTTCTGTATTATCCTCACAACTTCCTGTGAATCTGTAATTATTTCAAAATTTAAAGTTTAAAAAGCTGCAAATTAATTTACATTAAATATAAATGGATTAAATGTTCCAGTTATAAGACAAAGATTACCAGGCTAGATTTTTGTTTTCTTAAAACCAAATCCTGTTTATAAGGGATAGGTTTGAAAGATAAGGATACAGGAAGTTATACTGTATGGGTTTCAATCAGTCAATAACCAAAGAAAGATGATATAACAATATTTTTATCAAAATAGTTTGAAGCAAATACTACTTATTGAATAATCACATGTTTTTGAAGACCTGTTCTTTTATTATTTGTCCTGTGTTCTAGATTAACCAGACCGTCTCTCTCTCTCTCTCTCTCTCTCACACACACACACGCCATGTTGTGATAACTTACTTTACATTCAACTTAATTTTTAAATAGCTTTAAAAAATTGGTAGTATTGTGGTGGTTCATCTGATGACTATTTCAAAACTTTCTAACCAAGTTAGTCTATACACATGGTTTTAGGTTTTTGGGTTTTTTTTTTGTTTTTTTTTTTTTTTTTTATTGTATGGTTCTGTTTCTGCCTGCCAGATGGGCTCACTGTTCTGGACCTTTGGAGAATAGAATATATCCTATTGTTTTAAGTTTGCTTGTTTATTCTCTCATTTTATTAGTGGCCATGTCTGAATTTCATAAATATATCTATTGATTTTTTACTTCAACTTCTCAGTATCCTAAAACTGTTCAGAATACAGCGGTGTTGTTAAAATGCAGAAAGTGAGTGGATCTCTCTGGGAAGAGGAATATACAGTGAGAATCTAGAAAAGGAGAGTCTTTGTAACCATACATAAAAATAACCATTTTTCATGTTAAAATTAGCTTATTCCACTTCTATTTCTCCCGTGGACTTTTTTTTTTTCCTCTCAGAAACTCTTTAATAATGATTCATCATGAAGAAATCCTTTTTGAAAATGAAAGAACAATGTGTTCCTCTATGATTTAGATGCCATTTACATTTATTTTTATGCTAATCCTGCTTAAATACTAATAGCTATTTGCCCAACTTAGGGGCAAAGTACTTGTTATTATTACTATTATTAATATAATTAATTTTGAAATAATGATTAATTTGGCCATTTTATGTTCATATAAAGTTTTATATTACACAAGGAAATTATCATAAACACTTTTATATTTGACCTTCACAACTGTGCTAAATCATTCATGACAGTGGTTATGATTCCCATTTTCAGAAAAGGAAACTAAGGCTTGGAAGTTGCATGATTAACCCAAACCACACAACTATTCAATGGCAGAGCATCGTCTCAAACCCAGTCTTCATAACTCCTAGCCCAGAGCTATTTTTATCTTGTCACACTGCCTTCCTTCCTTTATTGATTGAAGTGCTGTAAATCCTGCTTGTGAAATGGGTATATTCTTCATTCTATGTTCTACCTCAGGCTCCGTTTTCCCTGGAGTCTAGCTAGTGCATGGGGACTAGGCTGCTGTAATGTGCCTGCTGTGAATTTGTCTTTCCTCAGCAAATTTATATGGTTGTTTCTGCAAGAGCATGTGGTCCCATGGCAAATTCATGGCAAGCTGATTGCTGGTTTCCTGCCTCCCAATGTCAGTTGAAGCCAAAGTGATTAAATAAAATCCAAATCAGGCAGAGTGCAGTGCCAAGCACAGCCCACATGAAAAGCCCCAACTTTGGAAATGAGATTGTCAGTGTTATAAGTATTGAGTATTCTGATAAAATTTCTCTGATGAAATGCTGTTAAAGACTGGTGAAGAAAAGAAATGAAAACAAAGCCTTCTTTTAATCCTCAATTAAAAAAAAAAGACCTTATTTGGACTCACATAGTAGTCTAATTATTGATTTCATCACCACAAATGAAAAACAGAAGGGCTATAAAGAAGTTAAGAGCCAAGAAAAACATAGCAAAAAAGTAGGGAGAGAGTGGAAGGAATATAGAGAAATTGTATACAGGGATATAAAGAACAGCCACCTTCAGAAGAGCTTTATGTAATTAGGAAAGATAGAGCCTGCAGTCCTCTGCATCTTAAAAGTTTCTGTGCATTCAAAGTGCCTGTCTTGAGATGAGTTTGTCTTGAAATGAGTTTGAGAATTGTGCAATGGCTGGGATGTAGCTAAGTTATTTGTGGATGATTGGATTCATTGGGCTTGGAAGGGTGGCCTTGTGCACATAAAGTCATTTGAAATCATTTTTTCTCTAATGTATACATTAAAAATAAACTGCCTTAAAAGGCTTTCCTTTTATGATGACTTGGAGTGGTCTGCTGTTTTAACCAACCACACCAGAATCTATTCTGTCATGTATGAAGTCAGCCTTAATTATTTAGAACTTAGACTAAGTCAATCTGAGAACCCCAAAGAAGACACTGAGGAAAGAAATTTAAGAAAGTAGGGAACAAGCTTTAATAAAATAAGTTGGGACTTTTTTGAAGGGGACTTTAAGAAAGAAAGATTTGACTGTGGGAGTAATGATGAACAGTGGATTAGACTAACCACTGAACTGGCCACTGACCAGATTCCTTCAGTTGGTCTGTGTTTCCCAAACTTCAGTCATTTTCAAAAACATGTTCTGATTTTTTTCACATCAACCTTCAACTGTTCAATTTTTTAAATTATTATTATTTAAATTGTGTTTTTAAAAATAATTGTATGTCAAATATCATAAACTCAAAACCTGTGACACCTTATATACATAGAAGGAAATGTAAAATTTAAACAATTTCATTAAATTCTACCCGTGTGCTATTGTTTGCCCTAAATTGAAGCTGCACCTTTTTGTTAGTTCTAGAAATGGAGATCAATATGTGTTACAGGAGTTTTAAAGTTAAGTCATTATTAAACTGATTCTGTTTTTTAAAAGATTTATTTATTTATTTGAAAGAGAGAGAGAGTCAGGGGAGGGGCAGAGGGAGAAAATCTTCAAGCAGACTCCCTGCTGAGTGGGGAGTCCAATGCAGGGCTCAGTCTCTTGACCCATGAGATCACCACCTGAGCTGAAACAGAGTTGACTCTCAACTGACTGAACCATCCGGGCACCCAAACTGCTTATTTCTTTTTGATATTGTCATTTTAAAGGAAAATTATAAATTGAATCATATTCTTATTTTTTGAATAAATACCATTGTTACTATTTGGTTTTGCTTTGTTTTGTTTCTCATTGCAAGCTACAAAAACCAATATTGGGAGTACATGAAGTAGATAATGTGAACTGATTACTGGAAAGTTATTTCTGAATCAGTCCCACTGTCTACCACTCCACATACATGATTTGTATCTCCATGGTCAAGATTGAATGCTTCAGAGCAGGAAACCCAACTGGCTTAGAGAACATTTCTATTCTTTTAACAGTGAGGGCAATGAAGTTGAGCAACAATTCCCCAAGAATGTATGCAATGGGAAAGTGACAGTTAATTTTGTGTGTCAAGTTGACTGTTCCATGGGTTGTTCAGATAATATAGTTAAAGATGATTTCTGTGGTGTCTATGAGGATGTTTCTGAAAGAGATTAGCATTTGAACTGGTGGATTGCATAAAGCAGATGGCCTTCTTCAATGTGGGTGGGCATTATCCAATCTGCTGAGGGTCTGAATAGAACAAAAGACTGAGGAAGGTTGAATTTCCTTTTGCCCCATAGTTTAGGCCAGGACATTTATCTTCTCCTGTTCTCAGTGCTCCTGGTTCTTAGATCTTCAGAGTCAGACTAGAATCTACACCTCTGGCTCTGCAGCTCTCTGGCCTTTGAACTACATCACTGGATTTCCTGGGTCTCCAGCTTCCAGAGGGCAGGTTGTGGGACTTTAGCCTCCATAATTACACAAGCCAATATCTTATCACAAATCTTCTTATATGTATAAATGGCTCTGTTTCTCTGGAGAACCCTGAATATTAGAAGGAGAGAAGTTTTATTCTTCCAAAGGAAATTGGAGCTCTGGTACCATAAGAAAGAAAGAAACAATGTTGCATAATCAAAAAGCAATAAATGAATAAATAATTGCTGCACGTGTTTATCACCCTAAATGGGTACCACCAGTGATTTGCTGTCACCCCTAACCCCCAAACTCTGGGAAACACTGTGCAAACAAGATTACTGTCCTTTCTGGTAGAGCATCTGTAATGGTCTTGGTCAGGAGCAGGGGACAGTCTTGGGACTGTAAACTACTTGAAAAATCATATAGTAATCCTAGGGATAACAAAAATGTCATTAAAGCATGGAAATGACATGACAACACATGATGAAATTAATCTTCTTTTAAGGTGTTATCAAAAGAGAGGATTTCAGTAAATGTTCAACAGTTCAACAACTGTTCTGAAAATCTGGTAAAAGAAAAAAAAATCTGATTACAACCATTGGGATTATAACAAGACTGTGATAAATCAAAAAGCCAATGTTTTGGAAAAGAGGGAAAAATAGAGACCTCTGCTGATTCTGGGTTAAGAAAAATAGCTGAGTGGTTGAGACATTGAGCCAAACCTTCAATAGATTTATGAGACAAGGAGGACCACAAGAATCCTCAAAGCATTTAGCCTAAGTATAAGAATCAGTATCCAGCTTTATGTATGTTTCATCTACAATATGGGGAAGAAGTATCTTCCTTAGCCTAAGGAAGATACTGGATACTGATTCTTATATGTAGCAAAAATTTTTTTTAAAGATTTTATTTATTTATTTGACAGACAGAGATCACAGGTAGGCAGAGAGACAAGCAGACAGAGAGGAAGGGAAACGGGCTCCCTGCTGAGCAGAGAGCCGATGGGGGCTCAATCCCAGGACCCTGGGATCATGACCCAAGCTGAAGGCAGAGGCTTTAACCCACTGAGCCACCCAGGCACCCCTAGCAAAATGTTTTTTAAGGTTTATTCATGTTGTAGCATGTGTTAGTGCTTTATTTTTATTGCTAAATTGTATTCTATTGCATGGATATACCACATGTTTTTTTATCCATTTATAAGTTGATGGGCATTTTGGGTTGTTTCTATTTTTTAGCTATTATGAATAATGCTGCTTTTAACATTAATGGACAAATTTTTCCATGGACATATGCTTTCATTTCTCTTTGGTATATGCCTAAGAATAGAATTGCTGGGTGATGTGGTAAGGCTATGTTTAACCTTTTGAAGAGCTGCTAAAATTTTTGAAAGAGGCTTGCTATTTTGCATTACCAGCAACAGTGTATGAAAGGTCCAGTTTCTCCTTATCGTTGCCAACAATTGTTATTATTGCCTTTTTATTATAGCCATCCTGGTAGGTATAATGTGGTATCTCATTATAGGTTTTATTTGCATTCTTTAATGGCTAATGATGTTGAGATCTTTTTGTGTGCTTATGCCCATGGTATATCTTCTTTGCAGAAATGTCTATTCAGATCCTTAATCTATTTTTAAAATTAGATTATCTTTTTATTATTGAGTCAAATAGTTATTTTCATTTTCTAGACATTAGTCCCATGCTACACAGATGATTTGAAAATATTTTCTCCCATTATGTGGTTGTTTCACTTTCTCAATGGTATCCTTTGAAGCACAAATGTTTTTAAGTTTGATGAGGCTCAAGTTATCTATATTTCATTAATACTTGTGATTTTGGTGCCATAACTAAGAAGTCTTTGCCTAACCCAAGATTACAAAGATTTGCTGCTATGTATTTTTTAAGTGTTTTATGTTTTTAGCTCTTGAGGAATATGATTCATTTTGAGTTTATGTTTACAGATGATATGAGGAAGAGAATACTGATTCTTTATATCACTATTTAGATCTAGAGAATATTTAGAGATAGGGCAAATTGCAACATTTGTGATAATAATTTACCTTATGAAATTAAATATTTTGTAATTTTTTGAGGTAATCTATCAAACACAGCTCTACTGTAATACTTAAACATGGTATGTATAATTCTTGGTTAAACTTGACAATTGACAGTTCCAGTTGTTGTAGTCTCAGTGCAATAAAATTTCTCCAAATTGAGGTTAACTTAAAACCATCTGAAGACTGTTATATTTCAAGAAAAAAGGTTAAATTTTTCAATATAAAATTAATTATATAAAAATTTTTAAGTTATACTAATTAATAATTTTGCTGAAAAGAATAAAATTTTTTTTCTGAAAAAATATAATTATGGTATAGGCATGATTTTATTTTATAACTATCCAAACACTGTCATTCCAAAACAGAATGCTCAATGATATTTAAATTTAGGCACCTTCATATTTTGCTAAGTTTTAGTTATATAATGGCCATGGCTCTGCAAATATTCTAAAATATTGGCGTCTTAAGGATATTTTATATAGATAGTATATTTTAATCAATAGCAATTTGAGCATTATAAGCTTTAGAATATTTATATACCAGTCTCAAATGTTTGGAGCAAGACTGTCGAAAGAGAACAGCAAATTTAATCCAAAGAAAGCAAAATGAAGGAGAAAGTAGATAAAAGCAGAAATTAGGAAAAAAAATTAAAAAGGCCATAATTGAATCAACAAATTTGTTCTTTGAAAAGTTATAAAAAATTGGTAAACTTCTGATGAGATTGATGAAGACAATATGAGAGAAGGTAAAAATGTATAATATCAGAGGTGAGAACAGGGGACATCACTACAAATTCTACAGACATTAAATCCACCATGAGAGAATACTGTGAAACAAATTTAGATGAAATGTAAAAATTTCTAGGGAAACAAAAATACTTAACCAAAATTTAAACTATAAGAAATAATAGAACCTATTGAATTGTTCTTAACTCATAAATATGTTGCTTATGTAATTAAAATTATCCCCCCAATGAAATTCTAGGATCAGATAGCTTCGCTAGTGAGTTCTACTAAATATTTAAGAATGAAATAATACTAATCTTACACAAACTCTTCCAGAAAAAAGGAATGAATACTCCCCAACTTCTGTTACAAAGCTAGCATAATCTTTATTTTAAAACTTAACAAGGATATTAGAGAAAAGTATTAGGACAATCAAACTCATGAATTAAGTCTTGCAGCATACAAAAATTCCAGTATATCACAACAACTTTAGATTTATTCTGTTAATGCAAGGGTGGTTTAACATTCAAGAATCAATCAATGTGGGGCACCTGGGTGACTCAATTGTTAAGCTACTGCCTTTGGCTCAGATGGTGATCCCAGAGTCCCAGGATTGAGTCCCAAATCGGGCTCCTGGCTCTGTCAGGAGTCTGCTTCTCCCTCTGATCTTCTCGTCTCTCATCCTCTCTCCAACTCTCTCTCTCTCAAATATATAAATAAAATCTTTAAAAAAAAGAGAATCAATGTAATTCACCAAATTAATACAATAAAAGATAGAAATAATATATTCATTTCAATAGATACCCTAAAATAGCAGTTGATAAAATTTTGCATCCTTTTCTGATTTAAAATTAATAATTCTTACAATAGCAAGAACACCAAGAATAAAAAGGAAGTTCATTAACCTGATACATAATATTTACAAAATACTTAAAGCAAATACCACATCTAATGGTGAAATGTTGAAAGCTTTCTCTCAGATTAGGCATATGACTTCTATTTAACAAAATATTGGCACTCCTAGCTACTTCAGTTAGCTAATAAAAATAAATAAAGATATGGTATTTAAAAAGACTAAATATGTCATTATTTGCATTTGATCTGACCGCATAATTAGAAAAGTAAAAAAAAAAAGTATATGTGAATCCTTAAAATAATAAGTGACTTTGCCAAGGTTGATGTGTGAAAGTCAATATACAAAAATGAATTGTATCATTGTATCACAGCAAGGATCTCTAAGAAAAAAAAAATCAAAGAGAATGCAACTTTTGATATCAGGGTCATGATTTCAAGACCCATGTTGGGTGTAGAGATTAAACAGAAGTAAACTTTAAAAATACCTTTATAATAACCAAAGTATTAACTATTTAGGAATCCAAAAGAAAAGAGAGAAAGCTCAAATTAATAAAATTATGAATGAAAAGGGAGAGATCACAACTAACACCAAGGAAGTAGAAACAATCACCAGAAGTTATTATCAACAGTTATATGCTAATAAGTTAAGCAACCTAGATGAAATTGATGCATTCCTAGAAAACTATAAATTCCTAAAATTGAACCAGGAAGAAATTGACAACCTGAATAGACCGATATCTAATAACGAGATTGAAGCAGTGATCAAAAACCTCCCAAAAAATAAGAAACCAGGACCTGACGGATTCCCTGGGGAATTCTACCAAACTTTCAAAGAAGAAATAACACCTATTCTCCTGAAGATGTTTCAAAAAATTGAAACAGAAGGAAAACTTCCAGACTCCTTCTATGAAGCCAGCATTACCCTGATCCCCAAACCAGGCAAAGACCACACCGAAAAGGAGAATTTCAGACCAATATCACTGATGAATATGGATGCTAAGATTCTCAACAAGATCTTAGCAAACAGGATCCAACCGCACATTAAAAAGATTATACACCATGGCCAGGTGGGATTCATCCCTGGGTTACAAGGATGGTTCAACATTTGCAAATCAATCAATGGGATAGAACAAATCAATAAGGGAAGAGAGAAGGACCATGTGGATACAGTAAAAGCATTTGACAAAATCCAGCATCCGTTCCTGATTAAAACACTTCAAAGTATAGGGATAGAGGGAACATTCCTGAACTTCATAAAATCTATCTATGAAAGACCCACAGCAAATATCATCCTCAATGGGAAAAAGCTCAAAGCCTTCCCATTGAGATAAGTAATAAGTCTAACTAAAAATGTGAAAGATCACCTACACACACTTAGGTGTGTGTAGAGATAAATTTAAGGAGAATTAAATGATGGGAAGACACATTATGTTTATGGATTAAAAGACTCATTAGAGAGTCCAAAAAGGGAACAATGCATATACAGAGACTTGATCTATGTTAAAAGTGATCCATAGGCTGATGGTGAAGAATGGACTTTTCAAAAAATGGTATTATTTTAAGTAGATATTTTTACCAAAACACTAAGCAGATAACAAGGAAAAAAGAAAGTTAAATCCTATTTCACACCATATACAAAAATTAATTCCAGGTTCATTATAGGTCTCAATATGAAACTCAAACTAACACAGCTTATATAGGATAGTAAAGGAAATCATTTAATGTTCTTGGGATAGGGAAAGACTTTTGAAGAGGACACAAAATGCACCAACTGAAAGGGAAATTATCAATACATTTGACTATAAGAAAAATGACCATTTCTGTTCACCAAAAGGCATAATTAATAAATAGTAAGATACATAGTAAGAAGAAGTACTTGCAATCCAAATAATAACAAAATATTGATATTTGGGCTATAGAAAAACACCTTCAAATGAATAGAACTATGGGCAAGAATCTTAGAAGACAAATAAATGACTGATAAATAATACCATCAGTAGTAAGGGAAATACAAATATTACAGTGAATAATGTACAACTGGTTAATGGATAAACAGATTAGAGTAACTTCCCACAAGGAGCTACAACCTAGCCATAAAAAGGAATAAACTATCAACACATGCAATAACATAGATGAATTTCAAAAGCATTATGCTATGTGAAATATGACAGACAGAATTTCATACTCTATGGTTCTATTTATGTAAAATTCTACAAAGGCAAAATTGTAGAGACAGCAGATCAATAGTTGTCCAGGACTGTGTGTGGTGGTGGTAGGATGGAGGGGGTTGACTTCAAAGAGAAATGAGAAACTTTGGGGGATGTTAGAAGTTTTCTATGGCTGGTGTCAGTGGTGGATACATGACTTTATTTTTATTAAAACTCATTGATCTTTTATAAGTAATGAAAATTAATGAATCATTGTACCACTGTGGATGAATTTTAAAATATAATGTTGAGAAATAATAATAATAATAAAATAATTAATATGACTGCCTTATAAACACAGGTAAATCTAAATCACAGTGTCCTGAAGTCAGAATAGTGGTCACCTTTGGTAAGGGAGTAGTGACTGGGAGAGGACGTGAGTTGGGGGAGGGTCTCATGAGAGCTGCCAATGTCTACTTAGTTCTTCACCTAGGTAGTAGGTTCATGGGTGTTCATTTTATGATGAGTTACTAAACTGTGTATGGATGTTTTGGACACTCTTCTGATGATTATGATAAATGTATGGTTTTGTTTTATTGTGTGTGTGTGTGTGTGTGTGTGTGTTTTACTTTGAAATGGAAGATACTTGAGAAATATTACTTTTTTATGAAAGTGACTCATAGAAATAAATGGAAGACAGTTGGTTTGAAAGAATAATTAATAGTGTGAAATTTCTGAGAAGAGAGGAATTTAGAGTATAGCCAAAAGTATTGACCTTATATTAATCAGAGGAAAGAGGAGAGTATATGAGCACATGTGGGGTTGTGGGTGGGAGTAGAGGGATTTTCCAATTGATGGCGTCTATTCTCTCTAGAAGAATTAGAAATGAGGTAGCTTCTTGATAGAGATGAGCAGATTTACAATTTGAGAAATGTAGAGAAATTTGAAATATTAATTACAGAGAAGGAAAGGCCAGATGGATCTGGAATTCACTGTAAGAATGCTTGTCAGTGTTTGGGGCCTGAAGTGGCTTGGTGAATTGACTATATAGTTTGTGTCCTTGTGAGTAAAACCTTTATTCTGGGCTCAAACCATAGCAGTTTGTAGTTGGCCTCTGTAACAGGCTCGCTGTGGCTAAATTCCAGATCTCAAGGGGCACATAGATTAAGCATGAAATCATTGTAGCTTTAAATAAGTAACCCTAGCTTGTTGTAGGAGTAGGTCATAAAGATGAAATCACAAGTGAGATCTGTACCTAGTATGGGCAAGGAGGCGAAAAAGAGGAACATTTGCCAGTAATGACAGGTACTATGACAATGAGGTATTCTTCAGACACAATGATGTGTAAAATTGAGCAAACATCCTCATACCTGAATTATTTGTCTAAGTCATAGGATTCAAAAAGAACCATTAAAGTAAGTGATTATTAGAAATGACTAGAAATGGATCTTATTTTGCCAAATGTTGATTTCAAATCCAAAAGTAAAATTAGTGGGAATGTATGAATGAATCAATATGAATCTGTTTCTAAATTTTTTCTTTTTAGGATTTTATTTATTTATTTGATAGACAGAGATCACAAGTAGGCAGAGAGGCAGAGGCAGTGGGGGGGGAAGCAGGCTCCCCACTGAGCAGAGAACCTGATGCAGGGCTCGATCCCAGGACTCCAGGATCATGACCTGAGCTGAAGGCAGAGGCTTTAACCCACTGAGCCACCCAGGCGCCCCTGAATCTGTTTCTATTCTTTGAAAGTAATTCAAACAAGTTGTCATAGAATTGGCCAGTAGTATTATTTTTATGTGTGTAATCATGTAATATTGTTTTTAATAACATTTAAGTTGATCTTTTATATTGCAAAGGGTATATAGTTCCTTTGAGGGTAATTATAGTTACTTTGTCAAAATAAAGTGAAACCCAGCTCAAACTATTAAATGTCAATAAAAGGGATGAAAGTTTATTATGCTCCATTAAAAATAAATAAGAGCAAACAAAAAATTTTAAGTAGCATTCTGACGTTGAAACTTTGTTATTATGTCTGTATTTTGTTTTATTTTTAAAAGCATATGCACGTTTTCTTGGAGAGTATCAAGAGAAACAGAATTTAAAAAGTAGTCAGAAGAATGATAGGCAAATATACAAACATATTCTTCTTCACTTTTTCTTGTGCAAGTTGAGAAATAGACATATGGGCGAAAGGAGGCTTTGGAGAGATTTAAAAATGACCTCCAGGCTCAGATGGGAAGCAAAAGACCCCTTTGAGAGAGTCTTGATACCAACTAAAGATTTGGGATCAATTTTAAAAAGAAAGATTATGATCAAAGTTTGTGTATATAACTAGTGACTATACAGTTAATAACTACAGTTAAAGGACCTTGGGAATTTCATTATCCAGATTTGTTCATAGCAATAATATATTATGTTTTTAAGTGAAAAAATAAAAACATATAAAAGAGAAGTTAATATTCTCAACTCTCCTTGTTACTTGAGCTACCGAATATTAATTGTGTCTTTATTTTCAGACATTTCTGTATTTATTTGATCATAGGCAAACAGGTTTGTTTTTTCTGTGTGTGTGTGTGTGTCTGTGTTTGAAACCAATCACAGGATCTAGCTAAACAGATTGTAGTAGTCTGCAGTTTGCCTTTATCATTAAACAATATCATCGCCCAGTAAGTAGTATAGTATAATTATACTCATTAATAGTTTCAGAATATTACATAATTTGTATATGCACAATCAACTACTACATTCTATTACTAATATACATTCAAGTTATTTTCATTTTATACAGACTTTTATACATACTTTTACATGCAATTTTGTTTTTGGATGTGGATACAACATTTCTATATTCCAAGAAACTTGTAACAATCCATACTCCCATCAGCAAAGCATGTTTCTAATCTTTTTGTTCATTTAATGAGTGAAAAATAGTATCTCATTCTTGAAGGATATAGTGAGAAATGTGTTCTGTGGCTTTAAGTTGGAATAGGCCTTTGGGTTTCTCAGGCTATCATTTTGTTAAATTTCACCTTACCAAATAAGATCACAGTACATCTAATAGAAATGATACACACACACACACACACACACACACACACACACGTCTTGAGAGACCCCAGATTTTTCTCTTAAGCCATTCAATTGATTGGATGAAGCCATTCCACATCATGGACTTCATTCGAAGTCTACCAACTTAAATATTAGTCACATCAAATATTAATTCACAGCAGTATCTAGACTGGTGTTTAACCAAACCAAAAACTGGGTACTAGAGCCTAGACAAGTTGATATATAATATTAACTATCAAATTTTGTATTCCTCAGAGATTGCTTTTTCCGTTTAACATATTGGTTCTGAGATTTTTCCACACTGTAGTTCTAGTTTATTCAATTTTTCTGCTGAGCAGTATTCCACTGCATGTATATATCACAACTTATTTAGCCATTTGTTCCTGTTGAAGAACATTTGAGTTATTCCCTTTTTTCCCGTTATAAACAATGTTGCCTTGAACACTTAACTCTTAATGTTCAAGTTTAAGGTTTTCTTCCTATTTTATACCTAAAGCTAAACATAGTGGGTCATAGAATATGCACACATTCAGTTTTCATGATAATACCAGCTTGTTCAAAATGGTATGCCATCATACTCCTACCAAGAGTAGATAAGAGTTGTGCTCTTGTGTTCTATCTTGGTCTTGCCAGGCTTTTTAATGTTTGCCTGTGTTTTAGTCCAAAATAGGAACCCTGGATTCTCTTATGAGGTCTCTTAAATACAAGGTGTGAGGCCATTGTCACAAAACTGTAAGGCACCTGCCAGTCTTAAATTCTACTGCTGTCAGACTCTACTGATACAAACGATGTTAGAAAACAAATCAAATTTATACCAGTTTACTATGCACCAGTACTGAAGACATTTAATTTAATTTGGTTCAGGATGTTTACTGGGTTTTGAGTTTGATAAGTTCTTTATAGATTCTGGATACTCACCCTTTATCAGATATGTCATTTGCAAATATCTTCTCCCATTACATATTTTGCCTTTTACTTTTGTTGACTGTTTACTTCATTGTGCAGAAGCTATTTATCTTAATGAAATCCCAGTCATTCATTTTTGGCTTTTGTTTCCCTTGCCTCTGGAGACATGTCTAGTAAGAAGTTGCTATGACTGATGTCAAAGAGGTTGCTGCCTATGTTCTCTGTTAGGATTTTGATAATTTCCTGTTTCACATTTAGGTCTTTTATCCATTTTGAATCTACATCTGGGTAAGGTGTAAGAAAGTGGCATAGTTTTCATTCTTCTCATGTTACTGGTTAGTTTGACCAAAGCCATTTGTTGAAGAGACTGTCTTTATCCCATTGGATAGTCTTTACTGCTTTGTCAAAAATTAGTTGACTGTATAATTGTGGGTCCATTTCTGGGTTTTCTGTTCTGTTCCATTGATCTGTGTGTCTATTTTTGTGCCATTACCATGCTGTCTTAATGAAACTCAACACCCAAAACAAATAATCCAGTTAAGAAATGGGCAGTAGACGTGAATAGACATTTTTCTAAAGAAGATATACAGATGGCTGACAGATATATGAAAAGATGCTCAACATCACTCATCATCAGGGAAATACAAGTCAAAACTATGATGAGATACCATCTCTCACACGAGTCAGAATGGCTAAAATGAACAACACAGGAAACAATAGATGCTCATAAGGATGTGGAGAAGAGTAACCCCCTTACACTGTTAATGCAAACTGGTGTATCCACTCGAAAACTGTATGGAGATTCCTCAAAATTTTAAAAATTTAAAAATAGAACTACCCTATGACCCAACAATTATATTACAAGCTATTTACCCAAAGGATATAAAAATACTGATTCAGAGGTGCATGTGCACCCCAGTGTTTATAGCAGCATTATAAACAATAGCCAAATTATGGAAAGAGCCTAAATGTCCATTGACTGATGGATACATGAAGAAGATGTGGTATATACATATAATGAAATATTACTCAGCCATAAAAAAGAATGAACTCTTGGCCATTTGCAATGAGGTGGATGGAGCTAGAGTATATTATGCTAAGTGAAATAAGTCAGAGAAAGACAGTACCATATGATCTCACTCATGTGGAACTTAAGAAACAAAACAGAATAACATCGGGGAAGGAAAGAAAAGAGAGGGAGGCAAATCATAAGAAACTCAACTATAGAGAACAAACTGGTTGCTGGAGGGAGTTGGGCAATAGATGGGCTAGATGGTGATGGGTAGTAAGGAGGGCACTTGTGATGAGCTCTGGGTGTTATATGTAAATGATAATCACCAAATTCAATATTACACTACATGTTAATTAATTAGAATTTAAATAAAACATGTTGGGGGGGAGGATGTTCACTGTGTTGATGACCCTGAATGTGCAAGCAGTTGAGTGTCAGTTTCTGAGTAAGGAACCTAAATCATATAACTATTTTTACACAGGACAGTTGAGTAGGAGAGGAATTACACTTTGCCTAGAGCAATAGGATGATTGCAACTGAGTTTTTCAAGTTAAACAGATGTTACAAAGTCACTTGAAATAGCACTTCCACTATGGCATATTACTATTTACCATATTTTCTATTAGAGGACTATGAATTTGGTGGATCCGAGGGCAGTTGGATGGAGCTTAAAAAATTAAGAGCTTTAGAGAGGAGTAGGGAATTTGGGTAAATTGGAAGGGGAGGTGAACCATGAGAGACTATGGACTCTGAAAAACAGTCTGAAGGGTTTGAAGTGGTGGGGGGGTGGGAGGTTGGGGTACCAGGTGGTGGGTATTATAGAGGGCACGGCTTGCATGGAGCACTGGGTGTGGTGAAAAAATAATGAATACTGTTTTTCTGAAAATAAATAAATTGAAAAAAAAATTAAGAGCTTTGCTTTATCAAGTTGGTTTAAAGAAGCTTTTTCTGTATTTTAAAAAAATCTATTTTCTCCTCAGACTGTTACTATTTCAAAGAGGGCTTGATTTAATAATCTGTTTTTTTTTAATGGAAGACTGTGCTATTCAAACAATCAAAAAGACCTACTTTGAAAGCCATATTTGGCCCAATTTTTGTACTTCAAGAAGAATTAATAAGCCCATGTATATCTCTTATTACCACTAGAAGAATTTGTATTGAAAGGTATCCATGAGAGGAGTAACTATATGCAGACATGAAGAACTTGGTGTAAAAGTTGCATAAAAGAAGTCTGCTACTCTCTAAAGTTCTGTTTAGTGACAGACAAGAGTCGACACATTTCTGTCTGAAGGGCCAGATAATAAGTATGTTAGATTTTTTTGGCCACTCAGTCTGTTACTTTTTTTTTTTTTTTAAAGATTTTATTTATTTATTTGACAGACAGAGATCACAAGTAGACAGAGAGGCAGGCAGAGAGAGAGAGAGAAGGAAGCAGGCTCCCTGCTGAGCAGAGAGCCCGATGCGGGACTCAATCCCAGGACCCCGAGATCATGACCTGAGCCGAAGGCAGCGGCTTAACCCACTGAGCCACCCAGGCGCCCCTCAGTCTGTTACTTTTATTTAACTCTGATGTAGTAGCTTGACAACAGCCATAAACAACACATAAACAAATGATTGAGGATATGTTCCAGTTAAAGTTGACTCAAAAAATGAGTGGTAGACTAGACTTAGCTTGCAGGTTGTGATTTGCTAATCCAGTTTAGACCAATAAGTAAATTGTGTCAAGTTCTAAGCATAATGTACAAAACATTTGTTCTCATATTCTTTTTCCTCTTGCCTGTAAAGTCTCCACTATCCTAATATGAGACAGTCCTTGCCATTCCTCTTTATTTTCATTTTTTTCAGAGGATAATTGCACTGGGCTTTATGTTGAGCTGTTGCTACTACATTTCAAAAGGTTGATGTATTCTTCCTAAGGACATGGTGCATTTCATGAAACTGTTTATAGGCAAGTTTTGACTGAATCTGTTTACTTATTGTCCTTCTGTCTGGTGGGAGAAAGGGCTGCTCAGAAAGAGTAGTTAAAGCTACAGATTTGGCAGATGTTTAAGCTTTTAAACCAAGGGCCCCTGGGGAGTGGCTGAGCTTTTCCCTTTGCACCTGTGACCTGCTGGCAGTCAACATTCCTCCCACTACCTACCATGTGCCAGCTCAAGGTGGCAAAGTGCACATGCTATGACATACCACCAGATGTTCTTCTCCTACATTTTACAAAGCAACTGAACACAGCATGGACATGGGGTATGAACATAAACCAGCAAGTTCTTCTTATACCTACTAATCATGAGGAATGATCTTGGACTTCCATGGGTATCATACACCAGCCAGTGGCTGTTTTCAGATAGACCATGTTATGTGTGCCTGGGATGGGGTCTGGAAGGAGGGTAATGCTCCATTTTATTTCTTGTGAGCCCATTATCTCCTCTCCATCTCCATAGCACTACTCTAGTGTGAGTCACCACCTTTTCCAAAATCCTTTCCTTGTGTCTTTTCAATTCAGACTATTCACCACACAGCAACCAAAGTGACCTTTTAAAAATGCAGTTCTCATCATGCCACTACATGATTTAAATTCCTTGTTTGGTTTCACACTGCTCTTAGGAGAATACCAAAATCATTATCATGACTTTCTCTCAATACTATGCATGCTCTGGCCCCAGTTCACCTCTGCAACTTCATCTAACTTCACTCTCTCCTATGCTCTTGTATTTCAGTCACACTTACATTGTTTAGTTCCTTGAACTAACTCTCCAAACTGGCTCCCACCTAGGAGCCCTTACTCCTTTATACATGCTATTGCACTATTGATTTTCTGTTTATAGTTTTGATTTCTTAAATGGAGACGAGAACATAAGACACTATAATCTGTTGTATGACAAGGCACATTTTGTAGTCTCAACTTGTTCTACCAATTACTGCAAGTCTGGTATGTTTCTTATTAAATGTAGTAATTGTTGTTTGGGGCAGTAACCTAGAGATGTAAAGAAGAAATTCAATAATTCCAATCAATAAGATACATATATTTAGTCTTATGAAACACTAGTTAATGAGTCCTTGAAACAAGTGTTGCCAATGGCAATGACTTCCAAAATTTGGCAAATCTGGAAATTTCTCAGATAAATTGGCTGGGGAAGAAAATCAACTTTCTTGTAAAATATGTAGAAAATTGAGTCAAATGTAGGTTTATGTTCTTATGATTTCTTTTTTACATAGCTAATTCCTTTATTCAGTCAGCAAACATGTTACTCAAGCTTTCCCAATTCCTTAATATGGGGTTCTAGCTGCCTCTAAATTCTAGCAGCTCTTTATGTTCTCTATAGGCTTTTATGAAAGTATAGAGATTTCAGCCAACATAGTTTCCTGCACATTTTACTTTTAATACATGAAGTCACAGATATATCTAATATGACTTTGAAATAATGATGTTTTCCCATCACCACCACCTCCACAAAGAGGTGCTGTGAAGTTCCTGGAGAAACAATGAGAAGGGAAGTGAGCTATTCTAAGTCACTTATACAGAGGGTTAGGGGCTAACCTTCATCAGGAAGGAGTCCCTGTGTATCAGTTAATATTATTCATTTATTGTCATGATAGATAATAATGTATTCAATTAAAAAACAAGACATAAATACACTTCTTTATTAGATTTTTTAAATTTAATTTTATTCTTTTTCAGTGTTACAAAATTCATTGTTTATGCACCACACCCAGTGCTCCATGCAATATGTGCCCTCCATAATACCCACCACCAGGCACACCCCACCCCCACGTCCCCCTTCAAAACCCTCAGTTTGTTTCTTAGAGTCCACAGTCTCTCATGGTTTGTCTCCCCCTCCAATTTCCCCAACTCACTTCTCTCTCCATCTCCCAATGTCTTCCATGTTATTCCTTATGCTCCACAAGTAAGTGAAACCATATAATACTTGACTTTCTCTGCTTGACTTATTTCACTCAGCATAATCTCTTCCAGTCCCACCCATGTTGATACAGAAATTGGGTATTCATCCTTTCTGATGGAGGAATAATACTCCATTGTATATATGGACCATGTCTTTATCCATTTGTCTGTTGAAGGGCATCTTGGTTCTTTCTACCATTTGGCGACTGTGGCCTTTGCTACTATGAACACTGGGGTACAGGTGGCTCTTTTCACTATTGCACTCTTCTTTTCACTATATTTGTATCTTTGGGGTAAATACCCAGTAGTGCAATCACAGGGTCATAGGGTAGCTCTATTTTTAATTTCTTAAGGAATCTCCACACTGTTTTCCAAAGTAGCTGCACCAACTTGCATTCCCACAAACAGTGTAAGAGGGTTCCTCTTTCTCCACATCCTCTCCAACACTTGCTGTTTACTCTCTTGTTGATTTTGGCCATTCTAACTTGTGTAAGGTGGTATATCAATGTAACTTTGATTTGAATCTCCCTGATGGCTAATGATGATGAACATTTTTTCATGTGTCTGTTAGCCATTTGTATGTCTTCTTTGGAGATGTGTCTGTTCATGTCTTCTGCCCTTTTTTTTGACATGATTATGTTTTGTGTGTGTTGATTTTGAGGAGTTCTTTATAGAACTTGGATATCAGCCCTTTGTACTGTCATTTGTGAATATTGTCTCCCATTCTGTTGCTTGCCTCTTTGTTTTGGTGACTGTTCCTTTGCTTTGCAGAAGCTTTTGATCTTGGTGAAGTCCTAAAAGTTCATTTTCGCTTTTGTTTCCTTTGCCTTTGAAGACATATCTTTTTTTTTTTTTTAATTAACATATAATGTTTTATTAGCCCCAGGGGTACAAGTCTGTGAATCGCCAGGTTTACATACTTCACAGCACTCACCATAGCACATACCCTCCCCAATGTCCATAACCCCACCACCCTCTCCCTGTCCCCCTTCCCCCAGCAAACCTCAGTTTGTTTTGTGAGATTAACAGTCTCTTATGGTTTGTTGGAGAGATATCTTGAATGGCCAATGCTGAAGAGGTTACTGCGTATGTTCTCCTCTAGGATTTTGATAGATTCCTGCCTCACGTTGAGGTCTTTTATTCATTTCAAGTTTATCTTTGTGTATGGTGTAAGAGAATGGTTGAGTTTCATTCTTCTACACATAACTGTCCAATTTTCCCAGCACCATTTATTGAAGAGACTGTCTTTTTTCCTCTGTATGTTTTTTCCTGCTTTGTCGAAAATTGACCATAGAGTTGAGGGTTCATATCTGGGCACTCTACCCTGTTCCACTGGTCTTTGTGTCTGTATTTGTGCCAGTACTGTGTTGTCTTGGTGATCACAGCTTTGTAGTAAAGCTTGAAATCAGGCAACAACATAATGCCCCCAGTTTTGTCTTTCTTTTTCAATATTTCCTTAGAAATTCAGGGTCTCTTCTGGTTCCATACAAATTTTAGGATTGTTTGTTCCAGCTCTTTGAAAAATGTCAGTGGAATTTTGATCAGGATGGCATTGAAAAGTATAGATGGTGGTCACATAATCTTTTAAACCTTGCTGGTCTTGGAAGCCTTGCTGGATAAAGTATTCTTGGCTGCATGTTTTTCTCATTTAGTGCCCTGAATATGTCTTGCCAGCCCTTCCTGTCTTGCCAGGTTTCTGTGGACAGGTCTGACATTATTCTAATGGGTCTTCCTCTGTACATAAGGAATCTCTTCCCCTTAGCTGCTCTCAAAAGCTCTTGTCTAAAATTATGATTCATCAGTCTTGCTGATGAATCAAGTCCCTCAAGTTCTTTCTAGATTCATTCATCTTGGGCGGGGGGCGGGTGATCTTTCTACCTCTAGGACACGAACTCCGGTTCCATTCCCCAGACTGGGAAAATTTTCATGATGAATTTGTTCAACTATATCTTCTAGTCTTCTCTCTTTCTCCACCCCCTCAGGGATCCCAATAATTCTGATGTTGGAATGTCATTTATTTCCCTAATTCTGTTTTCATGGCTTCTAAGCTGTTTGTTCCAGGCCTCCTCCTGATCCTTTTTCTCTATCAGTTTGTCCTCTAGATCACTAATTCTATCTTCTGCCTCTGTTATCCCAGCTGTTAGAGTATTTAGATTAGATTGGATCTCATTGATAGCATTTTTAAGTTCTGCCTGGGTGGCTTTCACTTCTGCCCTAATCCATTCCATGTTGTCACTAATGGTTTTCTCCAACCTAGCCATTGCCTGGATAATTGTTACCCTGAATTCCCTTTCTGACATACTGTTTATGTCTATATCCAATAGCTCTAATGGAGAGGACAGAGTCTCTGAATTTTTCCTCTTTTGGGCATTTCTCCTCCTAGTCATTTTGGTGAGAGGTGGTTGAGGGGAAGTGTACCTGAATATATCAACCGCAATCCAGGCAAGGTGCACCCTGGAATGCTTCTGAGCAATCGAAGTCTCCACCAAAAAAAAGAAAAAAGAAAAAAAGAGAGAGTGAGAGGAAGAGAGAGACAGAAAAAAACAAAAGACCCAGCTAGAATGGGCCCCAAAGTTAAGATTTATAAGATATACAAGCAGAAACGGAGAAACAAAAAGACCCACAAAAGTAAATAAAAAGAAAAAAAAAAAAAACAGGCAAAATGAACCCCAAGGATAAGATTTATATAATATCAGAACAAAAACAAATACACAGAAACACTGACAGAAGAAAAAGATGGTATTGTGGTTATAAAACCTTGATGTATGCATCGTTTATTTTGATTCTTCCTCAGTGTATCTTGATATCTTTGTTAAAGGGCTCAACTTTCCAGAGATACAGAGAGATTAAAACTAGTTTATATATAGGGGTAGTATTGATTAGGGAAAGAGGATTACCTTGAAGCTTATATCTATATGTATATTAAAAATAATAAAATAGAAAATGAAAAGAAAAATACAAGTATATGTATGGAAAAAATCTCAATTTAAAAGGTTCTTATGGAGTATGTTGTATTAAACCTCTAGTTGTAATGGTAAGTTTTAAAAATTAAAAAAAAATAAGAATAGTGAGAATGAATTAAAAATAAAAGTTTTGTCTATGAAATATACAGGTTTTAGGGCAATACCAGGAGCTTAATATATTGTTTTGCCCTGATATTGGGGTTTTACAGTTTTATGGGGACCGTGTGGTGGTTGTTCTTTCATTCTTTAGGCTGGCTTTCTGGGAGAGGGGCCTGCCCTGTTGTTTTTCAGTCAGTCTTGCTTGGGTTGAGTCCTCCTGCCCGCTAACAAGGGGCTGGGCTCTGTGGAAACAGGTTTTTCAGGCTTTTGTTTTCTGGAGGTTTTTGTTCTTTGGTGGCTTTTTGCAGCTTTTCTTTTCGGAGGTTTAGTGGAAAGCAAACTGCAACCAGACCTCCGTCTCAGAGAAACGCCTCAGTCTGCTCCCCTCTGGGTGGTCTAGAACACACAGACTCCCCCTCTGCAAACTCTGCTGGGGTGTGCACCTCCCACAAGCAGTGCACATCCCCAGCCACCGTCTCAGGGGTCGCCTGAAGCGCCAGCCTGTCACTGCATTGCCATGCCAAAACCTCAAGTGATATTGGTCCAGGGAGCCTGCTTCCTGTGGCTGCCTTTGGTGGCACTGCTGTCTGGGGTAGTTCCTTCAAGTCCAGACTGGGAATGTCCAGACTCTCTGCAGATCCTAGAGACCACTGGCTAGTGCCTGCATGAAGGACTCTCAGGCGCAGGTGGGGAACATAGTTCAGACCCCAGTCTCACAGTGAGCACAGAGTGCAAAAGGCTGTGGTTCTAGAGAGCACCCACCAGACTCCCTCATGCGGGGGAAGGAGTGTGCCCTGGCCAAGTGGTGGTGCAAGCTGCACAATCCTGGGGGCTCCAGGACCAGGAACTGGAGACTTCACTGCACTCTCTCTGGCATGGATGGTCACCAGTGGTGGTTGGCCTGGGTCCATGGGCTTAGACCCATTCCCATGACCACCTGATTCCACCAGTTGCCCTTTAAGATCTTTTGCTCTTTTTGAGCACTTTTAACTAGACTCCAAGTCAATGCTGGTCCCCAATCACAGGGCACTTTCGTATTGGGGTATTACTTTCCAATGGGTTGCTTCTGGTGGCTCCCTCCCCCCTTCTGTTTATCCTCTGATATCAGTCTGATTGTTCTCAGTATGCTTTACCTGTCCACAGGCATCTTTTGCCCTCGTAGAGATCCAGAAGTGTATAATCCTACATCTCAGGCTAGTTTCATGGGTGTTCAGAGTGTTCTGGTAAATAATTACCTCACTTTAGGGGACCAGTTGAGACTGGGTCTCCTGCTTCTCTGCCATTTTGCCCCTCCTTCACATGTCCTTTTTAGATTTTTTGACCTTAAAGTGAATGTGCTAATAAAATAATGGATTTGTAAAATTCAAAACTGACATTGCTTTTTTATTTTTTTAAAAGATTATTTTTTATTTACTTGTTTGAGAGAGAGAGAGATCACAAGTAGGCAGAGAGAGGGGGAAAGCAGGCTCCCCGCCGAGCAGACAGCCTGATATGGGACTCGATCCCAGGACCATGAGATCATGACCTGAGCTGAAGGCAGAGGCTCCACCCATTGAGCCACCCAGGCACCCCTGACATTGCTTTTTTAAAAATATAATGATAGCAAGTTCCAAAGTTGCCAAGATTACAAGGGTAGAAGGGAATTATCAACATATGATGGGAAATAGTAATGCTCCATTTATTCTCTCATTCAGCAGCTGTTTTTTTAAGCACTGAAATGTCACAGTTACCAGTCGGGAATTCTTAGTCTTAGGAACTTGAGAGAATTTCTTATATCACATTATTTTGGTTTACAGCTCCGCTAGCATTATGACTATAATATGGGGCAGAGCAAAAAGATCTGTGACCATGTTTGTTGTCAGAAGTCCTATTTTCAACTCTTGACTTTTATATCTCTTGCTGTCCTTCAAAAGTACAATTAACTTCTTCAAGACTCATTTCTTCTATCAGTAGAATTGGGACACACACGCCAATCTCAGAGGGTGATTTATGGATTAAAGAAGCTAATGCACAAAAAGATTCTTTGGAAATTATAAAGTACGACAAATCGTTACCTCAAATGACATAGAAATGCTAGCTTCCCCCTCCCTTTTTTTTCCTGAGAGCTTATCAGGCTTAAAAAAGTCAAAATACTAATCTAAGGAGGCTTGGTTGATAACATAAGAGAGATAATTCAAGCTTTCCTAACATGGGTAAAACCTTCCAACATCATGGGTTGACTCTAAACTAATCAAACCTTAATATCCACACTGTTTGAGCTACCACTGAACATTATTATGGTCTTGAATCACAAGTTTTATTATTCTACAAATCTGTTGAAATAAAAGAGAACTAAGAAGAATTAAGTTGCTATATAACCTCTAACCTGTTTGCCCAATATATGAGTTTATATACAGCATATTAAATGTTAAGTTGTACTATTTACCTTCTTCTTCATGTTTAGAAGACCAGTCCTACACTAATCAATTGAGATCTGATGTTTACTGCTGTTTTGTAATTTACTTGTTCACATTTGACTTAACATAGTATTTTTCTTTTTAAAATGCAGCAATAAATTTAAAGAAAAGACATGTTCTTTGACAATATAATTTGAAGGGTGAAAAAGGATAAAGGAAAAATATAAAAGAAAGTTGATGGTGATGTTATGAAGCTTCCAGGGGTAGGTGAGGAAAGTCACAGAACTTTCCAAAACTGTTGTGAATCTCTTTAGAATAGTTGAAATCTTACAGCATTTTAAAAAATGCATGCTTTATTAATTGTTTAAATAAATATTTAGAGGGTGCCAGATATGTTCCCAGAACAGTACTAGACATTGAAGATACAGTAGAGAAAAAAAATATGATCTTTAAGAGATTTGTTTTTAGTGGAGACAGTAATGAACAAAATAAATAAGATATTAAGTATGTCAATGAGTGGTAAATATTATGAAAAAAATTAAAGTCAGGAAAGTAGGGAGTGCTTCTCCGCAAGAACAGTTTACATCATAAATAGGTCAGGGTAATTCCCGCTGAGAAAACATTAAGAGCAAATGAGGGAATGTTCCCAGCAGAGAAAATAGTAATACAAATGATCTGTGGAAGGAGGATTTCTCGCTTGCTCAAGAAATAGGGAAGTCAGTAAGCACGGGCGGAGAGCACAACAGAAAATAGTGAGATGAAGAGAAGTAATAAGGACTCAGATCAAGGCAGACCATGTGGGCCACTCTAACAACTTTGGCTTTTACTCTGAGTGGGATGGAGAGTGTGGCAAGTGTTGAATTGTGAGTGACATGACTTCACATGTTTTTACAGGATCTGTCTGGTAGCTCTGTTGCACATTGTTTGAAAGGGACTCACATGTGGAAGCAGAAAGACCAGTTGGGGGCTATTGAAATAATCCCAATGAGAGATGATTTTGACTCATAAAATGATGAAAAAGGGATATGTTTTGGAGTTATTGTCAAGGGAAAACGAGCAGGACTTTTAAATAAATTGGATGTGGAATATAAGGAAAAGAAGAGTCAGGAAAGACTCCAAAGTTCTAGGCTTAAGCAACTATAGTTTCCATTAAGTGAAGTGGGAGATACTATTATTTTACAGATAGCATGATTATATGTGCAGAAAATCCAAAATAATCTATAGATAAAATATTAGAATTCATACATAAGTTTAACATACTATCAGGTGCAAGTCAATATACAAAAATCTATTTAATTTCTATATACTAAAAACAAAGTAAAAATTTTAAACTACACAATAATTGCATTAATAGCTGGGACTAAATCCAGAGTGATGTAAGTAAGATTTTCCTCATGCTTATCCTTCTCAACAGCAATAATTTAACAACCATTCACAGACAAAAGTGCTTTTGTGGGAGCAATGGGATCCAGGTAGGAGACTGAAACCACAGTGCATTTTAACACTGAAGAGAGCTGTTTTAAGAAGGTAGGCTTGCCTTTACACAGTTGACTCACCAACAGTGGTCCCATTTACAGACCTGGAAATAGCTCTGTATCCTACGGATTTGGCGACCATCCTGCTTGGTCCTGTCACCAACGGTATATGTCCAGGAACCTGGAAAGAGTCATGCACACCCATGCATCGTATAACAGGCATATAGACCTCAGCTCCAGCTGTGGACCCTTAAATGGCCTGTGATCCTGTTCTAGACCTTCTTAGCTGCAATCCAGGTGTACCTGGAGGTAAGCCTGACCAACTCAGACTCTAGATTCTGAAAGTGCCCTATAACTTGGCTCCAGCCCATTAAAGCCACAGTCCACCAGCAATCCCTCTAGGAACCTGGCAGGAAATCTCCTGTCTGTACCCCCAGAGATCCTAAAAAGTCACTGCACTTGCTTCCAGTCTTCATAGCCACAGTCTGCCAGCAGTTCCAAGGATCTGGGAACCTAGTAGGAGACACTCCTATCTTCACTCAGAAATCCTAAAATGGGACCCTACACTTGACTGCAGCCCACCCACAGACCACACCCACCCACAGACCACAGTGAAACCTGGTAGCGCAAGGACCTGGTAGAAGAAGACACTCCTATCTGAACCCCCAGAAATTCTGAAGGGATCCTGTACTCAACTTCAGCCTCTCTAGTTGTAGTCAGGGAGCAGCCCAGCCTGCCCAGGGACCTAAAGGGAGACATGCCCATCTGTGCCTCCAAAGACAAGCCTTCAGACCGCAGTCCTGGTTGCAGACCTGATACAGTACTGAGGCTAATTTCCAAGTCCTCTCAGCCGCAGTCCAGGGCCAGTTCTGCCTACTAGGAACACATCCAGTGATCAAACAGGGGCTTTCCCCGGGACCTGGCTAGAGCCACACCCATCTACACACATGGTAATAGGCTCCCTAAGGACCCAACTTTGGACCCTTGTCCCAGCACCACCCTATTGTACAAGGTATTAAAAGCAGTCTCATCCACCAAGTATAAGGAAGGATCCATGCCTGTCTGAATGCCTGATAACAAGTCCACCAACTGCATATCCCACTGCAAACCCCAAAACAGCCTAACTGGCTCCAGCTGGTATGACTGCATTCTGGTAGTCCCATTAACTTGGGAAACCAACAAGAAAGAGTTCTTACCTGCTGAAACCATTCTTTAGAGGTTGGAAGAGGTGTTTGCTCCTTCAAAAGCACAGACACCAATATAAAACAAAACACCACTTCTAATAGCCCAATTTAAAAAAAGAGCTAAACACTTGAATAGACATTTCTCCAAGAAGACACACAAATGGCCAACAAATATATGAAATTATTAAGTATTATTAATTATCAGGGAAATGCAAATCAGAATGACAATGAGATATCATCTCACCTAGTAGGATGGCTATAATCAGAAAGACAAGAAGTAACAAGTGTTGGTGAGGATGAGCAGAAATTAGCACTCTTTTACATTGTTCATAGGAATGTAAATTGGTACAGCTACTAGGGAAAGCAGTATGGAGGTCCCTCAAAAAAGTTAAAAATAGGGTAACCATACGATCCAGCAACCTCACTTCTGGGAATATGTCTGAAGGAAGTGAAATCACTATCTCTAAGAGATATTTGCACACTCTTTTTTCATTGCAGCATTGTTTATAGTAAACAAGACATGGAAACAACTAAGTATTCATTAATTGATGAATGGGGATTATATATATATATATGATGAATGGAAAGGATGTTGACCAAAGCATACAAACTTTTAGTTATAAGATGAGTGAGTTTTGGGGATCTAATATATAACATAGTCGCTATATAGTTAACAATACTATATGATATACTCGAAATTTGCCAAGGAAATAGGTCTTAAATGTTCTTACTACACATGCAAAAATAATAGTCATATAATTATATAGAACTGTTAATCTTATTGTAGTAATCATTTCACAATATATTCTTCTCTCAAATTTTTATATTGCACACCATAAACCTAAAAGGTTACATGTAAATTGTATCTCAATAAAGTTGAAAAATAAAAATAAAAAGTCTGAATTGAATAAACTAAACTCCTAGGTTTAAATCTATTTAAAATAACTTGGATATAATTGCATTAAACCCAATAGTTTTAAGACCTCTATAGAGATAAATTTAAACATTATTATAAAAAAATTAAAGATGACCTAAATAAACAAAGCCATATAATGACATTCTAAATAGATAACTCTGTCTCAAATCTATCTATAAATTCAGCAAAATGCAAATGAAAATTCAAGTGTAATCATTTCATGAACATTGATAAACTAATTCTAAAATTGATCTGGAAAACAGAGAACCAAGAAGAGCAAAGACAACCTTAAAAAAGAGCACCAGAAACAAGAGCTTAAAAATAAATATTCAGACTTATTATAAAGTTATAATATTTAAGCAAAAGGACTATTAATGCAAGAATAAAGACCTAAAAGAGCAGAATTGAGACAATGAAAATTCACCCATGCATATATGCACACTTGGTTCATGACTAAAGCGGCTCTGTGTAGCAATGAAGACAGTAAAGTATTCCCAATAAATATAATTTGGATATTCATATGAAAAAATTAAATTTCATCAGTACATCAAACCACAATAAAAGTTAGTTCTAATTGGATTGTAGATCTAATGAACAAAGGTAAAAACAATAAAATCATAAAAGATACTTAGGATGATATCTTCACATTGTTGGAATTTAAAAAAAAAGGGAACCCAAGGTAATAACTATCAAGGGAAGATTGATATTTTGTCAGCTTATCAAAATTAGGAAACTCCACTTATGGAAAATATTTGATTAAAAAAGTGAGAGGGTAAGTCAAGGAGAGGGAGAGGATATTTGCAATATGTATAATCTATAAAAGGGCTGTTTTTCAGAATATATATAAAGAATTTCTTCAAAACAAGAAGATAGACCACCCAATATAAAAAGGGCAAGAAGCTTGAATATCCTAAACAGGATATCCAAATGCCCAATAACCAGATGTAAAACCTCCCAACTTTGTTAGTCATCTGGGACACACAAATTTAAACCTCCATGATTTTATAACTACATTCCTGCCAGAATGTCTAAACATTAAACAGGTTTATCTTACCAAGTGTTGGTGAGCAGGTGGAGCAGTAAGAATTCTAGATTATTGCTCATGGGAATGTAATTTGGTAAATCTACTTGGGAAGTTTTTTTTTCATCATTTGACATCAAATGGCATCATTTATGAATGTTAAATATGTTCATAGTCTGCGAACCAGCACTTTTGGAATGTCTTCTGTAGAAATCCTTGCACGTTTGTGTCAAAACGTGTACAAGAATATCCATAGCAAAATTACTTGTGTAATATCCCTGAACTATAAACAATCCAAATGCCCAGCAATAGTAATATAATTAAGTTTTTTCATTTATAAAGTTGATTAGTTTTCAACAATGAAAATAAATGAATTATAGATATGTATGTATGTTTTTTATAAGCTATACTGTTGAACAATAGAAGCCAGGCACAGAGTCATCTATACTCTATGATTCAATTTGCATAAAGTTCACAGAGTGGCAAAATTAATCTATGGGTTATCCCTATGACCTTTGGAGAAGGAGGAGAAATTGCTGACTCAGAGGGGGCAGATAGAAGTCTTCTGGGTGCTGATGATCTATATCTGGTATATACACTTTGTTCACTTTATGATATGATACCTCTTCAAGTTGCACACTTATAAGATGTTCTCCTCTTAATATTCAGATAAATTTAACATTCAAATAAAGAGAAACTAGTATCTGAGTCCTAGGTTTTTGTATTTTCTATAATGAATGTCTAATTGTGTATTAAGTAGGCAGAAGTAATTGATTGACCTTGACCGATGCTCAGTAAATGATGGCACATTCCCTGACATTTATATTTGAAGGTTAAATTTGAATTGAGATCTGCATCATACGCTCAAAACACTGAGTGTGTGCAGGTTTTCAATGTTTTTCTATTATTTATGCCATTTCCCTACTTTCCTATTTCCTTTAATCAATAATTTTATGAAATGATTGACATAAGGACCTAGAAAATCTTCATGTAAACTGAATTGATGATTCTTTCCTTGCTGTAATAGAGGACATCATTCTTCTTTTATAATGCTAAATGCCAGTCAAAGACAGGAATATTTATACTTTTGAGCACAGCGGTCCGTGCTGTTACAAGTTCAGATTATTCCTTTCATCTCTTAAAGGTTATGGTCTGGACATGGGGCTCTTTTTCAAGGAATTCATCTTAGTTGAATGTCTGAAGCAATTGCTACATCATATCATTTCCTAGCAAATGCTTTGAAGACTTAGAGAAAAGCATTCCCATTATTGTTAAGACAGTTATAATTTTAATTATAAATCAAGACCTGAATTTAAAAAACAAAAAAACAAAAAAACCACTCCTACACATCTGAAGTTTCCAGGGGAAAATTATCCTTTATGGTAATTGACTCCTGGTGGAGTATGTTATCTGAATTGAACTAAGCTTCTTTTGTTGCAATGCATCTTTGTCAAATTTTTATCTAATATAAGCATCATGTATCCTGTGAACAACTAATAAAATATGCACCGACTTATTGACAGCTAACATATTAGAACTGTATTTCCTGCATTGTTCTGTTATCTCTGGCAGTCTTCAAAGTTTTCAAAAATGAATGCACTTGATAGTTTCTTCACATGTGGTACTTTAGAAATAACTGGGGCTTGCAAACATGACTAGGTTGTAGGTAAATGAAGCAATGGCCTTGTAATGTTATTTTAAGAGTGTGGAGAGAAGTTCTCCTACCATATAAACCCCAAACAGGTTGTTACTACTTTAAGTTAAAACAGAATGGACACAAAGAAGGTA
The DNA here is from genome assembly GCF_020171115.1 of Neogale vison. Taxonomy (NCBI): domain Eukaryota; kingdom Metazoa; phylum Chordata; class Mammalia; order Carnivora; family Mustelidae; genus Neogale; species Neogale vison. Next base: position 48,623,400 of record NC_058093.1, read on the forward strand.
ACTGTTAAAATTAAATTTTTATTTCTTAGAAAATTAATATATTTATTTGTTTTCCTTTTAATATAAATCTAGTTTACAGATTAGAATAACATTTAAATTAAGCCAAGGTGAGGACACTTGTTCCACTCATGCATTGGACATCTACCTTGGACTCTACCATGCCTGCTGAACTCATACCATTTACCTAGAGGGAGGCAGGAGTTGCTGCTATCCAGGATGGGTGCAGGGTATGTGGATGCTTTCCTTAATCTCTGCTGTTTTGGACTTATAGAATGTCAACCATTGACAAGAGTGGGAACATATAAACAAGTGATATTAGAATGTGGAGAATGAGTCTGAGTAATGACAATATCTCATGACTCTAACACAAATGACATTGGCATTGGGCATTTTAGCACATTTGACTAAAATGTCTTTGTTAGTCTCAGTCAGTACCTATCTACCCCATCCTGAATAATTATTTTAAAAAGTAGCTGACATTTGTCAGATGTTTTCGATGTGCCAAGCACAGTACTAAGCTCTTTATTTAGTTCTTTAAAAATTGGGGGACTGTTATCTCCATTTAACAGATTTTTGGAAATTGAGGATCCAAACAGTTAAGAAACTTGATGAAGGTTCTATAGCAAGCAAATGGTGGAGAAGGAAATTGAACCTGGTCTGCCTCATCCAGAACCCCAGCCCCATCCTATGCCGCTCCCTCTTCTGTTTTCCTCTACCACACTGAACCCTTTGAATGCAGGTTTTATGCTTCCTCTTTCTTGATACACCTCACACCTCACTCAGTGGCTGAAACATCGTATGGCTGATTAAATGGAATCTCTGTGGAAGCTCTCTGTGAGAAACTACTTGGTTATCAGTATAGGTCAGTATGGGTATAGGTCAGTCATAGTCTATGTTTGCTGAGGCTGCCTTAATCAAGGAAAAACTTGGTTTATGCAATCTTCCATTGACCAATATTGGTAAATGGCTTACAAGCACCAATCCAATACTGCCCCATTTCCTATTTAGCACCATGGCATTGAGGTCTCTAGGTGGAAAGGATCAAGGAGCTTTCCTTCCTCATGTACGCGGATTAAAGGCAGGTTTGCGGGGAGAGAGGTAAAATAGTGGGGTGATGGTCAAACTCAGAGGGCTGGTTGACTTTCAGTCTTTGGGCTGGAAAAAAGAGCCCCTTTCATAGGGCCAGACAGCATAGAGTCTCCTGGAAACAGTTGGATTGCTGGGGCTGAGTAGCAGTTATTTAAACAGCCAGTAGTTACTTAAGTTCCCAGTGATCTGGTTGCCACCCATTGATGGCTTTTCCACTTGCATGCATTCTCAAGCTCTGGTTCTCAGAAAAGAGAATTCAAGAGTAATTATATGTTAGAAATACCTGGCTTCACAGCAGGGTGTGATCGAACCTGTGAATTGCACCTTAATCCATTTAACCTCCTTTTTCTCTTGGTTGCATGAAATCATGCTCACTAGCAGAGCCTTTTAAACTATTCCCTTTTATCCCCTCACCTTACTATACTCACACTCTAGTAATCCTCCTTTCAATCGCCTTCTTCTTTGAACTGTGCCTCTCACTACCTCAAAAGGGAATATTTACTCCACACTCAATCTTTCAGAATTACTCTTGAGCAAATACAAGTTTAGACTCTCTATAGCTCAGCTATTATACGATATTAATGAGAAAGCTTTAATGGGATCCAGTAGAGAAATCCACTGAAATACATACTGGAGAGATTTTATTTTATTTTCCACATTGGAGATATTTTAACCTGTGTGGTTTAAGTCTGCGAATCTCTCCGTGTAACAGTCCTTTACATATAGAATCCAGCTCACTTAGAACTCCAAGAAACTGAGTTTTTTGTTACTGAATACCACTGGTGGGCTTATTGTCCTAGGTGTGATTTTTAAAAAATTTTTATTTATTTTTATATTTCTTTTCAGTGTTCCAGAATTCATTGTTTATGCACCACAACCAGTGCTCCATGCAGTATGTGCCCTCCTTAATACCCACCACCAGGCTCACCCAACCTCCCACTCTTCTCCCCTCCAAAACCCTCAGATTGTTTTTCAGAGATCACAGTCTCTCATGGCTCATCTCTCCCTCCCGATTTCCCCCAACTCCCTTCTCCTGTCCATCTCCCCATGTCCTCCATGTTATTCCTTATACTCCACGAATAAGCAAAACTATAAGATAATTGACTCTCTCAGCTTGACTTATTTCACTCAGCATAATCTCTTCTAGTCCCGTCCATGCTGATATAAAAGTTGGGTATTCATCCTTTCTGATGGAGGCATAATACTCCATAGTGTATATGGACCACATCTTCCTTATCCATTTGTCTGCTGAAGGGCATCTTGGTTCTTTCACAGTTTGGCGACCATGGCTATTGCTGCCATGAACATTGGGGTACAGATGGCCCTTCTGTTCACTACATTCATATCTTTGGGATAAATACCCAGTAGTGCAATTGCAAGGTCATAGGGAAGCTCTATTTTTAATTTCTTAGGAATCTTCACTGTTCTCCAAAGTGGCTGCACCAACTTGCTTCCCACCAACAGTGTAATTTTTTAAAAAATCGTTTCTTAGAAGAAGGAAGGAAGCACACTTATGCCTGTAGAAACCTGAGTCTAAAGTTGACTCCTGGGGTAATTCTAGCCCTAGGAATGAAGAAAAGCCTTATAGAAAAATGCGATGGTAGGGAAGAAGTTTCATAATCTGGGTAGTGCTTTAGATAAGAGCCATGACTGAAACAAGGTTTAAAGGCTCCCTTCCCTTCTCTGTTAAACAAGTTGTTCCATATTTTGTTTTCCAGTTTGGTACTGTACTCCCCTAAAGTAAATGTATAGCCTTCTTAGATTCTTCAGAAAACAACTTTGTGATGGAGATAGGTATGCAGAAATGTTACCGGAGAGAACTCAAAGCAATAGCACCTATGAGGAAGTGAGGGCCATAGGATTAGGCAGAGGGAGTTGAACTGTGATGTAGTTGTACAGAGGCTTCAGCCTAATCCCTCAGGGAGTGCTGGACTGAGGCATCACTACAGAGTTGTTCTGAAATGTTGCAAGAGGCTCTTAGTGAGGGGCATAAATGGGGAAGAGATTCAACTGTGAGCCCTCATCAGGCAGCACCCCTAACATCCAGGGAAATGTTCCTTGGGCTTTATAGAGGAGATTGGGATAAGGCAACTTGGTGTCTGCTTGGTCCATCCCTGTGCTTCTGGGATCCACTTGCATTACATGATCATTTCTCCCTATTTAAGAACAGTCCCTCCATATTAGTTCAGTGAGACATATTAGAAGTTTAGTGAGACAAAATACAGTGCTTGTCACAGTAGCTGGTCTTGGGACTGTAACTGACACTCAACATTATTGCTCATTTTTAGATTTTTTTAGTTGATTCTTAGGCAACACCCCTGCTGCCCAGGTGTCTTATCTGGTAGGACTGTTCCAAGTTGTCGTTTCTGAGAGGTCTGCCCTGATCACCAGCTCTTCTTGGGCTGTAGCTGCTATACTTGTTTACCTACTTTCAAAGCAGGATGGAGAAAAAACATGAAATGCCCATACATTTCTGAGGCCAGTTCTTTTTCCAGACCAAGTGGATGGTCAGATCCTCCCACTACCCAATGTCAGTGAAATGGCTTTCTCTCCCTGCTGTCATTCAGAACTACCCCTGAGCAGTCTTTTCTCGCCGTGTACTTAGATACTGAGACAACCCATTTATTAATCAAGCTTAGCTTTTTTTTGCTTATTCCATCAGTTAGTCATAAGGAATCCCCTATGCAGTCACAGGTGTGAGCTGAAGGAGAGGAATCAGAGGCAGATTACATGAGAGTCTAAGTATCTTGCTCCTGTAATTTACTTTTATCTTCTAGTCATGCCCGTGTCAATCCCAGATAAATAATTTCCATTTTAATGATGCATTATTGGTGGGCTCATCTGACTCTATAATTTACTGGGTCTGATGGAACCCAGATCATGCTTAACAGTTCTGGCCAAATGGTCACTTTTCCATTTTAGGTCTGGTAATGTTCCAGAGCTGTTCTTTGTATGGTGTACAATTCTGTTCTGTTCTGTAGATGGCATGACTTTAGTCTGGAGCTCTAGGAGAAAACTTATGATTCTCCTTCTGGGGATTGTCATAAATACAGTGTTTTTTACACCATAAATAACTCTAATGTCTTGGGTTCTGTGGAATTGTATGTCCCAGTTTGTTTGCACTGTAGCCTGGACTAATTACAGGGCTCTTACCTGCTCTGTATCCCACTGAAAGGTTTCTGTCTTCCATGTCACCGAGTAAACAGGGAAAGGATCCTCAAGTATGGAATATTCTGCCTTCAGAACTCAAAGTGACCTACCAGATACAGTGCTTCCTTCTTAATGATGGAAGGAATGAGATGAAATATTTTGCATTTTATGTTGGATTGGGTATACTAGCATGATCAGACCACTGGACCTCAAATGCTTTTCTGATATTCTGGGTGCGTGAATCTTTGTAGGATTTATGTTCTGCTTTCTGTAGCACTTAACGTTTTAACAAAGACTTTAATATATTGGTCACTTCTTACATACAATTAACATGATTTCATGAATATAATAGACCAGTGTGATAGTCTGTGGAATGTCCAGATGATTTAGATCACTTCAGATTATGTTATGATGGAGAATGGAAGAACTAAATATAGGCCTGGGACAAGATTGCAGATCTTGTGAATACATACTGTTTCTGGTCTTCCTTCTTGATAGAGATGGGAATAGTACATTCCTCAGATCAATACCATGCTTTGGAGATTGTGTTAATCTGCTTTCATTTAGATACCACTTACAGCACAGCTACTGTAATTGAGAATTCTACTTAAATGAGTTTGTAGCAGGCCTCCAGTACAATTTTTTTTTAGAGGCCACACTGACAAGTTAAATAAAGATACTATGGGGACCACTCCCCTTGCTTCCTTTAGGTTCCTACAGGATGTCACTAAGTTGTGTGTGTGTGTGTGTGTGTGTGTGTGTGTATTTTAATGACTGGAGTGAGAGGAAAATAGTTTCTGAGGTCTTCCCTTGACTTCATGACAATAGATCTGAATCCTTCAGATCAAAATGAAAAAAAAGAAAGTAATGTGGGGATAATGCCATCCGCCAAGTTCATTCCAATTATTCACTCAGGGAACTGAGATGACCACTGAGGATGGGAATGAGGTTAGTGGACTCAGTAAACCGCTGTGAGTTGGGATTAATTCAGGACTCTACTTCTTACTTAGTTCCCATATGCCCCCATTTTCATATGAGGGCCATTATGATATTTCTGGTCTCTAGGTATTAAAGTCAGCTAAGAGTATCTATCGAATGGTCCTTGGAATGTGTGAGTGAATGCTTATCCAAATAAATAGCCATACGTCCTTTGAGGAAGGACTGGGGATGCCATGGTGATTCAGGTATCTTCTACTTCGGGCCTTAACCCCTCCTTCAGTCAGTGTATTCTAGGTCTGAAAACTGGTTCATATTCAAAAACTGGATGAGGAATCATGGCTTTTTATCAGGCTAACTTCCCTCAGTTTCTTGCTTATGAATAGTTAATTTCTTTTGAGTGTTCAAGTAGTACCCTTGTTGACTGTGCATGCATCTTGCCCCTAGGAATGCCTTGTTCTACTAACCATGTCCCTAACTCTGTCTGGTTCAGTCCTTCTTGGCTACTACTCTATCCTTGCTGCTTGCTATGAATCATCTTGGTTCTGATGGTTATGCACTGGCCCTTGGCCTCTATTATTTAATATCCTATAATCCAATGGTTCCCAAACTCTGCTGTATGTTAGAATCACCTAGTAAGCTTTTAAAATTGCTGATGCCTCATTTTAAACTATTCTGATTAAATCACAATGTCTGGGGTGGGACCCAGGCATTAATAATTGTTAAAGATTCTCCGGAACAATAATAGAAATTCCTGCTGTAATCCATGTTGCTATCATGGAACCTAATTGTATAACAGCATCTCCTACGACAGTGAACTTCTCAAGATGCTGGTACACTGTGATATAGTGAAGATATTGTGAGGAAGTGAGGAGACAAATGGATTTGGCAGAAGTTGAACTAAGACACAATTGAAAGAAAGGCTTTGGCTTTTCCCACTGCAAGCTTTGGAGCTAAGCTAGACCTTTAGGATTGTCTTCAATTGATGTAAGGTCAGAGTTTATACCTTCACATTGGCCAGTCTTTAGAATTAGGACACCCCAGAGAGAGGCACTTTCCTTTGGCAGCAGGCCATTTTGGGGTGGGTTTCACCTGACAACATTCCTCAACTGAAGGAAGGAGTAAGCCAGTTTAAAAAGTAGGGATCTGCCAGTACATCTTGGTCATAGTTTGAGCTGTTAAATAGATTGCTCAAGTAGTAAGTGACTTTCAAGCCAAAAGAACCTTAGAAACCATCTAGTATTATCTCATTTATTTTGTACCTTCTTAATTATGGACACATCCAGAGCCAATGTAGGATTCTTGATTTATAATCCAGGACTCTCTATTACTTTTACCTCTCATGCTTATGTTATATGCAGGAATGTTGTATACCATGAATACAGGGAATTAAGGGGGGAAATTACCATCATTGTCCAATGTTCCATTGAAACAAATATGTAAAGATATTTTAGTTTTTGCCATTGCCAGACAATGGATGTGATTCTAACTTAAGCAATGGACATGTTTCTAAAACATTTAACCAAGGATCACATCCTGAAACAGCCATCTCTTCTGTCCAAAGAGTTGCTGTCTCTCCTAAGGGAATCAAAGTAAAACAAACAAACAAATACTGAATGTTTTTAGTATGTATCAATTTTATTCCAGGGACAGAATCCCAGGCATTCAGGACTCATTCATTTTCTTTATTCTATTCTCCTCTTCTCTTCCTCCTCCTTTCTGGAAAATATCTCCTTCTACATTCTTGATTTTTTTTTCAATTTGTGTTCCAGTTTTAAATTCTACTACATTGAAATGTGTTTGAAGTATTTCTATAGTATTCTTTTTTTTCCATTTAATTTAAAAAATACATTTTTATAAACATATAATGTATTTTTATCCCCTGGGGTACAAGTCTGAATCGCCAGGTTTACACACTTCACAGCACTCACCATAGCACTTACCCTCCTCAATGTCCATAACCCCAACCCCCCTCCCCCAGCAACCTTCAGTTTGTTTTGTGAGATTAAGAGTCACTTATAGTTTGTCTCCCTCTCAATCCCATCTTGTTTCATTTATTCTTCTCCTACCCCCTTAACCCCCCATATTGCATCTCCACTTCCTCATATCAGGGAGATCATATGATAGTTGTCTTTCTCCGATTGACTTATTTCGCTAAGCATGATACCCTCTAGTTCCACCCACATTGTCGCAAATGGCAAGATTTCATTTCTTTTGATGGCTGCATAGCATTCCATTGTGTATATATACCACATCTTCTTTATCCATTCATCTGCTGATGGACATCTAGGTTCTTTCCATAGTTTGGCTACTGTGGACATTGCTGCTATAAACATTCGGGTGCACGGGCCCCTTTGGATCACTACGTTTGTATCTTTAGGGTAAATACCCAGTATAAACGGAAAATACTCACTGGAAGGATGACAATTTTAGCAGTCCTTTCTTACTGCAAATTAAAGATGTGGATAGTTATTCTTTTTTTTTCTTTTTTAGATTTTATTTATTTATTTGACAGACAGAGATCACAAGTAGGCAGAGAGCCAGGCAGAGAGCGAGGAGGAAGCAGGGTCCCTGCTGAGCAGAGAGCCTGATGTGGGGCTCGATCCCAAGACCCTGGGCCAAAGGCAGAGGCTTGAACCCACTGAGCCACCCAGGTGTCCCTGGATAATTATTCTTGACACTTGGCTGAGGCCAATAGCATTGAAAGAATGGGATCTTGAGTAAGGGAAGAAAAAGACCTGCACTTTGGCAGAAGTTGGAACCTAAGAAGACAGATGGCCCATGGGAAATTCCAGGCTGTGGTGGCTATGGAATATTAGGACTATGATGTCTAAACTTTAATTTTTAGTTTCCTATCTTTTCCCTAAGTTATATTCAGCCCTCAATAAAAGATGTCCAGTAGACTTGTGTAGGGTTTTTTTGGGAAAGGCCAGTGGAAGGACAACAATTGTGGGAGATGAGTCAGGAAAATAGAAGGTCCTCAGAAGTTCTTTTAAAAATGTTGAAGTACTGGCCTTCTGATAGCAAGTGTTATAGGTACTTGAACCATTTTGTTTGGGGAATTAAAGGAAATTGTAGTCCTGGGAGGCTGGAAGACTTGGAAATAAATTATACTTGTAAATTTTATTTTCATGTATTGAGTTGTCAGCATTAAAAGTTGCACTTTGAGTATATAGCCCAAGTTTCCCCATTAATTTCCTTTGGTACCTCCTCTCTAGAAGAGATTTTTCTGACTTATGTAGCTTCTAAAATCCAAGCTGTATGGGTTATTTCTCTGCAGTGAGCTTGGGGATAGTGGTTTGCTTGGCATTTGTGTGTCCCTCCCACCATATAGTGGGAGGACCTGGTAAGGTCCGATGTGTCTATGTATTCAGTTCTACAATCAGCACTTCATGCTGTGCAGGTACGTTGTGCTGGGAGGCAGCCCAAACTAGTGGTAAACAGACAACCCAAGTCCCTCATAACCTGAGTCCACTTACAAACGGCAATCCTGGGCAAGTTGCCTAACATGTCTGTGCTTCAAAGTGCCCTTGTCTATAAAAGCAGGATCATAATAACTTTGCAGTTTAGAGTTGTGAAGATTAGAGGAGTAACAAACGAGAACATTTAAAAGAACATCTGATATATAGTAAATATCAGCTTATACTATCATCACAAAATAGAAGTTTTATGGAAGTAATTGCTGAATGAGAGCAATTGACAAATTCTGAGAATTAATTTCTGTGTCAATGAAAACTATATGCATATAGGTACCTATGTGCATATAGGTAGATCTACAGATACGTTAACTGAACTGAGAGATCCCTGAAGCTGGGAATTGTACCTTCTCCCAGCTGTTCTTAGAGGACCTGTGCTGCTGTGCAGGGACTACCACTGCACAATGATGAAAGTAACTCAACTCCAGCCAATTTGGTTTGATCTTGTGGAATGTGCAGAAAAATTACATTATTTATCAAGATCTAGGACTCCAAAGAAGTATGAAGGAGAATAATATCCTTAGATAGTAAGAGGGCCACATTTTTAATTACTATTTTTGTATTTGTGGGAAACATGTACCAGTAGGCCAAATTCAGGACAATCAAAACTTGAGGGAACATAGAGTATAAGGCATGGACATTGCAAATAGATCTGCATTCAAATTACTATTCTGTTTACTAATTCAGTGTCTTTGTGCATATCCAGCCAGTTATCCCCTCATTCAGAAGTGATTTACAAGCAACTTACAAAATAGTATTGAAAAGAAGAAGTTAAGGTTAAAGACAAAGGACAAACTGGGAAAGATAGTCATGAATATATGACACACAAAGAACTAATACTGACAAATAGCACACTAACAAATTAATTGCAGAGTGAACAACCAAAAGGGGAAAATAGGCAAAGGACATAAATAATCAATTAAAGAAGAAATAACATGAAATGATAACCAATCTCAATAATAACCAAAGACATGCAAATTAAAGAAAAATTAAATTTGAATTTTCCTTACTAAATTAGCACTGAATTTAAAAAGTAAGAAAAACTAAAGTCATTCCCTGTTATATTATGGGTGGGAATAAAATTTTTGAAAGTTTTCTGAAATATTTGGCAATATTTATCAAAAGCTTGAAAATGTCCAGGAATCCCTCTCCTAAAAATTAATTCTAAAGAAATAACAGGACTAATATACAAAGTAAATTACACCAGAATGTTCATTGCAGCATTGTTTACTTAAATATTGTAAATAATAAATGCACATCACTGGGAGATTGAGTGAATAAATTATGGTATGTTCATGCAAATTTGAAAATCATGGTATATATATTTGATGTAGCAAGAAGGCCATACTGTGTTACTATGTTTAATGAAAAATTATTAGTTTAAAAGCTATATGTATGCTTCTGTCCAAATTTTTCTACATGTGCGCATGCATTAAAAAATGAAACAAATATAGTGCTTCTGTTACTAATGCTTATTTTTTAGTAATAACATTATGGGTAATTTTTTTGTTTTGTTTTGTTTCTTAAATTAAATTTTTGTAAGAAGCATGGAATTACTTTAATAATCAAAAAAGGTAAAACTATTTTTATTTTGATAAATAAAGCAAAAAAAAAAAGGCAACTAATAACCCAACACTTTAATAAATACAACTTCACACTACTGACTTTTAAAGTCCACAACATCAACGATTAACCATAAGCTAAGTCTCGTTTTTGAATACCTCAGTCTGGTCAGGATGCTCTAGTCTAGAAGGAAGACAGTCACCTTTCCTTTGAGCCACTCTGAACTCTGCAATGAAGAAACTGCTTCTCAATTATACAGAAACACTTTCTCGAACTGTCTTCATTAACAGACTATTATCCTTCCCTTCTGCCATATTTTTTCTCTGCGCTTCCTAAAGTGGAGAATAATCCACCAAAAAACAATTTCATGTCCATGATAAGGTTGTGTGTGACTCAGCTCATTCGAATAAAACAGGGTGGGAGAAAGAGAATATTTAAAACTAAAATGAGTACAGTCTTCCTCTTGCTGGAATTTTAATCCTCTCAGCAGAGCAGCAGTACACAGACTTGCTGGAGTCTAGTGGCATTTGACCTAATTTGGTGGGAGTCCTGAGCTCAGGGATCCAAGATACCGAGAAATGCTGCCCAGGCCTTGTGTATCTTATTTATGGGGTCTACAGATGAGAGAGCAGGGGGCTCTAAACATAGATTTGGAAACTGTATACTGAATTTTTAAATACTTAGCTAAGGTGATTATCATTTTATTTATTTGAAAAGTAAGAAAGACTCTTAGCATTTTACAACTCAGAAGTCCTCAATACACTGGATTTATAGCTGAGCAGTTTGTAGAGAAGGAAAAGCTGACACTAAAGGAATAAATTCAGTAGGTTTTAGGAGAACTATTTAGTGCAGACAGTATTATTGATGATTTAATTTTTCAAGGTGATGCCTTATCTGTGCCATGAAAGAATTTAATAAAGGGAAACCTTAAAATAGCATGGCTTTAAAAAATGTAGTTTCGATTTTATTCATGTTTCTAGGCTATTGATTATTAGCTATGTGCTAAAAGGAATTTTATCTTCATGAAAATATGACTTTTATATACAACACATCTTTGCCAGCATTTATGTAAAAATGTTCTGTAGCTAGGGTCAATTGTATATATCTGTGAAAACTTTCATCAATTTTTAGTTAGAAATAGTAAAAGAATTAGCTGAATTCCAATTACTTTTAATGTAGCCATGCTCCTCTGATGCACAAATTTCTTTAAAATAAAGAAAGAGAAAAAAGAAAGAAAGAAATCCAAGCATTTCATGAAATCCTGCAGGATAGAAAACATTTGCCAGTTTAAATGTGAATAATAACATCTGTAGTTATTTGGAATATAAAGGAAATGCTAAACACTACTTCCAAGAAAACCTTGAGTAGTACTACTATTCAGACACAAAACTATTCTTTAACTAAACCCTTTGCCAGTTGGTGCAACAGATTTGGAACACAGTTTGCTTGCATTTAACTTAAAAATAGTGTGTGAGCCAAATTTATTATTTCCATCTTAATATCAATATTTGCTCTTAAGAAGTTTTTTCCATATTTGTTGAACTGAGATAGGTCAATAGATAGAAATTTCTTTTGTATATTCTATACATTATTAAAACTTTACTTTTTCCCTCATCATGGATTAATTATGGCTATAAAGCTTTACATTAAAACAAATTTGTTTTCTAAAATTTTACTAGTTTGTGAGATATATAAATTTGAAAGAAATTTCCCCCTATGTTTAAAATGTATGGCAAACGTGTATAGCTTTTTTGATTTCTACACTGACCTCTAATCTTCTGGGGTTTGTTTGTTTATTTATGGCAAATGAAACTTCCTTGCTTAGAAGATAGAAGTTCATAGTGATTTGTGAAGAATACATGTAGGTTTCTAGATCATGCTGCAGGGATATCTTAGTGGATATAGATAACTTAAATTTTTGTAAAGACCAGTAGAGAAGGAGAAAGGAAGGAAAGACTGTGCAGGAGAGAATATTTTGGACTTTCCTGACACATAATTCTTAACAAATGATTAATAATATCTGATAAGTTCCAAATATAGCATGACTTGTTTATTCCTTGATTTGGTACACATTTCCATTAACTATACAATCCACAGGATGTTTTTCTTTTGCCTTTTCCCTATTTGTGTATTACTGTCAGAAATTTTATTAAGATAGCCTGAAGGTGAGGTTAACAATAATGTGTCTTCTCTAAGTCAACTGACTTTGTCTCAACAGGACATCTCCATTTTTGAACTGTATATATCAGGATTATGGTTTTGCAAACTGGGCAAAATGTCTATCCTGATCTTTGCACTAACTTTTAGAAAGCCCATCTCTTAAAATGTAATTACTCTCGGTGAGCCCATGTGCTAACTGATTGGGAAAAATGGGAAAAACTTGGAGTGAGCGTAGGGAAGATCAGTGCCATTTATTTTCAGAATGTATTTACAGCCTGGAAGATGGGCACATTTCCAAGCCATGAGGCAGAAATTATTGGACAGCACCTCTATGACTGGGTCCATCATGAGGTAAGGTAGAAGCTTAGCTTACTGCTGTTTGCCCTCCTCAACTCTTGGGAAAATTTACTCTGCATACAAAGCAAATGCAAAGTTTTTGCCTAGATAATTACAAAGCAGTAATATGTAATGGTTCCCTCTATAAGTTCATAAGTATACTTCTCTAGGTTTAAGATTTCTTTCCTTTTTTTTTTTTTAAGATTTTTTATTTATTTGACAGACAGAGATCACAAGTAGGCAGAGAGGCAGGCAGAGAGAGAGAGGAGGAAGCAGGCTCCCTGTCCCTGTGGCGCAGAGAGCCCAATGTGGGGCTCGATCCCAGCACTCTGGGATCATGACCTGAGCTGAAGGCAAAGGCTTGAACCCACTGAGCCACCCAGGCACCCCTTAAGTTTTCTTTCTGAGTAAGTAAGGATCTGATGAAACTGTCTAGTTTGTATCTTTCTAGGTCCTTTATTTCAGACAATAAACATGTATTAGATATCTACTGTATATAAGACAGCATAGGAAGATTTAAAGAGAATTAAACTTGGTCTCTGTCCTAGAAAGAAACCATAATCTAGACAGGGAGATAAGAGACAGTGTGGCAGGGGTCCCTAAACCACTCCCAGATTTAATGTTTTGTTAGGAAGATTCACAGGACACCGCATATATAATCATAATAGCAGTGGTTTATTACAGGAGGGAAATGCTACAGAAAAATAGCAAAAGGAAAAGACATAGAGGACAAAGTCAAGAGGAAACCAGGATTAAGCTTCTAAGTTTTCCCTGTTGTGAAATCACCCAGGACGTGCTAAATTCCTCTAGTAATGAATTGTGACAACATCTCTACCAGGAAAGCTCATTAGAAACTCAGGGCACAAGATTTTCCCTGGGGATTAGTGAAGTAGGGACCATCTGCCTAGCACCTACCAAAATTCCAGACTTCAGAAGGAAATCAGGTGTTCAGCATAACTTTAGTGTTTACAAAGTTTAGTTATGGAGAATCATTCTTTGTGTCAGGAATGGTGGAAACACTCCTGAATTCCAAGTTCTCAGGTGCCGCCAAGGGCCAGCCTTGCAGCACGTTTTTCTTTCTTTTCCCCTTTAATAAAACAAAGGTACTGGAGAAGGGTGGAATTCTACTCTGAAGAGTGCAAAGGACTCAGAGAGACAAAGCAAGAGAAAGGCCATTCTTCCTCCTCGTCTTCCAAATATTCTTAATACTTCTAGAGAGGTATTTCTGCCTCCAACAGTCCCAAAAACTTGGGCCTGTCACTCAACTGTTTTCAGATCTTCAGCTGTTGTTTCCCATCACCTGGAGAACCCTGTCCAAACTGCTCAGTGTTAATGGCCCGACTCCTGCCCATCTTGATTCCCACTTTCTTATAAGACCTCCTTTGCCTGTTGAATTATCGATAACTGAATATTCCCAACCAGGCCCTGGTCAGAGCAGCAAGATGCCAGCCTTCAGGCTGTGGAGTTTGTGAAGGCAGAGAGGTAAAATAAATAAATAAATAAAAAATGCCAAGTCAGAACTTTTGCTGGAGAGCAAGACAAATTTGTAGGCAAGAATTCATAATCAATCAGGAGATAATGAATTTTACCAATTAGACCTCCAGAGGAAATTCTGCCTCAGAGGCTTGTTGGTAGGAACCCCTTTAATAAAACAAAGGTACTGGAGAAGGGTGGAACTATGAGCTCAGAGGGGAGTGCTGAAGCTTGTAGGTCAGCATAGTAGAGATGTTCAAAACCCACAGGAGGCAACAAAGCATAGTGGCTATGAGCACAGGCCCCAAGCCTCTGAACTCTGCCTTTCCACCTTAATAGCTGTGCTACTTGCCCAAAGTCTGAACCCTCAAAGTCTCATTTTTCTTATCTCTTTGGAGTTTAAATATGCTAATGCATCTACGAGTATTAATACAATGACTGATACATAACAATTCCGGAGTAAATGGAACCTGTAAGTGTTAAGAAGAGGCAGTGAATCAACAATAGCCAAATTATGGAAAGAGCCCAAATGTGCATCAACGGATGAAAGGATAAAGTAGATGTGGTACATACATGTGTATGTAGGTATATATACACATAGACATATGTATACACATACACACACTGGAATATTACTCAGGCATAAAAAAAGAATGAAATCTTGCCATTTGTAACATGAATGGAGCTATAGAGTATAATGCTAAGCAAAATAAGTCAGTCAGAGAAGACGAATACCATATGATTTCACCTATATGTGGAATTTAAGAAGCAAAACAAATTGAAGAGGCAAACCAAGAAACAGATTCTTAACTATAGAGAACAAATTGATGGTTACTGGAGGGGAGATGGACAGGGGGATGGATTAAATGGGTGTGGAGATTAAGGAGGGCAATTTTTGTGATGAGCACCGGGTATTGTATGTAAGTGATGAATCACTAAATTCTACACCTGAAACTAATATGGCACTCTATGTTAATTAACTAGCCAGAATTTAAATAAAAACTCTAAAAAAAGGAAGAAGTAGTAGTGAAGCAACTCAAGTCCTTCTTTACTCTTGCAGAAGTATTTGAAAGACAGGGAGTTCCTAAATGCTTTGAAGAGTAGGAGGATGTAGCATTCTGATTACTTACAGGTTACATCTAGACCTTCTCTGTAAAGCTAGAAACAGTGAGCAAGGAACGATGGCTACAAAAACTTGGATGAATCACTTTGCTTCTTTGGATCTCAGTTTTCTTACCTATAAATCTGGATCTGATGATATTTTACAAAACTTCCAGCTCTAACATGTTATGGCTCTATAAAATGGGATGGATTGTTGAATTATGACAAAAGTACTCTTTCATTTTATATGACCTTAGGAAAGAATGACACCCTCAGATGATTTGACATTTTCCAGCTCTAACCTGCCTCATTAATTCAGGATTGAAGCAATAACAGATGGGATTGACAGTGAAATTGAAATTGAAATTAGCACATAAATTATATAGAAAACTATTAATTTAATATAGCAAACCCATGGTTGTTCACAAAGTTTGGGATAATAGTTTTGTTGCAGAAGGTTTCATTATTGGTTGAAAGTACATGAATCAGTTTGGCTTAAACTATTTCCTTCTTAATGAAATTCAAACAAAATGAAGAGTTTTCTGTAATTATTAAAGACTTCATTCAGATCTAAGACACAGAATCAGAACACAATGCATGTGAGTCCCTGTGATTCCCTCTTCTTTTCTTTCTCATTCCATAATAGCTTCTAGCCTGGTGGCATTGGCTTCTGCAGAACACATTAATTTACATGACCTGTTGCTTTGCTGAGCACTTCTGTAAAAGGAAAAGAAGTCTCAGGAATGAGCTAATGTTACCAAAAGACCCTTCCCAGAATTCAGCAGGCATCTGGAACCATCAGAACTCTAGTGGGAGCTGTGAGCTAAAGTATGGTAAATCCAGCTCCCCTAAACTTTGCAACAAATGATCTGCTAAAACCTCAAATTCAGAGTTACACTTCTATTGCTTAGGCTGTCAGTTGCCTTTAGTTGCTTTTCATAAACATTAGATACCTATGCAGTTCTCTAATAGCCAAGGGAATTTACTAAGAGCATGGAACATAGCAAAGAAAACTTGGTATGAAGAAACTTTAAAACCCATGGTTTCTCTGTTTCAACAGTGTCTGTTGCAATTACAGCCTCGAAATCCAAAAGAAAAAAGTTTGACCTTTCTTTCAACTGAAACTTTTTGTCACTGTGTTTACAGGAAGCTGGCTGAGGAAAGCCTTTTATAGGTATGTGGTTCTGTGTAGCAAAACAGTGTTGGATATAACATGATTACACAGTAACATCATTGTACTATTAATTATCAGTAGGCCATAATGATGGTTGTTAATGATACATAGGAGCACAGAACAAGCTTTACCTAAAGAAAGAAAGGAAAGGTATTCCAAATACCCCTTCCCTCAGCTGCATGAAAAGACAAAGAATATAGCTGGTAGAGAGGTGGAAAGTTTAGGTAAGAAAAATGTCTGTTGGACCAAGTAAAATGACCAGAAGTTTCCCAAACATCAATAAGAAAACCTCAGGAAGTCCATGTTTTGTATAAGCATGATAGAAAGAAATGAAGCCCTCCAAAGAGAACACTTAGAGTGAGTTTTGAGCACTTACAGATGCAAAGATTAAGTACTGTGTAAATATTACCAGAGACCTGAAATTCTCCTTTCACAAAGGAAACAGAATAACATGGGGTGTGGATGTTCTGAAGCAAGTGGAGGTCAGTACAATGCATTGAATGGTATTTTCCATCATGGTGATTGTGGTGCAGTTAGTAAGTAGTAAGACAGAGTGGTCAGAGATCTGACAAAGGAAGGAGATCAGGTAACAGATGCTTGTACATGAGTGAGATTTCTAAAAATGTGTTTCAGAGAAACATCTGTAATTAATGGCAGGAATTCTTGAATAAGGCTCTTGGACCGTTCTTGTATAGGTGAGACACCCCATGAGCATGGCTATGTGATAACATATGCTCTAAAAAAAATGTTCTTCTCTCTGGTTTTGTAAAATGTGATATAGAAATTTAGAGCAGAGATAAATTGCAGAGGAAACAGAGAAGATACTATCAGTGCTTTTCTTTTTTGACTCTCCTTTCATGCTTTTACTCTAAATAAAATATCCAACAAATGCTTTTAAAAATATCTGAAGTTGAACCAAAGTATTAGTCTGCCTGCAGTGCCCACATGTCTGTGGACCCATGTAAAATGCAAATAGCGCTTAGTTCAACACATGGTTTGAGTCGCTCTCAACAAATAGGTGGTCATCTCCATGAAAATCCTTTTGTTAAAGATCCCCTAGAGATGCTGTATTAGATCCTTTCTAATTTGGCCAGAGATCAGTCTCCCTGATTAGTAGAGCCAAAGTTCTGGTACCCCAAAAAGGGCAACTCAGGTAAAAAGCACTTTTACTGACTATTTTCTTCTGAATAAACTATAGTTTCTATTTGTGTTTCACTATTTTTTTTCCTCACCTTACTCTCAAAACTTCAAACATGCTACAATTAATCTCATCTGTGAGAGTCCCTTTAAAAAAATGGTTCATAAATACTTTGATAAGATCTTACCTAGAAGAGGCAGTTCCATCTGTTGCCAATATATAGTTAAACAAAGAATCCAGTAATAAAGTATTTGTTCCTACAAATATAGAGGTTTTAGTAAATGTGCTGCTATGGACCTTTATATGTGTATGTGTATAGATGTGTAGGACTCTGCCTTAGGAGAAAACATGAGCTTGGATACAGGAATACATGCTACAGAGCAATATCCTGAACAATTGAAAACAATACAGTAATTTTTATATTTGATAGTGTATTTCATGTTACTTCAATCTTCATAGACCATCCCTTTGCATAAAGCCAACAACACACCTCTTTATTCTCGTGTATGTATAGCAACCCACTTTGACAGGCTCCTGCTCTCTTGGTGCCAAGCATCCAGGATGACAAGTGGCCACCTGTGACCATCCTGTTCAGATAAGTTAGAAAATTCTTGTTATGCCCATGTATAAAACTGTCCCAAAAGCTTCAATAAGGAGAAAGGGTAAATCCCCATTAAAGCGTAACCAGCATGGACACCTGGATACTCAAAGGAGTCAGGACTAAGGAAAATAGAAATGTAAACTTTGATTTTCACAAATGACCAGTGGGAGGCTTACTTCTTTCTCTGGTCCCATGCTCATGATCCACAAACACACTCTTTGAAAGGCTCTGGCTTTCCCTACCCAACCCACATTGCCTGCATATCAAGTCATCTCCAAGTTCCTTTCTTTCATGGGAGACAGATGGTTTGGTTTCACCTACTTAATGGATTTCTAAAAATGAGAGAAATAATTCCAGTCTCTGTTTATATAGTTTTAAAAGTTTCTTTCAATTAGATAACCACCCTCGCCCACCCTCCCCCCAAAAAGAAAGTCTATACCCATCTGACGTGAGGAAGCAGGAAAGTAGTTGAGTTCTACTTTGTGCTTCACTCAGCTCTGTGGCACGGAGTCTCAGATGACTGTGTCTGCTAAGGGAATTTCAAATCTTAGGTTTGAGGAAGAAATTTATCATCTCATGGGAGGAAGCGAACTGGAGTGGTTTAAGAGAACACTCTGAAATTAGATTTGGCCAGATTCAAATCCAATCCCTACTACTTCCTAGTTCTCTGACCTTGAACACTCACTTAACCTCAATTTCCTCACCTCTACACTGTGCATAATCTGAGCACCTGCCTTTTAGAGTTAATATGAGAATTAAATAAAATAGTCCATGTAAGATGTTTGACATAGTCCTGGGCACATAGGAAAAAGTCAGTATGCCTTAGCTGCTATTGTAACTGTTTTCAGTTTGGCAATGGGTTTTTCACTTCAATGTGCAGGTTCCAACTGGTGATTCACAAATCTTCCTGTCTCTCTCCCATTTACTTTTCTTGCTTTTGAATATGGAAAATCAGAGTTATGGAATGGTCTCGGGGAGAATGGTGCTATGGGGTCTTAAAGTCTGAGCACCCGTGAAGTACAGAAGAAAGGAAGCCAAAGAGATAGAAATAGGAGCATTTCTCTGTGGATCAGAATTAAGCCACAGGGCCTAAGGCAGTCCTGGGAGTGGGAATTGTCCTGTTGTCTGTGAAGACCCTTGTTCCTTTGATTCCTCTTTCTTCTCTAACCTCAAGTCAAAGGTGTCTTAATTTCTTTAAATAACAAAGACCAGGTATCAGAATATCTGTGAATTTTAAGAATATAAGGTGCTGGGGCACCTGAGTGGCTCAGTTGTTAAGCGACTGCCTTCGGCTCAGATCATGATCCCAGGGTCCTGGGATTGAGCCCCACATCGGGCTCCCTGCTCAGCGGAGAGCCTGCTTCTACCATTCCTCTGTCTGCCGCTGCCTACTTATGCTCTCTCTCTGTCTCTCTGTCAAATAAATAAAATCTTTATTTTAAAAAAGAATATAAGGTGCTGGTTTTGAGGAAAGTAATGGCAAGAAGCACACACTTTTTGGGAGAATGATGTTTTGATATAAATAAAGGAACATGACATTAGATGACAAGCTTCATTTCTGTTGCAGAATTACTCCTTGCCCTTGCCAATGAGGTGACATTGTATATAGGAATGAGGAGGTGCCGTAAATTCCATGTTACTGTGATTCTAGTTGTCTGTGTTAGTTATGTAAAGTTATTACAAACACTGGATTAGCAAATACTGAAATATTACTCCCAGGGCAAATCCAAGGTTAGGTTCCTGTGAACTTCTGGTCACATTTTCATCTACCTATCCAAATATAATCCTGTTTTCAATGTGTTTCTGTTTAAAGACACCTTATTTAACATATACTATTGATTCATATACTATGGATTCACTAAAATTGACTAATATTGGTCAGCAGCACCATAGGTCATGTCTGAAGCAAGCTTGCCTGACATATATTTTTTTTCCAGAAGGCCCGTCATAGCCTTTTTGCACTTAGGAACACTAGACAACACCTCAGCACCATCTTTTAACCAAGGGCCATGTTAAAAAGCAAAATCACCCAAAAAGGACACAAAAATATGAAAAACATGTCTTTAAATAGACAGTACAAAGGACACTTATTTGCAGCGAGAGAGCTGAAGCAAGGCAGAGTTCTCAGCTGGGAGTGTGTGCATTGGGTAGTTCAAATTTGTCACTGTTTTGTGCATGTTCACAAATGACTACGTAGCATGCCAAGTATCTAGTTGGAGGTTGCAAATAGGCAAATTCACAAATACAGAGTCTTCTCTGTACAGTAATGAGGACTGACTGTACTAAACCAGCTACCAAGGTACTTTTCTTCCAGCTATGCATGTAAGTTCCTGTGCTGTACATTCTCACAGCAGTTGGTTACTTCAGACTTTAATTTCTATCGGGGAATAAATAATAGTTTTATCTGCATTTACCTCATTTTGGTCCTCAACATCTTGAACATATATGATACAAAGTAGTCACTTGTTATGTTCAGTGAATTAATATACTGCCAGCCCACGGAATCAAGTTATTGCAAATTAAGATACTTTTCATAAAGGCTTTTTTTTTTTCAAGATCCATCAGAATATTGTGTTATCTTTGTTAAATGTCATAAGTGAATAGGTCCAAGAGGTATTTACACAGATGTTTAAGAACTCATGAAATTGTGATATTTCCTCCCACTCTTGCTTAAGAAGGTCAGTCACCCCTGTCGAATTCACAAAAAGGAAAAAATACTGTAAATATATTTACATTAGCATTTTGTGAATTTTTTTTTCTCTTCATTCATTTAGAAACATTCAAGGGATTTCTACTTATTCCCCACACACACAAAAAGGAAATGCCATGGTATAGAAATATTATTACCTCTATTTCCTCCATCCAATATCTTTTGGGGATTAAGAACAAAACCTCTAAGCTTGAAATCAAGTTTAAGACTGCACTAATCTTGACCAGGAGGAATGAGGTCCAATACTAGCACTTGCTTATTTTATTATATCTTATTTAAGGTAAATTTTTGATCTGAGTATAACAAATGATTCATTCATGTTCATTCATGAATGTTTATTTTTCTTTTTAAATGTTCTTGTTCTCAGTGTAGTTTGGATGTTTCTTCCCAGAACATACTCTATTTCACCTAGCATTCACTTTTCAAGCCTCACATAAGACACCAGCCTTATTTGTTTAATTATTTGGAATATTTCATTGTCCTATAATGTTTAACTTGACAATTTCATTATAGGTGCCTAGAAGAGAAAACTGCTCTAAATGTGCAAAGACAAGTCATGCATTCAGCAGTTTTTCATAGCCTTCTTTAAAATGGCTTATCTACATTACTGTTTACTCTGGGACAAAGCAAGAAATTACCAAGACTTTAAAAATAATTGCTTTTGTTTCTAAAAAAGATTAATGAATTTGTTAAAATGTAACTAATCATCTTATTTGAAAATATAACTAATCATCTTATTTGATAACAAATTGTCTTATTTGATAAAGAAAAAACATAGTAATGTTGCAAAAGGCAACATCTAGGAAGTATAAAGACTCAAGTGATGCTCTATAAGACCTCTCTCGCTCTCTGAGCAGATTCTACATCATTGCCCATAGTAGATGCTGGGGGAAATGATTATTGGTATTTATTAGCTAACTTACTGTCTTACTCTATTTGGGCTACGACAAAAACTACCTTAAACTGGATGGCTTTAACAACCAACATATATTTCTCACATTTTTAGAGGTTGCAAAGTCTGAGATCAAGGCACAGGATGATTTAGTGTCTGCTGAGGCCCGGCTTTAGCTTCCTAAATCTGGAATAGCAACTCTTCACCACCCTAGACCAGCTCTACCTCATTCTTTTCTGATCTTGATAGTGATGCTTTTTTCTCATTTGTCGATTGTCTAAATCCCTTCATTTCATTCTCATTATTCTGCATGTTCTTCTTCTTACACCCATTGTCATTTTAAACAGTTCACAGAATTTTTTTTCAAGATCCTTAAGAGGCATTCCTGTGTTCCCCCAACCCCCATAATACACATAACTTTTCTTTCCTTTTTCTTTACAATTCTGGCACCTGTTAACACTGACTCACTTCCATGACTTAGAATATGACCTCTCTATGTAAAGAAATACTGCCCTCACCCCATTTCCACCACAGAAATATAATTTATCTCTTCTAGATTTTTAAACATTCCTAGGTTCAAATAGGCTGACAACCTCCAACTCTACCTAAAGCTCCTTAAAAGATTAGGACAAAGAACATATTGCAGAATATCGATAATAATTTTCTTCACCAAAGAAGTTCCAAAATGTTTTTTATAGTCACGTTTACTAAAATTTCATTCATATTATGAATGTATCTAACCCTTATTTGAACAAAACTTCATGTTCACCATTTCCAGATTGAAAAGTTAATTTTTCCTCATTTGTTTAATTACTACGTATGCTCTACCAACTTACAAAAATAATTTAATGTGACTTTCTTCATTGATTTTATTTATATTTACTAAAACAAATTTAGAGTCAAGGATTGGTCCAATATTGCCTCACAAACTCAGAGAAGATATTCATATCTCTGTATGAAGACCTGAAGTCTGAAAACAAGTTATTTTCAAACAACTGGGATTTCCAGTTAAAGATGAGGGACTAAATACACTAAAATGATAAATGATTGAGAAATAAAAATATCCTAAGCCTTCAAATGCAAAGAGAACAGGAGAGAATACATCAGTGGTATGGAGATTTCAGTGTATCTGTGGAAGACTGAAAGCTGATGGAGAAGTAGTAATTGATCATATAAAACAAAGGAAGCCAAAGTGTAAAGGGTATGCAGAGAGGAGAAGATAAAATTGAAGCAATAGGAGTATTGTTCAATAGTGGACTGATTAAATAAATTATTACATATCTACATTTTGGAATATTGTATAGCCATTAGAAAAATGTAGTAGACCTATACCAGTTGACTTAGAGTGTTTTTCATGAATTATTGCTAAATAACAAAAGCAATAGAGAAAAGATGGAATAAAATAATCTCTATTTGTAAAATAAGCTATAACAAAAATTATTATTACATACATATAGATGATTTTATAAGTATGGAAAAGGTGGTGAAAGATACATACCAGGTCCTTTTTTAAAATTTAATTTTATTTTTTCAGTCTTCCAAGAATTGTTTATGCACCATACCCAGTGCTCCATGGAGTACGTGTTCTCCTTAATACCCACCACCAGGCCCTCCCAACGCCTCACCCTCCTCCCCTTCAAAACCCTCAGTATCTCAGAGTCCACCATCTCTCATGGTTTGTCTCCCTCTCCAATTTCCCCCAACTCATTTCTCCTCTCCTTCATCTAATGACCTCTGTGTTATTCCTTACGCTCCACAAGTAAGTGAAACCATATGATAATTGACTCTGTTTGCTTGACTTAATTCACTCAGCATAATCTCCTCCAGTCCCATCCATGTTCATACAAAAGTTGGGTTTTCATCCTTTCTGATGGAGGCATAATACTTCATTGTATATATGGACCATATCTTCTTTATCCATTCGGCTATTGAAGGGCATCTTGGCTCTTTGCACAGTTTGGTGACTGTGGCCGTTGCTGCTATGAACATTGGGGTACAGATGGCCCTTCACTTCACTACGTCTGTATCTTTGGGGTAAATACCCAGTAATGCAATTGCAGAGTCATAGGGTAGCTCTATTTTTAATTTCTTAAGGAATCTCCATTCTGTTTTCCAAAGTGGCTGACCAACTTGCTTTTCCACCCACAGTGTAAGAGGGTTCCCCTTTCTCCACCTCCTCTCCAGCACTTGTTATTTACTATCTTGTTAATTTTGGCCATTCTAACTGGTGTAAGATGGTATCTCAATGTGGTTTTGATTCGAATCTCCCTGGTGGCTAAGGAGACAAAACAGATAATCACATCAAAAAGTGGACAGAAGACATGACCAGACACTTCTCCAAAGAAGATATACAAATGTCTAACAAAAATGTGAAAAAATGTACATACCAGGTTCTTAACATGAGTTAGTTGGTGGCCTTGAGGGGATACAGATACTGATGGACTGGACAGCTGCAAATGGCTACACAGGTTATGCACTGTATGATTCCAGGGGCATCATTCTGGTAGAATGTGATGGACAGATTTTTAAGTGATCCCTAATGATTTATGTTTCCTTAGTGTTCATGGCCTTTTTGAGTCTCTCTTATTTGTAGGAAAAATCTGTGATTTGCTTCTAACTAATATAATATAACAAAGGTAATTACATGTATGTGATTGTGTCACTTAAGACTATAGTGCCCATCTTCTTGGAATCTCTTTTACCCTTATTGGCTATGAGGAAGAAAAGGAACTGCTGGTGAATTGCTGAGGTTGACCTCTGGTCAATAGCCAATAGAAAATGGAAGGTCTCAGTCCTACAGCTGTGAAGAATTAAAAGCTGCCAACAACTATGCAATGGGCCGGGGGTGGGGGTCGGGGTGGGCAGAGAATTCTTCAGGCAAGCCTCCAGATAGAACTGCAGCCCCAAGTGACACCTTGATTCAGGCTTTCAGATCCTAAGCACAGGTCCAACTGAGCCATGCACAGACTCCTGACCCACAGAACTGTAAGATGAGAAATGTGTATTATTTTAAGCTTCCAAATTTGTGGTAGTTTTGTTATGTAGCAATGAATAACTAATGCATAGATCTCAATCTGATTTGATGTTTGCAGTTAGCAATTTGTGCAATCATACTTGGTAGCCCTGGTTGAAGAGGAAGAAGCAGAGAGGGAAAGGCACATAGGCAAAACAGAAAAGACTGCTCAAACAAAGATATATATTTTTATATTGTCCCATTTGTGTTAAAATTACATGAGTAGGCATTAATCATTGGGGGAAATACGTTATTAAGTGAAAAGCAGGCTGCCATAGTAATGAATATATATAATGGTTCATTTTCATTTAAAAAATCAAATTAAAAAGCAAGTTCAGCACAATTTTTATATGGGTAAATGCATATATGGATTTCTATGAGCCCTTTGGCTCCATGATTTTTAGCTCTTTACAGCACAAGTGTTCTGCCTCTGCAAAAGTTTCATGTATAATGAGGATTTTCTGGGAAGCACTTGCTACATATCTGGAAGTCAGTGGTTTGAGTGTCATACACATTATGGATCCACTATTCTCAATTTTCTTTGATAGGATGTGCTCTATCAAATACCATTTTTCTCATAGTTGCTCAAAATAGTCCTCTGCTTATTACCCTCATGCTTTCCCTGTCATTAATGACATTTGTAATCCAAGACAGATGCCATTCAAATAAGTTGTCAGTTGCTTCTGTTTTTCAAAGTGTGATGGTGATTAAATTGTGGGGGTTTGCTTTAATTCCCCAGATTTAGGTAAGTTAATGATTCATTTTGATAACTGTATTCTTTATTTCTTATTTATCGCCCTTGAAAACACTTCATGAATAGATTGTTCACTTAATTCTTCTTTTATAAAAGAATTAACATTTTTTCTCTCCTTTATAAATGATCTTGAAATGACACTTTATATCAAAGCAATTTTAAAAGATTCATAGTAGGGAAAAAACTAAGGGTCTCAATAAAATGGAAATACTTTCTGTAATAGATATGTTTCTGGCTTTGAGTTCACAGATCACTAGGTTTGCAATCATGACTTTTCTCTGGAAAGGAAAAAGTTTATATGTTCTTTTTTAACAAACATGGGAAAAATAATTGTATAGTTTTTTAATAACATTGAAATGATATTTGTACTACTCAAAATACAGCCTTATATCATTCATTAGTTTATCTACCCACTAGATTTACCACACCTTTATAATCATATATGCATGAAATAATATAATAAATGTATATATGACCTCCAACCAAGGCATATGTAAATTTAAGATGTCTGCTCATTTTATGTTTGTAGGTGTCATTATTCATTCATTTGTTCAACAAACGTTAGGCAACACTGCATTGAAAACTATACAATACAATTGAAAACTATACAATATTAAATCATAAAAATGACATATACCTTAATCCTGTGGAACTCACAGTATAGAATAGAGTTTTTTGAGACTCATACAAATCATTAAACTGTAGTGAATGCTGTAAGTGCAATTAAGGAGAATCTATCTCTTGCTATAAGTCTCTATGACACTCCACTGAAGAAGTGGAGTGAGCTAGATCTGAAGGCAGAGCAGGCCTGACCCTGCTGAGAGGGTATGAGAGCGTTCCAGGGTGGAGGTGCAACATGTGCAAAGCCTGAGCAGGAAAGAGTAGGGAATGTGCAAGGTGCAGAAGATCTGTGCAAGAGGAGCACTAGAATGAAGGGGTGTCCAGAAAGGGGGATGACTAGAGAGTCCATGAGGTCAAGATCAGGACTTCTGAACCCCCTGCTTGGGAATCACTTGGGGAACTGGGGGCAGCCCCCAACCTTTCAAGGAGAACCACTGGGCAGGGCCCATGCAGCAGTACAAAACTCCCCAGGGATTCTTATGTCCAGCCAGTATTCAGAAATGCTTAAGTTATGGCCTTAAGCTGTGTTAGGATTTCTGATATTTTCTCCAAAGTGGTGTTGTTTTTTTTTTTTTAAGATTTTATTTATTTATTTGACAGAGAGAAATCACAAGTAGACTGAGAGGCAGGCAGAGAGAGAGGGAGGGAAGCAGGCTCCCTGCTGAGCAGAGAGCCCGATGCGGGACTCGATCCCAGGACCCTGAGATCATGACCTGAGCCGAAGGCAGTGGCTTAACCCACTGAGCCACCCAGGTGAAGGTAACGAGGTCTAGTTTGGAGGTAGTGAGTACTATTTAAGCTACTTGTAGTGACTATATTGATGGGTCACAGGACATGGCGGATGCAGTAGGTAAGCTATTGCAAGAGCAATAGCAATAGCTATTATATAGTATCTATTTTATTATCATAGAGGCTAGAGCACTGAAAAAATAAAGTAGAATGAAAAAATAATTCAAGTAATTCCTATTAGATTCATCAGGAAGATATTACTCCATTGTCTTTATGCATCCAGTGTTGCTACTGAAAAGTCTTAACAGTCAAATCAGTGTTCGTTTTAGGTGATTCTCCTTTCCTCTCCAGAAACCCTCAGAATATTCTTTTTGTTTTGTATGTTTCACATCTCACTATAATGTGCTTAGGTGAGGTTTTAAATTTTTAAAATTTATGTTTCTTTCTCCTGATTCATCCTTTTTGGCACACTATACATTTGTTCAGTCAGAGGTCTAATCTATCTTTCTTTAATTCTGGGAGATTCTGGTTCATTATTTTTTCAAATGTTTGCATTTATTTTATATTAATATATATAAATATATATGTGTATACATATATACATATATATGTAATTATTTATGACATTGTCCTCATGCTTGCTATCATTTTACCCCTTGTTGATGCACTCTGGAAGACTGCTGCGACTTGACTGTCCAGCTAATGACTCCTTTTTCAGTGTTTTCAGTGTTCTTCTCTTCAGCCCATACACTGAGTTCTCTATCTCCATAACAATACATTTCATCCTAATATCTCCAATAGGATCCTCTCCAGAACTGCTTGTTGTTACATCATGTATGCAATATCCCATTTGGAGTATCTGTTCTGTACATTCCATTAGTTAATTTCCTTCTGTATCGTTCCATTTGTAGTGTGGCTATTTTTTCCCCTCTGTCGTCAGGCTTCACAAGTGCATTGGGTGAGAATATTGCTTTGGTGAAGGAGACAAAAAAGGGCAAAAGTTTAGGTCTTGCTTTGTACTTTTAAAAAGGGTCTGGATGTGGGGGGGGGGTCTGGATGTGGGGAGGGGCATCTCAAAATCTGTAATACTGCGGGGAGTGCCACGGTTCCCTGTCCTCTCCCGCTGCCCAGTCTTCCACCAGAACGCTTGTGTATTCCAGCCCACTGTTGGCAGAGCAGCTGCATTTAATAGTCAAGGAGTGGAGTTGCTCATAGGCCAGTCAGGTAGTAAGGATTTCTCACTCATGGCTCCTGACTTAAGCTCAGTAATGCCACTATTTTGATGTTACCTATCGCTCTTGGCTGCTGCTATTCCTTTCTTGTCCAGAGCTGAATAGATGGGAATAATGGGGAACTTTGGATACTGACGCACTGGTGTGGGCCTAGCTGGATAGAGACACGGTTGCAACTATCATGCTCTTCTTTTGCCCGACTCCTGCTGGGACCTGGCCATGGTTTCCAATCAACCAACACTGTTCCTACCACTAGGAAGCTACTCCTTCAGTCTTCTCAATAGCCCTCTTGCTTTCTTTATTTTCTTGATTACTTATATACTGAGTAGGGTTTGAGACCCCTCCAACCTCTTCTTCCTGCTCTAGAATCTTCACCGTAGCTATATGAATTGAAACAACAGCCATCCCAGTTTTTCATTTTTTTATTAAAACATTCCTAATAATTTAGAATCTATCCTTGTCTTTTAATAAGTCCTCTATAAACTCTAGGGGGCCTGGGTGGCTCAGTGGGTTAAGCCGCTGCCTTCGGCTCAGGTCATGATCTCAGGGTCCTGGGATCGAGTCCCACATCGGGCTCTCTGCTCAGCAGGGAGCCTGCTTCCTCCTCTCTCTCTCTGCCTGCCTCTCTGCCTACTTGTGATCTCTCACTCTCTGTCAAATAAATAAATAAATAATCTTTAAACTCTATAAGAGTACTTTGCCCATAAATTCCTCTAATAATTAGTCTTTAATACTCAGAAAACTCCATTCTTTCTCTGGATTATTTCTAAATACCTTCTGCCAGATAGCTCTACTTCTGGCAGAATGTAAATCCCTATGATATTTTTTCCAGGCATAAGAGGCATTAAATTCCTTATAAAATTATGCTGCTATCAATTCTCTTGTAGTTTTCATTTTTCCTTCATATATTTAGAGTCCCTGACATGTTTTGCATAAATGTTTATGACTTTATGTTTTTCTTTATATTACCTTTTTGGGGCACCTGGGTGGCTCAGTGGTTTAAAGGCTCTGCCTTTGCATCGAGTCGTGATCTCAGGGTTATGTGATCAAACTCTGCATTGGGCTCCCTGCTCAGCGGGGAGCCTGCTTCCCCCTCTCTCTCTGCCTGCTGCTCTGCCTACTTGTGATCTCTCTCTCTCTCTCTGTCCAATAAATAAATAAAAAATCTTTTAAAAAAATTGTTATATTACCTTTTTATATTATACATAAAAAAGTATTCACCTTGAACTTAATGTTAAGACTATATTTATAGTAATATTTGCCTAATAAATCTCTTATTTGCTTTTATGTTCAAGTTTGTATTTCCTTTTTAAGATATATCCCAGGTATGAATTAATTTCTTTAAAAGATTTTATGTATTTATTCCAGAGAGAGAGAGAGAGAGAGGAGCAGAGCAGAACAAGCAGAGCCTGTGCTTTTCAGGGAGCCTGACTCGGGGCTTGATCCCAGGAATCTGAGATCCCGACCTGAGCTATAGACATAATAGACTGAGCCACCCATGTGCCCCATGAATTAAATATTTTTAAAGCAATTTATAATCTTTCACTTTTATGGAGAAGTCAATATCATCTGTATTTACTAAGGTGATATGCTTAGTTTCACTTTTGCCATCTCTTTTCTTGGTTTTTGGTTTATATTTTATTGTCATTTTGTTTTCTGTCTTTTGCCATATAAATTTTTTCTTTGCTAGTTACCCAGTAATTTAAAAATATATATTATATTCCTAATTAATCATGAGTTTTTAAATAAATATTTCTGTATCAAATTAAAAAGAAATCTACAAGATGAGGAACTTAACATATCATTATTCCTCCCACACCATAATTTCTCAGTATTTTTAATATAATATAGACTTTCAGATCATTATTATATGCTACTTGCCACATACTCTCTTTAACTGCAATTTTTGGCATTGGTATTGCGTTTGGATCCAAAATTACAACAATTTGTAATTATTTGACAGTAAATCAGTTTTTAGCCATTGTCAATGCTGA
The DNA here is from genome assembly GCF_020171115.1 of Neogale vison. NCBI lineage: Eukaryota > Metazoa > Chordata > Mammalia > Carnivora > Mustelidae > Neogale > Neogale vison. Next base: position 48,653,542 of record NC_058093.1, read on the forward strand.
TCACGAATTGTTTTATGCCACAATTTTCCTATTCTTGATGTTCTTATTAAAATGGGATTTAATTTTAATTTTTAAGAATATTGTAAACAGTAATTTTGCATATAAAGTACGAACAGTGCTTGGCACAGGAGTAATCATTTAAGAAAAATAATTATTTTATTTATCTTCTTATTTTGGGGACATGAAGGGACATTTTAATAGGTAAAATAGTAGCCACTTAAAAACTATTCATGGAATTATGTGTAATTTATCACATCAAAAATATATCTTTAGTAAGTTTTCCCCCCAAAATGGAGAGAATGAGTCTCGTATTTTTGCGTATATAAAATATTTTTTCTATCATCTCAATGTACAACTTGGTTTTGTATAGTAGTTTTGTAGCATATATGTATTTTTTTATTTTCACATTTTAATCTTGAATTTGTTTCTGCATTTAGTTTTTCAGAAGAAAAATACAAAGCCGCCTAAATTTGTGACCATTACAGTAGGTTTTCTCCTCTTTACCTCTTCCCCCCACCCCTCTTCCTTCTTCTTAATTCTCATTCTTACCCACCATCTGGTTGCTTATAGTTTTTTTTTTTTCTTTTGCATAGTCTGTGCTTTCATCTAGGTATAAATATATTTCTATTCATTGCGACTGCGATATAATGGGTCCATTCTGGTACTACCTGTATCCAAGGGCTACTGCTGCATTAACAAGCCACCCCAAAACTTAAAGACTTAAAGTAATAAGCACTTAATGATTGTGCAGTCATCTGCGGGTCAGCTGGGTGGTTCTGATGATGGAAGCTAAGCTTGGCTGCTCTTCTTTAGAATTGCTCAGGTGATGGAGATCAGTTAGCATGTTCACTGACAGTTGACCTCAGGTAAGATGATTTTTCTAATGAACATCCTTCAGGAGGTTAGCTCAAGCTTGTTCACATGGTTCTCAGGAAAGAGAATAGAAGGTCACAAAGCCTCCTGACACCTACACTACATTTTATTGGTCAAAGTAAGTTATAGGGGCATCTCATGTTCAGGGGTGAGAAAAGAGAATCCACCTATACTGATGACAGAAGTTCCAAAGAACATAAATTTGAGGAGGATGGAGAATTGGAGATATTTTACAACTAATCTATCATGATACCCTAGTTGAAAGTTTTCTTCAATTTTTTCTTTGATTATAAGTTAGTTTCAATTACCTTTCGTTGTTCCAAATTCAGAGAACATAGCTGTTAGTTTAAATTCTTAATCTCTGTTCTTCATTATCAATCATCTTTTTTTTCTAGGCATGTCCCTCACTTTTCTTCTTGTTTGAATGCTACAAATATTTTCAAAATTGTTTCTGGTCACAGTTTAGATTTTCTCTTGACAGTACTGTTCTTTAGTGTATCCAAATAGTTATTCAAATTTTTGAATTACATTTTATATGCCTTTGAAATTTTTTCCTGGCTAACTCATTTTTATCTCATTCCATGTCTTACTCCCCACTGCTCTCATCAATTTCCTTTTTTTCCCCAAGCCACAGGTCTTGAGTTTTAATTAAGTTGCCAACAGGTAAAAATTAAGACAGTTGTTAGAAATACTGAATTTCCAGATTTAAAAGGTCTGGCAACAGTACATATCAGAACCTGCTTGCAAAAACAAGCTGTTATTTTCTCCTTGAGATGGAACATTTTCTTTCCAGTTTGCTATAAACTCCACCACTTCCCAATACTGAGCCTAAGTTTCAGTTGTAGTTTATCACTATACTTCTGGGTTTTTTTTTCTCATCCTGGTGTTAAATAGATAATAAAATATATTTATGCCTATTCTAGACACATATCTTTATTGAAAGGAGAGGAGGATAAAAGACAGTGAGAGAGTTGCTTGTTTAAGGAAAATATTATAGTCTATGATTTTCCTGTGGCTGTGAAGAATACTCCTTCATGCATCATATGAAAACAAAAACTGTATGTGCTGAAAGAGTAACTTAAATTATATTTATAAAACAAATCATAAAGAGAACTAAGTAGAAAATTTAAAAAAGGAGCAAACTAAAACCTTAACAAAGTACAAAATATTTTTTAAAATGGTATTAACATTTCAGCATGTCACAGGGTTTATTTCTGGAACACTTTGAATGATAAAATTGCCCCCAAATTAAAAACTTATCACAATGGCAGGTTCATTCTTTTTTTTTTCCTTAAATTTATTTTCAGCCTAACAGTATTCATTGTTTTTGCACCACACCCAGTGCTCCATGCAATCCGTGCCCTCTCTAATACCCACCACCTGGTACCTCGACCTCCCACCCCCCACCCCTTCAAACCCGTCAGATTGTTTTTCAGAGTCCATAGTCTCTCATGGTTCACCTCCCCTTCCAATTTCCCTCAACTCCCTTCTCCTCTCTAAGCCCATTGAATGCAGTGAGAATTATATTTTCTAAACAGGAACAAACATTTGCATTTGTAAATATAGCTAAACCACTATTTCTTAGATTATTTAAGCTATGGCTTAGAAATTGTAGGAAATATTAAAGAAGAAAATGTGAAACATTTTTAGCCTTTTTCCTATTATAGTTGGTGACAACATAAAAAAAAAAATGCCACTTAGCTACCTAAGCCATCTTAACAAAAAATTTGATTTGACCAACAAATTTTGGAGATTAAGCTATGATCAGCAGAATTTTTTAAAAATGACTTATTTTTTTTGTGTTGAAAACTTTAATGTGGTCTTAGCAAAATCAATAAACTTATCTACAAAGAATATTCCTAAAATGGCTAAAGTTGATGTTAGATTCATTTGAAAATTTACACCCAAATTTACATAGCTGGTAGGAATAAGGAACTTCAAGTTAAAAATTGCACTATATATTGGGATGGGTTTGGGCTAAAATATTTGAAAATTGGCTACACAGTGGACGTAGTAATTAGCATTGTAACTGAATTCATTCCCACAGTTTAATCTGCCCTTGAACGGGATGCACAATATGGAGATTGCTGTACTACACTGAATATAGGTCATAATGTGGGGAGGGGGGGCGGTATTTTTTAAGCCATTGGAAAAAAATTAATTTGTTCATGTTTTAAAAAATAATTCCTGTGGAGGCTCCTCAATGGAATAATAGACCAAACTTTTCTTTTTGGTTTTAAATAATAACCTGACAAAGAGTTCTTTGAATATTTCTCTACAAGGGGATTCATATTAATTACAAATATTTACAATTTGATTTTCTCATTCATTTCTACTGAAAGCGTGTTGTATTAGTTTCTGGTGGCTGCTATACCAAATTACCACAAACTTGGTGACTTAAGCAATAGAAAATTTATTCTGTCATAGTTCTGGAGGTCAGAATTCCAAAATCAGTATTAGTAGTCTGAAACCAAGATATCAATAGGGCCACATTCTCTCAGAAGTCTCTAGAGGAGAATCTGTTCCTTGTCTCTTCCAGTTTCTAGTGGCCTCCAGCAAGCTTCAGTTTGTGACTACATCCCACCAACCTCTGCCTGTGTTGTCACATGTCTCCTCTTCTGTGTCTTTAATCTTCCTCTGTCTCTCTGTTATAATAGTACATGTTAAGGCATTTAGGATCCAGCCAGACAACCCAAAATAATCTTCCCATCTCAAGATCCTTAACTTAACCACAACTGCAGAGACAGTTTCTCCAAATAAAGTGATCTTGACGGCTTCCAAGAGTTAGGTCATGTTACCTTTGGAGCCACAATTTAGCCCACTATACTTGTCTTTGGGAAATTCATTTGGCAAAGAAAACTCTGGCCCATTTTTCTATGCTGAAATCAGTTTCAAGAAATAAGAATTATTTGCTGAATTACATTTCTGATATTATGAAGAAGAAAATTGAATTTCAAAGAAGGTTATATAATTGCAGGCCTTACAAAAATGAGGTAAAATTAATTAGCTTTCTTTCTTAATCAATATTCATAGTATGAATGAAGAAATACAACTGAAAATTGTTAAACTGAAGTGCAAGACAGTACTGAAAACTAAATCAGTGACTGTTGGAATACCAGGTCTCTGAAATATCTTGAGAGTAATTATCCTGAATATAAAAGGGACCATTCATGGATTCTTTCCATGTTTAAAGTATATATCTTTGAAAACAGATGTTTTACATTATGAAACAGAAAAAAAGTAAATCTCATTCTCAGTTAACATTTTTGAGGATGAATTATTTATTGCATAACTTGAATATTGGATCTAAAGGAACATCTTGGTGCAGAAGGAATGTGTAAAGTTTCCAGTTAAAAATAAATGTAATAACAATGATGAAAGAAAAATAACTAGAAGTTATAACAATAATTTGAAGTCTATTTTCACTTGATGTATTTAAATTTTTTAAATTTAAAATATACTCTAGTAAAATGCATGGTTGAATTATTTTGCATGCTTCTATAGGACAGTTTAACTAAAATATAGCGATCTTTGTTACATGTTTACTAATTGATATTTTCATATATTTTGCCTTTTCTTATTCTGTTACATTATCTGCCCATGTAAACTCTGTGCTTTTCAGTTTGTAGTTCTTGACATGTATCTTCTTTTTCCTTATAGATGGGATAGATTTTTTTAAAATTTGTTTTTCATTTTTTAATTTTTTTTTTTATTTTTTATTTTTTTAGCTAGATTGTTTTAAAACACCTCTACTGGGTTGCCTGGGTGGCTCAGTTGGTCAGTTGGTTAGGCATCCAACTCTTGATTTCAGCTCAGGTCATGATCTTGGGGTCATGAGATTGAGCCCTGCCATTGGGCTTTCTTCTGGGTATGGCACCTCCTTAAGATTCTTTCTCTCTCCCTCTCCCTCTGCTCCACCCCCATTTTCTCTCTCTGTCTCCTTAAAAAAACAAAACAATACAAAGCACCTTTTCTGTTTTTTGTTTTGTTTGTTTTTTGTTTTTTGTGTTTTTTTTTTTACCTTTTCTGGTTCTTAAGAATAATTAAAATATATTACTTTTAAAATAATAATAAAATAATATTCTTTAACTTTAATTCTGGTATGATTAACATGCAGTGTTATGTTAGTTTCAGGGGTACCATATAGTGATTTAACAATTCTATAAATTATTCAGTGCTTATCGTGATAACTGTACTCTTAATCCCCTTCAACCATTTCACCAACCCTCCTACACACATCCCCTCTGTTAGCCGTCAGTTTGTTCTCTGTAGTTAAAAGTCTGTTTTTTAGTATCTTTTCTTCATTTGTTTTGTTTCTTATATTCCATGTGAGAGTGAAATCATATGGCAGTTGTCTTTCTCTGACTTATTCTGCTTAGCATTATGCTGTCTAGCTTCATCCATGTTGTTACAAACGACAAAATCTCATTCTTTTTATGGCTGAGTAATATTCCATCATATTTATCATATTTATCATATCCATCATCATCATCTATATATATATATAGAGAGAGAGAGAGAGAGAGAGAGAGATCTCACATCATCTTTGTCCCTCAGTTTTTCATCATTGAGTATGATATTCACTGTGGGTTTGTCATATATGGCCTTATTATGTTGAGGTATGTTTCCTCTAAACCTACTTCGTTGAGAGTTTTTATCATGAATTGTTGCTGTGATTTGTCAAATGCTTTTTCTGCATCATATTGAAATGATCATGGTTTTTATTCTTTCTTTTATTAATCTAATGTATCATGTTGATTCATTTGTGATTATTGAGCTACCTTTATATCCCAATAATAAATCCCACTTGACTGTGCTGAATGATTTTTTTTTTTTTTAACTTGCTGGATTCAATTTGCTAGTATTTGGTTGAAGATTTTTGTGTCTGTGTTCACCAGGGATATTGGCCTGTTGTTCTCTTTTGTGTGGGGTATCTTTATCTGATTTTGGTGTCAGGATAATGCTAGCCCCTTAAAATGAATTTGGAAACTTCTCTTTCTCTTCTTCTCCTTTTTTTTTTTTTTTTTTTTTTGTTTGTTTGTTTGTTTGTTTGGATAGCTTAGGGAGAATAGGTCTGAATCCTTTTTGAAATGTTTGGTAGAATTCACCTGGGAAGCCCTCTAGTCCTGGACTTTTGTTTGTTGAGAGTTTTTGATTAGTGATTCAATTTCATTGCTGGTAAACAGTCTTTTCAAATTTTCTATTTCTTCTGGATTCGGTTTTGGCAGGTTATATGTTTCTAGAAATTGATCCATTTCTTCTAGATTGTCCAGTTTGTTGGCATATAATTTTCTCTATATTTTCTTACCCTTTGTATTTCTGTGATTGAAAGATCCCCCGGGGCTCCAAGCACCCCGGAATGGACCCCTTCTCAGGAGGAGACCCCCGGACCCAAAAACCAAGCCGAGTCCACTGATCAGATGCAAACAGCACGAGGTTTATTGAGTTGACACAGGTACCTGCGGGCGGTCAAGTCTTAGGAAGACTCGCGCGCCAGCCCTTTGTTCAGGGCCTTTTTATGGGGTTTGGGGAAGCAAAAGCATACGTACAGAAGCAGAAACATAGTTACAAGGTTCTTATTGGCTGGTTTGAATGTAAGGCATACTCGGTGTTTGTAGATTGGCTTTGAAGGACCCCGGCGCGCGAAGAGAAAGGTGGGGAGGGGGAGTGAGGAGGGGGAGTTGGACCTTATTACTCAGCAGAGAAACATCCTGCCTACGTGACTAGGCCCATGTACCTAGGCGACCCCCCTTGCCTACATGACTATGCACATAAAGTATCCTGTTGAAACAGGAGACCAGTATCACCCCCTAAAAGCCAAGTGGTTACAGAAAGGCAAGGGAGTGGTTAAACAATTAACTGGGGGAGGGGTCTAACAGGGGAAGGGCGAGCGATTACAGAAAAGCCAAGAAGCAGTTAGTTAATCAATGGCTGGGGGGGGGTGTCTATATGCGGAGTCTTTCATGATGTTAGTTGTTATTTCTTCTTTTCATTTCTAATTTTGTCTATTTGAGTCCTCTCTCATTCTGTCTTTGTTTTTCTGATGAGTCTGGCTAAAGGTTTATCAATTTTGTTGATCTTTTCAAAGAACAGGCTCCTGATTTCATTGATCTGTACTAATTTTTTTGAGTTTCTATTTCATTTAATTCTAATCTTTATTATTTCCTTCATTATGCTGGTTTGGGGTTTTCTTTATTCTTTTTTTTTTTTAAGATGCCCTATTAGGTTGTTTATTTCAGAATTTTCTTTCTTCTTGAAGTAGGCCTGTATTGCTATAAACTTCCTTCTTAGAATAGCTTTTGCTGCATTACAAAGATTTTGGACCATTGGGTTTTCATTTTCATTTGTCTCCGTGTATTTTTTTGTTTCTTCTTTGATTTCTTGGTTGACTTATTCATTATTTAGTAGCATGTTATTTAACCTTCCTGTATTTGTGTTCTTTCCTGATATTGTGGTTCATTTTTAGTTTCATGGCATTATGATTAGAAAAGATGCATAGGATATTTTCCATCTTTTTTAATTTGTTGAGACTTGTTTTGTGGCCCAATATGTTATCTGTACTGGAGAATATATCATGTGCACTTGAAAAGAATGCATATTTTGTTGTTTGATGTTGGAATGCTCTGAATATATCTCTTCGATCTCTCTGGTCCAAAGGGTCATTCAGAGCCACTGTGTCCTTGATTTTCTATTTGGATGATCTATTCATGAATGTAAGTGGGGCATTAAAATACCTTACCTATTACTGTATTACTATTGATTACTTTCTTTATGTTTGTTATTAGCTGTTTTGTATATTTGAGTTCTCCTATGTTGGATGCATAAATATTTAAAATTGTTTTATCTTATTATTGGATTGTTCCCTTTATGATTATATAGTGTCCTTCTTTGTCTCTTATTATAGTCTTTGTTTGAAAATCTGTCTTGTACATTGTAAGTGTTGCTACTCTGGCTTTATTTTTACTTCCATTTGCATGACAAATGTTTTTCCATCCCTTCTCTTTCAAACTTTGTGTGTCTTTAGGTCTGAAATGAATCTCTGATAGGCATTGTATAGATGAATTTTGTTTTTTCATCCATTCCATCACCCTGTGTCTTTTTTTTTTTTTTTTAAAGATTTTATTTGTTGATTTGACAGACAGAGATCACAAGTAGACAGAGAGGCAGGCAGAGAGAGAGAGAGAAGGAAGCAGGCTCCCTGCTGAGCAAAGAGCCCTATGCGGGACTCGATCCCAGGACCCTGAGATCATGACCTGAGCCGAAGGCAGCGGCTTAACCCACTGAGCCACCCAGGCGCCCCACCCTGTGGTCTTTTGATTGGAGCATTTCATCTATATACATTCAAAATAATTGCAAGGTATGTACTTACTGCCATTTTGTTACTTGTTTCTGGTTACTTTTCTAGTTCTTCTCCGTTCATTTCTTCTCTTGCTCTCTTTGACGTTTTGCTGGCTTACTTTAGTGATAAACTTGGACTCTTTACTTTTTGGTGTTTTGCATGTCTATTACTGATTTTTGATTTGTGCCTACAATTTGGTTTATATACAAGATCTTATGCTTGTAGCAGTCTATATTAAGTTGATGGTCACTTAAGTTTGAACCCATTCTATACTCCTCTCCCCATCACCCACATTTTAGGTTATAGTCTAAAGGGTATAGTCTATAGGATACAGGTTTATATCCTTTTATTTTATGAATTCCTTTACTTTTTATAGATATTCTTCATTTTACTGCTTTTATGCTTCCTGCTTTTCGTATTCTTGTTTGTGATGTCCTCTTTTCACTCAAAAGATTCCCCTTTTACATTTCTTGTAGGGATGGTTTAGTGGTCGTGAATTCCACTAACTTATATTTGTCTGGGAAACACTTATCTCTCTTTTTTTGAATGATAGTTTTGCACCTGGGTGGCTCAGTGGGTTAATCCTCTGCCTTGGCTCAGGTCATGATCTCAGGATCCTGGGATTAAGCCCCACATTGCTTTTTCTGCTCAGCAGGGAGCCTGCTTCCCCTTCTCTCTCTGCCTGCTCCTCTGCCTACTTGTGATTTCTCTCTCTCTCTGTCCAATAAATAAAGCATATTTCCTTGCAGGTTTTTATTTTCTTTGAGCACTTTCATTTCACACCCTTCTGGCCTGCATTGTTTCTCCTGAAAAATCAGCTGATAGCTTTAGGGAGTTTCTTTTGTATGTAAATTTTCTTTTCTGTTGCTGCTTTTAAAATTCTCTTTATCACTACTTCCTGTTATTTAAATTACTGTGTGTCTTGGTATGGATGTCCACGGGTTGATGTTGTGCCTTGGGAATCCTATGCATCCTGAATATGGATTTCTTGATTTCCTTACCTAGATACAGGAATTTTTCAACTACTATTTCTTCAAGCAGATTTTCTGCCTCTTTTCTCTCTCTTCTCTTTCTGGGATCCCTGTAATGCAAATATTATTGCTCTTAAGAAGTTTGCTGGGTTCCCTAAGTCTATTTTAATTTATTATTTTTCCTCTTTCTCCTGTTCTTTATTGCTTTCCATTACTGTGCCCTCCAGGATGCTGATCCATTCTTCTGCTTTCTCTAATCTACTCTTCATTTCATCTAGTATATTATTAATTTCAGTTATTGAGTTCTGCATCTCTGCTTCATTCTTTTTTATTTTCTGTCCTTAATGAAGGTCTCATTTATTGAGGTCCTCCACTCTTTTCTCAAATTGTATCTTTATGACCATTACTTTAAATTCTCTATTAAGCATATTATCTGTATTTCAGTTTAGTTCTCTTGCTGTGATTTTGTCCTGTTCTTTCATTTGGGACATATTCCTCTGTCTACCTCTCTGTGTCAATTTCTATGTGATAGGAGAGTCAGCTATGACTCCTGCTCTCGAAAGTAGTAACCATGTGAAGAAGAGGTCCTGTAGTGCCCAGCAGTACAATGTCCCCTGTTCACCTGAAACTGGCAGTTCAGGTTTGTCTGTTATATGTGTTTTATGTCCTCTACTGTGGTGGCTGAGGCACTTTTCCTTTCAGTCCATTCATCTGCAATGGCTCTCTTTGCCTGTTGTGAGCAAGATTTAGTCCCTTTGTTATTAGTGAGCTAATCTGGAATTGCTTTAGGCTTGGGTTGGGTCAGAGCAAGCATTTGCCAGAGATGTGATTGCACCAAACTGCAGGGAACTTTCCCTGTTTTATCCGCTTAGAACCTTTCATTGGTGGGTGGGCCTGCAGTCAGACCCAATGACTGACCCCAGCCCACTGCTGTGGCCACAGTTGGATGGGGGTGTGTGGTTATCTTCCTCTCTACCCCAGGGAGGAGTCACTTTGGAGTGGTACTGTCTTCTGTTGAGGCTGCTTGCACACTGTCACCCTTGTGGCATCACTTTGGATGGGCTCTAGCCAAGGCCATAATGGAGGGGGCAGGACCACAGAAGAATGGTGGGGAGGGGCAGGATGCCCTCTTAGCAAGCTAGGCAGTGAGTGTTGGTACTGTGCTGGTTCTTACAGATTTCTGTGTGCCTAGGCTGGAGTATGCAGGAAGACAAAGGCATCTACCCGCTCCCTTGTTTCTGGAGAAGTCTACCAAAATCCTGCCCCCCACCCCCAGCAAATGCTCTGAGATGAGTAAACAAATCTCCCTCTAGTATACTCTAGGAATTTTTCAAAATGCTGCTTCTGTGCTGTATCTCTGAGGGTGGTGTGGGGGCTAATTTTGTGCTCTTTATGAGTAGGGATGCAGCTCCCTATCATCTTCCTGGCTATCCCAGAGCACAGCAGGCTGATTTTCAAAATTGTAGTTTATAAACTCTGCTGATTGTGAACTTTGGCCCCTCTGGTTTTCAAAGCCAAATGTTATGGGGATTCATGTTCCTTATGTGGATTCTCTTGTGTCTGGGCTGCTTAGTATGAGGGTCTCTTTCTCTACCCTTTGTGCCCATGGCATCCCTACCTCTTGCAGGTAATCCCACAGGTCTATTTAGTTCCAGACCCATCTCTGCCCTTCTTGCCCGCTCCATGTGGCCTCTACATTTAGCTGTGGAAAGCCAATTTGGGAGTCATTTTCTGAGTTTTTGACACTGATGAGGTGTTATATATCTGTATCCATGGGATGAAGTGAGCTTTGGATTTACCTACTCCTCCAACTTCTTCAGAAATCCTGATCTACTTAAAAAAAAAAAAAAAAGATTTATTTATTTATTTTAGAGAGAGAAAGTTGAGGGGAGAGGGAGAGAGAGAACCTCAAGCAGACTCCATGCTAAGTGCCATACCCGACACAATCTTACGACCCTGAGATCATGACCTGAGCTGAAACCAAGAGTCAGATGCTTAACCAGCTTCACTAACCAGGTGGCCTAGATATCTAGTTCTTAAGAATAATTTTGCAGAGCTTTTTCATCTTCACCTTTACTCTGGTCCTGTGTTATTAGGGCAATGCTAACTGCTGCATAAATCCCTATCCTTTGGTGGTTTAACAAAGTAGAAATGTGCCTCAGTCACATACACAAAATAGAATTTCTGATGGGTGGGTGTTTTCTCTATAAGGAATGATATAGGGATGATTTCCTTCCATCTTTAAACTCCACTGTCTTCAAAACATAGCTTCCCACATTGCTGCAGAATAAGAAAGAGAATGGAAGATGATGATGATGACTGAGATTTTCTAGGCCAGTCCTAGAAAGTGATGACCCTTATTTTCTCTGACATCTTACTTTCTGGAACTCAGTCACATGGCCATCCTTAAATGCAAGGAAATGTGTAAATTTTCACCTAGCTGTCCTCCCAGTAAGGAGAAGAAATGGATTGGTGAATAACCAACTGTCCCTCCGTAACATTTTCCTCATCTGAGAACAACTAGAACAGAACAAACAGGAGAAAACAACAACAACTAGAAATAAAAACAGTAGCTCAGTCTTAATGAAACAAGAAAGTAATCAAAACCTAAATTATAAATTTTGTACCATATCTGATCAGTGACACCACAGAAACCCAAACTGGTAAGAATGGTAAGAACTGATATATATTTTCAAGGTCTTGGTAGAACCTCATGCTTTTTTGAAAGAAGTAGCCACAGTAATTAAAAGCATAGAATAAAGTGACAAAATTTGGATTCAAGTATTGGCATTGAAAAAGATGTCTCTGTAGAAAACCTGTTCCTTCTTTCTGAAAGCAAGAGAGCCGCAGCTGCAGTAGGATCCTCATTGATAAACCATTTTTATCCTTATGGAACCCACAGGAAATGAAGCAAATATTTTTTGAAAGTAAGGAAACTCATAAGTAAAAGGCAATGCAAATACATAGTACAAGAATAGAGGCATTCCCCAAAGAAAAAGAAGGGTGCAAAGAAGTAACTCTCACTTCCCTCAAATAAACTGTAGGCAATATGATTGCTTGTTTCCTAAATTTTCAGGGATTAAAGATTATGTTTTTGAGAACATAGTAATAATTTCTGTGGAACATTTGCCTTAAAATGTGTTTATTAAACACTAACCTAAACCGGATAATACATTTTCTTTGAAGCCTCCACATTTAAAAGGTGAGTAAAACTGACACTTTATTAATATTCTCAATTCATTTTATCAAAACTAACTCCTTTTTCTCTTTTACTTTTATTGAGATATATTTGACACAAAACACTGTATAACCTTAAGATGTACAGCATAATGACTTGATGTATATATATTTGTGTGTGTGTGTATTGTGAAGTGATTGCCACAAAAAACTAGCTCAAATCTATCATCTCATACAGATTTTTTTTTTAAGTTTTTTTCCTTGTGATGAGAACTCAGAATTTACTCTCTTAGCAACTTTAAAGTGTACTATACAGCAATGTTAGCTATAGTCTTCATGTTGTACATGACATCCCTAATGCTTATTTATAACATACTGGAACTTTGTATGTTTTCACCACCTTCATCCAACTTACCTTCCCTCAACTCGCCTCTGGTTACCTCTAGTAACCACAAGTCTGATCTTTTCTTTGAGGGTTTTTGTTTTGTTTTATGATTGCACACATATAAGAGAGATCACATAGTATTTGTCTTTCTCTGACATATTTCACTTAGTATAATACCCTCAAGTCTATTCATTTTGCTGCAAATGACAGGATTTCTTTCTTTTTGATGACTCAGTGGTATTCCACCATGTGTGTATCTACATATATCTGTATAAGTACAGATATATCACTTTTTTTCTCCATAATTCTATTTATTCCCAGAGATGGCCACAATTATTAGTTTTATATCTATCCTTACAGATGTATACACATATGCAGACAGATCCATATAGCCATGTATGTATACATACTCCAAATATAGTATGTAAAGTATATATCATATACTATATGTGTTTAACAAAAATGGGATCATATTATTTACTCATTTCTGTCATTTGCATTTTTTTCCTTTTTACTCTAAATAGCTTGCTGTGTACTTCTTTATATATATATATATATATATATATATATATATGATTTTTTATTTTTTTATTAACATATAATGTGTTATTAGCCCCAGGGGTTCAGATCTGTGAATCTCCAGGTTTACACACTTCACAGCACTCACCATATCACATACCTTCCCCAATGTCCATAACCCAACCACCTTCTCCCTACCCACCTCCTTCCGCAACCCTCATTTTGGGCAGAGGACATGAACAGATATTTCTGCAAAGAAGACATCCAGATGGCCAACAGACACATGAAAAAGTGTTCCACATCACTTGGCATCAGGGAAATACAAATCAGAACCACAATGAGATACTACCTCATACCAGTCAGAATGGCTACAGTTAACAAGTCAGGAAACGACAGATGTTGGTGAGGATGTGGAGAAAGGGGAACCCTCCTACACTGTTGGTAGGAATGCAAGCTGGTGCAGCCACTCTGGAAAAAAGCATGAAGGTTCCTCAAAAAGTTGAAAACAGAGCTACCCTACAACCCAGCAATCGCACTACTGGGTATTTACCCTAAAGATACAAATGTAGTGATCCGAAGGGGCATGTGCACCCGAATGTTTATAGCAGCAATGTCCACAATAGCCAAACTATGGAAAGACCCTAGATAGATGTCCATCAATAGATGAAAGGATAAAAAAGATGTGGTACACACACACACACACACACACACACACACACACACACAATGGAATACTATGCCCAGCCATCAAAAGAAATGAAATCTTGCCATTTGCAATGATGTGGATGGACTGGAGGGTATTATGCTGAGCGAAATAAGACAATCAGAGAAAGATAATTATCGTATTTTCTGATTACTTTTTAAAACAGAACTTTAAGAGCAGATTAGAAGGTTCTGGGAAGAGGCTATACAACAACAGAAAAATATGAAAAATGAACTGGTAGGACTTAACAAAGAAATGAAAGAACACAATGGGATAGAATGGAATACAGTGGAAGCATACAAATTAAAAACACTCTAGATATTAAAGTCATACTTAAAGAACAAAAATAGAATAAATATGACTGAAAACACCATAGACATGGTAATAGATGAGGTCCTGAAGATGAAAACAAAAGTAATAGGAGAGGAAAAAGTAATCTAAGCTCTAGTATAAGAAAACTCTATGGAAATAAGGACAGAGCAGAATCTTTAAATAAATATTAAAGGCTAAGCCTGCCATCCTAAAAGAATTCATTTTAAATTACTGAGCTTAATGATTTTTTTAAAAGTTGTATAGGCATCTAAGCCAAAAAACAAAGTAATGCACAAGGAAGAAATGGAGGTCATCCTCCGACTTCTTACATAGCCACACTCTCAACCAGAAGACAGAAAATGTCTAAAACTTATGGGAGAAAGCATGACCCAATAAATTCATACCTCAACTAACTTTATAAAGGCAACTAGAAGACATTCTCAAGCATGGCTAGAGTCAGGGAATAAGATAACTGTGAAGATCTCTTGAAAAAAATCAAAATATGATAAAAATCCAATTTATCAAGAGGTACCTTAAACCTAAGAACTCAAAAAGATGTGGTTTAAAGACTGGTATTGCATTATTGTTGAATAATTAATATATTCATATATTAATTAGGTTTGCTATAGTAATAAATAGTATCTAAATGTTAGGGGTTTAACCAAACAAGGGTTACTTTTTCCCCGTGCCATATGTCTTTTAAGGTCAGCCTGAGAATTATCAGTAGAGAGGTAGTGGTGACAGAAACTCCATCAGCTCATAGCTGCACCATCTGGAACATGCAGCCTCCTCAGTTGTTGAGGCATGCGGCAAGAGACAGGAATTGAACAAAGTCTTGTCATTGCCTTAACCCAGGATTGACATGTGTCACTTTGTCATAGTTCTTGGACAGAAATAGTCAATAACCCCCTACAAGGATGCTGGGAAGTGGAAGCATAGAAATGAAATATTTGATGCCATTATAATCTCTTCTGCAGTTGGTGAACACAGAATTTATTTAAAAATATGTCTAAGAATCAATAACTAGAAAGTATGGCAAGAGAACAGAATACAAATCTTGTAGTAATAACAAACAACAATGGAGAGACAAGAGAATGGGATTGGGGGGATGTGGAAAAGTGCTAATATTTTCATCAGGATAAAATAATGGTTAAAGTCAGAACAAATAAAACTGTGAGGAACTGCAGCTATTTAATGTTGTCATAAATATACTTTTTTTTTTTTTAAAGTTTTAGAGGTGTTTTAGGAACCAATACTTTTAACAGTGAAAAAAAAATTATCAGAATGTGAACATCTGGGGCACCGGGGTGGCTTAGTGGGTTAAAGCCTCTGCTTTAGGCTCAGGTCATGATCCCAAGGTCCTGGGATCGAGCCCCACATCGGGCTCTCTGCTCAGCGGGGAGCCTGCTTCCTCCTCTCTCTTTGCCTGCCTCTCTGCCTACTTGTGATCTCTGTCTGTCAAATAAATAAATGAAATCTTTAAAAAAAAAAAAAAAGAATGTGACCATCTCCTTCAGTTCCACTTGCTTCTTTTTTGCTTTTAAATTCTAGGAAAATTAAGGATAATACATTTATTGAAAATATCTATCTTATCTCATTAAAAACTACTTATGTATATACACTTATCCACTCTCCTATTTGAACATACTCCAAAGGAAAATGTTAGGTTTGGTCTTCCAAGTTAACAGTGGTTGTTTTTAAATCATGGAATTTATTTATTTTTCTTTTTCAGTTTCTTGGAATTAATTTTTAAAATGAGAGTATATCATTTTTACTTCAAAATGTGAAGTCACCATTTTTGCAGAAATGTTAGTGTGGGTTTATAGTTTTTGGTTTTGTTTTTTTTTTTGGTTTATAGTTTTTAACTTATAAATTTGAAAAGAGTATACACACATATGTAGGGATATATCGATATATCTATATATAGATATATCTGACCTTTATCTGTAGATATAGATATACATAAAATAGATACAGATATATAGTAAATGTAGGTATATACAGTAAATGTAAAGTAAATACAGATATATAGTAAATTGTTTACTGATTTTTGGAGCATATAAGCAAAATCTAGAATAGCAGCTATAGTATTATCTATTTGGGGATTTCTGTGTGTGTGTGTGTGTGCGCGCGCGCTTATGTATATATAGACGCATTAAAGCTACTTGGTAGACTATCAAAATGTTGAGTGGCTCTCTCTGGGTGTTAAGGTTATATACAAACAGTATTTTTTCTCATGTGTTTTCCCCTATTTTTCAAATTAACATGAATTAATTAATTGTGTAATTAAAATATTTTTTGAAAAAAAAGTATAAATTTATATTCCTGGAGAGGTAAAAAATATATAGTTTTTAAGAAGTGCTCAGTTTCCTACCTACTTTGTACATAAAAACTTGCAAAGGTAAATTAGGTGAAACAATCCAAGAATATACAGCCATAACTACAACACCTGTTCCCTGGTGTTGTAGATCATTAATGCTTTTACACAGGGGGAAACAAAAATTCAGCAACAAATAACAAATGCCTTTTGGAGTTCTCCACAGAAAGTTTCCTTTTTCTTTATGTTTTTCTTAGTAGGAAATGTTTTAGCTGATATAAATAGGAAAAGGAACTTTCACAGCTGTTCAGCACCAAAAATTTTATGAAATCTCATCAGGTAAACCTCTTTGTTCTCCTTTTCACTTCTATTATGTAGTTTGCATTATTATTTACTAACTAGATTACAGCCTGCTGCTCTCTTCAACTATTTTCCAGCTTTTTTTCATGGAAGTATTTCTTTTTTTGTCAAATGCTAGTAATTCATTCATTTGATTTCTGTGTGAAAGATGAATAGCTATGTAAGTAGTCGCAAAGCCATGGGAGAAAGTCAAAGGTGTTTCTTAATCTGTTTTACAAATGATTCTAACAGCTGAGAAATAAGTCAAGGATAGGAAATCACCTTCTCCAACTAGGAATTTGTTGTCCATTTAGGTCTAAGAAAAATCCTAGCCCAGTGGGGATGATTATGTTTTATTTTATTTTACGTTTAGAAGACTTAAATGAGACACACAAAAAAGAAGCGTTGAGAGTATTGTTTGAATGTTTCCAGTTCAGACAACTGGGGTTTTCAGGGGAATACTGCTGTAGAAAGACCTGTAGATATATACATGGAAATAACCAGATAAATTCTATTTAGGATTTGTAGGGTTTTTCCCCTGAAAGGATTTATTTGTATGTTAATTACTTAATGATGTATTTAAGATGATAATATGTAGCATCAAAGAGGGCCTTTACTTTCTACACATGTGACAAGAAGCAATAATATGAGATATGCTTCAAAGAGATATGGGAAAGAGCATTTTATTTTTCTAAGATTGCTTTTCATGGATGAAAAATACTTAGAATATGATGTGTATTTAAATATAAACATATATATAAAAACTGTCAGCCTTTTAAAATTCCAAAAATTGGTAATTATACAAACTCTAGGCTAAGTTTTTGTGTTTTTTTTCCATAAAAGGAAATAGGGTTTGTGTGTCTCCCTTCAAATTCTCTCAAACCTACTTTGGCTCCAGTCATTGCTGCCCCAACCAGTTCTACACCTGCTTTGACCAGCTTTGCACAGGTGTGACCTGGCAAAATCTCTCTCGGACCTACATAATGTACTGACATAACACCTGCCCCAGGCCTTCTTTAACACAGCAATATGGGAGGCATGTAGGAATTCACCTGGCATTCAGACACATACAGCAGGATGTTAATGCCGAACAGTCACCCTTGATCAGAGGAAAAATAGAATCTAAATGGTAAATGTGTTTCCCTTTCTTCTCTCAAAGGACAGTTCAGAGACTCATCAAATAACATTTTCCAAAGTGTCTGCTTGGCCCTTGCAGTGGTGTTCAGTACAAGTGCTTACTGTACTTTCTTTTTCACTCTCCCTTTCCCTTACTCTTGTCCTCCAAGATCACTTTCTAACTAAAATCACTACATTCAAGACTTTGGCTCTGGCTCTGTATTTGAAGTAACCCAGGTTATAATAGAGATGCAAAGAGCAGCCCCAGAAAGCTATCAGGATGGGATTTTGAAACTGGCAGTAATGACAAATTGCTGGCTGTAAGTGACATAGGCTTAACCTACGAGTCTTTCACATATTTGATGACAATTCCTTAAAAAACCATAATATTAAGGATTAGTTATATAACAATAAGATACATTTCTAATCTACCAATAAAAATTGTATCTGCTATGCTAGAATAAAAAATTGAATTCTTTCTATTTTGTCTATAGAAAATTTTACAGAATTATCATATGAAGAAACAATCCAAGAATACACAGCCTTGAAAAGTGAGATTTATAGTAAGGTTATAGAGGTGTAGTAGGTATAAATATTATTTTTCTTCTGGTGTCTTATTATACTATTTCAGGGGTTGATAAGTGTCCTGGTCTAATTTGAATCTCAGATCTTATGATGGTGTTAACTCATTTCTGCTGGATTCAAAGCTGGAAGAATATTGCCCTTGCTTTGTCTTGCAACCATGTGGGAGTTAGATAATGGAGTCAATACCAAACAGGTAACGCCTAAAAATTAAGAGAGAGAAGTTATTTGAACACTGGAATAAGTCATACCTGAAACCACTATTTCATTACATGAGGCAATAAATTTCTCCTTTTTAAAAACAAGTTTGAGTTGGGTTTTCCATCCGTCACAACAGAGAGCAAAGATACATGGGTATCACTGTCCTCTTGAATACGATGAAATACAGGAGAGCCTTTGGCTTTCCAATATAAAAACCTTATCTAGTAATTTCCAGTGTCATTTTAAACATGATCCATGAGATCCTGAATGTATCTTACTTATTCTTCCTTTCTTATCTTTCTCATCACTACCTTGGGGAAAACCTTTCTGTTTTCCCTGATTTGCATTCTCATAGCACCCTGTATTTCTTTTTCATATTTTGGTGGATAGATAATTTGTTTTTCAATCTTTCCCACAAGACTTTAGGCTCCATGAGGGAGACTTGGTGTCTTTTATTTTCAAAGGTATGTACCCTTGCACCGAGCTCAACATCTAGTATAGAAAGAATATTACTTAACTGAGAAAATAGTGTCTGAGGGAATGATAGAGTGATTGAACTCATATAAATATGAAAAGCCACAATCTTAGAATTGCTCTCTAAATAAGTACAAGACTACATACATACACACATATATTTACATAACTGTATGTGTGCTTAAATACATATTTGTATATGTATGTATATACATGCATACATATAGGTATATATAGGTGTGTGCATGCACACACACACACACACACACATTTAAGAATGTAGAGTGCCGATCTATATAGGACTGCCTCCTGTATAACAGTCACAGGGCTAAAGATCTCTTCCAAACCCATTTAATCTTAGAGTGGAGTCATTAGTGGAATAAATGACAGAAAAAGAAGAATGTATGCTCCAAATGCAATTAGCCAAAGTCTATTTAATTTTGTGGAAGTATTTTGTGTCTATACAAATTACATAAGAAAATGCATGTACTAGGTTGGTATAATATGTGTGATGAAGATAGCTAAACGTTTGAGATAAGAACAAGTCACAAAAATTCCCAGGGTTAAAGAATTCAGAATGACACAGAAGTGACCTCCTTGGTGATTGTGGATATAATGAAATAGAGTTCCATAGAGATTACCTGTCTATAAAGATAAACTAATTACAAACCAGAGAAGTGGGAAGCTACCCTATCTTTACTGTAGTCAAAATTACTGTGGTTCTCCAGAATTTCCTTTTTCCCAAGAAAGGTTCTATCCTGATGAAGCCATAGGAGTTAAGAAAATTTACCCTGAACTCATAAATAAGACAAAAGAGAATACAGCATATTTTTTGAATGACAAGCTCACACATTTTGTTAACAGATCTTCCCTTGGATTATTTGATTCTTTTGGAGAGTATGACTCTGAAGCAACATATTACTTGGATATTTTCTCTCCCCACAGGAAAGATCACTCCAAAGGTCATGGTGTTTCTGCCCTTTTGGATTTGAACAAGCTTTGAATCTTACCTAAACAACTGAAGTTCATGTTTGTTTGTTTGTTTGTTTTAATTTTTTATAAACATATATTTTTATTCCCAGGGGTACAGGTCTGTGAATCGCCAGGTTTACACATGAAGTTCATGTTTTTAAATATCTATTTAACTGGTTCTTCAAAAGTTCTTCAAACCCGCTTTGCTATCCTACTAGTCATGTAATTAATGAGTTAACAATCAACTGTACATCTTTCGTATAAAAGACATGTCTTTACGTTTTTGAAAATTATCCTTTGACAGAATCTAAGCTCATTGCTGTTCATTTAGTACAACAGTTGAGTTGAGATTATATTTAAGCTGTCAATACATGCATTTTGGAATTCTTTCTTTCACTGACTCCTTGAGAAAAAGTTTATTTTTGTTTTTTCAATCACTAGAGCCTTTATTATTTTTATTTTTTATTTTTATTTTAGGATGAGTGGACTGCATAAACTTGTTCTTCCATGTAACAGAACTGCTCTCTTCTCACTGAGATTGGTTAAACTTCACAAGCAGTGCCTACACATTCCACCCTTACATAATAGAGTTTGACACATCATACGATCCTAATGGACCTCAGGCCCAAGCTGTAGATGTTGGCAACTTCAGGTGTTTGGATACTCTCAGTCTTTCTGTCCTCCATTTTGGTAGTCTTTTTCAACTTTTGTAAGATCAGAAACCAGGAAGCAGCTCAAGGAAATGACTTAGTAAGTGTTTGGAACCACTTATTTCTAGAAATTATGAAAGCAGTGTGAGATGTGACGAACGCCAACATGGGTGAGTTGTCACTGTGGCAGGAGGCCCAAGGGGGTGGTATTAACAATGTCTTCTAAAGCCATCTTTTTGGCGCCTCTGTCCCTGTGAAGCCAATATACCATCTGGCAGTTAGGCATGGTGCCATTTTAACAGATGGGACCAAGTGTAGGAGGCTCAGACCATGTATTACTATCCACCATGGTACTGGACAGGGTTTTCAGTAGAAATACTCAACCAACTTTTTTTTCACCTCATCTTTTAGTTCCTCACAAAAAGGGGGTTGCTATTTCTTCCATTAAGTGAGGAAAAGACAAGAACCGATTTTCTCCTGGGAGTCTGGTGCTATCAGAGTATGAGTTGGTGCCAAATCTTACACATGCTACATTATTCACACAGCTTTAACAAACTGACTCTTTTTTAATATTTCCCTTTCAAAACAGTTTACAACAGCCTAGTTTTTAGCCTCATAATTTGGTGCTTGTATGGAATCTTTTGAATGTGATTTAGAAACAAAACAAATTGAGTGACATTTTTTCCCCTCTTGATGTCCTAAAAAGTATTTGAACTGAGAAAGTAAAAGTTATCAGTCATTAGCCACTCGGAAAAGTTTTCATGGGCACTTAGTTTTGCCATAATGGTATAATTCAAAGGAGTAAATTACACAATTTTTGCTCTCAAGAAACTTATCAGTTTATTGGAGAGATAAAACACATATCTAAAATGACAAGCCTTCTTTCTTCATTACCAAAGTTACTAATAATTGGAATAGAGCATTTGGAAAATGCAGACATATAGAATAAGAGTAAAAATCATTCGTGACCTATCTCATCACACAGAAACCTTTCTTGCTAATACTTTGAGGTATTCATACCCAGTGTTTTATTTTTTTTTTTCAATGCATACTCTTTATTTGATTTATGTATTTGTGGCCATATTGTATATATCCAGCTTTTGATTCTTCTTTTTTAAAATATGCTATATCATAATAATAAGTTAATATTATAATGTTATAATGCATACTTTGTAAACGTCATTTTTAAAGATTGTATAATAATAGCAAGTGAATGCATCAGAGTTTACAATATAATTTCTCTTTTTTTGGGGCTTCTGGTTATTTCCAATTTTTTGGTTAACAGAAATAGTGATTCAGTAAGCATCCTTATAAATAAACTCATTTCTGCTTTTAGAATTAGATTCCTAGAAAATATTCCCAGAAGTGGACTTTCTGGGTAAAGAGAATATATATTCTTTTTTTTTTTTTTTTAAGATTTTATTTATTTATTTGACACAGAGAGAGAGGTCACAAGTAGGCAAAGAGGCAGGTAGAGACAAAGGGTGGAAGCAAGCTCCCCGCTGAGCAGAGAGCCTGATGTGGGGCTTGATCCCAGGACCCCGAGATCATGACCTGAGCCAAAGGCAGAGGCTCAACCCACTGAGCCACGCAGGTGCCCCAAGAATATGTATTTATCAGTGACTCTCCATACATGATCTCTATATATTTTTTTAATAGTTACAGAATATACATTTTGTTTTAGGCATTGTATAAGACATTTGTAGTCACAGATCTTTCCTTAACATTAATACTACCATCCTAGGTAGATATTTTAATCCTGGGTTAATTGACAAAGCACTAAGATATATGTGTCACAGACCACTCATGAGTACAAATTCAAGCAATAAAAAGTTTGTCTTTTGCCTCCTAATCCAGTTCTCAATCCATCATACTACCATGATTACTTTAGATTGGAGATGTTCAAAGAAGAGTGAGCGTATTTTTCATGTACTTCAAAAAGTCATTAGCCTAGTTTAGACAAACATTGACTTACAGCAAATTTTGGTGGTCTTCCTATACTTGTGTGAAACCTGAGATCTTCTACTTCCCTAAAGATATCTTTCTCTAGTTTTCCAAATCCTGACCAGGAATAATTCTGACAGAGGGAAGGAAGATTATCTGTGATGACAAGTAATTTGCTGTTTGGGGAGCTTACTTTGGTTCATCTTTCTATCTTCCCATCTGGGGGTTTTGAAACAAACTTAAGTGTGGGAAATCTACAATGATGGTATTTTGAATATTTCAACTCAAGTTGAGTTTATTTTCTGTATTTCAAGTTTAAAAAAAAAAACATTCCAGAGGGATATATTTGATCTATTAGTTTCATTATTTGTCATATTTTAATTTGTTTTATGTGCACATGATTCATTTTCCCACCTCCCTCTAAGTTCCTTAAAGTTAAGAATCAGATCTTATACACAATTTATTATATGTAAGAATCACTAAAAAAATGCCCATAAAATGGCATGAATTATTTATGTTATAAATTATCTTTTTCTGGAGAGAAAGGCAGATAAAATGTTGTTCCACCAGAGTCTCCTTTAAAGCATTCAGAGTTAAAAACAATTATTCTTGTCATGTTTGTAGTCCTAAAAAAATTAGAATGCATAAATATTCAAATATATTTTCAAAATAAAGAAGTATTGCAGATAATATATATTCATAGTAATTCATAATTTTTCTACCTCATGAGATTTATATTGCCCTTGGACATCTCATAGCATTAGTCTGGTGTTTTGATAACACTCAGAGGGCCAGCTGTCATGAATTTACTGCATTATTTTGTTTGGGGGCATTTTATACATATTTATGATTTATTTCATAGATCAATCTGTTGAAAAGCATTATTGGTGCTAGAATATTACAGTACCAAAACCCACCATGGTAAAAAATTCTGCAAATAAATTATATGTTTGGATCTTATTTTTCAACTATAGAAATTATATGGACCAAGAAATATGTAGGTATGTATTGATGAATCAGAAATTACATTGTAAATAAAATGAAATAAAAAATTATTCATTTCTCAAGTGGGATGACTTTATACTAGTCTTTAGTCTTCCATGACAAAAATAGCCAGAAACTTCAATTTTTAATGAGCTTGACATATTTTCTTAAATTAACTAAATATATAATTTGCTAGTTAGAGAGAAGATTTTTGTTCACATTCTTGTAACTGAAATTAAAATTTGGAATATAGGTTTCATTCTAAATGATTCATGACTCTGAAGTAAGAAGAAAGCACAATAGGATCTTCTTCAAGAAGAGATAAAGAAGCTAAGTGCTAGTAAGGAAGGACATGTACACACACATTAATATATACACACTGTCTCTCCATCAATGTCACATTTATTCTTAGTTGTACACCAGGTTTCACTGATGAGTGCAGAGAAGTCAAGCAAAATACTTATTCAAACTATAGTGCATCTTCTTTGTTGTGCTCCATTTGTCTACCTGTTCATATATATCTAATATAAGGATTTACTGAATACATTTGTAAATGCTGTTGTTATTTTCTATGGTCTTGAGCAGAACTCTGAGCATTTTCTTCAAATGTTACTCTAGAAATCACAGAGAAATTCTTGTACATGTGCACTGCATCACAAGAATAAGAAGCTTTGCGGTTTGTGGTAGAAAAACAAGCAAGCAAACAAAAAAAGAAATTTTTAAAAATTCCAAACTGAATACCTGTGATATACATTTATAATAAAAAGAGATAAATACAAATTATGGCATTATATTTTTCTTATGTCTCATTATGACCATTTCTTTTCCACTTAAAGAAATCCCTTTAAACCTCTCTTTTAAGGCTGATTTAGTGGTGATAAACTCCTTTATATTTGTTTGTCTCAGTAACTCTTTATCTCTCCTTTAAATATGAATGATAACCTTGCCAGGTAGAGTATTCTTGGTTGCAGATTTTTTTCTCCCCCCTTTCAGCACTTTGAATATATCATGACACTCCCTTCTGGCCTGCAAAGTTTCTGCTGAAACATCATCTGATAGCCTTAAAGGTTTTCCCTTGTAGGTAATTTTTTGTTTCTCTCTTGATGTTTTTAAGATTCTTTATCTTTAATCTTCGATGTTTTAATTATTATGTGCTGTGGGTGGAACTCCTTGGGTTCATATTATTTGGAAGTCTGTGCTTCTTAGCCTTGAATGTCTATATCTTTCTCTAGGTTAAGGAAGATTTCAGTTGTTACTTCTTCAAATAATTTTTTACACCTCTCTCTCTCTTCTTCTGGAATCCCTACAATATGAATGTTTGCTCATTTGATGTTGCTGAAGAGATCTCTTAATCTATCTTCATTTTTAAAAATTTATTTCTCTTTAAGACAATTATCATATGATCTCTCCGATATGAGGAATTTGAGAGGTGGGGGTGTTGGGGATAGGGCAGGAAAATATGAAACAAGATGGGATTGGGAGGGAGGCAAACCATAAGAGACTCTTAATCTCACAAAACAAACTGAGGGTTGCTTGGGGGTAGAGGGGTAGGGAGAGAGTGGTTAGGTTATGGACATGGGGGAAGGTATGTGCTATGGTGAGTGCTGTGAAATGTGTAAGCCTGATGATTCACAGACCTGTACCCCTGGGGCAAATAATATATTATATGTTAATAAAAAATTTAAAAAAATACTGCAGTATGTGTTGTTCAGTATGGGTGCTTTCCATTACCCTACTTCCAGATCATTGACACATTCTTCTACATCCTCTATCTACTGTTAATTCCCTCTAGTGCATTTTTTATTTCAGTTATTATATTCTTCAACTCTGATTGGTTCTTTTTAATATTTTCCATCTCTTTATTAAATGTCTCACTGAGATTTCCTATTCTTTTCTCCAGACCAGTGAATACCTCTATGATAATTACTTTTAACTATTTATCAGGCATATTTCTTATCTCTGTTTCCTTTAGTTCTTTTCTGAGTGTTTTTCTTGTTCTTTCTTTTGGAGCATATTCCTCTGTCTACCCACTTTTCTGATTTTCTATGTTTTTTTTTTTTCTATGAATGAAGCAAAACAGCTACTTCACCTAAAAGCTGAAAGAGTGGTTTTGTGTATGGTGTCCCCTATGCAGATTGTGTGTGCTTGGTAACTTTTGCTGGCTGGTTGGAGGTGTACATGTTAGTTACTCTTTTAATCCTGGCTTTTTTTACAGAAAGAATAGAGACAAAACAGGAATAATAAGAGAAAAAAGGTTATAATAAAAGAAGAAAAACAGAAGAAAAAAGATGAAAAAAAGAAGAAAAGAACAAAACTAAAAGAAGAAAATTGTAAAAAGTAAAAATAAAAAACAGACAAACAAAACTCACATAACTGCAGCTTGTTTTCTGTGCCCTTGTACCACAGGGAAGCTGGTGTGGGCTGTGGATCCTGGGTTTGTTGAGGCTGCAAGTTTGCTGTGAGCCATATTCTGCTCTGGTCTATGCTTTTAAGGTGGGGGTTGGAGGGATAGGATTAAGAATGTTCCCACAGTTCCTCACCCTTTAAAAACCATGGCTTTTTTCCTGAGTCTCAGCATGACCAGAGCTGGTGTGGCTTATGGACCCTGGGCTTACAGAAGTTGCAAGTTCACTGAGATAACCAGACCTACCTGTTACAGTGTCCAGACCCTTCTCTAGCTAGGCTTTTAAGATGGGATGGGAATCTAATCATGTGCTTTTCAATCTCCATGATCTGGAGAGCTTTCCTATAGCTCCTCCGCCACTTGGCAGAGTTCTAGCAATGTCTCTTTGATATGCTAGTTGTTCTTTTTAACTGTGAGTTTCTTTTTGTCCCCAAGGACAGCAGGATCAGTACAGTTCCCTCAGCACAATTCCTCCCCACTGCCATTCACAGTGTAGGAGGTTAGGTTTCCCTTTGTTACTACTGTGTCTCTGTCTCTCTTGCTGTTTTCTTGCCAACCCCTCTATCTTTAGTTTTTCAGTAGCTGCCTAGTCAGCCCTCAGTTCTTCTTCAGGAGGAATTGTTCTATAAATAGGTGTAATGTGTGTTTCATGGAGAAGGTGATTTCAAGATCTTCTATAGCACCATCTTGAACCAAAATGCCCATTATAGCACTATTTTAAGGAATGTTTAAATCACTGAAAATTAAGTGCTTTAATGCTTTCAAATTCTGGCATATTCATTTTCATAATAAATTTATTTTAAACTACAATGAGATAACACCTCACAGCAGTCAGAATGGCTATTATCAAAAAACAACGAATAACAAGTGCTGGCAAGGATGTGGAGAAATGGGAACTCCTGTGCACTGTTGGTGGGAATGTCAACTGGTACAACCTCTGTGGAAAACAGTATGGAGATTCCTCAAAAAAATTAAAAGTAGGAATACCATATGATCCAGTAATTTCATTACTGGGTGTTTACCCAAAGAAAATGAAAACACTAATTTAAAAAGATATATGCAACCTTGTGTTCATTGCAGCATTATTTATTTACAATAGTTGAGGTACCAAGGCAAACTATGTGTCCATTGATAGATGAATAGATAAGGATGTGTGTATATATATATGTAATATATGTATAGTAAGATATACATATATATGATACATATATATTATGTCATAAATATTAATGTATCATATATATATTATGTTACATATTGTTATTATATATAATGAAATATACTCAACCATAGAAAAATGAGGTCTTGCCATTTGTGACAACATGGGTAGACCTAGAGGATATTATGCTATGTGAAAGAAGTTAGAGAAGGACAAATACCATATGATTTCAATTATATGTGGAATTGAAATAACAAAACAAAGAAGCAAACAAAAAGCCTGAAACAAACTCAAAAATACAAAGTACAGACTGGCGGTTCCCAGAGGGCTGAGGAGGGTAGGATGGGCAAAATAGATGAAGGGAATCAAGAGTTACAAATTTTCAGTTATAAAATAAAGAAATTATACAGATGAAAAGCACTGCATTGAAATATAACAAATAATAACTTTGGTGACTGATCATAACTACACTTACTGTGGTAAGCATGGGGTAATGTATTGTCAAATGGTAGTGAATTGTCAAATGACTATGTTGAGCAGCTACAATGAATATAATATTGTATATAAAATATACTTAAGTATACTTGAAATTATATAAACTATTCTTGAATATTCAATAGGTAGACATAATTATTCAAAACAGTTAAAACCATAATATTTATAAATATTTCTGAAGATAAGGTGAATTGGGTCAATTTAATAAATTTGGCTAATTGGTTATTTACTAAATTGATACTTTGGATATTAATATTTTGGTGAATTAGCCTGCTTCTTTATGGCAGGATTTGAATGAATTCATTACATTTTATAGCAGGACAGAAAGATCTGGAAAGGAAATCGGTACCAAAGAGGGGAGTTATAGAACAAGAGTATTCGGGAGATTTAACTGCAAGAATATTGAGCTAAACCACAGGACTGGATTGTCAATCAGACTCACACAAATAAGATTTCTTAGCCAATGTCAAGGCTTACTAAAAATGTTGAGGATACAGTTGATCATACAAGTAGAGAAAAGAATAAAACAACTTACATGAGTCCCTAGGTCCTCCTTTTGACATTGGTGATGCACAGCTGGCCTAGAATAATAGATTAAGTCTCTAGGTGAAGCTTGTGGGCTTGTTCACAAAATAGAGAAAGTTTAGGTTATGAAACATCTCCATTCTATATTCCATAGAGTTGATGTGTTTTCACAGCATTCTCCAGGGAGCTGTGCTTCAAAATCTGTAGAACCTGCCTTTATTTACAGGTGATCCTTTGGCCAGGGATATCTTACAAAGAGCATTCTACAAATTAAGACTTTTCCTCCAGACAAAAGTCATTAGCCTTTTACATTTAGGTCCAGTTGACAGGCCTCAGGCCAGATCATTGGCTTTCTTTCCTTTAGAATAAGAGTGTCCTACCGAGAAGGAAGTGATTATAGGATGGCTGTTGACTCCCTCTCAGAAATTTGGGTGAATTTAAAGATATATTTAAAAAATTAATAAATAAAGATACATTTTTATAAATCGTGCAAAGGAAAAGCATACGCAAAAAAAAAAGAAAAAAGAAAAATGTAAAATCAAGACAAAAAGTCAGAAAAGATACAAGAAGCACAGTGATTCATAGCTCTTCACAAATAATATTTATGCAGTTATAAAAATTAAACACATTTATAAACTAAAATTTAGTCATGATTATAAAAGAATATAAATGTATAAATATATATAATTTTGGAATTGAAACAGTAAGTGAACTTAAAGGAATAATATAGATGATAAAATGTTTATCTTATAAAATAAAGTCAAGCTTCTCTCCATATTGTAGGACAAAAAAATAAAGGAACTAGTTATTATCTTAAGTTATAAGATTAACCAATTTTAAACTAAAATTAGTGATAAAATTCAATTGAGAAGGCTGACTGTGTGGGAGAGAGAAGGAAAGGTGATATAAGTCAGGTCTTCATAAATCATAATAGTATGTCAAAAGGTAAATATCACACTAAGAAAATAGTTAAAGTTTATATAAAATGCATAGTATAACCCCCTGATACAGATAAGGTATCCAAAAACCAGTAATACCAAAAGTTTTGCCTTTTTGGAAATGTCAAGTAGTTGGAATCATTGATTATAAAGCCTTTTCAGATTGGCTTCTTTCTTTTAGACAAATGCATTTAAGATTTAACCATGTCTTCTTATGACTTGATAGCTCATACTGTCTTATGTAACAGTTTATTCATCCAGTCACATAGTAAAAAATATCATAATTGATTTGAGATTAGGCCAGTTAAAAGTCAAATAAGAATTCTATAAACATTCACCTGCAGTGTTTTGTGTGGATATAAATTTATAAGGTTTCAAATTAGTTAGGTAAATGCCTAGGAACACAATTGTTGTATCACATGGTAAGACTTTGTAAGAAACTGCCAAATTTTCTTCCAAAGTGGCTATATCATTTTGCTGTCAATTTAAGATTTAAGCAATGATTTAGAGTTCCTGCAGCTCTGCATCCTCACCAGCAATTGGTTCTTTTGTTTGTTTTCTTGTTTCTTTTTTTTTTTTTAACCCTTTCCAATAGGTGTATAATGGTATATAGAAGATGATTGGGTACTGATTCCCAAAATTCAAAATGTGAAAACCATTTGGCATATAAAGGATTTATCTAAATGCTAAGCTTGCAAACAAATATAAAGATATTTTATAAGTGCTTATAGAGCAAGTCGTAGTACTCTGCAGACTAGGGTTCTATTTGTATAAAAAAGATAGATATGTTAATACATAGGACATATCTGTAAGGACATACAAGAAATCTTTGCCACTGATTTCCTCTGGAGTGAGAAATTGACATTGGCTGTAACTTGCAGAAAGAAACTTCTTCCTATGATCTGAGAAATAAAGACAGATGATTTCAGCCCAAATTATCCCATTTTTACATTTTAACAAAATTAAGTTGAATTGTGCTCAAAATTCTAATTGTGATTTTTTAAAAGATTTTATTTATTTATTTGACAGAGAGATCACAAGTAGGCAGAGAGGCAGGCAAGAGAAAGAGGGGGAGGTAGGCTCCCTGCTAAGCAGAGAGCCTGATGTGGG
Source organism: Neogale vison (assembly GCF_020171115.1). NCBI lineage: Eukaryota > Metazoa > Chordata > Mammalia > Carnivora > Mustelidae > Neogale > Neogale vison. The sequence continues at coordinate 48,684,031 of NC_058093.1, forward strand.
GCTCAATCCTAGGACCCTGAGATCATGACCTGAGCAGAAGGCAGGGGCTTTAACCCACTGAGCCACCCAGGTGCCCCTCTAATTGTGATTTTTTAAAAAATCATGTTAAAGTAATATATGGACAATATCCTTAAAACTTCTAGCATTGTTCTAGGGGTGCCTGGGTGGCTCAGTTACGCGTCTGCCTTTGGCTCAGGTCATGATTCTAGGGTCCTAGGATCCAGCCTCATCTCTCCTCCCTGCTCAGCAGGGAATCTGCTTCTTCCTTACTTCCTCCATCTCCCTCTCCCCCTCCCCCTTTCCCTGCTAGTGTTCTCTCTCTCTCTGTCTGAAATAAATAAGGTAAACCCTACATTAAAAACAAACAAACAAAAACTTAGAGCTTTGTTCTAGCTTCTGAGACTCTCCCACTTTTTTTTTTCCAGAAGCTCCTTCCAATATCTGTGGCAATCCCCAAATCAAACTCAATATTTTTAGAGTTTAGAAAGTATTTAAAGATTGTTGGATGAATAGCTTAATAATCAAGTGAAAGATAAGCCTGACCTAATATCTGTGTAAAAAATTCAGTATGAAGTACTCTGTAGTAAAAAAGATTTGGGACATCTCTTCACACAAACATTAAAAAAAAAAAAAAAAATTCAATCCACTAAGCAAACTTTAGACCACATTAGCCAGTCATCTACTTGGCAAACTGACATGTTCATGTATTTTTAATGAAAGTTAAATGTACAAGGATTCACTGATTTCTACTTTTTAGATGAGCTCTGGTTTCCTGTGTGATTCTTCCATCCAGGACAATTATAAGAGAAACCAGCCAAAGATGAGATTTCAGGTTCAGAGGGAATGAATGAGTTTCTTTTTGTTATTAGTAAATACTAAAATAAAGTAAACATCTGAAAATACTTCCATTTGCAACTAGTAGCCCTTGCAGAGTTCTAGAAGTAGTTGACACAGATAGGGTATTCAAATTATTCCTGCTAGAACCTACATACTGATTTTGATACAGCATGCTTTATGTGCTGCAGTACCCATAAAAAGTGGGGCTTTGTAAATGAAAGGAGTACCACCATCTTAAAAATAAGTAAATGTAGTCATATAAATAAATAATAATACTAATTTTTCTTCTCTTTATGTTACCGATATTCAAAGAAATATAGCTTTTTTAGTTGCAGCAGCAACTAATAAGGCTGATGATGTCACTGTTAATGAACTATCAAAAAGAGAAATTAAGTAAACAATCCCATTTACAAGTTTATCAAAACATAAAATAAAATACTGAAGGAATAAATTTAACCAAGGAGGTAAAAGACCTGTACACTGAAAATAATAAGACATTGATGAAAGAAGTTGAGGAAGACACAAATAAATGGAAACAATATTCTCTACTCACAGACTTGAAGAGTTAATATTAAAGCAAACTTTAGACCCAGTGCAATCCCTATCAAAGTTCTAATGGTATTTTTCACAGAAATAGAACAAAAAAATCCTGAAACTTGTATGGAAGCAGAAAATATCCTGAATAGCCAAAGCAATCTTGAAAAAGAAGAACAAAGCTGGAGACATCACACTCCCTGATTTCAAACGATATCACAAAGCTATAGGAATCAAAATATATGGTACTGGCATGAAAACAGACACATAGGTCAATGGAACAGAATAGAGAGCCCGGAAGTAAACTCATGCACATATGTTCAATTACCTAAGACAAAGGAGCCAAGATTGTATGATAATGAAAGGACAGTCTCTTCAATAAATAGTGTTAAGAAAACTGGGCAGCTATATGCAAAAGAATGAACCTGACTACTGTCTTATAGCCTAAGCAAAAATAACTGAAAATGGATTAAAGACATGAATGTAAAATCTGAAGCATAAAGCTTCTAGAAGAAAATACAGGCAGTGAGATCCTTGACATTGATCTTGGTGAAGATTTTTTGGATTTGACACCAAAAAAAAAAAAAAAAAAAGGAAACAAAAGCAATAAACAAGTAGGACTGCATCAAACTAAAAATCTTCTGCATAGCAAAGGAAACCATCACCAAAATGAAAAGGCAACATAACGAATCAGAAAAGACATTTGCAAATCATATATATGATAAGGGGCTAATATCCAAAATATATAACGAACTCATACAACTCAATAGCAAAAAGCTTAAAAATCCAATTTAGAATATGGGCAGAGGATCTGAATAGATATTTTTCCAAAGAAAACATACAGATGGCCAACGGGTACATGAAAAGATACTCAACATCACTAGTCACCAGGGAAATGAAAATTAAAACCACAATGAGATATGGCCTTACACCTTTTACTTAGAATGGCTATTATTAAGAACACAAGAAATAGCAAGTATTGGTGAGGATATGGAAAAAGGGAACTCTTGTGTTCTGTCAATAGGGATGTAAATTGGAGCAGCCATTATGTAAAACAGTATGGAGGTTCCTCAAAAAACTAAAAATAGAGCCACCATATGATCCAGCAATTCCCCTTCTGGGTAATTATCCAAAGAAAGTGAAAACACTAACTTGAAAAGATATATGCACCCCCATGTTCATTGCAGCATGAATTACAATAGCCAAGATTTAGAAACAACCATCAACAGATGAATGGACCAAGAAAATATGATATAATATACACAATGAAATATTGTTCAGCCATAATGAAAGGATGATTTTGCCATTTGTGGCAACGTGGATGGACCTTGAGGGTATTATGCTAAGTGAAATAATGAAAGACAAATAACATATGTTGAAGACCTTACCCCTAGTACCTATGAGACTACTATAGGGCCTGTGAAGAGGTAATTAATTTAAAATGAGATTCTCAGGGTGGGCCCTAATTCTATTTTACAAGTGTCCTTATAAGAAGAACAGATTAGGACATACAAAGAGATACTAGGGGCACTTGTGTGTGTGTGTTCACATATAGTGCACACTCATACACAGATAGTGTGAGGGCACAATGAGAAGGTGACCATTTGTGAGGCAAGGAGAGAGGTTCCAGAATGAAACCAATGCTGCTGGCCGCTTGATTTTGGTCTTTTAGCCTCCAGGACAGTGGAAAAAAAAAAAAAAAAAGAAAAGAAAAAAATATATAAATAGTTTGTTTGTTTGTTTTGTTTTGTTTTGTTTAAGCCACCCTGTCTGTGATATTTTATTATGGCTGTCCTAACAAACTCATACACTCACAGAGTCTAAGGTACTCAGGAAGAATTCTGCTTGGGGGTCATAGGGGAGGATGTATTTACTTGTAAATGCCTAAGAAAAAAATGCATTTTAGAAAGGATTTTCCGGGGCTGGGGGTTAGGGGTGGGAGGGAAAAAAAAAAAAGAAGAGGATTTTCAGGACAGTGCAGGTAATAAACAAGCAAGCTGGACTTGTTATCCTGGGCCCTCTTGAGGAAGGAAGAAAGCAATTCATTATATGGAGTGAGGGATGAAGGGATGAGAACAGGGGCACCTCAGCTTGCAGACCTTGTGTAGTGAGCATGCACCCTCACGCCCCTGACAGCCATGCAAAAAGAAAGCTGAGCCCAGTCATCTCCACAGAGAATGCCAGAGCCAATAATGGTAAGTTCCAAAAAACACAAATGTATAAATAACTCAGCAAAGGCCCTTATCATGATACTTTCTAATTATAATTTCCAACACGAAGGCTCTACATAATTTCAGTGTCTGAAGTTTAATACTTACAGAAAGTATCTCAGAAATAAGTAGAATGTTTTCTCATCCAGCCTGTTCCTCAGCAGCTTATAGTTTTGGTATCTGACATTCTCAAGTTCAAAGCTAAAGCCAGATGAAAACTTTCATTGTATTAAATGACCTCAATCATCACATAATCCTGGTAGATTTTAAATGCATCAGTCCCTTTTGAGTTTTTTTTCTCTTCCAAATGCTAGAAACTTAGTTGTTTATAGAATTAAACTAAGGGGAACAAATTACTTAGAAATGAGACAGTGGGTAGAAAGATTAAAGTAGAAGCCATACATGGGTCCACCCATGAAGCAGGACTATGCAGTAGGATTAGAGTCAACTGCTGGAGAATGTAGGCCCTAAAGACTAGTTGCCAGTTTCCCTCTTAAGCCCAGATGGAAGACCTGTCCTTCAGCCCCAGCACCAATGCATACCCATGTTGGCCAGTTCCAAAGATCCAATATGGAATTCAGAGTAGGGAAGGAGTGAAGGAACCAGAGGAATACGGCTGTAAATTACTTCTGGAATAATAAAATGTTTCATCCTAGCTAAGGCATTTCAGTATACCAGAAGTAATATGGGTCGACTCTTTATAGACACACACCCAGTGCCAGAGCAACCACAGATTAGACCCAGGAAGCATTGTTAGCTATTTGTGTGATATCAGGAAAGTTGTGGTTGTGATATGGCTGGGGAAATGATTCAGGAATGTGAGTCTGCCTGGGCAGCACCTGCCTGCCTTTTCAGGAAATCTAAATTTATGAAGCACTTACTACACACCAAGACTTGTAATAAGCACTTGTCATACATTGTCTGATTTAATCATTGGATGAAGCTGTGTTATTTCTCTGAGTAGCATGGAATGACCCATCTGGAAAATTGTGGGTCCAGGCAAGGCACCCAGGTTTATCTATTCCAAATCATTCTCTCTTCAATATTTTGCTCTACATAGCTTTGTCTTTCTACTCTGATCATTCAGTTTTTCTTTTTTTTCCCCCAACTTAATCAATGTATTTATTATTTACTTATTTGGTCATTGTTTTTTATTATTATTATGTTCATTTAGCCAGCATATAGTACACCATTAGTGTTTGATGTAGTGTTCAGCAGTTCATTAGTCGCATATAACACCCAGTGATCATTATTCGTCTGTTGAAGGGCATCTTGGCTCCTTCCACAGTTTGGCTACTGTGGACATGGCTGCTATGAACATTGGGGTACATGTGCCCCTTCTTTTCACTACATCTGTACCTCTGGTATAAATACCAGTTTTTACTAAAAATTATTCTACTTTCCAGTGTTTTTTAAAAGCACGCACTCTAAATTATATATATTCTGACCAGCATGTCCTACATAGATGTACATACTTAGATTCAAACATCAGCAGTTTATTCTTTCTCATTTTTATTTTTATGGCTAGGCCTCAGTATTTGTTTGGGGCACAAATAGCTTTGATGAAAAGTATTAGTAATTAACTCCTCCAACAAATGAAAATTATCTTCATTTAAATAACATATGACATATAATCTGAACATTAATGGTGGGATGGCTTAGTTTGGATTCTTTCAGACCAAAACCTGAGATGAGGATTCTGGTGCAAGTAATTAATCTGGAAGGTATAGGAAATAACAATAGGGGAGTGAGGAATTGATACCAGGAAAGAAAGAGGCCTATGGAAGATAAGGTATAAAGCCATCTATTACAGTGAGTGAATGGTGCTTAATTCTGCAGGGAAATACTACAAAACCTAAACTTCAGTCTATCTCTACTGAGGGGCGGTGGAGCTGGGATATTTATATAGCAAATCCTCAGAGTCATAGGTAAGGACTACTCCTGGGGGAATGAATTCCCTGGTAACCCTGGACTGCCCAGTATGGGCCTGGTAGGTGACTGAGTGCCTTTTGGCACTCCCTTTCTGGGAAAACAGTGTCCTTAGGTACAGACATGCAAATATTGGCATTTGGAAGTTAGCTGGGAGTTCTGAAGGATATGGGCAGGGTAAGGACAACTTTGCTATCAAAGGAAATTTCCTTTTTTTCATGTGCTAATTTCAGACCTCCATGTTTGACTAACAGATCATGACTGTGAAAATAGTAATCAACTGAAATTTAGGTTAAATAAAAAAGAAGTTGAGTTTCTGAAGTGGGTGAAGATAGGGAGAGGTGTCGGGTACTTAAATTCCAGAGGAAGTCCCATGGCTTTTTCAAGACAAGAATAATTTTCCATGGTTTTGGTTTGGTAGTGCTCCTCCCCATCCATATCCCTGCTCTTTGGAGGGAGAGACAAAAAAGAAAGGGAGAAAGCAAGCAAGCAAGCAGTGATAGGAAGGGAACAGGCTTTATCAAACAAAAATTATGGAAAGTATCTTCTTCACAAAGACATGGACTTCCCAAGGAATTTATATACCTAATCCCTTCACAAATACAAATCAGATGGTTGAGTCCTAAGAGTAAGTGTGTGGGTGGCGGTGGTGGTTGAGGGGAGGACAAATCAATGATAACATTCTTGGAAATTTTTGTACTATAGGCTGTCATAATGTATGTAGGCTGCCATAATGTCACACTGGTTAGGATGCCCACTGGCTAGTGGAACCAGAGCAGAAAAAAAATAAAAGAAAAAATACATGTGGAAAGGTGAAATATTAACTGTACTGCCAAAAGTTAGACGGGAATAGCTTAGAAGAATGGAAGTGTACTCACCTGTATGGAAGAGAGAAGTACTAAGAGAATGGAGTGGAGGAGAGATGCCCTGCCGCATAAAAGGAAGCCCATTGTCTTGCTCCTCTCTGTAGTCTCATCTCTTTTCTCTGCTCATCTTCTCTAACCACTCTGCCTTCCTTGTTCTAGATAAGCATGTTAATTATACACCTACCTCAGGGCCTTTGCCCTTGCTTATTCCCACTGCTTGGATCTCTCTTCTAGATACGCTCAGTGTTCATTTTCTTACCTCCTGCATATCTGCTTGCTCAAATGGTAACTTCTCCAGAGACCTTCTCTGACTACCTTATTCAACTTTGTATCCTTCTGGCATCCCCTGTCCCTCATCCCTAGCTTATTTCCGTTACAGCACTTAGTACCTTCTAATATAATATAATATGATTTAATTTGAAATGAATTTATTTTTAAGCACATGTCCTTTCTCACATGATTAAAGTCTCCAGAGATGTTTGTGTTGTATCCTCAGCACCAAGCACGTTGCCTGACATACAGCAGGCCCTCAGTAAATATTTGCTAAATGAATATTATAATCAGCAAGTAGTTGATTGTGAGCTTCTGGACAGTAGGGTATTCATAGTGGGAATGAAATTGGGCCTAATTAAGATTCAGCACATAAAACACAGGCAACAGATTTTAGGTCTTGAAACAGACACACTTGGATTTGAATCACACATGGCCTAAGGCAAAGCAACCAATCTCTGAGCTTGTTTCCTCCTATGTAAAATAGGTTTAATTATCCTTACTTCATAGGTTACGGTTAGGATTAATGAGGTAACAAATGCACTGTCAATAGTGGTCTGCTTCACGTTCAAAACTTAGAGGTCATTAGTATAATTAATATTAATAGTGGATCTGGCTAAGAATCATTTGTTGATGTTACTATTTTGGTTTTTCCCCAAACAATCCCTTTTGATGGTTTTTGAAGTCCTGAGTTTGAATTTATTGATTGTGGAGAGGCTGAGTAGTGCCAGTCATCAGGAATGTTCCTCATAGCTTCCAGCCAAGGACTGTTATATAATGAGCACCACGATAAAGACTTTAGACAAAGGATGCCTGAGCAGGGCCCGGTCTTTTGTGCTTTGTAATGTTTACAAGATGTGATGATGGGGATGCTTACAATTTCAGGTCAGCTGTGATCTGCCTGCCTTTTAACCTCTCTGCTCCTTACCCTGCACTGAGCAAGGATGACTTTCCTTCTCAGACCCAGATGTTGCAGAAACATGAGCCATCTGAAAGCTCAGTCTTCTTGCAAGTAAGCAGGCAAGTTCCTAGTACTCTCTGAGGTGGAAGTCATTTTCCAGAGCTGCCAAGTCTTTTTTGGACTGTGGAGTAGTTGTTTTGATTTCCAAGTCCTGCTTGAGTACAGTGAACAAAATGCCTGGCTTATCATCAATAACATTCTTAGTTAGGCAAATAGGTGACAATGTCAGTAGGAAATTAAAAAAAAATATTTTTGGTGGTAAAAACCTAGCCTGTGGAAAACAATCACAATTTCACTGCTTCTGCCTTACTTAGGAAGCCTAGGACACTGTGTGCCACTATACTGAAATTGCCCTTCGACAAAATTGGCACTGGCAGCTAGAAGTCAAATTTAAAATGTTTTGGGCAGCAGAGCTGCTTTGGAATCTCTCCCACATACCAATACATCTCTTGATCTTGAGAAAACATTTCCCGATATTCAGGAACTTTCCCATTGTTCCTCTCAATGTCCCCCAGAGGACACATAGGCTTTCCTAGACCTCTTGACGCCCACAGAAGCTTCCCATAGTAAGTACTGGCTGGTCAGAAGCTGCACTCACTGGGGACTGTGATTTGAACACTTGTTCCATGGACATGTTGCTTTTCTAAAATTTGGGGGGTGAGGAAAGAGCCTGAGAATTTTGCTGCATTGAGGGGGAGTTTTGTGCATGGAGTTCTTTCCTGCTGTGTCATCATAGCAATGTTGTCAACATAACATTGTCCCTGAAGCATTCTAGAGCTAAATGCTACTGAAAGAGTTAAAATTTCATATAAACCCTGAGCAATTATATAACCTGTGATAACTACCTACCTCTTGTCAGCCAACTTATTCTACTTAAAGTTAAGCATTCTTGAAGACGTGGTGTGATCTAACATAGTATTATCAGATTTGCCAGTTCTAAACAAGTCATTTTCCCACAGTGTGTTCTTGAACATTAACTCTGTGAGATGCACCCATGAAAAAGGTTTGCTAAGGCCTAGCCGCTTTAGAAAGTCTGTGTGATCTAATCCTCTTTTGTAGACTTGTCATTTATGTTAGCACATTAAATGACCAGAAAAGGGCTACCAAAAATCAGTTTGTTTCACTTAGCTTATTCTGGTATTTGCCAAATTTCTTCAACCACAATTCTCTTTTTCTTTTGTTAAATCTGGTAACATTGTGTAGAACTAGCAAGTATTCCAGGAAACTTAGCTAGGGTGACTCTGTCCTAAATGCAATAAACATAACTAAATGTTGTTCAGAAGTTAGAACTCTCAAAACCACAGCCTCAGTGGTTTTTTTTTTTTTTTTTTAATTTTGTTTTGTTTTTGGTAATCCCCAAATGAAATTGGTTTAAGCAGGAGTCTCCAAACCTTTTCTGTAAAGGGACACACAATAAATATTTTTGACTTTGTGTGACATATGATTTCCATCAAAACTACCCAACTCTGGTTGAGTGTGAAATTAGCTACAGACAATACCTGAACAAAAGGGTATGGCTATATTCCAATAAAACTTTATTTATGAAAACAAACAGCAGCCTCAGTCTGGGCCAGGGGCTATAGTTTGCAAACCCCTTTTAGAGCGAGGCAACCACCTCTCATTCACAATTCAGTTATATGATACCTTGAAAGTATATCTAAGATAAAAAAGCTTGTGGTGATTTTGATCTACAGCCAAGTCTAGTGTACATAAACTTTCAGGAGAAGGGAGGAGTTTAGCTCACCCAGGTCAGTGTCTAAAGTTCTGCTTGTGGTCATCACAACAAAGGTAAACTGGTATCCTCAGAAAGGGTCCAGAACTTGTCTGCTCCTTGCCACTAAGAGAAGGAGGATCAGCAGGATAAGGCCTGGCTGCCTCAAGATTTTGCTTTCATTCTCCTCAAATGGCTAACCAGCAGTTTCCTAGTGAAAAGGGAGGAGCTTTACCAGCAGGACTCCAAACTTCCTTTTGGAGGTTAAGTAAAACAGGGAAGTGTCTAGGAAAGGAAATCTGCCATAAGTGCTAGAAAATACCAAACCTGTGGTTATTTTAAGTCAAGCCATACTGCAGAATCAACAGTCTCCATTATGCACAAGGGACCACCCACCCAAGGAGCATCCAAAGATAATAATCTATGAGAAAGGAGACCACAAAAATGCGGATGCTGAATTTCTGGCAGGACCTTGTTGTTCATGTTTAAAGAAGTGATTGTCCCTCAGATACCAAGGCCATTTCACTAGCTTTATGCTGGCAACATTTTTGTTTATTGATGCTTTATCATTGTGTGGCTCTGTTTTTAACCCTTTCCAGTGCTAGCATTTTGATTCCTTTCCAGTGTCAAAGGAAAACTGATAAAGGAGGGCCAGGGTCGGGGGGAGCTTTACGAAAAGCCTCTAGACTAACAGCATGGTAGAATTGTAGTACTGGGAGCAACCTGAAAATATTTCATCTGACTACATTAAAAAGATCAACTAGGCACCTTGCCCAAAATACCAAATGATCAGTGATTAGTTAGGTTTGAGAGTCCAGTTTCCTGAGTCATGCTGAAGCCGGTTCAGAAGACAGACTTCTCAGGGCTGCTATCCTAGACCCTTATGAATGTTCTTTTATCAAGAATCTTGGTGGGCTTCTGTTCTCAGCGTGGATGACAAGCACATATCCCAAGATGGGGAATATCATGGACAGCAAACCACATTTGTTTCTACTTCCTTGTAAATTATGTGCATACTTTAAAAATAGTTAAGGCTTAGGTACTAGGATGCATACATTCTCAAGTATAGGGGTATTTTGACTAAGCCTAAACTGGGAAAGTCTGGCTGTACCTGCAAAATTAATGATCTATAACCTCCAGCATGAGTTAAGGTACACAGTAGGGAGATGGAAATGGAGAAATTTGTAATTTTCTCCTACTTGGATCACAGAGATTAATGTTTAGGTTTTCTGCAGGCAGAGGCCAAGAGGAAATTTTTCACTAAAGACTTTATCAAACGTGGACTCCAAGTAGTGTTAATTCAAGGTTTGGAATTGGGGAGAATGGCTTTCTTCCATCTGACCTTCAGCATCATGAAAGTTCAAGGGAAGCCAGTGCAACTTGACACCCTGATAGATTTGGGGGCACCAGTAGCCTGAGATGGCAGGCAGGCAAGAAAGCTGTTCTTCATAGAGATATTGGCATGTTTGAAGTGTCCATTCAAGTAAGCTTGAGGCAGCAAATAGCTACAATGTGTGGATTTGTCCTGGTGACCTTGTGAGATATACAGTGGGGATAGAGCATGAGGAGATTGGTAAGTGGGGCTCTAAGGTGAGCCCCCAGCTTTGCACATGCTGGTAATGAGCCAAAGATACTGGTATTTAATATCAGTGGGTCCCCATTTTTACAATAGGCTATAGGAATCTGGGAAAGTTTTGGTTATACTTGGCAGTGTTAAGATTTAAATTCCCCATAGAAATTTTAAAACACTTTTCCCAAGTAAAATAGAAACTTTTAACTTTCTGCAAGTCATGATTCACATACTGTTGTTAAGCAACCACCAAAAAACCCACTAAACTAAAGCTTAAATATCTTTATGAGCTGAGTCTCAGGGAGGTATGTTTTGTCTGGTCTCCTGTGTGTGTTCAGTATAACAAATATCCTGTGGTTAATGTTCCTCTCTTACATTCTTTTTTTTTTTTTTTTTAAGATTTTATTTTATTTATTTGACAGAGAGAGATCACAAGCAGGCAAAGAGAGAGAGAGGAGGAAGCAGGCTCCCTGCAGAGCAGAGAGCCCGATGCGGGACTCGATCCCAGGACCCTGAGATCATGACCTGAGCCGAAGGCAGCGGCTTAACCCACTGAGCCACCCAGGCGCCCCCTCTCTTACATTCTAAGTCTTTTTCCCCCCCCAAAAAAGACTTTGTTCTAAGAACAACATTGTCTGTATGTGAGGATTATAGCACTGCAAATATATTAAAATATAGAGAAATATTGTATTGCTCAACCAGTGCAAGAACATTAAGTTCCCCAACTCCAGCAATTCAGAACATGCTTTCTAAGTACTATGCAAATATGAATGATATTGTATGTTTCCCCTTTAACTGAAAATGGAAGTCTTTTTGCAAGGTTAACTTTTGAAATGGATCTTCTGTTAGATGTTCAAGATAATTTCCTTCCAAAGAGAATAATCATGTTTTTCCCAGGTGGTGGATCTCTACTCCTACTAGATGTTTTGCATACCTCCTCTTTGCCTCCTCTAGCTCGGTCCCCCACATACTTGGAATGGTTCAGCCTCCAAATCTGTATGATACCCTTTGATCCACTTAAAGTTTTTATGGCTGTTTTTGGCCTTCCCTCACGAACGGAGAATCTACCCAGCTAATTCTCTCTTTCTGTGTTTATATCGGATCATGCTTATTAGTGTTCATATCTGCCCTCAATGATCCACCAAGCTCCTGGAGCTGCATGTGATCAGGAGGCTGACTGCGTCTGCCATGTGATGGATCTGGGAAACCCAGATCTGATGGCCAGCCTCCAGCAGTGGGGATGAACTTTCACATTTGAGATTAGTTTTCAAAGGTGGAAGGCATGGGTGTGCCAGCAACCCTGCCACAGTTCTCATGCTCATAGAAACCTGGGCTTGCCTGGGCCATAAACCCTGACAGTAATGTAAATGCCACACATTCCAAGGCCTTTGAGTTATGCAGTTGCTGCTGAAGACTGGCCTCAACCATCTACTCCAGTCAAAGAAGTCTTACTCAGGGTCCTTTGAACAGACACGTGCATCTCTGCTTCCCCACTCTTGGTTACATTGTCACTAGCTGAAATATCTTTCCAAACTTCTATGTAATTACCCACCTTCCATCCTCCCTCCAAGTACTGATTCCAGTTCTTTCTTTGTAAGTCCTATACCATACATGCCACCCGCAGCGGTCTGGCATCTCAGTGCACTTGCGGTCTATGGCACATGAGAGTCTCTAAGTTTTCATTTTATTGATTACTTGTTTATTTTACACCCTTGAATCTTCATTTGGCCCTTCTAGTGATTATGGTTTATTTTCACAGCTAGGTTGTTAAAAAAAGAAAAAAAAAGTGGGTTTATGTGTTGCTCTTCTGGGTTTGGGAAGTTCCTTGTGATCTCATCCATAGTCAGTAAATATGGCAGCCACTGTGTTTCACACCACCTGACTGGAAGAGAAAAACTCCAGATGTTCTTTTTGTAAGAGTTTGCTAATTTCTAGAATTTACTGCTACTTCAATCCCATGTGAGAAAAATGGAACAAAGTCATTTGGTCATAATTCACTAATTAATTCTTTCAGCGAACAGTACGCCAAGTCTTGTGTCATTACTCAATGACAGAGTTTTGATAATGGGCCCTAACAGATCTGACTTTCTAGTTCTCACTTCTTTTAATCATGGGCAAGTTGTTCCACTTTGTTAAAGCCAACTCCTCTCTTTCTCTTTCCTCTCTAGGAATCTGTGTTTGTGTGTTTGTATGTGTGTGTTTAGGTGTGTGCATTCATTAAGAAATATAAATAATATAATATAATATAAACTATGGGTTTTTGAAAAAGCATCTTAGCCAACATTTCTTGAATTCATTCTCTCTACCAGCATTTATGGAAATATAGAAATGAGAATTTAGAATCTGTGAATTCAAGGAAATCTCTCTATAAGATAAGAATTTTTCATCTTCACTTTCTTGTACCATGTACTTATTTTCACTTGACAATGTTTTATTGTAACCCATGTGAGTAAATGCTACTCCATGATGCCATTCTTTTTTTACTTTCTGGAAACACCATAATTCACTGATAACTATTATTATTAACCTTTGTGTTTTAAAAATACATAGGCCTGGTAGGAATAGAAACATGTATTCCTCATTTGTCAATATTGACTAAAGCATAGCTATGGCCTAACAATTCTATTTTTCAGTCTACATTAAGCAGAATGACACATAGTCACCAAAAGACCTTACTAGAATGTTCATGGCAGCTTTCAATATAATACTCTAAATTGAAAATTACTCAAAGGCCCATCAGCAGTAGAATGGATAAATAAATTGGGGTCTGTTCACAAAATACAATATCACAAAGCACTGAGGATAAAGAAACTACAACATAGGCAGCTGGGATGAACTTCACAAACATAATGTTGAAGAAAAGGGGGCAGGCACAAGGGAGTACATACTCTATGACTCCATTCACATGAAATACCAGTAAAGGTAAATTCACCCACACTACAAGAGGTTAACCTTAGTGGGAAAGGAGACAGTGATTGGAAGGAGCAAAAGAAGAGCTTTTGGGTGCTGGGGTGCTGGTAATACTCTGTTTCTTTGTTGAATGTTGGTTATACAGGTATACTCAATTGTACAAATCCATTGAGCAATGAAATTACTGGCATTTTCTTGTATGTATATTATATTTGAATAAAACCTAGACTCTTGCATTCCCACCAACAGTGTAAGAGGGTTCCCCTTTCTCCACATCCCCTCCAACACATGTTGTTTCCTGTCTTGTTAATTTTGGCCATTCTAACTGGTGTAAGGTGGTATCTCAATGTGGTTTTAATTTGAATCTCCCTGAGGGCTAGTGATGATGAACATTTTTTCATGTGTCTGATAGCCATTTGTATGTCTTGATTGGAGAAGTGTCTGTTCATATCTTCTGCCCATTTTTTGATATGATTGCCTGTTTTGTGTGTGTTGAATTTGAGGAGTTCATTATAGATCCTGGATATCAACCTTTTGTCTGTACTGTCATTTGCAAATATCTTCTCCCATTCTGTGGGTTGCCTCTTTGTTTTTTTGACTGTTTTCTTTGCTCTGCAGAAGCTTTTGATTTTGATGGAAGTCCCAAAAGTTTATTTTTGCTTTTGTTTCCTTTGCCTTTGGAGACATATCTTGACAGAAGTTGCTGTGGCTGATATCGAAGAGATTACTGCCTATGTTCTCATCTAGCCTCTTTGGAGAACAGTGTGGAGATTCCTCAAGAAATTAAAAATAGAACTTCCCTATGACCCTGCAATTGCACTCCTGGGTATTTACCCCAAAGATACAGATGTAGTGAAAAGAAGGGCCATCTGCACCCAAATGTTTATAGCAGCAATGGCCACGGTCACCAAACTAGGGAAAGAACCAAGATGCCCTTGAACAGATGAATGGATAAAGAAAATGTGGTCCACATACACTATGGAGTATTATGCCTCCATCAGAAAGGATGAATACCCAACTTTTGTAGCAACATGGACGGGACTGGAAGAGATTATGCTGAGTGAAATAAGTCAAGCAGAGAGAGTCAATTATCATATGGTTTCACTTATTTGTGGGGCATAACAAATAGCATGGAGGACATGGGGAGTTAGAGAGGAGAAGGGAGTTGGGGTAAATTGGAAGGGGAGGTGAATCATGAGAGACTATGGACTCTGAAAAACAATCTGAGGGGTTTGAAGTGGCGGGGTGTGGGAGATTGGGGTACCAGGTGGTGGGTATAATAGAAGGCACGGATTGCATGGAACACTGGGTGTGGTGAAAAAATAATGAATACTGTTATGCTGAAAATAAATAAATTAATTTAAAAATAAAATAAAATAAAAAGGTTAAAAAAAAAAACCTAGAATCTTCACGTATGTCCAGATTACCATTTATCTTGGACACAGTCAGCACTCACTGGCAGGACATGTAGTTCTCCCTCTTCTGCTGTCCTACCCATGCTGGCATTTCAGTCACAGAAATAACTTCTCTCTGCTACATTTCCTTAAGTCACCTTTTGGGAGGAAATGGCCTATAATCTCTCTCTAATTGCCCCAGTGGATTACTTTGAACTCACTCCTTGGCCTCTATTAGTATATGTTTCAGGATTGCTTACTTTGTGGTTTATTTTTTTCTCCTCTTCTCCATTTGCTAATTTAAAAAATAATCTCCTTTCTTCATTTTCATTTGTTTTTTATCTTTCACTGTTGTCAAATTGCCTTTTCTCCTTTGTTTTACTTAGGCTTTTCCTTTCTTTAAATTATCACCTTTCCATTCTCAGCCATTTCTTTGGCAATCAAAAATGTTCTACATAACTGCCTCATGAATGGTGCCATTGGGAATTGGATATGGTCCATCCAGCAGCTGAAGATTCTTGGCTGAAGGAGTGTGTTACTTTTTTGTTAGCAGTGTACATGAAGTGCTGTTTCTGTGTCCCTGTACTTGGGCTTCTCTTTACCACACCTGTAGCCAATCGGTATGGCATGACCCACACTGAAGTCTTGCTTAGATTTGTATTCATGGCCAGCATGTGGTAGTCCAACAGGCAAAGCCTTATTCTTCCTGGGAAAGCAATCCAGGCAGATGGTTACTTCTAGTATCCCCTGCTTCAGTCTTATCCATCATTTATCATTCTCTGATCACATCCCAGATCTGTCTTGTTGTAGTCAGTTAATTTAAAAAAGGGTAGTGTCTCCACAACCAATCTGGTTATTATACCTCAAGACACAGTTATAATGTATACAAAAAAATACTTTGCCATAATTATAGTAAGGGATTATAACCCATTGAATAAAATAAGAATCTATGAACCTCCAGAGATTTTATATATATATACATCATATACATGTATATACACATACACACATAAGTACATAAATTAATAGAAGAGAGAGTTCTTCCTTACAATGGGATACCAATTAATAAATATAAAAGGAATAATGGAGGAAGAAAAATCAGCATTTTACACACATGATGCAATAACTGATTGAGCCAAAACTCATCAATGGATGCTAAAACCAGTGAGTAGAAGTTTGATGAGAAATAGTATTACTGTAATCTCAAAGTGTCTCCTTACAGAATACATATTGATGGGAGACAAAAATTGCTTTATTTTGGAAAAAACCTGGCAGACACCAGTTTAATCAAGTGATCAAAACTTCACATCACCAGTAATAAGACAAAAACCCAACCTGTGTGCCTTCTGAAGTGTGTTGAGGACAAAACACCATCGTCTATCATGTTCCTGTCTGAAATGCACAAACTGCATCTAATTAAGTAGCATTTGATAAGCCCCAACTGAGAAGATGGTTGTTCTCAAAAATGGCAGCAGCATGAAAGAAAAAGAAAGATTACGGTGCTTCTGGCAGGAATTTGGCTTATAAACCAGGCGTCCCCAAGCATGGATGGGTGAAAATCTGTTATGGAGGCAGCACGTACCATCCAGGATTCAGGAGTAAGGATGACCCTAATGGGGCTCTAACCAGGTTGTCCCCTGAGCTAGATGTGTATCCTCACACACCCAGTTTGCCTTGCTTTCTTTTTGTTTCCAAACAGGGATCTCTAGACTCTCAGCTGATTCTGTGAGCTATCTTCTTTCCAGGAAACCAAATTTTGGCCTCAGTTCCTAAACTTGGTGTGCAGTGTTTTTGGCAAGCCCTGTAGATAGGAGGGGTCTGATGTTCACAGAGATAAATTACCCAGCATTCTACATCTACATTAGACAGATACCTGTCCAAGCCAGAATTTAAGTTCCTTTTTATTTTGCTTCAAAATCAGTTCTCTTATTTTATACTACATAGTCATTTTATTTTATTTTATTTTATTTTTTTTAAGATTTTATTTATTTATTTGACAGAGAGAGATCACAAGCAAGCAGAGAGGCAGGCAGAGAGAGAGGAGAAAGCAGGCTCCCCGCCGAGCAGAAAGCCCGATGCGGGGCTCGATCCCAGGACGCCGAGATCATGACCTGAGCCGAAGGCAGCGGCTTAACCACTGAGCCACCCAGGCGCCCCACTACATAGTCATTTTAAAAGCATGTTTTTATTTTATTCACATTGTGGAATTTCTGAGTCACACATCAATATGCTGAGTGGAAGAAGAACATTATCAGTGTTCTATAGCCAAAATCCAATTGCTCGTTACCTCTTTGTTACCTCTGAGTACCCTGAACTGATTGCTTTGTGGACATATATCATACTTTTCCTCCAGATGACCTTGGAGTATGATGACTATTATTCTGTAGCTACAAATCCTCCTGCAGGAAGATAAAGATGTTTCATGGTGGAAAGGCTGTATTTGGCAGGGCTACCTTGATATTTTGACACTAACTTTTGTGAGGATGGTTTTTTTTTTTTTTTTCCCCAAAGCAGAAAATAAATCATTAGCTTCAGGAAAAAAAGAAAAGTGCCTTAGAATGTGTTTGATCCAAGGAACTGTGCTGTGTATGTTTTTCTTTTTGGGTGAGAGTTTGTGTAGGTGTTTCTGGCCCAAATGTATTTGACATTCTGATAACCTGCAGAATTGGAAAAGCTGCTTCTGAAAGAAAAGCATTGTGGAACTGTGAAGAATGCCTTATTCAGATCTTAAGTGGCGCCATCTGTGTGTCTCTTAAAACGTGGGTGCCTTGAAAAGCTTTGTCCCTGAGAGAAAACATGGCTTCCCACACACTGCCTAACAGCAGTGATGTTGTGTGAGGTGTTTTCCCTTGTGCCCTCCGACAGGGACTTTTGAGAGACTGGCTTATGGAGGAGGCAAGTTTCATCAAACTGTTGAAATTCTGGAAATAAGAATGTACTAAGTGATAAAGAAAGCAAAATCCCAGCTGTCAAAGCAAGATCACCAAATTGAAGTGGACGGGGCCATTCTTTGTTTGCATATAAATAGGTCAAAATGATCACCAAGAGGCAGCAAGAGTACCTACAGAGCCACTGATGAGGATTCTTTTTCAGGTGTATCTATCTTGTCTTCTTTATTTCTTTCAAATAAGATAAGGGTCAGAGGAAACTGGAAAAGCTGAGTGTTATTCTAGGAACTACCTGAGATCTTTCAAGGATGCTTCTACTACTGCATGACTCAAAATAATTTTCATTTGGAATTTAAGATTCTTTAATAATAAATATATATTTAAACCAATCATGTACAACAGACAAGTCTACCAAGGGAATATTTTTAAACTTTATTTTAAAATAACGTAGGTATAGACATTAATAAAATTTAATTATAATTGGTCCTCCTTTTTTACTTCTACCTTAAAAATACCAATTTCTTCTTAAAATAGTTTAGCTGCCCCTAACCTAAAGATGAACAAATCATATAGGATATTTATTGTACTAATACCAATTTTTTAATCTGAAAATGTGTGGGTATTCCCAGAATACATGTAATCCTACCACTTTTCCTGAATGTAAGTTCAGTAAGCACAATCTAACCACCCTAGATGAGAAAAGCTGCCTCCAACTCTTTATGATTCTACCCCTTGGTAGAATTTAATTTACAAAATAATAAACCTTAGTTTTGTTATTAAGGCTTAATAAATTGTCTTCCTTTGTCTGTGTTTTGGATTAGAAACATTTAGAATGATTCTTCCTTGTTTAATCCCCAAAGCTTCCAGTATCTCTATTTGCACACTAGCGTGGAGCCCCTCAGCGAGGCCTGCTCTCAAAGGGTTGGCCTGCCCTCCCAATTAGAGCCCCGTGCTTCCCCAGGCACATGGTGTCTGTATTGTTCCTGTCTTTTGAAGCATTGCACAGTGTTTAGTATGGTCCTTAGCACACAGCAGGTGCTCCATGTTGCCAATGACCAGCATTTACACACTTCCCACACTGACGGGCAAAGTGGAGAACTGCCATACAGTCTCTTCCTGCTCAGACTGGGTATTTCGCGTGACCCAGTCAACCTTGAATTTCCACTCCTCAAATCTCTGTCAAGAGATTTCCTAGATTATCTTTAATAAGCTTTGTCATTTGGGGCAAGTCACTAAGCATTACTCTACAGCTCAGTTTTCTTGTCTGTAAAACAAGAGATTTGAACAGGATGATTTCTAAGCATTCTCTAGATTACAATTTCATGGCATCTAAGAGCAGACCAGGTAGCTCTCTTAATCTGGATGTCCCACTGGCATATTTAATTCAACAAGTCCAAAACCTTTTCCCCTCCAACATCTTCTTCTCCTGATCTCCTTTGATGGAATTGAAAGCTTTTTCCTTTTTGAATCCTCCTTCTCCTGTGTATTCATATCCAATCAGAAGCATTGTCCCTTGCTTCTAACTTGCCAGTTATAAACACTTCCTTTTCATCAACAATAAGACTATCTGATTTGAGACATTGTGATTTCTTTCAATGGACTATTCATTTTCCTGTCTGTCATTTTTTTTCCCATTGAAAATGGCCATATGCATTGCTACTGGGCCATATCTCTGAATGATTATATGGTTTCCTTTTGTGGATTTCCATTACTTACCTGGTTAAGTTGATGGATATTTGTATGTATCCTTTGTAACAATATCCCAAACTACCTTTCCAGGTATTTGCTTCTTCTTCTCGACATGTTTCCTATACTCTAGTCAAATAATACTCCATGCTGTTCCGTAACAACATTCATTTCCTTATTCCGGGTCTTGACCTGTGCCACTTATTACAACTGAAGCATTCTGTCATTATCTTCATTATGGGAATTTGTGTACTTACCTCTATTATAAGCTTATAAATACGCTAAGTCCTGTTATTGTATCATATTCATCTTTTTATTCTTTGAGAATTCTTTCTTAGTAGCATGTACATAGAAATTCAAGAAGGATTTGCTGAAGAGAATTAAACTTAAGTTTAAATGTTTGGGTGAATGATTATTTGGTTGCAATTTGTAGATATCCACTGAATAGTTTAAGTAGAGAGGAATTTTCTGAATAGAAATATATCATAGACCCCATGAGTAGACATATTTCTCTGCTTCCAGTGGTGTATATATTTCATTGTTTCTTTCTTTTTCTCTTTCCAGACTACCAGTTTCTCTAAACCCAGGATAATAAAACCTGAGCAATAGTGTCCTTGTTCAAACCTCCAACTAGAATCTCTGATTTCCAAACCCAATTCTCATCAAGAAATTTGATAAGCTCTTCTGCTCAGGTGTCTAACCCTGGATCAAGAAACTTTGAACAGTGGATATAGTCTCACTTAGCCTGCTGTCCTCTCATTAAAGGTATTTGAAGCAAACTCTGACAAGGGGGTCAGAGGTAGGGCAGTGGATCAATGTCTGCTATCATAGAAAGATGACATGGGCTAGTGTATACCCTAGGAAGAGCCAGTCCAGTCTTGAAGAATCTAAATTTTGACCACGTGCATATATACGTAGGCTGTCAGAATTTTTCTAAACTTCATGTAGACCTGCAAAGAGACTACAGCACCTCTATCTTCCATATGATCCACTGGGCCTTTCTGCCTTGTTCTGCATGGTACATTGTATCATTGCCCTAAATTATTTGCTTGTAGGAGAGGTATGTCTCCAAAAGACTTAACGTGACTATTTGTATTTGCTTGGGAAAAAAAAAAAAAGAAGAAGAGGCACCTAGCTGGATTGTAAGAGGTTATGACTGTTTGAGATTGAAAACACCTTTGTAGTCCCAGTCTTCTATAGGAAGAAGTGTAAGCAAGCTGCACAGCTCCCCAAAGACACATGTCCAGTGCTGTCTTCATATGTGGCCAAGAATCATCATGAGAAATAAGACCCTTTCAGAAAAGGGAGCCAAGATGCAAGGGAGCAGATTCGGAGTTTAATCAAGGAGCATTCTCAGGGGCCAGGGACACGGTGCTTGCAAAGTGTGATCAGCACAATTTCAAAATTGCTCAGTGACTGCTGTGTTCCTCCTGTTTTCCACATTCTTGGTAAGACGATTTATTGTGGTTATTTTGTCCTTTATTCAACCATTGTGTGTGTGTGTGTGTGTGTGTGTGTGTGTGTGTTTGAGAGAGAGAGAAAGGAGGCAAATAGCATGTTTTAACTTTGTAATCTCTGGACTGAGGGACTCCCATCTGGCCCTGATATAGGTAATGCTGTAAGATTTTGGACATTGAGCCTTTGCTATGACTGGATTGGAGTGAACTTAGAAGTATCTTTCTTGGAGAAGGGGGGAGTGTACTTTATTCAAGGAGAGGACAGAAACAAATATTTGTGACTAGGCGGTAGAATGAGCAAGTCATCTAGGAAGCAATATTGTTTCTAATTATTTACTGCCATTCCATGTCAGATGATAATTTCTCCCCATATTTGGCTCCTAGGCTTGGCCATGTGTCAATCAAATGAGAGTGGGGTCAACATAATTCCCTGCTCCTGAGAAGCTTTAAATGGTATCTCGTAGGTCCACCGCCGCTCTTTTTTTCTTTGGATGTCCTGCTGCTTCTTCCGTTTAGGTCCTGAAATGAAGGCATCAGGAGCACAGCCATTGTCAATCTGTGTAGGACAACCAGTATGAGTGAGAAATAAATATTAGTTGCTGCAAGCCATTGAAATTTGGGAATTTTTCCTATTGTGGTGTAAAAGTAGCTTATAAAATATTATAAAATATTTTATAAAATATTTTATATAAAATATAAAATATAAAATAGCTTATAAAATATTATGAATTATAAAATAATTCATAAATGTGATCACTCCTCTCGATTTGCTGCGTCAAGGAGTAAGAGTTACTCGGTAGTTTTAGATTTATTTTATTCATTCCTCTTCCTTCTTTGTTGTTCCCTCCCTATCCCCCTTCCCCCTGTTTCCTTCCATCTTTCAAGTGCTGGTACCATTTTAAAAAAAAAAAAAACACCTCATTAAGAAAACCAATATATAAATATCTAACAGTTGAACTGTTCTGGAAGTGGAGGGGGAGAACTGGGCGAGTGAGGACTGAACATTTGTCCCTTGCTTCCTCACAGACTTCTCCCTGCGTCAGATAGCCTTGAGGTACACCTTTTAAGTCCCTTCAGGGAAAGTGTAAAGGCAGTTTAAGGTCCAAGGAAGGAATGTAATGTGTAACATCCTCAGAACTTTTTTTGTGAGCCAGATGGGAAGCCATGAAGTACAGTAGACTTTGGAATAAGACAGACTTGGGTTTGAATCTCTGCTCCTCTACCTATTAAATGTGACCTTAAGTTGCCTCCTCTATATCTCTATGTCTCTTCCGTCATCTGTAAAATGAGAACACCAACCCTTCCTCTTACAGTTGTTGTGAGGCTCAAGTGCAACAGTGTGTTTGCATGAAAAGTATTATTTCTTGCTCTTTGGTCTTGATCTTGCTCTCTTTCCAACATGCAATCCTTCAGCAGAATCTTGGAAATTCAATCAGAAAAATAATCTTTTTTTAAAAAAGATTTTTATTTATTTATTCGACACAGAGAGAGAGATCACAAGTAGCCGGAGGGGGGGTGGAAAACAGGCTCCCCACCAAGCAGAGAGCCTGATGTGGGACTCGATCCCAGGACCCTGAGATCATGACCTGAGATGAAGGCAGAGGATTAACCCACTGAGCCACCCAGGCACCGCCAGAAAAATAATCTTGAGATCACTTATTCCTTATCTTTATTTCATAAAGGTGGGCACTGGCTTGTCTATAGTCACATTGCTAGAACCAGAACCTGAGTCTCCTGTTCTCCATATATATCAAACTGCTAGTGAATATGTCTGAGGCTCTAAAGGTCTCTGGGTTTTGGTTTGCATGAAACCTCATTGTAGTTACTGAAAGCTCCTCCTTCTGTTGGAGTGAGCAACTGGTAGGTTTCATTTTTCTTCATTCCTCTGACATTCCAGGACTGAATTGTTTCCACTTAGCTCAGCGGAACCTGGCAAAGCATATCAGAAGGTAAGAAAACCATACTTTGGGGGTCAATCTATAATTGATTTTGTTAGCACCATAAAATGCTGGCATGAAAGAACCAGTTCCCCATTTCACTGAAGACTTTTCCTGCCCCAGTGATGGACAGTTGGTGCTATACAATGCGGGGATAGAGAGCAGCTGCTTAAAGAATAGCCACCATATCTTTTCTCTGGGTTACCTCCAGAAAATGGATGTGCCTTTAACATCAAAGACTCCCCTGCCAGCAACAACAGGGCCTGGGAAAGAAACCTGCTGAGCTGTGCAGCTCTGCTTGTCAGCTTTTATATTAAAAGGGTGCATGACTTACATGACTTGGGCCTCAGGTGTGTCTCTGAGCTGCAAGGCTTCATAGTCATGTAACAGCAAGATTTTACTCCCAAGGCAGAAAGCAGCAGCATTTGGGTGTGACCAATTAGGCATCGCTTTGGCATTTCCCAGCTTGCCATTTTTAGTAAAGCCCTTTGGGACTGAGAACTTTGTTCAGAATAAAGCCACTTAAACCGCAAATTCGCTAGAGGATGCAGCCTCTGCCTGTTGGATCGTGGACTGTTTCTCTCCACGGGTCTTAGTGCAATGCCCAGAAACCTAGGGAAGCCCTGGACTGAGTGCTGCCTTGAAGACCTTCCATGGCCAAGTTCATCTTTTGAAGTACAGGAAATATTTAGGCCTGTTCCTCTAGTTTCATATCAGTCATTCTAGTACTAAAATGGGATTCACTATCTGGCATGGAAATACAGGCCTAATTGATTCTTTCATTCCATTTTGAAAACTGGCTGGGGTCCCGATAACTGCTTGGGGATCTTCCCCTAGAATCAGAGACACTTAGCTGGCCCACTTGGGCTGGAGTGATTGTCTGCACCTTTGACTCTTGGAGCAGAGAGAGAATGCTTGGCCTGGAGATGAGATGGTATGGGGTGGTATGGGGTGGTATGGGGTGCACTGCCTGTGCTAGTATAGGCCATGCAAGTGAATAAGGATGGTGGCATGGTGTTCCTCTTTTCTGGGGCCTTGCTGGCATCTCCAGTGATGAATGGTTTCCCATAGGTTATCAGTCATCTTATCTTTGACCTCCATGGGTGAGGAAACTTTGTTTAGATTCCAAGCTGTGGCAAATAGATGTGAATGGACAGCCTTAAAGGAAGTCGAGCTTGCCAAGTTCCGCATTACAAGCAGGTATCAGTGCTTGCAGAGAAAACCTAATAATAATTCTGGAAGAGTTCCAGTACTCTTTTGTTTAACTTTACCATTGAACTTACCTCAATAAGCCTTGGCTCCTCTTTGGAAAATTCAAGGAAATATTCATACCTCATTACCGGTTCTGTCTGATGGACAGAGGGTGTTTAGTAATTATTAGCTCCCTTCATACTCTACAAAACTGAAAAGATCACAGAAGGCTCAACTAAACAGATTTTGGAAGGCACCTGTAACGATTGATTTTTAGATTGCCTTTCGCTCTTTATTGTCTTTTTTAACTTCAGTATTATTTTACAATATAGTATGCTTTTATATGCTTTAAAAATGTTCTTTCACATAGCATCATTTGCTTGCATAATCTAGTACAGTTCTACTGTTGAGTAGTTCTTCTCTGAGTGCATTAAGACCCACAGCAGAGGATGTGAAAACTTTGACTTCTTTACCTGGGATTCTATCTGTGCTGTATCAAATGTTACCGAGACGTGGGGCCCAGGCAGCTGTAGGGTTAGTGCATTAGACAACAGGTTGAAAATAATAGAGACTGTGCGCCATGGGGTATTGTTCAGAATCTAGAGTTTCACTGAAACTGAGTTTCTCGGTATAGGGTTGGAGAACATCAACAGAGTCACTTATGTTCATTTTTTTTTTTAATGTCATTTCTATGGACATGTTAAATTAGAGTAGCCTCCATGGATGAATCCCAGGAATCTGATTTTTCTTTTTAACAACAAATATGATTCTTGTGAATAAGGTTTAAAAAAAAACAACAACAAAAAAACAAAAAAGCAAAAGAAAACAAAAACACACACACACACAGTTTAATACTGGACTTTCCAAGTAAAGTGGGGTTATACCAGAGGAGGAACAAGAGTCCTCCTGGTAAATGTGGTACATTTTCCTGGCATTTCAAATTTTTTTCAAGGATTTTAGAGAACCGCGAAGTAATTTACAGAAGTATTTTGTGTGTGTGTTTTTTTTTTAAATGAACACATAATGTTCATGTGACTTAAAATGTTTACATGACTTAAATAAAAATGACTTCAAAGAAATATCAAGCTTGTGTTGATCTTTTTTAGTCTTCTCTCCAGATATTTCCTGGTGTATCCACTCACCCTCCCCCTTTAGGGACACTTTGCAGATAAGGAGTCAGACCAGCTTTTATAGGAGATATGGATGACAGCATCAGAAGTAACAGTAACTGATCTTTTGAAATGTACAGTAAAACTTCTATTAATGAAAACACTCAGTTTTCCATATTCTTCACTTATTAGTCTTTGATCTAAGAATCAAGTCTTTTTAGAGAAACTAATCTGGAAAGCAGTTTAACAAATATGCTACTTTATTTATTTTTTTTAAGATTTTATTTATTTATTTGAGAGAGAGTGAGAGAGAGAGCACAAGCAGGGAGAAGGAAAGGAAGAAGTAGACACTGAGCAGGGAGCCCAATGCGGGGCTCTATCCCAGAACCCTGGGATCATGACCTGAGTGAATCAAAGGCAGACGCTTAACCTACCTGAGCCACCCCGGCGCCCGAGCTGACTTAGGTTTTAATTTTACATGTTCTGAACACTGGCTTTGTGATTTAAGGGACCTAATTAACCTTTCTTAGTCTGTTTCCTCACCTATAAAATTTTAAAAAATAATACATACTTTATATACTTTATAATGAAGATATGTAACATACTTTTAAAATCTAGAATAATATTTGTCACAATAATCAATAAATGCTAGTTTCTTTCCTTCCCCTTTCCAAAGGCTTGAATTAAAAAAGGGGGTTTTTTTGTTTGTTTAATCCCAAGTCAACCAGAAAATTAAATTAAATGGAAACCCAAACCCCTAATTCTCTAAACATTGTGGTTAATTGCTATTGCTATGTTCTAATAAACAGCAAAGGCCAAGGGTTTGTGTTTGTGCTGACATGGAGTTGGAACTTCTAAGTCCCAGACCAAAGTTCTTTATGATACACAGGAGCATCCTTATCCACTGTCCAGCAAACTTCTCATATTTTCTGTAATCTGGCCCAGATCCCAAAGCTCACAAAATAGGTACAGTAATTAAGCCTGTGAGAAATCGGTAACATTTCAACTGTATCCATGTAAAAATGACTCTGCACAGCTGGCTTGGTAACTGTGATACACTGGGAAATTTCTTCATCCAACATGTTTCCAAACCCACTTCCACCATAGGGACAGGAAGAGCCAGTCAGAATGGAATGACATTAATCTTGACCATGTGAGAACCAGGTCGTTCAAAAGCTGGACATTCTCCACACACAGGCACTTAAATTACTTTGCTTATGGTTTAACAGAGGCTATATCCTGGTCTGTTTCATTTTTAAACAGAAAAACTTTATGTAACCAAGGGATATATGAATTT
Organism: Neogale vison; assembly: GCF_020171115.1. Taxonomy (NCBI): domain Eukaryota; kingdom Metazoa; phylum Chordata; class Mammalia; order Carnivora; family Mustelidae; genus Neogale; species Neogale vison. The sequence goes on from NC_058093.1 coordinate 48,710,788, forward strand.
CCAAGGATTCTCCAACCATGTTGTTTTCTTGATGGGGTTGGAAACTTGTATGAGAACCTCAGATATGTAGGACCCACTTGAAATGGGAGCTCTGGGCTCTGAGCCTTAGTTGGAAAGCTGAATACTTAGGTCATTATACATCCAGGGACTAGTAACTTGGTGAGATTATTTGGAAGTAATGGGCTTTTATTTTAAGGAAGAGACTGTCAATATTTTTGCAAATGAGGGTTATGAACAATCTAGGTAAGCTATAAACCATTCAAAAAATTGCTTTTGAATGGTTTATAGCTTACCTAGATTGTTCATTATCATATGGTTTCACTTATTTGTGGAGCATAACAAATAACAAGGAGGACAAGGGGAGATGGAGAGGAGAAGGGAGTTGAGGGAAGTTGGAAGGGGAGGTGAACCATGAGAGACTATGGACTCTGAAAAACAATCTGAGGGTTTTGAGGGGGCGGGGGGGTGGGAGGTTGGGGGAACCAGGTTGTGGGTATTAGAGAGGGCATGGATTGCATGGAGCACTGGGTGTGGTGCAAAAAATAATGAATACTGTTACGCTGAAAATAAATTAAAAAAATAAAAAAAATTGCTAAGCTAAGATTTTACTAAAGGAAATGAAGACAACAGAAATGGAAAGATGATCAAAAAAGATGTATTACCTTGTCATTTGAGCCCAAACATTTTGATCCTTACGTTTGGGCCTCATGACAATTTTGAACCAAATGGGATTATTCACACTTTTTCTTATGGATTAGTTAAGAAGTGAATACAAATGAAATGTGAGCTACTATTGTATGGTGCTAGAGAGGGTCAGAGGCATGGTCTGAGTGCCAGAAACTTCCTTATGCACTGAAAGCTGATTTCTCATAATGTAGGAGAAGCTGGGACTTCAACTTCAAAGATCTTTGTGGAGACTTAGACAAACTATAAGGGAACTTGCCCGCGTGTTATGCTTGTTTCACTAAAAGTGAGAAAAGTGCTTCCAACTTGATTTGCTCTTCAATGTAAAAAAACAACAACAAAGTGACTTGTTGACCATAGAAACTTGTCAGCTATCACGTGTTTTATTTATATATATTTTTTGATGATGATGATTTTTTTCTGTAAGGAACTGAGGAGTGCTTCCTACTGAGAAATTTTTATGTTTGTCTTGCCAGTAACTCTTTGAGTTTAAATGTTATAATTAAACATTGGGAAGGAAAAGAGAAAGGATTAAACCAGCCTGAAAACTCTGCACTTAGCTTTGCAACTGACTCTAAGCAAGGTTGTACTCTCAAGTGATCTCTTAGGTACAGTGTCCCTTGTAACACATGTGCTGTTGGTTTCATTTTATCAAACAATCTATCTCTTTCTTCCCACTTTACATCTCTAGCTGCTTTACATTCATAAAATCATAAAACAAAACACCGAGCTGAGCCAAAAGGGGGCTGTTTCTATGCATGCCCCTCCCTATACCTTCATCATTGACAGGAACATTTTCCCTATATTTATTTATTATAAAATTGCAACACATATGCAAAATAAAAAATATAAGGAAAAAAGTCCTGAAATGAAAAATTAATATCTCCTCCTTCCACAAACTATAGCCTTACTCACAAGAGGCAACAATTTTTCTCTTTTTAATCTTATTTTCTACGATTATATTCACAACACTAAATTACATATGTGAAACTCAATTTGTTAATTTGTCAATCTTGGGCCTTATCTATTTACTCTCGAATAATGAAGGCTGGAAAATGTAGTCTAATTTCCATCTCTTCTTTTATTCTCCATCTGTTGTTATTTTTTTACCCTGTTCTTCTAGGCTCTAACTTTCAACTGTTAAACAATACACATAAATGTGTCTCTTGGCCCATCAACTTGGGGTAGAACTATTGATTTCACACTGTTTTAAATGAGGAAATAAATGCATGAGTGTCTCCTACTTCTATTCCTCCATCTTTCCCTCCCAACCTTGGTTTGTTTTACCTTTGATCTTTCTTTCTTTGTCTTTCTTGTTTTCTTGTTTTCTTTCTTTCTTTCAGATTTTTTGTATTTATTTGACAGAGAAAGAGAGCACAAGTAGGCAGAGAGGCAGGCAGAGGGAGGAAAATCAGGCTCCCAACTGAGCAGAAAGCCAGATGTGGCTAGATCCCAGGACCCTGGGATCATGACCTATGCCAAAAGCAGACGCTTAACTGACTGAGCCACACAGGCGCCCCACCTCTGATTTTTCGCCAAAATTTATTTCATGCTCTCTTCTCTGTAACTATAATGAAACTTTCTACTTTAAACTGATTGGAAATCAATAAATAGTATTTCAATAATATGTATTGCAAGAACCAATAGTGTCATTATGCTCATAAACAGAAAATGTAGTCCCATTTTATTAAGCTCTGATCACTTAACAATGTTACATGTTTCAAAGTCAAATGGAGCGTTTCTTGCTCTATACACCATAATTGGTGTAAAGTCATGCAAAATCTTATTTAACTTCATATTTGGGCCATACTTTCTTGCACAGCCTTTTGATTTTTTTCAGACAAGGTAAGAACAATTTGCCCAAGATATTCCATAGATACTCATTAACAACTGCACTGATTGCAACCCTGTTCTGCTTTCTGGCTCCAGCATCAGCTGGACCTGCTGGGCATCACCAAGGGAAGGTAGCTGCCTCCCCCAGTGTCTCTGATGTCTGCGCGTCTTCAGGATACAGTCTCCTCTGTTGGGGTCTATTCATCAATATCATTCCATCTATATCCTTTCTTTCTAGGAACTTACCACAATTTCTAATCCATTGATGGTCTTGTATTAGTCTAGACTCTACAAAGAAAGAAAACCAATAGGATATCTGTATCTTTATCTGTATCTTTGTCTATGTCTATATATTTATACCTTATCTCTCTGCTCTCTGCCTTCCTTCCTTAATCTTCCTTCCTTTCTTCCTTCTTTAGTCTCCCTTCCTTCTTTACTTCCCTTTTCCTGCCTTTATTCCATCCTTCCTTCCTTCCTTCCTTCCATAATTGGCTCATGTAACTACAAAGGCTGAGAAGTCCCAAGATCCGCAGTTGGCAAGCTAGAGACTGGACCAGTGGTATAAGTTTCAGTTCAAGTCCAAAGGCCTGAGAACCAGGAAAGCCAATGGTTTAAGTGCCAGTGCAAGTTCAGAGACAGAAGAACAAAGTCCTGGTTTGGAGTCAGACAGAGAGAATGAATTCTCATTTACTTGGTCTTTTGTTCTATTCAGGTCTTCAACAGATTGGATGAGGGCCATCTGTGTTACAGAGGGCAATCTTCTTTACTCAGTCTACTGATGTAAATGTTAATGCCATCCCGAAACACCCTCACTGACACACCCAGAATAGTATTTAACAAGTACCTGGGCATCTCCTAACTCAATGAAGTTGACACATAAAATTAACTATCATAGATCCCTTTCTCATTTCTGGGTCCTATCTATCTATCTATCTATCTATACACACACACACACACACACACACACACATATATATTTTAAATTTATTTATTTGAAAATAGGGGAGAGAGGGACTGACTCTCAAGCAGACTCCTTGCTGAGTGTAGAGCCCAAAGCAGGGCCCAGTCTCATGACCCCGAAATCATGACCTCAGTTAAAACAAAGTAGGATGCTTAATGGACTGTGCCATAGATGCCCCAAGTTCCATTATATATTTTATGAATTTTCCATCCTTTCAAGGGATTTCAAGAAATAAGTGTAATCCATCCTTTTGAATAAGAATCATTGCTTGCTTCCTGGTGCTAGCATGGTAACTAATGTGATTACTTATTTTTCTGGATAATGTCTGCTGGTGCTCAGCTCACTTTCTCTCCCCTTTGTGCCCTCCCTTGTATTGAGGGGTTGGATGCCTAGAAACTGCATTCCACTAACTCTCATGCTGACCGGTTCCTATTAAGTTCTGCCATTAGGACATTAGGAAGCACTGCAGTGGAACTGCAAGAACAGCCATGAAAGGGGTCATCTTTCTGCTTATGGTTCTAGCAGAAGTGTGTCCCAAACATCCAGGTGACTGTGGGTGACTGTGACCTCCAACAGTATCAATGGGTCTGAGAGCAGCAGGAGGCAGCAGTGGGATGACAGATGACCCCAGGCTCCAATGGCATTGGTGGCCCCCTCAACAACAATGGATATTCCTGGACTCTAAGCAGTAGCCCTTTCCCTCTTTTTATTCGTTCTCCCTACCACAATTTTGTAACCATTTTTTTGAAAAGATTTATTTATTTATTTGACAGAGAGAGAGAGTACAAGGGGGGAGAGAGGGGCAGAGGCAGAGAGAGAAGCAGACTCTGCACTCAATCCCAGAACCCTGAGATCATGACCTGAGCTGAAGGCAGACATTTAACCAACTGAGACACCTAGGTGCCCCATAACCAATTTCTTGTATTAAATTCACCTCTGATTAAAATTTTCAGAGCATTTCTGTTCTCCTGGCTGGACTATGACTGAAACATTCACTAACAATAACTTTCTGTCTTTCTTTGAGATAATGTGATGTCTTTAAGCTAAGCATCATCTCAAAGGAAAAATTAAGATAAGAGATAACCACTAACTTTCATTTAATCTTGGCTGTTTTCTACTTTCAGTAACTCTAAAGTAAATATTGCTATCCCCATCTTATGGATACATTGGGGTATATTTGGATATACTTGGGTATATTTATTTGGCCCAACTCACAATGCATACTCACTTCCAAGTCAAACTCTGCTCTTTTGATGTGGGAAAATCTGATGTTTGATACAGATCCTAGCACAATGGGATGACATATGGATAGCTGGAACTCCCCTTCATACTTAAATTTCCTTTATTAAGTGATAAGCAGTCTAATTACTTTATATTCTTACTTTGAAAAGATTGTTGGGTTTTGATTAAAATGGTCAAGAATTCGGTGTAGCTCTTCAATGTAGACAATTCAGGCGGTAGATATGCTGGTTATTTTAATAGTTTTCAGTCATCAATATCTTTTAATAGCTTATTATTATTATTAACCTTATTAATAAACTTCTAATAGTTTATATGTTTATGGTTAGAATACTGGATTAAAAAAAAAGAAAACCTTTTCTTAAGGGATTTTCCTCTTTCCATTGAAAGAAATAACATTAAGGGAAAGGGAAAGGAAAAGGAGGATCCTCTTACATATCATCACACAATAGCATCACTGCATATTACTGAACTTAGGAAGCAAGATTTCACCTGTTTGTTGGTTTCAGATAATAAAGACGAGCAGAGACCTTGCTCATGTTGAGTTAAGGTGACATTTCCTAACTGAATATCCTCTCACCAACAAAAGAGAAAGAGGATCCTCTTAGGAAAGTTTTATTCATTGGGAAGGTTTCGGAAAAGTCATTCCAGGAAACCACCAACCATATTGTCTTGTTCTCAGCATTTCATGTGACCCATTTTATACACTGCCACATTCCCTTTGGACTAAGATGTGCCAGAAAAAGTATTCTTAAGTAAGGAGCTCTTAAAAATGTGTAAAAGAGTAACACATTTTAAACATTTATAGAGTTAGACATGCATTCATTTCCCTCTACAGACAGCCATATAACTTGGTTCTAAGAGAAATTGACCTAGGCACAGGGATGTAATGATTTTTTCATGCACACCTCGTTGCCTTTGCTATATCTCTGCTCCTTGACAATCTTCCCCTCATGGGACAAAGAGAGCCTGAGTTGAGTAATTAGAAATGCACAGTGAATATCTACTGCTGTACCCTGAGAATGATACTACGCCCAGGAGTCATTGTTCTTGGGGCTGATTATGGAGCATCAGGATCTTTCACTTTTCCATATGTACTTCTGAGTAATACTCCACCGGCTACCTGTCTATTTAAGTTTTAAAATGGTGCCATATGTCTTATTGTTTAACTTAGAATGAAAAGGAAAAATCTTTCTTCTGAGACCAGTAATAAAGCACTGATGATGTGTTTGTATTGCATGTATACCAGCAACAACCACTCACCACTTAAGAAGAGTTGTTCCCTATTGCCCACATTCAAACAGTCATAGATACCAAAAGCGTCCTGGTACATGGCTTGATGATTTCTACTTCGACAAAATAATTTAGCAAGAGAGTAAGTCAGTGTGACTTTCCTTTTGAAGTTTCAGTTACCCTTTACTGATTCTTAAGAGTATCAACATTAGAGATGGGAAGAATTCTAAAAGTAAGTTTTGTGACTTTGGTAGTATTAGCAAAAAAACAATCAGAAGAAAAGGAGGAAATGTAGGGCCATATAGTGCATTTGCCAGGTGTTCCTCCATCTTTTTAAACTGAAGTTTAATATATGTCTGGATCTATACACATAATACATTGAGTTTTCTCTAAGATCGGTGTAATAGTTTGTTTTTGTTTTTGTTTTTTAATGGAAGCTTTAATTTGCCAGGCAAGACTCTCATTTGAAAACATAATGTAATTAGTGAATAGCTATGTTTTACAGAACTCTTTCACAGTTATGCTTAGTGAGACTTCTATAAACTGACTCCTTGAAAAGTATCAAATCCTTGCAAAAAGGTAATGGGGACAGATAACTATAAATGGCAGACACCCATATGACAAGGACATGGTAGAGTCGGACTGCTCCTGAGCAATCCAACATCACAACACTTTCATTTTGTCGATTGTCTGAGGCCCAGTGGGGTCAAACGCCAAGTCAATGTCACCTCACTTGGTGTACCAGAGCTTCATCCTAAAGCCATATTTCAAAAATACTGCCTTATTTAGTGTTACCGTTTGTGAAGGTTTTGAATTGCCTGGATGAGAAGTCTTTGAAGCTTGAGATGCAAAGTGAAGACTGGATATTAATCACATTCACATTCCTGACTGGGTCTGGGTCAGGTTGCCCACATGAGAACACAGGTTTCATTTATGAGGGTTTATTTTGTATACAATATACCTGAATGTCCCTTTTAGAAGACATGGAAGCTCTGAGTGTGGCAAACTATTTCTGGACCCTAAATCGAGATACATGTTATAATGTATGTGAGTATATTTAAGGTTATAGTAAGACCATGTACCTGAAACTAGAACTTTAAAATAACTTTTCTATTGTTTAAGTTATTTTGTAATAAGTAACTAATTATCCTTGAAATAGTAAAAACATGTAGGGAATTTCCATGTAAAACACAATGATGCTTGAGCACATTTCTACTTTATCCTCATGATAGTAGTCTCTTTATCTATAGCATGTGGGAGCTGTCAGCTAGACGGTGGTAGAAGGCCTCATTCATCAAGGTAACTCAAATAAGAGTATGTGTAAGTCATGCACAAAAGAAGGAGAATGGAAGGAAGCCATAGGAAATAGGAAAGAGAGCACGTAAGAAGGCCAGAAATTCAGAAGGCAATAAAGTCCTGGAGCAGGCGTTCCACTCCATTTGGACACTTGTGTGTGTTTGAAGGAAGAACAATCTTCATTCCAGTTGCGTACTTACTTCATTCGCCATCCACACAAGAGAAATGTAAATCTTTAAACTTCAGCTTTAGAGCTGGAATATTTTCCCATTTGTCTTTGAATGACTCAGGTAAAATGCCTGATGCTCAGCCCTGTTTCCTGAAGAACTGCAGGACAAGGAGGTAGGAATGGATGAACCAGGAAAGAACCCTCTGTGCCTCCCTAAATGTCATGGGCATGGAGTTCACTGTGAATTAAATGCTGGTAGGTTGAAGGGGAGAATATAAACCCCGGAGTGTGAATTGCAGTCCAAAATGTCACTTTCTTCCTTTCTGCTGACGTGAGCTCCAGCACATAGGATGAGCAGTACTTTCTTTAAAAGAAAAAAAAAAAAAAGATTTATTTATTTATTTTAGAGAGATTGAGCACATACATGGGGAGAGAGGCAGAGGGAGAGGGAATGATTATCAAGCAGACTCCCCACATTGCATGGAGCCTGATGCAGTCTCATGACCCATGATGGAGTCTCATGACCCTGAGACCATCACCTGAGCGGAAATCAAGGGTCAAGTGCTTAACTGACTGAACCACCCAGTTGCCCCAGATGAGGATTGCTTTCTAAACTCAAAGGTATATTCCTCCTTGATGTTACATTCCAAGCCAAACAAAATTATTCAGGGTGTGATTTCCATTAAATAAGACCAAAAGTCCTTGACAATCATATGGAATGGGGTTTCTTTCTTCATTGATGTTAGCAGGTCCTTTTCTTAGCTCCAGACAGCTTCTATAAAAATGTGGCATTTGAGACATAGCTTCCTTCTTTTCAATCTTATCCCCATTTTATTTCCTTTGCAAGTTAGTTTTTCCCCTCTAGATAAGAGGCAAAGCAGCTTGAAGGATTTGGCTGGATACTAATTAAAAGAAGCAGTCAAAAGCTAAAAAACTGGACAGAGAAGAGTCCTTCGGGAACCCCAGTGGAAATACCTTTGCAGGAAATAGGAAACCCTGCAGTGAGTTAAGGTGCATTCTTTCTTCTGTTTCATCTTGCTTTTTTGGACTTAGGCAAGAGAGCATGTATAATGCCATTTCTGCTTCTTTCTGTCACACATACGTGCAAGAAATGAGTTTGGACCTAAATTGGAAAATGCTTAGGATAGGAAAGGGTAGGGAAAGTTGTTCAATCAATGTATCTGACCAATCATCTTCAAGTCAGAAAGGAAAACCAACTGATTTTCTGAGAACCCTAACATGTAAGCTAAGCTTTTTGAAATTCTTTTTTGGAACAAGTATGAACAAAGATCAATATGAGGAGATACAGTTTTCGCTTCTTTTCTGTTTCTGTCTATCATGGTGGACCAGAGAAAAGGCAATTAAAGCCAGGAGCTGTCTGCTGAGGAGCAATTCCTCCTTCCCCCAGCATGTCTGTCTGAAGGTAGAAGGTGGCTTGTTAAACTCGGGAACATATCTAGGGATCTAATTTAAGTGCATCAGCCTCCTAGCATGTTGATTTGGAATTCTGCACTGGTGAAGCTGAAACCATGAGAACTTTATGAAATCATGCTTAACTCTCACAACTTGCAAGTGTCTCCTCTCTCTCATTCATAGACACATACATTTTGGTACTTTTACTGTTATTCTTTTAATCCTTTGAGCAAGTGACTTTGGTTTTTGTCACAGTATTCCTATTCTCCTGAAGTTGCTTTTATGTCAGCACGATGTTAAGGCTGTTTGATGGACGACATGTCAGAGAGGAGGTACGTGGCTAACTCATTCCTTATTACTCTTGGAATGTGACAAGCTTGAGTTTCATTCCATAGAGTTTACACAGCTGCATGTAAGGACACTGTTTAAGACCTTAGAATTCAATCACTCGGCAAAATCAATCAATCAACAAACATTTACTGGACATCTACTCAATTGGTAGAATAAGATATCTAGATTTGGTGTTAGAATATATCACTAATCCACAGAGAAAGAATTTAAGCTCAAAAACTTCTATTATTTATCAAATATTGTGGATAATTCTTAAGGAAGGGTATAGAGGAGGTGACTATGTTATGAAAAGGTGTGTGTAAAATTGTGTGTGTTTGTGGAGTGATACACATGAAATCTAAAAAATCTTACAGTCAAGTATCAGGAATCCCGTTGCATCCTCCAAATAGAACAAATCCAACAAACAAATACACAAAAGCCTTAGCAGACTTTCTTTATAAATACAGAGTTGATGTACTTGACTGTACAGATTTCACACAAAAAGTAGAACAGAGATATAAGAACTGGGCCCTATAAGAGACTGACTCATTGAGTCAACATAAGAGTGTAGCACCAAGCCAAGCCACAAACTCCACGTAAGTCTATGTCAAGAGTTCTAAAAAAGCGTTCATGCTGCCTGTGGTCTGGGGGACACTTGGCATCATGCCGTGCAGCCTGAGGATAGTGTTCATTCTCACATATCACAACATCAGCTGCCTTCTGAGGCATTGCTGTGCCAGGAACTGTTCTGGACAACGTAGGTGTATTTTCTCACTGAATCCTCACCGAATCCTCACAACCACCCTTAGGGGTAGTTAGTCTTCACTCTGTTTTGCAGATGAAGAAATTAAGACTTAAATAGGTTTAGTAGTGTTCCTAGTGTCAAACAACTAATAAGCAGCAAGGTTAGGATTCCAGTCTTGGTCCTAAAATTCATGCTTGTTTCCACAACATATACTTTCTTCAACTTGTAAGAGCTTATCCTACTTGACATCATGTCTGATTTTCTGAGCAGACATGTCAGATTTATGTATGACTAAAGTAGGTAGAAGCATTTAGAAATATGATGCAACTTTGCATGGATTTGCTGTTACTCTTTCCCTTCTTTGTGTTCCCCCATTACATATTTCATTTCTATAGAGTTATTAATTTCAGTGTTTTTATCACTTAAAATGACCATATTCTCCTGCTCTACAGTATAGCCTGATAAATAATGATTGCTGAATGAATATTTCCCCAAAATAATAGTTTATTTTTACTCACCATCATCAATATAAAAAATGTTTTAATTTCGTGTTTGTCTATAAAACAAGATCAGTCGTGGTTAGGTTCATTGCCATGTGTAATGTAACTTCTGGCTGATGAAAAGATTTTAAAGGGGGCAGAGAACTATATCTCAATTTGTGCCTGTGTTCTCAGAATCACATATTAGGTTTGGACAAATAGTATGTTCAATAATTATTTGTTGAATGATTTAATCCTCATTGTTACCTAAAAAATTAAAAAAAACATTTATTCTATAACAATTACGTGTAAGGCACTGAGGTAAGAATGGAATGCAGGCAACATAATAATAGTGTGCAACATTTGCCATGTGATGTTCATGGTGTGGAGTAGTTTCTTTCCATGTAATAGTGCACTGAATCCTCCCAAAAACCTCATAGGCACTTTGATGCCTATGGGGAAACTGACTCCTAAAGAAGTTAAGCAATTTTCTTTCCCCAGGTCCCACTGCTAGTAAGTGGTAGAGTCTGGATTCAAACCTAGGCCAACTATTCTAACACCAAATAGTTCTTCTTTTTTTTTTTTTTTTTAAATCTGGTTGTCTTTACTAAACAACTTTATTAAATTGGGCAGCACCCCATCTGAAGAGGTGCTCCTAGGAGTTGTACAAAAGATAAAGTTTTTATAGGAAGGAGGGTGGGACAAGATAGTTATAAGTAAAAAGAAAAGAAAGGTTTTCTCTGGGCAAGGAAGTTTCCCTTAGGTAAGAGGACAGGGGTCTTATTATGCAGTTTACTGCATGCTCCTTTGAGGAATGGAAAGACCCATGTGACAGATTACTTCTTTGGTGCTTTTCAGAAAATTCCAGAATTGACAGAAAATTCCAGAAAATTGACAGGATAAGACTTAAGGTTCTTGGAGAGGTTGAAACTTAAGGTTCGGGTGGAGGTATTAAGCCCTGGTTTGGTGACTTGGCCTGGCCCAAGTGATGCCATTTTGAACCTGTGGTGTTTTCTTTTTTATTTGTGTCTTTAACAAGTATCCCTTTTGATCTTAAAACCCAACTGTTCTTTTGATTTTTAGAGCTCTATCTATCTATTTACTTATTTATTTTAGAGAGAGTGTGTGTTGGGTGGGGGATGGGGAAGCCCAAAAGAAAGGGAGAGAATCTCAAGTAGAGTCCACCCTGAGCACAGAGCCTGCTATAGGGCTTGATCTCCCGACTCTGAGATCATGACGGAGCCAAAACCAAGAGTCAGATGCTTAATTAACTGTGCCACCCAGGTGCCCCTAAAACCCAACAATTTTAACTGTGGTCGAAATTCTTTTAACCTGGCATTGAGATTTTCATTTATTTGGGAAATCACCAGAAAATTATCCCTAATAAATAAATGTGTTTTCTCTTGGCTTCAAATGTAAATCCACAAGAATTCACCAAACTTTTGCTGCAGAGAAGCTTTGCTATTGCATATAGATCCATCCCCCTGGAATCTTATGCTATCTTTCTTGCACACATCACACCCACAATGCATTGTCTACAAGTTCCAGTTTCAGTTTCTATTAAGTAGAACCAGAATTTAAGGACATTTGAAAAACAATTTTCAGCATAAACTCTTTCCAGATTTTTATGATTTTTTTCTAATTCTGTTCCGTTGCTTCATAAACACTGAATTCAAGAGCATTTTTTAAATGGCCTCTATTTATCAAATTTCTCCAAAGCCTTTAACCTATTCTCATAAAAAAAAAAACCTTCTCTTTTTGAATGTTTATTTCATAGGTGTACTCATAAGATTCAAATATTTAATTTAAAAAAGCAAAATTTTTTGTCATAAATGGATCTGGGAATATGTACAAGAAGTCTTGATCCACAAACAACTCCATAGGTAGAAGCAAAGATAGACAAGAGAGTAGCTAATCATCATGGACGTTCAGAGTCCCGAGCCTTCGACTAATGCTTTCAGAGGCAATAAGACCTTAACTAATTGAGTAGAATGTATGTACACAAACTTACACTGTTTTACTCAAATGTATTAGCAAATACTGATGTAACACTTACTATGTGCCAGTCACTGGTCCTTGTGCTTTACAAAGATTAATTCATTTAATCCTCAAAACTACTCTCTATGGACTCTGAAAAACAGTCTGAGGGGTTTGAAGTGGCGGGGGGGTGGGAGGTTGGGGTACCAGGTGGTAGGTATTATAGAGGGCACGGCTTGCATGGAGCACTGGGTGTGGTGAAAAAATAATGAATACTGTTTTTCTGAAAATAAATAAATTGGAAAAAAAAAAAAAAAACTACTCTCTGGGTATATACTATTATAATCCTGTTTTACAGAGGAGGAAGCTGATGATCCAAGAGGTTAGCTACCTTGTCCAAGGTCATATACCTAATAAGCAGTGGAGCTAGGATTTGATCCAGGTACATGCTCTTAACTCTGTAACCCCGGGCCTATCCAACAAAAGTCATTGTACCTCCTCTTCAAAAGCTAACAGTCCAGATACAAAAGTTCCTGTATGTTCTCCGTACAAACTTGCATATGGTAATTACCTAACGAGGGGTGAAGGAGTTCACAGATATTTTCACTAGTGGTATTCACTAAAGATGTGAATGAATTTTCAGTCAGTGTTTGGTAAGCCTCTCTTTCATAGATTCCAGTTTTTGTTTTCCTCTTTCCTCCCTTAAGTGACAATGGTATACAGGGCCTTGGTTGTTTTTTGTCTTTTGTTTTATGGGTTTTGTTTTTGTTTTTGTTTTGGGTTTTTTTTTTTTCTTTTTTTTTGTTAAGCCACTTTCTCTTATCTCTTTAAAACCATTTCTTGGACATATTATTGTTCTTTATGGCTTCCAGGCCCTGCAGTGATAATGCAGACCACGTGCAGGAAGCCGGCAGGCTGGAGGAGCATGCTAGAAATTCTCTGGAATGTTGTCTTGGGGGAATTCCTCAATCCTTTTATCTCTTTCTCATGGGTTATGTTTAGTAATCCCCACAACTTCCTGAGATTCTGGGTTCACGTTATAGAGTAATTTTCATGTCCTAATCAAACCACACACTTTAATCTGAGGCAAACATCTTTACTTTTGATGCCACATGAAATATTCATATAGTCATTACTTATTGGCCCATAAGAGAGGGTAAATGGGTCTGAATTCTTAACAATTCTTAACTGACAATGACCTCCTCCCCTCAGAAAGTGATTATGAGCCATTAAAACACGCATGTGTAATTTGTATTAAAAAGGTTTGTGTTGCATTTTCTTAAAACTAATTACTATTTATTTTAACTAGGTAATATGGATATTGTTCAAATATCAGAAGTACAAAGTTCTATAGAAAGTCTTCCTCCTAACTGCCCCAAGCTACCTAGCCCATCTTCAGGAAGCTCACACCATTCCCAGTTACAAGGAACATTTTTAAAATAAATATTTAAATGGTCTGAAATGCCTTAATCAGTCAGATTAATGGCTACAAATAGCTAAGATGAATATTTTATGCCACATTTGAACTAAAATATTGCTTCAAAATATCAAATTTTCTGGAATCTTTTTAGCATCCTATTAATTCTGAGAGTAGCTGAGAGAATAAGAATTCTAACATAAGAATACAAAGGCATGGTCCCGCATTTGGACTGTGAGAGTTGACTTTTCTACCTGGAACATATATTATGATGTATATTTTTGTTATCATGATGAACTGAAGTTAGATGATAGTAGCATTATACTGGAAGAGAATTGAACTGCATTATTTAATGCTACCTCTAAGAAATTAATTTTCAATTTTGTACCTTGACTCAGTTATGGATGTAATCAGGGGTCTTATAAAAGATGACAAATACCCTTAGAACTATGCATGGTGATGATTTAGGATAAGAGGCAAAAGTTGTTCCAACATGGAACCATAATGACTGCACCCATAGACAGTACCTCCCCTCCCCTAGTTATAACAGCCAGAGATGTGTAAGCACTGGAGCAGGCCACCTAGTGCACTCAGAAACAATCATATAGAGAAACAAAAGCCCAAGACCACTGCAACCTCTGTGTCTTACAGTGATCAGCACGTGAGCAGGGATAGAAAGAGCCTCAGACATGCCCCAAATGCGAGTCAAGATCAAAAGTTATTTTTCAGGGGTGCCTGGTTGGCTCAGTGGGTTAAAACCTCTGCCTTCGGCTAGGGTCGTGATCTCAGGGTCCTGGGATGGAGCCCTGTATCGGGCTCTCTGCTCGGCGAGGAGCCTGCTTCCCTTCCTCCTTCTCTGGGGGTCTCTCTGCCTACTTGTGATCTCTGTCAAATAAATAAATAAAATCTTTTTTAAAAGAAAGTTGTTTTTCAGTAAGAATACACATCCTTCTGTATAAATTTCATTGGTGCTTTAGAATAAATAGTGATTTGTTAAATTTCTTTTGGAAGTTTAAAACCCAAAGCCTCACCTATACTCAGTTCTGAGTTACAGAAATGAAAGATAGGAAGCCAGTTTCTAAAGCTTGGGTTTTTAGGGCTGTCTTTGTATTTAATTTCTGATTCATGCTGTTATCGAGTCAGAATAAGGATGGTATGGAGGAGGGGTGACATAAATACCAAATGGCTTCTCTAAGAGTTGTGTGTAAATATTTTAACACTAATTTCCCAGGAAAAATATACATGGAAAAACTTCTGCTCATACTGCTCTGGTTTGTCTATTCCATGACTTTTGTTGAAACATTTTTGTATTATGACTTAGATAAAAGATACAAAGCAAGGACCTGGTTCTGATTTCAAGCTGATGTGGCTCAGATGAATCTCATCAAGATTTCTGTGCAACAATAAATCGGAAGAGCTTTATTTTTTAATGAACAAATTGGTGAATATTGTGTAATATTTTGACTACTCCCTTTATGGGCATCCTTAAGGAACCAGATTATACTCAGTTTGGGGGTGAACTTGCCTTATTTTCAAATACATACAACTTGCCTATGTATTTTCTTTCACATATCAAGACGGTGTTTCATTTGGCATTCATGATGGTGTAATCCTCAGGGAAAACAGGCTCCAAGATGTTTACAAATTCCCATTCTGAAAAAGAATGTGATGGATAGCAATAATTCATGTTTTATTTTTCAGAGGATGCTGGATCGCATAAGAAAAACCCTCAAATGACATATATATATATATATATATATATATATATATATATCACAAACTATATATATAGTTTGTGATTCAGGGCTGCCTGTACATAGCAGCAAATTTAACTTTTAATTATGAGTGGTTATCCTTATGGGGGGCAAAAAGCATAATTGAAATCCACAGAGTCTCCCAGACTCATTTATTATGTTATCCTTCCCCACACCCAACCTGATCATTTTTTAAGGTGATAGCATTTCCTTGCACAAGATTAGAAGGTATAAATTTTATTTCCTTTGATTTCTACTCTTCTTAGCAACAGAAACAAGCAGCAGAGAGGGGCCCCAGGAGTTGAATGTGCTTAAAAGGATTCACAAACTTGATTTTTAAAATGCCTATGAATGTTCTTGATTTGATTAGGATAATGAGTCTCAGGTTATAAATACTACATTCTGAAATCATATAT
This sequence comes from Neogale vison, assembly GCF_020171115.1. NCBI lineage: Eukaryota > Metazoa > Chordata > Mammalia > Carnivora > Mustelidae > Neogale > Neogale vison. Next base: position 48,726,734 of record NC_058093.1, read on the forward strand.
CCTGAGTGTTGCTGATTGCCAGATCTAAAATAACAACTTGTGTCTGGAGGCTAGTGCAATGATGGCATTTATTTTACCATGACCATCATTATCATCATCATCAACATCATTATATAAAATCACAGTTTGCCATGTTAGATATGACCCCAATTTAGGCCTTTCCCAGGCTGAAATGACCCTTGAGTGTTAACTGTTACATCTCTGTCTATAGGCTCCAACTTTCAAAGGATTGTTTTCATGTCTCCAACAAACTGATCTTACAATTTAGGGTCAATGAACCCTGGTGAGCAGTAAAGCTTCCATCATGATTTATGCAATAGTATGGTTTATTTGAAATGAAACAAATGGGAAAATGGAACAAATGAAAACAAAACTTAAATAGTTATTGAACACTTACTATATACCTTAGGAACCTGCTGGGTGTAAAGTATGCGGGTAAATCATTTCAGCACTGTCCCTGTCCCATGGAGAATATGCACCATTGGGAAGAAGGAAAGATAGTCAGGACTTTCCTTGGGAAGATATAAAGATCTGTGCAAATATATAGACAGACATCATACCCAGCCTTGGCAAGTGGGGCATCAGGGAAAACTTCATCAGAAAAGTCTTGCTGATTTGAAACATGAAGTGTCTGTAATAGTCAAATGTGAGAAGCTGGGGAATGCAGTAGTAATTCTAGAAATATAAACCATTTTATGAAAGGTACTTAGCCTAAAAGAAGGAAGAGTAGCCCAAGAAATGAAAGGTTGTCAGTATGATGAGCATAAGGACAGGGGAAGGGAAATGGTAAGGAATGAGGCGAGATGAGAGAGTAAGGTCCAAAGCAGATAATTCAGGGACTTATTCAACTTGTTAGTGAATTTGGACCTTATTCTCAGAGCAATGGGAATGCACTCAAAATTTTTAGGGGAATAATAATGTTATGTTTGTACTTTCAAAATTTCACAGTGACTGGAGTAGAGAGAACAGAACAGTGGCAGATCACTTAGTGAGGAAACAATTAAAGGCAATCTAAATGACAGATGATGGACACAATGATGACAGAAAGGAGTAAATGAGTTTTAGAAATATATACCAAATATAATTTTTTCAATTTTCTCTTTCTGATGCTTCATCATTAGGGTACAGATATGCAATAGAAAGAAAACAATCTCAGAAAATAATTTAAGATTTAAGAAAACAATCCTATTTACAATTGTGCCAAAAAATAATAAAATACCTAAGGGATAAACTTAACCAAGGTAGTGAAAGACCAATACATCAAAAACTATAAAATATTGATGACAGAAATTGAAGTTGACACAAACAAGTTCAAAGATATCCCATGCTTTTGGATTGGAAAAACAAAGATTTTTTAAATGTCCATACTACCCAGAGCAATCTACAGATTTAATGCAATCCCTATCAAGATACCAACACCATTGTTCATAGAACTAGAACAGATAATCCTAAAACTTGTGTGGAACCTCAAAAGACCCTGAGTAACCAGAGCAGTCTTGAAAAAGAACAGAACTGGACATACCACAATCCCAGATTTCAAGATATATTATAGAGCAGTCAAAAACAGTATGGCAGAAAAATAGACACATAGATCCACAGAACAGTATAAAAAATTAAGAAATAAACACACAATCGTATGGTCAGTTAATCTTCAACAAACCAGGAAAGAACATACAATGGGAAAAGGACAGTCTGTCCAACAGGTGGTGCTGGGAACATCAGACAGCCACATGCAAGAGAATGAAACTGAACTACTCTTATACCATGCACAGCAACAAACCCAAATACATTAGAAACCTGAGTGTGAGAACTGAAACCAAAGTCCTAGAAGAAAACATAGGCATCAATTATAGAAAACGTTTTTCTAGATATGCCTCCCCTGAGGCAAGGGAAACAAAAGCAAAATTAGACTATTAGATTACACCAAAATAAATTCCTTTGCACAGCAAAGGAAACCATCAACAAAAAAAGACAGCCTTCCAAATGGGAAAAGATATTTGCAAATGGAAATGCCTATCTAATTCTTAAATATTTTGAATTTATACCAATGCTTAATATTCAAAATTCTTGTTTAGCATATCCCTTTTCAACTTAATTCATTTGCCTTAAATGAAAACGTCAAATGTTTCTTCTAAGGTCATATTTGGCTCCACGTATGTGGCTTTCAGCCATTTTGGCAACAAAAGCCTATTAGACTGCTGGTTTACACAGCCAACACGGAGATAGTACCCAGCTGCTCAACACTAATGAGAAGAAAGATTTTGATAATGCCTTCATACCTTTCCTAATATCCTATCTCTCTCTCTACAGAGAGATAGATTAGCTACCTTAAAGTCTAACTATTTAAACTTCTTGATTTACAGATGAAGAAATAAATGATTAGAGAATTATTGCTGTGTGTCCCAAAACATAGACTATATAAGTGAAAGAATGGGAACCCAGATCTCAATAGCATATTTGGTTGCATATCCCACATTTTACTATCGAATACACACCTCTTCATGTTAAGGGAATCCCTTTCTAATCAGGAAGGTAAGGTTACCCTTCTGTAATGTCTGCTCATATTAAAGGCCTCTTTATGGGATCAAGCACAAACTATTTCAGCAGGAGTGCTCCTTAGAATTAGCTTTGACAGATTTTGTTTCCTTACTAAACTAAAGCCATGCTAACATTTCTATCTAATAAGTTAACCAAGAATTTAAATAGAGATCTGGAAGAGTTCTATGAATGCACGGATTGGGCAAGTTTCCCTAAATGTGTTGGGCAAAAACTTGGCCAAACTGTAGATACTGGGATAATTCTGTTCCACAATTAAGCAACTCTAGGGCGCCTGAGTGGCTCAGTGGGTTAAGCCTCTGCCTTCAGCTCAGGTCATGATCTCAGGGTCCTAGGATCAAGCTCCACCTCAGGCTTTCTGCTCAGCGGGGAGCCTGCTTCCCCCTCTCTCTCTGCCTGCCTCTCCGCCTACTTGTGATCTCTCTCTCTCTATGTTAAATAAATAGATAAAATCTTAAAAAAAAAAAAAGCCACTCTAGACATTAAGTAGGAAATATGATTGCTAGAAATTCTTCTGCTGTTGTTCACAGGAAAAAAAAAAATGAAATACTGCCGTGGGGAAGAAAACTGGCAAAGAAAAAGTTGAAAAAAATAACACCAGAACCAAGATGACACTCTTGACTGTTTTAATGAGTAGATTTGGGTGAAACATAATTATAAATATAAACACACATAGGCACACATACACCTATAGTTGCAAGAGACAGTGATCTTCTGACTACTGTGGGCCCATGTTTTAAAAACTGGGGGGAGAAAAAATGTATGCCTGTATGGCTCCTTCAAAAGAACTGGCTCAAGTTTTCCACATACCACTGATTGATTCCATGAGTGGCAGGTTCTATAAAATCAACAAAGACATTATATTTTAGTGGCAACTTCATACCTGCTGCAAAATTTAAAGATTGACAAAATTTTGATGGGTTTTACTTGTCTTCTCTTCATTTATACCTTGGTTATTTACTTTAAACCACATGTATCTATTTGTTTAATCAAATCTTTCTAGTAAATGTTACTTTTTCACTAAATATAGTGTACAGAGAAAAAAATAATATCCATCTGAGTAGACTAACAGAAAAAAATTCATATGAACAAATCCATACACAAATATTGTTGAGAAAATTAAATCATTTTCTAAATAAAAATGACAAGAATGTAATATTCAAAGACATAAAAATACCAAAGAAATTACTCATTTTGGAGGGATAAGCACTACTGAATATGTATCATTCAACTCGGAGTTCATTAGCCAAAACTGGAAACAGAACAGAACTGAGAGTGTGCTGCTTGTGTAGCGTTTCCTTGGTTCAGTACATAATAAAACTATGCACATAAGATGTGACAATTACCTGTGTTCTAAAGGGTTGAATGTGGGCCATCAGGATTTTTGTTTGCTTGTTTTAGTTTGTTTTAGAAACAGATATATTCTAAAAACTGAAGACATGTATAAAACTAAACCACTTCACAGAAACTGCTGGTAATACTTTAATATGAGTGAAAATATCCTATTAAAATCTTTGTTCACTATTATAAAATACCGGCTTATTTTGTTTTTTTTTTTTTTAAGATTTTATGTATTTATTTGACAGAGAGAAATCACAAGTAGATGGAGAGGCAGGCAGAGAGACAGAGGGAAGCAGGCTCCCTGCTGAGCAGAGAGCCCGATGCGGGACTCGATCCCAGGACCCTGAGATCATGACCTGAGCCGAAGGCAGCGGCTTAACCCACTGAGCCACCCAGGCACCTCCCGGCTTATTTTGTGCACAAGTTTATAATGTTCGAAGTGCTTTCATTTGATATATCTCTTATTTTTATAACCTTCTTTTGAAGTCATCAAAAAGTCATAAACATTAATTTTTAGATGGAGAAACCAAGGTTCAAATATTAAATGTTGAACATGGTGGGATTTTGACATTATTCTGAAAAAACTCATATTACCTCTGACATCATTCATTTACCCTGCTTGTATTTATTAGTTTAGGATACATCTCCATGTAAAGATTGAAGTGAAACATATAACTGTATCATTAATATTGATTAGTTATGCTTTAATGCATGCTACTCTCTATTTTTATAATATCAAAATTATGCCATAAAATTAAGACTGTAGTCTTCAGATGTTTTGTTTACCCACACTTTAGCATTAGCCTAGATTTGGAGCATTTTTCCCAAGGCAAGAAGAGGGGTCCCTTCTGAGTATACATGATTAAGGGAGTGTATTATCTGTGACGGGCTTAAAAATGAGATTACAATAAGAAATTAAACTACAAGCCAGTCTTCCTTTTATTAGTAGTATTCTTCAGCAACTCTAAATAATGTCAGTGATAAAGTGCTCTCCTCTGTCAAGGTGGACTAATCCCACAGTCCCAGCCCATTCCACCACCCATTTCCCACTGTCATATCCCATGCATCATGTAGGACACTTGAACTTCTTTATCAGAGTTCACCCCAAGATAACCTATGTTGTGTAGTTTAAAGTGGCAAGTACTATTTTTCCTTTAATCTTCCGTGACAGTGAGAAGCTGCAACTCATGGGAAACACACATTCCGTATTCTGTCTTATCAGTAATGATGCTTTCCCAAAGATACACCTTTATGAAATATTATATAGTTTAACGCTATAAGAAAAGTTTATAATTTATATGACCACTAAAATTTACAAATGCGATAGAAAAAAATTAAGCTAATGAATCAGGAAGAACCTTCTTTGATGGTCATCGTGAAAACCACTACATGGAGGGAAAATTAACTTCAAACAGTTAAGTGTGAAACATATGGTGAATTAAGACTTGTAAATCTGTGAAGGAACACCAAGACTACACACACACACACACACACACACACATACACACACTATATATATATTGTAATCATTGGAACTTGAATAAAATTACTAATTAAGACAAAGTCCTTTAGTTCTTCTTCTCTTTTGGTAAAGTTAATTACATACAGGTATTATAGAAAATCTCTAACACAGTATCTGGATTTCAGGAAGCAGTTGTCAGTATCTCTAGTCATATAACTATGGATAAGGGAAAAAACATAAACAGTTGGCCCTTGAGCAATGCAGGGGTTAGGAGCACCAACCCCCTGCACAACCAAAAATCCATAATTTTTGAACCCCCCAAAACTTAACTGTTAATAGCCTACAATTGACAGAATACCTAACTGATAACATAAATAGTTGATTAATACATATTTTGTACATTTATACGTATTATATATTGTATTCTTAGAATAAAGCAAACTAGAGAAAAGAAAATGTTACTAAGAACATCATGATGCGGAAGAAAAATATATGTGCAGTTCTGTACCTTATTTATTGAAAAAATCTGTGCATAAGTGGACCCATGCGATTCAAACTTGTATTGGTCAGGATCAACTGTACATTGGAAGACTACTTCTGGTAATAATAGATGGGGTAATTCAACCAACACTCCTGATAAAGATTACTTGCAAACCTAAACTAAATATTTTTTAAATCTCTTAGATGACATTGGAGGTATAGCAAAATAGTATAGAATTCCTGGCTGAAAACTGATGCCCAGAGGAAGTGAAGTCAGTATTTTGGAGTTGTTCTTCTCCTAAGTACACCTGCCAATTTCAGTGGGAGTTGCCAAGAACCTAAACGACTTGATCCATTTTTGACAACATGAAAGGCTCTTAAAGGCTTTATGCTAAATGAAATAAGTCAGAGAAAGTCAAAATACTGTATGATATCACTTACATGTGTTATCTAAAAAAGCCAAACTCATAGAGAGACTAGCACGTGGTCACCAGGGTCTGGGAGTAAAGGAAAAAGAAGATACTGGTCACAGGGTACAAACTTCCAGTTATAAGATGAATGAGTTCTGGAGATCTAATGTAGATCTAAAGGTATTACAGTTAATACTAATGTATCATATAATGGAAAGTTGCTAAGTGAGTAGATCTTAAAAGTTCTCAACAAAGAAAAGAAGTGATAACTATGTGACCAAGTGGAGGTATTAGCTAATGCTATGGTGCTAATCATTTTGCAATATAGAAATGTATCAAATCAATATATTGTATACCTTAAACTTACATGACATTCTATGTCAATTATATCTCAATAAAGCTGTGTTTGGGGGGAGACTTCATGGTGCTTTTGACTATCTCACTAAACTAGTTGGACAGGAATTAATATTCCCACATTAGGAAGTCCTTATGGAAGCCTTTCACTTACAGTTGGAATCATGAACATTGAGACCCCAGAAATAATAGTAAATTGCAAGTGGACAGATTGTACTGTGGGCTGCAGCACAATTTTGAATCACCTCTATCCTTGAAATTGATAAAATCAAAGAGACCTAACAGGATGGAATATAATGTCACTCGGGCCTCAGATGATTTCTACAAACATTTCTTGCTAATAAAATGAATAGCAACAAACCAAAGTAACCTGATATAGAAGGAAACAAGCCAACATGTGTAGATATTAATAGAAACAACTAACAAGCACAACTGTAGACCCATAGGGGCTCCAGATAACAGAGGCATCAGATACAGACTTTAAAGCAATTTTTCTTGCTATATTAAGAGAATTAAAGACATTAAAATTTCAACAAAGTGCTGGAAACTAAGAAGAGAACCAGATTATAATAGTAACACTAAAAATATAATAACTAAAAGTAAGGTCTAAATGAATGGAGTTAATAACATATTATACTCAGTTGGGGAATAGAGAACTAAAAATTAGAAAAGAAATCTAGAATGAAGTATAGAGGAGTAAAAGGATGGAAGACAGAATAATGGATATGGGACATACAGACATACTGAAAAGATATAACTAATGTTTATCAAAGTCTTATAAGGAGAGAGAAGGAAAAATAAGAATGAGCAAGTGGAGAAATAATGGCTATGAATTTTCTAAAACTGATGGGGGACATTAAGAAATCTGTGAATCTTCAAATCGAATAAATAAAAAGAAATCCATATCTAGACAGATCAAAGCAAAGTTGCTGAGAACCAAAAACAATGATAATGTCTTAATAGTATCAAAATTTAAAAAAACAGATTTTTAAGAGCAAAAAATTGACTAATAGCTGACTGCTTCCCATGTTAATTCAAAAAATACTAAAAAAAAAAAGCAACATGATTTTCTTGTTTGTTCTTGTCTTTGAAACACTGGTGTTTGAAAAGCCGATTCTGAAATTTGTACGGCAATGCAAAGAAAATAAAGGTATGAGGTTTTTGTTTTCTTAAGTATCAAGTCTTATAAAGTTACAATAACTAAGACACTGTGATCTCCCCACAAAGATGAATAGACAAGTAGAAGATTAAAGAGATTAGAAGCAGTATCTCTTCATACATGGATTCTTGATTTATGAGAAAGTGACTACAGAGCAGTGAGAAAGAATGGGTTCTTAATAAACAGACCTGGGGACACTGGATATCCATAGAGATAAATGGATGTTGCCCCCCTTACCTCATACTATATGAAAAAATTAATTCTAGATTCATTTAAGATATACATATAAAAGGTAAACAAGGTAAATCTTCCATAATGTAAAATAGGAGATTATCTTCATGATCTGGGTAAGGAAAGAATACTTACAGAAAGAGAAAAAGTTGATAAACTATATTAAAATTAAGAACTTCTGTTCATTAAAAGACACCACAAGAAGTATAATAATTATAAGTGAGACATAGAAGAGGACATAGTGTACAATTCCATTCATATAAGCTTCAAAAAGATAAGCAAAACAAAAAATTTCTTGTGCTCAGAAATATATAGTTACATGATAAAACTATAAACCAAAGCAAGTGTCTTCCATAAAACAAGACCAGTTCCTATCTCTGACTTGGAAGACTAGGAAGGTAGGATTAGGTGGTGTCTGGGAGAGGAGTTTCTATTCTTGACAGGGGCAGAAATCACACAGTTGTTTACTTTGTGATAATTTATTAAACCGCATGTTTTGGGGGAGAAGGACTTTTCAGTGTATGTTTTATATTTCACAATACAAAATCTTCAAAACAACAGAACAACAAAAACATGTGGACTGGCTGAAGGACCAGAACAAAATAGAACAAATTAGTGGATTGATACCCACTTGCAGGTGTCTGGTGGTGTTCTCCATTCTCTCTTCTTAATCTGAAACTGTCAGTGTTTGTGTTCCAGATTTCTATGATATGAAAGAGCCGTGATTATGAACTTTTCAGAAGCATCAAACTGAGGTAGAGCACAGAATCGAGATTCAAAATGGTCTTGACAGACTAGTAATTCTAGCCCCAAACCATTAAGAGTATGTGTATCTGAGACAAGCAGGCATAGCACACCAAACTCCGGGGGTGGGACGGAGAAAGCCCCAGGGCTTGCTGCCAAGAAGTGTGTCACACGGTTCCTGTGGAAATGTCAGATGAGGTTTCGTGAGCTGATCTGACTTTGGGATGCCCATGAACAGGTAGCTCTCGCATTCGAAGGGCAATTAAAACACCCACCCAATTTCAAGAAGCTGTACAACAATTAAGCTTCAGAGAGGATCAGCAAAGGTAACGTACAAAGCACACACAGAGCCTTCAGGCCTGAAAACGTGAGAACAGCAGCCACAACCCACAGTTCTTACTCTCCAGCAAAACAGGTAACCGGGAAAAGCTAAGGTTAGTGTTACAAGATGGTTCCTTTGAGCAGTCCCACCGATAACAGCTCACAGAGAACAGTACTATAGCCTGAACCACGGCCCACACCCTTCATTGCCTTCGTCAGGGACAAAGAAGAGGGGAGTCAGAGGAACAAGAGCAGAAATGGCTGCCTCTACCAGCCTTGCAGGCATGGTCGGAGAATATAAGACTATGTAATGAAGTGTTTATAGTTCTCGCTACACAACCAAAGTCCCTCCGTTCTTGTCAAATCCCCCAGCCGTACCCACAAAGTCTTGACTTGACCTCTTCCAGGCACTGTTTAAACACAGATCCTGGAACTTGCTGGATGGGAGCAAGCAGGACTGTGCAGTCCACAGTGAGCGAGAGCAGGTCAGCAGCCCTGCTTCAAAAATTCTGCCAACAATTCTACATCCTTTCTGGCTCAAGTCAGGGGCGCTGGTAAGTCCGTTACACCAGCGCAGCAGAGGCGAGAACCAGCCCAAAGGCATAGCTGCTGCTCTGCTTGTCTGAATCCGGGCTCTGGCAAGGCCGGGCCCCTGCGCGTCCTGGTTCCTTCTGAATCTCCAGGGCCCAGCCCCAAGAACCGCTTAGTAATTCCTGATGAAAGAGAGAAGCAATGCAGGCAAGCAGTAGGCACAAGGGAAAGAAAAATCAGGTAAAAAGTCCCACGATGACAAACCGGCCACACCTCCAGTGTCAGACAACAGCAGAACACGACATCATGAAACATGTTGTTAGACTTCAGCGACAGGAATCTGGGCGAGGGGCGGGAGAAAATCGAGTTCACCCTTGTGAGACCACATCTGCAGCTTTGAGTTCAAAACACAGTGGCCACATTTAAAAAGCCCATGAAGGAAGTTAAGCGTAGTGATGGTGATCTAAGTGACGAGAGATGTGTACACCAAGGCCTGTGGGCCAATGAAGAAACCAGGGCTGCATGGCTTGGAGACGAGAGGACACAAAACAACCATATTCCTGCACCGGAAGGGAAGGGTGTCCCGCAGCAGATGCATCCCCAGCACCTGTCAGAGCCGTGCAGATACACTGATGCCTCCGTCTGCTCCACACCGACTGAATCCAAACCTCCCACCATGCCCCCCCAGCCCGGCATCTGTTGAGCACAAAGCTCCTTAGATCACCCTGATGGAAAGCTGGTGTTGAGAACCAGCAGTGCAGACCTCTTCTGCATGAGAAGAAAGTCTCAGGACCAATGTGTAGAAATTATAGGAACTTCCACATGAGCTTTAAAAAAAAAGAGAGAGAGAGTCAAGTATCTTGATAACAATATATATTCTGCAATAGAGTATCTAGGTTGGAAACAGATAGTTCTTGAAAATCCTTGAAAGTATTGAAAGAAAGCCTAAACAGCCACAACAATGGCACCTTCTGAGGACCCAGCTGAAGTAACCCCTGTCCACGCAGAAGTCCACTGTGGAAACCTGAGGTGCTTTAATGCTCTTAAGGGGTTTTGAGGCGAAGTGCAGAACCACCTCACTTCTCTACAGGGCAGATTTCTAGCAACCGTAGGCTTTCAGAATGTAGGCATTTAAATCTCCATCACAGAATTCGGCAGTACCAGATAATCAAGCTTGTCGAACCCTAGTTTGCTTTCCAGCTTCCAGCAGATTAGGAGTAAATAACAACGTAAAGGATGAGAGGCTGTTGGGAGCCGCACATAATGACAGCAGCAAGAGTGGGCATAGAGAGAAGAAGCAGAAAAATGTACAAAGCAAATGGAAATCTATTACTCCACAGCATATTCCGAGGTGTCTGAAATGATGTTCCCGCATCACCTACCAGTGTCTGACTTGCGGTGGGTGTCCTGATATGAGAAGGCAATTTTCACAAAATAGTTGAATTTTGGAAAAAGAAGCACTGGAAAAATTCACTTCAACCTTTCCTTTTTTCTTTTTAACGCAATGGAGTATTCATACAGAAAAGTGTCACATCAAAAGTATATAGCTCACTACATTAAAAAAAAACACATCCATGTAACCAGCATCCAGATTTTAAAAAATAATAAAAAAAAAGAAACAAACAGAAAACCACAACAGAATGAAGATCATTTCCAGCAGCCAAAGGCCCCCTCCTCCTTCTGTGCAGTCACTGCACGCCCCAGAGAAAGCTGCTGTCCTTCTAACAGCATTGTCTTTGTGTACCATATATAGAAACTCACATGCATATTCTTGTAATATTTTGCATCTAAGTTCTTTTGTTATGGGGGGCACATGAGCGAGGGGAGGGGCAGAAGGAGAAGCAGATTCCCTGCTGAGCAGGAGCCCCAACTAGAGGCTTGGTCTTAGGATCCGGAGAACATGACCTGAGCCAAAGTCAGATGTTTAACTGACCGAGTCTCCCAGGCGCCCCTAAACATTACGTTATTTAAATAATGACTCCCAGGAAGAGACAATGACTTATCATACGTATAATGACAAAGCAAGGAATATAAGAAGCCACAGCTTTTGATTTTTAAACCAAAGCTATTTTCACTTTCCCTTTTAGGAAGTTTTTCCTCTCTCAGAAAGTCTTAAAAATATATTTTTTTCTTGTTACATAATGTTTCAACAGTATGAATAATCAAAGACACAAAGATACAAAAACAACAAAATTAAACACCTAAATAACTAAAGTATTTTTATATATGAAACAAGTAGCCTGAGTGTCATATTTTGTCTTTTTACTTTCATATCCAGTGCAGATGTAGATAAATTATGTTTTTGAAGAATGATGATTTTGCTTTGATTTCCTCTGTGCCTCCACAAAACTGTCTTGATCTAATTTGTCAGTTTTCAAAAGATAAGTTATCTTTAAAAACGTGTGACCTTGATAGTTAACTCTTATCTTTACACAGATGAGTGTTAGGACCAATGTGGTGAAAACAAACAAACAAACAAAATTGGTATCTCGACTCCAGAATGCTAAGATCTTGGTTTTTGCCCCAAAGGTGAAGTAAGCCTCCCCTGAAAGGGAGTGTAACGTCAGCCATTGTATCCTTGTTGTCACTTGCCTGTGGGATGGCCCTCTTGATTGTGGTCTGAGAGCTCACTTTTACTTCAAGTGCTCCTATTGCTTCAAAAATCCAAATATTTGTAATGCATTATTTTGGACAACCTAAAATCAGTGACAGATGTTATCAGCCTAAGGTATGAATGAGAACCGGTTTACTTAGAAAAAGAGAAGAATCCGTAAATGGCATGCATATTTAGAAATTCTTAAAATTCTCAAGGAGAAATGCTTGAATTAATAATGTGTTATTTTGTCTGGTGTTTCTATGATCTGTTTGGGGGAATATTGGTGAGTGTGACATCCTGCAATGTTCTTTTTTAAGTTTGTGATTATCTTTTCAATACTATTTCTTTCTGTCTGGTCCCATTTGATGCTGTGCTGAGCACAAACTACAAAATTTATTGCTTATTGACTTAATTAATTTGATGAGCATTATACTGCATAATAAAATGTAATGAAAAATTGTGTTCCAAGACTAGTAATATAAGTTTAGAATAATACCTTGGGGTGAGACCTATAAAAAAAATCTGTGTCTTTCCCCCCAAAAAAGTTAGAACATGAAAAAGAGCAAAAATTTATCACTTGTATAAAGTGTAAAAAGAATAACTTCAGCACACAATTGGGAATTGGATAGCATCAAGGAAAAGAGCCAATCTAGTTGTATAAATAAGCGAATGAGAAGGACACATGTATAAAAAAATACCATCTCCATTTTCAGCTCTGAAATCTCATGTGAAGACAATTAAAAAGAAAATTATTTCCTCTTTGGAGTTAACCCTTTCTTGGTATCCATGTCTAAATTCACACTTGATTATAATGAAAGAGCATATCTAAACATGAAATTTGGAAATGTATATTTTTACAAATCACTTTGAGTCACTGTTTTGGATAAAATGTTTATTTGAAAGACATTTGAAGTGACATTTTTCCAAATCTGTTTTAAAAAATAGTTAATCTTTCACCAGAGATTTAAAATGAATTTCACTTGGCTATTTGTCTTTGAAGCCCCCATTGTGACCTCAGGATTCCCAAACTTTCTACTGCAACAAGACAGGGGCTATAAAATTATCTCAAGGGTTTCACAAAATGCTTCAATCCAGATTGATTTCAATTAAGAGGAAAAAAAACCGTTGAAACTTTGTATTTCAAGTATGGGAAGCTTTTATAGGCTGAGCGACACTGGCTGGGCTTAAACTGTTGAACAAGTTTTTTGTTTTTGACTCATGGACAGTTCCCATTTGGAAAATGGCATGTGGCTGTGGCAGCAAAACCCGTGTTGGCTCAGCTGGAACAGTGGAATCAAGGAACAGTGCTTGGGAAGTCCCCAGTATCAGTCCTGGGAATGAGGCTATTTGCAGTACATGGGACAGTTTCCTCCCAAAGGATTTATTTGCCCGCAATGGGAATGCCTCTGTATATGTGTGCACCATGCACATTTTTTTGCTGTCATTCAATTTCCTCATCTGTAAAATGGTGACAGAAGCTATCGTGAGCATTCTTCATCTGCAAACACCTAAGCTTTTGGAAACCAGCTGGGGATCCAAGGTGGACAGCGAGGCTTGGAAAAATGGAGGAAATGGAAACCGAGCAGTAATTCCTTGTCTCGCATCTTTCCAAAGCTGGTCACACCCATTCCCAATTCTGCCCCTTTCCCCTTTCCCCTTATGACCTCTTCCATTGTCAGATCATGACTGGAGAAAAAGAATGCAACAAGAATGAATAATTGATAAGTCAGAGGGTGTAGAAGAAAAAGTGAATCTAAATGTAAAAGGAAAAGTAGAGCCTGATTTTCCCCTATTTCCTTTCCTCTGTTCCTGAGTTACTGGTGAAAGCAGTCAGAGAAGTGCCAAATATTAGGACCGTCCCCCAACTCTAACTCTTGCAAACAGATGGAAAATCAGGGTGGGATAAAGAAAAAAAAAAAAAAAGACCAGAGAAAAGACATATTAACAGAACTGAATTCCAGATGGGAAAGGATGAAGAAAGGCAAACGGCATTCTGGCTCTCCTTCTCAACTATTCACTCATTTTCCTATGGGAGGACAAGGAGGTGGCTTCTCCTGGATGCTCCAAGTCAGACCAGACAATAAAACATCACCACAGTGACAGCCCGGTTATTACTTTCCGGCTTGGGACCAAAATGAGACCCCAGTGTGGCAGAATTAAAATTCACAATCTCATCCATGAAAGGATTTTCTGTACCAGACGTTTTGTTAGAGGTCTTTAAAAAAATAGCCTAATGTGTTAATATTGAAAATAGATGCATGAAATTTGAGAGTGAGGATAAAATACCATGTGTATTAAATTAATAATGTTTCATTACTCACCCATCACAGAGTCATTATTTTAAATAACCATATTTCATTTCAGTGGACAGAGTGTAAATGAGTATGTATTTTTATGTAAAGTGGACCTGCATCATTATTTATTCATGAGTTTTAAAAGGATCATTATTTTTGACAGACAGCTCCTGTCAAAAGATTTATGCATAAGAGCTCATGTTTCCCCACAATAATCATCAATCAATAAACTTTAGAACCTGGTACTTAAAATTCAGTGTTATAGAGATGCACATTTTGCTCTAATTAAACACATGTTTGCATTTGGAAAATAAACTGCAACCTCAGTTCAATTATATATAATCTGAAATATCAATATTGCATGTGCAGGGTGAGTCAGGGCTTTAGTTTGAGAATATGCCTTGTTACATTTTAAGTGATTGCTTTGTTTCCACACACCAGACTCCTTCTCTGTATCCCTGTGGGGCAGGAGGGGAAGCTTACAAGATTTAGCTTTTAACACTGTAATTGGTTATCCGTGACGGTATTTTTCTGAGCAACGATGCCATCCCTCCCTGCTTCAGACCTTGATTTTAAAGGACGTGGGAGGGCACAAACCAGGCATTGCCATCGCACATATCTTTCAGGATGGGGCTTGAAAGTCTGTTCAGAAGATGGGACAAGATGAGGTTCAGATAACGGCACATAATTGCAGAATCGCCAAACTCTGACTGGGACAGGAAGCAAGGCTGGGAGAAGATGCTTTCTGAATCCCCACGAAGGACCAAATGGCAGGGAGCTACCAGCGTGAGGCAAACACTCACTGCTCAAAGGAGGATTCATAGTGGTGATCTGGCCTTAGCCCCAGAGGAAATAATTGAAAGGCTTGAATGTCTCCTGGGACCAGCTGGCCCTACAGGATTTCCATAGACATTCCATTAATGTGCTTTCCCCAAATCACTCTGTCTCCAGATGAACTGGTAATGCTCAAGACTGTTATTATCTGAAATGCTCTTTTGAGTCCTCTGAATCCGAATGCCCAAATTAAGTATACTTTCCCATTTGGCAAAGTCCATTTTCATATCCAGATTTCTAGAATTTAGATCGTTTACTATTCTGATACAGGGCTGCCATCAGACACTTGTATCCATTCTATCAGGGTTTGGAATTTGAAAGGGGCACATTTATCTCTCCTGCCTTCCCCATGCAGGCCCTCGCCAGGGTGGTAAAGGCGGGCGCACAGACAGAGAACCCCACATAAGAGAGCACTTTTAACCTTTGTCTGGGAGATATGCAAATCCTACTTTCTGGGCCAGTTTTTTACCCAGCGACTAAACAGCTAGGCTAATGAACAAAATGTCAGGCCTTTCCTTGACAGGGAGAGGGAGGGGAGAGGGAGGCAGGAGGGAGGAGGGAGAGGAGGCAGGTCCGCAGAGAGCTGACTGCCTCTGAACAGCTGGAGGGAAGAAATGAATCCTGAAAATCGCTGGGACCGATGCCCCAAGAAGACCCACAATAAAGCAGGCCTGTCAGATAATTATAGAAATAATGGTGCCCATATATTTTTCATTCGATTAAAAGTGTAACTTTAAGAACTGTCCGCAGAATTTCCCTCCAGGAAATAAATGGCCAATTTAAGAACACATTAAAAGGTGGGCGCCTGGGTGGCTCAGTGGGTTAAGCCGCTGCCTTCGGCTCAGGTCATGATCTCAGGGTCCTGGGATCGAGTCCCGCATCGGGCTCTCTGCTCAGCAGGGAGCCTGCTTCCCTCTCTCTCTGCCTGCCTCTCCATCTACTTGTGATTTCTGTCTGTCAAATAAATAAATAAAATCTTAAAAAAAAAAAAAAAAGAACACATTAAAAGGTGAATTCAGTTACTTAAATAAGAGACTCTGGCTGGAATGAGTTGGGGGAAAGAAGTGGAAGAGAAAGCAGAACTCTTTTTCTGTGGGCAATGAATGGTTTGGGAGCCATCCTGGAATTACAGACAGGAGGTCAATCTGGGCAGATGGAGGAGGGATCCCATTGTTGGGGAGTCAGAGACCTTAGGACACTTGCTACTGAGAAGCACTCTGCATCAGGAATGTCTAAGAGACCAAGAGATGAGTGTTTATAAACAACAGATTTTTTAAAGTGTTTTGGGGAAAATGAGGAAAGGGGTCTCTGCCACATGTTTGCAGAGTCACGTAGGAAAGGGTAGCTGCAGAAGAAGAGAGTAAGAGCAGGGGGGAGGGGAGAAGAAATGGGAAGGGGAACCAAGTCATAGAAATTCTTAGCTTTCTGTGGAACATAGGATTGGAGGAGATAGAGTGGCAGGAAGGGAAACCAATTCTATTTAAGGATTTTTTTTTTTTTTCAATTTAAAAAGACACATTTACTCAACGATATTGCAGGTAAAACATAATTTGAGTGACACAAAATTACCCTTATTTTTATTTTTGCACATTAGTTGTTTGGCACTTTTTACTACAAACTATGTCATTGAGCATTTTCTTGTAGTTTATGCTTACCAAAAAATCCTGAGGATATTATAAAGTTCTTTCTGAGTAAATTTCCAAGGGACAGCTTTTCATTTTAAGAAACATGAAAGTTATGGGATGTCAATAAACCTGGATGGAAAGGAAGGAGCCAAGGTTCTGAGGTTCTGGTGACACCTGGTGATTTTCCAGGTGAGAGGCCAAGGTCTACTCCCCTTCATCAGGAGAAAAGAATGGAATCTAATAGAGGTGTTTAATGGTCAGTTGGGAAGGGAACTAGAACGTCAGGATTTCTGAAGCCTTGAAAATAGAATTTCTGTTTGCTAACACCCTGCTTTTGGGTCCAGCAATTGGTTTGTGTGTATGTGTGTGTGTGTGTGTGTGTGTGTGTGTGTGTGTGTATAAGCATATGTAATGAAATTATTTAATTATTTTATATTAGTGTGAAATATATATGTTCATTTGCACTTGACAATCTTCTGAGGTAGACCCATAATCTTTTCTTTGGTTATGCTCTGGTTCAATGTCTTTCTTAAATCTCTTTATTATATTATATAAAATTAAATGTATATTAATAAAATATAATTAATTCCAGTCTCCATGTGCTAAGTCATACCTGGCTGTCATTACTGAGATACTTCTGGTCCCAGTATGGTGTAATTTCTGTGGTCATTCTGCCTGAGACAGCTTTTTTTAATTGAAGTATATTGACATACAATATTATATTAGTTTCAGGTGTATGACATCATGATCTGACAATTCTATACATTACTCAGTGCTCACCATGATAAGTTAGTTACCACGTGTCACCACACAATGTTATTACAAAATTACTGACTATAAACTCTCCACTGTACTTTTCATCTCTGTAACTTGCTCATTTTTAACTGTGGATTTGTACTTCTTATTCCCCTTCACCTATTTCACCCAATTCCCACCTCTCTTCCATCTGGCAACTACCAGTTCTCAATATTTATGAGTCTGTTTTATCTTTTTGTTTATCCTTCTTCTTCTTTTTCTTTTTTTTCTAAGATTCTACATGTAAGTGAAATCTTATGTCATTTGCCTTTCTCTGACTTATTTCACTCAACGTAATACCCTCTAGGTCCATCCATATAGTCACAATTGTCAAGAATTCATTCTTTTTTTGTGGCTGAGTAATATTTCAGTAAACACACACACACACACATCTTTCCTTTATTCGTTCACCTATCAACGCACATTTGGGTTGCTTCCATATTTTGGCTATTTTAAATAATGCTGCAATAAACATAGGGATGCATGTATCTTTTTGAATTAGTGTTTTGCTTTCTTTGGCTAAATACCCAGTAGTAGAATTCTGGAATCATATTATATTTTGATTTTTAGTTTTTTGAGGAGCCTCTGTACTGTTTCTGACATTGGCTGCACCCACCTACGGTACAGGAAGTTTCCATTTTCTCCACACCCTTGCCCAAGCCTGGTATTTCCTGTCTTTTCAATATTTTTTTTTTTTTTGCACAAATCTTATTCATAATCCACTCTTGCCAGTTTTAGTGCCTTAAAGTGGAATGACAAAATAAAAACAATTGCTCAGCAATCTGAATGTTGCATGCAAATATTTATATTTTCTTCCCGGTCTTTTATTGATTGGGATTTTTTGGTTTTTTTGTTTGTTTGTTTGTTTTGTTTTTTTGCACTTACCTTATCGGAAACTAATTATTTTTAAGTTTTTAACAATTGAATGGATGAGGAAAATGTAAATGTGAGTATACGTTTTTTGATAAATTTTCCCCAAGCCAAAACATCTTTTTACTGCTACCTAGAACAAGAAATACAACATTACTGATGTTGTATTTCCCCAAATACACCCTTCACTCCCTTCCAGTCACTTTCCTACCATTCTTCCCCAAAATTAGCTTTATTTTGATTTCTATATAGATAATTACTTTTCTGTCCTATATGACTCAAGTAGAATCATATAGAACATTTTTTTTGTATCTTGCTTCTTTTGCTGAATTTTTTATTTGTGAGATTTATCCAGGTTGTTAGATTTAAGTGTAATTTGCTCATTTTTATTTCTCTGAAGCATTAATTATGCAATTAAACCACAACTGCATTCTACTAGTCACAGAAGTTTGGATCACTTTTCATTTTTTGCTGTTATATAGTGCTACTATATACACTTCAGTACTTGTCTTTTGGTGAACACACTGTGCTTTGTCATGGACAGGTACCTAGAAGTTGAATTGCTGGATCAGAGCATATATAATTTTCATCATTAGAGATGCTGTCAGTTTACCAAAGCAATTGTGTTAATTTATACTCTCACAGTGTGTGAGAGTTTCAGCTACTCTTCATCCACCATCATTAACAAAAGGCATTGTCAGTCATTTTTATTTTAGCCATTCAGGTGTACATGTAACCACATGGCATTGTGGTTTGAATTCATATTTCCCTAGTAATTAAGAAGGTTGAGTGCCTTTTCATATTAGTATCCTCATGTATTAAATGCCTGATCAAGTCACCAATTCTTATTAATTTTCTGTTTTCTTAATGGATTCATAGGTTGTATATCAATACAGTATCTTAGTGACTCCTTCTTGGATTGAGACTCTACAAAGCAATTCGGTTTTCAGCTGAAGAAAACTGTTTATTTGTTTTGCACTCATGCTTTATTAGTTTTCTTCCTATTTAATAACTCTCATAATTATAGTAATGAAAGCAACTCTAATAAACCCAAGGGACTTTGAGTAAATATTCAGTTCATTTGTTGAGAATAGGATGGTTTAGGTGGGTAGAGTGTTCAGTAGGTGAGCCGTTCAGGGATATCAGCTGACATGTCTTACAGATGGTATTTTAAAGAGAACAAAGGCTGGGTTACCTAGCCTGTCTAATAAGGGAAGATTGGTCACCCAAAACGTGGTAATGGGTTGGACATTATGGAATTGGCGACAGGAGAAATGGATTTTGTTTTGTTCCAGTTATGTTTGTTAACTCCATGAAAGCAGGCACTGAGTTTCCTCTACCCTCCTTTAGTCAAAAGCTCAAAGTATCGTGTTGAAGAGCATGAATTTTTATGTCTCAAGATCATGGTCTTTCATTTAGTTGGGAACTTGGTCAAGTTACCATTCAAAGTTTTAGTTTCCTCATCAGCAAAAGGGAGATAACAATGGTCTTTCCCTCATAGAGTGAAGAGGAAGATTAAGTGAGGTGATGGACTTAAAGCACTTAGCACAGGATTTGGCATGTTGACACATGGGCATGTTGATCACTGGAAATAATCAACTTCATTTACTTTTATCAGCAAAGAATTATCCATATAACATCCAAGCTGGGAGAATTTAGAAATGATTTTTTTTTTTTTTTAGATTTTATATATTTATTTGGCAGACAGAGGTCACAAGTAGGCAGAGAAGCAGGCTAGAAATGACTTTTCAAGTAAACTTAATATATATATATAGGTTCTTCTTCACTTGAGTGCATTATCACTAAGTCTACTTTGTCTCTTAAATGCACATCTCACAAAATAATGAAAAGAAAAAGATATCCCAATGTCAGTTTTCCTATTGTCGTAACATGATCTCTTTATTTATTAATTTTTTAAAATTTTAATTTAAATTCCAGTTAGTTAATGTACAGTGTAAGATTAGTTTGGGGCATACAATATAGTCACTCAATGGTTCCATACATCACCCCGTGCTCATCACGACTAGTGCCCTCCTTAATCCCCATCACTTGTTTCACCCCTCTTAGGGAGGGTTAGCATCATCTTAGAAATATCATCTGGGGGGCGCCTGGGTGGCTCAGTGGGTTAAGCTGCTGCCTTCGGATCAGGTCATGATCTCAGGGTCCTGGGATCGAGTCCCACATCGGGCTCTCTGCTCAGCAGGGAGCCTGCTTCCTCCTCTCTCTCTCTCTGCCTGCCTCTCTGCCTACTTGTGATCTCTCTCTGTCAAATAAATAAATAAAATATTTAAAAAAAAAAAAGAAAGAAAGAAATATCTGGATCTACCCACTTTCACTTCTTAGTTCCTTTGTCTCGTATTTTTTCAATCTTTACTTGCCCTCTTTATTTATTTACTTGTTTTGGCTAAGCTTTTTATTGAAGCATAATTTACATATAATAAAGTGTACATATTTTAAGTGTATGGTTCAATAAATGTTGGCAAATGTATAGATCCATGTAACTATCCGCCTAATCAAGAAATTGAACATTTCCATCACCCGAGAAAGTTCCTCTGTATCTCTTCTAAGCCAATGCCCACAGTCACTTGGTTTTTTTTCTGTTCTAGAACTTGGCCAGCCACAATTTTAAGTGTGTCCCACACTGCTTTTGTGCTCACCCTTATTTAGGTTTGGTAAAGTCCACTGAGGTCTCCATTTACTGATCTGAACGCCATCATACCTTACACTGGCTGCTTTGGGCTCTGCTCCCCCCATATTTTCATGGAGACATCAAAGGTTTGTCGTATTACAGGATGAAAAATAAAACACTGTGAGCCCTCATTATATTCCACCTAAAATTCCTTCCAGACGGCAATGGTCAGAGTCCTTGCATTCTCCTCAGAAGCATTTGATTTTATGTCATCATGCATGAGAGAAAACTGCCATGTTTCTTATGTAAATTACAGCATCCATTACTATCACAAGGAGAGAGTGAAAGATGTATGCTTAGGTTTGTGCTACCAAACCGTTTGGAAGAAATGAGAAATCAGGGCACCACTGCCAGCAATCATTGTACCTCATACATTGCCTTCAGACTAAAAAGGTGAAAGTACAACATGCAAGATTCAAGGTTAAAGTTGGCTTCATTCTGCATGAAAAGATTTAGGAATCAGTGTTCCAAAATGGGTGGCCTACACAATACCCCAAAGTGTGCACAAGGTGATCGATCTAGTGGTACCACAAAGTGTTAGGGCTCCTGTATATACTTATATTTTACTTCACCTTTTTACAATTCATTTTTGTATGTATGTATTTTAAAAACGACCAAACATAATGTTACAAAAGGACATGTTCCATACGTAAGGATAAATAAATAAGGATATGTAAGTCATGTGAACTCCTTATATTCAAAAAGAGTTTGGAGTGTACAGCTGGTGGGCCCAGATGTGCACTCACTGCCTTATCAGAAAGCTCATTTGTCTCCACAGGGTTGAGTAATGAGGTTGTTCCTTGGATGCCATTTATTCCCTAAAGGATTTTTGTCTTCCTGGTCCGTTCTGAAGGGAATATAGACCTTAAATATTTTGTTAGACTTTGTTTTTGCCTGGTGACAGTAGCCCTTAGCTAAGGGCAGAGGGGGAAATGGAAACAATTTATTGATTTATAAAATGTTATATTTATATTTATATTTAATGTATGTATTTATAATATATATTCATATTTATATGATATTTTATATGATTTTATATGATATTTATATTATATATAAATATGAACATATATTATAAATATACAAATATTTATAATATACCTATAATATATATTTATATATAATATGCTTGTATTATATTTATAAAATTGATTTATACAATTTATAAAAATCTTAAGTTTTCCCATTATCTCTATTCTAAACTTCAGAAAGATTTTGGGGGGTTCGTATTTCCATAGTAAAGAGTGACTACAAAATTCTCTTGAAGTTGTATTTTTTACTTGCACGATCAAGTGTCTCCTGGAGACCTCTGAATGGAGAGCCTCTCTGGCAGCTCCCTGAGGAGGGGAAGGTAGAGGCCACTCTGAGCACAGCCACCTGCAGGGAGAAGGAGAGAGCCAAAAAAGAACTGTCTCTGAGATTCTGCAGAATTGCATAAATGCATCTGGGTGGCCAAGGATGGAACCATTTTCCTTAAATCGCTCAGTAGTCATTCAAAAGGCATTTGTAAGCTTTATTCGTCAAAGAGATTCTTGAAATACACACTTTGTCCTCTAGGAGCCGATTTACTAAAATACTTATTCTGACATGAAGAAGTATTAAGAGAAGTTCTCTTAACTTGGTTATTGATACAACTAAATCTCAAACAAGTTAATTCCAAGTGCCAGAAGATATGTTACATATTTGTACAACATATATGACAAGGGGAAATAAATACTTCTCATTAAACTAAATGAAATATATAAAGGATATGTATTACATTACATAATGATGCTGGTAATCATATATTGATGATAATAAAAAAGACATTGGTAATTGATCTCATTGTTATTGATGGGTTTATCTATTATTCTTTATTATCTTAAATGGCAAACATAACAGATTGGAAATGCAGAGCCAATGACCTGGGACAGCATATCATTGTAACCTAGACCTGGTTTTTTGAAGCCTTCAATACTGAAATAATATTAATCCTTAAGTTCTTGGCACAGACAAAGGAGGCAAATCACTGCCCCAGTCCTGTGAATTGTGTGTGTCTTCAACAGACCCAGCAGGAGGTCACTCACAGCTAATGGAGCAGCTTATTTCATGAGATTTTCATTTATGTGTTTCCTGAAAAGCAAAATGTCTCTTGAAGATAAATTCCCTTGCTTTATTACATCTGTGATCAGTAGAGGAAGCCATAGCAGCTTCCTTTCTTTTTCTTATGACAAAGTTTATGCTGCGTCTAAAATCATCCAGTTACTCTGCCCTTAAAGAAGAAGTCTTGTTTGCTTCTCAGAATTACTTTTGTCTCATTCAAACCGATAAAAACATTTATTAAGTGCAGTTACCCTCTGGAGCACACCTAAAGGAAAACATACAATATCATTTGGGAGAGAAGATAGCTATCAGAAATATACATCTGATTATATAACCCCACAGCCACGCTGATGAATTATTACACTTTCTGCAACTCTTACAGCTTTAAGAGAGATAGGCCGTGAATGGCTTCCTCAGCGGCACGAGCAATTTCAAGGGGCGATGAATTTGCCAGGTCATTTTCACTAATGGCCTTTGAGAAGAAGATTCTTGAACATGGCATGTGGAAAGCAAATTTGATCCAAACATGCGGTGACTCTCAGAATGTCAAGCCCTTTGGAAATGGAAGGCACTCAAGACAGCCCTGCGTGATCAAAAATGGCACTGGCATCAATTAATGCCAACAACTGCAATTAGGAAACCACAGATGAGTGGGGACATGAGAGGCTCTAATTTCCCTTTGCGTGGGATCTCTGTTCCTGGTGACACCTGTCATGTTTCATTGACAATGAATACGTTTGGAGGCTAGTCACCATCTTCCTGAAAATTACATTTCTGACCGGAGCTCCCCAGGCACAGTGTCAATTTATCTTCATTTGCAATGGGTCCCTAGATAGACTTCGAGTGCTCTAGAGACAGAGCATTTACATTCGGAAGAAGGGTGCAGAGCAATAACTAGCTGAAGCCATGTAGTTTGATACCGAGTTTGGGGGAAATGAGATTAGTTGATGCGTAGGGAAATCACTCTCACGGCACAAGAAAAAATATGGCAGTGACGCTTCTATCACCGTTCAGGAAATTAGGATCAAGGAGAAGGGTCCTACAGTTTGGAATCGTAACTGAAGAGATTCAGAGAATAGTTAATATAATTTCATACCCTCGCTAAGAAAGTTGGTCGGAAAAACCAACCAACTATGACCAAAGCAGGATATCTCCTATTATCCGTCTTCTAATTTTTAAAAATATAAATCCTGTCTATGATTGCAAACATGTCAATTGGCAAGAGGTAGGATGGTGAGAGTTAGGCTAAGCCAGAATAAAAAGTGTACACACACACACATACACACAGCGTGCGCGTGCTTCACACTAAATACCATTCTGTAGGTTAACCATTAAGTGGGAAAAACCATCTTTAGATCTACCAGCACTTTAAAAAAACTCAGAGAACAATTGCTTCCATCTGCTGCTTTCTTATAAAGAAATAGAAATACTGAAGATTGAGATGCATGTTCTTGATAATATCCTCCTCTGTAAAAGAGTTTGGGAATCTTAGAGTCAATCCAAGCGCAAATACAAGTAGCTCCTGATTAACAGCTTCGGATAGTTGAATTTGAGAGCTGCGGTGGGAGGAGGCAACGTTGTCTTTGTTGTCTTCTTTGCCATTGCGGGTCTTCTGAGAGGGCACTGCTGAGACGTTGGGTTTCAACCCACAGTGTCCCCCAAATGTTCCACTGCAAGGGTGTGTATCAGAAGCATAACTTTATACCGGTTGCTATTTTTTCCTTACCTAATAGAATTGAGTTTCAGACAGTGAAATCTTGATGGATGATCTTAAGTGGTTAATCCAATCTCATCCTTCCATTAATCTAATTTTATTGTCATAGATGCGGTCTCAGCAGTTAATCTTCAGCAGTCATCAGATTTCATGTTTAATCCAAATAAGTTCAGTTGGTTTTAACTTCACACTTCCCTTTTTCTTCCCTACATTGATCTGGAGAAGATTAGGATTCTACAGGGGCCTTTTCTGGGCCTCTCTGGTATCGACAAGTGTCTTAATTGCTCTCGTTAAGTGTGAGGTGCTTGTCCCCAAACCAAAATGAATATGCAGTAGAGGTAAGAGGCAATGACAAATCTGAAAGCTAATGGCAGAGTGCAGAGGTGGGAAGAAGTTAGGACCTCAAGGTGAACCAGACGTGTTGCTCACTGGTAAACTGGGGGATAGATTAATATTTACCTCATAGTGTTGTGGTGATGATGGGATGAGATGGATACTCGGCTCAAGAGGAGACATTGAGAAGCGGTTGTTCCAAACTCCTCACTGTGAAATTCCTCGGGCTGAGAGCTCCATGCATACCAGTGTTAGCACATAACATTTCATAATGCTTCAGAGAAGAAACCAATTTTCTAGCAGGGAAGTTTTGACGTGTCTTCCCTTACTATTTGGAAAATGAAAGGTGTGGGTCAGCAAGACATTTCATGTTGAGGCTGTGTGGTGGACTGAAGGAGAGAATGGATGATAGGTACGGACTGTGGGCATGACCACTAAGGGACAGGAACCAGGTCTACTTGCAGCCTTGGGAGAGGCAGCAGTGGAGCGCTGGGCACCCTCCTGCTCCCTCCATCCAGGAGCAGCAGGGCTCCTCAGGGTGCCCACAGCCAACAAGTGAATTTCTTTGGAGAAGAATGAGAGTAGGATGATTCCAATCAAAAACTGTTCTGTTGACATGTCATCCTTGCTAACTATCCTAGGCTAGGTATGCTCTGTCTTGCAGTCCTAGTTTGTTTTAGAGTAACACTGTCTAATACAGTAGAGACTAGCCACATGTGGCTATTTAAGTTTCAATTAATTTAAA
This sequence comes from Neogale vison, assembly GCF_020171115.1. NCBI lineage: Eukaryota > Metazoa > Chordata > Mammalia > Carnivora > Mustelidae > Neogale > Neogale vison. The sequence goes on from NC_058093.1 coordinate 48,752,900, forward strand.
TTCAATAAAATTAAAAATTCATTTCCATAGTCACACTATCCACGTTTCGAGGACTTAACAGGCACATGTGACTAATGAATGACATTGAAAGGTTCAAGCTTAGAACATTTCTGTTGACACAGAAGGAGTATCACGGACAGGCTGTCTTAACACAAAAGACAGTGGGATGTAGTACCATGGGCACAGGCTACAGAAACACCGAGGTAAGCATAGGGATTCTAGCCCAAAGGTAACTTGTTCTATGCTTTATGCTGGCTATTTAACCTCTCTGAGCTTCATTTTCCTCAACTCTTTTATTTTTTTAAGATTTTATTTATTTATTTGAGAAAGAGAAAGAGAGAGCATGAACTGTGGGGCGAAGGGGGGAGGGTCGAGGTGGGTGGTGAGGGTCAGAGGGAGAGGCAGGCAGGCAGAGGGAGAAGCAGGCTCCTCGTTGAGCAGGGAGCTGGACATAGGGCTTGATCCCAGGACCCCAAGATCAAGACCTAAGCTGAAGTCGGATGCTTAACCGACTGAGCCACTGGGGTGCCCCTCCTCAACTCTTAAATGGGGTTAGCAATACCCATCTTGCAGACTATTGTGCATATTAAAGTTATGAAAAGAGCTTAGCATGGTGTCTGACCCAGAATAAGTGCCCAATAAATGACATTTGTTGCTGTTGTTATTATCAGTAACAATAAATGCTGAAATTCATTAATGAAAGACCACAAATAGTGAAAACTGAATTGAGACATTTCTGGTACAGCAACATTTCAACTTCATTGTCGTGGTGTAGGCTTTCCCAAATGCCCCTTGTTAAAATGGATCAATACCTCCTTATGTCTATACCACGTGGATGTCTTTGCAATTAGATTTAGACAGTAAGGGAAATATATAAGGCATTCAGTGATTTTTTTCATGAGGAAAAGGGGCTGGATGTAAATGTTAAATGTCTATTTGAAATGCCCACTCTAAACATGAATGCCCCTTTCCTCTCAAAAAAATATCCTTTTGCACAGTTTATTAATGTAAGATAAGTTTTTTGCCCCCTACTTATTATGCAAAATATACTGTGACAAGAGATGGTCCCCGGCAGCACGAGAATAAATGATCAGAATTGCTCATTATAATTACAATGGAATAATGCTGTCTAGAAAACAATGTTTTCTTTTGTTTTCCTTATCCTATAGGAAACTGTGAAAATTGACGCTCTAGTCAATTCATCCTTTCTTCCACTTCAAACGCATTCCTGACAGCCATTTAAAGTCTTTCCCCAAACTGAAATGAATATTTTCCAGACTAGTTTTGAGACTAGCAGCTTGTTTGCCTGATGCTCTAGCAACCAACCTAATAATAACTATCATTGCATAACAAAGCCAGCGGGGGCATGCGGGGGCAGAAAGGGGCTGGTGATAAATAATTCAGACTCCTGGGTTATTTCCGTTGGATCATCAAGGGTGACGCTGCCTTAGTATCTCAGTCAACAATCAGTTTTTCTCCCCCTCAGTGTAGTTTCTCTTTTGTGAAAGTAACTAATTTTGTCAGATTCCTTTGCTCAATGCCCTCCCCTCCCCTCTCCTCCCCTCCCCTCCCCTCCCCTCCCTTCCCCTCCCTTCCCCTCCCTTCTCTTTTCCTCTCTTCTCCTCTCCTCTCCTCTCCTCTCCTCCCCTCCCCTCCCCACCCTCCCCTCTCTATTCCTCCCCTCCCCTCCCTTCTCCTCTCCCCTCCCCTCCCCTCCTCTCCTCTCCCTTCCCCTCCCCTCCCCTCTCCTTTCCTCTCCTCTCCTCTCCTCGTCTGTCTTCTCCTCTTAGCTGACCTGGGGGTCTGATGCCCTCTGTAACTCTGGTTCCTGGTCCAGGATCCCAGTGGCCATTATAGATGCAATTTCTACTCCATCTGCTCCAGATTGAGGAGGGGATGCTTTGGTCAAACGAAGGCCATGTTACGTGAACATTACTGACTGACATATTGTCATATTATGCTCAAGAAACATATTTTGTCCTGCTGGTGATAGCGACAGTTTATGAGTGAGTAGGTTTTGATATTGGGTAATTAGAAGGTACTTTACTGCAGCAGCTGTCACCTAGAAGCAAACAATTTTTTCTATGTGTTGTTCAGATAATCTTCCTTATGGTACAAAAGTTGGCTGGTAAAAGGGTGTGTCAACAACCAAGACACCAAGAAGCACACAAATGTTAAAAATTTTTCAGTACGTAAGAATGTCTCCACGATGCATCTAGTAAAAACGATCCACAATTAATAATAATGAAGCTAACAATTGCAGTCTTTATAACGTATCTACTGCTATTCAAAATGCTACAGTAGAGTTTATTCAGTATCAGGACAAGCTTTCTAGTTTTTTGACATATCCAAAAATAGAATAAATTCTCTTGACAAATAATTCTCCCTAACTTTGAAGAAGACAGCGACAAAAATTCCTTCAAATTGTATGAACACCATAAGGTGGGGTGATAATACCGAAACATTATTACTTTGGCTCACTGAACTCTAAGCAGATTTTTAAGAAAATAGATCAGAGCTTTAGGTAAAAATGTAGGTGATCAAAGATCTCTAGTGTTAAGTCCTCAATTACAGCAAACCCCTCCCTGCCTAGAGATTCAGTGTTCCTTGGTGTATGCCTTTTCCACAGCCTCCCCCTCCCCCATTATGTAGTTGTTTTCTCAATGCAGCATGTGGTGACGCCTAGCAGTACTCTTGTAAATAGTAGAGCAAAATAAAGTATCAAAACAGCCTCAAGCAAGGAGAAACCCTTGGTAGGAGTCTCTCTGAGATGCCCTAGAATGGAACGCAAGTCCTTGCCTTGCCTTTTGATGGATGCTCCCTGCCTGGACCAGAGCTCCACTCCACTTCAGACAAGCTTCATGGGAAGCCCCGTTAGTGACCTTGACAGTTTGCTGCATGGAGCACATGATGGGGACTCCGGTGCTTGGACTCCAGAGCCAACCCATCTGACTTAAAATCCTCATTCTGCCAATTCCTAGCTAACTGTTTCCTTATCTTAACATTGGGCCTCCATTTTATCACCTATAAAATGAGGATGATAATGAAAGTATTTATCTCATAAGGCGATTGCGAGGATTAAATATCTTTCAGTACATAAAAGACTTAGAACTGCACTAGCCATTGACTTTTTGGATTATGCACTACACCTGTTATTTATCCTGTACTGACCCAGTTTTCCCCTGGTATCTGTCTTGGGTGTATGCCTCTTTGTTTCACCGGGGATCACAATGGAAACCATAGCTTGGGTGTGTGTGTGTGTGTGTGTGTGTGTGTGTGTGTTTTGTTTTTTTTGTAAACACAACAGACAGAAATATTTGGAAATCAGAATTTAATGCAGCTATCATATTATCTCCAGAACTTTTTTTTCTGAAGTTAACATAATTCATTTGACTCTCCACTATTCCTATGTTATCTTTTTAGGTTTAACAACTGTTTAAGAGATGAGTAGAACATGTCCTAGGTATAGCTAGCCAGGTATAATGTGACCACAAGTGTTCGTTGTTGTGTGTTTGCAGCAGAGTAGAAGGTTGGGGGATGACAGAAAGTGAGGTGGGGGAAGAAAAGTTGTCATAAAGAGGAGAAATGCATAAAAAAACAAAAGTAAGGCAAAGGGTGCCTGGGTGGTGCAGTTGGATAAGGGTCCAAATCTTGGTTTTTGCTCAGGTCATGATCTCATGGTCATGAGATTAAGACCTGCCCCCCGCACCCTCCAGCCCGGTCTGTTCAGCACTCAGTGGGGAGTCTGCTGGAGAGTCTTTCTGTCACCCTCTCCCCCTGCCCACACTCACATGCTCTCTCTCCCTCTCAAATAAATAAATCAATCTTAAAAAACAAACAAATAAAGAAACAATCAAATGAAAAATAAAGCAAGATTACCTGGCAAAAGAATTATTGAGAACAGGGGACAAGGGCTTGTCTGAATGTTGCTAATTGGAAAATTATTTCATGAGAGTCACCCATTTTTAACTTTTTAAAAACAGAGACTTTGATGGCAATAGTTCCATCCATTTTAGGGACAGGAGAGTTGTGTCTGTGGCAGGATCAGAAATGCAGATGAGATGTTAAGAGCTAGATGTTAATTAAACATTTCAGACTATTTGTAACATAATTTCACCAGGCAGGAAATCCATGATATGGATATACCCACTAACAGTAAATTCATAGGCTTTGACTCCTCCATGAAGCCCACCCTGATTAAGAGGTCTACTCCTCTATTTTGTCCACTACACCCTGGAAACAGATCCTTGCATAACCCACTGGTTTTGACCTTGTATTATGATTACCTGCTTAGGCTTCTTGTCTTGACGAGATAGTGTAGATAGTAAAGAAGTTTCTTGAGAGCATAGTCAGTGGGGAGTTTTCTGGCCCACTGGCAAGTACCGAGTATACCCCAGGGTACCCTAGGGTATACTCAGTACTTGCAGAGTGAATTTCATGTGTTGCCATGTCTGTTGTCAGTCTCACACCCAGGGCACATAACATAGAAGACAGAGATTTGAATTTAAGGATGTAAGTTGCCATTAGTGGTTTTAAGCAACACGAGAGAAATGTCCCCTTCAGCTGTTGTTTCAGGTAAGTCCATTTGAAGGACTACCAAAAACAGGCTTGCATGGGTAACCGCTTCATGGGTATTCTGACCTTCTTCCACGAAAATCTGCAGGATGATGGCCTGAATGACTGGTTAGGCCTAAATGCATGTTTATCACCGTTAAACAAAGTAGGCTGGCCTGCATAAATGAGGCATTGTACTAGAGTTCTGTTTCTCCATGCTGCATTGAGAGCTCCTTAGATATTTCAGTATAACAGTCTTTGTCCTTTATGTGTCTTCTTCGAGAAGACTTGGCCTCTTGTGAGCCTTTGATCACTTCTCTCTTCCCCCCCTCGATGGGGGGGCGCACGCTAAAAGGTTTTCTTCACAAAGCCTCGCCCATCCCCTGACCCCTTTCTTCCCCGGCACACATCAAATCTGCTTGCATTATCCAGATGCTCTGACACCCAGAGGTAGAGAAAGGCATCCTGTGGCTAATGGACAGGCCGAGAAGAATGTGATGGCAGCGTTCACATAGGATACCAGCTCTCGGCTTCAAGTGCAGACGGCTCTACAATGGACCTTTATTTTATTAGCATAAAGGATACTTTAAAAGACCGCTTTTAATAGATGCAGATTCTCAGGGTGAACTCCTGTTTCAGGACAGCTTGGCTGGAGCTGTTGAGTCGCTTTTGGGAGCAAACTGAGAATAGGATGATGATGATTTCCTGTCTTAGCCACAACCCAGTGCCAGGGAGAGTTGGGTGCAGGTCTGTTTTTGTGGTGACTTAGACTGATGCCAAGATAGAAGTTCTTGGTGTTCTCTTTTCCATTAAAAGACATCAGCACTGTACACGTAGCCAGAATAGATTAGAGGAAAAGAGAGGAGAATAGGAATGTTTATTCTCAATGACTAAACAATAATTAAGAAGGAACAGGGTAGCATTGTTGTAAGTTACATTCTGATAGCGGAGCTGCAGCAGCCGAAGCAACAGTGACAATTACTAGTTAGAAGATGATGAGAGAGGTGGCAACATAGTATTTGGAATGCTTTTGTAAATGTATTCTCTACCGCATAAGAAATAAACTGGTCCAAGACACCTCACAATCAATATGGTGGATTAGAGGATGTATGATACGCAATTGGCAGGAACCATGAGTAACAGAGGTACAGAGAAACTAGAGTCGACACAGCATGGCCCCACAGCTGGCAGAACTTAAGTAGTAGAAGCGAGCAGAGATTCCAGAATCAGGCTGCCCAGGTCTGATTGCTGCATCAGCTGTCTATTGTCCGTTGGTGATGATGCTTCCTTATACCTCAGTTTCTTCACTTGCAAAATGGGAGGAATAGTAATAGAACTCATCTACAGAAGTTCTGTGAGTGAATAGATTTGAAAAACACATTAACATACTAGTGGCTGGCACCTGGTAGGGATTATATGAATATTTGATAAGTAAATAAGATAGCTATCCAACACTTCCCCAGTATTATACTATACATTCTCTGGAAGGAAAGGTTTCTTCTAAATTGAAGGACTTTAGTGCACAGTTATTACAGTACTCTTGGATGCTATGGACATGTAGAAAGGCATATAAAATATGTACCCTGATCTCAGAGAAATTATAGTCTAGTTGAGAAAGCAGGACATACAGATGTAAAAGGCCGAACAGTAATAACAAAGATAACATAATTCAAAACATGCTAAAGCATGTACTTACTATATAAGATTAGCTTCTAAATGTGCACTTAGACAGTAATTGTGTCAGGAGCTCAGACAAGGGGAAATGCCCTTTTTTCCAGATCATAAGGCTTATACAGGGAATGTCCTGTAAGGGTGAAAGTTCCCCCGGAAGCAGCTAAGTTCTCTCAGTAATTTACATAAGGAGGCCAGTGGGAGGCATGCTTTGGGATGTGAAATGTACCCTTGGCTCTGCTTAAGCCTCTTTTTACTAAAAAGCAAATATTACCTTGGTCACTCACTCAGAGTAGCCAGTAATGTATACATGCATAACTGACTTAGTAGTGGCACCTTTTATGCCAATTTTTCATCAGTTTGTGAGCACAGAGAAAGATTTATTGTTAATCTTCACAGGTTTTCTTGTACGCCATCCAAATGTGTACATCTGGCTCATATGATACCAGGCTTCGCTTTCTCTGCCTACCACCAAAAACCAAAATCAAAAAAACCAAAAACCAAACCAAAACAAAACAAAACAAAACGAACTTATTTTCTGGCATACAATGTTTAGAATCTAAACATGCAAAAAAAGAAAATCAGTTATGGCTACTCACAAATAGAAAACAAAATGATCAGTATTGCGCAAGATAATTAGAAGTGACATTTGTCCACAAATATCTGAATTTGTCACATAAGTCGAGTGAGTGCTCAGGTTAGAGGCACACTGAGACAGAGGCACCAAGTGCTTTGTTTCTGTTCTTGTGCTACCGCATCCCCTTTTCCTCCCTGATCGTTCTTCTTTTGATTTCCCTCTTCCTGTTGGTTTGCCTCCACTTTCTCCTTTCATTTTTGTAATTCAGTGTTTTTTTTACTCTACAAAGTTATCGTTGACATCAAGGATGCAATCTGAGTTTCCCGTGTGGTGATTTCATGCTATTTCCTTAATCAAAGCAGGTGTATTTATTTTGTCATTTAGAAAGAAGGAAGCATTGGTCAATATCACTTTTTTTATAAGTATGATTTGAAACATTTAAGGTTTTACTTGAGCTGTTCTACCTAGTGTGGTAAAGACACCAATGTGTATCAGTACAATAAAATCCATTGGCATAAATGTCCCCATGACACTGTGACAATAGTCTCCAGAGTACTATGCCTAACCTGAAAACTAATCTTGTTGGAATGACTTAATAGACTTAAAATGTCATGCTTTGTGCATTATAGCCTTAGCTGGATTAAAAACGCTGTGCGTAGTTTAAGCTCCACATGTCCCAGTAAATTAAATTCATCTTCGTTATTTTGTGCTCACTTCTCAGGATATTACTTTATTTTTAAGAGAGGTTTCTAAAGTCACATTTCTCACACCGGGAGCAATTAAATGCAGGGCAACAAAGCTTAACATATAATGAGGGGGACTACTATCAACAGAGCCAAAATGAAATGGAGAAATGGCAGTGACCTAGAATCAACAAGGATAAATCATTTAAACTAAACCATCTACTCCAAGTACTGGATGCTTTCATATTAATATTTATTTGGAGTGGATTCACTAGAGCAATATTTCCCTTAGCAGTTCCCATAGAGCTACCCTATGAAAAAAAGTTTTCCACTGTTAAATAAGATGGAAAACAAAAAATTCTGTATCTACATCTTGGAAATCTATATTGTACATTAGCCAGAGAACTCCTTAGAGAGTTCCTGCAGTTTTTAAAAAATTGCGATATAATTCACATAATACAAAGTCACTATTTTTTTATTTTATTTTTTGTTCAGTGTTTTAGACATAATCTAGGATCCAAAAGAACAAACAGTTTTATCAATTAAAAGTTTGCTCAAATAGGAGCACCTCGGAAGCTCACTCGGTAAGGTGTCTGACTCTTAGTTTTGGTTCAGGTCATGATCACAGGATTGTAAGATCAAGCCCCGTGTCCGGCTCCACGCTGGGCATGAAGCCTGCATGAGAGTCTCTCTCTCCCTCTCGCTCTGCCCCTTGGAGACTAACCCCTGCACCCCATCCTGCTCACAGGAGGGTGCACATGTGCTCTCTGCCTCAAAAAAAAAAAAAAAAGAAAGAAAGAAAGAAAGTTTGGGCAAATATTAACAACACTGTGTTTCTTTTCTTTCTTTTGAACTTTATTTTATCTCCCAGAAGACACAGTCTCAAGCTCAAATATTCATAGACACATAAAATTTCAAGTTTATAATACAGATATAAGAGTATTCAGCTGTATTAGAGACAAAATAAACAATGAGTTTAAGAAGACTACACAAATAGTCACTTCAATGCTGAAGAACTATTCTCTTTTTTGTTTTTCAAGATTTTATTTATTTATTTGAGAGAGAGAGAGTGAGAGCATGAGGGGGGAAAGGCAGAGGCAGAGGGAGAAGCAGGCTCCCTGCTGAACAGGGAGCCCAACATGGGGCTTGATCCCAGGACCCTGCATCATGACCTGAGCCAAAGGCAGATGCTTACCTTACTGAGCTACCCACGTACCACCTAAAGAATTATTTCTTAAAATTTGTAGTTTATTTTTATTTTTAAAGCATTTTTAAGACAGAATTTATATAAATAAAATCAATCACTTAAAACCAGTACCACTTCAGTGGTTTTTAGTATAGTCACTGTGTTATGTAACCATCACCATCAAATTTCAGAACATTTCCATCACTCCCAAAAGAAATCCTGTACCTATTAACAGTTAGTCCAAATTCCCTCCCTCTCTCCATCTCCTGGCAACTGCTGATCTACATTCTGTCTCTGTCAATTTCTTATTCTGCACAATCTATATAAATGGAATCATACAGTATGTGGCTTTTGGTGGATGGCTTCTTTCACTTGGCATAATGTTTTTAAGGTTAATCCATATTGTAGCATAGAGAAGTCCTTCACTCTTTTTTATGGCTGAATAATATTCCATTGTGGGCTAGACCACATTTTGTTTATCTCTTCATCGCCTTATGCACATTGAGCTGTTTCTACTGTGGGGCTATTATGAACATTCATGCATAAGTTTTTACGTGAACATGTGTTTTCAATTTTCTTAGATATATACCTACAGGTAGAATTTCTGGGTCATGTGGTAGTTCTATATTTAACCTTCTGAAGAATGGCCAAACTATTTGCCTTAGCAGCTGAACCATTTTCCATTCCCACTAGCAATGTACACAGACAGGTTTCAGTGTCTCTATATTCTCACCAAGAGTTGTTATTTTCCTTTTTACCCCAGCTTTATTGAGATATAATTGACATATAACATTATGTAACTTAAATGTATACAATCTGTTGATTTGAAACACTTATTCCTTGCAAAATGATTAGCACTATAGCCTTAGCTAACACCTGCATTACATTATATAATTTATTTCTATTTTATGGTGAAAACACAAGATTTACTTTCTTAGCAAGTTTCAAGTATATAACACAGTATTATTAACTATAATCTATTAACTATATGCTGTACCTCTGATCTCCCAAATTATTCATCTTATATAGAAGTTTGTACTTTTTGATGACATTCCCCCCATCCCCATGCCAGTCCCTGGTAACCACCATTCAAGTTTCTGTTCCTATGAGTTTGGCCCTTTGAAATAGTACATATAAGTGATATCAAAAAGGATTTGTCTTTCTCTGACTTACTTTACTTCATATATTGTCCTTAAGGTCCATCCATGTTACTGCTAACACCAGAAATGTCCTTTCTCATGTCTGAGTAATATTCCATTGTATATAAGCTTTCATCTGTAGAGGAACACTTAGATTGTTTCCATACTTTGGCTATTGTAAATAATGCTGCAGTGAACATGAAGGTCTCGATATCTCTTTGACATTATATGTTTTTATTCCCTTTGGAGTTATACCCAGAAGTGGAATTATTAGATCATATGGCAGTTCTATTTTTAAACTTTTTTAAAGGAGCCACCTTACAGCTTTCCATAGTGAATGTACCAATTTCATTTCCACTAACAGTGCCAATGGTCCCCTTTCTCCACATACTCACCAACACTTGTCTCTTGATGACAGCCATTCTAACAGGTGTGAGGTAATATCTCATTGTGATTTGGATTTGCACTTTCCTGAGAACGAGTGATTTTTTTTAAAGGTTTTATTTATGTGAAAGAGTGAGCAAGAGAGCGTGCACAAGCAGGGGGAGTGGCAAAGGGGGAGGGAGAAGTAGGCTCCCCACTGAGCAGGGAGCCTGATGTGGGGCTCGACCCCAGGACTCTGGGGTCATGACCAGAGCCAAAAGCAGACATTTAACTGACTGAGCCACCCAGGTGCTCCAGGATAAGTGATGTTAAGCACCTTTTTATGCACCTCTCTATTTAGTATCTTTGCCCATTTTTAAATTGGGTTTTGGGTTTTTCTGTTGTCTTTTTTTTTTCTTTTAAGCTATTGAGTTGTATGAGTTCCTTATATAGTTTGGATATTAATCCCTCATTGGATATGTGGTTTACAAATACTTTCTCCCATTCCATAGTTTACCTTTTCATTTTGTTGATGGTTTCCTTTGCTGTGTGGAAGCTTTCTAATTTGATGTAGTCCCACTTGTTTATTTTTGCTTTTGGCGTTGTTTCCAAAAAATCATGGCCAAGACAAATATCAAAATGCTTATCCTTGCAATCCGTGCCCTCTATAATACCCACGGATTGCATGGAGCACGGGGTGTGGTGAAAAAATAATGAATACTGTTTTTCTGAAAATAAAAAGAAAAAAATAAAAAATAAATTAAAAAAAATGCTTATCCTTTATGTTTTCTTCTAGGAGTTTTACGTTTTAAGAGTTATTTAAGTCTTTAATCTGTTTCGAGTTAATTTTTGTGTATGGTGTATGATAGTGGTCTAGTTTCATTCCTTTGCATGAGGCTGTCCAATTTTCCTAGCACCACTTACTGTGTATTTCCCTATTATATGTATATTCTTGACCCTTTTGTCAAAAATAAATTGATATATGTGCATGGGTTTATTTCTGGGCTCCCTGTTCTTTTCTATTGATCTATGTGTCTGTTTTTATGCCAGTGCCATACTATTTTGATTACTATAGCTTTGTAATGTAATTTTAAATGAGGGCATGTGATGTCTCCAGCTTTGTTCTTCTTTCTTAATATTGCTTTGGTTATTCAGGATCTTTTATGATTCCAAACTAATTTTAGGATTAAAATTAGTCAAAGAACTCCTTAGGGGGTCCTACAATTTTTTTTTTAAGTGCACCATGAAGTGATTTTTAGAATATTCACAAGGTTGTGCAGTCACCACCATTATTAACTCCAGAATATTTTTATTATCCCCCAAAGAAACTCTGTACCCTTAGCAGCCCCTCACTCCCCTCAACCAATTAACCTATCCCCTCTGGCTTCTGAGCACCCTAATCTGATTTCCATCTCCATGGATTTGTCTAGTCTGAAAGTTTTGTACAAATAGAAATACATATTATGTGATCTTTTTGGTCTGGCTCCTTTCACTTAGTGTTATGTTTTCAGAGTTCATCTATATTGTGGCATGTATCTGTACGTCACTCTTTTTTATGGCTGAGTAATAGTCCATTGTGTAAGCTACACCACACTTTGTTTACCTGTTCATCATTTGAGGGTCTTTTGATTGCTTCCACTTTTTTGCTATTATGAATAGTATTGGAATGTATGTTTGTATAGTATGTTGTGGGAATGTATGTTTTAATTCTCTTGGGTATATATGAAAGAATGAAATTGTTTTGGGTTATACAGTAACTATGCTTCACTTTTGAGGAACTGCCAAGCTGTCTTGTGCTGCAGCCGTACCATCTTACATTCCCTCCGGCAGCCCGTGAGGTTCTAATTTCTCCACGTTCTCAGAAAAAGAAATAATAAGAAAACTTATTATTTTTAGTCATTCCAGTGGGTGTTAAGTAGGATCTCATGGTTTTGATTTGCATTTTCCTGAAGGCTAATGATGATGCTGAGCATTTTTTTTCATGTGTTTATTGGCCATTTATACATCTTCTTTAGGGATATGTCTATTCAAATCCTTTGTTTTTAAATTAGGTTGTCTTTTTATTTTTAAGTTATAAAAGTTTTTTTCTATATTAGAGTCACTAGACCCTTATTAGAAGTATGACTTGCAAATATTTTCTCGCCTTCTATGGGCCAACCTCTCACTTCCTTGGTAGTGTGATCCTACAGTGTTGTTTTTCTTTTATTCATTTTTATCTAATTCCAAATTTTCCAGTACTGCTTGACATCAATGAGAATATTTTCTTTAAACACCTTGGTAGATGCTGAGCTGGTCTACTGTTGGGTTTCCCTTTCCTTGGATTATATAGAGAAGAACCCTGGGGAAGAAAACCAAGACTTAGAAATATAAGAAAGGATAGAAATGTTTATATGTCAGTGTGGTTAAAAGATCCCAACTTGAGTGATCTGTATATATAATATCAGTCCATGGTAAGAAACAATCCAAACTATCTTTAAAATTCATTTTTTTAGTCCATGACAGTGAACTGATGTAGATGTAGGGAGAGTAGACTGTTCTTGTCATCCTATGAGCCCTAGGGAATGAGGGGTTGAATCAGCCTCCATGCTATATAGCACAGACAAACCTGTGCCTTTTTCAACCTAGAGTGAATAGGGTGAGAAAATATCAGGAACAACAGAATAGGAAGAAAAGGGGCGGAAAAGATACAAGATTATATCTGAGAACTTCTCAAAAGATGACCTTTGTACTATAATCATGTATACAGCAACTTCTTGAGAAAACAGACCCATTAGGACTTTGGGTTGGATGACCCGGGGTGGTTACTTCAACCAGTGGAAGCTGCAAATATAAGGGGATCTCCAGGTTTATATAGATATCTGTCAGTCTTAAAACAACTTTGTAAAGTAAGTAACATTGTGTCCATTTTACAGTGGGAAATACTGACAAACAGGTCAGCCATTTGCCCAATGCCAAACAGATGAAGGAGGTGGCTAGGGCTGTATAGCATTTAAAGGGAACAAACCAATTCTGTCTTATTGCTCTGGAATAAGTTTCAGGAGCACAGTCATTTTAGAGAATAAACTATTGTCCATTATCAGATATGCAAAGGAATCCTAAAGTAGGGAGCAATCAGTTTGTTCTCAGCGGGGCCCACAGCAAAGAGGATTGATTCGCAGTGTTTCTTCTCTTAAACACCAAGGTATACAGTTGGATTACTTAACTCCTAAAATGATACTATATAATTTTTACTTGTCTGTCTTCCTCCCTTCCCCTGAGTGCCGGGACCATATTATTTTGTTCCCTTTGCATTAGCAGAGCTTAACACAACACCTGACACACAGGAAGGCTTTTTAAACACTGCACCCCAAAATAAACAGTTGCATGGGTGAAAGAATACATAAATAATAAGAGTTTACAGTTATATAACCCTTACTATGTGCAGGAGTTGTTCTAGAAGTTTTTCCTCTATTTATTATATTCATCTATTATTTATATCTATTTCATCTATTTATTGTATAAGCCATACATCAAATATAACCAAAACTAGTTACTTTCATCAGATAGATGAGAAAAAAAGCATACACATGTGGATCTACAGTTCACACTCTGAAGCCCAGCATTGAACAGCCTCCCCTCAAACCTGAACTGAAAGCTTATTTACAGCTTATTTACAGCTGCCATAAAACAGTGGTTTTAGAAAGCAATCAGCTCCCTATCAGCCCTCAGGTCCTGGAGCTTCTATAGCCCTTTGCAGAGATACGCTCAATTGCTAGAGGTACTGAGAACGCTGAAGAAGCAGGTACCTTGGTTTCCCCTTTCCTGTGCTCCACCGGTGACTGGCCAAGGCTGGAGAAAGGGCAGGGGCCTTAGGATTTCACCCGTGCCCTTGACACCAAGCTTCCGGGGGCAGCACAGAAACCAGAGCTGTTCAGATACCCAGAATGGTCCACCAAGACACGGCTTCTGATGACTCAGCCGATGAACATCACCCAAGCAAGACTGTCCACCTGTTTCAGGTGTATATGCTCTGACTCTGAATCTGCGCCTCATCTTCAGTCTGACCTTGACCTCGTGTCCTTGCCTGATACCTAGGTAATATAAAATGCAGACTGCCACCTCTCTTGCTTGGCTAGGGCAAATGCTACCCGGCCAAAGGGGTTAAAAGGGGTGTAGGATTAGTCCTGTGCTTGGGAAATAATGAAAACATGTGTTCAAGTCTCTGTGGCAGTGATCTCTGAGGAGAGCAGCCTGAATCTGGCTCTGATGTCCTTGAGGCAGGCTTTGAAGCAGCTGTACCTGCAGCCCGTGCTTCTTCCCCTAGGACATGGGCACTGTGCTGGTGGATGCTGTGCTCGTGACCGCTGAGTTGCTGACTTCTCCCACAGCAGCCGAGCACCGTCATGCGTAACGCCAAGCACACACATCACTGAGTGTCTAGGTTCTCAAATTATCACTGGTGTGATAAATCCAGTGACTCACAAACCTACTTAGCTCCCCACTGCGGTCACCTGGGGAGTTTAGAAAGAGTAACAATTGCCTCTACTCTCACACGTTCTAACTCCTAACTCCAATGTCCTGGGGTGGGGCTCCAGTCTGGGGATTTTTTAAAAGCTCCCAGATGGCTCTAATGTGCAGCCGAGGTTGAGACCCACTGCTCTAGAGCATCATGTGTAAACTGCTCAGGACCAAATTAGCATTTTTATGATATCTATTGAGGAACAGATTTTATATAATCTTGCAAGGTTATTATAAGGATCAAATGAGATAGTGTCTGTAAATTTCTCAGCACAGTTGCTGACAAGAATAGATCTCAATAAATACTAATTCTTATTTGTCCCAACTGAGGGGGGGGGAACGTACGTGCCTGCACACACACCACAAACATGTGGACACACACACACGTTAATAAAGTTATAGAAATTTTTTAGTTAACTGAGGATCACTCCCAAATTTACTTTTTTTTTTTTTAAAGATTTTATGTATTTATTTGACAGAGAGAAATCACAAGTAGACAGAGAGGCAGGCAGAGAGAGAGAGAGGGAAGCAGGCTCCCTGCTGAGCAGAGAGCCCGATGCGGGACTCGATCCCAGGACCCTGAGATCGTGACCTGAGCCGAAGGCAGCGGCTTAACCCACTGAGCCACCCAGGCGCCCCCAAATTTACTTTTTAAAAGCCCTAATTGGGGGCACTTGAAGGCTCCATCATTAAATGTCTACTTTGGCTCAGGTCATGATCTCAGGGTCCAGGGATTGAGCCCAGCATCAGGCTCCCTGCTCAGCAGGAAGCCTGCTTCTCCCTCTTCCACTCCCTCTGCTTGTGTTCTCTATCTCTCTTTCTCTCTCTCTCTGTCAAATAAATTAATTAATTAATCCCTAATTGTATTAAATTGTTCTCTTACAATAGCCCACTTCTCTGCTTAAGGATGTCAGTTCTAACTAATGAAAACATTTCTTCCTTGGACATTAGGTGTTGCTTTAGGATCATTTTAATGAATTGTAGGCTCCTGATATTCCTAGTTCTACAAGGTTCAAATGTGAGAATTCAAAGACTTTATTCAAAAGTGAATATTTTCTTTGATTAAATTCTAGTTAGTTATTTTTTAGCAGTATGTCTCTTATCTCTCACAATGGAAAGCCAAAAGAAATTTGGTCAATTCAAAATCCTGGCCCGTTGGATTTTAAAAATGTCTTATTGTAGTTCTGAATGTTTTCAGCATGAAACTGTGCTCTTGTGTGTGTGTTCACTTAAATCATGTTCGAACTAAAGAGAAATTATACAAATTATGTTTTGATTGAGGAAGTTACCTTCATTGATTTGCAGGCCAGTTTATTTTAAGTTTCCTCTTTGAGGCCATTGGAGGCATACTTAGAGGACAAAGGTGCCCCAATACCTGAATAGATGATGGCTACGTTAAGACTTTCAGGAAGGTAGGGAGAGAGAAAACAGCACTGGAGGAGGAATATTCTAGCCGACTCAAAAAGTAAAATCAAGCATGTTAGGCATGTTAAGCATGTTAGGCAGTAAAGCTTAACATGAGATACATGTTAAAGATCTTAACATGTACATGTTACATCTTAAAGAGAGATACATAGGCTCATGTCTGCATCTTTGTGGCAACTTGATTCCTCATGTTGATTCTGGGTAATTTAACTGTTTGTCACTGAGCTTTGTTTATTATAATGTAAGTGCCTGACATTAAGTTTTTTGTTACCAAGGCATCCATTTCAAAGACATCCATCTCAAATCAACATACTGCCAACTGTTTGACACAGCTACTCGCTAAACAACTAGATAAGGAATCAGGCTGTGCCCTTCATGAAGCTCCCCTATGAGGAGGTCCTGGGTAACCTAGACAACGGAGCACTGACATAAACATGCTTCCCCCTCTCATGCCCATTCCTGCTCTTATGTTTTAAATTCTCCAATAAAGAGTGAACCCACAAAACCCTAGTCTCCCCACCGTCCATCTCAATAGACAGAGACCCCCAGGTCCCGGCTCTTTCTCTCTCCCTGTGACCTCTCTGTGGCTCTTGGGCCTGCTGCGTCTGCTCAGAGCCTGTGAGTAATAAACCTTGTTTTTTCTAAGTTTGCTGATAGGTGTTGCTAAGGTGCATCTTGCAATCATAACAAGAACCACAAGGGTTGGTCAACCACAACATTGGCTCTGGTTGGGAAATATTTGTGGGGTCTTGCCACAATTAATACGGGACTAGGTGAATGCCTCAGATATTTCTAGCTGATAGCATCACTATCAGTAGGTGGAAGCCAGTGGGAAACACTCTGTTCTAGACATCCCGCCATCTTCAATCTGCTTTGGCTTTATGCCAGAGGTCAACTATTTCCACAATATTGCTGTATAACAAAACACCCCAAAATTCAGTGGCTTAAAATACAATTATTTATTCTCTCTCACAACCACAGGTTGTCCAGGAACTGGCTGATCTCGGCTGGACTTGGCTCTAAACTCTGAAACTTAGGTTGAGAACAGATGTACTCCACAAATCTCTCATCTTTGCTAGACCAGTGGGCTACCTGGGGTTATTTCTCTCATGATGAAAGTGAAAGTGGTTAAGTCCAACTACACAAGCACATTTCAAGCCTCTGCATAAATCATGTTTGCTAATGTCCCATTGACCCAAAGTCAAGAGGCCAAGAAGTGCCCTCTGTTTATAGTAAGAGGAAATGCAAGGTTTTGTGATGCAAGGATCCACAAAGGAGTGAGAAATCTGGGCTAAAAAGTTAACCTACCAGAATCACCAAGGCAAGATTTTGGTGACTTCCTGATGTTATCCTGATCATCCAAAATCACTTGTGCTTTGTTTTCCTCTTAAAAGGTCAACATGGTCTTTGTTGACCCTAATATTTTATCTGGTTCTTGTTCCCTTTTGCTGCATAAGTTATTTTGAAAAAGAAAGGATAAGAACAGAAACTCCTATACATTTACTTAGGGAAAACATCTGGAGAGCTGTTTTTGTTTTTCTTCAGTTTTCATCTGGATGTTTGGCATTGTGTCAAAAGTTTTACTCTGAGAAATTTTAAAAAGTGGGTCTAGTTAGTGCATTACTTCCTCTCTGCTTAATAATAATATACTAGAGTCTTACTCAAATGCCACCCCTGGGATGCCGGCTAGGAACCACGTTATAAGGGAAGGAGCAGGATAAATTCCTTCTGATGCTCATTCTCAACAATAAAGTCCCTTATTAATCACAACCAATGGGTCATTTTAGAAATAATCCCACGCCTTGTTTTGTCACATTACAATGAGATTCTGATATGCAGAAGACCCTTGGCCTCCTTGGACTTGACAAACACAGTTTCTATTATTTGCTAATGACCACTGGGTCATAACATATAATCATTTGTCATTTCTGTTGAGATACATACTTGGATGTCATGTGTCTCCGGCTTGGTGCCACAGTTTTGTTCTCTAATTGTCATGGTGTACATTTTTCTTAGAAAAAAATTAACTTTAATAGCAGTGTTTGTAAATTTGGAAATTTTCCAAGTGTCTTGGGATAAACAAACAGCAAAACCAGCAAGAGGTTTTAGAATATCATGTCAGAACTCAGTACTCAAAAGCCTAGATTTAATCAGTATTGCAGGCACATGTCATTGGGTCATCTTCCACTAGACTGGATGCTACTGGAAGGAAGAGACCACATCTTGCTTTTCCTTTCTCTGCTTTTAGATCACTGTTTGAATAAAGTAGGCACCCGATACATGCTTGATGAATGAGTGAGTAAAAAAAATGAAGGTTTGGAAGTCTGTCAATGAATAACAAGGCCCACCCTTTCAGGACAGTGTCAGAGCAACAGTCTTGTAACTGCATGGCAGGTTGAAAAAGGTCATGGAGGTCAAGACCAAACATCACCTTAATGGAGATTGATAGCAGATGTGTTATCAAGAGAAGTACTCAAGTGCAGGTAATAAGACAGTGAGCTATTTGCAGATCAGAGGTACAAGGTAAAGACTTCCCTAGCAAGAAATGCCACATTAGAATGGGGTCACAATGTCAGAGCAGGACAAGGAAAACTTTCTGTTGTGTGCCTTACGTGTTAAATTAGAGCTCCTTAATCACCTAAAGGTGAAGGTCAAGTGACCTGCGCTATAGAAAAGAAGGACCTTAGGGTTAGGGTACTCATGAGGTCATTGAACCTTGTGTCATTAAATGTTGGAAAAAGTATCTTTTTAAAGTCAATTTGAATAATGCTTAAAACCTTAGTAGATATGGGGTTCATGTGGTCTGATTTTGGTATTGTGTAATATTGAAATGAAAACAGTACATCATATGAAGAATAAAAGAATCATTTCCGATCTTAGTTATAAATCCCAAAGAACACTGCAGAAATCCATCTCATGTGACATTTTTAAAAAATTCTCTTTCATCCACAAAAATAAATGTCTTCCCCACCACAAAAAAATGAACAAAGTATCAAATTAAAAAGTTGGGAGAAAACAAAAAAATAAACCTAAGAAAAAGGAGAAAGAATGTAAATATGAAAGTAGTAATAAATGAATTATAAAATAGGAAACAAACAAAAAATAAAATTAGTAACTGGGTTCAAGAATGGGTTAATTGAGAGTAAAAAAAGGGAAAGAGAGATAATGCAAGAGTGAGAGGCAGAGAAGGAAAGAGGCAGAGGCTGTGGGGGAGGGGAGGAGAATAAAAATGATGCCTATGTGGAGAGGGGCAGAAAACACAAATGCACAAAATCACATGTCACAATAAAGGAAACAGGCATAGCTACAGAGAAACTGAAAATAATTTTAGAAGAATAGTTTATTCAACTCCATAAAAATAAATTAGAAACCTGGGAAGTAAAGGATAAATAACCAAAACCAAAGACAGGAAATTAAAGAAAGCCAAAAAGTTGTCAAAAAATCATCCATAATGAATAATGCCTGACCCGTACATTTTTACTGGCCAATATATAAAGTCCATAAGAATTAAGAAAATTGATCCTATTTAAAGATGTCTGTGAGCATAGAAAGGAAACAAGGAAAGTTTATGTATTTGTTTTATGAAGCCACTATTACTAAAACCTGACAAAATAGGATGGTATGGTAAAAATTAAATTTCAAAGTCACACCTTTATTATTGTTGCAAAAGTCAGAAGTTAAGTATCATCAAATAAATTACAGTCACTTATTACAAGAACAATATCATACCTCATAGAGTTCATATCAGGAATGCAGGGATGGCTCAATATATGGAACTCAACAGGATTAAGGTTATATTAATAGATTTAAGGAGAGTAATCATTTGATCATCTCCATGAATGTCAAAGAAGCATTTGATAAAATTCTTTTAAAACTTTTTAAACATAAATAGATTAATAAATCCCTAATTATAACCAAATTATCATGGACTTAATGGTGAAATATTAGAAAAAAATTCCCATTAAATTCATATTCACCCTAAGGATATTTACCATGATTGGTGTTGGTTATGTTTTTCATTATTTGCAGATTAAATCAATACTGGGAAACGAGAGGAAATAACTATAACACACTACAATTAGAAATTCAGTAGATTAGTGTATAAAGATTAACATACAAAACTTGTTGTCCTCAATGAAGATTTATGAAAAAAAGAAAGCATCTAGAAATAAACAGTTGGATCTATTTGAAGAAAATTTTAATATTCTGCTCTGGAGGCTAAAACATTAAATGAGTATCAAGAACTGACTTGTTTTTAGATAAGATTGACCAACTTTACATAGATAAACAGTGTTCTCAACTCTTTCATGATAGCCCCCCTTTACAGACATTTCTTTTTTCTTAATTTTCTCTCCCATTAAATGTTAATACCACCAATAAACTAAATGTGTTTACATACTGTGCATATATATCTGTACTTTAGAACCTAAGGGTTTTTTTTTTTTTAAAGATTAAGTTTTTTCATCTCCAAGAATCAATTTTTGATTCTTTAAGAGTGATATCATCCTGTTGAGAATGCATGAGATGGACATTCTTCCTTAATTAATTCAAAACAGATACACTGATTTAATCAAGACTATGTTAAAAAGTTTCAAAATGTAGGGGCACCTGGGTGGCTCAGTGGTTTAAGCCTCTGCCTTCAGCTCAGGTCATGATCTTGGGGTCCTGGGATCGAGCCCCACATCGGACTCTCTGCTCAGCGGGGAGCCTGCTTCTCCCTCTCTCTCTGCCTGCCTCTCTGACTACTTGTGATCTCTCTCTCTCTCTCTCTGTCAAATAAATAAATAAATAATCTTTTTAAAAAAATGGATTATCAAAGAAGGTACCTGGGTGGCTCAGTTGGTTAAGCAGCTGCCTTCTGCCTAGGTCATGATCCCAGAATTTCGGGATCGAGCCCCACGTCAGGCTCCCTCCTCAGCTGGGAGTCTGCTTCTCCCTCTGACTTCCCTTTCTTATGCTATATCTCTCTCACTCTATCTCTTTCAAATAATGGAGAAAATCTTTTTAAAAAATGGATTATCAAATAAATGGGTTTTGAATAACTGGCTAGCCAGAAAAGAAGGAAAAGAGCTCATCTCTATTACACTCTTCACACCAAAATAAACAGGATGGTTCAAAGATTTTAACACAAAATGAGATGCCATATAGTGTAGAAGAAAATAAAGGAAAATTTATATTTTCTTGGAGGGAAATTCTGTGGAACAAGACACAAAACCCAAAAGTTAGAAAATTAAAGACTAATAGATTTGCATAAAATTAAAATATTTGCATGATTTAAAATACCATAATTAAAGTTAAATGCAAGCAACACAACAGAACAAGATATATTTGTACTGTATATATAAGAACATGACTAATATTCATAAGATATATTGAATTTAAATCAATTAGAACAATTCTAAAGACCTCAGGAAAATGGACTCTAGACACAGAAAAAAAAAAGATATGCAAATAGTCTCTAAATGTAAGAAGAAAACGATTATCCACAAAATTAAAATTGAATGAGAGACATTGTTTTTCATGTATCAGAAGGGCAAAGTTGAAAATATTTTTGTAATACAATGTGTCATTGAGAATGTGTAGAAACAAAGTTTTACCCATTTCTAATGAGTGTATAAATTAGCAAAGTCTATTTTGTTAAAACAATTTGCCAATTGCTATGAGAAGTAAAACTTTACATACCCCTTGCCCAATATTTTCTAGTCTAAATAATTATACTGCAGATATAGTCACACTTGGACTTAAAGATTTTTCTTCTCAAGAATGTTCATTGCAGCATTTTTGTAATACTGAAGAGTAAAACACCCAACAATAAAAGACTACTTATTTGATTATGATACAGACATACAACAAATAGAATGCAATGTAGCTATTGGTAAGACATGTTAGGGGGGAAAAAGTAAATTTGCTGAAAATTATGTAGTGTGTGTGGTGGTTAGTTTTTGGGTCAACTTTGTTAGACCATCGTATTCAGGTGTTTGTTTAAACACTGATCTGGCTATTCCTGTGAAGGTATCTTGTAGGTATAATTAATATTTATAATGAGTTGCCTTCAAAGAAAGCACATCACCCTTGATAATGTGGGTAAGCCTCATATAATCCGTTGAAGTCCTTAAGAATAAGACATGTTTCCTGGAGGAGGAATTCTCCTTTAAGACTACAACATCAACTCTTAATGTCCAGCCTGCCCCTGTAGATCCAGCCTTGCTGGTCCTCACAACTGTGTGAGTGAATATCCTAAAATCAATCTCTCTCGGCTCTCGGTATATATAGATTGTTTCTGTTGGCTCTGTTTCTCTGGAGAATACTGGCTGAAACAGTGTGTTATTATATCTTTTTAAAAACTGGTACCTATTGTGATAGTACATTTGGTAATTGTTCTGGAAGAACACTGAAGAGAATAGGAGCAGTGGTTGTATGAACTTGTTACTGTAACATCAAGTTAGGAGTGAGTCATAAAGGCAGATTCTCTGGCCCCAAGCCAGACTCATGGAATCAGAATCCACATTGTAACAAGAGACAGAGATTGAGAACCGCTGGCAAGGGAATGGTGCTGGCGCATAGGGATTCAGAAGGACTGACTGCTTCTCTAGGCTCCTGAGTACTGAGCTTTCCTTTCTGCCCAGCCCTCAGTTCTCTACACCCTAACTTGCCAATCAGGTGTAAGCTACTCCCAGCCCCTCTCCTTTGTTACTCCAACTACTTCCTTCATGCTGCCCATTGGTGGCCGCTTCTCCTGGAGGTAATTTTTGTTTCCCTTCTGAGAGTAAACTTTAGTTGTCCAAATGAATTCCTCCTCACTTCCGGGATTTCCCAACCCCAGTCCTCAATGAACCCAATCTACAGAACACTCAAGTTTGGGGGCAGGGACTGCATGTGAAGAAGAGAAACTGTCTACTTGGCTTTGTGACATTTGCCTCAGCAGTTGGGCGGAGGAGTCTAGGCTCTTCAGGAGGAAGGATGGGGTCTTCGTTGTTTCTGCTCATATTGTGTGTGTGGGTGTGTTTTAAAGATTTTATTTATCCATTTTAAGAGAGAGAGAGAGAGAGGAAGGGCAGAGGGAAAAGGAGAAGCAAATGCCCCACTGAACAGGTAGCCAAATGTGGAGCTTCATTCCAGGACTCCCAGGACCAGGACTCTGGGATCATGACCTGAGCCGAAGGCAGACACTTAGCTGACCAAGCCACCCAGGCACTAGAGCTCATATTGTGTTTCAGGCAGAACTTTTTTTTTTTTTAATTTGAAGCTTTTTTTAATGACAGGATTTATTCCTTCATACTCACAGCAGATCTTGAAAAATTGTAATTTGGGGAGTTAAAAAACATAGTGTAATTGGCTGCAGAGGTCAGGGGAAGGCGAGTTGATTTTATTAGGAGGCAAATTATCCAAAAGGGGCTTACTTGGTTTGGCGAAAAGCTATCACCTAAATAGGAAAAGAGGAAAGAAATATAAAAAGATGACCTTGGGAAAAAAAAATCTAGCCTGCCTAAAGCCTGAAAACTTTGCTTGTTCTTATTTTGAAGCTGTGGACTCTTGCATGTTTCCAAAGAATCAGTAAGCCTGAAGGCTAATGCAACTCAGTGTGACCTTGGAGTCTGCCTTCCAACAACTCTAAGGACATTCAAACAACTCAGCACCCAAATGAATTCATTAGGCTGCTCTGTGGCTTAGGAAAATGAGCCTGCTTTTTTGTAGGTGTCCTTTCCTACTACTGAGCGCGAACTTTGACACTTGGACATGTTCTGCAGCCATTGCCTCCAAAAAGTTGTCCTCAAACTTCTAAGACCTTCTTATCTCCACTTGTTGAAATGTTTTCTGCACATTTTAGGCCTAGAGACCGTCAAATCTCATGGCTCTGGCATAGCTCAGTGCCACAGGGTAACTGCTAGAACTTTTTATTGCAGACAGAGAGAGGGCAGATGGGGAGCTAGGCTTCTGCCAATTAAAAATATTATTTGTCTGAACATTTCACTCCCATAACCACAAAAAGCCAAGCCCAAGCCTGGACACAGGTCTAAAGTTATGTCAAAGAAATGTTTGTTTATATTACTAGATAAGAACATCATTATAATATTATGGACCAGCTGACTGATGTTAACATGTAATGGCAGAGGTACTATTAGCTAGGTACACAGTAATAGCTCATTGTTGGGCTAGAAATTGCTGATACTTCAAAGAATTAATGTGTGAGTTGCCTTCCAAGCATGGAGAAGTCCAGTATTTCGATCTATCTGTATAGTACATGTGAAGCTTTCCAACTGCAGTTTATACATTTTATTTTTATATCAGCAAATTCTTTTTTCAAATTTAATTTCATGTAGAACACCCACATTTAGAATGGGAAAGTGAGAATGCTATTATAGCAGGAAAGGAGGCTCATATTGCCCCCTGTTAAGACTGCCTCTGACCCGTAATATACCCGGGACACTCATGCAATCCTGGGGCTCCCTGGAACATAATTTGCAAACTGCTGGTCTAGATGAAAACCAGCTTTGATTTTGTGTTCTCAAGTATATTGTATATCTCCTAATATTCTTGAGCAGTATGGTAAATGAATTTTAATTTTTCTTAGTCTAGAATCACCATTCGAAAACCATAGTATATGCTCTTATACTTTATACTTAATACAATACAGTAGAATAGGAGCATGGACTATGGAGTATATAACTCACTTACCAGCTGTATCCCTAAGCAAATAACTTAACCTGTCTCAGTTATTTAATAGAAAAATGCATATATCAAAATAATACCTGATTGGCAGAGTTAAGTATAAAAATTGAGTAGAATAATATCTGCCACATGGTAAGGATCAAATAATTTGGCAGAAGGACGTAGGGAGAAGGAGTTGGTAAGACTGCTGTTGTTCACCCAAATCTGTACTCCCCATTCAGAGACTGAATTTCTCAGCTCATAGATTGGTCAAATGAGAGAACTTACCTTCACCACCATTTCAGTGCCTACTCTGCCTGGGACTGTAGATTATTGTTAGTTGGTTCCGATGCAACAGTCTGGCCCATCTCTGTCGCAACCCTAAGGGTTTTTCTCCTCTGTTGGTTGGGCGTTATTAACCTCTATGTGGCCAAAAGTGTAGGAAGAGGGAAAGGCAGTAATATGACAGAGAGAGGTGACATGGGGGGAAGGATGACCTGTTTATCAACTTGTTATGTCCTCCAAATCCACTGGGGCCCAACTATCAGATGTACCACTTCCATCAAATAATTGATTATTGGGGCATCTGTCTGCCCTTATGACTTGGCAGATATGATGGAATCATGTAGACTCAGATTAGTCACTTAATGTCCCATGGTAGGAGCCCAGTCTCTAGTAGGCTAGATGCTGCTTTGCCAAAAGTGAGTCGTTTTCTGCTACGTAAGGCCCAGACATGCTGTAGACTACGGGACTACTAAGTGTTTCTGCCGTGACTCTTCTATTGGGAATGGCATCCAGTCACCATGGACACCCCTGACATCAGTGGGTCTGCTGTATCTTGTGGGCTGTGTGACAAAGCTAATTGTCAGGCAGAAAACAAATGACTAAATTCTTGAATCCCGTCTGAGAGTCTGCTCTTTGGAATTATTTCTAGGTATCAACTGTCTTACTGTAGATTCTTTGGAAAAACAGAGCCTGAGACAAGTGCTTGCACACAAGTCATTAATTTTGGGGGAAAAAAAATCACAAGGACTAGAGGTCAAGGACAGGGAGGAATGGAACTGAGAAGTAGCTGGAGAGTCAGTCCATGGGTCATTCTCACATGCTCACACTCTCACGTGGCCAACAGGGCCCCATCCTGACTTGGGACCTTCTGACGGTAAAGGTTCAGTATTATCTACCCGAGGGACAGAAGAGGGGGCTATTTATCCACTGACTCTGCCCCGTAGGTCAAAGGCGGCCTCCAGGAGTGTTAAATCCGGGTTTGCTTCTGAGCAAAAAGGGCTCCTAGTGGTGTTCCTGTGGCAACACCATAGAAACAGAGCAGAAAGAGATCCCTACAATGCAACCCAAGCAAGGGGCTCTCAGGCTGCCTGCAGCCCGTCACTGTAACCATGACTAGAGTAAAAAAAGATGTAGTGCATAAACAACGCATTATAGATCACTGAAAAAAAAAATTAAATTAAATCAAATCAAATTTTAAAAAAAGATGGAGCTGAGACAGGTAAGCTGTTTCCCTGAAGCAAAAGGGCTACAGCTAGTTATGCTTCTTAAGTAATAATAATAATTACTATTGCTTGTTTACTTCTTAGAACTATTATTTTTTTTGGTAATAGCTATCATTTCTTACTACCATTCATGTGCTCGTCTATGGCACTATTTCAATCTCTCACTGATCTTTGGTTCCTCTTCGACTGTGTGTTTGAAAGCCAATTGCATAGTTGGTTAGGACTGCACATAAAGTTATGAGTAAATGGGCCCTGAGTGGAAGGCTGGAGCGATTTTTAACAAGCATGTGAGGATGCTAACTAAACCTATTGGGGTCATGATTTCACAATATACGTAAGTCAAGCCATTATGCCGTCCACCTTAAATGTATACAGTAATATATATCAATTATATCTCAATGAAACTGAAAAAAGTTTATTAATTTTAGTAAGCATGTAAGCTCTGACTTCTGATGTGTCTGGTTATCCTACACAGTGGCTCTTTTATCCCTCTTTATTTCTCACTCTCGTGTTCTAGTTGGGTGGACTGATCAGAGAGCCAAATTATAAACTAGCATGGGCTATTGCTATGATCACATCATAGAACACTATTATCATTTCTATTATTTTGTAATGAGGCAATAATTTTTTAATTGTATTATAACATTTTGCTAGTCATTATAGTTTTATTTTTTTATTTGGTACTTACATCCAGTACACATATATGAAACTAATACCAACTGATTTCAGTTTAGGTTCATTATATTAAAAACAAAAATTAAAGCCATGTATAATAGGATAACATATTATAAACAGAACTCCCATTTCGGGATTCCTGATTTATGTTCCCAGAAAAGGAGGATATTTATTTTGAGAATGAAAGATTTAAATCAAATATCTGCTTCCTCCACAGTGTTTTACAAAACAGTAGTAAGGACAAAAATAATAATGGGAGAAAATAAGGAAATTCAACTTCAAATGGCCTTTATCTTTGATACAGGCTCTAATAGTTCAAATTAACAAAGATTAAAATGCAAATATTGATTTTGGTGTTGGCTGGATTTCCAGGGTCTTTGAAATGTTTAGAAAACAGTCTGCACATTTCATTTCCTTTTTATTTGGTCAGTGCATTGTTGCCAACATTTCTTTGATTTGCACATCTGGAATCACTAAAACATACAGCTGGAAAGAGCCACCAGTGATATTTTGTTTTCTTGACTAAGAATTAGAACCTTGGTCTCATCAAAGGGTAATTAGCTGGGCAAGTTAATGATGAAATCCTAAGTAGTGATGAGAGAAGATGAAGGCTGAGAAACTGGCAAGCGTGGGGTTTGGAATGGAGTTTGTCCCTCTACTTCTCTGAGTTTTATGAGATGCTGTTAACGATATCCTGCCTTCACCAAACCTCCCGAGTCTCCTGTCTGCTCACACAAATGGTAAGTCCCACCCACTCCCCACCACTGCTGCTGCTCAGAGTCTTTTCCACACATGCAGGTGGTGAAAGAGAAGAGCCCACTTTCTTGCCAGTGACTTGCCCCCATTGCAAACACAGGACACGGAAATCCACAGTAAAGTGCCATTAAAGGCACCACCTTCTATCTCCAGAGAAAATAGCAAGAAAGAAGATGCAGGCTTTATCAATCCAATGGATTAGAAATAGTCTAAGAAAGCAAGGAAGAAAATAACGTGGCAGTAATTAGGTTTTAAAAATCTCTAAGCTTCCCTCAAAAGAAAAAAAAAACAAAACAAAACTGAACTAAACAGCTTATGTCAAGGAATAATGATGGATATAGGAAGGTCAGTTGCTCAAATGGTCTTTCCTTTTACGTCATTTAGAAGAGACAAGAGTGTAAATTCATACAAACACTTTGGAAAGCTTGTTGGCAGTGCTTATGAAAGTTAAACATAAGCAGCAATTTTTCTCCTGGTAATTTACTCCATAGAAATGAGTACTTGGATTCCCCCAGAGGCACATGCAAGAGTGCCTCCAGCAGCTTTATCCGTAGCAATCCCAAACTGTAAAAACACCAAACATCACAATAGTAGAAAAATTCAACAAACTGGGGTCTAGTCATAAAATGGAATATTAAAAGTAACAGGATACTGTTACATACAACAACAGGGGATGAATATCATAGGCATGATGTGAAGTAGAAAAAGATATGTCAGAGCACAACTGTAAGATCACATTTATATCAAATTCAGAATTTCTCAACTGACCTATTGGGATTAGAAGTCAGTTCAGTGGTCATCCCCGGATGGAGGTACTGACTGGTAGGAAACGTGGGGAGCCTTGTGGGAGGCTGGAAACCTTCCATATCTTGATCTTGGTGTTGACTCCATGGACGTATACGTACATATGTTAAAATCCCTCCTGTATCCACATGAGATTTGTGTCCTTTACTGGAAGGTGTATCTCAATTGGAAAGAAAAAATCATGGTGTTAAACTCTAATAATAAATAATCAAAATGGGAAATTACTATTGAAATTAATGACACTTTAAGCCATTATTTATTTGAAGAAAGTTTTACTTTGAGAAGAATTCTTAAACTAATTATATAAGCATTTCTGAAAACCCAAACACCCAAGTGAATGTAGTCACTTAAAGTCACCTTGGAGGCAACTGTTCAAATTGCCCTGGCATTGTTCTCTAATTGTTGGAGATCCTTTCTAGAAACTGTCTTCCCACACTTTGGGATATTATTTTGAATATGCATAAGAGGTCAGATATTTGTCCTTTGAAAATGCCCTAAGTTTTTACTATGTATAAATAATTCGAAACTACTTTGGGCTGGACAGAGGATTTGCAATATGACTAATAACAGTTTTGTCTTTGTTCAATAGTCAGGCACGGTTGACTAAAAAATGAGAGTAATTATGCTGTCTGGCTCCAAAAATATTTCTAGGGTTGATTCAAAAAAAAAAAAAAGTTTTTTAAAATGTGAAGACCTGTGTTAGCATCAGAGATAAAAAAGGTTTATGACTCACCAAAGCCTAACATGTTTGCAGTCAGAAAGAACTTGGCTCTTGGAACCCAAACAACTCCAAATCCAGAAAACTAAGTAATTTCATATTTATTTCAGCAATTCCAACTGGAATTTATCATTGCATACTCTTATTTTCAAGAGGTATCACACCTTTATTTATGATAGGGTAAGGAAATAACCCAGGGATCTTCATTTCTAATCCAAAGAAGGTCTCATTTCTTTTTGAAGAGACAAATGCCTCCACTTTGCCTGGGGGCGGGAGGTCCTGGGATTTATAGCAATGACAAAGAAGTCACTTTCCTTCTAGCTTTCAATCATCTATTTTATTTAACTAAGTATGTACATACTCTTTGTTCATTCTTCTTTCCCAATTATCTAGCCATTCTCACTCTTCATTTGAAAAAGCACTGCACAGAGCCAGGAGACAAGGCTTCCCCTGTAGCACCTCCCTGCAGGGTGATATTGAAAGATGTCTGATATTTTGCAGCCTCAATTTCCTTGTTTGTGAAATAATGATGATATAACGCTACCTTGCCAGATGGTTGGGAAGTATTTAAAGAGCTTGGCGAAAGATCAGGGGAGAGTCCTTTCTCTTTTCTAGGCTTTGCCTTAATTAATCTGCTCATTTCATAAGCATTGAGGGAACACTTAAGAGCTCCAAGATGAGCCAAAAAGGATTTTCTACGAGTCCTTTTAGTTTCTGCTCTAGATAATATTAGGTATTATTCGTGTATATCACATGTTGGATTTTCAGCCATCTTTCTGTTGGGGCGCTTCTTTCTTTGGATTATATCAAGAAAGTTAAATCCTAAAGAGACTGCCAGAGATGAGACAGGTACTTTTTTTATCTCATTTCTCTAGGAACTGGACAACCCACTTCTCTCTTTTATATGTGAATGATCGGTATTGATGACATCCAGTCCCACCTCATTTCTTAAATGGGGCCCTGAAATGAGAATGTCCTCTCTTTTCTAACAGAAGTATGACAAAACACTAGCCTGTAACAGCTCTCATGACAGAGCAATATAAAAATATTTTGATGAATATCTTGTAATTTCATTCCCTCTCCTTTATGTAATGTATATAAAGCATTTCTGTTAAAGAATATGGATGCATTACTCCTAAAGGTGGGTGATACATTTTTATCTTGTGCAGTTTGGCTCAGCAACATTACAGCAAAGCTCTAATTGGCTAGCCATAAGCTTATTTAGGTCATCAACTCAGAGACCGCCATTTATGAGTATTCTTCTTATTATTAATAAACATTTGCCTTGTTGAGTTTACTTTCGAAATCTATGATCACTCCTTGCATTAGCTCCTTAAACAGTGTCACATAAGATTGTTCTATTTTATTTGTTTTAAATTAACAATCACCACGAACTGAAGTGTATTCTATTTCACCTCAGGGTTTTAGAACCAAAGTTGATACTTCTGGCCACCATAACCATCAAACCAAAATACAGTGTACACTTCTGAGGTATGCTGTCTTCCTTCGTAGGAGAGCACAATAAATTTAGGCTTCCTAGCTTTATAGGCTCTAATAGGCACGGAGAGAACATTAGTTGGTTTAATTAAAATGGCACTCATGTCATTACTAAGCCTGATGCTAAAACTGCACAGTCTTATATTGTGTTCGAAAAAATGATTTGAGATGACAGCCAGTATCCCTTAAAGCAATGCCAACTTTTTGTTTCTATGTTTGTGTTTGTTGTTAAAGACAAAACCAGAACCAAAAATCAATTAATAGAATTCTAGATCTCCCAGATTAAACCAGTAAAGCAAACCAACTGGAGCCATTGGTATATACACAGAAAGGTGCTCACAAGTTGGGGAGTACGAGTATAACAGAACTGATAAAAAGAAAGGAAGTGAACTGGTACGTTTAGAGGTAGCAACACTGCAATGTGGCTTTTCTAGCAGAACTCACTCCATGGCAGAATCGGGACCTTGTTTAAAAGATGATCCCATATATCCGAAGGCACATTTTTAGTCTCACGTATTCATTCTCTAGACATTACTAATTCTCCTCCCTGCGTGAACCTGCAAATTGAAAGCCATGACTCAAGTTGAACAACTTTTCCACTGTTTATTGTTAAGATTCATCGTTGTTATGGTTTTCTGTATCCGTCGCTCATCTTCACTTTTCTGAGAGGGAGTGTTTTTTGGATGGCCCAATTGCCTACTCAGTGGATGTCGAAGAAGGAATGCAGTATGGTGTTAGGCCAAAGGCCCCTCATGAGTTCCTTCAATTCTGTCATACTGGGGTGGAACTGGTTTTTCCACGGAAAGTAGACAAGGTTGCCAAGGTTTATTCCAGCTGGACAGCTTCAGGACAATTGGAGTAGGCTTTAATTACTAAAGAGCCATTCAGATTTATATAGAAACTTAGCTATCTTTTTACTTCACATACTTCATATTTCTTTTTTTTTTATTTTTTTATTTTTTATTTATTTACCAGAGAGAGAGAGAGCGAGCACAGGCAGACAGAATGACAGGCAGAGGCAGAGGGAGAAGCAGGCTCCCTGACGAGCAAGGAGCCCGATGTGGGACTCGATCCCAGGACGCTGGGATCATAACCTGAGCTGAAGGCAGCTGCTTAACCAACTGAGCCAACCAGGCGTCCCGGTACTTCATATTTCTTGACCCCCAAAGGGCTCAAAGTTTTGAGCCTTTCTTTCTCCATTCAATAATCTAACTGACCCAGATCTGAAGTATAAAAAAGCAATTTCTTTAAGTCTTCACTACTCAAAATTCCAGTGAAGAGTACTGAATACAGTGTTAGTAAAAAACATTTGTTATCAAATCACATATGGCTGGGGCACCTGTGTGGCTCATTGGGTTAAGCCTCTGTTTTTGGCTCAGGTCATTGTCCTGGGGTCCTGGGATCAAGCCCCGCATCGGGCTCTCTGCTCAGCAGGGAGCCTGCTTCCTCCTCTCTCCCTGCCTGCCTCTCTGCCTACTTGTGATCTCTGTCTGTCAAATAAATAAATAAATTTTTTTTTAAAAATTACATATTGCTGAACATACTCATATCTTCTTTACATCCTATTTATCTAGGGCTGATATAGGATGTATATAGACAAACTATAATTAGCATTTGTTCCAATTCACTGATTACTTCTATAGTTAATCAAACAGTTGATCTCTGCCAAAATGGCCTGCATTCCCATACAATCTATTCGCTACTACAATAATACCGAAGCATATGATTTGTTCTATAAAAACATGCATTGGAAGTCCATGGTTGGTTTCCATGTGCAGTCTTTTCCACAAAGTACTGTTGTATAGATTCAATATCCTTCAGACTTCTGCTAAAGAGGTTAAGATATGCTATAAGTTGACTTGCTTTCCACCCAGAGAAATCTTTTGCATTTCAGGTTCTAAAGAGTGCAGAAGGGTTAAAGGGTGATTCTAGAGAAGTTATTTTGTAAATTCAGCATTGGGAATTAATAGCCCTCACTAGAAGTAATGAGTTGCAGGGAACCCAATTAGAAAAGATTGACTGGAGGCTTTAGGTATTTTTCTGAGTTCCAGTTCAACTAAGTCCCAAGAGATATCTGATAACTATGCCCAAATGAATGCTATTCTACAAATCCAAATGGACCACTAAAGATCTTTCAAAAACTCCATGCCGTGCCTCCCTGTAAAGGGCAGTCTCCTGGAGAAGAGTCTCTTCATATGAGAAGAGAAGGTGAAGCAAACGCAATGACTAGTACAGAATCTAGAGATAGTTAGCTGATTGGAGTGAACATAAATTCTGAATCCTTTGTAGTAATCTGATAAAATATCCACCCAATAATACCTGTTTCTCCTTTGGAAGTAGTTAGCTACTAAAACAGACATTCTCAGGAAGACTGTCTGAATTAATGACATATGTCCTTTCAGACTTACATGCAAGTGAAGATAAAGCTTCAAACACTCCTGTCTCTGAATTGCCTTTAATCAATATGCATTTAATACTGTGAGTCATGGTGATATGTTAATTAAGTCCAAGACACCTGTTTAAATCCCACCACAATGAGATAACATATGCAAAGACTAGCTCAGAACTAGGAAGTTAGCTCTTTTCTTTTCCCCTAACAAGCACATAGGGATGATGTAAGTATTTCTGTCAAAATGAGCTTATATATGTAAAAACACCTCACTGCAGAAATTTAAGATGGTATTATTCTGCTTTTAGGAGGGTCATACCAAACTAAAAGAATATAAGTAATTGTTTAGGGAATTTACTTGGGCTCCTTCATGCAATTACTAGTCAATTTCATCAATATTATTTAAGTAAAAATCCATTAAGATTATAACTCATACTAATAATGTAATATATGTACAAAACTTATCTACACGATTTTTCATTGGTATTTTATGTATTTATAATTTTATAATTAAGAACACTAGTTGTATAAAAACAGGGTACTGGTTAAAAATATTATGGTGCGATTTCTTTTTTTTTTAATTTTTTTTTATAAACATATAATGTATTTTTATCCCCAGGGTACAGGTCTGTGAAAAAAAAAATTATGGTGCTATTTCATAATTTAAAACCATGCTGGAGGGGCACCTGGGTGGCTCAGTCCTTTGAGCGTCCAACTCTTGATTTAGGCTCCGGTCATGATCTCAGGGTTGTGGAATCAAGTTCTGTGCTCAGAGGGGAGTCTGCTTAAGATTCTTTCTCTCTCTTTCTCTCCCTCTGCTCCTCCCTACCGCTTGCTCACTCTTTCTTTCTCTGTCCAAAATAAATAAATAAATCTTAAAAACAAAACAAAAACAAAAACCATGATGCAAAAAAATATTTAACAACCCAGGAAAATACTCGTGATTTTTTGGGGGATAAGAAAAAGAGGTTATGAAATAGTATGTAGAGAGTATATGTTAAACACACACACATACATACAGATAGACAAGGAATTTTTTCAAAGACATACAAAGTAATTGTTTAGAAATTTGGAGCTTTTAAAAAAATTCCTATCTGTACTTAAATGTATTATATATATTTCCCTCAATTAATGTACATTATCTTATATAACAGGATTACAAAAGAATAGGCACAGTAAAATCAGTTAGCCAAACTGGCCATAAGGGATTGTGTAAGCAAAACACCTGGTAGACTGAGTTTTCCAGTTTTCCACCAGTTGTTTGGATGTAAGCTAGCCTCATTTACTAGTCTAAAAACACACTTCGAGAAAGTCAGACTTCCACAACAAAGAATAGATAGCAAGAGCAGAGGTTGTTAATTTGACCATTAAACCCCCAATCTGATTCCCTTGTCTCATGACCCTCCAGGCCAGGGTGAGTTTGTATCTCAGTGTATCAGTTAATTCCCAGTAAGGCCATGTTGTATTTGTGGTGGGAGGTTGCCTAATGGTCTAGAGAGTGGTGAGTGGTCTCAAGCATATGTGTAAGAAATCCAAATGTTAAGGAAGATCACCGATTGTAAAAATATAGCCATATTTCATATCATTCTAATAAAGAAGATTCAACAAAGCAACAGTCAAAGCAAATGTCTACAGAACAAATAGTCACATGAGGGCGCCTGGGTGGCTCAGTTGGTTAAGCAACAAGCCCTTGGTTTTTGGCTCTGGTCATGATCTCAGGGTAATGAGATCAAGCCCTGCTTCAGGCTCCACACTCAGCTGGGAGTCTGCTTCTCTCCCTCTGCTCCTCCCCCAGCTCACATGTCCTTGTTCACTCTAAAAATAAATAAATCTTTTTTAAACAAAGAAAAAGAAAAATAGTCATCTGAAGGGTAAGCCCAGATCATTTTGCCTATCATAGAAGATCCAGACTCTGAGCCATACACCAGGCATTTAAGAAGTTTCCTCTTACTTAAACTAAAATAAAAATCAAACTTCCGTAAGACATTAGCTTTAATCAGAAAACAAATGTTACTTAGGCTTTTAACACAGATATACTTACCACCACTAAATCATGGCTGATTTGGTTATTTTGGGTGGATTGTTTTGTACTGTCTTTACTTCTAAGGAAGAAAGTGAACATATAGGCATCCTAGTAAGGGCTTATTTCTCCTTGTTATTTTGTCTTTTTTTTCATTTTCACTTCCTCATTTTAACTTGAGACAGCTTTTGAATATACATTTTCTAGGGGCAGTCATAACATTGTCTCTATCATCCCTGTGTGCTTGCTGGGAGAAAAGGAAGGGACCAAAACTTCCTGGTCCTGGGCTACTTTTTGCATATGTTATCTCATTATGGTGGGATTTAAACAGGTGTCTTGGACTTGATTAACATATCACTAATGCGCAGCATATTAAATGCATACTGATTAGAGACAACTCAGAGACAGAATTATCTGAAGCTCTGTCTTCTATTAGATGTAAGTCTAAAGCGAAATGTGTCATTAATTCAGAGAGTATTCCTGAGAATTCTTGTTTTAGAAGCTGACTACTTCTAAGCAGAATTATTTTAGAAGCTGACTACTTCTAAGCAGAATTATAGACATCGGATTTTCAGATTTTTATCAGATTTTATCAGATTACTACAAAAGAATTAGAATTTGTGTTCGTCCCAATCAACTAAAATACCTTTGGATTCTACCCTTGGCTTTCTATAATTTCTAGAAATGTAAACATTTAAAGAAAACAAAAAATTCGAGAGAGACTATTTTTACTTTCTAGAAATGTAAATGTCCAAAGTAAATGAAAACTTCTAGAGAGACCTTTCTTGAAATGCCACACCTTCATAAAATATCATCATATATCTGTTCATTGTATTTGCTTGTTATTGTGTTGTCTTAAAAAAAAACTACAGTTCATAGTATGAGAGACTGAGCTGATCATCTGCAAGTGTCCATAAAATGTAAGCACCTGCCTCTCCATCCTTGCTTGCTTTTTCTGCAAGTATAGTTGTGTTGAGATATGTAGAAAAATCATGGGTGAGGACAGATAAAACTGAAGCATATGGACTGAGGTCTGGCCCCGAGTTCTTGGGATAAAACCAGGCTTTTAAACGTGTTTTTGAAGTGTTATGTATGGCTTTCTGATCAAAAGTAGGCTTTTCCATTATCTAAGGAGGCAGCAAATTGTAGATTAAAAACAAAAGAGATTTTTTTTTAAGCTAAGCTTCAGACCTATCTCTGCTAGTTAGTGTCTCCCATCCCTCAGGAAGTCATTTACATCCAAAGTATATGAAATGGGATAGTAATGTTCTTCTTGCTGTACTATAACATGTATGACATTTAGCCACATACCCTGCCCTCCCAGTGTCACCCTACCCCCAACATTCTTGATTTCCTTTCTTGAAGTCCACTTTTCCTTTTATCCATAGTATTTGGCAACCTATGTTATAGTATATAAAGTACTTATTTATGATGTTTTTAAGTCTTCTACTACTAGAGTATAAGCTTCATGAAGAGAGTGCTGTTCTCTGTTTTGTTCATTAATCTACCACCAGCACCTAGAACACTGCTTACCTTATAATAGATGCCCCTTACATTGTTTTTAAGTGCATGAATGCCTTACGTGTGTACCACATGCTCAAAAGAGATATTGCATGAGCTCATACATGTAAATCATTATTTTTTAATTAGAGGATTAACTACTAAAACTAATTATGTGCAACACCTGGGTAGCTCATTCAGGTTAAGTGTCTGTCTTCGGCTGAGGTCATGATCCCGGGGTCCTGGGATTGAGCCCGTGTCAGGCTCCTTGTTTAGTGGGGCATCTGCTTTTCCCTCTCCCTGTGCCCCTCCACACCCACCTGTGTGTGCACACTCACTCTCTCTGTCTCTCTCAAATAAATAAAATCTTAAAAAGCTAAAATAAAACTAATTAAGTAGTATGACTTCCTTCATTAAGCTTCTCAGTGCATACTCAGGAAAGATTTGTATGATTCTCTTCCAAAAATTCTGGGGATCCTAATTCTGGTACAATTTTGTTCTCCCTAAGCAGACATTGAGCATTGAGGATCAAACCAAACTTCCTTCTTTAAATTGGGGTACATTACACCAGTCTTTCCCTGGGACAGTGTCCTTATGATAAAGTTAGGGAAGTATTTCCTTTCTTCGTGGCAATTAGGAGAGTATTTTCCATGTGTAGTAGGACAATTTGTATTAACCAATGTATCTGCGGTGTTAATGTGTGTTCTGCTTTGATTGTTGTCAAAGAAACAAAACAAATGGGATCTACTTATGTGTTCTTCTCTTTTTTTTTTTCCCTTCTTCCAGTTTTTAAAGAAGGAAGCCCAGCCTTCTGCCCCTCCTTTTTCCAGGTGCTGTCTCAGAAAGCCAGATCTTCTGGTAAACAAACTTTGCCCTATATGTTGTGAAAGACTAAGCTTATTGTGAAGCATAGGCCAGGTGTTGCAGGAGTGGGAGGAGAGGGTTCCCATTAGATTGAGGAAAGATGGGGAGGGGAGAAGTGCAAATTGTCAGGGGTTATCTTGGCTTTAATTTGGAGTTAGATGGGAAGTTACCAGAGGGTTTTGAGCGTAAGAGTGACATATTGTGACTTTCATTTTAACAAGATCACTCTGCTGCTTTATTGAGAATAATCTGAAGGAGACAAAGGATATAGCAGGGAAGGGGGTCAGGACTACTCACTAGTCTTGGTAAGAGATAGTAGCTCAAAGCAAAGTAGGGGTTGTGAGGTTGGCAAGAAGTAGTCAACTCTTGGGAAAGCAGGCATTTGGGTGCTACTTTTGAATAAGAATTGGGAGTGGGAGTATCTTGACCCATTTAAACTCTCTCTAGCCTGTACCCCTCAGCATGTGTTGCTGGGGCTGATGGGATTTGAGTGTAGTCTGCAGATGTGAACAGAGCAAAGCGAGTTGGCCCACACGGCATTGAACTCATGATCCTGATCTCATTAGCTTCTGCCCTAATCAATCTAGCTAAACGTGGGCCAAGGAACTACAGAAATCCATGCCCCACCTTCCACTGAGTCCTAAACAGTCTAAGCACTGTCTGTCAACCTCACATAAAATCCTTGAAGTTTTTTGCCTTTGTTGTTGAAACAGTAGTAAATGCCTATAAAATGGATTTAGAAAATAAAGCAAAGTTTACACAGAGGTCTGCCAGTAAAACAGGAAACCCTGTCCATCTTGCACACACGTGGCCATTCTGAAAAAAAAATCAATATTTTTATAGGTCCATTTTGATAGCATTTTTATTAAAAATAATTTAAAAATTTCTAAATTTGCTCACTTTTCCAAAAAGATCAATTCACCTTCTGGGCTCACAATTGTATGATCCCACAGGCTTACACAAAGTAAAGAAACACCCTATATTACAGCTCAAAGGGTAATAAGATAGAGATAACCACCCCTTGAATAATAATTTGTAAACCCTTCTTCACCCAAGGCACAATGTTCCTTCACAGGAGAATAGTCACGTGAGAAACATGCCAATTATAAGGCAATTGGTTTGTTTTTCTAGCAGATTTGCTTTATTAGAAGTCTCCTAATGTGTTACACATTCTCTTACAAAGTGTGACAATTTATGGTGCATTCTGGGGAATTCAGAAAAAGAAAAGATCTTGCAAATTATTATCTGTGACAGAATTATAATTTTACAAATGATTAATCTCAATCATCCGTCTCTTTTCCCTCTTGGGTTAAGCAGGAAAATTATATCCTGCAAAATTAGCTGTCAAAATGTGAGCCTGTGGTTTTTGGAGTATTTGTACATCAGGAAAATGAAAAGAAGATCTTTATTAATGAGCTGGATTAAATAAATAAAAAGGTTATTGTGGGAGACATGCTGCTCTGTTGCTACAATATGTCTCATGATTTCCCAGTAGTCAGATAATATTTACCAAATTGAATCAAGATTCGATATGACTATTACTTGTTTCCAGGGATATCCTATCATCTAAGCATGATATTTTTAACCTAAGCCTTCCTTTGGACTGGGTACAAATGATAATGCATGTTATTGTCCAATTACAATGTCTGTAGGTAAATATTTTGATGACAGAAGCGTAAGGGAAGTATCTCAGAGTAAGGAACGTTTTCTATACATCACCAGAGCAGTGCTTTTGAAATCAGAGAGCAGCAGTTCAA
This sequence comes from Neogale vison, assembly GCF_020171115.1. NCBI lineage: Eukaryota > Metazoa > Chordata > Mammalia > Carnivora > Mustelidae > Neogale > Neogale vison. The sequence continues at coordinate 48,792,132 of NC_058093.1, forward strand.
GGAAGAAGATTTAGAGAAAATTAAAATTCAAGGATCATATAAGCAAACCGAGAAATCTTGAAATCAGCTGTATCACCAGATACCACTTTGCAACTTGAGCACAATGAACGTTAGGTTGCCATCATTCTTGTGATGTATATCATCTATTACTTTGGCTTGTAATTATATATGTATATGTGTCATTCTCTCCCAAGCTAGACTGCAAGTTTGACTGGAGTATAGTAGACACTCAATGAATTAAAAAGGAAAGTAAGAAAAACATAAGGGGATACTGAATAGAAATAGAAATAATGTTTCATAAATTGGGACTCTACTGATACCTAATCATGTGATGAAAACCAAAACAATTCATATTATGATACATCTTTTAACTTGGAAGAAAGAGTCAGGAACCCAAAGTTTTCCAAGCACACTAATTTAAAAAAAAAAAAAAGACCTTTTATAAAGGTTAATGATGCTCAAGGCTCTCTTCAAACACAAAGACGTAGTTACTGTAGTCTTCTTGCCTCCGGCTGGGTATAGGCATCCCCTGTGATGTCATAAAAAAGTAAAGGGTTAGTATCCAAAATCTGGTAAAGGGTTAGTATCCAAAATCTATAAAGAACTTAATCAAACTCAACCCCAAAACAAATTATCCAATCAAGAAATGGGCAGAAGACATGAACAGACATTTATCCAAAGAAGATATACATATGGTCAACAGACACATGAAAAAATGGTCAGCATCACTCAGCCTCAGGGAAATACAAATCAAAACCACAATGAGATAACACCTCACACTGGTCAGAATGGCTAAAACTAACAAGTCAGGAAACGACAGACGTTGGCAAGGATGAGGAGAGAGGGGAACCCTCTTACACTGTGGGAATGCAAGCTGGTACAGCCGTTCTGGAAAAAAGTATGAAAGTTCCTCAAAACGTTGAAAATAAGGACATATGGGTGACTTAGTGGTAGAGCATCTGCCTTAGGCTCAGGTCATGATCTCAGGATCCTGAGATGAACCCTGCATCAGGTTCCCTGCTCAGCAGGGAGTCTGCTTTTTCCCTCTCTCTGCCTTTCCCCCACTTATGTGCTCTCCCTCCCTCTCTCTTAAAGAAATAAAATCTTCTAAAAAAGTTGAAAATATGACCCAGCAACTGCACTGCTAGATATTTACACCAAAGATACAAACATAGTGATCCAAAGGGGCATGTGAACCCCAATGTTTATAGCATCAATGTCCACAATTGCCAAACTATGGAAAGAACCCAGTTGCCTATCGACAGATGAATGGATAAAGATGTGGTTCATATATATAATGGAATACTACTCAACCATCAAAGAAATGAAATTTTGCCATTTTCAACAATGTGGATGGAACTAGAGGGTATTATACCAAGCAAAATAAGTTAATCAGAGAAAGACAATTATCATATGATTTCACTCATTGTGTAGTTTAAGAAACAAAACAGAGGATCATAGGGAAATGGAGGAAATATAAAACAAGACAATGTCAGAAAGGGGGATAAAACCATAAGAGACTCATAATCATAAGAAAAAAGCAGGGTTGCTGGAGGGGAGGGGTGTGGGGGAACAGGGTAACTGGTGATGGACATTAAGGAAGGCAGGTGATGTAATGACCCCTGGGTACTATATAAGACTGATGAATCACTGACCTCTACCTCTGAAACCAATAATGCATTATATGTTAATTAATTGAATTTACATTATAAATAAATAATTAAGTAAGTCAGTATCTAGACTTCACTTTAGATCTGCCCATTTTAAACTCCTCAGAATTTCCAGACCTCAGTGTATTTTAAAGTCTATTTTAAGCTTGCCAGTGCTGAGGACCCCTGGTAAGGATGGTCTCAGTCATTGTTTCTGAGGAGGGACAGGATGCTTCTGGACTGGTTCCCTTTGCTCTTTATCGCTTGTGTTTTAGTCAGGATCTCCAGTGTGAGGAACAGAAGGTCTCACACAAGTTCCCTTCATAAAAAAGAGGGTTGATAAGGACACACATATGCTGGAACTGGAAAACTCACAAGCTGAGCCAACCTTATATCTCCAAGTTCCTTCATTATCCTGAGCCACATTTTCCATCTCTCTCTCTCTCACCAGATTTCTCTCAAAAAAAAAAAAAAAAAAAAAAAATCCCTCCATCTCGCGGCATGTCTGCTTTTCTTTACATTCTCTATAGAAATGTGTCTTCATTCTTGATGTACTCAATCTTTTGTCTATAAGAGAGCCTCTACTTCCTCTTAATTTCTGCTCCTCCTGACCTCAATTTCTACCTGATCCGGGAGAACTGCCCAGACTCTTGCTGTAATGACCTATCATCCTCAGCTCCTGCTGCTGCAGCTACGCTCCGGAGAGACAATCTGATTGGCTCTGCTCATCTTTTCACAAAAGCTACATCTTAGTTTGCTGGCTGAACCCCGTGGGGTCAGGTGCCCCCATTAATGCAGTCATCTGGGACTGGAGGTTGGCATCACACTGAGCAGAGAATGTGTGCCTCATAGCCATCTCTTACTGAGGTTGTACATAGGGCAAATATCTGGTATCTTGGAGAGCATGTCTCAACATCTGCTGTGTCTTCGAGTTACTCATATATATTTACACACATGTCTCATCTTCTAACTTTTGATGTCTTGAGGAGCTGGTTCATTTTAATATGACCAGTAATACATAGCCACATAGTTGCATACTTTGTCCAATGTTTGCTTGCTGCATTGATATATATAATTATATTCTTTTCCCCTTCTATTCTTCCTTTTCCCTTCTTTCCTCTCTCCCTTCATCCCTCCCTTCTTCCATTCCTTCCTTCTTTCTTTTCTTGCACAACATGTAAAGATCTACTATGTCAGAGGCTATGCTAGACAACATAATAGAAAAGACATATTTTGTACCATCAAGATGCTCGCATGCTAATGGGGAAAATATATGCAGAATAAGATGTTATGTTAAAAACAGCATGTGTTTGTTCTCCTGACATTTTTATTTCCCCTATTTCACACAGCTTACTAATCCCTTATTACTTCCTTGCTGTAGGGATTTTTCCAGGGCAGAACACAGAAGAAGCAGAAGTCAATGTTTCTCCTTGCCTTTTGTAAATGTCTAAACTCATAGTATATGAGTATATATCCCAGAGTGGGTATGAAAAGAGGATGTTCCTCTGAGAAAACAAAAGAAAAGAGGAAGACAGTCTCCTCCAGCTGGGAAGAAGTATGTGCATGGGGGGAGAGGCTCCAAGGAGGTGTGGAGCTTGTCACCTCTTTGGCAGCATGCCAGGGAGATTGTGGTCCCAGAGTGAATGGTCTGATGCTGCAGTCATGTGAGGCTCCCAGTTTCCCCACGGCGTGGGAATAATGGAGCTCTTCTCCCTGCAGCGGTTGGTTGGCCTAAGACATAGACAGAGCAAGACTAACATCTCCTGAGAGATATCAGACACTGGGGCCTCTGCCCAGTAATGGACAAGGAGGATTTTCCCCTGAATGGACAAGGAGGATTTTCCCTGAGTGAGATAGAACTTTACATGGGCTGGGTGAGAGGAGCTCGGGTAAATTTAAAAGAAAGGGGAAAAAACCCTGTTTCTCATAAAAATAAGTTAGTGAAACCCATTATATATACAAACATATGGCTATGATACAAGGAACTAATTTCTAACGGCAGTAATTAGGACATACTCTAGGACTGTAGAAGGAATGGTGATAGAATCCAATTGAAGGAATTTTTTTTTTGTTTTTTAAGATTTATCCACTTAGGGACACCTGGGTGGCTCAATGGGTTAAAGCCTCTGCCTTCAGCTCAGGTCATGATCCCAGGGTTCTGGGATTGAGCCCTGCATCTGGCTTTCTGCTCAGCAGGGAGCCTGCTTCCTCCTCTCTCTCTGCCTGCCCCTCTGTCTACTTGTGATCTCTGTCTTAAATCTTAAAAAAAAAAAAGAAAAGAAAAGATTTATCCTCTTATTTTAGAGAGAAAGAATCCTCAAGCAGACTCCCAGCTGAATGCAAAGCATGACCGAGGGGTTGATCCCATGACCTACAAGATCAGGACCTAAGCTGAAACCAAGAGTCAAACCCTCAACTGACTGAGCCCCCAGGTGTCCTAAGGGAAATTTTTGTTTCTAACGGACATTTGCAAGAACTAAGTCTGTGTGTCCCTGAATTTAGGGATCAAACTGAAACCACAGACAAGAAAAAATAAACTACAGGCCACATATCATGAGGCGACACCATGACGCCTCATCATTATCAAGTCATGTCAGTCAGGTGTCAGCTGCCTTTGTCAGTGGGCTGACTTTTTAACCAGAAGCAGTGCTCAGTTCCTCACTGTTCTCCAAGTATTTTGTTGTTCCGCTAGTCTATCTAACCTCTTGAAATCTCATTTAGTTTCCTCTTTTGAGAAGTGAGGAAGCTTTTCAGGGAAATTTGGGGGCAGACTGAATCTGTACATAGAAAATTGCTGGGGCATGTGGGTGGCTTATTTGGTGAACTGTCCAACCCTTAGTTTCAACCCAGGTCATGATCATGTTGTCATGGGTTGAGCCCCACATCAGGCTCTGTGCTCAGAGCAAAGTCTGCTTCAGGTTTTCTCTCAAATAAGTAAAATCCAAAGAAGAAGAAGAAGATTACTTAAAAAACACTTTATAAAAATTACGTGAGTAATTTTATCAATAAAAACAATTTAAAATTTATCAGCGTTTCCCCCAACAAAGTATATCAGTTCTGTTTTAAAATCTCAAACCAGGGAAAGATTATCTTATTGCAACAAAAAACATTTTTTGCTTCAGTATTAACTCATTCACAGATATATTTAGCAATAAATGTATGGGTTCAGTTTCTATGTTAGGTATTTTGTATACAGTGATGAATGCTAGACAAGATTCTTGACCAAAAGAGATTATGGTCTAGTAATCTAGCAAAATTGTGAGACATGCCACCAAGGTCAAGAACAGAGAGCTCACAGAAAGAATCAGAAGGGTGACATATTTTAAAAAGAGTGTAGGAAACACTTTATGAGAAAGGAGGAAAAAGTGAAGGTTGAGTTGTGTCCTGAATGACGAATAGGGAACAGGTAATTGGAGAGAGAGAAAAAGAGTAAAAGTAAGAGAGCATTAACCAAGTAAACCCACAGTATGGGTAAAACTGAGACAAGAATGTTCTTGATGCCCTAGAACAACACAGAAATCATGTACATACTGTTCTTAAATGCTTCTCTTGTTGAGTCATTTTTATAAACAATAACATTTTAAGAACCTCCCCCGTGGTATGGAAAACAGGGCTGCATTATAGAGAATATAGTTAATGATATTATAATACTATTATTTGGTGCCTGCACTTATTGGGGTGAGCACTGAGTAATGTATGGAATTGTCCAATCACTATGTGATACACCCAAAACTAATATAACATTGCAGGTCAATTACACTTCAATAATAAATAAATAAAATCGTGGCTGCATTAAGACTTTCGAAAATATTAAGGGACAAATGAGATAAAGTACATACTCTATATGGATTAATTCTCAAATCTCATATATCCAGTACATATGAAATTTAATGTTACATTATGGTTTGCCTTATGGAAATTAGGCCAATTTTGGTAACTAGTTTTCATCTCCCCCTGGCAGTATTTAATGTAATTTTTACAGCCAGTAAACATCCAGCTGTCTACATGTCTTCCTTTTTCTTGCTCATAAAAATCAGAGAATTGATATTGTTTACAAGACCTAATTTCCACATTTGATTACCTCCTTATACTTAATGGTTCACATGCCGAACTGTAAGTTATAGTTTAGTGTCTTTGTTGTCCCAAAGATCAAAATTTCATTGATTCTCACTACATTACAATGAGGGATAGTAAAATCAAATTTTACATTATGGTCTGTCTGTGTTAATATTTCTGATCCATTTAGACACGTCATCTCTAAAGCAGTACAGTCTAAAACAAAAACTTGTAATCAGTTAACACAAAACCTCTTTCCAAAGTGATTAGATGCAGTCAAGCAGAATCAGCTCTCCACTGAATAAAATATCACACTTTTTATTACCTTCATTAATGTATCTAGCCATCACATGAAATGCCACTCCCCCACTGATCTCTACCTGTTTGTGCAGCCTTCTGGCTGTGCCCTGACTAGGAGTTCCTTTTATAGAATTTTGCTCAAAATTTCTTTCCATTCACCTTTACTTACTGGAATTATTGAAGCCATGCTACAAAAGACACGTCTAGAGTTTATTGCTTGTGTTGTGCGAGTTAACACTATTTTCCTAATGGCCAAACTGAAGCAATTTGAACACAATAACATAGCCCATACTGATGTGAATAAATCGTTGAATAAAGAAATACATATAGGGAGGAAAGGGACAAATCTTTCTTAGAAAAGAATTCCAAAGATAATTTCAAAAAATGAAATAAAGTATAATAAAACTCTCCAGGAGGTGGGGAGTTTAATCCTTCTCCCCTAAAGTTTGGACTGGACATCGGGACTAATTTCCTGGTCCCGAAAGGACAGAATAGTAGCATTATGGTAGAGAAACCGGAAGACACTGCCTTAAGGAAACGATCGGTGTTAAGGTCACCAGCTCCGAATCACACAGATACCACGTACCTCCTGATAGGACGTGATGATAATGGCACTTCACCACTGTGGTCTTCTTCCCAAAACCTATGACCCTGGTCTAATCATGAGAAAAACCTTGAGATAAAGCCAAAGTTAGAGACAGTCTACAGAACGAATGGTCTTCAAAAGACCAGTATTATTCAAACTGTCAAAGTCATGAAAAAGAAGGAAACGCTGAGAAACTCGCAGACCAGCAGAGACTAAAGAGACATGACAACTGAATGTGAGGTAGAGACACTGGACGGAGTCCGGGAACAGAAAGAAGGGCATTCATGGGAAAACTGGGAAAATCTAAGTAAAGCCGGAGCTTAGTTAATAGCCATGTACCGGTCTTGCTTTCTTAGTTTTGACTACCTCGCTACAGTGATGGCGGGAAACTGGATAAAGCATATACGGAGACATTTTAAGAGCCTGGCAATTTTTTGGTAAATCTCAAATTATTCCAAAACTGAAAGGTTTTTAAAAGCAAACCAAAAAGTTAATGTTCTTTTACTTCTAACAATCAGATTCCTGGTTAACAAAAGATATTACAAGATTATGTTAATAATAACCAACATGTCTTGACTGTTCACGTTGTTCCAGACACTGCATGAGTCTCTGTATAATCCTGCTTAATGCCTACAATGCGCATACGAAGTAAATACTATGATTCTCCCTATTTTACAGATGAGATTGTACCCCAGGTCCCACAGTCAATAAAGGCCACCGAAATTTTCACAGCCCTTGGAATCACCAGGGAGAGAGATGAAATGATCTTCAGCAGTACTGTAGTATTAAATATCCAGGCTCCATAGTATTTCATTCACTGAGAACTGGCAAGCTTTTGTTAGGATACTCCATGATCTAGAACAGTCTGTCTTCGAAGTGTGTGTGTGTGTGTGTGTGTGTGTACTCGCGTACGCATATGCTCTAAGAATAAAAACGTATCATGCCTGTGAGTCTCCACCATCAGGCACTTGATTTCTAAGGGCAGGAACACTCGCTACTGCGTATTATCTCCAATATGTAATTCTCCCTTCGTCCCCAGTCCTGGGGCTGTTCCCTGCACAGAGGGGGCTCATTGTGCCCTAGAGCCAGGACTGTATGAATGGGTTGCTCCACCAAGGTTGGTCCAAATCAATCATTCCTGATGTTGGAAATTTGCATTTGAAAAAGGCTGTTCCCAAGTACCACGGACACAACTATCCTAAGAGGGAAAAGCGGTGAAATGTCTGATTGTTGTGATGGGGTAGGGGTAGGGGGTTGGTTTGTTACATCATGAATGTAAATTGTCAATGTATGCATTTTCATCCTAAATGGATCCAATTAATTAATTATGTTCTCTTCCTATGAGAATCTCTAGAGAGGAAACAAAATAAAATTGGAAGCACAGGAAAAAGAAAGAGAGAGAGAGAGAACAAGAATAAAATAGCTAAAACCATATTCAGACCTAATCTGCTCAGGCCCCAGTTTCCCTCCAGCTCACCCCCTTTGTAAGCAGCTTCCACAGCCTCTGAGTGTGCCCAGTGAGTGTTTTGCTGGGTTCAGTGTAAGAATAACAAGGCTCTTCAAATAGGACCCTGCTGTTTGCCTCCCAGCCTGTAGTAGCTGTTTACATAACATATGGATAAATAGAAGACTCATCTGCTTATTTCCAGGAACCATATTAGCAAAAAAAAAAAAAAAAAAAAAAAATTAATGAAGGACACTGCAAAGGAGTACTGTGTGTTTAATAAAACACTTTCCCCAGGAATTGAAAGCAGCCTCTGCATGTGGCATGCAGCAGCTTATCACTAATTCAGAATCTCCCTTCAGCCTCAGACTTTTGTCTTTCTTCTTCCTAGTAGCCACACTTTCAAGCAGGATGGCTTGCTTTGTAGTCGCTGTGCTCTGGAAGGGAGCTCAGAGGAAACGGAGCGAGAGAGTTCATTAGGGACATTTCATAGTCACTCAGATCCCAGGGTCTCTGTCTCCTCTTGGCAGATCACACTGTTCATGGAGAGACCTTCTTTATTTTGTTACTTATCCTTGTACTGCCGGAAGTCTACAAAGACCTGGGCTCCTGCATGTTTCCACTCACATCAGGGGAATGTGAGCACAATTCAAAGCGTGTCCTGAGCCGGTGTGCATTCACCGATTGCAAATCACCTTATTGTATTGTAAAAATGCTACATTTTCTTGAAAATACAGCATTTGAAGATGAAAATCTTATTCTAACAGAAGCATATTACAAAAAGAAAAAATAATAAAAAAAGAAAAAAGATGAGAGACAAAGTGGAAAGAGAAAAGAACAAAGAAAACAAAGATAAATGGACGCAGAGAATGATCAGGTAGGATTACAGTTTCCAAACCTAGACAGCTGACCTATGAAAATCAAGTTTTGCTGAAGGTTTTAATTTACTTTTGCATAGTTATTTCTTTTCAGAAACCTCTCCTAAAAGCCAATCAGCATTGCTAATGTATTGGTCTCTTTCCAGCCCTGAGAAGTCAAACTGAGCCAACATTATGAGCTTTGCAAAATCAAAAGAGTCAAGACCATTCTCCCCCAAATGGGCTCTTTGCTCTCTCAGCTTTCTGGATGTGGATCCTTGATTACAGCACAGTCTCCTAATTATAAGGTCTACTTTGAACACACTGCTTTATTCCTAGAAAGCCAATGGCCATTAATGATGATATCGCTGAAATCCATGGTTACAGGTGGCTTTTTCCAGTTTTAACACAAGCTGTCTGTTGAAAGAGAACATGCTTAATATTCTTAAATAGAAGCTATACATGTTTTATGGATCCATGAAAGAATTCATCTTATTTCCTGCTGATGAATTGAAACCTCTGAAGCTCCAAAGAATGTCTGGTATGAAAAATGGGCAGAATCCTCCTGCTCAGAAATCTCTGTGTCCTCCTCTCTGCCCAGACGCAGTATTTATCCCACTGAATCGCCATTAAATCTAATTCTTACGAGGCCCAGGCCGATCTTTAGGTCAGGGCAGCTGGCCTTGTGATGTAGAAAGTTAGTGATAAACACTTCCCTTCATGAAAAAAAGAAAGACACTTTTGGGGCACCTGGGTGGCTCAGTCAGGTCTGCCTTCAGCAAGCGTCTGCCTTCAGCTCAGGTCATGATCCCAGGGTCCTGGAATGGAGCCCCACATTGGGCTCCCTGCTCAGCAAGGAGTCTACTTCTCCTCTCCCTTAGCCCCTCCCCCCAGCTCGTGCTTCCTCTCTCTCACTCATTCTCTATCTCTAGTAAATAAATAATATCTTTAAAAAAATAGACACTTTCTAAATTTGAGCAATCCTCTTAGGCTTCTGTTTCTTTGTGTGGTTGGCCACTGTACCTTCATGTCTTTAGTTGACTCAAAAATGCATGTATGGAGATGGCTTCACACCCAAAGTGGAAACATATATGGCTCTTCTCAATATTTTAAAATCCCAAGAGCATTTATTCAAAGTGGCAGCGCTGTGTTTCACTAAGGTTGAGGGATTTTCCTTTTCTTCAGGCCACTGAAGCAACAGGCAAGATTTTTTTTTTTTTTTTAAGATTTTATTTATTTATTTGACAGACAGAGATCTCAAGTAGGCCGAGAGGCAGGCAGAGAGGGGGTGGGGGGAAGCAGGCTTCCTGCTGAGCAGAGAGCCCTGTGCGGGGGCCATGACCTGAACCAAGGCAGAGGCTTTAACCCACTGAGCCACCCAGGTGCCCCCAGGCAAGAATTTTTACATGGGGCCAGACTTCCCTGGATGGCATCAAATGGACAGCCCCCCCCCCAGGTGCCTCCCTGGGCTGCGGCACTTGTGTTGAGTGGACAGTGCCCAGGGGGGCTTGCCGTGTGGTGCTGCTGGTGCTTACTGTGTGCCAGGGGTCGGGATAGCTGCTGTGGAAATGAACGTGGCACCATCCTTGGCCTCAAATCATTTAGACTCTAACTGGGAAGACACACCATATGGGCATAGAAGATAAAACAGTAACTTAACAGCTAAGTGACAATAAATGAAAATAGAATATGTGTCACAAGACACCGTGGGAGGGGGGGATTCACTACCAAATGTTTGCGTAAACAATGAGTGTGATGAGTTCAGACGAATAGCATGAGCTCAAATTGAAGACTGCACCTTGGAGACAGTGAGAGCGGTCGCACTCTTGAAGCCCCGTAACTGTTTCCTACAGGAGCAAACCATGCCCTGGCCACTCAGGCACGCCAGCAAAACACATCGGTCTTACACTTCCATTTTCGTGTGCGGATCCATTTCTATTGCAACGCTGCTGTTTGTTCTGTAATATTTTTTCTTTTTACTCACTCGTACTTTCAAAGCCTGATCTTAGGCTCTGAGCTTTAATATTCTGCATTTCCAATTCTGTTCATTTTCTCTGCCGCCAAATGTGCTTACATTCTTGTTCACCCAGTATTAATAAAAAGGATGTTTGCACAGTGGGGAAGCGTATTCTCATTTATCTCTGACCAGAGTTGTGAAGAATGGAATGGCCTGATGGCCATTATCTTAACCCTCTGTGACTGCAAACATTTTGAAGTGGTGGAGGAGACAATGGAACACAAAACCCACATTAAAGTTTGCTTCTCTCAGCTGTAAACTGCCGATTAAATCCCCAGTCACATTTCTTACCCAGGCCTTCTTCCCCTTTTGGGGAATAAATAAATGTAAGATTATTTTGTATTCAACATAATAGAGTCACCTGACTTGAAAGACTGAAAAACTCATGAGTTCAGAATTCTCAGTGGGTGTTATTTAGTATATCATTCTTTGAAATTCCTCCCACCTAATTAAAGAGAAATATTAAAGGCCATGACAGTGTTCCTCTGTCGTGATGTCCTAGCCATCCTGTGGAAGGAAGTCAAAGCCATGGAAAGCGCTTTCTGTTATTTCAAGAGGAACAGGGTTTTCATATTCAAATTGCTGCAAACAAGATTTAAATGTAAACAAAAGGAAAAGGATAGATATTGCTCTACCCTTCACAGGGAAATAAGCAGTGGTAAGAGTTTACTGTGATAGGAAATTCTTTGACAGTGGTATAAGAAGAAACACACACACACACACACCACTGTAGACTAGTGAATATTTTTCAGAGAACTATCATCAACCAACCATAATTACACAGAATTTTTAAGTAGATCGTCTCTGATGACTATTTCCTCACTTACCGAAGAACTTTCCAGTATTTTTGAATAGACACGTGAGTTTGGTTAGAAGTGGTAAGGACCAGATTCTCTCTGCATCGTTCCTCCTAAATTAATGGGTCAAGCACAAATTAATCTAGCAACACATTTCTTGGCTGTCTACCAGTTCTAACAAAGAAGAAAACAAGAAATAAAGAGTGAGAGACAATCCCTGTTCACCGTCTGAGATCCTTGAGGGCCGGGAGTCCAGTTCCTAAAATGTCTGCACCAAACCCTCAGAGTGAAATGCTGCGGGAAGGAGAAGCTGAAGCAGTGTGACCTGGGAGGCTCTTTGGAAAAGCAGCCATGGGGCAGGAAAGGTCAGAAAGTGGCAACCTTAGAGGCGATGTTTTCACTGAGGAAATAGGGCTTGAGCACAGCTCTCAAGGGTGGTCCAGTGAAGGGTGGTGCGATCAAGAACTGGGGTCAACGCGTGAGAACAGCCCTCTCTCTGGATCACGTGCTACTAGGAACGCTGCTGCAACACTGATTTGCCATCAAATTCCTCCTTGGCCGTTGGAGGAGATACCATTATGGAACCGGGGAGTCGGGGGGGGGGGAGGTCTCCTGGTCTCACAGATACCAGAAGGGATTTCACTCACCTGCCCTCTCATTCAGTGGCCCCTAAGGTTGGTGGATGTCACTCTGGCAGCAGGGCTGCCCCTCCCCCAGCCCCTTCTAGTATGCCATGTAGCCACCCCACAGTTCTCTGCGCTGAAGACCATTCTGGAGAGAAGTACTCTAATGCAGGTCGGTATAAACCGTTGCTGACTCAGGGCAAGGAATTAAAGTCAATCTGAGAGACGTACCTCACAGAGCACAAGGTGTAAGAGAAAGCACCAAGGGTAATCTTGATTGAAGTGGATTTAGGGATTCCAGAATTTTGTCTCCCTACACAGTTCTGTTTATGGAGGTTTCCGTCACACCTCTGTGTTTTATGGAAAACTACTAACCCAGGCTTAATCCAGTCTTTATTTATCCTTATTATTATTATTATCCTTATTTATCCTTGTTGCTCTGAGTAGTGGAAGCTGGTGATCCAGTTTGAAGGTCCATTGTCTATGTACTTACTAATATGTAGTGGCCACTGCACTAGCCCCAGCCTCAAACGGCCAAAAGCCAGCATTCCTGGGACATGACATGTTTGAAAATATTTGCTGAAAGAATGAGAAAATGCTATGGAAGAGCTGAGCACTTTCCATGCACAGCTATGGGGTTGGGGGGGGGCAGGGGTAATAACAGAGCAAAAACATATGGATCCTGAGTGGTTATCCCAGGCCCAAGACAAACACCTTACTCGGGTGGTTCAAAGGTTATCTTCTTATACTCCTTTTATGTATTAAGGCTTTTCAAAGAGCAAACAGAAGCAGCAGTGGCAGATGTCATTCCCATGAGACTCCTGGAATCTACTTGGCCACCATTCACTTCAGCAGCCAGGCATTTGGACAATGTCTTGGAACAGCAGCTTGGCACTGAAACGTCTATGGTGATCATTTTGATGTGCACCCAGGCCTAAGGTCCCCGGGCAGCTCAGAGCTATTTCTCACAGTTCCTTTCCGTTTCTCAGTCTCCCTCCTGGGATGGGGGACATTTGTTAACAATTACAAAGACAGAGGCTTTGAACTGTGCCTCCCACTCTCAGTGGAAGGTGGGTTCTGAGCCCTGGCGCCTTGAAGTGTCCAGAGGAATATGAGCTTCCTCTTTTCCTCCCTGTGTGAAAAATGTGGAAGGTCCACAGATGAGACAAAGGAAACAAACAAAATTGGCCAATTTGCTGCCAGAGCCTTAGATGCTACAAAGTGAGCAGCAGCATGGCTCTCTTCCCAAAGGTGAGAGGAGCAGACTGAGATTATTTCAGCTGCTCTGAAGTTCCTCACGCTTAATAAATTCGTCCGTATTTTTGCTTAACTGGATGTTCTGCAGAGAACACAACTGAGGAATATTTTGAATATTTTTTTCTGAAAATTTTCTGATGTGATTAAAAATGAAATCTCAAAACATTTTTCATTTATTAAAAGTTTTTTATTTTACTTTTCTATGGTTTTATTACATTCTCAAGTTTTTATTAAAAGTATTCATTAAATATACCTTTGTTTATTTTGTTAAAAATAATATCTTGAGTTAATCATCTAGGCAACAGCAAAGAACAGAGATAAGTCACAGTTGTTCCTCTGGTCACCTGATGACTAGAGTATTCAACCTGTAAATGAGGTCATAGCAGGTACGAGGCCTTGTCGAGTGTTCCCCTTTTTACCTCTTTCTTGGTTCATGCTACTACTCCCTGGTTTATGAGGGAGGCAATGAAGGGCCTCTCTCTTTGCTGTTGAAGTATCTATGGGATTTGGTAGCTATTCAGCTTTGTTTAGCTAAGGGCTCTGTGTTCCCCCCCTCCCCCCGCTTGCTGTGTGGGACACACACAGTTTAAAAATGGATGGTGGTGGTGGGGGCGCCTGGGTGGCTCAGTCGTTAAGCATCTGCCTTCAGCTCAGGTCATGATCCTGGGATCTGAGGATTGAATCCTGCCTTGGGCTCCCTGCTCAGCAGGGTGCCTGCTTCTCCCTATTCCACTCCCCCTGCTTGTGTTCCCTCTCTTGCTCTCTCTCAATCTGTCAAATAAATAAATAAATAATCTTTAAAAAAAAAAAAAAAAAGGAAAAGGAATGAGGGAGCAGAGGTTTGTTTCCCTCTACAACTAATTCTTTTGCTGGCTCCCGCCATGCCCTCCAGCTTCCCTGGGGAGCTCCGCCCTGCCCTGGCCTCCAAATCTGAAAGACAAGGTCTCGGGCATGTTTGGCTTGCAGGAGTTCAGCTGGGCCAGGGAGCCTCACAGCGGCGACACCATTGTTGCCTGGCTTACGGGTGCCCAGGACGCCTGAGGAAAGAGCTGGGGCCCCAGCTGCGACTGCGCACAGGTTGAAGCCGCCCTGGAGAGGGGCTAACGACGCGTGTTAGTGATCACCTACTGCCAAGTCGGAGAAAAACCTCATTTAAAAAATCCAAATAATGACTTCAGAAAAAAAATGAACATAACCACAGGGCCTATGCTACTTAACTATGGAATGTTTCAAAAACTGGTAGAATCTGAGTGTCTTTTCAGGCCAGCCTCATAGAGATGTTGTTCTCTGGTGGGTAAGAGTTCACGATGGCAGTCCTGACTCCATTTTCCGGTTTGCTCTAGTGTAAAAGAAACTGCCTACTTGTTTTGAATCCATGTTAGTACCAGATAAATAAGATGTCCAAAAAATTGCTATATATCTGAACAAGAGACTGCTACTGAAATGCTCATGAACCCTCAAAAGAGAGCCTTCAAAGGGACCCCCTGAACTTAGGTGAACTGTGCCATGGGATGGTCAGCTGTGGTAGAGTGACTCACTTAGGAGTGAACACCACATGATAGTAGCTGGCCTTTTGTCATCAAAGATATAAAATACAGTCACCATCCTAAGGTCACAGCTTGAAGCTAGAAGGTGTCAGGACCACCTTAGAAGCTCACCCCTGGCCTGGGTGAAGTTCATCCCATGGGCCTCTACTTCTGATTCGAGCAGCAGCTTACAGCCCCTCAATTATTCCCACCTGCTGAGGGGTGAGCCATGACAAAGCCAACACACCCTCCCTGGTCTATCTAGGAAAATGAACCCCACCACTTCCACCACACCTGTCTCTCCTCCTCAGAGACCCAGAATGAGGACTCAGATTCCACTAACAGTACCCACAATTCACTATTTCTGAAATAGCCAACTCTAGGGCCTTCTAGAAAATTTTCTTTTCTTCTCACTGAAATGAGAACTCTATTGAAATCATTTCTACCTCCCTTCAGACTGTCTGGGTAGAGGATGCTGACTCTCAAACATGGGTTCAGGATTCAGGAGAATCAACAGGAGAGAGGTGGAAGTCTGGCTTATGTGACAGCTGGCATTGTATTGCTGAGTGAGATAAATCACCTGTGGATGTGTTTGACCCATGCAAACAACCCAGTATTTTAAATGTGAATTAGGTTTAAAGATTAAAAAAAAAAAAGAAAAGAGAAAGAGAGTGTCTCATACAAATCAATTTGTGTTTTCTCTTGAAAATGTTGAGTATTTGACAACATTGGGCCTACGTTCCTTGAGGTGCCCACCAGCTTGAATCAGTCTGACTCTTTAGACAAAGCATGAGTTCTCTGGCCACCATGTCTCCCAGTGTAAGTTTGATGCAAATGCCTGGTGACTGGAGCTAGGTAGCACCTTATCCAGAGCCGCCTTCCTTCATTTACATTATCTGCCTGGCCTATATGCATTTGAACTTGTGACTCTGGCTCTAGGCCATGCAGTCTCATCTATATGCCACTTAACCACTTTCCCTGCTGCCTGCAAATGCTAGTACAGCCTCGGTGCACCTGTTTCACAGAATACTTCCCAGAGTGACTGCCAGAAACGGCATAATCATTATCATAAGATTTCTTGATTGTCTTGTAACTCTTACTTTCTAAAACATCCATGAGAAATGTTTGAGAAGTGGTACACAAGTCATTACGTCATCATGAAGAATCCAGATTCAGCTCTCTAGCAGATTTGGCAACAGCTTCAGATGAATGTCTGCTTACCCAGAGAGCATGACCAGCTGTGTGCACACTAAGACTCTTGTGCATAAACAGAGGCTCCGTAATTCCTCCAGATAGAAAATGTCATGCTGAATTTCACAACTAATTGAAAGGATATGTGACAGAGTTAATCTGATGAATGCAGTTTCTGAACTACAGTAGGAGAGTAAGATATGCAAACAAGGCTGATTTCTTTCGTAAGCAGTGCGTGCATGAGAGCCCAGAGAGGGGAGAAGCCTCTGGTGAGGTACACTTCATGGGGGTGCCATTCCAGCTGGGCCTTGAAGGATGAGCAGGATCTGAACATTTAGAAGGCAAAGGCAAACTTCTGTACAGAAGTAACAATCTATGTATGCCTGGGTGGCTCAGTCTGTTAGGCAGCTACCTTCAGCTCAGATCATGATCTCAGGGTCTTGGGATGGAGCCTCACATCAGGATCCCTCCTCAGCGAGGAGTCTGCTTCTCTCTCTCCCTCTGCTCCTGCTCTCTCTCTCTCTCTCATATAAAAAAATAAAATCTTTTTTAAAAAAAGGAAGTAAAAATCTGGGGGGAAAAATAAAGCATGGAAGCAGAGAAATGTGGACAGTCTCCTAAGATAACAGTTCAGTTTGCCTAGAAGGTTCTCATATTTAAGAATCCTTAACTATTTAAAGTTGGAGATTCCTGGGTCTACTTCCAAAAACCTTTTTTTTTTTTTTAAAGTCTGCTCTACACCCAGTGTGGAGCCCAATGTAGGGCTCAAACACACAATCCTGAGACGAAGACCTGAGCCGAGATCAAGAATCAGATACTTTGCCAACTAACCCAGCCAGGCACCCCATAAACCTATCTTTTCACCATCATTACAAGGGATTCTGTTGTAGAGGACCCACAGGCCTTTGAGGAAAACTTGCATTGTGTGTATACTGGAGAGATGTAGGAAAGGTGGCAGGATCTGGGTTGCAGATAGCCTTGACTTCAGGCCTCGCAATTTTTAGTTGTTTCGTGGTCAATAAAGAGCTATTTTTCCTGACAGTCCAATTTGATATGGAATAAAGGAGAGGGTTGCCTTAGAGATGGCACCCAATCTGAATCATGGGAGGCACCATTGATAGAAGCAGGGGACTTGAGATTGATTGGGACTTCAAGTTTGCCTTTAGTCTTGGTTAACAGCTACTTTCTTTTTTTTTTTTTTTTTTAAAGATTTATTTATTTATTTATTTGACAGACAGAGATCACAAGTAGGCAGAGAGGCAGGCAGAGGGAGAGGAGGAAGCAGGCTCCCTGCTGAGCAGAGAGCCCGATGCGGGGCTCGATCCCAGGACCCTGGGATCATGACCTGAGCTGAAGGCAGAGGCTTAACCCACTGAGCCACCCAGGTGCCCCAACAGCTACTTTCTTTTTGATTGCCTCTAACACCACAGGCAGGGGGGAACTAGATACTCATGGGCTCTGGGCCAGAGTCCTCTGGTCTTAGGTTTGGCATGCATCTCTTCCAGGACTCAGCCCCTCATCTGTTAAATAGAGATGATAATGGTATTTTCCCTGCTCTGTTGAGGACCTAAATTGGGTACAGCATCTGAAAAGCCTTTAGAGAAATACACATATGTAAGAAATTATTATCCTAAGGAGAAGACTTGATTGCTAAATTTCCCAGCATAGGTCAGTGACTGCTAGTACACCTATGCCATGATTTCCATGGTTTTCAAGTGTATGCAAGGGTAGTGCTCACTATTGAACACTAGAAGGAAAAAAAATGAATGATACAAAATTGTATATCTAGAATAATTATACTTTTTAAGTTACTGTATTATTTGTGGGAAGTACAGCGATATTTCAACAGTGGGCTTCTCCAGTGTTGAGACTGTACATAAATTTTTTTCCTGGTCTTCCCCATGTATATTCAAATTTCTCTTTATGAGCATGTATTACTTTCGTGATCTGAAAAATGAAACTTTTTTTCGGTCCTAGAACTTTAAAGCCATTCTAAAATCGATGAAGTAGGGGAGTAATATACTCTTACAAACCCTTCCTCAAGGACCCCAATTTGCTTTTATTTTGACCTTTGCTGCTTGAACAGAGACCCATTTTCTTGACTGTGTGTGTGTGAAGTTTAGACAAAGTCCTTAGGGAAAAGAAAAAGAAAAACACCAAAATGCATGACTTGAGTTTGTGAAGACTAAGTCGATATATGTCATGTCAGTTAGAACCAAGAATTCTTTCAGTATTTACATTAGATTTGCCTCCAAATGTTTGCCTTTTTAATGGGCTGAAAATAAATTGGGAGGGACATAGCACTGGAACATAATGAACACAAGGATGCAAATGCATGAAGATAATGAAAATAAGGAATTTATAGGAACAAGGCAATTTTCCTTCCAGAGGGAGCATAATCTTATTTCAAACTTCTCAGATTTTTTTGTGTGTGTGTGAAGTATGGGAAAAGTGAAAAAGCAGGGGTACATGAGAAGACACTTGAGGCATGACTCGTGCTGCACACGAGGCTTCTAGAAAGACAAGAACTGGTGTCTCCAGGATGTTTAATGTGCTGCTCCCAGGTGGAAGCCGGGGCAAGATCCAACTGCATGCTAAAGCCAGCACTTACTAATATGTCAGTGGAGCTGACTTCTAAAGTCTGGAAGGTAACAATTAAGACAGGGCCCGTGTCTTCATTAAGTGAGTTCCTAGAATGATGGGAATGAAGGACAGAGAACATTGGACCATAAAATACAAGCAATCCGTGTTTCAGAAGATGTCTGTGAGGTCGGGATCATGACCATCCAAACGAAATTTCCAGTTCTCTGAACATTTCATTCAGACTAACAATATAAGAGTCAAAGGGATTCCCGCATGTTTAGTCTACCCTCTTTTTGTTTAGAAAAGCGTGCGACAATTAGTGAAGCCAGGGTCGGATTTGCGAAGAAGAAATGTAGCAATACAGGAGGATGGTAGCAGTCCTTACTCTGTTCATAGGCATTCCATGTAAATTGCAGAAGTGAATTCTCAAACAATTACCAAGAGAAAAAGAGTAAAGTAATCTAAAGACGGAAGCCCAGGGTTCCATCAGGTTTTCATGTCAGCTTCACATTTTTTTCTCCTGCATTTATTGTGGGAAACCAAAGGAACATACGTATTAACATGATCTAGAAGTGACATGAAATATTTGAATGTTTGTTGCATTTTAGCCTCTAGCTTTTTTCTTATATTCACAAGAGTGCTTTTTATAAGAAATGAATCATTTACTTTTTTTTTTTAAGATTTTATTTATTTATTTGACAGACAGAGATCATAATCAGGCAGAGAAGCAGGCAGAGAGAGGAGGAAGCAGGCTCCCTGCTGAGCGGAGAGCCTGATGCAGGGGTTTGATCCCAGGACCCTGAGATCATGACCTGAGCCGAAGTCAGAGGCTTTAACCCACTGAGCTACCCAGGTGCCCCAAATCATTTACTTTTATTTACAAGACCATGCATTTTCCTATGAAAGCAAAAGCAAGAACTAAGCCCTCTAAAATGTCTGTTATCTGGAAGGTTTAATGACTAAGGTTTCAATTTGGTGTTTGTGTGCTTATTTTTGCTTTTGTTTTTATTTTTGGAGGTAGAAGATAGGGTGGGTTGATTCAAATTGATAATTACTTTAGTTTTCTGTTTCATCTTGCTGGTATAGAACAAATATAATTACTTCCTTATTAGCTCTTTTAGTGATTATCCCTATCCATCAGAAGAATAAACCTGTGTGTGAGACAGAAATAAATTTATACCTATAAATCTCTTGCTGGTTTGATTATCTTTTTGTTTTGAAATATTAATATTACCATTTAAAAATATACCATTTCTACTTATTTTAATAGCTCTCATATATCAAAATATACATTGTTCTCCTCAGGCATAACCTCCAAATTCCATCACCAAATACTAGTATTCAGTAATACTGAATACAAATACAATAAAGACAAAGTTTAATGCTATAATTTCTCTTCTAGTAGGTTCACACTGACTGTTGTGAGGTTTTACAAGTATATATTCGTGGTTGGCTTAGCCAATAAAAAATATACAGGCCTATACTTTAAAAGTTCAATTTCATGCCAAAGCGTAAATATTCAAATAAAAATCTTTTGAAATGGTCATTTGTTTCTCTAAGAATTTATGTACTATCTCACCCTTAGAAGAACTGTGCTCATATTGAGTGCTTCCGGTTTTTTCCCATGTTAAACAAAATTAACTGGTGACAGTATGGAAATACTGCTTCCTGATGAAGTACTGAATCTTGCAAACAATAACCAAAATAGATCCAAAAGGTAAAGTGCAGTGCTATTGTTTTTCTTCTGTTTTTCCTTAAGTTGATTAAGTTAAAAGGAAAGGGATATGAAGAGGGATTATCTTTAAAAGAAAGACAAAAAAAGTCAGTATAAATTCAAAAATCAAATGGCAGAGAGTTATTTATTTACTGAAATTTTAAAGACCACATTGGACCTTTAATGCCCTAGTGACACAGGTCTATAGGAACACCCTTACAGGGAAATCATACATCCCCCAGCCCTTTTTTAAAACTTGTCTTACTAAAGGAAAAACAACAACAACAAGAAGAAGATGAGATAATAGTAACTTAAAAAAATGAAACAATTACAACAACAAACCACTCAGTTAGTAATTGATGAATTATAATTGGAATGGTTCAGAGGGGCTCTTCCCCTGCTTTAAATCACTTGTCCATCACTTTCGGTGAAGGGAAAATAAGAGAGAGGAAGTGAAATGGTAGGTGAATCTCAGCTGAAAAGATTTCAATGCCCCAGCAGGCCCAAGCAGGGATGACTTTGGGCCTCTCAGAGCTCGCCACCTTCCAGACAGCAGCCCTGGCCACTGAGTGTCCCCCTCCCCATGGATTTCCTTTCTCCTCTTCTTCAGCAGCGGACCAACTAAATCTATTCTGTGCACTTTAAAACCAAAAAGGACGATTTGAGATTTCACCAGATGGAAGAACTGTGACTGTGCTGACAGTTTACATTTTAGATATCATTGAATTTCTGCAAAACAGTGATATATCTAGTGATGCACTTTTAAACAAATAAATAAATCTCAGTTTTTAGATGGCAGCGAGCTACAAATCATCGCTCTAAATGTAACAATCTAGAGTCTTTATTTCTAAGAGTTGTTATAGGCCTTCTAACTATTTCACAATGACATTAAGCGTATGCCTTTGGGTTTAAAACCAAAACTATTCTCTCACCAGCAAAGATGTGTGGAAAATACAATGAAACAACCTTGGTTTCAGCATCGGAAAGGAAGTAATGAGACTCACATCTCTCTGCTTTGAGGTTCAACTGTTCAGTGGAGGAAGGACATCAGTGTTTATTTTCATGTGTTTTTCTGCTGCATCCTGTTATGACATCACTGTCTTATCTACAGTGTGTAGGGTAATGAGGGTTATGAGACTAGAAATGAACCAAGGCTGAAAACAGATCCCACACAGCCTTCCATACTCATTGTCTTTGCAATGACATGAAAATATGAGTCAGTATGACTCATTTGGCTTCCTGACTGAACGGATTATCTGACTCTCCATATTTAACAGCATTACGTGAACTAGCTTCTCTCTTCAATTGCATGACGTCATGGACTTCACCTTCCTTTTGCCTAACATCAGCCTAAACATTTTATGGAAACATTAAGAGGCATTCAAACCCTATGTTTTTGGAACTACATAGACAAAGTATCTCTTTGGACTCCACTGTCATTGCTAAATTTTATGTTTTCATGCCCAAATGTTAAATTCTTTGGAATTTAGAGCATGTTTATCTTTGAACGAGGAAACAGACATAAAAATTCCTTGGGCAACCTAGTCCCACCATAGCCCAAGGACGTGGGACAGAGGCCTGGGTGGGGGATCTTGCAATGAAACCATAACTAAGATTCCATTTTTTACTTTCTTGATTTACTGTCTTCCACTACTCCAGACGCAGTCCTGCTCTGGATCGATAAGTGTTGACTATGCGACCTCGCAGGTGACTTCATCAACACCATCTCTAGAGGAGGTAACTGCCACCCAGAAAGCTGAAATCCATGGTTCAAGTTAAAGTCAGGCCTGAAAACTTCTCTGGCTTAATCACACGATTTCTGAGTTCAGTGAACTTGCCATAACATCAGCTTTGGGGTGGGGAAAAGGTGAGGAAGCTGGACCATTAGCAAATGGGAAAAGGCTTTTTGAAGCAGAGAAAAAGCATTTCTACAGCCCATTAGACAAATCACCCTTAAGGGGAAACATATTTCTCAATTAAAGCCTGCCAGCATACAACATTTCCCAATTAGTTCAAAGAGCTCAGTCATAGATGTCGGCCAAAATATGCTACAGCCTTTAGAAGTTCTCCTATCAATAGTTAGGATCTCTTTGATTTCATGTTTAATGTTGTGTGTGTGTGGCAGGGGGGAGGTTTCCTTTAGAAAAGAGAGACTTACAACCTGAGAAGTTTAAACAGAAGTAAACCCACTAAAAACACATTGATAGCATGGCCAATATTTCATACCAGAGTTCCTGAAATGGGTAAGTAATAAATACAAGTCCAAATAGTTAATATTCTAATGTGTACTACCTTTGACCTAAATCCCACCCAAAAAGCAAAACAAAATATTCTTCCTTCTATGAGTATGGTTGCCATACTTAGAAAACAAAAGTCCAGGACACCAGTTAAATTTGAATTTCAGATAAACAAAGAACAATCTGTTAGTATAAGTATGTTCCATGTAACTTGGCAGACATTCAAATTATTACCAGTTTAATATCTGAAATTCAAACTTAATTTGACCTCCTGTATATTATCTGGCAGCCCAGCTTGGAGAGAATCAGGCCCCCTGTCTTGGAATTTATAAAGGTACTTATAAAAAATAAACACATACGCAGACAAAATGCACTTCATACTTCTTGGCTACCTTGCCTAGCCATGGGAATAGCTAACAGAGGGTTGGTTGGCCCCTGGGAGAATTGTGACCAGCCAGGATATGGATTCCACCTAGAGAGCCTGGAGACTTGTACCTCAAGACAATCTGTGAGAGAAAGGACATCAGAAGAAAATATGCTGGAGTAAAGGTAGACAAAATGTTTTCTTGCCCACCCTTTTGCAAGTTCTTTTCTGCTGCCAAGTGACCAGCTGGTACATTTTTCTTTTGTGTTGGCCCAAGTCCATTTACAAGACCTACATTCGTCGTGGGCTACATCATGGATCAGACTGCATCAGAGCTTGCCACAGTGCATGTTGCAAATTAATTCCATGTGCTAAGAGGGTGGGGAGATTCCCATTCTCATAAGACTTGTAGACTCTTGGAATGTTAGAGCTGGAAAAGCTCTATTATTTATAAAATCATCTAATTCCTTCCTATCACAGATGAGGTGGAGACTTAGGTCTGGGGATCCTAAGTAATTTGTCTGAAGATCCACACTGGGAGGCAGGGGACCAGCGTGCTGACTCCAAGCTTGTGTCACTGTTCCACATCCTGCGACAATCAGATATTAAAATTGAGATCAACCATGTGTGACTGTAAATGAACTACAATCCACTTGATGAATATTTCCAATGCTAAAGGCCCTCTTGTTTTCTCCATCGTTTTACTATGTCTCCGTGACAAGTGATAGTACTGATGGGTACTGCTGACCTGCAGCAGCAGGAGTGCCTAGTGGGTAGCCCAGAGCCTTGGGACTAGACAGACCTACTCAATTTCTGGCCCTGTCTCTCATAGGAATGAGGACTTGGGTAGATGAGGTAAGTTTCCTGGAGCTTCCCTTTCTCTATCGGTGGTGGAGGGGATGGTGGTAAAGATGACGTGAAATATGCATAGGGGCTGACATATGGCGAGCCCCTGTTGAACTCTGGCCACTGTTCTAAACCATGGATACAGAGGAAAGGCCTGTTTTCATTGAGCTTCTAGTCTCACCACAATTAACACCCACAAGTATCTGTAATAGGAAAAAAGTGTTTTAAGGATTTCCTCTTAGATCAAGGCATCATATTCCATGAAATAAACAGACAATTTGGGTCGATTATCCAACAAAGTCAGCAAAACTGACTGCATCCTTTTTACTCAGAACTCAAGTCAAACCTGTAGAGCAGGCTGGACCCGTGGGGTGGTGTCAGGCCCCACATTCTAGATCTCCGCTCTTTCTCTCCCAATCTTCCAAACTCTTCAAATGTGGTGAGGCTGGTTTTATGTGGCTGATTTTAAGAACTGCGCCCAATTGTGTCACTGACTCATTTAAAGATGAATGAATATAGAAAGAACAAAATCACCAAGTCAGCAGCATTTCTTTCTGGCAGTATCTCACCTCTCATCCCAAACACTCTTTTTGTAACTTTCTGACCCCTAGAAGCCCTAACCTGTCACCATCCTACGCTCTGACCAAGTACTGGGGCCAAGATGACCTTTCCCTGTGCTATCGCCCTGCATGTCCCCTAAATTTCCAATCTTTAAATTGACAGATTGCATTAACCATTTTGACAAAAGAAAACAGAGTGAATTCAGTCCAAAGGGTACCTAACTGAAGGTCCAGTTGATTCAGCCACATTTTCTTTTTCACTTTTCTTAAACGAGAAGCTTTCAGCCCAAAATACAGTTGTTGTTGTTTTTTTTCCTGTGTTGCAGTCTACTTTGAGGTAAGAATGTCTACGTGAGAGAATTTTAAATCACATGACCCAGAAAGAGTAACCCAAATGTCCCAAGTTCTCTAGGCTTCAGGGTTCACTCATCTATTAATACCCGCTGATGTGGAATGTGCCCAGTCCTGTCCAGCCAGAGGACGTCAGCTCTCTCCCCCTTGTATTTCTGCAACTTCTAAGGAATGGTGACATGTTGGACAAATTCATCCTGTAGTGATTTGTCACCTCTGGCTCTGATCTGCTACTCTGAACATCTTTGCTAGATACCTCTTTCCACCTCACAGCCCTGCTCTGGGCTGCTGCGCTTCCATTCTATAGAGCTAGGCATTAGATAGTCACTCAGTATCCTCCCGGAATTTTCTGAAACACAACAAACACCAGGTTAGGTATTCACAGAACTGTATGAAGGCTTGAGACTACCAGAAGTGAATTGTGATACAAAAGAAGAAAATAAAATTTAAAATCACTACTCATAGAATCCAACTTCATACTCTTTTTCCAAAAAGATCTGCTACCATCTCTCTTTGAAACCTCCCCACCCCATCCCATCCCCTGTCCTTAGCCTGCCACTGTGTTCCAGGATTCAGATCATCTATTGATTCCACAGAAATTACAAAAATGAACCAGTGAGATGTCTGCAAAATCATCCCCCAGTTGGTACCAGACCCCACGGAATAAGATGGGCTATGGGGGTCAAAGACAGAGGAGTCAAACAGGAGAGAAGCTGACTTTTGCCAGCTGAATTCTTCTCCAGGGATATAGTAGGAAGCCATGCTTTTCTCAGAGTGATACTCGGCTCAGGAAAAGAGGAATTGTCCGTGAACTGTTTCTGAAATTCATTCAAGTGAAGGAAAAATAATCCTTTCTTAACTTTAACTTCTCAGAGGGACTGTCCACACCTGCCTCTGTTTCCTCTCAATTCTCCCCTTCTGCATTGTTCTCAGAGACAAGTATACAGTCATTGATTGATGCATTCATTCAGCAGTCATTTACTAAGCACTTCTTGTATGCCAGGTGCACTACTAGCTGTTAGGGAAGAGGGAATGAAATAACATTCTTGGTCCTTCCCTAATGGCGTTCGAGGGAAGTTAGGTGATACATACACAACTGGAAGCAACACTTAAATATATCCATGGCAAACTGTTGTATGAGACTAACTGGGGAGATGTCCTTTGGGTTGAGGGCAGGAAAATGCTTGATGGCCTGATGATCCATGATCTGAGAAAGAAGTGTGAGGAGGAACGGGCCATGTGAAGAGAAGGGACAGGTGTGGATGTGGGTGTGAGTGCAGGTGGGAGTGGGGCGGGAGTGAGGGGAAGAAGAAGGAAAGCCTTCACACCACGTCTGATGTATGCAGAAGGCCCTCCGGGCATTTTCCAGGAGCTCCAAGGGGGAAGAAGGACAAGGATGAATATAGGGACACAGAGGCTGGAAAGTTTCAAGGGGCCACTTTTTAAGGCACAAGGCATTCACTTTCAGCCTCAATAACAAGTTTCCATTTTGTTCTAAGTATAAAGTGAAGTTAATGAAGAAGGGAAATGCGATGTTCAGGGTCATGTTTTCTTAACGATCACTCGGTAAAGATAAGGAACGGGCAAGACTGGAAGTGGGGAGACAATTATCAGAGACTGAGGATCATGGTGACAGCAGTGGAGGAGGGGAAACATGAAAAGGCTCAAGATAAATGATGAAGAAAGAATAGTCAGGACTTGGTGAAGGTCTAGACATGAAAAAGGAGGGATCGGTGACTCCCAGGGGGTCATCAGGGAAACTTCTGGGATTTGGAAATGATCGCAAGTGTCTTCATAAGTAGAGATTTCTTGAAATGTATGTTTCAGATGCATGAATTTTATGTGCTTTATGCTCTATAGACTGTACTCAAGTAAAAATGCTTACGTAAGTTTTCTGGCTTAGCAACCATGTAGATATCAGCATCCTTTTCTCAGCGGGGGAGGCCCGGAATAGGAAAGGTTTCCTTGGGGATTGGGAGAGGAATCAGGAGACCCATTCCGGTGTGCGAGCGCTGAGATTTCTGAGTCAGCCAAGAGGACACATCACAAGGCAGCTGTATTTGTTCATCTGGAACTTAGAAGAGAGACCTGGGATAAATATTACGGACCTTCTCATTTTCAGAGTTTTACGGCTACATTCTGAAGAAAATCAGATGGAAAATAATAAACACACTTTCTGAAAAAACAAATTGTAGGAAGTCGAACATGCTCATAAAATATTAAGAAGCTTTCTACACAGACCGTTCCTGGTTTCTATTGAAATTCCAAAGGTCTGATGGTAACCAGAAGCCTTATAGGGCTTTCATTTTATGTAACATCTCTCTGAAGTTCTGGCAGCAGAAAAAATATATACAAAGGTTTTTTTTTTTTTTTTCAAACCGTGATTGGCCTAGATTTTATTATTATTCAAAATGTTCACAACAAACCCACAAAGCGACTGCTAGCATGGGTTAGATACCATACAGGCTAACTGGTTAGATATCTAACTGGTTAGATACCATACAGGCTAAGAACATCATGGCATCTCTGCCTGCCACAATTTTGGAAAAACTAATCAGAGAGAAAAATTCAAATTAAGTGTGTTAATACCTAAAAGATATGGTAAGGTACTATGTTGACTTTGTAAATTTAATGCATGCCTATTACCAATCCAGGGAAATCTATGTGCACTGACAGCTCCCAAGTTCACATTTTTTTTTCCCGGACTTGATGTTGTAACATGAGGAATTGTAACTATCCAGATAATTAAAAATTTTTAAATTACCATATGAATGGATCAGATAATGAGGAATTTCCTTTGAAATTAACAAAATCATTATCTAGTAGTTTGATATTTTAATTATATATGACTCTGTATCCCTGATCTTTCAAGAGGCATGAATCTCAAATGATAACATGGAAACAAAAATAAGAGTGGATTTGTCTTTCTGTGTTCACCCACTCTCTCTCTCTCTCTCACACACACACACACACACACCCCTTTTACTATGACGTGCAAACGCCACCATGATGGGTTGATGTTTACTATAAAGAGTAGTTAAGAAATCTAAATCCTGCTAGGAATTCGCTCCAAGAAGAAATACGTTCAGAAACAGATCTGCCACCCACCGAAGAGAGCGCACTTCAAATCTGCAGGTTATTATAGTGATTTCAGAATGGGTTGACAGCAAACTGCATGAGAGTCCAACACAACATTTAAGCTGCCTCCAACTGAATCATGGTGTGAGTCACGCAGCAATTTCTGCAGGGCTGGGAGAATGATTTTCTGGCCCATCACCATCCAGTTTACACCGAGTCACTGGAGATACAAAACATTTCGAGACTCCCACCTCCTAATAAATTATACAAATTACCTGCCAGAAGCAATCTTGATTTAATAGGCATGAGTGCTAGGCAAGACACCCCAGAGGAGAAACCCAAAAACCACTGATAGAAAATCCAGAAAGGCTGGGGGGCGCAAATTCAACAAGAAAGGACCCGGAGCCATAAGGAGCCCTACAGTGAGTGTGGCTGCCTTGCTCTGTGCACACTCATGCTGTGTACACCCTTAAAAGCCAGTCCGGACTCCTTTAGAGAACAAGGGCAGAATAGTACAGGTACTCGGTGCCTAGAGTAGACGAAGGCCTGCAAATGCCACATGTGATCAAGTGAAAAGGTAATTGGCATCTGTATTCTACATAGCTCCTGGAGGCCCGAGAGCTAGGGCTAAACCAAAAGCAGGGGAAAGAGGCAGATTCAGCCTAGTTGGGGGAGAAAGAGGAAGAAGCTGACCTTTAGTGACTGCACGGAAGCCGGTATGGGTTAGGACGAGCCGAGCAAAGAAGCCAGACTGTTGGGGGCCAGACTCACTCAGCCTCTTCCTGTGTGGTGTGGGCAAACTCAGCACCTCTCTGTGCCTTCGCTTCCAAGTCTGAGCAATGAGAATAACAACAGCATCTTTCTAATGATAACAAATAATGACCTTAAGGGAGTAAAGTCCTGTAAAGCACTTAAAACAATGTTTGTTAAATAAGTAGACACATAGTAGATGTTAGATACTGCTATTTGGAGATGATAAAACAAGTACCTGCAGAACAAGCTTTCCCCTAACCCTTATTCGCATGGGTTTTTTTCAAGTTATACAAGAAGGTAAGAAGCAAGTTATAAAAGTTTGTGTCATCACTTACCTCAATTTCCACTGAAAAACTAGGGAGAATGGATCACCTGAGAGAGTCTTATTCCTTCTCTCTGCTAATTGAACTTGAAGGAAATCTGTGACCATGTCTTTACTGTCTTGATTTGGAACTCAGATCCTAGAGAAACAGGACTATTTAGTACACCAGTATTTTTACAAATCGTGTGCTAGTTTATGTATGGGGGTACAAAGTGCACTGAAGTCTTATCGCCACAACATTTAAAACCTCTCTGAGACATACCTAAATTTCTTCACTTCATGGTTGCAACATAGAAAAGGTAAACTAGGATTTTCTAGTATTTGCTCTAGTGTTCAAGCCCCCATTACTTACTGTTTTCATGCATTGAAAAAAAATGCTATTTTCCATTGTGTTAAAGACTTCCTTTGGTGGTTCTCCACATGGAGAGGAAATGAGATGCATCTATGACCTATTATATCATTTTATGGCTATTTTTGCTTATGTAAGACTGCTCCCCATAGAACAATTGTCTATCTAACTACAACTGACTTGTGTCATGATGCTTCCTCCACTAGCTTTTAAAATTAGAAAAGTGTCAGATTTTGTGATCAACAAAATTTTACTAATATGGAAAATGAACCTAGTTCATAATAGAAAAATGATAATTTTTAGTCCTGGAAAGCTCACTTCTACAAGGCAGAAAACAAAATTTAGAAATATAAGTAGAATCAAGTAGCAAAATGTGTCTACTGTCTCAATCTGGAACAGACATCCGTATTACCAGAATAGTAAAAAGCTTCCCTTCACAGCTGTTTATCCATTTCAGGATACCGGAGATGTTTGCTACCACGTAGCTCAAAACCAAAACCACACATTTAGAATTTTCTCAGGAAGGAACATTATAAAACATAATTCCAAAGAGAAGTGAATGAATACTAATTACGAGAAGAAAATATTTTCTCTATGTTAACATGGTATACCTTGTATGCATTTAGTACTTTAAGTTGTAAAAAGAATTAGACTAAATTAATGTTCTATTGTATAAAATTCTCAAAAAAGGTGATTTATTTTTGGAATGGAGTTTGGTCTCCTGTAACAAAAGCATCATCCCTGATTTTCTATTATTTTATGTATAATGCTGCAGTCCATTGTTATGTTTTCACCCTCAGTCATTCATTAATTCATTCATGAACTCAACAGTTGTATTTATTGAGTGTTTCCCCTCACACTGCAGCAGGATCAGAGTTGCAGGGGAGATGAAACAGACAGATGAAAGCTCTGTCCCTCTGGAGCTGGTGCCACCCAGGTGCCAAAACACTGTCCTAAATTCCATAGAAAACACAACTATTCCTCTGAACTCAAGGCAGGTAAAGGATAATTAAGGTAAAATCATTGCCACACATTTTATGCACTGTCATAGCCATATTAGAAAAAGAAAACTGATTCATAATATAAACACTTCCATTTAGCAAATATGTGCTATGTATTAGGTCATGAGCTAAGCATTTTATATAATTTACCTTATTTAGCATCCTCAAAATCTGATACTGTAACAATTCCCACTTAACACCTAAGGATAGTATGTTTTACCCTTTGCCCAAAGCCACCCAGCTATTAAATACCAGCGTGTGGATTTCAACATAAATCTGGGGCCCAATCAGTGTTCTGAAACACCAGACTCAGTAAATTCTGGTTGATATAAGAGATTGTTGGTGCACAATAAATTGCTAGGACATAAAGGAGGCCATCTAGATTAAGGGCTGATGGGATATTGAAGAAACAGTTAAGTGTTCAGAAGTTTTTTATTAGAAAGCCTAGTTATATGGTAGTAGAATCAGCATTTGCACAAGGAAGGGTGAAGCAATGGAATCTTACAAATATGTGTGACTGTCATGTTCACATGTGGAAAAGTTGGGTGGCCCAAAGAGAAAGCGTTGTTCCAGAGGCCAAGAAGAGGACACAACATTCCTAAACTCTGTTTCACCTTGGTTTTCACCATTCTGTCCTTATACTTCATGGCCTGTTTTGAGCCATCCAAGGGGTCATCTAATTAGAGAATTGTTTTTCTCAGTATTCCTGAGGCACCTCCCATGATGGTTATGTAGATGATCCCCGGCTCCCTGGGCAGAAAGGGAAGTATGAAAATGACCTCAGTCTTTTCAAGTCTTGGAGAAGAATGCCAGACAAGGAGGTCATTAACACAAAGGGCATGGAGCAGCTGTGGAACAAGCAGCAGGTGCTTCATGAGTCAGGCATAGCTGGATGCCGTTTCAGGGACTGCGTGCTTCAAGATGTCTGAACACCTGAGTCATGATGGCTTGTCCTTAGTCACTACAGAGGACTTCTGTTTTGTTTGAGTACGTTTACTAAGTTTCCTGATAAAGTCAATGAAAATTCTGGATAATTTGAAAACAGAACGAAACAAAACAAAAAAACTTTCTGAGCCACTGTGAAGGTAGGAAGCTACAGGCATCCCAAACAAAGAGAAAACCAGGAAGCCTGGGGGTTATACAAGCACCAAAGATGAATTTTACTCTAGGGTTCAAACTGGGAGGTTTGGAGCTTCCATTCTGAGGCTGCATGGTGTACAAAGATTAAGAAATAAGACTTAGAGGGGCGCCTGGGTGGCTCAGTGGGGTAAAGCCTCTGCTTCTGGCTCAGGTCATGGTCTCAGGGTCCTGGGATGGAGCCCCACATTGGGCTCTCTGCTCAGCAGGGAGCCTGCTTCCTCCTCTCTCTCTGCCTACCTCTCTGCCTACTTGTGATCTCTGTCTGTCAAATAAGTAAATAAAACCTTAAAGAAAAAAAAAAAAGACTTAGAGCTAAGAAGTTTTCTCCTGTCTCCCAGACTCTTGCTCTGGACAGTGAGAGAATTTCTGGTTTGCTACTCTTACTGTTCCCTTCCCCAAACAGGTCCGAGCTGCAATGAAACAGCTAGAGGGAAATATGGAGAGGGAAGGATAGAGTGAATATGGGTCTGGAATTTGCCTTTCCCCTTCTCCATCTAGATGGTGTTAGAAGCCACCTTGGGCTGCCATTTTCCCATCCTCCTTCAGGTACTGATCAGGCTTTCTGATAAATGTTCTGCTAAGTTGCAGAGCACATACTTGACCCTGTCTAACAATGAGCACAATGGACTGGAAGTCAAGAATTCAAAGTCTGTACCAGGATCTTCTCCCATCCTCCAAAATCCCAGAGATGAGCCTGGGTGCCAGTCCTTTATAATCTGGAACAAGGGCGGGGTGGGGGGGCACCTGGACAGTGTGCTGGCGGTTACATTCATCTGCACACCTGGCACCATTTACACCATAGTCTATAATTCCCGGGGAACAGCCTCACATTGCTGGCAGAGCTACTTGGTAGAACTTTTGTAAATGGCTCTAGCCCTCACTGAAAGTCTTGGGACTCCCTCTAGGTAACTACTGATGGGGTAGTGGAGAGAACCAGAGACTGCCACTAACCCTGTTACCCACTTACTTTGGACTGACACTGCTAGGTCCTGAACACATGTAGGAGGTACTGCAGTCACCATTGTATCGATGTTGAAACGGAGGCTCAGAGAGGTCTAGAAAGCCATCAGAGTTGCTCTAAGAGTCTCATTCTAGGACTTCCACTCTAGCAGACATTAGGCATTTAGGACATTTTCAAGAAGCGCGATTCTTAAAGTTCTGAAGTTATATTGTTTCCCTCTTACTTGTTCAGCAGCTTAGCTGTCTTATGAAAATAGCCCAGTTACAATGATCGCAGGAAAAATATTTTTTTCCTCTAATTGAATAAGCATGACATATGGTGAGGTGAGTAATCTCTGAGGTCTCGGGCTCTCCCAGGCAGAGTTCTCATGATTCACGGGGACTGTAACTGAACGTCCTTGCGGTCTTACAGATAAATCACTTTTTTTCTGATTGTGGTACTATTCGACTGTCACTGAGTAGGTCAATTCTTTGGCATCTTGAGGCCACGGCATACATTTTTGGAAACCCATTTATTTTCACCAATTGTCCTTTCTCAAAAACCATGAAACTGGCTTGAATAAAATATATTGAGCTATGTTTGGGGCGAGTGCTGAGAAAGCCGAACTGATGATGCTCCAAATTCTGCTTGTCACCTGCTGTGAGTTTCCAAATCCTGCCATGAAGAATAAAGTACTGCCAGGAGTGTCTCAGATAAAGTGTCAAATGTGTCTGATTTAATTGTTAGCGTAAGGATTTAAGAGGCTGTTTTTCCCTGGTGCTAACACCTCTCATTGATTCTGGAGCATTTCCATTTGTTGTTTAACAGAAACAGCCTCGGTATTTATAGCCCTATCACTCTAGAAGGGAAGCATTTGCAATTTGCACTTTCAATTTTGACTCCTAGACTTCTTTTTCTTTAAACACCCTTCAAATGGGTGTCAGACTGCAATTGAACGAATGCTCTGTGAGCGGTTACACAGAGCAGTTCTCATCGCCATAGGCTAACAGTTCAGGAGCACCCCCGTAATCCTTTGTTAATTGAACTCTAAGCTGATGAGCCCCAGTTAGGCCCAGCCTCACTATAACCAGACTTGTGGGTACATTTGCATGTGTGTTCTTGTGTGCATGCCTGCATGGTACACTGGAGACATAGCTCCATGGTCCACAAGTATGGTCCCAAAGTAGTTCCATCAATATATGTTCATATCACATTCTACATGCTTTTCTTAAGATGAAATGTTAGCCTTCTTGCATCAAGATGTGGGTTCTTTGTTTCCTCCTCTTGAAAGTAAGGAGAATCTGGACACATTCTTTGACCAATAAAATGTGGTAGCAGTGGTGTTGCCTGACTTCCTGGGTAAAGTCATAAAAGGCAATACTTACTCTGCCTCTCTCTCCCACTCTCCATCTTAAGGCTGCCCTTAGAACTCAGCCACCATGTCATTGGGAAGCCCAGGCCACACAGAGATGTCACAAGTGGATGGGTCTTCACCCTAACACTAGCTGATACCTAACAGCAACCTCTATAAGACTGTGAGCTAAACCATGCCCTAACCTGCAGAGGCTATAAGCGATAATAACTAATGGTTATTTTAAGTCACTACACTTTGGGGAGATTCGTTACAATGCAACAGGTAACTATAACGTACCTGTTTCTCATTTTCCTTGATTTGGAGATCCATCAGTTCAAAATTACACATTTTCCACCTTGGTATTACAAATACTAAGGCAATAATTCTGAATGGAACTTTCTTTTAATCAATAGCCTTGTTCATAGTTTGGCGACCGTGGCCATTGCTGCTATAAACATTGGGGTACAGATGGCCCTTCTTTTCACGACATCTGTATCCTTGGGGTAAATACCCAGGAGTGCAATTGCAGGGTGATAGGGAAGCTCTATTTTTAATTTCTTGAGGAATCTCCACACTGTTCTCCAAAGAGGCTGCACCAACTTGCATTCCCACCAACAGTGTAAGGGGGTTCCCCTTTCTCCACATCCTCTCCAACACATGTTGTTTCCTGTTTTGTTAATTTTTGCCATTCTAACTGGTGTAAGGTGATATCTCAATGTGGTTTTAATCTGAATCTCCCTGAGCGCTAATGATGATGAACATTTTTTCATGTGTCTGATAGCCATTTCTATGTCTTGATTGGAGAAGTGTCTGTTCATATCTTCTGCCCATTTTTTGATATGTTTGCCTGTTTCCTGTGTGTTGAGTTTGAGGAGTTCATTATAGATCCTGGATACCAACCTTTTGTCTGTACTGTCATTTGCAAATATCTTCTCCCATTCCGTGGGTTGCCTCTTTGTTTTTTTGACTGTTTTCTTTGCTGTGAAGAAGCTTTTGATTTTGATGAAGTCCCAAAAGTTTATTTTCGCTTTTGTTTCCTTTGCCTTTGCAGACATATCTTGAAAGAAGTTGCTGTGGCTGATATCGAAGAGATTACTGCCTATGTTCTCCTCTAGGATTCTGATGGATTCCTGTCTCACGTTGAGGTCTTTTATCCATTTTGAGTTTATCTTTGTGTACGGTGTAAGAGAATGGTCGAGTTTCATTCTTCTACATATAGCTGTCCAGTTTTCCCAGCACCATTTATTGAAGAGACTGTCTTTTTTCCACTGTATATTTGTCCTGTTTTGTCGAAGATTAATTGACCATAGAGTTGAGGGTCCATATCTGGGCTCTCTACTCAGTTCCACTGGTCTATGTGTGTGTTTTTATGCCAGTACCATGCTGTCTTGGTGATCACAGCTTTGTAGTAAAGCTTGAAATCAGGTAACGTGATGCCCCCAGCTTTATTTTTGTTTTTCAACATTTCCTAGCGATTCGGGGTCACTTCTGATTCCATACAAATTTTAGGATTATTTGCTCCAGCTCTTTGAAGAATACCGGTGGAATTTTGATCAGAATGGCATTAAAAGTATAGATTGCTCTAGGCAGTATAGACATTTCAACAATGTTTATTCTTCCGATCCAAGAGCATGGAATGGTCTTCCGCATGGAATGGTCTTCCATCTATTTGTGTCTTCTTCAATTTCTTTCATGAGTGTTCTGTAGTTCCTTGAGTACAGATCCTTTACCTCTTTGGTTAGGTTTATTCCCAGGTATCTTATGGTTCTTGGTGCTATAGTAAATAGAATCGATTCTCTAATTTCCCTTTCTGTATTTTCATTGTCAGTGTATAAGAAAGCCACTGATTTCTGCACATTGACTTTGTATCCTGCCACGTTGCTGAATTGCTGTATGAGTTTTAGTAGTTTGGGGGTGGAGTCTTTTGGGTTTTCCATATAAAGAATCATGTCATCTGCAAAGAGAGAGAGTTTGACTTCTTCATTACCAATTTGGATACCTTTTATTTCTCTCTGTTGTCTGATTGCTGTTGCTAGGACTTCTAATACTATGTTGAACAAGAGTGGTGAAAGTGGGCATCCTTGTCTTGTTCCTGATCTCAACGGGAAGGCTGCAAGCTTTTTCCCATTGAGGATGATATTTGCTGTGGGTCTTTCATAGATAGATTTGATGAGGTTCAGGAATGTTCCCTCTATCCCTATACTTTGAAGCATTTTAATCAGGAACGGATGCTGGATTTTGTCAAATACTTTTTCTGCATCAATTGAGAGGACCATGTGTTCTTCTCTCTTCTCATATTAATTTTTTGTATCACATTGATTGGTTTGCAAATGTTGAACCATCCTTGTAGCCCAGGGATGAATCCCACCTGATCATGGTCGCCAATCTATGGAAAGAACCAAGATGCCCTTCAACGGATGAATGGGTAAGGAAGATGTGGTCCATATACACTATGGAGTATTGTGCCTCCATCAGAAAGGATGAATACCCAACTTTTGTAGCAACATGGACGGGACTGGAAGAAATTATGCTGAGTGAAATAAGTCAAGCAGAGAGAGTCAATTATCATATGGTTTCACTTATTTGTGGAGCATAACAAATATCAAGGAGGACAAGGGGTGTTAGAGAGGAGAAGGGAGTTGGGGTAAATTGGAGGGGGAGGTGAATCATGAGAGACTATGGACTCTGAAAAACAGTCTGAGGGGTTTGAAGTGGCGGGGGGTAGGGGGTGGGAGGTTGGGGTACCAGGTGGTGGGTATTACAGAGGGCACGGATTGCATGGAGCACTGGGTGTGGTGAAAAAATAATGAATACTCTTTTTCTGAAAATAAATAAGTTGAAAAAATTAAAAAAAAATAGCCTTGTTCAAAGTAATAGTTATGAATGCTAAGAGTGTACCATAGTGTAAAGGGAACCATAACGTAAAGCCTGGACATTGGGTGATGATGTGTCAATGTAGGTTCATCAGGTGTAACAAATGCACAGCTCTGGTGGGGGATGGCAATAATGGGGGAGGTTGTACATGTGTTGGATTAGAAGTGTATGGGTGATCTCTGTGTTTCCCAATTTTGCTGTGAACTATATTCTACTTTTAAAAAAGGCAATAAAAGATAAAAACTGAATTGTACTACTACTCATTTTAAAAGTTAACATTTACTGAGGAGGACTTGCTAATGGACCAGGCATCATTCTAAGCACTGTACATATATTAACAATGCATCCTCAAAATAAATCCATGAGGTAAGCACTGTTAACTGCTAGACTACACCATCATGGAAGGCTCACAGAACACCCAGGGGACCCACCCACTCTCTAGGTTCTCTGATGAGAAGAATAGGACTAGGGGTTGAGTGAAGTTGGATGTAGGGAGGCCTGGTTATTTGGTAGGCAAGGAAAAACAAACAAATCATTCATTCATTCAGTCAGTCAGTCAGTCAGTCCGTCAGTCTCTGCAGGCCATCTACATGTGCTGAGCCTTGTTCCAGGTGCTGGGCATCAAGCATTGAACAAAGTGGAAAACACCTGCCCTCATGAATCTGACCTTCCAGCCTACTAGGCCATGTTCCTGCTAGTGTCACAGGGTGACCACCATGGACCCCTTTGCACACTGCTCCCTCCTGTTCTGCTGAGTTATCACAAACACTGAAAAGGAGCCAGTTATGGAACACGCCCAGGATCATGAGCACATTCTTTACCCTTATGTAACTAAGTGAAAGAGTACAGCTAATAGAATGCAAAAAAGCCAGAAAAGAAAGAGGAAAATTTTGATATCAAATCAGCAACAATTCAATTTAAAAAAAAGAAAGGAAGGAAGTGAAGAGAAGAGAAGAGAAAAGAAAGAAGAGAAGAGGAGAAAAAAGAAAAGAAAAGAAAAAAAGAAAGGAAAGGAAAAGAAAAGGAAAGGAAAAAGAAAAGAAAAGAGGAAAAGAAAGGAAAGAGATTTTGGTGGCAATAAATTCTGACAGAAGAAAGGAGGTGATTTAGAGCACAGGAAGCAACACGGAAAACAATGCATCTGAATAGCGACTTAACTGCAGTCAAGCCTGGGGACATTCAAAGTCACAGGAATTAATTTAGAAGAGGAGATGGGAAGAATCCAAGGGAATATCTTGCTTACTTGGAAATTATGCTCAGACTTAGCCCTGATGGAGACACTAAAGTCTAAAAAAATCATAATCATTTCCAAGTTACCCCAAATCTCATATGAAAAATTGCCTGCAAAGAAACAAGTGCTGGAGAAGTTGTGGAGAAAGGGGAGCCCTCTTACACTGTTGGTGGGAATGCAAATTGGTGCAGCCACTTTGGAAAACAGTGTAGAGTTTCCTCAAAAAATTAAAAATAGAGCCACCCTATGACCCAGCAATTGCACTACTGGAAATTTACCCCAAAGATACAGATGTAGTGAAAAGAAGGGCCACCAGGGAAAAACAACCACAATGTTCATAGCAGCAATGTCCACAATAGCCAAACTGTGGAAGAGCTGAGATGCCCTTCGACAGATGAATGGATAAAGAAGATGTGGTCCATACACACAATGGAATATTACTCAGCCATCAGAAAGGATGGATACCCAACTTTTGCATCAACTTGGATGGGACCGGAGGAGATTATGCTAAATAAAGTAAGTCAAACAGAGAAAGTCAATTATCATATGGTTTCACTTCTTTGTGGAACATTAGGAATAGCATGGAGCACATTAGGGGAAGGGAAAAATAAAGGGGGAGAAATCAGAGTGGGAGGTGAGCCATGAGAGACAATGGACTGCAGGAGACAAATGGAGAGTTTTAGAAGGGAGGTGGGTGGGAGGATGGGTGAGCCCAGCGATGGGTATTAAGGAGGGTATGGATTGCATGGAGCACATCATAACTAATGATGTACTGTATGGTGACTAACATAACACAATGAAAAAAAAATAGCCTACAGCCTCTATTCTACTGAGTTTTGAGGCTCTGTAGGAGGAAGAATGAGGGGTGCCTGGGTGACTCAGTTAGTTAAGCCTCTGACTCTTGATTTTGGCTCAGGTCATGATCTCAGAGTTGTGAGATTGAACCCCAGGTCAGACACTGCACTCAGCACGGCATCTGCCTCAGATTCTTTCTCTCTTCGTCTCCCTCTGCCCCTCCCCCTGCTCATGCTCTAAGTGAATGGATGAATGAATAAAACGTTTAAAAAGAAAAGAGGAAGAGTGAAGCTACTGACACTAATTTCTTTCCAAAAGGTTTAATTGACAGCACACCTTAGGTGAATTGTAGATTTTGCAGAACTCTAGAAGTTGCAATTGCAGACTGACTCCTCTAGCTAAGAAGGACATTTTTATAAAGCCCCTCCTGAGGCTCCAAGCTGGCTCGAGAGCCTGGCCAGCAACTGGTGGTGCTTCATGACAGAAGCCCAAGCCAGCAAGGCAGCTTGTGAAGAAAAGACTAGAAGTGCTGCCAGGACCCTTAGGAGTTCCAAACATGCCTGCCATGCAAGCGCATGGCCAAGAGTTGGCCAGCTGGGAAGCAAACTTGGGGCTCAGTGAATTTCTCTATTATCTTGTAAGAGACAATGATCTTTCCTTCATGAAATCACTTGGTTAAAAATCTTACTTCTTTAGTTTCAAAAGTTGTATTACATTCTCAAAAATTTCTGGTGGGAGACTGGGTGGCTCAGTTGGTTAAGTGTCTGCCTTGTCTCAGGTCATGAGCCGGGGTCCTGGGATTGAGTCCCACATTAGGGTCCCTGCTCAGTGGGGAGTCTGCTTCTCCCTTTCCCTCTGCCCCTCCACCACTCCTGCTATCTCTTGTTCTTTCTCTCAAATAAATAAATAAAATATTTTTTAAAAATCTAGCAATCTTTCATCACAAGTAGGTATAAAAAGGAACAAAGAAAATCTGAGAATCTTAATATAAACTCCTATTATTTCTCTACTAAACAGTTCCTCTGGGGACACCTGGGTGGCTCAGTTGGTTAAGCATCTACCTTCAGCTCAAGTTGTGATCCTATGGTCCTGGAATTGAGCATCCTGTCCAGCTCCTTGCCCAGCAGGGAACCTGCTTCTCCCTCTGCTCCTCCCCCTGTTCAAGCTCTTTCTCTCTCTCGCTCTCTCTCTCCCTCCCTCTCAAGTAAATAAATAAAATCTTTTTAAAAAGTAGAGCTCCTAAGATAAACCTGTTCTCTACAATTTCTTCAAACCTTTTAAAGGGCAAAGATAAAAGCATCATTTACATAAAGATGCCCTAAACTGAAGCTTATTTAACTGGAGAAAAATCATACAGAGTGTGTGACCTGTGTTTAGAAACCAAAATTAATGTACCCAGAATAAAGTGTTAAAAGCTTAGAATAGAGAATCTTAACAGGTATTTAATGTCATTTATAGAATCAGTTTTAAATTTGAAGACAAAGCAAAAATACCCTTTCTTTCTCTTAGTAGGTATTTCAGGCTTCTTTTGCCCCCAAATTAATTGAGAAGGGGAAGGAATTATCTGACCCTGAGGAGGCAACTGAACCTTCTGGGCCTAGCCCCTCACCTGGGCAGCCTGCACCTGGCTGAAGCCACTC
Source organism: Neogale vison (assembly GCF_020171115.1). Taxonomy (NCBI): domain Eukaryota; kingdom Metazoa; phylum Chordata; class Mammalia; order Carnivora; family Mustelidae; genus Neogale; species Neogale vison. Next base: position 48,832,567 of record NC_058093.1, read on the forward strand.
CCTGTTCTTCCCTCTTCTCTGCTAAAAGAATTAGCAGTCTTTGAACAGCAGCACAATCATTACCTAGTGAGATATAACTTTAAGGGAATAAAATGGAGATACTCCTTGGAAGGCATTTGGTTATACGATTAAGTAATTTTGTTTTTGAAATGTTACATAATGGAAAAATTAAAAACCTCTGTATGAAAACACAAACCACCTCAACAAAGCAAGGAAAAACATATCTGTCATATATATGAGCAAAAAAAGCTCTATTTTTCTATTTATAAATAGCTTATTCAAATCAACCCAATAGCAATATGACTTACAACTCAGTAAAAAAGGATATAAAGAGTCAGTTTGCCGAAAGCAATTCAAATAGCCTGTTAGCATACAGAAGAAGGCTTGTCTCATTCGTTAATGAAAATGTAATTGAAACATGTACAGTGATACCATGTTTCACTTTGCAGAAATACTGAAAGTTTGAGGTTGTCCTGTATTGTCAAAGATCTAGGAAATAAGGGCTCCCACACAGTGTAGATGAGATAATAATTTGGTACAACTTTATGATAGGAAAGTTTGCCAATATTTATCAAAATATAAGACACGCATGCTTTTTAACCCAGTAATTTTACTGCACACACACAAACCCCCAAATAAAAAATTTACTGCTAAGAATTTCCCTTGATATCCAGGAAAACTGTCGATATAAATGTATGTATGTGGGGCACTTGGCGAGCTCAGTGAAAGGAGCATTAACTCTTGATCTCTGGGTCATGAGTTCGAGCCCCACCTTGAATGTAGAAATTACTTAAAAAATAAAAAAATAAATACATACATGCGTGATTTTGGATAGGGATGTATGTGGTATGACTGTACCGTCACGCAAATGCGCGTTTATTGTTACTTTGTTTGTAAAAGCCTAAAACTGGATACAATCAGATTCCATCAACAGGGATTAGACAAATTAAAGGATATGATGTAAAGTTATTAAAAAGAATGAGTTTAATTTGTATGACATTATATGGAAATATCTCGTAGCATAAGTGAAGAAAGCCAAGTGTGGCATAGTACATGTAGCACGATCGTTTTGCTATAAAGTGAAGATGAAAATATTCTGGGGAGAGAGATACAAGCACACGCCAGGCCCTCCTCACTGTAAGATACACAAAAAGCTATTAATCAGTTGCACTGAGAGTTGGGCTGAGGGCAAAGAAAAAGAATTTTATTTTTCATTTTCTCCCTTTTTACATCTTCTAGCCTGACACACTATTAATTTTATTTTATAAAAATTCCAGTAAAGTTATCTGAGCTGGGAAACTGTACTTCAGCCCTTAATCTTTGTACTTCTCTGCATTAAAAAATATATATACTATTAGCTATAAGTTAAAAAAATGTATATCTTCCTCTCTCTTGCATATAATTGAGAATCCAAGTTAGATTTCTCTACCACTTATATAAATAAGACCTGCCAGCTTCAAAAAGAAATTAAGAGAAACATTTTTTCAAAGATTTTGTTTATTTATTTTAGAGAGAGAGAGAGAGCATGGGAGAAGGGGGAGGAACAGAGGGAAAGGAAGAGAAAATCTCAAGTGGACTCCACACTGAACATGGACCAAACACAGGGCTAAATCTCATGACCCTGAGATCATGGCCTGACCCAAAATCGAGAGTCAGAGGCTTCACTGACTGAGCCACCCAAGCACCCTTAAAAGAGAAACATTTTTTAAGAAAGGGAATATGTAAGGATTGGACCTCAATACTCACCTTAATAAATACCTATGTCATAAAATAGGGATGGATTTTCTAGTCAATCTTTTTTTTTTTAATTTATTTGTTTGACAGAGAGATAGAAAACACAGGTGGCCAGCAGCAGCTGGCCAAGGAAGAGGGAGAAGCAGGCTCTCTGCCAAGCAGAAAGTCTGATATGGTGTTCCATCCCAGGACCCTGGGATTATGACCTGAGCTGAAGGCAGCCGCTTAGCCAACTGAGCCACCCAGGTACCCCTCTCGAGTTTTTTTCTGTTACATCAGTTCACGTCTGGGGATGGTTGATACACCTTTAGTTAAACCCTTAAGAAAGTAAAAGCATATCTATGCATAAAATATGTATTTAGCAGAATCACAACTAAAGAAGCCTGGTAGCCTGTTCACTGAGTGATTCCTTTTATACAAGCAAATTTGAGGTATACTTGAGAATACCTAGTATGATACTGATATTTAGCCACAGTAATACTCGTAACAGTTTTGCAGAGACTTCAGCATTAAAATAAAGTCAGGGACTATCTCCAAATCGATGAAGACTTCTCCCCCAAAAGGAGCATTACCTTAAAGACAAAAATATCTGAAATAGTACAAAAAGAAAAAGAAATTCTGAATAGCCTATATCTATTAAACAAATTGAATTATTAGTTAAAATTCTCCCACAACCATGGCACATATATTGCAAGTGCTAAAATCTAGAAACTGATAATAGCTAGAATAACCCACATGATCGTGGATTAGAGTTGGAGACAATCTGTACTAAACTGGTTAGTTTAATATAGATACAGATAGCTATAGAAATATTCATAGATGATACACTGTAGCAGTGAAGGGATGTAGATATCTGTCTGGGGAAAAAATGGTCAACATTTCCTCCATCACAGCATATAAAAAAGCTAACTTGAAATAGATTACAGACTTAAAGGTAAAACTTAATTACAAAACTTTATATATTTTTAAAGATTTTATTTATTTATTTATTTATTTATTTATTTATTTATTTTAGAGAGGGAGAGTGCATGCAAGTAGTAGGGAGGAGCAGAGCGGGAGGATGGGGGGGGGGGTCCAACAAGGGGCTCAATTTCATGACCCTGAGATCATGATCTGAGCCAAAAACAATAGTCAGATATTTAACTGACAAAGCCACCTAGGTACTCCTTTACTCTAAAACTTGAAACAAAAACACATCAGAATAAAAATCTTTGTATCCCTGATAGGCAAGTATTTTTAGACAGAACATAGATAACACAAATGGTAAATTGAAAAAACTTATACATTTTATTTTATCAGATTAAAAATGTTTGTTCTTTGAAAGACATCACTATGGAAACAAAAAGCAAGTCACAAAATGGAAGAACATATTTTCAGTATGTAGATTTAATACAGAAGTTTATTCGAAACACATAAAGACACATACCAACTCAATAATAAGACAAATAACCTACTTAATAAATGACCAAATGACTTGAAGAAACTCTTCAGAAAAGAATATATGGCAGCCAGTTAAGTACATGAAACAATATTCAATATCTTAAGTCATCAGGGAAACAAAAATTCAAATCATTTTAGATGCACTACATATCCACTGAAATAACCCAAATTAAAAGGACTAATAAAATCAAAAGTAGGGGGCACCTGGATGGCTCAGTGGGTTTAGCCTCTGCCATCGGCTCAGGTCATGACCTCAGGGTCCTGGGATCGAGTCCCCTGCTCAACAGGGAGCCTGCTTCCCCCTCACTGCTTGCCTCTCTGTCTACTTGTGATCTCTGTCAAATAAACAAATAAAATCTTAACAAAAAAATCAAAAGTAGGTAAGAATATGAAGCAACTGGAATTTTTATACTGTTTTTTGAGGAATATAAAATGACAGAATCAATTTGCAAAAAATGTTTAGCAACTTCTTATAAAATTAAACATATACCTATTATAAAATCTAGCCATTCTACTCCTAGGTAATTGCTCAAGAAATTTAAAACATATAGTCACAGAAAACTTGTACACAAATGTTTATAGGAGCATTTTACATGATAGCAAAACACTGTGTGTGGGGGTTGGGGGATCCCAAACCTCTGTCAAATAGATGAATGGATAAACTGTGATAGACCCATGCAAAGAAACATGGCTCAGCAATAAAAAAAAAAAAGATCAAACTACTGACTTATGCAACAAAACAGAGGAATCCTAGAATTATTATGTCAATTAAAAGAAACAAAAGAGGAGGGGTGGGAGGTTGGGGTACCAGGTGGTGGGTATTATAGAGGGCACGGCTTGCATGGAGCACTGGGTGTGGTGAAAAAATAATGAATACTGTTTTTCTGAAAATAAATAAATTGGAAAAAAAAAGAAACAAAAGAGTCAATCATTTTTCAATTTGTAAAAAAATTTAGGAAGTGCCAACTAATTTATAATGATGGAAAATGGACCAGGGGTTTCTTGATGGCAAAGGTAGGGAGTAGAATGGATTTTTAAAAGGGTGAGATGCAATTTAGGGGCAGTGGGGATGACAAAAGTGTTCTATATCTCAATTGTAGTGATGTTTCTTAGGTGTATACGGAAACCAAACTCAAGTAATTGTGTTTATTAAATGTATGCAGTTTATTGTGCACAAATTATACTGCAACAAAATTGTTCTTTTTCAGCCACTTAACCGTTTTTTGGGAGAGAAATGACCAAGGATTGAGAGAAAAGTTAACTATCAGAGTTGGAGTAAGGGGTGGGGGCCAAGAGTTGGAGCTAGCTGGTAAGTATCAAGAAGAAAGGCAGGACAGAGAATAATACCCTGTGTCTTATTGTAAGAGATGGAAACTTACCAGCTCTGACTCTTGACAGTTTTCAAAGGTTCTGGTGTCCCTAATGGAAGATGTTATCTGATTGAGTTGTGTCCTTTGATCCAATTCTTCCTTAACTCTTCCTTACGCTCCCCGTCCCCAGTAAAGCTACAGGGTCTGAGGTTAACACCTTAGAAGTCTGCCAAAGTAAATTATTAGATGTTATCTGTTAACCTAATGGGTCCAGAAGTGATGTCTGAAAATTGTTTCACGTCTTTTCCCTCCCTGCATTTGAGACCTCTGAATTTCAGCAGGCTGCTCTGGTGCTCATTAGCAGAATCCATGGTGAGAACTCTCTGATGGTGTAAAGTGAGCATTGTGGCTTCAGAAGGGCAAGGTTAGGTTCGGTGGAGCTCTTGCCTCCGCGCTTGCAACCATGAGATGCCCTTTTCTCTGACAATGAGATTAGCCCTGTCAAATCACAAATGAATGCAGACCAAGACTGAACGGAAGGAAAATCTTATGTAGATGAGATGAGTTGTCACTTGCAAAAATTTTTATTTTTAGGGCACTGAAAACTAGGAATTCATCTCAAGTCCTTTCTGGGTACCCCCTCTATTGTCTGGGTGGTGAGATTCAGTAGAGAATTCGGGAGCCAAGATGGGGTACACACGCCAGAGGTGAGCTCCACAGAACTCAAACTTGTTTCTTGCTTGTCTGTAAAAGCAACTTAATAGGATCAAAGGACGATTTTTTTTTTTTTAAGCAAGTATGTTATTTTGAGTGGGCAGTCTTTAACCTCTTTCCTGTGGGAAACGTTAATGTCTTAAGCAATCCAAAATTATATAGTGTGTATAGTAATTGTTTCACAAGCTAATAATTTCCCTCTCCTCTTCTTCCTCTCCCTCAGTGAAGTCATAGTGGTTTGAAGTGTGTCCTCCAGAAAGATATGTTGAAGTCCTTACTTCCAATATCTGGAAATGTGACCTTACTTGGAAATGGGGTTTTTGTAGGTGTAATTAGTTAAGGATCTCGAGATAAAATCATCCTGGATTCAGAGTGAGCCCTATATTCAATAGCTGGTGTCTTTATAGGGGAGAAGGACAGAGAAAAGTAGCCATGTGAAGAAAGGGACAGAGACTGAAATGATACCGCTATATGCCATGGCAGGCGAAGGATTGTCTGGAGACAGCAGCAGCTAGGAAGAGGCAAGGCAAGACTGGCCATGGCCCTGCTAATCCCCTGGATTTAGACTTACAGCCTCCAGACCTGTGAGAGAATGAACTCCTGATATTTTCTGCCATCCAGTCTGTAGTTATTTGTTATGTCAGCCCTAAGAAAGGGAGGCATTGGCCAATCCCAGAAACCCATCCAGATCACCAATAATATTTAATGTAGACCACACCCCAAAGCTATGTCAGAGAAAGGCAGCACTAATATTAGAATCAAGAATTTTTCATAAGTTTAGCTTAAGTAAAAGCAAAATCCATGTGATTGCATATAGAGAAAAGACAAAAGCTGGGAAGATTGCCGATAGGTAGAACCAGTTTGGAAGACTGTCTCGTACTATCTCACAAAGCTGAAGATGTGCATACCTCTGACCGAGCATGGCCACTACAAAGGCACATGAGCACAAGTGCAGGAACTACTAGAAACATCATCGTCCCTAGGAGGCACAAACTGGGAAAAATCCCAATGTCTGTGGACAGGATATTGATACAGGCGATGTGAAGTATATTCACAAAGGGAATGTTCATAAACTGCATGTTCATAAACTGCATGCGACTAATCGAATGACTTTTTTAAAAATAATGTTGAATTGAAAAAAAGCAAGACAACAGGAATGTATATAAACTATGTTTCCTTTTATAGAAAATCCTGAAACTAACCATCAGCATGAAATTATTTTATTAGGAGATGCATTGCTGTGTAGCAAAACTGTAAAGAAGAGCAAGAAAGCAATTACTAGAACATTTAGGGTAGTGGTTGACTCTAAGAGGGAAAGCAAGTGGGTATGACTGGCAAGAAGCATTCTGGGGTTAGGGGAGGTTTCTAACACACACGTAACATTCTTTTTATTAAGCTGCGTGGTGGTTTCATGGATGTTTCTATTTTTATTTTCTGTGCTTTTATGCATTATAATTTCTTATATATAAAGTAATTTAAATATTTTTTAAACTTTTTTTCTTTTTTAAAATAAAGGATAAAAAAAGGAAAGAAAAGAACACATAGAAGCTTTAGGAGCATAAAATGTTCTAATTCACCTTGAAGAAATTTGTGTGTTTTCATATGGTTCGTTCACATAATCTTTCCTGCTCAGATTTCCAGCCTGTCAGCTAAAGTCTTAGTCAAGGCATTTTCTGCTGAAATCCAAGACTCCAGTAAAGAAGAGGAATATGATGAAAAAGCTCAACAAATCTTAATTGTTGCCTGGAGGTCAGGCCATGTGGAAAATGCGGTATTTAGTTTTGCCCGCAGACAAGCTCCCCAAGGCTGCTAAGTAGCCTGAGATAGGGGTGGGGGTAGGTGGGGCCGGGGAGAGGGGGATGGGTGTTGGAGGTGTAAGAGGGTGGCTGGCTAACTAATGGCAATACTTTGCATTTCCAAATGGCTTTTCACGTGGTCTCATGAGAGCCTCATCCATGGGAGGAGACCTTACCCCTTCTAAAAGGACTGTTAAACTCTCAAGAAGTTGAGGTACTTGTCCAAAGTCACAAGCTCAGGAAATGACAAAGATAGAGCTGGAAACTAGGTTTCCCCCACCCGAATGCAGGGACTTTTAGTGGAATTCAGTGGTACATGTACTGATTCCAACACACAAGAAGCAGAAGACTTGGTCGTACCAAACTGATGTGATGCAAACGTCTCAAACACAGGATGTCAAGACATGGGCTGAGTGACCCGGCAGACTCCAGGGAGCTGTGCAGAAGACAGACAGGGTTGAAGCTAATCACAGTCCAGCTGAGGACATTTGCATTTTGGAAGGCTGTATCGGTGGTGCAATCAAGAGACAAAACTATTATTGCTTGTGATGGTTTGTAGTGCTTATCAAAATTCTCTGTTTTTCTTCCATGCGGTTGATATTCCATCCCCCCTAAATGCTTACGCCCTCCAAGCCAAACCCCAGTTCTTTACAAACTCAAAGAATGAATCACTTAGGAAAACATTTCAGATAAACAGACATAGTCAGATCTCTGTTTGGACCTCATGCTGGAGAAAGTGTGCAGACCTTGACTGTTGCATATTGCTGCCCTCGATGCCAATAAATCGGCCTTTTGCAATATTGCTTCTTGCCAAGAAATCCCCTGGGCCCTCGTGTGGTTTCAACAGAGGATATATGAAAAGACTGAACAAATATCATCGTTTCATCTTCATTCCTGTCTTCAAAGCTTTTGCAAACTTAAGCAAACTATTTTTCATGATATCCTCAACACACTGTGGAAGTCTACTGAAACCATTCCTGGTACCGATACTTTGAGTTTAGAAGTTAAAAGGTGAAAGTCTGCATTCCTTAAAAGTTTTGATAATGTACTTAAAATAAAATACAAGCCAAAATGAAACCAAAACTAAGGTCCAGGTCAGCATCAAGTTGAATTTATTTCTCTTGCTTTTCACAGCTGATTCTCCCATACATTGTACCTGAGACGTAGGACAACGGATTTCCAATTTCTATATAATGATAAGGCATCATTAAGATCAGTAGTATCTGGGGGACAGAGATAAGTCAAAGATGGCATTCTAAAGGAAAGGACACACAATGGCAAAGGTCTTCGCTTATCTATTGAGCTGCATGACATGCTGGGTCTGGTCACCCCACAGATATGTCAGAACAACATTCAGGTCCCCTCCTTCTTCCTCCTCTCTCCTCCGCTGACAGTGACTTCTGCAGTAGAATCACACACAGCCCTGTCCTCTAACATAATCTTTCCCATGACACTGTAATTCCACCTAAAATGAAATACAAGAAGAAAATGGGTTGAAACATTTTGGAGAATTTGGAAGCCCTACCTCTAGAGTTCATCTTTTAAATGGCAACGACGCATGTATCACATAATCAATATATAAAAAGAAGGCATTTGGTTCCTTTTGAGAGTCTGGTGGAGTGTAAGGAGAGGCGGTGGAGAGAATACTTTCCCCTTGAGCTAGAAGCCAGCAGGCCTGAGGGGTATCACTGTGGTAGACAAAGGAAGCTTCTTCCTCCGTTCTCCAGGTTTTGTGCTTTGACTTGCATGTCCACACGCAACTGGAGTGTCATCTGAGATGAAAATATCTGAGTAAATAAAAAGAAGAAATCAGTGTGGATCCTTAGACCTGTCTCTGCAGAAAGAATTTATGTATTTTCAGATTTGAAGGAAATCTTCACTTGAAATTGCTGGGAGGCTTGGAATTGATAAGTCTCAGTTTCCAAATCCATAAAATGAAGATGACAACTGTACCCTCTTCACTGGGTGGCAGTGATGGCTTAATGAGATTGTATAAAGCACTAAACAAGAAGTTGAGTACTTAGTAATTGCTTACTAAAAGTTCTCATTCATGATCAGATTTACATTATTTCCTAGAAATATTTATTTACATATGAAACTTCAGGGTCATAGAGCAAATAATAAGAAAACTACAACATCCTGGAGTATTGTGTTACAACCTGCAGCTTTTCTTCCATTATGTTATTTGCTGCTCACGGTCAACTTGAGGTTCTATATTTTTGTATTTCAGGTGAGGAAACCAAGGTGCGTCTCTGGGAGGTCATAAATGAACAAAAAGCAGGAAAGTTGCTTTGCACCTTTTTTATCCATTTATTATGTCAAAGATAGTATTAGACATTACACAAAAATTATTTTCAACTATTTTTAACAAATATATTTTTGAACTATATTTTTATAATTTTGATCACAACAAAATGTTCTTTGATCATATTCTGCCCACTCTAAGAAGTGTCCTACTCAAAGAAAGCTCCTTCATTTTCACTTTGTGCCCTTTTCTTAAAAAAAAAAAGAAAAAGAAAAAAAATTACAGGAAGAAGTGCAGGAATGTGTCCTACAGCTCGAGGCACCTCATGGGATTCCAACCATGTTGTTTTAGGGACCTTTTCCAAGAGGTATGAAATAGAGATGCAAAGAATTTAGTGGCTTTTTTTGGTTTGCTTGTTTGCAACAAACGCTTTATCTAATTAACCATGGAAGAGGTTAATGATAATTTATTACTAAAAAGCTGCATTATCTATGAAGTTTTGTTGTTTTCATGGGAAGTGTGATTTAGTGATTCATTAAAATAGCAATGACATCCACTCTACATAAGGCAATGAGCTAGCTTTTGCTAACTCTCCACCTGCCTGTGTGTTAGAATCACTTGAACTTGGAGAACCCCAGTCATGTCCACACCTCACCCCAGAGAGAGACTGACTCACTTTATCTGGAAGGGGGCCCAGACACTGGTAGGATCAAAGGTTCTCCCTGTTTCTAGTCTGCTGCCAAGGCTGAGAATCACTGAGATATTACTGTGTTGGATGAATATGAAATGAACAACATTTAACCTCCCCTCAAGAAGCTTCAGATTCTACTTAAGAAAAATATATTTTTAAAATTCACTGACACACTTAAGAAAGTATTAAATGACCCATCACCGATAAATTCCATATTACTTTTTCTACTCCTCTCTCTGTAGTAATAAAAAGATCAGAGAAATAGAGAAACCACACCTTCAAATAAAAAAAAATAGAAAAATCAAGAGCCACTTATTAATATGCTTACATATCTTAATACATCTTAAATATATATCTTACTAATATGCATCCCAGATATTTCTAGTCTTACAGAAAAGGAATTTCTCCTTGAGAAATGATATGTGCCCTCCAATTATAGATGTTAGAAAGGGTGTTAATCATGAAAACAGCATTCAGAACTGATAGGGTGAGCTTTACTTAAGGCTCTGTTGATGCTTGTTTGTTTGTTTGGTGACAAAAGCAAAATCCAGGCTTCATCCAATAGCTTGATCATTACTTCTGTTTCCTGGCTACAACACCTGGAGCTCTACCTCCAGCCCAGGGTTGTCATGGTACTGCAAGAAACCAAGTTCACCTTGTTAATAAGCTATGCCCAAAGCTGGAGAAGCCCCACTGGAGGAAATATGATTCCAATTTGAGGATGAAAGTACGATACCCCCTGCCAGGTTTAAATTGAGAGCATATTACTCATTTTTAGTTAATTTCTCAGCCTGCAGAATAATTTGGCACATGTGTGCAGTATACGTTCCCTCAACTGCTTCCTTAGGGACCCTGACCTTGACGGGATAATTGTAATTGGGGGGAAAAGTTAATAAATGACAATCATAGTTAAATATCCTATTTATGAAAGAAAATGCATGTATTAAAATTAAAAGGGGAGGGCACCTGGGTGGCTAAGTGGGTTAAGCCTCTCCTTTGGGTCAGGTCATGATCTTGGGGGTCCTGGGATCAAGCCCCACATCAGGCTCTCTGCTCAGCGGGGAATCTGCTCCCCCCCCCACCTGCCTCTCTGCCTACTTGTGATCTCTGTCTGTCAAATAAATAAATAAATAAAGGTGGAACAATCAAAAGCAAGAAGAATACATTAATACATTTTTCTTGTCTCTGGCTTAATTTTTTGTTGATGTCAAGGCCGGGAGCACCAGTGAGGTGGGGAAGTGAAATCAAGTCATTCTCAAAACACATGTGCTGAGAAAAAAACACAATTATAGGAAGTTAGTTTGGGAGAAGCCGTCCTTTACATGGGAAAACCGTACCTTCCAATGGATTTTAAATCTAGTTCTTCTGGATCGACTTTTTGTAGGTGTATTGGAAACTCTGAGTGAGATTTTGCAGGCCTTCTTTTTCATCCCGTTCAAGCATTCTCCTTTTTAATATTAGTGACTGTTGCCAACTCCTATGTAATTGTATGACTCACAAAAATACATAATAATCAAACTCCTATGAATTCAACAATGTTATATATATATTTATCATGCTTTTTATATGTTTATAACATGTGACATATATATGTTTCTATATGTGTGTATATATATGTAATTAAGTACAACTGTACTTGTACACATTTGAAAAATATGATACAAGTCACTTACTGTGTCTCCATCATATTTTGTAGTCCTTTGAGGGTCAGAGCAATCCCCCGGGTTCCCAATTTAGGTGTCTGTGATATGCCCAGTACCTCCTACATGTTTCTGAAGATTCCCAAGAAGGATGCTTTTTCTTCTGACTCTCTTCTCTATTTTTCTACTTCTCACTTTGCCTTCAGGGTCACTGTCTAGCCATCTAAATCCATCATCCCATGATGGACACGCCCTCCTCCTCTTCACTTGCTAAAATATCACCAATATACTACTGTCGTCCATCTGGCTTTCATTGGAGACCTCAGGGTTATACAAGGGTGTGATCACACCATAGCAAAGGAAGCAATTTAAAGCTGAATAGAAAACATCTCTGTTTAGCCATTTGTCCAGCGCTCCCTACCAGATATTACTTCACCTCTCTCGTCTCAGGAACTCGCCTGGATTTGTTTTCCTTGAATCTGTTCTCTTTTAACAAAGAATTTCCCCCATCTCTATTACCTACCCTTCAAAAACTTTCTTCTCCACACAAGTCCCTCACCAAAGCAGTCCCATCCACTCTGTCTTTGGCATCAGGGGTAAAATGAAAATCTCTATTTCAATACGTAGACTGTAATCCCTCCTTTTGACTATCTTGGGTGTTAGGATTACTCTAAAAAGTCCCATTAAATGTCTTTCTTTCTGCTTTCCCAGAATCATCTGCCCAAACATCAGCCAATTTGTAACATCCCTTTTGTCCCCTCAGTGCCACATATAGGGCTGAGAATGATTTATTTGGCCTACAGCAAAGCTTGGTGCACCCCCCGCCCCCGGCACCTGCTGGGGCATGTCCCAGGCAGTGGTCCACAGCCACTCCAGCTTGGAAGCTGCAGCCGATCTATGCATTCATAAAACTCTCCAGTGGGCACAGCTGACCTTTGACCTAGCTCAATTTCAGTGGACGCACTCGTTCCTCTCCCCTTTATCATGAATTGGCCTCCTTTTCCTTGACCTTGCTTGCTTCCTGTAATGAAGCTAATGAAAACTTACAGAGAAAAGAGGAAAAGAATAGTAATCTAGTGTTAACTCTCCCAGAAGCATGACTTTTTCATGTGCGGTGCAGTCTTAAGACCAGAAAGCTTAAAGCAAGAGTATCTCCGACTGTGGGCTATTAATCATCCACAAGTGAGCAAAGATTCTGTCTTTGGAGGACAGGAGCCTTCCCAGCCTTTGGTATCATGCACCATAACGTGACTTCCTATGCCATCTTCCCACTCCTCCCCTCTTTTCCTGGACTAGCTTGCTTTAATAGAAGAATTAAAGTGGATGAGCTCCAAGTAAAATCATTTCTTCTTCTTCCAATCCAGGGTACTAGTTTAATATAGGCTTTATGCTTCCTTAATCATCTTCCAAATACATCACAGCATAACCCTGACTTCCTAACAGATGCTAAATAGATTCCTACAGAAAGGTCCAGTGCCCTGGTCCTATAGAGCACTGACTGAAATCTGAAAGTCAGAGATAGACATTTCTCTCCCCCTGAAAAAAAATAAAAATTAGTTCAATTATAAACTCACCAATTAGGATGTATGCTTGCATTTTGGAATAGTGCCAAGTAAATATTCGGTGACTGGCATTAGGTTGCAGTGGTTAGGATTTTTGAATCAGAATCCTGTCCCCTGGGCTTGCAACTCAACTCTGATATGATCCAGGTGACCCAGGGCAGGTTATTTAATATGTTTGGCTTAGTTTCATCATATGTGAAATGGGAATAATAAAGCACATTCCCTGTGGGTTTGTTGAAGCAATGAAATGAGACAATTACTGTGTAGTGCTTAAAACAGTGTATAGCAAGAAATTCAAATGTAACTCCTCACGTCTGTTTTCACTGTGGTGTCTGAGTGATAGATAGAGATATCAAAATGATTGTGAAGCTGATTTTAGAAACTTCAAATAAAAGTGCAATGAATTAGCTACACAGGTGTTGTACTCCCAGCCTCTTAGAAACTATCAAATATAAGAAGAGAAAAAGAGTAACCATTTATGAAGGGATTTCTTTGGAGCTACCCGTAGCTGTTTTGAGTCCCAGCAACTCTTTTTGAGTGATGGGAGTGGGTGTGGTCTTAATACAATTTAATCTACTGTTTTGTAACTTCAAAGTGAGAAGGTCTTTGGTGGGACCACTTTGAGATCTCAGTATCTCTTGTCCTGGCGTGGAGAACATTGTGGAACAGGACCTGACTCCTGCTCCAGTGCTTACAAAGGATGAATAGCCAGAGATGTGCTCAGTGCCTGGGTAGCAGAGGAAGGACCCCATGCTGCTGGGGTAGGGGCTACTGCAGACCCAATATTTGTGAAGGCAAAGGAGGCAGCAGCATTTCCAGGGATCAGATGCTGACTACCCAGAAGAAAGTTATCTGGTCCTAGTACTGACAGAGTTGCTGGGAGGGGCGGAGGGCCCCAGCATCTAAAGCAGGAAAGGAGTGACAGAATGTCAGAAGTTGTGAAAGGAATCACATGGGACCACCCAATACAGAAACGAAGAAGTTGGTTCAAGGTTACTGCAAGATGGCACGTCCATCCAGCCTCCACACTGAGGTCTGCAAAGAATCAACAAAGTCATCCAGAGAAAAATGACAGATTTCCACCATTTGCTATGCACAGAGGGCTGTTTAAGGAAGACCTTTCCTAGCCATCTCTTTCCCCTCTCCTCACTCTTTCCCCTCTCTTTCCCCTCTCCTCAAAGGATCAGACATTGGCTAGCAAGTAGTTCGTTGTATCAGTCAGAGAAACGGAACCAATAGGATATGTGTGGGGAAATATAAAGATAGGTAGGGATAGCAGAATGTGTCTCCATGTTTTGAAGCCCAAGGTCATAGGGACATAACCATAGATAGGAATATCTATCTATCTATCTAACCAACTATGTATATATTTTAAGGAATTGGCTCACACAATTGTGAGGCTTGGCAAGTCCATAATCTTCAGGGTTGGTGGCAGGCTGAAGACCCGGGTCAGAGCTTCAGTTCCAACAGTGATAAGGCAGTCCGCTGGCAGAATTCCTTCTTGCTGGGGGGAGGTCCATCTTTGTTCTATTATGACCTTCAACTGATTGAATGAGGCTCACTCATACTATAAGAGACAATCTACTTTACTCAGAATGTACTGATTTAAATGTTAATCTCATCTAAAAAATAACTTCACAGAAACATCTAGAATAACGTTTGACCAAATATCTCAGTACCGTGGCCTAGCCAAGTGGACACATAAAATGCCTGGGCTCATGGCCTGAGCCAAAGTCAGACACTTAACTGACTGAATCACTTAACTGACTGAACTACCCAGGTGGCTCTGGATATTCTAATTTTTGACATGAAAACCTTGTATTTCCTAAAGTGGTTTTAGGACCCCAGGAGAGAAATTCAAGGTTCTACCTGAGTCTTCATTTAGGAGCAGGGGAAGCTATTAAACATTTTAAAAAGAGAGTAGAATATCAAAAAAGAACAAAACAAAGCAGGTCTTTTGATTACTCCATGATTATTCATGTATAATATACCAGTTACAAGTGCCTAGTACATTGTACATATTCATTAAATGTCCCCTATTTTTATTACATACACATACATATATGATAATTTACTATGAATAGAATATAGAATCTATGCCATTTTTTAACATATACTTTCTTGATAATGACATATACATGCAGTCTGACAACCTGAAACAGATGAATACATTTCACTAAATTGCATGATAAGTGGGAGAAACTTTTTTTTTTTAATTTACTTGAATGTATTTACTTCTTTCATAAGGTTATACTACAATGATTGTGCTTTGGCGTTTTGGTGTTTCATATAAATATATTGCCTGAAATTTCCTCTGTGATGGGATAGACACAAACTTTGAAATTTAAAGGTACTCATGCTGTTGGGGTTGACTCAACTGGTTAAGTCTTTGCCTTCAGTTCAGGTCACGTTCGCCAGGCCCTGGGATCAAGGCCCATATCAGGCTCCGTGCTCAGTGGGGAGTCTGAGTCTGCTTGTTCCCTCTTTCTCTCCTCTCCTCTCACTTAGTGCTCTTTCTCAAATAGATAAATAACATCTTAAAAAATAAATACACAAACAAACATGTCACGGCAAACATAGTTGCCTTTGTTGGTGTTTATTATTGTCTGTAACCTGAAGGCATTATTGACTCTTAAGTAAACAAATAATTAGCTTGTTCATTTGAAGTAAGAAGGTGTAATTAATGAACTTTGCTTACTGTTCTACTCTGCTACTGATAGCCACCCCTTCAGGTCTTGGTTCTTCCACCCTTACTCTCTTTCTTTTTCTTGTCATTCTCTGCCTTTATCTCTACTTCCTTTTCTATTCACAAAACCTGCTCACTCTGCTACTCTGGATTCCAGAAAATATAGCTGCACTCATACTCAAAAGTGATGAGTATGAAGCATCAGTCAACCTGACCCAATACTGACATTCAAGGGTATTTTTTTTTTAGATGTTATTTTCTTGGCTGTACAAGCAACCTTTTAAGAGATGCTCTTAAAATTGAAGACGAAGATCAATAAGAATAAATCTGATATCTGGATGCAGCAGGCTTGCCTTAGGACAGAAATTGGCTCCATTACATAAATAAATTTTTTCAGTTACAGCCTTCATGGATCTAGTTTGGCCATGGCCTTCTTGGTGATCCTTTCTTTTTCTTTTTGTCTTTTTAAAAATGTGTATTATCAAGCAATTTAGCACTAGATTATGAAACACTTTGTCCAAGATTGTTATATAAATTTTTTACCTTTTGAAAATTTCTGCTAAAGCACTAAATTTTGTTCTTACAACAAAATGAGATGAACGTGTGAACTCATAGAAACTGTAACCCAAAATAAATTACTGCAGTTGGCCACAATGTAAAAAGAGAGGTGGCTGGGGATGGCATTACGTTGAGTCTTAACTTTCCCAAACAATATGGGAAAGACTTGGCTTCATCCTTCGGTGACATACACGTTAAATAATTTGTGGTTAAGATTTAAACAAGATTCATGCTGAAAAATCAGGTGGTTTCAGCAGCCCTACTTTCCTTCCATCGGACCACTTTGAAAATAAGATCTGCCAAGATTTTGAAAGTGGTCTAGAAGGAATGTAAGTCTCACCATTGACTTTTCAATGCTATATAAATCAAAAAGTTTGCCAGCTAGCAGACAGCATGAACACGTTCCACAATCATGCAGCCAATTACTCTGGTAAATGTTGAGTCTTGGAAATTGAAATTGTGACTCTGTTTTTACAGTAAGCTGGAGGAAAAAGAACAACCTCAGATTTTCTATTGATTAAGTACCTGGTACTTTTTCAATGACTTGTGGTTTTTTGTGTAAGCTCCGAAAAGCACTTTGTTTAAAAAAAAAAAAAAAAAGGTTAGTGTTTCATTCATTCAGCTCTCTAAGTAGTAAATTATAGCCAATTGATAGCTTTTTGAATACCTTCTAGGAGTTGAGATACACATGAATAAAATTGGGTAACAGATTTGTCCAAATCTGAAATATGAAAATGAGACCAACTTACATGAAAAAGAAAAAGAAAAAAATGGATTTGGAAAGAGGAATGAACAGCGGTGGGAAGGAAGCAGTCATTTTCACCCCAGAATCCACTGTGACCACATCACATTGTCCGCCCTTGTTGCCAGCTTGGTCTGTATTCTCTTTAGATGCTGCGATTACTTTTATCACACTTTCTAAGATGCTCTCCTCTCCCTTTTTCCAGAGGTTGGGCTCCCCATCCCTCCAAAAGTTGTTGCAAAGCAAGTCTTACTGATGTTCCTAGAGCTGAACACACAAGAAGGCAGTAGAACTGACCTGCATACATACTCCTTGCCAGCAGAGCCCAGGGCTTTTCAGGTAGGCAACCATGGAAGTGATCATGCCCAGGAACAGAGCAGGAGGTCCTCTTTGGGTAAACAGGACACGCTTCCTCTTGCGACGTCTGGCTGACCTCCAGAGCAAAGAGCCAAAGTAGTCAGGCTCTCTGGCCAGTGAAATCAGCATCAGTGACCGCTGATGCTCAGAGAAGTCCTTTGCTTTGGGAAGGAGCAAAGCAATGACACAGCAGCGTTTCTAGGCAGAGTTAAATGATGATAATACTGCAGACTCATTTATTCTCAATCTGTTCTCCACGACCTGTCACATTTCCCGGGGATAAATATCCTTTAGATTTATGTTGATTTGTTATGAAACCAGTTATCCTGTTGTCCTCAAGTGGCAAGATAGTATTTACAACTTAGAACACGTGATATATGAAGATATAAGTCCCTTTTAATTTTAATTGGAATCCTGATTAGGACTGAGCTGCCATTGTGGTTTGGTGGGCTGCTTTTCAGCCCACGGAACTAGAGGCAATCACCATGAACACCTTTCTTATAAATATGATAAATAAATATGGAATGAAGACTTTGGGGCCAAATTGGCATCAGTATCATTTAATTTCTTCTGTGTTTCCAGCCAATTAAATGAATGGGTGCCTGTGGTAATTAAACTCACTTTGATAATTAGACACTAAGGATTCTTAAATTACTGAATGTTAATGAATATTTCCTAAGTATGGTCCTAAGTGCTGCCAAATGGAATTTTACTGTTTAGCATTAAAGTATAGGGTTCTTTAAAAAAAATTCCACATAGAAAAATTGAAATTAGAAGCAGAGGATTTGATTTTGTTGCCTTTCTTTGCAAGTCTGGGCAGATTGATGAAATTTGAATCGAAAACAAATTTTGTGATAAATGAAACATCATTGAACTAATTCATTGGAACTTGGAAGGCCATGCATAATAACGCACACATGAAGGCCATAGACAGGAGAAAACTGCTGCCTCACTGTAGCTGCCTATACATGGACAACCCATAAATGCCGACTATATTTGCTAATAATCTGAGGTTAAGGCAGACAAAAGGTCTGGGCATCTTGGAGGTGGACTCTCGGCACAGAAATAGATAATGGTACTGCCCTGGATTTCCCACCAGTAGATGAACCATATTGAGCATTTTTATCTGAAAACCATGGTTACAGTGATTCTTGGGGTTATTTTAATACCCTTGATAATTTGTTCCTCAGGCGTACAGTGCAAACTAGAAAACCAACACACCCTTAGATCAAACACTACACAGTGAGTATTATAGGAACCATTTCTGGAACATGCCTTATATACAATTATTTATTTCACATATTTCAAGCTTTCAAATATTTATTTCAAATATTTCACAAAGCCCTTACATTGTTTTATGTGTGTGTTTCTTCAAAGCTCACACTTACACTTGTGCTATGTCTTACCTAGAGGGAGACATAGTGTTTCCTATGCAGCCTTTATGTTCTGGACCCTGCACTAGCTCTCCATGTAGCATGATGCCATCACTAAAAAATGATGACATATTGATGAGTGAGGACTATTTCTTTATTTCTATGGGACAAATCCATATAAGACTTCAGCACTAGCCCAATATTTTCCACACTATACCAATGTATTTAAATCAGCAAATCCATACTCAGTCACTGCACTCAGACCTAGCCCTGCCATGTCAGGACCAGGTTGCAGGAGCCTCTCTGAACCTTGACTATCTCATCCATAAGAGGTGGTAATAACTCTGCCAAACAGGATTATTATGAGGACTCGACCTGACAATTTGAAAAAAGACTAGAGCGTCGTTCCTAGTATTTTTAAATACCACTTTCTCCCTTTCCTGTCTCCCTTCTTGACAGAGTAAGGAATATTCACCTTCTTTACATGCTCAAACTTGGCCCTAAATCAGTTTTAATTGTGCTAAATAATACAGATAAAATGGAATGAATAAAATGAGTCATAACGATCCAAGTCACAGACACAGGTTTTGAGAGTCTTCTTATACACCTCCCTAGCCAATGGAAGGGATGAAAAAACATCTTTAATAAGGAAACCTATAAGATCCCTTTATAAAATTCTAATCCATGCAGGTTGGTTCTGGGGATTGTTTTATTTCAGCCATTCCACCCACATTCCAGAGAGAAAAGGGCAGAACTTGGGGCATCCCAAGTTCTGGAGGAAGGAGCAGAACAAAGCATGCTTCCTCACTTTGGGTATGTTTCTTCCAAGCTCACATAAACTTGTGCTACTGTCCCATTGGTCAGAGCTTGGATATGTGCCTTGCTTAGAAGTATGGAAGCCTGACTAGTATAGTTTTTATTCAGAGAGACCAGGTGCCAGCTAAAAGTCAGGTTCCATTAATGGTAAAGAAGGATATATTGTGTTAGATGGTACTCTTTGCCATTAAAGTCATTACAAAATTTGAGGTAAGAGGTGGTGGTAGCTTAGATCTATTTCTGGATGTATTCTGAATATATTTTAAAGATAAAGCCAGATGAATTTGTTCACTAATTAAATGTAGAGTGTTGAAAGAATCAGGGATGGCTCCATGGTTCAGGGGTCTGAACACCGAAATGACAGTTGTCTTTTATAGAGCTGGAGAAGCAGGGGAGTAGGTTTTCGCAATGGGTTCAAGTGGGCTTGCTTGGGGTTGCTGTTTGAAATGCCTATGATGCCACAAGGAGAGAGACCAAAGAGACAAGCCAAGCACAGCAGTTCTGAGGGAAAGTCTGGACTGGAAATTGATGTGAGAATCATTAAGGAATTGAGGGAATAAGTTTCAAAATCTGAACACGAGAAGCTATTGTTTAGAGATCTGAAGAGTGAAGGAAACAATAAAAGAAACTAAAAAGAAGCAACCAGTGAAATTTTTAAAAAATAAACAAATATGGAGGATTGGTGGCTACCATGTGGAGGTTCTCTTGTTGAGTATTTTTCTCTTTTTGGTGCGATAAGAAGCAATGCATTAGCTGAAAGGGAGTTGGGGAAAAATTTGCTGGAGGTTTAAAGTTAGAAAAGAAAGTGTGAAATGGTTGGACAGTATACCTTTCCATCATGGCTGCAGTAGTAGTATGGTAGTTCAAGTCTTAGGATCAAGAGGGCTCACAGAAGAAAAGAAAAATAGCAATTTGGGCAGAGCTCTTATTTTAGAGCAAGGAGAAGAACCAATGAATGGAACAAAGAAAGATCAGTAAAAAGAAAATTACCAAAAACAGAAAATATTCAAGGCAGGACAACATACTACATTTGAGTATGAATGAAGAAGTCATATTCAGATCCCACATTCATTTCTTCCTAGCTTTCTGAACTAAAGCAAGTGACTGGGCACCACTGGACTTTATTTTCCCCATTTGTAAAGTGGGAATAATAACAGTAACTGTCTTGTAGCATTATTGTGATCATTGCATGAGCTATTGCTTATTAAGTACTTAGAATAATACTGGCTCATAATAAGCCAGGGTTATCAAAGTCAGAATTGATGCAGAAAGGAAGTTGTCAAATGGCCACAGACAATCTGAATGATGTATGTTGAAACTGGAAAATACTAACCCCACTTCTTCTCTACTGGGAATTTATGCAGTTTTTGTGCTGATATTTCTGAATGACACATTCACATATTCCACTGCCTGGGTTCCACGTCTGCTCTTGCTTGGCTTCTATGAGTCATTGGAAATGATTTTGCACACATCATTTCAGGCTAGAGACAAGTCTTTGTTGAGACTCTGAATTCACCATCCTTAGAACCATCATCTCCAGACTTCTTTCAAGGTATCATGTTTTCTATTGTTTAAATGATTTAAGTCATAATTCTCTGATACATGCAGCCCAAATTATCCTATCATCTGATATGCCTTGGAAATAAGACCCTCCTTGATCAGAGCAAGAATGCATTAAATCACATTGTATTTTTTGATAGTTGGACTATAACAATAAAAGTCTATTTACTTTTATTCTAGTTTTATTGAGAAATAATTTACATACATCACTGTATAAGTTTAAGGTATGGTTTGATGTATATATCTTAGAAAATGGTTTAGTTAGCATCCATCATCTCATACAGATACAATAAAAAGGAAAGAAAAAAAATTCTCCTTGTGCTGAGAACTCTTAGGGCCTACTATCTTAACAACTTCCCTAGATATCATATAGCAGTATTAGCTACAGTCACCATTTTGCACAATATGTCTGTGGTATATTTATCTTAAAACTGCAATTTTGTGACCACCTTCCTACAGTTCACCTTTCTCCCTTCCCTTGCCTTTGCTAACCACCAATCTGATTTCTTTCTGTATGAATTTGATGGTTTTATTATTGTTATTACTATTATTAGATTCTACATTTAAGTGAGATTTGTCTTTCTTTATCTGATTTACTTCATTTAGCATAATGTCCTCAAGGTCCATCTATTTTGTCACAGAGGATTTCATAATTTTTTATGATTGAATAGTATCCAGCCATAATGTCTATAATTTAATGAATAGAATATATTAATATTAATATTATAGTTAATATTAACACAATCTATATAATATTAATATATCATTTAATTATAATTATATAAGTAATTATATAGTTTCCTTATCCATTCATCCATAGTGGACACTTAGGTTGTTTCCATGTCTTGGTATTGTAAATAATGCTGTATGAGTGTAGCTATCTTTTCAAGTTAGTGGTTTCATTTCTTTTGGATATATTCCCAGAAGTGAAATGGCTGTATCATATGGTAGTTCTATTTTTAATTTTTTGAGGAACCGCCATACTGTTTTCTATAGTGGCTGCACCAATTTACATTCCCACCAACAGTGCACAATGTTCTCTTTTCTCCACATTCATGCCAGCATTTGTTAGCACTTATCTTTTTATGATGGCCATTCTAACAGGAATGAGGTGATATCTCATTGTGGCTTTAATTTGCACTTCCCTAAGGACTAGTGATGTTGAACATCTTTTCATGTATCTGCAGACCATTTATATCTTTTCTTTGGAAAAATATCTATTTAGGTTTTTTGCTCATTTTAAAATTGGATTATTTGGTTTGGGGCTATTGGGTTGTATGAGTCCTATAAATATTTGAGATATTAACCCTTTATCAGATACATAGTTTGCAAACAAGTTTTCTTTTTATTTTATTGATGGCTTATTTTGCTCTGCAAAAATGTTTAGTTTGAGGTGGTCCCACATATTTTTTCTTTGTCTGTTTTGTTGCTTGTGCTTTAGGTGTGATTTCCAAAATAATAATTACCAAGATCTATGTCAAGAAAATTTTTCCCATTGTTTTTTTCTAGGAGTTTCATGGTTTCAGGTCTTACATTTAAGGCTTTAATCCATTTTGAATTAACTTTTGAATGGTGTAAGATAAGGATCGTTTCATTCTTTTATCTGAGAATATCCAGTTTTCCCAGTACCATTTATTGAAGACACTATATTTTCTCCATTGAGTATTCTCGGCTCCCTTGTTAAATATTAATTGACAGTATATGTTTGGGTTTATTTCTGGGCTCACTACTCTGATCTATTGATCTGTTTGTTTTTTATGCCAGTACCATACCATTTTAATGACTGTAGCTTTATAACATAGCCTGACAGCAGGAAGTGTTGTGTCTCCAGCTTTGTTCTTCTTTCTCAGGTTTTCTTTGGTCATTTGGGGTCTTTTGTGGTTACATATAAATTTTAGGAGGGTTTTGTGTATTTTTGTAATAAATGTCATTGAAATCTTGATAGGGATTGCATTGAATCTATAGATGGCTTTTGGTAATGCTGACCTTTTAACAATATTAATTGGGGCACCTGGGTGGCTCAGTTGGTTGGGCCTCTGCCTACAGCTCGGGTCATGATCCCAGAATCCTGGGATTGAGTCCCACATTGGACTCCCTGCTCAGTGGGTAGTCTGCTTCTCCCTCTGACCTTGCCCCTCTCATGCTCTCTCTCTCCCTCTTTCTCAAATAAATAAATAAAAATAAAATCTTTAACAATATTAATTTTTCCAATCTATAAACACAGGAGACCTTTCCATTTATCTATGTTTTCTTCAATTTCTTTCATCACTGTCTTGCAGTTTTCAGAGTAGAGATCTTTTACCTCCTTCATTAAATTGATTCTGAAGTATTTGATTGTTGTTGAGGCTATTGTAAACAGGATTGATTTCTTTATTTCTTTTCTGAAAAATTGTTAGTGTATAAAAACACAGCTGATTTTTGCATGTTAATTTTTTATACTGCAACTTTACTGAATTCATTGATCAGTTTTAACAGTTTTTTGGTTGAGTGTCTAGAATTTTTTATATATGGAATCATGTCATCTGTAAATAGAGACAATTTTGCTTCTTCCTTTCTAATTCTAATTCATTTTATTTATTTTTCTTGCCTGACTACTCTAGCTAGGGCTTCCAATACTTTACTGAATAAGAGTGGTGAGAATGGCCATCTTCGTCTTGTTCATGACCTTAGAGCAAAAGCTTTCAGCACCATTGATATTAGCTGTGGGCTTGTCAATATGTACTTTTTACTATGTTGAATATGTTTTCTTTTATTTTTCTTTAAAGATTTTATTTATTAGAGAGAGACAGCAGGAGACAGTGTGTGCACAAGTGGGGTGAGAGGCAAAGGTCCCCACTGAGCAGGAACCCTGATGTGGGACTTGGATCCCAGAACTCCAAGATTATGACCCAAGCCAAAGGCAGATGTTTAACTGACTGAGCCACTCAGGTGCCTGAATATGTTACTTCTATTTCTAATTTACTAAGTGTTTTTAACATGAATTGATATTAAATTTTGTCAAATGCCTTTTCTGCATCTACTGAGATGACTTTTCTTTCATTCTATTAAAGGGGTGATTGATTGATTGACATTAATTGATTTAATGTCAATTTTTAAATTTAATTTTAATTTTTTAACAATTATATACAAAATTTACAAAGACAATAAATTCCAATTATTTTTTTCTGATACCACTGAGAAAATTCTCAAAATACATCTTGATATTTCTTCATTGTTCCTATAATTACTGACTCATTTAATATATTCAAATGACTTCCATTTTAATATAAGTAAAATAATAATAATACCTGCTTCATAGAAGCTTTCACTTATCTGCTTCTATGTTGTTAGAAAATTAATGATTACAAGACTTCTGGTTTCAGCTTGGAGATATAGATAGCTGTAAAGAATATCATTCTCATTTTTATGCAAAAATAAAAAAAAAAAGCTGGATCCATCAAAGAACTGAGGTCTCAGGGTAAACAAAACACTTCAAATATGGAGAGAGACGGATGCCTACAAAGATAAATAGCACTGCTAGACTCTACATAAAATGGAATAAGATACAGCTAAAATGCTTTCAGAAATTGCTAGAGACTGAGTGTGGGCTAGTGTGAGAATGTAAAGCCTCTGGATGTTGAAGATACAGAGACACATTCTTACTGGCAGCTCTTGTAGAAAATATTTGGAAGAATTCTTGAGAAAGATTTTTTCATGCTGCTGACTTGAGAAAGGGAGCAGAAGTCACTGCCCAAAAGCCCAAGCCCATCTCCTCCATCTCCACTAACAGGATGGGAAGAGCAATGAAAACCATCATCTTAAGGTACTGGTAGAAATCCACTGTATCTGAGAGAAGGGAGCAGGGAAGAAAAGAGAAGAAGAAGGAGAAGGAAAAGAATCCCTCCTATGGAAAGATACAATTTCAGTATCTATATTTCTGCTATGGGAGAAATGCCTGAAAGGTCCAGGTCTGCAACTGGAGAGGCACTTGTGAAGGACATTGGCCAGTTCCAAGAATAGAGACCTGAGACTGAGGCATAATCAAACATCAGGGAATGCTCTTTCCCCTAAACCCCCCAACCAGGCTAATGACCTTAGAGAAAAATAGCAGTGGAATACAGCTGGGAGAGCTGCAAAACCCTAGTCCTTATTGGGCAATAGCATAAAGGGAAGGTGAAAAGCAAAGGAAGAATATACAATGAGAGAGTCTCTAACAAACCAGCCCACACTGTAAACACAGAGCATCACTAGGGGGATTTTAAGCCTGAGTACATTCAGGGTAACCATAAGAACAATAAACCCCAAACTTTGCCCAATTCCTGAATAGAGCACAAATCCCGTGCTTAAGATCAAGCCGAAAAGCAGGGGTGGTTCATATTTGCAAAACAATGAACGTGATACATCACATTAATAATATATATATATAATATATATATATAATAATATATAATATATAATATTATATATATTATAATATATATATATGAGAGCCATAAAAGCCTGTCAATAGATGCAGAAAAATCATTTGACAAAATACAGCATCGATTCTTGATAGAAACCCTCATCAAAGTAGGGATAGGTGGAGCAGACCTCAATGTCATAAAGACCATATATGAAAGGCCCACAGCTAATATTACCCTCCATAGAGAAAAACTGAGAGCCTTTCCTCTATGGTCAGGAACAAGACAAGGGTGTCCACTCTCACAATTACTATTTAACATAGTACTGGAAGTCTTAGCTCCATCAATCAGACAACAAAAAGAAATAAAATGCATCCAAATTGGCAAGGAAGAAGCCAAACTTTCATGATTTGCAGATGACATGATACTCTATATAGAAAACCCAAAAGGCTCTACCAAAAATATTGCTAGAACTAACATATGGATTCAGCAAGGTTGCAGGATAGAAAATCAATGTGCAGAAATCTGTTGCATTTCTATACACCAATAACAAAGCAACACAAAAACAAATCAAGGAATCCATTCCATTTGCAGTTGCACCAAAACCAATGAGATACCTAGGGATAAACCTAACTAAAGAGGTAAAGGATCTGTACTCTGAAAACTATAAAACCCTTAGGATAGTAATTGAAGAGGACACAAAGAAGTGGAAAAGCATTCCATGCTCATGGATCGAAAGAACAAACTTTGTTAAAGTGTCTATACTACCTAAAGTGATCTACACATTTAATGCAATCCCTATCAAAACACAAACAGGATTTTTCACAGAACGAGAACAAACAAGCCTAAAATCTGCATGGAGCTACAAAAAAACCCAAATAGCCAAAGCAATCCTAAAAGAGAAAAACAAAACCAGAAGCATCACGATTTTGGATTTCAAGCTATATTTCAAAGCTGTAGCCCAACAAGACAGTATGGTACTGGCACAAAAACAGACACATAAATCAGAACAGAACAGAGAGCCTAGAAATGGACCCAAAACTATATGGTCAACTAATCTTCAACAAAGCAGGAAAGAATATCCGATAGGGAAAAGACAGTCTCTTCAACAAACAGTGTTGGGAAAACTGGACAGCCGACATGCAAAGGAATGAAACTGGACCACCTTCTTACACCATACACAAAAGTAAATTCAAAATGTTTTAAAGACCTAAAGGTAAGTAAGACAGGATGCCATCAAAATCCTGAAGAATCTTTAAGAAACCTCTTTGACCTCAGCTGTAACAACTTCTTACTAAACACAACTTCAGAGGCAAGGGTAAAAAAAAGCAAAAATTAACTATTGAGACTTCACCAAGATAAAACGCTTCTGCACAGCAAAGGAAATAATCAATAAAACTAAAAGCAGCCTACAGAATGGGAGAAGATATTTGCCAATGACATATTTGATAAAAGGTTAGTATCCAAAATCTACAAAGAACTTATCAAACTCAACACCCAAAAAACAAATAATACAGTTAAGAAATGGGCAGAAGACATGAATAGAAACTTTTCCAAAGAAGATGCCAAATGGTTCACAGACACATGAAAAGATGCTCAACATTGCTCATCATCAGGAAAATACAAATCAAAACCATGATGAGATACCACCTCACACCTGTCAAAAAGGTTAAAATTAACTACACAAGAAATAACAGGTGTTGGTGGGGATGCAGAGATTTGAAGGGATACTCCCCATCCTTATTAAGAACAATAGCTAAACTATGGAGAGAGCCCAAATGTCCATCCACCGATGAATGGATAAAGAAGATGAGATTGATATATAATGGAATATTACTCAGCCACAAAAAATAATGAAATCTTGCCATTTGCAACAACATGGATGGATCTAGAGTGTATTATACTAAGTAAAATAAGTCAGTCAGAGAAAGACAAATACTATATGATCTCACTTATATGTGGAATTTAAGAAAGAAAACAGATGAACAGATGGGAAAGGGGAAAAGAAAAAAAAGGAGAGAGGAAGACAAACTCTGAGACTCTTAATGATAGAGAAGAAACTGAGGATTGATGTAAGGAGGTGGGCAGGGATGGACTAGATGGGTGGTGGGTATTAAAGAGACCACTTGTGATTAACACTGCATGTTATAGGTAAGTGATGAATCACTGAACTCTATTCCAGAGATCAAAATTGCACCATATGTTAACTAACTAAAATTTAAAAACAAAACAAAACAAAAGTATCAAGCTATAGAAAATGGATGCTCATCTCCAACTTTAAATAACATTTACCCCAGTCTCTATACACAAGATATCTGGCTTTCAACAACAAAAAAAAAATTTAAGGCATATGAAAGGAAAACACACACACATGCATATACACTTACAGAAGAGGCAAAGCAATTATTAGGATCAGACTGGTTATTACACAGATGTTGTACCTATCAGACAGAAAATCTTCAGTAATTATAGTTAATATGTTATTGGCTCTAATAAAACAAAGTAGACAACATGCAATCTCAGATGAGACATTCAGCAGAGAGATAAAACTGTAAGAAAGAATCAAGTGCTAATACTAGAAGAAAGAAAAAAACAGTAACAAATATGAAGGCCTCTAACAGGCTCATCAGTAGACTCAGCACAGCCAAGGAGAGATTCTTTGAAACTGATGATGAAACTACCCATACTAAAACACAAAGAAAATAAAAGAATGAACAAAAATAATAACAACAACAAAAAACAGAGCACCCAACAGTGTGGGACAATTTCAAACACAGGAGTGTATACACAAGAGGGAGAAGAGAGAGAAATTGGAGCAGAAGAAATAGTTGAAGAAATAATGGCAAATGGGGCTCCTCGGTGGCTCAGTTAGTTAAGCATCTGACCCATGATCTCAGCTCAGGTCTTAGTCTCAGGATCATGAGTTCAAGCCCCACATTGGGCTCCACGCTGGGCATGGAGCCTACTTAAAAGAAAAGAGCAGAGCAGAGCAAAGAGAAAAGGAAAGAGGAGAGAAAGAAAAAAGCAAGGAGAGAAGAGAAAAGAAGTAATGGCAGAGAATTTTACAAAATTAGCAACAAACAGGAAACCATAGATCCAATAAGCTCACAGAACACCAAGCAGGAAAAATGCCAGACATGCAAGCATTATTTCTCTAGGCATATGGTATTCAAACTGCAGAAAATCAAAGACAGAGAGAAACTCTTGACATTAGCCAGAAGAAGAAGAAGAAGAAAAAATCCTATCTACCATGGAAAAAGTGAAGTAATTTAACCAGACTCCTCATCAGAAACTGTTCAAGAAAGAACATGCAGTGACAGACATAAGTATTGCAGGGCGGTGGAGTGGGGGATGGAAATGTCAGGTTGGAATCCTAGACCCAGTAAAAAGAAGTGAAATATATATTTTTTTAAAAATTCTCAAATAAAAACTACGAGAATTTATTGCCAGACATACTCTAATGGAAATTCTTCAAGTAGAGGAAATATGATATAGTCAGAAACCTAGAGCTAAACACAAGTGAATGGATGAAGTGAATAGGAACTGGAATGAATGAAAATAAGTAAAAATTATTTCCTTTTTGTAAATGAGCTAAGAGATCACGGACTAAACCATATAGCATATGTGAAGGTAAAACCTATGACAATAATAGCACAGAGGATGGGTAGGAAGAATTAAGAATATATTGTTGTAATGGCCTTGTGCTGTATGTAAAAGAGTGAACCATTATTTAAAGGTAAACTCAGATTAATTTGAAATGTGTACTGTAAGTCCCAGGGTAATCACTAAAACATTTTTTAGAGATGTATATTAATGAGTCAGTAGAGATAAAATGTAATAAAATGAACATTTTTTAGAGATGTATATTAATGAGTCAGTAGAGATAAAATGTAATAAAATGAACTTACTTAATAAAATGTAATAAAATGAACCTAAGAAAAGACAAAAAGAGAAATACAGTACAAATGGAGCAAAGAGACATAGCTAGCAAGAAGTTAGATATTAATCCAACCATAACAATAATCACTTTAACTGTGAATTGTCTAAATACATCAGTTAAAAGATAATCAGTTTGAATAAAAAAATAAGACCCACATATGTGTTACCTACAATAAACCCATATAAATATAGAGACATAAAATAAATATGTAAAGCTTAATTATATGAAATGTGTAAAATATATTTTATATATTAAAAATATCTAAGTTCAAATTATTAATAAAGGAACTCATTAACATCTATAGAAGTTACTCTGTACCACATGTATATATTTTTTACATGTACATAGGTATTTCACATTACAGTATACTATAAGGCACTAATTACTATCCCTAACTTTAGAAATGAGAAAATTGTGGCTTAAAAGTTAAATAATGTGTTTAGTGTTTCTTATCTAAAAAATGACAGAGGTGGATTACTACCCAGGCTATTTGATTAGAACTCCTACACAATGATTCACTATTTGGAACTGTGACTACAGATAACTTTTGGTTATGAGTTTAATAATGCTTAGGAATCTATTGATTAAGAATGATTTCACAATATTTCTGATTATTCTTAGTGCATGTCTTGAGTAATTATGAAAACAGGTCTCTTTTATTATGGTAAAAGGGTGAAAATAACATGACCTCAGCTTGAAATAGTTACAATTTCACATGCCAATATTTTATAGGTCTATAATAGCATAGATATAACTTTTTAACTATCCAATTTTACTTTGCCTCTGTGATCTTAACTTCTCATACTCTCAAATTTTCTAAACACTAATTCACATTATAATATTTATCTTACTCTTTTCTTAATACTCTTCTGTTTTGAAAATAAATACTGGCTAGACACCACATACCTTGGCAATATCCAAGTTTCTATAAACTTAGCTTTAAGTATCAATTTTATAACACCTTATCTATTACTTGTATACATTTAGAGTCCATTAAGCTATATAAAAATTCATGTAAGATAAAGCCAGGAACTGGAAGTGATTTTCTGAAAAGCTTAGAATACTGCCAACAAATGTTTGTATAAGGAAAAAAAAAAAAAAGCCAATAGATTAATGAGATGTTTTTGTTTAAATGTTAAAGTTATAAATTTTATAATTTAGAGTTTTACTTTAGGTTTAACTGCCTGACTAGTCAGCTTAGAACAAAATCCTGTATTCCTTACTTGATAGTCACTGGGGTGTATTTGGAATGGAAAACTTCAAATTCATGTTAGCTACAGATGGTTATTGTAAAGAATACTAAAAATGGCCATAAAGCAATTGGCCAATAAACACACTTAAAACAATAAAGTGTATCTGGAACAAACTGGATAAAATAGCACAGAACACCCATTGTAAGCAGCAGTATCAGTTTCAGCAGTAAATAAATGGGCAGGAACTATGGCAGCTGTTAAATTTTAATCAGAAATACTTGACACTGGGAGTGAGAGAAAAAAACTTGGAGAAAAATGTATC
The DNA here is from genome assembly GCF_020171115.1 of Neogale vison. Lineage (NCBI taxonomy): Eukaryota > Metazoa > Chordata > Mammalia > Carnivora > Mustelidae > Neogale > Neogale vison. The sequence goes on from NC_058093.1 coordinate 48,863,625, forward strand.
ATCCGACTGACAATGAGACCTGTCTTGTACAGCCAACTGGATACTACTCCACTCCAGAATTCCGCTAATGCCTAAAGTCAGTCTTGCAGATTTCCTGATTGATTTCAGTGTCCAAGTGGTAAAATATATACTGGACTGTGGTCTTTAGCCCCTAAAGCTACCATCATGCTCCATTTCATTCATTAGAGAGAATTACAAATTGGAGCAAAAGAGCAATAGACATCAACCTAATTTCTCTACAGCTCAGAGGGGTAACTGATGGACTGTTTCCTCTCTTTGCCACATGACACAAACAAATGCCACATGTCTACAAGTCTTTGCCTACAACCTAGTATATGCGAATCCCACTGAAAACATTTTCTTCTGCTGGTAGTTGAATCAAATCCCTTTGCATATGTCTGCACTTAATATTGTAAAAATATTATATTTATTAGTGCTTATTATCTGTCAGGCACTGTAAAGCCCCTTTAGAGATATTACCTCATTAAATATTTACAATTATCTAAAGTGGGTTTTATGGATGAGGATAGTAAGAATTGGAAAAGTTAAGTATCTCTCCCAAGAGTACCCCGCTTGTATGTAGTAAGCTTGAATTTAAACCTAGGTGCCTACATGACACCTGAACTGACATCTGGAACCTGTGAATCAGTTGGAACCAATGAACCAAAAGTGAGTGGTTCAAGTTAAGACCACACAGTGTCTTTAGCCAATAAGTCATTTTGTACGACTGCCACTTAGAGCATGAATTAGAAGAAGATGACCTTGGGAGAGACAAACTGTTAAGTACCAAGTCAAGGACAAGCTTGTTGACCACAGAAAGACACAGGGTTTTCGAGACTTTGGCAACGACAAGCTTGTCATTGTTTGTAGAGGGATAGGATGTGATTTGTGTTGCATTATAATTTAAAAACAGTGAGCAGCTTCTTCTGTGGTTCAGATGAGAGATTACAGGTACCTAAACCTGGCAATGTTAGTGAAGATGAAGATAAAAATTACAGTTGATAGAGCTTAAACTTAAAATGGGATTTGATGATGAGAGGGATAATGAATGATTTAGGGGCCAGCTGGAAAGCAGGGCTATTAAATATGATGAATTAACAGAGGAGGAAAAGACTGCATATGTTGAGAGCTCATGTCATGTTTATATCCTGGTGGACACATCTAGTAGACATTTAATAATATTTAATAATAGTTTCATTAATTGGAGAAAACGAGAAGAAGAAGGACAATAATGAGGGATGACCAGTATAGAAGGAGTGATTAGAATATATAGAAATCAGTGAATGGAACTGAGAAGGGGTTAGTAAAAAGAAAGAGATCCAAAGAGAATGCTGCCTTAAAAGTTAAAGATTGCAGAGTTGGGAAAAAAAAAAAAATCTCAATGTCTAATGCAAGAGAAAGGTCATGAAAGATTAAGCACTGAAAAATAGTGACAGGATTTTACAACAAGATCACTGATGATCTCGGAGATGGCAAATTGGTCAAGGATTAGGAAGGACTTTGGTCAAGACAAAATAGGAGACAAAGTGGACATGCAAGCACAGATTACCGGTATTTAGGGGTTTTGTTTTGTTTTGCTTTGTTTTTTGTTTGTTTTTATTGTTGTTTTTTGTTTGTTTGATTTTTGAGAAGTTGCTGGTTACCAGAAATAGCAAACAGACTTTATGTGGGAGGAAATACAAATGTGAGAAACTTTTTTTTCCCCTTTATTTATTGGACTATTTGGTCATCCCAGTTTTTTCTCATGAGACAGACATGCTAATGAATTTCAGGAAAGTTTTCTATAGAAAGTTGACTAGTAGGGCTGAAACTATGTATCCAACGTTGAAAAGCAAATGAGGGAGAGGAAGAGAAGGCTGTGGGAAGCCTGACTAACTAGGTGGGCATGCAGCTTCCAAGAGTCCCCAGTCAACACTGGATAAACATCAAATGAATGAATCTTCCTTGGCACATACCAGGTCGAAAATCCCAAATGGAACACTGGTTTGTTTGTTGGCTGGTCTGTTTGTGTTTAGGTCATAAATGAGCTAGAAAAACTTACCCCAACTTACCTCCTCAAACTAGTCTGAGGCAAGTGGCATAGTCAGAGTCTTTTTAAGAAAAGCCGGTGACAGTGTTTGACCACTCACGTTCTTCCAGCCCTTGCTTATATCTCCTTTAAAAAGTAGGAGCAAGTTCCTTCAGAGATTGCCCTGTTTATCCCTCGTGGAGACTAGTCTCCAAAGACAGCTTCTCACCCTTCCTTTGTTCCACAGGGGCACGCCACTCCACCCACGCCATGCCGTTAACAGGCAGACTCTATTTCCTCTTGCCTTGCAACGAGGCTGGCCTTGGGACTTGCTTGGCCAGGAATTCTGTCTCCACTCAGGTCCAGTTCTGGTCCAATTTTGAAAAAGCAACTCTTTATTCACATTTCATTTTGTTGGAATTTTTAGCTCCTTGAAATGTGTGGCTTTTGTCGGCGTTGAGGACATGTATTGTACAACTCTCTTCTGGAGCTCCCTTAGTGTGATTCCTTTTGGGTAGGTTGTTTCCGGCTCACTCTGGTTGGAAAGTGCAGATGGCTCGTGTTCTGCGGCCACTCAGTGGCCACAAAAGCCTTAGAGAGACTTTTCTATAAATAATGTTTTTAGATGCCACTTCTGAAAGTCAGGGGTTGAATTCTGGTGTTACAAGTTCGCAGACTGTCATCGCATACATACCCTGTGAGCTTTTCATTTGGGAAATTGATATGGTCTCACTCAGATTGCTGACAAATAATTTGCTGCCTAGAAAAGGCAGTAGAAGAAGTTGTTGGGCTCAATACCTATGGAAAAAATTGGTTTTTTAAAAAGAAAAGAATAAACCATGAAAGCTATTTGCAGATTTCAATTTACGTGCGAAAATGGAAAACACAGTAATAATTTCTTAATGGAAGAGACCTGATTACACTGAACAAAGAAGGTCTTGATATGAGCAAGTGTAAAAGGGGTTGTTCTGCCCGAGGAAACAATCTGGCAATTAAATCAGCTACCTATAAAAAGTGATACACTTGGCTTTAGAGTGATATTTAAATTTCTTTTTGATTCTCTTTTTGGTCATCCTTTGCCCATTTATTTCAGATAATTAAAATTTCACCGTAATTCCACTTTATAAAAGATATTTAACGCGATGCATTTTTAGTTCAAAAATTTTTTAACTAGGCCTGGGTGTTTTTTTTGGTTTTGTGTTTTGTTTTGTTTTGTTTTGTTTCACGTTCGCATTTTTCTCCGAGTATGTCTGGCTTATCTTCTGAATCAGGAAAACAAATGCCATCTCTTACCAGGAACACGGCAAAAATGGAATGATTGATACTACTTGGCATCCACTGCGCTCAGTGCCTGAAGTGGAAGGCTGTGGATCAAACACAGACCCAGGATGGCTGATAATTTGTATACGGAGTTCATATACGGACAGCCATTGTTCTGATGCAAACACATAGGCTGTGTGTGTACTGAAACTTAGCAGAAGACAATCTGTGCCAGGATTATACCATGTTTTATTCTTTCTTCCTTGGTGATTTCTGAACATGTTCTGAACCCTAATGAAGGTACAGGTATGCATGTACTTCAGTCGTGAGCACTCCGGATTTCACATCTGGTTCTGTAGATAAAATTAAGAGCTATAGATAATAGGCAGATGCATACTATTTCAATGATATGGCACATGTGTGGCTTGTATCTCTATTAAATCCATCACATACATTTATAAGCTGGAATATATTCAAATAGAGAGGGGCAGAATAGAGAATGAGTGCTTACCTTGCCAATTTCAGCAAAAATGGCATTTTCCCTCCAAGTACATAAGTCACTTTTTAATTTTTTTTAACATCTTAATTTTATTTTATCTTTTTCATGTTCCAAGATTCACTGTTTATATACCACACCCAGTGTTTCATGCAATATGCCATTTCTTTGATGTTACATAAGCCAGCATATGATAAGGATAGGCAGCTGGTATTAAGATGCAATAATCTCCCTGAAAAATCTCACAATAATGGATATGAAACAAAAGGGGCAAAATGAGCAGGTTTGGGGCAATGGTCCAGACAATTCAGACTTGATTTAAAGTGATTTTGATTGGTTTATAAGGGACATTAATTCATGCTGTGAGGTATTTCTTATCAATATTATAAACCACTACATTATACTTAAAAAGAAGTTCAGGTAGTAGGGGTGGGGAAGGGAGGTCCAGAGTGTTCTTGATGAGGGGGTGGTATGTGTGTGCGTGTGTGTCTATAGAGAGAGAGGGTGGGGGAGAAAGAGAGAAACACATTCTTCGGTGTTTCCAAACGTACATTTGTTAAGGTAAAGGAGGCTTGGATAAAGCATTAATAGCTTTCAGGACTTTGTTGAAAATTTGCCCTGAAGGACAAAGGTGTATTTGAAGATGAATCTTAGGGCTGTTCTCCAACTCGTCAAACTGCGGCAGAAGAAAAGATAAACAATCCAAGAATGTTGGTCTGTATATAAATTCTACAGAGGGAGGCAGAAGATCAATTATTTTCCGACGCTATTTGAACCGGAAAAATATTCTGGAATCAAAGGGACTGTACAAAAATATATTTCAAGCACATCTAACCAATTTTCCTAAGCCAGTAATGATAGCAATACTCATGGATTATTAAATCTTTTGTCATTAGGAGTAATTTTCTCTGAAAGTCCATTAACATTACTCATCTGTATGGCTTCTCTTTCAACGGTAAACTCCAGCTCTCCTACCTGCCCGTTGTTTCCCTCCACAACATAGCCCCGTGCATGCGTGGAGCCTGCTGGAAGTCACTATTGGTTTACACGGGATTTCCAATTAAGGAGCATGGGGTCAATGGAATTACAGTCTCAGTTAAAGACCTTAAGCTCTGTCTGGGTTTTTTTTTTGTTTGTTTGTTTTTGAGAGAGCTAGAGCAAGCACAGGAAGGAGAGAGGAAGGGGCAAAGGGTCAGAAAGAGAGAGAAATCTTTAGCAGAATCCACGCTTAATGTGATCCTGACTCAGGACTTGAACTCACACCCTGTGATCATGACCTGAGCTGAAATCAAGAGGCAGACACTTAACCAACTGAGCCACCCAGGGCCCTGAGTGCTATCTGGTTTTAAGCTTTATGGCAACTACAGAGGTGTGTGTGTGTGTGGTAGTGGGGGGCGGGGAGGGGGAATCTGCTTTAATTGATTTTCTAAATCTTTGAACAGAAAAGATCTCGAAGTTATCTACTTCACCCTTCCCCTGTTGAATTTCACAAATGAGAAAACTGAGCTTTCAAATAGTTAATGACTTGCCTAAAGTAAAGCCTGAAAATACAAACTTACTTATGACCTTTTTTGGGTGAAAACATTTTCCTAGTTCCTTAGCCTGTCGGGAATGAAGCATGAGCTCTCCCTACATTTTCACTCTCCTCATCTCCCCCTCCACGATTTTGTTGAGCAGCTCAGCACTGCTGAGAGTTCCCCACAGGATGCCCTGATTCTGGCCTCAGCGCCCTCCCTCTTCACGGTGCCCTTTTTTCCTGGAGCACCCTGTCCACCTCCAGCTCTTGCGTTTCCCTGGTCAAAACTCAGAGTGAGGCATTGTGCCTTTGTAGAAGTCTCTCAGATTCCTCATTTGTTTAGGGGCCTCTCTGTTACCTCACGAGACTGTGAGTACCTTTGATCACAGGTCCTAGGCCACGGCAGTGATCTGTGTTTGGAGTCCTTCCCCATTCATCTCCAAGCACTTTGATGACAGAGATGGCGTCTTTCCACCTTTGCATTCCCAGCAAGTGTCTGGAACAAAGTAATTTCTCAACAGATTTATGGGTTGTATATTTTTATTGCTAAAATAACTTTATTTTCTCTATTTCAACCTATTGGTAAGCATAGGCCTATTATATTAACAGAGTGACTGAACTTTAATAAAAAAATATGTCACTGACATTTGAGAGCATTTTCACATGTGTTCTTCTAGACAGATATTCTTCGAGGCAGACTAGTCCTTCTCTGTATAAGGAAGCTATCACTAACACCTATCCACGGTATCAGTGTGGCAAATACATGAACTAATCCTTGCTTAGCATCTGGCAAAGTCTCTGACACACCACAGGGTTAAATTATTGTTATTACAAGTATTTTTGCAAATTCCGTGTCAGGCTTTCTCCCACATATTTCTGCCATGATATTTGAACCTGATTTAAAGTTTCAATTTTGAAATTTCTTTTAGGGGAAAAAAAAAAGAAAAACCTCTTAGGATCCAGGGATAAGATATGCTTAAAACTGAGAAATAGAACAGCGTCCAGACTTTTTTAAATCAAGGAAGGCTTAGGGCTGTAGATATTTAGACTAGGAAGGAAAATGTCGGGAAGGAATCATGATAAATGTTTTAAAATATCTGAGATTCTTAATATGAAAATATCATTTATAGTGTATAGTAAATACATGAGTAAATGTTATGGAAATAACAGAAGTGAAACTGGATGATCACCAGTTAAGACTGGTTTACAGAGAATTCCTATAAATCTAGCCCCTTTATCTTCTATGAAATACTAAAGTATACTTAAAAAAAAAAGATTCAGCTCTATCATCTATAGAAATTTAAATTTTATAATGAAATGTTAAATGATTTTAACTTAGAAGCAGTCTTGACTATTTTCTACATAAATCCTAAAATGAAAACTTTAGTATAATAAAACGTAAACTATTTCACTGGAATTTATAGGGGGCAAAAAAGGCATTAGGTCGAGGATTGATGATATTTAGCAATAACCCATAATACTAAAATCACTATTGGCATTGATAAATATATCATGTGTTGTATTTTATCACCAAAATATGGTTAAACTTCCATGGGGGAAAAAAGGTAGAAATTAGAGAAAGAAGTATTATTTGTTCTCTGAGAACATATATCACTCTGAACTTTCCTCCTGGTTTCCTGGCAACCTCCAATTTTAAATTCCATCCATAGGCGTAGCCTACATAACATAAAACTCAGATGGCAGGATATGCATCTTTCTATTTGCTTTGGCAGACCTCTCTTCTCTCTTAACAAGACTTGGGTAACAGATGAAAATCAATAAAATTATAGTTGGTTATGAAAGACGGCAGTCCTGGCTTCTTTAGGGTTTTGTACTCCACCTCCTAGGGAACAAAAATTCCACAGATTTTATGCCTCTTGGGGTGGGCCAGCTCAGTTACTTGGACAAATGAAGGAAGGGGATTTGCACATTGTTCTTGGTAGTTTTCCCAGGTGTTTATTTTCTTTAAAAGAAAATTCATAGTCACTTTAGATTTCCTAGGAAAATCCAAGTATTCTCAGGGCAGTGTTTTGGTTCATTCCTCTAATACCCCTATATCATTTGGTTTCAGTGCCTTTGCAAATCCTGCTTTTAGGTTGTTTTCAAACCATCATTATTTAAACCGATGGTTTATATGTATTCCCATGGCTACACACAGATTTATTTGGGATCCTCTAAGGAGTAATTATATTGAAATCTCTTTTATTAAAGCTCAGCAAGGCATATCAAAATACAAGCGAGAGTAATGTTATAGAGGTAGCCTTGAACCTGCTCTGGATTTTACTCAGTAAATCATTCTCAAACTTCTACACTTGAACTATTATTGCTAACAAATTGCAATACTCGCAGCCTGGGATTGTGTCATCCAAATGCTTTCCCCGAGGTGGAGACCCATTCTCCTAAACCGACACAGAGTGTGACCCGCCCGTCGAGTTTCCCAGTTTGAACCTGCACACACACTGAGCTTTTAAAATATTTCTCATTATCCATCTACCTGCTTCATTCTTCAGAAGGGCTTTCTATGTTAATGAATGTTCCCACTCAAGTCTGTGGAGACGTGAAAGCCGATGTGGCCATTGAATGCGGTGGCATCCATTTTTACACTCAGGCTGTACCTTTGTTCCTCTTTGAGCCTAATTGTCAGCCTCACAGCCTATGACACGCAGCCTCATTGGGACTCAGGGAGCTTTCTTTGGCGCGTCAGCGACTGGTTTGCTGTGTAGCACGTTGCTGTTCGATTAATTCACAAGAATTTTTAGGCTCGTGTGACGGGGTATCCCAACTGCCCGGGTTTAAAAAGTTAAGTCTTTAAGTTTTTGAATAAGATGGTCCATTGCTAACTTAAGCCTTGACATGACTGGAGACTTTTCCTCGAAGGTTCGAAGAAAGAGAAAGGTCCACTTGAAATGGAGCCTTGATTATCAACAGAAAGCCTTCAACTGAACAAATGAATTCATGAAACGTTTTGTGAGATTCTAAGCACACGCAGGGCTGCTTTGGGGAAAAACTGAAAAGGTACAGCTGAAAACACAATGGAAGGAGATTCTCCCCACGTGCACCTGGACGGCATCTCATTAGCACCCTGAGTTCAAGAGGCTTCCCTCCAGTCAGAGATTCTTTCTCTCTCTCTCTCTCTTTTTTTTTAAGTTGAGTTCATCTTCTTTATATTTACAGACATGGCATTTATGTTTGTCCTTAGTCCTTGTTGGTTTTTTGTGTGGTTTTTTTTTTTTTTTTTTTTTTTTAGAGATTTTATTTATTTATTTGCCAGGCAGAGACCACAACTGGCAGAGAGGCAGGAGGGTGAGAGGGGCGGGAGGGATGCAGACTCCCCACTGAGCAGAGAGCCCAGTGTGGGGCTTGATCCCAGGACCCTGGAATCATGACAGGAGCCGAAGGCAGAGGCTTAGCCCGCTGAGCCACCCAGGTGCCCCTAGTCCTGGTTGTTTTAATTTGTTGTTACCACCTCCTAAATTATCATTTTCTATGTAGGATATCTGTTTTGAGTGTGTTTCCCAACCAGTGGCTTGGAGGGCACATACTCCGTTGTTAGATCTTATAGAGTTGGTGTTTATAAATTTTTTTTAAATTTTATTTATTTATTTGTCAGAGAGAGAGACAGGGACAGAGAGTGAGCACAGGCAGACAGAATGGCAGGCAGAGGCAGAGGGAGAATCAGGCTCCCTGCTGAGCAAGGAGCCGGATGTGGGACTCCATCCCAGGACGCTGGGATCATGACCTGAGCCGAAGGCAGCTGCTTAACCAACTGAGCCACCCAGGCGTCCCGGTGTTTAAAATTTTAACAATAATCTTAATGTTCTCATTTTTTTAGTTTTACAGCATGCATATCAACTATTCCCTTTAAACACTGTGTAAACTGGTACACTCATATTTTTCTCCCACTTTTCTTTTCCACTCCATCTCTTGATTGTGATTGTTATGTTATTAACTTAAATTTTTCTTATGAATCCCTTTACATCATGAACTAATTGATTTATAATTTTATTGCTGATTTGTCTGCTTTAATATAAAAGATTAGAAATTTAGCCTAATTATATTACTTTCCATTATTCGCCACCTTTAAGAGTTTATTATATTGCTATTCTTAAGTTTTAAATGTTTATATTCTGATCTAAAACCATAATCCTCCCCCCCAAAAAAAAATCATAATCCTTACATTTGCTTATTGTTAATGCTTTCTCTGAATAAATTGATTATTTATATCCAGCGTTTCCCCCCAGTGGATGGAGCAGAGCTGATGGAAGTGTCCCTTTAATGTCCTCACATTACAAGTACAACGTCATTGTACTTTAGGAGTAGTGGGTCCAAGAGAGGTATGCCCTACTTTTAAGGACCAAGCTATATCGGTTAGTATTATGATAGCTGCGAGTTAGAGAATTTAAAACCCTAGGACATACATTATCTCACATAAGAAGAATCAGCGGGTAGGCACTGGCAGGGTGGTTATCCAGTGGAACAGAGAAATTACTAAGGGCTCAAATCCTTTGCATCTTTTCAGACTATCAAATTCTGCATGCTCTCTTTCCCCTCGGGCCGGCTGCCTTCCGGGTCCCAAGACAGTTGCTATATTTCTAAAATAATAATATTCAGAGTCAGTAAAAGGCCTCACCTCTCTACTTATCTGTGTTCCTTCTCAAAGTGAACAAGTTTCCTAGAAGCATACTGTTACGTCCATTTTCTAGAATTGTGTCACTTCTCCATCTCAAAACAGACACTGACAAGTTATGGTGATGGGCCAAGACTAATTATAATTAACCTCTGAAGTTCGTAGCCACCCTATACTTACCCAAAACCCAAGGTATGTTGGCAACGAATAAAGCCAGGACCAGGGTCATGTGTGGGAGGAAGTGTGTGGAAGGAATGGCTATCCAGTAGACAATGAATGGTGCCTGCTGTGGCTGAGATGTTGTCAGAACTCGATGAATTATGTGTCTGCCCTCAGTATCGTACTATAGGATTTGGCAGCTATTCTTATAATTCTCTGATAAATGGTTGTACCCATTTCCTACCTTCATTGAAGATGGAATCTCTTTCCTTTTTTGGTCACCTTTCTTCATTTTGGTGGGTTTTGAAAAAATAGTAAAAGAATCAACTTCACTCTGCTGTCAAGCCAGAGATCAATGGAATGGATATTGTCCTAGAGATAATTAGCTGGAAAAGCAGTAGAGAGTAACATTAGCAATGCACTAGAGGCAAAAACATGAACGGACTTTTTCTCGGACAATTAGGAAAGCGTTCCTAACAGAATGATTGACCACTTCTCTTCGTTAGGTCTAAAAGGGACAAACATTGCACTGTACTAAGAGATAGATGTGGATCAAGTGATTTCATACACCTTTTCTTTCCTATCAAGTGCAGCCTTCAGAAAACTAAGAATTCCCTCTGATGCTTTCTTTCAGTCATTTCCAGAAAGTAGAAATCCTAGTTCAAGCAGTCCTGGGACCCAGACCTCAAAGTGCTGTTTTGGGTGATGGGATGGGACAAAACTGGATTTGGTTCAGAAACCATAGCCGGTTTTGGGGGACACACAGGTGAGAATACTAACAAAAGGATATACCTTTACTCTTTGTATAACCTTGTCTGGGGCAGAAACTGAAGGCTGATGATGAAATCTTCTCACAATCTTTCCAAAGCTTAATCCCATTAAACTTCACCCAGGGGAAATCCCATTGGACCTTAAACAAAGAAACAAGTCCCTCCCTAAATAGGTTAGAGGGCATATATCCAGCCAGCAGTCGTTCCACATAAAGGAGCTCTGAGGGGGTTGTTTATTATTATTTTTTCAATGCAAACAAAGCAGGTACGTTAAAGGAAAGGATATGGTGACCCTTGGCCAGCTGCTTTACAGGAATGGCTACAGTTTCTGTGTACTGCTTTTCTGTAATAGGAATAAATCAGTACAGGACTAAAGCTATGTATAAAGAGGGGTTGGGAATGGGAAATAGAACCCACCCTAATTTGGATGGTGTTGCTATAACTTTATTGTGTGTGTGTGTGTGTGTGTGTGTGTCTTTGAATATATATATATATATATAGAGAGAGAGAGAGAATACATATCTTCATCTATTCATACATATATACACACACACACACACACACACACACATATATATATATACACACACACACATATATACACACACATACATATGCATGCAAAAGCCCTCAAAATAGATTTACCTGCACCGGTTCTCAATAGACTTCTGTCAGGACAAACATAAACTTACTGTGTATAGAACCCATTCTCAAGATTGAGGCAACAGCTGTGGTGTAGGAGACTGATTCTAAGAGCTCTTTGGGTGGTAATCTTAAAATGGTCAGACTAAACCCCCCATGATGGCACAGTGAGCAGAGGCCTAGAAACACCAGGCACTGGACTGCTGCTGTGTAAATGAACCCATTGGTTCATTTGATCAAAAAGTAGAATCAGAGGGAATCTTGGAACTGTTCTGAAATTATGACAGTGGTTCTGCAGTAAAACAGAAACACTAGCCAAATGGGAACTCAGAAAATGCAAAAACAACCTCTCTTTGTGACAAATGCTTAGGGAATCAGATATATTAGCTAATTCAACTCTCTGGTGGTTGCACAGATTATTTGTCATCCACCACAAATCTGGTGGGTGGTCTGTGGATTATTATTTTCAAGGAATTTTTTTTTAAGATTTTTATTTATTTATTTGATAGACAGAGATCACAAGTAGGCAGAGAGGCAGGCAGAGAGAGAGGGGGAAGCAGGCTCCTTGCTGAGCAGAGAGCCCGATGTGGGGCTCGATCCCAGGACCCTGAGATCATGACCTGAGCTGAAGGCAGAGGCTTAAACCACTGAGCCACCCAGGCGCCCCCTATTTTCAAGGAATTAAATGTAACACTTAATGTTATAGAAGGATATCAAACTTTCTTCTTATCCCTTTTTGATTATTCAGGAGGCACTTTTAACTTGGATTTTTTTTTTTTCCTGTGTTCAGTACTTGCCATCTTATATATCTATAGAAGGAAAGTATGGCTTTTTTAATGTTAGGGGGACACTTTCTACAGCAGATAAAGCTTGAAAGAGGGAACAGGACACATTAACTACTGTGATTTATTTATTTAGAGCCTCTTTTATTATTTCACAACCTAAAGACTAATCAACAGAAAGTACCTCATTTTAACATCTGCCAACATATTTTTACAGGTTTGTAAAACAATAACAGGTTTGTAAAAACAATAATAGTGTTATTGTTGTTGTTGTTGGGTTTTGTTTTTTTTTTGAGGAACTGAGACAATTACCTTTAAGTAGAGAAAGATGTGTATTCTCTCTGAAGATAAAAAGAAGCATGACTTTAAATTTTTGAATTACCTCATAGTTTTCCTACAGTCCTATATGTAAAAACAAAGCTAAAGCAATTGCGTGTAAGTTTAATGGCTTTAAAAGTAAAATATAAGCTTTACCTGTTTCTATGGTACCTGTCTCCATGGTACCTGGTTAAAAGGACACGTGCATGACCCAGTAGGTCTTTTACCTATAATTTATGTCAGTAGTGCTAATTACGCTTTATACAATTTAAATCAGCCATCTTATTCGAACCTTACATTTCAAAACAATTATTTCCTCATACTGTTCTCCTTGGGAAACAGGGACATTATTCTTTTCATGACATGTGATTATTTCTAAACCACCACTTTTGAATGGCCCAATTCATTTCTTCTTCTGCCACCAAAGTATGTCTTTACAATATCAGTCTAACAGAGTCTAGAATAGTGATTGAAGAAGGCATGTAATAGTGATAGAGATATCACTCCCTTTAAACAACAGTACCCATTAAAGGATTTTTATTCTATCCCTGGTTACTTTCATTTTTCTTAAAATTAAACCCAAAGCTCATCCTTCACTTTTTTGGTGCATATGTTTTTTGAACTATTTTTAGTCATATGTGTGAAAGTAAACATTGAGGGATGAAAATTCAATGAGACACACATTAGCATAAAAAAATTTGGTAGGATGAAGCAAAAGAAAATGATAGTAATAACAATGCTATTGCTTAGAAGATGGATCTGTTTATTGGACCTAAAACCAGAATCAGGATGAATCCTAGACCTAGTCATTGTAACAGACCTGAAGTAAGATGGAAGTAAGCACAAAAGCACTGACTGGGTACCAAGCACTGTCCTAGGACGTTTACACACATTACCTCATCAATCTCGACTTCAGTCCCATGAGGTAAGCCAGTAGTCCCATTTTACCACAGGAAGAAATGAGGCACAGAGAAGTTAAGTAACCTCCCCAAAGTTACACAGCTAGTATGTCTTGCAGCCTGAAGGTGATTGGAGGCTGTTTAATTTCAGATTCCATGTTTAAATTAAAATTCTGCTGCAGTGTGTAATCATCATAATGCAATTAACAGGAGAAGGGGAAATAAAGGTAAAAATGAGAAGCAATACTGGAAAATAGGTCCACAACAGAAGTACTCCCCTAACCATATCTTTGTCACTCTCCCCCACAGCACCCATTCCGGCCCCACACACACTGTCTGCTTGGATTCTCTCCTTCCCATCCTGCTTCTTCACATGTGTGATTCTTGATACCCAACAGTCCTCACCTGGGGGAAGTCAAATGATCTCAAATAGTTGTCCTGAGGATAAAGGTAGAAAAGATACACTGATGCTCATTGCAATGAAAATATATTTGTGGAATATCAATTCTATTTTCAGGGAAATTTGGGATTTGTAATACTTGAAAAAAATGGTCATATTTTTGATCATCTGGAAGGGCATCTTAAATGAGGCACAAGGCCAAATTAGTACCTTCAGGTGAATGACAATGACACTTATATTTTTTTTTCCAATTTATTTATTTTCAGAAAAACAGTATTCATTATTTTTTCACCACACCCAGTGCTCCATGCAAGCCATGCCCTCTATACTACCCACCACCTGGTACCCCAACCTCCCACCCCCCCCGCCACTTCAAACCCCTCAGATTGTTTTAAGAAACTTTTAAACGTATATATGGATTTTCTCCACCAAGAGCTTGTGAGATACAATTTCACTTAGACTTGCGTATACTGAAACTACTGGCTCATAAACACATTTATTACCATAAGAAAAACATAAAAATTTCATCAGCAAAATTAAAATATTAAAATATTGAGTAAAATCACAAACTCCCATTCAAATATGCACGCACGCACATGCACACACACGCAAACAGGATCCATGACATGTAATTATTCAAAAAAAAACCCAAATGCTGGTTTTCCTAAACACGGTTCACAAGGCATATGCTCACTTCTTAAAGTCAAACTATTCCATACTGTTAAGAATTACATAAACGAGTTATGGAATACCTTCTGCTTATATAGTGTTTCCTGCATGTGACGTACTATTTTAAGCCCTTGACTTACCTTAATTCAGTTTATCCTCACAAACATCCCAAGACAAAAACTATCACAAGTCTCATTTTGCAGATGAGGAAACATGTACAGAATTGTTAAACCGAAACCCAAGGCTAAATTGTGCTGGAACCAGGATTCAGAATAGCGCATCTGGCTCGAGATCAGGGCTGGGAATTATAGGGCCACACTGACCTTTACAGGGTTTTTCACATACTTGTTACTGACTGATGTGTGCGGAGATAAGAGATCAATGTTGAAAACCTTCCAAAACACATGCTTGCTCCATTTTCTTTGTTTTCCAGGATATGTATAACTACTTCTTAAAATCTTTAGGAAGCAAAGTTAGGGGTGTGTGTGTGTGTGTGTGTGTGTGTGTGTGATAAAAAGGATAGAGCTTTTTCCAATGATAAATAGGATGAGATCAAGAATGAGAATCTGAACTCGTATTTAAGCAAAAAGAAGGTAAAAATAATAGCAATGACAACAAAAAACTCGAATGCACAAATAAGCACCTGTATTCTTTCTATCCCCATAATGCCCCTGTGACACTGGCAACTGAGTTTTCGGTTGTTTTCCTCCTTGTGTTTGATGGGACTAGCTTCGATTGCCTGGATGCCGTCATGTAGGTGTTGGCTGCTCCAAGTATGTTTGTGCATCAGCAGCCTCCATACCTCCTGCGTCTTGGGTGAAATGCAGGCTGTCTGTTCCCCGCCCCACTATCCCCCCAACTCCTACTGATTTGAAATCTCCACTCTTATAGGATCTCTCATGATTTTATGCATATTAAAGTATGAGAAGCCATGGTCTACAAAATCATGATGACAAATAATTTTTTTACATTTTTAGAAATAATCAAATTGAGGAAAGGTCAAAGCCAGTCACCCCTGTGTGGAAGAGGGAGGGATGGCAGGAGGCAGGAAGGCTGCTGGGTCAGGAGATGTAAACAGTGTTCTGTTTCTTATCTATTGTTCCAACACCCTTATTTCAACCCCCAGTCACCACCCACGCACACGGTCAGCTCACAGTATGCATACGCAGCTACATAGAACAATGAGGTCCATAATGTTTGTATCCAGGATAATGTGATAAGAGAGGTTAAATTTCAGAACAGGAGCTTACAAGGCAGTATTGGTAAAATGAAGTTTTTCTTAACCCAGTTAGTCTATAGTAAGGAACCAGTGACCTAATTAACTAGGTCAAATATCCCAAAGGGGGGGTAGGGTGGGCCCGGGTTGGGGGGCTGAAAGCTACTGTTTATTATGTGTGCTTTCTACAAAATATTGCCAAGTCCTCACGATTTGTTGACAAGATTTTTATCCCCATTTAATGGGTTAGGAAATTGAGGCACAGAGAGGTATATAAAATAGCCCAGTTACACATGAGTTGTAACTGCCAGGTTCCAGATCTAGTGCTCTGACTACTAACTGGTGCTTGATGACCCAGAGCTAGAGGGGGACAACAGTGCAGGCATAAGGGCTTCTGCCTTATCTTTCTCTTTCTGTTTTGCTTTAGCTTGATGAGAGTTGTTTCTAAGGTGGACTTTTGGTGAACTCTTTGCTATAGATGGGATCTTCTGCTGAAATGAAAAACACAAAAGATGCGAGGTTTCTGCCATGAGGAAGTTCACAGCTTAACCGAGCAGAAAAGTTAACCTGCATATAAGAAAGAGAGATGTATTGGGCTTAGACTGTGTTAGTGGCTATTAGAACAGAGGAAATCAGAGAAGAGATCAACAGGGTCATTGTAGGTATCTGAAAATTCTTTGAATGACGTGGACCTTGGGATAAGACCGAGGAAGAAGCCCCACAGAGGTGTAAGAGGTGCTGAGTTTATACTGAGTCAGTTTGATTCTAGGCTTTAAGTCCCATACCCTAGAAAGAAGATTAGGCTTGTTTCTTATACTTGGGCTTTCAACTAAGATTGCATTTGGACAAGAGTTCCATGGTTAAAATAATAAAAATAATAATTTTAATTTATTTTTAATAAATGTGAGTAGTTAAGGTAATGAGCTGGGACTTGGAGCAGGTGGAGAGGGAACAGGGTGCTGAAAGGACATAGAAAGGGTACCCTAGGAAGTATAACTCTCTTCAAAATGTTGCCTAGGACAGCCATGATCAGCGAATAATGTGGACCACAGTCCATTGCAAAGACTGAAATATCAAAACCACAGACTATTCTAAGTGCAGTATTCATTCAATAAGAAAAGTGTTTTGGACAAGAGTGTTCCATCCTTGGTTGGATGTAAACTGTGTCTGGCCAACTTGATGGACTTCCTTGGCCGTCAGGTTTCTCAGTGTTGGCCCCCTCACCCTGCGCAGTGTTTGAAACATCAAGGAGCAGTTTCCTCAGCAGAGCCGGAAGACCATTAACCACCATCCTTAACTATAGGTGTCACGTTCTGGACTCTTGAAGAATTTGCACCTAGAGGAATTCCTAATGTGGTTGTGCTTAACCTCGCCTTGCTGGGACTGTTAGAATTGGGGACCCTTAAAGCATTGCTCCTAGAAAAGGAAAAAAGTGTAAATAAGGGATCTAAGAGGACAACTACTGAACACCATCACTGGGTTTGAACACCATCACTGGGTTTTAAATGCTGATGCACTACTTGAGATGTGAAGCAAGTTACTTCTCCATTCATGCAACAAGTCTTGATCTTATTCCTCTCATGGGAAGAAAATCTACCTGATGGGGCAAAAACTAAATTGGATGATATTTGTAAACTGGTTAGCCCGGGGTCTGAAGCATGGCAATGGCTCAAAAAATGGTAGCTATTATGGTAATATAAATAAAGTTTTGCTTCCACATCTTTGTTAAAAAGCATATCCATTTTCAAATTTAAATAATTGTAGAATACCCGTAAACAGAGACAAACCCGCACAATTCCAATTTCTAGAAGTAAAGTACAGGTCAAATCCTCTTTCCAACACCTGAGAGAGTCAATTTAAATTTTCCTGTGTACTGGAATTTTGCTGATTTAATTACTGTTCCAATAATAACATTATTATTATATTTTTATGTAGCTTTAAAAAACATTTTTCACATTCATTAACTCTAAGTAAGTTATGGCCAGTAGGCTTGGAAATCAATGTGTTTTATAGAGATTTTGGTATGTTAAATTTGTTTTAAATGAATTTGGCCTGGATCAGCAACTGAGGTAAAACAATTAAAATGTCCAATTTGGGGGAATTCTTGGTAGCTTTCCAACATGCCGTTAGTTTTCATAATCAAGCTGTTATATGATTTTTTTTCATTATGCATGAGCAAATAGACTTCACTACACTCAATTTGAAGCAATTATTATCTGTGGCACAATATAATCAAAAGGCTACTGCTATTTGTTGAAGGATTCTTTGTTTGCCAAGATTATTAATAAAGTTATGCCAGGAACACATACAGTGCCGCTTGGCACTCAGCAGCTGGCTCTGGCGATGGGAAAATAAATGAGAATTCACGATGCTTGTATTTTTCAATATTTCTGCCAGTGTGTGTATTGGAGAACATTTCACATTAAATAGCACTAATTGCCTTAATTGGCTTATGGCTATCAAGCCCACTGTACTGTTGGTGTGTCAGCAAAGCGTTACTAGCAGAACTTGTATTCTTATCTCTTTACTGGTCCAGGTGTAAGCAAGGGGGTTGAAGTACGCGCACAGCTCGTTGTGGTGTTGTGAAATCGCAGGGTGTGGAGCGGGTAAGAAGGCTACTCTTTCCAGCCTGGGGTGGGAGCTCTTCACACAACCAGCAAGGGTAAATAATGCCCTTCAGGGGGGACCTGAAAGAGTATCAGTGTGTCTTGTTGGCCTTCCAGACCGATCCAGGTAGCCAGGGAGAGTTCTCGCTTCTGACTGGCAAAACCCAGCTTTGCTTTCAGGTGGCTAAATCACACATTTAATAACACCTGCAAAAATAAAATTGCTGTCCTATTTTGTCATGATCAGCCTTAACAATGTGGACCACAAGCTGTTGAAAAGACTGAAAAGTCAACACCAGAAGTCTAAGTGCAATATTCATTCAATAAAAAAACTGTTTTGGGCAAGAGCGTTCCATCCTTGGTTGGATGCAAACTGTGTCTGGCCAACTCGATCGACTTCCTTGGCCATCAGGTTTCTCAGTGTTGGCCCCCTCAAAGAAATCTTGAACTTTTCTTCATTGCCACTGAGTCTCTTAGTTTTGTTTTGGGTGTCAACTCAAGGGACAGCTGATGGCTGGGTGAAAACCTGTGCTAGCATCCATCCACCGAGCCGAGAGCCCTGGCACCGCCTGCCTTCCTCCCTCAGCTCCTCTACAGCTTGAAGATGCCAGAAGTTCCAGAGAAAAGGGCTCAACCTCTGTTAGAACGCAAATGTCCAACTTCTACACACATACACACACAGGAGCCTCTCCCAGACAGTTACATTCTGATATGCTTGAATTTAAAATGGTAAGAGGGAATTTGAAAAAAATTTAGGCAGGTCTAGATAGGGAAGAAAGGTCAAGATGGGGAAGAGTGATTGTCACCCCAGAACATTATGCTCCCTTGCTCTCAAGTCATGATGGTTTGCTTCATTTACTGATTAGTCTAATGAAAAACAAACAAACAAAAAAACAAAAAAAACCTGCTTATTAAGCCTGATGCATTTAAAGAATAAGTTTACGGCTCCGTTGTATTAAAATCATGTGTGATTCAGGAGAGAAAGTACTAGAATAATAACATTTGTCATTGATAGCTGGAAAAAGCATGGACATTTCAATTCAGGAAGAATCAGAACTACCTTTGAGTAAGTGGGGAGCACTCACCACCTTGGCCACATTTGGTAGGTGGGTAAAATTTTGTGTCTGAAATCACAACTGGGATGTGTCAAACGCTGGATATATACTTGTTGGAGTAATCAGTCCCACCTCGGAATGCAAAAGGTCTGGGGTTGGTTCTCAGGAGTCAAGGAGGTGGGGCTCAGCCTTAGTCCTATCCCTGCATGACTTTTCAGTGGTCTCTCTAGTGAAAGCTTAAAGCTTTTGTTTTCCTTCTGCCTCTGGGAGAAGCCTCTGGCATGCAAGACCACATAGGTAGAGATCATTTTATTTGGCCCTTTTACAAACGTGGGAAAAGGAAATACAAAATGAAACCAGAACACCCTGTAATTGATGGAACATTTTGATCCTTCTCTCCTCTTTTTTGATGTTCTTATTAAATCTGGAGTTTATAATCACTTCCCACTCATGCTTGTGAGCAATTAAGAGCATCTGCCATCACAAGAAAGAAAAACATGTAAGTGAGTAACGGAAACCATGAAAGGGAGGGACTTGTTTGTGTTTATTAAGCTGTAGATTTAGGAACATGTTCTTGTCATTAAAAGTAGCAGTTTTTGTTGTTGTTGTTGTTGTTCAAGTAAAGTTTTAAAATACTGAAAATAAAGCTTAAGGTGAAGGTACTTCCTTTCTATCCAGATAAAGGATTCCTCACTACATTTTCCAACAGCAATCAGTTTGAAAAATACCACAAGATAACTGCCTTCTGAATAAAACTATTTTTGAGGTACTTACATTGCATTTCTACCTCTTTGGATGCTGTGGTTAGTGGAATATATTTGTCAAATACAAGTGCATTCAATTTTTCATTCATTCAGCAAAAATCTGTTAAGCAGTCACATCTTCCAGGCATGAACTGGGTCCTCAGGATATAAAGATGATTACGGCCATGACCCTGCCTCCAGATAGCTCATGGTTTACTGGGTATCCTATATAAGTGAGGACGCTTTTGGTTACAGGTAACTTTTTTTTTTTAAAGATTTTATTTATTTATTTGACAGAGATACAGCGAGAGAGGGAACACAAGCAGGGGGAGTGGGAGAGGGAGAAGCAGGATTCCCGCTGAGCAGGGACCCTGATTTGAGGCTCAAACCCAGAACCTGAGCTGAAGGCAGACGCTTAACTACTGAGCCACCCAGGACTCCCGACAGGTAACATTTTTAATTAAGAGTCAGGAAGGGCTGATCCAGTGGCCCAGCAATGTCTTCCAGCACTCAAGTTTTTTCTGACTCTCCGTTCTGCACCACCTGATAAACCCACATCCTCCTCTAGCTGGTTCTCCTCATACTGGCTGATGCCTGCTGGTAGCACCTAAGTTTATAGGCAGTGGAAGAAAGTCTCTTTTGTCTCCTGAGAATAATGAAACTCCTTGCCCAAAAGGCTGAGTAATCTTTGATGCATCTCATTGGTCCAAACGAGTTCAGATCTACAATATCCTTAAACAATATCCCTAAACAATAAGGGAATTAGAATTACCATCATGGGTTCAGCCTAATCAGTGTCCTCCTTTGCAGCTGGAACCAGTCAGATCTCCTTGAGGCATTTTAGCTCCTTGGGGAAGGGTTCTACTAGAAAGGAAGAAAGGAGCAGGTTCTGGGCTGTATCTTTTCCCTCCTTATTTTTGGTAACACTAAGAGCTATTTTCGTAATCATAGAGGACATGACGGCTGAAAGACAGATATGACTTCTGAAGGACACCATTTCTCCTGGGTTAGGGGTTCTCAGATTTGAGAAACCAGAACACTTATTAACACACAGTTTGCTGGGCACGCACCCCAGAGTTTCTGATTCAAGAGGTCTGAGTTATGGTCTAAGCATTTCCGTTTCTAACAATGTAGGTAAGGCTGATATGCTGACAATTTTGTGGAGATGATGCATCTAATGGCAAATCAGAAGCCTTTGATGTGCTAAGATCACCATGGGAGTTAGACAAAATTTGCTTCTGATTTTGAAAACATTTTCTCTCCATGACAGTTTTTCATTGGCTATATTGCTCAAATGCCTGAGCTTTGAAGTCATCCTTCCCTCTGTTGGACATGACTTTGTCCATCATAAAAAGAGCCTCAAAAATCTTTCCAAAGCTACTGTTGCTGTTACCAATAAAGTAATCTCCAAAATTCTTTAAGATTTATTTATTTATTTATTTGAGAGAGAGGAAGAGCAAGGGAAGGAGCAAAGGGAGAGGGAAAAATCTCAAGCAGACTCCCCGCTGAGTGCAGAGCCCGACACCAGGCTGGATCCCAGGACCCTGAGATCATGATCTGAGCTGAAATCAAGAGTCAGACACTTAAGTGACTGTAACATCCAGGTGCCCCTCTCCAAAATTATCTTTAAAAGCCATTTATGCACATGTAAAATATAAACTTGTTTTATAGCTAAGCTGTAAGAAAGTTCCAATTCATATTTCTATAATTCTGTTAATATCTAATGTTATATAAACTGAGTTTTCCTACACTGACAAGAGGAAATGCATTATTGGAAGTACTGAAAAACAAAATTGCTTGAGAAAAAAAAAGATCATAATATATTAACTCTCCACAAGTTGAATACAGGCTGTATTTTGATATCGAATAAAGCAATTTAAACCACACCTTCAGTGCCCAATTTTTTTTAAAGATTTTATTTATTTATTTGACAGATAGAAATCACAAGTAGGCAGAGAGGCAGGCAGAGAGAGAGGAGGAAGCAGGCTCCCTGCTGAACAGAGAACCCGATGTGGGGCTCGATCCCAGAACCCTGGGATCATGACCCGAGCTGAAGGCAGAGGCTTTAACCCACTGAGCCACCCAGGCGCCACCCCCTCCAATTTTTATAATAGAACTTCATTGAACTTACGCAGAAACAGTGATCCTTGTCACGGAAAAGTTAGTACCTTTTCCAAAACGATATGACTTGGTAGGTGGTTGAGCCACTGAAGAAGGTCATTCTAAGGAGCCCCAGTAAATACGAGTTACCAGAGAAGAGCTTCCTGCTATGGCCCGGGGACCGTTCTGGGGACTGGATTTATGATATTTCATTTAACAAATTAAAGAGTTAAAAAAGGAAAAATCAACAACCAATAAAATTTCTCCTCATCTGCTTTTATGAATTTGAGCTTCTCTCTTGGTGACCTAGGAAAGGTCATGATGCAAAACAAAGATGTCTCTAGACGCCTTTCCTCAGTTTAAAACCCTCCTGTAGTTTCTGATCTCTCTCTCTGCATAAAGACTTGAGTTCCTTAATGGCACCACAGGCCCATTTTTGCCTTCTTGGTAGAGCCTCACCTGGGATCCTCTGGCCAGAACAACCTGCATCTGGACACACTGACCTTCCTTCAGGGTCTGGGTAGGGCCATTCTCCTCCTCCATGGGCTCTCTGCTCCTACTAGTCCTTCTGTGAGAAACACTGCCTCACACCCCTTCCTTGCTTAATAATCTTCCTCACCCTCCATATCTCTGCTCAAATCTCACTTTCTCAAGAAAAACCGGCTGAGCCATTAAGATCTGTGAATTGAATGTTTAAGAACCTATCATAGGACAGGCACGTGCAATATGCTATTTAATCCCTCTGTCAACTGATCAGCTGGTTAGGAGTAGCCGCTGTTTCACATGCGAGGACAGCAGTTGGTTCAATATTGGACTAGGACAGCGCTGAATGTGGGACCTCATGTACTCCAGTAAACAAAGAAGAATGCTTTCAATTTCTGCAGAGCAAACAGGATTACCACACACTGTCTACCTTGATTATATATGGTTTAGCATTATCTAGGAGTCGGTATGTTTTATTTCCCCACACATAAATGCTGACAGGAAAAGACATTAGTTCTTGTCTTTCTTTCCTTCTCAACACTTGACTCTGAACAGAACTTAATAAAATAAAATATATATGAAAATGGTTTAATATAAAAAGCACAGAATAAACATGAAGTGCACATTTTTGTGAGTAAATGCTTGATGAGGGTCTTAAGGATGCTGCTTAGAGAACATCTTGAGATTTTTCTATAAAGTGTGTGTAGCAGAAAATGTGAATTTTGAAAGAAAAAGATGACCTTGACTTAGTACGAAAAATGAACACTTAGAAAAAAAGAAAACGTGAACAATTTAAAATCCATGATCTATACTACATTCCATGAAAATGCTTCCTAGTTTAAATTAAAATTATATTTTCTTAAAGAATAACTTCTACAACATTCAGGAGAAGCTTGCATTTAAGACCTCTTCCTTCCTTCAAGCTCAGCCATGACAACGATTACCCCATTTTCATTGCATTTGTAAGAATGTCACAGCCATGATGTAATGAAAACTTTGTCATATTTTTTCTACCTAGATGAGGTATAAAAGTTCAACACTGTGGCTTAGACTTAAATTCTTTGTATTCTTAGGGCTCCAAATCATTCCTGGGTTCTATTTAAGGTTATCATCTTCTAATGAATAACCACTAATGTGGGGCTTAAAGAATCATTATACAAAGCTGAAAGAAAAAATTAAGAGAAAATTTTATCACAGTTTTCTAAAATTTTACCATAGTTCTTTAAAAATTTGGGGGACATAGTAAACACTCTAGAAATTAAGACATGTTTACAGACTTAGATGAATCAAAAACTGATGATTTTCTGGAAGATTGCCTATGAACTGTGATGTATACTATATTATACATTTTTATATAGTTACATATTTTTTCAGTATTCAAAGCAAGTGAGACTTAAATTAAAAATCCATATGAAGTTTAGAATTTTCATTTTAAGACAGCCTTGCCTTTTTATTTATTTATTTTTAGCCTGTTGTATTACCCCTGCCCAACATATGATAGTCTAGGAAACATTTCATTTTAAAGGGCTCCATTACAGTTAATGAAGATAAGTCCATATGGTGTAATATTGTAATGAATTTTCTGGTGGAAATTAATTAGATGTGTGAATGTGTGAATGCTAACATTTATTTACATCCCAGGCTAAATGTTCAAAGGAGTGTAAGTTAAGCACACAATTAGAAGCAACGATGCATTAAATTGGCCTCACCAAGAAATAGTATTAATATTAATAGTGCAATGGAAGCTCCTTAGAAAATCCAAGATAAGATTTTCTCTGCCCAGTTGCTTGTTTTTTGAGATCCCTTGTCTGCCTAAGCCACTTATTTACATAGAAGTTGATGGAAAATTGAGGATAGAAAAGGAAAGTGCATTTTCCACGTCCTATCGTAAGGCAGTCTAATGTTCTCATTAAGGTAAGGACTTTCTCCCAACTCCTTTTGATTTGAACTATTCAAACAGTATCTAACAACTCCTTTTGCAAACAGTCAGTGTGACCTCCTGACCAGAGAGGGAATTCTTCACAGCTAGAGTTAGTAACCTGCAGTTACCACGTTCTTTCATAAAGTGTTACTTTACTTGAAGCATAAAAGAAACAGCAAGAGCCCTTAACCAGGGTTCGCCTATTGAAGGATAAACTCTTAGTAGGGAGGTACCATAGAACCACAGAACCAGTTGAAGGGACTTCCTTCCCTGGTCAAACACCATTCTAATTAATATTCTGGTTTAAACATTTTACATTTGTACTCAGAATGTATTGGACTGTTTTTTAGTCATAGCCTTAGATTAGAAACATTTTATGTTCTAATGCTTCCTTAAAACATTATATAAACTAATAATAATGAATTCTAACCATGTGTGAGCACTGAGATAGTGAATTGCATGGATTGTCTAATTTAGTTTTCTCTCAAATGTTATGCATATTCTTTCTATAGTTCTATTTTATAGAAGTGAAAAGTGGGGTTTGGAAGCTGAATAACTTACATTTTACAGCTGGTAAGTGGCTGCACTGATCTTTGAACCAATGTCTGTCTAGACAGTATGCCAATCAGCCAATACTAAATGTTTTGAAGCAATTTTTGTTATAATCTTTAAAAACACTGACTGATTAGATTAGAGTTCTTTCGTGATTTCGTGTAATGAATATCTTGTTGAAGCCCCCAAAACAAATTTCACATACACACAGTACAAAAAACAAGAAAGCTTGAATAATGAAAATATTCGTTGTACTGGACAGAGGAAAAATACACGATTGGATAACTATTTTGCAGCATTGTAAGTTTGCAAACTCTCTCTGAAGCAAAAATCAGTAATTTACATATTCTGTATAAAGTTTATCTTATGTAATGAGACCTCTGCATGAAACCCAAATGCCACTATTTCCCTAATATTCTTGATAACCTGGAATGGAAAAGAAAACAG
This sequence comes from Neogale vison, assembly GCF_020171115.1. Classification (NCBI taxonomy): domain Eukaryota; kingdom Metazoa; phylum Chordata; class Mammalia; order Carnivora; family Mustelidae; genus Neogale; species Neogale vison. The sequence continues at coordinate 48,889,294 of NC_058093.1, forward strand.
TAGTTGGTGAACACAATATCAAGACTCATTTAGAGCTTGCATTCGTTTAAAAGACATTTGCAAGTCAAAAGATGGTTTCAGGCAGCTCACAATTCTAGATAAATGGCCATTTGCTTTATGAAGAAATTCAAGTAAGAAAAGTAGCAAATTTCATGATTCCTGACGATGTGAACTTGACCCACACTTACAGCCTACGCCCACCCGGACTTTAGTTCTTGCAAAGGCTGCGGAGATTTCATGGCAATGAGGAAGCCTTCACTGCCCCTGAGTATGCCACTATAATATAAATGTATAAGACTTACAACCTCATCACTACCACCTCTCTCCTTATAAATTCTAGACCTGTCATTGATGAGACTGATGTATGTGATCAGTATGAGCTCTTATCTCCGAACAATTCCTTGTAAAGGAAAAAGATGAAGAAGGCTGGGTGAAATATGTAGGCTTGTATTCTGAAAGCAGAATAGAAAAGAAAAGTAAATTTTGATTTTTTATTTTGAATCTGGCAAGGACTGAAGCTTTGAGGTCACACGTCCTCCATGGAATTGTATGGCAAAGCTATTACAAACTGACTTGTGTTTTTAATCTCATACAGACCAATTTTATATCAAGAGATATAAAATTTCAAACTAAAGGGGAATTACTAAATAATCCCAGGATCTAACTTTATTTGTTCAGGAAATATTGTTCAACACCCACAGATAAGAATTACCATGGAATTGGAGGTGGGGAAGTAAGTAAAATAAGTAAAATCTTCTCTTGCTTCATTTTTCATATGAGATTTAAAAATTATAACATATCCTCAAATCTATTTCTTGAATGAAACATGCTATTATAAATTTATAAATATAGGGGTGCCAGGGTGGCTCATTTAAGCATCTGCCTTTGACTCGGGTCATGATCTCAGGGCCCTGGGATTGAGCCCCACCTCAGGCTTCTTGCTTAGTGGGGAGTCTGCTTCTCCCTCTCCTTCTGCCCCTCACCTGTGCCCTCTCTATTTCTCTCTCTCAAATAAATTTTTAAAAAATCTTTAAGAAAACTTTTTAAAAATAAATTTATAAATATAAAGGAGTGGAGGGTGCTTGGGTGGCTCAATCGGTTAAGTATCCATTCCTGATTACTGCTCAGGTTATAATCTCAGTGTCATGAGATCAAGTCCCACATTGGTTCTGCACTGGTATGGAGCCTGCTTAAGATTCTCTCTCTCTTCCTCTCTCTCTGCCCCCACTCTCTCTCTAAAAATAAACAAACAAATAAATAATAAATGTATATATTTGTATATGTAAAGGAGTAGTTAGCCACCTCTAAAATCAAATCAGAAAGCTCAGAATGAGGTGGACCTACAAGTTCTTCAAGTCCATCCCTTATGTCTGGGTGTAATGCCAGTACATGTGTTATTGTCGTGAGTCTCCTTAAGAATTCTTGCTTTCCTTTTGTCTCCCAGCCTTGAAATGATTCTGTTTTCACTCTTTCATCTGCCTCCAGTTAACCTGGTAAAGAGGTGATTGCAATATTCCCTACCTGGAAAAACATTTGAAGGTAAGTTGAAGAAAAGCTATCAGAGATAATTCAGACAACTTAGAATTAGAAATACCCACAATAATTGTGGGTAGTGGGAAAAGTCAGGTTTGGATATTAGATCTAGGATTGATTCCTTGTTTCTTAACTCATGAGAGCAGAGTTTCTCAAACTTTAAAACTCATCTCTGGGTTTCACCTCCAGAGTATCTGATTTAGTAGGTCCTAGTAGAGCCTGAGAATTTGCAATCATACCAAATTTCTAGGTAATGCCAATGATGTTGACATGTGTGTGGGGGAGGGGCACTTTGAGAACTTCTGCCACTGATCACCGGGTAACTTGTTTCAAGTAACTGAGTTTCAATTTCCTTGTCTCTAAAAGGGAGTATCATTATCTTTAAAGTCTCTACTGTGAAGACAAATGCACTTAGCACAATTCCTAGAACCGAATGCATGTTCAAAAAAAGTTTATCCTCTATTCTGCGTCAATTTACAACCCTCAAGTATTTAGGACCACCCACATAATCTGTATACAACAAAAGTACAGGTGGAGATAAATATGAAGGTTTTATGTTTGTTTGCTTTTTATTTGATCATTATGATGATTATTCCCAGGGTTTTTCCATTCTTCTAAAAAATAATCTTTATTATTCTTTATTATGTTTTTTAATCTCTCACCATAAAAATATTATATAAAACTCATGTAAGAAACAATATCTCTAAAATATGGTCCAGATAGCCACTTTTTACAAATAGAATAGAATGTTTAACTTGATGATATCTTACAGACCATCTGGCCAACCTGTTCATCTTAAAGGTGGAAAAACTTCTGCAAAGTCGCAAATTATTTAGTGACTAGATCCCATGTCACTCAGGTCAAGACAGCCTAGTGCTGTGCCACCACCTCCAGGAAAATCTTTTACATATATTTCTTAAAACCAGTGTTATTTAACAATATTTTAATCAAATTATATGTTGGCAGGAAGGAGAGGGGGCCTGACTTTAATATGTCAAAGTCTAAAATGACTGTATTTGGTTTCCATAGGGCCCTCCCATGAGGCAGGCATGGCAGGAACAAGATAGTGGTCCTAATTACTGGAGGTGTTGGATTAGAAGTGGGGAGACTCATCTGTGGTAGGCCTGGAAAACAAACCCGAGAGAGCATTTGAAGATATGGATGAGGGGGGGCAACAACCACTCTCATTACGACAGGGAGAGTAAGTCAGCCTCTTGTGATAGGTGCTTAGGTGAAGGCTCTTCCTTTGGACGACCACCATCACCCCACCTTTTCTAAATTCATGTTTGGCTTCTTGTTATCAGGCAACGATTAGGTCTTCCTTCCAGGCTGCAAGAAATAGTGTTCTGGTATCCACTGCCTGCAATGCTCAGGCCTCAGTGGTGAGGTCAGCAGGCGAAGATAGCAGGGGCATCTCAACTGGCTCAAATCCATAACCTGTTCTCAGCCTCAAGAAGAAGAATAACACTCTCTTTTATCATCATTTCATTTATCATTAGGAAAATTATTTGGGGGGAGAAAAAGTGGGGGGTCTCTTTTATGAACAATGTTGAGCTGTACTAAGAATTTCTCTTCAAACACTTTAGTACAAAGCTGCCTTTGAAGTAAAATTTTCTCTAAGAGTTAGAGATTTTCAGGGATTCCCAGCAATACTCCTATGCCAGATTTTCTTTACTTATAGCACACTCTCTCTGCAGTAGAGTTATTTTTCTCTCTTCTTGTACTACTGGCGATTATGGTTGTTATGGACAGAAAACAAACGAGACAGAGGAAGCTCAGATGTTGGTAGATACAAAATCCCCCAAAATTTCTACTTCCCCCTTTTGTTGGGGTCTTATTTAAACTATTTAATCTGTTATTAAAACCATCTAAGAATGGAGCAAGGTCCCACCTGGAAATTTTGACCCCTACTGCCATCAAGGGGGAAACATAAAGGGACTATTATGGACTGAATATTTATGTACCTCCAAAATTTACTTGTTGGAATCCTAACTCTCAAAGCGATGGTATTTGGAGATGAGGCCTTTAAGAGATAATTACATAAGGTCATGAGGGTGAGGTCCTCAAGATGGGAGTAATGTCCTTACAAAAAGAAGAGGAGACATGGGATCTCCATCTCTTCTCTCTACCATATAAAGATGCATCAGTTAGAAGGCCCTCACACACAAGGAAGAGGACTGTCACCCCATACTGAATCTCCTGGCATCAAGATGTTCAATTTCCCAGCCTCCAGAACTATAAGAGATAAATATTGGTTGTTTAAGCCACCAAGTCTTTGGTCATCATTATAGTAGCCCAAGCAGACTGAAACAGGAACTGAAGCTGAGAAACGTCAAGAAAACAAGTCTAAGAATCAACATTTTATTTCCATTAATGACAGGTGACTTACAGGAAATAAATTGATTTAGATTACAGGGTGAAAGAGTACAATTCACCATACAGAAAAGCCCGAGAGACTGAAAGAACCTAGATTTCCATCAACAGATGAATGGATAAAGAAGATGTGAGATACACACACACACATGGTCATGCAATGGAATACTATGCAGCCATCAAAAATAGAACTCTTGCCATGTGCAATGACGTGGATGGAACTAGAGGGTATTATGCTAAGCAAAATAAGTCAATCAGAGAAAGACAATTATTATGATCTCTCTGATATGAAGAATTTGAGAGGCAGGGTGGGGGGATGGGATGGGGGAAGGGAGGGAAAAATGAAACAAGATGGGACCAGGGTGAGAGACAAACCATAAGAGACTCTTAATCTCAGGAAACAAACTGAGGGCAGCTGGGGTGTTGGGAGGGAGGGTGTTGGCTGGGTGATGATCACTGGGGAGGGTATATGCTGAGGTGAGTGTTATGAATTGTGTAAGACTTATGATGCACAGACTTCTACGCCTGAAGCAAACAATACATTTAATTTAAAAAAATAGAAGAAGAAGAAGAAGATGAAGAAAAGCCTGAGAGAAGCAAGGAAATGGGCGTCATAACATTCATGAGAAGATGACTCTTGAGAAGAGGAAAAACTCATGGAAGAGACGCACACAGAAGAGACCTGCCTCTCAGGTGCCACCACCTTCCATTTCTTATCTTTGATGCAGTTGCATGAGTCTTTACGTTACAACTACTGACAACTAATACATATGTTTTTATAAACTTTTTCGCATGCATGCTTTATTTTGTAGTATTCTTAGAGCTTAAATGGCTGTTAGATATTTGGGATTTCGGTCTGAAATCCTAAAGAATTTTATTGGATTATTTTACAAAACAACATGTCTTTTATTAGCACATTACTGCAATTTTTATGACCTTTCCTCTCTCACTTTGCCTTTTCCAACAAGCTGAATTTCTTGGGTGCTCTTTTGAGTACCTCACAATTATCATTTATTAGACTTGAGTCATTTGTTTTGGACCTAGGTTTTCAGGAACAACTATAAGAAGCAAAGAAAAAAGTGTATAACTGTTTCATTTCAAAAATGAGTGTTGAAAAACAGCATCCAAGCTGAATAGCAGTTGGATAACTCAGGTTTATATCAACCCCAAAAAAGTATGAAGAATAAAAAAGGAAGAAAGAAAGAGATGGAAGAAGAAATGAGAGAAAAGACGAAAGGAATAAAACTATGTTTGGAGTATTCGGTGCATGCTAGATGCTTTCGGACTATTACATTTATATCCCAAGGACAGTGGGGGCTGTTTTCTGTTTACAAAGGGAAAGAGAAACTCCAAGAGAATTTCTTATAGCTCTTCAATTTGATTGCTCCTAGATTACAGCTCTAATGTTGCCAGTTATTAGGAGGGAAGGAAAAAAAAAATAATGGAGTCCATTTCTGGTGATATTGACAACTTTCCAAGTAACATAGGCTTAGGTGTCCCTTCTCTCAAGTAATTCCAGTGGATTGGAAAAACTGTCGTTGCTTCCCTGTCAATATATTAGAGACAGGGATTGGGGACTCCACAGAGTTCCCACACTTGCACTTTTCAAATCAAATGGGCTTGCATTAATAGAAATCTAAGTGAATGGATCTTGTCTTCAAAAATCTGATCTGTCACCTGGCTCCACGGAGAAGACAAAGTCACACCTTATTGGGGGATGGTGAGATAGACTTTTGAAATGACAAGAAATTGTATGATGTGTCATTAAATGCAATTTCTTTTTAAGAATTCTCTCATTGGTAATTATTCTTATTATGTAGGTGGACAGTCTCTTAATATAGATAAAGACCTTTTGCAGCTGCTCTCATCATAGGCCTCATGTTTAATATGCACTTTGTAATTAGTGTGGATGTAAAGCCCCACATTTGCAGTCAGCCTCCCTTTCTGTCAGATCGGTTTTTAATCTGGGCTGTGTTCAGCTGCGAAGGGCTGATAAGCATTTCTGAAATCTCGGTACACGACAAACAGCACTTTAATCTCGTCTTTCAATTTCCAGTGCACTCATTACACAAATTCAGCTCAAAGAACCTTGATGCATGAAAATTAGCCTTCCTGGATGTGGTACAATTTCTTTTAACCTTTTAAAAAATACTCTGATCCTCCAGGCCATTCGTCCCAGCAAGGCAGGCAGCGGCTTACTTGCAAAATGGAGGAAATTCATCTCCAAGGCCATGCAGACCAGAGTTGAGACAAATGTTAGCTATTTGTTTTAATTAAAGATGAGGGAAATGATTTCTTCAATTTTAGCCTAATTTTTAGAGAATAAACATCATTACATAGAGATCAATTATATTTCTGTGTAGTACTTTCATATCCAGAACCCTCGACTAGCCCAGCTGTCTGACAGAGCTTGCTCATTTAAACCTCAAGCCAATTAGCACCAATTTTCCATCAGTTATGTAAGTATTAACCTGTTCCTCTCTGTATGTAATCTGTCTGTGAGCTGGCTTGAAGGAGATGAAATTCTTAAAGTGTCAAATTGCTTTCCCTAATACATGCTTAGGTCTTTATTTGCATTACACCATGGGCTCTGATTTCAAGCTTTCAAAGATAAAAATGTGTCAAACAGCTCTAGTCTCTAGAGATAGGTCTCGGGCTGGGGAGGGATGTGTGCTACTTGCTGAAAGATTCATTGGTGTAAAGACTGAGCCCATCTTAGAGTAAAGCAAGAATCAATTTTGTCTGTCATTTGGCCACACATCATGTTCCTCAAACACAAATCGAGGCATTTCGAGGAAAAAAGATTTCCAGTGTGTTTAACCTTGTTTGGATGACCCAAAGTGGATCAACCTTCTGAAATTCTCCAGTAAGAAAAAGACAGGTTAGTATGTGCCCATACGTTGCTTTAAGGGAAGCCACAAACATTTTTGGTGAAAAAATCTTCAGGAATGGAGACTCTTCCAGAGGAGTATTTTCACCCCCAAAACACAAACACCCTGGGCTGAGTGAGTTCTCCCAGTTGTGCTTTACTTAGCGTCTCACTTCCCTGTTATGTCCCAATAATGGGTCCGTGATTCAAGGAGCAAGACTGATACAAAGCGAAGGTCAAGCAAAGCTTTATTTCGCGCCAAGCATCAAGAATCAAACTGGCGGGCCAGGGCCACGCCTCTTACAGAGAGGGCAACCCTTCTCTGTTTCACAGACTAGCTTTTAAGGGCAAAGGTCACGTGGTCGGGCCTGGCCATGCATAGGTGGCCAATGAGATTGTAACACACACAGGAAACTCCACAGTGATGCTAGGTGACCAACTGAATTACAATTTACCCTAGCAGACATTAGAACCAGTCTATTACACCTTGATTAGGATTGGCGCCAAAAAGGTTCCCAAAGGGTGGGGGCTCATACTCCTTGGTAGCTAGGGAGACAGTGTGCAACCCCCCCCACTGATCTATGTCTCCACCTGGCCTGACCCACCCTTGTATCTGGGCTTTGTTTCCTGGAGCTGGTTTCTGGGACTTGTTTTTAAGTAAGTCCCCTGGGGGAAGGGACAGTTTAAGGGTTAAACAACAACATTATTGCTTAACCTCAATGGAAGCCTCTAGCTAAAATAAAATATAAAATAGGTCCTTACATTCCCCACATCTCAGCCCTACCCTGTCCAGGGGCCACCTGGAAAAGATGGGCAACCTTTGGGAAATTAACTTTGCTTTGTATTTAGGCAAAGGATTAAGCAAATCAAATGCAAGGTGTCTCATAAAGACAGAATCTTTACAAAACTTGTTCTCCAGAACGTTCTATGATATCCACTCAGGGGCTGTGCTAAGAATACAATAAAGAGGACAGTTTATTTAAGAGGAAGAAATATCAGGGACGCCTGGGTGGCGCAGTTGGTTAAACGACTGCCTCCGGCTCAGGGCGTGATCCTGGAGTCCCAGGATCGAGTCCCACATCAGGCTCCCAGCTCCATGGGGAGTCTGCTTCTCCCTCTGACCTTCTCCTCGCTCATGCTCTCTCTCACTGTCTCTCTCTCTCAAATAAATAAAATAAAATCTTAAAAAAAAAAAAAAAAGAGGAAGAAATATCAGTTCTCCTGAATATAACACAGAGATTTCAGAATGAAAAAAATGGGTGAGGTGGGCATAGTTTCTTTATTCCCAGAGACCCAGAGTTTGGAACATCACTATTCCTTCTGCACGAATAAATTTAGGATTCTAACTTTGCTGACATAGGGTTCTAAGCCTGGGACAACAGGGAAGGGCAGAAGAGAAGTTTGGAGGTGACTGGTTTGATAAGACCTCCCTAATTTTCTGTTTTCAAATCTTATTGGGCTTTGTTCTTTTACAGGACTGTCTTGAGGACTCTACCCAAAGGCAGGTTGCAAGAGACAGGTTTCCAGGGGGGTTGCTAAGTGAACAATTGTATTTAAATTACAATATCTGTCACATTCATCTAGCCTAGTATGCAGAACTCTAAGCAGGGAGGGGGAGGAGATTTCATTTCTATAATGTCACTGGAAGCAAACAATAGAATTTTTCACATGGCAGAATTTACTTGTTTTAATGGTAAAATTCTCTTTTACAAATTATAATACCGGAAGCAACTGTAAAACAAAAGGCCTGGGCTGTCTTGTAGGGTATCGCACCCCTCTCGGGACTCAGGACCCTAAAACCAGAAAAGGATGAAAATCCCTGGGCATCCAGACTTCCTCGTCAAAGAACTTCCAGTGATTTGGCATTAGCATCATGTCTACTGTGTGGACATATTGGGATACTTGTGTTCACCCCGCAGGCCGGACCAGGGCCATCTGTTCCAGGCTGCCATAATGACCATGTGGACAGCTCATGAGGATTGCAAAATGACCCAGAGCTCACTCGCCTGAGCACGGTGGACTGTCATGGTCCATGGGTGTGTGATTCTGCTCTCAAGGGCTAGGTGTCAGTTTCATGTGATTAACAACTCATCGGTTGGACTATCACTTGCTTTAGTATTACATTTATTTATTTACTTAAGAAACATGACTTGAGTGTTCTTTGGGTTTTAGGAAGTGCACTTAAGAGAGTGGGACAGTAGGCTGAAGAGAGAATGGAGGCATATTTCTCACCTTGTTCCTTCTTCCCAGGCAGAAGATCCACTCAAGGCTCAAGCAGTCAAAAAGCCTTTGGTGTTGCTGTCTCTGGGAAAACTACATCTCTCCACCCTAGAACACCCTCTTGTCTAATAGACTTCAGGTCACTGAACCTTGATTATTTTGTGTTCTGCTTATTTATTATGTCTTAATTGTTTTTTCATCTGCTAGGAAGGAGGTAATAAATTATTTCCTAATAAATATTTATAAATAATAAATAAAGCTAGAGGAACCCTCTCAGGCCTGCTAGACCGCTTTATTAGGTCAACGATGCTGAACTGAACTTTGAACTTCAATACAAAGAAGCCCGAAAGCCTACCCCTTAAGGACCTAGGAATTCAGAGGGAGGAAACAGAAAAATAAATATCTAATTGTGATACAACTGCAGTGTGTATAATAATAACACAGCATTTCTCAGACTGGGTCCCACAGTCCTTCTGATCCATCTCTGAGGTCTGTGAATCTTGGCATTGGAGAGCGCGTTGAAGACTTGCATCTCATTCTGCCACTCCCTCATCATGTCATCACAAGCAAGATGTTTTAGCTCCTCAGCTTTAGTGTCCTCTCTGTAAAATGGGGATGTTAGTTGCCAATTTTTTTGGTGGAAATTAAATGGAAAAATGATGTGCAAGTAATTGATGCCCTACTGTGCAAGATGACTGTGTGCCTGACTTCAGCTGTATATCATTAGAATTACTACTCACTATAGCACAAAAATAGCTCAGAATATAAAAGCAAATGCAATGATAACTTATTTATAACAAAGGGGAAATAGAGAGCTAACTGGTGCATACCACTGGGAAAAATACACCTAACATTAATTTATTCTCCTCTTTTCTTAGGAATGTCAGATTTCTGCTTAGGAATCCCTCCCATGCTACTCCAAATTAAACACATTCCACTCTAAATTTAATAGATAGTCTACTCAAAAACATTTCCCAGACACTTCAAGGAATGACTCAATACCCTGTTTTTAATAAAAGACTCACTATACTTTTTTTTATTAACCATTCAATTGAGACTATTTTGCTATTACTGCATTTATAATAAAGACATCTAGTGGTTTATTCTCAGATGTTTGCATCAGTTTTTGAAGAAAAGATTTGAATTTGGCAAATAAAATCTTAAGCAATGAGTTGGTTGTTGGAATTAATGTGAAAACACAGCCACCCAAGTAAACTATGGCTCCTGTTGAAGGACAAGCAAAGGAAATGGGAGGTGAAGCTGAAGCTGAGTGTGAACCCACTCTCTGGGTCCCTTGGGGGTGTCCCTAAGTTCAGATGTAGCCATCAGGATGAAGTGTGGCTTCTTTACCATGTAGGCCACAGGGCTGTCAAGTCACCTCTAAAATCCACTTTTAAGTGGATTCAAGTCACCTCTAAAATCCACTTTTCAAGAGCAATAAACTGTATCAGGAATCATTCAGTGCCTGGTGGATACTTCTTTGTGCAGAACTGAACAAGCAGGAGGTTAGATTAAAGTAGCTACTGTGAATTGAAAAAAATAGTGCATAGTTCTTCAATTCTAAGATGTCTTCCATTTTAAGACCTACCGAACATTTGATAGCAAGCAGCCTTTCAGGGAAACAATCAACCAAAACCAAAACCAAAACCAAACAAACACAAGCAAAAAAGACACCACAAAAATCCAAAAACCAAACCCCACACACTTCAACAAGAAACACAGGGTATTTTGAGTAACAAAACTATCATAGATTCATCCATATAACTGCCTGATACCTTAATCTTCACTCTCACAGTTAACACTGATCCGTCCCTTTTTTTTTTTTTAAAGATTTTTATTTATTTATTTGACAGACAGAGATCACAAGTAGGCAGAGAGGCAGGCAGAGAGGAAGGGACGCAGGTTCCCCGCCGAGCAGAAAGCCCGATGCGGGGCGACTCGATCCCAAGACCCTGGGACCATGACCTGAGCCGAAGGCAGAGGGGTAGTGCCCCTTTCTAAGTCACTTTTAAACCCAGCCAGTCCTGCTGAGTACGATGGACTTTTTTTTTTTTTTTTTTTTTTAATGTTAAAGCTGTCTTGGAACACCCATTCCCTTCGCTCAGCTCTAAATGCTTAGTCTCAGGTTCCTGCCTACCAGGCTTAAGCCTCACATCCTCTAACTATGTCACGTCCCACTTATTCTCAATCTCAGTCCATTCTCTATCTCTCTGACCATTTAAAAATGTACTACAGAGTTTAGTTCTTCATTGGGTGATGTCTTGTGTTCTTACTGTTTTTATGAGATAACATATGTAGAAATGTTTTCAAATCTCTAAAATGTTTTATAAATATTTATTCTTCTTGTTTAAATATGTTCTTCTTCTCCATCCTCCCCTCATCCTCCAAACTGAAGTTTTTGTGAGAGCCTACTCTGTCTTCTGTCACCTTTATGTCCCACAGCGTTCAGCAGGCTTCGAGCCCACACAACACATATGTGGTATTTGCTGTATATACCATACTTGGTGTATTTTTCACTTACAGCAAAGGGCTTAAGAGGAAGGTGACTAACATGCAGGCATTGTAATTTAACAAGTAGGTGACAGTGGTTTGCCCAGGAACTAATTCTGATATATTTAGTGGCTTGTCCCCACACCTGCTCTGCCTCAGTTTACCCATATGAAAGAGAAGAGAAAGACAAAATAACTATCATTTCATGATTGTTAGGATTTATTCATATCATCAGGCATAATGGGTCCTGGCTGGGCTCTGCAGTCTGGGTGTGTGCTTTGCTGTTCCTCTCACATAAGAAAACCACATGAGTTTAAATACTCTGAAGGATCCTTGTAAGATTTCCCCCTCCCACATTTCCAGTGAACATTTCTGCTCTCTGCCTTTTGCTTACAATTGAAAACTAATTCTCAGAAAATTGTAGGATTAGTCAAGAAGAAGAAGAAGAAGAAGAAGAAGAAATAGACAAGGAAGAGGTGTCTCAGCATAATGTGGATATAAGGGTCCAATTTTATCCCTGAAAAATGGTTCGGTAAACAGTGGAACTCCATCCTTCACCTTCCAAAATTCTTTGCTCTTCTTGGAAACAGTACACATTTTGTAAAATTTGTCTCCAGTTCAATACTGCCATAGGAGAAACTGTCATAGTTTTTGTTTTTTGTTTGGGGTTTTTTTTTTAAGATTTTATTTATTTATTTATTTATTTGAGGGAGAAAGAGCATGAGAAGGGGGAGGGTCAGAGAGAGGAGCAGATTCCCTGCCGAGCAGGGAGCCTGATGCGGGATTCCATCCCAGGACTCCAGGATCATGACCTGAGCTGAAGGCAGTCGCCTAACCAAGTGAGCTACCCAGGCGCCGCTGTCATGGTTTTTTAAAAAGATTTATATAATTATACATATATATAAAATATATTTTACTATAAATACAGACACAGTTAATTTCATGATTGTATTTACTGCCACTATTTTTCTATGGTCACTCTTCTAGGTGGTCACTTTTTTCTCTGAATCCTCTCAAAATACTGTGTTTCTTTTCTTATAACATATCTTCAGCAATGATAACATATCTTATGATATGTTGCCTGACACCATCTTTACCCACTCCAGCTGTAAGTGAAAGTTACTCCTCTAACTGTAAGTGAAAGAATGCAAATCAGAAATGCTTTGTTCAGGGGCGCCTGGGTGGCTCAGTGGGTTAAGCCGCTGCCTTCGGCTCAGGTCATGATCTCAGGGTCCTGGGATCCCACATCGGGCTCTCTGCTCAGCGGGGAGCCTGCTTCCCCTCCCCCTCTCTCTCTGCCTGCCTCTCTGCCTGCTTGTGATCTGTCTCTGTCAAATAAATAAATAAAATCTTTAAAAAAAAAATGCTTTGTTCATCATACATTCTTTGAAAGAAGTGGGAGTAGAAGAGGTCAAGGCAATATATGTTGTCACCTACTAGTCTGTTATGTATTTATTCAATGTCTGCCACCTGACTCATGCTGTCATGATGTAAACAGTAAGACTGTACACTGTTGAACTGAGTTATCTACTACATCTAGCATCTCTAAAATTTACTAAGAGATGTTTCATTTTATTCATTCATCTATTTAGTTTACCTTCATTTATTACACAGATAAATATTGTCTAAAGATCACATTTACATATGTTAGGACATTTTAATATTGGCTCCTAAAGACTGCTATAACATAAAACCACATTTTTTAATCTGAAATCCCAAACACACACAGAGAATCTAATTACCATCTTTGGTTTAGTGAGCCATACTCAGGTACAAAAGACACAACTACAGAGGTAAATTTCCAGTGTGAATGATTAAGGCTGTCAATACTCATAACCAAATATTCATTGAGTACCTACTATATGTTAGGTTCTAGTTCAGATTTCAGGAAACAAAGCAAAGTCTCTGCTTCCAAAAAGTTTGTACTCATTTATGAGGAGGTAGGTAACAGGAAAATAAAATAAAATGAACTATTTTAAAAATGTCCTTCATGGTAATGTTTAAGTGCTACAAATAAAATAAAATAATGTACAAGAGAGAAGGTGGTTAGGGAGTGGGGGGTTTCAGTGGATCTTATTTAGCCATGCTGGTCTGAGAAAGTTTCTCTGAGGAGAAAACATTTAGGTTGATATTTGAATATGGAAAAGTGGGAGCCATGTGCTGGGGAATAAGTACTCTGAGCTGCTGTGGCTGAAGAGTCACAGACATTGGGCGTGACATGGGCGTGAGAGATCAGATCATGTAATGCCTAGTAGACCCTGGTTTAAAAAAAAAAAAAAACTTAATCACCCTCTCTAAAATGAGGTAGAAAGACTGTGGTCAGGAAAACTGTTACCCAAGGCCAGATTATAGATGATATTTTTGACTCTAGTTTTAACAGTAGAGTTCAGATGAGAAATAGATACTGTTGGCAGAACAAGAGTTTATATTGAATTAGATGTGGAATAAAAAGTGACAAGTTCAAAATAGGGTTTAGACCCTAAAGTTAGATGCATAATATTACCATTTATTTAAATGTTGAAGGCTTGGTAAACTAAGGATTCTGGGGTTTGTGTTGGGGTGAAGTGAAGGGAAACAATGACTCTTTTTTGGCTATGTTAAGTAAGTTTTTGGTGACTATTGGGCTTCCAACTGATGATGTCAAGTAGGCAGTTGGATATGAGTCTGGTGTTCATCAAAGAAGTCAGAACTGGAAATTCTCATTTGATTATGTGCAAATCCATGACACTAGATTAAATTGCTTAGAGGGTGAGTGTAGTAATAGAAGAGATATATGCAGACATAAGTGGTTAGACAGTTGAAAAAGATCTTGCAGTTGAAGAAAATCACTGCTTTCTCTAAGTCCAGAGAAGAACATTTTAAAGAAGAGCATGCCAAGAGTCGCCAGGAAACCAAGGAAGAGGAAGACAAAAATTAACCAATGGTTTTAACGGGATGTGGGTCACCGAAGCCATCAACAAATCAAGCCACATTGTTGTGTGCTTGATTTGGTTTGCGGTATGAGAACAGAAGGTAAAGAAGTAGAAACAGCAAGTATATAAAGAACCTTGCTAGGAGTCTTGCTATGGACGGAAGTAGAGAAATGTGGTAATGGTTTGGAGCGAAGGTAGTTTTTTGTGTGTTTAGGTGATATTAGACTCAAGGTGGCGGGAATGATCCAAAAAGTAAGGAGAAAGGAATGATACAAAGAAAAAAAGGGTATCCCGGCAAAGCAAAGGCCAAGAGAAGTTATGAGGAAAAGGAACCCAGAGCTTCAGTGGAGGGCTCTTTGTAGGTAAGAACAGGGTCACCTCAACTGTTGTCATCGAAGGAAAGGCAGAACCAATGGGTACTAATATGAAAATGGGCTGACTTGGTTGCAGCTCAATAGCAAATTGTCATGGTGTGCTCTCTCAAATACAGCAATTAATTCTTTTGTAAATAATTGCTAGCTGGAGATGCTCTTTATTAAGGGTCCAATAAAGCAGCCCTAGAGGAGAATAGAAAAATAGTAAAGAAAATAATCTCTGTTTTCTCTGATATATACATATGTATGTATTATATGTAATTATATAATAGGTAAATATATGAGATATACATATATAATTTAAATTTTCCCATTAAAACTACCTTTATCAAATACACTGATGAGGAAAAATTCAAAATAGAAAGTAAAGTAAGAAGAATTCATCTGTTTGAAAAATACATGAAAATGATACCAAATAATGTTGATCTTAACGAGAACTTCCTTTGTTGTCAGCAGACACATTTTCAAGGCTTTCACATTTTAATTTTTTTAAAAAATAGGGCAACTGTCAATTTGAATTACTCCATCCTGCTTTGCATAATAATTTACATATTTATCCACCAAGCATGTTCTGATAAAGGACAATATCCCATGAGAGATGAAAAGGCTTGATTCTTGAATCATACTTTTGCATTCTTGAATAGCAAGCCCTCTTTTTCAGCAGCAAAATTGTAGTATTGAGAAAGACAATGGGCTAGGTCAGTGGTTTGTAGTTAATTTTTTACTGTGAAATTCTATTATACAAAATTGCTGGAAGCACTTCTTGTCAACACTGCCCCAGTTAAAGCACTTTTTTTGTTTTTTAACTATGAAGAATAATTCTTCCTAAAACAGGATGATCACAAGAAAGCTTTTATCAGCTTCCAACAAGAAAAGCCAAACCAATGTTGAAAGAGAGAAAATGTTATTTGTTCACTGTTTTCATTTACGGGTAATTTATAAGTGTTTACTTATTTTATTTGCTTAACAAATAAAGACTTTGGCCTGTAGACTTAGTTCTGTGCTGTGAGTTGCTCAGGGTTTTGAGAACTCTTCCTGAGGTTTTAGTCTTACCTCAATCAAACCAAAAGTTGTCTAGATACGGCCTAAAGTCTCACACCTCTCTTGCTTTTCTGCCTTTCTGTGAGGGAGGCATATCCTGACACTGGGATAAGCTCACATTCAAACTGCTCTATAATACACTCCCTGGTGTGTAGGCTCATTGTGTCGCTTTATTAATTTCTCCAAGCATAGCACATCATAAAAGGCCACCCAGAACCCTGAGAAGATGATCCACATGTACGCCAGAGATCTTTGACATCCAAAGCTTGGACATGACATTAAGAGTTGGAAACACTTAAAGGAGTCCTATGACATTAAGTGAAATGCCACTGCTAACCTTTGCATTGATGGTTGAATGCCAACTCCAGTTGCCCCGGTGGAGGGCCCACTGAGAACTGCCCCACTGACATCAGCTTCCCCTGCTCACCCTTCTTTCCTCCATACCTGATTCTCACTTACCACAAGATAAGCAGTCAGTTTGCCCTGCCACAGGGCTCAGGTGTCCTTTTTTAATTGATCATGAATTGAGTGCTTTCTAAGAACGTTCTATAGAGCTGTAAAGTTCATGGACAGGTCTCAGGGTCATTGCTGGTAAGTGTTTCTTCAGTGTAACTGGGAGCACTGTGGTCCAGTCTGATTTTTCCTTTTCAAACAGAGCATCTCCATTGTTCTGTATTCGTAATATTCAAGTTCTACCATAAGCTTTCTTTTGAAAAAATATCCTGCTTGGGGCAGAAGAAAAGCTAGAAAATCACAAAAGTCATCCATATTAATGGAAGTGTAGGGATTTTCACAATGACATTCTTGAGGCAATGCCTTAACCTTGTGGATCTAAGACAGGGTCAAAGTGAAGGATGGACATTTACGGTCAGTTAGTTTTTATGTGATCTTAAATTACAGGGACAGCCAGCCCGCCCAGTTTAGAGGTACGAAGGCAGGCATTGCTGACACAGTAGCAACAAGGAAAGCATTCTCTCTGTTATCTTAGAAAATACCTAACATTTTCCTCCCTTCCCACCTCTTTGTGTTCTTGTTTGTTTTTTGCAGCCTTTGTTTTAATACAGTGCTCTGGGCACAAATGGGAATTTGTATTTTCCTTAAAAACAAAAAAAAACCATAAAGCATGGTTAAATAAGAGCTCACTTACAGTGTCCCTCAATTCACCTAGTGAGTCACAAATACAAAACATACATGGTGCTTCAGTCACTGAACACCCATGGCCTTAATCAGAAAAGAAAACCATCACAGGCAAGGTCTCTCTTTTTTTTTTCCTTGTATGTAGTTGAATCACAAGATGGATGCCGTCATATGGCGAAGTGGAACTTTTGCTCCACCTTTTCCAACGCATCCTAGTGACTCAGCATTAATGCTGTGAATGAGCTAAAAACATACATAGGACTTTCCTCACTTTTAGGACACTTTTTTGTTCAACTTTTTTCTCCTTCAAGAATTCCTGTCATAGTTCATTAAACCAGATCTTTGCCTCATAACGTTTTGTCAGATGGTCAGGGAGGTCCTTCCCTGTTTGCGAGAGAGATGATAGTGCAGTGTGAGTTTCCCAGTTCCCTCCTACCCTACGTTCTTAAAGCAGCATTCAGGGGGCAAGTTTTGGCTTTTACACAGAAAAAGGAGTTTCTGTCCCTTGTGACCTCACAGTCCCCCAGCTCCACGGTCTCACTTTCCGGGAGGATGAGAAGCTTAGAAGCGTCTCAAGCCTGACACGGCCGATCACCACGTCGACAGGAAGCGTGGACCTCGGGGCCTGCTGGTGCTGCGAGGGTGTGAAGGCTGGTTTTCTCTGATGTGGCACTCACGCAGTCGGGAATGTGTGCAAGACGAAGGAAATTATCCAATGGCTGTAATTATAGTGACTCATTGACACAAATGCTGAGAGGCAGATGTGGCATAAATAATGAGAGAACACAAGAAAGACCCTTTATTATCAAACCCAGCCTTCACTCCTCATCACGCAGGAAGCAGCCAAGGCCCCACAGGCCAATGGCAAGCACGCCTGTTTCTCCCAAGGCTCCTTGATTACTCCCCCACCGGGAGAACTGAGTGGTGGTTATCAGAACCCTGAGTTATTAGAGCAAAGCAAAAAAGCAAACATGAGCTGTCCTCAAAGATTACAAACTGTGTGGCATCAAATGAAAACTGCCACATGGATGAAATAAGCAGGGCATGTTGAGAAAACGTGCCAAAGCCACAGGGCAAAAGGGAAACTGAATCAAAGAATGACTCCAACGAAAGTTGGGTTGAGCCATGAAGGAACAGTGACAAAACAGTCCAATCAGTTCCCTCAGCGGCATCCGGGCAGCCATCAGGTCCCTCAACGGCATCCGGGGCAGCCACCATGGCTTTCTCGATCTTAAGGATCTCCTCTGCAAAATGAGACAACTAACAGCCCTTACCTTGCAGGGAGAATTTTCTTAATTTTGTTTTCAGAATGTTATTGCTAGTGTACGGAAATAGAAATGATTTCATATAGTGCTCTTGTGTTCTGCAATTTTGCTGAGCTCATTTATTAGCTCTTACAGGGTTTTTGCTTTTGTTTTTGGTTTTTTTTGGGGGGGGATGGATTCTTTGGGATTTCATGTCATTTGCAAATAAGAAGAAATTTAGTTTTTTTCCAATCGAGATACTCTGTAGGCATGTATATATGTATGTATGCATATATGTGTGTATATATGCATTATTTATGTTCACCTAATTGTCCTGACTAGGACTTTTAGTACAATATCAAACAGAAGGCTAAAACTGGATATCTTTGTCTTGTTCCTGATCTGGAGAGGAAAGCATTTTGTGTTTCACAATTTAGTATAATGTTAACTGTGGGTTTTCCATAGATGGCCTTTATCACGTTGTGAGAGTATTTTTAAGGCCACATTCTAGGAATCACTCCTAGGTGAGTGGATTTTCTCATATGTCAGGGTTTTCTCATATGTCTTGTTTAAGTTTGTTGTGTCAGTGAATCTTCTGCCCTGTGCTGGTGACTTGGGGGAATGCTTTCAAGTGGGCCTCATATCCTGCTCTCATTGACCCTGAATAGGGAGAGCCTAGTGCCAGGGTACAGCCTACAGAGTTGTCCATGATCCTAGGAAGGTTTTTCTTAATTCTCTTCACCTGGCTCCCTCTGTTAAACTTCTGGATGCTCTGACATTTTGCATTTATCAGATCTAACTAACCTTTAGTTTTTCTCCACAAAAAATCTCCATTGTTTTAGACAATGACCTTAAGAATGAAGTTCTGGTTTTATCCCAGATAAGATCATTCCCTAAAGGCACAGCTGTAAAACTCTGCCCTTATGGCCTGACTTCTTCCTCTTATACAGAAACCTGGCATCACTTTCCTGGAGCTGGAATGGAGATTGGTTTTTCAAGAGTGACCTTCTGCTTTGCGATTGGGCATGGAAAAGGGTGGCAGCCCTTGATTATATTGTTTTGCCCTAGGCATGGAACATCCATCCTATGAGGGATTTGGGACGGGGGCAATCAGGAGCCCAGTATTCTCAGTCTGCCATGCCTGGGAGAAATCTACAAGCCAGGGCTGGGTAGGACAAGAGAAACCTGGTCCAGTTGACTGTGCCATTGCAGGAATAAAGATCCTGCAATGGGAGTGAAGGGAGGGAATGGGGGCTGAGAAATATTAACAGTCTGCCCCTCCCAAGGTAGAACTATAGCCCTAGACTGGCAGCTGGACAGAGAAGAAGCCTGCCTCTTGACCTGCTATCTAGAATAGGACCTCTGTCTTATTGCTTTGCTGTCATAGAGCTCAGGGGGTGCTGGAGAGTAACAGAGTGAATTACTGCTCAAATACCATGGATTCTTGCTGTTCTAACTAAAGTTTAGTAGATTTTCTTGAATGAATATTTCTCCATATGCTGTATGCCCTTAGGAAAATTTCTTGAGACATTTGATTATTTCTTTTTTTAACTTTCATCAGTTAAATTGTTATTTTGCTGGGAGAGAGCTCACAGGGAGTCTTACCCCAATTTGCATTTGGCCATGTTTTCTTGAGTGGGAAAGAAAAGGGAAGGATTTACAGTTCCCTCCCTATAATCATACAGGGGCATACATTGCTGGAGTGAGCTTGCTACATCAAGGTTTGATACTTGGTAACATATTTAGGACTTCTAAGATAAACAACAGGGAGCCATTAAAGATTTCAAACAAAGAAAAGACATTATTTTAACCAACATGAATGGGGAAATTCTTATATAACTGGTACAAGAATATGAATGTGATAGTGATAAGATTGGGAGCAAGGTAATACATTAAGAGGCTACCAAAATTGAATCAAGTATCATATCAGTTCTCTCCTTGTAGCTTGTCCAGGAGTCACAGCTATTACAAATGTATCCATAAGGACCTCTATTAGAATGATAACATTTGAAGAGAAAAGGGGAGTAAGGAGAAGGTATCACAGAGGAAAATGCTATAGGTTAGACAATGGATCAAATGAGGAAAGAGAAGAAAAAATAATCAAATGTTTAGTTCCTAAGGTAACCAGTCTGGTTATCATTTAAACGGTAAGAAATAGATACTTGAAACAAAGGCTCTGGTTTGCAGGAAAGCTGGTGTATTTGGATATTAGCTTTTATGAGGATAAAATGCCATTGCTTCATAAGGCAGGTCTAGATCCATCAGGAGTTGCCCATACACACCCAGATCTTAGGAGAGCCGTTATTGATAATGAAGCTGTGAGTGTGGGTTGGATTACTGAAATAGAATGTACAGGCAGAAGTGGGTCAGAAACTTCCTGGAAAGCATGCACATAAAGAAACAGTGGAAAGGAACTAGTGAAGGAAACACAAAAGAGTGGTCAGCAGGAAGGAATAAACACAACAGGACCATCTCCATTACCCTTGCAACTCAGTTAACTATATGTTAATACGCTCTTTAGCTTATATGCTTCTGCAATTCTTTTATTTTTTATATTATTTTTTACTATATTATGTTAGTCACCATACAGTACATCATTAGTTTTTGATGTAGTGCTCCATGATTCATTGTTTACGTGTAACACCCAGTGTTCCCTGCAATCCATGCCCTCCTTAATACCCATCACCCGGCCAACCCATCCCTCCACCCCTCCCCTCTAAAACCCTTAGTTTGTTTCTCAGAGTCCACAGTCTCTCATGGTTCCTCTCCCACTTTGATTCCCCCCCACTCTTCATTTTTTCCCTTCCTACTCCTAATGTCCTCCATGCTATTCCTTATGTCTACAATTCTTTTAAAGCTCTTGCTCAAGGCCAGTTTGGTACAGGATTGAGCCAATGGCTTCATCATTGAATTATTTCACATGAAAATATTTTATTGCTTCTATAAGATCCTTCTGGTCATCTACTGCTATGCCTCTAATTATGAAATAAAATACAGCACTGATGCCCTGGGAAACTCCCAGTCAGCCTCCCTCCTATATGTTTCTATATGTGTGTTCTTATGAATGTATGGAAAGCAGGGCACCTATGCCTAAAGTTCAATGAATTTTCAGTTTAAATGAAAGGATACATTGAGATTAGTTATCAGGATATTTGACTAAATGATTTATTTTACTTTGGCACCGAAAACATATTCTCGATTCCTCTTTCTATTGCTTTGTGTTTTAGGTACCCATTTTTTTTCTCTTATCTTCCTTCCTTGCTGATGTGCCAGGTCATATAGGTCCAACCAGCTCAGCACAGGTTACTCAAAAGGTGAGAGAACCATCACGTTTCATAACTAGAAATGACAATAACAGTGATATTTAGGAGGCACTTAATATTATACCAGATGTTATACTAGGGGTTTTAAGATATCAAATCTTTTGATCTTCATATACATGCTCTGGGGTAGGTATAGTTATTTTCCCCATAGCATACATAAGAGAACTGAAATAAAAGGAAACGGAGTGACTTGTTCAGTCTTATGTAGCCAGTCTATAAAGCAGAGGTAGGATTCAGGACACAGAGTCTGACTCCAGAGCTGGAACCAGCCCTTTCATTATGCATCAAAATCTGTAATTATCACAGTCAATATTTTTCTTGTCAATTTCACTAGATCTGTATTTTTAAAATCAGAGAATATATCCTAACTTTCTCAGATCTTAAGTTGTTGGAAATCAAGATGCAAACCAGATAGTATTCTACTGAAAAGCTACTTCTAGCAACTTATAGATGGTTGAAACCTATAGGTTCAACAAATATGAACCTGATAGACAATACAGCCTGAGAACAATACCAGAAAGGGTAAATGACAGACAGGTTTAAAAAAATAGTGTCATCTTAAAAGCAAGCTGATCTTTAATTCATGCCATTCTCTCTCTCCCTCTTACAAAATAGTTTTCACTCTTTATATTCCCTTTCCTTCTCCCTGAACTCTTTCACTGGCTGTTTAATCCCAATAGAACTGTTCTCCAAGCCTCAACAGTTCAGCCAGTCCAACACTTAAATATTGCTGGGCTCAAAAGGCAAAGCTGTTGATGTAAGGGATACCCATACGTTACTCAGAGTATTATTCCATGCAGAATGATGGACAAGATGCCATTCGAATATCTCTTCCCATTGACATTTCAGACAGCAGTCCCACAAGCACAGATGGGGGCAAAGGCCTCAGGACTTTTCATAAGAAAGGAACACGTGCACTCCGGAATTCAAGCTTGATAGATATCCTAATTTAAATTAGACACTGGGCTCGAACTCCAGTTAAAGACCCAGCTGGTAACTGTAAGCCTGGAAGTGGTATTAGAAAAACTTGTTAGGTTTTTAAATGGCATTACAGCTGCCAGTTGAAAAGAAACAGTCATGCCCATTCACATGTTTAATCCAGGAAAGCATATATTGGAATAAGTGTTAATTGTTAGTGAGGAAAAAAAAAATATGTCTACAGCATTTACAATTAGCACTAAAGTCTGGTTCTTTGGCCCAAGTTAGTCAGTTGCTACAATAAACCTTTATGTATTTTTGTTGTGGAGACTTGGCCAAAATGCTGTTTTACCTCTTGTGGGCTCTTTGGCTTTGTGAATAAGAAATGCACCAAGATAAACCTTGAATGTGTTTAAACTCAGTCCTTCAACTCAAAGCAAACAAGTTTCAAGCAGCAAACCTGGTAAAATGAAATATTCTTTATGGGAAAATGGATATAAATACATCAACCCATTGCACGGCAGGATGGAGACCTTCCCTAAAACTGGGACCTGGAAATTACACAAGCAAGTTAAATGTGAGAACAGCCTACCAACCTATGTGTTAAGCTGGAAGAATGCATATTTGTTCCTCTTCACCTTGTTTATTACTCTAAGATTGCTTAGATGGGGAGGAGGGAGAAGACATTGGCGTCATGTTTAAGCCAATTGGCATATTGGGAGCATAGTGGCCCTAAATTCCAGGAACATGATACAAACTTTATATTTTCCCAATCTTTTCTCTCACGGTAGCAAGATAGCCCAATATAGCAAGTAAAACAAGTGTGATTCATTTTAATCCATAAGAAGGCCCTTTAAGAACGTCTCCCTAGAAATGTGAGGAAGAATTAAACCCATTCATGGGAGTCAAGTATTTAATTAGGTTGTAAAAATAATATTTACTAGTGTGCTCCTAGAAAGAGTCTATTAACATTTGGAACCCTAACTAAAAGTATGATATTAAAGTTTTGCCTTTTGGGAACTCCCTATACTTGTAGCAGTTGTCTAAATATTTCCCTCCATGGCAATCTGCCTTTAATTTTTGAGTTGGGAGAAAAACAACCCAACAAAAACCACACTAAAGCCCGGAATTCATCCACAGCTGGGTACACTGTCCCCAGACGTCTTACACAAGTTACTGTAGAGCCGAAAGACAAAAGCAAAACTGAAGGAGAAACCAGTATTATCATTTAATGGAACATGGCAGGGCAGGGAACTCTGTAGGTACATAATAACAGTTTGCTAATTCATTCATTAGCTGATTAAATGCTTAGAGAGTTAGGGAATTTGAAAATGATTAAATTCTCCTTTAGAAACTCTCCTATTTTGCTTGTCTGGACGTAATTTATATTAAAAATAGTGAACATAATTCTGAAATATCATAGGATACTCCAAACCAAATAGATGAACTTAAGAAAAATACATTGTTTTAAAATATATTACATATCTTCCCTAATCTTTTGTACTACTTATCTCAGTTCATTTTTTGCCATCTGCATTATTGTGTTTCTAACTTATATATAATCAGGGCTAAGAAATAATCTTCTGTCAAACACAGACACACAGGTTGATTTCCTTCAGCTTATGGGAAACATTGAAGGTGGCATTGAGACTAAAGGGTATGATGAGGAATAGCTTAAATATAAAATTATATTTTATATATTTTATATTTTATATATGCTTTTTCTCAGTGCACACCATCTGATAGGAATTAATGAAATCATATTCACAGTAATAATTCAATTGGCACTATCTTTGCTGACATGAGAACTCTAGACCTCTGTAAAGTTCCTCATATATATTTTTTGATGTCCTTAAGGGAGTCTTATGAGGGCTCACAAACGTGAATACTTGTTAAAGTGCAGTTGATATTCCATTTCTTAACGCTCCCAAAATCTAAAACTGTATAACAGTGTTTTGTGATGGTGTATTATGCCCTCCCCATTCTGAGTCATAGTCCATTACATATTCAAATCAGTACTACTTGCATTCTAGTATATTGTAGAATTTGGTGAAACAATTCCCTCAGTTTTGGGTTGTTTTGTTTTCCCATGTTTATTCCTAGAACCCACACAGGCAAGTGATGCATTAGGCGATGCACAGATTTTCAGAAGAGCCATCACGCTGGGCTCAGAATCCCAAATATGACTTTGTAGCTGACTCAGTGCCTAACTCCATTTTCCTTCGATATACTGTTACTCTCCAGGAAGATCCTCCAGCTCCTCAGCTGCCAGCTTCTGTTTGGTCCGTGCTTGCAGTTAATCAGACATGCAAAGACCTGTGCCCAGATCAGCCTGAACTCAAATTGGAACTTCTGACAAATAAATCGTGAAATTGTCATTATATATAAAAATTTATTACCAAATACTGATTTTTTAGAAGAGGAAGACATTAATATGATATAAGAGATTTGCTTCCTCTTTGAGTCAATAGCCACTGAGTTGATAACTTTCTGAGTTTGCATCTTGCAGAGAAGTCCAGTTTGATGAGCCCTGGAGGAGAAATTGCTACAGGAAATCACGAATAATGTTGCCTCTTGCTAAAGCATCATAAGGCCTGGCACAATTAGCTAAAGACCACATTTAATAGCATCTTGTCTACCTTCATCTGGATAACATTTACCAGTACTTCCTCGGGGAGTAGAAGAAATAACAGTTGGCTTCTGGTCTGCTGAGACACAAGAAGCAGGCACACATTGAAGGTCAGCTCTTCAGTCTGTCAAGTTGTAGGAAGCTGGTGAGGAGGGGCATTTGGTCTAGTCTACCCTCCTATCAAAGAAAGTATCTAATCATGTCCCTTTTAGCAAAGGGAGGAAAGAAAAAACTTGGAAAGCATCAGTGTTCTTTGGATCACTTGACAGTGCATGAATTATCAACATATATGAAATTATTCATTTATGCGAAACTATAATTTGTATAGCCTCTTATTCACCATGAATACTACTCATGTGTGCCAAACATACACAGCCATAACTTCATTATAATAAGTATTCAAGGCAGGGATGTCTAACCTCTAATTTCTTTCCCTGTCATACACACACATACACATAAATTGGGAGAGAAAATCCACATTTCCTCATTAAAGATACTTTTGTTAAAAGTAGTAACCAAAATGCAGAAAATATGCACTGTTCACTGCACAAGATATTTATAACAGTGTGAGCAGAGTGGAGACTCCAAAGCAACATCTGAAGGCTATGTGATCCCCGAAAAATGTCAGGAATTACACATTCCTCAAAGAATGTTAAAACATAACAGAGCAAAGTGAAGGGAAAGAAATAGATGCCTTCATTTTAAATTTCTTTCTCATTTTAGGTAATACCAGAAAATAAATTGATAGAATTATATTTATCCTCTTGGTTATCTCACACAATTGATATTAATTAGCTTAATGTTTTGAAAGTTCCACAGGAAAAAAAGTAAAATAACTATATAAATTCAATCTCTAATAAAGAGCCAACTTCCAGATTTTCTAGATTATCCTGGTATTAGGTGAAGAATGAGGAAAAGGAGGAAAAAAGAAAGAAGCAAACAAACAAAAAAAAGCTTTAAACTTCCCATCTTATTGGACTAAATAAGACCCAAAGAACCAATAAATGGTAGGTGTTTTTAAAAGTCAATTCCTACATGTCGAAAAATAATACTTATTTTTGTGTTTTTTCCAGAGATTGTGGGATGGGAGACCACAGGTAATGGTTACAGTAGCTAATGATGCTTATTTTTTCTCACAGAAGAAATGTCATTTTTGGAGTGGTCATGCTAGTTGTGAGGGAGCTTTCCAACTGTCTCTCTGGACAGGCACAAAGGAAAGGGTAAAGACAGCCAAAGCTTTTCAATTGCAAAGACTCATTAGTGTCTGAATTATGGAGCTTCAGCAACACAGCCCTTTGTGGAGTGAGTAAATGCTGGAATGCTCTCTACTTCCTTTTCCCTCCCATTCAATCCTTACTCCAACTCTGAAGTGAGAAAGCCTTTATTGATTTGATATTTTTCAGCAAAGGAGAGAAAGTGGATTCCCCAAACAAGCTGACCAAGAGGCTTAATCCCATATTTATTCTTTAAGGAGGGAAATCTTTCAGAGACAGTCTTCCTCTTCAGCTCCACTTGTACATCTCTAGTGTCTGTGGAGTCCTCTGTGGATCCCGGAGGAGCTAACTGCTGGTTCCGGGCATGCCTAATAGAATTGGCGGGGTGGAGTTTTTATTCAGAAGACTATTGACAAGTCATTCTGTTTAGATTTTATCATCATCATCATCATTATTATAACTTACACAGACGTAGGAAGTGGGAAACAAAAATTCAAAAATACAAAATGAAACTTCTCTACCTCATCATATAGGTCTCTGATATGAAGGTATTTTGGTTTATATCAACCTACTTTAGGTATATTGATTTTAAAAAAGGATAGCAAATATTATTTGGAAATAAGAAACTGTAATTCAAGTTTTATTTACTTGATAAAAAGATAGCTATGAATGAAATTTTTAAAAATTATTCTTAGAGACTTCTGGTGTCAGCTCTGAAATGTAAAGAGCATGGAAATACTCACTCCTACCCTCACAACAAGAAAAAAAATGGACAAATTAAAAATTAATAATTTTTCTTGGACCCATCAGAAAACTGAAGTTTCAGGGCAAATCAACACCCTGCAATTGGGAGAAACAGACACATAGAGAGAACTATAGCTGAGATCAGCTGCCCAGAAAAAAAAAGTTAGAGTTCATGAACTAATAAGACACTTATATGGTAATTTTGATGAATAGCTAAAGGCTGAGTATAGACTACTCTGAAAGTGAGACGCTTCTTGGGGCTGTCTTATGAGGGAGTCCTATACTTTTAAGGACTTTGACTCCTAGAACCATACAAGGTTCTCATGGTAAAAACCCAAGATCTCATGGCTCTGACAAACAGAAAGGAAGAGTAATTATTGTGAAATACAACCAGAGCTTTCTCCATAACAAAGGCTTTCTCTCCAGGGAAAAGACTTTTTCAGAGCCTTATCCCACATGGAAAGGACATTCCACCAGCTCCATTCCCTACCAGCCCTCCTGCCTCACCAAGGGAGGAATGGGACATAGTCAAGAAATAGTCAATGGAACCGCGTCATGAACTCTGTCCTTTGAGAAAATAGATTGTGAATGATGCAGTTAAGGAAGTAGGAAAGTGAATACAGATGTTAGGGTTACACAACAACAACAACAACCACAACGACTGTGAAAATCAGAGTCCAGAGACACAGACCTACTAAAAAGACTGACATTTAATTGGAAGATTATGAAACATTCCCCTTTCCCATACCTTACCACCACATTGACAATGCTCTGGTGTAATTAGAGTGGGTTATAGTTGAAAGAGCTATAAGATAGACTTTCTTTGAATGGAATTACTTAGGGAGATCAAAGTCAATAGAAGAAACCAACACAAAGATCCCAGAGGAATTTGAAATCTGTGCCACCTAGAGCACCAGCCAAAATAAGACCCATTCCAACTCTTAAATTAACATAAAACTTTACATTAAAGACCTACTTAAAGGGCACCTGGGTGGCTCAGTCGGTTAAGCATCTAACTTTGTCTCAGGTCATAATCTCAGGATCTTGGTATCAAGCCCTGTGACTGGCTCCCTACTCAGTGGGGAGTTTACTTGTCTCTCTGCCCTCCCCTCATTCATGCTCTTTCTCTCTCAAATAAATAAATAAAATCTTTTAAAATAATGATGAAGTCCATTTAATAATTTCCTACTACCTGGAACAACATGTTTAGCTTTCAACAAACAATGATGAAGCATGCCAACAAGCAAGAAAAAAACATTCTGAAGAGGTAAAGTAACAATTAGAACCAGACTGATGTATAAAACAAAGATTTGAATTAATAGATGGAATTTAAAATAACTATGAATAATATGTTAAAGACTCTAGTGGAAAAAGTAGACAATATATAAAAACAGGTAATATAAACAGAGAGATGGAAGCTCAAAGTATCAAAAGAAAATACTAAGAATAAAAAACCCTGTAACAGAAATGGCAAATGTCTTTAATGAGCTTATCAATAGACTTGACGTGGCTGATCAAAGAAACGGTGAGTTTGAAGACAGGTCAATAGAACTTTTCAAACTAGAATACAAAAAGAAAAAGAACAGAAAAAATCAAAACATTCAAATATTCATTTTGAGTGGAAAAATCACAAAAAGGGTAAAATGTGAATAATTGGAATACCAGAAGAAAAAAGAATGGAGCAAAAGAAATATTTGAATTATTAAATGGATAAGGATTTTCTAAAATTAATGACAGGTACCAAACCACACATTCACAGATTCAGGAATCTTAGAAACAAGCAAGATGAAGTAATACCTAAGCATATCTTAATTAGACTGTAGAAAATTAAAAACATGACTCAGATAAAGATATGACTCAGAAATGAATAAAGATATACCAGACTAACAATAATTAAAAGAAATAGGAAGTAAGTAAAGAAATTTGAAATCACAGTCTACTATTTTCACACAAAGTTGACTTCAGGACAAGGATATTTTCAGGGATAAGGAGGGATATTATATAACGATAATATCCAAGAAGACATAGCAACTCTAAACATGTATGCACCTAACAAAAGAGTGTCAAATACATGAGGCAGAAATTTATAGAACTAAATGGAGAAATAGACAAATCCACTATTTAAAATAGAACCTTAAACATTCCTCTGCCAGGAATTGATTTTTTAAGAAGGCAAAATATCAATAACCATACAGTTGATTAGAACAGCTCTATCAGCCAAGTTGATGCAATTGGCATTTTGGAATACTACATCCAGTAGAGGCAGAATACACACTTTCCTCGAGTCCACTTGAAATATTTGCTAAGACTACATTCTGAGCCACTGAACATACCTTAACAAATTTAAAAGAATATAAATCATAGAAAGTGGTATTAAAATAGAAATCAATAACAGAAAGATGGAAAATTCTAAAATATTTGGAAATTAAACAATATACTTTTAAATAGCAGATGGCTCAAAGGAGAAATCTCAAAATAAATTCTAAAATATTTTTAGTTAAATGAAACTGAAGATACAAGTTATTAAAATTTGTAGAGTACAGGAAAAGCAATGTTTAGTGGAAATTTTATAGCTTTAAACACTTCAAATAACCTAGATGAAGTAGATTGATTCCTTGGTCAAAACCCATACGACAGGTAATAGGTAACATGAGTAAACCTGGGAAAGGCAAAATAGTGAGATTCTTAAGAGATTATTTGTTACATTTATCAAAATTCACAGATTTTACAGATTCATTGAATCTGTAAAACTCATACAACAGGTAATATGTAACATGAGTAAACCTGGGAAAGGCAAACTAGTGAGATTGTTAAGAGATTATTTGTTACATTTATCAAAACTCACAGGGGGTACCTGGGTGGCTCAGTGGGTTAAAACCTCTGCCTTCAGCTCAGGTCATGATCCCAGGGTCCTGGGATCAAGTCCACATCGGGCTCTCTGCTCTGCAGGGGGCCTGCTTCTCTTCCTCTCTCTCTGCCTGCCTCTCTGCCTACTTGTGATCTCTCTGTCAAATAAATAAATAAAATATTAAAAAAAAAAAACTTAAAAAAAAACTCATAGATTTAAGATTCATTGAATGAATCTTAATGCTTGTGAATACAATCACTTAGATGAAAGGTGAAAAGTGAATCTAACTATATTACAAACAGTTATGAACTGGTGTCCTGACAGGTAGAAGAAAAACGTGTTAACTTAAGCAGGTTTGGAAATGGGGTAGATTCTATTAGAACAAAAGTGAAAGGAACAGTCCATAAGTGTTATAGTTGATAAAGTTGTTTCCTACAAGTTAACAATTCTAAAACCACTATACTTATAAAATGAAGTTGAATAATTCAATAATTGGATGCGGTGTCTCAGTGCTGGAGTACATTATTGTATTGCTAATTCTATTACTAATATACTACTACATTAACAAGTAGAGGAGGCTAGAAGGATCCAGGTGGTGGCCTTGGTTAGATATGGAGACATCAGTATGAGCTCATGTTTAGCTTAAGGTAAATATACATGGTTACAGAAAGAGATATTTATAGATCTGAGTATATGCAGCAGTTAGAGCAAATATATTTCCTTTTTTTTTTTTTTAAAGATTTTATTTATTTATTTGACAGACGGAGATTACAAGTAGCAGAGAGGCAGGCAGAGAGAGAGGGGAAAGCAGGCTCCCTGCCCAGCAGAGAGCCCGATGAGGGGCTCGATCCCAGGACCCTGGGATCATGACCTGAGCTGAAGGCAGAGGCTTTAACCCACTGAGCCACCCAGGCGCCCCAGAGCAAATATATTCCCTTGCTCTATCAGCTGATATGTCTTACAAGCAGTAACACTCCAGTAGCAACAAGCATACCTACCACTTACATTTAAAAAATAATAAATAATAATAATATAATAGAATAATAAAGAATAAAATGCTAATAATAAAGTAATAGATAATAAAATAAATAGATGATTTATTTATATAAATAAATAATAAAATAAAAATAATTTTAAAAATTAAAAAATAGCTATTGAAGCTAAAATTTGTCAGCCTTTAATATGTTCTAAAATAACATAAGTAGCACCTCATCATTGAATAAAAATTATAAAATAATTATAGGCAGAAAGAAAATAACCACTAATGTTTCAATACTCAAAATAAGTACTTAATATTTTAGGGTATGGCATTTTAGATTTATATGCATATTTTCCCCAAATGAGAATACTGTGGTACCATTTTGAATTTACTTTTTCCATATGAAAATATATTTTGAATATCAATTATAAAAATAGACATCTTTATTAAAATATTTAAATGTGATAAAGTCTTCCATTATACTTTGGTAATATAATTCATGTAACAAATCCCCTGTTGAAGGATATTTAAATTATAGATTTTTCTTCCAGACTCTTTGTAAGCATACTAATGAATGTTCATAGTTTAAAATCCTGCAAATAGATTTGCTCAGTTAAAAGGCTATGTTCTTTCTAAAGGCTTTGACATAGGGGGCCTGGGTGGCTCAGTTGGTTAAGTGACTGCCTTCAGCTTAGGTGGTGATCCCAGGGTCCTGGAATTGAGTTCCACATCAGGCTTCCCCTGCCCTTTGGGCAGCCTGATCCCCCCTCTCCCTCTGCCTGCCATTCCTCTTGCTTGTGCTTTCTCCTCTCTCTCTGTCAAATAAATAAATAAAATCTTTAAAAAAAAAAAAATAAAGCCATTAATATGTAGTGATAAATTTCCCTACAGAATGGCTGTGCAATTTATATGCTTCCCAGCATTATAAGAGCATGAACTTTTCTTTATATGCTCTTCAAAATTTAGGATTATGTTCTTAAGATAAAAATAATCTTTGCCATTGTAGAAGAAAAAAATTTGTTATGTCATTATTTTAATTTGAATTTCTTTGCTCACTGGTCATTTGTTTTGTTAATAATCTCTTTATACCCTTTGTCCATTTCTATTATTGCTTCATTTGACTTGAAAAATTCTCTTTATATTAGTAAGAGTAACACTTTGTTATAATTGTGTTATAACACAAAATATACCAATACTTTTTCAGTTTGGTCTAAAATATGTTTCTTTTTTGCTTTGATTTTTTTATTTTCTTTTTGTTCCCCTTCTTTCCTTCCTTCCTTCCAACCTTCCTACCTTCCTTCCTATATTAAAATCAATTATATCAAGCACTTGCTATCTGGTTCTATTTTAGAATTCATGTTTACAAAACTTTCCCAATACCACGAATATAAATACTCACTTAAATATTATTTTTACATTTAAACCCCTAACCAATTTATATTATCTGTTGTGATATAGCTTATTGGATATAACTTACTTTTTTTCCAAGAAAGTATTAACCAACAGCCTAATACTCCCTACTCAATAGTAGGTCTTTTTCCTACTGATTTAAAGTTCCACTATTACCATACTTTAAATGTTTTTATGTATTTGTTTCTGTTTCTTGGTCTTCTAATGTATTCTTTTAATTCTAATGCCTATTACAGCATATTGAACACTTCTAATTTATTGTTTTTATTTTGATGACTAAATTGACAACATCCCAGATCTTTTTTGTTTCTTAGTAAAGCTCAATAATCTTGAGAACGTACAGACTCCAAGAAGGCTTTTCTTCTTTGACCACCCCCTGGGAGGAAGGAGGTGGGTCTTGGAATTCACTAATCTGAGTAGAGTCTTCAATGTCAAAAGCTCTGGCTTTGCCTTTGTGTAAAAGGAGACCATTTCATGACCAACGGTTGTCTATATGTTAATTCCACTTAAAAAGCCAAGAAATTTGGTGACCTGTATGTTCAGATATTAACACATGTTCAGTGCAGTTCATTCTCCTGTTTTAGGTTGTAGGCTTAACACTGAAAAGGTCAAGAAGGATTAGTCCCCCACCAATCTGTCCCCATCCCCTTGCAGTAGCACGGGACAGCCCTACAGAACTGGTCAAAAGCTTTCACACTCCTTCAAATGAGTGCCACTCCCTTTAAGCATTCTATTCTTCTTTGCTATTAAAGTGAAGTTCTCTGGATGGGAATACGTTTTTTATCAAAACCCTCTGCTACCTTTGAACATGTCTGAGAACTCTATTGCCACCATCAAAGAGAAAACTTGAATGTTATTAGAATTACTTTCTTTCTTTGGGGTTGAATCGCCAGTTAGTGTTCCATTAGTGGATTTACTTAATAAGATTTTAAAAATTCTAGAGATTTCAAAAATTAAGCAGTCCAAAGTGACTCATTGGCTCCATGGTAAGGTTCAATCCTTAGGTGAGATTTGTTCTATTTTTGAAACTTGCCTTTCTGTTCTATATTTTTCAGGAAAGCAGCATTTTATATTTGAGTTTGATGATTCTACGCATTGATATTTACATGTTCCCTCTATGTATAATATGATTTAGTGGCTTAGAGCATGGACTCCAAAGCCAGATTGCCCAGATTCAAATTTTGGACCCATTACCACTAAGCATAATTATGTAATTATTATACAGAATAATTACGGGATATAAGGCAGAAGAATCACAAAGATTTTTCAGTGTCATACTGGGGCATTGTTTAAGAGGCCCAAACAAGGATTATTTAATTGACTAGGGCATGTATTTTGATTTACAACTTAGATGGGCTTCTCTCAAATTTTGGGTCTCAGGACCCTTTACATTTTAATAAATTACGGCAGAGGCAAATAACTTTTGTTTGTGCAGCTATATCTATATGGATATTTATCTTATTATAAATTTAAAGTGAAAAAATTTTGAAGTGTTTATTAGTTCATGTGAAGTAATAATAGTAACAGAGGAAGAACAAGAACAAGAAGCTGTTTACATGCTAACAGAAATAACAGTAAAAATCTATATTTTCCGGGGCGCCTGGGTGGCTCGGTGGGTTAGGCCGCTGCCTTCGGCTCGGGTCATGATCTCAGGGTCCTGGGATCGAGTCCCGCATCGGGCTCTCTGCTCAGCAGGGAGCCAGCTTCCCTCTCTCTCTCTCTGCCTGCCTCTCCATCTACTTGTGATTTCTCTCTGTCAAATAAATAAATAAAATCTTTAAAAAAAAATCTATATTTTCCTAAACAAAAGAATTAAGTGAGAAGGACATTGTTTACATTTTTGTACTTTAATTTTTGGCCAAATAATAGAATGATATCCATACCTTCTTCTGTATT
Organism: Neogale vison; assembly: GCF_020171115.1. NCBI lineage: Eukaryota > Metazoa > Chordata > Mammalia > Carnivora > Mustelidae > Neogale > Neogale vison. The sequence goes on from NC_058093.1 coordinate 48,923,448, forward strand.
TAACCTGTTCCTATATATTGTTTTGGCTGAAGTATGTAAAGAAAATTTGGCATCATATACATGTATAACTGTAAAAGGGAAGTCTTGAATAGCATTTTCTGACAATTGTGGATATTCCCCTTTGTTGGTATGCCAAAACTCTGAGGGGTTGTTTTTAAGGGGTATTTGCAATGTGGAATCTGAAACCACATCAGTGAACTTTTTGTACTCCATTAAGTTAAAGTGTACTGGTCTATTTTGTGGTTTAAATGGATTATGTATCCATGCATAATTTGTAACACGTTGCATTGCCATCGGAAAATATTGGCTCATTGAATTATGTACATATTCCCAATGTTAACACATTTTTTATATGATATCAAAAAATTACATCTATTTATATCACCATTGATCTTACGAGAAAAGCTTTTAAATGTCAGGAAACTATCAACCTCACAGGTATAGCTGCACTTTTTCAAAAATTCTAATTTTAGCTTGAAAGCTCTAATTTTTTCTTTAGGTTTTTATTTAAATTTCAGTTAGTTCACATACAGTGGAGTATTAGGTTCAGGTACACAATACAGTGATTCAGCACTTCATACAACACCCAGGACAAGCGCACTCCTTCATTCCCATCCCCTGTTTCACCCATTCCCCAACCACCTCCTCTCTGGGAAACATTAGTATGTTCTCTACAGTTAAGAGTCTTTTTCTTGGTTTGCCTTTCTCTCTCTCTTTTTTCTCATTTGTTCATTTGTTTTGTTTCTTAAATTCCACTTACAAGTGAAATTATATGGTGTTTGTCTTTCTCTGACTTACTTTGCTTAGCATAATACTCCTTAGCTCCATCCATGTCATTGCAAATAGCAAGATTTCATTCTTTTTTTGTGGTTAATATTCCAGGGGTGTGTGTGTGTGTGTGTGTGTCACATCTTCTTTATCCACTCATCAATTGAGGGACACAAGGGCTATTTCCGTAATTTGGCTATTGTAGATAATGCTCTATAGATATCAGGGTACGTGTAACACTTTGAATTAGTATTTTCTTGTTTTGGGGGTAAATACCAAGCAACTCGATTGCTGGATCACAAGGTAGTTCTATTTTTAGCTTTTTGAGGAACCTCCATACTGTTTTCCACAGTAGCTGCATCAGTTTGCATTCCCACCAACAGTGCAAGAGGCTCTTTTTTTCTCCACATCCTCACTAGCTCGTCTTGTTTCTTGTGTTATTAATTTTAGACATTCTGACAGGTGTAAGATAACACCTCATTGTAGTTTTGATTTGTATTTCCCTAATGATCAGTGATGTTGAGCATCTTTTTATGTATCTGTTGGCCATCTGTATGCCTTCTTTGGAAAAATGTCCATTCATGCCTTCTCTGCATTTTTAATTAGATTATTCCTTTTTGGGGTGTTGAGTTTTATAAGTTTTATATTTTAGATTCTAATCATTTATCTGATAAGTCATTTGCAAATATCTACTCCCATTCCATAAGCTACCTTGTAGTTTTGTCAATTGTTTCCTTTGCTGTGCAGAAGTTTTTTTATTTTGTTGTAGTCCCCAAAGTTCTGGGGGTTTTTTGTTTGTTTGTTTGCTTTTGTTTCCCTTGCCTCGGCAGACCTATGTAGAAAGAATTTTCTATGGTAATGTCAAAGAAGTTACTGTTTATGTTCTCTTCTAGGATTTTTATGGTTTCAGGTCTCATGCTTAGGTCTTAATCCATTTTGAATTAATTCTTGGGTTTGGTGTAAGAAACTGTTCTAGTTTCATTCTTTTGCATGTTGCTGTCCAGTTTTTCCAACACCTTTTGTTGAAGAGACTGTCTTTTTCTTATTGGATATTCTTTCCTGCTTTGTCAAAGATTGATTGACCATATAGTTGTGGGTTCATTTCTGGGTTTTCTATTCTGTTCTATTGATTGATGTGTCTATTTTTGTGTCAATACCGCACTATTTTGATTACTACAGCTTTGCAATATAACTTGAAGTCTGGTATTGTGATGTCCGCAGCTTTGATTTTCTTTTGAAAAGTTTAATTTTATCAAGTCAACAGATATTATTAGTTTTTTTTTTCTCTGAGCAGTTATGCTTGCTTTGTATATATTTGAGAAAAACCCCTGTGAAATATTTGACTCAGAATAGCAATAGTTTATGACTCTTTTTTCCTCCAAATAAAGTGACACTCCATGAAAAAAATTAGCTAGTTCAGTTGACAGCACAAAATACTGCCTAAGTATGCTTCCTTAAGACTACTGCGGCATTTTACGAGGCAGCAGAAGTACTTCATGTGTGTTTCTCATTTTGTCACAAAGGACATTAAGAAGACATGCATTCGAAGGTGGAGATTTAATAAATTTAATGATTCTTACTATTATGAGGACATCTTAGATGAACTTGTTAATTTTTTAAATCTGTAACTATCTGGTAGTCAAGTGCTTAATAGCTACGCAGAGTTTAGTGTTATCAATTTTACCTACCATTGTTTTTCATCCTCAATGCAAATGTCAATACAGTAAAAAAAAAAAAAAAAAAGTAAATAATATGTCATTATTAGTATAAAAGTAGTTTTGATTTTGTGGGCCTGTGGAAAGGGCTCAGTCTCCTCAGAAGTTCATGGACCACAGTTTGAGATTTGCTGACTTAGATGGGAGAGTTTGGACCCAGGAGAGTAGCAGATGATTTCTGTAGGGTAGAGAATGCAACCCGAAAGTGAAGGGTTAATTGTTTTATAAGGCATAAACTAAGTTGTCTCTAATTTAGCAAAGTTATGTCAGCTTTTTCATACTTTCCCTGAGTGATTATAAAACTCTGTTTATCAGATTCTTTTTTGAATTCCCTGAACCATTCTGCCAGATTCCTCTTAATGAATTAAATACATCATTTATATGTTCTCAGCACATATTTGAGAGTTGTTTTTTACCTTTAAAAAAAATCTATGCTTTGGTGCCACTTACTATGTGATGTTGAGTGAGTTACTTAAGTTCTCTATGCCTTATCTATAAATTAGAAATATTAACAGTTACTACTCATACAGTTATTATAACAGTCATGTGATTTAATACATCTACTATGCTTATAACAGTGCCTGGCACAGTATGAATGCTCTGTGTGTTACCTATTACTATTTACATTATTAAGAAATTTTCCCAAGGTGCCCGGGTGGCTCAGTAGGTAAAAACCTCTGCCTTCAGCTCAGGTCATGATCTCAGGGTCCTGGGATTGAGCCCCACATCGCGCTCTGGAGCCTGCTTCCCTCCCTCTCTCTCTCTCTGCCTGCCTCTCTGCCTACTTGTGATCTCTGTCTGTCAAATAAATAAATAAGATCCTAAAAAAAAAGAAATTTTCCCAAATAAATATTTTCTTAAATAGATATGTCCCTCCCCTCTCCCCCCAAAAAATCAAATTCTGATGAGATTAGTTTTGAAAGCATGAAAACAGCTCAAATGGTTTAGGCAAATATCTGAAATAAGCCTAACATTCTGAAAGACCTTAGCCATTTGGTACTTCCTTCAGTACAGAAAGTGAGGTAAATCCAAGGGACTGCACTATCTCTGTACGTGGTGAATTTCTCCCAAGGGCAAATGCTCTGTAAAATGAGCCCAAGACCCAGCTGAGGTGACGCAGTGGGGTTTTGCTTTCAGACAGCTCTCCTCCGCTAGTCCTGTTTTCCTCCTGTTGACTCAGATATTTGCCAGCAATGGGCAGAGTGCAAAACATCTGACCACGACAGAAACCAACCTTCAGTGGTGTCATGCAGACCCAGCCAGAAGTTAGCCAAGAGTACAATGAAACTGAAATCTGAAGAGCATTATCCAACCCAGTCCTGAGCCCAGACTGCCATGTTTACTTGTACTGAATTCATAAAAATAGCTGGAGTGTGAACCAGGGACAAACTACCATTTTAAAGCTGCCAGTAAGTTGTTGTTGTTGTTTTTTAAAATTTTTCCTATTATATGAGGTGGAATAAAGTTAGAGAATTAAAAATTATTAATGCAGGAGAAGTAACATTTTGCAGACTGTGGTTAAAATAGAATTTGGCATGAGGTACATCTTTTCTTTTTTCCAGGATGCACCATGTTAGCCAGTGTTTTGCATCTCCGTGGATGCAAATTCATTGCACTTGGGGAAACAAATCCAGACTGAGATGTCTTGGTGCTGACTGCTGCCATGACCTCTGCGGAGATGAGAATGACTGTGTCCAGTGCGCTCTCTTCCTGAGGCCTGAAATGGGGTGGGACTTCTAGACTTAATAGAAGAGAGGACCAGAAAACAATCTACTTTTCAAAAAAAATAAAAAATAAAAAGGATAACTCAATATCATTCAACATGTTTGATTTTGTTTTGTTTTCAATGATAGCTTAGAAAAGTTTCAGCTCCAGGATTCCACGTTGCTAATGCTGTTTTTCAGATTGTTGTCAAATTTAGGAAAACCTCTACACTGTTACTTTTTTGGACAAGTGGAAAGTTCAAAATTTATCTGGTGCAGGAACTAATCACAAATACATTTGAATTGATAGTTTTCATTAACCAGTTTATTACCAATGTCCTCATTTTTGTGGTATTATAAGTATTATGTCATTTTTGTTGATGTCTTTTTTGTCAAATCAAAAATTTAAAGCTTTTAAAAAAAGGGTTCATATGATTTCCTCCTCCTCACTAATGGATTATCAAATAATCCAAAGACTTCTTTAATTCTTCTTTTCAAATTTTTATTATTTCCTCTTAATAGGTTACTCCTTTGGTATGACTTGAAAAAAATATTTTGTTGCAGCTGATATTTTGAAGTCAGAATAATTTCTATTGATTTCATTGCCCCTGTGTATTACTTCTGTTTCATATTACCTTTTTTCCTCTATTTTCTCTAATTTCTCTCAAAATTAAATTGAAAGGTAAAAAAAATAAGCTACACCTCATGTCTCCAAATACAGATTCTCTTGTTTTATTGAAATGTTCCAAACTTTCTTTCCAAATTCCTTTACTTGGTGTAACTGCATCTGATCAACTTTATGAATCTCATTTACATCCAGATGATAGAGTCTTCAAAATGTTGACATAGGATGTTGTAAGCACCGAACAACGTCACAACAGGCAGAATCTCCTCTCTTACTTAGACTTGGTGCTGAAAAATCAAGGCTGGGTTGCTGTTGAATGTTGAAAGTTCAACACTGCTGTTCAAGGTTGAAAGTATTCCACATGTAAAAATTTAACTTGAAATGGATCAAAAATACTTAAATGTAAGATCTCAAACTATAAAACTCCTGGAAGAAAACAGAGAAAAGTTCCTTGACCTCAGTCTTGACCATAATTTTTGGATATGACACCAAATGTGCAAACAACCAAAGGAAAAATAAACAAATGGGTCTCAAAAGCTTATGGACAGCAAAGGAAACAATGAATAAAATAAAATAGACAACCTATGTAATGGGAGGAAATATTTGCAAATTGTATACCTGGTTGATATCCAAAATATATAAGGAACTCATGTAACTCAATAGCAGAGAAAAGGAAAAGAAAATTTTTAAATGGACAGAAGACCTGAATAGGTATTTTTCAAAGGAAACATACAAACAGCTAACATATATATGGATGGTGGAGGACAACATCAGCAAGCATTAGGGAAATGCAAATCAAAACTGCATTGAGATATCATTTTGTACCCACTGGGATGATCAGTATCAAAAATAGCCATCATGGGGTGCCTGGGTGGCTCAGTGGGTTAAACCGCTGCCTTTGGCTCAGGTCATGATCTCAGGATCCTGGGATCGAGTCCCGCTTCGGGCTCTCTGCTCAGCAGGGAGCCTGCTTCCTCCTCTCTCTCTCTCTCTCTGTCTGCCTCTCTGCCTACTTGTGATCTCTCTCTGTCAAATAAATAAATAAAATATTTAAAAAATTAAAATAAAAAAAATAGCCATCAAAAAGAAAGATGACACGTGATGCTGTGGGTGTAGAGAAAAAAGAATCTTTGTGTACTACTGGCGGAAATGTAACTAGTGCAACCACTATGGAAACCAGTATGGAAGTTCCTCCAGAAATTAAACATAGAATTCCCCTACGACCCAGAAATCCCTATGTACATTTTTATGTAAAAGTGAATTCAGCACACTTTTTCTTAGTATTCAAAGATGAGTGTTTGCTAGAGAAATAGCCACAGAAAATAGCTCTCCCTATGCCACATCCATTTGTGGGAAGAGAATTAAGATAGAAATACAGTGACATGCACAGTTTCTGCTTCTTTTTCTTTCTTTTCCTACAGCATGAAAGGAAATGAGGCCTCTTCTGTGGTTTCAGACTCAAGAGAAACTTTTACATAATCACTAATTCTGACAGTGTTCCATGACTCTCTGAGAAAAACACAGGAAAAAGCTTCAGAGGAGGTCCTCGGGGATACTGAACTTGGACAGAAGCCTGAGACTTTGTGTGACCCAGTGGAGACACATGTGGCTCATTTATCCACAGAATTGTTTCTTTCCTGTGTGCTTTCTTACATGTCAGCTTCAGAGCGTTCCTTCCACAGCCTCCCACAGAACTTTGACCAAGACCCTGAAATCAGGCAGAAGTGTCCTTGAGAGATGGATGGCATCATTCTCCTCTTCCTTCAGTACAGAGATGATCTCCACATTTTCTTTGGGCGCCGACAACCAGGAAGATGAGGACTTGGGAGCTGTATGAATATAACACATTTCCTTATAAAACATGTGTCTTTAGGGCCCTAAATTAAATTTTCTATTTTATTACTCATTCATAATGAACCTAAAAGAGTTTAATGAGATCTGTTTAGCATCTGCTATAATCATGTCCATTGATAACATTCTTATGTCTTGGTACCAAAAGCACCCCTAAAAGGACTGCCTGGTTTTTTCAAGAGCTCCTTTGGATTTAGCACCCTTTTGTGGCTCTGATTTCTGGATTCAGAGAGCTGGCTCCATTTTCACATTTGACAAGCTTCCTGTCTCAGTTTCACTGATGCTTCCACATCTGTTTCTCACTTTCTTCCAGAAACAGATGTGGCCATTCCAAAAACTGACTTGCTAAATACAATTTACAATATCTGTGTTTTTGTGGATTTAATCTTTGAGGTCTGCAAATCTTTGTGAGATCTTTAGGAGATGATATTTTCATCCCAATACTTGTCCTGTAAACACTTTTTGGAGCTTTCGTTTTTCTGTTTCTTTCATACAGAAAGGATTTTGGGGGGTGGTGGATCCATTAGTACAATAGAGTTATTCAGGTGAGGAACTGTGTCTTCAATGTTAACAGCAGAAGCAGGTCTAGAATCAGAAAGGCTGGATTGGGGATACCTGGGTGGCTCAGTGGGTTAAGCCTCTGCCTTCAATTCGGGTCATGATCCGAGGGTCCTGGGATTGAGCCTCGCATTGGACTCTCTGCTAAGTGGGGAGCCTGCCTCTCCACCTGCCTCTCTGCCTACTTGTGATTTCTGTTAAATAAACAGATAAAATCTTAAAAAAAAAAAAAAAGAAAAGAAAAGAAAAGAAAGAAAGGCTAGGTTTGAAGACAGAGCAGAGAGTGGAATGGGAGAAGGGATAAGAGGAGCTGATCCAGCTAGAAGTCTGCCCAGAGGAGGGACAATTAGTCAGGCCAAACATGAGTTAGTTCAATGGCAGGTGCTGCTGTTGGGGCTCAGATAGCAAATATTCAAAATCTATAATACGATTAGCCCTCCTGCCTGGCTAACCGTCTTTCAGTGCAAAAGTAGTGTTTTGGCCGCTGGTCTATGATTAAGAGTTCTAGACCTGGAAAGGCTAGGCCAGAGCAGAGTGGGACCTGAAACCCCAGAAGGAAGATACTCAGATTAGATACAGAGAACAGGGCCCAGGGAAACACACAGTTCTAAAACATGGCACACAGAGGTGGAGAAGAAGAAAGGATAGTGGTGAGAGGCATAGAAATGGCATATATTACTAGAGTCAGACTAAGTAGCCAGGCTGTTAAGACTGAGCTCCCAATTTCTTACTGATTGATTTTTTACATCTGTAAAGACAGGTTCACCTAAAAAGAAGAATTGATCCCTTCTCAAAATACTCTACTCAATATGTCACGGTGGAAAAACTAGTGTTTGAGGACCTTAATGCCCTTCTCTTTCCTCCTCCCCTCTTTTCAGTAATATCGGCTTTTGCAGTAAAGCTCATGGGCTCCCATTCTCAGGCAACTTGCCAGTTGAGAATCAACACCCCGAGCAGAGCAAAGCCAAGTACAAAGCAGATGGACAAGAGTAAGTCCTACAACAGTGCCCCTTCACTCCCATCAGTCCTCAACCCAAACTTCCTGCTGTTCTATGTTCAAAGACAATGTCCTCCTTCATCCCTGCCCCTCTCCCCCCTTGACTTCTCCACATGTGGGATCTCAAACCAGCCAAGGAGGTATAGAAATGGAATTTAAGATGTGCTGAGCTGCTTCCCAGAATGAAACGGAAGCTGTAACCCACAACTAAGCAAATTCAGTTCCTCCAAGGGGGAGAAGGGAGCAGAGGTTCTCAAAGAAGAACAGTGCACCTTTGGGGAGATTTGGCGTTTGTTGTGAACCAGGGTTTGCTTTGTGTACACTAGAGTGAGATTCCTGTGCCATATCCACATGTTTACAACTGCTGTGGGTCTGTGCCTACACCACGTGATGTGTGTTAGCACCTACCCTGGGTGTGTGAGCCCAGAGCAGCTGTCCAGCATGTGTTTCTGATGGTCTGCAGTATGTTCTCGTCAAAACATGTCCACAGGAGTCTTGTAAAATGCATCACCCTGTCTTTCCCTTTAGTTCCTCAGTACACTCACATGTGGGAGTTGAGCTTGTGAAACAGGAGGGCTGAAACGAAATCTGTGTCTTGAGTTGATGCAGGTTTTCAAACAGGGGAGACATAAAAAGAAATTTCTAGTATTCAGATAGAACCATGAGTCCAAAGCCTACTGAATCCAGTTCTTCTGTGCATAATGGAATGCCCTCAATATTCTAATCTCCATTTGACCTACAATTATTGCCAAAATCCAAAAAATGTTGGGGATTTGGTCACTTTTTCCCCCTCCCTCCCTCCTTTCCTTCCTTCTTCTCTTTTTCGTTCGTTCTTCCTTTAAGAAGTACAGCCAGAGATCCTGTGCTCCAGACCCCTTTCAAGTTCTATGTTTTTCAGGAATGTGCCAGAAGCACTGGAATATTATTTAGCATCTTCTCCTGCATAAGGATATAATGGTTTGATCACTAATGCAAATCCTCAATGAACAGTGCATGGTTCATTTGAAGTCAATAACTCTTTATTCCACCATAAGCCAATCAATCTCTCAGCTAATATTTGAAATCCTTTTTAAAGTTGACTTTGAAATAGTGCTGAGACAACCAATAATTATTGTGTATCCACTGTGTACAGGCCTAATTTCTGCAAGATCCTAGACCATCCTCATTTTTCTGGATCAGTTCTTCCAAGATTTTGTAAGTTTATTGCCCTGCCCACCCAGGATACTATTCTGCCTGCTGCCCCAGGGAGAGAGAGCATGACCATTTCATTGAGGGTGACTTCTCATGAAGGGCAGTCTTAATGGTCTACACACTGCAGCCATTTCCCTTTTGTTCCATATCCAATCATCATTTATATCTTTATATGCTATGTTCTATTCTGGGGTAACTTGAAACAATATATTTAAAACTTGATTATTTTGTGCTTATCCTCAAAAAGGAATTTAACTGGCTTTTGCTCTCTCAATAAAGGAAGGCTTGTAAAACATATCTGTTTGTATTATAAAATGACAGTGAGATTTAACTGAAATAATTTAAACGTAAAATACAATGTATATAGACTAATTTGCTAAAAGTCACACACCTTGTCAATAATAGACCTGAGATTTGAGCTACATGTCATTTATTTTTTTCCCTAATGAAATAACCCCATTGAGGGGCACCTGGGTGGCTCAGTGGGTTAAGCCACTGCTTTTGGCTTAGGTCATGATCTCAGGGTCCTGAGATCGAGCACTGCATCGAGCTCTCTGCTAAGTGGGGAGCCTGCTTCCCCCTCTCCATGTGCTTGCCTCTCTGCCTACTTGTGATCTCTCTCTCTCTCACTGTCAAATAAATAAATAAATAAATAAGAAACAATCCCATTGGGAAAGTATTTTAACTTTGTATAACAGAGGCAAATGAAATGATTTTTTAATTTACAAATAACTGGAAAATTTATCTAGGGAAAAACACTAGCTTCAGGTTCTAATGGGATTATCTTGAGATCTAAAACATCCCAATTATCCTTCAAAGTTCTTCTCAATAGTAATAAAAGAAAAAAGTATTAGTTATCTTGTAATCAATTTATCACATTAATTTAGGTCAAAGTTATAGAATATTGTTATGCTTTTATAAGTGAGATATGAACCTGGTGGTTAAAACTCTTTGTCTATTGATACTTTTACCATTTCTTTCCCTTTTATGATATTTGAAATGATTTTTATATTTTAACAGGAAAAAAGATTTACTATTATTATATATATATATTTTATCACATGTAGACAATATTTTTTTAAATTTTGCATTAGATACTTGATCAGAACCACAGTCCCAGTTAGAATGTAGGGACGTCAGATCTGCTGAAGAGTGATTCATTTTATAACATTGTTTTCAAGACACATCAGGGTGGAAACAGAGCAGCAGTTACTGAGAAGTATGTGTGAGTGTTTCAGTTTATGGAAGATGACAGTATTCAATTCCAAAGGCTGCTATAAGGAATTTCTGCAAAGTGGGTGGCTTAAAACAACTGGCATTCATTCCCTCACAGTTTTGGAGGCAAGAAGTCTGACGTCAAGGTATCAGCAGGACATGCTCCCTCCCTGGTCTGTAGGGAAGAGTGCTTCCTTGCCTCTTCCAGCTTGACCAGCAATCCTTGGCCTTCCTCAGGTTGTGACAGCCTCCTCCACTCTCTGCCTCCATCCTCATACCTCTGCCATCTTCATTTTGTGGGTGACTATGTCCAGAGTCCCCTCTTCTTACAGGATACCAGTCATTGGATTGGAGAATACCCCCATGACCTCATTTTAACTTATTACATCTGCAAAGACCCTACTTTCAGATAAGGTCACATTCACAAGGTACCATGAGTTAGGAATTTAGGCTAACATTTTGGGGGGCATAATTCAACCCAGTACCGTGGCCACGAAGGACATAACTTGAGATTTGAAAATTGAGCCATCATTCCTCTCAGACAGTAAGAATTCGTGTCTCTATAGTTGGCACTTACTTGGAGAATCATAATTTTCTCACTTACACAGTCTTCTGTGACTTACATTTGACTAAGCCACACTAGAGCCTGGACTATGCAGCTGCCAATGCAAAATGCACTCCATGTAAAGGTACTTGAGAATTGCACTTATTACATGCTGTTCGGGAATCACGACTCTAAAGAACTAAGGATAATTCATCACTTGACCTTTTAAATGGTCATGTAATTCATGAACATTTCCAAACTTTCTAACAGTGCATAATGAAATTCACCAAAAATCGTACTGTCCAACTCTGACTCTCTGTTTTAGTTTCTCAAATAACTTCTCTTGGGACAATCACGGTTATAAGCAGTATCTACATTTACCAGAGGGGGTGTATGTGTGTGTGTGTGTGTGTGTACACATACATATTCTTTACTTTTTTATATATCTAACCAATACACATTGTTCTGCTCCTTTTTTTTCTTCTTTGGCAATTATTCCATAACAGTATATGATAGATCCATCTAATTTATTTAACCACACATGACATTCCATTTTACGGATGAGCTATAAGTCATTTGCTTTTTATTTTTTTTTATTCTTTTTTAAAGATTTTATTTATTTATTTGACAGAGATCACAAGTAGGCAGAGAGGCAGGCAGAGAGAGAGAGGAGGAAGCAGGCTCCCTGCTGAGCAGAGAACCCGATGCGGGACTCGATCCCAGGACCCTGAGATCATGACCCGAGCCAAAGGCAGCGGCTTAACCCACTGAGCCACCCAGGTGCCCCTGCATTTCCTATTTTTAAGTTGACACATTACTTTCCATTTTTGTTTGGTTGACTCTTTGTATTTTTGTTGGTTTGCTTTAAGACAAAATGCCACAACAAGTATCCTTCCTTACTTCTTAAAAATGTGTGTAAATTTCTGGGACAAAGGATATGTGAAACAAATTGTCTTTCAAAGAGATCATGAAAATTCTACTTGCAACAACAATTGTTTCCGTTTCCCAAATGTCTTATCAACTTAAATAGTATCTAATGCTCTTACCTCTGCCAATCTGTCATGTTCCCAAATATCATTTGTCATTTTATTTTACGTTGTCTTGATTATGAGTGTGGTTGATTTTTTCTTCAATTATTTAAAAGTCATTAGGGTGAGGGGCACGGGGGTGACTCGGTCAATTAAAGCATCTGTCTTCCACTCAGGTCATGAACCCAGGGTCCTGGAATCCAGCGGAACTGGCACCAAGGTGGGATCCCTGCTCAGCGAGGAGCCTGCTTCCTCCTCTCCTTCTGCCAATCCCCCCACACTTGTGCTTTCTGATTCTATCTCTGTCAAATAAATAAATAAATAATCTTTTAAAAAATTAAATAAAATAAAAGTCATTTGGGCAGTGAAATATCGATTTATGTTCCTAGCTAATTCTTCTATTTTTTTGTTGGCCTTTTAATATTACTATTAAGTGAAGTTTAACAAAGAGTAAGAAAACTAATCTTTTATCATAAATGTTACAAATAATTTTTCTAATTTGTCTTTTGACTTAATCAAATATTTTCCCATTCATAACTTTTAATTTTGCCAGTCTATATTATTATTGCTTGTGGTTTGTGACATACTTTGAGGAAGGTTTTTTCCTTCTCTAAAATTACATATTTAAATTTTTTCCTATATTTTACTCTATTATTTCTATAAGTCATTTAATTATGCTGAACTCAACTCTTTGATCCCTATAGCTTGATTTTTGAATCAAAAAATTAGGAGAGGAGGGGCCCCTGGGTGGCTCAGAGGGTTAAAGCCTCTGCCTTCGGCTCATGTCATGATCCCAGGGTCCTGGGATTGAGCCTCACATTGGGCTTTCTGCTCAGCGGGGAGACTTCCCCCCTCCCCGCCTGCCTCTCTGCCTACTTGTGATCTCTGCCTATCAAATAAATAGATAAAAATCTTATAAAAAAATTAGGAAAGGATACAATTTTCCCCCATAGGTTACCCGTTTATTGAATATCCTGGTTTTTTGCCTCACAAATTGGAAATGTTTCCTTGATTATGTTCAATTTTTATGTGTCTTGTGGTTTATTTTGGTTCCACTGATCTCTTAATCTATTAATTGGTCTATTAATAATAGATATAATAATAGCAATAATCTATTACAAGCTACTTTAATTGTTTTAACATTATAGTATGTTTTAATTTTGGTAGACCTATTTTCTTTCATTATTATTTTTTTCTCAGATTTTTCTAGTTATTGGTGAAGGTTTATTTTGCAATGTATGAACTTGAGATTCATATTTCCTAGTATGCAAAAAAAAATCTAGTAAAGTTTGAAATAAGATTCTGTTAAATATGTATATAACATTAGGGAAACTAACATGTTTATAATAACATTTTTAAAAGATGAGCAACACAGACAATGTTGTTCTCTTTATTCAAATTTTCTTGTCTCAATAGTTGTTATTTTTTTAAATGATGCCTATTCATAAAGCTATTTCTGTGCATTCATAATTTTTGTCTTTTTTTTTTTTCAGGTGTCTTTTTTTTTTTTTTTCAATTTATTTATTTTCAGAAAAACAGTATTCATTATTTTTTCACCACACCCAGTGCTCCATGCAAGCTGTGCCCTCTATAATACCCACCACCTGGTACCCCAACCTCCCACCCCCCCGCCACTTCAAACCCCTCAGATTGTTTTTCAGAGTCCATAGTCTCTCATGGTTCATCTCCCCTTCCAATTTACCCAAAAGCACATACCCTCCCCAATGTCCATAACCCTACCCCCCTTCTCCCAACCCCCCTCCCCCCAGCAACCCACAGTTTGTTTCGTGAGATTAAGAGTCACTTATGGTTTGTCTCCCTCCCTATCCCATCTTGTTTCATGGATTCTTCTCCTACCCACTTAAGCCCCCATGTTGCATCACCACTTCCTCATATCAGGGAGATCATATGATAGTTGTCTTTCTCCGCTTGACTTATTTCGCTAAGCATGATACGCTCTAGTTCCATCCATGTTGTCGCAAATGGCAAGATTTCGTTTCTTTTGATGGCTGCATAGTATTCCATTGTGTATATATACCACATCTTCTTGATCCATTCATCTGTTGATGGACATCTAGGTTCTTTCCATAGTTTGGCTATTGTGGACATTGCTGCTATAAACATTCGGGTGCACGTGCCCCTTTGGATCACTACGTTTGTATCTTTAGGGTAAATTCCCAGTAGTGCAATTGCTGGGTCATAGGGCAGTTCTATTTTCAACATTTTGAGGAACCTCCATGCTGTTTTCCAGAGTGGTTGCACCAGCTTGCATTCCCACCAACAGTGTAGGAGGGTTCCCCTTTCTCCGCATCCTCGCCAGCATCTGTCATTTCCTGACTTGTTGACTTTAGCCATTCTGACTGGTGTGAGGTGATATCTCATTGTGGTTTTGATTTGTATTTCCCTGATGCCGAGTGATATGGAGCACTTTTTCATGTGTCTGTTGGCCATCTGGATGTCTTCTTTGCAGAAACGTCTGTTCATATCCTCTGCCCATTTCTTGATTGGATTATTTGTTCTTTGGGTGTTGAGTTTGTTAAGTTCTTTATAGATTTTGGACACTAGTCCTTTATCTGATATGTCGTTTGCAAATATCTTCTCCCATTCTGTCAGTTGTCTTTTGGTTTTGTTAACTGTTTCCTTTGCTGTGCAAAAGCTTTTGATTTTGATGAAATCCCAAAAGTTCATTTTTGCCTTTGCTTCCCTTGCCTTTGGCGATGTTCCTAGGAAGATGTTGCTGCGGCTGAGGTCGAAGAGGTTGCTGCCTGTGTTCTCCTCAAGGATTTTGATGGATTCCTTTCTCACATTGAGGTCCTTAATCCATTTTGAATCTATTTTTGTGTGTGGTGTAAGGAAATGGTCCAATTTCATAAAATAATTTCTCAACATTAGATTTTCAAACTATTTTTATTATGCAGAAAAATTATGATGAAGACTTTATTAAATTTATAATAAGTCCATGAACTTAATGGCTTATTGTGTGGCATAGTTTTTCATTATTTTTCTTATCTTTGCAAGTATACTTGCAAAGAATCACATCAGCTATAATGATTCTATTATCATTTTTTAACTTATTTATACCATTTATTTTTTCCTTTATAAATTGTATTGACTGGTATTTCTAGAATAAGTTTTGATAAAAACAGGGTTAGTGAATACTCTTGGCTTGTTCCTTACCTCATTCTTGACTAGTATTTTACTATTCAGCCTGATGTTGGCATCCCTAGTCTGCAAAATTTTAAGGAAGTAACCAAAGTAATCATTACATTCATATTTTATTCAGTTTTTTATTTTTATTTTTTTAAAGACTATTTATTTATTTATTTATTTGAGAGAGAGAGAGAGAGAGCACACAAGAAGGGCAAGAAGCAGAGGGAGAGGGAGAAATAGACTCCCTGCTGAGCAGGGAGCCCGACATGGGGCTCAATCCCAGGATCCTGAGATCAGGACCTGAGCCAAAGGCAGACACTTAACCAACTGAACCAAACTTATTCAGTGGCCCTTACTCAGTTTTTAAGAAAAAATCCAAAATGAAAGTTAAATTTTATTAATGTCTTTTTACAATCTATGTACATGACCTACTTCTTCTTTTGATATGGCAATATGGGAAAATATTTTGCTAGATTTACTAACATTGCTTATTCTTGAATTCCTGGTATGATTCCTTTCATCTCCTGCTGTGATTTGTCCTTTCTTTCATTTGGGACATTGTCCTCTGTCTCCTCATTTTTTCTAACTCTCTGTGTCTGTTTCTGTGTGTTAGGAATGTCCGCTATGTCTCCTGCTCTTGTAAGTAGTGGCCATATGAAGAAGAGGTCCTGTAGTGTCCTGCAGTGCAGTATCCCCTGTTCACCAGAACCTGGTGCTTCAGGATGTTCCCTGTCTGTGTAGTGTGTGCCCTACTGTTATGGCTGAGCAGCATTGCCTGCAGTCCAGTCATCCACAATGGCTCTCTTTGCCTGTTGTGGGCAGGGTTTGGTCCCTGTTATTAGTGGGCCAGCCTGGGGCTGCCTTGGGATTCAGTTGTCAGACTAGGCACTTTCCAGAGATTTAGTTACACTAAACTGCAGTGTGCTTTTCTTGTGTTGTTGCCTGAGAAGCTGTCATTGGTGGGGAGGACCTACAGTCAGACCAGATGTCTGTCCCTACCCACTGCTACGGTTGCCATCTGACTGGTATATGTGCTTATGTTCCCCTCTCCCCAGGGCGGAAGTCACTTTGTAGGTGCTGGTCCCTGAGGGTTGCTTATACCCTGCCAGGCTTGGCCCCACTTTGGATGGGCTCTGGCCTAGGGTGTAGTAGAGGGAGCAGGTCTGTGGGAGGACACGCGGGGAGGGCACACAACATTAGCATGGTTTGTACCAGTCTTCTGGAGGAGGGGAGCCAGAGCTGAGTCCTGGCTGGAGGGGGCACATCTGCTTTAGAACGTGGGTGTGTGGTGCACTGTTAGCAAGTTAGGTCATGAGTGTGGGTGTTGCACTGCTTCCAGAAGGTTGTCCCAGTGTCTAGGCTGGTGGGCAGGGGAGCAAAAGGCACCTGCTCCTTTGTTTCTGGAGGAGTCTCCCAAGGATCCCTGCTCCTCCAGCACAGGCTCTGAGATTAGTGAGCAAATCTCCCTCTCCTCAGCCCAGGCATTTTCCAAACTGCTGCTTCCATGATGTTAACATTGAAGATTGAGGTAGAAGAGGAGTGGAGACAGAGAGCCTTTTAAAAACCAACTGTCCTTTCTCCCTCTCTTTATTCACACTATTCTTAGCTCACAGAGGATATGAAATAGCTTACCTCAAATCATAGAATATTAGAACTGAAAAGGAACATATACATTATCTGCCCTAGCATTCCCGTTTTGGAGATGGAAAAATACTGAAGCCAAGAGGATGCTGAGCTGGTTGTGTGAGACCCACTTGTCTGCCAAGGGCTGTGCCTGTCCTGAGTGAGCAGGCCTCATGCCCCTGAGTGGAGCTCCAGGGAGTAGCTGGAGGGGCAGAGGCGATTTCCATGTACCTGAAGTTTCTGTAGTTTGTAGACCCTCTTTAAGAAAAGGAGTATCTCTGGGGTGCTGGGTGGCTCAGTGGGTTAAAGCCTCTGCCTTCGGGTCAGGTCATGATCCCAGCCAGGGTCCTGGGATCAAGCCCCGCATCGGGCTCTCTGCTCAGCAGGGAGTCTGCTTCCTCCTCTCTCTCTCCCTGTGTCTGCCTACTTGTGATCTCTGTCAAATAAATAAGTAAAATATTTAAAAAAAAAAAAAAACAAGAAAAGAAAAGAAAAAGAGTATCTCATTTTACAAATATGACAAAACCAATAACTATGTAAATACATTGCCGAAGATCCTCAATGAGCCTTGGAAGGGACATGCACAGGAGGGCCCCATGTCCCTGCCATTTATTTCTTTGATCATGGGTTTGACTCTCTTTAAGCTAGTGTCTGAGGAGCAATATCAGTAATTCCAATTTTGAGATTCTTCTTATATCAATTCAGAACTTTTTTTCTTATTATTCATCAGAAATCCTTTTCAGAAAAATTAAAATTAGATTTTTTTTAATTTCAGTTGTTTTCAGATAATTTTCAGAAGTCCTGACCCAGAGGTAAAACTTCCTTGAAAAAGGCTCTGCATATTCATTCCATCCAAAGTCATGATCTCCATAGTTATGTTATTTAGAACTCTTGTGTGTAACTTCAAGAGAGACAGAGTTACCTGAATAAATAACACTAGAGCCCATTTGTACTTCCTTTTTCTCCATAACCACATCTGCCATGAACTGAGTTTCCAACCTCACACAGAGCAGTACCAGAGTCATTGAACATCAGAAAGGCTCCTGGCTTCCGTGCAGAGGAGAGAGCTTTAAACCCTGAGGTCAGCTATTTCCTCTCCTGTAGGAGAGAAATGAATAGACACATAGAAGGAAAGATTAATCCCCATCTATTTATTCTCAGTTCCAACAGAGAGTCTGTGAAAGAACTGAGGTCCTGTTCATATTAATTCATGCCTGAGTTCCACTTGCTGGACACATTCTGCCTGTTTTCCCTCAAGACCTCTCTCAGTGGTCACTGCAAAGCCCCAGGATGATGGCATTGAACCTGAGCTGAGAAACAAGTTCACATGTGTTCTTCCATCTCTCCAAGTGCCCTCGCCACTGCTTCTGCTGCCAGTGACTTCCATAGGAACGCCACATTATTCCACTAAGGCCAGCCTCCACTGAGGTCTATTCTGAGTCCAAAGTACAACTTGGGCTGGGATGATAGAGGAAAGGAATTGGGTCGTAGTTGGGACTTTCTGAGTTGGAAATTTAGGGGAGGAAAATGTTGTCCTTGATCCTCTTAGGATCCCCGGCTTGGTCTGAAAAATGAAAAAGACAGAATAACAGAAGGAAAGTGTACAAATTTTGTTGAATTTTTACATGTACATGGAAACCTTCATAAGATAATGAAGACCTGAAGAAGTGACCAAAGCAAGAAGCTATTATGCCTTTCAGTTGAAGAAACAATAAATTTGGGGAAAATTGATAAGACAGAGGGATTGAGGCCAGGCTAGTGAATGGTAAAGGAAGATAGGGGTTAGTTTAATAAAGGTTTGTTTGCCCTGATCTTGGCCCCAAATTCCTGCCTCTGGTGATAAGAATATCTTTCCTCCTCCTGGTGCAGGGAGGGTAGCATTGACATGGGAGTTTAAGGATCTGTTTCAAGAAAGAAGGGCAAGAGTGGGGGCTCACAGTGACATTTCTGTTTCTGCCATTTTTAAAAATTCCTTCAACTTAAGATATTTTATATGCCCAAATGCCATAATTTAAGATAGAATACCCTGAACCTCATCACAAGTAAAGGAACCCCATACAAAACTGTTCATATAGAAAGAATGTATTAGCTCATGAAACAGAAGTGATCGCAGTGTGCAGAACAAGCTGCGCACAAAGACTCAAAGAGTGCCAGCGGGACTTTGTCTCTACTATTCTCCTGGAGACTTCCTTCTCAGGTAGGTTTTTCCATGTGGTGGGCCTTATAATTTCAGGATTAAAGCATCTAAATCCTATGTCTGGAAAAAAAAAAAAAAGAGCTTCTTTTTACTTTTTTTTCCAATAAAAGACCTATAAATAAGTCTCTTGACCCCATGCGGCTTGCTATGAATTAATCAATTAATCATAACCAAGAGGAGAAGCAAATTTGGTATCATGTGCCCTATCCTGTGTCTGGGACTTAGAGTCAACACTACCCAAGTTTCACAGATTTGAATGGAGGAGGGGAAGTTCCTTGAAGTGCCGTTGCCGCAAGGTTGAATCGAGGCTGGACAGGAATAAATAATGAATGTCCACCTCAGATGGTTCTCCTTTCACGACTGAATTTTATCTTCAAGCCTTGAGCTGTACAATTTTATCAGTACAAAGTCTTTTATGAATATCACTTCTTCAATTTGTAGCCTAAACCCTTTTTCCATATAAGTGCATATCCAGTTCCTAGGTCAACAGGTGCATAGATGTTATCCTAACCATTCTCCCATTATTGATCCTCCCTCCTCTGTTTCCTAGGGTCCCCTGCATTGCCATACATGAAACTCTTCCTTGAGCCACAAAAAGTAAATCCCCTATGGATATCAACCAATGGTTATAGGCATAAAAGAACGTCAACAGCTTATCAGTTCTGCAAACACTGATTCAGTTGAGGTTCATATAGCTCTGCTTCATCATCACCCCATATTATTATTATTACTACTATTATTATCATTAGTATCACCACCATCGTTAGTATTGTTGTTTTTATTATTATTATTTTACGCAGTTGATTTTCCCAGCTACACATGATGTCCTGTTGCATATGAGATCAGGCACGGAGGCTTACCTAGAATATCTTGACAACATCTAGGGACCTCAAGGGAATGAGAACAGCTGTTTCTAAAGAAACAGATGGTATCATAAGTAACATAAAAACAAAGCCACCATCACTGTATGCTAACTTGTGGGATAGGAGGTTATTATATAGCTGTCCTGTGCAAGAGGAGTGCAACATCAGAAAAGAGGCTTAAGACATCTAGTATTTGCTTTATCATCTCTGAGTCAGGTTTCCATTTCACTGAGGAAGCAGAAACTAAAGAGGCTTCTGACCTTCAGAAATAGGAGGGAAGCAGTATCAGCTACATTTACTTTGTACCTGGATCCTAAAATACAGTATGAAGTATTACAGAGAATAGGTGTAAAAGAGACCTAGAAAGAGCATTCTCCCCTCTGCATTATCAGAGATAACATCCTGAGCCAAAGAGGAGAATTGAGTTCAGGCCATAGAATATTTAACAAGGACTAAATTTTATTTCCCCAAAACTGAATCCCATTTACTTAGAAAAAGACTTAATTCACTTAGCAATCATTGCTATCATTGCTTTCATAGCAATGTCTTCTCCTTCACTCTGATACATGAATCAGAAACTTTATATATACTACAAACTCAGAATCGAACAGAGTGTGGCTAGTAATGGCAACAGAATTCAATATACTCTCCTCATTCAATAGACTCCATTTATCTTGGGCCTCAAACAGGAACCCTCCCTCAACTGGTAAGAAACATGGAAATAACCAATGGTGTTATTTCAGAAGTGGAGAAAGACCCCAATTAATTTTCTCAGCCATGTCTGATTCCACCACAATTATTAAGGCGTGGTCAAGTTTATTTATATGTTAAAATACTGTTAACACAATGAATTATGAGATTATAACATTTGACTGCTGGTCTTTTCCATTTTGGGCATCTCTATATGAAGATACTGATTCTTGGTCTTATTATAAAAGGTGAGGTCAATCTAGTTATCCCATAAGGATGGAGGAAGAAATAATAACATGTAGAGGAAAGACTCTGGACTTAGAAACTTGGTTAGAAAACTTCAAGACTTTAAAATTTCTATTGCTTTATAAGCATTTTCTCAGTCAATAATTTGAATGATGATTTATGCTCAACCTGAAGTTAATTATCAATATATTGGAATTTATCAACACAGAATACAGAAAATATTTTATTTTTGATGACATGAGTAACTTCGAAATTGTAAATATGTAGTTAAGAAAATGTTGATGATATTGTCAGTTATAACAAGTGAAGCTAAATTCCTGGCCACATCTTTTGCTTGTTTACACAAAGAACATCTCAGAGGCTTTTATATTCAGCTCCTTCATTTTGACATAATATCTTAATCATATTAACTTAGAGTTCTCAATCCCTTAAATGCTTTTATAATTTAATGGGGCTGAAAATATTCATGAATAGTTTGTTTCTTTTTTTGGTCACATTTTTCACAGAAATCTATTTAGGCAATGTAACTGGAGTCACTAGCAAGTTTTCAGTTGACCCAGTGCCCAAAAGTTTTAGTCCTTTGGTGAAATGCCCAAGTTAAATGGCCATTTGATTGAAATACATGGCTGAAAGCATTAGGGATTTGGCAAAGCAACAAGATTGACAGCATGACATGCTCATATACATAAAAGAAACAGACTAAAAAGATACGTGAGATTGGCTTTCCATCCAAAACAGAATTTTTAATCTCAAGTGGAGGGATGGCCAGTGCTTTCCCAGAGATAAAAGGAACATCATCTCACTCCCCTAAATGGAGTCATTGTTTAATATACACAAATACAACATCACCAAACACACAAACTCACATGCCAACAGAAGAGGAAATGATTCAAGTTCTGGTGTAGGAAAACAAATGCACATAGCCTCTTATTTTTATTTTATTACATTTTATCTTGGCTGATTTAAACACTTCAACACTGTAGCCAATGAGTCTTCTATGTCTTTCACAAATCCCTTGGTAAAATTGGCAACAGCTATGACACAGCTTAAATGACTTCTTTGAAACAACCAGAATAGTGCTCATTTGGGTTTTTTATTTTTTAGTTATTTGAATGGCTGATCTCCAGGAATCAATCATATCACCATGTGGCCAACCTAACATAGTAATTATTCCAAAATAGAAATTGCATGATAAGTTCATTAGTAACCAATCTACAAATAATCCATGTTTTCAGATTCATTCCCAAGATGAAGGTGGCTTCTGGAAATGTCGGTATTTAAAAAATCTTGTTCAGATTTACTTATTAATTCATTCTGGTTCTTAATGAATTCCCTTTAGTTTGGGGGGAGTATTTTGTATACAAATTTATTGATTTCTATGCAGTTTTATTACTTCTCTCCATCTGTTTTCTTTTGGTTTATTTTATTATGTCTAAGTTTATTAAATTTAGGAAGGTGAACAATACTTTTGTATTGTCTCTGTATTGTCTTATAATGTCTTTTGAGTACATAATTTTTAAGTAAAATAGAATATAAAGCTGTGAACATTCCTATTGTAGACTGAATATTTTCACATTCCCAAAATGCATATACTAAAGCCAAAATCCCCAAGTGACTATATGTAGAGATCGGCCAAGTGAGGAGATAATAAAGGTTAAATGATGTCATAAGGGTGGAGTCTGAATCTGATAAATCTGGAGCCTTTATAAGACAAAGAAGAGACAACAGATCTCTTTCTTGGCCATGTGAGGACATAGTGCTAAGGCAGCCATCTGTAAGCCAGGAACAGACCCCTCACCAGAAACCAAATTGGCCAGCACCTTGACCTTGGACTTTCCAGCCTCTGAAACTGAGAAATAGATGTTTGTATTTTAAGCCACCTAGTCTGTAGTATTCTGTTATGGCAGCCCAAACTGAGTAATACAATTCTTCTAAATAAGCTTTTAGCTCTCTTCTTAGATTTTGGTAAGAAATGTTCTTAACTTCATTCATCAGCAAATACTTTGTAATACCTGTATTATATTCCTCTTTTATATAAGTTATTTAGAATAGTGGTTTTAACATTTGCTGATGGTTAAAATTATTTTTGTTAAATTAGAACTTGTTTATTTAATTTAAAAATTATTTCCATTAAAGTATAACAGACATTTAAGAAAGAGAAGAAATCATAAAGTATAGCTTAGAAATCTGTCACAAAGTACATATATACGCTTGTGTAACCATGACCCATTTCAAAACACACCACCAACAGCATCCCAGAAGAGACTAGCAAGCCATTCCAAAGCACTTCTCCTCACTCCCTCCAAGGATAATCACTGTTCTGATTTCCACCACCATAATCTAATTTCATCTTTTTGAACTTTATACAAATTGAGTCACATGATATATATTTTTGTGTATCTGATTTCTTTTGATTGATAGAAGTTATGGTCTAAAATTTTCATTGCTTTGTAATATCCATTGCATGAATAAAATAAAATATATTTCTGTTGATGTTATGGGGTATTTCTATTATCTCATTTTTTGGAACTATTTCAAATAATGCAGCATGAATATTCTTGTACATGTGTTTACATACAACTGCGCCTGAATGTTTTTGGCTACCTATGTGGAAATGAGATAGCTGAGTCACCTTTCATAGGAAGTGATAAATGTTTTCCAAGTCATGGTACCACTTTGCTCTCAACAAAGGATGAGATACCCCACTGTTTTTTATTCTCTCAATCACTTTTTGTTTATATTTTTATTTAGCTATAGTTTTTCTATTGTCATCATTCTGCAGGGTGTGTAATGGTGTCTTGTGGTGGTTCTAGTTTGCATTTTCCAGAGAATTTGGTGAATTAGAGCATGCTTTCAAATGTCTGTAGACAATTAGACTATCCTTTTTTGTAAAATGTTTATTCAATTTTCTTATTGATTTGTCCATTGGTTTAGCTATGCTTTTCCAATTTATTTTTAGGAGTGTGTTTGTGTGTGTGTGTGTGTGTGTGTTGTAGGTCACAAATACTTTTGTTTGTTGTTATTTTTTTTGCAAATATAATCTCCCACTCTGTGACTTTGGTTTTTACTCATTTAATCATGTCTTTTGATGAAAAGGTCTTGACCTTACTGTATTTCATTTTATCAATATTTTCTTTATGGTTTCTACTTGTATATGCTGTTTAAGAGAACTTCATTTACTTCAAGAGCATCAAGATATTATTCTATTTGTATCTTCTAGATGTTTTATTATTTTACCTTTTACATTTAGAAGGTGTAAGGTCAAGGTTAATTTTCATTTTTTACATTGGATAGCCAGTGGACTCAGCACCATTAATTGACAAGACCATGATTTCCTCATTCCTGGATAATGCTATCTCTGTTACAAATAAAATATCTATATGTACTTAAGCTTGTTTCTGAATTCTCTGTCTGTGGAAGTGATCTCTTTTTGTGCCCTTTCAACACTCTTAACATGTTTCTACTCCTAATTTAATTTCCACATCTTATATCCTCTAGATATTTCCTAAAATGTCTTGTAGAATAAGTTCTCTTCATTTTATTTTCTTTTTAATCTCCTTACATTTCTATGTACATTTTAGAAACAGCTTGTCAAATTCCCAATTTTGTTCACAATTGGGTTGCTTTAAATCTAAAAATCTATTTACAGTATAAACACAGCACATCCCTCCTTTGTTTAGGATTTAATTAAAGTCTCTTAATTATTTTTATTTTTATATGTGGATAGTTCACACAGCTTTGGTTGGTTTTGTTCCCATGAAAGTGATTTTTATGTATTGGGGTTATTATATGTTTTGAGAAATGTAATTTATTGTTTGTTACTGATATATGCAAATATACTTTTTTTTTAAACATTTTGACCATGTATCCATCAAATTTGCTATATGTACTGCTATGGTCTGAATGTTTGTATATCTCTAAAATTCATACATTGAATCCTAACCCCCTAAGTGATGGTATTTGGAAGTGGGACCTTTGGGAAATAATTATGTCATGAGGGCCAAGCCCTCCTAAACAGGACTATCTCCCTTATAAAAGAGGCCTAAGAAAGCTCCTTTGCCCCTTCCCCCTTAAAATAATACAGCATGAAGTTGGCAGCATGAAACGAGAAAGAGGGCCCTCACCAAAACTTGACTATGCAGACAGTGTCATCTTGGACTTCTAGCCTCCAAAATGATGAAAAATAAATTTCTCTCATTTATAAGCCATCCAGTCTATGGTATTTTGTTATAGCAGCCTGAACAGACAAAGACACACATAGATATAAATATCTCTATGTTATATATATATGATTGCATCATTTGTAAAAAATGAATTTTTTTTAAAAACATTTTATTTTATTTTTTTTTTAAGATTTTATTTATTTATATGATAGAGAGAGAGATCACAAGTAGGCAGAGAGGCAGGCAGAGAGAGAGGGGGAAGCGGGCTCTCTGCTCAGCAGGGAGCCCGATGTGGGGCTAGATCCCAGGACCCTGAGATCATGACCTGGA
Source organism: Neogale vison (assembly GCF_020171115.1). Taxonomy (NCBI): domain Eukaryota; kingdom Metazoa; phylum Chordata; class Mammalia; order Carnivora; family Mustelidae; genus Neogale; species Neogale vison. Next base: position 48,948,905 of record NC_058093.1, read on the forward strand.
CCAAAGGCAGAGGCTCAGCCCACTGAGCCACTCAGGCACCCCGAATTTTTTCTTTTTAATATAGATTTTTTTTCTTTCAAATTCCTGTACTGGCTAGGACCTCAGAATAATGTCAAAGTGAAGAAACAATTGTAGGCATTTTTGTGTCATTCCAGGCTCAGGGAAGAAATATTTCAATGTTTCATCATTAAATATGATATATCCTGAATATTTATGGAAAAATTTTAATAAGATTAAGGAAATTGCAATCTGTTCCTAGTTGGATAAGAAATTTTATCATGAATCGATATTGAATTTGTCATCCTGTGAATTTAATATATCAGACTTGATCACATGATTTTTAAACTCTTTATGCTGTAAATATCTGAAATAAAACCAACTTGTCCTATAATGTGTCATCAATTTTTTGTATTACTGGCTTTGGTTTGCTAGCAGCAGCAGAAGCAGCAGCAACGTTATTTTACCATTTTAATTCTATATTTGTGAGTGTAATTGCCCCATAATAGTCCTTTCTTCTAATTTCCTTACCAAGTTTTAGTATATAAGAAGATGTGAGTCTCATGAAATAGAGTGGTAATATTTCTCTCTTTTTCTAGTCTTTGGAAGAGCTTATGTAAGATTGGTGTTATTTCTTACTTAATATTTGACATAATTCATCAGCATAGCCATCTGGAGTTGGGTCTGGAGTTTTTCATTATGGAAACTTTTTTTATTACAGATTCAAATATTTTACAATTTTAAAACCAGCTTTTCTGTTTTTTTCTGATGTCAAGTTTTAAAGAATTTGGCGGTGTGTACTATCTTCTTGTCATCTATTCTAAAGGTTATGTCACCTTTTCATTCCTGACATTGATTATTAATTCCTTTTTTATGATCAGCATTGCAGGGTATTATGAATTTTATTAAGCTTTCCAAAAATCCAGCCTTTCAGTTACCTTATCTTTTTCTGTGCAGGTTTTTTTTTAAGTTAAAATCTATAAATTTAGCAGTTTCTTCTTTCTACTTTTTGAAGCTTAATTTTCTGTCTTGAGATGGAAGCTTAGTTCATTGATTTGCAGTCTTTTTCTCCTCCTAGAATACGAAAGCTATACATTATCCTCTAAAGCATGGTTTTAGCTGCATCCCAGAGTTTCAAAAATATAAATGTCTATTTTCATGCAGTACAACTATTTCTGATTTCCATTATGGTATCCTTGGGGTACCTGTCTGACTCAGTCAACAGAGTAGTCATGGTACTCTTGATCTCAGAGTTGTGAGTTTAAGCCCCACATTGGGTGTGGAATCTACTTAAAGATAAATAAGTAAACAAAGAGTTTAAAAAAATCCATTGTCATTTCCTTTTTGATCCATTTGTTATTTAGAAGTATATTAATTTTCTAGCATATAAAATTACCAAATTATCCTTTTATATTGATTTCTAACTTAATTTTACAGACTTTTAAAAAAATTTCTAGCCTAATTATACAGAGGATACAGAACATTTTCTGTATAATTTCAACAATTTGAAATTTGTTGAGACATGCTTTATGGCCCAACACATGGTCTGCTTTACCAAATGTAAAGGGAATTCATATTATATAATTACTAAATGCAATTAAGTCATTATGTTAATTTGTCAAATAAGTCATTTGTTAATCATATTGTTCAAATAAAGTATATCCTTACTAACTTTGTTCCCTGATTATTCTATTAGTTACTAAGAGAAGTGTATTAAAAACCCTGTACTATGATTGTGGATTACCTATTTTTATTCAGATAATTTCTGCTTAATATATTTAAAAACTATTGTAATAGGTTTTCTTAAGTAATTTAGAATTGTTTTAACTTTCCAGTGAATTAACCTTTTTATAAAAATTAAATAACTTTCTTTATATCCAGTAATGCTTTCTGTCTTAAATTCTGCTTTGTCTTGGGGCACCTGGGTGACTCAGTTCAGATAAGCATCTGACTCTGGATTTTGGTTCAGGTCATGATCTTGGGGTTGAGTTCCAGCCTGTATCAGGCTCATGCTGGGCATGAGGCATTCTAAGGATTCTCTCTCTCTGTCCTTGTACCTCTTCCCAACTCTCCCCCCTTACCTCCCCCCAAAATCTACTTCTCTACTTTGTCTCATAATAATCTAGTTTGTGTATTTTCCTTTCATCCATTTGGTATCTCTATAGCTAATGTATATCTCTTGTAACCTGGGTACAGTTAGGTCATGTTTTTCTTCAGTCTGCAAACTGAATACCTTTCAAGGTATTTAAGTCTTTCACATTTAATGTAGCTAGTAATGCATTTGAGTTTAAATTTACATTATTACTTTTATTTCCATTTCTCTGACCTGCTCTATGTTGTTTTTTCTCTAACTTCTGAATTTTTGGATTTATTTCTTAAATTTAAATTTTAATCATTATTCCATTTTACCCCTCCGTTAGCTTGGTAATGATTAGTAAGTATACTACTATATAGTACTCCTTTAGCAGGATCTAAAAATTATAACATGCATCCATAACTTCTCAAATTTTAATATAAATTAGTACTTTTACCACTTTCCTGTCAATACAAGCACTAGAGAACACTTCCGCTACAGGTCATCTTCATGAGTTTTTATTTTCTTTGTCCTCAACTCCTCAATACATTGTATTATTATTATTGCTTTACACATTCGATATTTCTTTAGCTATCTCACTCTGTGACCCTTTCCATTGCTTTTTGTCCCTTCATGCCTATCAAGCTGACATCAAGACCATTTCTTTTCCACCTGAAGAATAGCCTTTACTGTTTGTCTCCATGTGTCTGTTGTTGAATTCTTTCATTTTGTATTTGTCCAAAAATGTCTTCTTTCTGCCTTTGTTTTCCACTGTTATTTCCACTAGTAATGCAATTCTAAGTTGAAAGTTACTTGCTTTCATTACTTTAAAGATGCCATTCTGTTGTCTTCTGGCTTCCATCGTTTGTATTAAAAAGTTGCTCTCTCTCTCCAGGTACGTTTACTGCATTTTTTTTTTTCAGAAGTCCCTTTGTGCATCCTCTTTCTCCAACACCTGCTTAAATAAATCTTTGTATTACATTCTCTTTGATAAAATTCTTAGTGTTGGGTCTGTTTTCCTGACTGAACTGTGTCTGTCTGAGATAGTGCAGTTATTTTAAAGCGTATATCTGATTACTCCAACATCTGTTGGGTTGGTTCTCTTGTTTTAATGATATACCATGTTGTTTCCTGTATACCCGGAAACACACACACACACACACACACATACACACACACAGTTCACTGTTTTTATCTGAATGTTGAATACCATATATGAAATATTGTTGAGACCATCTGAGAGTCTGCATCCTGCATTTAGCTGTGAGACTGACAAGCTTTTTCTCTAAAGGCCAGAGAGTAAATATTATTGGCTTTGCAGAGCAAATATAAGGTCTCTGTTGCAAAGACTCAACTGCTATTGCAGTTTAAAAACAGCCACAGACAATAAATAAATAAATGAATGAGTCTGGCTGTGTTCCAATAGATCTTCATTTAAAAAGTAAGGCAGTGGAATGGAGTTGACTTAAAGGCTGTAGTTTGCAGACTCCTGTTCCAGAGAGGATTTACTTTTACCCCTCATAAGTGGATAAGTTAGCACTTCTAGCAGTATGATGATACTTTATTCCAATCAGGAATTGAGATCATGCAGGGGAGTTGAACAAGATGACCTAAATTTAGAGACCTAAATTTTGTATGGTTCCAGGAACTCAGCTAGATAGTTAGCAAACCATTCTGAACACCTACAAACTCAACAGGAGATCAAAGAAAAGAATGGCAGCAACTCTATGAACAGAAAAGCAACCACTTTCTGGAAGGTAGGCTCTGCCAAGAAGTGAATCCGAGGCAATATTCGGGAAGGGAGACCACAGTGGGGAGGGAGCCTATATCAGCCAGCTACTGGCAAGTGAAAGAGCAGCAGAACATAAAATCCAAGCTTTTATAAGTCTGCTCTGATGAGGGATGTCACTCCAGTAGGTAAGTAAGGGGTGGAACCCTCACTGGGACAGTATGGTCTCTGGACCCGCAGCATCACAGAAAAACTGGGGGTACTTGAGTGTGGCAGAGCTCCCAGGTATCAGAGCTAGGGAGCCAGTTGCAAAGAGTGAGCCAAGGAGTGGGCTCTAAGCTCAGGGTTGCCATAAACAGTCATGGCACAGTCAGAAAACTGCCCTTCGAGCAGGGGCCCACAAGCAGCCGAACTGGGGAGACTCCTCTTCCTCCCCCAGGAGGAGTGGCATGGGACTGCATCACAGAAATCTGCTGGGTTGGGAGAATACAAATCAGGTCAGTCATGTGCCACAGATAGAAACACTGGGTCACAGGCTGGCTGAGCTTGGAGTGCAGCCAGAGACCAGGTAGATAGGAGCAACTGACTGTTTTTCTCTGAGGGCTCACTGAAGAGTGGGACCCTGAGCTCTTGGATTCTCTGAGACCAGACATTGGGAGGTTGCTATTTTCATTCCCATCCTCCAAAGTGGTAGGGAAAGCACTCAGGAAACAAAGCTACCAAGAGCAAACCCCAGCAGATTACTCCGGCTGGCCCCTGGCAAGGGCAGTGCAATTCTGCCTCAGGCAAATTAATCTGAGAATCACTGCAACAGACCCCTCCCTCATATGATCAGCAAGAATAACCAGCCAAGACCAAGTATACTGATCAAAGATAACTGCAAAACTCTAGAGCTAGGACAATATGGCACATAGAATTCATAGCTTTTTCCCCATGATTCTTTAGTCTTTCAAAGTTAATTCTTTATTTTTTAATTTTTTAAAAGATTTTATTTATTTATTTGATAGAGACACAACAAGAGAGGGAATACAAGCAGAGGGAGTGGGAGAGGAAGAAACAGGCTTCCCACCAAGCAGGGAGCCCAATGCAGGGCTTGATCCTAAAACCTTGGGATCATGACCTGAGCTGAAGGCAGACACTTAATGAGTGAGCCACCCAAGCACCCCTCAAAGTTAATTTTTTAAATTTTCTTTATTTTTTTCTTTTTATATTTCTTTTTTAAAGTTTTATTCTTTAATTCTTTCTTCTTTCTAACATCTGGTCTTTTCAATTCCTTTTTTTTTTTTTTTTTGATTTTATTTATTTATTTGACAGACAGAGATCACAAGTAGGCAGAGAGGCAGGCAGAGAGAGAGAGGAAAAAACAGGCTCCCCACTGAACAGAAAGCCCGATGCAGGGCTCAATCCCAGGACCCTGGAATCATGACCTGAGCCGAAGGCAGAGGCCTTAACCCACTGAGCCACCCAGGCGCTCCTCAATTCCTTTTTTAAAATCTTCTGTAAGTTACATTTTTACAGTCATGTTCTATCCCTTCATTGTATTTAACCTTATTTTACATGTATATGTATATGTATATGTATATGTATATGTATATGTATACATATGTATATGTGTGTCCTCTAAGCAAAGAGAGAGCCTTAAAGTAACATAGACCAGAAAGGAACCAAGACAATATACAGTAACAGTCACCTTACAGGCAATACAATGGCACTAAATTCATACCTTTTAAGGGCTACCTGAATGTAAATGGGCTAAATACCCCAATCAAAAGACACAGGGTATCATATTGGATTTACAAAAAAAAAAAGACTCATCAATATGCTGTCTGCAAGAGACTCATTTTAGACCCAAAGACACCTCCAAATTTAAAGTAAGGGGATGGAAAACAACTTACCATGCTAATGAACATCAAAAGAAAGCTGCGATGGCCTTCTTTATATCAGACAAATTAGATTTTATACCAGAGACTATAAGAGGTGAGAAAGGACAATATATCATACTTAAAAGGTCTATCAAGCAAGAAATCTAATATTGTAAATATCTGTGCTCTTAATATGGGAGCAGCCAATTATATAAGCCAATTAGTAATAACATCAAAGAAACACACCAACAGTAATACAATAATAGCAGGGGACTTTAACATCCCCCTCACTGAAGTAGACAAATCGTCTAAGCAAAAGATCAACAAGGAAATAAAAGCTTTAAATGACACACTGGACCAGATGGACTTTATAGATATATTCAGATCATTCCATCCCAAAGCAACAGAATACACATTCTTCTCTAATGCACATGGATCGTTCTCCAGAATAGATCACATCCTGGCTCAAAACTCAGGTCTCAACCAGTACCAAAAGATTGGGATCATTCCCTGCATATTTCAGACCGCAATGCTTTGATACTTGGACTCAATCATGAGTAAAGTTGGAAAGAACTCAAATACATGGAAGCTAAAGAACATCCTACTAAAGAACAAATAGGTCAACCAGGAAATTATAGAAGAATTTTTTAAAATTCATGGAAATAATTGAAACTAAAAACACAACTTTTCAAAATCTTTGGCATGCAGTAAAGGCGGTCCTAAGAGGAAAGTATATAGCAATACAAGCCTTTCTCAAGAAACAAGAAAGTTCTCAAATATACAACCTAACCCTACAGTTAAAGGAACTAGAGAAAGAACAACAAATAAAGCCAAAACTTAGCAGGAGAAGAGAAATAATAATCAGAGCAGAAATCAATGAAATAGAAACCAAAAGAACAGTAGAACAGATCAATGAAACTAGGAGCTTGTTCTCTGAAAGAATTAATAAGATCAATCAATACCTGGCCGACCTATCAAAAAGAAAAGAGAAAGGACCCAAATAAATAAAATTATGAATGAAAGAGGAGAGATCACAACCAACACCAAAGAAATACAAACAAGTATAAGAACATATTATGAACAACTATATAACCAAAAAGTAGACAATCCAGAAGAAATGGATGCATTCCTAGGGACATATAAACTACCAAAACTGAACCAGGAAAAAATAGAAAACCTCAACAGGCCCATAACCCACAAGGAAATTCAAGCAGTAATGGACAACAAACAAGAGCCCAGGGCCCGATGACTTCCAAGGGGAATTCTACCAAACATTTAAAGAATTAATACATATTCTTCTGAAACTGTTCCAAAAAAATAGAAATGGAAGGAAAACTTCCAAACTCATTTTATGAAGCCAGCATTACCTTGATCCCAAAACCAGACAAAGACCCATCAAAAGAATTATAGACTAATATCCCTGATAAACATGGATGCAAAAGTTCTCACCAAAATGCTAGCCAACAGGATCCAAAAGTACATTAAAGGGATTATTTACCATGACGAAGTGGGATTTATTCCTGGCCTGCAAGTTTTGCTCAACATCTGGAAATCAAAGAGTTTGATAGAATAGATTAATAAAAGAAAGCACAAGAACCATATGATCCTCCCAATAGATGCAGAACAAGAATTTGACAAAGTATGGCATCTTTTCTTGATTAAAACTCTTCACAGTGCAGGGATAGAGGGTATATACCTCAGTATCATCAAAGCCATCTATGAAAAACCCACAGCAAATATCATTCTCAATGGGGAAAAACTGGGAGCTTTTTCCCAAAGGTCAGGAATGTAGCAGGGCTGTTCACTATCACCACTGCTATTCAATGTAGTACTAGACGTCGTCCTAGCCTTAGAAATCAGACAACAAAAAGGAATAAAAGGCATCCTAATCAGCAAAGAAGAAGTCAAATTCTCACTCTTTGCAGATGATATGATTCTTTACATGGAAACCCCAAAAAACTCCACTCCAAAACTCCTAGAGAAATTCAGTAAAGTAGCAGGATATAAAATCAATGTACAGAAATGTCACATTTCTGTACACCAACAAGATGGAAGAAAGAGAAATTAGGGAGTTGATCTCATTTACAATCGTACCCAAAACCAGAAGATACCTAGGAATAAATCTAACCAAAGAAGCAAAGAATCTATACTCAGACAACTATAGAAAGCTTATGAAAGAAATTGAAGAAAACACAAAGAAATGGAAAAACATTTCATGCTCACAGATTGGAAGAACAAATATTGTGAAAATGTCTACACTACCTAGAGCAATCTACCCATTTAATCCAATCGCTATCAAAACACCATCAATTTTTTTTTCAAAGAAATGGAACAAATAATCCTAAAATTTATATGGAACCAGAAAAGATTCCCAAATAAGTCAGAGGAATGTTGAAAAAGAAAACCTAGGCTGGTGACATCACAATTCTGGACTTCAAGCTCTATTACAAAGTTGTAATCATCAAGATAGTATGGTACTCACACAAAAACAGACACATAGATCAATGGAACAGAACAGAGAGCCCAGAAATAACCCTCAACTCTATGGTCAACTAATCATCAACAAAGTAGGAATGAATGTCCAATAGAAAAAAGACAGTCTTTTCAACAGATGGTGTTGGGAAAATTGGACACCCACATGCAGAAGAATGAAACTGGACCATTTCCTTATACCACACACAAAAATAGACTCAAAATGGATGAAAGACCTCAATGTGAGACAGTAATCCATCAAAATCCTTGAGGAGAACACAGGCAGCAACCTCTTTGATCTTAGCTGCAGCAATTTCTTCCTAGAAACATCCCCAAAGGCAAGAGAGGCAAGGGCAAAAATGAACTATTGGGACTTCATCAAAAGCATTTGCACAGTCAAGGAAACAGTCAACAAAACCAAAAGAAAACCAGCAGAATGGGAGAAGATCTTTGCAAATGACATATCAGATAAAGGGCTAGTATCCAAAATCTATAAAGAAGATACTATAAAGAACTTGTCAAACTCAACACCCCAAAAACAAGTAATCCAATGAAAAAATGTGCAGAAGACAAAAGAATGTGCAAAGAAGGCAACCAGATGGCCAACAGACATATGAAAAAGTGCTCAACATCACTTGGCATCAGCGAAATACAAATCAAAACCAAAATGAGATACCACCTCACACCAGTCAGAATGACTAGAATTAACAAGTCAGAAAACGACAGATGTTGTCGAGGATGCAGAGAAAAGGGAGACCTCCTACACTGTTGATGGGAATGTAAGCTGGTACAGCCACTCTGGAAAATAGTATGAAGGTGACTCAAAAAGTTGAAAATAGAGGTACTCTATGACCCAGCAATTGCACTAAAGGGTATTTACCCCAAAGATATAATGAATATGATCCAAAGGGCACATGCATACCAATGTTCATAGTAGCAATATCCACAAGCCAAACTATAGAAGGAGCCTAGGTGTTCATCAGCAGTGAATAGATAAAGAAGATGTAGTGTATATATAGACAATGGAATATTATGCAGTCATCCAAAATGAAATCTCACCATTTCTAATGATGAGATTTGGAACTAGAGGGTATTATGCTAAGCAAAATAAGTCAATCAGAGAAAGACAATTATAATATGATCTTTCACTGATATATGGAATTTGAGAAACAAGGCAGAGGATTATAGGGGAATAGGGGAAAAAACAAAATAAGATGAACCAGAGAGGGAGACAAACCATAAGACTTTTAATCTCAGGAAACAAACTCAGGGTAGCTGGAGGGGAGGTGGTTGAGAGGGATGGGGTGGCTGGGAGAAGAGGGTATGTGCAATGGTGAGCACTCCAAAATGTGTAAAACTGATGAATCACAGACCTGTACCCCTGAAACAAATAATACATTATATATTAATAAAAAATTAAATTTTTTATAAAAGGAAGTGAGATAATTCAAAACTAGGCTTCTGTTCTTGCAGAGGCTGGTCCATATCCACTTCATCCAAATACTTAGAGCCCAGAATAGAGTTCCTCAATTTGACACTAAGTCTTTGTTGTAGGAGGGCTTTCCTGTGCATTGTAGACTATTTGGCAGCAACTCTGACCTCTAACCCAAGGTGCCATTAGCATGCCCCCATCCCAGTTGTGACAACTAAAAATATTTACAGATTGCCAAAATTGTCCATCATCAAGAACCACTGGCTCAGAATATAGCACTCCAGGGTTACCTGGATCCCTTTGCTGGTCACACCTGACCCCCATTTTTTGTTCTCATTGTGCCATGCACCTTGTGAACTTTGCTTAGGTTTTCAACTTTCAAGTACGTCTTGAAGAACAGGATGAGGACTCTAGTGTTTAACACCCTCAAATGCTGGTCCCATTTCTCTGAATTTTCTTCTTTTTGTGAGTCTTGGCACACTATTCTCCCCTCCCCCTTGTATAGCTTTTCCAGCTTCTATTTCAGGTTAGTTTTCCAAGTTTAGCAATCTCTGTTACTATAAGTAACAGATATTTTCCCCAAAGACATATAGTTACAAATGCAGAGGGATATCATAATTTCACTCATGTTATTTAATTATATCTTTCATTAGATCTAATTGACAGTGATAAAAATAGATTTTTCAATAAATTTTCTATTGATTTCAGTTGTACTAAACATTAAATTGCATATTAAATCTACAGAACCTTTCCATGTGCATTAATCAACTAATTCTAAAGTCATTACCAAACTTAAAATTAAATAATTCCTTTTCCATGGGAAAATAGAGAACTCTTACATTTCCAAATTGACTTTGAAAAACCGATAGTATAATTGGATCCTGATACAATTTATTTATTAATCATCATTTCATACTAAAATAAAAAATACAGGTCATTTGAGGATACTAGATTTTTAAGTGGTCAAAAATGATTTAAGTAGGGGCGCCTGGGTGGCTCAGTGGGTTAGGCCGCTGCCTTCGGCTCAGGTCATGATCTCAGGGTCCTGGGATCGAGCCCGCATCGGGCTCTCTGCTCAGCGGGGAGCCTGCTTCCTCCTCTCTCTCTCTGCCTGCCTCTCTGCCTACTTGTGATCTCTGTCGAATAAATAAATTTAAAAAAAAATGATTTAAGTAAAAATTACTAAGGAAATTTAAGTTGTATTCTTTTCCTAGGATGGAGCTAATTTGATTTGTTGAAGAACTTTTAATTATGTGATTATGAGGGATTTTTGTGTTCAGTACATCTGCTTCTTTTATTAACGACCTATGTGACTGTGGTCTAGCCTTTCTGGGACTCAACTATATCTTCTCTAAAATAAATGTTAGCAAATATTTTTCAAACACATACTGCCTACAAGGCATTTTCCATATATTTTACATTTATTGACAGTAGTAATTCACATAATAATTATATGTGTTTGGTACTATTATTATACTCACTCTCCAGATGAAGAAATAGCTTTCTACATCTGTTACAAATAAGAATACAATGCTTACATTTGACATAATATGATTGAATATTAGAATTGGAGTTTTCATATGATGAATTCCATTTAACTTATGTAGCTACTATAAATAGCTCACCTGTATATAATTTTGTAAAATCTCACAATGTATGTTAAAAATAACATTGTGAAATATCTAAGTTAGTGATATTTTAGATCATCCTTGTCCTCAAATGGTTGGATGTGCCCAAACTTAAAATACCGAGTTTAAAACTAATATTCCCTTATTGCTTTTAAGGAAAGATTTACCCAATCTATGTTAAGGTAGTTCTGACACACTCTTAATCAGACTTGCTTTCTTCAGAGACTTTAAAAATAATGTACTTTGGTTTGTCATCTGTAGCTAACCACTTCCTGTGGTCCTATGTTACAGCTTCATCTAATTGTAAAAGAAGAAAAATTATTTTCAACACTTTCCTCTACCCTAAAGGGGTTAATTAGGCAATTTTCAAGAATCAGATTGAAAAATTATAAAACTATATTTTTAAAAGTCAGTTTGTTCATTAAATATTTTTATAACATAAATCATAAAGAATTATGTATTTTGAATGGTTTTTATATATACTCAGGTGCAAAATTGAAAAGGTATCCAGTGAAGAGTAAGTTAACACCCATTTCTTTCTTCAGATATTAAGTTTCTTTCTCCACTGGGTCCACCACTGGAAGTTGGCAAGCATTTGAGAACAATCACAAACTAATTTTAAAGAAGTATTTTTCCTACAAGAATCTTAAAAAAATCTTACATAGACAATATTGCAGTTTTTAAAGTTTAACACTTTATTCAATAATCACTTACGGGGCGCCTGGGTGGCTCAGTGGGTTAAAGCCTCTGCCTTCGGCTCAGGTCATGATCCCAGGGTCCTGGGATGGAGCCCCGCATTGGGCTTTCTGCTCAGCAGGGAGTCTGCTTCCTCCTCTCTCTGCCTGCCTCTCTGCCTACTTGTGATCTCTCTCTGTCAAATAAATAAATAAAATCTTTAAAAAATAATAATAATAATAATCACTTGCTAATGCCTAATAGTTTCAGTGATATTTAGGCCAGTCATTTTCAATTTGATGAACATCAGACTCAACAGGAAGCTTTTTAAGAAATACTCTAGTACCTGGTCAAATCAACTAAGTCAAAAGCTTGGAGGTGGGCTGTCCAGCCATCAGATTATTTTCTCTTTTTTAAAACTCCCCAGTGGATTCTAATGTGCAATGGACTTAATCCTGTACTCCACACTGTGGGACACACAAAGATAGGTTTGGCACCAGCTCTTCTCTCAAGTTGCTAATAATCAAGTTGGGGGATGGATATCCATGGTGGATTGTACATGTTTAAAAACTGGCTATCCGAACAAAAAAAAACCCTAATTTGTAGCATTTCCTGATTCCATGGTGAAAATACTTTCATCATGTCCAATTTCAAGCTAACAATATGGCTCATTGAATGCAGAGTTGGAAAGAGGTGTGAAATAGCACACCATTATATAGTATTTCTACCACACAGATAAAATAAACATAAAAACCTCGAGATCATAGATAATAGGGGCGCCTGGGTGGCTCGTGGGTTAAGGGCTCTGCCTTCTGCTCAGGTCATGATTCCAGGGTCCTAGGATCGAGCCCTGCAATGGGCTCTCTGATCAGCAGGGAGCCTGCTTCCCTTCCTCTCTCTGCCTGCCTCTTTGTCTACTTGTGATCTATCTGTCAAATAAATAAATAAATAAATAAAATCTTTTAAAAATAAAAAAAGATCATAGGTAAGAATAAAATATAGAAAAATAATTAGGAAGGGATGAGTTCTGATTATTTATTGCTCATATTTTAATGTAATTCATTTAATTGTAGATTTATGTAATTTAATTTTTAATAATGGCTGTGTTTAACAACCAGCTCACAAAATCCTTCCAAGTGTAAAAATCCATTCTTGCAAGCCTATACAGGCCAGCTCTAGTACATCACTTCCTCCAATGAGTAACAATATGCTGACTACAATAGAATACAGGAAAAAAAATAAGCATGGTGGAAGTTTATTTTCTTCTCTTCTGGAAATTACTTAGTGGAGGTGGTAGAGTGCACATTATCCCCTTTTAAGCGATGAGGATATCAAGATTCACAGAAATCTCCATTTTTCCCCTCCTGATAAGCTGAAACGGAACGCTAGCATCTGACTCCCATTCGCTGTCTTATCAACATGCCTCTCTAGGGCCATCCTAGAAACAAGGAAAATTAATCTGTTGACTTTTTTCACAAGAAGATTTAATTATTGATGTATCTATATTTAAAATTTGTCTAAGCTAATCCTTACTGATGGTTGAGTTGATTTCCTTTTAATGATGAAGTGTAGAGTAACATGACACAGAATCACTGCACCATCAGTTCATAAATATTCACGAAGCACTTACCATGTGCTCTACTAGGGATGCAAAGATGGCAAAAGGGATATAAGTTTTGGTCCCTACCCTTAAGGAACCTTCAATCTTGACCCTCAAAAATCACAAAAACATAAAGCAAATCAATTCAGTGTTTTAAAATAAAAGCTACTGACTTCGAGTGTGAAGAAGAAATTCTAGCAAGCTAGAGAAGGCTCATGAGGTTATGTTTAAGGGAGGAGAGAGGACTTGAAATGGGACCTTCTAAAATGAATCGTTAGTTTCCCAGAAAAGAGAGAGAAAGCATCTCAGACAGCACATGACTTTTTAATTTCCTCACACCTGCCTGTTTAGGGATTACATTTGAACATAACCCCACTACACCTTTCCAGTCACTCGGTGTTTGCGACTGCAGATCTTTCTGAACAATGACAAAGTAGTAATCCAGAAAAAGTCCTTTAAGAGCTGCGTGGGTACTTGCTTTAGCCTTTGCTATATGACTCATTGCTAATGCTGGGAAATATTTCTTTCTACCTTATGGAAAGAACAGTTTCTGATGAAGATCTCTTGAGTGTGAACAGTGAGTCAAGTCCCCATGTTCTATTACCTACAGTTTTTACCCTCTTTCTGGTTTCAGGCAGACATAAAATATTGAGGGAAATATGGGAAAGGGTTTGGAATTAAGCAGAACAGCCAACTGCTGGGAACATTTGATACCTATAGAGCCGGCTATGATGTAGCTAGAACAATAAACTAAAAGAACCAAATTCCCAAAACATATTTTAAAGTAGAAAAAGAACACAATTTTAACAGAATTTATTTTAGTCCTCTTTTAGGTTCACGGCAATATGGAGCAGAAAATACAGAAAGTGGATATAACTCCCTGCCCCCACCAGAGCGGTACAATTGTTACAGTTAATGAACCTACACCGACTCATGATTATCACCCAAAATCTATGGTTTACATTAGGATTTATTGTATTATGATTTTTATAGTATCATACAGATTACAATATTTTACAGAATAATTTCACTGCCCTAAAAACACTGTGCTCTGCCAATTCATCCTTCCCTCCCCTCTAACCCCTGACAACCACTGACCATTTTACTGTCTTCATAGGTTTGCATTTTCCAAATGTTGTATAGCTGGACATGTAGTATGTAGTATGTAGTAGTATCATGTAGTATGTAGCCTTTTCAAATTGGTTTCTTTCAGTTAATAATATACATTTAAATTTCCTCTGTGTCTTTTCATGGTTTGGTGACTTACTGCTTTTTAGCAGGGAATAATATTCCCTTGTTTGGATGTACAACAGTTTATTGAGCCTTTCACCCACTAAGGGATATATTGATTGCTTCCAAGTTTGCCCATTATGAATGAAGCCATTACAACTACCCAGGTGCAAACTTTTGTATGGACATAAGTTTCAATTCATTTAGGTAAATATCAAGAAACATGATGGCTGGGTCTTATGGTAAGAGTAGGTTTAGTTTCATGGGAAATCACCAAACTGTCTTCAAAAGTGGCTGTACCATTTTGCATACCCACCAGCAATGAATTAGAGTTCCTACTGTGCCATATCCTTCTCAGCATTATCAGAGTTCTGGATTTGGGATACTCTAGTAGGAGGGCATGGTACCTCATTGTTGCTTTAATTTGTTTTCCTAATGGCATATGATATTGTGTATCTTTTCATATGTTTATTTTCCATCTGTATGTCTTTTTTGGTGAGGTGTCTGTTCAGGACTTTGCCATTTTTAATTGGGTTGTTTGTTTTCTTATTGTCAAGTTTTAAGAGTTTTTTATATTTGGGCTATAGCCCTTTATCAGATGTGTTTTTCACAAATATTTTCTCCCAGTCTGTGACTTGTCTTCTCGTTTGTCTGGGTCCTTCACAGAGCAGTAGTTTTTAATTTTAGTGAAGTCCATCCAGTTTATTGACTACTTCTTTCATGAGGTATGCCGGTTTTGTATCTAAAAAATGGTTTGGTTTTGTATCTAAAAAATCACTGGCATACCAAATATCATCTAGATTTTTTCCTGTGTTATCTTCTAGGAGTTTTAGAATTTTGTATTTTGCATTTAATTCTATGATCTAGTTTGAGTTAACTTTTGCATAGGATGTCAGGTCTGTATCTAGATGATGATTCTTCTTTTTCCTCCTCCACTTTTTTTTTTTTTTTTTGATGTGGATATCCAGTTATTTCAGCATGCTTTGTTGCATGACCCCATTGTATTGCCTTTGCTACTTTGTCAAATAGTAGTTGACTCTATTTATGTGGATCTGTTTCTGACCTCTCTATTCTTCTCCTTTGATCTATTTTTTTATTCTTTCCCCAATACCACACTTTCTTGATCACCATACCTTTTTAGTAAGTCTTAAAATCAAGTAGGGAAGTAGGGTCAGACCTCTGACTTTGTTCTTATCCCTCAGTATTGTGTTGATTATTCTAGGTCTTTTGCCTTTCTACATACACTTTAGAATCAGTTAGTTGATATCCACAAAGTAACTTGCTGAGATTTTGATGAGAATTGCTCTGAATCGATAGATCAAGTTGGAAGAACAGACATCTTGACAATTTTATCCTCCTTTCCATGAACATGGACTATCTCTCCATATATTTACTTCTTATTTGAGTTTTTTCCATCAAGAGTTTTTCAGTTTTCCACACATGGATCTTATACATATTTTGTTAGATTTATACACAAATATTTTATTTTGGAAGCTGTTAAAGTAAGTGTTGTTTGTTTGTTTGTTTGTTTTAAAGATTTTATTTATTTATTTGAGAGTGAGAGCAAGAGAGAGAGAGCACGAACAGCCTGAGAGACAGGAGCTGAGAAGACAGCTTGTTGTTGGGTTCAGCCCCAGGACTCTGGGATCATGACCTGAGCTAAAGGCAGATGCTTAACCAACTGAGCCACTCAGGCTCCCCAGTGGTATTGCTTTAAATTTCAACTTGTTCTTTGCTGGTATATGGGAAAGTGATTGACTTTTGAACATAAACCTTCTGTCCTGAAACTTATTTCCAGGAGGTTTTTTTGTTTCTGTTTTTTGTTTTTGCCAATTCTTTGTGATTTTCTACATGGACAATCATGTTATCTGTGAACAAAAACAGTTTTATTCTTTCTTTTACAATCCATACACCTTTAATTTTTTTTTTAGAGTCCTACTGCACTAAGACTTCCAGTAAGATCTTGAAAATGAATGGTGGGAGGAGGTATCCTTACTTTGTTCCTAATCTTAATAGAAAATCTTATAGACCTGCATTATTAAGATGTTGGTTGTAGGTTTTTTGCAGATTTCCTTTATCAAGTTGAGAAAGTTCATCTCTATTCCAACTTTGCTGAGAGGTTTTCTAACAAGAGCTTGTTGAATTTGATAATTCAATTTTAAAAAGATATCACTAGTGGACCAAATGAGCATCCTATATACCTGTTGCTTTGATGAGATTAAACAGAAAACTATTACACAAGAATAATATTTGAAGTGCTTTTAATACTTTCTCTCCTTCTCAAGTCCTTTTTATAAACTCACTTAGACTCTAGCTCCTTAATCTGTTCATCTTTGGTCTAAGAACTTTTTGTTTCAACACTTTGAATCATCCACCAGAGAAATATCAATCGAGTTTAACCAACTATCAACTTGACTTTAAAAAAAAATGTTGAACTATGTACCAGCACACCCACACATGTATGCTTACACAGACACGTGCACATAATACATACAAGTTGTGGTATTATGTGTTTCCCTGGGAGACAGGCTGCCATGGTGGTGAGATTTTCATATTCTGAATAAAACTGACTTTTTCATTGTTATGTTTAGGCAATTAACTTAGTGGTTAAGTGCTCTAAAATTGGAATCACATAGACTTGAGCTTGAAGCCCAATTCTACCACTTACTAACCATGTAACCATGTAACCATTGGGTTTGCTATGTAACTTCTTTAAACCTCAGTCTCCTTATATTTAAAATAAGGTAATGATAATAGTTTCTGCCTCATAATTTTTAGGTAATTTGTGTGAACTGTTTATCACAGTGACCAGAATGAAATAAACCATAGATACATACATATATCCTACCTATAACTATATGTATATGTAACTATTTTTCATAAGTGATATTCAACACTCAAAACTAACCATAACCAGGTATAAAAGAAATAACACAATTTGACAATAAAACGGGAAATAGAAGATATACACTTCAAAATAACTATACTGTATCAGTCACTATTTAATCAAGAACACAGAAATGACACTAGAGATTTTATCATAAAGATTTTAACATAAACATTTATTTAAACAGGCATTGGAGAAATGAAGAAGTAAAAAGAGAGCTCTGAACACAGAAATAGTGCCTGGAGAAGGAGCCAATTTTTCAATATAAGCAATGGAACCCAGAAGACAATGGAATGATATTTTCAAAGTAATGAGAGCAAGTAATTTCAACTTAGAATTCTATTACCAGTGAAAATGTCTTTCTGAAAATGAAGGCAAAACGATATTTTCAGATAAACAAAAACTGGTAGAAGAATCTATCATCAGCAGACACACATGAAGGCAAACAATAAAGATTCTTTGGGCAGAAGAAAAATGGTCTTGGATGGCAGCTTTAATATGCAAGAGGAACGGAAAGGCACCGGGAAGGATCATGATGTGGATAGTCAAAAGAATGTTGCATGTATAAAGCAATATTATTAATAATCATGTACAGAAGGGCACCTGGGTGGCTCAGTCCAGTAAGTGTCTGCCTTCGACTCAGGTCATCATCCCCGGGTCTTGGGATCGAGTCCTACATTGGCCTCTCTGCTCAGCAGGGAGCCTTTTTCTCCCTCTCCCTTTCTTGTCACTCCCTCTGCTTGTGTTCACTCTCTTTATATATCAAATAAATAAATAAAATCTTTTTAAAAAATAATGTATTGAGAAGTTTAAATTACTTAGAAAAAGTGTTCGTGAAAGCAGTAGGAAATAATATGGGAAGAGGGCAAATGGTCCAGGTTCTCTAATCCGTGCACTAACAGGGTGGTGGTCTCACTACTCATTTATCTCCCGTGCTTGCTTCCTGTTTTCTCACAGGCATTCCTCCCCAATAACCTTTTGGGTGTCTGCTTTCCAGAGAAACCAAGCTGTGATGAGTATCTTCAACTACAGAAACCAATGCCAGTTTTATTTTTCCAGTGAGTATTCTGATCGGTCCGCATTCTCACAAACACTTGGTATCATCGCCCTTACTAATTTTGGTCACGTTTGTGGTTATGTAGCGGTGATGTATCCTTAAGGTTTTGCTGTGTGTTCTCTGTTCATGGCGCCCTGAGATTTTTCATACGTTTTTGCAAAGTTATTAGAAATGCCTGTCATATTTCTTTCCCTTTTGCTTTTTTATTATTTCGCAGTTAGTGATCCTGATTGTTACTTCCTTAGAGTACTATCTGCAGGAATGCCTCGTGCCCCCTTAGAAAGGAATTGCATTTGTACTGGCTATGGGTGCCCTGCCTCCCCTGGATCACTGTAAACTAATAATTAAGAGACTTAACTTGAGAGACCTTTAGACCAAGCAGGGCAGTTAGGGTCTAGCCCCAGACAGAGAGGAGTAGGAGTCTGTAATTAGAATTTCTCTTTTCTTTTTTTTTTTTTTTCTTTCTTTCCTCTTGAAGCTAAACCCAGTCCAGACAAAATTTCTGTAGTCCTTCTCCAAAAGCAATTTTATTTTCCTAAATCAGACCCATCGGGTGTGTCATCCCTTAGAAAATCCAGCTTTACAAGCCAGTTTGCAACCCACCAACTTTGTTTCCTTTCTACCCCAATTTGTGGCCATTACAACTGATTTTAGCCACCAGAGATTTGGAGATAGTCTCCAGGGAAAATTTCAGTTCTGGGTCTCATTAAATGCCATGAATTCTGCTTTCTTATCACATCTAGGCTGGGAGCAGCAGCATACTGGTAAATGTTTAACAACCAGCTCTCCAAGAAAAAAAGAAAAAAAAAAAAATCCCTGGTTTGTAGAGTTTGCCAGTTTCCACAGTGGAAATCTTGCCACCAGGGCCAAAGTACTAATGTGACTTCACTGAAGCGATAAACAGCAGCTCACCAACTTATAGCATTTCCACTGTGCAAGCACAAGAGAAAGGAATGACTTAAAGAGCATAGGCAGTAGTATAATAAACAAAATAATTAGGAAATTATGTGGGTTAGTGTTTAATATCTGTTTTTAATGCAACTTATTTAATTGTAAGTTTATATAGTGTTATTTTTAATAATGGCAGTTTAACAACTGACTTGCCAAGTTTCTAAAAATTCAAAAGATAGCTTTCTGTGAACCAAGGCAAGTCAGCTCCATCACACCACTGGCTACGGGGAATTCATATTTGTTTTCCTATTTTATTTACTTATTCTCTCAGCATTTTGATGAGCGATATACTACTGAGATTTTTTCCTGTGTCCAGTGTGCCATACTGACCCAGATGGAAATGTCCTTCCAGCGCTCTAATGTAATGTTATTTAATCCTCACAACAACCCCAGAAGGGTTTTTGTTTTTTTTTTAATTATTACTATTCCCATTGTATGGATAAAGAAATCAAGTCATAGGGAGATTTCATTGCCCATAGCCTCTCAGAGAGTAAGTAAGAGAGCTAGGATTTGGACCCAGACAGGATTCGGATTCCATTTTGTTAACTATATGCTTGCTGTCTTTCCTCTCGAACAAGCAACTGAGATAGGAAGGTTTAAGCTTTCAGGTTTTGAGGAAAAAAAATATTCATACTCTCACTTCTTGCCCAAGAAAATTCAAAGGATGCACACGAAGCCATCCGAAAGACTCACAGAGATTCTGACAGCTGTGTGTCACCTGGGCTGAGTTGTAAACACACAGACAGGGAAGTTCATTCCACACCTCAGTCACCAAGGGTCACCTGAATCTAATCATGAGGAGTCATCAGACATGCACCACCTGGGGAACATTCCACAAAACACTTGCCCCGTTCTCTTCAAAACTGTCAACTCACAGAGTACAAAGAAAAACACAGAAGCGCATCCAGAGTAGAGGAGACTGAGAGGCAGCATCATTCTAGGTTCTGTCCTGCAATGAAAGACATTTCACAATTAGTGAAATCTGAATACTGACCGCAGATTAAGTATTAATATCACATCGGTGTTCATTTCCTGATTTTTACAATTATACAGTGGTTATATAAGAGAATGCTTTTCTTATAGGAAATAGACACTAAAGTATTTAGGGGTAAAGGGGCATCAGAAAGCAACTTGAAATATTCAGAAAAAACAATTACAGATATGGAAATATAAAGACAAATACAAACACATATATTCACACACACACACACATCTCTAAAGAAGAGTGAAGTAAATGTAGTAAAATGTTATCTTTAGGGGAATCTCAGTAGAAAGGGTTAACTTTCCACTACCCTTACAAATTTTCTGTAATCTTAAAAGAACATCAGAATGTAAGATTAAAAGCAAATGATCGAAATAAACCTAGCAGAATTTTGTTTTGTACTCCTTTATGAACGGGACTCTGCTAACTTCCTTGTGTCTGTTCCCTTGTTTACCACTTTGGCTTCTCTGCCGGCCTTGTATTCTCTCTGGATTTCCCATTCCGTTCCATTTCTGAGAAGACTTCAGATTGGCCAATCACCATGACCTGTGGTCCCCGGCAAGTCCCTGGATTGGCGGCCCAGGGTAGGGTTCCGACACCGGGTTCCAGTCCCTCACTAGCCTTTGTAGCAGAGGTTATGATGGGGCCGTTCCCTTACCAGGAACCATGGGCAGGGAGGCAAGCAAGCATGATTGACATTTCTAGTACAGAGAGAACGATTACAGAAATGCAAAAGGAAAAGCGCAAGATTCCCAGTGTTCAAAGTTCAGCCAATGGTTGTATTGAATTGGACCACATAGCTTCATTTGGAGCAACAGATGACGTGCCTGACTTTGGATAGTAAGTCAGCAGTAAACTCCACACTCTGTGGTGTGCAAGGGGTCAAATCACTTTTATTCTACTATCAACAAAGCAGTTTCTTTAAAAAAAAATAAAAATAAAAATAAATATTTATATGAATAATATGAATATTCTGCCTCTATAAAGGGCCCCCAAATTTGCTCTTCTTATGAGTTTTACTTCTTTTTGCTTTCTTGCTCAGTGGTTATATTGTGTTTTGGGGTATGAGTTCAAAGGTCAAGGGGTTGATTTGGTTCAATGGCTTTTATTATTCAGTGTGGTTCTACATTTAAAAGAGCTAAAGGATGGTCCTTTTCTGTCTTTTCTTGTTGAAGCATATATGGAGATGCCAACAGCTTTTGTAACTTTTTCCAAAGACTTTCCCTGAAGGAAATGGGGAGATTTCATTTTATGTTATTTAGGTCATTTAATCAGAAAGCAAATCATCTGTCTTTGATCATGCCCTTGCCAGAAGATCCCTAACTCATTAGTGTGCTATTAATGAGGCTGGATTTTTAAGCAGGTGTTGTTAAGTGCAATCAGAGCAGCTTTATTAAGCCGCAAATTGTCTTGCCATGACAAAGGAAGTCAGATTGGCCCATGCTCAGTTAACCTTTGTCTATATGCATGACTTGGCTGATTAAACAGCAATTGATAATGACCTTCAGTCTGGCAAAGCCAGAAAAAGGTGATGCCTGATGTTGGCATTTATTTTATGTGACATGAGTGACAGGCAGGCAGTCTCTCTAATTTAGAAATCTATAATGCAATTTCAAAATTAACTAATATCACAGGGCAATGAGCAACTAATTTATGTGTATTAAACTGATATTTTGATGTGTGCTTTATTTCAGAAGAGAAGCATTATTGCGGAGAGAGAGTGAACACCAAGCCGAACCAGCTTTGACTAGCCATCGTTAGTAGCTGGAAAAACAAGACTGTGAAAGATAAAGGATAGTTGTTTTTTTGGAGATTATTAATTTATTAAACAAGCATCCCGTTCTCCTTCTATGTGGAAGACTCTAGCCTGATGAATTTAACACCGGCCCTGCTTCTCAGGAACTCACAATAGGGTGATAGACAGGAACACCAGTTTTATTGCAATTTATTCAGTGCAACAGCAGTTCATCATTAGCACGTGAGACGAATGCTGTCTGTCATTCTCGAAACATCAACTGATGATGAAATGTGGAGGGGAGAATCGGAGGGCTGTGGGGAAACTGTAATTTATTGAGTGGCTAGTACATGCTAGATACTTCATTCATGTTACCTCGTTGATTCCCCGCAACAATATTTAGGCAAATATTTCATTCCACAGATGAAGAAACAGAAGTCCATTCACAGGTGCAGTATTTTGGCCAAGGTCAGTCAACTGTTAAGTAGCACGACTAAGATTTGACATTGAGCTCTGTTTGTCTCTAAAACCCATGGTGTTCTGTGGAAACGCCATAACAGATGGAAATTAGTGTGAACAATGAATTATGTGCCACTTGGTGCTATGTGTGTGTGTGTGTGTGTCTGTCTGTCTGTCTGTATGTCTGTCTGTGTTCTAGTGTATTTGTTGCCTGGTTTAGGGAACATAACAGATGGATCACACTGTCTTAAAGTCAATATGAAATGATGGCTTCTGCCTCATGGTATTATAAATTCCTCTGTATTTTTTTCAGGTTCTTCTTCATGAACAGATTATTGAAGATTTTAGTGATCATCCCAGTAAACATCCTTTGCATTGAGAAGGCTTTACCAAGTATACTGCTAAAATAGAAGTGGTCTAGACACGGTTGTAACTTAAAGTTTAGCTCACACTCATATTTCCTATTTCAGGGTGATGGACATTTTATTCTGGAGTGTGATAATAGATGTGCCAAGGGGGAAAAAAAAGTCTTTCCTGGCTCAAATAGGTTTGTTTAATAGTTAAGCAAAATTAGAGAGGTCTCTTTCTCCCTTGCAGGACCTTTCAGAGCCTTTAATATGCTAATGGGTATTATGACTTTCCTAGGAGAGAATCTGGTATTCAACATTTCCCAAGTTTTCTTGACCATGAGGCTCTTTGTTCTTTGAGCGCCAATTAGCACTCACAAGAATCGGTGGGTGCAGAACAGAGTGCTCTATAAAAAATTAGCATCCAAGTAACAGCATAGGGAAGGCAGAGAAGAGAAACAAAGATGAAGGGACATTCACACAAGAAATAGGAAAGCAACCGCTTTACCTTTTTCACAGTTTTGCTAGGGTATTTAAATGCTGGACAAATCTTAATGAATGGCACGACCCATCTGACATAAATATGGGTGATATTCATCTCTACTCCATAAACATCACAGTAACTATAAACATTGGTTGAGCTTCTCTGATTTCTACATCTTTCCTGAATAACACTTGAATAAACTATTTGTTTTTCAGATTCTATCAATATCATCAAAGGATTAACTCGGACAAATGAAACAGGGAACCTTGAGATAAACTATGTAGATTTACTAAGAGTTGACTAAAACCCATAAAAGTACAAATTACTTGCAGCTTTACTAGAGGTATTGCTGTGGGCCAACCCTGGCTACGCTTTTAGAATCATGTTTCAGAAGTATTTAAAACACTACCAACACTACCAACCCAAGAACAAAACCTCTGATGTGAGGTCAGAGTCATCAGTCAATCGTTCCCCACTAGGGTGATATCTCTTTGGTTCTGTCCAGGGTCCTCCACCTCTGTCTTTGCTCTACAACCTTCTGTTTCTGCCCCATGTTCATCCCAGAGGTTGCTACCTGCTATCAATGCTTAGAAAAATCAGCCAACATCAAGTTCAAAAATTCTCCTTCTGGAAGGGCAAAACCTTAAGTTACAGATCATCTGCCACTCCGAGTCCATTTGCTATATTTTAATCATTATTGCTTTAGTACTTCCTGCTCTTGCCCAGTTCTTGCATTAATGCCAGGATCCCAGTAACCGTGGGAGCTGACCTGCCACACAATTCCTCTTGAAGTTGCTGGAATGTTTCCCGGCATGCGCTATAATGGTGTCCTTGCTTGGAAGTGCCTTCTGTTCCCAGGGAAAGAAGGCCGCTCAGAAGACTGAGAATTGTTATTTGTGAGAAGGTTCACGTAGCCACTGCTTCACTGTTACTTTTTTTCCATTCAAACCTTCTCCAGACTTCTGCAGAAGAACATGTACTTAGTTCTACTCACTTTTAAAAAGTTCTATTTCCTCCTAATCTAATCGATCACCCTTGCAGCAAGTAGATCTCAAAATAACAGGTGATAAAAATTACAGCTGACGTTTCTGGCAGTGGAAGCCACCTGTCCATCCCGGTGACAGTCTCAGCTGACTTGCCCACACAGGCTGCTGATCAGCAAATAGTTGGTGATGATGGCTGGTTGTGTGGCCATGGGATAAAACAGGCCTGGGACGTGACCCAGAAGGGAAGTTTTGTAGGACAGAGCAGAACTTAGCCAAGTTTTCCTTGGATCCTTCAAGGTCGTTCGTATCCTTTCTAGATAACAAACAGGTTTGAGTAAGGATTATGGTGCATGTTGAGCAATTGCACATTGTGACTTGAATAAGTGAAAATGATTTGGGGGAAGAGGATAAGAAAAATGCACTTGGTTGATGGATGTTTCAATTTTCCCGAGAAAAGAAATGCATTTACCAGATTATAATCGTTTTGGTAAACTACATTTCAATGCTGAGTCACTGCCCAACAAGGAGGTGGGACCAGTCCCTTTGAAAGAGAAATCCTACGGCTGCATTATCCAAATCTCCGTGTTGGAAATGGCTTGAGAGGAACTGTGAAAGGAACTTAATGCATGCCGGAAAATATCTAGCTTTTACAGTTGTCTTTTAAGAAGGAGAACAAATCCAAAGGTCTTAGAATCTCGTGCACATACTTGCACCGGTCATAATGTGGCTATAAAAGATTGCCTTTAGATGTCAAAAAAAATTCTGAGTGTGATCAGTGGATGGATGATAGAAGGACACAAACTCAAGAAGGCATCCCTGAGGCTCATTCAACTGAATAAAATTATGCCTATTTTGCTGCTTCAGTCGACTCAGGATCTTTACCAGTTTTGCACTCACAGTGACGTGAGAAGCTTGTGACAGACTGGGATGGCTCTCAAAATGGGGGTTCCCAGACCAACTGCATCAGCATCACTTGGGAACATGGTAGAAAGCCAATGCTGGCGCTCTGTCCCAGACCCGCCGAATCAGAAAACTACGGCCCTGTGGCCCTGCTAGCCCAACCCACTCACTCCCCCTGTGTCATTTGAATCCAGACTGTACAAATCTTCCGATTCAGAAGATCTCTGAAATTAGGAGATTGCAATTTACCAAATCAACTGTGTGAACACAGACAAATCCTCTAACTTCTCTGAGGCTAATTTCTTATCTGCAAATTGAGGAGTGTGGAGTCTGTGACTTCTGATTCTGTAATTCCACATGATTACACACATTCCAATGTCAGTTCCACCCATCTGTGTCTCAGGGTTGAAAGTCTGGCCTCTGAAGTCAGGAAGCCATGATTTCAAATTTCCACTCTGCCCTGGTACCTGGATCCTCCTTATGTGTGGCCTCTCCGAGAGCCCTGGCCTCGTCTGGAGACCGCAGATCCTAGTCGTGTTGAAGTCACAGATTTCTCAGAGTTAAATGAGGTAATGTGTAGAGAGTGCTTCACGTGGGAGTTGGTGTAAAAGCGCTCATTAAAGACCAGTTGCCATTTTTGGAAGATCTCTGAAAAAAGGCTGCTCCATTTTTTAAGTTCATACCATTAGAAAAAGGACTTCCATTTCAGTTCTGTGCTTGAAGACTGCAGGTTTCAGAACAAGTGGACACGTTGAGCTTCAGTGACTTGGGACTCAGAGATCCGGGCTATTAGAAAGGTCATTGGCACCCAGGACTTCCATACATCCGTGGAGAAAAACAAGCGTATGCTTTTCAGGTTGTTTGGTTAAAACTGCAATTATTTTAAAATACGCAGAGGGATTTGGTTAAATTTGGGTGGAACATCAATGAGCTGCTGATATCATGATGGGTGTGTGTGTGCACATGTTTTTCCTTAACAGCTTTCTTTATTAGAGCTCGGTTCAAAAAAGAAAACACAATTGTTTGCACTGTATTTGCAAACAATCAACAAGGAAATCATGCATTAATTGTTCAGATGAATGCGCGATGCTGCTCACATTTATCTGTGTTTATCACGGCACCAGACGGTCTGATTGGGAGAGTGCTTCACGGTGGAAGAGCTCGGGATGCAGAAGCTAATAGAAGCCTCTTTAATGGGAGGTGTTCAGGATCAGACTGGCTTTGTTGACCTTGTTCCTACACACAATGGAGTCTGTGCGGAGGGCTGTGTGCAGCAGCGCCTGGGCCTCTGTTTTAGTTCTTAATTTCTTTCACGGCATCAAAAGGCTTTTCTATCCAAAAGCTTTTCTTTCTCTTTTACTCCTGAGCCTCTGCATTGGAGGCAGAGCTGCAATCTACCAGCAGCAGCCTTTGTTCTGGTCTTTCAGGAGGCTGGGGAACAGTGTGAGTCCTTCCTAATTAGCCCCAGGACCAATGAAATACCCCTCTAAGCCAGGAGAAGCCGCAATCCCACAGCCCAAGCAGCAGAAAAGAGGGGAAAGGGCTCTTTAATTAAGGCCCAACAAAACTGGGTTAAAAAAAATGGTATTTTGCTTTCTACAAATGTCTTTTCTCAATCCCCGTAAATGCTGGCACATGCACATGCTTTTAAATTGTGCCTTCGCTTTTGCCAATGTAGCAAATGTAGCACGGCTCTGCTTTGGCTAAAGACTGCAGAAAGGACTGGTCCCCAAGAGTTAGACCCAGCAGCCTTAGGCTGTGTCAGTGTTTGCATTTCACAGGAGGCACTTAGAGATGCAGCTAGCTGATTAGCAGGAAGGGGACAGGCTTCACTCTTAAAGTGATGTGGAACAGCTCTTTAGGGTTGGTATTTGCACGGGACGTTCACGAATGTCATTACGCAAAAACCCTGCTGTGGCCACATATGTATTCATTTATTACACTCTTTCTATGTCTGGCTCTCTTTTACATTTTTCAACTTCAATGTATTTGTTTTATTTTGTTTTTTTTCTCTAGTGGCTGCTTTAGCGGCAATAACAACATTCAGGTTTGTTGGTTGAATATGGCGCTACACGTCACCTTTCTGGTGCACCTGCCAGGTCCTAACTTCACCTCATCGCGGATATGTGAGTGATTAGGTTTTGCTCCTTTAACTTCAAACTGAAAATACTTACCCCTAATTTTAAAAATTATAAACTTTCATTGTAAAAAAGAAATTTACTTAATGCAGATAATCATAAGAAATGTTTGCTGAAACTCACACGATGTTCCACCATTTGGAGAAAACTACTCTTAACATCTTTTGGTAAATCAGTCCATCTGTATATTCCCATGCAAGCTCACACAGGCAGAATGTTTTCAGACACATTGTCTCCTCACCTGACATATGTATAGATGAACATTTAAGTCAGTAAGTATGATGGCATTATCATTTTTAATGGCTGTCGGTCTTTTGAAGACTTTTGAAACTAAAATTCAATATAATTTTTGTGTTTGTGTCCATTTAAATGTGATTAGATTAAAATCTGATTAGATTCCTTTTAATGTCCATTTAATATCTGATTAGATTAAAATCTGATTAGATTCCTTGAGTGCATCACAATATTAGATAATTTCAAATTCTTACTTCATTGAAGGCTTTTATGTCATAGATAATATTGTCTAGGTAAGAATATATATAATGAAATGGAATAATTGCATATATTTTATATTATGGGAGTCAGAAACACATGCAAGCCTGAGCAATGTTTTTATTTTTAATTTTCCATTACACAGAATTATGTTTCTAGTAGGACCACTGCAAATAGTTTACTTTTAGTCAGTAAATATCAATGCTGTCCTGAAAGCTTTCTTTGTGACAATCTTAAAATTATTTGGTTTGTTTTAAAAGGACCCTGTGTCTATATAAGACCAAACATTCAGTCAACTCACTCTAAAGTTAGTCAAACACTGAACTGTTTGGCAGATTTTGTGTTTGAGTTGCTCAGGAGCTGGACATCAGGTTCAGACATGGTCTGAGTAAATGGGAACAAAGAAAAGTAGAATAGCTCCTTGAACTCTGTTCTATTTGCTCTCTAAAATTTATCCTAAGATATGTATGCCTCAAACATGGACAGCATAATGAGAAAAAGCATGAAACACTGGGGGAAAGACTAGACTTAAAAACAGATTACTTAAGATCCATTGTCTTGACCCACAGTCACTTACTACTTTGTGGCCTCAATGTCATTACCTAAAAAGAAGGAAAATGTTCAAAGGAATGCTGTCAGGATCAAGCATGAGCATGTCAACAGCTAGCTCTTATATATTAATTACATTCAGAACAGATCCTCGTAGTACTTACTGTGTTTCAGCCTTTGAAAGAATCACAAAACCAGATTCATTTTTATAGCACATCCTAGCATATATAGGACTTCCACATATATGATATCATGATAAACTAAGACTATGAATCATTGCTATGATTATCATCCCAATTCTACAGTTGAGAAAATTAAAGTTCAGAGGCAAAATAATCACTTGAAACCTGCATAATCCATTAAATGTCAGAGTTAAAACTCAACCTTCAATGTTATTCCTAGACCCAGTGTTTTCTTCTTTACACCGCCTTTGGTAAAGATCTTGGAAAACTATTAATGAGTGTCTTCAACACTGGATTTGTAGGTGGTTAGATGTTTTCTCCATACAACTATCTCATGAATGAAGGTGTGATAGTTAAATGCAAGATAGGCCAGTGGAAGTGTTTCTCTAAGTGGTGAAGCCGATGTAAGCAAATTCATGGTTCCTTGGAGACCCAAGGGAGAGCTCAGGTGGAGAAGGAGAATGTAGAGTTCTGGAAGGGTGAAATGGAGTTTGAGGTGAGGTTTGGACACCCACAGAAAGTTGTCAAGCAGACAGGTAGAAATATGTCTAAGAATTTGGGAGGAGTGCTGAAACCCAAGCTGGCTACATAGCACCCAGTTATCTGTAGCAGCATCTGAGCTGTTAGCATGTGTGAGGTGGCACTGAGGAAGCTGCCTTGGAAGAGGAACAGCATTTGAGAAAAAGTCTTGGAAGCAGTGTTCAGAGAAGGAGGGAAACCTAGCTTCCATAGCATGATGGTAGCACGTGGGCAGATGGCTACCCAAGGCTGAGGGAGGTTATGGGGAAGGAAACTGCTCACAGGGCCTGGCAAGTATGCAGTTCCATACTCTCACATGCACAAACTTATTTAGTTCTCTCAACTATCCTGGGAGGTTCACTTGAAGAAACCAGGGCTATGAAAATTTTGATAATTTTGTGGCAATCACACACCTCATGAGAGGTGGGAGTGTCCTGTTGAGGTCTGTGTGACTCTGAGAACCATGCTCAACAGTGTTAAATCCTTGTGCAGAAATTCATGAGGATAAGTAAAAAATGGGAAGGAAATGATGTTGAGATCATTGGTATCTTCGACTGATAGTTGTCTTAGTAGAAAGGGAAATACAAAGAACAAAAGATAATAAAGATTTAGAGTCAATGACCATAGATGATTTATTCCTAAAAAGAATTCAAAGGAAAAGAGCTGTGTGTCATTATCACCAAGAACAATGGACTGTCTTTTAATTATTTCAAAGTAATTCTGAAAAGTATTGGAAATGAAGAGTCCATTGGACGAGGGGATAATTTCTTGAGGTTCAATTCAATCAATTTAATCTTCATATAAATTTTAAAATATTATCCTTTTAGCGTTAGTTTTTCTGTCTTAATATAAGTAAAAGATAAACTGAGGCACATTAAAATTCACAAGAGTTTATGTGAGTAAGCACAGAGTCTAACTGGGCAGTACTGAATCAGGAAGTGATGGGGCTCACTCTGCAGGAAGGAGTTAAGGGAAAGGCTTCAGAAGAGAAGAAGTGGTGCAAAGGTAGGAAATTCCTGGATTGGATGTAGCTCAAGTGGTTGCCTTATTTGAGAAAGCCTAGCTGGCTGGCTGGCTGTTATTGGTTGTTCTTAAGTTTCGATTTCTTAATCTGAAGGCATTTACAGGACTCAACTGGTCTAGGTTCGGTTTGCTTACACCAGCTGCCACGGGATTATAGCCACCTCGGTCTAATAGCCTCCTGTTTAATGGCTTTACAGTATTTAACAGTTCTTCTCTTCCTGATTTTCCTTTTTAATGGTACAATGAGCAATTCAATTGCTTGCCTTTAACATTCCTATGTGTATTAATTCAAAGAGCCTCCTCTTGAAGTCATTCTAAGATTTTGCTTTATTATTCTCATTCATGTTTCTAAATGCTCACATGATTTTGAAATCCAGGAGCTGCCTGCAAGGTTGAGGTCTGTGCTGATAAGGAAAGATGCTAAAAAAGGAATGTCTGCATATAGTTGATTCAGTTGCCCCATTGTGCTTTCTGCACCAAGTGATGGCTTCTGGTGGCTGTGAATCAAGAGCAAAAGCTACCTCTCATTGGGAGAGCAAGCTATGGCCATGGTAACAATGCTCCTTCTCCAGTTTTCTTTGGCACATTTGTCCTCACCAGGGTCAAACACTAGATTAGCAACAAGCACCTCAGCAAGGCTGATCTAGGACTGCTTAATGCAGGAGTCTGTGTAAGTACAGTAGAGCCCAGAGGTCCGGGCTGGAGCCACATCCAAATGCTCCTCCTGGAGGAGTCATGTCACCTAGAGATGGGATGAGAGAAGTGAGGCAGAGGCTCTGAAGCCCATGGAGATTATGAAGCAGGATTCTGATGCGATTTTCCATTAAGGAGGCCACCTCGCTGCTGCTGAGAATATGCTGAAGAAACTTTGCCCTATAATAAAATAAGGTTGCTGAGCCTTGGCAAGACAGAAAAAGTTATCACAAGGAAGTTGCCAAGAAAAGCATGGTGGTGGGGCCCACTCTTATGTGCACAAAGGTAGATCAGCCTGTGGCAGGAGGTGAAGGGACAAAATAGGTCTTGGGCAAGGGCTGCTTGAGTGGAGGGACCATTTCTACGACATGGAGTTCTAGGTGTGCCAGGATTAGGTAGACTTGGTTAAATATACATAACATTGTTTTTACCAGAACTAAGTTTAATTAGTTAGCTAGTTATTTGGGGGTTCTTTGGTTTGGCTTTTGTTTTGTTTTTAGGACTATTTTTTAGAACAATTTTAGGTTGGCAGCACTACTGAGGGGGAAACACAGGATTTCCCATATAGCCCTGCCCCAACACGTGCACAACCACTACAATTACCAACACCCCACCACCACCAGAGTGAACCATTTACTACAATTGATGAACCGACATTGCACATCATTATCACCCAAAGTCCATAGTCTATATTAGGGGTCACTCTTGATTGTTGTACATTCTATGGTTTGGACAGATGTATAATGTCATGTATCTATTGTTATGGTATCATACAGATCAGTTTCACTGCCCTAAAATTCCTCTGTGCTCTGCCTGGTCATCCCTCCCCACCTCTGTAGTCCCTGACAACCACTAATCTTTTCACTGTGTCCATATTTTACCTTTTCCAAAAAGTCATATGGTTGGAGTTACACAGCAGGTACCTTTCAGATTGGTACCTTTCACTTTGTAGTACACACTTAACTGCCCTCCAGTCTTTTCAAGGCTTGATAGTTCATTTCCTTTTAGCACTGAATAACATTCCGTTGTCTGGATGGACCACAATTTATTTATCCATTGGCCTACTGAAGGACATCTTGGTTTCTTCCAAGTTCTACAATTATGAATAAAGCTGCTGTAAACATCTGCACGTAGGTTTTTGTGTGGAGATCATAGTTTTTTTGTTTATTTTTTTGTTTTACATTTTGTTTTGTGTTTGTGTTCTGTTGTATTTCACTTCTGCCCCTCTCACACATGAGCTTTTTGAATCTGTTCTGGTTTTTTGTTTGTTTGTTTGTTTTTACTGAGAAGAACATTTTGACTCAATTCACATCAGAAAGGGGTGGCCACCCTATCATTCCTAAATAAAGGTAAAAAGTGAAAATAAACTATGATTTTCTGCTTCAGGCTCATGTCAAATTGGACAATGGTGCATTTTTGTATCTTACTTGTCCTCCTGAAATTGAAATATATTATATGGAATAAGAGAAAAAAGATTAATAATAAAGCAGCAAGCAGCTAAAAGAAGGCCAAATTGACTTCCCTATTATAATCTGTCAAAATTGTAATTGATATAAAATGTGGAAGGAATGTTAGGAATTTGTGAGAAAAACCAGAATACTGACCTAGAAATGAGTGAAAAGAAATACTAGGCTTGAAATATTTTCAAAGTGCTATGTTATTATTATTGTTTTTCTACTGAGATTTTTATTTTAACTGAACTCTATTAGCAATTTTTCTTTTGACTAATATAGTTCAGTCCTGAAATTGTAAAGAGATCTTTCTAGGGCCGTCCACAATGGTGCACCTTGTGGTTCATTTGACAAGTCTTTGCATCCCCCCCCCCCAGAGACTTTGCATACTAGATGCTCAGTAAATGCTTCTCAGATAAATACCTGTGTACAGATGTATAAAGCAGACATGGCTTCATTGAGTGGCACTCAAGATAATTATCAGGGACATCTCACTTCTTATCACTGTGTTTCCTGTTCTCTGTCCCTGTTCTCTGTCCCTCTCTTCCTCCCTCCGGCCCCCCAGTCCTTTCTCCCCTCCTTCCCTTTCTTTTCCCTCTTTCCCTTCTCTTTTGAGGCTTCACTTTTCTGCTTCCTTCTTAGCTGTTGTTCTTCCTTCTTTTCCTCCTTTTTTCCCCTCTTTTTCTTTTGCTTCTTTCTTTTTCTACTCCATGTTTTCCTTTCAAGTGCTTTTGTTCGTTTGCTGATTATTTACTTATGCATCCTCAAAACTCCAACCCCAAAACTCAAAGGGACATCATGTATCATACAGATGGTATCATACAGAGGATCTCAAGGGTTAAGGGGGTTATCCAGCGTGCTACATAGTCCATTCGCAATTGTAACTGGAGGACTGACATTTCCATTGCTGTTTGTCTGGAGTGAATTTTCTACCATCACCCAGTATCCTGGATATTAAACATGTTTGCCTCAGTGTATTCTATAAACCATTTGGAGAACTACCCATGCTGGAATTCTGAAGAGATAATGAAAAATGAAACAATATGGGGCAAAATAACACATTTTACAGAGGGTAAGATTCTATTAATGGCATGGTGTAATCTATTCATTGCATTATGACCCTGCATTCTCTAAGGAGTGCGTGAAATCTATGAGATATTTCTATATCAAAATCTACACTGGTCTCTCCAAATCCCTCTGAAGACATGAGTTGCAAAATAGAGCAAGGTCTACCCCTGATTCTATTTTGCTGGCAGCAAGTGCTCTGAGAGATTACATTTCTCTGGTTTGAGTCACTGAAGCCCTGAGATTAACATTCTCCTTGGAGGATACACCGACATCCAAGGAGAGCTTGGCCTATGCATTTTGAATTTCCAAGGCCAGGAAGACCGCTAATGGTTTACTCAAATACTCACAATCAGTATCTACCCCAAAGAGCCCTAGTTCTTCTTTCTTACAGTTTCTTCCTCTCCCCTTTCTGCCCCTTCCCTTCCTGCCACCTTCGGAATGACTGGACCTCCGCTGGATCCCTCAGAGGGCATAGGGCAGTACTAAATGCTTAATTTTTGACTACTTAATTTCTTAACCATCCCACGGTCCTTCCCTTGCTGCACAGGTATATACTCCTCCCCCCAATTTTGTTTCTCAGCATTAATTAGCTCTAATGTGTACTGAAGACTAATATTTTTAATAGAATCTGGATCCATTCTTCCTCATTTGAAATGCAGTTGAATTCAATATTTTGTATTTCCTTTTCTCAAAAGCAAACAAAATCAAGCTAATTTTTACTTTTGTTGGAAATTCAGTCCATAACTTTTCCAAGATTAAATCTCCCCTTCTTCTCAACCCCAATCAATAATTCTAGGTAGAAAAACAAATTCATACTCATGACATACTCTGACCAATCCTATCCAGGAAAACTTACTGAGATGATAAAAATGTTCCAGATCTGCATTGCCTAGCTCAGTAGTCATGAGCCGTCTGTGGCTAATGAACACAGCACGGGAACTTTTGTTTTTTTTTTTCTTATGAAGCAAAATGTTAGTTAAAAAAAAGAACATATTTCTGTATAGAAGAAAAGATATGAAATTGCCCTTCCTGTGGCACCCATCTCAATGGGAAAGAAAAGTCTTCAAAAAGAGATTTCTTCTAGGAATTGATAAATAAGGATTCATAACCAGCAGAATGGTAACAGAGTTTTTACAGAGTTTAGAAAATAGTTTTAAGTATCAGTTGGTTTGGGTCAGTAATTTTAAATATTTAGTCAAAGCTGATAATTTATGTTCAACTGTTACTCTGACAAACTTAATCAAATCAGCTTGTGCATAAAAAAACAAATTTGGGAGTTATGGAAATCTTGTTAATTTAGATAATAATAATACATCTGGTAAGTATAATTTGTCATAATACAATATATGTCTGAAACTCGCTAAGTGACACACAATGACTGAACGGACTGAGATGTCAATACTATGGAATTGGCCCATCCCCTCAACTGAATCCAAGCTAAGTGCAAAGGCATTTCTGACAGAATTCTGGGAGTTGAATTACCCACACTGAGCATGTATTATTGATGTGTCCTTTAAGTTACAATTTGTAAGAAAGAGCATCACTCATCTTTTTTTTTTTTTTTAAGATTTATTTATTTATTTGAAAGAGTGAGAGAGAGAGGGTGAGGGGCAGAGGAGAGAGAATCTCA
This sequence comes from Neogale vison, assembly GCF_020171115.1. NCBI lineage: Eukaryota > Metazoa > Chordata > Mammalia > Carnivora > Mustelidae > Neogale > Neogale vison. The sequence goes on from NC_058093.1 coordinate 48,984,137, forward strand.
AGCAACCCGACAGTGAGCATAGAGCCTCATGTGGGGCTCAATCCCTCAACACTGAGAACAGGACCTGAGCCAGAACCAAGGGTCCATTGCTCAAATGACTGTGCCACCCAGATGCCCTGAGTATCATTTTTCTTTAATAGTAAGATTTTCCCAAGTAACCATGGGAAGTTGAAATTGAAAGTATTAATGGAGTAGACACATTGGGAACCTACTACAAGCTCTAGTTTTGGTTGTAAGGCACTTGAGTTGTGGTAAAGAGAGATGGGGAGAAGACCACTGGAACTGCATTGCAGCTTGGAAAGTAGAGTTGGGTGTGGGCAAGTGACTCAACATTCCCAGGACTCATTTTCCTCATTTGCAAAATAAAAAGTAAACCAAATTAGGGGCTCATGGATTTTTTTTTTACATTTTATTGTCCAGTTGTAGTTTAAATACACATTAGACAGGATGAACATTGCCAAATTTCAGTCTTGCAAAAACAGGGAAAAAGTACCATCAGTCTATTCTCACTATGATTTCATAAAGAGTAGGAAATTATAGCACCAGAAAAGTTATTAAACCCAGCTTTATGAAAATATGAGTAGTTACTTATTTTTTAGACTTTATTCCTGGCCATATAAGTCTTTGGAACAGGTCTGAGAAACCCTGGATCTTTACAACCCTGTTTTTTTGTTGTTGTTGTTTTGGGATTTTTTTGTTTGCTTGTTTGTTTGTTTTTTTACTTTACTACTATTAAATAGATTCTGAATTCTGCATTACACAATATTCATTACTCACCTAGTTTCCGCCTTTTACTATTTATTGTGAAGTCATAATAGAAATTCCATATTGAGAAATCCCAGTTTCTCGACTTTCCTTCCTATTATACCAGTACACTGAAAGTAGATTTACTACTTTTTTATATCTCCCCCGAATTTCTTCTTTCTTATTTACTAAACTTTTATTTGGCTACAGCAAAGGAAAAATTCCTTTCAAGCGCTCGGTTATCACATGTGGCCGGCAGCTTCTGGAATGGGCAGCGCAGCATGAACTAGAACAGAAACTCCTTTTGGACAGGGTTAATCTAACAATACGTACGCCTGAATAGGAATTTTCCTTTTCACTACCTAGAACCTAGAGAAAGGTAAGGATTGAAACTTGGGACAGTTATCAACTGAATTCCCCCAGATAATTCAAAAGTAGCTAGATTTTTCTTTTAGGGGTTTTCCGAACCTCAACTTTTAGGGCCTTGTTAGCTTTGACACCCTTCTAACTACTTCTTTCTGTTTGAGTAATAGAGCAAGGCCAAACATATTTTATGATTTTGTTCTTGAAATCCAGATTCAGATCCAGTTCCAGGTCCCAATATTTCGTAAAAGTGAAGGATTTTTGGAAAGCGTTGCTCCGTTTGGAATCCCCTGCTCTTCCCCTCCCCGGCGGCTCCCCTACCCAGTCTCCATTGACTCAGTCTAACCAGCTAGCCGGCCAACCGCCTCCCATAGGCTCCATCTGTTCACTGCCTTATCTCTATTTAAATCAAGCTAAGGAAACACTCTTTCTGGAAGAACTGGGCACAGTTCTCTAGCGGAACTGCAGGAAAGCAACGTCTTCTACAGCGTGTGTTTCCGGAGTTTGCTATTTTTTAAGGTCTTTCAGACCATGCTGTAAATAACGCTGGAGCTTTCCCTTATTTTTAAAATGATTATCTACCCACACCCAAAAAAAGAAAGGCAAAGCTGCGGTTATTTGGTTAATTTAGTTAGTGGCGTCAGCCACAACAGATAACTAAGGCTGCTTTTTAAAAGAAATCATGCAGAGGATGAATGACTGTTCAGTTACCCACACGGATCGCATCTGTCAGTTGGTGGGTACTTCACCAGGGCTGTCCATAAAGAGGATATCGACATCTCAATTACCTTCCCCACCTGGCCTTCCCATCCTCCCATCCTCCCCCGAGCCCCGTCCATCCCTCACCTCCTGGTTCCCACTCCCCCAAAAGACTCAAGGAAAGTGAACCTAATATCACTGGCTGTTTTACTGGTCAGTCTAAAACCTGACACTGGTTTTCCAGTTTTCCTGGAAACTGTGTAGGGCTCTGCCATTTCTAGATGGATGGGAGGGGAAGGGTGTCAGATCAAAATCAAAGAGTGTGGTAGCTATTTTCAGGAAGCAGGACTAAGAACTAATAACTGGTGGATCTTGAATTTCAACTTTCAGCATATTTATTAATCACCAAAAATGTTTGACAGATGGTCATAGATAGACACGTGTTGTGCATGCCTTATTTTTCCGCACAGATTATTCATGGTAGTCTCTTCTAGTTTAGTTTAGTGGTTACAGTGCAATGTCATGAGAGGTTTCTTCGTTTTTTTTGTTTTTTTAATTAAAAAAAACATTTTTTAAGATTTTATTTATTTATTTAAGAGAGAAAGAGAGAGAGAGAGAGAGCGTGAGCAATGGGGAGGGGCAGAGGGAGAAAGAGCAAGATGTTAGCTCCCTTCTAGGACCTGGAGATCATGACCTGAGCTGAAAGCAGATGCTCAACGGAGCCACCCAGGCTCCCCTGTTTTGTTCTGTTTATTTTTTATTTTTTAAGACTTTATTTATTTATTTGACAGAGAGAGATCACAAGAAGGCAGAGAGGCAGGCAGAGAGAGAAGGGGAAGCAGACTTCCCGCTGAGCAGAGAGCCCGATGCAGGACTTGATCCCAGGACCCTGGGATCATGACCTGAGCTGAAGGCAGAGGCTTTAACCCACTGAGCCACCCAGATGCCCTTTGTTTTGTTTTTTAAACTGTTAAACAAAACTAAAGAATTTTATATAATCCAAAACCTATACATAAGCTTTATTCCTTTCTTGCTCTTTTCTTGACAAGTTAAAGTTTTTTGTTTTGTTTTGTTTTAAGGCCTCTCCAGATCTTGTCTGATCTCAGAGTTTCCTTGCTCAGTTCTGCTCTGGATCCCTGTGTTGTGGTGCTCTCTTGGCTTCAGATCCCTCCAGGTCCTTTAGACAGCACTGGCAAATTTGAGTCCATGAGGCCCATTTTCTTCCCAAGTTTTTCTTTATTTTTCATTCCTTCCCCACTTGTCATTTACTCCCCCAATTAGCTACTCACATGCTCATGGTCTATGAAGATGATTCTATTCCAGTTTTCTATTTTGTACATTCAATATTCCTTTTCAGAGACCGGGAAAGTGACTCTGGCTGTTGTCTCCAGCTCTTCCACCAACAGCAGCATCAAATGTTCTCCAAGTTTCTTACTGCCACTGTAGACAGGGTACAGGGAAGGACCATGTCTCAGACTTCAGGTTATAGACCCAACCAAACGTATTGCTCCTTTTCTTTCCTTTATTGTTTTTGGAAGTATGCTTCATCACAGAAGACCAAAAATTTCTTGCACCTGAATACCCCCTCTAACCTAGCACATAAAAAAGTGTAGACTTTATGGTCTATCAGAGGACCTGGCCCCAGGACGGGCCCTGACATCTGGTGGCTCTAAGACATTGGAGGGATTAGTTAACCTCTCTCACCTAATGACTCCTTTATTTAAAAAAGAACATAATAATCTATAACTCACAGGGTGGTGGTTGAGTTAAAAGAGATAGTTCTTTTAAGACCAACACTTTCTTTTCCATTCTGGTATCTTCTGTACCTAAGACGTTGCTCAGGAGAGAGTAGGCACTCATTGAAGCGGTTTGAACGAAGGAGTGTGAGTGAAAGGGTGGATGTAAAACAGTCAATGATAAGGTTTTTTTGTTTTTTTTAAAACAAAAAAGGAAAAGTTTTGTATAAAAGACTGAAATTCTTACTAGGAAACCGAAGGTCACTATGCCTTTAGCCACTTTTGCTTTTTAATTAAAACTTGAAAGCAAGAGTTAAATCAATAGCAGACTTGATGTCATTTTTTCCCCAAAGCATTTCTTAGTTTACTAATGATATCAACAATAATGTTAGCAACAACAGTAGTGAAGATAATAAAAGAAAATTAGCAGAGCACTTACAATGTGCCAGGCACTCTGCTAAGTACTTCATGTGCTTTATTGCATTTTACCCTCAAAAATGAGCCTCAGAGGTGGGTACTGATATTTTCTTTGGATGCAGAAAAGAAAAATATCATGAATCAGCACATGGCCAAGCCACTGCTGAACCACTATCTCCTTTGGATCAGTTCATAATGAAATATAATCTTTGGTTTGCTGGTCTCTGCTTCTCGGTAGAAGCTGCAGGAGAGCATGAACCACGTCTTACCCAACTTGAGTTCTCAAAACCTAAACAGTGCCTGGCCACAGAAGGTACTCAAACGTTGAATGAATTAACTGACGGCTCAGTCCATAGTGTGCATAAACTCTATTTTCAGGCATTCTAAACAGCTCAGGTCAAGGAGTGCTCTCTTCCGTTCACTCCCTGCCTGTTTATGGCCCTCCCTCATACCCTTTAGCCAATCAAACTTACAGTCCTCTTGGAAGGTCAATTTTGAAAATCCCCAGTCTAATCTAAGTTATAATAGAAGAGAAAAGAGAGAAAGAGAGAAAGAGGCATACAGTATATCTCACTCTAAACTTATAGACCCAATCCCGTATTTTTCTTTCCTTTATGTTTTTTTTTTTTTTTTAATTTCACGTGTGAGTACATGAGGTAAAATCTCATGTTGAGAACTGCTTTTGGATCATGATTTGTGATGTGTGTGTTTGAGTTTGAGTATACATGCTCATAGGAGATATTTTGTCTTTTGCGCAACAACTAACAGATGAACCATTATGAGACATTGGATGAGAAACAACATCCTTCCTACTGGGGATCTAGGCTATAAAGTGGGAAAAGACTCGTGACTATTTTGGCGAGCAGCTGCCCTCAGCCTTCTGATTATCCATCCTCAATTTCTTTTTAATAACTAGATTGAGCAATACTCTCGTTGGCTGCCCTTCTATCTTGCCCCTGGAGATGCTGTGTTCTTCTGTTAACCATCTCCATGACTTTCTACAGGTTAAGCTTTCCTGGCTGCTCCTCCAACCTCAACACTCATTATGAAATTATGCCCACCTGGCTTCTGGTTAAGCACTGCCACCTGGTCCTTATTATTTCTGGGACCCTATCATCCTCATGGCTATCTGAAAGCCAAGTTCTGTAAGAGTAACTCCTACCATCAGTCCAGGCCAGTAGAGAATAATCATCCCAGTAATGGTTGTGCCACTTTGACCACTGCATTTTTAAGATATTTTTTAAATTTAATTACAGTATAGTAAACATGCAGTGTGATGTTAGTTTTTAGTGTACAATATAGTAATTCAGCAAACCCATATATTACTCAGTGCTCATCAATATAAGTATATGCTTAATCTCCTTCACCTATTTCACCCATCCAGCCCCACCCCACATCCCCTCTGATAACTGTCTGTTGGTTCTCCATAATTAAGAGTCTGTTTTTTGGTTTTTCTTTTTTTTTTTCTTTGTTCATTTATTTTGTTTCTAAAATCCCACATATGAATGAAATCATGTGCTATTTGCCTTCCTTTGTTAGGCTTATTTCACCTAGCATGTTGTGGAAATGGCAAGATTTCATTCCTTTTTATGTCTGGGTAATATTCCTACATATATATATGCCACTTCTTCTTTATTTATTCATCTATTGATGTATACTTGGGTGGTTTCCATAGTCTGGCTACTGTGAATAATGCTGCCATAAACATAGGGGTGCATATATCTCTTTGAATTAGCATTTTCATATTTTTTACCCAGTAGTGCAATTACTGGATAAAAGGATAGTTCTATTTTTAATTTTTTGAGGAACTGCCATACTGTTTTCCAAGTGGCTGCACCAGTTTGTGTTTCCACCAATCGTACACAAGGGCTCCTTTTTCTCCACATCCTTGCCAATACTTGTTGTTTCTTGACTTTTTGATTTTAGCCATTCTGACAGGTATAAGGTGATAGCCCACTGTGGTTTTGACTTGCTTTTCCTGATAATGAATGATGCTGAGCATCTTTTCATGTATCTGTTGGTAGATCTGGATGTCTTCTTTGGAGAAATGTCTATTCATGTCTACTGCCCATTTTTAGTTGGGTTATTTGTTTTTGGTGTCGAGTTGTATAAGTTCTTTATATATTTTGGATACTAATCCTTTATCAGCTATGTCATTGCAAATATCTTCTTCCATTTAGTGGGTTGTCTTTTCACCAATGTATTTTTTATCACTGTACTAAATAGGGTATCCTCTAGGCCATCTCGCAGAAGAGCGTTTGCTGTTGGGCTTTCCCACCTCATCTATTACATCTAGTCTAACATGTCAGTTTTCTGAACCTCTTAATACCTTCTTCCACTCTCAATCATGGCAGTTCTGGCATTTCTACTTCACCAAACTTGAGCCATCATTTTCTTCTAACTTCCAAGAGCCAGCCCATCTGCACATCTTTCCAGGTTCTTGGGGTCCCTGCCAAGGTATTAAATCCTATATTGTGGAAGTGCTCCCATATTGACAAGGTTTTCTTTTTCTAACTTTATGCTCTGCCCCCTCTTGATCAACATCTTTAGTCTCATACATATACCCCCAGCTAGATTCTGCAGCTTCTTTGTGATATAGTGCCTTTCCTCCCTTAGCAACTCAGGGCTTCCTGAGCTATACTATGTTTTGACTTAGCTATAGTTATTCTTCTGTATCGAGGAAGAGACATGGGGATACATACTGAAAGGAGTTCATGTAGTCTTGCAAGTTAGAACCTTCACCATTATCTACAAGCAGAGAGGAGGAAGAGCTAGAGTTTCATAGGGAAGAGGGACCACTTCTGTGGAACCAGAAAATACAAAGGGACCTGGGGATTCAAGACTTTTTGATCCAGATGTCCCCATCCCAGTTTCAGGGTCCCACTCTTTCCCAAGTAACACCCTGGACTCTGTTTAGCTGAATTGCTGAGATTGAGAATTCAACCTCAAGAATTCTGCTGTTCTTATAATTCAGTAATGAGTCTGATTCTCACTTTTCTCTGCCCTCTAGTTGCGGATGAGATTTTCATTATTGGCTGACAAGGAGACCGGTTTTCACACTTCGCTTGAGCAGTTGATTCATCAGCCTTAACTTGCCCTTGTCTTTCTCCAGTGCATCAGTGGCCTCCAGTGACAGTCCTCTACCTCAATGATTCTTTAATAACCACTTCCTCAAACAGTTCCAAGACCAGGGACCCTGCCCCACCAATTCATTCTTATATACCACAATGCATTCCAGTTCTCCAACTGTGAAAGTTGCAACAGTAGTCCCATTATAGCATTCCAGGGCTCTCATTATTACCTAAGTGAAGGAGTATATATATTACCAGCCATTCATCTTCAAAATGACATTTTAGTTTCTACTTTGTAGTACCAATCCTGGTACACTGTTGCAAATCGGATTCACTGGAAAACAGACTAGTACTAGTTTTGCATTTGGGAAGTACAGAAACAATGCCTGTGAGTGAGTGAATGAAGTAAGATGAATAGAGAGAGGAGTCCAATTGTGATGCAATCACTTCAAAAGCCTCATAAACCTCATAGCAAGCTCTGTGGCTGGGATAATTCCTCACCTTTGCCCCACCTAAGAAGGAGAAGCTTTGTGCTCTTACTTCAACCAGCTGCTTGTGAGAAGTGTACTTGATGATAGACAAGGAAGATTCCCTCTTCAATTTAGAGAAATTCTGGGGGAATGAACATCCAACACTTCCAGCAGCTGGAAGAAGGAGGGCAATCCCAAAGGGGGATCTGGGTAGCACTTGACGTCACCCACTTGTGGATTCCTTTAGGTAGATTCTATATTCCTCTAGATAGGCAGTATATCACATTCATATTTGTAAAGCCACCTCTTAATATGGTGCCTGGCAGGGAGCAGGTATAAAATAAATGTTGTTGACTCAGTGAATGTAGATGAGATGATGAGGGAAAGAAAGCAACTATAAGATGGAGATAAAATTTAGGGATCTAGACATGTTGGGATTGAAAGACCATTGGGACTTTTTTTTACTGGTGTAGACATCTAGTAAGCATTTGGATGAATGAGCTTAAATCTAGAGGAGAAGTCAGTGCTAAAGCAATAATTTGGAGTCATCAGAATATAAAAGCTGTTAGAGCTCTTCTTCCTTACTAGCAGAACCCTATTTTTAAAATAAAGCAAATTGTTTTCCAGTGCTCTTTGTGGATGGGTATAGCTATGTGACAGATTTGGGCTAGTGAAAAGTAAGTTCATGTTATTGAGGAGAGATTCTTTAATACTCCTAAGAAAGGTGACAGATTCAACTAGCTCTTGTCCTTTTCCTATCCTCCTGATGCCTGAATATCTACAGAACATCTATAGATTTTGGAGTTCCAGCAGCTATATGGTGACTGACCATGAGAGAAAGACCAACAGATATCAGCCCCAACATCCCTGAGCCACTACACTAGCATAGGACAGCCTACCTGTCACATGAAAGAAAAATAAATTCTCCTGGACTCACTTCTTTTTTCTCATTTTCCCATGTGCCACATGTAGCCTATAATTGATAATTTTCTCGGATAAGATGGCCCCAGGAAAGAATTCAGAGTGAGAAGAGCAGATGCTGTCAGAAATTCTGAAGAACATTAATGTTTACGGAGTAAAAGAAGAGCCACCGAAGAAGAGACTGAAAAGATAACAGAAATTACTTGCTGAAAGAGGCCAAAGAATGTGAAATCACTGAGGATGAAGGAGTAATCAACATTTGAAATGCAGTGGAGCAGACCTATAAGAGTTGAGATGTGTCCATTGGATTTCATATTGAGGAACTTAATAAAGAAGGCAATTTTTACTGGCATTACTTAATACAGAAATCGATGATCCCTTCATTCAACAAATAATTATTGAGCATCACGGAGGTACAGGGCACAATATGTACAATGATAATAGAAACAGACTGAGAACTTAAGAGTATCATCATTTATAAAGATGTTTCCTACAGGCTATTAGTGGAAATATGAACATTTATAGCTTTGGGCTTTTGACATGCCTGGTTAAAGTTCTGTCATGAATTTTTTTTAAACAAGGGCCATTATACAGCCTACATTACACAAATACTTATTCATACTTTTTTTGTACGTCATGGAAACCCAAATCTTTTAACTACATTATAGATGCTGAAAACAGCCATCAGGTAGAACTTACGGGTGTGTCTTGAGGAGAGAGCTATGAAATTGGCTCAGGAAGTCAACTGCACCCACTCAACCAGATGTGTGTGAGCTTGTGCTCATCCATCTCTGTTGTGTGAATTACTGAAATAATGGACGAGAGGGCTTGGATCAAAGAACACATCCCTACATGTGAAGAATAACAACAGAGGAATATCTGAAAAGTGCTTTGAAATGAAATGAAACAAGTTCTCATACAGGTGCATGTAAAACCTTCTCATTTTTCCCATTCTTATTCCACCTATTATGTTCATAGATAGTTTGTAGATTTGAAAATCCAATTGAATAACTAGTGGCACATCACAATTCTTTGTCCTTGCTCTAGCAATTGTTAGAATTCTTTTGTGGTTCAGGATAAAAATCACTTCATGAAGTATGTATAGTCACCCCATCTCGTTATAACTTGTACACCAGAGAAAGATCCCACTTCGGGGGAATTGGGTGGCTGGGCTTGAGCTTCTTGCCAGAGCAAGCAGACTCCCATTCCTTTCCTGGGCCACTATAGCTCTACAGGTCAGTAATGCTGTCGACTTAGAGGTGGTTACAAAGCAAGTCAAAGCAACAATAGGAAATGGTTATTACAGGAGGAGAAATGAAAGGGGTTGGAAAGATTTTTTTTTTTAATGGGCCAGGAAATATATATTATTTTCACAATGGGTTTGCTAGATACAGATCAGAATGGGCATGAGTAAAGTGGTGATGAGAAGGAAAGTTCAGCAAATTTCAACTACTCCTAAGTACCTGTTTGAGAGAGGTGAGTGAGAATTATTCCTGTTAGAGTCACTACAGTTTCATTTCTAACCCACCTGACTCAAGAAGAGCTTTCCCAAAGGGCTTCACAGAATAAAAATGTGTTTCTCAAATTTTGGAAGATTCTGTGTCCTCAAGGTGTTTTGCTGTTGTTGAGATGTATAAAGAGCACAGAGTCAAGGAAAACTATTGTAAGACAACTTTGCCTTTAGATATGTTTATTCAGTATTTACCTGGAAATTTTACTGAGCACTGGTTGTATGCAAAATAGTAATAAATATGCAGTAGGGTGGATAGAATGCAATCATAATTTGGTTTGACACACTCAACCAGAATAAATTACTTATATAAGGTATATATACTATATGAATGATATGTTGCATGTATAAATGACAAAAGTCAGAATAGATCGACCCAAAATCCTTCTAAAATATTTATTTCCTTAACACATTTATCAAAGATATTCCTTTAAAAAGATGAAGTTGGTGAAATGCCTATCTTTAAGACTATTGAATTTAGATTTACACTGGTTTGGAAGCGTTTAAAGATGCATTTGTGATAAGTCTACAGAAAAATGAGCAAACAAATAAATAAACCAAAAAGACAACTTTTAAGTTCAGGGAAAACAGGAAGGATTGCAGGAAAGGAAAACTAATCATAGAATCCCCACATTGCTCAAATGTGAATAATGTGTGCGTACTCATAGTCATGTAAACACTGAATATTGATCTACTCAAATTACTCTATGACTATACCTGTAGGATGGAAAGAAGATGAAGGTTTATAAGAATGTATGAGTGTGTGTGTGCATGAGCTCACCTGTGTGCATGGGGGGTCAACAAATAATACTTAAACAAAAAAAAAAAGAAGAATACACTCTAAGCATACTGCCAAGAAATAAAACTGTAAATACCAAGATAAGTAGCTAAAAATTTTAGTGGTTAACTCTGGGGAGCAGGAAATAGGGGGAAGGTGGTGTTTAGGGACTGCTATTCCCTCAACAAGCTCAGACTTTAAAATCTGGAAGTGTATAATTTGGATAAAAGTAACTACTTAAATCTAAAAATGCAAGTTATAGGGCACCTGGGTGGCTCAGTTGTTAAGTGTCTGCCTTGGGCTCAGGTCATGATCCCAGCGTGCTGGGATCAAGCCCCACATCGCATCGGGCTCTCTGCTCAGCAGGGAGCCTGCTTCCTCCTCTCTCTCTCTCTCTCTCTCTCTCTGCCTGCTTCTCTGCCTACTTGTGACCTCTGTCTGTCAAATAAATAAATAAAATCTTTCAAAAAAAAAAAAAAAGTTACATTTCCACCCAAATAAAAATATATGTATGTTAAAAATTAAAATAAAACATTACATATTAAATAATAATGTCATTTATATTGGGACTTGTTTGTACACCATTTAAGCACTGTCTATGAATTTTGAAATGCAAACAAATTGGCTGAATTGCCCATTTGTCATTTGGAGACTTTAGTTTGGGGAAGATATAGCTGCATGATGCACAGGAACAAAGTCCGGTCACGGAGCATATCTGATGAGGTTAAGTGAAATCATGGCACGTAGAGTGCAGAACAAACGAATGTATTAATTATAACACCTGGGGAGCATGTAGGCAAATAGTAAGCCACAAGTGCACAAATGGCAACCCAGAGACATACTCAAAACAAGATGAGCCAAGTGCGCCTAGGTGGTGCAGGCCATTAAACCTCTGACTGTTAGTTTTGGCCCAGGTTGTGATCTCAGGGTCCTGAGCCCCACTAGGGCTCCGTACTCAGCTTGGAGTCTGTATGGTATTCTCTCTCCCTCTGCCCCTCCCCACTCTCTCTAAAATACATAAATAAATCTTTAAAAAAAAAAAAAAATGTCTTGGAAACACTTGGAGCCTCCCAGAATTGATAATCATTCACATACCTACTTCGATAACTAAATGTTTGACTACTGTTGGTCTTAGTATCCAGTAGAGCGTTTAAATGAAGCTCAACCCCCCCACCCCCTGAGTTGAGGTTAATTGTAAGAAAAGCACATGTGGTTAGCTAAATTGGTCTGAGAACTTGTTGAGTACAGCCAAATGTCTTGCTTTGATCCCCAAGTGGGCAGCCTGTCTTGGTTCTATGCCTTAGCCACAGACTGTACTTCCAAACCCAGTAGTCTCAGAACTTCATGCCCTTGGCCACAAAGGGGATTAGATAGAGCAGTGTGGTTAATCCATGCAAATCCATCCACACTACCAGACAAAGAGCTCAAATAATGTTCCACTACGTTAGGTAACTGGCAACACATTTTATGAATAGAAAACATAACACTATTTCAACACAGATCCTGCTCTACTCCTGCTGCTGGGGATTGCGGCTCTTAGAACACTTCTGTTTTCTCTAGGCTAAGGTACATAGATCTCAAAAGTGGAAGGGATCCAATCCTGTAAGTCATTTGGTCCACCCCACTACATGATGAAGAGCTTTTCCATAGACCCTCCTTAACAAAAATAATATAGTCTCTGCTTATCTCTGGCGGTAACAGGAGTGAGGATTCCTATTGTGTCATTAGGAGTGATACTTGTCCAAAGTTCCTCCTGATCCCAGTTTTACTTCCCAGCAGGACACTGAACACTCTTAGTCTCTCCCTGACTTATGTATAGACAACCTATGTTTTCCTATGCCTTTTCTAATCCCAACTAAAGTTTCTTTAACCATTTCTCCAAAGGCTTACTTTTCACATTCTTTCATATTCTTTGTGATCCAGCTATGTTCCAGGTTGTTAATGTATGGTACACTGAGTACAAGTCTTGAGTTTTGTCCACCTTGGGCAAGCAGTACCACAACCCTCTCGCTCTGTACAATTTCTTATGTGTAGAGTTCTGTGAAGATAGCACAAGAAAGGAGAGAACCTGGCAGCTCCAAGCCCAGTAGGATTGATGCTGGCCTTCTGAATCTGACCCTGGCCCTTCCTCTGGCATATAAAAACCACCGGGGCAATAAATCAAGGACCAAACTGAAATATTGGACTGATTTTTTTTTTATTTATTTTCAGCATAACAGTATTCATTATTTTTGCACCACACCCAGTGCTCCATGCAATCCGTGCCCTCTCTAATACCCACCACCTGGTTCCCCCAACCTCCCACCCACCCCTGCTTCAAACCCCTCAGATTGTTTTTCAGAGTCCATAGTCTCTCATGGTTCACCTCCCCTTCCAATTTCCCCCAACCCTCTTCTCCTCTCTAACTCCCCTTGTCCTCCATGCTATTTGTTATGCTCCACAAATAAGTGAAACCATATGATAATTGACTCTCTCTGCTTGACTTATTTCACTTATTTGAATCTCCCTGATGGCTAATGATGAACATTTTTTCACGTGTTTGATAGCCATTTGTATGTCCTCATTGGAGAAGTGTCTGTTCATATCTTATGCCCATTTTTTGATATGATTATCAGAACACTCATGAAAGAAATTGAAGAAGACACAAAAAGATGGAAGACCATTCCATGCTCTTGGATCAAAAGAATAAACATTGTTAAATTGTCTATACTGCCTAGAGCAATCTATACTTTTAATGCCATTCCAATCAAAATTCCACCGGCATTTTTCAAAGAGCTGGAACAAATAATCTAAAAATTTGTATGGAATCAGGAGAGACCCCGAATCGCTAAGGAAATGTTGAAAAACAAAAATAAAACTGGCAGCATCACGTTACCTGATTTCAAGCTTTACTACAAAGCTGTGATCACCAAGACAGCATGGTACTGGCGTAAAAACAGACACATAGGCCAGTGGAACAGAGTAGAGAGCCCAGATATGGACCGTCAACTCTATGGTCAAATAATCTTCGACAAAACAGGAAAAATATACAGTGGAAAAAAGACAGTCTCTTCAATAAATGGTGCTGGGAAAACTGGACAGCTATATGTAGAAGAATGAAGCTCGACCATTCTCTTACACCGTACACAAAGAAATGGATAAAAGGCTCAAAAACTCAAAATGGATAAAAGGCCTCAACGTGAGACAGGAATCCATCAGAATCCTAGAGGAGAACATAGGCAGTAATCTCTTCAATATCAGCCACAGAAACTTCTTTCAAGATATGTCTCCAAAGGCAAAGGAAACAAAAGTGAAAATAAACTTTTGGGACTTCTTCAAAATCAAAAGCTTCTTCACAGCAAAGGAAACATTCAAAAAAACAAAAAGGCAACCCACGGAATGGGAGAAGATATTTGCAAATGACAGTACAGACAAAAGGTTGATATCCAGGATCTATAATGAACTCCTCAAACTCAACACACAAAACAGATAATCATATCAAAAAATGTGCAGAAGATATGAATGGACTGATTTTTGAAAGAGTGAATAACCTTCCTAGTGGCTAACACATTCTTTGGTGAGTCATGTGGTTTCCACATCATTGCTATCAACAAAACTGAAGGAAGACCTAATCAAGTTTTTAAAGACAGATCACTAGAAATGTTTTTGTTTTGTTTTTATGGTAGGTCCCTATGCAATTATATAACTCAGAAAATGTTAAAGGAATTGAATGACATTTTTGTATTAAAAAATCCTTCCATTTTTATCTATTTATCTATGCAAATAAGTCTTTTTAGTGCTTACAACCACAAAAACAAAAAATAGAATCACCATAAGGATGAACTCTGCTTAACAATAAGTAACATTGTAATATTGTGATATTTGTTCATGGGCTTATGGACTTATTTTTTTTTTTAAGTTCAATTAATTTTTTTTTTTGAGAGAGAGAGGGAGAGAGAGCAGGAGTTGGGGGGAGGGGTAGAAGGAGAGGGAAAGAGAATCTTAAGCAGGCTCCACACCCAGGGGGAGCCCAACATGGAGCCCATGCTGGGCTCCACTCATGACCCTGAGATCATGACCTGAGCCAAAAATCAAGAGTCTAACCCTTAACTAGCTGAACCACCTAGGTACCCCTCAGGTTCAATGCATCTTATTAAAAAATATATCTTTGCTACAGTTTTGCTTTTATACTTAAAATAAGTATAAATAAGAGTGTCAGTAGTATGTTGTTTGGGTCAGTAGTATGCTAATATAATTATCTTAATTCATAATATTTTAAATAATAAGAACCCATGATTATGAGATTTCAAAATGCCATATTTAAATATATATATATTTCTTAAAGTTATAGAGTGACTAATAAAAGACTTTTGAACATAAAAATATGAAAAAGTGGAATGGAAAATAAATTTACATAAAAAAGGAACAATATAAAATTTTATGCAATTAAGAGGGGCATGTTTCTTTTTTTTTTAATCTAAGCAGCAAATTCTTTATAAGATTTTTAAAAATTATTTATTTGACAGACAGAGATCATAAGTAGGCAGAAAGAGAGGGGGAATGAGAAGCAGGCTTCCCGCTGAGCAGAAAGTCCAATGCAGGGCTTGACCCCAGGAGCCTAGGATCATGACCTGAGCCAAAGGCAGAGGCTTTAACCCACTGAGCCACCCAGGTGCCCCAAGAGGGGCATGTTTCTATATTTAATAATGGATGATCATAAATATCAAATTTTATGTCATCTAAATTTTATTGGGTACATTTAAAAGATTGAAGTAACCATTTCATTTTTGGATGTCAATGTTACAAACATGCCTGAATTAATGTTCTTAGGAAATACTTAAAAACTATATTCTTTAAAACTACTTATTATCAAAATATATAGATGTCCAAATAAAGCTATATGAAGGTATCGCTTTCTTTTTTAATGAAAATTGAACACACTTTAGGTTGTTTTTCCTTATATTACCGTAAGAGCTTGAATACCACTTCCTTACATCTCTCACTAGGAAGACTGGTACCATTCACCCACACTCGAACTAATTAGGACACAGAAACTGGAGGAGCATTTCAGCCATGTAATCCTTTAATGCCCTTGGTTGGAGACAATATGCTGAAAGCTGAGAAAATATACTCAAGAGTCAGGACTGGAGTGGACGTAAGGAATAGGCCCGAGTCAAGAACAGCATAGATAGGCTTATATGTAGCTCATCTTATTACTCTTGCATACTGCAATAGACTTTATCTACAAGACTTTTTTGTGATATTTCCCCCATTCACTACACAAACATCAAATATTTGAGGGTTCCATGTCAGGTAAAAAGGTACTTTAAGAACAGTTTCAGCAGAATATATATTTCACTTAGCTGTGTGCTTTTTAAATTGTCAGAATTTAATGACTGTCAGAATTCCATTTGGGGTTCTCCTCAGGCAATTTTAGTCATACTGCACTTAAATGACCGAAGCCACTCCTTGCTTACTGATTTTTCATACCATGAGAAATGAAACCCAGTCTTTCATGAGTTTTGCAAAAGCAGGTAGAGATGCTGCCACAATCTTTGATTTAATTTCAGGGCCTCACTTCCTGCCTGATTGAGTTCATGTACTTCTACGGACAATTATTCCGCACCGTCAGAATAGCCTCATAAATCAGTCCTTTGAGGAAAATGGGAGTGGGGCCTCTCTTTCCTCAGCAAGATGTCTTACTCACCAGGGCCCAGCAAGAAAACAATGCAGCCTGCAAGCGATTGACTCAGGTTTGCTCTGAGGAAGGGCACATTCTTTGTCTTCAAAAAAAGGCCAGAGGCTCATTTGGCGACCAACCAAAAAATGGCATTTCAGAACTTACTAGACTCTGGCCAAATTTTGCAATTGCTTTGAAATAAACCTTTCGATGTTTGCAGCCATTTCTAGCCTTAGCTCTCTTCTGAACCAGTTGGCACACCTTGATTAAAAAACGAATATATAAACAGATATGAAGAATAAAATAAAAAGATTAATTTTCTCTCCTCAGCTTCCATATAAGCATGCTTCATGGAATAAGGGAGTTTTATCTCCATAGTTCCTTCTGATTCCATCAATGGTAATTATGCTCCTAGATGTGGCAAATAAGTAGAAAAACATCACTGCAGTTATAAAAGTACCAAAAAGAAATACCCTCTTGATAACGGATTGAAAGAAGCATACATTTTCAGTTAGAGATAACATGAGACGCCGTCTGGTCCAGTTAGCGGAGATCACCTATTCCAAGGCGAGTAATGGTACAACAAGCGCAGGAATCCGGCTCTCCTACGTCACTGTTCTTCTTGTCCTTTGTTCCTCTTGTCCAGATATACGAAGGAGACATGCTGCTAAAATAATGGAAGCAACTTCTCTCCCTCTAGCAGTTTGTTTCATTAGCAGACCCAGTAGATGACTTCCTTCTTCTTGCCCCCTCCACAGTAGAGGCCAGCGAAGCTGAATACGGGTTTCCCCCACTATCCAGAAAGAGAGCGTTTCCATGAAGCCATTTGTAAACGGAGATGGTGTAAACCAAAAAAAGCAGTTACCATTAATTCATATGGAAAACATTTTTAAGCATCCCCAGACCCCGAAAATAACCTCTCTAAAGTTTGTGTGATGTGTTAGGACACATCTTACCAGCGGATGTGCGCATTTCATCAAGATAAAGGACAGAGGGGCGCCTGGGTGGCTCAGTGGGTTAAAGCCTCTGCCTTCGGCTCAGGTCATGATCTCAGGGTCCTGGGATCGAGCCCCGCATCGGGCTCTCTGCTCCGTGGGGAGCCTGCTTCCTCCTCTCTCTGCCTGCCTCTCTGCTTACTTGTGATTTCTCTCTATCAAATAAATAAATAAAATCTTTAAAAAAAAAAAAAAAAAAAAAAGATAAAGGACAGAGGCTCACAGACACAATTCCAAAGATGGGGTGGCTTGATGTGGAGATGCTGAGCGTAGTTCCTGGGGAATCAGCTCGCGGCCGTTCTCGCTGCTCAAGGGTGCGCTGCCTCCCTAACAGCTTGCTGCAAAATCCTAAATGGTTATCTTCATTTTTCTCCTTTCCTCATAAAAGTAATAACCTCTTTCAGCTGGTTACTCCAAACAGGTCCTAATGTACGTCTTTGGTAAAAATGAAGGAGTGTATACCGTGAACTTTCAAAAAGCTGGGGAGACCTGTCCTCCCTCTTCTGTGTCCGCTGTGGTTAGTGGTCCTCATTGACATAGTTCTGGCCAATAAAATGCAAAGTAAATGCTTGCCAGGGGCTCAAGAGAAGGTTTTGCCTTTTTTGGATAAAAGATATCTAGAACTACCATTGGCTTTTTCTTTTTTCCAGCCTTGAATATACTTTTGCAACATGGAGCTGAGTCAGCCATCTTATGAAGAAACATATATGAAGAAATAGCCAAGAAAAATTATAGAGAAGCCCTAACAAGTTTAGATCACCAAACCATCCTTATTTCCAAATGTCCTGTTATATGAGATGAAGTAACCTCCTTTTTGTTTAAGCCACTATAGTTGTATCCAAAATCATCCCTTCCTGACATTGCCATTCACATTTTCTACATAAATATATACAGACAAGATTCAGGACCCCAACTTGGGAACCCAAACTAAAGGTAAATGCGCACCTGATGGCTTAGGGGACCTGAGGAAATTTGGAAAGCATGTCCTCAGCACCTGCCACCTGTCTTTATGACTTCTGACTTCTTTCCTTTCAAACTCACTTTTTACAGTGGATTAAAGTGGACCCCAAAAGTTATGCCCCATATGAGAATGGGACCTTACTTGAAAAGTAGTCTTTGCAGAGGTAATCAGGAATTGAGATGAGATCATCCTGAATTTAGGGTGTGCCCTAAATCCAGTGACTAAAGTCCTTAAAAGAGAAAAGAGAGGGAAATTTGTCCCAGTCAGACTCAAAGAGGAAAAGGGCCTGTGTAAAGAAGGAGGCAGAGATAGGAGGGCAGTCACCGCTCAAGGAAGAGCAGGGATTGCCAGCAGCCAGAAGAATCTAGGCGAGAGGCATCAAGTGGCTTCTCTTGCAGAGCCCTGGGAGCAGCCTGACCCTGCCCATACCTTGGTTTCAGACTCCTGACCTCCAGAACCGTGAGGCAATAAACATCTACTGTTCTGAGCCACCAAGTCTGGGCTGGTTTATTGCCCTAGAAAACTAATACACTCAAAGGTATCTAATGCTTTGATGCTGCAGGCAAACATCTGGAAAAGGGAGAAAGCACCACACTTGACAAAAGGAAGATGTATCTCCAAAATGGTGAGCTTCTAGGCATCAGTCAGGTAGGTAATCAGTCATACTCTAGGCAACAGTAGGATTTCGGTCTCACTCAGAACACAAGGAAAGCTGCCTTGGCAGACTCATTTTCCATAAAAACCCTACTCTGGAATATAGCTTAAGGTTGGGAGAGGCCTGGTGATTTGGTAGGAAAACCATCATTTCACTAATTGCCCTAGCAGTTACATAATTTGTTTTAAGAGAATGAAGGCACGGGTAGGCTAGGAACTGTTCGTAAAGGAGTGGGATAGTTTATCTTGTTGAGGCAATGGGACAATGGTGGGCTGGGAAGGGCAGTTGTCATTTCACTGGTGAAGGTCTGAGATGTAAATTGTTCTGCAGATCTCCAGATTTCACATGATCAAGCAAGCATATCCCTCCCAAAATGTCAGTATCATCCCATTGAGAGCCTGCCCTAGAGGATTTCGGGGAAGCTCTGCTACCAAAACTCCCTTTTGAGTTACACACTTCTTGTCCTTGTGTCCACAGCAATGGGAAACTTTCTTCTTTCCCACTCTAACTTTGGGTCACTGGCCAGAACTGTAACCCTAAGTTCACGCCAATCCTACTTCCTCCTCACTTTCTTGCCTGGGGAAAGGAGAATTTAGGAAATTCTACAACTAACGCATCATTAATCAAGAATAAGGGGCTGCATTTTATTTTAAATACCCTCTTTATTATGAATCTTAGTAGAGGCCATATTAAAATTGTAATTAATGAAAGAAGTGTTAATTCCAGTGATATATTATTTAATGAGTTCATGATTCATTAACTTGAAAAGAATCCATTTGTTTGCACAAAATGAATTTCAATGATAGAATTATATAGTTATTTAGTATGAATGATAATAGGACATTTAATAAAATTAGGACAATTTTTTAGGTAAATTTTACAGATTAGGATTAATTAGTAAGTTATATATAATAGTTTTATAAATTATATATGTAAATGATGCTATTATAATAATTAAAATGTTCCAGTGCAGGTCTAATATAGCAACTCCAATTAGAGCACCCTATTCTTACTCTTTGATCAAGTAAAAGTTTTCTAAGTCACCAAAACAAGCCTATAAAATGAAAATTGTATTCCTACTCTCAAATCTGCTTCTTGAATAACAGCTGTATCTGGAGCTCGATTTCACTGGGCTTATTTCATAGTCCCCAGTAATTACTATTACCCTAAAATCTATAGCATATTCCTAAGGAATGAATACCACCAGTGATAGTCTTGTAGAAGGACTGTACTATCACAGAAATTTTTGCCTCCTAGAAGTAAGCAGCAAGGTAAACAAAAAAGAGACTAACTTATAGTCCAAGACCATTGCTAGCTCTTGAAGACAACATTTGGCTCAGCTTTCTTATTTTCCTGCACAGAAGAAAGGATATCCTTTTAAAATTGCCGAAATCCAGCTGCATATAAGCCATAGGGATTGCAGTCATCAGATCCCAAAGAAGACAAACTATTTTGGATTAACAGAGCGTTTACTTTAATATGAGGCTCTAAGAACAAACTGTTGTGCGTTAATGGCCAAAAGAGGGAGACTATTTCATACCAAGTAAAACTCAGGCCCCGATACACAAAGTGATACGCCTCAGCCAGCAATAGGGCTGAGACTGGAACCCAGATGTTCTGACTCTCTGCCCCATGTTCCATCAATTAAAATGCTAGAAAGTTCCTTTGGGGGAAATGGGGGAAAAGAGAAATCCCCAAGGAAAGGAGAAAACATTCTGGTGTTTAGGGCAGACTTATTACAAGGAAAAAGTCATGCAACAGTACCATGACTTTCCAGAAAACCTGATCTCTAACTCCACCAGTGGGTAAAGGGGTTTTTCTTCTGGTTATGTTGCCCTCCAGGACTGTTTTGGGTCAATATCCTGCAGACCGTGGCCAACTCAGTGTATACTCAGCTGTAACAGTATGTGAACCCCTAGTAAGTTCATCTGTAGAGTCTCCTGTGAATGGGGCCTTTTCATAATAGGGTGAGCCACATGTTGATGTGGAAAAAGGAAGGATGGATTTGGAAATGGGCCTAGTAAATTAGGTGGTCACAGAAGGGCTAAATGGATAATACATACTCTCTAAAAATATACAGTAGAGTCTAGACTATTTGGATTTGCCAACCATAGCTATATGGCTAACAAATTCCAAATATCCACTTCAGCTGGCACTGTGTAGACTTATCTTCAGGCTGGTATAGACATGGCAAGTGAATTGAGTTGGATTGGAACACAGAAAATCTGGCCATGCAGCAGTTCATAGAAAGGACTGAATTAATCATCCCCTTCCCAATATACAAGCTTTTATTCTACCTCGTCCACGTATCACTAAGAATTCTATTAATTTACACATAGTAGACAACATTCGATTATTTGGTTGGTTGCTTACTGAGGTTATTCATTCAACAAATATCGATTGAGAATCCTCTCTGGGAAAAACTGGCATGGAAGCAAACTCAAAGGCGTCACAGTGACCTTATCCTTAGGAAGCTCACAACTAGACAATAACAGACAATTAGTAACAATGCTTCAATGATGATTTCCCATGCACTGGCATGGGAATACATGGGGATGCTTGGGCAAGCAGGGAATTTTGCCAGAAAGGAGGTGACATTTGAGTTAGAACAAGGAGGCAGAGGAAGGGGAATGAAGCTGAAGGCATTCCAGGCAGAGGAAATAGCAAAGCCATAAAAATATGAAGTAATACGAGACTACAATTTCTGAGGACTTCCTGTGGGCCAGGTGTTCTAAGCACTTCATGTATTAACTCTGATTCTCATAATGATCTTACAGAGTGAATGCACTTATGTGTACAGGATGTGAAAACTCGGGTCCCGAAACACCAGGTCACTCTCCCAAGATTTCAGAAGAAGTGAAGGCACAGCCAGGATGCAAGGCTAAGCAGTCTGTCCTCAGAGTCCTCACAACCCAACAGCGCACCGTCCCTGAGGAGCATTCTGGGTCTACACAGCCAGAATAGTTTGGTGTGGCTAAAGCATGGGCTCTGTAAAGGAGTAGGGAGGGAACCAAGAACAGGATGGGAGTTGGGGTCAGAAGAGAGTTTCCATGCCTCCCAGCTGACCAGTGAAGGCAATCAGAGCCCAGACGTGTTTAGCCAGACGTGTTTAGAAACAGCCCGTGAGGGGCGCCTGGGTGGCTCAGTGGGTTAAGCCGCTGCCTTCGGCTCAGGTCATGATCTCAGGGTCCTGGGATCGAGTCCCGCATCGGGCTCTCTGCTCAGCAGGGAGCCTGCTTCCCTCTCTCTCTCTCTCTGCCTGCCTCTCTGTCTACTTGTGATTTCTCTCTGTCAAATAAATAAATAAAATCTTTAAAAAAAAAAGAAAAAAGAAAAAAGAAACAGCCCGTGATGGGTGCTGGGCAATCATGACGGCAAGAAAACAAGAGGTGAGTCTTGAGGAACATTAATCCATTGTCATAATGTTGGTCTAGTTACACATACAGATGAAGGCTTCTTAACCACCTTAGGGCTTCGTGGGTTTTGTCCTTTTGTGACATTTTTACTCTCTAGCCAACCCCCTTCAGGTGTTAGGTGATATGTATTTATTTTCAGTACAGATGTTGTGTTGAGAATTTTATGACATATGCTTAACACAGCAGGAGATATCCTGAGGTGTGACAGTCTCCAAAATGGATAGGGTGGTGATTTTATTGCTTCATTTCTCATTGCATAACACATAGAGCCATGGTTTCCTTTTCCTGTGGGCCTTTCTCTGTTTAAGTCACAGAAGAGCAGAGTCAGTCAGTGGAGCACTTAAGCTCTGACAGTCCTGCTGTCGCGAACCCTCACACAAGATTCCACACATCTCGTCCTTTCAGAAACTGTGCATCTGGTGTGACCCCAGCAGGTTATAAGGGCTCTAAAGCTAATGGCTAGTGTCCAGGCTTTAAGATACAAACATGTCCCCGGTGTTTCATGTGGAAAACAACAAACTGAGGAAAGATGTCAGCCACCTGGATTTTTTTTTTTTTTTAAATCGGTGGACTTTGAAGACTGAAGTGTCTTCTGGGACACCAGGACTGAGTATGATATTAAAGTATTATCATAGTGACCCTGATAACGAAGTTAGCTCACACGCATCGGAGCATGGGAATTCTGCTCTTCTTCCATGCCTACCAGGAGATCAATACATTTATCTGTCTTTGTTTCCTTCCATTCTGGGAAGAATTGTCTTCAGGGGGCTAAATATACAGAGGGTAAGAACTTGCAAGATGGAAGGCTTTTTTTTTTTTCCCTAGTCTTGAAACACTGATTTTTTTTTTTTCTTTGGAGACTAATTTTGAGGAGGAAGAAAGAAAGAGAGAGGGGGGAGAAAAAAGGCCGGGAAGAGGAGTTGCAGTGAGGAGACAGATAAAGCCATTTTCCTATTAGGGAAGCAAAAATGTTGCTGTGTCTGTCACACTGAAGCCCAAGGGTCATTTGGCCACCACCCAAAGCAGCCTGCCTGATCCCCTGGTCTGTCTGTGGCCCCAACTACAGACCCAGGGAAGATGGAGCCAAGCTCTCACAGAATACTGGAAGAGAAAACTTATCAGCTCCTCTATGACCCTGCCCTGGGCTATTTCTCAGTCCATTTTCATCTTGACAGTACATGCAGCAGAAGCTGTGGGTTTGAGGTGGGTGATGACTGGGAGAGAAATGGAGAAGTTTTCCATGCCTTTCTATTGCTGGGGAGGCAGGGAAGGCTGAGCACCTTCAATACTTCTAGAAAGTCACAATGAATAGGAGCCCACACCAGAAACAAAGCATGATGCCATCTCCTATAAAAGATTTTCTGTGTCAGGGTGCCTGAGTAGCTCAGTTGGTTAAAGGTCTGCCTTCAGCTCAAGTCATGATCCTGTAGTCCCAGGAGAGAGCCTTGCACTGGGCACCCTGTTCAGCAGGGAGTCTGCTTCTCCCTCTGACACTCTCTGCTCTCCTGTTCTCTCTCTCACTCTTCCTCTCTCTCTGTCTCTCAGATAAATAAATAAAATCTTAAAAAAAAAAAGAGGTCTCTAATGACTTCCCATATTTGTTTTATTATTTTTAGCTACTATTTCTCAAGCATTCATATAGTCAGCAAGTATGGAGTTCTTAATATGTTCATGTCATTTAGTTTAACTTTCAAAACAACTTTATGAGATAGGCATACATATTCCCTAACTAGGGTCTTGGAGAATTTCAAGTAATCAGGACAAGATCATATATACCTGGTTGAGTTAGCCAGCTGAGATTCAAACTCAGGCTCCAAAATCAACGCTTTTAAGCCCCTCAATTGCACTTTGCAGAACTTACTGAAAAAGGCACCATGTCACTTCCTTAGTGTTAATCATGTTCCATTTTATATGACTTTTTACTTTTTAATTTTTTTATTATTTGTACTTAGGGGGTTGTGGGGGAGAGGTAAAGGGGGAGGGAGAGAGAGAATCTTAAGCAGGCTCCACGCCTAGCACAGAGCCCAACTCCGGGCTTGATCTCACAACCCTGAGATGGTAACCTGAGCCAAAATCTAGAGTCAGATGCTTAACTGACTGAGCCACCCAGGCACCTTTGCATAACTTTTTAGATTGTTGTTGAAAATGCTATAAAGGAAAATGTTTCTGATGTAGAATAAATTTAAAAATCTGTGTTGGAGCCCAATTTTTTGCTGTTTACTAGACACAAACTTTGAGAGGTAGTTGGAAACTCCGAGAGTCCCCATTCTCACTGCTGTAAACGTAACGTCCTCACAAGGTGGTTGGGGCCAGCACAGTGGCATTCAGTGCATTGCACAACACACACAAGGGTTGTTGTTCTGTTCTTTCTGTTCTCCACAGCACCCAGTATAATTCTGAGTAATGGAAGATGCTTAAAAAAAAATCTTTGAATTGAACTGAGCTTTAAACACTTGGAAATAGATAAATTACTAACTTTGGGCAGTGTCCTGATTACAAATTATTTTTTCAGTCCGTCCTGAACTTTTTATATACTGGATGCTTCCTGTATCCTAAGTCATTGAATTATTTGTTTAAAAAAATGTTTAACTTTGCTTTTTAATAGTTTCAACTTTTTATTAGGGATTAACTAGATTTTCCTAGTGCAGTAGCAAAATCCGTATCACATTCCATGATCCACTACTTTCTTTTAACTGCACCAAAACCCAGTGTCAACACTGCTTTGGAACAGTTGGGAATAAGCAGAAGCAGGAGTCTAGACAGGCCCCAGCCAGTGCTCTGCTACAGGATCTAATGTGAGCTGAATAACACTCTGGGCTTTGATTTTCCTATTTATAACATGAGGCTTGATAGAGGTAACTTCTAGGCTTCCTTCTAGCTTCCACATTCTATAGAACCTGCTACGTCACCTGCAACAGTGGTGATGTGGTCTGGGAATAAGACGAAGTGTTTGAACTATTTGCCTAGCCCAGTAGAACCAGGTGGTGAAAATACTAACTCGTGTATGAACTTTGGAACTCCAGGCTACCCAGTGCTCTCTGTCTCAGACCACAGAGAAGATTTAGACCATAAATAAGATTTAATGTTCTCCTTCCCAAGACAGAAGGTCTAGAATAGAAGAAAAATTAAAGTTGTGTTCCATTTCCTTTAGTATCATTTGGGGAGCTGGACTTCTTAATGCATTACTTTTTCAATTTAAAAAAAAAAAAAAGGAGGGGTACCTGGGTGGCTCAGTTGGTTAAGCATCTGACTCTTGATTTCAGTTCAGGTCATGATCTCAGGGTCATGAAATCAAGCCACCTATTGGGCTCCATACTTAGTGAGAAGGTGCCCTGCCTTTGCCCCCGCTCCTTCTCACATAAATGATTAAATTTTTTTTTCTTTTCCTTTTTTTTTTTCAATATTTTATTTAATTATTTGAAAGAGAAAGACAGATGGAGCACGAGCAGGCGGGAGGAGGGAGAGGGAGAAGCAAACTCCCCGCTGAGTAAGGATCCTCATGTGAGACTCAACCCCAGGACCCTGAGATCATGACCTGACCCACCTGACCATGACCATGACCGATCATGACTGAGCCACCAGGCACCCCTTTTGTTTTCCTTTTTAAAAAGGATGTTAAATAAAAAGTCTATCTTCCTCATCTAACACACCTGCTTTTTTAGCCCCAAATATGGTGGTTTGTTCCCCATTTGCATGAGTGTGTCTGGATTCAAACACAGAA
Organism: Neogale vison; assembly: GCF_020171115.1. Lineage (NCBI taxonomy): Eukaryota > Metazoa > Chordata > Mammalia > Carnivora > Mustelidae > Neogale > Neogale vison. The sequence continues at coordinate 49,010,253 of NC_058093.1, forward strand.
CATGCCCCGATATTTAATTTAATCACTCAGACCGGTCTTTTCTATTTTAATTTATTGGCTCAGACTGGTCACATTACACATAGCAGTTCCTATCTTCCTTGCATTCTGTACCCCCTTTGTGGCATGATTTATTCTTGCCTGTCACCTTCACTGAATCCCAAACCTCTGGAGAAAAGAGACCTCTACATCTACCTACATGTAACCCTAGCATACAATACACCTTTGACTGAAGTGAAATAGTAAAGAGTGTCTGCATATGGTGGCCAGGAGTTACCCAAGGGAACAGATCCCTGGTGCTCCCAGGAGCCTTTCCCAGCTTGGGCCCAAAGACCCTAGAGTGTGTTCTGTTGGCAAATCTCAGATTCTGTGAACCTCTCTTGACTTTTCCTTAGAGGTCTTCTAAGTGCCTGCCCCTGATTCCTGGCATAGAACTCCTTGTAATTTCTTAAGTGGTAACCACACTAGGATCTTCTTTTGTTGTAGTATTTCACCTATAACTCTGGTTCCTGATGTAGAGCTCCTAAATTCCGTGAAATTCATGAGGGATCAGTGTATCTTTTGTGCTAATAAAGTAACTCTTGGTGAGCTCCTGGATGGCTTCAGGATGGGGGTGGGTCACCCGAAAGACCAAGCCATGGTTAGAACCTCGGAACCTTCCACCGCACTTGCTGGAAGGGGAGGGAGTCTGGAGGCTGAATCAACGATTGGTCATGCCTATGTGATGAAGCCTCCAAAAAAATCCCACAGGCACAAGCTGTAAAGAGCTTCCAGACTGGTGAACACAAGGAAGCGCCAGGACAGTGGCACGCCAAGAGAGGGCATGTCAGCTCCATGCCCCCCCATAGACACTGCCCTATGCATCTCTTCATCTGGCTGTCCATCTGTATCTTTTATTATATCCTTTATAATAAGGTGGTGAAAGTAAGGGTTTCCTTGAGTTCTATGAGCCATCCTAACAAATTTTTGAACCCAAGGAGGGGATTATGAAAAATCTGATATAGCCAAGAGATCAGAAGTACAGATGACAAACTGGGACTTGGCAATTGGAATCTGGACAAGGTGCAGTCCTGTAGGACCGTAACTCATGGGATCTGATGTTAACTCCATGTAGTGCCAGAACTGAATTGAATTATAGGATACCCAGCTGATGTCTTACAGAATTGCCTGGTGAGGGGAAAAAAAAAAACGCACACCTGATGCCAGAAGTACTGTGGGGGGGAGGGGTAGTAGAGGGAAACACAGGAATGTTTTTCCTAGACACCAACTATCTCTCTTAATCCAGTGCCTTCGTCCAAGACTGAGCACCTAGCAGATGCTCACTCTAATATCGATAAATAAGTCAATAAACTTCTCCCTCGCTCCTCTTGCTTTCTCCATGGAGACTCATGGCACATTTACCGACTTCTTTCTGGCTCTGCCTTTGAGAACTGCTCCCTGCCTGCGGAAGGAAGATGTACTGAGGAACAGTCTCTTGCCAAGGTTTCTACCAGTGACACTCCCGTTCTCTCGCCTTCTGAATTCCTGCCGCCACCTCACCTTGGCCATCAAGACTGGTTTTTATCCTCCTGCCTGGATGGATCCATGAGTTGCCAAACCCTGAGTTTCCTGAGGGCCAAGGTTGACTATAGGGCTTCTCAAGGGGCTGAGACCAGAGAGCACAAACTCATACATAGCCTTCCAGTCCAGTCTGGCCCAGAGAGAAGTTGTTGATTCTACTCAAAGGGGTTTTGCTTGTTTTTTGTTTTTTGTTTTTTCCTTATAAACTGAGATTTAATTATAGCATTTAAAACTTGCACATGAAAATAGTTTTCTGTCTTAAAAAATAATTAGGATAATTTGACAACACAGTCATGTTGTCCCTCAATGACTTACAAACTGACTCAAGTCGGTTTGACCATGTATAACCCTTGGGTTCTTTTGATAGGTGAACAGTAAACACTGAAATCTTTTAAGAAGGTGAGAGTTAGGGGCACCTGGGTGGCTCAGTGGGTTAAACCCTCTGCCTTCGGCTCAGGTCATGATCCCAGGGTACTGGGATTGAGCCCCGCATCGCATCGGGCTCTCTGCTCAGCGGGGAGCCTGCTTCCTCTCCTCTCTCTCTGCCTGCCTCTCTGCCTACTTGTGATCTCTGTCTGTCAAATAAATTAATAAAGTCTTTAAAAAAAAAAAAGAAGAAGAAGAAGAAGGTAAGAGTTAGCTATCCTTCCCAAGTGCTCAGTAAGTCTCAAACCAATTTCTGCCACTTGTCTAGCATTTATGAAATAAACATTCGCTAGCAATTGTCTGTTCTGTAAGGCTCATGATGCTCTACCAAGCTCTTGGTCCTTTTAGGTGCTCAGACCTGACACAAATGATGCAACAAGATTCTAGAAGCAGGATTGTAGTACATCTGTATCTGAATAGGGTAGCCCTCAGTGCTCTGACCCAGTGGCTGGATGCAGGGCCCTTTCCACACCATCCTAGCAAGTGTTCCTAGATTCTTCTTCATTGTTTGTACTAGTTGGGGAGCAGTCTAAAACATACTTCAATCTTATCACGAGAGCCCATTTCTAAAGTCCTTTCTGCAAATCACTAATTTCCTGATTAAAAAAACCTCTGACACTCCATATGTTAATTAAGTAACTTTCTGATGTTGATTTGACAGAAGCACTTGCAGTAGTCACTTCTGGAGTATGATCTCTTTGATATAATACTGGCTGATTATCCCTGCAGTGTGAATTACCTTCTGATCACAATGCCTGCTACATCTGATTCACAGTTTAACCTTCCACACACAACATCTCACATCGTCTGGGCCAGCAGTTCTTTACCCTGGCGGGAGAGCAGAATCACCCAGAGAGACTTAAAAAAATTCCAACGCCAAAACACTACACCCCCAGAGGTTTCTGATTTAATGGCTTAGGTAAGGCCTGAACGTCAATATATTTTTAAAGGTCCTCAGGTGATTTTCAAGACAGGGTTGACAATCAGCTTCTGTTAAAATATTTTAAAATGCATTATCGTCATGGTAACGACTAGCTGGAGCTCCATGGGGGATGCTCTATTTTGATGGGGGTGGTGTTCTCTGGGGGCCTCATAGACACTTACCTGAGTGAACCTTTTCAGTCAGCTGGCCTCTGGCAGCCCTGAAAGCCATTGCAAGTCTACTTCTCGCTTCTAAAATCCTTCTGATTCCAATCCCTGTGTAATAAGTCCAGCCTTTACCATCCCAGTCCTTGATGTGATATAAAGCAAATACAAAGAAGTCAAAATTAATTAGAAAATTCTACTTCCGTGTGAAAAAAGAGATTTTTTACTCAAAGAAATTTGCTTAATATACCCTGTGCATTAAAAAGGTTTCAGAAAGGCCAGGATAGCTCTAAAGAAGATTTTTAATTGTTTGAGACCTCCTCAGGAAGAGTCCCCAGGCAAATGACAGACACAGGACACTTAGACTTATTTAAGCTTTCATCAACTAAGGAACTGGGAGATATATCCCGTATAACCCACCATTGACCTGAGCACGTTTTTTTCCAAAAAAGTTTTATTAGCAAAGAATACTTAATGCTTATTCATTCTACTTATTGCTTTCTACTAATTACTTATCATATTATTTATTTTCACCAAATTTGAGCAAATGTTGACCAAACTTACTTTCTACATATTAATGAGTTATGTGGTCACATATACTATTACATATTATGTGCAATTTCTGCTTATTCTAAATATGTGCTTCTTTTCTTCCCCATCCCCTCCTTCTTGGTAGTCCTAAGCCATTTTCATGGCTTCTCTCCTTTTCTGTTTCAATTTCTATCAGCTGTTAGCTAGAGTAATAGTTCTCTAACTTTTTAGTTAGAGAAATAAATATTTAGTTAGACGGGTAGTGAGAGACACTTTAGAATTCCTTGGATAAGGGATGGACTAGGTTAGCCAATATGAGTAGATTAGACAAGTATGTCCAAATATTGGAGAATTCCAAGGAGATTCTGATATCCAGCCTCAATCTTTTCCCCTTGTCCATCTTCCCCAAGACATGCAACCCCCCATCTCCCATTCCCACTGCATACAAAAAGTTGAGAATCACTGACCACAGACCCAGGGCTTTATTTACCAGACACCTTAGTGATTTACATACCGGCACACTGACCACGTAATCTTATATTCCAGTCTTAATGCCATCCATTCGTAATGAATTTCTGCCATCTCTCCCCTTTTCCTTTCCCACCCTGGGTCTCAACTTTGGTCTCAACTTTAGACGATATTGAATCACCTAAAGAGCTTTGAAAAATGCTCAGTGCCTGAGGTGCACCATAGATCAACTAAATCCGGATCTCTGGAGGTTGGGGCCCAATAATTTTGAAATGTGATCCCAATGGCTCAGAAACACTGCTCTAAATTTATTGACAAATGAACTGCTTCTAATCCATTCATCAAATTCCCACAAGAAGTTCAAAATCCAGTGATTCTTAGACTATTGTATAAAAAGATTCTCCCTAGGGTAGAGTAGCCAGATTAAAAAAAAAAAAATTACAAATTCTGTTGAATTTGGATCTCAGATATGCCAAATATAATTTTTTAGCATGTGTCCCAACTGGATTATCTGAAATTCAAACTTAGCTGGGGCATCGTGTGTTTACCTGGTAACTCTGTCCTGAAAGTGTATGATAGTGCAGATTCCTGGCCTCCGTGCCAATCCGAGAGATCAGGAGTACATCAAGCACTTTGTATTTTTAACAAATACACAGGCGGCTTTGTTGCAGGTGATGGATCACACTTTTAAGATTATTTTTCATCTTATTACCTTGTTTTTCCACTGGTGTCCAGTGCCACTGGCCTCTTCAAAGTGTTAAAGGCACCTGGGTGGCTCAGTGGGTTAAGCCTCTACCTTTGGCTCAGGCCATGATCCAGGGTCCTGGGATCTAGGCCCGCATCGGGCTCTCTGCAGAGCGGGGATCTTGCTTCCCAGCCCCCCTCTGCCTGCCTCTCTGCTTACTTGTGATCTCTCTCTCTCTCTGTGTGTCAAATAAATAATAAAATCTTTTTTAAAACAATGTTAAAACATAAACAAAAGTTGAAAGTTACATAGATCTCTTCATAAACGGTGATTTTCAATGTACAAGCAATCCAGAGTCTAGAATCAGGGTCCAGATACTGGAGTTGACATTAATTCTTTTTAGCCTTTAGACAATAAACATTTGGAAGTGCCTGCTTACTTCATATCCTGATCTGAGCTAGACACCGAGACTGTGGAGACCCTGTCCATGCCCACAAGAAATGTGATTACACCAAGCAGCAATGGGATGTAAGCAGAGAGATGTTAGCTCTACCAAGGGAAGGTGATGAACTCGCCAAATAACACGTTTGCTTTTTAAAAATTTCAGTCATTCAATTAGTCACTCAAAATTTTTTTTTTGCCTTACAAATTTTAATAGAAGCCTATGATATGCCAGGTTTTGTGCCAAGTTCTGAAGTCAAACTCAAGTATGATCCCTGTATGAGGGCAGCAATTCTCAAACTTTTCTTTTTTAAGATTTTGTCTATTTATTTGAGATAGAGCAAGAGAGAGATACCACGCATGAGTTGCAGGGAGGGGCAGAGGGAGAGGGAGAGGGAGAAGCAGGCTTCCAGCTGAACAGGTTGCCCAACAAGGGGCTCCATTCCAGGACCCGGGATCGTGACCTGAGCCAAAGGCAGACGTGTAACTGACTGAGCCACGCAGGAACCCCTCAAACTTCTTGATTCCAAGAGCCTTTCAGACTCTTACAAACTGCTGAAGATATGAAAAAGCATTTGTTTGTTTAAATATTTATTTGTTAAGTTTTAAACATAACAATTATAAACTGTTATGTATTAGCATAAATAACATTGTGTTTCTGAAAAGCACTATATTTTATAAACACAAATAATAAAAAGTATGCCATTATCTTATTCTCTTGCAAATTTCTTAATAATATACTTAATAGAAGATAGCTGTGTTCATATGTCTGCTTCTACATTCAGTCTGTTGAGTCATATTCGGTTGACATAGCTGAAGAAAATCTGGCCTCAAACAGACACATAGGGTCTTTAGACCACAGGTCACACTGTGGGAACATACAGCAGAACACAATGGTGAGTGAAATCCAGAAGGAAACCACTAACTGGATCAGTGGTCTTCACATATATTTATTTGATCACATATCTCTGCCAGTTAAATATTTTCTTATCGGGACTATACATACTATTATCAGGTATATATACATAATTACATATTTAAATTATAGTGTTTATTATAGTTATATAATAATATATGAATATCAGTCAAGGTACAAAAATTACTTGTTTGGGGTTCTTTGTTAATTTTAACAAGTATAAATCTTTATTTCAAATAGTCTTCTTGAAAATTTCACTTTTCATTTTCCCCCAAATCCTGACAGATCTGATTCCATGACTCAATAATAGTAAAATGCCTGCTCTGCCATCTTCTTATTATTCATTTATGTTTCCCTTATTAGCACTTAATTTAATCTGTGTTTTCTATTTAAGAGGATTTTTAAGCCACCTGTCCTTTTGTGAGGGTGACCTTAATCCAGAAAATGTAATGCAAATGTCCGCTCAGCCAGACCACACAGTCTACCAGGAGACCAATCGGGCAAGGGTACACTAATATTCCTGCAACACCATGACATCCAGTTCTCTTCCGGAGCTCCGTGGACAGCACCACCAACACCCCACTGTCAGGGGAGACAGTAAGGGCAGATACCAAGATCAAACAATGTATTGTACAGGAGTCGCACTTCATTTCTTTTGTCTCTTGATTTGTTGTTTTTTGTTTTCCTCCAAAACAGACTTTGTAACACTTGCCTCCCACCCCAGGCGTGTAGTGGGAGGCACACCCCTGGGGAAGACCGCTTGGGAAACACTGAATTAGAGTCTGAGATCACAGCCCTGGAAACATACAGGTACCAGGGAACGCTCCTCAGGAGCACTGATGCAAGGTGGGGGGTTCAGGAAAGGTTTGCTGGAGGAACTGACACTTGAACTAAGGTTAAGGAATAGGTTACATATGGGTGGTGGGGGTGGAGTTTTCCAAACAAAGAGGCTTTTTATCTCATTATTTTAATTGGAATGATTTTGGAAGATCCTTCTCCAGAGATCTTAGGTAAAAGTAGATAGCACTTACTGGAGAATAGATAGAGGACAGTTCTTGCTGAGTGTCGTGGATGATGGCTCATCTGTATCCCAGCAACTCAGTGAGTTGGTTACTATTCCAGATGAGGAAACCAAAGCTCTGAAGGAAAGGTACTCAAGACCACACAGCTAGTGACCAGCAAAACCACAGTCATGGGACTCATGCTCTTAATCACTGTATGATACTGTCTCTTAAATATCTGGCCAAAGAAGCCTAAAGGCTTATCATCAGAATGCCAGGTTGTTTTTCATTCATCCATTTATTTATTCAAGTCATGTTTATTGAACTCTAAGTTCCTGTATCAGGAACTGAGTTCAGCTCCAGTGATATGATTGTCAACAAGAGAGATGTGTCCCTGTCTTCATAGAGCAATTGTTAGAATGGGAAGGGAATAAAGTAGTGAATACAATAGTTTTAAAATGTGGTTAGTGCTACGAAAGAGAAAATAAAAGGACAGAGACAGAATGTGCTAGAAGAACCACACTAACTGCGGAGTTAAGGATGGCATCTCTAAGACTGCATGTGGTTGAGATTCAAAGGATGAAAAGGCTGTGGCCATATGTAGACAAGGAAGGGAAAGTCATTCCAGGAAAAGAAAAGGACACATGCCAAGGCTCTGATGTGGGATAGAGTCGTCGACAGAAATTGACTCCTGCCTTTGGCTAGCCGCATGGGAAAAGAGATCCAGAAGGTGGCTGGCTAAGCCTACCGCTCTGGGAGGCTGGCTGGAGTGCTTTGGTTTGCATTCAGTGTGTTACATCTCATTTGCTTCTTCTTTGAGTGGTTAGGATATTAAAACATAAACTTGGGGCGCCTGGGTGGCTCAGTGGGTTAAGCCTCTGCCTTTGGCTCAGGTCATGATCTCAGGGTCCTGGGATCGAGTCCCGCATCAGGCTCTCTGCTCTGCAGGGAGCCTGCTTCCTCCTCTCCCTCTCTCTGCCTGCCTGTCTGCCTGCTTGTGATCTCTGTCTGTCAAATAAATAAATAAAATCTTTAAAAAAAAAAAAATAAACTTGCCATCTGAGCCATGACCACTGTGTCGTCATCTAGAGATTCTTATCATCTTGATAAGATCACTCGGGCATTACATGTGAACAAGGTAGAGCTTGGCCAGCACGCAAAAGGAAAATCAGATACAATTCACAAGGTAAAAAACAGACCTGAGCCATCAGTTAAGAGAACACAGGCATGAAAGTCTAAAGTTAGGTGAGAAGCTAAAAATGTTTATGTCTAAGGTACATTTAATAATACTGTCTATTACCTATTTATCATATTTTCATATGAATGTTATGCCTAAAAGACTATTCGGAAGTATTAAGTATGACTTTGCAGTGTAATAACTTCCTACACTATATTAAAAATCCCAAAAATACATCTTTTCAGGATACCTAGACTCATGATAAATATTAGATTGTGCTCACAGCTAATTTGTTTCGTCTTATGTGCCTAACACTTTGTATTATTTTGTAGTTTCACTTCAACACTGTCCACCAGGAACACAGAGCTGGAGTACAAAGGGCATGGGATTTCACATGTGTGTAGGGTACATTTCATCTTCCTGGTTTCTGACACTCACTTAGCAACAATCAATGAGGCCCTGATAGCATTATTGATCATAGTGATAGCATTGTTGATTTTAGAAGTCATTGTAAGCCCTGCAGGCCTTTGAACAAGGGATCCTATTTCACAAAAGAGAATCATTTTCAAGATGCGCTAAGTTTGACCCTTTACCCTCCTTGTAGGATAACATGGTTGGGAAGTAGGATTAGCCTGAGACTGAAACTTAGACTCAGAAATTTTTCAGATTTTCTCATCATTTAAAGAAATTTCAGGCCTGGTTGGCCTAATTCCCGACAATACCTGCCTTCGTGGACTCAGTTCTGAACCGGGCTCCCATGCAGGGCGCCCGGGTTCTACCCAGGAAATGCCAGGAGACGTCCTTTGCAGGAATTCTGCTCTGTGACAGCCCTGCCTTTGACGAGACTGATTTTTATGGGGTAATCATCACTTTGAACAAGCACAACTTGACGTATAATCAGAACTCAGCTCTTCTGTCGCTGTCGCTTTAAATTTATGTGTTTTATTGCCCTTTGATGAAAACTCGGGCAGGCCTTTGACTTTTTTCGCCCTGGCTTTTAATTAAATCACAATCATATGGCCTCTCGAAGTCATAAATGAGTTCTTAAATCAGAAATTAGACTCTAGGCTAATAGTATTAATCAATGGGCAGAGATCCATTCAATGTCAGGTCTTCTCCCCAGGTCGGTCATAGGCTAAAAGTCTGAGCTAAGAAAAGAAGACAGAAGCAGCCCAGATCTATGTCTCTCCCCGCTTCTCTTTCCTTCCATCTCCCTCTCACCCTAGCCAGTCTCCAGCCCCTCTATGAGAGAGAGCACGTGGATAGCACAGGGATCAGAAAATTCTCATTTGATGCGGTGCCTCTGCAAGCTGGCTCATAGCCCCAGGGGGAGGGCATGCACTTAAAGAAGAGTCTGTCAGTACCTGTGAGGTTCTCGGGACTCCCTGCTGCCTGGCCATCTCCCCGACCCCCCTGACCTGGGTCAAATGGGAAGGGCACCTCCTGGAATTCTGCGCTGAAGCAGCCTTGTTTTTGAATAGAGGGTTAGTGTGGTGTAATTAGCATACGGAATACACAGAATTTGAGTTAAAATTAGAACCTAGCTCCTTCTTACTTGTCTTTCAATTTTCAAGATATGGGCAATGAGCATTTTCTTCCAGTTAGCTTCTTCCAACCAACCCTCAGCTTTCACTTTGCCCTGACTGATCAGAATGCAGATCTGTTGATGCTGCTGCTTTTATCCAGGCTGCCTGGGCCGGGATTGTGGGGAGGGGGGAGGCCACTCCCTCTTGACTACAGTGACCACCTACCAACTATCTGAAAGTGGCACTTGAAGAACCTCCTCACTAAGTTTGGGATGAGACTGTAGCAGACTCTGTTCTCCTCCCAGGCAGAGAAGGGAGGGAGGCACAGCTCTCCATAGCAGCACTGTTTGACAGAAATGCAAAAAGAACCACACAGATCATTTTAATTTTCTAGTAGCCACATATTAAAATAAGATAATAAAATAAAATAAAATGGATGCCTGGGTGGCTTATTCGGTGAAGCATCTGCCTTCGCCTAAGGTCATGATCCCAGAGTCCTGGGATGGAGCCCCATATCCTGCTCCCTGCTCAGCGGATAGCCTGCTTCTCTCTCTGCCTGATGCACCCTTTCTTCTGTGCTCTCTCTCTGACAAATAAATACATAAAATCTTTAAAAATAAAATAAAATAGATAACAAAAAAGATTAAAATAATGGTAATAATATATTTTATTTAACTTCGTACAACCAAAATATTATCATTTCAACAAGTAACCAATATATAAAAATTATTCATGAGATGACTTATAATCCCCCCCCCACGCTAATTCTTTGAAATCTAGCATGTATTTTACAATTTTAGCACATCTCAATTTGGACCTGCACCATCCTGGACAGTTCAGGTCTGCTGAACATCTCTTCTACTTTCTTTATTTTCAAAAGCAGCTTTATTTAGGTTTATATACATACCATCAAATTTTTAAGGAGTTCCAGTACCCAAAGGTATATGTACTTAGACTCAATCTCTATATAATAACAAGCTGTTAAAATGCGGCATTTTTATCACCCCAAAAAGATCCCTTTCAATCACTACCTGTTTTTATACTTAGGTCTAGGCAACAACTCATTTACTTTCTGTCTCTATAGATTTGCCTTTTCTGGACAGTTCATACCAATGGAATGAGACAATGTGTGGTCTTCTGCTTCTTTCACTTAGTGCAATAGTTTTTAGGTTTATCCAAGTTACAGCATGTGTCAGTATTCTTTCTTTTATTGCCAAATAGTATTCTATTATACAGATGTACCACAGTCCACTCATCCATTCCCTGGGTCATTTTGCTTGTTTTCACATTTGGCTGTCATGAATAATGCTACACGTGCGCACAGGGCTTTGTTTGGACATATGCTTTCATTTTTCTTGGTAGATTTCTAAGAATGGAATTGCTGGGACATATGGTAAGTTTATATTTAACTTACGAGGAAACTGCCAAATTGTTTTCCAAAGTGGTTGCACCATTTCTCTCTTTCTGATTCTTTTTTTTTTTTCCCCCTGATTCTTATTTATGTATCCTTGATCTTCCAAGGACTGAAGAGCCAGAACTGGACTTTCACAATATCCTTTAAAAATTCTGCATGTGAGGTTCTGCATATTTGGTATCTAAGAGTTCTCACATGATCGTGACTGTAGGCAGTAAGTCTGGAAGAGCTCCATTTTAACATCTTATTATAATATAGAGATTGATTCTCAGCACAAGCACCTCTTAGGGAAAGTTAAGCATTCTCTTTAAAATGCTCTCCTGTGATTCTTTAGAATGAACAAGAAGACACATGTTTCAAAACAACTGCAAAACAAGGTCTATTTTCTCAGCATTTGTAATATGTGGCTATTACCAACCATTAATTAGTAAAAGGTGTACCTAAGCAGAGAATTTTCAATTTCTATATAATAAACAGGAGATCCTAAAAACTCCCCTGATAGCCTGGGAGGGGCAGAATTTCAGAGGAAGTGTTTCTAACAGGCAGCCTGACTCTGAAAGATCCGTTGTCTCTCATGAGTACATCTACGACGGCTAAATTTTAAATAAAAAGCTCCCGGGTGGAGGAAGAATGCAGACAAATATTGGACACAGTCTCCATGTAGATTAAAAGGAACTATTCTGTTGCTTCTTGTTTTCGTCAGTTTAATAATCCTGTTGGGGTTTCCCAGAATGTTTGAAGCCAATGTCTTATGACGCCAGTGATTTTTCTTGGTGTTCACTGGAGGGGAATGGGAAAGACAATGTGTAGATTTAATCAGCATTTGATTTTCCTCAGTCCCTTTGCATGTAGAGAGGAGCAGCTGGTAGTAGGTAATCTTGCCCTTGGGAATTATCAAGTAAAAGAAAGAGACAAGCAGCAGCTTCTACAAAGGCAGCTTTTATGAGGCTGAGCTAAAGAATCACCAGGGAAGCAGCTGGGTTCACCATTTTCATCCAAGTAATTACTGGAAGAGATAGATGGTTTTCAAGGTCAGTGGTAGAAAGAGGAACTAATGGCCAGCCCTTCCTCTGGGAGAACATTCACAGGAGAGAGGATGGATGAAGACGTCAATTTCCCAGGCTGCTTGAAAGCAGCAAGGACAGTGTTCAGAATCGGGTGAGAAAGCCCAGAGTTCGAATCCTACATCTTTCAGCCTAGTTCTGTGACTTTGGGCATCTGCCTTAACCTCTCAGGCCTTAGCTTCCTCATTTGCTACATGGAGAAAGTACTACCCATCTTGCAGGTATTTTGTGAGCATTAAATGAGATAATCAGTCTCCATTCCCTTTTTAGAAACTAACCCAATTAATTTATCTGGAAGCCTCCCCAAACACATTCAACATCTAGCCATCCTTCTCTTTTGCAGTTCTTCCCATTAAAGAAATTTTGGAAAACGATGTTTCCTGGTTGTCACAGCAACTGTAACAAATCAGACCCAGGACCTTTTAAAATGTATCACCTTTAAAAAATGAACTGAAATAAAATAATGTCTTTGGAAACAAAATTCACTAAACACTTCTTTATTGTATTGCTGTTCCTATGATCAAAACCATTAATAATTTACCCTCTGTATCAACTTCTTTCTTTTAACAATCTGTCTCAAAGAAACATTTTATTTTTTTGAAGATTTTATTTATTTATTTGAGAGAGATTGAGAGAGAGAGGGAGAGAGAGAGAACAAGATTGGGCACAAACTGAGGAAGCAACAAAGGGAGGGAGAAGCAAACTCCCCATCAAGCTGGAACCCCGACATGGGGCTCGATCCCAGTACCCTGGGATCAGGACATGAGTTGGAAGGCAGGCACTTCCCTGACTGAGCCCCCCAGATGCCTCCTAAAGAAATATTTTAAAAATAAAGTGTCTAAATGTATACAGAAATGTGCATTGTAGTGTTATGCACTACTCACGTTTTTTTAAAAAGTGGAAATGACCAGTACATTTAACATCAAAAATAGCAAATAATAAAGTAAATTGCAGCACTTTCATACAATAGAATATTATACAAACAAACCTATGTGGAAAGGATTTGAATGATGTTAGAAAATGCAGAAGAAAAATATCAGGTGGCAATGACAGAAATAAAATATTCTTGACTTGTTAAAAAAATTGTAATTAGAGAAACATTGGAAAAATTAATGAATATATTTACAACGACAACACATAAGCCATCAAGACCTATGAACGTCTCTATCTCAGGTTTAGTTTGGCCTTGTGGCTGGAACTTGTTCCAGGGAGAGCTGGTCTTTGGTGGGGCTGACCTAGGGTTTCTCTGTTTCCTTGGCTTCTAAGAAAGGCAGGTTGAATACATGTGAAGCTGGGGTTTGATATGATAGACCTGCATTTCTAGCAATACCGAGCCAAACCTGACTGCTCTTACACACCTCATTGTAAACCAGCCCTACAGTATATGTTTGTTACCCGGAAGTCAGGGAGATGGTTTCTTAGAATCAAGCAGTGCTTTTTGTGTTTTTGGAGGAAAAATGCACACACACACACACACACACACACACATACTGAAACACCACTTTTCTTGAAAGCCACGGGAATCAGGGTTTCAAAGAGTGTGGTCCAAACTTACATGCGTTAGAATTCCCTGGAATATTGGATAAAATGCAGATTCTGGGGTCCAGGCCCACATCTATTGAATCAGTGTCTAAGATGGCTTCATAATCTGAATTATAAACAATCATCCAGATGAAACATTCAGAGGAAAGGGAGAGAAACTGCATTTTCCCAGTGGCCAAGAAGTTCTCTGCAGAATAGCACAAAGCTTTGCTCCCCTCCGTTCTCTGCGCTCCTTGGTTTTCCCCATACTTACCTGGGCTTGTTCTATGCTGACAGTTAAAAACCATTAAAGAAGCACCAGAGAGCTGAGTTGAATTCTTCCGGAAGCAGAGAAAGCAATCTCGAGCACAGGACCCTCAAGGCGATTTTGTTATTGGTGAGAGGAGAATTTCATAAAGCCACATGTCTCTGTCACTTGTTTCATTTTCCATCAAAGATGGCCACTGCCTTTGTTTCGGTCTTCTGGCCTGGAGTTTCAAAAATTCTGTTCTTTTAAATACCAAAGGTAACAAATATTATATTGACCGGAGTGAGGGGGGGGCGAGATTCAACTCAACATTGCTCTTTTTATTTTACAACACTCTTTATTCAGGTCTTCTTCCTTTATTTTCTTATCGAAGTTTTTAACTTACTGCTTTCCCTCCTATTAGAGAATAATCCATACGTTTTCTAACTTTTTTCTTTTTGAGGCTTAAAAGAAAAAATCGACATCATGACGCATACAAGTAAGGGTCAATATTTGGACTTGAAGCCCATTCGGCCCTTCTTTTCCTCGCGGGACAAGGCTGAACTCTAAGGGTTTTTAAATGGGTCCGGCTGCAGTTTGCAGGTGCAGTCATTTTGCAGGAGCCCAAGTCAAGATATACATATGCAAATGTATGTGGATGTGCCCAAACTGAGTAATTGTGCATGCAAATAGGTGATTAAATAGACAATTACCAAATCTGCATGAACAAATGGAAGTTGTGCATATTCAGTAAGCAGGGGGCACCTGAGCATTATGCAAACAGGCAGCTTTCCTCAAAGCCTGTGGAAACCTGGCCCCAGGGGCCTCAAAGTAGTTTAAATCACAGAGCAAGCTGGGTTTCAAGTTGCACAAGTGGAATTTACTCTTTGACCTCAGCTGCCATGGTAATGACCAAGTCTCTGACAAGGTCATCTTCAGGAAGTACCGTGGGAAAGGGGTCTGATTTCTGCTATTTCTTTCCGCACACTACATTTAAGGCAGACATTTAAGCTAAATATTTTTTTATGGTCAGAATTAAGAAATGAATTCTGGATATCTCAGTATGCCCACTTTTGCTGTACTCTGCACCCACAATTCCAAGCCAAAGCTCAAAGGAGGTACAGAGAATGGACCCAAGTTAAACTACTATATCAAGTAAGAAATTACTACAACTGATGTCAAAGGGGTTACTGCCTGTGTTCTCCTCTAGGATTTTAATGGTTTCCTGTCTTACATTCAGGTCTTTTTTTTTTTTTTTAAAGATTTTTTTATTTATTTATTTGAGAGAGAGAGACAGTGAGAGAGAGCATGAGCGAGGAGAAGGTCAGAGAGCGAAGCAGACTCCCCATGGAGCTGGGAGCCTGATGCGGGACTCGATCCCGGGACTCCAGGATCACGCCCTGAGCCGAAGGCAGTCGTCCAACCAACTGAGCCACCCAGGCGTCCCTCACATTCAGGTCTTTAATCCATTTCGAATTTATTTTCATTCACGGTGTAAGAAAGTGGTCCAGTTTCATTCTTCTGCATGTGGCTGTAGTTTTCCCAGCACCATTTGCTGAAGAAACTGTCTTTTTTCCACTGGATATTCTTTCCTGCTTTGTCAAAGATTAATTGACCATATAGTTGTTGGTTCATTTCTGGAATTTAAGAAACAAAACAAATGAGCACAGGGAAGAAAAGAGACAGAGAGGCAAACCAAGACACCAACTCCTAACTGTGGAGAACAAACTGATGGTTCCCAGAGGGGAGGTGGCTGGGGGTTGGGTGACATACAGGATGGGGATGAAGGAGGGCACTTGTCATGAACACCATGACGGAAGCGTTGAATCACTAAACTGTACATCTGAAACTAATCTTACACTGTATGTTAACTAACTGGAATTTAAATAGAAACTTCATAATTAAAAAAGTAAATAAACTGCCGTAACACAATGGATATAATTTTGCAATGCTCCTGTCTACAACGGTGCCGCCAAAAACAAGAGTAGGGCTTTTTTGATCTTCAGTAGCAGTTTTTTAATTTGCCTTTGTGGGCTAGGGAAAAGCGCCCATTGTTTTAATTGTTCATTTCTTCAGAGTTCAAGATCTCAGTTCTCTACCTCCCGCCCTAACCGTGATGGATGGTGTTGTCAGTGGAGTACATCAATGAGAAATGATTTCACATAACCAGGGGGCTTTCCTGACAAAAGATTAGTGGTGATGCCTAGACAAGCCCACTAGGAACCAGAGACAGGTGAAGTTTGAGGCAGCCGAAGAGCGCTGCTTGCTGAAATCCTTGTATCTTTCACAAAGATATTTCATTTCTAGTCGATTCTACTAAGATATTTTCCCACATTCAGTTTTATGTGAACTGCACAGAGTCTTTTCTTTACAGAGTACGAAGTGAATTTCCTACAAACCATCAAATCAATTACTCAATTCAATCAATAAACCGGTTAAGTGAAATAATTCCTTGACTTAGCACCTGTCAGGAGAAGATTTCAAAATAGTCTCACCAGGAGTCAGAAGCAAATGGAATTAGTCCCGTTCCAAAGAGGAGATAGCCAAGTCTGCGTGGCCTATCAGGCCGCCCTGTATGGCAATGCGGATGGGCAGCTGCCCTGACCAGTGATTCTCTGAGGCCACATCCTGGCCAGGGAGATGATGCTGCAGACCCCACTTCAGCATTCTCTTCTGCACGGGCACCCTAGAAGCTCCCCATGGACACCTCGAGAACAGCAAGTCATTGTACATACGCCCATGCGGCCAGGAACGCAGTTAGTGGAGAAACTGATTTCACCCCCGTAGTATCAGAAGCCACAAAGAAGGCTAAGTTTTTTATGGAATATAAATAGAATTTTCAGGGTTTTTTTTTGCTTTTCATGAGTGTCTAAATAATACCTATTAAACAAAAACCAGTGGCACCAACACTGCAAAGCAGTATGTGTGTGTGTGTACAAGAGTGTAACATATGTGTAAATGTACATGTGTGTGTATTTTCATGATAATACTAAAATGGTATTTACCTTTTTCACCCTGGTAACATTCTCACTGATGCTTAAAGTCAAACTGCGGATGCCTCGGTTGGAATCAAGGCCGCGTCACCAAGTCAGTAGTCATTACCGACATCAGTGTCAGGCGCTCAGTAATCGTAATAAGCCAGTTTCACTTATGAATATCTCTGAGGAATAAATATGGGTTCATTTTATTAAATCTCTATCTTTGAGTACACGTCTTTTTAGGATTCTTTGTGATGAAATGGTGTGTACACAGAAAGCCCTTCTAAGCTGCCTACAAAAGTATGATGTTTGCCCTGAGGGAAAGCATTTGTGTGGTGGTTTTAGTTGCAAGCTGAACTAGATATTTTTCCCATGAAATATCTTTTACCTTCAAAGAATGACTGATAGGCAAACTATGGATATTCAGAAGAACTATGATTATTCAGAAATAAGTTATTTTGCCAATAAAAAGCTTATTTGTTAATAAAATTAACGCTTTCAAGAAAAAACTAGAATTTTGAAAACTTGTATCCACCATTGCCAGTTTGACAGCTTCCCAGTACTTAGAGATTTTTCTGATGAGATCGGTAGTCATATTACCAAATCTAATTTTTGAGATTGTAAAATGAACCATATCTATTTGAAAACATAATTCAGTGAACGAGTATTTTTCAGATGACCAGAACAGGGTGTTACAAAGTTATGCATGGGTTAAAGAACCATGCAGAGTGTAAGATAGATTTTAATGTTATAGAGTTAAAAATTTTGTTAATATGAGTTTTGATTCCATATAACAATTAACATTTAAGAAACAATTAATTGTCGAGTTTTGCTGTAGTGTCAAAGAGGAATAGCCACAATTATCAAGAAAGACAAAATACTCCTACTTCTTCCAACTATAGATCTCTATGAGATCTGCTTTTTTAAAATATATACTTCAACCAAGCAACATATCGTAACAGATTTAGTGCGGAAGCAGAGACGAGAATCCATCTGTCTTCTTCTAAGCCAGACATTAAAGATATTTTGCAAAACTGTAAAATGCTGCCTCTCTTACTCTCATTATTTTTGTTTTGGAGAGTATAGTTATTTTTTTAACCAAAATATGGCATTTACATTATTGTGTAGTGGGGTTTTATTGTTATTTTCAAAAATAAATAAGTAAATGGCTTAAATTATTCAGTTAATGTCAAATACAGTAAATATTAGTAGATAAAATTCTTGTAAATAAATGCCCTTCAGGGTTCTCAATAGTTTTTAAAAGTGTAAAGGTGTCCTGAAACCAAAATGTTTTGAGAACTGCCAGTTGAAAGCAAGGGTTTGGAAACTGATTTTTAACATCAGACTGTGTCCTCAAAGGAAATTTTGTATGGAAGTCAGAGTTACAAAAGGGGGAAAATCAGAGTTGTTCTGGTTAAACAGGGAAAAAGGACCCAGAGCCGCCCCAGTTTTGCCCTCTCCTCCAACCCCTTCCCCTCCCTCCTTAGCATCCCTAGAATCCCAGTCTAAAAATCTCTGCACTGAAATGTCAATGGACTGCTATGGGGTGGCAGGAACCGCAGCATCCCAGGCCTCGTGGGAATGCAGGAGGAGGCCCGGTGCACGCCGTGCCAAGTTATGGGGAAGCTTTAAATCAGATTGTAAATGTGGGTGCCTCCTCTGTCTCCCGAGTCTGCCAACTGACATGGCCTCAAGAGCCAGAAGATCTTGAGCTTAAAAAGACTTGCCTTGTGCTGCGCCCCCATCTCTTAAGTATGTCTGGAATCACTGGTGAGCATAACCCGAAAGGGATTAATTTGGCAAGAAGAAAAGGTGTTGAGTGTATGGTGGATGCAGGGACATTCCTGGCATATTCTTTCCTCTGAATTATCAGTGCTGAGATTAGGCAGTTGAAGATTAACTTCCCCCACTGGACAAAATGCCATTTGGAAAGACCAGGGAATGGAATGAAATACAGGAATACAAAGGAGAGAGACAACGGGGGCACAAAAGGGATGAGAAGAATTCTTGCAAGAGGTTCTGGACAGACAGACTCCAGCAGTAGAGGGATGGTGGGATATACAGACAAGCAAACCCACAGTCTTTATCTTTAGTTTTGACCTCTGTCCTGATAACCAGACCACAGAGTCCAACTTCTGCGTATTTACTCCGCTATCTCGAAGGTATCACGAACTGAATCTGACCCTGACTCACGGTTGCATTCCTTTCAGTTTGGTGTCCCATTGACAGCTGTGGCATCATCGTTGGCTCTGTCAATGAGCCAATAAATCTAGATCCCTTGAAGTCCTGATGATAAAGACTTAATATTCTTGGAATGAACAGTTGTCATCAGGAGGCCATGCAATGTCCAAACCTCCCCTTGGAGTTGGGAAAAACCCACCGAAACCATCGGCCCATATTTCCCTCCCCTCTCCCTGTACACTCAAGCGCAGCACCCAGAATTCTGTGTCCTACTAAGTTGAATACGGTCGGAACCAGGAGGCAGACTCAAGGGAGCAAGTTTAGAGGGCCTCACACCAAGTAGCAACAGTAGTGCCCCTGCATTTGGGATATATTTTCCCTTCTAAAAATGGAGGAGGTCCTCCCCACCCTTGGACCAGACATACCTTCGCTGCACATTTTCTGAATCTGATTCTCAGTCTTCACAAGGGTGATCCAGACTCATCTGATAAAATCCTTCCAATAACATCTTTTCTTCTTACATAGCCAGTGTCAATTTTTCTGTTGCTGTTAAGAAGTCTTCAACTGTGTCCTATTTCCTTCCTATTTTATTGTAAAAATGTCTTCCCTCCAGATCTAATTTGTCTACCCTCATTCAAGCCCTTATCATCGAGACAGATGGTTGCTTATCCCTTACAACAGTTATTCCAAAATTCTTTTTTTTTTTTTTAAAGATTTTACTTATTTATCAGAGAGAGAGAGGGGGAGAGAGCAAGCACAGGCAGACAGAATGGCAGGCAGAGGCAGAGAGAGAAGCAGGCTCCCTGCTGAGCAAGGAGCCCAATGTGGGACTCGATCCCAGGACGCTGGGATCATGACCTGAGCCGAAGACAGCTGCTTAACCAACTGAGCCACCCAGGCGTCCCCATTCCAAAATTCTTATAGCATTTATTCTCCTGTTACAAAACAAAAGCAACCGAATCTCCATGGCTCTTTTCTACAGATCATCCAAGGCCTTTCAGCCTACTTTCTAATATTCAGCACTCAGTTCCTTGACAAAGGACCCAATTCAAAACAATCTTTGAAGTCCCAGGACCTAGCATAATGCCTGGCATAGAGTAAAATCCAATAAATATTTGAAATGAGTGAATACGTGAATGAATGAATGAACGAATGAATATTACTCAGAAACCCTGTGCACTAGACCCATTATTTCCCAAGCTCTTTACATAAACATTTATATATATACAAATACAAATTTTCATTATTAAGTTATTATATTAATTATTAAATTATTATTAATTATGATTTAATAAGTATAATAATTATTGTATTAATTTTATATATTTTATAGTTTATTTTCTATGTTATATATTATATAAATATATTATACAATGTATATTATATTATATAATAATTTTTATTAAATTATTATGTACAAATATATACACATATTTGTATATATATACATACACACACATGCACACCCGAGTATGTGTAATGCACATGTTCTGTTGTTGTTGTTTTCTGGTTTGGGTTTTTTTTTTTAATAATACATGTTTTGAGAGGTTTTGGCCTCACAGTACTTTGTGAGTAGTCTCGCATTGCTGGTACATACTTAGCACAATGTATTAGTCAGTTTGATTCTACCCGCCTTATCCAATAACATATCAGCTCTCCCAGGGCAAGCCCCATGTCTTATTTATCTTTGTACCTTACCTTTAATGTTGAAGCGTGAAGTAGATGCTTCATATATCTTTGTTGAATTTGCCTCCTGGAAAGGAAGTGTGTGGTTATTGCAAAGGGAGGGGAGGAGTTCGGTTTGACAAAATTTCCACCACCCACAACTCCTGCAGGAAAACTTTCAATATTTCAACATTAAATATGATCTTTGCTCTAGGGTTTTGTAGACACTCTTCGCCAAATTAAAGACTTCACCTTTTGCTCCCAGTTCCTTGACAGGGGTGACCCTGAGGGCTTGACATTCGCATATGGGAAACCACCTTGACTTTAACATTTCCTCCCATCCTTGACAAAAGAGATCATGGACCATGTACTCAGACTGTAAATTGCCCAGCAAAACTGAAATCAAAACTCTAAACTAGTTCTGATAATAAAGCAGGTTCTGAAATCCTATCAGAATCTCTATGATTATCTCAACTGAAACCTTCTTATTACATTTTAAACTTTTCATTTCGGTTATTGTCATTTATGTGAAATGGGTGGATAGGAATGAAGCCTGGGAAAATTATGAAGAGGTTAATCCTGTTTTTGTTCAATTCAGTATACAGTTTGGGCTTAAAAGGTGTACTGTGTGAAAACACCTTTATGAACTAAATCCAATAGTAACGTACTAAGCAGATGCAGAAGCTTGTTTTCCTTTGGCGGGGAAAGGGAGTGGGGTCAACCACAGGCAATGCATTTTCTGTTTTGCCTCATGAGGGACAGCTGTAAGATGTTCGGTGTGTTCAACTTTCTTGCATAAGTAAAACAAGGTATTTTATCTAGCTCTTATATAATAAGAGTATGATACACTGAGCAACGTTCATATGTCCAGGTGTAGGGAATGGTTTCCAGTAATTATTAACCTATCTCGCAGATCCTCATTTAAAAGCTTTTCTCGTAGATCCTGTGGCCCCGATTTTTAGGGGTGTCTTAGCCAGAGGGGCCATGCCATGAAGGCATGAGAGGCATGGACAAATAGCAGCCTGGGCATGCCAAGTGGTGAAATCTGCTCATCCATCATTCCATTTAGACAAATGAAAGATTACAGCCCTATGAGAAAATGCAGCCACAGCCACACAATGCTTTGTGCACAAAGTAAATTACTAGTTTCCTGTGATCTTTCTGACAAGTAAATTACTGCAGAAAATAGCATAGATGGGAACACAATGACAAAAAAATGCAGAGACCTGGTCCTTCAAAGGAGTTATTAGACCTCCAACACAACCATTTCTAAAGAACTCCAGAACCTCACCCCCCACCCCCCACCAATGGAAAGAGGATTTTCTCCCCTCATCATTCCATAGCATATCTTGGAGAAAAATCATGTGTGACCGGCAGAGTGGGAAGGGGATTCCTCGGGGATCAAATATCTTTTGTGTATGTGTGTGTGCGCAATCTGGAAGCTGTTAAAGAAGGTGAGTGAGGAGCTTGCTGCAGGAGTTACTGTGCCCAGATCAGGTCATTCAAGCCAGGCAGTGAACCACGGTAATGGAGTATGTTCTGCATAAGAAAAGATAACCTCCAAGAAAAGTCTTTTTATAGCTGAACAGTTTACAACTCTTCATAATATTCTTGTTCAATAATAAAATACAAATTCCAATTTTTTTTTTTTACGAAATAAGGAAAAGCTTTCTTATGAGAATTTATTTTCCTTTGTTAATTCAAAGCCTAAACTCTAAAACATCCACAAAAGACTCTATGAACCCCAGGGGCAGAACAATAAAAGGTTTATTAGCCAAGTCAAATGGAACAGAGTAGGGAAGGGTATAGTAGATAACAGAAGTCATAAACAAATCACAAATATCGTAAATTTCTGAGCTTCAATTTCATCAGAAAAAAATGTCTTGAAGTTGACAGACATCATAAAATTTTAGAACCAAATAGGGTTTGGGGCAAGATTTAGTGATATAAAATGGCCAACCAATATGTGTGATGTTGCATGGTCATGTTGTTGTTAGAATCCTGATACCGCAGTCCATTGAGTTTTCCAGTACAAAGTAGGGATTTCTTCTAGAAAATCTTACAGCAGTGTGCTGTGGCCAGTAAAGCACTTAATGGGAAGACTTGATCACATCCAACTCAACCAATGTCTTTTGTGATCTTGGGCAGGAGGCATAAACCTTTTGGGCATCACGTGAAGACTGAGGGTGTCAGCTGAGATCAGATGCGCTGATGTGACAGGGGGAGTGAGGACTTGAACAGTGTATAATCACAACCACTTTCATGATTTTATATTAAAAAACAAAAAAATCACTTTTGTTGATAGAATAATAACCACAGAAAGCAGAAATGGGCTAGGCATATAGTAAATGGGTTAGGAAACAGATGGACAGAGAATGTTGAAGTATTTTCCAAAACTGGTAGTCTCTGTGGTCCTGAGTGACAACAATTGCTCTCTGTTCATACCGTACTGCCTCAGTTTCTATTTCCTTATCCTGGTGGATTTGTTATTGCATTGAGTCCCCTTTCATGGGCTTGGCAAAACTGACCTAAAAGCATCAATTCATTGACAACTGTTTAGATGCCAAACGTATCACTTCTTCCATTATGTCTAAATACCACCATTTAAATTTAGTTTAACAAACAGCTTTGTGCCCATACTGTATAAATAAAGACTTCATCCCTGCCTTTGGAGACCTACAACTTTTTTGTGGAAGATAGACATTTTATCAGAAAATGACCTTTGGGACTACATTTAACTTTAGGTCCTCTGTCTCTTTGTCAGTTTGATCCCAAATAATCCCACATTCCAAGGCATTTGGTGGGAATGCACGTACACGGTGAGGGAGAGGCTCTCCCCATATGAGAGAGCAAGGAGAATGGAGATTCTTAAAAGGGTTAAATTCTTTGTCTCCTTTTCTCCAAGCTATTTACTTGAGGAACAGAGGAATCTAGTGCTTATTTGATTATAGCAGTTTCCTGATCTTAGCTGAGTAGACGTCAGTGCCTGATTCTAACTTGGGCCCTAAGAATTCGTGTTTCTAACCAATTCTCAAGTAATGCTCCACATTTGAGATGCCCTGGTGTAAACAAACAATACTCAAACTCATATGTGTGTACATCTAGAGATACCCAAAAACTTTTCCAGTGGTATAGGGGATGAGGTAGTTTAACAGGATCAAATTTCTAGATCCTCAATTCCTATGTTTTTCTTTCCCAGTTAATAAAATAATCCAACTGAGAACTCACCAGTGGTTGGACTGTCACACCTCTCCTTTCGCCATTGCTCTTCTTCCAACTTACAAACAAATAAACAAACAAAAAATGCATAACTTTCCCCAACAGGAAAAAATTCAGAGAACTGAGTGAAATTACTATTAAAAAATCCCTTCTGGGGTGCCTGGATAGCTCAATTGGTTAAGCTTCTGACTCTTGATTTCGGCTCAGGTCATGATCTCAGGGTCATGAGATCAAGGCCCACTTTGGGCTCCAGGCTAGCCATGGAGCCTGGTTAGAATTCTCTCTCCCCATCTCCCTCTACCCCTGCTGTACCCCCCTAAACACTCCCACAGTTGCACATGCATACTCTCTTTCTATTAAAATAAATAAGTAAAAAATAAAAAATTCTTTCCATCTTTATCTACATATTTACATGAATACAGTTTCTTGGTGTTTATGCTTATTTAAACAAAAGAGGAAGAGTATTCAGACAGAATCTTATCTTACTCTAGCATATGTAATTTTTACTCATGGATCCATGAACACATTGAAAAATAAGACCCATTCCTTCTTACTAAGGGCTTTCTTTCAATGAAATTTTTCTCTTTGTGATTATTAATCATCTGTTCAATATTTCATTTATAGCTATGTTGCTTTGATCAATATTACTAAGTTTAATAATAATAACTAGTAATAATAATAACTCAGTAATAATTTAATAACTCAATTCAGGAAAAAATTAACAATTATGTCCTGTGGTTCCAGAAAATTTCATGTATGGAAATGTTACAGCATAAAAATATCATAAAATTATGAATAAAAACTTTCCAACATGAATATGTTAGGATAGGATATTGAGAACAAGTAAAATAAAAATATCAGGTCAAAGAAAAATAAAACAATGTATAATTTCACACAGTTAAAGTATTCATATGGGGACTTGGTGTTTTTTTTTTTAAGATGTATTTATTTATCTGAGAGAGAGAGAAAGAACACACATATGTGTGCGCACTCACATGTATGCACAGGTGGGGGAGGAGCAGGGGGAGAGAATCTTCAAGCAGACTCCCTGCTGAGCAGGAGCCCACACACAGGGCTCAAGCTCAGGACCCATGAGATCATGACCACACCCAAAATCAAGTTATTCACCTAACCTGAGCCACCCCAGTGCCCCAGGAACATTCATTTAGTTTTAAAACAGGTGAGAGAGGCTATTAATTCACTAAGATATTTTGGTCTTTGGATACATTTCTAAGGATAATTAATGTTTTTCTTTTAAGATGCCCTTGTTTACAATACAAGAGAAATTACATTTTTTTCCACTACTTAAATTTAGATAAAAATTTTATGTCTACCTAAAATATGTGATGGTTTTCATGTGCCTTTTTTTTTCATAGCTCTTATTAAGAAATACTTCAACAAAAATTCTGAAGACAACTGGTTTTGATTATATTTGCAGCTAGAAGAAATTAGTTTCTCTGAGTCAATCACCATTGATTTTATTAATTTCCTATACATTACTCAAATAACTTTCAAACTTGTGATAGGGTCAAGTCCCCTGGGGACTGTGAGGAGTACACCTGTGCGGGACAGTGAGGCTTCTTGCCCTAACTCTGACATCTCAAAGTTATCCTGTGAGAGAAGAGAGAAAGGAGAGCAAGCAAAAAAGAGACAAATGCATCATATTCCAAAAATTGCTGAACTTCCAACAACTCCACAAACTGAGTGAGACAGGCATGTAAAGACAATAGATTGATTGGGACGCCTGGGTGGCTCAGTTGGTTAAGCAGCTGCCTTCGGCTCAGGTCATGATCCCAGCGTCCTGGGATCGAGTCCCACATTGGGCTCCTTGCTCGGCAGGGAGCCTGCTTCTCCCTCTGCCTCTGCCTGCCTCTCTGTCTGCCTGTGCTCGCTCTCTCTCCCTCTCTCTCTGACAAATAAATAAATAAAATTAAAAAAAAAAAAAAGACAATAGATTGATTGTCCCTGGTATGTTTGGGCAGCAATCTTACTCTTCATAGGAGTACTGGGCTTTGAAATTTGGGGTACCACCCTGCCCAGTGCTACGTGCAGTATCACTGGGGCATTAGTAGAAGAGTTAGCCTTTCGGGGAATTTGGCATCTTAGATGCATAGTCTTTCGATGTTTCTACCTGCCTGTAGTTCCTAGTTTTTCCTTGCTGTGTGCCAGCTCCCTCAGGTAACTTCCTATTCAATTTCCCCAGAACAGACTACAAGTCATCTCTAAGGTCCCACTGGCTGGAAAGTATTTAGATTTCTGACTTGTGCTTCAGAGTGTCCCCAGGGCATTTCTCCAGCCCTCTTTCCTTGTCCTTCATACCAGTTGCATCATCAAACAGAAGTTTACTGGGGTTACAAAGCTAGGATCAGAGGTAGGGGCAGCTTTTCCCTGTACAGTCAATTTATAATGTAGAACATCTTGTATACTTGAAAATTGTGAATGACTGACAATTTAAGATATCTTTCCACATAGTATCAAGCTAGTCAGTATCAAGCTAGGATTTAGCCTTCTTCCGCTATTGAATGGAATTAAAACCTGTATGTTTGAAAAAAATTACTATCACATGTTATGAAAATGAATTTTAACTATCCTGTAAGAACCTCAAAATATTCTTGCTCAAGAAAAACATTAAGAAAATAAAAGATACATGAAAATATTAAAAGAATATTTCACTAAATGGGGGGAAGACATTAATTTATTATTGCTGAGTTTTAGGAGGTTTTCTATTTTTATTTTATTGTCTTCATCATTTCATTTTTTTAGAAATCAAGATAAGTTTACTCTTAATGCCCATCAACTATTTCACCCATGTTTTGTTTCTTAAATGCCACATTTAAGTGAAATCATATGGCATTTGTCTTTCTCTGGCTGAATTATTTCCCTTAGCATTAGACCCTCTAGCTCCATCCACATTGCTGCAAATGGCAAGATTTCATTCTTTATTATGGCTGAGTAATACTCCTTTCTACATGTATGTTACATCTTCTTTATCCATTCATCTATCAATGGACACCTGAGCTGCTTCTCTAGTTGGGTTGTTGTAAATAATTCTACAATAAACATAAGGGTGCATGTATCCCTTTATGTATTTATGTATTTATTTATTTATTTATTTTTGTGGTTTAGGTTTTACTTCATTACCATAAACTGAACTCTGCAATCCAGCTAGACCTGGGGATAAGGAACCATGGAGCCCGCAAGATTCTGGAGTATTGCTAACAGATGGGGGTAGAGGGTGCTCTCCTGAGCTACAGAAGGAATGGTCTGGTAGCTAAGATAAAACACAAGCCAGATTTATTAGATTTGTCCACAGTCAGCAATGGTGATCTTCTTGCTGGTCTTGCCATTCCAGCCCGATGTGCTCCATGCTTCCTCAGTCTTCATGCCCTCTTTGACCTTGCTGAAGACTACCTGCTTGCCATCCACCCAGTCAGTCTTGGCAGCACAGATGAAAAACTGGGAACTGTTTGTGTGGGGTCCAGCACTAGCCATGGACAAGATGCTTGGACCCATGTGCTTCAGGATGAAATTCTCATCATCACCCGTCTCCCCACAGATGGACTTGTTACCAGTGGCATGATGGTGAGTGAAGTCACCACCCTGGCACATAAATCCTGGAATAATCCCGTGAAAGCAGGAACCTTTCTAAACAAATCCTTTCTCCCTAGTGCTGAGAGCTTAAGAGTTCTCTGCTGTCTTTAGAGCTTTGTCTGCAAACAGCTCGAAGGAGACATGGCCCAAGGACTCTCTGACCATGGCCATGTCAAAGAACACACTAAGGTTGACTATAGCTGGGTAGGGAGGGTGGCTCTGGGTTGGCGGTGTCTGCAAGACACACAGGTGTTTTTATTTTAGAGGCATTTCTATGTATTCTAAATATAAATCTTTTATCAGGCATATGATTATAAGTATTTGTTCTCCATCTTTGGTTTCTCTTTTCATTCTCTGAATAAGGTATTTAAAGAGCACAACTTTTTAATTCTATAAAATCTAATTTATCGATTTGTTCTTTTATGGATAATGCTTCCAGCATTATCTAAGAAATCTTTGTTTAATTAAAATCTATAAGGATTTCCTACTATGTTTTCTCCCAGAAGTTTTTTCCAGAAGTTTTTTTTTTAAACTTATATTTATAACCCATTTTGCGTTAAATTTTGTATATAGTATGATATATATGTTGAAGCAATTTTTTGGCATATATATCTAATTATTCCAGCATCATTTATTGAAAAGATATTTTTTCACTAAATTATCTTGCTTTGTAAAAATCAATTGGTCCATAAAGGTGTAGGAATATTTTTGAACTTTCTATTTCACGCCATTGATCTATTTGTCTATCATGTGGCACAGATTCTACCTTATCTAAATTAGTGCATCAATAGGTCAGAGAGTATTCGTCTTCCAACTATATATTTCCTTTTCAAAGTTGTTTTGGAAATTCTAGGACCTTTGCATTCCCATATGACTTTGAGAATTAGCTTGCCAATTTTTACAAAATGCCTGCTGGAATTTTGAGTGGGATTACATTGAATCTATAAACTACTTCCAGAAGAATAAATACATTACAAATAGAGTATTTGGCCCCTAAACAAGATATATCATTAAATTATTTATGTATTTTAAAATTTCTCTTAGTAATTATTTATAGTTTTCAGTATGCCCATCTTGTTCTTCTTTTTTCAAATTTATCCCAAAGAATTTCATAATGTTTATACTCTTTTAAATTGTATTATATTTTAATTTCCTATTGCTTGTTCTTAGTATATAATATTATAACTGACATATGTATGTAATTTATCCAATATCTTTGATAAACTCCCTTATTAATTATAGTAGTTTTTTAAGCTTGCAACTGATGCTTTATATTGAGAATCATATCAAATGTGAATTAAAGGTTTTAGTTCTTTCTTTCCAAACTGGATTCCTTTTATGTCTTTTTCTTGACTTACTGAAATAGCTGGAATGTCCAGGATAATTTTGAATAAAAGTGGTGAGATCACAAATTTTTGTCTTGTTTCTAATTTTAGGGAGAAAGAATTCAAACTTTCATCATCCAGGATCATGGAAGCTGTAGGTTTTTGGTAGGTACCCTTTGTCAGGTTGAGAAAGTTCCATCTATTGCTAGTATCATCACAATATCTTTATTATGAAAGAATGTTAAGTTTTGTCAACCACTTTTCCTGCATCTTTAGAGATGATCCTATGATTTTTCTTCTTTTGTTTGTTCATATGGTGAATTACATTTTGAATATCAAATGTCAAACTAACCTTGTGCTCCTGGATGAACTTTTCTTGTCATGATTTATTGTTCTTCACATGTATACTGAATTCAATTTCAAATGGGCAAAAGATTTGAGTAAACATTTCACCAAATACATGGTCAATAAGCATGAAAGTATATTCAACATTTTTAGTCATTAAGAAAATGCAAATTAAAATTTCAGTAAAATTCCACCCACACTTACTGAAATGGTTAAGATTAAATTAAAAAGATCTACTATACCAAGTGTTAGTAGGAATGTAAAGAAACTGGAACTCTAAAAACCTGCTGTTGAGAACATAAAGTGATACAACCTCTTTGGAAGATAGGTCGATGCATTCTAGAAAAGTTAAATATACTTATATCATGTGATCCAACCATTTACCCAAGAGAAATGAAGGCATATGTTTGTACAAAAATGTTTACAGCAAGATTTATAAAAACTGTCTTTGTGATAGCTCAAAAACTGGAAACAACCCAAGTTTATGGTTATACCAGGCTTTTGTATCAATACAGTACAATACAAATACAGCATTAAAAAGAAATGAATTATTGATAGATGACAGAACATAGATAAGTCTCCAAATAGTTAAGAATGAAAAAACCCCAAAAGAAAAAAGACATGTTATATAATACTATTTTTTTTAAATGAAAAGTAACCTATAGTGACAGAAATAAAATCAGTAATTGCCTTGGGATACGGCAGATTCGGAGAGGGCTGTGAGGGGAGCATGACAAAGGGGTGCAAAGAAACTTCTGAGGTTCACCATCTCTATTAGGGTGATACTTTTATAAGTAAAAAGTATACTTTCAATATGTACAGTTTACTGTATATCAATCATTTCTCAATATAACTCAAAAAAGGGTTAATACCCTTATCTGTGAAAAACTCTTACAATCCACACACAAAATTATGTATACAGTATTTCTTCATTATATATATTATATAATGCTATTATATATTATTCAATATTTAAATTTAATATGTAACATTAAATTTAATTTTAAATATAATATTGTTATAGAATGTTATTATTTATTATATATAATTATATATTCACACACACACACACACACACACACCCCAAATAGAAAAACTAGCAAAGGAAATAAATGGGAAATTCACAAACAAAAAAGAGAAATATATGCATTATTAATAGACACATTTTTAAAAGTTCAAACTCATTCATAATCAAGGAAATTTAAATTAAATTTAAATTTAAACAGAATGAATGAATCACGTGTGTGTTTAATTTTCCTAGAAACTAACAACCTATTTTCCAAATAGCAGCATTATAAATTATATAAATTATATGCATTGGGGAGGGTATGTGCTTTTGGGTAAATTGGAAGGGGAGGTGAACCATGAGAGACTATGGACTCTGAAAAACAATCTAAGGGGTTTGAAGTGGCAGGGGTGGGGTGGGAGGTTGGGGTACCAGGTGGTGGGTATTATAGAGGGCACGGCTTGCATGGGTGTGGTGAAAAAATAATGAATACTGTTTTTCTGAAAATAAATAAATTGGAAAAAAAAATTATATGCTGAAAAGATCCTTCGTGAAAAAACATTCTCACACTCTGCTACATCAGTGAGAACTATACAACCTTTCTAAAGTGCCTTTCGTAATATACATATCAAGAATGCCAGAAACAATCATAACATGTAATCTGTGACCTTAGTATTTCTGCTTCTTGGAATTTACCCAAAGGAAACAATCAGAGAAAAGCATAAAGAATAATGTAATGAAGGCCAAAAATATGGCAACTCATAAACTGAATTTCTGAAATACACTAATGTCCAAAAAATAATGTTGTTTAAAAAATCTAGAATGTATCCAAAGGGTGAAATGTTGTACTTCAGTAAAATCCATTAAGCTCAGTGTTTCATATATTCAATGTTATAAAAACACAACTGACTCGATATTTAGGATCCAGACATATATGTGCAGTCTGGTTCCCTCAGTGTTTCGTATTCTTCGGTAAGCTCATGCAAACACACACACACATACCTCTGAACTCTTTTCTGATCAAAAGTAAATCTATCACAATGTTCAAAGATGTATTCAGTGATAAAACTTGGCATGACTTTTTTATATTCCTTTTTATATGTTTTTCCACTTCCACGGTTTTTTGAATCATAAAACATGTCATTTTCCAAAGATATAAATAAATGTGGTGAGCAACAATGAGTAATTTTTGTTTCTTTTGTATCATCCACACCTGACATAGGACACATGTGTTTACAATCAGGCAAGTGTGGAACGGAAATGTATCACCTTGTGATCAGGCAAACTGTGCAAGGAATGAGCTGGGATACTCCTTTTGCTCAGAGCGCTAAAATAATCTCAGTTAAAAATTAACATGCACAATTATCTACAACGTCACTTCTTCCACCTTCTCAACCTCACCCATCCTTCTTTTAATATTGTTTCATTATGCGTCTTTTCAAAGCATGTTAAGCCCGGTTTGGGAATTTTTTTTCCATGGGTGCTAGAGTCACGCTTTTTGCCTCCAGGAAAGTTAGTTCAAACCAGGCATGAAGAAAATGAAGAAGGAAATGTAGATGGCAAAACAGAAGTGATGGAAATAGCTCAAGGTCAGAGCCAGAAATTTAACTTTGTCCAGGAAGGGAAGGGAGGACCTACAGAAAGAAGGAAATCAGTGATTGATAGCAGCAGCTGGGGAGGCCTTTCTGATCAAAGGGTGCAATGGTAGTCACCCATATCAGAAGGGTTTCTCCTTACACCCCAAATGGCCGGTCCCAAGTCCTGCTCTGGTCCACTAGGATTATGGTGAGACTGGCTTGGGTAACTAGCAAAATAATTTCCCTAAGGAATAATTGGAGGTGTTTTGACAGATCTGAATTATGTCACTGGTAAGGTTTGGTGACCTTTACTATACATCTTATTTTATGGGTGAGTTAATCAGAACATTCTGTAATTATAATTCCATATTCTCTGATTTGTAGGGGTTTAGGGATTTTTTTTTTTGGTGGGTTTTTTTGTTGTTGTTGGTGGTGGTGGTGGTTTATTTTTGTTCTTACAAAGCAATCAACATTCTCCTTTCCCCCCACTTAACTGACCCTGATTTTTTGGAGAAATTATTTATTAATTTTTTACATAAATGCTCAATTTTATATTTACGGAGACCCCTCTAGCTCCTTCCCTTAACCCAGCGAATGGTCTTAAGAGTGTTTCTCTTGCAGACAAATTATATCCTACATACTTGCTGATTCTGAGCAATCCTCCACTTCCTCGTCAAGGTTCAGCCATGAACTTACACAAGAATGGACAGAAATAACCTCAAATCTTTAGCTCTTTGATGGTTTTCTTTGACCTTTTTAGTTCCTTGCTGCTATGGTCCCTCAGCTGCTCCTATCATAGGATCCAGCTCTGATGTTAAACACCTGGTATTTCAACAGGGTTCAAATGTTCATATAGGTAATTACTTCCTGATTACACATTCCTACCATTCACTTCCAGTTTCTGAAAATACAGAGGGACCAATGGTATTTCCTGTTGAAAAACCAGAATTATGTGAACACTAATTTTAGCTGTTTATATTTCAAAGCAATTCTATAATAATAAATTCTAAGTGGCTTCAAAAATAATATGAGATATATGTACAATATTTCTGAAAAGTCTATTTTTTAGAATATTGATTATGAGACTCTGTGCTGGGCGCCCAGCATGATGCATCCTAATAGATCTGCAACCAGATCTATCACTGGGAGACGTCTAACCACTGGGACAATGTAAAGATCGTACACATTTCCAGAGAGAAAAGAAATGTTCACATATGAAAGATCAGGAATTAGAATGGTTACTTCCCACAACAACTACTACAAGTTTAAAGGTAATGAAACAGCACTTCCAAAAGTCTGGTTGAAAATTATTTACAATTAGCATTCTGTACAAAGCCAGAGCACCAGTCAAGCCTGAGGATAGAACACAAACATTTTTTAGACCTTCCAAGTCTTGAGATAGGACAGAAATTATTGAAAGTGGTTGTCTCAGGCTATTTGGACAGGATATCATTGTTTGGCAACCAGCTCCCTAGAAATATTTAACCCCTTTAAACATCAACACTTTTTATTAATATGCATCAACACTTTTTATTAATAATCAACAATTTTTGTTGGTAATAAGACTATTAATAAAAATTGAGCAGAAGGGGTGTCTGGGTGACTCAGTCGATTTAAGTGTTTGCCTTTGGCTCCGGTTGTGGTCCCAGGGTCCTGGGATAGAGCCCTGAGTCCATTGGGCTCTCTTCTTGGTTGGGAACCTGCTTCTCCCTCTGGCTGCTTGTGCTCTCTCTCTGTCAAATAAATAAATAAAATCTTAAAAAGAAAAAAGTGAGGGGTGCCTGGGTGGCTCAGTTTGTTAAGCAACTGCCTTCATCTCAGGCCATGATCCTGGAGTCCTCAGATCGAATCCTGCATCTGGCTCCCTGCTCGGCAGGGAGTCTGCTTCTCCCTCTGACCCTCCTCCTCCTTGTGCTCTCTCTCGCTCTTTCTTCTCTCTCTCTCAAATAAATAAAATCTTTAAAAAAAAGAAAAAGAAAAAGAAAAAAAAAAAATTGAACAGAAGAGGGTGGTAAATATGAAAAGAAAAAAGCTGTTGCCATCTTGGTTGTTCTTACTTTTTCTTCTCATTTTTTTTCTTTTTTCTTTTTTTTTTTAAAAGAGAGAGAGAGAGTGCATGCCTTTGCATGCACGCAGGGAGGGAGAGGAGCGGCGGCGGGAGAGGGAGAGAGAGAATCCGAAGCAGGCTCCATGCCCAGCTCAGAGTCCAACTCAGGTCTCAATCCCACAACCCAGAGATCATGACCTGAGCTGAAATCAAGAATTATCACTTAATGACTGAGCCATCCAGGTGCCCCTTATTACTTGTATTTAGTAATTCATTGTTTTGAGCTCCTTCTTTATATTTTTGGTACATAGAAATATTGGATATAATCCTTACCCTCAGGATTCTGTAGTCTAGTGGAAATGATATACTGTAGCACATACTATCATAAAAAGTAGAAAATTTCAAATGCATTAGAGATAAACAAAAGGTTAGAGGATAAGGCATCACTTATAGCTAAAGGAGGCTCTCTGGTGCAGGCATCTGCATGGTCCTTGGCATGGGGAAGCTATCAAGGGGGGAAGGGGGGCAGTGGGAGGGGTGGAGAATGCTCTTGTGGGTATTTGCAGGAGACCTCATGTGATTTAATTTGCTATAATCCAGAGCATGGGTAAGAGGAATTAAACTGGGAAGGCAGGCTGCAAATATATTGTGGGGGCTGGTTCTGCCAGCTTAGAGGTTTCTAGGGCTTCAAATGCTTTTCCCATGTACTTTGACCTTTTGTTTTCAGAAATGTAAATCTGTAGAAAGAAATGGTGAAGTCTAGCTATTGCATTATTCATAAAGCATGCTGTCTCTTAAAGTTTTCACCTCCTGAATCTTCTTCTATCCCACAAGAGACTTTACCAGTCTCTCTTATTAAACTTCTCTTTTCCCAAAGGAGTTTTTTTTATGTTATGGACACCTTTATATGAGAAAGGCTGATCAGTATTCTTCTCTTAACTCAACCTAAGACTTTTTCTCTCCCCAAAAAGTTAGAGTATGAATAAAAGTAAAAATTATTCACTTCCCAAATTCTTTCACATTTTTAGTGATTATTGAAACGGCTCTGATTTTGTACTGGGGGTGGGGGGCAGTGTTGATTAATTAACATCAAGTGCACAAGAAATCCTTATATATGAAAGGGTAGGCTTGTAGCAAGGGCTTTGTGTTTTGCCCTTCTCACATCCCACTTTTCTATTGAGTTCTAGAAGGTCGAACTGACACTCTGGTCCTATGAGACACCACCTTGATCCCCCACCTATCGGAGTATATCAGAGGCTTAATATCCCCTTTAGGGTATCCTGACTTAAAGGGTCTCCTTACAGACAGGGAGCTCTTCTAAAACAGTAACAACTAAGAGAACAGCTACCAGGGAAAATTTATCGGAGCCTTCTATGTCTGAGCCTTTACTCTGATTTCCAGCCAGTTAGATCTCTCTGTTCCCAACTTGGCTTTCCCCCAATTCTAAGCGTTAGATCCTTAACCCCCCATAGATGTGTCTCAGAATCATATTGTCCATCCTTTTCATTCATCTTTCTGATTCGCTCACAACGCTTACTTCCAGATTATGGATTCTGCAAGACTTCTGATATTGCAATCTGTATAATGATCAAGCACATTCCAGATTTTTTTTTCTTTTATTTATTTATTTATTTTTTTTGTAGCCAACCATTGGGCTTGATGGAAGGAAAAACAGTGGCAACAGACCAACTGAAGGATGAAGTACATTCAGCCAGTGTACTCAGTGAATAATGCCCTTCCTTTGGGGCCCAGGCTTTTGTTACCATCTCCTTCTTACTAGTTTCTATGGAGCACAACTAAATATTTGGGGGCTGACAGGCCTAGGCTCCTATCTATTGCATCTACACCACAATTGGGGGGCATTTGACCACTAACTTAGTGTTGGAACTCTAAGCTAGCACCAGGGCCTTTAGTAAGACGAAGCTGAGGGAGTAAAAGTGATCCAATTACGAGCTCAGAGTCAGAGGAACCATAGCGGTGGTTGGAAAGCTAAGATTTCCAGGTCCATCTAATTACTGTCTGGATCCCAAGTAATTACCAGAAGAAGTATGAAACCAAGAAGACTAAGCAGAGTATGAGGAGTAAGGAAAGGCAACCAACTGTGTGTCAGCTACTGGTATAGGGATTTATTACATTTTTTCATTTAACTTGGACAAAAACTCTATAAAGAGAAAGGGGTGGGATACAAAGACTTCTTGAACACCATAATAGTCAGCTTTTTCTGTAGTAATAAATGATACCAGGATCTTAGTTGTCTTTAACAACAAACCATATACTTCTTGCTCTTCAGTCTACAGGTTGACCTTGACTATGTTGGGCTCTGCTGGGCTCTGCTGGGCTCTGCTGGGCTCAGCTGGGCTCGAGTAAACCCCATATGCTTTGTTATTTGGGGGGATATGCTTTTCATGGTGGCAGGGCAGAATCTCAAAGGGAGTGAGCAGAATCCCATGATATCATAAAAGGTTTCTGCTAGGAAATACCACATACCCCCTACCATCCAGAGCATGTCTGTGCCCAAGCCAAGCCATACATCAATGGAGTGAGGATGTTATACTTGGCACACACAATCACATGGCACTGAGTTAGTGAGTATTATCCTTATCGGGAGTAGAATATTGTCGGAGGCAACCCATACGGTCTTTCCCAAAGCCTCCCCCTTGTGTCAAGTACTTTAAAAAAAAAAAAATTCTCTTGCTAAAATAGTTTAAGAGATAGGAAGTGTAGATAAGGAATTAGAGACTTGGAGGGGTTAAGTAATTTGCTGAAGACTGGCAAGTGTCCGATAAGGAATTTAAACTTAACCTGCCTGATTCTCAAATCCATATTCTTTTCACAATACTTTTGTCTAGAAAGACTACAATCCTAAGATTGAAAAGAACCTAAAACTACTGATGAGAAATTTATGCGTGAAGCAGAAACTGTGAGAATAATTTCTGTATAGAGTTAAAATATAAACCTAATTAAGGATAATGAGTGTAAATATTAGAAAATCTTGGAAACCCTCTTCTGTAATGCCCCCATTTGAAAGGATGGGGTAGAATGAGGTAATGATTAGAGTCAGCCTTAAACAGAACTACAGAGAAAGCTTTTTTTCCATGCCCTTCTGTCCCTTTTATTTATTTCCCATTTTATTAGAGGCTCCTACCACCTGATCCAGAAGCTAGCTACTCCCAGCTCCTTGTTGTAGCCCTTACCTTGTGCCAGCCTTCCCAACAAAAGTTCAAGTTGTAGAATGCTCCTCTTTCCACACGGCATAAAATCTCCAGGCCATCAGCGTTCCAATCAGAAGGTATATATTATGAAAGGTGATCCCTGAGAGAGTAATGTCTGAGCCTCAGATAATACATTTCATATTTCTAATTTGACCCACTGACCCTGGGACCTATTGCTAAAGGAGGTATATTTCAGTGGTAGCACTTTCTGGTAACTCCACAATCGGGCACAGACACTTCAATTAATCTATATGCATGGGAAGTGATACAATTTTTATGAAGGGGGCAAAAGCCCCCCTTCTCATTCATAGTCTATTGTCAAGTAGACCTTATGCCTGGTTGTAAATAGTTGTGTAGTCGCCGGCTGGGATGTCTCTTTACATTTTTACCATGAAATACTTCTTATTGGGGGAAAAAGGTGTTTTGGTCTGTGAACTTGGGGAAAAGCCATTCTATGCATATTGACTATGAGGAACAAAAGCAGAGAGGGTTTTATTTATAAGTCCTTCTAAAAATATGTTCACTATTCCTCTACTGCACCAAAATAGAGGGTTTTAAGGGAAACAGAGAAAAGAGAATGGAAAGACAGTGCCTGCCCTCACCTTTTGAGCTAGCCAATTACAAAATCAAGTTCATCGTAATGAAAAGCAGAGACAGAGTCATCCACAGTATGCTTATTGTGCGCTTGGCACACAGTTGGTGCTCAATATCTGCTTGTTGAATGAATGAATGAATGTGTGAGTGAGTGAATGAATGAATGAATGAATGTGTGAGTGAGTGAGTGAGTGTGTGAGTGAGTGAATGTGTTGAAGTGTCTGAGTCAGGCCTTAGAGTTCACTAAATATGTTAAGGGACTTCTCACTTGTGTCTGTTCAACATTTGAACAGTCAGAAATATTGCATATTTATATCCTATGGCTTATTTATATCCTATGAGCTGTGTTTGGTTGTTTAAAATGGCATCGGAGCTCTCGCAGGTGCTACTGTGATCCGGTATGTTCGTAACAATTTTCCTTAAACGCCACTAGAAGTAGGTGTCTTCACGCTTCTCTTACATATTTGTATGCGCATCACCAAAATATTTTCCTAATAGGATAACATTCTGAATAAATTGCCAAAAGAAGAACTACTCTCTCTGTAAAGTGTGGGAATGCTATTTACACATTTAAAAAGGAACACCTATCATGTACGAGCCCTTCCACGTATGTAGAACAGACACACGCACGCGCGCACACACACACACACACACACACACACCGCCGTGTTTTACGTTGCGCTCAAGGGCGGCCATTTGAAGTCTTGGTCCACTGACCATGGCGTATGGCTTGGCGCAAAGGGAATGAGGGTCGGTAAGAGGAGAGCGGTGTGATAGAGAGAGGACAAAAGTGAGTAAGTGGATCATGGCTAATGTCAGAATTCCAGAAATGCCTGGGATGCCTGCAGCATGCCTGCTGGAGGCTGAAATAACAGAACAGAGTGACCCCAGCTCTAGAGACTCCCACTTCATTTATCTTGCACTGGAAACCCCTGTAAAAATGGTCCTTCACCGGGCGTGAGCACTGACCTACACTTAAATCGAAAGAAACCAATAACAGTTTTACTTACAATCCCCAATGCCAATATGTCTGAAAAAATATGTTGTGAAGGGAAGGGAGGAGAAGAAAAAAGCCTCCATGCGCATAACTTATCTTTGACTGTCACAAAATCAATAGGCTTTACTGAGCCCAGGAAATTCAATAGCTCGGC
Organism: Neogale vison; assembly: GCF_020171115.1. NCBI lineage: Eukaryota > Metazoa > Chordata > Mammalia > Carnivora > Mustelidae > Neogale > Neogale vison. The sequence continues at coordinate 49,049,204 of NC_058093.1, forward strand.
ATTCATAACAAAGATTGGTTTGGGTGATTTGTCTCTCTCTAATAAGGCAGCTTTGGACCCCAGCTTCCCTTCCTTTAAAACTCAAAGGGGGTGGGATTTCTTCATCCCAGCCAAGTCCTCTTGCTTGTCTATTGTCGGGACTTCACAATGGCCCCGCTTGTCTAGCCAAGCCTTGCTTCCCCCAGGAGCACAGACCTCACATTGGGGCGTGAAGCAACAGATGCCGGCTTTACACCAGCATTCAGCCTCCCTCCGCCGGCCTGACAGCCTTTTCATGCACCATGGATTCATCTGGTTCAATGAAAAACCCAGAGCAAAACTGCAAGTATTTGTCTTTTTTGTTTTTTTTTTTTTTTTCATGGAGACCACTTTATAGAATGTGTCCAGATATTCACTCTGGAAACTAGGCCCGCTGCAGAAACATGTGAAAAAGATGTGAGCGCCCTGACCCGACCCCGCTCTCTGAAGAAGCCTGTGCCCAGGCACCCACCGACGCATTTAGTCAAGTGGAGAGGGGGAGGGCAAGGGGGAGAGAAGAGGCTGGCTACTGTCTGTGGAACACCGCTCCCGGGGCTTGCCAGCTCAGCGGCTGGACAGCACCCAACACAGGCCCTTGAACACAGCAGGCAATCAATAGATGTCAGCTGAATCACAGTAAACATCCAATACACATTGAATTCCTAACATGTGCCGGTCAGTTCACGTGCTGGAAGCTGGTCCTTATCGCCATAACACACTGACAAATGGATATATCAATATTCCTGTTGCACAAAAGACAAAAGCCGAGGTTCAGGCAAGTTAAAAAAGAGGACCAAAATCACACAGATAATCCGAGTGGAATCCAGTCAGCATCTCTCTCCTCCAAGGCCTGACCTTTTTCAGTATTCCAGAGGATTTCTCTTAGCGACATTGGCAGGCCCAGGAATGAGCAAGCAAAGCCCGTGTTAAGTGATATTGTTTGTGGGATGTGAGGGTTAGGGTAGTCCTCGTCCATCGTCAGTCTGTGTAACTCTACTAGACTTGGAAATCCTGGGTCTTAGTTTTGCCCCCACAATGAACTCATTCCTTTTGCTGTGTGGATACATGAGGAGAAGTGTGTGAACATACTTCCTAAATCCTAGACAGTCTCAATGTATAGGACAGCGAGAGCAGGTGAGGCACAGCCCCGTCTAGGAACAGAGGGAGGGGCTGATCAACAGACCAAAGAACGGGTTGAGAAGTACCAGTTGGGTGACGGCTGTCTTTCCGTCCCAAAGCCGCTCTAAGAGTCCCTCTTGAGAAAGCAAGAGATAAACACTAATCAGTCAGTCAGTAAGACACTATCCGCATGCTTACTCTGTGTTCACCCTTGATTCATCTGTGAGCCACCTGCAGTGCGGACCAGAGGGCTGGAGGCTGAGGCCACCACTGAGAAATAAGGCAATGGGAGCTTGGTCGAGAGGGGCTGCAGAGGCAACATGTAAGAGGTCAGGGCTGTGGAGCGACCTGTCCCCCTCTATCTTTTCTAGGCAGGAGCCCTCTCCCCTGACAACTCCCCGCTGCATTCAAAGAGTGAGTCAGCGCAGAACTGCCAGCGTGGAGAGAAGGTTGGCTCTCTTCCCCGGGATGAGCAGCTGGCAGACGAGCGGAGTAGAATTTGAAGAGAGAAGAGGAAACCAATGCACCGAGTCATGGAAACAGCTGTTAGTTACTCGAAACATGACGGGTGAAAGAGCATGGAGCCATCACATACCAGTCAACCTGTTCCCCCGCATGTTCAAAAACCTCAGAGTGTAAGCATGGACCTAGGCAAGGAAAATTATTTGTGTTTGTTAAGGCCATCAATGCTGTTCCATGTCATATGTGCTAGGACTGAGTTTGCTGTGACAGAAAATTAGAATAAAAATGGCTAAAGGAAGGTAGAAATACCTTCCACGATGGGCACACGTGTGGTCTGGAGGTGGTGGGGCAAGGCTGAGAGGGTGGCGTCACATAGTCAGTCATAAGGAACCCAGCCAGGCGCCGCCTTCCGTGCTGTCTCGCCATTTTCTCTTCCACCTGTGACATCTGCCTAACGGTCCACGACCAAAACTCAAGCTCTAGCCAGTATCTCTGAATTCCAGCCAGCAAAAGGAGGAAGAAACAAACATAGATAAGCCGTATTCTCTTCGGTGCAGTTCTCTAGAAGTCTCATGTGACACTTATATTCCATAGCCAAACTCGTGGCTTGATCTAGCTGTGAGGGAGATGGCTGGATACGTTCCAGCTAAAATCTGTCTGTTCTATCATTATAGAAGAAAGGGAGGTTGTATGCTAGGAGCCAATTTGTAGTAGCTGTCATACAGACTTGGTCAAAAATAATACCAAAGCTGCATCTAGCCAAAGCTAGAAGACACCCGCGGAAGAGACCACTGACTCGTTCCTATTTTATATAGATGTCTGATATGCAGCCTGGAGATATTGGCCATCAGGTCACACAAATACACCGCCACCCTGCCAATGGAATTTACTTCCAAAGGTAGCAAATAAAATGTCCAAGGAAGAAGGAAGAGAGAGAAGAGAACAAAAGAAGGAAGGCTGGAAAGAATCAGTGCAAGGAAAGGAATAGTAGTAAAATTTGTCATTTGACTAGATTGGAAAATTTCAGTACTATAAGTAATCTGACATGGATGCATAGAGGTCCTTGGAAATCAATTCCTGGTGTCTCTCTAACACACACACACACACACACTCACCGCTCATATTCTTGCATGCCCACAGTTAAAATGTTAGGTTGATGTTACAGGTATATATTCGGAACATGGTCACAGTGCTTACATGCAAAATACTATTGCTTTATAAAAGATGATTCACATATGGGCAACTTTATTAGTACCACATTATTCCTTCAGGTCAACCAACAATTGGAACACATATAAAAAATATATATTATCTGTGAATTCCTTTGGGATGTAGAGGAAAAAGTGTTTCTCTTCTTTTTCTTCTGCTGCTGAAGGTAGTGGATGGAAACAGAATTATTAGTTCCTTGCTTTGGGATTTGGGGGTTCATGACAGTCCTTTCACAGACCTAGTGATCCATATAATCAGGCTGCCAGTGAACTTGCCACTATGTAAATGAAAGCTGAAATTTTTTCAGAGAAGCGAGCTCTACCAAGTGGTTAAGTTTGTGTTCAATAATATGATTCAAAGATCTTATTAAATGGAAAGCTCAGAAAATTTTGGACTGTGTTATAAAATGGAGCCTAGTATCTTTGAGGAAAGAGCAAACTTAATTGTTTCATTATAAACACTGATGACTGAAGGCAAAAATAGGTTGCTTGCTTAGAAATAAATGCCGAATCTTAGTGAACTAATTTAAAAATTGTCAATGCAAGAAAATTGGATTTGGTAAAAATGGTAATTTTTACCAATATTCAATTTGCTTCTCTACATTTCTCAGTCTCCTTGTACTTAGACTGAGCCATTCGACTAGTTTTATCCAATAAAATGTAACAGAATTTACTTCCAGAAATTACTTCCAGTCTAAGGCAGGAAAGAGCCAATGGTCGTTTCTTGATCTTTCTTCCCCTTATCATGACGGAGGGGGCTCCTGTGACAAAATGGTGACGCCTCTGTCCACCAGGCTTCCTGAGTGACTACGGAGCAGCGCTCCCGGGGACCAGTGTCAACCATGTACTACGAATGACAAATAAACTTTTTAAAAAATCTTTTATGTCAGGATTATTTATTACCACAGCATAGTTTAGCTAATTCTGACTAAACTGAGATGTAAATGATAAATATCTCAGAGAGAGATATTTCATTTCATAAAATGAAAAATGAAACAATGACAAAATCCCAAAATCTCAGATTCTCCATTGCTCTCTAAGCAGGAATTGGCTTTAATTAGGTAAGATTTTTCCTAAAATGTTCTCTGTAGCCTCAAAACCAGCTCTGTTTCATCTAAATGCCAAAATGTTTCTGAATTTAGTAGCTCTGCATTATTTGCTGGTCAACCAAGTCTACAGAATGGTTTTTGTGTATTCATTTTTATTGAGCTACTTTACTACTGAGTTGAGTACAATTTCAGTACGTATAAGCTCCCCTCCCAGATGGCTGATTTGTAAGTTATCTGATAGTCAGGAGATTTAACCTCCTCAAGCCAAATCTTTGATAGAGGAAATGATCATGACTTGGGAAGACTATATATTTCATAGATTCTGCCAAATTACAAAATGCACTGTAAGCACACGTTGGAAAACCCTCAATTAGGACCCAAACTATAAAATGTTAACAAGACAAATTAGGGACTCGGAATGATACAGAATTGGTTGCCTGAAATAATGAGGGGATGGAGTGTGTGTCAAATTGCTGATAGAAGGGCTTATGCGGTGATTTGCCTGAGGCACCTGGTATCACTGCCAGCACCTGAGGGTCTGCCCTAGTTTCCTCTGCTTCTCGCTGCCCAGGGAGTTGAAACTACCAATCGGAGAGAAATTAACGTTTATTGAACATCTACAGTGTACTAACTGCTATATCATACATTTTCTGAAGTAGATTTCCACTTGACAGATAAGACATCTGAGGCTAAAAGTAGTTAAGTAATTCAAGAGGCAGGGTCAGGACTCAGCCTGGGTCCAGGCCTTTCTATCATACCATGTGGCAACATTGGCAAGCACACAAATGGGCCCACATAATTTTACTCATCTTGATGGACATATTTTTGGTGAATGGTTTTAATAAAAACTGATGTTCATGGAGCCTGGGTGGCTCAGTGGTTTAAAGCCTCTGCCTTCAGCTCGGGTCATGATCCCAGGGTCCTGGGATTGAGTCCCGCATCGGGCTCTCTGCTTAGCAGGGAGCCTGCTTCCTCCTCTCTCTCTGCCTGCCTCTGTGCCTACTTGTGATATCTGTCTGTCAAATAAATAAATAAAATCTTAAAAAAAATGATGTTCATTTTTTTAACCAAACTTAAATTTTTATTAAAATCATCAGAAAATGTAATATTCCTCATATCAAGATTTTCTTAATGTCCAGAGATTACATTTTAAGGGTCTCATTTTTAAATATTTTACTAAAATATTCACAGGGTATGTTCCTGACTTACTTTTTTCCCTTCCAGATTTACTGAGATATAATTGACGTATGACATTGTATAAATGTAAAGTGAAATCCCATTTTGAAATAGAAGAAGCGATATGGTGGCTCCAGGAGGCAAGATTTATCATGTTAGATCCATGCTGTGCAATCAATAGGAAGGAGGATGTGGGAGGAAGAGTTACAATATAAGAAAAACACTGACACCGTGCTGGTGAGGACTCAGTACAGCAGAAAACATTTCTTTTTTCTACTCTGTACACAGATTTTGCTCTTAGAAAAAGCGTATTAAAATTTATCTAGATTTTTGTCTTTGTTTTAAAAATATATGTAAGAAAAAACATGGACAAGGAATTGAAGGCACAGTACTTTCACCTTATTCACTTTTTAAAAGGTAGAATTGGGAAACAATGGTTTTTGTTTCCTATTAAGCCACGTTTCTGATAAATAATCTTTCTGGTCATTGCAAACCCCTCTTCTTGGATTTACTTTATTTATTTAGTCAGAGTTAAACTCTGCTAACTGTTTGCGCGCTCTTTAGGCAAAGCAAACGGGTATACCCCCCCACATAGAAAACAGGCTTCCCAAGATTTTGACCCCCTCAGTCCTACAAGGCAAAAAGAAGCTATTGAGGTTCGTTCCTTCAGGATGAGAGAAGACTCTCCAGGTCGTTCCAAATTCTGTATAAATACTATCATTTTCCACATGTGTCATATCTGAAAGAGTTCGGAAAGTGTTTCCCTAGAAGATTGGACTCTCGGTCTGTTTTCTTAAAATATTAAATCCATTCCCCCCCCAAAAAATTTTTTTTTCACTTTCTAAATACAAATTGATAATCTATGTGAATAAGCCCCATGTTATTTGGATAATTGTCTTTATCTGTAAAAATATGACCTCTTACACATCTCTATACCATGAGCAGTTATGAGAACTGAAAAGAGAACATAACTAAAAGGAAGCAATAATATATTGCCTAAATCATAGTAGTCACCCGAGATTATTAGCTTTCTTTCTTCTTTCCTCCTAAATCCTAATTTGCCTTTGAGCTAAATGCTCACTAAAATTTAAGCACTTTGAAGTCAGGCACTTTTTTAATGTATGTCAATTTCTGCAGAGCCCAGAAAAGTACCTGGCACATTAGATGTTTCTTAAATGTTTTTTCATTCTCTTATCTGAAAACTTTTATATCCACTTTCAAATGTTTCTTTCTTCCAATATTCTGAGAATTAGGAAAGGCAACCTTTCTTGGTACATCATTCAATATGATTTCCCATCTCACCGAAATCAACCTCCAATTCTCTTGAGGGAATTGTGAAAAATTGCATTCGTGCCCCAGCTCTAAGTTCTTCTATAGAATATAGTTTTGATGAGTAAACAAACACCTCAAATGTTTTCTTCTATTATGTGTATACGTAATGTTCAGTGTCATGTTACTGAAGACCACTATCAACTTGATGTAAGAACTAGTTTCTTGGAAAAAGACAAAACTTAGGAGTACAAGTCTGACAAGGAGTTTTTTGTTTCTGTTGTTCTGTTATTCCGTTATTTTTGTTTGTTTATTTTACTTATTTTAAATTATAAGGGAGCTGGAAAAGTCATTTCCCAGTTACCTAAGAAGGCAAAGATTAACAAAATGATTATAGTTGTCTAGCTTTTGAGTGTAGTTTAGATATTTTCTTGCTCTCCTTTTTATTCCTTTCAATCCTCCTCTCTTTCCATGTTAACATTTGTAAACTACTGTTTTCTAGTCATTTTCAGGGAATAGCATTTGGGGGAAGAAGGGGGTGGAATTAGTTTAAAACTTCTGTTCAAAAGCAAAGCAAACCCATGGTCTTGTTACCTGCCTTTATTCTGGGAAAAGTAACACCAAATTAAATATTCTTTGCCTTTACCCTTCAGTTTTGTCTTTAAAATGCTTATATCATAGCTGATCTGTGGTAGGGACAGCTCTTGAAGAAAACTTCCATTTATAACGTCCACAAATGATCCCAAGAAAGAGGGAAGGGAAGAAGATAATTACACGCACAGAGCTTTATTTAGTCTCTAGAATCTTAACTCAAAAGTGAGCTGGTCAACCATAAGAATGGGGAATGAGTGGGGATGGGAAGTTTGCTCTTGGTGTAAGATTACCTGGTTTCAGCTGGTCTGTGCCCAGAGGTTCCTCTAGAACCTCTCACAGCCCTATTCAGCACGGAGTGAACGAGCAGCAGCTACTACTATGTGGTTAGGAAATATCCCAGCGTGGTCAGCTTGATCCCTCTTTCTCAGAAGAGAGAGCAGATGAGGCATAACACAAATGCTTTGAGAGTCTTGTTGAGAAATTGGAGTAAATCGGAAGAGAACAAACAGGCAGCAGCATCGGGGAGTTCTCAGCTCCTGAAATCTGATTGGTCCTCATGATGTGTCCGTCCTGACAGCCTCCTCCCTGCTCACCTTCCCCAACCTTACCTCTCTGTGCTCTCTGAGAGCACACATCTGATGGCATCTCTCCCTGTTTCCAAAGTCCCAGCCTCTTTGTGGAACACAAAATATCCCTTATGAGTTGCCTCCCGCCTGTGTCTTGGCTGTTAGCTCTCTCCACGTCAGTTATCACTCTGGCGGAATCGAACAGCTGACTCGTCATTCTGCTGTCTTTGACATCTGTTGTTCCTCTCATTGGAGAGCCATTTGTCCTTTTGTGCTCCCAGGAGTCAATCACTGCCTTGTTTGTGTTCTCTTTGCATTTTGTGCATATTTTTGTTATTGTATCTCACAGAGGACATCTTGGGTTATTGATGGACAAGCCCCATTCCTACCTCAGATTGTTCCATATGGCCACGCAAGTGTTTTACCCTCCAACTCCAGAGAACACCGTTTGCGTTAGAGAATGCATGAGTTGTCAGTGTGACGGCTCTGCCTGTACTACCGGTATTAACAACGGTAGCTGCTTCTTATGGAATAGAAGCCAAGCACGACTCCTCTGTCCTCTCTTTATTTCTGTGTAACAAAACCATGCAAGTGAGCGCCATTCCTACCTCGAGTTTAGGGATGGGGAAACCGAAGCCCATAGATCACAAGTAATTTGCCCAAGGTCTTCTTATATATTGTGAATGCCTTAGAGCAAGGTCTGGGTCGAATACTTCTATCTGCCTCGGATGCCTAGCACAGTGTTCAGAATGCAGGGACACGTGACACATGTTTAGCTGAATGAACGAATGAGAGAGCAGATGAATGAGGAGCCTGAAGCAGGAGGCACTGACCCTCCTCAAGGCCTGGGAAGGCCTCACAGAGCCAGAGTCTTCGGGTGGCACAAAAAAGCTGGAAGGTGAACAAGTTTAAGCAAAATGGAAGTTATAGGCTCAAATAATTTAAATAACATACATAGGTCTCAGAAAGAAAGTGAATTCTCTGCCATTCGTTTATTGGTTATTCATGTAACAACTCTATGTCAGAATCTTTCCACCGTCGGGCTTGCATTCTAGCAGAGGGAGACAAGTAATAAAGAATGGAGGTATAGAGGAGGTTTCAGTGATAAATCACAGGAAAGAAAACTTAGAGCAGGGCAAGGGTGATGGGGAGTCGGTCACTGGGAAATTTAGGACAGTGTACCCCTTACGGAGAAGAAACATTGAAACTTGTATAAATCCTTGAAGGGGACCACGCAGTTAGCCTGGTGGGAATCCAGGGGAAGACTCACCCTGGCAGATAGAAGATCTCGGTCATAGTCCCTAAAGTAGGAGGTAGTTCCTAAATCCCACCAGAGGGTCAAAAGACATCGAGAAGTCTGTGTATCTGTAGTTGGGTAAAACAGATCAAACAAGGATGCCAGTTCAGTTTGGATTTTGAGGTGTGATTAGAACTGTCACCATCACAGCCGGCTGTCAAGGTAGTGAGGTAGAGAAGGGTTTGTGGTGAAAGGAAATAATAAATATTACATGAAATAGGCTTATACTACAAAAGTATGCTTATACGACAAAAGTATGCTTATACTACTACAAAAGTATGCTTATACTAAAAAAGTATCCGTTGTCTGATCCTCAAATTTAACTGAGCTTTATCCTGTATTTTCGTTTGCTCAATTTGGCAACCCTGATCTAGAGCAGAGCAAGAAAGAGAGAGGAGTCTGTCTTGTACCTCTGCCTTTCTCTGCAAATCGCTGCTATTTTTCCTCCTAGCAGTCTGCTTCTTCCACATGGCAGGAAATTTCGGAGCTTCCGAGCTTAATCCCACAAGCTTTGCCATCAGTGGAATCTGATTCATATGCTCTATAGTTCCAAGTTAAAGCACCCAGGGCAAGACTTTATTTAAATAACCCAATAAGAGTTGGGGACCCAATGGCCAAGAGAACTGGATACAACAATAGCATCCGCTTGGGTCTCCCAAGTACCTTCAGCAACGTTAGATAGGGCAGCTCCCAAAGAAAGAAATAATGCTTCCTCACAGGCAGGGATCTTTCCACTATAACCTCACAGGGCAGAAGGGAAAGGGAGGATTCTTGGGCCTTTTTCATAAGGGCATAAATTCCAGTCATGGCCATTCACGTTCATGACCTGACCACCTTCCAAGCCCCACTTCTTAACACCATCACCCTGGGGACTAAGTTTTAACGTGAATTTGGGGGAATGCAAACATCCAGACCACAGCAAGTGAGCTATGTGCACACAAAAGATATCCATACTTAGAGTACCTTGGTATATCCATGCAATAATTGCTTAATTATTTTTACTAATGGATAGAAGAATAAGATCTCCCAAAGTGAACATTCCAAATGTAACCAGGATTCGAATCTGTGTTACCTACAATTTTCTATGTGTTTGTATGTTTTGTTTCAAAGTGATCTCTTTATAAATTATCATTTCCTTACTGAAACTAATATTATTCTTAATGTCTTAACATATATCAAGTGCCTTTGGGGAGAGATCTTCCAGAAGCATGCTTAGTAACTAATGGTTGGAACTTCTTTTTTTTTTTAGATTTTATTTATTTATTTGACAGACAGAGATCACAAGTAGGCAGAGAGGCAGGCAGAGAGAGAGGAGGAAGCAGGCTTCCTGCTGAGCAGAGAGCCCGATGCGGGGCTCAATCCCAGGACCCTGAGATCATGACCTGAGCTGAAGGCAGAGGCTTAACCCACTGAGCCACCCATGTGTCCCTGGTTGGAACTTCTTAGAACTCATTATTTTTTACAATAACCCATCATTGAGATAGTCACATTTTGCTGTTTGCAGTGCTGACATTCCCATCCTGACTTCTGTGCTGCTTGAATGGACCTAGATTTCCTATCATAAAGTTGAAATCCCACCTGGACTACAGAAGTTGGAGTTAAAAAAAAAAAAAAAAAGTAGTGTTTGGGTGTCCTACAAGGCCTGCACACCTGCAGCTCTCTCTCACACAGAAGCTTTGGATGTACTGGTGACAGTAATTTCACAGAATTCAAGTAATTTATCACCAGATTTTGCAATGCTTCTTGCTGGATAACTATAATTACGAGGTGTCACCGCTATAGCCGGCTGCTGGGGTGCTGAGGTGGTGACGTGTCTGTGTTGAAAGAAATTTGCAAGCAAACTTGGGTGAGAGAGTGTTTCTCCAGCAGGAGAAGAAGAGGGTGTATGGAATCTGGTGTTCGGAGTCGCGGGAGGCCGTTTGGCTCCCTGCAGCTGAATAGAAATTGTGCCCAGGGGTCACAGCCAAAACCCATCAGAAACCACACATTATAGCTTGAAGCGTCCTCTCTGTGTTCCCTGTGGAGCCAGGGCATCTTTATTTCATACATCATTTATTCCTCCCATGGAGGCCTTTCATAAAAGAACAGTCTGGAATACTTATCGAGGTGCTTGGGACACTAGCATGTGTGTGAACCTTCCGTTTGGGGGACCTTATCTCCACCACCCAGGTTTCACATCGTCCCTTTCCGTCCAGACAAATCAACCTGTTTGTTAATGTGTCCATAAACGGAGCCTTTACATTTCTCTGGAGACCTATTCACTAACCACTCCCGGAGTCATGTTTTTATTTGGTAGCGCTGCTCTAATAACATTCACTGCAGAATTGCTACGGTCCTTTCTCTGTCATAACATATAAACACACATGCTGAGGGAGGCAAAGCAAAGAAGAAATACGTTTGTTGGCTTTGTCAGAGTCGCTTCCTGACCACTTTCACAGGCTCTGCTTAATGAATCCACCAAAAATCCCCAAAGAGGGGCTTATCAAAAATAATGTAAGTAATCTATGGTATGATTTTGTGGTTGATACCCCTAATGGCCCGATACTCTAAAGATCATCAGATATTTCCAGATCTGTACCAGAAATTAAAAAAAGTAAAAATGAGTTTCTCTTCTCTTGTCCTGCCAAATACTCACATGCCACTCAGCTCTTTCCAGAAGAGGGAAGATTCCAAATAAACCCCACACGGGCTCCATACAGGTTGAGGTGTGAGATCAATGGGTCTCAGGCAATGAATAATATCCCCAATACTGGCCCCTATTATTCTTTTCGTCATTCGATTTCAGCATGGCTCTTTGCAGCACCCTTGGAGAGCTAAGTGACTGCATGGGCAGTGGGAAAGGGGGTTTTCATAGCCTCTGCTCACAGTTTTAAGAAGTTTTCACCCTTGTAGTGTTTTAACAAATTTCTCCAAAAGACTTTCTTTCCTGCCACTAGACCCAAAGTTTTTCTTTTTCCCAAGCCCCCCAAATGGCTGATCCATGGGGGAATAATGCCCAGTGCCTCACCCCTGAGTTCCTGTGTTCACTAAAGATAACCCGAGGCGGGGCGGGGGGGGGCACTTTCCCAGAGTAGATTTGTTCTCTTTGTCCACCAGCCAAGGCGCCGTTATGGAGAGATGGGTACTGGTTGTTCGGCTTGTTTGTCCAATCCCTCCCCTCCCCATCCTTTGTTGTCTGTCAACTCAAACTCCTACTGGGACACATTGGGAGAAAAGCTGTCACCATGAAAGGCTTCAGCTGCCTTGCGGTGCAGAGTCCCTCTGCCAGTTCCCCCCGGCCCGGGCACTGGCATTAACGCCGTGCTTCCATTTAGAGCAAAATGAAAGGGTGAAATGAATGGACTTAAGCCCTTTTACGTTTCCTTTTCAAGCACACCCCACCTCTAGGCACCCCCAAAATGGCCTCCTCAGGTTTTTCTCGCCTCCTTTTCTAGTACGAAGACAATGGTGGAGAGAAGGAACAGTGCTGCTAAAACTTAAAAGGCTTCAACACTGGATTTTCTATGCAAATCCAGAATGCTGTTTAGCAGCGGAATAGAGAAATTTCCTCCTTTCATAATATTAATTTATGTAGTGCCTGTCCCAGTTTCCTTCCTCTGACTCTGCATGAATGCCTTAGACCCATTTAATGAGATGCACTTTTCATTTTCATTCCAAAGATCTTTGTGAGTTTGGGGGAACCTGAGAGAAGGGAACTAGTCTTATACTGCCTTTGAGAGGTGGCAGAGCCCTACCAGCCAGGATTTTCCAGTGGTGAGGGGAAAACGCGCGTGGCTAAGTAGGGGCTCATATCCCTTTGCCAAGTGGGGGGAAACGTTTTCCCGGTACATCTGAATATTGCAAACTCATTCGTTTTCTTCAGCCTTTTCAGCAGGCTGCTGATTCTCTTTTTATTCACCTCTTGTCCCTCATGAGCAAAGGACTGCTGCTGGCTCCAAAGCCAGCCACTTGTTCAAGTCTTTTGGAACAAGACATAGATCATCGTTAGCCACAAGTTTAGACACGTCTTGTGTTAGAGGGGAAGGGGGGGGGAGGTAAATTTGGGAGCGTGGCATAAACTAAGTCAGGCTTAAGGAAATGGTATCAGTATAATGGGCCACCCTTCTTCATCGGGTACACCTGCACCATTGCCACCAGCAAGGGCTTGGTACAAATGACCCCGTTTTTTTATGTTATTGCCCTGTTTCCGTTCTTCTATTTCCTCCAACTTACTGACACTCTTTACTGCTGTGTTCTCACCACACTTCCTCTAACATACGTGTTCCGAGCATTTCTTTGTAACTGGCCACTGTATATGATGAAAAAGAACACAAAGAGCAGAACAGAGAGCCGTCGAAGGCACTGTCGGAAACACCCCCGTGAAACCCTTCACGGGATCACCTCCTGAGCCCCAGCGTGCACTTTGGTATGTGAGGCTCCTAAGGAAAAAAGCACTTTTCCCCGTCTAGCTGGTGAACCCAAACTCCAGCCCACCCTTCAGGACCCAGCAAGAAATCATCCTGCTCTCTCCAACATGCTGTTTTTCGCAGGCACATATTTCCATTCTCTCTGCTCCCAAAGCAGCCTAGATAGCCCTGCTGTATGAGTATTGCCTTTCACAGCCCACTGCCCCGTTAGCCCACCAGCTCCTGAAGAATGTGAACTATGTCTTTCATCTTTAGAGCCCTGGAGTCTGGCACGTAGGGAGGAGCAAGTAAGTGCTTTCCAGAGTATGTTTAAATAGACTTCTCGCCACCTCTTTCTCACCCTTGCATTTTGCCTGAATTCGTGCTAATTGTCCCAGAACATTTCCTCTATCTTTATTGTGGCCAATTGAGATAATGATGTCTACCAAGCTTCTTTGAGAGTTTGCAGTGATAAGAATATTAAGCAGACTACATGTGAGTGTGTTTGAGTGCTTTTAAGAAGCTCCCACATATATGGTAACATATTTATTATTTTGCCAATTAGATCCTCATAAGCTTTTTTTTCTAACCCAGAAACAGAATCTGGACTTACACTGTCCTTAAGCAATTTATGTAATGAAGGCTCTGACACTCTTTCTCCTTATCTGTGAAACATAGGAAGTGAGTGAGAGTCTCTAATGTTTCTTTTCGGACTAGAATGATCACAGAGGATTAGCCCTATTGTGTGAGGCAGGTGAAGTCGGACTGGGAAGCCGAAGGAAAGAAATAGAGTCGATGTAACCATCATAGACCTCAAGATGCAAAATCCCACAAAGGGCTATTTTGATTAGTGCTTCTTGGTTACCAGCTGCGACTCCGACTATAGTGACCAGAGCTGAGGGATAAATCGCCCTCCTCATTAATAAGCTGAGTTGAGAAATGTACTGGGGTGAATCAGGGACAGAAGGCGGAGCACTGACAATCTTCTCCTTACCACTATAAATCATTTCTTTCCTCCTCTTGAGGTTATCCAATGCAATACACAAGAAAGTCTCCTGTAAAATGTGTATTTATTGTGTTTGTTTTTATGAGATAATATTTGGCAAAATATAGTAAATATGTTCTCTCTTGGTATTAGCTTTTGGGGGGCCCCCTCTGAAAGGTCCCCAGCGAGAAGTGAACTATCATGTATGTAGTTTAGAGCATGCTTTCACATTCCACTGATTTTAGTTGTGCAGATTTGTTTCAAGCCAGGTTCTTCAAAACAGAAACCTATGCATAACTAAATGTCTAACATAAAAGCATTCGCCTATAACATGGGGGGTAGAAGGATGATGATGATGATGATTTTTTTTTAAAGATTCATCTGTGGGTTTATACATGGGTGTATAGCATGTACCAGGTCCAAAAAGAAATAAAGATTTCAAAAAATTTTCAGTGATATGGTATTTATAAGTAAATACATTATTGCTTTTGCTGCTATCTTTGATTTTGATTGATTTTTCCCCTTTTATGTTTTAGAGTCAGTGGGTAAGAACATTCAGCACCATAAAAGAAATTGATTAATATGAACGTACATTATCTTTCTCTATATGTCTTTCACTTACGCTATAAAATACCATTTGGGATATTTCAGTCTTGCTCTGATGTTTTGTCAATCCATCCAAGAGATTCTGGTAATAGAAACAGTTGTTATCCTGCTGTTCCTCATCCAAGTTCCATAGGACCAGCTAACACAAACATGCAAATTATATGTAAATGTGCTGGACCTTGGCAATTTCATATATACTTGCTGGGGTGGCTTTTGCCCTTGGTCAGCTGTAGTTGTACCTATACCTTTTATAACCTTGTGAGCAGAAGCTGCTCTCGTGCTGTTTTGGATTCAGTACCAAATTCAATATTTCTTTTAAATTATGATGTTTTAAATTCTAAGCTTCATTTTAAACAATTAAAACTTTGTTTAAAAAAAATAAGTCAACCAACTTTCTACCAAAAAGGAAAATGTGGAGATTATATATTCTTACAGTTTTACACTTATAACGACTTCTCTTTACTCTATCTTTTCTTTATTCTTTTCGTCTCTAAGCCCCTGATCAACTCCCCCTCCTTCCCTGCGCTCCGTCAGTTTCACAACTCCTTCCAAGCGGGTCTGTGACCAAGTGACGTGGGTTGAGGACCAGCCTGGGTTACAGCCGGCCAGCTGGTGGCCTCAGGCAGCAAACCTCACTCTTTACCTAGAGCTCTATCAAAAGGAGAAAACTGACTCGGGACTCATTATAAATTAAGAGCCTTCATCTTTCCAAAGTAGCAAGTACTTTTATCTACAATTATTAGTGTGTGGAAGGTGATTTTAAAGTGGCTACTGATTTACAAATGTCAAAATGAAAGCTCTTGCTTTTTTTCAAGTCATTAGGAATTGCATTCTCTCTTTAGGATCCTGCTAATGACTTCCCCCTCATAACTGGCTTGGCCCAAGAATGTTCAATAAGAAAACAAAGCAGCAGCACCAGGGATGGGAGGACCAGACCACACCAACTTAAGTGAAACTGTCAACCCCCCAGGGAGGCATTAATAGTTTATTGGGTATGGGAGATGCATAGCAAAGTAAGGGAAGAAAGCTAATAACCTTTAACATTAAGAAAAATAACTATTATTGTGACCAGTGTAGCATGAAGCACAAACAGAATACTCTCTGGGCAACAAAAAAATAACGTGTAGCCCACCAGAGCAATTAATAAAATGAAAGCACAGTTTCTTGCAGATGGATATGTAGGAGAATAATGGCGCGGGGCTGCGCTGAGCTGTCATGCATCAGATACTACATCTGTTATGGAAATCAGGGGAAGTGGGGGCCTTTTGTTCATGCGAGAGCCCTCCCAACAGGGATTTGGCTGGAGTAGATTTTCTTGTTATTAAACATGATTTCTAGCTAGTCGAGAGCAGATGCTTCTGCAGCATTTGGAACTAATAACCAACCTTCAAGTGCACGCCACCCCGTAAAGAGGCTGGTACTATTGGAGAGACCAATTTCAGCTCACAGATAATGTGTTCAGTTCAGTTTCTACTTTGCACATGAATGCCACTGATACCAGAGGAGCCTTCTGTCCCAAAGTTTGCTGGAAATGGTCAATGACGCTGACCCTAAAGAAGATCAGAGCTTTCCAGGTGTACTTGTGAAGGACAATTCAGAATCAAAAAAGCCATGCTGTAGGCTAGTGGGGAGCGGGGAATGGGAGTGAAAAGAAAGACATGCAAACTCTGTGCTGTATCTGGCAGGTCCCCTTAGCCCAGGTCCTTGCCATGTTCCCACATCTGGACCGTGACTTGGGTTAAATGAAAAGGTTTCCTGGGGCCACAGGTCACCACCTAATCACTAAGGAAAAGCACCTCCTCATGAGAAACCACCTAAATGCAACTGGCTGACCAGCATGTTATTCCGGACTTTCTGGTTTTTGGTTGTTTTTTTTTTTACACATTAATTTAACAATGGCAACAATACCACCAGAATAGATCCAACATTGTTTCTATCCTAACTATTGTGTAGATGTTTGCTTCTAAATAACAGCTAGGCTTTTGTATCAAAATCTTTGCAGTTATAAATAAACTCTAAATTAAAATAAAGAAGTTCTTGAGGGGCACCTGGGTGGCTCAGTGGGTTAAGCCTCTGCCTTCAGCTCAGGTCATGATCTCAGGGTCCTGGGATGGAGCCCCGCATAGGGCTTTCTGCTCAGCAGGGAGCCTGCTTCCTCCTCTCTCTCTGCCTGCCTCTCTGCCTACTTGTGATCTCTCTCTGTCAAATAAATAAATAGAATCTTTAAAAAATAAAATAAAGAAGTACTTTGTCTAAAACTCAAAATCAGTATCTAAAGAATTCTAAAATATAAAGACTCCGAATAGCAAATAAGTATTTTTTTACATTTGGTAGGTATTCTTATTTAGTCCTATTTATTCTTATTTAATATAGTCAGAAATAGTGTAAGTATAGATAAAAACAGTGTTTTTACCACTAACCTCAGAATCTCTCTTATTTTGAGAAGTGTCCTGTAGACATTTACCTCCCTAGAAATAAGGCAGTAATTCTGAGATGAAGCTTATGGCAACTATGACACAGTTTGAAATGGCAGCATATTAGGCATTTTTAAACACAAAAATTGTAGCCCACACTTCATTTTTGTAATTTTGCCTGAATTTTAGAGGCTCCAATTTGAACATGCTTACTCAACCCTTAGTTGAAGCTCAAAACACTCTAAGTACATGACTTTTGACTTCCTCTCCCCAAATTTTCACCTGTGATTCTATGCGGTCTGTCCCATAAACAGTTGTCCCAAACTGTTTGAGTTCCCAACTGTCCCATATGACTCCCCCTTTGAAATAGATTCAATTCAATGTGTAACCAATAAATCACCTAGAGGCTATGTCCAGAGTATTTTTTCAGATGGACTAAATGAAATTGAAGGTTTTGGTTCACTGATTAAACCTGTTCTTGAGAAATTTTCCTGCCCATTCATGGGTCAAGCTCTTCCAACCAATGCTTGCCAAGGTTACCTCACAAATGGCGACTGTGTAAACAAATAACCTAATAACAACAATGGTTTGCATTAGTAAGTGGCTTTCAGTTTGTCATAGACGTTCACAAGCTTGATGGCACTGGCTCTGATCCCCACTATTATTCAAGAAGATAGTAGATGAATACTACTACCCTTTTTTTACAAACAGAGAAACAGAGCCCGAGATGGGCCAAGTGGCTCATGGGACATCACACAGCCAGAAGTGGTGAAGCTGAAACTGATTCTTGTGACTTCTAACCTGGTAAGAAAATGTCCACTTAAAAGAAACTTGCTTTTAATCGTTTTATGCCATGTTACTTTATTTTTTAAAATTTTTATTTATTTTTTAAATTTCTTTTTTGTATTCCAGAATTCATTGTTTAAGTATCCCATCCAGGGCTCCATGCAATATGTGTTGTGTTACTTTAAAAGTACAATTGATATTTTCCCCCCCTTGAGATTATAGTTAGAATTCTTGTTTAAAAATCTAGGACAAATAAGGTACATGACTAGTTTTGAAACACTCTTTCCAAGGCTGCCAAACTGTTGCCATGCTGTTCGGCAGGTGTTTGGGATATTGAACGTAAGAAAGCTTTTTCAATGAGATGTAAACCTGGACATCCCAGACACTGTGACCCATAAAACCATGGTGGGTATATATTTTTTATTATTATTTTTCACAAACCGGGTTGTTAACCCTAATGCCCTGGCCGGTTTCCAAATAAAGGATTACAATTTGCCTTGCTAAAAACGTTCCCTGCTGCTTTAATTAGATATGGTGTTTCCCCTCCCTTTTAGGGCGCAGTCTGCAGCAAGCCCTCTCCTGTCAACCAGCTGCTATCACTCACTGGAGGAGGATAGAGCGATTCCTGTAACAGTGAGGGACAAAGCAAGAGCCACAAAGCTGGATTTTAAAACAATATATAAACTTAAATGACTGATGCTTAATATTTTACAAATGAAGTCAGAGAATGGGAAAGAAGCTTTGAAGATTATCCCTTTAAGCTAGGTCAGAGAGAGGCCACGTTTCCAGGAAACCAGAACACCAAATTAATTTAACCAACATTACTTTAAAAAATATACCAATTCTGGCCAAAAAAAAAAAAAAAAGAAGGAAAGAAAGTTTATCAAATCAATTGTTTTATGTGTAAGTGTCTGCTTAGTGGTTTTGTGGTGTAGATGAATAGTGAGAAAGGCCAGCATCCTCTTATTTACTACCACCACAGTGAATTAATTTAAACCCCTCTATGAACATCTTAAATTTGATAAGGAAGCATTCATTTAGCTAAGTGAAATCCATTTAAACCAAGGTCCAAGAAAGCAGAGAAAAAAATGAAAAGAAAAGGAATATTCCACACCTTGGGAGTGGATCTGTGAAGAAAAATGAAATATTCATAATGTGTTACTGTAAAACAGTTTTCATGGGATTATGTGGGAAAGGCTATATCCCATATGGTGTTTCCAGACTGCATCCCAGAGAGCTGCCATAAGGTGAGAGAGCTGGCTTGACAGAGGCAGCGTCCATCTGCCCTTGGAGAAGCTGCCGCCGCCGACGGACCAAAACTCCTCCGTATCTGGACATGGCTCAAGAGCAGGACATTCTTTTTCCAGACCACACAGCGACTGTCCTTCGCTTTCATGGAGATGACTGCATCTGACTCTGCCTCTCAGAAAGTGTAAATAGCTCCCTCCCCACTACAAACATGACTGCCATGTTGGGTTGCTTCCTTTCTACATACATTTCTGTGGGACTCTTTTGTCCATACTGTCCTGAGCCTCACTATTCACACACTTCTTCCTCTTTTTATATTTCACTAGACCCATTCTCTTCCTTTCATTCCTAATAAAGCACAAAACTGGAATCTGAAACTGGCAGGCGCCATTCTTCAGGAACTTCATGTACTCACTGAAGACCCTAAAAGTGTGAACATGTGCTCAAATACATGGAGTTTCAATGGCAAACACAGTAACATGGTGTGTTTCTGGTGTAACACATAGAGCCCATCTTCAAGGTTTTGTGTTCAAGGTTATTTTTACATGAGATGTAAGGGAGGGGTAGGTCTGTGAAAAACTGAAGAGCTCATTTCCTATAGAAAGAGGGCAGCTTCTATTCAGCACCACATTTGATTTGCGAATGATAGGAACTACTTTAAAAAAACACTTAAACTCCATCAAGGTCAAGCTAAACGTAGGTATGGCCACTGGCATATGTAGTTCTATTCTCAGGAAGATGATTAGACTGTGACACTGATATTAAATTAAGCTCAGTGAAAGACAAAAACGGAGAACAGTCTCACT
Source organism: Neogale vison (assembly GCF_020171115.1). Classification (NCBI taxonomy): domain Eukaryota; kingdom Metazoa; phylum Chordata; class Mammalia; order Carnivora; family Mustelidae; genus Neogale; species Neogale vison. Next base: position 49,069,192 of record NC_058093.1, read on the forward strand.
TGCTCAAGACAGAATGTTGGTTTTCCCAGTCACCCATCCCAGGCAAGATTTTCCCTCAGTAGAGGTCCTGTGAAGGGAACTCACCCATTGTATGAAGGACAAATCAAGCGACTTCCAAATCTAAGGTAGATTTCTAGGGACTTTTACAGCCACGCCAGGATCATTTCTTCCTCAGTCCTATATTTCATCCACTTCTGAAAGACTTTTTTTTAAAAAGTGTCTGGTTAAAGCAGAAATATGTAAAATGGACCTACAAAGTAAATAAGTAATGCATATTAAAAATAAAGAATAAAAATCAGCAAGAACAACTGTGGGAGGTAACCGTAGTTGCAGGAGACATGCTTCCTTGGCTTTTATATTCATCAGCTATGTGTCCTTGGAAAACTCCATTTAATGTCTTTTGACCTATTTCAGCATGTATAAAATAAGGGAGGTAAGCTATATAAATCTAGTCACAGGTGTATGTCCATCTTACATTACAGCAGGCTCATTCTTCAAATGAATTCAACTGTAGAACCCACTAGCAGCAGACAAAAGTGAGTTGCTTGCATGGAAATATATAAGGCACCTGACATCTTGTTGAAATTACAGCAGAGGCTTTACAAGCACATTTTGAAACCACTGGACAAAATTATCTCTAAATTTTTTCTTATTATTGAGAAGTACATTAAGTTCTACCCAAATTCAGATTCTTGATTTACTAGAGATAACTGAATTCTACCCAAAATGATGATAAAATAATATTTTTCCTCAGAATAAATTCCTTCCACAACAACTTCATCATCATAATTAATGATCACCTATTAAGTACCCATTGTATGCGGAACATTATCCTTGCTTTCAAGGAGCTAGTAATAAATTTGTGAAGATGAGATTTTTTTTCTTGAGTGAAGAACTATAATTATAAACCAACTACTAAAAATAATCAATAAGCATTACAAATAATAGTCATGTTAATAACTTTATGTGGTTCATCTGCTAATAAATGAGATTGACTTTACTGTATTGTCCAAATGACATTGACTCAAACTCCTAATTCTATAATATCCTGCAATTATTTCTGAGACTCCCCAAGTGTTACTTCTTTTTGCTCACAAAAGAGTTTGTCTACTGGAATTAGTCTTTGCCTTCAGTCAATAAATAACTGCTATGATTTTCTTCTGTGGCCACAGTTGCCTCTGCTAATGTCATTATTCTCCAAAGTGTGCAAAAGACCCTCTTCATTAGCTTACTGCCAAGTGTCTTCAGGAGATGGCCAGTGTTACTGATGCTCCAGAAGTCCCTCCTTCAGGAGCCATAGTAGTTTTAATTGCTATGAAAGTGAGGAAAGATGCCTCCCCTTCTGAAGAATATGTCACATCCGTTTAGTGGATCTTCAGAGCATCTTTGTATAAAACCAGAGTCCTGAAATGCCTTTTGAAAATTGACACTCAGATTCTCCACTCATGAGAGTATAAACTCTCAGTGAAACAGTTCAGCTCAACTATCAGTAGCTTAACACCTGCCTTTAAGTAAATAATGCTTTATAGTTTCCCCCCAAATAATGAATGAGCAACAACTTCATTTGTGGAATTAAAGGTGCATTTTGAAGATTTTCTTAAACAAAGTGTATCACTCAGGATAGGGTAGCAGTTCTGCAGGACTAACAATCTCTAAATCTTAGTAGCTTAAAAAATCAAAGATTAATATCGTGCTCATGATATCTTTTAATCACAGGTTAAATTTATATTAATGGGCTTTTAGAGTTAACAATCTCTGGTTCACCAAGGAGAGAGAATTTGATGACTTGAGGGGCTCTTTTCTATAATAGCTTCTAGAATCAGGTTGAAATTGCAACAACTATGGAGTATAATGCTGGTTGCTAAGGTAGAGAGAAAGAATTTGGAAAATCATACATTGATTCAATGCTTAAAGGCAAGTGTAACATGTCACTTAAATTCACAATTCATGGGCCAAAGCAAAGCATGCACCCATACCTAACTTCAAGGAAGCAGAGATGTGCAGTCCCACCATATGCCCAGAAGGCAGATCTGGAAATATTTGATTAAACCTAATGTTTGCCACATCCAAAAACTATCTTCCACAAAAGTGAGTTGGAGTCTTTACCTTACAGAGACAGAAAACAGCTTGCAATTTGAAAGGCCATATTTGCTGCCCCTTTCCACTTCTCAACATTTAAAAAAAAAATTCAAGAATTAGTATAATACAGCAACTTGACTAATGGTTGTTAAAACAGTTCAGAGGCAGGAGTGGTTGTTGACACTGGAGAAGTTATGGAAGACAGCAGGAAAGATATGGAATATGAATTGGATCTTGTGGAAAGGAGTTAGACTTTTAAAAGCACTGAGGGGGTGGATTTTGTGGAATCACATACATGCAAACACAGAGGCAAAAGTGGACAGGGAGTACGTGCGGAAAAGTGAGTAGAGCAGCTTGCTTCACTAGGTGGTTTGTAGAACAGTAATCACTGACACAACTATGGAGTGGTGGTTTGGAAACCAATTGTGGGAAGCCAAGATAAAGAATTTGGCCTTTGTTCTGTAGAAAATGAGAAACTATGAAAGGTTTTGAAGACAGAATGATGAGTGCAATGTAAAAAGATAAATGTGTTCATGGAGAAGTTGATGGATTGGAAGAAGAAAGGCTGATAGAAAGTCATTAGTCCACTATTGCCATCATCAAGGCAACAAAGATGGCGGCAGCAGCAATGGGGGGAAAACAGCTGGGGAAAACTTGACAGGGGAAAATTTTAATAGGTTTGGCTGGGTGACTGAAGCGAAGGAGAAAGGGAGAGTAACCAGGTCTGTGCCTCCTTATTTCTCTAGTTAACATTGTCACCATTGATAGCAATTTCTCGGTGGTGTGTGTGTGTGTGTGAGAGAGAGAGAGAGAGAGAAAGAGAGAAAAGGGGGAGAAAGAGAGGGAGAGGGAGACAGAAAGAGAGGAGGAGAATGGATATCTGTGGATGCGCTTAAAAAACTTTTTTTTTTTGCATCCAGCTATATAAATTAACTTGGCTGTAGCTACTATTTAAAGAGATTCCGTGCCCAAAAAATTGTATAGTGTTATGTTGATGACTGCCTACTATTTTTAGTATAAATGGAGAATTTTCCAGTTAAATAGTATATTGCTGAACTACTAGGACCATTTACTTTCTTTTTTAAGAGATTTTATTTATTTATTTGTGAGTGTGTGTGTGAGAGAGAGAGAGTGCATGAGAAGGGGAGAGGAAGGAAGGGAGAGGGAGAAAGCAGGCTCCCAATATGAGGCCCAATCCCAGAAACCTGAGATCACCACCTGAGCCACAGACAACCAACTGAGCCACCCAGGCACCCCAGGACCATTCCCTGATTTCAGTGCTTTACTCTTAAAAATCCTTGTCTTGGGCTTCTCAGTTCAAGTTGCCCCCAAACAGTCACTAGATTTGGCTCTTTGGTTACTTGCTGTCAACAATCCTATCTTACCAGGTCAAATTATACCTCCAGATATCCCCAACCCTGCCGCCTCCCATTCCACACAGACAGCCCCTTGATCAGAGTCAATACCTCAAGTTTTGCCATATTTTGCCTTCCAACATATTTCCAGCAACACAATACTAATATTTGGGAATGTTTTCTTTCAGTTTATTAAAGAGGTTTTGCTCATGGTGTTTTTCCAGCTGATGGCTTCTGAGTATCCCCAGGGCCAGCTGAAATTTTTGCAGGTGTACCCTACTTTCTCTACTCCATCTTCAGTCCAGCAACTTTGTGCTGTAGTGGGTATTATTATTCTTATTGGAGTCAAAAATTAAGCTTTGTTCCTGCTCCTGCTCCCTATTTTCAAGAGCTGCCCACAGTTTGTGCTGCTAACTAGAAAACACAACTCAAGATATTTGCATTTTATACCCAAGGACTTGAGCAGTAGAGCTCTTCCCAACAGGGGCAGTCACCAAATTATCTAAGCCATCTTTATTTGCAACCTTATTAAAGTCACCATTGTGTCCAAGTCAATTATTTGTAAGAAAGTAGACAATTCTTGAAGGAATGGTGTTTTAAAGAATTCCAATATTTTTCTCTTAAAAATAGTTTACTAGCCATCTATCACTGTGAGTAACACCAAATCAATTTTTAAGCATCATCTGAACTACAGTATACTGATGATTGTACCATACTGGTGTAAGAATGCACCAATCACAAACAGCATTGAGAGTAAATACGTTACCATGCTCCAGAGTTTGGGGCCATATTTGGCCTGGCACCAGTGATCACAGTCCTAACCACCACTCTTGAGTTCTTTTGCTTAAAAAATGTCAAAGCACTAAACAACTTTAATAAGACAGTCTGGTGCAGCCATAATAACAGATAAATAAATCAGTGGAATAGAAAGTAGATTCCAAAAGGACATTAATGTCTCTGAGAGAATTTGTATATAATGATGGTAAGGAAAAGTTGAAGTATTCAATAAATAAGGCTGGGAGAACAGAATGCTTTGGAGGGAAAATAAATGGTAAATAAGTAAATAAATCTCACTTCAAATAATACACAAAGATAATATTGGATGACTTAAAAAAATAAGTGCAAAACACCAAAACTATAAAAAAGCAATAGAAATAATAATAGAATTAATTATATTATTAATTACTCATATAATATAATTAATATATATTAAATTATAATATATTATAATATATAAATTATAATAATATAATTAAACTATATAATTATATAATATAATTAATTATATTATATTATTAATTAATAATATTATTAATTAATAATAATAGAATTATTAAAATATGATTGTGCTTTTATTTACATTTTATACACTATTATGGAAGCATGAAAAATAAGGCTTATCTATGTGTGCTAATATGGAAAGACATCTATATTGATTAAAAAATAATTTTCTGGTAATATAAACAGTATTAACTCCATTTATGTAATGTATGTGTGACTATATCAAAACACACACACACACACAGAAACAAGTGAGGAAGGAGGACTAACCGTCCCTGCTAATAAGAGACTGGTGAGGAAGGAGTTTGTGGGTCAATAGGAGATTATCTCTTTTTCATTTATATTTCCCTTGATAGCCTATTCTGTATTTTGTTTATAAAGATCAAGCAGAAACTTCAATTCTTTTGAAATAAAAGAATGTGCCACCCCTTCAAATAAAAAAATATGTCATTTTATGTTATTTTATACGGATGACAGGAGACAAGGAGAACGTCATCATTACTGCCAGAAGTCCTTCCTGTGTCATTAGGTGAGCAATCATTTCTCCCCTGCATTTGAACATTAACCTACTAATTCATCTCCTCCTGCAGCGCAGTTCCCTTTATTCCCTCCAATCAGTCCACCGACAAGACATGTGGAATCAAGCCTCCAATCCCTGGCTGCGTCGCCTTTGACGTCACTTTCACAGATTCCCCTATCTAAATTGCTGTAATGTTTTAAAACACTCTGAGTTTTTTCTGGTATCACACAACACACTTCTTCCTTTACTATCTGCTTCACTACTCTGTTAGCATCATGAGGACAGGGGCCAGGTCTGTTTTGTTCCATACAGAAGCTTCATCGTCTAATACAACGCCTGGCATGAAGTTGGTAAGTAGATAGTAAGTTAAACATTGAATGCATGAATGAGTGAATTGCCTGATTAAGCAAATATGAGTTACATGAACAGACTATGAACAGACTATTTAAGACAGATACCACGAATTTCAAAGTAGATCCACCAAAGAGAAAATAGAAACCATTAATATCGTTTTCACACAACCAGGAGGGGATTTAAACACACTCACCCGGAGAAGAAGCAGTCAGTGAAGGAACACAACCTCCAGATTTTCTTAGAGTCTTTTTGAACAAGAAGCATGCCAAGAAGTGCTAAGAGATGAAGGTCAGATTTGTTATTTACAAAGCTGCCTGCGTTTTCCAGCTGTATTTCAGGTCAGGACTGGCAAGATAACAGAATACCCAGGGGAGATCTTCTTTGATTCTGTAAATGAATGTTCTAAAAGAAACATACTAGTGCAAGACACAGCCCTTCAGAACCTGGAAGGAACATAATGCAGGGCTGGCCTGAGGGAGGGAAAAAATCAATAGCTTTAACCGTGAATGAGACCAGCTTCTTTACAGCTAATGTTGGCAAAGGGGAAACCCTCAGGGGCACTGATATTGGCACTGTCTCCATCAATTTCCTCTGGCTCTGCTTGATAGCAGATACCAGCAGGGTCGGGGATGCAGTGGGGTTAGCCAAGCCGGAGAGGGGTAACAGGGGAAGCCCAGCTGGCTTGCAGAGATGATTTCCCCCTGCTTAGTTCCCTCTGCTCAGCCATTGGAAGCCCATGGGGCATCCACCAGGCAAGAGCCTGACCCTGGGAACATTAATTATATTTCTGAATCGAAATTAGGTCTTGAGTCATAAGCTTTCTCTTCACCAGCCATTGTATTCTAGCCACAGAATGGAAAAGAAATCAAAAGGTTTTTATAATTAAGATTCTACCGTGGAGGTTTGATCTTCTCAAACCGTGGAAAGAACTCCTAGGCATGGTCCTTTTCGATCCGATGGGTTAATGATAGATGAAGGTTTTAAAGCTAAACTTTTTCCCTATCACAGGGGTCTGTGCTCTCCTCAAGAAAAAGAAAACAGTTTCCCATGACAGTAGCCATTCATCAAAATCAATAGCCATAAAGGCAATTTTTTTGTTGTTTTTGAGTTAAAGGAGGAGAAACCATCTGGAAAGAGAAATTTGACTCTTCAGAAATCCCAGCATCCAAATTAAATAATCCCTTTACAGGGAAGGCAAAACTTTTTTTTTTAAAAAGCAAAAATAAGAAAACAGTATCATCTAACCCTTTAGTCTCTGGTATAGGCTTACTGTTTGGGGTTGGTTGGTTTGTTTTTTAAATATAGGCAATTACTTTAGATTCCAGACTCTCCTTCCTAACTTTAATTATGGCAAATACAGTTGAGAATGGTGGTCTGACCCATCTCTTCTTGGTCCTCCTTTTGTAAGTAAAACATGTCCATGGCCATGCCTCTCTCATCATCCTAAAATAACTACTTTGCCCCAATTTAGAATTTAGTGTGAATATGACATTTATTGGTTTCCTTATAGATTTTAGTATTTATTTTTTATATGCTAGAACCAATCTACAATTATAATTAGAGTAAGTTTAACTATGCCTTTATAGTATTTAAACATAATTTAAGATGAGAGGAAAATAAGATTACCTTAATATGAGAGAGGAAATACCCTATTTTCTCATTTTCTAGCACATAATAGGAAATAAAGATCTAATTACAAATCAGCATTCTCTCATTTTACTATTTATAGAACAAAAATAACGACTATTCATGTTACATTAGTGTAGTTCTTCGCCAGTATCTCTACTGGTGCCTCTCATTTTTTGCAGTCATTTGCAGAGGACAGAGTGAGACTCAGGAAGTCAGCCTGATCTCAGTCTCAGAACCAAGACACCCGCCTCACCAAAGCTAAGAATATTTGACCTACAGTTCTCTGCCTGTGATCCCTGCTGATGGCAAGGGAGTTTGAGCTCTACCTGGTTTAGGGTAAGTAACTGTAAAAATCAGTCAAGTAACTTTCTCATGCATTTCTCATTCCCTCACACCTTAAAAATGGTAGAATGCTGCATTCTACCATTTTTAAATGCAGAGCATAAGCTCACATGGCCTGAGAAAAGGCACGATAATGTAGTCTTGAAAATGCTCAGCAATCAAGTGGGTTTGAGTTCAAATACCAAGTTCATAACACATTAGCTGAAAAACGTTGTACAAGGTATTTCTCTTCTTTGAGCCTCCCCATCGGTCTTTTGTCTTTGAGTTTCTCCTTCTGAAATGTAGTTTAAAGGGTTGAAATAATGTATATGAAGCACTTGGCACATATGTACAATAATTGTTATTTCTAACATGTTTGCTTTTTAGAGTACCATGAAAGATCAAAACAATAAATATTTTCCAATAACAAAAAAATAGAAATCCCTTTCATTTTCTTGTGAACGTAGTTGGCCAGATGACCATTTGATTGGTTAACCTAGGCATTAAATTAAAGCATCAATACATTTTTTCCTAAGGCCATTGTAGTTGATAGGTAATGACTGGTTTAAATAATTTTTTCTAATACAATAATCTGTGACTCTATGTTATAGAATTTGAAGAAATTACTGTTCATTCATGTGCTAAAACTAGTAAGACCTGCGCCTTCAGAAAAAGTCTAGTCTTAACTGCAGGTTCTCCTTCTATGTCTCTATTAGGAGATAGGTCATCATCTATCCAGATACCTTCAGATTCTCATTCCTTTATTCATAAGTGCTTGTATGCATTCATTCAATAAATATTTGTACTTTTATGAGAGAAAAGATCCCCAAATTACCTAAAATACAAGTAGCATAAAAAACTTGAGAGAGGTGGTATCTAAGGGTAATTATCTTACTGTTGTTTCAGAATTCATATTTATTTTTCTTTCATTGCACAACAAAAATATATTTGTTGAAGGACACATTAGAAAAAGAAAATTTTAAAGTTGTTCATCCTACCGTCCAAATTTAACTACTGTTAACAAGGATTAATAACAACCATTGATTTTAGTCAGTAAGTATATATGTATATATGTATTGGTTTTTTAAATTATATCATATAGTTTGGAAATTCATTTTCCTTAAGAAATATGAATCATTAAGACTCCTTCAGTCACAAATGACAGGATACTAAATGCCATCTGACTTAAAAGAGGAAATTTATTGGCTCTTACACTGAAAAGTTGATAGATTGAGACATGACATAATCTAGGGTAATCATTTGACACTTTAGACAACTCTATGAGGCATACAGGCATACCTGGTTTTAGTGAGCTTTCCTTTATTCCACTTTGCAGATACTGTTTTTTATAGATTGTGGTAACCTTCCATCATGCAAGTCTGTCAGTGTCATTTTTCCAACAATATTTGTTAATTTTATGTCTTTGCATCACATTTTGATAATCTCACAATATTTCAAAATTTTTTCACTATTTTCCCAATATTTCACAATATTTTTCACAATATTTCAAGATTTTTCACTATTACTATATTTTTATGGTGATCTGTGATAAAGATTTTGGATATAGTATTGTAATTGTTTGAGGCCCCCATGAGCCATGCCCATATAAGACAGTAATCGATAAATATGTGTATTCTGACTGCTCCATTGACTGGTCATTCCCCCAGCTCTCTCCCTCTCCATGGGTCCTATTCCCTGAGACACAATGGTATTGAAATTAGGCTGATTAATAACCCCACAATGGCCCCTTTCACTTTTCAAGTGAAAGGAAGGGTTATGTGTCTTTCACATTAAAGCAAAAGCAAAAGATGATTAAGCTTAGTGAGGAAGACATGTTGAAAGACAAGACAGGCTGAAAGCTAGATCTCTTATGCCAATTAGCCAAGTTATGACTGCAAAGGAAAAGTTCTTGGAGGAAATTATAGAAGTGCTACTCCAGTGAACACACTAATGATAAGAAAGGGAAACAGCCTATTCCTGATATGAAGAAAGTTTTAGTGGTCTGGATAGAAAATTAAGAGTCGCTACATTGCCTTAAGCTGAAGCCTAATCCAGAACAAGACCCCAACTCTCTTCAGTTCTAGGAAGGCTGAGGTGAGGTGAGGAAGCTGCAGAAGAAATTTTGAAGCTAGTTGAGATTGGTTCATGAGGTTTAAGGAAGGCAGCAAACTTGATAGCATAAAAGTTCAAGGTGAAGCAATAAGTGTTGATATAAAAGCTATAGCAAGTTACCCAGAAGATCGAGTAAGATCATTAAAGAACATGGCCACAATAAACAACAGGTTTTCGGTGTAGATGAAACAACCTTATGCTGGGAGAAGATGCCATCTAGGACTTTCATAGCTAGAGAGGAGAAGTCAGTGCCTGGCTTCAAAGAACTTATACTAACTCTTGCCTGTGCTCTAAAATTGTAAGAATAAAACCAAAATGAGAGCACATCTGCTTATAATATGGTTTCCTGAATATTTTAAAGCCCCTGTTGAGATCTACTGCTCAAAATATTTCTTTCAGACTATTACTGCTTATTGACAATGGTCACCTACAAGTGCTAATGGACATGCACAACATGATTAATATTGTTTTCATGACTGCTAACATAACTTATATTCTGCAGCACATTGATTGAAGGGTAATTTCTACTTTCAAGTCTCATTATTCACAAAATTTATTTTGTAAGGCTATAGCCACCATAGTCATTCTTCTGGTGGAACTGGGAAAAGTAAATTGAAAACTTTCTGGAAAGAATTCACCCTTCTAGATGCCATTAAGAACATGTGATTCATGGGAAGAGGTCAAAATATCAACATGAATAGGATTTTGGAAGAAGTAAATTCCAACCCTCACAGATGACTTTGAGGGGTTTGAGACTTCAGTGAGGGAAGAAACTGCAGGTGTGGTGGAAATAGTAAGAGAACCAGAAGTAGAAGTGGAACCTGAACACGTGACTAAATTGCTGCGACCTCATGATAAAAACGTAACAAAATGAGAAGTTGCTTCTTGTGGATAAACAAAGGACGTGTTTGTTTTTGTTTTTATTCTTGTTTTGTTTTGTTTCTGAGGTGGAATCTACTCCTAATGAAGATACTGTGAAGACTGTGAAAATGACAACAAAGGATTTAGAATGTGACATCCACTTAGTTGATAAATCCGTGGCAGGATTTGAGAGGATTGACTCTAATTTTGAAAAAAGTTCTGCTATAGGTAAATGGCTATCAAATGGTCACATGCTGCAGAGAAATTGTTTGTGAAAGGAAGAGCCAATTAGTGCAGCAAACGTCATTGTCTTATTTTAAGAAATGGCCACAGCCCCCTCAGCCTTCAGAAAGCACCACCCTGATCAGTCAGAAGCTGTCATCATCAAGGCCAAGACCTTCCACCAGCAAAAAGATTATGATTCTCTAAAAGCTCCGATGGTGGTTAGTATTTTTTAACAATAAAGTATTTTTAAACTAAAGTATGTATGTATTTTTTAGACATCATGCTGTTACACACATATAGACCACAGTCTAGTGTAAACATAACTTTTGTTTGCACTGGGAAAACAAAAAATTCACTTGACTTTATTGCAGTGGTCTGGAATTGCACTCACAATATATCCAGGGTATGCTTGTGTACATGAAGGCAAAAACAGATGTCCACTATGTAATACAGGTACCTATTTTCGCATGTGATTGAAAATAGATATCGTTATATATCAACAAATGTGCTTTTACATTTTGGAGGAGAATACCCTATTTTTTAGATATACCATGATTTATTTAATCGATTTCCTATCGTCAAACAATTGCAGTAAGTATAAAATAGTGATTGTAAAGACCAACTCAAAAACTGGCTGGTTCACTTTGGGCAAATTATCTAACTTCAATGGTCTCATCTGTAAAATGAATATAATAATAAAATCGATGTAACGGAGCTGTTTTAAGTTTGAAATGAATAAATTCATGTAAATTATTCAGAGCAGTTCCTGGCATGTAGTTAGTATTCAATAAAGTATGATGGTATCACTACTACTACTATTACTTCTTAATGTCAGAGTGAAGAATATAGAAGGTAAGAACTTTAATACATTATTCCTATCGTCTTTTCCTCTTTGTTTATAGAAGCTTAGATTTAGAATCAAAAATAGTGTTATTAAATTTGCAATCTATATCAGTGTTCTTATGGTTTTAATCTTTATCTTACAATTCCTTCACATACTTTGAAAATATTTAGACACTTGTATTTTGTTTTGTAGCTAAGCCTACAGCTATACTTGTGTGTTTAGAATGCTTTAATGTGGACAACAGGCACTATTTTATAACACAATCTCTCAGCCGCCCATTTTATTTTCTTTTTCATAGTATATAATTTAAGAACTGTTTTTCAAGGAAGATATATAGGTGTTATATGTTCTGTGTATGCATTTCTGATTTCTTTACATGTAAAAACCAAGTTGACTGAGTATGGAATTCTTTTTTTTTTTTTTAAGATTTTTATTTATTTATTTGATAGACCAAGAGAGATCACAAGTAGGCAGAGAGGCAGGCAGAGAGAGAGGGGGAAGCAGGCTCCCCGCTAAGCAGAGAGCCCGACGTGGGGCTCGATCCCAGGATCCTGAGATCATGACCTGAGCTGAAGGCAGAGGCTTAAACCACTGAGCCACCCAGGCGCCCCTGAGTATGGAATTCTTAACCTAAAATTATTTCCTTTCAAAACCTTGTGGATTTAACTCTATTTCTATTAGTGTTGTTGTTGTTGTTGCTTTGGCATTCTATTATGCATGTGGAGACTACTTTTTGTTTCATTTATAAGTAAACTGTCTTCCTTGAACCCTGTATGGTGTTTTGCTTTATACTTTAGCCAAGATATATTTAGGCATAAGTCTTTTTCACTAGTGTTGCGTACAGCATGGTGATCTCCTTCAACATGCAGCCTCCTAAGGAAAATTTTCTTCTAGGCTATTCTTCATGGCTTTTCCTCTGCCATTTGTGTTTTTTTGTTGTTGTTGTTTCTTGTTCTTGTTTTGTTTTTGCCGCACAGTTACACATCAGTGAGTTTTCTGTCCTTCCCCTCCTGTATAAGTCACTGGGTTGGATAGTCTCTATTTGTCCGACAGATCCATTCTCCATCCTTTCCCACTATGTTCTATGCTCTGGGAGTCTGACCTTTGTGACTGTATAACTGGTTTTCCTGGCTTTCTGCCTTCCAATTGTCTCCAGGCAAAGAGAGACGTTTCCAGAATACGGATAGGCAAGAAAGTTGGGTATTTATTCCCTCAGTTCCATCCCTGCTGGGTCAAGGCTGGGCTGTGCCTCAGCCACAGCTTCCACAGAACTTCTTCTACTGCCTTGTCTAGGTTCCATTACTCACCGCTTGCTCAGCCCTTCTGAGCCCGCAGGTAGTATCAGGTCTACATTATTACTAGTTCTAGATGCTTCATCAATCTTTACTAGTTTCACTTAGCCCTACCCATGTCATTGCATAGTTCTTTCATTCGCCCTCAATTATTCCACTTAATTTCCTGCAAGGATGTTTTTTTGTTTACTAACATAACCTTTTTTCTCTCTAATTTTCCTCATATGTTGGTTGTCTTCTTTGTTCTGTGAAAGTTTCTTAGTTCTGTCTGTGATGGTTCTTTGATGTCTTCAGTTGAGGTATTAATTCTACTGTGTGTGTGTGTAAATATACTACCTATAGATATAGATAGTACTCTTGCATCACTTACTTACCCAGTTTCCTTTTCACTTCACTCAGATGCCTTTTTATCTCAATCTTTTTTCTTTTAATAATTGTCAGTTCTTGCTTTGTAGGAGACATGTTTTTCCTTGCTATTTTTCTAGGTTGCCAAGTGTCGACTGAAATTTTTCCCTAAGGCTATAGACCATTTTCAAAGACAAGATCTTCTTCTGGATCTTCTTGTTCCCATTCCCTTCTTATTACAGTAGCTTTCCCCGTCTCGCTTCAGGATCCAGTTTTGTTTTCCTGTAAGTACCCTGGACTGAGGTGAAAGCTTTAGTCATACTTGACCCAGCTGAGATCTTTCCCCCATTTCTTCCAATTATTTCCTGGGCTGTATGTTATTTACATACATGCAGAAAGAGGCTGGACATTGCAGGGGCTGTGGGGATGGACCCTGGAAAAGCACTGGGGACACAGTGTGATGGTTGCCCAGCTCTTTGCTCTTACAGGTCTCAGTGTCAAGTAATGAAGATATATTAGAACAGTTGTGAAGGATTTGCCTACTTTTTTCAGGTGACTCTTTTTTTTTTCATGAGACAAAACTATGATATACCAAGAAGCAGTGTGTTATAATGACTTAGAATGTTCTAGGCTTAACTGTCAACAGCACCATTTACTAGCTTTATGTGAGCCCTTCACTTCCCTGTGCTTCTGTTTTTTCCTCAACTCGAAAATAGAAAAAATAATAGTAACTGAACTCATAGGTTTGTTGTGAAGATGACATGGTGATGAGAACAAGTAAAGTCTCAGAACAACGCCAGGAATACAGTAAATATCACATAACTGTTTGCCATTATTACTGTGAGTTGCAGCCCGCGGAGGTTTTCCCTCAATCTGACTCCTTTGTAATTAGTGTCAGTTATCTAAGATCTCAGTTGTGAGTCAGTTGTCAGTTATGGTTTCTGATGTTGCAAGTTTTTGGTTTCTTCTCTGTCTTCCCAGGTACTTTATGGAAAAGGCAGTGAGAACTTTGGGAATGATTTTCTGACCTCCTTGGAATACGCTGGACCACCAACAAGCTGTGATTCTGAGCCATCATTTCTGGACAGTGCAAAACTGCTTTCATTAAAATGAGCTTTGGAGTAACTTGCTAGCCTTTTTAGATTGAGGTTGAAATACCTAAATTATAAAAGCCAGTGATGCAATTTAGAATTTTGGAGATGTTTTATCCTGAGGAACAACGAAGTATCTGGTAGGAAATATATACTGCATTATCGGAGGAAGGGACACTTCCAAGATGTGCTTTGGTGGAACACATCTCTAGAGAGTCTGAAGCCAAGCTTCAAGCCCTACCTGAGTTGTCTCCTTCTGTTTAATACTGCTCAAATGAGTCCCGCACTTCCCAGCGGAAATTATAAAGGCAAAGATTATATTTGCTTTGGAAATGCTTGAAGAAATAAGAATTCTTTCCCCTTTTATCCCCTTCAATTTGCACAGGCTTATGCAGAATGATAGAAATAAAAGGAAAACAGATGAAAAAATGGCCTCTAACTTCAACTATGAATATTATCCATGCTTTCTATCCATGTTTTTATTGTGGAGTTTCTAACATTGTTTTAGCCCATTTGAAGTTCCCACAAAAAGACAGTAATTACATAATAAAAAATGGGAAGCAATTGGGGGCAATATTAAAGTCTGAAGCAGTTCAATAAATAATAATTGTCGGTATCCACATCCATGTTTGCCTGACTTTTTGAGGCCAACTTTTAAATTTCATGTCCTTTGTAGAGGTACAGATTTGTAAGGTGACTAATGATTCAAATTACCTGGAGCTATGAAAAATTACTATCAAAGAAACTATTGAACTCTTCAGTTAGTCTTTACCTAACTAATATCTTATACTATCAGTATGGTTGTATTATAAATAGGGTCAACAATGTAAATGAGCCAGAGAATTAATTGAATATGAATGATACAGTTCCAAAAAATAACAGGGAAATAAATTGTTTCTACAGTAGCATTTTATTTAAATTATGTGATAATTATCTTCACTGTAAACCAGGGATGCTTAGTGTTCTCCCAAAACAAATCGATGATAGAAGTGTAGGAAGCCATAGTGGGCTGAACCTGACAGTCCTACCTACCACATAGTGGCAGTAACGATTTGCCCATTGTCTACTGATTGTAACCTAATAGAGAGAAGTTTTAATTAACCAGAAAAGTAACAAATCTCTGCTTGATTGTGGCTGTGTGGATGAAAGCTCAGGGACCTCTCTGAGCAGTGTTTCGTTTTTAATGGTATGCTTCTTGAGTCTTTGCAAAGAATCTGCTTCAGTAGCGTACACAGAACGTGGATATACATGTGTGCGTTTTTCCTCAAATGAAAAATATAAATATTGTATTAAGTTGTGGAAAGGACAGGACCACACATGTGAATGAAAGAAACTTCAGAGACTAAAACAAAATTAATTGTGGACTTAGAGCTCTTTCTGGCAGTATGTGCTTTGATGAAGATGTTGGGGGAGTTAGGAATTTTCATGCGTAAGAAGCTACAGAATAATCATGTCTCCAGCCAAAAGGCAAGCCTAAGCTGTGCTGCAAGTTTCGCCTCCAGATCAGTGGAAGGGCAGGTTTTCTGTTCCGGAGTTTACCCGTACAGGAAGCAATTGAGTTTTTGAAGATGAAAGCCTATAAAAGGTCCTGGGAACTAGCCAACAATGGCTAATGTCACTGACAGGATATAATGGATGATTTAAAAAAAATACATGCGAAGAATAGAGATATAATCTTTGCGTTACTTGATTGATCCTTCATAAAACTTTGAAATATACTTAAATATATAAAAACTGAAGTATTTAATCTGAGAATAAAGTTCTGTTTTCGGTGCTATTTTCATGTTGGCTTCTGATTTTACCAGGTGAGAGAACAATATGAAGCACTCAAAAATGTAATTATCTTTAAAGTGCTTTTGTTTTGTTTTGTTTTGAGATTTTATTTGTTTTATTTGAGAGAGAGAGAGTGACCATGAGCAGGGTGATGGGCAGAGGGAGAAGCAGGCTCCCGCTGAGCAGGGAGCCCAATGTGGGGCTCGATCCCAGGGCTCCAGGATCACCACCTGAGCCCAAGGCAGATGCTTAACGGAGCCACCCAGGTGCCTCTAAAGTGCTCTTTTTAAATAAAAGTGACAAATTCTAGGTATGGATCTCAAACTGATCAGAGCATTTTGTGTACAAAATGGAGTCCCGTGTTGTCATTTACACTACTTTCGTACATATATTGTAGCAATGGTGTTGCATAACTTTTGTAAAGCCATAAATTCTAACTTTCTATGTGCCATAGTTTTATAAAAATCCTATTTCTTTGTAAATTTAGTAAAAAACAATTTCTGACGTTCTCTGTCATTATTTCATAAACTCTTATTTCTAAAACTCAGTCTCAATGATGAAAAAAGTAAAATTTATGATCAATTTTCCATCTCATGTTTCCTGTGTCTTTAAACACCCCAACTTCCTGACTTTGTTCTAATAAAATATTCCTTTCTGCCTTTCTGGTTCAAAATGTATCCCCCCCTTCTTTCCCTGTGAAAACAACAATCTTTGACTAATTTCTTACTTAGTAGGCTTTGCTAGAAAACTAGGAAAAATGATTTAACCTAAATCAAATGGGTGGTAACAGGGTTTTGTGGTGTTTTGTTTTTTTGTTTCTATGTCACTTTCCCAGTGAGAAAGA
The DNA here is from genome assembly GCF_020171115.1 of Neogale vison. NCBI lineage: Eukaryota > Metazoa > Chordata > Mammalia > Carnivora > Mustelidae > Neogale > Neogale vison. The sequence continues at coordinate 49,086,118 of NC_058093.1, forward strand.
GAAAAGCAGCCTCTGACAAGCAGGAGCTGGCTGGCAATCACAGAAAGGGTTCGGTGTTCTGCTAAACAGAGCAGTCTCACAGAGCATCAACACCAGATGAGGGAACTCTGGGATCACGACAGATCAAGGCAAAAACGAGACTACTCTGTAATAACGTCTGAACAGAACAAAACATGAACATTGTCCCTGTCACAACATGCCAAACACCCCTCTGTCCAGATAATATGAATCGCTGTTGCATATTTACCAATGACAGCTATAGTGTCCCTCTATTCTTCCTCTTTCTCTACTTACAATTCATTAAGCTACTCAACTATAGCACTAACTCCATTTGCCAACAGCACTCAATCCACTGTGAATTTTCTCTTCCTTGAATCCTTCCCCAAATCACCTAAGACAAGATCAGATCCTACAATAACTCATTCCTTTTTCTCTATGATTCTTTCATGGCAATGAAATAAATTCAATCCAATTTTATCTACTATAGCTGGGTTCCTGGTGGTCTTTTGTTTGGATGATATTGAAGCAAGGTAACAACCCACTTTTAATAGCTTCCAAAATTCAGTCTAGTGACCGAAGTTGCTGATTTTCAAAAAATAAATGGGCAATGTTAAGATTCTATTGTTCAGATAAGCTTTTTTTTTTAAGATGTAAGAGAATATTGCTTAAGTTCTTACCTCTGTTTTCATTTACGCAATCCTTCCTTTATATTGTTTCATTAAACAAATATTTACTGAGTACATATACTATGCCAGGCACTGTGTTAGGATCAAGGAATAAAAAAAAAAAATCAAAGTTCCTGTACTCATTAAGCTTACAGGTTAAACCAATATTAGAAAGTAATAATCTACAAGTGCCAAGAATGAAGAGATTTTTGTCTTACGCACTTGGATATTTCCTCTATCATCACAAAATTAAAACTGCTTTAATCAAATAGGTATTCCTATTTCTGCCATTTATTCAACACTTGGGGAATAAACAGGTCAATTAATACACTACTGTGTTAAAACAAGAAAAAGGCTCACCTCACTACCATAACTGAGATTTAGGAATAAATAGTAAACATTAACTATGATTCAAGGTATAATTTTTTTAAAGCTTTTCTTTTCTTTTCCCTTAAGATTTATTTATTTATTTTAGAGAGAGAGAAAGAGAAAGTTCACATGAGCAGGGAGAGGGGGCTGAGGAAGAGGGAGAGAAATCCTCAAGCACACTCCCCATTGAGCACAGAGCCTGACATGGGGCTCCACACAGGGCTTGATCCCAGGACCCTGAGATCATGACCTGAGCCAAAATCAAGAGTCAGCGGCCCAACCAATTGAGTCACCCAGGCACGCCTAAAGGTTTTTCTGATTTGATTATCTAACCCTAGTACCAAGTTCCTTTTCTGACCAGTGGGAGGCAAGATGAATCTCTTAACAATTTTAGTATTATAAGATATGGAAGGGAACAACAATTAGTTTAAATTACACCCATAACCTTTTTTCAGTTTTTAGTGAGTGAATTTCTAGATTTAGAGATGAAGGTCTGTTGATACAATGTTTCCTCACAGTAACAACAGGAGAATGATCTCAGCCAAGGTTATGACATTACTCAAGAGGACATGCATTGAGCTAAGTATGTACCATGTTATATCTCTTAACTTTTATTCATGCCTATAGTCATTCTTCAATTATTCATTTATCCGGCTAAATTTGTTGAGTATCAATAGTTTCCAATAGGCTCTAGTACTGGTCTAAGTCCTGGGGACACACATTAATCAGAAAATCACAGACAGAAATGTAAGTTTACAGCTGTGATCAGTGCTAAGGAGGAGGGACACATGGTGCTCTGAGAGCGTCTAATGCAGACAGCAAAAGTGACACTACCGGATGGATCAGGAAAAGCTTGCCTGGGAATTATGCTAAGATTTAGAAGTAAAAATGTTCATAGCAAGAGTGTCGTATGTTTTGTCATAATCACGTCTTAGAGAATAGAGTCTCAGATCTAGCAATAGAAAAGTGGCTGAGCCCAGATTTGAACCCCTGTCTACAATTTTTACAATCCAGCATGTATCCACCACACTGAAAGACCTTGAACTTCCACTTCTTAGGGCATTCTGGCTCTGCTGGAATTATGTGTACTCACTTGTCTTCCCAATTAAACAGAGGTATTCTAGAGGAAAGAAAGTATAGCTTAAAGTACACACGGCTCAGGACACATAGTATCACTCCCTGAAGGTTGACTAGATGACAAATAATCGTATGTCCAATGCAATTTTGTTCATTTTAAAAGATCTTTCTTAGGGAGAAGGGATTTGGGAGGATTTATGTATCTTAAAACAAAATGTTTATGGACGTTTCAATTGTTGCTATTTCTTTTTTTTTTCTTTTCTTTTGATTATAGAGATATTTATCCAAAATCTTTCTACTGAAAGTAGGACTGCACTAAAAACTGTATTTTTTTTTTTAATGACCTGTGGTCTCTCACTATTTGAAGGATTTCCTCTTTGATTTCCTATGAAAAATCAAAGCCAAAAACATGATTCAATTTTAAAGCAATTGCAGATATATGTAACACAGGTCTTGATTCAAATTATTTTTCTTTCCTTATTTTTGTGTATTTATTTTATTATCTTGTTCCGTATATGTCTTACAAGTCACCTCTAATCCTTCTTGGAATATGGCAAGATATAAATGAATAAACCAATATTATTTTAAAAGTCTTCAGAAAAGAATTTAGATTTAGGGAATGAACTTTCATTAAATCTAGTTCCATTATTCTTCTCCTGTTTTTTTAAATTTCAACTTTCATCTCTGTATCATGGAAAAATTAAGAGAAGCTCTTCAGCGGAAAAGAAAACAGAAAGGGGACCTAATGAGGGTGCATGAGGATGAAGTTATAGAAACAGTTAAGTCATCGTATCTCGATGATGATGGTGGTGGTGGTGATGAAGAAGGCTTAGAGGATAATTGTGTGGGTATTTCCTACAGGACCTTTGTACTAACAGTAAATGGTTCTGTCACCTGGTTCCTGATTCACTGCCAAGTGCCAAAATTTAATGGGTAAATAAAAGTAATAAAAAGTGAAGGATATGGATATTAAGACCAGTGAATGAGCGAACTAAAATGGGGAGAAAAACAAAGCTAAGGCGAGGTTGAGTGGAAGAAAGGAGGGGTGTTTTATGGAGTTGGTGTAATAGAGGATTTTGTTTTCTTTGTCTTGTTTTCCGAAAACAAGAATACATTCGTGGATTACATTATGTAGTTTATTCATTTTAAGAGTAGCTGCCTACCGAGCTAGCCCTCTGGCTGGGATTTCTGCATCTTAAAAGTTCACCTATATCACAATCACTACATAAGCAGCAATCTAGGGAGAGCCCAAAACTTATTTTTTCCAAAGTCCTTAGGTCCTTTCAATCTTAAAGTGATTATCATCAAGTTTCAAAACGATGTTCACCTGAAGTATCTTATACAGACGTATAACTAGATTTTCTAAAACTGAATGCCACTTAGTAAAAAAACTAATCTAAGAGTAGTTTTAATTTTTTTTTTTTTTAACATAGAATGTATTATTTGTTTCAGGGGTACGGTCCTGCGATTCCTCAGTCTTACACAATTCACAGCAATCCGCATAGCACACTCCCTCCCCAGTGTCCATCCCCAGCCACTCCATCCCTTCCACCCATCCCCACCCATCCCTCCAGCCACCCTCAGTTTGTTTCCTGAGAGTAAGAGCCTCTTATGGTTGGTCTTCCTCTCTGGTGTTGTCTTGTTTCATTTTTCCCTCCCTCCTCCCCACGATCCTCTGTCTTGTTTCTCAAATTTCTCATATCAGTGAGATCATACGATAATTTTCTTTCTCTGATTGACTTATTTCGCTTAGTGTAATACTAAGTTTCGTTTTTAAAATAGATGCTATTTTGGTCAACTCTTCTGGAAAGGGAAGACTTAAATAAATGGTTTGTTTTTAACACAAAGGAATTCTTAGAATCACCAAAAACGCTACTGTTCTACCAGCTTGATTCAGAGAAAAGAGCCCAAGTTTCAGGCAAATAAGACATCTGAGCTAATTTCACTGTCTAGTTTTGTACAAGCTCTGGACCCACGAAAAGAAGAAAAAGGACTTTTTCCCCAGTGGTATTTTATGTTAACGGGTGTGCAAACATCAACACTATGGAAGATTTGGCTATAACGAAACCATATGGAACTATAACTAGCCCATATGGAACCAGGACAGAGGAAATGTCAGCTAATGGTTTTCACCAAATAATGCTGCTTATAAAAGTGGTAGGATCAAGAAGGTAGAACAAAAAACAGGAGGTAAATCAATTCAGGGAAATTCCTGTACATTATTTGTTTGAGCAACCAGGAAACCAATATTTAGTGAGCATGTATAAAAGACGCCAAGGAAGGATAAAAAGAATTTGACTCAGTCATAGCTCATCAGGAGATATCAATCAGTACTCTCTCTAGGCTTTAATTTTTGTAATGGCTTTAATAATTTTAATAATAATTTTAAACCCCTGCAAGTTGCTATATACATTGTTTATATTCCTGAGAGAAGTGTATTTTTTTTGTCTTTCTGCACTACTCTTTACTCAACACAAGGAGATTCAGAATTCCCTTTCATCTCTGAAATACTGTACTACACTATAGTACAATATAATTTGATGATCCTAATTCATATAGGGCATAAGTAGGTCCATTTCTAATTCTATCCAAGTGTATTTCATTGCTATCATATACCTTGTAAAAAGAAGACCTATACTTTCAGTGCGTAATAATTTTTCATTGTTTATTTTAAAAATACTCATTGGATAATCACTATGCACTAGATACTGTGTCAGATGCTGGGATAGAATTCTGAGACTCACAGATCTTATAGTGTAGTGATCTTTATCACAGCAATACGCAGGACAGATTTGCGGAGAATTTACAAAGATTTAAAGAACTACATTCACAAGGATTGGGTTTCACTTTTCTTTAAAAATTTTTTAAAAATTTCTTTAACTTTGTCAAAAGGTATCCATGATCTTCATTTGGCCTCAGCAGCACACTAAGATCCTCCAAGGATATTATCAGGAGAAGTAAAACTACGGTGGGTTATACATAGTAACATAAGCAGCTCCACTGAGTTAAAAGAACAGGAACCATGAGACAGTGAGAAAAAAGCAGGGAGGATGAAAAATTATAGATAAGCGAGCCAGAAGAAAAGTCTACTACTGTGTAATTATCTATTGCTTAAGGATGTGGTCCCTGTGGTTTCGGGTAGACTTGTTGGAGGCATGTTTGTCTGCAGGGTTGGGGAGTTATAGGCAGGGATTGGAGGACAAACAAAGATAAATCTTGTTGGGGAGCAAACACAGAAGGAATTGCACCATGGAACCTTTTCCTGAACATTCCCAAATATCTCCTGCATTAGCTCGTTGGTAGCTATATAAGTTACATGCATTTCTGAAAAAGCAAGCAAATAAAGAAATTACCTGGAAAAGTCCTGATGATATTTTCCCATGAGAACAATGGGAAATTTTGCTAGTGAAGGGTATGGTATTGCCTAAGAGGCAAGGTACTGAGCTAAGGATATGCCATTTTATGTCCCTTAATCTTTTTATTAATCTTAATCTTTATTCAGGTGTATCTTCATTTTTAAAATGAATTTAAATCTAAATTTAAGTCTAAATTTAAATCTAAATTTATTCAGCACCTACTATGTTCCAGATGTGAGACTAGGTACCAGAGACACACATTAATCAAAGAATCACAGAGGTAAGTATCAGATTACGGCTGTGATAGTACTAAGAAGGAGAGGCACACAATGCCATGAGACTATCTGATGAGGAAAGTGACACCATTAGATGGGGTAAGAAGAGCTTCCCTGGAATCATGCTAAGATCTAGAAGAAGTAGATGAATGAACTTCTGAGATCTACTGTACAACATTGTAGAAACCATAGTCAAAATATTACATACGACACTTAAAAGGTAGTTGTTGCCAGTTGAGAATGTAGATCTGAGAGCGTATGGGTGGCTCAGTCGATGAAAGCATCTGCTTTTGGCCCAGGTCATGATCCCAGGGTCCTGGGATAGAGTCCTTTATTGGTCTTCTTGCTCACTGGGGAATCTGCTTCTCCATCCCCCTCTGCCACTTCCCTTGCTCGTTCTCATTCTCTCTCTCTCTCATGCCCTCTTTCTCTGATAAATAAATAAAATCTTGAAAAAAAAAAGAAGGTGGATCTGATGTTATTTTCACAATAAAATAAGAGAGGAAGGAAGGAAAGAAGAGAGGGAAGGAGACAGATATTTCTGAAAGAATAAGGGAGGAAGGATAGGGAGGAGGGAGGTAGGAAAAATAAGATGTTCATAGCAAACCTATGTTGTAGGTATTATTACCCTCATTATCATTCCATCTTTTAGGAGAAAGCATGAATTCTCAGAATCCAGCAATGGAGAAGTGGAAGAGTCAGGATTTGAACCTGTGTCTCCATGCTTATCTACCCTATTGAGGTCCAGGCCTATAAGGAGTTCATGATGCCGTTAGTCATGATGCTAGGACCAGAAGGGATCTTGCTTTGGGAAGGCATCATCAACCTTACCTCCGGACAGCTGGAGGTCTGTTCTAAGACTTCAGTGTCCTTTCTCTTACTTAGTGTTTCTCATTGGTCAGTTCTTTTTTAGAGCAAATTGTGTTCTAATTGCATTTCCTATTAGTTTCTATTTCTTATTTCCTAAGTAAAAATGAAAAATGTTGACCATACTCTCTCACAGTTGAATAATGACAACAAAGCAATAAAGCCAAATTCTATGACCCATCTTTGAAAAGCAAGTCTTGTTACTTCGTTTTCTTACCTTGAAATAACATGGATTGCCTGAAAGCAACAACGACATTACTTTTCATATTTAGAATATTCTCAGGTTTTTGAAGTTTGTTTTATAATGAAGTCTATTCTGGACCCTTCCAATCCCTCTTTCGTTTGGAGGCCTGAATCTAGTGTTACAATCTGCATGTGCTGATTGCCTCTGAAAATTTAGTGGAAGGTTAGGCCCAGGTTTCCTGAAGACTTTCTTCTACATTGTTACCCCTCATGCCAAGACTGAATCCATTTTCTTAAACACAATTGCTTACTCTTTCTCCTATATTCACTTGGAGTCAAATTAAAAATGTCTTAGGCCCTTTTCCTATATTCTCAAATGTTGTTCATTATGTCTTGTCTTCTATTTTTATGGTTTTCCATCCCCCTTTCCCATCTCCACTTGGCACATGTTCTTGGCACATGAGTTTCAGTCTCCTGGCTTCAGATGAGCAGAGCCCTGATTTGCTTTTTTTCCTTTCTGCGGGAGTGGGCTAGTATTGGCAGCGAAAATGAAGGAAGAATTTTAAATTTGCCATTCCTTCAATAAACACATATTTATTGAGAGCCTTGTGTGGGCCAGAAACAAGGTTAGATGTGTGGTTATAATGATGAAAAAGGCAGATATGTCTCCTCATACTGGGATACATCCTGTTATATGGAAAGTCCCTTAGATCCAGAAAACAGGAACATTTAACCCAGCTTGTAAGGTCAGTGGGAATATACCTAGATCAGTGTTACCTGAGTTGAGATTTGAAGGACCGGAACAAGTTTGCCAGATAACCAAGGCCAACTATGGGAGGAGAAAAGAGTATTTCTCACAGAAACAATAGCATATGTGACAGAGAATATAATGACAGTAGGCTTTTTCTTAGTTTTCATGCAAACTAAGGAATGCAGAAGAACATTTTTTTTTAAAGATTTTGTTTATTTATTTGACAGAGAGAGATCACAATAGACAGAGAGGCAGGTGGAGAGAGAGAGAGGGAAGCAGGCTCCCTGCTGAGCAGAAAGCCCGATGCGGGACTCGATCCCAGAACCCTGAGATCATGACCTGAGCCAAAGGCAGTGGCTTAACCCACTGAGCCACCCAGGCGCCCCAGAAGAACATATATTAATATTTTATTCTTTTAGTTAGGACTGGGAAAAAAGCTTACATCCTACATATAGTATTATATAAATAATTCCCTTATAAGCAGTTACCTCTACACTTTGGGATCAAATTATGACCTGTATGGGGGCACGGACAAGTCCTCCATGGACTATAAGAGTTATAGACTCAAAAGAACTTAAAGAGGCTTCTCAAGGCTGGAGTAGACCACAGGAGGGGAGGAAACCAGTGGCTGTGAAGAGGGAAAATGTGGTAAGAGATGAGTCTCAATGGCCAAAGATGCAACAGAGGGGGCTGTACCTTAGAAACCATGCAAAAATGATAGAATATGACCATAGAAGTAATGGGAAGCCAGTTTTAAGCCAATTTGTTGTTTCACAAGGAAAAGTAGGAGGCATTGTATTTTATCTATACCCCCTTCTCCTTATGACTTTCTTTGCTCTCCATTAAACTAGAAATATCGGCCATAAAAATCAATTGAAACGATACTGTCTCCTATCCCAGTTTTATGAGAAACAACCCCATTGATCCTTCTAGGGTGGTTTGATTAGAATAAAAACCCAGTTTTAAATTATCACCAAAAACATTTTCTCACCCTCTCATTGTGGACGGTGCTTAAAAAAGTAACAATGTGAAAAAAATGCAGAGATCTGGGGTCTGTTGTCTCAAAGCTTCTCGTTCACTCTTCTGCCTCTGTTCTCCTGCCAGTTCTCACCATTCCTCTACCGCTCCTCAACCTTTTTTGTGTGTCATTCGCGAACGGCACATCCAGCCCAATTTTTCTCTTGAGTGATGTCGAGAGATGCCAAGGAATTTGGCAGCACTCTATCTAGAAAGATATTTTCTTCCCACCCCAGCAGGACATCAGAGAGTGACAAAAGAAGCCACGCTATGGACCCGGACGAGGCTGGGTTTCTCTTGGCTGATAGCTTCATTTCAGGACCATGCTTTGCCAACACACCCAGACTTCTGTGGCTGGAAGGTTTACATAAATCTAGATGACTCTTTAAAAATAGAAGCAATCTGTTCCTTTTTCTCCAGACACCCATTTCTTTATAATTAAGTCAGCATTAAGGGGATTTCCCACCATTTTTTATCTAAAGCTGCAGAGAGGATGAGTCACTCCTGCCTACGGTGGGTTTAACAGGTCCTGGGTGAACAGTATGAAAGTCTCACAAATTAAAAAAAATGGCTGGGTCTGAGAGGAAAAGACACCACTCACATTGCCCCTCGTTAAGGAATTCAGGCTTGGGATTTGAATTGCTGAATTCTGTTTCTTAGGACAGCTCAGCTGTGACTGCTACTTTGCTCTTGAAGTTAATTGGTCTTACCATATAGATCAGGGTCCTCTTTTCTCCAGCAACACACACTCACGCTATGGTGCTTGGGTCTTCATTGAGACATCATGTCACTCCTTTTGTTATTGATTATGAAAAGTAATACCCTCCTGCTTCTGTACATGGGATCAGGAGAACACCTGTGCCTTCTCTCCTTTAATCCCAAGAAAAGTATGAGCTTGCATTTGGAAGACAAAGGATCACTTTTCTTTTTCATTGATGGAATTGGATTAGTCCTTGTTCTCAACACTGTTACAAAGTGGGGGGAAATACTTGTAAACTGTAATCTGATTTTATTTTTTTGTCTTCTAATTCTTCTAAGGCTCTGTCTTTGGAATATAGGACAGGAGCAGAAAACATCAACAATAATAGTAACAGCGACAGGAGAGAACTGTTTATACTTTCCCAATGTTAACTTATCGCTCTGAATTCTGGTTTTATTTTTATTTGTCTTTCTCACACCAGACTGGCATCCATAAGGCCAAGGGCAGGGTCAGATTCATCTCTCTGTGTGCCTGGCATAGAACACAGTGTCTGACACATAGGAAGTACTCAGAAAGCATTGGTTTTTTTCCATGTTGGCTATGGAAATGACTAGGTCCCCCAAAGCGTAAGACATCACCCAACCAATAACTTCTGTTCTGTTATTTTTCACTCTCAGAAAAGTTCTGTTGCATTTGCCTGCAGTGCCACATCTGGATTTGGAAGAAACCATGTATTCTAGCCCCATCAAAAGGCACATGCACAGTGACTGGGCCTCCTCATGCTGTAGGCTGCTCATTGGTCAAGGCTCAGGAAAACAGTGACTCAGGAATTCCAAGGCCTAGGTTTCCTCTCTGTCAGTACCTTGCTTCTAGTGACCTCCAGCAAGTCCCCAAATGTGATGGGGCCTCTATTCTCCTGTTTGTGTCATAGAGAAGTTGGACAGAGCAATTTCTAGCCTGGAGAGCATAGATATATGGGTGTGTTTCAAAACGCCCTGGGAACTTCCTAAAATTGTGTGTAAAATGTTATGGTTACATGGATAAATGCACATGTAGATTTTGGGGGGGGTTTATACTTATCATCAAGTTTGTTTGTTTGTTTGTTTTTTTAAGAAAAATGACTTAAAAAGTAAAGGTAAAGAAAATCCCAAATAGATAACTTCTGATATCATTTTCTCCTATAAAATGTCTACATTTCTAAGAAAACATCAAAAACCTCCTCAGCCACAATACTTTTTTCTTCTGATTTTCCATTTTGCCTCTGATGAGGCTGTAAATATCTGTATACCTCCTGCTTAAACTCCATCTACATTAATAAGTGTGGAACTAAACCTCTCACCCCTCCAAGGCCCACAAAAATTTTTGTACATTTTTATGCTAAAACACTGGCTCTTTTCCCTCAAATAGTCTGTCTTCTAGGATTAGGGCTATAAATATTATCAACCCCCAAAAAGCTGGGGAGATAGCACCCCCAAGATTGTCCCTCCACATGGCAGGCCAGTGGGGTGAGACCGCAGCTTAGGAGCTTTGGAGGAAAGGTTCCAGACACTCACCGCATATGGCAGGTAGACATTGAAGGAAAGGAGTGTCTTGGGTCTTTGGTAGCAACTCCATGAGCAAAGCCCATTACCTCATAACATAAAGGAGCCGAATGTAAAGGATGAAGGAAGAGGAGAGTTCTGTTTAACATACCTGTGTTAGCTTCCTATGGCTCCTTTAACAAATTGCCACAGATTTCGTGGCTTAAAAAAACAGAAATTTATTATAGTACAGTTCCTGAAGTCAGAAGTCTAGCTCTTCAGGGGTGTGTTCCTTCTGGAAGTTCTAGGGGAGAATTCCTTTCCTTTACCTTTCCAACGTCTAGAGGTCAACTATGTCCTTTTCTATGGGTCTTCTGCCTCCTTATTCAAAGCCAGCAGCTTCGCTTTCTCTTTCACTCTGTCCCTCCTTAGAGCTTCTGTCCTCACATTGCCGCTGTTGACTCTGAGTCCTCCTGTGTCCCTCGGATAAAGATTTATGATTACTTGGGGCCCACCTGGATAATCTAGAATGGTTTCTCCATCTTAAGATCTTTCTCTTGGCCACATATGCAAAGTGCCTTTGGCCATGTAGGGTAACATTTGCAGTTAGTGGGGTTAGGAAGCAGGCATAACGGGGAGCTGCTCTTCAGCCTCTGGTGTATTTGTTTGCCTATATGTACTTCTTATGCCACAGTTTTGTAGAAAGAATCGTGTTCATGGATATGATGTGCAGAGAAGGAAAAAGCAGAAAAGGAATTTATATGGCTAAGCATGAACAAGTTGTAAGAAAAGAGGGAAAGAACTATGTGTTTGGAGTAGAAGAAAACCCAAAGTTTTTAACAAGTGGTCAACTGCCACTGGGAGACATAAAGAATGAAGGAGGCCCCTCTCCTCAGCAATTTGTCACAGACCCCACTTCCAGATTATTTATGTACAAAGCTAGAAAATTGGGAGGATTTTCAAGTAATAAAATAGATATTACAATATTATCATAATACATTACTGTGCTTTATAACTAAATAAAATGAGAATGTTCTGTGATATTCTCATAGGTTGATGTTTTCCTGGCAGTAGGGATGTGTGCAGTGAAGAAGGGGGCAAATGTAGAGTTGGGATAAAAATGGGGTGAGTACATTCCAGATGGCCACAGGTACACAAAGATTTCCTGCATAGTCTTGTCCTCCCATTAGGGTAATTCCAGACCCAGCCAGCTTCTCAGGGGCTGAGACAATCCTGAGAACTCTGCTTAATCCAGACTATTGGACATGATTCCAGTCAGGTCTTAGCAACCCAAGGAGCACCCTTTCATTTGGTAGTTCAGGTGGTGACTCAATTAGCTAATTAACCTGCCATCTACTGTTGCAAATGATGAGTATACTTTGCTACATGAAACGTAGTCCCTCCCCTGCAGAGCTAAGAGTCCAGGGCATTTCAAGACACCCTGGAGTTCCTGCTGTCCAGAAAAAGGAGACCTAAAGGTCCACACTCACAGACTGGAGTAAATCTGGACACACAAAATGACTAAGAAATTCCAGATCTTCTCAGACTGCCTGAAGATGTTAAAAAGACCATTAAAGTCATATTGGCTGATTGCCTTTGACCATCTTTCCACAGGAGATGTTTGAAGAAAGATGAACACCATCATTCACATTGCTCTTCCTCATCACCATAAATGGATTCCAGCTATTATGATCACTTGAAAATTCCCTTTGCACCATCATTGTTATATATAGAAACATCGTGGAACATTGGTAGCTCTTTGCATTGGTGTCCCTGGCTACATATTGTAGTGTTCACCACCAACCCAGCACTTTCGGTTCAGTTAATATTGATGGAAATCACACCCATACATTGTGCATCCTGTCGCCCTCTACTAGATTGTAACATCTACGGACAAAGATTTTTTTAGTTGTGATTATGTTCCAAGTTTAGAAAATGCTAGGCACATAGTAAGTACCCAAAAATATGTGGCCAATTTAAGAATGACATAAATAAAAATTGGGGCGATTCAAGAGAGAATGCTAATGTCAAAATAATCTTATCAAAAAGAGGCTATGAAGCTTTCAGTTTCAGGAACCTTAAGGGAATGAGGTGGGTTTTTTTTTTTTTATTCCTTTTAATAAAAAATAATTCCCTGGGTTCCTCCTAAATTTGCACTTAAGGCACATTTTCTAAAAGGCCAGAATCTTCGAAGCAACTATTCTTGGAAAAGATTAATAGAAGTGAGAGAGACACAATTAAAGTCTTACTCCAAGTTTGAAAATCACCTTTTAGTATTTAAAGAGGCATTAATCACGATCATTAATCAATAGAAAGGAATGTTCACAGAACACTTAGAATAAATGTTTGCATAAGCAAAACGTCAGAGGAGAAAAGGAAGGCATACATGCCCGGGGCTGAAGACAAACTTTTCTTTTTGGTTTAGCAAATTAAAGCCACTGGAAAAGAACAATGCACTAGGGGGAAACATTACTGTACAACCTATAAAATACTGCCAAGGTCAGCAGAACCTCAGCTCTGTGTGTGTGTGTGTGTGTGTGTGTGTGTGTGTGTGTGTTTCTGTGCCTGTCACTGTTAAGAAACATTTCTTGTAAGCCGGATTTAGGTATTAAGCCTAGAAGTTACTCAACACCAAAAACTAGGAAAGTACTTTTATTTCCTTTATTGCTTACTGACAAGAATGAGTTACATTTTCGGTAATTCTTCATGCCTTCTCAATTTTTTTTAAGGCTATCCTATTCTGTCAATGCTCTTTAAATTTGTTCACTGATGCCAGCTCCTCTGGTTTTCCCCTCCTTTGTGCTTCTGAGAATTATTTCCAAGCAAGTATCGATACCTCAAAGATTGCTAGAGGCATTTTTTAAAAAGTCACAAGGATGGGGTGCCTGGGTGTCTCAGTGGGTTAAAGCCTCTCCTTTCAGCTCAGGTCATGATCCCAGGGTCCTGTAATCAAGCCCCACATCGGACTCTTGGCTCAGTGGGGAGCCTGCTTTCCCCTGCCTGCCTCTCTGCCTACTTGTGATCTCTGACAAATAAGTAAGATCTTTAAAAATATATATATATAAAAAAAAGCCACAAGGCTGCAGTTTTTATAGGAAGTGACTTAGCTATATAGAAAGAACAGCTGAGTTTTGAAGTCCTACACGGAGTATCTTTGGACATTTCTGTGGAACTCATGTGCCAAGATTTTTCGAAGTTATTCAGTGCTTTCATCTCTCAGGTCACTGGAGCAGCTTATATTGTCTCCCTGTGTTATTCAGAGATGTTGCTATCATAAACATGGCCATTTTTTTCTTCCCTGTAATTGTTAATAGCTAGGTCCTGGGTCAGCTACACAACTGGCCTCTGTGAAGAACAACGTGCAATCCAAGGTGTTGGCTGGGTTAGGGACAGAGGCTGGGGTGGGGATGGGTAAGGGAATCAAAGGCAGGAACGCAAACCAAACCTGAGACCACATCATACTCTCACTACTTAAGGAGTCCAAGGAATTTCGAATTTCCTTATTTTTTTTATAATTTTAAAATTCTTTCCTTTTTTTTTTTTTTAAGATTTATTTATTTGACAGAGAGCGATCACAAGCAGGCGGAGAGGCAGGCAGAGAGAGAGAGAGAAGCAGGCTTCCCGCTGAGCAGAGAGCCCAACTCAGGACTTGATCCCAGGACCCTGAGGTCATGACGCGAGTCTAAGGCAGCGGCCCAACCCACTGAGACACCCAGGCACCCCCCCCCTTTCCTTATTTTTTTAATCTTATGTAGTACCCTAGCTCTTTTTGTCTATGATATCACTTATCTAATACCCCATTTTCTTCTTATGATTTGAAATCTTCATGAAAACCTCTAATCAAGGCAGATTTTCCTATCCCCAGGAAACTTTCATTATTGGCTAGAGTAAAAAAACTTCAAAGCCAACTAGTTCAAGAAAACGTGAGGCCAGATGCCCGCATCATCTCTACTAAACAAAATCGAACAGTTAAATCAAAAAGTAGATAATAACAGACGAATCACATTTAGACAAAGACATGGTTACTTTTTTATTTGAAGGGAAAAAAAAATTATGTTTTAATAAATACTGCGGAAACATTGACCAAACAAACATACAAAGTGACTTCAACATTTAAAAAAATGCAATGAAAGTTCTGCTTTTAACAGTTATAACTTATTTTTCTCTTTACAATATTTAAATACAGAAAGCACTTGCCAGCTATCTTGTAACACTGCCCAAAGCATAATGCGGCATCGACCAAAGCATATTCTGTTGGTAAAACGTCTGTACTTCGTGGGAAATGACGAGAACGGTATTTTCTTGCAGAGACAAAACAAAGTGCTTGTGAGACAAAGAACTGAGTGTTGTAATTACCTTAATCTCCTCTCCTGCCACAATTTAATGGGAGCACAGCTTCAACACTTCAAAAATGAAGCCTTATCACTGGAAAGAAAGCTCGTTTTCAACAAGCGCCAACAATAAACAGGTCAGATCTGGTTTCTTCTCTGAAAGAAGCTCTAAAAGGAACTGGTCAAAAAATATCTGTAAACTCTTTTAAATGCTGATTATTTTATCTAACAACAGCAATCAAGTATTGAACATGGGCCTTGGGGGAGTCTGTGTAAGTGATGATTAGCAATCCCTCTCTGGAAATGCCCGAGTACAGTATCGGGACTGACATCACCGACTTTTCCTCTTAAGGATTCTCTAAAGCTTAGGTAAGAGGGTCCTTCTCTTATAGCTGTTCTTTTAAAGGAAAGTGAAATAAACCAAGAGATCATCAGATGCTGTCAACTTCCGGAGCTTCATCCCAAAATTAACAGGCCTTTTGCTTTGCACTTTTGGTGACTGAATTCCAGACAGCTTTACTCACAAACTGTGCTTTCTGCTACTATTCCTTCATCAACTCTTCAGGCGAAAATAGTACCGACATTATTTCCCCCCCTTGGATCATTTTAGGACGCCAAACCAAGACACCTCTTCTTTGACTTTGCATTTTCATCAATGATGGCAAAAGAAATCACACACCCTCTTTTCTAAACAGCGCACAAAAATATCACACTGAGCAATTTACCACTTTTTCATGACAATCACAATGATGAACAGAACCATCAGACTGAATAAAAACGGACAACTTTTTTTCTAGTTGATCTCTTTGATCTCTGTAATGCTGGTCTGTGTATCTTGCAAGACTCCAAAAGCCTTTCTTTGGAACACCCTTGCTCAGCTATCTTCAGGAAGGCAAGATTTCAAAAAGCCTCCCCAACTTTTCCTCTGGATATCCCATGGGTCCTGATACAATTTCCATTTTAATGATGAGCTAGGAGGAAATTAGATCACATCCTCTAGAAAACTAAACGCTAAGGTCACAGTGCCAGTTCCCCAATGAGGACGGTATATTAATATATACTTTTCTGTAAAGGAGATTAAAACATTTAAAAATCAAATCAAAGTAGAGATCCATGAATAGACTGTAACGAAGAAAAACAAAAACGCAAGCACCATTCAGAGCGTGATTCTTCTCCGGGAAGGTCCTTGTGTTCCTCCTATCTACCTCTAGCCCATGTGAATCTCTTTTTTTTGGACTATTTTTCAAGTCACACTTTCAAACCCTTTCATGTGTTCACGTCACCACCTGTTCTACAGGCCGAACCTAAGGACAGGATTCCAAAAAGATGAGCCTCTTTTCCAACACCTCCTAAGCCTCCAGAATGTGACTCTGGCTGTGCACGTCATTCGGGTGTCACCTTTCTGTCTGCGGTTTTGTGTTCTTTACACGAGGCGTCCTTGTCCTCCGTAAAGAGAACGGGCTGGAGGTTCACATCACAGTGCAACTCTTCGCTTTGTCCTTTCGTAAGTCCGTAGCAACTGCAGAGAGTTCTGGTCTGCTGGGCATGTGTGAGATCCGCTTTGTGGCCCTCTGTGATTTGTTCCGCTTCACGTTTTTATTTGTCTTGTTTACACACGCCAAGGTGGCAACGTGAAAAATGTCTCTGACGCTGTTTTCTGACTGTAAAGCTGAGCATTCGATGTACGTGGCTGCTCCAATCTGTTTGGCCATATTTGCCCCCTGAAAAGCAAAAGAATGCCATCATAATCGGCAGTAAGTCATGGGGGAAAGTTACAGAGGGTCTTCCCGATACCACGAAGGAACAGTGCGGCGTACAAAATTTCTAATATGCGAACTGTATTTCCCAAGTGTCACTGCAAAAGAAATCTGCTCGGTTTAGAAATTTTAATTATTTATAATAAATTTTAATAATAAATCATTTCATAAATATCTGCGGTCAAGACTCAGTCCCCTAAGATGTTTAATTATCATCACTCAATAGATAGTGCTTGACTTGCTAGAGGTGCAAAAGTCTGATTTCTTGAGTGTAAATGGTGCTCAAGACTCGTGAATAGCTGTATAAAACAGCTGTATAAAAAACAGGGGGAGGGAAGAGTATTTAGAACTCTTTTTGAATTGGACGGCCAAAAAGGAGTAACCCTGTTGTGGCGTCCAGAACTGTGGGAAACACAACGTACGGAGATTCTAAACACAGACCAGACAAGGTGTAGACAGTAATAAGCATGTGTGGACCAAAATGACTTACTGAAGGAACTAGGTTGTTATTAATTAGACACGTAAGACAAACATGACTGCAGTATTTAAAATGATGAATACGAAGGAAAATTCTAGCTGGTTAACTTTAACTCTCTTTAATTCTGGTTTTAAGTTGTAGGAGAATGAACGTCTGAAAGTGATCCTCCTCCCTTCTAGATACTTGGGGGAAACACCGACAGAAATGATTCATCTCTAGAAGACAGTTTTATGGAAAGTTCTACCTTCACTGGCCATGTCCTCCTTAAGTATTTGATTGTACCGCTGAGTGTAAAGTAAGATTACCTCTCTCAAAGAGTATTACCAATCTGACCACATCATCTCTTAGACCTATTTAACTTTAAACCCAGTGAGAGTTGTAGAGACAGACAAAGGGCTGAATATGACCCACCGTTTATATACTCAGTAATCAAGTATCATGTGATTACCCTACTCAATGACAGGGCATTTCACATTTTGAAAGATGGTCCCTAAACTTGTCTGAATTTATGCATACACATCTATCCTTATATAATCCTTATATAAAGTAAACTGCTAAAAAAAAATCAAGAAGTTTTTCGAGAGGGCCAGGCATCAGTGCCATCAAAACCTCAGCCAAGCCCCTGTCTGCTCCACATCACTTTGCAGTCTTCACAATCTGAGCAATGGGCTGTCATGGGGGGCTCTGATGGTCGCTGTAAAGGCAGAGGCACCAAATCGCCAGCCCTTTTCTCCAGAAGTCCCCTCCCAACATGGGGGATCTTACTCAAGAGCCTTTGTATCTTGTATCTCTGTATCTTACTCAAGAGCCTTTATTCAACCTGAAGTTGACCCCTGGCTGAACCTTTAGAAGAGCAGCTACTTTTATTTTCTTAGGAATGATACTGTGTCACTCTTCGAAAGCCACATTTGCACCCTGACAACATACATACCTGATCATAGGACACTGGCGTCTGTCTGTGATTTGAGAGCTCTACTAAGGTACTGACATCTGTCCGAAGGTCAGATTTGCAGCCAACCAAGAGCATTTTGGTGTTGGGGCAAAACTCCTGGATTTCACCTTTCCACTATGGGGGCAGAAGAGAGGAGAAAGATGAAAATTAACAAAGTACATCTATATATTAACAAAGGCATCTACATATCGGTCAACAACTCTTCCACTGGCGGACACTGGGAACGGCACTCAAAAAGAACATATGAAGAAAGTGTCACTTCCAATGAAGAAGCAAATTCACATTTATCTTTCAGTATCTTTCACATATTAAATTTCATGGTTTTTTAAAAAAGATTTATTTATTTTTCAGAGAGAGACAGAGTGCACAAGCAGGGGGAGTGACAGGCAGAGGGAGAAGCAGGCTTCCTGCTGAGCAGGGAGCCTGATGCGGGGCTGGATTCCAAGAACTTGGTATCATGACCTAATAAGCCTAAGTAAGGCAGGTGCTTAACTGACTGAGCCACCCGGGCATCCCAAGTTTTACTACTTCCTAAAATTTTTGTCCTTATTTATTTGAGAAAGAGAGAGCATGCCTGCTGTGTGCACAAGTGGAGGGAAGGGCAGAGGGAGGAGGAGATGCAGTCTCCCCGCTGAGCAGGGAGCCCGACGTAGGGCCCCATCCCAGCACCCTGGGATCATGACCTGAGCCAAAGGCAGAGGCTTAACAAAATGAGCTACCCAGGCGCCCCAAAGTTTTACTACTTTTTTAAAGTGGACCCATTAGGGAACACTTATGTATATTATCTGTTCTCCCTCTCTGTGACTCATCATCCATCCCTACTGCAAGAGACTTGCTGGGGGTAGTAGCTTCATTAACTTCTTAATTATTAGGGTATCTCTGAAAGATAAAAGTGCCTTAGGAATAATTATATATTCTAACAAGCAACTATATCCTCAGAACATTGAGCTGGAATTTCCCCGCATGGAAAGCTGGGAATAAGGCAGAGTCAACACAAGCACAGGTATGTATCCATGAATTCCATCAAGAAGGACTGAACAGCCACCATGGGCTGAAATTTCTAGTGACGTATCAGGGACAGGAGACAATGTTAATAACTTCACTAGGGCGCCTGGATGGCTCAGTAGTTAAGTGTCTGCCTTTGGCTCAGTTCATCATCTCGGGGTCCTAGGATTGAGTCCCGCATTGATCGGGCTCCCTGCTTGGTGGAAAGCCTGCTTCTCCCTCTCCCACTCCCCTGCTTGTCCTTCTCTCTCATTATCTCTGTCAAATAAATAAAATCTTCAAACAACAACAACAACAAAAATCACACCCTCCATTCAAGTGACTAGAACAACACAGACCATGACATTTACAAAGGCCCATCTTTTGAGCTTTCAAGGAAGCATCTGCTCCTATGGTTGTTATGCCCTTAAGTTAGTTTTAAATTACATTAAGTTGTTAAATGTTTCAATTTAGTCCAACTTGGCTAGTTGTCACATGACCTAACCAGAATTATTAGAACCTCCAGAAATGCCTAACAAGGAATTCCAATTGTCCTCTTTTAAGAGCGAACAGCTTTTTGTGGTTTCATTTCCTCAAGCTTGAGATGACCATCGGGACGGGAGTCAGGGGTTCAGAGTGTTCCCAGGAGAGCTTTGGCTCCTGGAGAAGGGGGACTGGAGGGTGGATATGAGGACCCAGGCTGGCTCTCCCAGACCACAAATATAAATATGCATCATGTGTTTTACTAGGTACTGTGGTCATTAAAAAGATTAAGACATAGTTGTGGAATTCACAGAAGAGCAAGGGTGACAAAGCCATCCATGTATGTAATACTAGAACAGAAGGACATCCTACGAGACTCTTTTAAAAGACCACTAGAGGGGCGCCTGGGTGGCTCAGTGGGTTAAAGTCTCTGCCTTCGGCTCAGGTCGTGATCTCAGGGTTATGGGATCGAGCCCCGCATCGGGCTCTCTGCTCACCAGGGAGCCTGCTTCCCCCCTCTCTCTGCCTGCCTCTCTGCCTACTTGTGATCTCTCTCTGTCAAATAAATAAATAAAATCTTAAAAAAAATAAAAATAAAAATAAAAGACCACTAGAGGGGACATCTCCAGGTCCAGACATGTACTTAGGGCAGACCAAAGGAAGTAATTCACTTTCCACGAGAGCCTAATTGATCCACCAACTACCTCCTCCCTTCCTTTCCTCCGGAGTTATTTAGAAGCATCTACCATTTGCTAGATGGCAACAAGCAGATGAACTGAAAAAAAAATTAAATAAATAAAAAGATCTATCCTGCTTTATGTCACTCAAAACTCTCTGATATTCAAGGACTTAAAGAGTCAATTAATCAAGACAAACCACAGCACAGGTTATCATGAGCCTTAAACTTCACACAAATGTAAAACATATTCATTAATATCTCTAAGGCCAGAGTCACTATTCATTAGGTCTCAGAAGATGAAGGCAAAATAAAACAAGAGCAAGGCTTTTCATCATAAATTATGCATAACTTGATACTACATCAAGTGAACACCCCAGTAAATAAGCAATCTCTTTCATCTACAGACACACCGTAGACTACGCTGCTCCTGGGCTGTGTAATGCCTCTGGCCTCCCTCTGCATGTCTAGCAACTGTTCACAAGCCTTGAAGACAGGAAAGGCGTATTCCTGCCCGAATCTGACAAACGTTAGCATTATTTGCGTTAGAAAACACATTACTGAAAACTGAACAGAGTTAAAAAGAGCCTTTGATCTTTCAAGAAATTCATCCTTCCCGAAGCTAACTGTGTTTGTCATGTTTGGTAAACAGACAGGAGTGAGGAACGACCGCATCACCGTCCAAATCCTCATTTCCTAATGACACCTGAGACAAGCAAGTTTAACAGGGAAATATAAGGTAACAAAAACACGCAAGATAACGAAAACACTACCTTGCTCTCAACCACATTCTCTGCTTAAGCCTCAACGCAAGGGGCGGGGCGGGGGGGGGGTGGAGGGTCAGTGCGTTACAGAAGGGTCTGGTTCTGAAACCTCCCAGCTCTCAGGCCAGGACTGAGAAAACAGTTAATGGCTAATCCACGCTGATGCATGGACACACACACGCCTTCTGGGGCTAGCAGGAGGTTCAGTCCTAGGCTGGTGGAGGCCCAGAAACACTCTTCCTCCCTCCGGGTCTCCCCAGGATCTGTGGGAGAGATCTGTGACCCAGCCTGCAACATGCCCCCTTCCTCCTGCTTCCAGCCTGAGCTTGCTCAGGGCCCTTTTCCACCTACTAAACCTCACGAACCCTCAGAAACCGGCTATGTTCTCTTTCACGTGTTTACAACCCCTGTTTTTATTACTCTAGGATTGCTCTCTGATCACAATTCACTTTGTCTAATGTCTGTAAACACACCTCCCCTCCCCCTGTGTGACAGTTCTATTTCTAATAAATAACATCACTTCCGAAGCACAGCTTCTTTATTAAAAGGGCAGTTATTGCATTCATTTCACTAAGTTGAGGTCAATGTAAACCTGTAAACTAAGGCGCAAACTATAGGGGAAAGGAAGGATGGAAAAAGACAACACGTGCTTGAGAGTAATCAAGTATCATTATTTTTAGCTGCACCTTTCTGCCCAAAGGATAAACACAGAGGCTCTTTATAGGGTATCTTGTTTCTTAAAATGAAAGAAACTCTTACGCAGGTTCATCATCAAAACTTGTGACATGCAGGGGCACCTGCATGGCTCAGTGGGTTAAGCCTCTGCCCTCAGCTCAGGTCATGATCCCAGGGTCCTGGATCGAGTCCCCCATCGGGCTCTCTGCTCGGCGGGGAGCCTGTTTCCTCCTCCCTCTCTCTGCCTGCCACTCTGCCTACTTGTGATCTCTGTCTGTCAAATAAAAAAATAAAATATTTAAAAACAAAAAAAACTTGTGACAAGTATGTGTGGAAACAACCAGTATAGTATGGGTTTTTTTTTTCCAATCTTCTAATTACGAAATACATACGCACGGTATTAAGCAGAGTGTTGGACCCCCCAGCCAACCTCCCGTGTCTGTTTTACACATGGGCCAGACTGAACTGGGCCCTCGTCCCCAGCACTTGCCTTTTTTAGGACGCTGTCCAGAGTCTCTGGCCTACTGATGTCAAAGCAAATGAGCACAGCATCTGAATCCGGGTAAGAGAGGGGCCGGACGTTGTCATAATAAGGAGAACCTGAGAAGGAACAAAGATACACACATTTTCAGATCAAAATTCCATGTATCCCTCATACATGAACTCCACCCTTCTGAGCTAGATCCCTTGACTGTCACATGGCCCCATTCCCACCTTTTCTCATCTTAGAAAAGAATGCAAACCAGCGAAAGCCCAGTGGTAATATATTCCACTTCTACCAGAAGACAATGAAGCCTCATGGGTATCTGTCTCAAATTCAAGGAGAGCAGCCAGGACCTTAGGTTGAATCTGCACAGTCCCCCATCCCTAATGGCACATGGGTGATGTGCAGAGCAGAAGTATCAGTAGTCAGGGGACCTGGGGCACAAATCTACCTCCGCCCCTGAAGCGGTGGGGGGGGGGGCGAAGGGAGATTCAGGGTTCTTGTGTCTCTTGATTCTCTATTCTAAAATGAAGATGACAACAGTACCGACCCAGGATTAAATGAATCGGGGCAGGGACTGGCACTTAGTAGGGGATGGGTAAGCACCAACTATGGTATGGTTATGATTGTGTTGCTGATATTACAAGCTGAGTGGTAGTAAGCGCCATAAATGGCGCTACTTCTTGGGAAGGAGACCAGAACTCAGGATCTCTCTGACAACAGGATGGCGCTGAGTGAGGGAGGGAAGAAAAGGGCCAGCTCTGCAAAGAGAACTGCAGCAAACACAAAGCCACCCTATTGCAAAATTACAAGTTTAGATAAGCCACGATCTTTGAGCTTGCTCACTTAAACTTACCCCCAAACCCTATATGGGCTCTCTTCCGGTTACAACCAAAGAATGTAATAAATGTCATATTGGATGATGTCCCTTTTTCACACAGTTCCATCTCGGAGAGGGAAGGATCTCAGCCCAAGCTAAATCCAGGGTACCCGAAAGGTTCAAGTTACCACCCAATTAATACAACCCCAGAACCATCTCATCATTTAGAAAAATCTCTTCTATTCCTTTAAGAATCCCAAAGGATGGGCCATTACATGATGTCAATTATTATAAAATGGTGGGACTAGAAAATTAAACACAGCTTGCCGATGTTACTTGTTCTTTAAGGAAGTCATCAACCATATTCTGTATACTGAATGTGTATTCTGACATTTCACAAGCCATCATGTGAAAATCGTTTCACATGCATACACATTTGAGTCCAGAAGAGAGAAAGAAAATCTAAGCTACTGAAGTTGTTTTGAAACCCAATTTCATTTTGACAACACCTTCCATTTCCAGCAGAAAAACATGCCATGTTGTCGTCTGAGAAATCAAACCTCCACAGTCAAAGTCAGGAGAAGAGCGACTTAAGAGGCTTTTAAAACAATCCTTTACAATTCTATCAAATCAACATTTTTCAGGAGGCTGCTCTGGAGATCTCCAAGTTACTAGAGTCAAGGTGCACTGTCCCTATCCACACTCTGTCTTGGGTCCCTAGCTCACTACCTGACCCCACAGACACTGTGGCCTTTTCACTGGCTGCTTTTCAGGAAGGTCATGACAACCACAAGCCGGCTGTGTCTACAAGGAAGACGTGAATGTTCTAGGAACCAGGAAGAAATCTAAGCCAGAATTTTTCACAAGCTACAGTAGCTCCCTACACACATCTGGAATCAGGGCTCTGGTGTAACAGAGACTGACAACTGAAAGACATTTTCCAAAAGCTTAAAGGGTTTAGCGTTTAAAAAAAAAAGAAAAGAAAAGAAAAAGAAAATCAAGTCATTTTAAATATTAAGACATGCATACTGGAAAGAAGCTGTCTCTGACAAGTTGTGACTGCTTTTTCAGCCACTTGAAGAATTCTGAGGTCAAGAGAGTAATTCACAAACAGCTCACTAATTTAAACATTTCTGATAGGTCTCAGAAATGAGGTGGCTTATCACTGTTTCCAAGTATTATGGTTATTTCTGTATTTGTTCTGTGAAGTTCCATTACAGCCTCTCTGGCTTCTCGGTCCAAAGTCCAACTTTGACACAGTTTCTTCCCTAAACATTTAGGAAGTCTCTTGTCAAACCCAAGTCATTAGATTCCACATGGCAGAGTGGAAATCCAAAATACCAGAAACGTACACAGGGACTTCCTCTTCTTTTCCAAGTTGGTAAGATGGAACAGGACCCCAAATCATAAAGTACAGCTCTTCAACAATACCAGTGGTCAGGAGGCCAACAAGGCCTCGGAGATCTTTCTAGGTAATCACTCAACATTACAAAATGCAACTAACCCATGGCGGCTACTTTCCAGCCTGAATCCGACCTCAACAAGGCAGCTCCAGGTGCTTTCCGGACAGGAAGACACAGAGGACTGGGTAAGAGTACTCCCCCTGATCTCGGATCAAAGAGTACTCTACCTACCAATGGAGACCATCTTTGCCCAATACAAAACTAGGAAAGACATCTGGGGAATTACCAAGGTGCTAAAATAGGATAATTAACACTGGGACTACTGTAAAATCTAGAGGATGGTTTCAGCACTCAGGTCCCCATGGGGCTGCAGAGAATAACCCTCTCTACCTTCTGTGGACTGGGCTTCCCTCCCCCACCCAGCATATGGCCACAAAGAGGATCCAGCTTTGTCTTCAGGCCTCAGACAAGCCTGGAGACCCCTGCTTCCTACTATCAAGCGAGCTGGCCTCTGGCTTAGTAGGTATACCCATATATCTGTAGAATGTAGACACTGGCCTGACTTGAAAACGAAAACAGAGTTTGCAAATGAAACCAAATTCCTATGGAGGTCTGTTTCTACTTTTATTTTTATTGGGCTTAGTATTCTGAATGAAAATATATTTGTATGCGAAGGTTCCTGAGAAGGAAACTACCTTGCTTGGTGAGGTACAGAGGTATAATTTTTAGGAGCTTTAACAAGATCTAATTAGGAATGACACTTTGATCCGATCTTATTACTTTTGCTAATGAACGGCAAAACTTTCAGATCAACAAGTGTCCAAGGGTGGTAATAAAAGTGGTCCCCACCTTTATTAGTTATAAGCGTAATTTGTCTAACCACTAACTATAAGAATAATTTGTCATTAAAAATAAAAAGGCCATTTGTTAATTTTATTTTTTGACAGGCTTCAGGTGAAAACTTCTCGGATCAAAAAATCTGTCTATATTGTTTTGCAGTAAAGAAAAAAAGAAAAGACAATATAGAATTATAGAGAACTCTTCTACCAGGAAAAACTCGTAACAATTCATCAGCTAAGCAGGGCCTTCAGTTTAAAAAAAAAGGAAAGAAATCCTGTGTCATTTGACAGTGTCCACTCTGTTTACACTCTGAATTCTTCCCTATTCTTCCCGTAAAGCCCTTGCTACTGCACAAAGAAGTAAGAAAAGCAAAGCTGGAGAGGGCAGGGTGTAATCATTGGCATGCGCGGTGTAACTCACCAGCCAAGGGAAAAAGAGGAGGAATTCCAGGAATGCCCCTGGGAAGTGGCAAGCAATGGGGGAAGGAAAAACGACACGAAAAGGAGGAGCCGAAAGCAAGCCGAGGACAAGGACTGTGTCTGCCTCGAACTCCTACATCCCTCCAGAGAAGTCTTAAAACATCCCATGAAGCCAAAGAGCAAAAAACACTTAACTTCCATAGATCCAGGAGATGCACATAAAAAGCTTCCAGGAAACACGCAGGACTGAACCCAACACAAGGAAGGGCGCCCTACGTTCTGTGAGTAAGGAAGTACCGAACTGGAAGGGCAGTACCCTAGGGCCAGTCCTCTTCTGCCCAGGAATGTGCTAAGGCCTAGTTCAGTTAGTCCAGGTACCGAGCTTTGCTTGTCAAGTACAACTCTCCCAGTGCGTGCACCAGGCTCCACGCCTACGGAACTCCCAGATGCTGCATTTCCGCCCCACTCCATGGAACTCTAAGCACACAGTGCTATTCCAAAGTCCTTCCTAATTCACCTCTCAGACCACCAGAGGGAAAACGCCAGAAAACTCTGTACTGTCAAGACACAACTACAGCACATATGCACAGTGTGCCCATCCCCGGCCCCATACAGTCAAAGGGCTTTGCTCTGGGTAGACCAGAATCAGGGCGCACTGGAGGTTTTCAGAGTTCCTCAGGCTTGGCCAACATCAGCAAAGTTCTAAAACACTTTTGAAACTTCAGGTCTAATTATCTTTGTCTTCAAGATCATTAATTCCGGGTGACAGCAGTGTTTCCAGCCCAAGAATAGTCACCAAGTGCCTCACCCAGAAACTAATTCTGAGACGCATAGCTGCTTGCTTCAGTCATCCTCACACAAAGATAGAACATGCCATATATGTCCATAATTAAATGTATATGTAAGAAGATTCATGCCCAAAAGGGAGGCTTTATGGAACCTTTTGCAAAACCAGTTCAAACACTGAGGCTTTACAGGAGTTTCAGAGCTGCAAACCCTCCTCGTTGAGTTATTTCATAAACGCCACTCCCTTTCCTTGAACCTGAAATTGAAAAACTTCCCCATCTCCTCTAAGAAATTCCTACCAAGAACAATGTAACTGGGAATACCGCGTGATTTTGGCCGAGAAAATATATTAACCGTTGGTATTTTTAGTGGTCAGCAAGAGAACATCTGTACCAAACAGCAGCTAACATATGAGCCTGCAAGAGCCTCCCATTTATTACCAGATTCCATTTCCTCACGCCATCTCTACCGAGAAAGCTTCCAATCAGCAATCATCTAACGAATGTGAATCAAGGGGCACCTGGACGGCTCAGTCGGTTAAGCATCTGCTTTCAGCTCAGGTCATGATCCCAGGGTCCTGGGATGGAGCCCCACATCAGGCTCCCTGCTCAGTGAGGAGCCTGCTTCTCCCTCTCCCACTTCCCCTGCTTGTGTTCCTTCTCTCTGTCAAAGAAATAAATAAAATCCTAAAAAAAAAAAAAAAGGAATGTAAATCAAGCCTGGGCAGAACTTTTGTGTCTGACTTAGCAGAAGACTCTGCTGAATGATTTCCCCAAGTAGCCTGCACTTTAAGCACCACGCTCATAAATGTGCTAACCAACATTCCCAGGGAGGCTGTTTCCTTCATTTCTTTAGAAGTTCAGATTAGTAAGAATTATGAACAGATTTTTATGAACATTTGAGGGTACTTCTGTGTACCCTGTATTTTATGGTAATAAAAATACAATCAATATTTTCAATTTCTGGGGGCAATGCAGGTCCACAGTTGGAAAGTCCAAGAGGCAGAAATGATTGCTGGTTTTGAGCTCTGAAAAAGCTTTAGCTTTAAATTCCTGATCTTATTGAGATACTTGAAAAAATAGAAGACTCCAAATATTTTACTTCAAGTAGAAGAACCATGGTAGGTCAAAGAACTTCAGAGTCCAAGTGTAGACAGGTATTTTCAAACTTACATTATCATTTCATAATACAGGGAAGATTCTCTGATGTAATTACTGAAGCACCCAACTCCTTGAAGGAGAGTCCCATGCATGAATTCGCCTTGCCATATCCTGTGTTTTCAAAACCAACGTGCACAACACCTGATGAAGCTTGAGGCAGCTTATATTCCATGCCGATGAAATTTGTCAAGGGGGTCTCTGAGTGAAGTTGCTAATATGTCGTACTGAGAAGATGTTTCAAGGGCCTCAGAGAATGGCTAAGGTACAACTAATTCATTCGGCACAGCCCACCAGGCACCGTGAGCTTATCTACATGCAAGAATTGGATTCATGAAGAAACATCTGGTTATTTCAAGCTGGACACCTCATGGAAATGTACAATTTAGCAAGAAACCAGATTGGGAGGGGAGAAAACATGACTAAAGGAGATTTTTTAAAAGGTCTAGAAACAGATGAAGAATTAGAAAGGGAATTTATACTTTTTTTTTTTTTAAATACATGGTGGACAAATCTCCAAGTATAGTTTTATATATTGCTTACTGAAAATCACCACACAAATTCAGAGCTGTTTTTGCTTTAATCTGCATCTCCTACAGAGTTTCAGGGTGAACACTGAATTGAGCCTGGTTTTGAAACTCAAAGCTGCTAGGGATCATTACCACCTTAAAATCCAACTGGTTTCCCGCAATGTGCCCTTGCCCTTGAGAGTCACAAGTCTTCCTGCTTCTCTGGCTCCTTTGGAAATTCTTGCCCTTTTCCTTTCTCTAATGAGATTAAGCGAGAATTCTGCAACTTTCAGAATCTTGTTTTCACTGATATGATAATGATAAATGTAGGCACGTTTTCAAGTGGGAGAGATGTTAAAAGACTTAAGAACTGAGTCAACTTCTAGAGATAAGGAAGGAATTGTGGTGGGTTTCAAGGAGAATGAGTCACCAGTCAGGGGCCTGGGCGGACCCAGTGGCCTTCAACTATTCTTTGGATCTTCTTTCTGTGAGATCAATCTGGCTTTAGAATCCCTGGACTCACCCTCCTACAAAAACAAGGACTAAGGTTCCAAGGACTGGGAGGGAGGGCAGTAAGTACCTTGAGGGCAGGAACTGCTTTGCTCCATCCCTGCCCCTGCTCCCACAGCATCTAGCAGAATTCCTGCACAAAGAGTACCTTAAAAACACTGGTTTTGTAATCATTTCTGTAGGTCTTGCCTCAACAGGTCAATTCACATATTAAATTTAAAAAAAAAGGAGGGGGAACCAGTGAACTCTTTTGAAGCTGCTTTTCTGGATTAACTATATATTAATCCTCAACACTGCTGAAATACTTCTATCCCTGTTAAGAAATATTTCAACTCAGTGCTTGTCACGAAGACCATTCTTCCAATGTGGTGGGTAAGGTACAAATGTAATAGGCACTGACTCGTTTCTATGGGAGTTTGTCCTCAAAGTCAGGCCAAGGATAATTGAGATTTTTCTTTTTCTCTTTTCCTTCAAGTGTAAGATTTAAAGAATACTACATTCTCTGTTAATTATGCTAAAAACTGACACAGGAAGTGCTAACTTTAGCACCCATGGACTAAAAGGCAGCTTCTATCATGACAAGATGCAAAAGCGTGTTCATGAGGCAAGAGCATAGTTATTGTGGGGGGATTTTAGCAGCTGAATTGAGTATTTGATAACTAATAATATACCTTAAATGAAATGTGCATTAACTTGCACAGGTTAAAAGCTGGCATGAATTATTACTCCCTAAATCACATGTGCTGAAATTACACTGCAATCAAATCACTTAGGAAAAGATATGGTCATCCTTAAGTGACTAAGTTCCTATTATTAGTAGGCATTTGGCTTCATGCTACAAATTGCTTGTGCCTGGCAAATGTGGCACATTCTGAAACACAAGATATTAGAACTACTTTGGTCTCACTTACCACTTCAAAATGTTCAAGCCATTACCCCATTGTTCTGCAGCAACTCACTGAATGTATCTGAAAGTCAATACCAGCATTTCTACAACCAATAATAGAAATGGTCACCTCGTCGATTGAAACGGTAGTCTATTTCTCATTAAAGCCCAGACTATGACAAATCTGCATCCAAAGACTACCTTTAAGTATCTCCATTTTAGAGGACTTATGGTGACATTATACAAAAGGTTTTGTTTACTTTGGGGGACGGCTGGACTTAACTTCAAGAAGCTGTAAGAAATCAAGTGGCAAACTGCCATTTGTGGTTGCTTTAACTGGTGGGAAGGAGGACCTGTTTCCTACCTGAGCAGGATCTAAAGGAGGCATCAGCACTAAGGACTACACACTAGCGAAATACAATGCAACCAGATGGGACAGAGCCCTTGGGTACAAGAACCAGACAAAAAGCTCAACGTAAGTTGATTATCAGCTACACTAGGCAGGAAGAGCTTCTTTCTCTCCACTCTCTGCCCCACCAGGGCTATATGACTCTTAGGGGCGAGACTAAATTAACACTGCTCTCTAAGGCCTAGCAGAGGGCCTGTTCATAGTTAGGTGTGAAAGATGGGAGGGGCGTGTAAAGTGTTAAGATCTGTGCCTCAAAAAGTGGGGAGTGAATTCTCTTCTCTTGGTGCAAAGAGGCCCCACATGTCCTAATTCCACCTGATGTTCTTTCCTAAACCCCAAGTAGCAATTCTGCCTATGCATAATTGCATGACTGCTGGGAGGAAAAGGAGACCCCTGATGAGAAGCTGTCCAAGTACAGAAGCCACAAAAGACAACTACTTCCATCTCTTAAATGTCTGCCCCTCTGCTAGGACGCTAGACAGGATGTGAATACCATGTAGAGGACAGTATTTATGCTCTCTCTCTTCTACCTAAGAAGGTGAGGCATACCTCATTTTTCTAATTAATCGTTAACTGTCACGGAGTTCTAGAAAGGAAGGAAAATCTGACATTTAGGACTTTAAAGAACAAATTTGGGTGGAATGTTCTCTCTAGAGTGAGACTGATAGCACCTGGAAAAAATAAATGTATCAAGAGGCCATCAGACATATGCAATTATTTTCACAACCTGAACTAAACAAGTGTCTTAGTGGGTAAAGAAAATGTCAAATATTTGTCAAAATATAATGCTGTTCAGAAATTTGTTATGAAAACCTTGAGAAGAAGTAGAAAAATGTTCGGTAATTAATATGATTATGGTATCTGCATCATAGCTGATACAATGGTTCTTGCTAGACGTTTTTCACTCATGGATGATAAACCATTTTTGGTGTAAACAATCTATTCTCAGAATTTAACAAGTGCTTGGAGACAGTGCTTAACTAACATTTCACCTCACAAACAGCGTAACAGGATTCTAAATAATTCCCTTATGCCTTTTTTCCACCCATTTGTAGAGATCTAAATTCCGACTAAGATTTCATTACTGGATAATTCTGCAGTGTGATGTTTTCTTAATCATGGTTTTTTGAAACCTTTATATCTTAGTTAAACATGCATAGGTTTTATTTCATTAAATAAAAATACCAGTGATTATTTCAACTACAGACTTCATTTCAGGTGATTATCCTTAATCTGATGAAAGGCAGTGTTTATAAAGTTGCCATTCTTTGTGCACAGGTAATTCAGTGGTAATAAATGTCAGAGAATCTTATCTCCTTGGAAACTATGCATATGATTATTCATTTTTTCATTTAACAGATTTTACCCCACGACTACTGTGTGAAAAGCATGATGTTAGGTGTGCAGGGACTACACACTCTCAGGCATGGATTAAATATTTGAGAATATCTAAGTGCTTTTACTTGCACACATGTAGCATAGCCTCCAACTGTAAACTGACCACATTCTGATTGTTTTCTAGCCTTTGAAAAAACAATGTGCCTTTTCTCTTCTAAAAATGTCAATTTAGCCCTTTGGTTGCCTGATCTAAATTCTCCACTGGTGGTCCTGTGATTCATGAAGCAGGACACAGGGAAGGCAAGACCAACATTCCTATAAACCCAGGCATGCCCCCTCCCTACCCAAGTGAGTTTCCTTCCTAAATCCACCAGGAAGGGGTGACCCGGTTCAGAACCTGGCTTGCTGTGTAGGTGGTGAAAAACCCCAGGATGGATGCCAGATGCACTGGGACTCAGAGCTGAAGCCCCTGGAGGTCCCGGTCAACAAAAGAACTTGCCTGTCTAGTATACTAAGGCCAAGAAGCATAGAGCTAAGAGAGATCCTGCACACTGTCTAGCTCTGTATCTTTTTCTCAAGATGAGGAAATGAGACTCAGGGAGGTAGGGATTTGCACAGAGAAATCCCTGGTTACCAGAAGCTAAGATCTAAACACGGGTTTTTATCAATACTGCATCAGAATTACAGACCCCATGCCTAAGTAATTCTTATTATACATTAGGTCCAAACAGGCTGGGGGAGGGTTAAGTACTGACGCTAATTATTAGTACCGTATCAGCTGTCCTGCACGCCAGGCATAACAAATACCATGGTATGTCTGGGAATTAGAGCGCATTAAGTACCAGGCTACAATTCTGGTAACAGGAACTACTGAAAATAAAAATAAATAAATAACTAAAAACACTTCCATTCTGTCTATCCACACGGTGCCTGTAGTCGCGAGACGGTGCGTGCACACCCCAGTACAAAAACACTGTGAGGTTCTGGTTCTGCTACCCTTGGCCAAGCTTGAGGAAGAGCCTGACTCTCAGGTGGAAACAAATTCAGCGCCTCCCACCGCAACACTACGCGCATCTGGCACTGGCCATGGAGAGGCGCTCGTGCGAGACTTCTCCCTTGCCTTTGTGCAGGGACTGCCTCTGGCGACCCTGTCAGTCTGGTGCCTTCCTTTTGCTCTCTAATCCCGTTGTGTCCCCTCCCCGCCCCGGGGGCTCCAGAAGTTAAAACCCAGGGCTGTCGGAAGCTCGCAGTCCAGAAGCACTTCCACGAGGCCACTCCCAGCTGGGCGCAGGTCCACCTCGGGGGCCTCCCTGCTTGACAGCAACGGCTGCATGTTGGCACTTGCGCGCTCCTCCTCGCTAGTTTCACCCGGGATTTGGCTCGGTCCACCTGCAGCAGCCCGACTCCCTGCTAAGCTCCCAGACCCAAGCGCTGGGGCCTGCACCCGGCTTTCCCCGGTGGCCCCTCCTCCAGAGGCGACAGCCTAGTGTGAAACGGGATTCCTCCCCTCCCCCTCCGATCCTCCGAGCACTGCGGGGTGGGGGGCTGGGGGGCGGGTACCAGCCCGAGATTCCAGGTGGCGCCTCCCGCCCCCACCAAGCCAGGCCCAGGCCAGATCCCTAATAGCCGCGTGCTAGGGACCTCCCCAGGGGTACCCGTCCTTTCTACCACCGCCCACTACGTAGGTGGGTGGGCGCACAGAAAGCGATAACCCGGCCTTGAACCCCGGACCCTTGAAAATAATTCACCACGATGCCAGTAATTCAACTGGACAGAAAGGTCAAAGGCGAAGAGCACTGCCCGCGGCCTTGCAGGCGGGCAGAGGGTGATGAAATAGTCAGGAAAGAACTGCGAGGGCCGGGATGGGGGTGCGGGGTGCGGCGTGATCACTGGGGCTGGCGAGGGGTGTAGGATCTGGGGATCCGCACCGAGACTGCGCGGGCGGCGGGCGGCCGGAGACCAGGGCCGGCGACCGCTCCGCCGGGTCCTGCCCGCGCCACCAGCGCATTCCTGGCTGTAGGCGTCAGGAGCGCCGCGGCTGCCTGTGCTCACGTTGCTCCCCCCGCCCCAAACGCTGAATACACACGTTAACTGCGTCGCTTCGGGGATTCTCCCCCACCTCCCACCACTCCCGCTGCGCTCCCCGCGTCTCCGACAGTCATCAGGTTAGCTCCTGGAGGGGCGCCTGCCGCGAGCCCGGTAGTTCAGAGGCCCGCACGCATTCTCCCCCCACCCCCATCGGGCCACCTTGGCCGCCCATAGGCGACTGGGGAACGACCTCCCCTCCCCCCCGAGCCAGCCGCTCCCCGGCCACCTGGCTACAAGCGGTTCCACCGCGGGGTCACCCGGCGGGCACACAGCGCCCTTCTCTCCCCACTCCCATTCCCCCCTAGCCCTCGTCGTCCCCCACCCCGCCCAGAAGGGACAAAACGTTCACCCAGCAGGGACCGCGGGAATCCCTCGGAAGAGGCCGAGTTAAGCCAGGAGCGCAGAGTGTGCGGCTGGTGCGCGGTTGGGCGCTTGGGAGCGTGCCGCGCGGGGTCCCGAGACCCGCCACGCACCCGGTGCCGCTGGAAACCCGCCCCAAGCGCCACGCGGTCCGAGGACTCTCTTACCCGAAGTGTCCCACAGGCTCAACTCTATTCTTTGTGTGTCGATTTCAAAACTGGCCGTGTAATTCTCAAACACTGTAGGGACATAATTCTGGACAAACAAAATGGGCAGAGACAGGAAAGAGGGCAAAGAGGTTATCTACAGAGCACGACACCGGCATAACACCCTCTGAAAATCGCTTCCTCACTCCCCGATTTAAAAAAAAAAAAAGAAAAAATCCCACCCCCCAGACACGCGGCCCCTTTCTGAAACCCCAGCCTCATCACCCGCACCGCCCTGCTCCCCAAGACGTGAGGATCCAAACCTCCCCACCCGGGTTCCGCACCCAGGACCGAACAAGTTTCAGAGGCTAACAGCGGAATGTGCAGACGCGTCCCCGAAACGTTCCAGCTCACTTTCCCTTTCCCGGCAGTCTCACCAGGGGGAAAGTAGTAAGAAAGACTACTTAGGAAAAGAAAATGGGGTGAAGGGGGCAATGCGAGGAGAAGCCCAACCCCAGACGGGGGGATCCCCGCAGGCGGACCCCTCCCGCGTCCGAGCCCCGGCCGGCCGGCCGCACTCACCTCGGGGAAGCAGTCTTTGGCGAAGACGTGCAGCAGCGCGGTTTTCCCACACTGACTGTCTCCCACTACTACTATCTTGCATTTCACGTTCTGATTAGGATCCATGATAGATTTACTAGATAATTTCTGGCTGGCTCTTCTCTCCTTCATTGATCTTGCCTTATTTTCTCTTGGAACAGGAATTTTCTCTTAAGAGGAAAAATAGATACTTCTCTGTCTATAAAAAACAGATACAAAAAAATACAACCCGAAGCTGGTGGGAACTCTCGAAGCGCCGCGCAGACGGGGGGCTGGAGGAGCAGGCTCGTTACTCCCCTCCAACAAGTTTTACGCCTGACTCCACACCGCGCTTCCCAAGTCCAATTCCGATCCGACTGCTTTGTTTCACGCTCTCCGCAAGGCTTTATACGCCCGGCCTTCCAATCCTCTTTCTCAATGAGAGAAGGAAACCGATCCGCCTCCTCCCCTTTTATGGAGCCTGGGAGCAAGCGCCCTCTCGTTACTCCCTGAAAATGTAAACAGTGCGCCCTCTAGGGGGACCGTGCGGGATCTATTTCCAGACTAAGCCTCGGGACAATTTGAAGACCCCAACCATGCTTTGCTGATGGATGGGACTGTGCCAGTCCAGCAGGAGGTGGGAAATGGAATGTCTGTGCATGGGGATTTTTATTAGGATTCCTTTAAAAACGTTTTAATAGGGGCTGATGTACATAAGCCTCATGAACATTTGTAAAAGCAAAAGCATTTCTCATCCAAGTTAAAACCATCATTAAAAAAACAGCAAGCTCTCTTGGGTTAGGAAGGGTTAAGTGGTTGTATTTTTTTTTTTTTTTAAAGAAAGAAATGGTTTGTATCACGTATATAGGGCATGGAACAATAGCTAAGCCAGGCTATTTCAGATGCGGGAACTGGCTTGTCTAGGTCACAGCAACACACTGGCTTCTGAAACCTGTCAGTTTCAGTCACTCAGGAGGAGGCAGAAAGGTTTTGAAGAGTGGGTAGAAGAGGTGGGAACAGAGAAAAAAGAGAAGCAGGAGATGCTTATAACTCAGTGCAAAAGCCATTGCAAACTCAGCTCTATTGCAGTAGGAGCCCAAACAGGCAAGGCAGCCATTGCCCGGGTTGCAATGAGGAGACCAGGTAGAGGATATCTGATTCTGCCCTGGTTTCCTCTATCTGTAGCCTCCCCTTCCCTAGAATCAAAGATGTATCCAGAAAACACAAATGTACTTAGTTGGAAAGTGCAGGTACAACTCTGCTCCCTCCACCCCTCATTTTTCGCACCCATCCCCCTACCCACCCACCCCCAAAAATCTAAAAGAGGAGCAATAATGGCTAGGCACTTGTTCTCTTTTCTCTATCAGAAGTCCTTCTTTTCTCATCTTTGTCTCCTGTGCTTCAAATGGAAAGGTTTCAGCTATTAAACTGTAGTAAGGACATTGGTCAAAAATATTATAGATACCTCTGTGGAGACTTCTAGGCTCATAAATGAGAAGGTGAGGTAAAAACTCAGAACGTGCAGGGCACCTGAGTGACTCAGTTAATTAAGCATCTGTCTATGGCTCAGATCATGATCCCAGGGTCCTGGGATGGCACCTGGTATTGGGCTCCCTGTTCAGCCAGGAGTCTGCTTCTCACTCTCTCCCTCTGCCCCTCCCACCCCCGCTTGTGCTCTTTCTCACTCTCTCTCCGTCAAATAAATAAACAAAAATTAAAAAAAAAAAAAAAGAAAGAAAGAAGACCCAGAATGTTCAGTATGGGAAATGAAAAGACACTGAAAGGGAGGGTTAAAGGCAGAGATGTTAAGTATTGAATGGTAAGACCATGAAGCCTCATGCATCCAAGGATGGTCTTGTCTCCCATTCAGAGCAGAGAAAAACTGGAGGCTCCCCCACCCCCACGGCAAAGCAAGACCCTGCCTCAGACTCAGTGTGTGGGTGGGTGTTTACACACATGTAGGGCTGAGCCCCAGAGAAAGGGATAGCTGGCCCTAATCAAGTTCCCAAAGCAGAGTTGGCCAAAGTTTTCTCAGCAGAACTTCAGTCCTCCTCACAAAAAACTGTCCTGTGTCCCCATGAATGATGGAGACTCTGCGTCCTTTTCACCCCTTCAAGATGCACCGGTTATAGACACAAAAAAAGTTCAAAGGAAAAGTAGCCTACATAACATAGTTTGACCCGGCATGCCCTATTTAAGCACAGGAAGCTTTTATCCAATTATTTGTTCTTTCATTCGAAGAGCAGTGGGAACAATGGCTGGGGTCAAGATCACCAAGAAGTGGATCTGTGTGACCTTGGACGAGTTCTTCACCCTCTATGAGCCTCAGCTTGATCATCTGTAAAATGGGAATCATAATAGTGATGATGAGGGGGTGCAAGTGAACTTTACAGAATAGTTTGTGGCACAATAAAGCATCTCTGCTCTATTTTATATTTTGCATGTAACTCTTACTTACACTTCTTAGAATTATTGAACATATCTTGGGAAATACTGGCCTCATTAATGGACTCACTAATTGGAACTGGGAAAATAGATCTACCTTTCTCTTCTCTCAGATTTTTAACTTATAAGTTGCCCTTTTCTAGAGATAGGATGTGACATTACACATTACTGAATTGACATCGTCTATGTGGGTAAGCCACTCTAACTAGCCTTAATTATGAATTATTAGTATTTGACTGACAGTGAATAGGTAGATCATTTGTCATATAAACTGGGCACTTTTGAGAGCAAAAAAGGTACTACTAATGATTATGTCAGAACAGCAGTTGTAAACAGGGTTTGTCCCAGGCAAAATGAGAGGTATAATCACTTTACCAATGAATAATCTGAAATCATAGTGGATGACTATTTTTGGAAATCAGGTGACCTGAATCTCCAGGAATCTGCCAGTTGCTGAGTGAAATTTAATGGCTGTGTAATAGAGTAGAAAACCAACCGCCTGAAGTTACCAGTCTCTGAGTCTCATTAGAGCAAGAATCCTTTCCTTTCCTTCTCTGGATCTCTAGTGCTCAGTGTCTCATAGATCGTCAATATTTTTAAAAATTCATTTAGTATTTAGTTCAACAGACATTTATTAAGCACCTACTATATGTCAGGCCCATTTCTAGGAATGGTAGATGTAACAATAAACAAGACAG
The DNA here is from genome assembly GCF_020171115.1 of Neogale vison. Classification (NCBI taxonomy): domain Eukaryota; kingdom Metazoa; phylum Chordata; class Mammalia; order Carnivora; family Mustelidae; genus Neogale; species Neogale vison. The sequence goes on from NC_058093.1 coordinate 49,123,875, forward strand.
CTCCGTTTGCTGCTCTCACAGAGTGCATATTTCAAAACAGAGAGAGACAATAAGGAAGTAGGTACATAAATAAGAATGAATGTGCTAAACACTATGGAGAAGAAAACGGGTGGCACGATAAACCATAGTAGGTAGGGATTAGACTCAGTGGCTTGGCAATGCCTCTCTGAGGAGGTTGAATCTTCAATGATGAGCAAATGAGGGCAATGAGAGCAAATCAGCCACGAGAAGCTCTCCTGAAAGGAAAGGAACAGAGAGTGAAAAGGTCCCATGCAGGGAAAGAGTTGGGCAGGTATGAGGAACAGAAGGAGAGCCAGAGGGATTGGGTCCCCCCAAAGGGGAGAGAAGATGGGTAGCAGAGCAGGAGGGAGCAGGCAGGAACTAAATAACTGGGCCTTGGCCATGTGATCATAGAATTTGGATTTTATTATTATTATTTTTTTAATATTTTATTTATTTATTTGATGGAGAGAGAGAGATCATAAGTAGGCAGAGGCAGGCAGAGAGAGAGGAGAGGGGGAAGCAGGCGCCCTACTGAGCAGAGAGCCTGATGCGGGGCTCGATCCCAGGACCCTGAGACCATGACCTGAGCTAAAGGCAGAGGCTTAACCCACTGAGCCACCCAGGCGCCCCTTATTATTATTTTTTAAGATTTTATTTATTTTAGGGAAAGAAAGTGAGAGAGTGAGCATGAGTGGGGAGAGGGGAAGAGAGGGAGGGAGAGAATCTCAAGCAGACTCCACACTAAGCTCAGAGCCCATTGTGGGACTTGATTTCATGACCCCAATATCATGACCTGAGCTGAACTTGGACGCTTAACCAATGGAGCCACCCGGGTGCCCTGGACTTTATTCTAAGGGTAATATGGAGTCAGACATAGGAGTGCTTAAAGCTGGGTAATAACATGATTACTCAAAAGAATGAATGAATGAATGAATTGTTCCAAGTTTAGTTCTGCCCTTGTTACTTCACTAACTGTTAAACTCTGGTGTAACTTCTCATCTTCAATGAGATTTTCAGATCGAAATGATATCTAAAGTCCTAGAAGAGACTAGACTTTTAGACGGCAAGGCAAGTTTTTCCCTTAAGAAAAACATTCATTTGGAAGATGTGAAACCCCATCAAGGGATCATACATTACTTAATGCCCTTCTTTTTCTTATTCTCCTTGTTTGCCTTCCTATTACTCTATCCTTCCTCCTTAACCCCTAAGTTCAAAAGAGAGAAAAAATAGCAAACATTTCAAAATGGCTTGGCTAATAAGCCATGTGTATTTAGCATTCAGCTGCCCTAAGAGGTTTGAGCTTGAGAATTCTTTCCTTTGTGATTAACCCTTTATTTATTAGGTGAAGCCCCCCTCCCCCGCCCCCAAACTACATTTCATCTGACACACAAAAAAAGTGTTGGTGCCAGGCCTGGAGAGAAAGCTAATTGCGAGAGAAGAGCCATCCAGGGGTCGCATCAGAAGTTAGACAACAACAGCTCTGTGTTTTTTCTGGACTGTAAGTCAGATTTGGATTTTGGTCCAGGTTCTACGAATGCCCTGTCTGGCCTTGGGCAAACACAGACTGAATTATTTCCCTTAGGTTCATCCTTGCAAGAGGATGGTAACCTCTGTCTCCTCCACATTGTGAAGTAAGGCTGCTTCCATAATCATGTGCCGTATGCTTTCAGACAGTCAGAAACCCGCTACAGACATCCCCCCTTTCCAGGTTCACTGTATTTCCAGAGCTCTCGGCTCACGGGGCACTACTGTAAGGCATACTCCTCATTGTTTATTCACAGTTGCTGCCTCTCTTCAGACTCCAGCGGAAGCGTTTGAAGGAGCAAGTGCACCGTGAGGAGAAAGCACGAGTCTCTCACGGGCATGCGCAGCAGGGCAGCGGGATGTCAGAGAAAGAAGAACACGTGCAGCGTGACTTCGTAGACGTCATGCCAGAAAATAGGGATATGAATCATGGGCATTCTCTTTGAGAATTTAATTAAGGTGGTGGCTAGGCAATAGCTTCAAATACATGAGGTTCACTGTGAAAATAAAGGCAGAGGCGCGCTCTGCTCTGAGGTGGTCTCTTCTCGCGAGAGTCACTCAGCTGGTCTTACTTAACATCAACAAAATGGCAGGTTTGGGTTTGTGTTTGTTTTTTTTTTTTTTTTTTTTTGAAGACAGAGTAATGGAGAAAAGGTTCATAAAATTCAGTGGATTGAACTTGTTACCTGGGAAGAATTTGTTCTCTTGGAAGGCAATCTTTATCTTTATTTCCTCTTAACATCACGGCTGATTGCCCTGTCAGGGGCATTCCATTAAGCTGTGTAGTCTCTTTGGTAAGGGTACTCCAGTTGGGTCGCAGAGTTTGGTCTTGTTTTCCTCATTACTCCTGACTGCTAATAAGATTTACTGCTGCTGCTGTGTAGACAGCTCTTACCCTTTAGCCACAGGAAATGACACAGCTGTGTGAGTGTTGAATAATAAGTGATTGCCCAGTGGATCATCCTTTTCTCTGTTTGACAAAGAAATTGCATTCTTCAGAGACCAGGACCACATAATTTTGGTTCTGTATTTAATAGGGCACCCATTACCCTTCCCAACTTCTCCTTCCAAACTTCAGTATCTTTGATTTCTGATGGCATTTCTTTATTTTATAGTTCAGTATTTCCTAGAGGAAACAAAAAGATCAACACAAAGGATTAATACAGAATTATAAGACTCATTGATTAATAAACTAAACATCCATATATACTTGATATCAGTTTGTCAGTACCATACCAAAAAAAAAAAAAAAAAAAAAAGGAACTTCCTTAAGAAAAAAATTTAAAAATGAGTGCTTTAGGGTGCCTGGGAGGCTCAGTGGGTTAAGCCTCTGCCTTCAGCTCAGGTCATGATCCCAGGGTCCTGGATGGAGCCCTGCATCACTATCTCTGCTCAGTGGGGATCCTGCTTCCCCCTCTCTCTCTGCCTGCCTCTCTGCCTACTTGTGATCTCTGTCTGTCAAATAAATAAGTAAAATCTTTAAAAAAAAAACAGTGCTTTGTAACTTGTTATTTTTGAAAGACATATACTACGTTCGAAAGATACACCCTTTTCAGTATTCTAGGAGTAGTCAAAGAGAAGCAAAGATTATTACTGAGCACAGATGAGGCTATCTTTCAGAGGCTGCCAGAACTGCATTGTCTCTCTGATGAGACTTTCAGAGCCAAGTTACTTATGCGTCTGTGCATGGTCAAGTGGCATTTGGTATTTTAAACCAAGTCTTAAAAGAGGGAGTCAGAAATGCCCTGTCAAGTTTTGGGAAAAATCCTTTGTGGAAATTCATGTCCCTTATAATGAAATGCTACCAAGAAAGAAAGGAAAAAAAGAAAATTTAGTTGAGGTTGCTGTTTGTTCAAAGAAAAGGCAGTAATTGTTAGATAAAACTTAAAAACAAAAACACCCAGTAGCCACTATGTTATTATTCCTGAACTCAACCTGAGGAAACAAAATAATTGGCCAGGTTGAACTGAAAGGATTCATTAGCTTAGGCAAAGATAAAAACAGTAGGTTTCAAAGCATTTACCCTTAAACTGTAGATATTACTCTATAGCAGTAGCTTTTGACATAAGATCTGGCAGAGGGACTACTACATTCCTAAATAAAACCAACCAACCCACGGGCCAAGAAATAAGTCCACCATTGTCCTTGGGATGCTAGATCCAGAATTAGAGGTCAAATTGCTATTATTTTGATGATAAGCCTCTAAAGAGATGTCCAGGTTGGTCTATAATATTTATTTAAAAGTTGAGTACCTTAGATGAGTTATTTTAGAACTGCAATGGCATATGATGCACGAACAAGGCTCATAATGGATCACTAGTGATTCCAGACCTAGGATTTGAGAATTGCTGCTCTAAACCAGATTTTGGAAGGGGAACATGTCTTTTTGACACTACCAATTTGACTGGAGCAGAGACATATTCTCTGCTGGAGGGGTAGCCATAACCAATGAGTTTTTGGCTTACCTGTTAAAGACTATAGAATATATGACAATACCAATTCTTTCTTCCTTTTTGTTGCAGAAATGGGAAATTATTTTCTTTGCTTTCCATGAATTAATTCAAAATAGTTTATGTTCTTAGCCCTAAGAGATCCTTCCAGTTAAGTTTTCTTTATATCTGGCTATAAATTAAAACCCCAAATCTTATTCTTTCCTCTGAAGACACCTGTTTAAGGGAAGAAAGCATTCTGGAAAATATACCTGAAATGCTCAAAATAATACTTAAGAATATCTAAGATAATGCAGGTTGAGATAAGATCTTGCAACCACTAATTTTTGAACGCATATATGTGAGAAAGAAAATTACTCTTTTATCCCCGACCAGCAACATTCTTGTCTTCTATAAACATCTTCTAGTAATGTGGGTCCTTCAGACCCTCCTTCTCTGCTCCAACCTCCAAAGAACCCTCTCTGAAGGGCACTGCTTTTCGTAATGCTGGCCCTTACTGAGTGTTGTTGACTGTGATTATGAACTAACTGTTAGCACCTTAAAACAGGCCACCTAAGTAGAGGTCAAATGACTCACCACAATCTGATCCGGGCCCTTATCCAACACCTTTCTGTAGGTCACATCATTGTCACCAAAGCACGACAGACGGGCCATACGTTAAATGAATGTGTAAGCGTTATGATGCAATGTCTGGTAACTAACAAGATGTGTAAGTCATATGGCGCAGGCGGTGGGAGGGAGATGGGGGGAACAACTGTCCTGTGCTTTAAAAGCAGAGAGGAGGTCCTAATACATCAATTACACAATTCATCTTAATTTTAACTCCACACAAAAAGCTACCATCAGCACATTGCATATAGCCATTGATCTTAATAAATATTTACTGAGGATTTCTGCCAGTACACATTATTCTGGCTTATAGCCTTCCACATGCCTCTGAAAATGCCTCCTGGTGCTCTCATATTGTCACAGTAATGCTATGGAGTCAAATGACTGCTCTTAGGAGTCCCCCGTGTCATCCGGTCCACATAGAGAAGTCTAGCTTCGTGTCATGCAGGGTCACTAAAGGCTGCTGACATGTTGGCACGAGAGCATTTACGCCAGTTCATATACAGTGAAAACAGACCTTGGAAACCAAATTCTATAGCACATCAGAAATCCTGGCATGATGTGGAAGAAAAAAATATAAGGTAAATATGAATGTATTTATTTTCATTAAAAAGCAGGAATTAGAAAGAAAGGCCAATGTTAGCATTCTAAAGAGAGGCTTTTTTATTCTAATGTACAATGGAGGTCATTCAATTTTGATTCATTTTCCCCAAAAGCTAATTAGCTGTTGTCCAATTAATACATCTTAAGAAATTTTCCCCAAATGGTGCTTTCCACATACATAAACTCATAGTTTTATTTCTCCCCAGAGTTCTCAGTTTGCATTTTCAACAGCCTTGTCGAGAGCTACCTGGCCCGTGTTACCCGGCCTGTTCTTCCCAGTCAGAGGGGCTGGAAAGTCAAGTCAAAAGAGTTGGAGAGTAGAGCATCAAGGCGCCTGGGCAGCTCCCTGGACCACACTCACTAGGGCACTCCGTGGGCTGTCAGACTTCCTAAGGTCCCTCAGACTGGCTGAGGCCAGTAGAACTTACCACATGGCCCTCAGACAGTCCCAGGTGAATGAAGAGAAGACCTTAGGAGCAGTAATTCTAATTGTGCAAATGTCTTTCGGTACTAGCCCCAAATGTCTGGGTGCCAGTGTAACAGAAGCCAAAGGAGGGGCAAAGTGGGTAATTCCAGGCCCCTGATAGCCACTGTTCCCTGCCCCCAACACGCAAGTCCCTGAGGGCTTTCACTACTATGAGGAAAATCAGTTTGTATTAAAATATAAACAACGCGTTCAACTGTAAACCCTATCTCTGAAGGAAATTTGGGCTGCAAGCATGATCTCTAGATTTTCTAAGATTTCACAGGAGTAAAAACAAACAAACAAACAAAAAAACCAAAACCGTAACAAAAACAGAATTACAGTTTGGAGAGCGGCATTTTGCTTACATCTTGAAAATATAAATGATCCTTACATCGTTTTAAAAAGCCCAATACAATTACTTTTTAAATTAAATGCAAATGAACGGTTGTGTTCACTTTGCGGAAAGAGGCAGGTTCAATTGAATGATGGCTTGCAGTCCCCTGTCTGATCTTAAAACCTCTACAGAAAAGCTGCTGTAAGAAACTGAAATGTGGGTTCTTGCCATGAAACCCTTTCTCAGTCATGAGCCAGCCCTGGAGGCTTATGGGCTCAGGTAAATACCATTAGTTACTCCCTCTTTCCTCTCTGATCTAAATCTGGTTCGAATATCTCTCGAAGGAAGCTTTAAACGGATTGCGGGAAACTCAAAAGGATGTTTCTACTGAGGAGTATATGCACTGGTGGTCTACTCACTTTTACTTTGAAAACCATGGGCAATTTTACCAATGAGAGGCATCTATACATAATGACTTCGCATGGTGTTGGGAGTGTAGTTATTTTGATTACACTAACTAGCTGTGTGATCTTGAGCAAATATTTAACCTCTCTGAGTGTCAAGTTCTCTACCTGTAAAATTAGATGGCTTACCCATGTGATCTCTGAAATTTTGTACAGCTCTAATATGTCGTGGTTTATGACCTGTTCTTATTTTTATTTATTATTTCTTTAAATATTTAATTTATTTATTTGGGAGAGAGAGCGTGAGCACAAGAGGGATGAGGGGCAGAGGGAGAAGCAGACTCCCCGCTGAGCAGGGAGCCCGAAATGGGACTCGATCCCTGGACTCCGGATCATGACCTGAGCCAAAGGCAGTCTCTTAACCAACTGAGCCACCCAGGCGTGCCTGGATTGCTTTAGATAAATAGGAAGAACTACATCCTCCATGACCTACTTTCTATCAGCCTATAGCAGCTGGCTCCCAAATGTAGGGCTTGGGGCACTTATATCATTTTCTAGGACTTGGATCCTCCACGGGCATTTTTAAATTTTAACTCAGAAATCCAACTACATGATATGTTGAGGTCATTGGCCTATAAGGCATTTAATTTTTTCTTGTCTAAATATTATCCTCTATAAGGCATTAGGAAAAATCCATTCAAGTCCAATTCAGAAGAGCATATGGCCACATGGTCAAATGAACTGGTTTCTTCAGAAGCACACATGCACACATAACTATAGATTGTGTCATATCATACATGTCCGTGTCCATGTCATATAGCTTCAGGGACTGGGGGACTTTTTTCTTTATTTTACTGAAGTATGACACACAGTAGTAAGTATAGACTTTGAGTGTACAGATGAGTGAATCTTAAGGAATGCAAATTCTCACATTATCAGTGTCCCAAGAAAGCTATAAAACACTGCCTTTGAAATTTTCCTTACCTCTTTTCCCAGTTAGTTTCTCTTCTGAAAGGAACAGGTATGCTTTTTATTTTAGCCCCAAAGATTAGTTTTGCCTATTCCTGAATGTTGTGTGTTGTTTAATATATGTTGTTTAGATTGATGTATGTGATTGCATGTGTTTGCAACTTATTCCTTTTTCTTGCTGCACAGTATTCCATTGTGTGAATTTACCAATTTATCTAGGCTTGATTCCAATTTTTCACTCTAATAAAGTTACAGTGAATATTCCTTTACATGGTTTTGGGGGGACTTATGTTATCTTTGGCAGGGGAGGGGTGTGTGTATATTAATACCTAGAAGGGAATTGTTGGGTCAAAGTTTAAATAGATATCTAACTTAATGAGAAATTGCCAAACAGCTTTCCAGTGCTGATGTACTAATTTACTGTCCCATCAGCAATGTGTGAGTAATTCCACTGCCCTTCATTTTTCCTGACATTTAGTACTTTTACTTTTAGCCACCCTAATGGATGTATAATGGTATCTTTTTGTGGTTTTAATTTACATTTCCCTTATGTAGTTCCTTTATTTTCATAAATCTATTGGGAATTCATATGTTCTCTTCTTTGAAGTGTCTGTTCAAAACTTTTGCCCATTTTTATTGAGTATTATCTTTTTACTTTATTGATTTGTAGTTTTAAAAAATACTCTCCTATGTAAGTGATTTGTCAGCTGTATGCACTGGAAAAAATGTATCCAGCCTGTGGCTTACTTTTTCGTTTCTGTAACAGTATTTTTTGAATTTTGTTAAGTTTCGTTTATCAGGGAGTTTTTTTCCCCTTTTTGCCTTCTGCTTATAAATATTTTCTTTCCCTAAATTCACAAAGATACTCTCCAGCTGTTTTCTTTATAGGCTTTGATTTTAGCATTAGGTCTATAATCCTTTCCCAGTTAATTTTTGTATATTGTGTAAAAAAATATGAATATCAAGTGTATCTAGCACCTTTCACTAGGGAAAATTATTTTACTATTAAATTTCATTGACATTTTTGTAAAAAACATTTTGACCATAAATGTATAATCTATTTCTGTACTCTCTGTATCGTTCCGTAAATCTGTTATCTCTGCTTACAGGAAAACCACATTTTCTCAGTTATAACTTTATATGAACTTTTGATCATATAGTGAAAATTCTCCAATTTTATTCTTCTTTTTGAATGTTGTTTTAGTTATTGAAGGCCCTTTACATTTTCAATATCAATTTTAGTTCCACCTTATTGAAGAAAAAAAAAAAAGACTTGCTGGGTATGTGATTGGAACTGCATTGAATCTATAGATGAATCTGGGAAGAATTGGGATCTTAGCAATATTCAGTCTTCTGACACAGGAATCTAGCTCACTTCTCTTTTTTTGTGTGTGTGTTTAATTTTCTCATTAGTATTTTGTATTTTTTAAAGTATGGATCTTGCACATATTAAATTAAATATATTCCTAAGCATGTCACATATTTTTGCCAACATTTTGAAATGTTTATTTCTATTTATTGCTAGTATATAGAAGCAGATTTTTTTTTGTGTGTGTGTGTGTATCAAATCTTGTGACCTTGTTGAAATCACATAATCATTTATTACATTTAATAGATTTTTGGTTTAGGCTTAAGGGGTTGTTTCCATTTTTTGCTAAATTCCATAGGATTCTCTTCATACAAAATCCTGTTGTCTAAAATAAAGACAGTTTAAATTTTTCTTAGAATCAATACAGTGTTGGCTAGGATTAGTGAAAGGAAATATCCTTAGCTTGAGGTTTGCCTTGGTGGAAAGTGTTCACTAATTCTCCAGGTTTTTCATAAATGTCCTTTATCATATTAAGGAAGTTTTCTTCTGTTTCTGGTTTGCTGAGTTTGCTGGGTTTTGTCAAATGCTTTTTCTATACTTATTGAAATTATTGGGTGAGTTTCTCATTTAGTTTAATACAGTGATTTCAGTTGATAGATCTTTAAATATTAAACCAATATTGTATTCCTCAGATGAATGCTATTTGCTTATAATGTATTATCTTTTTAATATATTGTTGAATTTTGTTAAGGTTTTGTGTGGGTATGTGTGTTCATGAGGAATATTGGTCTATAATCTCTTTTCTTATAGTGTCATTTTCAAATTTCAGTTATAAGTTTATTCTGGCCACATTGGAATGCATCCCTTCCCCCTTATTTTCAAAAAAGTTTTGTGTAATTTTTTTTCTTTTAAATGTTTGATAGAATTTAACCTGAGCCAGGTGTCTGAGTGAGGAATTTTCTTTGAGGAAATTTTTAATTACAAATTCAATTTCTTTAACATAGATACTTTTATTCACATCATATATCTTCTTGTATCCATTTTGAAAATAATATTTCTCAAAGAATTTTTCCACTTCATCTGTGTATCAAAATTCTTGGCATAGAGCTGTTCATAGAATTTTCTTATTTTCTTTCTAAGGATCTGTGGTGATACTCCCTCTTTCACTCTTGATTTTGGCATTTAAAAAAAAATTTATTAGTTTTGATAGAGGTTTATCCATCCTATTAATATTTTAGAAAAACCAACTTTTGATTCTTTCCAAGTTGTTAATATTCTTATTATTTAAGATTACTTCATTGCTTTCTGTTCTTATATTTATTATTTCCTTCTTTCCACTTATTTGGGCCTTAATTTCCTTTTCTTTTGCTGTAATTTTTTTTTGAGAGAAAGAGAGAAAGAGAAAGAGTGCAAGTTGGGGATTGGGGAGGTCAAAGGAGAGAGAGACTCCTAAGCAGATTCTCCACTGAGGACCAAGCCTCAGGTGGGGCTCGATCTCACAACCCTGAGCCAAAGTGAAGAGCTGGATGCCTAATCGACTGAGCCATCCAGGTGCCCCTTCTTCTATAATTTTAAAGTGTAATTAATTTTAGACTTTTATTGTTTTTCTTTTTTTTTTTAATTTCTTTTCGGCGTAACAGTATTCATTGTTTTTGCACCACACCCAGTGCTCCATGCAATCCGTGCCCTCTCTAATACCCACCACCTGGTTCCCCCAACCACCCACCCTATTGTTTTTCTAATATAAGCATTTAAAGCTATAAATTTACTTTTAGACACTCTCTTAGCTACACTTTACAAATTTCAATATTTCTGGTTTTTATTGTTCTATTCAAAAATATTTTCTAACTTCTTTTGTGATTTCTTCTTAGACCAATTGGTCCTTTAGAAATATGTTTTTTGATATCCAAATATTTGGAGGAATTTATTCATCTTTTTTATTATTGATTTCTCATATAATCCTGTTGGGGTCAGATAAAATACTCTGGGATTTCAATCCTTTAAAACTTACTGGGGGTTTTTAATAGACTAGCATACTGGTTTTTTGTTTAACATTCCATGTGTGCTTGAAAAGAATGTGTTTTCTGCAGCTGTCAGATGTAGTGTTCTATAAAAGTCTATTAGGTCACTGGTTGAGAGTGCTGTTCAAATCTTATTTTGCTGTTGAGTTTTAAAAATCTATTTGTTCTATCCATTTCTGAGAGTTACCTGTTAAAGTTTCTAGTGATGGTTGTGAATTTATCTCCTTCCCCATTTAGTTTTGTTAGTTTGTTAGGTGTTATTTGGTTATTATGTTCAGAATTAACTCTGTATTATGTTCAGAATTGCTGTGTCAGTTGATACATTCAATACTTTATCATTATAAAATATCTCTCTTTATTGTGGACAATATTTCTTGTTTGAAGCCTACTTTGTCTGATAGAAGTACAATTACACTAGCTTTCTTATGATTTGTGTTTGGATGGTATATTTTTTCTTTCTTTTTTTTTACTTTTAAAGTCTTTGTGACTCTCTATTTGAAGTGTGTATTCATATTGGCAACATACACTTCAGTTTTATTATTCATTCTGATAATCTCTGTTTTTAATTATAAATTTTAATCCAATCACATTTAATATAGTAATTAATATAGTTCAATTGGGTATATTTCTGTTGTTTTTTTTCTTTTTCCTTCCATGTTAAGTTTCCTTTTGTCACATATTATCTAAATAGGTTCCTAGGTGTCATCTTCTTAGCACCTTCTTGTCATCTTCTTGTCTGCTTCTCTCTCTCTCAAGAAAAGTAGATCAATACAACATATATGTATTAAATATAATCAAATAAATAGGTGAATGAAAAATAAGTCTGTTGGGAACATAGTCTAGGGTGGATCACACAACTCATGGTCATTTTGCAGAGAGGACTTATCAGAGGATCAGTGTCAACATTGGTGGTACTACTCAGGGGCCAACATTAGCCCTGATACTGCTAAATATTTTCCTTGGTGATTTGTGAGAATAATAATTACTAAAGTAAATGATTACAAGTGGAAAGGTTGGTTAGTCCATGGTTGCCCAGATTGTAAAAATAAAATAATACGTTGGAGAAATAATCAGTAGCAAACAAAATGAATGTTAATTAGATATGTCTTTAGCTGATACACTTAAAAACAAAGCTAAAAAAAATTTAAAGCTAATAAGGATGAGAGATTAGCAGGAAAAAAGTCTTGAGGTCCACTGGATAATAAAATGATCCTTTAACCCCGCATATCCAATAATTTTAAAATATTATGAGACCAGAATTCAGAAGTAGTAATACAGCATGTCACAGTGATGACCTAATTTCTGTACTTAGCACCAGTGTTCTGTGTCCAGTTGCAGCTTCCCTAACTAAGATGGACAAACAAGACAGATTTCAGGGAAGCATCAAAAATTTGGTTTTAGGGGCACCTGGGTGGCTCAGTGGGTTAAGCCTCTGCCTTCAGCTCAGGTCATGATCTCAGGGTCCTGGGATCGAGTCCCACATCAGGCTCTCTGCTCAGCAGGGAGCCTGCTTCCTCCTCTCTCTCTCTCTGCCTGCCTCTCTACCTGCTTGTGATCTCTGTCAAATAAATAAATAAAATCTTTAAAAAAAAAAAATTTGGTTTTAGAGATGGATGAATAGTTAGAGATAATTGTGTCCAAACTCCACATTTCACTGATGACAAAGCTCAGAGAAGGTTGAAGTATTTTATCCAAGGGCATACAGTTAATTTGTGGAAAACTGTGACTAGAGCCTTACCTCTTAATTCCTTATCTATTGTTCCTTCCAAATCTCAGAGTGAACTAAGGGATTATGAAATAATGATGAAAAGATGAGGAAAGATGCAGGGAAGTGAGATTATTCAATGTAGAGAAGAAAATGTTTAGATTATATACAATACCTATCATCAAGCCTATGAAAATTCCTTATTTAAAGGTTGGTGACTAGACACTTCATCTTCTCTAACAAGGAACTTCATTTTTTACTGAGGACTAAATGGGATGAAATGCACAATAAAATGCAACTGGAGGAATTTAGGAAATACATAAGGGAACTATTTCATGCTGCGAGAATCATTACTTATTAATGTGGTAACTTACAATATGTTACAGTCCAATATCATTCCCAGAGTGAGCTGACTCCCTGTTGAGCCTTTATTTTATTATTTCAGCTTTCATCTTCTGCTATGAACTACAGGGCTGTGGTGTTAGGTGAGACAATTTACCTAAGCGTTCCATTGACTGGCCAAGATCTGTTGGAGAATATGACACTCCCCGTGAGCAGCAAATAAATTCTTCTTGATGGATGCTATAGCAAAATTTTAAATTGCCAAGATGTGAATTGTTCAAAATAATAATTTGTTACCAGTTTATTGAGGAAATTAAAAAAAAAACCAACCAACCTAGATACTACAAACTACATGAAAAAGTACAATTAGAACCGTTATCTATGGTGGATTTTGCTTCTGAGACAAAGAGTTTTTAAATGGAAAGCAGGTTCAATTAACATTAAAATCTGTATTACATAAGTTCAGAATATAAATTTGGAGCAATCTTAAGGATCTTAGAAATTCAGAGGTTGCTTTTTGTTGTTATTTATTTTCTACCCCAAAGATCCTATGCTACAAATAAAACAAATTTCCTCCTTTTCCCCTTTCTTTTCTTTTTATTGTATTTATAGGAGATGACAGATGTTAGCTGAACGTATTGTGGTTATCATTTCACGGTATGTCAAACCATCATTTTGTAGGTCTTAAATTTACACAGTAATGTATGTTAATTATTTCTCAATAAAACTGGGAAAAAACCCAATATAGCATTTTTAATAGTTGAAAGTGAATTGAAATTCTTTTTAAGCAAGTACTTTCAGTCAAGAAAAATAACTGTGTTTTATTTTATTTCAAAGCTGATTCTTTTCTGTTAGGGCAGAGTGTTTACAAATGATTTTGACAAAGATCACACAACTAAATCATTATTTTTCTTTCAAGAATGTACCTCTATAAGAGATAACAAAATAAGAACCAGTCAAGGAAAGTAAATAAGTTTGTTTACTTCTGAATATATGTGGGGACAGTTTGACTTGTCCACATCCCAGATAATTTATAAAGGAAGGAAAACAGTTACACTATAATATGCAGCTGTTTGAAATGGGTTCAGTGTTAAAAATTATCTTATATTTCAGGTTGTTTTTCATCAAGTAACACGCACCTATTATACGATATTACAAAGCATTTTGTTAGGCCGTGGAATCTGTGGCACACATTTTGTATGGCCAGTCACAGTCTTCGAGTAGGGAGAGGAGTTATGTGTAGCGGATTGGTAAAGTGTAGGCGATGGAAATCAAGAGACTTGGTTTCAAATTTTTGACTATTTATTTCCTGTGAATGGGCAGTGTGGGCAAGTCACTTAACCTTTAGCTTCTCTGTGCTTGTGGATGATGACTCAATTACATTCTTTTGTTTCTAGTAATCATCTCTGACTGCTGTAATATTTTCTGTTTGTCTCTATGCTTACTTGTGTGAAAGAAGGCAGAACAACCTCTGCAAATCCAGGAAAGTTGGTCTTGACAATGTCATAGCTGCATAGCCCTCCCACAGATTCTCCAGCCTGGAGGGAGCAGCTCTCTCCATCTTGGGCAAAAAGAATCCTAAGGGATCCTTTTGAGTGCTGGTGAATAGACAGACTGTGCCATTGTTTAGTTTAAAATGACGCATTTGGTTTACGCTCCTGGAATATTAATCCCACAAAGTTTTATGGTAATTAGACCTATACCATGATTAGAACTTCCTTCTGATGACCCAATAAAGTGATTTTTTAGAGCTCCATGTCATCATTTCCAAACAGCACGCATTCTAGACAGAACCACACGACAGCTATTCTGAAGGCTTGGTCTGCCATAACAAAATGCTACAGACGATGGCTTAAATAGCAGAAATTTATTTTCCTGTAGCTCTAGAGACTGGAAAGTCTAAGCTCAAGGTCTGACAGGGTTCTGTTTCGGATGAAGCCTCTCTTCCTCATTTGTAGGTGGCCATCTTTTTACTGCATCCTCACATGGCCTTTCCTCTGTTTGCACAGAGAGACAGAGAGAAAGAGGTGTCTTTCTCTTCTTCCAAGGCTATCAGTCCCATCTGATGAAGGCTTCGTCATCATGACGTCATTACCTCCTCCAAATACAGTCACATTGGGGATTAGGGCTTTGACATATTACTTTGGGGGGCATAATTTAGTCCATAGCCAACAATAAATATGGAGATTTGTTGGCATTGTCTCCATTTCTTAATGCATTTTTCTAAAGAAAGGCAATTATTTAGATGTATGACTAAATGTGATTTGATTTTTTTTTTATTTTACTAGATTTTTTAATGGTAAAGTACTTCTGCATCTTTGCTTGACTTTGCTAGGGTCTTTTTTTTTTTAAATTTTATCTATTTATTTCACAGACGGATATCACAAGTAGGCAAGAGAGGCAGGTGGGGGGAGGGGAAGCAGGCTCCTCGCCAAGGAGAGAATCCAATCCGGGGCTCAATCCCAGGACCCTGAGACACCACAACCCCAGCCAAAGGCAGAGGCTTTAACCCACAGAGCCACTCAAGCCCCTCTGCTAGAGTCTTATACTTATGAAATATATGTAGATATGTTATAAATCTGAAAGTGACCTTTGTTACATCACCGGCTGTTGAGGTCAAAAGATCACCATAGCTTTATGAAGTGGCTTTAGAAAAACTACATGGGGATCAAGAAACATGAACACATCTTGTAAGGCCAGAGAAATTGAGTTCAGTGACTCCTGAAAACTGTAAAGCTCGTGAACCCGAGGTCCAAGGAAAATCGCAAAATCACAGACAAATAAGTAACTTCTGCAAACTTGCAGACTTTCACTGAACTTTGCTTTCCTCATTAATTCACCCACCATCCTCTCTCGTACCCACGTTCCTTTAAGGTCAAGAATTAAATGTAAAACCCTTCCGTGGAATGCATACAAGGCGTAACCCGAGCCTCTAGCAGGAGAAATTCTTTTGCTGGGAAGTGGTGGCACAACTTTGACCTTATAAATTGATCCAATAAATCTGAATTTCTAAGTGAGTAGGCATTCAATAGGTCACAAGATGACCTTATTTAGAAGAATAAATAATGTAATCATATACAGCCCTGAAGAGAAAGACATCAACTCTGGACTGAAGCAAGTTATTTAATACTTGAAATTGCTGGCATGTTTAACACGCATCAGATGGACCAGAATACTAAGAAAATATTATACGGGTTATTTTTACAAAATACATTTCTAGCAGTTATCTGATCAACAATTGTTGTTTATTGAGTACCTACTAGGAAATAGTATCAAATAGAAAAAAGCATGATTGCTCTGCTTTCCAAACAGAGACAACCTTCCAAGTTCACTTAAAGTATTTTTTTTAAAGATTTTATTCATTTATTTGACAGAGAGACATCACAAGTAGGCATAGAGACAGGCAGACAGGGGGTGGGGGGTGGGGGTGGGGAAGCAGGCTCCCTGCTGAGCAGAGAGCCCGATGCAGGGCTCGATCCCAGGACGCTGAGATCATGACCTGAGCCGAAGGCAGAGGCTTAACCCGCTGAGCCACCCAGGCACCCCACTTAAAGTATTTTAAACTAATATGAAACATAGATCCATTGTCTTATAAACAAAGGATTTCATAAGAAGGGCAAAGTAATTAAAATTTTATTTATTTTTTAAAGATTTTATTTACTTGAGAGAGAAGGAGCATGAGAGGGAGAACATGAGCATGCAGGGAGGAGCAGGGGGAGAAGCAAAGGGAAAGAGAGAAGCAGACTCCCTGCTAAGCATGGAATCTGACATAGAACTCGATCCCAGGACCCTGAGGTCATGACCTGAGCCAAAGGCAGCTGCCTAGTCAACGGAGCCACCCAGGCACCCCTAAAATTTTTAAATGAAAATCACAAACATTGGTATTTTATTCCATCCCAAATTACTGAATTCCATTGTAGTGAAAGCTGTCAATTCACTATTCAGAACAGGTCAGACATGGGGGTGAAGAGCTACCAAGGGAAAAGAAAGAGCTCTAAATAAATGCTTGTCCTTGCCAAAGAGTCACTCAGGTGTCTCCTTGGGGTGCTGAAATCCACGTGCCCTCACCGTACTCTCTCACTTAACTTCCATTTGTCTCTTGCCTCGGTTTGAGTGCCCTGGTAAGATAGTGGAGAGAAGTCACTCTCGGGATTAGCTGTGTGTTGTAAAGTACTTTTGCTAATAATAGTGTAAATAAGTACCTGGTTCAGAAGGGGTTAAGTCAAGGGCATGGAGCATTCTTGCTTTGGGTGGCAGAAATCTCAGAGGTGTTTCTGAGCTCAAATGTAATGTAAACTGCTGAAAAGCAATAATTAAACTTACACCTTTAACTTTGTTAAATGACTGATCTAAAAGCTCCACCCCTCTCTCGGAAAAAAAAAATAAATTAAGTAGCAGGAGTCTGCTGTTGGCAACAGTGATTATATGGGACATGCAGTCTGGGATTATTTGGATTAAGAACAAATTGTACGCATGGAGTGTTCAACCACTGAGGAAATATTATGATTCTTCTAGGACATGTTCACTATTAAATGACATAAACATATATCAGATAAAGCCAAAATCTCCCCAGAAAGGAAACAATTCACAATTCATAAGACTATACACCCAAAAAAGTGAGGAAAAATTAAATGTTCTTTCTTTTGGGTCTTAAAATAATAAAATTCTCTATTATAAAATTTCCCTTAGTGCCTCTTGAAAGGAAAATATTGTCATAAAGGCCAAGTGGAGAAAAGTCAAGATTTATGTCGAAACTATATTGAACTGAGTCAAGATTTTCACAATACAAAGGCAACAATATTGAAAAGGTATTAAACTATATTAAACTATACTGAAAAGAGTCAAGATTTTCACAATACAAAGGCAACAAACCTCACTAGAACAACTCAAGAAACCAAAGAAACAGAGACCTCATTTAATCCAAGGGAGAGATCGATAGCTAAAAAGAGTCAGGTGTTCCATTCAGGACCTCCTGTTGAGGTTACGGAGATGGCAAAGAAGAATCTACGGCCCTGTGCTTTTCCTTCAAATTCTGGCTAAATCATGTGTGTATGTTTGTGCACATTTGAAGATTTTCATTGGGCCTCAGATTCAGCTCCTGTTTCCTTCCTTTATATGGATTTGTCTTTTAATGTAGATTATAAAATTCTCTCTGGAAGACACCCCAGAAAGTCTGCTGTGGTACACACTTCCATTGAGCATTTGGTACTCTAGACTTGGCTCTCCATGAGGACCTTCTCTCTGGAAGCAAGCTCTCTACTACTTGATCATTCCTGGAGAACTAGAGAGTAATCTTCCTGGGAGAAGTGATTCTGCTCATCTAGGAGAGATGATTTTGCTGGAGAAGAGTTTGCCCATCGTGCTTCTCCACTGACATGGCACTAACAGAATTCTTTGAAGAAGCCCACGGCCTCACCAGTGCTCAGTCACCCCACATTCTGGAGATAATACCACACAATCACCTAGAGGCATCTCAACTAAGTGAGCATGACTCTCCCAATTAGGCAAGAGTCCTCCCTATTAAATATTATTAGGTTTAATTTGGTGCCCCGGGAAAATTCTTGAGGAAGCCCATCCCACTAAGGACAGGCCATTGTAAAGGCACAACAACACGCTCAGAAAACACCTGGACAGTCATGTTGATTAACTCGCAAACAAGATCCTTTGGTGACATGGTTACTAGGTGTATAGAAACATCAACCTTGACAGCCGGAAAGAACTTTGGCAATGTCATCATGTCTGACCCTGTCAATTTACAGATGAGGAAATAAAAGTCCATGGTGGTGTGGTAGACTAGTTAGGAGAAATAAGACTCGATCTTAATTAGGCTTCCTGACTCTTCCAGCCCTGGGCTTTTTACAAGATACCAGCATACATCCTAAAATACATCAGTGACTGAAAGCACATCTCTAAAGCTGTGATCTCTCAATGTTGTTGTTGGCAGTGGAATTACAGTCCTTAGCTTTGCATTTCTAACCAGTGTTTTAACCTTGAGGAAGTCAATCTGACTGCATCTCATTTTTAATTGTAAATTAGAGATAATTCTGTCTATCTCAGGAAGTTGTGGTGAAAACGTAATAAATATTGCATGACAAGGTGGTTTAAAATATAATGTTAAAATGGAGAAGAAAATTTGTCTTTGGAGCTTAATCTGTGACTTTTGGTTCCAGATGGTGGATTGAGTACATGTTTTGTTTTATGCAATGGGCAAGCATGATCACTCACTATTGTCTTAATTATTAGTGAAGTTTATCTTCTGTTCATATGCTTATTAACCATTTGTATTTTTTATTCGTATCTTTCAATTAGAACTATTTTCCTATTTAGCTGTGGTTTTCTTGCTATTTTGTAGTTTTTTTTTTTTTTAATCTCTTAGAAATTCTTGTTTTTTTAGTATATGATACAAGTATTTTCTCCCAGGTTTTTGTTTGTCTTTTGTGTTTTTAGTTTGTGTCACAAACTGCCTATGTATTATCAGAGAAGAAGTCATAGAGTCATAGAGGGGAAAGTGCTAGTTTGTCATTTCTGTGAGTTCTTAATTTTTTTTTTTTTTTTTTTTTTTTTTGGCTCATCAAGACCTGTGCTTTATTGTGGGTCAGTCTGAAGGTGCAGGAGTGGCCCAGCACAGCCACAGCAGGCCCCACAGCCCCACCCAGCGCCACAGGGCCCCTACCACCTCAGACAGGAGCCCCATGGTGGGAAAGTTCTTAATTTTTTATACACATCAGTTTGCCTTGACTATTGAATTTTTACTATATACTAATACTACATGGCTCAAATCTGATCTTCAACTTCTTAGTATATGTCACATTACATTAAAAACAAAATTTAATACAACTCTTTCCCAAGCAAAATTTTTCAGCAAAAAAATCTTCAGCAAAATGAGAGATGGAACCAAGAAAAAAGAAAAAGCATGAACTCAAGTGTATCCAAACCGGGGGAACAGTTGAAGGAAGATTCAGAAGGGCAGCTGCCGCACAAGTTCACAGAGCAACCAGCACAGATGGAAGGAAGAAGGACCTTCTCCTCCTGTATGATGTGATTTTTTAAAAAGCATATGCATGTGTTACATTCACTAGAAATACTTAAGATAAAAAAGCGGCATGTTTAATGTTACTAACTTTAAGCACATAAAGCTCTCCCTCTGCATTTTTATTTTTAGAACATTGTGTTTTTAAAAATGTAATTAAGTGTCACGGTGGCTGGATGGCTCAGTCCGTTAGGGGAATGACTCTTGGTTTTTACTCAGGTCATGATCTCAGGGTCCGAGAATCCAGAATCCAGCCTTGCATGGGGCTCCGTTATCAGCGTGGAGTCTGCTTGAGATTCTCTTTCGCTCTCTCTCTCTATGCCTCCCACTCATGCTGTCTCTCTCTCTAAATAAATAAATAAAATCTTCTAAAAAATTTAATTACATGACAATATCAGTTAATGCAAAAGTAAGTATAGGGAAGTAAATCAAAGTCTCTGGCCACCTCCTACCTGTTCAGGAGTCAGTAACGTGCATCTTCTCAAACTCTAGTATGCATAGTTTTTATTATGATTATGTTTTACCAAAAAAAAAAAAAAAGATCATACTATCTGTATTCTTTCACAACAGGCTTTTTCCCACAAAGCCATGTCACAGATATATTCCCTTATCAAAGAACACATAATCAGCTTATTCTTTCTTATAACTGTACATATTTTGCAGATGGACAGACCACAATTTATTTAACCTGAACCTTATTAATAGATCTTTAGATTGTCTCCAATGTTTCACTAATGCAACAAATGCTGCCAGAACCATTCAGACACATGCTTCTTTGTACAAGTATTTTCTTAAGATAAACTTCAAGATGTGAAATTGCTGGTTCAAAGGATACATGTGTTTTAAATTTTAATAGATTAGAAAGTGAAAACTCCATCCCCTAAAATGGGCTATACTGTTCTACACTCACACTAAAAATAAATGAGTAGTCATTGCCCCACATTTTACCAATCACTGAGATTACTAACCTTTTAAATTTTTGTTCCGTAAACCAGCAGACATGATAGCTCACTATTGTTTTCATTTGTTTTTTTATTATTAGTGGGGTTTATCTTCTTTTCATATGCTTATTAGCCATTGATGTTTTTTATTCATATCTTAGAATTATTATTATTTTCTCATTTGGCTGTTTGTGATTTTCTTGTTATTTTTTAGTTCTTTGTTTCTTAGGAGTATTCATATATATATATATATATAATATTATATATATATATATATTTTCTGCAAATATTTTCTTCCCAGCTGTTGTCTTTAAGTTTTTAATTTATAAGTGTCCCTGTATCCCCATCCAGGGCTTTAAAGAACTCGATTAAAACATGACTTTTCTCTCTGTCTGTATTAAAAATAAATCAAAGCAAAACTAAGCTATTGAGCAAATTCTTACTGAATATCCACTATATTCGGTAATCACAGAGGATACTAAGGTAGAAAGATGAGCCCTGGTTGTAAAGATCGTCTATTACAAGGAGCAGATAGACCTGAAAATACCACAATTCCACTATAATAAATTTGTAACATCATAAACATTGGAGAAAGGTGAGAATGAATGCCAAAAACTACCCATGGGTTATCAGAGAAAAACTCAAGAGAGAGGAAAGAACTAGTTTGTTATTTCTATGAGTTCTTAACTTTTTTGTACACATCATTTTGCCTCGACTGTTGAATTATTATATGCTAATAGTGTATGAATCAAATATGATTTGCAACTCCTTAGTATATTTCATTTTAAAAATTATTTATTCTCAAAATTTTAATAAGCAAATGCTTCAAAATTCATGTATCTTATTACCATTAAATCATATAGGTATTTTTAAAGAACAATTAAAGAGTGGGTCATACGAATGTGAAACACAAAAACTATTTCATTTTTAAAATATTTGCTCTAAATCAGAGAGGGAGACAAACATGCGAGACTCTGGACTCCAGGAATGAAACTGAGTGTTATAGAAGGGAGGGAAGTGGGAGGATGGGGTAAAAAGGTGACGGGTAATAAAGAGGGCACGCGTGGTGATAAGCATTGGGTGTTATACGCAACTAATTAATCATTGAACCTACATCAAAAGCTAATAATGTACTATATGTCAGCTAATTGAGCATAATAAAAAATAAAATATTTATTCTAATATTTCAAATTTCATAATTTTTAATCATCTGAAATTCTTCATATTTACAGAAATATGAACCATCTAGTAATATTATCTAGGAACAATTTATAAAAGCATGTTCTATGAAAAATAACACTCCCTACCAACACCTGACACAGCCCCTCCATCTAAACATCCCCACTTTAAAGGAGGAAAATATGATAAAGTGTTTCTTTTAAATCTTTGAAAACTTCCTTTTATTGGTTCCCCCTCTCTGACTTTGGCATTTGCCTCGTCTTGCATGAACTATTCCACAACGAACTCATAAAATGATGAATCCAACCGCTCATAGTATCTCAAAACCTCTTCCATTATTTGAGGTGTTAAATATAATTGGAAGGCTAGCCTACCATCAACAAGAAGCCACAAGGCACTGAAACACTTATCCCGTGGCAATCCACAGCCCTGTCCTGCTCCTGTGACCTTTACAGCATTCTGCATGCTTCTCTACCCCATCCCCTGCTTGGTTCAGTTCTTTTCCAGAATTCATCTGAAAAAGATTTTCAAGGAAGCTTCTGCTGCCGGTAGAAGGTAAAGTGTTGACCTAGGCAGAGTTTCTTCTCTAAATATCTCTCTTTTATCTCAACCCGAGAAAGACATAAAATAACCTTCGAATACCTTGAATTTTTTAATACTAACAATAAAAAGTCCAAGTAAATTGGCTCTACTTATACTTCTAAGCAATCAGAGATTTGTTTCTAAATAGCTCTGGGGGATTTCGCCATATGACTCCTATTAATGGAAATTGCTGAGCTAATCTCTCCATGTGACATTACAAATATTAGCTTCCCATCCAACTTTGTTTGAAGCTTTTCTGTATTTCTTTTGCTCTTAGAACAAGAACTGTAAATCTGGAAAGAATTTTTAAGATCAATCAATTCAGGCTTCTAATATTACATATGAAGGAATAGATGGCTAAAGGTTGTTACTGATTATCGAATGGCTGTATGAGTTTGGGCAATTTGATCCGCTGACTTTAAAGACCAGCTTGGAATTTAGCAAGCTGTTTGTAGGCACCATCTACATAAAAGATAAGTAAGGAAGCTTGGAGAATAATCTAGATTATGAATTCTATGTTGTAAGGGTTTTCTTTTATCCTACAAGCACTATTACTAATGAGTGTGTCAATATTTGGAAGTTGTCCATGTAAAAGACTCTCTTGGGAGAACATGGTAAGGGTCACCAGATCAGCCAACAAAAGGGGGGTTATTATGAATAAGGAATAACCTTGTGGAATGATCTCTCTAGAATGTATTTTGCAATGGCTACCTGAATTTAAAAATGCACACTGCAGCAACATCATAAAAGCTAGATTTTAGGGGGGCCTGGGTGGCTCAGTCAGTTATGCATCTGCCTTTGGCTAAGGTCATGACCTCCAGGTCTTATGATCAAGGCCCACGTCCAGCTCCCTGCTCAGCAGGGAGTCTGCTTCTCCCTCTCCCACAGCTTCCTCTCTCTCTCTCTCTCTGTGTCTCTCTGTCTCAAATGAATAAAAAATTCTTAAAAAAATATATTTTTTTAAATCTAAACTTTCATAAGCTTTGGTTCAGTGGGTTCCTACAGTATAGGTCACTTTATAAAGCTTTCAAATGTGTGATGAACCAGTCACTGGATGGTGTAAGCTCTCTGCATGTATTTTGCATGCCAATAATTCTCAGTCGCATTGCAATCCTCCTTGCAGAAATGGAAATTCTTCCACATTTACAGGTTCAGTTCTTTTATTTAGAGCAAATAAGATGCCTGTTTTTCTTTCATGATATGCTGTTTTCATTTTTTTTACTTTGGTTTTTGGTATGGAAGAAATAGATTCTTACCTTTGGTGACTTTTTTACAACTGAATATTTTCACACATTACTCGGATTACACAGGGCATTCGGCGTACTTTACAAGCTATTGTTGCCTATTCAAATATCTCCTCAGGTGGAGAGAAAACATTTGGCATTCATTACTGTATGATTCATGATCTTCTGACTTTGTTTTTGTGGTGGCCATAGTGACCCAGGTCTGAAAAAATCTGAATCTTGTTTTTGTCTCTTTAGCTTCTATTCCAATGAAAGTGGAATATTGTGAAAACCCAATAATTCATGCAGTTAGTTTTTCCTCGGGAAGGGGCAGATGTCTGACTAATTAAACAAAAGCCCATCAGTACTGGTGCTGGATGTTTAAACCTAACATTTTCTAGAAAAGAAATATTGTTGGATAGATATTTGTATCTGGAAAACTGTTTTTTTCATCAAAATATTTCTTTTGAGTAATGAGTGATTCCGTACTTAAATCCACAAATATCACAATGTTACATGTGGAAGCTTTTTGGTTTTGTGTTTTTAGAGACCTCTCTCTAAAGGTCTCTCACTGCATACAGAACCGATTTTTATTTCACCATATATGGGGCTTTATCACAGCGGAAGGATGATTTAGTAATTGAAGCATAACTCCTCAGTTATTTCTACTTTGTACTTCCTTAAAAACGGCTCATGCTATGACATCAAAGCCAAATTCTACAATTAGAAAATGGTTTGCATCAACTGGACTTTGATAACAGAAAACAACAACAAAACCATCCCCAAATTCTTGAAATAACAAAAGAGAAAATGCAGCCAAGAGAAAAAAAAAGAAAAGTAGTCTTGGCATTTGCTCACCTCTTTTAACCCTTGTTCCTTCATAAATAAAAACATGTCGGAAAAATTGTTGTGAACAAAGGGTCTTCAATGGAAACAACTCTTTGGAATGTTCGCAAGGAAATGGCACAGTACATTTATTGAGCCGGGATCAAGCCCAGTTGTCTTCCATTATTTAGCTTTGATAGACCTAAATTTTCATTAAGAATTGTCATTATGGGGCGCCTGGGTGGCTCAGTGGGTTAAGCTGCTGCCTTCGGCTCAGTCATGACCTCAGGGTCCTGGGATCGAGTCCCGCATCGGGCTCTCTGCTCAGCAGGGAGCCTGCTTCTCTCTCTTTCTCTCTGCCTGCCTCTCCGTCTACTTGTGATTTCTCTCTGTCAAATAAATAAATAAAATCTTTAAAAAAAAAAAATTGTCATTATGGGACTCTTTCACATAGGCTATATGGAGACTAGCCGTGAACACGTGACACCAACCAACCAAAGAAGTAAAAGCATATTTAGAAACACAAGCTGTGAGACAGATCTCGCACAAAGAAATTTCATCTCTAAGTATGTATGTGCTCGGAGGCAAGAATCAGCACCCGAAAGCCAGAGCCCCCGTGCTGTTAGGAATGAGCCTGGCTTCTGGCCGTGCCTTTTTAAAAGGTACAGAGATTTGTGGAGAGGAAAGCACTGAGGATGAGGTGGATCTTCCCTTCTCAGTGGGATGGAGGGGGACAAGTTGAGCACAAAAGCTTGCAGTATTCAAGTACTTTGTTTTTTTTTTTTCTTTTCGTATGAAGATGGAAGCCATTATTTTTTAAAGCATGTGGTTTCGATGGTGCATACTTGATTGATGACTAAGAATTCTTTTTCTCCACGCCATATTAGCACCCTCGTATAATTAGTTTCCCTTTTGAAACAGATGAGGCTGAATTCTGTCTTACCAAAGTAGTTACCTGGTGTGGACAACCTAGGTTTCAAGCACATCAGACATGTGGAAAATTGGGGCCTTCTCCTTCTTGAACTTCACAGGGTAAAAATCTCTGTCCTTCCACTGCATTCTGCAGGCATAGCTATAACGCTGGTCTGAACAACTTAGAAAAGCCTTAGTTTCGTCAGCACCTCAGTCTTGTCAGAATGACATGGGCGTGTGAGCTTAGCTGGATTTAACAGGATATGAACCTGAGCACATATTACAAATGCAAATCAAGTCTCCATTTTTTTACCATAAAAGGCATGAACATAAATTCCAAAGATGATTCCACGTTAAATGACGTGGGATAACAGTAGGACGTCCTTTTGTGGACCTGTTTCTCCTCCCCTATAACTTAAAACTTCTTTACCTCTCTTGAGCTTGTCAGTGCAAGCCCATGAACATTTACCTGTATAAACTTATAATTAAAAAATATGTATCCTAATCCTTCAGCAAGTAATTATATTGAGTATTATTCAACCCTTCACAAGAAATCCCTTTAAGATCTAAAGGGTGACAGCCTCATCAAGTTTTCATTGCCTACCTTGATGCATTTCCATTTTTGGAAGCATCCTCTCACTTTCTGCTTCACATACAGGAACACAAAAAGAAATTCAAAGGAAGGCACCTTGAAAGAAGAACTTCATTAAATAATTATCAAATTAGAAAATTACACACCCAAATATTCCACACATTATAATAAGACGAGATATACATGTGTTAGCATGTCTGTATGGGATATACAGTCTTGGCATATATAAATATGCATAATTTTCTCCTACAACATCATTAGAGAAAATTACATATCTAGCCGATTAGTCTTCAGAACAATTTTCTTCCTATTTTCTTTCTCCTCAGCTAAAACAGCCCTACGAGCCCACCGTCACCTCCATGTTCAGCAGTCTGACTTGCCTCCACTCCCCGCTGCTGGCTCTCTTCCACCATGTTTCACATGTTATGCCTTCTTTGCAGGGCCACCTCCTTCCTCCCTCTCCAGTTCTGTTCGTTCTCCCACCCTCTTCTTGAGTCTCCGATACTGGACAAGACTCCAAATGTTTGCAGATGGACAAAACAATTACACAGAAATTCTAATAGAAACAAAGAACACTCCCCGTCCGATGTCAGGGATGGCCCCAGACCTCTGCTGGTTCTCTCCATCTGTTTGTCCCTCAGTTACAAAGAAGAGACTATGTCATCACTCCATGCGGAATTTGGTTACCAAAGTGTTCTTCCATTCCAGCCTGCTGGCTTACAGGGAAGCCCAATGCAGCCAAACACATCCTTCTTGAATCTCTCCATATCCCATGAGAATCTCTCCATATCCAGGGCCCATGAGAAGGGAGATTTGCATGCTCTGGAAAGACAGTATTCATGGCGAAGCTCAGCATTGCATGTTTGTCCCCAAGTACAGAGCAATATTGGGGATCCCCAGCCCTGTCTGTGTAAGCCTGAACTCTAATGCGGGCCCTGGGAAATTCCCACCTTCAAGTTGAACAGACATTTGCAAGCTGGCGGAGCCGGCCTCTTCCCCAGCCGCGGCTCTGTCAGTTCACTCCAGAGCCTGGGAAAACCCGGGAATTTCATCTCCTGCCCTCAGCAGTCTGTACACCTTCCCCAGCCTTATCAGAGCAGACGCTAAGTATCGGGACAGCTCTGCCTTGGCTCAGAGGATAGAATCAAGGTGCGCTCCCAGATTTCCCTCTCTCGCCTGGTCCGTTTCGACCGTGAACCCAGGGGGGAAGTCTGAGGTTTCTATGCTCCTGTGACAGCGCTTCTCAATCTTTTTTTCATCCTTGCTCTACTAAGGAGTTTCTTAAGACATGTTTTTTTTTCTTAATAAATTAGTAAGTTAATTAAATTTCCTTCATGACAATTTAATACCACAGGTATACCATACTGTTCATACACCGTATGTGTTTCTGTGTTTTATACGTACCACAAACGTGAGACTTTTCCTTCCCAAGAACCAATCTTCACCCTTTGGAGGTGATATCATCCCCACTAAAATGCACGCTCTGTGGATTTGTGTCTCTGAGGTAGGACTGGCTCTGAGTTTGACATAAGCAGGGTCTCTAGCCTTTAGATTTTCTACTTGAGATATTCTCCTGTGTGCATGGCCCCCACAGCCCTCTCAGCCGTGGTGTGTTTCACTTTATACCCTCTCAGCATTAGGAAGCATCAGGAATGTCCATGAGGCTATTTGGGCCAGAGGTGGGGCTGTGGAGAAACAATGAAGTGTGGACAACATTTCTCTGGAGTTAACCACGGGACCAGCCAGAAAACATTCCCCTGATACCAGGCTGATTGTTGCCTGGTTCTTTATCTAAATGCCTGGGGATACTGATGTGTTGCCCAGCACATGCACTGTTTATGAAACCTTCCCAGTGGAAAAGGATCGACGTTGGAGGGGCCTTGTCTGGACAGCCAGCACAGGAAAACTGGCTGGGGGGCCAGTGAGGGCGGGAAAGAAATGAGGACAACACGAAGACTAAGGAGATGACAGTCCAGTCCCCACACAGATCCTTCTGAAGACCACCTCCTTTTAAGCCTCCACTTTGCATTTGGCATAGACAATGTTCCTTCTGTTCGAGATACAATATGGTCAGGACTGCATTTAAGAAGCTCAACTTTTTTAACAAGCCATTTAATGACTTCCAGTTATCTACAGATTGATGCTCCTATGACTCTCCATAGAACGACTCTACTTATTTTTCTGCTACTTGTCTCTGACCTGCGATCTACTCCTTCTAGAACACCAACTCCAAATTCATTAGGACCCAGCTACCAGCTCCCATGCCTTTGCTGGTGCTATATCCTCTGCTTGTAAAAGCTGCCCTTTGCAAGGTGCCCTTGCCACCTATGCAAATCCTGCCCTTCCCACGCTTTCAAGGTCAGCCTCCAGAAAATAATTTCTGAATTTTCCAAAGAGATATTAATTCTTTTTCCTTTACCTCTCACTTCATTCCTTGTGCAAGCACCAAAAATTGCAATCCAATTGCAACAAAAGGTAGACTAAGGTGTTTAGCTCTTCAGCTAAGCTGTGTGTTCCCTCAGAACAAGGACTCAATTACACCCAACTGCGGATCTTATACAACAATGCCTAGCATACTGAGGACACAATAGAAGTATTGAATGTCTTGCGTTGATTAGGTTGTGTCATTGTTTCAGGGCCAGAATTGGACAGAACTTTGCTGGAAACACCCACCCCATAACATCCCCATAAAGGATAATGAGACCTGAGCCAACTCTGAAACCAGAAACATAGACCCACTTAGATAAACAGAGACAAGTGTATGCTTTATTGTCCTTCTCAGTCTTTTTGTTTTGATTTGTTTGCCTCACTTTCTTATGTTTTCTTTGAAGAAAAAGGAATTGATAAGACCAATGGCCTGTGTAACCTAGGTGGTTTTTCCTCTCATGTCGTAATATTTCCTGTTAACTACTAATATTCCCTTTAACTGGAACTGGTAGGGATCATTCACATGGCTTATTAGCCTCAGCAACCCAGCTCGAGGCATAATTCATTTCATTTCCTCATATCATTATTTCAAAAATCTTCTCAAATCACTTCTTTTTCTAGGAGATCTTCCTGCTGCCCAATTCCCTCAGATTATTTAAAATTTAACACTATAGCTAGATGCAAAAAATCTAGCTTTTATTATTCTGTGTAGAAGATATGTACTGTTGCTCTATCCTTTGGAATTATTTTTTCATTGTTTTTAAAAAATAAGTCATATTCAGAATCAAATGAGACAAATTGAAGCCATCCAAAAGACACTGTTCAGGCGAAGGTCACTCAGTGCTTGGGATTCAACAGTAGAACAGTTGAAATTTGAAGTATGTCGGGGTTGGGTTTTTTTTTTTCCTTCCCCATTTGGTAACCATGGGGATAGCAGAGTATCTTAAATATAAAGCTTATGGGAAGGAACAATGTTGGAAATTCTTCTACTGAAGCATGAGTTAAGCCCTGTTCTGACTCATGAATCATGGGGTGGTGCTTTCTGTCAACATTCTTTGCTCTTCAGAACCAGAAAAGCCAGTATCTGGCTTTCCCAGTAGTGGTGCTGCCACTACAACAGGAGAGTTTTTCCGAAATCGTTTCAAAATAGTCGCCTATGCCCAGGAACACTCAAAGGGTATTTTCATCATAGGTTATCTTTTGGGCATATTACTGCTATTCTACATTACAGAAAACAACATTTGGAACAACTTAATTTTTTATTCTTATCTGAGAGAAGGAGAAAATATTCCAAGAAATTCTTTTAGCATCTGAAAATGCCAAGGTGTTGTGCATGATGGAAAGAATATGCTTCCTTTGTTAATTCCAACTCAATATTATCTTCAACATAAATACCTCAAAGTAGGTATATACAGTCATATATATGTATATAGCTCTATGTAGTTACATATTGTGTATATATATTAACTCAAATGTATTGTTTTTCTTTTGTAGAAATTATTGTTTTAGATCACCTCCTTTCTTCAAAGATGAGAATAAATGTAAAGATATGTTAAAAACATTCTAGGGGCATCTGGGCGGCTCAGTCTGCTCAGGCCATGATCTGGCAGTCCTGAGATCAAGACCCCCAACGGGCTCTGCCTTCAGCGGGGAGCCTGCTTGAGTATTTTTCCTCCTCCCTCTCCCTCTGCTTCTCCCCCCACTCCTCATTCTCTAAAATAAACAAATAAAATCTTTAAAAAATTCTAGAAATTATTAAATTAGGCCTCTTCATTAGTTTTTATCCATTAAAAAGGAAAAGAACTGAGAAAAATACATGGCAAGATCGTGCAACCAAGCTAATTTTTTACTTACCTATCTGAACATTTTATCAGGAATAATTGTGTGTTTTCTTTGCTGGCTATAATTCCTTGAATAATTGCTTCTCTATCTCACTTCACAGCTGTCCCCCCTTTTCTTCTGCAGTTTCACTTTCCATGGTTTCAGTTACCCACAGTAGGGTGGCAGATGGCCCTTCTTCTGACATGTAGCCAGAAGGTCAGTAGTAGCCTAACGCTATGTCACAGTGCCTACGTCACTCCCTGCATTTCATCTCCTCATGTAGACATTTTATCATCTTATTAGAAGGGTGAGTACCAAATAGCTTATTTTGAGAGAGAGACCACATTCACATAACTTTTATTACAGTACATTGTTATAATTGCTATTTTATTAATTATCATTGTTAATCTCTTATGATGTCTAATTTTTAAATTAAACTTTCTCATAGATATGTATGTAGGGGGGAAAAACATAGTATACATAGGGTTCAGAACTATCTGAGGTTTCAGGTATCCTACTGGGCATCTTGGAATGTATCCCTCACAGAGAAGAGGGGATTACTGTACATTTATAAACTATATTAACTTACATAGTTTCCTCCTGACCCCCCTGAAAATACCAATAAAAGTAACTTTGAAAAGTCTTCTTTCCCAACTTTCTTCATTCCAAACTTCCAGTTATAAGTAAGTCACAGAGATGAAAACTATAGCACAGGGAATATAGTCAATAATACAGTAATAACATGGTATGGATGACAAGTGGTGATACCACTTACCGTGGTGAGCACTGAGTAAAGAATTGTCAATTGACTATGTTGTACATGTAAAACTAATATAGCTTTGTATGTCAACTATGCTTCAATAACAAATAAATAAACAAACAATTTTTAAGGTCTCCTTTTCATGTGTCAAAAAATTATATTTGTTTTTTTCCCCCTCACTGCTTCTTCACTTCCCACCATACCTTGGCCAATTTCCTTTGCTGCAGCTCAAACACATATGCGTCAGAACATTGTGTTCAAGGTCGAAACTCATAGAACACCTTTAACTCCGCTTTCCCACCCTGAATCAGAGGCTTCATAACATGATGGTCTTAGAGTCACAGAAACCTACTAATTTTCATTCATATGTATATTAAAATATATATGCATATAAAATATATAGATATTGCTAATACTGGCTTAGATTATCTCTTTTACCCATGAATCCTCTGAGTAGTGGGCAAGTTTTTATTTGTAGGCTGAAGGTGCTGGACTTTGGTATCCAGATTCTAACACCGCACACATAACTAGGCGAGGAAAGCAGACATTTCTTGCTATTCATCTATATTCAACTCTATATTCAACATCTATATTCATCTCCTGTCACGAGCCCCTCACTGCCACACCACTGGGCTCTATGAATCCACTCTGCCTGTGAACACCGAATATTACAAATAGGCTCCACCACCTAAATAGATTTTACATTGGCCCTGTTTCTTTGCATCACTCACACCAGACAACAACAACACTCACAATACCTTTAAACACTCAATTGTCTTCACTTCTGTAAAAAGATGGATTTCCCTAAGGACAGAGACAACAGCTGATTCATTATCGTGTGCTTCCTGGTGGTTTGCTCAGCTTATAGCATATTACATGTCCAATAATGAACACGGGCAGGGGGTTTCCTCTCCTTTGCCTGTTGGAATAAAAAAAGCCCACAGGGGCCCCTGGGTGGCTCAGTCGGTTAAGCGTCCGCTTTTGGCTCAGGTCATGATCTCAGAATCATGAGGATCGAGCCCCACTTCGGGCTCTCTGCTCAGTGAGGAGTCTTCTTCTTCTTCTCACTCTCCCTCTGTGCTCTCCTTCTTTTTCTCAAATAAGTAAATAAAAATAATTTTAAAAAGAACTAACATTTAAAAAATTTTAAAAATTAAAAATTTAAAAAGCATGTTTTGTTATCACTTTGAAACAAGTTTGGGCTTAGAGGAAGTCTTTAGCTTACACACCGGTTGTATTCAAGAAAGCACTCCTGAAGTTGTATGAACCAGAAACCCACTGATCATCTTTGTAGTTAATAGTCATCAAGATGCTCTGTTGGATTGGGTCCCATGAGTGTGGTAAAGGGACTGTGTCGAATTGCCTTCTGGAAGCAGATGGGTATGGAATAGTGAAGGAAAAGAAGATAATTTTTTGGTACCTGGTGTGGCTTTGTCCAAATTCTAAAACAGATAAAGGTCATTTGAGATATTCCTCCCCATTCAATCTTTTATTATTTGCAACTGTGTCCCAGACTCTGTGGGACTGTTCTTACTCACTCCTACTTCCCACCCCACAGTGGATTTTTGCTGGTCTAACCCATCTGCAAACTCTTTACAGGAATGGGCAATAAGAAAAATTAAAAGAGGAGGCTGATTTTAATGAGGATGACGCCATCTCTGAATAAGCTAACATCCACTCAGGTTTGAATGACTAATAGCATTTTTAATTCTTCTGTTATTTGCATTTTGATGACTTGCCCCATAGCGAAGTATATCAGTTCCTGCTTTTCATAGATTCCTTCCTCCACATTTATACTACACAACTTTCTCCAAGTTCTGCCCGTTTGTTTATTGCTGTGAGGTGTGTGTGATGTGTGTGGGGGATGGTCTGTGTGTTTGTTTTGGCAGAATTACCAGGGTCTTTAGCATGAGAGAAAAGATAACACGGAAGAAGAAAGATCATAATGGTTCTAAGTATGGGTCATTAGTAAATCAGGTGTTTAAAACCAAAAAATTGCTTACACATTTAACTATCCTTCACAATGTCTAAGTTATGAATCAACATTTTTGTATAAAGATGAATGTGGGTTTTGTGGAGACAGTAAGCTTGGAATTCCATGAGCCTGAAACTCTGATCTATGACTTTGTGTTTAGAAGTCAGGAATGTGTAGTATGTGGGAAAGCGTTATTGGGGCTCAGATCCCATTTTGGTTTCCATTTCATAGTCTTTGCAGCTTAAAAAAAATAATCCACTGAAAATCTTTGGTAGGGAATGTAGCCTTCAAACAAGTTTTCTTTATTCTTCTGTGATTCTAGAAATTTGATTATGTCAATTAGGGAGAGTTCACATTTCCTAAATGTCCCTAGGGAGTTTCCTGTTATATTCTTTAGTAATTTACATAAAGTTTTGAGTGCAAATAAACCTCAGACATCAGAGAACATCACCCTCTTCCCTGAAGAGTCTATAAGAGAAGAATGTTCTTTGGGTCAATAACATACAATATAAAAGGACTTTGTGAACTGTAATGATATTCATCTCCTTTATAAAGAATGTATATCTCTATGTGTAGGGCAATTTATACAACATCACAAATCTAATTTGTTATATACACACAAATTTATACACAGAATGTAAAAATATATAGCTGAACAAATATGTATTTGTTACATTAGTTGTGTGTATTTATATACAATATATAGTTCTATGTAGACAAACAGAAATATGTTTACCTCTGAAGCGCACCAATTATGTTAACACTAGATATTTGAATATAAATTAGTTTATAGCCTTGGAACCAAGTCCAGCCCAGCTCCTCTTCCCAACAAAGGAACGTGCTTGGAAGGACACAGGCTGAACAGCTGCGTGATTGAACACATTCCCAGCTCCTTCTTGCCCTCCACCATGTACCTTTAATCCATTTTGCAGTTGGATTAAAGTAGGGCTCGGTGTTATTGTATCCTGTTGACATACTCCTCCTTGCTCAGCTGCCATCCTTCTGCCGACTAAAACCAGAGTCTGCTGTAACTATGTTTCTTCCTGTTATTTTTAATCATGTTTTCTTTGTTCGCCAAATATTTATCAAAGGCCTACTATGCGGAGATACCACAAAGAGGAAGACATTCTTCTTGCCTTTAGGGAGCTCATCATCTGGAAAGAGTTACTGTCTTGTATTGTATTATGTGTACAGAACTTTGTGTTATAACTATGTGCTCAGGTTTACAGAATTAGGGATTTTCTGTAAAGGGTCTTTATGGGCAAATGTTCTCAAACATAATGTAATAAATAGTTATATTACATAGTTGTTTGCAACGGATTCTAACTACAGAGCTAGGAATCATTTTCTTTTTTTTGAAAGTCACTGTAATAAGAAGATGAAGTGAATCTTATAAACAAAAAATAGAGTTTTTAGCTTGTGAGGAGAAAAGAAAATAATAGTGTGCATTTTTCTGACAGTGATTGGTGAGTTTCCAAAAAATCTCTAGCCTAACTTATTAAAGTTAAATAGTAAAACAATATATCTTCATAAGTCCTTGTGTAACTTTGACTCTATAACTAACTGTGTTATTGATCAAATGTGGTTTCCTTTTACTAAGAAAAAAAAGGCTTTTTAAAAATCTCATATAACGTATTGGTGATCAAGTACTTTGTAGAGACTAACATTTGATAAAAAAAAAAAAAACTAGAGTAACTGGGGAACATATGGATTACATTTACCTCCAAATGCATAAATTTTTAAAGAAGTTATAAGGGAAATTCCTGGCAAAAATGTCCCTTGATTTGGAGTATGAAATGATTCTGAAAAAGACAAAGAGGTGGGTAACAGGAAAATTTAATATACAGAGTCTGCAAGACGTTGAATTGCTTTCTTATTCAAAAATGTCTAGGACTATTCTAAAAACACACAGCCAACTCCTAGAACGACGGCCCTGTGCTAAAAATTCAATTGTGAGTGAAATTTGTGGAGTGGTCCAAGGGCCATCCAGTCGCACAATTGCACAAATATCACCCTGAATAATACAGGATTTCTGACATGTAACTTGGAAAAGCTTCTTCTAGTGGCCAGAGGAGTATACACGTGGCGCTTGTGTGTATGCGTGTGCGTAAAACACCTTCGAGCAACATGCTTTGGGAAATGGAGCAACTCTGTGCCAATGATCCATTCTCTTATCACTTTATATGATGCATCTGCATGAATTTCATTTACATGTGCAAGGTTATTCACTTTCTTTCTTTCTTTCCTTTTTTTTTTTTTTACCTAGTTAGCATGTCTACTAACCTTCCTGAGTGGTGGGGGTGCACACTTGTGCCTTTGGAAGGGGAGGAGGGAGAAACTAGGGCAGTCTTGCCCTCCCAAGTAGGGACAGTGGCATAGCCTGTGGGTTTCTTCTCCTCTCTGCTCTACTCTCAGTCACCAGACACCAGGGGGGAGTGATTCCAGGGTTTCTGAATGAGCACCCAGACAGCGGCTGGAAAGGCACTCACAGCAGGACAATTACAGGTGTTCTGTGACTCTTCATGCAACAGGCATGCCTCCCCCTTCTCTCTTCTGTTTCCTCCTAGACCGGAGAAGGACATAGAAGTGCCAGGGATGGTGCGAGGAGAGAAGTATTCAGAAAACAAAGCAGAAGTAAGGCATTAAGACAGCGGCACAGGGGCGGGGCGTCCTCGAACCTGATGGGTCTGTGATTCCAGTCTGGGGGAACCGGGGAGTTGGGGCCGGCTCCACACATGGGGCCTCCTGGCTTTGCTTCCCTGTAACCTCCAAAGCACTGTACCCAGGGATGACTCTAAACTTCAAGGAATTGCTTTTGCAGGCTTAAAATTCAGACCTGAAGCTGAAGCCCAGTGGTGCTCCGACGTCCCAAGCATCGTCTCTTGACAATGAAGTGAGCCAGCTGTTTCCTGAGGCGCCGGCTCCTCTGAGACCCTCAGCTTTCCAAGGGCCCAAGATGTGCGAAGAGCAGGCTTACCGACCACAAGGAGTCTGCCGAGCTTTGCCCACACTCCCACAGAAGCCTCTCACATGCAAGTTCTTCAGTTGGGTGAATGTTTCTTTTGTTAGTCAGAACAATTCCACCTTCTTGGATGGTAACAATAATATCGCATTTTTTGACAATTCTAGACATTCATCACTTTCTGTTGCCCATGTCCTTATTAAACATTCTGTCCCTAGAATGCTGTAGGGTTTCTGATCTTATAACACGGTTTTGGAATTTACAAAACATCTGTCTCCTTTTCTCAGCCAGAAAATACAGAGGAGGCTGATTTTGCTCTGGCATCATGGAGGAACTAACACCACAGCCTTTGACGCACACGCAAGAGGAACACATAATTTGACTCCCCCACCCACAGATCTAGATCTCTCTTCATCCCAGCTTCCACTCCAGTGTCACCAATGGCGTGTGCAAATCCTGGCGCAGGAGCCTCGTGGGCAAATCCTAGAGCTTCCTGGCAACTGTATCAGCAGCAGGTTCACCAAGAGCACCTGGCCGTGGGCCCACCCATCCCAAATACTCTAGGGCGTGTGGACACGTATATGGCCAAGGGATTGGTTGGCCCCGAGTTTGGGCACTCCCTAGACCACTACATCCTAGGCTGATTTTCTCTACTTTCCCTGGAATTTAGCCACAGAAACACCTGCAGAGAATAGGCTTTTCGCCTTGGAAAGCCCTGTCTTCCAGTTTCCTACAAAGGGCAAAGCTGGAAGGACCACACGATTCCTTGCTATGAGCCTCTAGTCATATCTGCCAGCCTGCTACTTCTCCACCCTATTCTCTCTCAATGGCTCTCAAAGATTTTTGACCATGACCCACAGAAAAGTAAGCCCAGCATGAATCTAAATGTATAATTACATGCAAACTATGTATAACAGGAATGGTAATTTCACAAAACATCACTTAGCTTGGAGGTGCTCTATATGATGGGCCTTATTTGAATGTTGGAAAAGGTTTTAATAATATAATAATGATACCTGTGATTTACGTAGCAACTATCAGGAGTCAGGGAATGATCTAGGTGCTTGACATATATTACTCAAATCTGTACAATAATTTCATAAGTTAGATGCTATGCCTATTTTGTAAAAGAGATTTGCAGCTTTAAATAACTTCAAGCATTTTGCTTTAAAATGTTTAGACTTTGGAGCACAGCTCAGTTTTTAAAAAAATTTCTATTCACAATGACTGAGTGAGGGCTATATTTATGTGTGTGCATGTTTGTATACAGATATACAGAATATACATATTCTATCAGATAGAGGGAATCAGAAGGAGGTAGATTGCATGGGTAGGAGAAAAATGATGCAGTGAACTTTGTACAGTAATTCCTGAAACAATTTTAAGGCCTGAGGTAGTGCAGCTATATAAGAGAAGCCTGTCATGTATCAACCAGTACAATTTTTGTAGGCTAAATTTTTTTCTCTTCCTGAAGACAAAATTTAGCATATTTGACTTTGTCTTTCCTTTACAATTTGATAAACTATTTCTTAGACCTTATGTATAGAAGTGAGTATACTACCTTATTTCAGCATGTTGCCAAAAGACTAACTAAAAGTGGGAAAATGCACCAGAGAGCTGACATTGTTGGATCAGCTGGTCTCGCTACACACGTGGTCAGGCCGCCCCTCTTTGACAGGAAATGATTCAAAGGCAGCGATAGTTACAGCTTTTGCATTTGTCCTGTTTTGTTTCTTTTCTTTCTTTCTTTTTTTTTAATTTAAAGATTTTATTTATTTATTTGACAGAGTGAGGTCACAAGTAGGCAGAGAGAGAGAGGAGGAAGCAAGCTCCCTGCCAAACAGAAAGCCCAATGCGGGACTCGATCCCAGAACCCTGAGACCATGACCTGAGCGGAAGGCAGAGGCTTAACCCACTGAGCCACCCAGGTGCCCTGTCCTGTTTTGTTTCTAATCTCAACACCATGGATGCTGTAGACTGAATCACAGTGATGTTTACAAATATTATGTCTCTCTGGCGAACTTGTGGGATCACAGAGGAAAGCCACTCCTGTCACGGATGTCCCTGGTAGTGTTGCTGGCTCCTGGCATTCGTGTTCTGTGCTGGGGTAGATGTGAGCAAATGCATAGCTTTTTCCCAGCCTTGATGCTTGGCATCTACCTATACTTGGGATTATTATACTTTGTAGGTGATATAAAAGAGCAAGGAATATGTCTGGATTGTTCTTTATGCCCTGGAATGAGCCTTCTTGGCCAACAGCCAGTCAAACCCAACCTGCTGTGGGTCTCCAGCCAAATGCTCACTACCCTATGCACCTCCTGCTGGTTCATGATGCTTCTCTTCCTCCTGCTTAGAACTTCTCCATGACACCTGAACTCTGTATGGCCAACGACAATCATAAGACACCAAGCAAACCAGAAGCTAACCTACCTTAACATAACCTGCAGACCTAAGATCACAGTACGGAAGCCAGCAGGGATCTTTTGTTCATTCTTCTTCTACCCCACCTTTTTTTGGGGGGGGAGGGAGAAAAGTAGGAAACCAGTTATGATTAAATTGGAAAGAAGTGACACATGTAGGCTTTTAAGGAACTTTCAGGTCTTCATGTGACTTTTCAGGAAGAGCAAACAAGGAACGCCAGCTGAGACCCAAACATCTGTGGGAAAGGATCTGTAATGGGTCAAGGGATCGAATGTGATGGAAAAGCAACAGGAAAGAAGTAAGCCCTGCCATACTGAAGTAAGATATTCCCCAGATGAGAGTGGTAACGATGCTACCTTAGAAAAGTGAGGTGAGCATGGATGTAAGTAAATTCTTGGATACTGTGATCTTAATGAAAACATCTACCCACACAAGAATGCACAAGGAGTTCACCCTAGAACAGTTACAAGGAGTAAACAGACTTCCAGCACATCATCAGCAATATCTTTCTAAAAGTCTCATTGTTATTTATCTGGAACTCCTGCCGCAGCGACAGTGTAGTGACAGTGTCTCTACAGGTAGGAGCACGCATGCGCTTATTTATCTCTTGAATGAACTTCTTAGCATGGTCACAGTCAAAAGTTAAAGGATCCGGATATATCTTTAATTCTACCTTCTTGGAGATTCCCTTGTACTATTTTTCATAGAAGAGTGAACCATGAGATATTTTTTCTTTGTTTATCCCACAAGCTTCCTTGGATTGCAAAAGAACTATTTTTCATCTTCTTGCCCCCTAAATCATAATCCACTGATGGGTTACTAAGATAGGCCAATCCCCTTGTCTTCTCTTCCTCTGCTGATGGGACTCTCCTTTATCAGGGCCTTCTAAGGACAAACCTTCTCTCCCTCATTCAGTGATAATCACAAGATACCAAGAAAATCACAAGTCGTCAAGTACATAAATTGCTGAAAGGGAGTCTGACAAAATGTTAAGAAGATATGAAGCCTCCACAAGGCCAACGGCAATTAACAATTTACCATGACACATGGTGAACAGTAGCCCTCACTTCCCTGGACCGGGAGTTACCGAGAGTTACCCAGAAATGCTACTGAAAGCGTGGAGGCCATGACTGTTAAGGCTTAATACTTCATATAGGATGCACTCCAGTTTTGATCATCAAATCTTACCTACATTTATCACTCAAAAAGGCCATTCACTGAAAGTACAATTTGGATCTTTTCTTGCCAGTGATGCTGGCATGGTCAGACCCCACTGAAAGATCAGAGAACTGAGTAATTATCATGAAAGCTGGCCGAGGCTCTACATACCTCAAGGCTATTTTTCAACTTAATGGAAAAGCTTTGTCTTTATTTTGTAAAGAAAAATTTTAAGCCTCAATAGTTAACTCAAGTCGTGTGTATATTTTGTAACTTCTCTCAGGAAATTTCTCATGAATAGCTACATTTAAAGACTGTTTCATGTAATATGACATCATGCAAAATAAACCAAAACAGATTTTCTGAACATGCTACACATGACAACAAACGCCAAGATATGGCTTTTGTCCAACATGGGTTCCGCTTCAAACATTTGGCTGAAGGAGCAAAGAAATTATAATGAAAAAAAATAAAAGCTGGGATTATTTTTACATAAAACAGAGAGCAGTTACCAAAGTCACAATTTTTTGTTTTGCCTTTAGCAGTGCTGGGTTTTCAGAACATTTTTTTGGTCACGCTCGTCTGTATTTTAGACACAGGATGTAAGACAGCCAAAGGCAACATTCCTTACTCACGTTACTCACATGAGATCCCGTGATGAGCAGTAGCAGAAGTCATCTATAAACAAAAACAAGTCCATGACCCTCAAAACCATGGATTTTAATTCCTTCACACAAGTAGAACATGGCAAAAATGTATGCTGCTATCTTGGTGAGACAGTGGCATGGGGAATGAAAAGCATTCTTTCCATATGAGAAGTGTGTGAAATATAAATTTCCCAGTTTCATTTTCTCCTAATCCTTGGTGAGAATGGCAGGGTGGTAGATGTCTTTAGACATGAGATTTCCAGGTGTGAGAAAGAAAAGCTGAACCTTCCGTAGTGCCCATTTGACTACTGGCTTCACCAACTTAGACCTGTTTTCCTACCTACAGACGATCGCTGTGAAAAAGACAATAACTGGGATGGCTTTTATTCTAAATTTGGGGAGTGTATGATTCTTTCAGTACTTCCTCATGAATTCTGTGGGTGTGTGACAACTTTATCCCATTTAAAGAAGTGCAGTTTTAATTCACTCCCTGTATTGCTTGCCTCTGTAGTAACCTCTGTACCATGTTACTGTAGTAACGCAGTAACCTCTGTACCATGATTCTTAACATTTTCCCACTGCGGTTAGTTTGGTGTCACCGTCCAGAAAACACGTCAGTTCCATAGGAGGCAGCATCCCTGACCGAAAGCCACAGTTGTTGTTGTTGTTGTTTGTTTTGTTTTGTTTTTTATTTTTTTAAAAGATTTTATTTATTTATTTGACAGACAGAGATCACAAGTAGGCAGAGAGGCAGCCAGAGAGAGAGGAGGAAGCAGGTCCCCCACTGCACAGAGAGCCCGACACAGGGCTCGATCCCAGGACCCTGGGATCATGCCCTGAGCCGAAGGCAGAGGCTTTAACCCACTAAGCCACCAGGCGCCCCACTGCAGACACAGTTTTCTGTGGCCCTCAGGTTTTGTCTTAAGATTTCTTCGAAATGGAGCTGGATATTTTACAGTCCAGTTAGAAAAGGTAAGGTAATTTTTACAAGTTAGATATTCTTTCTAATTTACAGCTCTGAGGAACTGAGCAGTGACTAATGTGGAAGCAAATACTATTTCCATACTTAAGCTTATTTGTACCACACCTCCGAGATGTAGATGAATGATAATGTCTTATGAGTTGATGATAGGACACTCCAGCCCTAATAGCCTCTCAGCGTTTTAAAATACATAGTCCTGTGTAAAGTTTTCAGTGTAAGCCTACGTTCAAAGGAAGTAAACTCTGTTTTCTTTAAGTCTTGTAGTCATTTTAATAGATGTGTTTATATACACAAGGGAGAGAAAGAGTGAGGGGGAGAAAAAGGTGAAGACAGTGAAGCTGAATGAAGAAAAAACAAATTCATCATATATTCCAGATAATTTTCATTTTTTTATGTTTATTCCACTCATGTGAATTATTTTTTTTCTAGTCGCCGTGTTTTTATGTTTACACAAAGCAGCTGAGTAAGAAATTAACACTTCCCGTTAAATATAGTGGGGGCGAATTTCTAGCTTTATGTCAACCTCTCCCAAAGCCCTGCTAAGACCCAGAGCCTCTTCTCCTGCTCAACAACACAAATTTTTAAAAGGCCTAAACAGTGCTGGGCTGGAACCAGTTATCACCTGGTTCAAGACCCATTGTTAAATATTCAGGTCTCTTGAAAGTCATTGTTAAACTATCAGTAGCTTGAAAATAGTCACAATGAGAGTATATGGCCACCGTTGAAATTAGCAAAGGCTACAAATCAGAGCTTTTTCTTTTTTCCTTTTCTTTCTTTCATTTTGCCAAACAGCCGTTTATCAGCACAACACGAAGCATACCCACAAGGAAAAAGACCATCAGAAATGAGAAGACATCAGGTGGGAGTTACTGGTATGAATTCAGAAGCTAGGAGGCAGACACATATTAAAGTGATCACTGACTTTGTGGACTGAAGGAAAGAAGGAAAGCCTTCACTGGGGGAAGGTCTACCTCCCCTTTCCCCCAACATCCCAAAAAAGTTATTCAATGCAGAAAACTCTGGAAAGGTTTATGTATTGAGGACCTCGGTCGCCTATGAAAGTAGAAGTGCAAAGTGGGGCTGAAAATAGCAAGAAAGGTTATTAAAAGAGAAATTGGATCCTTGTCTCCCCTTAACTTCTACATCCAACCCGGTGGTCACTCCTCCCATAACCTGAGGAAGAGAGGAGAGCTTACATATGACAGGCTACAAACCGTGGTGCCCCAGGCTTCCTGAGACTTGAGTGACGTGCTGTAATGAAACCAGAGGAATTAAGTGATGGTTAACACTGACTGGAAAGACCTGAGCCGCCTTATGCTCAGCTTATAGGACCCTAGCAACCAGATTTGATATCAGAGGACCAAAGGCTGAGGACATTGCCCTCAGGGGTGGACTGAGTTAATGATACTCCCCGTTGGGGCTTTCCCAGTAATGGCCTGGTGCCCCTTATAAGCCCCGTGATGAAGGCCATGGCAACTTCCACCGATGTGAAAACCAGAATTTCTAATCAGCATCTACTCTTAAAAACTTTACTCTGAAAATGTCAACTGACAACCAAGAATCAACAGATATTACAGGAAACACTGACAGACAAGGAAATGAACCCCCCCCCCAAAAAAAAAGATGAAAAAAGAACCTGGAGGAAACAGAGACCATGTAGAGATTAAGAAAATATTTCAAAATTAATTTTCTCAGAGCTGCAGAAAAAGGTATTACATCCGCAAACAAGAGCAGGTTATGTAAAGGACCTTACGAAGGAAAAAGACAAGATCTTTGTAATTAAAGGTAGGATAACATGACTTTAAAAGTCACCAGGAAATTTAAAAGCTACCATTGAAGATAAATCTCAGAAAGCAATAGCAGATAAAAGGAATATAAGAGAGAAAAATTATAAGAGATACAGGATAAAGTGTAATTTCTGAATAATCTAAGCTCTAAAAAGGACGAACGGAACAAAACAGAATGGGAAAATTGTCAAACAATGAGTGCATGAATATTTCCTAGAATGAAAAATGAATGAATGTTCAGATTGCTAGCGTCATGTATTCACACCCACAACTGAACATACTCAAAGACCCATGGTTGTAAACTACCAGCATGCTAGGGACAGAAGCTTCTAGAAGGAACTGGCGTAGGAGAATGGGAGACAGTGTTAGGGCTACAATTTCATCAGAAGCTCAAGATCCTTCTTCAGCCTCTGGGGGTTGCCATGGGAATCCACTTTCTTGCAGCTGTAGCTCTCAGCTTGCTTCTTCAAGGCTGGCAGGAGGGTACACTGCTGACCACCAGAGTCTCTTTGAAGTGAATTACTTAGTTAAGACAGACACTCTCAGGATAATCCCCCTTTATTTAAATCACAATCAACTGATTCAGGGTGCTGGTTACCTTGCCATAATCTTTTCACCTTGCCAGGCTGGCTAACAGACTGATAAGAGCCGACACACATTCTGTCCCATTTACAGTTCTCATCACACTCAAGTGGGGGGAGAGAAGACCGGACTGCAGGATGTACAGGGACCTCCAGGGCCGTCTTCTGCCCACTGCACCTGGTTTTAGATTCTTACCTACAGGGGTATCTGCTCAGAGTCAACTGCAGAACTTTGGAACCCCCAGGAAAATAGAATGGATTACTTTTCTGGTATTGCACTTGTTTTCTTACAATTTGCACTGAGTTTTTTCTCTGTTTCATATAATCTAATGATACCCTTATTCTCTATTTGAATATATATTTCAAATTTCTATGAAAAACTGAAATTGGGAGAGAAAAACCCTAGGATTTCAAGTCCTCAAGGCCAATCTCTAAGGTTAGTTTCTCCAGGATCTGCTAAATAAAGTTTTAGTTCTTTTAAAATATTATTGCATATGCCCACCAGCCTCCTCCCCAATAGAACAGCTGTTCCTGAAAAGGCAAGGAATTCATGCCTAGATATTATCTGAACAAGTTTTCCAAAAGAAAACATTGCAAAATAAAGCATCCACGGTGGTGACCTTTTCATTTCTTTAAGGGCAACAGTTCATTTGAATTAGATAGACATAATTTGTTTTTATGAATAAGCAATGGCCGACAAGACCTACATCACTGTTGAAATCCATTGTTTTTAATACTAATACCAGAACAAGTTCAATGTTTTCCCTCTCTGGAGGTACAACGTCTGCCAGTAGTGCTTTGTACTTCAGCACTGAAAAAAGTCAATTTTCTTGGACTCCTAGAGCAATAATCTTGGAGGATTCTGATTCTTTTAGAAATGTGCCTGGAAAAATAGTGGATACAAAGATAACAAAAAAATTTGGAGGGTTTATAGGCCTTGGACAGTACCTTGAATCCTGCCTGCATTTTTAAATATATGCAGACAAATTTATGCTAAAAAAGAAAGATAAAACAGAAAAGGTGATTTTTGAAATTCGATTTTAGAAACACATAAACAGTATTTTTATTATTTTGAAGTCAAGACATATATACGTTTTCACGTTGAAGGAAACTTTCCCATTTTCAAGTGAATTCTTTTTGGAATACAAATACTTACTTTTTGTCTTATTTGTTTAGAAATTTTGAGAATAAATTTTTAAAATGGGGTGTATGCAGTATAAATAGTTTAACAGTATGCAGCGTGTTTTATGAAAAGGCAGAGCCCAGCTTGGAAATTGTGATTTCCCAGCTCTAATGAGTGGAAATTCACCACACTTCTACTCTAAAGTGGCATCGCTTTTCCAAAGGGGGGGAATGATAAATGATTTCAATAACTCTTAGTCTGTTCTTGGAATGTTTTATAAGAAAAGGTAAATGAAGTTTGGAAAG
Organism: Neogale vison; assembly: GCF_020171115.1. Lineage (NCBI taxonomy): Eukaryota > Metazoa > Chordata > Mammalia > Carnivora > Mustelidae > Neogale > Neogale vison. Next base: position 49,168,847 of record NC_058093.1, read on the forward strand.
AAATTGCCTTTATGAATTTCAAAGAGTATTGCTAAGCACTTACTCTGAATTTCCTTTTGTTTCATTTTCTGTTTTTATAAAATCTTCTGGAAGAGCGCTGCTAAAATAAACTGAGTTCTAATCAGCTATGTTTCAGCTTAGATATATGCTCATAGTCTCCTTAATTGGCTCTTAAATTAATTCAATTTTATTTTTTTATTTTTTATTTAGATTTTATTTTTATTTATTTTTTTCTAAATATGTCTTTCTCTAATTCTAGATTATTCCATTTTTCTCTTTCATACCAGTCAGCCCATTTCAGAAATAAGATTTTTTTATGCTAGTTTCCCTCCTTTTTAAAACTCTGTGTAATTTACAGCATTCAGTAGTTACTAAAATTGCAAATCTGATCAAGAGAATAACTAAGTGGTGTGGTCTAAGGGGCAGTATATTTAGATTAAGATAAAGTCTCCAAAATTGAACACTTGGATTCTTTTAAACACTGGTAGCAAAGCTACCTTAATATGCTGTTCTCTACAGAAAATTTTTTTATATTTAATTAAAGTTCACTCCTTTTATTTGGTTTATTATAAAATAAAATTAATCATCCTAAGATAGACATGTTAGAATTTTTAGACAGTGTGAAAGCCTGAATAAGGAAAAAATAAATGCATAGTAGTGATAATTACCAAATTCAAAATAGCAATAATTCTTATCAGGAAGTTAAGTAGGTACAGTTGGGGAAGAGTATACAGGACATTTGATGAACTTGATAAAATGTTCTGTTTTACTTTTATGTATTTATTTTTAAATCTTTAAATTTATTTGAGAGACAGAGAGCATAGAGGAAGAAACAGACTCTGCTGAGCAGGGGGCCCAGTGTGGGGCTCGATCCCAGGACCCTGAGACCATGACCCAAGCTGAAGGCAGACGCTCAATCGACTGAGTCACCCAGACACCCCCCAATTTTGTTTTGTTTTGTTTTCTCTAGTACCACATTTTGTATGTGTTCTAATATAGTGTAGTAAACTTTTTGTAAACACACACATACACACCAGGAGTCGGGAAAGCACATAAAGCTTAAAGTAGCTCGACTTTCGTTGCATTCCTGCAGATCACATGGAGCAAAGCCAGGATTAGGACACACAAGCCATGTGGCTTCATTATCTCCTACATGAATATTGCGGTGGTGCTGTCTGAAGGCAGTTATTCTGCTAAAGCCCAAGAGGCCACCACCCGTGGGGGACGGTTTCAAACACTAGATGAGGATTTTACTTGTCTAGAAGCATAGAAGCATATAAGAAGAGATTACTCAGGTAGGATGGGGAAGTAGAGAAACCTGAGCGCTCTCACTTTTTACTCTCTGGGTTTGGAGGTCAAGCAGGATAAACAGCCTCGGGTGCTAAGGGCTAACATGCCGTCTTCTATGATAAACCAATCCCAGAGCTATGAAGGAGGGACTTTCCTAGAACCACTGCTTTTTTTGAAATGTCTCATTAATCTATGTAAATGTCTAAGGCGCATTACCTACTTATTTTCTTTTGCTGTCTTAGAGACTATAGTATTGTTTATTTTCTCACGCCCCAAGTTCCTCAGAGCCTAAAGGTGAGGTCAAGCCAGATCTGAATGTCTCTGCATTACTTGAAGAAGATTATGTCTCCACCTTATTTGGATAATATGGTTCAATTTAATTTCTCTTATAAGAAATAACACAAATAGGGGCACCTGGGTGGCTCAGTGAGTTCATGATCTCAGGGTCCTGGGATCGAGCCCCACATCCACTTCCTCCTCTCTCTCTGCCTACTTGTGATCTCTCTCTCTGTCAAATAAATAAATAAAAATCCTTAAAAAAAACACACACACAAATAAATTTTAATAGGTGTATTCCTGTTGTGGAAACTTGTGAATAAGGAGATTTTTGTGAGTGTAACAAATTTATCACATACTACTCAACAGCACTACTCAGGAAAACAAGAAAGAATAACCACTATTTATGAGTTTAAAAATTACACAAATGAATATTTAAAGAGAATTATTTTTAAAATCCTTTACAACTATATTGGTGGTATTGACTCCAGTTCTTCTAGGTAAGTTGCCAGAACTTGTCGGCCAAAACTTCCGAATGTAGTGTAGTGTCATGAACTTCCTAACCTAGTCAATGGGGTTAATCTGAAAATTTAACCAGTCTATTCATGACAGGCAACCTGTAAATTACCCAGTTAGAAAATCTATACTTTGTACGTAAATTGAACAATGGAAAATTTGCCATTTCATTCTATTAAGTTGGGATAGACCCAAATAACGAAACTGTAGTACAGCAGTTCTTTCCTATTTAAAAACCAGACTCTCAGAAGCAACAAATAAAATGGTAAAGAGACCACAGTCTAGTACAGATCATCTGTTCATTTTATATTTTGCAATACAGATTATCCTCTCGCCAAATGGGTCATGCGATAGTATGCATTAGTGTCGAACTGTCAAAAGAGTTACACAATTTTCATTCATTCAATTCCTAATTAGAGTTTGGGGAAAAAAAAAAAAAAACCTCTAAATGCTCATATTTTATAATGTAGATGGTTAGCCTGTGTTAATGAACACTAAGTTAACAATCAGATTTCTTAAAGAACTTGACTTAATAAAGTTTTTCTTTCCACCAGGCTTCTGTGTAAGAAAAGTCATTTTATTTCATTCTTAAAAGGACTTCATGCATGAGATTGCCACTTCACTGTGTATTTACCAAACATGGTCCAGCTTATTTTTAATCAAGGTGTTGGGCGAGGTAGGTCAAAGGGCTTATAAACTTCCACATAAGAGGCAGGATGACTTTTCCAATTGTGACATTAGAGAAGTGTCCCACTCTCAAGGACTAAGTGCCTTCCACTGAAATTTCCACCATCGGTGTGTACTCTTATGCAACTCGGTTAATGAGAGAGCATCTCCCACTTAGAATTATGGGAAAGGGAGTTCATGCTGATTGTTTTAAAAGATCACAAATCACAGACACCTAACATTTTAAATAAATTTCATCTTTCCTAAGCACTTTTAAAAAGTATATATTTTATTTATTTGGGAGAGATTGAGATCACAAGTAGGCAGAGAGGCAGGCAGAGAGATGGGGAAGCAGGCTCCCCGCTGAGCAGAGAGCCCAATTCAGGGCTCGATCCCAAGACCTTGAGATCATGACAGGAGTCGAAGGCAGAGGCTTAACCCACTGAGCCACCCAGGCGCCCCTTTCCTAAGCACTTTTTGATGAAAGAGTCCTCTTAATTCATTCCAGTTCTCATCTACATACTATGAGCATGAGCATTCTTATGAGCAAAAATTCTTCTAATCTTCATCTTCTCATGACTATTTACAGAGGGTTATTTGAAAACCTGAGGTTGAGAATGGCAGGTTTAGGTCAATGTGATGTTGCTCTATCTCTATATAGTAATAAGGTGGGCTTTTCTTAGTGAATGTAGCACATATCGCTTTAGCTTACAAACGTTGAGAAGTAATTAATTTATCAGAAAGAGACCAGGCAAAAAGTTAAATTGTATAATGTATTCACAACCTTAATTGTTTTAGCTCTATCACTTGCTCTAGCTTCCTCTTTTATATCCTCTGGGGGTAAAGAGATAGGCTTAGGTGTGCCTGGGTGGCTCATTCGGTTAAGCATCTGCCTTCAGCTCATGATCCCGGAGTTGTGGGATTGAGTCCCACATCGGGCTCTCTGCTCAGCAGGAAGCCTGTTTCTCTCTCTTCCTCTGCTGGTTCCCCTGATTGTGTTCTCTCTCTCTGTGTCAAATAAATAATAAAATCTTTAAAAAAAAATATTAGTTTACATTTTAAGTAAATATTTATTTTTATCTATCTATCTATCTATCTATCTATTTGTAAGAGGAGGACAGAGGCAGAAGGAGAAGGAGAGAGAAAGAATCTTAAGCAGGCTCCACTCCCACCCGAAATTAAGAATTGGACACTTGGGGCGCCTGGGTAGCTGAATCCAGGGTCCTGGATTGAGCCCTGAATCCAGTTACCTGTTCCATGGGAAGCCTGTTTCTCCCTCTGCCTGCTGCTCCCCCTGTTTGCGCTCTCTCCCTGTGTCAAATAAATAAATAAAATCTTAAAAAATAAATAAATAAAAAGATAAGACTGAGTCAGACAGGCCATTCTAATTATAGTTCTTGCTGAGCTACCATCTTGGAACTCCCTGATCCTCTCTCTTCATGAGCACGAATGTTGATAACACAATCGGGTTACTGTATTGCTTTCCTCCCTGTGTATGAAATGACTCCACTGGCCCCTGCAAACCCAAAAGGAGGTTCTCGGACTGTCCTCCTCTCCCGGTTTGGATCGGCAGGAGTCAGCTGCTGGAGGAAGTTAACGGTGATTACGGTGGCGTTGGCATCGCCCCTTGTTCTGGGGGCTTATGTACCACGTCCTGAGCACAGGAAAGAGTCTGATATCCTGAGGGCATGGATGATTTATGGACCCTCATGAGTTATTATTATTCTCTGAAATATTACATTTGAATGAATACAAATAAAAACAAATGACATGAAATTAAAATGATATGAAAATAGTAAAAAATCTTCTATGGAATTTCAGACATCAGTGAACCAAGTAGCCGAGGTACCTTGAAAATTCAGGCTCTAATAGTCCTAATTCTTTACCTACGGAGGCTCCCTTGGTCAGGAATTATTTCACTGCAAAGAACAAAAAACCACACACGGTATACTAAGCAAAACAAAACCAAAGGAAAAAACCTCAGAAAGTCAAGCGGAGGGATTTATGGGGAAGGATCAACAGTATCTCACAAAACCCCAGGGCGGGATGAGTTTCTCCCTTTACAAATACTTAATTCTTTCTTTCTGCAGACTCATTCTCACTTTTTCTCAGCCAAGCGTGACCACTCCTATCCTGGAGTGCTAGAAGGGACTCTGGGAAAGTCCTCTCAAGGAGCTTGTGCTTGTCCCTTTCCCCTTGCCACCTTGAAGCAACCTTTCTGCCTTAGGTCAGACTATCAGATAATATACTCCAAGCCTGTTAGCTTTCAGTCTAGACTGAATGATCTAAACTGATTCTAAATACAGCATCCATTTTAACATATCTATATGTTGCCTGGCAAGGTAAGAAGCTAGAGTCTTTAGTTCTTATTTAGCTAAGAATGCTCCCCTTTTCTCACACTTGGCTTTGGGGACATGGGAAAATATTAAATTTCCTTTAGTTTTATTCATACTATGTGAGTTTTTTGGTTTTGTCTTTTTCTGTAAAGATATCTTTACCTACCTCCCTGTCTTTTTGTCTGTCTATTGTAATTTCAACTTTGGGGCTAGGAAAGTCATCTTTAACCAAGTCAATGATTCATTTGTCATTACTCTCAGCACCCAGCAGAGGTTAACCAGTCTCTGGGTGTGAACGACAATTCACCAGAGAATGGCTCAAGACCCATTTTGGTTCTGGGGAACATCTCTGTTCTAATTAACCATGGTCCATAGTTGGGCCCGTGGGCCCCATAGGCACAGGGTGAAAGCGGGTTCCTTAGGAAGGGGAGGAAAGATTGGAAAAGAAATTTATAGGAGTATCCTCCAAGCAACAGAAACCCTACCACCTAGGCCAACAGTTTTCCATTTGGGCTATGTATGAGAATGACCTGGGACATTTGTTAAAAATGCAGCCCCCCCCCGCACCTCTGGAACATAACCATTTATGTTGAAATAATGAACACAACACATTGGTACTTGAAAAAAAAATTTATCTTTTCAACATAAATAACAACTTTTAGTTCCTTATGGGATCAATGAGGTGGGAGTGGCAATTCTTTACATTAAAAAAAAAAAATGAAACATGAGGTGACATTGTATTAAATTGAGTAAACAGTCTATGCGAAGTAACCCAAAGCTTAGTTTCAGGGCTGCTGTGACTTGATTTTTGCTGGTGAATATTGTTGTTTAAAATTCAAACCATCTTTCATAAGACATTATCTTTAAAGTTCAAATTTCCTTTATTACAACCCAAGAGCAATGAGGAATTATATCTAGCTGTGGGCAATATGTACTTCTGGTGCATACTTTTTGATGTCATGATGGTATGTCAGCTTGGAAATATTGCTTTATAGCTAAAAAAAAAAATGCCTGCTTGTTACAACGATATGAAAAAAAAAAAAAAAAGGATTTCTAGGCCTGTGCATTCCTGGACAACAAAGTTAGTTCTAGAATTAATAGTGTCCATCATCTACATAAAGAACCAAAGAACTCAATCAAGTAAATGTTAAAGTCATACATTCCTGTGATAAGATTTGAAGTAATCCCTTTCTAATGTATCAACATATTGCCAAAGATTATGCAGCTATGATCTAGAAATGATAGAGCCAGAAGAGAAACTCAGGTCATCTGTTTCCCAAAGTTCATGAGCTCTGTGTCCTGGTAGGCTGCTTTCTCAGGCATTATTATTATTATTTTTTTAAACCTTAACTAGCTTCTCTAAAACCTCTTCCTTAGACAATATAAAAGGAACCACTTATGACATTACTAATTATTAAACCAATGTGGATAAATCTAGGTCCCATTAACATTAACATATGACTCTGCTTGTAGGTAGTGGGCCGTGGCCAAGTTGTTTTTCTAAGCCTCAGTCTTATTGGCTGAAAATGGGTATCATAATGGGCTCTGTCTCCTTAGGTTTCTTATAAGGATTAAATGATATAAGATGTATAAAGTGCTCTGCATAGATAGTGGCAGGGGAGAAACAGTCAATCTTGGTTTGTTACTTTTTTACTTACAGAAACTGGACATAACATAGTAATAATGTGTCCACTTGCACTCTGTCACTGTATATGTTTTTTCCTCTGGATGAATAACAGAGATTTATTAAAAACCATTCACTGATATTGTAGAAACTTCAGACTATAGTTACCATCAACTTATCTTTTCCTCTAAGATATTGTTTTTACAGCTTTTCCTTCTCCAAGGATAACTAGGTAGAAATGATAGATGGACAGATATACATGAATTAACACATAAATACATAAAATGAATGTCTACAGTACAATTAATTATCAGCAGCTTTTCGTGCAACATCATATGCTTTTCTAGGTGTTTGCGTACATTTTTAGGTGACAATTTAAGTATTTTTCCAGTGAAAGGAATATACATTTCGGGTTACTGTTTCTCTTCTTAAAAATATATATTTAATGGTTTCGTACATCCAGTCCTGAAACCTTCACCAGACCTACTTAAATTTTTTTGTGTGTGAATGGATCCTTGGACCCTGCTTACCGCTGAAAAAGTTGGAGAGATTTCTACTCTGGAAGGAAGCAGTACCACAGGTATAATGGATACTTAAAGCCTGTTAGGCCTCTCTAAAATATTAGAATGATGGCTCTTCAACACTGCCTTCTGTTTCTGTGCTCCTCTTCCCTCTCCAAACACATCTTCTTTCCAGGAGTCCCTCTCCATGGCCTGTCCCCCACCCTCTTCTCCAACACGCTGAGGTGGTTTCTCTGCTGTCTCCCCTGCCAGTGACCAGCTTTCCACTTGTGCAAAGGATCCAAGGGAAAAGGAACCACAGTCTACCCACTCGCCTTCCCAAACCAGCTCTTAGTGTCTGGTAAAAAGACTACATAATGTTCTATCTGCTACGATTATTATTTTGGAGCCATGCTGTAAACATCCCCCTTCAACCTACACCGCGCAGAAGTTGTGGGGGGCGGCCGTGTGAACTCCAGCCTGTGTCTTTGGCGCTGCTCAGGCATCAAAGGTTGACTTCACAGTGGCTTCCCCCACAGGGTTTAATTACAGGGTGAAGCATTGCCATGAGGACCAGTCTGTTTGCATAGAGCCTTGTCTACCAAGAGTCATAAATGTGACACACAAGCTCTAAAGTTTCCTAAGAAGTGTTAATATTTAAGAACATGTTAGACCCAAGAATCAGTAAGTCAGTAGTTTTACTTTGAACACATCTCCAGTCGGTTGTGACATTGTTCAGTAAATTGGCAGCCTATTTGCTGTTGTTTCCTCTTTCTGAAATTTAACCTCTTGGAAAAACAGCCGTCTGGGCTGTTACATGTCTCAACATAGGCCACCAGCAAAGACCACTTAAAGTTGTTTTCTTTTATCTGGAATATGAGTTCCCCTCTAGCAACTTTCTTTCCTCCTTTTAAATCATTTTGACAGTGCATCTTTGCTGGGTGCAATTTCTGGGCCCTTTGAAAAGCTGGGGGCAGAGGATTTAGAATGGAACATCCTCTGTTGGGATTTCCTTCTGCTCACATTGTAAAGGCAGAAAGTCTCTCAAATTTCCATGCCACGAATGGACGTTTTTTAGCCGGTTAACTGATATTTCATTCTATGCAATAGTATATCAAATGTCAGAATTTTCGATGTTGTCTTTTAATGCATTCAGACTCAGAGTTGGCTGTGTGTGAATAATCAACAGTAAGAGAGATAACCACAATGATTAGTCACTGGTGTAAATAATATATAATTTAATATGTCACAGCTTTATTGCTTTTACAATGAACCCAAAAGTTCTCCATTTCCAAGTGGATTCAGGGGGAAATTTTGTCGGGAAGGAATCGGTTTTGAAAAGACATCAATTCTAGGGTTTTCAGACCCTGAGCAGGTTTCTCCATGCAACACAGGAGATCTGGAAATAATAATATGAAGACATGATATTTCCAGTGGATTAAAATTGGTTGATGTCTTTCTCTGCCAGAAGTAACAAACTATATAGCTAGCCAAAGTCTACTTTTTTGGCTTTCAGTCTCAAATTTCAGTTGGTAGAATTCCGCAGAGAGGAGACTTTGTTTGGAACAATCAACCATGTTGGTAAAGCAATGTTTTGTTTGGAAATATACAGATTGCTGCTTCAAACTGCTTAATGAATGGGTATGTGTGTTTCTACAACATTTTTTAAAGAAAAGTAGAAGACAGGAAATACAAACCTACATATTAAAGAGTTCTGCCAAATGAAGAGCTCTGTACTTTTTTGTGAAGAAATTCTCTGCCAAGAGTTTGCCAAAACCTGATTGCAAATGAACATCACAGCTTCTCACAAACAAATCAGGAAATCCTGTGAATGGATGCCCAGTGTTTTCATGTGCATTGCCAAGCAATCACTGCCCACTGGGTAGAGATAGAAGGAGGGCTAGATTGCGATGCCTATATATGGGTGTAGCAATATTCTGCAGCTCAGACCATAGCTTCATAGCTATGATAATCCCTCATTTACAAAGCTTTTGATAATTTCCTTAAATGGTGGGCGAGTAGCAGTCTAGACAGAGGGGGATTTTATAATTTCTAGTTTCTCGTAGAAAAATAAATGTTGGTGCCTCTTTTCTGAAGCCCAGGAAATATGGATTATAATTTATTTTTTATCTACAGTCAGTTCAGTTTTATTTTGGGGATAAGAAGCTAGAAAATCCCAACTATTAGAACAACAACTTTATGGATTTTTATTTTTAAAGCAGTACATAATGAGACAAAAATTAGTAAAATATTTTTGAAGCCAGATTTTCATTGACCACAATCTAAACACAATAAATGTTATTTCCCTGGTACTTATTTTGTGATAGACAGTATGCTTTAAATACTTCCTGTAATTTTAATATTTTGGAGGTCTCAAATTATTTGGCTAGCTCATGACAGGTCTAGATTTTGAACAGAAGTCTGTCTTACTCTAAATTATGTGCTCTTGATGACTATATTTTAATGATTTCTTTATGTCAATAATAAGGCAAAGATTCTTGCTTGACTCAAAGATATTTTTTAATTCCACTCAATTTCATCCATAGAACCAAATCAGTATTTATTTTCAAAATATCTCTCATACCTTCCTTATCATGTCTCATGCTATTGCAGTGGCAAAATTCCAACCACTATCTTCAACCTTAATCTGACCCAGAGCCAATGAATGAAAGGTATAGAAACTACAGCTTCTTTTTCTTTGCCTGTGGCAAACATTACCAACAGAAAATCTTCCCACAGCCAGCCTCATCCTGTATTCTTCATGACAGTGTTCTGGGAAACTAGACAGGTAGCTAAATTTGCACCCCCCCAAAAAATATGTGTGTGTATATATATACACATATGTGTGTGTGTGTGTGTGTGTATATATATATATATATATATTTGCCATTGAGGAGTCATCTCCTCCTTTGCACTGTTACCAGAAAAATCTCCTTCAAATACTTTTTAAAAACAATTTCACTGTCCTGATCAAAATTAGTCAGTGGCTCAATATTGCCTACTCCCTAAAATCAGATCCCTTAGCTCCTCCGAGATTTTTCTAAATGTTCTTCTCAGCCTTTTCTTCCCCTCCCTTTAATCTTCTACAGAGATTTTTACCTCTCATGCCTGAATTTTGCATTCTCCTCCCCTTTCTATGTTTTTTCTCTATCTAAGAATGTTGCTTTCCTGTTCTGCAGTGATACAATCGTACCAATAGTTTTAGGTAAATCCTCCAACTATTTTGAAACTAACTGATTTCTTTTTCCTCCAAATCTTCAATAGTAGAAGTTCTCTAATCTGATGAGATTGACCAGTAGTAGCTAACTGGTCCATCAACTACCAAACAAAAAAAAAAAAAAAAAAAAAAAGAATGAAAGAAAGCTTAGGGAAAGAATCATAGTCATGATACATATATTTCATAAATATTCCAATATAAAACTTAAAAAGCTATACATTAATTCATAAACTTTTGGTATAGGACCTTTTTTATCTTTTTATTTTTAGAAGGAATGAAATTTTTTTTTTTAAGATTTTATTTATTTATTTGGCAGAGAGAGAGACAAGAGAGAGGGAACATAAGCAAGGGGAGTGGGAGAGGGAGAAGCAGGCTTCCCATTGAGCAGAGAGCCCGATGTGGGGCTTGATCCCAGGACCCTGGGATCATGACAAGAGCCAAAGGCAGATGTTTAATGACTGAGCCATCCAGGTGCCCCAAGCCTTTTTTTCTTTTTTTTAAATGAAGTGTCTGCTAATAGAATTTTACAGCATCTCTCTTTCATATAACACATCGCTAATTCATCCTCCCTGATTCCCAGTTTGGGTTCATTTGAAGTGAAGCAGGGGCACCTGGCTGGAGCAGTTGGTTAAGTGTCTGACTCTTGATTTCAGCTCAGGTCATGATCTCAGGGGTCATGGGATTGAGCGATGTGTCAGCCTCCAAGTTCAGCCGGGAGTTCGCTTGACATTCTCTCTATCCTTCTTCCCCAACTTGTGCCATCAATCAATCAATAAAAATCTTTAAAAATAATAAAGTGAAGCAAGAACCTTCCAAATATTGTGAGTGTAAAAACCTCCTAGTTCTGTGTTCTTCCTCCCTAATCTTTTAAGTTTTTGTTGTTGTTGCTTGTTTGGTTGGGGTTTTATTGTTGTTGTTGTTTGGTAATACTTCATTTGTTAACGATGGTTTCTAGCCATTTATATTTAAGTCTTTATAAAGCAATCAGTTTCGTTTCCATACAAAATTCCACACCTCTCTTTATGCTCCCACATTTTATTGATTTAATTTTATGATTTTTAATAACAAGTACCACTGACATGTGGAACAGACATGCTTAGACAGCATAGTACTCAACTGCAGATATCCTAGAGGGTGGCAAGCTCGCTGTGAGCAGGGAGCCTGCTATGGCGATGTATTATCCTGAGTGGAGGGAGAGCTGAAAGTCTTCCAGAGAGCTAAGTGAATGGTAAAGAAAGATTCTTCTCATTTATATTTATATCTATCATTGCTTGACTCTGATGATACCCAGCTTTCGAAGGGGAAGGGGTGGAAACTGTCTTTCTGTGTAGACTGTTGTGGTTGGCTATAGAGGACAGGACAATTGTTTAAGAGTCCCCTAGATTCTTCCTCACAACAAATCATACTGACATTATAATGAAAATAGAGTATTCAATAAATCCTTTTTGCTGATGAAACTCATCTGGCAAGGTAAAGTGAGAAAACTTTCTTGAAATCCACAAAAAGGAAATGCTCTGGAGGTCCACACTGCAAATGATATTCCAAGAACAGGAACAGATCCACAGAACATAAAATCATTTAGGAAACTAAGGGTGTGGTTCCTGTACTAAAATTTTGAATGCAGATTTTAAATATGGATAAAATTTTAAATATGGATTTAATGCAGTGCTCAAGGCACAAAATAAATTAGCGATAAATGGGGTAATTGTTTAAATAAATACATAGGAGTTTACACTGAAGAATTTAAATAATTTTCTAGAAGCTCAAAAATTTTAAAAACCTTTCTGTTTCCATGATCCAGGATCTAGACACGTCACTCTAACATTTCAGCTTAACAAAAGGAAGTGGAAAGGATGGGAGATTGGCCCGAGGTCACAGAGCAAGTGATCTAAACATAGCCAACCAACCACAGGGTACCCAAAATGTTCTTAGTCAAAAGACTTAAAAGCTTTTTCCCCAAAATAACTGCTTCAGTCAAAGAGAGAAGGATAATTGCTACTTCTACAGACAACAGAAGAAACCAGCATCATTTCATCCCAGAGAGCAGCCTTAAATGGCCACCCACACACTCCATCACATTATTTATCTCCTCCAGCTGCAAGACCCTCTTCTCTCTGGCTTCCCATTGACCTACAAAGAAGACACTAATGAATAAACAAAGTCTCAAACAGATGCAAAGGCGGAATGCATAAAAAGTGCCAGTGCACTTTAATTGAATGTCTGGGTCAGCTCTTCCCTGCTCACTGGTGCCCCAGTCAAGGAGTCACGCCAGCTCTTCACAGAGACTGTGGTGGCTCTACGTCGGCCAGTACAAATAGCAGGCTGTGTGGGACAGGAGACCTCAGCTGGGCCTTCAAGGGTCCTCAGACCGCAAACACCAGTGAGGGCGAATTTGATTCCCTTCTTTTCGTCTCACCAGCAAACTGTTGGTGGTTCCTGAAGGCGATCATGGTTGACCAGATGTATGGTTATGTCAAATGCTTAGTCTTGACAGAGCACTCTCAGGGCAGTGGACGATTCATCCATTAGAGATGCATTTCTTTAAGGCAGAGGTCAGACACTGGTGGCCCATTCAGCCTTCCGATGGATTTTGGGTAGGCCACACAGCTGTCTGTTTATTCATTTGAAAAAGATGGTCAGTGTGTTCAGAAGCAGCATTTGCCAAGTTCTGTAGCGTAAATACTCTTCCAGTGTCTGATTTTAGGCCACCAGCATGACATTCACAGACGCGGAATTGGGAGGAGGGGTGCGGTAGCAAGCCATTCGCCATGCTATCGTATCTCCATCATATACCTATAATGGAAGTAAAGAAGCTAATGTGCGTAGGTTACAGTAAAATAATTACGATGAGCTTTGAATATTTATTATCTTTGTTTAATTTGACTATAAGTTTTTATAATTTAAATTTTCAAACTAGCTGTGTTTAATAACTAGCTTTCAAAATTCTTGAAAGCCCCCCCCACCCCAGCTCTCGTGGGTCAATGCGAGGCAGCTGCAGGACCGCCTGGAATGGCATATCATGACCACAGCAGCCATGGCCACAGTGGTTCAGGCTCCAGAAGCTGGATCTGAATCCCAGCTGGTACATTTACTAGCTGTGTGAGCTTGCATAACCTACTTAACCACACAGAACCTCAATTTTCTCAAATGGAAAAATAAGTTGATAATGTTTATTTGGTGACTCTATTGTGAGGAGTAAATAAAAAATATATGTGAAGGGTTTAGCACTGTGTCTGACACATAGTCATCACTCCGCAAATAGTGACTTTGACTCAAGGTAGGAATTACTTGATTAGATTTGTTTTGCTCTACCTTGAAAATCTGCCCATGGGTACCTCAAATAAATGATAAACTTATGAGTAGAAGAAGGAAGGAAACCAGGGAGATGGAAAGACTGGATGGTGGGTGATACAAGGGAATTGAGAAAGAATGGGAACAAAATAGGATCAAAAGACACAAAATTAGAATGAGAAAAAGAAACTCAAAAATGCAGTTGCTTTTCTTAGGTTGAACTGTGTCTTGCTCTATAATCCATTAAAGATTCATTCTCAATTTCTCATGAAGGCTGTCTAATTTCTGCATAAATTACTGAAGTCATTTCCTTGAATGGACAGTGTCAAGTATCAAACCATCCCATCCTATCCATTTTGTCCAGAAAATTCAATCAGTAGTGGACTGTGACCCACACCCAGCCAGGTAGACATGCTCTCAGCTTGAAATTTGGAATTGAGACCCAGAGACTGAAGCGAGGTGGTGCTGGGAGCTGCTGTGCTGGGCAGATCGGACTGGTCATGAGGAAACAAGGCAAGGAAGCCAATCCGCAGAGGTGGAGAAAAGCAGAGTAGCAAAACAGAAGTAGAGCTGGCTAAGAAAAGGAGCCAGGAGACCGGTGACAGTTTTTCAGGTCCTGTGAAGTGTGGGTGTACCCCTCAAACTTTCTTTCTATAAGATGAACCATTTTCTTTATGATAAGATTCCTGTACCTCAACAAGCTGGAATGGGTCTCTATTCCTTACAACCCAATAATTCCTGACCAGAAGATCTCTGCCCTTTCTGTGAAAATGTACAATCACAGTAGATTGTAGCTTGAAGAGATGAGATTCCAGACCCCTCGGTCAATGTATGATCAATTTCAACATTGCCCAGAGAAATTAAATGACTTGCACTGAGTCCCATATTAAACAAGTAATAGAGCTAGTCTACAGCATGGCTCCACTTGGTCCCCAGCAGGGCCATGCCCCTCAGCAGTCCTTTAATGGTCTGCTTTCAGTTTGGGACGGGCAGCACACGCAAAATCCTCTTGAGAGTGATACATTCTCAAAGACCAAATCTCAGTGTCTCTTTTCATGGATAAGGTCAAAAAGAACAGAGCAGAGCAAGAATTTGGTCTACTGAGAGGCAGTGTTAAAACACGGGCTTCTCGGTTTGACTGGTCCCTGTTCAAATCCTGACAAGCTATGGGACTAGGGAAAGAAACATGGCCTCCCTAAGCACCAGTTTCTCCTCTGAACAATGGAGACAAAGAAAATTATCGAATTTACAGACTCATTGGAGGAGTAAATAAATTCATGAATGTACTTAGCATATTCCTCCCACCCCCCACCTGCCACGTAGTAAACATTCCCTAATGGTAAGATTGTTCTTGATCTTACTTACTGTCATTTGGGCAGGTAGGAGTCAGGAACCAAGCCCAGTGTGTTCTGTGTCATTTTACCTTTGGACGCAATGATTTCTTTCCTTAACATAATGATGTGAGTTTATATAATTTCCATGACTTAAAGAGGTAGGTGTATACATTCAGCAACAATGGCTACACATGCATATTTCTACCTGATACAAATCAGCCCTTCAAAAGTAGTTATTTAGTAAATCTTTTCTTAAGGATAGGAATGACTTCAGTCCAGAATATCACTGAGATTTAATGTGCTTTGAAAATGGAAACTTTTATACTGGGTGGTTAAAAATGTAGCACTAAATGTAATAAACCGTGGATGCTAAGAGTCAGCATTAAAAGCAAGAACTATGTTTCCTAGCGCTCCTATGAGGCAGAGCTAACAAGAATTACTAAGCCAGCAGCTCAGATCAGGAGACAGTATGTAAGCACAGCCACACTTCATTAATGCAGAAGCACCAAACTGTTTTCAGCCAGAAGCAATGTAGAATGCAACGTAATTAAACAAGTGGCGATGGATCAACCTAGGAACTTTACAAGTCACGATTACAGCTTTAAAATTCCAGGATGCAGTGTTTATTAGCAAAAGCATGGTAATCTAGGGCAGCAATTCTCAAGCTTCTGTGGCATAAGAGTCAACATGAGGAACTTGTAAAAAATGTGTTTTTTTGGATCCAACCCCTGGACGTTCAAGTGCAGTGGATCTATAGTGCTGAACAGTTACCTGTACTATTTATTTATTTAGATTTTATTTATGTATTCAACAGACAGAGATCACAAGCAGGCAGAGAGGCAGGCAGAGAGAGGAGGAAGCAGGCTCCCCATGGAACAGAAAGCCCGATGTGGGGCTCAATCCCAGGATGCTAAGATCACGACCTGAGCCAAAGGCAGAGGCTTAACCCACTGAGCCACCCAGGTGCCCCTTACCTGTACTTTTTAATCGAGCCCTCTGAGTAATTATAATCCAACTAATCTTAGCATAATTCACTCTGAGAAACATTAACAAAGAATCTTAGGTAGAATAACTTATTTTAATTTATTTATTGGATAGACTAAGAGAGAGAGACAGTGAGTGAGAAAGCACAAGCAGGCAGAGGAAGAGGGAGGAGCAGACTCCCCGCTGATCAGGGAGCCTGATTAGGGGCTCGATCCCAGGACCCTAGGATCATACCCCAAGCCAAAGGCAGATACTACCCAGGCGCCCCTCAAGTAACTTTTTTGACAGGACGGAAACAAAATTCTGCATCTTCTCCGCAGTCCTAGGATGGAGGCAGATCAGACCCTTAAAGAAAAAAGAAAAGAAAAAACAGAACAGCTCAAACTATGCAAGTCTTTTCAATTAGCTGTACCCTGACTCTCACTGAACCTTAGAGGGCAGGTTCTGTGGGAATACCAGGTGCTGGCGTTAGCTCAGTCTGTCTCAAGGGAGTCAAATGACTCATGTAGAACAGCAGAAGCATAAAGGAATCTGAAGTTCAATGAATCATCCAGTAGACAAGAGAGGTATTTTTCAATAACCTGAAGATATAAATAACCGAACACACATTTCTGCAATAGTGATTACCAGGGACTTACTTTAAAAACATCTCAAACATGAAGGGATTCTAAATTTTAACAGTAATATGCTTCACCTGATAGACTCTTGCAACAATTACCCAGCTAAAGAACACAGCAGCAAAGCAGGTCTCCAATAGTCACCCGATGCCTATTTCGGACATTCGAATTCTAATTTCATCTCTGATGTCAACTCACTCTGCAATTTGTGGCAAGTCATTTCACTTCTCTGGATCTCAAAGTAGTCTTGATATCTCAAAAATTCCTTTCTTTTCCAACAATCCGTAATAAAGTGCTTACTGTGTGCAGGAACTGTTCCCCACTCTTCACTTAGAAGTCAACCTAGTTAATCCTCCCAGTCATCCTGTGAAGTCTGTGCCCAGACTTGAAGGTCTCCTATTTTATGGGCAAGAATACTGAGGCACAAAGAGGTTAAGTAAGTGGCCTAAGGTCACCATGCTGGTTTATTTTATTCGTCAGCTTGATTGGGCCACAGTCCCCATGTATTCCAGCCAACATGACTGTTGTTTCTGTGAAGGTGTTTTTGGATGAGATTTTCACTTGAATTGGCGGACTTGGAGTAGAACAGATTACCCTCCGTAATGTTGTTGGTTATCATCCAGTCAGTTGGAGGACTGAATGGAATAAGAGCTGATCTAGAAGTCCCAGGTTGCCAGCAGACCGCCTTCACGATTCTTCACAAATCTACAGCACCGGGTCTTCTGGGAGAGCCAGCAAACTGCCTTTGGACTTGAACTGCTACTCCTTCCTGAGTTTCCAGCCTGCCAGCCTCCCTTATCAGATTCTGGACTCTGCAAGCCTCCCAAATTATGTTAGCTAATACATTAAAATAAATCTCTTTGTATCATATGCACATCCATCCTCTTGGCTCTGTTTCTCTGGAGACCCTGACAAATACAGTCACACTATGCTATTGCTCTTACTACTACTAGTGGTAGAGCCAGGTGGGGGCCCCAGGCAGCCTGGCCCCCCAGAGGGAGGATAACAAAACTTCTAGAATGTCAGAGGTTGGCCAAGCATCCCTTCTATGAAGCCAGAGCTATCAGTGAACACACACTTGTAAATAAATTTATTCTTAATGGTTTTGCTCTGCATGTCCACACTGATTACCTCACTGAACTGGACATAATAAACCCATGAAATAGGAAGCTCCAAACAGTGATACTGAAGAACCTAACACCAAACATATTTGATTACAGAAAATTATGTGTTTGGGGCACATCCCTAATCTCTCAGAGTTTGATTTTAGCAAGTAACTGCCATCTTGCAAAAATTCCCTGATTAACAGGAAAAAACAAACAAACAAAAAAAAATGGCAGAAGATGGTCTGACCCAAAGTGGCCATTTGGTTTCTTTGTTTTGTTTTGTTTCATTTTTTCCCCCTTTATTTGTTAACCTTGCTCTCTCTTCAGTAGATGCTGTCCTGGAAGATTCTTGGAAAACTTGTAGGTGGTAGGTGAATTTAAAACTGTTCCTATAAAATTTCATATCATTTAGTTCAATTGAATTAAGTGATAGGAGGCCCTTACACTTTCTTTGTAATGGGTACATATATACCAATAATTGTTTTTTTTCAAGACCCAAATTGAACTCTTGACCCTTAAATAAAGGTGACCTTGGAGACAGGGCTTCAGACTAGTCCAAGAATGGACAACATCGACCAATCAATCATCACCACTATCCAAATATCTGGTACAGAGAGAAAAAGCCATCTTCTCTTCACTAGGAGTTAGTTTTGGGTTTCTAGGGAGAAATCAGCAAAAATTTCAGACACTCAAGAGAAACCCCTGCCTTCAAATGTGCTCAGGAGTAAGGCTCATGGGGTTTCACTGGGGGGGGTCAGCTGTCTCCACCAGGTATATCTGGTTCAAGCACCTGAAGGCTGATAGCTCAGGAAAGACAGGGCACTCCTAAATGAAGGAAACATTTAGCTAAGGTTCAAGATCACCGGGCTCCTTTTTGGTTTTTATACAGGAGTCAAACGTTGTTTATAACTATACCCTGACCCTGACTATGAACTCTGAAACTTAGGTAGCCACGGAGAAAGAGGGAGAGGAAGCATGAGCTGTTCTACTTAAGGCAGAGGCTAAGTCATTGTAGCCAAATTCAATCACTGCAGGAGAGACAAGTTTGGAACACTTGGTGCTTCCTTCCTTCCTTCCAAATATCTAGACACCCAAAAGGGTGTGCAGACTTGCCTCTGACCATTCTCGTTGAAGGCCTCTCTTCACATCAAATGTCACCAGTTATAGGAGTTTTTTTGTATTATCTCTGAACTTGATGTGTATTATTCTACCTTTGTCAACATCCATTCCCACTTTCTATAAGCTTTAAACTCTCCCAGATGCTGAGCAAATGTGAATTCTCTGGAAGGCAGCCGGCCTCTGTAATCTAGTGGCACAATCACTACTCCCTCTCCAAATTCTGTTACTGTCAATTTTAAGCATGCATTGTCTGGGGCATTTTATATGCTGTAGTTGAAGACAGACGCCAAACGTGTAAAAATGTAACCTTGACCGACCGCTATCGGCGTCTATGCTGTTTAAAAGGAAAATGGACTCTCAAGGCTGAATGCTTATCTGCCTTTCACAATCGCTTTAGTGCTCCAAAGTGTATGCTCCCGATGTCAGCTCTTTAGTTACCTGTCAAGGAACTTCCCACTAGGCATGTAGCTTCCAGTATATTCTATACAGAATATAGCCAGATCTTTAAGGATGTTGATATGGATATTAAACAGAGGAATCACGATCAAAGCCATGTGTTGTTTACTTTTCCTTGGCACCATAGTGTGACCAACGTCTGCAGAGACGTGGTGTCTTGCTTGGTAAAATTGTGTGTGGTGAAATTACAGCCCAAACTGACTGCCCCACGCAGACTTGACATGGGCATAAAACAAAACAAAACAAAAAACGCATGGCTCACGTGACTTCTGTGGAGATTTCGATCTGCTTTCTTATCCTCAAACCTCTGTTGTACTTCTACTACTACTATTATTATTTTTTCTTTTTTATCTTAAGCTCTAAACATGAAAGGAGGAGGGATAGTCACAAACAAATGAGAAGAAAGAGAACAAAGCTAATACAGAGAAGCGGTTTCCTGGTCTCAATAGACATTTTGCAGCAGGGTTTTGTGTATTATTTATGAGGCTATATTAACAGACCAAGGGAAGAAAGAATATTTTTTAAAAAATCAGATAATTTTAGAATACATAGGGTGGACCTAGGGAAAATATTATCAGCTTTTGTCCAAAAAAAGATCAATATCCTCCTTTTAAAGGAAGCTTCTGGGGAAAAAAAAAAAAAAAAAACCAACTCTGTATGATATATAAACTTCCTGAAGCTTCCTAACATCAATGACTCTGTCTCTATGCCAGTATTTGCATTGATTTTCTCCCATTCTTTGTTTTCTTTTTGGGGGGTCTTTTTAATGAGCAATTTCGTGCAGTTTGGCCATGTAATAGATCTAATTCTGCTGATAAAGACGATTGAAAATAAATATGTCTCTAAAAATCCAGCAGAAACTATTAAATCATTGATGAGCCAAATAAAAACTACATCATATTTTTGGTTTAACCACTTGTTTAAGTTATGTGTGAGACTTACTTCTATAGGAGTTGAAAAATTTGATTAATGAAAGCTGGCCTCGGTGGAAAAAAAGAACTTAGCTGTTCCATATGTCATAAAAAGGCTTGATTGGAGACTGAGAAGACTATAATTTTTCCCTTCCTGGAGGAAAATGTGAAATTCTTTCCACAGCTTTTAGACTCTGATCGTGAAGCTAAATGAATTATGCTCGCCTTCTGGATTTTTCTTCATGTGAGCACAGCCGTTTCAGGGTGGATTCATGACAGGTGGAGGCAGGCAAAGGCAAACAGTATAAACTTCAGACTCCTGAGCTTACCCCACTCCTCTGAGTAATACCCCACTGGCCTAACACACCATTATTAACAAGGTAGCGGGTCTTTAAATCTTCTGAGTCTTCAAAAGCTGAAATCATCGGTTAAAAACTAGTTTGATCAAAGCTTTGTGTGAAAGGAAAAGGGTGTTTAAAAAGAGAAAACTTTTTAGAAAAATCATCATTTTGCCTTGGGCAAGCTCTGGAGCACTAACCTGCTCAGCTAGCCTCTCGGAGTTTAGGAAATGACTAACTATGTTTTCATCTCAGATATAGGCAGGTGGTGGACTGCATTTGATATCTCCATGCCCTGATTGGAAGCAAGCAATTTCGAGAGTCTATCCCATCTGAAATCCAGCCAGTGCCCAGGAAGGAGATGCCTATCAAACTCCTCCACATTCCGGATTTCTTCACTGCCCATTACTGGTTTGTTGGACAAGGAGGTGTAAAGTTGGGAGGGGGAGGGGGAGCAGGATTTCATTGGACAGAGCAGAGGGTTGTCTATCACTGGAAGAGATATGATGAATATTGCTTCTAAGTATCTTCTTATCCCAAAACACTGGGATGAGGGAGTGATGGTGGATGGGGAGTGTGGCTGGGAATATGGAAGGTAAGACCTCTCAATACTTGAGGGAGAAGATGCTCCTTGGTGGCTCAGTTGGTTGAGTGCCTGCTTTGGTTCATGTCATAATCTCAGGGTCCTGGGATCGAGCCCCACATCAGGCTCCTTGCTCAGCGAGGAGTCGGCTTCTCTCTCTCTCTCTCTCATTCAAATAAATAAATAAACAAATAAGATCTTTTTTTAAAAAAAAAAAGGACGTGAGGAATGGATCTAAGGAATGGATCAGCTACAGCAGTCCTTCTAATATTTGCCAAGCGTTACACTATATACCGGGGATAAAAAGATGAGTGGGCTTTCCTGCCTTAAATAATGACAGTATTGTCAGAGAGACCTATATGCAAATAGATAACTTTGCAAACATATACAGTGTGTGTGATGATATTTAAACTACAGAAGAAGTACAAAGACAGGAGTGATCACTTCATTGCCTTGAGAACAAGTTCAAGATTCTCATACATTAAGGTAAGAGAGAATCTTTATTCAGAATGTACAGTTGACAAAATATCTTAACAGTAGATATGCTGTAACTTTTATCTGGACACTAATGTCCTCATTTTCGAGGAGTAAGTTATAATATTGGGGGGGATGTTTTGCATGCACTAAGTGAAAATGTTGATTGAGCAAATGTTTTTCTTCCTCTGCTTCCCAGTCTTCCTAAATGGGCCAAATTGTCCTTAGATCTCTTTGCAATTACTTCCATTTGTGGGTAAAATCTGAGTTTTACAGGCTTATGCTGATAACTAAGCTGGGATAAGTGAAGTGGGAGCCATACGGATTCATAGCTAAGATATGTAATGGATTGCACAAAATCATACAATTTTTTGTTCAATTCCTTGAAGAAAATATCATATGCAAGGGAGTCATTTTTTCATCATCCCAGCTGAGAAGAAATTGAAATAAATTCTGAGAACATGGAAGAAATCAAGCCAGTTTATAAAAGGTCTTTGAAAAATCATTTGCTCCTTGTTATTTCTGACACAGCACAAACACCAGAACTGACATTTGTAGAAGCAAGTGAAAATAAATGACAAAAACTCCAAAAAAGAAATAGAAGATTTCCTTAATGGGGAATGTGTTATCAAGTATATCCTACAAAGGGAATAAAACAGTGCTGTTGAAAAGAACTTTCTGTGATGATGTAAGTGTTTTGTATCAGTGCTTTATCACTGACTCTGTTCCCTATGCTGTGCCTTTTATTCTGATGATTTATTCATGCCACAACTGGAAGCCTGTTCCTCTCACCCCCTTTCACACATTTTGCCCACGTTTTCCCATACCCTCCCCTCTGGCAACCATCAATTTGTTCCCTATATTTATTATGATCTTGAGGGTGAGCCATGTTTAGAGCTTCTGTGGCTTTCCTGCAGCCAAGAAATTCTTAGCCTCATCCCCCAAGGAAAAGAGATAAAGAGAAGCCAGGAAGTCAAGGGGGGGCGGTGGTGGAGAAAGCTAGATGGCATTTTGTAGGACAAATTCCAAAGGTTTTCCTTCCATTTTCATATGTATACATATGTGTGTGTGTGTGTGTGTGTGTATATACATATATATATAAATAAAAATAAAATTCTGATTCTGGCTTTATTTTTTTATTCACTTGTTTTGTTTTTCTGAATTCCACATATGAGTTAAATCATATAGTATTAGTCTCTTGGTCTGATTTATTTCACTTAGTATAATACCCTCTAGTTCCATCCAGTTGTCGCAAATGACAAGGTCTCATTCCTTTTTTATAGCTGCATAATATTCCATTGTGTATATGACATTTGAATAGTTACATTTGGCTAGTGGCTTCTGTATTAGATATCCTAAGTCTCAAAAATAGCACTAACAATAAAGAGTACTGAACTCTATTCCAAAATCTTTCACAATTTTATTACTTTTCATCAAATATTTACTTTGTATCCCTATTCTCTTACCTCTAAAATGGTGCTAAAAATTTACAGTCCCAAAGTAAAGATGTCAGTGACAATATGATTTGACCTGAGCTCCTTAAATATAGAAGTCTTAGTGATAGATTTCTAGTCCAAGATATAAGAGATTTTGAGATCGGAAATTTTATAGAATTACTTTAGGTAACATAGTTATAGAAATGATTATGAGAGGCTTTACTGATCAAAAATTCTGAAAGGTGGTGCCTGGGAGGCTCAGTGGGTTAAAATAAAGCCTCTGCCTTGGCTCAGGTCATGATGCCAGGGTCCTGGGATTGAGCCCTGCATCAGGCTCTCTGCTTAGCAGGGAGTCTGCTTCCTCCCCCCTCTCTCTCTGCCTTCCTCTCTGCCTCCTTGTGATCTCTGCCTGTCAAATAGTAAGTAAAATCTTTAAAAAAAATTCTGAAAGGTGATAGAAAGATAGACTTTTATGTGATTTCAGCTAAATATAATAGAAGATAAATGAGGGAGCAACACACTCTGATTGGGAAAGGTCCGGAGCACTGGGTTTGGGCTGACAGGGATGGAGCAAGGAAGGAAGGCCATCCTGAGCACAGCAGCACATGAGCAAGGCATAAAGATTGGGACAGGTTGGGGCCTTCAGGGCTTTTGAATTCATCTGGCACAACTCCAGTGTAGTCCTTTGTGATTAGGACTGATGAGAAAGGAAGACCGACCTGATTCTTCTGAAGGTCCTAAAATGCTTACTCAGGACTTGTATTGTTATTCTACAGGCAATAGGGTTTGTGAAACTGGAGTTTCTGAGTAAAGGAAAAAATAAGATCAGATCTGAGATTTGGAAAAAATACGGTGTCAGTGCTAATGAACTTGCATAAAGATGGAAAGGAATGAAGACTAGGTAGAAGGTTGGAAGGGGTCAAGCAAAAGGTGAAGATGAAATAGGATTCTAACAAAGGGTCGATGAAAAGGGGAAGACTATGGTTGAAGAGAATGCACAAAATTTGGTGACCTGACAGATGTGGTTGCTTAGGGAA
This sequence comes from Neogale vison, assembly GCF_020171115.1. Classification (NCBI taxonomy): domain Eukaryota; kingdom Metazoa; phylum Chordata; class Mammalia; order Carnivora; family Mustelidae; genus Neogale; species Neogale vison. The sequence continues at coordinate 49,192,958 of NC_058093.1, forward strand.
AGACAAAGGTAACTGAGAGGCTTTACATCTGAGGGAGTGAGTGATAATATTCATCAAGCTATGAAAGGAAGGCTTGTCAATTTTGAGTTATTAGTTTGACGTCCACTTAAAGATGAATCAACTAATATAGAGATGAGTCTGAAGTCTTCAAACAGATATTGGGCCAGCATCTGAAAATCAACATATCCAAACCTAAGCAGGCACTGATTGGATGTCCAAATGGGTATTGGGTATGCAAGTCTTGAGTAAAACTGAGAGATCAGCAAGAGAGACTTGATTTATCTGAAAAGAAATGATAGTTTGTTGGGAAAACATCATGTAGCTCCCAAAGGAGGATAAAGTGAGATAAAGACTCTTATTGGGAGTTGGGGGAAATTGGATGGGGAGGTGAACCATGAAAGACTATGGACTCTAAAAAACAATCTGAGGGGTTTGAATTAGCGGCTGGGTGGGAGGTTGGGGTACCAGTGGTGGGTATTATAGAGGGCACGGATTGCATGGAGCACTGGGTGTGGTGAAAAAATAATGAATACTGTTATGCCGAAAATAAATAAAAAATAAATTAAAAAAAAAAAAGACTCTTACTTGGGGTATGAGTCAGCAAGAGAGATTGAAAAGTCAAAACAGAGTTTGGAGAAAAACTCGGGAATAACATGACCAAGTTAAGATAAAATAGGTCTCATGTATTGGAGTGTGTATACACACAATAACATGCAAATACAAAAACAAGTTGTTAATTATTCTCCACATGAGTAGGGCAAAGATGTAGAAGCTCCATATAAACAGGCCTTGTTTGACAGAGAGACGAATGTCCGTGGTTGGGCAGGTGGGCAAAGTTGCAGATGCCGTGGACACAATAAAGGAAGCATTCCCTAGGGTGTGCGTTACTATACACTGAGGGGAAGAATGAGGAGTGGAGCCAAAACTCTACAACTGAGGCTTTAGGATGAGCCTGTGATAGTTACCCACAGTGAAGTATGATCTAGGAACTGCTGCTGCTTTCTATATAGACCCTGAACAAGTAGCTTCAACTCTCTGAATCTCCATTTCCTCTCATCTGAAAGAGGTACAATTATAGGATTCATAGGACAGTTGTATCGGATGATATGATGCGCCTGGCATGACCGGGGTTTGGTAAACGTTAGTGTTCTTCCTGTCTTGCCCTCTTCAGAGTTTGCTCTCAGGTATGGCCAGCCCATTTTAATGTGTCATTTGAATGCATCTCAAGGTACTTGGACCAGATCCCAAGCTCCTGGAAAAGGTCAATTTCATCTCATCCAAGGCTTACCTCACCATAGTGCTTTATACCCTTAAATCATCTCAATTCCCTGGAAATCAAAAGTGTTTGAGTCAATGTCACTGTATCCAGTTTGAAGCTTGTCGATTCTGGCTTTTAGGGCACAAAATTTTTTTTTAAAAGGAGGGGGATGGCCCAAGTAAGTAATTATCCATATCAGAGAAGTTTGGAATTAATCCATCTTGATATCCATATAGCAGCAAAGCTATCAGCGACTATTTTCCAGGAGAATAGGAAGAGGATGGGGTGTGGGCAGAACTGAGAATCTTTTTTTTTTTTTTTTTTTTTTTAAGTTTTGCTTGAGTGGTCGTTCAGCCTGGATAATTCAATGAGGAAAAATATAGGGTGTCTGGGTAATCGAAACTGATGCCTGCTTGGCGGTTAGAGAAGAGAGGAGACTTACAGGTTGGGTTGATCTGTCAGTCTGATTTGTATTTCTCCACCGAAGGTTAAATAAGAATAGATTTAAAAGGTATGTTCAAAGCTTATAGCTGAAATTAGCGCTTCTCTGTAATGAGAGAATGAGCTCAAAATATGTGATTTACTTCAGAAAATTGACACATCAGGGCCCTAAACGAGCAATCTTGATTGGATGATTTATTGATTCATTCATCCATTCATGCAAAAAAGTATTGAGCCATACTGTGTTCCACTCCACTTACTAGGAGCTGGAATAAGGTGTGGATTAGACCCAACAGTGTTCCTATTCTCATGGAGTGTACATTTGAGTACGTAAAATTGGCATTGTGATGGTAAGTAATGGTAACTAAGAGAAGAAAATCATAATGGACACACACCAAGGGGGACTATCAATCTTGTGGGTATAAAAGAGATAATAATAAGAAATAACACTTGTAACAGGGTACACTATGGACTGCTCTAAAAACACTTTACATATGTCATTTTATTTCATCTAATTACTTCCACTTAACAGAGCAAGAAACTGAGTCACAGAAAGTTTTAGTAATTTGCCAAAGTCACATGGTCAGTGTGTGGTAAAGGCAGGATTTTAATTCGGGATATAATGCCTAAGGGCCTATGAGCTTAATAACTGCAAATTAGAAGAACAGATACACCTAAGTAGCCTACAAAAGTGATCTATTTCTTCTTGTTTTAGGCCAAGAAAAGGCACAGAAATCCACGTTTTAGTGACTTTTCTTTTTAAGTCTTATTTATGAGGTTGTAATTGGCAATACTTTGACAGCCACAAATCTGGTATTTTTTTACCTGTGTTTCCTAGACTGGATCTAGTCTTAGTGTCTGTCTCCAAAGTCAGGCTGCTCGTCGGGCGCTAGCGTGCTCCATCACCAGTCTCTGGCCTGTGTTTGTTCTCATGGGAACAAGACGAGCAACAACAGTAGCTGTAGCTCAGAGCACAAAAGAGAAGATAAGCCAGAAAGATAGACGGCGTGAACCTCTCAGCCTTTTCCAGCCTTTCCCACACCTGGCTGGTGCCATAGAGAAGATGCAACCTGAGGCTCAAGCATAATATCAATGCCCGGTTGATGCTGCGGAAATTAACACCCACCCTTCCGGAGACGCCGCAACAGGTGCTTCTGGAGCTTAAATCACATCCCAGGATCCACTTCTGACTCTAGGGCAGTTGTATGGGCCGCTCAAAACACGCTCTTCGCTTTTTTGCCTCTGGGCTTCCATCAAAGTAAAGGAAGCCTCCTCAACCTAAAAAGGAAGTTGCAGCTGGGGAAAGCTCCCAGGGACAACATTCAACCCATGAGGAGTGCATGTGCAAGTTTATTTAAGTCTGCACAGGTAAGTAACAAAGAACGATGCATATTTAAAGATATATGATCCTGCATTGGACTGCCAAGGAAAGGGGATAGGCAATAGAACAATACCCATTCTGACATTGCTAATGCAAGGGAATTAAGAGAGACTTTCAAAAGGAGTAGAAGATTAAGGACATTGTATAAAGCTATATAATAGTAATCACACAGAACAAACATGAAAATCTTACAAGTTTCAAGAATAAAGGTACACACATAGCAGGGGAAATACAGATCTTAAAGAAAACCTTATAAAGTAAGAAAGAAAAGAGAGATGATCACCTAAAATGTTACACATACCTACAATCAAACATTATTTTCATATTAGTAAATGTACTAAGGGGAGGGGCGCCTGGGTGACTCAGTGGGTTAAAGCCTCTGTCTTCGGCTCAGGTCATGATCCAGGGTCCTGTGATCGAGCCCCACATCGGGCTCTCTGCTCGGCGGGGAGCCTGCTTCCCTTCCTCTCTCTGCCTGCCTCTCTGTCTACTTGTAATCTCTGTCTGTCAAATAAATAAATAAAATCTTTAAAAAAAAATGTACTAAGGGGTAAATTGACCTATTAAAAGAAAAAAAGGGTTTTATTGGAATTACAAAGCTAAACTCAATTATATGCTTTATATAATACATACTTCAAATGATTCAGAAATCATTGACAAGATATGGGAACACGCACGTGAGAAAAATGTAAATTGGTAGAAAAGCAGGGGTCACTATCTTAGTATCTGAGAGAATTGAGAGAAAACTCATTAGATGACAGAATTATGGGCAACTTAAAAATGAATTTTGCCATGATATTTAGCAGTTATGAATACCCATATACCAAATAATCTAAAATTAATCATTTCAAAGCAAGTAGTACAGGAACTGCAAATAAAAATAAGAAGAATCACATTAGGAGAAACAGAATCTGATTTAGTATCATTCTGTAATACAGAAATTAAAGAGAATAAAATAAAGTAAGAAAGAAAAGAGAGATATTCACATAAAATATACGTATCACTCAATCCTTGATCAAGTTTAACAATTAGAGCCCAGGGCGCCTGGGTGGCTCAGTGGGTTAAAGCCTCTGCCTTCGGCTCAGGTCATGATCCCCGGGTCCTGGGATCGAGCCCCGCATCGGGATCTCTGCTCAGCAGGGAGCCTGCTTTCTCCTCTCTCTGCCTGCCTCTCTGCCTACTTGTGATTTCTGTCCGTCAAATAAATAAACAAAATCTTAAAAAAAAAAAAAAAACAATTAGAGCCCAGATGTCCATCAACAGATGAAAGGTAAAGAAGATATGGTATACATATACAATGGAATACTATTCAACCAACAAGAAATGGAATCCTGCCATTTGCAACAATGTGGATGGAACCAGAGGGTATTATGCTAAGTGAAATAAGTCAGAGAAAGACAATTATCGTATGATATCACTTATATGTGATATTTAAAAAACAAAGCAGAGGACCATAGGGGAAAGGAGGGAAAAATCAAACAGGATGAAATCAGAGAGGGAGACAAACCATAAGAGACTCTTAATCATAAGAAACAAACTGAGGGTTCCTGGAGGGGAGGGAGAGGGAGATGGAGTAACTGGATGCTGGACATTAAGGAGGGCACTCGATGGAATGAGCACTGGCTATTATATAAGACCGATGAATCACTGAACTCTACCTTTGAAACCAATAGTATATTTTATGCTAATTAATTGAATTTAAATAAAAAATAAGTTTTAAAAAAGGGGGAAATAATTAAGGACACGGGAGACCTAAATAACATAATTAATAAGAAAATTCTACCCAATTTTTAACTCTGAGCACAGACCATATTTTTCAGGTGCTCATGGAACAGTCACAAAATCTAGCCATAAATAAGACTGGATAAATTTGTAAAAGTAAACAATAACAGAGGCAACATCCTCTGATAACATGTAATAGTACTTAATGTACAAATTAGGTAACAAACAAAAATATAATGGTACTTCTAAATCAGAGATCTCTTCTTAAACCAACACTTGGAGCAAAGATTTGAGTACATAGTACAACTATGGATTTGGTTAGGTGGCAGTGAAATCTTAGGTCAACCAACAAGAAAGAATAAAAATGTGTAAGTTAAATATCCAAATAAAAAAGCTAGAAAAAAAATAAAAACAAAACAAAACAAATGAAAGCAGAAATAATTAAGGGAAAGACAAATGTGAAGGGGATTAAGAGGTACAAACTTCCAGGTATAAAATAACTAAGTCACAGGGATGAAAATTATAGCATAAGGAATGTAGTCAATAAAAAAAGTAACACAAGAAAAGCCTGGGTGTCTCAATTGGTTAAGTGATCAACTCTTGGTTTCAGCTCGGGTCATAATCTCAAGTTCAGGAAACTGAGCTTGGGGAGCCTGCTTAAGACTCTCTTTCCCCCTCTTCCTCTGCCCCCACCCTTAACCTTGCTTGTGTGATGCATGCACACATTCTCTCTCTAAAAGACAGTAAGATAAATGCAAACATTTCTATTAAAAATTATTAATAACAATTATAAAGTGACCAAATTCATGAGTTGTTTCTTAAAATAGTTTATAAAATATGAGTATATTAGCTAGCATAATTATTAAAAAATGGAGAAAGTAAAAATACATGAACAAAAAAACCACAATGTGGGAATAACCAAAGAGTTTATTAAAAGAAACGTTAACACATCTTAAATATTTTGCAGTTCAGTTTGAAGAGGTTAAGGGAATAATGACCATCCAAAACTATCAAGTTCAAATCCCTGGAATTTATAAATGTAACCTTATTTGGAACAAGGGTCTTTGCAGATATGATTGAGTTAAAGGTTTTGAGAAAGGAGATTATCCTAGATTATTCAGATAGGCTCAAAATCCAATGACAAGTGAGCTTATAAATGGGGCACTGAAGAGGAAGAGACAGAGGGGAGGCGGCAATGTGGCCATGAGGCAGAGATTGCAGTTGATGTGGCCACAAGCCAATGAATGCCTCTGACCAACAGAAATTGTATGAGGCGAAGTGTATGTCTTCCCCTGGAGCCTTCAGAGAGATTACCGCCCTGGGGCACCATGCTTTCAGACGTATGCCTCCAGAACTGTGACAGAATAAAATTTATGCTATTTTAAGCCTCCGAGTTTATGATAATTTGTTACAGCCGCCCCAGAAAATTCATATGTGTAGAATTCAATGTATGAACCTTAAGTGCACAATTCTCCATTCATTTTTAATGTATTGTTCCAATTTCTTCCATTCCCTCTCCTATGCCACCTACTGCCATTACAGTCTCACCTTTGAGCCCCAAAAGACAGCACATGCCAAGGCCCTGGGGCAGGATAGAAAGTGGCTGGTTTGAGGAACTGGAGGAAAGCCAGTATGTCAAGAGCCTGGTGAACCACATGGCACCTAATGAGGCTTTTTCCTGATAAAGAGTTTCTACTCTAAGAAGACTTCTGGTACCAGCTATTAAAATAATATAGATTTTAACTCATTTTCACATCTTTCATCTAAAGTGGTACCCCAAGGTCTGGCTGAGCTAGATCATGAAAGAATCAATGATTCACACAAAGGAGAAAGAAATAAGGACAAATTAGCCAAGCAGAAAGACTTTTTAGGTATAGAAGAAAAGTAGCTATATTGATTTTCCATTCTTCAGCCCCCAAATGGAATTAAAACACACACACACACACACACACATCCACACACAACACACATCAGTGCTACAACAGTGCTGATGATCTCCAAAATACTAAGAGTTATTTTAACATCTCAACACACTCAGTGTATTCAAATAAAATGGAAAGAGTTAGAGCAAATGATTGCTTCTGACTGTTTTCATTTCATTATTTGGCTGTTTGCATTACTGTACACTCAATATTTTTGTCATGGATTATTAAAAGAAATCAGGAACAGCTGCTGTCGGCTGTAGGATTATTTGTTTGAAGTACCATACCACTCCTCTTAAAACACTCTCTCTCCCCCTCTCCCTCTTTCTCTCATACACACACACACACACACACACACACAATTAGCAATAAACCATGACGGAGTAGGCAGTGAAGAAAAATATCTAATCAGAAATGATCTGCATCCCAATCTTCCCCTGACTCCAAGATAAATACATCAAGTTTCTAAAGGACAAAGAATTAATAATTGTTTCCATCTCCTTCCTTCCTATGCTCTCAAAATAAAGGATACCTTTATTGTAGTCTAAGATTTTGTCGAATCTGGAAGAACACCAAACCCACTTCTAAATTAACAACACAGAAATCAGTTGCTTTCTTATGTACTAACAATCAAAAGATAGAAAGGGAAATTAGAGAATCAATTCCATTTACTATAGCACCAAGAACCATAAGATATCTGGAAATAAACCTAACCAAAGAGGTAAAGGATCTGTACTCAAGGAACTACATAATACTCATGAAAGAAATTGAAGAAGACACAACAAGATGGAAGAGTATTCCATGCTTATGGATTGAAAGAAAAAAACATTGTTAAAATGTCTATACTGCCTAGAGCAATCTATAGTTTCAATGCCATCCTGATCAAAATTCCACTGGCATTTTTCAAAGAGCTGGAACAAACAATCCTAAAATTTTTATGGAACCAGAAGAGACCCAGAATTGCTATGGAAATGTTGAAAAAGAAAAACAAAACTGGGGGCATCACGTTGCCTGATTTCAAGCTTTACTACAAAACTGTGATCACCAAGACAACATGGTACTGGCACAAAAAAGACACATAGACCAGTGGAACAGAGTAGAGAGCCCAGATACAGACCCTCAACTCTATGGTCAAATAATCTTTGACAAAGCAGGGAAAAATATCCAGTCTCTTCAATAAATGGTGCTGGGAAAATTGGACAGCTATGTGTAGAAGAATGAAACTCGACCATTCTTTTAGACCATACACAAAGATAAACTAGAAATGGATAAAAGACCTCAAGGTGAGGCAGGAATCTCTCAAAATCCTAGAGGAGAACATAGGCAGTAACCTCTTCAACATCGGCTACAGCAACTTCTTTCAAGACATGTCTCCAAAGGTAAAGGAAACAAGCAAAAATGAACTTTTGGGGCTTCATCAAGATCAAAAGCTTCTGCACAGCAAAGGAAACAGTCAACAAAACAAAGAGGCAACCAACAGAATGGGAGAAGGTATTCGCAAATGACACTACAGACCAAGGGCTGATATCCAAGATCTATAAAGAACTCAAACTCAGCACACATAAAACAGATAATCATGTCAAAAAATGGGCAGATGACATGAACAGACACTTCTCCAAAGCAGACATACAAATGGCTAACAGACACATGAAAAAATGTTCATTATCATTAGTTATCAGGGAGATTCAAACCAAAACTACATTGAGATACCACCTTACAAGAGTTAGAATGGCCAAAATTAACAAGACAATAAACAACAAGTGTTGGAGAGGATGTGGAGAAAGGGGAACCCTCTTACACTGTTGTGGGAAAGCAAGTTGGTGCTGCCACTTTGGAAAACAGTGTGGAGATTCCTTAAGAAATTAAAAATATATTAGAGAAACCCTCTCCAGAGATATAAAAGCCCTTTCTGGAGAAATAAAAGAACTAAAATCTAACCAAGTTGAAATCAAAAAAGCTATTAATGAGGTTCAATCAAAAATGGAGGCTCTCACTGCTAGGATAAATGAGGCAGAAGAAAGAATTAGCTATATAGAAGACCAAATGACAGAGAATAAAGAAGCTGAGCAAAAGAGGGACAAACAGCTACTGGACCATGAGGGGAGAATTCGAGAGATAAGTGACACCATAAGACGAAACAACATTAGAATAATTGGGATTCCAGAAGAAGAAGAAAGAGAGAGGTGAGCAGAAGGTATACTGGAGAGAATTATTGGGGAGAATTTCCCCAATATGGCAAAGGGAACGAGCATCAAAATTCAGGAGGTTCAGAGAACGCCCTTCATAATCAATAAGAATAGGCCCACACCCTGTCACTTAATAGTAAAATTTACAAGCCTTAGTGACAAAGAGCAAATCCTGAAAGCAGCCCGGGAAAAGAAGTCTGTAACATACAATGGTAAAAGTATTAGATTGGCAGCTGACTTATCCACAGAGACCTGGCAGGCCAGAAAGAGCTGGCAAGATATTTTCAGAGCACTAAACGAGAAAAACATGCAGCCAAGAATACTATATCCAGCTAGGCTATCATTGAAAATAGAAGGAGAGATTAAAAGCTTCCAGGACAAACAAAAACTGAAAGAATTTGCAAACACCAAACCAGCTCTACAGGAAATACTGAAAGGGGTCCTCTAAGCAAAGAGAGAGCCTACAAGTGGTAGATCAGAAAGGAACAGAGACAATATACAGTAACAGTCACCTTACAGGCAATAAAATGGCACTAAAATCATATCTCTCAATAGTTACCCTGAATGTTAATGGGCTAAATGCCCCCAATCAAAAGACACAGGGTATCAGAATGGATAAAAAAACAAAACCCATCTATATGTTGCCTCCAAGAAACTCATTTTAAACCCGAAGACACCTCCAGATTTAAAGTGAGAGGGTGGAAAAGAATTTACCATGCTAATGGACATCAGAAAAAAGCAGGAGTGGCAATTCTTATATCAGATCAATTAGATTTTAAGCCAAAGACTATAATAAGAGATGAGGAAGGACACTATATCATACTCAAAGGGTCTGTCCAACAAGAAGATCTAACAATTTTAAATATCTATGCCCCCAACGTGGGAGCAACCAACTATATAAACCAATTAATAACAAAATCAAAGAAACACATCAACAATAATACAATAATAGTAGGGGACTTTAACACTCCCCTCACTGAAATGGACAGATCATCCAAGCAAAAGATCAACAGGGAAATAAAGGCCTTAAATGATACACTGGATGAGATGGACATCACAGATATATTCAGAACATTTCATCCCAAAGCAACAGAATACACATTCTTCTCTAGTGCACATGGAACATTCTCCAGAATAGATCACATCCTCGGTCCTAAATCAGGACTCAACTAGTATCAAAAGATTGGGATCATTCCCTGCATATTTTCAGACCACAATGCTCTGAAGCTAGAACTCAACCACAAGAGGAAGTTTGGAAAGAACCCAAATACATGGAGACTAAACAGCATGCTTCTAAAGAATGAATGGGTCAACCGGGAAATTAAAGAAGAATTGAAAAAAATCATGGAAACAAATGATAATGAAAATACAACGGTTCAAAATATGTGGGACACAACAAAGGCAGTCCTGAGAGGAAAATATATAGCGGTACAAGCTTTTCTCAAGAAACAAGAAAGGTCTCAGGTACACAACCTAACCCTACACCTAAAGGAGCTGGAGAAAGAACAAGAAAGAAACCCTAAGCCCAGCAGGAGAAGAGAAATCATAAAGATCAGAGCAGAAATCAATGAAATAGAAACCAAAAAACCAATAGAACAAATCAACGAAACTAGGAGCTGGTTCTTTGAAAGAATTAATAAAATTGATAAACCCCTGGCCAGACTTATCAAAAAGAAAAGAGAAAGGACCCAAATAAATAAAATCATGAATGAAAGAGGAGAGATCACAACTAACACCAAAGAAATACAAACTATTATAAGAACATACTATGAGCAACTCTATGCCAACAAATTTGACAATCTGGAAGAAATGGATGCATTCCTAGAAACATATAAACTACCAAAATTGAACCAGGAAGAAATAGAAAGCCTGAACAGACCCATAACCAGTAAGGAGATTGAAACAGTCATTAAAAATCTCCAAACAAACAAAAGCCCAGGGCCAGACGGCTTCCCAGGGAAATTCTACCAAACATTTAAAGAAGAACTAATTCCTATTCTCCTGAAACTGTTCCAAAAAATAGAAATGAAAGGAAAACTTCCAAACTCATTTTATGAGGCCAACATCACCTTGATCCCCAAACCAGACAAGGATCCCAGAGCTATAGACCAATATCCTTGATGAACACAGATGCAAAAATTCTCACCAAAATACTAGCCAATAGGATTCAACAGTACATTAAAAGGATTATTCACCACAACCAAGTGGGATTTATCCCAGGGCTGCAAGGTTGGTTCAACATCCGCAAATCAATCAATGTGATACAACACATCAATAAAAGAAAGAACAAGAACCATATGATACTCTCAATAGATGCTGAAAAAGCATTTGACAAAGTACAACATCCCTTCCTGATCAAAACTCTTCAAAGTGTAGGGATAGAGGGCACATACCTCAATATCATCAAAGCCATCTATGAAAAACCCACCACGAATATCATTCTCAATGGAGAAAAACTGAAAGCTTTTCCACTAAGGTCAGGAACACGGCAGGGATGTCCATTATCACCACTGCTATTCAACATAGTACTAGAAGTCCTAGCCTCAGCAATCAGACAACAAAAGGAAATTAAAGGCATCCAAATCGGCAAAGAAAAAGTCAAATTATCACTCTTCGCAGATGATATGACACTCTATGTGGAAAACCCAAAAGACTCCACTCCAAAACTGCTAGAACTTGTACAGGAATTCAGTAAAGTGTCAGGATATAAGATCAATGCACAGAAATCAGTTGCATTTCTCTACACCAACAACAAGACAGAAGAAAGAGAAATTAAGGTGTCAATCCCATTTACAATTGCACCCCAAACCATAAGATACCTAGGAATAAACCTAACCAAAGAGGCTAAGAATCTATACTCAGAAAACTATAAAGTACTCATGAAAGAAATTGAGGAAGACACAAAGAAATGGAAAAATATTCCATGCTCCTGGATTGGAAGAATAAATATTGTGAAAATGTCTATGCTACCTAAAGCAATCTACACATTTAATGCAATTCCTATCAAAGTACCATCCATCTTTTTCAAAGAAATGGAACAAATAATTTTAAAATTTATATGGAACCAGAAAAGACCTCGAATAGCCAAAGGGATATTGAAAAAGAAAGCCAAAGTTGGTGGCATCACAATTCCGGACTTCAAGCTCTATTACAAAGCTGTCATCATCAAGACAGCATGGTACTGGCACAAAAACAGACACATAGATCAATGGAACAGAATAGAGAGCTCAGAAATAGACCCTCAACTCTATGGTCAACTAATCTTTGACAAAGCAGGAAAGAATGTCCAATGGAAAAAAGACAGTCTCTTTAATAAATGGTGTTGGGAAAATTGGACAGCCACGTGCAGAAAAATGAAATTGGACCATTTCCTTACACCACATACAAAAATAAACTCAAAATGGATTAAGGACCTCAATGTGAGAAAGGAATCCATCAAAATCCTTGAGGAGAACACAGGCAGCAACCTCTTCGACCTCAGCCGCAGCAACATCTTTCTAGGAACATCGCCAAAGGCAAGGGAAGCAAAGGCAAAAATGAACTGTTGGGATTTCATCAAGATCAAAAGCTTTTGCACAGCAAAGGAAACAGTTAACAAAATCAAAAGACAACTGACAGAATGGGAGAAGATATTTGCAAACGACATATCAGATATGTATCTGTATCCGGACTAGTATCCGAAATCTATAAAGAACTTAACAAACTCAACACCCAAAGAACAAATAATCCAATCAAGAAATGGGCAGAGGACATGAACAGACGTTTCTGCAAAGAAGACATCCAGGGGCACCTGGGTGGCTCAGTGGGTTAAAGCCTCTGCCTTCAGCTCAGGTCATGATCCCAGGGTCCTGGGATCGAGCCCCGCGTCGGGCTCTCTGCTCAGCGGGGAGCCTGCTTCCCTTCGTCTCTCTCTGCCTGCCTCTCTGCCTACTTGTGATCTCTGTCTGTCAAATAAATACATAAAATCTTTAAAAAAAAAGAAGACATCCAGATGGCCAACAGACACATGAAAAAGTGCTCCATATCACTTGGCATCAGGGAAATACAAATCAAAACCACAATGAGATATCACCTCACACCAGTCAGAATGGCTAAAATCAACAAGTCAGGAAATGACAGATGCTGGCGAGGATGCGGAGAAAGGGGAACCCTCCTACACTGTTGGTGGGAATGCAAGCTGGTGCAACCACTCTGGAAAACAGCATGGAGGTTCCTCAAAATGTTGAAAATAGAACTGCCCTATGACCCAGCAATTGCACTACTGGGTATTTACCCCAAGATACAAACGTAGTAATCCAAAGGGGCACGTGCACCCGAATGTTTATAGCAGCAATGTCCACAATAGCCAAACTATGGAAAGAACCTAGATGTCCATCAACAGATGAATGGATCAAGAAGATGTGGTATATATACACAATGGAATACTATGCAGCCATCAAAAGAAACGAAATCTTGCCTTTTGCGACAACATGGATGGAACTAGAGCGTATCATGCTTAGCGAAATAAGTCAAGCAGAGAAAGACAACTATCATATGATCTCCCTGATATGAGGGAGTAGTGATGCAACATGGGGGCTTAAGTGGGTAGGAGAAGAATCCATGAATCAAGATGGGATAGGGAGGGAGACAAACCATAAGTGACTCTTAATCTCACGAAACAAACTGTGGGTTGCTGGGGGGAGGGGGGTTGGGAGAAGGGGGGTAGGGTTATGGACATTGGGGAGGGTATGTGCTTTTGGGTAAATTGGAAGGGGTGGTGAACCATGAGAGACTATGGACTCTGAAAAACAATCTGAGGGGTTTGAAGTGGCGGAGGGGTGGGAGGTTGGGGTATCAGGTGGTAGGTATTATAGAGGGCACGGCTTGCATGGAGCACTGGGTGTGGTCAAAAAATAATGAATACTGTTTTTCTGAAAATAAATAAATTGGAAAAAGAAAAAAAAAGAAATTAAAAATAGAGCTACCCTATGACCCTGCAATAGCACTATTGGGTATTTACCCCAAAGATGCAGCTGTAGTGAAAAGAAGGGCCATCTATACCCCAGTATTCATAGCAGCAATGGCCACAGTCACCAACTTGTGGAAAGAACCAAGATGTCCTTCAACAGACAAATGGATAAAGAAGATGCAGTCCACTGAGTGTGGTGCATAAACAATGAATTTTGGAACACTGAAAAAAAATAAAATAAAGTTTAAAAATAAAATAAAAAGAAGATATGGTCCATATATACAATGGAGTATTATGCCTCCATCAGAAAGGATGAATATTCAACTTTTGTACCAACATGGACAGGACTGGAAGAGATTATGCTGAGTGAAATAAGTCAAGCAGAGAAAGTCAATTATCATATGGTTTCACTTACTTGTGGAACATAAGGAATAACACAGACGACATTGGGAGATGGAGAGGAGAAATGAGTTGGGGGAAATCCAAGGAGGAGACAAACCATGAGAGACTGTGGACTCTGAGAAACAAACTGAGGGGTTTGGAGTTGGGGGTATGAGGGGGTGAGCCTGGTGGTGGGTGTTATGGAGGGCACGTACTGCATGGAGCACTGGGTGTGGTGCATAAACAATGAATTTTGGAACACACACACACACACAATTTAATTAATTAATTAATTAATTAATTAGCAATCCAGTATTATTTTTCAGTGTCTACATCTGCCTTTTGTCACTTAGAACTGTCTTGTTTTAAGTAGTTGTTTAATGAGACATATGATAATTTATCTGGGACAGACTATTTCTCCTACGTCATTCTGCAGATGTAACTACTCCCCCTTCTAATAAGAGTTTCAGCTTTTCAGATCCAGAATTTTCAGATCAATATTATCTTTTGTGTTCTGGAATGCTAGGATGTAGTTCCAGGAATTTCTGTTACTTATTTATTACCATTTTGAAGGTGTATTTGGAAACCTAGATCCTTTCCCTTCAATATAGTTTGATTTTGATTATAAGTATGTATGGGAATATGATTTTAAATAAAAAAGAAATTGACTATATAATTAGATTCTATAAGTTGTTTCAGAGACCTTCATCTTCATCACCTTACTTCTGATATGATTTTATGAAGAGGTGGAAGAAATATTATCACATTTTACAAATAAGAAGTGTAATACACCTTGAAATAAATTGACTTGGGAAAAGCCACCGACCTGGATGGGGAGACTGGAAGAGAGCAGGGTACCTTGGCTCCTTACCCAGGCTTCTCTCTACTTCATCATGAGGCTCTGCTTGCAGGTCCCACCCCATTTTACCATTTCTGAATAAGAAATACATGCTTGTGCTCATTTCACATCTGAGAGAAAATTGCCAGGTAGCACAGGGCATGGGATTCATTGGACAAGCAAATGAATTGTCAATAAGAGAAGACACAGGAGATAAAAGTGACATCTGTCTCTTTTATTTAGGTATTTATTGAATGGTTTTATGTTCCGCAAGCTTGGCTTGGCACTGGGAATTGAGAACAGGACAAGCAGACACAATTCCACACCTAAATGAATTGAGAAGCTTGTGGGAAGAGTATGAAATCACAGTCACACCAGTAACTATGTAATTAAAAATAGCAAGGAGTTATGTCAAAGAAAAGTGCAGGTTTTACAGGTTTTATATATATATAAGAAATCAAGTCTGCAACCAGGGGCAATTTCCCAGAAGATGTGACATTTAAATTGAAACCAGGCAGCAAGTTGGAATAAAGGGACTTTGGGCAGCATGTGCAAAGGCCTGCAGGAAGAAAGAAAGTTGCATGGGCAAGGAACCAGAAGAAGGCCAATGTGTAGAGAGCATGGGGGATGGGGGTGGGTGGTACCTAATGAGGCTTCAGAGGTAGACCCAGGCCAGTCCATATGGAGCCTTGTGGGCGTGTTACAAATATTGTGTATTTCCAAAGTGAGATGGGAAGCCACTGGAGAGTTTCAGGTAGGTGAGTTATGTTTCCATGTGTAAACCAATCATTATAGCTGCTAGGGACAGAGAGGGTGGAAGTAAGGAAGAGGGTGAGTCAGGGGGCTCTTTCAGTAGAAATAGTGTAATGATGAAATAGGAACACACACACACACACACACACACAGAGTTCAGTGGCTGGCTCAAACTAGGGAAGCAATAGATAACTAGTAGTTTCCCTCTTCCTTTCCCACGTGACTTAATCTCATTTTGCTAACTTTCATAATCTGAGCTCTCAAATACCTTGAAAGATACCCATTTTGTCCTTTAGCTATAGCTGATCTCTTTATTAATGTCAAGCCTCGATCCAACTGGGTTTCACAACCATGCCAGGCTCATTTTTTTTTTTTTTTTAGAAAACACTATGTTTTTTTAAAAGCTTACTTTTATCTGAAGCTGTACATATCTCAGGGACATTCATATCACATATGATTTATGCAGAGACATTTTGGTGGCTGGAGATAATATCCATTTGCCGGGATCTTTGGTTGACTTACAATGATGCACGACTCACATTTTCACAGGATCCACACTTCTTTCTATTGGACATTTTCTCAAGAAGCTGTCTGGTAACTTTGACTCCAGATCAGTGACAAGGATGACAGAAATTGTTGCTATGGTAGTTCATGCACACACCAGATGAAACCAGCAGGGAAGAGGGTCCCAGAAAATGTGACTTAAGAAAATAATTCTCTTTCTACTTTGAAAATGGCATGGAGGAAATCTGGTCTCAGATTTTAACAAGTAGGATTTGTAAGAGTCATCATTTTAAAGCATCCCACCTTCACTCCCTTCTTCAGGGTTGAGTGGATGGATGTGTCTTGATCTACAGCATTTGAGCTTCCACAGTGATCCTTTTCTCCACTGGGTGTCTCCTCTGGGAATACAACAGCTTTGGGCCAAAAAAGCAGTAGCCATTAATTGGACCCTTGGTTACTGAGCACACAGATGAAGAAAAACATAGCTGGAGATTGTTTTCCTGACACATGCCAGGTCAGATAATTGGGTTGACATGTAATAAAAATAAAGTGTGGAAATAATACATATTTCCCTGGAAATACGTATTATTTACAAAGTTCACTCAAATGGGCATGAAAAAGCTTCCACATGATGCTCTCTGCCTGAGAGATGAGATTTGCTATTAGCTATTTAGTGGAGAAATGCATATCACACAGATTTAGAGGAGCAGTGTCTCTCCATCTAGAAAAGAAATCTTCCCTTTTCTCTTCCGTTGGCACAAGAGGAACAGCAGGGTGTGTTGGCTTTGTTTGAGCGTTTGCTTTCCAAATGGTTGTCACTCAAAAAAATCTTCCCTTTCGCGAAGAAAGTCTACTTATACATGACCAGCCTTCTCACTGGAATTCAAGTTCACAATCTCTTACTCAGAATTCCAAAATTGAAAACTCAGAAACTATATGTGTTTTTGTAAGTTTGGCTCTAAAGCTCACTGAGTGTCAAAGTCTGACCTAAGGTTATTAATAAACTTTATCCTACTAAAAATATTCATTTCATTGCAAAAATATTAATACATTTGTTATGTGGTACTACCTAATGTTCATGTACATATCTATCTATCTATAGATAGATAGATAGATAGATAGATATAGTATTCAGAATATACATTATATTTTTTTCCAAAACCTAAATAAAATATTTACAATTTTGTCCAAGAGTTTTAGACAAGGGAATGTGGATGTGTGCCACAAGGAGCAGAAAATTCAGCTTACAACGTCTGACCACTTCCTAGCATCTATCATTTCAGACCAGTCCTTATCCAAATGACCTGAATCACTTCCTTGCTTTTTCAACCAGTTCGATTTGTTCATGGGTTACTAAAGACAAGAGTCAAAGAATCACTGTTTTAGAACAAGAGGACTAATCTGAATTTTAGACTCTAAATATGCCATCTTCATGAAGCTATAATATCCAGTAATAAAGACAATAACAAGAAGATTTACTCATTCATTCAATGAGTATTTATTGAACACCTATAACAGAATTGCAAATGGAATAATAGAAAAAGAATAGAGCTACAAGTCAGGGGACTTGGGCTCTAAATGGTTTACCATTTAAACCAGTTAGGCAAGTTATTTAACTTCTTTGAGTCATTTAATGCTCATTTTATAAAAGAAAAAAGAAATGTTTCCTCTGACTTCCTCTTCAGACATTTGTAATAAAAAAGTTTTTTTTAATTTAAAATATTTGTCATAATTAAATTTAGTAATATACCAAAAGGCACATTTGTACATTTTATTGATCTTACGTACCATACAAAGAATTACTATGCCCAGGGCATGAGATTGTATGGGTATGCTAGGATGGGTAAAACACATTACCTATCCTCCAAGACCAAACCGACAGAGTAGTAATGTGTGAAGTTACAGGACTATTGCAGACTTTTTTTTTTAATCACTCATATCCAGAGCCAAGAAAATAGGAAGAGAAGCTTCTCTGAGTCCTTGCAAGAAAAATATGGAAGGGGGAAGGGAGAGAGAAACATTTGGAAGGAATTTCATTTAAAACAGCTGCCTCGCTAAATCCCTGTTTCAAATAGCCTGTTAGCTGATCTGACTTAAGACTTTTTTTTTTTTTTTTAATCAAGAAACAAAATCTGTGGGGTTTGCTAGTTTAATTCATTTGCACATTCCACACAGCTATATACGGCAGGCCTGGAATGATCAAGTTTCCTTCAGCTTTATCGTAAATCACAGAGATTCCAATGTGTCCTTCACAGCTTTAAGTTCTCAAAACCATCATGACTAGTGAAATATTTATTCTAAGACTTACAGCCACTCGCAAGGAGTCACGTTCCTCAGAAGAGAGATTCTGACAGAAAGCCCATCGGGAAAGCAGCTGGAGGCCCCTGGCCCCCAGCCCCACCGCCACCCTCCACTGTTGGCCTTCACATCTGCCACCTTCAGGTTACCAAATGGCATCCCTCATAAACTGTGAACACAGGCTTTTTGCTCAACTTGACAGCTTTCAGTTGGAAACTAATCAAACTTTAAGGATTCTACTTAAGAGCAGAGAAAGGCTTTCTCAAGGTTTTATTACTTTTGTAAAGTGTATTAGGTTTCAAATCAATTTAATTTTAAAAGAGAACCTAGTTATTTTTACTAGATGGTTTTAAAGTTTTCGCTAATCTATAAAACCAAACAATCACAATTAAGAAGCTCTTTCTCTACAAATGGGATGTCGGCCAAGTGTTTACAGACAGACTCGGTCGCACACATTCTCTGTGAAAGCAGCAGTGATCCAGATGGCGAGGGGGCTGGACTTAACCCAGAATGTTGTCCTTACCTATTGAAACTGACAGCCTGGGGAAGGGCCCTTTCGAAGATGGCTATGGCAATGTCTTCCAGCGTCCTCGGCAATGGGATTTGGCTATTTCTCTCATTAAGAAGTGAAGGCATTTTTCCTCCTTTTCCCTGATCTGTCCCTAGAGCTAGTTTTGACCAACGGAATAGGACAAGAGGGACACTGCCAGCTCTGAACCTAGGTCTTACGAAGGCTTGCAACTTGGGCTTTTGCTCTCTTGGACATTGATTGAGACTGTCGTGTAAGGAAACTTGTCCAGCATCTTTGCTAATGACCCACACAGATCCCAAGTGGCCCAGCTGACAACCAGTACCAACTACAAGGCAGGTGAGGAAACCCATTGTGTTCCATTAGGCCCACGTGACATTGTAGCTAAATGCAACCAGGCATGTAAGCCCAGATGAAACCAGCAGAAAACCCTCCCGGTCAACCAAAAAAAATCATGAGAAATAAATCATTGTGGTTTTAAGTCCTACGTTTTGGGGTGCATTTTAAATCAGCAATAAAGAGATAAAGGAAATATCTCCATTCTGGTTTGGGCCTCGCCCCTAATGAGTTGTGTGATGTGGACAAGATATTTGATTGAGTCTATGTACTTTAGCAACCTCACATTTAAGATGTGGAAATGCTCGTTATGCAAAGCTGGAGTCCCTTCTTGCTCCAATGTTATGGGAACTTCCCTCAAATCTGCTAGCTTGAATCCCTGAGCTGTTAAGTTGTTTCATCAAGAATGACCAACAGGACAAATCTTAAAGATGGATAGACAAAGTGGCTACCTTGGGGTAAAACAATATGCTTCAAACACACGCAGGCAAACAAATATAATAGTTATTTGATATGTAAATTAGAAATTTGTATTTTGAGGAAAAACATGGGGTCTGGGAAGCCAAAGTCCAAGAGAAATAGAAACCATTTAAATAATCATTTCTCTGCTTTGTTCACCATCCCTGTGGTTGAAGAGCATTTTGTAAACGAGTGTGGGTAATGATGAATGTCAACAATACAAGCTGGTTGTTACCACGAGTCATAATCTGTTTGAACCTGTGTATACAGTTTGGATAAGTCAACTGTAAGGAGCCAAAATGGGGCCATCTGCTTCCTTTAAAATCCCATCGAGTTGTTCACTTCAGCACTTTTATGAGCTAACTTCATCTCTTGCAGAAACTCTGCATAATTGGTGATTTCTGATTGCCTGCCTGAAATTCTCTCTTGATGTTGGTTGTAATCATTGCCTGATGGGAACATTTCATTCTCCAGCATGTGTAGACATAATTATTTCAGAGTCCCATGTAAAGTTAATCAACCCTGAAGAAGAGTCCCCTGATGTCACCATGAAGGTAACATCTAACACTTTTGTTCTTTTACTTTGTTTGATCTCAGCTGAATAAGTAATCATCCTCTGTTTACACAACTAGCCTAGCAAAATTGGACATATTATGTGAAATGCAATCTGCATCTTTGGCAGATATCTACACCTGGTTATTCACTATCAAAGAAATGGGGTTATTCTGAATGAAAGAAATATGCACAAAGTAATGTATTTCATTTTTTTAAAATTATCTAGGAAGGTTAAGTTAAATGAAGTATTAGCAATAGCTGCATTCCCTACTTCTTTCTCAGATTTTTCTTACCTGCCGTGACTATTACCAAGAAATGTTGAACTGAAAATCTGTGACATTTTCTATAATAAGACAATTTCAACACTGACATAACATATAATCTCAAAGATATTTCCAGCTTCAAATACCTGCTGCTATGGCAACTTTCAAAGAACTCACTTTTCAAAATATTTGGATATACCGAGAGCTCTTTAAAAATTTACTAACTTTTCCAAAACTCTCTGATAGGAACTAGGAAAATGTTTATCTACATGTTAAAAATATTTCTGTTCATTGTAAGTTTTGTCAACTTGTTTTATAGAGGTTAAACTCTACGGGATGAAAAGCAAATAAAGCAGTGTTGTGAGAAGTAAAATACGAAATGTGGGAAAACATTACATCAACATTGAGATTATGATGCAGTTAAGGCCCACATTATTCTGGGTTCTAGATTGCAAAACAGGCACAATACATGTCAACTGGTAGGATTTATATTAAGTTTTTCAAGGCAGTCTCATTTACAAGGGAAATTAGCCCTGACCCACAGCTTTTTTCTCAGAAGGCATAGAGCAATTTTGGGAAGAGGCAACAGGTTATAAAAATTATAAGGAAATTATTGATCCACATGAGCCACAATGTCACATTTGAATGGCACTGGGCAGCATCCACTGGTGGGACAGTCCATTTTCTCTGCAGTGGGAGTCTTCTCTCTCATCCCTTTGAAGGAAACTGTGTAGTTTAGGAGAGGAGGCAGTCACTATGCTGTCACTGCCCCGATATGGCTGTATTGGCCTCCAACATTCACAAGAGATCAAGCCCAAGAAAAGATATTCCAGAAGACTTAGTAGTCTCCATAACTTCTAAAGAAAAGCATTTTTGTGATGCTTTCAGCATAGTAGATGAAGCTTGCTGTACTTAAGTGTATCAATCAGATGGAAAAAATTCATTGTGTGGAAACTTTCCCCATCTGAGGAAAACTTAATGGCAATCAGCTAAATCCTATCTTGATGTTCTTCCTTTCAAGCTTCTAACCCCCACAATTAATCCAGATCAGATATAATAGTTGACCTTGATATTTAAAAAATAGAAAGGGTTTATATGATGTATGTATAAAGTCATTATAAAAAGACATGGGCTTTAAGAAGAATTTGCTTTATAGACAGAATCTCCATGATTTTTTTTCCAGAGTTCAGGCAATGTTATTCATTATCTGTGAATTGTTACTACCCTAGAACTGAAATTGAAATGAGTTGAAACAGAACCAAAAAAGTCTTTAGAATGTTCCACTTTTTTTTTTTTTAAAAAGATTTTATTTGTTTATTTGACAGACAGAGATTACAAGTAGACAGAGAGGCAGGCAGAGAGAGAGAGAGGGAAGCAGGCTCCCTGCTAAGCAGAGAGCCCGATGCGGGACTCGATCCCAGGACCCTGGGATCATGACCTGAGCCGAAGGCAGCGGCTTAACCCACTGAGCCACCCAGGCGCCCAGAATGTTCCACTTTTAACACTGTTTAACAACTTCCTCTTCATGCAAAGCCTGGCCTCTCAGCATATTCACATTCCCATAATACTAACTGATAGCCTGTATAAACCTGAAAACAAAAGCAAAAACACAAAACCCACAAAGGAGCTCAGACACAGAAGGCGGGTTCTAGTCTCAGCTCCTTCACTCTGCACACTCTACGTCTAGGTGAAGCTCCTAGATCACCTCCTAGAATCAGAGATCTTCATGGCACCACCTAGCTTACTGTTAGAAGGGACCCAAGACATTGTCTGGTCCAGTGCTTTCCCATTAGAGACTGGAAAATTAATGCTGAGAGTGGATAAGGAACTTGCCTGAGATCGCACGTTTACTTTAAAGAAGGGCTGGGAGCCAAGGCCCAGTTTCCGGGCATGCTTTTCTCATCCATAAGATAAAGAGGTGGCTTGGATGTACTTAAACTTTCACTTTATTCTATTACGTTATTTCTGCACACATGGTGCCCCTGCTCTACTTCCTCGTTCTACCTAAGGGGAGGTGGGGGAGGAAAATGCAAAGTGCACATTATGTACAAGCAACTCCTTTTTGTACCCCATTACTGCTGTAGTCAATGCCCAGCAGGCTTCTCCTGAATATTCATGAGAGATTAACTCATAAAAATATAACCCCAGCATCCCAGGAATAGTAGCCAGAAAAGCCCTCATTAAAATTGCATTTCTGCTTATGCAAATGGCTGGTTTTGCTTCAGAAAGTGGCCCGTCCATGCAGGGTATGAGTTTGCACCATGGCTAAGTGATGGATCATGGATAAGGGAACAAACTTCAGCTTTCAAACCTCTTTGGCGGGAGTTGGAAGTTATAGGACAATATGGTACAGAGAAATAGTTGCCCCTTCCCCCCCATGTCCATTCTACCTTTTTTAGTAATAAAATCCTTGATTTTTAAATAGGCAGATAACCTCTTAGAATATAGACTACAATTTTCTATGTTCCTAGCAGCTCAGTATAATCATATGATCAACTTACAGCCAGACTTTGTAGGGTTTCTCAACATTTCTGCCATCAACAATTTAAGTCAGATAATTCACTGTTGTGGTCACTGTCCTGGGCAGTGGGCAATGTTTAGCAGCAGATACCTACCTACCAATCCCCCTGACCTTCATGCTATCCCAGTCGTGACAACCAAAAACATCTTAAAACATTGTCCAGTATACCCTGAAGGCCAAAATTTTCCCCAGCTGAGAACCAATGAGCTAAAGGAATGTAAGTGGTAGCATCTTTTCTACTTCCAGCAAGCATCCTTAAATGGTTCATCCTTTGCTCCTTCCTCTGTCCTGCTGTGATAGCTCAAGCTTGAGCAGCTATTCTGCTCTGAGGAATCACATTATTAAGGAGAGAGCATGCCTTAGATCTGTGGAACCACCCAGGCCTTAGATCTGTGGAATCACCCAGTAGCCATCTCTGGATGTGTTACTTAAGAACAGCATACAGGTCTATCTCCTTTACATCATGGCTATGTTGGATCCACTGAAGAAGACAAAATTCCCATACCTTACCTTCAGTTTGTAAGGGCCTATTCAGCCAGAGCGGCCCACCCCGGTTGAACTGCCATTTTGTTGTTTATGTAGTAAAACTTAAATTGACCCTGCCCCCCCCACCCCTGGCCCAGGGGAACTTACTTAAAAGCAAGTCCAGGAAACTATTCCCAGGTAACAAAGCCCAAATACAAGGGTGGGTCAGGTCAGGTGGAGATAACAGCCCAAATGCAGGGATGAGTCGGGTCAGGTGGAGACATCCAATCAGTAAAGCATGTATATTGTCTCCTTAGTTATCAAGGAGTATGGGCCCCGCCCTTTGGGTACTTTTTGGGTGCCAGTTCTGACCAAGGTGATAGGCTGGTTCAAATATCTACTAGGGTAAATTGTAATTCAACTGGTCACCTAGCATGACTGTGCAGCTGTCTCTGTGTGTTACAATTTCATTGGCTACCTGTGCATGGCCAGGCCCAACCGCATGGCCTTTGCCCTTAAAAGTTAGTCTGTGAAGCAGAGAGAGGTTGCCCTCTCTGTAAGAGACACGGCCTTGAATGGTCAGTTTGATTCTCGATGCTTGGTACAAAATAAAGCTTTGCTTGACCTTCACTTTGTATCAGTCTCGCTCCTTTAATCACAGACCCATTATTGGGAGACCCAACATTGGGTATCCAACAACTTATTTTCTGTAACACAGTAATCTAAAGAGGGAAGTATTTATGTTCATAGTTCAGAAACAATTGATTTGTCATTAAGGAATCTAAAGTTAATGCCGCTTCTCCCCTCAAAGAATTTTTTGGTACGTGATCTTGGAGGTGCACAGATGTAGATCAGCGATCCTCAAACATGGCTACCTATTAGCGCCACCTGGAGAGGTTTAAAAATCTAATGCCCGGGCTGCGTCTCAGACAACTTCTAGCAGAACCTTAGGGAGCTGGACCCAGACATCAGTATTTTACAAGCTCTTCAGGTAGTTCCCAGGCACAGCCAAGTTTGAGAACCACCATACAGAGCATTTTTCAAGTTCTGTTTGTAATTAATAAAACGTGGTTGCTCTTATTTGCCTTGGAAAGGTAAGGCATGTGTTATGCTCTCCACAGGAGACATTCTTTTGCAAGATACTATGTTTCCACTCCTGGATATACTCAGGTTCAGGGTGTAAATGGCGAGAGGGAATCAGTTATAATTTTGTACCAGTCAGCAAAATCTGGCTGGAGAAATGTTTTGATATCTCATATTGCAGAAAATAATAGTTCATTAGAGGTAAGCTCCTTCTCCCTATTCCCTCAACTCACACACATATACACATACAAACCCACACTTAATGTAATCAATAAAGACAAATGGATGACTTGGAAAAAGCTAGTTTTGCTCTGATCTTTGAAAAGTAAATGCAGAGAGTATGAAAATCGAGTGAAGCCCCCTACAGGTGTGTGTTGGGCTGTATTGGGTTTAAATGTAATTTAACACCAAACTAGGCTTCTTAATTTCTATCAGAGTAAGCAAAACAACTCAAAATGGGGGTCGGGAACCAGCCATAAGGCAATCCTGGAGTAAGTTGAGTCTTTAACACCATCAACCACCCTTATCCCAGTGATGAGCACCTTGACCAGGAGAGCAAGGACAATTGATATTGTTATTTCCTTTCTGCCCATTATCTTTAATGAACAAGCCCTATTTCTTTTCCAGTGTTTATTGCTAAAGGGCTCTTAATTAAGTCGCAATACGTGAGGGATCTAAGAATTACAATAGACCATCATCACAGAAACCATTTTCCAATAATGCGATTCCTCTTGATGCCAAGGGAGGTAAAAAGGGTGACGAGAATCAAGAGGAAAAAAACCCGATTGCATCCCTACTATAAACCAGGCCCTGTGGGAGACAATTTATTTGGGTTATACCAAAAGATGATTTCAAAGAGGTATTCACCTACCAATATGTTTATGAGAGTCACAGCAGACTGGGGGTGAAATAAGCCTGAAAGATCATCTCCAGGCAAGAAAACTGGTGGCTTTTCCACACTCATCCGGGAAAAGCTGGGACAAAACTGGGTCCAGAATAATGATCTCCCACGTCAAGCTGGGCGTTCTCAGTCCCTGTCTCTCTTTCTCCGCCCACCCCCACTCACTCACAACTTACAAAATCCAGCTCCCTGGAGCCTCTCCTCTTGACCAAGAAAAGAATAGGGAAGTAGGTCCAAACTGCAACACAAAAAGATTTAGGTAAGATGCAGACACGTTTCCTGGTGCTAGCATCTGCCTGTCATAACAGGAAGTTGTGGAATAGCCTTTTCCAGATCTCTTTCAAGATAGAATTCTTTGTCATCCTCTTATGAGATTGAAGCACAGTAAAGCCTAAAGATAAAGGGCAGATGATTCAGTGTGATGATTCCTTGAAAAGTCTGCAGCGTCTAAACTAAGTACAGAAAATGTCCAGAGTTCTGCCTGGACTTAATTTATCTCTACTGGCCTGACACTAGTTAAAGATGACCTCAACAGAGTCTATCCAAAACTAATAAAAGTAATAGCGAATGTTCATTTTACATTTGCCAAAGGCAAGCACTGTCCAGGGCACTTTACGTGTCTTTTTATTGCTTTCATTTTATTTATTTTTTTCCCAAGATTTTATTTATTTATTCGTCAGAGAGAAAGAGAGAGCACAATCAGGGAGAGCAGCAGGCAGAGGGGGAGGCAGGGAGCCCCACTCAGGACTCGATCCCAGGACCCCAACATCATGACCTGAGACAAAGGCAGACACTTAACTGACTGAGCCACCGAGGTGCCCCTATTCTCATTATATTAAAAAAGAGGTTTAAGTAACTTGCTTAAAGGTCATGCAGTGCAGGGGCTTCTGGGTGGCTCAGCTGGTTAAGCAGCCAACTCTTGATTTTCACTCAGGTCATGATCTCAGGGTCCTAGGAACAAGGCCTGCATCAGGCTCTGGGCTCAGCAGGGAGCTGCCTTCAGCATTCTCTCCCCTTCTGCCCCTCCCCTGCTCCTCATTTGCTGGCCTCCTCTCTCTAAAATAAATAAATAAATCTTAAAAAAAAAAAAAAAAGTTCACTGGCAATGCAGCCCGCAAGGGATGGATGCAGGCTTCAAAGTCACATACTCTGTATTCAGTTTGGACTTTACACTGCTCTGCAGTTCTGCCTCCTAGCTGTGAATTCTGTGCCATAAACACAAAGACTAGTATTAAATAGTACCTATGTGGTTCTAGAAGAGACATGTGTCCCAACAGCATGAGATCATTCCCAAAATCACAGTAACATACTTTTCAGATACACAATAACATACTTTTCAGCCTGTTAGAGTGAAGAAGACTGTGGCGACCACCGTTTGTACTGTCCTGCTAGGGCTGTGGTAGTACAGTCCACCCGTGGCCTTTAGCTGGCCAGCACCCGTGGCAGGGTGATCCTACAAGGACCAAACCTTGTCTTGTTTGGTTTGGTTTTGGCAGTTGGCTTGGTGGGCACTGAGAGGGTAAAAAACTGGAGGTGATAGAAATCTACAGAGATGGCAAGAAGGGTTCTCTGCATATCGAAGGCATCCATTTCTAGGTAGCCTCAGTCTGGGCCCCATCTTACCTGGCTCACAGAGAACTGGGACTTACTGATAATTGGTAAGTCCAAGGTAAGCTAATAACAGAGATATTCATAGCTCATTTAATGCGTCTCCTTCAACATCTGTTACTGCTGGTGAGATTGGGAAATGCAAAGGGGGTGCACAGACTTGGCACCAGCAGGTAGACTGGACAAAATAGCTTTAAATCTTCCTGTGAGCCCAGAGTCCTGTAAGCCTAGAGGAAATGGAGAATGAAGGTAATAATGCAATAAATTCTGGGCATGACACAGCAAAACAACAAAAACAACCCCATGACACTTCTACATGCAACACTTAGGAAACGGAGTGGGTATGTTTCCATAATCAATGTTCTTTCATCGCTGTCAGTGTTTGTGAGCCGTCAAAGCTCATGATGAAACGATGGAAAGCTCATGCACTTCAGCACTATTTTCCTGAGCTTACTGCCTACTGATTTAAACACATGTTCCAAAAGTGCTAAATGAAATCCTATTCCCAAATTATGAAACTAAATATTTTCCTTAGACATATCTCACATTGCTCTGTATGCCATGGAAATTTCCCATGACCCTTGGAGTCACCTCCATTTATTTGTTCCCATACACACTTCTTCTGGGATGTAAGACAATCCAGTGGAAGGCTAACGTATAAGTATCCGGTAGCATGTCCAACAAAGCTGTTATTTTATCAGGAAGAAGTGAAAGCTCATTTCAGAAACTGAAGCTTCTCAGGAATGGAGTAAATGGTTTGGTAGACATGACTTGAAGACTATCAGAAAATTAAGAGTATTGTTTAGTTAGGAG
The DNA here is from genome assembly GCF_020171115.1 of Neogale vison. Lineage (NCBI taxonomy): Eukaryota > Metazoa > Chordata > Mammalia > Carnivora > Mustelidae > Neogale > Neogale vison. The sequence continues at coordinate 49,221,123 of NC_058093.1, forward strand.
ATAGGAGTTAACTAATGTTTCTAAAATGCCTGAGTTTTAGATCAAGAATTTCAGCAACTTGATGCATTCAAGATGGAGAACTCAATTTTAAAAAAAAATTGCACCTACACAGAGTTTTCACTGTAAGAACAACGAATGGGTTTGAGCTATTATATTAACAGGGATTTGAAGATATACCAAAAAAGGAGATTGCATTTCAAGCAGTTAAATTTGGTTTAATTGTTGATTGTTTGTCAGAGGCAGAGGCAGAAAATTAATTAAAGTCAATACTCAGTAGACTTAGTTGCTATTAAGTAGCATTTGGAATCTGATTTAATTCACCAAGTGACTGATGGAAAGAACAACAGTCTAATTTTTCAAATCAAGCAAAATTTATTATTTAACTCGCTGATAAATGTTTAGATCTAAATGAGCAGAGAACATGAACAGGCACAATTGGCAAAACTAATTTAAAATCCACAAAGACCCACAGTAATTATCAGAGCAAGTGACAATGGTAAATATTTCCATGACATAACAGCAAGGGGTTATTTTCCTGACTACACCCATTTCAAGCTATTCCAATCATTTAAATTCATCCTGTCTCCTCTAAGTACCCAGCTTTCTTTTCCTTTCCCTTTCATTTGCCTTTTTTCTTCCTTTCTCTCTTTTAACCTTGAGAAATAAAGGAATTATTTCATCTCCATGCTAGAGCAAAGAAACCAGATTGAGGGAAATGCTAATAACTATAACAACTTACTTGGGCTTGGGGGAGAGGGGCTGTTGAATAGGGGGTAGAAAACATTTTAAAATATTAGTTCATAGCTTTCGTCCTTATTAAATTCTTATTTGCATATAACATGTTGGCTGACAAAAGTATCTGTCTTCAAGACTCTCTAAATGTCCACATCCAAATGTCTGAAATATTCTTCTAATGTTTTATGTGCTGAATTTTACTATTCCAAATGTACTTCATCTTTGTCTCGTTATTTCTGCAACTATTGCCCTGAGAATGTACCATGAAAAAAAACAACAAAGAATACATAGATGTTCTGAATTTCAACACTAACTTTTCTATTTAACTTGAGTGCTGTTAGTGATGAGCAAAACATGTATGCAATTCCTATTTTTACGACTTTTGGTCTTGAAAATATGCTATAATTTTTTATTTCATTTTACATGATGAAATTATACTCATTCAGCATTGAGTTTTCTTTAGTATATTTGATTCTGTGTTATTAGATGACATGGATTTCTTGACTATTGCTTGTTGAAATACTGATCTATAGGAATGTAGGTGCCATATATTCTTTCCTCCTCACCTCTCTTTACTATTTATCTCCATTATTAACCATTGCTAGATATGTTGCAATCTTTGATTTTGTACATACAGAACCACTTGCCACCCTTCTCCACCTAATTCTCTGCCCCTTGACAGAAGCTGGTCTATTGGGACTACATCATTAGGTTCCCTTGCCCTCCATCCATCTTCCTATTGGGTTTGAATGCTGGCAGGAGATCAGCGAACCAAAAAAAAAAAAAAAAAAAATGTTGAAGTGTTTGTTCCTTTTTGGATATGCCATTCTTCATCACACCCTGGACTGACAGAAAATCAGCCTGGTGTATTTTCATTCATTTGAATACTTTAAAAATACATGATAATGAACATTTATCTAGTCCATGAATCTTTCTACAAAGGATTTGGTGTATTTTAAAATAATGCATCAAATAGACAAGATAAAATGAAATTAATATTGTTTGGATAAAATGAGGCAAAGGAAAAATAAGGGGCAAGGAATTCATTGGACCAGGAAATCTATTAGCATATAAAACGGAAACCATGAAATCCTGTGCATGTGCTAAACTTGTCTTTGAACTTACTAGTAGTAGCCAAAGCAGAAGAGGAAAAAAAGTTGAAAAAGCAGTTTATAGAAGTACAACATTCTTCATACCTAGAATAGAGAAAATTCTATTAAGGAAAAGAAGAAACTGTAATGTTATAAATGGCAGCTTTAGCACATTCTCAATGACCTCATGAATCAGATGAAATATGTTTTCTAATACCTTATTCCCCAAAGCATCAAAATGTTACTGTCTGACCTCTATGATTTTTGCTAAGAAAATCTGTATATCATGTACTAACAAAATGATGTTTCCAATTTTAGGGGGAAGGAGGGCAGGAGTGGCTGGTTAGGGAAGTAACTTTTTTTTTTTTAAAGATTTTTATTTATTTATTTATTTATTTGATAGACAAAGAGAGATCACAAGTAGGCAGAAGGCAAGCAGAGAGGGGGCGGGAAGCAGGCTCCCCGCTGAGCAGAGAGCCCGATGTGGAGCTCAATCCCAGGACCCTGAGATCATGACCCGAGCTAAAGGCAGAGGCTTAAACCACTGAGCCACCCAGGCGCCCCGGGAAGTAACTTTTGATGGAATGATGAGCAAGTTTAGAGTAATATGATACTTGTCCATTTTTTGTTTAAAAACATGTTCAAAATATTTAAAAAATTGTTAGATACTATCAAAATGATCAGGCATCAAGATAAACAAAGATAGGCTGAATACACATTGCATTAAAACTACTTATTAATCAACCCAACATTAAAATGATCATAGGCAAAATTGTGGTATGGGATTGGCATATAGATAATGAATTAAGAAAACTTAAAAAGCATTTTTTTCCTTAAAAATTTGCCGTTATTACCACAGCCCACAGCTAATCTGGACAGTTAACACTTCTAGAATATAAACCTGTACTCACCATCTTCATAACAGAGGCATATAATGCTTTACAATGTAACACTGTTTTAGCCCCACCATATTTGGTGACACAGACACAGTTGTCCTTATTTTATAGATTAAGAGAATGAGGTACAAAAAGGTGAGGATGGCATATGGAGGAGTTCAAAGGAGAATCCAGAAAGTCTGCCCTCTTTGATCTAGAATCTGTTTACAACAGCATAGCTTATGACTCCATGCTTAAGGAAATTAGAAAAGAAAATCTGGGTGTGGAACAACAATGTGCAAAGAAAAGAACTGAGTATATAAATTCCAGCGAAGTTTAGGAAGAACTTTAGAAACCATTTAATCAGAAAAAAAGCGGGGGGGGGGAGCTATGTAGTCCAGCTTCACGTTTTTCTACAGAAGCCCCCAAATGGCTGAGACTCAAAATGGCTTCTCGTCATGGCATTTCCACTGGTTTGTAACACTCATCTCTAAGGAATACTAAACCAAATGAGAGAATCCCTCACTTAAATATAGATAAAGCCTTGAATTAATGAAGCTGGCAACACTGAATATAATTTTACGCTATTTTTTTAACTAAAAATAATCACAATTCATTCCCCTACTGGGTCCTGAACTCAAGTAGCAATGTTCCCCCATAAGCCACAGTTCCCAAACTGCACTGAGACGCCCCAGAGTTGCACAGGGAACTCACAGGGGCTACAGGGGCTATTTTAAATTTTGGAGGGAAACACAGTAATAATTAACATCTGTCGACACTAGGAGAACTGCTAGTTTGAGGGAGTTCAAACTTAAACATTAGATCATGCTATATTTCTTTCAATGATAGCTTATTACTATAAAGCTGAGTTTTTGGCAGTTGTCATAATAAAAAGTGGATGTGGTGCCGTAATTGATGGGAATCCAAAATAAGTGATTGCAGTGATTCCAAGATTTGAGAAGCGGTGCCATACCCAGCAGGTGCACACATTACATTAGCAAGAATCGTGGCTACAGGGGCGCCTGGGTGGCTCAGTGGATTAAGCCTCTGCCTTCAGCTCAGGTCATGATCTCAGGGTCTTGGGATCGAGTTCTGTATGGGGCTCTCTGCTCATCAGGGAGCCTGCTTCCCTCTCTCTCTTTACCTGCCTCTCTGCCTACTTGTGACCTCTCAAATAAAAATCTTAAAAAAGAAAAAAGAATCGTGGCTACATAAGAATGAACTAAAATACCTTTCCTTTCACCACACTTGTATTCTTTTTCAAAACGGCTAGCGTATTGCATGGAGCACTGAGTGTGGTGCATAAACAATGAATTCTGGACTACTGAAATGAGATTAAAAAAATAAAATTTTTTAAATGGCTAGTAAGTTGTTAAGACATAAAATGAGTTAGTTATGACTCAACTATTTAAATAAAGGAGACCATTGGGTTTTTCTTGTGGCCTTGGGGTAATTTAAAAAATATCCTGAAATACTAAGGTCACTGGAACAAGAATGTTTGAGAATCTTACCCAATGGGTAAGAATGTGGACTCCAGACTTGGAATCCCAGCTTCATAACATATTAGCTGTGCCACTGTGAACTTAACCTCCATTCTTCACCTGAGACCATACTGGGACACACCTCAGTAGGGTTATTGCGTGCATTCATTAAAAGTCAGTTTATGTAAGTGAGGGAGATGAAAACCAGGTACAGAGCGCGTGTTCTTTCTGTAAGTATTAGCTATTCTGCTCGCACAATAAACCTTAACCACAGTCAGTCTGGTGTGCCCTGCACCTGCTGCTGCTTCGGTCAAATGCAGATGCCATGAGGTTAGGGCCCTGTGCATGAGAGCCCATGAGCTAGGGACTTCTCCTCCCCCATTCTTTTTCTAGTATAGACGAGGAAACATGTCAGACATTTTAGGAGACATTTCAGCTAGGGTTGAGTGCTCTCTTGGTCACAGTTTCAGAAAACGTAAGGAACTCAATGTCCACATGTATTTCCAGGAGCTCTTTATGTGCCCCTTGGCTTCATAAACAGCTGAAATTACTTCAGACCCTGAAGCTAGGGTGGCAGAGTGAGGGCCTCTACTGATCATTCCTTAGAGAAAGCAGACTTTAAAACTATTACCTATTTCCACATTCAAAAGTTAACTTTAGTTTTATTCTCTCTGGATCTTTAAAGCGACTCACAGCTCTATTTTGGAAAGGTCTCATCGCTTACATTGTGTTTTGTCTGATTTTTCCTTGTAATGATAAGTTTCTAGAGCAGAGGTTGATTTTAATTTCCCTTAAAAGTTTCTTTAGTCCTAATAATTACTGTGTATCTGTTCTTTCTCCTGAAAGCAGCATCATGCCTTTCAGGCAACCAATGTTTCTGTCCCAAACACTACACAAAATAGGGAAAGATACATTCTGTTTAGGAATATGTAAATTAGGATGAACTAGGCTATGGGGATGACGTGTACACTTGTTGCAATGAGCACTGGGTAATGCTGGAGTTGCTGAATCACTGTATTGAACACCTGGAACTAATAAAACACTGTGTGGTAACTATACTGGAATTAAAACAAAAAGATTTAAAAGATGACTATGCAAATTAATTATGGCAATTCATATAGTAAATCATGGCTTTAGAAACTTTTCAATGACACTCCAAGACAATACAACAATAAGTAAAATGCAGAATACAAAACTACATGTCAATATGATACTAGTTTTATAAAAATAGAAATTAAATATATTTGTATATATGCATAGGAAAGTGTTTGAAAGGAAATGTGGCAAATATCTTAGTTATATCTGGTGGGAGATACTCACGGACTTCTTTTTTCCTTACATTTTGGGTTGGATATAATTATTTTGACAGAAGGAAACAGAATCTACAACTAGTATGGCTTAAATAATAATATTTTATTGTAACAGGTATCTGGAGATGTGTGATTCAAGTAGTTGGTTGAGTAGCTCAATAATGTAAGCACTCAAAACAATACTTCTGAGTTTTCTGGGCCTGTCTCTCATAAAGCAAGGTGCCTATAGCAGCTCCAAGCATCATATTACCACATGACAACATTCAAAGCAGGAAAGAAGGAACACACAGCCCTTGGGATCAGCCCTTCCTTCATTGGGGAAGAAAAGATTTCCCAAAAGCCTCTCACCCCTATTTCACATTGGCCCAAACCAAGTCAGATGTTCTTCTGTGGACAAAAGATTACCCCATATGACACAGGTCAATTATGATCCAGCCCAGGAAGCTAAGGCGCATAACTACTGGGAGAAAACCAAGGTTGCATCACCAAAGAGGAGGAGGAGAACTGCCACAGGATGAGCAATGAACAGTGTACCCTATATCCCTTAATATACTTCCTGAATAGACGTTCATGGTCAAGTGTTTTATCAAAAAAGATTAATATACAAATATTTATACATATTTCATTAAATATATAATAGTTAATATATATTAATATAAGAAATAATAAATACATAACAACATATATTAAAATTAAAATAAGTAATAAATAATATAAAACTAATATATAAATATGTGCTATATAAATAAAGCAAAAGGCAAGAAATACCATCTCCAGTTCTGAAACAACCCATTTTAGATTAAGAGAAATAGAACACAGGAAAATATGAATATTGTCCATCTTCTACATGTACATCTACAGGTACACCTCTCCTACACTGAGAGGAAAATTCTGCGATTCTATGCAGGACACTCAGCCAATATCTGTGATCAAACTGGTTCTTATAAAAAACTACAAGAGCTTGAGCATCTCAAGGCTTGACAAAAGCTGGCCCCCGGATAAAAAATACTCCCAAAAATTCTGAAGGGAAGTGCTACTTTCCACATACTAACATGACAGAAGAAAGATCTTTCAGGCACAGTAGACTGTCGTCTGAGGAGATAAGCTCCCTGGGCTGCCGAAGCCAAAAGAGATGAGCAGAGTGCTGGGTGTGGTCAGAAAACACTGTGCAAGTGCCTTGGAAAAGAATAGGGCAGGGAGCTCCAGTCAACGGACTTCAGAAATAGACAATGGACACCAAGGTAACTGACAAAAAAGGGTTGAGATCATTAGTAAGGTTCACAATAGTTTAGAAATTTGTTTCTATAAAAATGGTGGACTAGAAGGAAGACTATACTCCAATTCCAGGATTCTAGAACAATAAGCAGCCCTAGGATTGGCCATGACTTACAACTTTATAAAGGACTGAGAGGCTGGCTCGCATGATGGCCTCCATGACCAGAGAAGGAATCAGTCCCAGAGAGATGCCACTAAAACCACCAGATGACTCAGAGAAGCGAAGGTGAAAGTTGGAAGAGAAACCACGGCCAATGATAAAATGCTCTTAAGCCAGATATTGTCGGGAGGGGAGAATATCAAAATAGAATGAGATCGTAAACACAAAACTAGAAGAGACAAATTATGTAGTCAGAAGAAAAGTAGGACCATATGAAAATCTGACCGGCATTACTCTTCTAGTTCACAGCTTTCATTAAGGCAGAGGTTCCTGGGCTTTCCTCCTGCACTCCGGAGCATTTCAAAGGCACTTTCCAGCAGCATCTGAACCACAGGAGGGAGGCTTCAGATCATTTGATGAATGGATGGTGCACAACTGGGGTTGGTTAGGATCATAGTTCTCATTTTGGTTTCTGTTTTAAAAACAACTTTTCACAGGGTCCCTATTATTTGTTCATTTAATAAGTGAAAGCTATAATGTTGCAGTGACTATTCAGTGTTGTGAGGCTAGTGTAACAATAAATCAAATTTCTGTTGAGGGCCAGAATCCAGAGGAAAAACCCAATCACACCCAATGAGGCTCAGTCCATAAATGTTCATGCAGCAAATGTCCAAAATCACATAGGGTCTTATTAGAGTTCTTCCCTGGCCTCTTCGTGGCCAGAACTAAACATAGGGAGGGCATTTAATGTTTACAATAAGAAAGTCTACTACTTCCTACGAGCTCTGTCACTCAAACAATTATTTATTTATTATATTTATTTGTTCTCTATGAAAAAAGTAGCTCCCCAATTGGCTTATGGAGGTAAAATGAAAAAGGGAGAACATGTTTTTGTCCTGTACAGACTTAAAATCTAATGAGGGAAGACATTCCTGCCATGTAATTAAAGAAGGCTTAGAAGTATATCATGGAATTCAAATGTGTCCTTTTACTAAGCTCATCTTAATGATATACAGTATATGTACATGTGAACGTTTGATTTCTTAAGAAGTTCCTCATGTAAGTCCATGGGTGTGGATTTGTCTAACACATAGACTATAGCAAAGTACTTGCTCTAAAAAACCCATCAGGAAAATGTGTAATATAATAGAATAAATGAATCAGTTTATAAACCAGGCATTTGTGTACTTATTCTCATATAAAACCTCAACCACAGAATTAATCCTTTTATTCTATTTGAACATTGAAGCATAAAAGTGGTAAAATTAATGGCATGTGCATGATAAGTTCTCATGACTTGAGATTATTGTCAAATTGTCCCAACAGATGTTAGTTAATTTTAATAATCGTGGAGATTTTAATAATTATTTATTTGGTTGATTGGACAGTGTGTATGGTAACATTAAACTGGTAATATTAATTATATACTTTAATTATTTCTAGGCTCTTGTAGCTTTTGTTGTTACCTGGAATACCATGAAAATTCAAGATATTAATTAAATGTGAGCTTTGATATGCTCCCCAGGGCAGAGACTTGTGCAGCATGTGCTTATAGACGATAATAACAATTAATAATACAAATAATGAATTATGCTAAAATCGGTTAAAAAACAATGACTGATTTTTTTTTAATTTCTCAGTTTAAGAAATTATAAAACAATTCCTAATCATTAGGTTAATTAACCACTACTCTGATTTAAAAAGGCAGGAAGGGGAATTAGAGATACAAAGAAAAAGATGTGTTCAAGGGGTGCCTGGCTTGGGTCCGTTAAGTGTCTGTCTGACTCTTGGTTTTGGCCCAGGTCATGATCTCAGGGTCCTGGGATCCTGATGGGCTCCACCCTCAGGGCAGAATCTGCTTCTCTTCCTTTGCTCCTCCTCCCCCGCACATCCCCCTCTCTTCTCTCTCTAATAAATGGATGAAAAAAATTTTGAAAAAAAGAAATGAAAATGTATTTAACAAGAATAATTAGTAAGCTAATAAGTATTTTGCCAAATAAATCTGAGATATATAGTATCTCATGTAGCTATATAATTATAAGTAGTTCATAGGGAAATACCCAAAGCTTGGTCTAGTGCAATCAGATGAAATTATTTCACTACCACATTCTATTATGAAAATTTTCAAAAATACAGAAGACATTGAAACATACAAAAATTTGAAAGACTTGTACAGCAAATACCAATATACTCATCATCTAAATTCTATCAAATAATATAATTTTATGCCTGAAAGACACACGAGAAAGCATTAGAAAAAAGAGGAGAAATCACTCAAGGTGGCAGTTAAAAAAATAAACACAGTGAATAATTGTCCTTTATAAAAATAGGAAAAGAAAATTAACCATCAGATCCCATTCAAAGTAAATGTTAAAATATCAAGAAATCAACAAGATATACACAGGATCTATGTGAAGAGAAATATTTCTATTTTACTGAGTCACATAATGGAAGGCTTGAGCAAATAGAAAAACATACACTGTTCCTGGGTGGGGGAATCATTCTCCAGTACAAAGATGCATATTCATCCTAAAATAATGTTGAAATTATTTGTAATCTTGGTAAAAAAAAAAGAATTATTTCTATAAAAATATTTTTAAATTTATTAGAAAGAATAAACTCATGGAAAGTAAGGAAAAATATAAAAACCTAATAAGGGGAAGAATAATATACAAAATGTTAAAATATATTAAAAAGAGATAATGTTTAAACAATGATACAGGTATAGATAAGGAAATCAATGAATGAGAATGGGAAGCCTGGAATTATATTCTTAGAAAAATGGAAATTTTTATATATGTTAAAATGGATTTTCAAAACAGTTGGGGAAAGATGTACTATTCAGGATATGTTGTTGGTTCAAATGTGTAGGCATTTGAACGAAATACAATACTTGCTCCTTTCATCATAACAAATTCTAGAGGGAATAAAAGTTTAAACATGTTTTAGAAGTGTAAAACCCTGAGGGAAAATAAATGAACTCTTTTTTGGTAATCTTACACTAGGAAATACATTTCTTAGCATGACAATAAATTCGTAAGTATATCAGAACCTACATAAGTTGACCACTAAAATTTAGTAGTTATTTAACAGAAAACATAAATAAAATAAACCAATAACATAATAGCCTGGATAAATATAGTTGCCACACATGTCACTCTTAAGGGTGAAATTAAACAAAGTTCTTATAAATTAATAAGAAGACAAATCATCCTATAGGAAGTTTGACAAAATATATAAGGATGCAGAACACCAAACAAACATTGAAATTGCACAGTCTAGCTCATAAACATAACAAAACACATTGCTTAAGTCTTTTAAAAAATTTTTATTTATTTTTTTATTTTCTAATGATTTTATTTATTTACTTGACAGACAGAGATCACAAGTAGGCAGAGAAGCAGGCAGAGGCAGGGGGCGAGGGGTAGGCAGGCTCTCTGGCGAGCAGAGAGGCCGATGCGGGGCTCGATCCCAGGACCCTGGGATCAATACCTGAGCTGAAGGCAGAGGCTTAACCCCCTGAGCCACCCAGGCACCCCTTTTCTAATTTAAAAAAAAAAACTTTATTTGAGATTGAGGGAGAAAGAGAGAGAAAGTGGGTGTGTGTATGAATGGGGGTGGGGCAGAAGAAGAGGATGAAAAATATCTCAAGCAGACTCTGAGCTGAGCCCAGAGCCTGAAGCAGGCTCCATCTCATATCCCAAGATCATGACCTGAGCCAAAGTCAAGAATCAGACACTAAAAGAAAAAAAAAAAAAAATTCAGACACTAAACAGAGTGAGCCACCCTGATGCCCTTTTAAACAAGTAAGTTTAATATAAATTGCACGATGGTTAAAAATTAAGAAAATTTAAATGTCCTCGTGTTGCCCAAAAACACATGCTAAGGGGAAAAAGTAAGTCCTTGAACAGCATGTGTTGTATGAGATAGGTTATGCAAAGAAAAAGTACATATATTCACATATATGCATGTTTACACATGGACAGAAATATGTCTAGAAGAGCAGGACCAAACTCTTTATCATGTCTCCGTCTCCAGAGCGGGAGGATAAATAGTAGGGAATAAAGTTCATGGGGACTTATATTTTTTACTTTATACAATTTTATATTTTTGAATTGTTAAAACTTAGCTTTTTACTGTTTTCAGATGACTTTAGATTCATAAATTGTTTTAACACTGAGCATTTGGTTTATATAATACAAGAACTTTTTAAAATTCTGAAACATTTCAAGAAAAAAAGGAAGAGAATAATAAAAACAATTGGGAAAAAAGAATCAACTCTATAGCTTTTTTAGTGAGAAGAAACTGCATGTTAATATCACAGCCACATGCTTATTGTATCCTAATGTATCTGAGTTAACTGTATAGTGACTTGTATATAAATTTTCATTACATTGGGTGGGCCCCATCATTTTCAGCTAATAATTTTTTATTTTCATAAAGTCCTCACTTAAGAATTATACCAGGCATTATTATAGATAGGTATCTGGAATAAGAGGTCCCTACCTGCCAATTGTGGTTGAGATTCTATTGCTCAAGAAGAGAGGAACAGAGAAGTGCTCCGATAGCATGATTCTTTCTTAAGCCCCATTTATGACTGGCTGGACCACACCTTCACCTTACATATTTATTAGAGGTTATTATTGATATTGACAAGAAATACCCTTTGCCGTATACTTACTACGTGTCAAAGGTGCTCTAAACTCTTTATATCACTAATTTGAAACTCATTAACCACCCCATAAGATTATTATTCTCTTTATTATTTTCAGTGTGCAGATAAGGAAAGTAGTTAAGGAGGGTCAGTAACTGCCTTGAGGACACTTGTCTAGAATAGAGCTCATCTCCTAAACCAGGAATTCCTAATTCAAACATTTACACTTTGCCTCTATGTTATACTCAGGATAGTGGGGTACCTGGTGATGGGAGTAGGGAAACAACTGTTGATGTATGAACTTTAAGGATGACTAGGAAGAGCTTCGGCAAATTTGCACAGAGCCACGGCTCTTCTTACATTTCTGCTCAATTTCAAAGCTTCTGTAGCCAGACATGGTCGTGTTTACCAATGCCCAGTGGCTGGCAAGGGCAACAAAAAAAGCTCCAGAGGAAAAAAAAATTCTTGATAGTAAGAAAAAAATCAGATTGGTGATATGAAACATGTGCTGAGTACCTGAACACCAGAACCTGCCTTGGTCTTATTCATGTTCATTGGAAAGTGCTTCTGGGAACACAAATACTTGGGAGCAGACACTATCTTGGAATGGAATGCCCTTGGATGAAATGTCAAGTCTTGAAATCTTTTGGGCCTGGGCAGAGACTTGCATCAATGGAAGGGACTCAATAATGAGTTTCAGATTCACGCAGTTCAGCTTCAGGTATGAATGGCCCACATTGACATGCTGCTTGAGACATGGCACCAGACCTCTTTTGTTTGGGTCTTTAGATGCCTGGTGGTTCTCCAGCTTGTCAGCAACAGTCATGATAAGATGGGTGGGATCCCCTCTGTGGCAGCTGGTCTGTAGAGTTGGCTGATGTTCTTCAAATCTAGGAGAGGGTGTGGGCATCACATTCCAGGGGCAATCACGTGCAAACAGAACCAACTCTTTGATACATGGAAATACACCCTGGGTCATACTTGGAAAGATCGAAGGGGGACGTATCTGGAGGAGGGAGCTAATGTGGACTAGAGTTTACTCAGTGATGCACTCGGGGCAAATGATTCATAAACCATGTTGTAAAATAGCATGCCCCAGATACATTTTCCACAGCAGGATTTTTGAAGGCACAAAAACTGCCCTGCAGAAGATCTTTGAAGGCACAAAAACTGCCCTGCAGAAGATCTAAAGTGACATTTTCCAAAGAAGACATATAGTTAGCCAACAGGTACATGAGGGGGTGCTCAACATCACTAATTATCAGGGAAATACAAATCAAAATCACAGTGAGATATTGCCTCATACCTTTGAAATGGAAATATACATTGGCAAGGGTGTGGAGAAAAGGGTACCCATGTACATTCCTGGTAGGAATGTAAATTGGTGTTGTCCCTGTGGGAAAGAGTATGGAAGTTCCTCAAAAAAAAAGAAAAAAAAAAGAAGAGAAAAGAAAAAAGAATTACTGTATGATCCAGCAATTCCACTTCTGGGTATTTATTCAAAGGAAACAAAAACACTAACTTAAAAAAAACATATGCACTCCCACGCACATTGCAGTGTTATTTATAATAGCCAAGGTATGGAAACAACCCAATAGTCCATGGATAGATGAACGGATAAAAAAAAAAATGTGGTATATATACAATGGAATATTATTCATCCATAAAAAGGAAGGAAATCTTGCCATCTGTGACAACATGGATGGATCTTGGGGGCATTATGGTAATTGAAATAAGTCAGACCGAGAAAGAAAAATACCATATGATCTCACTTATATATAGACTCTTAAAAAAACAAATTCATAGATACAGAGAACAGACTGATAGTTGCCAGAAACAGGGGTGGGAGGTGGGCAAAATGGGTGAAGGAGGTAAAGGTACAAACATCCAGTTATAAAATAAGTGAGTCTTAGTGATGTAATATACGACATGGTGACTATAGTTAATAACACTGTACTATACATCTGAAAGTTACTAAGAGAGTAGATCATAAAAGTCTCATGATAGGAAAAAGAACGATAATTATGTATGATTATGGATGTTAACTAGACTCCTTGTAGTGATCATTTCACAATATATATGAGCAAAAAATCATTATGTTGTATCCCTGAAATTAATATAATATTATGTGAGTTATATCTCAATTAAAAAAAAAAAACGGGGTGCCTGGGTGGCTCAGTGGGTTAAAGCCTCTGCCTTCGGCTCAGGTTATGATCCCAGGGTCCTGGGATCGAGCCCCACATCGGGATCTCTGCTCGGCGGGGAGCCTGCTTCCCTTCTCTCTCTCTGCCTGCCTCTCTGCCTACTTGTGTCTACTACTACTGTCTGTCCAATGGATAAATAAAAAATCTTTAAAAAAAAAAAAAACCTGCCATTGATTGGGGCACTCTCCTATACATTTTAAGGAGAAAAATGGTATCTGATAGTCAGGAAGTGTGACTATTGACTTAGTTCCCCAAAATGAAATACATTTCTAATTTGACAGAAGTTCCAGAATATTGAACACAATGGAAACATCACACAGAAGCAAACGTAGGTGGGACTTGACCTAAATCATGAAGACACTGGCAGATACTCAACAGTAAGTAAGTAACAGCCACTGCCTAGCATATAATATGGCTTACGGAGTGAGGGTAAAGTGGCAAGTAATTAAAACTCATTTCCACCATTGAAGTATAAATGCCCCCATAGGAAGGATATTTTCCAGCAGGCCACATAAATCTGAAGACTGCTTTCACAACTGATATACTCCTTTCTTCCTAGCCTTTTCCACTGAATCACAGTCTGAAGATCTGATGTGACGATCCCTGATTCAAAGCCTGCCCTGGCAAGCAAGTCACGAAAGTGATGACTTTCAGGACATAGGTGAGCAAAGGAAACAGAGCCTCCAAAGACTCTGACTATTTATGGCAGAATTGGGCCTGTCCCTTGTGGCCCTGGACACTCACTGTAACCTGCTACACTCCACACCTTCACAAGCATGAAGAAGGCTAGTTTGTTTTCATAGTTGACTAATGTAGATAGCAGCCATCCCAAATATAGAAGGGATTTACTAATTTAACTCACTTCCTGGGATTACCAAGTGTTGACCTTAATTGACCTTAACGCAGGTTTAAATTTTAAGTATCTAGCCTTTGTCTTTCACCCCTCACTTCCTTGTAGCCCAGTCCTTATCGTCATCAGTACGATGAGATTCCACTATGCACGGAACATCTCCCTCTGTGGCAAGTGCGGTGACAAATATACCCATCACACCCAAGGTAAAATGACCCATTGTGAAAATCTGGTCACACATGGGGTATCCACATCATAAATACACACAATCTGGACATTCTTTTTGACAACACTGTTTACTTTTTTTTGGCTTGTGTAAGTCTCTCATAGAACCTTGACTGCTTTCTGACCCTGCCTCCCCCTCCATCGTATCACATTTAGGGAGACATCCTCCAAAGTGGAATTGTCAAGCATTATCGTATTTCCCTCAAGATTATCAGGACTTCTGTTTTCCTGGCCCACGTCAACCCTATGAAGCAGTCTCATCTTCTGTTTTCTACAGCCCTCTGCCCCAGCGTCTCTACCTCTCTACCCCACAGCATTCTCTTCTCCTTGCCATCTACCTTGCCATCTTGAGTCTCCGAGTCTTCTATCATGAACTGCCATGTGAGCCCAGGCTCCCAGGCTCCTGGTCCAGGCAGCGACCCCGGGGGATTTACCTTCTTTTTAAATCCATTTTCTTATGAAAATTCGACTTCTAACCTTCCTCAGTGGTAGGAAAAGCAACGTGTTCAAAGATGGGGAAAGATACGAACACTAGTCAGGCTAATGATTGTTATCCTATAATACTCATTTGGAATTTTAGATGTTATTTTGTTGATAATGTTGTGGAGGGTTTTTTGTTCATTTAGGTTTGGGCCACATTATTAAGGTTACTTTGCAACAATTGTTCATTTGTGGGTTTTCTCAGAATATCAGCCTTTTTATCAGCCTATGCTAAATCTTTAGGAACTGTAGCATACCATAGGAGTACAAGATATTGTATTTCTTTTGTCCTGTATAAATGGTTTCTCACTAGTTTTACATCTGAGTTGTTTTGGTTTAGAAAAAAGTGTTGTAATCCTGTCCCTTTGGAAATACCTCTTCCAACTTCGCTCCTTCTTTTCACTTTGTTGGGTCCCAGGGTTGCTAACGAACTGCATGCTTAGGTCACATAATGCAAATCATTCCCTTAATGGCTATAGATTTCACAGGGAGAACTCAGACATATGTTTCCCATTTTTCTCCCTTTTATGCCGCATACTTGTGCTGAATAGTTTTATTGGTAATGGGGGAGATGCCAGAATATTTACAGGATCGTGGTCATGGGAGTGTGCTGTTATTTGGACTATGTCTGGATAATGCCAACATAATCAATCAAAATGGAAACATTTGGTCAATGAAGTATTTTTTTAAATGATCAGCATAATGCTAATAGCTTTGACTATTGAACCAAACTTACAGTTATTTTGAGACCATACAGAAACAAGTTTATTAGCAGAGTACCCTGTAAACACTTCTGTTTTTTAAAAATAAAAAAACTTGTCAGAATTTTGTGTGTTGCAACATCGCTCAGAGTTCCATGTCTAGTATGCCACTGCTATTCTGAAAGAGACACAAACAGACCACTTAACCATGCTGTGATTCGTCTTCCTCCTTTTTTAAGATGAGCGTTACTTAATCTTTATTTTTAGACATCTTTGAGAATATAATGAAAGCTATCAACCCCCCCTCCTCAGTAAGTACACCTATGAAATATGCAAATGACCCCCAAATAACATAACAACTTCAAGCTCAAAATGATATAACAACTTTGGGTTTAGGGTTTTGTTAAGAACTCTTAACGACAGATGATCTTTAAAGACTTGTTTAGCTTAAAATTGTATGGTTCATGAATTTTCCCTTTCCAAGGCTGAAGGACTGGACTGTTCCCACCCATTCCTCCAGCCCAGTTTCTCTGGTGCCCATTATGGGGGAGTCATGGATATGCGGACACATTAGGTCTTGTTGCCATACTAGTAATGCTTCTGAATTCACTGGCTCCTTTTCTTGAGGGGAACTCTTAAAGAATCAGGCTATGTTTTAGTCCTTTCTAAAAACCATCCAGGAGTGACTGACAAGCACCACCTTCTGGAGAAAACGTGTAGTTAAATGTCAAAGTTGACATCCCCAGCACAGCCGTGCTGTTCTCCTGTACCCACCCTCAAATCTCTTCCCTGCTTCGACATCAGTTTGACCCCACATTTCTTGAGCAAGTCTCATGTTCCTTTATCATAACCGATGGTGAATCTGTCACCGGTCTCTGGGAGCCTTGAAAGTTAAGTCTGAAAATTAACTATGCTCCTTGGAAGAGTTGTACTTTTCATTAGAAATCTCTGCAGCAAAGTGCAGGTCATTTAAAGACATTACATACATATATGAGAAGCTTTAGGTCAAGTAACTTAAAAATGGCTTATTAAAATGTTGGTGAAGTGGTTTAAAGCACTTACTGAGAGTAAATGAAGAAGTATTAAGAAAAGAGACACAGTCTTGGTGAACCGAACAATGATGAATTAATGAAAACAATGCTTCATCCTAGCCCCATGCATAATGAAGCATTGAAAGGGTATCTGGCTTAAAAGTCTTACCTTAAACATGTAAAAAACATTTTTTGGTAAATAGTTAAACTTGCTTTTTCATGTGCTTGGTACCTTTTTACACGTGCCTTGAATTTAATTGCCAAATGCAAAAATTTTAAGTAGCAGAACTGCCAGAAAATTGAGCCATCCGTGAATATCTTTATTATAGCTCACACACTTAATTTTACATTATGATTTTTATAGAAACCCTTTTGGTCTCAGTTTTGTTTCTCGGGTTCCCTGGGGTCAGACCAATGCTGACAGCAACCATTTGCCTCATAGGAATTCCTGAGAGAGCTCTGTAAAAGTCTGTTCTGTTGCCAAATGGAGAGACCCTTAGCCATTCACATCTTTTGGTTTTTAATCTAGACAAGCAAGAATGATTATGTTTCCTGAGAGATTAAATTCTTTAAAGCTCGTTCATGATGCATCTTAGAAAACTTTTGAGAGTCGAGTCAGCAAGTGGAATATTCCTTCAGACCTATCATATCCCAGAACTGGGTTGGTTTTCCAAGGAGATAAATGGAGTACAGTGACGTTTCCTGTGGGGGAATTGCTGAAACGAACCCTTGGAAATATAGACTCTGAATACGTTAATATCTTTCTCTTGGCATTTTTAATGAAAAAGGAGGCGTTGCTTGTTTACTCCCAAACTTTCTACGTCCTACACCTAAAAATCCTCAGCCTGCCAAGTGCTTTGCTCTTCCCAAAGGGCCATTAGTCATCCTGTAGAATTATATTTATTTTTTTAACTTACTTTCCAGATGGACATATGCATCGTTTCATTAAAGCCAAATGTGGTTTATGAAATTCAAGAATAATAATTAATCATGCCAGTGAGAGCCCTTGAGTGAGGCAGACTGAGGGCATTTTTAGAAAAATCGATAATAGAAGTAGAAGTGGCTACTATCGGAAGGGTGCTTATTATATTCTAAGCATTTTTTTAAAAAGATTTTATTTATTTATTTGACAGACAGAGATCACAAGTAGGCAGAAAGGAGGAAGCAGGCTCCCCGCCGAGCAGAGAGCCCGATGCGGGACTCGAGTCCAGGACCCTGGGATCATGACCTGAGCCGAAGGCAGAGGCTTTAACCCACTGAGCCACCCAGGCGCCCCTATTCTAAGCATTTTTTGTGTATGAATGGATTTTAAATACATCTTACACAGTAAAAGTTATTGTTCCCATTTTATTTATGTATTTTTAAAAGATTTTTATCTATTTACTTGAGAGAGAGAATAAGCAAGAAAGAGAGCACAAGCGGGAGGGTGGGGCAGAGGGAGAGGGAGAAGCTGGCTCCCCTCTGAGCCGGGAGACTAATATGGGGCTCAATCCCACAACCCTGAGATCATCACCTGAGCCAAAGTCAGACACTTAACCAACTGAGCCACTCAGGCACCCCTACTGTTCCCATTTCATAAATGGGGAGATGGGTCTGTGAGTGCTATGAATACGACCTGCCTCCAACTCCGTCCTCTAGAGTCTGCGTACTTTCCATCCTGCAACACTGCCTCTTGCAGTTAAGTATTCAAATCTGGCAATCTGAAAGCCTTACCAAACTGCACGGGTTCTTTAAAACAGATAACTGGAAAGTAAAGAATTATTAGAATTCTGCATAGTTTACGCATTAACAATATTTATCTTTAATTAAGTAATATGCCTTTTTGGTAGATGACAAATACCTTTTCATTGGTACTATTCGTCAATAACCTCAGATTTGGGGGGAGGGGGCTGAAAAATCATAGACATAAACACACCAATATACAACCCCATTGTATCTTTAGGAGTCCCTAGAACTACCTTTAGGAAAAGTACGATGACAAAAAGGGAATCGTACGTGCAGGAAACTGACAGTGCATAGACAGTGCACAGAGCAAAGCAAAGGCTGCTAGACCAATCCCAGACAAAGCACTCGTTCAAGACAATGAAAGCAACGGTAGAGACACTTGAAGTCATTTCAGAGAAAAGAAAACGCCTTCCATCTATTGGGAAGAAATCCCTACCCTACTCCTGTCAGCATGCATTTGGGAGAAGTGTTGATAATTACTTCAGGGCAAATTGTGGAGGTTGTATTGTTTTAAAATTGAGACCTGGCCAAAGAGAAGGAAATCGGCCGCATGCCAAAAGCCAGTCTAACACTGGGTGCTCCTGAGAAGAAACAGATGTAAACACAGAAAATTGTTCAAATTTGCCAGCAGAACCCATCAGTCCATCAGCCAGCAGTCAAAGTCTAGAAAATAACCAGAAATCTTTCCTATAAACAAAAGGAACTGGAAAAGGGATGGGAAATGAACATCCAGGTTTGAAATGGCTGGGGAAAGATGTGCTACACATTCAGGCAGAACAAAGACACACGTGTCAAAGACAGGCGTGGCAAATGCTGCAGAGAGGGGCCAGGTGCAATGTCCTTCTGTGAAAGGATCTGGGGCGGGGACCATATAGACTTGAAGAAGAGAGCGTGTGAAATTAATAGTCAGCGATGCCAGAATTGTTCACGTACTTCATCACAAACAATGAGGAAATGTGGCTGAAATGCATCCGTGGGAATGGCCTGTAAAACCTCTGTGTGCCTGTTTCTGAGTTAAGAACACAGAATGTTCACCAACTAGAAAACAAAATACAGTTTTGTTTTGTTTTTGGTTGGGATATTTCATGCTATAAGGTTGTAGGTTTCAGTTTCCAAGTTTACAGCTCAAAGACTGCCTTAGGTATTCTGGTTTGGTTCTAGCTACATGTTCAGAATTGCCAGGATTCCAACGGAAACTTGCTTAAGAAAAAGATCAACAAGCCTTTTTAACTTGCTGTTTAAAATTCAAAAGAAGAATTACTTAATAAAGTTAAACAGTCACATTAAAGAGCACTTTAAAAAGATGTTATAAAAATATAACTAATAAAACTGTGGCCTATCAAAGCATGTGTCAGACACAAAAGAAACATCCTGAGAGGTATTGAAAAGCAATTGAAAACATGGGGGAGTCTCTTGAAGGTCTGCCATTCACAACAGAGTTCACAGAGCAGAACTGATGCCCTAAGTAGTTTTCTCCATATATGATCACACCACAATTTGTAATCTTAATTCACCCAACTTTGGGTGAATATGTGCACATTTTGCTGAATTTCATTATGGAATCCTGCTGCCCCTGATCCTGCTGGGGGTGTGGCATAATTCACGATATGTGCATCATACTGTCCTTATAAAATCTGAAAAAACTTTCATGTGTTCTGAAACTCACCTGCTCCGAGAAGTTTTGGAGAAAGGCCTGCAGACAAGCAGTTTGCAAATTTTGTCTGAACTTTAATTCACGCAAAAATAGAATATAATTGGTCGTTAAATTTAACTTTTCCTCTTGTCTTAGATTTTCAGAGAGAAAAGTGCTGTTGCCTAAAGCGGATGCTAAACCACTTGTGCAGGACACACTTGGAGACTGTGATACTTACTCTGTTGTGATTAGCCCTTCACCCACCTCCAGGCTATAGAAGATATGACCAAGAATTCATTTGAGAGCTAAAGGGATTAATAGTAAGATTTTATTTTATTTCATTTTAGAAAGATTTTATTTATTTAAGAGAGAGAGTGAGAGAGCACAAGCAGAGGGAGAGGGAGAAGCAAGCTCTTTACTGACCAGGGAACCCGACGTGGGGCTCCCTCCCAGGACCCTGAGATCATCACTGAGCTGAAAGCAGATGTTTAACTGATTGAGTCACCCAGATGCCCTAATAGTAAGATTTTAAAGGGAGAATTGTTGGTATGCTGGACATTCATTCTTCCCCACTTATGAAGGGCATGAGGGCCACTTACCCTTCACCTCAATCCAAGTGAGGGATGGCTTTAGGAGGTACTGTGAGAGAATCTGTCCTATGAACACCTAGTCAACTGGAATTTGACTCATTCCCAAAAGGATGTCAATGAACAAGGCTCTATCCTCGAGTTTCTCCTTTTTGGTAGCAGAAGGAAGGGACAGATTCAAGGTGGAACCAGGTACTTCCATAATGGAAAGGAAAAGGAAAAATTTTCCTTGTGGTCTACCTTGGGATGTCCTTTGGGAAGGAAATCCTTGGGAGGGACTCTGCAAGGGTGTGGAGACCAGTGGAGAGAGAAGCATTATTCAAAGTTTGAGTGCTGCCAGCAGGTGAAAGGGTGAGTCAAAAATACTCAGTGGAGACTCGTTTTGGAATACTGTACCCAGAGGTCTCCAGTGAAACTTTTCCAGTCACATTAGACCTTTTCCGACCTTACATATTTTAACTGAAAATAGGGGAAATCTAGCAAATAGGAGATAAACATGGAGTATGTAGCAAGGATATCAAAAAGAGACCAAATATACCTTTTTTTGTTTTGTTTTTTGGACGGCAAGTCTCCTAGTCTGAAGGAGGCCCAACAAGGCAGAGACTTAAAAGTTGTACAAGAGGATAAAGCTGATATTGCTCCAGTTTAGGCATTTTAACACTGGAGGCAAGAAGAGACTACTCGTTTCAAGGTAGGCACATGAGTAAGTGATAATAAGCAACATCCCGTAGGGTCCCCCTACTCGGTGTATGTGGAGGCTGCCTGCAGCTCCGTGTTGAGGACGATGCGAGCTGCGACCAGTGGGAAGACGCTCTGTGACCACCTAGCGTGAGAAGCAGGAAGTGGAGGGAAAGCCTGCCACATACATGTCATCTCTAGTTTAGGGAAACGGTGCAAATGCACTTGATGTTCTCTCTCTGCCCTGTGACAGTCCTTGATGAGAGAGGGATGCACACACAGTAGGCATTCAGCACATTTTTGTTGAATGAACATAACATAACTAGTGGAGCAGATCTACATACCTCATGTTCGAGAGGATTCTTTGCACATCTGACCCCAAGCTTCTGTTGAGGAGGAAATTGTCTTTGATTTGTGAGTGGAATAGCCATCACTGCCATGACATGCATACGATCAAATAGGTCCCGTTCAGTAGAGACCCATGTTCCCGTGGACTAGAGGAATTATCACTGAACGACAATTCCTAACTTCATGACCATGATTTACCTATAAAGCCGACCCCGTGATTTACCAGTAAGACTGGCCTAGTCTTTAGTCTAGGGACAGAGTCCCTAAGACAAGGCAACCACGGTTGGTTCTTCAACTGGAAGCAACATGTAGTGGTTGGGGTTTCTTAAAACCTCGTACTTGCTAGGCTGGCTCAGTCAATAGAGCATTGCCTCTTGATCTTGGGGTCATGAGTGCAAGCCCCATGTTAGGTAGGGAGCCTACTTAAAAAATAAATAAATAAATAAACAAGCAAGCCAAAAAACTTCATCCTTTATGGCCACCACTAGCTTGCTTTGGGGGGCTTGGGAGTTTCTCTCTTCTGATTTACACACTGACAGACCAGTGCCCTGAGTGTTGCCGGAATTACCTAAAGGGACAATTTCCTTCTCTCTAGTCCATCGTTACCCAGTCATCCAGTTTATCTCCCTAAAACAGTGCACTGTCCATATTTCTTCCTGCTTAAAAAAATATTCAGTAGCCGTTCACTGCTTAGCAAATAAAATCCGAAATTCTTTGTCCATTATTCAAAGATCTCTACGAATGATACTGGCTCAACTTCTGCTCCTCCCATCCTGCCCACGTGTAATCATGCCGCACTCCCTGACTGTTTCTTATGCCTCTTCTTTCTTTCCTTGGCTGAGGATATTCCTGTTACCAGAGATATACTGCCTCCTTCCACCTGTTCTTTCTCCATCATTCAAAGCCTTTCTCAAAAATTGCCTCCTTCCTCAAGTTTTTCACACCAAACCTACTGGCATCCACAAATCAGAAATTAGCTCTCTTTTACTTGATGTCATTTTTTTAATAGAAATCATCATATATTATCTTACAATTTACAGTAAAATGGCCAATATCCCTACAGAAAATTTACTTTTCAAATAAATTCAGGTTTTTTTCTTTATTGTTCTTTTTAAAGTTTCTTATGCTTGGCACAACAGGGTTTGAATATAGGGTAATGGATAAATATTTAAAGAATAAATTAATGTTCAGCTGTTAAAAATGTTCTAGGATTAGGTAGAGGTAGTGATTGTACAGTATTGCAAATGTAGTAAATGACATGTCACTCTTCCCTTTTAAATGCTTAATTTTATGTTGCTGCAATTT
The DNA here is from genome assembly GCF_020171115.1 of Neogale vison. Classification (NCBI taxonomy): domain Eukaryota; kingdom Metazoa; phylum Chordata; class Mammalia; order Carnivora; family Mustelidae; genus Neogale; species Neogale vison. The sequence continues at coordinate 49,244,411 of NC_058093.1, forward strand.
CACCTCAATAAAATCTTTTTAAAAGAATGAATTAATGGGGGTGCCTGTGTGGCTCAGTGGGTTAAAGCCTCTGCCTTCAGCTCCGGTCATGATCCCAGTGTCCTGGGATCAAGCCCCACATCCGGCTCTCTGCTCAGCAGGGGCCTGCTTCCTCCTCTCTCTCTTTGCCTGCCTCTCTGCCTACTTGTGATCTCTAGCTGTCAAATAAATAAATAGAACCTTTTTTTTAAAAAAAAGAATTAAGAATTCAGACACATAGACCAGTGAAACAGAGTAGAGAGCCCAGATATGGACCATCAACTCTATGGTCAATTAATTTTTGACAAAACAGGAAAAAATATACAGTGGAAAAAAGACAGTCTCTTCAATAAATGGTGCTGGGAAAACTGGACAGCTATACGTAGAAGAATGAAACTCGACTATTCTCTTACACCGTACACAAAGATAAACTCAAAATGGATAAAAGACCTCAACGTGAGACAGGAATCCATCAGAATCCTAGAGGAGAACATAGGCAGTAATCTCTTCGATATCAGCCACAGCAACTTCTTTCAAGATATGTCTCCAAAGGCAAAGGAAACAAAAGCGAAAATAAACTTCTGGGACTTCATCAAAATCAAAAGCTTCTGCACAGCAAAGGAAACAGTCAAAAAAACAAAGAGGCAACCCACGGAATGGGAGAAGATATTTGCAAATGACAGTACAGACAAAAGGTTGATATCCAGGATCTATAATGAACTCCTCAAACTCAACACACACGAAACAGGCAAACACATCAAAAAATGGGCAGAAGATATGAACAGACACTTCTCCAATCAAGACATACAAATGGCTATCAGACACATGAAAAAATGTTCATCATCATTAGCCCTCAGGGAGATTAAAATTAAAACCACATTGAGATATCACCTTACACCAGTTAGAATGGCCAAAATTAACAAAACAGGAAACAACATGTGTTGGAGAGGATGTGGAGAAAGGGGAACCCTCTTACACTGTTGGTGGGAATGCAAGTTGGTGCAGCCTCTTTGGAGAACAGTGTGGAGATTCCTCAAGCAATTAAAAATAGAGCTTCCCTATGACCCTGCAATTGCACTCCTGGGTATTTACCCCAAAGATACAGATGTCGTGAAAAGAAGGGCCATCTGTACCCCAATGTTTATAGCAGCAATGGCCACAGTCGCCAAACTATGGAAAGAACCAAGATGCCCTTCAACGGATGAATGGATAAGGAAGATGTGGTCCATATACACTATGGAGTATTATGCCTCCATCAGAAAGGATGAATACCCAACTTTTGTAGCAACATGGACGGGACTGGAAGAGATTATGCTGAGTGAAATAAGTCAAGCAGAGAGAGTCAATTATCATATGGTTTCACTTATTTGTGGAGCATAACAAATAGCATGGAGGACAAGGGGTGTTAGAGAGGAGTAGGGAATTTGGGTAAATTGGAAGCGGAGGTGAACCATGAGAGACTATGGACTCTGAAAAACAATCTGAGGGGTTTGAAGTGGTGGGGGGTGGGGTGGGAGGTTGGGGTACCAGGTGGTGGGTATTATAGAGGGCACGGCCTGCATGGAGCACTGGGTGTGGTTTAAAAATAATGAATAATGTTTTTCTGAAAATAAATAAATTGAAAAAAAAAAGAATTAATTAGTGATTGAACAAATTATTATACCTTTCTAGCATTTAGCTGGCAAACTGTTATCACTTTTTCCTCTCTGCTTCCATCTTGCAGAAGAGAGCAACAGGAACATGTCATTGTACGTGTGTATCAGCAGCATGAATATGTTCTATAACTAACTTCTCCCAATTTCTCTATCTTCTGGCCAGACTACCTTTGCAGAGTGGTGGCTTCCGTGACCCCACAGTCTCTGGTCCCGAGTGAACGGAAGGGATTCTTCTCTATATTCCCCATCTCTAAACTGACCGAAAAAAGCCTTGCTGGCCTCCAGCCAGACTATCTGAAGGAGAAATGCATCGTCTAACATAAAAATGGAGAACAGGTTTGTATCTGCTTGTCTCCTTAGTCTGAAAGAAAGTTAATCCCAAGATTTATAGACAAAGTACTTTCCTTAGCTACAGGTGCAAATCACTGTCACTTAGAAATCCTCCTGCATAGAAACACATTCTGGGAGTATTTTATCTTTTATCACAAAAGACATTTTAAATGACATTTAAACAAAAATTAAATAAAATGGAAAAAATAAAATAAATGACATTTAAACAAAAAATTTAATGAGGTCTACACAAAGGCTTGTGAGTGGAGCCATTTCACCTGCAATGACATTCCAGGCCCCACGAATGATCCTCCCTCGAATGTTGATGGCATTAGATAAACCATCATGTTTTCCACCTCCATTTTCTCCCCTCTCTAATATACCTTGCAAAATGTCACCAGATTTATCTTGCTCACACACTTCCCAATCCAGAAACATCACTATTGACTCATTACTTACTTTAAAATGCCCTAAGTGCTTGGGTCAGTGGTTGTTAATGTTGGCTGCGCCTAGAATCACCTGGTGAAGGTCTTACCTCTGCTGACGTGTGGCCCATCTGAATTAGAAGTGCTATGCAAGGAGGCATGCATACAGGGGTTCTTTTTAAGGCGCCTCAGGTGATTCAAATGTACAACTAGCGTAGGCACCATCTGAGATAACCTTTCGGGAGCTCTGGATCAGAAATGGCACAGGCAGAGGTGGAGGATGTAGGATAAGAAACGAGTAAGAAAGAGAAGACAGACTAGTCACCACGGAAGAGAACTGAGTCAACAGGGATGGCTCTTGCAGGTGCCGTGGGTTTGAGACAGATAAGAGTTTGGACTCTGTGAGTACACGTAGAAAATGAGCTGCACCCCAGTCCCTGCCAGTTACAGTCCCTTTGCCGGCTCTCTATCGTTTCTATCGATACTGGAAGATAGCTGGAAGAACTGCCAGCCATATAAGCTTTTATGGGTTCCCAGCATGTCCTGTCTTAGCTGGCTGCTCTTCCTACTCCGGACCCCTGTGTCCCACCCTACCCCTTCCTAGGGGTCTGGACCTCTGACAGGCATAGATGCAAGAGCGAGACTTTATTCGCTGCTGATCCACAACCCCCCCCCCCCCGCCAACATAAAGATAAAGAGGGAAACAATGTATTATCTACCGTAACCACTCAATAGGCTCTTTCCTCCCTGGGGCAGGATTAGGTACAATCTGTGTCTGTGGTCTCCCGGCCGGGATCTCTGCCCCAACGTGAAACAGAGACTCTTAAAGGATATAAATGACGCTGTCTCAATGGCAGACACATCTGGTGCCTCCAACTCTTGTCAGGAGGCACTCATGTCCAGGTTTTGCTACAAGACCTAGGGAGGGCTTTATCGAAGCACTTTATGACTGTGCTTTTTGAAAATGTTTCCCTCTAGTCATCATTATGAGGTTATGGATTAGGTAATGTCTTGAAAAATGGCCAGAGGGCCAAAGTGTCAGCTTTACAGCTCACATACCTGAGAATAACAATGTGGGTTTATTATTTTTATTCAACAATATCTTTGGAATGTCTCATAAACAGAAATTAACAGTGACACCCCTGTCTCTGTACACAACACTAACCAGCACATAAAGCTAAGGAAAGCCAAGGCCATGACTGAATACTTTCCAGAAGTCCTCTCCCTAATACCTCAGTCGAGGTACATTCCTGGTCTCTTTTGCCTCAGCCATCAGAGCCAACTTCAGTTACCCAGGGTTTGCTAAAATCCATAGATAATCCTCCACTATATATATATATATGTATATATATATATATAAAATAAAAAATATATTAAAAAATATATAAAAGATATATTTAAAATATAAAATATATATATATATATATTTTTTTTTTAAGAATTTCAACCTCTGTTCCCATCTCTTCGCCTACCAAAATTTCCAAAAACCAGCAGAGATAGGACTTGGTATATCTGGCTCCAAAGATAGAATGATGGGTTTGAAATGTGACAATGCTGGAAAAGAAATGACAGAAGCATTTTGAAACCCCATACACACTTTTAATTAATAACTTTTCTTTCTTTTTAATCTAAACTTTTATATGTGTGATCCAATTCTAATTGCTATGTTTTAGAATTTCAGAAGTTATTAACAAACGAAAAGACAACATATTGTCTGCATGGTCCAGATTTAAAAAGTATTCATTTGGGTTGGTCCTATACAGGAATCACTCTGGCAAGCATTACCGTCAAACACAAAGTCTAAGTGCTCGCTTCGGCAGCAGGTACACTGAAATTGGAACAGGACAGACATGATTCACACGGCGCCTGTGCAAGGATGACATGCAAATACAAAGTCTGATCGCTTTTCCAGAACAATGCATTCCAGATATTTTAAACCAACTGATATTAATCAACAAAATATAAATTAAGCATATACTAGATACAAAACAATATTCTGTGTTTGAAAAATATGAAGTAGTACTACTGTAGTCCTAGATTCTCTAATTGAGAATTTCCCAGGACGCTCAATAAAATTGCGATAATGCTTTTTTACTACGCTAACCAAATTACTCAATTTCATGAATGTCTGTCTGCTAGAGGTTAGGAATTAGATTATACTCTTTTTTCCTATACCCAATGCCTCATGTAAGTAGCTGATTCACATGAGGTAATTACTATATGTTTGTTGAGTAAATGACCACTCATACAATGTGTGCATGCCTACACGCACACACACACACACACACACAATAGGTATTTATGTTTAATGCATATACATATATACATAGGTATGTGCAATATTTACATACATGCACATAAGAAATTATTTATTTATGTGAAATTTTGTGTGTGTGTGTGTGTAAAATTAGAATGACAAGTGTAGTATAAAATTTCCATCATACCAGTGTTGAGAAGACAAGGCCATAGCCAATCTGTGCTGTGATGTTATAGGACGAGTGGTAATCTACAGCGAAGGTAGGTGGCAACTGGTTAGTCAATATTTCAACCAAATTCCTGGCATAATAATGACCTTTATGGCATTTTTCTGGACACTGTTTTAAAGAGTTTTTCCACGAAGCAGATTTTGGCTTAGCTGCTTTTTCATGAGGTCCTGAAAAGACCGTTTAGAAAAGAAAGATAACTTCCACCCTAATATCTATTTCTGTATTACATAGAAATGTGCAATAAAACATGTAATATATATTTTTATTACCTGAATTATATATTCCAAGGTCCAAAGACTGAAAAGGAGGTTTCAATTTATTGTTTCCAGCACTCTTGAAGGCCAATGTCCTTTAAAATTTTCACATTATGGGAATGGAATATGCTCAGGGGTCAGCTGGAAGTTTAACACAGGAGAACTCTGCAGCTGTGGCTACTCTGGGCTTGAGCTCAGCAGGAGAGGATAGGTCCCCTTCTGGCCATTCTGTAAGTTCTGATGAGCTCCCCAGAGAGTTACAGATAATACTCCCTGTCCTGACCAAGTTACATGGATTTGGAGCCAAATGATGCAGATGAACAGTAATAAGATCTTATACTTGCACAGCACAATATTATCTGCTTCTCACTGCAGTCTTTTGAAGAAAACTACTTGTCTCTAGGTTATAGACAAGGAAACCAAACTTTGGTGAGGTTTAGGGGTATGAGATAATAAAAATCACATAATTGGTCTCTGCCCCCGGTTCCTGACAGAGCTCCTAAAACCCTTATAATTTGGACTTTCCTCAGTGATAGGAGTGGACCTTGTTCTAAGACTCCTGGATGGCTCCTGGATGAGGTTGGTCACCAGAAAGACCAAGCCACGATTAGAGGCTTGGAACTTTCCACCCCATCTTCCCATTCTCCAGAAAGGGAAGAGGGGTTGGAAAAGATGTTTGTGATAAATCATGCTTACATGATGAAATCTCCGTTAAAAATCCCAGAAGTGGGTGGTTGGGAGCACTTCTGCTGCTGAATTGGTGAACACACGGAGATGCTCGGAGAAAGCATGGAAATTCCGTGGCCCTTCCTATACACCTTGCCCTCTGTATACCTATCTGGATGTTCACATGTATCCTTTATCATATCCTTTTATAATAAGCTGATAGATAGTAAATAAACTGTTTTCTTGAGTTCTAAGAGCCACTCCAGCAAATTAATCAAATCTAAGGAGGGGGGTTGCAGGAACTGCCAATTACAGCTGATCAAGCAGGAGCACAGGTAACAATGTAGACTTGCGATTGATATCTAAAGTGGGGGGACACTTAACCCCCTTTAACTGAGCCCTTAACATGTGGGACCGGATGCTATCTCCAGGTAGATAGTGCCAGAATGGACTTAAATTGTAGGGCACCCGGCTGCTATCACATAATGGCTTGGTGTGGGACACCCTCCCCCACATAGCTGGTGTCACAAGTGTTGGGAATGTGAGGCCAAAGAAGAAACTCGGAGGAGGACTGGGTTTTTCCTACTCAAGTGGCTTGTGAAAGCCCACAGTACAAAAAGGTGAAATTGGAATTAGAACCTATAGACCTGGTCAGAGGTAGAGAGGTCAAGGATAAAAGTGATTCCAGGCCCACTATTTCCTGGCTACGTGACCTTCTAAAAGATTCTCAAGCTCTCTGAACTTGAACAACCTCACCAATAAAGTAGAATAAAAATCTCTCACACTGTTATTCTGTGGGTGAAATAATGTGTGGAAAACAGTTTTGTTGACAGCAAAGTTATTACTCAAGGTTCATGTCATATTTACTCTTTTTCTCCCTGCAAATAGTAACAGGATAGTTTCCTAGAAGCATTCAGTTTTTGAGAAACAGGTAGAGAATCCATTCTCTGTAATTCTGACTTCTCCAAAACTCTCAGCCAAAAGTATTTCTAACTCATTTAGCAGCAGAGTCTTACCTGAACTGACAGGCCTATTTATTATCTTGTTTTCCTCTATTCGGTATGACTATTCATTTGTTCCACAGAAGAAATATCAATATAATTATAAGGTTACAAGTTGCTGCCTCACACCTGTAGGACGTGTTCTGGGATAATTGCTAACACAGCACATCATTTTCTAAAACTCAAACATCCTCTACTCCAATGTACATATGACCTTAGAGATTTTGGAGTCATTATGGGGCTTGTAATATGGAGTAGGGCCCCAGTGACCCAGCTTACAGACGTCCCAATGACAGGACCCCCCAATTCTGAGTGAATTTTACTGGTACATCAGAGGCTGGGTGATTCTGATGTCAACTACAGGTTGGGTCTGCTCCTGAGGAGACTAAGGACAGCCTCACAGACGTCACACATTTCTAATCCCACACTTCAACCTGATCCCCGGTCCTGAAACTAAGGAGGCTATTTGAATGATTCCTCTCATAGCAACACATCCGAGTGCTAGAACTGGAAGCCATGGTGGAAAACGGATGTGCAAAGACCCTGGGCAACACGTGAGTCTGGATCCCTGAACTACCGCTTACCGGCTCTGCACCTGTGACAGGATTACCAAGATCTGTAAATCTGATCCTCTCATCCTTAAAGTGGGAATTTAAATAATGTATCTGAGGCCTGGGGTAATTTTTAAATGGCACAGTATATATAAAAGTGCTTTCTGCGGTGACTGATTGATAATAGGTGTCCAGAAAAGGGTAGATTCATTCTGTTTTCCTCTGTTAGCATGTCCGTGGTATTTCCATTAACAAAAATTTCTACCATAAGGTATTTGTGACGTTTTCTTCAAGTTGCTGATTTGTTGTGGTGGTAGTATGTTAATTGAAATAGCTGAGGGTTGTTATTTTTTTTTTTTTTTTCTGAATCCTGGTCTGGATTAGTGCCATTTTTAAGTCCAGAAAGTTGCATTTCTGGTTTAATTCCAATATTATTTTGCCAAGTTATTTTTTTTAAAGAAAACAAACTGTTTTAATAATGTATGAGGATTATAATGCATGTGTCTCACAGTTTGCAGAAAACAGAGAAAAACACCCATAAGTGATAAAGTGTGTTTATTGTAGGTCAACTAACTGCATTTCTCAAACCTGGAATATATGGAATTTGATGGCTAGCTCTAGTCTGTAGAGAACTATGGGACACACACTGTATCTTGGCTATGACTCATTCTGAAGTTCTAAAGGCTGGAGCACATGATAATAGCACATGAGCTTTGGCAGGACTAAGGCACTGAAATTTTTAAAGAGGTCTTGAGTCAAAAAGTTCTCTCAAAGTTTAATTACCACAAGTCATAAATGCACGAAGAGAGATTCCCTCCAGTGCTGGAGTTTCTCCCAGCTGCTGTGTTGGACAGCACAAGAACTAACTCTCAGGCTATCGAGGAACCTTGTGGCAAGGTGCTAAGTATTGCTCTTAGGCTCTTTTTCTCAAATAAGGGAGCGTACATTGCAAAAAGAAGGTGTGCATGTCTATGAAGTTGGTCTTTAAGTCAATGGAGAAATGAAGGACCATTCAGTAAATGGTCCTAGCACCAACAATTATCATAAAATAAAGTAAACCTCACTAATGTGGATCTCAAGAATCAGTGTCAGACAAAATTCAATTTCACATGAACTTTAATGTGAACAGGAACATTTTCATAAGAAAAGATGGAAAACTACCATATGACCTCAAGACAGGGGAGTCTTAAACAAGGAAAAAATGCAGAAAGGGAAGTATTACCAGATTTTACTACATCAAAGTTCAAGATGTCTATGGAACAAAAAGTACTAATAAACAATATTAGAAGACAAGCCACAGACTAGGAAATGATTATATCAGCATATAAGTGACAGAAGATTAGTACCTGGATTCTAGAGATTAGTTCCAGACATTCGTAAGAAAAAAAAAACTAATGGCCCAGTAGAAAAATGGAAAAAAGATATGAATCCCAGAAGAGGAAACACTGACCAGTAAATACATGAAAAGATGTTCACTGTGACAACTAATACGGGAGATACCAATATAAACAGATGAGGCAAAAATTTTCAAGGCTCATATTGCCATATTCTGTTGCAGTGGTGAAATGGCAAATCTCATGTGTTGTTGAAGGGCAGTCTGAATTAATAAAGCTACTTTGGCATCATCTCCTGTGGTTGAAGATGACCCCACCCATTTGCCTGGGAATTCCATCCTAGAGCAGGACTTCCCACCAATGGTGCCATGAGCTCTGCATGGGTCATTCATGTATTGGGACTCTGATCCTGGAGGTTTGGAAACAGGTGGGGAGGGAAAAAAGCCAGTCAAAAAATTGTGTATACAGCAGGGATGTCCATTATCACCACTACTATTCAACATAGTACTAGAAGTGCTAGCCTCAGCAATCAGACAACAAAAGAAATTAAAGGCATCCAAATAAGTGTCAGGATATAAAATCAATGCACAGAAACCAGCTGCATTTCTTTACACCAACAACAAGACAGTAGAAAGAGAAATTAAGGAGTCAATCCCATTTACAATTGCACCCAAAACCATAAAATACCTAGGAATAAACCTAACCAAAGAGGCAAAGAATCTATACTCAGAAAACTATAAAGTACTCATGAAAGAAATTGAGGAAGACACAAAGAAATGGAAAAATATTCCATGCTCATGGATTGGAAGAACAAATATTGTGAAAATATCTTTGCTACCTAAAGCAATCTACACATTTAATGCAATCCCTATCAAAATTCCATCCTTTTTTTTTTTTTTCAAAGAAATGGAACAAATAATCCTAAAATTTATATGGGACAAGAAAACACCTCAAATAGCCAAAGGAATATTGAAAAAGAAAGCCAAAGTTGGTGGCATCACAATTCCGGACTTCAAGCTCTATTACAAAGCTGTCATCATCAAGACAGTATGGTACTGGCACAAAAACAGGCACATAGATCAATGGAACAGAATAGAGAGCTCAGAAATAGACCTTCAACTCTATGGTCAACTAATCTTCGACAAAGCAGGAAAGAATTTCCAATGGAAAAAAGACAGCCTCTTCAACAAATGGTGTTCGGAAAATTGGACAGCCACATGCAGAAAAATGAAATTGGACCATATCCTTGTACCACACATGAAAATAGACTCAAAATGGATGAAGGATCTCAATGTGAGAAAGGAATCCATCAAAATCCTGGAGGAGATTACAGGCACTAACCTCTTCGACCTCAGCTGCAGCAACTTCTTCCTAGGAATATCACCAAAGGCAAGGGAAGCAAGGGCAAAAATGAACTATTGGGACTTCATCAAGATCAAAAGCTTTTGCACAGCAAAGGAAACAGTTAACAAAACCAAAAGAGAACCAGCAGAATGGGAGAAGATATTTGCAAATGATATATCAGATAAAGGGCTAGTGTCCAAAATCTATAAAGAACTTATCAAACTCAACAACCAAAGAACAAATAATCCAATCAAGAAATGGGCAGAGGATATGAACAGACATTTCTGCAAAGAAGACATCCAGATGGCCAACAGACTCATGAAAAAGTGTTCCACATCACTCGGCATCAGGGAAATACAAATCAAAACCACCTCACACCAGTCAGAATGGCTAAAATTAACAAGTCAGGAAATGACAGATGCTGGCAAGGATGCAGAGAAAGGGGAACGCTCCTACACTGTTGGTGGGAGTGCAAGCCGGTGCAACCACTCTGGAAAACAGCATGGAGGTTCCTCAAAAAGTTGAAAATAGAGCTACCTTACAATCCAGCAATTGCACTACTGGGTATTTACCCTAAAGATACAAACACAGTGATCTGAAGGGGCACGTGCACCCGAATGTATATAGCAGTCATGTCTACTATAGTCAAACCATGGAAAGAACCTAGATGTCCATCAACAGATGAATGGATAAAGAAGAAGTGACACACACACACACACACACACACACACACACACACACAATGGAATATTATGCAGCCATCAAAAATGAAATCTTACCATTTGTGACGACATGGATGGAACTAGAGGGTATTATGCTTAGTGAAATAAGTCAATCAGAGAAAGACAACTATCATATGATCTCTCTGATATGAAGAAGTAGAGATGCAACGTGGAGGGTTTGGGGGTAGGAAAAGAATAAATGAAACAAGATGGGATCGGGAGGGAGACAAACCATAAGAGACTCTTAATGTCACAAAACAAACTGAGGGTTGTCGGGGGGAGGGGGGTAGGGAGTGGATGGTGGGGTTATGGACATTGGGGAAGTTGGGGAGGGTATGTGCTATGGCGAGTGCTGTGAAGTGTGTAAACCTGGCGATTCACAGACCTGTACCCCTGGGGCTAATAATACATTATATATTTATAAAAAATTTTTTTATATCACCAAAAAAACCTGTGTGTGTATGTATATATATGTATATACATATATATGTATATATAAATATACATGTGTATCATAGATATTACAATACTATTTTTATAAAAAGTAAAAACATACAAAATGTCTAAAGATTATGCATGCATATTGTGCATGTATAATAGTATAGAATATGCTCAGGGAAGATACACGCCAAATGCAGTGACGATTGGAGTTACCTCTGAAAGCGGAGAGACGAGAAGCCAGCGATACACAGGGGGGCTTCAGCCATATCTGTAATAATTTCTTTCCTCCAAAAAATGACACAGGTATGGCTGATGTGTTAGTATTCAATAGGTTTGCATAGTGGATACACAGGACTTTGTTATATATTCTGGCATATTCTTTTATGTGTGAAAAGTTCTATAATATATATTTAATGTAAAAATGCTGTTCACTTGATAAACAATTCACTTTGTGCCTATAAAGGCAAACACTTGGAAGAACTGGGAAACTTCGGAGTCCCTGGGATTTTGGCCTCTTTTGCGGCATGATCAAAACCTTTTGTCACTTCACTTACTTTTCCCAAGTTTTACCTCAGAGCATCAAACCACACATTTTCAGAGGTAGAAAAAGGACGGGCGTGGACGAGCAGTGGCACAGAAAGTTTCCGCCGCCCCGCAGCTGTCTTCCAGCTCTATAAAGAGTGCTTTGTCCCGCTTCCTGCCCCATCGCCACATCCTGGAAGTCCTGCCGTTTCCTCCTCTGACTTCTGGGATGTGCTGGGGCAGGGCAGCCGTGAGGATTGTCATTCAAACAGGGCTGCAGCTGCTGAGCGTCTTGTCCCACTCCCTGATGCTAAACAGCCCTTTGAGTCTTTTAATAGATTCTTGGAGGAGGAGGAGGAAGTGGAGGCTGAGGTTAGCTTGCTAGCTTGTGTGCCTGTCTCAGCCGGCTTGGCATCTGGCACTAAGCCTACCATTTAGTCAGATGGTATTGTTTTCTGTTGCATAGGCACACACGCACACAGAGCAGGAGCTCAAGCCCCTCAAACTAGATGTCTCCAGGCCCACAGGTTACATTGCCCTGGCCAGAATTATATTTAACCACACGCTGGGGTATAAGCTCAGAGGACACATTCGTTGGTATCTACTACCATGTCAAAAGAGGTTCCGTTTGTCTTCAAGTAGGCAATAGGGCAGAGATAGTAGGTGAAACTTCCTTCAAATAATTTGTACTATTTTTAGTGAAAAGAACTTTTGCAGAATGTGGTAAAAGGATCAGTTCAATCAATTCTCTCACACAGAGGATTTGGGACCTTTCTAGGGGGGCCTTGGTGGACCATTAGGGTAATTAGAATGCCCAAATATCTCCTTCCCCAGACTCCTAATGGTGACTAAAGCATAGAACTCTGACCAGTTTTTCCACCCTTACATGGTTCTCTTCCATGCTGAAAGCATCTTAAAACCCATCAAGATCTGCCTTCTCATTCACTATAGTAAGTCTAGAAACTTCAGAACTATTAGCACAGAGGTTGTCAAACTATGAGTCCAAGGGCCATATCTGACCAGCTGCCTGCTTTATAAATAAAGTTTTATTGGAACACAGCAATACTCTTTTTTTTAAAAGATTTTATTTATTTGAAAGAAAAAGGGAGAGAGAGAGAGAAGGAGCAGAAGGGGAAGAGGGAGAGGGAGAAACAGACTCTCCCCTAAACAGGGAGCCCAATGTAGGGCTCGATCCCAGGACTCCTGGATCATGACCTGAGCTGAAGGCAGATGATTAGCTGACTGAGCCACCCAGGTGCCTCAGTAATACTCATTTCTGTACTAATTGTCTGTGGCTGTTTTCATGCTAGAATGGTAAGGATGTTAGTACAGAGAAGAGAGTAGGGACCCAAAGCCTAAAATATTTACTCTCTGGCCCTTTACTAAAAAAGTTTGCTGACCCCTTGGTAATAGAATCCCATAGCTTAGAGGACTGACTAAATTACATGTTATGGCCAAGAAATACTAGGTCAAAAAGATACGTAAGTTCAACTTATACCAAGATTATACTAGAGAAGCAGCAAAACTGGGAAACAAATATGCCCACCTCATTTATTTAGTTTTTACAAAGTTAAATAAGTACCCCTCCAGAAAGTAGTCCTTTCCTTGATTAGAAATTGTTTCCTGTTGACCCATTACCATTCTCCACAACACCAACTATGTGATACCACAGAACTTTAGTTTCTCTTTGACTCCTCCTCTTTATTCAAGCTGTGGTTGCTTGCTGGACTTGTCACCCCACACTTGATGGCTAGAGGCCAAGATGACCCTGACACTGGCATAGCCCAGAGTCTGGGGAGGCTGAGAACATATGATAAACCTGCCCTTTAAAGGGCAACACAAACAAGCTTCCCCAAGCTCTGGGCCACAGGTACCTCACCGGTCTGTGACTACTACTGCTCTTTTGTCTTATGAGAAGATTCAGACAGATGCTGACTGGACATAGAAGGCAAATGATCACATTTTCATTCTGTGAGTTCCAAAATCACCTGAATGATGTAAGAAAAATGACTATCTTTAAGAACTCCATCTAAAACTTACTGTAGTTAATGTTGTTGGTTTCCAGGTAGATTGTAATTACCAATATTATGTCCACAACAAGGTACCTGACAGAGTTAGCTAAGCAAAGAAAAATCTGCTCTGTGTGTTTGTTTCTCGATTTGTCTGCTTCGTGGTGACTAAAGTGAAGGCCAGGAGACTGGAAATCATGGGCAAGTCACTCGCCCACTTGGGGTGTCAGTTTGACTCTGGGAATGAGGAGTTTGGAATAAAGAACAAGGAAACGCTCTTCCTAGTTTAGAAAGATATGTCAAGCAGAGAGAGTCGATTATCATATAGTGAAACACAGAGGACATGGGGAGATGGAGAGGAGAAGAGAGTTGGGGGAAATCAGAGGGGGAGACGAACCATGAGACTGTGGACTCTGAGAAACAAACTGAGGGTTTTGGAGGGGAGGGGAGTGAGGGGTTGGGTGGGCCTTGTGGTGGGTATTATGGAGGGCACGTATTGCATGGAGCACTGGGTGGGGTGCATAAGCAATGAATTCTGGAACACTGAAAAGAAATAAAATAAAATAAAATAAAATAAAGTAAGGCAGTTTCACAAGTGTCATCCTATGTTGTTATTTCATGATTTGAGATAACCTGCATCTCTTCCATACTTAAATGCTATTGGAAATGCTGGAACCAGCTTGGCAGCCTTGCGATGGTCTAGAAAGAGCAGATCAAAGTGTGATTCTTGTTTTCCACCATGTCCTTCTTTATAGCAGAGGTATTGCTCAAACAGCAGAGTATGTTAGGGCTTGGATTGTCTTTGTTTTCCAGTACTAACCTGTGCCCACCACTTACTCCATCTTCTCTGTACAGTCCTTCCAAGTAACGAGCCTCAGTTAGTTGATGCTATAGGCCTAATATTAGAGCAAAGCTAAGAAACCCTGGGAGACAGCATAAAAAAAATCTCCAGCCTCAGTGCACCAGACCTTGCTAAACTAAAGCCAAATTCTGAGAATTACAAAATGGCCAGGAAGACACTGCCGCCTGCATGAGTCTTAGGATCCTTCCTCCCCTTCCACTAACCATGCTCAGTTAAACTTTGGTGTGGCCTTTTCTTTCCCAGGTGGAGTCTTTGCGGTGTTAATCCTGGCAGAGTCTTTGTGGTGAAAACCTCAGACTCTGGTCTTTGTTTTCAGAATCTCTGTGCTGAAGAAATCCACTGTTTCCGACTGTGTAGACATAGGAATGTAGTTTTGTGGCTTACAGTGTGTATTTCTGGGGCAAGGCTTGGGGTGCATGAATTTGTACCAAATTTAAGTGATGGATGGGATGTGGAAGGGTTAGGATACACTCTGTTGAGTCCTTTCCAAGTTGCCAAATATTTTTTGTAAAGCCCAAGAGTACAGTCAGGCTTGGATTTCCTTTCCCAACATTCTCAGCTGGTTGCATTTGTACTTCTGTGGGAGTGTACCTGAGTGCTTGGATACTGAAGAGTTGGCATAGAAATATTCTCGGACAATGATGAAAGAAAGATATAAGATCTCCTGCCCAGAAGCTGAGTTTGATGTGGAAAGAAACTAAAATCAATTCCCAACTTGCCCAGTAATATTGTGCTGGTAAAACAAGTCATCCAAACCTGAACATTTAATGATTTTAAAGTAATTTTGGAGTTCCAGAGATTAAGCATAGGAGCCAACTCTCAGAAGGCATGGTGAGATACTAAATCCTACATAAAATTAGAATTAAACTAGAAAAACATTAATTCTTATACTATTGCTTCCTAATGGGTTAGTTTATTCTACATGCCATGAAAGAAAAACAGTGTTATACTTCAGTTAGAAAATGGTATAAGCTGCAATGCACATGTGTCTTGCCAAATACCAATTTTTAAGATATTTTTGAGACCTTAATAAAATGAACTTAAGTAGCACAGAAAGATGTTTCAGAGTGTAACAGTTAAGTAGACACCACTGAATTGGTTTGATAGACTTTTGTTTGGGGATAATAATTTCCTAATTTATTAGGATCCAAGAAATACTCATCTGTTTCAACCAAAGTAGCTCCGTTTTATCATTCTTAAAATGCCTCCTGATATTGAGGATCTCACTGTTATTTCATGGAAAAAATAGTACCATCCTTATGGCCTCTGTAGTTATTATAGAATGAAAAAAGAGTTGAATCAGGAAGAGAATAGTGTGACAGACACCACTGGTGTTTTTGTAGATCCCACACCCCACTCCACCTCACTACTATCTTTCCTTATTCACAGATCTCTAACTTTGTTCTGAGATTTGCAGCAAGCATGGGTTCTGGGATAGAGACCATCCCTGGCCTAGAGATAATCTTGATTGGTCTATGCCAATCACAGTAGTCTTAATCACTAGATAGTCATTGGTTTAGTTATGAATATATGCTCTTACTCTGGGCTTTGTACAAGTATAATCTCTTGGGAGTGATTGCAAAAGTCTTCCTTTGCTAGAAAAAATAAACCCACAGTAAAGTCTGTTTCCTTTGCTGGAACTCAGTATTTAAGGCCAGCTCTATAATTTGTGGGGCTCACTGATGAATGGATAAAGAAGATGTGTATATATATTCAATGGCATATTACTCAACCATGAAAAAGAATGAAATCTTGCATTGGCAATGACATGGATGGGGCTAGAATGCATTATGCTGAGCAAAATAAGTCAATCAGAGAAAGACAAATACTGTATGACTTCACTCATATGTGGAACTTAAGAAATAACAGATGAACATCTGTTGGGAAGGAGAGGGGAGGAGAGAGGAAAACAAGCCATAAGAGGCTCTTCACAATAGAAAACGAGGATTGATGGAGGGAGATGGATAGGGAATGAGCTAGATGGGTGATAAGTATTAAAGAGGGTATTTGTTGTGATGAGCACTGGGTGTCGTATGTAAGTGATGAATCATTGAATTCTACTCCTGGAACCAATATTGCACTATATGTTAATTCACTAAAATTTAAATAAAAATAAAGATAATAATTTGTGAAGCTCAGCAAAAGCTTAAAATGGGAGGATCCTTGTTCCCTTCCTCACCTGTCTCTCTCCACTTGCCATGGTGTCTTTTACTTGCTATTTTGGCATGGGCAACCTCATAGACATCTGAAGCCTCTCCCTGCAACTTAGCATGCAGAAATCACATTACCCTTTCCCTGACCCTACCCACATCTATGCTCAGAACCCCAATGGAGGCAAAGGGTGGCAGTATTTTGGGCAGGGGCCAAGCAGCAGATGATCTAAAACCTGTTGAACTCAAATGGTGAGGCAGGACTGCACATGAGTCAAGGCTCCAAGCCCTCAGTCCTATGCTCCTTGGTCCCATTTAACTTCACTTACAAAACACAAATCCAAAGTAAAATTAAGAATTTCAAGATGGTGACCCCAGAGCATTAGCCCCTAGGCATGGCACTTTTCTGAGTCTAGGGCCCCAACCAAGCATACTGACTGCATGCCCATGAAGCTGGCCCTCATCTTTGTGTCTGCATGTGTTACCTGGGTCTGTGTCAGCCATCTTGAGACCATGAGAGGAACATGGATGCTAAGTTAAAGAAGAAAGACAAAAAGCACCTAGGTCTTTAACACTATTAAGCTACTAAATTAACCAACCTTGAAAACTGCCCAGACTCAAGAATTCTTACTATATGAGATAATAAATCCCTTGTTTTATAGGCCACTTTTACTTGTGTCTTTCATTCATCACAACTGAAAGTATTCTGATAGGAAAAATTACACATTGATGAAAAAAGTGTACAAAGGGACAAGAACAGTGTTAAGCTGGAGAGTTTTTATCTGATGTTCAAATTTATAGCCAGTCCTTTAGTAGAATGCAGTTTCTGCTTTTCCCCAATCACTCTGCAGGGCATGAGAGGGCTAGTGTGTTCACTGGAACCTAAGCATAGACAATGCCCTCACTTACACACCACCCCCTCACATTCCTCCTCTCTTAGAGGACTTAACAAGTTCAAGTAGGGCAGATATTGGCAAACTATGACATGGGATAAACACAACACCCACATTGATTTTTAGGTGCGCAAGAACTGAGATAATGGAAAGAGGTTACTGTGAGCTTCAGGAAAGTTTGAGGCAAAATTATAAAATAAATGAGGCTTGTTTTAGGCTCACCTACTCTCTTTATGATAGAGACTCTTCCCTAGGTAAAGTTCTTAGATTCTATTCTTGGTCATTCCTGTTGTCAGTGTTAACTAAAAATTCAAGGTGACATCTTACATAAAGGTTTGTTTGTCTGGCCCCTAAAGTTCCTTCAGACTTGTTGGAGTTTTTAATGATTCTTCACTGGCTACTCTGAGTGTTCCGTTCTACAAAGAAATCCTGGGACAACAGATTTTTGGGGACTTCAAGAAGTTCCAAATCCATAAAACTCTTCCTTGAATTACAGGGTTAAAAGAAGAACCAATACCCTCTGAAAAAAGCAGCTTCAGGGAAAAGGTATGAGAGGCAGATCTTGAGGGATGTGTGCTTGATAACATACCTGAAGGGAAAGCCACTCTATCTAAGAGATCAGTAGGCGTGCTGGCATGGACGCGCTTCCCTCTGCCTGTGGAAGTGGGATATAGCCCTTAGAAGCTTCCTCACCCCCTTTCTCAATGTTTAGGCATTAAGCATACTTTTTTTAGACATTTCTGGAGATAAGAACAGGGTTCTGCAAATTATGGGTCATTTTTCTACTTTCATAGGTTACAGTGGGTTGAATAGCATCCCCCTATAATTGACGTTCTCATGGAAATTCAGAACATGACCTTATTAGATGTAAGTGTACTTAGTTAAGATGAGAACATACTGGATTCCACTAGACCCTAAGTCCAATGATTGGAGTCCTTATAAATAAGAAGGTATGTGAAGACACCCAGGGAAGATGGAGATAGACTGGAGTTATGCTGCCACAAGCCATGGAATACCAGAAGCCACATGAACCTGGAAAGGACAAGGAAGAAATCTTCCTTAGGGCCTTCAATGGGAGCATGGTCCTATCAATACTTATGTCTTGAACTTCTAGCCTGCAGAACTGTGAGAGAATACATTTCTGCTGTTTTGCCCCACCCAGTTTGTGATAATTTGTTATGGCAGCCCTAGGAAACAGATACACAGGTAAACAATGGAAGCTGGTCCCTCACTGGGGCCACTGACTAAGTAGAATGATAAGGTTTGAGAGGCGACCACTGCCTGGACCAGGAATTTCTGAAAAGGAAATGGAGGAGGTACTTCCTCAATAGAACATCTACTAACTGCTGTGCATTGGGGAGCAGGGCTCACCTTTCCATCTAGAAAGAGCCCGTGAAGTGAATGTTACTGAATTGGATGTTGTCTCACAGGTCAGCAGTCCAGACTGCCAGGTGCTCACGCATACGCATCTGGGTTTCTCCCACTTCTACCTTTCCATCACAACCCTCTGCCGAACAACAACAGATCCCAAGGCCCTTCTGTCTGAACCACTGAGTTTGTTCAGTGACATCAGACAAGAAGGCTGATGCTGTTGGAAGGTCCCTCCCTAGTAGATTAGCAGCACGTGGGTGAACAACACTCATACATTATTCAGAGGGGAAAAAATGTGGGCTTTGACTGAACTTTGAAGGCATCGGCAGCTATTCCAGAGGAGAGAGACCTATTGTTCTGCTTCACAGAACACAAAGAGCAAGTGGAATTCCTTACAGCATAGCTAATGGAGTGCGCACAGACGCTGCGATGAACTGGCCAGCGGACATCTTTTATGAGCTCTGAGATCCTGTGCAGCGAGCCCTACTGCTCATCAGAGGAAGGATGTTCACACTTTTTCTACTTCTGTAAGGTACAACCCAGTAATACCAGGGTCCGGAGTTTCTGGAAGATAAAATGGTGTCATCTTTGGAGCATGTACTTGTCAACAGCACCAAGATCCCTCAAAAGGGCCACCAGCCAGATGAGGTTGGCCTTTATGGTGCTGTCTGGCAGATCCTTCCCTGAGTATTGGGAAGCCCTTCTTACACCATGGAAAAAGAAGAAAAATGGTTGTGAAAATCACTTTTTAAAAAGTTTCGCACCACATATTTCTTTGAAACCAGAAAATCATTTTCCAAGAATGGAAGAAGGAAACTCTGACCAAAAGGATCAAATGAAGGATAATAGGGCCTCAGTCCAGAGCATCTGCAAGGGTTCTGCACTTATTCCTGGTAAAGGTTCTTTTTCAGTAACTAAACTTTAAATATTCCGTGGAAAACTTAGAACAAACCCTGATAAGGATATTTATGTATACCCTGTGTTACCGTTCTGGATTTCAATAAAGACTGAGTGGGGGGTTAGAGTGGAGAGAGGAGGGAGAGAGAGGATGATCTTGTTTATATTCTTGGCAAAAATTTCTCAATCTGTGGATTAAACTGATCTGCCATTATTAAATCTGCTGGATTTCAAAGTTAGAAAACTGATTTATTAAGAAAATATTTGTTGATAGTAACAATTCAATTTTTAAAATTCTGTTTTCTCACAGTAAGTAAAGTACAATTCAACTCATATAATACTTACAGAAGACATTAAAATTACTTATAAACTTATTTAACAATATCTATAATGTTTAAACTTGTTCTGTAAAGTACATTTTAGGAATTAGGCAATATTTGGGGAAGCTCCATGAATCATTTCAGGTTCCAGATATGCCTTAATAAAAATCTTTAACAATTTTAGGCATAAAATTTATTTATATTCAATAATTCATCCAACACTAAAATCCTCACTTATTCAACAGATATTATGGAGCTTCTACCATGCTCTAAATACTGGGTTAGATAAGTAGAGACAGAAACAAGATTGGAAGAGATGAAGCCTTCATATGAATACGTGAATTAGGAAATATGTTCCTAACATTACCAAGTATCTCTCAGACTTCCTCTTTGATGATATATCCAAACTTTAAATTCTGAAAGATAAATTATTATACTAAAGCAAGAAGTAGTCATTATCAGAATTTCATATACAATTTTTCTAAGAACACAGTTTGTTTGATTTCTTAAGTCTTATATAATTTTAAGTTGACTACTCTGGATAGTCATAAAGTTAACAGACAAGCATTTAACCTCCATATTGTGTGGACTCATATTCATGCTCAGTAGTTTTGATGAATAACCAGACAGCTCTTGGCCTCAGTTTTTTTTCATCTGCACAATGATAATAATGATCTGTACCTCATAGGATTGTGGGGTGTGATTAAACAATTTAATAGAGGGCTTGGAATAGTTCCTGGAATGCAGTAACATCACAGAAATATTTCTATTTGATTTTTAAAAGATTTTTTACAGTTGAGACGTGGTTTCAATAATACAATAAATTTAGGGTAAACAAGCTGTTGTGGGTAAGTAGAACGGGTCTCAGTTTCAGGAGACTTGAGGGTGAATCTTAGCACTGCTGCAAAAAGGTTTGGGCTTATTTTTACTGTGAAGCTAGAGTTCATGGATCCCCTTTCAAAGGAAGGCAGCCTGCTTTCTGCTACTCATATGACAAATGAGGGAATTGAACTACATAGTCTCCAGTGCCCTGTACATCTCTAAAATTCTGTGACACTGTGATTCCAACGGGACCATAATTCAGGCCTGGGAAATATTTTGAGAGTGAACTACTTGGTTAGAACAGTATTTCTTCAAATGGTATTTGTAGATATCATTGAAGGAAGCTCCTCCCACTGAAAATTACTTCTATAAATTAAAGCAAGGTAGTACAAGATGTTCAGGCTGGTGAAATGAATTTTTATATTTAATTTGAACATTCCAAATAAACGCGTTGGAAGAGCTTAGGGGTGGTCTGAATGAAGAATTGAGAAGCTGTTGTGATAAAGAGTGCCAGATGTTTTTTGAATTCTTCAAGGTGTTTTGTATCTATTATTTCATTTTCTCTGCCTTGACTGTAACTTTTTCAGAAGAGCTCTGCACGAGAAACCTGATATTCTAGGTTTTCCATCAGCCATATCATTGCTCTCTGAGGAGCAGATTACCTAGATCTTTGGGTCAACTTACTTATATGAATGTCTTTCTCTTGTGAGCATTTAATTTTTTAAAAAAGTTGCTTGGGAAAAGTTCACTTTCAAATAACCAAGTTGCAGTTATATAAAGAAATATGAATTACACACCCAAGCACAGTCTTGAGACTTAGCAGCCTTTACAAGCAGCAGTTTTATTTCCATACATAGATTTTTAATCATTGGCACATCCTACTCAAAAACCATACATTGGGGACTATATAATTATTTGTAACATTACCATGGTATTTAGATATATATAAGCAAACACATTTGGGCTAAAAAGAAACATACTTGTGGGATGACAAAATATCTCACATTGCCTTGAGATTTTCTTATTAAAAATCCTTAAA
Organism: Neogale vison; assembly: GCF_020171115.1. Lineage (NCBI taxonomy): Eukaryota > Metazoa > Chordata > Mammalia > Carnivora > Mustelidae > Neogale > Neogale vison. The sequence continues at coordinate 49,266,523 of NC_058093.1, forward strand.
TTATTGTGACACATTGGGGACATATCTAAAATTTCAAAAACTTAAGGAAATTTCAGTTTAATAGTTTGGGTCTACCTTGACTGAATATCATTGTGTCTGCAAATTCTAACAAATAAATTGTCAAGTATCCATCATGATGATGAAGGGAAATATCCAATAAAAAGAATTGTCAGTTCACTGAGTATATATCACCATACTTCTATCTTCTATCTTGGAAATCATTCAAGTAAGATAAAATTAAATTCAGCCATTTTGCCAACATTTAAACATATATATGGAACATCTGCTATGTGATTTTACCATTGTATTATCTCCTGGGTTAAGATAATGGCATTTGTCTGGGACGCCTGGGTGGCTCAGTTGGTTAAGCAGCTGCCTTCGGCTCAGGTCATGATCCCAGCGTCCTGGGATCGAGTCCCACATCAGGCTCCTTGCTCAGCGGGGAGCCTGCTTCTCCCTCTGCCTCTGCCTGCCATTCTGTCTGCCTGTGCTCACTCTCTCCCCCTCTCTCTCTCTGATAAATAAATAAAATCTTAAAAAAAAAAAATATGGCATTTGTCTCTGGTGGTTTTTTGTTGTTTGTTTTTTTTGTTCGTTTGTTTTTTAAATGTGGCAGGAGAGGTCACACATAAACACACAAAACAATCCCTCCAATTCCATTACTATCACCCTGGCCCAAGATGCCATCATCTCATCCCCAGATTTTTTTTTTCATGTCCTTTTTTTAACTTCTTTCTCCCTTCTATAATCTTGTTCTGCATAGAAGTCAGTAATCATCCATTGCACTTAAGAAAAAATCCACACTATTTAGCCTTGTCATGAAGGGTGAGGGAGGGACGGAAGAGGAGGAGAGAAATCATCATGCTATTGTCCTAGCTTCCTAGTTTTCAAATTCCTACACAATCTGGGTCTACCTAGTGCTCATAATTACACTACCCACGATCACTACTCCTGTCCAGGTTGTAGGCTATCTTCTCCCACCAGAATTAAGGTCAATGAGAGTGGGTGTCTTTACCTTTCTTGCTCTTTGTATCTGTGTTGTTTAGAACAGGGTCAGGAATGTAGGATGTACCCAATTAATATTTCTTGCAAATAATGAATGAATAGGAGTGTATTATATCCTTTCTATATTTTGATATGTTAAATTTGCAAAATGTGTGCAGACATTAAAAATAGGATAGCCTTTCATAAGACCGTTACACGTAATATATTCAAAAAGAACATTTTTAAAAAATGAAGTGGACAGTTAGCATAGGTATAATTCCCAGGAGGTTGAGACTTGAGTTGAGTTTAGAAAAACAATTTGAATTTTAAAAGGGGAACAAAGAGATGAGGGATAATGTTCTAGGGAAGTAAAAGACCAAAAGTGAGCCAGGAGTGTGAGTAGGTGGATTGGTATAGTCGGAGGAAGACATTAAGGAGGTGAAAATGATAGACCCAAGCATTCAGGCTAAAGAAGAATAGAAACCAAAGTGTGGTAAAGAATGGCCAAACTATCAAAGGCCTTGAAAAGATTAGCAGAGGATATCAGAATTTATTAAGTAGGAAAACAGGGGATTAAATATTTGGGGGGAAATAAGCATCATGACAAAACTAGTGTTTTAGGAAGATTCCTCTTGTAACACATGAAAGGTGAAATAAAGGAGGTAAATACTCCAGGCAAGACTTGGTAGCCAATGCCAATATTTGGGAATAAGCTGAAAAGAGCCATAGTTAAGTTACAAAGATAACGTGGGGTGTGTGGGAAATGACTAACCAAAGAGGACAAAAAGAACTGATGATGAGAATTTGGATAAGTGAGAAGGGAGAAAGGTAACCAAAACTAAGAAGACCCCATGCGCACTAGTAAACTCTTCTATCCAATAGGAGACTGAATAAATGTAAAGCCATACTGCTTAAAGGTCAGCGTTATATACCGAAACATAAGGACTTTCTGTGTGCCTCAGTTTCCTGTGTCTTTCTCTGTATTTGGACAAAGTGAAAGTATGTCACTCTAGAACAGCAAACTGATGGTAACGAGAGGGGAGGTGGGTGGGGATGTGTGAAATGGTGACGGGGATTAAGGAGGGTAATTGTGATGAGCACTGGGTGATGTACGGAATTGTTGAATGACCACATTGAATACTTGATACTAATACAATACTGTACGTTAACTACACTGGAATTAACATAAAAACTTAGTAAATAATAAAATATGGCTCTTTCAAAACCTTTCTGTGAGTTACCCATGTATATTTACAGTTTTCTTTTTTTATCAATCAACAAATAGTTTCAACAATATACTGTGTACAACGAGCATCCATTCAGATATCTTCCAAGCACCTTTCTATGTCTACTCCATTCACAGAAGAGGGTCTTGCTGGTAATACCTAATTGGATACTGAAGTGGATTCCTAACCCAAAGTGGTCCAATCAGAAACCTGCCTTGAGACTTTTAAGCAGCACACAATAAAGAGAAGGGATCTGACGCATGTTCAATCCAGAACTTCAGAGAAAAAGCTAATGAATTTGGACCAGATTTGTCTTCACCCTTTCTAATACTTCATTGTCCAAGTTTTGTTTGATGTCTTGGAGTCTACCCAACATATTTCTTTTGTATTTTCTTATCTTTTAAAAAAATCTTCTTCTGGTTTCTTTTTTTTTTTTTTAAGATTTTATTTATTTATTTGACAGACAGAGATCACAGGTAGACAAAGAAGCAGGCAGAGAGAGAGGAGGAAGCGGGATCTATGCAGGGCTGGATCCCAGGATCCTGGGATCATGACCTGAGCCGAAGGCAGAGGCTTTAACCCACTGAGTCACCCAGGCACCCCAAAAATTATCTGGTTTCTGTTGCATATGACTCAAAGAAATTTAATCAATTCCTAGAGGAAAATACTTTAGAACTTGTATCAATTCTGGATGCAGATGTTTCTAGTGGAAATGGTAAAAGAGAACAAGACAAATGTAACTTGGGAGCTTGGAAAGAAAGTTTGCACATTAATAAAACTCTTCACAAAATTCATCTAAGGAAGGAAGCAACACTTGACTCATGAACACAGGATTAGATTTCTGCTTGCCTTTCTCCTCCGAGAGAACTGATATTTTTGGTAGGGAGATTTTCTTGCATTTCTCCATGTTATCACCTCCCTCCTCAAAGGGAAAATTCTAAACGTGGAGGATCAGCTGTGGTCCTATTTAAAAAGGTAGAAGGGCGGTGTGCCATTATAGGAAACTGAAAAACTGGGGAGGACAAGACGACGTAAGTACTTACAGGGTAGGTTAAATTACCAGAAATAACATGTGAGTTGAAACAGAACAGCTTAACCAAAGGTGTTGCTGGCTTCCCCTGGTAATTGGGATTCTAATAGTACAAATGCTTAGCAGGGTTGCACACCCACTCTCCTACAGGTTGAAAGCATATGAAAAGAGCAGTCTATTTTTGTAAGTGGCACCCAAGGAGATTTCTACTTAGTTCAGTACTTTAGTTCATTAACAAAAATACTTTTGTGTTACGGCTGATTGGCTTTATGTTCTGGTTTGCTTCAGAGTATTTTGATGTGCTCACTGAAGCTCACTAAAAAAGCTCTTTTAAAAATAAGCATCAAAGGGCTCCTGAGTGGCTCAGTCATTTAAATGTCTGCTGTCAGCTGAGGTCATGATCCTGGGGTCCTGGGATCAAGTCCCGCGTCAGGCTCCCTCCTCAGCTGGGAGTCTGCTTCTCCCACTGCCTCCTACTCTCCCTGCTTGTGCTCACTCTCTCTCTCTGATAAATAAATAAATAAATAATCTTTAAAAAAAAATGAATCAGTAAGAGGGGACTAAGAGTATTCCTTCATTTATCCATGCATTCAAAAATATATATTATGCGGGACGCCTGGGTGGCGCAGTTGGTTGGACGACTGCCTTCGGCTCAGGGCGTGATCCTGGAGTCCCGGGATCGAGTCCCACATCAGGCTCCCAGCTCCATGGGGAGTCTGCTTCGCTCGCTCATTCTCTCTCACTGTCTCTCTCTCTCAAATAAATAAAAAAATAAAATCTTTAAAAAAAAAATTATATATATATATATATATATATATATATATATATTATGCTGTCAGATATCCTGCTAGAAGTGATTTTATTGGTTGTTTTAAGGATGCAGCTGTTGTTTGCATGAATCTTGCTCTGGTAGAGAGTCAAACACCAAACAAAGAATGGTATAAAAATAAGACTACAAATCGTGTCGTGTCAACTGAATGAGGAGAAAATATGGGAAAAAGGAATTTAATTTCCATTAGTGAAGATGATCAAGGAAATCTCTGAGAAAGACTTATTTGAGTATGGAAGACTGGCTGTGCCTTAGCCAAGAAGAGGGGAAACATGGGATGGGTTTGGAAGCAAGAAAATTGTACTCCTGATAAAGTGAAATGCATGCGCAAAGGTCTTGTGGGAAGAAAGAACTCGGTGCCTTTGAACAAATGAAAGGGTCCAGAGTGGCTGCCACACAGTGAGGCGGGTGTGGTATGCCATTAGAAGAGGGTAAGATGGGGCGCCTGGGTGGCTCAGTGGGTTAAGCCTCTGCCTTCGGCTCAGGTCATGATCTCAGGGTCCTGGGATCAAGCCCCGAGTCAGGCTCTCTGCTCATCGGGAAGCCTGCTTGCCCTTCTCTCTGCCTGCCTCTCCGCCTACTTGTGATCTCTTTCTATCAAATAAATAAATTTAAAAAAAAAAAAGAAGAGGGTAAGATGACAGAGGTCCTTATAGGAGAGATTAGGGACTTCGTGTCCTCTTCAGTGTGACAGGAAGCCATTGAAGGTGGTGATATGAATATCATTTAAATGTTGTAAAGACTATTCAGGCTGCTGTGTTGAAAATGGGTGTTGGGCGCCTGGGCGGCCCAGTGGGTTAAAGCCTCTGCCTTCGACTCAGGACATGGTCCCAGGGTCCTGGGATCGAGCCCCCATCAGGCTCTCTGCTCCGCGGGGAGCCTCCTTCCTCCTCTTTCTATGTCTACTTGTGATATCTTTCTCTCTGTCAAATAAATAAATAAAACCTTAAAAAAAAAAAAAGAAAGAAAGAAAAGAAAATGGGTGTTGTAGATCAACAGTAGAAGCAGGGAGACCAGTTTGAAGGTCAAGGCTACTAGTAATCCAGGGGAAGGATGAGAAGCTAGTGACTGAGCATGGCCATTGCAAAATGACTGGAGTTTTGCTTTATCTACCTTAAAAATTTGCTAGAATCTACCTACTGCTTGACTTGGAAAACTACTTTAAAAAGGCATAGGTAGGGGCACCTGGGTGGCTCAGTGGGTTAAAGCCTCTGCCTTTGGCTCAGGTTGTGATCCCAGGGTTCTGGGATTGAGCCCCTCATTGAGCTCTCTGCTCAGCAGGGAGCCTGCCTCCTCCAGTCTCTCTCTCTGCCTACTTGTGATCTCTGTCTGTCAAATAAATCAATAAAAATCTTTAAAAAAAAAAAAAGGCATAGGTATAGTGAAATGGCACAATTTCATCCGCAGTGTTTTTGTTTGAGTATTTTATTTTGCATTTAATTTTTAAAAAGCTTAAAAATACAAATGTGCATAGAAAAGAAAAGAAAAAACTACATAGTTTAGATACATACCTCCACATGTGTTTTTTAAAAACATCTATTAATTTGAGAGAGAGAGAGAGAGAGCGATAGAAGATGGTGGGGGTGGGGAGGGGCAGGAGGAGGAGAGGGAAATTCACACAGATTTCACACTCAGCATGAGTGTGACACCGGACTTGATCTCGACCCTGAAATCATGACCTGACCCAAAACTAAGAGTCAGATGCTCAACCAACTGTACCACCAAGGCACTCCCAAATATATACATGTATTTACCTAAAATATAAAATCATATTATATGAACTGTTTTGTTACTTGTGATTTACAATTAACCTGTCATAAAAATGTTTCCTTGTCAAGATCTGCAGATCTTCATGCTTCTAATGGCTTATTGATCTTCTTACTGTATGAACGAATCACAATTTATTCTATAATTTTTTACTGATAGGCATTTAGATTGTTTCTAATATTTCACTATTACAAATAATGCTGCATTTTCATTATTATAAATAATGTTGCAGGGTACATCTCTATGTATTTCTATACACATTGAAACACAGTTTTAGGGACATTTTTATAAAATTAATTACTAGGAATAGACTTGCAAATCCCAAGGTTTCGGGTGCTGGATGTGAGGCTCAGGCCACTTGCCCCTTGGGGATATACTCCATATTTGTGAGATCCCTTCTGCTTGTGGGTTGCCACACCACAGGTAGGGGTTTTGGTGCAATTGCCTCTGCCTCTCCCATTTATCTCCATGTGGCTTTTTGATCCTTTGTTGTGAAGGAGCTGTTCAGCTATTTTTCAGGTCTTTTTCAGAGAGAACTGTTCTATATGTAGCTGTAGATTTGGTGTGTCCCTGCATGGAGCTGAGTTCAGGGTCTTTCATTAACACCATCTCAAACCCTCTCCTCCCTGAACATTGCACAGATTTTCAGAATGACAATATTAAACATTCTACCCCAGGGCATCCACTTGTCTTAAAAACACAGACTTCATGTCTCTCTTCTAAGACCAGGAAAAAAAAAAAAATCTGCTCTTCCATAATCTATTTTGGTATTAACTACAAGCCTGTTATCCCACTTACTGTCTTTTCCTAGCCACCCTTTCCTGTCTCCCCGTTCCTCTTTCTCTTCCTATGAAAACACTTGGGACTTATGCCTCCACTGTACCAGATCAGTTATTTACATAGTCATGTATGGTCCATTTTATTGTGTTTCCTAGTAGGTTTTATGCTTTCTTTTTTAAAGATTTTATTTATTTATTTGACAGAGAGAGATCACAAGTAGGCAGAGAGGCAGGCAGAGAGAGAAAGGAGGAGGAAGCAGGCTCCCTGCCAAGCAGAGAGCCCGATGCGGGACTTGATCCTAGGACCCTAAGATCATGACCTGAGCCGAAGGCAGAGGCTTAACCCACTGAGCTAACCAGGCGCCCCTCCTAATAGGTTTTTATTTTTATTTTACGTTTCTCATGAAATCATCAGTATCCTTAGATGAATAAAACATGTTCTCTATTTTGGATATAACATCCTCTATTCTCCATGACCAGGACACACACACAATCTAGAATAGTTCTCTGTCCAGAGATAATCCCAGAAGACGTAGCTGCCTGACTTTACTGGGGAGCAGCAGGCAGCTGCCGTGTGGGACACATGAGAACAAGACTATGTATGTGCTTGTCAATGGTGACTGCCTCCAAGGGCAATACCTAAAGCAAGACACAATCAATATTCAGCAGAGTCATTTCTTTGGCAGCCGAAATGAAGCTGCAGGAATCTTGCAGTCACGGATACATACTTGGATGCTGCAACTGTAAATTCACCCACCCACCTGCATAACTCAGTAGAAACAATTCCCCCAGCTTCGGAGGACATCCTTCTCACCGTGGGTCAGATAACAAGCCTTCAGGGGACACAGTTATAAGTAATGAGAGATCGAGAGAGTTGAATCCCAGGGATAGAAACCTTTAGCGGCAGAATGTAATTACAGGAGTCAGGCTTATGTGTTGCTCTTGATTATTCATTTTTTTGCCACTTCTTATCTCTTTCCTTTGTCTTGCCACCACCAGACAATAAACTGTTTTATATGAGTAACTAGAGAAGGCGACGCTTTGGTGTATCAAAAGTTCTCTTCCGTGGGTACTGCCACCATGGTTTCATAATTAATTTGGATTCACAGATATTGTGCATTTTACTGTATGTCCCTGGAAACACGTACCTGCATGAGTCACAAAGATATTCAAGATCTTGCAAGGACAGGGGTGTCCTTAGGAAAACCAACACTTCATGTAAAGCATTATACGTACAGAAAACAAACTGAAACTGTTCTGACCATACCAGATACCTTCGAAATTGTTAATTTGGGGGAAAAAATCTTGTTATTTATTTACTTTGTGTCACTCACACAAAGGTGAACCATGAAGGAACCTTCTCCCTGTGCCACTTAGTTGATGTTTCTTGTTGTTTGGTAATCATATAAAATGGGGGTTTATTTCCAATTAAGCAGTTTTCCTGTGACAATGATGAGTCTATCATTGCTTTTTAATTTTCAACTGAAATGTTCTCATCAAATAAGGAGGCCATTGTCCAGAATACGGAATTGTCCCTTCCTGAGATTCTCTTAGATTTCATTGGAAATGAGTTCCTCCAAACACTGACCCAGCTCAACCCCACTTAGTTTCTCAGAGAAGATGAGCTCATATCCTGGTGGGGTGGCACTCTGCATGGTACAGTCCCAATAATATGACCATTGCTTGTGTATAAAATAAAGCTAAGAATTTCGGATTGTACAGCTAGCTAACAGAGAAGGGTACTGTCTGTGTGGGAAACACTACATGATTCATATTTTCTTTGAAAAATTAAAGTCATATTTCTTTGATGTGTCAACAGTGATGACTGAAAGCAGATTGCAGAGTCTTTGTACTCAACTAAAGGGAGAAAGTGTCAGAGAAAGCAGGATAGCGAATGAGAGACTTTTCTTAGATCAAGCAGGAAGAACAATATTGCCAGAAAATACACCTAAACCAAGTGCACAGTCCTTGGAATGTTCTAGCAGCATAACCTCATGGCGTGAGAGAAGCAACAGTAAGAGAAAAATGTGAACAGAAATCCTTACTCTTGTTTAGCTATGAAAATACATGAATGGAGGGCACTGAGATCATCTGAATATTTGTGTGAGGCAAGAAAACAAGGACACACATTGAGGGAGAGAACAGGCAGGAAGAGGAAGATGCTGTTCCCAAAATAATCTGGAGCCATGACTGGAGCGCTCTATTGAGATTCTCTTGTCTACCCTTCCCTTCCTCTGTCGTCATTCTGCTGCGATCACATCAGCAGCACTTCAAAGAGTTCAATCTCAATTTATCCCCATGCCAAACATATATCACACTGGCCAAAATAAGAGGTGAGAAAAGGAGCTATATGTGCAAAATAGTTTCTCTTGATTGATTAAAAATAGAAAGTCCCATTCTATTATCCTTGAAGGGATGTGAGTAGCAAGTGGGAGGTGGCTGTCTTCTCAAGTTGGAGAGAAATTTGGGGAGGTGGTTAGAAGGAAGAAAGGTGATTCACCCTTTTCTTCAGGGCAGTAGCCCTCTAAATGATCTCTGCTTCACCGATTCCCCTAGTTTGGGGTTCTGGCCGTGTCAGCTGCTAGTTCCTTCAAGAGCTCAGTCACAACACTTTACTCCCCTAATGGCTCTGTTTCACCACCAGGATTTTGGAAGCTACAGTGGACATGTTACTGAACGCTCTGGGTCCTCTTGTCAGTGATGTTGCACTCAAGCCAAGGAAGGGACAGAATCTGGGAGGGGCTCAGGGAAAGCAGCTCCACTCACTTCTGCATCACTGAGCAGACACTAAGAGAAAGAAGAACCCACTGTTCCCTCTGGGACTGCGCAGAATTCCCAGCCTTCATGAGGAACTCAAGATGTTCCAAGGCAGCCACTGCCCTGCTTCTAAACAATGCACTCTTTCTCTAAGAAGGCTCTCTCAACTCTCAAAAAAACAGGGCTGTTAATATTAATAATCAGTATTATTAGTATTGATTACTAATATTAATATGGGCAGTCAGAATCTTGCCAGAGAGACAACCTAACTGGGAAAATGCGGCAAGCCGAATGTGGGACTTGCGACTATGGTAATGTGGTGAATTTGCAGGCATTATATCCAACGACGGCGGCTCTGGGCAGAATCAAATGTAATTTCCGTGAAAATAAAATGAGTGGCGCTGAGGAGTGGATGCCCCAGCATATCACCAGCGTAGAGCCGTTCTGGTTGAAATCTGAAAATCCTCTTATTAAACAGAGTTAGAAAGAACATCTGGCAAGGCTCCCTCCAGTGCCTTTCAGGAAGTTTTTACAAAATGGTAGAGGTGGGAGCCATCCCGAGGTAGAGAATATCATGCTGACAGACCTAGCGTCGTCAGCTTGCAAAGACCTCATGGAATGTGACAGGCTGGAAATCTAGGTGGTATAATGAGGCACGTACACAGTATTTTCAAGGGTGCTAACAGCTATTTCATAGCCCTTTCCCCCCAAGGCAAGTAAGGTTCCCAAATCCATCTGTCTATTTTCATATATTTTCTTTTTCTTCATCGTTCCTCCCCCTCGATCAGATGCACTGCCATTCAGTGGATTGTGCCAGATTTCAAATATATACATTCCTCGAGGAAACAAAAGATACTCAGACTTCTTGACCACTTGAATGGAAGCGAACATCTTACTAGAGGACATATGATCAAAAGTATTGTTTTCTAAAGATAGTCTCAAGTGAGATTTACGGCTTGCTTTATTCGGGAATTATATTTTGTTCGAAATCATCAATGTAGTCTTGCATCAACACTTTAAAAATTCTCCTAATTAAAGCAACAAATCATCAAAGTTCATATAAGACAAGTACATATAATGTCTCTTATTTTAGAAATGGGCAATAGAGAATAAGATCGAAGCGGTAAATAATAAGGATAATGTGGACGGAACAGGGGGTTATATAATTGAGATGTCCCAGTTTTCTGCAGAGGCTGACCTCAATTACACACAGAATAAAATATCAGAGTTTGCAGTTTCCCTGATGTGAAATTAAGAAAAATGTTACAGATAAATGTAGAAAATTTTATGCACATATATATAAAGGGAAACGGAAAAATCATGACGTTCATCTTTTTATTTTATGGACGGTCTTTCATATTTAGCCCTGGCAATGAACCGCTTTTATAAGATAATACCACACGAGGCTATAACTCTTTTTTCTAAGTAAAGTTTTAGATCATCTAAACGTTGGATTTTGTCTTTGCACAGCAACTGGTAGTTGAAGGAGACCCATGGCCTCTTTGGAATTTTAGGTATCCTCATACTTTGTGGGGAGAAAAGCAGAACTCAGTACAATGGGCAAGAAATTTTGAGTTAGTAGATCCATTTCCTGCCCTGTTCATTTTCTCCAACTCTAACATGAAAACCATAACCCCTTTCTCATACGTGCTAGCTGTGAGAAGTTTTCTGAGCCATCTCTGCCTTATTCACTCTCTTCCTCTTCTCCTTCCCTCTCCTTATTGTCAGTTTTGCTCTCTCACTTGTTCTCTCGTCCTCGGGACCTATATTCTGAGGGCAGCAAGAAGTTCCTTATCAGAAACATTCAGCCACTGCCTCGTGGCCCAGGAAGGGGAACTTCTAGTGAGGATGTGCAGACAGGAGAACAAAGACAAGGAAGCAGGAGATGTTCCTTTGGAGATCTTCCTGCTAACATATCGCCAGAGCTTTGATGCTGACCTTAGACCCCCAGGATGAGCCTGACTGCTCCATTCACCTGAGGTTCTGATGGACCCTGGGTTCACTTTGTCTGGCCCTCAGGGTGCTACGTCTTCCTGAGGATTTCCTAGAAAAGGTTGTACACAGACAACAATGTTTTGTAGGAATATTATACCTCCTGACCTCTCATCTGGAGTGTAAGAGACAGTCATGCTTGCAGTGTACATAATTAGCCAAAATGTAAGTATTCTAGAGATAAAAAATAATCATATCATCATCATCATCATCATCGCTAATGTTTTACTAAGTTGCAGATCCAGTATTAAGCACACGGCATTCACTACATTATTCAAAACATCAATATTCTGAGATAAGGAGCATCATCATCCCCAAATCACAATGGGGAAGCCTCCATTTTCCCCAAGCTCACACAGGCAGAATGTGACCCCAGGCCATTCACCTCCAGATCCAGCACCTTAAACCACTGTACTCTCAACAACCATGAACTTCTCTTTCACGCAGAAAAACCAGCCTGCTCACTTTCCACTTGGGGACTATCGTGATGCTAATTTGTACCAAACATTCTCATCCTGTTGGCATTGTCTGAGGCAGCTGCCGGCCACGGTACCTTCTGTAGCCCCTCATTTCAGTGATGCCAACTCCCCTCTCGTTCCTGGCTTTGCTTAAGGTTTTGCCCTTTCTTCGATTTTTCTTGAGGTTTGCCCTTTCTTCGATTTCACATTCCTGCTCTTTTTGCCTCCCTCTCTGATCTTGAAAAGTCCCCTGAGTTTTGCTTTGCCTTCGAAAGCTATCTTCTTTTGCAGCACCTTTGTTGCTGCTGGCTTCCCAGAAACCCAGTCCTCCCTTTCCATCCCTTTTAACTCGTCTCCTAACATTCTCCATGGTAACAATTAAAGGCTGGGGAAGCACTTTACAATTTACAAAGTACTGTTAGAATGTGAGTTGTTAATAATTAATTAAAACATCATTGTTCTGAGCAGCAGATACAATCTGAATACAATCAGGCCATTTATTGCTGATACACAGCCTGAAACGAGTTTAAATTCTGTTATTACCACTTCCTGTATGCTTGTACCAAAGTAAGTGATACACACTTTCTGGGCCTCCGTTTTCTTCTGTCTAAAATGATGATAATCACGCTTACTTCCCAATGTGGTTGTGTAAGATCAGACTTGATATAGGATGCCACTCATAACCAGTGTTCACCAGGGCTACTAAGGGTCTGGCCCCATGCTAGGGACTGTATCTGGTGTGTTTGGACTTTAGGCCTTTAAAGAGGTAATTAATGCTAAGTTAGTTCTTAAGGATGGAGCCCTGACCCAAAGGATTTAGTGTCCTCACAGGGAGAGAGTCCCCTGCTGTGTACTGCACACAGAGAAGATGGCAACCATGTGTGGCCAAGAAGAGGGCCCTCCCAAGAAATCAAGTCCACAGGCACCTTGATTTTGGACTCCTCAGCCTCCAGAACTGTGAGGAAATTTCTATCCTTGAAACCACTCAGTCTTTGGTATTTTCTTATGGCAGGTGGCTCAGGTTAATACAACACCTACACATGTTACCCTACATAGAGATAAAAGGGCCTCTAATTACCCTTGTTTGCAAAAATGAAAGCCAGAGCTCAGAGAGATTATGTAAAATGCTTAAGTCCCCATGAAGCAGCAGATGGGGGGATTTGAACTTAGCCCAGTCGGACTCCATAGGGGGCGTCTTAGTCACATCCTGTATTTACTAAAATACATCAAGGTGTCCTGCAGTGTTCAAAGAAGGTACTCTCTTTCCCCAGAATATCCAGCCCAGTTGTGTCTGTTGGTCTTTAACAAGAACTGAAGGGCTGCCATTTTACCAATGCAACCTCAAGGCTTCCATAAGAAATCTTTTCCTTTTCTGATGTATTCCGTCCAAATGTTACCTACGTGGGAAACAGTGAAATGATAAGGAGTTTTCTCTCATATTTAAGAATGCTTTAAAAAAAATTTTATAAAAAATAAATCACCAATTTTAAATTTCTATAAATGTGTACTGATTGTCCCTAAGAAATCTGTTTTTAAAATGTTTAATGGGCTGTCTGGATGGTATAGTCAGTTGGGGCATCCAACTCTTGGCTTCAGCTCAGGTCGTGACCTCACCGTGGTGAGAGTGAGCCCCACATGGGGTTCCACACTCAGCACTCGGTGCAGAGTCTGCCTAACACTCTCCCTCTCCCTCTGCCCCTCCCCCCACTCTCTCTCTCTCTCTCTCAATCTCTAAAGGAAATAAATAAATCTTTAAAAAAGAAACATTATTTACTACTATTTTTTTCTATTGTTTTCCTTAGATAAAATTTGATACTGGGTAATCTGACAACATGTTAATCATAGTGTACTTTACCTGAATTTAGACATTGCTCAGATTGGCTGGTGTTCTGATACATATATTTGTAGCAGGTAACTCAGAGCAGTAGCACTCAATAAATATTTTAAAATAATATTTATAAGTAATATAAATTTTACCAACAAGTATAATTTCAAAAAGGAATACAATGTCACATCTATATTATAAAGAAGAATTTTTTAAATTTAGAATAATATAATTACTATTTCAATGTGATTTCCATGGAAAGCAAAATGAAACAGATGTTTGCTTCTCTCCATAAAATTGCCATGAATTTGACAGATACAAATGTGTTACACTGAAGAACCAAATATCATAAGGGGATTATCATCAGTGAAGGAATTTCTAAAATAGTAAACAACTCTTAGTAAGGCTCCAAAATAAACAAAGAGCAAGAAAACACAAGAGAACTCATTCCTTAATTAGCAAACATGAGTCAAACAACACAGGCAATTTGCTCCCATCTTATGCCCAACCCCCCTCTCAGTTGGAGGTGGGCTGGTTGATGTTCTTATCTTGTAATGTGCGAAGACACAGATGTAAGAGCAAAGCCAGGCATAAATATAACAGGCAGTTTATTTAGGGGAACAGCGGGGGAAATTTGGATTATTCTACTGGGGTCATGAACCAATAACCAACTACTCAGGAGATTCCTGGAATTGCTGCTGCTGTTCTGGAAGTTCCAGCCATCCCCAGAACCCAAACTGTCTCCCAAAATGCTAAGTTGGAGCAGACAGTGCCTGAAGGTAGAACCATACTCCATCTAAGACCTGGACGTATTTGGATTGTGGATCTTGCATGAAAGCCAATGGAACCATCACTTCCCAGATGATTGTACAGTTTTACTTTGGCCATTTAATTAATTTACAGTAACATTACCCAGCATTTTACACACTATTGGCTTTTTAGACTCCACTTATCATGTTATTGTAAAGTTTTAAGTGAAATCTTCTCTTGATTTATGTGCTAGTTTCATTCTTGGAAAATCCAGTGTGTATTAAAACAATGCAAAACTTTATGCATATATGTCACTCGAGTTAGGTTCTAGCTTGAGATCATTTTTAAGATGAATGAAAAAGGGAATAAGTTTATTCCCTTTTTGAATACCTGGAAGTAATCTCAAAAGTCCTATGGGAGCCAGAATAATTCTTTGTTGTATGGGATTATTCCCACATATTGCTGGATGCACAGCATCACTAGCTCCTACCCACTAAATTCCAGTAGCTTTTTCCCCCAAACCCTCACTGGATCTATTAGTTAAAATTCTTTTTAGAATACAGTATTTCCTGGGGCACCTAGACATCTCAGTCTGTTAAACGTCAGACTCTTCATTTTGGCTCACGTTATGACCTCAGAGTTATGAGATCAAGTCCCACTGGGGATCCTCGCTGGGGTGCTGGGTGATGGGCATGGAGCCTTCTTAAGATTCTCTCTCTTACTCCTTCTGCCCCTTCCCTGCTACTTGTTCTTGTGCTCTGTCTCTTAAAAAAAAAAAAAATACAGTATTTTCTTTGGGAACCACTAATAGAAGTTAATAAAACATTGGCTTTGGAGTTAAGGATACCTGAGTTCTAATTCTTTTTTTTTTTTTTTAAGATTTTATTTATTTATTTGACAGAGAGAGAACACAAGTAGGCAGAGAAGCAGGCAGAGAGATAGGAGGAAGCAGGCTCCCTGCTGAGCAGAGAGCCCGATGCGGGACTAGATCCCAGGACCCTGAGATCACGACCCGAGCCAAAGGCAGCAGCCCAACCCACTGAGCCACCCATGCGCCCCCTGAGTTCTAATTCTAAGTTGGACTTTGGATAAGCTATTCAAATTAAGATGGCCTGGAGTTCAAATCCATAGTAAAAAGCCCCTTGAAATATTTGACTCAAATACCAACTCTTTTACTTAGAAATTGAATCATTTTCTTCATTTAGCCAATTTCACGACTATCTATTGTGTTCTAGGGCCTTTAATAGATAGTGTGTGTGTGGGAGGGGGTGGATGGGGAATGAAACATGAGATAATATATCCCTGCCTCTGGGAAGGAACAGGAATTGTGACAGAAACAGATATGTGAACCTATTACTGCAACAACTGGAAAAATATTTTGTTAGTCTAGAGCTGCCAGAATAAAACAAATTCAAGATAGCCAGTTACATTTGAATTCCAAATAATACATCATTTTTAGTATAGGTAGGGCCCATATGTTGGAGGTATTTGAATTTTAGAGAAATTTCCAATGCATAAAATACTTATATGAAAAAATTATTTGTTGTTTAATATAAAATTCAAATGCATTTGGGTCTTCTGCACCTTATCTGGCAACCTTGTTAGTGACTGATATGATCAATGTATTAACATTACCTCATGCCCGTGCTTAGCTGAAATACTTCAAAATAATGCAATCACTAACATATAGAGACATTTAAAGCCTAATATACCTTTATGCATAGATGAGAGTTTGTATTTAAAATATGGCCCATTTAGTGATCGCTTTGACAGCACATATACTAAAAAAATGGTCCATTTACAGATAAGAGGGCTTACTAAGCAAACCTAAAAGAGAAATGGGTCTTGGAATTTAAAAAAGAAGTTATTTTATAAAAACACATATTTTTAAAAATCTTAACTGTGTTTGTTTCTTTTTTTTTTTTTTTAAGATTTTTATTTATTTATTTGACAGACAGAGATCACAAGCAGGCAGAGAGAGAGGAGGAAGCAGGCTCCCTGTTAAGCAGAGATGTGGGGCTGGATCCCAGGACCCTGGGATCATGACCTGAGCCGAAGGCAGAGGCTTTAACCCACTGAGCCACCCAGGTGCCCCTAAACTGCGTTTCTTAATCTTGGGGCCCAAGGCTAGGTGTCCTGATCCCTGTGAGACAGTTTTTGTGTGTCTCTGCACTTTTCTGGAAAAAGGGATGACAGCGTCTGTCAGAGTCTCAAAAATCTTAAAAACCCAAAAATGTTAGGAATAACTGAACTCAAAACAAAGTTCAGAAACCAAGGAAATTTCATTCTCTTCCACAAACATTTTCCAAGAATTTGACTCCTTTTATTGAAAGTCTTTATTCCAGAGAAAGGTCGCTTAAGTAATGTAAGTCCTTGGAAGGACCAGATAACCACCTTATCATTCAACGGTGTACAGAAAGGATGGCATTTTCAATGACTAAAGCACTTTCCTTCGAAATTTCCTTTTCTTATCTCTATGCTAAATGAAATAAAACGGATAGACTGTACAAACAGATGGGTGATTTTATTATTTAAGCATTATTCCGTTTATGCCTCCTAAGTTTTTATTACCTCCGTCCTCAAATATTGTTTTTTTTTTTAAATTTTTATTTTTTAAGGGGTAACATTACTATTGTTCATTAAACAGCATGATGACTAGTCTGTCAGGGTGTTAACAGTCCTAAAAAGATCACCACCTACTGCTATATACTTCAGTAATAAAAATTCTCTTTCACAAAAATCCTATTGTCCTAGTAACTTTTGTTAATTTCTCTAATTGAAAAAATGGAACTAATACTGCCTGTTCTGAAGGTGTCAGTTCAGGCTTCTAGAACAGAATGCCATAGGTCGACTATGTGGTGTGAACATCAGAAATGTATTTTCGTGGTTGTAGCGATAGGGAAATGGAAGATCAGGGTTCCAGGCAATGCAGTTCCTGGTGAGAGCCCTCTACCTGGCCTGCAGATCGCTGTCTTCCTGTACCATTAAGTGGCAGAGAGAGATAGAGACAGAGAGACTGGGAGAAAGCAAGCTCTCTGGGGTCTCCTCTTGGAAGGACATTAATCCCATCACAAGCTCCACCTTCACGATGCAATCATTTCCCAAAGGCACCACCTTCAAAACCACCACATTGGGGATTCAAATTTTAACATATGAATGGGGGCAGGCACAACTATTCAGTACGCCGTAGAAGGCTACTGCGCAATAAATATGTGAAAGGGCTTTAGAAACTTTAAAGCACCACATCAACTGAAAGTGTTGAAACTATAAGGCACGAATAAAGTCAGATGTACAGTACTAACAAAAGCAGCTAACCTTCATTAAGTGCTCATTTCGTGCAAGTCATTATATACATCATCTCATTTAATCTTCAACTCTGTCTGTAATGGCACTTTCATTATTAGTAGTAATAGAAAATACCAACAGACAGATTGATCATACCCACATCATGTTCTCTGGAAAGGATAATAACGTTAACAAATTTCAGACATGTTTGACCAAGCCAGATTACAGGGAAAATTACGAAAACATTAGGAGTGAAAAACTTGTAAAATCACAGGATGGTAGAGATAATAAGAAGCTTGAACTGAGGGCTGCTCAGTCATATAATCCATGAATGAACCCAAAGGAGATGACTTCACAGCTAGATACAAATTAACAAATTCAAGTTGTAGAGGAAGTGGAAAAGAAATGCCAAATGAAAGGACCATGTTTGTAACAACTGTTACCTCTGAAGGGACAAAGGAGATGGAGGTCTATGACCTTGCACTCTGTATGCATTAGCGGCTCACGCTCAAGCCTTCTAATCAGGGGCATACATTCAGATGCCAGTGTTTATTTCTAAAACACATTCAAAGAGTTTGGGCAACCCTGTTCTATAAAATATAGTCTCAGCTAAATTTTAGCTGAAGTCCTTTCTTCTAGGACTGCTACTAAAATTCAGCAAAGCACTATGTGAAATGAGGAATGGAAAAATAATCACAACACAGTTCACAACATTTGAAAACAAAATTAAATCCTCTGCTTAGATGCGGCAGGAAAACTTTGACTTTGTTTCAATCATCTGAATTGAGTTATGTCTGTCTGGAATTAGTTCATTTGTAAAAACATTCTTTAGTGAATAGATAAATTCCTTATGATCTGCTCGCATTTGTAGCTCTGAAAAAAAAATTACTCTGTCCTGGGCATAATTATTTAATATTTATATGTTCTTTTTCTCACATTTGCAGGATGTGCTTTCTGATGACTTTATGAGATACAGAACAGTTAATTGCATATTTACAAGGTGCTTCAGGAGAATTCCCAGCTCTACGCTTCTCCGTTACAATTACCATCGACTTCTGGTAGCTGTAGGAAAAGCTGTTTTTTTGCACAGAACTTATATTTTACGTGCTTTCTATTAGCATCCACTGGCTGTTAAAAGCACAAATGAGTAGAAACATTTTGGGTAAGGTTTGGGGGCTTGTATGGGGTGCGGAAGACACTATTTCAGTCAGGTTCACTCAAGTAACCCTCTCTGGAAGACCGCTTTTCCACCTTTATGATCTGTGATAACCCAGAATATTAATTTGCCTGCATAAACTAAGTGACATTAGTGTTCACAGTGGGCCAAAGGATAATCAAACACTGATACTTGAGTGCTAAGAGAGAAAATATCTATTAAACACTTAAACTCTGTGACAAGCACTTTACATGTATTTTCCTAGTCCTTATAATAACCTCCTAGAAAGGATCTCTTACACCTCTATTTTTATGAACAAGCAAACTGAGGCACAGAAAGGTTACACAACTTGCTCAAGGTCACATAGTTAATAAGTGGGGGAAATCTGAATCCTCTAGGGTCTAACCCTAAAATCTCTACTTACAGTTCTCTGTCAGTATGCATCAGAATCACATTACTTCCTGTATCCAATAAATTCCCCCCACCCTACACTGGTCACATGCACGTCTGTCTTCTGAAATGATTACATGCCAAAAGTACCACAAGTTCAGATTAGCTTTGAAGACAATGAATGACGTAGAACATTCAGGAAAAAACAGTATCAGGTGATGTCAATTGAGGCTCATGAGTTGTGACAGCCTACACAATACCGTATGTGAGGCATTAGCTTACTAGAATGTACATATAAGCTTCCTGGCCCTCAGCCATTCTGTATGTTTTCTGTTTTGCTCACCTCATTGCAGATGGGCTCGTTTTATTAGGGGAGATGCTCGAGTGTGTAATCAGTAACATGAAAACAGAATGTGGCAGCTGTCTAGATTACAGAAGTTCTTACGTGGCCCATGCATGTGTCCACAGATACACAGAACACAAGCATAAAAGCATCAAGACAATGCATATTGCTCAGGAGAAATTTGCCAATTAATAGTACCCCCTCTAAAGTGCCAGGGAAGGACACCTGGGTGGCTCAGTCAGTTAAGTGTCTGCCCTCAGTGGGTCATGATCCCAGGTCCTGGGATCGAGCCCCACATCGGGCTCCTTCCTTAGCAGGGAGCCTGCTTCTCCCTCTGCCTTGCTGCTCCTCCCTGCTTGTGCTCTCTCTCTGACAAATAAATAAGATCTTTTAAAAAAAAATAAATAAAATGCCAGGGAGTTGGGTGCCAATGGAGATTTAGCTGCATCAGGTCAGACGCTAATGGAATGACTCATGTAAGAAACTCAGCCAGGGTCCCAGCACCTCTCGAGTGCATTTATTGATGGTGTTTATTTTAATACTGACACCTCTGGTAGAAGTATTATTTTAGGATGACAAGTAAGAAATACAGCACAAATGTAAATGGAATGAGATTGGCATGAAAATAAGCCTTATATTCTAAGTATCTTGGAAGGATTATTTTCTTTAGAGAGGAAGAATTTTAAGTGATGACTTCAGATCAGCAAATCAAGGCTTTGCCTTCCAGAGACTACAGAAAACCCCAGACATGACATTTTATCTTTTACATGTGTAGATATAATTTTAAGAAAGTTTTTATTAAGTTTTTTAATTCTAATATAGTTAAAATGAAGTGTTATATTAGTTTCAAGGGTATCATACAGCGATTCAACAATTCTATCCATTACTCAGGGTGCATCATGATAAGTGTACGCTTAACTCCCATCCCCCTTCCCCTCTGGGAACCATCAGTTTGTTCTCTGTAGTTGAGAGTCTGTTTCTTGATTTGTCTCTTTGTCTTGTCTTTTCTCCTTTGTTCATTTGTTTCGTTTCTTAAATTCCCCATATGAGTAAAATCACATGATATTTGTCTTTCTCTGACTTATTTCACTTAACATTATGCTCTCTAGCTCCGGCTGTATTTTTAAGCTGTGTGTGGGTATATTGTGTGTAGGTGCATCCAAAAAACAAACAAACAAACAAACAAACAACAAATCCTCTAAGAGAAGAGAGGAATGAATTCCTGTCAACCAACTCAGGGAAACTACAGCATAAACATTACAAAACTTCAGATAATCTGATCAATAATTTACTGAAATAAGAAACAGTACATTTCACACTAAAATGCACAACGCAAACACACTCCCTGCAATGCAGAACTTGTTTAGAAATTCAACTTGGACACTATCCAAGAGAGCTGACTTGCTGAAGTTAAAAACAAAAACAAACCAACACCCCTGCATTGAGTAGGTCTGGCTTCCATAGGCAATCTATGTCCCACGATGAAAACGACTGCTTCTATTGCACACATGAGGATGACACTACAGTCAGCTGAATGTGCGGGGATGACTGAGAAGACTTTCCACCTTGCAAATCCATTTGGTTCGATTTCCAAACTCGACCTATTACACTGCGCACCTTGGCTCAGACTGAACGGCCACTGTTTTCTCGTACCTCTCAGATCCTACCTGACGCTGATCTCGGCAATTCCATGAGGTCTGACCCAACTCGCTGAGAAAGCTCAAGGCTATTGCTCTTTCCAATGCCAGGAAATGCCCCAAAGTAGGGCAGCCTAACACACCTGCTGGCCCCCTGCCTCTACTATCAGCTCCCTCCAATCCATCTTCTATACTTGCTGCCAGAGTGATGGTTCCAATATGAAAAATCTAGCCTTGAAATCTTGGCTTAAAACCCTTAAAATGCTTCCCTAGTGTCTACAGAGTAAACTGTGAACTCTTTTCCTTGGCATACAAAGAATTTTAAGATCTGGCCACTGCCTAAATGTCAAGTCTCATCTGTCATTTCCTGCCTTGCTCTTTGCAAGCCAGCAATATTGAACTACTTAGAGTTCTCTGAACGCACCAGGCTCTGGGCTGGCATCCTGCCTTTACACATGCTCGCCCTGGAACAGCCTCCCCAGCCTGTGTGCCTGACAGTCATTCCATCGGGAAGCCTCCATTAAAATGCTGCCTCTTCTGAGAAGGCTTCCTTGACTCCCCCCAAAAAGCTTGCTGTGCCACTTTTCTGGTTTATGATTACATTTAAAAAAAATTTTTTTTAAGATTTTATTTATTTATTTGACAGAGAGAGATCACAAGTAGACAGAGAGGCAGGCAGAAAGAGAGAGAGAGGAGGAAGCAGGCTTTCTGCCGAGCAGAGAATCCAGTGCAGGACTCGATCCCAGGACCCTGAGATCATGACCCGAGCTGAAGGCAGAGGCTTAACCCACTGAGCCACCCAGGTTTCCTATGCTTACATTTTTATCTATCTTTCTTAAAGATTTCTTTATTTATATGAAGAAGAGAGAGAAAAAGAGCAGGGACAGGAGGGGCACCAGGAGGGAGAAACTCATACAGACTTTGTGCTGAGTGCTTGACCCCACAACCCTGAGATCATGACCTGAGCCGAAATACAGAGTCTGCCGCTCAACTCACTAAGCAACCCAGGCACCCCTGCACTTACTTTTTTAAAGGAAGCATCCTATTGTTTGACGCTATCTCTCCTTCACTTGTGTTGAAGTTACATGAGGGCAGGGACAACATCCCCAGCATCTTGAATACTGCAGGCGCAGGGTGAGACTCAATGCACATGGCTGAATGAATGAACGTGACATAGGTCTCTCCCCAAGGGAACAAAAGAACAGTTCAGTAAACAGAAGCAATTCCAACTTTTGTAAGGACTTGATTTGGATACACAAGGCAATGCTTCCAGGGGTCTACTTGGGTTGGTTTCTTGTGCTCTCCCTAGTAACTTAACTCTCCAGAAAGATCATTTTATAAATGACAAATAGCCCCTTGCTAAGCACTCCACAGCCATTTCTTTGCAATGAAAGTTTTTAGAGATAACATCCAGTCTGTCCAGAGGCATCTGATAAAGTTACTTCCAACAGACCACCAAAACCCACCAGGACGTCCCATTCTCTCTGAGATCACCACTGTCCATTACCTCAGTAATGAACAGGAGGCAGTATAGCACAGTGGTTAGAAGTGCAGACTCCAGACATTTTGATGGAATCTGGACTCTGCCACATGCTTTTTAAGCCTCCATATGAATCTGTAAATGAGAGATGCTAATAGTACCAGCCTCAGAGCATTGTTGTGAAGACTAAATAAATTGTGTTTATGTAATAATTGCTTGGAATAATGTTTGTCAAGTAATAACATATTACAGCATGGTTATTAATATTATTTTTTTTAAACCTACCCTATTCATCCTGACCTTTATACAATCAGGCAATAGCAGCCCTGCTTGGCATTGTCATGGAGACCTCAAATGAGCCCAGCCTCCCCCAACGCTGAAAGTAACAAATAAGTATCAGCCACAGATACCCAAAGCTACATGCAACAATTGCTTGTGATGAAAGGAGAAAACCGGCTCCTGCCCAGCGCAACTATTTGTCAACAGACAAACAGATCATGGGGTATCTGAGAATGTTAGAGAAGCTTAAGTCACCCAAAGGACCAGCATCCCCATCCTCTCTTGAACTCTTGCCTGCCACACTGGCAGAGTCTCTAGCCCAGAAACTTGAAGCTTGGAGAGAAGATAGGAAACTGTATTAGGATGAAAGATGGTACCACAAGAGCCATCTATCTGCACTCAAAGGACAGCCAGAAGCTGAGCTGTGGGACCAGCTCTGTCGGGGCCAATGAGATCTGGGTGAGGAAGACAAGTGGCAGCACCAAGATGGGGATCTCCTGGGCCAGCTTCACTGCTGGCTCTTTGTGATCTGCCAGAGGTCAGCGGCTTGACCTTCTACAGTGTTCTTCCCCTGACTTTTTTTTTTTTTTTTTAAGTGGTTCTTGGTTTTGTTTTCTTCCAAAAAGAAAGTTTTTAACCTGGAAACAGCAACAAAACTCTGGGTGTCAACAAGCTGCTACTTTGATCTGGCCTCAAGTCTGGCCTCAAAGTCTTGGACCTTCAGCTAGAACTGGATCTGGCTACTGGCCCTCTGGGACTGATAACTTGTGTTGTGTCTTAGAAACCTAACACTTAAAGAAAGAAAGAAAGAAAGAAAGAAAGAAAGAAAGAAATCTAAAACTTGGAGGCACCTGGGTGGCTCAGTGGGTCAGAGCCTCTGCCTTCAGCTCAGGTCATGATCCCAGGGTCCTGGGATCGAGCCCCGCATCGGGCTCTCTGCTCAGCAGGGAGCTTGCTTCCTCCTCTCTCTCTGCCTGCCTCTCTGCCTACTTGTGATCTCTGTCAAATAAATAAACAAAATCTTAAAAAAAGAGAAAAGAAATCTAAAAGTTGGTTCACAAACTCTGCTGTGGCTTTCCCTCTGGCTCTTCAAACCCATGGTTCCTCAGGGAGAATGCTCAACAGTGGTCACTCAGACCTCAGCCAGAAGAGTCCCAGCATGGTCACCAAGTCCTCACCCACCAAGGACCTGAGGAAACAGGGAGGATTGCAGGTAGCAACTGACTCGCAAATAGAGTGAGGCCTGGCCTCTTGCAGATGCCCTAGTGTGACTCATCATCCCAACCAACTTCAGAGTTGGCATTCACTTAGGGAAAAAAAAAAAATGAAAACAAAATAAAAACCCTCCACAGAGGCCTAGAGATGGACAAGTTTCTTTAAACACTATCAATATTGGGCACAAATGGCTGTTCCTTTTGTAGTTCTTCCGGGTGAGATTTTCTGAGCTTTTCCTCATTATGGGAGTGGTAAGAAGCTTGAGAATATGGGCCTAGGAGAAAGTTCCAAGGTGGCAAATTTTTTAAATGGTACCAGTTCCATGGCAGCTACACCTTCAGCCAGGTGCTCAAAAGGAATTCGTGTGTCCAAGCCCAGCTCACCAAGGATCAGGTCTGGTAACTACAGTGAGAGTGTACATTGCATCGTCTCCTCTGGGAACCTTCCCCATGAACCTACCACAGTGGTAGGTCTCATCAAGAATTTGAGCGTATTGAATTTCAGACAACACAATTTTCAGACACCGCTATTGTTTGGAAGTTTGGAGTTTCGCACATTTGGCCTATGAGGAGTGAGTTCAGACTGAGGTGCTAAAACCTCAGTGGGTTAAATCCTCTGCCTTCAGCTCAGGTCATGATCTCAGAGTCCTAGGATCAAGCCCCGCATCAGGCTCTCTGCTCAGCAGGGAGCCTGCTTCCACCTGCCTCTCTGCCTACTTGTGATCTCTCTGTCAAATAAATAAATAAAATCTTAAAAAAAAAAAAGGAAATCTAAAACTTGAAAACTTGAAAATCTAAAACTAAAACTTGATTGGAAACTACTTTAAAGGTACACTCTTGGACCAGGTCCAGTTGCTCCATTGGCTACTGCTACTAGGTCTAGCATTACAAGTCCAGGCTGCATTATTTCATATTGTTCTTGAGATCTTCTTTTAGGCCCTCCTGGACTGATGTGCCAATGCCAAGGCTGATGCAGGGGGACAATATAAATATATCCAGGAAAGAAGACCTAATTTAAGTTACAGATCTATAAATTCCATCATGTCCCAGAATATGTATACCAGTTTCACATTTAATATTTTATACTATTTTTAGAATTTTGTGTCTGAGCTTCTAAAGCCATTCTCCTGTTAAAATGTTTTCTTTTGTTAGTGCCTTGAAAATAATGACCTAAACATATTTCATTCCGAGTTTATTCATAATCTTCTAATGTTTTGCCAAGGGACCAACTTCCTGGACATTAGATGAGAATTCTGTCCATAATTCATTCCACTTCATTCTATCATATGCTTAGGTTCAAATAATTTCCAAGTATTGGGATCCGTCCTGGATGAATCTAAAATCCAGTCATAAAATTTAGATGCCTGGAAAATTTGAGTAGAAGTGAGAATTATAACCTAGCAATACTCTACATCTTGATTGTTGCATACTATTATCTCTCATACAAATTGGCTCAGTATGTACACATCCATTCCAAAATGACTCATGTAAATGTGATAAGGACAGGTGGTAATCTAATTAAAATTTAGAAATGAATTGGCTTGATATTAGGTTGTACCTCATAACAGGGGGAAACACAGAAGGAAGATTCAGCTAAACGTTAACTAAAAATGAAAAGGCTTCAGAAGATTACAGTCATCCAGTGTTTTGACTTAGTCCAAATTAAATTGGAGTAAATAGTCAATAACCTTTTTGGTTTCTTCAGGGAATATTTTTTCCAAGAGGATTCTTGGCTAAAGTTCCTAATGTTTTTTCCTAAGGCAAGTGTCATTGCTAATTTTATACAAATAAATTTGTGGAAACCAAGTCTTCAAATTCTGAAAATTAATAGAATTTTATAAAAAGACAACTGTTTACATAGATTCTCCACGAAAAGCTACCTCCTGAACAGATTATTTACATGGAATAATTGAAGACATCAAAAAGAATTCAGCCATTTTATCATTAAATATCATTAAATATAGCCAACCTATTAAAAACAAAGCTACTAGAACTGCCTACTCATAAAAGGCATTTTCTATACACCTCTTTACCTAAAATCAAAATATAAAAGGTTATGGATGAATTATTTGACCACTCATTTGGAGTTAGAATCATCTTACTTTCCTAACCTATTAGAGCCAAGACTGAAGTCCCTTTCATATGAGATTAACTATGGTGACACAGAAGTTAAAATATCTGGAGGCAATCCAGTTTGACCAAACAAGCAATGGCGGCTAAATTCCTGTGAGAATCTGACTTAAAATAAGTCTGAACACAGAAATCCCAAACACCTTATGAATCTCTTTATGTTTGTTTTAAACATAATTCAAAGGAACATAGCCCCAAAAGAATCCTTTATTCTTCCTCCCCCCTATTTTGTATGTATTTTGTACCTAGCTTGCTCATCTAGCTCAGTTATAAAGATGTTTCCAACTCAACACACGTGGAATCTAGCATACAAGAAAAGTGCTCTTCTAGTTAGTAAAAAAATACATGTTATTCAATAAATGGTATCAAAATAACAAGCCATTTGGAGTAAAAAGAAAAAGTTGGATATCGACTCCTTTCCTTAAATTACTTCAAAAGTTAAAAAGGATGAAGAAGAAACTATGGATGATTTTTTATTACCATTGAATGGAAAAGGTCTTTAGATTAAAGATACTCAACCCAAACTGTATTAAATTTTACATAATCAATAGTGATATGCAACTTTAAATGCAGCACATTTAAAATAATGATTATTTTTAACTTTTAAGTCTTTAACATATAAAGAGTTTTGACCTATAAACCATAGGAAAATAAACAGGCAAACAGCATGAATAAAACTATACACACACATACACACACACACACACATCAAGAAGGGGATCACTAACATAAAAACATGCTGAGGCACCCTTACAATTAGTTGAATGCAAATTAAAATGAAAAAAGGATACTACTTTTTACTGAATAGTCTCCTAACTCAGTCTGATGACAGAGTTTTTAGAAATCAGAGCCGCCATGTTTTCCAGGTTGCACACCCTTAGGAGCCACCATTCACACAACATTGTAGATTGCACATTATGAAAGCCACAGAGAAAACAGGCCACCTCAAACACTATTAATAACATCACAAATATATACATCAGTGTTTTATATGCTCCAGCTTTAGAACTTAGAAAACACTTCATCTTTAGGAGACTATCTTAACTGAGGACAGTCTTGCAGTCTACACACTGCCACACCCACAAGAATTAGGTAAATAAGTGACCCCTGATTTGGATAGCTTCCCACACATACATGTGTGTGCAAGGACACACCCAAGCACATTCACTGCTTCAAAATTTGGAAATAACCAAAAACCTGAGGAAAAAATATGTCCTCTGACAAGGAATTCGTTTTAATTCCTTATGGTACAAACACTGAATAGAGAAAGATGCAGCAATTAAAAGAATGATGTCATATGTCTCTGTACAAGCTGACTGAGGGGAGATAGCCTCAGGTATTTTTTTAATGAAAAAAAAAATCAAAATTCAGAGCAATGCAAATATATGCTCTGATTTATATTTTTGGAACATGTGTGTCTTATATGTTTAAATATAAACATTTAAAAAGCAGGAACTTTTTCAGGAAAAAAGCAAAAGGAATTTACTAACCATGGTTGCCATTAAGAAATTCAGAGTCCAGGGCACCTGGGTGGCTCAGTGGGTTAAAGCTTCTGCCTTCAGTTCAGGTCATGATCTCAGGGTCCTGGGATTAAGCCCCACATCTGGCTCTCTGCTCAGCAGGGAGCCTGCTTCCCCTCCTTCTCTCTCTGCCTGCCTCTCTGCCTACTTGTGATCTCTGTCTGTCAAATAAATAAATAAAATCTTAAAAAAAAAAAAGAAACTCAGAGTCCGAAGTGTAAAAGAATACTTGTTTATCAATGCATTTGTTTCTGTGTTCTCTGAACACGTTTTTAGTACATGTCTTACCTTTTAACAAAATAAATAACTTCATAAAAAACAAATTCAATTTCCATCACTCAAATTGAAAAGAAAAGATAGAAGATTAGTCATCATTGGGGGTCTTAAATTACAGAAGAGGTAAGGTACATTCCACAGTTACCTCACTGAGCCTGATTATCCTTCCAGAGAACAACAAAGCACCATCCCCGCCAGTGTAGGCACTGTTAGCAAGGGAGGGCCAGAGAAAACCCCGTTCAAGTCAGTGACTGAACTCATAGTAAGCTAAAGCAATTAGGAACAAAACTGGTTTAATGTAACATTCCTGAAGCAAACATTTCCATATAAGTCAGTCTTCCACAATTCCAAAATCACAAATCACTTGTATTTAAAATATATACATATAAAATCACTCTTCTGTGGTTTGCAAACTTTGGGCCATAAAACATTTTTTAGAACACAAAGTAAGGATATGAACGCTTCTTTTTCTATTCTTATATTTATAGACACGCCCCCATAAGGTTTCTTGGATATTTAAGAGATTCTATTAAATAGCTATTAAATATTGGTTGATTTATTAAGTACTTTGTGCTGTTGGAATAAAACAATGCCAAAGTCTCAAAATTTGGAGGTCTCCTTAACTCTCCTAAAGTAAAGATTCTTCTTTACTTATGTAATTATGATGTCATCAACTCAAGTATACTTATTAATAATAAGAATAGGAGAATAGGTAGGTAGGTAAGTACTTGGGTGAGTGAAAGGATGGATGCATAAATAGGTAACTCACACCAATGAAAAAAGCTTTACCAAATGGGATCATACTCTTACTGATTTAAATTAAAATATAATTTTATTCCTTTTATCTTTTTCAATGTGGTCAATCAAATAAAAGAGTAAAAGAATTACTGAACTTTAAATAAATTTTTCCTAACACCTGTATTATTTCCTAAAATACTATCTAAAGTACAAGAAAAGGTAAAATGATAAAGAATACTTAAGACATTGCCACTTATTTTTTTTTCAAACTGCACTTTCCAACTTTGAATATTACCATTTATTGACTTTGATGTTAAAATAAGAAATTTGGCATACTTAGTCTTTCTCACAGGCATCTTCCAGATTTTTTTTCAAACATCTTACCATTTTGCACTGTCCAGATTTAGGACATTATTAGTCTTCAAACTTATTTCCAACAGTTATATTGTCCTTGTGTAATATATAAGTAGATGTAGTACTTACCTATTATATTCATTTCTGAGTAACTACGTTTGCTATATCCTCCGTTGTCTTTTATTTATCAAGTAGTGTTTTCATAAGGGTGCAGAGATCCCACATTTCCTCAGGACTCAGATTAAGACATGTTTCTCTGAAGGATAGCTTAGCCAGAATATAACATATTTCTATCAGATATTTTTTCCTCACAGTATTATAAATAATTCTATCTTTTAGCAAGTATGAAGTCAAATCAGAGCTTTCCTCCCCTTTAAATGACACCTTTTATTTCTGCCCTGATGCCCTGAGTCTCTCCTAATATTTGCAGTTCAGAAATTTTTGCCACAACAGTATCTTGGTTTTGATCATTTTGTGTGAATTTTCCTGTTCCTATAATATTCTTTAACCCTCACTTCTGAACTTCCTTCATTTCAGGAAAGTTTTCTTCTACTTTTATCTTAAAATATATTCAAAATAGTTTACATATCTTACAAATATCTGTAGATTATACAGGCTTCATTCTGTTAGATAACCATCACCTGCTTTCCAGTCTCCTAATCACTTTTTCAACGGGTTTTCATTTAATTTTTTCACATTTGATTAATCCTACCCCCCTTACTCACTGCTAGATGCTCACCTCCTAAATGTTGTTCTTCCAATTTTGCCTCTTCTCCGTCTCTCTGCTAGTGAATCCCTCGTTACTGAGCTGGTTGCTTCCTGCTTTTTGTCCAGTTTTTAGTTGTGGCCCATGAGAGAGTCTGAGTGTGGCGGTCTTCTCCAGGTTGGCCCCCACTGGAGTATGGGGATGTTCTGAAACTACAGAAAACTGTTGGTCAAAATATTTCCTCTCTTTCCTATGATAATTACTTATATAATCTCAATCTACTTTTCTGTTTCATTTCTCTTCATTTTTTTCCCCTCAAGTTTGTATATATAAGTTTATTTTTCCCCTGACTGTTAATCGTCTTTGAATGATAGCAGTACCAGGTACGTGCTAAAAGATAATATGGTAAGATCAGTAGAGGCAGTTAGAGGAAACTGCAATTTTCATTCAACTTTTTGTACCTCAAATTAGGATTTCTGTACCAAAATGTTCCATATTCAGAGACATACATACTGTATCATGCGCCTAGAATAACAGGCACTCAGAAAGTAGAAAAAACAATTTTAACCATTTAGAGAGCATTTTCTACGTATTGGCTGTTACGTTAAGTGGTTTCTCATTTACTTGGTACAACAACACTCTAAGCTAAGGATTTTCATCCCCCTTTACGGAATAAAGAACTAAGGCTTGTAGCCGTGTTAAAATTGGTCTATGGTGCCAGCAAGTTAAGTGGGAGAGCCAGGACATCAACCCAGATCTTCTTAATACCAATTACTGGCTCCTGAATACTCCCTCAAAATATGCCTCTGGCTGCTTCCTATTTTTGTGCAGAATTTGACAATAGAAGGACACTAGGAACTCTCTGTGAATCCACTTTGTTAAAGAGAAAAATACCACAGTTTCTGGAAAGGATAAGAATCACTACTGAAAAGGAATCCTGAAAACACTCTGTATTTTTATCTAAGGTTAATCACTTTCTGGAGGAAGCTTTCATTGACACCAAATCTCAGTTCAACCGAAGGTAAGCTTCTCTTTTTTATATTCTTATTTTATTCTGTATTTTTATCTTGTGGTATTTCTCAAGAAGAATCAGTGAAATTTAAGGAATAAAATTGATGTGTTTAATGTCAGTCTTTCTGAGAGGGAGCTTATCTTGTCTTCACAGTATTTCCTCAACCCAGGAGACTTTCTCTTCCCACAGTAGTTCCTTCTTTTAATTGAATTAATGAACCACTTAAAATGTCACCAGCTACAAACACAAACAAACAAAAACTACACAAAACAAACAAATAAAACCCAGAATGTATGAAGGAAATCAGCTAAACCCAGTGTATAATTTAATATTCTAAGAAGGCAGGACATAGGGGAGTCTCAGACATGTCATGTTAGGACTCCCATGCTGCTTCCCTATTATCTAGTTCTTTCTTCCATAATTTGTCAGCCTTAGCTTGAGGCTGGTAGTAATATACCTACTATATTTCAGAGGTGACAATGTCCAGAGGCAGAAAAAGTTCTGTGTCTTCAATGTTTATCTCTCAGGAGTTAGAAATATTTCCCCTACACCCTTCATGGTCTTCCCCTCAATTCTCTTTGGCTGGAAGTAGGACATATGCCCAGCTCTAAATAGATCAGTAGTGAGAGTGATGGGACTATCTTTGGCTTTGATAAATCAGATTTTGTCCCTGATAGATGAATGGCCAACTGCTCCATAGAAGGAGGAATAGTGGTAGGGATGGGTCAAAGAAACTTGAAATTTGTTCTCCTTTTGTGCCCTAATGACTGGCAATGGTGGGAATATTTAGAATTTTGAATTAAGTGGAGTCAACACAGGTGAAGCCCTGTGGGAGAGTTCTCCAGATTCAGGGCACCAACAGAAATTTTTTAAAAAAAGTTCTTGAGGATTTGCAAAACAGTATTTAATTATTTATGGAATTCAAATAAACTAAAGTTTAATGATTTCACTGGAATCTTTAGAGAATCTTCAAAGACTAGAGTCTAGCAATTATTGCCACCAATAATTAGCAAAAAGCATTGGGAGCGCCCACTGATTCTGACCTCTTCCGAATTATCTTAAAAGTAAGTGCCCCATCAGCAGAGCTTCTGCTGACTGAGCTAAAAACTTACTTTGTGTTCTATTTCATCTGGTAAACTAGATCCTTATTCAAGGGCAGGGAAAAGGGTAGACCCAGCAACTATTGTGTGCCAATTAATGAGTGAGGCTGCTGGTGTGGCATTTAGAGACGTCAAGGTCTGAATTGTGCCCACCCCACCCCAAACTGAAGTCTCAGCCTCTAACTGTGAATTTGACTGTGTTTGGAGATGGGGTGATTAAAGAGGTACTTAAGTTAAAATCAGGGCGCCTGGGTGGCTCAGTGGGTTAAGCCTCTGCCTTCAGCTCAGGTCATGATCTCAGCGTCCTGGGATCGAGCCCCAAGTCGGGCTCTCTGCTCAGCAGGGAGCCTGCTTCCCCCTCTCCCTCTGCCTGCCTCTCTGCCTACTTGTGATCTCTCTCTGTGTCAAATAAATCAATAATTTTTTTTAAAGAGGTATTTAAGTTAAAATGAGGCACGTAGGGCAGATCCTACTGCAATACAAGCACTGCCCTCAGAACAGAGGTTAGGATACAGACACGAGCAGATGCAAGCCCAGGTGAAGACACAAGGGAAAAAAAACGAAATGCAAGCCCAGGGAAGAGGCCTCGGAAGAAATGAACGCTGTGGACACCTTGACCTCAGACTTCTACCATCCGAAAATAAATGTGTTCTTTAAGCCACTCAGTCTGTGGTATTTCTTAGGGCAGCCCTACTACATAAATATAGATCTACAGGATCCAGAGGCAACCTCGCAGGGAGAAATTCTGCACTCCTTGAATGACATTACTCATGTTCTAGACTATGGTAGCTTAGCCACTGGAGAGAACAGAGCCTAATGTGATGGAATAGGGAAGGTTCCATGGGACACAGATAATCTATGTTTGGGTACGATGGGACTAATTAGATGAAAAGTCCTGGTTCCGAGAACTATGTTACATGCAGCAGCCATAGACCATAAAATTTATTCCCTGAATTCACTTAATGTAGTCACTGAGGAGGGAAGTTAAGTAGCACGTAGGGAGGTAGGGATCAGGAAGAGTCTTACTACAACCGCAGCTAATCATTCTTTCATTTATTTATCAAAAAAGATTTTTTTTTGCTTGACTATTATATGCTAAGCACTATGCAAGATGTAGGCAATATAATAGTAAACAAGATGGGTTTTCCTTAGGATATACAACCTAGTGGAAACCAGAGTAATAAGTGCTAATTACTTACACTAATAATTTGATGAAATCTTATTTATCAAAGCCAAAGATAGTCTCATTACTCTCACTACTGATCTATTTAGACCTGGGCATATGTCCTACTTCCAGCCAAAGAGAGTTGAGGGGAAGACCATGAAGGGTGTAGGGGAAATATTTCTAACTCCTGAGAGAGTTAGAAATTTACAGTACTAAGTAAATAGACAATTATAATAGTGTGATATGTGCTTCATAGGACATATATCCCAGTACCTATCTCCTTTGCAGAGAGGAGAATATAGATGACCGACCATAATGGGCTCAGAGTTCTAGGTTTGGTGGCTCTTGTTGGAGCTATAATGGTTGCAGCTATAACACTGTCTACTTTCCAGCCAGTGCTTCCTGAATACAGGACAGGACTTACCGACAGTTTCAGGTATCACCATGAGTCAGAATAATACCCAGTTCCCAAAGCTCCGCAGATGATCAGAGGAAGGTGTACTATTACGCAATAGGAGGGATTCGAGCATGGAGCATCCTGCAGGATATAGACCAGGCAATACAGCCATGCCCCAGGAGCTGATTGTCTTTGGCCACCAGGACAACCTGTTAGCAGGTATTAGGTATAAGCAAGAAGCTGGCTTCAAAGTAATTCAGGAGAAGACAGCTGATTTGAGAACTCCAATGATGGGGTTGAAAAGCAGGTTCAAGAGCAAAA
Organism: Neogale vison; assembly: GCF_020171115.1. Classification (NCBI taxonomy): domain Eukaryota; kingdom Metazoa; phylum Chordata; class Mammalia; order Carnivora; family Mustelidae; genus Neogale; species Neogale vison. Next base: position 49,300,423 of record NC_058093.1, read on the forward strand.
GGAGAAGAAGAGTATTAAGTAATGATTTAAAACTGACCCAAGGTATGCATGACAAAACATTCCCATATGATGATGGACATCACAGTCTCCTGAGCAGCCTGTTCACACCCCCATGCCTGGACCTCACCACCAGTGGTTCTGATGTGGCTGCTTCATGGCTAGTCTGGACACTTAGATTCTTAAAGAACTCAGTGGGGGATTATAATGTGCATCCATGATTTGAAATTGCTGGATTACGAGGATGGAAAGCTAAAGGCAAGTGGATTGTTATCAGACAGCCAGGTGCATGGGTATGTGCCTATGTGTTGAGAGGAACAGAGCAGCAGAAAGACCTTTGCTAAGCAGAATAACTTCAATACATGCTTCTCTGCTGAGAAGGGGAATAAGTTTTGTTTGAACAAAGAAAACTGAAGAGGATTCAAACTGTGCTAAATATCTGTATGTAGAAAAGTTGGCTGCAGGGTCTCTTAGGGAAGTCAAAGGAAATACTAATTGTATCACCATAGCAACAGTGCGCCTAATTCTGCCTCTTCCTTACACTAACCCTTGACGTTCAAATCCTTATATGTTCCCTGTATAAATAAGCACAGACCTCATTATGAAATAAAAACCATGCTTTCCTTTCTCTCCTATTCCATTGAAATCTGTGTAGAATATCTTTCAGTTTCAAAATCAAAGCCTTTTTTTCCTAAACAAGAGCTAATGATCAGGTGGACTGAATCTACCTCTGGTGGCAGAGGCTTACAAGAAAGCCTTTTTCCCTGAAGGGTGATAATGTTGCACGGCGAACAGTAGGCTGGAAATATGCTGTCCCAAGACCCGTCCATTTCCTAATTCCTAATCTATGAATATTACCTTATATGACGAAAAAAGAAGAAGAAAACCTTTTACTTTATGAAAGAGATGGGATTAAGTTAAGAATATTCAAAGGGGGAGCTTATCTTAGTATATCTAGGAGGGCCCTAATGCCACCCCTATATCCTCATAAGAGAGAAACACAAAAATCAGACACAAACACACAAAAGAGGAGCAGAGGGCATGAACACAGAGGCAGAGATGTCAAAGAATGTCAACAGTCATCAGAAGCTGAAAAAAATGTGATGGATTCTCCCCTGGAGCCTCTATAAGGAAGGTGCTCTCGCTGTTCCTTGAGTTTAGATTGCTCGCCTCCAGAACACTGAGAGAATAGATTCCTATAATTTAAAGCCACCCAGTTTGTGGCTTGTAGCAACTCCAGGAAGCTAGCATAGATGATGATAACAGGAGGTGCAGTGCCTACTGTAACAATAATTAGAAATTTGAAAGTGCTTTGGAATTGGATAATGGGTGAAGGCTGGAAAATGGTGAGTGCACGATGGAAATATTCTAAGTTGACTTGAACAGACTGTTGGTAGAAATATGGACATTAAAGATACTGCTGGTGAGGGCTCAGAAGGAAGTAAGAGGCACAAGAGAGAAAGTTGCCATATTGTCATGAACAGAATTTGATAGAAATATGGACATTAACGGCACTGCTGGCAAGGATTCAGAAGGAAATGGGGAGTGCTCTATTGAAATGGCGGGGGGGGGGGGGCCGCTGCGCCTGGGTGGCTCAGTGAGTTAAAGCCTCTGCCTTTGGCTCAGGTCATGATCCCAGGATCCTGGGATAGAACCCCACATCGGGCTCTCTGCTCAGTGGCGAGCCTGCTTCCTCCTCTCTCTCTGCCTGCCTCTCTGCCTACTTGTGATCTCTGTCTGTCAAATAAATAAATAAAATCTTTAAAAAAAAATAGGGGTACAAATGATCACTATTATACAGTTTCAGAAAACTTGGCTGAACAGCATCCTACAGTTGCATGGAAAGCAGAATTTATAAGTGATACACTTGGATATCCAAACAAAATCTTGAAGATGTGGTCTGATTTCTTTTTGCTACTTATAGTAAAATGAGAGAGGAAATAGATAAAATAAGGGGAAACACTATTAAGCAGAAAGGAACCAGCACTTGATGATTTGAGAAATTCTCAGTCTATCCTGATTACAAATGATGCCAAAATGGGAAGATTTGTTATTAGAAAAACATGCTCTGGAGAGAAGAGTAAAGATGTAGCTGGACAACCTTTAGATGAAAAGATGACATGTGTGACTCGTGGATCTAATCAGTCATCTCAAGGAAGCCAGGTATCGAGATGGGATTATCCAGGAAGGATGCGCAGAAGGCCTTCTTGTTTAATAGTATGAATAAAACTGTGACATACGCTAAAGACCCAACAAAGCTTTTGAGAAGATTGTATCAGGAGAAATTGTCAGGTTGGCCTGAAAGAAACCGAGATATAACAACATGAAAGAAGGACTCCCAAAATTCTACAAGCAGAAAACAGGCTGATAAAACTAGCCAGGTGCAAACGTGTGCCACCATTCAAGAAAAAGGAAGAACCACCAGAAGGATGGAGCCATAGGTGCAGAAGGCTACCAAGTTGTGTCACCAAGGATTATTCCGAGGCCTTGAAACCGAGTAAAATTTGCCCTGGAAGACTTCAAACTTACTAGAACTTTACTCCTTCCATTTTCTCCCTTTTAGCATGAACATGTGCACAACTGTTATACCTGTCCCACTACTGCAGTTTGGAAACAAACTATTTTCTAGTTTCATACCTACAGAAAGAGAAATTTTGGCCCAGGACGGATAATATCCAGATTCTCACCTAAATCTGGTCTAGGTGATTTAAATGGCGAGACTGAGATTTAGATGAGGATTTGGGACTTGAGTGGATCGTGAAATGGGTTGTGACTTTGATACTGGAATAGAGTGCCTATATTTTGCATGTGGGATAAATGCAAATCTTTAGGGGCCAGAACGGTAGTAAGCTGAAAAATGATCCCCTGAAAATTATTGACTTCCTGGTCCCTGAACCTATGAATGGTACCTTACATGGCAATACAGTGAACACTGTATTTTACAGCCAAAAAAAAAAAAAAAAAAAGTGATGAAGTTAATGGTCCTGAAAGGAGAAGCTTACCCTAGATTCTCTGGGTGAACCCCAAATGCCATCAGAAGTGATCTTGTAAGAGAAGTCAGGGGGCTTTGGGTAAAAACACTGCCTCCTCCCATCTGCTTTTCTTCCCCAGGCTACCAAACTCCACCATCTGCTTTGAGATAATTGAATAACCTTTTATGTTCCCCGTTCTGTAATGTTAGTCACCTGAAGAAACCTTGCACTCCCAACTCACCCCTCAGCTCCCAGAATCAAATCCATACCAGGCTCTGTATACCCTCCTCCTCAAGTTTCCAACACTTGAATCCCTTCCAGTGCTTTCTGGAGAATTTTCACTTTAGTGATCAATAAAACCCTCATCCTCAAATTCTTCCAAAAGTCCTCTTCACCTTCTTGCTCTGAGATCGGGTTTCCGTTGAGGACTCCCTCTTTGATCCCCTAAAATGACAGCTATTTTCTCTCCCATTTGCTTGAACCATGGGCCCTAGAAGTGGACAGAATGTTATTTTTGCTCCTTATTCTGCTTCCAGACCATTTTTCTTCCAACCTTCCTTTAAAACCCCAGCAATGCACCCAATGTCACCAAACTCAACTACTCACCACCTCACAGATTATCCCTCTCATTTCTGATGACTTCAGCTGCTGGCTGCCTATCAGACTTCAAATACTACATACATTTCAGTACTTTCAGTATCTCTATTCCAACATTCTAGGCTTTCAGACCATTTACCTCTTCTCTGCAATGTCCGGGAAGGTATAATTTGTCCCTACACAACTTCAGCTGCTCACTCCCATGCTTGTATCTATGCTCTGTCATAACCAAGAATTAACTGCAACCCCTCTATTGACTCAGTTTTAAGCACCCCAATTTCTTTTTTTTAATTATTTTTTAATTTTTTTATAAACATAAAATGTATTATTAGCCCCAGGGGTACAGGTCTGTGAATCACCAGGTTTCCACACTTCACAGCACTCACTATAGCACACACCCTCCCCAATGTCCATAACCCCACCACCCTCTCCTGACCCCCCCGACCCCCAGCCACCCTCAGTTTGTTTTGTGAGATTAAGAGTCTCTTGTGGTTTATCTCCCTCCTGATCCTATCTTGTTTCATTTATTCTTTTCCTACACCCCAAACCCCCCACGTTGCATCTCTACTTCCTCATATGGAGATCATATGATAGTTGTCTTTCTCCGATTGACTTATTTGACTAAGCATAATACCCTCTAGTTCCATCCATGTCATCGTAAATGGCAGGATTTCATTTCTTTTGATGGCTGCATAGTATTCCATTGTGTATATATACCACTTCTTCTTTATCTGTTCATCTGTTGATGGACATCTAGGTTCTTTCCATAGTTTGACTATTGTGGACATTACTGCTATAAACATTCGGGTGCACGTGCCCCTTCGGACCATTATGTTTGTATCTTTAGGGTAAATACCCAGTAGTGCAATTGCTGGGTCATAGGGTAGCTCTATTTTCAACATTTTGAGGAACCTCCATGCTGTTTTCCAGAGTGGTTGCACCAGCTTGCATTCCCACCAACAGTGTAGGAGGGTTCCCCTTTCTCTGCATCCTTGCCAGCATCTGTCATTTCCTGACTTGTTAATTTTAGCCATTCTGACTGGTGTGAGGTGGTATCTCATTGTGGTTTTGATTTGTATTTCCCTGATGCCGAGTGATGTGGAACACTTTTTCATGAATCTGTTGGCCATCTGGATGTCTTCTTTGCAGAAATGTCTGTTCATATCCTCTGCCCATTTCTTGATTGGATTATTTGTTCTTGGGGTGTTGAGTTTGCTAAGCTCTTTATAGATTTTGGATACTAGCCCTTTATCTGATATGTCATTTGCAAATATCTTCTTCCATTCTGTCCATTGTCTTTTGGTTTTATTAACTGTTTCCTTTGTTGTGCAAAAGCTTTTGATCTTGATGAAGAGCCAATAGTTCATTTATGCCCTTGCTTCCCTTGCCTTTGGTGATGTTCCTAGGAAAAAGTTGCTGTGGTTGAGGTCAAAGAGCTTGCTGCCTGTGTTCTCCTCAAGAATTTTGATGGATTCCTATCTCACATTGAGGTCCTTCATCCATTTTTAGTCTATTTTCATGTGTGGTGTAAGGAAATGGTCCAATTTCATTTTTCTGCATTGTGTAAGCACCCCAATTTCCTAATGCATTCACCTAATTTCCTTCTGCCTTATCTTTGTGCCCTGACTGCAGTAATCCTTCAACCCTCTGGGACCTTCAATCCAATGATTCCAATTCCTTTTCATAGGACCTCACCCCTTGTGTTTGATATATGTCCCTTGGTCTCCTGACGGCATGTGCTGTCTTCTTTGCTCATGCCTGTTCATCTCCCCAATTTCTTATTACTGGAACGTCAGAACTCAATCCTTGTAGCTTTTTCTCCTCTGCCCTTGCATCCTTGGCTGCCTTCCCACAGATTCCTCATTAGGCCTTTCCTCTATGCTTATGTGAAAAAAAAAAAGATCTCTAGTGTTTCTTCTTCTTCTGATAAGAACACCAGTCCTATGGGATTAGTGTCTCACATTTATAACTTCATTTAACCTTAATTACTCCCTTAAGGCCCTATCTTCTCCCAATACAATCACACTAAGGGTTGGGACTGCAATATAAATTCGGAGGGAACTCAATTTAGTCCGTACTGTTGTTCACCAGGAGAAGCCAGTGCTTGGAGAAATTGAAAGCCCTAAAAAGAATTGCACTGCAGGGTCAACCCTACTTATTAATTGAGACTCACATGAAGCTTTTCAGTTCATGTGTCGTTAAGTGTCTATCTACCTGCAGATCTCCTCCACCACCCAAACCAGTATAATCCCTTCTGGGAGTCAGGACTTCCTTGATCTGTTTGCATTGGTGTTACTACTCAGGGAAGAGATGTTTGAGGTACTATTAACTACTCAGCTCTAATCTCTGCCCTCACCCAGGGGCAGGCAATGAGCAAGTCCTCATTCTGGATTTAGGAAGGGAATGGTCTGATGCAGCAGAGTCAGGTTTTTTTTGGTAAGATTTTATTTATTAATTTGACAGAGAGAAATCATAAGTAGACAGAGAGGCAGCCAGAGAGAGAGAGATAGGGAAGCAGGCTCCCTGCTGAGCAGAGAGCCCGATGCGGGACTGGATCCCAGGACCCTGAGATCATGACCTGAGCCGAAGGCAGTGGCTTAACCCACTGAGCCACCCAGGTGCCCCCAGAGTCAGGCCTTTTACTCCTAGGCTTCTCACACTGGTGTAGCAACCTTCTGGGGGTTCTCACAGATGCTTGAGCTGACAAGAAAACATGAGAAATGCACATGCTTCTCACTAAAGCATACATTTTCCTTATTATAAGTCACTTAAAACACGCTGTGATGTCAAAACGAACTTTGTTTCATTTTCTTGTGCAAGCAAAATTTACTTATACGTTAAAGTGAAGGGCTTTTCTTCAGACACCATGGTTCCTCACTCTCCGCAAGGATCTCTGTTAAAGATGGGCCATCCCTGCTCTACTAGGTACTACCAGCTGCCAGAGAGAAAATATAGAAGATACTTAACATTTATTCACAGACCCATGTAAAGAAATGTATGTCCAAGCTCAAGGGTGATTATGAGGTTATATAGAAATTATTCCTACTTCTTTCTTTTAAAATCCAAACAAAGAGAATTAGACAATGTATAGGAACCTTGTAAGCACAGCTTTGTCAAGACTATAAAATGCAAAATGCAAAGGCTTTTAATTTATAAAATGAGATTAGGTAAAGAGCTCCTTAATGTTTCACAAAATTAGTTGCAGATGGTAGGGTCTCCTGAGGTCTCCTGGGTCAGCTCTCCTGACCCTGCACTGATTTTTTAACAATATATACTTCTGTCCAGATTCAGGAATAATATCTCAATGACTTGCTCTAAATTCTGTTTCCATGGTTAAGTACTCCTGCTAATGTTAACAGATATATTCCCACATCCATCCTCCATTACCCTCTGCACATTTCTCCTTTGTTCGGCAGCTTCAATGTGTTGTGGCAAATTCCTAACCAAAAATTATTCTGCTGACATAACCTATGTAAAACCATATGTAAAGTCATAACCTAGGTGTGTTTCTTTCTTTGACCAGATAGCTTGGCTCATTTTAGAAATTCACTGTGGAATTCTTTCTTTGTTTTCCAAAGCTCTCAGACTGACTGATTTGCAGCTTACTGTCATTCACACTTCATCTTCATTGTCTGCTACAGTGATTTTAAACAAGGTTCTACTAGATCAGAAGGACTTTGTTTATACTGCAGCAATATGATTATGATTCTTAATCACTGACCCTCAAGCATCTCGAGGACACACTTTGATCGTGTGAGTTAAATTTATGCATCTTTTGTCTTGCTCCAGAAAGTGGCTTTGGACAGCTCCCTCTCTTTCTAACTACTGATTTCTGTGCATTTAACATTTTGGATTTGTCTCGAAAATAGACTCACACCTTCACATCTGCTTCAAAATCTTTTCAATTTGCCCTCTGTCTGTGTTTGATCATGTTTACTCTGAATTTGACTTCCAGTTGTCCTTGTTATTTATAAAAATCAAGGAAATGTTAGCACTTGACGTTTACTGAATTCCTGCTATCAAGAAGACCTTGATTGATATACTCTGCCTCAAAGTGTATCTATAAACAAATAAAACACCTTACATGACATACCTGTGTACTTATCCAAACTACCTCTGGCTATCTCTCTACACACACAGCAGCAATGAATGGGAACTGCATCTTTGCCATTCAAAATTATATCAAGGGAAGAATTTGAGGTGATTTATGATTTCTTGAAGCTGAAGGCTTTGCTGAAATGCAGAATACAATTGAGAAACATGACTTTATCAGTCATGGCAAGCACTGCCTTCCACAATTTAAAAACAAGGGAAAAAAAGAAAAAACAAGAAAGAAATTTTCATCTATGGCAAAAATAAACAATTTAGGATATAGGAAATGCTCTTTAAAAATAACAGTTGATGCACAGAGCAGATGCCAAATACTTAAAGAGATCTAGCTCTATCTATAATCCAATAAGGTATTAATTTATATAAGCATAATGTGGAAAAATTTATAAACCACCAAAGACAAATCCAAGTAACTTTTTGTTACATTTAATAGAGTTACATAAATCAGTCTAAACTGTAATTTTCCTTCAGAAATTCCCAATGGCAAACTGACTAAAACATCTTTTAACATCACTGAAACCAGTTTAAAAACTCAGGGTGGTATTACCATATATGAAGAGAATTCAGTGATGATTTTAAAATATAATTGGCAGCTTATGTATGTGTTCATGGCATCAAAGATGTATTTCTTTTTTTTTTTTTTAAGATTTATTTATTTGAGAGAGAAGGAGAGTGAGGCAGCGCATGAGTTGGGGGGGGGGAGTGTAGAGGAACAGACTCCTCACCAATGCAGGGCTCAATCCCAGGACCCTAAGATCATGACCTGAGCTGAAGTCAGATACTTTAATTGATGGAGCCACCCAGGCACCCCCAACAATATATTTCTAAATTTTGCTTTTTTTTTTTTTCAATTTATTTATTTTTAGAGAAACAGTATTCATTATTTTTTCACCACACCCAGTGCTCCATGCAATCCGTGCCCTCTATAATACCCACCACCTGGTACCCCAACCTCCCACCCCCCTGCCACTTCAAACCCCTCAGATTGTTTTTCAGAGTCCATAGTCTCTCCTGGTTCACCTCCCTATCCAATTTACCCCAACTCCCTTCTCCTCTCTAACACCCCTTGTCCTCCATGCTATTTGTTATGCTCCACAAATAAGTGAAACCATATGATAATTGACTCTCTCTGCTTGACTTATTTCACTCAGCATATAAATTTTGCTTTTTGAAATAATTCTGAAAAGGTATGACCTAGGAAGTTGAGACTATCTCAGTGCACATAGCCAGTTCGTTGGTATAAAATATATCACTACGAAAAGTCAGCTAATCTCTTTTACAAACTAACAATCCAGCAGGAAAAATAATTGGACAGAAGGTTTGAGGCATAGCTCAAACATAAAACCCAAAATATACAAAATGATGCTAAATTTCACTAATTTAACACAAATTAAATCAATACTAAAATGTCACTTTAAAAACATCATCTTTGCTAAGTAATATTTTTTTAAGTACTGCCAAGGTTATAGCCAAAACAACTCTCTTATAATAGTAGGAGGAGTGTTAACTGATCAACTTCATTGAAAAGAATTTGGCAAAATCTAGTGATGCACAATAGATACATATCCTATGGCCCGGCATAGATTCATGGAGTGCAGAAAAAAATAAGGATGCAAATAGTCAATGTAGAAATATTTGTACTTAGTAAAAAAGTAGAAAATACTTAAGTATTTATTATATATTAGATACAATATAGTCTTATAATAGTAACACAACAACCAAAATGAATGACCTAGAACTCCATGTATTAATATGGTTAAATCTCAAAAGCTGAGTTTAAAAAACCAAAGTACAGAACAATGTGTAAGTATGATGCCGTTTATGTGAATTTTAAAGTATGAGAAGAGGGGCGCCTGGGTGGCTCAGTGATTTAGATCCTCTACCTTCAGCTCAGGTCATGATCCCAGGGTCCTGGGATCGAGCCCCGCATCAGGCTTTCTGCTCAGTGGGGAGCCTGCTTCCTCTTCTCTCTCTGCCTGCCTCTCTGCCTACTTGTGATCTCTGTCAAATAAAAAAATAATAACAATAAAAAACCTAAAACCATGGTTTAAAAAAAATAAAGTATGAAAAGAAGTGTATTTGATTATGGATCTAAGATAAAGTCATCCTTAAAAGTAATAAACACTAAATAGAGGATAGTGATTACTTTGGGGCTGGGGTAGGGAAGAAAATTTAATGGAAGAGGACTGCACAGAGGCCTTCAACTGTTCTTTTTTGTTTTTGTTTTGTTTTGTTTTTAATGAATTATTTCTTAAACAGGTGGCTAGGTACCCATGACTTTATTACATGATTCTAGATTTTTTGTGCACATGTGTAGGAAATAATTCATAAAAATCTATCGAAGCCAGTGTCTGATTATACTGGTGTTAGGGTTAGTTTAGTAAAGTCCAGTAAAAATATCACGTCAGTTTCCATATTTCCATATTTCCATTAAGGTAACAATTCTGTCACCATATGCGACTTGATGCTCGTTGATTTTTTTGCCTTTTCTTTTCCTACAGATGAATGCCGGAGGGGAGATCAATCCAAATGCAATAAACAACCAAACAAATAAGCAAACAAAAAATGTTAAGTCCTTCATAGGATGAGCATTCCTTAGCAAATCTCTTTCTGCGAATCTGGATGTGCACACAAATAAACACATACCCACCTTGACCATCAATCTCTTCTCTCTGCAGAATGACAGACTTACCCTAGCTTAGGGCTGAGTCAGTGTCTTAGTTGGGGCTCCGTACCTTCTTCTATCACCCTCAACATATTTCTTTTATGCTTTGTGCTTGTAAAGATCACACATGACTGTTGCATTTACTAAGAGTCTGGTTATGAATGTTTAATAGCTTTCCATCCTAAATGAAAATCAATCTGGCCCCCGTAGCTTGTTCCTCATTTGTATTTCTGTCTTTGTGCAGATACAAAGGCACGGAGACAAAGATATCCAGTACAAGAGAATTGCAAATTCAGATGTCACAGGGGCCAGGCAAATAAGTTAAATAAATGATGCAGGCCAGAGGTAAAGAGAAAAAAATGAAGAATTTATGTCCCTTCTTTTAGGCAGACACTAGTCAGGTCCAAGTTGGTTTTGGAAAGTAAAAATATAGGTTCTGTGTTACCAGATCCTCCAACTGTTCAAAGATACAAAATATGCAGATCTGTATATTAAATCTTTTAATTTCAAAAGAAATTAAAAAGCCTGCTTGGGCTAAACCAAACATTTCTGCAACCATAATTAGCCCCTGGGCTTCCAGTTGGAAACTTCTGCTCTGTACACTATGGAAACTGCTGATAAAGAGAAAACAATTCTCCTTGGGATTAAAAAAAAAAAAAATTAGGAAAAAGAATCTCATCAAAATACTTGGTCCTCGTAAAACAGCAGGCAGAATTCAACAGTTCCTTAAAAGAACACGTGTGGAAGAGTACTTCGGATGCCACTCAGAAAAGACAGTCACTCCAGGAAGCCCACCAGACCCTTTGCATCTTGGGCTTGATGCTTGTCACCCACTGCCAGTGTTTAATCAGAGGTGGGATGGCCCTAGACCAGAGGGCCATCTTGGTAAGTAGCTGCCCTAGATGACCCTTCCACTTCTGTCATTAAAGAGCCTCTCTTTTCTGTTGTTGCTTGTATTTTTTGCTTTTAAATACTTCTACTTTTTAAATACGCTTGTGTATTTAGAATTCTTGCTGAGAAGCCATCAACAGCTTCTTTGGAAACAACCTAAATGTCTAAAAGTAGGAAAGTAGTTAAGTAAAGTATGTTACATACATCAAATGGAATATCATACTGGTATTAAAATCAATAGTTATAAAACCTATATTGAAGATGAAACGTGTTCAAAGTGTTCAAAGTTAAGAAGTAGGATATTTACAGGGGTGCCTGGGTGGCTCACTGGGTTAAGCCTCTGCCTTCTGCTCAGGTCATGATCTCAGGGTCCTGGGATCAAGCCCCACATCGGGCTTTCTGCTCAGCAGGGAGCCTGCTTCCCCCTCTCTCTCTGCCTGTCTCTCTGCCTACTTGTGATCTCTGTCTCTGACAAATAAATAAATAAAATCTTTTAAAAAATATAAATCAAAAAAAGAAGGATATTTACAATATGATTATAGCCAACATGAACTGTATAAAGCATTAGCTCATTAATATTACCATAGTTGTTTTAAGGTAGTGGGATTAATGTTCACTGTTTTCTTTTTTCTAAATTTTCCATTATGGAGTCATATTACATACATAATTAAAATTGTTTTAAAATCAATATTTAAAAATAGACCTCCTTTTTCAGTATTGTGTTTGTAAACATAGGGAATATCACTTACTTTCCTCCTTTTTTCCCCTTTCCCCCAGGAACCCCAGGAATCTAGGGGTGTTACTAGTAAATATCTTTCTGGGTAGAAGATAGAAGAGCCTCTCTGATCATCTATTTTTTGTATTCTCACATCTGGATTCACAGAAATGTGAAGTGGCTGAGAAGAAACTCCATAGTGTTACATTTTCAGATCTGTGTTTACCCACAAACTTGCTCTGGAGTTGTATAATCCACGTTCACACCAAACACCAGAGGGTTCCCATGTTAGGGGAGGAGAAATCGGGTTGCTTTAATAATTTTGAGAGTTTCCTTACTTTCTGTTTCTAGGTGAAAGAAGCAAATTCTGATAGCATCTGTAAAAGGTTGTGTTTCTCTGCGGGAACACAGGTAATATTCCTAAAATAACTTAATCCCAATAGACATAAGACATAAGGGCAAAAGAATCTCAACAAAGTGAGCTCCTAACTCATGGTCTTTGCATCATATCTAGCCTGCTTCAAACACTGAAATTCAGTAAACAAAGAAACGTTTCTTTATAACAAAGGCCAGATGATCTGCCAGTTTAATGTTATTCACATTAGTTTGAAGGGAAGTTCATTTGCACTGGGATGGCAAGATTCTATGCATAAATTGTTTTGAAATATGTGTGTTCCTATGGGGATTTTTAATTCATTGAATAAAATCTAGGCCATATTCTGAGCACTGCTTCCAGATTAAGTTACTACTCATGGCAACTAATTTGAGGGGAAAAAGAAGAACTAATTCTTACTGAGTATCTGCAGTGCCCTAAAATTTTATCTACACTACTTCCTTTAATGTGCAGAACAGTTCCACTTGGTAGGACCATTACCCTAATTTTATAAATGAGGAAATAAGATCAGGGCAGTCAAATAACTTGCCCAAGGGCAAACAGCAAATCCATGGCAGAAACAAGGTTCAATTTCAGATCTATGTTATTTCAAAACCCATCCATGTTTCATCATATCAGCCTTCTTTGACTGAAATCTATTGAAAACCTGCTCTTAATTAAGAAATCAAATTCTTTGTTCAGAAATGTAAGATGGATTTCTGAACCCCTTTTCACATGCATCATGTCAATATTTTGGAAAGTACATCATGCTGAGTTGTTTTCTTCTTAAGTGTTATGATTTGTTGAATAGCCAGTAAAAATCAGGCGCCTATCTCATTTGCTGCTTTAAGCAACCGTTTCCGAAGTGAATGTTTTGGAGTGTTCCCGGAGGTAGGGACTAAAAACTTCCTTCTATCCTCTTGAGTTCTGTGGCAGGACCTCAGATTTCAACGGACATATCACACATTAAGAGCAAAAACAAGCATACACACTTATTTACTATTTTTTATAAGTATTTGAGAGTCCTCAGAAGACAAATGAAGACCTGAAGAAGCTGCTGGCTTAAAAGCTTCTGTACCTTTCTACACAAGGAACAATAAATTGTGGGGATGTGACAAAGGGGCTTAAGCTCGGGGCAGTAAATTGCGGGACAGCGAACAGGAAATGCATGAGGGAAACAGATCAAGGGTGATTTTAGTAGGTCTGGTGGCACAGGTCTATCGGCAGTGTTGACTCGGGTGATACGATGTTGTCTTTCTGGTAGAGGAAGGCCACTTTTCTCATGAGAAATCTTACGATCGACCTGCTTTTAGATAGAAAGGGAAGGTCAGAAAGTCCTTCTGCATCTGCAGTTTCTCAAGTACCTTCAGCTAGAAATCAGCACTATGCCCGAGGCACCGTATTTTTGGGTGGCATGTTCGGATCCCCTTCACTAGTTTTTGTTTGTTTGTTTGTTTTGCTTTTTAGAAGTTGTGCCAGCAGAACATGGTGCGACCATTTGTGTCTGATTACAAACAAGTAAGACAATGGTTAATTCAGGGTTTCGGAATACATTAAAAGCCAAGCAAATAAGGAAAGCCAGTCTGCTTAGCTTTGCCAGGTGTTCTCCCTTTTTTCTTTTTTTTTTTAAAAACAAGGAGTTAGTATGGTAATACCCCTGGCAGAAGAGACAAAATCCTTACAACTGGAATCTAGGCTGAAAATGATTATGAAATACAGATGTGGTCGTATTTCCCAGAGCCTGGTTCTGGTTGTATGTAATGCTCTACTTCCCTCCAGAGACAATGTGTGCTTGGCGAAAAGAAAAATTTCACCCAAGTTATCTTAAGTGGTTAGTTGCTACAGCACCATTTAAAAATTCTTTAAAAACTACTGGAGCAGTTTAAAATTATATCTATATGGTTATAGATACAGATACAGGTAGAGGTAGAGATATAGATACTAATGCAGAGCTAGAGTTAGAAACAGGTATCACACACACACACACACACACACACACACAAATGGGCCCAATAATTTGGAACTTACCTCTTACTTTCAAAAACGATAGTATTGGCATATTTAAACTAGCCAAGGGAGGCACCTGCTTTACGATGATAAAGGGGGATTCTTTCTTTTATTGTATTTTATTTTATTTTTCTTAATTTAAATTCAAGTAGCCATCATCAGTTTCAGATGTAGTGCTCAATGATTCAACCATTGCATGTAACCTCCAGTGCTCATTACATCATGTGTCCTCCTTAATGCCTACCACCAAGTTACCCTATCCCCCCTCCCACCTCCCCTTTAGCAACCCCCAGTTTGTGTCCCAGAGTTACGAGTCTCTCATGGTTTGTCTCCCTCTCTGATTTCTTCTCATTCAGTTTTCCCTCCCTTCCCCTATGATCCTCTGTGTTATTTCTTATAGTCCGCATATGAGTGAAACCATATAATTGTCTTTCCCTGGCTTATTTCACTTAGCATAATACCTTCCAGTTCCACCCACATCGGTATAAATGGTAGGTATTCATCCTTTCTGATGACTGAGAAATAATCCACTGTATAGATGAGCCACATCTTCTTAATGCATTCATCTCTTGAAGGGTATCTTGCCTCCTTCCACAGTCTGGCTATTGTGGACATTACTGCTATGAACACTGGAGTGCAGGTGTTGCTTTTTTTTTTTTTTTTTCCGCTGCATCTGTATCTTTGGGGTAAATACCCTGTACTGCAATTGCTGGGTCATAGGGTAGCTCTATTTTTAACTTCATTTTTTTTTTAAAGATTTTATTTTTTTATTTGACAGAGAGAGATCACAAGCAGAGAGGCAGGCAGAGAGAAGGGGGGGAAGCAGGCTTCCTGTTGAGCAGAGAGCCTGATGTAGGGCTCCATCCCAGGACCCTGAGATCATGACCTGAGCCGAAAGCAGAGGTTTTAATCCACTGAGCCACCCAGGTGCCCCTTAACTTCATTTTTTAATAATGATTTAATTTATTTGTTAAAGAGAGAGAGAGCAGAAGCAGGGAAAGCTGCAGACAGAACAGTCGGACCAAGGCAGAGGAAGAAGCAGGCTCCCCGCTGAGCAAGAAGCCTGATGTGGGACTCAATCCCAGGATCCTGGGATCATGACCTGAGCAAAAGCAGACACTTAACTGACTGAGCCACCTAGATGTCCCTATTTTTAACTTCTTGAGGAACCTCCATACTATTTTCCAGAATGGCCGCACCAGCTTGGCATTCCCACCAATGGTGTAAGAGGGTTCCCCCTTCCCCACGTCCTTGCCAACATTTGTTTTTTCCTGTCTTTTTCATTTTAGCCATTCTAACTGGTGTAAAGTGGTATCTCACTGTGGTTTTGATTTGTATTTCCCTGATGAAAAGGGATGTAGAGCAATTTTTCATGTGTTTGTTGGTGATTCTGTAAGGGTCCATAAAAATGACTTCTAGATCATGTTCAGGATGAAAGGGTCCTGCAGTAAGGATCCTAGAACCTCAGTGAGGTTGATAAGTGCATCAAATATTGCCTGTATGCCAACTCCTTTGTTGACAAATACAGTGACAGAATTATATAGGGAGGTATATGACAATCATTTTCCACCCAACACTTCAGAAATTAATCTACACGTTCCCATGTTTGGCAGATGGCAAGTACTGGTCATTCCCTGCACCTCACTATATAAATGAGCAGTGGAAGGCATTTATCTCTGAAAATTTTGATATAAATAGCTACTGAAGCTGGTCACCAATTAAGAAGAAAGCTCTTCTGTTGAGCATATCGAGGACCTGACTTCATCCAGCATCTGATTAAAAATAGACTCATGATGGCCCAGGCATCTTGTGGGTTCACCGTTATCAATGCATTTTTTCTCATTATGTGGATTAACAGTTTTGCCAATATTCAACATTGTAAAGCAGTTGCTACTCCCCAAATTGTATGAAAGCTTAACAGCTTTGTGGTCATACTTTTTGATCCTCAGAATCCTGTCTGCAGCCTTGGGATTGGCTTCCTGCAATATCATCAAAAGGTACATATAGTTCAGATTACCACAACACGAGCTATATTTATAGCAAATCATGTTTAAAAGCAGTATTGTTAGTAAGGATTCCTAAAATCCTTTAAGAACAATTTTCACTGTTTAGGTGTTCTGGAGTTGGGCCTCCTAAATAAAGGATACAAATAAACAATAAACAAATATAAACAATATTTGAATATTGTTTATTCAATAAGTGGATTCTGATATTCCCTAGTGCCAGGAAATCACAGGCACTTGAATCTTGGCTCCCCCATTCTTTGGAATTTACACTTTTCTAAACATGCCTGAAAGTCTAAATCAAGGCTTATTCTTCACTGGTTATTTCAACCTGCACAGACTTTGTAATTGTCTTTATCCTATAACCATTACTCCTAGAACCATTTCTTTGAGACACGTAATCAGAGACTGCTTCCTGTTATCACTTAACAATTTATATATGTCAATTAAGTGTTCCTAAGATTGCAAGTTCCTTGAGGTCAGTTTCTATAAACTTCTATTTTTTGTACCACTTTGTCACTATGCACACTCCTATTTTCACAGTATATGCTAAGTAAATAACAATTAAAATATCATCTTTTGGGGGGGCTTGGGAGAAATAACAAATCCTCACTCTTCTTATTTGGAATAGTTAAAAAAAAATGCTGTATTGGGATGTTGACAGGAACTCTCTCTATTGCCTCGAAATTGGTTCTAGAGCATGGATTAATAAAAATTTTCCTCAACAACAGGACCAGACTCATTTCTTCAGGGCTTAATTAAAGGGAACAAAATCTACTGAACCAACTCTCTTTGTCTATCATCTAACAACTAATCATCTATGTATCATTTATCTGCCCCTCACTGACCATCTGTATTTGAAAAATATTCAATTACCTATTATTTCTCATCTATCCATCTGTCTATTTCTATCTAAAGACTCAGACATGGAGAGAGAAGAGGAACTCTTTAGTTTCTTTGGCCTTGGCCTCATGGGCAATGCTCTATTAGTCTTCAAAGATTATTTCATTCTTTCTCTAAAGTGTGAGAGGTGTGTGGACATGGGACTCCAAGAGAATCTCTTACAGAGATTGAAAGATGCCATCAAAAAGGGACACTGCATTTTATTTCCCATTTGGATACCTGCCTAGTTCGTAGACTAGCCTAAGCCTGTATGAGGAGGAGAGGAGAATTAGGAGGAGAAGGAGGAAGGATGATGTATCCATGGGATCCCATGAAATGTAGTTGGGTTTGAGCCAGCATGTTGACACTCCATCTAGGGCCTAAGAATAAAAATTTGGGGAGTAGACTTCTGGAAGAAGGATATAAAGTAGAAAAATAGAAAGATAGAAAAAAGTAGAAAAATAGAAAAAAAGTAGAAAAATAAATCACATTTAAGTGATTTAACACTAAAGCCAGCTTTTCTCTGGAGAGCTATGCAGTTGTGAGGCCTTGCAATGGCTTCCAAGGAGCTCACCCTTGTGTCCATGAGAGTCAGCACAACACGGCTGGTGCCATAGTCCTGACACCTGGTCACGGCTGGTCAGAGAAGAGGTGACTATTGACAAAATGAGGACCATGACAAGAATTGGATAAGTTTGGGAATATTCACTATTTTCTTTCACTCTCCTCCTCAACAGCATCAACACAGAAGAAGAACAACACTTTGCAGCAAAGGGTAGAAGATGTGTCCCAGAAATATTCACCCACACACCCACACACACTCTCACACACACATTCCAAGCAGTGACTATCCCAGCTGAAGCCTGTTCTGGAGGTGGGGAAGAGATGCATTTTCAACTAGACTGACTATTGATAATGTCCAAGATGTTAAGGGAAAAGAAAAGGGACTTGGCTGAGTACAACTGAAAGCAATGATAGGAAAAAAAAGTGTTTCATAGCTGTAACTTACTAGGTAGAACCAGGCAGGTTTTTTCTCCTTCTCTTCCTTCTTTTCTTCCTTCCTTCTCTCCTTTCTGTCTTTCTTCTTATTATTTTTCTTACCTTTTGACAGATGTGTCCATAAACGTTCAACTACAAGGCTTTTCATGAAATCTGGTTGTCACTGCTAGGACCTGAAGTCTGTTAGAGGAACCAGAAGACATTGTTCCAGACTGGTTCCCCAGAAGCAAATCAGAGAGGATGATTCACATTTAAGTGATTTATCAACAAAGTGCTTCCAGGGAAGCTAGTCAGGGAGTGGGAAAAGGAATGGGGAAATCAGGCCAGAAGAGAGGAGCAAGAGTGATCTCAGGCATGGCTTCGCAGGAACCTGATCCTGCAGAAAACTAGGGCCTGTGGATTCTGCTTCTGATCATCCCCATCCCAGTCAAGTGGGCTGGGACTGTCCTCCTCCTACAGCTGGGAGTCACCAGTTAAGGGCCACTCCTCAAGTGGGGTGTAAATACCCAGAACTTCTGGATACTGCCCTGCAAAAGAGGGCTCCAGGAGCCCATAAACAGTCCTCTCATGGGGAAACAAAAGTTGTAAAAATGAGATCCAAGAGGATCTGGACAGACAATCAACATTATCTGCTACACACATTTACCTAACATTATCGTGGAAGAGTACTTGGAGAATGCCGGACCATGGTATACCTTGATTAGCTGTAAGCTGTGTCACATGTACACGCACACATGCATACACCCATGAACATGCACATACATGCATACACAGACATGCATAAACACACACATGCATGTGCACACACACGTAGGCATGCACAATGTTACTACTAATAAAATATAAACACTTGTAAATGTTTTTAACTAACTTGTTTAGAATGTAAGGTTTTCCCTATCATAATATCACTCTTACTAGCAATCCCACGTGCTTCCTTTATTGGGAGAGAAAGAGTTGGAGGTACAGCTAGAACGGAGAATGGCAGGAAACTCAGGACTGCCTCATTTCTGCTGCAATTCACCCTCACAGGCTCCTGCTACGGTACTAATGATAGTTGTGGCAATTAGAAATGACTTAGAGCTTACGAGTTCTGGTTTTATAATTACTTCAGATTTTTAAAAAACTTATCTGTGAATAAATGTGGTTTTATTTCTAAATAGGCCTATAAGAAGGTGTACTGCTTGCTGGAAAAATATGCCAGAAATCATTACTTTAGCAGATCCCAGCAAGCAGTCTGGCATGGAAGTAAGGCAGTATATACTAATGATTAAAAGTGTGCAGTTAAGTTGCCTGGGGTCAAATCCTGGTTTTGCTGGTAGTAAAATGTTTTTCAGTGGACAATACGATTAATTTTTTACACTTAAATACCCTCATCTATAAATAGGAATGAGACTGGCACTTTATCAGGCTGTCGGAGATTAAAGGACATAACGTGGGAGGAGTGCTTCCACATGGTGCTACATAGAGTAAGTGCTCCATAAGTGTTCATTTTTATTAAGAACATGGTTTCAGGAGTTGGAAAGGCCCACCTAATTCTGTATTTGTGTCCTTGGGCAGGTGAGCCCAAACTCTTCCCAGTAAAGTGAAGATAATATTAGCATGACTGGATTTCCGTGGGGATTAAATGCATAATATATGAAATCACCTGGCCAACCTGAAGTCCAGAATAAGTGTCACTTCCTGTCTTTTCACTGATTACACAAATATTCTCCACACACACGGAGGAGAAATGGCTGTGACATCCTCAGCATGAACATGTTCACATTCACTCTTTCATTCAATCTCTTTTGCATACATACAAAGGGAAGCCTTCTTTAGTCTTTTGACTTTGAGAAGGTGACAGCAGGGACCATTCTACCTCCAAGAAGATTTAATGTTAGAATACACTCCCTTAAAGTAAACTGAGATTTGCATCCATCTAGATATAACCCTGTTTGCTCCTGAAGCAATATAAACTTGAACCGTTCTTGACTTAATTCAGTTGGCCAACAGAACTAAAAGCTTTCCCTGAAATTAAGAACATACTAGGAGAGATGAAGTGCTCATGGGTTCAGTAGCACATTAGGTGGAGTGTTTCCTGTGCCTTGACTATAGCAAGGCTTCAATGCCATGGAAGCCAAAGTATTCCCAGAATAGTCCAAACTGTCATATTCCCTTCAAAACTAGGCTTCGGAGTCTGCTCTAAAGCTTCTGGCTAGTCAATCCTCAGACCTCATTCTTCTTTTGGTGTTCAAAATAGTCTGGATTTTATTAACCAGAATGAGTTGAGGTTGGGGTTGGATGATTACACACTTCCTTCAGAAAATTGTTTAATTGGGGTTGAGGGTTGTTGCTTAGAGTATGAAGCATAAAGTAAGTCATTTGTTTTATTCTCAATTACATTAAGATCTTAGAACAAAACATTACACAGGGAGCAAGTTCAGGGTCTCTATTCAAATTATACGGGCAGCCCTGTGAAAAGTGGACAGCCTCTGTGTTAATGACTTCCAGCAATAGTGGAACAGGCAGGAGAGTGAAGATACGCTTCCTGGTTCATCCCTGTCTTCCAGAATACCCACATTTATTGCAGCATTATTCACAGTAGCTATGATTTGGAAACAATCAAACATCCATCAATAGGAAAATGAATAAATAAAATATGGTATATACATACGATGGATTAATTGCACCTTAAAAAAGAAGAAGATCCTGTAGTATGCAACAACATGGATTCCACTTAAATGAAGTATATAAAATAGTTAAACACAAAAAAGATAAAGGCCACAAAGGCAAACAGAAATATGTAGGAGGATAGCAAACTAAAATGTTTCTATGTAGCGATGGAGACCATCCACAAAATGAAAAAGCAACCTACAGACAGAAAATATTTGTAAACCACATATCTGATAAGGGGTTAATATCCAAAATGTACAAGGAACTCATACATCAAGATAAATAAATAAATGAAAAACCCAGTATAAAAATGGGCAAAGGACCTGACAGACATTTTTCCAAAGAGATATACAAATGGCCAAGAAATACACAAAAAGGTGCCAAATGTCACTCATCATCAGGGGAATACAAATCAAAACCACAATGACTTATCATCTCATACCTGTTATAACATCAAAAAGCAAATAATAACAAATGCTGGTGAAGATGTGGAGAAACGGCAACCTTTATACAGTGTTGGTGGGAATGCAAACTGGAGCAAACAGTATGGAAAACAGTATGGAGGTTCCTAAGAAACTAAACACAGTACTGTAGGATTCAGCAATCCCACTCCTGGGTATATATCCAAAGGAAACAGAACAATTATGTCAAGGAGATACATATTTACTGCCAAGTTCATAGCAGTAGTACTTACAACAGCCAAGGTATGGAAACAACCTAAGTGTCTGTCAAGTCTTAAATTGGTAAAGAAAATGTGCCATCTACATACAATAGGATATTATTCAGCCTTAAAAAAGAAAGAAATCCATGAAACCGGAGGGCATTGTTCTATGTGAAATAAGCCATACAGAGAAAGGTAAATACTGCATGGTACCAGTTGTATGTGAAATCTTTAAAAAAAAAAAAAGTTGAATTCATAGAAAAAGAGTAGAGAAGTGATTGCCAGTGGTGGGGGTGGGGAAATAAGGAAAGGTTGGTAAAAGTCCACAAACTTTCAGTTATAAAATGAATAAGGTCTGAGGATCTAATATATAATATAGTGACTATAGTAACATTATATTGTCTAATTGAAATTTGCAGGGAAACAAGAACTTAAATTTTCTCACCAAGGGGAAAAAAGGGGTTAATAAGTGAGGTGATGGATGTTAGTTAACATGGTGGGGGAAACGCTTTCACAATGTTTACATATACCAAATCTTTACATTCTCCACTTTAAATATCTTACAGTTTTGTCATAATACTTCAATAAGGCTTAAAAAAAAACAGAAAAAGATAAAGAGGAAGATAGTGGGAGGAGTGATTTTCAAAGAGACATATTCCTTAACCATGCATTATGAAAGCTATGAATCAAGTGTTGGCTACTTACAGACAATCAGGTTATGGGTGGGATATGGTGTTCAAACCAGAATGGTAAATGGCATAGAAATAGGGCAACAACGCAGGACAGCACTCAGCCTTTGACCGAGTATTCCCTACTGGACACCTGCCCAGCGCCTGGTCCTACCTACACAGGGCTCTGTGGAAAGGCAAGGATCCTGTTCTCTGTGAAGGTACCTCCCAGGGCAGATCAATAGAGCACATGAGGTCCCATGACGGTTCACAGAGCCCATTTTGAACACAGTGAACAGCAGCCAGTCTGGCCCTCAGTGTCCTGCCAGACAGTATACTAGCTGGAACTTGAGGATGAAGAAGAAGTAGGGTGATGGTGAGAGGTAAAGGGCACTGTTGTCCTGAAGAAAAGGTAAGAAAAGGCACAGAAGTGATAACTGCCTGATGGTGAAGATCTCCAAGGAACTTTCTGGTGTCCACGTGGAGTGTGAGACAGGAGTCCAGGCCAGGAGGTTGAATGACCGACTCTGGGAGCTGCTGATGAGATTTTAAATGGTCCTAATGGACCACTAGAGAGGCTTTAAAGGGCCTGTCCAGTAAGGAATCTTCCAGCAGCAAATGGCCTTAAACCTAGCTCAAATGAATGTATTGACTCTTGTAACTAAAAATGTCAAGGGAAGAGAAAACTGAAGCAAATTAAAAGTTTAACACCACCACTACCACTGCCCCCCAAAATTAAACACCATATAGAAGCAGAGTGGGATGGTGGTTGCCAGGAGATGGGTGGAAGGGGATACTGGGAATTGTTAATCAAGGGGTGTAAAGTTTCAGTTACATAAGACGAATAAGTCCAGAGGTCTGCTGTACAACATCATACCTACCATTAACAGTACCATAGTGTACACTTAATAATGTGCTGAGGATAGATCTCATGATAAATGTTCTTACCACAATTAAAAAAAAAAAAGAAATCTCTATTGAAAGCTCAACGAAAGCTTCAGAAGAGGTTACAAGGAAGGCCACAGCAGGGACCTCTGCTCTGCGCTCACATTTTCCTCCTTTTTTCAGACAAAATGGAGTGATTTGACTTTCTTCCACCCACCCTTTCACTTCCTGGTTCAGTCACAGACATCTAAACATCTAAAGCTGTGTCGTATGTCAAAGATAGGAATGCACATTAGCTGATTTTCTTTCCTTTCCCAGGCCTTGAACAATCTCTCCATTTTTTACCTCCATGATAAGAACAGGAAGGTAAATGAGATGACATCTTTAAATTCCAAGGTTGCCTTGTCCAAACACACACACACACACACACACACACACACACAGGTATGTGGGAACGTCTGATCTACCTGAAAGGGAAGTGCTTTTGTGCAGGCCCAGTTGTTTCATGGAGCATACAGCAGCCTCAAAATGATTTCTTACTTCTATTATTAAAGTGCAGTCTTAATCTGCATAAAGACATAAGAAATCTTTCTGTCTCTAGAATAATTTTTGTAATTGTGTTCCCATAGCCATTTGTCTTTGTTTTTTACTTTTTCCTCATAATCCTCTTGCCAACATCTATTTTAAGGAAAGTGGAGGCATCATAGACCATTAGGTGTTGGAAAGAGTCTTGGAGACTTTTTGTCTAAGAGTCTAAGACCCAGGAAGGATAAAGATTTACATTCAACATAGTCACACAATTATTAGCAACAGAACTGCTTTGAGATGCCAAGGTCTTTGGAAGTCCACTCTTCCATCCAGACAGACCCTGGCTGTTTCATTTGACTGTGTCACAAATTGGCCCTTCTTTTGCTGATGCAGCTTTCTATAGCCTTCCCTGATCACTCTTGATGAACGTTCTGGGCACAGAGCATCTAGGTCTCTATTGTGTTCCCAGACATCTAGTTTTTTTCTCTCTCATTTTCTTCTGTATTAAGGCTGATAAGCCCAGAAATCACATCATGCCTTCTCTTCCAGAAAACACATAGCCTTTTCTCCTGAGAGACACCCTGGCCACTCAGATGGAATCCATCTGTTTTCCTACTTTTTTCCTGTTCTTCTGCCTTCCTCAAAGCTGCTCCCACATTCCCTGTCCCTTGGTTTCTGCCTTTCTTAAAACTCAGCCACAGTATTTCAGCATCCCCACGTCGTCACCACTAACTTTGCTTTGAAGAAAACTAAGAGGATGATCAGGAAGTCTTAAATTCCCAAAACTTACGAAGTTCTCCCAAGTCCTGTTTCCAATTAAGTTGAAGTTAGTTAGATTCTAGCTTTTCTTTTGTATCCCAAGAATGGAGTTTCTCAAATGCCATCCTGATTTTTCCCATTTTCTGCATTTTGAATAAGGCATACCTACTCCTTCTCCCAGAAGCCTCCTTTCTCCATACATAGGACCAAAGAAGAAACTGGAGCAGGAAACAGGGTGCTCTTTTTAATGTACATATCAGTATTCTCAGTGAGTACATTTGCTGTGCTTTTAGATAATTTCCATTCTCTTCACTAAAGGAAACTAATAGTTTTATCTTCCTATATATTTTGAAAATAAAAGATTCTGATTTTTAACGGGGAAATGGAGCATATTATACTTCTTGGAAAGTCAAAGGATATATAAACAAAGTCTAGGTTCCAAGCAGTTCTGCCACAAAGCAATGTAACTTTATTTAAACCATTATTTACTAAGTCTGTTGAGCTGATGCTGGAATCTCTGGAATCTAGGCTGTCGGGGTATATTAACACCCTCAGCCATACGTGCCTGGAAACATTTGTCTACTATAAAGGCAGCGCTGTCTTGCTGTAAATGTTTCCTTCCTTATGATCCCATATACCTGAGCCACTCCTTCAGAAAATAATTTCTCTACCTGAAATGTTTAGTCTCATTGGATCCATATTTTCTACATACCAGACATTACATATCCCAGGTATTATTTCCACTAAACAGACATTTGGATGAAACAAAAAATTGGTGAGAGAGTTTCTGACTGTAAGTGAAAAAACTCTCAACTCACAGTGGCCTAAGCAATTAAGGAATTTTTGTTACCCCCTAAGGCAAGCAGTCCTAAGCCAGAGCGCCTCTAATCCTGATGGATTCATCAGCTCTGTGACATCATCTCCAATCAGGACTCTCTCCATTGTTGTTCTCCCAGCCTCAGCATTACCACTGTGTCAAAGGCCAGCTGTTCTCAGGGTCACACGTACGCCATGCAGATATGACAACGCAGAGCAAAAGAAGAGAAAGGTCTCTTTTTAATAGCAGAAGTCATTGTTTTTCTATCAACCCCTATCAGGAAAAAAATCAGACCCTCCATAATCAGCTATCACTGCAGGTTGATAACTGAAGAAGCAAAGTTCAAATCTCAAAAAATAACTGATTATTAGTATCTTACGGGCCGAAGGTAAGCCAACTCCTTTCATTTTTTTAAAAGATTTTATTTATTTATTTGATAGATCACAAGCAGGCAGAGAGGTAGGCAGAGAGAGAGGGGAAGGCAGGCTCCCCGCCGAGCAGAGAGCCAGATATGGGGCTCAATCCCAGCACCCGGGACCATGACCTGAGCTGAAGGCAGAGGCTTTAACCCACTGAGCCATCCAGGTGCCCCCTTTCACATTCTTTTAATCATGTTTCCTTAATTATCAATATAGGGTCTGATCTCCTCTCCTGCCATGGATTTCTCCTTTCTTCTACTTGAGTACCACAAAGTTCTTCCCTGTCATTGGCCACGAGGCAATTCCTTTTCTTTTTGTTTTAATTTATTTATCTGAGAAAGAGAGGGAGAGAGAATGAGCAGGAGGAGAAGCAGGAGAAAGAGGGACAGGTAGACTCCTCGTTGAACACGGATGGAGCCCAATGCGGGTCTTGATCTCAGGACCCTGAGATCATGACCTGAGCTGAAATCAGGAGTTGGATATTGGACCACCTGAGCCACCCAGGCACCCCTGGCCATAAGACAATTCTTAGAGGAGGTCTTAGCTGGTACCAGTGTACAAAAGAAAGTCTATAATTTTGATGTCTTAAAGAAGTGGGACTTGATGAATCCCTAGCTACTGGCTGGTAGCTTCCTTCATTCTTCATCCTTTTCACAGTGAATTCTTAGGAAACAATAAGGTCTAATTAAAAATTCTTAGTCTGTAGTCTAATTTCTGAGTAAATGATAGAGCACAAACAGAACCGAGACTGTATCAGCAAGAAATGAGGAGAGGCTATTTGGTCATCATCCAATAACACTTGCTGTACGTATCCCATTACCTGAGCATTAAGCACACAAAGTTAATTAGTTCCTTGAAGACGCATGCTCATACCCACTCATCTATACCTCCATGCACTGCCCTGAACTCAAGTGAGTACTTGGTAATGAGGAAACAGTGTGTTACCCTTCTGAGGTCCCAGCAACAAGGATCTCCAAGAACTGCTGCCCGTTAGAATGAGAATACCACTAAAAATTACTAGTATGTATTTGTATTGTCATTTATTCCCTTGGGGTTTAAATAACACCAGCTTTAATTGTGCAAATATCATATGCTGTGCAGCTATAATTAAGAGTTAATTCAGGGAAGAATATCCCAATCCAAGTATTTGTAGCATAAAATATATATTTAAAAAAAGAAAACAAGGGGGGGGCGCCTGGGTGGCTCAGTGGGTTAAGCCTCTGCCTTCAGTTCAGGTCATGATCTCAGGGTCCTGGGATCAAGACTCACAGCAGGGAGCCTGCTTCCTCCTCTCTCTCTGCCTGCTTGTGATCTCTCTCTTTGTGTCAAATGAATAAATAAAATCTTTAAAAAAAAAAATGACCCAGATACAGACCATTTTTTACCTGGTTCAATCCAAGTGGTTTGAAATTTATTGGCACAATCCACAAATCTAAAAGATTTTGAGTATTAAAAACATGAAAGCCCCAGATGGTTTTATTGGCTCCGACATCTTTCCATGATTATATTTTGTCAGAAAAGTCACCTAAGAGCATAGATAACACTGATTTAAGTCAGTCCCTTTCAAATGTGTCCAAAAATGATTGAATCAAAGAGAAGAATACAGCAATAGTAAGTTGATGTTTCATTATGAAATGCAAGATGATCTGCATAGTTCAATAAAACTTCAGGGCCAGAAATAACTGAAGTGGTAGTGGATTGCAGACAATGGCTTAACTTGATCCAAAAAATTATTGGGTAAAAGATGGTTTAGGGATGATTCAGATGTTACTAGCTTCCAAATACTTACACTTAGAAAAATGGAAAATCTACGTACGCTGTTTCTCCAAGCCCACCTGGCTGTCTAAAGCTGACAGCCTACAAACCAAAAGGGAGTGTTCCAGTGATAGAAGGAAATTAGAATTTTTGTGGGCTTTACACTTTTTTTCAGAGACATCTGCTTATAGTCATCCTTATAGACTCACTATTTTTATAGTTTTAGAACAACTACTTTCAATTTGGGGGCTGAAGCATGTTTTCTTCCTTCCGGCCAATCTGTATTTTGTAGAGAGTTGGGCAAAATGCTAAGTTTATATTAAATAAATTGCTAACTAAGATAGACAATCATAGTCAAAACTGAAAAACAAGATTCATTTGCATTCTTCAGAGTCTCCAGAAAATTCACTGTTTCTCTTTTCTATGGCTTCTTTTCATTTTGGCTAACCAGTTTTGCTCTCTTCGTAAAATCTCTTCTTGAGGACAGACATACAGACACATACACATGTAATACACACATAGTGTGTATATACAATGATGTTAGTCACTTATACCTTAGTCTTAATGGATGTTTTCATTGAATAGTCTTTTAACGATTGCAAATTAAAAGGCTTTGCATTTTCTGTAAAATCCAAACATTTCTGGACCTCACCAGTTTTTGGATGTAGGGCAATTTAATCACGATCACAGATTAAATATGTCTTGTCCTCATCTGCTAACAAGGATCTGTGATCTCCTGCAAATTCTTCTCCATCTACCCCAACAGCTCTAGCAGGTTTTTCTATGTGTTCATGAACTGGTCCATCAGCCACAGTCACCACCGGACCATGTGGTGTTTTCCACATTCCTCCTGCCCTGGTCTAACTCATCTTGGTCAATGTCCTTTCCTCCTGAGATTCTGGCATGCCTAAACTCTGCCATGGTTTGTGTGGCCTGCCAGGAGATTCCTAGTGCTATGCTGAGGGTCTGCTGCCAACCGTGCCAAACTTTGCCATCCTCGAGGAGCTTAAGAGTATGTTGGCATTTTGGTAGAAAGGAAATGGTTCTTCCTATTATTGAGACACACTATTTCATCCAGAAATCCTAAACATAATACCTACATTAACCTTATTTCTCTTCTTCCTGTGCACCCGTTTAGCATTTCCCTCAATTTCTTTAGTTAAAATAAATAACCAAGGTCGCTATTTAACTGGATTCTTGCAGTTAGGCCCCAGAGGGAGTGCCTTCTGTCCCTGGGGCATTTATCATCCTGTAGGAAGACAGGTGCAAAACATACAAAAATAACTGTAGTAAAAGGACTGACATGTGATTTTAAAGTAGATATGCGATTTGTGGCACAGTAAAGGAAACAATGATTTATGGCTGATGGGGCTTAAGATTTGAAAGACAGAAAAGCCCTAAACAAAGAAAAGTGGATCAGCAGCCCACTGAGAGTGGACTAGAAGGACCAGAGGTAGGACATGCAGTGTTTACAGGGCACACTAGGTCCTCTCATGCGGGATCAGGGTCACTGAAGGAAATACAACTAGAGAACTCGAGCTTTCCTCTGTGACAGTTATGTTCATTACATTTTGTGCCATGTCCCCAGCTCAATGGAATTTGAAGTTGATGGTTCAGATCAAAATCTTTTAAAAGAGAAAACCTGGTTTTCATGTGTGCTTATTTGTATTAGAAAGAATGTAATCACCAGAAACTGCCCAGAACAGATTCCTGGTGATTTTTGGATACTTGAGGATGTAAGACTGTGTTTTCACTTATGCTTGGTCGAAAGGTATGACTTTGGAAATGAGAGTAGGATTTATGTAATGCATAGTACGGTGCTTTGCCAATGGTGGGTGCTCAGTAAATATTCAAAAAAGAAAGGAATGGCCATAATAAAAGATTTTGCTTGATGTGACCATGGCTTGCAAAACTGTGCTCTGCAAGGGATTTGGAACCACAGAGTATCACCCAGACAAGGCCTCCTTCCCCACACTTCCCTACACATATACATGCCCTTCAACTAGAACTTCACTTTTATATATTTTATATATAAGGGCTCTGTGTGAGATTTCCTTTAAAGGAAAGAAGGATTTCATGACTTAAAATTTTTGAAAATGATATGCTTACAATAATTAAATTTGGTCCCCTGAAAAGGGACAAAGAACATTTTAAAAATTCCAAGGAAACTGTGATTCCAGAAAGTGCACTAACTTGATTAAGAAAGCTTTAAAGTAATATTTTCAGGACAGATAGGAAAAGAAAATATGGTGGGCAATAAGAATGACATATAAATAAAAATGATTATACTAGATATTCATAGTAACAGAAAATAATAAATGCTCATTTTGTCTAATTTTTATAAGCTACCCACTGAACAAATGTTTTAAACAGTTTAAATTTTAGATTCTAACAAGTAAATATGGTCTTATATAATGCTCACATTTTATAATAGACATTCATGGGGAAGAATG
Source organism: Neogale vison (assembly GCF_020171115.1). Lineage (NCBI taxonomy): Eukaryota > Metazoa > Chordata > Mammalia > Carnivora > Mustelidae > Neogale > Neogale vison. The sequence goes on from NC_058093.1 coordinate 49,330,231, forward strand.
CAGAATGTGAGAAAATCATTTTTAGACAGAAACAGGTCTACTAATAGGGGAATAATTAATAGTACTATACACAAAATGTTATACTCAAGAAAAATCTCTGCACTTGAAAATGGAGATTCATGTACAGAGAATCTTGTAAAAGTGTACTACCGGCAGATGGCCAGATGGAAGCCTTGATCAATGCCCTTTTTGGGGTGGTTAGAAATAAGGTAATAATACATTTAAATGAGTAGGAGGAAGAAGCCTGGGAAGAGGATAAATTCTACAATGGGAGATGTTCAATAAAGGTAAAAACCAGATGGAAATAATAACCATATTAAGATTAGGTTGGCCTATGGGAAAGAATTTGGAACAAGACATATAACCACAGTGTAAGTTGGGACCATAAATAAAATTGAATATAGAATGGAAGAACTATCTTGGTGAAGGCTAAGCCAACTGCGGGACTGGCTAAGTGCCATTTATTGTGGGAATTTAAAGGATAAATCCTGAACAAAGTTTCTATAGTTATATTTTAATAATCATAATAATTTATAATAATGATAAGACACTTAATGAATCATTTGTAAACTAACTTGTTATTAATAAGGGAATATAATATATTTTGTCAATTAAAGATTTTTATTTGGAACATGAACATTGCTGTTCTTCTTTCAAGTACTATAATAAAATACATAGTGATTATGCTATCTTGTGTCCTAAGAAGGTGAGTCATGCTCATCTCCCTCTATGAAAGTAACAAATAAGGGAAAATAAATGTCACTTCTGATTGATAGTTGTCCTTGAGAGTCTTTAGGCAACATTTATCAAGAGAGTTGATAAAAATAAAGGAACAAGGAAGTAAATTCCACCATAATTATGAACCTAGTGTTGCACATCAAGGTGCATTAATGTAATAGACTTGGTCAACAGCCTAAAATATTTGGCTACTGGCAGGAAAGCGAATCACTTTGCCAAAAAGTTTTGCCAAGATATAGGAGAAGAATATGGATTCTTTCATATGATACAGAAGAAGGGATTTTTAATATGAGCTCGATTAACTTAGGACAGATCCCCCAACCCCAACCCACCCATCACTGTTTTTATCTGATAGAAGAAATCCATTCATAAAACCATTGGCACAGAGCATGTCTTTCTGAATTGGGTCACTCGACAAATATTTTCAGCCACAAAAATAATGTAAAACTTTCCACTAAGGCCCTATGGTCAGCATTATAAATACTGTGTATTTATAATGGAGAAATTTTGGCTAAAGGGACATTCTGAACAAAAGGTTGGAGAGAGACAATTCTGAAAACGTCCTTTGCTAATAGAAGTGATTCTGTAGGCTAGAATCAAAAGTAACAAAGCCTTCTAAATTTTTAAGCAAACCAAAACCTACAGACATTTGGAAATACCACAGAATTTTTTTAGAAACTTACTTCCCCTCAGATAACCTAAAAATGAAATGTGGATTCATAATCTCTATTTTGCTGATCTGCAGGCCTTATGAAAGTTCATATCCTTGACTCAAGAGCAAGAACATGAGAAGATATAAATCCCACCTGAAGACCTTGGAAATTCTCATTGAAACAAATCCACTCTCATCTAGCAAAACCTGTGATGGGAGTTCTGATTCCATTGTTCTGCTATGCCAGACATTTGTCAGAGTTTCCAGCATTTGTTGACAAAGAAATGAAAACTCAAAAATGATTGTCAAAAGATGATTTTCACAGTCATGTTAGTTCATACTACAATGTTTACTTCTTATTCAAACCAAAAAACTACCTATGCTCTCAATGAAATTCAAAGTTCAACATGATTTAAGTTTACACTTTAGTTTTATACACAATTTATATTGCTATAATTTTTAAAACAAGTAGCATTTTTCACATTAAAGTTGAGAAGAAGGGGTGCCTGGGTGGCTCAGTGGGTTAGGCCGCTGCCTTCGGCTCAGGTCATGATCTCAGGGTCCTGGGATCCAGTCCCGCATCGGGCTCTCTGCTCAGCAGGGAGCCTGCTTCCCTCTCTCTCTCTCTGCCTGCTTCTCTGTCTACTTGTGATTTCTCTCTGTCAAATAAAAAAAAATAAAATAAAATAAAAAATAAAAAATAAAGTTGAGAAGAAGAGAGGGGTTGTTTTGTATTCTGTCTCCATGAAGGAAATAAATATCCAATGCAATAAAGAGAAGTATAAAGGGGTGTGTGTGTGTGTGTGTTTCCAGAAAAGAAATAACTTTCATAAGGTTCTCAGAGATTCATGACCTAAAAAGGTCAAAACTACTAATAAAGAATTAATTCACACTCACATCCTAAGTTGAATAAAATAATTCAACTTAGTAATAAATATTCGCTTGAGCTATATACAACTGCCAATGTATAACCATTTTTAACCTACAAAAACAGCAATAGTGTAAGACTCAGCCCAATATCTTAGATCAACTGGTAGGAAGCATGAAAAACGAAGGAAGAAAAACATGTTGGACCCGGAATCAAATTTGAAAGAAATCTGGGCATTCTGAGGTATGGGGTAGAAAGTTATTGCAATGAAAGAGAATGAAGATAAATATAAAATACTATACTGAGGAGGATAAACAACATTTTCCAAATACAGCATAGCAGAGCTATTTCACCATGCAGGTGAAACCCCAAGGATATAAATGACAGCAAGCTCCCCGTGAGATAATGACATGGCAGTGTTACTACAAATGCTAACACAATCTTAGCATTAGGAAAATCAAAGACGTTCACCAAGAACTCTCTTCATGCAAGACTTTGTCTCTGGGTATTTTTAGATTTACTTTCTCATTTGGGTCTCACAATACAACTTAGAAGTAAGTATTAACAGCTCCATTTTACAGATGATGAAACTGAGCATCAGAAAAGCCACAATTACTGGTCCATAGCTAGTGTCAGTGATGGAAAAGGTAATAAACATAATTATTAATAGTAATCATTGATAAAATTTACTGAGCTTTCTGTAAACAAGGAAGTATGATGAAACACATTACACTATCATTTCATTTAATAATGGTAGTGATATTGAATAACTCCTTTAGGTAGGTATTATTTCCATTTTACAAATGAAAAAACTGAGGTTCAGAGATTGTAACTAGCTTGAGAAAGGTCTTCAGACTCCAGCACCAGACACAAAAGCAACAGCACAGACTGAGTATTTAACTAGCCGCCATGACTTAGAAAGGTCAAATCCCTTATTTTATCTATATCTCCAAATAGTTTTCCTTCTCTGATGAAATTGTGACTGATACATATGCATAAACCTATCCATGTTTCGGGTTATAGAGAACTCTGAGAGATTATATGCCAAAATGTAAAATGGCTATGTCTGAGAAGCAGAGTTTGCTATAAGTTTTGACTTTTGTTTGCGCATATTCATGCTCTAAATTTTTAACAGTAAACAATGTATGTTTAGTTGAGGCCAAATAATTTTAACAATAAAATAATTTTTAATCCTCCTCATTAAAAAAGTAGTATAACTGAACCCATGAATTTGAATTCGAAAGTGGTACCACAAATGCATGCAATGTTACCCAGTACTCAGCTACGTCAGTAAAGTGTGTGGGAAAAGGTGATAAAAACTAAATTCTGCATTTAAAAAGAAAATTAGGGGAGCCAGAATAGTACTCTATCTTATAAATGCGTCAGCATTTACAGGGATACTATTTCTCTCTGTGAACACTCGGGAGATGATTCTGCCTGAGTGGGAGGTGGGCAGGAATCAAGAGTGCCCACGCTGCTCTGCAAAGTGTGGTCAGACACCCCTGGAGGCTGGGGATGGGGGCGTTGCTGCTTTCAGTGGCTACTTGTCATGCCGGAAGCAGGGCAAGGTAAAAGGCAAGCTGTAGTGACACTTTCCAGGTGGTGAACCTGAGGGTTGTGCTGGAAAACATACAAAAGGAAGAAGTAGACATGAAAGAGAGAGTCTGGTAAGAAGTTCAGACACAAAAAGGAAATAAGGTTCAGGCAAGAAATGGGCAACCGAGCCTTTGGGGGTGAGACAGGAAAGATGGGAACAAGAGAAGCCAGAAGAAAAGTAGGAGGAACAGAGTGATCCACCTCTCTGATCACACACCCTCTCCTGACAGAATGAAAACCACCTCCCTCCTGAGCTTGTCTATTTCACCTAATTCATCTCTCACTTTTCTGGCATTCCTTCTCTCTGCCATTTTCTCTCTTGCTTTGTTGCATATCAAAATCCCTTTTGTCGGGTGCCTGGGTGCGTCAGTTGGTTGAGCAACTTCTTTCAGCTCAGGTCATGATCCTGGAGTACCAGGATCGAGTCCCACATTGGGCCCCCAGCTCAGTGGGGAGTCTTCTTCTCCCTGACCTTCTCCTCTCTCCTGCTCTCTTTCATTGTCTCTCTCTCAAATAAATAAATAAAGTCTTTTTTAAAAAATCCCTTTTGTCTTGTGAAGCCTAAATAAGACATAAATAGGACAAGAAAGCGGCTTTGGAAAGAGCAAGGAGAGAGGTAAAAAGGTTGTGAAGCTGTAGCACATGCCTCTAGTGAATCAGAAATTTGTGTGAAACTACAAAGAAATCTTATGCAACACACAGAAACTCTGGCAGGGCTTGGGGCACTCCTGAATGCTAGTTTAATCTATGGCTGCTCATTTGCATTTCAATTATTATTTGGGCTAAAAGTTGGACATGTTCACAAGCATGTGTTTAATAAAAACAGACCTTTCATTAGGGATGAATCTCTTGACAAAAACATAATCTTAGCATGTGTAAATATATATATATGCATATGTGTGTATCTGTATTTGGAGGTTTTAAAACTAAGATGATAATTGAGGACAGGGATCAGACAACTACAGCCCAGGGGTCAAATCCAGTATTTCCCCCATCTTTTTTTATATAAACAATAGCTTATATCTTTTTAAATGATTGAAAGAACAATTTTAAAATGTAATATTTGTGGCACATGAAATCTACATTTCAGGGTCTAAAAATGAAGTTTTATTGGAAGACAGTCACACCACTCTCTATTATCTATGGCTGCTTTCACTCTGCAATGGCGGAGTTAGAAGTGGAAGGAGAGACTCTACAGCCCACTGAATGCAACATATTCACCATCTGGCCCATTGCAGGAAGTTTGCCAACCCCTGACTTAAGGAATTGCTTACCGAGAGAAAGTGCTTTTTCCTACATTGATTCTTATGGTCCAAAAGAAATAAGGTACTTCCAAAGGGCCAGGATGTCACTCTTTCCATGCGTCCCCTTAGATTCCCTACTTTCTTTTCCCAGTTACAGTGCTGTTCCAGAAAAAGTAGTCCATAGGTGTGTTAGTCTGACTTTATTTCTTAAAGATTTTTTTTGACCCATTAACAACAGCACCCAGACTATAACCCTGGTGTTATTGTCTCTATTTGATTTTAAAAAATGTTAAATGAGTGAGTGAATAATAAATGAGTATAAGTGCCAGATATATTCTATTTTTGATTTTCATGTTGACACTTATATATCTGAGGACTGACACATCACCAAACCAAGATGGGAAAACCCACCTTCTTCAGATAAACACCCTAGGCAGGGGAGGAGGAGTCAAGATGTCAGAGAAGTAGCAGGCTGAGATGACATCAGGTAGCAGGAGATCAGCTAGATAGCTTATCTAAACATTGCAAACACCTACAAATCCAACAGGAGATCAAAGAGAAGAAGAACAGCAATTCTAGAAACAGAAAATCAACCACTTTCTAAAAGGTAGGACTGGCGGAGAAGTGAATCCAAAGCGACGGGAAGATAGACCGCGGGGGGAGGGGCCAGCTCCTGGCAAGTGGCGGAGCAATGGAGCACAAAATTGGGACTTTTAAAAGTTTGTTCTGCTGAGGGATACCGCTCCAGAGGCTAAACCGGGGTGAAGCCCACGTGGGGTCAGCGTGGCCCCAGGTCCCACAGGGTCACAGAAGGATCAGGGGTGTCTGAGTGTCGCAGAGGTTGCAGGTATTAGAACAGGGAAGCCGGCTACAGAGACAGAGCCAAGGAGTGAGCTCTCAGCTTGGGGTTACCTTGAACCGGTAGCAGGCTCGGTGAGCTCGGAGCGCGGCGGGAGGTCAGGCAGACAGGAATTATTGGGCGCTATTCTCTGAGGGCACACTGAGGAGTGGCTCTCGGCTCCTCTGGGCGGGAGACTGGGAGGCCACCATTTTCATTCCCGTCCTCCAGAACTCTACGGAAAGCATTCAGGGAACAAAAGCTCCCAAAAGAAAACCTAAGCAGATTACTCAGCCTAGCCCCTGGTAAGGGCGGTGCAATTCTGCCTGGGGCAAAGACATTTGAGAATCACTACAACAGGCCCCTCCCCCAGAAGATCAACAAGAAATCCAGCCAGGACCAAGTTCACCTACCAAGGAGTGCAGGTTCAATACCAAAGAAAGGAGCAGAATTCCAGAGGAGGAGAAAACAAAGCACAGAACTCATGGCTTTCTCCCCATGATTCATTAGTCTTGCAGTTAATTTAATTTAATTTTTTTTCAATTATTTTTTTCTTCTGCCACTAAGTTTTTTTTTTAACTTTTACCCTTTTCTTTTTTTAACATTTTTTAACTAGTTTATCTAATATATATATATATATATTTTCTTTTTTATATTTTTTCTTTATTCATTTTCTTTTTTTTAATTGTTTCTTTTTTTTTTTTTTTCCCTAAACGTCTTTTTATCCCCTTTCTCCCCCCCACGATTTGGGGTCTCTTCTGATTTGGTTAAAGCATATTTTCCTGGGGTCTTTGCTACCCTTTTACTATTTTACTTGCTCCTTCATATACTCTTATCTGGACAAAATGACAAGGCGGAAAAATTCACCACAAAAAAAACAGAACAAGAGACAGTACCAAAGGCTAGGGCCCTGTCAGATCTAGAGTTCAGAATGACGATTCTCAAGGTTCTAGCTGGGCTCGAAAAAGGCATGGAAGATATTAGAGAAACCCTCTTGGGAGATATAAAAGCCCTTTCTGGAGAAATAAAAGAACTAAAATCTAACCAAGTTGAAATAAAAAAAGCTATTAATGAGGTGCAATAAAAAATGGAGGCTCTCACTGCTAGGATAAATGAGGCAGAAGAAAGAATTAGTGATATAGAAGACCAAATGACAGAGAATAAAGATGCTGAGCATAAGAGGGACAAACAGCTACTGGACCACGAAGGGAGAATTCGAGAGATAAGTGACACCATAAGACAAAACAACATTAGAATAATTGGGATTCCAGAAGAAGAAGAAAGAGAGAGGGGAGCAGAAGGTTTATTGGAGAGAATTTCCCTAATATGGCAAAGGGAACAAGCATCAAAATCCAGGAGGCGCAGAGAACCCCCCTCAAAATCAACAAGAATAGGTCCACACCACATCACCTAATAGTAAAATTTACAAGTCTCAGTGACAAAGAAAATCCTGAAAGCAGCCCAGGAAAAGAAGTCTGTAACATACAATGGTAAAAATATTAGATTGGCAGTAGACTTATCCACAGAAACCTGGCAGGCCAGAAAGAACTGGCATGATATATTCAGAGCACTAAACAAGAAAAACATGCAGCCAAGAATACTATATCCAGCTAGGCTATCATTGAAAATAGAAGGACAAAGAAAAACTGAACGAATTTGCAAACACCAAACCAGCTCTACAAGAAATATTGAAAGGGGTCCTCTAAGCAAAGAGAGAGCCTAAAAGTAGTAGATCAGAAAGGTACAGAGACAATATACAGTAACAGTCACCTTACAGGCAATACAATGGCACTAAATTCATATCTCTCAGTAGTTACCCTGAATGTTAATGGGTTAAAGGTCCCAATCAAAAAACACAGGGTATCAGAATGGATAAAAAAACAAAACCCATCTATACGTTGCCTACAAGAAACTCATTTCAGACCCGAAGACACCTCCAGATTTAAAGTGAGGGGGTGGAAAACAATTTACCATGCTAATGGACATCAGAAGAAAGCAGGGGTGGCAATCCTTCTTCAGATCAATTAGATTTTAAGCCAAAGACTATAAGAGATGAGGAAGGACACTATATCATACTCAAAGGATCTGTCCAACAAGAAGATCTAACAATTTTAAATATCTATGCCCCTAATGTGGGAGCAGCCAACTATATAAACCAATTCATAACAAAATCAAAGAAACACATCAACAATAATACAATAATAGTAGGGGACTTTAACACTCCCCTCATGGAAATGGACAGATCAACCAAGCAAAAGATCAACAAGGAAGTAAAGGCCTTAAATGATACACTGGACCAGACGGACATCACCGATATATTCAGAATATTTCATCCCAAAGCAACAGAATACACATTCTTCTCTAGTGCACATGGAATATTCTCCAGAATAGATCACATCCTCGGTCCTAAATCAGGTCTCAGCCAGTATCAAAAGATTGGGATCATTCCCTGCATATTTTCAGACCACAATGCTCTGAAGCTGGAACTCAATCACAAGAGGAAATTTGGAAAGAACCCAAATACATGGAGACTAAACAGCATCCTTCTAAAGAATGAATGGGTCAACCAGGAAATTAAAGAAGAACTGAAAAAATTCATGGAAACAAATAATAATGAAAACACAATGGCTCAAAATCTGTGGGACACAGCAAAGGCAGTCCTGAGAGGAAAATATATAGCAGTACAAACCTTTCTCAAGAAACAAGAAAGGTCTCAAATACACAACCTAACCCTACACCTAAAGGAGTTGAAGAAAGAACAACAAAGAAAGCCTAAACCCAGCAGGAGAAGAGAAATCATGAAGATCAGAGCAGAAATCAATGAAATAGAAACCAAAAAAACAATAGAACAAATCAACGAAACTAGGAGCTGGTTCTTTGAAAGAATTAATAAGATTGATAAACCCCTGGCCAGACTTATCAAAAAAAAAAAGAGAGAGAAAGGACCCAAATAAATAAAATCATGAATGAAAGAGGAGAGATCACAACTAACACCAAAGAAATACAAAGACTTACAAGAACATACTATGAGCAACTCTACGCCAACAAATTTGACAATCTGGAAGAAATGGGTGTATTCCTAGAGACATACAAACTACCACAACTGAACCAGGAAGAAATAGAAAGCCTGAACAGACCCATAACCAGTAAGGAGATTGAAACAGTCATCAAAAATCTCCAAACAACAAAAGCCCAGGGCCAGACGGCTTCCCAGGAAAATTCTACCAAACATTTAAAGAAGACTAATTCCTATTCTCCTGAAACTGTTCCAAAAAATAGAAATGGAAGGAAAACTTCCAAACTCATGAGGCCAGCATCACCTTGATCCCAAAACCAGACAAGGATCCCATCAAAAAAGAGAATTACAGACCAATATCCTTCATGAACACAGATGGGAAAATTCTCACCAAATTACTAGCCAATAGGATTCAACCTTACATTAAAAGGATCATTCACCATGACCAAGTGGGATTTATTCCAGGGCTGCAAGTTTGGTTCAACATCTGCAAATCAATCAATGTGATATAACACATTAATAAAAGTAAGAACAAGAACCATATGATACTCTCAATAGATGCTGAAAAAGCATTTGACAAAGTACAGCATCCCTTCCTGATCAAAATCTTCAAAGTGTAGGGATAGAGGGCACATACCTCAATATTATCAAAGCCATCTATGAAAAACTCACCGTAAAATCATTCTCAATGGAAAAAAACTGAAAGCTTTTCCACTAAGGTCAGGAAAACGGCAGGGATGTCCATTATCACCACTGCTATTCAACATAGTACTAGAAGTCCTAGCCTCAGCAATCAGACAACAAAAGGAAATTAAAGGCATCCAAATCAGCAAAGAAGAAGTCAAACTATCACTCTTTGCAGATGATATGATACTATATGTGGAAAACCCAAAAGACTCCACTCCAAAACTGCTAGAACTTGTACAGTAATTCAGTAAAGTGTCAGGATATAAAATTAATGCACAGAAATCAGTTGCATTTCTCTACACCAACACCCTAGGCAGGAATAAAATTAAGTCTTAATTATTCAGCTCCTGTTTTATATTTTCTTGAATGACTAAAGTCTTTTCTAGATATTAAGCAAATATTATGCCAAATGAAAATATGTGACAGCTTTCACAAGGACCTTGAGAGCATCATGTTTTAGCTCAAAGCAGGAGGCATGGCCATAAATCAGCTACAGTTTCAACCCAGAAAGTTTCTGTAAAATTTCCACAACAGAAGATAAATAACTTGGGAAAAATGTTGCTTAACTGTGTGATTTTCATGTAGTTACAAGTGTAGGGAGAAGATTTCAGAAATCTCAGAAATAATGGACATTTACAATGACAGTCTTTTCCAAAGCCTAAGTGAACACTTCACTAAAATTCACTTAATGAGTTACACAGGAAATCTTATTAACTCAACATGTTAAGTTCAACTAGAAAAATATGTAAGTAATATTTTTTCTTTTTTTGAAATGGTAAAAATTCAACACAACTATAGCATCAAATACTTTGTTAGCAGCCTTTATAAAGCTTTCTTTTCTATATTCACATTTATTGGGTTTTATGTAGATGAGACCATTGTTTTTATAAACAATGGAAATTGAAGCATGATGTTGATACTGGGAAATGAAAGCCAAAGATATTTTTTCCCTCAATGCATTTGCTTGTTTTCTAAACTGATTGCTTCATGGCATCCGTCCCTTAGAACATTTAGGTAAGTAAAATAGCAAGTCCACTAAGCAATATCAAAATAATCAGAATTATAAAAATCATGAGTGAAGCTAAAGTGGAAAGTCTGATGCTGTGTCTCACCCAGATAGCCTCAAAATACAATACTGCTAGAAGCTGAGTCACCCCCATTAACCACGAATCTTCCAGTTAGAAATTTGGAGGTAACCTTTTGTGTAACCGGTACAATATTTTAAAGTAACCAGTAATTATATAATTTATAAAAGTCTCCATTCATTTGATCAAAGCTACTCAGAGGAGGCAGGGAACTCATGTAATGTAATATAATAGCTGATTGTATAAATGGCTTGGTTACACCACCGCTGTTACCATTTGCAGAACAGAAAGTAATGGTTTAGCTCAGTCTAAAGCTCCTCACTTAGATCTTACACTGCTAGTTCAGGTCAGTCTAAGACAACCAGTTGATGATGTCAGATGCAATAGAAAAGTGACATCCCTAGACCCTTACTCAAAATCAGTGTGAAACAAGTTTGTGTTTCAATCCATCAAAAAGAAAATTGCTTTCAAAATGGGGCTGGTGCCATGAATTAAGAGCGAATGGAAGTGGACAGAAAGATGCTGCTGTAATTTGAGAGGCCCACTGATGACCTCCTCACTCAACTGTTGACTCTGTACACAGGGGGTTTGGTGGAGATGATGTCCTATTTTATGTAGAAAGTCATATCTAGCTTCCTTCTTACCATTAGTCCAAGTACTGCCTTTGCAAACCTTAAAACTATGACGTATGGATTACAGGCGTATTTTCTGATTTGGCACACACTCATATTTATCTCAAATTGTGTTATTTACAATTGTACAAACCACCAAGAAGATGTCCACGATGATACAAAATAATTCTTAAAAACTAAATTGGAGAACAATTATTCCTTCTCATTTTGCGAGCCACTATTTAAACCTACCTGCTTCATAACTTAAGTGTTTCAAATATTAGCATAATGTACATAATTACAAGGTTTGGTTTGGTTTTGATTTCAGAGAGAGCATACCCAAGGTGGCGCTGGGAGAGAGGCAGAGGAAGAAGAAAAGTGAGAATCTTAAGCGGCTCCACACCCAGGGCAGAGCCTGAGATCATGACCTGAGTCAAAGTCAATAGTCAGATGCTTAACCGACTGTGCTACCCAGATGCCTCTTCAGTGTTTTGTTTTGTTTTTTTTAACTGGTTTTATGATTTAGGTATGGTAAGTGACAATTTCCGTGGAAAGCTAGTTTGTTGATCACAGCAGAGGGGGCAACTAACACCACAGGGGATCTCATGGAAAAGGAGGAGAAACCAGTCAGGAGGCAGAAGGAGAGGGAGAAATTGTGAGCAGGAATCTATTGGGAGGTTTCTGCAGGAAAGTACAGGTGAGGCAGGGTGAACAGACTTGGAATGAGTTAGGCTGAATAATTTCAGTGGCTCTGCGGCATAGGGGCTATTCCTAGTTTTTTGATATCTCCCCATGGGGTAATTAGGGCAGGTGGATGATAAAGAAGACAGCTGGGGTGTGGGCTCTGGATTGATTGGTTTGTATTCAAAAAGCACCCTCACTGGCTTTTCCCTATCTATGTCCAGGAATATCTTTATTAGGAATCAGCTAGCCCTATAGCCCTAGGTTCAGCAAGGCTCTGATGTCAAAGCATCAGAATACAGAAAATAAAAGACGTGGCTAAGACAAGTATTCACCCATCTTTACTGCAAACTGTAAAATACATTTTTTTACTATGAAAAATGGTTTGATTCCTATTATTACTGATATAACTGAGACAGTTCAGCGCAAACGTCTTCATATTATCTTGCTGATCTGCCAACTCTTTTGTATCTTCCATCATTTTTATCTCATGTGTCCTGACTCAGAGGAAGAATCCTCTCTACCCTAATTGTGAATATTGGTCTTCATCTTACTGCTTTAATGCCAATTCTAAAGCAATTTTTATGAATAATTCTCTCTTCAAGTACATTTTGAAGGTTCTTATTTTCTCATCTCTATAGCCCCATCCTCTTATGTTTAGGTCTTTGCCTAAAATCTTTCCCTCTGTCGGGCTGGCCCTCCAGGCAATTACCATAGCACTGTCTTTTCCTTCACTGTCAAAATGCTGAAAATTAGTCTAAACTTGTGGCCCCTAAGGCCTTGGTTTTATTTCTGAACCCCTTACATTCTGGTTTCTGCTCCACACAGACACCTGGGGTGTTTGTTTGTTTGTTTGTTTGTTTGTTTGTTTTTGTGATCAATCCAGCAAAATTTTCTATCCCTCAAATCCCCTTCTTTGTCTGCAGAGTTTGCGGTTATTGGCCTCTTGCTTCAATTGTCCTTTCTTCTTTAATTTTGTGGCATCAAATGATCTAGATTAAACTGCTAGGTCACTTCCAGTATCTTCTCAGGGCTTCTCCAAAGCTCTCTACTTTCTCGAGTCCAAAGTCAACCTGCCAACCACCCACTCTAGGCAATTGTCCTGGAATTTCTCTTCATGACCTTGAACTTAATCTGTCTCATTCTGGTTACAGCACCCTCTCATCTCAATTTGCTCCTTCTTTGGTCTTTGCTTCCTATCAAAGTTATCACCTCCCCTTGGCTCACCATGTTAGCATCATCTTTGCATCCTTTAACCCCTTCATTTGCCATGTTATACCATTCGGTGAATCTTGCCCACTCTGCCTCAACAAGCGCCTTCACGCTTGCCTCTTGCTTTCCATGCTCACAGTTGTCATCCCTGTATGAGCCGTTATTCACTGGCACAAACTCTTGATTTGTCTCTATGTCTTCAAATCCTCACTTTTTAGTAATAATCTATAAGGAATGTTTTAAATTCCTGGCATGTTCACAGCCTCACCATTTTGCAATTTGCCATTTTCAGTCCTGCAGGGGTACTTTCATTCTGTAACCCTTACCCTAGCAAATAGTCTTTATAAACAAAAAATTCAACCCTAATTCTCAGACTCATGATATTGGAGAAATTACCAATGAAAATGATAAAGCAGATGGTTGTAACGTTCTCCTAAGTCCTTCAGCCCTTGAATCATTCATATAAACTTTACTTCTTGCTCCCTCCCATGACTGCTTGTGACAGCAACTGATAAAACAACAAGCAGCAGGCAGCCTCCGGGTTTCCATTCTGACTTTAGTTCAGAAGAGAGCAGACTTGGCCTCCATTCTTGCTTGTTAGTATTATAATAATGCATATTATCCCATTCTTAAACTGACCAATGAATAAGTAGACAGAAGTCATTTTGACTTAATGCCAAAGAAACTGGAACCAAGAAGTGAAGAATTTAATTGGAGTCCCTGCAGTTTGAGTTCTCACCAACAAAGCTCCTGTCAATGACGCCTCTTTCATGGTTGCAATTTAGATGTCACAGCAGCAGTAGGGCAACAGTGATGGGAAGGAGTGGATGCTCGAAGCAACCTGCACAGTCTGCTGAGGTCATGACTGGCCCCTGATCGCCCCTTGGTATACCAGGTGTCCTGTCGTAACAAGGGCTCCTTAGTTATAAAAAATAAATCACTTCCTAAGTGACATGTGGTTGGGATTACTAGCTTTTGTCTTTGGCAAATTTATACTGAAGGGAAATCAACCCACATTGTCCGGAGAGAAGGGAATGGGGAATATTCTGACACTGACATGGCCCTCATCTTTTGGCAGCTTAAAATGGAATGATGGTTCATTTTATGTATCAGCGTGACTGGCCACAGGGAATGCACATTAAACATTATCTCTGGATGTGTGTGTAAGAGTGTTTCTGGATGAGATAAGCGTTTGAATTGGACTCAGCGAAGTAGTATGCTTCCCCCAGTGTGGATGGGCATTATGCAATCTGTTAAGGATGTAAATAGAACAAAAGGTGGAAAAAAGAGGAATTAGCCTGTTTTTTGCTGCCTCGCTGCTTGAGTTGGGATATCTCTCATTTTCTCTGGCACTGAGGATTTAAACCATTGGCTCCCATGGTTCTCAGGTCTTTGAACTGGGACTGAATTACACCACAAGGCCTCCTGGGTCTCCCGCTTGCAGATGGCCGATTATGGGACTTCTAAGCTTCCATAATCACGGGAGTCAATTCATCCTAACAAATCTCCTTTATGTAAACAAAATACATTTACACTGCATGTAATATAAATATATTAAAGTAAAATTATAATTTTACAAATCTTCTACTGATTCTGTTTCTCTGGAGAAGCCTGTCCCATATAGATGTAGTAGAGAAAGGACTATGTTTTTGAGTAGAGATCCCTCTAGGAGCCATATTGAGTGTCCGTGTTAATGCACTCTACACTGCCCCCTGCTGAGCTGTCAGTTAATGTTCCTATAGCTCCTTGGCTGGTCTTTTACCAAAGAGGCCACCCAACTTAACATAGCCACTTCACTCTGGCATTCGAGGCCCTCCTTGTTGTCAAAATTCTTCTGATACCCTAGAGTTTTCTAGAAGCCCTTATATTAAACTCACAGTAGATATGATCCCTCAGTTTGGGTAGACCATTTTTACAGCCCTTTTCTTACTCTATAGGTGAAGGAATAGAAACATACTGCCTATATGCATGTAGGTATCACATGATGGCAAAAATCACGTGCTTTAGAGCCAGACTACTTGGTTTCAATGCCACCACCACCAATACTTGTTGTGTGACCTTGGGAAAATTATCCTCAAAACGAGAATAATACTACTAGCATCTACCTCACAATACTGGGTAAAGATGAAAGAAGTTGATAAATGTAAAGCTTTGAAACATCACACAGTGACATGTACCTCAAGAACCTGTCACAGTCCTCCATTACCTGGGAGAAGTTTGCTTTCACATCTCAGGTGTTTTCTCCCCAGTCCCCAAAACTGGGCCTTGGCCATCATCGGGGTTTTGCACAGAAGACATAAGGCAATGTCAGCTTCCAAGCAGAAGACTGAGTCATCAAAGGAAGTTGCAAGATGGGGGAGAAAATCGGAGCACTAGAGGCAGACAGAGGTGGGTTCAAATCCGCATGTGCCAGGTTGTTCCAGCTCGCAGAACCTCAGCGTTCTCACATATAGAATGAGATTGTTGGGGCATCTGCGTGGTTCAGTGGGTTAAGCCTCTGCCTTTGGCTCAGGTCATGATCTCAGGGTCCTGGGATCCAGCCCCGCATCAGGCTCTCTGCTCAGCGGGGAGCCTGCTTCCTCCTATCTCTCTGCCTGTCTCTCTGCCTGCTTGTGATCTCTGTCTCTCTGTTAAATAAATAAATAAAATCTTTTAAAAAAAAGATTGTTGTAAAGTGTTGAGAATGAGGCCGGCCTCAGGGAGAGCCTTCTCCTCCTCAAAGTGCTTAATAAAACAAGACATCCCTTTATTAGAAACTAAGATTGATTCCATGATAATGTGGTCTAACGTTCTCTTTATCAGAAAGCAGGACACTCTGTGATATAGACTCATTCTCTATCTCTCTGACCAAGAAGCCTATTTCTTGCTATTCACCTGAAAAATTCCTTTGCCTCTCATGAAACTACTATTTAAACCGCATTTGCCTTCCATATATGTGGCCAAATTCTCATGTTAAGATTTTTTTAATTAAAAAAAATTCATGCCTATTATCTTAGAGAAGCACCTAGCAATTCTGTTAATTCTGAGAAATGCAGTATTACTTCTGGCATCTAAATAGCACTCTTGAAATAGAGATTTCAAGACATATTTTCATGATTCCTCACGACCCCAGTGTGTTACTGTTGAGATGTTCCCTGAGAACCAGTCCATAGTCAGTGACTGCTTTTCTAAAACAAAAATCTCTGTGACCTCAATGTGACCTTTCATGTCTATAAGGCAGATACAATCCAAAACGCTCAAAGTAAGCAAATACACAACACACACACACACACACACAGAGCTTCATAACTAACACTATCTGTAAGAAATTAGGCACAACTGGAGTGCCAGGAGTATGCTCTGACTTTTTACAACAGTTACTTGAAATTCTGGAGCAGACACAGCATGCTTTCAAAGCTCATCACTTTGCAGAATTTAAAAGGCCTGGAGTTAGATCTTGACACCCTCTATGGTACATGCTGAGTTCAGCTCTTTATTAGAGCCATGGGTATTGATTTTGATCTTTCCATATTTTTAATGTCATCTTGATTTGGATACATGGGCTCTTGTGACCTGAAATTGATTAGGACTGATGTTAAGAAAAATTATTAAGAAGGCAAAATTTATTTTTATTGGCCTTTCCCATCTTTTTATCAGCATCTTTTCTCCCATGCCAGCTGCTCACACACCAGGTTTCTCAATGCCTTCATGATGTTTAGGGCCCCCATTAATACTGGGCCATCCTCCCTGGAAAATAGCTCATGTTACAGCCTTGTCAAATTTATCCATTGAGTGTGGCCATCTCTCAGCCCTTGCTTAGTGACAACTAACCACTATGATTTATGCCATCCATTCTGATTGGTTAGTGAGTACTTGTCTTAATCAGCTCAGGCTGTTAAATAACAAGATACCATAGGCTTGGTGCTTAAACATTTATTTCTTATGGCTCTGGAGGCTAGGAAGTCCAAGGTCAAGGAACGCACAGATCTGGTATATGGTGAGGGCATTTCCTAGTTTGAAATGGTCATCTTCCTGCCGTATCTTTACATGGCAAAGAGCAGAGAAAGAGGGGAAGCAATTGTCTCTCTTTTTGTAAGGGCACAAGGCCATTACAAGGCCTCTATATTCATGACCTCATTGCCTCCTAAAGGCATCCCTTTCAAATACCATTACATTGGGAATTAATATGAATTTCAGGGCGAGACAAAAGCTCAGTCCACTGCAATATGACTCTCTTAATGAGCTTTTTCTCTCCCTTCCTAAAATATTCTTCACTCTCTGCTCCTTTGAAAAATTAAATTCATCCAACTCAAGTTAATTTCTCTGAATTGTTCTGAATTTCTCCTAGGAAAAGTTACCCATTGTTCTGTGCTCCTATAATACTTTGTATAGGTAGTCTATGTTATTGCTTACAAGACTTTATTTTATTATTTTATTTTTAAAATTATTTTCAGGGTTTCCATGTCCTTCTTTTTCCACTAAACACTGACATTTTCAAAGACTAAAATGTCAGCTTTTTTGTTTTTATGTTTCCACTACCAAGCACAAAGTATGGCACCTTGTAATTGTTCAATAAATACTTATTGAAAAATATATACATATATATGACTATAATAATGTAACTTTGAAGTCCTCTTGGTACTCCTAAGCTATCCAGTCTTCGAGAAGTTAAAGAGAAAACAATCTGTTATTGATCCACATTAAAGGATACTTTGAGCAGATCATTTTCCTCATAAACCAGTCTGAGGACAACGGCATGCTCAGAGTCATTGCCTTTTGTACCACACATACTTTATCAAAAACCTTGGAAATGACAGAGTTCACAATCACAGATCCCTTTGCTCCAACCTTGTTTCTCTGATCAGAGTGATTCTGTACTGTTGCTCTTTTGTACCAAAGAAAATTTAGCTGTACAATGTTTCCATCCAAGGACTTGGTATCCCAACTTCCCTGTGAGTCAACAACAGATTCTTAAACAAGGCAGAGAGGATATATTTATCATAAAATTTATTCACTTGCTGAGTCTTTTGTCCTTTTGGAAAATGACAGCCACCAGGGACTCTGAAATCCAGCCAGCTAGAGGGCAGAATGTTTGGGGGCTGCAGGCCTTTCTTCAGTGCCTCCTCCCAGGCACGTCACATCAACAACCATCTAGGCCACCACGCAGTGTAGGCTATGACCAAAGACATTCCACAGACTGAAATTACATGTCAAACTCAGATGAGAAGAATCCATGGAAAATGAGATATTCTCATCATTCATACAGATGAGATTACTTCCCAGAGCAACAAAAAACAAAAGGATAATGCACCTAAGTCTCTCATCAACAAAATTGCCTTATTCTATGTCTGAACGTGATGAGAAGAGCATGATGAAAGATATTTGTAGTGGCCTTTACTGGGTATTGTTTCCTGTTGCTACAGAAAACGATGTTAAATAGCCACTTTTGTTATTTTTTGTGGCCCAAAATATGTAATCACAAATGTAAGATCTAGACTTTTGTGGGAAGCCAGACACATGCTAAGTTAGCCATGAAAAACATTGATCTTCTTTGAACCATTTGCTTTGGCAGATGTATTTATATAGCTCCTAGATATTTCCAGAAACAAATATAAAATGTTGAATTGTGTAATATTTGGGATTGTGGCTAAGAAAGACACAATATAGGTAAATCAAAGGAGAAAAAAAATCATCTGACTTTACCAACATACTCTAGTTGATCTCAACCCTACCTTTTATTTCCTCTGCTTCTCTTATTTCTCTCCTCTTCCAGATGTCTTTATTTAACTAATTACTTTGTCTGCATGCTGATTCAGTTAGCTTTATTATCTGATTCCATATGTTTATAATCTTTTGCCTGAAATACTTCTACATGAGTTTCTTACATGCCATTTACTAAATGTCTTTAATTAATTCCTCCAGCTATATTGTTAATCCTATCTTCTCCTAATTTATCCAAGACCCTGCCATCGATTATTGTCAGATAACAGCCATCTGTTTTTCTCCCCTGGAATATTCTGCTTTGCCCCAAATAGGAAGATGGCAGCCCGAGTGGTCAGATCACCCCACAACTCATTAGCCACGTACAGAATTTTGTACAAGTGAGCTTAATCCTCTGAACTGCAGTTTTCTCCTCAATTTCATCTATTTTGTTCACTACACCCCAGATAAGCAAAATGTAGAGGGTTCCCAAGGAAGAAGCAGGCACTCGGGACTGGTGTTTGAAAAGTGTCTCACCATAGCCCTGGTATACAACAGAACTCCAGGATGGGTGTGTGATGCTCAAGAGTAAACCCCCAAATGAGGCTTTACTCCAAGACAAAATGGCTTTTTGGTGCACCTGTGTACTCCAGGCTATGTTTGCCCCACAGAGGCCCCAACTTGAGCATGACCAGGAAGTGGTAGAAAGCTGCTAGGTCAGAAGATGCGTGAAGATGGACCTAGAGACCTCTAAGCAATGACCCACCTGGGCCCACCTGAGCACAAAGTGGAGGTCACACATCCAGGGAGAAAGAGGTACGGGGATAAATGCCCAACTAATATGACATTTTCTCTTCCATGAGAATTTGAAATAGAAATTACATTGAGTTATAAACAATATCAATATAGTCTGTCTCTCGATTCTCTCTTCTCACTTCAGTGTCATATTATTCCACTCGCATCAGTTTACTGAAACTGCTGCTTCAGGGGTCAATGACGGCCAGCTCATCGATGGGACCAGCATCCCTCTCTCTGTCTCATTCCAGGTGGCCTCTTTACAGATGTTGCTCTCCTTGGAGTCTCCCGCCAACCTCACTTCCCTAAAACATTTCTTTTCCCACTGCTGTTACTCCATGTTCTCAGGAATCTCTTCTCTTTTCTTCTTTTGGAACAGATTTTTTTTTTAACTCTGCAGTGTCTCAATCCAGTATTGTTCTCATCCATATCCTGTTCAATACTCCTTCCTCACTCTTCATTTTCTCCCCAATAATACTACATACCATTAGGCTTTAGTTATCACCTTTACCCATGGCTCTCAGAAATTCTAAAACACTAAAATAACCTAAGAATACAGATGTCGTGAAAAGAAGGGCCATCTGTACCCCAATGTTTATAGCAGCAATGGCCACAGTCGCCAAACTATGGAAAGAACCAAGATGCCCTTCAACGGATGAATGGATAAGGAAGATGTGGTCCATATACACTATGGAGTATTATGCCTCCATCAGAAAGGATGAATACCCAACTTTTGTAGCAACATGGACGGGACTGGAAGAGATTATGCTGAGTGAAATAAGTCAAGCAGAGAGAGTCAATTATCATATGGTTTCACTTATTTGTGGAGCATAACAAATAGCATGGAGGACAAGGGGCATTAGGAGTAGGGAATTTGGGTAAATTGGAAGGGGAGGTGAACCATGAGAGACTATGGACTCTGAAAAACAGTCTGAGGGGTTTGAAGTGGCGGGGGGGTGGGAGGTTGGGGTACCAGGTGGTGGGTATTATAGAGGGCACGGCTTGCATGGAACACTGGGTGTGGTGAAAAAATAATGAATACTGCTTTTCTGAAAATAAATAAATTGGGAAAAAAATAATGAATACTGTTATACAGAAAATAAATAAATTTTAAAAATTTTTTAAAAATAAATAAATAAAAAATTAAAAAAAAATAATAACCTAAGAATATTTTTAGAAAACAGATTCCTAGACCCCATCCTCCAGAGAATCTGAGTATTCTGTGATAAGGCCCAGGAATCTTCATTTTTACAAACACCCCAAGATGAGTAACTCTCATGCACAAGTTCTCATATCACATCTTGAGATATACCAACCTGTCCTGCACTCATGGCTTCCAAGTCCAAACCACAGGTATCCTGATCTGCCTCTTGACTTCTAAATGGATATTTCCATCTAGCTACTTAATAGACTTAAAATGTAATGTAACAGTATGAAAGATAAATTTTAATTCATTCCCCCATTTTATTTCCTTGTTTTTTTATTTCCTGTGGTAAGTCAAGATAGGTTTGTCATCTCAAACTAGAGATAAGATATTTGCTCCCTTCATCATCTAGAAAGTCATCCAGTCCTTTTAATTTTATCTCCAAAGTATCCCTTAAATCTATCCTTCGCCTCTGCCTAATTTAAACATCCATGGTTCCTTCCTGGGCCATTAAAATCCTCTCTGTCTCCCTTACCTCCTATCTTCTCTTCCACACTGCCAGCGTGTTGTTTTCTAAAAGACAGAGCCAAGCAGATCAGTACAATGCTAAAGCAAAACTTAAAGTGAGAAAAATAAGCCTTTGATGTTTTCTTGGCTTACAGAATTACTATTACCTTAGTATAGCATTCAAGAATTTACCCAGCCAGAATCTAACCTCGATTCCAAACACCTTCCCTTCAGCTTTCCCACCAAAAACAATGGCAAGCTCACAGCTCCCCTCACTCCTACCATGCTGCCGTACTTTAGGCATTCTTCTCTGCCACCCAGAATGCCCTTTAACCCCATCTTGGTATGTTGAAATCCTTTCCAAACGTCAAACCACACTTCCCACTGAAGTATGTCAAAGACAATATTTTAAACTGACCCCATACAAATTCTCTAATTGTGAGGATGTTTTTAGTTAATCATCAGCCAAATATTTGTTGAACATCTAGGATATACCATATTCTTTGTTAGGCACTAATCATTCAACAATGAACAAGTCAGATTGTGTGTGTGTGTGTGTGCATACGCGCACCTGTATAAGCATGCACACACGCATTTGGTTATATGCACTGAGAGATAGGAGAGAGAATAGGGTGTGATTTGAAGGGAGAGGGAGGAGTCCTCTTTCAGAGAGCACTGTGAATTGGCTGGCTCAACATTAAACCCAATCAACACTTCCAGGTACAGACTAAAGCTAATGGGATAAAATCTGCAGGCATCATGTAGGATAAGACTGAACTATTATAATAAAAAGACCAAACAATAATCCAGTAACTTAAGGAAGATTTGAGTTTTTTTTTTTCTTAAGTTATGTAATCATCCAAAGTGGTTAAATGGACTTTGCTCCACACAGTCATCCAGGAACCCAGGATGTACCTCTATATCCTTTGGCATTGTCATCTGCACAGTTGAAGCTGGGTCAGGTTCCAGCCAATAATGAATTAGAAAAAATGTGGACAAAATATGACCATTGTCTTAAGGTGTATATTGTTTTCACTTACATTCTCAAGGCAAGAACACAGACACACAGGTACATACAACTACAGAGAAGACTGAAAAACATAGTCTAGTCATATACTCCAGAAGAAAATGGGTTATTTTAGTCAACAACAGCATTTTTCAAAAAGCATTTCCTACTGTCTCTTGTAATGAGATTTCAGATTATTATCTTAGTCTGGATACTGATTCATTTCAGGAAAAGAACTTACTATGTTGCTCATATAGAGCATAGCAAAAGCAGCCTGGTTCTGGAACAGGCAGGGATTTCCTGATTCCACAGGTAGTTTCCTCCTTTGGCAGATTTCTAGCAAAGGCTGAGGTATCATTCTGGAACCAACAGCCATGAGGACATGTTTCTGACTGTATCATGAAGTTTCTGATCACAGCAGAGGCAACACCTTCCCTGCCCCAGTTCTCTATCACATGGATTTGGGAATGCTTCCTGGAATCTCAGCATAGGGACCACATAATAACTCTTTGTCTGCTCAGGTAGAATGGATTCTACATTTGGCAAGTGAACTCTAAGCAAAACACTCTCTTATTTTTTACTTTTAGCTTTATTGAGTTATAATCAGAAATTAAAATTGTAAGATGTTTAAAGTACATATTGTGGTGACCTGACATACATATTCATGGTGAAAATTCTGCCCATCTAGTTAATTAACACATCTATCACTATATATATGTATAATGTGTGTGTGAGAGAGAGAGAGAGAACATTTAAGTTCTACTCTCTTAGCAAATTTCGATTATCCAATATAGTGTTATCAACTATGTGTCACTATGTGTTTACATTAGATCTTCAGACCTTATTCATTTTATAGCTCAAAATTTGTACCCGTTTATCAACTTCTCCCTACTTCCCCACTCCATTTGAAAATCACATTTATACTCTTTGTTTCTATAAGTTTGACCTTTTTTTTTTTTTAAGATTCTAAATATAATAAGTGATACCGTGCAGTATTTGTCTTTCTCTGTCTGGTTTATTTCACGAGCGATACGCTTTCTGTTTCCAAAAACCTGAAATCTCCTTGGACATCTCTGGCTTACATTTTCATGATGCATATATAATTTACATTGAGTTCCAAAGTACATTTACTAAGAGATATGACAGTATACGGATCCCCAAAGGGTATAGGAAATAAGTATTCATTTTTCTAATATTTCTAAAATCCCACTCTCAAACATCAATACCGAATTGCAATTTATTTTGTAGACACCCAGGAAGATCTGTTATGTCAGGGGCAGGAAGGATCCAAGGTGCCTAGTGAGTGGAGCCACAGCCAGAGCTCCACAGCAACGTTCTTTAAAACGTATTTAAATTTTAATAAAAATGTCATTTTTTATTTATTTTTTTAAAGATTTATTTATTTATTTGACAGATAGAAATCACAAGGAGGCAGAGAGGCAGGCAGAGAGAAAGGAGGAAGCAGGCTCCCCGCTGAGCAGAGAGCCCGATGCGGGGTTCCATCCCAGGACCCTGAGATCATGACCTGAGCCGAAGGCAGCAGCTTAACCCACTGAGCCACCCAGGTGCTCCAAAAATGTCATTTTTTAAAAGATTTTATTCATTTATTTGACAGAGAGACACAGAGAGAGAGAACACAAGGGGGGTCAGGGGGAGACAGCAGGCAGAAGGAGAGGGAGCAGCAGGATCCCCACAGAGCGGGGAGCCTGATGTGGAGTTGGATTCCAGGACCCAGAGAACATGACCTGAGCTGAAGGCAGACACAACCAACTGTGTCACCCAGATGCCCCCAAAATGTCATTTTTATACAAGGTGAAGAATTTAGGAGAAAATAGACTGATGTGTGCATTTTACTTTAAAATCCATCAAAAAAAAATGGAATGAGGAATGGATAGAAGAATAGTTAAATGGATAGATACATGGTAAAACAAGTATAGTAAATGTTAACAGGGTAGAATCCAAGAGGTATATATATAAATGAAATATGTCAAATTATTTCAGCTTTGCTGTATGTTTGATACTTTTCATAATAAAATGTTGGAAAAAATCTTGTTCATTAAAAGTAATATGCTTCTTTTAAAAAAGTAATATGCTTCTTGCAAATATACAAAGAGGATTAATACATCCTAGGAAAAAGTAATAATTTTGTCTTTGATTTATCTACTGCTCATTTAGGATGTATTCATTTATATTTTTCCTTGTTTAATCACAAATATAAAACACTCATAAACATAAAGATTTAATATCAAATAGGATGATACTATATTGTATTTTGTAAACTGTTTTTTCATTTTATAAATGCATCATGGATATCTTTCCAAGTCAATTTATATAGATCTATATCTATCGCTTTCAAAAAGATGTACAGTATTCAAAATATGGACTCTCTAATTTGTTCAGTTATACAGTTATTGACAATAATTGAGCCTGTCTCCAGTTCTTGGTTGCCAAAAGCCATGTGATAAATTTCTTACGCATGTATCTTTAAACACTGGTATTTTTATGTCTAGTAGTTAGAATAAGTAGTTAGAAGTGGAGTTGCTGTTCAGATGGGCATATATATTTTAAATTTTAATTAGTTCCGTCAGATAACTTGCTAAGAAGGTTGTTTATAGTCCAACCAAGAGTGAATAAGAATCTCTTTCCCCACAGTCTCACCAGCACTAGAAATTACCACTTCTGGGCATTCTGATGGTGATCATGGGATGTTTTAGGATTTTTTTCCAGAAGAAACAAGACTGAAGAATGAAGGTAACTCCAGAATAAATGGTTTACTAGGACCACACAGTGTATCAAAGCAGGAGCAGGTAAAGGAACTGTGGATTTCTAATTTGCAACATTTACTTCCTTTGTTTGAACACAGCCTGAAGACACGAAATGACACTTATGCTGATTGTTTTCATTTTTTATCAAAATTAAAATGTTGTTATATTTCAGCCAAATTCAGTTCTTTTCATCTCTTAGCTTCCTGATATTTTAGTTCTACGGCCCTAATGATAGGCAGTGTGGTCATATGCAGAGTGTAAAATACAAGTGATGCTTGAGTGTTGCATCAAGTGAAAGGGGTAGAAGCCCAATATGCCCTCCTCTCATGCTGCTTCCAGAAGCTGGGGGCGGGGGGGTGCAAAATGATGATATTAATATGGAGAATGATCATTAAATGTAACATCTGCTTGGAACAGAGCTTCCAAGCTCACATTACAAATGTAGGCAAATCTCTCCACTTACCTGTTTGCATTTTCCTTACATGTAAAATGAAACTTTCACATACAAGGAACCATGTTGTTGGTCTTGAAACAAATTGTGGCCAAGTCTCTAGATAGTAAAACCTTATTTTAAAAGTATCTTTCCTATGGGGTATGTGGGTGGCCCAGTTAGTTAAGCATCTGCCTTCAACTCCTGTCATGATCCCAGAAACCTGAGATCAAGCTCTCCATAGGCCTCAGTAGAGAACTTGCTTCTCACTCTCCCTCTGCCACTGCCCCCTGCCCACAGCACAGCACTTCTCACGCTCTTGAATAAATAAATAAAATCTTGAAAAAAAAATCTATCCTACAAAACGAGAAAAAAACAAACACTTGGAAACAAGTCCTATTACATAGCATGTCTTAGTCTGATTCTGCAATATTTGAGTAATTATGTTGCATTATCCTGCATTATTTATTTTGACAGTATTTTTTTCCATAGGATGGAAGCAGCTACTCAAATACTTCACAGCAAATGGCTAGGCAATTTAAAACATGTGCTCTTCCCCCATAAAGTGATACATAACCAGTCCCGACTCAAAGATTAAACCACTGAAAATTTTTATTTTTATAGAACTCCTTAGTTAAAACATAAAGGGACCTATATTATACATCCTTTCCTCTCTGTATTGGCCAGAAGGGTTTGCTTGTTTGCTTTTTTGTTTGCTTGTTTAATGTGACCTGGTTAGTAAATTTTCCCAATGTCAGAGAAGCATAGAACCAATAGTAAGTAATGGCAGGCCCTAAAAATTAATAATAATGCTACTAATCAAAAGGCAAACTAGTTGTTGAAGACTTTGAATGAATTAAGGTGGAGGAAATAATTCAAAATTTTCAGGTAACTAAGCACAGTTAGTGTTGATCGTGGCTGTTCTAAGACTTAGTAAGAAAAAAAAGATTCACTTTTCTTTAGGCCTTATCTTCAAGTTCTCAGGAACCCCAGTGTCTAGAGAGTACTCAGATCTTTCCAAACATTTTTAATCAAGCACTCTGCAAAGAGAGGATAGCAATTTAGCCAGAACCCAAACCCTAAGAAATATATCTCTTTATTTAATCACTAACAAACTGAAAACTTAACGTTTATATGGTATTAGCTCAGTATATTGGATCGGTGGTCTTCAAGATCATGGTCATTTACTATGTCACTTGTTCCAATGAAGTAAGAATAGGTAGACCAGGGCTACCTAGAGCTCAGAATCATTTCTTACCCTTCCTTCAACAAGCACCCCTCTCACACACACAAAAACATGAATTCTGAGAAAGCCCTGGGGTAGTCAGTTTAGTTTAGCTGTTGTTGTTTTTTTTTTATTATTAGGTTTCTTCATTTTAATTCCCATATAGTTAACATACAGTGTCATATTAGTTTCAGGTGTACAATATAGTGATTCAAAAATTCTATACATTATTACTCAGTGCTCATCAGCTCTTCCAAGTCTTGTCCTGATCTTGGACTATGGTTAAGGAGACACGCCTCTCAGGATATCCTTAGTTAAATCAAGCTCTTTGGTTCCTAACTGAGGGTGATTCAGCAATACCCAGAGTCATACTTGGTTATCACAAGTGAAGAGAAGGTATACATTGGCATCTAGTGGGTAGAAGCCAGAGATGCTGCTAAACATACTATAATGCAGAGGACACTCCCTCTCAACAAAGAATTGTCCAGTCTGTCAGTATGTCAAGAGTGAAGAGGTTGAGAAACACTCACCTAGCCCGCAAGAGCTAGAATGTCACTGATAGGTTTAGGGCCAATACATATTTAACTTTATCACCACCGTTCTCCTTTCCTCCTTCCCTCCTTCCTATTGACCCTTCTTCCTTCCCTCCAAATATGGGAGACAGAGTATTCAGTTACCAACTGGAATGATTCAAATACTGAAATCACAGCTAACTCCTCTTTAGAAATATGACTAGTTGGCCATTTTTGAAACGTCTTAGTATTTGCATTTTTTGTGAGTTGGATGATTAAGTTAGGTGAATAATTCCAGCTTAAAAATTCACTTTGGACCATAACTATTTGAGCTGGCCATGTTAATATATTATTCTGCAACTCAATGTGATCAACTTAAGTACCCTCAGTTTAAAGTTATCTCAGGTTTAAAAAAAAAAATCAAGGAAAGTGTTCAAGCCAACCATAAAAATGGATTCTAGTTTCTTTGTACACATGTAAAAGATAGTTACTTATATTTTTTGAATGTGAAGAATCATTTAGGAAAATTTTTTATTTGGTTTGACTCTGTAGATTGACTCAACTAGGCCAAATGGCAAGAACCAAAGTCCATGTAAATTTGTGCCAAGGCAAAAACAAGGTATTCTCTGGTCCAGATAAGTTTCTACTTATATTAAAAAATAATAATAAAATAGTTGTAAACATTGACAACATTTGTGACACGGCTCATATGTGAAAAGGGCATTTCCTCTATATTTATGGAAAGAATGTATCATCTGAATCTTGCAGGTTTGGTCTTTGATATAAAAGGAAAGTAAAAAAATACTTTACTGTCTCAAAGAAGTCTGGCTTTTAAGCCAGTTGCCTTACTATAAAAATCCTACCTGGATGTCAAAAGTTGGAAAGTAATTATTTCTTCCTCTTTATAGTCTTAAATTATATTCCTGTTATTATAGTCTTGAACCACTCCCACAACCATCCAGTACTAGCTACATAATTTTTGGTATTAAGTACAAAATGAAAATATGGGGTTCGGAGTTCCTTGTTTAAAACTTACTAAGAATTTCAAGATAATGACCAAAGAGCATCAAACCAAGTATGAGGCCCTTCTAAACAACTACATGTTACCTGGTTATGAAGCCACCTCAGCTTCCACCCCACCCCAACTGCTTCTGGTGAGGTCAAGTCATCGCTATGCCATTTCCAGCTATTACCTGGCAGGGCCTCCCCATTTGGTAAAACACGTTCTGCACAGCACAACGAAAGGGCATTCACGTCAGAGGCATCCTCTGGAATTGTGTGGCATGCCACCTGCACATTCTAATGTGCCAACCCTCAACACTAGTTACACAAACTCTACTCTTCTCTATTTTAGCAAGGAAAGTCATAATACATAACTATTACTTTGTCGTCCCCCCACAATGAGGAAGGATTCAGTTGATCTTTAAATTCAGTGACTCTTCAGTCCTTCCCCTTGTGATTAGTCACTACAGAGCTACAGAGAGTGTTTTGCATTTATGAAACTATAGTTGAAAAACCATAAGAAAATTCTTTGTATTTCTCTCATAAACAGAAATACAGATCATGTTTTTCCCCAAAGTTTGAAACATAAATTTTAGAGGATTCCCATAACACGGTCACCCATTTATAGATGGTAGTTCTGTCATGATTTACATATTACTTGAGGAAACACTAGGGTCTATGGGAGATTTCCTGTGTCGCTCAGACGGAGTGCCCCATGAACACTGAGCCAGCACAGATTTAGAGAAACAATAGAGCTGAAAGTGATCTAAGAAATGATCTTTTCCCATCCTCTCCTTAGATAGATAAGGAACTGAAAACTGGGCTTGCCACAGGTCCTATAGGTAGATATTGGAAGAGTAAAGACTATACCCCAAATCCCAGGGATCTTGATTTCCAGTATAATCAGATTATAATGCATATGCTTAAATCAGACCCATCTTGAAAGAAACATGATAAATGCTTCTGTCAACAAGAGAAAAATCAATGTCTTGTGAATAATGGCAACTGTGACTCAGATTTGATAGATGACATGTTAGCAGTTACCCTAGTCAGATCCTGTGAACTCATACTATCTCTACGGCACCACTGCTGGGAATGGATGCTGTTTGTCACTGCAGTATATTAGCACCTTTGTTAAAATTCCTTATGTGTTGTCACAGAAAACCCTCTCTCTTCGGGTGTTTATAACAAGCTCATAAGCATTCCGTTCATATCCAGACATCTGAAGCATTAAAAACTATCAGCAATAAAAAGAATTCAGAAATATTTGCTAATAGTTCAAAACGATCTCAGGCACTTAAAATATTTTATCAAACAAGAAAGGGAATGTTTACTGTCTTCAATTATTTTGCAATGTATTTAAATTTGAAAATCATCACTAAAACCCAAAAGAAACATTTTATTCTTTCTACATATATAACAACCTGTCAGAATTATTGCCCTCCAAAGTGATTTCACTTTGTCACTGTCTTTCTTTGTCACTTGGAGTGAATATACCTCTCTCCCATGATAACAGAGGACAGTTCTTATCACCAGAGCCAGGCTCTGTGAGTTCTAAATGTAACAAAACAAAGTTTCCTTAGAAGCTCGTACTGTGCACCACCTCAATAATACAGAGCTAATGGTTTTCCTGCCAATTCACGACTTCCTGATATTTTTTGTCTCAAAAGGACTGTAAGATTCTTTCTTCTGAAAAATATTAAAACTGAATCTCTCGCAAAATTTGGCCATCAAATCAATATCAGATACCAAGTAATCTGATACCTTCTAATTCTAAAAAAAACATTTGTGATTTTTATAAAGGCTAGTCCTTCTCTGAAGATGACATAATTGAAACTTGGTGAGCCAAAACTACTTTCAAAAAGCACTGCTATAAGATAATATGTAAAACGGGAATAGTTTTAAAGCCTATATCAGACATTTCCTCATGTTAGTATAGGCTGTATTATTGTTCCAATTCTTCACACCTCCCGTATCCATACTCTTTGTCGTGTGATTTTGCGATTCTGTCCCTTGACCTTGGACTTGACCATGCAACTTATTTTGGCCAATGCAATACAAGCAGAGACAGTTTTCCAGTTGTTCTTTCCCACTTTTTCTATTGCCATGAGAAGAGCTTGCTCTGGCTAGCCCATGTGAGGAAGATGAGTGACAGCTGAGAAGACTAGAACCTCCTAGGTGACCCACAGAGAAACACTGAAAAGCAGTATGGCCCCAGGCTCTGCTTCTGCAATCTGAAGCTGAACTGCCCAGCCAAGCCCAGCCAAGGTTAGCCAAAATCCCAAAGTCCTAGAGACACATGGGTGATAACGATTCTTGTTTAAAGCCTCTGAATTTTGAAGCAGGTTCTTACTCAAAAGTTAGTTGATTCATTGGCCTTTCATTATGAAAACCAAGAACAAGACTAGCTAAAAATATATATGTGGGCATCTCTTAAAGTCCAAAACAAGGCCCCAAAAAATCCCCCCATCTTAATGTATTATGTTTAGCATCCTCAAATGCAGAGGAAAATACTTCTATTGGAAATGAGAATAGATGAAAATGGTCCACATTTGTTGAGTTTGCTGAGAAAAATATGGCTTCCCATCTCTGCTAAAGTAGTAATTTCCAAAGTTTAGATACTCTGGAAATGTTTCTCTAGAGACCAGTGGTTCTTTCCTGCTCTGGAAATTTAGGTAATTTTGGTAATCTGCATCTCTCAGTTAGAATCATAATGCTAGTTCCCAAAAATAAGATGTTTGACTCTTATTTAACAAGATGGACAAGGCAGTCAATGGATAACTACTATACTTTCAGTTTACTAAATAATGGATATTTTTTATTTTCTTTTGTTTTAATGTTTAGAACAGAAGCTAGCAAATACAAGTTGGGGAAACAGAGACCTTGGATGCTGAATAGCTCTCATGAATACTGTAAACTTTTGACCCAAATATCAAAGTAATTTCAATTGTAGTAATATTTAAATGATTGAAAGAAAAATAAATGGATTAGGACAATACATTCTTACATCATGTTTGTACGTTTCCTAAAGCACTTTCTAACTAAAATATAGATGCTTTCCCACAAGCACAGCCTCCCTAATGATTTATGACAGATTCTTAGTCTGAGACTTGCTTTGAGAATGAACTCAGGATGTTTACTCAAAAAGGCAATGGTGCAGACTGAACAAATAGCTAATGAAGGTAGAAATATTATAAATAATTTTAAATATTAAGTATCTAAAATGGATTATGCTCTTGGAAACAAGTAACTATTTTTCATTTGCTTCCCATACAGTAAGCAAAATGGCTGTAGAGGTTTAAAAAAAAAAAAAATCAATGTTTCATTACCTGAAGACCTTGCTGCGGATTGAGAATATTTTTCTGCTGTTGACATCTCATTAAGATTATTTAACAACTAAGCAATCCATTTGCCTCCTTGGTGCTAAAATTGATATATTTTTCAAAATACAGTCCAGAGTTTTAAGAGAAAAATCCATAGATTTTTTTACCCAATGTCAATATCTATCACTGAAAGGTGTGAATAAAATGAAACAATAAATGTGTTGAGTCAAGAAAATAGAAAATATATTAAGCAATAAATAAAATCTTTCCTTAATGATGCTATTAAAAGTGGCAAAGACATAACATGAATATTCTTTTATAATGAGATTATTTTTTAAAATCACACTTTGCATTAATTGGATATTGATAATATATGTGTTTTATTTTATAAGCATGAATAGAAAGCATTTTCTTTGTTGTTATCTTATTTTCACATGCAGAGAACAGAGGCACTTCCCAGATTCTTTGAGACAGAAAACAAGATTTCTCTCTTTGTTCATTTTTGTTATAAATTCAGGCTAACAGAAATGTTGTTAAGAATAGTACCCAGAATTAGAATTCCTATGTATCCTTCAACCAGATTGTCTAAATGTTAACATTCATCATATCTGTTTGATCGCCTCAACTCTTAATATATATATATATTAGAACTGCTTCAGGGTAAATTGAAGACAAGATATTGTATACACCCTGAAATATTTCAATGTGTGTATCCATAGTCTCAGTACAATTGTCAATGTCAGGAAATTAATATCAATAAAATACTATCAAATAATCTATAGAACTCATTCGATTTCACCAACTATCTCAACAAAAGAGAATCTCAGGGTATGCATTATATTTAGTTGTAATATTTCTTTCATTTCATGGATATTTTGAAAAAGTACAATCTCATCATTTTGTAAAATGCCCTCAAATTGGGTTTGCCTAATGGTTCCCTATGATTAGATTCAACATATGCATTTTGGGGCCAGAACATCATAGAAGTGATGTTCTTTTCTTCTAAGTACAACATATAAAGAGGCACGTGATGTCAGCTTGTCCCACTGCTGGTGATCTTAATTTTGCTCATTTGTTTCAGGTAGTATCTATTGAATTCCTCTCTGTAATGGTACAATTTGGGCCTTTTAATTAATAAGTATCTTGGGCAGGTGGGGTGCCTGGATGACTTAGTTGGTTAAGTGTCCAATTCTTGATTTCACTCAGATCATGACCTTGGGGTCCTGAGATTGAGCCCCACTGAGCATGGAGCCTGCCTGAGATACTCTCTCTCCCTCTGTCCCCTCCCCTCCTACTCATACACATGCCTGCATGCGTCCTGGCTCTCTTTGAAAAACAGAAAAAAAA
Organism: Neogale vison; assembly: GCF_020171115.1. NCBI lineage: Eukaryota > Metazoa > Chordata > Mammalia > Carnivora > Mustelidae > Neogale > Neogale vison. The sequence continues at coordinate 49,363,194 of NC_058093.1, forward strand.
AAAAAAAAAAAAAAAACAAGTATCTTGTGGGAACACAGGTTGAGGCTCTGTAAATAGCCTGGTACTTTTCACACTTTGAACCACTGCTTCATATAGCTTTATATTATTTTTTTAAGATTTTATTTATTTGAGAGAGAGAGCTCACATGAGCAGGGGGAGGGGCAGAGGCAGAGGGAGAGAATCTCAAGCAGACTGCACTGAGCACAGAACTCCACATAGGGCTCGATCTCACTACCCCGAGATCATGACCTGAGCTGAAACCAAGAGTTGGCCACACAGTAACTGAACCACCAGGCACCCAGTACGCACTGATCTTTGACTGAATCAATTATTATTATGAAGAGTGACAAATGGAGACTTTTGAAATTCCATCCCACTCATTGGCTGGTTTTCTACTGTTAGAAGAGCTTTTCCTTGTACTCCATGCATGTAGACACGTGTCTGTGTGTGTGTTTCTTTGTGGGAGTCATGAATTCTGATTTTATTCAGTGGGTTATAATGCTTACCTCTCATTATTTAGATGATCAAATGGTCCCAGATTTGGCCTTAGTGAGCCACTTCGTGTTGGTTCCTGTGTCCTTTTGACATATCCTTATTTCTCTGAGAACTTTATTTTATGGCACACACAAAAAATGTCCCTTCCCTAGAACCAGCCATTTCTTTAAGGAGCCCTAGATACTATTAGAGGAGTATTTAGAAAGCAAGATTTGGCCTGTAGGTAGGTCATCACTTTTAGGCACTCTCAGCAGACAGAGCTAGAATACTTAAAACACATGCATGCAAACATCCACAACTATTTATCTACCTTTTTATCTCGGCATTTCTCATCCTCACGATACTGACATTTTGGATCAGATAATTCTTTGCTGGGAGAAGTGGGGGGAACAGCACCGTCCTCGGCATTGTGGGATGTTTGGCATGACCCTTAGCTCTTCAGTGGATGCCAGCGGCATACCTCACCTCCCAGATGTGAAAACCAGAATAGCTGGAGCTCGGTAGAGGGAATTGATTTTAAAGGACACAAGAGAACTTTAAAAGATTATATCTTAATTATGATGGTAGCTCTAAAGTTCTCAAAAGTTGATAAACTATACTTTTGGAGGGTGAAAATTTTCCATATGAAAGTTATACAACCATAAACGTGAGTTAAGACAAATCTCTGTAAGATAAAAAGAGCTACTACTTTAATATCTAGATAAGTAAATTGAGGCTTAAAAAAAAAATCCAAATGGTCTATTAAACACCACGCTGGGGGGAAATGGGAGAGGCGGTGCTTCAGTCCAGATCACTGAACTCTCGTCTGAAGCTGTTCATGATATTATATGTTTTAATCCAATAGCATATTTATGAACTTTCTTCATCAATACTGTAATAAAAAGAGGATTTAGACTTGAATTGTGTCCTTCCACTGGAGTCATATTATGTTCATTAGAACAACAGGTAAAAGTTGTAGCAAATTGACTTTTAGATCAACATAAAAACCTACTTGAACAATGAGGCCTTCCGGAAATAGGCTACTTATTGATAGTGACCAGGTAAAAGCCAACAGGCCAGAGAAAGTAGGGCAGGGGAGGAGATTGAGGAGCTTGAATATACTCACAGTGGCAGCAGCTTGTCTCTAATTGTCCAGTCATCACTCCTGCTTTATAAAGAGGTTAAAGACATGTATCCACCCTGATAATGTGAAGTATAGCCCTAAGGTCTGTGAATGTTGCAAAGATGAAAAAGACATAACTGCTACCTTGAAGTTGTATATAATATAATGATATATATATATTTCATTATATCATATATATTATATATATATTATATATAATATCACTGCAGAAAGTGATTGCACAGGTGATGTCCTAAAAGCAAATACACAGCATAATAGAGTTAAATATACTTATAAGTATATACTAAATATACTTAAATATACCACTTTATATAGCCCATATAAGGAAAAGTAAAGATTACTACCATCTCAATCAACAATACAAAACACTTGTGCAAATTGTGATAGACATTGGGAAAAATCTACAGATAATGTGTACTGATTAAAATTAAGCTAATTTAATTAACCAGAGATGGAACATAAAGCTTTTTCTCACTATTTATGGATTTCATTTTAAATCATTATGTTAGGGTGGTAGGATTAGGTGGTTTGAGCCTTTTGGGTATGACTGTAAAGTATTTTAACTTTAAAGCCTGTAGGATAAAGAAATGCAGCTAATTACTGTGTTTATAAGGGCAGGGTAAACATCCTCTGGGCTGGGACTCAACTAAAGCCTCTGAACTCAAGGACAGAATTTAGTCCAGATCATTTGAAATAACAGCATCCTCCCTCATAATTGTAAGATCAATGACTGACAAGATAATTAGTATATCAGGTAATCAAGGTAACAGCTTTTACAAATCTAATTAGAGTATATTCTGTTGCTTGGAATACATGCCAAAGGTGTTAAACTAATCTTCTGTACTTAAAGATGATAGCTGAATCTTAGGAAACTAATATGTATAAGCTGTATTCCTCACTTCATAAATAGTAGAAGGCAATTAATAAATCAATATTAATTATGATTATAGTTTTAGAGCACAGTAAGGATGAAGCAACTATCCTTTTAGAAAGAGCATCAGTGTGAATACCTAAAACCCAATCAACTATCTGACTCCGTGTCACTCATATCTTTTCAATCTAACTTTTAGATATGTAATAGAGACAAATTCAGGATACTTGCAAATCACAAAGCTAGTCTGGTCACCAACCAAAATGTTTGTCTATGGCAGCTTAGTCTCAGAATCACATAGGCCTAGTTTGAAGTCTGTGTTATGAGATGTAGATCTTTGACAACTTTTACAATAAGTACTTTTGCTTTGCCTGCATACCATGTCTTTGGGTCATAGTGCTTTCATTTTCCTTTGGAGAGTCCTCCTACTCTGTTAACATACAGTCTGGGTAGGACTGTAGAATTTGTATTTCAAACTTGCTTGTTACAGACTGAGTTCAAGGCCAAGATGGTCAATACCTATACATCATTCCTTGCAAAGTAGTAACATGTCTAAAGATGAGAATGTGAGCCAGGCAAAAACAAAAAGAGTACCCTCCATGGTTAATATAATTGCTAAGTCAATGGTGGTCATTTTGCTACTGAGCCAGCATACACATGAGAGTTAAGCCGCCAAACAAAAGCAGAACTCAGGCTCTATATGTAAGAGAGAAACATAGAGAGCTCTAATAACATTGCTTCAATTTCAAACCTATGTGTGCCAAAAAGCTAGAATGACCCATCAAAATTCCTAGTAAAAAGATCAAAATACTCATTTGCTTAAGCAAGCAACAAGAGAATCTTGACTCATACAACCTGCCTAGTATTTCTATGCCTTGGTTTCCTAGTTTGTAAAATTGAACATGAAAGTTACCGTTTTACAGAATCATTGAAATTAAAACAATTGCTGTTTTACCCCTTTTAATATTTGTGGTGACTGTATGAAATAAGTGTTAATTTTATCTCCATTTTAAATAGGGAAAGTGAAGCTTGGAGAGGTTAAAGAATTTGCCCAAGGTCTTTTATTAGTCAGGGTAATCAGCATTGATTAATGTAAAAATATCTCTAAATGCCCTAAAATGAAGGTGTCTTTCTTTCTTATACAAGAAGAAATAGATTATCTAAACAGGCCTACATTGATTAAAGAGATTTAATCAATAATTAATAACTTTCCTAAACATTAGAAATCATCAGACCTAAATGGTTTCAAAGGTGAATTCTCCAAAATATTTAAGGAAGAAATTATATCTATTCCCTACATTCTCTCTGAAAAGATGGAAACAGAAGGAATATTTCCTAACTTATTCTTTTTTTAGCACTTTTTAAAAAAGATTTTATTTATTTATTTGACAGAGGCAGACAGAGTGAGAGAGGGAACACAACCAAGGGAGTGGGAGAGGGAGAAGCAGGCTCCCTGCTGAGCAAGGAGCCTGATGTGGGGCTTGATCCCAGGACCCTGGGGTCCTGACCTGAGCTGAAGGCAGACACTTAATGACTGAGTCACCCACACACCTCTTCCTAACTTTTTATATGAGGGCAGATTACCTTAATATCAAACCAGACAAAGAAATTACAAGAAAACTACATACCAATGTCTCTCATGAAAATAGATGCAAAAATCCTCAACAAAATATTTGAAAACTAGGGGAGGAGTCAAGATGGTGGAGAAGTAGCAGGCTGAGACTACCTCAGCTAGCAGGAGATCAGCTAGAGAGCTTATCTAAAGATTGCAAACACCTGCAAATCCATCGGCAGATCGAAGAGAAGAAGAACAGCAATTCTAGAAACAAAAAAACAACCACTTTCTGAAAGAAGAGATCCTAATCTCTTCAATCTTTTTTTTCTCTTAATTCTTTTTTAAATTCTTGATTGAATTTTTAATTCAATCTCTTTTTTTAATTCTTTTTTTATTTTTTTTCTTTCTTTCTTTTTGAACCTCTTTTTATCCCCAAATCAGAAGAGATCCCAATCAGAAGAGATTGGGAGATCCCAATCAAAGGAGATCCCAATCAGAGGAGATCCCTCACCCAATCGTGAGGGAGGAGAAATCCCCCCTCACGATTTGGGATCTCTTCTGATTTGGTTAAAGCATATTTTCCTGGGATTGTTGCCACCCTTTTAGTATTTTACTTGCTCCTTCATATACTCTTAGCTGGACAAAATGACAAGGCGGAAAAATTCACAACAAAAGAAAGAACAAGAGGCAGTACCAAAGGCTAGGGACCTAATCAATACAGACATTGGTAATATGTCAGATCTAGAGTTCAAAATGACAGTTCTCAAGGTTATAGCCGGGCTTGAAAAAGGCATGGAAGATATTAGAGAAACCCTCTCCAGAGATATAAAAGCCCTTTCTGGAGAAATAAAAGAACTAAAATCCAACCAAGTTGAAATCAAAAAAGCTATTAATGAAGTTCAATCAAAAATGGAGGCTCCCACTGCTAGGATAAATGAGGCAGAAGAAAGAATTAGCGATATAGAAGACCAAATGACAGAGAATAAAGAAGCTGAGCAAAAGAGGGACAAACAGCTACTGGACCATGAGGGGAGAATTCGAGAGATAAGTGACACCATCAGACGAAACAACATTAGAATAATTGGGATTCCAGAAGAAGAAGAAAGAGAGAGGGGAGCAGAAGGTATACTGGAGAGAATTATTGGGGAGAATTTCCCCAATATGGCAAAGGGAACGAGCATCAAAATTCAGGAGGTTCAGAGAACGCCCCTCAAAATCAATAAGAATAGGCCCACACCCTGTCACCTAATAGTAAAATTTACAAGCCTTAGTGACAAGGAGAAAATCCTGAAAGCAGCCCGGGAAAAGAAGTCTGTAACATACAATGGTAAAAATATTAGATTGGCAACTGACTTATCCACAGAGACCTGGCAGGCCAGAAAGAGCTGGCATGACATTTTCAGAGCACTAAACGAGAAAAACAGGCAGCCAAGAATACTATATCCAGCTAGGCTATCATTGAAAATAGAAGGAGAGATTAAAAGCTTCCAGGACAAACAAAAACTGAAAGAATTTGCAAACACCAAACCAGCTCTACAGGAAATACTGAAAGGGGTCCTCTAAGCAAAGAGAGAGCCTACAAGTGGTAGATCAGAAAGGAACAGAGACAATATACAGTAACAGTCACCTTACAGGCAATACAATGGCACTAAAATCATATCTCTCAATAGTTACCCTGAATGTTAATGGGCTAAATGCCCCAATCAAAAGACACAGGGTATCAGAATGGATAAAAAAACAACAAAACCTATCTATATGTTGCCTCCAAGAAACTCATTTTAAACCCGAAGACACCTCCAGACTTAAAGTGAGGGGGTGGAAAAGAATTTACCATGCTAATGGACATCAGAAAAAAGCAGGAGTGGCAATCCTTATATCAGATCACTTAGATTTTAAGCCAAAGACTATAATAAGAGATGAGGAAGGACACTATATCATACTCAAAGGGTCTGTCCAACAAGAAGATCTAACAATTTTAAATATCTATGCCCCCAATGTGGGAGCAGCCAACTATATAAAACAATTAATAACAAAATCAAAGAAACACATCAACAATAATAGAATAATAGTAGGGGACTTTAACACTCCCCTCACTGAAATGGACAGATCATCCAAGCAAAAGATCAACAGGGAAATAAAGGCCTTAAATGATACACTGGATGAGATGGACATCACAGATATATTCAGAACATTTCATCCCAAAGCAACAGAATACACATTCTTCTCTAGTGCACATGGAACATTCTCCAGAATAGATCACATCCTCGGTCCTAAATCAGGACTCAACCGGTATCAAAAGATTGGGATCATTCCCTGCATATTTTCAGACCACAATGCTCTGAAGCTAGAACTCAACCACAAGAGGAAGTCTGGAAAGAACACAAATACATGGAGACTAAACAGCATCCTTCTAAAGAATGAATGGGTCAACCGGGAAATTAAAGAAGAATTGAAAAAAATCATGGAAACAAATGATAATGAAAATACAACGGTTCAAAATCTGTGGGACACAACAAAGGCAGTCCTGAGAGGAAAATATATAGCGGTACAAGCTTTTCTCAAGAAACAAGAAAGGTCTCAGGTACACAACCTAACCCTACACCTAAAGGAGCTGGAGAAAGAACAAGAAAGAAACCCTAAGCCCAGCAGGAGAAGAGAAATCATAAAGATCAGAGCAGAAATCAATGAAATAGAAACCAAAAAAACAATAGAACAAATCAACCAAACTAGGAGCTGGTTCTTTGAAAGAATTAATAAAATTGATAAACCCTTGGCCAGACTTATCAAAAAGAAAAGAGAAAGGACCCAAATAAATAAAATCATGAATGAAAGAGGAGAGATCACAACTAACACCAAAGAAATACAAACTATTATAAGAACATACTATGAGCAACTCTACGCCAACAAATTTGACAATCTGGAAGAAATGGATGCATTCCTAGAAACATATAAACTACCAAAATTGAACCAGGAAGAAATAGACAGCCTGAACAGACCCATAACCAGTAAGGAGATTGAAACAGTCATTAAAAATCTCCAAACAAACAAAAGCCCAAGGCCAGACGGCTTCCCGGGGGAATTCTACCAAACATTTAAAGAAGAACTAATTCCTATTCTCCTGAAACTGTTCCAAAAAATAGAAATGGAAGGAAAACTTCCAAACTCATTTTATGAGGCCAACATCACCTTGATCCCAAAACCAGACAAGGATTCCATCAAAAAAGAGAGCTATAGACCAATATCCTTGATGAACACAGATGCAAAAATTCTCACCAAAATACTAGCCAATAGGATTCAACAGTACATTAAAAGGATTATTCACCACGACCAAGTGGGATTTATCCCAGGGCTGCAAGGTTGGTTCAACATCCGCAAATCAGTCAATGTGATACAACACAACAATAAAAGAAAGAACAAGAACCATATGATACTCTCAATAGATGCTGAAAAAGCATTTGACAAAGTACAGCATCCCTTCCTGATCAAAACCCTTCAAAGTGTAGGGATAGAGGGCACATACCTCAATATCATCAAAGCCATCTATGAAAAACCCACTGCAAATATCATTCTCAATGGAGAAAAAATGAAAGCTTTTCCACTAATGTCAGGAACACGGCAGGGATGTCCATTATCACCACTGCTATTCAACATAGTACTAGAAGTCCTAGCCTCAGCAATCAGACAACAAAAGGAAATTAAAGGCACCCAAATCGGCAAAGAAGAAGTCAAATTATCACTCTTCGCAGATGATATGATACTCTATGTGGAAAACCCAAAAGACTCCACTCCAAAACTGCTAGAACTTATACAGGAATTCAGTAAAGTGTCAGGATATAAGATCAATGCACAGAAATCAGTTGCATTTCTCTACACCAACAACAAGACAGAAGAAAGAGAAATTAAGGAGTCAATCCCATTTACAATTGCACCCCAAACCATAAGATACCTAGGAATAAACCTAACCAAAGAGGCTAAGAATCTATACTCAGAAAACTATAAAGTACTCATGAAAGAAATTGAGGAAGACACAAAGAAATGGAAAAATGTTCCATGCTCCTGGATTGGAAGAATAAATATTGTGAAAATGTCTATGCTACCTAAAGCAATCTACACATTTAATGCAATTCCTATCAAAGTACCATCCATCTTTTTCAAAGAAATGGAACAAATAATTTTAAAATTTATATGGAACCAGAAAAGACCTCGAATAGCCAAAGGGATATTGAAAAAGAAAGCCAAAGTTGGTGGCATCACAATTCCAGACTTCAAGCTTTATTACAAAGCTGTCATCATCAAGACAACATGGTACTGGCACAAAAACAGACACATAGACCAATGGAACAGAATAGAGAGCCCAGAAATAGACCCTCAACTCTATAGTCAACTAATCTTCGACAAAGCAGGAAAGAATGTCCAATGGAAAGAAGACAGCCTCTTCAATAAATGGTGTTGGGAAAATTGGACAGCCACGTGCAGAAAAATGAAATTGGACCATTTCCTTACACCACACACAAAAATAGATTCAAAATGGATTAAGGACCTCAATGTGAGAAAGGAATCCATCAAAATCCTTGAGGAGAACACAGGCAGCAACCTCTTCGACCTCAGCCGCAGCAACATCTTCCTAGGAACATCGCCAAAGGCAAGGGAAGCAAGGGCAAAAATGAACTTTTGGGATTTCATCAAAATCAAAAGCTTTAGCACAGCAAAGGAAACAGTTAACAAAACCAAAAGACAACTGACAGAATGGGAGAAGATATTTGCAAACGACATATCAGATAAAGGACTAGTGTCCAAAATCTATAAAGAACTTAACAAACTCAACACCCAAAGAACAAATAATCCAATCAAGAAATGGGCAGAGGACATGAACAGACGTTTCTGCAAAGAAGACATCCAGATGGCCAACAGACACATGAAAAAGTGCTCCATATCACTCGGCATCAGGGAAATACAAATCAAAACCACAATGAGATATCACCTCACACCAGTCAGAATGGCTAAAATCAACAAGTCAGGAAATGACAGATGCTGGCGAGGATGCGGAGAAAGGGGAACCCTCCTACACTGTTGGTGGGAATGCAAGCTGGTGCAACCCCTCTGGAAAACAGCATGGAGGTTCCTCAAAATGTTGAAAATAGAACTGCCCTATGACCCAGCAATTGCACTACTGGGAATTTACCCTAAAGATACAAACGTAGTGATCCAAAGGGGCACGTGCACCCGAATGTTTATAGCAGCAATGTCCACAATAGCCAAACTATGGAAAGAACCTAGATGTCCATCAACAGATGAATGGATCAAGAAGATGTGGTATATATACACAATGGAATACTATGCAGCCATCAAAAGAAACGAAATCTTGCCGTTTGCGACAACATGGATGGAACTAGAGCGTATCATGCTTAGCGAAATAAGTCAAGCGGAGAAAGACAACTATCATATGATCTCCCTAATATGAGGGAGTGGTGATGCAACATGGGGGCTTAAGTGGGTAGGAGAAGAATCCATGAAACAAGATGGGATAGGGAGGGAGACAAACCATAAGTGACTCTTAATCTCACGAAACAAACTGTGGGTTGCTGGGGGGAGGGGGGTTGGGAGAAGGGGGGTAGGGTTATGGACATTGGGGAGGGTATGTGCTTTGGGGTAAATTGGAAGGGGAGATGAACCATCAGAGACTATGGACTCTGAAAAACAATCTGAGGGGTTTGAAGTGGTGGGGGGGGGGTGGGAGGTTGGGGTACCAGGTGGTGGGGATTATAGAGGGCACAGCTTGCATGGAGCACTGGGTGTGGTGAAAAAATAATGAATACTGTTTTTCTGAAAATAAATAAATTGGAAAAAAAAAATATTTGAAAACTAAATACAAGAAGGTATGAAAAGAGTTATAGAGCATGACATATTAGGATTTGTCCCAGGGATGCAGCTAAGTACAATGTTCAAAAATCAACTAACATAATCCATTATCTCAACAGGCTAAGTAAGAAAAATAACATTATTGTATCAACAGATGCAGAAACAGCATTTAACAAAATACAATACCCATTCATGATTTTTAAAAAAAACTTGGCAAACTAGAATAGAAACTTCCTCAGCTTGATAAAAAACATCTACAAAAAATCTACAGCTAACATTATACTTATTGGTGAGAACCTAGTTTTCCCTCTAAGACAGCAAGAAGAAGGCAAGGATGTTCTCTCTTTCCAACATTTTGGTGGAAATCCTAGCTAATGAAATAAGACAAGAAAAGGAAATAAAAGGTATATCGACCAGGAAAGAAGAAATAAAAATGTCTTTGTTCACAAATGACATAATTGTTTAAGTAAAAAGTCCAAAAGAATTAATAAAGAAGCCTCCTGGAACTAATAAGAAATTAGTTGCAAGGTTGCAGAATACAAAGTTAATACATAAAAATCAATTGCTTTCCTATATACCAGCAATGAACAAGTGACATTTTAAAATTTAAAACAATTCCATTTGCATTAACACCCCAAAAAGAAAATACTTAGGTATAAGTCTAACAAAATATAAAATCTGTATGAGGAAAACTACAAAACTCTGATAAATGAGAGAGGGGAGGAGGCAAGATTGCAGAAAAGTAGGGGACCTGATTTCATCTGACCCCTTGAATTTAGCAAGACAACTATCAAATCATTTTGTACACCCATGAATTCAACCTGAGATGTATGAAAAGAATATCTGGAACTCTACAAATAGAGAAACAACACTTTTTGCAAGACAGGAGGACCAAAGAAGTGAATCTGAGGGGATATGGAGGGAGGGCACATAAGTAAGCCAGTTGCCAGAAAGTGATACAGCCCTGGAGCACAAAATCAGAACACTTAGAAATCTGCTCTAGTGAGAGACATCCCTGCCTGAAAGATGCTCAGGTGGTGAAAAGGGGCAGAACTCTAGGTAGGACACTGTGGTCTCGGGTTCCCAGGAGTCACAGAAATAAGTAGGTACCTGAGCCAGTAAAGTTCCCAAGCACTGGAGCAAGGAAACTGGTTACAGTCAGAGAGCACAGGAGGGGGTTTTGAGCTTGGTTCTCCATAAACTGCAAGCCACACCTCAATTGGGTAACAAATTTCTGAGTGGGAACCATGCAAAGAACAGGAACACAGGGCCCCTCTGCCTTCCCCTGGGAGGAGTGGATCAGGTTTGCACAGGACCAGGTAATAGCTCTCAGGGCAGGGGCCCTATAAAGGACAGTAAAGGTGATCCTGTCTTCCCCCAGGAGAGACAGAGTGGGTGCATGCACAGTTCAGGGACCATTCTCTTTGCCAGGGCTCTACAAAATACAATAGAAACTCAGGACCCTCCACCTTCCATGGGGAAGATCTGTGACGGTGCACACGAATGGAGTCTACAGAGTTTGGCACACACAAACATGAACACTGTTTATCCCTGAGGGTTTAGTGAAGAGAGGGGACTGCAATCTTTCAGCTCTGGGGTAGAGACTGGGGTGCTGCCATTTTAATCTTGATCCTCTAAAGAGGCGCACAGAAAACCTTCAGGGAACAAAAGCCACACAGCCACTCAGCTTACACTGAGCCCAGCCCTCTGGCAAGGGGTGGTACAACTCATCCCAGGCAAAGACAACTGAGAAGCAGCAGAGCAGGCCCCTTCTCCAGAAAACCAACTGGAAGAACAGGTGTACAGCAAGTTTATGGACCACATAGGACTGTAAAACCCCCATAGTAGGGAAAATAGTAAACAGAATTCATAGAACTCGAGTTTTTTTCTCATGATATGTTTATCTTTCAGTTTAAAATTTTCCATTTTTCCCCCATATTTCCCCCTTTCAACTAGTTTCATACTTTATCAATTCTTTGTTTGTGTGTCTTTTTTTAACTTTCATTTTTATATTTACATTTTATAGATATAGTCTTCATTTTTGGATTCCTTTCACTCTATTCAAGTAAGTAAATAAATATATATATATACACATATACATATATACATACATATTTATACATATATATAAAATTTACATTTCTTTACAGTTTTGGGATTTAGTGTCTTCTAACACACAGACCAAAATATACTCAGGAACAAGTGGATCACCCTGTTTTGTCTGTCCCGTGAGATTATATTCTCACTCCCCCACCTCCCTATCTTCTTTTGCTTTTTCTTTTGCTTTTATTTTTTGGTTTCTGACCTCTTTGGATTTATCTAGTGTGTACTTTGCTTGGGTCATGGTTGATATTTTTTATTCTTTTCACTCATTCATCCATCCCTCTCTGGGCAAAATGACTAGAAGGAGGAATTCAGAACAAAAGTAACACCCAGAGGTAATACACGCTGCCACAGATCTAATCAACATGGATATAAGTAAAATGTCAGAGATGGAATTCAGGATAACAATTAGAGTTACTAGCTGGGCCTGAAAAAACATAAAAGGCATTAGAGAATACCTTTGTGCAGAAATGAGATCTAATCAGGTTGAAGTTAAAAATGCTCTGAGGTGCAGTCTAAATTAGATGTTCTAACAATTAGGGTAAATGAGGCAGAAGAGAAGTGACATAGAAGACAAGATAATGGAAAGGAAGGAAGCTGAGGAAAACAGAGAAAAACAACTAATGAGGAGAGACTTTAAGAAATGAGCAATACCACAAAATTAAACAATATCAGAATTATGGGGGTTCCTGAGGGAGATCAGAATTATGGGAGTTCCTAAGAGAGAAGGCCAGAAGGTATGTTTGAGCAAATCACAGCTGCAAACTTCCCTAATCTTGGGAAGGAAACAGCCATTAATGTCCCAGAGGTAGAGAGGACCCTCACAAAATCAACAAAAATAGATCAACACACCATCATATAATAGTGAAGTTTGCAAATTTCAAAGATAAAGAGAAAATCCTGAAAGCAGCTTGAGACAAGAGGTCCCTTACCCACAGGGGTAGGAACATTAGACTGGCAACAGACCTATCCACAGAGACCTGGCAAGTCAGAAAAGGATGGCAGGATATATTTAGGGTACTAAATGAGAAAACCATGCAGTCAAGAATACTTTATCCAACAAGGCTATCATTCAGAACAGAAGGAGAGACAAAGAGCTTCCAGGACAGACAGAAACTAAAGAATATGTGACTACCAAGCCAGCCCTGCAAGAAATATTAAGGCGGATCCTGTAAGCAAGGAGAGAGCGCAAGAGTAACACAGACCAGAAGGAAACAGAAACAATCTACAGAAACAAGGATTTTACAGGTAATACAATAACACTAAATTCATATCTTTTAATAGTTACTCTGAATGTAAATGAGCTATATGCTCCAATCAAAAGACAAAGGGTTTCAGATTGGATGGAAAAGAAGACCCATCCATATACTGACTATAAGAGACTCATTTTAGACCTAAAGTCACCTCCAGACTGAAAGTGAGGGAGTGGAGAAAAATTTACCATGCTAAAGGAACTCAAAAGGAAGCTGAGGTAGAAAACTTCATATGAGATCAATTAGATTCTAAGCCAAAGACTGTAGTAAGAGACAAAGAGAGAACTATATCATACTTAAAGAGTCTACCCATCAAGAAGATCTAACAATTATAGATATTTATACCAGTAATTTGGAAGCAGCCAATTACATCAACAAATTAATAACCAAACTAAAGAAATAATACAGTAACAGTAGGGAACTTCAATAGTCCACTCACAGAAATGGACAGATCATCCAGAGCACTGGCATCCTAAAGCAACAGAATACACATTCTTCTTAAGTGCACGTGGAACTTTCTCCAGAATAGATCATATACTGGGTCACAAATCAGGTCCCAACTGATACCAAAACACTGGGGTTATTCCCTGCATATTTTCATACCACAAAGCTTTGAAATTTGAACTCAATCACAAGAGGAAATTTGAAAGGAACTCAAACACTTGGAGGTTAAAGTGCATCCTACTAAAGAATGAATGGGTCAATCAGGAAATTAAAGAAGAATTTAAAAAATTTCATGGAAACTAATAAAAATGAAAACACAACTGTTCAAAACCTTTGGGATACATCAAAGTTACTCCTAAAAAGGAAGTACATTGAAATACAAGCCTCTCTCAAAAAAAAGCTCAAATACACAAGCAAAACTTTCACCTAAAGGGGCTGGAGAAAGGACAGCAAATAAACCCTGAACCAAGCAGGAGAAGAAAAATAATAAACGTTAGAGCATCAATCCATGAAACAGAAACCAGAAGAAAAGTAGAACAGATCAATGAAACTAGAAGCTGGTTCTCTGAAAGAATCAATAAGAGTGATAAACCTCTGGCAAGACATATCCAAAAGAAAAGAAAAAGACCCAAATTAATAAAATGACAAATGAAAGGGGACAGATCACAAACAACACCAAGGAAATACAGACAATTTTAAGAAAATATTATGAGCATCTATATAACAACAAATTAGGCAATCTGGAAGAAATGGATGCATTCCCTAGAAACTTAAAAACTACCAAGACTGAAACAGGAAGAGGTAGAAAATGTGAGTGGATCAATAACCAGGACGGAAATTGAAGCAAAAACCAAAAACCTCCCAAAAAACAAGAGTCCAGGGCCAGATGGCTTCCCAGGGGAATTATACCAAACATTTAAAGAAGAAAAAATAATATCTGTTCTACTGAAAGCTGTTTCAAAAATAGAAATGGGAGGAAAACTTCCAAACTCCTTCTATGAGTTTGATCTACCTTGATCCCCAAACCAGACAAAGACCCCATCAAAAAAGTAGAAATACAGACCAATATCCCTGATGAACCTGGATGTCAAAATACTCACCAAATAACTAGCTAATAGAATCCAACAGTACATTAAAAGGATATTCGCCAGACCAAGTGGAACTTATTCTTGACTGCAAGCGTGGTTCAAGATTCACAAATCAATACATGTGATAGATCCATTAATAAAAGAAAAGACAAGAACTAAATGATCCTCTCAATTGATGCAGAAAAAGCATTTGACAAACTACAGCATCCTTTCTTGATTAAAACTCTTCACAGTGTAAGAAGAGAAGAAACATACCTCAATGTCATAAAAGCCATCTACAAAAAACCCACAGTGAGTATCATTCTCAATGGGGAAGAACTGAGAGCTTTTCCCCTAAGATCATGAACATGACATGGATGCCCACTCTCACCACTGTTGTTCAACATAGTACTAGAAGTCCTAGCCTCAGCAATCAGACAACAAAAAGAAATAAAAAGAATTCAGATTGGCTAGGAAGAAGTCAAACTCTCACTCTTCACAGATGACATGATACTCTGTGTGGAAAACCCAAGACTCCACCCGAAAATTGGTAGAACTCATACAGCAGTTCAGCAACATGGCAGAATACAAAATCAATGCACAGAAATCAGTTGTATTTCTATGCCCTAAAAATGAGATTGAAGAAAGAGATATTAAGGAATTGATCCCATTTTTAATTGCACCAAAAACTGTAAGATACCTAGGAGCAAACCTAACCAAAGAGGTAAAGAATCTGTA
Source organism: Neogale vison (assembly GCF_020171115.1). NCBI lineage: Eukaryota > Metazoa > Chordata > Mammalia > Carnivora > Mustelidae > Neogale > Neogale vison. The sequence goes on from NC_058093.1 coordinate 49,378,702, forward strand.
CTATAAAAACTACAGAACATTTATGAAAGAATTTGAGGAAGACACAAAGAGATGGAAAACCATTCCATGCTCAAGGAATGGAAAAATAAATATTGTTAAAATGTCTATGTTACCCAGAGCAATCTACACATTCAGTGCAACCTCTGTCAAGATACAATTGCACTTTTCACAAAGCTGGAACAAATAATCGTAAAATTTATATGAAACCATAAAAGACCCTGAATATCCAGAGGAATGTTTAAAAAGAAAACCAAAGCTAGGGGCATCACTATGCCTGACTTCAAGATAGATTACAAAGCTGTGATCAACAAGACAGCATGGTACTGGCACAAAACCAGACACATACTTCAATAGAATAAAATAGAGAGCCCAGAAATGAACCCTCAACTCTATGGTCACCAATCTTCGACAAAGCAGGAAAGAATATCCACTGAAAAAAGAACAGTATCTTCAATAAATGATGCTTGGAAAATTGGACAGCCACATGCAGGAGAATGAAACTGGATCATTCTCTTTCACCATACACAAGATAAACTCAAAATGCATGAAAGATCTCAATATGAGATAGGAATCCATCAAAATCCTAGAGGAGAACACAGGCAGCAACCTCTGTGACCTTGGCTGCAGCAACTTCTTGCAAAACTTGTCTCTAAAGGTAAGAGAAACAAAAGCAAAAATGAACTATTGAGACTTTATCAAGATAAAAAGCTTCTGTACAGCAAAGGAAACAGTCAAAAAACTAAAAGGCAACCTACAGAATGAAAGAAGATATTTTCAAATGACATACTAGATAAAAAGCTAGTCTCCAAGATCTATAAAGAACTTACCAAACTCGACACCCAAAAAACCAAATAAACCAGTCAAGAAATGGTCATAAGATATGAACAGACATTTCTCCAAAGAAGACCTACTAATGGCCAACAGACACATGAAAAATGCTCAACATCAACTTGTCATCAGGGGAATACAAATCAAAACCACAATATGATACCACCTTACACCAGTTAGAATGGCTAAAATAAACAAGACAGGAAACAACAAATGTTCGCAAGGATGTTGAAAAAGGGGAACCCTCTTACACCGTGGAAGGGAATGCAAGCTGGTGCAGCCATTCTGGAAAACAGTATGGAGGTTCCTCAAGAAGTTAAAAATAGAGCTACCCTACAACCCAGCAATTGCACTACTGGGTGTTTACCCCAAAGATACAGATGTAGTGAAATAAAGGGGTACCTGCTCCCTAATGTTCATAGCAGCAATTTCCAATGGCTAAACTGTGGAAGGAGCTAAAATGTCCTTCAACAAAAGAATGGACAAAGAAGATGTGAGATAGATATATAGATATAGATATAGATATATACACATAATACACACACACACACACATATATATATATATATATATATATATGTATATATAAATGTTACTTAGCCCTCAGAAATAATGAATACCTATCATTTACATCAATGTGAATGGAACTGGAAGATATTATGCCAAGTGAAATAAGTCAATCAGAGAAAGACAATAATCATATGTTTTTAGTCATATGTGGAATACAAGAAACAGTGCAGTAGATAATAAGGGAAGGGAGAGAAAACTGCATAGGAAGAAATCAGAGAGGGAGAAAAACCATGAGAGGCTCTTAACTCTGGAAACAAAATTGCTGGGTTGCTGAAGGGGTAGTGGGTGCAGAGATGGGGTAATTTGGTGATGGGCATTAGGGAGGGCACATGATGTGATGAGCATTGGGTGTTATACACAACTAATGAATTATTAAACACTACATCTGAAACTAATTATGTACTATATGTTGGCTAATTAAATTTAAATAAAAGAAAAAAATTCTAATAAATAAAATCAATAAAGGATTAAATAAATGTTTATGGATAGAAATACCCCATATTGTCCAGATGTCAGTTTTTTTCAACTTGATCTATATATTCAGTGGAATCAAAATCCCAGACTTATTTTGTGGACATTAAGAAATTCATTCTAGGGGCACCTGGGTGGCTCAGTGGTTTAAGCCTCTGCCTTCAGCTCAGGTCATGATCTCAGGGTCCTGGGATCGAGCCCCTCATCGGGCTCTCTGCTCGGCGGGGAACCTGCTTCCCCCTCTCTCTCTGCCTGCCTTCTGCCTACTTGTGATCTCTCTCTGTCTATCAAATAAATAGATAAAAAAAAAATCTTTAAAAAAAAAAAGAAAAAAAAAAGAAATTCATTCTAAAGTTTACATGGAGGGAGAAAAAATCAAGAATAACCAACACATGGTGGGAATGCAAGCTGGTGCAACCACTCTGGAAAACAGCATGGACATTCCTCAAAAAGTTGAAAATAGAGCTACCCTATGACCCAGCAATTGCACTACTGGGTATTTACCCTAAAGATACAAACATATTGATCTGAAGGGGCACGTGCACCCAAATGTCCACAATAGCCAAACTATGGAAAGAACCTAGATGTCCATCAACAGACGAATGGATAAAGAAGAAGTGGTATATATATATACAATGGAATACTATGCAACCATCAAAAGAAATGAAATCTTGCCATTTGTGACAACATGGATGGAACTAGAGTGTATTATGCTTAGCGAAATAAGTCAGTCAGAGAAAGACAACTATCATATGATCTCCCTGATATGAGGAAGTGGAGATGCAATGTGGGGGGTTTGGGGGGTAGGAAAAGAATAAATGAAACAAGGTGGCATCGAGAGGGAGACAAACCATAAGGAACTCTTAATGTCACAAAACAAACTGAGGGTGGCCGGGGGGAGGGGGGTAGCGAGATGGTGGTGGGGTTATGGACATTGGGGAGGGTATGTGCTATGGTGAGTGCTGTGAAGTGTGTAAACTTGTGATTCACAGACCTGTACCCCTGGGGCTAATAATACATTATATGTTTATTAAAAAAATTTTTAATTAAAAAAAAAGAATAACCAACACAACACTAAAGGAAAAGAACAAAGTTGGAGAACTAGCACTACCTGACTTTAAGACTTAGTATAAAGTTTGGGGTGCCTGGGTGGCTCAGTGGGTTAAGCCTCTGCCTTCTGCTCAGGTAATGATCTCAGAGTCCTGGGATTGAGTCCTGCATCAGGCTCTCTGCTCAGGGGGGAGCCTGCTTCCACCTCTCTCTCTGCCTGCCTCTCTGCCTACTTATGATCTCTCTCTGTCAAATAAATAAAATCTTAAGAAAAAATAAATAAATAAAATCTTAAGAAAAAAAGCTATAATTATTATAACTTATATAAAGTTATAATAATTAATAAAAACAGTATTGGTGAAAGAATAGACAAATAGATGAATGGAACAGGACAGATGATTCACATAAAGATAGTAAACTGACTTTGACAATAGAACAAAGACAATAGGGGTGCCTGGGTGGCTCAGTGGGTTAAAGCCTCTGCTTTCGGCTCAGACCATGATCCCAGGGTCCTGGGATCGAGCCCCACATGGGGCTCTCTGCTCAGCAGGAAACCTGCTTCCCCTCCTTCTCTCTCTGCCTGCTAGTGATCATCTCTGTCTGTCAAATAAATAAATAAAAATCTAAAAAAAAATTAAAAAATAGAACAAAGACAATAAAATGGAACAAAGATAATTTTTCCAACAAGTGGTGCTGGAACAACTGTACATGCACATACTAAAAAACAAAAACAAAAACAAAAAAACCCCACAGACCTTAAACTTTTAACCAAAACTAGCTCAAAATAAACCACTTACCTAAATGTAGAACAAAAAACTATAAAACCCCTAGAATATAACATAGGAGAAAATCTAAATGACTTTGGGTTTGACATTGATGTTATTATATGTAATGTCAAAGATATAATCCATAAACAAAAGAACTGATCAGCAGTACTTTATTAAAATTAAAAATTTCTTCTCTGTGAAAGGCAAAGAAATAATGAAAGAACTAACCAAAGACTGAGAGAAAATATTTGCAAAATACATATTTAATACACATCTAATAGCCAAAAGGTACAAAGAATTCTTAAAACTGAACAATAAGAAAACCAACAACCTGACTGAAAAATGAGCTAAAACACTTAACAGATACTTCACCAAAGAAGATATACAGGTGGAAAATAAGCATATGAAAAGATATTTGACAACAAACTCCTCATGGAAATGCAAATTAAAACAACAATGACATATTATTTCATGTCTATGAGAATGACCAAAATCCAGAACACTGACACTATCAAAATCTGGTGATTATATAGTACAACAGAAATTCTCATTTACTGCTGGTAAGAATGCAAAATGGCACAGTCTCTTTGGAAGACAGTTTGGCAGCTTCATTCAAAACTAAACATACTCTTACCATATAATCCAGCAATCACACTTCTTGGTATTTACCCAGAGGAGGTGAAAACTTACATTCAAACAAAAACATGCGCATAGATGTTTGTAACATCTTTATTCATAACAGCTAAAACTTGGAAGCAACCAAGATATTCTTCAGTTGGTGAATGGATAAACTGTAGTACATTCAGACAATGAAATATTATTCAATGTGAAATGAGCTATCAAGGCTTGAAAAGATATGGAAGAATCTTAAATGCATATTATTAACTGAGAGACACCAATCTGAAATAACTACATACTGTATGATTCCAATTATATCACATCCTGAAAAAGGCAAAACTATGGAGATAATAAAAAGATCAGTGGTTGCCAGAGGTTTGAGGGAGGGATAGATGATCGGGCAGAGTACAGAAATTTTAGGGTAGTAAAAATGCTATAATGGTGGATACATATTATATTTGTCCAAATCCGTAAAATGTACTACACTAAGAGCAGATCCTAATGTGTGAACTATGAACTTCAGGTGACAATGACGTTTTAATGTAGACTCATCAATTGTAACAAAATGTACCACTCTTGCCAGAGATGTTGATAATGGGGGAGACTATGCATGTGTGGGGGATTAACTTTTCTATTAACTTAAAACTTCTCTTAAAAAGTAAGATTTTTCGTTTTTAAAAGGAACACAGTTGGACTGTATTTAGTTCAAGTTTCTGCAATTCTTAAAATTCCCCAATCCTTCACAGAGACCTTACTTTTTGTTATTATGAGTGTTACCACTTATTAGCAAAAAGCGAGCCAATGATGAATAGTCACATAGAAAGACTGGAAATTACTCTATAATCCAATATCTTATAAACCCAGTGCAAAAAGAGATCTTTTAATATCACCATTTTAGGATACTACTATAGCCCTTCTTATATTCAATTTATTATAAGTAAAATGTTCGCATTTCTAATCCGTGGACATTCCTACAAATACACACACACACACATTTCAACTTCCCAGTGCCTACTCAACTTTTGCCACATTTTCCCACCAAAAGCAGTCCTTGAGGGGACATCCCACAGATCAAGAGGAAAAAAATTCCACTGAGTTTAACTCACCAATATGAGATGATTTTCTGCAATAAGTAACACTTTCAAATAAGTATTACTTGTCATTAATAAAAGTTCTTTTCTTTCTTTTTTTCTCCACCCCCGCCCCCGGAAGGCAACATTCTTCTCCTTCCTTCCTTCCTTCCTTCCTTCCTTCCTTCCTTCCTTCCTTCCCTCCTTTTTTCTTTCTTTCTTTCTTTCATCTATTTATTTTACAATCTGACACACAAAAAAGATTTTTTTTTCATGTGAGAGAGAAAGCATGAGCAGGAGGAGGGTCAGAAGGAGAGACAGAGGGGAGCCTGAAGCAGGGTTTGATCCCAGGACTTTGGGAACATGACCTAAGGGGAAATCAAATGCTCAACCTACTGAGCCACCCAGACACCCTAATAAAAGTTATTTTCATGACTGATGTTTCATATCTAGAAATACAATTGATTTTTGGTCTGTAATTTCATTTTATGGTTTTGTCTTTTCCATAACGATTTTATCAAGTTTATGCTGGTTTCATAAAATAAGTTAAAAAAAAAAAAGTGTTCCCTCCTACATGAAACAAGATGGGATTGGGAGGAAGACAAACCATAAGAGATTCTTAATCTCACAAAACAAATTGAGGGTTGCTGGGGGATGGGGGTAGGGAGAGGGTGATTGGGTTATGGACATTAGGTATGTGCTATGGTGAGTGCTGTGAAGTGTGTAAACCTGGCGATTCACAGACCTGTACCCCTGGAGCTAATAATACATTACATGTTAATTTTTTTTAAAAAGAATAAAATATGATACAATTTTTTTAAAAAAAGTATTCCCTCCTTCTATGGTTTCTGAAATAATCTGGGCAAGATTTGTACTATTTCATCCTTAAATATTTGATAGAATTCTTATGAAGGCATCTGGGCCTGGAGATTTCTTTGTGGGTAAATTTTAAATTACAAATTTCATTTCTTTAACAAATACAGGGCTGTCAAGGTTTTCTATTCTTCTGTGTCAACTTTTATTTCAGTTGTGGTTTTCAAGGAATTTAACCATTGCATAAACTTGTTCATAATATTTCATCATTAAGCTTTTCTTTCTTAAAGGATTTTTTCATTTCTAAAATTATTAATTTGTCTCCATCGCCTTTCCTATCCTCTACCTCCCCTTTCTTCTTTTTTCTCTTCTTTTTTCATCACCTTTGCAAGGATTTATCAATTTCATTATTCTATTTAAATAATTAACTGAATTTTATTGATTTTTTAATTTTGTCTTTTTCTTTCATTGATTTCGTACTCACCTGTGCCTTCTTTTTATTTCTTTGGGTTTAATTTACTCTTTTATTAGCTAAGAAGCTAATAAATTTTTCTTTTATAATATAGGCATTCAAAGGTAGAAATTTCTTTCAAAGTTCTGCTTTAAATGTAGCCAATCTGGGGTGCCTGGGTGGCTCACTTGGTAAAGTGGCTGCCTTCAGTTCAGGTAATGGTCCCAGGGTCCTGGGATCAAGTCCCACATTGGGCCCCCTGCTCAGCAGAGAGCCTGCTTCTCCCTCTCCATCTGCCTGCCGCTCTGCTTACTTGTGCTATCTCTCTGTCAAATAAATAAATAAATTCTAAATATAGCCACTCTGAAAAACAGTATGGAGTTTCCTCAAAAAGTCAAAAATAGAACTGCCCAGCAATTGTAATACTATTATTTACCCAAAGGACACAAACAGACTTATTTAAAGGGACATATGCTCACCGATATTTATAGCAGCATTATCAACAATAGCCAAATTATGGAAAGAACCCAAATGTCCATCAATTGATGAACAGATAAAAAAGATGTAGTATATATATACAATGGAATACTACTCAGCCATCAAAAAGAATGAAATCTTGCCATTTGCAAGGACATGGATGGAGCTACAGTGTATTACACTGAGCAAAATAAATCAGTCAGAGAAAGAAATACCATATAATATAGCTCATATGTGGAATTCAAGAAACAAAACAGATGAACATAGGGAAAGAAAACAAAAAGAGAGAGTAAAGAAAACCATAAGAGACTCTTAACTATAGAGAACAAACAGGTTTTCTGGAAGGGAGGCGTATGGGGGATGGGCTAATGGGTGATAGGCTAAATGGGTGATGGGTATTAAGGAGTGCACTTGTGATCAGGGCTGGGTATTATATGTAAGTGATGAATCACTAAATTCTACTCCTGAAACCAGTGTTACACTATATGTTAACTAACTAGAATTTAGATAAAATCTTGAAACAAAAAAAAAATAAAGAAAGAAAATAAATTTGATCCATATTGAGTAGATAAAATTTATATCAATCTGTTCAAATAAATTATAGCCTACACACACACTTACCAAAAAAAAAAAAATGACTTAATATTACTTGGGGGAATAATTTTACATAGGATAAAAGTATGCATATTTTATCCAGTCTTATATTTATACATAGCTTATATGAAGATTTGTAACAAAAAATAAAGGTAATTATATGTAATATATAAGCAATTAATATATATTAAAAACTTACTTATGTCTTTATATATAAGGTGATCACTTGTAAGCAGCATATGATTTTTTTTCTTTTAATACTAATCATATGTGTCTTTTAAGCTTTTAACATTTATATGGAATATGATTATTGATTCTTAAGTTTTAAATTACTGGTTCTTAATTATAATATTTTTAATTGTGCTTAGACTCCCATTATGATATGTATTTTCTTTTTTTTTAAGATTTTCTTTTTTTTTGACAGTCAGAGATCACAAGTAGGCAGAGAGGCAGGCAGAGAGAGAGGGAGAAGCAGGCTCCCTGCTGAGCAGAGAGCCCGATGTGGGGCTTGATCCCAGGACCCTAGGATCGTGACCTGAGGCAAAGGCAGAGGTTTTCACCCACTGAGCCAACCAGGCGTCCCTGATATGTATTTTCTATACCTTCTAGTTTTTTCTACACCTTCTAGTTTGTTCTTTCTTTTTCTTTTCTTTTACTTCTTTTGGGTCAACTTTTTGTTAATCAGTTTTATCACCCCATTTGTTAAAGTCTTTAGCTATATCCCTTTGTCTTAATATTTTAATGGATGCTTTTATGGTGATACTATGCATCCTTTACTCATAATAATCTAACTTTAATATTATACCATTCAAAAAGTAAGGTGTGAAAAACCTGTTATACTACAATTCAACTACCTCCTTCCTGTCTTTTGTGCTGTTGCTGCCATAGGTGGTATTTTTAAATATAACCCCCAAAAATCATAATTATTTTTGCTTTAAGAAATTGCCTTAATTTTAAACTTTAAGTTTAATTAAAAACAAATACTTACACAAACATTTTCCATTTCCATCACTCTATTCCTTCTACAGATCCAAGTTTCTGGATCAATAGACTCCTTTAGCTTGAAGAACTTCCTTTAATATGTCTGTAATGGTCTTTTACTGATGAGTATCAACTTTTGCTTCTCTGAAACATGCCTTCAAACTTCAGCTATGCACATAATTATCATCAGAACAACTTAATTTTTTATCAAATGCCTTAGAAATGTCACTCCGTTTTCATCTGGCTTTCATTTTGTTTCTGATGAGCAATCAGACATAATTTGTATACTAGCTCCCCTGTATTAATGCGTTCTTATTCTTTTGCCGATTTTAATATTTTTCTCTTTGTTTTGGATTTTAGCAGATTGATAATTGTGTGTGTGTGTGTGTGTTCGAGTGTGTGTGATATGTGGCATGGGAGTTCATTCTATGAGAAGCATTCAGTGAACTTCTGAGAACTACGGGTTCATTATTTTAATTAAATTTAGAAAAATCTGGGGGCACCTGGGTGGCTCAGCTGATCGACTGTCTGACTTGATCTTAGCTCTGATGATGATGTCAGGGTCATAGGATCAAGCACTGTATCATCCACACTCAGAGGGGAGTCTGCTTGAGATTCTCTCTCTCCCTCTCCCTCTCCCTCTGACCTTTCCCCCATCTTTATAAAATATAAACAAATAAATCTTTAAAAATTTAGAATATTTTTGACCATTATTCATTGAAATATTCTTTATAAGGCTTTTTTTTTCTGGGGCTCCAATTGTTTGTGGGTCTGCTTTTACTCACTACTTTTTCTTTTGATTATGAGTCATATTTTCCTACTTTCTTGACTGTTTCATATGTTTTACTTGAGTTCCAGGCATCGTGTTTAAAGGAATAAAGGCTGAAGTCTGATTATTTTTTGCCTTTATTTTCTAGATAATTTAAGCGCTTTTCTGTTTGGCAATTAGAACAAGTGGATAAGGACTTAGATTTTTTCAAAGTCAGGTTGAGTTGGCACTAAGCTACAGAGCATCAGTTGGATCGAGTTCACCTTTGGTTAACCCTCTCTGCACTCTCCTATTCCACTGTCGTTAAGGTCTTACCATTTTGTTCCTGACAGCATTTGAGCTAGATGGGGAGGACCAAGCAGCTTTGGCCTATGTTTAGATTCACTATTCCATTGGTTCTGTTTCTCTAGAGAACTCTAATACAATGGCAAAAGGGATTTTTGCAGATATAATCAAGTTTATAATCAGTTGACTTTGGCTAATCAAAAGGGAAATCCATTTAGGTGAGCCTGACCTAATTACACAAGCCCTTTAAAAGCAGAGTTTTCTCTAGTGAGCGGTGGAGGAGAAAGTCAGATTTCTGGCATGAGAAGGAGTTGAAACAAGGTTCTTGGCTTGAAGATAGAAGGGGCCTCATAGAAAGGACCTGAGAGAAGCCTCTAGATGCTCTGAATAGTTCCCAGCTGACAACCAGCAAGGACATGAGGACTTCAGTCCAATAGCTGCAGGAAATGTAATTCTGCCAACAAGAATAAGCTTGGAAGCAGATTCTCCCCTGTAGCCTCAGAACAAGAGCTCAGCTCTGCCAGCATCTTGATTTTGACCTTATGAGACCCTGGCCAGAGAATTCAGCCTTGCTGTCCTGGGGCTTTCACATGAAAGACTGTGAACTAATGAATGTATGTTGTTTTAAGCCATTAAGGGTGTGACAATTTGTTATACAGCAACAGAAAACTAATATAGCCAAGACATAAAAATGAACTACACTACCAAGGATAAAGGTTGTTTGGGTGATGGCCACCTGTTGATCTGAATACAGATGGCACAATAAATTCCACATTTCAAAAACTACTAATCTCTCTGGTTTACTATTCAAAAGTCACTTGATGGGATGATCCAAAAATTATCTTGACCACATGCTGTCTAAAAAATGCTTCTCACAAATCACTACATATCTTTTTTCATTCTCACACATCACACATAAATTTATAATCAGCGGCATAAATTGTCAGGAATCTAGAGTGACACTGGCTGTCTAAGGGGAATTGAAGCTAGAGCAGTGGGAATTACCCCTCAGTAGCAGAGGATGCAAAAAGTAAACTTGCTGGTACATGATGGTAACTTATTAGAAGTTCACTCACAGAAACTGAATCTCTTTTCTAAAGATTAAAAGAATCCAGTTCTTATGGACCAAGTTGACGTCTGCAAATACATATGTATTTTGCATAAGTGTCAGAGTATTATAAATTCAACATCTGCCTTCACTTGTATTGAACAACATTCTGCTTTTAGCTAAATTGTTTTAGAGGAAGTTCCTTATTGAAAACCCAGGAACACAGAGTCTTTTTTTTTTAACATTTTGAAAGCATGTTTCCTTTTTAACATCAAGTGGTCTGAAAAAAACAAGTGCCCTCCTCAGAGCCTTGTTCACAAAATTGCTTACCTAAATGTTCTCAACCTGCCACTAAAACAGCCTGGTGGTTAGGGGTGGGGACAAGAGCAAAGATTTTGGAGTCTACAAGATGTAAGTATAAATGCCAACTTTACCAATTATCAGCTGAATATATAACACCTCTGCATCTCAGTTTTCTCATTTAAGAAGGAATTCCCTTTAGAACCAAGATGAGGATTAAAGTCAGTTCACTGTTCTAATCTAATTCATTGTACCTGTGTTTATTAGTATTTTTTTTCTGAAATCGAATTGTTTTGATCTCACTAGCTCATTCCAAGTTTCACCAAAAAATTCTTCAGTTGCACTTACAAAATATTTTCTCTTGCTATTATTTATTCAGAACCCATTGCTTTTGTCAATAGTTCCTTTTATTCATTATCAAAGAATGAATACTAAAGTCGCCAGTATGAGTTAAGGACACTACCTCTAATGATAATGACCTCCTACCTTAAAGTAAATTTGAAAAGATATTTTAAACTTAATCCTCTAGTTGTAACGGGGATATTTAGCATTTGGACTGAAGGTTTTATTGGTCCAGACCAGAGGGACCATATTATATTTATAACTTCTTCTGTATTTCAGTTGCTGTAGCCACTTTCTGCCAAATTCTGCTCAAAGGTAATCACTGTTCCAAAGATATGGTAGTATTCATTTTCCAGTCTTTACAATGTCCAGCAAATGTCCTTTTTACACATGAAAACCACACTCACCAAGCTCTACTTCATGAGTCTAAACTAGGCCATTCAGTATTTTATAAATTCAAGGCAAGACTCTATTATTTATTCCAAATGTGACAGCATAGCTTTAGAGGTGGGCAGCCTCCACACAAGTAATCTGCTGATTAGTAAGAGTATGCATATCAGAAGCCAGCAAACTCCAATTTGCTTTGAATGCCAGCTGCATAACAACTTATCAGAGAAGCCCAGATAGAAGGGTAAAGAAATATCCCTTCCGTAATTATGAGCATGTGTATGCCAGTGCGAACCTGCATTAATATGACTGAGCATTCTGGGATAATAAGTTAATGCTATTAAGATTCATTACATATTCCTAATATGCATACCAATGCTTCTTAGTGGTAATATGTTAGATCCCAAGCTCCAAGTCTGTGCGGACAACTCCAGTGAGAATGGAAAGAGGTCTAGCCGGGAATGCCAGTAGATGTCCTAATAAGGCTTTGAACATTTTAGGAAAGATTCTTTTGGTGATTGTACATACTGCTAATTCAGTATTAACATCGGGTAATCTTAATTTTCATTAAGAAAAAAAAAACTTTGCTGTTTTGGATGTAGATTTCTAAGTTATTTGTAAGAATATAAGGACAATTAATGTTAAGGGAAGAGCTAATTGATGAGGGCCTACTTTGGCTTCAGACCTATTTTATTTGGCTAAAATTTAAACCTGAATGACATTATGTGGCACTTGCACTGCCTGTGGCTTATTGCTTTCTTTTCTTTTCTTTTCTTTTAAGATTTTATTTATTCATTTATTTGAGAGAGAGAAACAGGTAGCGACAGAGATATCGAGAGAGAGAGCACAAGGGGGAGGAGAGGGAGAAGCCGGCCTCCCACTGAGCAGGGAGCCCAATGCAGGGCTCAATCCCAGGACCCTGGGATCATGACGGGAGCTGAAGGCAGACACTTAATTGGCTGAGTCACCCAGGTGCCCCTGGCCTATTGCTTTTACACAGGATTTATTCATTTACATTTTCTGACTGGTCCCTGAAGCCAATGGAGCTTGATGCTCCAGTTCTAAATGCAGATCTACTTGAGAGATCAGATGTTTTCTTCAGAGACAGATCAGGCAAGTGAACAGGACTCTGGATCTTTTGCCCTCTTGTTTATGTCAGACTAAAAAAACACAAGTGCAGGATCTTTTTGACATGGGAGAGTACAGCATAATGGGAAGTGTCCTGATTTGGGAGATAGGAAGTAGAGTTTCATTCACCTACTCATTTAATCATTCAGTAATACAGATGATCAATATGTATGCCCCCCTCGGCTTTTTTTTGCAAACAAGTCCTAAGCTTTATCATTAACAGAAGCCTATGCGGTAGATGAGCGTGCCTAGCGTGCTGTCATCTGCCTGCAGGATGCCGTCCACTGTCAGGCCCTGAGCAAACAGCCGCTGCATGGCGCCTGCTGTCACCTGGTCTTTGGTTTGGCTGGAGCGCATCAGTGACAGCAGCACCTGGTACCTCCATACCTTTGGGAATGCACTGGGGTCATAGCACGGTTCAGGCCCACCCCCTTCCTTCCCAGTCCTCATGGTAAGAATGTTCACCAGCTGCTGCTGCCTGTCCAGGGTACCCAGACTGCCCACAGGGTACCATTACTGGGATACTACAATGAAGAAAATAATAATACTGATCTCCTAAGACTGTTGTAAGGAATCAATTTGATAATGCACGTGTATTGGGTACAAATCTTCTTTTCAGATTCCCCCGACTGCCTCCATTTGTCTTTCTCTTGATCGGCTCCTCACCAAGTTGCACAGTCTCTTTGTGGCTGGGTGAAACCCACACCCTCAGGTTCTGGCTTGCTGAATGGACACCACGCTGCTGGATAATCCTACCTGGAAGTGTGAGAACCTGAGCTTCCGGTGGAGTAAATTTCACCACTGAGAAATGAGATATGAAACAAGATGAGGCAGATAATTCCTCCTCTTTCTCTCTTCATGGACTGCTTCTGGCCCCCCAAAGCCCTATTTTGCATCTCCACATAAAAGGAATTGCAATAGGTAATTTCTAAATGAGCCAAACATCTCTAAAATTCTATAATTTTATGATTCCATTTAGAGTCTCATGTCTGAATGGGCTTCTTTAGAGGGGAGAAAGGAGTTACCATTTGTTGTGCTGAAAGTTTAGTGCCAGGCACTGAACAATTTATATACATTATTTAGTTTTAAAAGGCCCTGAAGGCAGGAATTATTTTCTCTAATAGTGAAGAAATTAAGGCACAAGAGAGTAATAAATTGTCAAGTATGCACAGCTACTAAGAGGCAAGCAAAGGTGAAAAGCCAACTGCCATGTCCAAAGCCCAAGCTCTCTCCCACTGTTTCACTTTTTAAATTTTAATCTCCTTCCCCTTCTCTTCTTTCCTCCATAAAAAAAAAAAAAAAAAAATCTATTATTCAGGAATCATTCATTGACCCACAGCTACACAAATTTAATACCCCTTCAATTATTTACTTTTTGTACCAGTGGTCAAACATCTACTAATTTAGAGCTATAACAACTAGTTTAAATAGTACATGTAGCTGTGTCAAGGGTAACTGACAAGTTTAAAAATTCCTTGACTTAGTACATCACAATATGCACCACAATTCACTTCCTGGATACAGTTCAACTCGTTTGATGTTTCATTCATTGTAGCAATAACATCCAGCAGTGTCCATTAACCAGCATATCTGTGCTTGCAAGTACCACTGTAAAACTATTCGCAAGTAATTCTCACACTTAAGAAAGGCAAAGGGTCTTTTTTCATTTTCAAAGGAAGCTTTTTTTTTAATATTTAATTTTACTCTAAGCATAAGTTTATTTTATTATATTTGAATAATTTAAAATTGGTAATGCATACATGGACTAAAGTAAATCTATCTAATCAAAATATGAAGTTATACCAATATACCACTCACTAACTTTACGAAGATGACATGAAATAGAAAATTAAATCAATGTTTTTGTGATACAAACAAATTGAGCTCAGTTTTTAAAATCACTAAATTATCAATATAATCAGATCAATATAATCAGATATTAACAACTTCTCCATGATAAAGCTAAACACTTCAGTGAGGAAAAAAAAAAAGGTTTACATTAAGTATTAAACATAATGAAATACTATCCTCAGGGCTTAAGTAAATGTCTCAAAAATAAAATAATCTTATATCTCTGTGCCTGTTTCCTACACACTGATTTAATAATTATGATTCTAACTTAAAATTGGTCTAAGTGCTGACTGGTTACAGTACTCTGAATATCCTAGTTAAAATATTTGGCTATTGGAAACCTTTACAGTATTGCAGTTTTGACTTACTCCAATCATCTAAAAACCCTCGGGGTCAAAAACTTGTAAGATAGCATGGAAGAACAGAATGCAGATAAGACAGAAACATGGGTTACACATCTATGGTGCTTCATGTTTAGTATAAAGCAAGGAGTCTCATTACTAAACCAAATAAAAGCTTCCAAATGACCCCATATGGTCCCCAGAAGCTCAGCCAAGATTTCTAGCTCCATCATCTATGATGATACAGAGTTTCTACTGAAATGACCTCCAAATGGTTGGACACCCAGATACCAATACTCCACATCAAGACAGAACCCAAATTTAGTCTTTCACTTGGCGGGAGAAATAGCACAATTATTTTTAAAGTGTTTTCTTTTACCCAAGGTCTTCTCATTACTGTTCTACCCATGGCTAATAAATGTGTTGATCAATATCTGTGAATTTTTAACAACCATAGTCGAAAACAAGAAGGAAGTCCAAAGCAGGTGAGGTCATCATGAGGCTCACACATCCTCCTGCCTATCCTCCCCAAGCTCCTGCATTCCAGAGTCCTTTGGCTTCCTGCCAGTTTTATAAGGATATCTTATTTCAGCCTCCCACTTAAGTAGCGGTTCCCAGATCAAGCTGTTGTATGACACAATATTAGAGGAGCTGGTAGGTTATTTATTAATATACAAATAGATGTAATGAATCATTTACTCATCCAGTTATTCAACAAACATGTGCTGAGTGTCTCTTTAGCACCAGGCACCATGCTAGAAAAATATTACCATCACCAACTTAGTGAACACCATAGTAAGAAAGATCGACCCTTACTCAGTTATCCACAATCCCACTTTGTTGCATTTTTTTAAAAGATTTTATTTATTTATTTGACAGAGATCACAAGTAGGCAGAGAGGCAGGCAGAGAGAGAGTGAGAGAGGGAAGCAGGTTCCCTGCTGAGCACAGAGCCCGATGTGGGACTCGATCCCAGGACCCTGAGATCATGACCTGAGCCGAAGGCAGTGGCTTAACCCACTGAGCCACCCAGGCACCCCCACTTTGTTGCATTTTTAAAGATGTACTTTGTAGATTGTTAATCCAAAGATGTAGTAGACACTGACTAAAGAATTTTAAGCAGAAATATACATATTTTAAATAAAACTGACTCTCCTAGAATTCTCAAATCCAAGGGTACATACCTATTCTCTCTATGTAGAAAATCGGCCTTGAACTTCACATACAAATTGTTCAACAGCATGTTAAATGGAACTTGTCCCATTACCGTGGAAGGTTTTTTAAGATTTTTAATTTATTTACTTGAGAGAGAGAATGAGAGAGTGAGAGAGAGAGAGCACATAAGCAGGGAGAGAAGCAGACTCCCCACTGAGCAGGGAGCTCAATGCCGGACTTGATCCAGGATCATGACCTGAGCTGAAGGCAGTTGCCTAACTCACTGAGCCACCCAGGTGCCCCTGTTACCCTGGAATTTGAGATTAAGTCCTAAATGGGACAAAAAGCAATAAATTGCCATATATTATAAAAAGCTGCCAAATAAGGGTGCCTGGGTGCCTCAGTCACTTAAGCGATTATCTCTTGATTTCAGTTCAGGCTATGATCTCAAGGTTGTGGGATCGAGCCCCAAGTTGGCTCCATGTTCAATGTGGAGTCTCCTTGAGATTCTCTCTCTCCCTCTGCCCCTCCCCCACTTGCGCACACTCTCTAAATCAATCAATCAATAAACAAATCAATAAATAAGTAAAATCTTACCCCAAAAAGCTGCCAAATATATCCATTTGAATTAAGGGTTGACAGAAATCAGTCTTCACCTCCGACTGAGCCTATATAAATAACTGACTAGCAATTCCTGGGGGAACAATTCGAACTAAGTAGTTACCAGGTCTTGGACACATTTTGACTTTTCTTCTCTCAATGGGGTGAAGTTAGAGAGGACTCTCCACTTTTAAAGAAAGTAGGGAAGGTCCTGCTGACTACTCATGATAATTAGAAGGGCCAGAAAAAGATGCCTCTTTCCCTTTGATGTGAGTAAGTTGCAGTTCAAATGCCACTGTGAAAATATTTTTGGGAGACTTGACATGCGTCCCTTGGGTTTGGGAGGCAACAGGGCATCTTGAAACTGGAGAATGCCTCAGCCTTCGGGATTCTGAAGATGGAGATTGGCCAGAGCCATTGTGCCAGGGTGAGGAGGGGGAGCGGTTGAGGGAGTAGTGTGTGCTCTGATCATTTGGCAAGGCCAGCTCAAAAGGACATCACTCAAAACCCAAGCCATCTGGAAAGTCCCTGTATTGGTTTCCTGTTACTACTGTAATAAATTCCACCAACTTCATGGCATAAAACAACATAAATTTATTCTCTTAAGAGTTCTGCAGGTCAGAAGGCTAAAATGGGTCTGTAGGGCCACCTTCATTCTAGAGCTCTAGGGGAGAATCTGTGTCCTTGTCCTTTCTGGCTTCTACAAACTGCTTACATTCCTTGGCTCATGTTCCTTTCCTACATCTTCAAAGCCAGCAGTGTAGCACCTTCTATCTTCTCTGACCTCTCCTTCTGTCCTTATATGTTCTCAATATGACTCCAACCTTCCACCCTCCTCTTACAAGGACCCTTGTAATTACTTTGGATCCACCTGGATAATCCAGGTTAATGTCCCCCATCTCAAGATCCTTAACTTACTCACATCTACAAAGCCCCATTTACCATTAACTTTCAGATTCCAGGGATTAGGAAGCAGATCTATCCCGTCCAAGGAGGCAGCTTGTTGGGTCATAGGGACCCCGCATTAAGAAACTTGGAGTTATAATACTGGGGTGGGTGCATCTCAAATGATTGAGGACAACATGGCCCAAGTCAGAGCTCTCAGAGGACTTCCAAAGTACCACATAAATATGTCCCATGAGGGATCCAACAACTGAACCTTTGCCCTACAGAGACAACGTTGAATCCTAACAAGTCAAGGGTTCCTTTAGTCAGATTTCTCCTTCCCCTTGGATGTCCCAGGGGTGATATTTGGGGTTGAGGTGAAGGACGATGAGAAGTGAGAGAACATAACAAGCCCGGCCCTCTGGTCAGTCCTAAGACAACAGGAAGTGAGAGGCTATGAACTACATGTGAGATCAATTTAGACAACACTGAAACTTTTACTACCCCAATGGGAGTCTCTATTAATAAGGTGTGACTCTGCTAATACTGGAAAAGCATGAATTCTGCCAGCAAGATAGCCAAGGGATAGGGAAATAGAAATCCAACAGAGTCTGTTGGAAGAGTAAGATTGGAAAATAATTAGGGCCTTTCCTATTTGTAGAAAACAGATTTCATCCAACAGAGTGGTTCCAATGGGTTTCTCGCATATGGAGCCAAGTCTGTGGCTTTTGATATATATATTTTTTTTATGTCTTTCTGCCTCTGATTTCCTATGTGCACCTGCCTAGAAGCACTTTTCATCTCAGCTGCTATGAGGTCCGCCACTCCCATACTTTGCAGCAAACTGCCCATTCCAGATCCGCCTATACTCCTAATTATTCAGAGCCTGCCTAATTCTCTAAATGTATCAGCTGGCACTGGATTGACACCTTGTATGTTGTTCAGCAGCTGCTACACTGGCTTTGAAATTATTTCAGCCTGGCATTACAGAGATAATCTGTCACTAATGCAAACTTGTGTATTTACAATATTAGAATCGCTGTCTTGTTATTTTTTCATTACTACTGTATTTTCTGAGTCTCTCTCATTACCATGTGTATTGTTTCATTATTTACATTTTGAATGCTATTATCTCTAAGGCTGTCAGCAGAAGCATTGAGATAATGACGCTATGGGAAAAGAATTATCTAAATATGGATCTTCCTGCTTATGCTCAAATAAATTATTGTCGAGCTCTTCAGATGCTTCTTCTGGGTCCTCATTAAGACACTCATGGCCTCGGGGAATTATGGAGCATCAGCTGCCTTTGTCTAAGGGTCGGAAGGTACAGAAACAAAACTAGAGATAGAGAAACCGATCAAGAATTGAAGTGAAGGACGTTCCTGATAGTAAGTAGCAGGGATGTGAAACATCCAATGAAATATGTATTTAACAGCAACGGCCTTGAAAGAGAATGGTATTTGAAAGTCTGAAGGTAAAACAATGACTGAAATAAAATGTTGCAGGTGTTTTGTTTTGTTTTGATTTAGATATTGCCTGTAAAAAAAAAAAAAGAAAGAAAGAAAAGCAGACAATCTCCACGGGACCTTACCACATGTCCTGATTTTAAAATCCTACCACACAACTATGCCTCCCAAATTTCTATTTTTATCTCTGACCTCCCCACTGAGCTTCAAATTCAAATATCCAATTGCAAATCTGACATTTACACTTGCCTGTCCACTGTCAACTCAAACATAATATGGCTAATTCAGAGCCTTTTCTTCCCCCAAAGCCTTTTTCCTCTCATCCCCACTCCTCCGGTCTTAGTTCATGCCGTTACTATGTACTGTATAAAATCCAAGACATTTTCTTCAACTGCCTTCTTCTCTTCTGCCCACATGCAGTTGGTCAAGTCCCATAGCTCTGTCTGCAAGGTGTACCCTGAGCCCATCAGTGGCTCTCTGCCTCCATGGAGACCACCCTTGCCCAAGACAACCTCATCTTAATGTGTACCACCTCTCGCCACAGGGGCCAAGATCCCTTCCTGGATCTCCACCCATGGCAGCTAAGCTGAACTGTACAAGACATGCATCACATCATGTCTCTCTTGTGCTCCAAGCCCTGTGACTTCTCATCACACTTCGAATAAAATCTACACCTTGTGCCATGGCCTGCAAAGCTTCGAGTGATCTGCTCCTGGCCACCGTTCAGATCACGTCTCCTCTCATTTTCTGCAGCATAGTGGCATTCTTCCAGGTCACTCCTGCTTCATGCTCCCTGCATATGCTGACCCTTCTGTCTAGAATATTCTGCTTCCAGACCTACACATGCATGGGTGACTGCTTCTCATTTAAGTCTCTTCCAAACTCCTCAAGGAGAACTTTCAACTCCTCAGGCACTCTCCCTCCTATCTGATACTCCTTCATGGTACTTTTCACACTCTAAAGCATCTTGTCCATTAATTTGTTCTCCTATTACTGGTTTTATCCCACTAGATGAGAAGCTCCATGAGGGCAGCATCTTGTCTCTTCCATTCTCTCCATTGAATATCTATGGTCAACTTTGGTAGCTACATCATAGCACTTCAGTAAATATCCACCAATAAATGAATGATTGGAATTCAAATTACTTGTGATTCAGTATCAGAGGCCCACACTGCCAGTCTTCTTTGTTATACCAAATAGGCTCATCTCTGGCTATCCTCCTGTATGTACGGAGGGATCCAAGTTGGAGACTTCATTTCCAGGTGGAGGGGTGGATGCTCACTGCCTTTTGCAAAGCTAGCATCTCAGGCTCTGTCTGACCACTTCACCACTTACCTGTTACCATCATAGTAAGAGATGTGTGTTCCAACTCTTGTTCTAATGTGGGGAAGTCCTTGCCATTATCTCTGCTACTAGAGCCCAGAACCTCCTTTCTGGAATGCTTCTCTTTGGTAACATTATCTCTCCTGACCTCTCTCTTTGAAGATTTCCCAGCCATAAGCAGATTAGATTTATTCTCTTCAGGTCCCAATAAGAATGCCAGGTTTACTGGAAAGACAGAAATTTCTGTTTTGATACTATTGTTTCAATCCTTTTTGATATACTGTTGTGGTGATTGAGTGTAGAATTTAGCTATACGTTTTTGTTCTTTTTGAGAGGGGTTATCTAAAGGGAAGACAATGAGTGGCCAAATTTTTCTCAAAAAATATTTCTTGAAGCCCTGCATTCTCTACCATTTAAATGCCAAAAACAAACCAAAAATGTGTGTCCTTGGGTACTAGGACAGGTGTCACCCACATACAACCCATCTGTTTCTCCACAGGTAGAACAAAATGTAAAAAAATTAATAATTGATGCCACCTCCTCAACTCACCAAGATCCCCAAAGAGTGGAGATAATGAAGAGTTACTAAACTGTTTTCTTGGGAAGAAAAAATGGAATACAGATCATACTTCTAAAGGTCAAAAAGTAGGTCAATAAATGCAGAACAGCTAATACTAGACTAGTAACAATACAGAGGAATATAAAATCTGACTCTTCAAAAGATACAAATGAACTTAGTTTCACAACTTAGACATCTGTAAACTATCAATAGAATTGTTTTATCTAAACATGTCAATTTCATGGAAAAGTACAGTAATTCCGTGATTTGGGGGCAGATCTACATTTTTTGCAACAGAATCACTGCTGTTAAGAGCTCATACTTAGTTTGGTGCTTCCTATGGGCCAGACACTATTGCGTGTGCTTTCTGGATGCTTATTCCCGCACCCCTCACGAGTCCCTCTGAGCTGGCTAACAGTGCATGTCTAGTTACAGCAAAGAAACAGAAGCACAGAAGGATAAGCCATTGCCCACGGGTTGATGGTTCTCAGTAACAAGCTGGGGTTCAAACCCAGGCTATCCTTGATTTACTCACCACACTAAGCTACCTGTACCCTACTGCTGGGGGTGGTAATCAGTGACATTTACTGAGCCCTCCCACTTTGCCATACACTACAGAAAGCCTGCTGCAGGTTTTCTATCACCTCATCTTTCCAACAATTCTAAGGTGGAGAACTATCATTATAACCATGATTTAAAATGGATGATGGTTCGATTTTGCAGAAAGTTTCTCCCATACGCTCATTGCTAGAAACAGCTTAGGTTTTGTTCAATTTTGCAAGGCATGAGCAGCCACTGACAGCTCGGATTACTGTTTTGTTTAGTAGACCCGCACAAGGGCTACGACAAGAGAATTGCCAGGTACATTTCATTTCCACTTTTTTAATGTAACCTCTATTTTTTCACCTAAAAAAAAACTCTTAACTCTTTTTTTTTTTTTTAAAGATTTTACTTATTTAGTTATTTATCAGAGAGAGAAGAGAGAGCGCACAAGCAGGGGGAGCAGCAGGCAAAGGGAGAAGCAGGTTCCCCGCTGGGCAGAGAACCTGATATGGGGCTCCATCCCAGGACCCTGGAATCACAACCTGAGCCGAAGGCAGATGCTTAACCACCTGAGCCATCCGGGCATCCCAATTTTTAACCATTTTATTCTTAACTGAGGCAGGCATATTTTTAAGGTGATGCTCCTAAGTCTTCTAGCTGTGAAGTTTTCTATCTGTGAGGGTATGTTTCTCATTCCAACCCAGGATTAGTGCTGAACACTCTAAAAGAAAGCTTATCCCCACCAAGAAGTCTCAATAATACCCTAATCTATGAGGGCAGCAAATCATAAAATAGGATTCCCTTCATCAGCTACATTAATCAGACTATATAACAGAAACACTAACACAGGACTTTATAGACTCAAACCAGTGAATCCTTTTCAAAGTGAGTCCTATAATATTCTTTTATTAGTCCACAAATAACAAATGTAATGAAGACATCAATCTCATCGGAATAGTAAAGAGATCTCTAGAGCCAACAGAAGAGAACTGGGAGTGCCATCAAACAGCGTAATGGTGATTTCACATCCATCACCATTAATGGCAAAACATGCATGCCTAATTAGGGAGGTAAACTAATACAAAAATTGGGACTTATAATTACAATCAAGAGTTAACACACATTCCTTATCTGACAGGCACTGTTCTGAACACTCCAAATGAATTATTCCAAATGAATTATTCCAAAATAACACACAGTGGGGGTGGTACAATTACCATCTCATCTTCCAGATTGAAAAAACTGAGGCTTAGACAAGCCAACTAAATTGTGCAGGTTTATAAAGCCTGGAAGCAGCAGAGCCAAATCATGATCCTGCATTCTGGACCTTACATATTTTTAGTTAGTTGTGTTTTGTCAGCCCTAGTGACTTAAGAGTTGTAACAGCACAGGCCGGCCACACTGAACTGTACACAGTTCCCACAGCATGGTCGACACCTTCTCACCTCGGCACATTTCCCCCTGCAAGTTCTCCCTGCCTGGGCTATCTACCTCTGCCAACTCACTTTCTTTTTGTAAGATTTATTTATTTGTTTGTTTATTTATTTATTTATTTTAGAGAGAGAGCACGAGTGAGTGAAGGGGAGGGACAAAGAGAGAGGAAGAGAAAGAATCTCAAGCAGACTCCATGCTGAGCACGAGACCAAGGTGAGGCTCCATCCCACAAACCCGAAGAGATCATGGCCTGAGCCAAAACCAAAAGTTGGACTCTTAAGTGACTGCCCCACTTAGGGGCCTCTCTTCCAACTCATTTTTGTCTAGGATTCAGCTTCAGTGTCACCTTGGGAAGGTTGCTACTATGCCAACCACTCCTGTCCCAGTCTTCTGCCAATGGCACGCTAAGTCATCCTTTCTCCAGCTTAACATGCGTGATCCATTGTGTGCAATAAAAAGGAAACAATGGAATCAAATTGGCAACCTAGAGTGAGAAAGAAAACACAGATATCCAGAACTACCATGGTCTTATATGGACAAAAAGAAAGCTACATTCACCTAACTGTGGCTAAATACCTTTAATTTTTTTCAGTCACTGACTATCAGATAATGTTTACACTATTTATCTATTTTACAAATGCGTAGGGGTGAAGCTGTAATGAAATATGCATCCATTATTTATTTGAGCCTTTTGAGAGTCCATGATTCCTCCTTATTTCAGTCCAATTTAATTTCAGCAAGCAAAAAAAAAAAAATCATATTATAAAGATAAGCGAAAAGATTTTTTTCCTTTCCTGGTGTAGGAGGAAATCAACTATATGGAGGTCTCTGAAAGATAAATAGCATCTCCACCTCTTGCTTTTCTTGGCAGGCTTGTGAAATATTTATTGCATTTCTTTCTAACGGCTTAAAAGTATCTTTCTCCTCCAGAGAATATTATCCTATGACCCAACGCATGTCCCGCTGTTGCCTGCTTCAGCCGTGCTTGTATCTCCTGCCCCTTCGCCTGACCCCTGTCTTTCAGTGCTGCCTTTGGGTTAACTTCTTCTGACAATTTCTGTTGCCTTTCGTTTAAGCTGTTACACTCCATATGGCTTCCCTTTCTTTGATGTGGCCCAAAACATTTTATAAACCACAGAACACAAGCTCAACAATGTAATAGTTCACCTAAGAATCTCTGCAGTATTCTAACCAGGGCAGAGCTTAGCATAACTCTAAGAAATGGAGAAAATCTAGACAGAGGGAGAAATCCCCATCCGTGTATCAACTCAAATGTGTAAAGGAAACCATTCCTCAGAACCATATGGCCACTTTTTACCTGTGGACAAATGTTAGAGCAAACCAACCACTGGGGATATACCCAGTGACAAAAACCAGACAAGCTGACCACTGATCAGTTAGTGAGCCCGACTGGAGATTCAGATTTGAGATTCACTGGCAAATTGATCCAAAGCAGATTTAAAAAAAAAAAAAAAATCCCAGAACTAAAAGCAAACAGATTCAGAAAATGATTTTAAAAAGTATTCGTTATTCACCCATCCTCCCCCAAATGTATAAGAGAAGTTGAGCATCTTCAAGGGAAACTTTTTGAGTCAAGCTAATAGGACAAAAGAGAAGAGAATAAGAAATTGTCTGTCTTGGTGACAAATACTGGTGAATGTTGAAAATGAAATGGATTCCTCAATCAAAGATGAAGGACTCCGCCAGCGTTCTCAGACTTAGGTTTGTACATAGCTAAGTGAGACAGAAAGAGAAAGAGAAGCAGGAGATAGGGTGGGAGAACTAGGCTCCAGGGTACCAAGAGGCCGTGTTTAATTCAGTTTGTACAGCTGAGCTACCGAATATCCTCAAGCAAGTGTCCCAACCTCTGTGACCAAATGGACTTATCAGCTGGGCAAGGCTAATTAGGACCATCCACCTTCCCTTACCTAAAGAGCAGAGCTCATGTTAATTAACTCGGACATTTTTAACAACCCGAGCTCTACACACAAAAGGTGAAAAGGGTATTTCATGGTTGTTAGCAATTACCTGTGAAATTATTTGTCAGAATGACCAAGACAGATCTGCCCCTGGGAAAGATCTCCACAGCACTGACCACACATTGTATGTTTTTTTTTTTTTTTAAAGATTTTATTTATTTATTTATTTGAGAGAGAGAGACAGTGAGAGAGAGCATGAGCGAGGAGAAGGTCAGAGAGCGAAGCAGACTCCCCATGGAGCTGGGAGCCCGATGTGGGACTCGATCCCGGGACTCCAGGATCACGCCCTGAGCCGAAGGCAGTCGTCCAACCAACTGAGCCACCCAGGCGTCCCACATTGTATGTTTTTAAAGAAAAGTATCCTTCTCGTTCCACTCTCATTTCTTCTTCTGTCCCTCTTTCATTCTTGTCTCTTTCTCTCTCTCTTTTTTTTAAACAGATTTTATTTATTTATTTGACAGAGATCACAAGTAGGCAGAAGGCAGGCAGAGGGAGAGGGAAGCAGACTCCCTGCTGAGCAGAGAGCCCAATGCAGGGTTCGATCCTAGGACCCTGAGATCATGACCTGAGCCATAGGCAGAGGCTTAACCCACTGAGCCACCCAGGCGCCCCTCTTGCCTCTTTCTCTTAAATACTCTTGTTCTGTAAGATTGTCACTATCTTTTATGATTTTATATTGTCTTCTAAAAGCTAAGAAGTGAGTTGTCGTAAAATTTGATGTCCCTCCTTCCACATTTTCCCCATCCATCCAAAACCCCAACAGATACCTTGCATCTCTTCTTCCTCTTAATATTTTCTAGTCATGTTTTATTAGTTAAAAAAAAAAAAAAAACCTCTGCTATTCTCTACTAATCCCATGAAACAGATTAATGTGGATGCATTTTTACATAGCATTGGCATCTAATTCTGGACAATTGAAAAGAAGAAAACTTGAAGATTGACTTCAACGTCTTTTTTGTCTTTTAATGATTACACACACATGCACACACAGGGGATACTAAAGAGCTAGCTTTATTCTAAAGTAAATACATTATGAAACTATCTCACTGGATGTAAGCCCTTATATTACCTGGGGACTGTATTGCTTTCTCTCCCCTCAAGTGCTTGTGAAGAGCACAAACATACTTCACCTTTCTGACTTTTGGAGAGTTCCTAGAGTCTTGTGTTTTAAAAGGTTAGGTTAGGGGTGCCTAGGTGGCTCAGTGGGTTAAAGCCTCTGCCTTCGGCTCAGGTCATGGTCTCAGGGTCTTGGGATCGAGCCCCGCATCGGGCTCTCTGCTCAGCAAGCAGCCTGCTTTCCTTCCTTTCTCTCTGCCTGCCTCTCTGCCTACTTGTGATCTCTCTCTGTCGAATAAATAAATAAAATCTTAAAAATAAATACATAAATAAATAAATAAATAAATAAAAGGTTAGGTTATAGATCAAAAGTGTACCGCAAAGTTATTAGCTTAATCTTTGAACCAGAATGGGTTATCTGGTGTCCAATTCATAATTTAACAGTAATAGATATAACAAGTCTGGGGGAAAAGGGAAAACAATGAAGAAAAAAGAAAACTTTTCAAAAAGTATTATTTGAATAACTACTTTTATATAAAACCTTTAGATATTACTAACTGAAGATGTTTTAGGATAGAACAAACTAGAAAACATAACTATCCCCACACCACAGTATGTAACCTTAGAAATCAAGTTTGAGGAACTCTGAAAATTATCTTACATTGAAAATTATCTTTCCAATCCCTTTAAAATGTCATCATTATCCATTTACCAGGCTTATTCTGTTTTAGAAATAATAGTAAATTTACCCATCATTTAAACTTTAATTATGAATTTGGCTACTCTTTCCAGGTACTATAGTAGGTTCTGGGAATAAATCAATGAAAAGATGGCATTTTATCACAAGTTCTTACGGTTTAGCCAGAGTGAAAGACAAACATGTGAATAATTTTAATACCATGTAGAAGGAGTACACATCTACATGCTTACCTTTGCTGATTTATCCAAGCCACAATTAGAAAAGGCACAGGAATAAGAAAGGGAAAGGCAGGGGGAAAAGGTCTGCAATGCCACGTGTTTGTGAAACGACGAGTGTTTTGGTACACTTAGAGCATGAGTGTAACAGCTCACATGCATAGAGCTGCAGAAGAAAGCACAGAACAGAGCACAGGGAGCCCTGAATGATGTGAGAAGTAATTTTTACTGCAGATAATGGCAGGCCATGATAATATCTAAGCAGTGAAGTGATCAGATCTTGTTAGAGTTGCCCTTTAGAAAGATCGCTCTGGAGACAATATGAAAGATCTATGTGAGAGACTGTCCCTTGAACACAAAAGATCCAAACATATGGGTTTTTATTGACGCCTCCCTAAAACTCACAAAAAGGAAACATGTAGTAAAAATGGTGTGAAGCCAGGAAAACAAACAAAAGGGGGGAAGGAAATAGATTTTTGCATGATACCAAGTCAGTGGAAGTATTTATGTAGTGCAGAAAAACCTGAAGTCTAAATGCCTACAGGGAGAGACGGTAATGAGCGTCAGAAGGATTCGCAGGAGAAGGCTAGACTTAGTAAATAGACCCAAGGAGTTTGAGATGGAGGGGTTGGAGAATGACATGGCTTAAAATAGGAGGGTTGATTTCAAGATTTTATGAGGAGTAACTAGATCTCAAGTCTCCACTCCAGCTCACACAACTAGGGAACTCTGCTCCCAGCCTGAAGGAAGAGCAACTGTTTATTCTGTAGAGAAACAGAAGTGGAAAAGCTCTAATATCAGCACCACAAGATTTAGTAAAGCATGGACATGAGATCCATTTAGAGAACAGAAAGAAAAAAAAAATCAGCGAAATTCTACATCCTAAAGAGATGAGAACTCTCTGATTCACAGAATACTGACTCTTTCTGGAGAAACTAGCTAGCCTAGAAAAAACAAATGCAGATATTGATAGTTAGGACTTTCCAATAGACCGCTCAAATCTACCACAAAGTCAACTCAGTGATAATAATCTCTCTCCACAACACACACACACACACACACACACACACACACACACACACTCATGACGCAGAGTTTTCATATGACTTTTACTGCCTCAATCTTATGTATGAACAGAAAAGCAAGAAAACTACACATCCAAATATATGACAGAAGCCTCCTGCAAAAAAAGGCAGGAAGGCAGAGGAAAAAGAAAGAAAGAGAGAGAGAGAGAGGGGATAATGAACAAGAGAAAACAGAATTAATGGAGGAAATATGAGAGAATACTTCACAATGAGATTCTATAATTTATATCCTAAGACAAAAGGTATTACACCCATGAAATAAGAAAAGAGCTTATAAAAATGGAACAGTATGAGAACATCAGATTAAAAATTCTGAGAATTAGGTAAAATAAAATTGCTTAAAGATAAACCTAGAAAACTGTCCCAAATAAAAATCAAGACTGTAGATGGAAAAAGAGAGAAGGAGAGAGAGAGAGAGTACTGTGGAATACAGAGAGATTTATATTAGAGATACAATAGCATTTCCCAGAACTGAAGAACATGCATTTCTCAACTAAAAGTCTTATAGGAATACTCAGGAAAATAGCTGAAAAAGACCCATACCAAGTTACACTATTGTAAAATTTCAAGTGCAAGGGATATAGAAAAAAATGTATATCTTTCGGAGGAAGAAAAATAAGTCACAGAGAATGAAGAAGGGCAAAGTTGTGATCTCATTTATTTGCAGAATCTAAAAAAGCTGAACACATAGAAACATAGAGTAGGATGGTGGCTGCTAGGGTCTGGGTGTGGAGAAAATGGAGAGATGTTGGACAAAGGGTACAAAGTCTCAGTTTTGCAGGGCAAAGAGGTTATGGAAATCTAATGTACAGCCTGGTGACTATAGTTAATAATACTGTAATGTGTACTTGAAATTTGTTAAAAGAACAGATCTTTAAGTGTTCTCACAAAAAAATAAGAGGTGATGGATATGTAAATTAGCTTGATCATTTCACAATATATACAGATATCAAAATGTCACTACATTGTACATCTTAAAAGTATGGCATTTTTATTTGACATTATACTTCAATAAAGTTGGAGCTGGGGAAAAAGAAAAGACCAATCCTGAAAGCAGATGAAAGGAAATCAAGATTGGAGCCAAAATCAGTAAAGTTGAAAACAGAAAAATAATAGAGAAAAATCAGTCAACTCAAAAAGAGATTCTTTCACAGGATCAAACAACTAATAAACCTCTATCTATATTAGTCAAGAAAAACAGAGAAGATTCAAATTAGGAGTGACATCACTACAGATAATACAGATGTTGAAAGAAGAGGGAATATTATGAACAGCTTTACCCTAATAAATTCAACAACAAAGTTGATATGGACAAATTCCTTGAAAGATACAAATTCCAAAGCTCACTCAAGAAGAAATAGATATCCTGAAGAACACCACATATTAAATATCTTCTTACAAACAAAACTCCAGGCCCAGATGGCAATACTGAGGAATTCTACCAAATATTTAAGAAAGAAATAATATTAGTTCTGCAGAAACTCTACCAGACAACTGAAGAAGAAACAGCTTTTCAATTCATTCTGTGAAGCCAGTTTTTCTGATATCAAAACCACATCAAGACATTCCAAGATAAGAAAACTATCTACCAGTATCTCTCATGAACATAAATATGAAAAATTTTAACAAAAATTTTAGTGAACTTAAAGCAAAGTTTAAAAGGTATAGCACATCACAACTGAGTGAGGTTTATCCCTGGAATGTAAAGCTGATTTAACATTTAAAAAATCAATGAAATTTACTACATTAATAAGCAAAAAAGAAAAAAAAAACACATGATCATGTCAATCGATGCAACAAGAACAATAGAAAAAATCCAACACTTTTCTGATACAAATCTTCAGGAAATTAGAAATAAAAGAGAACTTCCTTGATCAAATAAAGAACATCTATGAAAAATCTACAGCTAATATCATAAGTAGTAATGAAAGGCTAAAACCTTCCTCTTTAAGATTACAAACAAGGCAAGGAAGTCTGCTCTCCTTATTTTATCCAACTTTGTACTAGAGGTTGTAGCCAGTGCAGTAAAATAAGTAACAGAAATAAAGGGCATCCGGATTAGAAAAGAGTAATAAGAGCTGTGTTTATTTCGAAATGGCATGGTCATATGTGAATTTACATAGAAGCCACTAGAATGAATAAATTAGTTTAGCAGGTTTGCATGATATGAAATCAAAATTTCAAAAAATGAGCTGTATTTCTATACACTAAAAAGCTCAGAAGTGGAAACTTTTAAAAAATACTATTTATAAAATATCAAAAATATGAAATACTTCAGTAAATATATTAAAATATGTGCAAGACGTTTACACTGAAAAGCATAAAACAATGCCAAGAGATATTAAGGAAAACTTAAATAAATGGAGAAGTAAATTGTATTCATGGTTCAGAAGACTTGTTAAGTTGGCAATCTCTGAAAACTGATCTACAGAACCAATACAATTCCATAAAAATCCCAAAGTGTATTTTTTTTTTGGTAGAAATGAAAAGTTGATTCAAAAATTTATATGGAGGGGCGCCTGGGTGGCTCAGTGGGTTGAAGCCTCTGCCTTAGGCTCAGGTCATGATCCCAGCGTCCTGGGATCGAGCCCCACATCGGGCTCTCTGCTCAGCGGGGAGCCTGCTTCCTCCTCTCTCTCTGCCTGCCTCTCTGCCTACTTGTGATCTCTGTCTGTCAAATAAATAAATAAAATCTTTAAAAAAATTTATATGGAAATACAAATGACTTAGTATAATCAGAGCAGTTCTAAAAGAATGAACAAATTCTTAGGACCTATATTACCTGACTTCAAGACTCACTGTAAAACTACAGTAATAATAACAGTTTGGGCTTGGCATAAATATAGGACAGAATAGAGTTCAGAAATACAATCACAGATATGGACAACTGATACAAAACAAAGGTTCAAAGGAAATCCAGTGGAGAAAGAATAGTCTTAATGATGCTGGAGAAAACTGATTTTTTACAATGTTCAAAGAATAAAGGAGAAATGAAGAGAGGACAGTATTTTCAATAAATAGGGTTGGAAAATTAGATATTCATATGCAAATAAAAAATGAAATTAGTCCATAGCTTGCACCATATTTAAAAATAAAGTCGAAGTGGACTATAGACTTCAATATAACACTAAAACTAGTGTTATAAGCCTTCTAGAAGACATAGAAAAGGTTTGCAACTTTATGTTAGACAAAGCATTCTTATATACTACACAAAACATCATTCATTAAAATACACACACACACATACACACACACACACACACGGAAGCTTGGGTGGGTCAGTTGGTTAAGCGACTACCTTCGGCTTAGGTCATGATCCTGGAGTCCTAGGATTGTGTCCGGCATCAGGCTCCCTGCTCAGAGGGGAGTCCACTTCTCCTCTGACCTTCCCACCCCCCCCATTCCCCCTCTCTCAAATAAATAAATAAATAAATAAATAAATAAAATCTTTTTTAAAAGTACACACACACACACACACACATATGCCTCATCAAAACAGACTTCTGTTCTTCCAGAGAAATTGTTAGTGAAAAGGTAACCTAAAGTACCGAATTAGAAAAAATATTTGAAAATCAAATATCTGCTGAAGTATTTGTATCCAAAATATATAAATTACTTTCACCACTCAATAAGAAAACAAACAAACAAAAAAAACTAATAGAAAGTGGGCAAAAAATCTAGAGACACTTCACCAAAGAATGTACCAGTGACAAGCACATGAAAAAGTATTCAGCAACAATAGCCATTAAGGAAAATTCAATCTAAAACCACAATGCAGGGCACCTGGGTGGCTCAGCATCTGCCTTTGGCTCAGGTCATGATCCCAGGGTTCTGGGATGAAGCCCTGCCTTGGGCTCCCTGCTCAGTGGGAGTCTGCTTCTCCCTCTGCCTGCTGCCCCCTCTGTTTGTGCGCTCTCTCTCTCTCTCTCTCTCTGTCAAATAAATAAATAAAATCTTAAAAAAAGATAATTAAAAAAAAAATAAAACCACAATGCGATAACACTAATATCTAAAATTAAAAGAACTTCCCATACCAAGTGTTGGTGGGAATATGAATTGACTGCTAAGAAACAATTTGGAAGTTTCATAAGAAATTAAATATACACTTACCTTATGGCCCAGTAATTCTATTCCTAGGTATTTACCCAAGAGAAATGAAACCAAATACCCCAAGACTTGTAAATGAATGTTCATAGCAGCTTTTTTAGGTAATGGTGTAAAACTAGAAACAACCAAAATGTTCATCAATATGTGAATACCTAAAGTGTAGTTTATCCCTACAATAGAATATTGCTCAGAAACAAAAAAGAACGAATTACTGACCCAAAAACATAGATGTATGTCAAAGTGACTATAAGTGAAAAAGAACCCAGAGCATATATAGTGTATGATTTCATGTATATAAAATTCTAGAACACGTAAACTAACCTATAGTGATCTGGGCAGTTCAGTGGTGGCCTGGGTACTAATGAGGTAGATGGGGCAGAAGGGAGGGATTAAGAAGGAACGCAAGAAAATATTTGTGGATAATGGATATATTTACTTTCTTGATTGCAGTGATGGTTTCACAGGCATATAAATATGTCAAAATGTATCAAGCTGTATATTCCAAACCTGTGCATTATATCTTATGTTAATTTAATTATCTTTAAAAATTTTAAAAGACCTTAAAAGTAGAAAAAGAAAATTGAGTGAAAAAGTTTTTATTAGAAAAAGAGAAGTCTCAAAATGAAAAAAACAGGAAGCTGTGACAATATTCAAATTAAAGGTAATGTCTTGTACAAAGGATTTAGCAAATGGAATGGTGAGCAGTAGACAGATTTTCAAATATTTATTGAACTTTAGTAATCAGGACTTGGTATTTCCTAGGTGGGTTAGTAGTGTGAAAAGATCAGTAAAGAATGATTTCACATTTGGAACCTGGGAATTCTAATTGCCTGGGACACAAGTACAGGAGCAAGAATTAGCACATTAGGAGTTTAGTTTTCATTATACTGAATTTAAAATACACACGTATAGAAATGCCCAAAAGGTAGCAGTGTAATGGGTCTGAAGTTCCAAAGGTTGAGCTAGGATTTTAAGTCCTCACCAGACAGTTGATACTGAAGTATTAATTGGTGAGATCATCTAAGAAAAGTTGAGATGTTATTTAAGTGCTGAGGACCAAACCCTGAGTACTATGTGTATAGCTAGCTGGGCAGAGCAGAGGATTTCACTCTGTCAATAGGAATTTATTTTGATAATTCAACTTTCAAAACATGTACTTAGACATCAAACTTCATCAAAGTCAGAGAACTTTCAAATCCAAAAAAATCAGTCTACAGTTCTCACTATGAATTGGTAGACATTACCAACAGAATACGCATTCCACTATTAGTTGTGAGAAGCAATAGTTTTTAGTTATTACTTGGGAAAACTCTATGATGGACATTTGGTCATGTGTGCAATTCAACCCCCCCCAACATACACAAAATAACATCTGCACTTAGAATAATTCTCAATAAATGGCTCTTATTTAGACTTTTCACTAATTATGGCTGTTAACAATCATGTGATTAAGAAGAAAAATTAGCAGAATTCCACACAGCATTTTTAGCCTCATAAATTTGAAATGAGAGAATTTTCAACCATATTGCTGTTAATATTTAACCTGCCCACACCTGGTATAACAGTCCAGGCAACATTTAAGCAGCATACTTGGAGTTATTAATACCAGCTTTGACTAGACCCAATATAATGACTTACTATTGTTCATATTTGCTGAAATAAAAAAAAATTAATCAAGTGACAATATATAACTGTGCTATTATGCTTCCATGAAAGATATTTCCATGGATATTAAAAATATTGAATAGAAAAGCTATAATTTGGGGCTTAGGTTTAAAGCTAAATATGAAATTCTAAGTAAAAACGCAAATAAATGATTAGTAACCCATTATATATTAACTACCAAGAAATACATCCATTAAAGCTCATACATTTCGTTCCTAGCAAAGTCCTAATCAGATTTAATTAACTCTTATTTTAGAAATTTCTAACAAGCTTGGTTAACTAGTTTACTGCCTAAAAGCAAATTAGAAGTAATAAGCTGGCTGCAGACAGGACCTCATTTTGAGACACGCACATTAACGGCAGCAAGCTGTGATGACAGATAAAAAAGAACGTGAAAGAAAAAAGGCTTTAGAAAGCAGAAATCAGAGCTCCAAAAGCAGACCAGTCTGTGGCCATTTAGTGTGAAGTAAGCAACCTTCTTTAGTTCACTAGCCTCTCTGATGGAGGCACTAGCCTCTGATGATTATATCATCACCAAATGGTTAAATATAGTAACAGTATATGAAATTAATTTTTAAAATATTTTAATAGAGTTAAAATTGGTTAATAGTTATGATCCATTCTTTACAAATCTTGCTTATGCTGTTTGTTTTCTAATAATGAATGTTCTCCCACAAAAATAAAACTCATTCATAAATAATAATGTATCTCTTCAAAGACTTCATGATTTCAAATACAAAGTAGTTGTTCATTGACCCTCAGATGATCTCTTTGTATTATTCAGAAGTCCTTAACTTCTACCTAACATCACACTTATTTGTGTAGAATTGTTTTAGCTTGTTAGATTATTAGCTACTTGAAGATGGAGAATAAAAAATCAGACCCTCTAACTGCGCCTGCGTGACTCTGTCAGTTAACCAACCAACTTTTGAATTCAGCTCTGGTCATCATCTCAGGGGTCCAGTCCTGCACGGAGCTCTGCACTTGGTGAGAGCCTACATGATGTTCTCTCCCATTCTCTCTCTCTCTGCTCCTCCCCCCAGCTCACACGCTCTCTCTCAAATAAATAAATCTTTTTTAAAAAAATCAGACCCTCCAGACGCCTGTGTGGCTCAGTCAGTTAAGCATCTGCTTTTGGCTCGGGTCATGATCCTGGGATGGAGTTCCACATCGGGATCCTTGCTCAGCAGGGAGCCTTTTTTTCCCTCTGCCCCTCCCCCTGCTTATGCTCGTACACTCTCTCTCTCTCCCTCTCTCTCTCTCTCTGACAAATAAATAAAATCTTTAAAAAGAAATCAGACCCTGTAATTCATCTTTGTATCATGCGCTCTCCAACACATTCTATAGCATCTACGATGCAGAAAGTGCTCAATAAAGAAAAAGAGACACTTACATCCCTTATCCTTTTAGTCACAATAAATAGTGTCAAAACCTACATTTCGATAACACTGTAAAAAGTAAAATCACTTAAAGAAATTAATATATTTAATCTCAAATTCAAGTTTACTGAGAGAAAAATCAGTTCAAACAGGCGAATGAAGAAAAGTATAAATTACTGAATATCCTTAAGGAATTGTAGTGTAAACAGAGCTGTTGCCGCTTATTAATAAATTTTTAAAATGTACAGATTGAAATTTTTTGTTAATATCATATGTCATAATAATTTTACGGTCTCAAGTAGATTGCAATTTGCATTTCATGTTGAGAAAATGCTTTAAAACAAAGTAGTTTTATGGTACTATGCTCCCTTACTAAAGATTTTTAAATCCCTAATTAATGGGGTCCAAAATAAATTATTTTGCCCGATATATATCATAAAGCCATGAGTCTTCATTCTCTAAGGCTATTTCTATTTAGTTTATTTTATATTCAAGAAATTATTAAGCAGAATATTTAAACTTTTGAGAGACATTTATATAAATATGTCCTAACTCCTATCTTATAACACTTCTTTTTGAAGAATATTTTCATTATCAATTTTCATTATCAATTATCAATCTTTTCATTATATTATATTCATGGTCAGGTTTAAGGCTCAATCACAATATATTTGACATAACTTAGGATTTATTCAGAAATAAATTAAAAGTTGAACATCCTAAATTTCATAAAGATAACATTTCTGATAAATTATCAAGCATTTTTTGATGCTTATAGTAAAATGCTATAAAGAGGGAGAGATTAGATTTTAGTTAACAAGAGAATGCCATCTGACTGTAGCGTGCAGTCTTTGATATCTAGGTGTAGTTTTTGGGTTATAGAAATTGAGATGATTTCTGAACAGACAAATCCTCAGGATTCAATCACACTGGAAGATTAGAGGTTTCCTGTGTATAATAGGGAGTTTTTTTTCATATCTGAAGGAGGGACAACTGGTAAACATAATAAACATTCTAGTGTAACTCATGGAGGAAAGTAGATAGCAAGATGTACAAATGTCAGAGCTAAATCAGTTTGATAAGCAAATAGCCAATCACTTGTTATTACTTTTTTTGCTTGTTAAATCCAATAAGCTCTTTTATTAATGTAACATTATAGGTGATCCTGTTTTGAAAAGATAATTATTTGAACAGGGCATTCACTCACTCATTCAATATTCAGTGCCTAAAATGTGCCAGTTGTCTGTGCCAGAAGTAGAAAATATAAATACGAATATGACATTCTTTCCCCTACAAACTGTACTGTCATCAATGGGGAAAAAAAAATAGTTGAAAGCTGGACTTTATTAAAATTCAAAGTTTCTGCTCTGCAGAAGATAAGGCCAAGAGAATGAGAAAACAAGCCACAGACTTGGAGAAAATATTTGCAAAAGACACATCTGATAAAGCGTTATTATCTAAAATATACAAAGAATACTTGAAACTCAACAATAAGAAAATGAACCTGATTAAAAAATGAGCAAAACACTGAACAGATACTCACCAAAGAAATATGCCAATGGCAGATAAGAAACATATGAAAAGATGCTTAACATAATATGGCATTAGGAAAACGCAAATTTCAACAACACTGAACTACCACCGCATACCTATTAAAATGGCTGCAATACAAAACAGTGACAACACCGAATGCTAGCAAGGATTGGAGCAATAGCCTTCCCCAAATGCAAGTCAGCTGCCTGTCACTTGAAAGGCCAATCCTCAAGAGACAGGTTTTGCCTGGAAAGGAATAGGAGCTTTATTCAGGAGGCTAGCCACCTGCGGAGACAGACTCTTCTCCAAAGGCCAACTCCGAGTTTTCTGCCTGGTGCAGAAATTTTTAAAGAGGCTTAATCAGTTAAGGAGTGCAGTGGTCTGTGACATTTCTTGATTACATTCGGACTTGATGATGCCAGGTCCAGATTTATCTCAGTGCTCAGAGGTTGTGTAAGAAGTTCTAGTGCCTTGGTACCCAAGGGCTGTGCAAGAGTCCTCTGTTCTTTCTGCAAAGGAGGGCAAGGTCTATAGAAGTGCAAAGGAAGGTCAGTGAAGTCACCTGTGGGACTTTAAAAAAGAAAAACATTTTGGAAGAGATTTCTGGGCTAATCAGAAAGCTAAAGTAGCTTCAAACAAACCTGCTGGCCTCTGTGGCCTTGGAATGTTCTGGTCCTTCATTCCCCAAGGCCAGCTGTCTACAAATCTCAAAGAAAGTAAATTAGTTCTGTTACAGATCAAGGGTCTTAAGTCAGCAAGCAAGGAGTGTGTTAACTTGAAGCAAGTTAACCCATAAGACCAGTTAGAGTGCTGTTACAAAAGGAATTCTCATTCACTGCAGGTAGAAATGCAAAATGGTACCGACCGTTTGGCAATTTCTTACAGAACTAAGCATATTCCCACCATGTGATCCGGCAATTATACTCCTTGGCCTTTATGCAGATGAACTGAAAAATCATGTCTGCATAAAAACCTGCACACAGATTTAGAGGGTTTTACTCATAATTGCTAACACTTGAAAGCAACTGAACTATCCTTCAGTAGGTAAATGAATTAAATTGTGACACACCCAGGCAATGGAATATTATTCAACACTAAAACTAAAAGAGTTTTCAAGCCATGAAAAGACATAGAGGAAACTTAAACGCATATTACTAAGTGAACTACATATTGCATGATTCCAACTCTGTGACATTCTGGAAAAGGCAAAACCACGGAGACCATGAAAAGATCAGTGGTTGCCAGTGGCTATGTGGGAGAGAAGGATGAACTGGCAGGGCAGATCTTTAGGGAAGTAAACCTATTTTGTATATTGCAGTTGTGCATATTTGACATTATAGATCTGTCAAGACACACTGAATGTACAACACCAAGAGTGAACTCTAAGATAAACTATGGACCTTGGTGATAATGATCTGTTAGTGTAGGTTTATGGATTATAAGAAATGTGCCCCTCTGGAGAATGCAGGTGTTGACAGTTTTGGAATTTGAGGTTTTGAAAATATCATGTTTACACTAATCAAAAGAAGGATGAGTGACAATATTAGAATTAGACAAGATAGGATTTCAGAGCAAAGGAGTTTAGCAGGGCTAAAGAAAAAGTCATTTCATAATGGTAAAGGGGCCAATTAATCAAGAGGAGATAAGAAGGTTAAACATTTGTATACATAAAAGCAAAGCATCAAACTACATGAGGCAAAAACTGATAGAACTGCAGAAAGAAAGAAATCCAAAATTTTAGTTAGACATCTTACCACCCGTCTTCAATCACTGATAGAACAAGTAGACTAAAAAACAGTAAAGACATAGAAGATTTGAACAGCACTGTCACACTTGATCTAACTGACATTTATAAAGCACTCCAGTCAACATCAACAGAATATGCACTCTTTTCAAGTGTACACAGAACATGTACCCAGAGGAAATATATTCTAGTTTGAGGAGAGTTGCATTTTTCTGCATGTGTATGTAAGATGATTATTTGGGCTGCTGCAACACAAA
The DNA here is from genome assembly GCF_020171115.1 of Neogale vison. Taxonomy (NCBI): domain Eukaryota; kingdom Metazoa; phylum Chordata; class Mammalia; order Carnivora; family Mustelidae; genus Neogale; species Neogale vison. The sequence goes on from NC_058093.1 coordinate 49,417,527, forward strand.
GTGAGGTAAAGAGAGGGTTACGCAGAGAGAAGTCAGAGGTCGGAGCTTGATTCAGAAAAAATGGCCAAGGAACTTTATGAGGCCAGAAAAATTTAATACCCAATTTCAAGTTATCTGTGTTGTATATGCCCCTTCCCTACACTATGTAACCCCAAATCTCAGTGAATTTTTTGTATTCACAGCTGTCTCTGGTGAGCAGGAGGAGGACAAGCAGGGCATAAAATAGAGAAGGAAATGCTCCCACATGTGACTTGAAGCCAGGGCAGAGATAAAGCAGTCTCAAGACTCAGAGTAATGGGAATTCAACAAAAGCCGGAAACTGGAGTCAGAAGTGACTAGCACAAATATATTTGCCGAAATCCTGAGGGCATTGGACTTGCCATAAAACAGAGTTGCAGAGTTTGACCTGACCCTATCCCATCCTGAGGCTGAGGAGCAGGGTGACCCCAGTGAACATCTGTGTTACATTTTTTTCTCCCCCCACCCATCACGCTAAGAGAAAAGAAACAGTATAAATTTAACTTCTGTTATGAATGATTCCAAAGCCCTCCACCTAGAAGGTGAAAGTGGCTACGAATAGTTTTTAAATAACGATTCCATTACCTACCAACCACCCAGTTTAATTTGAGCATAGTATCTCAAGAGCAACAGCAACAAGCTGATGCCGGCAGTAAGATAAAAATGAGAAACGATGCAGGATGTGTGCAGGGAGGGAGAGCAGACACGTAGACAAGGACTTACTTTTCAAAAGTGTGCCTGGGAGGTAAAACCCAGGTGTTTATGTCTCTCTGCCCCCATATATTTAACATGTTTCAAATGATAGTATATAGGAACAGAGAAATGCTAATCGAACTTTTTGGCTAATATAGGCAGAAGGTAAAAGAAAACACGAGTTTTAGATAGTCATAGCGAATTCAAACTGTTTGAAAACATGTTCATAGAGGGGGAGGGTTTGGGGACTCAGTCACCTAGAGAGTTCAAGGAAGATCTTTGATCCAAATTCTCTGCATTTGAATTTTTGAGAGATGCCAAAGCTTGGTACCACTTGTCACACCCTATGAATCAGTTTTCTTGGTGCGAACTACAAAGTTCCTTGGCCTCGTTCCTTGGACCATAAGGCTGCCCTGCAAAGAACATCTGCATCATCCAAGACCTCCATAATTAGCAGCTGCAGTGGGACAGAGGTGACCGTGAACCCAGCTCCCAGAGCAGGAAGGATCTTTCAACAGTCTGAAATCAGCATGCAACACTCTTCTATGCCCAGATCTTACTGCAAAAGGTGGTGACATTTCCTAGATTACTCACATTTGTTCCTCTGGAACCGGATATCATGCCTCCAGAGCTTAAGAAGGCGCTTCATATAGTTGTAGAATCGGACTGAGGCCACACTCAAAGAGTATGAGCACGTCTGAAACACAACAACAACAACAAATGTTTATGATCTTCGTCATGACTGAAGGGTCAACCGCTGCCGGGTGGTAATAAATCAGGTGTCCTCTGAGAGATGGAGTTGTGATTTTTCCCAGCTATCAAAGCAGGACAATTCTTTAAGCTCCAGAGATACATGGTCAGGAAGGGTAGTTAAGGTTACAGAGATGTAGGTGGGAGCCTGGGTGGCTCAGTGGGTTAAGCCGCTGCCTTCGGCTTGGGTCATGATCTCGGGGTCCTGGGATCGAGTCCTGCATCGGGCTCTCTGCTCAGCAGGGAGCCTGCTTCTCTCTCTCTCTCTCTCTCTCTGCCTGCCTCTCCATCTACTTGTGATTTCTCTCTGTCAAATAAATAAATAAAATCTTAAAAAAAAAAAAAAAAAAAGGTTACAGAGATGTAGGAAAAGCATTTGTGAGGGTTTTTTTCAGCACAGTTTGTAACAAAGTTCAAATTGTAGGCCAACCTGTGAGGTAAGCAGACAATTTTACAAACGACCTCCTTTCTCTTTCTGTGCCTTTTTATCCTCCTTTCCCAGCACTGACCCCCTATTCTCCTATTTCGTTATAGCCCTCCCCCTCCCCATTCCTCGGCCTTCCCCTAAATAAGCCAGAGCCACACAGCCAGCACCCAGATGATACTAAACATTTCCTATTTTAAAAGAGAGCAGTCAGGGCGCCTGGGTGGCTCAGTGGGTTAAGCCGCTGCCTTCGGCTCAGGTCATGATCTCAAGGTCCTGGGATCGAGTCCCGCATCGGGCTCTCTGCTCAGCAGGGAGCCTGCTTCCTCCTCTCTGCCTGCCTCTCTGCCTACTTGTGATCTGTCTCTGTCAAATAAATAAATAAAAATCTTTAAAAAATAAAAAAATAAAAAAAAAATAAAAGAGAGCAGTTTGGTGAGCATATTTTCAGCAAGGTGTTATGACTGCTAAGAACTTCATGTGTTTCCCCTCTCAAATGTCTCTGCAGTGGGAGAGTGTCTTTGCAGTGGGAAAAACCATTTTTATCTTCACTCAAGAGAATGCATGAAAATGGAGGTATTTGAGCAATCAATAAATGTGGATTTAAAAAAATTTAAAGAGGAAAGCCATGTAGTAAGGATTTTATTCAATATAAAAAAATTTTGTTTTCATTGAAACGAAGTAGGAGGAAAAGAAAAGCAATTTGTTTGATGTGGTACTTTCTACTGGCCTTAAGACATTTGATTCAGAAGAGCATTTTCAGTGGAACAGTAAGAAATCTAAATCAAATGCATAGTAATAATCACTCTGAGTTTTACTCCATCTCTATGAAAACTGCACAGAAGCTTGTGTATGTGTCTTCCTTATTCAGCATTCACAGAAAATATAAATCACAATGTGTCTTGAAAAAAACAAAAAAAAAACAAAAAAAACTAAAACAGACATGCTAGAGGATTCTCAATTTCCCCTTTGCTTTCAATTGTGGCTTTATCTCCCATTTTCCTCTCCCACTCACACTTTTTTTTTCTTTTACTTTTTGCATTACATCACCTACCCCTGAACCTTAACTAACCAACAGACCACAAGGCTTGCAAAAACACAGCTCTGAGGAATTACAACTCTGACTGTTATCAGACAGGATGGCACCAAAAATCCTGAGCCAAAAACATGAAAACCAGAACAATCTCTAACAGCAAGTTTCGTGGCAATTAAAGATAAAATTGCTACCTTCGCCAAACCACAAAAATACATATTTCCCTCACCTCCTTACCCTGTTAAAGTTCAACTCTGATTCAACTGCTGTCCATCAACTGAAGAAAGTTTTTAAAGTCTATTTAATTTTATTAATTTGGGTCCTCTCTCTTCTCTTTTGGATTAGTTTGGCCAATGGTTTATCGATCTTATTGATTCTTTCAAAAAACCAGCTTCTAGTTTCATTTATGCATTCTACTGTATCTCTAGTGTCTATCTCCTTGATCTTTGCTCTAATCTTAATTATTTCCCTTCTTGTGTGTGGATTTGGCTTAATTTGTTGTTAATTCTCCAGTTCTTTAAGGTTTAAACGCAGCTGGTGTGTTCTGGATTTTTCAGTTTTTTTGAGGGAGGCTTAGATGGCTATGTATTTCCCCCTTAGGACCGCCTTTGCTGTATCCCATAGGTTTTGGAACGAAGTGTCTTCATTCTCATTGGTTTCCATGAATTGTTTAAGTTCTTTGATTTCCTGGTTGAGCCAAGTATTCTTAAGCAAGGTGGTCTTTAGCTTCCAGGTGTTTGAATTCCTTCTGAACTTTTTCTTGTGGTTGAGCTCGTTTTAAGGCACTGTGATGTGAGAATATGCAGGGAATAATCTCAATCTTTTGGTATCAGTTGAGCCCTGATTTGTGATCCAGTATGTGGTATTCTTTTGGTATCAGTTGAGCCCTGGTTTGTGACCCAGTATGTGGTCTATTCTTTTTTTTTTTTTTAAGATTTTATTTATTCATTTGACGGAACGAATGAGAGAGCACAAGCAAGCAAAGCAGCAGAGGGAGAGGAAGAAGTAGGCTCCCTGCTGAGCAGGGAGCCCGATGCAGGGCTCTATCCTAGGACCCTGGGATCATGACCCGAGCTGAAGGCAGAGGCTTAACCCACTGAGCCACCCAGGGGCCCCATGTGGTCTATTCTTTTGTATCAACATGGATGGGACTGGAAGAGATTATGCTGAGTGAAATAAGTCAAGCAGAGAGAGTCAATTAACATACAGTTCCGCTTATTTGTGGAGCATAAGAAATAACATGGAGGACAGGGGGAGATGGAGAGGAGAAGGGAGTTGAGGGAAATTGGGGAGACAAAACATGAGACACTGTGGACTCTGAGAAATAAACAGGGTTTTGGAGGGGAGGGAGGTGGGAGGTTGAGTGAGCCTACTGGTGGTTATTATGGAGGGTCTGTACTGCATGGAGCACTGGGTGTGGTGCATAAACAATGAATTCTGGAACACTGAAAAGAAATTTAAAAAATAAATAATTTTTTAAAAAGTCTATTTGAATACTTAATTTCTTTTGTAAGTCTTCATGTGAATGTTAACATTTAAATATAAGCTTCTGTGCACTAATTAAAAAGTCACATACATAGCAGGTTTTCTCAAGAATGCTTGAGACCCACTTCATTACTCCCTGGGGTCAAGATATCAGGTGGCGCAGCAGGGTTTGACTAAGGTGTATCTGCTCATAAGCAGGTAGATTAATTTCTCTCCTTCATCTGATTCCTCTTTCCCCAGTTTCCTTATCTTTGCAGCCCAAGATTATATCAAAAGGTAATTTGCTATGGATTCTTTGAGATCATTTATAAACCACTCGCAGACATAACAGATCTACAAAACCTCCTGCTTAAAACAGAGCAATCAATCTGCTTATTCTTAAGCTATGACCAGTTGCTGAATCTGCATGCATGACATAATTTTTTGCTTGTTAAAACTCCCTACTTTATTTTGATGGATTCACAGATTCATGGAGTTGAAAAGGAGACTATGAAAGTCATCATTCATTCCAGCAGTGCTACTTCCCTCAGAAGATGCAGCAATAATAGCATCTTTCCACTGCAGAATATGTTTTACAATTTACAAAATATATACAAATGCACTGTCTCTGGTGTATGAACCCAGACATAGAGAGACATCCAGTCTCTCCTTAAATACTACCTATAATGGTGGGCTCATTATGTTTAAAGCTGTCTACTTCTCTGAATGGGAATTATGCCAGACAGGAAGAGTACATGTAGTTCCTTCTACTGATAGCTGGGCCTCGGTTGTTCCAATCTGTCACCTGCACAACTGCAGGAAATCCAGTTTTCCCAGAAAATTTCCTGAGACTATGTGCTGTGGTCCTTGCTCTGGGATGTTTCCATAGCAGATCCAGACCATTTCTACCAACACTCTACTCTAACCTCAAACTCTGCCCCCTCACTGTCAACAATGGAACTGGATGCCTTCCCTACAAGGTCAGCCTAGAAACCTGTGCCTGCTTACAAATAAAACGTTTCTGTGTTTTATTATTCCTGTTATTTATTGTATTATTATTCCTGGTCTCTCAGAGAACTTGCAGCAAGATTGCTTAGACACAGAAGTGTTACAGCAGAATGGTTCTTTTGATTTACACATGCATTCCCTTTTCCCTTAGGACACGCACAAACAGCCAGAATGGCGGGTCAAGACAAAATATAGGATTACCACCAATGGAGAAACTAGGCTTGTCATTGCTTTCGAGCACGCGGACCCAGTTACCGCGCCTGGCCACACTCTTTTTTAACAAGCTATTCTCTCGAGGGGCTAACTTTCTCTTTTCTTGTAATCTGACTTCCACAGAGCCACTTCTATCAGTAATATTTTTAAAATATGTTTGAATCCTGGTTTTGGACAGACTTAAACGGATGAGGATAATAGGAAACTCAGCAGTAGAATCGCTGTTTGGATTGGTCATGAGAAATCCCAGTGTCTGCCAGGCCAAGACTCCTTTATACATTTCTTCTAAAATAAAAAATTAAACTAAATTTTAAGAAATTCGACATCTTATTACCTCTTCCCCTCCCCTTTCATTCGAGGTTTGCCCTCTGGAGAAGACTTCCTCCTTTTCAAAGTCTATTCGGATCTTAGATACCTAAGATCACGTACTCCTTTCCAGCCTAAAGATACCAATTCCTTCCCATTTCTTATAGGCAATTGTAGTGATCAGGCTAGATCAGCTTAGTTTGCTAAGGTAACTTTTAAAATGCAGAGCTCCAGGGGCAGTCAGTAAAGCAACTGGCTCTTGATTTCACCTCAGGTCATGATCTCAGGGTTGTGAGATTGAGCCCCACATTGGGCTCCATCCATGCTGAGTTTAGAGTCTGCTTAGGATTTTTCTCTCTCTTCCTCTCCCTCTGCCCCTCCCCACACTTTTCTCCCTCTCTCTCTCTCTGACTCTCTAAAAAGATAAAATAAAAAGTAACATGCAGGAGCTCCACCTGAAGTCCAACTGCAATTAGGTAGAGTTGGATGTGTCCCTCCCTTAATCTGGGTACCATATTTCTATCAAAAAGTCTAAGATGGTTTCTCCTGCCTAACTTTCAATAGTAGGCAGATAATGAACTAATACTCTTGAACTTCACAAAGGTTAAACTCACCCTAATCAGACCTTACCACTCTTAACATAGTTCTAGTCAAAGTTACCAATGACATTCATTTGCTGAATCTAGTGACCACGGGCAAGACTCCTACATCCGGTGGCACACTGGCCAACCCCACTACCGGGTACCTCAGACTTAACATATTCAAAACGTGGAATTTAAGAAACAATACACATGAACAATAAAAAAGGGGGGGGGCAAGAAAGAAAGAAAAAGAAAAAAAAAGGAAGAGAGAGGGAAGCAAGCAAACCATAACAGACTCTCAAGAGAGAACAAACTGTGGGTTGCTGGAGGGGAGGTGGGTAGGGGATGGGCTAAATGGGTGATGGGCATTAAGAAGGGCACTTGTGATGAGCACTGGGTGCTATATGTAAGTGTTGAATCACTAAATCCTACCTCTGAAACCAATTTTAGCATTTATTAACTAACTAGTATTTAAATAAAAACTTGAAATTTTTTAAAAAGTGAAGCTATCCTTTCCTCTGCTAATACGCCTCACCCACAGTCCTCCTCACCAGAATCTCTCAGTTATTCATCACGTCTTCTTTCCGGTTGCTCAGGCCAAACACCTTGGTGTTATCCTTCAGTGTTTTTTTGTTTGTTTGTTTTTGTTTGTTTGTTTATTCATTTGACAGATAGAGATCACAAGTAGACAGAGAGGCAGGCAGAGAGAGAGGAAGGGAAGCAGGCTCCCCGCGGAGCAGAAAGCCCAACTCGGGGCTTCCTGAGATCATGACCTGAGCCAAGGGCAGAGGCTTTAACCCACTGAGCCACCCAGGCGCCCCTCTGTGTTTTTTTTTTTTTTTTTTTTCACACACCTTGTCGAATTCAACAGCAAATTTGGTCAATCTTCTTCTTAAATATATCCAGAATTTTTGCAAGCACATCTTATATTCCCTCTAGCCTTGCCGTGATTCAAACCACCTCTCACCTGGCTTTGTACAGTGGCATCCTAACTGGTCTCCATGCTTGTCAACACGGTAGCCAAACGGATCCCGTTAAAACACAAGCCAGCTCATGGCACTCTTTTCAATATCCTCTGACCGCTTGGCATCTCTTTCCAAGTAAAAGCCAAAAAAATTTTACAATTGCCTACCTAGTCTGGCAAGCCCTGCCTTCCCCTTACTTCTCACCGCTCTTCCCTTACTCTCTCTGCTCTGGCCACCCTGGCCTCCTTGTGTCCCTGAACACACCAGGAACATTCCAGACTCAGGCCTCCTGGAATGTTCCTTCCAGAGATAGCCACAGATACTATTTCCTCATGTCCTTTAAGTTTCCATTCAAGTATATATTGTTTAAAAAAAAGAGAGAGAGAGAGAGAGAAAGAAAAAGAAAGTGAGCAGGTAGAAGGAAGGAAAGAAACGGAGTTCTAAAGGACCACTACTAAAAATTGTTTCCAAAAACAGGCAAAACTCAATTGTTTTTCTACCATAAAACCCATGAGGATGCTTTGGTATTTCAGGATGAGAAGTATTTTTTAGAATTTTTTAGGATTCTAATAAAAAAATAGCCCCAAGCATGTTTTATTTTAAACTTTTTATTTTTGTGATGGCATTCCTGTAAATCTAAAGTTTATCTTTTCTAAAGTGTTCTTTTAGATGACTTTACTGGCCTAGATTCCCTCATTAGATGCCCACTCTGCACCCTTGGAGGTTACACCCTTGCGCAGTGGATGTCCAGCTCTTCCTGCCTCCAGACCTTTATGCACACTAGTACCTCCACTGACATCTTCCTTATCCACATTCATATTGTTGCAATTCTTCATATACTCTGTGGCTCAGATCTGATGCTACTTCCTCCATGAAGCAAGCTTTCCTCTGATCTCTGCTGCAAAAAGCACCTCTACTTTCTGAGAACTCAAAGCGTTAATTTGTACTTCTTAATGTATCTGTTCTTGTGTGTATTCTTTTTATGGGACTATGTGCCCTAAATGGGTATTAAGTGTTTCTTGACACTATAAGCTATATTTTATTTGTTATTTTATTCCCTGTAGGACTTAGAAGTACCTCACATAAAGTGTAATTTCAATAAAATGTTCGTCGAATAGCTAGCTAAAAATGGGATGATTAAGAAGTACATTAAGACACATTCTTAAACTGCCCCTTTTAAATTATTGTTTTTAAGTAGACTTATTTAAATAAATATATCATTTTACCTTAAATAATAATATTAATGACAATAGTATGGGAATTGCCTCCAATCATTTCGAAGTCATTATTTAAAATGTTTTCATTGTTAAAAAAAATATCTACTACTAATATTTTGGGGGGCTTTTTATTTTCAGGTGTGGTTGCAAATATATAAAACATATATTGAATGTTTCATATGTCTGTATATATTGCATATGGATTTATATGAATAAATATTCAAAGACGTTCATCCTCCACAAAGAACATGCACATATGCACAAGTTGTATTTTCTATGTAGTCTTGTGTTTGTGTATTTGTGTATCACATAACTTTTCAAGTAGGACTATTGATCGAAAATGGGAGTAACTAATATAAAAACCCCTAGGCATTTCCAAGGACCAGAAATCTTTGAAGTATTCCAGCAAGAACATATTGACCTCTTTTGGGAAAAGGATTGTGTGCGGCAATCAGACATGACTATCTAATGTTGAAGATCAAAGGGTATTGACTGAAATCTGCAGTTGCCATAGCTACTGAGCCCTGTGAATTTACTATAGTTCTCTTATTACAAGCACAAGATTTATAGTTAAGACCCGCTTTATTGACTGGAGAGGTTATCTGTTCACTAAATCTGGGAGTTTACTGTAATGATTTTCGGCCCACATTGTTTCGCTAAATTGAATTTGATTCAGTGAAATTAAAATCAAAATACAGTGTTCTCAAGGCACACATTCATAATCTACTCAAACTCCATCAATCTTTTTAGGATGTGAAAATATTCAGAGCAATTCTTATCTTAGAGGAAAAGAGGTTTATGAAGCACTTTTTCATGGGGCAAGTTCTCAGTTGACTGTAGCACCTGAAACAGATGTTCAGTGGGGAGGCTGACAAGTAGAACCAAGCCAGCACATCTCAAACGGCCTCCCACGAAATAGCTTAATGCCTTCTCCCTGGTGACACCAAGTGGATTTCTGAAGCTAGGTTTTGAATCCTAAAATCTAAGTCATCAAAGTATGTCTGGTTATCTGAAGCCACTTTCTGAAAGGTTCCTTCAAATGAGGATTTTTAACATAATCCTACATTTGGCTGCCTTCTCTATAATTGATGTGGTTCTCAATTTATTTGGTCTATTATTCTAAAAACCATTTAATATATTCATCTAATTTTTGGTATTTCAGGTATTTGGTATTTCAGGTATTTTGGTATTTCTGAATAGGTATTTGCCTGTTGGGTCACTGTTCCCAAGGAGCTATTTCATAACTAACTGAGTGGTTGACCAGAGGACAAATGGAGAAGAAGCCAGTCAGTCGCTGATGTTGCTGAAACCAGTCAATAACTCTCCAGCTACTTGCTGTGGGAGTAACTGAAATCACTCCAAATGACAGTTGCCTTTACAGGCATAAATGTGCCCTTCTGTTGATCTCCTAGGGCCTTAGGAGAAAGAATCTCCAAAACCTTTCCTGTTATTATTCTGGAAATAAAATATGCAACAAGAAGAGCGCCTACATGGAAGTACAAAAGTGTGATCCTAGCAACCCTGTTAATTCGTGGTCACAGCAGTGAGCTTCAGTTTCTTCCATGAGGAAGCAGAAAAACGAACAGTTTCTACCTTGTGGTGTTTTGTAAAGATAGAATAAATTACATGAGGTGCAGAGCTGAGTGACTAACGCATAAGCACTCAGTAAAGTTAGGTTATTTTTAAGACATACTACTCTGCTAAAATGTTTTTAAAACTAAGAAGAGAAAGGAAATATGAAGAAAAAATTCTTGTGATTCCAGATATTATTTTTAGAAGATACAGGGGGGTCACTTCTAAATTTATTGTACAATCCCCTCTTTCCCTCTGATAAGCAACACACTTTAAATGTGTTCTTAGGAAACATTAATCTCTTGGGAAATGCCACCATTCTACTGTAGAACTTAACAGAAATACTTCACGGTAGTTAGAGACAGTGACTACTTGTCCAAATTCAGATCCTTTAGGAGAAAATGAAACACTGGAGCACAGTTTTTGGCAATTCATTACAACTAAAGTTTACTTTTGTTGCTCAATTGGAAAACAAAAACAAAAACAAAATCAAAACAAAACAAAAAAACAAACAAAAAAAAAACCCCAAGCAACAAAACCCAGAACTTTCTCCTCTATTTTTAAGCTTTTTCCTGGGGAGCCATCAGCAGCCTTAAAAAGAAAAAAAAAAAAAAAGAAAAAGAAAATGAAGAAGGGGCAGTAAAGTACACTGGAACTCCAAGGCTGGGGATCATGACCATGGTTTTTTTTACTTTTTACTTTACTAAGTCCACATCCTCTTAACTAGATAAAATATAAATATAGGAAGTATGTTTTGTAAGGAATCAAGTTTTTTTGTTTGACCTACAAAAGCATCACACCTTCATTTCCTTGCCTCCAAACATTCTCTCTGTTCCAGCAAAGAAGAACATAAGATGACATGTAGCTATATGATTTTTAAAAAATGAGAATCTGTTAATATCCATTTGGTGCATAACTCAATTATCTATATCTGCTTAAAATACTGCAGGGTATGATGATCAAATAGAAGTCAAGCGGGGGAAGTAGTACATGGGAAATTTCCATTTTCTCAGGCTAAGGGGATTCACTCAATTGCTCACTCATCCTTAAGTCAATAATTCTTTACTCTTGCTCAGGTGATTTACAGTCTTCAGGGTATGCATTCTAGAACACAGTGAGCAAATCCCTTATGTGCTTTCCCAAGACTTCCTTTTTAGGTTTTCATCTGCACCAGTTACCTCTGCATCAAACCCAGGGTAAAGCCAAACTGCAGTTTTCATACCAAGTGTACCTATAGAAATCAAGAAAACACATGAAAAAAAAAAGTTGCTATTGTAATAAGCAGAAGTGAGAGCATGCATTCTGTTCTACTGAGAAATAATGTTTCTCAGTTGTTCTTATTCTGAAACAGCTTCGTTGTAATTTGGCAAGACTTAGGTATGTGGGAGTTTTTTTTCCGGTTGGCCCATGGACAATTTTTATATGAGATAGAGCAATAATTGCTGGCCAGAATATTAAGGCGAGAAGATAATTAAATAATGCAAAAGGAACAAAGTGGGATCGACAAGCTGTCTTACTACTTCCCAGTATCTTGCTCTGCAGAGAACTCAGATGGCTACTCAATGGTTTTATTGTGTAATCTTGCTGTGAACAACATATAAACTATAATTTAACTGGGGTTTTTAATCTAAACAGATAAAATTTTTAAAAGAATTAAACTATGATGTAGCTTCCAAATCTTCCAAGTTAGTTATACTGGCATAAATGTGTCTTCTCTGAAGTGCTAGAACTTGGGTCTGTGAGTCTCAGCCACGAAGAGAGTTAGGTTTTTATGTCCTCTCCTCTTACATTAAAATGGAATATATTGGTGACCCCAGAGTTTGTGTGCATTGACTTATCAGGAAATGCCTTCTAAGTAAGTTCAGACATTTCCTAAGTAACCTTGTAAGGTTATCAGTGATTTCACATATTAAGACTTCCCCAAATTTGTACTCTTTTTAATTCTAATTTTATACCTTTATACATGCTTATCATAGAGTAAGATTTAAATTCTTTTCCTTCCCTGAAAACAGAATTGAAACTGCAGCATAGAGATTCCAGTGATCAAAAAATAACCCTGGAGAAACCAAAGCAGAAAGAATTGAAAGTGAAAACTTCCAGCAAATATCTTCTTTGAAACCTAAAGTTTAAAAATACTGCCAGAAGTATTTCTTTCAGATTGTTTAGATAATCAAACAAGGCCTTATCGAGAAAAATAAAAATGCAATGAGAACATTCCCATAAATGGGTCAAATGGATCCAAAATGAGAAAGATTGAAAATACTTCATTAATGGGACACCTGGGTGGCTCAATCAGTTAAGCATCTGCCTTCAGCTCAAGTCATGATCCCAGGTTCCCGGGATAGAGCCCCGAGTTGGGCTCCCTGCTCAGTGGGGAGCCTGCTTCTCCCTCTCCCTTTGCCTGCCTGTCTGCCTGTTTGTGCTCTCTCTCTGTCAAACAAACAAACAAACAAAAAAAAGAACCTTAAAAAAAAGAAGAAAATAATTCATTAATATATTGTTTTAGAGTAGTCATTTTTCTATTGAAACTGAATTCAAGGATATAAAGAGTTAATAAGACTGTTCATATATATACATATGTACACATATACATATGTACACATATATTAAGCCACCCGTAAGCTATATACTGAAAGGAACTGAATTGTAAAGAGGGGTGAGCTCTTCCTCCTGGATCTGGTTAGTTATACTTTCATCCATAGGTGGAACTGCCACGTCTAGGCATGGTTAAGCAGAGTATCTTGCCTCCCAAAGGCCGGGAGAGGGGAGACTTGATATGCTGGGGAAGGAGAAGTCCACAAAATTTTAGAAATCTCATGAACCTTCTGGAAGGACTGGAATCTAGAGCAGCTTCAAATGCAGAAATAGTTCCTCTCAATTGCCACTAATGCTACCCCACAAGTTTGTTGGGGTTCAGGATGATCAGTGCTGAGTTGGAAGATAAGGAAAGATCTCTTGCAGTCCTAATGGTGCTTAGATCCAAAGTCTTACCAGAGACATGCCTGTAATACACATAGAACAGATTTTGCCCTGAGGACGTTTCACACAAGAGGTGAACTGAACTTAACAAAGTTGTAACCCAGACTCAGATCTAGGTCAACTTCTGGCTGGATCAAAAAAAAAAAAAAAAAAAAAAAAAAAAAAAATTCTCTGTCTCTAAGTATCTGACAAAGGAAAAAGAAGGACTTCTCTGGAGAAAAGATTTCTCCTATGTATCTATGTATCTATGGGCCTTTCAAACACAGTGTCTGCCATACAATTTACAAATTATGATAGTTTTTTAGGACAATATGACCCATAACTGAGATCTTAAAAAGAAGTTTATCGAAGCAAAACCACGGATTGAATGTAAAAATTAACCTATAAGGATTTTTAAATAGTTTTTAAAAAAATTAGAGGAAAAGATGGGGAACTTCAGCAGAGAAATGAGGACTCCATAAGGAAACAAATGGAAATTCTAGAAGTAAAAATACAATACCTGAATGATTTGTTGGATGGGCTTAACAGTCTATATTCAGTAAAAGAAACAATTAGAAAACTCATAGACAGGTCAATAGAAATAATATTAACTGAACCACAGAGTTGAAAAAAGAACTTCAGAGACCTATGGGACAATAATTAGTGGTCTTATAGGTGTTTAATTAGAATACTAGATAGAGAAAAGCGAAAATCAGGCTAAATAATTATTTGAAGAGATTATTGCTGAGATTTTTTTTTCAAAATCAATGAAAGATCAAGCCACTGCAAAACTGAAGAAGAACTTGGGATAAATGTTAGGAAAACCATTCCTAGGTATATAACAGCCGCAGTCCTTAAAACAAAAAACAGAAAATCTTAGAAAAAAAAAAAAAAAAGGTGACATCGGGGCGCCTGGCTGGCTCAGTGGGTTAAAGCCTCTGCCTTCAGCTCAGGTCATGATCCCAAAGTCCTGGGATCGAGCCCCACATCGGGCTCTCTGCTTAGCGGGAAGCCTGCTTCTCCCTCTCTCTCTCTGCCTGCCTCTCTGCCTACTTGTGATCTCTGTCTGTCAAATAAATAAATAAAATCTTAAAAAAAAAAGTGACATCAAAATATCACAGTACATTTAGAGAAACAATGATAAGAATTAGAGCTGACCACTCATCAGAAATAATGGAAACTAGAAGAAACTGGATTGATATCATAAAGTGCTGTAAGGGGGGGAAATAGCAATCTAAAATTCCAGACTTCATAAAAACATCCTTCAAAATTGAAAGTGGAATAAAGAGATTTTCAGATGAACAAAATCTGAGGCAATTTGTCACCAGCACATGTGCACTACAAAAAATACTAAAGGAATTTGAGGGAAAAGGGAATTATTCCAGATGTAAGCCTTGAACTTCAGAGAGGAAGGAAGAGCCCCAGAAATAATACAATGTTATTTTTAATTTAAAATAATCATTTTTTTAGGCGCCCGGCTAGCTCAGTCGGTAGAGCATGAGAAAATAATCTTTTTTTTTTTTTTTTTGTTAAAGCAATAGCAGCTATGTATTATGGGGTTTATAAGATAGATGTACAGAAGTATATGAAATGAAATTATTTGCCGACACAAGTAACAGAGAAACAAATAATTCAATTATGGTGATTCACAGCTAGACATAATTGTGCTTTTAGTTATTCTGTTGACAAATTGACTTTTCAAACATATAGGAATTCATATGCCAAAATTTTGCCACACAGATAATATGGGATTTGAACTGTCTTAGAAAATTATAAAACTGTACCCCAGTCTGTTGTTACACTAATGGCTGTGCCGTCTTCCAAATGGTTCATAGGTTTCATAGGTTCATTGGTTGGTAGGGGGAGAGATGTAAATGAGGTGACAGCTAAGAAAGGGGTATAACATGGAAGACCTCAACAGTTGGATTGGGCAGTTGAGGGCTCCTGAGAGCCCTGGATTTGGGATGTGGCAGGACCAGATACGTGATTTGTGAAGCTGATGAAATTTACAGTCACCTCTTGAGTGTGAAGGAAACCACCACTTTCCTCAAGAGTTTCCCCCAACATTCCAATTCTTTGAATGGTAGACATTCATTTTTATAAACCCAATTTCCCTTCATTTATTCATAATTATCATGCACTGGTCCATTCAAACCTCATAAACATTTTTTTTTTTTAGATTTTTTTTTCATTTATTTATTTGACAGAGAGAAATCACAAGTAGACTGAGAGGCAGGCAGAGAGAGAGAGAGGGAAGCAGGCTCCCCGCTGAGCAGAGAGCCCGATGCGGGACTCGATCCCAAGACTCTGAGATCATGACCCAAGCCGAAGGCAGCGGCTTAACCTACTGAGCCACCCAGGAGCCCATAAACATTTTTTTTTTAAACCCACATGGTTGTCCTTATACCAAAAACTTCCATTCGAAACTCAGACTGAGTTTCCAAGCTGAATGTTTTTTCTGTTTACATTACCTACTTCTATAAAAATTATAGAGTTCCTTTTCTTTCAGAGACATATTTAGTCATTTAACCTTTTGAGTTTTATATGCCTTTGATATCATCAATGTTTATTATGATTATTTCATATGTGTGATGATTTCCTTAGAGACTTGAGGTCTCCTTTGCGTTTTCTCTCTCCACCCTACCCCTTCTTCTACCCCCTGCCTGTTTACCTTGGGTTGTTGAGTACTTCTCTTCTGTAGGTTTCTGTGGATCTTCCTGTATCATCCCGTGCTTATTCTTTTCTTCTTTCTCCCTCAGTTTCCCTTGGTTACAATATCCTTTCTCAGCCATTAAAGCTTTCTTCTTATATAGATTCTAAGCAAATCTGTTTCTTCTGAAACAAATATATCTAATCTCTCTTCCTTACCAAGAACTTCATATTTTATTAAATATTTTAAAATGATTTTATTTTATTAAATATTCTTTAAAAATAGCTTTTATTTTATTTTATTAAATATTCTTAAAAAATAGCTTTCCAGTATACCTCAGATGCCTCTAGGCTTGCTCCTCTGACAAGACTACATGTCCCCGGCACAGGCCACACATTTCTTTTTTTATTACCATGGCACTTTATGCTTGGTCAGGTTTCTCAGAGTGGCAGGTGTGAAAGGAACTATATGAATTTGAACCAATTTACTATCCTTAAATTGTAGTCTGGAATGCCTAAAAGTCCCCAACGTCTCTGAGACCAAAATTGTTTTCACAGTACTAAGACATTACTTGCTTTCACATTCCTCTCCTCCCATGAATGTACAGGGAGGTCCCTGAGGCCACTTGACATGTGGTGACATCATTGCTGTACTGGCTAATGGACTGGGTACAAGTGTATTCTTGTTTAATCTCTAAAATTTTCAAAGGTAGTAGGCTTAGGGTATAAACACTTGTGTTTTCAGATATTTATTTATCTATTCCTCAGTATTTCCAGTACTCTCTTGCTAGCTATCTTCCGTTAGAGCTGTTAGGATCTTTGTAAACCCTTTAATCAGTAAATTATCATGTATGGAATTCTAAAGTTCTCCCTGCCCCTATGTGGAAACACAATGACAAGTACATACATTTTATGGTCTTATTTTGCAATGATATTTCAAAATTGTTTTCAAAAGCTTTCTAAACTTTTAAGTTTATTTAATGGTATTTTAAGACTCAAAAGTATTTTATTCTAAAATTAAAATATTCCATTTTTCTTCTATTTCAGAATGGATCAGTGGCTTAAGCGGCGGAGATTAAAAGATAAAGTTTCTCAAGCCACAGCTGTATTGCCTATGATTAAAAGATGCTGACAAAAAAAAAAAAAAGATGCTGACAATTATGAAACTGACATTCGAGAGTTAGTTCCCAGACACGCAGAAGGGAAGAAAACACTCCAGAGAGGTTGAGGAAAGTGTAATTAAGGGGAAAAAAATAATAATAACAAAAGCTATCTTTATCACAGCTCTGTAGATGTTGATAATTTACCTTTATGTATCATATGCAACACTGCGTTTAAAAAAATTTTTTTAGAGAGAGAGAAAAAGCAAAAGCACAGAAGCACATAAGCGTGGGTAGGGAGGGGCAGAGGGAGAGAGAGAATCTTTAAGCAGACTCCACATGTTAAGCATGGAGCCTGACGCAGGAGTGGAACTCATGACTTGAGGTCATAACCTGAGCCGAAATCCAGAGGTCAGACACTCAACTGAGCCACCCAGGCACCGCAACACTACATTTTTTTTTAAAAGATTTTATTTATTTATTTGATAGACAGAGATTACAAGTAGTCAGAGAGGCAGGCAGGGAGAGAGAGGAGGAAGCAGGCTCCCTGATGAGCAGAGAGCCTGATGTGGGGCTCGATCCCAGGATCCTGGGATCATGACCGGAGCTAAAGGCAGAGGCTTTAACCTACTGAGTCACCCAGGCGCCCCACAACACTGCATTTTTTAAATGGCATTGTGGTGCCCACAGGGTCATTTTCAAACCAAATATTTAGAGTTTAAAGGAAAAGCAATTACATATTTTAAATGCCAGGATCAATACATTTGTAAAATACTGTAGAAATGAATTAGTAGAGAATTAAATTCATCTGGAGCAATGGCTCTCAAACTTCCTTTAGTCGCATTTCAAACACTTGGATGGCTCTTTGGGGGGCAGGTTGTAGGGCTCCAGCTTAAGACTTCCTGATTCAGTGTGTCTGAGGTGGGACTGGAGAGTTTGTTTACCAGTTGGTTCCCAAGAGAAGCTGAAGCTCTGGTCTGAGAATCACAATCTGGAAATCACCAATCTAGAGCAATGATTCTCAAATTTCAACGTGCAAAAATAATAATAATAATTAATTAATTAATTAATTTAAAAAATCCTTGGGGAATTTAAGCCAAGTCCTGGGTTCCTGCCACCCCCTACTCTAGAGAATGATTGAATAGGTCTGAGTAGATCTGAAAAGGTTACAAATTTCAGAAGCTCCCCTAGGTGATTCTGATGACAACACACAAAGGACTTTGCTTCAGGTATTTAAAAAGCTCCGCAGGTGATTTAAACATTCACTCAGGGCTAAGAACCAAGGCTTTGGCACTCTCAAATGATCTGGCAGTACTTCTAAATGATTTGGCAATACTTCTAAACATTCCACATTTTTTCTATCCTTCCCCTCCGCATCTGGAGCAGTTGGTCTGAGGCCCCCCCTACAGACTACAGCCCGACAGTATATCTGCCCTACAACCTCCTCTTCCCACCCCCACCTCAACAACCACATCCATCTCCCCACTATTGGTTTGTAGACATCTGATCCATGCGAAGCCATAAAGCTTGGGAGTTATTAGCAGCTCTTGCCTACCCTGTGAATGAAACTTTTGTGCAAAAAACAAAAACAACAACAACAACAGCGACAAAACAAAGGTAAAGAACAGAAGAATAAGATGTCCCACAAGAAAGTGAAAATACGAGTATTATAATCCCTGGATACAGTTGTTACTGAGGCATGGGTATAATCTGGTCTATTTCTGTTAAGACATCACATAGTTTCCCCCCAAAATCTATACTTTTCGTTTTTGTTTTTATTTTTATTTTTGTTATTCTCATTTGATTTAGAGATCTATAACTTGCAGTCAAGAATTTAATGACATTATAGAAATACATGTAACCCCTCATTGACAAGTCCCAATCCCCAGGACAGCATTTAAAGGAGGGCAGATATTTCGTGGATAAAGAAAATGAGGCTCTGAAGGGTTAAGAAACTTGCCTGAGGTCACATAGAAAGGGCCAAAAGCAGAAATGAAAATAGTTAATTGGTATCTTTTTTTCACACTCCATAGCCTCTCCAAGCATGAATTTGATTTACCTAAAACTTTCAAAGGCAACTTAGTAGCTTCTTCAAAAGTAGTGTGCATAGAAATCCTAAGCCAAACATTGTGTTCACAAATGAGAATTTCCAATGATTATTTAGCTATTGCCAATCTAATGAATTAGACAATATGTTTGGGCTTGGCAGACAGAGCTCTCTAGGATCTATCCTTCATGATTTCCACCCCTCCTTGGGAAAGGTCAAGTGCACTAATGGCTTTCTGGAGAAAGAGTCCCTGACCTATTGAATAGTATACCCAATTGTACGGTTAATGTCTATGGAATCCACAAGCTGGTCACAATCCTTGCTGAACCACAGCTCAGGCACATGCCTTGACTTTTATGGCACTTGAATAATGATATTCTACTTTAAAGAGTGTAAGGGGTTTTAAAAATTCTGGTCTTAGACCAAGTTTTTCCACTTCATGTAAAAGGAATTCTTTACCCCTATCTGTACGAAAGGGTGAAGAAACCATAGAGAAAGACAAAAGAAATTCTCCTCGTCTATACTTTTTCTATCTTCAAACATGACCTACTGTGTGAGATGCTGGACATATTCAAATGACCCTATCAGAATTTTCAGTTGCCAAAGCTGTCTTCTGAAAGCTGAACTTCTGTTATAAAAGATATGTCTAGGAAAATGGATGGATTCTAGAAAGTTACTAGTCATTTCTAAGTTTTCCAGATAAAATCTCAAAAACCCTTAGAAAAATGTGCTGTAAAAAATCCCACAGCAAGGGGCGCCTGGGTGGCTCAGTGGGTTAAGCCGCTGCCTTCGGCTCAGGTCATGATCTCAGGGTCATGGGATCGAGTCCCACATGGGGCTCTCTGCTCAGCAGGGAGCCTGCTTCCCTCTCTCTCTCTCTCTGCCTGCCTCTCCATCTACTTGTGATTTCTCTCTGTCGAATAAATACATTAAAAAATCTTTAAAATGCAAACTATAAAAAAAAAATATCCCACAGCAATTTTAAAATGAATACGCTGAGCCGGGGTGGCTCAGTGCCTCAGTGAGTTCAGCATCTGCCTTCTGCTCAGGTCATGACCTCAGAGTCCTGGAATGGAGCCCCACGTCAGGCTCCCTACTCAATGGGAAGTCTGCCCTCCCCCAAAACAAATAAATAAAATATTTATAAATATATAAAGAAATAACATGAATACAAACAAATTCCCGCAATCATATACCTCACACACAGAAAGAACAGTAGTGAGATTTTTACCTCCGGAATGATGAACTTTGGTGTAGGCAGCTCAAAATACTGGGTGGTATGTGTGGATTGGAGGTTGTCGGTTATAGAGAGAACTAGAAGCTTTCCCAGGGTGGGGACAGCAGGAGGTTGCATGCCTCAGGCCCATATTCCTGGCTCTTGGCAGCCCGCTTCACTGGCTGTTACCTGGAGACACCAGCTCTCCGCCACATGGGCCTCTTGTCTGGGTTGCTCACAACTGGCACCTTGTTCCCCTCAGGGCAAACGTTTTAAGAAAGAAGAAGAAAGCACCCCCAAGCAGGAAGCTGCCGTCGCAGTGTTGGGAACAAAGTCCTATCCCGTCTGCCCTAGTCTCCTCACGAGAAGGGCCTCACTCTGTGTGCAGCCTGCGTTCCAGAAGAGGAAACGACACAGGTGTGCAAACACCAGGAAGTAGAGGTCACTGAAGCTCTCTTAGAAGCCGCCTATCCTAGAGTTCTTATTATTCTAATAGTTGAGGAAACTGAGGTGTAGAGGGGATAAAGAACTTGCCCAAGTTCATTTGGCTGTTCTGTGATGCAAAAGACATTCATTCCCAGGCTACTGGAGCTCAGAGGTCAAGTTCTTGATCAATAGGCGATAGAAAAGAAATACAATTTAAGAAATTAACCTGTTTGATGCTAACCCCTTTAGCTGACCATTTCCCCTTCCGCAGGAAAAGATGAAGACCAATGAATGGCGGTAGAGATTTATCAAATGTACTGCGCTATTAGGTATGCAGACCTGCACTGTTGCTTTCAATATATTTTTATACAGTTCAGTATCTAGCAATTCTCTCAAGTCATCGCTCCTTCAGGTCTGTTATATGAGTTGATAAAACAAGAAATGATTGACACATGTATTTGTATGTTTTTATGGACTGGGAAGTATGTATTTGGCTTAGGGTCATTATGAAAGGAGAATATAGGATTTTGCACAGGGTTAGCTTTATTAGAGAAAGGTTACAAACACCCAGCCCCAATCTAGGTGTTACACTACCGTTGAAGAGCACAAGTTTTCTATCTCAAAAAGAAAGCAAATGCAGAACTCTTAAGAGGCTGTGACCCCATAGTCATTTATATAGGAGATACTGATATCCTGATATTTCTTATATAGGTTGAAATGCTCACCACGAGTGTGATGTGTCCAGAGAGCAAGTAAAGAAAGCACTTCCTAGGTGCAAGTTTTATCACAATACAGGAGTTGTCAATGGGAGAACCAGAGAGGCTTTCCGACCGCTGCGTTATCAGTTCAGTCAAGCCCTCTATGCAAACCCACGGTCTGCATCCCAGTCAGCATGGCAGAATTATCCAACTGTCTCCTCTCTCCCCACTGAATGTGTCACAGCTGAACCAATACATCACGGCTTTCATCTTTATATATCACTCCTGTGGAGAAAACTTTGGCATTACCTACAGTCTTAAGATACTCACCTGCATTTCTTTAACACCGAACACATTGAAAGCTCTTTTAATAAATGTTTAAGAACTGCTCTGCGATTTTATGAACACATGGATGGTTTGAGCTTTGGATTTTTCATCTTTATATTGATTGCAACCAGCTGGTAACATAAGTGACAAAATTTGGAGAGACAGGTTGTCTTGTTCACACTGTAGTTCAGCAAAAAGAGAAAAGGGTCTATCAGTTTTTTAAGATGAGGATTCCTTATGGGATTTCCAGATCACGAGCATCTAAACGTTGAGGGTTATTCTTTAAATCACACTTTTGTTTTTCACATATTCATGAAGCTGTCTGAAAATCCAATTTGCGCTGAAGAATATTCTCATCATAGAAATTAGATAAAAATATTTTTCATACTTGTGAATCTAGGTGTATTTCATAACCCCTCATGGACGACTAGTAAGGTGAAGGAGAAAAAATGTATTTCTTATTAGAGAATGATATTAATATTAGTAAAGAACTTGATGTGATTGTACCTCTTGTTATAATCCACTTTTCTGTATTTGCAACACACTGCTGTATCTAATGCACCAAGTACCATTATTTGGAAAACTGTGTTACTTATTCTCAGTAAATTTCAGAGTAACCACTTGTCATCATTCCATTTGAAAATTACAAAATGACAGTATCTATGAACAGCATAGCAAGTCTTTACCATATAAAAATAAACATGAAAAATTAAATAGTTTAGTTAGCTATAAACATTTTTAACATAAATAGCCAAATGACATATCTTCAAATAATCATTTAATTTTAAATTTTAAAAAAATCGTATTGAATTTGTACAACACAATTAAGTAGACCTAACATTACCAGGGCTTGGGGACAAAGTTTTTTCTTTTCAATCCATCTTGTTTTTATATTGTCTGTTTTGAACTTTCTGGAGAAGAGAAAATTGGGACTACTGAGCTTTGAACTAGCAGAAAAGAAAGAAGGGGGATTTATGTGGTGACAGAAGCCAGAAGTGAGTTTTGTTCACGCCTAACCTTGACCCTGCCCCTACTTATTGGTTTGCCCTCAATAAAGTGTGAGGACACTGTCAATGATTCTCTCCCTTGAGTTACTTGTCTTTTAATCATCCAGCCTTATATTCACCATGAAGAAGAGTAACATTTATTGAGTGCTAACCGAGCGCTTGGCACATGCTCTAATTTTTACCACTACAATCTCAGGTAGTATTATCCTCATAACTATAGAGGAGAAAAGTGAGGCTTCAGAGTCAAGTAACTGGTCCAATTTCATAGAAGTAGTGACTCGGCTGGAGCTCACTCTGTACGTATACTCTAAACTTGCTCACATATTTTTGAGATGGCCACTGGGGACTAGGGATGTCATCTGTGGGTCACAGTGAATGTTATTAAAAGGGAAACAAAGCTCTGATTTTAGGTTCATTTAATTAACAAGCTATTTTACTCAAATCTTAAATTCTAACATACCTACTCATACATTGCAAAAAGGTGAGTAGTATTCAGCTGAATTACACAGTCAGCAAGATGACACCCTACCTACAGGGCTGCCTATGTGTTCTTTAAGAGCGAAGTAAAGCAGGGGAAAAATTTTTTTTATCATATTTTAAGTTTACTCATTAATCTCTACAATGAGATTCTCTATGGTTTGAATATATACAATAAGGTATTTATTTATTGAGAGAGAGAGAGAGAGAGAAAGAAAGCACAAGCTGGGAGAGGGAGAAGCAGACTCCCCACTGAGCAGGAACCCGATGGGGGAATCGATCTCGGGATTCTGGGAATACGACCTGAGTTGAAGTCAGACTCTTAACCAAATGAGCCACCTATGTGCCCCCACAATAAGGTATTTTTTAATTGCATCATTGTGTTTTCTCAACACAACATCTAAACCAAATGGCAGCCCTATTATGAATAAATCCTAACTTCACCCTCTCCACCAAATTATTAGAAGATTTGCCATACTTAAAACCATTCAGAAAATTTTAATGTTTGCTTGCTTTGGTGGGAGCTGGTGGGGATTACATCAGGTAACATTTCCATAAGTATGAGTGTTTTTGTTTTCCTTAGTTTTGCTCTTTGTCAGCATTTGGTCCACCTGCCTGATCAGTAAGCTGTGAATGAAGCCAGAAACCTTGCCTTATGGCTTTAGTTATGGTTGAAAAACGCAACAATATTTTCTATTTTACAAAACCTGTCGCTTGGTCGAGCACACGCAGCCAAACTGCTGGGACTTAGCACCGCAACATGGCAGGTTCCTCTCATTCATTAAAATGATTTCCCACTGTTTTAAGGAAAGCGCTTAGACATTAAAGACAAATGTTCTATTTCTCTATGTAGACTTTTTTTTTTTTTAAATCCTCTGTTGTTTACAGCCAAGATTCACGTTCTTGGCTCTGGAGTCTAGACTACTCACTCTCACATTAAGTTGTTTCAAGACATGTGCTCTACATTTGTTTCCTAGGATGCAAATAGCCTGGGCATGTGGTGACTGAAACTCATAACACCAAGGGGATTTAGTTAGATCCATAGAGCTTGGCAAATGTTTTCTTACAAAATGTGTGTAAAGATCGCAAAATAATGCTTTTTTCTTCTTCTTCTTCTTCTTCTTCTTCACCTCTCACCATTAGACAGCTTTTCAGGTTGTTTCTAGGCAGCTTTATTAAGAAATTGAATCAGTCAGAATAAATGTATAAAAAGTTGAGGTCAGAGAATATCTTTCAGATGAATCTGAGAATACATCTTCACATCCATTTACATGCATTAATTGATGAGGGCACAGCCACTCATATAGACAAAAGAGAATGGGGGTGCCTGGGTGGCTCAGTGGGTTAAGTTTCTGCCTTCGCCTCAGGTCATGATCCCAGGGTTCTGGGATCAAGCCCCGCATCAGGCTCTCTGCTCAGTGGGGAGCCTGCTTCCTCCTCTCTCTTTCCCTGCCTCTCTGCCTTCTTGTGATCTCTCTCTGTCAAATAAATAAATAAAATCTTAAAAAAAGAAGAGAACGAAAGATTTTCTTTCCGGAACATTGGATCTGGGGAAACACTGAGGGACAAAGCCATAATACCGCTTTGTATTCACATCCCAGTTCTACTTTCCGGAGCATTTTCACTCGGTATTGTCAGGCTTGTGTCAGAAATCCAGAAAGAAATGGAAAATGATGATTACTTCATTTCCCTTACAGATTAGTTGCCAAAATTTCTTTTTTCAGAGGTTGTTCAGTGGGCAACAAGAGTAAAATAATATTTACAATGCCCAAATGTTAGAATCTTAGGGACTATCACCCAGAGTCACATTAAAATGAAAGGTGTTTGGAAAGTACATTGCAATTCTAAAGAAAAGGCCATCCCTCCAACTCTGATCGTAAATAAAGTTCTGAGAATGGAATAGAGACTGTCTTTACCTTGCATTTAAAGTGAGATTTTTCACCATGTACATGTTTTCATTAAACTTTTTGAGTGACCTCTACTTTTTTTTTGACCTTTTGTAAATTTTTGTGTTTATTTAAATTTGCTTTGAGTTCTTATTTATGTATGTACATTTACATACATATACATGGGATATACATATACACATATCATATGTATCATTTATATGCACAAATACATATAGATGTATTTGCAAGAAATGGTTCCACAACCACTGCCCACTAGCAAATGAAAACATTATTTCAAAAATTATCTCTGTAACCTGTGAGCACTTTCAGATAGTGCTTTATTCACTCATTATTTGATCATTAATCAACACTAATGAAAACTAGATAAAACTCCCTAGTATCTTCCGTGCAAACTGTGAATTAATGGTGCTTTTCTTTTTTCTTTTTCCTTAAAGATTTTATTTATTTATTTGCAGAGAGAGAGAGAGAGAGATCACAAGTAGGCAGAGGGGGAGGGGGAAGCAGGCTCCTCACCAAGCAAAGAGCCCGATGTGGGGCTCGATCCCAGGATCCTGAGACCATGACCTGAGCCGAAGGCAGAGGCTTAACCCACTGAGCCACCCAGGCACCCCAATGGTGTTTTTCGTGAAGATGACAAGAGAATATTCATTGTAATTGAAGCCCCGATATATAATAGTCAACAGGACTATAGGACACAGTTCTGTTAAAAACAAATTTTTATAAAGGACTGGGTAAAAGGGAGACAATTTCCTTGCAAAAGATTTTACCATTAATCTGAATAAAATGATCATACCAGCATCAGACTCATCCTGGATATCTTCCCATCTCTCTCTTTTTTTATGATCTAATGAAATATTTATCTTCAGTAATTCTCCAGCCATTGAGGGCACACATAACCTAGCTCCCCTCCCTCTCCGTTTTTCACACTCACTTTGGGTACTGAGTTTATTTATTGAAATACACATCACAGACTCTTTTCCCAGCTTTATTGAGATGTAACTGACATATAACATAAGAATGCTCCCCCAAGCAGGAAGCTGCAGTCTTTGTGTAACCCAACGCTGGGAACAAAGTCCTATCACATCTGCCATATTCTCATTTGAAGAGCCTCACTCTGTTCAACCTACATTCCGGAATAGAGAGGACATAAGTGTGAAAACACCAGGAGGCTTCCTCAACTATTTAAATAACAAGAACTCTAAGAGAGGCAACCTGTAAGAGAGCCTCAATGACCACCACCTCCTGGTACTGTATTTCAATAAATAAACTCAGAACCCAAAGTGAGTGTGAAAAAAGGAAAGGGAGAAGAGCAAGGTTGTGTGTGTACAGCGTGACGATTTGATATACATATATATTGTGAAATGATTACAGTCTGATTAGTTAACACATCCATCACTCCCTGCACTTGTGTTTGTGTGTGTGTATGTGTTTGTATGTGGTAAAAACTTTGAAGATGTGCTTTCCTGGCAACTTTCAAATATATGATACGATACTGTTAACACTGTGAGTCAACATGTAATACATTACATCCCCAGACCTTTTCAAAACCTTATAAATTGAAATATATAGCCTTTGACCACCTTCACTCATTTTCCCTATCCCACTCCACCTCCACCCCTGGCAATCAACAATCAACAAACTGTTCTCTTTTCTATGAAATCTGTTGTTTCACATTCCACATGTAAGTGAAATTACACAGTATTTGTTTTTCTCTCTGACTTAGGTCACTTAGTATAATGCCCTCAAGGTTTATCCATGTTGCTGTAAGTAGGTAGAATTTTTTTCTTTTTGGTGGCTGAATATTCCACCCCATATATATTTTAATATAATTCATTAATTAGTTAGTGACTTTATTTATTTTATCAGTCCTGCTTCTCTGGTCAGGCTTGCTGGTTAGAAGGGACTAGAGGCTGTACCCAGCAGTTAGGGCTACACATTTGCTTTCCTGCCCTGGTGGGGCTGGTTAGATTAGCCAGCTAGGGATCCAAGCCAAGCTGAACTGCCCGCTGAACCTCCTAACCAGATAAGGGCACAACTGCAGAGCCACTAGCTGGGAAATCTCCACTCAGGCACACAGCAAGGAAGAATGCAATCCCCCCAGACCCCAGAGCTAGCTTCGGTAAGCCCCACCTCCTTCTCCCTATCTCCCACCCCCAGGGTCTCTAGGAGGCAAGATCTGAGGGAGCTTCTTGGGAAGCATCCCACAATGCCAGGGGACCTTGGTGTTCACCTTAGATTCCCTCCCCCATTGGAGAAACTGTTGGCCCAGGGGGATCTTGTTGTGGCTCTGTGCTGGCCTGGGGGACAGGAAATGCCATCGGAGTATAGCAGCTCCCCTCACCCACCTAGTGCTCTCTTCTTGGGTCTCTGTTGTCAGTCTCACCCTTGGATTTTAGGATCTTCTCAATGGGGTGTTGTCTATGAATTATCTAGGGTCTTCTTGTGAGGGGGACTGAAGTTAGGAACAACAGAGGATGCCATCTTGATGATGTCATCATCTTTATTCTTTTTTTTTTTAGATTCATTCATTTATTTTAGAGGTGGGGGAAGGGGCAGAGGGAGAGGGAGAGAGTCCCAAGCAGACCCTGCACTGAGCACAGAGCCCCACACAGGACTCATCCCACACCCCAACATCATGACCCTCGCCAAAACCAAGAGTCAGAATCTCAATTGACTATGCCGCCCAGGTGCCCCTCACTCTTTTGCTGTAATCCATTGGTCTGTGTCTTGCCTGGATGCCCAGCTAGGCCTCTCTGTGTTTCTTGTATGCACAAAATTATCAAAAGTAAATAGAATCCAGATGATTCTTCCCTCCTTTCTCAGAGAGGGAGGGCAAGCTGAGCTCTAGCACCACAAAAGGACAAAATCACACCTTCTCTGAACACCTGGACTCAAGCTGAGGTACAGCCTCAGTCCCCAGCCCAGAGCTAATGAGAAGGCAGGCACTTAGAAAGGCCAGAAGTCAGGCAGGCTAGGAGAGAAAGCAAAAATGAAGACCACTTCAAGGGAAATAGGAAGTTGGTAATGAGACACACCTTAGAGCATTTTCCTTTTACCACAGACACACACCCCACCTTCTGACTACAGCCACGTGGCTTCACTCCTCTTAGCACTTCCGAACACACCACACATGTAGACTGCAGATAAGGGAATAGAACTTCTTATGAGTCCAAGCCATTTTGAATAATCAGTAAGTTACCTTATATTTATTTTTTTAAGATTTTATTTATTTATTTGAAAGAGAAAGCACTAGAGAGGGAGAGACCAAGCATGAGTGGGGGTCAGAGGGAGAGAGAGAAGTAGGATCCCCACTGAGCAGGGAGCATAATGATGAGAGGCTTGATCCTGGGACCCCAGGATCATGACCTGAGCCGAAGGCAGACGTTTAACTGATTGAGCCCCCCAGGTACCCGTATATTTATTATTTTTAAGGTAAACTTAGCATTGAAATTCTGGAAAGTTTAAGAAAAAAACAGTTTTGATAATTTCAAGGATTTGGATATTAACTTGAATTATCTGAATACATAATAGATATTCAATAAGTTTATAACTTCCTTATTTTAAATACAGCAGGTGAAATCATATATCTAGGTATCTATTAACTACTAATAGTAACTACCCAATATAAAATAGTTTATAAAGTAGGAGGTTTTCTAATCTTTCAAAACAAGCATTATAAAAGAAGTCTCTTGCAATCAATAATCTCCATTATTTTTATCAAAAGAAATGAAAAATATTTGTAAGATGGGTGCTTTCTACATTTTGTTTTATTAAAAGTTCTGGCTCAGAGAGCTGGGGGTCTTGGACCACCATCCAGCTCAGTTAAATGTTTAAGAAATGAAGTCGAATCTAGTCCCTCTGAACCTAGCAGTGCTCAGATTCTTCACGGAACAATTTTATTCTTTCTCCTTAACATCATGGAACAATTTTACTAAACAGTACACAGTATGTTTTTCCTCAAGATTTTAAACATGGGAATAATCACGTTGGTCTTTGCACTATCAGATTTCTGATGTGAATCTCGCCAAAATTTTATGACTAACACATATTTCTAAGCCAGCGTCTAATCAGTATTATGTAAGCTATAATACAACCGAATTCAAACCAGAATATTTTTAAACTAAAATACATATCTTCCCAAAGTCTTATCTGTTGGGAAAACCAATGTGTACATTTAGTTGAATTCATTCTTTAAACCAGATGTATATTTATTTCAAAGTCAATATATTTTAATTCAACCTTCAAAATGCTTCTCTTACCACTTTGTTATGTTCTCACCACAGTATATTATTTAAATGACACTCCATTACTAACTTTGTGGGTACAAGAGGATTCCAGAAGAAAATAGAATCTTTCAAAATTAAAGGTATTTAGAATCAACCAGGATCAGAACTTTACAAAAATAGAAATACTCGCATTCACACAAGAAAAACAATTACCCACACATCCCATTTTCTCCCGTAATAAAATAGATTAACAATGAGTCTATTTGTCACTAAGCAAATGGGAAGAGACACAAAATAGCTCCTTATGTTTTTCTATACAGAAAGCCATGGATTCTGTAACTATGTCATTCTTTCTCTCTCTCTCTCTTTTTAAGGAGATGGATTTTTAAAAAAGATTTTATTTATTTGAGAATGAGCATGCGAGAGAGCTCGCATGTGAGTGGGGACAGGGGGGAAAGGCAGGCAGAGGGAGAGGGAGAAGCGGGCTTCCCGCTGCGCAGGGAGCCCAATGCTGGGCTTGATCCCAAGATCCTGGGATCATGACCTGAGCCAAAGGGAGACACTTCACAGACTGAGCCACCCAGGGAGCCCTCTCTTTCCTTCTATTCAACCACAAGTTGATATCATCTGAGTAGTTCTCCAAAGGCTAGGAAAGTGAAAAAGATGAGGTATATAAAAACTATATTTTTATAGTTTATATTTTTATTTCTTAAGACAGTGGGTATGCTTGTCTCATTGTGGAGCAACTAAAGTAAAACCAAGAGAAACAATGATGCCTGGCAATTACTGAGCATCTATTATATGCCAGACACTATCTTGGACTCTTCACATCTGTTTCATTTGACTCTCCCCCCAACCTTACAAGATAAATGGCAGCTTCTGTTTTTATGGAAAATCAAAATCAAACCGAGTGTCTAAAGTCAAGGAAATGTTGGTGGTGGACTGTTAACTGGGGCCACCTGTGCGACCTCAAAGACCATACTTCCTCTTCACTTTGTAATCTTGACTGTAATCTCTATACTTCTCTTTAAAATATGAAACACTAGGGCTAGCTTTGTAGTATGCCGCAATTTTGGGGTCCAGGATATTTTCATATCCTCTTAAGACATTCAAACAACAAAAGCCAAAAGAATTCCTATTTCCTGTTCCTGTTTTCCGAGTATTCCAAGTTCTATTCTTCACAGTGCCAAAGCCTCACCCCCTCGTTAATACCAGACTAGCATTATCATATTCTCTTGAGTTCAAAATTCCTGCCAATCATTCTCATACCTGGCACTCACTCCTGAGAACACTTTCCTTGATCCTTCATTTCTGGGGTAGACATCTACACATTATTGCTACAATTTTTTTACTACATTTTTGGTTAAGGATCTCCTTTCCTGAATTGCAGCATAGTTAGCAGTCTTGTGGGTCTTTCCCAACAAGTTGAGGGGCAGAATTAGTCCCCTGAGGGGCTGTTTTGAGTAACCATTTTTCTCAATTCCCAAAAGGAGCATGTATGGCTAATATCGCTCTAGGTGCAAGAGAGATGAAATAATTTCTTACATTCGATGGGTGTCTTAGGACATTAGGATCTAATGCCCTCAGAACTCTATTGACAAGACTGGTAGAGTGTCTTCTATTTAGTCTGTGTCCATTCTGCATACTCTCCTAGGATCATAGCATTTTCTCAACTGTCAGGAAAATATTTCAAAATACCTCTGGGTTTTGTTTCCTCCTTTTATTCCTGTAACTTTTTACTTCACTCAGTTAAGTACACTGTACTTATAGCCTTGGCAGAGTCTTGTGACAAGATGCAAAAAAGAAGAAGTTTATAAGTCCCAGAGCGGGAGAGGGTTCCACAGTATCAATAACATGTCTTGGCAAGGTAGGTGAGGGATGAGGACCAGGGCAATAAAGCTGTTGCTCCCCCTTCCCCAGAAAAGGAAGTGCCTCTGCTGGGTTCTGAGCAGAAGGGAGGGCAACTACTGATTCTGAAAGCAGAGGAGTTTCCCAGCCCAGGTTCTAGACCCTGCATCTGTGTGTGAGCAAGAACTAAGAGAGAAAAGGTGGCTTGCAAAGGCGGGGCTATTAGAAGATTTGCAAAATACCTGGCATCCCAAATGTTATCTGGAAGTAGGAGAGAGGCACTCTGGGCCAGTGGAATGGACAGACATCGGCTATGTCTGTGAACCCCCAACCAGTGACAGCCTTACCTGTTCCCAGCAAACCCCAAATCTTAACACAGTGTAAGATACCAGAACTCATGAAAAACTTTGTGGAGGAAAGGATGTGAAACTCCAGGAAAAGCCAGGATTAAGTTCCCTATTGATGGAACATAATGAGGGCTGAAAGTAAAAATTAAAACAAACAAAAGTAATGCCTGAGTTTTGAACCAAGGTCATACCCATGGTCGTCTTCAAAACAATACCAGAGTGTTAAAAGGGCAGATCTATTTGATTTGTTTTCTCATATATGGTTAAATTTCAACTTAGACAAGTAGTTCACCACAGGAGTAAGGGGCAGGCCTGGGACCTGAGTCTTCCTGGTTCAATCTATATCCTACTTACATTTTGAAAACAGTTTTACTGTTATAAAGTTAACTAAGGCTCACCATGAAAAGATTCAGACAATGTGAAAAAATATGAGATCTCAATGAAAATCATCTAAAAATCTCACCTTATTGACTACCCTTAAAGACTTATCTCTGTGGATTCTTAGCTTATGGATATATGGATACCCCTTTATACAGGTGAGATGGTTCTCTAAATATTTTGAAACCTGTTTTCCCTCCCAGCAAGGCATTGTGAACCTTTTTTCCATATCAATAAATTAGATGTACATTGACATAAATAAATATATATAAAGATACGAAAAGGGTAAAAGATAACCTGGCCAAGTAGATTTTTGTGTGCATTTTTAATTCAGTTCCATAATTACTAAGTGTCTTTTAATGCCAAACATCATGCTAGGAATTAAGAAAAGAGATGAATAGAATACAGATGCTGCCCTAGTGTAGGTCCCAAATTAGTAGGGGAAGCAGGGAAATATAATCAGAATAGTGTCACCCCTGAATATAATAGGGGTACAAAATATGGTCTGCGGGATAATCTGCACCTTTATTTGTATAGTACACGAATTGATGTTTCTTTCTACTTCTCTAGTTCCCATTACTATAATTTCTAAGCAGATTTTGCATACTGAGAGTCCTGTGTCCTCATTGAGTGCTTCAGACTTAGCTTTTTTCTTTTTTTAAAAAAGATTTTATTTATTTATTTGACAGGCAGAGATCACAAGGAGGCAGAGAGGCAGGTGGGGAAGGAGGGAAGCAGACTCCCTGCCGAGCAGAGAGCCTGATGTGGGGCTTGATCCTAGGACCCTGAGATCATGACCTGAGCCAAAGGCAGAGGATTAACCCACTGAGCCACCCAGGCACTCCCAGACTTAGCTTTTAATTTGTAATAATTCTCAAATAATTCACTTGTTAGGTGTTTATAAAAATATGAATAAGTGCACCAAATGTGTAAAATTCAATTATCATAATGAAGAAACAATCCCTTTCATAACTAAATGGCTAGAACACTTCTGTTAGCCACTTCACTGCTGCCACTACAGACAAGATTAGAATGTTAGCAATGTATTGCATGATGCATTATCTCTGAGTGTTATTTTGACATTTTGAAGGTCACTAATTCATGACATTCTGTTTTATGTAACCCAGAACAGTGACGCTGATGAAAATTTCTGCCCAGCAGATCACAGAGGTAGCAGACCTATGATACTGATATATGATATCTGCATATTAAGATGTATTCTATAGTTTCTGTATCCCTGTTTGTACCTGCTCAACATGCACAATGTCTTGTTATATTTGAGGATAGAAAACTTATGAACATACTGTGACCTAGGAATATTTACAGAAGAGAATTTATTAAGTAAAGTTTAAACTCATAGAAACTGAATACATTACATAATTGATGCACTTAGAACATGCAAAATAACTGTTTAGTTTAGATTAGGTTAATTGGGAAAAGATTTCTGGAGGAAATGAATTGCCAGTTGCGTTTTGAAGTAATTAATAGATAAAAGCAAAGAAAAAAATACACATACAGAGAAACAATTCAAGACATGCAATTTATGGCATATTGGGTGGGTTAACTACTCTTCTGAGAAGTGTCCATCCATTCTTTTATTCAATGGACATGCAATGAGCACAGTTTATACCAGGAACAGTGCCAGTCATGTAATACAGCATTCCGTCTTTAAGCTTATGGTTTCATGGAGGAGATAGGCAAGTAAAACTATACCAGGACACAATAGGGTAAAAAAAAAAAAAAAAAAAAAAAAAAATCGATTCTTTTTTTTTTTTAATTTTTAATTTTTTATACACATATATTTTAATCCCCAGGGGTACAGGTCTGTGAATCGCCAGGTTTACACACTTCACAGCACTCACCAAAGAAAAAACTCGATTCTTTTCCCAGAACTGTAGGATACTGGGAGGAAACAGAAATTAAGTTAGGAAAATTGGCTTTGGAGTGCCTACTAAGCATCAGCTAATAATGATGCTCATTGTTATTATTAATAATAATAATAATTACACCCCATTTCTCTCCTTCCTTTTTCGTCAAGTTTCTCTAAAAAGAGGTCTGCATTTGTTGCTCCAAGACCACTCATACTGTAACTCTGCAGTCAGGCTTTTGGGCCTCTACCTCTTATTAGCCTGTATAAT
This sequence comes from Neogale vison, assembly GCF_020171115.1. Taxonomy (NCBI): domain Eukaryota; kingdom Metazoa; phylum Chordata; class Mammalia; order Carnivora; family Mustelidae; genus Neogale; species Neogale vison. The sequence continues at coordinate 49,451,523 of NC_058093.1, forward strand.
CAGAAGCCCTCAAGAATTCCTTGGTTGCCCAGCCCCTAGGTCTTTGGTCACTCCCTGGATGACCCCTTTTTTAACCTTCACCTCCCTTCCAGAACACTTTCTTGACACACTTGCCTGTCACTGCAGAGACCACTGGGGTCTCGTCTCACTCCACTGCTTTCTTCCACCTCTTCGATGCAGCCCTTCCTTCAGTGCAGGTCATCGCCTTTCTCGTACATATTCCCACTCTCTCCTGACAGTGTCATCTGCTTGTAGGAGCCCCATTCTATACAGGTGATTCCAAATTCTGTTTCTAGAATCCCGACTGTTCTTCAGATCCTCCAGCTTTTGCTGAGTAAGTTCTATCTTGACATATTACCTAGGCAACTTCTATTAATCTTCCTTTTTTGTTTTCTGTATATTATGACGCTCTGACATCTGGGGCCTTGCTGCCCAGGAAAGACTGCTCCTCCCAGGATTAACTAACTCCTAGAGATTGAAAACAACTTGCCTTCCAGCACTCCTTTCACAGAAAAAACAACCAATTCCAAGTTTTTACTCCAACCTGCCTCCTATCAGGCTCCTGAAGCCCGGGACACTAGTGCCTTGCCCTATAACATCCAGGGCCAGGTACTAGAAACCTAGAAACTACTACTATATTCAACTATCCAATCCTAAGCCTACTTAGCTGCCTACTCTGTCTTGCCCATTCCTTCCCCTGAAAATAATAATAAAGGCTTTTGCCCGTGCTTTTCCTTTGTTCCTTCTGCCTTCTGACCAATCCTGGTGCTTTCCCATATAGGCATGGCCATGCTTCCTATTGCTAGAGATCTATGAATATAAAAACTTCTTCTGTGACACTCATTCTCATGTCTATGTGTATTAACACACCCGATTTAAATAAAGCCAAGGTACATTTTAAAACACAACTGAGCCTATACCATTGAAAATAAACTTCTCCTCCTCCTATATTGCCCCATGTTTGTATTAGTATCGTGATTCTTGAAACCAACAAGAGCCAAACCTTCAGAGTCACTGTGGTATCTCCTTCTCTCTTGCTGCACACACATTATTGCTTACACATCAACTATTCTCTCTACACAATTATATCTTCCTCTTTCCATTGACATGGCCCTGATGTGATCTTCCATTGTTTCTCACTGAGATTATGACAGTTCCCAATCTGGTCCCATTTTATAGAATGGATTGGACCTGGGAGAAGTCCAGGCCCAATCCATTCTATAAAATGGGACCAGATTCATTTTCCAAAAGCCATCCCCAATCATACCGCCCGCCTGTTCAAAAACCTTCAGTGCCCCCTAATTTCTCATCTACTGCATTAAAATCATATTCTTAGGCTAATTCAAAAGATAAAGTATAGTCCAAGACACGGAATAAGAGGCAAGAGGAGCCAATGTCTTAAAAGCTAAATGGAAAACAAATTAATTGGATGCTTATTATGAGCATCTATTTCCATGATCCATTTAGTTAAAATACTGTTTTAAAGTGAAACACAAATAATCACATATCCCGGCATCATATTATCTGCAGTCATATTACAGACAGAGGTAGACACACTGCAGGACTAGGCAGTAGTTTTTTTTGTTTGTTTGTTTTTTGTTTTTTTTTATTTTTTTCCAATTTATTTATTTTCAGAAAAACATTATTCATTATTTTTTCACCACACCCAGTGCTCCATGCAAGCCATGCCCTCTATAATACCCACCACCCGATACCCCAACCTCCCACCCCCACCCCCACCCCCACCCCCCCGCCACTTCAAACCCCTCAGATAGGCAGTAGTTTGTTAAGGAAAATCCAAAGGTGAAACTTAGTAGGGGTAAAAGGTCAAAGCCCCTCCTGCCTTTACTGATTCTGAAGCCCTCAGGGTGATTTTTGGGCTTTGCCTATGTTCACTGATTCCTTGTTTATGGGAAAACCTATCACTCTTCTCCAGTAGATACCTCACCAACCCTAAAATCTAGAGATAATTTTGTGTTCAAACTGGGATACTACATACCTAGTCCAAAATTTTTAGTATACTCTCAAAACAGAGGAGCATCTGTTCACACACACAAAAATAATGGCCCATGATGCGGTTTTCCATAGGAGTGTAGACTGACAACAGATTGTGATCTAACAATTTGTATGTGTTGTCACAACAATAAAACTATATTGAGTAATACAAAAATGCTTAAGTTCATTAAAGCAGGAAACATGCATACCATTACAGAGTATATGCTAGGAAAAACAAAAATTCCCCAGAACCAAGCAAAACATTTGTTTTCCTTCTTTCCTTGATATTCACTTTTTCCCCCTTAGCCAGACATGGGATATTATTGGTTATAAATAACTTGTGGTCAAGTTTCGGCTTTTATTTTTCTTTTGTTATTATTATTATTATTTTACCAAGAACTGCACTTTATTTCAGTCTGAATATGCAACAGCCCCTACCCCCACCATGTAGGCCCCTCCCTGCAACCCCAACTTTGCCCTGTGCATCTTCCATCCCCCCATGTGCCTCCCCACACCTCTCCAGAAGTGACCCTTCTTTCAGCAGGATCTGGCTCAGCCCAGAAGGTGGGCTTCAGCCTCTGAATTTGCTTACTGGTGGTTTCGATGGCCAAGCCCCCAGGCCCTGCTGGTCCAGGAGGAGGAACAGCTGCCTGTGAGCTTCCTGGTAGGGTCCAGCCTTGGCTGCCTCGTAGGTCTTCAAGGCCAGGAGTTGGGGCTTCCCGAGAGCTCTGGCCACCTAGCGGAAGGCCCAGAGAAAGGCTGCCTTGCAGAGGTGGGAGGGGGGCCCGAGGCCAGCATCGGCCTTCACACGCTCAATGGCCAAGTCCACGACCTCAACATCGGTGTCCCCCAGGCTCCAGCTGAGGCTCAGACCACGGCAGGTGTTAGGGGTAGGATCCAAGAGGGTCACGTCATAAACTATGTGGATGCTGAGATATACACTGAGCCCATCCTGGGCTGAAAACAAAACAAAACAAAACATGTCCCACCCCCTCCTCCATCTCAAACTCAAAGACTTATGCTTTGCTTAGCAAACCACTGTTGCACAGCGTTGCGGCATTATATGACGGGGCAAGAAAGAGCCACAATGGAGAGGGGACAACGTAGAAATCTGGGTTCTGTGATTGTCCCGAAGGCTAGTGATGCCAGAAGTCTGTCCTGAGCAAGTTGAAACTCCACGTATTTTCAGGAGCCCACAGCTTTGGTACAGGCTCCTGCCTGCCATTTCAGGATTCAGGGATCACTTCCTGGAGTGTGCTAAGGAATTTTATAGTCAAAACAATTGTTTGAACATATGGTTACATTCTCCAAAAATGCGGCCTAAAAATTCAGGATGAACTTAAGTGAGAAGATTTAAAGCAGCAGGCATTCAAGTGTAGGGTTTTTTAAAAAATGTATTTTTACAATGATCTCATAGTATCAGAGCAGATCTCACTTGAGTAAAGAAAAAAATGAGACTTTTCTCATAATTACTGAAGGTATTATTGCTGATTTTATTTAATTTATAAAGTTAAATCAGTTTATTTAACGGATTTTATTTAATTTAGGGCATTTCTCTCATCTCAGGCAGCTGTCTTATCCTATTTACAAAGCCAGATGTATGTTGATTCATATTTTAAAAGAGAGAATACTATGCCAAAGGGATAAAATCAGGTTTTTTTGTTGTAGATTTTAACTAACACCAATCCATTTAATTTCATTGAGCACCTAGTATTGTGAAGATTACATTCAGTAGGGACAAACAAAAAACAAAATCATCACCCCTGACTTTAGGGTTTAGCACCTAAATAGGAGACCTGTAGAAAAGTGGAAAGAAACTCTACTATATGATGTAATCGACACTATGGTACAGGACAACAGAGGGTCCCCTAGAGCACAGAAGAGGAGTATCTAGGGACTTCTGGGGGAGGAGCTCCCTGAGTTTAATGTCTAAGGATATGAAAGAGTTAACCTGGTGAGCAGAGGAGAAGATGGGCTTTCCAGACAGGGGAAGAGCAAGTGCAAAGCCTGGAACTATATATGCGAGGGCTTCCACTTGGAGGTAAGGGGAGGAGGTGGTAGATGAGCGAAGAAATGTTCAAGTCTCATCCCCAAAGCACTCCCAAAGTGCATGAGACTTGCCTGGGACATGTTTCCCAATGCCTACCCCATGGCCACAAACACATGCTTTTAAAATCAGATGTGTAGTGGTTATGAACCTTTCATGGTATTAAGATCCCTGGAGGAGCTTTTCAAAAACTATGTTTCCTCAGTCCCAGACTCAAAGATTATGCCTCAGTAGGTCTGAGGTGGGAATCTGAGCACAGTATCTCCCCAAGTGATTCTAATGTTCAACCAGGGTCAGGAATCAACAAGGGCTGCTGAATTTTAACAAGCTCCCAGGTGGATGATTATGTTCATTACCTTTCTAGAAGTGCTGCCGTGAAGCTTGTTGAGCACAAGTTCAACAACTGTCTTCATCAAAGCAATTGTCTCCCAAGGGCAGTCCCCGGACCAGTAGTATCAGCATGACCTACATACTTCAAAATGCCAACTCCTAGGCCCCACCTAGACTTCCTGGATCAGAGAGTCCACAGGTGAGCACGGGCTGTGCTCAAACAACCCTCCGGGTGACTCTGATATATTTAAGTTTGAGAACCACTCAGTAGAGAGAAATTGGTGTACTGGGTGTGTGCACCGGGAAAGAAGGGAAGGGGATGTCCTACACACTTCTCTCCCTAAGTTGAGAAGGTAGAACATTTTTATAATTTTTGTTTCTTGGGATGAGGCACATTTCTCCATGAACTGCAAACTACGAAAAATAAAACAGATGACAAATGATGCTTTTAACTTGCCTGTTGCTGGTATTTGACTTTCTACTGGCCATCCAATCTCCTTCAGGCACCCACAGCTTGATTATTATTTACAAGAGCCAGGAAATGGCAAGACTTTAAAATATAAACTCTTCATGAAACCCTAGGCATGTGTCTTCCACATTCTTACTTTTTCAAAATGCATTTGACTTGGTACATCACATTTTGACTCCCCAGGATTTCCTTTAAAAAGCCAGGGAAGGAGCGTCTGATTTTCTTGAGAGAGAGGCATGGAGGTCCCCTGTGGCCCGGGATTGGTTAATGCTTTAAGTGTTCTCAAATGTCTACATTTTTTGGCCAGTTCTTAGACACTTACATTATTGGCAAAGCAAGAAATGGCAATTAAGTTTCAGTGAAAAGCACTTTGAATTTTGATATTCTCTATTATTTCTGGCTTTAGGTTTTCCTTTTTTCCTAGGGAGGCTGCATGCACTTTGGCATTGTAGAGACATGGTTTCAAGTAAGGGCACTGTAGCTTCTGGCTCTAGGCCTTCGTCAAGGTATTTAATATTCCTGAAACTCCATTACCTTTAGATGTAAAATAGGGATAATAATTGCCCCCCCCTTTTTTAACATGCTTACTGTTAGGAGTAGATAAAATGAAGCATATGTCACATTGGAGCTGTTTAGTTATGTTCTCTTATTAGCCACCCTTTAACTGAACTGTCATAAGAACTTCTAGGTTGGTCTGGAACATTCTTAATTTTTTTCTTCTCTTCCTAGTGATAAGCCTGGCATAAGAAAAAGCATTGCAGTGGATGGGTCATCTCATGGGGGCTAGCAAACTGTTCACAATGGAGACAGAGTCGTATGAGTTAATTATAAACATTAATTCAGTTAATTCAACTCAGATGCCAGTGATCTTTGGACATGACTTTGAACCCATCCTTTATCTTTTTGTTTGGACAGCTTCAAAAATATTTATAGAACAGATTTCAAGGCTCAGCCATGGATGCACCATTCCCTCAGTACACAGAAAACTGCAAGAAAATGATCTAGAATGGGGCAGTTGGCTCTGGCTTGAGTGCATCTTCAGACTCAGCCCATGTCATATACAGTTGGAAAGTGCAGTGCATAATTCTTTATCTGATAAAACACCTTAAAATAAAACTAATGGTAATACAGGACCACACTCTGACAATTTGTGCGTGGAAACTGATGTGTTTTAAAATGCATTTTTGGGGGCACCTGGGTGGCTCAGTGGGTTAAAGCCTCTGCCTTTGGCTCAGGTCATGATCCCAGGGTCCTGGGATCAAGCCCCGCATCCAGCTTTCTGCTCAGCGGGGAGCCTGCTTCCTCCTCTCTCTCTCTGCCTGCCTCTGCCTGCCTCGGCCTACTTGTGATCTCTGTCTGTCAAATACATAAATAAAATCTTAAAAAAAAAAAACCTTAAAATGCATTTTTTTACTGATAGAGGTGATGTTGCTCGTTTACTTTACATTAAGTAATACCCTGGCAGGTTGAGGGCAACACCAGTAAACAAACCTAACGCCATTTCTGCAACATAATATATTAGTATTCACATTAGTTAAAGGATCCTCACATTCAGCTCATGTTTTGCCACAAAATCAGCTCAGATCTGTTCAAGATTCATAACCAAAAAAGAATGAAACATTTTAGAGTTTTCGAACTTTATTACTTTCAGAATTATGGATAAACCACTGAGGACCTGTACTGTATCTCCCTTTGGGGAGTTTTCAATCCTATTAGTTTACTATATTCAAAAATCCATACATCTCATGGGCAAGATCCAAAATAGTGTTTAAAACCACTTGCTCAAATCATAAAAGGGCATAAATTATTTCAAATTCTGCTGCCATCCTTAAACTTGTGTTGATAATACCAGAAATGTGCACAAGTTATGGCTTTTAGTTTACTGTGATGGTTTTAAGTTACTGGTCGGAAAAGATAATTATCAAGTTAGAATAAAATGTAGTCTGCCAACTTATTTAATAAAGGTTTTCCAGGGTTGATAGAAAGGAAATTCAAGGGAAATTATTTGCCAAGTAAAGAAAATAAGACTTCAAAGCAATCACTGACATTCTAGCTCCTGAAAACTGTTGAGCAAGTGATCATTGACCATGATTCTTCCAGCCCATTCCCTTCTTCTGGTCCATTTGCCAGGTCTTAGAGGACTGTAGAGCTTGCTGGAGCAGTAGAGCAGTCAATGGATGGATGCAAAGTTTCCATGAGACCAAAATGAGAAAGAAAGTGTGTGAAAAATACTTTATGAAAAACATTTTTGACTGGGTCTATTTTGGATTTTTCCAGGGATACCTATGCTCAGAATATCTTTGCATGTGATCTCATGGGCATTTATTCACTCAGTCTGTTTCCTGATGAAGGGTAACAGAATATGCTACCCAAAATGTGACACTTTGGCATAAGAACTGTCTTGAGACAAAGGAGGCACAAAAAATCTCCCCTGCCCAACCTCTATTTATGTAAGAGCAGGGCACAAATTTTCAGAGGCATCTCTCCCTACCTCCCCACCAAGAAGGACAAATGTTAATCAGGGAAAGACAACTTAAGACCCTATCAGCCTGGAAACAGTACCAGAGGAATCTACATGACAAACGTTTCTAACTAGACTTTATCTTTGCCCTTGGAAACTGAAAACTGCTGTCCTTTGTCCTGCCCCTTTTTTCCAGAAATGTGTTATTCTTTGTTGATAATGCTTGACTTATGTCAAAGGGCTAAAGCAACCTCAAGTTGGTCATTTTTCCAGGGGTATCTCCTATGTATATATAAGGTAAACATGTTAATAAATTTCCGTTTGCTTTTCTCTTAGTCATCTTGTATTATAGGGTCTTAGTCAAGAACTCAGAAGGACAGGGGTAAATCATTTTTTCTCCCCTACACAGAAAAGAAAAGGTAACTTTTGTTGACCTTAGTAGTCAGCTCCCAGCTTATATGACGTACAAATGGATGCTCAGTTAATACTACTATATTGTACTACTTGGGGGAAATGAGACCATATTTAAATTAAAAATGATGTCAAAACTACAAATCCCAAATAATTAGTAAATTACTTCTTATTAGTACATCATTTTGTATTATTCTACTACAAGAATATAGTAATACTTAAATGTTCTAGTCAGCTTTACTGAATATACTAATATGCATAATCTCTGATAATTGTCTTAATAACATCATATAAGTAATGTATTTGAAGAGAGCTTCTTAGCCTCACCTGTCCTTATATGAAGATATGCAGCTGTTAATAAAAGGAAAAGGGCGTGATCCTGGAGTCCCGGGATCGAGTCCCACATCGGGCTCCCAGCTCCATGGGAAGTCTGCTTCGCTCTCTGACCTTCTCCTCGCTCATGCTCTCTCTCACTGTCTCTCTCTCTCAAATAAAAAAAAAAAAAAAAAAAAAATCTTTAAAAAGGAAAATGAAGATCAAAAAGCATTCTACAAAAGACTTGCTTGCTTCATTGCCCTACCCTTCTTTGAATATTCTGCTCTATCAGATGCTTTCATTTTAATGAATGTGATCTATTTATTTTTGGTAATAGCATCTCGGGAGCACTTAAACCATGCTTGAGCTTCACAGTCTAGGCAGACATTTGACTATTTAGAAGGAGTGTATATGTGTCTATAAAAAAGCCAAAGTATACAGTAAAAACCAATAAAGGAACTGGCTAAAAGAAACACGCATCAATCCTTTGGGCAAATGGGAGCATGGAGTGAAATGATGCTTTATCTACACATCTGGTTTGCTAATATATGCAAGGAAGGATTGTTTGAAACATCTTCTCTGTAATTATTCCACTTTAAGTAAATAATGTCCTCCATTCATCCAATGTTGGACCATGGTGGGGAGGGAGGATGTTGTGGGGTGGGAGAATGGTTGCAAGTGTGGAATGATTACATAAATAGGGAATAAGGACACAAAAATATGGCTTTTGAATTTTCATCGATTTCATCTTTAATGCCTATAGGTTTCAATTTCATGATCAACAAACATTTACTGAGTGCCTATTATAGACCAGGCATTGGGTGAAAAAAGCCCCCACATACAACATGTGAATAAATTCCCCACCCGCATTGTTCTTAATGTATGATTGATTATATATTCCTTTCATAAATGCCATGAATTTCTAGAAATAAGGGGAAGTGATTTTGAGTGTGTTACTTTAAGTTCCAGCTCTTTGAAGCTATTAATATGTTTGTATTCAAACATGTTTTTCCTATAAATTCATCCTGCTTCCAATTGTAGCAATATCCATAAGAACATGTTGACTTCAGGACACATGGCTTTAAAACATGACTGTACAACAGGGTTTGGCACTGCCACAAATGACCAAGATATTTGGTGCAGAAGCCTTGTTTTTAAGCACTTCTTTATGAAGAGAAAGGAGAGGGCCAGTTCTTTGATGGCCTCATTCTTTCCCACAAACCCTAGCCACATGTTTATGCAGAGAACATAAAGGAACACATCCATCGTGAAGCTCTACCACCATCAAAAACAAATATTCCCACCTCTTGAGTTCCTATCACTTAACAAAACTGAAACAAATCTAATGGGTAAACACATTGGATCAACCATTATTCAACAGACACACGTTCTGCAAGGAAAGAGTCACAGTTAACTATTCAAACACTTGGGACCCAGAAGGTTTAGAGATAAGCAAGTGTTGACAGAATAGAGCCATCAGTGTTCACATTTAGTATTTAAAAGCTGTTGATCAGAGACTTCAGGGCCCTTGAGATAAATGTCTTCTTAGAACATGTTTATAGTAGTTCATTTTCAGTGTAATTTTTAGACCCATAAACAGAAAAAATTTTCCTTCTATGCTTCTCCAAAGGAGCTTTAAAAAGTCTACAAAACTAAGCAAACCGCAAAACTTCTATGAATCTGTTTCCTGGTCCTGCTGGATATATAGAATAATATTCCCATGCATGGAAAGAACCTGTTGGTGCACTTGAGATTCATCCGCAATGCAGGGCAGGTTATTTACAGCAAACCAAGTCAGCCATTAGTCCTGTCCATTAACAAGTTCTGGTGACTGACCAGGCAAAGAGATATGTACATGACTGGGGTATGGACCAAAATGTAAGTCCAGATCTTGGACCCAGGAGCCCCATTAAAAAACTAGCAGTTGTAGAGGTGCCTGGGTGGTGCCGTCAGTTGGGCAGAAAACTCTTGATTTTGGCTCAGGTTGTGATCTCAGGGTTGTGGAATTTAGCCCCACATCGGGCTCAGTACCTAATACGGAGTCTGCTTGAGACTCTCTTCCCCTGCCATTCCCCCATGAAAGAAGTGGATAGATCTTAAAAAAACAAAAACAAAAACAAAAAATAAGTTACTAGCAGTTGTGTTACAAGGAGAGTTATGATGTGCAGGACAAAAGGGTAACTGTGTTTGAGCACTAAGTCTTTGCTTCCTAGTCAAAAAATTAGGATAAATGCTAGGTAAGCGTCAATAAAGGTATCCAACTTACCTTGGGTAAGTCACTTAACTCTCAGTGCTATTGTATCATCTCTAAAATTGGGACATCAATAGCACCTACATCATAATGTTCATGATAATGATGATTACTGTCTAGCAATCATCTTAGATGATTGACTACTGTCTAGTAATCATCATCACTAAGAGATGAGAGAGAGAGAGCTTGTTATCAGGAAGTCACGCCACAAAAGTAGTCTGCATTCAAGTATATAACATCTGGAACATTCACATTACTTCTGTAAGTAAAGCCTTGTCCCCTAGGATAAAAATGCAAATGGGAAACTTTGAAAAGAAACTTACTTCACTTATTAGTACCATCTTCAAGTTGGTGAAGTCTTCAGGCAAAATGAAGGCTAAAGAGTTAAAAGAAAATGTGTTTGGGTCAGGGGGTGTAAGAAATTCAGAATGAGAGTGGAACAAGGGAAAGCTAATCTGATTCATGAGTTTTGCCTGAATCCTGAAAAAAGTACAAGAGCCTTCATTTGCAGGAAAGATCACGCCCCTTGAAGAGGGGAGAAATTATAATTACAGTCTCACTGAGTGTCCCAGGTTTGCACATCACAAGACTTGAGCCAAGAATCCTAAATTGGTGCAGGCAGACTTAATGAAAATAAGTCAGTAGGTCTAATTAGAAATATGTCATTTTCTTCCCCCAGTCTGTCTTTCTCTTCCATCCTCTCCTTTCTCCCTTCTTTTCTTCCTTCTGCCCACCTTCCCTCCCTCCTTGTATATTCACTGGAGTTCAGAGGATGCATATATTTGCTTCAGGCAACTGTCTGAGTCCTATCAGTTTTTCAACAGAAAATGTTTTGAAGGCTGGTTTAGAGGTGTGCCCAACAGCATGTTGGTGAATATCTAAAATTTTATAAACTAAAATGAAATGAAAGACTGTGTGAAGCCATCCACCTAAATATTGAAAATAAGCCTTAAACTGCCTCAGTGCAGGTAAAGGGAAGTGACATGCATTTATAGCAGTTGAAGAGATGATACGGGCAGAAACAGCACACAGTGAATTTAGAGCTCATTTCAAAAATTGGGTAGCATTTCAATGCTTGTAGTGAACTTATCTCCTTTTTACAGATGTGGGACCTAAAAGAATTTGATAAATTTTCTTTCTGGGGTCTATATTAAGAAGGGATATTGCTTTCACTCTAGGTGAAGCATGAAAAAATACTTAAAGGTTATATGCATAAATATATGGATGTGTGTGTGTGCGTGTGTGTGTGTGTGTGTGTGTGTTGTGAATACATCCCTATACTTGTTCTGAGTTGATCTTAGGAGAGATAGTTGCCCAATAGCATTACCTATGCCTTCTAAACATGGTTATATCATCATCTTCATGAATGTTCACCTCTACTTAAAGAAGTGAATATTCATGTGTATACACTGCTGGTGAGAGGGACCTAATGGGTGAATGTCAGTGTCCAAATGAGTCTCATCAACACTGAAGAAAGACTTTTCAACCCAGAATTGTTTAACTGCCTTTACAGGATCTGAACTGCAGGTAAGTTCACATTAAGTGAACTGAAAGTCTTCAGAGCATGCCACCCCAACATATGTTACTCCAGCACAGGACTATTTTGAGCTGAAGGCTGAGCTCTCTGCCCTCCCCTTATCTACCTGTAAACAGAACATAAATTCCCCCTTGTGAAGGTGTCTCCTCTTCCCATACCAGAAAGAGGGTAACGGTCTTATCATCAGAGACAAGATGACACCAAGACTGTACATGAACAAACCTTATTAACTAGCCCTTATCTTGCATTAAGTTCCCCATATATTTACCTTCCCATAATTTACCACCCCTAAAAGCTCAAAATCCTTTTTTTTTCATTTCTCTACAAAATTATTGCTCTTTGTTAAGATGCTATAGAAGCCCAAGTTCTAACCACCCCTTTGAATTACTCTTCACTTAGCATTCCCATCTGTGTGTATTATACACACGTTAATAAACTTCTGTTTGTTTTCTCTTATTAATCTGTCTTTCACTGTCTAATTTGCATGGCCTCATCATTGAACCTAAGATATGTAGAGGAAAATTATTTCTTTCTCTCCTACAGAATCAGACTTAAGAGTTTACGATATTCGACCTTGGGCATGTGGTGCCGCTCTACCCAAACAGTCCCATGCTTAACTGCTGCTGCGTCTGAGACATCTTCCCAGTTACCAAGAATTTATGATAGTCAGAATGAGAGAAGAAGAGGGGAGTGAACTATATACATCCCACTGAATCCCAGCTTTTTTATCAAAACCTTAGAACTACAAAAGTCATGAAAAGGGGCGCCTGGGTGGCTCAGTGTGTTCAAGTCTCTGCCTTTGGCTCAGGTCATGATCCCAGGGTCCTGGGATTGAGCCGGCACTGGGCTCTCTGCCTTCCTATCTGCCTATTTGTGATATCTATCTGTCAAATAAATAAATAAAAATCTTTTTTAAAAAAGTCACGAAAATTAGACCTCTTGCTGGGAAGGAAGGTTGAAGGTAAGAGGGGAGATTGGGAACTACAGCTGCTCTTAAGTGCCCACACCTAGTATGTCTGGCTAGATGTCTAACTTCATCCAGGGCAGAAATTCATCTCTCCAGCAGACAAAAACAATTCCATATACTACACACACACACACACACACACACACACACACACACACAGCTCCTCTGGGCATTTGATGACTGTCTCAAGAGACGATAAAGCAGCCCCTTCTGCAGGGAGAATATACTGATGTATCAGAAGCTTGGCATATATTACTTTCTTATATTCTCATGTCAATAGCATAAGATGTTATAATCATTCCCATTTTACAGATAGGAAACCTGAGGCTTAAGGCCAAAATCATATATCTAGCAAATGGCAGAACTCATGGTAAAACCAGGTCTACACAGCACATGCTTCCAACCACTGCCCTCTTCATGTTGTCTACGATGCATGATAAGGATGTCCATAATTTTGCCAAAGAAGATATGAGCAGAGTTTCCATGTAAAATCCTTCCCACCTGTCTGCATCCAGTTTAGTAGATTAATCAAACTGAAAGAAAAGTAAAGCTAAGAAAAAAGTTTATGGAAACCATAAAAATTGAGAATCTATTTAAGTATTTCATGAAAGTGACTCACCCCACACTCTTCCTGTAACGGGTTCTCTGGCTCTTTATTGACCCTAGTTTCCATTTGCTGAGGTTACACTGCATTGCTGCCAAATTCCTTAAAAATAAAAACATCAAACATCAAAGCAGAAGTTGTTGTCTGACCTATTTTTGTTGATCATTGGAAACAATGATGTTTCTATGCATTACCCTTGCCTTTATGTTCTTTCTTTGTGATTACTCCCATCTTTTGTAACTCATTGTACCCCAAGGCAATTACTGCATTTTGTGAAATGCACAGCATTAAAAGGAATTTCCATGCAGGGTTACAGAAACTGAATGCCACATTTCTGAGTAAAGCACCCTTCCTTAGGGCATTGTGGATTAGCCTTTCCATGCCAGTAGGGTTGGATGGAGACAGTTTCTTTAGCAGACCCACAGTGTATTGAAAAGTCAATAAGCATAATTTTTCCTTTTGGATAAGTCCATTGGTGACTGCCAGGACAAGTTACATCGTATAGGTCTCTCTCTCTAAACCCAGCTGTTGCTCATTTAGCCACTTAGCTGAGGATGCAGCTTTTCATGGAGATAGAAAGTAAACATGGATCAATCTGAAATCTTTCTGTGATTATAAGGTTGTACCCACCTCTAACCAGGACATATCAAAGCTCTGACATAAAACCTTGGACTTTCAAGTGTAGGCATTTGAGCCAACTGCCACCATCTAAAACCTACATCATCCATGACGGAGGTAATCCAGACCCTTCTCAACCAATGTTGTACTTCAGCATACATGGCCTGAAATTTCATGAGCTTTGTTAAAACGGTGAAAAGTAGAGATTTTTTTTGGTCTTATTTTATTTAACTGAATTAATACTTCTAAGAATTTGATCATAATGAGATTTCTACATCTTTTTTTGAAACAAATTCTTAATAAACTCAAGAGCTAAGGATGTGTGGCATTGATTTCAATATTACATTAAATTTTTAATAAATGCTTAATATAAAAGAAGACAATGAGGATCTTTAACACCATTCAAGGCTTTTCTAAAGAGAAATAAGAAAATGTGAAGTAGAGGAGAAAAGCAGACAGGCCTGGAAGATAATCACCCCAGAGGAGAACTCTTCAAATTCAGTGTTTAAGTCACAAATAAGTACTAAATAAGTAAGGAGCCTAACTAATTCCCCGTCTGGAAATAAATAAGTTGCCTTCCAGAACCATAATTTTCTCATCTTGTAAAATAAAGTTTACAATGTCTTCTTCAGAGAGCTGTTGAAATGGATATATGAGGTCACATAGGTGAAAGTACTCTGTGAAATGAAAGATTCCTACAAATGGAGTTCCACACTGTCAGGAGGACAGAAAGTAATGCAACTCTGTTCTTATCCTTTACAGCAAACTGATTAGAGAAAACCACATCATTCTTTCCCCTTTCTTCATCTTCTTGTCTCTCTCTCTAAACCCTTACCATATTACCATATTACCAACGTGCGCACATGCACACGTTGCTGTGCTTCTCAATAATATTTTGTCTCATAACTCAGCCACTGACACTATTGTTTTCAAGATAACACTCAATTTTGACTACTTCTGAGTTAGTGTATCTGCCATCAGTGACCTGTATTCTTCTGTGAGCTTTCACCAAATTTCAAAGGAAGTGAATTGGCTTTTGTGAAAGAAGTTCTACAGTAATTTCTAACTAGGGAGCTTATAACAGTTTCTCTTTTGTGGCAGAGAAAAATCTTTATCAATTTACCAAAAGATCTGTGTAAGTCTCTTTTTCTGTATGAGTGAAAGAAAAGCCTATGTGCTACAATATGTACTGGAAATAAACTCCTCAACAAAAACAGTCACCATCCCTACCCTTGTGGGGCTTACAGCCAAGTAGTAAATAAGAGCAATGAGAATATTAAAAACAGCAGCTAACACTGATTGAAAGCACACTGTGTGCCAGGGATTGTTCCAAGCAGTTTGAATCTATTCTCTTACTTAATCCTCGAATAAGTTGTCTTTAGTCACTGTGTCTGCATCTTCACCTCCTCTTCTTTCTTGAAAGACACAATTTAGACTTTTGTTCCCACAATCCATAAAACCACTATGCTCAGGATCACTAACTTTCACCAAGTTGCCAGTCCAACTGAGCTCGTCCCAGTCCTCATCTTGTTCAGACAAAGCTGACCTCTGCCTCTGTCTTGAAATACTTCCTAGTATTTGCCTTCCTGAATACCACTCTCCTGCTTTCCACTTATAGTGCAGCTCCTCTCCTTCCATCTCCTCTTCCATCTCCTTTGCTAGTTCTTCGCCATTGCCCTGATGTCTTGATGTGGGAATGTATCAGGCCTCAGCTTTCCGACCTTTTCTCACCTCTGGCCTCAGACCTTCCTAGGTGATCTACTTGCCTTTGGTAATTTTAAACACCTTCTGCATACCAATCACTCCAGCTTCATTTGTCTCCTCAACCGTCGACTGCCTACTTAGCCATTCAACTTGTATCAGTTTGCTAGGGCTGCCATAACAAAATAGCATAGACTGGGTGGTTCAACAACAGAAATTTATTTTCTCAGACAGTTCTGGGGCTAGAAGTCCAAGGGGTCAGCAGGTATGGTTTCTTGTAAGGCCTTGCTCCTTGGCTCCCCCTGTCTTCACATGGCCTTCCCTCTGTGCATGTCTGTGTCCTAATCTCCTTTTCTTATAAGAAACCACTTGTATTGGATTAGGACCCACTCATTTTACCTTAACTACCTCTTTCAAGACCCTGTCTCCAAATAAAGTCACATTTTAAGGATCTGGGGTAAGGACTCTACCATACAAATTTGGGAGGGTACAATTCAGCTCATAACAAAACCTGATACTCAACTTCTCTACTCTAATGAATAATGAGAATCTCAGACTTAACACGGTCAAGAATAATCCTTACATTCCATTTCACCCTCATCCCACAGCACCTTCCAAAACTCTGGCTTTTCTCTCAGTGCTCTCCATCTTTATTCAGTTTCTGTTCAATGTCCCTCCTATCTAATGTTTACTCTTAATCACTCTCGAGGCCCACATCGTGCTACATCTTCATATATTTATTGTCTCTCTCCTACTAAATGGTAAGCAGGACAGGGATTTTGTTCCATTCCTTGCCTCATCCCAGCATTAGGAATGGTGGACTCACTCATAGTAGTTCCTTAATAACTATGTGCTGAATGACTAAACATAATTATCACAACTTTATTATATAGGTAAATTATTGTTCCCATTTAAGAGATAAAGAAATAAAAACTTGGAGAAAATATGTAACTTCCCTTGGGTTATAGAGCTAGTAAGGAATGAGCTAGGGTTTGGGACCAGTTAATCTGAATCCAGATTGCTGATAAGCAGAAATATTCCAGTGTGGCAAATGTGATTTCTAGAGAAGCAAAGAGTGTACTGGAGCCCTTAGGAGGGATACTTTACTCAGGAGATTATAAGAGGAGACAACTGGTATAAAGCAATATGAAAGAAAGTCCCAGACCTCATGAGGCAACCTCACATATGCCAGTGAGGTAAGATCCTAAACCAGGTTGGTGCTCAGTAATTAGTCAAGTGAATGAGTAAAATAAATAAATAATTATTATATAAACCCAGACAAACCAGAGCATACAATCATGAAAGAAGACTGTAGTGCTCAGCACTCTATTCTTGAAACCATTAAATTTAAAGAGAAGAAGGAAGAAATGACTACCACAACAACCAGCCACAGCTCCCAAGCCTATAATGAAGCTGTCAGAAGGGACTACTCACTCTAGGCCACATATATTATGATACCTACCAGTATTGGTCAACAAGATCACAACAATAATTAAGATCTAGTTCTAACTTCATCAGGGCCTTGGGGAAATGGTTAACTTAGCAGAAACTGGTAATGTGTTGCAGACCTCAAAGATTCTTCAAGGAAGTTTATAGCTCCCTAGTGGAAGCAATCAAAGCCAAGTCTTTTATTATCCACAACAGAAAAGCAAAGGAATATTGAACTGCATGCATGGAGAGGTATGGTTCTCTAAAACCAAAATGAAGACTTTAAATAACTGCATTATTTAAACTTAAACCATTTTTATTTCACCAAGGAGAGGCCATTTCAGTATTCATCATGCTAATGTGACACTAAAAACCCATTTCTGACATTAAATGTAATATTTGGTAAAATTTAAGAGTTAATGAAGATATGGATGCCTAGGAAAGTTGAGAAATTAACTTCTGAGGTATACTTCTTTCTGAAAGAATGCTGTCTAGAATCTGGATTCTCATTTAGGGCATTGACTGCCCCTAGAGTTTAAGTTACTTAGCCTTAGATCCTATCCTGTCCATGCTGGTGATCACCAAGTTGGTAATTAACTGAAATGTTAATTATAGGCACTGTAGCCTATAGAAGCTGGAAACGCCGCAAGTGTTATGGCCAAATCCATACAAGTATTTTAAGAAAAAGAAAGCATGGAACCAACTGTGCTAAATGACACCACCCTAAATCCAGTCTGAGAAAAATTCTTTATTGAAAAAACATGCTATTGGAAGATAATCAGACTCCCTTTGTATACTCCAAATTTATGAATTTGAGCCATTAGCAGTGTGCTTTAGACCCACTGATAATGCTGGGAAGACTAAAAAATATACTTATGGAGCATGTTTGTCAAATTCTGTGTAAAACCCTATGGGAATATTGACTAGAACTAGACTGAATTTATAGATTAATTTGAGAGGAATTTATCTTTAGGCTACTGAACCCAACATCCATGATCATAGTATGTGTCTCTATTTAGTTTTCCTAATTACATATCCTAGAGCAGAATTTCTCAATCTTAGCAATTTTGGCATTTAGGGACAGTTTAATTCTTTGTTGCCCTGTGCAGTGAAGGATGTTTAGCAGTATCTCCAGCCTCTATCTATCTGATAACAGTAGCATCCCCCACCCAGAGGGGACAGAGTGGCTCAGTGGGTTTAGCATCTACCTTTGCCTCAGGTCACAATCCCAGAGTGGGCTCCCTGCTCAGTGGGGAGTCTGTTTCTCCCTCTGTCTGCTGATCCTCCTGTTCATACTCTCTCTGTTTTGCTCACAGTCTCTCTCAAACAAATAAATAAAATCTTTAATCAATGGATAAAATAAATAAACAAATAAATAAAAGGTCTTTAGACATTGCCAAATGTCCCCCAAGGGCAAAATCATCTGTTGGGAACCACTGCCCTAAAGAAACCTTTACACCTGTTATCCAGGAGGCATGGGCAAATATATTTGTTGCAGCACTGTTTGTAATAGCAAAACATTAGAAATAACTTAGTGTCCATTAGTAAGAGTATGGATCAATAAAATTTGGTTTATCCCTGCAATAAAATTTTATTAAGCAGCAAGAAATAAAATAGAAAGTGTAGATCTATCTATAAACGTGAATAAATCTAAAAAAAAGGTGAATTTTAAAAGTTACATGATACTAGTACAATGTTATACCATTTATACACACATTAAATACTTAAAATAATTCAGTACTTAAAACCACTCTAAATGCCCAAATAATACTTTAAATTGGTAAAAATTTAAAAACTCACACGGGAATAATTTCTATAAATTTCAGGATAGTTGAAGAGACAAAGAATAGAAATGTGGTGGGGTTCTAGCTTTAGTTTTCTCAATTTCATTTCTTTAAAAACAAAAGTGATTTGAAAAATCTATGGCAAATATATATACTTTGGGTCTCCATGGTAGCCTTATGAGTGAGTATCTGTTATATTATTTTCTATACAACTCTGCACACCTGAAATATTTCACAATAAAAAATATAAAATTTATATTTATTTTAGAATAAATTCATGAGCTATCTTTTGAAGGACTGTCTAAATTGGAAAGCTTATACTTTCTCAAGAGTCATTTGTTTTCAAGTATTTCATTAGACTTTTTAAACAGTTTCTGAATTTTCCTCAACACTCATTTGTAAATGAGAGCTAAACATTTGTTTCAAGTCAGTATTATTCATCAGTCAATAATGCAAATCCCGCAAGATTCGCTCATAGATTTGATGTTAGATCTGCCAAGGGAGCTTTTAATTATCCAAATAGAAAACACTCGGAACTGAGCTTACTAAAATTAGAAGGTTCAAACTTTGACAGAGTTTTTAGTATTTTAAATTATACCAGGTAGCATGCTGGATCCTTATTTTGGAATGCTTCCATTGACAGTAAAGACCATCTCCATCCCTGGAATTAAGGGGACTGGTGACACTGGTTGATTTGCAGATCAGTTTTGCAATTACTTTCTACAAAGTGCTACAGTTTTACAAATGCCCTTCTCTAAGTTCAACAAACATAATGAATTCACAGCTATAATTAGAAGTTGGCCCTTCATCTTTTCATAGGACCTATTAATTTTCTTTTTTTTTTTAAATAGCTTTCTAAAGAAAAAGTTTTAAAAAGGGAAAAAAAACCCAAAAACCATATTGTCTCATACTGAGATTGACAATCCCTAAAAAGTCTGCAGCTATATTTAAGTCAAAGGTCAGTTCAGATGGAAGTTTCAACTTAATTTTCAATTTCTGCTCTTTTAAAAGGCCATGTGACTTAAAAAGCTATTCCTTTCATACAGCAAGAAAATGGATGGTCCCAAATGATAAGAGTAGGTGATAATAATCATAATTATGATAAAAGCACCATCAATGTACTCTCCAGGAAGATATTTTCTATGACATCAAGAGCTTGGTACAAGAAATGAAAAGAGAAAAAAATGTGCTGGTACAAACAGTGTTCAGGCATTTAAAGCCAATCGTGTGTCACTGATACAAAACAACACATTAACAGATGTCAAATTCAGAAATCAATAAGAATCTCTCCCCTTTACTTATGGTACAAATTTAATACATGTACCAAATTCCAGCAGCAAGAGATGTATTCTTTTCTAATGAACAGGTGCTTTAGTTAATAATGTCAGGTGGGTTTTTTTTTTTTTTTCAAGATATGTAAATTATTTTCCAATCTGAGGTGTTTACTTATCTGTGCTTGGATGAATTTTCTCTACTTAATATCCAGAGAACACAGAATATTCTTGAATTTATGACTCATAATAAATATAAGAGAGACTTTTTTTAACATCTGTATTTAAGAGATTTTGAAGAAATTACCACAGGGAGCAATTCATTCACGGCTAAAGACCCTGTGGAGTGGCTCTCATTGCGTAGAGGTCATCTGAAACACATGAAAACCTGGGATATGGCCTCAAACTGATCCCACTGAAGAGAGTCAAATAGTGTCTCTGGCTGAGGAATCTCCTGCCCATTGTGCTTTACTGAAAACAACTTCTCTCTCTTCCGGTCTCTACCCACCTTCCTGTATGCACAGAGAAGACAGACAGACAGACAGACACACACACACACACACGCACGCACACACACAAAAACACACAATGTGTTATTTTAAATCCAAGAACAAATATGATTGAGGATGGGATAGGCCTAGAAAAACAAAATGAAATCTACTTGCTAGGGATTAACTAGAAGCTTACCAACTGAATGTTGAGAACGCCAGCAATTTGCCCTTGCTTGGTTCCCAAAATGCTAGTATTCAGGCTAATATTTTCTGAATTTGATTTTCTGAGGGTCTAAATGCCCAAGGGAAGAAACCTAATATACTAACAGTGGAGATAATAAGAAGAAGCTTCCTAGCTTCAAATAATGGATTCTGTGGGTCAGGAATTAGGAAAGGTAGAGGAGGGATGACTCTGCTCCACTATGTCTGGGGGTCTTAGCAGACATAGTTCAACGGCAGGGAATGACACATGCACTGGGAGGAGCAATCACCTGGAGGCATCTTTATTTATATATCTAACTATCAATACCAGGTATAAGCTGGGATCTCAGCTGAAATTATAGCCCTGAATACCCACACAGGGCCTCTCTCTGGTGGCCTTATCACACAGGACCACAGTATAGTGGACTCCAGCTTTTCTCATGGTGACTCGTGGCTCCAAAGGAAAATATTCTGAGAGAACCTGACCAGAACTGCAATACAGACACACTATTTGGGTGTATGCCATATACCCCTGTCTTATTTGGGTATGTGGAGGTAAATAACAGAAGAATCAACTAAATATATTGAAATAATTGTTTCTGTGTAATCGTAAGTTGTAGGGGAGGGAAACTATTTATAGTAAACATAATAAACAATAATTCTTAATAAATATTACATAATACTCAAGATGCATTATGGAAATACACTGCTTTAAAATCATATACATGTTATAGAAGCTGAATTCTAAGACAGCTTCTGGGTTCTTTACTGCCTGGTGCTAACACTATGTAATTCCCTCCTTTCAGTGTGGACAGAACCTGTGACTTGCTAATAGTCAACAGCATATGGCAAAGGTGATGGGTTGTCACTTTCCTGACTATGTAAAATGATACAAGATTCAGTCTCAAGAGTGGAGAAAGAACCTCTGTTGTTGGCCTGGAAGAAGCAAGCAGGTTGGAGAAGTTCCTGTGACAAGAAACCACAGGCCATTTCTAGGACCTGAGGGCATCCTCCAGCCAACAACCAGCAAAAAGCTGGGGTCCTCAGTCATACCGCTGCAAGAAAATGAATTCTGCCAACAACCCAGATGAGCCTGCTTTACTCAACTGTGATAGGATTATTTTGTGTTCTGTCTCTCAATGGAAACAACCAACAAAACTAACCACAGGCATCATTCCAAAAAGTGCAATTGAATGTGTTGTCTTTATCTGGACCTAGATCATTAGGTCTTCTAGGACTACTCTTCTAGGACTACTCCTAGACCCTAAAGACACAGTCTTCTGTTTTCATTCTTTGTTTTGTGACTGATAGGTTTAGTAACAAATTTTTCTTTATTCAGATATCAGACTCTTCCTTTGATAGTAAGTATATGATGTTTCAGCTAATCATCATGTAGTTTTAACTATCAATAATGTTCTCTCTTTGCAACATTAAAAGGAATAAAAAATATATATGTTCTTCTTTTCTAAAACATATAATCACAATGGAGACATAGTGTGAAATGTGAACAAATAAAAGACAATGCTCAATAGTAAATGAAGCAAATGACTGAGTAAAGTCAACTGTTGGTAATTACGTAAGTCTGGGGAAAGGAAAGATATGAGGTCCAGAGCATCTTCATGGAAGCCTTCGCAGAGGAGTGGAATTGGATCAGACCTTCCACAAGGAAGAGGCGTTTAGCAGGTAACAAGAGGTGCAGACACACCAGGTGGGGATAAAAAGTGAGCAAAAATTGGGGGTCAAAAACTCAACAGGTGTGTTCAGGACAGAGCGAGCAGACAAATTGCTTGGAAAATGTAGAAGACAGAACTGAAAACAAAAATGGGAGCAATGCTTCAGGGTCTAGAACTATCACTTGCACACTGCAGACACTCAAAGAGTTTCTACATGAAAGGCGTGAGTGCCATATTTGAGAAGTAAAGTGACTTGATCATTTGCCGTTTTAGAAAGACTTAAACCAGTCCTTTGGGGACGAAAGAAGGAAGATCGGACGGTAGTTATCCAGTTTTCCAGGCTTAAGAACTTGGTATCTGAAATTAAATGGCAGCAGTATGCCATGGGCAGAAAGAAACAGGAGTTAATTCTAAGAAATAAATTGATAGAATTTAGTTAAATAAAAAGGAATAAGAAAAACGTTCATTAAAATTAATGTCAAGGATAAGAAAGGTTCTCATTCCCAGATGTTTTGTCTCTCGCATCTCCTTCCCATCTCACAGACTGTTGATAAAAAGGAATGGATTTAGACAAATAAAGACAATATTATACTTTGTAATTTGGGGTTAGCTGGGGGAAGCTTTGAGCTCTGTCTGCACAGAGATGCACTTACTATTAATGCATTTTAAGAGACAAAAGGCATCCTACAGGGCATCTCTGAAAATCCTTTCCCTCCTGATCTCCAGGCAAAGGAATTTATATGCGGATGGTTTCCCTTGAACATTCTTTCTTTCTAGTGATGAAAATTCAGCCAGTGTTCTCATTCAAAGCAGACTTTCCCCAAGGCCACACACATCCAGGCTGCCAGCCTAAACTGCCACCAACCATTCTCCCCCTACCTCCTAGAAGCTTCCTCTAAATAAATTACAACAGGAAGGGAGAGAGCAGTACTCGGGCAAAAAGCTTCACAATGTAAATACCACTTACAGCTGACAACGTTGTTTTGCATATGTGCATCTGCCCCAAATTAGAAATACTTGTGAATGGAATACCACAAATGTCTTTGAAGTTCATTACCATTGAGAGTTAGGCGCTGAGGGGGCCTTTTCCTTGTTTACATAGCATGTTAAGGTCTCACAGAGACCAAGGGAAGTGGAGTAACCACTCTGGTTTACATTATAAGATGGTTCACAGAGATGAAAAGATTGTGTGCCAGTGAGTCATACTGCCTCTGTTATTACCAGCAGGGCAGAGATGGCAAACAGAAAATCAAGTTAATCTGTCAGAACCTTGTGTTATGTATATGAAGATAACTTCATTTCCTTGGAAGGTTCAAATTTGCTAAGGACTTGATGACCCCCTATTCCAAATCTATGGCCTATTTCAAATCTATGGCTTTTATAAGGTTTATAAGGTTTTGCTACATTTTCCTCTCTCTTCCTCTCCTTGTAAGACTGTAATAATGCTTATGTTTATTTAATGAACCATTTTCTTACATGAAGTATAAAACCTGAATCTGTAATTGGGAGTATCTCAAAGGAGAAGAAGTCTAGGAGAAAATGACCAACTTATGCGTCAGACAAGGTGGCAGACAGCAAATTAAAAGACACTCAAAATGACTTGTTTTAAATGGCATCCAGGTCAAGGAAAACAGTGTACATGTGACATCGTGTTTAATGTGTTTATAGGTGTAGAAGCCACAGAACCACAGCAGAGAGCACATGGAGAAAAAGTCGTGAGATAAACGTAGGTTGATGTAAAGGGATTTTGTACATGCTCCTGCCTGTACTTAGATCTGCCATCTTTTTTCTGTTTACAATAGGGCTTGGAGACAACACACTTTGAAAGACATCTGTAGTAATGACTGACTCTTAGGTTTCTTCAGTCTAATATCACCTTTAAGACCTTTCACTCTAGTTTTTATGCTCTGCCCTTTAAATCTGTCTATGGCTCCCTACTGAGCCCCTTCAGGGACCAATTTTATCTGAGCAAATAGAAAATTCCGTAATTTAGTAGAAAGTTTCCTCCACTTGAAAGCATGGCAGAACTCCCAGGTTCATTTTCCCAGCCCAGTAAGCTGCCTCAATGTGCGGGGGCATCTGGGTGGCTCAGTGGGTTAAACGTCTGCCTTAGGTTCAGGTCATGACTCGGGGTCCTGGGATCAAGCCCCCACATTGGGCTCCTTGAGCAGCAGTGAGTCTGCTGTTCCCTCTCCCTCTGCCTGGTGCTCCTCATGCTTGTGCTCTCTCTCTCTCTCTCTGTGAAATAAATAAATAAAATCTTCTAAAAAATAATAAAAAATAAAAATATTTTTTTAAAAATACAGTGTGTATTTCCTTTGAGGGTTGGCAGAAGTTGACAAAGACAAAAAGTCTTCTTAGGACCCTTTCTCTATCTTAAACTTTTTTCCACCAAGCTACCCACAAAGACAGGTAAAAACTGATAAGCATCCTTAGGGTATTTTTATGAAGCTTCAAGAAGAGCATAATTAAAAATCCTTTGAAATTTATTTTTATTTTCTCATAAAAATTCAACTCAGGTTTTTTTTTTTTTTTTGAGTCATTAATGTGTTTTCATCACTGATATTCTCAATTGGTAGATGTGAGGATTGGCTTAGACCTCTAGAGAGACAAAACAAAACAGGATATCTATGGTGGCATGGCGGCAGCAGAGGAAGGCAAGAAGTGGGGACAGGAAGAAAGAAATGAATGGCATGAGAATCCATCCAGAGACAACCATGGGGAAAACTGGATAATATTCAGGTAACTCATACTTGTATGAAAAGCTAAAATAAAGCCTGATTTATGGTAGTCTAGTGATGTGGGAAACAAAGGTCAAAGTAAAATTATTACATTTCCTTACTACTTGCAGCCCACTGACAAGTTCTTGAAACAGGCAGAGTGACATTCCTCTAGGAACTCAGCTACCTCAATGTTAATACTTTGCTAAGGGCAAAGGACAATCTTAGCCTTAAAAACAGTGTGTGTGGGGGGTGTGGGTGGCTCAGTGGGTTAAGCATTTGCCTTACGTCCTGTAAGTGTTTTCCAAAATATAAAAATTTCTTTGGAAACTTCCTTTATCTCTATCCCCCAAGATACATGTTGGCAAACATCCCCCAAGTGTATGACCCACCAATATACATCTGAAGGGTCCCATGACTAAGCTTTTATTAGAAAGTAATAAATGACCTTTACCTAACAATAGCTAGCCCCCTCAGGGTCCTGGAAACCTTCCTTCCAAAATTCCTTTGAGATTTATTCTATCCCTAACCCCCTCTGAGCTTGAAAGTATATCATGGGCCACTCCTCATGACCCCAGTGCAGCTCTTTCCGCTGGGGTCCTGTCCCCATACTTTTTATGATGGGTCTTGTCCCCAAGCTTTAATAAAAACCACCTTTTTGCACCAAAGACATCTCAAGAATTCTTTCTTGGCCCTTGGCTTTGAACTTTAACATCTTTCCTACATCTCTATCATCCAAAAAAAGTCCAAGCAGATTCAATCCCACATGCTGACCTTTAATGATGATAATAATCTGTAATTGCTTCAGTTGCACTGCATTCCCTTTAATGAGTCAAAGTACCTCTTACTTCAGTTACATTATGTCAAAATATAATTTTCAAAAAGTTAAAGATGGTTCCCAAATATTTAGTGAGCACTTGTCACAAATGTATTTACCTCGTTAATAAGGAAATCAGCAGGATGACAAAGTTGGTTCAAAGACAGGAGAAATTGCTACACAGTCCATGAAAAACAGAATGCTGAAATATAATTTCTAGGGAAAGAAGCAAGAATGATAGCCTCTGCTGCTGTCTTAACTGCAAAGCAGAAATCATTTGCATCTCCACCAAACAAGAATCATTTGCAACTTTTCTATCTCCTACAAGATAATATCTAACTTTACTGAGTTTGGATCTTAACCAATAATAAGTGTGGGATTATCTATCAGTGGCTTCACAAACTTGGGTATACATTAGAATCACACTAAGGGCTCGTTAAACCAGATTTCTAGGCCCTGCTCCCAAAGTTTCCAGTTTGGGATGGGTCCTAAGAACTGGTGTGTCCAATAAGCTCCATCTGATACTTCTGTTGCTGGTCCAGGGACTACACTTTGAAAACCACAGCCCTAGTCGGACATTGAAAAGGCTTATGGTAATATTTCTGCCATATTTTTAAGAGTCACATATATGCCAGGATACACTGTGAAAGACTTTAAAATAGACCAACAAGATTACTGGATATCTTCAATGGAAAACTAGGCCTTATCTAATTCCAGATCTTCTGAATCCTTGAGGTTGGCTTCTTTCATTGTCTTTGAGCTATTTTGAACTCTATATAATTTGTAGATAACTAATAACAATGCAAATGATTCTTGTCCACAGACATGCAAATTAATTATGTCCAGGTGGAAATACAATTGATTCCCCCCCACCCTCTACTCTCACCCTCTGCAAAAAGCCACATTTGCATTTATTTGTATATTTATCCTCAGTATTCCTAGTGTGAGTGTACATGCCTATGTGTGTGTATTATATGGTTCTTCAAATTTTTCTTTGAATTGCTTGTTACATTTTACTGATTTCCTCAGTTAATGAGTTAACTGAAATCTTCAGCACATGTTTATTTTATATTTGCATGAGTCATAATTATACCCTTTAAAAATTATGTTTTAACAGTTACTTTTCCTTAAAAATAATCCCCAAGTTTGGAAGTTCACATTTTGTTGATACTATTTACACTGCAAACAAGTGAATGTCTTCTTCTAGTAGAGCTGGTTTGTGGTTTTTGTATTTCCTAACACTTAACAATCGGTTTTTTAAAATTTAGTCTACTGGACCACTGACCAGACTGGGATCCTATAGATTCCAGCTGCCTCTTTTCTTTAAGAATAACACAGCTGCTCTTACTTCTTAAATCCTTCTTTCTCATAATTTATCTAACCCAGTGAATTCATATTTATTCCTTTCAACTTATATTATTTGGGGGTGTAGTTTGGCTATTTCTATTATTCAAGGTGTTGACCTCAGCCTTTAATTAATGACAACAAAATCACAAAGCATTTACTACCTGTTTCCAAGCCTGGAAACTCTTAGACATCTGGATTGTGAAGAGGAGGCTAATTTTTGTGCCAACTTAGAATCCTTTGAATTTCTAGGGTCAGCAGGAAATCTTAACAGGCTGGTGGGGTCATGGACAGATATTTTAAACTCTAAGTTCATGACCCTGGATGCTGCCCAGCTTTTACTCTGAGTTGTTTCCTTCCAATAGAACATCTGTGTTCTATAAGAGGAGCTCAGATTCTCTGCACACACACCCCAGCCGGAAGAAGCCCTTCCTGGGCCCCCAGCTCTGGAATCCCTAACAGACTCCAGTCCCACTCAGAGCTCAGCTCCTGCTCCAGCCCCTCTCTCTCAGCAAGTTCATTTGGGAGACCACAACACCCAGTTTTACCCAGAAACCAGTGTCAATGGTTTTGCTGTTTCCCTGATGACTGTAAAACGCGGTAGCGTGTACTAGGAGGAATATGGAAGTCAGGCAATTACTTTGTACCAAAGAAGAAATAATACCACTCATTTCTCCTAGGTTTAGAAAAATAAGACCCTGAGTTTTCTGGTTAATTGTTTTCTCAAAGCTGTTGCTATATATGCAGGATCTTCCAGACAACAGTTCAGTGAGTAAGAACTAAAATTCTACTGTATCTGAGGCATTTTTTGAAGTGGGGATCTACTTGTTGCCACAGCTCAGACTTCCTAACTAAGACAGATAGCAACATTTTCAGCAGCTTGAACCATACTTGATATCTTCAGCAAACACCAAAAATCAGTTTCTGTTTCCTCTAACTCTCCTGCATGGGAATGGCTGAAATCCCATAGGCTATAGAAGTTGTGGGATCAAAGATGTTCCATGCCAGGTAATGCTTCTGCAAGCCAATGTTTAAAGCGTCTACTTCAGGGATTATGAAAAGAATATGCTTTGTGATTACTTTAATTGGTGCCTGTCATCTGCTTGATAGAATTTTATTAACGGAAGTGTAAACACACATTGCAATCTGCAGAACACAGGAATCTTAAACAGCTTGTGAAATTCAATCAAAGTTCTTTTTATCTTTGGTGTTTGCTGATAACTCATTAAATGTTTCCCAGTGTTACAAGTTGTGCAGCAGAGATTTCCTTGCAAATAAAGTGATGATATAGAGACGTTAACACAGCAAAAGGGCTGAGGGTTGCTCAACATGGAACAAAAGGGAACAATCTTCCACTACCAAAGACTTTGCTATAGTCAAGAGAATAATAGTTCTTAGATCTTACTACTTTTTTAAATGAATAGAATCTGCCAAATAATTCTTAATCAAAGCCAGGTACTCTTCCCACACATAAGCTCACACACACTTTCACACACACACAAACACACACACACACACTTTCATAGACTTTAAGTCTTGTATATAATTCCAGGGGATTTTACACGTCATCTAAATTCAACTAGAGATAAGGTGTTCTAAGCTCTGTAGTCCATCTGATTCCCTGCAATGCCGTTGAACTATACCATTCTCGTGCTGGCAGATAGGCCCCAAATACGGCAGTAACACCAATCTCGTTATTTGTATACCCTTAGCAGCTTAGGCACTGATGTTTCAAGAGACAATATGGTCAATAAACCTCAGTTTCTCCCTTGGGTTAACATACATCCATAAAAGAGAATCAGGGGAATAGGCTGTGGCTATATTAAAAACAAAGCTGAATTAGGCTGATGAAAGTAGAAATCCTTACACCTGGGCCCATTTTGCATTGGCCACACTGCTCTGTACATATGCTTCCCCTTTAACTGGGAGGTAGTTTCCCTAAGCAAACAACTGCAAGACTTCAGAAATCTTCTTAGACACAGACGACCCAGTTTTCCCTTCTGCCACTTTGGCAGATATGAAGCATAGGAGGTGACATACTCTGCAAGAGATTTCTGCTACATGGCCCCTAACGGACACCAGGGGAGCTTGTCTCTAAGAAATTAGTCACAGCAAGCTTCCAATTATCGGAAATTTCCTTTACTCGATGTCGTAGAAGTCAATGTTACCAGAGACCAGAGAAGTCAATGTTACCAGTAATGTTACCATACCATTTTTACAAAAAAATGGTATGGAGAGTCTATAACTCTCAACCCCCACTGTGACTGAGTTTTCATATCTAGCCACATTAAAATCCAAATAAATAGTCCTGTGAAAATGTTCATTACATGGGAATGGAAGCGCAAATCTGCATTTCTGGTATGTGTCTACTGAAGCTAGAGATAGACACCACCAGTGGATCCTTCTGGATTCATTACTATGTTGTTCTTTTATATCTTCTGGGATGGTCGTAGTAAGGAAGATCCCAGTTTCTCGAGTTCAGGGTGGGATTCTCTACCCCGAAGGCCCTTCTTCACCCACCACTCTAATCATCATCCATCCTGTCAATTTTTTATACTGTGAGAACTAAGATTTTATTGCCAAGTGCTATAGAGTTCAACTCTTTAGAATACAAAAGGACTCTTGAAACTTTCCAGGAGATAAAACTGAGCCCTTAGAAATCCAGCAGCTCATGTCCCATCCCCCACGCCTGCTTCTTCAAAACCACCATTAGTCGCATTTTCATGTGCACTACATCAAATTCTCAAAAACCCAGTCTGCTCAGATAGTGATGTAGCTTTTCATTTTTAAGGGCTCCACAACTAGATTGATGTCCCGCTCACCGGTGAATATTATTTAGCTTTTCTTCCCCAGCACATAGTAAGCAGTGCCTGCCACAGTGTAGGTACCCAATAAATGCTCAGTGAATGACTTTTTAAAATCATTTTAGAAGGACACGTTCTTAAGCACAACACCACAAATATTATCTCTTTC
This sequence comes from Neogale vison, assembly GCF_020171115.1. Lineage (NCBI taxonomy): Eukaryota > Metazoa > Chordata > Mammalia > Carnivora > Mustelidae > Neogale > Neogale vison. Next base: position 49,481,931 of record NC_058093.1, read on the forward strand.
CTTCCTATCATGTTCTCCTTTTCCTTCCTGGCTGTATGCACTTCAGAAGAGCAACCACACTGGAAACTGACACCCTCTTTCACCTGTAATAAATTTCACTCTAATCTGACTTGCCAGCAAAATGACTTGGGGCTGGAACACAACCTCATAATCTTCCGAGATCAGACGAGATCGGGCGCGTTCAGGGTGGTTTGGCCGTAGACAACAACCTCATAATCTAATGGGTAATGTGCGATTAGCAGGTAATAGATGCTTCAAAAAGCCACTTTAGCTTCCTTTAGCGTTGGTCACAGTGAAATAAATAAGAGCCTTTGGCTACTCTCCTTTCTCAAATAAATATAATGTGAATCTAGAAGTTAGTAAATTAAGTTTCAAAACCAGCTGGTTGACCTTCTATCTCCTATCAGGCAAGTGGTCGCCAAAGTAAATAACACTCATTTCTCTCCGTGTCAAGACTTGGTAAGTTTAGACTGCTCTGAGTGTGGCTGTGTGTTCTCCCTTCCTCTTTTGCCGGGGACCTCACCGACAGCTTGGGCTCTGGGTCTCGGGAAACAGACCTCATCTGGTTTACATTTCCTTTGAGCCCCACTCTGAAAGCTAATGGGGAGATTTCAGATTTCTTTGCTAACACTATGGACTAAGTGATGAAAATCCCAATGGAATTCAGACTTCCTCAGTATTTATATATGTCTGTAGGGCAATTGTGAGTTAATAATCTTTTCCTGAAACCACTTTATATTTAACAATTATTTCTGGCATTATTCCCTCTTTCCCAAAGGAAATTTCCTTAAGTTTTTTGCTAGCCCATATATAAAATGGTCTTTGAAAAATGCTGCAGTATTGTTTGGCTTTTGAGTTAATTTAAACTAATTTTGAAACAGTGAGGTCTTCCTCTGACCATTTATTATATTCCAATATAAAAAATATTTGTAAAGAACTGTTAGGAAATAGGGAGTTTTTCAGAAGTACTTAGAATTAACTATCAGATTCTTTAATGAAAACAAAGATACGGGTCTCTGTTTCTCTTTATCTTTTCAGTTTCAACAATAAATATATTTATTCGATAGGATTGATTATAGTTCAGTGTAGAACCATCTTCTGCCATGCAACTGTCAAGATATATAAACTTTGGATACCTCGGGTATTCTACATTACTTAGAAATTAGGACTGCAAAAGCTTTTTAAGTAATCCATTGTATTTACATAATTTTTTCTATTGTAGATTGACATAGTTGTAACTTTTGACCTAGATCTCTTCCATTTCTGTTTCTTTGGCTTTGGAATTTTACCTGAGCAGCTCCCATACAACACTACAAAGGCCAAGGAGATGCCTAGTTTATCAGATGCAGTTTGAGGGGCTAATGTTTTCCATTCTCTTTTCAAGTCTCCTGTCCCTTCTGATGCTTCACAGCTGCTCAGTAAACTGCATCCTTTGGACCTGGGCCACATTTCATGTGCAGTCACCCATATCGTCTTATCTTGTTTTATGGGATACTCTTCATGTTCAATTACTGCTATGGCTAATGGGTGTGCTGGTCACCCAGGGTTGTTGAGAGAAGGCAGGGCAAAGGGGGAAGCAAAGGAAGTGGTAAGACTAGAATTCTGTGATTGCCTCTACCATTAGCTTGTTAGAAGAGTGCAGCTTCTCTACATTTCCAATAAAAGCAGTAAAATTTATCTTAACCATTCCAGACAGTCGAAATAGAGTCAAAAAGGATTTGATAGATTTTTCAAAATGCATTCAGTATGCTATTATTTGATGATACTATAAACCTAACGGGAAAATAGACATTTAAAAAAGCAATTCATAAAAAATACTAACAGCCAATAAATACAGATAAATACCAACTTCTTTAGAAATTAAAGAAATGCATATGAAAACTGGTACAGTTATAAAAAAATTGAACCCAGAGGTTGATGGGAAATGGGTTTTCTTACACATCTTAAGTGGAAGCATGATTTGATCCCAAAATTTTTCTTCTTCTCCTTTTTTTTTTTTTTTTTTAGAAAACTGCCTTTATTCTATTAGTAGTTGGAAAAATTAACTAGTACAGAAAACAGAGAGGCAGGCAGAGAGAGAGGAGGAAGCAGGCTCCCCACTGAGCAGAGAGCCCCATGCGGGGTTCGATCCCAGGACCCTGAGATCATGACCTGAGCTGAAGGCAGAGGCTTAACACAGAGGGCCACTAAGGTGCCCCCCAAATTTTTCAAGTTAATGCTATTTAATATGTATAACTTTCATTGAGGAATCCTACCTATAAAAACCTATTGTAAGAAAGATCACCAGAAAGGATGTCTGGTACAATATTATTTTATAGAAGTTAAAGTATAGTAAAAAAAAGTATAGTAGTAGAAAGTTGTTACCTTTTGACCAGATACAAAAAATATGATGGTCAGAATCCCTTTTGAATGCATTTAAAGCAAACTGGGGAAATACTACATTGCCAAATGGACTTACATTTTTTTCTGAAGGTAGTGTGTGAGAGGTAAATACAGACTGCCTAACTGTACACAGGAAATAGCTGAGTTTGAACACTTTCAAGACGTGCCTCCTCTTAGTCATTCCATTTCACTCTATAGTCCCCTCCATTGCTAAATTAAGATCACTGCTCTTAGCCTGCCAAATACACACACCCTACCCCTTCCCCACTGCTAACACATATATGCACATATATTGCCCCAATATTTTAACTATGAATACAAAATTCCAAAGACCATGATTTAAATAAATACAAAACCTAAGGAAAAATATCATAGAATATTTTCTTACTTTGGGTTAATGGCAAAACAAGAAGTCTTGTTGAAGACTGAGTCTAACTCAGGAGAGATCATCTTGTACAGTGATCTTTCTTCTAGATGTGAGCCTTGGGCACTAGACCTGTTCTTATTACCTTTCTCAGTTATTTTTCCTTTTTCATTTCAATTATTCTTAAGTGAGGTAGTAGAGACTGGCTTGGTGGGAAAACACTAGAAGTAAAAGAGAATGGAGTTATCTTTCAGTGCGTCAATACCCTTCGGTATTTTTAGGAGTACCTAAAACATAATAGATGCTCAAGAAATATTTGCCGAGTGAGTAATTTTTCTATCCCATGTCAGAGATTCAAACCATGAACACGGACCTTGCTGAGAGCCCCATATAACCAACGAGACTAAGTTAGAGCTGAATATGTAATAGCAAGAAAATGGCAGAGGTGGCTGGCTGGCTTGGTTTGTTTGTTTCTTCCTTTCTTACTTTTTGCAAGAAATTCCTCCTACCTCTTAATAACTGAATGAGGACCTGAAGCCTTACACAATCTCCACTCTGTGTAGAGTTCCATGTTATGGCTCAGATGCACCAAAGAAAGATTGTTAAAAAAATTTTTTTCTTTTCCTGGGAAACACTGATTAAAATGGAAGAATGTTAGTATTGTTTCTATCAATTCTTTGTTTGCTTGACATATTGAAACACTGTCTGGTCATAAAGGGCTACAACATGTGTTAGTTACCTTAAAGGGAGAGAACAGAAAGTCTGTGATGGTTCATGTGTCACAACATGTTGGTCTTTTCCTCACCTCCTCCTCCTCACTCTCTGTAACTCTTAAAATTCTTCCAACAAGTCAGTGTAACTAAACCTATCATGATTCATGGAGGTGACTAACTCTGTTCTTCATTTTATGAAGCTATTTTCCTCAGTGAGAGTTGGTGGCAGCAGGAAAACCCCAGTAATTTATGTGTCTGCCCCTGCTACTTTCCACTGAGCCTTATTTCTTCTAAATATAAGGAGTAATAAGATTTTCACAGAGCAGCCACCAAACACCACTTTGTACACAAAGGGAGGCGGGGAGGACCTTAGATGAGGTCTTCTCACTCAAATAAAATACAATATTGAGTTAGTTATGAGGTTTTTCTAAAATAGTTATATTTTAATAAGATGTGTTTATTGTATATATTTTCCTTCAGTTCACCAGTTCTATAGTTAATCTGTAAACGAGAAAATCTGCATGTTGTAGGTCACCATCATAGTCTATATAATAATCTATATTCTTACCACTGCTGTGATCTTCCTCATGCACTACCCCCCAAGGCAGCAGGAAGACCTAACCTGGTTTATTAATGATAACTCAGTTTACAACCGTCTCTTTCAGATAATTGTTGGGTCCTCCACATTTGTGCTCACTATTCCTTCTTCTTTTTGCCACCTTCAGTGGTTATATTCTTCTGTTGTGTCATGTGTTTGCTTGCCATGTTGACATTTGTAGCTGGTGAACCTGAGGTCTGTTTTCCCAGATTTGGGTGTCTCTGCCATCAAGTTCTACCCTCAGTTCTTAGTGCCGTTCTTATCTGCCTTGCAGACCAGTGGTGACTCTCTGTCTTGTCCTAGAAGATTTTCCATTGAATGAAAGACAATCTGATGTCCATATTAAACTGCATCCCCTCTTGCTCCAATTCACCCATCAGTGTCATTAGCTATTTTCTGCCTCTACCAATTTACTTGGATATGGCTGCCCATAGTGGTGTCGAGACCACCCTTCAAGATGAATCCCAAATGGGAAATGAAACAAACTCTTCTCTGATTTCAATTTTCCCTTCAACCCATCCAGTACACCCTTCACCCTCACATCATGGCCTGGAATGGGTCTGGATAAGGAAAGCATACTTGCCCCACTGTCTGCCTCCCAAGCTTCTATGCTCTCTTTCTCCTCCTCACTCACCAGAGTTATCTTCCTCCTCTCTTAGAGTCATAAATGATGGACAAAGTTCTGGGAATAAGAAGCTGAGAAGACAAAATGAATCAAGACCTTTTGAAATATACTTACTAAATTAAAATTACCATTGATCCAGCTATGCCACTTCTAGGTATATATTCCAAAGACTTGAAAGCAAGAACTAAAAGTGATATTTGTATGCCCATGTTGATAGCAGCATTATTCACAGTAGCCAAATGGTGAAAGCAACCCAGTATCCATCAACAGATCAAAGGCTAAACAAAATATGGTGGACATATACTGTATACATACCATGGAATATTATTCAGCCTTAAAATGGAAGAAAATTCTGACACATGCAACATGGATGAGCCCTAAGGACATTAGGCTAAGTGGAATAAGGCAGTCATAAAAGGACAAATACTATATGATTCCACTTACACTAGGAAGCTAAAGTAGTCAAATTCATAGGTACAGAAAGTAGAATGGTTGTTAGCAGAGACTAAGGAGAGGGCAGATAGGAGATTATTGTTTAATGGTTATGGTGTTTGTTTTACAAGATTAAAAGAGTTCTGGAGACAGATGATGGTGATGGTTGCTCAATATAAATGTACTTAGTGCCCCTGACCTATACCCTTAAAAGTGGTTAAGATGGTAAATTTTATGTTATGTATGTTCTACCAAAATAAAAAAATTGTCATGTATTTATTGTGCCTGTTTACATCAGCACAAAAAATTGAACAGAAAACACTTTGTGAGGTGGCATGTTAAGGAAACAAATGTGTATTTCATTCTAAGAGAAGGAAAATAAGCACAGAGGAGAAGTATCTTTAGCAAGGGAGTTTTCTGGAAAGTCTTCAAGCCAGAAGATATTCAGGTTCGTTTCACAAAACTAAAACCCTGCTACTAATGAAGAAGAAATTGTTCTGCTTCTGCAGAAGTTATTTGCTAGAATCATTTATAACCAAAAAAAAGCATAATATCCACTTTTCCTAGATTTTCTGCTTTGCCTTTGTTGCCCAAAGCTTGGCTCAGAAAGATTTTCAGATCGTTTCATTCAAGTTTTAGTCTCTATGAAACTCCTCCCTAGAGTTGTGGAGTCTTCCCTTGTATCCTCAGTTCTGAGGATAAGACATGGTACCTAAGATACCATGTACAATAATGTATAGATACATAAAAGGAAGAAGGGAAGGAAGGAAGTGAGGAAAGAATTCCTTTCATTACAAGTGTATAATTCTTTTTGGCCAATAGAGCTTATGATGGTTCATTTCATGTGTGAAATTGGCTAGCCTATGGTACCCAGAAATTTGGTCAAATATCAGTCTAGATGTTGCTATAAAGGTATTTTTTTACAAGTGAGGAACATCAAACTTAATAGACTTTGAAAAAATCAGATCACCCTACAAAATGAGGGTTGATGTCATCCAATCAATTACAGGCATTAAGAGAAAAGATTGAGGACTCCTGAGGAAGAAGGAATTCTACCTCCAGACTGAACTTGAGATTACAATATCAACTCTCCCTTGGGTCTCCAGCTGCCAGTCTGCACCACAGATTTCAGACTTGGAAGCCCTTATAATCACATAAGCCATACACACACACACACACACACACACACACACACATATATATATATAAAATATATATTACAAGGATATATTTATTATATACACATGTATACATGTATATACACACATACATATACATACCTGTATGTGTGCATACTTGCATGTGTGTACATACACACATCTTAGTTCTGTTTCTCTGGAGAACGCTGACAAATACAAATTTTGATACCGGAAATAGGGTTTCATGTGCTCTCCTTGTCCCCACAACAGTGGTCATGAAATTAAGGAGAAGTGCCAAAATTAAGATAACTCAACCAATGGTCAGATAGGTAAACATACCCATTAGAACAAGAATTGCTTGCCATATTGATTTTACCCTACTGGACAGCTCTAATATATTATTGAGAATAATTCTGAGGCCTAAACCACACTCAGAAGGAAAACACTGTGATGGAGGACTGAGATCTGTTCCATCCAGGGCCACGTAGTTATCATTCTTGCTTTTCAATAATGGAACTCAAAATAATTTTCAATGGATATAAATAAGCATAGAGAGATACTTCAATAACATTACACACACCTTTAATAGGCCTCAAATATTTTCACTTCTTGGAGATATATAGCTGGTTTTATTTGAAGTTGAACATGGAATTCCTTATCCTTCCTTATCTATGTTCTCTTCCCTCCTCTCAAAGGAGATCCAACCCAAGGCCCTCAGTTTTAGAGAAGACAGAGAAAGGGAAACTGACTTTCACCCTGTCTTTCTCACCAATAAACTACCCCCCACTCCAAGGAAGCTGTACTCTTGCCCTGGTCCACCCAGCCAATGGGAAATACCCCCTCAAAGCTGAAATTTGCCATTTGTAGATTTAGAAATTACACTTTATAGAATTTGTTTAAATATAACAATCTATTTTCTTTTCCATGTCTAAATTTTATAATTCTGTAACAACCCTGATTTGTAATATTATATTGTTGCCTTGGTTCAGAAGGATTCTTATTTGAGTCCTTTCAAGGAAATGCCAAATATGGTTAGCTTGCCAAATTAAGAGCCTATCAGAGGAACATGGAAGTTCTAATTTTAGAAATTCTCATTTTAGAGATTCTCATAAATAATAACAGATCTTTTGGTCCATTCCATTAACTGACTCATTTGCTCATTCATTCACTTACTAAGCTATGAACATCACATATCAAATACCAAAAATGTACAGGTCCTGGGGCAGCTGGGTGGCTCAGTGGGTTAAGCCTCTGCCTTCAGCTTAGGTCATGATCTCAGGGTCCTGGGATCAAGTCCCACATCGGGCTCTCTGCTCAGCAGGGAGCCTCCTCCTCCCACCCCCCACCCCCGCCTGCCTCTCTGCCTACTTGTGATCTCTCTCTCTGTGTCAAATAAATTAATTAATTAAATCTTTTTTTAAAAAATGTATGGGTCCTTTCTCAAGGTGGTCAAGCCTAGTGGCAGAAGACAAATAAGGAAATACATATCAGACTCAGCCGTAAGTGCTATGACAGACTGGTGCATCATTCCAGTTTTCTCTAGAAGCTCAGAAGAGGAGTACCTGACTTCCTAGGAGTGAAAAGTGTTCAAGAGTTCTTCCTGAAAGAAGGCAGCATTTCACCTGAGCCCTAAAAAGCAAGTAGAGGTGATCCAATTGAAGAAAACAGCGTAACTAGCTTTATAAGGGGAAATGGGCACAAATATTGGTTCAGACAGAGCATCTGGAATTGTCAGAGTGAGGGTATGCATAAAGAAGTGATGAGAGATGAGATAGGGGAAGAAGGCAAAGGACTTTACCCCATAGATACAGATGTTGTGAAAAGAAGGGCCATCTGTACCCCAATGTTTATAGCAGCAATGGCCACAGTCGCCAAACTATGGAAAGAACCAAGATGCCCTTCAACGGATGAATGGATAAGGAAGATGTGGTCCATATACACTATGGAGTATTATGCCTCCATCAGAAAGGATGAATACCCAACTTTTGTAGCAACATGGACTGGACTGGAAGAGATTATGCTGAGTGAAATAAGTCAAGCAGAGAGAGCCAATTATCATATGGTTTCACTTATTTGTGGAGCATAATAAATAGCATGGAGGACAAGGGGCGTTAGAGAGGAGTAGGGAATTTGGGTAAATTGGAAGGGGAGGTGAACCATGAGAGACTATGGACTCTGAAAAACAGTCTGAGGGGTTTGAAGTGGCGGGGGGGTGGGTGGGAGGTTGGGGTACCAGGTGGTGGGTATTATAGAGGGCACGGCTTGCATGGAGCACTGGGTGTGGTGAAAAAATAATGAATAATGTTTTTCTGAAATAAATAAATTAAAAAAAAAAAAAAAAAAGAAGAAGGCAAAGGACTCTTCAATGTCGCTCTGAAGGATCTTTAGGTCATGAGGGGAGGGACCTTGTTTTTAAAAAGGAAAGAATCCACTGAACTGAACTGAACTGAACGAAGTATGAAGGTAGCAAAATCAGTCCTGATCTTTAGTTTATCTTTGACTTGCATTTTAGAAGGATTACCTTGGCTTCAGGGAGAAGTACTTATCAGATGAGGACTAAGCTGACCCAAGTTAACAGTGATTTGCATGAGAAAAGTGTGGAGTAACTGAAGTAAGGGGGTGGAAAGGCTAGGGGCCGGCAGGCGATTCAGGAAATAGGAAGTAAAAGGACTTGGCATACAGTCAAGGGAAAAGGTAGCGTGGCTTAAGTGAAAGACCGAGGTAGGCCTGCTGCTGACAACTACGCATCCCCAAATTGGACACCACATAGGACATGTTTCTTGAAAGACAAAAGGCGAAGACTTTTATACTTTCAAATGAATGAAATATACTTTTCAAATGAATAAAAAATCCGGCTCCTGTGAGTTTGCTGTGTATTAGCCATACCACAAGTAGGCGGATTTCGGCAAGGATGTCCAGGGAAAGAGGAGGCATTTCCACACCAGGGTGCTCGGGAGCCCATCTGCAGTTACTCTGGCTCTTGCACAACAGGTTTGCCATCAAGCTAAGATTATCTGAGTTTATGGAAGAGCAGGAGTAAAGAACCAAGAACTTCAAAAAGCATCAGCATTTGACTTCGGAAAGCATTTTTCCAAATGTTGAGATTAACAGTCTATCGCTATTCAGGGAATTCATACTATAAACCCCATAATTAAGCCTGATGCAAAGATGTGACTTGAAAGTTGGAAAACGACTTCCTCGTCCTGCTCCCCTGCTCTACTCTCACTAATCATTTCTCTTGTGTCTGTGTCTGCTCACAGCATGCAAGTCTCTGGGATTATGAATTTGCCAACTTCTATTCTGACTCTTTCCAACCATCTCCTTTGTGTGATTTGAAAGTAGATAATCCGGGCAAGTTCAGCTAAATAATTTCGAGGCCCTGCACAAAATAAAAATGCTGGGCCCCTTGTCAGAGAATTCTTAAGAGTGTCAAGACGGCAACCACAGAGCATTAAACCAAGTGTAGGGTTCTGAATATGGGTCCCAGTGGGACTGTGTAGACACACCCATAAGGCTGAACTTGAAGCTAAAACCTTGTTTTATTAATATAAAAGAGCTGAGCCAAGATCTTCTATAGGTGGTGCAGAGGGTGGGAAAGAAGAACACAGAGACTTAATACCGTGTAACACTTCTGAAAATAAGGAAAATGCCTCTTTCATTGTCTGATAAAATCATCCTACCTCATTCTACCCATTCGTGCCACCATTAGCAGTCTACCCATTAAGCAGGTGAGTTAACCATGAGTAACCAAAAAGGAACAGCTGCAAATACTATTAGCGAGAGGGAATAACAATTACTGTTTGAAATTGAAATGATCAGTGGGTATATCCGCTGTCTAAAAGACAAATTAATTACAGTAAACATGCTCTCGACATGCATCCCATTGTGTGGGATGCTCAGAGGAGGGAAACCAAGGGCATTAGCATTGAACTACATTCTCATGGAGCTGGGGTTGAAGATCAGTAATGAGCCAGAATCTGACTTCTAGAGAAGCATCTTCCCCGCTTCGGTTCCTGAACTGAGACCTCTGACATCGTAAAGTAGGAGAGACAGAAAAGAGACACTGGGAAGGCTCCAACCCTAACCCAACACTAACTTACCTACAAATTGGCTGGTCTGGGAAATTCCCTTTAAGAAGGCAGAAGCTGCAAGGATCCAGATCTTCATTCACTGCTCAATGCATTTCATGCCATCCACTCATTTACTCATTAAGTGTAAAACAAGCAGACTCATATTTTGGGGGGCTCCTTCTGGACCTGGAGCATTATGAGAGCTTATTATCTACACTACAAAACCAAATTAACTTAGGGAAATTCTCACAGTACGGTTGTAACATGGGGTAAGGCACGTAAAGTCATAGGCAACCAGATTACGCTTACTATTTGGGTCATCTCTTCAGCTCCTGAATGGTCTGCTCAGCCACCCAAGAGGTTCTTTGTCTAACTGATACAAATTAGTGTAAACCCAGAGCATCACAGTGAAAGAGAAGCAACTGCTTTGTTCAGGTTTAATATCATTTTAATACTATTCTGAAATTGAATTTTGTATATTCACACTGCAAATGCTCATGATCCAAACAGCGAATCTACGGCAATAAGTCTATGAACTGGTTTTCCCGTCCTGGGACTCAGGCAGAGAAGAGGAATGGTCTGGAGGGATTTGAGGCTAGCTAGTCCTTATTCCTGTTCCTGAGAGTTTAACGCCTAGAGACGGCATTGGGAAGCGTTATCATCCTCTTACAGAGCAAATCGGAGTGAAAGGAAATGAAGCAGGAAGCGGTCAGAGCTGGGAAGGAAATGTTAGGAGCCGGTAGAGTAGGTTGTGTGTCCAGCACATTTTTCACACTAAGCTCTAGTTGTTAGTGTTTTGGGGGATAGTTTATCAGTTATAGAGGGCAGCCTGGGCAACAAGCACAGACTCCGAGATTAGCAAGATGAGACCTTTCAACTCACTATGCGACCTTGGGAAATGTACTCAACCTCTTCAAAGTTCAGCTTTCTTCTTACCTATAAAATTGGAATATAAATACCCGCTTGTAGGACTGTTCTCTGGATTCAGTGACTTAATAATTCAGGATCCCAACACAGTTCCCAGCATACAGCTGACACTTAATAAATTTTATTACCCTTCCTTTGGTTTTTGCCCTCTATGCTTCCTGGGATTACCCACAAGATGTAATTTCTCCTCCCCCAGAAAGTCATTACAATCTTATTTAGAATAAAGCAAGGATAAGATGTGAAGTATTCTGTCTTCCAAACCCCGAGCTCCTGAATTTAAGCCCTGCTAGCTCTCACCATGTGTTCCTGAAAGTCTATGTCTGATGATTTTCACTTCTTACCCTGCTGATCATGCGCCTTCTTTAGCAGGAAGCAAATCAACAGAAAACTTTTTGGTGTCCTGAGGGGCTGTACCTTAATACATCCTTTCCCTTCAGTGACATGAAGACATTCCATACTAGAGCACATACTGTTCTAACAACAGTATTCATTAACCCCACTGCATGGCTAGTGCCAGAGACATCCTGTGAAAAGGAAGTGATTCACAGTGGAAGGTGCTCATTATCTTTGTACTGTTAAATTACATTTTAGAAAAATGTATAGAAATACAGCCCTCTGTCCAAGGGCACGTGCACACACAGAGTAGATGATCCACAGCCTATCCTTTGAAAGAGTTGCTATGGGCAGTGGTGCTTTTAGAAACCAAAAACCAAACGGGATTACCCGAAGTAGATAAAGACAACTATAAAGTAAGGTTGTAACTATTTTTCTATGGATGGTACTACATCCCTACCCCTACGGCAGCTCCCCAAATGACGTGTACCTGTGTAGGTATGTGTGGCAGACACTGCTAGCGGCTACCTAAGGTAGATGCTCTTCTTTTTCCATGTTCATATCATCTGGGCCTTACTGGGGACAGCTAGATACACATTTTCTAGCCTAGAGGTGCAGCTAGAGGTGACCACGTGACACAGTTCTAGCCAGAGCAGACAGACATTTTCTAGGGATTACTCAGAAAGTTTTACTCTCCTGATAGAGGTGCTGTCATGTTCCCCTTGCAGTTTTCTTCTTCTGCTGCCTCGACAGCTGAAGCCACAGTGGCCATCTTGTCACCACAAGGGAAATCAGGAGAAAGGCAGGGACTCGAGCCCCCTTATCCTTGAGCCACTGCATCCTTGAAGACTGCCCTAACTTGTTTAAGTCTTTGTGATTTGGGTGTTTCTCTGAAAGCATTGCCAAACTGACAAAGTGATCTTCTTACCTGGCCAGAAATTTCCATTAGATGAATTTCTTTGAAGTAACTATGCATAATAATATTTGCCATATTCTGACTATCACACCTATTAAGAAGACCAAAAGAGAGTCTGCAAGTATGTTTTGAAGACTGTCAAGCACTTAAAAATGGTAATTAGTATAACAAGGATAATGTCATCTCTCTATCCCTAATAGCAGTTACACTGTCTGAACTTGGTTGGTTGTTTTGCATTTAAGATATAGGAATAATTCTGGTTTTTTTTTTGCAGATTAGCTGGAGGATACATCAGAAAGCAGAACCAAGCCCTCCCTATCTTCTATAAAAATGGCAAATACATATCATGACTGCCTAAACTCCCATTTCTCCTCTAATCACAGACATGATCAATCAACCCAATCAATCCTCCCAAGGAGAAAAAAAGTAAATAATTATCCTAAACATAGTGTCTTAGACAGTCATTACAAATCCAGCAATGCCTTAAAAAAACAAGTGATTATAGGGGTGCCTGGGTGGCTCAGTCAGTTAAGCATCTGCCTTTGGCTCAGTTCATGATCAGGGTCCTGGGATAGAGCTTCAGTAGGGAGTCTGCTTTTCCCTCTGCCCCTCCCCACCACTGCCCCGGGCTGGTGCTCTTTCTCACTATTCTCTCTCAAATAAATAAATAAAATCTTTAAAAAAACACAAGTGATTATTTTGTAACCTAAAAGAAAAAGGCAGATGCTGTAATAAGTTCAGCCAGGACTGAACATAGATCATTAAAGGCAGCACCTTTGAAATGAAAGAATAATGAAAAAAACAAAGTGAAGTATCAGATCCCTTATGAAGGAGAAATGACAGAAGGCACCCGTCTGGGAACATAGCTTCAGGACTGGTGCTCAGGTTGGGCAGTGGCTGGAGGCTGGCTGAGGTCCAGCAAGAAGGAAGCACCTAGCCAGCCAGCTTTATTTCTACATGTCTGCCATCTATCACCATCTTTATACCATTGTTCTACCCTCTCTTTGTACGCAGACATTCTTTTCGCTATGATTCATTTTCTTTTCTTCATCACTTTATAAGTCTCTCTAAGGAGGGGGAGCATGACCCAGTAGAAATGCTTTGCAACCAGACAGATCTGGACTCAAATACTAGTCCTTACAAGCAGGGGGAAATTTGAGTGAGTTGCTCAATCTCTCCAACTCCACATCTGACCAAGGAGGATAATAATAAAACCTCAGAGGCTTGTGGTGACCATGGAACATGCTTATCTATATAAAGTACTTAACACAGGGTCAGGCTTATTTCCACAGCTTTTCCTCAGCGTGAGTAAGAGTCCATCTATCTTCCCAGATCCTGGGTGCATTGCCATCTCTCAAGAAGAAAGAAGTTTCTAAACCTTCATTTTGATTCTAGACATTTTATAAGAACTCGATGAATATTCTAACCCAGGAAGGAAGAGAAACCTACTTTGAGCAAGTAAAGTCATAGGCCTTTTTTGAATGACATACTTTGAATAAATACCCACAATGGTAATTTCACACTATTCTCAGATAAGCAATGCCATCAGACATGTTATAGTTTAATAAAGTTTTTAATGAAAAGACCCCCAAATTCCACTTATATTTTCCAGTGAAATTCTATCTACTCCAATAATTTTTAAACATATGGAATTTATTTTCCCTCACACCTGGCTATATTTAATTTGTTATGAGAGGTTCCTGACTGTGTTATGTGACCTATTCCCATGATGCTTAAGAGTTAAATGTGTTTCCTGCTTTTCCAAATTCCAAATAAACTGAATAAAATAACCAGTGCTTGGATACACAAATGTAATATCCTGAGCCTACAAACAGACACACACACACACACACACACACACACCCATGTTCCTGTTTTCTATTAACTTGCAGTTTGTGGGTATGGGGGACAGGAGAAGTAATAAGGACAAGGAAATTATGAACCACTTAAAGAGAATTACTTGAATTTTTCATATTGTGGTTATTCTTAAATGCTCTCATCTATCCTAATAATTTAGCATGTTACTGACACCTTAATAACTTATTCATTTGATTTGTCTGGGGTTTTTTTTCCTTATGAGCTAAATACCATGAATATTTAGAATAACATTTCAAATCTGAAGAGAAGAAATAGTTTTTAAGATATTAACAATAATAATATAATACCCTATTCAAATATAACAGTAAATTCTGGAAACTCTTAGATCTATCTTAAAAATAAAGGCTCAAGTGTAGCTATTCAATACCCATTTTTTAAAAATCATGACTATCCTGCATTCATTACTATGCTACATCAATTTCATCTCCTGAAGACAGTCTTATATTCTATTTCAGCTATTAAACAATGTTTTGTAATACTGGATAAACATATAAATTGTGTTTCATATCTAGTTTCGCAAGCAGTATGGAACAGTGAAAAAGCACCATATGACCAGCCCGGCATATGAAATGTTGCTTCTTCTACCACTTACATGTTTTAGACAAGTCATGTTGTCTCTCTGGGTCCCAACTGGTTCACGTATAAAATGGGCCTAGTACTTTACCCATCTCATACCAAGTAGCTGCACATATATAATCCAGTGAAGAGCTTAAGTGTATGATCTTTGTAGTGTCAATTATTGACTGTGTAGCCTTGGGCAAGTCACTTAATCTCTGGATCTCTTGCCTTCACTGAGAGGTGAAGGTTAAATTCAGTAATGCCTATAAACAGTTGATATGGTTTCTAGCACACCATAGTAAGAGTATGGTATGTGGGTCAAGTACCATGGTTTTGTTCATTGACCTACCCTTGAAGACCTAAAAGACCAACTGACACATAGAAGATGCTTAGTAAATATTATTGAATTAATTTTAATCCACATAACATGCTGATCTAAGATTGACTCAAAAATCCCACCTCACATTCTTTAGAAAGTTCAACGCCTCATTCAAGACTTTTACAAATGTATGGAGTCTCACTCTTTTCTCTCTCGTATCTGGTTCAGATTTTCATCTTCTGCTGTTGTATCCTGTTTTGTTCTCAAATATAAGGCTTGGTTCTATTTATTGATTTCATGGTGACTTTCCTTTGGTTAGCTCCAACATACATATACCCACACTCCTCAACACAAATAAACAGATTCCACTCTCATGATGAAGCTATGTGTATCTGATTCATAGGGAGGATTTAGGATAGGAGTCACGGTAAAATGGGTTCAGACACAGAGCTATATAAAAGACAATGTGTACTTGAAGGTTATGCTTTCATTTAAGAAAGTTCCTGGGCCACAGAACTTAACAACAACAACAATAAAACCTATTCACAAGACATTATTAGGAAAACCCGTATAGCAACTGTTCTTCTGATAAAAAATTCTGCTACCAGAATCCTTCTCAGATGTATGACATTTGTTTATTTATAAATATTTATTTATTTACCATGATTAAGGATAAAAAAAAAAGTTTCACTATTTTCTAACTCTCCTTTAGCTGACCTCACAAATACACATTTTTCCATCAGCCAGGGCACGTCAGAACCCATCTGACAATGAGTATTAGGATCTCTTTTATGTGAACTCTGTACAACCTGTGTTAGACACCACAGGTTTCATTTTTGAGGCATTCAGCAGTTTGTTTAGGAAAATCCATTCAGAGAACCAAAAGACTGTCTGTCTGGATCCAAAATTAGTCTCTTCTCTCCATATGTATTGCCACCAGGAAGACAGTCTGGAGGAATGTAGCAGAGTATTTTTCAAAAGTCTTCTTTCATAATTTAGAAACTGTTAAGTCTTAAAATGGGACTGTAAGGATATGGAAATGAAGTAAATGTTCTTTTCATCAAAATGGATCATTTACTACATATTCTTTTTCGTGTTATTTCCCCTACTCTCAGGAATATTAATATGTCCGGAGTTCATACTCCATGTGGTGAATAAGAACAATCTCCTTGCCAAGACAGACCCACAGAGATTACCTACAAGGGGAGTGCTTTGGGGTAGAGCCTGGGGAGGCTATGTCAGGGGATTTTCCAAGCTCACAGAAGCAGGTTCAGTACTGGATGTTCCCTCTTTCTATTAGAAAGATCCAGAGACCCAGAGCAGCATTGCTAGTGATGGAAGGACCAAAAAGATGTGACACACCTTCAGACATATAAGAACTGGGAGATTCCTGGAACACATCTGCCCCATTTCCCAAGAAACAGTTTTTGTTCCCAGGAATACCGTCTTATGTGTCTATACCATCTCCGAGTGAAGTGATTCATTCAAGTGTCATGACAGCTGTTCACAAGAGAGGCAGCAGAGCGTGATTAAGGTTATGGGCTCTGGAGCAAAACTGCCTGGGCTACCATCTTGGCTCTGTGCCTGCCAGCTCTGCAACCTTGGACACATAGATATCTCCGTGTTTCAGTTTCCAGTTGTGTCAATTGGGAGTAATAACTTACTCCACAAGGCAAAAAAAAACAAAAAACAAAAACAAAAACTAAAACCAAGAAAAAAACAGAGCACCTAAAGGGACTTACATTCTAGCAGAGAAAACAGAAAAGTATACAGCCAATCCAAGTAACATGCAAACAATTGATGTCCCAATGCAAGCACCTACAAATCCCAAGAAGGTGGAGGTTAGGGCACATTCACATCTAGAGCACCAGAGTGATGGTAATAAACCATTCTATGGTAATATAGCAAAATGATCATCCAAAATGACACAGGGAAGAGAAAAACAGGAATAGTTATAAGTCCACACAGAGACTCTACTGTGCTTATCTTCTGAGCTATCTCCAGAAATTTTAAATATATACTTTATAAAATCAACTTATTACATATAATTGGATTCAGAACCCCAGGTAAGCTTATTCTACTAAACTTCATTAATCAGTAAGTCAGCTCATACCTCAAAAGACAGATCCAAACCACTACCAAAATAATCTTCTGCAAAGTACGTATTCTTCCCCAAGTATACTACAAATCACCTTGAAAAAAACTTGTATTCACTATGCAGCCATCAAAAAAAATGAAATCTTGCCTTTTGCAACAACGTGGATGGATCTAGAGGGTATTATGTTGAGTGAATTAAGTCAATTAGACAAAGACAATTATCATACAATCTCCCTGATATGAAGAATTTGAGAGGCAACTTGGGGGGCTTGGGGAGTAGGGAAAAAAAAATGAAACAAGATGGGATCAGGAGGGAGACAAACCATAAGAGACTCTTAATCTCACAAATCAAACTGAGGGTTGCTGTGGGGAGCAGGGTAAGGAGAGGGTGGTTGGGTTATGGACATTGGGGAGGGTATGCACTATGGTGAGTGCCGTGAAGTGTGTAAACCTGGCGATTCACAGACCTGTACCCCTGGGGCTAATAATACATTATATGTTAATAAAATATAAAAATTACAACAAAAACAAAAACAAAAACTTGTATTCAAAATCCCCCAAATCCTGAAGTCCCCCAAATCTCTGGGAGATACTCAACTCCCCTCCTTAATAATCACATCAAGCTCCATTAACAATACTGTTTTTAGCACATTTCCCTCTCTTAGGGACCTAAAAATTCAACTCTGGACTCTGAGACAACCTATAAAAACTGAAGCAATAAAAAGCAAAAAGTGCAGACTTTTAAAGCAGGTCTGAGAATGTCATAGTTTCCTGAAGGTAGAAATACAATGATATAAAACCCTGGTTAGAAGCAAGGAAACCGTTAGCAGCTGGCATGGAAATTACCCCATTATTTATTACTGTTATTAGGTGAGATTCTTATGCCACATAACTCAATAGAGAATAACATCTATTTGATTGCATGGGATGAGAGTCTGGTCCATTATTATTAATTTGCCTACTCTCTAGCCATTAAGTGACTGCTCCTTTGGACCATAAAAAGTAGTACATGAATAACAGAAAAAGGTTTTTACCTTTCTCCATAAGATAATGAATGCCAGCCACTGTACCAGTAAAAGATTCAGCCACCTGCTTGGGTATCCTTCTGCAACTGGGCTAAAGAGCAGACAGCATTGGGACCGACTGGTGCTCACTGAGATAACATTTTTGTTATCTAGTTTGTTAATCAGTTCAAAACTCTGGATTGCAAGTTGTGATTGTATTATATTTGTTCTTGAAGCTTTTCATATATGTAAGTTAGATGGTCAGCTTTGGTATAATTTTTTTGCCCTTTACTCACTTGTCATTATTGACTCAGGGCATTCACTCTTTAAATAACTTTTTAGAGAATCAAAGATTTCTACTTTCTGCATCAAGTTTTTGGTATTTTAAACATCTCTAAAATCAGTCTTTCTATAATGATAGGCGTACCTTTCCCTGTTTTTTTTTTTGTGTGTGTGTTTTTTCTTTTTTTTAAATTTAATTGACTGTGTTGAATCTAAGTTAACATTTTCTGGATGACTATTCTTTTTTTTAAGATTTTATTTATTTGACAGACAGAGATCACAAATAGGCAGAGAGGTACGCAGAGAGAGAGAGAGGAGGAAGCAGAGAGCCCAAAGCGGGCTCGATCCCAGGACCTGGAGATCATGACCTGAGCTGAAGGCAGAGGCTTAACCCACTGAGCTACCCAGGTGCCCCTGGATGACAATTCTTTAGATTGGTTGTTGTTTTAAGCCAAAGTTGCAAAGGAAAGGCTTTGTTCAGTGCTTCAGTCTTTGTATTCGTTAGTTATAGTTAGTTATTAGATAATTAATAGATAGTTCTAAGAGGAGATTTATTATGAGAGATTGGCTCATGCAAATATGGAGAAAGAGAAGTCTTGTGATATTCCATCTGGAAACTGAAGCCTCAACAAACTGAGGGTTGCTGGGGGGAGGGGGTTGGGAGAGGGTGGTAGGGTTATGGACATTGGGGAGGGTATATACTATGGTGAGTGCTGTGAAGTGCGTAAACCTGGCGATTCACAGACCTGTACCCCTGGGGATAAAATTACATTATATGTTTATTATAAAATAAAGGGAAACTGAAGGCTCAGGGAAGCCAGTGGTATTGTTCTAGTCTAAACCCTAAGGCATGAGAACGAGAGAGTCAATGATTTAAGTTCCAATCCAAGTCCAAACATTCAAGAACCAAGAGCACCAATGTCCAAGAACAAGACAGGATGGAAGTACCAGCTCAAGTAGACAACAAATCTGCCCTTCCTCCACCTTTGTTATTTAAGCCTTCCAGTGTGTTCAATAATGACCACTTGCATTCATGAAGGGGATTTTCTTTACTGTCTATTGATTGAAATGCTAATCTCTTCCAGAAATACCATCACATATCCTGATACAATGTTTTATCAGCTATCTGGCACCCCCTTAGCCCAGTCAAGTTGACATATAAAATTAACCATCACAGGACCCAATGCCATACTTGTGCCTTTCTTCAGGTCAGGAGCCTATTGAGTCCTCTATCACAGGAAGTTCTTGAAATCCTCTCTAGGCACAACCTCTATGTATGCCCAACACCCAGGGGTCTGGGCAACTTAGATTTACCCTCATGTTCTACAAACTGCTATGTCAGGACACACTGTGCTAACCAATATCATGTCTCAAGTCCTCTTCTTCATGTACTGCAGGACATTTCCACTGGATTCCTCATTCTCCCCAAAGACATCAGTATGATTCCTCACTACCAGTGCTCAGAATTCCTTACTAACTCCTGACCAAGCCTGTCTTCAAACTTGACCAGAAAGCAGAAGTGACTTGTTTATGCTTTTCCTGATCCTTCCAGCTGTAGGGGTCTCCATAGCCTCAGAGCTATCCAACTCTGACCCACTCTGCCTGGAAGAGAATGTAAGTTAATAATATTTGGCCCCTGGATGTATGTCAGTGGAACTTAACATTAAGTCCAAAGATCCAGGCCCAGATGCCCTTGCTGACCTCCTTTAAGGCCTCCTGAATCTCTTCCACCTGATTAGATCAGGGATTAATATTCTAAGGATCTGGGAGCCTGTGTAGTACTGAGATTATACACCTCTGACCTCACTGGTGCTCTCTGTTTCTCTCTCTCTCTCTCTCTTCCTCTGTATCTCTCTAGTCTCTGCTTTTTCCCTCTTTCATCTCACAAACACACACACATACCCTCACATAAAACATATTCACACAAAGAAAATCAACCAGACCATCATTAACATAAGATTTTATTAGAAAATTCCCAGAACAAGCAAAGGATCTCGTTCTAAAGTGTGGAAGGAACACAGAATATTTTATGGGGTTCAGCAGGAGAGAGTATTGGTCAAATCATAGCTAGTTTTGAGGATAGAGACATTATAAATTAGCAGCCATTATTTCAGAGTTCTGTACTTGTATCAAGAATGGAATGGAACAGTTAGGGGTAAGGGACAAGGACATGTGAAGGCCATGTATATGTATTTTTTCTTGTGATAAAATATAAGTAACACAAAATTTATCATCCTAATCATTTTTAAGTGTATGATTCAGTGACATTAAATACATTCACACTGTTGTGCAACCAACACCATCATCATTCAATCAGGAATTTTTCATCATCCCAAACTGAACCCAAATTAACCACTAAGCAGTAATTCCCCATTCTCCTCTCCCTTAGTACCTGGCAATCACCATTTTACCTTTCCTGTTTATGCATTTGATTTCTCTAGGTACTTCACATAAGTGGAATCAAATGTTTATCTTTTTGTGACTGGCTTATTTCACGTAGCATAACATCTTCGAGGTTCATCCATGTTGTTGCATGTGCCAAAATTTTCTTTCTTTTTCAAGGTTGAATAGTATTCCATTATATGTATACACTACTATGCATAATGTTTTGCTAACCCATTCATCCATTAATAGACATTTATGTTGCTACCACCTCTTGGCTATTGTGAATAATGCTACAAGGCATCAGTACACTTGACTCGATTATGATGTACTTACGATGAACTTATGTACATCATACTTCTGATGAATACTTATGATGACATCAGCATTAAGCTTAGAGCTTTCTATATGCTGATTCTCAAAAATGTCACCAAAATAATACATTAATAGGACAAAGCTGAGCTTCTTACTCACTGCTGTAAGGGAGAATACTACCTTGACAGGATCTTAGTTGTATCTCAGAAAGAGAAAGACAATGTTGGGATATTCCTGAATTTTTATTTAAGGTAGGTCTTTCAAACAGAGAACTTGACTGGGATTGGGTACAGATCATGACATCATAGCTTAGAATTACTAGGCATGGCAAAGAGAGCAAAGAGTCTAAGTGTACTGGGATATAAGCATCATCTAATGCTTTCTGTTGAAGGGTTATTTGGTCCTTCAGAAAGTTCTTGAGATAAATAATAAAGTTACTTAAAATTTTTACATTTCAATCAAGAGTTGACTGAGATAGTAAAGTTATGTTGAGGAAAACAGTGGAATAGTAAAATCTGTCTAATGTAGTAAGTGATTAAGTAAACAGATAGTTTTAATTCTCACACCAATAACTTCCTCAACAATTTTGGATAGAGGGATACTACTCCTTATTCCCCAACAACTTGCCCTAGGTCACCAAGCTAGAAAGTGCGCTGATGAGATTAGTACATAGACTACCAGAGCCCGTGATCTTAACTCCTACTCAATACTGCCTCCAGAGATTGCTTCTGCATATTTGACACACAGTGATAAGACTAAGTCCTTGCTAGGTGACTTGTCTTTGCTCTGATTAGCTACTATACAGAACCTGGGTCCAAACTTGGGATTGTGGCCCATGACTAAGAGCTCTAACAAAATCTTTTCCAACACCCAGGACCTGGCCCTCACTTCTCCTATCCTGATTTCCTACTATGACATAGCAGCTCTCCTGCAGGAATAGCTCCTCACCTCCTTGTACTGAACTCCATTTCAGTACCCCTGCTTTGATCTGGCTACTGGATACCTTGATCCCTTCTATTTCCAGAACTGCAGCTGATATTTTCATGCTTCCTTTGACAAAATATACCTGGATCTAATGGTCATCTCTGGAGCCATTTTCTAGAAACATCCTTCCCTCCCACTCTTGTGCTGCTATACACAGTGGCTTTTTGATGTTATAAGGCTCTAATCCTCAAACAATGGCCTGTGGACTAAATTTGGCCCACAGACTGTTTTTCTATGGCCTGGAAATTAACAATAAATTTTACATTATTAAATGACTGTGGAAAAAAAATAAAAAGAAGAACAGCCTTCCTGACATGTAAAAAGTATATTAAGGGGGAAGGAGTCAAGATGGCAGAGAAGTAGCAGGCTGAGATGACATCAGGTAGCAGGAGATCAGCTAGATAGCTTATCTAACCATTGCGAACACCTACAAATCCAACGGGAAATCAAAGAGAAGAGGAGCAACAATTCTAGAAACAGAAAATCGATCAATTTCTGAAAGGTAGGATCTGAGGAAAAGTGAATCCAAAGTTACAGGAAGATAGACTGCAGGGGGTGGGGCCAGTTCCCAGCAAGTGGCAGAGCAACAGAGCATAAAATCAGGACTTTTAAAAGTCTGCTCCACAGAGGGACATCGCTCCAGAGGCTAAATTGGGGGGAAGCCCACACAGGGTCAGTGTAACCCCAGGTCCCGCAGGGCCACAGAAGGACCCGAGGTGTCTGAGTGTCGCAGAGCTTGCAGGTATTAGAGCAGGGAAGCCGGCTACGGAGACAGAGCCGAGGAGTGAGCTCTCAGCTCGGGCTTACCTTGAACCAGTCACAGGCTGGGTGAGCTTGGAGCGTGGCCAGAAGCCACAAAGACAGAAGCGACTGGGCGCTTTCCTCCAAGTGTGAGTGAATGAGCACTTTCCTCCAAGTCGACCAGAGGCCAGGGAGATGGAGGCGGTTGGGCCTTTCTCTGAGGGCGCACTGAGGAGTGGAGCCCCAGCTCTTGGCCCCTCCAGGCCAGAGACTGGAGGGCCGCCATCTTCTTTCCTGTCCTCCAGAACTCTATGGAAAGCGCTCAGGGAACAAAAGCTCCCAAAAGCAAACCCGAGCAGATTACTCAGCCCAGCCCCTGGTAAGGGTGGTGCAATTCCGCCTGGGGCAAAGACACTTGAGAATCACTACAACAAGCCCCTCTACCAGAAGTTCAACAAGAAACCCAGCCAAGAACAACTTCACTCACCAAGGAGAACAGTGGAAATCCAGAGGAGAAGAAAGCAAATCTTATCTGGACAAAATGACAAGGTGGAAAAATTCACCACAAAAAAAAGAACAAGAGACAGTACCGAAGGCTGGGGACCTAATCAATACAGACATTGGTAATATGTCAGATCTAGAGTTCAGAATGACGATTCTCAAGGTTCTAGCCAGGCTCGAAAAAGGAATAAAAGATATTAGAAAAACCCTCTCTGGAGAGATAGAAGCCTTTCTGGAGAAATAAAAGAGAAATAAAATCTAACCAAGTTGAAATTAAAAAAGCTATTAATGAGGTGCAATCAAAAATGGAAGCTCTTATTGCTAGGATAAATGAAGCAGAAGAAAGAATTAGTGAGATAGAAGACCAAATGACATAGAATAAAGAGGCTGAGCAAAAGAGAGACAAACAAATACTGGACCACGAGGGGAAAATTCGAGAGATAAGTGACACCATAAGATGACACAACATTAGAATTGTGATTCCAGAAGAAGAATTGGGATTCCAGAAGAAGAAGAAAGAGAGAGGGGAGCAGAAGGTATATTGGAGAGAATTATGGTAGAGAATTTCCCTAATATGGCAAAGGGAACAAACATCAAAAACTAGGAGATGCTAAGAACGCCCCTCAAAATCAATAAAAATAGGTCCACACCTCGTCACCTGAGGTAAAATTTACAAGTCTTAGCGACAAAGAGAAAATCCTGAAAGCAGCCCAGGAAAAGAAGTCTGTAACATACAAGGGTAAAAATATTAGATTGGCAGCAGACCTATCCACAGAGATCTGGCAGGCCATAAAGAATTGGCATGATATATTCAGAGCACTAAACGAGAAAAACACGCAGCCAAGAATACTATATCCAGCTAGGCTATCATTGAAAATAGAAGGAGAGATAAAAAGCTTCCAGGACAAGCAAAAACTGAAAGAATTTGCAAACACCAAACCAGCTCTACAGGAAATATTGAAAGGGGTCCTCTAAGCAAAGAGAGAGCCTAAAAGTTGTAGATCAGAAAGGAACAGAGACAATATACAGTAACAGTCACGTTACAGGCAATATGATGGCATTAAATTCATATCTCTCAATAGTTGCCCTGAATGTTAATGGGTTAAATGCCCTAATCAAAAGACACATGGTATAAGAATGGATAAAGAAACAAAACCCATCAATATGCTGCCTACAGGAAACTCATTTTAGACCCAAAGACACTTCCAGATTTAAAGTGAAGGAGTGAAAAACAATGTACCATGCTAATGGACATCAGAAGAAAGCGAGGGTGGCAATCCTTCTATCAGATCAATTAGATTTTAAGCCAAAGACTATAATAAGAGATGAGGAAGGACACTATATCATACTCAAAGGGTCTGTCCAACAAGAAGACCTAACCATTTTAAATATCTATGCCCTTAACGTGGGAGCAGCCAACTATATAAACCAATTAATAACAAAATCAAAGAAACACATCGACAATAATACAATAATACTAGGGGACTTTAACACTCAGCTCATGGAAATGGACAGATCATCCAAGCAAAATATCAACAAGGAAGTAAAGACCTTAAATGACACACTGGACCAGATGGACATCACAGATACATTCAGAACATTTCATCCCAAAGCAACAGAATACACATTCTTCTCTAGTGCACATGGAACATTCTCCAGAATAGATCACATTCTGGGTCATAAATCAGGTCTCAACCGGTATCAAAAGATTGGGATCATTCTTGCATATTTTTAGACCACAATGCTCTGAAGCTAGAACTCAATCCTAAGAGGAAATTTGGAAAGAACCCAAATACTTGGAGACTAAACAGCATCCTTCTAAAGAATGAATGGGTCAACCAGGAAATTAAAGAAGAACTGAAAAAAATTCGTGAAAACAAATGATAATGAAAACACAATGGTTCAAAATCTGTGGGACACAGCAAAGGCAGTCCTGAGAGGAAAATATATAGCAGTACAAGCCTTTCTCAAGAAACAAGAAAGGTCTCAAATACACAACCTAACCCTACACCTAAAGGAGCTGGAGAAAGAACAACAAAGAAAGCTTAAACCCAGCAGGAGAAGAGAAATCATAAAGATCAGAGCAGAAATCAATGAAATAGAAACCAAAAAACCAATAGAACAAATCAACGAAACTAGGAGCTGGTTCCTTGAAAGAATTAATAAGATTGATAAACCCCTGGCCAGACTTATCAAAAAGAAAAGAGAAAGGACCCAAATAAATAAAATCATGAATGAAAGAGGAGAGATCACAACTAACACCAAAGAAATACAAAGAATTATAAGAACATACTATGAGCAACTCTATGCCAACAAATTTGACAATCTGGAAGAAATGGATGCATTCCTAGAAACATATGAACTACCACAACTGAACCAGGGAGAAATAGAAAACCTGAACAGACCCATAACCAGTAAGGAGATTGAAACAGTCATCAAAAATCTCCAAACAGGGGCGCCTGTGTGGCTCAGTGGGTTAAAGCCTCTGCCTTTGGCTCAGGTCATGATCCCAGGGTCCTGGGATCAAGCCCCGCATCGGGCTCTCTGCTCGGCAGGGAGCCTGCTTCCTCCTCTCTCTCTGCCTGCCTCTCTGCCTACTTGTGATTTCTCTCTGTCAAATAAATAAATAAAATCTTTAAAAAAAAAAAAAAATCTCCAAACAAACAAAAGCCCAGGGCCAGACGGCTTCCCAGGGAAATTCTACCAAACATTTAAAGAATAACTAATTCCTATTCTCCTGAAACTGTTCCAAAAAATAGAAATGGAAGGAAAACTTCCAAACTCATTCTATGAGGCCAGCATCACCTTGATCCCCAAACCAGACAAGGATCCCATCAAAAAACAGAATTACAGACCAATATCCTTCATGAACACAGATGCGAAAATTCTCACCAAAATACTAGCCAATAGGATTCAACAGTACATTAAAAGAATTATTCACCACGACCAAGTGGGATTTATTCCAGGGCTGCAAGGTTGGTTCAACATCCGCAAATCAGTCAATGTGATACAACACATTAATAAAAGAAAGAATAAGAGCCATATGATACTCTCAATAGATGCTGAAAAAGCACTTGGCAAAGTACAGCATCCCTTCCTGATCAAAACTCTTCAAAGTGTAGGGATAGAGGGCACATACCTCAATGTCATCAAAGCCATCTATGAAAAACCCACCACAAATATCATTCTCAGTGGAGAAAAATTGAAAGCTTTCTGCTAAGGTCAGGAACACGGCAGGGATGTCCATTATCACCACTGCTATTCAACATAGTACTAGAAGTCCTAGCCTCAGCAATCAGACAACAAAAAGAAATTAAAGGCATCCAAATCAGCAAAAAAGAGAAGTCAAACTATCACTCTTCACAGATGATATGATACTATATGTGGAAAAGCCAAAAGACTCCACTCCAAAACCGCTAGAACTTGTACAGGAATTCAGTAAAGTGTCAGGATATAAAATCAATGCACAGAAATCAGTTGCATTTCTCTACACCAACAACAAGACAGAAGAAAGAGAAATTAAGGAGTCAATCCCATTTATAATTGCACCCAAAACCATAAGATACCTAGGAATAAACCTAACCAAAGAGGCTAAGAATCTATACTCAGAAAACTATAAAGTACTCATGAAAGAAATTGAGGAAGACACAAAGAAATGGAAAAATGTGCCATGCTCCTGGATTGGAAGAACAAATATTGTGAAAATGTCTATGCTACCTAAAGCAATCTACACATTTAATGCAATTCCTATCAAAGTACCATCCATTTTTTTTTTCAAAGAAATGGAACAAATAATCCTAAAATTTATATGGAACCAGAAAAGACCTCGAATACCCAAAGGAATATTGAAAAAGAAGGCCAAAGTTGGTGGCATCACAATTCCGGACTTCAAGCTGTATTACAAAGTTGTCATCATCAAGACAGCATGGTACTGGCACAAAAACAGACACATAGATCAATGGAACAGAATAGAGAGCCCAGAAATAGACCCTCAACTCTAAGGTCAACTAATCTTCGACAAATCAGGAAGGAATGTCCAATGGAAAAAAGACAGCCTCTTCAATAAATGATGCCGGGACAATTGGACAGCCGCATGCAGAAAAATGAAATTGGACTATTTCCTTATACCACACATGAAAATGGACTCAAAATGGATGAAGGACCTCAATGTGAGAAAGGAATCCATCAAAATCCTTGAGGAGAACACAGGCAGCAACCTCTTCGACCTCAGCCAGAGCAACTTCTTCCTAGGAACATCGCCAAAGACAACAGAAGCAAGGACAAAAATGAACTATTGGGATTTCATCAAGATCAAAAGCTTTTGCACAGCAAAGGAAATAGTTAACAAAACCAAAAGACAACTGACAGAATGGGAGAAGATATATGCAAACGACATATCAGATTTATTGCAGTACAAGCACATTAATGTGCATATTCACACACTTATTTGCACAACTTGCCCCATGCTTATATCTGCTTTCAAGCCACAGTGGTGGTGTTGAATATTGTAATGAAATGCCTTAAAATATTTACTACTTGGTCCTTTACAGAAAAAATCTGCTAATCCCTGGTTTAAGGCCTTTGCTGCCAAAGGCCTGAATGCAAGGTAACATAGAATACCAGCTTCTCCACCTTAGCCACAGCAGAACCAGTTCTGGTGTAGGAACCAGCAAGACCACAGACAGGTAAGGATGTAGTCTGCTCCCTAGAGTCCTCTAAAGTATCACCATAGCATTGCCTCTGTGGTTATTTTATGTGGCTAGAAAGTTCCCATGGCAACTTAAAACAACCCTGGTCAAGTCACTCCCATCCCCTGCTTTAATCCTATGGATTTTGTTTTGTTTTGTTTGCCATAGTACAACTGGTTCAAGGGCAGTGCAGTTAAAATGATAAAGTTGTTTTTGTGCTTTGCACCCTTATAGGGTGTCACTCATGCAATAACCAAGTTACCTATAGCTTCCTTAGCTGGGAGTCTGGACAAGACCTCTCCAGATTTGGGTGAGAGAATACTAGTGTTTCTACAGCATTCTACTTTTTCCAGATAAGCAACTCACCAGTTCAGTGTCTGAACTGCCAAAAGCAACTCTTTTGCATTAAAGTGTGGAAATAAACCACGACCAAGTAAATGAGAAAGGCAGAGGTTATTATTCAGAGCTTACTATAGCAAGGGAATCAGCCACCATCACTTGTGTTTTGGCAGAGACTCAAGGGTATGCACGGGAGTGGAAGAGCTGTCTGGTGGAAAAAAAAAAAAAAAAAAAAAAGGGAACACTGCAAGTACTCCCTGATTAGAGGCTGTTGGCTTGGGGGAGTTACAGGGAACCAACTAGAAGGAGGGCATCCCATGTTATTGGTTAGGGGTGCATATTTGGCTTTCTCTGGACTGGTCCTAAGTGGGAACAAAATTCAGGGAAACTGTCAGTTATTAGTAAAGTCTTGACCATTTTTCAATTTGTTACAAAAGTTGTTGGTTAGCTTCTTGGATTATTAGAGATTGCAATCAGGCTTACTGTAAGTCTAATGTACAGCAGGCTGGCTTTCTGGGTTGTCTCTTGCAGATGGGGGGTTGCTTCCCTGGACAGGCCAGCATTCTATTTTTATATATGACTTGGCCACCATCCGTTGTATATTCAATTTCTCAAACTGAAATCTATATAGGAGTTTGCTTTGTCTTCTTCCCGGCATTCCATGCCATGGTGCCCAACATAGTATAGATGCTCAGTAAGTTTGCAATAATTAATGACTTCATGGAGGATATTGGGAGTAGGAGATTGAAACTCAGTTTATTGGATAAGCCACATGTCACCTTGCAGGGGAAAAAACCTCATGGTTTTTTCAAGTTAAAAACAGACAGTTTGGAGCACAAGAGGAGATATGGCAAAATCTCTTCTTACTGTTTCTCCACTAATACCTTTGATGCATAAGTTTAGGTTCTAGTCCCAGAAAACTCTTCTTGGTAAAAATTTGTCTCAAGTTTTCTTTTCTTTTGGGCTTGCTCCAGAAAATGTGCAGCAAGATGAAATCCAACTACTAGGTTTAAAGTATAAAGAGACATAGAACAAGAAGTGGGAAGCGTGGAGCTTTGCACAGGGTGGACAAGACTATGGAGTGGGCAAAGACTTATGGGTATAGATGGTAGAAACACAAAGGGATAAGATGAAAAGGTGCTTTTGGGGACAGTTTTGAGGATGAATGGTACCCTACTCTATCTACAACCTCCTCTATCTACAACCAGCCCCCTCCCCCAGAATCTGGTCTCAATATTTATTCTGTCTCATTTCTTTATCCCTGAATAGAAAACTGGCAGGAAGCCAAAATGAGTACCAAAATATGCCTGAAATTTTGTGTGTGTGTTTCTAAGATTTTATTTATTTTAGAGAGAGAGAGAGAGCAAGCTGGAGGATGGGGCAGAAGAGGAGGGAGAGAAAGAAGGAAAGATTCCCAAGAAGACTCTGTGCTGAGTGCAGAGCCTGACACAGAGCTCGAACTCATGACCCTGAAATCATGACCTGAAACCAAGATTTGGTGCTTAACTGACTGAGCCACCCAGGCACCCCCCATTTTTTTTAATCTTCCTCATCCCTGTCTTGTGGCCTTAAGTTCATCTTTTCTTTTCTTTTTCAAGTCTGTTCCTGTTCTATTGTCTTTTTTGACCCAATCCAAGGCCAACTTCTAAGATGCTTTCTCTGACCAGCTGAGCTGAAAAATTATACACACACCCTCAACATTTTTTTTAAAGATTTTATTTATTTATTTGACAGACAGAGAGATCACAAGTAGGAAGAGCAGCAGGCAGAGAGAGAGAGAGGGAAGCAGGCTCCCCGCCAAGCAGAGAGCCTGATGTGGGGCTCGATCTCAGGACCCTGGGATCATGACCCAAGCCAAAGGCAGAGGCTGAAACCACTGAGCCACTCAGACACCCCCATCCTCAACATTTTGATGACCCTCATTGCCATTGCCATTTACTCACTGCTCATGTGAAAGCCTATCTCTATAACTAGACCCAAGGATGAAAGGAGTGATGGCTTACAGATCCTTGCATTGATACAGTCCATACTCCAGAGTCTTACACATATGAAACAGAGAAGAAACGATGATTTATTATATCACTTATTAAGTGCTCTTGGCACTTGATGGATGAGTTCTAATGTTAAGGCTTAGCTCAAATTATAAATACACCACATGGCTTCTCCCAAATAAACTCATAACCTGTACATTTACTACGTACTAAATAAATTGTTCTGATTAAAACAGTATTTATTTTCCTTGTTTGTATTACCCATTACTTTAGTGGTTAATGAAAACAATATTATTATAAGTTTCCTAGTTCCTCACTGATTTGGCCTAATTCACTCTGCCTTACAACAAAACATAACTGAAATGGGTTATTTAAGTGAATGTTTCCTATATTTTCACTGATTACATAAGAGCCTTCACACCCCATAAGTTTCCTATGTTTTTCCAAATATAACAATATTAGTTTTAACAATAAGTATCACTTAGGCATCCATCTGCAGCACGTTTTCTAATAACCTTTCTCCAATGATTCCAGTGAGCTCTGCCAAACTATTCACAAAAGTAGTCTGTTATTGTAATTCAGTTTTAACTAGATGGTTGTCATAACTTTGATGTCTTTCTCATTACAACAGCTTTACTAACATAAGAAAAATTATATTAATCATTCCCCAAATTCTTATTTCTAATATATAATCACTTTTCCTACCCAAAGGCTAAACCCCATTCTCCGCTTTATTTATGTAAAACTTGGCTCGGGCGCCTGGGTGGCTCAGTGGGTTAAGCCGCTGCCTTCGGCTCAGGTCATGATCTCAGGGTCCTGGGATCGAGTCCCGCATCGGGTTCTCTGCTCAGCAGGGAGCCTGCTTCCCTCTCTCTCTCTGCCTGCCTCTCCATCTACTTGTGATTTCTCTCTGTAAATAAATAAATAAAATCTTAAAAAAAAAAAAAACTTGGCTCATGATGCCACATTACTGAAATTGATTTCTATAAAATTTATTATTTTTATACAAAATACTCTTTATATGTCTATGTATAGGTATATATTTATCACTGAAACCAGATCAGACCTTTAAATAAATTGTTTGATCTAGTCTACCTAAAAATTTTACTTTAATTGTTTGGCATTTCATAATGGTTGGTTTAATTATTGAGTAAACAAACGACCTATTTTGGTACATGGTTTATGTGTATGAACACTCACACGTGATGGTGTTTTACAGGGTAGGTTGAAAAGAAGTTAAGAGTCTCTGAAGAGTCTAGCAACTGAACACCATGGCAAATTATTTTATCATTTTTGAGCTGAGGAATGAGAGCCAGAGAAGGAAATGCTCACTCAGACTTAGGCATCATCTAGTCTGGCTGGACCGCTGTCATGCCTATAATTAGAAACCTTCTTCATCAATCACCAATTATAGCAAATGAGAAGATAGACGCTAATGAGGCCAGTCCTGGCTATTGCTGAGGTGCAGCATCTGACTGATGCCAGATAATTTTGAGAATTTCAATAAATTTCTCTTCTACTTTAAAAATAAAAGTGGAAAGAAATCACTCAAAAACTATCACAACAGATGTAATTGTAAATAAATACTTGAAGCAGAATTTTATTATAGGGATCAGGAAATAAAGGTTTGTTTTTGTTTCTTTTTAACTTAAACATACAAACCCAAACAAGTAGAAGCAAGTGAAAATAATGTGACTACATTATGGAACTTGAAAAATGGAGCAAAGGATGAATAGCCAAGAAATTTGCATGGGAAACAAATTTCATTGTCTGAATGAAAAATTAGACTCGCATAACAATGAAAACAAATCCTAGTGGATAAAACCACAGTAGAATTGCTTTGTGTCAGGTCACATCTGCAGAGCCCAGAAAGCCTGCTGAGGACACTAGCTCATATTAAACATTTTTTTTTTTTTTTTGGTGGGGCTGTCATGAGGCCCACATAGTGAACTCCATGTAATACAATTGATGACTTTGTTTAAAAAAGAAAAAGTCATTAAATCATATTTAAATTTCAAAAAGAAAATCAGCCTTTTAAAAGAAATCTACCAAAATCACGTAAATCTAGATGATGTATGTCACAATGGATCTGCTTTAGATGAAGCATGCCTATATTTAGAATAGGTCTCACAAGTAAAAAATAATGTTCTGTGAACACAATAAAAACCAGATATTGTCTAGATATGGATATTTTTATCCCTGAAGTGACATTTGAAATGTATGAAAAGCCATTATAAAACTAACAGTAATAATAATACTGATGTTCGCGCTGCTAACATTTATTGTGTACCTGCTCTGTTTTAGTCCCTGAGCTGTGCTCTTTAACATCATTATTGCACTGGCAGATACTGTGCAAAGTGCTTCAGCAGGCACATTGCTAGTAAATTTTAGAAGCACTTGCTTGATGGGAAGAAGAAAGGACAAAAGAAGAGATGGCAGCAAACTGGAGGTCAAACAGAAAGAAAAAGGTTATAATTTGTCCCTCCAATCTTATTTAAATAACCTGAAAGGGATGAAAAAGAGACAATGGTGGAAAATGAGTCCAAGTGGAATGGAGTCATTTGGAGCCAGGAATGGTTTTGAAGGAGTCTTTGGAACGTAAGTTTTCATGTAATACTGGTTGC
Organism: Neogale vison; assembly: GCF_020171115.1. NCBI lineage: Eukaryota > Metazoa > Chordata > Mammalia > Carnivora > Mustelidae > Neogale > Neogale vison. Next base: position 49,515,133 of record NC_058093.1, read on the forward strand.
GAAAGCTACCCTAGGTAAGAAAATAACTGGACCCCATGGGAAGACCTTTCCTCTGTGATGTCACCCACCTGTCACCATAAGGCCATAGTCAGCCATTGTTGTGGGGCCAACCAGCATCCCTGGTCTCTCCCTGGTGCCACAGAACCTGGAAGACCAGTAATGTATTCATTTTATTAATCTCAAGACTGGCTTTATTTCTGTACTGGGGAAGAACAGGGAGGGGTTCTGTTCCTGACAAGGAATCAGAACCACAGCTCTGGGGCTTTCAAAACTCGATTTAGAAAGCGAGAGTTTAACATTCCTTTAACTCACCTCTTAACTGAGTCCCTCAGCTCTCCACACCAGGAATCAAGTAACATTGATTTTTATGTTTTTCTTGATTGTGTAAGCCATAAATGGTTACCCCCAGGTTAATTCTGCACCATCTCCTTCCTGTAACTTCCTAATAGTGGAATACTGTTAACTGTGTGTGTGGCGGGAGTCAAGAGAGTCAACAGTTGTGAGTTTAAACCTGAAGTACTCAAAAGCTAACTGCCAAATCATTTCTCTGATCTCTCTTCCCTGATAGAAATGAAAGTTTTATCTGAGGTCTTCTTTTTTCCTCAGTTGTTACTTGTTTCTAATAAAAACTTTAGACAAAATTTCATGGGTAGACATTCAACTGTGGGAAAGGTTTGTTACCAGAATGTAAATGTATATTTAAGAGTCCTTACCCAAGTGAGTAGCAACTTACTCCTTCAACTAATCGAACAGCTGAGAAATAGAAAATGGTTTTTTAAATAGCTATATCAATTAGAATTATTTTACTTACAAAAGGAAAAAAAAAAAATTCCCAGGGTTCTTGGGTGGCTCAGTCAATTAAGCATCTGCCTTCAGCTTGGGTTGCAATCCCAGAGTCCTGGGTTTAAGTGATGAGTCCCTCAGTCTGTGATGAGTCTGCTTTTCCTTCTCCCTCTGCTCCCCCATCCCCCTCCCCTCAGTTTGTGTTCTTTTTCTCACTCTTGCTCTCTCTTTCGCTTAAATAAATAACTAAAAAAACTTTTTAAAAATTCCCAACTCGAACTACTTTAAACAATATAAGAATATATTCCCTCAAGTAATCGGAAACTCCACACTTTGGGATCCAGCAAGCCAGCAATGTCACAAAGAGCCCAGTGTCTCTCCATCCCTGGGTTCCATTTTGCATGGTGTCTGCCTCATCCTCTGTCCTGCTCCTGATCCAGGATGGCTGTAATTATACAGGCATCAATACAGGAGATATGTGGGACTTGACTTGCTTTTCTCAAACGTGGAACAAAAAAGTCTTGAACTTCAGTGAACAAACCAGTTCTGCTCAGAAAACTGCCCTAAATTAATCACTGTGGTCAAGGGGAAGGGACATGGCCAGAGAGCTTACCCGACTCCAAGTCCTGTCCTCATCATTAGAGTCAAGAGTGCATCATGGCTCAAGGTTGTATAGCAGTAGTTGGAACTTGTTTTCAAAATTAGAAATAGCAAACTAGAAATCATCAGAGTTTCTAGTCATTAATGTCTTCCTTAAGACATCTGGGTAGGCCACTTCCACTAGATCAGTTATCTTTCCATCCCACATGGCTTATAGTGTCCAGAAGTATTCAAACTCAATAATACAGAGTTGTAAAGGGAAAGGAAATAATATGATAGAGACTGAAAGAAAGGAGGAACTTTGGGGCACTTGGGTGGCTCAGTCATTTAAGGGTCTGCCTTCAGCTCAGGTCATGATCCCAGGGTCCTAGGATCGAGTCCTGCATTGGGCTTTCTTCTAAGTGGGGAGTCTGCTTCTCTCTCTCCCTCTGCCACTCCCCCTGCTCGTGCCCTCATTAGCTCTCTCTCAAATAAATGAATAAAATCTTGAAAGAAAGAAAGAAAGAAATGAAGAAAGAAGAACCTTTGAACAGGTTAGAATGAAAAGACTGAGAAAATCTGTGGCATATTTTAAAAATAAGTCAAGGAATATTTATAATCAGTCCCAGCATATGAATTGATTGTTACTGGTTATCAATACAAGGATTTACACTGCCATTGGGACGGTCATCCAGGGCTGGCTGTGTGTGACTAAGAATCAGGGCACCAGAGTTTTCTGCCTCAGCAGTTGGGGGCACAGATAGGCAACGGCAACATTTGTCCTCGTTGGTGTGTGGAAGCAGAACTGAGTTTTGCCTTTGAGGGAAGACTGAGTTAGCCCCACATTCTTTAAATTATTCAAGCTGAAGGGGGAAACAACTGAGAGGAGGAATAGTGCTTCCTGGGGTAGTTTGTGAATTCCACATGAATAGGATATGTGGGATGTCAAGTAATAGATTAAAAAAAAAAAATACTAAGTTTGGGGACCTAACGCAGCATGGTGACTATAGTTGATAATACTGTATTGTATACTTTAAACTTGCTAACAGAGGAGATCTGAAGTGCTCTCAGCACACACAAAGAAGGTTACTTCTGTGAGGTGGCAGATGTGTTAACTTGACTGTGATAATCATCTCACAAACCACCCTGTTGTATGGCTTCTAAAATACACAATGTTGGGGCACCTGGGTGGCTCAGTGGGTTAAAGCCTCTGTTTTTGGCTCAGGTCATGATCCCAGGGTCCTAGGATAGAGACCCACATCAGGCTCTCTGCTCAGCGGGGAGCCTGCTTCCCCCTCTCTCTCTGTCTGCCTCTCTGCCTACTTGTGATCTCTCTGTCAAATAATCTTTTTAAAAAAATTTATTAAATACACAATGTTGTCAAATATTCCTTGACAGAAATGGGGAGGTAGGGAATCTGAGATAGACAGAAAATATATCTATGTTAGCAACAAGAAATTAAAACAGATTTTAGGTATAACAAAGAGGGAGAGAAAAAAAGGGGGGGGAAATCAAAGTAGCAAAGATACAGCCATAATTATAATCTGGTTTTCTGAAACAGGTCATAGGAGCTGAAAAGCAGACAGGTGACACCAGCCAGGATTTGCGTTCATTATGCTCTGGGCAGCAACCACAGAGCCTAAAAACTGTTTTTGGAGCAGAGGAGGCCTGAACTAGGGATGAGAGAGAGAGAAAAATACTTCATTGGAGAAACGTTCACTAGACAAAGTATCCAGGGAGAGGAACAAAGCCTGGTAGTTATTGGAAGAAAGGAGACTGCGGCGGAATGGAAAAGGACAGGCTGGGGCATGCAAAGGTCCTGTCTGGAGATGGGGAATGTCTGCGGCAGCCTCTTCTGCTGCTGTCAGTCGGGGTCACTGTGTGCTCCTCCCGGTGGCCTCCATGGTTCTGCCACCGTGCCGGCTCATGGAACAGGAATCAGGAAAGCTCCCTGAGCCCAGGGATGAGCCAAAGTTCCGTCTCCACTGCCAGCTCTTACTGGCCTTGACGTGCTGGTGTGCAGCCCGGGAACTGCCTGCTAGTCATGGGCGAGCCCAGGGGTCTGCATGTGTAGACGGCTCTGAGAAGACCAGTCTTTATAGTCACCAGGCAACGTCCCACACCCAGAGTCTCTGACAGCACGACTGGCACCAGGTGACACTATTAGTTTCTTGGGGCTGCTGTAACAACATATCACAAGCTGAGTGGCTTAAAACAACAGAAATATATCATTTCACAGTTCCGGAGGCTCGAAGTCTGAAATCAAGGTATCTGCACGGCCAGGCTCCCTCAGAAACCCATGAGGGAATGAATCCTTCCTTGCTTTTTCCTAGCTTCTGGTAGTCGCTGGCAATCTTTGGCTTCCATTGTCATATATATTCTCTTGGTGTCGTCATCACATAGCCATCTTTGTAGAAGGACAGGAGCCAGACTGGACTAGGGGCTCACCCTACTTCAGTAAAACCCCTTAACTATACCTACAACAACCCCATTTCCAAAAAAGGTCACACTCTGATGTACTGGGGGATGGGATTTCAACATCTCGCTTGGGGGAGAGGGGACAAAAGTCAACTCATGACAGACGCTAAGTCGGATGATGAAAATTTAGCAAAGTTAAAAAAAAAAGTCCATCATATAGAATCAAAGATACATATTTGTTCTCTAAACCTGGAAAGATTCAAAAGTTTAGTATCCATATCATTTGAAGCTAGTTCATTCAGATAGGTTCAGTCTTAGTTCAGTCGATAGCCCTATAGAAAATCTACAAAGGCAATCCAACTGATTGTTCTTGAGAATACAAAAGGTAAAGATACACAAATTGTATTTTGCTGCCAAATATCTGAGCCATGTTCAGTTGGTCAGAGAAGAAACAAAAGAATAGCAATAGCAAAATCAAACGAAATCACCAATCATGAAGCCTTTCAAGTTTATTAACTATACAGTGAAAAAAAGTCAAAATCAAAAGAACAATATTTACTGTTTCAACAGCATTGTTAGCTTTCTAGGCAAAAGAAAGAAATAAGTGAAGGGAAAACATGTCTAAAATTCCAGACCAAAATAAATTTTGTGCTTCTGCTTTTATATTATTTGTATATTTTCTAAACAAAGTTTGTCTTTTTTGAAGAAAGTTATGTAGTATATAAAAAGACATGTTTATTTAAATAATCCTGTTTAATCAATGAGCAAATTCTTATATAACACTTAGACTCATTTAAAGTTTTTCTTTTCTTTTTTTTTTTTTTTAAAGATTTTTTATTTATTTATTTGTCAGAGAGAGAGGGAGAGCGAGCGAGCACAGGCAGACAGAGAGGCAGGCAGAGGCAGAGGGAGAAGCAGGCTCCCTGCCGAGCAAGGAGCCCGATGTGGGACTCGATCCCAGGACGCTGAGATCATGACCTGAGCCGAAGGCAGCTGCTCAACCAACTGAGCCACCCAGGCATTTTCAAAATTAATTAATGAGAGATTTAAAGTTTGTATGTGTGTGCATAAAATCTATCCAGAAATGTAAAGAAAGACATTCTGTTTGAGATTAAACAGAGACAAAATCTGGCAGTAAGAGAGAAGGCCCATTAATTTAGCCTTATTCAAAGGTACTGCTTAATTTTTTGAAAAGTTTTTATGAGAATTTATAAGATAGTTGATTGTCACATATAATCTGCGACGAATACCACCCTATAAGATATACCTAAGTGACTTGTACTGGCTTTATATTCTGCTTCCTACAATTCGTTTAATCTTGTTTATATCAATGCTGATGTAGATTCCTGATTTATCTATAGATTCTGAAGCGGTTCCCCTAGTCATCAGCACTCAAGTATGCACAGCCAACAACCTGGCTTTGAAAAAGCATAATGGCTTTAATGAGTAGGAAATCAATTAGGAATTCTGACACATCTTGATATGCTTAAGCAATTAGGCCTGTCCTTAGCTAGGAGGACAATGAAATTGACTATGTCACTTCAACCTTCTAATGGCTTGGAGCAACACCACTCATTGCCCATCACCAATCTGAATCTTCCTTTCTAGGGAAAGGACATGGCTGTGGGCTGACTTGAATTTGTGTTCTGGATCAGCTGTAATTATATGGGTGTGATTTATTGGTTTTCTATCTGCTGCGTTCTGTTTACATTGGAAATAATGCAATTTGTTTTCCTTCTGAAACTCCCAAAGTGAATTGTTCTAAAGTGATGTGTGCTTAACTTATACAGATAGGTCAAACTGTCAATGAGCAAAAAATCACTTAAATGAATTATGCATGGCAGATCTCCCTCTAATTATTTGGTCTAGACTATGGTTAACACTGTGTTTCTTTATTTGTGACCCCACTATCTGAGGTCTGAGGAAGAGGCTCAGGAAATATGGCAAGAGGTAGGGAAAATCAGACTTGAAGTTTTACTGAGTAACCAAAAATAATGTACCATAGTCAAGTCAGCCAGAATTCTACAGATATCTTTGGTTTTTAAAATTCCCAAGAGAAATAGTAATATGAAAAATGACTTGCCCTACCATGAAATGGAAATACTGGAAGCCTACATAAATGATCAACTCTGTGCCATGTGATTCCACTTTTACTTGAGTCACAAACATTTATTGAGCACCTGCTCTAGCTATCAGCAAGACAGTAGTAAGTAAGGCAGAACATACAATTCTTAGTTTTAGGAAGCACACGATCTATGAGGAATTCTTTAGTTCCTGCCTCTCCACCACCCCATTCCATCTCTCTTCCCATCCATTGTGTTCTCATTCCATTTTCTAATTTACCAATCTTCACCCCAGTTTGATTAGCCAGAAAGTTCAATATACATTTTTTTATTCGAAAAGAATGCTTTGCAGGTAAAGTAGTATGCATCTCACTTTATCAACATAAAACTATACCAATAGAAAAATAATAATTTGGGATGACTAAAAAAACAGTACCTAAATATTGGGACAAACCGGAAAATACAGAGAACAAAAATAAAATAAAATAAAATAAAAATACCTCCCAATCCCAACTCCAAGAAAATCACAGTAAAACTTTTCGTGTATTTGCTTTCAAATTTTTACTCTGCCACATTTCCTTTCTTTTTTTTTTTTTTTTTCCCACTTAAGGTAGAAGGATTATTTCTTATGTTAAAATTCTTTTTAAAAAGTCATCTTACAGGATACCTGGGTGGCTCAGTTAGTTAAGCGGTCAGCTCTGGATTTCAGTTCAGGTCATGAGCTCAGTTTCCTAGGATAGAGCCCCATATTGGGCTCCACACCTGGTGGGGAGTCTGCTTGAGGATTCTTTCTCTCTCCCTCTGCCATCCCCCCTCCTCACATGCTCTCTCTCTCTTTCTTCAAAAATAAATAAGTCATAATCTTTCCCCAAAAAAAAAAAGTCATCTTACTGATTGATAATTTACTGTCTATAATTTATTTAATCATTCTCCAAAAATTACTCTAATGCAAAATGGTCAACTTTTAAAGGTCACAGAAAAACAGCTGTACTTTTGTGCAATGGTCCTTCTAATGAAAGGACAAAAAATGGAATACCTACTTTCTTTTAAAAGTGCTTTTTTAAGGCTATCATATAAATCAAGGTACATTGCTTTTTTTCTTTTTTTCTTTTTCTTTTTTTTTTTTTTCTTCTCTTACCTTGGCATCTGTACAATGTCTGTTGGGGCCAACCTCTGACATTTACGATTGTAGATATAACACAGATGGCAAGAAAAAGATATGGGGCGGAGAGTTAGTTCATATCTGCCCTAGGGAGCTAATTTGCTCTGTCTTCATGAAGGCAGTCTGAAGTTGAACAGTAAACACTTGTTTAAGGTTTAAGTCATGGACTCCAGAAAATGGTAAAATAAACAATAATTACTAGGTGACAAAGGAAAGAAAGGAAGAGATGGAATTCAGGACACACTACCCCAAAACACAGTACCTTGGCCACATCGAATGTTTTAGGCTGAAGGAATTGGAGAAAACAGCAAAGCAAGAAGGTGACTCTGACCTCCTTCCCCCCTCCCTCACCCTTCTTCCCTAAAAAGGTTATAGAACCCTCTTGTGAGAGATGTCCTCCCTCTATCTGGAGAAAAAAAATATCCTTATCTCCAAAAACAAAGATATTCTGAGAAGAATCCCAACAAACAGGCCTGCTAAGACTCCCCCAGTTCACTACAGTTGCCCCACACTCCTTAACCAATCACATTCCTCCACAACTGTCCATACTTCATCAAACATAGCATTAAAGACTCAGGTCTAACAGTTTCTTTGTGTCTTCTTTTCATTTTGAAGGCTCCCTTGTCACGTAAAATTTACATTAAATTTGTATGATTTTCTCCTGATAATCTGCCTTTGTCAGTTTAATTTCCAGACCCAATGAGGGATCCTAACAAGGTTGAGGAAAACGTTTTCCTCTCCTACAGATGAAAGTGAAAGAGAAAAAGAGAGAGAGAGGGAGTATAACAGAGGAAAGGAAAGACAGGGAGGGGAGATTTTGGGTGGGAAGGAGCACAGGACTCCAGAACTCCCTGCTGTGCCTGTTTCAGTAGAAATCCCTCTCAATGACCCTCCACATACCTCACAACCTGTAATCTCCTTTGTAAAATGGACACGATAATAGTTCCTGCTGAATAGGATTATTCTCAGGATTAAATGAGTAAAGTTGAATGCCTGATGCACAATAAAAACAAGATATATGCTAATTATTATTATTATTGCCACTATGGAAATGTTTATTTTAAAAGGAAACTATGAGTAGAATTGGCATTTCCTCTCCAAGATGAACACCCCTGGGCCATTTACATAAACCTGACCAGACTGCTTGGACCAAACAATTAAATAAAACCTTTGAATGAACACCTCTCAGTTTCACCCATGGTCCTCTTGAAACAATCACCTAGGTATACTTATTAAGAATGACATTTCCGGGCACCTGGGTGGCTCAGTGGAGTAAGCCTCTGCCTTCGGCTCAGGTCATGATCTCAGGGTCCTGGGATCGAGTCCCACATCAGGCCCTCTGCTTGGCGGGGAGCCTGCTTCCCCCCTCTCTCTGCCTGCCTCTCTGCCTACTTGTGATCTCTATCTGTCAAATAAATAAATAAAATCTTAAAAAAAAAAAAAAAGACATTTCCAAGGATCCTTTGCTTATGTTCCCTGGTACAGAACTGGGAGAAAGACAGGGGTGATCCAGAATCATCATTTTTTTACCTATTTCTAGGTGACGTTTATGCAAGCTACAATCAGGGAAATTCTGAGACACATTTACCTAGAAAAAGTTTAAGCAAAAATCTTTTAGTGGATATTGTATTAGTTGCTATAACAGATTCAGAATGACTAGTGTTTTTAAAAATGTCAGTGGACAAGTACATTCCAAATAGGTCCTGCAAATTATTTACAGAATAGCACAGACTCAAGGGTTTTTATATAAATCTTCTCCATATTCCAAAAAACTTTCTGAAATTACTGAGGAAGAGTTTCCCCAATCAGAAACCAACCACCTACCTCCCCAACAACCACCACCCACTACATATACACAAATCCACACAATCAAGATCAGTTGCCTGAAAAATGCTAATTCATCCATTTTGGTAGGAAAAAAAAAATCCATTGTTATAATCCATTCTGGTTGTAAGGATGTAATGAGTTAACATGTATAAAATGTTTGGACTATTGCTGACAAATATTGTATACTCAGAAGATGTTTATTATTATCACTTTTCTTATCTGATCTAAAAAAAAAAATCTCGTTTTATAGCTGAGAAGACTAAAGACCAGAGACACTGAACAATTTACTTAGGTCCCACAGAGGAAAGCCGAACATCTTCCCCCGGTACCTTGCTAAATTGTCAGAAGATAATTTTACTTATTTTATTATTTTATTATTATTTCATTATCTATTATTCTGATTTTATTGATTCATACCGACACCTCACCCATTGTCCTGAAACCTGTAAACCACCAACAGTGAAAAATAATGTTGTTTCCCCATGATGTTCAAAAACTGTCAGCATAGTAGCTGCTCGTGAACAAGATGATGATTTCCTTAACAATTTAATTCAGAAAGGAGTTTTACACTTCTCCTATTTTATAATGAAAGTACCTATCAGTATTATTGAAATGTGGAATCTAAGAAATCAATTGTGGAAAATAAATAGTGTTGTTGCCTCATTGTGGCTCGTAATTGTGTTCTTTTCATGTATGCTAATTGCTTGATCACCTATGGTAGCGTGGCCCTAATTTTATTCATAGTTTTTTGTCCTTCCTCTGGGAAATGTATGGATGGCTCTGGCATGCATCTTCCTCTCTTTTGAAATCCCTTAGACCAATAATCCATTTAATTATTTTTAGTAATGACTTTGGAGACTGCATTAGGCATTTGGCCGTTGTACAGCTCACTCTAGATTTGGATGTTTTGCTCCTGCTACGTTACGACACCACACCCAGAGTTCTCTTTGGTAGTGCCTGAAGGATACAATGGGGGTTTGCTGAGGTGCATTTTTAGTTTCCTTTCCCCATGCCAGACGGTTTGTGTGCCTTCTTCTCTATTTCAGCCTGGAGGTTATAACCTTGAGAGAACCAGAGAATGACCTTCTGGTGCAGGGTAATGCAAACAGAACTGTGTTTTAGGTACCTTTCCTCATCCTAATTCCCTCCTCCACATTCATTTAATAGCCCTAGTGATCACCAGTCTCCCCAAACCCCCAGCACCTTCTCCTCATTCACCCCTTATGTAAGATCCACATGGGTCTTACTAAGCCCGGATCTTTTAGTTTGAACTATGTAGCTTTCACCCAGGAATCCCAAAGCACTCCAGCCACAAACCCTAATAAGGCATGTGCCCCAGGTCCTATCAATTTCTCTGGCTGTACCCCACCTTGACCTCTCCATACGGCCCCTCAAGGAGTGCTGGGGACTTCCTCCAGGACCTATGAGTAATAAACTTCTCTATTTCATTTTCTCTGTGGTCTGTTGTTGAGCTCTGGTTCATCATCTAGTACCCCGTGCTAGCAAGTGTTAATATGACACGTTCATTACAATGTCTTTCCTTGAATCTCCACCATCACTCAGCTCAAGGAATAGTTGTGGATGTTGACCATCCTTCATTTCTTCACCCGTGAGCTAGGGATACAAACATAATATGACAATTCCCTTCTCTTAGTCTGTAAGTGTATTAAAAAAGGAGAGAACAATTTATAGTGTATTAACTGTGTATGTGTCTAAGTGCTATTTTAAAGACATATATAAAATATTGTAGAAGCAATATAGAGGAGAGTATTATTTCTCTATGTTTGGATAGAAGAGAAGATTTACATGGAAGATATTGGAGTTGAAACTTGAAGGAGAAGGAGTCAGATCCTGTCAAAGCCAGGTTAGGGACTTTCTGCCTAGAGGAAATTTCAGTCTGTAAGTTAGACTACAGAAAGGACATATGAATAATGGCCACCCCAAAAATGTCTACATCCCAATCCCCAGAACCCATGAATATGGGAAGAAAGGTTACTAATCGGTAGATCTTCGGATAGGAAGAGTATCCTCAGTTACCCTGATGGGCCCAATGTAATTACAAGGATCCTTAAAAACGGAAGAGATAGGCAGAAAAGGCCAGAAGAATGCGCTATGAGGAGGACTCAGCCTGTCAGTACTGACTTTGAAGATACAAGAGCGAGCCCCCTAATTAAGAAACACAGGAAACCCCTAAAAACTGGAAAGGACAAGAAAACAATTCTCCCCTAGAGCTTTCAGAAAGCAACACAGCTCTGCCAAAACCTTGATTTTGGCCAAGTAAGACCTGTGCCAGACTCCTGACCCACAGAACTATAAGAGAATCAACTTGTGTTGTTTTCATCCACTAAGTCTGTGGTGATCTGTGACAGCAGAAACAGAGACCTAATTCAGGACTTCAGGACTCTGTAGACATTTGCTGACCGAAGTAACAGCTACAGCCTCCTTGCAATGCCTCTAGAGTAGGATTTATACTTGTGCAGGGGAAAAAAAATTGAGAAGAAAAGCAAAAGTGTTCTCTCATTTTTAAGTTTCCTCTCTTTTGCCCCAAGCATTTATCCACTCACGTCGAAACTACATGAGTAAACACTATATTTCCCTTTTCTTTGGCAGTGGGAAGACTCTGCCAGGTAGAGAAACTAAATAATGTCTCTGTGGAATTTTCCTGCCACAGGCTTTGTTCCCACAGACGCAGTGGCTGCAAAGTCTCTAGCTCAGAGACTGAAAGGACCCTAAGAGACCACCTTAGAAGTCCACATTCCTTCATTTCCTCAGGCCCTGGGTACTGGCTGCACATTATGCACTCTCGGCAGGTTTCTATCTCCCTGTGGTTTTCTTGTGGTCTGGAGTCCATGTTCGCCAACCCCTCACTCCTGTGTTTTCAGTTATGGCTTCAACTTGATTTCTGGAATGAACTGTCCTAGCCTAGGTTCCTCCAGCCTGAGACAAGAGCTTGATCCTTGTGCAGGCCATGGAGGAAGGTACATGGCCTTGTGCAGGCCATGATCCTAGGGATGGGAACTGCAGGCCCAGGGAGGTGAAGCTGGGAAGATGGGAACGCCTGGGCAAGGGCCAGGTGCCAGGCTGGTAAAATCACTGGGGAAGGCCAAGCCTCCATCCCAGAGTCCCAAATACAGAAGCGTGTGTCCAAGGACTGTAAACTGCCATGCACTCCCAGACTTGTGCAGGCTACCTGGGCCCCAGGGAAGCCCCAGGAGGTAAGAGAGGCCCCGAACGAACGGAATGTGAGCTAACCAGTAACACAGCTGAGGCCGGGAGCCCCCAAGTCACACCCAGTGCGACCAGGACGGCAGCAAGGCTGGAATGAAGAGGAAGGCATGAAGGATGAGAGGCAGGCAGTGAGTTGTCTGATACAGAGCCCCACGGCTTCTGACTGCCGAGCACTGACCCACAGGTCACCAGACCTGCATTTTTCATGCTGCCTGACTTCCCCAGGCAAGTTTCCAGATCCATCCTCAGCACCACCACCCTCCACGGCCTCAAGGCCTCCCAAGAGACCCTCCCTGAACATGGCTCTCGGCCAGGTCCCCAAATCAAAAAGAAACACAGGAGACAGAGTCCTAGACCATGAGAACCAAATATACTGCTTGCTAGGTACTCAGTGTTGCTAACTGCCAAGAACAGATTCACATTCTTCTAAGCTGCCGCCGCCTGTAAACCATGAAAAGGATGAACATCATTGTTTCTCAGCACAGGAAAGACGGAATAAAGCTTGGCTTTTTCCAGGGTGCACTTCCACAAGACCACGTTTTTCTCTGTTTCTTTAGAGTCCTGAACGAGAACTTGGTGACTGATGCCGTGAGAGAGAGCGTGAAAAGGGAGGGCATACTGGCTCCAAGCTCGCCGCCCTTCTGAGCCTTACTCAAGTGACCAAACAAGTCCAACCTGAAGGACCAATTTCAACATGTTTTTTTCCCCTAAATATTCTTTTTAGCTAACCAACATTTAAGGCTCTTAACGGAGGCTCACAGCAGCGAACTGAGAGTTAAGGTAGGCTTGGTGATACAGAGTTCTTCAAATGAGTAGTGCATTTGAACTGGATTCTATGACTACTTTCTTGTTTGGAAAAAAAAAAAAAAAAAAACTAAAAACAACTTTGCTCCCTCAGAGTCCCCTGCGAGGCTTTCTCTCCACACGTCTTGAGCAGAAGCCACTTCCTCCAGCACCAAAACAGCTCAGCACGGAAACGGTGTCGGGGCCGCTGGCTCCCTACAGCAGGCTGCTGCCATCCCATCCTCCCCACCCCCGCCTTTGATCTCTCAACCTCTCAACTCATGCCAGACCTTGTGCAAAGCTGCTATGCTAATTCCTCTCCTCAGAGCCTTCTCTGTCCCCGGTGGCAGACACCATACAATGTTCAGAAGCCTTTCTTTAACTGGCACGCGAAGCTCAGAAGATTACTGTTAATTGCATGGTACATATTGATTACCCTTTCTCCTGGAGTTCATCACTCTGCATAGTGCAAGTCAAACACAGCATATCCTGACTCCTCACAAAGGACCAGCCTCCTTTACATTTTTCATCCTTTCTTCCTTCTTCCTTTCTCCCCTCCCTCCCTTCTCTCCTCTTTCTTCTCTTCCCCACCCCCTCCTTGCTTATTACCCCTCTCTTTCTCCTTTTATTCCTTCTTTTCTACCTAACTCCCTTGCTCCTTCTCTCCCTTCCTTCCTCCCTCTCTGCCTTTCATCTTTCTTCCTTTCTCTCTTTTTCTCATGCACACCTCATGCACCGATACACAAAACTCAAAGTGCTTTTTCCCTCTTCCTCATTCACCCACGAATGAAAAACTTCCTACTGATTAGGAGAAGCCTATTTAAAAGGCAGACATCAGATTCATCTTACACCCTTAAATGTCACTTTTAAAAGTCATCGAGCATTAAACTAGGTTTTATTTTTAAATACATGTTTTAGAGAGAAGCAAGAATTATTACTTATCAATTAATTAGCTGCCTGGTGTGTTCAAGAAGAGTGGTGGGACATTCATGTGTAAATCCGTAAAGGAAAAATCCTTGGAGAAGCTCATGTGCTATGTAATTAGAGTTAATTAACACATTTGCTAATTGACTATTATTTAGCACTCCAGCTGCTGAGGAAAAAATCCATAGGCCCATTAAATATTAATTAGCCAAAGTCTATTGTCTGATCCTGTCAGATCCTGTATTGATGGGACTTTTTACAAGCATAGCTTTGTCAGGCTGGGCACAGAGCAACACACAGTACTTGGCTAGTGAGGAATAAAAAAAATGAGAGCCTCATCAGAAACACATAAGCCCTGTATTTCAGTCAGTTACTTTTCTCCTTCAACTGATTACACTGCCCAAAATACTAGAAATAAAGTGTCTTATCTGTGTTCCCATAACCACCTACAACCTTGTGATTTATGCGGCTCCTGTTACATCCAAGTCTTGGTGTTTACTGAGTAGCCTAGGTGACAAGCCCTTTAGAAAACTAAAAGAAAACTAACTCGTAACTGTAAGAATAAAATGCTCTCAGTAGCTTTTTTCTTTTCCCTTAAGATTATTTATTTATTTATTTGACAGAAAGAAAGACAGCGAGGGAGGGAACACAAATAGGGGGAATGGGAGACAGAGAAGCAGGCTTCCCGGAGTATGGAGCCCGATGCGGGACTCGATCCCAGGACCCTAGGATCATGACCTGAGCTGAAGGAAGACGATTAATGACTGAGTCACCCAGCCCCTCTGTAGTTATTTTTTAAGGAGCTTTATTGGTATCCAGTTCACATAGCATGCCATTTACCCTATGTGTACAATCCGATGACTTTTGATACATTATGTTATTAAATGTTTTAAATTTTTAAATTAATTTAATTTTAAAAATACAGGTAACATAAAAATTTGCCATTTAAACCATGTTTAAGTGTACTATTCAGTGGCATGACTTACACTCATAATGCTATGTAATCTCCTATAGCTTTTTTTTTTTTTTTAAGATTTTATTTATTTATTTGAGATCAAGTGAGCAAGCATGAGATAGGGAGGAGGGGCAGAGGGAGAAGCAGACTGCCCTCGTGAGCAGGAAGTCCATTACCAGGGCTCTATCCCAGGGTCCTTGGATCATGACCTGAGCCAAAAGTAGACGCTTAACTGACAGAGCCACCCAGGCGCCCTCCTATATAGCTTTTATTAGGTCAGTTTGTTCTACGCCTCCTGTGACTGAAGGCACAATCTAAGAACATATCCATCTGCCCATCCCGCTCTAAAAAGCTTGTTTCCACATGGCTAAAATGGCTCACTGCTCACTCGGCAGTGTTGACCCCCGTGAAAATTTTTCTCTGATTGGAAACCGCTCAGTATAATGCGTATCTAGTTTTCTCCTTTCCTGCTTCACTCTGCCTCAGTGTCCACAGTTAGGCGGGCAACTGTACTGAACAGAGAACATGTGCCCTTCTTTCTGCCTCTCATGTGGGGGGTCCCCCTGGCAATTCCAGCTTAACCAAATAGAAGTATCTGCAGATATCCCAAGACTTCACTAATGTGTACCACTTTGTCTCCCCTATCACCTGCCACACACCCCCCACCCTCATCCTTTATGCAGAGGGATTCTGCGAACGCAACAGTCCCATCAGTGTGATCACAATGAATATAATAGTGTAATTTAAGAGCAATGTAGCATCCTCTTCCCAGACATCCTCCCCAAGTTCACCAGGTAATTAACCTGATGGAAAAATTCTCTCTTTCTTCCTTTAGCAATCCTGGAAACACCAAAAACGGCACAGAAAAGCTGGCACTTTCTGCAGATTTCTAGGAACATGTTTAATTTGTATTAAAACGAAACAAAATAGCTTATTGCAGTATCAATTCATAGTCATAATATGAGGCTAGAATAATAATAACTACAGTTGATCTTTGAAGAAGGTCTGGGGTAAGGGAGCCACCCCTTGCACAGTTGAATATCTACGTATAACTTTTGACTCCCCACAACTTAATTACAAATAGTCTACTGGTGACTGGAAACCTTACTGATAACATAAACAGCCAAATAAACAGCCAATTAATGCATATTCTGTATATTGTATATATTACATACTATATTCTTATAATAAACTGAGCTAGAGAAAAGAGAAGTTATATTAAGAAATTCCTAAGGAAGAGAAAATACATTTACAATGCTGTATTTATTGGGAAAAAAAAATCCATGTTACAGTTCAAACCTGTGTTGTTCAAGGATTGACTGTAATAGTTATTTTTTAAATTATGACAAATTTCTGTCAGGTACTAAACTAAGTGCTTTATATTGTATCTCACTTAATCCATAAGAGCTTTGGACATTATAGATTATGACATAGCTGTTAAGAACATTGGCGCCACATGGACCTACCTGAGTTTGATTTCTGGTTTCCCAGAAAAATAAAGCCATTGTCCTACAAAAGGTTTACTAGGAAATGTTATTTGGTGCCACCTAGAAATGACAGGCAGGATATGTGGATGCCCAGAGTCCCCATTGTAGCATCATTAAACAGTGGGCTACCACAGGGCTATGCACTGAAAGAGGGATTTATGGGGGCAACATGAGAGTGACCTCACATGGGGGAATAAACATGTTGGTTCAAGTCCAAATAACCTGAGCTTAAAGCCATCTGTTTAGAGAAGTGCCAGGAAATGTCAGCTGCCCTCTTCCCTAGTACCTGGAGTTTCTGATTCCTGTGGGGAACTAAGTCCATGGGACTCCCTAAGTCCCACTTAGGGAAAGAGAAGCTTCTAGTCCCATCCACCTTGCTGGGAAAACAAAAAAGCAAAGACCAGAGCTCCCAGGTTAACTTCTCAGACAGCTCTGTCTGTCATCACATCTGGGTAACCTCAGGTCATACCACAGCCTGCTCACGGTTCACATGGACTGAATAATAGTATTTTGCTATAAGTGTTCTTGTCAAATAAAATTATGTAGTGAAGCACTTAGTCTTGAGCTTCATACCCTCTGAATATGAAATAAATGTAGGTTACTCTATAATTCCCACTTGACTGCTCAGGAAATGAGGCTCTGAGAAATGTAATAAGGTGACCTCAGTCACACAACGAGTCAGTGGTGTCAAACCCAAGTCTGTCCAAGGGTTGGCTCTTGTCTCTATGCTCTGTTGTTTGCCCTTCTCACCAAGCTGCCAAATTCCTGATCAGGTCAACCCATCCTTGACCCTAATATGTGAGGACTCTTCATTTGGTCATCTTTGATGCTGTGGTCAGACCTCCTGACAGTGACCCTCCAGCTCCCAGACAACCGCAGTTACATGCTCCTGTAACCAGACTGGAGGGCCAGTCAGTAATTCCCGGCCACTCTCTGCTCTCCACCATCTAAACCAAGCCCTGCTTTATTTTTATCCATGGCTTGTAACATCATGTTATTTACATTTTATTATGATCTGCCCTTAAGAGGGAGTAAAATCCATGCGATTTCCACTCTATGTGGAGTACCTAGAACAGAACCTGGCATATGGTAAGCACATAATAAATCCTTGTGTAATGAATAAATGAATTTTATATCCCTAATACTGAGAAGTCAAAACTGTGAAATTATTTACCCTGTCATTAAGGAAATATTTTCTAAATCAAATACTCGTTCTCCCTTAATTCTGTTGTCAAGATCAGAGGGTGGTAGTAGAGAGGGGTATGATGATAGATTAATTCTGCATTCTTGCTACTCATATATCTTCAGTCAGCTTTGTCAATGGGAAAGCTAAACTGAGGAAGTTAAGTTCCACGTGGCAAGGTAGGGGTGAATTTAAATTAATAAGAGCTTAAGACCCTTAATAAAATTTCTGCAGGACAATTCTAAAAATCCCTAATTAAGTTAAAAGAATAGAGCTGGGTAGGGTGTTTGGTGGTTCCCTCCGTTGAGTGGCTGACTTGGGGGTCAGGTGGTGATCTCAGGATCCTGGGGTCAGGGCCTCTTCGGGCTCCCACTCAGAACAGACTGCTTGTCCCTCTGCCCCTCTACCGCCTGTTCATGCTCTCTCTCTCTCTCTCAAATATATAAATAAAATCTTTTTTAAAAAAAATAGAGTTGGGCATTTCTTTTTTGGGCACGATGGTGTAAGATCATGGTTTATTCAAAAGTAATTGATATACCCATAATAAGAAAGATTTAATATTGAGAATCTCAAGCTTCATGTACCACAGGTCATTTGATTGATTATTAAATGGGAACTCTGGTGGACAGATGTGGTAAAAACAACAACAACAACTGGTTATGAAACTGGCTAGAGCTTAGGCTTACAAAAAAATAATAATAATAATCAGGAAAAAAAAAAGCCAAAGACAGTGTTGGTTCTACCCTTTGGGGAAGAGTAGGACTGATCACAGGTATGGGCATAATAAAAGTGTTCATCTAAGGTGAATTTTGATATATCAGAAGGAATCACTGGCTAATCAGGACTGACTGGTTTATGCACGAGATTCTACTTGAGAAACTATTATTATAATCCCCATATAGTCATGCATATAATGGTTAATCAGCAAAGCATCAAACTCTACTTGAGTTGGGGACAAGGAGGCAGGGTAAGTGGGTAGAATGTGGGGCAGAATTGTTTTGGGGTAAGGCTCATTCACGAAGCCCTCTCTCCTTTTAACTACCTGCCATGCTTTTTAATGACTTCATATCTGCCTCAAGACTATTGTGAAAATAATAAATATATGTCTATATTTTTGTGTCTGAATATGACAAATACATATTTATTAATCAAAATAATACATAAAGAAAATATAAATTCCCCCCAAAATTGATTTAGAATAGGCCAAAAAAAAATCTAAAAATATTAGAGTTTAAGTAGAAGGTTTGTGCCCAGAGGAAAAATATCTTCCAAACTAACTAAGATTTATACATCAAATTAGGATGCAAAACAAGATAGAAAGTAGGTGAGATATCTCCATGGAGCAGACTCAGTCCAGAAAGCTCAACCTGGGTAAATGCCTGACAGCTAGAACTCATCATCCCAGCTTCCGTTATCACTGTGTCATCACAAATAGCATCCGTCGAATGAGAAATGCTTCACGTAAGCTGTCCAAGCTGGAGCAATGACCCACACCATTTTCCATGTCAGAATTTCTCAAGGAGCTCTGCTCTCCTCATCCTCTCCCCAGCCTCAATACGCCAACAAACCGCATGCTACTCAAAGGGCACTCATTACTTTGCCAGTATCAAACGACCTAGAGTCAAGTGAAGACTTCCCCATCCTTCCTTCCTTTCCTCCCCATCATCCTCCCTTTCCTAGAGTCTAAAGTAGACAGAAGGAGAGGGGACATTTCAATACCCGCTGGGACAGCTCCAAGCCACTGTTTCTATTTGCTTTAAGTTTTACCTCAGAGAAACACAGATAACAATAACCCTGGAAAAAGGAAAGTTAAGAAAATTTGAAAATGGATTGAACCTAATTCTCCCATACCCCATACAATATTGGTTACATCACAACCTTGTGCAACCATGAACAAAGAAGGAAAAGAAAAAAAATAGAGATATTGCTTGAGAAGACAGTAAGGATTGGAAAACATGTATCCAAAGAACTAACTGCCTTGTAAAACCTAGCTACCTTCTGTGACTGCATTTCAAACTAGCAATACCTTATTAATTTATAAATACAAATATGTTTTATAAGAGATGATAGAAACTGTGGTACATCCAGACCATGGAATATTATTCAACACTACAAAGAAATGAGTTTTGGAGCCATGAAAAGACTAGGAAGAACTTTAAATGCATATTTCTAATTGAAAGAGCCAATCTAAAAAAGGTTACAAAACGTATGTTTCAATTTTATCACATTCTGGAAAAGGCAAAACTACGGAGACAATAAAAAAATCAGTGGTTGCCAGGGCCTGGGGGAAGGGAGGATTGAATAGGCAGACCACAGAGGACTTTTAGAATAGTAAAAATATTCTGTATGATAATGGTGGCTATATGTCATTATACATTTGTCCAAACCTACAGAATATACAACACCAAGTTTGAACCCTAATGTAAACTATATATGTTGTGTGGTAATCATGTGTCAATGTTCATCAATTATAACAAATGTACCACTGTCACGAGAGATGTAGATGATTGGGGAGACTCTGCATGTGTGGGGATATATCGAAAATCTCTGGTCTACCCGCTCAATTTTGCTGTGAACCTAAAACTTCTATAAAAAATAAAGTCTATTAAAAACAATAAAAAACTAAACTTCAAAAATGTACAATCTCTTTAACACATAGAAGCGCTGGAAAGTAAAAACTATCATCCTTTTTCTTCTTTAAAAATTTTTAAATTTAAATTCAATTGATTTCAATATAGTGCATTATTGGTTTCAGACTTAGTGGTTCATGAGGCTTATATAATACCCAGTGCTCATTACATCCCGAACTCTCCTTAATGTCCACCACCCAGTTACCCCTTCTCCTGCACTGAGTAATATAAGAAGTGATGATTCTAGAACTGGTCTCTGAAGGAACACTACTGGCCAGCGGACCAAGCCAACACTCCCCTCTCTGTGTGTCTACTGACAGTCACAGAATCCCAGTGGATGCTGGGAAGGCCTTTGGGATAAAGTGCACAGTTGGTGTGGAGACCTATAGAGTAGCCTCAGGACACTACTGTCAAAGAGAAACTGAAGGGGCAGCAGTGGGGATTCCTGAAGGAGGGTTCACCAGAAAGAGAGATGAAACAGCAGAGTTAATAAAATGCGACAACTTAAATAGTGGTGGAAGACAGATGTTTCTGGTAGAGGCTGGACGGGAGCTTCCATCCAGGGGCGCACACTGTGGAAGGCAGGGCAGTGTGTCCATTGAGAGAACAGTCTCACTAAACCCTGGAATGATTATGAGCAAAACCAACCTGGCAATTGGCATTTCCCTGCCCTCACTCCCCAATGAGGGGGCACACAGGAGGGTCCTTCTCATCTCGCTGGATTTCTGAGGCTAGGCGCTGATGACCAGTTCCAATGGTATCGAGACAACAGTTATGGCGACCGAAACAGGTCCGTGGTTCTGTTGGGTCTCGTGGCTAGGATGGCCAAGTCTCAGGGTGACATTCCATGGCAATTAGTGAGGGCAAGACCTCCTTTGTGGACTCACGCGGTCTCTTGTGTTTACTCTAAGAAGTGCTTGGGGAGGATTTCTCTGCAAAAGACTAAACCCACAGGTGTGCAGATGGAAACCAGAGGCCACCTATATGTAGGCTTTTATGTACTTTGTGATTACCAGGAAGCAAAACCCATGGCATGTGCAAGGGTGAAGCAAAACGGATCCGGAGACAACTGCCTTAATGAATGCACATTACCTTCAGGGACCCAGCAAGATGGCAGCAGTGGAAATGCTCAAAGGTGTAAGGGAAAAAAAAAAAAAAACACTTTGAAATTTACTGCTGTCTAAATTATTACTCCAAAGGCCAATTGTTGCTTCAGTTTCATTCCCACACTTAGCATCGCGTATGAGTTTACAAGCTGTAAACAAGCTGCAAGTTATCAGAGCATTTTTTTGTTGTTGTTATTTGTAAAGCTTATTGCTAAAT
This sequence comes from Neogale vison, assembly GCF_020171115.1. Lineage (NCBI taxonomy): Eukaryota > Metazoa > Chordata > Mammalia > Carnivora > Mustelidae > Neogale > Neogale vison. The sequence goes on from NC_058093.1 coordinate 49,536,478, forward strand.
GCCTTGGTATTATTTTATTCATCAAGCTTCTTTTTCCCTTTTGAAGTCGGAGTATGCACAGGGAGAGAGTTTCCATTGTTGCAGTAATCTTTTATTCAAATATTCAGATAAATATTTCAATGATACAGAGTGATAAAGGAAGCACTTCATTACCTTTGGGCTGAAGATTCTCAGAGGGATAAAAGGAAGCAGGGAGAAAAAAAAAAAAAAGTGGGGAAACGTGCTGCTGTTGAAAATCCAACACTACCCACATGATTGGGCAGCCCTACTGCCGAGAGCCGTTCTCGTCCCTCATTATAGGAATGGTCATTAATGTTTAATACCTGCTGGAAGAGACAGTGGCTTTGTGAGCTGGGGGCTGGGAGATGGGGGTTGTCTTCTTTCCTGGTATTTATGGAGCTTCAGGGCTCGAGTGACATTTCCATCCCACTGGTCGAGTTCTCCCCACAGCTGACTCCTTGGAGGCAGAAAAGCAGGCTGCTTTTCCCATCTGCCTCTTCCTCTGATCTCCAGGCTTGGCAAATTAGTTTTCAGACAAATAAAAAATATTTTGATAGTAAATCCTTGTTTATAATATCCCCCTGGGGAGGGAGTAATCAGCCTTCGAATATCAGGCGGGCCATCAGTTTAACCACAATTTGAGTCTTGCAATCTGGTGAAACATAATTTCCTCTCTCTTTGTTGCTGAATATTTTCTACTTTTTTTTTTCTGCCCTTTGTTCTCTTCAAAATCCCGTTGTCCAAATAATGATATTTGGGAGGATTGATCATCATAACGTAACCATAACCACTGGAAAAATCAGGTTTTTGTTTCTTTCCCACTTATGTCAGAAAATGAGTTTGAATTCATAAACCAATAGTGTTATCTTTGCAGCCCTGTAAAAACATGCGTCTATATATTTGGGTGACTGTACCTTTGCGACTATTATGTAAATATGTATGCAAAACTGCACAAATACAAAATCAGACCCCTTAACTCTTATCAAGAAGGAACAGCTAGCAAATGACTAAGATTTAAAACCATCCTAAACCAACTTATGCATCATTTTTTTAATAAAAGGGATTGTACTAATGTTGACTTACCTCTGTCTATAATTAAACAAACCAAACCAATAAGCTATTTCCAGTATACTAGTAGGTCTTTTACATTTTGGAGAACTTGGCTTTCAGAATTCTGGAAAGCAGATAAATACAGTAGAAGAAAAACTACTTACACAGAGACCCATGAAGGACAAGAATCTTTGCATCAGGAAGCAAAAACATAGGCAGCAAGAAAGAAAAAGAAGATGGCAATGAATCAAGCAATGAAATAAATAGCATTGCTGATAAAAGAAAGAGTGTACCTCCCATTCTCCATTCATACTTTTCGCCTCAAGGTAATCCTGAAGGCATGAGCTGCAGATTCTAAAAAACAATCCAGGGACCTGTGTGACCAGTAGACAGCACGGTGTGGATGGCGGAGTCACTGAGAAGAGCTGGTGATGAGGCCAACAACTGAAACCAGAGGTGACTCACAAAAGTCGTCATTCTGTATGAGAGATATGGGTGGGGTTCGAAATATTGCTTTCTTGTAGAGATACGAACCTATAAAAACATACTAATTTAAAATGTTGACTTAGGGGGAGCCTGGGTGGCTCAGTGGGTTAAAGCCTCTGCCTTCGGCTCAGGTCATGATTCCAGGGTCCTGGGATCGAGCCCCGCATCGGGCTCTCTGCTCGGCAGGGAGCCTGCTTCCTCCTCTCTCTCTCTGCCTGCTTCTCTGCCTACTTGTGATCTCTTTCTGTCAAATAAATAAATAAAATCTTTAAAAAAATAAAATAAATAAAATAAAATGTTGACTTAGTATTCCAACAGTTTGTGATTAAAAAAGAAGGAAAGGAAACAAACAAACAAACAAAAACCCCACAAAATCTTACCCATGTGTTGAATTTACTATTGGGTGCTTGAGAGGAGGGCTGGGAGGGGGGGATAATAAATCTTCAAAAACCAAAGTCCTTTAAAGTAATTATCCAAAGAATTCCTTGAGAAAACAACAGCAACAATAAAAAATAATTGACATAGTATTATATAAGAAGTGGAATATTTTAAAATGATACATCAGCAACAGAATGCACACAGGTGGAAATACAAAGAGCCCTGGCGCAGAGCAACCATTTTTGGAGAATGTACCTGGTGTGAAAAGGAATACAAAGGAAGGGGATACTTGTGAGAATCAATTTGAAGGACAAATCCTAAGAATTAAATATGTAAGATAAAAGGAAGCTAAGATTTTTCAGGGCTCTGATGTGTTATTTAGTGACTCTTATGGAAATCACGCTTTCTTCTACCACTTTTGGGGGTTAAGCAACATTTCTGCAGAGGTCCTAGGATAGCTCTATGAATATATATGACACATGGGCCCTTCCTTCCAAATATCTAGGTAGCTTGTATTTATTTACAAATGAAAGCCACTTTTCTTGGCTAAATGAACTGGAAAGTGAAAAACTAAACTAGTAACTTTAGGTGGCAAAAAAAAAAAAAAAAAAAAAAAAAAATCCAGGTAAGCTCTCAGATTTAGAAGCTTGCCAAAATTGAGGATGACTCTATTTTAGGACTTGGCTCTATTTTCATTCTCTGAAAATAAGTAATGAACATGTATGAAGCAACATATGTAAAGGTTATTTATCAAAAGCACTGTGTGTATTAGTAAAAACTGGAAGTATTCCAGCTTTCCATCATTAAAGAACTGGTTAAACAGATTACTGCATATACATGCCACGAGAACAGACTATGAAAATGTAAGAAAAAAGGCAAAGCCCTTGAAGTACTGGTAAAGAAAGATCTCCAAGAGGTATCTGTGGGTGAAAATAGTAACATACAGAACAATCTATACTGTGCTACACTTTATGGAGGAAAGAGGGGAAATAACAATACATATCTGCATTTTCTTGGCTTGCATAAAGAAATTCTGGAAGAAAACCCAGTAATTAATAATACGGTAACCTGCTGGTGACAGAGAAAAATGGAGCTGATGAGAGCAGAGGGGTGAGCTAAACTTTTTACTGTATACAACTTTGCATTGTGTATTAATCATGTAAAAGTATTACCTATTCAATTTTTTAAATAAATAAGAAATGAAACAAAATGAAAAATTAAATACAAACTTCAGTGCACAGAGACTATTCAAAGGTATTATATTTTAAAATTTTGTGGTGATTGTTTTCCTAGCACATTATCCTTAACTAAGAATATTAGTATTTACTTTATGGTTTTAGTTCTCTGCTTTCAAATGTCTACTCACATTCTGGGGGTAGACACAGAAAATTTATAAACTGATGACTGTTTCAAAGAAGGAAAGTGTTCTGACCTTAGTAAGTCACTACCTCTGCTGGAATAGAGAAATTGGCCATGGTGAGGCCCAATTTGAAGTCCATTCTGCCATTTCAGGAAACTCAGTGGGAAGCTTCTTCTCCCTTCCTGAGCAGCCGCATTTGAGAACAATGTGCTAACTCTTCTAAGGGAAATCTCACAATTCTACAAGTGTTACAGGTTCCATTTTTTGTTATCTACACCCTATTTGTCATAGTTTGCTTCATTTCCATGTTTTTAATGAAAAAACTTCAATGGCTTTTTTAAAAGATTTTATTTATTTGAGAGAGACAGACAGAGATAGTGACAAAGACAGTGAGAGCACAAGCAAGGAGGAGAAGGAGAGGCAGGTTCCCTGCTGAGCAGGGAGTCCGATGTGGGGCTCGATCCCAGGACCCTGGAATCATGACCTGAGCTGAAGGCAGATGCTTACACAACGGAGTCATGCAGGCGCCCCCTTCAATGATTAATCAGGGGAAAAACTGGAGTTCCAATGTTTGAGACCCTTTATTATAACATGAGAGGGGTCTTTCACAACATCACTCCATGACTCCTTGATCCTCCCTGCAACACTTGTCTTCAGAAATCTTTGTTTATACATTTGTAAACAGACATTGTTTTGAAAAGTGTAAATTCTTTACTTACTCTTGAAGAAATCATTTGAATCTCATTCCTAGTAGGGTAATCTTACATAGTTCTTATTTGGCATCCACCTACTTTTATATTAAACTTGCCTACTCAGTGGCTTCCTTTCTTTGTCACCAATGATCTGGATAATGACTCTGAGGACCTTACAGTCTAAATTACTTGGGTTGGCTTCAAGGTTATTCCAGATGTCTGTTGTAGGAAAATGAGGTGGGACTTACGGTGTGATACATAAAGTAATTTGTTTTTGCTTTGGTTGCAAGTAACAGAAAACTGAACTAAAATTATCCTTAAGCAAATATAATGATTCACTTAGGAGCACCTGGCTGGCTCAGCTGGTTAAGGGTCTGCCTTTGGCTCAGGTCATGAGCTTGGGGTCCTGGGACCAAGCCCTGCATGGGGCTCCTTGCTCAGGAAGGAGTCTGCGTCTCCCTCTCCCTCTGCCCCTCCCTTGTGTGTTGTGCTTGTGATCTCTATTTCAAATAAATAAAAACAAATCTTAGAAAAATGATATCAATTCACTTAAATAGAAATTTCAGCTATAGGGATGACTACAGCCACGAGCTAAGGGTTTGTGACATCATTAGAATTCCTTCTGTCTTTCTCTATGATTTCCCTAACTCTGCTTCCTTCTTATGCCAGCTTTCCCACTGGCCTGACTTCAGGAGGCAAAAATGGCTGCCCTCTTCTGAGGCTTACCTCCATACCCTACCATTACACGAAATTATGTGGCAGAAAACAAACAAACAAACAAACAAACAAACAAAGAACAAAAAACAAACAAAAAAACCCTCCCACATTTCAATGGCTTACCTAAACAAAAAGTTATTTTTCTTTCTTTTTTTTAAGATTTATTTATTTGCAGGGAAGAGGGGACATGCACAAAGGGAGAGGTAGAGGGAGAGAGAATCCTTAAGCAGACTCCTCATTGAGCTGGAAGCCTGCATGGGGCTTGATCCCAGGAACCCGAGATCATGACCTGAGCTGAAATCAAGAGTCAGATGCTCAACTGAGTCACTCAGGCACCCCCCAAAATTATTTTTCATTCACTCTACATTTCCATTGTAGGTCAACTGTGGCTCTGTTTCACATAGTCCTTATTCCAGGACCCAGGCTGCTAGAACAGACGCCCTGTGGGACATTACCAGTATTATGGTGGGGGAGGGCAGATAGTGGAAACACTATGTGAGCTTTTAAAACTCCAACTCCAACTATGTAGCACACACCACTTCTTATACGTCATTAACCAAAGTTATGGTTAAGGAAGTTGCATGCCCTAGTCTGAAGTCAATGCAGCTGGGAAATACAACCATATGTTAATTCACTGAACAGAGCTACCTTTGCCCCAGCATTCCAAAGTAAGTCCAGACTCATATTGATTAGACAAACTAGGGTTGTTCACGGAGTGGTTGAACTAATCATCCTACCAGAGGAACAGAAATCTGATTGGCTTAGTCTGGGTCGCATGACACACCACTGAAACCAGAGTTAAATTTGGCTTCCCTGGACCCAAGAGGATCCCCCAAAGAAAACTAGAGTTCTTTGTGGAAACATAGGAGAAATGGTTACAGGGGATGGGGCCTGGCATCCGGTATTTAGATTATACTTAACAATGTTTACTTCACATTTCTTGTAGGCAACTTAATGGCTGCTAAAATTTAAAACGAAAGAAAATTACAGCATACCATCTCTCCAAATTTGAAGTCATCTTGGCAGGGTATGTCTCTCTAAGTCGTGAAAAGAATATGGGTTTTGGGATTAGAAAGACTGTGTCTCCGTTAGCAATACCACTATGTCTCTTGTATCAGCTTAGTGATTGTAGATATAAATATCCTCTCCTTAGCCTCATCTATAAAATAAATTAAATATATATATTATAATATAAATATATATAATACATATATATACTTAATACATACAATACAACATAATAATAATACTTAATAGTATTACATCGAATGAGACAGTATACAAAGTGAGAGAAAAACACAACAGGTGCTCCAAAAAATTGTTTCCTTCCCACCCAAATGAAAAGCCACACAGTATTTTGCTGTTGATAATGCCATTCCATCAAAAAGAAGGGACAAAACTCACATTCTCTTCAAAACTCAGGTTGCAGACAAGACAGCAGAAAGACTTCAGAGACCATTTTATCATTGATAACATATATTTATGAAAAGAAATGGAAATAGATAAACTATAAACCCACTGTTAACACATTCTTACATATCTGTCATTTCACCTAGACAAGGTGATATGTCAATTATATTACATATAGGATTTGTTTTTAAGTGAAGCCCACTCATCTGCCATTCATATTTTACGCACAGTGTTTAAAGGTCACTAAATAAAGTATAGAACTTCAAGGCTTCGGAATGATTCTCCAGTTAATTATACATGGATATCTACTTCAACTTCACCAAGGACAGGCTGTTGTGATTTCATCTTAATTGCTATTTTAAAACTGGTGCATATACCGTGTCTGTATATGAGTCAACGGTGCTCATATTCTCTTTGTGGCGGATGCAGCAGTGCAGCAAGCTCCCTAACATCGGCTCAAGCCATGGTATGAAAGGTCGCAACGTCCAGGGAAAAATCATAATGACAGGGCACCTACTGCATGGAGCACTGGGTGTGGCACATAAGCAATGAATCTTGGAACACTGAAAAAATAAAATTAAATTAAAAAATAAACAAACAAATAAATCATAAGGACAGATTCACTCACTCTGTGATCTGTCATCTTGACGATATAAAACTTTGTCTACCCATCCCCCCACCTAACGGTATTCCCAAAGTCCTATTTAGGACTAAGCAGCAGAGATTAAAATGCAAATATTAAAGCAAGCGAAACGCAGCGTCAGTTCTATAATGAAGCCACTGTCACCTTGAAAGCTTCTCTTCCCACGTGAACACAAAGCAGAGAAAGCAGCAGCTTTGGTAGCTGTGGCAACCACACCGCCAGGCCTGGAGAGCGAATGTTTCCTACGCAGGTTTTGTGCCCTTCTGGCGCTTTGTAGATTCTGCTAATGTTAAGGCCACTCGGATTCTCAACTTGGTGAATTCATCCAGCTGGGAAAATTAGAGCTGTGATCAGGAGACAAAAGGAGGCTTGCTTTGTGTCTGACAAAGGTAGGAAAACATCCTTCAGTTGCAGCTCCTCCTGACCACCCACAACAGGCGGCTTCACAAACAGCAAATATTTATCATGCATATTCTTTGTTTAAATTCTGAGAATACAAAGCCAGTTTACTTGGGTTAGACAACCACTGCATTGATTGTCCTCAAAGCCTGCACGTTTAAGATGGATGTAAAAAAAAAAAAAAAATCTGCTGTTACACCATACCGGAATTGTGTGCCATGCTGTGGAGTATTTATTAGACATTTGTAGAATATTGTACCCCAGTAGTCTAAGCATTAAGATCCAGATATACCTCTATAATTGTTTTCTTCAACAGAACAAAGCAGTCTTCTTAAATGAACAAGTTTCACATTTACTTCTTTTTTTTTTTTTTAAAGATTTTATTTATTTATTTATTTGACAGGCAGAGATCGCAAGGAGGCAGAGAGGCAGGCAGAGAGAGAGAAAGGGAAGCAGGCTCTCTGCTGAGCAGAGAACCCAATGCGGGACTAGATCTCAGGACCCTGAGATCATGACCCGAGCCGAAGGCAGCGGCTTAACCCACTGAGCCACCCAGGCGCCCTCACATTTACTTTTACCTTCTGTATCTGTTTATTTATTTATTTTTAATCTCATTGCACATACTTCTGGGAAAAAGAGTAAAGAGTAGGAGACAAAGTAAAAAGGAAACAAGTCTTCTTGAAGGAAGGGGACATCCTGATTTTTCAAACATGTATAGTTTATTTGTGTCCCCACTATTCGGGAGAGCAAAGCAGAGACTTGCTGTGTCCCTCCAGGTACAGTGAATGGGGAGCCTCGCGGTTATCCATGCATCCTGTGAACTGAGAGGGGCCCATAGCAACTGTCCTCCCTTAGTCCCTATGAACAGTATCCAAAGGTTTGGGGGAGCAGTGATGTGAACGTCTCAATGATTACATTTCCCTTGCAGAAGAGGGTGACCTTTCAACACACAGCTCTTCCAGAAAAGCTTTTAAACCAGGCCGACCATGTATTGCACTTCTTTCTTCTTGCCTGAGCTAAGGCAGCATTTTGTATCTTGAAGTGGTGGACCAGACCAAAGGGACTGAAGAACAGAGAGCCACAAGGAACCACTGTGGCAACTGTGAACTCCCTACCTCCTGACACCTCATTACAGGAGAAACAAAGATTTGTCTTATTCAGGCCACTGTATTCAGGTCTCTTCTAAGTGACCAGTGTGTTTCCTAACAGATAACGGAATAACCATAGGAAGATAAAAGTGTTAAATTATGTGTTTAACAGACTCTCAATGCTCTTAGCATTGAGATGGGAAAGGCTACGGAATGAAGATTTAATATTAAAGAAGATTTCACAGAGGAGCTATGAGTAGGTTAAAACTTAAGCAGAGTGGGATTTATCGTAATAAATATAAGGTGGCTTAAAGATATAAGGGACTGGGGAGAGGCTGGGGAGCACTGCATAGCCTGGGCTGAGCCGAGCACACAAGTCACGGCAAGCCTTAATGCACAGAACTTGTTTTTATTTGATGAGTCACGGAGAACAATCTAAGTCCTTGGAAAGTGACATAAGGAAAAAAAATATTTTAGGAAACATAATTTATTGGGAAGATCAGGAATGAAGAAAGCAAAGAGAGAAGGGGAGCACACTCTGAAGGCAGCGGCAATCGCTCTGGAAGGAGAGGCTGAGATGTAGCCTACCGTGATGGTGCTGGGGGGGCGGTATCGCTCAGGGGCCAGCTACCCACCCAGAGAAAGTGACCTTGGCGGGATCCAGCATACATAGCGTGGGAAAAGCCAGTGGCTTCAGAGGATTGTGGGCAGGGAGTTCACCTAGAATTATGAGGAGACAGTTAACACAAGACTGAAAGAACTGCTGTAAGCTGCGTTTCTAAAAGTGAGAACCATCTTTTGTTGCAGTTTGCCCAAATAGAAAGTCAAAACAGAGACAGAATTGTTCAAGTTCTGCTCCCAGAGCTCCCGGCAGTGGGATTCCCACTGATGCTAATAAAAGTAAATAATCCATATACAAATAAAGCAAATGGTAATTAGAGGTAGAACCTCAAGTGGTCTAATATCCACAAGTGGGAGAAAAGACAGAAGAGTCTGGGAGGGTGTGTTTAGACAGATCAAGAGGTACTGACAGAAATAACTCTAGCGATGTATCAAAGGCTTCCCACGAGCCTGCACACTGAAGAGGTTTTCTGGATCCTACTAATACCCAGGTTCTCCCATAACGATTGACCAGTCAGTTGAGTACTAAATCATACAGCAGCACGTTCACTCCACCTTGTCCACGCCTCCACATCACTGCCTGGGACTGGGAAAAGTCAGAAGAGCTCTCAGAGTGCTCTCTAGGAAGTAGACTGCTCTTCCCATTTCCTGGGAAGAGAGGCCCAACTAGGGTAAGGAGTAGAGCAAAAAGTCACCTACAGTTCTAGGAAACAGTTTAGTTTAGGGAAGCAAGCAAATAATCGGAAACTAATGTGGAAAAGGATTGGTAACAATATCAAAACATTATGTCAAACTTTTCGTAGTTCTACCGTTAAATGGATACCACATAAATGTTGAGGGAACTATCTGAGACCTGCTCCTGCTCTATAGAATAGACTATTGTCTGCCGTGTCCCTTATCAACAGAACAGCTAGATATTGGTTAAATGAAGTAGAGAGAGAGAGAGAGAGACAGAGATGATTTCTATAAATATGTAACCAGCTATAAAGAGTGATAGCCTAAAATTTGCAGACTCTTAGTTGGACAAATATGACAAAAAGAATTTCACGAGTCATACCTACATACTCATAGGCAGAGAGAGGATGCCCATCACTGAAGTCAAGAATATTTGAAATAAAGAATTATGTTAATTCTTTCTTAAATTTTTACAGAAATTCCTTCTCTTTTTGGTATTATTAACATCCTTTTTTTCTCTTTTAAAATTCTTCTCCAAATCACACTTTCTAGTTCAATTTTACCAGAGTGAAAAAGTAACTTTTGGTTTGACAAGTGATATTTTTTCTGAAGAGTCACAGTACAGATCATCTGCTTATCTAAAACTAATATTTACTATATGACAGGCAGCATATAGATAAGTGGTGTGAACTTGTAACATAATAACTATATAATTTCTCATTCTCAAATAAAATTTATTTTAAATACAAAACACAAAATGGAATATTACAAACTATAGGTCGAACGCAAAGGTGATTCTGAAACTAGGAAACCCACTCTTATTGATAATCCCAGAATCCACTGCAAATACTAACGATTTGTCAGTCTGGGTCACATCCATGTAAAAGACTCAGAGGAAAGCAATCCTTGGCTCTCAGTCTTTTTTCACATTTCAGTCACTGAGTGACTGACTAGTGAAGCTCCTCTCCCAGATGGTCCATGTGGGCTGGGTCAGACTTCATACAGTCAAATATTAATTCCCTTGAGGCAATGTGCAAATGAAACAGAGCATTTTTGCAACCCAAACCCATAGTGAAGAATTTCAGCAATATTTTTTCTCAACTATGCCAGGCAAACTACCATAAAAATATCCCATTCCTTCAAAGTTAGTGGGATGAAGTATCAGAAATCTAACCAATGACTTTTGAAAATATATATTTGATTTAATTTTCCACTTTCAAAGGTAATATAATACTACACAGTATAGCATGCCCACACCCTCCCCCATACACAGCATTAAAGAAATAATTTTAAAGTAATCAATTAGAAATTTAAAATAAAAATAAATATTGGGGAAACAGAAAAAAAAATAACCAAAGCAACCTCAAAATTTTAACTGACTGTGCAGTTTGTATTTTTAGTTTAACTTCTGAATTTGTAACACGTTCACATAGTTCAACATATATATGTATATATTTTATATTTTAAATATCCACGCTAAAACATCTCGCCTCTCTCCACTCCTGTCTTTTTCCATCTTCTCAGGATCTCTGTGTGATTCCCATTTCTCCTCTAGTTCCAGGGAAATCCTGTGAAGTTAATGGGTAAAACGGAAAGTACAGAAACAGATGTACACATATAAACTCACACATACACACATATAGGAATTTAATACATGACCTAGAGGACTTTTCAAATCAGGGGCAAGGACTCACTACTCCGTAAAAATCATTGAGTCCACTGGCTAAACATCTGGGGAAAAAGTTATTCTTATTTTATAGCATAGAAATGTGAACAAATAAATACATTCCAGGTGAATTAAAGATATAAACCCTAAAACCATAACATTAGTAGCACTAAATATAGTATAACTTTTATCATCACCCTGAGGTTAGCAAGAATATTGAAAATAAGCCAAGAAACAGAAGGAAAGACCACCAAAACTATTTAAAAGTTTAAAACTTCTATTCAAGAAAAGACTCTGTAAGAATTAAATGTATATATTTCCAGTAGGTACAATAGGCAATGTCCTAATAATCGAAATCTATAAAGAGTTCTTACTTCAATATTTATGTGAGAAAAGAAAACAACCCAATGGAAATATGAGCACAGGTTCTAAGGATACAATTCACAGAAAAAGAAAAAAACAAATGGACAGTGAAAGAGATGCTCAGCCTTACTAGGTATCAAAAAATGTACATAAAGCTAACAAGATACAAATTATTTACCCTTTAGACTGGTAAAAAAAAAATAATGAAATGGATATCGAGTATCAGTAATAGAGTGAGGAAATTTCAGCCTCAAGACTTGGGAGTAGAAATTAATAAGTAATATATACACATAATCATTTTGATAGAGAAAATTTATGTACCAGAATTCCAAGGAGGTTAAGGAGGCAGGCCAAACTGGCAAGAACCGTGCACCCCACTCATTGCCCCGCTCCCAAGAGAAGTAGTTGTCTAGAAAGACTGCACAGCACTTTTAAAGGGACTCCCAGACCAGGAGGAAGGTCAGGCAGAAGGCAGCTGGCCGTTGGCAAGCAACTGAAGCAGAAGGGGTGCCAGAGAGAGGGCAGAAGACCAAGAAGTGGGGGGTGATGATATCATTTATTATGACTTCTCTTTTCTTCAAGGAGGTTTCAAAGCTCAGGAATTTGGAGCATGATTGGCTTTTTGGACGAAAACACTGAAAGGGGAATAAACTTCAAATACAATTAAAGCATTGTAAAAGAAGTAAAGGGCTAATTCATGGGGCAGCTTTGAACTGCCACAAACCCTGGGATTGGACTTTGATGCAAGTTGAACCAATCCCTTACAAGCAGGAAATCTCTAGTATTAAAGTTAAAAATAATAAATAAGAAAAAATAAGAAAGATACCATGCATGGGTTTGTGTATATCTGTGTGCTCACATACCAACTTAATTTAGCCATGATTTTTTATTAGAGTTATAGCACTTTCAGCTTTGGAAATAGTTTAATGTTCTAAAAGTGTATCTACAGAATATAGATATAGATTTGCACTGAAAAAAGTTATTATTTGTTTTTACTCATGACTGGTCATCCATTTTTACAGATTGAACGCTCTCAGTCAACTAGCAAAGAGGTTATTATATTGTGCGGTCCTCAGAACAGTGTTTGCTCCCCATCTGTTTATGCTACCCATTGGCTTTGCTTCTCATTTTTATTCTTACTTGTGTCCAATAACATATACACAATTTAATAGGTCCATTTGGCTAACCTCTCCCCACCCCCCAGAAATAGGAAGCAGTATCTTCCCTGACCCATGTCCTTTCCAAGTCTTGTTTCTCGTGAGCAAAACTTCTACTTCCTTTGGCTGTTTTCTTTTCAATTTACCTTCAGATTTACACATAAAGTTTCCACTTTTATTTCTATATTTTTCAACATCAGACATCACCTATTGATTTCTTTTATGGAAAAAGAGGATTAATTCTCTTAGAGCACTATCCCAGTTCATGACTTCCCCTATGTTCTTCTCAAAATAATCACAATTTATTATTAAATAAAAATACTATGATTATATTTTTCCAACTTAATTGAGATATAGTTGACATATAACATTGTGTGAGTTTAAGGTGTATAAGTGATGATTTGTTAAACATATATCTTATAAAATGTTTGCCACATTAAGATGAGTTAACATACCCATCACCTCAAATAATTATCATCTTTTTTGTTATAGTGATGGTTGTGAGAACAATTAAGATCTACTCTCTTAGCAACTGTCCAGTAAACAATACAGTATTGTTAACCATAGTCATTGTGCTGTACATTAGGTCCCTAGAGCCTATTCATTTTTTAACTGGAAGTTTATATCCTTCCGCCAAGATCTACTCATTTTCTCCACCCCCAAGCCCTTGGCAACCAATAATCTACTCTCTGTTTCTGGGTTCTGCTTTTTTAGAGTCTACATATAAGTGAGATCAAATAGTATTAGCCTTTCTTTGTCTGACTTACTTGACTTTGCATAATGCTCTCAAGCTTCATCCATATCACTGCAAGTAGCAGGATTTCCTCCTTTTTTATGGCTAAATAATATCCTATTGTTTACATATAGACAACAGATTTTATTTTTCCATGTCCTGGCTATTGTGAATAATGCTGCAATGGATATTGGAGTGCAGATATCTCTCTGAAATCCTGTTTTCATTTCCTTTGGATATACACCTAGGATTACTGGATCAGAGGACAGCTCTATTTTTAACTTTTTGAGGGACCTCCATACTCTTTTCCTTAGTGGTCCCATCAAGTTACTACCCACCAATACTAAAACAACAGTTTCTTTTCTACCACTTCCTCATCAACAATTGTTATTGTTTTGTCTTTTTGATTATCATTCTGAAAGGTGCGATGTGATATTTCATTGTGGTTATGATTTATATTTCCCGGATAATTAATAACATTGAGCACTTTTTCATATTTCTATTAATGACTTGAATATCTTCTCTGGAAAACTGTCTATTCAGGTCAATTGCCCATTTTTAAATTGTGTATATATATTTTTGCCATTGTGTTATACCATTCCTTATATATTTTGGATATTAACCTCTTATCAGATACATAATTTACAAATATTTTCTTCCATTGCATAGGTTTCCTTTTAATGTTGTCGATTATTTCTTTTGCTCTGCATAAGGTTTATAGTTTGATATAGTCCCACTTGTGAATTTTTACTTTTGTTGTTTGTGCTTTTAGTGTCGTATCCAAAAAGTCATTGGTTAGATCAATGTTAAGGAGGTTTCTCCCTTTATTCTAGGAGTTTTTTTGTTTTTTTCTTCAAGATTTTATTTATTTATTTGACAGAGAGAGAGAGAGGCAGCGAAAGCAGGAACACAAGCAGGGATAGTGGGAGAGGGAGAAGCAGGCTTCCCACCAAGCAGGGAGCCCTATGCAGGCTCCATCCCAAGTTCCTGGGTTCACAACCAGAGCCAAAGGCAGACACCTAACGACTGAGCCACCCAGGCACTCCTTATATTAAGCCTTTAAACCATTTCAACTTAGTTTTTGATAGGGGTCTAATTTCATTCTTTTGCATGTGGATATCCAGTTTTCTCAGCACCATTATTGAAGATGGTCCTTTCTCCAACTTCAGACCAATAGCTCCAGGTGAATATAGATGCAAAAATCCTGAATTAAATGCTAGCAAACTAAATATAACAGTACATCACTACCATGATCAAGTGAGATACATCCTTGGGATGCAAGGATGGCTCAATGTATGCAAGCTGATAAATGTAATAAACCACACTGATAGAATCAAAGATAAAAATCACATTATCATCTCAATATGCAGAAAAAGAATTTGACAAAATTAAACATCCTATCATGACAAAAACTTTCAAAAAAGTGGATATAGAAAATAAGAAACAGTTTGGTATTACCAAGTGAACTATACATAAACACAACCAAGCAAAACTAAACTTTAATTTGGGAGATGTATTAATTACTTGGGAAAATAAAACATGAAAGTAATATACAATAAAATAATGCACGGGTTTTCTCTGAAAGATGGAGAGTGTGTGGAAGGAATTTACCTCAACATAAAAAGGCCATATATAAAAAGCCTACTGCTAACATCTTACTCAATAGTGAAAGGCAAAAAGCTTTTTCTCTAAGATCAGGAGCTAGACAAGGGTATCTACTCTCACTAATCCCATTCAACATAATAACAGAAGTCCTAGCCAGAGTAATTATGCAAAAAAAAGAAACAAAAGGTATCCAAATTGAAATGGAAGAAGTAAAATGGTCGCTGTTTGAAAAATGACATGATCTTACACATAAAAAATCCTAAAGATTCCACAAAAATACTTTTAGAACAAATAAATAAATTCAGCAAAGTTTCTGACTGCAAAACCAAAATTAAAAATCTGTGAGTCTCTATAAACTAACAATATTATTATAGTATTAAAACAAAAGGTGTTTCTGAGGTGAACCACATACTATATTTGATTATATATTCTTTCATATACAAACATTTGATTTAACTGAACTAATAATTGCCCCTGTTTCATATTGGCTATATTTATTTTTATTTAAATTTTTACCATAAAATATTCATACCTACAGAGAAGTACATGAGGTATCAATGTACAGAAAGCATCTATATACACCACTATCTTGGCTAAGAAATATATTCCCAGCAGATCTTGTTCCCAATCACACCTCCTCCCTCCTTCAGGAAAAACCTGTACATTATTTTTATTGTATATTATTTTCATGTTTTCTTTTCCCAACTAATTATGCATCCTACAAACTAAAATTTAATTTTGCTTGGTTGTGTTTTATGACAGTTTACTTGATAATACTATTTTCCCAAATGGCTGTAGCAATTTACTTTGCCACCAGCAATATATCTTTTTTGCTCTACATCCTTCTCAATAATTGAAATTGGTTTTTAGGGACGCCTGGGTGGCTCAGTTGGTTAAGCAGCTGCCTTCGGCTCAGGTCATGATCCCAGGGTCCTGGGATCGAGTCCCACATCGGGCTCCTTGCTAGGCAGGGAGCCTGCTTCTCCCTCTGCCTCTGCCTGCCTCTCTGTCTGCCTGTGCTCGCTCGCTCTCTCTCCCTCTGTCTCTGACAAATAAATAAATAAAATCTTAAAAAAAAAAAGAAATTGGTTTTTATATATTCATATTTAATATTATATATATGCTTACATATATTATGTATATAGAATATATTCATATGTAGGTATCACTGGAATAGCAAAAATTGTGTATATATATAATAAATATAAATTGTATAATTATATAATAAATACATATACAATTTTTGCTAATCTGGTGATTATATTGCTGTGTCTCCCTGTGGTATAATTTGCATTTTCTGGATCACCAAGGAGGTTAATCACTTTGTATATGTTTAGTGACCTTTTGAACTTTCTCTTTTGTGGATTGGCAGTTTAACTCTTTTGCCTGTTTTTTGGAGGGAGGGGAAGGGTTCTGTTTTATTCTCATTACTTTTTTAGTAGAAATCCTTTTTGTGTTCTTAGTTGTATTTTTTATAGCTTATCCCACTGTGTGGGCTGCATTTTACTTTATTTGGGGTGTCTTTAGTAAACTCAAGTATTTATTCAGTGTAATTCCAATTCTTTCTTTATTATTGGCTTCTCTTTTTTAAGCCATTTTTTCTTTCTTTCTTTCTTTTGTTTTGTTTGGGTAGTAGTAAGCTGAAGATGGACACTATAAGGTTTTAAGTACTACTGTCGGGAGCCACGCTGGCAGAACAAGAACAAGATGGCGCATGTGCTTTTGAGGAACTAGATGTGATTGGCTGACAGCTTATGTAAGAGGTGCATGAACACTGCGTGACCCTTAGGTGGTGGAAGGGAATGATCATGCGCGCGCTATATGTAAGGGCTGCTCATTGGCTGTTGCAAACTGTATATGTATGTAAGTGTGAACTTCCGTGTAGGGGAGGAGCGCGGGGCTGCCGGAGCGGTGGACCAGCACAGGTTCCCCGCGCTGCGGCGCGGTGCGCGCGGCGGAGACCCCCGGGGCCCCCGGACGGGGCTGCTTCGAGCGGGGCGTCCCAGGGACAGAGCTGCCCCAAGATCGCGGCGCAGGAGGAGAGGCTATGAAGAGAGCGCAATAAAGAAGCTTGCCACCCTGTGTGCCCTCCGGGTCGTTCTTGATGGCGAGAGCGACATACTACTAAATAGTTTTAAGTACTACTAAAATAATACCAAAAAATTGTCTCTATTAAGCTAACAAAGGAAATAAAATAAAATTACTTTTTAAAAAACTCAAAAGAAGACAGGAAAAGAGGAAAACAAAAATAAAGAACAGACAGAATAAAGAGAAATCAAATAGCAACATAGTAGAGAGAAACTCAACAGAGGAATAATCACATAAAATCTAATTATCCCAAATCTAAAATCTAAAGTACCCAAATACCCCCATTTATAAGTATAGATTGTCATATTGGATAAGAATGTAAGACCCAACTCTATGCTGCCTACAAAAAGTTCACTTTAAGTATAAAACTAAGACTAGGTTAAATGTATGAAGAGAAAAGATATACCATGATAACACTAATCAAAAGAAAGCTGGAGTTAATGATATTAACTTCAAAATCAATTTCAAAACAAAGAATATTATTAGAGAAAAAAGTGGGGGTTTTTTGATGATAAAAAGATCAATGTATCAAGAAGACATAATTTTAAATGTGTGTGTATTTAATAATAGAATTTCTAAAAATGTGAAACAAAATTGAGAGAACTCAAGGAGAAACAGAAACATCTATAATTATAATCAACGATTCAACACCCTTCCCTCAAAAGTTGGTCTAACAAGTAGACGAAAAATGAGTAAAGATACAGAATACCTGAACAATACAATCAGCAATTTGTCCTACTTCACATGCATAGAACACTGCACTCAACAACCAAAGAATACACATTTTATTCATATGCACACGAAACATTATTAAAATAGACTAATCGCCCAAAGTCTCAATAAATTTAAAAAGATGTGCTCTCTGATCACAATGGACTAAAACAGAAATTAGTAACAGAAATATATCTAGACTCCCCAATACATGGAATTTAAGTAACACATGTCTATATAATCTAGGCTATCAAAGAATTCGAAACAGAATTTAGTAAGTACTTTGAACTGAGTCAAAATAAAAGCAACACGTATCAAAATTTATGGAGCACTGCTTAAGGAGAAATTGCAGGAAAACTTCAGCACTAAATGTCTACATTTGAAAAGAAGAAAGTTCTCAAATCAGTTTCCACCTTAATAAACCAGAAGAAAAGGGCAATAGGAAACCACAGGAAGAAGAAAGGAAATAGTTAATGTCAGATAGAAATCAATGAAACAGAAATTTGAGAAACAGGAGAGATCAGTGCACAGCAAAGGAAACAATGACAAAACTAAAAGGCAGTCTATGAAACAGGAGAAGATATTTGCAAATGATATATCTGGTAAAGGGCTAATATCCAAAATCTATAAAGAACTTATTAAACTCAATACCCAAAAAAACAAATGATCCAGTTAAGAAATGGGCAGAAGACATGAAAAGATATTTTTCCAAAGAAGACATCCAGATGGCTAACAGACACATGAAAAGATGCCCAACATCACTTATCATCAGGGAAATACTAATCAAAACTACTATGAGATACTACCCCACACCTGTCAGAATGGGTGACCCTAACAACTCAGGAACCAACAACTATGTTGTTGGCAACTATGTGGAGAAAGTAGAACCTTCTTACACTGCTGGTTGGAAGGCAAACTGGTGCAGCCACTCTGGAAAACAGAATGGATGTTCCTCAAAAAGTTAAAAGTAGAACTACCTTAAAACCCACCAATTGCACTACTAAATATTTACCCAAAGGATACAAAAATTCAGATTCAAAGGGGCAAATGCACCCTAATGTTCACAGTAGCACTATCAACAATAGCCAAACCTTGGAAAGAGCCCAAACGTCCATCAACTAATGAACAGATAAAGAAGATGTGGTATATATACACAATGGAATATTAATGAGCAATCAAAAAGAATGAAATCTTGCCATTTGCAGTGACGTGGATGGAGCTAGAGTATATTATCCTAAGGGAAATAAGTCAGTTATAGAAAGACAAATACCATATCATTTCGCTCATATGTGGAATTTAAGAAACAGAACAAATGAGCATAGGGGAAGGGGGTGGGGAAGAGAGGGAAGCAAACCCTAGGAGACTCTTAACTACAGAGAACAAACTGAGGGCCAGTGGGGGGGATGTAAGGGAGGATGGGCTAAATGGGTGAGAGGTATTAAAAACAGCACTCATTAGGCTGAGCACTGGGTGTTACATGTAAGTGATGAAACACTAGATTTTACTCATGAAACCAATATTACACTATATGTTATCTAACTAGAGTTTTCTTCTTTAATTTTGAAAAAAAAAACCCAAAAACTCATTATTTGAAACCAAAATTGATTAACCTCTTGCCACACTGATTAGGAAAAAAATAGAGAGACATGAATTACCAATATTAGCAATGAGAGGTGATATCACTAGAGTCTACAAATAGTAAAAGGGAAATAAGAAAATTATTATGAATAATGTAATGCCAGTAAATTTGACAACCTATATAAAACACGTATAATTTTTGTTTTGCTTTACTTTATTTTCTCTTTAAGGCATCCTACTGAAAACATAAATCTTCCTGTTCCACTCTTGTCTGCTTGCCCCATCGGGCTGCTGCTGCTGTCTTGGGAATTCTCTTCAACACCATCCTGATAATTACATCTTCCTTTCTCTTATGTTCAATCCTGAATTCCCTGGACCCCATTTTCTCTATTTCTCTTATATTTTGGTGAAAGACATTCCAATAGGAATTGATAGAAATTCTTGGTTATTATGAAGGTTATCATCAACATTATTTTAGTGCAGGAAGACTGACTAACAGCTGAATGAATGGGACCTGGAAAAAAATTAAGGCCAAACTTATGCCATGACCTTATAGGATCTGAAAAGAGAGAACGGTCCATGTATGAGAGCTGAAATTCATCTCCATTGAAACTATTTGATAATAGTAATATACATGGTATAAATTCAGCTTCTGGTATCATTTACATAAACATCTTATTCCACATTTGATGTGATACACACTTTTTAATTGATGGGGAAAATACCAGTTTGGGTACTTGCCACCAAATCACTATTAACAATTCCTTATGGAAAGGAGTAAAAAGGGGACTTATACTTTTTATACTTTTTTAAAAATAATGAGTCTGTATTATGTTTGTGTGGAAAAAGAGGGGGAAAAATTGTGGAAAGAATTGTCCTCTTTGTGTAAAGGGTAAGGTGAGCTGCTAAGAAGTCTAAATTAAAAATCATCTCATGGAGTTATCATAAGTTTTATGATGAAATATGAATGCTTTCAATTAAATGACAGTTTATCAATGGAAAATATTTTTTCATTAATACTCACCCATGACTACTGGGATTCTCAATGATACAATCAGCAGGCAGCTAATGTTACAGAGACATGAAAGAGATATAAAATGTATTCCCTTCTGTCATGTAGGTCACAGTCTACCAAGGAGCCTGTAGTGATACAAACTTCTGCAATAATACCCAAGAACAATTAAAATGTATTTAAAATACTGCTGCCGGTAGGTATTTTCTGTTTTGCCTTCCTAGTGTAAGGACCTATTTAGCCAGAGCGACTCCATCTTGGGTAAATAGGCATTTTGTTGTTTGTGCAGTAAACTTAACTTGACTCTCTCCCCCAGAGAAACTTACTTAGAAACAAGTCTGGGAAACCAGTAAAACATAGTCGGCTAGTTCCTGATAATAGAGCCCAGAATACAAGGACGAGTCAGGCCAGATGGAGACATCTAATCAGTACGAAGTACTGTTTGTAACAGTGAGAAGGTCTTGCCCAAACCAAAATGACTCCATCTTGGGAAGGACCACAGTCTTATTATTCACAATGAATATGTTAACTGACTAAGCCTTCCCAAAAAGTACTGTTTGTAACAGTTCCTGGTATGGGGTAATCTTAAATAACAAGTCACCAGACAAGATAGAACTAGCCAATCAGCAAGAGACATGCAAACCCAATGGGTTGAGATACCAAGATATGGGTTGCAGTTTCACCCAATAAAAGCTAGCCTGTAAGATTGGGAGGGGTTGCTCTCTTTGGAGGCGGATCTGACCGGTCAGTCAGTCAATTCTTGAGCCTGTAAGCTGGGGGTGGTCGCTCTCTTCCAAGACGGCCCTGGCTGGTCAGTCTGATTTCTAATGCTTGGCATAGAATAGAACTTCGCATAACTTTAACTTTGTTTCAGTCTCATTCCCCTGGCCGATCAGTCTGATTTCTAATACTTGGCATAAAATAAAGCTGTAAATAACTTTCACTTTGTCTCAGTCTCATTTCGTTTAACAACAGACCTAACACTAGTAAACTTAACAACTTAAAATTATACACCTTTTCTTATCCGTGCACAGCATGTGCTCTGTGGTTGGTGTGTGTTGACCTGTCCCTCCTCCAACTCCACATCCCAGGCACAGGAATGGATTCATAATTCAGATCGAGTTAACAAAAAGCCCATCACCCTGACTGCTACAGCCATGAGCATGCGCCCTTTGGCAGACCAATTAGCGTCCTCCTCAGTGATGTTCCACCAGAAATGCCACTTTCTTTTTCCTGTGGATTCAAGCCACTGGATTGCCTGTTAGCTGGCCACCCATCCCTGGCGAGGGAAAACAAGAGCCGCGACAGCCTTATACCCTGGGTGATGGCAGTGATGATGACGATGATGATGGTGCAATAATCATGAAAAGACCAGAGTATTACAACTTCAGTGCTGATGATGGTTAACACTATGAGCTAGGTACTCTGCTAGGTACTTTACAAATATAAACTCATTTAATCTTCACAACAAAGCAATGAGGCAAATCTTGTCCTGATTTCACAGATTAGAAAACAAGGACAAAATGGTCTAAGTAATTCACCCAGTGTTATATGGTTAGCAAGTGGGAAGAACGTCTGAGAGACTGCCTTTCCATGACTAAACTTTTCATTTTAATGAAATTCAGTTTCCTTTTTAATTAAAGTGGTTTGAATTGTATTTCAATTACTTGTATTTTTTAAAAGTCTAGGTTACTACAGTCTTTTTTTTTTCTTGAAGATTTTATTTATTTATTTGACAGAGAGAGATCACAAGTAGGCGCAGAGGCAGGCAGAGAGAGAGGAAGGGAAGCAGGCTCCCTGCTGAGCAGAGGTGGGGGGCGGCTTCTCGCTGAGCAGAGAGCCCGATGCGGGGCTCGATCCCAGGACTCTGGGATCATGACCTGAGCCTAAGGCAGAGGCTTTAACCCACTGAGCCACCCAGGCGTCCCCCAGGTTACTACAGTCTTGATGGAAACTATATTGGACACCTCTCATCTGCCATTCTGAATCTTCTCACGCCCAATCCTTAGTGAGCTACCACTGCATCAGCCAGTCCTACTTCCCTTCAAAGAGCTTTATGCAGATGTCATCCAGTAGCATCTCACTTGAACCTGCTCCGAGTACCTTGCACACCTGCTCGTGGGAATCTCTGGTGTTACAGCATGCAACATCTATGAAAATCTACTTGTGTCTGTGTACATGCAATCTGGAACTACAAGGAAATTATCCTCAAGATTACCCTTGACTAACTAGACATCAGAACCAAAGCATAAACGCTTTCTTCCTTTGTCCCTGAGTGGATGGTTCTGATGCTCATTATGAGGATCATCAGAAGATCTGCAGAATCAAGCAGCAGGCACCCACTGCAAGGCCAATTCAAGAGCACAGCCATGTTTTGGCTGTTTCCAATTCCCTGATTAATTTCTCTCACTCTTCTACCCCAGCACCCTGAAATTACTTTCCAAATAAACTTCATTCATACCAGGGCTTCACTCAGGCTCTGCTTTGAGAGAAATCCAAGTTAACCACCCTTACTTTTATTTTCTTAATTTAATAATTTTAAAAAGACCCATGTTGATAGAGTATGTGAGAACTCTCTATTAGCTATAACACCAAAATGAGAAGTAGAGTTATCATTTTCCCTGAAATTTCTGAAAACTCTTTTTTAATCTCCAGTTTCCTTGTTAATAACACTAGCCTAGGAGGTGGTGAGCAAATGACAAGCCACGCTGTTCTGGAAATGCTGTTTTTGTCTATTCTTCAGATATTTGACATGGGCCTATAATTTGGTAACTGATTCACTTCTTCAGCTTTAACAGTGAAAACTCCTTAAGGCATTTGTGCTATTACCACATCTTCATCTTACTATTAAGGTAACTGACTTAATACTGAATATCAAGCAATCATGTTTATTAATATTACATATTACTTCATTATTTATTATATGAATAAAAGAGGTAAAAAAGATAAATCCATAATATCAGAAGGCATCACAAGTCCTTCATTTACCACTTACTCATTCAGACTACATTGAACTTTTAAGGACCTGGTGCAGTTAGTTCTGTGGATTGCACACTGACACACTAGCTAGTAATGAAGGTCATGGTTGGAAGAATTTAATATTTTTCCTATAAACCTTTAATCACATTTATTTCAAAGATATAATCCAGTGTTATAGCCATTAAAGTAGCGTGTTTTTTAAAGATCCTAAAATTAAGTAGAATTTTGTTTCCCCATTACCCAAAATGAATAGTAGCAGGCAAAACACACATGCACCCAGCCAAGTTCAACCAAACTGCTTTTGATGCCTCAAGGCCAAGATAAATTCACTTAACTCCTTGAAGTTAAGCCAGAACCACTTCCTTACCAAAATGGAGCTTTCCTAAACTACCAAGACCAGTTCAGAATCACCACAATTTTCTGAGACCCAAACTAATGACAAATCTTGTGTTGCTTCAAGTTAACTGTAGAATATAGCACTGTAGGATGATTCACCATTATAAATAGAAATAAAATAACTAGTTGGATCTTTTTAAATTGATGGGTTTGTAATAAAGATGACACCAAGAATTATGGCCTGCTTTTCAAGTAATAGCTATAATCTTATAACTTATATACTCTTACAACTGGTATACAATAGGTATTATCTTACAACTGCCTAACTATAAAAACATATCACTAGTTAGTGTTCTTTCAAAATAGGCTCAAAAACCTGGTATTTTGAGGGGCGCCTGGGTGGTTCAGTGGGTTAAGTCTCTGCCTTCGGCTTGGGTCATAGATGTCAAGGTCCTGGGATCAAGCCCCACATCGGGCTCTCTGCTCAGCAGGGAGCCTGCTTCCCCCTCTCTCTGCCTTCCTCTCTATCTACTTGTGATCTCTGTCTCTGTCAAATAAATCTTAAAAAAAAAAAAAAAAAAGCCTGGCATTCTGAAATGGTGTGAATTTATCACTGAACATGCATGGGAGGGGTTCTTTTTGGTAAACTTTTACATTGAAATAGAGTATACATACTTCAAAGATAACTGTGTATACAGTAAAGAGCACAACTCAAAAAATTTTAATGAATTCAACACATTTAGGTTACCACTTAGATTAAGATCAAAACTATTCCCAGCACCCCAAAAACCTCTTCCTGCCCTCTCAATGATCCTCAATCATTATTCCTTCAAAGGCAGCCAATCCTGACTTCCATTGTAATAGATTAATTTTGCTTGTTATTGAACTTTGTATAAATGGAATCATACATTATCTTATATACATACTTTTTTGAGTCTGACATTTTTGCTCTGATTTATCACATTTTATCTGTGAGATTCGTCCAAAATTTTACTTGTGGCCATAGTCTGAACTTTCTTCAGTGCTGTAAAATAGTCTATTGTAAAATATATCACAACTTATTAATGGACATTTGGGTTATTTCCAGTTTGGAACTCTTGTAAAGAATGCTAATCATTTTGTACATGTTTTTAGTGAACAATATGTATGCAGTTCTTCTAGGTGTATATCTAAGATTGGAATTTCTGTGACATGAGGTTTATGTGTTTTTAATTTTAGTAGATATTACAAGTTGTTTTCTATAGTAGAGGTACCAATTTATACTCCCCCAGCAGTGTGGAATAGTTAGCTGTTTTGCATTCTTACTAACAATTGGTGTTATCTGTTCTTTATTTCTTTCATTGTAGGCACTCTGATGGGTGTGTAGTGCTATGTCATTGTGGATATAGCATGCATAACTCTGTTAATCAATGATATTGAATGTCCTTTCAAATGAAAAATTTGCATATATAAATGCCAATTCAAGTCTTTTGCCCAGTTTATTTGGGCTATCTTTTTATTGATTACTATTTCTTAATAGTAACCTTTGTTATATATATGCAATTCAAACATCTTTTCCCCTCTATGGCTTGAGTTTCAAGTCTCCTCATAGTATCTTTTGATTAACAGAATTTCTCAATTTTTAATAAGACCAAATATATCAAGTTTTTTCTTCATACTTAGTGCTTTGTGTCCTTTTACAAAATCTTTCTTCAATCCATGGTCATGGAAATCTTACTGTATGATGATCTTTAAAAAAAACTTGTTTTACTCTTCACATTTAAGCATATTACATTTAAGCATTTTATATTTACCTAAGTATATACATCAAATCAATCTGGAATTAATTATTGTGTATGGTATGAGGTAGGAGTCAAGGTTCATATTTTTTCCATGTGGATAATTGAGTTCAATTTATTTTTTAAAGTCCTTTCCTCTAAATGCATTAAAATTACATATTTGTTGAAAGTCAAGTGACTATATATGTGTGGATCTATTTCTGTACTCACTATTCTGCTCAATGGCCTATTTATCTATCTTTGTGCCAATATAATAATGCTTTAATTATAGACTTTTATGATAACTTGATATTTGGTGACATAAACCCTCAAATTTTGACCTTCTTCACACTGTCTTGACTGTTCTAGATCCTTTGCTTTTCCATAAAAATTTTAGACTTAGCTTATCGATTTACATTTAAAGAAGTGCTAGGAGAATTTTGATGGGGATTGCATTAAATCTATAAATCAATTTAGGGAGAACAGACATCTTTGCATTGCATTTTCTATTCCCTGGAAATTGTATATCCTTTTTTTTTTTTAAACTTAATTCTTCTTTCATTTACTTCAGTAATATCTTATATGTTGGTTGATTTATTTCCAGGTATTTAATATTTTTAATGCCAATGTAAAGAGTATCATTTTTAAATGAATTGACCTGCATACTTATTGCTACTATATTAAAAAAAAAAAACAGTTTTTGTATACTTACCCTGTATTAAGTTACCTTGCTAATTCATCTATTGGGCCTATATAGATTATTTTAGATTTTCTGTAAACATAATAACGTCATTCTTGAATTCTTACTGTGGTTTATTAATGATGATTGGGTTTTTAATATTAAATCAGCTATGAATTTCTAGAATAAACTGAGCTTGGTCATGATTTGATTTGGTAATATTTTATTGAAGATTTTAAAATCTGTAATAATACAATAAATTGTTTTTAAAATTTTCCTATTTGTAATATCCTTACTAGGTCTTAATTTCAAGGTTATACCTCATAAAATAAGTTGAAAGACATTTCCTCTTTTTCCATGCTTTGTCTTTTTTTCCTAGAGATGGCCCTTAGGAATCTCAAATGAAAGTCTGGGGTATTTATGAGGGACCCATTCATTTGAGGACTCAAGAGGAAACTGCACACAGAATGCTGGGTTCAATCCTCTGCAGGTTTCACTTCCTACGACAAAGGGTTTTCAAGTCCTAGTTGTTTTAGCTTTAAATTCCCTTTTTTAACTGACTCCTATTGAGGCTGCCAGAACTCAAAAGATGCTTTCTTTTCAGCCTATGGATTGTGTCCTGAGGGGTAAAAGCAGCAATGAATAAAAGACTCACCTCAAAATATTTTCCTTCTCTATGGGATCTTAGCCCCTCAAGGTCCGGAAGTCTATAGAGATACTCTATTAACTCCACGAAGACTTCTGTTTTTGTTTATTTTAAATTTTACCCATCTTTTATAGTTGATATCAAAGAATAGTCTGGTAAGAGGTACTCCATCATACTTAGGAGCAGAAGCCCCTAAATAGAGGTCTAAAACAGGGGGCCTTCAGCATCACCTCTCAATCTATCATCACACATCTGGCAACTGCACTTTTGCTGAGTCCAGGAATCTGTGCCCTGGTCAGGGGCAGGATGAAAGACTGTCTCATTCTCCTGAGCCTTGCCATTGTTCAATGACTGGGAGTCATCTTCATAGTCCATTCATATTGCCTTCAGACAGCAGATTTTTATACTATTATTTACAGGGCTATTGTGAGGCATAATTTTACCCAAACTGGATTTCTTTATTTGGGCCAGCTGATACTAAAACAGGAGATAGCCTATGATTTTCAAGTTTTTCTTTTTTTGTTCAAACAGCTACTATTTTCTCCTATATAGTGGAAGGATAAAATATTAACTCATAAATCCAAATATGAATCTACCACCTGAGTAATAGCTTATATAACCTATGATTGATTCATTACCTGTAACATTAACAGTCACAGTATTTTAAGAAATGTTGAGAGCACAGATTTCTTCCACATGGGCCCCATCCAATGTCCTATTAATACTGACCACATATAGTCAGAAATTTACAGTTGAGTCAAGAGGACTCCTCTGGGCAATTTATTTCCTGATTTCTCTTATAAAAATCTTATTAAGCCACAGCTTATGTTCAATTTTAAAAGGAATAAATACCTATTGACTGAAATACCATTCTGGCACTGTACCCAAGAGTTGCATGGAGACGAGGTTGCTTAATCTATAAAAAACATTTTTTAATTTTAAAAATTAATTATGAGACTCTGATTTCCTAAATTTCACAACAGGAAAACATTAGCTTGGTGGTAATGGCACTGAAAAACTTACTGGCATTCCTTTCTAAACAGGCATGAAAATGGATAAAAATGAAGGGTAGGAGGACTTAAGGGGGTAATGTAATCATTTTCAAGAAGACACTTGGTACCTGGTTCTAAGCTGTTTCCATCTTGTTTCTAAGCCCGCCTATCTCTTCAGTGACTCTCTCCAACTTTCTGTCATCCTGGAAGGGCTTACTATCTGCTGATACTCTGAAACACTGAAGACTGTGGACTTCAACTGCTTTGCTGCAGTGTTTCACTCGTGCTGATCCAGTCTTAAATGGCTCTGGTTATTTCTGACTAAGCTCTGACAAACTGAATTATTGCTTCAGCTCCACCAACAGTGAATAATACATTCACTGGGACCACCTGCATATGCAGCTCTTTATTGGAGACATGACTAAAATATCACCAGCCTTTAAAGTAGGTGACAGGTGGGAATATGTCACACTTCTGCTTTGGAACGAGGGATGAATTAATAGCTATCCCATGTTAATTTTCTTCCTATGAGTCTCTGATTAGATAATGCCATATCTTCCATTTATGGTAAAAAAAAAAAAAAATGGTATCTCACCCTTTGAAGGACTATGCCACAGCATGAAAAAACCCAGATGTTTTCTTAGGAAAAAATCTGAGACATTGGACAATAGGAGAAAACAATTCACAAAGAAGAGGAAGTAACTTTTCCAAGATCTTTTTTTTTTAAAAAAGATTGTATTTATTTATTTGACAGAGAGAGTGAGTGTGTGCACAAGGAGGGGCAGCGGCAGAGGAAGAGGGAGAAGCAGGCTCCCCCCCGCCCCCCAGCAGAGAGCTTGACACAAGCTCAACGCAGGACTTGACCCCAGGACCATGGGACCATAACCTGAGCTGAAGGCAGGCGTTCAGCTGATGAGCCACCCAGGAGTCCCTTTTTCCAAGATCTTAAACATCAATCAACAAATGTGTACCAAAGCTGTAGAGGACACAAAGACTTATAAACACTATTCCTGTCCTTAAGGAATTCATGGACTAATAAGAAACAATTAGAATGGAATCTGTGGAACAACAGTGATAACGCCTTTACATGCATCCACAGGGGCTGGGGAATTCCTCCCAAGTCTTACTGCACTCACTGGCGATATGAAACTATCTTTAATTTGAATTTTTCTACTCAAATACATTGCAAGTTTCTTGAGGACAGAAACTCTGCCTTCCTCATAAAACCTACAATAATACTCCATAAATATTTGTTGATTGGAAAAGTTTTTGACACAGCCAGGGCAACTCCATGCAAATTTCCTTGCAGAGGAAACTATTTCTAAGTGCATACACAGCATGAGAAAGGGGACTCTGTTCTGATTCCCCAGGGTGCAGTAGGATATGATGTTATTTCTGTGGAAGTACTATAAACATCAAGAAGGATGAAACTGCCATTCATACTACTTATTTCTTCCAAAAAGATTCTTCTGCAAATGATTCAGAAATTAGTTGTGAATGATTCACAGAAAGTTCTTAAAGTTAATGTGGGTTTAGTTCGTGCTGCCATTCTATTTGCGCATTTGCATTTCTCCTTTGGGGTTGACAATCCACCCTCCTCAACCTTCCCAGCCTGACTTGTCTAATGAGGACAGGTGCGCCTGCAACTGCAGCAAAGGTTAACTCCCACAGCCAGGAGCTTATGCACAACGTAAATAGTAAGTTCGAATATGTAAAAGGATAGTGACTCATTAGTTACTCATTAAATGGGAAGTTTGTAATAGTGCATAAGGAAGAGTCCCCTCTACATTTTTTGACACAGTTCTCTCTTGGGAAAAGTTCTTCTTGTGTTACCATGACTACATAGAGCTCTTAGGGCCTGGGTAAACAGCCTCCTTCCTGATGGACTGTTTGGGGTGGCTGGCTTTCCCAGGAATCAGTTCTGCTACTGAAGAACATCCAGGTTTCTCGCAACTATACATTCTGGCGATGAAGATAATACTTAGCATAGAAAACCAGCTCAATGAATGTCAGTTAGAACTAACTACTTCTGCCATTATCAATAATTGAAATATATTAATAAAAAAGCAGGAAGACAAAGAAGAGTTATTAGAAAAAGTAGCCAGAAATCCCTCTATTATTAAGAAAATAATAATAACAGGGTGCCTGGGTGGCTCAGTGGGTTAAGCCACTGCCTTCGGCTCGGGTCATGATCTCAGGGTCCTGGGATCGAGTCCCATATCGGGCTCTCTGCTCAGCAGGGAGCCTGCTTCCCTCTCTCTCTCTGCCTGCCTCTCTGTCTACGTGTGATCTCTCTCTGTAAAATAAATAAATAAAATCTTTAAAAAAAAAAAAAAAGAAAATAATAATAACAAAAATAATGAATACGGGAAAGGTTCATGATTCTCAGAACCTTGGTTTTCCAGAATGTATGTCAGATACATCTTAATTGTCCTGTGGGACTGAAATTCCATTTTTTAAAAAAATTAACATATAATGTATTATTAGCCCCAGGGGTACAGGTCTGTGAATCATCAGGCTTACACACTTCACAGCACTCACCTTAGCACATACCCTCCCCAATGTCCATAACCCCACCACCCTCTCCCTACCCGCCTCCCCACTGCAACCCTGGGTTTGTTTTGTGAGATTAAGAGTCTCTTATGGTTTGTCTCCCTGCCGATCCCATCTTGTTTCATTTATTCTGGAAAGCCATTTTAATACAAAGAACTCATAGTAATTACTTGAAGTAACATCAAGCATATATCTGTTGCAAGCATATTCAGATATGTACATGTATTTCATACATGCATATATTAGTAAATATGTGAATAAGCACATATGGGTTTGTTTGTTTTTTTTAAAAACTTCATTCAGTCTCACAGAAGCTGAGATTTTGCGGCTGGGAAAGACCATAACAACTTTCAGGTTCTACCATTAAAATATGAGGAAAAATATCATTTAAAGAAATAATGCTAGAGGGCACCTGGGTGGCCCAGTCATTAAGTGTCTGCCTTCACCTCAAATCATGATTCCAGGGTCCTGGCATCAAGTCCCACATCGTGCTCCCTGCTTGGTGGGAAGCCTGCTTCTCACTCTCCCTGCCTGTCTCCCTCTCTTGCTTTGTCTCTGTCTGTCAAATAAATAAATAAAATCTTAAAAAAAAAAAAAAAAGATGCTAGGGACACCTGGGTGGCGCAGTTGGTTGGACGACTGCCTTCGGCTCAGGGCGTGATCCTGGAGTCCCGGGATCGAGTCCCACATCAGGCTCCCAGCTTCATGGGGAGTCTGCTTCACTCTCTGACCTTCTCCTCACTCATGCTCTCTCTCACTGTCTCTCTCTCAAATAAATAAATAAATAAAATCTTTAAAAAAAAAAAAAAAAAAAAAAAAAAAAAGATGCTAAAGAATGTCTGAAAAATACGGCTCATTTTAAAACACTAATATTTGAAAATAAAACGTATTACCTTCTCTTTATTGCAATGGGAAAGGCCTTGGTTTGTTTTCTCTAGGGAAATTTCAATTACACTAAGTAACCACTGGATTCAAATGCTCAAAACTGAGGTAATACAGGGCATATTAAGTGCACAAAGCCAAAGGCCTTCACACCTGTTTTACCCCCTTTAGTTCCTGTTTATACACTGCCAGTAAATATGTGTGGGCTTCATGCCATGGTCTTCCCATGAGACCAGGAACTACTCAGAGGAAAAACTTAACTCACAAAACTATACCATTTCTAGGTTGGAAGCTTCACAGGTAGCCGCTCCAAGTGGCTTTTCCCAAGCAGAAATCTCTTGAATGACAGGCCGCTATTTGATTACTACAAGTGACAAGAAGTTCACTATTTTGTACAATACACTACTGTAAAAAAAAAAAAAAATACACTACTGAACTGTTATTCTAACCCAGCAGAAGTCAGGATTTCATGTCTCTAACCATTATTTTTAATTCTTCCCTTTGAAAGCATAGGTAATAAATTGAATCCTATGGCCAAATTAAATCCTTCAAGTGTTAAAAGAAAGCCTCATACCCCTATTATGCCATTCACCATACTTTCTTACAATTGTTGGCATATGTCTACCACTAGATGTTAAGCTCTGTGGGGTGGGCAAGGCCACATCAATTTTATTTATGGCTACATCAGCCTGCATGGTACTGAGACCATAGTAAATAATCACAATATTTGTTAGGTGAATTTTTGGCCCTTTGAGCTAAAAATTGAGGCAAGAAGGTAGTACTCAAGCTAATTTCTCCTCTTCATTCTTTACACCAGTCTTTAGTCTCCTTTCCCAGACTAATATCAAATTAAAACTAAGTTACAGATGTACTCATCAATGGGTCTGTCTGGAAAGCTCTGAATTAACTGGAGTACTCCAAAATATTAAGCCAATAAGTCAGTCTGGGGTTTGGAGTCCCAGTCAGAGTTTCTGATTCACAGTAAGAGTAGGAATATATTAAAATCATCAGGAAATAACATTAAACCAAAAAAGGATGTTAATGGGTGTTAATCCTCATGGTCAAAACACCTCTTGGTTCTGCTTTTTTCAAAACTGGACTAAGTCTTTTGTGCTTCAGGTGACCTCTTTGAAGAGGCTGCCAAGTTGGTGACCTGCAATGTTAGCTTTTTTTTTTTTTTTAAGATTTTATTTATTTATTTGACAGAGATAACAAGTAGGCAGGGAAGCAGGCAGAGAGAGAAGGGAGGAAGCAGGCTCTCTGCTGAGCAAAGAGCCCGATGTGGGGTTCGATCCCAGGACCTGAGATCATGACCTGAGCTGAAGGCAGAGGTTCCAACCCACTGAGCCACCCAGGAGCCCCTGCAATGTTAGCTTTTGACAATACGTCCACGCATGTGACCTCGGGAGAAAATGTCAGCCCAATATGGGTCCTTCAACGTGAATGATGACCCCATCTTAGTTTTTCTGAAACGCAGGACAGTATTTTGGATGAAAGTAATCTTTGTAAACAAAAAGCAGAAGGTGTAAACTCTCACCTCAGGGTCTGGTAACAAATGAGCCTGAAAGATTTCTTCAGAATTGAGCTCAGTGATTGGCCAAGAAAACATCCAAAGGTGGGAAAGTTACATCTGGAATCATGTGGGCTTTAGGTCCACCAGCACAAAAGGAAAACAGTCATGGGCTCATTTACTTGAAAATGCAAAAACAAGGACTAACATACAAACTGACATCAAGGAAGGAAAGGAAACATAGCTCTTTTGATTTTTACAAACCTAAGATATAAATTCTCTCTCTCTAAATCACAAATGCTTCCTCCTTTTTCCTCAATTGATTTACTGTATTTGCTAACTAAATTAGAGCACCATCCTGAGCATGCAACATTAGCTAGGATGGAGAGGAAATGTGTATTCTCTGTATTTCTCCTGGCGAGGGCTGTCTTAGCATCATTGATCACAACTTATTATGTTGCTGATATTTCACATTTCATATGTTGCTGATACTTCAGGTCATTGGATCATTAATAGAGAATGAAGCTGAATGTAGATTTGTCAACAAATCTACATTTGTTGGGAGAGAACTTAAACTTCAGTGTTTTATGGCCACAGTTCCTATCTTCATTTACCTGCTAGGCGACTTGGGAGAAGTTACTTCACTTAATCACATCTCAGTTTTCCTCCCTGTGAAATGGGAAAATAATAGCCCCTGAATCAAAATATTTGGATTGGGGGGCATCTGGGTGGCTCAGTGAGTTAAGTGTTCAACTCCTGATTTCGGCTAGGTCATGATCTCAGGACTGTGGGATCCAGCCCCAGGTCAGGCTCTGCGCTCCATGCAGCATCTACTTAAGACTCTCTCTGTGTCCCTCCCAACCCCACTAGCTCTCTCTCTCTCTGACTCTCTCTCTATATAAAATAATAAATCTTTAAAAAAAATTTTTTTAAATAAAATGAAATATTTGGGTTGGAGTTTCAAAGAAGTGACGTGTATGAAGTTCTTAATAAGTATGCCAAAATATTATTTCTGTAATAAAAATGCTATGGCTACGTGATTATTTTAGTTAATACAATTATCATGTATACTATTTGTATTTGTAAATTTATATATACTTATAAATATATATTTGTAAATAAGTATATACTTATATATATATACTTATAAATATAGTAACTAGTATAATTTTTATTACAATCATTATTATTACTATGCCAAGTATTATTGAATCTAAAACACCCAGATATTTTCTGTGTATTTGACTCTGGCCTCAGAGCCGCATCTGGGAATGAAGCCAGATGCCTAGGGCTGAGGAAGGCAAGTCTTTTGTAACTAATAGAGAGACAGCCAGGCTGGAGCACAGAAGCCTCCAGAAAGCAGTTCCCTCAGGGGCAATCATCTCCCCTCTCTCACACCCCTGACCACATGCACAGCATTCCTCTAATCTCCAAAGGCCGGTGCAGGGCCCAGCTCCTGGGGTTTATTTTGATAAATGTTTCAGGCCACAGAGTGCCAAGAAACTTGATTCCTTTGCTTTTCAAATACCAAACCTCTACCTGAAAAAGGAATGCTTAGATCAGAGCACAGGGATGAAAAGTTTTAAGTTAAACATGCAGTTCTCCCCTTAACCTATTGTCTGCTTCGTTCCTCAACTCTGGAAAGTTGGAAGAAAATTATCTTCAGATAAAGACTGTTGTAAATCACTGGTGAAAAGTTAAATATGATTTAGCAAATGTTCATTTTATCTTGAAAAGCAGGGTTATAATGGAACTGCCTTTACAGTTAAGGCCAACAATGCTCTTGAGGGAATTATATGTACTTTAATAAAATCATTCTGCAAAGTAACATAGCTCAAATTCTTTACTGTATTTCTGAATTTTTTATACCTGATGGTCAAAATAAGTTACACCTGGTTATTGTAAGAGGGAACACACTTTATCATTCTTTTTCACTGGAAAGGAGAACTAATATTTCTTGAGTACCTGCTAAGTGCCATGTGTTTTACTTATATTATACTATTTCATACAGCAAACCTGCATCATTTTTACAGAACAGCAAGCTGACAATCAGGAAGATTAAAAAAGTCTCCTGAGTTCTTAACACTAACAAGTGGAGGAGGTAGGATCTGAACATAAGTGTATGATTTCAAAGTCCAACTCTTTCATGGAAAGTGCAGAAATGCTTCCTATTTGATCATGGTACTTTAGAGATATTTCATCCCATTCCATTCAACAGACCACATCCACTGCAACTTATCTATAATTTTCAACAATTTGAGCCTCCAGGAGAATATATTTCTGAAGTTTGGGAAAACCTCATCATGCACACTTGGTCATTTAATGATCAATTCTTGCTCGTGTCCTTGCTCCTTGTTTACTGACTATGTCCCCTGCTGTCATACAGGCTCTGTGGGAACCAGGCCTTGTCCATCTTGGTCATCTCGGCATTTCCACTGCCAATGACAATTCCTGCCACCAAGAAGCACCTTGACAAATATCTTTGATTAAAAGAATGAGTGGGGCACCTGGGTGGCTCAGTGGGTTAAAGCCTCTGCCTTTGGCTCAGGTCATGATCCCAGGGTCCTGGGATCAAGCCCGACATCAGGCTCTCTGCTCAGTGAGGAGCCTGCTTCCCCCCGCCCCCCACCTCTGCCTGCCTCTCTGCCTACTTGTGATCTCTGCCTGCCAAATACATAAATAAAATCTTTTAAAAAATTAACTAATAAAAAAAAATAGAAGAATGAGTGAATGACACATTTCCCACCTGCCCAGGATTAGGAGTCAAGAGGAAGTCAAGCAAATTCTCACTTTCCCACGGGAAGTGGTAAAGGTCATGGATTCAAACCCCTGGTGGAACAATTAGTTTAACTTTGTTCCCTGGATGTAGGGTTAACTCCAAGCCTCTTCTTTTCCCTTTGACTCTCATTCTACACTTCAGAAAGGCCAGGATAAATAGTAGCACAAAGCAGAACCAATGCTTAGTGATGGAACTGCAGGAGAGTCATCTTTCTTTTTTTTAAGATTATTTATTTATTTATTTGACACACAAAGAGAGATCATAAGTAGGCAGAGAGGCAGGCAGAAAGAGAGGGGGCCGCAGGCTCCCTGCTGAGCAGAGAGCCCGATGCAGGACTCAATTCCCGGACCCCGAGATCATGACCTGAGCCAAAAGCAGAGGCTTAACCCACTGAGTCACCCAGGTGCCCGAGAGTCATCTTTCTTTAAAATCTCCAGATCTCACATACTCCTCAAAGAGGTGTATTACTGACACACTTCCTTAACAACTGATTTTATACATTTCCTAATTAGAGTTAAAAACAGTGGAATAAATAATCTGTAAACAAGCTGATAAATAACCAGGTGGTTTATATAAAATTAAATATGAAAAAAAGGGGCACCTGGGTGGCTCAGTGGGTTAAGCCTCTGCCTTCAGCTCGGGTCATGATCCCAGGGTCCTGGGATAGAGCCCTGCATCGTGCTCTCTGTTCAGCAGGGAGCCTGCTTCCCTCTCTCTTTCTCTGCCTGCCTCTCTGCCTATTTGGGATCTCTCTGTCAAATAAATAAATAAAATCTTAAAAAATAAAATAAAATAAATATGAAAAAATATTTTCAATGGCCAGAAGTAGTCCTTCAGAATAATATTAATACTGAAATACATTAACCAAGAGTTTGCCTTAATGGGAAAATAGCTACTCAAGTTATTGTATGGGTGACTACACACTTCATAAATTTTATATACAGACTCTCAGAAAAGTATTAGTGACTTTATAAGCAATAACAAGGAGGCATCTCATTAACTGGAGAGCATTTAGGTCCTGGAGGAGATCAATTCCAAGAGACACACAGCCAAGCAGTCTACTTTCAATAAGGACTTATTCAATTTAAATCAAGAGCTGAATAAGAAATTGGACTTGGGTCTGGTCCACAGAAAGATGACTCCTTCTGCTAAAAACCTGGGAGGTCTTTAAAATGCCTCCAGGTCCCATTAGTTTGCTGAACCAAATACCAAGTCTTCATTTAAATATAATTTGTTTTTCTGATTTGAACCTCTAGAGAATGAGTGGTTCCACAATTCATCAAGTTAAAAAAAAAAGGCGGGGGGAGTGAGTAGAATGTTTCCTCTGGAAACCAAACAATGTTGTCCTTAAATTTGGCCAAGCTGCCATCCACAAACTGAAGGCTTCTCCCCCTGGGTTACCACCATACCCCACACATGAATATTTTGGTTGTTCTCTTTTGCCACAATGAAATCTTGGCTAATACCTGAGAAAATACCGGTTGAGGCCACATTCAGAGAAACTAAGCTAATCTCTAATATATTACCTTTAACCTAAGTCATTCTCTCAACTTTACAGCTTTTGGTTTTTAGAAGCAATGTCTCGGTTCTTTCTTGTTCTTCCCTTAGTTATCTTGCACACTGTCAGGGCCAATACTGGGTAAAACAGAATCACATAATGCTTGCCTTTGGTCTTTCTAAGCTTCCTCTTTTCAAACGTTGAGGCCCTTCCCCACGCTCACCCTCAACCTACTCTCTCCTCAACCAGTCCCGCCCCCTCACATTCCCACCCTCATTACCACCTGGGTAGAGAAATACATTCCCATCGCTACTCATATTTGAATGCAATTCCTATTCAGCTTTTACCCTGCCAAAGATTTCTAAACTTCAAGTTCTTTCTCCTTATTAACAGCTATCTAGAGCAGATCAGAAAAAATGTTGGGTTTGGATTAGTTTTTGTTTTGATACGTTCTATCTTCTAGAGAAAGCATGAAGTAATAAAAAGAGCAAAGCCAGCCTGTCCGCGTAGCTCATTCGGTTGAGCATTCGCCTCGATTTCAGCTCAGCTGATCTCAGAGTCATGCGATCAAGCCCCAGGTCAGGCTCTGCGCTCAAGGGGCAGTCTTGAGCCTCTCCCCCTCACCCACTCTCTCTCTTTCCCTCTAAAATAAACAAACAAATCTTTAAAAAAAAGAAAGAAAGAAAGAAAAGCAGAGGCTGAGTGGCTCCTCAGACCTAGTTTTGAACTCTCTAAGGCTTGACAGGGTCTTGGAAGGAAGGAAGAATAAGTCTACACAAAGGTGATGTTAATATTAATGAGACCATTTGTAAAAACGATAAAAGCACTACCTTGCATAACCAGCCTCTCTTTGGTCTGCTTTCACTTTCCAGAGTTCAGTTACCAGTGGTGGGCTGCATCTGAAAGCCAATAATCCACGTTTAGTCAGACGGTCGAAGGGAGCCTAATGCTACGTCACCGCGTCCGCATCATTCACCTCGCCTCTCCTCCCCATGTAGGCATTTTGTCACCTCACATCGCCAGAAGAAGGGTAAGTACAATCCAATGAGACGTTATGAGAGAGAGAAACAGGCCACATTAACATCACTTTTATTAGTGTATATTGTTATAATTTTTCTATTTTATTATTGGTTACAGTTGTTAATTTTTTACTGTGCCAAATGTATAAACTTTACTGCAGGTACGTATGTACAAGAAGAAACATAGTTTACATAGGGTTTGTTATTATCTGCGGTTCCAGGGGCCATCCACAGGGAGGTCTTGAAACATATCCTCTGCAGATAAGGGGGGGGGGGCTACTGTATCTCAGCGAAGCAATGTATATACAACTTAAAGGAAGCACGATGACCTGTTAAGAGTAAAGTGAGTGTAGCTGAGTAATAAAATTGCCTAATACTGAAGAGTTAGAACAGCTGCTGTGGGAAACCTGAACAGGAGATGAACAATAACAAGTATAACAGGATCCAACAATGTTATGGTTGTGGCTGAGGCAGCCTGTATACTGTTCAGGTAGTATCATGCAGGTTGCAGATGCCCCGGTATAGGGTCAGAGGAAGCAGACTGTTGTTACGGACCAGAGTCTGGATTATCCCTGTTCACGCGCCATTTGAAAGACATTCTTATCAACAACAGAGCAGGCTTAGTCCTCCACTGGGAAAGCC
Organism: Neogale vison; assembly: GCF_020171115.1. NCBI lineage: Eukaryota > Metazoa > Chordata > Mammalia > Carnivora > Mustelidae > Neogale > Neogale vison. Next base: position 49,575,182 of record NC_058093.1, read on the forward strand.
AAACTAGCTCCGGAGTCTGGTCTGTGTCAAAGATACACTAAACAGTCATTAAGGATGCTCTGCCTTGGGAAGCCCAGATTCCTGACTCAGCACCTACTCTCTCCTAGCAGGAAACTGAGAAACCCAGCTTGGTTATGACTGTGGAAGATTTACTTCCTAGCTCCAGCATCCTGCTCAAGCATTCTCTTGTCTCTCGTTTTCTTGTAGGTTAAACAAAAATGATTTGATACAGGATTTGAGTCCAATGTCATGGGTGGCTATTTATCTTGGATCTCCTTGCACTTTCTATCACTATTTTGGACATGTTCTCACTCTTGATCAGAGTCCAGGTCATCTTTTTTGGAATTTAGATAGATGAGAAATACAGTCTGTTAGGTGACCTACATTTAAGCAAGCTATTCTGTAAAGTCTCAGGATGACTCAGTCATATACTTTCTTTAAATGTGCTACTGCCTTCATTGGTCCACCCAAACCTCCACTGCTCCTTTCCCATTACCCAGTTCAAGCAGGTACAGCATCCTCTCCCAAGGACCATCAACAGACTGCAGTCAGTATGCTCTGTTGATGGTTCTTGGAGAGAGGATGCACCTTAGAAAAATGTCACAAGTTGACAAAGGTCTCAAAGGTGGACTACAAGTCTCCAGGGACGGGGAAGCAAAGTGCTGTGCTGCATGTTGGACAGAAGAGCCCTGTCTCATTCAGACTATAAATGAACAGGTTTCTCTAATAGAAAGGGTTTGATTATTCAGTGGGACTGAACATGGCCAATTGCAGGATATGCTCAGAATAGAAACCAGGGAAGTTGAACTTGTTGATAAGAGAGAAACTGAGGTGATGGACTATGGGATCCTAAGCAGAGAAGGGTACAAAACCAAAGATAACCTTAGACTGAGAGAAAAATTAAAAGATGCAAAACCTAGAGGTTTAGCAAAGCCAAAGAGCAGACTCCTTGGTACTAAAGAATAAGAGACCCAGAGATGGATTTGAGAAGAAAAGGAGTCAGCCAGTTGAAGATCAAACCTGGACTTGAACAATTGAAGGTGCTGGTTATCCATTTCAGGATGCAGACAGCTCCCTATCACCCGAAACAGTCCAGAAGATATGATCATCTAGAATGGGCAAAATAGAATCTCTCAGGGAAGTTGTACAGGGCAATCCTGTGTTAAGAGTTAACACTCCCTTTGAAAAAGGAAGCTTTTAATATAGATTTCAGATAACCACAATTTCAGAGAGGAGGAAAGATGATATGGTATTCTTCACGTTCCCTTCTAACTCCATGATTCTTTTTTTATTTCTTGAGAGAGAGCGAGCACATGCGGGGGGAGGTGGCAACTGAAAGAGAAAGAGAGAGAATCTGAAGCAGACTCCACACTCAGCACAGAACCGAACACGAGGCTCGAACTCATAACCCTGAGATCATAACCCAAGCCAAAATCAAGAGTTGGACGCTTAACTGACTGAGCCACCCAGGCGCCCCCCAACCTGAAGATTTTAGGGGAGGGGTGTAACTATAAGCTGACTGCTATCATTGCAATTAACTTCAGGCTGTTTTGTGTAAAAAAATTTCATTGTAGAAACAATCATCAGAAGTTATTATCAATAGTTATATGCCAATAAGCTAAGCAACCTAGATGAAATGGATGCATTCCTGGAAAACTATAAACTCCCAAAATTGAACCAGGAAGAAACTGACAACCTGAATAGACCGATATCTAGTAACGAGATTGAAGCAGTGATCAAAAAACTCCAAAAAAACAAGAGCCCAGGACCTGATGGATTCCCTGGGGAATTCTACCAAACTTTCTTTTTTTTTTTTTTTTTAAAGATTTTATTTATTTATTTGACAGAGAGAGACTACAAGTAGGCAGAGAGTCAGGCAGAGAGAGAGAGGAGGAAGCAGGCTCCCTGCTGAGCAGAGAGCCCGATGCGGGACTCGATCCCAGGACCCTGAGATCATGACCTGAGCCGAAGGCAGCAGCTTAACCCACTGAGCCACCCAGGCGCCCTCTACCAAACTTTCAAAGAAGAAATAACACCTATTTTGAAACTGTTTCAAAAAATTGAAGCAGAAGGAAATTTTCCAGACTCTTTTTATGAAGCCAGCATTACCTTGATCCCCAAACCAGGCAAAGACACTACCAAAAAGGAGAATTTCAGACCAATATCACTGATAAATATGGATGCTAAGATTCTCAACAAGAACCTAGCAAACAGGATCCAACAGCACATTAAAAAGATTATCTATCATGACTGGTGGGATTCATCCCTGGGCTACAAGGATGGTTCAACATTCGCAAATCAATCAATGTGATAGAACAAATTAATAAGAGAAGAGAGAAGAACCACATGGTCCTCTCAACTGATGCAGAAGAAGCATTTGACAAAATCCAGAATCCATTCCTGATTAAAACGGTTCAAAGTATAGGGATAGAGGGAACATTCCTGAACTTCATAAAATCTATCTATGAAAGACCCACAGCAAATATCATCCTCAATGGGAAAAAGCTTGCAGCCTTCCCGTTGAGATCAGGAACACGACAAGGATGCCCACTCTCACCACCCTTGTTCAACATAGTATTAGAAGTCCTAGCAACAGCAATCAGACAAAAAAGAGAAATAAAAGGTATCCAAACTGGCAATGAAGAAGTCAAACTCTCTCTCTTCACAGATGACATGATTCTTTATATGGAAAACCCAAAAGACTCCACCCCCAAACTACTAGAACTCATACAGCAATTCAGCAATGTGGCAGGATACAAAGTCAATGTACAGAAATCAGTGGCTTTCTTATACACTAACAATAAAAATACAGAAAGGGAAATTAAAGAATCGATTCCATTTACTATAGCACCAAGAACCATAAGATACCTGGGAATAAACCTAACCAAAGAGGTTAGGATCTATAGGATCTATACTCAAGGAACTACAGAACTCTCATGAAAGAAATTGAAGAAGACACAAAAAGATGGAAGACCATTCCATGTTGTTGGATCAGAAGAATAAACATTGTTAAAATGTCTATACTGCCTAGAGCAATCTATACTTTTAATGCCATTCTGATCAAAATTCCACCGGTATTTTTCAAAGAGCTGGAGCAAATAATCCTAAAATTTGTATGGAATCAGAAGAGACCCCGAATTGCTAAGGAAATGTTGAAAAAAAAGAAACAAAAATGGGGGCATCACGTTGCCTGATTTCAAGCTTTACTACAAAGCTGTGATCACCAAGACAGCATGGTACTGGCACAAAAACAGACGCACAGACCAGTGGAACAGAGTACGGAGTCCAGATATGGACCCTCAACTCTATGATCAAATAATTTCTGACAAAGCAGGAAAAAATGTACAGTGGAAAAAAGACAATCTCTTCATAAATGGTGCTGAGAAAATTGGACAGCTATGTATAGAAGAATGAAACTTAACCATTCTCTCACACCATACACAAAGATAAACTCGAAATGGATAAAAGACCTCAACGTGAGGCAGGAATCCATCAGATTCCTAGAGGAGAACACAGGCAGTAACCTCTTTGAATCAGCCACAGCAACTTCGAACATAGGCAGTAATCTCTTTGACATCAGCCACAGCAAGTTGGTGCAGCCTCTTTGGAGAACAGTGTGGAGATTCCTCAAGAAATTAAACAGAGAGCTTCCCTATGACCCTGCCATTGCCCTACTGGGTATTTACTCCAAAGATACAGATGTAGTGAAAAGAAGGGCCATCTGTACCCCAGTGTTTATAGCAGCAATGGCCACGGTCGCCAAACTGTAGAAAGAACCAAGATGCCCTTCAACGGACGAATGGATAAGGAAGATGTGGTCCATGTACACTATGGAGTATTATGCCTCCATCAGAAAGGATGAATACCCAACTTTTGTAGCAACATGGACGGGACTGGAAGAGATTATGCTGAGTGAAATAAGTCAAGCAGAGAGAGTCAATTATCATACGGTTTCACTTATTTGTGGAGCATAGCAAGTAGTATGGAGGACATGGGGAGATGGAGAGGAGAAGGGAGTTGAGGGAAATTGGGAGGGGAGGTGAACCATGAAAGACTATGGACTCTGAAAAACAATCTGAGGGTTTTGAAGAGGCAGGGGTTGGGGGAACCAGGTGGTGGATATTGGAGAGGACATGGATTGCACAGAGCACTGGGTGTGGTGCAAAAATAATGAATACTGTTACACTGAAAATAAATTTAAAAAAAAAAAGAAAGAAAAAAATTTCATTATCTAGCCTGGTTTTATTGCCCTTCCAGTTTCAAAGAAGTACATACATTTATTATGAAGTCATATCAAAATTCCAGGTTTTCTCATAAATGGTTTTACAGTTATTACCATCTAAGCATGACCAGAAAAGCTTGTCCTAGTTTTAAGATGGTCATTTTGAAAGTAGGTTTGATTGGCGGTTGATTATCCATGGCTGTGAAGTTAAAATCCATGTGGATAAAGAAAATTCACGTATAACTCAAAAATTTCATGCCAATGTAAACAATAAGGGAATAAAGCCGCCAAATAAAATTCCCATCGCTGCCCTGGTTCACTCTTCAATGGATGCGTTAATGACCAGTGAAATGGGCAGAAGGGTAACCAGTGGAAGAATGTCTGGGTAAATAATGACCCTAGCAAATCTCTAAATTTGGATAATAGAATGGTACAGTGAGAAACCCAGACTCATTGTGATTGATTATCCACAGTTTGCTCTTGAGAAAAATTATCCTCTCTATTAACACAACTTAGGTCCAGAATGGCTGTCACACAACTCACCTATGGTATTTTCTTCAGGCAACAAATCAGTCTTCTGGGGTTATAACTGTTTTGTCCCACAGATTACTCAACTATACACATACAGACTCTGTATCCACACAAACAAAAAAGCACACTTGTTTTCACATAAATAATAAAGCCAAACCTGCTAATGCTTTGCTGCCTTTGCAGGGATCCACCAGGGAATTTTTGCCAAACAGACTGGAATCAAGTCAATGTTACATTTTTTAAATGAGAAGAAATTCTAGGCATCAAAGTGTGCCAGTTTTCCATCTGACAAAGTTGATAGATAAATATATCTGTAAGTCTGCTTCTTTTTATTGTTTCCAGTGGTCTCTAAACTTTTTAAAATATCCCCATCGATAAATAAAAGTTGGTGGATGCATCCCCAATGTAAGTGCTGGTTATGTAAATATTAATTTATGTATGTACGTGGCATAAACCTACTCTAAAAAGATGTTCTAGATGCAATAATTTCTAAAAACATTTTTAAATGCTTTAAATGCTTTTTTAAATGATATAATAAACATAAAATACTTATGTCTTTCAAACTTTCATACCTCCATACTATCATTGACTAATATCTTAACACACAGTATATCCTTAGTTTGATATGCTGTTAACTATAGTTGAATTAAATCCATATTTTAAAATAGTTGCATTGACATTTGTGAATTTTTACTGACTTCTTGTTAGACCCTCTTAATCTGGGTAGCAAAGAGCTCCTACTAAGAGCAAAGTATCAACTCCGCTATGGCCTTATTATTGTCTCCAGCTTGCATTCTTAATTTTATATTGCTTTTGAATTTTCTGTGCAAGCCATTATTAAGGGTAAATATTTTCATATCATACATCTGATAAGGAATTAATGTCCAGAACACAAAAAATTCCTATAATTCCACAACAAAAAATGAGGAGCCCAATTAAAAAGCAGACAAAAAGTGATGCCTGGGTGGCTCAGTGAGTTAAAGCTCTGCCTTCAGCTCAGGTCATGATCCCCGGGTCCTGGGATCGAGCCTCGCATCAGACTCTCTGCTCAGCAGAGACCCTGCTTCCTCCTCTCTCCCTGCCTGCCTCTCTGCCTACTTGTGATCTCTGTCTGTCAAATAAACAAATAAAATATTAAATAAATAAATAAAAACCAGACAAAGGACTTACATGGACATTTCTCCAAAGAAGATACACAAATGGCCAATGAGTACATGAAAGAAATTTTCAAGATTACTAATCATTAGAAAAATGCAAACCAAAAGTCAATGAGATAATACTTCACACCCATTAGGCTGGGTATTGTAAAAAAAATAAATAAATAACAAGTGTTGACAATGTAAAGATACTGTGGAGGTATTGGAAATTCATGCTCTGTTAGTGGTTATATAAAATGGTGCAGTCACTGTGAAGACAATTTGGTGATTCTTTGAAGAGTTAGACATAAAATTACCATATGATCTGGCAATTCTAATTCTAGGTGTATATACCCCAATGAACTGAAAATGGGGACTAAAACACATAATTGAATGCCCGTGTTCACAGCAGCATTATTCACAATAGCCAAAAGGTGGAAACAGCCCAAATGTCTTCAATACTCGAATATATAAGCAAATGTGGTATACCCATATGATGTAGTATTATTCAGCCCCCAAAATAAATGAAATTCTGATATATGGATGAACTATGAACACATTGAGCAAAATGAAATAAGCTAGACATGAAGGATAAATATCATATAATTCCATTTATATGAGTTACCTAGAATAGACAAATTCATAGAGACTAAAGTAGAATAGAGGTTACCATGAGCCAAGGGGAGGAGGGAATGGGGAATTATTGTTTAATGGATACCGAGTTTCAGTTTGGAATGTTGAAGTTTTGGAAGTAGATAGTGGTGATGGTTGCACAATACTGTGAACATACTTATTGCCACTGAATTGTATTTAAAAATGGTTAAATTGTAGGGGCACCTGGGTGGCTCAGTGGGTTAAGCCTCTGCCTTTGACTCAGGTCATGATCTCAGGGTCCTGGGATCGAGCCCCGTGTCGGGCTCTCTGCTCGGCAGGGAGCCTGCTTCCCACTCTCTCTCTCTCTGCCTGCCTCTCTGCCTACTTGTGATCTCTATCTGTCAAATAAATAAGTGAAATCTTTAAAAGAAATAATAAAAAATAAAATAAAAATGGTTAGATTGTAAATGTTATATATTTTACCACATAAAAATCGCCAGAAAATTAGTGAAGCTTTAAGTAAATTAAATTTTTATTATATTCTTTTGACATTATCATAGGTTACCTTATACTCCCTTTATAGTTCCTTATTCTGGAGACCTCTGATTTTAAGTCAAACTGTACTTAGCAGTGATCAGAAGGGGATACAATCACTTCCCAGATCAGGTAAGGTTTATGCATGCCTTGGAATTGTCATGTACGTGATAGGTCTTTGGCCCCCACATATTATTTTACAAGTGTGCTACACAGCGGTGTTTCCTGGCTGAGGAGGATGAATGGGTCTGAAATCTAACTTGTGCTGTGTTCCCCCGGGGCTATGCACTTTGGTAGAAGGTTATTCTAGACAAAGGGGTGCAATTATTTAAATTATTTAAATCATTTTGAAAAGTGTGCAAAATCTTCATAGTTTAAAGCCCCAAGGCTGAAACAAATAATTTCAGGAATTTCATACTAATATTCAAGTACATCTTTCTTAACAGATCTAGAAAAGCTAAAATGTGCCAATTGATATGCCATCTTGTTAGCTAAGACAGTAAAAATTCATTGATCTGACTGAAAAATGGTGACCAGAATTATTGAATGGAGCAGGGGGAGCCTTAAGTCCCCAGTCAAATCCACACTCATTAATTAATTGATCAAACTATACTGCAAATCCACTTTGTACCAAGTGAGTGCAGAAACTAGAGGCTAAGAGATGAAGGGAGGTCTCCACAGTCACACGGATGGTTTGTGGGAAAGCTAGCATGAGAGTCTGACTCCACAAGCAGCTGAGGCTCCTGGCACAGACAGTGAGTGTGATGCTCCCCAGACGGGCGACACGAGCACACGAAACCCAGGCTGGGCACGACTGGCATTGTGGGCTCCACAGAGCAGAATGTTAGCACCCTCACTGTAGACTGAGATGTTTGTGACATCTTTATACGAAGTAGAGGAAAGAAAAGAATAAACAAAGAAACATATAGTGACAATTCATCACCCACTATCCCATGCTAATTTGTGTAGGATCTTCTATTCACTTTTCTCAGAACTTTCCAAATTATCTGTATTCTAGATCTGTTGAAGATGATATAATACTGTCTTGGGTATTATATTATATGTAGATATTTATATATTTATTTTTCTCTCCACGTACGCTGGGTAGCTCAGCCAATTAAGTGTCTGCCTTTGGCTCAGGTCATGATCCCAGGGTCCTAGGATCAAGTCTCTCATCAGGCTCCCTGATAGGTGAGGAGTCTGCATCTCCCTCTGCCCCTTCCCACGGCTCATGCGTGTATACTCTTTCTTTCTCTTTCTCATAAATAAATAAATAAAATCTTTAAAAAAAACAAAAACCCTAATTTTGCTTAGTGAATATTCTGGAATTATAAGTATTCCCCAAAATAAGTAACCAAAACCCACTTCCCTTAATAAGCTGTCTCTGGTCATTTGTGAAATATAACATGTAGATGAAGTAACTGAATCTGGGGAGAAAAAAAAAAATGAGCAAAAAAAAATCATTTTTTTCCATTTGACTGTTAATTCCCATTCCATCTCTCCCTCTCTCCCTGTTCTCCATGTCCCCATATTTATGTCCCTTCTGATTTCAGATTTCCTGAATGAAATTCAATGGGCTATAAGCTAAATGACTGACAAACACTGGCCAAGTTAAACAAAGATGGGAACAATGAGAAGGACCTGATTTCTCTGAAGAGTTTCAAAGCGAAAAATCTTTACCACTGGATTGAATTATTTCATGGCAGCTGAAACTAACCTACCCTTAATGGGTCAAACACCATGCCCCCCTTGCCGCTATACACACGGATCCATTTTGTGTGCTCTCCCAAGGAATGGTGTGGAGCTGGGTAGGTCTTCCAGAGGTCATCTTTTCCTAAGGCCTCCAGGCAGTGTTCCTCTAAACCATTCCAGATTTTTTATTCCCCAATTCTTTAAAATGCACTGAGCAATTGATAGCTAAATCTCTAACATCTACAGGAAGAAATGTTAGAGTCCACAAGTCTTAACTTTACTCCTAGGCATATCTGTAAGGCAAGGATGCCCTTTAAAGTCAAATTTAGTTTTGCTTTTTTATTCTTGCATTGTGATAACACGTTAGGAAGCTGGTATTAAAGTGAGGTCAGATCACAGGCTAAAAGAAGAATTATGTCCATTTTGAACAGAGATTTTTAGACAACAAAATGATCATTTAGTGCCTATATTAGATTCCTTCCTGAATTTAACCTTTAGGCCATCGGTTTATTGAAGGATTCTAAAAGCATTTGGCCTTTGTGTGAATGGGAGTAAGCTCTACAGAGTTTCCAACTATAATGAAATCAGAAGGGTCATAAACCCTTGTGTTGTAGACATTAATTAATGGCCAGCCTACCCCAGAGTAAAGTGCTGGGATAGCAGGTGTGTTTGGGGGAGGTAAGCGACTGCCTGGGAAGCAGCTGGACTTGGCAGCTTTTGGAGTGAGAACAGAGAGATAGCAAATCCCTTGCACAGGGGCAGTTTGTCCCTTCCTTGGACCTGCACATGCCTTAACTGAACCCCTTTGTTTCTTACAAATTCTGCATCTGCATGTGGAAAACCATGCGTTTCCCAACTTTTCAAAGAAATAAGTTTGCTTCTCACTCTCTCCCTTCCCCCACACCTGGACTAAACATTATTTGTCTTGAGGCAGAAGAGGGTTCAACACACCACGTGATCATACTTAATGGTCTCCGAAATTACTTCTGTGAAATATCCACCTACTTGCCACAGCTTGATTTACTGCATCGCCAGGAAATAACAAATGTAATTACTTTGGAATCAACATAATATGAGGCCAGATTGCCTTAACATTCCTTTTGCTTGAGAGGAACTTAATATGAATGAGAACCAGCTGTCTGTCTGTCATCATGTGCATTTGGTCAGCTTTCATAACTGATGACAGATATGGCTCTTTTGGAAAATACTTTAAAGTCACATAATTATAATGGCCATTTTTCCTCTGACAGCTTTAAGATCTATAATGAATCATGTAAAGCACATGCATCTTACCTGAAATCAAGAGATAACTTTGTGTTCTCCCAGTGGTTAACTCCCCCAGAATAGTTTCCCCAGCCTAATGTTTTGAATTTCTTTAATAAAAGGGGTAGTATGTTCTTATTCAAGAAGAAAAAAACAAATGAAGCTTGTGACATCATAACTAAAGAAATGCCCTTGTAACCTGTGTAACCTGTGTAACCTGGAGCTTTGGATGGCAAGAAGGGTCTTCAGGGTGTGTGTGCACGAGCGCGCGAATGTGTGCACACGTGCATGTGTGAAATTTAATTTAATTAGCCTTATTACACATCTACTAACTATTAGACTCTTTGTCTAGACAATAAGAGTTTTACAAGAACTAAGTATTTGGGGGTCTCTACTTACTGTTACACTATTTACGTCCATTTTCTTATTTTCTTTTCACAACAACCCAACCTCATGAGTTAGGTATTATGACCTGCCTCTTTCCAAAAAGAACATTGAAATTTGGTGACACTAGTAACTTCATCAAGGTCACAGAACTTCTTAATGATAAAGATGAGAATAGGAGCTAGGCCTCTTTGATTCAAGTCAGTAATAAACCCTTAATGGAAGATTCAGCAAGATTGGTAAATATGAGCTCATCATACAAAAACTACCCTATATACCAGGAATAACTAATTAGAAAGTGTAATACAGGAAAACGATCCCATACATAAGTCAGAGAAATGAGAAAGGGTGATAAACAAATAGGTCAGTAAAAGTGGAACACAACCGCATGTGTGGATACTTGGTATGACAGATGTGTAATTACAATGGACCAAGAAAGGGCTAATAAATTAGTGGTGACTGGAAAAGATATCCATGCAATTCCTTACTTTAAACTATATAAACATTAAAAATATTCCAGGAAGATTAAAAAAATTTTTTTCAGAAAAAGCAAAACCTTAGACCTTTTGAAGGAAATAAAAGAGGGGAACCTGGCTGGCTCAGCAGATGGAACATGTGACCCTGATCTCTGGGTTGTGGGTTCAAGCCCAAGGGAGGGGTGTGAAGATAACTTAAAAATAAAATCTTAAGAGCACGTGGGTAGCTCAGTCCATCAAGTGTCTGCCTTCAGCTCAGGTCATGATCCCAGAGTCCTGGGAGAGTCAAGCATCAGGGTCCTTGCTCGGCAGGAGCCTGCTTCTCCTTCTGCCTGCCGCTTCCCCTGTTTGCACTCCCTCTTCCTCTCTCTCTCTCAAATAAATAAAACTGTTTTTAAAAAAAGTAAAATCTTAAAATAAAAGAAAATAAAAGAACAGAGACTAAATGATATTAAAGTATGGAAGGATTTCTTAAATAAAAAACAGGAGAGCACAAATGGCACAATGAAAAATCAACAAATTTACTATATTAAAACAGGCTTTTTTTTTTTTTACAATAAATGCAACACAAATAGTGAAAAAACAAGCCACAGACTGAGAAAAAAATATTTGCGACACATATGACTAATAAAAGAATTAGTATCCACAACATATAAAGAAGAAATAAAAATCAATAATCCAACATAAAAATGGGCAATTCACAAAACAGGAAACTCAATGGCCATTTAATATATGAAAATATTTTTAATCTTACTGCTAATACGAAAAATAAGATTAAAGCAATGAAATATCACTTCACATTTATCAAATTGACTAATTTTTTAAAAGATTTTATTTGTTTATTTTAGAGAGATAGAAAATGCAAGTGGGGGTGGGAGAAAAAAATCTCAAGCAGACTCCACACTGAATGGGGAACCCAATGCGGGGCTCAATCATACAACCCTGAGATCATAACCTGAGCTAAAATCAAGAGTCAAGCACCCTTAAATTAACTGAGCCACCCAGGCACCCTTAAATTAACTAATTTTTAAAGTCTGAAAATGACCAGATGTGATACAACAGGAATTCCCATTTAATATTAATGGAACTATAACAACCACTTTGGAACACAATTTACTATTGTCTAGTAAAGTCAAAGATGCACATTGTTTTAACATCTGGCATTTCTGCCTCTATGTATGTATCTTAGAAAAACTCTTTAGGATGGATACATCCAAGTGAGAGATAAAAAATATTAATTTCAGCATTCTTTTGAAGATAAAACAAGAGAAAGTCAAATATATTTAAATTTCAATAGGATATATTTTGATATATTCCTAAAATGTGACACTGTGCAGCAGCTAAAACAATTGACTAAATCTACCTACCTGTAGAAACATGGAAAAACCTCAAAAACACAATGTTGAACTAACACCAAAGAAATACAAACAATTATAAGAACATACTATGAGCAACTCTATGCCAATAAATTTGACAATCTGGAAGAAATTGATGCATTTCTAGAGACATATAAACTACCACAACTGAACCAGGAAGAATTAGAAAACCTGAACAGACCCATAACCAGTAAGGAGTCATCAAAAATCTCCAAACAGTCATCAAAAATCTCCAAACAAACAAAAGCCCAGGGCCAGACGGCTTCCCAAGGGCATTCTACCAAACATTTAAAGAAGAACTAATTTCTATTCTCCTGAAACTGTTCCAAAAAATAGAAGTGGAAGGAAAACTTCCAAACTCATTTTATGAGGCCAACATCACCTTGATCCCAAAACCAGACAAGGATCCCATCAAAAAAGAGAATTACAGACCAATATCCTTGATGAACACAGATGCAAAAATTCTCACCAAAATACTAGCCAATAGGATTCAACAGTACATTAAAAGGATTATTCACCACGACCAAGTGGGATTTATTCCAGGGCTGCAAGGTTGGTTCAACATCTGCAAATCAATGTGATACAACACATTAATAAAAGAAAGAACAAGAACCATATGATACTTTCAATAGATGCTGAAAAAGCATTTGACAAAGTACAGCATCCCTTCCTGATCAAAACTCTTCAAACTGTAGGGATAGAGGGCACATACCTCAATATCATCAAAGCCATCTATGAAAAACCCACCGCAAATATCATTCTCAATGGAGAAAAACTGAAAGCTTTTCCGCTAAGGTCAGGAACATGGTAGGGATGTCCATTATCACCACTGCTATTCAACATAGTACTAGAAGTCCTAGCCTCAGCAATCAGACAAAACAAAAGGAAATCCAAGGCATCCAAATCGGCAAAAGAAGTCAAACTATCACTCTTCGCAGATGATACTATATGATCTATATACTATATGATCATATATACTATATATGATATGATATGATATGTGGAAAAACCAAAAGACTCCACTCCAAAACTGCTAGAACTTGTACAGGAATTCAGTAAAGTGTCAGGATATAAAATCAATGCACAGAAATCAGTTGCATTTCTCTACACCAACAAGACAGAAGAAAGAGAAGTTAAGGAGTCAATCCCATTTACAATTGCACCCAAAACTATAAGATACCTAGAAATAAACCTAACCAAAGAGGCTAAGAATCTATACTCAGAAAACTATAAAGTACTCATGAAAGAAATTGAGGAAGACACAAAGAAATGGAAAAATGTGCCATGCTCCTGGATTGGAAGAACAAATATTGTGAAAATGTCTATGCTACCTAAAGCAACCTACATATTTAATACAATTCCTATCAAAATACCATCCATTTTTTTCAAAGAAATGGAACAAATAACCCTAACATTTACATGGAACCAGAAAAGACCTCGAATAGTCAAAGGAATATTGAAAAAGAAAGCCAAAGTTGGTGGCATCACAATTCCGGACTTCAAGCTCTATTACAAAGCTGTCATCATCAAGATAGCATGGTACTGGCACAAAAACAGAAAAATAGATCAATGGAACAGAATAGAGAGCCCAGAAATAGACCCTCAACTCTATGGTCAACTAATCTTCGACAAAGCAGGAAGGAATGTCCAGTGGAAAAAAGACAGCCTCTTCAACAAATGGTGCTGGGAAAATTGGACAGCCACAGGCAGAAAAATGAAATTGGACTATTTCCTTATACCACACATGAAAACAGACTCAAAATGAATGAAGGACCTCAATGTGAGAAAGGAATCCATCCAAATCCTTGAGGAGAACACAGGCAGCAACCTCTTCGACCTCAGCCGCAGCAAAATCTTCCTAGGAACATTGCCAAAGGCAAGGGAAGCAAGGACAAAAATGAACTATTGGGACTTCATCAAGATCAAAAGCTTTTGCACAGCAAAGGAAACAGTTAACAAAACCAAAAAGCAACTGACAGAATGGGAGAAGATATTTGCAGACGACATATCAGATAAAGGGCTAGTGTCCAAAATCTATAAAGAACTTAGCAAACTCAACACCCCAAGAACAAATAATCCGATCAAGAAATGGGCAGAAGACATGAACAGACATTTCTGCAAAGAAGACATCCAGATGGCCAACAGACACATGAAAAAGTGCTCTACATCACTTGGCATCAGGGAAATACAAATCAAAACCACAATGAGATACCCCCTCAAACCAATGAGAATGGCTAAAATTAACAAGTCAGGAAATGACAGATGCTGGCAAAGATGCAGAGAAAGGGGAACCCTCCTACACTGTTGGTGGGAATGCAAGCTGGTGCAACCACTCTGGAAAACAGCATGGAGGTTCCTCAAAAAGTTGAAAATAGAGCTACCCTATGACCCAGCAACTGCACTACTGGGTATTTACCCTAGAGATACAAATGTAGTGATCCGAAGGGGCATGTGCACCCGAATGTTTATAGCAGCAATGTCTACAATAGCCAAACTATGGAAAGAACCTGGATGTCCATCAACAGATGAATGGATAAAGAAGATGTGCTATGTATACACAATAGAATACTATGCAGCCATCAAAAGAAATGAAATCTTTCCATTTGCAACAACGTGGATGGAACTAGAGGGTATCATGCTTAGTGAAATAAGACAATCGGAGAAAGACAAAAAATCTAAAATGAATATGGTGTTAGTGGGTGGTAGATCATATGATCTCCCTGATATGAGGAAGTGGAGATGCAACATGGGGGGTAAAAGGGGTAGGAGAAGAATAAATGAAACAAGATGGGATTGGGAGGGAGACAAATCATAAGTGACTCTTAATCTCACAAAACAAACTGAGGGTTGCTGGGGGAAGCAGGTGGGGAGAGGGTGGTTGGGTTATGGACATTGGGGAGGGTATGTGCTATGGTGAGTGCTGTGAAGTATGTAAACCTGGTGATTCACAGACCTGTACCCCTGGGGATAAAAATATATTATATGTTTATAAAAAATAAAAAATTTTAAAAAAAGGAAATATAGCATGTAAAAAAAAAAAGAAAGAAATGCTGGAATAACTGGAATAATTGAATATTAGTATAAACAATCTATTTGGATCCATACTTTGCTTAGCATATCTGTTTATCTTTATGATTGAAGATTTTAAAAAATAAAATAAACCAGAAATTTTTTTATTTATTTTTTATTTATTTGTTTGACAGAGATCACAAGTAGGCAGAGAGAGAGAGAGAGAGGAAGAGGAAGCAGGTTCCCTGCTGAGTAGAGAGCCCGATGTGGGGCTAGAGCCCGATGTGGGGCTAGAGCCCGATGTGGGGCTCGATCCCAGGACCCTGGGACCATGACCTGAGCCGAAGGCAGAGGCTTTAACCCACTGAGCCACCGAGGCGCCCCTAAACCAGAAAATAAAAAAAAAAAACCAAAAACCCACAATGTTGACAAAAAAGTTGCAAAGCCCTAGAATAGCACGATATATATAAAGTCCAAAAATATGCAAAATATGACATATTCTTTATAGAGACAATTTATGGTAATTTATGCTTTACCAAACGGCAAAACATCCAGTTTGTATTTGTATAAAAAGTATAAAATTATGAACATAATAAAAGTAACAAGACAAAATAGTGGCTTTCTATGAAAAAGGGCAGACAAAAATGAAATCAGGGTTTTGTTAGGAAAAACCCTTAAATTTTTTTCTTAAAAAAATCTAAAATGAATATGGTGTTAGTGGGTGGTAGAAAGAGAGAAGAGATGGAGACAGAAGAGAGAGAAGGGAGGAAGGAAAGTAAGAGGAGAGAACAGAAAGAAAGAGGAAGGCAAGAATAGAGGAGGGAAGAAAAAAAAAATTCTCTAAAGAATCTAAAACTGAAGACCAAATAACTTAGATTCTGTCTTTCAAGGAAGAGTCTATGAATTTAAAACCGGCCTAAAGGAGAAATTTCCAGACTTTCTGAAACACTTACATGACAAACAAATGGGGTTAGTTTTGATATAACTTAATAAAACTCATGAATTTGTATTGATTAGAGGAAGATCAATTTGAATTAAACAAATCCAGAAATTTTGAGTATATAAAGGCACACAGTTCTAAAACATTCTCTGCCTACAGCTATGCAAACTGACGATAACAAACACTTTATACCTTTATGTGTGTGGCAGATATAGATCTGAAATATGAAGCAGTTTGGTCCCTCTCCCTTCTAAATTGTACCCTAGGGCAATTTTCCTTCCTTCCATCCAGAAACAAAAATTCAAAGAAATCTATGAGCTAAATGCTGAATTTTTTTTAATCTGCATGTGTATACTTCTTTTTTATATACTGATCTGTAAAAAATCTTTTACCAAAAGGAGATCATAATCTACATATCTCCTTGGCAGATAATTTTTCCAGTTCATGGTCATCATCTTTATTTCATAAAATGTTCCTCTCACCTAATACTAGAATTTAGATTCTCCTCTTGGACAAAAATATACCTTTTAAGATTCTTTTGCACAAATCACAGCCAATCCAAGCCCATACATTGCACCTATTTTATTCTTTATGTCTCTTTTCATTTAGAACAGATCCTTTATTGTAACAATCCTGAGCTGTTATTTTACAGGATACACCACATTCTAAATTTGTCCAGTTTCTTCATGATGAATTTTAACTTATTCCTTTACTTCATAAATTAAGAGCTACATCTAAAGCCTCCATGGATTCAAGTTAAGCATATCTGGCTAGATAATGTATAAGGGATGTTACCAACTTCATTTTGCAACACCTAAGAAAACACAGAACCTCTGGTTTACCCACCATTAATGATACTAAGCTTAACCACTGAATTAGAGTGGAAGAGTTAACATTTTCCCCTTTGCAACCTGAAATTAATTTGTATAGTGTTGCTTTGGCATTGTACAAGTGTTTCATTCACCATCATACATTTACTTGATGGTTTTGACATCACCTGATAATCCTGAATTAACAATTTCATTGTATCACTGGTCTATAAAGCAAGGAATAAAACAAGCAAAAAAAGCAAAAATCCCTGCTTGCATGGAACTTACTATCTGATAGGGTAGAGAAACAGTAAACATAAAAAATTAGAAAAATACTGTATGAAGTATGTTCTGTGGTGCAAAGTGCTATGGAAATAAGGCTGGGTAGGGATGAGGATATAAGAGAGGGCTGCGGGGTTGTTATATTAAATAAGGTAGTCAGGGAAGTCATCACAAGGTATCGGTGACTTTTGTTCACTGACAGTGGACATCTAGGAAGAAGAATCATTTTAGGCAAGTGCAAAGGCCCCGGGGTAGGAGGCTGCTGGTATGTTTAAGGGACAGCTAGGAGACCATGGTGGTCGGAAGAGAGATAGGAAGAGGAAAGTAAGAGAAGTGGCCAATGAGTACACAAGAGAGTGTGCAAATCATGGAAGCTTTATGGGCTAGTGAAAGGGCTTTGGCTTTTACTCCAAGATAAGCTGAAGTAGAGGAGCAACTTGACTATCTTACACATTATGGGAATTTCATGGGCTCCTGTGTTCAAAGTAGGCTACACATAGACTTCTGGTCTCAGTATTAACAGGTAAAGAGAAGTTATCACTCCCACCCTTAACATAAGAAAAAAGTGGAACAAACTGAAAATCAATAATTTTCTGGGACCCATCGGAGAACTGAGATTATAAGGCAAAGGGCCACTCTGAAATGTGGAGACACAGGAAAATACAGAGATCATAGCCAAGATCTATTCACCTGGAGCAGAAGCTGCTAAAGCCATAACCTGGTAAGAACACCTGAATGGTAATTTTGACAAACTGACAGAAACAGAATATAGACTAGCATGACAGTGAATAGTTCTGGTGACTTAGGGAGACTCTTAGACTCTTAAATTTACCCTCCTAGATCCCCCAGATTCTCACAAAGAAAGAACCAAGAAAGATCCCCTCATGGCTCTGGCAGAGGAGGGCAGAAAAGTAACTATTTTGAAATACACCCAGAAGATTCTCTGTAACAAAGACCTACTCTCCAATGAAAAAGACTTCACCAGAGCCTTCCCTCATCAAGGTCAGAAATTCATATCTACAAAAGAGAGTATGGGAGAGGCAGGAAAGGAAATTAGGAAGTTACTGTAATACCTGTGGGAGGCAAAGCTGCAGAGTTGGCTTCTTCCCATGAAGAGTTTAGAAAAGACTGGGCCTGGAGGAAAGGGAGAAAGAAAGTCAAATAGTGAGTTTATTAAAAGGAGGACAGTTTATAGTCACAGACAGGGAAAGGAGAAGGTAAACCAGCCTTCTCGAATTACAGAGTGAAAAGGCCCCTCTCTGACCCAGCCATACTGCCCAGGAGAGAGGAGAGCCCACCATTCCCACAGCCAATTCATTAGTCACCTATAGACAAACTAGGTAGTATAAGAAGAGAACCTATGGATAATTTATCCTTGTGCCAACCTTTCATCACAGTTTTTGCATGCGTCCCCTGTCCAATGGGCTGTAGGATTCTGGAAATGGGCACTATCAGCACTCTTCAGCGTACCTACATGGTCTCAAGGTCAGAGGATCACCTGGAAATCACCCTTCTCTTTCCTTCAAGTCCCCATCAGATCATGACAAATCTCTTGGCATACTTTTTTCCATGGCTACACCTCATGTAGTTGTGGGTCAATGTTACAGACCACAAATATGCTAATCAGACTCATTCCTGGTAGAAATAGATTCCACCAGGCCCTGAGGTCTACTGATCTTTACCCTGAAGTTCCTCAAGCATTCCCATGAAAGTACCTGAAGCTCCCATAAAACTTATATTTTAACCTTCAGGTCATCTTCTTGTTTTTGTTTTGTTTTCCAGCAGATCCAGCATCAATGCTTGTTTCTTCTCAAAATACTCAACACTATTTGTCAGAGCACAGCCAAAATGACAGCAGTCACCTCACAGTATGTAGAATACTTTCTTTTATGAAAAGATCCTCCCAGACTAGGTATCTCTGGTTTCACTGCCATTTCTGTGGGAGCAGCTGGAGAGTCATGTGCAGTCAAGTTCAAGGTCGTCTCCAAAGCACAGCAGACGAGACACATGAGGACTCCCACTTTTAGTAACTCCTGTGCTGGCCCATTTCTATGTCATGGGGACTGTCTGCATTCTGAACTTCATGGATAACATGCCTGAGATTTGGGAGGTCATTGTGAATGGACAGATGGATGAATATCAGAAAGTAATGTTAAACATAGTTCTCAAAATGCTTCCTTCCAGGCAAAAGACATCCTATTTTCCACTTTTTATATTTTTAGTTGTGAAATTTTGGAAGTATACGGGGCAAAGAGAAACATAAGGAAGGTGACCTTATAAGAGACTGTTGGCCCTCTTATCTGATGGTCTCTCTGACCTAACATACTCAATTTGGAAAGAACCAAGTGTAAGCTGATGATGCACCCTGATGCTGAATTTTCTCATCAGCAAATATGTGAACAAGTTATAATATCACTTTTCTAGCCTTGGAAGTAGATAAAATCTGGTCACACAGCTGATTCTAATGTCCTCTAAATAAAAGAGAGAAATCAACTTCAACAGTTAAAAAATTAGAGAACAATTACTGAAATGCTTACCACATGTTGTGTATAAAATACTGAAAATGATACAGGTAGGGGATTATTTTTTTATATTCAAAAATTCCTTACAGTTGATATCATAGTCTACTGAACTTTATGTTTTGACTGTGACACTTTATTTTTAAAATAGATTAGGTAAGTAATATGTAGAGCTAGAAATAGAAAGGAAATCAATAAACCCCAAGGTCCTATGGAATGGAATCAGAACTTCCTCCACAAATGTAGTGAGTTAACATCTACACATGTGTAGGAAACAACTACCCAAAAATTATAAAGTCAAAAGTTAATTCCACCCTGTTACGTGTGGCCAAAAGCCATATTTTATTTTAACACAATAAAGACTATACCAAACATCCCTGGAGTCTTGGACAAGAGTACATAAGAACTGAACTATTTTGACAAAATACAAGCTTGGTAGTCATATTCTGTTCTGCAATTTTTCACATCAGTCACCCTGGTGTAATGCAAAATGCCTTTAAAATAATACAAACATCTCAGCTCCTAGTCGCATGGAAGGATGTCCTAGTCACATGAACTAGAACAAAAAATGTCCTGAACAATGCGACCTACAGCTTCCTCAACTGAAAAATTGAATCAAAGTGCCTATCGTGCAAGGTTGTCATGAAAGTTATAGATAATATGGGCTAAATGTCTGATTTTGAATACCTATTCCTATTGGGCTGTGATCTTTCATTAGGTAAATCTGACCAACAATATTTGGGTCTGTTTGGCTACATGTAACTCTGTGTCGTTCATCCCCCCTCCAACACACAAAATGAACATTTCAGTATTAATTTGGAGATTGCATTTACACATAGAAACCTGGAAACTTCATATTTATTTAATTGCAAACCGAGAGAAGTGTGCTCTACATGATGTGGCAGAAACAGAGAGGTGCCCCTCTGATCCCCCTTCCAAAAAGGGCTCGCTGCTCAGCTGTGAGGAGCATGGTTCACGCACAGCCCCCAGCTGTTAGTCCTTCAGGGTCTGCGTCAGCTTTCCAGCCGAGGTCACACCATTTGTGGGGTGGCCCCGGGCCAATGAGTGAGCCAGACAGTGGTAGCCAAAAACATGTTCCCATCACAGCAGCCTGCAGTCAATGACTGAACAAAAGCATAAATACAAGGGCCTGGCCACCCAAGGCGGCATCCATCCAAGGGGCAAACTGTGTTCCTGAGCTCCCAATGGGCAGGCAGAGGCTTGGCCAGGTGGGCACGCCAGACTGACAGCTCCCCCTGCCCCGTCCTGCTCCCTCCCATTCCCATTCACAGGCTTACTCCCCAGTAAATATCTTGCACTTCGAACTGCCTTGGCATCTGCTTCCAAAGAAACCAAACTGTGACACACAGCAAATGCATAAGAGATTTGTGTTACTAGATAATGGTAACAACCACCACTGCCACAAATCCCGATAGAAGAGTCAGTGGCAATGGAGAAGTTCTTTATTACTTTGTCTAAAACCAAACACCCCGACAGGGGTCTACTCTATGCATTTTTGTCCCCCCAGCTTTACGGAGATATAACGGACATGTAACATGTGGAAGTTTAAGGTGCACAACCTACTGATTTGACACAGTGAAATAGGGCAAAATGCTTACCACCATGGCTTCCGAACATCTCCATCCCGAGACATAATTACCACTTCTCTTTTTTGGTGAGAACATTCAGGATCTACTCTCTCAGCAACTTTGAAAGACATAACAGAGTACTGGGGACTGTAATCACTATGCGATGAACTCCATCTTCAGATCTCATTCATGGTATAGCTGGAAGTTTGAATCCTTTGACTGACATCTCCCCAGTTCTCCCTTCCCCAGCCCCTGGCAACCACAACTCTATTATAAATTAACAGTCCATACCCTCAGTCTTACCTCTGAGTGTTAAGCCAATGCTAGCATATGTGCATATTTTTCTCTCTTTGGTCAAATATAAATTTGCTTGCTGCAACCTAGAATGTCTTCTCCATGTATTTATTGTGAAGATGAAGAAAAAAGCACCTATAGTGTGATTTCAAAATATGTAAGCTGTGCTTTCGCTATTGATCAAGATTCTCAACCTCTTTAGATGTCCCTCTGAGGTCTTACTTTCCAAGCTATTAATCATTTTTATTGCTTTTCTCTGGACATTATCCAAACTTTCCACCCTGCAGCTGTCTTCTGATGAAGAGTTTCAAACTCAAAGCAGGTCTCTAGTAAGAAGCTGGCTGTATTAGAGCAAGACAGAAGCTCAACAGCCAGAACACCAATGAAGAGGATTAACTATGAAAAAATAGCCACACAAACTTTCTACTATGCTTACCTGTATTATTCAGTAATCACACAATTGAAATATTTTATTTGTTTATATCCCATCTCAGTCTAGAGAGCATTTTGCATGGCCTTACTTTAAATGCACAAAGGGTCAGCAATATACAAGGCATGGCCCCAGCGGAAACACAAAACTTCATGTTTGCAATCAGTTCCATAATAAAGTTTTAGGACTTTGTCTATTTGAGAGAGAAAGAGAGGGAGAGCACGAGCAAGGGGAGGGAAAAGCAAAGGGAAAAGGAGAAGCAGAAGCAGACTCCTCACTGAATAGTGAGCCCAACCCAGAACTCGATCCCAGGACCCTGGAATCATGACCTGAGCCAAACGCAGATGCTTAACCCATTGAACCACCCAGACGGCCCCCATAATAAGCATTTTTAAAATCTTCTTAAAATAACAACAATGGTACTTATACCTACACACATACCTAAAAGTGATGGAGAAGGGTGCAACACAATGAAAGACAAGATTCTGTTAGGTTCCTCTTAATCTATTAAAATAAGAGCTACCCATTATATGTTAATAAAAAAATTTTTTAAATAAGATTTAAAAACTCTGCTTGCACTCTGTGTTTTCTGTAAGCTGGCTTTCTGGACCTGCAGAATCTGCTGTGACCTGCTTTTCCAGCATATTCTCCAAAAATCTCTTTATCCACTCTAAATTCCAGTTAGACTAAACTATATGCCATTTCTCTCCAAACACTGCTGCTTTCCCTAGCCCTCTGCCTTATGTTCATTTCCTATGACCTCAAGTGTATCCCTTCCCCATTCAAAACAGGTTAAGCCATCCAAAGCCCAATTTGAAAATCTCCTTTGCCTTGAAGCCCTTTCTAATGCCACGGTCACACCTTCTCCCTTCTCTGAATTCCCAGAGCACTCTGTTGCACAATCCCATTCTACACTATACATGTGTATATGACATGTGTACATGTCTTACATCAAGTTTCTGTGGCCAGGAAAAGTGTCTTGTTTCTCTTTGTGCTTCTGACAGCTTTGTGCCAAATATCTGCCCATTAAGTCACTGAACTGGCCACAAGTGTATGCGAGGCACTGAACTAGGTACTGGAAAACTAATCCAATAAAATCGACTTAGTACCTATCCTTAAGGAAGGAACTTCATCTAGACAGAAGGAAATACCAAAAATGCATGACCATAGTTCCACAGCAGGCAGAGGGCTCCTGTGCTGGTGCAGGAAACATAGGAAGGGCTCCTAACCTAGACTTCAGAATCAGGGAACTGTGATGAAGACTACTGTGCAAGCATTTAGCCTAGAGAAGAGGCTGGCTGGTGGTGATGGCCACAGGTAAAGAAACAGGAGATAGACAGTTTCAAAGCATCATGAGAGAGGTATGAGGATAGGTGGGGTAGCACCTAAACTCAGAGGTGAGGCTGACAGATAAGCAGAAGCCTTGTCATGACAGGTCTTTTACATGTGAAGGGGTCGGACATTAGCCTAAGAACAATGGCAAGCCCCTGCAAGGTAACCGTAATCTGTATTTTCAAACAATCCCTCTGGCTTTGGTGCACAGACTAGGTTGCAAGAGAGCAGGTCAGGGAAACAGGAGGCCAATTAGTATCTCTTTGCGGTAACCCAGGCAAGTTTTAATTGGTGATATGATAGGAGGTTTATACCTATATATTTAAATAACCATCATTTGCCAAATTCCAACTCAAATGCATATGTACCAGCTCTCACCCTCTCTGTGAAGAAATTTTAAGTGAAACTGACAGAAAATACGAAACTCCCAATATGATCAGGGGGCCTCTGACTGTCTTGTGCCAGACTCCCTTGTCCAACATCTGGATTTTTAATACACCTGGTAACACTTAAGCATTTTAACCATATTTATCATGGAGAAATTCACTGAGTTCCCAAGCACTGCTAAAGTTCACGGTTCATATGCTCAATCAATCAATATTGCAAGCATTTTTATTTTTGTAACAGAAACAATTACAATACTTAGTTGATAAGCAGTGAGGACAGACAGAGAATATGAACAAGAAAACCCACTACTGAGGAATGATGCCACATTTTCATTACATTTCTTTGATCATGGGCAAAAACAACAGGCACATTTGTTCTGCCTTTGTTTAAAGCTGATTTGGAGATGAGAAACAGTCTAAACCCCACTACATTGGGAGTGTATCTTTTTGGTTGGGATATAGCATGGAACTCCCTGTGTAATATAAATCTGTTTCTGACTGGCAGAAAAGGGGCGATGGGGAAATATACCATGAGATATTTCCTTCATGGTCACAATATATATAACTCCTCCACCATCACTACCAGGTCATGGAGAGGTAAGTGTTCTCTTTGCTGTAGATAACTCAAGGTTATCATAAGGAACTGGGAGTTATCTTAATGGCTGCCATGACAACTAGCTAATACCAAAAAAATGAGCCATAAAAAAAAGCATTTTGAAACAGGTAATCCTTTTTGATAAATGTCCTCTGTTATCTGATTGACTCAAAATTAAACGATCCAACTCTTTCAGTTCGTCTTGAACTATGTGCCAAGAAATGACATTACTCATGTCAATGTCCTTCTTAATGAAGCTATTATCATTTGGTTCTGTTCAGTCTTAATGGATGAAGTGACTATTTGGTTGTACTTCTTATAAAAACACCTAGACCACATGTATTGTGGCACTGTTTTATGAAAGATTTAGGCATGATTTGCCTACATGTCTACAAGGTAAAGTGGTTCAATGTCTACATTCTGTGGATCATCTTGACCATGTGAGTTACCATGACCAGGGCCTACAGTCAGGCATGTCTCCATGTCAGCCTCTGACCTCTCACAAACAGGTAATAGTTCTCCCCCTTTTCATAGGTTTTGTTCTGCTTAGTGACAGAGGAAAAAGCTATGCATAGTTACAGACAAGATTAAACTATAAACCCCAGCTACATGTCAGGGAAAAGAACCTTGAATTCTTTGTTCCTCAGGATAAGATTGAAGGATATGCAGCCCATCTATTCCTTTAGCTATTCAAAAATCTTTACTGGATTAAATCTGAAAAACAAATTATATAATAGATGGTGTCATATTGCTTTCCTAGTTAAACTGCTTTTTTCTGAATGTGCTTTAGAAATCTCTCATCAGCATATTCTGAGGGACAAAAGGAACAATATGAAAGCAAGCCCTATAAAATTCAGGACCACAATTACTTTAAGGATGCCATCAAATACATTGTTTCTTACACTACCCAGTGACCTCTTTAAGAGGACCCATAGGATATATTTCTCATAGGTCTTAGTGCCAGAAAGAGCTGTGTTTCCCCCAGGCAATTAAATTTGTTTCCCTTTTATTGGCATAGTGAATCAGGGACCTGGTAATGTTCCTGCCTGTGCTGTCTGTTAGAAAGTTTACAGCCAAATTGGTGGTTCACAGATTCACATTAAATTACTCTATGCATTTTTCCTTATTACAAAATGAAAACATAAATATTAAAGAAAAATGGAAAATTCTGATTTTAAAAAAAAAAGTAAGGGGCACCTGGGTGGCTCAGTGGGTTAAAGCCTCAGTCTTTGGCTAAGGTAATGATCCCAGGATCCTGGGATCAAGCCCCGCTTCAGGCTCTCTGCTCAGTGGCGAGCCTGCTATCTCCTCTCTCTCTCTCTCTGCCTGCCTCTCTGCCTACTTGTGATCTCCGTCTGTCAAATACATAAATAAAATCTTTAAAAAAAAAAGAACATAAAAATCATTTGTACTCTCACTATTCAAAGACAATCATTATTAATGGTTTGTTACATTTCAAGTTTTACTTCCATGCAAACATCCTTTATTCTTTTTTAATGAAAATGGAATTATTCCACATACAACTTTGTAACTTCTCTTTTCACTTAACATATTATGAAGAACATTTACACATTATTAAATGTTCTTCTACAACATTTGCAATGACCATTGAGGATAAACATCCCATAGACATACCAACACCTATTCAACCACTCCTTTGTAGTTGAGTATTTATGCTTTTTCCGTGTTAATGTTATAAATATGTTCTGATGGAATTCTTCATAACTGTATCTTTACAATAATCTTTTATTATTTGCTCATGGATGAATTTCTAACAGTAAACATGATTGGGTCAGAATTATGCAATATTATAAGATTATTACTAGGAATTAGGAATTTGCTCTTCAAAAAGACTGCCAGCTTTTGGTCTGACCAAAAGTCTTATTAAATGACCTCATGTCAGCTACAGATACTTGTCTGTATTGTTTGACAGTTCAACACATGTGTGTACATACCACACACACCACACATCTGCAGAAACACAGATTATCTGTGTCTGTTGCTGGGTTCATGTGAACAGATACCATAAGGTAGCTCTCAGCTTACCGTGACTTTTCTGAGAATGGCCCCACAGGGATAGGCCCCACAAGGATGGGCCCAGCTTCTATGTCTCTGTTCAATTTCCTGGTTAAATCTGTTTAGGTTAAGAGTGGACATTTGATCCAAGCTAGGCCATTTTACTCTTTCTCTTAGAAATTTCACGAAGAAAAAAAAAAGACACAGAAACTAAATTGTTAGAACTGACCCATTAATTGAAGTACCCCTCCTTCCATGAGAATATTCACAAATTCCTTAGAGCTGCAATGACCCTCCACTTCCTGACATAGTTTTCATCAACACCAAATCAGGCTAAACTGGGCAATGGGTAATGATTAAAATAACTTACACTTATTAGATGCTTACAATGAACAGGCAATGTTCTAAGAACTTTATCTATGTTAATTCACTCAATCTTTATAACAATGTTGTGAGGTAGCTAATATAAATATCTTGCTTTTAGGGATAGGAAACTGAAGCAAAAAAGACAGGTAAATGATTTGCCCATTTGCCCAAAGTCAGGTGGCTTGTGCGTGGCAGGGTTGGAATTCTGAGCCAGAATAGTTTGGTTGCAAAGTTCATGTTCTTATTTATGCACTGGAGTAGACACCATTCCTTAGAAAGTTGTGGAAACCCTGTGGCACTACACCCAAATGGCCATGTTGTTGTCCCACACCGGTGCAGGCAGTACACACATAGATCCTACTAATGCAAGGCTCGTGGTGCTCACAGAGACTAGCGAACTGGCTTCGGGGTAGCTGCTTAGCTGATTCAGTGGATGACCACCTGAGGAACATCCTCTGGAATGGAGGGCTCGTCCTGCTCCACCACACAAATCATGTTCTCACTCGACTCATGCCCAAATAGAGGTTGAATTTGGTTGCTTTTACCTGGAATCTTAACAGTATTTACCCTCATGGATCCAGGAAGAGCCTTGATTTATACCTTAAGGATGGGGTACTATTATTATTTTATTATGATTATTATATGAAGAGATCAACTCAGGCCTCACCTGGAAAGTAAGAGCTTGGAAGAGAGCTAGAGAGATATCACCAGGTCAAGGGCCAAGAAACAGATCATCCTTCACAATGATAAGCAATACTATTATCAGGTTTAAAACACACTTACTGAATTGACGGAGAAAAAGCATCAGATTGTTGTTTTAACTTGCATAACATGTACTGTCATTATTTCAATGATTGAGGTCTTTTGAGGTGAATGCATTTTCAGTGGCCCACTTGACATTCCTGGATGGAAACTATACAGGCACAGAGTGGATTGTGATCAGTTCTCTAATAATGACTTCCTGCAATAGGTTCCCACTGGCTTGATTAAAAACAACATCACACTAAGAGTCAGAAAGCCAGAAATTCTCTAATGACACTACCCCTCTCCAATTTTAGAGTCTCTACTTCCCCTCAAGGTCCTCCCAAAGAGTCTGGGAGTCCCAGGCTCTGCCTCCTCTCCCACACCCCCCACCAGGACCCCCAGCAACATTCCCCTCTCCTCCAGCTCACAGTGCCCACTACCTTGGTATCAACTGTCCTGCTGATGTCCGCTGAGGGCACCACGGCTGCTATACACAGCAACTAGATGCCTGTGCCACAGCTAATCCTCACCAAATCTGTGCACAAGCCCCCAGTGCCTGCTCTCCCAACTCAAAGGCTCCTGAGGAGAATTTTGTTTCCTGTTCCTGCAGGAGCTGCCAGCTCCAGAGCCACTGCCCCAAGTACATCCACTGGTCCTCAGAGAGCACAGGTTCACCGGCTTCTCAGACTAGTGACTTTCTCCTTTGTAGCCACCTCAGTCTCAGAAGAATGTACCAGGCAGCACCCAAAGTTACCTTCCTTTTCTCCCTGGCCCCATCACCTTTGAGCCAGCTTTGTTCACTCCATTTGTCTTTCTTCAGGTTGTGTTCTTTCCTTGGAGACTCGGGGTCTCTCGTGTAAATAGACGCCCCCCTCCATTAGACATTCCAGACATGTCTGAATACGCGGGTAAACATTTATTAGGTTCAGACTGGGATTCTTTCTATAGTATCTATTACCATTATTGCTATTATCCCATCATCATTATCATCATTAACCTGATGAACTAGGGTCTATCAGTGACACTCACCATATATCAGACCACATTGGGGAAAAATCAGATGCACTTGCTTCCTCCATCTCATTTTCCCAGGACAAAACATTTCTAAAAGACCTCCAATATTTAATAAGCCTAGCATCATATTTTTCTTCTTTAAAATAAACATAACTAATGTTACATACTAGAGAAAGACATGTATAAGCAGCCTAGTACTAGCTTTTTCTTTTTGCATATACATATAGTGGATGTTGCATATCAGAAGAGTAAGAAGAAAAGAAACTTCAAATGGTCTCTGTATTAGATATTTAGCTTTGGAGTTTAAAGGTCTGGGTTCAAGTCATACCTTATCTTTCAACTCACTGTGGGAAAACCTCAGAACCATTCTCGACTTCAGGTTCCTTATTAATAAAATGATGGGAATGCAGGTTGTTTCAACAAACATTTTGTAGATATTCAACTCCAAGAACCAAGGAAGCTCTTAACAAATAATAATTATTTTCATTCTGATATTTCATCATCCCTGTGTTAATAAATCTGAGATTTGTCCATTTGTCTTTTACTTTGGAAAAAAGTATACATATATATGAATGTGTTTAGGCACTGTGCTTGGAACTACGGAGAATAAAAAGATGAATAATGTAGATCCTGCCCTTAAAGAACTAGTATTTGAGAATGTATTGGAGAATAAAATTTAAACAACTATAACAATGTATGTGTGTGTCTAACCACACAACAAACTACCCCAAAACTTAATAGCTTTAAACAAAATACATTTATTATCTGACAATTTCTGGGGATTAAGAATTCAGGAGCACCTTAGCTAGGTATTTCTCATGGAGGGTCTCTCAGGAGTTTGAAGTTGGGATATCAGCTAAAGCTACAGTTACCTGAAGGCTTGACTAGGGTGGCAATGACTCACTCACATGGCTTGATGGCAAGAGGTCTCAATACTTTGCCAGATGGGCCTTTCCACTGAGCAGCTTGGGCACCCTCACAACACAGTACCTAACTCTCCCCAAAGCAGGTGACCTGAGAGAGAGGAAAGGTAGAAGTTGGAATGTCCTTTATGGATGCCCCTCCAAAGTCACAACCATCATTTCCAGAATATCCTGTCAGCTCTATTTAATGAGGGAAAGGGCTATATAACGGCATGGATAGCAGTAGGCAGGAATGACGGGGAACCATCCTGGAAGTTGGCTACCCCAATACATAATGGAGTCTCTTCAGGTTTTACTTATCTGCAGGTCAAAGTCACACAGATATAGTCAACTTCACCAGCTCTTGCCCCCATCACTTACTAAACATTCCACCTCTTAAAAGTCTCCTTTTCTCCCCAGAATTTCTGAGAGTTCCTGAAGAGGCTGCCACACTGCCACATGCCACATTCTCCTGCCTACAATAGTGGCTAGGCATGACTCTACCAGGCATTGCCACTGAGGAACTGGAACCCTGGGTGCCAAACCAGGCAGAATCTGTATCAAATACAAGGCATCTCCTCTCTACTCAAAATCTCCCTTCTCCTCTGGTAACTAGGTTTTCTGTTGTTGTTGTTGTTGGGCACGATATTGTGATTTATAATAAGAAATAGGTATATTTGGTCTTCATTCCTGTTTCTAGCCCAGAACTCCTAAAAACTTTGGAATTTCCTAAGTTACGAGAGCTATACAGGTGTCATTTCTTACATTATGAGCTGATTCGTGAACCCCACCTAAGGCTGGGGGCTAGTTGCTGGAGGAGCCAACCGTGAGAGGGTTAGAACTTTCACTCCCACCTCTGACCTCTGGGGAGGGAGAAGAGCTAGATATTGAGTTCAATCAACAATGACAATGATTACATCAATCATGCCTACATAATGAAGCATCAGTAAAAACCCAAATGAAGAGGTTAAGGAGAGCTTCCAGGTTGATGAAACATGGAAGTGCTGGGGGAATGGTACACTTGGGGAGTCTGTAGAAGCTCAGCCCTTCCCTCTACCTTCTCTATGATAATAATCTTCTTATTATGAACCGGTAATCTAGTAAGCAGAATATTTCTCTGAGTGTTGTGAGCTACTCTAGTAAACTAATTGAATGTAAGGAGAGGAATATTGGAACCTCCAATCTATAGTCAGTTGGTCAAGGGATAGGTAATAATATCATTTTCAGCCTCTGAAAGTGTGGGTAGCAAAATCTTAGGGCTGAGCCCTTAACTTGTGGAATCTGTTTCTCTCCCTGGGCAGTCAACATTAGAATGGTATTGAATTGTAGGACACTCACTCTTTTCAAAGAATTGTTTGTTGGTGGTGGAAAATATCCACCACCAACATTGGAATTGGGTACAGACCCCTTTATTGGGTCAAAGTCATACCTCTTTAGTTCTTCCTCCCCCAGCATGCATTCTCTTTCAGAAGCTCCTGAACTGCATACAAACAGCCTTGTCTCATCAGTCTACGAGATTGGCCCAGATATGTCTGTGTTACCCTTAGACTAGGTATTTCTACCCTACTCTGCCCTTTATGTTCAGATACACTTATAAGAATAAAACTAAAAGTTAAAAATGCCATTAAGATAGATGAGTATTTTTATATACTTGCTGACTCTCAGCCCTAGCTGGTATCTTCCCACTAACTAAATTTCCATTACAGCTACTCTTGTAATTAGGTCAGATGGAGTCTGAAGTCCAGGCTGTCAGTCACTGGGTGCTAACCTGTAGTGATGAACCCTATAGCCAAACACGGGTGGATGAACAAACAGGTCAACAGCCACTTTAGTTAAAGGACTACAGAAACGCTGCGTAAATCTAAAACAGAAGCTTGTTCTGCACACTCAGATCAAAGGGAAGGCTGAAAGCAAACTTTAAGGATTACTATAGTGAGCTCACCTTTAATTTTATCCACTTCCCCCACTTCATGAAAAATAAAAAACAAACCTGTATTTTTAGTCATCAACTATAGTATTCCTCAATAAAGCTTACATTTAAGCATAAAGCTGGTGCCAGCTGGAGTCCTCAACAGAAAGAGTCCAGTATTGGTCCCTTGATCCCTGATGAAGAGCTCATGGCCTTAAGTGAAAG
This sequence comes from Neogale vison, assembly GCF_020171115.1. Lineage (NCBI taxonomy): Eukaryota > Metazoa > Chordata > Mammalia > Carnivora > Mustelidae > Neogale > Neogale vison. The sequence continues at coordinate 49,606,751 of NC_058093.1, forward strand.
TTTCCATCACTGTGGAAGCCAGGAAACATCCACAAACACAAGTAAAATGACTCAAGATGCTCATTTATAAAAGCAGGAATACACTGTCTTCCGGACATCCAAGGCAGAAAATCGTAAATGAGGCAGGTTCTCATCTGACTGGTAAAGTTCTGTAATAGTAAAAACTCTCACTGGTGGAAATTCACAATAAAAATGTGAATTCATGAATCCTGAATTGGAAATTGACACATTCAATATTATCATAGCAGAAGTCTAGCTTTGTTAGGCAAGGAGTTCTTCATAATGATAACAAAGGTTAATTGTGCAACTAAGACTTTCAGTCAGAAATGTTTCAATACATGAAACAATCTGAAGGATCACATCAAACCATGAACTCCCTGCAAATGCACATGCGGTGCATTCATTTCCCATTACCACAGTAATAAATTACTATATATTTAAAATAGTTTGAAACAACACCCATTTTGTTATCTCACAGTTATGTAGATCAAAAGTCCAATTACTGTGAAGCTCACCTGGTTCCCCAGCTTAGAATAGCACGAGGCTCTAATCAAAGTGTTGGCATGGCTGTGCTCTTTTTCAGAGACTCCAGGGATGAGTCTACTTCTAATCTCATTCAAGTTATTGGCTGGGACATGCAGAAGAATGAAACTGGACCATTTCCTTACACCACACAAAAACAGACTCAAAATGGATGAAAGACCTCAATGTGAGACAGGAATCCATCAAAATCCTGGAGGAGAACACAGGCAGCAAACTCTTTGACCTCAGCCGCAGCAACTTCTTCCTAGAAACACTGCCAAAGGCAAGGGAAGCAAGGGCAAATATGAACTATTGGGACTTCATCAAGATCAAAAGCTTTTGCATAGCAAAGGAAACACTCAACAAAACCAAAAGACAACTGACAGAATGAGAGAAGATATTCACAAATGACATATCAGACAAAAGGCTAATATCCAAAATCTGTAAAGAAATTATCAAACTCAACACCCAAAGAACAAATAATCCAATCAAGAAATGGGTAGAGGACATTTCTGTAAAAAAGACATCCAAATGGCCAACAGACACATGAAAAAGTGCTCCACATCACTCGGCATCAGGGAAATACAAATTAAAACCACAGTGAGATACCACCTCATACCATTCAGAATGGCTAAAATTAACAAGTCAGGATGCTGGAGAGAATGGAGAGAAAGGAGAACCCTTCTACACTGTTGGTAGGAATGCAGGCTGGTGCAGCCCCTTGGAAAAACAGCATGGAGGTTCCTCAGAAAGTTAAAAATTGAGCTACCCTATGACCCAGCAATCGTACTACTGGGTATTTACCCTAAGGATAAAAATGTAGTGATCCGAAGAGGCACGTGCACCCGAATGTTGATAGCAGCAATGTCCACAAAAGCCAAACTATGCAAAGAACCTAGATGTCCATCAACAGATGAATGGATAAAGAAGATGTGGTATATATACACAATGGAATGCTATGCTGCCATCAAAAGAAATGGAATCTAGCCATTTGCGATGATGTGGATGGAACTAGAGAGTATTATGCTGAGTGAAATAAGTCAATCAGAGAAAGACAATTATCATTTGATTTCCCTGATATGAGGAATTTGAGAGGCAGAGTGGGGGTTTGGAGGGTAGGGAAGGAAAAAATGAAACAAGATAGGATCGGAAGGAAGACAAACCATAAAGGACTCTTAACCTCACAAAACAGATGGTTGCTGGGGGGTGGGGAAGTAAGGATAGGGTGGCTGGGTGATGGACATTGGGGAGAGTATGTGATATGATGCGTGCTGTGAAGTGTGTAAGCCTGATAATTCACAGACCTGTACCCCTGGGGCAAATAATACATTATATGTTAATAAAAATAATTAATTTAAAAAAAGTTATTGGCTGGGTTCAGTCCCTTGTACTTGCAAGATGGAGGCTCCTGTTTCCTTGCTGGCTGATAGCTGGGGACTAGTCTTAGATCCTAGAGATCTCTTTCTGGTCCTCCTTGTACATGGCCTCCCTCATTGTGAAGCTACCTGACTTCTTCTTACCTGCAGCCAGAAGAAAACTCTGCTTTTAAGAGCTCATCTGGGGCTCCTGGGTGGCTCAATTGGCAAAACGACTGCCTTCTACTCAGGTCATGATCCCAGATTCTGAGGATCAAGACCCGCATCAGGCTCCCGGCTCTGCAGGGAGTCTGCTTCTTCCTATGACCTTCTCCCCTCTCATGCTCTCTCACTCTCTCTCAAATGGATAAATAAAATCTTAAAAAAAAAAATCAGGATGAAGATGATAATATAAAGAATGAGAAAGTAACTCATTTCTAGAGAAACATCCTGTGGTGAAAATATTTGGGGCGCCTGGGTGGCTCAGTGGGTTAAAGCCTCTGCCTTCAGCTCGGGTCGTGATCCCAGGGTCCTAGGATCTAACCCCGCATTCCATCGGGCTCTCTGCTCAGCAGGGAGCCTGCTTCCCCCTCTCTCTGCCTGCCTCCCTGCCTCTCTGTCTGTCAAATAAAATCTTAAAAAAAAATTAAAATTAAAATTTTTAAAAAGAGCTCATCTGATTAAACAGGGCCTTCATGGATAATCCAGGTACTCTCCATATCGTAAATGATTAGGGACTTCAACTACATCTGCAGTCTCTTTTGCCACATAGGGTAATATAGTCAGTGATGTGATACCAGAGAGTGAAGGTCTTGGGGCCAACATTCTGTCTACCTCATGGAGGAAGAGTATGGAGAAGGATTTCCAGGACACCTGGGTGGCTCAGTGGGTTAAGCCTCTTCCTTTGGCTCAGGTCATGGTCTCAGGGTCCTGGGATCAAGCCCCACATCGGGCTCTGCTTTTCCCTCTCTTTGCCTCTCTGCTTACTTGTGATCTCTCTGTCAAATAAATAAATAAAATCTTAAAAAAAAAAAAAAAAAGAGAGAGAGAGAGAAGGATTTCCTCTTTGAAATTGCACTTCTCTATTGCTTGGACTTTTTTTCATTATTACAAGGAATTTATTAGTTTTGTAGTTTTGAAAGCCACCTTTAGAAATACTTAAACAATCATCTATTTTCAAGTATAGTCCATTTTCTTGAGAATCCCTCATTTATATATAATATAAATTGCATTTGTATCTATTAGTTTAAATAGGGTAATTGACTAGCTATCATTGTTTGGCTGAGTGTGATTTAAGATGGGAACTGTCAAGTTATAAATTACATTTGTAGGGTGCCTGGGTGGCTCAGTAGGTTAAGCCTCTGCCTTCAGCTCAGGACATGATCCCAGGGTGCTGGGTTCGAGGCCCACATGGGACTCTCTGCTCAGCAGGGAGCCTGCTTCCTCCTCTCTCTCTCTCTGCCTGCCTCTCTGCCTACTTGTGATCTCTATCAAATAAATAAATAAAATCTTAAAAAAAATAAAATAAAATAAATTACATTTGTAAAGGTTTTTACAAGGAAATTTCTTTCCCCAATATTTTTTCAGTTTTTTCAAATATTACTGGCATCATATACAGGACTGAAAATATATCTCCAAATGTGATCAAACATAATTTATGAAAAAAGTCTTATGTAACTAATTAAACTATTAAGATTTGAAAGCATGCATTATGTACTCACAGCACTAAGCATTGTGATAAACAAAGAGGGAAATGACCCCCATGTTACTTGAAATCTCACGGGGAGAACAAAGATAAGACACACAAAATAACAGTAACTCTCCTGGGTTGTGTACAGTTGTACCTCTGGAGGTCAGAAGAAAGGACGGCCACTGCCAGGGCGAGTGGGGGGTGGGTGCTATGTATCCCAAAAGAGCAGAAATTTGAGCTTGGCAACCATGTCCTCTTTTTGAACCCCTGTCCATCAGCTCCTCCTTCCCAAGTAGGGAGTCTGGTTAGAGCCCAGAATCCTAAATCCCAAGGGAGGGAGCAGCTGCTGGGTCACTGTGTTCCAACCTCCTCTTATCACATCAGTGCAAATTCTTCAGGGCTCTGACACAGACAGCTGCAGAGGCAACCCAGGCAAATTATGATGGTCTTTGCTAGCCGGGGTCAAAAAAATCAGAAGATATCACAACAAACTTAATTCCTGCTCCGTGTGCTATTGCGCAGTAAGGAATAACATGTGAAATATGCAGGATTTGGAGCAGCAGCGAGATGATCAACAGTCAAATATTCTAATTCCATCATACCCTATGATAAGAACCCTTAAAATATAATCAGGTTGACCTTCGGTTCTCCTAAACGGACTTAGAATTTTGGCAGTGCGTGAAGGTTGTTACTGCACAGCTTTTCTCTTCACATCATAACTGGGATTCCCCAACTTCCTAGGAATATTTATCCATCAGTTTAAAGTAATTTCTCCAGAAATGTTAATGGACTACCTCAGACTATGTCTACCTCTCCTCACAGTTATCAAGGAGATAATTTGACTTGGACCCAAAAAACGCTGTTTATCCTAATCCATCCCAAAAGAGGCTATCGGCCAAAGTCAAATACATCAATGCCTGCTGTTCTCCATCCTGTTACATTTGCCAAAACGCTGAATAAATTTAGTAACATTACACAGAGTGCCTCTCAGACGAGGCTATCTGTGCTATTCAAGGAGGCTGGAACCTGACACCAAAACATGATGGAGGTTAGTTCTGTCAGAGTGGTATTATTAATAACAACTCTAGGAGTCAATTAGTAAATAATAATAAACTTTTTTATAGCTCTCTGCAGTTTAGAACACCCCCACTGCACTTTACCTAATAATACCCGGCATAGCTGGGTTTTATTGTCGCATTTTCCGGCAGCTTCTGGCATAGTGGAAAGAGCATTACTCTTGAAATCGAACATTAACTGGGCTCAAAAGTAACCTAAGTCCTTCACCAGCTATAAGACGGCGGGCAAATTCAACTAACTTCTCTGGGCCTCATTTCCTCATTGGTACTAAGGGACTAATAATATTTACTTCCCAGGTAAATACTACTCAACTGAAGAACTGAAATAAATTAAGATACACAGCAAGAACTTAATAAGTGGTACTGTGAATTCTCTCTTATAGGATGAGGACACTAAAATTCAGATATTGGATTACCTATCCAATTTTACAACAAATAAATGGAGGAGTCCAGGCTAGAATTTAGATTGTCTGGTAAAATGAAATGTGAGTAAAAATGTCTAGTAAAATGAGATGTGTACCACGCATACATAATACGTCTCTTTGTTCTTTGACATGAGGGGAACTACATAGGTGGAAGAGATGAGCAGGTTGAAATCTGGTGTCAGCATCCATTTTCTTAATCCTGACATCAGGAAAATTACAGAATCAGTTACACATAGAATTTGCACAAGGAGTCATGAACCAAGATGTAGTCAGGGGGCTAATCTTCTAAGCTATTCCACGGCTGGACAAAACACTTTCAGTGAAGGATACATTCTTAGGTAACTAATTTAACTCGAGGCAGAGAACCATATGAATTCTTCCCAAGTGGCAAAATTATCTCTCCTCCACAAATGGGCCCCCTCTGGGATCTGATGTGAGCAAAAGAAATGATCAGGAAATACCAGGAGAAAAAGAGGCTACTTTGAGACCTAATGTAAGCTCTTTTTCAGGAACTGTGAAGCATGCAATGCCATCATAATGTAAAATGCATTAAACTGTCAAAGTGAAGATCCTGTCTTCAATCATGTAAAGTCCCTCAAGATTTCCATGGTAAATTTTGCATTAAGAAATCTCCTGACCCTTTCCCCACCACTACCAAAAAAGTTGCCTTAGAAAGTAGAACAAGTAGAAATATTTTAACAGAATGTGTGGCACATAAACATACACCAAGTGAAACTGCAAAACCTTTTTTTAAACTGAATAAATTTAAGGCTAAAATTCCATGAGTATTCCGTAAGTGTTTCCATAAGAAATTCCATAGGTAGCATTAATTAGATATTATTCTACTTAATAACACACAAAAATCAAACTCTAGTGACGAGGTGTTAATAATTATTTGTTAGGATCTTCCAATTTCAGGTTTGGCATTATTAGAGAAAACTGATCATTTAAGTAGGCTATGCAAATGTCCTTAGAAATGGATACATGTCTCTATTTAGACATTTTGGAATTTGATAAATATATTCTCTTTTTCACTTTGAAGATGAAAGTACTTGATAACCACTGTCTAGAAAATTCTAATTTTAGACCTCATGGCATTTTACAATCTAGAGGCTCTTCATCTAATAAAAGATTTACTGATAAAAGGCAGATCTTCTGCCTTCATAGACACAATGAATACAACTGAGTCATATCTTTTGTCCCCTTTTCTCCCTTTCCTCTTCTTTTGTAGTCTTTTATAGTCCGGGAGCATGATTATGAGAACTTGAGTCCTAAAAATAAAACTAAAAGCTCAAGGCTTTGCTGAACATGAATTCCCACACACTCCCATGCCATATTCTCCTGCCTCTGGTTTCCAGTTCCCTTAAAGGGCTCTATCTTCTATGGATGATGACAGAAAAATCACTCATAATTGCTGAGCCACGGCGAATCATACTGAAGGAGCCAAATAGATTCTCTGTCAACTATACGGAATCCCAAGCACATTGTGTTCCATGACCATTTTGTAAACTTTAAGGATTTTGCGTTCATGCTCATTTCAAAACATCTAAATTTTGCCTCATATCTATAAATTATCCCATATCCTTAATTTAAAAAGCTCTTTTTAAAAGATGGAAAACTTGCTGTCCAACTTAAACAAATCCGAAAAAGACTAAAAGAAAATTATCTATGGGTTTGATGAGAAGTCGAACTATTCAGTCTTAAGCATTTTAATAGATTTTTGTTAGAATCAAAAGACAATTAGTCAGGAGTTACTATTTTTGCCTATATTCCTGGAAATATAGACTTAGCAAAAAACATACCATATCATCTACTGAAGTCTACATGTCTAATTATTTCGGGTATTGCTGAACAAAGCAAGAATAACTACAAAGAGAGTGGCCATATTAATAAACATAAAAAAGATATCCATAGTTTACAAGTCAAATAAAGTTGTCTGATGTCTATAAATGACAACATACAATAGGAGAGAGGTTTTCAAGCATTTTTTTAAATAAAAGCTCATTTAAGTGAAGTCTTAGAACCTTAATAAATAAAGCAATTAAAGTTCCAGGTGTACTAATTAAAGTGGACCCCAGTGTTAAAGGCTCAAGCTTTCCCTCACCCTCAAGACTGGTTCCAAATCATCTCCACAGATTTCTAGAAATCAGCAATTAAAGACCTGAATTCTAATCCTATGACTGGCACCAAGAAACTGAATGACACTGGACAGGCCAGTCAATTGCTCCAAACCTACCCTTTGGGATGAAAATGGATGGCCACTGATAACTACCCCACTTCCAACACTCTATGACTGGGATAATTTGGAACATGGTTTACTTGTTGTCATATCCCTTAGAAGCATTCAAATCTGTATAAAACTTCAGCCAGTGAATTTTCATCTCTCCTACACTGACTGACGTAGGATCTGGCAGCACAAAAAGGCTTTTCCTGCTCTGCTGTGTTTTTCCCATCAGAACTGTTTTTCAATAACATACAGTGGAGTCACCAAATCTAATCTTTCTGGCCCTCAGTTTCTTTTACAGTTTATGGACAATTTCAGAGTTTATTCCTAAAAGTGAGAGTCTAACTTTTTTCCTAATATATTCTTGAAGTTCAAGTTTTCTTTGCTGTCTCTTACTTCAAAGACACAAATAATGTTTAAGAAACTCAACACTAACAGAATTGTACTATTTTTAGTGTAGGTGCACAAAATGCGCAACTAAAACTGAGGTGCTATTTTAAAAGAATTAAGTTGCTATTAGATAAATAATGATCCACTCCAATCTATTCAGGTTTTTAAGGACTTGCATGGTACTAATACCCTCTAGCCTTCACTGAGAAGCTCATATATAAAGAAGAAAAAAGAATCTCTCTCTACTATATTGATTTTAAATATCAGCTTGCACTTTAAAATAGGTATACATTAATTCATGCCATCAGAATGACCATTATGCTCTTTATATTTCAAATATCTGTCTACGAATACTTCACAAGCAAACAATGACTTAAGTTTCCCTACACTACAAGAGCAAAACCAAACCCCTGAAAGAGGCAACACTGCGTCCCCATCTCCCCACTCCAAACTGCACGATGCTTCCCTTAAACTTAAAGAAATAATGTTTTGGGTGTCCTAACTAGGAATGCGACCCATCCCAACATACCACAAACTGGTCCTTTCAAACTTTCTTCTGGACATTTGTGTAGCCTTCAGTGTAATGGGCTCAGATTCCCCCATGAACTTCTTTAACAAGAGATCCAAGGGTCTGCCTTGAACATGGAGAAGAAAAAAGCCAGGAATCCGCCTGCATTATTCAGGAGTCTGTGCAGATTAGGTTTGTTTCATGAACCACTTTTCTGCTTAGCATTGATCTCATAAACACTATTTTTTTTTTTTTTAAGAATTAATGTATGTTTAGGGAGCAAGTGAGTTTATTTGGACACACATGATTCATTCTATTCAATTGCTGCCAACTGGATGACCAACAAGAATTCTTACTCTCCAGTTCCCTTTGGCATCAATGTTAAAAGGGGCGCCTGGGTGGCTCAGTGGGTTAAGCCTCTGCCTTCGGCTCAGGTCATGATCCCAGGGGTCCTGGGATCGAGCCCCGCATCGGGCTCTCTGCTCTGCAGGGAGCCTGCTTCCTCCTCTCTCTCTGTCTGCTTCTCTGCCTACTTGTGATCTCTGTCAGATAAATAAAGAAAAAATCTTTTTTAAAAAAAAGGGAACCAGACTAGAAGCTTCTAAGTTCACTTGGATGTTTCTACCAGACCAAAATTGCCCACAGTCATCTTACACTCTCCTGCCAGTCCTGCTCCAATCCCCGCCACAGGGTGCTACACTAAGGACTTGAGCTCTCAAATGTAGGAAAGTACTGCTAGGAACAACAGGGGCCTGTTACCAGATGAGGGAAAGAGAGAGATCACAGGGTGATAATGAGCCTGGCAGAAAGCATATATATATCCTGCAGAGTTTTTTAAGAAGGAGGCATCCTTCTTTACAAGACGTTGGACATAGGTAATGAAGTGTAAGGTAATTCAGTATAAGGTCAAGACAGGAACTGGGGCATCTGCTTGAGACAACATCCAGTAAGGATTTAAATCTCTGTATGTTTTCCCTCAGATACTAAGAAGTCTCACACAAAACACAGAATTGAAAGTTTTCTCTTTCTATGATGTAGTTCCTTTTAGTTTCCCCAAAACGTTAGTTAAGTTGTGTTTGTCTGTACGGCACACATTTGGGAGGGTGAAAAACCAAGGAGCAGGACAGCAAAAGGAACTGTGATCTGGTCTGAATCATTTTCTGCTGATGCTTATGTAGAGGGAGGAGACTTTTTGAGAGGCCTGCGGTCCAAGAGTCCAAGGCAGTGATCAGAAGCAAACTACATGGTGGCTGACAGTGTACGTAGACCAACAAAGTAGAACTGGCCTTGAAGAAGCAGCTAGAGCAGGTGACCAAAGAGTTAATGAGAGATTTCGCTCATTTCCCCAAATATATGCAAGAAATACCACTATTAAGAATAGAAACTGGCAGGGGCGCCTGGGTGGTTCAGTTGGTTAAGCATCTGCTTTTGGCTCAGGTCACGATCTTAGGATCCTGGGATCAAGTCTTACATCAGCCTCCCTGCTCAGCAGAGAGTCTGCCTCCCCTTTCCCTCTGCCTCTCTCCTTGCTCAAGCTCACTCCCTCTCCCTAATAAATAAAATCTTTAAAAAGAGAGACAAAGAGATGGACAGAAACTGGCATATGGGATTGCAGAGGCCTAAAGATTGGGCAGATTCAGGATGGGAACCCTGAAGTAGAAAGCTACGTACCTCCCATGGGCTACCAAATAAAGCTTCTGCCCCTGCTTTTTACCACACTTTACAAGATCGCATTTGTATAAAAGTACCATAAAAACAGAATTCGTCCTTTGGGAACAGTGAGAAAGAGTTGCTAGTTTGTTAATGAAACATTAAATTTCTTTATTACAGATTTCTTGTAGGCTGACTAAATTATTTCATTCAGGTATATAAGAAAACAGGATAATGACAAAATAAGATTCCTTTTATCAGGAGAGGTTCTATAAGCTAATCACATACATTAAGCTGGAAAAATCTACAAACTGCTCTAACATCATTTAGCATGCAGACCACAGCTATGCTGGGAAAATATGACTGCAAAACCTATAAAAGCGTTAGAGACTTTTCTCCTCCAGTTTGCCATAAAATAGAAATAGAGAACTCTCCATTTTCCCCACCTACAGCTTAAGCATCATAAGATAATTATGAACTGTGCACTGATGACCACAAGCTGAACTCAAACAAGTGGCTCATTCACAGGCCCGCGCCATTTCCCTCTGTACCTGTTTGAAGACCAGCTTCAGGAACATACGCCTTTGTTTGGAATTGTCCTTGGAGCTTGAGTTCAGCAAACCTTTCGCTAAGCTATTTAAAATGAATTACATGGTCTAACTGGATCTTGAATCCTTTAAGGACAAATGCATCATACGAATATAAACACCGCACAGAGCTAGGAGAAAACTCTATTCAGCTAAAGAATATGGCAGATCCTTCCTTCCATAAGAAGAACAAAGAAGAAGAGCCACAGGTGCTGCCATCAGAAGAAAGCACAAAAAAAAAAAAAAAAAAAGAAAGCACAGAGGACTGCAGGAGGAGGTTGATGGTGACAAGACAAAGCCCCGCAGAGCCAGTCCCCTGGTTGTCACACAGAGGCAACATCCATTCTGCATTCCTCAGTGTCTGAGGGCTGGAGATGGGGACATTTCTAACCTGCAAGATTAGTGAAACCAGGCACAAAAGCAGCTTTGGGCCTTTAAAAAAAAAAGAAGAAGAAGTTATTTACAAATGCCAGGTATCATCATTCCCAGAGAAGGAGAGCAAACTGTCAACATGTTTTTAAATACTGAGAAAGCACAGGGCAAAGGGATATCTAAACAGAATTTTTTTTAAAGGATTATCAGCAGACTATTGAAAAAATGAGCTCTAGCACCTGAGATCACCTAATGTGGCCAAGACTTCTGGAATCTCACTAAAATATGTGTCTTCTTCAGAACACACAGCTCACCTACATTTCCTGGCCTGCCATAAGTTGGGTACAGCCACGTCCTGAGCTCTGGTCAATAAAACGTGAGCAGGTAAGACATATGTCAACTCCTAACCCACCCCACAGGAATCCCCACATGCTCCGTGCTCTTTTCCACCAGCGAGATGCGGCTGAGGACAAGGCGCTATAGGGGCTTGCCTCTCAGAGTCTGGTCCAGGAGCCAGGAGCTCTGGTCCAGGAGCCAAGTGGCATCACCTGGCACTTACTAGTAATGCAAAATCACAGGTCCCACCCCAGACCTCCTGCAAGAGAACCTGCATTGTAACAAGCTCTCCAGAGGATGCATATATTCATTCCGGTTTAAGACGCACTAGTCTAGACTGGAAGACGGTACAGCTGCAAAATGAAAAGAGCATGAATCCCTGCATTGTGACATGGAGGAAAGCCATAAGCTGACTAGAAACATCTGTAGAGCATTCATGAAAGGCTAGGAAATAAACTGTACAGGAACCATTCTATATTTCTGCTTCTATTCGTGAACCCAGGTAAGCTTACTCTAACAAACACAATGAAACATGTCCACTCCTAAACCATCTTGAGCCTGTACTCTGTCCTTCTGGAATCTGGAATATCAACAAAAACCTTAGAAGCAGCTTGAACTAACCAAGAGGCTATTTTATCACATGACAAATCTCTGCATGGCTCCAAACTGAGGGTGCTTTGGGATTTCTTTTACACTAGCAGATAAGTTGTGTAAAATAAAGAGAGGGTTTTTCAACTGCCGTCTATTTCCAGGTCAAGCTTTCTTCCCTCCATTATTTCGTAATGTCATCAAGTCCTTTTTAAAAAGGGCCAGTGTCGGTTTCAACATCCCCACTGGCTTTGAGCATCTATCATTTTAAGAATAAAATCATTCTTCATGGCATATTATGAGCCTTTTTTGTCAGGTAGTTAACTAAACTGGCACCAGTTAACTGTGATCTAAACTTTATATTGACAGATCTGGCAACAGACTGACATTCCTTGCACTAATTTTGGCTGTCCAAGCTGGAAAAAAAAAATATGTTAGAAAAATGATTTATCTTAAGCTGACAGCAGTCTTCATCGGGGTGCCAGCCAGCCACTGACAGAGTAAGGAGAAGAACCCAGCATAAGATCCTGGTCGAATACACTTTCAAGGCAGGAAGAAAGAATTTAGAGCCTCTGTTCCTCAAAGTCATAATTTAATTTAACAACCAAGGCTGGAAGGAAAACAAATGTTTCTTACTAAGCCTCACCATCAACAATCTATTTTTCTCCAATACCACATCTGTCTTACCCTGTAAAGCCCAGGATTACCATCCCCAGGTCTTACAATAATACCTGACACACACCAACTATTCCAACAGCTGAGCAGAGCCCCTGAAATGCAATTATAGGAAAAGATCTAATAAACCAAAGATTAGCAACAGAAATGTGAGCACCGTTAACTGTTTTTCTTTGGGGCTGATATGAAAGCCAGAAACTAACCAGCTGAAGGAATAATGACACAGAAGACACTGACAAAATTGGAAAGATCCATCAGCATAATCATGGTGCATAAATGACAGTGTCTGGGTAGCAGCAGAATCATTTGACCATTAGACCCTAAATTGTTACATCTCTCTCTTTCCCATTGAAAAGGAAATGCAGAAATACTTTCAGACAGTCACAAGAAGCTGTCTGAAATGTTATTAATATTTCCTAGACCAATCATGCTTTATTAACAACCCAAATCCCATGTTTCAGAGTATGCTAAGATTTTGTGCAAATACATTAATACGTAGTTCGTCGTGATCATCTTTTACTTTTGGTACAATTTGGTAAGAGATATATAATGATGTATATAAATACTAATGACGAGCAACATAAAATAGCCCTGGATTCTGTGTTTAAACCCTTGCACTGGTATTTATGGCAATAAAGGAGATGGAGCAGGAGGAAGCAGGAGTATGGACTGCCTAGAAGCTAAAATTATTTCCTAGTGCCATCAAGCCAGAGTGAATAAAGTTCTCCTGGGGAAACACTGTTCATTCAAATGGGCTCAGTCGGACACTATGGTGCGATTAGGTGCATACCAAGCAATCATTTGCCAAACAGTTAACCTTTGATGTTAAAAAAAAAAAAAAAACAAAAACCAACACTCCATCCTCTTTACATTTTTAGCAGCCAAGATGTAAATGCAAAATGAGAAGCACATAAGGCATAAAACATAAACTACAATATGTGGCAAGCCTGAGCCAATACACTTCTGGCTCTTCGTTCCTTGCCAGCTCTCCGGCCTTGGTCCACATTTCCCACAGGAGTCCATGCTGCCCCCTACCATCGCCATCCCATGGGTCAGTGGATCTGACCTCTCCTCCCACGCAGTTCTCTGCCCTCTGCTTCCTTCTTGACCTCCTCTTCTCCATCAAACAAGTTTTTCATGTGGCGCCCTTCTTTCCCTCCTCAACAAATGGTTAACTCACCCAAAGTTGCCAAGGGCTTATATCGCTTTAGTGTGTTAAAACCAGATAATGTTTGTATAACCGACACCCTCTGTGTGTTAACCTTCTAGAAAATGACTCAGAAGAATTTAGATGTGGCGATAAAGCCAAGGGTGGGGGTGGGGTACGTTAAGAAGACAAGCTTCTTAGCTCCTTTTCAAATAGCTTAATGAAGTTGGCTGATTTTTCTGTAGGTAAAACTGACTTCGACGGAAAATTTTTATGATTTGGCAAGACCAGGGAAGGGTAGATAAGACAAGGAAAGGGGAGGGAAAGAAGGGAAGAGAGCAATGACAGACATAATCCAGGCACATGATAAGTGCTGTCATATATCTATTTAATCTCTGATCTCTACATGCTACACCCACCCACCCATTTTATAAGTGATGTTCCTGAGGTTCAGAGGCATGAAGTAACTTAGCCAAAGTCACAAAGTGGCAGAGTCAAGATGAAAAACCATTTCTCTGGATCCCAGTTTCATTCATTTCCCTTGGTCCAGCCTGCCTTACTTAGGCAAAACACACTCTGCCCCATCATTCTGTCAGGTAAGTGGAAGGGCTAATTTCGTTATTTTATCATAAAGGGAATGTTTCTGAGGCCTTAATCCTGGACACAGACTCTTCCCAAGTATTATCTTTCCTAATGCATCTCAATTCCATAATTGCTTTTCCCTCACTGTCTTATGCAGAGCACCTACATGTTAAAAGTATGGCCTGACCTGTGAGCTATTCTCCTCTTGACTAATGTCAATATTCCAAATTTTATCCCATTTAGAAAACAAGGATTTTTCTATCTGCAATATGTTCAAGATAGAGTTTATACACAGGTGGAATTCTCTTTTCAGAGGAATAAGAGAAAAATACCAAGAAAACCCTCTGGGGAAGCTGCAGGTCATTAGCAGCATGACACACAGGAATTCACATTGAACCTGGCCTCCTCTGACATTAATGCAAATACTCACCCTGACCCCAAGGGTTGAGGAGGAAGAAAGAAAACAACATGATGTGATGGGTACTGGCAGCTTTGCACTGGGGAGAGAGGGTGAGGGAGGGGCAATAAATGCAGCCTGTGGGCTCTCTCATTCTCCCCATCCATTCTGTGCCATGAAAAGATCTGGGACTGCATGAGGAACAGAAAGTGGCTTTGTTTTGTTATTGTTTTTGTCTGTCACATCTTAGACTGCACATTTAAGGCAGCTGATGGACTCAAGAAAAATAGCTCAGAGCAACCAGAATACGGAGGAGACAGTGCCATGCAATAGAAGGACAACAAAGCTGACAGGCCTGTCTTTGCTGTCCAGATGTGACTGTGCACGTGTATGAGATGAAGAAAATGAACACTGTCCTCAATAAAGTCTTATCCGAGTCCAAAATTTCTTCTCACCCTCCTCCTCACCCCCTTGCTTAGGATAATGCCTGAGACAATGAGACATCAGAGGCTAATTTCAAGCTAATATTCATTTCCCCACACCCTTGTGGAAACAGCTGGAGGCATTTCTCTGGTGGTGATTGTCGCTGTTGACTCTCTCCCTCTTCATGGCCTCAGCCAGGTACAGAGAAATCTCATGTTTTGAGGGACTAAAAGGAGCCTTAGGAAAGACAAGGGCTGTGCTAAGCACTTCACCACACCCTTTCTCTTTTAATCCTTGCAGAAACTGCATAGTAATTATTATTGTCTCCACTTTAGAGATGGGAAGATTGAGGTTCAGGCCATAAGTGAGCAGCCCCACATAGCCACAAGCAAGTCCGATCTAAGATGTAAATAGAGATGTTCTGACCAGAGCCCAACTGCTCTGAGCCTATGAACCTGTTTCTGCTTCTACAAATCCCCCACAACTAGCAAGCAAACACACACACACATACTAGCTCTCAGCAGAAGTGTGTCTGGGGAATGCATTAATGGGCTGCTCTAGGTACTAGTAAAGAAAGGAGAATTACAGAGAGGAGAAAGTTTGTTTCAAAATCAAGTTGGAGGGGCGCCTGGGTGGCTCAGTGGATTGAGCCTCTGCCTCCAGCTCAGGTCATGATCTCAGGGTCCTGGGATGGAGTCCTGCATCAGACTCTCCGCTCAGCGGGGAGCCTTCTTCCCCCTCTCTCTCTGCCTGCTTCCCTGCCTACTTGTGATCTCTCTCTGTATGTCAAATAAATAAATAAAATCTTTTTTAAAAAAAATCAAGTTGGAGTACCAGCCCTCAGCTTCTGCTAAAGGAGAAATGGTGCCACAGTGTGACAGAGCACCCATGGGTAACTTTGCAATTGGAAATAAAATATATTCCTCATGTGTGGAGGATTTGGGTGGAGCATGGGTGGCTAGACTCAAGCAAAGCCCTAGCTTACCACATCACATGCTTTGTTCATGTTCTCCAGTAGTGTTCTGAGCTGGCCCAGAGAACAGAGACAGGGTGAAAAAAACAGAACTGAGTACTGGGTTGAATACTTGTCAGAAACATGGTAGAGAGGACACCTCGGTGGCTCAGTCGGTTAAGCATCTGACTCTTGATTTTGGCTCAGATTATGATCTTAGGGTTGTGAGATGGAATCTCACATTGGACTACAGCTCAGCAGGGCATCTGCTTCTCTCCCTCTCCCTTTGCCCACCCCCCATCACTTGCACTCTCTCAAATAAATAAATCTTAAAAAAAAAAAGAAGAAGAAACATACTAGCATTCTAATATTAATTAAAGTATGTGCCTTTGAAATTTCTCCAACCCTAGGTCTTTGTTTTCTTACATAACTTTGCACACTGGAGGAAATGATGGTAAGAACAATAACAGTGGTGATAACAAGCATTTACTGAGCTCTCACCATGTGCCAGGCATGCCTATCTCTGATTATTAGATACTATAATCCAGCACCATATGGACAAAGACAGTGGCAAGAGGTAGAACAAGGACAGCAACAAATTAATTAACGAAGGAGGAATTTAATTTGAGTGGAGTCCAAGGGGAATTGTAATTCATTCTGGCAGGTTTCACAAGACTTGTCTTGCCCTTCAACAATGCAATGAAAGCATTAGACAAAGGAAATTTCATGAGACCGCCCCATCACTGCCTACAGGAGAACACACAGTGGAATTGTGTTAAAGTTGATGCTTCTGACAGTGATCCTGACATGAGGGGAGGGTGTGACCTTTCCTGAACTCTCAGAGCCTAGAGTGACAATCATAGCAGTAATCACTATTTGTAAAACAAAATCATATGCACTTTCTCCATTCACTGTTTCCTTCAAGGAATTTGATGCTATCTTAGCACTTCCTTGCTCTCCTTGGACTATCTCAGAGTGGCGCTCCAACTAAGTCACAAGTTCCTCAAGGACAAAGCCCTGGAACTTTTCTATGTATCTCAGTAGCAGTTAACTCATTAGTAAGTACACAGTTAGCACTCAGTAAATTCCAATGGAATGGAGTAAAAATATCAACCATGATGCAGACGTCACGGCCACTTCCACTAAGCAGATGTATGCAGACTACCCTTTATTGGAACAGTAGCTGTGACATGTAATATCTACCCTGATCCACCATCTCTTGAAAATGCATCCTTGATGCTCTGCTTCAACAGGCCCTTGAGATTCTCCTCAGGCTTCCCTTTTTGTTGACATCCTTGAGCCTTTATGGGTCCTATTACTTGCCCATCATTTTTCACATGCTTCAGTCCTATGGAATTTTACTGTGATAACTAGCTCAGAGATTCTCAAACTTGAGAAAAATCTAAGAATCTCCAGGGTCCACCCTTAGATAGTCTGTTCTGGAACAGAATCTGAAATCTACACTTTCAGTAATCCATATCAGGTGTCTTCTGATGCAGGTGGTCCATGAACCACCCGTTGAGAAACACTGACTATTCAATGGAATTATAAGATAGGACCTCAGATTAATTATTATCAGAATTCCTAGGAGTCAGAAGCATGGATTTGCTTTATTTCTGGAATCCTGGAATCAATGCTAGCTTTTCAGGAGTCAAGTATATCAACCAAAGGATTTTCTCAGAGAGAGAAAACACTAAAAAGAAGCCTAGGTGTAGTCAGAAAGCTGTCTATGTGCTTAGATATCAGACTGAGGTGTAAACCCAGGGAATCAATGGAAAAGCAACCACTTTAGAAGGAAAATGAGGTCAGAAGACAGGTTTCAGGACACAATGAACGGATGGCATGGCCCTTAACAGTGTAAGAGCTGGTAAGCTATCCATGTACTTTGCTCTGGCTGAAGATCCCGGCTGTTTGGTGGTTACATCATCATATATATAAGCAGCAAAGTTCATTTACATTCCCATCAGCAAAGTACGAGGCTTTCCAGTTTCTCCACATCCCTGCCAACATTTGTCATTGTCTTTTTATTATAGTCATTCTAGTGGATGTGCCATGATAACTCACTGTGATTTTAATTTACCTGTGATTTAGTGACCAAAAATGTTGAGCATCTTTTCATGTGCTTATTACCAATTTCTATATTTTCTTCTGTTTATTGCTTTTCTAGCATAAAGTCACAATATTTTAATATAGAACCATGGAATCTGAGAAACATAAAACCTCTTCAAAATTATATGATCTAACCTCTTTATTTTAGATATAAAATAAGTGAAGACTTGAAATAAACAGCTCTTTGCCCAAGGCACAAAAAAGAAACTTAAGGAAAATTGAGACTCTAATTTCCTAATTCTGAATTTAGCTGAACTAAGCCATGTTTTCCCATCTCTTACTTTCCTAGCAGTAATTAAGTCATTCTCTAATACAGTTGTTAGTGAGAAGAAACTAACAAATGAAAACTCAAGATTCTAGGTTCCCTGGGAATGAGTATCATATCTTATCCATCCTTGCGACTCTTTGTACCTAGCAGGTCTCTTACCCATTCTACATGCTTAAGGAATGACTGTTGAATGGAATTAAATGGAATAGCATTAATGAAGCTTCAGCCCAGTCAGGATTATATTGAAGTCAAGTGCAATAACAATCCTCGAATATATTTAATATATATTTAATAAATGCTGGATATCATATTATATAGCCTAAAAAATGTTTTTTAAATATTGCTGACACCAAGTCATTGACCCATTAACTCAAAGTGGCATATACTTTGAACATCTGCCTCTAAATGATCTGGGATATTTTAAAATGTAACTATCCACGCCTTCCTACCACCTTACTAAATTAGCATCTCTAAAGGTAATGCTTAGAAATTTGCATTTCCAAAGTCCCCCAGAAATTCTTTTTTTTTTTTAACCTTTTTTTCTTTTAATTTTACTTATTATTTATTTGAACACAGAGATCACAAGTAGGCAGAGAAACAGGCAGAGGGAGAGAAGGGGAAGGAAGCAGGCTCCCTGCTGAGCAGAGAGCCCGATGTGGGGCTCAGTCCCAGGACCCTGAGATCATGACCCGAGCCGAAGGCAGAGGCTTAACCCACTGAGCCACCCAGGCGCCTTTCCCCCAGAAATTCTTACTCACCAAAAGAAACATGAGAACACTGGCATAATGAACGTTATGCAACACATTTGGAGTCTGTTTATGTGCAGGTGTTAATGTTTACAACTAGGTGTTAAGCAGAACAAGGACTGGTGACTTAGAAGGATTTGGGGAGCACCTAGACGGTTCAGCTAGTGGAGGATGCAACTCTTGACCTTGGGGTTGTGAGGCTGAGCCCCACATTGCGTGTAGAGTTTACTTAATAAAATATATATGAAAAAGTATCCTAACTATTGAGTTACTTAACATAGCCTTATAACCTGCCAGTACTGTGCATGACTTCCTGGGAAGCTTATAGGAAGTTGTGGTCAATAATCAGCAATGACTTTGCAAAAACATTAAGGGACAAAACACTCATTAATTGTGATGAACATTGTTGAAAAATGCCTTGAAGGGCTCTCTGCGCCATCACTCATAACACCGCCAACACCCACAATTTTGTTCCAATTATTTGGGTTATGAGAATTAAAGCCAACATCAATTTTGATATGTCCGAATTTTCTTGTGTGAGATTTAGGAACCCTATATGACAACCACATCTGAGCAGTCAGCATTGAAATTTATCACCTTTTAGCACATAATTAGGCAGAAAAGAAGAATGTAAA
This sequence comes from Neogale vison, assembly GCF_020171115.1. NCBI lineage: Eukaryota > Metazoa > Chordata > Mammalia > Carnivora > Mustelidae > Neogale > Neogale vison. Next base: position 49,626,408 of record NC_058093.1, read on the forward strand.
TGATTAAGGATGAACTGAAGCAAATGTTCAGAGAAGGTGGATAAACAAGACTAGTTGAATTTCTATCTTCCAGCTTGCCACTCCTCATCTAAACTCTGACATCAATATTGTTAATGGGGCATTATGTAAATATCAACTGACCATTTCTTTCCAAGCTTGCTCAACTAGAACCTACTAAAAATAAGTCTCCATTGTCACCTTCGGAAGGTGAGAATCCTGGTGATCAGAGCTGAAATGATGGGGGGACTACTGGCTGATGATCAGTAGACGACTTTATTTCTTGCAATCACTTCTTTTATACTTTACCCAAGATCCGGTTACGAACAGGATATAGATTTACGTGCAGGATGTAATCTGCATTTGCGATGTGAGCTACGTGTGGGACGTGGGGTATGTATAGGCAATCAAGTGTGGCAAGTGAACAATGATTATCTCTTAGCTTTAAATGACAAGAGCAAGTTAAGGATTCTCCACACTTATCAGATCTAAAGGAGGACATGAAAGCACTTCGGGGATCCTCCCATGTTTATTCCAGGCGTCAGCCCAGGAAGACTCTTGCCGTCCATCTCCTGGAGTTTTCTCACAGGACCTGACATGACCCCAGTCACATTGGCAAGGATCCCGGTTGTGTTCCAACACTCCATCTTTCTTTTGCCCCACCCACTCTTTCCTCTGCCTCATTTTCTTCAAGCATGTAACAGATCGGATTTTCTAAAGACAGATGCAGATATATTGCCTGTCCTACCTGCTCTACAATATGACTTTACCACTCACCAATCAAGAAGTGACATCTAAGGGCGCCTGAGTGGCTCAGTTGGTTAAACATCTGCCTTCAGCTCAGGTCATGATCTTGGGGTCCTGGGATGAAGCCCTGCTTTAGGATCCCTGCTCAGCGGGGAGCCTTCTTCTCCCTCTCCCTCTGTTGCTCACTCTGCATGTGCGTTTTCACTCTCTCTCTCTATTAAATAAATAAAATCTTAAAAAGAGAGAGAAAGAAGTCGTAGTAGTGGTAGTAGTGGTGGTGGTGGTAGTGGTGGTGGCATCTAAGAGCACCTGGTTAGGCATCTGCCTTCAGCACAGGTCATGATCTCCAGATCCTGGGACTGAGCCCCAAATCGAGTTCCCCACTCAGCAAGGAGTCTGCTTGTTCCTCTTGCTCCTCCTGCTCATGCTCTCTCTCTCTCTCTCTCTCTCTAAGAAATACAGAAAAATCTTTAAAGAAGAAGAAGAGGAAGAAAAAGGAGGAGGAGGAGGAGAAGAAGAAGAATTGGAGTCTATTTCTCAATACTTTCTTGAATTTAGGTGAACTCTGAGATGAGTTTGCCCAAAAGAACATACCAAAATTACATTGTATCGCTGCCAGGATTGCCTTTAACTACCCTGACAACTTTTATTTTGTGATTTTTGCAAGTCAGACACCATGAAAAAATGTGACCACCCTGAGACAACCATTTTGTAAGAAATTCAAGACACTTGGAGAGGGCTTGGAGAATTAGACCTCATGTGGCAAGAGAAAAAGATCAAGACTACTGAGACAATGGATATATGAGAGTAAACACCAACTTGGCAGTAGACACTCTCCCACACCAGGTGCCCTAGTATCCCAGCCAATGCCACAGAGACTGCAGACCTGCAAAACCCATCCCACATTCCTGACCATGAAATCAAACACACAACAAAACAGTTGTTTTAAGGCACTGAGTTTTTGGGTAATTCATTATACAGCAAAGAATAGCAGAATATGTGCCCCCAGAATAGGCCTCTGGCATAAACATTTTTCTCAGTTGATTATTTGTGAGAAATAGCAGAAACTAGAGAAGTTCTGAAAATAGAAGTAACCCTTTCATAAGAGAGAGTTATATATATTTTTTTAAGATTTTATTTGTATATTTGACAGACAGAGATCACAAGTAGAGAGGCAGGCAGAGAGAGAGAGAGAGGGAAGCAGGCTCCCCGCCGAGCGGAGAGCCCGATGCGGGACTCGATCCCAGGACCCCGAGATCATGACCTGAGCCGAAGGCAGCGGCCTAACCCACTGAGCCACCCAGGCGCCCGAGAGAGTTATATTTTTAAAGCAAATCCCCATTTGTGTCTCTCTGTCTATACCAGAAAGAAAATGACTGTAAATTACAAGAGAATTTTATCAATAAAGAAGGTACTCACTTAAATCTCCATAACTAACCTTATCCTTGTTTATTATGCTTTTCCTGGTAAGCCCTCATAACTGGCCTCCCTTCCCCACAGCATGTTTCTTTCATATTTAGCTCAAGTTATGTTTTTTTTTTTTTAAGAATTTATTTATTTATTTGACAGACAGAGATCACAAGTAGGCAGAGAGGCAGGCAGAGAGAGAGGAGGAAGCAGGCTCCCTGCTGAGCAGAGAGCCCGATGCGGGGCTCGATCCCAGGACCCTGAGATCATGACCCGAGCTAAAGGCAGAGGCTTTAACCCACTGAGCCACCCAGGTGCCCCTCAAGTTGGTTTTTAACTTGGGAGTTTTCAATTTCCCTAGGTATTCCCCAAGTCTACATGAGCTACACATGTTAATAAACTTCTGTTTGTTTCCCTCACTAATCTGTCTTTTATTACAGGCGGTCTCAGCCAAGAACTCAGAAGGGCTAGAGGGAAAATTATTTTTCCTCCCTGAAAACACTAATAGATAACTGATACAAAATGCTGTTAATATGGTTTTAAATTATTTAACTTTTATTTTTGTTTACTTAGTATCTGCCCCTACTAGAGTATAAAACCCAGTTCAAGCCATGGCCTTTTCTGTCTCATTTATCACTAGGTGTGCCGTGCTTGGAATAAAGGAGGTGTTCAATAAATAAATGTTTGTTAAATTGTTATTGAATGCATTTCCTCCCTGGAGATTCTGAAGGCAAATATTAATGCACTCTGGCTAATATTCTGCTTGTGCCGATTCTTCTTTCATTTTCAGTAGAAACATTTGTCTTTGTGAGGAAAGACATTTCATGCAAAGTCCAGAAAATGTACTGGCAATGTAGCATCATCAAAGTGATCATGTGCAATCTTCAAAGGCAGAATCAAGAGAAGCATTTCCTCTGAGGCCACCAGCATTTAATTTTCAGTATAGCTTCTGGGTTCCCACCAGGGTCACAAAGTAGAGAAACCAGTATTTCCTCAGCGACGGCTGATGTGGGCCATACAAAAAGGAGCAAATGAGATGTACTCACTGGAGAGGGAGTATGTACGGCTTTCAAGGACAAAGAAAGAAATGTACCAGAAAAACCAGCAGGAGCATGGGTTCATGGCTTTTTTGTTTGTTTTTAAGAATTTCAAAGGCTTTCACTGATTGAGAATTTGATTATCCCAGCATAGACAGACATTTTTCCCCACTGAAAAGCTGATAATAAAGTCTGCTCATCTTTTCCTTCACATACAATAAAAACCTTGAGAACTCCAGTGGTTTTGTATCTTCTAGAAACTTAAGTCTTAAAAGCCAAACTGAATCTTTGCAAACTTCCAGTTGGAACGTTTCCTACAAAGCATATTTATGAATCAAGTATGTTTTTATCAAAAATAATATCTCTGCCTGTAAGTAGCTAATACTAATAGAAATACCATTTTTCTTGTTCCTTTGTCTCCAAAATAGCTAAGAACATTACATGGCAAACACACCATCAGTTGGCCAAAAAAGCAAAGTCTGTTTATTCCCAAATATCAGGAGTTCATTTTCCCCAGCACAGAGTTGCAAGCAATTATGACTTAGAGATATGCTGTGCCATGCTTTGCACAGATGTCATGGGTAGATGAATGTACATGTCTTGTATACAGGCATCAGCCCTAGAAAAAAAGATTGATAATGGCAATGAGAAGAAGTCTTTGTTTGCCCTTCTCTGTTTTCTATAAGGTTTTCTTCATCCTTCTCCTTTCCCTTACAGAGCATTATAAATGCATTTGGCAATCAGTGCTTTTGTAAAGGATTGTCTGATTTTCTTTAAATAGATGCTATTCATCTATTCTCAAAATTCTCTGTAAAATTTGCAGCATTCTAATAAAAGACTTACTCTTTAAAGCTGTACAGGATACCTACTAATGGAAATTCACATTATTACCATGTTAAAATTTCCTAGCCCAATATTTTATAACTGTATTTGTGAGTTTCTTTAGCTCCCTGCCTCAGTTTTAAAACACACCATTCTCGATACATCAATACCACAAACCATCATACATATTAAGTGAATCAAACTGCACCCTCTGCCAATATCAGCATGAAGCCAGCCCTCCCACCCCATCTACCAGGAGCAACACCAGCAATCTAAACAATCCTCTTTAGTTCCCAGCTGGGAGGTACAAATGGAGACTCTTGTGGTTGTGCTCATGTAGAATGAAACTATTAAAGAGTAAAATACCTGAGCTGTTTCTGATTGCAGAAAGATGACTGGGTCATTAGCAAGAGATTCTGACATTCACTTTGATCATCGTTTTGAAAAGTATTCTTTTCCTCCCCCAAAGTAATATCATGACATGATGGATATTAAGATCACAATGAAAATATAGGAACAAAGCAGGGCTAAGAGACCATTAGAGTCAGTAGTGGGCCCATTTTTTATAATAGCCCCTGCACCCAACGATACTGGATCTGTCTATAAGCTTATTCTCCTTGATAGCAGAACTTGACAGCTACATTTCTATAAAATAGGAGGCCAGTTTCTGGCTTGTCTCTGGGAAGTTACAGAAGTTCTACCAAAAGAGGCAAAATTTAAATTGCCTCTCCCCTGCCACGAAGGGGCCAAATAGGAGAGGCAACCATTCTGCTACACAGTATGCTCAGAGGAAAAATACAGAGAGCTGCAGAGCTGCAGGCAAGAGGAAAGGACTTGCAGGGAGAGTTAGCAAGCAGCAAGGATTCTACGAGAGACATCAGAGGAGAGCACAGGCTCCTGGTTCAGGACTGACACTGACAGCTTAGCCATGGAAGAGAGGAGCATTCACCCCTTTCAGTAGAATCCCTAGAAACTAAAAACTTAAGAAAAACAGACTGGTTCAGAACAGATATTATTCCCTAAGCTATAATTGATTATATAGTTTTACTAATTTGACTAATGGGGCATTAGAAATTAATATCACACCTCCAGTTGTTATCATTCAAAGTTTATGTAAAGATAATGACATATAATTTTCATCCCATTAAATAGTTTCATTCATTCTCAACCAATTCTTTTGGTTATCTTCATGAGGCCATGAATTTTTAAAACTCTCTAGATATCTGAAGCCCATGGTAGAAAGGCGTAATATCCCCCAGCAATTGCTGTTCTTACAGGGAATATTTCTATCAATTAAATCTGCTACATCTCACTTGCAATACTGATATTGGTTTATGAGTCATAGGTACCAGCTTAGCTCACACAAATCTATAAAAGAACAAAGAGGGACGCCTGGGTGGCTCAGTTGGTTAAGCAGCTGCCTTCGGCTCAGGTCATGATCCCAGCATCCTGGGATCGAGTCCCACATCGGGCTCCTTGCTTGGCAGGAAGCCTGCTTCTCCCTCTGCCTCTGCCTGCCATTCTGTCTGCCTGTGCTCGCTCTCTCTCCCCCTCTCTCTCTCTGATAAATAAATAAAATTTAAAAATATATATATTTAAAAAAAAAAAGAACAAAGAACATAGATGGCAAATTATTGTCTACTCCCCTCTCAATGCACAAGTCCAACTGAAACACTATCCATCTACTCATCAGATGCACAAAGAGACAGATGCCACCTAGTGTTTGATGGCCTGGAGTGCATCCTAATTATACGCCTGTGAGTCTAGTTCTATGCTGGAATTGTCTAGATACAGAAATATCGAAAGCGACTGTGATGTGTTGCATACAAAGAACATTCAATACATTACAGTGTTCGATTTTCCATTAGCTAGGTTGATTATACTGGTCAAGGCCCCATGTGTCTTGACATGGTTGTTCTTTATGGCCTTGTAAGGAACAGACTCCTTCAGTTCTGATTGATGCTACCATGGAAATCTAAACTTTATTGATTGAAATCTTGATAAAGAGCAGAACCAAACCCCAGAAAACCAAACATTCTCTGGGACTAAACTGTGATGCATGCTGACTCCACTCTGTAAAGCACAATGTTACCTATGTTAATACAGTACAGACATGGACTGGAGACACAAGTACACATTAGATCATTCTTGACAATGCTTCATTACCAGCTAAAGTAAGGAAGAAGGTAGTGAAGACACAATGACTATAACTCCTGGTGGTTTTTAAATTACCTCTAAAAATTCACTATGAAAAGGATACTAGCTTCTCACACTTAGTCTGATAGCTGGAAATAGATAGAAAAAAATGTTCTCCAGTGTTATGTACTGGAGGATTCCGTAAAATTTTTTTAACTAGACCATGTGACAACTAAAATCCTTCCCCAAAGAAAAATGAAAGGAAAATACAGCAAAATATGGCACCTGCTGAATCTCATTTCTCATCCCTTTGACTCTTCAGATCATGTTTGTTCTTCTCAGATAAGTTTTGTAACCTAGAAGGCATCAGACCTGTGTCCAGTACTTATGAAGACAGAGAATAGTACCATACCTAGGCAATCTGTCTGTGGTCTAAGAGACCAGCAATGGCTAGATCTGGACTTCCCAGCAGATGTAGTTCCAACCCGTTTCTTGGAATATGGGATTTGGATGAACAGTATATGGGACACTGACCTGAAGAAGTCTGAACATAGATTCATCCCACGTGTACTGACTCTACAAAATGTGCTGAATCTTTTACATTAACAATGTGCAAAGTCTACAAACCCAAAGAGGACACCTCGTGCTCTGAGTATCTTTTTTCCCCTTGAGTACTTCCATGTCTAGAAATCATTCCTAAGAACATGAAATGACCCAAGGCAAGCCCTTTAGTCTGACCACAATCGAAGGTTATCTTGATGTAGGTTGAGCCTTGCTGAATGCCAGGGCCATTCCACATGTCAATTAGGGAAAGTTCTTATTATGGGGTTTTTCTTCTTTATCTATGTTATGTGGAGGCCAATCTCCTCAGGTAACTGAAGAGGGTTCTACAATTTCTAAAGAGCTGATAAGCACTTACCTCTTGACACCTCCTGGCTCTGATTCACTGGTGTTAATCATCAGCCTTTCTCCAAGATCATGCTTCCAATCTAGCCCCTCCATGTCCTTCCATCCTAAATCCTATCTAGGATCAAGTATATGTCTCTAAGGATGAGTGATATTTCATCTCTTTGAAATGATTTAGATACCAAAGCAATTTGATGGCAGAGGGGTCAATGTTTCTCAACTTCCTGCTTCCATTTTCTATAATTCTCCCTGAAGGCCTGGATTTGTGAGCTCCAACAGACCTGTGAATTCTTTGTGAAGAGCCAGCCATACATTGTACTCTATATAATCTCTTTGTGTCCTAAAAACCAATAGTTAAATCACTCTTCAGGGTTTTTTCGTCAAGCTAATTAGTCCACAAATACTTTGTATTCCCTTTTCCATGCCTGTTCTTTTTTCTTCTGCTTTCTTTTAGGTCTTCTTATATCCTGCCATTTTACAATGTAGATTTTACAGACACACTTGGGCACAAACTGAAAATGAGATTGTAATTTCCAAATATTTTGTTTCTGTATACCATACTATATAAATAGTGTCATCTGTGCTTGCTTTGTCACAGCAGAAATTTGCCAATACCGGAAAAGCTTATAGTCCATTATGACTTTTCATTTCTTTCTTGCAGTGCTTAGTCATTGTCCTTCATGTCACTCTAGGTGGGCTTTTTCACCCACTACACGTTGGGAAATGCCAAACTCATTTTCATGGTGTTCTTGCCAATATGAACAGGGAGTGGGTGGCCACTGACCTGGGACCTGGAATATTATCAAGGACACAGAGTAGCAGAGATAATTCAGAATGTTCATGATTTTGTGATTTTAATAATCTAAATGGTGATTTTATTAGAAAGGCTAAGGGAACACACTATCATTGATCATAAGGGTAGAGCACTTTGAAGAACTTTCACATACATGAACCATTTGGCTCTTATTAACCTCACTTTAACATAAGCTGAGTAAGCAATATATTATTATCCACTTTTACAAATGCAAAAACTGAGGATTGCAGCAATTAATGATTTGCCTATTATCACCCTACTAGCAGAAATGCAAATCACAATGAAAATCCAGATTTTCCGATTCGCTGTCTAGGAATCATTTTTCTACAACAAAATTTTATAATTTTGTTCAATGGGAGCTCTAAGGACTCTAAAGGCTAATGGAATTCCACTCAAGGACCTGCCAAAAGTGAAGAAGGAGACCAAGTGACCAGGCCTTTAGGTCCCCGCCCTTGCTTTGATGAAGGGTGTATCTTTTCTTATCACTTGGGTTTCTGTTAAATCTTTAGCCTAGAAGATTTCTGCTTAGATATACACACCTTGGGTGCCTGGGTAGCTCAGTTGGTTAAGCAACAGCCTTTGACTCAGGTCATGATCCTAAAGTCCCAGGATCAAGTCCCACATTGGGCTCCCAGCTCCACGGGGGAGTGGGCTTCTCTCTCTGACCTTCTCCCCTCTCATGCTCTCTCTTACTCTCAAATAAATAAATAAAATCTTTTAAAAAAGATATATATACTGCTTACTATACGGTGACTAACATAATGTAATAAAAAAAAAAAGAAAAAGACATCTATACATTGATTTAAAAAGAACATGAGGATAGTAGAAACCATGAAAGATAGATGGGTCGAGAGAACAAAAGCTAATACGTGAGTGAATTGAGAACACCAAATGTAGAGCCAGTGCCCTGTGGCATTTAGTAGCAGTCCTGCTCATGAGTAGGTGATCCCTCCTCAGAGAATTATAAAGGTGCAGCTGACATTGTTCCTATTTTTTATGAATGTAAAATCCACTGAAAAAAATGGGACAGCTACATCCAAAAATGCACAAAAGGAAAAAAAGCTCATTGACATAGATGACACAATTCTGCTCACATGTGCGTTAACAACAAAGGCTCAGAAAGCCCTGGAGCTGGCATGATGCTGCTGAAGCAAGCAGGACAAAACCCCATCTACCTTGTCCACTCCACCACTGTGCTCCCTTGCTGGGCCCTTCTCCTGGCCCAACACCCAAACTGCCCACAAATCCCTATCTTCACGTACCGGGAAAAGAAAACAAGGAAAGCACTCTGGTGAAGAAGGTCACCAAGAGTCCACACCCCTCCTCCTAAGAGATTAGCATTTTCAAAGGAAGACCTGCCAAGGGAAAGGCCAAGGATGAAGAGAAAAAAATGAATTGCTAATGGTCCAGAGCAAGCCTTTGGTGAAGGTGACAGTTCAAAATAAGAAATCTCCCCAGGATGTTTCCTCATGTCTATCCATTAGGCATACATTCATCCCTTGGCATATGACCACTGCCCCTGGGAGCCCAGGCAGATTTCTGGTAAAGTAAATACAGCTTAGGCTTTAGGACCACTTACATGCATAGACCTCCTCCATGCCCCTAAAAGAGATGCTAGCAATATGGTTTTTGTAACATTTACAAAAGTGAGATATTTTTTTTTTTTTAACCACAGTTGTTTAGGATCTTTCCATTCTGATTGCTCCAGCATACTTCTTTCATGTCAGGTGGCACTGGAGTGGCTATCAGCATTTTGGGGACCCAGCCAACACGAAGTTGAGATACATTTAATTTGGGTTCGTAGAATATATTTATGTTGCTCACAGTCTTCTTTTTATATGGGCAAATTATTCTGAGCTATCCCATTGTAGGAATGGCTTCCAGAAATATTTGTTTTGCCCACTGAGCCATACTAGGAGGGACGAGTACAGAGGTCATATTGAGATAAACTTGTCCCATACAGCATCCAGTACTAGAAGTAGGTGGAAAAGAGAAAAACAAAACAAAACAAAACAAAAAACTTTCTTAATTGTATAGAACCAAAAGCTAATCTATAAAAAATTCTTCCAACCATCAAATGAGCAAAATTCTAAGTAGAGCATCTATCATCCTCCTTAAAAAGAAGTTCTCCATCTTGGGGAAGTCTCAGTAATGCAGAGTATCTAATTATAGATAAACCACATTTTTTTCTAGGATTTATGTGTAATTGAATTTATCAAAAGCCTTGTGTTTGTAGGACACGTTTGGTAACAGAACTACACAGCAGTATATTTGTGTGGTGTCATACTTAAGCATCCTAACCATCAAACAAATCTGAATAACCCATGTTTAGTAAAATGGAGTTATGTTCATACTCTCCCCATAGAAAATGATAACGCAAAAATCATTTCACATGAAAAAGCAATCATAATTTAATCTGCTACAAATGTCAAGAACAAAGGTATTTTGAAGATGTGTCAGACAGTTATAATTTAAAAATATGATGTTTCTCTGGATGTATTTGTAATATTTGTCATTTGTTAAATTTATGATGTTTTAATTTGCCTCCTCATTCCAAATAAATATCATCTTTGGTTCTCATTGTGTAGGCTTTAATCTTCAATTATTTTTCTCAAAAAGGGTTCCAAAATTGTATAACCTTCTAGCCTACAAGTCCTGGATATTCTCATGCTAGTAATAACATTTGAGGTGAATTATGCTGGGAAGATTCTATGACTATTCACTGTAAACTTCTTAAACTCAGAAAGATTAACAATTATTATCTCCTTCCACGTCCAAACTTTCTACCCACTTGTGAACTCTCCTTATACATATCACTTAAAGCAAAATCGATAGCATCTTCATAATTTATACTATTGTCTCTTTATTCTAGAAAAAGATGAATCATGGTTATAGTTTTATTTTTACCACTGCCCTTTGTTCAGCCCCACACACGATTTAAAAACGCATAATCATTCTTGCAAAAAAATTCAGAATCATCGCCAAATGAAAATGATTCATTCTTCACCAGAAAAGAAAAACACAATGCATTAACAATAAAATCTCTGTAAGCACAGAAGTCATGACTGAATCCATTTCTCAAAAACCTATTTTGCCAGACTATTCATGCTTTTCATTTAAGGAAGTAGTATTCCTATATTTTAGGTTTTCACATGCATATCATTTACTAAATTTACATCAAATATAATATAATGTATCTACAACATAATGTCTAAGTATGAAAGTCAGTATTTTAATATAATTGCCCATTTATATTAAAAGCCTCTTATAAAAATCTTTTCCCCTCCTGAAATATCTTTTTTCCCAATGAGAATAATAGTCATAATTACAGAGTAGTAACACATGACAGATAATGTTCCAATTTTAGAAAATTAGCTCTTTCTTAGCCTTGCAATGAAACCTTTTTATCTGACTTTGGTATCAGTGTCATGCAGAATGAGAGTATTATTTGGCTTTTCAGGGCAAAGAGACACCTAGTAACAAATCCACTGAGACAAAATTATATTAGCCAACACCAATGGTACTCAACAGAAGAAAAAAGAGAGAAAAAAAAAGATAGCCAAAGAAAATGGTTTGAAGCAGTTTTTAAACTACACTTAAACCATTCCTTTAAATTAAAATTGAGTTTTATATTCACAGCACATTGATTTTTCTTCTGGTAAATCTGGAGGTCCAGTGAGCCATTTCCAAATATTTCTTGAAATCATATAAGTCTAGTACCGACTACACCCAGTCTGTTCATCACATGGTTTCAAGCTTAATCTCCAAATTCCCAAACCAGGTTATATAGAATGTTTAAGTGGTCAGTAAAAACATAGTGAAATGAGCACTGGCCAGTTTGTCTGTGTCCAGGTCTCTCCCTGGCACCACCTCTCACTTGGCATCAATTTGTCTGTAAAGTGGAGCTGGGGAGGGTGGGTCAGACACGGTCTTGTGTGGAATGCTTATTTCTTGAGTAATGACCCATCCCGTGGACAAGCCCAAATTCTCTGCTTCTCACAATAACCTTGGGAAGTAATTGTAATGTTCTCCATTTTACAAATGAGGAAACTGATTCTCAGAGAACAGGAAGAAGAGAGGTAGAAAACTCCCAGAGAAGACTGCCAGAGGTAAGCTTGGTATTGTACCTGCTCCTTGACAATAACTCCTCTAGATCCTTATCCTACAGAAAAGGGAACTTGGTCTCAGAAAGACAAAGTGACATTCTGAGTTAAGTGGTAAACTGGGCTTTGAAGCAAGGTTGCCTTGACAACAAGTCTTGTGTTCCTCATCGCTGTACGACTCCTTCTTTTCTCTTGTATTGCCATAGAACACTTAACATGAGCTATGCCTGAACAAATTTTTCCGAGCACAATACAATATTGTTAACTACGGGCATAATACCGTACAAATACCTCTAAAACGTATTCATCTTGCATGAATGAAACTTACACTGATTTGAAGAGCAACTCCCCATTTCCCCTGGCCCCTAGACCCTGGAAGCTACCATTCTACTACTCTCTGATTCTATGAATTTGACTACTTTAGATACTTCATGTAATTCGAATCATGCACTATTTGTTCTTCCGTGACTGGCTTCTTTCGCTTAACATAATACCCATAATGTCCACCCACGTTATCACAAATGACAGGATTTCATTTTTTTTTTTAGTGACAAATAATATTCCATTGTATGGATATACCACAGTTTGTTCATCCCTTCATTTGTCAATAGACATTTAGGTTTCCACATCTTGATGATAATGAATAATGCTGCAGTGACTATATTATTGCAGATATCTCTTGAAGATTCTTAATTCAATTATTTTGGATATCTCCCCAGTATGACTGATGGATTATATGGTAGTTCCATTTTTAATTTTTTGAGAAGCCCCCATACTATTCTCTACAGTGACCATACCATTTTATACTCCTATCAACAGTATATAAGTGCTACAATTTCTTCACAGACTCATCAACACTTGTTATCTTTTGGTTTTCTCTGATAGTGGCCATCCTGAGGAATGTGATGCCTTATCTCATGGTGGTTTAGATTTGCATTCCCCTACTGATTAGTATATTGAATATCTTTCATATGTATCTACTGGCCATTTACAAGTCTTCTTTAGAAAAATGTCTATTCTAGTCCTTTGTTCATTTTTTAATTGGGTTTTTTTGGGGTTTTGCTATTAAGTTATAGGAATTTCTTATACATGTTGGCTATTAACCCCTTATCAGATCTACAGTTTGCAAGTATTTTCTCCCATTCATGGGCTGCCTTTTTCACTCTGTCGATGATTTTTAGTTGATGTCATCCTGCTTGTCTATTTTTATTTTTGTTGCCTGTGTTCTTGGTGTCATATTCAAGAAATCATTGCTCAGACCATGTCAAGAAGCTTTTCCATTATTTTTCCTTCTAGGAGTTTTACAGTTTCAAGTCTTATGCTAAAGTCTTTAATCCATTTTGGGTTGATTTTTTTTTTATGGTGTTAGGTAAGGGCCCAATTTCATTTTTAGTATGTGGATATAAAGTTTTCCCAGCACCACTTGTTGAAGAGACTATCTTTTTCCCTGCTGTGTATTCTTTTTTTTTTTTAAGATTTTATTTATTGATCAGACAGAGAGACCACAAGTAGACAGAGAGGCAGACAGAAAGAGAGGAGGAAGGAGTCCCCACCAAGCAGAGCCTGATGTGGGGCATGACCCTGGGATCATGACCTGAGCTGAAGGCAGAGGCTTAACCCCCTGAGCCACCCAGGTGGCCCCCTGCTATGTATTCTTAAAACCCTTGTCAAAAATCAGATGGCCATAAACACATGGTTTTATTTCTGGGCTCTCTATTAAACATTTTTTCATGATAAAAACCCTTAATAAGCTAGGTAGAGGATTTTTATATACATAAAGGCAAAATATGAAAAGTCCACAGTTAACATCATACTCAATGGTAAAAACTAAATTTTTTCTCTAAGATCAAAAACAAAGCAAGGATGCTCACTCTTGCCACTTTTAATCAACACAGTACTGAAGTCCTAACCAGAACAATTTGGGGAAAAAAGAAATAAAAGGAATCCAAATAGGAAAAAAGGAAGTAAACTTGTCTATGTTTGCAGGTGATATGATCTTATATGTAGAAGACTCTAAAGATGCCACAGTAAAACTATTAGAACTAATAAATGCAGTTAAGCTGCAGGACAAATCAACATTTAAACATCAGTTGCATTTTTATACACTAACGATGAAACATCTAAAGAGGAAATAAAAAACAGTTCCACTTACAACAGCATCAAAAAGAATAAAATACCTACAAATAAACACTTAACTAAGGAGGTGAAAGGCATACACTGAAAACTACAATACTGAAGAACACACACAAAAATGGAAAAACATCTTGTATTCATGTATTAAGACTTAATGCTGTTAAAATGCCCACATTGCTCAGAGCGACCGACAGACACAGTGCAATCCCTATTAAAATCCCAATGGCATTTTTCAAAGAAACAGAGAAAATTCTTTTTTTTTTTTAATTCTATTCATTTATTTGAGAGGGAGAGAGAAAGAGAGAGTATGAGCAGGGGGAAGGACAGAGGAAGAAGCAGGCTCCCCACTGAGCAGGGATTCCAGAAGTGGGGCTCAATCCCAAGATCCCCAGATCATGACCTGAGCCAAAGGCACTTAATCGGCTCAGCCACCCCAGCGCCCCCAAAACAGAAAATTCTAAAATTTATATGGAATCATAAAATATCCTGAGCAGCCAAAGCAATCTTAACAAAGAAAAACAAAGCTGGAGTCATAACACTTCCTGATTTTAAAGTAGATGACAAAGACACAGAAACTAAAACTATGGCACGGGTACAATAGTTACTGCTTGAATCAATTTTTCCCTCAGCTCTCCTCCAGTCAGATAAATGGACCAATGAAAGTGAATCTATTGCCTAACTTCTAAAGATATTTAACGTTCCCCAAGAAAAGCTCCGATTCCACTTGTCAGGACACATTTCCCAGAGCGTTTCCATCAGCCCAAAGGCAGGCTGGAAGAAAGAAAATTACTAATAGACCCCAACTTCATTTGAATTCTGATGGCCCAGAGAAATCACCGACATCATTTGGAACTCTTCATAAGGAGAATTAATCTTTAAAGGTATCACTACCACCAAGTCTTCAAGTATTTTAAACACAGAAATCTGGGTAAGATGGAAGATGAGTACATATTAACAACAAAATGATCTAATTAGCAGTCCCACTGAATAAACTGATGCAGCCATAATAGAAATGTTATCAGCTGCTAAGAAAGTTTTTAAAGAGAGAGGTGGTGGGGCGGGGGTGGGGGGCAAGAAAGAAAAAAAAGAGAAGAGGAGGGGAGGAAAAAGAGAGAAGAGAAGAGAAGAGAAGAGAAGAAAAACATTTCCGGGAACAGGCTTCTAAGAACAAGACACCCAGTGTCTTTTTTCTAAGTTCAAGAAGATTCGGTTTTAGCCCCAAATCATGGACCAGATACCTGCCCGGCACATACTGTAGATCAGGTATCTAAACAGCCTGAACAACTGTGACCTCGTACTCAGCAACTTCTTTGGGCCAAAGACCTGGATTAAATCCTATTATCAACAGTTCACTTAAAAATGGACAACTGAGGGTGCCTGGGTGGCTCAGTTGGTTGGGCGGCTGCCATCAACCTGGGTCATGGTCCTGGAATCCTGGGATGGAGTCCTACATCGGGCTCCCCGCTCCATAGGAGTGTGCTTCTCCCTCTGATCTTCTCCTCTCTCATGCTCTTTCTCACTCTCTCTCTCTCTCTCAAATAAATAAATAGAATGTTTTAAAAAAAAATAGACAACGGAGTATCTGAAGAACAGCCAAAAGAGCCATTAAAAGGAACTGACAGGTATCTTTTTGGCCCCAAGAATAAAAACATAAAGTAAGCCAAAAAGAATATTTGAGATACAAGCAACTTAGGGAGAGAAGTGTTACACTAGACTGAAGACAAATGTACAAGCAAAAAACCTGAATATTCTGCTTATAATCAAAACACAGAGATTTATCAAAATCAGACACTCTTTTGGCTACTGAGATTAGTTTGAACGATGACATATCCCCTCTTCTTTGGGAGCAGAGAGCAATTCCTGTTTCACTATAGCATGAAATGTAATGTAAGAAGGACTTAATTAAGAGATGAACATCATTCCTTCTAGAAGAATCTGCCTTATGGGAGTACATAAAGGATTTTGCAACATATCACTATCTTATAGACTATGGGCAAATTTCTGAAATATTAATTTGCTCTTAATCACATGAATGAATCAGCAAGTTGAGAGCATTGTCTAAAGATGCGGAAATGAAATTCTACATTTTCGTGCCTCTTTGATTATACCTTACCAGTAGCACCTGCCACAGCATCTGTTCTTTGACAATAAGAAAATACTCAGGTTTGTTCTTTATACTTTTCCTGTTAATCTCAGCTGCTCCCTAAGCCATAAAACCCAAAATAAATCAGTTTAAAAGATAATCTTAAGGTTCTGAAAAAGAAGAGAAAGAACCAACTGAGATAGTGAAGAAAAGAAATACAAAGGACAAAGCAAGCAATCAAAAACCTGAATCCGAGAGGAAACGAGGATCTGGGGAGCCTTTCATCTCTAGATAACCGATTCAATCTGTCACTGATATGACCCTGTTATGTTGTTGCAGGAAATTGTCACCATCTGACTGATACCTGGTGGATGCTAAAATTCTGTTGTCTTGTCTACCTCTTGAGAAAATGTGAACCAATCTTTCCTTCTTGCCACTACCACACAGTGGTCTTTTCCCATGGCCCCCTTAGCAGAGCTCAAATCTGGATTTAAGGAAAAACTTCTGCAGATATAATGCATAACCACATTCAACATATAGGAAATGTGTTCTTCTCTCCAGAGAGCTGTTATATTCTCTTAAAATCTTCTTACTCCCCTAAGAACAGTATCAAAAATGTCTGTCTCCTTGACAAAGGCAGACCATGTGGGTTGCTTTTTTACTTCTTTTCTGACTCAAATTAATTTCCACTCCCTAAAATGAAGTACAGTTTATATGTTTATATATTTTGGGAAATAAGACCATGACACAGAATCAAAACTATGACCTGCTGCTTTCCTAAAGCTACCATTCCAGATTCTTTAACACAGCAAACTCACCAGCCTTCTCTTATTCATAGTTATAATCTATGACCCTTCTGTTTAAAAAATTATGACACTCAAGAAAAGTGGGAAGGAAGTTTTTGTGATAATTGGGGGAAGAGAAAATTTGTAACATTTAAGGAGAGTGATATAGTCAATGTCAGCAAACTTCTACTTGAAATGCTCTTTTGAAAGAGTTCTGCTTCTCCAATAAAATATCAGGGGCTCTATCAGTTTTCTTCCTCTAGTAGGTTATATTGCATGGTGATCTGGCCATTGTGGAGGCTAATATCTTCGTCATCACTCACCAGCAGACACCAAATGCCATGAGAAATAACTATAATCAGTGAAATCCTCAGAAACCACGTAAACTGCCAGGAACTAGATTTTAACTTCACGTATCTCCTTAGTGTCCCGTCGCACCTGCTACATTTCCAGCCCTAGAAATTCCTCTGTCAGATCCAGTGACACTTCATGACTGAACAAGACTTCACCCCCATTCCCACCCAATGCTAGTTAACTGACAGAAATGAAAGCAACTGCTTTCATAGGCACAGCTAACACTGAATCTAACAGGAAATGTCTAAGAATGCTTACTCTGTCAGGTGGCAATAGCTAAGACACATTAGGGAGGCTCTGGTTCCAGATTTGCCATGGCAACCTCTCGAGATACATATCTAGTATGCTAGTGACATGCTGACATCACAGTTTGCTCCTTGGAAGAGGAGCAAGCAGAGGCAAGATTCCCTGATTATCACTGTGAGGTTACAATGATGTTGTGGATGGGGGATAGAGAGACAGAGAGTGAGAGCTGCTTCTACATGATTTAAGTCACTGTCCGAGATAAGAACC
Source organism: Neogale vison (assembly GCF_020171115.1). Taxonomy (NCBI): domain Eukaryota; kingdom Metazoa; phylum Chordata; class Mammalia; order Carnivora; family Mustelidae; genus Neogale; species Neogale vison. The sequence continues at coordinate 49,644,245 of NC_058093.1, forward strand.
AGGATTGTGTTACTGTTTTGTATTTTCTTTTTCAGAATAAATTGATTTCCTATAGCAGATAAAAGTCTACTGATGTCTAAAAAAAACAAAAACAAAAAAAAAACCCTCATATATTATTTAGCTTCCAACCAATACTTTCCTGACATTGTTTGTAATTATGACACAAAGTTGAGGTCTTGTTTCATCTTAATTCTTTCTTTCACCAGGTACTGAAACAATGGGTTATGATTTTAGGGGGATAGTGCAGTGATGGATTATGACTTCAGTGGGCTATTGCACTGATGACTGAATGAGGAAATCAGTTTCCAAACTGTTGGATTCTACTTCAATACGCCTGAAGACAGAATGGGCACTTAGGGGATGGAGCATAATGGGAATCAGTAATGCTTTGGAGGGTCACCCTATCTGTCCTATTCTTTGTATTAAAAGGAAGGATACAGATAATAGAAAGGATGTCAGAGAAACAGCAGGGTTGGCATGGAAGGATGGGCTTATCATCGTCAAGATTTTATGTGAAGAATTTCCTATGAAAGTTGCTGACCTCTGAATCTTCCAGGTGTGCTTCCAGTTCTGGGAGAAGGAAAGAGAAACTGCATAGTTGAATTGAGATGGTCCCCGCGAAGTCTGCAGTGTTGTCTTTAGGCCTACCTAGTATCCTATCAATCTCTTTCTTTTTCACCATGATGAGAAGACATTGCAGGATACTAGGACATACGAACTGACTAAAAATGTTTTCTTCCCTTTTAATGCAATGGGCAGTCACATCTGGATATTATTTTCTCTTGATTCCACTTCTTCCACCAGCTTCTTCCCTGTATCTTTGCTCTCCTTATCTATTCCCAGAGTCTTCAACGCTTTGTTCCCTCATTTTCTATTCAATCCAATCCAAAGAGAATTGTGTCCACCTCCTTTGACCAAATATGCTCTTATCACAGTCAAAAATGACCTCCAATGGCCCACGAGCCAGCATCACTAACATTTTATAGCCCTGACTGACCACCGTCTTTGACACTGACTTCAATTGTCTCAGGGATACCAGAGTCTCCAAGTTTTTTTATTTGCTCACTAGATCATTCTTTTTTCATTTCCTTGGCTGGTTCCTCCTCTTCTTCTTCCTCCCCAAATCACCCCAGGGCTTTGACTCCCCTGATTACCCCATCTAGTCTCTTAGTTTTAAATACCGTGTGTATACAACCAACAACCAAACTTAGCAGCTCATACCTGTCCTCTGAACTTCAGACAAAATAGTCTATTTAATATCTCTACAGGAATGTCCAATAGAAATGTTAAATTCAGCATATCAAAAATGTGACTCCCTTGTCTTGGCAGTGACAGGGGAGGATAAAAATGTTTCCTAGGTGGGGGGAGCACCTGGGTGGTTCAGTGGGTTAAGCCACTGCCTTCAGCTCAGGTCATGATCTCAGGGTCCTGGGAATGAGGCCCGCATTGGGCTCTCTGCTCAGCAGGAAGCCTGCTTCCCCTTCTCTCTCTCTCTGCCTGCCTCTCTACTTGTGATCTCTCTGTCAAAAATAAATAAATAAATAAAATCTTTTTTTAAAAAAAATGTTTCCTGAGCCTTGCAGCTGAGTATCTCAAGCTGGGAACAATGGCAGGACGTGGGGTTGGCAGAGGATAAAGAACTGAGGGAAACTCCATTACAGACCATGGAGGTGTTAGTAGAGACAGTTGACAATACTTTGTATGTGGCAATTAAAGCAGGGTCAAAGGTAAAAAGAGGGAAAACAGCAAAATAGATCAGAAGAGCAGTAAAATCTTTCGATGACCTCAACTCCCCAGTTACTTGCTGATTTTCACTGGTAACTGCATGATACTGAATGGACAAGGTCCCTGTGAGGTATTATGCCACGTAATTAACTCCCCAATTTAGGGAAATCTCATCCCCTCTCTAGTTCTAAGATCCATCTCCTCTCAAGAATAGTGTGCAATTCAGTCACCCACGGGAATATATTCCACAAAGCTATGAGTTATTCAGCCAAAAAGGATCTTTACTGAGATGTCCCTACTAGTGTGTGGTGAGTTATTCTTCCTTAACTCATCTAGTAAGTAAATACAGTGTTAAAAACAAGACAACAGTTCCAAAACGCAGTCACTTAAGTCAGGCCTGCATCACCAGAGACCTAACTTCAGTTTCACCTGTCTCAGAAATGTTATCTTAACCCAGTTCATTGAATGGAATCACCTGATCAGCATTAGTTGGTAAATTTTCATCAGCTTCAGGTGATTTTCCTGTACATCTTTGCCATCCCCTAAAGGAAAGCCACCTCGAAATAACCAATCCGATTTTCTGCCTAGTACAACATGTTCTTGTTCCCGGTCCCTTCTATCCAGAAAATTCTTGTTTTGTAGACTCCTCAGAACTCCTTTAACTCCTAGATTGGATGAGTGCCCAATTCATGAGTTATTCAATAAAGCCAATAAGATCTTTAAAATTTACTCAGTTGAATTTGGTTTTTTAACACACACACACACACACACATCTCACAGATATATAGTCCCCCACAGAAGAGTAGAGCTTCAAACGATATTAAGGAAAGAACATTTCGCTATCCATCTCTACACATGTCAATAGTTTACGTTATTTGAAAAACAGTGGTGCTTGCCCTTCATATTCCTTCTATTTCACTCTAAGAAAATATATGTGTATACAATGCATATCATAGAAAAATATTATTTTTAACACCTGAGAAGTAAGCTCTCTCCAAAAGCATCTTTCTATTGATATTCACCTGTTACTACAATAAGACCAAGGAGAAGCCTTGAATTTCAACAAAATGTTTTATAGTTTCCTAGCCAGGGAAGAGTCCTAGATCCACTTTTCTTCTATAAAATCAATATAGAAAATAGTATGAGAGGTTATGAGATGAGACCTCCAGAGAATTTAAGTTGAACGCGCACGCATGCACATACACACAAGCACACAGACGTACCCCACCTCCCAACAATGATGCTGGAAACAGCGCCTTCGTACCAGTGGTCACAGGGGGCACTGCCACCCTGCCAAGCCACGGGAGGTCTGCCCACGGCTGCCCAAGCACAGAGGTGGTGATGCCAATGCTAAGGGAACCAGTAACAGGGTCAAGCATTCTGGAGGAGGCATCTCCTCTTGCACAGAGGTTGCTGCTGACACAGTTGTATCACCTCTGTTGCCAAAGCCACCCTGATCATGGCAGCCTAGCAAGTGCAGTGCTTCTGGCCCACCGCCATCGTGTTCTGTACTCAGCACCCCTCCAAGATCAAAGAGAATGAGCTCATTTGGTTTTTCAGAGTCTTCTATTTGAAATCCCCTTGGAAAATTGCAGTGATAAACATGGTGTTCTCAGAAGTGCATTTTTCTGTAGATTCTGCCCCACTGTCCTTAAATGAACCTGACTCTTTCGTGGAGGCATCTTCAGTCACTCATGCAAATAGAGGCCTGCCAGGCCTACTGCAGGGATCAACGTGTGTTCCCAGCCTGCCTGACTCATCAGAGGAGCAGTTTAGGCTTATTCAAGCCGGGGCCAACACTAAGATCAGGATCTGAATGATGAGTTAGGAATATAGACAACCAAAGAAGCAGCCAATGCCCAGGAAGCTGAGGAAACTGCTGGGAAATCCTGACATGCCACCACCATAAAAAGAAATAATAAATAAGTGAGAGCTGGACTGGAGGGCACTTGTTTATAAGAAAGCTCAGAGCACATGAACCATTGAAAAAGACTGTCTTCTTTATCCCTCGTACCGTTCTCCGGCTGTGCGAGCCTTCTCCATAACATGCTCCAAAGGAACAATTGTTGGGAGGCCTTTAGTTTCAGTTTGTAGGATGCTTCGGATGTGGATCTGAAGGTTTGTTATCATAATCAAACCTATGTGCAATACCACTAAGCCATAAATAGGAACAATATACTGCTAACTCAACAATGTGGCTAGATCTCAGCGATATCCTACTGAGTGAAAAAAGTCAGTATCAGAGACTTACATATTACATGATCCCCTTTATATAGCATCTCCGAGTGACAAAGTTATAGCAGTGGAAACAGATTAGTAGTTGTGGGAGTTAGGTTTGGAGGAAGGGTGTGACCTTTATGGGAAAGACCAAGAGTTTCTTCGTGGTGGTGGAAGTTTTGTAGCCTGAATATGGTGTTGGTTACCAGAGTCTACGTATATAGTCCACTTCAGAGAACTATACAAACACACACACACACACACACACAGAGTACATTTAAAAGCTAGTGAGATCTGGGGTGCCTGAGTGGCTTAGTTGGTTAAGCATCTGCCTTCAGCCCAGGTCATAATCCCAGGGTCCTAGGATTGAGCCCCACGTTGTTGGGCTCTCTGCTCAGGTGGGAGTCTGCTTATCTGTTTCCCTCTGCCCCACCCCCACTCATGTTCTCTCTCTCCCTCTCACTATCTCTGTCTTTCTCTCTCAAATAAATAAATAAAAATCTTAGGGAAAAAAAAATTAGTGAGATCTTAATAAGGTCTGTCCTGACTTTGACAATGTGCTTTCGTTATGTAAGAAATTATCACCAGAGGAATTCAGGTGAAGAGTACACTGGAAACTCTGTTTTTTCAACTCTCTGTGAGTCTCAAACTGTTTCAAACTAAAAAGCCATTTTACAAAATCAAGCATATAACTGTCAGAAGAAAATGGAGATGGAAATAACAAATTATCAGAATTATCAGACGAATAACAAATTAACAGAATTATCCAATTCATTAGGTATACATGAAAAATGCACAGCTCTATTGGGTATTAAAATTATGAATAAAATGGTCACAAATTATTAATATTTCCTAAGGGCTACTATCATGATCTTCTAATCTGCCAAGTCTAAAACCTTATTAAAAAGTCAGTTTTTCACTGATAATCAAAAAAAAAAAAAAGTCTTTAACAATTGCACAGAACCAAAGTCTATCTGGCCATACGTCTTCATCTTTGAGATGCATACTAGCCTAAACAAAGGGTAAATGTAATTCCACAGGGGTATGTCCACATCTCTGAAACACAGCACCTCTAACATCTGTTGATAAAGAACCAATTAAAACAGTCACTTGACCTGTAACAATACATAGATCATCTCCATTTCTGAGACACAACAGTAATATGAAGAATTAAATAGACATTAGTTATTTTTACTACTTATTCCATAAGTATTTATGAGGTGCCTACTTTCTATTAGATGCGATGTATGACGCTGGGAATACAGAATAAATAAGCATGATTTGTGACTTCAGAGCACTCATGTTGGGCCTTGAGAGTAAAAATACACATGACAATACACGTATCCACCGATCTCACCCACCCCAACACATCTTACAAATACTTTTCTTCCAATGTTCTGAATGTAAAGTAAGTTTGCCGAAGTTATACTGCAACAGGAATTAAAACTTGTTATCAAGCAGCTTCTTCCTGACCACAGCTAGGTAATAAGAGTTAATAGTTCCCAAAGTGGAATGGCAGCAAAGGCAAGATAAGAGGTGACTGATTATGGTAATAAAATAATTAAGTTCCATTAAGATCAATTACTAACATAGAGATTTTAGCAATTTTCTTTTTAGTCATTCACAGTGGTCCTTTCCTTCTCTTACTGCCTTATGCCACAATATTTTTATCCAGAAAGAAAATTAACCCAATCAGCCCCTCTCCCTCATTTGATATACAGTGCTCATGTTCTCAAAAGAATGAATCCTGCATTCATGGCATTCTTTGTGTTATTCGTATTCCCTTTGCCTCTGACTTGCTCAAGCACAACACAATTTCAAAACCCAGTGTAAGAGCCACTTACCAAAAAGCTCAAGTTTCTGGAACCTGGGATTGGTATCTGCTTGATTCCTAATCTATTCTTATTGAACTTTCTTGTTTTTAAAAAAATCAGATACTTAACATCCTTGAATGTATGGCAAGCTTTAACTTGGAAAAAGCTGCATGTATAATGTTTATATATTACTGATAAGAATACCTTTAAATTTACCTGTTAGCTTGAGAGGCAAATTTTATGTCTACTCACCAAATGGTAGTTATAATTCTGAATGCAGAGTGTGAGCCATTTAAAACAAGAAACGTTTGAAGTAGGTCCAAGTCTAGACTCCTCAAGTTGCCTATTAGCAAAATAAATTCTGTGTATTCTCAGTCCTTCAGTTTCTTTACCTCATTCATCCTTGATCAGTATCAGTGTTTGGGGGGTAGGGGGGGGTAAATTAGAAACATCTTTTCTTTTATATTTGGTATGAAATCTACAATAAAATAGAAACTAAATTAACATTCTCTTCACAGATACTCCCATTTCTTCATGGCAAAAAAGAAGCCATCTGTAGGTAGTGTATAATCCTTATAATATTCACTTAGTTGACAAATATGTATTGAGCACTTATTATGGGTTAGGCACTGTTCCAGAGATTGGGATAAACTAGTGAATAAAACAAACACCCATGTCTTCATAAAGCTTATATTCTAACAGGGGAGAAATAATCCACAGTTATGAGAAATAATACAGGGACAGACAAATAAAATGCCCATTTACACAAAAATGTAGGGGCTGATTATTTTATAATCAGGGGGCATGGTCAAAATTATGTGAAATGAGGGGCATCTGGGTGGCTCAGATGGTTAAGCGACTGCCTTTGGCTCAGGTCACGATCTCAGGGTTCTGGGATTGAGCCCCACCTGAGGGGGGCTTGCTTCCCTGCTCAGTGGGGAGTCTGCTTCTCCCTCTGTCTCTACCCCTCCCCCAACAGCTGGTGAGTGCTTGTGCTCTCTCTCTCTCAAATAAATAAATAAAATCTTTTTTTTTTAAAGATTTTATTTATTTATTTGACAGACAGAGATCACAAGTAGGCAGAGACAGGCAGAGAGAGAGAAGGAAGCAGGCTCTCCTCTGAGCAGAGAGCCCGAGGCGGGGCTCGCTTCCAGGACCCTAAGATCATGACCTGAGCCGAAGGCAGAGGCTTTAACCCACTGAGCCACCCAGGTACCCAAATAAATAAATAAAATCTTTTAAAAAAATAAAAGTTACATGACATGAGAAATCAGGTTTTTTCATGTGTGACTGAAAACATAATTCTCTCTTTCATCTAGTACACTGTGCTTGCTTCTGATATAAACAAGTGAAGACATTGGTCCTAATGGTCACTACTGGGCAGACAACACAGAAACTGGGCACCCACGTGCATTCTCAGCCACAGTATCCGAGCCAGCTCTGACTCATGAGCAGAGGAGAGCCTCCATGAGCACCCAAACAAGTACAAGGTCCTGGATTTTGTAAGACCCCAGAAAGGATCAAAGGTACATGTTGAAGGGGTTAGCTCTTCCTCTTATGAGGAGACGGAAGTTCCCCCAAATGACTCCTGAGGGCACTTGTCTAAGGGAAAGGAGTAGGTTCTTTGAAGCTAAAGAAGAAAAGGGAAAGAAAAGGAGGGGTCAGGAGAGAGTATATATATGTGAGCACCCTCACTTGGAAGCACCAAATCCAAAGGCCTCTCCTTTGGATCCTTTAAGGGAAAAACAAAGTCACAACTTTGACATTCATTCGATGTCTCCATCATAATCAGGTGTGTGTTTGATCTTGGAAAAATTAAGCATGCAGGAGAGTCTTAGGAAAAGGATGACAAATGCCCCCAGAACATACTTCTGGGCTTTCCAGTAGAGATGGCATACACACACAGACTCATAAGCAGAATATCCACAGTTCCCAGCAATAATACAAAGATCCCCTGATAAAAGGCAAAAAAAACCTAAAACAACAACAACAAAAAAACAACCTCCCATACACACAATCCCATGAGATTGTGAGACTGAATTCTAGATTATCCCCTACACACACACACACACACACACACACACACATATATACAAGCAAGGACTGGGTTCTTGAGGACAGGAGGACTCTGTCTTACCAGTCTAATATGTACAAATCATAAAAAATATTACATACGATACATGAAATTTCTTTCATGAGGAAAGAAATTTTGGGGAAAGGTACTCCAACATTCTAGAGTATAATCACGCAAGTAAAGTTCCCAGCAGCTTCTATATGGTTCTACACCAAGTAATTAGGTCAAAAAAGAGTCTAAGCCCTATGTGACCAATTAACTCTACAAAAATAAACAGTAAAATTTAGTACAAATTTGAGCCACATAATCAAATAATATAAAAATCTGTATTTATGTTCTGCCTACTAATAGTTTACATATGGATTTTCCATATAAAATATATTACTGAAAACAGCCCAGGATACACAGCACCCTTTTGATTAATATTTCTGGGGACCTATGGACTAGGGTAGAGTCCACAGGAAAAAAAGTATCAGCAGTTACAAATCAACTTTTTGGTTAGTATATTGTGTATTTTCTATCCTTTACTTAAAACTTGAGCCATGTGTACAACATAACTTATGAATATTTTATTTATTAAATTCTAACCTTAGAGAGGTAAAAATATAGATTAAGTCATTAAGTTATATTTTTAAAAACAATTTTTCAGTGTTTTCATGTTTGAATTAATTAATTAGTTAATGTAGTGAATGTTTCTATTTTGTTCATGTCCATTTGCTGAGCACATTATAATTAATTACTGAGCTATCAAAACACTTGCACGGCTTCAAAACATAAAACAATGGTTCAAAATATGTTTCACTTCAAAGTATCAATTTTGCTCTATTAAGTTATTTTAACCACAGCCAAAACAAACACCTTCTAAAAGCAGGAAAATTTAAATACAGAGTTGGTGATATTTCAGGTTTTCATTACAAATTATCCTAGTTTACCTATTGGTAAATATGTTCTCAAAGACAGAGCTTTTGAAGAGTAAATAAAACACTGGATTTAATACCACCTTCAGCCTAGACATCTTGAGGATCCTAACCTCTTTAGAGTGCAAATAGCGAGGCTTCAAAGAGAATGAGAAAGCTGAGCACACACGCCAGGGCCCTCAGATATTGCCAGAGCCCACAACCAACATGCTGGGACTGTGGTCTTTCTTACCTGCTTCTATGGTTACGAAAGAAAAAAAGACAAGTTTATCTTCTAGAGACCTATCGCAGAGCAGAATTACTCTCCAAATCACTCAGGGAGGGGCTCCTTCTCCCTGGTATACTGTTCCCTACAGCCCTTAGGTCAGAAAAGCAGACATTTCCATGAGCCAGCTGGAGAAGTCAGTGTGACAGTCTGTAACTTCACTTCATTGTTTCTGCTGAAGGTTTACAGAAAATCAGAAAACTAACCCATTCTGTATTCCCTGGAGCCAATGGTTCTCTAAAGCGATTCTGAAGATGCTTCCTAGTGAATCTAGTAAGTATCTTTATACAGATGAAATGGCAAATGGGACATGAATTTTGCTTACTACAAATAAAAAAACCTATCATAAACATTACTGGATTTAGATACAATAAACACATGCCAAATTGAACAAATACCTGTAATCTTCATATACCTGGTCTACCACATACATTTTACAGAACATTATCCTAGATGAACAGGGATCTGGATTACCAAATAAAATAAACTGAGCAAAGATTCTTCTAACTCCAAATTTGCAAGTATTATGCCACAGTGTATATCAGTTACCCAGATGACGTTTTTTAGTTCTCATTTTCCTGGCATGATATACACTGGGTCCACATTTGGCTTGTTCAGATCTCAAAGTCAATCCTCAAGAGACTGACTCTGACCATTCTATCTAAAACAATCTGACCCTGCTAAACTTTTTCACCCTGCTTGATTTTTCTTTATGACATGTACATCATACTGACATTATAATATATATTTAGTAGTTTATTGCCATATTCTCCAGCAGAATGCAAGGGTCTTCAAAAAGGAAAGTTTTCTAGATGTCCATCAACAGACGAATGGATAAAGAAGATGTGGTATACACACACACACACACACACACACACACACACACACACTGGAATACTATGCAGCCATCAAAACAAATGAAATCTTGCCATTTGCGACAATGAGGATGGAACTAGAGGGTACTATGCTTAGCAAAATAAGTCAATCGGAGAAAGACAACTATCATATGATCTCCCTGATATGAGGAAGTGGAGATGCAACGGGGGGAGGGGTTAGGGGGTAGGAAAAGAATAAATGAGACAAGAGGGGATCCGGTGGGAGAAAACCAAAAGAGACGTTTAATGTCACAAAACAAACTGAGGGGGGCCAGGGGGAGGGGTGTAGGGAGAGGGTGGTGGTGTTATGGACATTGGTATGTGCTATGGTGAATGCTGTGGAGTGTGTAAACCTGGTGATTCACAGACCTGTACCCCTGGGCTAATAATACATTATATGTTTATTAAAAAATAAAAATAAATTTTAAAAAAGGAAGGTTTTATTTATTAAATTCACTGTCATATCACCATTGATGAAAGAATGGATAAAGAAAATGTGATTATATATTATATTATATATTACATTATATCAGTAATTCAGCTATAAAAAAGAAGGAAATTCTGCCATTTGTGACAATATGGATGAAACTTGAGGGCATTGTTCTAAGTGAACTAAGAGAAAGATAGAGTATAATCTCACTTTTGTGTGGAATCTTAAAAATCGAACTCATAGAAATAGAAAGTAGACTAGTGGTTACCAGCAGTGTGTGTGGGCCAAGGATGGAGAAGGGGAAGAATAATGGGTGAAGGTGCTTAAAGAGTACAGAATTCCAGTTATTGGATGAATTTAAATTCTAAAGATCTAGAGCATGGTTAACTCTAGTTAACAATATTGTGTTGTATATTTGAATATTGCTAAGAGAGTAAATCCTAAAAGTCCCCACTACAAAACAAAATAAAAGATAACTATGTGAGATGATGGATGTGTTAACTAACCTTATGGAGCAATCATTTTGCAATATGACACATACATATCAACACAACATATATCAAATCCTCACTTTGAACCCCTTAAACTTACACAGTTTTGTATGTTAAGTGTACCTCAATAAAGCTGGGGGATTTAAAAAAACAATAACACACGTTGAAAAAATAATTAAATGGAAACACTCTGTGCAGAGAAAATGGCAGAGATTTTCCAAAATTGACGAAAAACATTAACCCACAAATTCAAAAGGTGCTACAAATTCCAAGCAAGATAAATGGAGGGGGGGGGGGAGCCATTCCTTGTCACATCATAGTAAAACTGCTGGAGAAAAACCCTAGAAGCAGCCAGAGGAAAAAAGTTATACTCTTCCCAAGGAACAACAATACAACTGAGTGCTGCCTTCTCCACAGAAATGTTCAGACAGAAGACATTGAAGTCTGTTTTAAAATGCTGAAAAACGGTAATTGCCAATCTACAATATTATACTTAGTGAAAATCCCCTTCAAAACTCAGGATGAAATAAATACTTTTCCAGCAAACAAAATCATCACCAGCACACCTGAATTAAAAGGAAACATTGAAGGAACTTCTTCAACAGAAGTAAAAGATCCCAGAAGCCAAGAAATGAAGAGATAAATGAAGAACATCAGTAAAAGTAAGTTGTGAAATATTAAAACAAATGAATTTTAACTATGCAAAACAAAGATCATAGTGCTTTTTGCAAGGCTTTCATATGTAAAATACTTGCACAAGATAATAATTCAAAAGGCAACAGGAAGTGAAACCACATTAAAGTCTTCAAATTTACAAGCATAATCAGGTAAGCGGTAAAAGTAAACGGAGAACCCAGTGTCACCAGACACTACAGGGAGGCTTCTAATGTAAAAGAGACCAAAATAATAAATGAACAAACAGAAACTAACTGAAAAGAAACACACAAGGCAGGGAAGAGGAGAAAAAACTAAATGCACTCAGAAAGAATAAGGTTAATTCATACACATAGCGCCTGGGTGGCTCAGTGGGTTAAGCCGCTGCCTTCGGCTCAGGTCATGATCTCAGGGTCCTGGGATCGAGTCCCGCATCGGGCTCTCTGCTCAGCAGGGAGCCTGCTTCCTCCTCTCTCTCTCTGCCTGCCTCTCTGCCTACTTGTGATCTCTCTCTGTCAAATAAATAAATAAAATCTTTAAAAAAAAAAAAAAGAAAGAAAAGAAAAATAAGAAAAGACACTATATCCATGAAACAAGAAAAGAAAACAAACAAACAAAAAAGAACATTCAGGAAACTAAATATAAAGCAGCTTTTGGAAATTAAAATGATAACAGCAGAAATTAAAATTTCAATGAAAGAATTTGAGGATAGTAAATCTCTCCGAGCGCCTGGGTGGCTCAGTGAGTTAAGCCTCTGCCTTCGGCTTGGATGATGATCTCAGGGTCCTGGAATCCAGCCCCACATCGAGCTCTCTGCTCAGCAGGGAGTCTGCTTCCCCCCTCTCTCTCTGCCTGCCTCTCTGCCTACTTGTAATCTCTGTCAAATATATAAATAAAATCTTAAAAAATAAAAAAATTGGGCACCTGGGTGGCTCAGTGGGTTAAGCTGCTGCCTTCGGTTCAGGTCATGATCTCAGGGTCCTGGGATTGAGTCCCACATCGGGCTCTCTGCTCAGCAGGGCGCCTGCTTCCCTCTCTCTCTCTCTCTGCCTGCCTCTCCGTCTACTTGTGATTTCTCTCTGTCAAATAAATAAATAATTTTTTAAAAAAATAATAAATAAATGAATAAATAAAAATTAAAAAATTAAGTAAATCTCTCAAAAGGTAGAATATAAGGAAATACATGAAATACAAGAGAGAAAAGATCAATTTAGGCAATCAAATATCAGAATAATAAGAGTTTTAGAGAGAAAAGAATAGATAAAACAGAAAGGAGGAAATTTTCTTCTCGATTTAAAGAAAGTTTTCCCAAATTGAAAGGCAAGAATATCCAGATTAAAAGTAGTAACCAAAAGAATGAAAGAAAAGTTATTATAAGGAACATCATTTTAAAATTTCAGATCACCAAGGATAAAGAAAAGATTCAATAATTTCTAGGGAGAATTAAAAAATAAAAAGTCTAGGGGCCCCTGAGTGGCTCAGTCAGTTGACTGTCTGCCTTGGGCTCCCACCATGATCTCAGGGTCCTGGGATCAAGTCCTACCTCAGGCTCTCTGCTCGACGGGAGTCTGCTTCTCCCCCTCACTCTCCTTCTGGCTTGCTCTCTCTCTCTCTCTCATTCAAATAAATAAATAAATAATCTTAAAACTAAAATAAAAATCCAGATTCAAAGGATTAAGGATCAGCATGGCATCAGATTTCTCCATTGCGACACTGGAAGCCCAAAAATCAGGGGCAGTAACATCAAACACTGGGAGGAAATACGGCTTCATCTTAGACATCTCTACCTGAGAAAAGAAATAATCATGTGTGAAGACAAAACAAAATCATGGTCTACATGTAAGTTCCCAAGAATGTTTACTTCACTTGCCCCCTTTTTTATCAACTACTAAATAATGTTCTAAACCAAATTATGGGTCAGGGGAGAAAGACTTGGGGTCCAGGGAACGGGGGGATCCCTTAAAGAAGCCAAGCAAAGGGAACCTTTCCCAGGGTGGCGAAGAGGAGTCGCAGGGTGGCAGCTATGCATTGGGCCTTGTAAACGACCAGTCCAGATCCAAACAGAAGGGAAGGCCCCCAGAAGGGTATGCTTCCAGCTCTCCCCCTCCCAGAACAAAAGGACCTAAACTGATTACCTAATATTTTCATAGGAACTGGGTATATTGGAGAGGAGATTTATACTTCTGGCAGACAACTGAGAATGAGTTAGTGACCATTTTTGCTTAAGTACGGAGTAACCTAAGGAAAAATAAAAGAAGGAAAGAAGGAGGGAGACAAAACCAATGATCAACTCTGGGAAAACCTAAACTTGTAAAAGATAGGAAATGTAACTATACCTTGGCACACAGCACATCTCTGAGTAATATTTATATAGTTACACCAATTTATATAATTATACCAATAGTGTAATTGGTGAATATTGAGGCAATCAAAAATGATAAAACCACACTAAGAAAAGATGAAGAGGGAGTGTATACCCTGAGGCTGCAGGATGTGGCTTCTTATTAAGAGGACTAAGTTTTTCCCTTCCAAGTTAAAATGTCAGTAAATAAGACCGAAAGCTGAAAAAAGAGTCAAGAAATGATGTTTCAAGCAAGTCATTAGAAATATGGCAGTAAACAGCAGAAGAAACAGCTTAAAGTTGAAAGAGGCTGCCTCCAGAGAATAAGAATCAAAGAGGGAAGGAGTGGAGCCGGAGATTGCTGTTTTTTATTATGAGCTTTATAAAAGATTGGACTTTTTCAATAATGTACATGTAGAACTTTGATAAAATAATATTAAATTTTAAAAGACAGACAGTGACATAAAGTTTTGTGAGCCACAAAACAAAATTAGAGTGAGTCATTGGTATGACACCAAACTCTCAAAATCCTTAGATTCTAAACCTAAAACATTGCTGTTCTATTCATTCTCGCTTTTCTCATTCCTCTCAGGAGATTGATTAATTCACAGGGGAAAAAAAAAAAAAACAACCTCTGTGAACTACTAATTACTAGCAACTAATGTCCCCTTTCCTTACGTCCAGTTGCAAATCACTGTTGCCTAAGAACTAGGGACTGCCGAGCTCATTCTAAGGAGGTGTGCAGCTCATAATGTACCTTGTAAAAGCCAAGGTGAAAATCTACACTTCTTGTTCTGGTTCCCCTGTGTGACTAAACAAAAGGCATAAATAGCAATGAGACTCTCTGCGGAACTGAATGTGTACCAGGTGCAAGGACAGATCGCACTTCATGTTAGTGAATGCACCAAGGATTTCACTGCTAAACGGCATCACTCTGCTGAGAAGAATTAACTGCCACCAGAGGACCTTTATTAGCAGAAGTAACTATGAGTGAATGAAAATGCAACATAAAGCAACACGGCACTTTCCAAAAAGCACTAGAAAATCAATGCCTCTTTGGCCTTCTCCAAAGAACAGCCCTTCCTCCCCACTTTCACATCGAGCAGCAGTAAGGTTTGCTGCTTTATCACGCCAGTCTTCCAGTTAGACCCTAACAAAGAAGTCTCGCCTTTGTTGCTTTCTTCTGCCTAAAAACATTTTAAGTTAATATTGGTATCAAGTTAGCATGGCATTGCAGCCATGATCCTCATCTATGATTTGTTATACAACTTCAAGTATAACACTGGAATTCTTCTGGGCATTATAAATACTGATTCTTGCCTTTTGACCATAAATGGTGAAATTTACAATGGGAATTTTTTGTCCCACTGGTCCAGTGAGCCCACCAAATACTGGATGCTGCAACTGCAGTTTCTGAGTTCAGCCACATCCAACTCACCTACTCCCACTGCCAAGAAGACAGTATTTGTCCCATTTTGAAAAACATCTCCCACAGAGGAAATAAAAGTTTCTATAGAACAAACAGTTAGGCATCATGTGTTATGGAAAGAAACTAACGTAATCTGGGTTTTAAGAAATTCTGGCTGTGGAATGTCTCTGAAAATGATTACGCAGTCACAGGATCCAGTTAGCCATTTCTGGAAACTTGATTTCCATTGTGCTGGCTACTTTGGCATGCTTTCTAATTCTCAGATGGTTTCCATTCATTCAACTCAAAAACATAAGTGCTAATTGCCTTGCTCTGGACTCTCTTAGTAGGTGTAAACTTTCCATCTGAGGCATGAGAAACTAGTCCCATGATTCTTGTTAATGTTAATAAATAAAGCTCTATAGTAAAATGTTGGCCAGGGTAAAATAACTCTCCAACATATGGACTCAAGATGATCATTCACACACAAGCAACAGAGAACTGAATCCAAGAACCATAATGTTCAGTTTTCCTCCTACCTCAGACTGGTTTTCCACCTCATATACCTGCAAATAGGTGAAAAGAATTTATTTCTTGATATCTGATAAAACCGTGTGGTACTTTTCCTATATAAAGAAATATTCTCAAAGTGAGGATTTTTCACCCATCACTACCTGTTCCAAAGGAGATATTTACTAGGCATGATACATGGGGGCAGACACGGCCTATACATGAAAACAAGGAATTATCAATGCCAAGTAGAGTATCCTACACTTGATCTTAGCCAAAAGGCTGAGAAGCGATGCCAAGTAGAGTTTCCTAAATGACAAATGGATGACATAGATGAAATAATGCCATAGGAATTGGGGCGGGGAGGGGAGGGGCATACTGGGCAGGAGAAATAGATCAGGAGGAAGTAACAATGAACTGAGCTTTTAAAAAAGTTTGAGAATGAACTAAATGGAGAGGCAGCATAGTATTTACTTTTAAGAGTATGAACTCTGGAACAAACTGCCTGGCTTTAGATCCCAACTGCGCCCCTTAGTTAACTGTGTGGCCTTAAACAGTTTGCTTAATATTGCTGAGCTTTAATTTCTCTACTTGTATAGGTGGGATTAAATAGTATCTGCCATTTTAAGAGGTATTGAGATAAAATTTAGTTAAAACATGTAAAGGACTTCGACAATACCTGATATAAAGCAAGTCCATAAATACAGTTGCTACTACTATTATTATTATTACATTTATTATTATTACTATTATTGTATTTATTATTATTATTATTATATGGGAGAAGAGTGGAAAAGACATGCCTGGTAAGGAAAACATGCCAGCAACTTTTAAAAATTAATAAATTATTTAGTCATATTTAATCACATGTTATGCTGATATGAAACCTCATGCTAGCACCAGCATCAGCAACTTTTTCCATTTGTCCCGATACAAATGAATAGAAATTTAAAAAGGTAAGTATTTAAGTAGTGAGACTTCACTTCATTTATAAATTGCCCGTAGCTACACTGGAAACTTTTATTGTTTGCCGAAAACATAAAGAGTGGAAGCATATGTCGTTAATTTAAAAAGAGATTTCACATATTTGCTTCATGACTTCAGCTCAGTCAGACGTGAAGACCCAGGTGCATTGGATGCAGGCATGAGGGCACACCAAAAAACAAGAAATGAGGTGCTAAACATCGCAGTCGCTAAACAGTCCACATGATTTAGAACTCACTCCTCCAGTCACTATGAATGCAAATGTCTCATTTAGATAAAGTCCACTCATATTGATGCTAATCAGGAGCAAAGAAGCTATCACCTCCTAGCCAGCATCAGATATAAGAAATCAGAATTCAAATTATTCCCATTAGAAATGGTAATAGGATCTTTCAAATTGTTACATTGATCAGCTTTGATATTTGGATATTAATTCAAGAAATATCTACTGAGTAAAGAGCATTTATTGAATGCTTACCATGACGCAGGCATTGTCCTAAATGTTTTTATGCATTTTTCATACAATTTTTTACAACACTCTTAACTAAAAGGTTCCATTATTATACCCTCTTTTACTGATACAGAATGAGGGATTTATCTAGTATCCCAAAGTGTGCCTATCTGATTTTAAAGCCCATGCCAAAAAAAAAAAAAAAAAGGCAGCAGCAGCAGCCCATGGCACCCTCTCAATTTTAATTAATTTGTTTAACTCCAATGGCACCTATCTCCATGTGCTCATTCCCACTCCCATTCCTAGAAACAAAGCATCCAAAGAATGGTTCCTTTTCTTCTAAAGCAGAAAGTAAAATATGGAAGAAATAAGAATGGTAGTAATGATAATGCCATTGAATTGTCCACCTGAGTACAAAGGAGAAAACCCAATACTCACATTGTCATTACATGCCATTCTGTCTTAACCAGACAAGGGTAGCAATAATCTAACCCTAACCGAGGAACTGCATGGTCACACACACCAGGTAGAAGACATGCTGCCTAGGTCATTGTTTTTAGCAACTACTGAGGACAATTTAAAAGGTTTAATGCAAGGAAACTAGATTAGTACATTTATAGCCAGATGGATCTGATAATTTCTCATGGTACCAGAGTCCTTAAAGTGTTTTATTTCAGGCAATCTGTAGGAGTAAGACATAGGAGCCAAGTGAATCAGCATAGAAACTTGCTGTTGATTCCTTGATTCTGAGAGCAATATTTGTTTTCATTTTGAGAAGACTGTTTGGGATCTTGCACCAGCTTCTATGCCATTCTGTTGGCAGATGCTTCTCCCCATGGCTTCCCCCACACAACAATGGGTCTCAGCTCCACCAAAGGCTCCCACGCCCTACCTCCCCGGGTTTTCATACCCACAGTGCTATGCAGGTTCCCACAGAGAGATCCTTTTAATACTACATCTCTTCATTCCAAGCACCACCCACACTACAAGATTCAGGGGAAACTCACTTTACAAACAAGTTGGGGGTAATTAAAATCAAGTCCAACATAAGGCAACAACTTAAAGCCTTTAAATATGGTTATCTACAGAGTTCGTGGGAAAAGTTAAAAAAGAAAAAAAGAACAAAGTTAAGTTCTTTTCAAATGAATCCCACGGATGCACATCCACATAACTGTCTTCTGTACACACCCTTGTAGAAGAAACCCACAAGAGTTGCTTTTACTGTACCACAAGAGTTGCTTTTATTGTAGGATCAGGCTTACAGCAATGGAGTCCAATTGGAGTCCAATGGAGTCCATTGGCAGCAATGGAGTCCCAGACCTACATTTTGCCACGCTGGATGGCAAGGTGGGGTGAAGAAGTTTCAATACTCTAGGTTAGTCTCCACCCACCCAAGGCCCCAGCAGGTAGCCCTCTCACTCTTCCTGGTTCTTCAGCAGAGAAGCATTGTATCAACACACACAGGGACATTTTCAGCAAATGTTACCAGAGAATTTTCAGAAGAGCACAAACTCAATCCATCTTAAGGAAAATAAATATTCCCTTAAATACAATAAATGTTGATCTTCTTCTCAGATGTGTGGTTTCCCATGGACTCATTCCATGCCCAGAGGCCAAGTTCAGGAAAAGCAGAGTCCTTCCACTAAGGCAGTTGCAGCTAATTTACCATCTTCTGACCATACCATAGCCTAGCTAGTACTTCAAAGAGATCCCTTCTCTTTCCCTTAAGCTTGATCAAATTCTTGGACATGGCATCTATCACACTCATCACAGTAAACAGAAGGACCAAATGAGGACTCACCATTGCCTGGTTTAGAGCAAATGTTTTGTAGTCACAAGAAATGTTCTATCATTTCCATTGGGTTAGGGGAGGGAAAGTTATTTAATACAAATAGAAATTAAATAAAATTTCCTTGTCTACTTTCATTCTAAAATTGCAGCATTTAAAGAGAAAGCGCACACATTGGTTCTGTAAGTTTTGTAAAATATTTCATGCTGGTTGATTCTGTTGTTCCAAGTACCATCTACTTAGTGCAATAATTGTGTGTGTGTGTGTGTGTGTTCATTAGACAGGGTTGTCATATTTATGTGTGATCCATGGTAGGTATTTCATAAGTTGCTCTATATTCGAGTAGCCTAAGTCCAAGAATGCCACAAATGTTTTTTTTCTTTATAGTTCAATATCTCTCATTCGTTCTCTCTCTTCTCCTTTTCTGACTTCCTTTATTCCCCCCTTCCATCGCTTCCCTCTTTCAGCTACTGCATTTTCGCCCCACAATATTTGAGAACTAAGTGTTGGAAACAAATCTGAAACATCTAAATCACAAAAAAGTAAGATTGTGAACTTGTGCCTTTCCCAGGTCCTTAAAAGTCAATGACTATAAAGCAATTTACAAAGCATAGAGCTTGCTATTGCTTTTAGAGCACTAACATTTTAAGAAACTCATGGAGAAGAAGAATGATGAAAGCCTGGCAGGGAAATTTAAAAGTAGTTTCATGGGACGCCTGGGTGGCGCAGTTGGTTGGACGACTGCCTTCGGCTCAGGGCGTGATCCTGGAGTCCCGGGATCGAGTCCCACATCAGGCTCCCAGCTCCATGGGGAATCTGCTTCGCTCTCTGACCTTCTCCTCGCTCATGCTCTCTCTCACTGTCTCTCTCTCTCAAATAAAAAAAAAAAAAAAAGTAGTTTCATTATTTAGTAGTTCTTAACAGAATTAAAATGGGAATAATTTGGAAGCAGAGATTTGACACCACCATCGCAGTCGCAAACTGACAGGACAGAAATTATTTATCTAAACCCAAGAATCAGGAAACCAAGGGCTATGGACCAAAAACCCAAGACACTGCCTATTTGTGTTGATAAGGTATTGTTGGTAAATGTGTTGCCGCACCCAGGCATTTATGTACTGCTCTTTGCACCGCAATGGCCAAGCTGAATTACTGTGACAGAGACTCTGTGGTCTGTAAGGCCTGAAATACCTACTGTCTGGCTTTTTACACAAAAACAAATGTAATATTCAGAAAACTTGTGTCTCATACATTAATTAAATGAACAGAAACAAGATCTTTAAAAGTATACTCATCATTAAATTTGTATCCTACGTTGTCCTCCGTATTTGGAAGTTGCCATTGCAGCAGTGATCGTTATAGCATGTTGCATCTGTGTCCTATAGAGCTTTTCGGTAATTAAGAGCAATGATGCTCACAGTCTTTTTCACAAGTGGAACATGTAGAAATTGGCACTTGGCTAAGCCAAACCTACCAGCAAACCCTTCTGCAAAATTCTTGGAAACTTCTCTTATCACTCTTTCTGATTACTATAAGCTAAGATGTTCTAATGATTTGAAGGCATTAATGCTGTGGTTGAGAACAGAGCGAAATTTCATTGGTTCCAATTCTGATCCTCCAATTAATAGCTGTGCTTTGGTTTCCTTGCCTATAAAAATGGGATAATAACAGTATCTACCTCGCAGGTGAAGACATCTAGAATAGCATTGGGCAGTATGTGCTTACTTAGCACTCCATAAATACTAACCATAATTTTATGATTTGAAGGTATGCTTCACTCTGTCGTGAAACATGTGCTGTGAACTCCAGAATAACAGTACTTCACTTTACCTTATAATTCTGAAATTGATTGTGTATTCCACATAATAGCTTCCTGTTAAACATGCATATGTCCTAGAATTAACACTCTAGTCAATCAGTAGGTATATGTACAGCATCTACCTCAAGCAGAGCAAGACATTAAAAACCGCAGGGAGGGGCGCCTGGGTGGCCCAGTGGTTTAGGCCTCTGCCTTCGGCTCAGGTCATGATCTCAGGGTCCTGGGATCGAGCCCCACATCGGGCTCTCTGCCAACAGGGAGCCTGCTTCCTCCTCTCTCTCTCTCTCTGCCTGCCTCTCTGCCTACTTGTGATCTCTCTCTGTCTATCAAATAAATAAATAAAAATCTTTAAAATAAAATAAAAACTGCAGGGATACAAAAGTAAGCATGAGAGCTCTATCCCTCCATGGGGGTGGTGGACAGTGCAGATGCGGCCAAGTTTAAGGTTCAAGACAAGACCCTCACATCATAAAGGAGGAGTTGCTTAAACAGCTAGAAGACCTGAAGGTGGAGCTGTCCCAGCTACATAATCACCAAAGTGACAGGTGGCACGGCTTCCAAATTCTCCAAGATCCCAGATGTTTGCAAACCCATAGCTCGGGTTCTCACCATCATCAGCCAGACTCAGAAAAAGAACCTCGGGATACTCTACAAGAATAAGAAGGACAAGCTCTGGGATCTGCAGCGCAAGAAGACACGTACCCTGTGCTTCTGGCTGACAAGCCAGAGAACCTGAAGACCAAGAAGCAGCAGTGGAGGAGCAAGCTATCTTCACCGCAGAAGTACGCAAGGCCTGAGCACCAGCATCAATAAAACCCACACACGCTGAAGGGGAAGAAAAAGTAAGCATAAAATAGAATCCAGTCCCTCATAGAACTACTAGCATCAGAACCTGGAGGAATGGTTCTATCTGCCCATAGCACAAGCAAAACAAAAACAAAACAACACCAACAACAACAACCAGTAATTATCCTCTGACATTGTTCCAGGCTAAAGGGAATGGGGAAGTCAGAACCTTTAATATGGAATGAGGCATGGAAATCCCACTGTAATTGGTCTGTGCCACTCAACTTAGTATTCGTAAAAATTCAAAGGGAAGAGAGAGCTCAATGAAGCCTGCAGGGGTCATGTAAGGAAGGCTTCGTGGATGCGGAGAAATAGGAGTTTTTGTATATAAACAGGAATGGAGATGTCTTGTAAAGCTAAGGATCAAAAAGACAGTCTGCTCATGACAGGGGCAGTGAACTAGTGGTTATGGGATGTAGCTATTAGCAGGGGCCACATGTGAACTTGGACTTGGCCTCCACTCTAATGGCACAAAAAATAGAAGAAAGTGAAAAAAGGATACAGAGGTACTGTGTGGACTTATGGAAATTGCCAGCCTCTCGAGTTTTCAAAAGGAGGCATTGGTTTCATGGTATTTGCTGCATTTAAAACTTGTTCAGTTCATGGTTAGTTGTCAAGTGCAATCCCGAATGTGGGGGCAGGAAAGGATGGGGGGCACAAGTCACCTTAACTTTGAGTGGGACAATGAGATGGAATATTAGAATCTCAACAATTTGTCAGATGGTTCAGAAGAGGATCACAGAGAGTCAGTGAAGAAAGGAAGAAGCCATGATTGAGGTGTAAAATAGGAAGAATGTAACATGGAAATAGGAAAGACTTCCAGAGTGATAAATGAGAAGTTTAGTAACAGACTAGTCACAGCGAGTGAAGTGGGGGAGGGGAATTAAGATCACCCAAGGGCTGCCCCAGAGGACCTTAGGAATAAGGATGTCCTGGTCACCATCAAAGAATGACAAGGAGGACAGGCTCTGTATATTACTTCCAGTTCTCTGCAAAAATACCATAGTATGGCAGAGAACAATGTCTTTACTAGCACTGCAGAGAAATATCTACTGGACTCCATTTGTGTGAGCTTTAAAAGAATGGCCATGGTTCCAGTATTTCTTATAGCATCCATAATTCATTATCTCAAAAATATTTCCTATAAAATTAAAACTACAATCTGTATGTGGGAAGCTGACTCAGAGCCAAGCTGTCCCTTTGGCAGCAGTCTGGGGAGAACCACCTACTGCTGCAGTCAGCTTCTCTCAAAATATGCATTCGGTTAAAAAATTTTTTTATAAAAAAGAAAAACTTAGTGCCCTGAAAACACTTCCCAGCTACAACCACCTTCCAAAATTTCTTGTGTGAACAACCCACTATTCAGTAGTCTTGAATACTCTTAAGTCTGTACTCTAGAACAGAATGGAAAGACTCAGACACCCAATAGGAGGATTACGATATAAAGGAAAGGAGGGAGCATGTGTCTGAAATTCACCAATTTATGACAGGTCTGATTCTTTCCATTTACGTAATCATTTTTAAGAAAATACTATCTTTTGGATTCCTCTCCTTCCTCTGCTCCTCCCCAAGGGAGCATCTGGCTATATGGAGGGGTTAAAAGATGTGGAAGTGGCAGAAAAAGAGCTCAGATCTACACATTCAGGTTCTTCTGCTGACCGCAGAACCCCATAACAGTGCGGCCAAGAGAGATGAAGAGAGAGATGTTGAGCCCTTCTTCAACGGAGAACATTATACATTCCTGCCTTGCATTCTCCAACACATCAAGGTGAATGACACCTAACAAATAGGACAGAGTAATGGCAGCCTCTACATTATACCCGTAGCAGTGTCCAGCAGAGCGCACCACAGTGCACAGGGAAGTGAGTCTGGGCCAGGAAAATAGAGGATCAAATAAGTGCTGACATTCATTCATGAGGTCATTTGACTCGCTTCCTAAGTAGTTGGGGAAAATATTAGGCAGGGTTTTCAAAGGGCTTGAAGATCTACAATGTCCCACAAGGGAAAAACCCAGTATAAGTTACTGAGACTGCATTATCCTGACTGTAGGCAAGGTCTCATTCTGTTGCCACGGTCCACAACTTTAAGAGAAGAGCTTTCACCCAACCTCTGTTTCAACAGCACCTCTGATCGAGACCCATCTCCTGCCTTCTTAACGGTGCTCCTTAGACCAGCTTCTTCTACCCCAGTTCCTATGGTCTAGGACTCAGGACATGTTTTGAGGGAGAAGGGCTTAGTTGCCTTACACTCTATATGTTTTTAAAAATTCATTTTAAACTTCAAAGGTTTACCCATTATAATAATTATGATTAGTATTTGTAGAGTTCTTATGTTGTGCTCAACACACATATGTAAAACACAGAGCAACATTTGGAAGTAGACAGTATTCCCCTTTCCATGGTTTGGGCCTGAGGCACAGAGAGGTTAATCATCTTGATCTAGGTCACAGCCAGTAAAGTGGCAGAACGAGAACACAAACCCAAGCATTCTGATTCCAGAGCTGTTTTCTTAATCAGACATAGATATATACACATACATACATGATAAATACAGACAGACAGACTGATGGTGGATGGATAAATAGACACACACACTGATGTGATACCTAGAAAATTAAAAGGAAGCAAAAATGTAAGATTTTTAGAACTATATATGGAAGGCATCCAAAGACCGTCTAGTATAGTGACTTTCAAACTGGACTAAATTTTCCAGAGGGAGCTGATTCAGGGAGTGTCATGTAGGTTAAATGAGCAAGGGAGTGGCTGAGGCAACAGTGCTTAAAGGCCCTCTAGCCCTACTATAAACCTGAGCAAGTCAGCATTGTCTGCTTTAGGTACTAGGATTCTGTGCAAGATTTTTTATAGAAAAAACTTATGTTGCTAAAAATAACTTGAGGATCATTGTTATCTATCCCAAAGCTCTCATCAAAAATGAAAAAACTGAGGCCCAGTTTCATTTGAATCATATAGCAAGATTATGACAAAGCTGAACCAAGCACTTAACTCTCCAAACTCATCTGTGGGAACTATGGAACACCCAAAGTGACTTTGAACTTTCCCATCCGGAGCTACTGTCGAAGAAACACCTTTCTTTTTCTTTTCTTTCTTTCTCTCTTTCTTCTTTTCTTTCTTTCTTTTTTTTTTTTTTTTCTTTTTTTTAGGGTTGGGAGTTGGGGATGGGACACACAGGGTAAATCTTGCCTTGTTAGAACAAATAAACAATCCTTTCATATTAAGGTAAATGTGACCTGGAAAAAAATTACAAGGGACTCTTATTCTGTTACCTGCCACCTGCTCCTTGAGTAAGAATTTTCCTGTGGTTTATGTGAGTCTTTTACTCAAATAAGGGAATCCTCCCCTAGCGCTCTCTCTGCTGTGATCACACCAGGACTGCCAAACAAAGAAAGACTTCTTTGGCAATCCTCACCCCAGGTCAGCTGTCACCTCTTGGGGATCAAAGAAGGATTACTTTGCTGGCCGAGAGTTCCTAATAAATTTAACACAAGGATGAAGTCTAAATATCCTGCTGCAAGGAGCCACGTGAAGGTGAAGCCCTTGGCTGGCTACATAGACAATTCAAATGGAAAATGTACTGTGGTGAAATCAACAGAAGGGCTCAGAAACCTGAGGTTGCTGTCCCAGTCCCACTAAGAGAAACTCTATCTCATAGGAACAGACTCACATGATCAATCAAGCACAAAGAACCCCAAATACACACACACACATACATACAGCACACACAACATGATGCCCATCTGTTAACTCATAGTGAGAAATTCCACTCTCAAGTAGACTGAATTGTTCATTTACCAAATTTCGCTCTTCTTCCTGGTAAGCAAGCTCTGCACATAGCAATTGATACTTCTTTTCAATGAAAAAATCAGAATATAAGCAGAATATCAAGTCACTGACTTATAGTGAGAAACATAATGCTCCAGGAGACTAATCATACAGTCAGCACACTCATTCCCTATTAAAAATAAATAAATAAATAAATATATAAATATATATATATATATATATATGGCTTTTTTGGGATACCAAGTTATTTGCTGGGAAGTTATGGAATGAGAACCGAGGGACACAGGTACGTTAAGAAATGACTCTCAGGATAGGAAGATTAAGGCCTGTTCATCTAGTACTGGATAAACCTGTCAAGGAAAACAATGCTTGTGTGCACCAATGAAGAGTCCTCGCCCTTTGATGAGGTTGGATGGGCCCTGCTCACACCTGCCCCTAATCTCCTTCTGTGGTTCCATGGCAAGCCGGGCACCTCTGATGCACTCAGACTCTGCCCCACTCAGGTCCCAGCTGTTTTTCCACCCTAGGGTTACTCTCTTTCTTCATGTAGCCAAAGAACCACAAGGTACTGATTTTAAACTTTAAGCTTTTAAAAGGAGTCTTATTTCCCTCATTCTTTTTGTTATGTTTTGTGGAGGAAAAAAAAGAGGAGGAGATTGCAGCCTACCGGTAGCTACAATCCAGGTTATACAAAATGAATCCTTTAACTAATTCTGTAATTTTAGAATTCCATACAGAGAGAATTTTTGCACCTGCCAAAATAAGATAGAGTACCTTCTATGAATCATTGATATGTGTCCATATAGACTATTATTGCCTCATTATAAATCAATTCCATTTTCCAGTTCTGCACTATTTTGAAAGTCACTTTCAGATCCTTATCAAACTAATAAGATTAGATTTCTTTTATTGATCTATTAAACACACAATAAATGTTGTACTAACAAATAGAAGGGCAGATTCACCAATATTCTGTGAGCTAACAAAACAAAATAGATCACTTTTTAATAGTTTCATTTTGCATATCCCTTCCATTAAAATTCAGCCATCCATCCCGTGCCTCAAACTTACTATTCCATTTTAAGTATAGCCTGTGTTCAAATAGATATATCTTACACCACATCTTCTAATTTAACAAACTTCTACTAGTATATGTGGGGTGTACCTATTCTGAATGGAAAGACTTCCCACTTAGAATATGCACCTTTCTTTTTCTGTAATAGGCAGAAATATAATCAAAACATCACAAAGGCAAAAGAGAGTCCAGCAGATGGACAAAGAAACAACAACAACAAAAATAAAAATCCCTCCTGGATGCAACAGGGTCAAGGCCAGTGAAACTCTATCTGAAATTGTCAGCTCTGGGATTTCTCCAAAATGAAAAGCCTACATAGAGCATGCATTCCAGGGATTATGAACTCATTTTGGCTTATGCTCTTTAAAAAGGTCTACAGCTGCATTCAAAATACATCCAGTTCATCTGTAGGCCTGGGGACTGACATGAAGCCAAGGAGCCCCAGCTGGGACATACATGCAGGAATCAATTTAAGCTCTTCTGGCAAGACTTGGGGTGGTTTGCTATAATGAATGTTAAGGAGGGGTACCAGACCATGGAGAATTGGGTGTTTATCTTTCCTAAGTATTAAAGAGATGATAAATTGATGGATAAAATATGTAGGAGACTCTCAGAAAAGCTATTGTTCATGCTGGGTAGATGCTAAGTCAGCTTGACAATTAAGACTTTAAAAATAAATCAGGGTTTAAGGGTTGGGGAAGTCCTGACTGTGCTATTGAGAGGAGAAGAATCACCTGGGGTTTTGTGGGGACTTTACAACAGAAAAGAAAGGGCATTCAGATGTAGACACCTCAACATCAGTGAAGCAACAAAGCTCTCAAAGTTTTTAGAATTCTGCGTTTTTCTTAGTAACTACTGCCAAGGGAGCTAATAATTGTTCTGGAGGACCATGATTCAAAGTAACAAATGATAAAAGAGAGGAATAATCAAAGCCTGTAATCAATTGTGGAAGTACCAAGTGAAATGATCTATAAATAAGGTCAAAATTCCAGATGTGCCTACTCACGTTATGAGAATTCACACTTATCAGGCATTTCATATAATACCTCTTCCTTTGGCTTCTGCAGCATTCCTTCCTATTATCATGCACCAATCTGGATTTCCTTCACCTCCTGAGCCAAATCCAGTCATCTCTGCACAGATAGTTAATGTATACTGCAGTAAATTCTCCTCTTGGGAAACTTCAGTTTTGCTAATTTACAGCACCAGAAACAGTCCCGGGCATTATGCCACTTATGATGTCAGCTTATCGAGTGAGTGTGACATCATTTGCATTGTTTTCGCTGCTTCCCTTTGTCATTTCATTGGCTCTATTGTTGCTGTGTGTTTGTTTGATTCACAGTAGAGTTTAAATTACACTACTGTCTTGTAATAGTAGTGATAATGTACAACTTCTGGAGCACTGATAGCATGCGAGGCACTGGGCATATTATTATACATTCTGCACACATTAATTTATTAATCCTTACACATCCAAAAAGGTAGATACTATGATTACCCCATTTTTCTGATTAGGAATCTGAAGCATAATTAATTAATTTACTTTAGATTATAGAGTTAGTAAGTGGTAGAACCAGGATGTTTTGTTTTGGAATATAATCTGAAGATCTGAAGCGTACTATGATAAGGACTAAAAATTGCTTTACAGGACTTATTTTCTAATTAAAGAAGAGAAAACACCTCGTCAGGTCTATTATGACAACTTATTTTAACAACTATTAAAATAATTGTGCCCAATTTAATGGGATATTGTGTTGTTTTCATCTAAATCAATGATAACTTGAGGCCTCAAAAATACATGACCGAACAAGACATGTACAGGATATGAATGCTGAAAAGTATGAAATGATTATTTTTTAAAAAAAAATTAAAGAAAATCTTAAAAAAGAGAGGTACCATATTCATACGTTAGAAAACTCAACAGAATAAAGATATCAATTCTCCCCACACTGATCAATAGATACAGGAGATTTCTGTCAAAATCTCAGTAAGTTTTTTTTATAGCTATAGACAATTTATTTGAATCATATGGAAAAACAAAAAAAAAAATAAGAAGAGCTATAACAATTTTGAAAAAGATGAATAAAATGAAAGGAGTCACTGTACCCAATGTTAAGGCTTACTACTAGCTGCAATAATCCAGACAAGTGATACCACTAGAGGAGAAGACATATGGAAGAAAAGGAAACAGAAAAGAGAACCAGAATGACCCACAGAAATATGCCCAGATTATATCTGACAAAGGTGCAAAAGCAATTCAGTGGAGAAACAATAGCTATTTCAACAAATGATATGAGAGTAAATGGACATCACAGGGGGGATAAAAGAAAAAGAGGAATGCCACCTAAACCTCATACGTTATACAAAAAAAGTAACACAAAAACAAAAACAAAAAAGTAACACAAAATGGATCATGAATGAAAATGTAAAACGTGAAACTGTAAAGCTTTTAGAGAAAAAAAATGAGAAAATCTTGAGGACCTAGAACTAAACAAAGAGTTCTCAGACTTGACACCACCAGAAATGCAATCCACAAAAGGAAAAATTGATAGATTGGACTTGACCAAAATTTTAAAATTTTCTGCTGCAAAAACTCTATTATGAGGATAAATATATAAACTAAGACTAAAAAATTTGTGTATTATGTATCAAATGACTAGAAATTTGAGCTATAGAAGGAACTCTTAAATTTCAGCAGTAAAAAAATCCAATTAGAAAATAGTTAAAGATATCTACAGGCATTTCATTGAAAAGGATATACAGATGGTAAATTAGCATATGAAAATATGTTAACATCATTAGCATATATGCAAAGTCAATGCAATCTAAAACTGAAATAAGATATCAATACACAACTATCAGAAGAATTAAAATAAAAAATAGTGATAACACCAAATGCTAGCAAGGATGCAGAGAAACTGGATCACTCTTGCATTGCTAGTGAGAATGTAAAATAATATAGCCATTGTGCAAAAATATTTGGCAGTTTCCTACAAAATTAAAAACTACACACACATTTATCATAGGACTCAACAACTGCAGTCCTGGGTAATTATACCACCGAAATGAAAATTTAAGTTCACACAACATCCTGTACATGCATGTTCATAGTAGCTTTATTCATAATACACAAGAACAGGAAATGGTCCAAATTTCCTTCAATGGGTTAACGGTTAAACCAATTGTGAACTGTGATATACTCATAATATGGAATAGTGCATAGCAATAAAGAAGAACAAATGATTGATACATGAAAAAATTTGGAATAGATCTCACGGGAATTATGCTGGGGGGTGGGGCAACCAATTACAAAAGGTTACATACTGTATTATTCCATTTATATAACATTCTTGAAATAACAAAATTATAGAAATGAAAAACAGACTTGCAATTGCAAGACGTTAGGCATGGTAGGGAAAGGAGTGGATGTGGAGATGAGAAAGAACAAGAGGGGACCTCCTGCTGATGGAACAGTCTTGTATCTGCATTGTGGAAGTTATTACACAAATCTGCATGTGATAAAACTGAATACAACTATACACACACACACACACACACACTGAGCACATGTGTCTGGATTGGACCAATGTCAAGTTTGCAGGTTTGGTATTATATTTTAGCTGTGCAAAACGTTACTGTTAGGGAAAACTGGGTGAAGGATATCCAAGACCTGCATGTACATTTTTTGGCAACTTCCTGGGAATCTATAATTATCTCAGAACAAAAAGTTAAAACAAAATGTGCCATTTTTCCCCCATTTAAGTTATTGGTAATTTCATTTTTGAATCATGATGATTTATCCCCTTAAGGATCTTTTTTAGGAATAAATTACCCTTGCAAAACAGGGGAAGACTGTTCAGTTAAAAGGCTGTCCTTTTCCTTTGAGCAGAATGTTCTCTAACGGGGTTTGGGAAAAGATACAAAGCACACTATGTGCTGAGTTCCCCTCCCTGAAGCACCCATAACAACCCCCAGCATTTTGATACCAGGAAAACCAAGTTCTATGAAGATCAAGAACAAATTTAAAGAGAAAATAGGCCACCAAAACACAAAACTCAGACCAAGAAATTAAAATATGCATTATGTTTTCGTTGAGTCCAAAACAAATCTTCTTAACCTTATAGCAAATTCAAAAGTCATTTTATAACAAATTCAACATTCTCTAGCTGCAAAAATTCACTTGTAAACTACCTGGCACTTTATTGCTGTTATCTTTCTCGATGTCTAAATACAGAGATGCATACATAGTATATAGGTAGATCTAGATCTAGATATGTGCTTATTTGGCACAATCCAACATAGCTGTTTAAAAAAAATGATCCAACTCCCACCCTCAGAAAGTGGGGGTGGGTCTTGAGATGGGAGGACCCCTCAAGAGTTTAAGAGAGAAGGATTGAAAACAATTCCTATATGTACTCTACTTTTAGCAAACATTATCTGAAAGACTTGACAGTAAATGAGTTAGAAACATACAGATCACATTGGGCTTTCAAGTTCATGTGGCTATAAAATTTACAGGAAATTTGGCAAAACTCAGGACACTTTCTCAATGGCTTGGTATATGGGTAAACATCAGAATACGTCTGGATTTTCAACCAAACCTTTATAGGGTGTGTAATTATAGTTTCTTGATGGTTTCAAAGATCATAGTAATTTGAAAATAACACACTGAAATCAGAGGCCAACTAACTCTCCCATAAAATGGCAAAGATGTCTGCTAAAAACAGCTTGTTCCTGGAGTGAGTTAAGGAAGCAGATGATAGCTGTATCACTTGAGCTTATGCACCTTTCACTCCAGTGCACGACTCCACGCAATCTACACTGGTTTGCGCTGTCCAGCATTCATTCTGCTTCTTTGTCATCAGATCCAAAGCTCTCTACCATATGGTGTCATTTTTGAAATGTTAATCTGTGTGGAGCTTCTGATGCCAGTTAGGTTCCCAGCTGGTCTCTATATTGGCTATTTCACAGACATTAGCCCTGTTTTGAATTAAACTAAATTAGAGAATAAAACGAGATATTGTCATGCAAAGTCAGGCAATATTTTCTTGACATCTGCACCATCCCTGAGAGCTTTAGTGGGTGGTTATTTTAAAATTTAAGCTGAGAAGGAAAGAGCATATAAACAATTAAGTTACATCCAGATAACATACTGGTGTAGCACCTTAGGAGACTGACAACAACAGTAATAATAATGATGTTACTTCCCAAAAGACCTCTACCCACATTGCATCTCCATTTGGGTCAGAAACTAGGAAGGAAGATAGCTTTGACTAAAACACTGACAGACCCAAGTCTCCAGGTTTGCCTGACTAAGGAAACAACCATTGAGAGGAATGTGGATCAGAAATACACCAGTTTTTTTGGTTTTTTTCCTGTCATTCCCCTACCTATTTGAAAGGAGAAAAATGAATAAAAGGAATTAACCTTTATTTAATATACTAAGCCTGCCAAAAGAAAGCAATCTTGGTAATAATCACAGGGGGGTGGGTGAGAGTAAAGCTTCTCATTCTCCCATGACTTTAGACTATCCTTTTCCTGAAAATCAGTATTTGTATATGGCAGGGGTGTGTGTGTGCAGGTATGTGTGTGTGAGTGTGTATGCATGTATGTCAGTATGTGTTCATGTGCACATACTTATAAACAGTTACCTGCTGAAAAATTGGAAACAAAATTCATTTCTGCTGCTCTGGGAGTAGACCTTGAAAAGATGAGATTTGGAACACCAGAATTGCCCACAGTCCCTCACTTACAGATTTTCTGCAGTACTTAGATAACCAGAGGTCCTTAAACACTCTTCTGTGTAGTAGCAGAGCCTAATTCCGTCCTGAATCCCCAGACCTGGGAAAAGTTGTGCTGGGAAGAAAAACATGAGTCCAGCCTATACACAGGGTGGGTCAGGGTAGTTTTCTACCTGTGCAAGGGAGATTTGCCTGGAGAGAGAGCAGCCCTCACAGAGTGGGGAAGACCTGTCAGGGCAGGACTTTGGATGTGCCCCTGAGAGGACTGTCCCTCCAAAACGCTCATGCTGAAGACCTAACCCCAATGTAATGGTATAGGAGGTGGGCCTTTGGGAGGGGATTAGATTAGATCATGAGAGTGGGGCCTTCGAGTTGGGATTAGTGTCCTTATGAGACAAGGAAGACACCTCTCTGTCTCGATCTCCATATCCTTCCACATATGCACACCGAGGAAAATTATGTGAGCACACAGTGAAAGGGAAACTGTAACGTAAAGGGAGCTCCCGAAGAATTGAATCTGTCAGCATCTTGCTCTGAGGCTCCCCAGCCTCCAGAACCTTTAGAAATACATGTCTCTTATTTAAACCACTCAATCTCTGGTGTTTTCTTCTAGCAGCCCTAGCTAACTGAGACAGACTGCAACTCAGAAAAGAAGCAGTGTGAAACAGAGTACTGGGATCTGATTTAATACAACCTCCTTCTTTTCCAAATACACAGGGACAGTGATCCTGAGAGCTGTGCAAAACTGGGCTGGACTAGATGGCATTTATGGAGTATTTTTCAGGTGCCAGTTGTCCTAATCACTTTACTGGCATTATGTTGAAATAACAGTGCTGAGAGGTAGAGGTAGTCATTTACCTCCCACTCCAGGTGAAGGAAGACAGACTTGGTTGATTCACTTGCCTATGATCAGAGAGACAGAAAGAGGTAAATTCTAGATTTGAAAACAAGTATTTGGACTCAGAAGTCTGTGCACTGGGCCACCATACTAGTCTAGCCTCTTTCTGACTCTCTGAATTAATTACAACAAAGTTATTTTGCACTTGTTTCCTCCACATTTTTTCTGGCCCCTTCCACTATGAAGATGTGCCATCCCAGCAAACAGACTTAAGAGCTGGTCTGGGCAGAGCAATTATCATTAATCTATTTTTCTCAGGTGGCATGATAAGCAGTATTATTTTTTTCAAAACCCGTTTTGGGGGGGTGCCTGGGTGGCTCATTGGGTTAAGCCTCTGTCGTCGGCTCAGGTCATGATCCCAAAGTCATGAGATAGAGCCCTGCATTGGGCTCTCTGCTCAGCAGGGAGCCTCCTTCCCCCTCTCTCTGCCTACCTCTCTGCCCACTTGTGATCTCTCTGTCAAATAAATAAATAAATAATGTTTTAAAAAAAAAAAAAGTTTTGATGCCTCTCCCTACGAAAGGATGGTATTTCCTCACCCTACTGTGATGAGGCAGTGCCCTGGGACTTGCTTTTTTCAAAGAAATGTGAGTAGAAGTGGCATATGTCTCTTCCAGGTAGAAGTTGTAAAAGCTAGCGCCTGCTTTGTTAAGGACTATTTTTCCTTGGTCTGAGCAACTGAAATATTCAGACAGATGCTACTCTATTCTTCTGGGTCCCAGAATGAAGATGTTGAGCAGATCCTCAGCCAGGCCACTGTGGATGCAGAACATAACGAGCAAGAAGCAAACTCTGTGGCTGTAGGTTGTTATAACTTCAAATCCTTTGTTACTGCAGCATAAACTGACCCGTCCTGGCTAATTCATGTGCATAATTTGCATTTGTAAGAATGCCTTTTGCATCTGTGTAAGCCCCATTTCACTTACATCTGCATTTACTGCAGGGGTTGACTTGTTCTCCAGGGGCCATCTGTCAATGCCCAGAGACAGTTTGGGTTGTCACATCTTGGGGGTGCTACTGACACCTAGTGGGTAGAGGCCAGGAAAAATGCTATACATCCTACAATGCACAGACAGTCCTTCACAACAAATGTCAATAACGCCAAGGCAGAAACCCCGTTCTATACTAACTAAAATGATTCAATTTATTGGTGTATCAATTATCAATTGATATCAATCAATATCAATTGGTGTATTTTCAAGGAACATAATGCTCAAGCGAAAATACCTTAAACAAAACAATTCATTCTGTTTTAATTTGGGTTTTTTCCTGCCTACCAAAAGTCCAACAGTAAGAAGTCCAAGAATGGTGTAGGGGCACAAAGACAGAATCAGGATTCAGGATCTTCCTGCTACCCAGGCTGTTATTCTTGGTATATTAACTCATAAATTCTTGGCCACAAGAAAACTGCTGCTCCTCCAGCCATGCACACACAGCCATATCCACAAGCAAGACAAAGCAGAGAGGCAAAGGCTTGAGCCAACCACATTTAGTCCAATTTATCATGAAAGCAAAACTGTATCAAACAACCCTCAGAAAGACCCCCCCCCACCGCCAACCTTTATTTCTCAGTGGCCCAAACTTCTCCACTTAATATCCCAAGTATCCAAGGAAGATAGGAATGAGCATGTTTAGTTTTCCCTATTTCTAAAGAAGAAAAAGTAAGAGGAAAGGTGGCTGAGAACTGGTGATTAGCAATCCCATAGTGTCCGTCTTCCCCAGGTCTAAAGCTATAAATCAGTTACCACTAACTTGGACCATTGGTGAGTGAGGTCCAGGAAGAGGACACACAAGATGGTTTTGAGACCCATAGCCCAAGTTTCACATGCAGCTTTGTGAAGTGAGACGCTGTCCTTTCAATGTCCCTTCCATGTATTCTAGTGACTCATCCTCCTGTGTCAAGCTCATGCCCAATGCCAAACCGCCGTCTTGTGGGCTTTAAAGCTTCCCAGGCACATCCTGGGATCATATAGAACTATATGAAGAATCGGTTTTCCTAACATGACATAGTATGGACTCTGGAGCACTGAGGAAACTGATCAGCTAGTTTGATTTCTGGGATAGTAGTCTGGGAGACTGACTGAAAGATAAGAATGGAGACCTCTGCCTTGCAAAATCCTAAATTACTGGCAATAGTTCAGTTTTTCATCCCTCTCACTGCACCCCTACATCAAGCTAGTAAGTTCTCCTAAGAGTTATACAACCTATGACTCAGTTAATAGGGACACTATGTGCCTGGGAGGACTTCTAATGGAAAATTCATCCATATGGAAATGCAATCCAAAAGCATCAAGGAGCAAAGACAA
Source organism: Neogale vison (assembly GCF_020171115.1). Taxonomy (NCBI): domain Eukaryota; kingdom Metazoa; phylum Chordata; class Mammalia; order Carnivora; family Mustelidae; genus Neogale; species Neogale vison. The sequence goes on from NC_058093.1 coordinate 49,679,675, forward strand.
TGCATTTTGATAACCTTACTTCATTCAGTAAATCAGCAAAAGTGTGTGTCACAGTAAATTAAAAATGACTAAACACTAGTCCTTTTCTCCCATTTTAAGTAATATTCCTTAATGACCTTAAATGAAACAGAAAATTAAAAATCTGTGAGATGAAAAGAAGGGCAAATTGAAATACTCAGATATGGTATGAAGGCAGCAAGAAGTTAATAATCATTTCTATGTTTAGAGCACTGATGGAAAAAATGAGTTGTTATACCTTCTTTCCAATGTTACAATGTGAATGCTATTTTTAAGGTTATTTTTCATTCAAAGGCAGAACCCAAGAGAAAAATAAGAAAGGTAATATATAGAAAAGAAATGACTCAGGATGTGGGCCAGCTCAGAACATATGGAGGGTACTTAACTTCTTCCAGATTTGACAATTATAGTGACGATATAGTAGTCTGAGATACCAGCTCAGAAATGAATGGAGAGCTTTAAGCTGCACACAGTTCAACAAAAGAAATCGGATTTGGACATCAGAATAAACTTACCTGTATCAAAACAGAACTGCTGAAATGAAAACACTAAAAGACCAACACGCTGTTCTTTAGGCTGGGAGACCTCTTCGGTAGTGAAAATGAAAAGAGCACGGACTTTGGGGGCAGAAAATGTGGTTCAGTCCTTGCTGGGATACTTTGGGCAGGCCTTTATACCTCTCTGACACTCAGCTTCCTCCAACATCTATGTAAGTTAACTGTTGCTTCATAACACTTTACCTCAAACCTTAGCAGTTTGAAACAGCAACATTTATTATCTCAATAGCTTATGTGGGTCAGGATTCAGGGGAAGCTTACCTGGGTGGTTCTGGCTCCACGTATTTTATGAGCCCCTGGATGTTGTCCACGGCAGCATTCATCTTAAGGCTTGATAGGCCCCAGAGAAATTAATGCTAATATGATGTACTTACACAGCTTGCAAATAAGTTACTGGCTATGGACCACCCACCACATGGACTTTCCATAAGGCTGCTTAAACTTTCTCACAACACAGAAGCTGGCTTCCCCCAGAGCAATACGTATGAAATGGCCTTTTACATGATAACATTCTAAAATTATTAAGAATGTGTCATTCAAATTTCATTATATGACCAGAAATGTAGAGTTGGCAATGGGTTGATTAACCAATCTGTAAGTGTATGTGTCTGTATTCAGGTTTTGAAATTAGCTTTCATTTTTATCAAAAGTATACATGTACATGGTGTAAAATATCAGAGAGTACTGTGAGATTTATAGAAAAAAGTCAGTAACATAGCCTATTCCAATACTTCTCAGAAACAACCACTATCACCTCTTCTAGCATTTTAACTGGACTTACACAAATAACATATGTGAACTTCCATTTTGTAAATTTACAATCTTAGACATAATTTATTGGCTCCCTAAAATTAAAGGTCAAATTTTAGTTCTCTTACACCATATCTACCGCTTCCACAACTCCCGAAAGAATATATTATAATTTAAGTTAAAATCAATATTCAATGTGTAAATAAGAATATTAATGTAAGTTTGGGTCTCAGCTAAGCTGTACACTATGTAATTTTTAATGACAATAGGCATTTTATTTGAGAAGCTGACTAAAAGCTACAAAGATATCTCAATATTATATGATATAGAGAAAGTAATCAGTTTGTCCAGTGATCAGTAAGAAATCAGGTTGAAATGTCTGCTTATTTCATGCTTAGCAAAGTAGTTTGCTAATTTTTAATTGCAGTAAAATATATGTAACAAAATTTACCATCTTAACCATTTTTAAGTGGATAATTCAGAGGCATCAAGTACATTTACACTTATGTGCAACCATCACAACCATCCATCTCTGAATTTTTTCATCTTCCCCAGATGAAACTCTGTACCCACCAAACAATAACTTCCCATTATCTCTTCCCTCCAGGCCCTAGAAATCACCATTCCACTTTCTGTCTCTAAGAATTTGACTACTCTAGGTACTTGATACAAATGGAATCATATCTGTCTTCTTGTGATGGGTTTATTTCATCTAGCATAATGTCCTCAGGGTTCATCCATGTTATAGCATGTATCAAAATTTTCTACCTTTTTAAGGCTGAATAACATTAAATTATATACATAACATATAACAACATATATGTATCTGCATGTATAGTAACAATGAATATTGCTTATGCATTCATCCATGACAGACACTTGGATTGGTTCTACCTTTTAGCTATTTTGACTATGTTACTATAAACGTGAGTATACAAATATCTCTTTGAGTCTCTGCTTTCAATTCTTTTGGGGATATCTATAGATATCTAGATATATATAGATGGATCTTATGGTTATTCAATGTTTAATTTTTTTTAAGATTTTATTTATTTATTTGACAGAGATCACAAGTAGGCAGAGAGGCAGGCAGAGAGAGAGGTGGAGGCAGGCTCCCTGCTCCATCCCAGGACCCTGGGATCATGACCTGAGCTGAAGGCAGAGGCTTAACCCACTTAGCCACCCAGGCGCTCCTCAATGGTTAATTTTTAGAGGAACTGCTATACTGTTTTCCAAAGTGGTTGCACCATTTCCACCAACAATATACAAGGGTTCCAGTTTCCCCATATTGTCACCAACACTTGTTATTTTGTTTTGTTTTTACAAAGAGCCATCCTAACACATGTGAATTGATATCTCATTATAGTTTTGATTTGCATTTTCCTAATGATTTGTGATGCTGAGCATCTTTTCATGTATTTATTGGCCATATGCATTCTTCCTTTGGAGAAATGTCTACTCAAGTCTTTTGCCTATTTTTTAATCAGGTTGCTTCTTGTTTCTTGTTGAGTTGTAGGAGTTCTTTATATGTTCTGAATATTAATCCTTTCCAGATCTAATATTTGCAAATATTTTCTCCCTTTCTGTAACTTATCTTTTCACTCTGTTGGTGGGGTTTTTTTGCACAAAAGCTTTTCATTTTGAGGTAGTCCCATTTATCTATTTTTATTGTGTTTTTAGGATTATATTTAAGATATCATTACCAAATATAATATCATAAGATTTTCCCATATGTTTTCATCTAAGAAGTTAATAATTTTAGGTCTTTATTTAGGTCATTGATCCAATTTGAATTAATATTTTATGTGGCTCAAGATAAGAGTCTAACTTCATTCTTTTGCATGTAAATATATAGTTTTCCCAGCACCATTTGTTGGAAAAACTATCCTTTTTCTGTTGAACAGTCCTGATATCCTTGTCAAAAATCATTTGACTATATATGTAAACTTTATTTCTGGGCCTGGATTATGTAATTTTTTGGTACCATTTTTTCCATTGGAATTAATAATGGCTTCACTCTTATTTGCTTTATTATCTCTGTAATTATCATTACTTCACACTCAATTGTACCAAAACATAAAATTACTCGTTATACTTATTAAAACCTGGTACTATATCAGTTTGATATATTTGCTTGATTGTTTTTTGGGAAACACTGCTTTTAGAGCCCTCTACCTTCCTTCTCCTCTCTATGTGCTTCTGTATAGCTGTTACCTGAAAATATCCCTTCAATATCATTTCAGAAATTCTCATTGCTCCTTCTTGGGCAGGTTCCTCATTTCCAAGATTTCAGATTCCCCTTTCTTTTACTTGCTTGTATTGGCAAAGGACATGATTGATTAGCTTTCTGGAAATATATATATATATAAATACTGTGAAATAGTGGCGTAGGGAAACCAAAGTAGTATAACCTATATGCTTCTAGGAACATAGTTTGTTTTTTTTTCTTTCCTTCACTGACTACCACTACAACTGTTACTCAATAGAATTATATCCAAGCTCTAAAACTGAATTTGTGTCCTAAATGATCTGGTATCCCTAGGGACTGTAGGACATACTACTGAGGAGTCATGGAATCCATTTTAGATTTTGAAAGAACTTTTGACACCTCCAGTATATTTTCTCCAACAATAGCAACAACAACAAAAGATTTTCATTCTTAGCATGTTGCTGAGAAGGAGACATTATGGTGAATAGAAAGGCACTAGACTGGAATTTGGGGATTAATATCCAGTTATTAATCTATTCTGAGTCCTATGATTAACTCTCTTTCTCTCCTTGGGCTTCAGTTTTTTCATCTGTAAAGAAAAAGATTTGACTGAACTCTAGTAGTGAATAAGCTTTATTTGAGTCAGATCTGATTGGTTGGTCATACCCATGTGGCAGAGGATTAGGCATCTGGGTCTGCACTCAGGGCCGAACAGCACCCAGTCTCAACAGCAGTGTCTGCTATGGAAGGGCCCACACACGTGCTAATAAGATGCCAGCCTGGAGTGAATGATCAATAAAGTTCCTGTCAGCTTCCAGATACTGTGACTAACATGCCTTATTTTTCAGACCATTTGTCTTTTTTGTTGCTCTAAAATGTATCTACATTTTCCCTGTCCTCTTTTAGTAGAAGGGACTAAAGCTGGATAAAGATCTCTTGAAAAACTTATCAGGTCTATTATGCCATAGTTCCTAAATTCTATTTATACACCGTAATACCTGTTTCTTTAATCACCAAGATGAAGTGCCAACACATGATACATGGACTATATGATACTAGTAATAACAAGGAAATATTCAAAATAAAATAGCTCAACATAGCATATTGTATTAGTTTCTTAGGATTGCTGTAACAAATTACCACAAACTGGGGGCTAAAACAGCAGAAATTTATTCTCCCTCAGTTCCAGAATCTAAAAGTCTGAAATTGAGGGTCAGGTTCTAAGGGGAAGGAGGATCCTTCCTTCCCTCTTCCTAGCTTCTGGTAATTACTGGCAATCCTTGACATTCATTGGTTTGTAGGTGTATCACTCCAGTCTCTGACTCCATAATCACATGGCCTTCATCCTTGTGTCTCCAAATCTCTTTTCTCACCAGAAAACCAGTCATTGGATTTGGGGCCCATCCTAATCCAATATGGATATATTAATTACAACTTCAAAGACCCTATTTCCAAATAAGGTCATCTTCATGTTTGCCAAGGGTTAGGACCTTAACATATCTTTTTGAAAGGCACAATTCAATCCACAACTTGTAGCAACATCTACTCTTCCCAAAAATAATAAAGTTACTAAATTGTGACAAACATTCTCCTTCTATTTTGCATATCTTAATGATGAAGATATATAATTACTTATTTGCAACAGTATTCATAATTCATTATTGAATAAAAATACCAACCTATAGTGTAGTACGATCATATTTACAGGATATTGTATAAAATGTCTTTATGTACATACATTTATTGAAAGACAGTTGGATATAGGCAGTGTCATTTTTACAAAAAAAAAAGTTTTAAATTTATAAGCTGGCCATTCTTTATGCCTTTCAAAATAATAAAAGGAAAAGCAAAAAAAGAACACCATTTTAAAAGACACATTTTTCTTTTTAATATTGGTAACAAATAAAGGTGTTCTTTTTACATATAGTCTCTACCCTTCTCAAATTTTTGGCTTATCAATGATGAAAGATGAAAAGAGTCTTACCTTCTTCCTCATAAAGGAAGACATTCCTTCAGTGAAATCCAAAGTAACTTTATTCAATAGGTCACTTTGTATCTCTTAATATTATTTGAAAGACTATCCCTATTGTGTTACTGCTAACTAGATTGTAATGAGAACAGAGATGACATCAGGTATTCAACCTTAAATGAACCTACAACAGTGAAATCAGAAAAGCAGTGCAAAGAAAAAAAGCTAAGCCAAACATAGCCTGGGGGCAGAACAGAGACCCAAGTATGCCCTGTTCAGCAAATCTGCAGGGACACCCTTGGCTGAGAACTGAAATCCGTGGTCAGCGGGGCATGCAGCTTCACTACCTCCACCTGTCTTTCAGTGTGTCATTATTGCAAATTAAATAATTCAGTCAAAAGCTAAAGCATTTGCTGCACTGGCTGCAGAACCTCTTGACTCCAACATGTGACATACTTAATTGAGTTCTCTTTCATTAAAAGTCAGAATATCATGGAGTTCAAACCTAAGTTTCTCAGACCTCTGCCCCATTTAAGAAGGATGAGTGTATAGAATCTGACACGGTTGACTTTTTAACTGCAAAGGAAGGAAGTTCCTTTAAGCCTAAGAAAGCAAAACCATGTGGTATTGCACAGCTGTGGAAATACTGCCTATCTAATTATTTATGGAGGCACCTATGATTTGGTCTTGGTATATCCCAAAAGACTTTGAAAAAGCAGAGTTTCACATGGGCTTCAGATCAATAGCTTCTCAACTGTTATTTTGGTTAAAGAATTTTCTCATCAGAATGAAGAATGGGAAAATCCTGTTTTCATTAAAGAAATGCAGAAATGTCATCCTAGTTAATGTAGAAGCATGAGAGAGGGCATGCAGAAGTTCTGCTGTACAAAAAGCGATTCTGTCAGTCTTTCCATAATCTTGGCCTTTCATTTCCACTAATGAGAACAAGTGAAAGAAATATATTTAACAACAAATGGGGCATCTAGGCACCCAGCTATTTATTCTCTTATGCTCTTTGCAGATTGACTACTAAAAAACAATAATCCACCCTTTTAAAAATCGTAAAATCATAAAAATCATAAAATCATAAAAATATACAATTTTAGAATTTAACACTTGAAAGAGACTTCTCGCTTCCTGTAAGTGCAGATTAGAGTTTTGGAGGGTTTTGTTTGTCTTTGTTTTTTGCCAGAAAAAAAATCCTCCTTCTGAGAGCAAATGGAAAACTAGAAAGATATTTTTTTAAAAATATAATGTTTAAAGCATCAGAGAATTTCAAAAACACTGACATTTAGAAAAGCTGATTCAACAGAGAAAAGGAATACAGAGAAAATAAGCTCAACAGTGGATGTGTTGCTTTTGACCTGAAGGATTTTGTCAATTTAACAGTGGTGGTTTAAAGGCTGTCTGAGAGGATGAGAAGCTGAATAGAACTTTCCACCATCTTAAGTGGCCAAGGAAAACATTAATTGGAGTTCAGAGTATACTAAGGAAAAGCAATCTTGAGAAATCGTCAAAACTTTCAGAAAGGACCCCTGACGTCCTGTGGTGAATCTATATACATAGGGGTGAACCAGACAGACCATACAATAAGCCCTCACATATACTGAAGTCCAGCTTTGTATCATCAGTTCCTGGCTAAATTAAGGTGGCAGTCCCCTGCCCTAATCAACTGTTTGAAATACAAACCTTCTCTTTTAAAAAGAATGAATGGGGACGCTTGGGTGGCTCAGTGTGTTAAGGCCTCTGACTTCCCCTCAGGTCATGATCCCAAGGTCCTGATATAGAGCCCCACATGGGGCTCTCTGCTCAGCAGGGAGCCTGCTTCCTTCTCTCTCTGCCTGCCTCTCTGCCTGCTTGTGATCTCTGTCTGTCAAATAAAAAATAAAATCTTTTCATAAATAAATAAATAAATAAATATGAATGAAAGGAAGAAAGAATAAGTAAGTAAGTAAGAAAGAAAGAGAAAGAAAAATAATTCAGAACCTAAGATTTCATATATGATGTCTGGCATTAAGTTACTGGGAAACAGAATCTTGACCATAATCAAGAGAATAACAGACAGTATAAACAGAGCCCAAGAAAATTTACTGGAGTTATTAGACATGAATTTTTTAAAACTATAATTAATACTTTCAAGAAATTAAATGGAAAGATGGATAATTTTGACAGAGGAATAGAAATTATAAAAAAGCACCAAGTGATACTTTTATGACTAAAATATAGTAAGCAGAATTAAGAGCACAACTGATGGGTCTAACGGCAGATTAAATAAAGCTGATGAGAGATTCACAAACTGTAAAGTAGGTCAGGAAAAATTACAGACAAGTGCATAAGGAAACAAATGAATAGAAAATACATAAATGAGCATAAGAGAAATATGGTACACATATGTGTATTTGGCTCCCCAGAAGGCAAAGGAGAAGAAAATATGGAGCAGAAGCAGCACTTAGTGAAATGATTTTCCACAAATGATGAAAGAAACCAACCCAGAGATTTGAGATGTTCTACAAACCCTAACAGAATAAATGCAAATAAAAGAATACATAGACTGATCACTGTAAAACTGCTGAAAATCAAAGACAAAATATAATTATAAGTAGCTAAAAGGGAAAAAAGATGATGCTACATTCAATGAAGCAAACAGATTGACAGATGACTCCAGAAAAGAAACAATATAATACAAATGAGTTGGAATGACATATTCAAAGTGTAGAAATACCCCTACTATATACTTAGTTCCACTCTGCCTTACTCATACCTAAAAAGAAAATCACATCCAGAGGGGTTAAGTATCTAGGCCCAGGTAACAAAGCAAAGCCAGACAAGAATTTCAGATTGCCCATAGGGGCCTAATTCATTTGCCTCCTTCCCCATTGTTCTACTCATACAACCACTCAAAGAAAATAAAGAACATTCTACACATGTTCAACAAAGAAACTACTGCTTTTTGTAACCAATTCTTTTCAAATATGTATTTTTGGATCCCTCTGAAGAAAATACCCTTCACAATACCTAACTGCTAAATTTTGACCAAGCATATTAACTCATGTAAAAGCATACAGATTCCATTCTTGCTCTTTGCAAAGAACTCTTACTGGGAAAGGGCCCTTGGTGCGGGGGGGGGGGGGGGTTGGTGGAATACCCTAGAGTATAAGCTTCATTGGTTTATTTCAATTGCTACATTCTCAACTTGTCTGGAAATTGGGGGGGGGGGGCATCATTATTCTGTGCATGTGACCCTTCATTCAACCGAATACCTTTCATTCCAATATCTCAAACAGGACACACCTGCATTTCTTGACAGCCTCAATAGACCCATTTTTTTAAGAAAAAATTTCAAATATATAACAAAGATCTTTCAGTGCATAAGAACCTCCGTTTCTAAGTCATCTATTCCACAGCTTCAGCTGTGGAGAGATTTATAAATGTCATTCTTCCTAAATGCCACATCAGAAAGCGTGGCCTTTCAACATGCACATGTGTGCAATTCAGAACAATGGGGGGCCTCCTTAAATGGCTTTCCCTGAATACATCCAAAGATACAAATTGCTTTGCAAGACGAGAGAGATCAGAAATACTTCTCAGTTTTCTAAAACATTATTTCCCTTTTATACGTAACTGAAACACTTAAAGAGGCTCGAGCAAATTAAATAGAGGAGGCTCATACTTGGAAATATAAAAGTAATCACACCCACTATAGAAATCTTCTCTCAGGTTTACAGGAAAGAATCAGAGATTGCAAAGCCTAAGGATTTAATTCAGGGAATGTGAGAGCATTTTCTGTGTCACTGACTTAGCAGTGCCCTCTGATTTTCTCACGAAATGCTGCAGAACACTCAGGATCCCAAATGAGTAGGGGAAAATGTATACTCATTTTACTGCTCCTAAATATAGAACTTTCTATCTCTGACTAATGTTTTAAAACTAGTCATTACCTAAAAGCAGTCTCATTATTTTTATTAATTGCAGCTCAAAGTTTGCCCTTTAAGTAAGGTCCCTGAGTGGGCAAAGTCTATTTTTGCCATTGTGAGTCCTGTACCTTTGCAGGAGCATCTGTTTTACCATTATCTTCCGGTGCTAAATTTACCCGTGTGTGTGCCAGATGGAGGTGACTGCGCTCGCTCGACGTGGTACCTGTAAGCCTTCCAACGATCTAAAGGAGTTAAATTACTCCATCTGTTCTTCCAAATTGCCCGGAGACTGCCCCTCAAATGTTCATGTTTTTGTTTGTTAATAAATAATAAAAGGACACTTTGTCAATTATGTGACTTGATGGATTCATAATTTGTGCTAAGAAATTTCTGTCAACAATGAGTGAATCAGCCAAGAATCATTTATTAAGTATCCACTACAGTTTTTATTGTACTAGTTACTAGAAGGTATTGGAGAAAATAACTATACCATTTAGGAGAAGAACATACCCAGAGAATAATTCATGGTTCAAGCATCATTAGGCATCACAGCTAATAGAATACTATTATAAATTATAGAATCGTGACAATCAAGGGAAAGGTCAACATAACAAGGAAAATAATTTTTTAAAAGTAGGAAAACTAAGAGATCAAAATAAGAAATGAACATGATACATGTTTCCTGGGAAGTACAGGTGGCTGTACTTCCCACATTAGATAAATGTGGTAGTCCACATTTATTTAATAAATAAATACTTATTAAACATAGACTGCATGCATGGCGTGCCTGGGTGGGCGATCAGTTGTGTCTGACCCTTGGTTTCAGCTTAGGTCACGATGACAGGGTCCTGGGATCGAGCCCAAATCAGGCTCCACGCTCAGCACAGAGTCTGCTTGAGAGTCTCTCCAACCCCCCTGCTTGTGTTCTCTCTCTCTCTCTCTCTCTCTCTCAAATAAATGAATAAATCTCTTTTTTCAATAAATAAATAAATAATTTAAAAAAATTAATGTGGACTGCATGCTTCAAATTATGTTGAAGGCAAAAGTGTAAAAAATAGAAATAGGACACATGTCCTGCCTTCCAAGAGCTTTCATGCTAGTAGATATAATAAGACACGATCATAAATATCTCTAATAAAACAAGAGCTAAAAACTGCCTCATTAAGTGTTCATGTTAAAAACTGTCTTAAAAAGCTCAAGGTAGGGGTGCCTGGGTATTTCAGTGGGTTAAAGCCTCTGCCTTCAGCTCAGGTCATGATCCCAGGGTCCTGCGATCAAGCTCCACACCAGGCTCTTTGCTCAGTGAGGAGCCTGCTTCCCGCCACCTCTGCCTGCCTCTCCGCCTACTTGTGATCTCTGTCTGTCAAATAAATAAAATAAAGTAAAATCTTAAAAAAAAAAAAATCTCAAGGTAAACTATGGAACAAGGTCACAATAGCAAGTCTTGCTCCTTTTGCTAAATGTGATACATATTTTTTTAAGATTTTTTTTTTTTGATACTGAGAGAGATCACAAGTAGGCAGAGCAGCAGGCAGGGACAGATGGGGAAGCAGACTCCCCACTGAGCAGAGAGCCCAATGTAGGACTCAATCCCAGGACCCCGAGATCATGACCCGAGCTGAAGGCAGAGGCTTAATCTACTGAGCTACCCAGGCACCCAAATGTGCTATGATATTATCAGTAAAAATAATCTACTGGTCTGGCTGACCATCTCTTCCAACATTTGACTTGAAGGCCCTTAGTATTCTCTACATTGCCCTAGCTCTTCCATTTTCTTAATGATGATTAAATGCAATAATGACAGCTCAGAAATTGTTCTGGTGGCGTTTCCCTTAACATGCTAGAAATAAACAAAAGCCTTTTTCAGATACTGTATCTGAAAATCCACTGATGGCCCAAATCTGTTATGAAGGTGAGTCACTGCAACAGAAGACAGAGGCAGAGGAAGTGCCAACTGAAGCCATTGTTAAGAAAAGTGAACACCAACCAGATGTCTACTGGAGTCTACACGTCTTTTGAGACCTAAATACAAGCAGTCAAACCCTTAATTTATGCCGTGTGGAGATACAAAGCACTCTCGAGAACTTTAGAGAATTTCTTAGGAATGTACATTTTCTTGGTTGTCACCTCCAGTTTAAACTCCTAAAATTTTTGAATTAGTTCTATTAGGGAACATCTCACCATCCTGTTCATGCATCCGGTTTAATTTCACACTACATTTGATCTAATTATGAAACTGTTTTCCTTAATTTCCCTCAAACCAATCATTCCTATGGGATCTATGTATGGAAAAGCTTGACTGCAAACTTGGGAGGTCAGGAAATTTGTAAGGCTACAGCAGAAGCAAACCAAAAATGCAAGTTTAGATACTGTTGCAAAAGTCACTCAGCCATTTGCACAGTTAGAATTTCAGTCCCCTGCCATGTTATAATCCACTCTCGCCTCTCTCCCTCTTCCCTTCCCTCTTGTTCCTAACCCCCAAATTCCTGCTTATTTCAAATACACAGCAGTTTGTTATCTTGGCTCGTTCCATTCTATGAATTCAGAATTTCCTTCTTCAACTTAAAGTGGCTTATCAAGGTATTTTCACAAACAAAATCTGTTCCCTCCTTAAGAAGAATTCTGGTATCACTCATTAAAGTTATAAAATGTTTAACATTGATACAATAATAATTCACACTGGCAGAGTAGTGGAGAAAATGGTAAAGTCACTTATTACTTCCAAGTTGTATTATCAATTCATATCACCTCTAGCAATCTAGTAATCTAGTAGGAATCTTAATATATTAAGAACAATGATAATGGGGGCCCCTGGGTGGCTCAGTGGGTTAAAGCCTCTGCCTTCGGCTCGGGTCATGATCCCAGGGTTCTGGGATCGAGCCCCGCATCGGGCTCTCTGCTCAGCAGGGAGCCTGCTTCCTCCTCTCTCTCTCTGCCTGCTTCTCTGCCTATTTGTGATCTCTGTCTGTCAAATAAATAAATAAAATCTTAAAAAAAAAAAAGAACAATGATAATGTTCATGCCTTTTACCCTGAAATTTCACCCCATCAAACTGTGTCTGCTTCACAGTAAAAACTCAATACATAATAGCTATTGTATTAGTTATTATTTTAAGGAAATTAAATTTCTAATCATTGAATGCACAAAATGTGCTTTTTTAGCATCATGTATTATAGAACAGTTTGGGAACAATGGATCTAATAATAAGTAGAAAGTTAAATAAAATACTAATATTTGATAGAATTTAATGAACCCATTAAACATTTCCATGTTGCTACCACGCTATATCTCTATCACCTCAGGAAATGTTTTTGTGAAAAACATTATCAGAAAACAAGGTAATATTTTAAACTGTGATTGAAATTATGCAACTAATATGTATCTGGATAAAAATTGGAAGAAAACATAAAAAATTAAAAATAACAAAAATTGGAAGAAAACATGAAAAAATAAAAATAAAATATGCTATAAGAGTGTCTATGGGTGTTTTAAAATTCCTTTGTCATTTCCCTTGTTTTACTGTCTTCTATATAATAAAAATCATAATAGCTTACTATAACCTGCAAGTTCTTCATCCAAAATGATTCTACAAGTCAATATAAAATTTTGATGAAGATTTTGGTTAACTTTCCATGAACAGAGTCTTTCATTGAAAGACAGTTGACAAATCTTGTCCATACAGAGATGGATACACCATGGTCCTGAAGAAGGCCAGCAGAATGGAAAGGTGGGCTTCACACTTGATCTTAGCCAGAAGATCAAGAAGCGATGAAAAGATGGGCTTCAGAAATAGATCAGCATTAGAATCATTGAGAACCTGCTTTTTTATTTATAGAATGAAGATAATGATACCTCCTCCACAGTGTTTGGTTTAGATTGAACAGACATTATCTTTTTTAATGCCCATTACAATGAGTAATGCTGGGCACACAATAGGCAAACTTATATACAGTTGGTTTCATAATTTAGAATTTCCTAGAAATGCTCTCTGACCATATACTTGCATTTCAATGATACTGTAATCTTTATCCTATACATTAAGTGGAGAACTAAGCCATAAGGCCTGGTAGAGGGTCTGAAAGACTTCTACCTAGAAATGGAAGGCTTGCCTCTCTTAAACCCTTCCTCCCAAACTCTCATCTCTAAGGTAGAGTATGCAACACCCCAGGTGGTACACTATTACTAGGACTTCTACTTCCATTTATTTACTTCTTATCCTTTTAAAATTTATTGTTTTACAGTTTATATATTCCTTAATGATTAATTCCTCAAAATAACATATAATGTAATAAATATGTATATTGAGGGTATTCATTCAAAACTTTTTAATGATGGGTGTTTAAACCAAAAGGTTTAAGAGAACATTACTCAGGGGGTAAATCAGAAAAACATCACTAAATTTAGTTTCAACATAAACATATCATATCAACTATATGATAAGATATCTAACCATCATCTCAACTCAAGCATCCATACTTCTTCAGTTCTGCCCTCTCACAACGTCTCAATATTTATCTAGTGACTTCCTTCCCCACCATCACCCAGCCAAGTATCCAGGCCCTCTCCCTATCCCTATACTTGGCCTTATGAACATCCTGGATTCTTGTGAGATATATCCACAGAGAATAACTAGAGGAAGTAGGGAGCTCCCCCAAAGTTTAGTGGCAAGAATCGGTGTCATTGCTATCAAACAAATACCAAGGAGAAATGAAACAATATGCTTTCTGCTTCTGGTGGTAGACTTTCCTTGCAGAAGCTCCAGAAGTCAATAAGAAAATCTCATCTCAATGAAGGCTAAGGAATAGGCCAGTGGGGACACATCTTTCATGAATATCTGATCCAGGTTCACTCACCTAGCAGTTCCAGGACTTTCTCCTTTCTCCCCAAGATCAGCTCACAGGTTTCTTTGAAAGAAACACTTTTCCCTTCTCCCCTACTTGGTCTTCTTTTGCTGCCCATTTTGAAACTTGTAGCTCCCAGCTGCTATGACTTTGATAACCATCATTACTAAATCTGCAGTGAAAAAGAACAATAAAAACAATAAAAACGATAAGAGATATACCACCAGTTGAGCACTTACCATATGCCAGACATTGTACTCTAACTCATTATTGAATGAAAGATGCTAACAGATTTGAAGATATTCTTAAGAGAAGCAATCCAGGAACAATTTTGTATCCTTCTCTATCTGAAAGTGAGCTCTGTATTGTGAGTTCTTCACAGAAGTCACTACTGGCAATAAACAGGCTAAGGAAGGGTTGCAGAAGTTTTTTATTTGACTGGGTTTTGTTGTGTTGTGCTTTAAGTGTAGATGCCTTTGGCCATTAGAAGCCGTTGAGGTTGCCAAAGTTCCTACCTCTCTATAATGTCTTGCAACTCAGCATCACATGGTCATGTTACCTCTTCAGCTCTTCAAAACATTTATATCTTGCTATCTTATTACATGTGAGTGAAAAGTATCTTTATAATGAATATTTGAAGCTTTTGGCCAATTGAACATTTGTATCTATGATGAGACTGATGAGCATAAGGAATTGAGGAAAATGAATGGAGCAAGAACCTTTTGTAATTTAGAGGTCATTTTTTACTACTAGAGAATCTGTGAAATTCAGCCTAAGTAACTCTAGAAACAATTTTCCTTCTTGGCAGGGTCACTTATGCAATTTGTAAATCTTAATACAAATGACTATGTGGGACCCCATGTTTCAGGAAATGGAAAAAAAATTTAAACAAACTATGGTCAGGAATCTTTTTAATTTGATGAAAACTGTAAGCTCATAGATGCTTAAGATCAATGAACATCAAACAAACAAAAAAAAATGATGAAACGCATAGCATGGCACATTATAATTAAGTTACTTAAAACTGGTGATAAAGACAAAATCTTAAAATCAGCCAGAGGAGGGCTATGTGGGTGGTTCAACTGGTTAAGCATCTAATTGATCCATCCAATTAAGCATCTTGATTTTGGCTCATTTTGTGATCTCAGGGTCATGGGATTGAGCCCTGCAATGGGCTCCATGCTCAGCTCAGAGTCTGCTTATCCCTCTCCCTCTGCTCTTCCCCCCACTACCTTGCTCTCTCTCTCTCTCTCTCTCTCTCAAAAAATTTTTAAAAAATAATAAAATTTTAAAAATTAGTCAGAGGGAAAAAAAAAGAAACATTGCACAAAGAGGAAAAAATGTAAGAATGGCATCAGATTTCTCAACAAAAAACCATGCAAAAGTAAAGACAGGGAGCAACATCTTTAAGTAATGAAAGAAATCAACTGTCATCCTAGAATTCTATATCCAGTGAATTATATACCCATCTTAGAATTCTATACCAACTGTCATCCTAGAATTCTATACCCAGTCATTTCAAAAATGACACCAAAATAAAAACTTTTTCAGACATAAAAAATGAAAAAATTTATCACCAGCTGACCTATACTGCAAAGGGAAAATAATGCCAGATAGAAACCTTCAGCTAAATGAAAGGATAAAGAACAGAAATAATAAGTAAATGGGTAAATATAAGACACTATATTTTAATTTTTTTAAAAGATAGTTGGTAGTTTAAGAAAAAAATAATGATCAGGTACTGTGTGGTTTATATATATGAAGAGGTAAAATAACACAAATAGCACAGAGCCTGGAAGGAAGACCATGGAAGTGTACTACTGAAGGATCTTTTATTGTACATGAAGTGGTATAATACTACTTGAACTTAGGTTTACTATTTTAAACACTAAACCCCAGTGCAACCCCACACACACACGATACCTAATAAGCAGACAAGGAAAATAATGGAACCATAGAAAATAAGCAAAAAGAAGGCAGAAAAAGAGAAGTCAAATAGAAGGACAAATACAAAACAAATAACAAGATGATAGATTAAATCAACCACCTCAACAATCATATTAGATGTTAATGGTTTAAACACTGCATTTAAAAGGCAGAGATCAGATTGGATTAAAAAATAAAGGTCCGGGGCGCCTGGGTGGCTCAGTGGGTTAAGCCGCTGCCTTCAGCTCGGGTCATGATCTCAGGGTCCTGGGATCGAGTCCCGCATGGGGCTCTCTGCTCGGCAGGGAGCCTACTTCCCTCTCTCTCTCTCTGCCTGCCTCTCCGTCTACTTGTGATTTCTCTCTGTCAAATAAATAAATAAAATCTTTAAAAAAAAATAAAAATAAAAAAAAAAATAAAGGTCCAACCACATGCTGTCTACAAGAAATGCACTTTAAACACAGATACTAATAGGTTAAAAGTAAAATGATGAAAAATATAGACCATACAAATGCTAATCAAAAGAAAGCCCAAGCAATTATGTTAATATCATACAAAATATATTTCAGAGCAAAGAATACTACCAAAGATAAGAATATCATTTCATAATGATAAAAAGGCCAATTTACCACAAAGAAATAGGATCTCAAAGGTTTAAGCACCAAATAATAGATCAAAATGTATGAAACAAAACCTAATAAAACTACAAGAAAAAGTAGTTTAGCCCATAATTTTTTAAAAAGATGTTGCCATCCCCTCAATTCTTTTCTAGGGCACACAGATTATGTACCAAAATAGACTAGTTTCTGGGTCACAAAATAAATCTCAATGAATTTAAAAGGTTTCAAAATTTACAAAGTATATTCTTTAACCGTAGTGGAATTCAATAAGAAATAAGTAAAAGAGGGGTGCCTGGGTGGTTCAGTGGGTTAAAGCCTCTGCCTTCGGCTCTGGTCATGATCTCAGGATCCTGGGATAGAGCCCCACATTGGACTCTCTGCTCAGCAGGGAACCTGCTTCCCTTCCTCTCTCTGCCTACTTGTGATCTGTCAAATAAATAATAAAATCTTAAAAAAAAAAAAAAAGAAAGAAGTAAAAGAATGTATACAGACAATCTCCACATATCTGGAAATTCAATGATAAATTTCTATACAAACCACTGGTCAAAGGAAAAATCAAAATGGGATTTAGTATTTGGAGCTAAATGAAAATGAAAATACAACATACATTCATTAAATGCAGCTAAAGCAATATTTGGAAGGACACCTATAATACCTATAATATGCAATGGCTGTATTAGAAAAGAAACTGGAAAAAAATTAACCCCATATTAAGCAGAAAGAAAAGGAAACAGTAAGAGACAAAAATCAATGAAATCAAAGTTGAAATTAGAAAAGATATATGAAACCAAAAGCTTATTTTTTGAAAAGATCAATTTAATTGATAAACCTCCAACCCGCCAGACTAGAAAAAAAGAAGACACATTACTAATATTAAGAGTGAGAGAAGGGATATCACTACAATCTCTATGTATAATAAAAGGGAAATAAGGGGAAAAAGAAGAAAAAATATTAAGGAAAATAAGGGAATACTATGAGAAACTTTAGGCCAGTAAGTTTGACAAATTTAGATGAAACAGACAAATTTCTTAAAAGTCTCAAACAAAGCTTACTCATATAAAAGATAGGTAGTCCTTTACCTATGGAAGAAATAAAATTCACAGTTAAAAACTATTTCATTTAAAAAAAAAAATCCGGGCCGAGATAGCTTCAGTGAGGAATTCTATGGAACATTAAAGAAATAATACCAATAATACAAACTCTGCCAGAGAATTTTGCAAAGTTAGTTTAACATTCAAAAATTAATCAATATAATAAACCACATCAACCAACTAAAAAAGGAAAACCATTTTTATGACCATCTCAATAGATGCATAAAAAGCATCTGATAAAATCCAACATCCATTTCTGATGGATAACCCTCAACAAACTAGGAATAGAAGGGAACTCCCTCAAAATAACAAAAGGTGTCTTTGAAAAATCTAGTACTAAAATGCTAGTAATGCATACTATTTATTTGTATCAGCAAGCAAATGGGAAATTGGGAAACAGAAAGTGTTGTCACCTGTTGACCCGACAAGCTGGTACTCTCTGTGATGGACTGAGCTAACCTGCTCCAAAAATGGTTTCACTGAGCACAAAGTAATTATACTGTTGAGCACCAGAGGCAAAAACATACTCCCAACTTTTGAAAAGTCTCTTCTCTGGGCTTTGCAGATTTCCTATTTATAACAAAATTTTATATTTATATATAAATATATTTTATATTTATATATATATATAATTTTATATTTAATTTTAATTTTATTTTAATTTTAATTTTTTATTTTAATTTTATATTTATATATAAATATATTTTATATTTATATATATATATAAAATTTTGTTATAAATAGGAAATCTGCAAAGCCCAGAGAAGAGACTTTTCAAAAGTATATATATATATATATACACACACACACACACACACATTTGCCCGCCATAGAATAGGTGAGGACATTAGTCCTGTCCCAAGACAAGCACAGGAATATTGTATTCGTTTTCCAAACATGAAGTAAAGGAAGGAATATTTGAAGTACACAGCTCTTTTGAAATCCTGTTTTGTTTATTTAAAAGACCTACTAGAAAGAAAACATTTATGATTTTGGAATTCCACACTCCAGGGCTTTTCTCGTAACTGGGCCACAGTCCCAATGCCTTTAGATTGTAGACCTGAAATCTTGTTAACTGTTCCCTTAAGACTGGCCTCATGAAAGTTTTTCTCAGATGTATTCTCATCTCCTGCATTCACTTTAACAGACATAAAGTAGGAAAATACTCAAGGAAAACGTTTCAAATACAATATTAATAAGTAATGACCAGAGGTTTTTCTCAATAAACTATCATAAAGCTTGCTTTCTAGGGTCAATTGAAAAGCCACATGTGAACAACTTTACATTTTTCTACCTATGGATATTTTATAATCAATTATAATACCATTATATACCTCATTTCTGCCATAATATATTCAATTATATATTTAACATTTCCTGCTAACCTTTTCAAATACAGGAAAGCAAATCCTACCTACCTTATTGCTGTGTTTGTCTAATGCATATGCTATTCTCATTATCTTTAACTCAAGTAGACATTTGCTTTCTTTGGTTACATTGCTGGGTAACCAGTTACGTACCTGATTTGTAGATGCATTTAAACTCCTATGCCTCGGGGGATTGATTCATACATATTGTTGTCATTATACTCTATCTTACAATTTATCTCTCCCAACAGTATCATAAAGTAGGTTGGTGAAACTACGCCCTTTTATAGGAACCTAGAGACATTACCACATTTCTGGGTGAATTTGTGCCAGTTGGTCAGAAGTATCTTAGCCCATGGTTCTAAACCATTGCATATCCCAGACCTACTCCACCTCCCAGGAGAGCTACAATTTTGTGGACTGTTACAGCAAAAAGTTAAAAAGATAGATACCATTTTAAAAAGTACACTTATAATGCAGGTCATTAATAATTGGCAGTACTAAGTAATTAGAAACTAACATGCATAAGGGACCTTCTCCAAATATATTGTTCTTTCATAATTAGCTTGTGTGATTATAGAATAGGAGAAATTAAAGAACATAGACTATTTAGTAGAAGGTTTGGAGTTTTAGGGGTGTTTTGTTTGGCATAAGCAATGGACTTGAGTGAAGCATAACTTGAAGTGAAAAAATTGAGCATCTGTGTTTAATTAAGAGCATTTTGAAGAGTGCATATGAAGCAGAGTGATTTTAAGGCTCAGTCCTTGTACCACAAGCACGACCTGAGTGAAGAGTGACTCGGTCAGCTTATTGTTTTGTCTATAGACTCTAATTTTTATTTTCACTAAACTGATTTTTTCTTGTCTAAACATGCCAGTAGTATTAATTTTAATATATACTTATCTTCAGGAGCAAGAACATTTTTTAAAAATACAGGTGCTCGGAAATCCACCTCCGTTTCATTAACTAAAACTAGAAAACATGACCAACCCCATGTAAAAAGTATCTTAAATATTTTCAGAGCGAGTCAATTCTCTCTGTCCTATTAATTCTATCTTTATTATTGTTATTTTTCCCTGAGTTAAAAAAAAAAAAAAAGTTGATGGCCTTTTTATAGGCCTATTCCACCTTACATCAAATCCTAAATGTTTATTACAAGGACAGCACAGAGGCCCAGAGACACCAACTTTGGTCTTTCTGTGACTCCAACACAGGCATAGATGCATAATCAGCCCAGGAGTTGAGGCCAAATTCTCCATCACCCAATGGCAGAAATTTTGGTTCAATACCCTGTAACTAAATATTCTCTCACAAAGTACCTCAAGATGGGGCGCCTGGGTGGCTGAGTTGGTTGAGTGTCTGCCTTCAGCTCAGGTCATGATCCCCAATATCCTGGGATCAAGTCCTGCATTGGGCTCCCTGCACACCAGGGAGTTGTCTTCTCTCTCTGCCCCTCACCCGCTCTTGTGCTTTCTCTCTCTCTCTCTCTCTCTCAAATAAAGATATAAAATCTTTAAAAAAAACAAAAAAGCATTAAAAAAATACCAAACAAATAAAACCACCAAGGTACTGCAAGATCTTTAATATTCATCCACAACAGGTGTAGCAGCATCCAAGGCTAATCTTTAAGCTCTAGCCTAGAAAATACCTGTACAAATCAATTTTGTACAACCAATGTAAACCAAAGGAGTTTCAGTTAGTTCAAAGAGCAGTCAACCCCTCTTGGACAACTAGGTCCAAATATATCCACAAAATTTAAATGTACTTTATGTAAATATATCTATAAAATTTACCAATTAAAATAATTTCAGACTTGCCATTTGTTTACCTGCTGAAGAGCATGAAATTCTACTGAGAGAGACAGAGAGAGATCTTATGACAGCAATTCACTGGCCCTAAGGGTGAGAATTTTCTTTTCAATTTTTATTGAAATACATATAGTGAGAAAAGAACACATAGTGTCCACTTTGATGAATTTTTACAAGCTGAATATGCCTCTTTAACTCAACTAAGAAAATGTCCAGTAACTCAAAAGCCCTTCTCATGCTCTTTGCCACTGGGTCTTAATTAAAAGACAAAAAACAAACAAAAAAATAGCACCTATGAGGTAGACATTACCATCATTCCCATTTTACAGATAAGGACTGAAATACAGAGAAAATGTTACTTGCTTAAGACCACAGTACTAAAGTTTCGGCATTGAAACCAGGCTGTA
Source organism: Neogale vison (assembly GCF_020171115.1). Classification (NCBI taxonomy): domain Eukaryota; kingdom Metazoa; phylum Chordata; class Mammalia; order Carnivora; family Mustelidae; genus Neogale; species Neogale vison. Next base: position 49,701,152 of record NC_058093.1, read on the forward strand.
TGACCCCAGAGCCCAGGCTTTTTTACCTCTACACCATGATTTTCTGCTTGTGTATCCATTAAAAGCTGATACAAAATCTTAATTTTTCTTTAAACTAGGGAAGAAGTTTCTATTAAAATGAACCAATTTCTCCCTCATGCCCCATTTGCTTTCCCAGTGTTTATGCCACCTGCAAACAGAAAAACAAGAAATCAACTTTTGGAGGCCATTGGTGGCTACGGAACTTCAGAGACTCAGTACATCTATTTGCGTATTTTACCACAACCACTGTCACTGACAGTGACAGTCAACTAGTAACTGGGAGAAATTAGATTCATTAACAATTACCGTATCTACCACCCATGGCTGCCTTGGGGTAGGAGTCAGACGAACAGAAGGGGCCCTGCAGGTTCCAGACTCTATGTCATCCAGTCACAGCAGCCAGTACCTGGTAACACTTGTAAATACCAACCCCACCAAGGGATTACCTGCTGAGGGAGAAGAGGGGCTCATAATGTGCTCTGAGCAGTGGCAATGTCATTGAACACCTAGGGTGAGGAATCCGAAGGTCAAACCTCCTTTAAATGTATCGATGGCCATTGTTTTAAAAGCATACCTCATTATTTCACAGACACAACTTATAATGTTAAGGGTTCATACTGATGGAAATACAAATGAGAAAATACTTACATCTCTTCACTAGGAAAAGTATCCGAAGTTTAAGTGTCACCTGGAAGACTCGGTTCTGACCTGCAGAGAATCTACCATTCTTTCCCTGTGCAAATATTCGTTGAGCACCTACTGTGTGCCAAGTGCTATTCTGGATGTTGAGAATGAATGGTTAAAAAAAAAAAACAGACAAGGTATATTCTATCAAACTATAACGTTACTAGTTCCATGGACAAACCAGCACATCTACTCCCAAAACCACTTATTAGCTTCTTTACATAAGACTTCTAAATCTTTGGTGAGAAATGATTTTGTGTCTCACCTAAAATTTGTTATTGACCCCTAGGCAGAGATATGGGTTGAGAGAAAGATGTTGACAACTTACAAGTGGTATGAATGTGTAAGAAATATCTGTACGGTTAAGAGTTGAACAAAAAGCTCCACCATAACTCCATGCCTGGTTCTCTGTTTAAAATGTTACCAAGAGAGCGCTTGGGAGACTCAGTTGGTTGGGTGACTGCCTTTGGTTTAGGTCATGATCCCAGGGTTCTACAACTGAGCCCTGACTGATTCCCATGTTGAGCCCCGCATTGCTCAGCAGGGAATCCTGCTTCTCCTTCTCACTCCGCCTGCTGCTCCGCCTGCTTATGCGCTCTCTCTCTCTTAAATCAATGAATTAATTATTTTTTAAAAAAATTTTTTTAATAAAATGCTATCAAATCTTTAGGGAGGGGCAGAGTAGTGGCAGTGAGGCCAAGATCCATATAGCCAAATCTGAAGGTGGGGACACAAGTTCTAGCTTGACTAAGCTTCCTGGTATGAAATATACAACTTAGATACAACTCATTCATTTATGAAATATACAACTCATTCATTTCATATTATGAAATATACAACTCATTCATTTATGATATCAAACAATATGTTGAGTTCTGAATGACCACACGGACTCATAATAATGGCAATATTTAAGACCAAGACTCTGAATCAAATAAACCCTTGGCTGGAGAGTTAAATACATGAATAAAAACATGATGAAGAAATATGCTATATTTTTTCTTGCTAAAGGTATTATTCTGTCAGTGCTTTTAGACAGATGGGTATTTTCAATAATAAATCAGAAATAAATAGATTCATTTAGGGGATACTTTTTTCCTGCCATAATCACCTCACTTAACATTTTGCTTATATATGATTGGAAATGCTAAAATAAAATGTCAAGTATATTTTGAAATTAGAATGCAAAATAAGCATCTGGTGATATTACAGTCTTAATGTGGCCAGAATGGTCTTTTCTTCTTCATTCATTCCCTTTTTGCCTTACCTTTTCACTCCTTCCTGGGTAGGAGGTGAAGGTGACTGAGGTAAAAAGAAAACCAGATGGAAATGATTTTAGCATAATAATTGTATAGACAAGATCATGCTGTGGTGATAAATGCCCCCAAGATCTGAGAGTCTCAGAGCTACGAAAGTTTATTCCCTGCTCATGCTACGTGTCCATGGGGATTTGGAGGAGGCTCTGCTCCATGTCCTCTTCACTCTGGCACCCAGGCTGAAGGAGCAGTGTTTTCTGGAATAATGTTGCAGAGAGAAAAAGAAAATAGTTGAAGCACAAACTGACTACTAAAGCTTTTGCCAAAGTGAAACACATTAATTTCAAATTGTATTGCATGAAGCAGGTCACATGGCCAATCAATGAGATGGGGAAATATAATGCTTCCCTGGGGGAAGGGAAGATACTGGTAAAAAATACAATCCAGCTCAATAATGCACCGAGGTTTTCCATGAAAGGCAACTTATTTAAGTAAAATTAAGTTTTCTTATCTCTTAGGTGCTGATGAACAATACAGAAGGATCTGGTAATCTACTTATGGAGTGGAATCCTGGAGGAGAGCAAGATAATAAAGAGAAGGGAAAAGAGATAGATACCTGGGAAAGAAAGGATTCTAGGAGGCTAGGATGCCCAATTCTTTCAGACACCCAATTTTGTCTCTAATATGCATGCTTCCTTCTATCAAAATTGAATTTTCATCAGGACATATGACCTCTCATCATAAAGATAATTCCCAACCTCCCTGCAGCTGTTGTGGCCATGTAACTAACCCTGGCCAAGGACATGTAAATAGAAATAAAATATGACAGCTCCCAGGATACTCCTTCAAGAGAAAGTACCTGTTATCCTTTGCCCTGCTCTCCATCCTATCTTTTGTCCTGCTACCTTTCAACAATGTTGCTACTTGAATTTGAGCATGAGTACCACACCCCGGAGTCATGGCACTGAGAGATGGAACAAAAGTAGGCAGTGCTCTTGCTGCTTATCATCAGCCCTCTGTACTATATGCTATTGCCCATTTCAATTTGATTTTTAAATAGTTAAATTAAGAAGATTTTTAAAAATCTGTCAAGGGGGCACCTGAGTAGCTCAGTTGTTAAGCGTCTGCCTTCAGCTCAGGTCATGATCCCGGGGTCCTGGGTTGGAGCCCTGCATGGGGCTCCCTGCTTGGCAGGAAGCCTGCTTCTCCCTCTCCCACTCTCCCTGCTTGTGCTCCCTTTCCTGTTGTGTCTTTCACTGTCAAATAAATAAACGAAATCTTAAAAAAAAAAAAAAATGGTCAAGGAAGTATCCATAAAGGAGAATGAACTTAAAGTGGGTCTTGGGCTCCCCTGGGTGGCTCATTCGGTTAAGCATCCGACTCTTGATTTCGGGTCAGGTCATTATCTCAGGGTCCTGGGACAGAGCTCTGAGTGGGGCTCTGTGCTCAGCAGGAAGTCTTACTCACCTTCTCCCTCTGCCCCTCCCCCAGCTTATGTGTGCGTGTGCGTATGTGTGTGGGCATACTCTCTCTAAAATAAATAAATAAAGTAGGCCTTTAAAAGTCCAAAGACTTTAGATAAGCAGAATTAAAGAAAGGAAAAACGAGGACAGTAAACTGACATTTGTTAAGCATCTCTTAACAATAATTTGAGATTTCTGAGCTCTTTATACCACGCACTGGTGCTAAGCACATTACTTTATTCAATTCCTGCAACAACCCAGAAATGTCAGCATTATTATCACCGTTTTCAAATGAAGAAACTGGAATTGTGTAAAAGCACTTAAAAACATGCTCAGACTTCGACAGCTAATAATTGGTGGGGCTAACATTTAAGCCCAGGTTCCTCTACTACACAAGTTCACCTCTGCACATAAGGCAGAAAAATAAACATAGGCACTCTGAAAGAACCGTGCCTGTTGTTTTTCAAAGAGTCAACCTACTGGAACGCTAAAACATTCTCCTATCAATAGGTGGATGCTCTTTGAATTAAAGTTAAATTTAATATTGATTTTTTCAAGAACATAATTACAAAGATACATCTGCAACCAAAATAAAATTACATAATGCTTTCCAAAGTCAAGTAAAAATATTTTAGATTATGTGTATTTAAAAATTATTTATGATAATATTCCTTCCATCTGTGTAGAAAATTAAATTTGCTATATTCTAAATGAAGCATGCCTTTAGATTTAGGAGGATTAATCTCTGCTTACATTTCAAATACCATACTCATTTAGCCATCTTAATTATCTTGTACACTTTGGAATAGTACCTATATTTGCAATATGCTTTGCAAACAACCTATTACTCCAGTGTACATTTATTTAGCAACACAACATAAATAGAAAAACACTTGCGAATACAATCTAGTTCTAATAGAATGTTTTGCTGTAGTTACTAACTTTTGTTTTCAATATTTTCATCAACGGTAGAAATAACTACTGAATTTGTAGTGTTCAAACTTTCATTTGAATAAGCAAATGTAATTCTGTGTAATATCCCAAATACAATATACATTATATGCTTCTTTAGAGAGCTATAATTACAGAGTCTCTGCCTATAATAAGTAAACCTGCAATTGTCTGGCACTGAGATGCTTCAGTGAATAAAACAGCTGTCTGAAATTAGGAAATTTCCGCATTTTCCCACTTTAAAGCTATGCATTTTCAATAATGATAGGACTTCTCCAGATACATCAGACTGAAAAGAACATTGGTGTTTTATCTGGATACAAACTCAGAATCTACAATTTTTAAAACTGAATAAAATACTGAAAATGGTTTATGGTTGACAACAAATACCGAACAGCAAGTTCTGTAGTGAGGGAAGTAGTGTAGATTGAAAATGCATTGTTTGCACTACTAGATACTTACCCTAAGGACAAAAAAAATATTGATTCAAAGGGATACATGTAGCACTATCAACAATAGCCAAATTACGGAAAGAGCCCGAATGTCCACTGACTGATGCATGGATAAAGAAGATAAAAAAGAATAAAATATTGCCATTTGCAACAATGTGGATGGAGCTGGAGTATATTATGCTAAGCAAATAAAGTCAGCCAGTGAAAAGCCAAATACCACAGATTTCACTCTTATGTAGAATTCAAGGGACAAAATGGATGAACATAGGGGGAAATTAAAAAAAGAGAGAGAGGCAATCCAGAAAACAGACTCTTCAATATAGAGAACAAACAGAGTTGCTAGAGGGGAGGTTGACAGCAGATGGGGTAAATGGTGGTGGGTATCAAGTAGAGCATTTGTTGGGACAAGCACAAGGTATTAAATATAAGTGATGAGTTACTAAATCCTATACCTCAAACTCATACAATGTCAACTAAATGGAATTTCATAAAAATTTGCAAGGAAAAAAAAGAAAACACATTGCTTGTTCATTAAATTTCACAAAGGAAGTTTTCACATAGCCCTTTAATGTCTTTTTCTTGTCTAAACTAGTACGTTTTCATAAATACAAAGAGCTTTTCCATCTAGTTTCAATAGTGTTGGTTCTTGAAATTGATATTTTCCTTTATATAAACCATAAAAGGGGTGCTGGGTGGCTCAGTTGTCTAAGCATCTGCCTTTGGCTCAGGTTGAGATCCCAGGGTCCTGATACAGAGTCCCATATCAAGCTTCCTGCTCAGCGGGGGTCGGCTTTCACCTCTCCCTCTCCCTCTCCCTCTGCCTCTCCTCTCTGCTCATGCTTTCTCTCTCTCTCTCTCTCAAATAAACAAATAAAATCTGTAAAAATAATAATAATAAAAAATCCATTAAAGTACAAGTGTTGTTCAAACTTTAACCATCATTAGTGGAGACTCTTATTAGAAGACAAGTAAGAAGTTCAAGGCCATACTGTATATTTCTTGATCTGGAAACAACAGAACCCTTTCAATATATGTATTAAATTGACCAATTATTCTGATAAAATATATTTCTCCTCCTTGTATCTTTTGTCATTTCTCACTCTGTCCAACTTTCCCAGGCAAACCTGCAAAATAGGTTATAATAAAAGACTATGGTTCGGTCTCATGCAAACACATACACATTCCTTCTTTGGGGGCTTCTCCATTCTCCAGTGTGAAGCAACAAACAGCTAAGACTCATGAGAACACAGATAAGGCTGTTCTGGGTGCTGTGTGCGTCCGACTTATTAAATAGGCGTCATCCGTGATTTCAAAAAGTGGTTTGAATTTCATGCCATGTAAACCAATGACAAAATCTGACCCAAAAGCAGCAAAAACTGCCTTCAGAACAATCAAAATTCTTTTACAAATATACTTGTTTACTTCCTCTTCTCAAGCTGTACAGATTTAGTCATTATGATCATTGCCGTGAACAATTCTTCATTGAGTCAAGTGTTTTCTACCCACCTGCACAGTATTCATGTCATACTTCAAAATATATATAAAACGTTAAGTTTGTGATAAAAGCCAGATTTCTACAATCATCAACCTTTTACATACTTCTTTAAACACAGTGTGGGTTGAGTCCTTCCATTGTTTGATTTTGTATTCTATTTGCCCCAACCCATTTTGAAATTTTTTAAATAAACAAGAGGAAGAATAGCAAAGAAATGTCCTCAATAAAGAAACCAGTTCATGCTAACTTACAAAGACTAAGTGATGTGAAAGATCTGCAGCAGAGCCAAAGAACAGGTTTACTGCAGAGAAATAAGTCCGAGGCCACTAAGTCAAAAATGCAAAACACGCAAAGATGGGTGTAGGCAGAGGGTGGGAAGGAGTCAGGAAAACAAAATTCACAACAGGGTGAAGAAATACAGTGATTTCCTTCCCTCTTCTCTGAGGACTTCTTGTCCAAAACCATGGGCAGATTGAAACCTACATCTGTGTCAAACTTTCAGTGAATGCTCTCTCATATTGCTGGTGGGGGTACAAATTGGTACAATATTTTTGGAAAATGACTGTCATCAAGAACCTTAAAAATGTTAAAAAAAAATTAACTAATTTTAAAAAAGGCTTTGATCCCCACTGGATGAATTCTTTAAAAAAAAAAAAAACTGTTCAATCCTAAAAAAATCTATCTTAAGCAAATACTTTTAAGGGAAACAACATCATGCATAAAGATGTTGTTTAAGGATTGATTGTTTACAATAAACAAATGGAAAGAATAGCACACTAATAGCAGGACCATTAAATGAATTACTTTTCCCAAAAGAATATAGCTATTTTAAGTGAAACACTCTTGCCAGAAAAGAAAAACCAAAACGGGAGAGAAAAACTTTGTTGAGTGAAAATGCAGTATGATCAACTATGTCAAATAAGCTAAAACTCAGCTTAGGCAAAATGTGAATATTGTGCATGTTGGCTTTTCTTTCAGTGGTAGGGTAATTCTTCTATTTTTCTGTATTTACCTAATTATTTATAAATACATTATCTCTTGCAGTGAAGAAACGGAGGGGCGCCTGGGTGGCTTAGTTGGTTAAGCATCTTAACCATCTTAGTTGGTTAAGCGTCTTTACGGCTGAGGTCATGATCCCAGGGTCCTAGGATCGAGTCCTTCATTGGGCTCCCTGCTTGGAGGGGAGACTGCTTCTTCCTCTCCCTTTCCCTCTACTCTTCCTCCCCCAACTCACGCATGCTCGCTCTCTCTCTCTTTCTCTCAAATAAAGAAAATCTTTAAAAAACAGAAAATTTAATACATTTTATTTTTATATAAAAATAAATACGTTTTATTTTTATATAAGATTAAAATGTACACATTACAATTTGCATAATATGTAACTTATTTTTATAATCCTATTGTTTTTGTAGAAAATCCTCTAAAAACATTAAATGAGGGTAACACCCAAAGAAAGAAGTACAGAGACAAAGTGATTATTTTCTCTCTCCCACAAGCTAAATATAGCAGCGCACTGTTGATCCAGACATTGGGTTTTCCTACTTCTAATGAGGTGCTGACCACAACTCTCTATGTAAGGCTCTTTATCATTCAGTGCAGGCAAGGATTCCAAGCTCACTTGGCAGAGTGGATTAAACAAGGAGACTGTGCATGTTCCTTGGTTTATCAGCAAATCCACAGTGACATGCATTTTCTTTTTTCCTCCACTCATGAATGCTGAAACCTTCAGCTGTGCAAGTCTCTATTACATCTGTGCCCCAGGCTAAGAGGCCGTCTTTATAACCCTCGCCTGCTGGTGGGCGGGCTACTCAGCCTCACAGCTCTAGTTACTAGCAAGGCAGGTGAGTCAGCCAAGTGCCAAGAATGACATGAGCAATTTCTTTGAATAACAATTAAAAAAGGGCCTGTGGATGAACAGATGAAAGAAAAACTGCATGTTATCTTTTTCTAGTGCAAGAAGGCCAGCTTGGGCACAATTTGAGCATCAAAGTCAGTAACTATTTTTAAAGGCTAAAAATAGCAAGTGGTAGGGGAATTAGGTGGGTAAAAAAAAGATTTTTTTTTTTAATTAACAGAACAGCATAATTGTGGCAAGTAGAACTCATAGCTCTCTATTCTACTCGTCCTTCTTTCTTCATACCCTTTTAAAAGTCCTGTAATGGGGCATCTGGGTGGCTCAATGGGATAAACCTCTGCGTTCAGTCGGGTCATGGTATCAGGGTCCTGGGATTGCACCCCGCATCAGGCTCTCTGCTCAGCAGGGAGCCTAATTCCCCTCTCTCTCTCTCTGCCTACTTGTGATCTCTGTCTGTCAAATAAATAAATAAATAAATCTTTAAAAAAAAAAAAAAGAGGTCCTGTGAGGCCCAGTTCTGCTGTCAAAATATAGCCTCTATCAAAGCATCTCAGACTATAATTAGTTTCCTTTGGTTCGGGGTCATTTCATCCACTCAAAAATGTTAATTTTTAAAACAAGGTATAGACTTCAGGGTGACTGTTTTGTTTCTGTTTGCTTTAGGGCTGCTCACCCAGAAAACCATTCTCTGTGTTATTAAAAAGCATTATATATTCTATAATTCAGTCACGAAAATGTTATAGTCCTTACTTCTCATTTGGTTAGGAACTCTCTGAACCTGTAGACAATTGATAGAAAGGGAAAACTTAGATATTTCCTATCAAGGAGTGTTTCATTACCTCTTCATATAGCGCCTCCCCAGAAATATGAGTGCTCGAAAGATATTTGGTGAGTCAATAAAAAGTGTTCTGCATTGCTCTGAAATTACTTCACAGGCAAAAACCAGGCCTTATAAATCTTTTGTCCCTTCCAGCACACAGTACAGTCATGGGTTTATACTAGGTGTCAGTCAAATTTTTAGGTAAATAAGCACCCTAAATTAGATGTTATGAGCAAACATATAAAACCTGCTAAGCACATTTTACACAAAAACTATCTAAGAATAACTTTGCCTCCACATTCTTCTGATGTCCAACTGACTCACAGACAGATAGCTAATCCTCCCTCCCCTTTCAAATTTAATCATATACCATGACTTCCCGCTTCGAATTGAATTTGAATAGGATGTGAGTGATTGAAAATTATGACTCATAATGAGCCTCTCCAGCACCTCTCTTAGTGCGACCTCACTTAGTGTAATAAATATACCCTGCCACCCCTGAAAGGAAATGCATTAGCCCCAAGACAATATCGAACCACCGCGTACACAGCGGAAGAAATCAATAATTGCTTTACATTAGTATTTGACTAAAAGCAAGGCAATTGTTTTCCAAATCTGATTTTTTTTTGAAAAGGTAATGATAAAGCAGATTATACATCCTTGAAGCATGTCTGAGACCTCCCAAAGCAATCTTCCGTGTAAAAGCAGTCATGCAGTAAATATGGCCCCACGTACATATATAGCATAATGCGTTTGAGTAACTTACACAGTTACTCAGAGCAGCAGATAATTTCTCAGGGCTCTGTGAGAAAACTGGCAAGCTAAATAACTCCGTTATCAAGCCTGTACCAAGATCCTGGGCAAACACTACCCATCAATAAGAAGCAGGATTAAGAATTAGGTTTGTGTAACCAAACCTCGTTCACTACAAGTTCTATGAGGCAGACCTTGCAAAAAAGAAAGATATCATATTAAAAACAACCCAGTTGGACTAAAAGACCCGAATAACACAACTTGATGGAAAAATAAACATGCCCAAGATATTGGCAATTGGATTTGGGGACCAAAATTTGGGTACTTTGCAAATTACTGCAGGAAATTCAGCTTCCATGAAAACAATAAACTATTTTAACCTTGGTCCCATTTGTCTTTTTTTTTTAATATTTTGTTTATTTATTTGACAGACATATCACAAGTAGGCAAAGAGGTGGCAGGGGAGGGGGAAGCAGGCTCCCTGCTGAGCGGAGAGCCCTATGCGGGGCTCTATCCCAGGACCCTGAGATCACGACCCGAAGTGAAAGCAGAGGCTTAACCCACTGAGCCACCCAGGTGCCCCAACCCCATTTGTCTTAATCAAACCAGCGCTTTGCTCCTCAGTCTTACTCTGTTAGCCAACTGTATACCTCCTGCTCATGCTCAACTTCCCCAGGAAAGTCTAAGTCCTTTCAGCATCCCTAAACTATTTGCCAGCCCTTCTCTTACCTCTCAGACTTCATCTCCTAGTTTCTTCTGCCTCACTGACCCTCTCCTTCACCTGTCTCTGCCATCCTGGACCCTTTGCTATTCTTAGAACAAACTAGGCCCCTCTCCTCCCTGGGCCCTTGTGCTTGCTCTTACCTCTGACTAGAACAGTGACCATCTTCATATTTCCACATAGATAGCATCTTCCCAATAGACTCTTTCTAGCTCCCCTATTTAATACTGCAACTTCAAACACACACACACGCTTACTGAAAATAAGTCCCTTAAGGCAAGAGTTTCTGTTGGTTTTGTTCAGTACTGTCTTCCCAATGTCTAAAAACTTACTTAGAACATAGTAGACTCTCACTAAGTATTAACTGAATGAGTGGATAGAAGCCTGGTGTTACAGTAAGGTTAACTGATCTACTTTCAATCTGAACTGATAACATATGAAACAGTTTTCACTTGGTTTTAGATAACAGTGTTAAGATAAAATGCAGATCAAACTTCATCTCTAACCGTAATAGCCATTGTCAATGTTTCACTGAACACAGCTTTTTTTTTTTTAAGTGAACACTTTACATTTTTCTTCTGGTTTTGAAAATTACTCATATGTAGAGAAAATCCTTGAGAAATATGAAAAAATATAATGGAGAAGATATTTCACATAATCCCTGTCATCCATTTTTTTTCTTTTTTTTTTACGTACGCATATTACATATTAATTTTGTCATAATTGTTTTGCTTATCATTTATCATAAACATTTTTCATGACATTAAAAATATTTAAATACTTTTGTTATATCCCATCATTTGAATATGTCATTACTTATTTAACTCTTGTCCAATTGTTAGACATTTGAATTTTTAGTTTTTCAGTATTATAAATAATGGTACAATGTAAATTTTTGTGTTGCTGTTAGACTACTGAACTATTTATGTGTTCAGAGGTGAGTGGTCACATGGGCCCTCTAATTTTGTTTTTTTTATTATTAACATACAATTTATTATTTGTTTCAAGGGTACAGGTCTGTGATTTATCAGTGTTACACAGTACACAGTGCTCACCACAACACATACTGAAACAAGGCAAAACCAGAGAGGGAGACAAATCATAAGAGACTCTTAATCTCAGGAAACAAACTGAGGGTTGCTGGAGGGGAGGGGCGTGGGGGTAGGCTGACCAGTGATAGACACTGGGGAAAGTATGTATTGTGATGAACAAAGTTTTTTAAAAACCCATGTCCCTTTTATCCATTTGTCAAAACTATTGACTTAGAGGCAGGAAGTAGAAGGAAGTACAGACAAAATAAAAATGGCAGATTTTGACAGTTGTTGGAGCTGAGTGGTGGGTACATGGAAGCCCAGTAAACTATTTATGTTGTTTAGGTCTAAAATGTTTCATATACAAACATCTTTTAAACACTATATTGAAGATTCTTTCCAAACAGAACTGAAAAATAAGAAAAATGAAGCATATTAATTTTCATAGTAGCCGCCTATAAGCTATCTGATATATGATGTCTTTCACTATTTTCACATTTTTAAAACTCTGGGCTTTTCCTCAGAAAGTTCCTCAGAAACACAGCCACTAGAAGTCAGAATTCCCCTGGGTACAATTTAATGGCTTTCCTATCTTAATCGAGGTCAAAAAGCCATCAAAGTGGGAGGCCAGACAGCACAGAACACCACGCTTAGGAAGGAGAACACAGATCACAAACTTAAGAGGCAGTGAAGGGATGCCCCTCCTAGCAGGGGTAAAAGCAGGTAAAGGCACTGTGTGCACACCTGCACCAGCTTCTCCTGCTGCCTAGAAAGGGACAATAGGCCTGATTACAGACCCAGCTGTGGCAAGACAGTTCTCCCTCCTCCTGACTCATCTTTCTAAAATACTGTCAATCCACAATTCCAGGAATAGCTAAAATCCTTAACAAATAATGACAGATTTTTGGATTAAAAAAACTTTTTTGGAATGCTAAAATAGTCCTGAAACAAATAAAAGTCAGTGTTGGGCTTTTTATATCCCTCTTTAGATGTCTATAATCTTCAAAATTCAAAGAACACATGATTTTATACAAGAAATTGTGTCTGTCTTACAGCATGGTGATCACCAAACCTTGTGGATATGATTTTTTAATTTATTCAGCACATCGAGTGTTTTTTACAGTGTGGAGGAAGTTCAGGCCTCATGGTCCTAGAAAGACTTATATCTTCTGAAAAAGCCTGGAAGAATATGCAATAGCTCTCACCTCCATGAATATGATCTACTGAATTTGGAAGAAATATTAGAACTTAATGATTATATTCTGACCCCCCAACCCATTCACCTGCTACAATTCACCAATTCACCTAGGCTCTAACTTGACTAAAAATGGAGTACCATCCTTGGGCTCATTTAGGACCCTGATTTCTTGGCCAAGTATTACATAGCAGATAACTGACATGAAATTTCAAAAAGAAATTATCTAATACTGGGAGTTTTAAAAACTGGTGACTAGGGACGCCCAGGCAGCTCAGTCAGGTAAGTGCCCAACTTGTGATTTCAGCTCACATCCTGATCTCATGGGTTGTGAAATCGAGCCCAGTGTCAGGCTATATGCTCAGTGAGGAGTCTGCTTGAGATTCCCTCTCCCTTTCCCTCGGTCCCTCGCCCACTTGCACTCACATGCATCATGCACACCCTCTCTCTAAAATAAATAAATAAATTTCTTTTTAAAGAAATAAATAAAAAATAAAGACTGGTGACTAGCAACAGTGTAATAAGTTTGGCTGTATCTATTCCTCACCTTACATATTTGTTATAAGCAATTGCAGAGAAGTAATTTTTTTTTTAAAGATTTTATTTTATTTATTTGAGAGAGAGAGACAGTGAGAGAGAGAATGAGCGAGGAGAAGGTCAGAGAGCGAAGCAGACTCCCCATGGAGCTGGGAGCCTGATGTGGGACTCGATCCCGGGACTCCAGGATCACGCCCTGAGCCGGAGGCAGTCGCCTAACCAACTGCGCCACCCAGGCGTCCCGAGAAGTAATTTTTTTTAAGATTTTATTTATTTATTTGACAGACAGAGATCTCAAGTAGGCAGAGAGGCAGGCAGAGAGAGAGGGGGAAACAGGCTCCCTGCTGAGCAGAGAGCCTGATGCGGGGCTCGATCCCAGGACCCTGAGATCATGACCTGAGCCAAAGGCAGAGGCTTAACCCACTGAGCCACCCAGGTGCCCCTAGAAAAGTAATTTTAAACTCAAGAAGACATTAGTTCAAAAAGGTTTTTGCCACCACCTAACACCCATTAGGATGGCTACAATCTAAGAAACAAATAGCAAGTGTTGGTGACAACATGATGAAATTGGAACCCTTGCACATTATTGGTGAGAATGGAAAATGATACAGCCATTATAGAAAACAGTACGGTGGTTCTTCAAAAAATTACAAACATATTACCATACAATTGCTGGATCATATGCTATTTTCCCAAAAGAACTGAAAGCATGGTCTCAAAGAAATATTTGTATGGTGTGTTCATAGCATTATTCACAATAGCCAAAAGGCAGAAGCACCCTAAATGCCCACCCACAGAAGACTGGAAACACAAAATGCGGCACATACATACAGTAGAATATTATTCAGCCTTAAAGAGGAAAAAAATTCCGACATGCTACAACGTGGATAAACACTGAAGACATTATGTTACATGAAATACGCCAGTCACAAAATAAAAAACTACCATATGATTTCCATTTACATGAAGTACCTAGGCTAGTCATATTTGGAGAGACAGAAAGTAGGATGGAGTTGGAGCTGGGAGGAGGCAAAATAGGGAGTTGGTTAGTGGATGCAGAGTTTCCATTTTACAAGATACAAACAGTTCTGGAGATCAGTTGCACAAAAATATGATATAGTGAACACTACTATACACTTTAAAATGGTTAAATGAGGGGCACCCGGGGATTTCAGCAAGTTAAGAGGTCAACTCTTCGTTTCCGCTCAGGTCGACCTCGGGATCCTGGGATTGAGCCCCACGTTGGGCTCTGCTGTGAGCATGGAGTCTGCTTATCCCTCTCCCTCTGCTCCTCCCCTACTCTCTCATTCTCTCGAATAAATAAATAAAATCTAACAAAAAATAAAAATAAAATGGCTAAGATGACAAGTTACGTTGCATGTATTTTACCACAGTTCTTCAAAAAGTCAAGGAAAAAATGGCTTTTGTCTCTTTGGTGGAACCAAGTCTTTGCCCTTCTGTTCTCTGGAGTCTTTGAAAATCATTAGGACACTGGCGGCACAGGCAGCCGTGCTTCGGACACCACAGCCGGCAGAGGAGTTGCACCAGGGACCAGGAGTAAATCAATGGGAAGCAACTGCACTTGGCTGCAGGTAGCAGGAAGAAACTGTGGCTGGCGGAGCTGGATGAGAGGCTGCTTTAAGGAACAGGGGAGTTGGGTTCGATTGTGTCCAATACCGTAAAAGGCAGCAATTGAAAAGGTGCTTTCAACCCACTTGGCAACTGACACGTATTGTAGCAAGGTCCATCTCATCAAACATATCATCCAGGGCAGAAGAATGTGAATGTAGAGACACAATTTTAAGTTAAACAAATACATCAGTAACTATAATCACGTCACCCTTTCCTGCCGCTACGCATCCCTCAAGCTCCTTACACATAAAACATATTAACAGCAACTGAAAACCGACTACTAGATGTTACTGTAAAATTCTAGAGCCAGAGAGCTTTCAGAGATAAACCGTCTCAAGAAGGGGAAATAAGTTTTAATTTCTAGGGCAACCTTAATCATTGGGTATTAGCTGCCTTGATTTGAATGCGATGCTGAGAAAGATTCTAAAGCTCTATCTAGCCTCCGTGGGAAACCATGATTTGATGGCTGGTTATGTCTGTCCCAGGTCTTTCAGAGAGGGAAACAGAGTTAGGAATATAACTACCAGGTCAGAGTCCATTCTCTGTTCACAAGCACACTTCCCAAAGATGAAGAAGGAAGTCTGCAAGCTACAAAATAGAATTTGCCTTACAAATCCCTATCCAGTGCCAGCCCATGGAACAGGAAATGACTCGGAGGTTGGGGAAAGTCAAGGGGGCAAGTTTGGGAATATCTTCTTCAATGTAGCTAGACTTTTCATAAGTGAGACGGGACTCTACATGTGGATGATCTCACCAGAAGGGAGAGAGTGAAGAGTCAGAGGCATGAAACCTCCACCAGGAAAACAAAAAGGAAGGGAAGAGAAAAAACATCCAACACAACATATGTTTCTTAAAAACCTCAAGAGACCTTAGAGACTTCCAGACCAACACTCTGGTTTTGCTTTTTCAAATAATTCTTGTTCAGGAATCGTCTATCATGTCACCTCCCTTCTTGAGTACATAAATCATGTCATTTTTAGAGCTTGTGTCTAATAGCTCTAAAATCTAGATCACCCAAAGATACATTATCTGTTTTCCTTTGGTTTTTAGTTGTGTGCTTCTGTCTCCTGGCATCCCACTTACCTCTTAATCACCATAGATTGTGTATGAAAAATTATAGACAATACACTAGCTTCCTCCAGAGAACATTTAATTTCCCTCTCAAAAGCAGTTAGTCCACAGGCAATCTGGTTAGGAGCCAAGACCAGTTTTCAGCCTTAAGAGGGTTGGTCTCTTTCTGGCATATTCCAGTGTCCTTAGTCATTCAACAGTCTGAACTCAGGCATTTACCATGGTGAATGCCTCCTGGGTGGGTTCTGAATTCCTGTGGGTTTTTTTGGGTTGGTTGGTTAGTTGGGTTTGGGAGGATTTTGTTTTGCTTTGAGGTTGGGCATTTCTGGTTTTGGTTTTAGTGGGGGGTTTTGCTTCCCTAGTACCAAGAGAAAGCCAAAAACCCAGAGCCTCCACTCTTTATCCAGCCTCTCATCCTTCCTTACAAATCAGAAAAAAAAAAAAACGTGGAGGAGGAAGAGGCAAAGAATTCCAGGGTTACCTCAATATGTTTCTCTTTTCTGTCTTGGCCCTTAGAGTCCTTGCTCTGTGTGCATGTGTATGTGTGAGTATATCTGTTCTTGGTGACAGGGCGGATTGGGATAGAAACTTTCTATTATAGCCAGAAGCAGAAGTATATTTTTTTTAAGATTTTATTTATTTATTTGACAGAGAGAGAGAGCTTGAACACAAGCAGGGGAAACAACAGAGGGAGAGGGAGAGGGAAAAGCTGGAGGGAGCCTGACTTGGGGCTCAATCTCAGGACCCTGGGATCATGACCTGAGCCAAAGATAGATGCTTAACTTACTGAGACACCCAGGTGCCCCAGAAGTATATATTTATATTTATATTTATATATATGTATATATATATTTTTTAAGATTTTATTTATTTGACAGAGAGATATCACAAGAGGGCAGAGAGGCAAACAGAGAGAGGGAGAGAGGAGGAAGCAGGCTCCCTGCGGAGCAGAGAGCCCGATGTGGGACTCGATCCCAGGACCCTGATATTTTATTTTTAATAGATGAATTTTTCCACTACTGGATGGTACAAAAAACCTAAAAACTGAAAGACCAAAGAAAAGGCTCACCTGGGGGCACTTGGGTGGCTCAGTGGGTTAAGGCCTCTGCCTTCGGCTCAGGTCATGATCCCGGGGTCCTCGGATCGAGCCCCACATAGGGCTCTCTGCTCGGCAGGGAGCCTGCTTTCCTCTCTCTCTGCCTGCTTCTCTGCCTACTTGTGATTTCTGTCTGTCAAATAAATGAATAAAATCTTTTAAAAAAAATTTTGTAAAAGAAAAGGCTCACCTGTAATCCTATAATCTTATGTTCAATTTAGTGTTTTGATATTTTCTTACTTTTATTTCTTCTATGCATTTGTGTTGGCCTTTTACATCATTACAATAATAGTGTAGTTATAACTTTATATGCTAGCAAAAACTCTGAGGAAAAGTGTACAAAATGTTAAGGTGTAAATCCCTTTAGAACTCTCCAGTAGGGTGGAATGAGGATTCAAACTGTCAGATATAAACTGAGACACCAAAGAGCTTATGATCCAGTTAAGGAAACCAAAAAATGCATAACCTTAAATGTTTTCAACTCAAAAGATGAGGGCTTTTCTCTAACTGCTTGACTTAGAAACAAATCATGAAATTATTTTCAATGTTTTCATCAGCAGATGGCCTAAGGGAACTTTAAACATAACTGGATCATCAGAATTAAAGGCAAGATTCTTTTTGATTTTTTTTATTTAATTATTTTTAAATAAGTTCTATGCAGGGTTTGAACTCAAGACCCTGAGGATCAAGAGTTGCATGCTCTACCAACTGAGCCATCCAGGCATCCCCTAAAAAACTGGATCAAATTAACAGTGCAAAACAAACAAACCAAAAAAAGAAAAGCAAAAAGACCTTTCAGGACTTTTACTTAAGCTCCCTTTCTTTAAAAAAATTTATAAAAATTGCTTTCCTCTGCCTTTCGTTTCTTACATATTCCCAATAGTAAATATCCCACATGTGTTTTCCAGTCAGCCAGCCCGCTTTTGGCTGACCTATATATATAGTTAATTTAAGATCAAGCCACCAAGGCACTAAGCTGACCACAGCCCTCCTTCTGATGAGTTGTTATCCTGTTAAGTCCGTGTGATAAGGGTAGAATTTCACAGTAGGGATTCTCCACATGTACGCTGTAGAAGAAATTTGTGGTATAACGGACTTTTTTGCTGGACCAACTGAGTCAGCACTTTGTAGTGCCAATGCTTAATCCCCCTTCTCCCTTACGTTTTAGATTCACACTTGTCCTGGAATGAAAACAGGCTAGCATGATGCCCTAGGAATCATTTTCCAGGCCAGAGAGACCCAGGAAAGGCTCATGGCATTTCTCACTCTTTTGCAGCCGTAACTGATGAGCAGCTGTCTTTAGAGATGACTCCCCATCCAGAGCAATTAAACTGCTTAACGAAGAAATCTGTGAAGCTATAACCTAGCTCGTATGTACGAATCTAAAGATTTCTCAAAACCAAAGCATAAGATTATGAAAAAATATTATTCATCCTTCTGACTAAAATGACTCAGCCATTTCTATTTGCATACCCAACTGAATAAGAAGTTCATTTTTCAAAGAAAATGTTATTAATAATATCTGGAGTTTAATAATATTTATTTTATCCAACATAAACAAATGAACAAGTCTATTAAAATAAGAAATGATTTAACATGAAGCTGGGAAATGTTTCAGGTAAGTCACAGAGGGTTATGTTTGCAGAGAAGTAACACTTTCTTATCGTTTTTCGTACAATTCCTAGATTTCTTTAAAAATGCATGTTAGGGGTGCCTGGGTGGCTCAGTGGGTTAAAGCCTCGGCCTTCGGCTCAGGTCATGATCCCAGGGTCCTGGGATCAAGCCCCATATCAGGCTCTCTGCTCAGCAGGGAGCCTGCTTCCCTTCCTCTCTCTCTGCCTGCCTCTCTGCCTACTTGTGATCTCTCTGTGTCAAATAAATAAATAAAATCTTTAAAAAATAAAATAAAATAAAAATAAAAAAATAAAAATGCATGTAAAGTAACCCTTTGATGCTCACAAGTACACATTCTCAGATACTAATAAATTTCCTAATTTTTAATCACAATTGTTTCTAATGCCTCCGTTATTTTCGAAAACATATTAAATCAAGAGGCACATGTTTCCTAGGCAGATCTTCATGTCACTCAAGTTTCACCCTCTCACTCAATAATCATTTTCAAACACACACACACACACACACACAGCCATTGTGTGTGAAAATTAGTGGTTGACAAAGCATTAAAATTATCCTAAATTACAGGACCTAGGCAGCTATCTAGGCCCACTGGGAAGCAAATATTGGGCTACCACCTACTATCCTTTACCCCACCTCAATTCACACCATTTAAAAATTGCAGTAGGTACATATCATGGACCTTGAGATCCAAGAGAAATCACTGCAAACTGCAAATGTCAAATCCCTGAAGGACAAAGATCAATTCCCATTGACTACCTGATAATGATGCAGAGCTCACAGTGGGGTATATAAATATTCTTGGAAAGGCCTTAGAAAGACATCAAACGACTTCAATGGCTTAAAATGGAAAGATTTAACATTCAGAAAACAACACCGTGGGATCATCAAAAGGTTCACTTTTAAAACTGGCTGGTACAAGTACAAGATCAAGGAAACGAGCCTTGGAGATTGAAATGAAATCAACTCTTTCTTGCACAGGTTCTCCCTTCTGAAGGAATGCTGCAGTCTATACACTATTAGTGTACTTCTGACACTCTAGTGCAAGTGTCCCTTTTATCCTACCCACATTTATAGCAAACTTACCTCCATAAGTGCTTTTATAAATAATGACATCTTACATGCTTTTAAGATCAGTCTATTGCTACCACACCCAAGAAAACATCTTGCCATTTTTTTAAAAAAAGGTCATAAAGGAAATCCCAACAGAAAAGCACAGAAATGTGACAACAATTATCATTTATTCCACCAATAAATAAGCCTTGGTTTCCACAGCCAAAATCAGAATTTAAGACAGAAAAAAGCTTGAGCACTGACCAAGGAAAATGCTTTTAATTTTTTAAATAATTTCCTATGCCTTTATGATTTTCAAAGAATCACTAAAGTAATCCAAGTAAACCACAGAAAGAAATGGGTGGCAACTGACAGTGATAGGATTACAGCATAGTAACACTAGCACCAAGATTATAATGAAATTCTGGTCCTGTAGATTGCCACAGTATAGGAACTGCTAATGGGTGGTATTAGACAGGATTTTCTCACCAGCTCAAAGACTCAGCCAAATGCCTGTATCTCACAAACTTGTTTCCCACCTAGAATGTATTAAATCTTTAAAAATCCAAAGACACATAGAAAAAAATAACAATAAAAAAATAAATCCTCTAGTATAAACAAAAAATCTGTATACTTGAAATGCAAGGGAAAGGAGGCTTATCTTTGCCAGTGTTTGCAGACTAGAATATTTTGAAAAAAGACCCAAGTGTGCTCAAGCTTTAAAAGAGTGAGAAAGCCTTTTGCACTCACCCTGCTGTTCTCTGAATTTGATATCAAGAATCAGGAATGAAGGACAAAAACAAAAGAGAAACATAAAGAAACATCCCCAGCAATTTATTGGGCTTTGCCTCTGTCCCACATGGATGAGAATATGCACGGAGAAAACTGTCTTTCTTCATGTAGTCAGGCACTGAATAAATAAAGGAGAGAGAAGAGGAGTTGAACGTGTACTTAAGAAGGAAGATATTTTTAGACTCGGGGAGTGCTATGTGATGGTTGTGTATCGTTACAAAGCAAGGAGGTTAATATTGAATTCCCTGTATGTCACAATACACAGTACTCCAAGAAGCCTGTCTTGGGCAAGCCAGTGCAGCGATCTGGGCCTTAGCTTTATATCCTCATAGTGAAGGGCCAGAGATCATCCCCACGTTTAAGCCCAGCTCTAAAGCACCTTCAACCTGCAAATAGTAATGACCCTTTCCTACATACACGAGTGGAGTTTTCACCATTGTTCCTTCTTAAGTCAAAAGCGTTGCCTGGATTTGCGTCCTCAGCAGCTTAACAAAAGTAACATATGCAATTCATTTATGATTCTCCGGAGTGAAGTATACTAGGTGGGAAATTATATACTAGGATTACACGGGCAATTAACCAGCTTTGTCAATTGAAGAACTGACAGCTGTTAATCATATCTTTTAATTCTTCCCTATTTTGCGATCTATTATTTCTCTTATAATAATTTTCTGATCCCTTTACTTTCTCCCATTTTTTTCTCCTTCAGAAAATCCTAACTGAACTCTTCCTGACCTCCTTTTATGCTGGATAATTTTCCCCCTGGAAACTCTCTGGTTCATTTTATTTCAGCTTTCTCGTTTCCTGATTCTAGCTCCCTCTGCTGATTGTAACCAATTTGCTTTCAAGAATCTAGGCAGACATCAAATGAAAGCACCAACTCACACTCCTGCTCTATAACCTCCAATGATGGTAGAAAAGAATATGTTACTTGGCTGAACTTGGAGGCACCTTTCAAGCTATATGGATCCAGCTTTTATAAATAGGAAAATGGATATTTTTCAGACTCTACTCAAAGTAACTGGACTATAGATTTCAACATTCCTTCGGTAGCTGATGTTGTCGCATGAAACAAACCATATTATTGCTATTATCATCACTACCCCCTGAAAATTCTGGACAAAAGCAGTTGGTTCATTGGTGGCTCTACCAGTCAGTTTCCAGTGGAAAACAAGAGTCTCGTCTGGCTACTATAAGCAGAAAAGAAATTTATGAGGGATTTTAGACAGTTTACAAAATCATAAGGAGGCTACAGATTCAGTTTCCAGAAAACTGCCCCAAATAATGCCACAGAACTAGCCTAAGGAAGACATGCTGCTACCTCCATGAATTAATTCTGGGACTTGACTTTACTGTACCTGCTAACACCTCCAATATAAGTGCTTGCCTCTGACCTTCTCTAGCACACGTGAAAGTCCACTGTATCCATAACCAGAAAATGGAAGTCAGAAATGACCTTTTTCTTTCGTTCTTTCAAACCAAAACTTCAATAGGTATGTCTCACTGGAAGCTCAGCATCCCACATTTATGACCTCACTACAAGTGACACTGAAACTCCTAATGTACGAATTGCCCCAAAGATGCAAAGGCTATTCAAAAAAACAATTGTCAGAGATCTCGTAAGTGTTGACTTCAATTTCTAAGCAAAGAGCAGAGTCCCAGGCCCCTCTGACTGCATCCCCCGGTCTTGCCCATTTTATAAAGTATAGTTACATTCACAAGTGTCTCAGGTCCTGCTGTCAACAGAGAGCAAGAAGCACTCTCATGATACACACACATCAAGAGCAACACTGGGATACACTAAATGCTCAGTCAGACTCATTCCAAAAAAAAAAAAAAAAAAAAAGAATGGTTCTATATTGTTTATACTTAATCCAGTAAATAAATATCAAACACCTGCTATATCCAGAGCTTGTTTGGGGTGTTGAAAGATAATAAATAGATAAATAAAATATGGTCCGGCCCTCAAGGAATTTATAGCTTAGAATAAGAGAAATATTGGGGGATTAAATTTAATACACCCTGATAAATGCTATGCAATAGCAAAAATAGGTAAAATGTATCAGAGAAAAAAGAGTAACAAGCAATTTATTCTGCCTTGAATGAGACATGTAGCAAAGTGATATAAGGATGTTGGATGTTGGACCCCCAGCACAAGAGTTCTACTGAGGAGGAGAAAGGGCATTTCAAGCAGAGAAACTAGTGAGAGAGAAAGCTTGTCAGCATTCTGCAACCCCAGGCATTCGTCCAAAATTTTACAGGTAGTTACTCACTTAACCCGCTCAACAAAACTGTGATCGAGCTAGTATGAATATCCTGTTACACACAGGAGTTGAATATGGGTATCCTGATCCTGGTCTGTGGGCTCTCACCAGGATCCCAGCATCCACGCTGCCACCCTGCACAGGTACAGGCACAGGAGCAGAGAGGCACGGAAAAGGACAGTATATTCAGCAAAGAACAGCCATTTCAAGTGTTGTCGCTCTATATAATGGCTCGGGGGTAAAGAAAAAGCTGAAAGACAATAATCATCCTTAAATGCCTTAAAGTTAAATAGCAATATTCATCATCAGCAAGAGTTAAGACCAACATCTTATCTTTGCCAGGACAACAGCAGTGAGGGGAAAGTGTAACTCTTTTTTTCCCCCAAAATTGGCAACAGAAAAAGTGGAGCTATGCTTAAAAGCACTGAGTTTTGCTCTGTGCTGTAGTGCTTCCCAGATTAACTTTGGGGCCTGAGCATGCCCAGGGGTGAGAGGCTGTCCCCGCCCCACACCAGCTCCGACAATGTTTATGCCTAAGGGGGCTCCGGCAGGCACCTCTGTTCTCCCTCATCTGTTACACCATATCCTGGGACCACGATCGCTTCAGAAGGAAGCACAGCAGATATTCTATTGCAGGCAAGTTCAGAAACCTTATCACTGGAGGCACAGAAAGTTAAACCAAACTACTTTTTTGAAAACCTCCTAAACAGAATAATTCCCCACTAGAAAAGAAGGATCAGCTGGTTGACTTATGTGACTCGTCCATCCCTGATGTCTGCGATCCTGTGATATGATTCCAGTTTGCCTTCATGGAGGGCTGTCTACTGAGCTAATCATATGCACTCCTTTGTGCTTGCCTCTTATGTTTATTTCATTACAATATTTACAAAAGGACTTGAGGAATAAGTCACTATGCAAATGGAAGTATGAATACACGATTCAGAGGAATATTAAAATTCATTAACCTTATTTACATTTAAACTATTATCATGTATATTGGAGTACAGTACACCTGCCAGAATGGATGTGAAGCCACATCAGCAGTCCACTGAATAATCTATTCACTGTCTTTATTTCCTTGTCAAGTAAAGTAAAAACTTCCTCATCTTGGACACTTTCAGAATCACTGCCAAGGTGATTTATTCATCAACAGTTCTTATTTCTAGAGAAGTCTAATACAAATTTCAACTTGCCCTTTGGCATTTAGAGGATCTATTTCCTTAAAGAATTTTCCCATCTTTGTTAATTCTCAAGTACTGTGTTTCCTTATCACCCACTTGGAAATGAAGTAGACCAAACTCATCATTTTGAAATGACTGACGAGTAAAGGCTCTATCTGCATGACATCATTCCTCACCCCCAAAAACTCAGTTCTAGAGGAAAAAATACATTTTTTTTTTTAAACTGTCAAGTTCGTAGTTTGGTATTATGCAAGGCAACCAGCTGATTGGAATTTTCATGTTTCAATCATTTATTTTGGCACTATCTTGATTCTACTGGTGTATAGGGTCAAGGAACAAGTCAAAACAGGGAGGAGAGGTACCATGATGATATTTAATACTCTCTATGGCAATGAGAACTGAATCTGCCTTAGCCAGCCCACTTTGCTTCAGGTTATATGGCAGAAAATAAGCGGGGGGAAGGTGTCATCTATAACTGCTGTCTGATAGGGTAAATCCAATTAGCAGAGATTTTTAGTTCTATGTATGCATTTATGGGTTTGTGAATGCAAGTTAGCCAGTGGGAACTAGAAAGAGCAACACAATAGAAAGATTGTATTTTGAAGATCCAAAGGAGCTAATGGGAAGGGAAGAAGCTGAGCTCCATATGAAGCAAGGGTCAAAAGAATAGCCCCAAGGCCAGTATAGCTAAGGAGAGAACAGAAATTTCTCACAGACCATTGTTATAATCATTTCTTGTTGGGAATGTGAACATAAAGACCTCCTTGGGGCGCCTGGGTGGCTCAGTCAGTTAAACAGCTGCCTTCGGCTCAGGTCATGATCCCAGGGTCCCGGGATGGAGCCCTGCCTTGGGTTCCCTGCTCGGTGGGGGAGTCTGCTCGCCCCTCTCCCTCTGCCCGCCTTTCTGCCTACTTGTGCTCTCTAACTCTCTATCAAATAAATAAATAAAATCTTAAAAGAAAAAAAAAGACCTCCTTGTTACTCTTCTGCTTACCTTCAGTAAAGTCTACATGTTCGCAAATGCTTCTCTGTGAGTGGATTCTTGGGAGAATTTAAATTTCAGTGTGGTGAGTCAAAGGTGCAGTCACAAGGCTTAGAAGAGGAGGGCTCAGTGAGAACAGGCCCAGAGAACACGTGGAAATTAAAAGATGCCTTGAAAATAATTAAGCCATGAAAATGGTGGGTTCGAGCAATGGTTCTCTGAAAGGGAAAAAAACCAACCAACAAACAAAAAAAAACCAGTTCTCTGGGCCCCACCCCCAAAGCTGTCATTCTGTAGGTCTGGAATAGGCCCAGGGAACTTGCATGTCTAACAAGCTCCGAGGTAGTGCTGGTGCTCCTGGCATGCGAACCACACTTTGAGTATTATCCTGTCTAGCTGTAGAGACCTAGGGAGGCATCAGCTGACATTAATTGGGTGATTTTCATCTGAAAGTCCTACTAACCATAAGACAATGATTCTCAGTTGTGGATGAACTTTAGAATCACATGGGGAGCTTTTTTTAAAAAATATTCATGCCTGGGCCCACCCTACTGTCTTCTTTTTTTTTCTTTTTTTTTTTTTTTGTAATATTTATTCATTTGAGGAAAGCTACAGAGACAGAGGCAGAGTGAAAGAGAGAGAGCACAAGCAGGGGGAGAGGGAGAAGCAAACTCTCTGCCAAGCCAGGAGCCTGACATGGGGCTTGATCCCAAGACCTGGAGATCGTGACCTGAGCCAAAGGCAGATGCTTAACCATCTGGGCCACCCAGGTGCCCCCCCATCCTATGGTTTAAATAAGAATTCCCAGACATGGAAAACTAGGCCTTGATATTTTTTAAATCTCTCTAGACAGTTGCCCAGAATGCCAGGATTAAAAGGCACCACCACAAAGTAACTATCAAAGATCAATTCCTAGGCCGCAGAACTTCTACATTCTGCCATACAGAACTCTGATGTGGAGAATGGACCATAGGACACCCTGGCTTAAGTGAATGCCCCAGACTGTGGAAAGAGGTAACATCTAAGAACCACACCAAAGCTGTCAATGACAAAGGCACGTAGGTCCACAGGCAGTCAAAAGTGGAGTCATCTGTTCCAGGGAAAGGCCTGCAGATTAACGCAGGTCGAATAAGCCCAAGCAACACAATGCTCGGGAAATGGCATCTACAATATTAACTATAAGCAGAGTGGTTTACAAGTCTTTGCATTGCAACTACAATGAAAAAAGCTTAGCAGTCTCTGTAGTTCATCTATGTATTAACTAAACAACCATCATCCTAACATGGGCACAAACTGAAAAGTCGAGCTGAAGAGATAAACACAACAGGGAGAAGATATTTTGAAGTTCCAAAGCAGCTAATCATTACATATGTGTGTGCCCACGTGCATACCTGTGCACACATATGTGCATGTGAGAGTGCCTGTGTGTGTGTGTGTGTGTGTGTTCCAGAAGAGTTAGAGCTAAGTCTAAGGCCATCTAACCAGAGGAATTAGGTGATACTCTCCATGTTCCATCTAGTCACATGCTCTGATGTTCATGGAGCTCACAGACCTATAAAGAACATGGAGTAGATGTACACTCAGAGGTTCAAACTCATAGACTACTGTGCCCACTCTGGAGAGAGGATCCAAGCTGGCTACATTATGTGTATCTCTATAGAGTCCTTGAGGAAAAAAATAATATTAATAATAATGGAGGGTGGTGAGAGGAAATGCCTGACCACCAAAGACAGACTCCACTAATGAGTCCAAGTGCCTAGGAAAAGTAATGGTTCCAGGTACTTAATATATGAGCTTTTATTTGAATTACTTTACTTGCACTAGAAATCCGTTTGTAAATCAAATAACCACTGCATCAAGATTTTCACACTTTAATTTTAGCATAGGAACACCATCATCAAACAAAATCAAATGGGAAACCAAGCTGTAAGACAGAGCTGCTCCAAAAGGAAGAGTAGTCAGCCCTCTTTCCAAACTGAGGTTCACTTTATTCCCTATGGCAGTTCCAGCTAGGATAAACTTATTTAGCACTGTGAATCTGAATTTTTCACTCAGAAAGTTGATCTTTCTCTATATGTGTTAATAACAGACCTGACGTGTTTTCATTGAACACTGGCAAAAAAGAAGTTAGACTGTCTTTTGGTTTCTAAGTTATGGGAGCTGCTGGAGGAAGACCAGTCAGCAGACTTCAGCACAGCTCAGAGAGCAGCACCAAGGCTCATGCCCAGTAGAGCTGCCTTGGACAGCAAACCAATTAACACATCTTGGTCTCATGCACTAGTCTACAGAGGTTGAGTAAATCATTGCCCCAGGCTTTTCTTCTCTGTGTATTTATTTTCTTAAGGTGAAAAGAAGGTGGACTCAGAAATACCTTTATGAGAGAGTGTCAAAGTCAGCCTGCTTGTAACTGGGTCCTATAGCATAAATACTTTTACAGCTGGGTAGCTTAATTATTAGATTAAAAACCTTCTATCACCAGACAACAGAAGGTCTCTATAAAATAGGAGACGCAGCAATAAAGAAAGACAACTGGGAGTAGGGATAAATGCAGGTGACACATCTGGCCCAGCAGATGGGTAAAAATGCACTGGAGAGGCCCATTAGGAAGTATCTTGATACCCTGGTCATGCCTACTTCCCTTGACTCTGCCCTAGTATTTTTATATTAAATCTTTCATCTACCTCTACTCACTTTCCCCACTTAATGATTTTTCTCTCCTCCTTACTCAAAATATCAAAAAAAAAAAAAAAAAATATATATATATATATATATATATATATATATATATATATATAAAATTTTCCATTATCAGGACTCCCAGCTTGGAATAAAAACACTGTATCCTATCTGGATATACCTAAGAGGGAAAATATTCCCAAATCCCAGGGCAAGACGGAAGAATTGCCCTCATTCACTTTTCTTAGCCCTGCTGTCTCCACTGCATACTCCCCAGGGCTGTGCTTTCTCAGAAGTGGCAGTTAAAACATTTAGTTATGGGCACCTGCGTGGCTCAGTGGGTTAAGCCGCTGCCTTCGGCTCAGGTCGTGATCTCAGGGTCCTGAGATCGAGGCCCGCGTCGGGCTCTCTGCTCAGCAGGGAGCCTGCTTCCTCCTCTCTCTCTGCCTGCCTCTCTGCCTGCTTGTGATCTCTCTCTGTTAAATAAATAAAAATCATAAATAAAATAAAATAAATAAATAAATAAATAAAACATTTAGTTATGAGGATACGGGGGTGCCTCCCAAGTGAACATCAGTCCATCATTTATGACATACACTACTACAATCTTTGACATAAATACTTTGAATCATCAATAAAACCACAGGTAATAGCCTGAAATGAAAATGTATTAATACACTTGTAGCTATGCTACAGTTGACACCAGATGGACTTATGCTCCTTTTTTTTAAAGATTTTATTTATTTATTTGACAGACAGAGATCACAAGTAGGCAGAGAGGAAGGGAAGCAGGCTCCCTGCTGAGCAGAGAGCCTGATGCAAGGCTAGATCCAGGACCCCGGGATCATGACCTGAGCCAAAGGCAGAGGCTTTTACCCACTGAGCCACCCAGGCGCCCCTGGACTTGTGCTCTTTTAAATACACTGTTATAGCAGATATATAATAAGGATTCAGTGTATTTTTCATTGGTACTTACTACTATGTTTAGCTGAGTTATATTATCTCCATACACCTAACCACACCTAAAAATACCCATATACATATACCAGAAAATATCCACATGATAAAATCAGAAGTTAATTTTATTCAAACATCTTGGGGCTGGGTGGCTCAGCAGGTTAAGCATTTGCCTTCGGCTCAGGTCTTGATCCCAGGGTCCTGGGATCGAACCCTGCATCAGGCTCCCTGCTCGGCAGAGAGCCTGCTTCTCCCTCTCCCTCTTCTGCACTCCCTGCTGTTCTCTCTCTCTCTCTCTCTCTGTCAAGTAAATACATAAATATATTTTTCAAAAAGTCAAACATCTTAATCAAAAAGATGACCAAGGGTACCTGGGTGGCTCAGTGGGTTAAAGCCTCTGCCTCCACTCAGGTCATGGTCTCAGGGTCCTGGGATGGAGCCCCACGTCAGGCTCTATGCTGCGGGGAGCCTGCTTCCTCCTCTCTCACTACTTGTGATCTCTATCAAATAAATAAATAAAATCTTAAAAAAAAAAAAAAAAGATGACCTACTCCTTCTGAACATGTATTTCATTCATGCACCTGTTCTTTTCTAACAGAAGTTATACTAATATCAATTCCTATTTTGCATATACATGCTTTCATCTTCTGGGACAATGAATTATAATATAGTCATGAAATAGGAATAGATTTAAGATATTACCTTTTAGAATAAATCAAATCAGACTTAACTCAAAAGCAGGCACATTTCGGGTACTTGGGTGGCTCAAATGGGTTAAGCCTCTGCCATCAACTCAGGTCATGATCCCAGGGTTCTGGGATTGAGGCCCTCATCTGGCTTTCTGCTCAGCAGGGAGCCTGCTTCCCTTCCTCTCCCTCTGCCTGCCTCTCTGCCTACTTGTGATCTCTCTCTCTCTCTCTCTCTTTCTCTCTGTCAAATAAATAAATAATTTTTTTTTTTTTAAAAAGTAGGTACATTTCACTTTAAGGACTTTCTATGATGGAAGAAGTAAACCATTAATTTTGATAGCTTTTAGTATAAGCTAGTAAACAGACAAAGCTTCCCGTATATTATTTACCTTCTTTGTGTCTGGTAAATTTAACTTACCTTTTATAAAATGTTTAAACCAACAAATCATCTTAGCTAGCCAGAAAGACCTATTTGCTGTTTTTCTTCTTGTTTACTTATAGTCAATAGCCAATTAGCTAATGCTAGATTGTTCATATTCCAGATTATTGGTAGCAAATCCCATTTTTTCGCTTTTATGTCTTTTATATTAAAAAAATATAAACTTCAGTTTGATTCAAGTGCTCTTACCATAGATGAATAAAAAGAGGTCATTTGCTTCAGACTGACCTCCCCTTGGTAAAACAAATTAATTCAGGTTTGGAACCGTGGTATTAGTGGTTCACCTAGGGCTCCAGGGATAAAAGGACTACATTTTACATGACATTGATTTAGGAATCAAAATGCCAACTTCTTAATTTACCATCACAGGATATTCCCTCTGGAGATGGTCACTAGGAGACCAAGTCACATATCAGAAAGATGTTAATGACCCTAGTACTGGGGAGGAAAACAGTCCTGGTTAGCCTAATGTATGGAAATTAATCTAAAGCATGGAAAGTAATTTTAAGCACTGATTCTCAATCTTTAGCTTGCATCAGAATCACCTAGAGAGCTTGTTAAAACAGATTGCTGGACCCCACCCCTAGCATTTCCAAATCAGTGGGTCTGTAATAGGACCTGAGGATTTGCATTTTTACAACTTCCCAGGTGATGCTGCCGGCCCCAAACCCACAGACAAGGGAACTGGAACACTGCTGTCTACTAATGAATATATTAAGTCTTATAACTAGTACTGGTGTTTAGAATCCAAGTCCAGGGATGCCTAGATGGCTACGTCGATTAAGCATCTGCCTTTGGTCATTATCCCAGGATCATGGGATGACTCCCACATCAGGTTCCTTGCTCTGCAGGGAGCCTGCTTCTCGCTATGCCTGCTGCTCCCCCTGCTTGTGCACTCTCTCTCTCTCTCTCTGACAAACAAATAAATAAAATCTTAAAAAAAAAAACGTTTAGAATCAAAGTCCATCCTCTATTCAACAATGGTGAATTCACAAGTTTTTTGCTCTCCGGATTAAGAATTCTTTATCAGTGAACTATGGGACAGCTACAGCTCATATTATGATTCTCAAAAACTTCATGTATACCACTTGTTCTTCAGATAAGTCTTTCTGATGGAATTACTTGGAAACGTGTTATTCTCTCACTTAAAAAACATGTTTACAATATGCTCCTTCAGTAGGCTGTTAATTCCATGCATTGAACAATGATTATTGTTAACTTCTACTTCAGTCTTCAACATTTTACTAAATTTTAAGGTCTGAAGATGCCACATGGATCAGGAAGAATTATATTCATCTAAAAGTAACCCAAAAAAACCTTGATTTCTAGAAGCCTTGACCACAAAGTTTAGTTTTTTCACATAATAAGAAATTTGAATTGGCCAGATCTGCTGCAACTTTTCAAGTATAGCATCAATGCCCCAGCCTCCTGCTTCCTGCTCTGCCATCCCTTGTGTGTTGAACTCAGTCTTCCTGCTTACTGTTTCATTGTAAAAAGACAGATGTTGCATCCTCAGACTCACGCCATTATTGCAGGCAGAAAGAATAACAAAGTAAGGAAAAACGGAGAGTACCTGTATCCGAAACCTAAAGCTTGTCATGAAACCCAATTGAAATTTCATTGGCTGGCACGATGAAAAATGACCACCTCTAGTTGTTCAGAAAAGTGACAATTTTTAGCTGGATATGTAACCATCCTTCTCCCCATAAAATTGGCATTCTAATAGGAAAGATAAAGAACTAATTTACCAATGTATGCCTCCCATACAATGTATGTTGATTGGAATAGAGCCTCTGCATCACAGACCTCAGCTCTCACTACAATAAAGGATGTCAGGACAGTCCTGGGAATCTCCAATTCAGGCACAGGATCACCAGACCAGGTCGTAAAGAAAGCAAGCAAAGAAGCAAGCAATCACTCTTTTCTTCTTTTGCAGGAACGGCAAATTCCACCAAATCATTAAGATGAAATATCAATGTCACCAATAATGCCCAAAGTGCTAGAGGATCTGTGGACACATCCATAAATATGAGTAATCTCCAGTATTCCAATAGCAACCCCAGGGCCCACCCTCCACAGGTAGGCTAGACTCCAGGAAGGGACTTTCAGTCATTTCCATACGTACTACAAGTCAAGGTACTGCACTTACTACTGAAGTGTTGCAAAACTAAGTAAGACATCAGCCCGGACCTCAAGGAACTCAGAGACGAACTTGAGAATGACCAGAGTAGAAAGAAAAGGCGAATGACACCCTGGATCGTGTTCCTTTTACACCCATCTCTTCTCCCACCACATAGTGCAGCTGATCTCTGTATAACAGAACCCAAAGGTTTTGGAACTGGCTCATGATGGAACAGAATTCCTGGCCCAAAGCAGCCGAAAGCCACCGTCCAATAGTTGTGTCTCTATTCCCAAGAAAAATGCTCCCCCAAATCCCGTCTGGCCCAGGAGCTAGAGGGTTCGTGCCCAGCTCTTAGGCTTACTTCCATAAACCTTGAACAAGTGTTTAACCTCTCTACACCTTAGTCTCTTAGTCTCTTCATCTGAATGGGAGATGATAACAGAATCAATCTCGTAGAACCTGGCGTAGTTTGGAAGTGTACGGACACACTTAGAACGGCGCCTGGCAGAGAAGCATAAAGGAGCATTTGCTAATGCTTGTAAATACTATCATATGTGAGAAGCCAGGAATTTTGCCTCACACAGCACTTGGTACTCATACACTGCCCCATGAGGCACGTGAACTTTTTCATAAAAGCCCACAAAAATTTTGCTCAAGAATTTTCACTGTTGAAGGATCTCTTCCTCATCCTGGATGGGATGTATCTAGAATCATCCTCGATAGCATCGAAGCTTTTGTTTATGGTAGAAAGGGTTAAGGGGATGAACTTCGTATGTTTATGACAAGAGTTGGCAGGGCCCAGGGAAAACAGTTTCTCTCTTTATGGGGCAGTCTCAGATTCGAAGCAATTGAAGTAGAAACTTGACTTCATTAGAATTCTTTTGACCACCTGAGTTCATTTCTCCTTGCGCTTAAACAAGGCAAAATAAGCCACAAAGGAGACAGGCTGGCAGAAGCCGAAACATAAAGAGTATTATTTTAACCTTAAACTGGCAACTGAAAGACCCCCAGCCGGGCTAGCCCAAGTAGATCTGGCATTCACACCTGGAGCTTTGGGATTTGGCTGCAGCTAATTCCAGAAAGCCGGGCTGAGGGTCGGGAGCCTCCTCTACCCTCGATAAACAGTGCCAGGCAGGTCCGGTGCCCATCAGCTCACTGACAGACATCACCAGCTCCCCCAGAAGGAAGGCCTTTCACAGTCCCGGGCGGCCCAAGATGAAAAGGTTAGCTATTTTCTGTTACATTCAACGTATAAAAGAGTTCCTTCCAGAGTTCCACATACTATGTTTGTTAGTCCTTTCCTTTCACCTTCCTAAAGTCAGGGTTGAGCGCTCCTCTTCCTTCTCTCACCCTCAAGGTACGAACCCTGTGCCCTGAACATCGTGGGTGTTCAACAAATATTTGCTGTACATATAAATGGCCTCTAATCCGAAGGGCACCTCGGGTGTGATAACTGCTGGCTGGTTATCTGTAAATGAGATCTTCCCCCACTGCAGCCCATTCCAAAAGAGGATGAGAAACAGCCTCCACGGGCACACTAGGGGACCACGGCCAGGAGAATCTTGGCCCTGGCTTCAGCATTCAGCATCACTGGGACCTTGCCTTGGAAGCCTGACAGAGAATTTGTACCAAGAGTGGAGCCAAGCCATTGTCTGATGAGGCCCTCAAGGATGCTGAGGAAGGAGTGCCAGGTTGGCTCAGCTGTTTGGATCCCTTCAAACCATCCCCTCCTTGATTTGTCAGGTTAATCACAGCTGCCGAAATTCCACTAAAATTGGGAAATTAAAGCACTGTAGCACAGCTCCATTATCCCATTAGGGATACATCCTATTCCTATTTCCATTCCAGCGGGCAGATAAAAGTGCTCATTCATCACCCTTAAAAAGTGCTAATTAAGGCCTGGACACCCACCTCAATTCTTGTCTTTACCTTGAGAACAACTGGAAAACTACAGTTCTAAGCTATCATCTAAAGACAATTCCCTCAAGCCTTAGAGCGGTCAGTGGCTTGCCTCCTATCATGAGGACAGAGGTCTTCTTGATTCTCCTTTCTGGACACTTTATATTCACTTTGGGATGCAACTTTCAGGATTCCTGCCCTTCGTGGTGGCTTCAACAGTGGCTGTTTGATGCCTAGGTGGATATGTGACATTCATTTTTAGCAGCTCAGAACCTAAACTTTTTCTATGTTTGGTTCATTCCTACCTGAAGAGCCTGCTACTGATACTAAAAATGCTAGGTACTAGTTGTCTTAGCATTATTTATAACTAGGCTCAAGCTAGTAGCCAATCAAAAAGAGACTCAGCCACACTGGACTGAACTCAGGATCTATGGACTCAATAGGAAAGGATAGTGCTCTCTCCCTCTCTCTCTCCCCCAACCTCCCTTTCTCATGCATGCACACA
The DNA here is from genome assembly GCF_020171115.1 of Neogale vison. Lineage (NCBI taxonomy): Eukaryota > Metazoa > Chordata > Mammalia > Carnivora > Mustelidae > Neogale > Neogale vison. The sequence continues at coordinate 49,735,379 of NC_058093.1, forward strand.
CGTTCCCATGCACCCACACACGCACACACACAGAGGCAGCAGGGAGCAGTGGCCACAAGGCTGAGTCCCTGACAACAGCGGTGTCAGCACTGGCTGTGGTTGGGATAAAGACCAACACCCCGGAGCAGAAGTGGTACAGATGATGGCATCTATGTCTCGGTGGCAGCTGAAGACCAGTTCTGGGGCATGATCTGAGGTGTTGATTCTGGCAGATCTGCCCGTCTTGGCACTGCAGCATTCCCAAGGGTTCTGTGATTTGCCCCACATCCTTCTGTGATAAGCTTTTTTTTAAAAAAAAAAAAAAAAAAAAACTCTTTTTCTACTTTGTCACTCAAGACTCACTGTCTAACATGAAAAAGTGTTCAACATCACTTGGCATCAAGGAAATACAAATCAAAACCTCAGGAGATACCACCTCACACCAGTCAGAACAGCTAAAATTAACCAGTCAGGAAATGACAGGTGTTGGCAAGGGCAGGGAGAAAGGGGAACCCTCCTACACTGTTGGTGGGAATGCAAGCTGGTGCAGCCTCTCTGGAAAACAGTATGGAGATTCCTCAAAAAAGTTGAAAATAAAGCTACTCTACATCCCAGCGATCATGCTACTGGGTATTAACCCCAAAGATAAAAATGCAGTGATCCAAAGGGGCATATGCACCCCAATGTTTACAGCAGCAACGTCCACAATACCCACAGTATGGAAAGACCCTAGATGTCCATCAACAGATGAATGGATAAAGATGTGGTTCGGGAGTCTCATCTACCCTCGATAAACAGTGCCAGGCAGGTCTGGTGCTCATCAGCTCACTGACAGACATCACCAGCTCCCCCAGAAGGAAGGCCTTTCACAGTCCCGGGCACCCCAAGATGAAAAGGTTAGCTATTTTCTGTTACATTTAACATATAAAAGAGTTCCTTCCAAAGTTCCACATACTATGTTTGTTAGGCCTATGGAATACTATGCCTCATGGAATGGAATGGAATACTATGCAACCATCAAAAATGAAATCTTGCCATTTGCAATGACATGGATGGAACTAGAATTTATTATGCTAAGCAAAATAAGTCAATCAGAGAAAGACAATTATCACATGATCTCATGGATATGAGGAATTTGAGAAACAGGACAGAGGATCATAGGAGAAGGGAGGGAAAGATGAAACAAAATGAAACCAGAGAGGGATACAAAGCATCAGAGACTCTTAATCTCAGGAAACAAATTGAGGGTTGCTGGTGGGGAAGGAGATAGAAGGGATGGGGTGGCTGGGTGATGGACATTGGGGAGGGTATGTGCTATGATGAGAAAAAAAATAAATTTAAAAAAAGGAGTCACTGTCTATTGTTTGTAATGGAGAGCTCTGAACAATGCAGTAAAAATTTCCTACAAAACTGATGCTCTTCTCCAGAAGCTCCTCTCATGATGGTAATCATTTTGGGCCCCTACGGACTAAGTCTAAGTCTTTATACATGGTACAACTTTCAGACATTCAGCCGGGCACACTGAGAAGATTCAAGGGAAGCTCATCCTGATCCAGTTACAAGTGACAGCTGAGAAATAAATGTGGGGTTTCCAACTCCAAATCAAGTCCTCTTCATACTATTCTGTTTCTCCTGGCACAAATAAACAAATCCCTCTTGAGTTGTCAAGCAAGCTTAAGTAAGTGCTGTATTTTACACTTTCTTGAAATTCCTTTAATATTATGTTAAAACTATGAACCACATATCTTCACCCAGTAAAAACCTTACACGCTGTTTCTTGTTGTCACACAGCGTGAATCATTGCTAGTAACACAGTTTTGTGGGCCACTCAAATCTTGTGCTAAATCTACTAAACTTTTTTCCCCACTAGCAGCTAACTGACTACTTTGTAGAATGCATTTCTTGCATCTTGTGGGGTTGCATTTTATCAAGAATCAGGTGAGCAGGGGCGCCTAGGTAGCTCAGTCGATAGGCATCTGCCTTCGGCTCCGGTTGTGGTCTGAGGTCCTGGGATCCAGCCCCACCTCATGCTCCCTGCTCAGCAGCAAGCCTGCTTTTCCCTCTCCCACTCCCCCTACTTGCGTTCCCTTTCTCGTGTCTCTCTCTGTCAAATAAATAAATAAAATCTCTAAAAAAAAATTTTTTTTAAATCAGTTGAACAGCCATCCAAAAAAAAAAAGAAAATCTTGCCAATTGCAACGATGCAGATAGAACTAAAGGGTATTATGCTAAGCAAAATAAGCTTATCATAGAAAGACAATTATATTATCTTACTAACATGTGAAACTTAAGAAACAAAGCAGAGAATCATAGGGGAAGAGAGGGAAAAAATGAAGACGAAACCAGACAGGGAGACAAACCATAAGTGACTCTTACTCTCAGGAAACAAACTGAGAGTTGTCGGAGTGGAGAGGGGTAGGAGGGATGGAGTGGCTGAGTGATGGACAGTAGAGAGGTTATGTGTTGTTGTGAGTGCTGTGTATTGTATAAGACTGATGAATCACAGATCTGTACTCATGAACAAATAATACATTATATGTTAATTTATTTATTTGAGAGAGGGAGCAGGGAGAGGGGCAGAGAGAGAAGCAGACTCCCTGCTGAGTAAGGGAGCCTGACACCAGGTCGCTGGGTTCATGACCTGAACCAAAGGGAGATGCTCAACTGACTGAGCCACCCAGTCGCCCCTGTGTATGCATGTTTTAAAGTACATTTAAATAAACTGTGTAAGTTATCATGCCTCCTTTCTTAGGACTCTTTACTTTTAGTTTATTTTGTTGATTAACTAACCACTTCTTGGATCCAATCACAACAGTTAGGAGGCCGCCTACTATAATTCTATTTGTGGCCGCTCTTCTGGCAGAGAAACCCACCTGCTCTGAATGATGCAGTTATGGGACAGGCTTGTTTTTTGCAGCCAGTCGGGCTACTGTTGATCTAGAGTATCTAGGCCATTTTTGCTATAAGCCACCTTCCACAAGGTGGACTCTTCTTCCTGTTCCTGAGACAAAGAACTGGTAATTCAGTGCTTGCAAAAGAATTCCCAGAGACAAAAAAAAAAAAAAAAAAAAAAAAAAAAGAATTCCCAGAGACTTACCCATCTTAAAGAGGTCACTAATTTATGCTTTGTCCCCTGCAGGAAGATGGCCCTAAGATAACACTAGGTGATGTGAAGTTTTTTTTGGTTTTGTTTTTGTTTTAAGGTGATGTGAAGTTTATATCCAAAATGAATCCAAATATGTCAGGTTGTAGTCTAGAATTTGAAACTGTGGCCACGTTTGTGACCTTATATAGATGATGATTCCTCACTTAGGAAAAAGTGAGCTCAGTTTTCCTACCACTGACCATTTCTCATAGTAATACACAATAATCAGAATCTTCCTTCAACATAATCATCCATCCATTCTTTTATATTCAAAAGTTATTAATTAAGCACTTACCATTAGGGATTGACTGCATCCCCCCCAAAACTCACACATTGAAGTCCTAACCCCAATGTGATGGTATGTGGAGATGACTGGTGCAAATGATGTCATGAGGGCAGAGTCCCCATAAGAGCTGGCTCGCGCTTCATGAGCACGCACCAAAGACAAACCATGTGAGTTCACAGCAAGAAGGCAGCTGTCTGTAAGCCAGGAAGCAAGCCCTCACCAGACACCAAATCTGCCGGCACCTTGATCTTGGACTTCCCAGCCCTCTAGAACTGTGAGAAATCAATTTCTGTTATTTAAATGACCCAGTTTATGTTATTTTGTTACAGCAGCCTGAGCCGACTGAGACACAAACTGTGTGCCAAAAGCTAGGCAATAGGAATACAGAGATAACTAGAACCAAGTTCTGCTCTCATGGAGGACAGATTCTAGTGGAATCATTGACCCTCCCACCAGTCTGTGAGCTACTGAAGGGTACACACTGCACATAAGTCAACTCTGTATTTCTATCACTCAGCAAAACATTGAATCAAAAGTTGAATTAAGTAAAATTGAATCAAACTGAATTTAGTTTTCTGAGTGTAACATCTCACCAAACTTGGTAGTTACTTTTCTATCATATTAGAGGTTTGGACTGTTCTCTATTTCTCTAAATTTAATTGCAATGATATAACAACCTTGTTCGAATTATGCCTCAACTGTACACAGACAATCTCCCTTTTTTTTTTTTTTTGGACAAAAGCAGATTTCAGTTGAGAAAATTGAATTCTGAAAGATTATATCAAGGTTTCCAAAATAATTTTTAAATATGGCATGTTTACATATAGTAAACTTAGATCCTGAGAGTGAGTTCCAAAGTCAACAAAGGAAATAGTCAAAGGTCAAAATATAAAACAAGGGAATTTCATCCAATCATAAAAGGATTAAATGTGAAATCTCCATAGCCTGTATATAAACATTCCAAATGTATGTGCATGTATCAACATTAATTATGTCATCTCCTTCCTACAAGAGCCATGACTGGAACCCAATATTTTAAACACTATTTTTCTTCTTCCAGTTCATAGATATTTTCAATACAGAAATTTTAATTCAGCAAATACTTGAATGCCTACTTTTCACCAGGCATTTTGCTATAGATACCAAATGCTTTAGGGTACAGCATCATCTGATTTCCAACACTAATGTCTCCCCTGAAGAAACAGAAACAAGACAGTTGTTCTCTTTCAAATCTGTTCCCACAGACTAGACTTCTCACAGGTGGTGAGAAGAAAGTTGCCATATAATTCTCAGTACTCATTTTCCTATCACTGCTAAAAGGAAATTATATTCTTGAAACAGAAGGAAAAAAGTACCTTGCCTCCACGAAATTGGATGTTCTGTTCTGGGGATATTGTTTTCTATAGTTGGCAACCGTGCAATTTGCCTGTAGAACAGAAGCAATGGTGTGTAGTGAGGCTAAAGCGGAGAAAGCTCTGGGCTGCCATATACTTTCTGCCCTCTCTGGGCTCCTAGGCAACTCACCTGGAGAAATCAAGATTAATTTCTCCACGTTCCTGGGAGCTTACACAGAAGCACTCAACTGTTCTAAGAAGTAAAGAAGACTGCAGTTTTGTTTTGTTTTGTTTTAAAGATCTTGTTTATTTATTTGACAGAGACACAAATAGGCAGAGAGGCAGGCAGGGAGAGGGGGAGAAGCAGGCTCCGGGCAGAGCAGAGAGCCCAACACGGGGCTCAATTCCAGGACCCTGAGATCACGACCTGAGCCAAAAGCAGAGGCTTTAACCCACTGAGCCACCCAGGCGCCCCAAGCAGAATGCAGTTTTAACAATATTCCTAGTGCTATTATTCTTACTATAGGTCTTAAAAAAAAAAAAAAAGGCAGTAGTCCTTGGGAACAGGGACAAAGATGGAGGGTACCGAAGCTCTCAAGATGTAACAGAATACCAACTATCCAACTGAAAAACTATACTCTATAACAGATCATTCAAATCTTCCACCATGTAAATAAATACACTGGTCTTCAGAAACGTCTTCTTCAAACACGTAGCCCTAGAAGCATTAAAGCCCAATGCTCTGAGAGAAGACTAGGGTAGCACGCAAGTTGATTTTAAGGATTTTTTAATTGCTATAGCATCATCAAAAGAAAAGTGCATAATGCGTTTATCAGAAAACTGAGAATACTGGACCTCAGAATAACTCTAAGAGAACTTGAGGCTGCTTCCTAACCCTCTAGATGGCTCACGCAGTTTGTACTCCTTCAGAAACAAAAGAGCGAAGAGTGAAAAGCACTAATGTCCTCCAGAGAGTTGCCAGCCCACCTCTAAAGTCCCTCACTGTAGGAAGCTAAACAAATGGACAAAGAGAAAGCAAATGGTATTTGGTTATCTTTTTTTTTTTTTTTTTTTTTTTGATTAAAGGTGGCTTTTCCATTGTGTTTTTCTCCCCCTCCCTATATTCACAGCTTCTCCTGGATGGAGCTAAATTATATAACAGGACCTGCAGCGAGAAGATAATTTGCTGATCCCCAAGGATTTCCTGGGATACTGAGAGAATATGTTACAAGATGGACCCTGAAAGAGGAGCATCTGGTTACCCTAAGTATAATGCTTGTCGCAGAGAAATCACTGTAAATAGCTTTAACAGAGACCAAATGTGTCTGCTTCAATCCATTGTTTTATCACCCACCAAGGGAATTTATCAGGGTGAGAGGGGAGGGGGGCTACTGAGGTCATTTTAGCAGGGCATGATTCATAACTCTTTATTAGAACCAACAGGTCAAGGTCTTTAGCTGTAAAATGGAAAGTTAAGGTCCTTATTATCCAGCCACATGTAAAATTTGAAAAGAGAAGAAAACTAGTCTTTCCATAGGTTAGGTGAAGAGAAGGGATTGTATTCAAAATGTGATTTGGAGAATTAGAAAGGAAGGTTGTATGTTTTGGCTTTTTTTATTTTGTTTTTTTGCTAATTGAAATTAATTTAGTTGGAAAAAAACATAACTAAAATTTCTCAACTTGTATAATATTCTGATCCTGACAAATTGGGATTTTTCTTACCCTGTCTCCCGGGAAATGAATTGCGGACGATCGTCTTAGGAGAATTAGCAGGTACTAAAAGTGAAATAACAGGCCTGTTCATAGGAGGCATATAACCATCAAACACAGTGGTTTGCTGCAATTAATTCTGAAAACAACAAAAAGTTTGTAATTTAAGCACATGTGTATGAAAAAAGTGCATACATATTTAAGAATTATTTACTTATTTAAAAAGTAATAAGCAGGAGTACCTGGGTGGCTCAGACAGTTAAAGCCTCTGCCTTCAGTTCAGGTCATGATCTCAGGGTCCTGGGATCGAGCGCTGCATCAGGCTGCCTGCTTAGCAGGGAGCCTGCTTCCCCCTCTCTCTCTGCCTGCCTCTCTGCCTGCATATGATTTCTGTCTGTCAAATAAATAAATAAAATATTAAAAAAAATAAAAAGTAATAAGCAGACATGTGTTCTGGATAAAGGATGTTTTGGTACACTGTAAAAGGAAGAGCTCACTCCTTTTCTGAGGAGGGTCAGAGGAATGCCAAATAAAAAGCAATGGATTGGGGCGCCTGGGTGGCTCAGTGGGTTAAGCCGCTGCCTTCGGCTCAGGTCATGATCTCAGGGTCCTGGGATCGAGGCCCGCATCGGGCTCTCTGCTCAGCAGGGAGCCTGCTTCCTCCTCTCTCTCTGCCTGTCTCTCTGCCTGCTTGTGATCTCGCTCTGTCAAATAAATAAATAAAATCTTTAAAAAAAAAAAAAAAAAAAAAAGCAATGGATTGTATTCTGATGACATACAATCTCAAAGGGAAATTCAGGCATCCTTAGAAAGCCCGTAGCAACTCACCCACTAGCTTTTTTCCTTGTGAGGGTGGCAGAAAACACCAGACCACGACTGCTGGAGACTCTGCACAATGTTCTGGCATCCCTAGAGTCCTCTTGTTTTGGAAAATTATCCTGAAATTGGACATGAAATTCTACCACAGTATCACTACACTATCCTCCCTGCTTCTTTACAGAATCCCATTTTAACTGCTCTGAATCCACTCTCCAGAGAAGTCTTACTTGTTTGATGTCTTTGGAGCAAGCTGCACGTACTTCAATTTGAAATGGAATAACCAAAATTAAGTAAGGCCTGGCATATGGGTAAAACCGAGGCTTCTGTCTTGTTCTGTCTTCCAACTATTCTTTTGTGATCCAATGGTGTGCAGCAGGCAATTTAAATGGGAAATAGCTTTAGAGTTTCCCCTGCTGCAATCCCACCATTCTTTAGTAGTGAAAGAGCTCACTGCCATCTTCATCAGCGCATCACAGCACGCAAACAACCTGCACCTTACTACTAGATGATTGATTGAGTCACTAAAGGCACCAAAATCCTATAATTGAGCTGTCTAAAAACTATCAAACGCCCACAGAGATGTGGTGGGGAAAGAACTCAGACCTATCTCATCAAAGATAAACCCCATTTAATTGGGATCGCCACTTCCTTGCCTTCATTCTCACCCCTCCCACCCACGACATCAACCACTATCAAGTCCCACCTTTGCCTTACCCAGGCACAATTCTTTTGCTTTACTAAAGGGTCAGTACCTTGACCAGTATACTCTGTACACTCTGCATACTCTCCCAAAATAACTCCTGGGAACACATACCTTTAACATCTTTGGACTCCCTGGCAGATTTTGGTCTCTGCACCGAGCCTGAATTTGTTGAATAGCAATTACCAATCTTGCATTTATTAACAATTCAGCAAGGCTCTCTGACTTCTCCTACATGTGACATTTTTCCCTTTGGGTTATCTTGTTGTCCTTCATTGCAGATGTCGGCTGTAATTCATCCCTTTTGCTAAAGCACAGAAAGCCAGGTCCCTGGAAAGCCAAGGCCAGCATCCTGAGCTAACTGCCATAGAGAAGCTGCTGCCCAGCATCCACTGACATACCCCCCTTCCACCCCTCCTCCTCCCAGCTGCCTGCCAGTCAAGAGCAGCAACTCCTTCAGTATCTACATGTTTCTACTTACAATAAAGTAATTATAGTGAATGTTGCTTTTGTTAAGGTAAAGCTAGTCTTAGCCACACAGTTACAACTGGAGTTTGATGATGTGTCTGCATTTAAGAATGACAGCCTCTCAAGGTGTTCTTATCACCTTGAAAGGGGCATAAGGAAAAATCAGGCATAAGAGAAATGCTCTATAAATTAGTTAGGGTGGTGCTTACCTCAATGTATACATTCGTCAATGAATTCTACCTAAAATTGATGCATTTTTGTATAAAAAGTATCACCTTCAAAAAAGTGACTATAAAAAGATAGGGATGGATAGATAGACAGATAGAAAGAAAGAAAAATAAAATGAAACATCAGCTGAATGCAAAACCAACCTCATCCAAGTACAAACCATTCTCAATTTTCTAATTTTATGCCCAGGATCAAGTTTCCAGGAGTGAATATAATTTGCAGACTTTATTTCATTTAGAAATTGTCAATACAAAAGTCTAAAAGGTTGGCCTGACATCCAAGCCCTGTCAAGTGTTTGATCTGGGAGCATGAATTATTACCTTGTCACAACTATAGAAAAGGCAAGCAACAGTCCCCCAGATACACACTGCTGGAGGCAAGAAACCTGGCTTCAACAGAGAATTTTCTAGAATCCACATCCTCTACACTTCTCCCTTTCCACGGTGAGGGAGGGGTTCCAAAGCAAGGGGCGGAAAGTTCAAGGACATGTGAAGAAAATTCTCTAATATAACATTTATAGAGCAAAATAAATTTGTTTTCTTCGCTGGGCAAGGATATCTTGAAGGTGAGAGCAAAGCTAAGCTGCTACTTATAAATCAAAATAACCCTTTCATTTTTACCTAACAAAGAAGAGAGAGGAGAGAGAACAAGGTTATAAGGTGTTATTCTTACCTCGTGGGAGTATGAAAAGGAATGCCATTGTTGACAAAGTGTGCAAGGTACATAAATCATACGCATTAGAAGTAACAGTGCACACAATTAAGTATAATATTGGGAAAGCATGATTCTTCTTTGACAAGGTTGAATTGTTCAAAGTAAATCCTAGGAAACACTAATACGAACACAGGAAAAATAAAAAAGATCTAGTAGGGGATACTGTTTCTAAATATCAGATGTTACAGAGCAGAGGAGAAATACCCTAAACTAAGTCTGTATGTGATCAACCCCTGATTATCCAAACTAGCAAAGTATAGGAATGCACATAAATTCCAAAATACTAGGTAATTAATAAACAATTTGCATTTAATTATAGAAAGCAGTTATACACAGGGACTCCCACACCCACCCACACACATATTTACACTCCCCTGGTCTTAACATTCTTCACACTCTATCCTTTTGTTCACAGTGTGGGTTCCAGCTGAAGGCTGCTGTGGGAAAAGCCAGCAACAAAAGATGTACATGCATGTTCCGTGATAACGTTCACTGTATTCTGGAGATGGATGCTGACAAATAACTTTACAGTAGCTCAAAGGGAGAGGCATCATTCATTGAAAATTATGTTCCTTTGCTTATATGGGCTAATATATTAAAACATTTATTTTGCTTTAACAAGGCCACAGCTTTCCAGTGGTAAATGAGGAGGCATTTCTAAATCAGCTGCACAAAGTCTTCATCAAGGCACTCCTTGACCATTTAAGGGACCGCTGCCTAACCAGTCAAGTCAGGAGAACCAATCCAATCAAGTACACCATGTGGTTCAAAGGTTTAAAAAAGCAGGGGAGGGCGCCTGGGTGGCTCAGTCAGTTAAGCATCCAGCTCTTGATTTTCGACTCCAGTCATGATCTCAGGGTTGTGAGATCAAGCCCTGTATTGGGCTCTACCCAGAGCTTGGAACCTGTTTAAGATTCCCACTCTCCCTCTCTGTCTGCCTGCCCCCAACCCCAACAAAACAAAACCACCACTTCTGAATGTTAGCATTTAAATACTTAAATACTACAAACACTTGGAAATATACACCTGTCTACCTAAAGATACCTAATTTATGCATCTGTGTAATAGTGTGTAAGTACCCATGTGCCAGGCACTGCACAAAGCATTCTGCATGCTTCAACTCACCACCTCTTCATGAGGTAGGTATTGTTATACCATCGTATAATAGACAACAGAACTGTAGTTTATAAAGGATACATAATGGGCACAGAGTCACATGGCTAATAAGAGATGGAGCGAGAATTCAAACCCAAGTCTATCTGAAACCTAAGTCAAGTCCATGCAACTGCAGAGAAAAAACTTGGATCATCATGCCCAATAGGACACCCATCTAATTAAGATATTAAGAACGCTGAAACCTCACATGTGTTGAGAAATAATTATCGTACACTTCATTATTTTCATTTGAGAGGCTGGGACATCAAAGTGGTTAAAAATGCAGACCATGTAGCCAGACCACCAGGTTTCAACTTCCACCTCTGTTACTCACTAGCTGTGTTACCTTGGGGAAGTTACTTAATGTCTTTATGCCTCCATTTCTTCATTTGTAAGACAGGGATACTAAAATTTCTGAACACCTAAGTTTTTTTAAGGGTCACATTTGTGTGTGATATTGGTACTGTGAGATCTTTTTTAAAAAGTCTTTATCTTTTTGAGTTGCATACTGAACTACTTAGAGAACAATGATATTAGGATAGTAGGGTTGAGGGCACCTGGGTGGCTTGGTGGGTTAAGCCTCTGCCTTCAGCTCAGGTCATGATCCCAGGATCCTGGGATCGAGCCCCGTTTCGGGCTCTCTGCTCAGTGGGGAGCCTGCTTCCCCCTCTCTCTCTGCCTGCCTCTCCACCTACTTGTGATCTCTCTCTCTGTCAAATACATAAATAAATACATCTTTAAAAAGAAAAAAAAGATAGTAGGGTTGAAGGGCTATAGACAAAACAAAACTGGCCATGAGGGAATAATAGCTAAAAATGAAACAGATGTATGAGGAGATTCATACACTCTCCATCCACAGGTACTCCTGTTTGTGTTTAGAATTTCCCATAATAAAAAGTCTTCAAAATATTTTATGTAAAACACTTTATATTATACCTGGCATATAGTAAGCAGCATATAATAGTTAATATTATTAAAGCAACGGTTATATTTTCAAAGCACTTATATAAATATATAGTAATTCTATTTACATCTAACCTCTTTTATTTCCAAAACATAAGGAAAAGGAAGCAATAAGAAACATATTTTCTACATCTGTAGTTGACTTAAGAGAAAAGGCAACTGAAACCATCCAAGGAATTGTTATTAAGGAAAACAAAAAACTAACCATCATTCAGATTAAGTGTTAAGGAAAAGACTGATCTAGTGTGTCCTCTCCTAGGAGCAAAAGATTCCAGGTCATGAGAAAAAAATTGAGATTTATATTTCAAATCTCAGTAAATGGCATAGTAAAATAGAAAGGGAATAGAGTGCGCAAATAACAAAAGTAGTAATAATAAAAGTAACAAGAGTATTGAGGAGATACTATGTGTGAGGTACTGTCACAAGAGATTTTACACTTATTACATCATTTAATCCTCTCAACCAACAACCTATACAGTAGACATAATAATTATCTCCGTTTTATAGGGATAAAAACTTTGGCCTAAAGAGATTAAGTAACTAAGACCCGCCACATTAAGACTGAGAGAGGTGCTATATTTTTCTTCCCCAAAGATAACTGGCTCAGGGCGCCTGGGTGGCTCAGTGGGTTAAGCCTCTGCCTATGGCTCAGGTCATGATCCCAGGGTCCTGGGATCGAGCCCCGCGTCGGGCTCCCTGCTCAGCAGGGAGCCTGCTTCCTTCCCTCTCTCTCTGCCTGCCTCTCTGCCTACTTGTGATCTCTGTCTGTCAAATAAATAAATAAAATCTTTAAAAAAAAAAAAAGACAACTGGCTCAGAAGTAAGGAGTTCCAAAGTCGTTACCAGACTGACAAATAAATGACACCCCCATCATCATTCAACCAGCCGGTTAACGTAGGAGCCAACACAGTCATGGCGGCAGTCTGACTCCAAAGACTCACATTCAAACCTCTCACTCCAGAAGATCTGCCTCAAGGCCCGACTCCACCTTGGCTTATAACCTTGTGTTCATCACCCAATGCCTAATCCTTCCTGAGTCATTTCCATTGCATTGCCTTCCCTGGTTCTTTTTGCCTGAAACTAGAGATGGCACCCTTTTGCAGATCCCAGCTTTTCTAGGTCTCCACAGTCACCATGGCAGGAAAGATCCCTGGGAACTCAAGATCACCATGTGGTGGTTGTTAGATATTGCCCGTGACTGCTTGTCAACACACCGCTAACGCAGTAGCTGTCAACCCTGACTGCACATTAGATTCCTCAAGGGAGTTTTTAAACATTAGCAGTGCCCAACTCCACTCCCAGACCAATTACATGAGAATCACCAGAGATGGAGTCTTGGCGTTGGAATTTTTTTTAAAGTTCCCCAGATGATTCTATGGGATCCAGTGTTGGGAGCACCTGAGCTAAAACATGGGAGAAATCCATAGCTGAGCACTGGGATTTAATAAAAGCCAAATAGACTAAAAAATGAAGTAGACATCAAAATAATGTTTCCCCATTTATGATACTTCTGCTTATTTTGAAAGTCTTAACTCCCAAATTAAATGTCAGCATGCTATTTAAAAATTTACAAGGTAGGGGCACCTGGGTGGCTCAGTGGCTTAAGCTGCTGCCTTCGGCTCAGGTCATGATCTCAGGGTCCTGGGATCGAGTCCCGCATCAGGCTCTCTGCTCAGCAGGGAGCCTGCTTCCTCCTCTCTCTCTCTGCCTGCCTCTCTGCCTACTTGTGATCTCTCTCTGTCAAATAAATAAATAAAATCTTTTAAAAAAAAATTTACAAGGTATACATATACACATACACAAAAATACATGCGATAACATGACTGTGAGTGCATTATTTTCACATTACTACAGTCCTATATTCTGGACATCGGTCTTTCTGATAAAATTAATATCAAAGTGTCAGCACGCTTCCACTCTACCACCACAAAAACATATGGACCTGCACACACACGCACACACATACACGCACTCCCTCTCTCTCTCCTTCTTACTTCATGATGGAGCTTGCTAAGGCCAGAATCTCACCTTTGTATCTTTCTAAGATTGAAGAACATAAGAAGTTATTTGAGCTGCTGACAAACGAAAATGTCTGGGCTCTAGTTATATTCACATAACTGAGCCAAGAAAATAAATGCCTAAAACCCTGCTGGTTTCCTATTGTCATTTAAATTGGAACATTTTAATTTTGATAGCAACTTCTATGGCATTTTTATATAAGCTTGTGTTTAATAATCTTTCATGTGTCACACAAAGAATTTAATGTGCACAATTGAAAGAAAAAAAGGCAATGGTATTAAGATATTTAAAATAAATTGAACATTCTTTCCACGTTTTTCTGGATGACTTACCACCAAAAATTACACCTTTTTCACTATGCCATTTGTTTCCCCCAACTGTTTCTATATGGTGCAATAATTACACGCTCTGTTGAATTCAAAAGCGTTGTTGAAAGGTTAGGTGAACAGAAAAAAATATAAGGAAATGTAAAGGAAAGCTGCAGTTTGGTCTCTATTGATACATAAATAAAGGTAAATGAACAGGAATTTCTTGGAAAGGAAGACACCATGGTTCTGTTCAGATTATAGTCTACATGAAGCTCTGTGTTCAATGCTCTATGCTCTATGCATGGAAGCCACCTTAAAAGCAATGTAATTTTGTCGTGTCTGTTTTTCCTTGCATAAGCAATAGAGTATCACAAAATGATACTGGAAAATGTGCTTGAATGCCATTCTAGTCGCATGTAAGAACAAACAGGCAATATTTTATACTATAAAAAACAAAGATAAAAATAAAGAGGATTGGAAGGTCTGTCTTTGTAGACCTCTGAGCAATTTCAACCCAAGCAGATCTCTTACAGTACTTCAGTTTTGTCTTAGCATCTTAGATGTTTAAAGCTGAGAAGGCTGATAAAGCTTATCTAATGCAAAAGCCAGTAGATGCCAACAAAACCTCAGCAAGGATACATAAAGGTTCAGCTTCTAAATCATTCTCTGACCTCCATCGGTAAAGCGAGGAATGTGTGTGCTTCCCTGAGCCTGGCACATACTGTGCTTTGGGAACCACCTTTCAAGGTTGCCCTTGGTGTTCTTTTTCCTGTATCAAAACATGGCATAGAGAAGGAGGGGCAGATGAGAAAAAAAGAAACACACACACACACACACACACACACACTATGATTTGCTCTGGACCTTGGGTCCCCTGTGAAGAAGCTGGTATACTCCAAATGCATTTATGCTGAATTTCTAAATAGATTCCTGATAGAATAAGAACTAAAATTATCTCGTTGCCAAACAAAAGGTTTCTGCATTGAAATGTGACAGCTCATTGCTCTAGCAGCTTGTAGCCAGAAGGATACACATTGTTTCCAGCAGAAAATTGGTTTCGGGAACTTGCCCAACAGCCCAGACACAAAATCAACTTCCCTGGCTCTTTCCAAAGGGCCGACACCACTGGGATTCACCCCTGGTCCATTCAAAAGAGGCTTGAATCTCCTTCAAATTTAAGAACCCAAACTAACTAAACCAGATTATTCCTCCAATGCCAAAGACTAGCATTGCTTTCTGGAGAATTTCTATTTCTTTGGTGATTTTATTCCACAGAACTGCTCATGACTACAGCCAGCACTCCTTAATTAAGTCCCAGTTGAACTGAATTTAAGCTATCACCTGAGAAAATATATTCCACCATTACTCAAGAATGCAGTTTGCCACTACTGGGCATGAGTCGTTTAGCTCTATTAAATATGTAAGTTTCCCAAAAGTTCTGTGCCGGTTTTTTTGCCCTCGTAAATGCACATGTGTCCTTAGCAGTTAGCATTTGAATGTGAATCATGATTTGATGGTGGTTTCAAAGATGGACACTCATTTGTTTTTGTTTTTGTTTTTTACTGCACCACCAGATCCAAATCTAGCAGTCTTTAGGCACTCTTCTCACTTTACTGATTTAAAAAAGGAGACTCAGAGAGGTCACCTGATTTGTTCAAATCATGCAGCCAGGGCACCTGGGTGGCTCAGTGGGTTAAGCCACTGCCTTCGGCTCAGGTCATGATCTTGGGGTGCCAGGATCGAGTCCTGTGTCGGGCTCTCTGCTCAGCAGGGAGCCTGCTTCCTCCTCTCTCTCTCTCTGCCTGCCTCTCTGCCTACTTGTGATCTCTGTCTGTCAAATAGATAAATAAAGTCTTTAAAAAAAAAAAAAATCATGCAGCCAATCTAGAGTAAAACCAGCACCCAAATCCAGCTTTTCTACTTTCTTATGCCTCTGTTCAAAGGAACAGAGGATGTGCATGACGAAACAGAAATGCAGATTCTCCCACAGAAAACAACATGTCCTTGCAGGTGACTCCTAGGCGCCTGTCAAAACCTGCCAAAGAAGCCAGTCATCTTTCCATCTAAAGGGAAGGAGACAACTGAAAAAATGAAAGACTCTTGAAAGCTCCCTGCTCAAGCCCCAACCCCCATAAAACCACTAAGGTTTTTTTTAGTTTTATAGGCATGTATTACTTTAAAGAAAATGTGAAACATGAACTCCAAGTGTATAAATCAGATAAATCAGGAGACACGATTTATTTTGAAAAATATCTATTTTTTTAAAATCTTTGCTTTACTAAGCTTTTCACTACAGTTTTCTCTGAAATAATGACCTCCCTTATGATTAATAAATATTCTATTCAGGTGCAACTTTCTGGGCCATTTCTACTGCATTAAGAAAGGTACGCCTTTGTACTGTTGACTCCCCTGAATTTTAACTTCCTTTCTAATTGGAAGTAGGAGTACAGGACAAAGTGTGAGATACCCATGAACAGTGGTGAGCTGGTGTCAGCTCATAGCAGCTCATGAGAAGCTCCTGCAGGCATCTCTGCTGGCTCTGCACTCACTGATTAGGGAATCTGAGAGTTGATCCTAAATGGACAGATGCAGGAGGACATGGAGAAGGCATGAAGACAAACTTGATTAGGTTCTACCAGTTGCTTAGAACAAAAAATAAAAGATCATACAGAAAGGGCCCAGGGCTTCTGTGGGATTCCATATAGCCAGGACCCTGGGCTTTAGCAGCTTATCCCCCACAAGGAAAAAGAAAATGAAAGGATACCCCACTCTGGAACGGAAGTTTAGGGAAGCCGTTCTAAGGACTCAAGTTCTCTGCCAGGCTCAGCACCTATACCCAGTCAATGCACCAGTACCAATACAGCAGTGATGGAGCCACCGGCAAGCCAAGGCCACAGCAGGCAGGGATGCTGGGGTCCAGTGTCCCCACACACACTCATTAAAGAGGAGTGATGAAGGCAGTCTCACAACCACCATCTAGATGCAAGAAAGCCTGTGGGAATATATGGGAGAGCAACAGGAAAAAACAATACATGTACACTCCTGAGCTGGGGTTATCAGGAGTTGCATCTGTTAAGTGAAACATTAAATATGGGAAAACATAAATGAAAGCAGCTACTTTGGCCTAACCATCCCAGACCTGTCCTCCTAACAACTAAATTCTGTTCACCCTGAATAAGTTCATCCAGAGTCTTCATGAAAGAGCCAATACCTGAATCAAAGAGCACATGTCCACCATCCACCTAGGGGTCACACTGAGAGTAATCACTGGGCTCACAGCACGTTAATACAATATTAAACGAGGTACGTTATGTCACTCCAGCACAGAGTGGAAAGGATCTGTAATTAGCAGAGTCCTGATAAATTCCATATTACAACCTCAATTGGTGCTTATGTGGGGAATAGCACATTTAAGGTCTTTTTAGCATCATCATCATATTCCTTAGGGGCTCCTTTGTGATCTTTATCCACCCAACCCATGGGTAAGGGTGGTATGACTCTACTAAACATGACAATGGCCCATTTGTTGGCCCTTGCTAAACATAACGGGCCTTGCATTAATTAAAAACACAGCATGTGAGTTTTCTCACATCCAAGTCTATGGCCAAACCATCCAATTACTGTCCTAACGCAACTCTGCCTTTCCAAAATTCAAAGGATGCACACGAACAAGAACAGGTTAAAATCATCACTGCTATTCAAACTGACTTTCCAACTGGACCAGAGAATTGAAATTAGTCACGTATATGTGTATATAGTACATCTGAATAGTCAATTTCATTCATGTAACCAAATATTTATTTTCTTATAACCCAATTCCTGAGGTATGAATAAAAGCTTTAACTGAAAAGGATTTGTTTATCTTTTCATTATTAATATCTTTGGCTCTACTTCTATCATTGGGGTTAATGAAAATATTTGGGACAGGAAACATTTTTAAATTTTACAAGGTTTAAAAAATTATGAGGTTTATTGGTCCAGCATTTTTTAAAAATTATTATCTAATACATTTTATGTTGGGTTAATGGTGAAATATTTTGGCATTAAGAACAAAAGGAATTTTGCCTAGGGCTTTTCTCATTTGCAAAATGAACTAAAAAACAAAGCCCAACATTCTCCTATTCCATTATCCCATTATGGGCTCCATTGGCCAATAAAAAGTATCCAGCTGAGTACAGGGATTGGGGTCCAATCTTAATTTATTCAGTTTGAATCCTTCCAATTAATCACCTCAGTTCAATAATTGCCAACTCTTATTTCATCTTGTCCCAGATAGACCCAACCTAAATGACTGTTTCAGAAAAAAGTGGTTGTTCTACGAGTCTGTTAAGAAATTTCTGCAAAAAATAAAAGGCAAGCAGACTGAATATGGAAATTTACACAATTCCAAGAGAATTTATTGTGCCCTGCAATAATTTAGTTTTACCTCTGTGCCCCTTCAAGGCAGATCAATTACCAATCACTGAACAAAATACCGAACTCTCAAACTCTCTGCAAATGCACTGCAATTCATTTGGGTCAATTTTTTTTTAATTTTTATATTATTATTTTTTTAAATAACACATTAATTGAAGACAATTTAGAAAGCATACAGAAGTAACAAGAAAATGAAATCACTCATATTTTCCTTCTACTTCTAAGAGATTTTGTAAATATTCTGTTCTTTTTCAGTCCTCCATGTGTGCATGTATGAGTGTGTGTGTGTGTGTGTGTGTATGTGGTGTGTGTGAAGTATCCTAGAGAGCCGAGTGTTAGAATAACTTGACCATATTATTCACTTTAGCCACATTAACCTATATATCTCCATCACATCAAGACCTGTATCTGGTCTCTGTCTTAAAATGCTTTGAGCTTAGAATTCTATTTTGAGCTCATGTTATTTGTTGCTTCTCATGCCCCACAAGCGTTAGCAAATTTCTTGCCTGGATACTGACCACTTTAGGGACGCCTGGGTGGCGCAGTTGGTTGGACGACTGCCTTCGGCTCAGGGCGTGATCCTGGAGTCCCGGGATCGAGTCCCACATCAGGCTCCCAGCTCCATGGGGAGTCTGCTTCGCTCTCTGACCTTCTCCTCGCTCATGCTCTCTCTCACTGTCTCTCTCTCTCAAATAAATAGATACTGACCACTTTAGTTGTAACCTCTATACAGGATTCTAGCTAACATTTTGTTTCCACCTGTGAGACCTGTCCAGCTTTCCTTTCCCACTGGACACCTGGCCCCTTTTTGGTATTACCCTCTACCTCTATTCCACCTTCCCCTCTGGTTTTCAACTTCCAGCCGCACCAGAGCTTCCTGCCTACCTTCTCTTTCATTCCACTTGGGACCTCTTGCCTCTTGCTAGATCTCCTAACATTATCATTTTCTTTATTAGATGTTCCCAAATGTGTCTTCCTAACATTCTGATGTCAGCCCTGTTGGTCTGTCATATCCCTCCACCAGAAGAAACCCACTTCTGACTCTTGATATGTAAATAGCAGCTGAAGCCTAAGGAGATTTCCTGCCCCTTTCTTTCTGAGCTTAGAATGATAGCATTTTTGTAGAACAGTATTTTAAAGCAGTTACCTGCACAATTATGCTAAGCTTTATGCATTGTAAAACGAGCATAATTTTCATTCTTTGAAAGCAAAGCACAGATGCACAAGTTCATCCCAGACAGGAAAGATTGCTGTATAAGGGAGTTGTGAGAATATTCTTCAATGTGATGTTACAACAATTCACTTGACTTAAAAACAATATAATTTTCAATAAGATACTCTCTAACTTGTTCTGATGTGGACCCTCTGGTCCTCTATACTTATCCTGAGTTCATGCCCCAACTGTTTTCCCCAACTACAGCACTAACAATTACCATTATGGGAGAAGTTCACATTTTTGTTCAGGAAAACAATCAATCTACAAACCTAACCATGATTATCTGTAAGCTTTTATTGCTTTCTCCTGGTTGAATATTGCTACTTTAAACTCACAACACAAAGCTGTTGGGAAAAATCTAGAAAATATGGTCCAAAATATGGACCTCTCAAAAGTTTTGATATCTTCTCTGATCCTTAATTAAGGGCTCTGCTACATTATTCAGAACACCCAAAGCAATAATCAGGCAAGAGTGAATAAGACAGGAAACTTCCAACTGAAAAGCAAAAGACAAAAGGTTCAGGTAGGCAGACAGAGCACAAGCTACCATTCCCTCTTCATCATTCCAGCAATGCTCTCCCCTCTCCATATATCAAGTCTTTTTTCCCTAATGGGTCATCCCTATCAACCTGCAACTTGAAACACAGAGTGATGATTTCAGCTTCCCTCCTCCCCTTAACAACTCTCTACTTTCAAAACAAACACCCATCACACACACACACACACACACACACTCATACACACACACTCATGCACACTCACACAGACTCAGAATACAAACTGTTCGGTGCATATCTAGCTAGTTGTAAGATAAAAACAGTCAGGAGAGGACATGAAGATTTATTCTATGTTCCTATCCTTCTCTTCCAGAGGACAAAATACACAACAAGTTGGAAAGTCATACTTAAAAAAATAATAATAAAACACATATTTGGGACACCCCACGCCTCACTTTCTACTGTACTCCCAAGGGGAGGGTGAGTGCCTAAGAGCATTTCCCCAGAAGTGTGAGGGTGATTTTGGATAGAGGGGATTGCAAACCACTTTGGTGGTAAGTAGCAGGCCTAGTAGGATGCTGGGCAGGCCTGGGAAAAAGGTCAGCAGAGAGGAGAAGGAACAAGTAACCATCACCTCTGGTTTCCTAAACAGGAAGTCTGAGGGAGTGGGGATTTTCCAGGTCTTTTGTGAACTTAGAATAGGCACTTGAAAGTATCTGGTAAGACGATTCAGCCCCAAAAGAGGCCAGCCAAAAGAATGAGGAGGTCTCCCCAGGCACCCTTGTGAGAATAACATTGTCTTTCATCCCTATGTGACAACTCCTGACACACCACCTTGATGCTCAGGGAAGACAAGGCAGGATGGAAGTCCACTAATTCCTTAAGATCATCCAACTTTTGGATGATTATCCAAAATGCTTCACTGTGGAAGCACACAATGTAGGTTCCAAGCAGATGTGGCATATTCTCATGTCCCTCCGGGGAAGGCTGTTGTGCTGATGGGCAAGAACACCGTGATGCACAAGCCCCCTCCAAAGGCATCTAGAGAACAACTAGCTCTGGAGAAACGGTTGCCTCACATCCGGGGGAATATGCGCTTTGTGCCCACCAAGGAGGACCTCACTGAGATCAGGGACATGCTGCTGGCCAGCAAGGTGCGAGCTGGTGCCATAGCCCTCTGTGAAGTCACCATGCCAGCCCAGAACACTGGTCTGGGGCCCAAGAAGTCTTCCATCTTCCAGGCTCTAGGCATCACCACGAAAGTCTTCAAGGACACCAGTGAAATCATGACTGATAAGCAGCTGATTAAGACTGGAGACAAAGTGGGAGCCCACAAACCACACTGCTGAACATGCTGAACATCTCCCCCCTTCTCCTGTGAGCTGCTCATCCAGCTCGTGTTTGACAATGGCAAACACCCTGAAGTGCCTGACAACGCTGAGGAAACTGCATTCTCACTTCCTAGACGGTGTCCACTATGTTGTCAGTGTATGTCTGCAGACAGGCTACTCAGCTGTGGCATCAGTGCCCCTTTCTATCATTAATGGATACAAGTGGGTCCTGGTTTTGTCTGCAGAGGCCGATGACCCCTTCCCACTGCAAAGGTTCAGGCCTTCTCGGCTGATCCTTCTGCCTTTGTGGCTGATGCCCCTGTGGTCACGGCCACCACTGCTGCACCTGCTCCTGCCACAGCCCCAGCCAAGGTTGAAACAAGGGAAGAGTTAGAGGAGTTGGACAAGGATATGGGATTTTGTCTCCTTGACTAATCGCCAAAAAGTAACCAATTCAGCCAAATCTATTTGTGAAACAAGAAAATAAAGTCATACTTCTATTAAAAAAAAAAAAAAAAAAGAATGAAGAGAACCACGCTAGCAAAAACTTGAAAAGGGTGGGGGGGGCAATGCTGCCTCTACAGGATCCCCTTCATTTTGCTATAAATGGTACCAGTTGGACACAGAAGATCATCTACCATGACAAAGAGAAGAGCCAATGCTGGGCATCCTCCATGTCTAGAAATTCAACTACAGACATCAACAGCTGGACTGCATTGGCACCTGGGCAAGAAATGAGACTAAGGGAGGGGACCAGCCTGTATGCTGCCACACCATATGCTCTCCAGATAAGCAAACTCCCTCTCTTCTTACCACTGCCAGCTAACAGAACCTTGAGCCCAGTGAAACAGAAGCAGGACCAATAATAGAAAAAAGAGAAGACTGGGAGACAGAGCTCAGAACAGCTAAGATAATAATATGCAAATCTGACTGAACATTTACACAAAAGAAACATTTATAATGCAGTTGACTAGAATACATAAAGGTGACAAGATCATTTTCCACTGCCAAGTGAGAATAATGGCTTAAAAAGGAAGTTCTATTAAAAAAAAAAGAGAGCTTTGCTTTTTTCCCACCTATTTTGTAATCATTTGTGTAACTTCTGATGTCATGTACCCACAAAAATCAGAAGGAAGAGAACTGACCCATCAAGAAGAGGACTGAGAAATAAGATAATGAATGGAATGAGATCACAATGACCATATCAGGCGGAAGGAATGAGCCTGATTTAAGATGAATTTTCTAGGTCTCAGGTAAGACCAAGAACAGGTTCTTTTTTACCTTTACACAGGAAAACAGACTTACACAACACAATAAAAGGACAAGTGGGGTTTGATGCCTATTTCCAACTTCTCAAATCCAATGGGAATGGAAGGGAGTGCCTCCAGCCAAAGAGGGAAGATAAATCTTTTTCAACACTTCAGGCAGTACGTAATGATGGTTGAGAAGTCAGAATGGGGAAGGAAGTGTAGTGTGGCAGTCTCTGGGTCCTCAGGATACTGAATTTTTTATCAGTCCAGCCAAAAGGAAGTCTTTCCATCAGCAGGACCCAAGAGATGCTACACAGCAGCACTGGTCAGGTATGCATTCTACTGTCCAATGCTGCTCAGAGAGAAAACATCAAGCTTTTTTTGCCATAAAGCACCTGATTTTGTGAAACTTATGAGGATGGCCAGGCAAACACGGAGCACCCTAGGCACACTCAGGGAAACCAGCTCCCCTAAGCACGTTGGGAATGGTCAGGCAGACAGAAGCTGAAGTTTCTTAAGAGGTGGGAAGTGGGTGGAACTCTTAAAATGCAGGACTAGAGTGCCTGTGTGGCTCAGTGAGTTGGGTATCTGACTCTTGATTTTGGCTAGGGTCATGATCTAGGGGTCATGTGACTGAGCGCCACATGGGCCTCCATGCTCAGTGCGGAGTCTGCTTGGGATTCTCTCTTCCTCTTCCCCCCTGGCTCGCATGTGCATTCTGTCCCCAGCACCCCCCATATAAAATAAATAAATGAATAAAATCTTTTTAATTAGTTAATTAATTAAATGCAGGACTGAAACTCTATCATACATTCTTGCTTCAAAAATCAAAGTGAACTTTTTAAAATAACTTGTACCAGACAATTTTATATTTAAGGTATGGGTTTCACTTATAATGTAGAGGATGATGTGGAAATAAAAAAATAAACCTCCGTTCTTAATAGAATTTGCTTAGAAGGGCATCAGCCCATGGAGGATTGTCTTCTTAGACCAAGACTCCTTGGACTGTCTGCGCAATTACTAACACTTCCTTACTGCATATTACAAAACTCTGCTGTAGTATGAAAGTTCTGTTGATGACATGGGGCTCTTTGTGTCAATAGATGTTTACATACAGAAATGAAACATCTTAAAATTTCTTCTAACTTATTTATAAAGATATTTCTGCCACTAACAAACCCAGTGTATTATCAAAATGCAAATGATAACATTTAGCCAAGTGTGTGGTCTGAACAAAGGAAAAAGAAGCTCTAGAGACACTGACAAGCCAAACAAATAACAGCAGAAGGAATCTTAATATTTATACTTTTTGTATGACTCCCCACTACAATTACGAAAGGGTTGAAAGATAACAAATTATTGAATCCTGTTTTAAAATGACTTAGAATCTTAATCTCCATTTTTAACTTGCCAAGATTTCTAAGAAGATATTTAACTACATTCCCACTTGGCCTCATTAAATTTCATATAAATGTGTTTACCATCTCAATTGTATAACATTGAAAATATTGCCTTATAAATATTTTATCAACAAGAAGTACTAGCACTCCCCCACCCACTGACTATGAGAGAACAAAACTGTCTTTGGACAGAAGAAAAAATTCTTTATATATCCACAAGTTTTGACAAATGTGGGGAATTTATCTTGAGTCATTCTGAATGGAAGCTTCTAAATTCCAAATGTGAGAAGCCTGTGAAGGACATTAGCTCCTCTTGAGCTTTTAGGATTGAAACCCAGACTGTTAGTTTGTGACACCAATCTTCACAGCCTACAGATGATTCACCTAATGTATATGGAAAAGCTACAGTGATACTGGATTTAAAAAAAAAAAAAAGATGTTTGTTAGAAATTGGACATACTTTTTTCCTGCAGTTAAAAGCTTTAAAAAACAGTGGTACCATCCTGCTTTCCAACACACATGTAAACCATCAGTAACTGTCTTTCTTTTTTTTTTTCTTTAAAGATTTTGTTTATTTATTTGACAGACAGAGATAAGTAGGCAGAGAGGCAGTCAGAGAGAGAGGAGGAAGCAGGGTCCCTACTGAGCAGAGAGCCCAATGTGGGGCTCGATCCCAGGACCCTGAGATCATGACCTGAGCCGAAGGCAGAGGCTTGGCTTTAACCCACTGAACCACCCAGGCGCCCCAGTAACTGTCTTTCTTTATCTCAGTTTGCATTTCAGGATTTCAAGTACTTGGGAGTGGGGGCACCTGGGTGGCTCAGTGGGTTAAAGCCTCTGCCTTCGGCTCAGGTCATGATCCCAGGGTCCCAGGATAGAGCCCCAAATCGGGCTCTCTGCTCTGCAGGGAGCCTGCTTCCTCCTCTCCCTCTCTCTGCCTACTTGTGATCTCTGTCTGTCAAATAAATAAATAAATATCTTTTTTAAAAAAATAAATAAATAAAAGTACTTGAGGGGTACCTGGGTGGCTCGGGAAGTTGAGTATCTGTCTTCAGCTCAGGTCATGATCCCAGGGTCCTGGGATCAAGCCTTACACCAGGCTCCTTGCTCAACAGGGAGCCTGCTTCTCCCTCTCCCTCTGCCCTTTCCCCCACTCACACTCATTCTCTCTCAAATAAATAAATAAAACTTTTTTTTTTTTTTTTTAAGAAGTACTCTCCATGGTGTTAACTTAGAGAAAAATGAGAAAGGGGCATTACACAGTCCATTAAGCTTCTGATTCTTGGTTTCAGCTCAGGTCATGATCTCAGGATCATGAGACTGAGCCCAGCATCGGGCTCTGAGCTCAGTGCTACATCTGCTTGTGTGTCTCTCTACCTCTCCCTCCGCTCCTCCAACACATGCTCCCTCCTCTCTCCCTCTCTCTCTCTCTCTCTCTCTAAAATAAAGTGATAAATCTTTTTAAATAATAAGATAATACCTGTCTCTGCCTACACTGAATTCCTTGAGCCCTATTTCAAAGACAAAGTAAATGGTCCATAAACAACAGATAATCTTATGGCTATAAATCACTCTCTACCTCTAGAATTTAAGGGAAAAAAAAGATAATGTTAAAGGTTCAGAAGAAAACAAAATAAAAATTGATGCCTTTTGAAGTGTTTTTTTTTTTTAAATCATTTCCAGAAATAACTGGCAAAATAATGCCTCTAAATGTTCAAGCCAAATTAAATTGCCTACAAATGATCAGAAATCATGGTTGCCATGGTTTCAGGTGCCCAGAATATGGTGTACGGACTAAACAGTGCCTTGCAGCAAAAATGTCTCTGTATTAAGTGGAAGCCACACACACACACACACACACACACACACCACTAATTACAGTGTTCTCAGGCATTTGAAACCTTTCAAAAATAACAATAATAATGATTGATAATAATTTTTTGAACTGTCAGCTGATCTTACCTGCTAGTGTGACAACATCCACTTATCACCATCCTGAGTTCTCAGGCTTAGCCCTACAATATAACCCCAACCCTGTGGATATCTAGCAGAAATAGAAAAGGCCTTGTGATCATGATGAAGAGAGTCACACATAGCCTCTGGTCCAACAGGTATTCTTTTCTTTTAAGACTTTATTTTCAAGTAATCTCTACACCCAATGTGGGGCTCAAACTCATAACCCCAAGATCAAGACTCATATGCTCCACCAACCGATCCAGCCAGGTGCAGCCTTACAGTATTCTTAATGCTCCACAAGAAGTTCTTGACTTGTTAAAAGTTGTTTAAAGTTACTTTCTCAAAAAATCTAAAATTTTATGGTGTCTTTAAGTTTTGTTTTAGTTTTTGTTTTCGTTAAGCAGGTCTCTGTTTTCTCTTCCTTTATTTTCTCCATCCCAGCCCAATATGGAGTTTTTAGAGGCTTCAAGTCAGTCAGTGGATCCGTCAACGTTTATTGAGCAACACTATGTCAGACACTATTCAGACACTGAGGTTACAAAAATAAGTAAAACACAGTCTCTTCCCTTATAAAAGAGGTTGGTTTGTCGGTCCCATGTTCAGACAGACAAATAGTTATTTCTAACATAGTGTACTAAAGCTATGGTAAAAGTAGGGATAGCATATTATGCACAGAAGAGAGGGCCCTGGAGAATCAGAGAAAGCCAGGAATCTTCCTCAGGTTTACCCCTGAGTTACCCTTGAATCAGTCAGCAGTGGGAATTAGGCAAATACCAGGGGACCAGGAAAGAACTTCACTTAGGAGGAGTGCAGGAGTCTTGGCTTTATGTGTCCAAGGCATTAAACACTAAGTGTCACAAAAGAGCACAGTATGTCAGGGGAGGGGTGGCAAGAAACTAATTTGAAAGCAATATGGGCAAAGGAAGAGTTCTTTACATGTGAACTGACTTTAGCAGTATGGATTTTATTCGGGAGGTAATATGGAATCACTGAACAGTTTAACTCAGAAGAGCCATGTGGTCTGATTTGTCTTTTGGATAGATGCCTTTGGAGGACAAATTTGAAAGGAACAAAAGTGAAAACACGGAGACCATTTTGGAGGCTATTTATGATGTTTGATTTTATATGTCAACTTGACTTTGCCATAAGGTGCCCAGATAGTTGGTCAAACAGTATTCTGGGCATTTCTATGAGGGTATTTGGGGATAAAATTAACATTTAAATGGGTAGACTTGAGTAAAGCTGATTACTTCCATATTGTGTGTGGGCTTCATCCAGTCAGCTGAAGGCCTGAACAGAATAAAAAGGCCAATCCTTCCTCAAAGCAGGAGAGAACTCTCCAGCCCACTGCCTTTGAACTTCATCTGTAACAATGCTCCATCCTGCCTGATGGCCTTTTTTTTTTTTAATTTTTTCTTATTTTATCTATTTCTTTGACAGAGACAGATCACAAGTAGGCAGAAAGGCAGGCAGAGAGAGGAGGAAGCAAGCTCCCCGCTGAGCAGAAAGCCGGATGCGGGACTCGATCCCAGGACCCTGAGATCATGACCTGAGCCAAAGGCAGAGGCTTTAACCCACTGAGCCACCCAGGCGCCCCTGTCTGATGGCCTTTGAACTAAAATACTGGCTCTTCCTATGTCTTCCACACCACCAGATGTTGAACTTACCAGCCTCTGTAAAGACATAAGTCAATTCTTCATAATAAACCTACCTAGCTACTTAGCTAGGTAGCTATCTTCTATCGGAGATAAATAGATATATAGATATACTTCATGTATGTAAAATTCTATTTCTCTGGAGAACGCTGGCTAATACACTCTTTTTGTGACTGAGAACCAAATAATGGGGGCTCAAACTGGAATAGTGATAATAAAGCTGGAAGTGAAAATTACTTAAGAAGGAAATCAGTGGTACTAGGGACTAAAATTGGTGGGTTTCATAGGAGGCTAGAAATCAAGAACCATCACTTAAGTGTCCAAGTAAGTGACTGGACCACCAACTGAGGTAAAGATCCTAAAAGAGGGGAGAACACAGGCGGTACAAGTAATTAGTATGAGACATGTTAAGTTTGAGGTACCCTGAGCATCCCATCTCCATACCCCAACTCCATACCCAGAGTTGGATGTATGAGTTCAGAGCTCAAATGAGAGTTTGAGGCAAGAAATGCAGAGTTGGAAGGCATCCTCCATCACTTAGAACCACACACGAGACTAAATAAGATCACCACGGGAAAGGATGAGCAAAGAGAAAAGGAATGAGCCAGAGGCAGAACTTTGGGAAACACCCATATATAATGGGTGGGCAAAGAAATTGGACCACAGGGAGTCTTATAAAAGCAATGTCAAGAAATATAGAGAGTCAGATTTTACCCAACTTGCAAAGTAACATTTTAGCCTGCCACAGTTTCATGGGTGCTGGCAGAAGACATGAGACTCCTACGTCAGAAATCAAGGACTTTGTTACTGACAACAGTAGGAGTAGACAGAATTATCAGCAGGTTCTTGCACTGGTCTCCCCAGTACCAATTCCCACAGGGTGGTGCTATACTACATCTCTTCTTTCTCCCCTAAGAAAAGGGTTGAAGAATGGAAAGAGCCTTACAGAGTTGTGAGAAAAAGTCATTATAGGCAATAAAGCTAGGAAAGTTGACCAAAGGGAATAAGGCCCCTCCAAGATGACCAAAGTCACCTCCAGCCACAGACCAGAGCCATGACATATGCACCAAGCAAAGTGGTGACCTGTCAGTCCTCTACACAAACTACCAGTGGGTCTAGATCATTGAGAACCAACCAAAATCCAACCATTATGGGAAGACATCCTACATTTAGTTATAGCAATATCAAAGGATGGTGATAAATCTTTAACCAGGAAAATTAAAACTCTCACTTCCCTCATTTACTACTCACAGTATCCCCAAGCCACAGTTCAATGATATATTCTCTTCACAGACAAATGAAGGATCAAATCTCCATGTTGAGGAAAGCTAGTCATCGGGTATTCTGAGTTCAATGGTGCGAATCACTGTTGTGTGGAGAACTGGCATAGTCTTTCTTAGACAAGTGGTTCTCTGGAAAAGTACTTACAAACTTATTTGGGAGTTTCAAGCATGCTTCAACCCCATAAGTACTTTTAATTACTTGAGCATATGTGTTTTATGGCTCACTAAGGAAGTTATAATCTCTGGACACAGGTTTATAAATTTGGGGCACCTCAAAGACTTACATTGTTGCAAAATATAGTACCTCCATGGAGATCTAAACAGTTTTTAAAAACAGATACCTAGAAAAAAGAGAGTCTAATTGTGGGTATATGTAAAAAATGTATATATCATATATTTGTATGTATGTATTCTTAATTACATGAACTATTTTTAGGTCTTTTTAAACAATGTTATAGTTATTAAGATAGCAAAATCACTCCAATACCATTTGGAGCAGTTTTTATACAAACATGTGGTATATAAAGAGATCAGTCATAGTTTCATACCTCCTGTGAAAGAATGTAACCAGCCACACAAATCAATTTTAACAGTAGATCCAACACCCGACACTTCAATTATAGGATTTTTACACTCATACAAGTCTTTCATGATCCTTTTATTCCTATGCTTCCTAATGGATTTATCCTTCTCTCAGAACTCAGATCAGAAGCCACCTGCCCTAACATCACACCCCATTCACCACTCCCACCCTCACAGAGCTTGTCACTCTCTCCAGGAATCATCAAAAGTCTGTCTATTATTGTTCTTACAATGCTGTATGGTAGTTTATTTGCTCAAGCATTTGTCTTTCTAGCAGACTGAGACTGTTGTTATACAACTCTGAAGGGGATGGGAAAGTAAGTGCAGAATCATTTTCAAACTTAGCAAGGCAAGTAAAGAAATTCCAACAAAAAAGAGTTCTGCCGTGAAAAAAAAAAAAAAAAAAGCTTTTATTTAGGTTTTTCCCTTCAACAGTCATCATTGTTCCCTCTTATCCTGCCTCACTTTAAATCTGTCTTTTTGTTAATCTGTTTGGGATGGAATGCCAAGCAAACAAGCATTTGATACTATAACCTTATCCCAAGAGAAATAGAATAGAAGCCCAGGAATAGGACCATCCATTTTGAAAATATGGTGAGACCACTGATTAATTCACGGTACAGACTGCCAGACATTCTGGGCCTCAAGAATTAGTAGTCAATTCAGAATCAGGTAGAGAATCCTCCTGTGCGTGTCTCAATGCAAGTTCAGAAGCTTTGAAAGAAGATCAAACAACCCAACAATCCACAAAATTACAAAGGAAGAGGCTGATGTTCTGGAGGCAGAGGCAGAAAAATCTTAAAAGTGATTAGGGTTTTTGTTAACCAATCAAGAAAAAAAAAAAAAACCCACGTTGAATTCTTACTATGACTTCCTATGAATCACTTAATTCCTATCATATATATCAAATCTTACCAGTCATTCAGTTGGATGCTTATTAGCTTCCTTGATAGTAAGTTAAAATGTAAAACAAGTCTTCATATATGAAGCAAAATAACAGTATGAAGCAGTACATAATCAATGCTAAAACTGAACAGACTGAACATATGTGGAATGACCACATGCTCTGGTTTATCCAGGACTGTTCTGGTTTATGCATTTTGTCTGCCTTGTATGATAAATTATACGGTCCAGTGTCATTCACGAGCAAGGATCTTCCCCCTTTAGAGCAATAATATGCACTGTGAATTCTTTACTAGGATAGAAGTGAAGTAAGCCATCGTTTTTTGCCTTTGCAAATGACAGCTAGTAATTTGACATTAAATGAATTTTCCTGGTTTTTATTTTGTTTTATTTTTGGCTGTTGTTCTGCTGTTAGAATCTGGTTACTGATGACTAATCACTTTGGTTTCATAACTATAGTCCAACCTTTTGAAGTAATCAGTGACACTGTTAGTCAAAATTCATGTCTCACACTTAAAAAAAGACAAAAAAGTATCTTGGAGCAAACGCAGACATGAAAATGAGGGAATTTTATCTTTTAGTTTAGTTTTTTCTGCAATGTCTTAACTTTTTTCCATATGAATGTACTGTCTTTATGATAAAAGTAATAATATTGGGGTTTTTTTAATTGTGTGACTATAGAATCCTTATAACAGAAATATTAAAAAGCAAAGGCAGAATGAGGAATATAATCCACACAAATGTCAACTTGCTGTTAACATCTCTTTCACACAAGAAAGCCAGAATCTAGACAAGACTGTCTGAAACGACTAACACATTTGGAACACATTTTTAAAGGCACTGACAAGCCCGCAGTCTAATCACACACAGGCAACATGTGCGGCTGCTGTGGAAATGCTTTTATAGACTCTGTTTGTTGTTGTTTTATACTCACTTTAAAACTCTCAGGAAAGCAGGGGGAGGGATTAAAGGTTCATAATAAATTTTACAAGCCTGGGCAGTGAAGAAAAACTCCAGAGCGTTATGAGGTGTTAAATAAATCGAATTGGCTAAACTTTCTGCCCCATTGTCGTGATGGCCTTTACACTTCTCACAATGTGGAGACAATTAGGTGTTAGCCTGGCTTCGAAAGATAAATGTCCAGCTTCCAGACAAGAGTGCTGATTTAGCACGTGTTCTGTGGGCCACAAAATTATTGTTCTAATCAATTCTAGCTTTCATGTTTACACACATGCATATCAGTAAAAATAAAGAAGGGAAAGAGAAAGCGATGGCAAAACTTAATTCCAAATGCAAATATTTTTATTTTCTCCCTCATTATTGAAGTTTTTCTGCAGGGATGATCATAAAAGAGCCCCAGAGGCAGGAAAGAATGGACACAGCTATTTTTAAATATTATTAAGAAGCCAGTCTTCTGGACATTTTAGGTGCAGATTCAATAATGGATCTGTAATTTAAGTGCAAAATCATTTACCTATTTTGCTATATAAGTTGGTTTACCCACAAGGGATTCTCCCCTGCCCTTTATATACTCTTCTTATCACCTTATAATTTTATGGATTATGGAGAAGTTGACAGTAATAACTAAAGCAACAGTCATCTTTTGGTCACAGGATCCTTGCTTTTCCATCAAAGCCAGTTTATTAAAGACAAAACACCAATGGCACTCTCATGGATATATCTTAAGACCTTTGAAAGTCTGCAAATCTGTGAATACCACTACGGAATAAAGTTTCTCTTCTACTAAAAAAAGAGAATTGAGCAATTTAAGCAAACTGAAACTTTTATTTTTGTCAGGGGGAGGGGAAGCAGGGCTTGTTTGGATGTTTTTTCCATCACCAGCACATTTCCAGTCAAAATTTTTTCCACAAACACTTAAGTTAATTAAATGGTTATTTGGTGTGTTACCTTATTTACTTAAAAAAAAAAAAAAAAAGAAGTAGAAATCAATAAATCAAGTAAATTCAAAACTGGTTACTGGAGGGGCACCTGGGTAGCTCAGTGGGTTAAGCCTCTGCCTTCAGCTCAGATCATGATCCCAGGGCCCTAGGATCAAGCCCCACATTGGGCTCTCTGCTCAGCATGGAACCTGCTTATCCCTCTCTCTCTGCCTGCCTCTCTGCCTACTTGTGATCTCTTTCTGTGTCAAACAAATTAAAAAAAAAAAACTGGTTACTGGAGAAGACCAATAAAATAGACAAACTTTGGTAAGATAAATAAAAAGAAATCACAAATAACAACATTGAGACCGGATCAAGAAAATAATATAAGATGTATGTAAAGAGTATTATATTTTATTTCAGGATAATATAGTACAACATTATACCAACAAATTTGAAAACCTAGACAAAATAAGTGATCATATAGGAAAATATAAATTAACAAAATTAACTCAGGAAGACTTATTAAACCACAAAGATCAATAAACATAGAAGAAATTTTTTTAATTATTAAAAGATCTGTCAGATAGTAAGGATGCTGGCCCAAGATGGTTTTATAAGAAAGCACTGCCAAGTCTTCAAGGAATAAATAATTTGTATTTCATATGAACCAGTTAACATTTTTCCCAGGAATACAAGAATGGTTGACATAGAAAATTTAGACAGAAAATCTACTAATGCAAATTACTACATTAACAGATTAAAGGAGGGAAAAAATGACAGTTTCTTTAAAAATGCTTGACTAATTTAACATTAATTCTCAATTTTTAAGTTCTGATACTAAGCAAGGACTAGAAGAAAATCTCTTAAATTTGATAAATGATTAACACCATCAACCTGTATAAATCCTCACACTGAATCATGAAATTTAAGAAACATTCACATTAGTTGTTCTTCTACTACTCTACACTGTTCTGTTTAACCTTCCCAAGGCTAATGACTTGTCATGAGTCTTTGTTTCGAACAATTATAGTACTTTGTATGATTGAAGGTGTATAGTCTAAGTCTATGAGGACCACAGATAGAGAAATTCATTCAAGAATGAAAACAAATGTATTTTCAAAAGAAATATTCAGAGTTAGTATCTAAATCTTTTGAAGATTTTTTTATAAACCTGCTAAAGAAGCTCTATGTACTCTAAATATAATTCTGTTATAAAGTCATCTCAAAATTAAAGAAAACATATTTCCCTACATACATTGCTTGACAGGGATATGAGTCAAATGATAATCAGTACAGTAAGAGGCATTTTAATGGCTCAAGTTCTATAGCAGCTCAGTTAACTACAACATAAATTCATTTCAACAGACCTAATTCAGGGGAATGGCATTACAGTAAGTGAATGGATCATATGCTCCATAGGCACTGTGCTTTCCACGGAACGGTTTTCATTGCTAACAGCGAATGCTGACTTCATTTATTTTAATAAAAGTCTATGACTTGTGTACAAGTAGGAGAGCAGTTTTTTCAGTACATCAATTTTATCTGCTTTGGGATCTAGACTAAAGGCTATATATTAGAAGAAAGACAACTGGAATGTTCTGCGTCTTTGTGACACAGCATCTCTGAAAAAAGTGCTACAAAAAGAAATACACAACAAAAGAAATATAAGTATTGGCTTATAATCCAAAGTATAAAATAAATATCCAGGGGTCAGTACTGATATAAATAAAATACTGAATAAATAAATGAGAAAAGACAAATCTACCACACAGAAGAATTTCAAGTAATTTATATAGATATTCTAACCTCAGGGATGTGGAGATTAACTCCCACCCCCTATGTGTAGGCTACAGACAGTGACTTCCCTGCAATGAGTACAGTAAGAAAAAGGGGGAGTAGGAGTAACTTTATAATGGAGAAACCTGAGAAACACTACAATAGCCAGATGATCACGGTCAACATTAACAGTGATTAAGTCATGTACCTTTCATAAGGTGTGATGAGATTGGCACTTTACCTGTGAAGTCTTCCTTCCAAAAACTTATAACCCCAGTCTAAAATAAGAAAACACCCCATAAATTCCAACTGAGAGAAATCCAAAAAAAACCTGACCACTACTCCCCAAAACTATCAAGGTCATCAAAAAACAAGGAAAGTCCGTGAAACTATCATAACCAAGAGAAGTCTAATGACATGTGATGTCTAAATGTAATGCAGTATCCTGGGCAGGATCCTAGAATAGAAAAAGGATATAAGGTAAAAATGAAGGAAATGTGACAAAAGTAAGAAAATATATCAATACTGGTTCCCAAATTATGACAAATGTACCATACTACTGTAGGATGTTAATAGTAGGGCAAACTGGTGTGGGGTTATGGGAACTCTGTACTATCTTTACAGTTTTTCTGCAAATCTGAAATATTCTAAAATTAAAAGTTTATTTTAAAACACAAAAATAAAATAGAAGCGACCTATCTTCTTTTATATTCATTTCTCTAACTGCACCCAGCATGCGAAATGATAAAGTAGAGCCCTCACACTCACAAGTTTAATATACATTAGAAACATGATTAATAAATTAGCTGGGTATAGAATTTTAAATTGGAGATCATTTTCTTTTCTTTCTTTTTTTTTTTTTTTAAGATTTATTTATTTATTTATCTGACAGAGATCACAAGTAGGCAGAGAGGCAGGCAGAGAGAAAGGGGAAGCAGGCTCCCCGCTGAGCAGAGAACCCGATGCGGGGGTCAATCCCGGGACCTGAGATCATGACCTGAGCCGAAGGCAGAGGCTTTAACCCACCAAGCCACCGTGGTGCCCCTGGAGATCATTTTCTATCACAGTTTTGAAGATGTTTCTCCATTGTCTTCTAGCTCCCAACATTACTGTTGTGATATTGATGTCACTCTAATTTCTGGTTTTTTTAATGCCTTATAAATTGCAAAGTGCTTTTACTGTCCCTGCTGTCCTGAGATTTCATATGGTGTGCCATTTTGTAAGGAACTATATGGGTCCTATAACTGAAAAATTCATGCTCTTCCAATCTGGGTAATTTTGCGTATTATTTTTTTACTACTGCCCCTCCAGTTCCCCTGTTCTCTCACCTAGAACTCCTATTATTTTGGACTTTAGATTTTGCTGACCTACTGATCTAATTTTATCTTATTTCTCTTATTTTCCATGTTTTTTCCCTTTTTCTCTACTTTTTGAGAAATTTCCCCATCTTGATATTTCTACCAGTGAGGTTTTCCTGAGAACATTTTGGGGTATTTTTTTCTTGTTTTTACTGTTCTTTTTTTTTTTAAAAAAAAAAATGTTTATTTCATTATTGCTTCCTGTGTGATATCTTCTCTGACATTTTAATTGATAGCTTTTAAAATGTAATCTTGTCTCTGAATAATCTAGTGTTTTATGTTTATTTGTGTCAATCTTTCATGCAAGAGGTTTTCCTCTGATGCCTGATAATTGTGCATTGTCTACACACATTCATGGGTGGAATATAAAAAGCTGATTAGAAGTTGGAATATTATTCAGATTTTAAAAAGGAGTAAATCTTAGGGCAGCAGGGTGGCTCAGTCGGCTGAGTGTCCTACTCTTGATTTTGGCTCAGATCCTATCGCAGGGTTGTGAAATCAAAGCCCTGCACTGGGCTCCATGCTGGGTGTGGAGACTGCTTGGGATTCTCTCTCTCTCTCTCTCTCTCTGCCCTTCTCTCTCTAATAAAAAATAAAATAAATATTTAAAAAGGAAGAAATCTTGTCACATGCTACAACATGGATGAACCCTGAGGACATCATGTTAAGTGAAATAAGCCAGTCACAAAAAGACAATACTATATGATTCCACTTTTTTTAAAATATTTTATTTATTTATTTGACACAGAGAAAGAGGTCACAAGTAGGCAGAGCAGCAGGCAGAGATAGAGGGGGAAGCAGGCTCCCCACTGAGCAGAGAGCCCAATGCGGGACTCGATCCCAGGACCCTGAGATCATGACCTGAGCAGAAGGCAGAGGCTTCACCCACTGAGCCACCCAGGCACCCCTGATTCCACTTTTTTTTTTTAAGATTTTATTTATTTGAGAGAGGAAGAGAGAGTGCACAAGTGGGGGGAAAAGACAAAGTGAGAAGAAGACTCCCCAATGAGCAGGGAGCCCAATACAGGGCTCAATCCCAGGACCCTGAGATCATGACCCAAGTAGAAGGCAGCCACTTAACCAAATGAGCCACCGAGGCACCCCATGATTCCACTTTTAAGAAATATCTAAAGTAGTTAGACCCATAGAGACAGAACAATGATGGTTGCCAGGGGTGGGGGTAAGGGGATGTGGGGAGTTATAATTCAAAGGATATACTCAGTTTTGCCAGGTGAAAAAGTTCTAGAGATCTACTGTACAACATTTATATGAATATACTTAATGCTGCTGACCTACACACTCAAAAATAGTCAAGATGGAAAATTTTGAATTTTTTTTTTGCCACAATTAAAAATTTTAGAAATGTTCTGAATGATTAGAAGCTCTGAGCACAAAAGTAGGGCCAGTTTGCATGGGCTTCAGTTCTGATGAGGCAAGCTATTTCAGTAAAGAAGCCCTGATGCTATCATTAGATCTTTCCTCTTGGAGAGCCATGGGCTGCTCAGATCCCCAGAGAATAATCACCTGAATTCCTCATCTACAGGCTATGGGCCTGGCTGCCACTTTTCTGTCACATGTGCAGGGACAGACAGTGACTTCACTACTGAGTACACAAACTTTAATTCTTTCCCCTGCTTTCACTATGGCTCCTGTCCTCAAATGTGCATGGGATCCTCCAGTGACTTTTTGCATCACCTTCTCCAGAGAGAATGTATCTTTAGTCCTCTAGGATATGAAAGGAGCAAGACATCAGACAGTTCTGTAGAGGTGGATGTAGATCTGGGGAGTCCACTGCTTCAAAATTAGACCACTCTCCTTTCACTTACACAGGTATCAGCTCTGATTCTTACTTTTTTTTTTTTTTTTTAAGATTCCATTTATTTATTGAGAGAGAGAAAGCGAGAGGCAGAGCACAAGTGAAGAGGGAGGGGCAAAGTGAAGTGAAGTGGGAGAGGAAGAAGCAGGCGCTCCACTGAACAGAGACCCCAGGATCATGACCTGAGCTGAAGGCAGACACTTGACTGACTGAGCCACCCAGGCTCCTTCTAATTCTTGAGCCTTGTTGATTCAACAGTGTGAATCAATTTGTTACTCACCTTTTTCCACTGCCAGCCTAGGATTCGGATATCTGAAGTCTGTCTGCTTGTTCAATTACCACTTTTCCATCTGCTTATCAATTTCCCAAGTTTTGTTGTTCCTCTCCTGCTCTCTTGTCCTCATGCTTATGCCTTTAAAAAAAACTGTTTTAGAAAGGTTTGGGTTTTGACAAAAGAGTGGTAGCTTTTGTACATATTCAATCCGCCATCTTTGTTCTCTATGGTTTGTTTTCTATAGTCTCAGATTCAATTTCCTGTGTTGGAGATGATGTAGTAGGAAGAGTAGATACTTAGGTTAACCTGAGTTTAGATTTAGACTTTGGGTCTGGCACTTTCTTGTTGTGTGAGCATCAGTTAACTAACTTTTCTTATTCACAGTTTTTCTGTTTATAAAATAAAGGTGCTAAGACATGGGTAAGGCATGGAATTATTTTAATGAGGATAATGTGAAAAAAACATATGAAAGGCATATGTAAAATAATATATGCAAAACTTAGGTGAAACAAAAGACTTAATAAATATTAATTCCCCTTCCTTATCCAAGGTAAGTTGTTGAATTTACCCTCCAGTAGCAACTGTAACATTCTGATAACCTCATTCTGAGCTAAGTTTCTATAATGATGCATCAAATCACTTACTAGCCATCCTCTCCTAGCTGTTCTCCTCAACCAGAGGCCTTCCTCCTGGTAATGACATTCAGTCTCAGGTGCTACATCATTTTGTTGGAATAAATTTTAATTTTTTATATTTTTTTATAAAAATGAGCACTTTATTTTTGAGTCCTTTGGTCAAGTATACCTTTATCTTTTTATAAAACTAATATTTCCAAAAATTTTTTCAACAGAACAGGGAAAGGAGGATGTGAGAACTCTTAGAAGAAGGAATGCAATCTATATAGATTGAACATTTCTAATGTACTCTAGGGATCACCACTGAATTAGATACAATTGCTTTTTGTAAGTAAGAGAAACCACTCAAAACAGAGGATAAATGTATTAAGGGTATTTCAGAGAACACACAAAAGTGTTCTCCAGTAGCAAGACTGGAGAAACAAGCTGGAAAAAGGTCAAGAATCAGGGCAGCTCCAAGGCAAGGGGGATTAATAAACACTCTCATCACAATATGATCACTGGAATGAATAATTTCCCACCATCTTGAACCTTTCTTTTTTTTTTTTTTTTTTAATATTTTTACATTTATTTGAGAAAGAGCACACACATGTGCACAAGCAGGGGAAGGGGTGGGTAGGGAAAGCAGGATCCCCAGAGCAGGGAGCCCAATGTGGGGTCAATCCCAGGACCCCAGGATCATGACCTGAGCTGTAGGCAGGCACTTAACCTACTGTGTGCCACCCAGACACCCCTCATCTTGAACCTTTCTGCATCACTCCAGTAACGGAAATTCCTAAGAGTCTGCTTTATTTAGCTGGAGTCACATGCCTACTCCTAGGGGGTGATAATCCCCTAAAGGTAGAAAATTTCTAGAGGGAGAGATAATTATTCAAAAGGAAATTAGCTACATACTGTAAGATTCCAACTCTGTGACATTCTGGAAAAGGCAAACTATGGAAACAATAAAAAGGCTAGTGGTTGCCCAGGGTGGGAGGCAGGGAAGAATGAGCAGATGGAGCACAGATCTTCAGGGCAATGAAAATACTCTATCTGTATGATGCCATAATGATGGATACATGTCCAAACCCAAAGAAAGAACACCAAGAGTGAATTGTAACATAAACTACATATTTTAGGTGACTAGAATATGTCAATGTAGGTTCATCAATTCTAACATTCTGTACCACTCTGGAGGGGA
This sequence comes from Neogale vison, assembly GCF_020171115.1. Lineage (NCBI taxonomy): Eukaryota > Metazoa > Chordata > Mammalia > Carnivora > Mustelidae > Neogale > Neogale vison. Next base: position 49,774,618 of record NC_058093.1, read on the forward strand.
TGTTGTTGAGGGAGGCTCTGCAATATGCAGGCAGGTGTATGCAGTAAATAAGAAATGTCTATACTTTCTCCTCAGTTTTGCTGTGAATCTAAAACTGGTCTAAAAACCTGACATAATTTTTTTTAAATGAATTAAACAGGGACACCTGGGTGGCTCAGTGGGTTAAAGCCTCTGCCTTCGGCTCAGGTCATGATCCCAGGGTCCTGGGATCGAGCCCCGCAAGGGGCTCTCTGCTTAGCTGAGAGCCTGCTTCCTCCTCTCTCCCTGCCTGCTGCTCTGCCTACTTGTGATCTCTACCTGTCAAATAAATAAGATCTTTTTTAAAAAATGAATTAAACAACAACAATAAAAGAAGTTAGTGTGTATGCTTAAGTAGGGGAAATGAGTGACAGGCAACCAAAACACAATACACATCCACTACCCCAAGTGCCACTCCAGAATTTCTGCATACAAGTAGCAATCTGGTTGAGAGGAAGCAACAGGGTATTTTTCTTAAGGCTGCATTTAGATAGCAATCACACTGCTTTGATTTTAATTGAACCTTTATTTGGGAAGTTTTGAAGGTTCACTGAAAATTACGGACTAAATTAAACCTTTCCAGGCCACATGCTGGTCCCTTCACTGATCACAACACTGAAGACACCCCCCAACTGCTATTATAGTTTGCTTGACCTTATTCTGGAATCCCCAGTAGGATTAGTCTGGAGAGGCCCACCACATGGACTCATGGTACTATAATGGCCTTTTTAAATAAACCATAAAGTACACCCTCCACTAAACAATAATCAGCCAACAGGATTACTCTTTACATATGTTTAATTAGCCAAGGAAACTTCAGAACTTTCAAAAGGGAATTCTGAGCTAGTATATACCACTATATAAGCAGCAAATAGATAAGAATCCCCCCAAGTCCCCACATGAAAGCAGATAATACAACTACATAACAAAACCCAAAAAGACAATATTTACAAGAAAACCAAGTGTTTTCTGCGATCATGCCAACTATAGTTGTATTAGAATTACTAGTTTGCAATGATTTTGTATGTAATGGAGGATAAAGCAAACAAGTAATGATAGGATATTGTATGTATAACGATAAGGATATTGTAATTTCCTCATCCCTTGTGTCCTTGACAACCATGATTCCCAGTGTCTAAGGAGATACAGATTTAATATATGAAAACATAACAAAAGTCTTGTATCCCTGAATTTCAACTGAAAACATCAGTATAGGATGCCTGGGTGGCTCAGTTGGTTAAGCAACCGCCTTCAGCTCAGGTCATAATCCCAGAGTCCTGGGATTGAGCCCCACATCAGGCTCCCTGCTCAGCAGTGGGAAGCCTGCTTCTCCCTCTCCCACTCCCCTGCTTGTGTTCCCTCTCTCGCTGTGTCACTCTCTCCATCAAATAAACAAATAAAATCTTTTTAAAAAAAGAAAACAAAAGAAAGTATCAGTATGGGGGGGCACCTGGATGATGCAGTTGTTCAAGTATCCCAACTCTTGGTTTTCGGCTGAGTTCGTGATCTCAGGGTTGTGAGATCGAGCCATCGAGTCAGGCTCTACGCTCAGCATGGAGCCTGCTTAGGATTCTCTCTTTTCCCTCTGCCGTACCTCTCAGTTCATGTACTCTCACTCTCTCAAATAATCTTTTAAAAATATTTTTCAAAAGAAAGTATCAGTTGGGGCGCCTGGATGGCTAACTCAGCAGGGAGTCTGCATGAAAGACACTCTCCCTCTGCCCCTCCCTTCATGCTCCCTCCCTCTCCCTCTCTCTCTCAAAGGAATAAATCTAAAAACAAAAACACTTTGGATATTTTCATTCAAATTCCATTGTTTATAATTTAGGGGAAGTTGTCATATGATATTGTGGAAACTCATCCATCCACAGAGAGTGCTTCTCCTTTACTTAGATCTTCTTTCGTATTTTTCGATAAAGTTTTATCATTTTAGAAATAAGATCTTGAGTACCATTTGTTAAATTTACTCCTAGATTCCTTCATTTTTGTTACTATTGTATATGGGCTCTTTATTCTAATTAATTTTCTAATTACTTTTTGTCTCTGAATAAAGTACCATTAGCTGTTTCATAATTTTATTGTATCTAGTAAAACTTTTTGAATTTTCTTATTGGTTCTAATTCTCTTGGATTGTCTACACAGACACCAAGTTTCTGTATTTATATGAATAAATTTCTGGGCTTTTAATCTTCCTTTTCAATCTTTAAAGCTGTTATATCTCTTTCTTGAGGCATGCAACAGCAAAAGACTCAGTATAACAGACATACAGCAATCATTACCCTGTTGGATGAGGTCATAGCAATACCTCTGCTAGTTTTCCCAGTGTTTTGTATGGATAAGATCTTGTATGAAATGTGTATATAACCAGATTAAAGGATAAATTTAAATTGGAATACTCTAAAATATAAGCAGTCCGTCTTTGTCTAAATGTCAAAACCAAACTGATCCTGGAAGTGATTGAATGAACTGTTTGACACCGAGGAATAAACTATCTGTAGATCGCAGCTCTTCTGACGTGAACGGCAATATATCACTTAGTCTAAAAGTTTTCAAATATATAGTTGAGATACAAAAGAGAACATTCTTCAATCATCCTAAATAGACCCCAGACAGGCAACATGTTTGCCAAGTGGAGTGCAGTCTGTTTCCTTTTCAGATGTATCACCACTAAGCATGGTATTTGCTGTGAGTTTGACAGATATTTTTTTCAGTTGAGGGAGAATTTCTGGTTTAAAATTACATTTTATTTAACGTTAATATCTTTTCTTCCTGGAGTAAAAACAAGTTAGATGGGATACATGTCAGCACGATAAGCCTTCGCAAGTTTTGTTTGCTGGTATTTTTAGTATTTTTATATCTATGTTCATAATTGTCTTTCTTTGTATTGTCCTTATACATTTTTTCAATTTTTTTAAATATTTTATTTATTTATTTCTCAGAGTGCGCACAAGCAGATAGAGTGGCAGGCAGAGGCAGAGGGAGCAGGCTCCCTGCTGAGCAAGGAGCCTGATGCGGGACTTGATCCCAGGACCCTGGGATCATGACCTGAGCCAAAGGCAGCCACTTAAACAACTGAGCCACCCAGGCATCCCTGTCCTTATACATTTTTTGTTAAGATTTTATTTATTCGAGAGAGAGAAAGTTAGGAAGAGAAAGCATGAGCAGGGGGTAGGGTGGGGAGAGGGAGAAGCAAATTCCCCGCTGAGCAGGGAGCTCAATGAGGGTCTCAATTCCAGGACCTTGGGATAATGACCTAAGCCAAAGGCAGACACTTATCCAACTAAGCCACCCAGGTGCCCCTACATTTTATTTTGTAATCAAAGCTATATAAGTTTCATAAAATAAGTTTAAGATTGGAAAATTCCTTTTTATTTATTATAATAATTTGTACACAGGTAATCTCTTTCTGGAGGGTTGTTAGAATTCACACTTAAACCATGTGGGCCTTTATTCTGTACTTTCTTTTTCTTTTATTTTCTCTTTTTTTTTAACTCATTGTTTATGCACCAGACCCAGTGCTCCATACAATATGTGCCCTCTATAATATGGAATGATTTTATTTTACTCAATGTTGTTAATGAATCATAGTCTATTTCAGTATTCTATTTCTCCCTTAATCCAATTTGAAAACTTTTTTTTAGAAAATCATTCCTTTAGCATAAGTTGTAAAATGTATTAGTAGAAAATTGTTCATGATAATCTCTAAACACTTGTTTAAGTCTCTCTATCATGTAGCTACATCTTCTCCCTATCCCCCTAATACTGTTTTATTTTGCATTCTCTCTTCTTAGTGACATATGTGTATCATTTAGTATTTCTTAATAATGTTACTGAAGAATTAAATTACCTGAGTCTTTCTCTGGAAATGTCTTTCTTAACACTCTCTTGAATGAAAGTTTAGCCTGACATAGAACTTTAGGTTGTTAGGGTCCCTTAACACTCTAAGTATATTGGTTCACTATCTTTTCACTTCTTTTTCTGGTAATGTGAAATCTGTTGTCAATCTACCTATTGTTCCTTTGTGAGTAATCTTTTTCTTTCAGGTTGCTGAAAAGAAAAAAAGAAAGTTTTTTTGTATTTAATGATGTGCAGTTTTACAATAATAACTCTAATGAAAGAAAAAATTTAAAAATTAGAAAAATGAAAGAGCTACATTCAACTAAAATAAAGGCAGAAAAATTTCCAGAACTGATAAAAGGCATGTTTTCTTAGATTTAAAAATATATAACAATGTCATGAACAGAATAATTATAAATAAATCTACTACATAGAATACCAAAATACATGGGTATCTAAAGTTAAATACGAATAACAAAAGAATGTAGCAAAGTCACAAGATATAGATCAGTATTTTAAAATCAATTGTACTTCTATATGAGCAACAAACTTTAGAAAAATATAATTTATATTAGTATCAAAAATATCAAATGCCTAAAAATAAATCTAACAAAAGAAGGGCAAGTCCTTCATGCAGGAAATATCATCTGCATGGTTTAGAAGATGTGATATTATAAAGACATCAGTTCTCTCTAAATTGATCCACAGATTTAAGGTAACACCAATCAAAATGGTAGCAATTAGGGATAAGATAGGGAGAAATTAACAATCTGATCATAAAATAGCCAAGATCTTCAAGAAAAGGAACAAAGTAGAAGAACTTCATTACCAGCTATCAATGCATATTACAAAGCTACAGAAATTAAAATGTATTATTGGTACAAGAATAGACAAATAGATAAGTGGGAAAATTCAGTCTAGAAATAGACCCAGACACTTACAGTAACCCAATTTATAATAAGGTATCAACCATAATATGGTAGAGAGAGTGATTGATGAATAAATGGTTCTAGATCAACTGGGGGGGAAATGTTGCTCTCTACCTCACATCACATATATATAAACATCCATTCCAAATGAATCACAGACCTAAATATGAAAGGCAACACACTAAACCTCCCATAAGATTACATAAGAAGAGGTGCCTGGGTCGTTCAGTAGGTTGAGACTCCGATTCTTGATTTCGGCTCAGGTCATGATCTTGGGGTTGAGATCAAGACCCCGTTTGGGACTCTGCTCAGTGGGGAGTCTGCTTGAGATTCTCTCTCTCCCCCATCCGACTTTCTCTCCCTAAAATAAATAAATAAATCTAAAAAACAAAAAAGATTACATAGGAAAATGTGTTCCTGATCTTAGTTCAGGGAAGGATTTTTTTCAAAGGAACACAAAAAACACTAAATATAAAAAAAAGATTAATAAACTAGCCTTCATTTAACTTCACAGTTTCTGTTAATTAAAAGGAACCATTAAGAAAGTGAAAAGATCAGCAAACTTGGGGATTAATTAATACCATTACTATTACTATTGCTTTGTCTCTTTATGTTAAGTCTCTATTTCTCATATTCCACTTGTATAAATAATTAAATTTCCTTCTGTTGCCTATTACTATGTCAAGCAAAAAATATCTAATCAGACTGTTACCAAATTTGGACTTCTGCTTGGAATCACCTGGACATAAAAAAAATAAGATATATGATAGTGTTCATTAAATGTGTTTGGGGAGAACCTGGAGAGCACAGCAGAAACACAGACTTTAATTCTTAAAAACAGCTGAAACTGAAGCATAAGACAATAAGTTGCCTAATGACCTGAAAAAAACATCTCATACCTACTAAAATTCTTTGAACAGAGAAAATAAACTGTAGTTTCAAACATGAACTATAAATTAAAAGTCATAAAGGCAAACAGTGTAAATAATACAGGCACTGGTTTGTGATGGGGCTGCTTGTCATGGGGGCAAATCCTATGAATGGTGCTCCAAGATGAGTAACAACAGGGATTTATTCATTTGATGATGATTAAAGATGTTCCCTAGCTGAGATGAGTTCACCAGCTAATAAGAAAAATTTAACAGACATTTCGCATTGTTGTAGTTTTTGTAAAATGTAGTTCTTATTATTTTAGTTTTCCATAATCTATAGTGGTACAGTTCACTGTATTGTATTTTGCTCACAGCGCATAAATCAGACATCAGTACCTACCCCTAAGAGTCAATTCTTAATTTGCCACCTTAAGTGTTTCATAAACTTTACTGAAAAGGATACCCCGATGTAAATGGATTTGGTTAAAATTAATAATCACTTAATATCCTCAATACTGTAAAAGCAATATGCTGGCATTTCATTATAGCCAATATTTACATTCTTTAAAGATTTGAGTATTTCTGGCTAAAAAATATGTGGAACAGTTCTATAAGTTGAGACTTCAAGATAGAGGAAAATGAATTACTTGAAATGAATCAAAGCACCTTTACGGAATATACACAGACACACATATAAAATACACACACACACACACACACACACACATCCCTATACAATACTCTATATATATGGTTTGTATATTTAGGAATTAATTATTATGTAAATAATTATACTGTCTATGCAGGCCAACAGCCCTTGACATCATCTTGGGATCTGGGCAATAAATTCCTTCCAGGTAAGGTGCTACTAGTAAGCTTACCCTGAAGCAAATCAGTAAGTTCCTTCCTACTTCTCTTCCATAGCAACAGAAGCAAGAAACAAAATATACCTACTTAACATACAAAAGATATACCTTGCTTTTAAAACGTTACTAGTTGAGAAACAAAGCCATTTTTATTACAGTACTTTCAAATCTTTAAACATTTTCTTGGGGAGGCCAGGATGGCTCTGTCAGTTAAGCTTCTAACTCTTCATCTAAGCTCAGGTCATGATCTCAGGGTCCTGAGATGGAGCCTTGTGTGGGGCTCTGTGCTCAGCAAGGAGTCCGCTTGAGATTCTCTTCCTCTCCTTCTGCCCCTCCCCCTGATCACACTTGCTTGCTTGCCCGCTTGCTCTTTCTCTCAAATAAATAAATCTTAAAAAAAAAAAAAAATTCCCTTCACTACTCTATACGGTAGTCTAGTCTTCCTATTTCATGTCTGCCAATTACCCCAAGTGAATACAAACATATTGGGTAGGGTGGGGAGCAGGCTCGCTGCTGAGCAAAGAGCCAGATGAGGGACTCAATTCCAGGACCCTGGGATCATGACCTGAGCTGAAAGCAGAGGCTTTTTTTTTTTTTTTTTTTAAGATTTTTTATTTATTTAGGGACGCCTGGGTGGCTCAGTTGGTTAAGCAGCTGCCTTCGGCTCAGGTCATGATCCCAGCGTCCTGGGATCGAGTCCCACATCGGGCTCCTTGCTCAGCAGGGAGCCTGCTTCTCCCTCTGCCTCTGACTGCCTGTGCTTGCTCTCTCCCCCTCTCTCTCTCTCTGATAAATAAATAAAATCTTTAAAAAAAAAAAAAAAAGATTATTTATTTATTTATTTGACACACAGAGATCACAAGTAGGCAGAGAGGCAGGCAAAGAGAGAGAGGAGGAAGCAGGTTCCCTGCTGAGCAGAGAGCCCAATGCGGGGCTCGATCCCAGGACCCTGGGATCATGACCAGAGCCAAAGGCAGAGGCTTAACCCACTGAGCCACCCAGCCGCCCCAGTCACTTGATTTTATATTCCTTAGTATACGTGTCTATAATGAAGACAATAATAATAATTAATAATAACATCTTTCTCCTAAGTTCATTATTGCAGACTGACCTAAGCCAAATTGGCCATTCAACAATTATAAGTTTCTTTTGGTAAATAACAAAAGCCTCTTTGATAAACTCCACAATTAAAAGTAAAGGGGACCATTTTCCCTTTATCCACAATTTCCTTCTTGGTAGAGTGTTATAATGAAAAAACGTCTTAGGCAAAATTCCACCAAATGCATCAACAATTTCTAGCAAGCAAATACGAAAAGGCCACATGGTCTAATATTTTAAGTTGAGAAAAGCCCACTATCTGTGTTCAAGCCCTTCAAAAACCACCTTGCATGAAAGGCTCACTCTGAGGTTAATGCAACATTTCTTTTTTTTTTTTTTCAAAGATTTTATTTATTTATTAGACAGAGAGAGAAATCACAAACAGGCTGGGACTTCATCAAAATCAAAAGCTTCTGCGCAGCAAAGGAAACAGTCAAAAAAACAAAGAGGCAACCCACGGAATGGGAGAAGATATTTGCAAATGACAGTACAGACAAAAGGTTGATATCCAGGATCTATAATGAACTCCTCAAACTCAACCCACACGAAACAGGCAAACACATCAAAAAAATGGGCAGAAGATATGAACAGACACTTCTCCAATCAAGACATACAAATGGCTATCAGACACATGAAAAAATGTTCATCATCATTAGCCCTCAGGGAGATTAAAATTAAAACCACATTGAGATATCACCTTACACCAGTTAGAATGGCCAAAATTAACAAAACAGGAAACAACATGTGTAGGAGAGGATGTGGAGAAAGGGGAACCCTCTTACACTGTTGGTGGGAATGCAAGTTGGTGCAGCCTCTTTGGAGAACAGTGTGGAGATTCCTCAAGAAATTAAAAATAGAGCTTCCCTATGACCCTGCAATTGCACTCCTGGGTATTTACCCCAAAGATACAGATGTCGTGAAAAGAAGGGCCATCTTTACCCCAATGTTTATAGCAGCAATGGCCACAGTCGCCAAACTATGGAAAGAACCAAGATGCCCTTCAACGGATGAATGGATAAGGAAGATGTGGTCCATATACACTATGGAGTATTATGCCTCCATCAGAAAGGATGAATACCCAACTTTTGTAGCAACATGGACGGGACTGGAAGAGATTATGCTGAGTGAAATAAGTCAAGCAGAAAGAGTCAATTATCATATGGTTTCACTTATTTGTGGAGCATAACAAATAGCATGGAGGACAAGGGGCGTTAGAGAGGAGTAGGGAATTTGGGTAAATTGGAAGCGGAGGTGAACCATGAGAGACTATGGACTCTGAAAAACAATCTGAGGGGTTTGAAGTGGCGGGGGGGTGGGAGGTTGGGGTACCAGGTGGTGGGTATTATAGAGGGCATGGCTTGCATGGAGCACTGGGTGTGGTGAAAAAATAATGAATAATGTTTTTCTGAAAATAAATAAATTGAAAAAAAAAAGAAAAAAAAAGATTTTATTTATTTATTAGACAGAGAGAGAAATCACAAACAGGCAGAGAGGCAGGCAGAGAGAGAGAAGGGGGAAGCAGGCTCCCTGCTGAGCAGAGAGCCCGATGCGGGACTCGATCCCAGGATTCCGAGATCATGACCTGAGCCGAAGGCAGCGGCTTAACCCACTGAGCCACCCAGGCGCCCCCTAATGCAACATTTCTAATGGTAGGATGCCAACCAACTGCTCAGAATAGACAATAGCACCTTCCATAAATCAAAGGGATGCCGCAATATTGCATGAAAAGAAGCCACTCTAGGACAAAATACGCACTGTAACTTTTATCACAATGTTGAGAAACTCTGGTTATAAAGATTATAAATCAGAGGTGCCTGGGTGGCTCAGTAGGTTAAAGCCTCTGCCTTCGTCTCGGGTCATGATCCCAGGGTTCTGGGATTGAGCCCCATATCAGGCTCTCTGCTCGGCGGGGAGCCTGCTTCCTCCTCTCTCTCTGCCTGCCTCTCTGCCTACTTATAATCTCTCTCTCTGTGTGTCAAATAAATAAATCTTTTTTTTAAGAAAGATTATAAATCAGCTGAGGTCTGCTGGAATACATGGGGGTGGGAGGGATGGGGTGGCTGGGTGATGGACATTGGGGAGAGTATGCGCTGCGGTGAGATCTGTGAATTGTGAAAGACTGAAAAATCACAGACCTGTACCCCTGAAAAAAATAATACATTGTGTTGATAATTTAAAAAAAGATTTTAAGTCACAGGTCCTAAAATACAAATGAGGAAAGATGGTTTTACAGTGGATTATGGAATGAATCCATACAGACTCCTCCATTCTTTGTTCAGTTGATATCTATTTTATTACATTCTAAGTGGAACTTTTTAAAAGTCATGGACTAACAAAAGAAAACTCCAAATGAGGCAGTGAGAGAACATTTGACATTACCACATGCTTAGCACCACACTATGAGTTACTCAATGTGCGAAAAATATTTTTTCCTACTCTCAAATTGTTTATAATCAAAATGATGTACAGAAAACATAAGTGAAGTAACAGCGAAAGGCTGTGTACAAAATCCACAAATGCTTTAGAAGGTCATGAAGAAAAAAAGCAAAAACAAAAAGGCAGGGTCACTGAAGTTAGTTTCATATAAGAAGGAAAATGTGAGCATCAACCTTGAATAATTAGTAGGATTTAGATGGTTTGAAGAGCCGACATTCTCAGTAAGAGAACACAAACAAGGGCACGCTGGTTTAACTAAATACAGCAAAGTATAGCCTGCTCACAAAAGAGTATAAATGCAAGGAAGTAGTTAAAATTGGAAAGAAGGGATGATTCCAAATATAAAAGTCTTTAAACAACATTAAAATAAATATGGGTTTGATGTGGGAAGATGTAGGAAGCCACCAAAGATGGCTAGCTGGAGCCATCTAGCCATTAATTGGAAAGCTCAATATGAATGAGCATATGGTAGGTTAATAACTGCCCCTAAGAAGTCCATATCCCAATCCCTGGAACCTGTGAATATGATATCTCACACTGCAAAGGGAACTTTGCGTGTGTGATTACGTTAAGGGAACTGAAGTGGGAAAATTACCCTGCATTATCCAGCTGTACCTAATATAATCAGAGGGGTCCTTTTAAGAGAGAGGAAAGGGGGTCTGAGCCAGATAACTCTTTATCTGCATTAACCCAGTAATAACTGTCAGAGTGATATGACCCCATTGGCCAAGTGATGCAGGCAATCCCTAGAAGCTGGAAATGGCAAGGAGTGGATTCTCCCCTAGATCTCCAGAAAGAACTAGCTCTGCCAAGACCTTGGTTTTAGCTCAAACACATTTTGGGCTTCTTCTTACCTCCAGAGCTATAATAGATCTGTGTTGTATTAAGCCACTAAATTCCTGGTAATTTGTTATACCAGCAATATAAAACTAACACAGGGTAAACACAGTGAAAGCCTGAACCTGGGAAGGCTAGTTGCAATGCTTTTCCTATGTAATGTAGAATAGACCCACTAACTGAAAATTGTCAAGGTCCTGTCCCATTAAACACATGTATAACTATTTGTGCCCACCTTCTCTCTCAAGGACTGCATTCATGATTTACCAAGAGAATGATATTTCTGTAAGAAAGCTAGTTTCTCAAGTTACTTGTTGCCAGAAAACTCAAAATCTTCATAAAAACCAACAAAAAATCCATACACATTTAGAATTCAAAATCTTGTCCACATGATTATGCTTTAGGAAGTTACAGATTATTTCAGAGAATCAAAAGTGTCTAGCACTGAAGAGAAATTATGCATGCAGTCTATAATCATGCAAAAGACTTCAAACATGTGACCTTAAAATTTAAGTACAAAATTACAAATGAGAGGATTTAATTTGTCTTTCACAGATCTCTCCCATGGTCTAAAAAGAGTCTAAATTTTAGTTATACAAATCTACAAGAGTGGAACAGATTTTCATAGCTGAGCCCAGAACTTCAAAAAGACACTACATCACACATAAAATGTGAGCATGTTTGTAAATATCTTTATATATGATGTGACATATAATATGACTTGTTTTTCTGATCACCATAAATACTGAGCATAGGAAAAAACACACCAAAAAATTCATAGAGTCAGAGAAAATTATGAGGATTGCTTTGGCTATAGCTTCTAGACTAATGGTCTTAACCTTCACTTTCAGTGGGTAATGAGAATTTAATGATACAAATAGCATGACAAATCTCTCCTCCAATTTGGCCTCAACCCCACCAAAAATGAAGCCCTAATCTATTTTTAAAAAGAATGAGACTGGGCCCCTGGGTGGCTCAGTGGGTTAAGCCTCTACCTTTGGCCTAGGTCATGATCTCAGGGTCTTGGGATTGAGCCCTCCATCAGGCACTCTGCTCGGCAGGGAGCCTGCTTCTCTCTCTCTCTCTCTCTCTCTTTCTCTGTGCTTGTCTCTCTGCCTACTTGTGATCTCTCTGTCAAATAAATAAATAAAATCTTTTTAAAAAATTTAAAAAGACCATTTAGCACCTTCTAGAAAACAGTGGAACTTTTTAGGACAGAGTCAGCTGAAGGGCAAAGTTCAGTGTTCCAGAATTCAAACAACTGATCTCACTGACCCCCACCTCCATGTTGTAATATATTGTAGTTTCATGTCAAGACTTGGACAAAAGAAGATGGTGACCAGAGGTCTATTGTTGCTGAACTATGATAGAACATTCCAGGAGGTATCATTGGACCTAGAACTGAAATCTTTCATGCCCCTTTACTTAATACACATCTACTTCCTTAACTGCTCCCAGCCAAATTGAAATGATTAAGTGAGATGTCACATGCAAAATACTTATCACAGTGCTTGGTAAGAGCAAGTGTTCAATAAATAATAGCAATATGAAATTAGGTGATGACAATAATTACCGGCATGGAGACAAAGGCTATGTCTGGGTCTTCAATAAACTAGACTTTCCCCAACACCTACCTCCAGGAGGAATGATCTAAGTATAGAGGGAAAATACCATGATAGTCATTGGTCCCTGGAGTCCAGTTGTGCTCTTTCCTAAAGCAAATGGCTGCCCTAAATACTATGATAGTTGTACCACTACTGTCCCAGGACTTGAGAGCTAATCTAGGAGATGCTTTCAACTCCATACTCAAAGGTGGCAAGAACTACAGTCCCACCATCTAATTCCTTTCCCATTCACCATGACCCAATGGGGTGATAAACACCAAGATGCATGACCCAGTTTACCCTTCAATGAAGAGCTTCCCCTTGTGATCAGCAAACAGCCTCCAAGTATTGGCTCTTTCAGAGACTCTCTCAGCTGCAGAAAGCTACTTCAGTGAATGAACAAGTTTGGGATATAAAGTTTGACCTTTCTGGCTCAACACAGGATAACTTTGATGGCAACTGGCCTTGAGATGGCCAAGGTTTTATCAGACCTGCATCAAAGTTCGTTTTTTCTTTGCCCATTCTTGCTTCTTTCCTCAGGTGTTAATCCCTAAAATCTTTGCATCTCAACCTGATTCCCAGTGCCTGATTCCAAAGAACTCAACCTGAGACAGTTAACATGCTTTGATAAGCAAAATAATAGTCCCCCAGAGATGTCCACATTCTAGTCCTCAGAACTTTTGAATATGTTACCTTACATGGCAAAAGGGACTTTGCGGATGTGATTAAGTTAAGGATTTAAGGTGGCGATTATACAGCTGAGACCAGTGTGATCGTAAGGATCCTTATAAGTGAAAGGAGACGAGAGAGTCAGTCACAGAAGGAGATGTGACAATGGAAGCTGATAGGTTAAAGCAATGTGGTTGCTGGAAGGGAGGTAAAAGCTAAGGAATATGGGAAACCTTTAGGAGCTGGATAAATTAAGGAATAAATTATCTCCAAGAGCAAAGATGTGGGAAGAGGAGGTGGTACAATCTGCAGCCCTGCTGATTCTTCATTTCAGCCCCATGAGATAGATTTCATACTTAACTCCAGAACTATAATAAATTAGTGTTGCTTTAAGTCACTAGTTTTTTGGCAATTTGTTACAACAGGAAAGGGATGAAAACCTTGGTACCTAGAAGTAAGGTGCAGCTGTAAAAAACAAACAAACTACAAATGTGCAAGTAGCTTTGCAACAGGGCAAGTAACTTTGGACAGAAGCTAGCATACTTTTGAGGAGCACAGTAGAAAAGTCTAGGTTGCCTACAGACTGTTTATGGAAATATGGATGTTAATAATTCTGCTAATGAAGTCTCAAAAAGAAGAGGGCAGCCATGTACAGAAAACCTAAGTTGTCACAAAGAGACTGTTGGTAGAAATAAGGATGTTAAAGATACTGCTAATGAGAGCTCAGGCAGAAACACTGCCAGCTTGGACTAAATGGGATGGGGAGAAGATGAAATGAAATAAATTTGTCAGCTCCCCAAAATTCTACAAGGAAGAAACAGACTGATAACACTCGCTCTCCTTCATAAAAAAGGAAGGATGACCAAGGCCATTACAAATGAGAGGATTTAATTTGTCTTTCACAGATCTCAGGGGGTGAAGCTATGAACTACAGAGGTTTGTACCCAGGTCTTAAAACATAATGTTTACCCTGCTAGGTCTTGAAGTTGCTTGAGATTTTTGACTTCCTCACTCTTTCCATTTTCTCCCCTTTTGAATTAGAATAGCTATGTCTGTCATAGAATATCTATGTCCACAGGTTCACTGATAGAAATGAATCATGTCTCAGAATTATCCAGACCCTCACCCATACCTGATGAGATGTGGGACTTTTGAGTTGATGAGATTTGGGACTTTCAGTTAATGCTATAATTGGTTGGCACTTTTTGAAATGTTGGCATGTGGATGAACGTATTTTACATCTCGACAGAAGTAAATCATGAAACAGAGGGTAGACTATGTTACATAGAATAATGGACCCCAAAGACATCCATTTCCTCATAATATAAATGTGAATGTGCTTTCTTATGTGGCAAAAATGATTTTATAGATATGACTGTGTTCAAGATCTTCAGATGGAGGGCTTATGTGGATTATTGGGTGGACCTATTATAAGGCTTACAGGCACAACAAAAATGAATAGAAGTGCCCGCCAAGGATATTTAAAAAAAAAAAAAAAAAAAAAAACCCTGAGAGCCTTGTGTTAAATAGTACTGTAAGATTAACTGATTTCTAGAATATGAGTCCCATTTTTTCACTGAACTGACTTTACACAGTAAAGGATTAAAACTTAATGGGTGCATAAGATTGATTAATAGATCATATCTAGATGGAGACCCTGTGTATATCTGAGACTGTAGTTTCTTACTCCAAGTCAAATCTTGCCACCTCACCAGCAAGCACCATATTACCTCTAGAAGGAGGTTAATTACAAAGCTGAACATCTCTACCAAAGGGGTTGAAATCCAATGTCTAAGAGCAAAGAGGAATTAGAGGCCAACTCAACATGGAATCACTGTCAAGCCCTCCCAGGAAAACAGAGCAGCAATTTGTCTTCCTCTCCTATCCAGAATACCAAAGCCATAATGGAGGATAGAAAAAGAAAAGAAAATTTTAAAAAACTGAGTAAAGTAACTTTGCTTCCTCTTACACTGCAGGAGAGAGACATGGCATTTGTTTGCATTTTCTTTTTATTCTGAGCAGAAGGTCTTGGCAATAAACATCTGGAAGCTTGTCCACTATAAATTGTTTGGTTTCTTTCCCCCTGTTTCATGAGGCCATGGTGATATTATACTCTTGGAATTCCTCCTTTCGTCTGCTTCCTTTCCACTGACAGTTCATAAAGGATGGGTCACACTGGGAATGAAAGCTAAGCAGTTGTTTCTTAAAATACCACAAGACTTTAGGCTCTATATAGCTAAGAGTGAATACCAGAGAAAGAATCTGTTCTAGGTGGTAGTAGTTTCAGTTTCCTGGAGCTGCACCCAAATGCCCATGAGGTCCTGTGAGACCTGATATAATAACTTGGGAAGTCCTAGGGGAAGGATCTAATAACCAGATGAAAAAATTGCAAATGGTCCATTTTTTTGGTGGTTTTTTTTTTGCTTTTGTTATTCTTACTATAAATGGTTGCCATTTATTTTTTCTATACAAAAAGCCCAACTCTCTGTGCACTTTCACATACATAGATACATTTTAGATATTACTGCCTCTGCTTTATACATAAGAAAACTGAGGTTTAAGAACCTTAACAAATTTGTACTTGATCCCCACTTAAAGAACACAGAGGTAAAATTTGAATTTAAATTATTCAACCGGGATGGGGTTGGGAGAAGGGGGGCACCTGGATAGCTCAGTTGGTTAAGCCTCTGACTCTTGATTTTGGCTAAGGTCATGATCTCGGCTAAGGTCATGATCTCAAGGTCCTGGGATCAAGCTTTGAGCTCAGCAGGGAGTCTGCATGAGATTCCCTATCTCTCTCTCCCCCTCACCCTCCCCCTCTGCCCCTCTCTCAGCTCACACTCACTCTCTCTCTCAAGTAAATAAATAAATCTATTTTTTTTTTAAGATTTTATCTATTTATTTGAGAGAGAGAGAATGAACATGGGAGGGGGAGTGCCAGAGGGAGAAGCAGACTTCCCACTGAGCAGGGAACCAGATGCAGGACTCGATCCTGGGACTCCAGGATCATGACCTGAGTCGAAGGCAGTCACTTAACCAACTGAGCCACCCAGGTGACCTAAATAAATCTTTAAAAATATTAAAACTAGGGGCCTCTGGGTGGCTCAGTGGGTTAAAGCCTCTGCCTTTGGCTCAGGTCATGATCCCAGGGTCCTTGGATCGAGCCCCGCATCAGGCTCTCTGCTCAGCAGGGAGCCTGCTTCCTCTTCTCTCTCTTCCTGCTTCTCTGCCTATTTGCGATCTCTGTCTGTCAAATAAATAAATAAAATCTTTTTTTAAAATTAAAATTAAAATTAAATTATCTGATAACATTTTATTATATTAATTGATGAAAATGTTTCTTCAAAATTCCTGTTAACCCTGACCCTTCTCTGCAACCAGGGTTCAAAAGGACTTTGGGCATATTCATGCCATAAGCAATCATTAGAGAAGATTACCTACTGGGCCTACCCACCAGTTCAGACAGAGACAGAACAGGCTTCAGGAAGAGATGCTGGATATTCTGATATTTCCTTAAGAAGGTGGCTTATGTCCTATACCCCTGGGGATAAAAATATATTATATGTTTATAAAATTTTTTTAATTTAAATAAAAAATTTAAAAAAAAAAAAAACAAGGTGGCCTATTTATGTCCCTCTCTTCTGAGTATATCCCAAAGCCCCCAGATTTGTAAAGGAACTTGAAAGCAGAAGGTACTTATGCTTTTGTCACCAAATACAGTGTGAAGTGGCAAGTGTCCTAGAGAAGTGCTCCAGGGCTTTCCATAACAAATGTGGCATAGGAGTAGAGCAGAAATAGCTAAATAGGCAGGGCTGAAAAAGCCAGAGTGGGATAGGAAAACGTCTGGATGTTTCCCCTACTCCGAGAGGTTTCACAATACTGAACTGAAGCCTTGCAGGTGGGTGTTGGGCATCATGGCCGTCATTTGCAGGACAAACTGACAGGAAAGAAGACCAAGGCTGTCTTTCTAGACTTTTAGATGTCTGACTACAGAGGTGACAACCATGGCCAGTTCCCACTTCACCACCACACTTCTCACTCACGGGCTTTCACTACTAGGTTTAGACCTTGCTGTGCCAATGGGGATAGTAAAACCCAGAACTGACTGAGATTATCCTGACTTAAGTTTTTGCCTTAGTGCAAAATGAGATTACTCTAAATTAAATGATATTTAATTTCAGATATCTAGTAGAATTTAAACTCAAAATATAAATTAAATTATGGGTAGGGAGCATAGGAGAGGAAAATTAATTTTCCATCTACCCTTCTGATTTCTTAGCTGAGATTCCTGTAATAAAAGACAAATTAATAAGGGAAAAACAAACAGAAGTTTATTAACATGGGATCCATGCCCATACCAGGAAAAACAAGTAATTCCTCAAGTTGACTTAGAAACCAGGAATAAATACCGTATTAATAGGGAATGGGGAGGAGGAAAGGAGAAGCTTTAGGGGAAAATAAATTATTTTTAGGAGAGATAAATGAGTCCTTAGAAGAAAAGACAGGAGGTATGATGATAGTTTATGACAAAGTCTATCTGGATATGATGACAATTTCTAGTCCCCTCTCCTGTGACAAGAGTCAGTCTTCCCTGGCTGATGAAATTCCCAGGGAGGGGATTTATAATTGAATTCCTTTTGGAGAATGCGTCTTTAGGCAGCTAGGGGAGTTCAGAGAAAGCCTCTCCCTGCATTTGGTGCTTTTCAAGTGCCTTCAGCTCAAAATAATCAATATACAATAGCAGCATATTTGGGGTGGAATGTCCTGAACTCCAACAGTCACATTTCGGAGTGGCATAATTTGTTAACCTTCAGGGGAAAAGACGGTATTTTCTTGTATACTTGACTTTGTAATCTAAGAAATACACATTAACAGTACATGACCATAAACTAAGTCAAAAGTATAAAATTGTAAGTAAATACTGTCTGTGCTTTTTTTTTTTACTTTTTATGAGGAATTTCAAACACTCACAAAATTAGAATAGTATAATGAACCCCAGTTCCAGCAATTATCAAGATTTTATCAATCTTGTGTCATCTACTAACACACACATATATACATATTTTCTTTATTGTAGAATATTTTATAACGAATTACAGGTATCATATAATTTCATGCAAAATTCTTCCATATGCATTTAAAGAGTTTTTAGCATTACCAAGATACCATTATCACATCTAATAAAATTAACAGCAGTTATAATATTTAGTGCCTGTTCAGATTTCCTTAGATGTCCCAGAAACATCTTTTTTTTTCTTTTAAAGATTTTATTTATTTATTTGACAGGCAGAGATTACAAGTAGGCTGAGAGGCAGGCAGAGAGAGAGAGAGAGAGGAGGAAGCAGGCTCCCTGCTGAGCAGAGAGCCTGATGCGGAGCTCTATCCCAGGACCCTGGGATCATGACCTGAGCCAAAGGCAGAGGCTTCAACCCACTGAGCCACCCAAGTGCCCCCAGAAACATCTTTTTAAAGCTGGTTTGAGGGGCACCTGGGTGGCTCAGTGGGTTAAGCCTCTGCCTTCGACTCAGGCCATGATCTCAGGGTCCTGGGATCGAGCCCCGCATGGGGCTCTCTGCTCAGCAGGGAGCTTGCCTTCCCCCCTCTCTCTCTGCCTGCCTCTCTGCCTACTTGTAATCTCTCTCTGTCAAATAAATAAATAAAATCTTTTAAAAAAAAAAAAATAAAATAAAGCTGGTTTGATTCAATCAGGACCCAAACGAGGTCCACAGATTGTATTTAGATAATAGGTCTCTTAAGTCCCTTTTATGTTTAACAGTTGACTCCCTAAAATCTGTGGTTTTTAAATCTCAGGTACCTAGGTAATCACGTCTGTGGGCTGAGATGAGCACTAAATTCAAAAAGTTTATAAGCTGATCTAAATGTGGGCAAGGGCTTGTGCTCCATCGAGCTCCAGGACAAAGAATTCATCAGACAGGAGTCTGGCTCCCTCTAGTGCTTATTCAAATAGTAGCTGTCTCTGAACTCAAACCAACAACAGAAAGACAATCCTGATGTAAAGTTCCATGTCATACCCTTGTATCTGTGTATTTCTTATATCATACTTCTTAACAGTAAAGGGGGAATTGTTTTCTTCCTTTTAATAATGAAAGATAACACTTATTGAATGCCAAGTAGAAAGTCAGTTCCTCATGTTATTTTCTATCATGGAATGTGTCATAGACCATCATGCAAAGTAGCATTACCATCATTTATTCCAGAATATCTCGATGCTATTTCCAAGATACCCCTACTGTTTTAATAGCTCCTTTACTTCAAACTGCTACAGATACATCACATTCATTACTGTATTTGAGAGTAACCAGGGGTTTATCTAAAAGCAATTTGATGTCTTACATTTTGTCATTGCATAGGATGATGAACAATGGAATGGAAGAGATTAAATGAAAAACATATACACAGATAGCAAAAATTCTTAAGACTAGGATATAGCAGCAGGTAGCAAGAAAAGGGGGCATAGACACTATTATGTGTAATCTACATATATTAAATTAATATATTTTAAAATAAATGTTATGACTGGTATTTTAAAAAAGAAAGCAAAGGGAAGTAAAGATATACCTAATTAAGCAAGACTTGTTTGCCTTGAATAATTTTCATATCTATGAGTATAAAGATAAGCATGCATTTCCTATGAAAATGCTTTAAAGATATTTTTGTTACTTATGTTCAAAAATTCTTATTGTTATATCACAGACCATTTTTAAAAATGCATTCCTGGGGGCGCCTGGGTGGCTCAGTGGGTTAAGCAGCTGCCTTCGGCTCAGGTCATGATCTCAGGGTCCTGGGATCGAGTCCTGCATCGGGCTCTCTGCTCAGCAGGGAGCCTGCTTCCCTCTCTCTCTCTCTGCCTGCCTCTCCAACTACTTGTGATTTCTCTCTGTCAAATAAATAAATAAAATCTTTTAAAAAAATGCATTCCTGACATGGGAAGCCATCCTGAATTAAAGTGAAAAGGAGGCCGGGTATAAACTGAACCACATCTCTTAAATACAGAGTGAATACCCCTAAAGTCCCTCATACAGAAATTCCCAGCGTGGTGGTAATTTAGTCATTCAAGACTGGTCTCTCATACATGTGAGAAATCTTGACTGGTCAAAAGAATACCAAATTTAGGAAAACACTGCCACCTTTGAATTCTTCCCTAAAAACTAAGGTTCAACAACAAAATCCAATACACTTTTGATTAAACACGAATTCAATCTCCAGCCCAGCTCAAACCTGACTTGACTATGGGCAGTGTTGATTTACTCCTCACTCCCCAGTGAAGCCTTAGGTTTTATTCCAGGAATGATATAAACAGGACCCAGAGAGAACTGTTTTCACTGTTTATATCACTCTCTATCAGGGTGACCTTGGCTACAACCGGACAGCTCAGATCTTGGGAAATGTACCAGTGTCAGGTTGTTTTATTTTTGCAATTATATGTTGGAGGGATGAGGCCCAGACAGTAGATATTCCCAGTACAAATCATGCTGAAGCCAGAAGGGGAAATGTTCTGCATATCTGGGACCAAAGGAGACCCCACAGAGGTGGGGCTGGTGGAAGGCTGCCTGAGAGAGGCAAGGGAGATTCGCACCATCACATCCCCGAATTATCTCTCCCGTGCTGCACCCCACTGTTGGGTCTCCCAATAATGGGGCCATGGTCAAAGGAGTGAGACTGATACAAAGCCAAGGTCAAGCAAAGCTTTATTTCGCACCAAGCATCAAGAATCAAACCAGCCGTCAAACCAACTGGTCCAGGATGTGCGGTACAGAGAGGACGACCCCTCCCTGCCTCACAGACTAACTTTTACAGAGCAAAGGCCATGTGGTTGGGCCAGGCCACACACAGGGGGCCAATGAGATTGTAACACACAGAGAAAGCTGCACAGTCATACTAGGTCCCACATGGGTGGCCAAGTGAATTACAATTCACCCTATCATAGCTGTTTGAACTAGCCTATCACCTTGGTCAGAATTGGCACCCAAAAGGCGGGGCCTACAGTCCTTAGTAGCTAGGGAGACAGTAAACGGGCCTTACTGATTGGATGTCTCCACCTGACCCCACTCATCCCTGCACTTCGGCTGTTATCTCCACCTAACCAGCCTACCCTAGTATTTGGGCTTTGTTACCTGGGACTGGTTTCTGGGACTTGCTTTTAAGTAAGGTCCCCTGGGGGGGTGGGGGGGGCAGGGTCAATTTAAGTTTTACTGCATAAACAACAAAACGGCTGTTCAACGGGGGTGAGGCTGCTCTGGCTGAATAGGCCCTTACACCCACCACCCCACGCGGACTAGTGGCAGAGACAAGGAAGCCAGAGAGGACCCCCCCTCCCCCTCCATCGGTGCCAGCCCCCTGAAGAATAGCAGGAGGGTCAGGGCTTTGGAAACAAGGAAGAATGGTCCTTATAGGTCTCAAAGAAGGACAATTTCTGACTCATCCTTCCTGGCATTCTGGGCATATCCGAAGGAAACGGCTGTAGAGACAGTCCTTCTTACTCAGGGTGGTTAGTTAGGTCTTATAAAGTCATTGCCAACACCGGTTCTCAGTCCCAGGAAGGGGAAATGCAGGGTTGGATTCCCACAAGCCTCTGGTCCCCATATTTTCCTCAACCCATCAATACACAACCTTGCTTTATATGGGTTTCCGCTAAAAGATGCTTTACTTCATGTCTCCTGTTGATTCATGAACATGGAATTCATGTCCCGCAGCACCATAAGTCACTCCCGAGTGAAGGTGACCACCGCGGTATTTCCTCAGGAAAGCAGGCCGCTGCCTTCTCCCACTTACGCACATCAGACAGGACTCAAGCACTGCACTCGGGGCCACTTTCAACAGCAACATCACCCCCAAAATGAAGAGAAATGTGAAAAACATGGCACTGAACACCGCAAAAAGGACACTCGTTTACAGCAAAAGCGCTGAAATAAGATGCCTCACCTTGTTCCAGAACATGCTGAGAGTCAGGCTTGTCACGCAACTCAAAGTTTTTCGACCTTTGGCTGAGGTCCGGAAATGGGGTTACAAATAAATGTTATCAAGTAGGTGAATTCACAAACGCAGAACCCAACGAATACTGACACCCGACTGTGTTTGTGAGGAGAGAGCTCTGTCCCTCGGAGGCGCTTCCCGAGGGCTGACCTACCTTGACATAAGTTCAACACGGGGCACAGTCTTCTTTCTTCACGCGCAGAAACTGCTACCAGATCTGAGAGAGTCAAAGGGCTTGAGCACCGGGCCTCCGCCCACCCGGTTGGTGAAAGGGTTTCCATCTAAAATGGAACCGAGGGGCGCCTGGGTGGCTCAGTGGTTTAAGCCTCTGCCTTCCGCTCAGGTCATGATCTCAGGGTCCTGAAATCGGCCCCGCATCAGGCTCTCTGCTCTGCAGGGAGCCTGCTTCCTCCTCTCTGCCTGCCTCTCTGCCTACTTGTGATCTCTGTCTGTCAAATAAATAAATAAAAATCTTTTAAAAATAAAAATAAATAAAATGGAACCGAGAACACGGAAGAGTCTCACGCATGCGCCCTCGGGAAAACGGAACAGACCTGAAACTGATTTCCCGCCACCGACGCTTATCCCCTGACCAATGAACAGCCACGAAAAATCTCTCCCCATCTTCAAGCCAATTCCCGGGCTGTTCGGACTCTGGCTGGACATTTCTCCTCTTTGCACTCCCTGCTCCTAAATACAGCCCACCCCAAACCCACAAGGGACTGTCCTGCAGCTTCCTTCAGCATAGTTTTCCCAAATTGCGGTTCCTCCACTATTCCCAAGTAAAGTCAATCCCCGGAAACTTGAGCTTGCCTCAGTTTACCTCTTTATTTACGGTGAGGCACTGAAATGACAACTCTAGAGGCAACTTGTTAACCAGGATGGGTTGTCAAGGCAAACTGATCAGACTTCCCAGGTTTCTTTCCTTCCGCCCTGACCTTCCTGTTGAGTGAGTATCCCTGGGGCTTTGAGAATTAGACTTAAAAAAAAAGAAAGAAAGAAAGAAAGAAAGAAAGACCTTCTCACAATGGATAAAACTAAGGATAAGAGTCATTCAAGTATTTAAATAGAATGCCATCTTAACCTTATACTCCAAGGTGATAAAACATAATAGAGTACTTAAAAGGGTTCAGAGCAATTTCCTCTGTGGCATTGTTTACACAAACAGCTAACTATAGAAGTACGCCCCACCCCACCCTGCCATGCTGCCCCAGCAAAAAAAATCAAGGATCGAATTTGAAAACTACAAGAATCTAATCTAACCTGGTTCAAGTCATCCTGGAAGCTGAAAGCTACAGTCAAGTGTGTTCTTAACATGAACGCAGAACTTGGCCCTATGGGGATTAAGAGGTAGAGTCACCTATTGTCACAAAAGTCACTGAACAAAAATGACTCTCTCTTCCCCCAGAGATGAAAAACATCAAGACAAAATTCTGATATCCCATCCCAAAATGAGGCAGTGAAACAATGAACCCTATTTTAGTTCTACCTCTGTACAAATGGGGAAACCATTTCTGCAGCCATTCTCTTTTACAAGAGCTGTTTTGTAACATGAGGCAGTATCTTCCTTACCATGCTCTTCCTATTACTAAAAAAGGCCTGAAGCAAAAGCAAAGGTAGTGGCATAAAGAATGGAGAAGAGGAAACAAATAAATACAAGGAATGTTATGGAGACAGAATCCAAAATGCGTCGTCATTTATAGAATGAGAGAAGGAAATTTTGCTACCCTTTTTACATTTTATCTTTTTATTCCTTTCATGAAATCACTTATTAACTTAAACAGATTTCTCCCATAACAACAAAGCCTTTTTTATATTCTATATCCCTCTTCCCACCATCCCCTGAGAGATCGGGTTCTTTAAGTTAGTACTCTTGTAATATCTGAATACATAAAATATTTGTTAGATTAATTTCCTCCAATATTAAATTTCATAGAAAATCAAAAGCAGGCATATTCTACTCCTATTGTTTTTCTCGGTATTGCTAGAAATATGTTAACTGCTGGATAGTCTTGACACACATACATATGCTATTACATAGTATTTTCTACTGGTTAAATGTTTTACTATCTCAAGCATTAATGGATAAACTGCTTATAAACATTGAGAATTCCCCCCATTGACTTCTTAGTGCTGACAATAACAAGATACAAGAGTAGACAGACCCAACAAATCTTCATAACTATCTAATTAAATCACAAGGGACTTTTTGTCTCACTGGTGAAACCCAGTTAGGAACTAGGCAAATGGAAAGAACCATCCCAGGCATTTTTAGGGAATATGTTTAGTGCCTTCCTGCCTGCCAGGAGCAATTACTGACCAACCTGCATGAGAATATAAAAGAAAGGGATATCTTTTTTTTTTTTTTAAGATTTTATTTATTTATTTGACAGAGATCACAAGTAGGCAGAGAGACAGAGAGAGAGAGAGAGAGAGAGAGAGAGAGAGAGAGAGAAAGGAGGAAGCAGGCTCCCTACTGAGCAAAGAGCCCGATGTGGGACTGGGTCCCAGGACCCTGGTATCATGACCTGAGCCGAAGGCAGAGGCTTTAACCCACTGAGCCACCCAGGCGCTCCAAGAGAGGGATATCTTGCTGCTTGACTTTCTCTTGCCAGAATTTCTTACATTGAAGGAAACAATACAAGGAGGAACTGAGGACACATTCTAAAGGGGTAAGAGATTAATATCAGCATTTGGATGTTGGCAAGTGGGAAGACTATAAAAAGAAAATTCCTGGACCAATGAACACACATTTATGAGATGCTTATTTCAGTATGAAATCCTGTATAAATTATGTAGGGAGCACAAAAATTGTTCATATATTTTCATAGGTATTCGTGGAATGTCTATTATGTGCCAGGCACATAGTGTTATAAACAGAATAAAGTAGAAATAGACAACATTCCTGGCCTCAAGGAGACCACATACGCAGAAAGGAAAACAAAAAACCAACAGACAAAATGTACTGTGAAATGCTGTCACAAGAGGGACCCACACAAAACCAATTGCAAAGATCAGAGGCTCCCAGGAACTTTTTTAAAAGAAAGCCATGTGTATTGGTTTCCTAGAGCTGCCATAACAAATAACCACGAAGTGGCTATTTATTTTAAGTGGCTTAAAACAACAGAAATTTCTTCTTTCACAGTTCTCAGGCCAGAAGTCTAAAACCAAGCGGGTTGGCAAGATCAAGCTCCGTCTGAAGACTCTTGGGAAGAATTCTTCTTTGCCTTTTTCAGTTCCTGTTGGTTCCCAGTCATCCCTGGCCTTATAACTCATCAGTCCACCCTCTGCCTCCATTGTCACATGAGCCTTACCCCTCTCTCCTCTGAGTCTCAGTGTCCTCTCCCTCTCTTATAAGGACACCAGTCCCTGGGTTAAGGCCTCACTCCAGTCTAGATGATGTCATCTTAATGAATTACATCTGCAAAGACCCTATTTTCAAATAAGGTTACTTCTGAATTTTGAGGGAATACTATTCAACCCACTAACCCAGGTAAGAAATGACATAGGCCTGATCTAAAGTAATGAAAAGAAGAGGAAGAAGTCCAAAACAATGCTCAGTTTTTTAATTGGAGTAATATGTTGGTACCCACCTGAGATGAGGCATTCCAAGTAGACAGAGCTTTTCTTGGGGTGTTGGTTTAAATAAGTTCTTAAGAATAATGACTACTATTTTTGAACATTTATTACCTACCATTATTTCTAAAACTCACAATAAACCTGTGAAAATAGGTATAATTTTCAGGTTACAGCTAAGCACACTGAAGCTAGAAGGGTAAAGAACTCTCCCAGAATCAGTTTGGAAGAAGTGAAAGATGAAAGAGAAGGAGTGGATGGAGAATATGGAAGAGAGTCTACTGAAGTTGATAGAATTTTTATTTACACCAGGAAATGATCCTAGAGAAATGAAATCTAGGCACTGATAGTTAAGTTTCTTAAAATTACTGTCTTTGGGAAAATCCATACTTTGCCACCAACATGGTTTATATGGAGAGATTCACATCAGAAATTAGACATTTCGGGGCACCTGGATGTCTCAGTGGGTTAAAGCCTCTGCCTTCGGCTCGGGTCATGATTCCGGGATCCTGGGATCGAGCCCCACATCGGGCTCTCTGCTCTCTCTCTCTCTCTCTCTGCCTACTTGTGATTTCTATCTGTCAAATAAATAAATAAAATCTTAATTTAAAAAAAGAAATTAGACATTTCATTCCCTCCACACTTTTATATGTGTGGCTCTTTTGTTGGGACATCAAGGAATCTTGTCCATCAAATAAAATTTGTAAAAACAAGGCTGTCAAAATTCAGCCATCCCTAAACTTGGTGTTCATCTACCAAACCAAGGGCTGTTTTGTCCTCCCTCCTCATCTCTTACCTGGACTAACAACCACCCATCAGGTCTTACCTTCTGGGAGGCTTCTTCTGACCCTTGTTAAAGAAAATTACTCAAAACACAGAAATAAGGCAAAAAATAATTATGTGACCTTTTAATGCCTTGCTGGACATGCTCCAATTAGCCTACTAGTGGGTCATCTCTTTTGGAATCTAATTTCGTTTCACTTAATATCACAATTGACTGGGGCACTAACATTTTACAACTCAGTACAGTTAGAACTCTAACTTCTAAAAAACATGATAAAGTGTGATCATTTGTTTCTGTCTAGCAGAAAAAACAACCCCCAAATCACAGTTTTATAGCCTCATTGGACGTTGATCAGCTTTGTTTCTAGTTTAGCAATCTTTACAAACAGGCTTTTCCTTATTGATTTTTAAATTCCATTTCTCCTGGTCTTTTTCATCCAGTATTGTCATTCTGATAGTTCATTCCTCATTAAGGCAAACAAAATTTTGACACATGCTCACTATCTTTTTCTATGAAAATTATGCAAATAATTTGGAAAATGGTTAACATATCCTCAATAAGAATTGACAGTCCCTTCCACCTTACACCAACTATTTCTGTAGCAAGCACTAAGGTAATGACTTATTTGCCTTCTCTGCCAGACTAAGCAGTGACTTCTAGGAAATCGGTGAACATTTCTCTTATGTCCCATCATTGTCTCTAGAACCCTGCAGAACAGTTGTCCCAGAGGATGAGCTCAACAAGAATTTCTGAATACATTTCTTACCTAAATGCCTTGGAACCCTTTCTCCCACTCTACTCCTTTGTCTGTCTTGATCTGAAGCTCCTTTTTTTAGTGGATAATGGCCCTCTTCACTACCTGCAGCCTCTCTGAAAAGTATCAACATATTATCTAATTAAATGACAGGTTTTTCTCCCAGTGGCAGACATACAGTAGGGTTTGTACCTGACAAGAGGATGGAATTCCCATCATCTACCTGAGCATCAGTAAGCCTCAAAAATAAATTTAAATGAAAGTCACTACTGCTACTTTGGAAAAAATATCGGTTTTTATTAAAGATAGAAATTGATTGCACAACTAGCATATTATAAAGAAAGTGCTGTTAAACAAACTCTAAAATGCACAGCAACATGTAAAAACATCTGAAATACATAATGTCAAGCAGAAGATGGCTCTATCCATACTTGTAAATCAATGTCTTACAGAGCATGGAATGAGCATCATTTTTCTGATCCAACTCTTTGTTTAAAGACTATCCTGTTGGTGTTAAATTTGTGATAATAATGAAAGCCTTAGTAGGTATCAAATTAAACTCTTTCAGTCATCAATTTATTGACTCTGCTTTAAATTCATCCTATGTGCCTACTCTGTGAAAAGGAATCTGGGATTCTTAAAATTTTTCTTCTGTTTAGTTTTCTCAGTAGAGGGCGCTAGAGAGACACTGCAAGAGGAAAGTCGTTCCTACCTCAAATTGTTCAATTGGCCGTCAATTAGGGATCCGTTTTTCAGCAGAGAAAGCTTCTCCCAGTACCCAGCTTCTGCAACATGGGCAGCTTCTCCAGCATTAGGCTCATGCAGCAGGAGCAGTTGCTCACGTGTTCAGCCTCCAGCACACAAGGCCTCCCCAACACTCAGGGCCTATGCAAGCATAATGGCCTGCTACACCCAGCCACTAGTGGCTTCCCCCAGCAACTCCCCAGTGCATTGTGTAACAGAATGTCTCTGGTAAAACACTTCCTCTGAACAGTTTCCTCCAGCAAGCTAGAGGATGGATTTCCAGCAAGATCCCCTGGCACAAACCTTCCAGCAAATTCTCAGTCCTGGGATGGGAGGTAGGGGACTCTTCCACGGGTATCTAAACTGCTTCTTAGATCTGCTGTTCCTGTATTTTTTAGAGTTCTCTTTATTTACTAGCCAATCCCTCATTATTCCAATCCCCTATTATAGTTAACACTTCTTTATATTAAACTCTCCCTATTCAAATTGCCGTGGGCCTTCTCCCTCTTGATTGGACCCAGACTGAGACAAACTCCCAGGAACAAAATAGAAATGAAGCATCTTTTTGAGTATTTGATATAAAGAGCAGCTTGCCATGACAAAAAGAAAGTTTACTCAAACAACAATGAAATATCATATCTTAAAAGATGGAAATATTTGGGATTTAGATGGCTAAGAAAAATGAAAGCATATAGAGAAATTTGTCTTGTGCTCTTCTTTTGACTTAACAGTCCACATCATCATGATCACATTTATTTACTTTTTGTTTAATATTTTTTATTTATTTATTTGACAAAGAGAGAGAGATCACAAGTAGGCAGAGAGGCAGGCAGAGAGGGAATGGAAGCAGGCTCCCTGCTGAGCAGAGAGCCTGATGCGGGGCTCGATCCCAGGACCCTAAGACCTTGACCTGAGCTGAAGGCAGAGGCTTAACCCACTGAGCCACCCAGGTGCCCCCACATTTATTTACTTTGAGATGAGCAAGATGTATACATTTTATCATCCTAGGATAATGTGCCCCAGGCACTTGAAACTATCCCAAAGTTAAATTCAGGGGAGTCATAGACAACCAAATAACTTAAAAGCTCTTGTTTTCCCTTCTCCAGTAATGAATTTTCAAATCCTTCTGTCATCTTTAAGGAAACACCTATGTTTTTATTCCTCAAATGCTATTACTTTAGCCATGTAATTATAAAATAAAGGGGGAATAAAGAAAAAAGACACTATACTTTGTAATTCTTCACAATTCTAAGAGAACCAGCATTTTATGTATGTACTTAGGCTAAATAAGCAACAATAAAAATGTCCCACATGGTCCAGCAGCCTCGTACCAATCAGATTTAGTCAAGTAATGATTACCTGCTTCAGAAGTACTTTCAATCAAAGTAGATTCTCCAGTGAGTTTTGCCAGCGTTCTAATTCTGTTTGGAGTAAACAAACTATTTGGAGTAAATGCTATGAAATGGCCAAAGGCATAACAATCATCCAAACATCTTCTGTGTTAGATTTAAGGCTATTTCTCTTTCTGAGAATTTGGGGGTACAGAGAAAGTGAGATTTCTCCAAACTTAAAGAGATTTTTTTTTTCAAAGTTTTAAGCCTTAAATATTATTTTTGTATTCAGATCAGCCGAGTTTAACCCCAGCCCCATTCCTTGCCTACTGGATAACTCCAGACTAGAGTTTTAACCTCTCCAAATCCTAGGTTCTTCCCCTACAACATGAGAATAGCAATGTCTACACTGAAGGATGGTTGCAAGGATTAAATGAGATAATGTGTATAAAGCTAGTCAGACACTGCTCACTACTCTGTGAGGAAAAGCAACTGCCATTGTCATTACTACTGCTGAGATCTCATTGTCTAACTTTCTAACCTTATTAATTCCGTGACCTCTTTTTTAAACAAGTTTGTGTCAGAAGATGATCCTATAATTTCTATGTGTGTCTCATAAAAATTAATCTGAACCTGAGGGAACCTTGAACTGAGTTGTTCACATGCCAGTTTAATATTTCTTTTATCTTTACTTCCCTTTCCTTTCAAAGTGAGTGTCTCCTTTCTCAGTTCAAAGTGAAGAGCAAGTGAATATTCCTCAAAAAGTGCTTTTACAACCTTTTCATTATTTGGCTGAGAACATTCTTGAGCATTTTTTATACAAATTGTGGTAATTTCCCCATCCACTCTTTCCTCACAGAAAACACGACAGGTTTTCAATGTGTTTTTGTAAAATCTGCTCTTTTTGAGGTAGAGGAAAATATCTGTGTCGAGAACAAGCGTTTCTCCTCTCCTGGTGGCCTCGGGTACTGAGGACCTGAGCGACTCTGAGGAGCTTCTTCTCTGGAGATGCCTTCTGGGGTTCTGCCTATTCGGCCTTTTCCCCTCACTGATAAAATTCCTGTTTTTTTCTAAAAGAAAACTTGCTTTTAATAGCAAAGATTCTTTGAGCTTCTGGATAGCCAGAAATGATCCTTGGACGGAGATTCTTCCATTAGGTTCCAAAGGACTGAAGCGTAAAGTTGGGATTTTCCTTTTCAGATCCATTACCAGACTTTCTAGAGGGACTTGACTCCTAAAAACAGAAAGATCGAGGATAGCTTCCACAGAGCTGAAGACCTAAAATTAAAGAGAGAGAAATTAAAACAGCGCTGTCAGTTCAAGCAGACTACATAAACACGTTCTTTTTCTGCCACTCTCTCTGTCTCCACAGCAGTTACCCCAAACCAAGCCCAACGGCCCAGCGTAGACTGGTTTCTTGCGCCATAGTGATGAAGTTCTCGAACCTAGCAGCCCATCAAAGGGATCCCACAACCCCACCAAGTTCACAATTTGGGATTCATAGGCCCTCACTGCAGAGATAGTCAAATATTTTTTAGAGACAGAATGTTACTTGAAACAAAGCCATACACTGTTGTAAGTACAGATAGCACTCTGTTCTAGCTCTTCTTTGTGGACGGGATCCCCTTAGAAAGCCCTTCTAGCAAAGTTCATCAGAAGCTGTCCAGAACCCTGAGTTTCTTAGTGAATGGTTTTAAACCAGTGAATTTTAACTCTTTCCTCCTATATCTACTCTCCTGCCTCTTTAAAATCTTTTTAATGTTCATCTTAATTGGGTTTTTGTCCCCAAATAAGTCTTTAGGTAGATAACTGACATCCTCCTTATAAGCATAAAAGCGCTTGCTTGAAAGCATCAAGAGGAATACACAGAAACATAAAATAGGCCAGACAATAAGCAAAACATTTCAAGACACACGTTTGGCATTTAACAATGACTCAGGTTAGCAAGGGTGCATTTTCTTTGGTAGGAATCACGAGATGAGAGTGCTTTGTGTCTCCTGTGTAAGGCACACAGAGAACAAACATGATCCAGGGGGCAGCTCGGTGGCTCAGTTGGTAAAATGACTGCCTTCAGCTCAGGTTATGATCCCAGAGTCCTGGGATGAAGCCCTGCGTCGAACCCGGTGAATCCCAAGTCAGGCTCTTTGCTCAGTGGAGAGTTTGCTTGTCTCTCTGCACCTTCCCCTGCTCATGCTCTCTCTCTCACAGACTCTCTCTCTTTCTGATAATTAATTAATTAAAATCAGGAGGGAAGGAAGGGAGGGCGGAGGAGGGGAAGAAGGGAGGAACGAGGGAAGGGAGGGAGGGGATCCAGGACCACCAGTATCATACCTTACCTTTTCATTGAAATGAGGGTCTGTGAACTGAGTAGATCCAGACTTTTCTACCTGACAGCGTTCCTGTTTTCTGTTGACATTCTCTACACATAAGCAGAAACATTGCCATCAGAAGTGTTTGTGGGATGACACACTAATAATTACTTAAATTAGTAATAATAAAAATCTTCAACTCTGTTATTTCACATACCTTATTTTTTTCTACACTTTTCCTTTAAATTCAACATTTAAATAGTTTTCCCTTTTACTTTAAAATTCATTTTTTGTGTACCTATGATCCTAATCATATTTTTTATTTTTTTTAAAGATTTTATTTATTTATTTGACAGAGAGAGATCACAAGTAGGCAGAGAGGCAGGCAGAGAGAGGGGAAGGGAAGCAGGCCCCCTGCTGAGCAGAGAGCCCGATGCGGGACTCGATCCCAGGACCCTGAGATCATGACCCGAGCCGAAGACAGCGGCTTAACCCACTGAGCCACCCAGGCGCCCCTAATCATATTTTTTAAAACACATAAGTGTGTATACATATGTATATATGTATACATATATATGAATAGAACACAAAAACCTAACAGGAAATTCTCCCTTTGTTAATTATGGCCACAAGGAGACCAACTTCTAGAATCCGGCTACCACACTATCCTGGTTTTCTTCAAAATTCACTGTGCCCTTTGCTAATTCTTTTTCTCTTCCCATTTTCTATATGTTAGCATGCCTTAGGCCTCAGGCTTTGTATCTCTTAGCAAACGTACACCCAGTCAAGGGTTCATCTTGACAAACCCACAGCTTTAGATACTATCTCCAGATGTATCTTGCAAATTCTACCTTTGGCCTTGACTTTCTTTGCTTTTCCAAATATCTACTTCATTATGCAAATAAATGTCTCCTTGACCAGAGTTCGACTCTTGATAACCATCCCCCTCCCAAAAGTACTCTTCCGCCAGTGTTCCACATCTAAGAACATGACATCTAACCTGTCAGCAAATCATGAATGGCCACTGGGTCTCAATCACCAGCCCTGTTAACACCCTAATCAAAACCAGCAATGACTACTAGCTCCTGTTCTCCACACCACTGCCAGAGGGATCACCCAAGAAAAGGTAGTCACACTTTGACAGTCATCTGCTCAAAACCCTCCCTCTCCCCCAGAATAAAATCCAGACACCTTGCCTTGACTTACAGGCTGCTTAATATATACTGGTCCCCAGCCACTCATCTGATCCATCTCCTTTTACTCTCTCCTTACTGGCTCTGCTCCGGCCACTCGGGCCACCTTGCTATCTTCAAAATGCCCAGCATGCTACCCTTTCAGAGGTTTTCCCAGCCCTTCCCTTGCCTTAGAATGTTCTTGACCCTTATCGGCGTATTCCCTTACCTCATGCACATGTCTGCTCAAATGTCACCTAAAGGGAATATTTCCCTACCCATTCTATCTAATAAAATAGCCCTCTCCATCCCATTCCATCCCTTTATTGTTTTATATTTTTTCATAGTATTAACATTATATGTTAATATACACAAATTAATATATAAATGTAATAAATAAATATATAAACACAAATAAATATAAAATTATAAATAATATATACATGTGCAAATTAATAAAACACCCAATGCAATATATATTCATTTATTGCTTTTTTATTATCTATCCAGCATGGATGTATGCTTCAGGAAAGAAAACATTTTGCCTATTTCACTCACTGCTATATCCAGAAGGCTTAGAATGGGGCCTGGCAAATAATAAGCACTCACAAATATTTGTGAATAAATGAATGAATGAGACTTCTCTTTCTCTCTCTGGGTTATCAATTCAACATTTGAAAAACTAGCTTCCAAAAACACCATAATCCCGTAATAGCCATAAGAAGGAGCCCCTCCTACCATCCCTACCTGAACATTGCCAATGGGAAGGAAGGAAGGAATGAATGGTGACAGATAAAGGTACCCTGATAATCCACAGTCTCTTAGGTCTCTCTCTAGATCCTATCTTCCCTCAAGCAAAACAAGGTCTTTTCTTCTGCCCCCAATACCATGTGGTATTTTACCTCCAAGATGCTGGCATGGAGGCTCATCTTTTTCTGGCAATTTATTTTGCCAGTCACTGAACTGTTGAGAAGGCTGCCCCCTCCATGAGCCTGAAGGGATGAATATGTTCTGTAGACCCAACATCCTCACCTATGTCAGGGCTGGAGGTAAAGAACAGAATGGCTCCATCTGATATCAGATCCAAGCCATTACCAGTGATAAAGCCAACACTATGTTAAAATATCCTTTTGTTGGTTTGAACAGAGAGAAGCAAATGGTATGATGATATTGCTGAAGTCGCTTGAAAATTCCCAAAGCGGTCATCTAATTTGTGAGATTATAGATTATTTTTGTGGGGATTTCTTTTCTGTATTTTACAAGTTCTCTACAACAAAATGTATCACTTTTTTCCCCAAGATCTAGATAGATTCCAAATATAGAAGGAAAGAAGTTTTCAAGAATTTGGCAGTTACTACCAACTTTATCATGAACCATTTCACATATATTCTTGTTAATGCAATATTGTACCACTTTCATATTCAGAATAGAATAATATTTTCAAAAAGCTACTTTAAACTTTACCAATCCCATGAATCATTTTAATAAAATTCAGTTTTTAATTTCATTTCAGAAGTATTTCTAAGTTTATAAAATTTGATTTGGAAGTACCTTTTTTTCCTTTGAACCTCACATTTGCAACTCCCCTGGCTTTTGTTGGATTTATCACATTTCCAACAACCCCACTTTCATTCTTAATATCTTGAAAGTGAGTCTTCATTACTGTGGTCCGTAATTGATCATTAAAAAGGTCAGCCAAATGACCAACAACTGCAGCTGTTCTTTCAGAAGTTTTGGATTCCTTGCCTTCCAAAACGGATGCCTGTAAGAGAAAGAGTAGGATAGTTTTTAAATATAAAAATAAGATTCAACTTAATACAGGCATTTCACACTCCAGTGAGGGAGAGGCTATTTTATTCAATAAAGGAGTTAGTACAGTTGATCAGATACTTGAAAAAAAGAATTAAGGATAGATCTTTGCTTCACATCATATGCCACATGTATTTGAGAATTAAATGTAAAAAGTGAACTCTTCATTTGTTTTATAAATGGAAAGCATTTGTTAATATTTGTCTGATTTTAGAAAGGCCCAAAAGTAATGGCAGTCCCAAAGTTAGAAACCAGAGATACAAAATTTTAAAAATTAAGTTTAAAAGCAAATCAAGCTAACCACCAAATATGGTAGTTTGGAGATGGCTGTATGTTTTGTTGATTGAATAGTCCCACAGTACATAAGCCAATAATAAATACATCTCTACTTTTTTTTTTTTTTGCCAGAATTAGAAAAAAGATACCCTAAAAAAAAACAAAACCAACCAAACAAAAAAAAACAGCAATCATACTGGGGCTGCAGTAGAGTAAATCCTGCCCTCCTGTACATATTTGAGCTGGAATTCAACTATTGAGAGCATATGCTATTGCAGACCCCGCCATCATACTCAGCACAGAGTACCAGCTCCCAGTAGATACCTCCCTGAGCTCACGCTCTTTGAACTTCTTATTTTACCCAGGTAAGAGGCTTCTATTTCAATGTTTTGACTTGTTCCCCAGCCCATTTAGGAAAGTGGACCCATAAGCTGCTCCCAGTGCTTACATAGGTAGTCCAACCCGATTATACCAAAGCTCAGACTTAATCTATCCTAAATTACCCCCAGGGAGGACAGGATATCTTATGGGCTTGAGTAGGGGTTAACAGGTCACAAAGATGTTTTGGCCTCTGAGCTCAGAGGACTCTGTACGCAGAACAGGACTTCACCGAGGACAAGCAAGCTACTTTTGACGTCCCAAGTCAAGAAAATAGTCTAGGTACATAATATCCTGTCCATCCAAATGGCACCTTGAAATGAAAGCAAAAGAATAAAAAAGGCTGAGGTCAAATTTTAATTAATGGACAAATTTAATTAAAAATGCAAAAGAAGAGTTCACAACAACAGCAAAGGGACAGAGGGACAGGGGATGAAAATGGCTCATGTTGAGACATATAAAACAAAGGGAGTGCCTCCTGAAAATGAAACTTATAATGATCTATTAAATATTTGTTACAGAAAATACTTTTAATAGAGGAAAACAGAGTTTCTTAAAATATTCACAACTAGATCACATAGGAAACAGTAAAAATATATGTTTTCCTCCATCCTAGTCCCAATTGGTATAATGTAATAATCCCAAAATAGTTCTTCCTAGCAGAAGAAAAGAAATGACAAGAGATTTTTTTAGGTTTTTCAGGAATTCTACTTCACTGATTTGTCTCTATACAACACTGGCTGGCCCACACCAATCTCAATAGTTACACGGCTTGTCAATGAGCTTCCTGTTTGCCTTTCATCAATGTCAAAGAAAAACTTTCCATCAATTTAAATTCAGAAAATCTTACTCCACCTCTGCCCTCAACGATACTATTTCCATATTTCTTTATTTAAGTATCTGCATTTAATTTATCTTTGAAATCAAAGGAACTCTCCCTGACAACTACCAATCTCTTCTATCCAGCATTAAGAAAAGGGGTTCTTGGAAATAACCCCGCCAAGAACTACCACAGAGATATAGGATTTTGAAACAAGAGCAGCATTTTGGCCAAGAGTTATTAGGCGATGACATTTCCAGTATCCGTGATATACTTAAGACACTTTGACCATAGTGTCAGAAAGCTAAAAGCTATAAAGAAAAACTGTGTTTTTAAGGAAGGCACTGGAGAGAAATAATTAGATTCATGCCCTGCATTCGTATATATTTCCTTTTTAAAAAATTAGTTGTTTATTTTCATTGACGTTGCCGTTGCTGCTGCCAGTAAGCAAAATCGTACTGAGACCTCACGACGGCTTTGGCATCTCCGGGACCCGAGCATCTCCGGGACCCGAGCCGTGAAAGGCCCTGCCACTGCTCGCCAGCGCTCGATGGAAAGAACACGGAAGGCTCAGTCTTGAACTTGCTAACGGTTCTTGCTAGCCAGCACAGATGGTGAAAACACGGAGCCCTTTGTCCTTGGAGGCAGAGCTAAGGCCACAGAGAATTCCCCACTAGTGCAGACAAGACATCGGGATGCCTTCCCAGCTTGAATCCTTGGCTCGACTCCTTCTCGCCGGCCCTTCTCAAAAGGACACAGCGGCCTCCATTTCTGGGTACTTCTCTCCGCTCGGGTTCCCCCATGAAGTGGGAGGCCACAGTTAAGCCCAACCAGCCTGCGAAGCGACTTCTCGACGAGACAGCTGTGCCCCGGAGCAGGAGACTCCGGGTGCGGGCGCGGCAAGGCGTGCCCCGGCCTCTAGCCTCTCCCTCACCGCCTGCTGTGAGGGTACCGCGCGCGCCGCCCCGCCGTAGGAGCAGGTGCAGAGAGGTCGGGGCCGCGCCTGCGGGCGGGTGTGCCTCCCGGCCAGGGGACGCTCCGCCCGCACCCGGCTCCCGCGCGCGCCGCCCGAGACAGCTCCGCACCCGCGCCGGCCCCGCTCCGCGCCCGTCTGGGGGACCGGGGCGACGGGCGGGAACGACCCTGCCCCGCAAAATGCAAAACAAAAGCAACTTGCCATGGCGGAGGAGAGGCGCGCCTTCGGCCGCCGTCAGGGCCCACCCGACTCGAGCACCGCGCGGGCCGCAGGGAGGGCGCGGCAGGCAGGTTTTGCTTTCAGTTTCGGCTGCGGCTAGCTCGGAGACAAAGTGAGAAGAGACGGCCCCTCCGCGGCCTCCCCCTGCTCCGCGCCGTGCGGCCTCCGAGCGCGAGCGGAAGCCGCGACCTGGGCCGCCTGCTGCCTGGGTACTTTCACAGCGTTTGAAACTCGCGCCGGAGGGGCGCCGGCAGGAATCCCGGCAGTAATTCGGGGACTCCCCGGGTGCTGTGTCTGTCCCGTGCTCAGTGGAAATCCAGACCTCCTTCTTGCGCCCTGTCGCGGGACTTCCCACCACCCCACACCTGTTCCTCCTCTTCCTCACCTGCCAGCGCAGGGCCAGTCGCTCCGCGGCCAGGGACGCAGGGCACGGGCTGAAAAGCGTAGGGCCCCTGTCAACAGACAGCTCCCCGGCTTATCCACGCGGGTCTGACTCCAGTCTGGCACCTAGGGGGACACGAGTAATCTACCTACAGGGCTTCGCAGTCAAAGAGAGCACGAAGAAGAAAGGCAAATGGCTGGCAAGCGTGAAGAAGCCTGGCTCCACTCCTAAGAAATACAGACTGAAATCATCCCGAGATCCCTTTTCTCCACGATGAGGGGGGTAGAAATTAAAAAATATAGTGATACCCAGTGTGAGCCAGAGTGTGAGGAAGCGTCCGTGTTGCTGCAAGCGTAGATGGGTGCAACCATGTCTAAGGATTTGGGCCCCTTTCAAAATTTAAAGTGTGAAATTAGTGCGAAAATGCATAGACTGAGCAGTTCCACTCTCAGAACTGAAGTTCCAGCGCCCAAGTAGAAGATACTGTACACAAATGCCAACTGTGCGTTGCTTTAATATGTGTCATTTTGGTTAAGTTTTTCACTCAGTTCGTGAATAGAGCTAATCATTATATGGCTGATGGCACATCTATATGGCCCAAGACTATGATAATTTTAAACAGTTGGAGGTTATCTATAGGTAATTCCCCAACTCAGACTTTATCTTCAGATTCCTGTATCTAAGGGCCCAGTTGTATGTGTAATAAGCGTGTGAAATTTAACGAGACCAAGCAAAACTCTCTTTCCACCCTTTCTTCCCTCTCAGTAAATAATAACACTACCCACCCAGGAGCCCAAGCTCATGACTCACTGGTCTTCTGTGATTCCTCTTTTCCTTAGCTCTGTTTAGGACATTCCATAAACACACACTCTCTCCAACCCCACCTTCACCGGCCAGATCAAGTCCGCATCCAGCCTCGTTCCCCTTCAATTCATTCTGGATACCACACACCAAACAATTCTTTTTTAAGGTAAGTCAGGTTTGTTCCCTATTTAAACACTTTGATGTCTTCCCATGGCACTTAAATACTGCACATTGGTTTTATTTATTTATTTATTTATTCATCTGTTACTTTAAATTCCCATTGCACCTTAAAAAAAATTTACATTTCTCACCAGGAAAGAAAAATGGACTTGATCTACTTTCTATGGCTAGACCCCATAAACTGTCCTCACTCCCTCTGTTCTGACCACACAAGAAGCCATCTAACTGGAGACTTTTCTTGCCCTTGGTTATTGTTTGTTTTGTTTTGTCTTTTTAATTTATTTGACAGAAAGAGAGAGCACAAGCAGGGAGAAGCACAAAAGGGAGAAGCAGGATCCCCGCTGAGCAGGGCCCCTGATGTGGGGGCTTGGCTTGATCCCAGCGGAAGACAGACACTTAACTGACCCAGCCACCCAGGCGCCCCTTGCCCTTGGTTCTTTGTCCAGGCTGGATAGCTCCTCCCTGATCTTCACTTTTCTGACCCCTTGCTGTGACTAAAGTCTAGCTCAAATGACCCCTCTTCAAAGAGACTGCTTCTAATTACCCGGTCTGAATTTGTTCCCCCCTCCCCAGTTAATTGTTATACTATCACCCTGTCATTCTGTCTTAATAGCATCACCCCTTTCTAAAAATATCTTCATATATTTATTGTTTTTCTCACTTGTCTCCCCCAACATGGTAGACATTAATACTGCTCACCAGTGTTGCTTGATCTTCTCAATTCAGGCACCTGGAGGCATTGCCCTTCCTCAGCCTTTGATTTCGTCAAGGCCATATCATTCATTCAGCCTGTGAAAGTGAGGAGAACTGACATGTCTCCTATTTGGGTGAAGTGTTCCATTGGCAGCACAAGAGTCTCCAATGCTCTCTTCTTGTCCTCGGTGCTCAAAGAAGAATGCATTGAAGGGAACATGCACTACTGAGCCAATATGCAGAACACATTTGCACTAGAGAGCTGCCTGGACCCATAACAAAATATATATGAATGAAAAATAAAGTTCTGATGTTTTAAGCTACTGAATTTTTTTCAGCAATATCACCTAGCATACTCTAAGATAGTTCACTAGAATTAAAGAACACCATGAAAATATTTGCAAATTACACATCTAATAAAAGATCTGTATCTACAATATAAAAAGAACTATTACAACACAAAAATAAAAAGACAATCCAACTTAAAAATGGACAAAAAATTGAATAATAGACTTTTTTTTCAAAGATACATGAATGGATAATATGCACATGAAAATACACTCAGCATCATTAGTCATGAAAGAAATGCAAATTAAAACCACAATGACATACCACTCCGCACTGACTAAAATGGCTGTAATCAAAAAGACAGATAATAACATGTTGTCAAGAATGTGGAGAAAGGAGAACTCTCATACATCGCTGGTGGGAAAGTAAAATGTTACAGCTACCTTTTAAAACAGTTTAGCAGTTCTCAAAAATTTAAGCATAAATTTACCACGTGACCAGGAAATTTTACTCGTTGAGAACTACCCAAGAGAAATGAAAACATCATGTCCAAACTAAGACTGCCAGTGTTCATAACAGCATTATATATAATAGCCAAGAAGTAGAAATAACCCAAATGACCATCAATTGCTTGAAGGATAAACAAAATGCACCATATATATATATATATATATATATATACACACACTATATATATATATTTACTATGTAATACTACTCAGCAATAAAAAGGGATGAACTACTAATACATGATACAAAGATGTAGCTCAAAAACATCGATGAAGTGAAAAAGTCTGACACAAAAGGTCATATGTTGTATACTTCTGTTTAACT
Source organism: Neogale vison (assembly GCF_020171115.1). Classification (NCBI taxonomy): domain Eukaryota; kingdom Metazoa; phylum Chordata; class Mammalia; order Carnivora; family Mustelidae; genus Neogale; species Neogale vison. The sequence continues at coordinate 49,815,107 of NC_058093.1, forward strand.
AGAAAAGACAAACATATGAAGAGAGAAAGCAGAAAAGATGTGCTTTGGACTGGAAGTGGGAACAAAGATTAACTGTAAATGAACATGAACGCCATGATCCAAGCTAGACCCTCTCCAGGGATTAACAAGAGATCTAGGATTAGAGTCAGGAAGTCTACCCATGTGTGCCATGGAACCTTAGAATGACCCTTAGCCTTGTATGTTCCAACTATTCCAGCTTGTACGTGCTGACAGGATGCAGGAAAATGCTACCCCCAAAATATGACAGCGTGGCATACTGAATTTTCAAACTGAGGGAATAAAGAACGGACATGTGCAAGAAAGACTTTCTGACATTCCCCTGAAGCAGGTCATAAAACTCTCCGGTGTTTTATGTAACCCTCATTCTTCCCTATATCCAGAAGAAAGGAACAGCTTTACCTCCAAAGACAAAAGGACACAGAAGAATCTGAATGAACAGGCCTTGCTGTTTCCCTTTGTTTATTACACTTAGCGAACACTCTTCGTCCTAACATCTTCGACTTTTTATGACTTCACACTCATCATCAGCTTTAGCATAAAAACACTCAGGTTTAATAATTTCTTTGGGTCTTCATCTCCTTATGAAGGATCCCGTATCACAGAAAATTTATATTAAATACATGTCTATGCTATTTTCCTGTTAATTTGGTTTTATTGGTTTAATTTTCAGGTCCAGTCAGGGACTCCAGGAGGGTTAGGGAAAAATTTTTCTTCCCCTAATGTGCCAAAAAATCCTTGAGCAAACATGACTCCAAATGTGGTCAAAATAATTCTAGCAGCTTATTACTGAAAAGGCATCCAAAAAAATATTTTAATCTCTTACAGCCCCAGTTATGAGGCCTCCCATCTCACTGTACTTTGCTCTGAATCATAGCTTAAGGAAAATGAAATTGATATTTTCCTGGATGTTTTTAATTTGTGATACCAAAAAAACAAAAATGAAACCCATTACTCAATATTTCATCTGTATCTTGTTAATTATTTAATTTCATAAGACGTGGTATATATTGTGAAGACTTCCAAAAATAGCATAATAAGAAAATTATTTTTAAAGGAGTAGTACCCAGTGCTGAAAGGGAGCAATGAAATTGTCCTTACTGTACTTAAAATAAAAGTACACACTGAGGGGCGCCTGGGTGGCTCAGTCATTAAGCGTCTGGTTTCTGCTTGGGTCATGATCCCAGGGGCCTGGGATGGTGGTCCCCCACCACCCCACACTGGGCTCCTTGCTCAGCAGGGAGCTGATTCTCTCTCTGCCTGCCACTCCCCCTGCTTGTGTTCCCTCTCTTGCTGTCTCTCTGTCAAATAAATAGATATATTTAAAAAAAAAAAAAAAAAAGAGTACACACTGATGCCTACCTTTCTGGAAAGCACTTTCAGCCATATATATCAAGATCCTTGAAATAATTTATATCCTTCACCCTATCAACCTAGTTAATTATCACCGTGAGATAAGATTAGAATTGCAGAAAAACATTTGTATTCCAGGATATAAAAGGGTTTATTTACATCAAAGCACTTATAAATGTGGGAAATTGGAAGCAATCTAATGTCCTACAATGAGAAATAATAACCCTAGAAATAGGGTATAGTCACAAAATGAAATGGGATATATGGTTGGGGGAAAAGAATTGAAAAGGAGGACATAAAAATGTTACCATTATCTGGGTGTGATTATACTTTGTGTATCTTTCAAGAATGAGCATCTTTTTTTTTTTTCAATACCAACCAGATATCATTAACGCTATTCATTGTACAGTTTTGGCTTCCTGCCTTCCAAGCATACAGTAGAATTATACATCCAAGCTCCTTTATGGTTGGGTGGGGCCATATACTTATTTCTGGCTGAGTTGCAAATGAAAGGGACATTTGCGGACCAAGAATTTAATTGCTATTTCAAGACCCTTCAAAGCTCTTTTCTTCAGGCATGACATCCGGCAGTAAATTGATGGCTGCTGGGATGCTTGGGTGGTGCCGTCGGTTAAGTGTCTGACTCCACATTTCCGCTCAGGTTGTGATCTCATTGTCATGAGATGGAGTCTTCAGTCGGACTCTGTGCTGAGCAGGAAGTCTACTTGGGAGTCTCGCTCCCTCTGCCCCTCCCACTCCTGCTGTCTCTCTCTCTCTGAAATAAATAAATAAGTCTTTTTTTTTTTCTAACCCTTCTCATTTCTTTTTTTTTTTTTAAGATTTTATTTATTTATCTGACAGACAGAGATTACAAGTAGGCAGAGCAGCAGATAGAGAGAGAGAGGAGGAAGCAGGTTCCCTGCTGAGCAGAGAGCCCAATGTGGGGCTCGATCCCGGGACCCTGGGATCATAACCTGAGCCGAAGGCAGAGGCTTTAACCCACTGAACCACCCAGGCGCCCCAAAAAATGTCTTAAAAAAAAAAAAAAAGTTTGTGGTTGCTGTTATGTCCCTGTGAATGTCTACCCTGAGCATTCTTTTTGTTGACCCATCATGGACCAAGGAGTAAAATTTTGTTCTGGTCTCTGAAATTAAGACATAATTTGCTACATAGGTATCATATAATTTATCCTGATTGATATACAGTTGGTTTTCTGGAGCATTGCTATACTCAAAAGAAAAAAAAAAAGACAATCCACAACACAATCAAAATACATGGCTTTGGTTGAGGGGCAGGTAATTAGAAAATAATTATCAGAGATTAGAAGGTTGGTAATTCATATTATGTAGTGGAAAAACATTTGGTAAAGCTGTCACATGTGATAGCTTGGAAGGCAGATTATGTACCTAATTAGGTTGTAGGGTTTTTTTTTTTTTTTTTTTTTTTTTTAAAGATTTTATTTATTTATTTGAGAGAGAGAGACAGTGAGAGAGAGCACGAGCGAGGAGAAGGTCAGAGAGCGAAGCAGACTCCCCATGGAGCTGGGAGCCTGATGCGGGACTCGATCCCGGGACTCCAGGATCACGCCCTGAGCCGAAGGCAGTCGTCCAACCAACTGAGCCACCCAGGCAATGGTGTGAAAAAGCAAAATTAGTAGCATATGTCTGTTACTATTGAGTGCATTTGACAACGTAATATAAAAAAGAAATGAGCTTAGAAAAGAATTGGCCAGAATGAAAGGGAATAGAGAAATCTGGAAATATGGGAACATGTAGGATAGAAGAAACAATACTTCTGTTCTCAAATGATAAAGACTTTGAGTAACAAAGGCTGATTAGAACTCCACTTTATTGCAAAGATCAAATAAAAAATCAAGCTTTGGATCTCTGAACAGATTAAAGTCCCTCAGAACAACAACAACAACAACAACAACAACAACAACAAAAACAATTGCAGGCTGCTGAATTCAATAAACCCTTTCGGCCAGACAAACTGGCTCAGGCAACAGAAACTATAAGTGGTCTGATAGACCAAAGTACCTACAATTAAATAAAGAGACAGAGAGAAGAATAGGACCAAGAAAGCAGAGAATTATAGCAACTCTATGAAGTGAGTCTAGTATGATAACATAACACAATAAAAAAGTAATAATAATCTAAAAAATAATAATAAAACGTGAGTCTAGAAAAAACTGTCAGTGTGGCTATTAGTACATATAAGCTGACCAAAATAAAATAGATTAGAAACCTGGGGTGCCTGGGTGGCTCAGTGGGTTAAGTCTCTGCCTTCAGCTCAGGTCATGATCTCAGGGTCCTGGAGCATCAAGCCCCACATCAGCCTCTCTGCTCAGCAGGGAACCTACTTCCCCCTCTCTCTCTCTTGCTTTGTCGAATAAATAAAATCTTTTTAAAATTAAAAAAAAAAAATAGATTAGAAACCTATTACATTTTGGGCTTTTTTTTTTTTTTTTAAGGTTTTATTTATTTATTTGACACAGAGAGAGCCCAAGCAGGGGGACTGACAGGCAGAGGGAGAAGCAGGTTCAGACAGAGAGAGAAAGGGGGAAGCAGGCTCCCTGGTGAGCAGAGAGCTCAATGCGGGGCTCAATGTGGGGCTCGATCCCAGGACCCTGAGACCATGACCTGAGCTGAAGGAAGAGGCTTTAACCCACTGAGCCACCCAAGTGTCCCTCTTTTGGTAAATTTTCAAAGACAAACTTTACTTCTATAAAATCTCTAAAACTCTAGAAATAAGCAGGAAAGCCAATGCTTGATTTCTGAAATCTAGCCAGATCACACAAGGGTGGAATGGTGAAAGGAGCCTAAGGGAAAAGTCCAATTTTCTACAGGAAGAAATATTTATTAAAAACCATTGTGAAGGGGCACCTGGGTGGCTCAGTGGGTTAAGCCTCTGTCTTCAGCTCAGATCACGATCCCAGAGTCCTGGGATCGAGCCCACGTCGGGCTCTCTGCTCAGCAGGGAACCTACTTCCCCCTCTCTCTCTGCCTGCCTCGCTGCCTACTTGTGATCTCTGTCAAATAAATAAGTTTTTTTTTTAAATCTAAAAAAAAAACAAACAAAAAAACCATTGTGAATATTTGGAATTGAATTAAATTATCTGTTCTACTGCCTGAAGAAGCCCCCCAAAGACAACAAAAGTGACTATTTCAAACCTCATCCTAAATATTAGGAAAAAATACTTTCTGACTGGCAGCCTGTCACAGACTAAAAATGACACCTTTTGTGCCAATGAGACTGTATCAATCAAAAGTAAATAAGTTCTTTCAATTTTTCTTACTAGTTCTTAATATTCTGAAATAATTTTACCATTTCCAAAAAACAATTGACACATGAGAGATATTTTTTCCCCTAAAACAGTGACTATGAAGAGTGCACGCTGCCCAATTTCCAGGTACCATGTCTCATTCTAAAGAGACACGTGAAAGCAATGAGTACTTCTAATGGTAGCATAACGACTTTAAAACCTAAAAATAAAATATCAAAAGCAAACCAAGCTTTTTTCTTTTTTTTTTTAACGTTCCCTTTATTTTAGAGGGCAGGCAGCAGCATTGGGTACATTTAGGTTTAGAATCTTTTCTAAAGCATTTAATTTCTGCCAGCACTTTAATATGAATTTCCTTCTGCTCTTGGCTCTTTATGGAACACACCGTATTAGGATAAAAGCTGTTCCAATGTTCTTTACCAAAGACAACTTCACCTTCTCTGAACAGGAACCTCGTAACATACAGTTTAATTTCTACAACTTATAAACAGTGGGATGTTAATGAACTGGGAGGCTCTCAAACTAAAATGTAAGTCCCTAGAGCACAGGGCCTCTGCTTTCGTCTTCAGATTGAAATCTAGGCTGATGAGTGATGAACCTCTAGCTTTGCATTTACTTCTCCCTTTATTCCAAGTGTGTCATTCTATTAAACTTACTTTCTCCATCTTAAGTGTAAATGAACGAAAATTATGGTCTTTACAAGTTCTATTTGGAGATGTTTTGTAAAGAATCAGGGGACACTTGGCACTCTGGGCAAAGAAAATTTTAAGTAGAAAGACCACACTCGGGGCGCCTGGGTGGCTCAGCGCATTTAGCCACTGCCTTTGGCTCAGGTCGTGATCTCAGGATCCTGGGATCAAGCCCCGCATCGGGCTCTTTGCTCCGCAGGGAGCCTGCTTCTCTCTGTCTCTCTGCCTGCCTCTCTCCCTACTTGTGATCTTTCTCTGTCAAATAAATAAAATCTTGAAAAAAAAAAAAAGGAAGAAAGACCACACTCAGCTCTGAAAAATACATCTGGGCCTGTGGGGGAAGATGCTATATAAGGGGAAAGTAGGAAATCATTGTTCTTGAAGTCCCTTGAAAGTCCAAGTCTATGGAAATCACAAACAGCTGAATGTAACGTTTCTTTCAGGAAATGTTAAGAGTCAAGTCTGCATATTGGTGGATTTGGGGCCAAGAGACAATTGGCCCACATGCCCATTACAAAATGAGCCAACACAGCGGGGGGACAATTGCATCACTTATGGTTGATTTCAACGGACATGGCACCAATCCACATAATTTATGAACAAACAAAACTTTTTAATATAGTCCACTTATTGCATTGGTAAGCATGCAACAGGGTTTGAAACAAAGAATTCAGAAACATGGATATATTGTATCTAAGAATAAAGGGCCACTAAAGAATGAAAAGACTTCATTCTTTAAAGGGAAAGGGATATCCATTTTTGTCACATACTGGCAGTGATTTGGGCTCACAGTCTCTAATATTCAGATCATTCCATTCCTCTCTTCCTCAAAGTATGCGATGCAAGGTTGACCTAGAGAACATTTGACCACTTCCACCTCTCCACCTCCGTTTATCTCCCGTTGGAAATGAATGTTAACTAAATCCTCTAAAAGTTCTATATCCGTCATCTGAAGTTCTTCCAGCCCAGTCAGAAGCACTGTCCTCTCCGATATTCCCGAAAACACCTGAAAAGGAAAATTAAAAAGATAAAGAGAAAATTTTTTGAGAGCTTCGAATTGCATAACTTTAGATTTATAGAGCTCTGCTGCATATTTTGGACCTTATCTTAGGAGAGACCAGGAGCCTCAGTAAGCTGTTTCATGCAAGAGAATATCCAAGTCAGATCTGAATTTCAAAAAGATAACACTGATGGCACTATGATTAATAGAGGAAAGACGTCCATCTGTCCATCTCTATGGACAGAAAGGCCATGAAAGAGGTAGTCAGAGATGCCAGTGACCAAACGAATGCGGGAGATAAAGAAAATGAAGAATTCATCATGAGTTGTAGCTTTCAGGACGATGAACCAGGTAGATGGGGGTGTCATTTAATACCTAAGTAGGAACAGAAAAAAGGAATAGGTTGGGGGTAAAGACAATGAGTTCAGAGAAAATGAGTAGGAAGAATTATTTTTATATTTTTTAAAGATTTTATTTATTTATTTGACAGACAGCGAGAGAGGGAACATGAGCAGGGGGAGAAGGGAGAGGGAGAGGGAGAAGCTGGCTTCCTGGAAGAATTATTTTTAAGGATAGTGGACACATGAGAGAAATACAGCTATGTCTCCACAAACAAAAATATTATACCATTATCTGAGTAATTCCAAGTTTTAAAAAGTATGTAAGAAATTAAATGAGGTACAGTTTTGCATTAAAATGTCTTTTTTTAAAGACAAACTTATTTTGCACCAAACGGATATCTTGAAACTATTTTGACATTGCTCACTGAAGATGAAACAGTAATAGACTCACACCTTTTCCCTTATTTTTTGTGAGGTAGGGTTTAGTCATAAATCCCCAAAATGAAAGAAAAGAGATGACTTTACCTGAAAATTTTTCAAGTGTGTTTCTGTGTATGGAGAAACAGTAACTCTATAGCAGTTTTGATTTATATAAAGCGGATAGTCTTTCTTTTTCAAAATCTTGTCAGCAACTAGAAGTAAATTTTTAAAAAATTATTTTCTTCTTTATATCATAGACATTTTTAATCAAAGTTAAAACTTTCTTCAAACAGGACATTACAGTAAATAGTGAACTGAGTGGTTATGTTTTTGAAAATTCTGCAATCTACTTCACAGTATATAATTTTGAAAAATACAAGACCAGATAAGAATGGGGCTTAATAGATCCTTCCGTCTTGAACTATCCACTGCAGTCAATGCAGAGAGATGTATGACCTCAGACAGATCTATCTTGAACTACATAAAATGCAATAACCATCTGCAAAAAGTAACCTGCCCATCCTAACAAGACAGCGAGTTTCCCAGTTTCTCAAGAGGTATAACTGAAGTTATGATTAGAATTCTATACATATAGGTACACCTGGGTGGCTCAGTTAGTTAAGTGTCTGTCTTTGGCTCAGGTCATGATCACAGGGTCCTGGGATCGAGACTCATATCAGGCAATGGGCTCCTTGCTCAGCAGAGACCTTGCTTCTACCTCTAACCATTCCCCTAACCACTACTTCTAACCATTCCCCCTGCTCCTGTGCTCACTCTGTCTCGCTGACAAATAAATAAATAAAATCTTAAAAAAAAAAAAGAATACTATACATACACATTTTTATAATATAGACTTATATAATAAATTACTGTATTACTATAATATATATTTCATACATAAAATCACTTAGTTATCCTATAATTCAGATCCCTCCTCTCCCTGGTTAACATCCTTATGTCAGTTTACTGAATAATAATACATGATATTATTCATATAATACATGATATTATTCAGTAAACTGACATAAGGATGTTAACCAGGGAGAGGAGGGATCTGAATGTCATCTAGAAATGAAGGCAAATAACAGAAATTCATCAGGTTCCTCTAACACAAAGAATAATCAGATTTCTTTTTAGCAGCATTTTTCTCCTAGAGAGGAAAAAGATAATAATGTCTCCGATTGCATAAAGTTGAACAGAAACAGTTCTTAGGAATATCCTATCACTTTTTTTCTTCTCTCACCAGTCCAACTGGAAGAAGCAATATGGTGCAGTGATTAAGAGGGCAGGTCCCTATCGGTGAGGATGTGGAGAAACTGAAACCCTGGGACATTGCTGGTGGGAGTATAAAATGGTACAGCCGCTGTGCAAAATGGTACGGCCATTCCTCAAAACACTAAACACAGAATCACCACATGATCCAGCAATTCCAGAAAAATCTAGAAAGACATTCAACTAACCATACCTAATCACATAGTAGAAGAAAGGGAATTTTAATGAAATGTCTCCACTTCTGCTAAATTAATGTTCTTTTTTATTTCAATTTTCTTTGAAAAGAATGTATTACTCCGTTATGAAAAAACAATCAGTCAATGCTTTTCAGTTGTATAACTGGATTTCTATTATATGTGCAAACCCAGGGGAAACCCTACAAACTGAATTAACTAGAGCAGGATTTTTTTTTTAATTTTTTAAAAAGATTTTATTTATTTATTTGACAGACAGGAATCATAAGTAAGCAGAGAGGCAGGCAGAGAGGTGGGGAAAAGCAGGATCCCCGCCGAGCAGAGAGTCCGATGCAGGGCCCGATCCCAGGACCCTGAGATCATGACCTCAGTCAAAGGCAGAGGCTTAACCCATTGAGCCACCCAGGCGCCCCAAGCAAGATATTTTTACATGGAGAATCACTTGAACATATTAACAAAAGCAGCTGTAGAATTCTACATTTTTAATCATAAGAATGTAAGCACTTCTCTGATGATTTGGTAAAGATCCATTTCTATCTATAAAGGGAACAGATATCTAACTGTTCTTTACAATCACCCTTTGTCTTCCCCGGAATCTATTCCCTCCACCTAAGAGACCCTCATCTGTCAAAACAGATGGGATAGAAGTGACAGTCTCATACATACGTATTTTTAGATTTCTCTGCCACATACCCACTGTAACTTGGGGTAAGTCATTTGCCCTCCCAAGGACTCAGTTTCCACCTCAATAGAATGAGTATAATGTCTATCTCCAGAATCGTGCAGCAGATCAGAGGAGATACACTTCTGAACACCTGGCTCCTTGGCTGGCCTGTGATGAGGATGCAGGAAGACTGATGTACTCATTATACGTAATATTTCTCAAGAGCATTCCCAGAAATAATTTTCAGTACTCTATCATTTTATAAGGTTAAAAAAAATCCTCTCTCATTATGCTATCTATTAAGTTCCAAATAAAAGAAGTAGAAAAGGAACACTTTTAGGAATGGCAGTTCATAAGGGTGCCTGGGTGGCTCAGTGGGTTAAGCCTCTGCCATTGGCTCAGGTCATGATCTCAGGGTCCTGGGATCAAGTTCCGGATTGGGCTCTCTGCTTGGTGGGGAGCCTGCTTCCCTCTCTCTTTCTGCCTGCTGCTCTACCTACTTGTGATCTCAGTCTGTCAAATAAAGAAATAAAACCCTAAAAAAAAAAAAAAGAAGCGTATCTATCCCTCTTCCCCTGCTCCTCTCCAGCTCACTCACTATCACTCTTGAAAATAAATAAATAGATCTTAAAAAAAAAAAAATAGAAAAGAAAAGAAAGGGGGAGCCTGGGTGGCTCAGTGGGTTAAGCATCTGCCTTCGGCTCAGGTCATGATCTCGGGGTCCTGGGATGGAGCCCCGAGTTAGGCTCCCTGCTCATGGGAAGCCCGCTTCTCCCTCTCCCTCTCCCCCTGCTTGTGCACACTTGTTCTCTCTGTGTCAAATAAATAAAAAAAAATCTAAAGAAAAAAAAAAAAAGAAGAAAAGAAAAGAAACAGCAGAACATAATTTAACGGTAAAGCACTAACTAGGCGAATACCTCCAGGTTCCACGAACGTGACCACAGCACTGCGGGACGGCTTATCATACTCCACGCAGAGCACTTCACCACCTCCGTTTCTGGACTTAGAAAAGCTGAGTTCTAGCTTGTCTCTCATCTGATCTTCGGGCAATCCGTCAGGAATTTCAGTAACATAGATCTTCACCTTAGAGTACGCTTCATGAACCTGGGAAATCATTCCACACTCAGCAACAGGGGTGAGAGAAGTGTTCACACCTGATAGAAATCTAGAAGGCGATCATCACCATGTTACCTGGAATCTGACTCCTGAATTTAATGGAACTGGCTTGGCCAAAACCTCCACATCTACATCTTCTATCTTCAAATGATGCTTCCCCATCCTGATGATGTTCTGGGCAACTGAAAAAATATTTGGGAGTATGAACTGCCAATACTTGAATAAACGTTTTCATTTTCAGTTTAAGAACAAATTAGCCTAAAAATTTTAACTTTCCTTTCATTTTAAAGGATCTAATTTTTAAAACTTTCCTAGGACTCCCAAGTGTTATTGGTCTTGCCGCCAAAGTGGCAAATAAATATACTAATGTTGGAATGTCAAAATACATCAATAATTACAAAGTAGTCAAAAGGTAAAAACTTCTAGTTATAAGAGGAAAAAGTACCAAGGATGTAACATACAACATACTGTGTGGTATACAGGAAAACTATTAAGAGAGTAGATCCTAAGTGTTCTCAGTACAAGCAAAAAAAAAAAGTTTTTTCCTTTTTTGTTGAATTTATGGGAATTCTGTCTATTGCACCTATATGAGAAGACGGATGTTGGCTGTACCTGCTGGGTCACTGTTTCACAATATACATTAATCAAACCATCATGTCATACACCTTAAACTTAGTGATATGCATCAATTATTTCTCAGGAAAACTGGACAAAAAGCTATAATGAGAAAGTGTCATCAAGTTCTACACTCATTTCCTAAGAGACAAGCCTGGTGAGCCTTCAGAAATTCATATATTATTTCAGCACAGCACACACCCTCTAGAATCCCCCTGTTGACAGAATGAGAGAATTCCCTTAGTACATTAATTAAAGCACAGCCAGAAACTTCTTCTATGTTGAGTAAGTAGGAAAAAGTTGTGTGGGTCAGTGGCATTCTGACAATCTTATTTATCATTTGTCAACTTCTAAAGTGTGAGTCTTTTCTATGTTTTTGCTATACTTAATGAGGAATTCTACTTTTGTTAAAATGCTCTTGAAATCACTTTACTAAAATGATAGCCTCTACCAATCACAAAACTATCAAATCTAATTTATTTGTGCAAATGGGAGAGGCTCAGTAATGTAATTATGCCAAAAATCATTAGAACTCCAGATAGCAACTATTTTCAGTTTAAAATGCATGTGGGTGTGCATTTATTTTTAGTTGTGTGACATGAGAGTTTATAACACTTCAGTTGTTAATACAGAGCTGCTTACTCTAATTTGTCATGAAGATAAGAGATGCCCACTCCCGGTCTTATAAATCTCACATGTGTTTATGACAATCAGACGGCACACACATCACAGCTGAAGGAAGAGAGAAATGGGCTAAAAGGCAGGGCGTTGTCATGTGGGAATTCGCACTCATTGTACCATGATATGACTCGATAACTTGAATTACAATTTTTTTTTTTGTTAATGACAACAGGCAACAATAACAGAAAATGTCAATGAAGTAATACCTAGATGATGCCCTTTCCCTCCCACACCCCCCACCCAAACCTCCAACATCTGGTTATCTGACGCAGCTGAGAGGACCACTTGCGTTTCAACTTTTATAACTCTATCAAAGGCCAACTCCTGTTTAATTGTGTAAAAGCCCAAAGTTGTCCCAGGAGAGCAAGACCTCAGAGCCGTGCCCAGAATGGAAGCAGCGATGCAGCTGTTTCTGAAGACAACCCTGGTTCCAACCTTCCTGGGTAATTCCTGCACAGAATCCCTGCCTCCCAAATCCTCGCTTCTGTCTTTTGGTTATATCCCCATTATCATTGCCAACGGACAACACAGCGCCCTTGTCCTCCTCCTCTGCCCTCGGCTCAAAGGTAGATCCAGGGTGGACCCATGGTGAACCAACTGTATGTTCACACGCTGACCTGCTAGAATGCCTTTCTTTTTAATATTTATTTGCAGGCTATCGTGAGATACCAGGTGTAAGGAGATACAAGTTATAATCCTAGATTATCAGAATCTGAGCACTGGAAAGGCTTAAGACCATCTGACCGCACCCCATAACTGGACAAATAGAAGACCAAAGGCCTGGAAGAGTGGCCTGCTCCAGGCACTGTTGGTCTAGTACAAAGCACATGGATACTCATGGGTTTGACTCCCAGTTTTGCAATTTTTATCTATATCTTATCTTCTTTAGGTTTCAGTTTCTTTATCTGGAAAATTCCTAATGAGTAGCAACGACAGCTCTCATTTACTAGGTGTTTATTATGCGTCAGACACTGTGCTAAATATTATGTCAGCGTTTCTCATTTAATACTCAACCCCCCATGAGGTAGGTACTACCACAAAGGCTGTCATAAAATCTGAGATTCAGAAAGAACCCAACCCAAATTACACTCTAGAAATGGACTAAGTTGGCACTGAAGGCCAGACTGTCCTATTGTGCCCCCAGCTCTGAACAGGGTCCTACACCATGACAGATTCAGCTAACATCAGGTCCCTTTTCCAAATCTCTGACTCTTGGGCTTTTTCCATTTACCAGTAATGTGCTCTTAGGTAAGTCACTTAAATACCCAAGAATTTGTTTTCTTAGTTACAAGATGTAAATAATAATTTTCCTATTGTTTTGCTTTCACAGAGTCACGAGAGTATAAAATGAGATGTCTGTGAGAACCCTCTGAGACCTGAGTAGAGCTCTGCCAGCTTAAAACATTATTACTAGCATCACTTGGAGGTAGCAGGTGTAGAAAGATGCTGGTATTGGACATAACAATACCTGGGCTTGAGTCCCAGAAGTGTCATGTTCTGAACAAGTGATCACATTCAAGGCACTTAATGTCTCAGTTTTCTCATCATAAAATGGGATAATCCTATCTGCCCCAAGATGTCACAATGAGATGAGATGAAATGATAGACATAAAAATTGTAAAACAATAGATCAAATATCTAAGAAAGCTCTTTGAAAGTCTCCGTGCTTTCCAAAAAGTAACATGGTCAAATTTTTTAGCGTTACTCATACCTTCTTCTTTTTCAAAGGTGATAAGGGCTTGTCCTTTCTGCAGCTCATAAAGAACTTGTGAGCTCACTTGAAATGAACAGGAGATATTTAAAAACTGGCTGTCATTCTCAGGATTCTCTAAAGATGCAAATTTCACCTTTGTTTCAGGAATATCCTCTTTAATCTAATAAACAGAAATGTTTGATTAAAATCAAGGCAAGAAATAACTTAAGCCCTTCTTGTGAAAATGTGATTTGTACATCCAATAATTCATTCTCCACTGATTTCAGAATCCCACAAAATACAGCGTGATCTCATTTAATAACCTTAGTAATGACTTCTTCCTAGGTAAGTACTCAGTAATGTCATCAGATGCTGATCCTTTAATATTATTCCCCAGATTAAATTATAAATACCTAATCTCTCACTTTTTCTAATCAATGTTTAAACTAGCCAATATTGTATAGTGTTCGATTCTAAAGTCTACATCATTCCTGTAGATAAGCACCTTTTAAACAACTGTACCAGTAACAGGCTATCTTACCAGGGAATCATTAGACAGTACGTTTACTCTCACTACAAAGCAGTATAAACCAGAGTTGAGTATATACCAGGTTTATTTTGATAGTAAACCCAGATAATTTTATACAAAAACAAAGACTCCTGAATTATAGGATTTAACATTTATCAAATTTAAGTTCCCCCTTACCCAACACCTGTCCATCAACTTTTTAACCATTATCAAACTTAGATTTATAAAAATGTGAAGGGAGACTATCAGCAAAATTCGTAATCTGAAAGATAAATTTACATGGTTGTAGTTACCTGTTTAAAATCATTGGGAATAAAGGCATATACAATTATACATAAATGCACAAATGAATCTGTTGTTTGCATTTCTATTTCCCATATTTTATATGCTGAAAGAGCATGTCTGTGTTATCACAAAGGGGTTAGAAATATTCAGTGTTATTTGACCTAATCTCACATTTGTTCTATATCTTCACAGATAACCTACATAGAATTTCAGATCAGCATAAATCCAATTTCAAAATAATTGCCAGTGTCTGAGAAAAGACAGAGGTTTCCCCAACACTGTGGAAGTACTCAATATAATGCTGAAAAGTGGAGAGCTTTCTGGAATTAGAGTGCCTGATTCTGGTCTTGGGCACACTTGGCCAGGAGCCACTCACTTGTGCTCCCTAGACCACAGTTTCAGTCCTCTGTAAATTGGATCAGCTGAGCTGGCTCGGTTCCCAAGGCCCTTTGAGTTGTAGGATTAAGTGATTCCTCTCCAGTCTGAGAAGTAACCAGAACTGTAACAGTGTTCGCTAAGTCCCATACACATGGCGAACCCCACTTTCTGATATTCAGTATCTTAGCCCCCATTTCAGAAACAGAAAGTGACAATGTTCTAAGCATTAAAACTAAGGACAGGATTTTTTTTTTTTTAACAGCGTGAGTTTTTGGGTGGCTGGGTGGCTCAGTCGGTTAAGCGCCTGGCTTCAGCTCAGTTCATCATCCCTGGGTCCTGGGATCGAAATCTGCATCAGGCTCCCTGCTCCTGGGGAAGTCTGCTTCTCCCTCTGCCTCTTTCTGTCCCTCTCTCTATCTCTCATGAATAAAGAAATAAAATATTTTTTAAAAAATACAAGTCATTATGAAGAAAAAAAAAGGGTGAATGACTAATTCAAGTACAGGAAAATTTAGGAGAGAATTTAAACGGTGAAGATATACAACCATTTTTTTTTAAACTGTGAAATTCATTTAAATTACTTGCATGAGAAGAACAATAAAGAAACTCAGTGAGAAGACAAGAATTTGATCCAAAAGTGACTGATCATGACCATCATCTTTTGTTTGTTTTTGAGCGAACATACACATACACAGAAAAACAAAAATATATACATAAATTTTAAAAGTGTATTATCAGGGGTGCCTAGGTGGCTCAGTGGGTTAGGGCCTCTGCCTTCGGCTCAGGTCATGATCCCAGGGTCCTGGGATCAAGCCCCACATCTGGCTCTCTGCTCAGCAGGGAGCCTGCTTCCTCCTTTCTCCCTGCCTGCTTCTCTGCTTACTTATGATCTCTATCTGTCAAATGAATAAATAAAACCTTTTTAAAAAAGTACATTATCAGAAATGCACAGCCAGATGAAATTTTACAAAGTGATCACACACATATGTGACCAGAACCCTGATCAATAATCAGAATATGACCAACACCCCAGAAGCCTCCTTGGGCTCCCTGGTACCTCCGAAGGTAACCAGGATACTAACTGCTAACATCCTCCTTTTGTGCTTTATTTAAATGCAAGTATATGGTGTGCCCTCTTTTATCTTTTCTGGCTCAACATTGTATGTATGAAATTCGCCCATGTGGCTGCGCGTAGTTGTGGTCCATTCATTCCCATTGCTATGCAGGATTCCACGGCGTGCATACACCTCAAATTAATAATTCATTCTACTATGGAGGGACAGTTGAGTTGTTTTCAGTTTGGGGCTATTACAAACAATGGTGCCATCAATGACCACAATGTTTTAAAAGTGAATTTTGTATAACTAAATTGATTTTTCTGAAAAATGGTGTCAGTTAAAAATGTGATACATAAAATCATTAAAGAGGTATCTGGAAGGCAGCTATGCTCACCACTATACCACCAATGCTTATCATTAGAGAGGTACCTGAGATGGCACAAAAACAAGCACACAGATCAATGGAGGAGAATAAGAGAACTCAGAAATGGACCCTCAACTCTATGGTCAACTAATTTTCAACAAAGCAGGAAGGAAGGTCCAAAGGAAAAAAGACAGTGTCTTCAACAAATGGTGTTGGGAAAACTGGGAAGTCACATACAGAAGAATGAAAGTGGACCATTTTATTATACCACACACAAAAATAGACTCAAAATAGATGAAAGACCTAAAACAAACAAAAAAAAGAGGTACCTGGAAGTTTCCGGTGGTCTCTTGTAACTCAGTTTCAAGCCTTTGGATCTCCTCCTTTAACTGAGTATTTTCCTTCACAATTTCATCAATTAATCTCTAAAACAAACAACATCAAAAAATTCAACAGCCACTGACCTTCTTTTTCTAAATGAATTAAATAAGCTAACTTTCTATCACCCTGATAAAAGCCAAAAAAACACACTATCACTGCAGATTTTCCTACTTCTGACAAGTATTATTATCTCCTTCATACAAGCAGGGAAACTACCTTTCACACTAGACCAAAGTCATAGACATTTGTCTAGTAGAGCAAGGATTGAGAGCCAGACCTGAATCTTATCAGCTCCTTTCCTGGCTATATGACAACAATATGCCTTTCAAGTTGCACTAGAGGGGCATCTGCGTGGCACAGTCAGGGAAGCATCCGACTTGGTTTCCACCCAGGTCATTGTCTCAGGTTCATGAGACCGAGCGCTCTGCGTTGGATTCTGTGCTCAGTGTGGAGACTGCTTATGACTCTCTCTCCCTCTCCCTCTGCCCCTCCTCGCTACAAGCTCAGGCTTGTTCATGCGCTTTCTCTAAAGTAAATAAATAAATCTTTAAAACATGAAGAAGTAAATTGCACTGTGATTGTGGACATATGTTACTTGCAATTAAAAAATGTTTTTGCTGGATTCCTGCAGTACAACTGCCTTTACATGTCAGACATATGGCCCTGGGTAAGTGGCTTAAGCCACCTGAGCCTCCATCTTCTCTTGGGTCTGATCAGATAATTGCTAACTAAGCTCTTAACATCTGGGTGCAAATCAAAGAAAGGATGGAGGGAAAGAAAAAACAGCTAGTGTTGTAAGAAAAAGAACAGAAGTATGATTGTTTTCACAAGGTTTGAATAATGGAGAAAAAAATTTTGTGAAAACTCTAAAATCTTCCCAAATTTAAAGTAATGTTGGGCAAAAATATATAAAACATCCCTCACTGCAAAACTAATAGATAAAAATTAATTTTAACAGTAATATTTACCTCTCTTTGTTCATCTTTCATAAATTCTTTATCTGACAAAGGCTCCTTAAGAACTTGTTTTTTGTTATCCTCATCGGCTGCCATGATTACCTAATTATTTCAAAAAGTAAATATTTTAAAAAATAGTATATATACACAAATTCAAGAAGAAAGAAATAACTTTTACTATTTTACAGAAGAAGAAACATCTCTTCTTTGCTGTATCTTTTTTCCTATCATCAAAGTCTTTACTATCATATGGCTTATATTTGAACAAAGTCTACATTTCAAATAACTTTCACACCTATAAATATATAAAAGCATTCTAAAAATCATTTGCTTTTCAAAACAATAATAGAAAATGGCAGGTATTAATATTCCTTTGAAGTTCACATCTTAATCATATATGGTACCCCATTTTAAAAGATTACTATTTTGGTCTTTTCAAAGATTTTGATTTAAACATCCAATTCTGGGGCACCTGGGTGGCTCAGTCGTTAAACTTCTGCCTTCAACTCGGGTCATGTTCCCAGAGTCCTGGGATGGAGGGCCCCATCGGGCTCCCTGCTCAGTGGCAAGCCTGCTTCTCCCTCTCCCACTCCCGCTGCTTGTGTTCCCTCTCTCACTGTGTCTCTCTCTGTCAAATAAAAAAATAAAATCTTAAAAAAAAAAGTTTAAACATCCAATTCTTCCTATTGTATTTTCCAAATATAAATGGACTAAAAAGCACCCTTGCCAAACCCCTCCACATGTACAGTAGTTCTTTCTAAAAAAAAATTTTTTAAGATTTTATTTCTTTGACAGAGAGAGAGAGGCAGCGAGAGGGAACACAAGGTAGGGGGAAGCAGGAGAGGGAGAAGCAGGCTCCTGCTGAGCAGGGAGCCTGATGTGGGGTTCGATCCCAGAACCCTGGGATCCTGACCTGAGCCAAAGGCAGGTACTTAACCAACTGAGCCACCCAAGTACCCCTTTTTAATTTTTTTCTAAGTAGGCTCCACACCTAGCTTGGAGCCCAATGCCGGGCTCAAGGCCACGACTATGAGATCAAGACACAGGCTGAAATCAAGAGTCTTATGTTTAACTGACTGAGGCACCCAAGAGTCCCTACATGTAGGGAGAACAGAAGTTCTTATCTGGAGTTTTCACAGATCCTCCCTAGTCCATACACCAGAACAGGAAAAAAATTACATCTTTACTTCTAATACTCTCTGGTTGAAATTTAGCATTCCCTTCAAATACGAATATAGGCAACAAGCCACATTGCATTTGCAGCACCTGTGACAAACGTCGCCAAGACGGCACAAATATTTTCATAAAATGTCATAACTATTGCAGATATTCTGAAATATAGTTTGTGTAAAATTTTCCTTCAAAATTATGGCAGTTATTAAACTCACTACTAGGTCTAGGTCTTATAATATAATGTAATATATTGATATATATTGCTATATTAAAAATTTGCTTAATATTCTGATAATCATATTTCAATATATTAATTTCCTTTGTAATTGTCTATATTTTACTTTATACATTTAAAAACTTTTTTTTAAAGATTTTATTTATTTATTTGACAGAGAGAGATCACAAGTAGGCAGAGAGGCAGGCAGAGAGAGAGGAAGGGAAGCAGGCTCCCTGCTGAGCAGAGAGCCAATGTGGGACTCGATCCCAGGACCCTGAGATCATGACCTGAGCCGGAGGCAGTGGCTTAACCCACTGAGCCACCCAGGCGCCCTAAAAACTTTTTTTTTAAGGTCCATGAGCTTGGGGCACCTGGGTGGCTCAGTGGGTTAAGCCTCTGCCTTCAGCTCAGGTCGTGATCTCAGGGTCCTAGAATCGAGCCCCACATCGGGCTCTCTGCTCAGCGGGGAGCCTGCTTCCCCCTCGTTCTCTGCCTGCCTCTCTGCCTGCTTGTGATCTCTCTCTCTCTCTCAGTCAAATAAATTAATAAAATATTAAAAAAAAAAAAAGTCCATGAGCTTTATCAAAATGGGAAGGAATCCAAGACACAAAAAAGTAAAGAACATTTGCCCGCATATGAATTTGCTGAGATGGAGAGGTCCTAGATCAAAAATGAATCAAGGAATATCATAACTGTTTTTATTGCGTTCAAGGCACATTAATAACCAGTTTGCGATATATTCCTCTAAAATTTCAAGTAGCTAAATTCTCACTATTCCTATAAGAAAAAAAAAAGGGAAAAATATTTATTCCTCCTTTAAAAAAAAAGAAAACAGAAGACTGGCAAAAAATTAGTGTGAATACAAGCAATGTTCAAAAACAGAGGGGATCAGAGAGCACCTAGATCTTGGTTTCTAATCTATTCCCCAGTAAAGAGAACCAAGGTTCCCTGGAACAACGGCTGATTCTACCTCTGGGTCAGAAAATACACAAGATAAGCCTAGAGCTTCCAGCAGCCAAAGGTACATAAAGAAGATTTTCAAGTAAGTAAATATACAGAGGATAAAAAGAGTCAAGTTCTTCATTTCCAGAGAAGTTAATTATAAATATAGAAAGACAGAAAACTAGGGGCACCTGGGTGGCTTAGAGGGTTAAATCCTCTGCCTTCTGCTTAGAGTCCTGGTATCAAGCCCCCCGCACTGGGCTCTCTGCTCAGCAGGGAGCCTGCTTCCCTTCCTCTCTCTCTGCCTGCCTCTCTGCCTACTTATGATCTCTGTCTGTCAAATAAATAAATAAAATAAAATAAAAAAAGAAGGAAAGAAAGAAAACTAGAGTGAATGCTGTGGATGGGAAATGGAACTATTAGCGTAAACTCATGATTTCCAATGAGACAGAATGAGAGAAAGATACAGAGATGGAGATATGTGTGTGTGCTCACACGTATACACACTGTACGTTATTTATCTATGTATATATTCCCTAGCTCCGTCTGCTCAGAGGGCCTGGAAGCAATGAGTACACTAAGCACCAAGAATTAGGTTTCTTTTTTTCTTTTTTTTTTTAAGATTTTATTTATTTATTTGACAGAGAGAGACAGAGAGAGAGAGGGAACAGAAGCAGGGAGAGCGGGAGAGGGAGAAGCAGGCTTCCTGCTTAGCAGGGAGCCTGATACGGGCCTCAATCCCAGGACCCTGAGATCATGACCTGAGCCAAAGGCAGCCGCTTAATGACTGAGCCACCCAGACACTCAAGAATTTAGTTTCTAATACCAGTTTCCCTTACAAGGCACCAAGGATTTTCAGAGAAATGTTTGTTTATAGGACTGGGACAGGGAATCCAGCCTGAGGAAGTTCTCACTAGCCAAGTCTAAGAATAAAATAAGCATAAAAAAATAGTGACAGTAATGATTAAATCCACTGAGTAAAAGAAAAACTACGAGTCCATACCGACATGCATACACACATACACAAACTGAAATTTTGGTGAGAAAAGGTCCATCTAGTTAGTTTCAAAATATTTCCCCAAAAGATACTTATTAATTTCAAAGGGAGGCGGGAGGGGGCAGGTGTCTGTGTGACTCAGTGGGTTAAGCCGCTGCCTTAAGCTCAGGTCATGATCCCAGGGTGCTGGGATAGGGCCCCGCATCCTGCTCTCTCCCTCCCTCTCCCTCTGCTGGCCACTCCTCCTGCTTGTGTCCTCTCTCTGTCAAATAAATAAAATCTATTTTTTTTTTTTTAAGATTTTGTTTATTTACTTGACGGATAGAGAGCACAAGTAGGCAGAGAGGCAGGCAGAGACAGGGGCGAAGCAGGCTCCCCGCTGAGCAGAGAGCCCGATGCAGGGCTCCATCTCAGGACCCTGAGATCGTGACCTGAGCTGAAGGCAGAGGCTTAACCCACTGAACCACCTAGGTGCCCCCCAAATAAATAGAATCTTAAAAAAAAAAAAAAAAAAAGAAAGAAAGAAAAGAAAATTTCAAAGGGGGAAAGTAGCTTTATATTGAAGAAGCCAGGCAGACGGCACCATAATAAAATAATCAAAGTAAATAATGAAATATGTCAAAATCATCTGCCGTGTGATAGAGTGCACTTAGAACACAGCATGACTTCTATGATATTCCTGCCAAAGATACATAATCTGAACCTCAGCAAGAGGAAACATTAGACAAACTGGATTGTTCTCTTCAAAAGTGTTAAGTTCACGAAAGCCAGGAAAAGGCTGAGAAACTCTTTTGGGCAGGAGACTACAGGTTCGTCACAACTAAATGCAATGTATGACTTTGAATTGGGTCCTTTTGCTATACAGGATATTATCTGCACAACTGTCAGAATGTGAACTGGATCCAAGGATTAGATGGCAGTAAAGTATCAATATTAATTTCCTGATTTGGGTTACTGAATTTTAGTTACATAAAGAATACCTTTTTGGGGGGCACCTGGTTGGCTCAGTGAGCTAAAGCCTCTACCTTCAGCTCAGGTCATGATCCCAGGGTCCTAGGATCAAGCCCTGCATGGGGCTTTCTGCTCATCAGGGAGCCTTCTTCCCCACCCCCTCTCTCTGCCTGCCTCTCTGACTACTTGTGATCTGTCAAATAAATAATAAAATCTTTTTTAAAAATGCCTTTTTTGTAGGAAATATATATTCAAGAAATTCCAGGGTAATGGGTCTTGAAGTTAGAATCTTATTCTCAAATAATTCCAGAAAAAGAGAAACTGTTTGTATTGTACTTGCAATTTTTCTGTAAGTTTGAGATGATTTCAAAATGTATCCGTACCTCCCTATTGCACCAACCACCTACCTAGTCCTTACAATGACACCCAATAGTCATCCAAGGTCTTACACAATCTAACCAAAACTTTCTAGTTTTATTTAGATAATTTCCAGACTAACACCCTAACCACACTAAACACTCACAGGGTCCTTCTTCTCCCTCTTGTCCCTTAATATGTCATATCCTTCCTTTCCTCCCAACCTCGAGGAAATTCTACTGTTCTTCAGGTCTACCCCAAGTTTCCCCCAAGTTTTTAAAGCCTTTTCTGATTCCCCTCCAGGACATTACTTCTCCCTCTTTTAGCTCTTTTAGAGAGCTTCAATTATTTTTGTACCCATGTCACTTTCCATGACTAGATGGTCATGACCTTGAGACCAAGGACCATGCCCACTCCTCCTTGCATCTATTCAGAGCATAATATAAGCAAACACACTGAAAACTCTCATTATTTACAGAATTGTGTGGTATCTTGCTCTGTTCAGGACATACCAAGCATATGAAGTTTTGTTATTACGTTTCCAGAAAGCAGAAATGGTAACATTTTTTATTGCTTTTAAAAAAATCAATATTCTTGGGGGCCTGGGTGGCTCAGCCTTAAGCATTTGCCTTTGGCTCGGGTCATGATCCCAGAGTTCTGGGATCTAGCCCTGCATCTGGCTTCCTGCTCAGCGGGAAGCCTGCTTCTCCCTCTCTCACTTCCCACTCCCTAGGCTGTGTTCTCTCTCTCTCTCTCTCTCTCTCTGCGCCTCTCTGTCAAATAAATAAAATCTTAAAAAAAAAGATCAATATTCTTAAGCGCTTATAATGAAGATTCTCAATATATTTAACTCATACAAATAGTCTACTACTACAAAATATTCCTAGAACTTTTTCTGGTATATTTAGGGTCTGGATACTTTCCTTCTTTGCATGAGTGGACTGTATGCTAATAGGCTTCCTTTTATGCCATTATATGGTGGGCAAAACAATGGCTCTCTCAAAGATATCTACGCCTAATCCCCAGAATCTATGAATATGTCAAATTACCATTAAGGTTGTAGATTGAATTAAAATTGAATTAAAGCTGACTTCAATATGAAAATCATTCTGAATTATCTGTAGAGCCAATATAAGTATGAGGGCCCTTAAAAGTAAAAGAGGAAAGCAGAAGAGCAAAGTCAGAGTGAGGTGTGACAACAGAATAACGGTCAAGAGAGAAGCAGCGTTGCTGCCTTTTTATACAGAGAAAGGGCATTACTAAGTTCTGGAAGGTGGGCAACATATAGAAGAAGGGGGAAAAACCCATAAAATAGATTCCTCCCAGTAGCCTCCAGAAAGGAAGGCAACCCTGCAGACATCTTAATTTTAGGCCAGTGGGCTCCAGGTTGGATTTGTAACCTACAGACTGTTAAAATAATAAATCTGTGGTTATTGTTTGGTTTATTATTATTGTTGTTGTTGTTATTTTAGATTTTATTTATTTATTTATCAGAGAGAGAGCACTACCAGGGGGAGTGTCCGGCACACTGAGAAGCAGGCTCCCCACAGAGCAAGGAGCTGGATGTTTGACCTGCTCCCAGGACCCCAGCACCACGACCCCAGCCAAAGGCAGACGCCCAACCGACTGAGCCACCCCGGTGTCCCTAAACTTGTGGGTTTTAAGCCCCTAAATCGGTGGTCATTGTTACCACCATTACCCATCATCTCCTATCTTCCTGTACTCATATCCCTTTGATATGAACGGAATTTTTCCACATGCTTGCCTGGCAGCAAAAAGAAAGGAAATGAGGGGATGGAACAACGGAGGGGGTGATTAATAAAATGGTTATACACAAATATAGTTTAAAAAAAAAAGTATGCATGTTCTATAGACAGAAAAACATCGCATTCTCCTTTAGTTATCTCTTTCGAGAAAATCCCTGAGTATTCTGAAAAGTGAGGCACAACTGCCAAACCCTGCACGGGCCTGGGAGAGTAAACCTCCTTAAGGAATCAAGTTTCCCTAATCGCTCTAGAGAGACACTACTGAAACCGTGGGGAAACAGACCACTTTACATTTCAATCTCCGAAATTAACCAAACCGCTCGAAGACCACGAGGTCAGAGGCAGCGGGTGGGGCGGGTGGGGTGGGGACCGGAGAGGGGGAAAAAGGGGGGTGGGGATGGGGGAAGGGAGAGGGGGAGGGGGAAAAGGGAGGGGAAACGGGGTGGGCGGGGAAGAGGGGGGACTGACGCACCTGCCTCGCCCCCGCCTCCACCCCCGTCCCGAAGGCCCAGTCCCAGAGCGAGCCGTGAGCTCCCCGCGGGGCCCTGCCGGCGTTGCGGTGGGCAGGGCCCCGCGGACCATGCCTCCCCCCGACGCGGGCCTCTCTAGGAGCAGGGATGGCAGCCAGGGAACCGGGCAGGGCGCCCACTCACCCGCCTCGCCGGTGGAGCACAGCGCCAGGAGCCCAGCGCGCCCGCCCTTCCGGGAAAGCCGGCTGGGCGGTGCGCGGAGCAAGCGCCTGCAGGAGTGGCCGGGAGCCCCGCGGGCTAGGCGGGCCGCCAGGGTCCCCGAGGCTGGCGCGGCGGGATTCCCCAGTGTGCCCGTCACTCAGAGGAACAGCTGGGTTCCTAAGACAAAAGAGAAGAAAGAGGGCAAAGGGAAGGGAAGAAAAAGAAAGCTCCGCTCCGGTGGGGATTTTCTTTAAAACTCAGCACTCTTTGGAATACCAAATACGGTGTCTGCAGGGAATAATTACTAACGAGTTACGAGTATTTTCAGTTTCGATTTTTAAAGCACGGCTCTTTTGATAGAGAAGAGAAACTGTTAGGTGGCGAAGCCGGAAGGGGTTTGGGCAACATAAGTGAAGGGGATTGAACAGGTACAAACTTGCAGTAACAAAACAAATTAGTAACAGATACAGTGCACAGCATAGGGAATACAGTAAATATCGTAGTAACTCTGTATGGTGACAGATGGTAACGAGGCTTGTCATGGGGGCCATCACTATGATGTACACCTGAAATGAATAAGCTATAGTAAGTCAACTATACTTAAATTAAAAAATAAGAGTGGTTTTTTGTTTTGAAAGAGTTTATCCAAAACATTTTCCTGAAGTTGGCATAAACACTAATTTCAGGGCGTGTTTTTTAAAAATCACTCTTTTTATGTGTATATTACTGGACATACAGTTGACAAAGTGGATAGAAACCAAATAAGGTCAAAGTGGAAGTCCCTCTTCAAGATAGTAACTACAAATATTTACAGCCAGCACAAGGTCAATTTTTGTCTTTTGCAACATTTTCTGGGCTGTGAAGTTGGGAAAGCTGTCGTGTTCACTTGGTTTCTATGACCCATGTCTCTTGAAAGTTTTCTTATAATCTGATCTGTTGTGAAGTTGTAAATAAATGCTTCACTAAGTGTCATCTTTTCCTTTGAAAATAAAAACATCTGGCTTATTTCAAGAACTTCAGTGTTTCTTAATCCTACACGAAGAACCACCTGACAGCTGCACTTGCTCATAAACAGAGGTCTGGGAGGGGATGTGTCAAAATGATACATTCTAGGATATAGTGCTATAGAGTTATATAAAATAATATAGTGATCTAAAAAAACAGATTTAGAAAAGTCAAATTCATTTATATCAAGAATACTGACGGGAGGGGCGCCTGGGTGGCTCAGTGGGTTAAGCGGCAGCCTTCAGCTCAGGTCATGATCCCAGGGTCCTGGAATGGAGCCCCACCTGCCCTCCCGCTCTCTGCTCAGCAGGGAGCTTGCTTCTCCCTCTCCCTCTGTGCTTTCTCTCTCTCTCTCTCAAATAAATAAATAAAATCTGGAGGAAAAAAAAATACTGTTGGGAATAAAGTTGCTTTTCTAAGTGGAAAAAAAAAAAAAGTAGTGCATGACAAGGACTTTTATTCTCATCTGCCCAGTTAGAAAGTATTAAAAAAAACCTCCCATCTGTTGCAACTTAAGAATGAGTTCTGTTCCTCCTTAGAATTTTAGAGAGCATGAACTCTAGAGGTTATCTAGTTCAACATTATTTCTTCTTTATCTTATTTTTGTTTTTCATAAGCAGATGATAAGCACTAGGACCAGACCGGAGGAGGACTGATCTAATATTGACTCAGATCCTGTTAAAGTGCAAAAGATAACAGATAGTAGGGAAGCCTTTTTTTGGGCCACCTACATGCTGAAGCTGGGTCATGTGTGACAGTCTTCAGATCCAGAACTCTGCAAAGTGATGGGGGTTCTAACAATGAGTAGTCAGCTGCTGGACATATTATTATTAACAATCATAATTGTTCATCTACAGAGGACTCCTGGACATTTTATAACCTTCTTGTATTTTGCGAACAGTATGAAATATAGGAATTACCTGTATATGTAGATGAGTACACAAAGACTAAGGTGATGAAAATCAAGCAACTAATCTATGATGACACTGATACCATATTTTACTCTCAACCATGAAATCCAGTATCTCCACACTGTGTTCTATGGTGCCTGGAGAAGAAAGAATTCCATGGCCAATTATGATGGAGAAATGTTGCATACTGGATGATTCACAATGCACATCAGCACAGTAAGAGTTTTGAAAGATACTACAGGAAAAAATTAGAGCACACATTAAACAGTTTAACTTTAGTCAACCTTGAATTTATCAAACTAATTTGACCATCAAATTCTTTTTCTCGTGGAGCAGCTATTAACATCTCAGAGTTTCTAATAGGGCAATTTGAGTGATGCTTCACTAATGATGGGGTTCAGGACATGCTACTCCAAAATATGGCGTATTGAATATTTTAAACTGGAGGAGTTTGAGAAAACAGTAGAAGCAAGATCATTCTGACCTTTCCCCCCACCACCACCCTTCTCCTCTGAAACAGGTCATGGAACTCTTCTGTAAGAGGTGCCTTCCCTTATCCTGGAGGAAGGGAACATTCTTATCTCTGCGACAAAGTGGCACTGAGAAGAATCCTAACAATCGGAACTTGCTAAGTTTCCCCCTGTTCACTATGATTGCCTCAGGCTCTCTGATCTAACATTATTTCTACAGGACTGTTCAGTCTTCATTAAACCTGTTTCCTTGGGTCTTCATTTCTTTTTGAATGTTCCCATGTCACATAAAACTTATACTAAAGACAGATCTGTAGGCTTTTCTCCTGCTAATCTCTTTGTCGGTTTAAATTTCAGACCCAGCCAGGGACCCTAAGAACATACAGGGAAACTTTTTCCTTCCCTACACTAAATTATACCATCTCCTAATATAAATGAATGTCTCTAAAGTAGTCAGTGAATATTATATCACACATGAGATGCCCTGGACATCGCATGTAAATCTGCATTGTGTGATAGGAGATGTTTATTATGTTACGTATTTACCTCCCCCACCAGATGGCAAGGAACTCCTCCCAGGCTCTTCTATAAATTCACACAAGCACACAAGTGCTCGCACGCGTGCGCACACACACACACACGCGCCCCACTTATTTAGTACAGTGTAATGTGTGCTGTTAAGAGGTAATAGACAGGAACTAGTGAAACACCACGGAGGGAGTGGTGTCCCCAGCCCTTCTCCATCTCAGGAAGTCAGTTTCTTCTATAGAAGAAGTGGAGATTGAGTTAACTCTTAAAGTTATAGGAGACCGACTGAAACCAAGGGTCTGGTGAAAACCAGAGGCATGAAACAATTTAGGGAGGCACCAAGACTTTGTGGGCATGCAAATGAGGAAACTACCTGAAATCCATTATATTATGTCCTGCCTTTTAGAAAAGATCTCGGACCTTAAGCTTATAATGCTGTTGCCAAAATTCTGGTGACCTGGTTTGCAGTTTCTTTGGGGGGAAGTTAGAATACTAACAACACTCCCAGCATTGTGCAAGATCCTGAAGGATTCAAGAGGTTTGCAACTGAAATATATAAAAGTAAATGAATGCTGGGGCACCTGGGTGGCTCAGTGGGTTAAGCCGCTGCCTTCGGCTCAGGTCATGATCTCAGGGTCTTGGGATTGAGTCCCGAATCAGGCTCTCTGCTCAGCAGGGAGCCTGCTTCCCTCTCTCTCTCTCGCTCTGCCTGCCTCTCTGTCTACTTGTGATCTCTGTCTGTCAAATAAACAAATTAAAAAAAAAAAAAAGTAAATGAATGCTGCTAAGGAAGCTCATTATAAATGTTCTCACCACCAAAAAGAGATGGTCATTATGTGATGGGACGAAGGTGTTAAGGGAACACTGTGGTAGTAATTATTTTGCAATATATGAGGGTATCAAATCAACAAGATGTACACCTAAAACTTACACAGTTTTATATGCCAATTTTATCTCAATAAAGCTGGAAAAGATAAAAGAGAAAGCAGCTGATTTTTTAAAAAGTAAAGCAAAATAAGCGTGCCATTCCTTACTCTTCTATCAAGCAAGCAATACTACACAGCTGGAGCATGATTTTGATATCGGATGGGGATTTAAGTGCCAATTTTAAGTTACTGAGGATTCCCCCCACCTCGGTTTCCTCATCTATAAAATGGAACTGTTGTGAATGAGATACATGGTACATGTCAAGGGCTAACCACAGTGCTTGACCCACGCACGGTCAGCTCGGTAAATAGTGTCTGTTACCATTTTATACATTGAAGAGATTTTCTTTTCCATTTTTTTTTCCTTACACATTTCTTCTCCTTTGTCTTCCCACCTATAGAACTACTTTTAAGGGGCACATGGGTGGCTCAGTGGGTTAAGCCTCTGCCTTTGGCTCAGGTCATGATCTCAGGGTCCTGTGAGCCCTGCATGGGGCCCTCTGCTCAGCAGGGAGCCTGCTTCCCCCTCTCCTGCTGCCTGCCTTTCTGTCTACTTGTGATCTCTCTCTCTCTCTCTCTCTGTCAAATAAATAAATAAAATCTTGGAAAAAAAAAAAGAACTACTTCTAAGACAAAGATCTTTTTTTTTTTTTGCCATCACCTATAGTTACTAGTCCAATAACTATACCTAGTACATGCTATATAGCTACTTATTTCTAACTAGTGGTTAGATGCAAGAAGAGAAGTCAAATATTTGGATCCAATGTTATAACCCCTTTGTCTGAGTTTTCATATTAGTATGTATGAATAAGTTTACATAAGTAAATAAAATAGTGTGAGATAGATCAAACATTTAAAAAAAAAAAAAAAGTTAAGCAGTGCCTGGGTGGCTCAGTCTATTAAACATCTGTCTGCCTTCACCTCAGGTCATGATGCCAGGGCCCTGGGATGGAGCCCAAATTCAGCTCCCTGCTCAGCAGGGAGCCTGCTTCTCTCTTTCTGGCCCCCCCTGCTTGTTTGTGTTCTCTCTCTCTCTCTCTCTCTCTCTGTGTCAAATAAATAAATAAAATCTTAAAACAAAACAAAACAAAAGCTAATCCGGGGCGCCTGGGTGGCTCAGTGGGTTAAAGTCTCTGCCTTTGGCTTGGGTCATGGTCTCGGGGTCCCAGGATCGAGCCCCGCATCGGGCTTCTCTGCTTGGCGGGGAGCCTGCTTCCCCCTCTCTCTCTGCCTGCCTCTCTGTCTACTTGTGATCTCTGTCTGTCAAATAAAAAATAAAAAATCTTTAAAAAAAAAAAGCGCTAATCCAAGGGAAATAATAATAATAATAAAATAGGGGCGCCTAGGTGGCTTAATGGGTTAAAGCCTCTCCTTCAGCTCAGTCATGATCCCCGGGTCCTGGGATTGAGCCTCACATAGGGCTCTCTGCTCAGCAGGGAGCCTGCTTCCCCCTCTCTCTCTGTCTGTCTCTCTGCCCACTTGTAATCTCTGTCTGTCAAATAAATAAATAAAATTTTTAAAAATAATAATAATAATAAAGAAAAAAGGACATTAACTTCTTGAATCTTCCCTGGGTCACTCATTTATCATGTAAACATAATTGATCAGTTAGAAAATTTTGTTTTAAGTATTTGGAAAATGAAGCTACTGTCTTTGACCACACTGGAAAGGGGAACAATTAAGTGTTTTACTCATGAACTAGAGGCTGAAAAATAAGCAACAACTCTTAATATCCAAGCCTGGAGGACAGCAAACAGTAAACCTCAATCATATATTAAGGAAATTAAAGAAATCTAAGACTATTGCTGGTGTTTTCTTCCTTTGCTTGTCTAGTTGCAAACTGAGTACTGCTTCTGACAGAGCTCTCCTAGGCTGAGCTGATGAAAGGATTAACCAAACTGTTAAGCTTGAACTTAAAAATCACAAGAGAGGAAAAAACTTAAAGAATCTTGAGATTCTCAGGGTGTTTAAAAAGAATATAGCCTCGGAATGTTGGGAAAATCAAAATACTAAATTCTGACTGCGTTAACACCAAAATTCCCAAATGAGAAAGAATCAGGCAAAGCTTCCAAATAAATTAGTGTAGCTTATCAGGGAGGTCAGCTGTTAAGAGAACATGAATAAACATAAACACAACAGCTTAAAAACAGCTTTAAAGATGTTAGAAGAAATTTATTTTGCTTACTATTTTTGTTTTTTGATTTGGGAATTTCTAGTTTGTTTTTGTCTGAGGCGCTATTTGGGGAGTTATAGAAATTGCCAGGAAGCAAGATTTGGGGTGGTGCTTGGTAAGTTGTTTCTGATTATTTCTTTGGTTTAAATAGTAACCCACAATAGGTGTCAAATCATGGCAACCAGGAAAGTCACTGATGGAATCAGCATATAAATAACATAACAGGCAAAGGAATTCAAATCTTGTTTTTTTTTTTTTTTAAAGATTTTATTTATTTATTTGACAGACAGAGATGACAACTAGGCAGAGAGGCAGGCAGAGAGAGAAAGGAGGAAGCAGGCTCCCTGCTGAGCAGAGAGCCCGATGCCAGGCTCGATCCCAGGACCCTGGGATCATGACCTGAGCCAAAGGCAGAGGCATTAACCCACTGAGCCACCCAGGTGCCCCGTTCAACATCTTGTTTTAAGTTAAGTTAGTTTTCTTGGTATTAGTGAACCTAGTTAGATATAAGAATATAATTTCCACTAAGATGCATCTCAGTATAGTGTACGATATTTGTAGATTTTCCTTGCAGCGTGTACCAAAGTTATAAGAAAAAGAAAATGTGGTTGTGGGCAAAAGGACATCCAGTAGACTAGTACTTCGCAAACTTTATTGTCCATATGGATCTGAGGATCTTGCAAACATGCAGAACCTGGTTCCACAGGTTTAGGGTAAAGGTTCTGTATTTCAGACATTGGTAGGCGATACTGGTGATTCTGGTTCTTGGACGGTACTGAGAGTAATGAGGCTCTAGACTAATCAGCTCACTGAAAGAAGACAGAGTGACCAGAAATGGTCATTCCAGTGGAAGGGTACTGTCTACTGTGGAGTTGTCCTTGTCCGGGCTTAGCCAGTGAACATAGGGCCCTTTTCCTGTTTGCCAGTCTGGTGGGTGGATCCACGGATGGAAGGCAAGGCATTTCCAGGGGCTCATGGTAGAAAGAGCAACAGCTGTTCCTGTCTTCCATGCTACCTCCTTGAGAGAACAAGGGCTCCTTATTAGCAATGAGGCTGCCACCACAACTATTCTAAAATGGAAAGGAAGGAATAAACCATGCGGGTGAACAGGTCAAGATGATGCAAAAAATGGGAAGCGGAAGTAAGGAGAAGTCAGCAGGGTGGGGAGGTTAAGAGTAAGACTAGTGTATCTGAGAAACTTGAAAGAAACATTGTTTCCCCTTCATTAATTATTCATTTCAATTTATTCTAAATATATTGTCCAAGATAGAATGATCTCACACACAGCATTCATTTTAATAACATAATATCTAGTGGGTCATTTGGTGATGTTGGAACATAAAACCAGAGGTAATTCATCCCTTCAGCCCTTAAACTCCTCCAGAAAAAATCACAAATAAAAACAGGCTTTATCCCTAATAAAAATAAAACAAAAAATTGTCCTTTGGATCTTATTGCTTGGTTGGTCCGTTATTGCTTATGAATTGGAATGGAAATATTAATGCCTTTTGGGAGGTTGACCTCAGCTGTTTTCCAACCCTTTGAAGAATAAGAAGTCTAGTTTGGGTGCCAAGACTCAAAGCAAAGTTTTCTCAGGTGGGTGAACAATGGCTGGAACATTGCTTGTCACTACCTTAAAACCACCAGGAGAACCAGGCTAAGTCTCTGCTCTGACCCTTCCTAGCTCTGTGAACTTGGGTGTATGTAATGGGTCTGACCTATAATAGTTGCTCAAAAAAATGTGAGTTCTGACCATATCCCCCTTTAACTTTCTGAAACTCAGTTTCTCAGTTTCCTCAGATGCAAAATGAAGATAATAATGTTTACCTGATAATTATATAGGGTGTTTTGTGAGGATTAATGAACTAATATTCATAAAAATGCTTTTTGAACAGTAAATGCAAAGTAAAATAATATTATCAATATTAGCTACTGGTCTTAAGCTCCAGTTAGAAGAATTGATTTTCAGGGGTGATTGTGGGGTAGAAGAAAATACCTAAACAAGTTAAATAAAATTTAAGATCTCATGGGGTCACGGAGGCAATTATATATAACCACCCAGGATGTATACTGTACAAGGCCTGCTGGTGTTCCCCAGGATTGGTCAGTGTGTGCTGGGGAGGGATTCAAGACTTGCTTTGTTGCTGGTCTAGAATTGGACAGAACAAGTAAGAACAAGTCAATCAAATAAGAAGCCTAAGATCCATTCATGCTCTCTCGGTCTCAACTATTTTTGTCATATTATCTTATGAAATTTACATAGGAAAGACATAATTGCTGATTGGCATTTTTGTGATGTAGTCTCCTCCGTCCTTCTACCCTGAAGGTACCCCAAGCAACAATGCAATCTTTTCTGCTCCTCACAGAGCTCCCTTCTGCGGCCACCACCTTGATCTGCTCTCCACCAAGGGACAATGTGATAAGATGGCCCAGCTCTCTTAAAACCCCACTTCGAATGCTCTTTATTCTTGTGCCATAGTCAGTGTCTCCTTTCCTCCACACATTCTTGCATTAAAATTCACAGTGGATTGTTTCAGTTCCCCAAGAATTTTCATGATGGCTAATTTACATTCGGAATTTACCCTGCTAATGATTCCCTTTGTCCTTCCATCCTGAACACCCCTGCCAGATTATTCTCCTAAAAGTGTTATTTTCATCACGCCATTCCACACCTTAGCCTTGCGGATGACATCTAACATACCCAGCCCAAGCTCCAGAATGCAAGACCTACCCTCCTTCCAAGGTCCCCACCCCAAACTGTTTGCACAACAAGCTGGCTATAGCTTTCTTTTTAACTTTAGTATTTATTACTCCCATTCTCCATATCCAACAAATTACTCAGCTATTCAGCTCCAGAATGCTCTTATCAACAAACTGGACTCCTTTCCCCTCCCATCATTTCCCCTTCCTGAGATGTTTTCCCGCTCCTGCTTATTATTTCAGTCACACAGAGTCATACAAGTGAACTTCCAACAAACACATATGCAGTGGTGATACCCAAAATATTAACAACTGATCAGTATGGACACTGAGTCATCAGAAAGGCTCTAGCCAAAGAGCTGGAACAGTGTCCTAGAGAATTCTTTCTGAGCCAGGCATAAGTCCTATAGTTGCTGAATCCTAAGAAGGTGAGAGGAGAGGATAAAGTGTTAGAAATTCCTGATAGAGGGACAGGTATGGCCAGGACAGTGGAGACACTGGGATGGGCATGGAGGAGGATGGCAATCCATTGGCACAAAAACATATTTCGTTATTTAACATCTGAACACCCAGAGTATACTGGCTGAGCACCAGAGTCAGGCTTTGCTCATTCATCTCCAGGCTCAACTTAAAGCTCCTGTCCAATAAACCAAGAGACAGTGATGCCTCCCCACTAAATTATTTTAGCATGTTCTGCCCATTCCACTTCCTAAGCACATTCACAGGCCTCCATCGTTAATTGTTTCTTTTTTTTTTTTTTAAAGATTTTTATTTATTTATTTGACAGAGAGAGATTACAAGTAGGCAGAGAGGCAGGCAGAGAGAGAGGAGGAAGCAGGCTCCCTGCTGAGCAGAGAGCCCGATGCAGGACTCGATTTCAGGACCCTGAGATATGACCTGAGCCGAAGGCAGCGGCTTAACCCACTGAGCCACCCAGGCGCCCCATCGTTAATTGTTTCTTAGGGACTATTGTGCAATTTGTCCCAAGAAGTTGGAAACTAAGAGTTGTATTATATCTTTGTCTTTCCCTAAATGTCAAATACAGTGCCTCTCGTAAACAATCACTTATCCTATATTTATTAATGAAAACTGGTTGACTGAATAATTGAGAATAATCGAGAACAAGAGAACTGAGTTATATACTTCATAACTCAGACATTTCAAACCACTTGGAGGATGAGGGAGTGACAGACATCTTTGAGACTCAGGTAAGAGCTAGGGACTCTCTTCCCAGAAACGTCTATAGCCACACAAAATCATGCGTTCAAATTCAGTTATCTGACTTAACTCCTCAGCCATTCATAGATTCCTGGAGTCATGGAACCTAGTTTAAGATGCATGGTTTAAATTAAATTTTAAATAAAACTAGAGCACTAACTGAAGGAATTAACTCTGTGTGTGTGTGTGTGTGTGCGCGCATCTTACAGGTACACCTATTCATTTCATGATGGAAATAGCACTTGTACACACAACTGTAGAGCAATGTTCCATGTTCCCACTTAAGAGAGCCTGCTTAAAAGTATAGCCAGACTGACAGTTCATCTGATCAGCACTCCAAGTAAAGCTGTTCATGATGACCATGAGCAGGCCCAGGACTCGAAGTTTTCAAAGCTCTACTTCTTTTGTCATACTCTTGATTTTATCAATTATGAAGACCATCAACCCCATTTTTAGTCAGATCTCCAGGTAACCTTGAGTATAGCAGGGCTTCATGGCGGATCCAAACATTTTTAATAAGCATCTTGGCACAGGATAACTGGCTTAGACCACACCAAAGCCCCACAGCCAACTACTAAAGACTTGACTTAGGTGTTATCAAGTCTCTTCCTGTGAGGAAGAGACTTCAGGAGAGCTCATCTCTTTTCCACTCTGGTCTCATGGTATCTAAGGGTTTATTTCCTTACCTCTACCTGGAAGGCAGAAGAACAGCAGGACCCACATGCTTGCTGTAGGGGGCCAGTCTTCTCCAGAAATGTTACATTACTGCCTGAGGGTTTCAGCTAACATGCACTTATTACTGATTACACTTGTAGAGGTCAAGTAACAAGTGCTGTAACAATCTATCTTTGACTGGTTGAACTAATTAACAAGTACCACATGCCAAAGTGTGAAGAGTGTGATTCATGTCTAACTGGAAGGGAAAGGGGACATATGAAAACGCAAGATCAATTGTGCCATAGACAGGACTTCATTCATCAGGGAAAGCAACCTTGGTACATAAATTAAAGTGTAGACATGAGGCATAAAATAGTGAGATCATCGTCACTGAAACCCTGTGTGGAATCGACTCCCACTGAGTTACGCACCATGACTCAAAGAGATGGACTTTCATCAACTCCCCAAGGCAGTTAAACTAGCTTCCTTGTAATAACCTTCTCTCTGGAATTTAAAAAAAAAAAAAGAACTTATTTACAAGGGAAGCTCCTGGCTATGGCAGAAACATGAAATTCTAGAGAAATTATACTTTCTCATATTTCATACTTTTGTGTTTCATTTCTTGGGAAAAAGTATAAAATCTTTTATTGTCTGAAACAGCTTGGCGTGCACTACTACTACAGAATGTTACATATGGATAGCAAGGAGAACCCTGGAAGAAAATAATAAGGAGGGGAGCCTGGGTAGTTCAGTAGATTAAAGCCTCTGCCTTCAGCTCAGGTCATGATCCCAGGGTTCTGGGATCGAGCCCCACGTCGGGCTCTTTGCTTAGTGGGGAACCTGCTTCCTCCTCTCTCTCTGTCTGCCTCTCCGCCTACTTGTGATCTCTGTCTGTCAAATAAATAAATAAATAAATGAAATCTTTAAAAAAAATAATAAGGAAATAATAGTTCCATAAATGGTGATTAAAATTAGAGCCAACTTGTGCTTTTATGGCCACAAACCAAAGTAATACTACTGGGAAACACTAAAAAAGTCACTATTTCCCAAAACATCATTGGAGAAATGACATCAATTCTCTGGACTCATGTAGGAGAGGGTGGATGGCATGACTCACCAGCAGCCCAATTTTTCAACTGCTTTGACAACTGTGATAACATGTGGAAGTGTCTGAAGGGAGAAAATTAATTCTCACTGCGTCATTCTGTGTGGTGCAGTGCCCTGCCCAACATATGGATAGATCCTTACCAAAAATTGATGGTAACCTGAGACTCAGGGGAATTCATGGTGTGCGGGGAAAGAACATCAGAAGAAGCAGTCTCCCTGGTCCTCTTCTGCAGCTAATTGATGACATGCTTGCAAAACCAAGCTATCAGAAGCAGGGCTCAGGGGGCGGAGGAGTTGGTGACTAAAGAATTACTTGACCATCTTCTGCTGTTTCTTGATTTATGGCAATACTTTTGTGTGACTGAAATGCACAACTTTTCTTCAATATCTACTCGGCTATGTGGCCCAGAGCCTCAGTAGTATTAAGCCTACAGTTTCAGGACGTATGCCCACTGTCTCCACTAAGTGGGCATCTGGCCATTATGGGAAGAGTGACCACCAGATTGACTGAAGTGATACCTTCCATAGAGGCGTGGCCTGAGAATATTCATGGAACAAGGTAATATGAACCAGTTTATGGGCCTGACCTCACTCTTTTCCTATTTACAGCACAGCTCTGGCCCTAAGATGCCTTACTTCCTGGGACAACAGAAGCTATATCTGAGAATTTAAAAAGAAGAAGAAGAAGAAGAAGAAGAAGAAGAAGAAGAAGAAGAAGGAGAAGGAGAAGGAGAAGGAGAAGGAGAAGGAGAAGAAGAAGAAGAAAGAAGAAGAAGAAAAATTCTAGGTATGAAAAAAAATTTGGAAGTGTTGGGAAACTTTCAGGTTGAATGGTGGTAACTTTTCCAGGCTCCAAAAGCAAGATGATGGAATCCTGAGGATTACAGGATTATCATTTAAAATTTTAGTGAGATGAATGAATAAGCAAAAATGGAATATTATTTAGCTCTAAAAAGGAAGTAAATACTGACATAGGCTATAACATGGATAAGCCTTGAGAACATGCTAAATGAAATAAGCTGGTCAAGGAGTGCTTTCCTGGCTCAGTAAATAGAACATACAACTCTTGATCTTGGGGTTATAAGTTTGAGCCCCACATTAGGTGTAGGTATTATTTCAAGTCTTTAAAAAAAAAAGAAAGGAGCTCATTGGAAATGAATAAATATTGTATGATTCCACTTATGTGAGGTAACTAGTGTCATCAAATTCTTAGAGACAGAAAATAAAATCATGTTTGTCAGGGGTGGGAGGTGGGGAGAATGAAGAGTTATTGTTTGTTGGGTACAGAGTTTCACCTTGAGAAAATGACATGAGTTCTCAGGCTGGATGGTGATGATGGTTATACAACAGTAAGAATGTACTTAATACCACTAAACTGTAAAGTAAGTGTAAACTATACACTTAGAAATGGTTAATAGTAAATTCTACTTATGTATATTTTACCGCAATTAAAAATTTTAGTCAAGGGGTACCTGGGTGGCTCAGTGGGTTAAAGCCTCTGCCTCCAGCTCAGGTCATGATCCAAGGGTCCTGGGATCGAGCCCCACATCAGGCTCTCTGCTCAGTGGGGAGCCTGCTTCCCACCCCTGCCTCTCTGCTTCTCCCTCTGCCTACTTGTGATTTCTGTCTGTCAAATAAATAAATAAAATCTTAAAAAAATAAAATGTATTTTTAAAAATTTAGTTGTATTTTCATGTGAATCTTTGTATAACATTGTAGAATGATGTAGGTAAAATCAGTGATTGCTTTTACAAAGAGTTACTGTTTTCAGATTGATGGGAAAAGAGAAGACAGATTTGTGTATCTCACATTGAACTTCTTATTTGGGAAGCGAGTTCCAGTCATTTCATGGTGAGAGAACTTGTTCATTTTGTGTAAAAGTAAAGAAAAGAGGAAGAGGAAAGAGAGAAGAGGAAGAAGGAAGACGAAAAGGAAGAAAATTTCTGGCCTGGCACTCTTTTATGCAAATACATTCCTACAAGTTTCTCCCAACACACACCCACATATCGGTCTTGGATCCAAGATAAAGATGTAACTGGGTTGAGTCTGACTTTCCAATCTCATTTCCCACAATTCTGTTACATTAGTCCTGTCAGTCCCTTCCACCTACAAATTCCTGCCACCTGCTGTCAGCCACAGAATCTCAGAGCTGAAGAATTCAGAGGTCATCTAGTTCAGCTGCTGGCCAGATGCTTGAGTCCTCTCTACGTAGTTGCTCCATACATGGGGCTGATATCTTATTTAGCTGATTTTTTTCACTCAGGTGTTTCAGTTGGGTCCACAGAGTAGTTTTACAAGGAAAATAATAAATAAATAAATAAATAAATAAATAAGCTACTCTCAGGAAAAAGGGAAAAAAGGAAATAAGCAGACTATCATTCAAAATAAAAATTAAAGTTCTTCTCATTTATTAATTATATTTTGAAGTGGTATCTAAATCCAATTGCAGAATATTAAGTCTAGCGTGATTGTATTTTTGTCCGTGTGTGTGTGTGTGTGTGTGGACAAGAAAAAAAGCTTCTACATAAATACATAAAGTTCCTTTGCAAGTAAAGTCATCTCTTTATTTTCTACCTTTGTTTATTTGTATTTTCTCATTTTTATTCAGTTAAGGTTTATGATTTCTTCAACAAATGAAGAAAGTATTTATAAAGTATGCTTATTTACATATGCAAACAGACTTGAGGTAGAGATGAATTATCAAATGATACAAAATTTGCAACAGAACAAAAAACATGAATTAATATTGAAATATACTTCCAAGAATTGGGCTCAATCAAACAAATGGAGTGAAGAAATTGACCATGAGCTCATGCTTCCAAGGAAAGAAAGATTTATTTATAGGATCAAAGCCAAACCACAAGACGCAAATTTGATATTGAAGATACAGAGCACAAAGGGCTGGGTACCATCCAAGACTATGGCTGCTTTTGTCTCTGCTTAAGCTATTCATTCAATACATGTTGAACCTTAGGGTTTACTGTATGTCAAGTACAGTGCTAAAGTTTGAGTAGGAATTCAAAGATGACTGAGACATGATCCTTGCCCCTAAGGCACTCACGCTTTTCCTGCTTGGCTAGAAAAGTGCTCTGGTCAACAACTTGATACTTCTGTTAGAGAGTGTTTTCAAAACTACTTTCATTAGTCATGTCCCATGGTGTCTCCACATCTTAGTTACTGTTGCTCCTAAAATAAAGCCCAGAAGTTCTTTTTGTGTTGGTATCTTCAACTTCTGGTATTGCTGACATGGGTAGATTCTGTGGAGCTTCTGCTGGTCAGTTTTAGTATCTGCCGTGGACATAGCAAGTATTAGTAAACAGGGCACTCCCTTCCTCAAGGAACTACTCAACGTTTCCATGGACAACCTCTGTCCAAGCACACAGCATTCTCCACCTTCATGTTCTACTCCACAGCTAGCAACAAGACCTTTGAATCTGTTTCTACACACTTTTCTTTCTTGACAAAAGCTTAACTGATAACGAAGCTGAATAAAGGACTTGGGACTCTTTCAGTTAACCTTGAAAGTTCCTATCTCTTCCTTCTGCTTATCAAACTCAAGAGCAAACCTCCAAAATATTGCTTCTTCTCCACCGCTACCAGCACTGTCCATACCACCATCCATCTCCTCTCCCTGGACAACTGTGGTTGTCCTTCCTTACGTGACTCCCTGTTGTCCCTCTTAACCCACCACAAGTTATTCTCTGAATACACTCCAAAGGGATCTTTAAAAAACCAGTTTGATCATGATACCTCCTGTTTAAAAACTGATAGCTTCCCCCTGCACAAAGCCTAAAGGCCGTACTCCTGAAATGCCTTACAGAACCACACAGTACTGGCCATGGCCTGCTTTTCCTTCTTGTTAGCTCCATCTTCTTGGTCTCGTTTCTGGTCCTGAAGAACAGACCAAGTCCATTCTCACCCCATAACTTTTATCCCAGTCCTCTCATCTGTGTGGACATTTGGCCGTTGATCTTTACTAAGCTGGTTCCTTCACATCCTTCAGATAAACGCTCAAATATCACCTCCTCAGAGAGATCTTCCCAGAGCAGTCTGTTCTCCATAGTTAAGAGTCACCTTCACAGCATTTCTGAGTCCACAGTGGTGACTGTTGGCTAGAAAGCACTGTTTCTCCTCCACGAAATCCCACACTCTTCAATAGGTTAAACTAGGTGCCTTCACAGTAGGATGATCAAGGCCAACCCTGGTTCCAGAGGGTGGAGAAATAGACTCATTTCTTGTTGAAGTGAGTGCAAGGTCACATGACATAGGGACAGAAGCACGGGGGCATGATTCACTGAAGCCCATTATTATACTGATCTCTTGCATCCTTTCAGCCCTATTAAAAGAGACCGTTGCAACACCTGTCATGACTGAGAAGTTGGTCACATTATTATACCGATCTCTTGCATCCTTTCAGCCCTATTAAAAGAGACCGTTGCAACACCTGTCATGACTGAGAAGTTGGTCACAGCAGCCAACCCCCGAACAGCACTGCTTTTGCTCAGCTTTGTGGCAGTAAAATGGGTCCTCTGTGTCCTGCCTCTTTTACCAAGTAGCTCATTTGTGTGCCCGTCTCATGGGATGCATCTGACTGGCATCATACAGATGACATATCTGCACCCAGCAGCAAGGAAGTTGGAAATCATGTTTTTGAATTTTCCACTGAAATGGAAAGATTTCTACTGTGGGTAACTATCAAAATATGAGGAAGGGATTCAAAAAAATCCTGATTAGTCACAAATGACAGTGGCTACCTACCATATCCTTCAATAAAATCTAAAAACCTTTTATAACCTTAAGGAGTAGTGTTACAGAGAATAAAGGAAAAGAGTGGTGTGTGGAAGTGAGGCTTAATGCACACTTACCTGATTCTCAAGCAGAAGGAATAATCTACTATTGAAAGCCTGTGCCCAAGAAGCCCAGAAACTGCAGCAAAGAAAGTGGTCCGTGTGCAACTTAAAGAAGAAGACCGTAGGGCACCTGGGTGGCTCAGTGGGTTAAGCCTCTTCTTTCGGCTCGGGTCATGATCCCAGAATTCTGGGATCGAGTCCTGCATCGGGCTCTCTGCTCAGGGGGGAGCCTGCTTCCTCCTCTCTCTCTCTCTGCCTGCCTCTCTGCCTACTTGTGATCTCTGTCAAATAAATAAATAAAATATTTAAAAAAATAAAAAGAAGAAGAAGACCGAGCACAAGATTTCAGACTAACAACATCCTAGAGGAAGGTGGCCCAGGTTAAAAAAGAATTTTTATAATGGGTACAGACACAACTCTCAAATATATATAAAATGAACAGATAGCAAAGACTTTTATTTAAATTATGAATTAATCAGGAATCTAGGGAAATTTTTTAAAAAGGGTTAGGGGGAGCTAACAACAGTTCAAAGGCTAATCCAAAGTGCAGATGCAGATATAGGCAATTAGGAATGCAGAAACAAAGTAACTCACACACACAAAACTGACCAGTATCTACAGGACAATAATTGTATCTCCATTGGACAAAACTAATTTATGTCTCTATTGACAGAAAAATTTGCATTACTGAGAATTTTATTTAATTTACAAAATTGTGAAATAGCTCAAAGACAATAAAAAGCAAAGATAGCTCTATAGTCAGATTAACTCAGAGAATATACTAGATAATACCC
The DNA here is from genome assembly GCF_020171115.1 of Neogale vison. Taxonomy (NCBI): domain Eukaryota; kingdom Metazoa; phylum Chordata; class Mammalia; order Carnivora; family Mustelidae; genus Neogale; species Neogale vison. The sequence continues at coordinate 49,856,810 of NC_058093.1, forward strand.
AATATTCCATTGACAATGCCACCAGGAAACTTTTGCCAAGCTTAACATCCTTCACAATTTTTCCTGACTTTCTAAAGGGAGAGAAAAACTGACTTTTGAGCTACATAAGTCCACATTTGCCTATCATGTGCACAATGAAATATATTAAGCAAAAAAGAGGAATTCTATTTCAAATTAAAATTTAGAAAGTCTGAAGAGAAACTAGCTCCAAATCTACTGGTGAAAAGCAGATATAAGCCAGAAAATCATAGCCTTAAAAAACAGAGTAGAGGGCGCCTGGGTGGCTCAGTGGGTTAAGCCGCTGCCTTCGGCTCAGGTCATGATCTCAGGGTCCTGGGATCGAGTCCTGCATCGGGCTCTCTGCTCAGCAGGGAGCCTGCTTCCTCCTCTCTCTCTCTCTGCCTGCCTCTCTGCCTACTTGCGATCTCTCTCTGTCAAATAAATAAATAAATAATCTTTTAAAAAAAGTAGAAAAAAAATAGAAAACAACAACAAAAATAGTAGAACACCTGAAACCAATATAATTCTGTATGTCAAATATACCCCAATTTTAAAAAATCAGAGAACCAAGGACAACTCCCCTACAAAAACCCTAAGTTAACTAAATTCCAGAAAGTGATAAGTCCGTCCTAGAAGTTGAGACCCTCAGCTGCTTCCCTTATTAGGAGACCAGAGAGGAAAAGTAAAATCCATAGACCAGATTGACTCCACCCACCAGACAAGCAGCATGAAAGAGGAAGCAATATTACTTACTTTAGTCTTTACCATTCTTTTGCACAAAATATTTGGTGTATGATAAACAATTACAAAACAGATAAGCAAGAAAATGTGACCCAAGATCAAGACAGGATATAGTCAACAGAACAAGCCCAAATATGAAATTACACACCAACGATTGGAACTTTAAAGTAATTATGTTAAATATATTCAATAATTTAGTGGAAAAATTAGAGAAGATGAATGAATGGGTGGATAATGTCTTCAGAGAGATGAAATCTATTTTTAAAAAAAGAACTGGGACTGTTTTTGGCTCCGGTCATGATCTTGGAGTCCTGGGATCGAGTCCCACATGGGGATCCCTGCTCAGTGGGGAATCTGCTTCTCCCTCTGACTCTCCCTCTTCTTGTGCTCTCTCTCTCTCTCTCTCATCCTCTCTCTCAAATAAATAAATAAAATCTTAAAAAAAAACTCACTAGAAATGTTTGAAATTTAAAAATATGAAATATTAATTTGATGGGTTCAACAGCAGTCTGGACATAGCAGAGGCAAGGATCAACTTGACCACAGGTGAAAACACAAAGGAAAAAAGAGTTACGAATATGGAAGAGTGGATCCAAGAGCCGTAGGACTACAAATAGTGTAACATGAAAGTCATTGGGTCCCCATAAAGAAGGGAGAGAAAGAAATGAGTATGTGAGGAGTTAGTGGTCAAGAATTGACAAAAGAGTTTCTAATTTGGTGAACACATGGAAGTGCAAGAGCACCTCACCTGGAGAGGGAATGGAAGCTCCACACACCATTCTACATATTGCCCTCTGCAGCTCTTCCATCCGGCTGTTCCTGAGTTATAGTCATTTATAATAAACCAGTGACCTAATTACATTAACAATGATTGGCCATGGAGACAAAACTATCTTGGTTGGAAAGACTGCTTTCTGCAGGTTTTGCACTCCTTAGCATTTCTTTCTTTATGCTTTCTGCAAGCATTCTTGGCTCAGGTATTGCTTTAAAGTACAAGAACAGCACTTCCTTGGGACGCCTGGGTGGCTCAGTTGGTTGGACGACTGCCTTCGGCTCAGGGCGTGATCCTGGAGTCCCGGGATCGAGTTCCGCATCAGGCTCCCAGCTCCATGGGGAGTCTGCTTCGCTCTCTGACCTTCTCCTCGCTCGTGCTCTCTCTCACTGTCTCTCTCTCTCAAATAAATAAATAAATAAATAAAATCTTTAAAAAAAAAAAAAAGAACAGCACTTCCATAAAACCTGGAACAGAGAAGAAACCCCACTGCCAGCCTTATTCAGAACTGTTTTCCAACCTGTGAATGCAGAAGTTATTCCATAGACATCTTGCTTTTATTTAGGCACCAAGTCCTGTCTACACAGGGAACCAACAATACTTACACGCATCTAAACTACTCGCTCTCAGGAGACACTGGAGATACTGTTGTCATGAAAAAGCTCTAATTTATTCAAAATCCTTTAAAAAAAGATTTTTTAATTTTTTTTTTAAAGTAGGCTCCATGCCCATTGTAGAGCCCATCACAAGGCTTGAACTCACAACCCTGAGACCAAGACCTGAGCTGAAATCAAGAGTCAGATGCTTAACCGACTGAACCACTCAGGTGTCCCTGTAAAATTAAACGTTTTTTAAAAATTTGATTTATTTATTTGATATAGAGAGAGAACAAGCAGGGGAGTGGCTGGCAGAGGGAGAGGCAGAGTCCCCACTGAGCAGGGAGCCCAGTGCAATGCAGGGCTCGATCCCAGGATCCTGGGATCATGACCAGTGCTAAAGGCAGACACTTAACCCACTGAACCACCCAGGCATCCCTAAAATTAAATTAAAAACAAAAACAAAAACAAAAAGACCCCCCACAGATTCTGGGCACCTAGATGGCTCAGTTGGTTAAGTATCTGCCTTCATCTGAGGTCACAAACCCAGAGTCCCAGGATCAAGGCCCATATTGGGCTCCCTGTTCAGCAACCTTGAAAAATGAAGTAAAAATGAAGACATCTTCAGGCAGACAAAGATAAATAGAATTTCTCTACAACAGATCTGCATTACAAGAAATGCTAAGAGAAATTCTTTAAGGTAAAAGCTGAGGAAAATGTTATTAGATGAAATCCTGGACCTCCAGGATAGAATACAGAGCACCAAAACCAGTAAATACTTAGGTAAATATGAGATGTCATTTTAAATTATATATATTGTTATCATGCTTGCTATATCAATCTATAGGCCATGACACATTACTATTCTTTTTGCTTTAAACATACTTTGTGTTTTTAAATATATTTAAGACAAAAAAATAGAGCAGAATATTGTAGAAATAACATATGACAACACCACCACAAAAGACAGGGGTAGTAAATAGAAGCACACAGTTGTAGAGTCTCACATTGTTTGTCAAATAGCATAATATTATTTGAAGTTAGTGATAAATTAAAGATGGATATTATTATCTTTAGAGCAACTGCTAAACAATGTCATTAAAGAGATACAGTTAAAAATGTTAATAGAGGAAATAGAATGAAATATTAAATAGTGATTGATTTTGTCCAAAAGAAGGCAAGAAAAAAGAAACATAAAAGAAAAGTGGAATAAATAGAGAACAGATGATGAAATGGTAAACTTAAATCCAACCAGATCAATAATTACATTAAGTTGAAATAGACTGGACACTCCAATTAAAAGGTAAAGATTTAAAAAAAAGAGATAAAGATTGTCAGACTGGGGGTGGGAAGGAGGAAAGACCCAACTACGTGCTATTTTCAGGAAACACATTTTGAATAAAACAAGTTCAAAAAAGACTACAAGAATGTTCCCAGCCGTCTTATTTATAATAGCCAACCCAAATGTCTATTGCAATAGTTACCCATTGCTGCATTAAAAAAAAACTATCCAAAACCTCAATGGATTAAAACAACATTTATTATCTCATAGTTTCTGTGGGTCAAGAATCTCAGCACAAAGAAGCAGTCTCTTCTCTCATGAGACTTCAGGGAAGCTGTTGATTTGGGCTGCGGTCATCTCAAGGCTCAGCCTGGGAAAGGATCTATTTGTAAGCTTACTTCCATGGTTGTTGGCAAGATTCAGTTCCTCACAGGTTGTTGGAATGATGGTCAGAGTTTCTCACTGGCTGTAAGTTGGAGGTCTCCCTCAGTTCCTTGCCATGTAGACCTCTCCCCAGGGTAGCTCACAACATGGCAGCTTGCTTTATTAGCACAAGCAAGCAAGAAGAACGAGAGAGAGAGGGGGTTGGAAGTCAAGTCTTCTACATCCAAATCTTGGAAGCAACATTCCATCTCATTTGCTATATTTTGGAAGGCAGCTATGCTCACCACTATACCACCAACGCTCATTTGCTATATTTTGTTCATTAAAAGAACGTCATGAGATCCAACCCATACTCAGAGGAAAGGGATTTCTCAGGGGTATGATTAGCAAGAGGTGAGGATCCCTGGGAATGTGCAACAGCAGCTGCCAATCGCATCTATCCACGGGATAATGGGTTGATAAACTGTAATATTTTCATACAATAGAATACTACTCACTAATTTTATTTTCTTTAAGATTTTATTTATTTGAAAGAGAGAAACAGAGAGTGCGAGCAAGGGGAGGGGCAGATGAGGAGAGAAAGGGACAAGCAGACTCCCAGCTGAACATGGAGTCTCATGCAGGGCTCCATCTCAGGACCCTGAGAATGACCTGAGCTGAAATCAAGAGTTGGAGGCTTAATCGGCTGAGCCATCCAGGTCCCTCCTATTCAGTAATTTTTTAAAAAGAATAAACCACTAACACACAGAGAAGCATAGATGAATCTCATGAAATCTTACTCAATAATGATGGCCAAAAGAATCGTAGGTGCAGAAGAACACACACTATGTGACTCTGTTTACATGAAGTCCGAAACAGGCAAAACTCGCCTGTGATGATAGAAATCAGAACAACACTTAAGTCTGGATGGTTGAAGGGTATTGCCTGGAAAGAACCCTGAAGAAAAGTTCTCAGGTGCTGGGCGTGTTCTATGTCTTCTTTTGCCAGAACTCACTGAACAAAATATGTTAGGTCTGTGCATTTTACGTAAATTATATGTCCACAAAAAATAATAAAGGAAGAAATAAAAATTCATGCTTAAAAAAGTAATCCAGTCCTATTTCTTAAAAATAAAATCTATATCAATATTTTAAATTCTTTTACCCAAGGTTAAATAAAATATATTAGTCTAACATCATCTTCCAACCCAAGAATCTAGAATTCCTAGAGTAATAAATGAGAAAGATGTTGAGTCACCAGAGAAAAGCTATATTTTAAAATGCAATCAGCTTGCATGATATCATGTCTGACTAAAATGTAAGGATGTTAAGAAATCATTCCATTTTTCACTAGTAATAATAAATAAACCTAAGATTAATCAGCTACCCAGAAGAACATAATGATATTTTCCTTCAACATTTTCATATTTAAAAAATCAAAGTTACATGATACAAAGATCTTTTTTGAAAGGGTTCTAAAAGCAGAACAAAAAATTTTCCACTCTCAATCTTAAAGGAATAATGGTTTGTTTTAATGAAATGTAGAATCACTCAAAGAAAAAAAAATTCTTCATGAGTTCTTTCCTTTCTTTTTCATATGGCTGTTGTCATATCATATCCTTGACTTTCTTAACAAAAATATTGTTGTTTATTATGTAAGATACTGGTTTAGTGTCAAAAAACTAAACAAATAAATAGCAGTAAGAGAAAAGTGCACACAATTGATATGAAAGTTAGTTCTTCTCCCACACCATTTCCCAAGCGTAAGGATGTGACAGTCTCACAGTGTCAAGGATTCGAATTTCTCTCTTTTTTTTTTTTTTAAATTTACTTATTTGACAGACAGAGATCACAAGTAAGCAGAGAGGTAGGCAGAACAAGAGGGGAAAGCGGGCTCCCCGCCGAGCAGAGAGCCCGATGCGGGGCTCAATCCCAGGACCCTGGGATCATGACCTGAGGCGAAGGCAGAGGCTTAACCCACTGAACCACCCAGGCACCCCAAGGATTTGAATTTCTGACTTGTTGCTCTGCCATCTCTAGGGAACATCCTTCACCCACGTGATCCATGCCTATGTTCCGAGTAGCAGAATTGGTATTGATCAATTCTATATATTCCACTGGCTAGTTATTAGTGGAGAACAATTAGCCGACAACACCACAGTTGTCTTTGGACAACCTAAGAATACAGATGCTTGACCATCTGGAAGCCAGCTCCATTTATATTTATATTAGAATACAAAAAGTTTGGACTGCCATTCAAGTATGAAAATGTAAAACATCTGTTTACCCTCTTGCTGTTACCCAAAACCTCACTGGAATGTTGGTAAAAACAAAAACAAAACAAAACGAAACTTTATTTTAAAGAAAACCTAAAAAATCCACAAGCAAAGGGAGAGGAGATAATAGCAGGGGAGGGATGTCAACCCAACAGACAGGACAACTGACCTAACAGACCAGAGAAAGGAGAGCTGAAGTCTGTACAGCAGGATGAGGGTGGGGACTGCAAGAAGCCAGCCCATTCGGTTGCCAGACCCTGCAAAACCCAGACAGGAGAGTCACGAGCTGTCTCTGAATGCAGGAAGCAGATGAGGCTGAAAACAAAAGGTTCCAGATCTCACCGCCCCTAACAGCTTGGTGACTCTGACAAAAATTTAAATTTAAAAAAGTAAGAGTGCTTCCTTTCCAAGAAGGAACTTTTCTGAATATAAAGCTGACTTGAAGATACCTACCACAATTTTTTCACTAATTGATTTTTTCTGTTAAATATTCAACAAAACTCCTGCCCTGGTTGTGCTGGGTTTGTTTGTTTGTTTTTCCTTTAGATAAACTTCTAATTTTGAGAAAATTATAGATCCATATGCAAGTTATAAGAAATAGTACAGGAAGATTGGATGTGTTCTATAACCAGTTTCCCTCAATGGTAACACCTTGCAAAACTGTACAATAATAGCACCACCAGGATACTGACATTGATACGGTCAGGATACAGAGAGTTCCCTCACCAGAACGTTTCCTAATGCTGCCCTTGTACAGCTTCACTCTCCTCCTTCTGCTTCCCACTCCTACAACTCCGAACCCTGACAACCACTAACCTGTTTTCCATTTCTATAATATTTTTGTTATAGAATACTTTAGAAATGAAATCACATAGTATGTGAACTTGGGGGATTGACTTTATTCACTCAGTGCGATCCCCTAGAGATTCCTTCGAGTTGTTGTGTATATCAAACATTCATTCTTTTTTAGGGGCGTCTGGGTGGCTCAGTCAGTTAAGCATCTGCATTCAGCTCGGGCCATGATCCCAGAAAGTGCTGGGATGGAGCCCCGTGTTAGGGTCCCTGCTCAAGTGGGGAGCCTGCTCTTCTCTCTGCCTTGCTCCTTCCCCCAGTTCATGAGCTCTCTCTCTCAAATAAATAAGTAAAATCTTAAAAATACACGACTTGCAAATATCTTCTTGTAGTGTAAGAATTGTCTTTTACATAGGTAGTTTTATAAGAAATCTATTTTTCTGAGTGAGCTTATCATTTTATATGCCTGCCAGTAATGTATAAGTGTTTGAGTTTTTCTCCATTCTCATCAGTGCCTGGTGTTGTCATTATTTTTAATTTCAGCCATTCTGATAGTTGTACAGTGATATCTCATTGTACTGTTTTAATTTTGTATTCTCTAATGGCTAAGGATGTTAAACATCTTTCTCATATGCTTATTTGTCAACTGTATATTTTCTTCAGTGAGTTATACATTCTGTTCATGTAGTTCCCCCCATTTTCTAGTGGAGTTATTATTTTTTTTTATTGTTGAGTTTTTTTTTTTTTTAAAGATTATTTATTTATTTATTTGAGAGAGAGAGAGACAGTGAGAGAGAGCATGAGCGAGGAGAAGGTCAGAGAGCGAAGCAGACTCCCCATGGAGCTGGGAGCCTGATGTGGGACTCGATCCCGGGACTCCAGGATCACGCCCTGAGCCGAAGGCAGTCGTCCAACCAACTGAGCCACCCAGGCGTCCCTTATTGTTGAGTTTTGAGAGTTCTTTATATACTCTACATATTAGTCCTTTATCAGATCTATGGATTTCAAAGTTTTCTCCCATCCTGTGAACAGAATCTTTCACAGAGCTAAGGTTTTGTTTTGTTTTTCATTTGGGTGATGTCCAATTTATGAAATTTTCCTTTTGTGAGTAGTGTTTTGGGGTCCCAGTCAAAGACCCAGTCTTTCATTTTGCCTAGTCCTAGATTTTGAAGATTTTCTCTTTTACTTCTTTCTAAAAGTTTTATTGTTATATTTTACCTTGAGAACACTATCCATTTTGAGTTATTTTTAAATTAGATATGAGGTTTAAGTTTTGGTTCATTTTTTGGCCTAGGGATGTCACATTTCTCCAGCACCATTTGTTGGAAGTCTATGCCCATTTTTCCTCAACTGTATTACTGCTTCATGTTTGTCAAAAATTAGTTGGACCAAAAAAAAATTACTTGACATATCTGTGTGGGTCTACTTCTGGTTTCTTTATCTGTTCTATTGCTCTGTCTCTCAGGCAGGGCCATGTTGTCTTGATCAGGATAGCTCTGCAGTAGGTCTTCATATCAGGTAGAGTGATTCCTCCCTCTTTACTTGTCCTTTTTGAGATAGTTTTAGCTACTTCAGGACCTGTGTCTTTCCATATAACTTTTAGAATAAATTGGTAGAGGTCTACAAACACCTTCTTTTAAATTAATTCAATGTATTTAATTTAAAAGAGATATCTAGAGAATGTTCAATTAGTTTAGCCATCTAGAGAATGTTCAATTAGTTCAATTATTTGTCTTTTTTAATTATTTTGAAATATATAGAACAAAGCAGACTAATGCATATGGCTGGCATTGATTGACTCCTGGGCACTGCAATTTGTTTTGTTTTGTTTAAGATTTTTTTATTTATTTGAGAGAGAGACAATGAGAGAAAGCATGAAAGGGGAGAAGGTCAGAAGGAGAAGCAGACTCCCCATGGAGCTGGGAGCCTGAGGTGGGACTTGATCCTGAGACTCTAGGATCATGACCTGAGATGAAGGCAGTTGCTTAACCAACTGAGCCACGCAGGCACCCGGCATTGCAATTTTAAAAGCTGAGTAAGCCATGAGGCTTCTATAGTGCTTCAATTGAAGAAAATGAGAGTAAGGAGGTGAAATTGCCATTTCTTTATAGACTTCTACTGCATAGCATGAAAGTGGTTTACTATGAATATGCTATTCAAGCAAATCAATAAGAAAGAGATAACCGGGGTGCCTGGGTGGCTCAGTGGGTTAAGCCGCTGCCTTTGGCTCAGGTCATGATCTCAGGGTCCTGGGATCGAGCCCCACATCGGGCTCTCTGCTCTTCGGGGAGCCTGCTTCCTCCTCTCTGCCTGCCTCTCTGCCTACTTGTGATCTCTGTCTGTCAAAAAAATAAATAAAATCTTGAAAAAAAAAAAAAAAGAAAGAGATAACCAACCCAACAGTTAAGTGGACGGATAGTGTAAGTAGGCAATCTCACAACAAAGGCATGAGGAAAGATGCTCAAATGCTTGAGTAAGCATAGAACTATAAAGTCACACGAAACTTTTGGGGGGCAGGATCATTCATGTTAAAGTTGCAGCCATTCACCAACAATTCTATTTCTGGGAATAATTTATCATATAGAATACTTAGATGCATGTAGAAATATGTAACACAGGATATCAATGTTAGCATTGTTTATAATAGAGAAAAATCCAAACAACTTAAGTTTATAAATGTGGGACACCCCAATGTAATTGTGTTTAACACCATATCATATAATACCATATAGCCTTTAAAAAGAATGGAGAGGGGCACCTGGGTGGCTCAGTGGGTTAAAGCCTCTGCCTTGAGCTCAGGTCATGATCCCAGGGTCCTGAGATTGAGCCCGGCATGGGGCTCTCTGCTCAGCAGGGAGCTTGCTTCCTCCCCTTTCTCTCTCTGCCTGTCTCTCTGCCTGCTTGTGATCTCTGTCAAATAAATAAATAAAATCTTTAAAAATAAAATAAAAAGAATGGAGAATCTGTATGTATTAACATGAAATTATCTTTAAGATACATCGGATAAATGGGAAAAAAGCATGTCACCGAGGAAAATGTATAATTAGGCTACAAATATGTAAAAATGCAGATCTATAAGTGTATGTTGAGATATGTAGGAACAAAGTTATTGCGAGGTGTGGAAAAACACATACATCTGTTAACACAAATTAAGGGAAAAGAATGGGATTGAGGATGAGGGGAGGGTGAGTTTTAGAAAAGAAGACTTTCAGGTTCTACTTTATAATTCTGTACTGTTGAAAATTATTTTTCAATAAGCATTTTCAGGGCGCCTGGGTGGCTCAGTGGGTTAAGCCGCTGTCTTCGGCTCAGGTCATGATCTCAGGGTCCTGGGATCGAGGCCCGCATCAGGCTCTCTGTTCAGCAGGAAGCCTGCTTCTCTCTCTCTGTCTGCCTCTCCATCTACTTGTGATTTCTCTCTGTCAAATAAATAAATAAAATCTTTAAACCCAAACCTAAAAAAAAAAAAAAAAAAAAAAGCATTTTCATCATGTTTTGTAGTACTTGTGATATTTTAGGATATGTTTTATGTGTGCATGTTAGATTGCTGCCAAAATCATATAACTCCTACCATAAGTGAAATCGGACCTATAGATTTAACTGAGTATATAGGAATGATAGAATACTGACAGCCTGAAAATCAATTTCATTTCCCACCTAATTTATCAGACTCTTTTAGATTTGTGCTGTTGTTCTCAGGGATTGCTCCAGATATTACTAAATAACTCCTTTAGCATTTGAGACAAAGGCAAATCTGGTGCTCATTAGTGAGTCATTCTCTTTGGCTCTGATTAAACTAACATGGGATTTCAGAGGCACAGAAGTAAGCATTGCTCTACTCCCAGACTGTAAGCAGAAGAGATTGTAAAAAGTCCACTATTGCTTTCATAGGCAGAAAATGCCAGTAACCCATTCCTAATGGGACAAGGGTTTTAAATTTGTTTTCTGAAGACTTGTTGAATTTGTATCTATCCTTTCTAGCTGCCCAGCCTCCTGTGGCACTTGCAAGCTGCCTTCCTATGGTTGCTCTGTTTATCAGTCAAGGCTTTTGTTTGCAAGCAACTGAAACATCACTGGCGATCTGAAGCAAAAGAACAATTTATTAGAAGGTCATCAGGGCTGACTGAATTGATGGGAGGCCAGAAGGCCACGCTTGAGAAATGGGAATAATCTCAGGGAGGGCTCTATGACCAGGATGAGCAACAGAAACCCTGGCAACAGTCATTCAACAAGACAACAAGTCCTCTGTCTCTATGATAAATCTGGCCTACAGCAATTTCTGTAACCTTGCATGCAGGACAGAGTATCCAATAAGAGGGTCCACAGTCATATGTCCTCTGAATCTGCCAAAACCAAGGCCGCTACTACCCCCTCACTGGAGATACACGTCTTGGGAGATTACTCAAACGGAAGAGTGCTCAACAAAATGCCAGTTTGCCTGGTGGCCATGGTCAAGGGCAAGATTATCCAGCCCAGTTAGGAGCTCATTATTAACTGACTAACATGGTGCTTTCACAGCAATATTAGAGAAGAATTCTTGAGTCTCTCCTGCTTTTTTCACAAGACTACTCATTTCCTTGTAAGAATAATACACCTTACCAATCTCAACAATTATAAAGTCATCTTGGAGAAGGGAGGGCTTTAAAGTATAGAGAAGGTCAAAACAAATTAATGAACAGACAAACAAAAACAGAAACAGACTCATAAATACAGAAAACAAAGTAGTGGTTGCTGGGAAGAGGGTGGCTGAAATAGGCGAAAGAAATTAAGAGATACAAACCACTGGTTATAAAATAAATCAGTTACAAGCCCGCAAAAATAAAGTGAAACAATGGGCAGTCACGGGCCTGAAAAATACAATACAGGGAATCCTGTCAATAATACTGTAGTAACTGTAGGGTGACAGATGGGACACATCGTGGGGAACATTTAATTATGTATGTAATTGTTGAATCACTTTTCTGTACACCTGAAACTAAGAGAATCTTATATGTCAACGCTATTTCAACTAAAATTTTAGAAAAAATTGTTAACAAATAAATAAATGAAGTATACGGGCGACAAAGAGCAGGCTAATAAAATCTCTTCTTTTCAGCCATAAGAAGTCATAATCAGGGGCACCTGGGTGGCTCAGTGGGTTAAAGCCTCTGCTTTCGGCTCAGGTCATGGTCCCAGGATCCTGGGATTGAGCACCACATCGGGCTCTCTGCTCAGCAGAGATTCTGCTTCCCTCTCTCTCTGCCTGCCTCTCTGCCTACTTGTGATCTCTGTCTGTCAAATAAATAAAATCTTAAAAAAAAAAAAATAGAAGTCATAATCACCTTTAGATATGGGTAAACATGGTGGATTTAACAAATGCTCTAATGTTCTCTCTCTCCTGTAACTCCTCTAAAAGGATACTATATGTATGTATTTTAAAAGATCTTTATCTAATATGAAGATTTTTGGAAGCTAGAAAGCAGATGTGAAAGTGGCAACTACCTTAGCAGACCAAGAAAGCTAGATCCTACCCTAGAAGTGAGGGAATTGGAGAAGTAATCATTACACTGCAGAGAAAAAGGGAAAAGAGTTTAGGAATTGATAGTACCATATACTTGTAAATGCGGTAAAAATGTGAGGATTGGGGCGCCTGGGTGGCTTAGCAGGTTAAAGCCTCTGCCTAGAGCTCAGGTCATGATCCCAGAGTCCTGGGATCGAGCCTCGAGTCAGGCTCTCTGCTCAGCAGGAAGCCTGCTTCCTCCTCTCTCTCTCTTTCTGCCTGCCTCTCCACCTACTTGTGTTCTCTATCTGACAAATAAATAAATAAAATCTTAAAAAAAAAAAAAATGTGCGGATTGATTGAAAGTGTGCCGAGGAATCATCATAACTTCCGGATCCATGGCCTAACCCTGATCAGCTTGGCCACTGCTGCTCTGTTTTCCCTACAGAGGACTGGAACATGGGTTTTTTTGTTTGTTTTCTTTGAAGTGGGCAGAAGAGAGGATCTCTGGACAGGACAAATTCAGTTCTAATGGAGACACTGTACTTAAAGAGAAGGGGATTAAGTGAAGATTTGCATAATGAATGATGAGGCCTTGGTCTTCATTCCTTAGTTCCCAGATATGGCAGCCAGGCTATACCTTCCAGGCAAGTCTCTGGAAAAGCCTTATCTGAAAAACAGGACTAGTCTAAGAGCTCAGACCCGAAGACACTGACATTGAAGAGGTTTCCCAACACAGCTCAGCCAAATCCCCCTACAATGGAGATCATGACCTCCAAGAATCACACATGTACTCAGGGCTTCCATTCATGTTTTTTACTTCCAATCCTTAAATATGAGCAAACACTCAAGGGTTACCAGAAATTGGGAAGCATTTGATATGAAAAACAATGATGAAAACAAATGAACAAAAAGGAACTTGGAAGAAACAGAGGCCAAGCAAGGAAAAGGAAAACTTCAAAATCCAACATAACCAATATCCTCATACAGTTCAAAGGAGTTATTACCAAATCCATGAAATACAAACTCCTACTTTTAAAATGGTTTATTCCAAGAGAAGAAAAAAATGAAAATTTTAAAAAGTTAATAGAAATTAAAAACTCAGCAGAAGGGTTGAAAGATAAAGTGAGGTAGATCACTCAGAAAGGAAACAAAAAAGACAAAGGAATGTAAAAGACAGGAGAAAAGATCAGGAAAAATTAAGGGTAAAACAAGAAGTTCCACATCTAACCTACGGTAATATGAACACTAGAAAGAGAGAACTTGGGAAACAGAGGGAAGAAGATCAGCAGCGAAATAATCAAGAAAAATTCCCAGCATACAATATCATAAACTTCCAGATTCTAAGAACTCACTGTCCAACATAGTGGTGCAAAAGTCTCTCTTTAAAGACTAGTGGCGCCTGGCCAGTTCAGTCAGTAAAACATACAGCTCTTGATTTCAGGGTCATCAGTTCAAGCCCCACGTTGGGTGTGAAGCCTACTTAAAAATAAATAAATAAATAAATAAATTAAATAAAAAATCTTCAATAAAAAATTTCTTTAAAAAAGGAAAGATATAACTTTGTGCGCTTTCTCAACACCAGGAACAAAGAGAAGATTCTGGAGTTGGAAAGATAGAAATTCAGGAATCAAAATATTATCCAACTTCTCAACAGCAACACTGGAAGCTGGAAGTAATAAAGAGATGTCATTAAAATTCCGAGGAGAATTCTTTCGAACTGAGAATTCTATAAATTATCAATCAAGTATATCAATCAGGATCCTAGAAAGAAAGAGATGATAAATCCCAGAGGGTAATAGTGGAGGTTTAATAAAGGGACTGGCTGCAAAGTTTGGGCAGAACACCTGTATCACAGGGACACAAAGGGAGAACCAGTTACCAGCACCCAGAGAGTAGCTGCATATAGAAGGCACAGGACAACAGTATATCTTTTCGCACAGGATGTAGACAATTGCCTCCAACTATCAGAAAAGAGACCAGGAAATACATATCCCAAGCTCTTTTCTCCTGCCTCCCTCCAGTCTTCTGCTCATGTTTCCCACAGGCCAGACATCCTAAAGGCCAGATGGCAAGTGACTACAACAATGCTGTCTATAAGCCTCAGGCTCCCAGGACACTGTGTAGGGTAGAGAGGGTGGAGCAAGTTATAAAGACTAAATTTGTGAAAATGTGTAGAGCAATGCCCATCACCTTTTAAACACTCAATGTAACTTAGCTATAGTGGTGTTAGTTTCATCATCATCATTGTCATTAAGAGGAAACTTAAAATTCACATAAAATCAAACATTGACAAACAGCCCAACCATTTCCTTTTCTTTCTTTTTTTTAAAGATCTTATTTATTCATTTATTTATTTGAGAGAGAGAGAGCATGAGCAGTGAGAGGGAGAAGGAGAAGCAGGCTCTCTGCTGAGCAGGAAGCCCGATGTGGGGCTCGATCCCAGGATTCTGGGATCATGACCTGACGTGAAGGCAGATGCCCAACTGACTCAGCCACCCAGACACTCCCAGCCTAACTATTTTCTAAATCCCTTTCCTCCTTCCTTGATAAGACTCTTCAACAAAAATATACAAAGCATATTGTAAAATTTTACTAGCAGAAAAAATAATTTTCCACTGATTTCCAAATTTTCTCCAGATTTATTAGTGACAAGTCATCTGGAATAAATTTTTATTGGACTTACTTGTAGTGATGTGTAATTCAGAAGTGCTATGATTGGGCAGAAATAACTACGAAGAACTGATTCAACGCTACCATTTTCCAGGAAAACATGGCATTGATAGTATCTTCCCATGAGGTAATTTAATCAGATTGCCATAGCTCAGTGTTCTACAAAGTAAGCACCATAATCCCCAGAAGTGCTGAATAGAATGCGGTAAGAGGTTGGGGTGGGTGAGGCACATCATAAAAAAATAAAAGAATTGGATCAACTGTAAAATATAATTTAGTTCAAAACACAAATATCCACTAATATACAAAATATATTGTTCAATATTTCATCTCAAAAGTAATCAATGTGATGTAAGTTTGAATAATAATGAGATGCCAATTTTGGTCTACTCAATTAGCAAAGATTTAAAAAATTATGCTATCCTGTATTTGTTGGAATAAAGGGGAAATGGAACTCATAAGGAAGATGGTGTGTACGTTAGCGCAAACCTTTTCCAAGGACAAGCTGGTAGTATGGATTAAAGGTTCTTAAAACATTCATACCTATCAGAGTAGACATGGAAGACACAGATAAGTATAAGTATAAGGATATCATGCTGTGTATAGTAGAGATGTGTCCATGTGTGCTATGGCAACATAAAAGCAGAAATAATTCAAGCAATTAATTGTTCAAGAGAAGCAAAGATCACTTCACAAAAGAGACAGCACTTGGATAAGATCTTGAAATAATAACACTTCACATGGCAGCATGAACAATTCCAGTAATAGTCACACTTCTTCTGAATCATTGCACAAAAACAGAGACATGTTAAAGCAAAGCACTTCCATTAATAATGAAACTTCCTATGTAGCTGGAGAAGTGGGAAATCGTGTCTGGAAGACAAAGTCTCATCATTTGAAAACCAATGGACAATAAGAAGAGAAAATCATCTGCTTGTTAGGTAGATGAATATTGCTTTGAAAGCCATAATGTAGAGAGAAGTTAAGCTATTGCCCACCTACAGCCCTCCCTCCCTCCCTTCAGTCACCAAAAAAATCCCAGTTTGGCTGAAGAAAAAACAAGGCTGACATAGAAACAAATATTTAAGAAAAGAAAGTGGAATTCGTTCCATGAAAAAGATATCCACAAGCACATCAGAAGAGTGACAGAAATGAGAATTTGGAATAAGATACAAAACAAACAAACAAACAAAAAATCCCAGCAAGATGTGAATGCAGCAGGTAGCAGTTGGCAGTAAGTGGTATTAAGTAAGGAAGAGGAACAGCAGATGTCTACTGGCATTCTGAGCCTCCTTTCCTCCTCTCCCTGGTTACTGTGATTTTCCCTCTACTTCAAAAGCCTCTTCTTCCATCCCCCCATCTCTTCTCATTTGGGGAATCTCTGATGAAGAAGGGGGCCTGCTAGTGGTTAGAGTAGAGTGCCCTACGAGACGCTCCCACTCCTCACATCTTGCCATGCACATTTCTCTGTCTTGCTGGGAAAAACAAAAATCTGGGAAGGGAAAGAAAGAGAGAACAGTCCACATGGAGAGTCCCTAAATGCATTCCTGTCTCTTGGAATGGTTTCTTTCTCTGTTTTCTCAAGCAGTCGTGTGTTTGTGTGTGTGTGTGTGTGTGTGTGTGTGTGTGTGTGAGAGAGAGAGAGAGAGAGAGAGATGGCCAGGGAGAAACAGAGATAGAGAGAGAAAGAGAAGAGAACAAGGAGAAGAGAAGAAGGGGAGGCTGAGGAAGAAGAAAAGGAAGGAAGCAGTGACGGTGGGGCAGTGAGAGAGAGAGAGGGAAAAAGAATTTGAAGTTATTCAGTTGCCAACTGGTTTGCAATCCTGCTGCCATCTCCACACCACCATTTTGGTATGGGGGAGAGAGATAAGGATAATGACAATTTAAATGGAAGACCTCTTTCAAAATACAGATCCAGGGGTGGCTCAGTCCATTGGGCATCTGCCTTGATTTCAGCTTAGGTCATGGTCTCTGTGGGTGTGAAATCAAAGCCAGTGGTGCTCTGCGCTCAATGAGTCTACTACCCCCTCCCTCTCTCTGTGCCGCCCCCCCGCCCACCACCCACCTCCCTACACACACTCTCTCTCAAATAAATAAAATAAGAGAAAGAGACAGAGCAAGCAAGAGAGAGAGAGAGAGAGCGCGCATTAACGGGGAGAAGGGCAGAGGCAGAGGGAGAAGCAGACTCCCCACTGAGTGCGGAGCCTGATGCAGGACTCAATCTCAGGACCCTGGGATCATGACCTGAGCCAAAGGCAGATGCTTAACTGACTGAGCCACCCAGGCACCCTAAATAAATAAAACCTTTAAAAAATAATAATAAAATAAAATATGGGTTCATGTTTTATTCTACTTTGTAAATAAAATATTCAGAGACTAGTTATGCTGGACTATAACTAATTTTCCAAATTAAGAATGCTACCTGGATGATGATGATAGTCCAATGTAACCCTTAAGAACTTTTTGGGAAATGTGCTATAAAGCACTAAGGGAATTGGCATCACTGGGTGCCTATTGCATACCTGGCACTGGCAGCCATTCTCATATATTAGCGTACTTAAATCTCAGAAGATTCCTACAAAGAGCATATTTTTTTTAAAGATTTTTATTTATTCATGGACAAAGAGAGATCACAAGTAGGCAGAGAGGCAGGCAGAGAGAGAGGAGCAGGGGAAGCAGGCTCCCTGCTGAGCAGAGAGCCCCATGCGGGACTTGATCCCAGGACCCTAAGATCATGACCTGAGCTGAAGACAGAGGCTTAACCCACCGAGCCACCCAGGCGTCCCACAAAGAGCATATTTACCCACATTTCACAGACAAGTGAATTAAAGTTCAGTGAGATAAAGCAACATGCTCAGGGTCACAAAGCTAACTTATCTGACTTCAAATCTATTTTCTTCCCAGTACCATACTATCTCTCTCTTACAAATTATCATCATTATTATTATGATTGGTATTTTTCTCAGGTTGAAGGTGCTATTTTTCAAGCCACACCTATAAATTCAGTGGAATAACTGTTATGTTTGTGGCAGAACTTTTCCAAAAGTTGTTTTCAAAGAATATGTGTGCTTATTCGCTCATCAAACCTTAATGTGTCAATGATATGCCCTGGATTATTTTTGATTCAGAAAATGTTATCATAAGAATGAACTCTTGTAAAAGAAAGTCTGAGAGGGGTGCCTGGCCGGCTCAGTCAGAAGAGCAGGTGACCCTTGATCTTGGGGTTGTGAGTTTGAGCCCCATGTTGGGGGTAAGGATTACTAAAAAAAATAAATGAACTTTAAAAAAAAAAAAAAGAGGGATGCCTGGGTGACTCAGTCAGTTAAGCGTCTGCCTTCAGCTCAGGTCAGGGTCCCAGGGTCCTGGGATCAAGTTACACACTGGGCTTCTTGCTCAGCAGGGAACCTGTTTTTCCCCATGCCTCAGCTCCCCCTGCTGTGCGTGCTCTCTCTCTGACAAATAAATAAAGTCTTATTTAAAAAAAAAAAAAAAAAAAAAGAGGGGAACCTGGGTGGCTCAGTGCTCAGTGGGTTAAAGCCTCTGCCTTCGGCTGAGGTCATGATCCCAGAGTCCTGGAATCGAGCCCCAAATAGGGCTCTCTGCTAAGCAGAGAGCCTGCTTCCTCCTCTCTCTCTGCCTGCCTCTCCATCTACTTGTGATCTCTGTCTGTCAAATAAATAAAATCTTTGGAAAAAAAAAAAAAAAAGAAAGAAAGAAAGTTTGCGAGAAATTAATTCTACCTGGGCAGGATAAAGGGAAGTTTCATGATAAGAGAGGAATCAAAATTTTGAATAATAAATAGGTTTTTTCTGGTGGAGGGAAGGGAAATATAGACATATGTGGTATATTTAGAAGTGGCAAATATTGGGGTGTCTGAGTGGCTCAGTTGGTTGAGCAACTGCCTTCGGCTCAGGTCATGATCCTCGAGTCCTGGGATCAAGTCCCGCATTGGGTTCCCAGCTCCATGGGGAGTCTGCTTCTCCCTCTGATCTTCTTCCCTCTCATGCTTTCTCACTCTCTCTCTCCCAGATAAATAAATAAAATCTGGGGACGCCTGGGTGGCTCAGTTGGTTGGGCGGCTGCCTTCGGCTCATGTCATGGTCCCAGCATCCTGGGATCGAGTCCCGCATCCGGCTCCTTGCTCCGCGGGGAGCCTGCTTCTCCCTCTGACTCTGCCTTCCACTCTGTCTGCCTGTGCTCGCTCTCACTTGCTCTCTCTCTCTGACAAATAAATAAATAAAATCTTTTTAAAAATAAATAAATAAATAAATAAATAAAATCTTTTTTTTAAAAAAAGAAAGAAATGGCAAATATTAACACCAAATGAAAAACCAGAAAGGTTATATGAAAAGTGATGTGCAGGTCTCTAGCACTGAAACTCTTAGAGGGCCCAATGGCACAGCAAAAATGAAACCTGTATCATTGTGATATTTCAAATCCCTTTTATGATCATAAGATGAATTCATGAGTGCTGACATTTCTGATCTTTATTTCTTCCTCCCAAAACAAAAAAGGGATAAAAGGCCTACAAACTGGGATATCCTGATTTGAGGAATGCCACATGCTTAGAGGTAGCCCAGATTAATAAACCTTTGACATGCTTCCATAACCACGAGGAGCACTGGAAAGAAGCATACCTGAAATGTTGTGTCCTTGACCTTATGTGAAGGTAACCTCAGCCAAGTCTTAGTCTCTTCTTGTCAATGGTTAAAACTTGACCAGCTCCAGTGGTTCAGCCTAGCAGAAACAAAGAAGTTCCAGAACTAGAAAATACACATGATTAATAAACACATGAGAATATATTCAACCTCATTGTTTTAGGATCTACCTAAGGAAGTATGAAAATACTAGGGCTATAAATAATGCTTCAGCATTTCTCATACTTTTCATATTTCTGTCCTTTTACATTGGGTACTGAGATAATTTCTCTTTTCAACCTTCCAGCCGTTGAATGAGTCTGAATAATCTTCACTTGTGTCCATTCTGCTATTCAGCTCATCGACCGAGTTTTATTTCAGTGATCATTGCCATCATCATTCACTGGTTCTCTTCTGTAAGATTCTGTTCTTGTGGGGCGCCTGGGTGGCTCAGTGGGTTAAGGATCTGCCTTCAGCTCAGGTCATGATCTCAGGGTCCTGGGATCGAGCCCCGCATCGGTCTTTCTGTTTGGCGGGGAGCCTGCTTCCCCTTCTCTCTCTGCCTGCCTCTCTGCCTAATTGTGATCTCTCTCTCTCTATCAAATAAATAAATAAAATCTTAAAAAAATATATTCTGTTCTTGTTTGAAGATTATAATCCATTTTATCTCTATAAATTTGGTTTTCTCAGATGTTGGTTTTGTTAGTTGAGTTTGGTGCTTCTATTTCATGGTTGTGATTTTTACCTTAATGGTTGGTGATCTTTGGTTTTCAGCTCATCTGTGTCTCTGAGATCTCATTTTTGTCTGAGAATTCTGCTTCTGTTCAACAAGTCTGCACCAGCTATTACTGGGAAAGGGTAGAAACTGATGCATATTGAGATATCACAGTAGCTTATCTTCTGTAAATACCGGTTCCCCTTCTGAGAGTAAAAACCACCCAGGGGATTACCCTTCCTTTGGCCAAGTGCCCACTCTCACTGCTCTCTCTAGGTGGGAACAGTTCTGCTGTCCTCCTCTTGCCAGGACAGGGCTAACTTGGTTGAGAATTCTGGATGCTTCCCCAACCACACTAATGATTGCTGGAGGGATCCTTTCTATTTGTTACAGCCAATGCTATGCATTCAGAGCAATCCTGGAAGTAATCCCACCTTTAATTGAAATACTTTCCTGCTTATGCATTTTTCTCTACTCAGCTAACCACATCTGTTTCTCCTTGGAATTTTTCAAAATTTCTCTTTGATGATAGCATTTTTCCTGGTTTTAGTCCTTCTATGAATATATTCTTCCTGGATTTTTTCTTTTTGCAGCTGTGGAATTTCTACATAGAAGAAATTTAAGGGCTATAATCTGTTTCTACAGGGGAGACTTTTAAATCTAATGATATGCTTTGGATACCCATGTGCTAATGAAGCACGGGTAAACAATTACTTCAAAACTATGTATATGTTTGTGTGTTGGTGTGTGTTTATTTTAATTTGTTTATTCTCCTAATAACACCTGATGACAGATATACCTAATATATGATAATACACACACACACACACACACACACACACATTTTGCCATTGAATTAAAAAGTCTCTTTCTTTAAAACAGACTGCAGTTCTTAAATCTCTCAAATAAATGCATTTAACTTATCTAAGGAGTGACAGAAGTTTACAAACAAGGGGAATCCTGAATAGTCTTGGAGATTGAGGTAATTAAGGAATGATGTAGATGGTTTCTTGGCCCTTAAGAATTGTCCTCTAACTTCCAGAATAACATTCCAAACCTCTTCTTGACCACTTCCCCGTCCTACTAGACTTCTTTCCCCAGCTATAGTAAAGAACTTGCTGTTCTCCAAAGGAATCAGTTGTTTCAGTTTCTGAACTTCCATGTGTGCTTCTCTTTGCTTGGAACATTTCGACCCTACCAACATTCTCTCATCCAAATACTGTCTAAAGATAATTCTTTCTTTAAAGAATCAGATTAGTAGTGCATTTATTGTGATTAGCTACCATGCCTCATCTTATTATATGCAATATTATCTTCCTTTTCAAGCATGATATATGTGCCAGCCTCCCCTAGATCCTATGGCCATCAATATCTCAGAGCAGTGGCTGTGTGGTGACAGGGTCTTAGATAAGTATATAGGCTTTCAGAAAAAAAAAAAAAATTCCCCTGCCCAGAAGATAATACATTGACTATATTAATGATGTATGAGCAAGAATCAACAGACTTGGGTCTTAGTCCAGATTCTAATAAATATGACCTTGACAAGTCAAAACAGTTTAATGTCCCTGGGCCTATGTTTCTACATTGAGAATGTATCCTCTATTTAAGGGCGTTAGAAAGAGGCTCCCTGGGCTTTCTGCTAGGTTTACATTAGGTAACAGATCCAATAAATTTGTTTGTTTTTTTTTTAATTTCTAGATTGGTTTAGTTTTAATTACTCAAAAACTACATTGTCATGTAAATACTCAAATAGCACTGATTTTTTAAAAAATGTCCTTCATGAATCTTGGAATTCTTCCTTCTCATCCTTTACAGTGCTTCCCAATATTCCATGATATGGCCAAACTAATCATTACTTTCTCTATTGACATCATGATTGCTTCCAATTTGTCTTCTTATACACAATGCTAGAGTGAGCATCATGGTAAGATGTTGTACATTTTCTAAGATCTCTCTGCTTTATTTGTAGCAAAAAGTCTGTGCTCTGGACTCTGTCCCCAACATTAATTGGTTAAGAAGAATTAAAACAAAGGTCTCCAGTGTATGCAGATAAAAGTCCCTTTGAGAAGTGATCTAGAGATGGTGTCAAAGTGTTTTCACTTGAATGTCATAAGAAATCTGACAAGTACAACCTAAAGCTAAATGAACATCATTGTGGCCAGTGGTCCTTCAGAAAAGGATGCCAGGACACTTAGGGGGCTGACTCCCTTGAGGTCTAGGCCAAGGTGAAGCGCTGAAGGGGTCTCAGAGAGGGAAATAAATCTTTTCAAGAACCCCAGAACCTCATAGCAAGGGGAGCCACTTGGTTTGTTGAGTGGAAAGACAGGGAACAAAGGATAATCCCTTATTTTGCTCTGTATATAGGACAGGTCTTGTGAAAGAAACACCAAATCAGGGACCAAAACAAAAAGAAACCTGGAAGCTTCTCTTCCCCTGTTATTATGGAAGCTGCTAAGGGAAGTCAGTGACCCCTCTGACCTGAATTGTTGACACAAGTGAGAGAGAAGCTCTGGACCAGTGGAGGATGGCACACAGAAGAAAATAGCAAAAGGAAAAAGAAGAAGATCAGTCCTATTGAAAGTGTCAAGTAGGCCAAGGAAGACTGATGAACTGACTTCAAATGCAGCAGGAAATCTATGTACTGAGCACTACTAACTGCCAGCATGATGCTAGGGGCTACTGTAGTCCACATCTCCTGTGGTCCTCATGTGTACTTTTTTAAAATATTTTTATTTTTTTATTAACATATAATGTATTATTAGCCCCAAGGGTACAGGTCTGTGAATCACCAGGTTTATATACTTCACAGCACTCACCATAGCACATACCTTCCCCAGTGTCCATAACCTCACCACCCTCACCCTAAACCCCTCCCCACCAACCAGCAACCCTCAGTTTGTTTTGTGAGATTAAGAGTCTCTTATGGAATAAAAAAAATTAAAAAAAAAAAAGAAGTATATACAAGAAAAAAAAAGAGTCTCTTATGGTTTGTCCTCATGAGTACTTTTAAGGGGATGGTATTACCACATCTCATGAGACGTGTGAAAATATAATGACTCAAAGAGGTCTTTCCTTCCTTCTTTCCTCCCACAAATATTTGTTCATGACATACCAGGTGCGACTCCTGGCACTGTGGATCTGGAGGTAAACCGGGAGGTAAGGTCCCTGCTTGTGTGGGCCTATATTCTAGTAGAAAATGACAAATAACAAAACAAATGAGTGCAATTATAAATTAATACATAAACAAGAAAGAATATTAGATTGCAATAAATTTAATGCAGAGACTTAAAATAGGATAGTATGGAGGGCACTTTCTCGGGTCATGAAAATGCTCTATATCTTGATTGTGGTAGTTACATGGTTGTATGCATTTGTCAGAATTCATAGAATGGATTCATGATAAAGGGTGACTCGCCATATGTGATAAGGGTGACTCGCCATGTGTGAATTATATCTCAAAAAACTTGACCTTTAAAAAATAGGATCCTACCCCAAAAAACTGGCATGATTGAACAACAAAAGCCTCACCAAGAGGGTAGTAATTAAATCGAGATTTAGTACAAGAAAGAAGATGAAGGGAAAGGTCATTCCAGAAAAAGGAAAGAGTAACTGCAAAATCCCCACGGTGGGAATGAGCTTGGCAAGCTCAAGTCCCAGCAGGGTGGGGGAGGTTGCAGATGTGGATGAGAACCAGAGCAGGGTGGGGTTAGAAACCAAAAACAGGAGACTGATGTTATTTTCAGTGCCACAGGAAACAGGCTTGTAAGCAGGGGAATTACAAGTTCTGATGTATGCTTTTTATGATCACTCGGGCTACGATGCAGAGAATGACGGGTAAGGGAGAAAGA
Organism: Neogale vison; assembly: GCF_020171115.1. Lineage (NCBI taxonomy): Eukaryota > Metazoa > Chordata > Mammalia > Carnivora > Mustelidae > Neogale > Neogale vison. The sequence goes on from NC_058093.1 coordinate 49,880,983, forward strand.
GTGGAAGGAGTTTTTGTAATAGTCCATGCAAGAGACTATGAGGTCATGGGGACGCCTGGGTGGCTCAGTTGGTTAAGCAGCTGCCTTCGGCTCAGGTCATGATCCCAGGGTCCTGGGATCGAGTCCCACATCGGGCTCCTTGCTCGGCAGGGAGCCTGCTTCTCCCTCTGCCTCTGCCTGCCTCTTTGTCTGCCTGTGCTCGCTCGCTCTCTCTCCGTCTCTGGCAAATAAATAAATAAAATCTTTAAAAAAATAAAATAAAATAAAATAAAAGAGACTATGAGGTCATGGAATAGGGTGGAAGCATTACAGATAGAAGGAGGCACATCTAATACAATATGATGATATTATATTAGGATAAGAAATAAATCCCAATCTCTGTGGCTAACCACAGTAGAATTTTGTTTGGTATTCCTGACTGGAGTAATTCTATCTTGTCACATAGAGAATGAGGTTCCTTTTACCTTCCAACTATACTGCCATCTAGGGCCACCAAAGTCCTCATTTAGTCATTAGATGCCAAGGAGTGACTACTTGCTGGAGAGTTCTATGGGTTTGGTCTGAAACCGGAATACATCAAATTAACCCACACTCTGTTAACTAGAACTTAGCCCATCCTGCAAGCACCTAACTGTCAGGCAGAAAAATGTAGTCTATGATTGTGCGCAGGAAGACAGGGAACCTGGTTTGGTTATCATCCAACAGTCTCTGCCTCATGGAAGTGGACTGGATTGGTGAGAGAAAGAGAGGAATCAAGGAGGAAGACTTGGACTTCTCTCTCTCACCAGTGGTGCTTACTAACTGTGGCAAAAGAACATTGGGGACATCTGCTTGATTCCTCTCTCTCCTTTAGCTCCACCCGTTGTATTAAAATAAGGGATGATGAGTGGAAGGAGACACGGAGAGCTTGCCCATAGCAACTGAGCAGACCACAAGGGCAGAGAAGGAGGAAATAATTTCCTCCTTCAGAATTGGATTTGTCGGAGCACCTGAGTGGCTCAGTGGGTTAAGCGTCTGCCTTCAGCTCAGGTCATGATCCCAGGGTCCTGGGATTGAGCCCCACGTTGGGCTCCTTGCTCAGCTCCAACTTCTTACTCTCCCACTCTCTCAGCTTGCATTCCCTCTCTTGCTGTGTCTTTCTCTGTCAAATAAATAAAAATATAATCTTAAAAAAAAAAAGTGAATTTGTCCCTGATGATATAGAGTCCCTTTTTGAAGAAGGATACGCTCACCTGACTAGTTATACACAATACTTAATGGGCAGAGCCACCAGTCTTGGTGACAGCGGGCAGCAGCTACTCTTGCCAGTGTGACCAGTACCAGAGATGTTGAGACCACTCATCTTCCTGGGGGATCCTCCCAACACTGTGTCAGAGGACGTGGAAAGACAGGCAGGGGTGGTGTACATTCAACTCAACCCCTTTCAAAAACTTCCAGGTGAAGACTCAAGCCCACTTGATAACTTTCCCAACAGGAAATTATGAACTCTTTGAGATCATGTTTTATTAATCTTTATATCCCCACCTAGTATACAGCATAGTGCTTAACATAAATCAATAACGACCTCCGTAAACATCTGTGAAAAATTAAATATTTACGTGGAGGTTAAAGTCAAGATTGATTGTGTACATAGCAAGTGCCCTGGCGAGTTACCCAAAAGCAACCACGTACGCCAGGTAACCTCAGCTTGAACCTATGAAGTATGGTTTGGCTTTAACTTTGATCCCATTATCACTGATCTCATTTTTCTTGGAAGGACGGTTAATCCTATGCCCCATTTACCTGCACAATAAGATGCACAATACTCACTTTTCTTAGGTACTTCTAAAATTTTCATATTCTGTTCTGGGTCATGATTTTTTTTTATTCTTTAATTGTCTCATTGTCATGTCAATCGAATTAATGCCTTTAGATATATGTACATGAATCATAATTTTTTTCATTTATTCCACAAATAATACATATATATTGAACAAAAATGTATAAAATACAAAACAAAAAGAAGAAATTAGAAAGTACCATAACTCAATCATGCTCAGATACTTGGCATTTGCATATATATCCTTCTGGACTTTCCGTTCATATACATTTATAACATATTCCTCCTTTATCAAGATAGGATCACTATGAGCTTAATATTTTTTTAAGATTTTATTTATTTATTTGAGAGAAAGAGAGAGCATGAATGGCAGGGAGGAGCAAAGGGAGAGCGTGAGGGACAAGTAGACTCCCCACTGAGCGCAGAGCCCAACTCAGGGCTCCTCCATCTCAGGATCCCGAGATGGTAATCTGAATTGAAGTCAGATGCTTTACCAACTGAGCCACCCAGGCATCCCTGAACTTAATATTTCTGAGCCTATTTAAAAATATATATCTAGGGGCGCCTGGGTGGCTCAGTGGGTTAAGCCTCTGCCTTCGGCTCAGGTCATGATCTCAGAGTCCTGGGATCGAGCCCCGCATCAGGCTCTCTGTTCAGCAGGGAGCCTGCTTCCCCCTCTCTCTCTGCCTGCCTCTCTGCCTACTTGTGATCTCTGACTGTCAAATAAATAAAATTTTAAAAAATTTAAAGAATATACATATATATATCTAAAAAGCACATTTTTAGGTGAGCAAATTTCAAACTTGTTTCCAAATATGTGTGCTTCTTTCTTTGTTCCAGCTTTATAGATGATGGTCATTCTTCCTGAAAGCAGATGTAGCTAAGACTTACTCTTTGCACCTCAATAACAAAAATGAGTCAAAGTTCAACTTTCAGGTCAACAAAGATTTCAGTCAACACAAGAAAAGCAGCATAGCAAGGATTCACAACATGGGTAAAATTCAAACCAGGTGATCTCTGAGTTTACAACACTGAGTTCTGTGACTGTCTTACTAAGAGCCAAAGGAGACAATGAGGTAGGAAGAAGGAGGCAGCATTTCCAAGACTTATCAGAGGTATAGGGAACAGTTTGATAGGAATAAATGCATACAGGCAGTCCTGGTAAATAATCTTGGAAGGCAGATCACAGGCAGATTTGGGGAACTGTGTTTTGTAAGGAGCTGGGATGGTGGAGAAGGATATTAAATATATTAACTATTACTTCCCTCTTTTTTTTTTTTTAAGATTTTATGTATTTATTTGACAGACAGAGATCACAAGTAGGCAGAGAGACAGGCAGAGAGAGGGGGAAGCAGGCTCCCTGCTGAGCAGAGAGCCCGATGTGGGGCTCGATCCCAGGACCCTGGGATCATGACCTGAGCCAAAGGCAGAGGCTTTAGCCCACTGAGCCACCCAGGTGCCCCTACTTCTCTCTTCTTGTTCTTCTCTCCTCCTCTTCCTCTTTCTCCTCGTCTTAATCTTTGCATCCAAATGTCCTTAGACTTTCAACCTTCTTAAATCATCCTTAGCTTTAATACCCATATATGCTCACTTCACCCTATAAATCAGGAAAGATCAAGTTATGCTGAAAGTAATGAACAACCCCAAAATCTCGACGACTTAACATAATAAAGGTTTATGTTTTGTTCATACTATTTAACATCAGGAACCGATCAGTGATCCAGGTGACAAAGCAGCCACCATCTCATATGCAGAGGGAAAGAGTTCTGGAGCAGCAATCAAATGTTTGGCTCTTAGATAATATATATAATTTCTGTTCACATCGTTTTGGCTCAGAAACAATCGCATGACCTCACCAAACCCCAGAAAGCCATACAGTACACGCTGCCAGAAGGTGGAGAGCCAGAAATACTTAGTGAGCATTACTAATGACTATCACACCATACAACTAATGGAAATCCAATGTCAGGTCTCTTTCAGTGTCATATTTACTTTCTAAAAGCTTTTTGATACAAAATAATGAAATCTTTCACTTTTTCATAAATTTCTCTTTGTTCTACATAGGCCCTATCCTGCTCACTGGCTCTGTAAAAGTTGGTAGACTTTCACTTGAAGATTCTTAAATATTTACTGAATGAATGAGTGGAATGCCACATATTTTATTTCTTTTCTTTTCTTTTTGTGAGAGAGAGAGTATTTGTGTGAGTCAGGGAGGGAAGGGCAGAGGGAGAGGAGGAGAGAGAATCTTAAGCAGGCTCCACACCCAGCATGGGCCTGACACAGGGCTTGATATCATAACCTTGAACCAAAATCAAGAGTCAGTTGCTTAGCCAAATGAGACATCCAGGCACCCCCATATTTTACTTCTTTAACCTTGTTCTATGCCATGCATCAGTTTCTCTCCAATTCTTTTAAATGAGGCTAAGGGGAATGACCTTAGTCCCCATTATTGTCCTTATTCCCATGCTAGAGCATAGGGAGATCTTAGGTGGGTAAGGCATTCCTGTAAGGTAATTTCACAGCCTTACTGGAAGTGTTCTTAAAGATGTCCTCCACTAATATATTTAGTAACTCACTCAGCTCCACCCTTTTCTCTCTCTCTGCTTTTTCTTTCTCTTTCCAAGATTACAAAACATAATCAATCAAATGATATAATTTTTTAAAAGATTTCATTTATGTATCTGAGAGAGAGAGGGAGGGCATCGAGGGAGAGGGCAAGGGAGAAACAGGCTCCCCACTGAGCAGAGAACCCAACACGGGGCTCGATCCCAGGACCCTGAGATCATGGCCTGAGCCGAAGACAGATGTTTAACCAACTGAGCCACTCGGGCACCCCTAAAATTATATAATTTATGTTTTAGTTTTCATACTATGGCCAAAGAATCGCATTTTCCTACAGTATCTTGCTAATCAAATCCAGTCTTTTTAAAGTATAATCAGATATGTACGTGCGCTCTTGGAATTTCTCTTCCCTCTTTTCCTTTTCTCCCCCAGTCCACATCCACCTGACATTTCTCCATACCTTCCTCCTATCAGCTGAGACTACACTTATCCAAAAAACTTTAATATGCTCCTCTCATCCTCTGACAGATATCTGAAATTCTACTTTAAAGTCTTATTTTTTTAAGTTTGTAGAATAGTGACATCACTCACTAAACCACTGTGTGGGCTTAGAAGATCTCGAGCTTTTTCAGCACAGTCTTGGCTCAAATCAGATCTGGAGTTCTCTCCATCATGTTTTTAGGTATCTAGTAGCTGCTTAGATGTATAGGTACTGGAACACGGTAAAAGGGGAGACACTTCTGAAAAAAAAAAAAAACAAAAAACACTTCTGCTGCTGAGTTTTCTTCCAGTCACTGACAGGTGCAAAAGAAATGACAGCATACCTTGGGATGGGCAGATCAAGAGATTGGGGGCAGGCAGGTCCGGCACAGCATTCATCTCAGAAGGTAGAGGCTGTGACTGGTCGTCTCCTGAGCCCTTGAAAGGATCTTCTGAAGTGTATCTTTTCTTTGCTCCCCAGACACATCCTGGATAGTGTGCACTGAGAGTTGGGCAGGGGGTACCTACTTATCTTAGTCAACTTCCAAGGTAAGTTCATAGACCATTCCCTTTGCTACTCTTCTCCCTCTTATCTTCCTCTTGATTCTCACCCATACACCTTGCATCTTTTCCATATAAAAGACTCATCTTCCTCTTTTCTTCCACAAAAGAAACGAACACCCCCCTCAAAACAAGAGACCACATCTATTAGGCACTGTTTTCTATTTGCTTGATGAAAGGGAGGACAGGGTTTCCAAATACTGTATGGAGAGAAGGTGAAGTATTTGCACATTTGGGAGTTGGGAGAGAGGAAAAGAAGTCCTCTACCTGGAGTGGGTTATCCATCAAAGCAATCATTAAATGTTCACGTTAAAACAAAGTGAATATTCATACCTTCCTAGACTTGGAGCTTCATCAAAATGCAAATAAACAAAGATGGTTATCTGTGATTAGTTATCTGACCTAAGTAAAGATTAATTTCCAACCCTTTCCTGAGAGTAACTTTTGATAAATGAGAGTCAGAGGAAATTTAGTACTTCAAAGAAATGCAGAAGGCACAGCCAGAGAAATGTGACCAGGCAAAGAATGGGGAAGCCGTGATGATTTTGCAGCAGCCTTGCTCAAGTTCAGTTATATTTACTTCCTAAACCACAAACTTAAAATACTCATATAATTCTACTTTCCAGAGCAATATCATGGTTTGCTCCTTCCAACTATCTATTCACCCTGTTTCTCTCTGACCACGTCTGTGTTCTACACAGTCACACCCACGTGGTCTAGACTATGTCCTCTTTTGCACCAAACTAATGCTCTCTAACCCTGTCAGTGAGCAGATACAATTCCCTTATTTCTCTGTTGCTGTGGGGCCAAAATAGAGATTTTGAACCCTAATAATTTCATGCATACCTCAATGAGCATCCAGGGAGTTCTGTACCCTCAGACTACATCCCCACAATTGCTCTTTCCGGGAGAGATGAGAACAAGCCTTTAGTGTCCAGTGTCAAGATGCCTTGGGGATTCTAGGCTAACTTTAGACAGGATGAGTCCAGAAAGTTGGCATTTTCAAAGGATTCCAATATCATTGGATATATTCCAATATCCAATATCCAAATTCCAATATCATTTTCAAAGGATCAATATCAAAGGGACTGAGAAAGCATGAGAGAAATGGATATGAGAGCAAATAGAAAGCAATTTGGCAGCAAGAGTAGAAAAACTGAAGAGCAAAGAATGGAGTCTAAGAAAGAGAGGCAAACGTTGCCCAAGATGGCTGTCAATCAACAGGAAATGCCACTGGCATCAGAGCAAGGGGGCTATCACTAAGACCCAGGGACCCTACACAAAAAGAGTGGAAAGCCTGGGCTATTTTAAGGCATGGTGACTTCACTACTAATAATGATTACCTTTTGTTTTGATCATCTTCAAAGTTAGAGTGGCTTGGAGAAACCTAGGGCCATATCCTTATCAACTCTGACTAGCTACCCAACCATCTTTCTCCTCCAACTTCAAGAATTTGTGGTACCCCAAAGCTGCTGGAATGTCCTAAAGCTCTGAAATGGAGCTCTTTTTCTGGAAGCTGATGTATTTACCTGCTGACCACAATAAACCAAGGACTGCAACAGATCCAACCCCAGGCCAAACACAGACAGAAGGCAAAGATCTCCTACATCACTGGATACAGTTTAGAGTTCGCCAAACTACGCACGCCTCTGCTTTAAATTTTCTATACAAGCTTGGCAATGTTTGGGGAAAATTACAGTAACATTACCAGCATCAAGTTCAAGATTAGTGTTTAAGCTTAAACCCCACACTCCATAATTGACTTCCTGCAAATAAGACACTCAGGATTTCTCTTAAAACCCCTACTGAAGTTTTTTATTTTTGTTTTAATCATTGCTGAATCTACACCAAGTTACACAAACTTCCTAACAGAGAAATGTCTGTGACAGACAGAATTAATAAGCCACTTTCTGAGTAGATGAATTTTAAAATGTAGATGATGGTTCTATAACCTTAGTTTGGGTTGCCAATGCAAATGAGTCAGAGGATTTGCTTCAGACACTGAGTTAATTGTGTAACTCTACAGTGAAAAATGCCATTGGAGAATACTTGCTGACCTCACAGTCCAAAAAAACCATTTAAAAGATGTGGAAACCAGATGTTTCAGTCACATTTCAGCCTCTGCTCTGAGAACTTACCCTGAGCAGCCTTAATAGGCTATTACGTCTCTGCAGCTGAGATATGATCATCTTAACTTACTTACTTGTCCTGCTGTGGGAAGAAGTTCACGGATGGGGATTCAAGAACGGAATTTTTCATAACTCCATATGGCTTGGTAAGAAACTTCACTCATGAGCTGCCTTTTGGGGACGTTACTTCTTTGAATTGATGGAGAAGTGAATTGAAGCAAGAAAGTTTTTTGTTCTGTTTTAAGGCTGATGTTTTCAAAGAAAATGTTGAAGAAAAGCAGCTATTGGAATGCATGTGTCTTAAAAAAAAACTGTTCTTGCCTTCTAAAATTAAAAAAATAGCTTTTTTTAAATAAAGCAAGCTATTCACTAGAAAATGGAAGTTAATATTTATATTCCATATGAGAAAATGTATTTTCAAAGCAGATGCGATGGTATTTGGTAGCGAAGGTTTGGCAAAATAAAAACACCATATTTTGTTTCTATTTCAATGAGTTTGCATTCAGATTTTGTAGGAGGTAATTATAACAGAAATGTAAAAGGTAAGTTGGAATATACAATGATTTTATAATCATTTGCCTGTGTACTCTGACCTGTAATGTATATCTTGCTTTTTCCAAACATCTTTTGACTAGTTTGATGCAAAGCCAGCTTATAATACAAAATAAATGAAAAGCCTTGTATTTCTGAGTGGAGTCTCACCACTTTGACTCCTTTTGTTTGAGAGCTATCCATATAAATACTTTTCTACCCCTTTTGTTAGAACAGGAAAGTTTCTTTTGCTGCTTTCTTTTGTTAAATGTAAAGAATGACATGCGCTTAACGTGAATATAAACAATAGACCAAAAAAGACCAAATAGAGAACACCCAAAATACCCTTTATAGTACTCTAAACAATGTTTTCTCATGACACAAATTAATATTGCTTTATGTTCATGACTGTGTTTGATAGTGAAAAAATGTTTAATTACTCAAGAAGAAAACTGACAGATTCTTATATAAAATAAAGAAATACAGAGAGAGCAAAATTAACCTAGGTCTTTTTCTAATGCTTGGTAAGCAGCACATGGTTGTGGCATATTTTCCCTTTCAGTGTGTTTCTCTCTGGTAATAACTGCAGCCATGCGGATTTCATTAAAAAGCTTGATTTGCAATGCACAGCCTTGCCCCCTCTTTTTTCAGCTTGAGCCAGTGAACTAGTTTCATGCCGAACAAGGCAATCCATCTGGCCAAAATGGGGTCTGGGACTTTCTTGAGGAATGAACAAGGCTCTTTGTTTATTTTCCTTGCACATTAGCCACCTTAGAAAATATACACACTTTTGTTAGAAATGGAAAAAACTGCCATAAAGCTGAAGAGTTAAATCCACATACATAAACCTTGAAACACTGTCAAACTAACGATCAAGCCATTTGGCACTGTTGTTGTTGTTTTTTTTAAGTGATGCTGTATATTACAAAAATGTGAACATGGACAATAGAAGTTCTGTCCTGGAGGTAAAGAGAAGCACACCCAAGTGTTAATAGTATGCTGCGAATCTGAGGCTCGGGATAATTGCACATTGCTTCAATCTGGGACAAATTATTGACCAGTCAGCCTAACACAAATTGTTTACAGTTGGTTAGGTCAATATGGTATTAAAAACTATTTAGAGAAGGAAGAGAGCCAGATAGGAAGGCAGGAATCTGTTAGCAGCTATCGCGAACAAGGCACTTCAAACTTGGTCTCCGTTCCACTAGTAGTAAAATGAGAAGGTCAAAGTATGGGACCTCTAAGTTTCATTTTTAACTCTGGTGTCTTCCAGTTCCAGTTCCAGACCCCAATAGTAATTAGTATTCCTCAAATAGTAATTTTTGTAATATAAAGATAAGACACATTAACTAATTTACATAGATGATGAAAATCAAAACTGCACAGGTAAGCGATTGTTTTCAGTCATTGTATTGAATCTAAAAAAGAAGGACAAGTAACACTATCATGAGCTCCTACTAGGATCCAGAAGTTATGCTTTTGGGTTTTAATAATTTCTTTATTCCCAGAATAGCCAACATTATTTCCATCTGATAGAAGAGGACACTGAGGTGTAGGCAGTAATTTGTACAAGGTTACACAACTCATCTAGTGAAGAACCAGGAGGAGAGAGTGGAGCCCACATGCTACTGTAGTCCATGCTAACAGAAAAAAGAGTAGTGGTGAAATACTCAGTTTTAATTAATGACTAGGGACTCTAAAAATGAACAAATTATTATTCCTTCTGAAAGGTAAAACTTTTAAAATTAGGTACAAAGGACCATCTCCGTAATTTGAAATTCTGAATTGAGCAATGCTTTCAAACAAATGTGTGCTTAAAATTGTCGAATAGGTACCGGAGTTCTCAACCACTCATAAGGCAAAATAATAGGAAGTTTGTCACTCTTTCAGGAAAAATGTAGAATATTAATATTATTTAATGAATTTAAAATGATAGCATAGACTTTTCTACCATTTAAGTTACCAACCATCTCATTGCTAGACGAGTTCTAGTTACCAAAAATTTAAGAAAAATTACTGGGAGGAAAACTTAAAATTATTTTTCAAAAACTGCTCTGTTAATTAATTTTTTCCCTATGAATGTCATATTTTGATTAGGGAGTAGAAGACAAGGAAATCTTAGTTTGAGAAACATTTGTGCACATTAAAATAATTCCTACTAATAAAGATCTTGTAGTCTGTATTGTCAGGGAATAGGTACAATCTTAAACATTTTTGTTAATCTCTAATATGATCCATAAGTAAATTCAACATGTCTCCCTTCTCTACTAAAAGCCTTAGTACTCTTATACTGCAAAATAAAAGTACTTCTATTGCCCACTAGTGTCCAAGTTGCCCTGGGGAAGTGGACTTGACCCACAGCGCTTAGCAGACCTCATGGTATGTTCTCAAAATAACCAAATTGGAAAGCAGCAGAACTTTAGTTAATGAGGTTTTACCAATATGAAGGACTTTTGGGCAGTAGGCGACTTTCAAACAGGAAGATAACGTTGATGTTCCTTGTGTTCCCTGACCTATGAGCATCAGATTGACTAAGGTCTTTCAGCGCGTAAGTGATGGGATGTTACCATACAACGTGTAAGAACAGGATCCCTTGTAGTCCAGAAAAACAGAGCAGGTGGCAAGCAGCATCTCCTATTGAACTGTGGGGGTGTCAGCTTTAGCCTGGGGAGGAGAGCGAGCACTACTACTGGACTCATGTCTTGCTGAATGCCAAGGAATATGTGGTCTCATTGGAAATGATCTTAATGGTAGCTGATTGTACAGGTTAGGGTACAAAGACTTGACCATAATCTGAAGGTCTACACAGAACGATGAGAGCTAATGTTATGATTATTGTCCTGGAAAAATTATCGCATTGTTTCTATGGCAAAATGCACTCCAAACTCAAAACAATTTAAACAGTGATCTACTGGAAGACAATTTGCTTATGACTTACTCCCTAAAATATGCTGGGAACAACATGCTGGTAGTTCGGTGTACCCAATTTTTTCTCTGCTGTGTTTGAATCTTTTTCCCCCCTAACGCAGTCTTTATTTTCTTTGGATTCTTTAAACCTTTCCTCAGTTTTTTATTTGTTTACTAAATTCTCAATCACACTGCATTAGTCATTTCCCTCAAATGGATATTTTGGATTATTTTTCTCCATCATTGTGAGCCTACATAATGGATCAATTTTCATTGGTTTCTTTTGCCTTCACTTCCATTCCCTCCCCCCATTGTTTACCTTTCCAAGTTTTTATTTGGTTTAAAAGAAAGTTCAAAAAAGTCGAAACTTTGTCACCTTTTGATAGTGTGGAAATACAAAGGTGCCTTACAGGTTTCTTTCAGGCCATCAGTTCAGGACACATAATTTAGCCTCCAGTTTCTCCTATGTCCCCTAAAATTCCCCTAAAATTCCCCTAAAATTCCCCTCATTCATATTTTTTTTCAAAGCTTTCTAACAATGAAAACCTAGCCACCCGAGGCCACTGACCCGGGAAACTCTTTGGCAGGAACAATAGCTGATGCAATCTTCTAGATGAGGCCACAAAATTTCCCTTGTTCCACAAGAATGGATCACAGCATACTTACAACATTGTGTGAATTCACAGAACAAGCAGCAGGTGTGTACCACAGAGAAGCGCGGGCTGGCAAGTACAAGCTCACCTACGCAGAAGCCAAGGCGGTGTGCGAATATGAAGGTGGCCGACTCGCCACCTACAAGCAAGTGGAGGCAGCCAGAAAAATTGGTAACTAATTTGACAATGGTTTTTCTTCTTTTTCACCTTTGGGGGGGAAAAAACCCCTCTACCCTTTCTATAACCCCTTCATAGATTTCTCTCTCAATCCTTCCAATGCTTCTCTAAGCCCCTATGACGCGTCTACACTCTAGCTTCTCCATCTTCTCTGCCTAGAGCCAGTGGAAAGGTCTTAGTGCTAGCAACTTATTTGGGGTCACAACCCACTGTGAGCTAATATAATAGAAGTAAAAAAACAAAGACATCGCTATCTCAACATCATTTCAATTCCTCATTAATTTTAATGCCACTTCTATTCATTTTTCATCCTGTTCTATCTTTTCTTAACTTCTGAGTATGGGTTTCCTCAGCTGTTAAATGTAATTATGTTGAGTTTTATAAAGAAATTTTCTTCATAGAAGAAATACTGAATTTAGTGGCTTTTTTTTTCAAAATATGGTTTTTTAAATATTTATTTATTTATTTGAGTGAGAGAGAGAATGTGCACATGCTCGAGTGTCCCCGTGCAGGGGAGGTGAGGGAGGGGCAGAAGATGGAGAGGGAGAGAGAGGGAGAGAGAGTATTCCAAGAGGACTCCACTCTGAGCACAGAGACCCAGGCAGGTCACCATCTCACAACCCTGAGATCACAACCCCAGCTGAAACCAAGAGTCAAACACTTAACCAACGGTGCCACCCAGGTACCCCTGTTTCTCAATTTCTTTAAGTTAAGTGGGAGAATGCATTCATACTTTAGGATCAAAAGGAAGATAAACAGCTTGTAAGATGGTAGGAAAAAGAAACTGAGATCATGTCAGGAGACCTGGTGCAAACAAAGTGATTAACTAGTGCTAGTGCCTTTTTTTTTTTTTTTTTAAGATTTTATTTATTTGACAGACAGAGACCACAAGTAGGCAGAGAGGCAGGCAGAGAGAGGAGGAAACAGGCTCCCTGCTGAGCAGACAGCCTGATGCAGGTCTCCATCCCAGGACCCTGAGATCATGACCTGAGCCGAAGGCAGAGGCTTTAACCACTGAGCCACCCAGGCGCCTGTGCTAGAGCCTTCTTAAAAAAAAAAAAAGCACCATGACCATCTTTCATGGTGGTTTTACGGGCGAATCCAAAGCCACCCCCATTCAGAACTCTCTTCTCCATTGAAGAAACCCCTTTGTTGATTAAAAAAAAAAAAAAGACAGTAGCAAAGCTTATGTTACTATTAAATATTACTCGGGATAAAAATAAAACCATTCTCTAAAAATCCCTAAAGTCTGCCCAGCATATTGCTCAGTCTAGACCCACAGGTGTGTGCATGACACAGTACCTGGAATCATGGGTACTAGACCAGGGCCATGACTGGCTGTCCTGGACCTTCAGTAAAACTGCTCTTGGACGGCAATGGCAAATACTTAGACAGGCTCTGAAGCTGGGCAAGGAACACAGGGCTGAGGCTCTGTTCAAAATTTATGAATATGTTTATCCTTATTCAAATTTCTTAAAATATTAGCAAACTTTAATTGATCCTGAAATAGAAACTACTCAAATTATCATTTGAAAAAAAATTGTTTTCCAGGATCAATGGTAATTTCAGAAGTTATTTCATGGCACTTGATAGGTCATTTGTGAAAAGAAGCCAGCTGTGAACTTGGATTTTTCATATTCATGGCATTATGATTTCCAGTCCATCTGCCTCTTTTTTATTCAAGTAGGACGTCATTTTCTAGCAAGAGTTGGATGTTACATTTTATATGTTTTCAAACTTTATTTTTTTTTAGGAAAAACGTTTTTCAAAAAAATGAAAAGAAGAGAAAGAAAATAGTTTCTCTCCTTGTACTTACCTGGCTTTGGGCAGTTGAAAAGGGGCTACTTTTGTTAAGATGACCTTCACTCAGCTGAGGGGGTTTACCAGTTAGCCCATAGTCCTTTCCTTCTCTTGCAGGATTTCATGTCTGTGCTGCTGGGTGGATGGCCAAGGGCAGAGTTGGATACCCCATTGTGAAACCAGGGCCCAACTGTGGATTTGGAAAAACTGGGATTATTGATTACGGAATCCGTCTTAATAGGAGTGAAAGATGGGATGCCTATTGCTACAACCCACAAGGTTTGTTACAAATAATAATTTTATACTTTGCCAAAAACAGTTACATGTTACTAAGAGGTTACTAAATATAAATGGCTCCTCTCCCAGAGATAAACCAACTTGGTGATGATAATTCTTTTTTTTTTTTTTAAGATTTTATTTATTTATTTGACAGACAAAGATTACAAGTAGGCAGAGAGGCAGGCAGAGAGAACAAGGAGGAAGCAGGCTCCCCGCTGAGCAGAGAGCCAGATGTGGGGCTCAATCCCAGGACCCTGAGATCATGACCTGAGCCGAAGGCAGAGGCTTTAACCCACTGAGCCACCCAGGTGCCCCGGTGATGATAATTCTTAATAACAACAACCATTCCCGGAGCCATTGCGCTGCCTGCTGCTCCTCTTCCACGCTGTCCGTATTCATGATGATTCTGCAAGAAGCTATTGTTATACCCATTTTAGAAATCAGGACATTGAAAGTCGAAGAGCTTAATAACTTACCAAAATCAAACATCCAACAGGCAGGATCTCAAATTCAGGTTTTTTCTATGCCACATCTTTTTCTATTCCTGACCACAAAGGTGGGGGGGGGGAGTGCGTTATAAACTTGTCACAGTTAATTAGCTAAAACAACAAAGTGATACTACCAAATGTTAACTGTTCAAAATTTTCCCTTCGATAGAATGGGGAAAGAAAGAGACAAAATAAACTCTTCCCCTGATATTCTTGTGCATAAATTTTTAAACTTCCAAACTGAGCAACTCTCACTCTGTGGTTTTCACAATTACATGCTGGATATACTAGTTAGTTGTTTTTTTTTTTTTAAGATTTTATTTATTTATTTGTCAGAGAGAGAGGGAGAGAGAGCGAGCACAGGCAGACAGAGAGGCAGGCAGAGGCAGAGGGAGAAGCAGGCTCCCCGCCGAGCAAGGAGCCCGATGAGGGACTCAATCCCCAGACGCTGAGATCATGACCCGAGCCGAAGGCAGCTGCTTAACCAACTGAGCCACCCAGGCATCCCAAGTTAGTTATTTTTATATAGTATATTTTTATTCATATTTTCCCATGATTGATTGTAGCTAGGAAAACTTTAAAGAGAAAATTAATTCAACATAACTACTATAAAGAGCTATTTTTTGTTCATGTTTTTGGAGAAAAAATAGATTGTTCTTTTTTGGTTGCATTTCCCCCAGCATGATACTATGAAGAATTATAATATGTTCCCAAGTCTGCCTAATGTTTATGATCACAAGCATCCTCAGGTGTTGTCCTGTTTCAATCTGCCTTATAAGAAAGTCCCTATAGTGAAGATACAGTGAGTTATAGTGAAGTTCTAGCATGTTACTATAGAATTTATTATTCAATGATATTAATCATTAGAGAATAGTTTCTCATGTTTTTAACTAAGCTTTATCTCAAAATAATGTGTATTCTACATAGAAAAGAATTTTGCCTAGAGCCATCATGTATTCCCACTTAAGACAAAATATGAATAAATATGTATAGTGCATTTATATAGGGCTATAATTTTCAAATCATTTTCACATACTTAAACCTTATGTTATATTTAATTCTATATTTAGTTATTCTTAATAATTCGTATATCTTCTTTTCCTCCCTCTTCCTCCCTTCCTTTTTCATCGGTATATTTACACAAGCAACTTTCTTTTGACTCTAAAGAGACACTTCCATTTTCCAAGTATGTTCTCTGATTCTTCTTTTGCTTGATAAGGTTTAGGATCTCTGAGCATCTATTCAATCATTTCCATAGGGGAAATTTATCTCTAGGGCAGATAAAGAAGTGCTAATAGGAAGGTTCTTACAGTATTTCCTTGCCTTTTTATAAGGATGCCACATTAACTTACAAATTTTTATAAATTGCTTTTGTCTCTCATCGAGGCAGAATCCTTTTTACTCTGGGAATATTTGTACAGAATCCTGGGAGACTTCTTCTTACTCTGTTCTCAGCTTACTTTTGGATTCAGTGACATGCTGATTTTTTAGGATGTGGTGAACGTGAAGGGGACTGGGGACCACCTGAACTAGTACTGGCGGAGGAACAGTTCAATGAAAAATAATTGTAATGAAGAAATCATAATGGTATCATAAAAATAAACCAATGACTATCAATTGCTCAATAAAATATAGAGCTGAATAGCTAAATAGACAATCAAATTGGTCAATATTTGAACTGTTTCCTAATCTAATGGTATAGACAACAAAGATAGGATGGCATAGGACAGAGCAAATCACTCCAAAAACTGGCATTGCACATGATGTACACATACAAACTGCCACATAATACTGAATAAGACAATAAGAACAGCTTACATTTTATATAACACCCTGAAGTTATCTTCCATGTTACTATCCTTAGAATAATGTTGTGAAGTAGGTAATAGGAGAGGCATGGTTATATTTAATTTACCAGGGAAGAAACTGAAGTATTAAGTGGTACAGAGATCAGACTAGATTCCTTGACCTTTTTTTGTCTCTTTCCCTAAGATCCTGTTTGGCCCTGGGGGAGATAAGCTTCCTTACCTTCTATGATATTAAGAATTCTAACACTTTTTTTTTTTTAAGGATCTTTTTCAAAGGATAATATTCTTGGAAAAAGCCTCTGATTGATACAGTGAAAAATGTCTTGGAATGCTACCCACAGTCACCACCACCATGCACATTATTTTTGAGTTTCCAGATGGCAGATACTTATTTGATCCAAAATCAAAATTAACCGGGGGTATTCCATACCTTTCATTCCGGGTCACCCAGTAAAATCATGGGTTCTGGCAGAGGTTGTTTGATTGTTCTCAATCCAGGCTATAAGGCATGGCAGAAATCTGTAAAATAATAAATGACTTGAAAAAACAAACATGAATACCTCTGTCAAATCCTCAAATATTAGGATTAAGGTGTTAGTTTAAAACCAGTGAAAGGAGTATAAAATGATAATAAATTATTCCTTTTAACTGGATTAGAGTGACCCTCAAGGTCTCTTGTGACTCTGAAATTCTATAATGATTTTCCATACAGAATTTATTGGACTCATTATTCTAAAAAGTCCCTGAAGACACAGTATTGATACCACAGGACAAAATTGCAGCCATCTTGATTGAGCTGTTGGTAATGGCATATACATATTCATCAAAATACATGAACATATACATCTGAGACTTATACATTCTTTTAAAAAAAAGATTTTATTTTTAAGTAATCTCTATAGGCAACATGGGACTTGAACCCACAACCCCAAGATCAAGATTTGCACACTCCCCGAGCCCTGAGTCTTGTGCATTCTAAGCTAAAAAGATAAAATACAAAAAAAGTACAAGAGCACAATTATTTAAATTGCAATTTTTTTCTTGTCACTTTTCCTGTCATTTCATACAAATTCAGTGTATATTCATTTGAAAGAATTTACCAATGAATAATGAAAATATTCATTTATTCTTTAGCTGTAAGTATATGTATTTAATATTTTATTAAAAGCACTAGGAAGTGCAGATCAGTTTAAAATATGGATAATATTTTTTCTAATGCTTTCTTTCTTTCCTTTTTTGTTTTTTGTTTTATCCATTTTAGCAAAGGAGTGCGGTGGTGTTTTTACAGATCCAAAGCGAATTTTTAAATCTCCAGGCTTCCCAAATGAGTACGATGATAACCAGATCTGTTATTGGCACATTAGACTCAAGTATGGTCAGCGTATTCACCTGAGCTTTTTGGACTTTGACCTTGAAGATGACCCAGCTTGCTTGGCTGACTATGTTGAAATATATGACAGTTATGATGATGTCCATGGTTTTGTGGGAAGGTACGTGTTTCCCCATATAAAGAGTAAAAAATACCTTCAATATCTTGTTTGATGTTTCTTTAATTTTCTTCAATGTTCCCCTCAATTATTGATTCTCTAGTATTTTTACTCCCTGGCAACACCATATCCTTTTTTAGCAAAGATTTTTCTTAGTATGTGAAGCCAGTCAGCTGCTGCATGTTCTTGTAATTAAATAGTGTTCTTGTAATTAAAATAGTAATTACTATTAAGTTGTAAGCATTAAATAGTCTATTTAAAAAGACTTCAGGGCTGGGGTTCCTGGGTGGCTCAGTGGGTTAAAGCCTCTGCCTTCAGCTCGGGGTCATGATCTCAGGGTCCTGAGATCACCACACCAGGCTCTCTGCTCAGCGGGGAGCCTGCTTCCCCCTCTCTCTCTGTCTGCCTCTCTGCCTACTTGTGATATCTCTCTCTGTCAAATAAATAAATAAAATCTTAAAAAAAAAAAAAAGGAAGGAAAGAATTAAGCAAAGTATAGCCCCTTCTCTCACAAAATTTACCTAAACATACAGTGGAACTCTTCTTTAAAATAGCTTTCTTTGACATAAAAAACAAGTGCTCCTTTCCTCAATATTTCTCCCTTGGGTTTTCAACATCCTGGGACACAACATTCTGTGTTGCCATTCTGAATCTTCAATATAATTTAAACTTTGAATGTCTCACAAAATATTACAAATCAAAGCATATTAATTATGTGTTTTATTTATTTATCCCTCACTTAATAACGTGTATCTGAGACTATCCAGTATCAACAGACTATCAGTTATCAATTTTCCATTATCCATGACAGTAATTTAATAAAAGAAAATGGTAATGATTAAAATTATTAAAATAATTAAAAATGACAGACTCAGTAGTTTGTTGTGACTTTGAAATGTGTAACTTAAACACCAAGAAAAAGATACGCATTTCTTGCATACAGGAGTAACAACTTTTGGAGGGAAATTCATTTTGTTTTGTTTTATTCTGCTTTTTGGCTGACAGATTACTGCTATAGATGAAGCAGGGTTGGAGAAATTAAGAGCAAAACATTTGTTGAAAGAATGAACATCCTACCTTGAGAGTCAAGATGATATTTTCATTCTAAACCTAGTTTCACAAATCAATTACAGCCCTAGATAAAATCATATACTGTTTTTTTAAAAGGTTTTCCGTAGACTAATTTGTCACTTATCGGATTATGTGATAAATTCTTCCCTTTTATGTAATGTACAAAGAAGTTCCTTTCAAGTCGATTCAGATAAAAAACAGTCCCTCTTGTAAGGTCCAACATAATTTTCCACATTCAAATCAGTCTACTCTAGAATTCGAATTAGTAATACCATCAGCCATACACATATTCCTCTTTAACCATGAAGAAACTTCATAGGATTAATCAGAATCAAATTTAAAATTTTTCCAGGGCGCCTGGGTGGCTCAGTGGGTTAAGCTGCTGCCTTCGGCTCGGGTCATGATCTCAGGGTCCTGGGATCGAGTCCCACATCAGGCTCTCTGCTCAGCAGGGAGCCTGCTTCCTCCTCTCTCTCTGCCTGCCTCTCTGCCTTGCTGTGATCTCTGTCTGTCAAATGAATAAATAAAATCTTTTAAAAAAATAAAAAGTTTTAAATAATAGGAAAATGAGACATTACTTAGGAAAAATAAAGCACTTTAATTACAGGTCAGAGCCACTTAATAGCCGTGTAATATTCTTCTGTGTAACTTCTCTTTTTTGAAAATTTCCTTTCAGATACTGTGGAGATGAACTTCCAGAAGACATCGTTAGCACAGGTAATGGCTCTAAATTGAGACGTAGGACTATGATTTGTTTTTCCATAGTGTCACTGAAAGTGAAGAACCCAGTAGTCATTACTATTAACTTTTTAAAGTTAAGAGAACCATTGGGTGAGACGTAGCTTACCAGTTTGCAAAATGTAGTGTTCAAACTTAGAACTTAATGCCAACCCCTGGGCGCCTGGGTGGCTCAGTGGGTTAAGCTGCTGCCTTGGGCTCAGGTCATGATCTCAGGGTCCTGGGATGGAGTCCCGCATCGGGCTCTCTGCTCAGCAGGGAGCCTGCTTCCCTCTCTCTCTCTCTGCTTGCCTCTCCATCTACTTTTGATTTCTCTCTGTCAAATAAATAAATAAAATCTTTAAAAAAAAAAAAAAAGAACTTAATTCCAACCCCTTATACCAAAAATGCATAGACTCATCAGGTGAAGGAATGCAGTTTGAGATGGTCTTGAGTCTGCAAATCCCTGAAGTTTGCTATGAGTTATGACATCCATAAAATGTGGAAATAAGAGACCAAAGTTTTTTATCAATAAAGGATTGAGAGGTATTTTCAGAAGTATTAACGTTGTTAAAAATATCTTCTGTCACTAAAAAAATGTTACATCACACTTAACTGCATTTTTATCTTTGGACAGCATTCCCTACAGTGTTGTGAAGAGCAGTTCTATGAAACATTTTTAATAGGTGTTGCATGAGAAAAGAACATTAAGGTCAAGGGAACTGGGGAAACATTGGTTTAAACTATGTTAAACAGGTCTCTTTATTGGAAGATGTCAGAGAGCTTTTAATATGCTAATTATGCATAGTAAGTCTCAAAAGGCTAGCTATGGTTGGCAAAGTGTTCCAAATCTTTTTGACTCCTGCCAGTTACTTTTGTGACTTTGTCCCATGCAATGTACCTCAAGCAATGAGCTTGAGTAGTATATATTTATATCCAGAAGAAATGCCTCTGCCATTGCCCCATACTGCTATTTTCTGGCTAAGAACCTTCACTTTCTTAGGTGTTTTTGTTGTTTTCTTCTTATTTCCATCCCTAGCACTAGTCGTTGGCATTCTGACTTGCTCTTTTTTTCCTCCAAGTCATAAAGTTATCACAGTGTTTCTGCAACTAAAAACAACAAAATAACACAGAATTGTAATGTCTAAGTAGTCCTGAGCTCAGATATGACTAGCTAAATTACTCCTACACCCTAGCCTGAAGGCACGAAATTCTCATGAAATTCTCATTTATGCATCAATATTACAAGAAATAAAACTTCTTATTCGATCCTTGAATGATTAGTGCTTAAAAATTATTCATTCATTCTCTGTTACAATCTCCCTGGTAAGGGCAGCCCATTAAACTGTTTATCTCATTCTTTTCTTGAGAATGTATTTTACGTTAACAGAAAGTTAAGAGTACATAGGAGCCATCCATAGGAGTTAGTTGGGGGATAAGAATCCTATTTTTAAAAAAAGAAAGCGGGGTGCCTGGGTGGCTCAGTGGGTTAGGCCGCTGCCTTCGGCTCGGGTCATGATCTCGGGGTCCTGGGATGAGTCCCGCATAAGGCTCTCTGCTCAGCAGGGAGCCTGCTTCCTCCTCTCTCTGCCTGCCTCTCTGCCTACTTGTGATCTCTCTCTGTCAAATAAATAAATAAAATCTTAAAACAATAAAAAATAAAAATAAAAATAATAATAAAAAAAGAAAGAAAGAAACAGAGAATCAAAGCCCGAAACTTCACATTTTTTTCTTGTTTTGTCTAAAACAGAAAAAACTTAACTGCTAGCATAATCAAAAGTGTTTTTTTTAACACTACTGCAAAAAAAAAAAACCCACACCGTTTATTATTCAAAGAGAAACAAATCAACACACAGAAGAGAACACAATTAAACAAAACAGCCAAAGATTTAGCAAAAAAACAAAAGGAGGAAATTGATATCAAGAAATAGAAAAATATTTAAAATACATTTGAAGTATAATCTTACCAGTCAAGTATAATGCTGTTAACATTTTGGTCTAGTTTTCGTCTTAAATATGTGCTTACTCACCCCAGGATATTTATATTAAAAAACAAGACCAGAAAATGAATGAACTAAAAACTACCCAGAAACTATACCACTTTAATAAATGGTATATAAAGTAAGAATATAACCACTCTCCCCATCTCTGCCCACCCAAGAAAGGCATTGGATGATACAGGTGTTTCCCTGTATTTTATAAACATGGTATACACAGATATCATGGACATATTTCCAAGTCAGCATACAGTATGTAGATCATTCAAATTTTTTTTTTTTAAGATTTCATTTATTTATTTGGCAGAGAGAGAGAGAGATAACAAGTAGGCAGAGAGGCAGGCAGAGAGGAGGAAGCAGGCTTCCTGCTGAGCAGAGAGCCCGATGCGGGCCCAATCCCAGGACCCCGAGACCATGACCCAAGCCGAAGGCAGAGGCTCAACCCACTGAGCCACCCAGGCGCCCCTCAAATTCGTTTTAACAACTGCCTACTAGGTCCCTATATGTTAAATCCAATATTTAACATCCTAAAGAGGATTGTTTTTGATTTTCTTTTCTTGTATTATTCAACATTTCACTGGAGATTTTTTTTTTTAGATTCTATTTATTTATTTGACAGAGAGAGATACAGCCAGAGAGGGAACACAAATAGGGGAGGGAGAGAGGGAGAAGCAGGATCCCCGCCAAGCAGGGAGCTCCATGCGGGGCTCCATCCCAGAACCCTGGGATCATGACCTGAGCTGAAGGCAGTCGCTTAACCTACTGGCCCACCCACGTGGGTTCATGAATTTTTATATTCTCTTCTAAGAATGATGAGTCTCTAGACTGCCAGCCAAATCAAAGCAGAGTAACATCTTTGTTCTTTTGCACTCCCCCTCCTCCCCAGGAAATGTCATGACCTTGAAGTTTCTCAGTGATGCTTCAGTGACTGCGGGAGGTTTCCAAATCAAGTACGTTGCAGTGGATCCGCTATCCAAATCCAGTCAAGGAAAAAACACAAGTACTACTTCTACCGGAAATAAAAACATCTTAGCTGGAAGATTTAGCCATTTATAAAACAACGAAAAAGGACGTTCACTGTTTACATTTGTATCTTTTGGAACCCCTCTGATCTCACTTTTATATTTTTATTAATAGCATTTATTTATTTTCTAAATGTGAAAGGCAATCCCTGATAATTTTGGGAAAATTGGAAAATTTAGAAAACTTTAAATGAGAAAATAAAATCTCTCATAATCCCACTGCATAAAAATAACAAACATTAACATTTATATATATTTTTAGTTATTTTTCAATTTGTGGTATATGTATATATGTATCTATATGTATTTGTACTTGAAATTTTGGAATCCGGCTCCATGTACAGTTTTATATCTGAGTTTTTTTAACTTTGAATTTTATGGCTTAAGCATTTTCTGGGTCATTAAGTATTCTGCAAAAACATAATTTTGAACAGCTGTAAAATATTCCATGGTATAATTCTTCCATACTTTATTTAAGCCTGTCTCTACTGTGGGAATTTAAAGTTGCTTTCAAAAATATTGCTGCAATAAATGTCCTCGAATATACATATTTGTACAGCTCTCTAATTATTTGGGATAGGGTCCTTGAAGTAGAATTACTGGCTCAGATATTAATTAAAATAGAATTTTCTTAGGGCCCCTGGCTGGCACAGTCAGTAGAACATACAACTCTTCATCTTGGCATCATGAGTTCAAGCACCACGTTGGGTGGGGGGCGGAATTTACTTTAAAAAATAATAAAATAGGGGCACCTGGGTGGCTCAGTGGGTTAAATCTTCTGCCTTCGGTTCAGGTCATGATCTCAGGGTCCTGAAATGGAGCCCCGCATCGGGCTCTCTGCTCAGCAGGATGCCTGCTTCCCCTTCTCTCTCTGCCTGCTTCTCTGCCTACATGTGATCTCTGTCTGTCAAATAAATAAATAAAATATTTAAAAAATAATAATAATAAAATAAATGTACAGCTTTAAAAAAATAGAATTTTCTCTTTTATGGGCAAAAGCAACATGTCATTATGGTTTGAATTTCTAGTGAGATTGATGGCCGGTTTATATATTTTGGATCAGTTTTATTTCTTTTGTGAAATATTTTTTCATGTCTTTCACCCATTTTTTTACTTATATAATCTTTTATTGACTTATAAGAAATCAGTATATATCAGATATATAATTTCATATCTGTCATATATATGTTACAATTTTATGTGAAGTTTGATTTTTATGATTTTTATTAAAAGCTAAATTTTATTTACAGTCATACCTACTGATCTTGCTTCAGTCCCCTGTCTTTTCATTTAGAATGAATAGTCCCATGACAACTTGATATGTTTATTCATTAACTTTTTTTTCCTTATTGTTTTATGGCTTTGCTTTCATAGAAGGAAGAAGTCATAGTTGCTACCTTTTATATGAGGGGTAATGGTTACTATACAATTAAATTTAAAAAAAAAAATGTTTGTGCCTGGCACTGTTCTGGACACTTAGGAAACACTCAAGAACCAAATGAACAAAAATCCCCAGGCTTGGGGAGTTTATGTTCTGGGGCAAGGAGAGAAACAATAATAAAACATGATGTGTTTCTAACACTATGTGTTAGAAATAGAAACTTCCTTATTAAATTACTAATGGTGGGGCGCCTGAGTGGCTCAGTGGGTTAAGCCACTGCCTTCGGCTCAGGTCATGATCTCAGGGTCCTGGGATCGAGTCCCACATCGGGCTCTCTGCTCAGCAGGGGGCCTGCTTCCCTTCCTCTCTCTCTGCCTGCCTCTCTGCCTACTTGTGATCTCTCTCTGTTAAATAAATTAAAAAAAAAAATCTTTAAAAATAAAAAATAAATAAATTACTAATGGAGGGGCACCTGGGTGGCTCAGTGGGTTGGAGCCCCTGCCTTCAGCTCAAGTCATGATCCCAGAGTGCTGGGATCGAGCCCCTAATCGGGCTCTCTGCTCAGCGGGGAGCCTACTTCTCTCTCTCTCTCTCTCTCTGCCTGCCTCTCTGCCTTCTTGTGATCAGTCTGTCAAATAAAAAAAAATAAAATAAACAAATAAATAAAATTACGAATGGAATGAGTCTAGATTTAAAAAAAGAAAAAAAAAAAGCTAAGAACTGAGACCTGGGAGAGAAAGATTAGTAGAGAAGACTGAGAAGGAGAAAAGGATAAATTAGAAGGAATATCCCTTGGGGTCCCAGAAGCCTAATGGAAAACCTATCAAGGAGGAGAGTGTGATCAACTGTTAAATGCTGCCAGCAGATCTACAAAGATGAGTGCTAAGAAAAACCCCTGGCTTCAGCAACAGGAAGATGGTTGGTGACCTTAAGGAGCAGTCTTTTGGGGGGTGGAGGCAAAGGCCCCCCAGAGTGTTCCTGTAGAGTGAAGTAGAGGAGATCACGGGAGATAGTGAGTCTGGCAACCAATGAAATGGAGCCATCAGGAACACTGGGTTGAAAGAAGACTTTCTTGATGGGAATGAACTTAGAGAAATGAGAGATGCTAGGGCCATTTTTCTGAGTCTGGACAGTAGTCAGGGTCTGGCAGGAAGGAGATGACACTGTCAAAAGAGGGAAACTGAAGAGATTATCACAGAGATGTGAGCTGACTTTATAGAAAGCCGTCAAAGAATGGTGAATCATTAAATGCTCATCACAGAAGGAAGATACCCTGGAAGAGAAAAATCAGGGCAGTTATATATGAATCCAGAATGTGAACTTCCTTGATAGGAAAGGGTTGCCCAACCGAAGCTGAAATACGGTTCTGCCAACCCAAGTCTCTGGGAAGGGATCACAGGTAAATACCCCAGTTTCTCCCTCCTCCTGTACTTTAATGTCCTGCTAGTGCTTCCTACTATCTGAACCCAAAGAGAAATCAGAATATGAGGAAGCCTGGCTAGTGCTGTTCACAGAGATCAGCTCTGTGGTCCAAAGCAGGAAGTCAGAGCATAGATCTAGAGGGGTAAAAGGAGGACGTCTGTCATCTTGGGTCAAAGGAGAGTGGTTCTAGTGCACAAATGGAGGGACTGGCTTTAGATAGCAGCATGGGTGGTCCTTCCCATAGTCCCTCTTTTATGCCATGTATCCTTTAACAGTTGAAACCTATGACTACTTCTCATGTTATGTTTTATTTATTTTATATTTAATTTAATTTAACTTTTAATTTTTTTTTAAGGATTTTATTTATTTGGCAGACAGAGATCACATGTAGGCAGAGAAGCAGGCAGAGAGAGAAGGGGAAGCAGGCATCCTGCTGAGCAGAGAGCCCGATGGGGGGCTCCATCCCAGGACCCTGGGATCATGACCCGAGCCGAAGGCAGAGGCTTTAACCCACTGAGCCACCCATGCGCCCCTTGATTTTTTTATTTTATATGTGCTCCATTCCCAATGTGAGGCTTGAGCACATAACCCTGGGATCAAGAGTCGCACGCTCTACCAACTGAGCTAGCCAGGCATCCCCTCAGTATTGTTTTCAAATTCATAAGCTACAAAGGAGTACAAAGAAAATCAATTATTTTGAAACACCATTATAAAATCATTTATCAAATCAAATCTGTGGGTGCCTGGTGGCTCAGGGGGTTAAAGCCTCTGTCTTTGGCTCAGGTCATGATCCCAGGGTCCTGGGATGGAGCCTAGAATCGGGCTCTCTGCTCAGCAGGGAGCCTGCTTCCTCCTGTTTCTCTGCCTGCCTCTCTGCCTACTTGTGATCTCTCTCTGTCAAATAAATAAATAAAATCATAAAAAAAATCAAATCTGTGATATTTTAATGCATGTGTTTCTACATTAATGCTATAAATACTATCTAGTAGTGTACTTAATAAACACCATAATTTGGGACGCCTGGGTGGCTCAGTTGGTTGGACGACTGCCTTCAGCTCAGGTCATGATCCCGGAGTCCCGGGATCGAGTCCCACATCGGGCTCCCAGCTCCATGGGGAGTCTGCTTCGCTCTCTGACCTTCTCGCTCATGCTCTCTCTCACTGTCTCTCTCTCAAATAAATAAATAAAATCTTTTTAAAAAAATAAATAAATAAAAAATAAAAAAAATAAACACCATAATTTTTTTATTTTATTTTTAAAAGATTTTATTTATTTATTTGACAGAGAGAATGACACCAATAGAGGGAACACAAGCAGGAGCAGAGGAAGAGGGAGAAGCAGGCTTCCTGCTGAGCAGGGAGCCCGACACAGGGCTTGATCCCAGGACCCTGGGATCATGACCTGAGCGGAAGGCAGATGCTTAACGACTGGCCACCTAGGTGCCCCATAACTACCATAATTTTTAAAAAGTGATACATATGTGTACAATATTCTGAAGTAGATACAAAAACTGTCTCATGACAAAAGCATAGGCCCTGCTACTGTGGTTTACTACCTACATTCACAGTTGAAGAAAATGACTAGACTTCAGTTAAGAGTTATTAGAAATAAAGATTGATTTCCACATGCAAGATCATGATGTCTTGGATTAACTCCAAAGATCCATTAGGAAGAAGGTACAGTGTGAGGACAGACGCTTCCCTGTAGAGAGATATGTGGGAATCTGCACGGCTCTCTTCTGCTTGTCTTGAATTTCTCATTAAACAGTTAAGTCATGTGCCAAGAATGAGTATGGAGAGGGGTGCTTGGGTGGTTCACACAGTTAAGCATCTGCCTTCAGCTCAGATCATGATCTCAAGGTCCTGGGATTGAGCCCTGTGTCAGGCTCCCTGCTCAACAGGGAGTCTGCTTGTTCTCTCCTTCTTCCCCACCACTCAGGCTTTCTCTCTCTCTTTCGCTCTCAAATAAATAAATAAAATCTTTAAAAGAAAAAAAAAAAGAATGAGGATGAAGAAGTAAATGTATGAGGTTTGAGAAGACAGGAGAAGGCATGAGAGGGTCTTCTAGGAAAGTGGGAAAGAGAATGGACCAGAAAAATCCCATGTGGGTACCAGGCAGACTCAAGAGCTCATGTCAAATTTGTGGTATGGACTTAACTTGCTGGTCAGCGAGGCTATGTTTTCCTCCAGTCTTTTTTTTTTTTTTTTTTAAGATTTTATTTATTTATTTGACAGAGAGAGAGAGAGAGATCACAAGTAGGCAGAGAGGCAGGCAGAGAGGGAGAGGGGAAGCAGGCTCCCCGCTGAGCAGAGAGCCCGATGCGGGGCTCGATCCCAGGACCCTGAGATCATGACCTGAGCTGAAGGCAGAGGCTCTAACCCACTGAGCCACCCAGGCGCCCCGTTTTCCTCCAGTCTTGTTCAGCTTCACAAAGACAAAGACAGATTGGGGGAGACCTGGAGCCATCAAGCTGGGTTTTCACCAAGTAAGTAGGACGAGAGATGGGCAAGGGAGTAGGGGATATGCATAAAGGAGGGACTGTGATGATAACCCATGGAATTTATTTTGATAAGAAGGGAAAAGGGGAGTTTGAGGAAATGGGAGACAGTGAAGAAGTGTAGACTCAATGAACTGAAGATCCCATAAGGATTGTAGAATCAGAGGATGTGGGGGATGCAGCAGAGACAGGAGGTAGTGGTCAGAGAATGGGACTTTAAATATAAGCTTTTGTGGTAAGCAGACTAGCACCCCCTTTCCCAGGATTTTACATCCCAATCTCCAGAACCTATGAATATGATACTTTTTGTGGCAAAAGGGACTTTGCCCACAGGATTAAATTAATGGCTCCTTCAAACGGGAGATTAGCCTAGTGTCCAGGTTAGCCCAATGTAATCAGAAGGATTCTTAAAAGTGGATGAGGAGACATAAGAAAAAGAGAATCAGGGATGCCTGGGTGGCTCAGGTGGTTAAGCCGATGTCTTCGGCTCAGGTCATGATCCCAGGATTCTGGGATCAGGTCCCACATTGGGCTCTTTGCTCGGCGGGGAGCCTGCTTCTCTCTCTCGGCCTCTGTCTGCTTGTGGGTGCGCTCTCTCTCTCTGACGAATAAATGAAATCTTAAAAAAAAAAAAACAAGAGAGAGAGAATCAGAGAAATTTGACAAGAGACGTTGGGTCAGAGAGATGCAATGTCACTTGTTTTAAAGATGAAAGAAAGGAGCCATGAACCAAGGTGTATGAGTGGATTCTGGAAACTGTTAAAGGCAAATAGAAATTCTTCCCTAGAGTTTCCAGAATGAATACATCCCTGGTGACAGCTTGATTTTCACCCCAAAATACCTATGTTGGACTTTGGAACTACAGAATTATAAAATAGTAAATTTGTGTTGCCTTAAGCATCTTAGAAAGTTAATATACCTCTTAATCAGTTTCACGTTTTCACATGTTTTTCTTAATCAGTTTTCATGCTTAGACTTTGAGGAATTAAAGTATAATTCAAGGTGACAAAGCATAAACAAGAAGAAGCAGTAGACAGAAGATAGCTATTTTTCTAGAGAAATTAAATTAGTTGAATCCTATTTAAGGTTAGTATAATGCTTATGTTTATATGTTTTCCTGCCTACACCTAATACCTTTTTATTTCCTTGTTCATCAAATTTTTTCTCTCTTTTCTCTTTCTTTCTTTCCTCTCTTTTCCTCACCTCCATAGGCTTTACTGTTGTTTGGGGTTTTTTTTAGAATTTATTATTTTTTATCGCTTCTCAGCCTTTTGGCTAAGATTAAGTGCAGAATTTATTATTTTTTTGTTTTTTGTTTGTTTCCTTTGGAAATCTCAATGAATGGAAACGTGCAGAATTTATTATTTTTTTGTTTTGTGTTTCCTTTGGAAATCTCAATGAATGGAATTTCAACAGGAAATTGAAAATGTAAGTAAATTTGAAAAGTATAATGCATTCTAATATATAAGGTATTATTATTATTATTGATGATGATGATTAATGTAAATTTTCTAAGATTTTCCTGAAAATAATATTCAGATGTGTGAAAAATTTTTTTTCACACACCAGAGAGAACACAAGCAGGGGGAGTGAGAGAGGGAGAAGCAGGCTCCCTGCTGAGCAAGGAGCCCAATGTGGGACTCGATCCTAGGACCCCAGGATCATTACCTGAGCTGAAGGCAGACACTTAACAACTGAGCCACCTAGGTGCCCCAGATGTGGAAATATTTAGAATGATATTAAATGCCATCTATTACCACTGACCTAGATTCTCCTGTATCTCAATAAAATAGTGAAAGGAGGATACACAGTGTCAAAGACAGGTTATAATGACTTCTGGAGATTCAACTGAATCATTTACAAACCTTCCTTCTGAGGTTTAAGATACATTATGGTTATATTCTGAGTTCTACAAAAATAACTGGGTGGGAAGAATTATAATATGTATAGATAACTTTTTTTTTTTTTAGTAAATTCCTAAGTGAATTTGTAAAGCATTTTTTAAAACTTGATTTTCTTTATTCAATTTAGCATTCTTTTGCATGTCTGATTTAGTATTCCTTATGTTTTAGTAATTTACTTTATCTGAATGTTTTTAATTTAATACATGCTCAGGTATAATTATTAATATTAAATAAACATTTCTCAATTTTTTTTCTTTGTGATGTTTATGTGTGGCTTTGGGAGGTTCCTTTTTTAAAAAAATAATGCTTACTTTCAACTTAATGTGATCTTTTTATCAATATCATTCTCTGAAAATAAAACAAATGTACTGATGTTCATATATGTATATATTCAGTATTTTTTTTTTACAAAGATTTTATTTACTTAATGGAAAGAGAGAGAGACAGAGCATGAGCATGGGGGAGGAGGTAGAGAGAGAGGGAGAAGCAGACTCCCCACTGAGCAGGGAGCCTGATGCTGTGGCTTGATCCCAGGACTCGTGGATCATGACCTAGGCTGAAGGCAGGCACTTAACCCACTGAGTCATCCAGGTGCCCTATATTCAGCATTTTATTTAATATGACATTCAAGTTCAAGTTTTGGAAAAAACATTTTTTGAAAAGGAATTTTTTTAGAAATGTACTTTACAACTTGTCTCTCTTAATTTTTTTTTTTTCCTGGCTCTTAGTGAGAAGGCAGGTTATTTTCATGTTTTATGTTGCTTTTAAAATTTCTAAAACAGGGGCACCTGGGTAGCTCAGTTGGTTAAGGATCTGCCTTCGGCTCAGGTCATGATCCCAGGGTCCTGAGATCTTGCCCCACATCGGCTCCCTGCTCAGCGGGGAGTCTACTTCTCCTTCTCTGTGCCCCTCTCCCTCTGCCTGTGCCCTGTTTTTTGTGTTTTCTCTTTCACAAATAAATAAATAAAATCTTTTAAAAAATAGTAAAAAAATCGAGCAGAGGGCCCAATGCAGGACTCGATCCCAGGACTCCGAGATCATGACCTGAGCCGAAGGCAGCGGCTTAACCCACTGAGCCACCCAGGCGCCCCTCTAAAACATATTTAAACAGCCATTTAATTTACTCCTGAACAAACACCCAGTGAAGAAAACCACTAGAAGAGATCACATTCTGCAAACCCTACATGTATACAAGTAAACTCCCTGGCTCTAGGGCCACCACTGGAAGAACCATATTCTTAACAGTATTTATAAAATACAATAACAACAACAAAATTTTTTTGAACACTTAGTTGACTGCCAAACAATTATAAATAGGACTATTACTGCCTAAGGCTCAGTAACCTCATAGTGATTCTCATGATGCCAAAGAAAAAGTTACACAGTATTAGATTTAATTGAACCAAGATGTTTATTTAAATTAAAATGACATGTAAAACATAGTGCAAAAACTACTTTTCACATTGTTTTCTGAAATTCTACCCTTGCTGTAGTGAATGGGGATCACTTACAAAACAATCTTAAAGGGTTCTTTTTGTTTTTCTATTCTAAAATACCAAGTACTTTTGTAATCAATATTTTGCAAGCACAAACAAGAACTCTTAAAGTAACAGTATATTTATGACAATGTTGAAAAGCCAAATACAATTCTATGATCTAGAAGACCCATCATCATCTCACCCTGTCTTCTAACTTCTCTCAATTTATCTCCTATTTCTTCCCTCACTCCCTCCAACACCATTATCTGTGGCCCAGTCACACTGGTGTCCTTACTACACTTTGACACACTAGCATACTCTTTACTCAGGGACTTTATCCATGTTGTTTCCTCTGTCTGGAACACTCTTCCCAGATAGCCACTTGGCCTACTAAATCATGCCTTCAGATCTTTATTCAAAAGTCACAATTTCAATAAAGTCTTCCTGGGCCTTTTATTTCAACTCAGTCCTCCCTAAAATTCCATATCCCCTTTCCCACTTTATTTCTCCCCTTAGAACTTACCACTATTTAACATGCTACATATTTTAATCATTTACCTAGCTTTGGTTCCCAGTAGAATGCAAGCTCTATGAGAAGAGTGATTTTTGCTGGATTTTTTTTTTTTATCTCCTATCGTATCTATAGGCCCTTGCAATGGAAACTGACACATAGAAGGTCCTTAATTAAATGAAGGAATAAATTAGCATTAGCCTTTTATTTAGAATGAAATATGAGGCGCCCGGCTAGCTCAGTCGGTAGAGCATGAGACTCTTAGAATGAAATATGATAGGGATGCCTGCATGGCTCAGTCATTTAGATATCTGTCTTTGGCTCAGGTCATGATCCTGGGGCCTGGGGTTGAGTCATACATCAGGCCCTTTGCTCAGTGGGGAGCCTGCTTCTCCCTCTGCCTGCTGTTCCCCCTGTTTGCACACTCTCTCTCTGTCTCTCTAATAAATAAATAAAATCTTTTTAAAAATAGAATTAAATATGATATATAAAATATAATTAGCTTAAAAAGTCATAAAGCCAAGTAGAGACCATTAAGGTGGGGGCTATCATATGTATTTGTACCATATGCTAAGAATTAAGAGATAGAGAATAGGGGAGCCTGGGAGGCTCAATGGGTTAAAGCCTCTGCCTTCAGCTCAGGTCATGATCTCAGGGTCCTGGACGGTCTCTCTGCTCAGCAGGGAGTCTGCTTCCTCCTATCTCTCTGCCTGCTTCTCTGCCTACTTGTGATCTCTGTCTGTCAAATAAATAAATAAAATCTTTTAAAAAAAGAGAGAGAGATAGAGAATATATGTTTTATATTTGTATCAATTAGGTCCAATCAGGAGACAGAAACCAGAAGGAAATTTAAACAAGGAAACTATAATATAAAGAATTATTAACTATTACAGGGGAGTGGAGCAATAGGGACTAACTACTGGAAGGTAAATATACAAGGATATATAAGCAGATAAATGGAGCTGCCACAATTCCTATGGCTGAGATAGAGAACCTGAGGAAGAGTCCCACAGAAAACCAGACCTTGCTGGAGAGAATGACTCCTGTGGTTCCTGAGTATAAGAAAAGTCATTCTGCTAGAGACTTGCTACAAAGCACCCTGCCCAGGAAGCCTGCTCAGAAAGAGGTATTGTGTCTCTTCAGCAAATGATGGTGGATGGGGCGCCTGGGTGGCTCAGTGGGTTAAAACCTCTGCCTTCGGCTCAGGTCATGATCTCAGGGTCCTGGGATCGAGTCCCGAATCGGGCTCTCTGCTCAGTGGGGAGCCTGCTTCCTCCTCTCTCTCTCTGCCTGCCTCTCTGCCTACTTGTGATCTCATTCTCTGTCAAATAAATAAATAAAATATTTAAAACAAAAAGAACAACAACAACAAAAAACAAATGGTGGTGGAAAAATTGGACAGTCACATGCAGAAGAATGAAACTGGACCATTTCCTTACACCACGCTCAAAAAATAGACTCAAAATGGATGAAAGACCTGAATGCGAGACAGGAATCCATCAAAATCCTTGAGAAGAACACAGGCAGCAACCTCTTCAACCTCAGCTGCAGCAGCTTCTTCCTAAATACATTGCCAACGGCAAGGGAAATAAGGGCAAAAATGAATTACTGGGACTTCATCAAGATCAAAAGCTTTTGCACAACAAAGAAAACAATCAACAAAACCAAAAGACAACGAACAGAATGGGAGAAGATCTTTGCAAATGACACATAAAATAAAGGCCTAGTATCCAAAAGCTATAAAGAATTTACTAAACTCAATACCCTAAAAACAAATAATCTAATCAGAAATGGGCAGAAGACATAAACAGACATTTCTGCAAAGAAGACACCCAAATGGCAAACAGACACATGAAACAGTCCTCAACATCACTTGGCTTCAGGGAAATACAAATCAAAACCACAATGAGATACCACCTCACACCAGTCAGAATGGCTAAAATTAACAAGTCAGGAAATGACAGTTGTTGGTGAGGATGCGGAGAAAGGGGAACCCTCCTACATTATTGGTGGGAATGCAAGCTGGTGCAGCCACTCTGGAAAATAGTATGGAGGTTCCTCAAAATGTTGAAAATAGAGCTACCCTATGACCCAACAATTGCCCTACTGGGTGTTTACCCCAAAGATATAAGTGTAGTGATCCAACGGGGCACATGTACCCTGATGTTTATAAGAGCAATGTCCACAATAGCCAAACTATGGAAAGAGCGTAGATGTCCATCAACAGATGAATGGATAAAGAAGATGTGGTGTGTGTGGGTGTGTGTGTGTGCGCACACACACACACACACACACACACACAATGGAATACTATGCGGCCATCAAAAAATGAAATCTTGGGATGCCTGGGTGGTTCAGTCAGTTAAGCGGCTGCTTTCAGCTCAGGTCATGATCCCAGCGTCCTGGATCAAGCTCCGCATCCGATTCCTTGCTCCACGGGGAGCCTGCTTCTCCCTCTGCCTCTGTCTGCCACTCTGCCTGTCTGTACTCTCTCTATCTCTCTGACAAAGAAATAAATAAAATCTTTTTAAAAAAATGAAATCTTTCCATTTGCAATGATGTGGATGGAACTAGAGAGTAATTAGCTAAGAGAAATAAGTCAATCGGAGAAAGACAATTATTATATGATCTCACTGATATGTGGAATTTGAGAAACAAGACAGAAGATCATGGGGGAAGAGAGGAAAAAAATGAAACAAGACAACACCAGAGAGGGAGACAAACCATAAGAGATTCTTAATCTTAGGAAACAAACTGAGGGTTGCTGGAGTGGAGGGGGCGGGTGGGAGGAATGGGGTGGTTGGGTGATCAGCATTGCGGAGGGTATGTACTATGGCGAGCACTGTGTATTGTGTAAGACTGATGAATCACAGACCTGTACCCTTTTTTTTTTAAGATTTTATTTATTTATTTGACAGAGAGAGATCACAGTAGACAGAGAGGCAGGCAGAGAGAGAGAGGGAAGCAGGCTCCCTGCTGAGCAGAGAGCCCGATGCGGGACTCGATCCCAGGACCCCGAGATCATGACCTGAGCCGAAGGCAGCGGCTCAACCCACTGAGCCACCCAGGCGCCCCACAGACCTGTACCCTTGAAACCAACACTAAATTATATGTTTTAAAGAGAGAGAGAGAGAGAGAGATGGCTTATGGAAGACCCTCCACTGAAAAATCATCTGAGATAGTTACCAGGGAAAGCTGCTGCTGCTTACCCTGAAGCACTGTAGGAGCTGGATGCTGAAGAAGCATTGTGCAAGGCAGGAACTTGCTGGGCAACCACGCTGCAACTAGATGGAAAGCTCCTTTCTCCCATCTCTCCAAGTGCTCTCTACTGGCAAAGCTTAGCAATCTGCAGCTGTGCATAAAGGATACATTTTAAAGGACCAATCTAATTTTCATTCAATAAAGGCAGTATTTGAAGCTGAGAAGCAACGAACTGAATACAGGCACATTTTCAATCTTCAAAGGTTATCATGGGGACTTCTAAGGAAGATGGTAGAGTAGGAAGACCCTAAGCTCATAAGATACAACTAGATAACACACCAGTGTAAATAACCCAGAAAACAAGCTGAAGAGTAGTAGAATAGACTCTCCACAGCTACATAGAGAAGAAGCCATATGGAAGAAGATAGGAAGGGCAGAGATGGGGTGGGGAGCTAAATGAACCTGTGGGACTGTCTGTGGGGGAAAGGGAGCCATGGGCACAGAGTGGGGGTGGGGGACAGTCTCTAACATCAGGAAGCCCACATGGGGAACGTGAATCCCCATAACATTTGGCTTTGAATGCCAAAGGGGCTGAATTTCACAAGTTCTTACAATCAGCAGGGCTTAATAGCTGGAACTTGAAAAATCACTGGGCTCATGGGAGAGCCAGGATGGTGAGAGGGACTGAGTCCTTGCCCTTAAGGAGAGAACACAACAAAAAGCCTGCAGAGGCACAGCATAAAAGCAGTACTTCGAAAAATGCATGGGGTATATAAGAAGGAGGTGTATTTACTAATATCAGACTCTCTGCTGGATGGGCAGGGATCTTTGGGAGACTTCTTTAGAAACAAAAGAGCTGGGGATGCCTGGGTAGCTCAGTTGGTTGGACGACTGCCTTCGGCTCAGGTCAGGATCCCAGAGTTCCGGGATCGAGTCCCACATCGGGCTCCTAGCTCCATGGGGAGTCTGCTTCTCTCTCTGACCTTCTCCTTGCTCATGCTCTCTCTCACTGTCTCTCTCTCAAATAAATAAAATCTTTAAAAAGAAAAAAAAAGAAACAAAAGAGCTGGCAGGTGCCATTCACTTCTCCTGCCTCCTCCACTCTCGCACAATGGACACCTGCTGGAACCAGCCTGGTACCAATACTCCTACCTAACTTGCTCACAGTGAGCCCTACCCTCCATGTTCTCCTATGGATCGATCACCTCCAACCTGGCCTACCCACATCCCTGGCGACTGCAGTTTCTCTTCCACTGGAGACTGTGGTACTGACACCACACACTCCATGCTCACATTTACCTGCAGTTCAGTGCTACTGCATCTCTGGCAAAGGCCGAGTCTGACTCAACTTTAGCCCAATGCAGCCCCAGACTAGCCCACTAATAACACAGGGACCAACTCCTGCCCACAACAGGCAATGAGAGCCACTGCAGATGACCGGACTGAAAGCAAAAGCAGCTCAGCTACTTGAGCAGGGGTGTCTTGACAATGCATATAGAAGACACCCTTGAAATATTGTCTGACAAGGGGACACTGCACTGCCGGGCATTACAGGACCTCTTTTTCATAAGTCCAGTACTTTCAAGAGTAGAAGACATAGGTCACCTGGAGGACAGAGTAACAGAAAGCAATCAAGCTGAACAGAAGGGAAAAATAATAATAATAAACGAAAATAGACTAAGGAAACTTAGTGACCATATGAGCATAGTAACATTCACATTATAGGATCCCAGAAGGAGAAAAGAGAGAAAAAAGTGTACAGAAAATTTATTTGAAGAAATAATAGCTGAAAACTTCCCAAACTTAGGGAAGAAAACAGAAGTCCAGATACAGAAGTCATAAAGTTCCCTCAACAAAATGGACCCAAGGACGTCCACAATAAAACACTCAGTAATTAAAATTGCAAAAAGTTGGGGTGCCTGGATGGCTCAGTTGGGTAAGTGTCTGCCTTTGGGTCAGGTCATGATCTCAGGGTCCTGGGATCAAGTCCCACATTGGGCTCTCTGCTCAGGGAGAGACCGCTTCTCCCTCTCCCTCTGTGGCTCCTCCTACTTGTGCTCTCTCACTCTCTATAAAATAAATAAATAAATAAATCTTTTTTTAAATGGCAAAAAACTAGTGATAAGGAGAGAATTTTAACAGCACCAAGAGAAAAGAAAACAGTTACATAGGAAGGAAACTGCATAAGGCTTTTAGCTGATTTTTCAGCAGAAACTTTGCAGGACAGGATTGTGTGGCATGACATATTCAAAGTGCTGAAAGAAAAACACCTGCATCCAAGAATACTCTATCCAGCAAGGCTACCATTCACAACAGAAGGAGAGATAAAGAGTTTCCCAGATGAGCAAAAGCAAAAGAATTCATGACCAATAAACCAGTCCTATGAGAAATGTTAAAGGGGACTCTTTGAGTGCAAAGGAAAGATCAAAAGTAGGAGTGAGA
The DNA here is from genome assembly GCF_020171115.1 of Neogale vison. Classification (NCBI taxonomy): domain Eukaryota; kingdom Metazoa; phylum Chordata; class Mammalia; order Carnivora; family Mustelidae; genus Neogale; species Neogale vison. Next base: position 49,918,307 of record NC_058093.1, read on the forward strand.
ATAGTGGGAAACACAGAAACAGTTAAATTATGTATATCTATAAAAATGTGTTAAGGGATTCACAAATTAAAAGGATATAAAGTATGACACCACATACCTAAAATGTGGCAAGGAAAGCAATAAAGACAGTTTGGACTTGAGCAACCATCAACTTAATATGGATTAAATTGTTATATGCTATATTCATAAAATGTTATATATATAGACCTAATGGCAATCAAAAACTAGTAATAGACATGCAAAAATATAAAGGAATCCAAGTATATGAGAAGAAGTCAGTAAACCAAGAGAGAGCAAGAGAAGAAAAAAAAATACAGAGAACTACAAAAATAACCATAAAACAAGCAACAAAATGATATAGGTTCATACTTATCAATAATTACTCTGAATGTTAAATGGACTAAAAGATCCAATGAAAAGACCCAGGGTGACAGAATAGATTAAAAAAACAAAACCCATCGGAGCACCTGGGTGGCTCAGTTGTTAAGCATCTGCCTTCAACTCAGATCATGATCCCAGGGTCCTGGGGATCGAGCCCTGCATCAGGCTCCCTGCTCGGGTGGAAGCCTGCTTCTCCCCCTCCCACTCTGCTTGCTTGTGTTCCCTTTTTGGCTGTCTCTCTGTGTCAAATAAATAAATAAAATCTTTAAAAAAAAAAAATCTTAGGGACGCCTGGGTGGCTCAGTGGTTTAAGCCGCTGCTTTCGGCTCAGGTCATGATCCCAGGGTTCTGGGATCGAGTCCCACATCGGGCTCCTTGCTCAGCAGGGAGCCTGCTTCTCCCTCTGCCTCTGCCTGCCTCTCTGTCTGCCTGTGCTCACTCGTTCTCTCTCCCTCTGTCTCTGACAAATAAAGAAATAAAATCTTTTAAAAAAAAATCTTTAAAAAAAATCAAACAAACTAAAAACAAGACCCATCTATATGCTGTCTACAAGAGACTAATTTCAGACCTAAAGACAAATGTAGATTTAAAGTGAAAGGTTGAGGAGGATATGGGGTATGGTGAGTGTTGTAAAATGTGTAAGCTTTACGACTGACAGACCTGTACTCCTGGGGCAAATAATATATTATATGTTAATAAAAATAATTAATTAAAAAAAATGAAAGGATGAAAAATCATTTATCATGTGAATGGAATTGAAAACAATGCCGGGGAAGCAATATTTATATCAGGCAAATAGACTCTAAAACAAAGACTGTAGGGGCACCTTGATGGTTCAGTTGGTTAAGTGTCTAACTCTTGATTTCAGCTCAGGTCTTTATCTCAGGGTTGTGAGTTCAAGCCCCACATCGGTCTCCATGCCCAGTACAAAGTGTACTTAAAGAACAAAACAGGGGCGCCTGGGTGGCTCAGTGGGTTAAAGCCTCTGCCTTTGGCTCAGGTCATGATCCCAGGGTCCTGGGATCAAAACCTGCATCAAAATCAGATATGAGACAGGAGAAATAACAACCAACACCACAGAAGTGCAGTAGATTGTGAAAGTATGTTATCACAAACTATATGCCAACAAAGTGGACAACCTAGAAGAAATGAATCAACTCCTAAATACACATAGCCTCCCAAAACTGAATCAGAAAGAAATGGAAAATTTGGACAGACTCATTATTGGCAACGAAGTTGAATCAGCAATTTAAAAATTCTCAACAACAAAAGTCCAGAGCCAGATAGTTTTACAGGTAAATTCTTCCAAATATCTAAAGGGGGCATTAGGGACGCCTGGGTGGCTCAGTGGGTTAAGCTTCTGCCTTCGGCTCAGGTCATGATCCCAGGGTCCTGGGATAGAGCCCCACATCGGGCTCTCTGCTCTGCAGGGAGCCTGCTTCCTCCTCTCTCTCTGCCTGCCTCTCTGCCTACTTGTGATCTCTGTCAGATAAATAAAGAAAAAAATCTTTAAAAAAAAATAAATAAATAAAGGGGGCATTAATATCCATTCTTCTCAAACTATTCCAAAAACATAGAAGAGGAAGGTAAAGCTTTCAAATTTATTCTATGAGGCTAATATTACCCTGATTCCAAAACCAGATAAAGACACCACAAAAAGGGACGCCTGGGTGGCTCAGTTGGTTAAGCAGCTGCCTTCGGCTCAGGTCATGATCCCAGCGTCCTGGGATCGAGTCCCACATCGGGCTCCTTGCTCGGCGGGGAGCCTGCTTCTGCCTCTGCCTGCCATTCTGTCTGCCTGTGCTCGCTCGCTCTCCCTCTCTCTCTCTGACAAATAAATAAAAAATCTTAAAAAAAAAAAAAAAAAAAGACACCACAAAAAGAGAACTACACGCTGATTTCTATCATGAACATAGATGCAAAAATCCTCAAGAAAATACTAGCAAACCGAATTCAACAATACATTTAAACAATCATTCTCCATGATCAAATGAGATTTATTCCTGGGATGCAAGGAGGGTTCTATATTTGCAAACCAATCAACATGATACATCACTTCAACAAGGGAAAGAATAAAAACCATATATCATTTCAGTAGATAAAGAAAAAGCATTTGACAAAGTACAACATCCAGTCATGATAAAAACCCTCAATAGGCGTGCCTGGGGGGCTCAGTCAGTTAAAAGCACTGACTCTTGATTTCAGCTCATGTCATGATCTCAGTGTCATGGGATCGAGCCCTGCATTGGGTTTCTCACTCAGTGGGGAGTCTCTTATAGGATTCTCTCTTTTCCTCTCCTTCTGCCTTCTGTCCCTCTTACCTGCCCCCACTAAAGTAAGTAAATAAATCTTAAAAAACAACAACAACCACCACAACACCTCAACACATTAGGTTTAAAGGAAACATACCTCAACATAATAAAGGCCATATCTGAAAAACCCACAGCGTACATTGTACTCAGTAGGGAAACTTCAGAGCTTTCCCCCACTCTCAGGAATAAAACAATGATGTGCACTCTCACTATTTTTATTCAACATAGTACTAGAAGTCTGGGCCATAGCAATCAGAGAAGTAAAAGAAACAAAAGGCATCCAAATGGGTAAGGAAGTAGTAAACCTTTCACTATTTGCAGATGACATGATACTATATATAAAAGACCCAGAAGACTCCATCAGAAAACTACTAGAACTGATAAATAAATTCAGTAAGGACACAGGATACAAAATCGATATACAGAAACACACTGCATTTCCATACAGTAATAATGAATTAGCAGAAAGTGAAATTAAGGAAACAATCTATCTACAATTGCACCAAAAATAATAAAATACCTAGGAATAAACTTCACCAAGGAGGTGAAAGACCCATACTCTAGAAACTATAAAATGTTGATGAAAGAAATTGAAGATGATACAAAAAATATCTAAGTGGAAAGATATTCCATGCACATGGATTGGAAGAATGAATATTGGAGTTTTAAAAAAATATTTTATTTATCTATTTGAGAGAGAAAAAGAGAGTGAGAGAACAGGAACTGTGGGGAGGGGCGGGGGAAAGGGAGAACAAATATTGTTAAAATGTCCGTATGACCTAAAGCAGTTGACATTTAACCCAATTACTATCAAAATACCAACAGCACTTTTCACAGAATTAGAACAAATAACCCTAAAATTTGTATGGAATCACAAAAGACCCTGAATAGCCAAAGCAATCTTGAAAAAGAAGAACAAAACTGGTGGTATCAGAATTCCAGATTGTAAGACTACAAAGCTGTAGTAATCAAACAGTATGGTACTAGCACAATAATAGACACATAAATCAATAGAGTAGAATAAAGAGCCCAGAAATAAACATACAATTATATGGTGAGCTAAGCTTCAACAAAGGAAGGAAGAATATGCAATAGAAAAAAGCTGGTCCCTTCAACAATGGTGTTGGAAAACTGGAGAGCTAGATGCAAAAAAATGAAACTGGGCCACTTTCCTACACAATACATAAATATAGTCAAAATGGATTAAGGACCTAAATATGAGATCTGAAACCATAAATATCCTGGAAGAGCATAGGCAGTAATTTCTCTGATATTGATGATAGCTACATTTTTATAAATATGTCTCTTAAGAGGAGGAAAACTGAAGTAAAAATAAGCTACTGGGGGAAGCCTGGGTTGCTCAGTTCGTTAAGCAGCTGCCTTCGGCTCGGGTCATGATCCCAGCATCCCAGGATCGAGTCCCACTTCTGGCTCCTAGCTCCCCGGGGGAGCCTGCTTCTCCCTCTGCCTCTGCCTGCTACTCTGCCTGTACTCACTCTCTCTGACAAATAAATAAATAAAATCTTAAAAAAAAAAAAAGCTACTGGAACTACATTAAAGTAAAAAGCTCTGACAGTAAAGAGAGCAATAAACAAAACTGAGAAAACCTACTAAATGGGAAAAGAGGGGCACCTGGGTGGCTCAGTGGGTTAAAGTCTCTGCCTTTGGCTTGGGCCATGATCCCAGGGTCCTGGGATCAAGCCCCAAATTGGGGCTCTCTGCTCAGCAGGGAGCCTGCTTCCCTTCCTCTCTCTCTGCCTGCCTCTCTGCCTACTTGTGTCTACTACTACTATCTGTCCAATGGATAAATAAAATCTTAAAAAAAAATGGGAGAAGATACTTCCAAACGACATATCTGATAAAGGGTTTGAGTTCAAAATATATAAAGAACTTACAAAATGCAATACCAAAAAACCCAAATAATCCAATTTAAAAATTGGCAGAAGAGGGGCACCTGGGTGGCTCAGTGGGTTAAGCCACTGCCTTCGGCTCAGGTCATGATCTCAGGGTCCTGGGATCGAGTCCCACATCGGGCTCTCTGTTCAGCAGGGGGCCTGCTTCCCTTCCTCTCTATCTGCCTGCTTCTCTGCCTACTTGTGATCTCTGTCTGTCAAATAAATAAATAAAATCTTTAAAAAAAATTAAAAAAAATTGGCAGAAGACATGAACAGACATTCTCTAAAGACATATAGATGGCCAATAGACACATGAATTTGTGCTCTACATCTGTAATCATAAGGGAAATGCAAATCAATACCACAATGTAATACCGCCTCACACCTGTCAGAATGGCTAAAGTCAAAAATATAAGAAACAAGCATTAGCCATGATGTGGAGAAAAAAGAACCCTCCTCTAGTATTGGTAGGAACACAAACTTGTGGAAAAGAGTATGAAGTTTCCCCAAAAAATTAAAAATAGAATTACCATCTGATCCAGTAATTCCACTGGATTTTTACCCAAAGAATACAAAAACATGAATTCAAAATGATTTAGGCACCGCTATGTTTATTGCAGCATTATTTATAATAATCAAGTTACGGAAGCAGCCCAAGAGTCCATCCATAGATGAATGGATAAAGAAGAAGTGGTATACATCTATATCAATGCCTACATCTACAGATGTATGTAACTATTACTCAGCCATAAAAAAGAATGATATCTTGCCATTTGCAACAACATGGAGAGTGTAATGTTAAGTGAAATCAGTCAGAGGAAGACAGATACCATGCGATTTCACTCATATGTGGAATTTAAGAAAGAAACAAAGCAAAAAAATAGAGAAACCTAACAGACTCTGAGCTATAGAAACAAAATGATGGTTATGGGGGAGGGGGTGCAGGGATATCCGGGTGAAATAGATGAAAGGGAATAAGAGTATCCTTATGACGGTGAGCAACGTATAGAATTATTGAATCACTATATCATTACACCTGAAACCAATACAACACTATATGTAAACTATACTGGAACTAAAATTTTTTCTAAAGTTATCATGATATCATACCTAAAACTTCAGAGAATAAAACGTTGGTTGCCAGAGGGAAAGGCAGTGGGAAGATGGGCAAAATGCATGAACGGGACTGGGAAATACAGGCGTTCAGTTACAGAATTATTATGTAATAGGGATAAAAGGTATAAGATAAGTAGTCAACAGTGTTCGGAGTTACATGGTGAGAGATGGTAGCTACACTTGTGGTGAGCAGAGCATAATGTATAGTCTTGTGGAATCACTATGTTGTACACCTGAAACTAATGTAACATTGTGTGTCAACTATATTTCTAAATAAATAAATATAGAGTACAAAAGAAAAAAAAATCCTTTCCCCCACTGAGTTGCATCTTTGTGGAGATTTAGGGGACCATAGAAGGTCATCTCACGTGGAGGCATCTTTGTGGAGATTCAGTTTTGTGGAAATTCAGTTTACCACACATGTGTGGGTCTATTTCTGGACTGTATTCTGCCCCACTGATCTACAGCTCTGTCTTTATACCAGTAACACATTCTCTTGATTACTGTAGCTTTTTAAAAAATCTTTTTAAAAATTTATTTATTTGACAGAGAGAGCACAAACAGGGGGATTGGCAAGCAGAGGGAGAAGCAGGCTCCCCACTGAGCAAGGAGTCAAATTTGGGACTTGATCCTAGCACCCTGGAATCATGACCTGAGCCAAAGGCGGGTGCTTAACCAACTGAGCCACCCAGGCATCCCACTGATTACTATAGCTTTATAATAAATTTTAAAATCAGAAAGTCTTGGGGTGCTTGACTGGCTTAGTCGGTAGAGTGAGGGTCTCTTGATCTTAAGGTTATAAGTTTGAGATCCATGGTGGATACAGAGATAGATACTTCTAAATGAAATTAAGGGAGCCTGCGTGGCTTAGTCATGCAGTCCGCCTTTGGCTCAGGTTGTGATCCCAGCATCCTGGGATCAAGCTCTGCATTGGGCTCTCTGTTCCACAGGAAGCCTGCTTTTCCCTCTCCCTCTCTCCCTGCCCCTGTGTGTGAGCTCTCTCTCTCTCTGTGTGTGTGTCAAATAAATAAAATAATTTAAAATTTAAAAATATTTTTAAAAAATAAAATAAAATCCGGAAGTCTTGCAAAATTATGCTTATTTTTCAAAATTGTTTTGACTACTCTGTTTTTCTTGTTGTTCCTTTGATTTGGCCATGTTTCCCTGTTTCTTTGTTTGTCCAGTTCTCATTTGTTCAGATTTACACATTTGAAAAACCAATCAGCTTGGCTAGAGATCCTGGAGACCTCTCAGACCTATCCTTGGGGATGTGTCTTCTCTGGGTTGGTGCATGTAATTCCCCAGTTAAAGGGGTTTTCCCAGGTTTCTTCTCAGGAACCCACAATCTCCTTCTCCCCCTAGTGCCTGACTGCAGCACTACAGTCCCTCTGGTGATAAAAACATGGTGGTGGTGACCATTGTTCTCTGCCTTCCCCCACCTGACCGCCAAAGCGTGCCTCTGTTTCTTTACCATCAGCATCTGAGTCAGGCAAGACAAAACAGACCCCTCAGGCAGCCCTCTGAGAAGCCAGAACACTGGATAAACATTCCATTCTTCTCTTTTCCTCTCAAGGGAGAAGCTAGAAGTTGGGAGTCTTTTGCCTACATTGATAGCATGGTGTCATGCTTGGAAAGAGGATGGGTTTGAGACAGGCAAAAGAGAACTTCCCTACCTGCTTCTATGGTCTCTTTTGGCTTTGCACTCACCTGGGATGCTGCAAACTCTTAACTGGTTTCACTAGTTCTCACAAGGCACAGCGGCACCTATGTTAGTTAAGTAAGTGCCTCCGTGAGGGAAACGAGGGCCTGAAACTTCCTATTCCACCAATTTGCTGATGTTTCCGGTTTTGTTTTCTTAAATTTGAAAAACAGTTTAAATATACAGAAATGTTACAGACTATAAGGATGAACTTTCACCTAGATTTACTAACAAAATGTTAATATTTTTGCCACACATGCTTTGTCTGTCATATAAATGAACATTACTGTACAGTCTGAGGTTCCACTGAGGACGTTGTGTGTTTTACTCTCAGTATCCTGGGTATCCTTTAAGAACAGGGTCATATTTGTCAAACAATAAGACCAACACTCAATATCTGACATTTTAAAAATGATGTTGAATTTGTTTACTATAAAAAGGTTTGATTTTTTTTTTAAGATTTTATGTATTTATTTGAGAGCGAGCACACAGGCACAAGAGAGCACAAGCAGGGGAGAGATGCAGCAAGAGCTCCAGGAGGCAGAGCAGGAGAAGCAGGATCCTTGCTGAACAGGACCTTGGGATCAAGACCTGAGCTGAAGGCAGACCCTTAACTAACTGAGCCACCCAGGCGCCTCTAGAAAGGAATTTTTTTTTTTTTAAGACTTTATTTATTTGACTGAGAGAGATCACAAGTAGGCAGAGAGGCAGGCAGAGAAAGAGGAGGAAGCAGGCTCCCAGCTGAGTAGAGAGCCGGATTCGGGGCTCGATCGTAGGACCGTTGGCATCATGACCTGAGCCCAAGGCAGAGGCTTAACCCACTGAGCCACCCAGGCACCCCCTAGAAAGAGATTTTTTTATAGGATTTTCGGCTTGGTAGATTATCAGAGGCATGCGTGGATTCACGTCATCAGTACAAGCGCAGTTACTCGGCTGAGGTTGTTGTTGATCTGCACTCTGAAGCACGTTGACTGGAGAGAGTTTGTAGCTGATCGGCTGACTTTCAGAAGTGAGGAGCTGATGCTGATGTGTTGGCGTTTAACACTGTTTGCTGAGGTGAGTTGTTGCTGATAAGCTGAAAAGGTTTAAGACCAGTTCTCATCATTACTTGTCATCCCGGCTTCTGAAACAAGCAGTATTTTCCTAGTATGGGCACATTTAATACTTCGGACAGCAGACACCGAACAAGAGTGAGACAAGCAAATACAACTAGAACTGCTCGTAATAGGAAAAGGGAAAGAAAGGCACTTCATAATCATGAACCAAGATTTTCACAAGCCTGATGAATAAAATAAGGCCTAACAATTCTGAGTCTACCTTGGGTAGTCCGCTTGTCTTTTCTTTCAGCTTAGCTATCCGCGGTTTTATCTCACCTAAAGCATTACTCCCTGTATAATGAGAAGTCTTAGTAATGGCACAGGCTCCTCCTTGACTGGCCAAACAAATTGAAGGCTATTCTATTCTACTGTCTGTAGGGCTCAGCTAATGTGAAAGAATGCATTTTTTTCTTTTTAAATTACCACCTCAAGTTCTGTTTGTGGATGGGGGGAAATAACCTTAGGAATCTTTCCCCAGGAAGAGTTTTATCCTTTCAGATTCTTTTTTTAAAGAAATGGAGGGGTGCCTGGGTGGCTCAGTGGATTAAGCCTCTGCCTTGGGCTCGGGTCATGATTTCAGGGTCCTGGGATCGAGCCCCGCGTCGGGCTCTCTGCTTGGCAGGGAGCCTGCTTCCCCCTAGCTCTCTGCCTGCCTGCCTACTTGTGATCTCTCTCTCTCTCTGTCAATTAAATAAATAAAATCTTTAAAAAAAGAAAAAAATGATAAAAATATTTAAGAAAGAGTGTGATATACAGAGAATATTGTTCCAATGATCTTGGACAGACATGTTCTACAGTGTGTAGTTATCAGCTTATTCTAACGATCTTGAATCAGTTGTTCACTTTCAGGAACCATCAATTGTTGGAACTTCTCAGCTTTGGATCTCTAACAGATGTAATTTTTCAGTTATGTTGAGGTCCTCTGAATTTTTCTAGAAGATTGGCAGTGATACAGACAATAAGGTTTTGGAGTGAAGAGCAAAAAAAACGTGTAACTAAAATTCACAAATAACTTCCAGTTAGATGTGTCCCCACTATTGGATAAATAAGATAGAATATTCTACATTAGGAAACACAACATCTAATAGTTTTTTAACCTGTATGAGTGTCATGCTTTCAACAGAAAAGCATTTTAGCTTATCTAGAAAATAAATATACTATTATGAGTATGTATTCATAAAGCAGAGAGGGAAGCAACTGAAAAAATTGCATATGGTGATGCTCAAAGGATCTTTCTGGGCGTGGTCCTAGACTATGCCTACCTTTACAATTTTTCCAGGTTAATTTGATTGCAAGTGGGTATAAACTGGCCAAGTCCTCTGTTCCTAGAAGTTTTCCCATAAGGGTTTGATTTTGTGTCCAATTTACCCATACTCTGAATGGATTGTTCCATAAAAGACTTTCTCAAGTGTTCATCTGGGGTTTTATTGGGTGCTACCATGTAGCCATTCTGAATTTGCCAGATTTTGTCCTTAGGAATTTTATAACCCAATTATTCCCAGTGGGTTTTTTTTTTTTTTTTCAGGATTTGGGTATCCAGATTTTATGCATTTATGATGGAATCTTTGAACTTCTGCTTAGATTTCCTGTTAATTATTTTTATGTTTATTGTTTTATATAATGTTATATATGGACTTTAATTGGAGAAATCTGTTTATCATGGCGATCTGTTCATGTGTATCTATAAATATCTAAAATATTTCTATAGTGATTACAGTGATTACAGTATCGTATACTGACATCTATAATACCTTTTCTACTGTGAGTCTTTAGCTTTGTGACAGCAATTATTTTAGCTGAAGATATCAGGAAATTGATGTATTTGTTATTTAATTTAATTTTCTTTTTTTTAAGATTGTATGTATTTATTTGATGGACAGAGATCACAAGCAGGCAGAGAGGCAGGCAGAGAGAGAGAGAGGGGGAAGCAGGCTCCCTGCTGAGCAGAGAGCCTGACTTGGGGCTCGACCCCAGGACCCAGAGATCATGACCTGAGCTGAAGGCAGAGGCTTAACCCACTGAGCCACCCAGGTGCCCCTATTTGTTATTTAATTTTAAAGAATAACTTAAAAATCTCTTCCTGTATACTTTTAAAGAAGTTACCAATCTTACCAATCTTAGTTAATTATTTATTTTTTTCTTTTTTACTAACAATTAATATGCCTTAGAAAGGAACAGGGTCGAGTTATTTGAATAAATTGGTTTTTGGTAAGAAAATACATTTTATAAGAGACACAAGGTCAGGGGCGCCTGGGTGGCTCAGATGGTTAAGCCTCTGTTTTCGGCTCAGGTCATGATCCCAGCGTCCTGGGGTCAAGTCCCGCCTTGGGCTCCTTGCTCAACGGGGAACCGGCTTCTTCCTCTCCTTCTGCTGCTCCCCCTGCTTGTGCTCTCTCTCTCTTTCTGTCAAATAAATAAATAAATAAAATCTTAAGAAAAAAAAAAGAATCAAGATCATATTTAATATATTAAGCCTAATATTTTTTCCAATTTTTTTAAAGATTTTATTTATTTATTTGACAGAGAGAGATCACAAGTAGGCAGAGAGGCAGGCAGAGAGAGAGAGAGAGAGAGAGAGGAAAGCAGGCTCTCTGCTCAGCGGAGAGCCCGATGCGGGACTCGATCCCAGGACTCTGGGATCGTGACCTGAGCCGAAGGCAGCAGCTTAACCCACTGAGCCACCCAGGTGCCCCTATTTTTTCCTGTTTTTTTAGAGATGTTTTATTTATTTATTTGACAGAGAGAGAGATCACAAGTAGGCAGAGAGGCAGACAGAGAGAGAGGGGGAAGCTGGCTCCTGCCAAGCAGAGATCCCAATGCGGGGCTCGATCCCAGGACCCTGAGATAAGGACCTGAGCCAAAGGCAGAGGCTTAACCCACTGAGCCACCCAGGCACCCCTCTACTGCAGTCTTGACACCTCCTTCACTCTCAGAGCAAGCTGGCTCCCTGGGAATCCGATGGTGGTATATGGGGTAAGGGTTCCTCTGCGCTGGGTTTCTCACTGTGCCTCCTCTAAGTTTTAGGGATGGATTCTGCAGGCTTTTTCATTGTGGGTACGGTCCTTGTCACCTTCTCCCGCTGCCATGGAGACATGGCCAAAGTGGACTTCAGATGGGATGCTGGGTGGTTCAGTTGGTTAAGCGTCTGCCTTTGGCTCAGGTTGTGATCCTGGGGTCTTGGGATGGAGCCCCGTGTCAGGCTCCTTGCTCAGCGGGGAGCCTGCTTCTTCCTCTTCCTCAGCCTGCAACTCCCCCTGCGTGTCCTCTTTCTCTCTCTCTGTGGGTCAAATAAATAAACAAAATCTTAAACAGGAACCCTCCCAAAACCTAAGTTCCCTGATGCCAGCCGTGAGCCAACCTTGCAAACAGGCCTTTCCAAACATAGCCTTGGAAAGGCCTGCTAGGCTATTTTCTGCACAATCTTGTATCACAGAGATCAAACAATATTCTTCTTCTTTTTTAAAAAAGTTGTGTTTATTGGGCAGAGGGAGAGGGAGAGGAAGAGTGAGAATCCCAAGTGCACTCAGCCCAGATGTGGGGCTCGGTCTCACAAACATGAGCTCATGATCTAAGCCGAAACCGATTTGAATGCTTAACCAACTGTGTCACTGAGGTGCCCCAAGAATATTTTGACAATATAGCCAACACATTGGATTATTCAATATTTTGACTATGTCAGTGGTTCTATTAAACCAAAGAAAATGAAGTTTATTTCTCCTTGAGATATTCAGAATTTACTGTATATGTTCAAAAAGATTTTATTAAGATTTTATTTATTTATTTGAGAGAGAGGAAAGCACAAGTGGCAGGAGGAACAGAGGCAGAGGGAGAAGAAGCAGGCTCCCCAGTGAGCAGGGAGCCCAATGCCGGGCTGGATCCCAGGGACTGGAGGATCATGACCTTCACCAAAGGCAGACACTTAACCGACTGAGCCACCCAGGTGTCCCAAGACCAGAATTTTGATTTAACTTCAAATGTCCATCAACTTATAAATGGTTAAGCAAAATGTGGTATATCCATTCAATGGAATATCTAGCAATAAAAAGCAATTAGTCTTAAAGAAACTACTGCTTGTCAAGTTCTAGTGTTTTAGCAGAGAAGAATATCCATAACTGTCTGTAAAAGCTATTAAGATAGGGAGACAAACCATAAGTGACTCTTAATCTCACGAAACAAACTGTGGGTTGCTGGGGGGAGGGGGGTTGGGAGAAGGGGGGTAGGGTTATGGACATTGGGGAGGGTATGTGCTTTTGGGTAAATTGGAAGGGGAGGTGAACCATGAGAGACTATGGACTCTGAAAAACAATCTGAGGGGTTTGAAGTGGCAGGGGGGTGGGAGGTTGGGGTACCAGGTGGTGGGTATTATAGAGGGCACAGCTTGCATGGAGCACTGGGTGTGGTGAAAAAATAATGAATACTGTTTTTCTGAAAATAAATAAATTGGAAAAAAAAAAAGCTATTAAGATAGTGCTCCCTCTTCCAACTACATGCTTGTGCCAGGATGCGTTTTCTTCCTGTCTTCAAAAAAGAACACAATAAATTAAAGGCAGAAACCTTTACGAGAACTCAACTATTTTCTATTTAGTCCTACAAAAAGGTAAAACATAATGCTATGCTCCTATTTTTTTCGTAAAATCTTGTTATTTATTTTTACATATACTTTTTATGTTAACACACAATGGCTTTACTATTGTTTTTAAATGAACTTTTAAAATACATATTTTTAAACTTCTGAAAAGCAAAACAGGGGTGCCTGACTGGCTTAGCCAGTAGAGCAAGCGACTTTTGATATAGGGTTTGTAGGCTGAAGCCTCATGTTAGTTATAGAGATTACTTAAAAATAAAATCTTTAAAAAAATATTAAGACAAAGCAAAACAAATACCAAAGCATGTAGCAGGAGAATAAGCAGGTTTACAGCAAACATTTTCAAATGGTAGATTTAGAAGCCAAAAAGTCTCATAACCTCATTAAACATCTTGGTGTAAATGGTATTATTCCAAACCAAAAGGTCTAATTACTCAGAACAAAGACCTAAGCCTAATGATCTGTTTTTTTTTTTTTTAAGAATTTATTTATTTATTTGACAGCCAGAGATCTCAAGTAGACAGAGAGACAGGCAGAGAGAGAGGGGGAAGCAGGCTCCCCGCTGAACAGAGAGCCCGAGGGAGGATCATTCCTGCGGGCTGCAATGTCATTGCGGGTGAAATGGCTCCACTCACAAGTCTTTGTGTAGACCCCATTAAATTTATAAATGTCATTTATTTTATTTTTTCCATTTTATTTCATTTTTGTTTAAATGTCATTTAAAATGTCTTCTGTGATAAAAGATAAAATACTCCCAGAAAGATAAAATACTCCCAGAATGCAGGAGGATTTCTAAGTGACAGTGATTTGCACCTGTAGCTAAGGAAAGTACTTTGTCTGTAAATCTTGAGATTAACTTTCTTTCAGACTAAGGAGACATGCAGATATGAACCTGTTCTCCACTTTTATGTTAGACGATGCATTTCTCCCTCAGATAGTCTGGCTGGAGGCCAGCAAGGCTTGTTTCGGTCAGTTTAGAGATGGGGAATATAGAGAAGAATCCCATCCGTTCACTCGGGACCAGAGACTGTGGGGTCACAGAAGCCACCATTCTGCAAAGGTAGTCTGGCCAGAAGATAGAGAAATTGGGAGAAGTTAGTTAAAGAACATATTCATGCTGCTGATACACACGTACAATGACATGTTCCTGTTGCTCTCTTCTGCAAGATGGAAGCAGAGAGAAAAAAGGGGTAACAGTTTGCCCACTAAATGCTAGAAAGGTATAATAATTTGTTCAATCATTAATTAGTTCTTTTTTTGTAAAAAGATTTTATTTATTTATTTGACAGATAGAGATCACAAGTAGGCAGAGAGGCAGGCAGAGAGAGGGGGAAACAGGCTGATCGCTGAGCAGAGAGCCAGATGCGGGGCTCGATCCCAGGACCCTGAGATCATGACCTGAGCTGAAGGCAGAGGCTTAACCCACTGAGCCACCCAGGCGCCCTAAATCTAATGATCTTATGCAAAGAACTTCTTGGTTACAAAAACTAGAGGAATAAATGCAGTAACAAAAATTCAATGAAAAAAGAGCTCAAATGGTTATTGAGACTGACTCATCTCAAAGCTGACCTGACTGACAAAGTTTGGGCACAAGGGGCCCAGTTAACTATTGGCCCCAAATATTACCTGGAATGCTGCCAACAAAGAATTTTCAAAATGACCTATGGAAACTCCAAAATTACCAAAGGGTAATGAGACTACCACTCAATTTCTGAAATAAAAGGATGAATATTGGTCAGGCAAAGTCTGAGCAAAGCCAACTGCTGGGTCTTTGGGAAGCATGGGATTCAAGATGGGTGGGCTTTCAGAGGCATAGATCAGTTGGCACTACCCTTAAAGCTTGCTTACGCTAGTGACCACTGTTAATTGGTTGGTCTCTGAATCATCTTTTTTGGAGTGAATCCAGCCCTGCTCAGCTGACTTTCCCAAGTGATGATGATTGGTCAGCTTGCAAAAGCAGGTTCACCAAGATGATTTGTGTTTATCCACTGAATGTGTTTAAAACTGACTCTGGTTGCAACTTGGATCTATGGTTACAGAACCATTAATCTTTTTCCTAAATTTGTTAGAATTTCTTATTCTGATTTTCTTACATAACCATAGTACAATTATCAAATACAGAAAATGTAGTCTTCGTTCACATTTTAATACTCCTTTAGAGCAAAATTTATTGTTTCCAAAATGTATTGATCCACAATTACATATTGCTTTTTTTTTTTTTTTAAAGATTTGAGAGAAAGTGTGCAAGCCGGGGGAGGGGCAGAGGGAGAGAGAGAATCCTTAAGCAGCCTCTCCACCGAGCACAGAGCCTGATGTGGTGTTGGATCCCAGGACCCTGAGATCGTGACCTGAGCAGAAATCAAGAGTCAGCTGTTTAACTGACTGAGCCACCCGTAGGCCCCTATGTATTGCATAATTGTCTTGTCTCTTGGATCTTTCTAAATAGTCCCTCTGCTTTCCTTTGTTTCTTATGACACTTTCATTTGTCATTTGAAGACTATAGGATAGTTTTTTGTTCTACTTTTGTTGTTTGGTTTGGTTTGGTTTTTATAGAATATTCATTATGGTTTTTCTGATTCTTTCCTCATGGATAGATTCAAGTTATGAATTTTTGGCAGGCATACCATATCAGTTTGTACCAGTTTTGACGGTTTTTGTGGGTGTCTCCATTGTAAGTTACCATTTGTCTCTTATTTGGTATCTCTCTTCTTTTTTTTAAATTTTAAAAAAATATTTTATTTATTTATTATTATTTTTTTTTGACAGGGGGAAAAATTTTTTTTAATTACATACTCAATCCATTTGGTGTATTTCAAAAGGTGCAATACTTTTCTTCATTTATCAGTGAAAGAAGTTAGAAATTAACTTCAAGGGGCACCTGGGTGGCTCAGTGGGTTAAGCCTCTGCCTTCAGCTCAGGTCATGGTCTCAGGGTCCTGGGATCGAGCCCCGCATCAGGCTCTCCACTCAGCGGGGAGCCTGCTTTCCCCTCTCTCTCTCTGCCTGTCTCTCTGCCTACTTGTAATCTCTGTCTATCAAATAAATAAATAAAATCTTTAAAAAAAAAAAAAAGAAAGAAATTAACTTCAAAAAAAAAATCAGTACATGGCAAACAAAATTCCTTGAAAGTCACAGTCACATATATAGTGCATCCTAGAAAAGAGGAGGGGCAAGACAGGTTCCACCCACTTTCATGAGTTTCATCAAATAGTGGACCTACTCAAGGGTGGAGAGAAAAGGCAACTTTCAAAAAGTATGTTATTAAATGAGGCATTTACTATACTCCTTCCTAAGAGCACCAGGTGGGGAACAAGTTTTCTAAACTAGATCTAGGAAGTGGAATGTGGAATCAATCAGTCCTCCTCCCCTTAAGGGCTATCCGATGGTTAATGAATTTAAAAAACATAACTAAATAAAAACAAACCCCACACACACTCCCCGCACCCCACCCCACCCCTGCAAAAACAAAAACAAAAACAAAAACAAAAACAAAAAACCCTAAATGTCCCAGATCATTCTCCAGAGTGGATGGAGCCCGGGAGCAGCTTCAACAACCCAAATTAGTCTGTTACAGAGTCATCACAAGCATGCCTTGCTTTTAAACAAAAAAAAAAAAAAAAAAATTTTTTTTGGAAACAACAAAACAAAAACTAGTACTAATCACTTTTCTGACAATACACACAATTACTCAAATTAACTAGTACTGAGAGGGGGAAGGGGACCATACCTACGGGCCTTGTCTCACACGAGTGCATGTGGGTAGGTGCAGGGCATTTGTCATTATTGCAAAAACGAATTTTAATCTTTAATCTTTAGTTTGATTTAACATTGCTTTTAGTATGATGCTGACACCAGCTGTGCGGAAAGGGCTCTGGAGACATGTTCATAGCAGCACACACCTGCGGCTCTTCTTCGGTTCGGGAGGCTCCAGGGCAGCCAATATTGCTTCGTCAAATACATTCTTTAGGCCTTTCTGTGTGAGTGCAGAACACTCCACATAGTTGACCGCCTTCAGGTCACGGGCCAGCTTTTCAGCAGTCTCTGGAGTGATAGGCTTCTGTTTGTTCTTGGCAAGTTCCTCAATCGTAGAGGGGTCATCTCGGAGATCAATTTGGGTCCCAACAAGCAAGAAAGGAGTCTTTGGACAATGGTGAGTTATCTCAGGAACCCACTTTTCCTTCACATTTTCAAATGAGGATGGAGAGACGACTGAAAAACAGACTAGAAATACATCTGTTTGTGGATAACTCAGCGGTCGTAATCTGTCATAATCCTCTTGCCCTGCAGTATCAAAAAGTCCAAGAGTATATGGCTCTCCACCAATCATAACTGTGACTGCATAGTTGTCAAAAACAGTCGGTACATACTCAGATAGAAATTTGTTTGTTGTGTAGGATATCAGGAGACATGTTTTACCAACGGCACCATCGCCCACAACAACACACTTAATTGTCTGCATTGCTGAAACAGTTTTGTATCCACTTAAAATACTTCAAAATTCAGTGCTGACCTCAGCTTCTCTGCCGGGGCGTTGGCAGCACTCAAAAATATTTTATTTATTTATTTGACAGACAGAGATCACATATAGGCAGAGAGGCAGATAAAAAGAGAGGAAGGGGGGGCGCCTGGGTGGCTCAGTGGGTTAAGCCGCTGCCTTCAGCTCGGGTCATGATCTCCGGGTCCTGGGATCGAGTCCCGCATCAGGCTGTCTGCTCAGCAGGGAGCCTGCTTCCTCCTCTCTCTCTGCCTGCCTCTCTGCCTACTTGTGATCTCTCTCCGTCAAATAAATAAATAAAATCTTAAAAAAAAAAAAAAAGAAAAGAAAAAAGAGAGGAAGGGAAGTAGGCTCCATGCCAAGAAGAGATCCCATGCGGGGCTCGATCCCAGGACCCTGAGATCATGACCTGAGCCGAAGGCAGAGGCTTTAACCCACTGAGCCACCCAGGTGCCCCTGTTCATGTGATTTTTTAAGCATTTGTTTATTTTCTGATACCAAAAGATGTTACAGGCTCTTATAATTTTTTCATCTCCAGCCCTAGGATTAGCTATTTCTCTAAGAATGTCTGGCTCTTTTTTTTTTTTTTTTTATTTTAAAGATTTTATTTATTTATTTGACAGCCAGAGATCACAAGTAGGCAGAGAGGCAGGCAGAGAGAGAGGAGGAAGCAGGCTACCTGCTGAGCAGAGAGCCCCCGGGGCTCAATCCCAGAACCCTGGGATCATGACCTGAGCCCAAGGCAGAGGCTTTAACCCACTGAGTCACCCAGGCGCCCCTGTCTGGCTCTTTTCAGTGGAACTTTTCTCCATTAAATATATTTTGGATATCACTATATATTAATACATAGCTATATAGTATATAATATTTTACAGTCTAGATGTACCATAATCTATTTAGCATTTCCTTTGGTCATTTCTGGTTTTGCTTTTTTTTTTTTTTTTTTTTACAAACAACTCTGCAATGAACAAGTCATCATAGTTTACTTTGCACATGAATGAGCGCACTTGTAGGATAATCATCAAAAAATGTGATTTCAGCAATAAAAACTTTAAGAATTTTAAATTTTGAAAAATTCTGCAAATTGTCCTTCCTAGAGATTGCACTGATTTGTATTTCCACAAGTATCATATGAAAGCAGACAACCAAGCTTACAAATTAAGGTTAAAATTCTGTTTTATTCATACTACATTTAGGGGATTTAAAATTTCCAGTTACATTAATTTAATAGAATTGACAGTTTAAGAAAAACTTCCATAACCCAGTGATCAAGAAAAATAGAGCATTTAATCCTGCCATGAGCAGCTCTGGTGATGAATTCAGACTGGGTTAATTTTCTAAATTTGTGATTATGTTCTTTCTCTAGAAAGGCCTGAAGCCTAACAATGAGTCACTTTCTCTTTTGGCTCCTCAAGGCTGTCAGTTTCAATTATTTTTGTAGTTTTTGAGCTTATGAAAGACTTTGGTTTTCTCTGCATGAATATGTTTTGAGATATAGGCAAAGGATTCCTGCCATACATAGGTGGGGTCCTTTATTTTATTATATTTTATTTTTACTTATTCATTTTTTAGGTGTGTTCTTTTAAAAATAGATATTTATTTTCCAGTTACAAATAAAATTAATAATTAAGAGCTGTTCTATAAAAGTTAAGGAAAATTTGTGGCTTGTACACAGTAGGAATCTCCAATTTGGTGCTAAAAAGACACATTTAGTGTGTCTATTAAAATGCAGATCA
Source organism: Neogale vison (assembly GCF_020171115.1). Classification (NCBI taxonomy): domain Eukaryota; kingdom Metazoa; phylum Chordata; class Mammalia; order Carnivora; family Mustelidae; genus Neogale; species Neogale vison. The sequence continues at coordinate 49,937,622 of NC_058093.1, forward strand.
TGGGGGCGCCTAGGTGGCTCAGTGGGTTAAAGCCTCTGCCTTCGGCTCAGGTCATGGTCTCAGGGTCCTGGGATCCAGCCCCGAATTGGGTTCTCTGCTCGGCAGGAAGCCTGCTTTCCTCTCTCTCTCTCTCTGCCTGCTGCTCTGCCTGCTTGTGATCTCTCTCTCCCTGTCAAATAAATAAAATAAAATCTTTAAAATAAAATGCAGATTATGGAGGGCACCTGCATGGCTTAGTGGGTTAGGTCTGCCCTCAGCTCAGGTCATGATCTCAGGGTCCTGGGATGGGATGGAGCCCCATGTGGAATCCCTGCTCAGCAGGGAGTCTGCTTCTCCCTCTGCCCCTCTACCTGCTTGTGCTCTCTTTCTCACTAATAAATAAATAACCCAGGTGTCCTGAGCTAAACATTTTTCTGGAAGATCTCAGGTCACACGGGGCAGAGCCCGTATCTGAATCCTCATCTATTGGGTTCCAGAGCTGGGGTACTGCATTAACACCAGTAATTTGGATTACAGATGGATACTTTGCTAAATGAATTACTACTGCAGTCCTGTAATTAGTGCGCTTCCATAGGACTCTTTATATTGAATTCTTTTTACCATGTTCAAGAATAAATCTGTTAGGAAAACCATACTACCCCAGTGCTTTATGCAGGATAGAGCTTGTTAAATGTTCATGGATAAATGTAGCTTAAATATGTTAGCTATGGAGTTACATATGACTAGATTAAAATTCTCTATTTTACTCTTTCTTTTTAAGATTTTTTTTTATTTGACAGAAAGAGATCACAAGTAGGCAGAGAGGCAGGCAGAGAGAGAGAGAGAGAGAGAGAGAGAGATGGGGCAGAGGCAGGCTCCCTGCTGAGCAGAGAGCCTGACTCGGGGCTCAATCCCAGGACCCTGAATTTGTAAATCCAGGAAAAGTACTTCTTCATCTTAGAACCACTGTGAGGAATAAATGAGATAATGAATATGCAATATCTAGCACTCAATAAAAAGCAGTTAAAAAGCGATTTTATAGGGGTGCCTGGGTGGCTCAGTGGGTTAAAGCCTCTGCCTTCGGCTCGGGTCATGATCCCAGGGTCCTGGGATCGAGCCCCACGTCGGGCTCTCTGCTCCGCAGGGAGCCGGCTTCCTCCTCTCTCTCTGCCTGCCTCTCTGCCTACTTGTGATTTCTCTCTCTCTGCCAAATAAATAAAATCTTAAAAAAAAAAAAAGCGATTTTATAATCTTGAAATGATTATGTTCAGGCCATAAATTGGGATCGTAGGTAGGTATTAGGTGGACAGGTCTAACACTTATTAAATAGAAGGAATCATTAGGACTACTGGGGGCACATAGGAGAAAAGAGTCATTGAGACACCCAAGATTATAGGCTTGATATTTGCTGAGTAATGATGTGGTTAAAGACAGAAATGGGGAAGTTAGAAGCTATCCTGGATTGAAGATGCAAGGCTTTTCATGATGTTCTGAGGAGAAAAAGATACATAGGATTTGAAAAGGCAAAGAAGACAGAAATTGCATATTGGTTGAATGATTAGGCGAAGATGGATGAATTAATGCATAAAAAATTAATTCAAAATATACTTATGAAAAAAAGCAACAAAATGTACTTATTGAATGGCAGGTACTATGAATTTATTGCCTAATAAGAGAAGATCTATGGTAATAGCTTCAGAATTTCTACAAAAGAGTAGTTTGGGGATAGCAATCTCTCTGGAAGGGTGTGGAGAGAGGGGGCTGGGTGGGGAAGAGGATTTGTCTTGAATTTATTGCCCAGCTAAAGAAGATCTAAGGTAGTAGTTCAGAATGTCTGTAAAAAGAGAAGCTTGGGGACAGCAATCTCCCAGAAGGGTGTGGAGAGAGGTCTGGGTGAGGAAGAGGATTTGTCTTGACTCTGTAATCTCATTAGATGAGAAAATACCAAAAAAGAGGGAGGGGCACTGATTGAGATTAGGCTAGAACTAATTCTCCTCCGAGTAACTCTCAACCCTGTCACTTAGACATGTGTAAGTAAACAATTATAGGGCATCTGGCTGGCTCAGTTGGTAGAGCATTGGATACTTGATCTTGGGGTTGTGAGTCTGAGGTCCACACTGGGTGTAGAGGTTACTAAAAATAAAATCTAGGGGCGCCTGCGTGGCTCAGTGGGTTAAGCCGCTGCCTTCGGCTCAGGTCATGATCTCAGGGTCCTGGGATCGAGTCCCGCAGAGAGCCCGCTTCCCTCTCTCTCTCTGCCTGCCTCTCTGTCTACTTGTGATCTCTGTCAAATAAATAAATAAAATCTTTAAAAAAAAAATAAAATAAAATCTAAAAAAAAAAAACCACCAAACCACAATAATTAATGAGATATTTATTTTAACAGGTTTCCAAATAAAGATCTATGTCAGCAAGGAGGTAGAAGCATTTAATTTTCCTTTGTGGAAAGAGTAGAGAGAGGAAGGATTTAATGAAAAGCTGTTATTTTAATCTACTCTTACTTATCATACTTGAAAAAGGCAATTAATGCTCTAAACACAGATCTGTGCAAGAACACAGATCTTCAAAGACCAAAGAGTTATTAGAGATCCTGGTCCACTCTTCAAAATTTGGCTGAAATGGGGATAAGGCTGGAGACGAAGGATTAGCAGGCGCCCAGTCATCATAGGCCTACATGTTATATCAAAAATTTTGAAATTCATCCCATGATTGATGGGAACCACTGAAGAATTTCAGTCCTGGGGCTGGCAATAATAAAATACTACAATGAAACATTTTAGGAAGATCACAGGACTATGCATTTGAAAGAGGTACAAACAACATGACCCTCCCCACCTCTTCTTTGTAAATGAAATACAAGGAAAAACATGAATAAAACAAAGTCTCTATTCTTAAATAATTTACATTCCCATGGGGAGAGACAGACAATAAAAAACAGATATATAATGAGATAGCAGATAGTGATAAGTGTTGGAAGAATATAGCACTGGGAGGCCAGAAAGAGGGGCGGAGGTACCGTCTTAAGGCAAACTCAGTGTCCTTTTCACTAATCTCATCTCATAGCCACAATAAAAAAAATATGGTTTCAAGATCTTCTTTCACTTTCCAATACAATATCTCTACTATACTGAGATCTTAATGTTGCAAACTTGTCCATATCTTTCACTTATCATCTCAAAACTTCTTTACTTTCTTAAATATCCATGTTGTCTTTGCAAAGCCCACAAAACGATAGAACTCTCTATCAGGCTGCACTGAAAACCTTTACCTTCACCCAGATCCAACTCTTCACTCTTTTTTTAAACTCTTTAATGTCCCTAGTATGTTTCACAAGATTGTATGTCTCCTTTCTTCTCTTCCTTTTTTTTTTTTTTTTTGCTTAAGAAACATATATTGTACTGAGTTCTTAGTCTGGCAGACACTTGGCTCAGGACAGAGAAGGGTAAATGTGGCCCTGACCTCTGGAGCTGATAGTTATACTCCTTAAGTGGAAGCTTGAGGGGTGGGAGATCCGAAACCTGTGAGGACAAAGTGGAAAAAACACTTGCTGCCGAGCCTTAGATTCCTGGTTTCAAGTTGATACAATCCTGTGTGATATGGACAGGGCTCAGAGGCTGCGGAAAAGGGGAGCAGCATATTAATTCTTCATCAAAGGGCACCTGGGTGGCTCAGTTGGTTAAGCATCTGCCTTTGGCTCAGCTCATGATCCTGGAGTCCCAGAATCTAGCCCCAAATGGAAGGGGCATTCCATGCTCAGTGGGGAGTCGGCTTCTCCCTCTCCCTCTGCCCCTCCACTTGCTTGTGCTCTCTTTCTCTAATAAATAAAATCTTAAAAAAAAAAAAAAAAAAGTTGTTCCCGCCAGTTCTTTCTCCACTGACTGAAGTCCGGGCCAAGTCCCACCCTTCAATACCTGGGGCCTAAATAAAAGAATGCAGATCTCTGGGAGCTACTGAAATCTACTGAATCACAATGTCTAAGGGCAGGGCCCAGGAATTTATAGTTTAATCATGAATACCCCCAGGTCATTGTTATGTACACTTAAAATGTGAAAACCAAAGGCTGCTGCTACCTTTTCTCACTTCACTTTCACTTAAGTAGTTACCATTATCATCCCTATTTTCCCAAGGAGGAAATCGAGGCCTAAAAAGGTTGGTTAATTTGCGGAAGTCACCCAGAGCTAGGGCTGGAATCTAAACCCATCTAGATGCAGCTCCTAGTCTTAAACATTACAGTGCGCTCATCTCTTGCTAAATAACTTGTTGCTAGTATTTCAAGAAGCACAGGGCTTGGAATTCTAAAAGAGTCTGAAGGCCCACTAAATTTAGTCTGGTGAACTTTGACGAGTCATTCACATTTTGAATTTCAAGTCCTTCGCGGGTTAAATTTCCGTCAAAACACCCCCACCTATAAGACCCCCCCTGATGGGCTAGGCGAAGCAGCCCAATGCGCCGGGAGGCGATCGATGACTTCGGCGCGCCTCTGCCTGTTGGATTGGCTCGAAGCTCTCCCGCCAGGACTGCCCTACTCCCGCGCGCTCGTGGGCCCGCCCCCGCCGCCATCTTGGTCTGGGAGGGAGCGGGCCGCACGCGAGAGTAAACAGCCCGAGCCGGGAAAGTCGAGTTCTGGCTGGGTCGGGGTGCCGCGGGGTAGCCGCGGAGAGGACGCAGCCCTGATCTTCGTACGCGGGGTAAATATCGGGGCCACGGTGCTGGGCCCTGGCAACTCTCAGTTTAGCGCACCCTCCGCCCCCTCGCGGCTGGTTGCCTCGCTCCCCGGGCTTCTCCCGCCCCCGGCGGGTCTCCTCCCACTGTTGAAAGCTGCCCGGGAAAGTGGTGGCGGGAGCGGGCCTGGGCCGGAGCGCAGCGTGGGCCCCGCTGCGTGTTGCAAGGCGCAGGAGGAGGTTAGGGTCTTGGATTTGGGGGCCAGGGGCCGGGCATGTGGACGCGATGGGGTTGTGAGGCCGGGGGCGGGCGCGCGGGTCTCGGGCAGGGGCTCGGACCCGGCCGCCGCGGGGTTCTTTCGGTCGGTCATTGGGTTTTCTTCTCTTCCGGTCCGTGCCTTAGGGTGGCCGACATGACGGCCCCGGCTGAGAGCCCCCTGGCGCCGCTGTTGGAGACCTTGGAGGACCCTTCCGCCCCCCATGGAGAGCAAACCGACGCTTACCTGACCCTGACCAGGTAAGGCCCGCCGGGGTTGGGGGTGAGCGCTCTGGCGGGTTTGGGGGAGAAGATAGTTGCCGTGGGGCACGCAGAAGCGAGTTTGTGTATTCTAGGGTTCTGGCAGCTGTGAGGACGCCGGGGTCGCGGGCAAGGTGGGGGGGAGCTGGTGCGTGCTAAGTGACGTTCCCGGTGTTGCTGCAGAGCTCAGAGCGTGGGCATGGAATGAGGAAGCCCGCACGTGTGTCCGGCTGGCGAAGGACTTTTTTTTTTTTTTAAAGTTTGGTTGGAAGTGGGGATGCTGGCGGGATGCTTTTCAGTGTCAGGTCCCAGGTATTGGGACAGTGCGTTAACTCAGAATCGTTTACTTAATAGAGAGCAATAACCCGGGTTTCATTTTTCACTAAATGCCTCACAGTGTTTTTTAATTTTGCAAATTATATTTTGCTGAGTTATCTGTTTATTTGGAAAAGCTAGGAAAGGGTAGCAGTTGGTACAAAACGATAAAGATTTGGTAAATTTTTAGTGAATTTGTAATTCGCGCTGGGTTTTCGTGTTCCCTCTTTACATGCTGAGAGGGTCCAAAGGTGTACACTGTGGAGCAAAAGTTACTCTTAAGGGTTCTTCTTGCATTAAATTCAGGCCGTATATTGCATGATGTATTTACAGGTATTAAGTATTTTAAGCACTGGGCTCCTCAGCTTGGTAGAGTTCTAACAAACTTCAGAAAGAGGATAAAAAGGGGTATTTTAGGGGGTAATTATAGTTTCTTTTGTGTGTCATTTGCATAAGTTTGTGTTCTTTCTATTTTTCAGTCGAATGACTGGAGAAGATGGAAAAGAAGTCATTATGGAAATTGAGAAAAAACTTCCTCAGCTATTCAGAGTTTTAAAAGTATGTATCTGTTTATTGAATGGTTTTTTTGTTGAGGGGAAAAAAAATTTTACCAGCTGACTCATAAAAACTTTGAAATGGAATACAAGCAGGATCATTATAGTACCGTCAATGTTTAATATGTATCGAGTACTTTCTTATTTACCTTACCTGTACTCTCTTAATGCTCTGTGTGCCTCTGAGGGTACTCTTGAATCCCCACTTTGTAGAAGAAATTGGTTTAACTTGCATAATGTTGCCCATCGCCAGGTTAATACAAAACCTATGCTTTTATTTTTTTTAAGATTTTATTTTTTTAAGTAATCTCTATATTCATTGTGGAGCTCCAACTTACCGCCCTGAGATCAAGAGTCCTGCGCTCTCCCAAAACCTGTACTTCTAATTTAAAAGCAGTTAACAGCAATTATTTAATGTTTTTTGTCTTTTTCTGGGAATGTATTTGAAAGTAAATGATTCTATAATTTTGTCTTTGGTCTTTTTTTGGCAGTTTTTTTTTTTTTTTAACTCCACTCACCATCAATTTTTGTCACTCTTATCTGGTTAAAAAACCGTTATTATGATTATCTTCTTTGCTTATTTGTAAGGAGGTGTTATAGTAACATCAGACTGTGTACTTTTCTTCTTATCCTCAGTACGCAGTGGCTTTGTGACTGTCCTTAACACTTAGTTTCTGAATTCCTTGCTATTAGAATGAAGAGGTTGAACTACATCTCCAGAGTTCTTATTTTTATGACCATGTTTTGTGTTTTTAAAAAGGAATATCCTGTCATTTATTGTACATTTTAGCATGATTTCCAGTTAAATGTTGAGGCAATTAAGGTACTGCCTACCCATAAGTAATTCCTGTTATAGTCAGTAGTGCTTTTTGTTTGTGTAAGCAGGAATTTAGTTTTTGTGTAGTAGTTCAGGACTTACTGATAGTATTATTAGACAGTATTAACTGTAATATCCTGTTTTTCTTCATTATTGTGTTGCACATCTCAGCAGTATATTGGATGTGATGAAAACATGTATCTTCATAAATTTGGTGGTCAAGAACATGTAGGATCAGGAACTCAATTGCTTGCACTGTTTAATAAAGTTTGTAATTTAAATGCCTGTTGAATAATTATTTGAAAGCATGTGGGCGGTTAATGATAGGAAAGTCAACAGAAGCTTTCTAGGTGAATTATTAAGCACTACAAGGATAATTGAATTCCTTTAGAATAGGAGCCAGGTTAGGTGAAATATAACATGTTTCTATATAGTTGTTTACAGTTCTGTTAGTATTGAGTCTAGAAACCCATAATGTTTGTTTTTTTTTTAAGATTTATTTATTATTTGAGAGAGAGTGGGGGAGGAGACAGAGGGATAGAATCTCAACCAGACTCGCTGACCATGATCCCTGAGATCATGACCTGAGTCAGACGCTTAACTGAGTACCCCAGAACAGAGTACCCCAGAACCCACAACATTTTTTCCCAAGGATTGGTATATTTGAGAAGTGTTTAAGAGGGCATGGGAGGTCGATAGAGAATTGGGACTCAGATCCCAGGACCCTGAACTGAAAGCTAGAGTCACTTAAAGGATTGAGCCACCCGGGTGCCCCACCCACAATGTTCTTGAAGACAACACTGTTGGGGAATACTTCAGTAATACATATTTAATTTAAAAAAAAAAAGTTGATCACAGTTAGCTCTTCTCCAGGAGATACAGTAGTAGCTCTCAGTCTTAGTAATGCTCTTTCTGTGGTTGTCTGAATTCGTTGTTTTAATGTCTTATGTGGGGCGCCTGGGTGGCTCAGTGGGTTAAAGCTTCTGCCTTCAGCTTAGGTCATTGTCTCAGGGTCCTGGGATCCAGCCCCGCTCAGCGGGGAGCCTGCTTTCCCCTCTGCCTACTTGTGATCTGTTGTCTGCTTTCCCCTCTGCCTACTTGTGATCTCTTGTCTGTCAAATAAAAAAAAATAATAATAATATGTCTTATGCTCCAGTTTTGGGTTTTTTTTTTTTTTTTTGTATTTTATTTAATTATGAAAGGGGTGCCCCAGGGAAGTGTCTATTCATATACCTATTTTTCCTGCTCAGGAGCAGCAAATACCTGAGGATTCCTTGGATATCTGATTCAGAGCAGTGCGGGGATTTGAAGATAAATCACTTTAAAATAGGAAATGGTACCAAGAAAGACACAGAGTTACAAATAAACGTAGGGTTGGGGAATATAGCAAGACTACCTTTGACAGTTGGGATTTTATAGCCTATACATACGTAATATGGGTTGGGCTTTAAATTCCAGATTGATATTCAAATTTTCCAATCTACAAAGTAGGGATTTCTTTTAAGTTAATGTTTAAAGCTCTTACCATTTCAGATCATCCGAAAATGTTCCATTCCAACCCCTCTCTGTCTGGGAGGTGTCACTCCACTCCAAAGCTAGGATGCCTGCTTTTGTTTTTGAGTCTTTACTTACCTTTTGTGGAGGTGTCTTCAGCATTTTCCATTTGTTGGCTCTTTTATTGCTTTCAGCTGTGTGGAGATGTTCTTTTAAGAGAAACATTCTTTTTTTATGTGATCTCTTTCTAGTGGTCTTCTCTTTGCCAAGCTATATAAATGGCTTCCTGGTTTTACTCCTTTTTTATCTACTCTCAAACATTTGTTGATTGATTGGATTAAAATATTTTTATTTTCTGGTCTATTTCTCTGAGAATTTCTAATTTTAATTGTTTATAACAAATGTACTTTTTTATTTTTGTAGATGCACATTTCCAGTCAGAATTCAGACCTCTGTAGTGCTGCTCTACAGGCCTTGGGGTTTTGCTTATATAATCCCAAAATTACCTCAGGATTATCAGGTAGTTAAATTTATTGTGGCTTAATATTTTTAGAGTTTATATTTTGGTACTTGGTCTGGGAGTATCCAGCACCCACTATGACAGAAAAAATATTTTTAGAGTTTATAAATATGGTTTGATACGTTAAAAGTACTGTTACTTCTCTTTTAGTTTCATAACTTTAGTAGTTCAGGATTTACTTTTGAGAAAGAACTAGTCTTTTGGTTACCATCTTTTAGAAGATCTCTTTTTTTCTAGACATAGCTTTAACTTTGATACCACCAGATTTGCTCTAAAAGAATATAAACCTATTTTAAAGTGGTTGTAATTAAAAAACTGAACCTTTTTCTTTATAAAGCATATATTCTTTGAAAGGTAATAATTTAGATGGTGTTTTATTGTATAAAACAAGCATGTACCCTAAAGAACATGCTGAATCTAAAAGTTCTTTTACATAGTGGTATTGAGATAATTTGGATCCAAAAGCAGCTAAGTTTTCAAGGAATCTTAATTACCACTCTGTAGTTTGCCATTTTAATGGAAACCTAGGAGGTGATCTTTCGAAAGGGGGAAATCCGGGACAGGGAATAAGGATGCCTGAAAGTTACTACTATCTTCTTTTCTGATGGTAAAGTTTATGCCCTTTTTTATACATACAGATGTTCCTAATCTAAAACAGAAGTTCATTTTAGAACAGAGCTGTAGGATTCGTAACATCTTGCCAAAAATTGTTTTATATGTTTAAAACTAATGATACCTCTGAAATTTTTTCAGTTGCACAGATTGAGTATACTGTTTGTTTTCTCTGAATATACTTTCCCATCTGACCTAAGTTTTGTGTTTTGGAAGAAATTTGATACTAGCATTGGTTCACTCATCCTCTTCTCTGAATACACACTTAATTTTTTGACAGGAATATATATATATATTTTTGTTTCTGTATTAGAGATATTAAAGGATACAATCTGTTCCACATAATTAAGGCTGCTTGTTTTTCAGAGACAGATACTCAAGAACTGCTTTTAAAATTGAATGATAGTGTTAAAAGCCCAGACAAAAATGTACGTACTAGGGCACTTTGGGTGATATCCAAGCAGACATTTCCTGCTGAAGTCATTGGCAAAGTAGTGAGTATGGTTTTTGTATACATTTTCTTAACTACATGCCACTTAAAAAATTGAGGCTTATTTGTATTTATTTGGTTCTGTCTTTTAGGTATCCAGTATAATTGATTCATTAGAAATAGTATTTAATAAAGGAGAGATGCATTCTGCAGTTGTTGATTATGAAGCATTAAATGTCATCATAAGGTATGAATTTGTTGTTTTAGAAGACTAATTTCATTAAATTTAGAATTTACTTCAAGGAGTGGACTTTGGGGACTAACATATGAGTTAGAAGTTAAAAGAACAAAACGTCTTGTAAAAGTCTCAAGGATAAAAGGTAACAGGAAAAAGAAGGAAGTAGGTATGTTTAAGTTACTAGGTTTCTTTCTTCATTGTCTTTATTTTTACTGAGTCTTTTTTTTTTTTTTTAAAGATTTTATTTTTTTATTTGACAGAGAGAAATCACAAGTAGACGGAGAGGCAGGCAGGCAGAGAGAGAGGGAAGCAGGCTCCCTGCTGAGCAGAGAGCCCAATGCGGGACTCGATCCCAGGACCCTGAGATCATGACCTGAGCCGAAGGCAGCGGCTTAACCCACTGAGCCACCCAGGCGCCCCATTTTTACTGAGTCTTAAAAATGAAGTCTTGGTTGGGGTTCCTGTCTCGTTTACTTGGTAGAACATGCTGCTCTTGATCTTGGGGTCATGAGTCTGAGCCCCATGTTGGCTATAGAGCATAGGTAAAAATCTTGGTTATGTTGCTGCTGCAAAAATGATGTTGATTTTTTTTTTTTTTTTAAAGATTTTATTTATTTATTTGACAGAGAGAGATTACAAGTAGGCAGAGAGGCAGGCAGAGAGAGAGAGGAGGAAGCAGGCTCCCTGCCAAGCAGAGAGCCCGATGCGGGACTCGATCCCAGGACCCTGAGATCATGACCTGAGCCGAAGGCAGCGGCCTAACCCACTGAGCCACCCAGGCGCCCCGATGTTGATTTTTTTTTTAAGATTTTATTTATTTATTTGACAGGGATCACAAGTAGGCAGAGAGGCAGGCAGGGGGTGGGGGGAAGCAGGCTTCCTGTTGAGCAGAGAGCCCGATTAGGGCTTGGTCCTAGGACCCTGGGATCTTTACCTGAGGCAAAGGCAGAGGCTTAACCCACTGAGCTATCCAGGCGCCCCTTGATTCTGATTTTTTTTTTAATATTTAATTTAAAAAAAAAATTTTTAATAAACATACAATGTATTTTTATCCCCTGGGGTACAGGTCTGTGAATCGCCAGCTTTACACACTTCACAGCACTCACCATTGCACATACCCTCCCCAGTGTCCATAACCCTCTCCTGACCCCCTCCCCCCAGCAACCCTCAGTTTGTTTTATGAAATTAAGAGTCACAGTTTGTCTCCCTCCTGATCCCATCTTGTTTAATTTATTCTTTTGATTCTGATTTTTAAAATTATTTCCATTAAAGCTTTTGCAAGAGTTTAAAAAGTAATAATAATAATAGGCTCTCAGGTAGGGTTAGGGTTAGGAGATATAAGAAGGCATTAACAGCAACTAGCAGCAGATGGGAGAACAGGAAAATGCTTTACCTTCTTCTTGTGCATCCCTGTTCTTTCAGGGACATGCTAACGGCACACAGACTGTGTTGTGTGGTTTATCTACTAGTTTTTCTTTTTTCTTTTTTTTTTTTTTTTAAGATCTTATTTACTTATGTGAGAGAGAGAGAGCATGAGAAGGGAGAGTGTCAGAGGGAGAAGCAGACTCCCTGCTAAGCAGGGAACACGATATGGGACTCCAGGATGATGACCTGAGCCAAAGGCAGTCGCTTAACCAGCTTAGCCACCCAGGCGCCCCTAGTTTTTCATTCTTATAAAGTTTTCTGTAATTGAACTATTTGTTTTACGTTCTGATGTCCTGAATGATGCTTACACTATATCACAATTCTCTATTTTCTTCTTCCTTTTTTTTTTTTTTTTTTCCTTTTTAAGATTTTATGTGAGCAGGAGCAGGGGTGGGGAGGGTTAGAGGGAGAAGCAGGCTCCCCACTGAGCAGGGAGCCCTATGTGATACAGGGCTGGATCCCAGGACCTTGGGATCATGACCTTAGGTGAAGGCAGATTCTTTTTTTTTTTTTTAAAGGTTTTTTTTTATTTATTTGACAGAGAGAGATCACAAGTAGGCAGAGAGGCAGGCAGAGAGAGAGGAGGAAGCAGGCTCCCCGCTGAGCAGAAAGCCTGATGCGGGGCTCGATCCCAGGACCCTGAGATCATGACCTGAGCCGAAGGCAGAGGCTTTAACCCACTGAGCCACGCAGGCGCCCCTAAAGTTTTTTTTTAAAGATTTTATTTATTTATTTGACAGAAATCACAAGTAGATGGAGAGGCAGGCAGAGAGAGAGAGAGGGAAGCAGGCTCCCTGCTGAGCAGAGAGCCCGATATGGGACTCGATCCCAGGACCCTGAGATCATGACCCGAGCCGAAGGCAGCGGCTTAACCCACTGAGCCACCCAGGCGCCCCCTGAAGGCAGATTCTTAACTGACTGAGCCACCCAGGTGGCCTTCTCAGGCCGTCTTCTAAAAGAATGTTGAATTTACTTGTCTTTTGAAAAGATCAATTCTTTAAATATTAATTTGAAGAAAAAGTGGTGTATTCTTATTCTTAAAATTTATAAAAAATAATATGGAAACCTACAAATCAGTAAATAAAAGTTATATCTGCCTGTATGCATATATGTATATATTTTAAAATAGATGGACAGTATTAGGCATATTTCTGTATGCTGCTTATTTTCCTGGTAGTTTAGACATAAAAGGTGAGGTCAAGCTTATTTCATTGATTTCTCTATTAACAGGCTAATTGAACAAGCCCCAGTTCAAATGGGAGAAGAGTCAGTTAGGTGGGCAAAACTGGTCATACCTTTAGTGGTTCATTCAGCTCAGAAGGTACATTTGCGGGGAGCAACTGCTCTAGAGATGGGAATGCCATTGTTGCTTCAGAAACAACAAGAGATAGCATCTATCACGGAGCAGCTTATGACTACTGTAAGTATCATTTTGTGTAAGGATTTTTTGGATACTGCATTGTAAGTTTCTGGCCCAAGCATAGGGATCATAGTGGTATAATTGCATTATGATCTAGGAAGTTCTACTTTTAATAGAACATAAGTAATTGCTTAAGTTAGTGTAGGCAATAGTACTACTTTAAGGAAGGGAGCTGTTTTATTTAGTGTTTGTAGGATCTAGGCATTTTATTTCATCCCCATTGCCCTTAGTGATAGAAAGGAATTGCATTTCTGGAAAAAGAAGAACATTAACTGATTTCAGGGCTATCTGGGTTATTTTAAGATCATATCAATAGGTATAAGTTTAAAGCACATAAGTGCGTGTAATGTGTACATTCTCCTAAAGTCATTACTTGCCTTGAGTTTTAGTCTTCCCCACCATTGTTTTTGTAACAAATATTTATTGAGCACTTACATGCCGGGTATTGTTTTATACACTGAATATAGCAGTGAACAAAGGGAGCTTGTGGAGCTTCTTGTCTAGTGGGTCTGAGAGGTAATAGAGAATATAATATATTCAGTGAAGAACATTATGGAGAACTGTAGAGACTAGATGGAGAGTGCCATTGGAGAGGAAGGATATGGTCATGGAAGGAAAAAGAATAGGATATTTATTTATTTATTTATTAGAATATTTTATTTATTTATTTGACAGGCAGATCACAAGTAGGCAGAGAAGCAGTCAAGAGAGAGAGGGGGAAGCAGGGTCCCTGCTGAGCAGAGAGGCCGATATGGGGCTCGATCCCAGGACCCTGAGATCATGACCTGAGCTGAAGGCAAGGCTTTAACCCACTGAGCCACCCAGGCACCCCAGGAATAGGGTATTTAAACTGTAATTTGAAATGGTGCAGGAATTAGCTACTTGGGTGATAGGGAGTAAACTCATTCCAGGCAGGAGGAACCATGAGAGCAAAAGGCCCTGCTCTCATCATTTTGTGTTTGTTGGTGTTCAGTGAACGCTGGCATGTGCAGTATTTCAGAGTGAATGAGGATGAGAGGATTAGGAGAGAAGAAATAGAGGGCCCAGTCACAGAGGACGTTGGCAGTATTGGAATCATTTGTTTTCCTCTGGCTTACATTGAAAACCTGTTTGAAGGTTTTGAGTCTAGGAGTGTTTATGTGTACTGACTTGGGCTTTAAAGGGATTACTATGCCTGTATTGAGAATAGACTTCTAGAGGAGTTGAGTAGAAGAAGGGAAACTAATTCAGAGAGAACTTCAGTAATCGAGGTGAGGGAGCCTTCCAGATTTTAAAACCTGGGATTTTTTTTATTTTTTTAAAATTTAGGAGGCCTCATGGGAATGTTTGGAGCCTAATAAAGTAGCTCCAATTTCTTTGCAAGGTTTTTTTGGTTAAGTTTATTAATTTTTTAAGAGCATATGTAAAATTCTTTATAAATTTGAAAATGTTCTTAGCTGTTAGCCATGAAGTTATTAATGTGTTTTGTTTTGTTTTGTTTTGTTTTTTTAAGATTTTATGTATTTATTTGACAGAGAGAAATCACAAGTAGATGGAGAGGCAGGCAGAGAGAGAGAGGGAAGCAGGCTTCCTGCTGAGCAGAGAGCCCGATGTGGGACTCGATCTCAGGACCCTGAGATCATGACCTGAGCCAAAGGCAGTGGCTTAACCCACTGAGCCAGTTTTTTTTTTAAGATTTTATTTATTTATGTGACAGAGAAATCACAAGTAGGGAGAGAGGCAGGCAGAGATGGGGGGGGGGGCAGGCTCCCCGCCGAGCAGAGAGCCCGATGTGGGGCCCGATCCCAGGACCCTGAGATTATGACCTGAGCTGAAGGCAGAGGCTTAACCCACTGAGCCACCCAGGTGCCCCCTATTAGTGTATTTTTAAGAGTGAAGAACTAAAACATTATCATTTGAACTCTAATGATACACATGCTAAAGTTTTCAGGGAAAAGTATATTGGGAGAAAAAAATTAAGCTGAATTGACGGATGGAATAATGGCCAAATTTGTGATAAGACAGGCATAGTAAGATATTAATGATTTTTATATTTGGGCTTTCACTGTAAAACTTTCAGTTGTGCTATATACATGAAAGTTTTTCTTACAAAACATTGGGAAAAGTTACTTCAACTAAGATAGTCTGATACTGCATATTTTGTTTTCTCAAGAGTGTTTTTGGTAAATATTTTTGCTTTTGTTTGCAGAAATTACTTTCAGAACTCCAAAAGTTGTTTATGAGTAAGAATGAGACTTATGTTTTAAAATTGTGGCCTTTGTTTGTCAGACTTCTTGGGAAGGTAAGTCTACAGTTAATAGTGCACAGTTTATACCTGTGAAACCCTTTCATTTCTTAACTTTACATTATTCATGTGTACCATGTATGTAGATTCAGCTGTTCACTAAAATTTGTTTGCCAGCCCACAATAAGTACTTCTGCTGCTTTTCCAGTCAATTGTAAATCTAAAGAGTGGCATAAATTCGAGTCACCCAGTATGCAGATTCTCAGCTGAGGTAGAGCAAGATAATGCCCTGCCTTTTTATTTGAACTCAGTGTTCTTGCTGGGGGGTGGGGGGGAGCATGCAGCAAGAGAGAAGGGGCATGAATGAGCAGGGGTAGAGGGAAAGGGAGAAGCAGACTCTACTGCTGAACAGGGAGCCCAGTGTGGGACCCAATCCCAGGACTCTGACTGGGATCATGACCTGAACCAGAGGCAGTTGTTTAACCGACTGAGCCACCCAGGCACCCCTCAGTGTTCTTTTTTTTTTTTTTTTTTTTTAAGATTTTATTTATTTATTTGAGAGAGAGAGACAGTGAGAGAGAGCATGAGCTAGGAGAAGGTCAGAGGGAGAAGCAGACTCCCCATGAAGCTGGGAGCCCGATGCGGGACTCAATCCCGGGACTCCGGGGTCATGACCTGAGCCGAAGGCAGTCGTCCAACCAACTGAGCCACCCAGGCGTCCCTCAGTGTTCTTTTTTAAACAGATGTCCTTTTCAGGATGTCTGGGTGGCTCAGTTGGTTAAGCATCTGCCTTCGGCTCAGGTCATATTCCCAAGGTCCTGGGAGTGATCCCCATAAAGGGCTTCCTGCTTAAACCAGGAACCTGCATCTCACTCTGCCCCTTCCCCTGCTTTTGCACGTGTGGATTCTCTCTCTCATGCTCTCTCAAATAAATAAAGTATTTTTAAAAAAAGTCCTTTTCATAAATCCACTTAATGACACATTTCCCCCATTTTGTGCCTTTTTTTTAGTGAATTTAGTTTTAAATGGCCCCTCAGCTTAGTGCCAAGTATTGTCTGTGGTTCCAAAGCATCAGAAGACTGTGATGGGCCTTAGGGGGAAATTACACATGTTACATAAGCTCTGTGTAGGCATGAATAACAGTGCTATTGCATATGAGTTCAGTGTTAGAGAATCACTAATCCATATGGTGTCTTTAAATGGAGATAAATAGGAAGCAAGGTTGAGTTTGTTTGACAGAATAGGTTTTTGTAGGAACCTAACCCTGCATGTTTCTTAGGAGCAGTGGCTCAGTACTTGCTAACACAGTGTTTGCTGTGGACTTTATAGAATTTTGGCGGATTGTTAGTATTGACTGTATGTTCTGTCTTTAAGCTAGGTTTTGGGTTTTTATTTGTTTGTTTTTGAGGGGAAGAGATGTGTTTTTCTTTATTTATTTTTTTTTTTAAGATTTTATTTATTTATTCGACAGAGAGAGATTACAAGTAGGCAGAGAGGCAGGCAGAGAGAGAGAGGAGGAAGCAGGCTCCCCGCTGAGCAGAGAGCCTGATGCGGGACTCGATCCCAGGACCCTGAGATCATGACCTGAGCTGAAGGCAGCGGCTTAAGCCACTGAGCCACCCAGGCGCCCCTGTGTTTTTCTTTATTGTGGTAAATAATATTTCTCCTAACTTTCGTAAGTGTACCGTTCAGTGCCATTAAGTACATATACAAGTTGTGTAAATACCGTCACTCTCTATACCCAAAACTTTTTCATCTCCCAACAACTTTATACATATTATACAATAACTCCTCCTCTCCCCCACCCCCAGCCCCTGGTAAATGCTATTTTACCTGCTGTCCCTGGATTTGCTAATTCTAGGCACCCCACGTAAATGCACTTTGTCCTTCTGTATATGGCTTATTATGCTAGACAGTTTTTTCAAGTCTTAATCATGTTGTAGCAAGCACTTAACTAAATTTGATTCCTATGGCTGGATAATATTTTGCTCTGTAACTTAATTTTGTTTATTCACTTGTTGATAGACACATGGCTTGTATTTACATTTCGGCTGTTAATAATATTGCTGTAAACATTGATGCACAAACATCTGTTGGATTCTCTGCTTTTAATTCTTTTGGATATGTGTGGAAGAAGAATGGAATTGCTGGGTCATGATGCTAGTTCTGTGCTTGACTTTTAGAGACTCCTCCAAATTGTTTTCCACAGTGGGTGTAGTGTTCTACATTCCTACCAGTAATACACTAGGGTTCATTCTAGTTTTTCTTTTCCCTTAAGGATTTACCTATTTATTTTAGAGAGTGCTTGAGGGGAAGGGGCAGAGGGAGAGGGAAAGAGAGTCTCTAGCAGAATGCCCGCTGTGTGAGGAGCCTGACATAGGATCCTGGGGTCATGACCTGAGCTGAAGTCAAGAGCCAGATGCTTAACCAACTGACACACTCAGGCGCTTCTAGTTTTTCCCTGCTGAACTTGTTTTTTTTTTTTTTTTTTTTTTTTAAGAGATTTTATTTATTTACAGAGACAGACACAGCAAGAGAGGGGGAACACAAGCAGGGGGAGTGGGAGAGGGAGAGCAAAGGCTTTCCTCCCTCCCTGGCAGGGAGCCTGATGCGGGGCTTGATCCCAGGACCCTGGGATCAGGACCTGAGCCAAAGGCGGACGCTTAATGACTGAGTCACCTAGGCACCCCTATTTTTTTGGTTTTTGATATGTTAGCCTTTCCAGAACATTTTGTTCTGTTTTGTAAAACTGGGGTGTTCTAATGTTTTTGACAATATGATAAATAGCTCTCTTGATTGTGGACTTAAAGGCTGTTGGGTAATAATGCATAAACAGTCACATTAGTGGTGGTTTTCCTGATTGGTATGCCATCAGTAATGATTGTAAGGAGTTACTTGTATGTAGCTGCTATCAAGCAAGTAAGACGGCATTTATGATCCGTTATTTTCAGGATTGTTAGTAACCTGGATGTAGTTCTCCCAAATAACCTTACCTCTTTGTGTCACAAGACCCACCTTGCTCACAGCTATGTCATTTACATTACCCTTGGTAGTAATAACCGAGGTTGTATGTAGTGTGGTTGAGGGGTTTTTCTGTTCACCATATATTGAGAGGTAAAAGGTGACTTTCAGTCTAAGACGTATTATATGGGCCTTCTTGAAACATAAATCCATTGTCCTAATCTTGCATGTTTAGGTGGTTTTCATATAAAGCCATTTTCGGGGGAGCGGACTTTAGTAACAGTAAACAACCTTTTTCCTGTTCTCTTATTTCTCTTTCCTATTCGAATAACTTAGTATCTGTTTCTCCCTGGTGTGAACCTTGAGCAGAGAGTCTTCCTATTTTCCTGCTTTCTCTATTTGCTTTTAACTATATTTGAAAGCATGTTAGCTCAGGACTACCTCTTTGTGCCCTATAGATAGGGAGGTACTGTTCCCTGTGGAATCTTTCATCATTCTTTAGTTTGGTGGTTCCCTTTTTATGTACCTTAATAGTATTTTTGGTTTTTTCTCAGGATAGTGATGCTTATGGTGGTGCTTAGCCTTCATCTGCTGCCTTTGAACGTTCATGAGCCTCTTGACTTTTCTTTCTCTTCTTCTCATGGTCCTTCCAAGTGATATCCATAGCAGTTACTCAGTTAAGTTGTTTGAGGCATGGTGACTTCAGACCAGACACCTAGTCTCAAGTCCTGAGGATTTTGGTCTCTGAGACCTAATAGCTGACTACTCAGAACCTCAGACCTAATAGCTGACTACTCAGAACCTCAGGGCAGGAAAGCCTTTGCTCATTTTTTTAAAAAAAATGATTTTAATTTTTTTTAAGATTTTATTATTTATTTGACAGAGACTGAGAGCACACGCACGTACACACAAGCAGCAGGAGAGAAGCAGGCTCTCTGCTGATCAGAGAGATGGGCTCATCTCAGGACCCTGGGATCATGACCTGAGCTGAAGGCAGATGCTTAACTGAGCCACTCAGGTGTCCCGCCTTTGCCCACTTTTTTTTTTTTTTTTTTTTTTAAAGACTTTTATTTATTTATTTGCTAGGCAGAATTACAACTAGTCAGAGAGGCAGGCAAGGGGGAGAAAGGAGGAAGCAGGCTCCCTGCTGAGCAGAGAGCCTGATGTGGGGCTCCATCTCAGGACCGGGGTTTGATCCCAGGACCCGAGCCGAAGGCAGAGGCTTTAACCCACCGAGCCACCCAGGCGCCCCCTTTTTCTGGATTATTAATCCCTTATCAGATAAGTGATTTTCAGATA
This sequence comes from Neogale vison, assembly GCF_020171115.1. Taxonomy (NCBI): domain Eukaryota; kingdom Metazoa; phylum Chordata; class Mammalia; order Carnivora; family Mustelidae; genus Neogale; species Neogale vison. Next base: position 49,957,088 of record NC_058093.1, read on the forward strand.
TTTTTTCCCATTCTGTAATGTTGTCTTTTCACTTGATAATATCCTTTGGTGCACAAAAGTTTTTGATGAAGTCCAGTATAAATTAGATCTTTTTCTTTCATTGCTTGTGCTTTTGGTGTCAAAGCTATGAAGTTGTCAAATCCAATGTCATGATTCTTTTTTCCCCTCTGTGTTGTTGTAGGATCTTTAGAGTCCTAGTTCTCATAAGTTTTTAATCTTTTGAGTTCATTTTTGTATATGGTGTAAGACAAGGGTCCAGTTTTCATTCTTTTGCATGTGGGTATTCAGTTTGGCAGCACCATTTGTTGAAAAGAATGGTCTCTATATAATGAATGGTCTTGGCATCCTTGTTGAAAAATAAGGGGTACCCGGGTGGCTCAGTAGGTTAAGCGTTTGCTTTTGTCTTAAGTCATGATCCTAGGTTCCTGGGATCAAGTTCTGTCCTGGGCACCCTGCTCCACAGGGAGCCTGCTCTCTCTGCCTCTGTCTCTCTCTTTCTGTCTCATGAATATATAAAATTTTTTTTTAAGATTATTTATTTATTTGACAGACAGATTACAGGGAGGCAGAGAGGTAGGCAGAGAGAGGAAGGGAAGCAGGCTCCCTGCTGAGCAGAGAGCCTGATACAGGGCTTGATCCCAGGACCCTGGGATCATGACCTGAGCCAAAGGCAGAGGCTTTAACCCACTGAGCCACACCGGCGTCCCATGAATATATAAAATCTTTTAAAAAAAAAAAAAAAAACAGTTGACAGTAGGGTTGCTTGGGTGGCACAGTTGGTTAAGTGCCCAACTCTTGATTTTGTCTTGGGTCATGATCTCAGGGTCATGAGATGGAGCCCAACATGGGATTCAACATTCAGTTCAGAGTCTGCTTGAGACTCCCTGATCTCCCCCACCCCCGATAAAGAAAGAAAGAAAAAAATCAATTGACAGCATATGAGGTTTATTTTAAGGTTTTCTATTTCATTGGTCTATATGTTTATCCTTATGCCATTACCATATGTTTTAATTACTTCAGTTTTTGAAGTAAGTTTGGAAGGCAAGAGGTGTGAGTTCTACAAATCTATTTTGGAATCGATTTGGCTGTTTTGGGGCTCTTTGCAATTCCATAATGAATTTGAAGATTGGCTTTTTTGTTTGTGTGAAAAGGCTGCTGTACCTTTTTTTTTTTTTTTTTTTTTTTTTTTTTTAAATAAGATTTTATCTATCTGCTTGACAGAGACACAGCAAGAGAACACAAGCAAGGGGAGAGGGAGAAGTTGGCTTCCCACTGAGCAGAAAGCCCAATGAGGGGGTTCGATCCCAGGACTCTGGGATCATGACCTGAGCTGAAGGCAGGACCCCACCCCACCCCCTGCCCTGCCAAGGACTGAGCCACCCAGGCGCCCTGTGGCTCCTGTACTTTCGACAGAGATTGTGTTAAATCTGTAGATTGCTCTGTGTCATATTGACATTTTAATGGTATTAAAACTTTCTGTACTGGGGCGCCTGCGCCCCTCAGTGGGTTAAGCCTCTGCCTTCAGCTTGGGTCATAATCTCAGGGTCCTGGGATAGAGTCCCGCATCGGGCTCTCTGCTCAGCAGGGAGCGCTTCCCCCTCTTTCCCTGCCTGCCTCTCTGCCTACTTGTGATGTCTTTCTCTCTGTCAAATAAATAAATAAAATCTTAAAAAAAAAAAAAAGACTTTCTATACTTGAATGTGGAATGGTTTTCTGTTTATTCAGGTCTTTTTAAATGTTTTTTCAGCAGTATTTTGTAGCTTTTAGTGTACAAGCCTTTCACCTCTATTAGATTTATTCCTAGGTATTTAATTCTTTTAGGTGCTGTTGTAAATTGAATTGTTTATTACTTAATTTCCTTTTCAGATTGTTAGTTGCTGTTGTGTAGAAGCACAGCTGATTTTTGTGTGTTGATCTTGTTCAGTTGCTTGCTGAATTTATTCAGTTCAGTTGCTTGCTGAAATTGAGTTGCTTGCTGGATTTATTAGATGTCGTAGCTTTCTTTTCTTTTTTTTTTTTTTTTTTAAAGATTTTATTTTATTTATTTGACAGAGATCACAAGTAGGCAGAGAGGCAGGCAGAGAGAGAGAGAGAGGAGGAAGCAGGCTCCCTGCTGAGCAGAGAGCCCGATGGGGGACTCGATCCCAGGACCCTGAGATCATGACCTCAGCCAAAGGCAGCGGCTTAACCCACTGAGCCACCCAGGCGCCCCTGATGTTTCATTTTTTTAATGTTTCCTTGTGATGCATTGTTTACTTGTCATTTGTCCGTTTTTCCCTTTTTTTCTTAAATACTTCTTTTTTCATATGGATACCATCTTTTTGGTACTCGGGTAAAATTTGGGACTTATCTTCCTAATTTTCTCTAGTGTTTTAGAAATGTTCTGTTTTGTGCATTATTTAATTCATGGAGCATTGTATCTTGTGATCTGAGTTTTGAATGTACAGACAGAATCCAGTACATTCTAAAATTTAAATTTTTAAGACTTTACATAGCTAACACTGAATAAATTAGATAAGTGAAAAATAATAGTGCCTATATGTTGTTTTAGGCAGGTAAATAACTTTGTTATGATTTTTCCTTTTTAGACGTTGCATCGAAGTGGGAGTTTCATTAATTCTCTATTACAGCTGGAAGAACTAGGATTTCGTAGTGGAGCTCCCATGATTAAAAAAATAGCTTTTATTGCTTGGAAGAGTTTAATAGATAATTTTGCTTTGAATCCAGGTAAGTAAATAATATGTTAAAGTTTTTATTTTTCTGTGGATTTTTCCTCAAGATGAAAAGAACAAAGCCATTCTGATTTTTTGGACTTTGTACTGAAACTTAACCTATTGAATATTTTTTATTTTATTTTAAGGGAATAAACTTATAGCTAAAAGTAGAATTAGAAAGCCTAGGCATTGCTGAACACCACTGACAGAAAATTTGTTTTAAACTATTTCAAAAATTGAGCAAAAGTGACAGATAACCATTTGGCTTTTTAGTACTTAGTTGAGCACTTTTGAGTACCTCTATTGTAATCATTACAATAGATCTGAAATACTAAGTATTAATCACTATTTTAGAGAGATTAAGTAATTTATCAAAGGTCACATAGCGAGTAGATGATAGGAAACAATCGTGATAGCTGTGAAACATGACTGGTAAACTTTTTTCTCACAGGACCTTTAGAATAGTGCCTAAAGTGGGTTTTTACCCACTTATCCACTAATATATACAAATGATTCCTTTTGATATATCGTAACTTTATCTTCCTATTGTCTAGTGGAGGTGTTTGATGTATAGTTGATCCTTGAACAATGGGAGGGTTAGGGGTGCCAGCATCCCACTGCATGTAACTTTTCACTCCCCCCAAATTTCACTACAAACAGCCCACTGTTGACCAGAAACCAATAACATAACCAGTCGATTAACCCGAAAATTTGTATGTTATATGTACTGTATACTCTAGTTCTACTATAAGGTAAGCTACAGAAATGTTAGGAAAATCATAAGGAAGAGAAAATACATTTATAGTATTATACTATCTAAAAAACAGTTTGTATAAGTGGACACATGGAATTCAAACCCATGTTCAAAGGTCAGCTGTATAGATGAGGAGGAGTATACAGCCCAAAAGTCGGTCAGTAGGAATGGCTATTCAATTGGGTAGTTAATCTTAGATATAATCAGTACTGTTTTTGTTTTTTGAAGATTTTTTAGAATTTATTTGACAGAGATCACAAGTAAGCAGAGGCAGGCAGGGGTGGGGGAGGCAGGCTCTTCCCTGAGCAGGGAGCCCCATGCGCGGCTTGATCCCAGGACCCTGGGATCATGACCTGAGCCGAAGGCAGAGGCTTTAACCCATTGAGCCACCCAGGCATCCCTCAATACTGTATGTTTAGAAGATCTGCTAATATTGATTTCATCAAGTAATTTTTCTCTGCCAAAGACAATAATTTTCTCGTATCCTCTTTAGTGTATTTTGTAATGTGATTATTTTCATTAACCATGATTTCATTGAAAGTATTGATGAAAGTGCATTGCCAGGCACAAATTTTAATTGTAAATGTTATCTTGTTGTTTATGAACTGGTAATGCAAGTTGATGTTCTGGACTAAACCTGGACTAAAGCATAAAGTAGGCATGACTTAAAGAAGATAAATAAAATGCTATCTGATTTGAAATAAGTCCAGAGTTAAAAGAGTCCATCCCTAGTATTATGGATCCAGGAAATCTTAAGGAATCAGATGCTTGTTGTTTCTGTCATCATCAATATGCTTACTTGCAGTTACAGGAAGGATAAAAGGCAGAAGAGCAAAAATGAACTTGTTTTCAGATGAGCCATCTATCCAGAGCCTTGCGAAAATTCCACATACACTTGCCCTTAAATATCATGGGGTAGAATGGCTAAATGGGAGATTAGATAAATAAAAAATTGGGTATCTGTCATTGTCCTGAGTGAAAGATGGTCTTGTATCTAAAAAAGAATGGCAGTTGGCAATTTTTGCTATAGGGATATTATTGCAGAGCTCCTCTTATAGAGTAGGAGTTGAAAAAAGTTGAGAGAATTTGTTCCCACAGTGATTTGACTTTATTTTCTTTATAGAAATGTTAATTGTGAAAGATAAATGGCACAGTAGCTGTCAGAAACATTAATGCCATACCACCAAATACATAGCTTGACGGATGTTTCAGAATCCTTTCAGTCTTTTTGATAAGTTACTTGAGCACAGGGCATCTTATTTTATGTATTCCTATTTGTTAAACTCAATATTAGGCCAGACAGTTTGTTGTGGAGGATTGCCCAGTGTCTTGAAGGAAGTTTTGCAATATCCTTAGGCGTAACCCACTAGATACTAACAGCCTCCTCTGTACCCATGGGTCTCAGGTTGTTAGACCTGAGATTTTGTAGACATTGCCAAATGTCCCTCTGTAGGAAAATCATCCCTGGCACACGCAGTAGCTAATAAACATGGCTTCCTCTTCTTTCTTTCTTTTTCTTTCTCTTTTTTTTGGACCTTATTACATGTAGTCTAGTTGTACTGAAGTTTTTGTCACATTAAAAAGTTGAGGTATACCAAGAACAGCTGATTTAAAAAAATATATTTTTAAATCTTTTCTCTTGGAGTTGATAAAGGAGACTTACATACTTATTCTTAAAATTTAGTCTTCAGCTTTTATGTTTTTACCTACGTACTTGCTTTCTTTTAAGAAATACTATGCAGTGCAAAAAGACTGAAGTTGTTAATGCAGCCTTTGAGTTCCATCCACGTGAGAACAGAAACTCTAGCACTAACAAAGCTAGAAGTCTGGTGGTATCTGCTGATGAGACTTGGACCTCACCTTCCTGCTAATTTTGAACAGGTAATGAAAGTATTGAGTATAATGCCTGGTGCGTTTTAATGCATTCTTAGATTGTTAATGATCTAATCTTTCAGTGTTCCATTTGTCATGTTAGCAGAGCTCACTATATGAAAGGTCTTATTTTCCTAACATAGAACTTGAATTTATTTTCCTCAAAAGATATTTTCTAGTTGTGTGAAATGGAGCCTCAAAGCTTTCTCAACCAGCAACCACTCAAATACCTGTTCTTACTCAAAAGGCATTTTGAGAGATTTTTTTAAAAAAGAAATTTCATAGGATTTAGAATGTCCTTGAGTGTAAAAATCAACATAACTGAAATAGAAATCAAATTTGACACTAGGTTGATAAAAAGCCCGATCAGTTCTTGTTTTTTGTCTCTCTTATTTCTAAGCTACATAGTGGCAACAAATAATTTAATCCCAGCATAGCTTTTCAGTATTATGACGTTTTCATATAAATAAATGAAAATTTTCACATAAATATTAGCAATTTTTTTTAGATTTTGATATCCTTGCTGGCATTTAGACATATCTATATATATCACCTTGATTTTGCAGTTAATCCCATTCTCGGTTTCTGTATTTTTTTTATACAGTGAATAAAAAAGGATAGCTCTGATAATTTTAATTTCGTGCATTTCTTTATTGTTTATCTGGGATTTGGGGTATATCTTTTTAAATCTGTAGTCCTTGTCTTTTGGTCTATATACATAATTACGCAGCAGTGAGTATACTACTGGAAATTGTTTTATAATAAAATATACTTGAATTTTTAGCAAGTTTTAAATTCTTAATTATTTAATGTATTAAGGCCTTCTTTTGGGCTTAACAGCATAAATTAATTGGAATTGGGCATTAATGGTAATATGTAATGGGAACATATTTATTATAGATTTTACCATTATGAGGTCCTGAGTAGACTAATCTTACCCAGTTGTGCCACACATTCATTGGTACAGATTGGATTGGTACTGGAATGATCTTAGAAAAGAGCTTGAGGTTCCCTAAGTTCTTTTTTTTAAAGGGTGCATTTTTAAAAAGTTAAAATGAGTCTGTACCGACAGTCTTAAAATTTGGGCATTGTTTATGTGTGTAATTTCCCATCTGGAATTTAGAACTGAAATTTATAGATAGTACACATTTGTAGGGCAAATAAAGTTGTAATAAAAATCTTTACTTTTCCAGTTTTAGTTTTTACCCAGTGCATCCAAACAGGCAGTAGGATTCAACGTATCAAAAGAACTTAGGAGTACTTAAATATAACTACATCATGCAAGACTTTTTAAAATTATGGTAATTAGGTAGTTTAAAGATTGTTTCCCGGGACGCCTGGGTGGCTCAGTTGGTTAAGCAGCTGCCTTCGGCTCAGGTCATGATCCCAGCGTCCTGGGATCGAGTCCCACATCGGGCTCTGTGCTCGGCGGGGAGCCTGCTTCTCCCTCCGCCTCCGTCTGCCAGTGCTCGCTCGCACTCTCTCTCTCTCTGACAAATAAATAAAATCTAAAAAAAAACAAAACAAAAGATTGTTTCCCTTTTTTTGTTTTTAACCCCAATAGGTGTGCGTGCCTCTGATTCAAAGTACGATAAGCATCGATTCCAATGCTTCACCTCAAGGCACTTCATCTCGTGTAGCTGCTTCTCCAGGTTTAAATCCTATAACTCCTATACACAAAGGTAAGACGTTGACATACTTGAGTTTTTTGTTTTCCTGTTTTTAAAGAGGGCTTGAATGAAGCCTTTGCTCAGTTCACATAAAATGAGGCATTTCATAATTTTGGCTCCCTAATCACAAAGTTCATTCTATACTGATTGTTTTCCCTGTGTTACTGTTGTAATTGCATTGTTGTAGTTGGGGGAAAAAGGGTATTTTTCCACTATACGTATGAGATGTATTACAGACAACTCTTCATTTGTTTCAGAACCAGAATCTTAGGGCTTTTATTTTAAAAAACAAACAGATTTTAACTGATGTTTTTAAAAAAAAACATGGCTTGGGGGGGGGGCTGGTTGGCTCTGTCATTTAAATGTCTATTCTTTTTTTTTTTTTTTTTTTTAAAGATTTTATTTATTTATTTGACAGAGAACACAAGTAGCAGAGAGGCAGGCAGAGAGAGAGAAGCAGGCTCTGCACTGAGCAGAGAGCCGGATGCGGGGCTCGATCCCAGGGTCCTGGGATCATGACCTGGGCCAAAGGCAGAGGCCTTAACCCGCTTAGCCACCCAGGCGCCCCTAAATGTCTATTCTTGATTTCCTCTCTGATCATCATCTCGGGATCTCTGCCCAGCATATTTATTTGAGATTTTCTCTCTCTGCCCCTCCCCTCAAACGAACAAGCAAAATCTTTTATTAAAAAGTGGCTTAATTTATATACCATTGGAAGAAAATTATTTGCTGGGTTTTTTAATTTTATGTTAGCTGTTCTAGTCAGATTTTTGTATTTGTCAGGGATGCCTGCATGTTATTGCAAAGTATGGATTAATATGTGATAATTATCTTCATTTAAATGGTGTGTGGCACTAATCTTGATTTTTTTTTTTTAAAGATTTTATTTATGCATTTATTTGACAGAGATCACAAGTAGGTAGAGAGGTAAGCAGAGAGAGGGGGGGAAACAAGCTCCCCGCTGAGCAGAGAGCCCCATGCAGGGCTGGATCCCAGGACCCTGGGATCATGACCCGAGCCGAAGGCAGAGGCTTAACCCACTGAGCCACCCAGGCACCCCCACACTAATCTTGTTTTTAACCTAATAAGATAATTAGGAACTCTGTTGTGGACTTTAAGCAAAAATTCAACTTTTGCTTGACAAAAACTGTTTACTCTTTTTTTTTTTTTTTTAAATATTTTATTTATTTATTTGACAGAGAGAGATTACAAGTAGGCAGAGAGGCAGGCAGAGAGACATAGGAGGAAGCAGGCTCCCTGCTGAGCAGAGAGCCTGATGCGGGACTCGATCCCAGGACCCTGAGATCATGACCTGAGCCGAAGGCAGTGGCTTAACCCACTGAGCCACCCAGGCGCCCAAAAACTGTTTACTTTTAAAGATACATTTCATTGAAATTAAGTTAATAAAATACGTTCACTTGGGTAGTTGAGTTACTATAACTTACCTGGTTTGGTTTTGTTCTGTTGTTTTGTTTTTTTAGGTGCTTCCCCATACGGAACTCCTGTAACTCCCCGGATGAACTTAAGTTCAAATTTTGGTGGAATGGCCACAATCCCCTCTATTCAACTTTTGGGACTTGAAATGCTGCTTCATTTTTTGTTGGGTCCAGAAGTCTTGAGTTTTGCAAAGCAAAACAAACTCGTACTGAGCTTAGGTATTTAATTTTTTAAAACAGTTCAGAGCAAGAGTGTATTAGCCTGAGAAGAAAGCCAAAATTTTGGGTAATTTTGTAAGAAATAATTATTTATGAAATAAATACAAATATAAATAACTTTAATAGAAAACACATGTGAGACCACCTAAGATTTTTTATTGAGATGTTTATTTCATAAAGCTTGGGTTTGGCATAATTGTCCTTTTTCTTTTTTAGAGCCACTTGAACATGCGTTAATCAGCAGCTCTTCTTTTTTTTCTAAACATGCAAATACACTCATCACTGCTGTTCATGATAGCTTTGTTGCAGTTGGAAAAGATGCTTCTGGTAAATAAGAGAAAATTTTTGTTTAAACCTGTGCTTAAAAAGAAAAAATAAAACCGCGAATATTTATATAGTGCCCTCTTTTGACCAGATTGTGCTCGAAGACCTTTACATTTAAATCATTTAGTTCTCATAGTAACCTTCTCTATTAGTCCATTTTTCATATGAAGAAACTGTGTTGTACAGAGAAGTTAATAACTTGTGCCTAGTCCCAGTTAGTGGTGGAGCCATGATTCAAACCTGGGCTCAGTGGCTCCAGCATCTGTACTTAAACTCCTATGTTTGATAGCCTATCAAATATTTAGATGAAACTTGAAAAATGATACAGTTTGCTGTTTAACTGGCTGGGAAATTTTTTTCTAGGGAACTTCAGGTGTTTTTTCGAATCTTTGTTTTTCCTTTTTGTCTCAGAAGCAAAAGCTATTCAGTAAAGAAAATGCAGACAGCAGGAAAAAAAAGAAAATAATTACCCTTAAGTAAGTTACAGGGCCCAATGTTAATAGATTATAGTTTGAAAAAATAGGTCTTTGTTGTGATAGTGTTTTATAAACTGATTATAGAGTTGAATATTTTGAGAATTCTACTCTTAAGTATTGCTCATCTTATTTAGTGTAAGGGTATAAGGATAAGCCTTTATAGTCCTATCCATTGCATTCTAAAGTTTGTTTTGTTTTGTTTGGCAGATGCAGTTGTCAATGCTATTTGGAAGGAGCTGATCAGCTTGATGAAGTCAGTTATTGAATCAGGTAACTGCAATAACTGATCAAATGATTTTTCTAGCACTCAATGAATATTTGTTTGGCTTTTGTACATAAAGTTTATTTTCAAGTCAGTTTTTGAAGTGTATAGCTTCCAGACTTTCAAATAAAGCTGTTTGATATATATTTGGAAAATGAATGTTTCTTAGCTAAGTATATTTTTATCCCTAAAAATACTATATTTTCATCCTTAAAATACTTGCATATTTAGAACTACTTTCTTCCTTTTGTTTTTTTTGGTAGGTAACAAAAAAGAGAGACCAGGTTCTGAAGTTTTGACCCTGTTATTAAAATCTTTAGAAAGCATAGTGAAGTCAGAAGTATTTCCTGCGTCAAAAACACTGGTAAGGATAATGATTATGTGGTGGAATTCAAAAATTGTAACCAAATTGAATTTTTCTGTTGGAGATGCTAAACAGACCAGGTTTCTTTTTCTTTTAAGATTTTATTATTTATTTTAGAGACAGAGATAGAGCATGCACTCCACATAAGCCAAGGGAGGAAGAGGGTGTGAGGAGAAGGAGGGGGAATGAATCTCTAGCCGACTTAATGCTAAGTATGGATCCCCATGCAGGGCTTGAGATCATGACCTGAACTGAAACCAAGAGTCAGATGTTTAACTGACTGAGCCACCTGGGTGCCCCCAGATCAGATTTTTAAATTTTTTATTAAGTGTTTTATCAGCCGCTTTGCCCTGTAATAAGTGTTATTCCATCAATTTGGAGTCATTTGAAACCTCAGTAAAGTAAATGAGTATACCGGCAATACAAAAATCTTCCTGTCAGAAGAATGAGCCATACAGAGAAAATGGGATAAAGGATATGAAACGAGAACTGAGGGAACTCAGAACACTAATTGTATAAGATTGTTGAGCTCCACTAATAGTTATTTTGTACATTTAAGAAAATATCTAGGAATTTGCAGCTTAAATGAACTCTGTTTAACCAAGTTAATGACTTTGGCATTAAAGACCTTTTTTATCCTATGTACTGGAGAATGAAAAAACAAATTGCATATTCTTTTTAAAATAGTGAGTCTCCCAAGATAACTGCAGATGGAGTAAACTGTACCCTACTTAAATTCCTTCTGAGTCTATGTTCTGGGCTATCTACTGTGGCAGTAGATCATAGTGGTTAATAGCAAGGGCTCTGGAGCAGACTAGATTGAGTTTCCCCACCCAGTTGTTTATTAGCTGAGTGAACTTGTCAGTTTTTCTACTCTCCTACCTTTTGTAAAGGAAGTATAGTAGTAGTTTTATATAATTAGGTTTATACGTGCAGTGCACGATGGGTCAGGGACAAAATAAATGTGTCTGCAAATGCTATTTAGTATTATCATTAGTGTCTGATTCAGATGAGAGTGTGAAAGGAAGCATATTTTAACTAACATAACCTTTTCCATCATACCATGTCACTTATGTAGTTCAAATTAATACCAGTATAATACTGAATGGCAGTTTGGTGGACTCTAATATTTGAGAGATGTGTCTTTAGACTCAGCTTCTAGTTAGTTGTCCTTTGAAATATACTTTGCTCTTAAACTAGTGAGTACATAATTCATTGCAGAGTATCTTTTTTGCAGTATTAAAAAAATAACCTCAAGGGCTGTTAATAGAAGAATGTTTGAATAGACTGCACATTCATACAGCAGTTAAGAATGTCTCCATATATTGATGTGAAAACTCCTACAGAGTTAGATGAAGGGCAGTTCCAGAGTATCTCACAGTATGTCATTAATGCTATAAAAGGATGTATGTATGACTGCTAGCCCAGGAAGTTTGGTTTCTCTGTGTACTTAAATACATGGAAATTTAGAAGGTCTAGAAAAATGAACTCCACAGAATGATAGGCATGGTTTTCCCTGGAGATAAAGGACTTTGTCATTTTATTTTTTTATGTTTCTGCATTTGTAGTTTTAAAACTAATGTAAATAAATTCACATTAATATATAAATATTATTGTGTTTGAACTTCTTGAACAGAGAATCATTAGTGCATGAGCATTACTTAATGATAAATTGTTAAATTAAAAATGTAGCTAACAGTACTAGGTTTTGACTAAGTGAAATATTTTTACGGCTAATACACAACAAAATGTTTTATTTTTCTTAGGTCCTCATGGAAATTACAATTAAAGGACTGCCCCAGAAAGTATTAGGTTCACCAGCATATCAGGTTGCTAATATGGATATTCTTAATGCAAGTATCTTAAATGTAATGCTATGATTAAAATTAGCCAAAAGATAAAGTTCCATGAGCTTTTTTTTTTTTCTCCTTAACATAGTGAAACGTAGATTGTAAAATTTTGGAAATGCTGATTATGTTAAAGAGAAAAAGAGGAATTAAATGTGACACTATTAATGGGACTATTTTTCTGAATTACACAAAAAGTTCTAGCAGGAAAGTTTTCTATTTGTTTATACATAGTAATAGTACTGTTTTTAAATAGCAAAATTTACTATTAAAAAATTGGGAAGCATAGTAATGGATCCTTAATTATAGTGAAATAAATGTAATATTTACAGGATGTAGGTATTTATTGGCCCAGCAAGTTTTAGTGTTCTTTTTATATCTGGAACATACCATTCCTCAGTTGCTCATGTAGATGGAATAACTGTTTGTAAAATATACTAGTTAGTAATTTTTGTGTGCAGTTTATAGAAGTGTATTTGCTACCATTGTGTCATATTCTAAGCAATACCAAAAGTTAAATTTCTTTAGCATAAAAGGATCATTTTACATAATTGACTGTAGAACACTGGTGTAACAAGAAGATCATACTTTTTGTAACAAGAAGATTGACTGCAATCTCCCATCTTTCTTCAGGGAACTCCTGCTTTGTTCTTAATTCAGTTAATTTTTAACAATAATCTCTTGGAATCTGGTATAGAAGATGAGAGGTAATTTAAACTAGTCTTTTTGTTTATATTGGAAAAGTTATTTGATTAATGAGGGTTTTTTTTAAAGATTTTATTTATGTATTACTTAGAGACAGAAAGCACAAGCAGGGGGAAGGAGTGGGAGGGCAGACTTGCCCCTGCTGAGCAGGGAGCCCAGTGTGGAGCTAGATTACAGGACCTGGGATCATGATTCAAAGGCAGATGCTTTAACCAACTGAGCCATCCAGGTGCCCCAGATGAATGAGATTCTGAGTTATATGCTATATCATTTTTTTAAATTAAAAAACCAAAGTGACACTTTTATCATTCCTGTCAGTTATTTTTAGAATTTTCTAATAGAATAACATATTTTGGCAGAAAATGCTGGATAATGCGCGGCTCCATTTTTTTTTTCTTCAGGTTTTTTCTCAATCTGGAAACACTCGTTGGCTGTGTCCTTTCCGGTCCAACTTCACCACTAGCTTTCAGTGACTCTGTTTTAAATGTTATTAATCAAAACGCAAAACTGTTGCAAAACAAGGAGCATCTCTGGAGAATGTGGAGTATTATAGTTACCCCATTAACTGAATTGATAAATCAGGTATGACATAAGTGCTACATGTTTCCCCTAAAGCTTAAGGTACATTTTCCTTTTTTCTTGTTAGAGCACATGGGGAAATAAATAGAAGCTTGAACTTGAATAGAAAATGCTAAATTTTTTTTTCTGTAGGATTAATTTCTTTTCTGTTGATTTCATTGCATTTCTGCATAATCAAGAAAATATAATTTAATGGGGACAAATCAGTTCCCTTTTTTCCAATAGTGATTATAAAACCAGAAGACTCCCAATATGTTATTATACAACTTTTCATATTTATATTTTGAGTTTTTTCAGTCTTTGAACTATGAGGAATAATAATGTTATGTTGATTAGACTGTATGTTCTTCAGATTCCATGGGTAAATCAGTTGGTGAATACCTCAGAGCCATAGAGTAGTCTCTAAACCAGTAATCTGTTGAATTGACTAATAACCCTTACATTTAAATACTTAGTGATAATGACATTATTGGCAAGGTGTGGAGCTCAACTTTTGTCACTATTAATAGTTGATCCGTTGCTTTAGCAGTCTTTAAATGGAAGTATTTTTCTGGAAATATTTTGCTATAATTCTCAAATGAAATGAAGACTCCAGAGAATTTATTATGGATAGTGTGGTCACCATTGTTTTCACTACTAAGTTCAGCACATCATTTAAATGGTCCTCTGAAAGAAAAAAGTTTATATTCCTAAATAATTCCTTGCTGTTTCAAGGATAGCAGAGGTCTTTTTTTAAGTTTTGCTTGAATCCTACCTTCTATGTATATAGTAAAAGAATTTAAGTTCTCTCTGGGGTTCTTTTATAGGCCTTAAACAACACATGCATTGTTTTTCAGTGTTGGTGTAATAGATTACCACGAGACACCTTAAAACATATGGATTTATTCTTTTATATCTCTAGATCCCAGAATATTGATAGGCGTGGCTTCTGCTGAAACCCTGAGGGAATTGTTCTGAGGGAATTGTTCTGTTCCTCTGCTTAACTGTCTTTGTTTCTGGAAATTCTTGATTGTTCCTAGGGTTATAGACACATCACTAATGTCTCCCTCGGTCTTCCGCATGGCAGTTTTACCTCTGTCTTTTTTGTCTGATCAAATTCCACTTTACTTTTACGAACACTGATTATTGGATTAGGGCCTACCCTAATCCAGTATGCCTTTATTTTAACTTGATTATATCTGCAAAGTCCCTATTGCCAACTAAGGTTGGGAGTTCACCACCTCTTGAACATCTCCACACTGAATCTACCTCACTACAAATAATAAGATGGTACTACACAGGACTAGAATTAGATGGTAATTTGTCTAACTTTTTCATTATTTTTCTTGTTTCAGACCAATGAAGTGAATCAAGGTGATGCCTTAGAACATAATTTTAGTGCCATATATGGTGCATTGACTTTACCAATAAACCATATTTTTTCAGTACAGAAATTTCCAGTGGTAAGGCAATGTCATATTCTTTACTTAAGGAATTTACATTTTTTTGGAAAATGTTCTTTCATCCCTTATAATAAATTCCTACAGTAATTTTTCCTGCAATCACCTTGTGATTTTTAATCAGCTTAGGGTAAGGGAAAATGGTGAAGGAAGACAGAATTCCTCTTGATCTTTGATAATTGCTGGTATTGTGGCATTGTTACAGTCTTTAAATAGAATTCTCTGGGGGAGGCAAATTTGTTACTCTACCCTGGTCTCTTCTGTGACACCTTAAATGTTACAGTGGCTTTTTAAAGATCTATTCTGTTGGGTGTTTGCTATGTAGATACACATTTTTAAATTTTCTTTTTTATTGTTATTTTTAGGCTACCATGAAGACCTTACTTAAAACTTGGTCAGAATTATATAGAGCGTTTGCCCGCTGTGCTGCTTTGGTAGCAACTGCCGAAGAGAATTTGTGCTGTGAGGAGCTTTCTTCCAAGATAATGTCCTGTTTAGAAGATTCAGGCTTTTCAGTGAGTTTATCCCAGTTATTACTGACCTTGGTTGTATTTGAAGAATACTTTTCAAATAAATTGAGATAGCATTTGTGAACTGTCATTTAACAAGGCTTCTAGTTTATAGGTGGCTAATAATATAAAACAAGTAGCAGCATTGCAAAACAGTTTTAGGTCTTGGGTCTACATGACTCTGAGTTCTGTGTTTCAGGACCCTGAACAGTCCTGCACTTTTATTACTGTGTTGCATATCTGCCTGTGCCATTACAGGAGGAGCCAGCTTTTCTCATATCTATCTCTTAGATCTTTAAAGGCAATCCTTTGGAAGTTTGTAGACCTAAAAAAGTAGGTCTCATTTCATTCCTTTATTAAGAGGCAAATACTTTACTTGGTATGTATCATTCTAGACTAGATCTCTTTTTGTGTTTACACAAATAATTTACATATGTACATGAATACAGTATTCTTGACACTTGAATTCTATTATTAAAGCATATTTTTTCCATCCAAAAAGATGAAAACTTGTACCCTTTGATAGTGGTTACACTGTTAGCTCTTGAGGCTATCTATTAAGAGGTAGAAATTTGTCTTTTTTCAGATTTTTTTAATGCATTTATAATTATAATAGCTTTTCAAAAATATTAGTACAGTTATGATTGTTACATTTTGATATGACAGAATTTCAGAGTGACTTTAAAAATGCAAATCAGATCTTACCACTGAAAAAACTTCGGTAGTACTTAGAATAAAAATCTTAACTGCTTAAAATTGCCTATAAGGCTTAATGCTTCATTCCCCAGGGGATCTTATTTAATTAATTACATTTGTTAATATCTATCATGACGCTTTGTTTTCCTTTTTGGCTTATATCAGAATCATTTGTATATTTCATTACATTCCTTAACTAACACTCCATGAGGTTAGGGACATTCTGTGTTGATTTGTATCCCTGTCTTTATCTGGTACATAGTTAAATTTGTTGAGTGACTTTATAACTGTTAGGGAGAATGTGCAACCGTAGTTTTAATTTTTTAAATACTGTCTTGGTTATGTTTTCATCTTTGTTCTCTTCTGGAAGAAATTAAGAATCTGTCAGGTTTTATGAAGTATGCTTTAGATTTTGCTTGGCATTGGTTGGTTCTATTTTTTGGAATAGTTAGAGAAGAATAGTTAGTTATTAACTGTTCTTTAAATGTTCGGTAGAATTCATCTGTGAGGCCATCTGATCCTGGACTTGGTTTGTTGGGAGCTTTTTGATTACTGATTTAATTGCATTGCTAGTAACCATTCTGTTCAGATTTTGTTTCTTCCTGATCAGTTTTGGGAGGTTATATTTCTAGGAATTGATCAGTATCTTCTAGGTTGTCTGATTACTTGGCGTGTAATATTCATAATACTCTCTTACAATTCACTGCATTTCTGTGGTGTTAGTTACTTCTCTCTTTTTAAAAGACTTATGTAAATCAGTTGGACAATTACCACATGATCTCACTAGTATGTGGAATTTAAGAAACAAAACACGTTCATAGGGAAAGAGGAAAAAATAAAACAAGACGAAATCAGAGAGGGAGACACACTCTAAGAGACTTATAATCAGGGGCTCTTGGGTGGCTCGAGTTGATTAAGCGACTGCCTTTGCTTTTTTTTTTTTTTAAGATTTTTATTTATTTATTTGACAGAGAGAGATCACAAATAGGCAGAGAGGCAGGCAGAGAGAGAGAGAGAGGGAAGCAGGCCCCCTGCTGAGCAGAGAGCCCGATGTGGGACTCGATCCTAGGACCCTGAGATCATGACCTGAGCCGAAGGCAGCGGCTTAACCCACTGAGCCACCCAGGCGCCCAAGCAACTGCCTTTGGGTCATGATCCTGGAGTTCTGGGATCGAGTCCCCATCGGGCTCCCAGCTCCATGGGGAGTCTACCTCTCCCTCTAACCTTCTCTCCTCCTCATGCTTTCCTCTTTCTCTTTCTCTCTCTTTCTTTCAGTAAATAAAGTCTTTTTAAGAAAAAAAGAGAGACTCATAATCATAGGTAACAAACACGGTTGCTGGAGGGGAGGGGGTGTGGGGATGGGGTGGTTGCTTATTGCTGGACATTAAGGAGGGCATGTCATGTAATGAGCACTGGGTATTATATAAGACTGATGTTGGGGCGCCTGGGTGGCTCAGTGGGTTAAGCCTCTGCCTTCAGCTCAGGTCATGATTCCAGGGTTCTGGGATCAAGCCCCGCATTGGGCTCTCTGCTCCTCGGAGAGCCTGCCTCCACCTCTCTCTCTGCCTGCCTATCTGCCTACTTGCGATCTCTGTCAAATAAATAAATAAAATCTTTAAAATAAGAAAAAGACTGATGAATCACTGAACTCGACCTCTCAAACCAGTAACACATTATATGTTAATGAGATTTAAATGAAAAAAGACCTGGTGATTCACAGACCTGTACCTCTGGCGCTAATAATACATTATATGTTAATTAAAAAATTTTTTTAAAATGAAGAAAAGTCTTTAAGAAAAATAATGAGTAATTTTATGAACCATTTTATGCCAATAACTTTGCTAATCTCAATGAAAGGGACAGATTCCTTCAATGACACCTAGTATTAAAGCTTGATCACAAAGAAATAAGTAACTGTAAGAGCCTTATATTTACTAAAGTAATTGAACTTATTAAAAAAAAAAAAGGAAGAAAGAAAAAGGAAAAAAAAAGATACTTATTTAAGTAATCCCTGCACTCAAGGTGGGCCTAAAACCCACAACCCCAAGATCAAGAGTCACATGCTCTTCTGGCTAAGGCATCCAGGTGTCCCTGTTTATCCTCTTAGCCTCTTTCATTTCTGATTTTACTTGAGTCCTCTTTTTTGGTTCATAAATCTGGCTAAAGGTTTATCAGTTTGTTGAACTTTTCAGAGAAGCAGCTTTGGTATATTGATAAGTTCTGTTTTTTGTTTGTCTCTAATTCTTCTATTTCTGTTCTAATTTTTACTATTTCCTTCTTTCAGCTGGCTTTGGGTCATGTTTGTTCTTTTTCCTGCTCCTTTAGGTTTAAGATTAGGTTGTTCGGGAGTTGTTGTTGTTGTTGTTGTTGTTGTTTTTGCCTCTTGAAGTAGGTGCATATTGCTATAAACTTTCCTCTTAACAACCACTTTTGCTGCATCCAGAACACTGTGTTTTCATTTTCATATGTCTTCATGATTTCTTGTTTCCCCCATTGTTTAGTGTCCTGTTATTTTATAACTTTCATGTATTTGTGTTCTTTTGAGATTCTTTCTTGTGGTTGATTGCTAGTTTCATAAGGTTGTGGTTGGAAAAGATGCATGGTATGAGTCTGATTTTTTTAAATTTGTTGAGAGTTCTTTTGCAGCTTAACATGTCCATCCTGGAGAACATTCCATGCGCACTTGAAAAGAACGTGTGTTCTGTTTTAGGTCAAAATGTTCTTAATATAACTGTTCTTCAACTATTTCTTCAAATAAATTTTCTGCCCCCTTTTCTGTCTCTTCCTTCTGAGATCACTATAAGGTGGATGTTTATGCTTGATGGTGTCACTGAGTTTCCATGGTCTCTTTTTATTTTTTATTACTTATTTCTCTTTTGTTCAGCTTGATTGCTTTCTATGACTCTTTCCTCCAGGTCACTCAGTGATCCAGTCTTCTGCTTTATCTAGTGCACTATTTATTCCATCTAGTATTAATTTTAGTTCAGTTATTGAGTTCTTCCATCTCTGGTTGGCTTTTATGTTTTCTCTTTTTAAAAAAAGAAAATATTTTATTCACTAATTTGAGAGAAAGGGGGAGGAGCAGAGGGAGAAGGACAAGGAGACTTGGAACTGAGCTCAACAGTGCTTGACTTGGGGCTCAATCCAGAAATTTGAGATCATGACCTGAGCCTAAATAAAGAGTTGGATGTTTAACCACCAGGTGCCCCTTACATTTTCTCTCTGTTCAGTGTCTCACTGAGGTCTTCCAGTCTCTTGTCAAGTCATTGAGCATCTTTATGACCATTAACTTTCAGTTTTCTGTCAGGCATATTACATATCTCCATTTCATTTAGGTCTCCTGCTGGGATTTATCCTGTTCTTTCATTTGGGACATATTCTTCTGTCTCCTTATTTTACCTAACTCTCTGTATCTATTTCTGCGTGCTGTGTCTCCTGCTCTTGTAAGTAGTGGCCATATGAAGAAGAGGTCCTGTAGTGCCCTGCAGTAACAGTGTCCCCTCTTCACTAGAACCTGGTGCTTCAGGGTGTTTCATACATTTGTTGTGTGGGGCAAGGCAAGCCATTAGCAGGTGAGATGGAAAGTATCGTGCCGATCTAGTTCCTGTACATGTCCATGTATCTAGCTGGGCATTGGGGAGTGAAATTACACCTGCCAGCTTTTGTTTTTGGATGAGTCTCTTAAAGATCCCTATTCCTCCAGCACTTGTTTGGGGATTAGTTATAAATGTCTTTTTCCCTTGTACCCCAGGCATCTCTTAGACTGCTGTATCTGTGCTGTATCTCAATGAGGTTGTTTGTATGCTGTTTGTATTCTTGTTGCTGTCCCCTTAAGGTGGAGGACTCAATTTCTGCTGGTAGTCCTGGCTTAGCCAGCGGATTTTATTAAAGTTCCAGGTGTTGAGCCTCACACGGAGCCAAATGTTACAGGGATTCATCTTCCTGGTGCCTGGGGTAGGGTCTGCTACTTTCCTTCTCTGTGCTTGCAGTGGCTCTCCCTACTGGGGAGTATTTTGTGAGCCAGCTTGATCCCCAAGCTTATCTCTACCGTCCTTCTATTTGCCGTGTGGCCACTTTTCTTCCTTCAGCCATGAAGAATATGTTCTGCCAGTTTCTGTCATTTCTGGATTATTTGTACTGATGTGGTTATGATCTTAGGTGTATTTTGGAGATGAAATGATCTTCCTAGTCTACCATCCTACCCTTATTTCCTGTTTCTGAGTGCTTTAATAAAGGATCTCCCTGATTGTGAATTTGATGTATTTGAAAATGTTTATTACATATTTTAATGCTACACTGTCTTACTTATTTTGTGACTTTATGAATTCATAGTAATTAGTTCCTCTTTGCTGCCTTTTTTTTTTTACCAACTTGATATTAACTGATACAATATGCTCACATCTTTTTCAGAATCTGTAATCTTTTTTTTTTTTAACTTACTGAGAAACTTACAAAGAAAATAGCATAAAACATTTCAGTTTGACAAATTATCATGCAGAAATATTTCTGTAGGCATCACCCAGTTCAGTTAAAGGAGCATTATCAGCACCTCAGATGCTCCCCTATGCATTTTATTTTATTTTATTTTGTTTTGTTTGAAATATTTTATTTATTTATTTGACAGAGAGAGAGAGAGAGATCACAGGTAGGCAGAGAAAGAGGGGGAAGCAGACTTCCTGCCAAGCAGAGAGCCTGATGTGGGGCTCGATCTCAGGATCCTGGGATCATGACCTGAGCCGAAGGCAGAGGCTTAACCCACTGAGCCACCCAGGTGCCCCGTCCCCTATGCATTTTATTTATTTATTTAATTTATTTGATAGAGATCACAAGTAGGCAGAGAGGCAGGCAGAGAGAGAGAGAGGAAGGGAAGCAGGCTCCCTGCTGGGCAAAGAGCCCGACGCGGGGCTCGATCCCAGAACCCTAGGATCATGACCAGAGCCAAAGGCAGAGGCTTTAACCCACTGAGCTACCCAGGCCCCCCCCCATGCATTTTAAATCACAATGCCCTCCTCTCCCTAAGAGTGAATTACTGTCCTAACTTTTTGAAAATCTGTTTCGAATAAAAATATTTTTACTATACACCCACATCTGTATATTACATACATTTGTTTAGCAGCATTCCTTTTATAGTAAATTTTATAGTAAAGTCATATTGTGTGTCTTTTGGGCTCAATGTTTCAATTGGAAGGTTCATCCATGTTGTATTTAACTAAGTTCATTTATTGTAATTATTACATGTATTTCCATTATATGGATTTAGGATTTTCTTTGTATATATTTCTCTACTTACTTTATGTTTTAACCTTTCTGTGTCTTGTAGCATATAAGTAAATACGGGAGTGTTTTTTAATTAGTATGTTTAATTTCATATTGAATAAGAAATGGACTGTGTTTTAATCCTTAGCTTCTTTCAGATACTACTATTGAAACTTATTCATCTATCAAATTTGAATATCCATTCAAATTTAATATTTATATCCCTTTTTAAAATTAATAACCATTTTACCCCAGCAACCAAAGATAGGATTGTACATGTTTATTGATCAAGGTTGACACTGGTAGCTGGAATGCATTTCCTAACTGAAAAGAGAGCCGTTTTTCCAGTCTTGATAGCAAATTGTAGTTGGAAGTGTCCTTTACTTTGAAATTACGAGCAAGGAGGAAGCACTGGAACTTTGATAGCTTTTCTACATGAAAATATAGATTGTCATCTGGACTGACTTTCCACATAGTTGTCGTTAGTTAACTAGGACACTGCTGCTTTTCCTCCTCCTGGCCCATAATACTCATTGAGGAGGTTGTCTTTGGGGGGCAGATATGTATTAGTCCAGTGAACTGGAAAAGTGGTTAGTAATGGAGAATAGGGGAGAAGGAAGTATGTCTGTTTTCTAGATCTTTGATTTCAATATTTGTTTTAATTAATTTTTTTTCTTAGAACTCTCAGTATGTCTCCTGTTACTCAGTTTTGCTAGGAAAGCTCACTGTTTTGGAATTGGTGCTGGGATTTCCTTCGTTCTGTTTTTTTAGTCTTCCCTCCCTGCCTTTAAAAAAGTTTTTCTAGGTGGGGCGCCTGGGTGGCTCAGTGGGTTAAGCCGCTGCCTTCGGCTCAGGTCATGATCCCAGGGTCCTGGGATCGAGCCTCACATCGGGCTCTCTGCTCAGCAGGGAGCCTGCCTCCTCCTCCTCTCTCTCTGCCTGCCTCTCTGCCTACTTGTGGTCTGTCTGGCAAATAAATAAAAATCTTAAAAAAAAAAAAGTTTTTCTAGGGAATCTCGTATGCTTCTGTGAATTTTTTATTTCAGTTGGATTTCAGAAGGAGGAGGAGGAAAAGGATATGAGGGACCTTAGCAACTTCATTTTTTGTTTTATCCCTGGGTTTAATGAACACTTAACATTTTCATGAAGAGGGGTGCCTGGATGGCTCAGTGGGTTCAAGCCTCTGCTTTCAGCTCAGTCCTGGGATTGAGCCCCACATCGGGCTCTCTGCTCAGCAGGGAGCCTGCTTCCTCCTCTCTGTCTCTCTGCCTGCCTCTCTGCCTAACTGATCTTTGTCTCTCAAATAAATGAATAAAATCTTTTAAAAAAAAAAAACTTAAAAAAAAATCTTTCATGAAGAATTTGATAAAGAATCTAATTGAGAACCTTGCTCTTCCATTCTCAATTTACTAGTTTTATATGCTGAGTCTTAGGGGGCATCTTAAGACTGAATTATCTTCCTTAAATGTCAGGAAACAAATATTATGGTTCTTGGTGCACAGCGGTTAACTAGGAAATATTTATAACTGTATACTTCATTCATATACCTTACATGTTATATATGGCAGTGAAGGTCATATTTTTTGTTGATGCTTACTATTTTTGGAAAGTATGCCAGTATTTGAAAGTTTCTAATAAAATACTTAATTGTTCTTTCCTAGAATTTGTTGTTCTTGGATAGGATCATTCACATAGTTACTGTAATGATTGATTGCATTGACTTCTCACCATACAATATTAAGTATCAGCCCAAAGTTAAATGTAAGTACTTTTTTACTTTGTTCACCCACTGTTGCATAAACTCAACTGTCTAAACTGTTGAGATCAAATCCTAATATCTTTTCTGACCTCATTTTACCTGCTTTAGATGTTGTATAACTATGTCATATGTGGTTGTCCTACAACTATGTTGTATAACCTTGATATGCTGTGAGCTCACATGCTCTTGCTCTTGTTCTTGCACATGCTTGTGATCTCTCCCCTTTGTCTCTGTCACACAAATATCTTTCTTCCTTTGTATAACCTGGAACGATCAGTAGTATTCTATTTACAGACTGCCTAATATGAGTGATTTTACTTATTCCATCATAGGCAAGGAATTATCTGGGCAGGAAACTTTGAATGTTCTTATTAGTCCCATTACTAGTGATGTTAACACTTACTGGTTGTTTAAGACAGTATCTGCCAGGTTTTCTATTATAAGTAAGTACCTATGAGTAATTAATATTTTGTGGCAGGTTCTTTAAGACTATGTATATATCCTTTTTCTAAGCAAACTTTCACCCATGAATTTATTGTCCATTAATACTTCTTGTCTAAAGCACTAAGAGGATTACCAGAGCAGTTCACATCGTTTCATTTGATTATATTGAATTATATCAAGATGTTTGTCTCCTTTGTCTTTAATTACATTAATTCTAAAAGCTGTCCCTGATATTTATCTCATATTTTCACGGTAAATCATTCTACATTCAGGGTCATGAGTTCACGTCCCACTTTGGGGCCTTAAAAAAAATACCGCATTCTATAGCTGTTGAGCAGTACTAGGCACCAGTCACTTCCAGGTGCAAATGACAGCCTGATGTAAGGTATAGCTTCGTTTGTCCCTGATACATTTTTTTAAGGTTTATTTATTTTAGAAGAGAGTGCACCAGTGTGAGCAGGGGAGGGCCAAAAGTAGAGAGAATCTCAAGCAGACTTTGCTGAGGAGAGAGCTGGACTTGAGGCTCAGCCTCAAGATCCAGAGATCATGACCTGAGCCAAAATCCAGAGTCACCCATTTAACTGACTGAGCCACCCAGGTGCCCCTACCTTATTTTATTTTTATCACTGGCTTTTTGTTACTCAGTGGTTTATAATTCATTGTTATTAATACTTGTGCTTATGTTCGCCTGTATGACCATTTCATGTGTTTCCATTATTTTTTGAGCCCTTTGGCATAAGATAATCAGGCTCATTCTGTACTTCTCATCCTTCAGCCTGGAACCAACCATATTTCCAAGGAACATTGGTCCTTTGCTGAGGATGGATGGCATTTAGAAACTGAGATCTGTTCGTTATTATTAAGATGTCACTGCTCCTGGATCCTCTTGAGTAGACAGGTGTGGGATATGTGTCACGTGATTCATGGCTGTCTCCTCAGCCTTAGCATACTGGCCTGGAATTTTTGAGTGGCCATTCCCTAGGGAAGAAGGTTAACTTCCTTTTGTTGGTAACACTTGTTTTTTATTTCACCTCATGGTATTTTTCATCAGCAAGCACTGATTTAGAGTTTTCTCTTAAATCTGAGATATTTTACCCTAAGAGAATAGATTCTTTGAAGGAAAGGTAATTTTTAAAAATCTGTGATTTTCTTGACAAATGTGGGTTTATCCCTGTAGGTAGGTATCCGAAGAGACAGGATCTAAAAATGACTTTTACACAGAAAAGTCAGTCCTTTTAAGATACATCTTTTTCTTGGGGCGCCTGGGTGGCTCAGTGGGTTAAGCCGCTGCCTTCAGCTCAGGTCATGATCTCAGGGTCCTGGGATCGAGTCCCGCATCGGGCTCTCTGCTCAGCAGGGAGCCTGCTTCCCTCTCTCTCTCTCTGCCTGCCTCTCCATCTACTTGTGATTTCTCTCTGTCAAATAAATAAATAAAATCTTTTTAAAAAAAAAAAAAAGATACATCTTTTTCTTCAAATCTAGGCTTGCTTTCTTTGCAGTCTTTCTGAGGATTTGGATCTGTGACTTGTTGAGTGTTATTTGTAGGGTTCAGTTTATTATAGATGACCTAGGGAGCAATGATTTCTAAGGGAAGTTTTGTGACATCTAAAGTTAATTTTGGAACCTATCTTTAAAAAAAAAAAAAAAATTTACTTATTTTACGGCAAGCACTTGCATGTGAGTTGGGGAGGTCGGGGGGCAGAAGGAGAGAATCTTCAGGCCTACTCCCTGATGAGTGCAGAGCCTGTCACAGGGCTTGATCCCACCATCAGTGAGATCATGATATGAGGTTAAAACAAGAGTCAGAAACTTAAGTGACTGAACCACCCAGGCACTCCATGGACCTTGTCTTATAACTTAGTACTTTCTTACAAATCAGTTGTTGAAATTCAGAATATAAACATTTGAAATGCATTTCACAACTCCTTAGAGAAAATACTCATTTTTCTGGATTTCTTCTAGATCTGCCTAATAGTTTTTCTTTGTCTCTGCTTCAGTTTTAAAGACAGTGTTGTGATACTTAACTCTAGTGGTGTATCATTTTAGAATTTGTGGGTATCACTCTACAGAAACATGTATATTAGAAGTATCTGTCATTTTTATAGATTATTTTTCATTTAAATGGTATAAATTATAAAGACATAGAACACTTTTCAAAATACTTGAGTTTTTAATAAATTCAATTTTATCTTAGCACCACAGAGACCTTCAGATTGGTCCAAAAAGAAGAAGGAACCTCTAGGGAAATTGGCCTCTTTATTTAAACTTATTGTGAGAGTGATCTATTCTTTCCACACTCTGAGCTTCAAGGAAGTACATTCTGACACTCTCCTCACTGTCGGCAACTCAATCATCAGTATTCTTTCTAATGTACTTGGACGTATTTCTTTGCCTTCTATGATCCGAAAAATATTTGCAACATTAACAAGACCTCTGGCATTATTTTATGAAAACTTAAAGTAAGTATTTAGAATTTCTATGTAATAGCTTTAAATTAAATGTCTTTAGACGTAGGTAGCAAACTTTTGTCATTTTCCCATTAGCTTCTTGTTACGGATGGTAATTGTTACCATTTAGTGAAGAGGGTACTATATTAAACTGCATTTGTTAAAAAGGTAGTTCAAATCATACATAAATAATTAGAAATTGGGTGTTTTAAAGTTTTCTGTGCTAATTCAACCCTGTCTTTCAATTTAGTGCATACCTTTTCAGATTTGATAATACAAACAAGCATACCTGTTATATTTACGATGTATATGAAGCATATTTGACATGCTACTTGGTGGTTAAGTATATGGTATACCCTTAAAATACTGTATGCGTCTTGTACCATTCATCTAAGAATCTCATTCTCTTTGATGTCTGCAGAGGGTTCCATAAATCTTTGTACCCAGTTTCCTCTTAGCAGACATAAATGTTTTTCTAGCCTTTTCCCTAACTTAACAGTATTATAGTTGAACATATTGGTATACATAACAGTGTCCACGTTTGCCACTACTTCTTCAGAAAGAGGTCCTAGATGTCAGATTGTTGGTTCAAAAGGTATATGTACTTAAATTTCTGAATTACCCTGTAAAAATTTACAGTATCCTTTCCATTTGAATCGAAATAAGCAATGCCTTGAACCATGAAAAGTCCCAAATAACATAACTTTTTTTAAAAAGCAATTTGAAAGGATTCATCGATGTTTCTTCTAGCAAGCTTATGGGGTTCAGTCATAATAGCCTGTCTTTTATAAATTAAATACATGGAGAAAGTTTTAGGAACAAATTTGATAAAAGTACAAAGTAGAACCCCAAATTTATTAGCTTTTTGTGCATCTTTTAGCCTTTAAGCTTAAAAGTATGCTTTTTAATTTTTTTAAATTTTTTTTAAAGATTCTATTTATTTATCAGATAGCGATCACAAGTAGGCAGAGAGGCAGGCAGAGAGAAAGAGGACAGCAGCCTCTCTGCTGAGCAGAGTGCCTGATGCGGGGCTCTATCTTAGATAGATATGGGATCATGACCTGAGCCGAAGGCAGAGACTTTAACCCACGGAGCCACTGAGACACCCTAATTTATGCTTTTTTAAAGAGGTACAGAAAGAAGTGACTAATATTAGTATTTTGAGATCTATTCTAAATGTTTTTCTGTGGCTCTTTTTTTCTCCCCGCCGTGGTTCATTTTTTAAAAGATAGGTTTGTTTACTGTTTGTTAGATAATTTGACATTTTTAAAATTAAATCTTGGGCACCTTTTTATATCCCTACACATGTCTCATTTTTATGGCTACATTACATATTTTTAGGTTTAACTTTCTGAAATATAAGTGGTACTCTTGTGTTTTTCTTCCCAGGCTTGATGAAGTTCCTAAAGTGTATAGTTGTATGAGCAACAAGGTAAAAATAGACGGTTGTTTATAAAACATATTTTCATGGTGAAAAAAATGTTAGGGTTTAGGTAATTGTCTTCCTGTACATAGTTCTGATTTGTAAAAGGATTATACTTAACAGTTTTGTTTTTGTTTTAAGATTTTATTTATTTATTTGACAGAGAGAAATCACAAATAGGTGGAGAGGCAGGCAGAGAGAGAGAGGGAAGCAGGCTCCCTGCTGAGCAGAGAGCCCGATGCGGGACTCGATCCCAGGACCCTGAGATCATGACCTGAGCTGAAGGCAGCAGCTTAACCCACTGAGCCACCCAGGCGCCCTATACTTACAGTTTTAATGGACATTTAATAACATGACATGGGCACGTAGTTTTTAAAGAAGGGTTCAGTAATGTTGCTTTAAATTCGTACAGCTCCCCACCTCCTATCTTAGCCCTTTATACACAAGGCTAATTGGTTCCTAGTATTTTATAGGTAAAACTTCTGTAGTTAACTATTACTCTCTGTTCATGAGAAAATGTTAATTTTTTTCTGTTAATGGAAGATTGTTTGAAATCACAGTCTTGTATTAATAATCACAGTAAATTCACCTGATAATTTGTTAGTTTATAATCACATATTTAAGGAGACAGATGGGACCTTTAAAAAAAAGTTTTAATTGAAAAAATTGAAATAATAACGTGTTTTGAGTTGTTTAGTATGTTTTGTGCTTTTATTTTTTCCTGTTTTAAAAGGACATTTCCATTTTTTTTTGGTAATAAAATTTTCCTTTTTCCTAGTTAGAAAAGCTACTGGGAGAGATAATTGCTTGTCTACACTTCAGCTACACTGGAACTTATGACAGCGAACTTCTTGACCAGATCTCTCCATTATTATGCATAATATTTTTGCACAAGAATAAGCAGATTAGAAAACAAAGTGCTCAGTTCTGGAATGCCACGTTTGCTAAAGTGACAACGTTGACTTACCCTGAAGAGTTAAAGTATGCTAACCACAAAACTATTTTATATAGTTACTGTGATTGCTTAAATTGGTATTCTGGTTTTAATACGAATTTTTATTTGGAAGAATTATTGCAGAACATTCCTCAGTTGAAATGTTACTGGGAATAACATGGTAGTTATTAAACATAACTTGACCTCTGACTTTGGTCCTGAGAGTAACCGTGATTTTAGGAACATTAAAAGCAGTATTAAATTTTCCTTAATAAAAGAAATATAAAAAGCAAGAAATTGGTGGTTATTAAATATAGGTGATGTGTACACAAGAGTTTAATAGTCTACTTTTGCTTAGAATCTTATGTAATAAAAATTGGGAAACTTCTTAAAGAAGAATATTTGGGAACTGAAGAGGTGAGCAAAAAACTAAATATTCTACATTTGTCCCAGTTTTGTTTATGTAGAATGAAAAACAGTCTTTAAGGTGGATGTATTTTGGCACTCTAAAATTATGGTTAAAGTATTCTTATTAACATATTACCAGTATTCACCAGTACTGCTTGACTCAAGGTGTGTGTGTTTATGTACTTTTTTAAAGACCAGTACTAAGACAAGCCAAACAGAAATTTCTGTTGCTTTTACCTGGTTTGGAAAATGTTGACATTACGGAGGAATCCAGTGGACCATACTCCGATTCAGTAAGTTGAGGTTTTTTACTTTTGAATATTTGAGCACTTCATTTATTGGATTGCAGTGTGATTAGTAAAAGGCAAAATGTTAGAAATTTTTTTGACGTGATTTAAGTGCGTAAAACTGGAGCATAAGAGCGTCATGATACAGGGTTTCTCTTTGAAGTCCATTTCCTAGCTTTAAACACTTTTAAAAAATTGAAGTTTAATTGACATAGAGTATCCTGTTTCAGATGTACATCAGTGATTTGATATTTTTATACATCATGAAATGACCGTCATAAGTCTAGTTTTCCATCTGTTATACAGAGTTACAGCAATATTACCCACTGTATTCTTATACTTAGTGTTCCATGACTTCTTTCTTTTTTATAACCGGAAGTTTGTACTTTTTAATCCCCTTCACCAATTTCATATGTCCCCAACCAATCCCCCTTCTGGTAACCAGCAGTTTGTTTCCTGTCTTTGAGTCTGTTTTGCTTTGTTTGTTCACGTAACATTTTAGATTGCAAATGTTAGAGAAATCCTACAGTATTTGTCTTTGTCTGATATTCACTTAACATAATACCCTCTAGGTTGATCCATATTGTCACAAATGACAAGATTTTGTTCATTTTTATGGTCAAGTGATAGTCGATTTTGTATGTGTTTGTCTTATGCATTTATCTTTCAATGTGTATGTGGTTGTTCCATGTCTTGATTTTTTTTTTTAAGTAATGCTGCAGTGAACATGAGGGTGAACATCTCTTCAAATTGGTGGGGTTGTATTCCTTGGACAAATACGCAGAAGTGAAACTACTGGGTTCTATGGTAGTTCTGTGTTTATTTATTTTTTTTTTTTAAGATTTTTATTTATTTATTTGACAGGGAGAGCGAGAGACACCAGCAGGCAGAGCAGTAGAGGGAGAGGGGGAAGCAGGCTCCCCATTGAGCAGGGAGCCCAATGCGGACTCCATCCCAAGACCCTGGGATCATGACCTGAGCTGAAGACAGTCACTTAACCAACTGAGCCACCCATGTGCCCCCTGTTTTTAATTTTTTGAGGCACTTCCATACTGTGTTTCATAGTGGTCACACCAATTTATATTCCCACCAGTAGTTGTATAGGGGTTCCCTTTTCTCCACATCTTCGCTAGTACTTGTTTTTTCTTTTCCATAATAGTCCCATGTCATGTGTGTGATTTTTCCTTTGCATATCATTGATAATGATAGTGACATTGAGCATATACTCATGTGCCTATTGGCCCTCTATATCTCCAGTAAAAGATGTGTTCAGTTGGGTTCCTGGGTGGCTCAGTGGGTTGTGCCTCTGTCTTCAGCTCAGGTCATGATCTCAGGGTTCCGGGACTGAGTCCCGCATCAGGCTCTCTGCTCGGCGGGGAGCCTACTTCCCCCTCTCTTTCTGCCTGCCTCTCTGCCTATTGGTGATCTCTCTCCATGTGTCAAATAAATAAATAAAATCTTAAAAAAAAAAAAAGATGTGTTCAAGTCCTCTACCCATCTTTTAGTTGGGATTTTTTAAAATATTAAGTTGCATGAGTTCTTTATGTATTTTGGATATTAACACCTCATCCAGATGTATTATGAATATCTTCCATTCAGTAGATTGCCTTTGCATTTCGTGGATGGTTTTCTTCACTGTGCAAAAGGTTTTTAGTTTGATGTAGTTTCATTTGTTTATTTAGATATTTTTTTGCCCTTTGGCCTAAAATAATTTTCTGATAGAAGAGCAATAAATTTCACCATAGATTCTCAGTTAAATAGTCTCTGATTCTTATTCATTAATGAACCTTTTTGAACTATAGCATTTTGTGTATTTTCCTCTGTAGATGTAATTATTAAAATAAATGGTAAAGTGTTGCTTTAGGTAAACCAGGAATAATAGTTACTAGTCTGTGTCTAAGCAAGAGTTGCCCTTCATTTTCTCAGTTCTTTTCCAGCAAATCTCATTCCTTCTGTCAGAAAAACACATCTTTGCTATCATATAACCCATTTGGAACAAGATTACTTTAGCTAATAATTACTGTCTGATCAAGGAGTAAAAGTATGGGTATTACATTCCCATGAGGTAGACATTATTACACAACTTTTTTCCCACTCAACAACAAATGGAGTCTTGGCTGTTCATTGTTTAGAACCTATGAGAGAAAAAAGTTAACAGTTACTTAAGCACTCTAGTTTTCATTTTTGGCCAAAATAAAATTCCTTATCGGATAATTAGATTTGTGGAGACTTGTTTGGTGTAATTCATCCTGAAAAAGTCTAAATAAAAGGGATATGATAGGTAGTACTTTCTATCATGCATGCCTCCTTATATGATATTTAAAGTTTAATGAATGTGATTGTTTCTTAAAAATATTCCCAGTAATAGGAGGGGTCTTTGAGTTCATTAATTTGATTGACTTTTAGCATTTATTTGTGTATCTTATTTTTACAATGTGTAAAATTCTCAAAATAATTAGAATTCATAAAATTTATAAAAATGGTGCAAAGTAGCTACTGTATGAGTTAGAGATGCCAAACCTGTTTGCTGTTAATAAATTAGACATGTTTTCTTTGACATGATTTTAATAAGTGAATAATGAGATCTGATACTTGAAATGAGTATTTTAGTATACTGAAATTTTCAAAGCACGAAAAGGAGAAATAGAACATTTGTACTTAAAAACTTTCATTTTTAATAAAACAGACAGAAAATTCACAGTTAAATATGAAGATAAGTGGCATGGAAAGAAAATCAAGTGGAAAAAGAGATTCTTTTCTGGCACAAACAAAGGATGCAAAAGAAAATAAGAAACCACCAGTCAAAGTATGTATTTCCAAACTTTTATTTAATTGTAATTTAATATTAAAGTAGATGGTAGTTGGAAAACATACAGCTTCTAATTGGAAAAAAAAAGTGATTAAAGGCCAAATAGAAAGAATTAAAGGGGAAAAATAGAGCTTGACCTAAAAAGACTATTAAGTTAGCGTGGAAGTCTAGAAGCTTTGTGAATGGATTCATTCTTACTAAAGTGTGCTTAATATGTAGCATTCAAGTGGGCCTAGGTGGCTGAGTTGGTTACTTGTCTGCGTTCAACTCAGGTCATGATCCTAGGTTTCTGGGATCAAGTCCCACATTAGTCTTCTTGCTCAGTGGGAAGTCTGTTTCTCTGCTGCTCCCCCTCTTATGCTCTCTTTGACAAATAAAATCTTTTAGAAAAAATACGTAGCATCCATTAAGTATAGTTAATTCAGGCAGTAGCCCCCTTGAGATAGAATGAAATCTAGGTATGAATATAGCATAGGTAGCATAAGAACATTTTAGAACTTCTGTTACTGAATAGAAAGAGAACACTTAGGTAAGATACCTCTTTTGGCCTCAAGTCTAGTAACCTTAATCTTACTAATTGCCAGTAACTAATTTTCACGTAGTAATTTTCTCCCCGTGATTTCTAATGAGGGAATTCTAGAATCTTGAAACCATGGCCTTGGCAAAAATGAAAGAAAAAAATACTATTTTTGAAGAATGACTCTCAACACAAGTCTTGTTTCAGTTATAAAGTAGAAATGTAAACAGTTGCACTGAAAATTTGTAAAAATAACAGTACCAGTGTTACTGTTATGGAACGTGTATTATATTGGCAACTTTTACTCAGTTTTGACTTGGTTTATGCTTCAGTTTGAAAGCTGCTGATACATTCTCTTGCCAAACCACTTGATTTCTGTATGTTGGCCTGAAAAACATATTTGTCTATGCTTTGTTGGTATGCTATGCTTTGTTGGTAAATTGCCTACTTTTTAAAGAGGCATAATAGGGACGCCTGGGTGGCTCAGTTGGTTAAGCAGCTGCCTTCGGCTCAGGTCATGATCTCAGCGTCCTGGGATCGAGTCCCACATCGGGCTCCTTGCTCGGCAGGAAGCCTGCTTCTCCCTCTGCCTGTGCCTGCCTCTCTGTCTGCCTGTGCTCGCTCTCTCTCCCTCTCTCTCTGACAAATAAATAAATAAAATCTTTTTAAAAAATAAATAAATAAAGAGGCATAATAATTTTTATTTTCTGAATCTTGATTAGAAGCAGAAAGTGAGGGGCATTGTTCTATTAACCAAGGATAATTGTACTAATTATTAACTTATCCAATAGGTTTGAACTTCAAACTTCTTAAGTCATTATTGAATAAGTTTATAGAGTGCTAGAGTAGAGATTGATTGAAGTATTGGAAAATAATTTGGAAACTCAAATGTACATTTGCCTTTTATAAATTTGCAGTTGAAATTAGAACCGTCTTCTACAAAAACAAAGAGTGAAATGCCTTTGGAAGAGGAAAAGTCTACTGATTTCGTGTTTATACCTCCAGAAGGAAAAGAAGCAAAGGAAAGAATACTAACAGAACATCAGAAAGAAGTACTCAAAACAAAGAGGTTTGTAGCCTTTTATCTTGAATTGGGTGTTCTGTACTCCACTTAAGATTTCATGCAGTATAACTGTAACTTTGTTTAGAACTAAAATACTATGTATAATATATGCTATATTTTAATGCCAAAAAGATACATCGTACATGGCTGCATTTTATAATAAAAATGGTTACTTAGTAACCTACTACATGTTTATGCCTTTATAGCCGACTCCTTAATGGAGGTAGTGTTGGAAAAAATAAAAAATGATTTTGAGGAAAATAAATATCTAAGCCTTAATTTTACATTGTTCTTAAAAGATAAGTAGATGTACAAATCTAAGTTTAATTTCTAATTATAGGAATATCACATTTTGAAGTTATTTATGTAAGATCTTTTTCAGATACGATATTCCTGTCATGTATAATAATCTGGATGTTTCACAAGACACTTTGTTTTCTCAGTATACCCAGGAAGAGTCCATGTAAGTATGGAAGCTGTTGAAGTAACTGACTTTCTAACTTTTAATTAAAAACAGTATTTTAATTTATACATTTTTATTTCAGGGAAATTCCTCCTCTAACTGAAAAATCAACGGAAGATACCAAGGTGATATATAAGGTATATTTGGGGGTTTTTAGAATCATTATTCCATTATGAAGTTTCTTGTGTTAATTTTAAGATATATTGCATAATCTCATAACTCTAACTGATATACTTTGGCAAAATTGTAGTTACTGTGTTTGTGGATGTATGTGAATGTATCTGTTTAAAATAAACGGGTTTTTGCTTTATTAAGTATTTATAATTAGAAACACAAATTAATGGGCATCTGTCACCACCTTTGGAATATTTACAAAATACTGAAAATCTGGGCGCCTGGGTGGCTCAGTTGGTGGAGCAACTGCCTTCGGCTCAGGTCATGATCCCGGAGTACCAGGATCGAGTCCCACATCAGGCTCCCAGCTCCATGGGGAGTCTGCTTCTCCCTCTGACCTTCTCCCTTCTCGTGCTCTCTTTCACTCACTCTCTCAAATAAATAAAATCTTTAAAAAAAAAAAAATGCTGAAAGTCAGTGATGTGCCTTTTGAATTCCAAAAGTTTTGGACTTGTCTGTTGGCTAACCTATATACATGTGTACGTTTCTGTGCAGGAGGAACAAACAGAGAGGGACATTGTTATTCCTCAAGATGTCACAGAAAACCGTGATATGGATGAACATCTTGAAAAGGCTTCTCTTTCAGATAATGAACGTGGTTCTAATGATGAAGCCAGTCCAGAAGTACCAAGCAGTAATAATGACTCCAGAAAGAATGCTTTAATTTCATCAAAGAAAACAACTGAATGTTCATCTAGTGCAGAAAATACTTCTGGTGTCAACATTAGCTCAGTTTCTAATGCCATCATTTCCGGAATTCTCCCACAGCCTACAAGTCGGAGGCAAACCTTTATTACTTTGGAGAAGTTTGATGGTTCAGAAAATAGACCTTTTAGTCCGTCTGCCTTAAATAATATGTCATCAACTGTTACAGTGAAAAATAACCAGGAAGTCATGGGTAAAATAGATAACCCACCAAAAGCAAAGAAAAGAGAAATGGCTATTGCAAAACCTGATGCTGAAAAAATAGCACATGGAATTAAGAGATCAAGCCGAAGGTCAAGTAAAGCTGAACAAACAGGGAACAAAAGGTCTAAGCTCTTAATGAGATCCGATCAGGAGAAAAATACTCAGGAATCTATTGATGGCACAGTAGTCTTAGAAAATAACCCACCTGGTTTGCTTAATCCAACAGAATGTGTATTAGATAATCAGGCTCATCTCTCTGAATCTACAATGGAGGATGAGGATACAATGCTTAAACCAACAATAGAAAATCTGGTATTACTAGAAAACAGTACTGTAGAAGAGAAAACATTAGGAATCAGTTTGGAATCCAAAGAAAATACACCCCCAGCTATAATACCAGCAGATCAAATGGTAGATGAGGATAGTCCTGTTCAGATAACTCCAAATCAGAAAACGCTTAGACGATCCTCAAGACGACGTTCAGAAATAGCAGAGCCTACCCCTGAGAGCCAAGAGAAAGAAAATAATCATCAAAAAAAAGACAGACGTAAGGAAGAAGAAAAGACCCTTCAGAAAAGTCCATTGCATGTAAAAGATGATGTGTTACCTAAGCAAAAACTGATTGCTGAACAAACTCTACAGGAAAATTTAATTGATAAAGGGAATAATTTACACGAGAAGACTTTTGGGGAAACTAGCACTACTTCTGAAATTGATGAAAGTAAAAAAAAGCTAGACCTTGAGAATATTAAGTCTGAGGGAGACAGTGCCCAGGACATTGTAGATAAGTCCTCTGAAAAACCAGTAAGTGGACGAACACGCTATCAAACAAGAAGAGCTTCCCAGGGTTTACTTTCCAGCATTGAAAACTCAGAATCTGATAGTTCTGAGGCAAAAGAAGAAAGTTCTAAAAAGAAGAGATCTGGAAAGTGGAAAAGCAAAAGCAATGATAGTGTTGATATTGAAGACCAAGAGGAGAAAGTGATAAAACAGGAATGTGTAAATGTTGAGAACCAGACACTTGATTACAAAGCAAATTCTGAAGTGGGGAGAGACCTAAAATCTCTGATTTGTGAACAAAAAGATGAGAATACTATTGTAACTCCTAAAGATTCTACAGTTTCTTCAGATGTATTACAGGTTTCTGATGATGTGTCAACTGCTTATGAGGGAAAAAGTAAAACCAATAAATGTACAGAATATTCCGTTTTAGACCCTTCTGTGCCAGATTCAAATCTAAGGACTAGAAATGCCAGCAAGAGATTACAAAAACGAGATTCTATAGAAAATAACAATGTGGGAGAATCCTCAAAAATAGGGACATCAGACATTTCCTTGCTATCTGAAAAAACTTTGCAAACACTTGAATGCCAACATAAGAGAAGTAGGAGGGTAAGAAGATCTAAAGGTTGTGATTGCTGTGGAGAAAAATCTCAGCCTCAGGAAAAGTCGTTCATTGGGTTAAAGAGTACAGAAAATTACGATGTAAAAGCCAGTGAAACAAAAAAGACAGATACGCATACACCTGTAACTGTATCAGAGACTTCTAAAGCTAATCTGTGCTCTGAGGTAAAACTTTTGGATGAACATAATTGTGTGAATTTTCAT
Organism: Neogale vison; assembly: GCF_020171115.1. Lineage (NCBI taxonomy): Eukaryota > Metazoa > Chordata > Mammalia > Carnivora > Mustelidae > Neogale > Neogale vison. The sequence goes on from NC_058093.1 coordinate 49,993,455, forward strand.
TTGGGACTCAAGGAGGTGAATGACACTGTTAATGATTCATTAATTATATCTGAAAATGAGTTGGAAAATACTATCCAAAACCCTCTTCCTTCTGGAGTAGTCAATTTTGAAGAAGAAACTTGTGATATGGATTCTGAAGAAGCAACACCTCTTGAGAGCCAAGAGCCATCCAATAATAAATGTAGAACTGTTAGTCCATGTTTAGGTGATTCTAAAGATAATTCACTGGGATGTTCTACTTTGGAGACCAAAGAAGAAAAGTCAGAGGCTGTCTTGGAAAAGGAACTAAGTATAGAGAACATTGTCAATGTTGAAACAGATGGATGTAAAGCTAATGCAAAATCCAACCCAGAAGTAGAAGCTATTGAATTGGGTGTAGAAATTGATAAATCTGAAGCTAGCTTTTCTGAACAAGAGAGTACCAAAACTGGTATTAGTGAAGAAGAAGTAATGGAGATAAATAGTGACAGAAGTGATGAATCTGATGCAGAGGCAGCTGAGAAACTGAAGGCTGAAGAAGCAGTAACTGAAGAATTTAATTCTGTTGTTGATCATTATGATAATACCACAGAAATGAGTGCTCTGGTAGAGATACCTGAACAAACAGCAGTTGGAGAATTAGATGAAAGAAGTGACGAATCTGGTCCAGGCTCATCTGAAGGAGTGAATGCTGAAATGGAAACTTGTGAAGAAACAGTGATTGGTGAGGTGAGCGCTGAAACTGACCAAGTCAATGAAACAGAAGGCCAGGACTCTACTACCAGAATCTCTACCAAGCCTGTACAGGCTGAAACAGAGACATCAAGTATGGAAGTCAGCAGTTTTGTTCTTACCACACTTGGGATGAGCACTGAAGAAGGAAAAGTTGACTCTAATGAAACTGAAACAAAAAATGAACTTAGTAAGTCTGAAGAAGCAGTATCAGCGGAAAATCAAATGGTGGGAAATGATGAAATTCTACAGGAAGCTCACCATACTTCAGAGAAAGTGGAGGACACATCACAGTCTCTGACATCTGAAACAGCCATCTCTGAACTAACAACAGAAGACAATAATGCATCTCCTCAAAAATTAAGGGAACTAGATCCTTTACTTGTATCAGCAAATGGCAGTCCTATTGGCATGCAGACCCGCTGTGTCTGGTCTCCTTTGGCTTCTCCATCGACCAGTATTTTAAAGAGAGGACTAAAAAGACCTCAGGAAGATGAGATATCGTCACCTGTTCACAAGGTAGGGAAGTTGAGGCTGAATATTACTTAGCCGATGTTCAATTGAGTATTTGGCAGTACAGTGGTTCCTGGTGAATGACAGAATGTTAGACTGATAGGACCACTCATTTTGAATAATTAACCACAGTGACCAGGGAAATGGGCAGGTAGAAAAAAGAGTGTTGATCAAAGGAAACTGAAGGCCATATATATTCCTTTACTTTAGGACACTAAAGTATACATTATTCACCTTTTGCAGAATTGGTGAGGATCTCTTGTGGGTTTTTTGGTTTTGGTTTTTTTGCTCATAATGTGAGGAGACATTTAGAAACTGATAAAGTAGCTTTAGTTAGCACTCACTTTGTGCTAGGACATTATTACGTAGTCTGTTTCCCATTTAAGTGTTCATATAAATTCTTAATTTCCAGACCTTATCTAATGAAAAAAGTATCGGGCTGTGCCTTTATCAGTTTCTGGATGTGATTTCATTTATTATTTTATTTCCCCATCTTCACTAAACTGACTCCTTTAGTTTGTATTTGCTTTAGCTCCTGACCCTATAACTTGGACATAATTTGTTGAATGAGTAAGTTAAAAAAATAAAAGTTACATATGCTTACATAGCTCAGCTTGTCCTCTACTTAGTAAAGGAGATGTTCTGAAAAGGTTATGTGAGCATTCTCTACCTATGAAATGGAATCTGCCATTTAATGTGGAATACATGTGTTCATACATACAGACATACATTAGAAATTGAAGGTAGACTTAATCTTGCCTCTGGCAAGCACATTGTGAAGACTTCCTCAAGATGTACCAAAAATTCTTTGAGAATTGAGGTTTTGGCTTTGTTTTGCTTTGCTTTTATATTGAAGTTCTTTCTTTCTTTCTTTTTTTTTTTTTAAGTATCTTAAGTGAAGTCTTTGAAAAGTATGAAGATAGGGGCACCTGGGTGGCTCAGTGGGTTAAAGCCTCTGCTTTCGGCTCAGGTCATGGTCTCAGGGTCCTGGGATCGAGCCCCGCATCGGGCTCTCTGCTCAGCAGGGAGCCTGCTTCCTCCTCTCTGCCTGCTTGTGATCTCTATCAAATAAATAAACAAAATCTTTTTTAAAATAAAAGTATGAAGATAGAATGATAGAATGCATTGGGATTGATGTTTTCAGTATATTTTATTTTCCTTCAGTATATTTTAGATTTTTAAAAAAGTTAACGAGTCATGTTTTGTGTGATAGTACTTCAGATTTAATTTTTATTTAGGCAGCAGTAAGACATAGTTTTCTATAGCAGATATGTTCAGAATCTGCCCACTCTTGGGAGTTAAGACCAGGAGGCATTTATATATATGATTAGTGGTTATGCCTTATTGCATATTTATTTATTGCATATTGCTGAATGAATGAAAGCATCGTAAGACTTTAGAAGAGGCTAAAATGAAAAATTGTCACCCAGTTGCTATGACTCTGGGACCCTCTAAAGAGTTTAGAACAGAGGTTAGAAAGGTACACCAGAGGTCAGTTAGTACTATTTCTGACTCTTTACCTTGTATTTAAAGTCACTGCAGTAAGCCCACAAGATTAGTATAATTGGATGATACAGTTTCAGCTGCTGTGTGTAATTTCATTTTTCTGCCGCTGTCCCTGTTTCAGTCTTTGTTGGTATATTATGTAGAGACCATTTAGAACATGGATAATTGGAATGACCTGTGGTATTATCTGTGAAAGCAGCCATTAGGAAGAAATAATACAGTTATGTACATTTGGCTTCTAGTGAAATAAATTAAGCTTCTAAACCTACATTCTATTTTGGGGGACCTTAATGGTGAGAATTTATGGTGTGGTTTTTTTTTCTTTTTCTTTTTTTTTTTTTTTAACTTTGTAAATAAAAGCATGACCTGTGTTTTCAGGTTCGCCGGGTCTCCTTTGCAGATCCAATATACCAAGCAGGATTGGCCGATGACATTGATAGGCGATGCTCTATTGTTAGGTCCCATTCTTCAAATAATTCTCCCATAGTAAAAAGTGTTAAAACTTCACCTACTGCACAATCTAAGGTAAGCTGTGAGCTTTAAAATACACATACATGAATGTAGGTACCGAATTGCATAGTGTAGTTTATCTTAAAACTAATAAAGAACAAGATGTCTTTGGTTTGGATACACTGTTTGTCTGCAACATGGTAAACAAACATGAAGAGGTGGGAAGAGTCCATGATAATCTAGTAATTGGTTAGGTAATAGTTTATTACATTTTACATTTTCTCAAAATTTTAGGAAATTACCACACTCTAAGTAACGAAAGTAGAGTTATAAAATTATAGTTTTCTAGGGTTCTGAGTTTTTTTTTCTCTCCTTTCTTCTGTCTAGCATAATGCCACTTCAACCAAAGGATTTCTGTCCCCAGGATCACGTAGCCCTAAGTTTAAGAGCTCAAAGAAGTGTTTAGTAAGAAGTGCTTTAGTTTTCATGTAACTTTATATTTTCATGTTCAGTTAGGTGACCTCTATTTAACGATTTTGACATTTATTTTAAGATTACAGAAATGGCTAAAGAATCTATGCCAGGTCCAACAGAAAGTATTTACCCAGCTTTGGTGAACTGTGTGGCTCCAGTTGATATCATTCTACCTCAGATTACCTCAAACATGTGGTAAGTAGTTACTTGTGCTGGTTTATACTTAAATTTAAGTGATCGAGATTCTTATATTTAGAATTGACCATACATGCGCTTTCACACATTTTGTTTTAGAAATATAAATTTAAGTGGGAAGATGGGACAGGTAAGGCAATAAGAGAAACCTCTACCATAATACAGTAATTGGCTAAGATAATTAAATGTATATGTAATATTTGTCAGATGCTGTGCTGAACTCTTTGCATATGTTCTCTTATTTAATGCTAATCACAAATCCCATAAGGAGTATAATTATTATTTCTACTTTACCAGTTAAAGTTTACAACGGTTACTCCACCAAAGTCATGAGGCCATTAAGTCATAATGTAAGTGAAGTCTGAGACACAAATTGGGCTTAGTCTCTTCCCAGCATTATTGCTTAAGCCAAACAAACACATCAAATTCAAATTTTGTTTTAAATTAAATGTATATGTGCCTGCCCTCAGAGTGGGCTAGGTGAGCCTATATAAAATTCAGTTATGACTGAGCATAAAATCAGGAAATCTAGCTGGATAGGCCCTCACAAATAGAATAAATGTGAAAGTATATGATGACCATTTTTCCTTTTTTTCTTAATCTCTTCAGGGCAAGAGGACTGGGACAGCTCATTAGAGCTAAGAATATAAAAACGATTGGTGATTTGAGCACTCTTACAGCATCTGAAATAAAAACTCTTCCTATCCGTTCTCCAAAAGTGTCCAATGTAAAAAAGGCTCTTAGAATCTATCACGAGCAGCAGGTAAACCTAGATGTTATAAATCATGTATAGATAAATGATGTCTCAGTAGCAATTACAGAAGTTGGTAGTCTTGCTTAAAAACTCATTTTATGCCCACTCCACCCCCGCCCCAGTCAGGGTTAACTTAAAACATCACGTTTTTAATTTCACAGAGAGGTTTGCTTCTTGATTTTGTCTGGTTTTGTGTAATGCATCTCTTTATACTTTTGAGTTCTTTTCTCCTATCCCCTTGTCTCGTTCATTTCCACCAAATTGGTGATTGGTTCCATGGCTGCTTTTCCTAAAACATAGAGGTTCAAATCTAAACCTTCTAATAAAAATCTTTCAAATTTGTATTTAACAGTATTTCTCTTTTGATGTCCAACACAACTGTAACTAACTATTTGCACATAAATATTTTGGCTCATAGACATTTTTCAAGATTCTGATAGAAGCCAAGATTCTACACTCCCTAACCCTCAATAAAAATACAGTTGGAAAACTCATTATTTCAGAAGGAGTCACACTGTTCTGAAACCTATGCAGAGACCTTTTATGTTTCCACTGAAACTGCACAAAATTGTGAATAAATGAGAACAGGTTATGTTAAAGCTTGAAAACCAGTGTTTACATTAGAATTTCTGAGACTGGAGTTAGCTAACTATTGAAGACTTCTGCTATTTTCTTAAAAGTCTTTGATTTAAAAATTATTAAGTATTTTTAATCCTTAAAAACTTCTAAGAGACCCAAAGATTATATTAGTAATTTTCAGTCTCAGACTTGTCTGCTGTGGACCTTTCATAAAAGTGGGATTATATGAGCTGTGGTCTTTTGTGGTTGACTAATTTGAGCATAATGTTTTCAAGGTTCATGTGTATTAGTACTTCATTCTTCTTTATGGCTAAATAATACCCCTTACATAAATGTACAACATTTAGGTCATCCATCAATTGCTTAACATTTAGGTTGTTTTTACCTTTTGCTCTTATGTACACATAAGTTTTTGTGTGGATGTATTACTCTTTCTCTTGGGTGTCTACACAGGAGTCTAATTGATGGACCCATCAATATGGTAACTTTAACATTCTGAAACTAGTATCTTCTCAGTCACTAATCTGTATGCCTAGGGACACCTTTCAAAATTGTACTGTTCTTTTATTTATTTATTTTTAAAGATTTTATTAATTTATTTGACAGAGATCACAAGTAGGCAGGGGGGTGGGGGATGGGGATGGAGCAGGCTCCCTGCTGAGCAGGGAGCGACTGATGCAGGGCTTGATTTCAGGACCCTGAGATCATGACCTGAGCTGAAGGCAGAGGTTTAACCCACTGAGCCACCCAGGCACCCCAAAAGTTGTATTCTTTTTTTTAAGAGTCCATATGTTTTTTAAGTTTGGAAATAATCTGCCTTGATTTTCTTTTCTTATGCTGCTAAACTTGGGAAATACAGTGTAATTTTTTTGGCTACCTGGCTGTTTCTTGAGAAGCCCATTAAATATTAGAGATACTTAACCAGATTTTCGAAAAAACTGAAAAACACTTTATAATCCCATTTTTTTGTGTCACTAGTGCAACATAGTTTCTTAGCAAGATTTGCTAAGCTGATAGTCATGTGATGGGCTGGGAAACAGGTCAGATTCTTTTCCAGTGGTGGTGGTGTTGGTCCTTTTAAAAGCAACTTTCAATTTTTTCGTTTTGTTTTTGTTTCACTGGCCTGTGTGTAATCCAGGTAAAATCTCGTGGACTAGAGGAGATTCCAGTTTTTGATATTTCTGAAAAACAAGTAAATGGAATACAAACTAAATCTCTCCCTTCTGATGAAGAAAGACTTGCCTCAGGTATGTTTTAGCAAAGCAGGACAATTTTATTTACAGTGTCAGTTGACTTTGAATATATGCTTCTAGTTTTAATTTGACCATGCTTTGTTAATTTGACAAGGTTTTTGGTTTTGGGGGGGGTGGTTGGTGCCAGTGACCAAGGCATGAAAAAGTAGCTGATACTGAAACCAACTATGTTTAGTTGTTTTTCTCGAACTGTCAACTGCTACTGAAGGATATAAACTAAATAGTGTGTTTCAGTTATGCTGTTAATAAAAATGAAGTAGACTTGCTCTTTCTTCAGTGGCACTAAATAAGTTACGGTGTGGAGTTTTCTGTTGCCTTGTTCTCTTGAGGAAGAACAGTACCTCAGCCTGCACTCTCAACTTAAATCTTAGGCACTTAAATTTTTTATTAACTTAAAAGGAAATATGTACCACTTAAGTTTTATCTGGAATAAATTAATTGTGCTTTTTTTTCTTTTAGATTTAATTGATCCTGTTGCTTTGGAAACTCCATTACCTAAAAATCTTGTGGCACAGATTAGTGCACTTGCTCTTCAGCTAGATTCAGAAGATCTCCATAATTATTCAGGAAGCCAGCTGTTTGAAATGCATGAGAAACTTGGTAGCATGGCAAACTCTATAATAAAAAATTTGCAGTCACGTTGGAGGTCACCAACCCATGAAAATTCCGTTTAGTATTTTAAGAGAAAATTGAACTTTTTTCCCCCCAACATCACTGGATTTGTTGATCATAAAATAAGTTCTGAAATATAGCACAATTTCAGACTGAAAGTTTGCAAGTTGATAGCATTTCAAACCGTGAAGGGCTGTGACTTATGTAAGTTCAGTTTTGTAAGTTCACTGTGTACGATTTTTGTTCATACAATATTTTCTTGGCTGCTATGCGTAGTTTTTCAAAAATTTAAATATCTTACTGAAATGTGGAAGCAAAAACTAGAAACAAAAGCAATTTATTGCACACATCTTAAACTCCTACATATTCTGATGAAACATTCATGAAAAATGAAAAATACCTTATTTTAAGTAAGTAAAATTTAACATTTCTATTTGAATTTTTTCCTGAACTGATAACGGTGTTTATACTTGATATGTATATTTTTTATTTATATTTGTTGTGCCTGAAGTTTAAGAAATTTGTTCTCAGTAGAAAACAAATGAGATGCAAAAGAATTGGAACCTTTTTTCCCACAGATGTCAAATTTGGGCAGCTTCCAAGAAAAATACCAAAAGCTGCAGTTTCTGGGGTTAAAATAAGCAGAACTTACTAAGATGCCGTTCATTTGCATTAGCAAATATTTATGCAGCAGCATTCGCTTGTGAAAATTTAGTCATATGAGACACACTTATTTTAAAATGCACGACTCTTTGTACATTATGTATAGATTACAGTGTTTTTAATTTATAAATTTCAGCCTCTGTTAATGGCATGAATTTTTCTGCAGCTACTTGTGAATACCTTTGTTTAATAGAAACCTATTTTGTATATATTAAATACTGAGATACCAGTATGGACAGTAGAAGTGCTTTGTGAGCTTGCTGCACATGTTTGTAGGATTCTGTATCTACAAAAACAGATAGTTTTGTACTTAGTAAAAACACGAGTTTTTATTTTCTAAAGTAACCAGAAGGAGTTAAACTTACAGAAATGGGAAAGTATTACATGAAGACTTCGCTATTCATACCACCACCACCCCCTTTTTTTTTTTTTGGTCTGCAAGGAGGGTATCTGCCACTAGAGAGCTTCATTACATTTCTTTTTAAAGTGGAGAGTTAGTGTGACTATTTTTGTTACAACTTGGGCTAAATGATATCTAGGATTTATCTGTTCTTTTCACCTACACGTAAAGCAAACTTGGAAGGAAATTGAAATTGTTCTTTTGAAATATGTATGTTTGCCTAGTTTTAAAAAAAAGTGTATATAATTAAAACATTTGTAAATTTTACTGACTAGTATTAATGCCTGACTTCCCATATTTGTTTCGTCTCTTTACAGTGAGAATATTTCCTTTGTTCTGATTAGAATAAGTGAATGACCTTCACAGTTCATACTTTATTCAGAACTAACCAGCTTGAAAAGGCACACATTCTTTTAGCAAGTTACAGAAAGTTTAATTCTTGTGCTTAGTTAGTTCCTATATTCAGAAGGGGACCACCTGCCAGCCAGAAAAGTTGGTGTCTTTTTCGTAATCATAAACCCATCATTACAAATATTTTGGGGGTAGAAGTTTCATAGTCCTACACCAAGGTTGGGTTTAAAAGAAATTCTGGGACTGTAAAAACTGAGGATTGTAAGCTTGACAAAATAAGTAAAAAATAGAAACTTTTTGACCAAAAAAAAAAAAAAAAAGAAACTCTTTGACAGACTTGCAATTGTGGTTTATATTGCCTCCCATTTCCCAAATTATATTTTATAGTAAAGAGGCACATAAATTTTTAGTTAACAGGTGTAAGAAGGAGTATGTATATGTGTTCGTATGGAGTCAAAATTGGCTTATCTCATGACTGTATCTTAATGTTTGTGTTAATTAGCTGGTGAAATGGAAGTTCTTGAGAACTTCGAACAGTATAGGAGAGGTGATAAACATTTACTTAAATCACTAAATTTGATACAAGCACAAGTATGTATTTTCAGATACTGTGTTTGAACAAGGATCTGTTTAAAAATGTTACTTGAAGGCAGAAATCAGTTTGCTAAATCTTCATTGTTGATACAGTTAAGCATATATTTGAGGCACCTTATTTTTAATACTCTTGCCTTAAATTTTTACCTGAATAATTCGTAAATAGCAAAAACTATTAATTCTCCTTGATCAGTTTCAGTATGTTTAACTATTAAATCAGTTTTTCAGTATTTTCTAAGGGTTAATTTAAAAATAGCAAATAACACTCAAATGTGATTTCTTATTTTAGGCATTTATAAAGAGAATCTGGTTGCTTGTAGAAAGCAGCACAGTATAACTTTTCATGTTCCAAAATGGACTTCATGTGATGGATTTAAATTTTCAGTATTGCACGGAGCCCATTGTCAAAGGTGTTATATTTGAACAAGTTTGAAAGCCATTGTTGAATGGTATGGATGGAACTTTTGCTCAAATTCCATATGGTGTAGGATGAATCAGGTTTAGTGATAATGTTATTGGATAATACAGTCAAAAATAAGATTTAAATCTGAATGTAATAGTTTCTGGCATTGCTCGTGGATACTTTATAGCCTGAAAATAGGGATTCTGTTATATATTAAGAATGATAAAAATGTCAAGGAAATTGGATTATATCTTGCCTAAAATAAAAGTGGCAGGGCAAGAGACAAAATTAGGGGGAAATGGGAGGGGTGTGGGTAAAATACACAATTAGAGTTGGTTTTTTTTTTTTAGATAAAGGAATGACAGTAATTAAAAATACGTGCTGTTTAAAAAACCTTTGTTGGAATTTAACAGAAAATACGAGTTTATTAAAGCGTTCACATTGTAACCTTAATGTCATTCTTTCCAACTCTGTAATCCAGTAAGAAGGGTGTAGTTTCCATCTCATATTCATTACTGATTTTCAGGGAGATAATTTGCAGCTAGGCTAGAAGGCCGTAAAATAGCAGTTACTGACAGTATTAGGCTAAGACTTTGGTCAGGGGAAGAGAGCTGTGGGAGAGAGAGCTATTCGCACATTAGCAAAGCGCTATCTATTTAATCCCTAAGCCATCAGGAAGGTCTTAGACATTATATACAAGTGTTAAGTTTTGACTTTCAACACCTTGCTTCTCAAACTTGTCTGTATGTAAGAGTGCAGGTTCTGATTCAGCAGGTCTGGGAATGGGGCCTGATAGTTTAGTTTATCTCTAAAAGCTCCCACATGACCCATAGAAATGCCATGTCTGTGGATTGCGTTTGTGGTAGGAAGCTTCAGGCTGTGAATTAGGTGATAACATAAGTGGCTTTAAGTCCCAGGAATTACTGCTACAAAAGCTAAGATTTAGTGTTGTGTTTTTTTTCTTAAACTTTTTCAGGTTTATGATTGGGGGTGCCGACTGGTCTTGAAGGCTTCAAATTAAAGTTCAAAAGTTTTTTAAGAGTTAAAAGTAGAATTTTGCCTCATTTGGAGCCTTTTTTAGATAGGAAAATTCATGGTTTGGGGAGGAAGATTTATGTTTTTAAATAGGCAGACAGTTACGCATTTCATGTTACAAAAAACCTAACTAAACAAATGGACAGTGTGAGCCTTTTTTCATGAGTAGTGTAAGTGGGTTATGTTCTCATTTTTTTAAACATAAAAGTAAATTTCAGATATTAGAAATATTTAGTCTCTAAATAAATCTTGCCTTCTGAGTTATGGGGCTTCACTATTTTACTAATAAACATTGAAAACCGACTGCCTAACTAAGATTAACTTGACAGTAAAATTAGTAGTACCAAAATGAGCCCTGACAGATGTGATTTGTCATTTTAGTTAAAGACCTCTGGTTACTTTGTTGTTATGTTGTTGAGATTTTCCATTTCATCTTAAAATGGTGTTTGAAAGACAGTTGAATAATTTTTCTAAAAGTGAGTTTTTCTTGGCATTCAGTTCTATTTCCCTCACATATTTAAGTACTCATAATTCATAAGAATTGTACTCATTCAGAGCACTTAAGAAAATGTAGCCAGAAGTTAAGTAGTGGGATTTTTAATTGACTTATCAAAATTTGTTGAGTGCTTGATTTATAAAACAAATCTGGGCTTTGGATTGTGATGGTCCAATATGATACGTTTACCATATACCAGGCTTTGTATATTGCTTTTTGAAAGTATTAAAATCTGAGTCATTAGGGTGTAAAATCTGTAGCTTTTTAATAGAATAGTAGTCTAACAGAGTTGAATGTTCACTCATTTCTTGGAGTAGAATGTTAAACTTTGTATCGTGATCTTAATCATTTTTTTCTTTACATACCAAGCCAAAGAACAGTGAAAACCAAACATGAAGTGCCAAGCTGTAAATGCTTACTCTCCTGAAGTATACCTTAGAAGAAAAGATAATCTCTTCTTTTACCTGAGAATATAAGATTGAAGGCAGTATTTTAAATTGATAGCACATGGAATAAAATAAAAAAGGTAGCTTTTTAGTATAGGTACAGTCATATATACTTTGAAAATAGCTGGTAGTTATCCTTTATATAAGTACTGTAGATAAGTACCAGAACTGATACTGATAAATACCCTGAATAATTATTTAAAGTACACGTTATTTACAGGTCACCTGTCTGGTTCAGTTACTGGTGGAGCATGCAACTCTTAATTTTGGGATTTTGAGTTCAAGCCCCATGTTGGGGGTAGAAATTGCTTAAAAATAAAATCTTTTTAAAAAATAAAATATACATTATTTAATATCCTGCCCCCCAAAAAGGAGTAAAGTAAATAACTTCCAATAATAGAATTATTTCTTACATGAATAAATTGCATATAACTAGAAAGTTCACCTTCAAAATAAAGTCATGGAATGAAATATAGTGTAATAGCTATTTTAATATTTAATTGAATAATGAGCAAGTATCTAAATACATTTTTATTTTTGTAGAATGAGAATTTTCTAGGAAATGAACAATGAATTTTGAGTATAGAAACTGAAATATGGTATGGCAGTCTTAACCTAGTATGTTGTTACGAACAGGTTGAAAAACTACAGCCTGCCACCTGTTTTTTTATACATCCTCCGAGGTAGAAATGGTTTTTACATTTTCTAAAAGGTTGAAAAAATTCAGATGTAATATTTTGTGACACATGGAAAGATGAAATTAAAATTTCAGTGAAGGTAATAAGATTTTACTGGGACACAGCTATGTTTGTTTACGTAGTGTCTTTGGCTGCTCTCCTGCTGCAGTAGCAGATTGGAATAGTGTGACAGACTGTATGGCCTGCTAACACCTAACATTCACAAAATTATTTGACCCCTTTGTGTAAAGTCTGCTGATCACAGTTACAAAGTGTAGGTTCATTCATATGTGGCCTGTAAATCCAGTTGATCATTTGCTTCTAGATGGCAGATAGGGCTCCTGCTTCCTTAAGTCCTAAATTTCTATTGCTTTTACCTAGATTTTACTTTTACAAAAATGTGTTCCCATGACTGCATTTGTATCTTAACTGTATTGCTCAAATACACATATACTAGGAGATACTAGTACCTTTTAGGTACACTTTTTTTTTTCTCCTATTTAATCTCAAATGACAGTAATGTGTTTACTATGGATGCTAAGGGACACTGATGTGTGAGGGAAAGGCATCTAGCACTGGGGGGTTCTGTCAGACCTGTGAAATAAGTTGGGAGTTGAGGGAGTTTGCTTTCTGTGTTGGTGGGGAATCCGTTGCTTTCAATCTGTCTTAACACTACCTCCTGTGGATAGACTTGACAAAATGCACTTAGAAAGGGCTGAGAGAAGCCAAATCATTTATTAGCCCTGCAATATTTTTGTTCCCACCACTTGATGAACTCCGAGAGCTTTGCTGTACATTCAAAGTGTTGATATTTGATAAGTCAAATGTTTTAAGTTGAAATTGCACAGAAGTACCTGTTCATGGGTCAGTTAACTGCACTAGCATCTGGGGACTAAGGATGTGGTCAGTATGTGTGTAATGCGTTATACAGTGTTTGAAGCAGGTAGACCAATACTAAAAGTGTATTTTCAGGTTCATTATGATTGGGGTTGAGGGAGGGAGAATCTGTCTGATCCACAGTAAAACTTGAATGAACTATTGAGTTAACTGTTACCACTTGCCAATTGAGACTGGATATCGAAACATTTTTAAAAAGAGATGCACTTTAATCTTAAATAAAACTATAAAAACTAAATTCTGGCACTGTTTGTTTGTTTGGTTCGGCTTTGAATTGAGTAAGATGAGCATAATTCACATACCAACACAGTGAACACCATGACCCTCCACAGACACATGAGCCATTCCTAGTTGATCATCTGTTCTAGCCATAGAAGAGGATCTCTTGTACATGTAGTTTCTGGGTTCCACACGCTTGTAGACCCATACATCTGAATTAAAAATGAAATAGACTTAATGATGTTGAAGAATATTGCAGCAAAGAGCCACAAACTGAGTTAACAGAAATTTATTGTTCCACAGCTCTGGAGGCTGGAAGCCCGAGACAAGTTGTTCGCAGGATCGGTGTTTTAAAACAGCTGTGAGGGGGCGCCTGGGTGGCTCAGTGGTTAAGCCGCTGCCTTCGGCTCAGGTCATGATCTCAGGGTCCTGGGATTGAGTCCCGCATCGGGCTCTCTGCTCAGCGGGGAGCCTGCATCCCTCTCTCTCTCTCTCTCTCTCTGCCTGCCTCTCTGCCTACTTGTGATCTCTGTCTGTCAAATAAACAAATAAAATATTTTTTTAAAAGTAAAAATAAATAAATAAAACAGCTGTGAGGAAGATCCATGCTTCTCCCCTAGCTTTGGTGCTTTGCTAGCAATTTTTTACTTTGTTGGCATGTAGAAGCTTCACTCCAGTCTCTGCTTTCAGCTTCCCCTGATGTTCTCTGTATTTGTCCAGACTTCAATTTATTTATTTATGTAAAGATTTTATTTGACAGAGAGGGAACATAAGCAGGGGGGTGGGAGAGGGAGAAGCAGTCTTCCCACTGAGCAGGGAGCTCGATGTGGGGGCATGATCCCAGGACCCTGAGATCATGACCCAAGCCGAAGGCAGACGCTTAATGACTCAGCCACCCAGGCACCCCCAGACTTCTTTTTTTTTTTTTTTAAGATTTTATTTATTTATTTGACAGAAAGAGATCACAAGTAGGCAAAGAGGCAGGCAGAGAGAGAGGAGGAAGCAGGCTCCCTGCTGAGCAGAGAGCCCGATGCGGGACTCGATCCCAGGACCCTGAGATCATGACCTGAGCCGAAGGCAGCGGCTTAACCCACTGAGCCACCCAGGCGCCCCAGACTTCTTTTTAATAGATACCAGTTGTATTGGCTTTGGGCTCATTTTAATGACCTCATTTTAGCTAATGACGCAGTGTCACATTCTGAGGCATGGGGTGGTGGGGTGGTGGTGGGATGGTGGCTAGTGCTTGAAGAACCCATAATAAGAATTTGCCAAGAGTAGCATCGGCTAGTACCGTGAACACTAGTCATGACTAGTCATGGAGGGAACTGGGCTGAAGTTCTGACTCGGACTCCAATATAGCTCAGTTGCAAATTGATCTCTTTTATAACCTCTTGCAGAGGTTATAAAATCCTCATGGAGGATTTTTGCAGCGGTAGGTCGTCTTGAAAGATCCTGGAGCCGCACCCAAGAATCAAACAGCACGCCTCCACTGGATGCAAATTGCAAGAGGTTTATTGGTCACACAGGCGCCTGCGGACGCATCAGCCTTTGTGGGCTGAGCGTGCCGGACTAAGTTGGGGAGCAGATTATATAGGGCAAGGTTGGGGTGGCGGGAAGCGAGTTTACAGAAGCAGATGCTTGGTTACAGGAGTCTAATTGATTAATTTGATTCAGGCATGATTGGGCGTTGGGGTCAGGGCGTTCTGGCGGTTCCTTGGGACAGCACTCTGGAAAGTCCCGGTACATTTCGTTTCTCATTTGTCTCTCCTTTTGACAGACTGGGTGACCACAGACAATGTGTTGCCATCAGGCTATGGGGACAATAGGTTGCTAAAACAAACCTTACCAAGGAGGAAGGGGGTCTTTCAGTCTTAAGTGTGTGGTAGTGGATTATTTGTACAAAGGACTTCCCTGTTATCACTGTATTTACGGAGTAGAGGGCCAAGCAGAAGTCTTGCAAAGTGGATGAGCAGGAAAATTCCCTGGATATGTTTTAAGGTGTGTCAATTGTGACTGTTTTAAGATGTGATTAATAGGATTCACTTTAAGGTAATGGGAGGAGAGCACTGGTAGAGTAGACAGACCAGTATCAGCCATGAATTGAAAACTTGTGAGGCTACAGGAGGTGGGTATAGTAGGGTTCTCTATTTTTGTTTATGAAAATTTTCAAGCTATTAACTAAAAGCCATAGAATTCGATAAAAATTGTGTCTGTTTATCTGTAACAGCAACTGCAAAGTAGACTTTGGCAGCTTTAAAAAGTGAATAGGAGGGGCGCCTGGGTGGCTCAGTGGGTTAGGCCGCTGCCTTCGGCTCAGGTCATGATCTCAGGGTCCTGGGATCGAGTCCCGCATCGGGCTCTCTGCTCAGCAGGGAGCCTGCTTCCCTTCCCCTCTCTCTCTGCCTGCCTCTCCGTCTACTAAAAAAAAAAAAAAAAAAAAAAAAGTGAATAGGAAATTTTAAAACATGTATTGTAACTGAGACAGCATAAACTTTGTTCCCAAGGTTGGAAACAGCACACAATGGTATTGGTGCATGGAACCTGGATTTTTAGCCCAGTTTAAAGGAAGATTGAAGATGGGAGAGTGGCTGTCTTTCCCACCATTAAGATGCTTCAGCATGGCCTGCCTTTTTCGGGGGACTATTAAGTTTCATAAGGACACAGCAGTGTTCTGGCTCATCACTCTAACCCCAGCATCTAGTGTGGTGCCTGGCACGCAAATGTGGTCTCTGAGCATTCACGCGTGTGCACAGTCTCGGAGGGAGAGAGAGAGACATCTTAAGAAGCTTGAGGACGGTTTGCTCTTTGCCTTGTGCTGTCAGTCTGCCAGCTGCAGATGAGAAAGATCCTCTGAGGTTAGGATTTGATCCTATAGCAATTTTTTTTAAAGATTTTATTTATTTATTTGACAGAGAAAGATGACAAGTAGGCAGAGAGGCACAGAGAGAGAGAGAGAGAGAGAGAGAGAGAAGCAGGCTCCCCGCTGAGCAGAGAGCCCTATGCAGGGCTCAATCCCAGGACCTTGGGATCATGACCTGAGCCGAAGGCAGAGCTTAACCAACTGAGCCACCCAGGTGCCTCCATAGCTATTTTTTTTTTTTAAATCATAAGTTTAACTTTTTAGTTTTGCAATAGTGAATTTATAATCTATTTCTAAATTTAAATTAGCACTTAAGGATGTATATTTGGGGAGACCAGTTGCCGCCTTCTTTTCATTGTACATAGCTCCCCTCAGGCCATATTTTCCCTGAGTGGAGGAGCAAGAGTGACAGCTCATTTTTAAAGCTCCCTCATTTTCCATGGGCTCCCCCAACACTATGCATTACAAACAAGGAAGCAAATTGCATTATTAAGAAGATAAATAATAAATTCATATTGAAAATACATGCAGAATTTTTCCCTTTTATTTTGTTCCTTTTAATTCCAGTACAGTGAACATACAATGTTAGTTTCAGGTATATAATACAGTGATTGAACAGTTCTGTACATTACACTATGCTTACTATAATAAATACACCCTTAGTCCCCTTCACTTTACCAATTCCTCCCCAACTCCCCCCAAACAACTTCCATTCTGATAACCATCAGTTCTCAAGAGTCTGGTTTTTTGTCTTCTATCTTTGTTACGTTGTTTTGTTTCTTAAATTCTACATATGAGTAAAATCAGATAGTATTTGTCTTTCTCTGACTTATTTCACTTAGCACTATATCCTGTAGATCCATCCGTGTTGCTAATGGCAAGATTTCATTCTTTTTTATGGCTAAGCAACATTCCATTATATGTATACCACATCTTTATCCATTTATCTGTTGAAGGATGATTGGGCTGCTTCCACAGTTCAGCTATTGTAAATAATGCCACATTAACATAGAAGTGCACACATATTTTCAAATTAGTGTTTTCATATTTGGGTAAATAGTGTGATTATTGGATCATAGGGTAGTTCCATTTCTAATTTTTTGAGGAACCTCCATACTGTTCTCTAGTGGCTCCACCACCAGTTTGTATTCCCTCCAACAGTCCATGAGGGTTCCTTTTCCTCCTTGCCAATGCTTGTTGTTTCTTGTGTTATTTATTTTAGTCATTCTGACAGGGGTGAGGTGTGAGGTGGTATTTCACTGTAGTATTGATTTGCATTTCCCTGATGATCTGTGATGTTGAGCATTTTCTCATGTGTCTGTTGGCCACCTGTATATCTTAGAGAAATATCTGTTCATGTCTTCTGCCCATTTTTATTTATTTATTTATTTATTTTTAAGATTTTATTTATTAGACAGAGATCACAAGTAGGCAGAGAGGCAGGCAGAGAGAGGGGGAAGCAGGCTCCCCGCTGAGCAGAGAGCCCGATGTGGGGCTTGATCCCGGGACCCTGAGATCATGACCTGAGCTGAAGGCAGAGGCTTTAACCCACTCAGCCACCGAGGCGCCCCCTTCTGCCCATTTTTAATTCAGATTTTTTTTGGGTGTTGAATTATATAAGTTCTTTGTATATTTTGGATACGAACCCTTTGTTAAGATTTGTCATTTGCAAATATCTTCTATTGAGTAGATTCTTTTAGTTTTGTTGATTGGTTCCTTTGCTGTGCAGAAGCTTTTTTGATGTAGTCCCAATAGTTTATTTTTGCTTTTATTTCCCTTGCCTTAGGAGACATATCTAGAAAAATGTTGCTACAAAAAGAAAGTTGCTACAGTGTCGGAGATACTGTGTGTGCATCTTCTTCGAGGATAGTTATGGTTTCAGGTCTCACATTTAGGTCCTTAATCCATTTGGGGTTTATTTTTGTGTATGGTGTAAGAAAGTGGTCCACTTTTTTTTTTTTTTTAAGATATTTTTTATTTATTTGACAGAGAGAGAGAGAGAGGTGTCACATGTAGTCAGAGAGGCAGGCAGAGAGAGAGGAGGAAGCAGGCTCCCTGCTGAGCGGAGAGCCCGATGTGGGGCTGGATCCCAGTCCCCTGAGATTAGGACCTGAGCCGAAAGCAGAGGCCTTAACCCACTGAGCCACCCAGGCGCCCCTGAAAGTGGTCCACTTTTATTCCTCTGCATGTAACTGTCTAGTTTTCCAAACACTATCTGTTGAAGAGACTTTTTCTTTTTGCATAGTCTTGCCTCTCTTGTCAAAGATTAATTTGACTGTATAATCATGGGTTTGTTTCTGGGTTTTCTGTCCTCCATTGATCTATGTGTCTGGTTTTGTGCCAGTACAATACTGTTTTGATTACTACATATTAGTATTATTCCTTGTTTTGGGGGATTGTAATAACCTCAGTTTGGGGGGATTGTAGTAACCTCAGTTTTGTCTTTCTCAAGATTGCTTTGGCTTTTTGGGGTCTTCTGTGGTTCTATTCAATTTTTAAGATTATTCTGCTCTTTGAAAAATGCTGTTGGGATTTTAATAAGGATTGCATTAAATCTGTAGATTGCTTTGGATGGTAAATATTTGTTATTCCAGTCCATGTGCATCCACATGTGGTGTTTTATTATTTTTGGTGCAATTGCAAATGGGATTGTTTCTTTAATTTCTCTTTCATTGCTTCATTATTAATGTGTAGAAATGCAATGGATTTCTGTGTATTTTGTATCCTGCGACCTTACTGAATTCATTTTTTTTTTTAAGATTTTATTTATTTATTTGAGAGAGAGAGATCACAAGTAGGCAGAGAGGCAGGCAGAGAGAAAGGGGGAAGCAGGCTCCCTACTGAGCAGAGAGCCCGATGTGGGACTCGATCCCAGGACCCTGGGATCGTGACCTGAGCCGAAGGCAGAGACTTAACCCCCTGAGCCACCCAGGCGCCCCCTTACTGAATTCATTTATCAGTTCTAGTAATTTTTTGATGGCATATTTAGGTTTTTTTTTTTTTTTAAAGATTTTATTTATTTATTTGACAGCCAGAAATCACAAGTAGGCAGAGAGGCAGGCAGAGAGAGAGAGGAGGAAGCAGGCTCCCCGCTGAGTAGAGAGCCCGATGTGGGGCTCGATCCCAGGACCCTGGGATCATGACCAGAGCCGAAGGCAGAGGCTTGAACCCACTGAGCCACCCAGGTGCCGCTCTTTAGGGTTTTCTAAATATAGAATCATGTTATCTACAAATAGTGAAAGTTTTCATTCTACCTTACCAGTTTGGATGCCTTTTATTTCTTCTCTGATTGCTGTAGCTTGGACTTCTGATACTGTTCAACAAAGTGAAGGTGGTGAGATTAAACATCTTTGTCTTGCTCCCGACCATAGGGGAAAGCTCTGTTTCCTCGCCATTGAGTATGATGTTTGCTGTGGGTTTTTCTTTTCTTTCTTTTTTTTTTTTTTTTAAGATTTATTTATTTATTTGACAGAGAGAGAGAGAGAGATCACAGGCAGGCAGAGGTGAGGGGGAAGCAGTGCCATTTGGGGTTTATTTTTGTGTATGGTGTAAGAAAGTGGTCCACTTTTTTTTTTTTTTAAGATATTTTTTATTTATTTGACAGAGAGAGAAAGAGAGAGGTGTCACATGTAGTCAGAGAGGCTGGCAGAAAGAGGAGGGAAGCAGGCTCCCTGCTGAGCAGAGAGCTGGATGTGGGGCTCAATCCCAGGAGCCTGAGATCATGACCTGAGCCGAAGGCAGAGGTTTAAAGCACTGAGCCACCCAGGCACCCCCGCTGTGGGTTTTTTCAAATACTGCCTTTAGTATGTTGAGATAGGTTTCTTCTAAACTTAGTTTGTTGAGGGTTTTTATCATGAATAGATGTTTTGCTTTGTCAGATGCTTTTTCTGCGTCTGTTGAGATGGTCATGTAGTTTTTATCCTTTCTCTTGTTGATGTAATATGTCATGTTGACTGATTTGTGAATATTTTGAACCACCCTTTTATCCCATGAATAAGTCCCACTTGATTGTGGTGGATGATTTTTTTGGATTCAGTTTGCTGATATTTTGTTGAGGATTTTTGCGTCTGTGTTGAGATGCTGGCCTATAGTTCTCTCTTTTTGGGGCGCCTGGGTGGCTCAGTGGGTTAAGCCGCTGCCTTTGGCTCAGGTCATGATCTCAGGGTCCTGGGATCGAGTCCCGCATTGGGCTCTCTGCTCAGCAGGGAGCCTGCTTCCCTCTCTCTCTCTCTGCCTGCCTCTCAGTCTACTTGTGATTTCTCTCTGTCAAATAAATAAATAAAAAATCTTAAAAAAAAATGAAAATATAGTTCTCTCTTTTTGGTAGTGTCTTTATCCAGTTTTTATACCAATAGATAATGCTGTCCTTATAGAATGAATTTGGAAGTTTTCTTCCTCTTTTATTTTTTGCAATAGTTTGAGAAGACTTTTCTTTTTTTAAGATTTTTATTTATTTATTTGAGACAGACCACGAATAGGGCAGGGGATGCAGAGGCAGAGGGAGAAGCAGACTGGCCACTAAACAAGGAGCCCAACACAGGTATCATGGCCTGAACCGGAGGCAGATGCTTAACCGACTGAGCCACCTAAGCGCCCCGAAAAGACTAGGTATTAACTCTTCTTTAAATGTTTGGTAGTGTTCACACGTGGTGCCATCTGGTCCTGGACTTTTGTTTGTTGGGATTTTTTTTTTAGATTACTGATTCAATTATATTGCTGCTAATCAGTTTTCTCAAGTTTTCTATTTCTTCCTGATTCAGTGTTGGGAGGGTCAGGGTTTCTAGGAATTGATTCAGATCTTGTAGGTTGTCCAATTTGTTGGCATATAATTTTTTTTTAATAATATTGTAATCCTTTATATTTCTGTGGTGTTGGTTATTTCTTTTCTTTGATTTCTGATTTTCTTTGAGTCCTCTTTTATTATTGAGGAATCTTTTCAAAGAACCAGCTCGTGGCTTCAATAATCTGTACTAATGTTTTGCTTATTTCTGCTCCAACCTTTATTTTTATTACGTCTGCTCCAATCTTTATTCTTTTTTTCTAGTTTTGGGTTTTATTTGTTCTTCCCTTTTAGCTGCTTTAGGTATAAGGTTAGGTTGTTTGGGATTTTTCTTGCTCCTTGAAGTAAGCCTGTATTGCTGTAAACTTCCCTCTTAACAATAGATTTTGCAGTGTCCCAAAGATTTTGGATGCTTATGTTTTCTTTTTTCTTCATGTGTTTTTTAGTTTTCTCTTTGATTTCTTGGTTGACCCATTCATTGTTTAGTAGCATGTTTTTGACCTCCATGTATTTGTGTTTTTTCCAGATTTTTTCTAGTGGTTGTTTTCTAGTTTCATAGTGTTGTGGAGGGAAAGACACATGGTATGGTTTTAATTTTAATTTGTTGAGGCTTGGTTTGTGGCCTAATGTGTGATCTATTCCGGGGAATGTTCCATGTGTACTTGAAAAGAATGTGTGTTTTGCTGTTTTAGGATGGAGAGTTCTAAATATATCTGTTAGATCCATCTGGTCCATTGTGTCATTCAGAGCCACTGTTTCCTTGTTGATTTTGTTTGGATGATCTGTCCACTGATGTGTGGACACTTGAAACACTGATGTGTTTTAAGTCCCCTACTATTGTATTACATCAATTACTTCATTTTAATTATTAGCTGCTTTATGTATTTGGATGCTTCCCAATTTACAATTATATCTTTTTAAAAAAGTTTAAGTAATCTCTGTACCCAGTGTAGAGCTGGAACTCACAACCCTGAGATCAAGAGCTTGTTGGATTTGTCCTTTAAATTATATAGTGTCCTTTGTCTCTTGATACTGTCTTTTTAGTCTCTTTTGTCTGATATAAGTGTTGCTATCCCAGCTTTCTTTTTACTTTAACTTGCATGTCAATGGTTTTCCTTCCCTTCACTTGCAATCTCTGTGTGTCTTTAAGTCTGAAATGAGTCTCTGTAGGTATTGTGTAGATGGGTCTTACCTTTTAACTCGGATTCCATCACCTTCTATCTTTTGATTGGAGCACTTACTCCATTTACATGCAAAGTAATTATTGATAGGTATGTACTTACTTTGCTACTTGTTTTATGGTTGTTCTTGTTCTTCTCTGTTCCTTCTCATTTTCTGTCATGGTTTGCTGGCTTTCTGTAGTGATGTAGTTGGGATCCTTCTTTTTATTTTTTTGTCTATCTATTAGTTTGTTGTTCCATTAGGTTTATATATAACATCTTTTGCATATAGTAGTCTGTATTAAACTGATAGTGGGTTAAGTTTTAACCCAGTCTTCTCTCCCCTGAACGTTTTGGGTATACGGTGTCATACTTTACATCCTTTTATTTTGTGGATTCCTTGACTTATTTTTATAGATACTTAATTTTACTGCTTTTGTGCTTCCTACTTTTCTTACTACTACTTGACTTTCCACTCAGAGTCCCCTTTAACATTTCTTGTAGGACCGGTTTAGTGGTCATGAATTCCTTTAACTTTTTGTTTGTCCTGAAACGCTTTATTTCTCCTTCCATTCTGAATGATAGCTTTGCTGGACAGAGTATTTTAGGCAACAGGTGTTTTTTTTCTTTTAGTACTTTGTTTTCTTTTCAGCACTTTGTCATGTCACTCTGCTCTGGCCTATAGTTTAAGTTTAAAAATCCACTGATAAGGCATTTGGGGTTTCCCTTGTAACTCTTTTGCTGATTTTAAAACTCTTTATCAGTACTTTTGCCATGTTAATTATATTGCTTCTTAGTATGGAGTTCCTTGAGTTTTGTTGAGGATGTTCTGGTGGCTCCTGGATCTTAAATTTGTTCCCTTTCTTAGATCTGGAAAGTTTTCAGCCATTATTTCTTGAAATAAATTTCCTGCCCCCTTTTCTCTCCTTCTTTGAGATACCTGTAATATGAATGTTACTATGCTTAAAAACCTAATTTCTTGGGGTGCCTGGGTGGCTCAGTAGGCTAAGCCTCTGCCTTCAGCTCAGGTCATGATCCCAGGATCCTGGGATCGAGCCCCACATTAGGCTCCCTGCTCAGCAATGAGCCTGCTTCCCTCTCTTGCCTGCCTGTCTGCCTACTTGTGACCTCTCTCTGTCAAATAAATAAATAAAACGTTTAAAAAAAAAAACACAAAACTGATTTCTTTAGTCTTCTTTTTTTTTGTTTTTTTTTGTTTTGTTTTTGTTGTTGTTTTTTTAAGTTTTTCTTCTCTTATATTCAGCTTGATTGCTTTCCATTACTCTTTCCTCCGGGGCACTGATTTGTTCTGATTCCTCTCATCTATTTATTCCATTATGTTTTCAATTTCAGTCACTGAGTTTATCTCTGGTTTTCATGTTTCTATTTCTTTGTTAAGCACCTCACCAAGATCAAGTCTTTGCTCACATCTACTGAGTATCTTCATGACTATTACTTAGCTCTTTGTTTTTAAATCTTGCTGTGATTTGTCCTGGTCTTTCATTTGGGACATGATCCTCTGACTCTTCATTTTATCTAACTCTATTTCAGTGTGTTAGGAAAGTCAGCTACTCTCCTGCTCTTGCAAGTAGTGGCCGTATGAAGAAGAGGTGCTGTGGTGTCCTCCTGCACAATATGCTCTGTTCACCAGTACCTGACTCTTCAGGGCTATCTCCTACGTGTGTTGTGTGCACCATACTTTGCCTTCCATCCAGTCATCTGCAATGGCTCTCTTTGCCACTTGTGGACAGGGTTTTGTCCTCATGGTGTTAGTGGGCCAGTCTGGGGGCCACCCTGGGCTTGAGTCAGACCAGGTGTTCACTAAAGATGCAGCAGTTATGGAACTGGCTGTTTCTTTTCCTGTGTTGTCCTCTTGAGATGCTTTCATTGGCAGGTGGGGCCTATAGTCAGGCCTGATGTCTGCCCTGAGTCCACTGCTGGAGCTATGGCTGGCGTATGTGGTTGTCTTCCCCTCTCCTGAGGGCGAGAGTCACTGTGGAGCAGTGCTGGAGCCTGTCAGGGCTGCTTGCACACTGCCAGGCTTGTGACACCACTTTGGATGGGCTCTGGCCAAGGGCACATTGGAGGGGGCAGGTCTGTAGGAAATAGTAGGGATGGAGTATGCAGTGCCATCCATTTCCCAGCTGTGCATGCTGATCCCACATCTGTTTCTAAAATGTTAGCAGCTAGCCATAAGGGAAGCTTGCTGAACACAGTTCAGTTCTGAGAAAGCCTACATTTGTGGATTTGTTATAGTACTTTTCAAATTTTTTTTAGTGAGCTCTAAAGTAATGGATTTGCTTTACTGAAATTTACCAGTAATAAAACTATTAAAAATAAGTTAACAGTCATTAGATCAGTGGTGTTTATTGCAGAATGACAGACTTTATTACTAGCTTATCCACTATTTATATTGACTATCACCTTTATAACTTCAGAGCTGGACTAGAATTAAAAGCATCAGCATTCAGTAAACAAGGAAAAGGTGAGTATTTCTGCCATTTTTCTTTAATGTGTTTAACATGTTCAGAATCCTTGTTAAAAAATGTCAAACATTTTTGTAACAGAGAAAGACTCTGGGCTGATACAGCAATAACAATGCATAAACTTTTAAAATGTCTATTCTATAATTAAATTTCCTTTAAAACACTATGGAAATTTAATAATGACAATTTTAAAAATAATGAACCGATGGGTTTAATGTTGTCTCTTAAGTTTTATGTCCACGTCCAGAAAATAATGCAGTAAATCTGATTAACATTTGTTTTAGTGGAGAATTACTGAGGTTCATGTAGAAACAGATTAAGGGATGGTCCGACTATTAATCATACTGACACAGAAAAACCATTAGGCAGCTTGAGGACTTCGGTAATAGTGGAGAGTCTGAACTGAAATACTGACTGCAGGACGTGTAGGTCCTCACACAGGTGCGATAGTCTGACATGCTTATTAAATAGCCTCCACGTAGTTGGCGGGCAGCATGCCGGTCCTGCCCGTCCTCTGCACAGTGCCGTACATCCAACCTTCATCAATCGCTTGGACATTTACAATAGCATCTCCATCTCTGAAGGACACCTCATCTGCATCAGCAGCCATATAGTCGTACATGGCACGGAAGATTTTCTATTTATAGGATGAAAAAAGGTAAAAAAATTTTGTATTAGATTTTCATCAACCAACCTGAATGCCTAATTTTAAGATCTCTTTTGACTTACTCCACAAATTTAAGTTGGACAAAAGAGAATGTGCAGCTACCACCAGGAAGGTAAATATTTGGAAATCATTCATCTGGTAAGGGATTACCATCCAGAAAACACAAAGAACTCCCAACCATTCAATACTGGGAAAAGGTGGGAGGGGAGGAGGGAGGCAAAGGATCTGCATTCTCCAACGGAGATGTACAAATAGCCCATAAGCTCCTGAAAAAAATATTTGGCATTACTAGTCTCAGGGAAAACCACAATGAAATACCACATGACACATTAGAATGGTGATAAAAAGAAACAATAGCAGGTATTGAGGAGGATGTGGAGAAATTTTTATAAACTGCAGATGGGAATATAAAATGGTGCAGCCATGTTGAAAAGAATTTTGGGGGCTGCCTGGCTGGCTCAGGGAGTTAAAGCCTCTGCCTTTGGCTCAGGTCATCATCCCAGGGTCCTGGAATTAAGCCCCACATCAGGCTCCCTGCTTGATTTGTAATTCTTTTAGGGTCCATTTCTGGACTTCATCTATTTTCCTACCTATTCCCCTGCTAAATCCATATTTAATGATAAATAGCTTTATAGTACATTAAAAATGTGGTAAGAACATAGCTCTCAAGTGTGTTTACAACTGCAAAATAAAATTTTTAAAATTCTAACAATTTGTAGACAAAAAAAAAAACAAAATTTGAAAGTGCCCAAGTTTCCTTCGTAAATGCAGGTACTCGTTAGTAATTTGGTATGTAACTTGCATATTTTTTCCTAGTATCCCGAAATATACACACATATAGTCATATTCGAGGATAGGTTTCCCCTTCCCGCCTACATATATAAAATGATTACTCTGATTAATACTCTGACCTATTCTTTCCATTTAATATAGCTTCAGGGCTTTTCCGTATAAATATAGATTGATAGACTTTTTACCGCTACAAAGAATTCTGTATTTTAGTAAGATCACAAATTAGCCATTTCTATATTTCTAGACATTTAATTGTTAGCCATTTTTCTTACACTAATCCCCTAATGTTTGCCTTTAGGCAAATATTTTAGAAAAAACTTTTATTTTTTTTATTTTTTATTTTTTATTTTTTATTTTTTAAAGATTTTATTTATTGATTTGAGAGACAGACAGTGAGAGAGAGCATGAGCAAGGAGAAGGTCAGAGAGAGAAGCAGACTCCCCATGGAGCTGGGAGCCCGATGCGGGACTCGATCCCGGGACTCCAGGATCATGACCTGAGCCGAAGGCAGTCGTCCAACCAACTGAGCCACCCAGGCGCCCCTAGAAAAAACTTTTAAAGGTGAAAGGAGTAAGTCAAGTGGTACGTGCATTTTAATTTTTTAAAAAATTTGCTACCATAATAATCTAATACTTATTGTTTTAATTTTTATATTCCTGGTTTGCAGTTATGGTAGATATCTTTTTTGTTGGCTATTTCTGTTTCTTTTGCTGTAAGTTGTAGAATCTTTTGCTTCCAGGTCTTTTTTATTTTGACCAGAAGGAGAATAATTTGCCAATGAATTTTTTTGAGTGTTAGGCTCTTTTAGCTATAAATCTTTTTGTTATGTATGCTGTGACTATTTTCCCCCAGTTTGACATGTTTTTGTTATAAAAAATGTAAAATTTTATGGTCAAATATGCAGTCATTTCTTTTCACATTCTTAGGTTCTAGAACCTGTTGAGGAAGGCCTTTCCTGTCCCCAATACTATAAAATTAGTATCTACTTTTCTCAAGTATTTTACAATTCTTATTTTTTTTCCCCTGTTGATTTGTAATCCTTTTAGGGTCCATTTCTGGACCTCATCTATTTTCATATCCCTGCTAAATCCATATTTAATAATAGCTTTATAGTATGTTTTGCTCTTATCCAGTTAATAATTTTTTTAAATATTTATTTATTTGAGAAAGAGAGAGAATGAGCAGGGAGAGCAGCAGAGGGAGAAGGAGAAGCAGGCTCCTGGCTGAGCAGGGAGCCTGACATGGGGCTCGATCCTAGGACACTGGGATCATGACCTGAGCCAAAGGCAGATGCTTAACTGATTGAGCCACCCAGGCTCCCCCAGTTAATTATTTTCTATTGTCTTTTTCAAATTAGATCATTCTTTAAAACAAATATAAGGATTAATATATATAATGCTTCTAGGATTTTGACTGGAGTTGCCTTGCATTTATGATTTCAGGAGAGATGACAACTTTATAAGATTCTATTCCTGAAATATAATGGGTCTCAATACTTGACATCTTTGTCTTTTAGTAAAGAGAGTTTTCTTCATGCAAATATTTTTTTCATATAAACACTTACACCTCAACCCTGAAGAATTATGTTTTTGTGGCATTGTGGATGAATCCAGGGTTTTAAACTAAGAGTTTTTAAAGCAGTCTGGTGAATTGTAAGCATGATTGATTTATCTCTTCAATATAGTAACAAGGGAGGTCTAAGGTAATGACACATTTATATGTGTGACACATGCACACATGTACATATTCTTTTTTTTTTTAAAGATTTTATTTATTTATTTGACAGAGAGAGATCACAAGCAGGCAGAGAGAGAGAGGAGGAAGCAGGCTCCCTGCTGAGCAGAGAGCCCGATGCGGGCCTCGATCCCAGGACCCTGAGATCATGACCTGAGCCAAAGGCAGCGGCTTAACCCACTGAGCCACCCAGGCGCCCCACATGTACATATTCTTGAAGAATGATTACAAGAAGTAGATACTTTAATGTAATAGGACCAGTGAGCCCCAAAATGATCATTTTAGTCAGTTTGAGTTTGGTAACGAAGGATTTCTGGTATTTTTGGAAACATGAGATATATTAAAAGAGCATTTCATAAAATAGGTTTGGCTGAAAAAGAAAAAACAAACCCCCACCCAGAATACTATTAATCACTACTGCACATTTGGAAAGGTAAGAACGACTGGAGGAAGCTCTTGGTTGTTTACGTACCCCAGCAGTAGACGGGTGAGAGGGGATGGAAGATACTGTAGTCTGCTGAGTGGCAACTGAAGAGGATCGCTGTTGTGGGAGCTCCGTGGTTTTTGCATGTTTGTAAGCTAAAAGGTGGGGGGAAGGTAGTTTGTAAGAAGAAAAGGCGATTAGACATCACTTAACTTGTGTCAAACAGCTGAGCAGTGTCCTCTTGTCCCCTAACTTAAGAGTGATTTCCAAGAAAGGAGGCGCTAATAAAGTTAATGAAAATAAAACATCTGGTTTTGTGTACCTCTCCACAAGTCTAGTCTTTTCTCATCAGAAGAAATGATCTGGTTTTGTTTGGTTTTAGTTTTTTAACTCAAAGCATCTGCGCTAGTAACTGGGCAAGCGGGCAGGCTGCCCACTTGTACCTGAGGAGGTTGCAGAGAAGAAGACGCCGCCGTCACTGTAGGTGGAGAGGCGCTGGTCGGCGGCTTCCGAGTGCTCAGACTTGTCCTCGCCTCCGCTGATGCTCAGTGCACTGGCCGACCGGGAATGCTCCCGGCTCCGGCGCTGCGCTTGCGCTGGCGGGAAGGGGGGCCGACAGGCATGAACTGGCGCTAGGTATGATTTTCAGTAGATTCCCATGAATTAAACCCTCGAAACCCTATGTATGGCTGCCATCCTCATTTCCACGTGACAGTGTAAGTACCTTACCAGAGGTCGCATAACTGCTGAATTGTACAGCCAGGTTCAAATCCCAGAGGCTGTGTTGGACCACAACTCCTTCCCTTCACCCTGCCCATTTTCCTGGCTCACAAAAACTCACATTCAAACTCCACCTTCAACTTCTCCATAATGGCCTCTTTCACCTCCCCTAATGAATTCAGATGCCTTCTACCTGAGTTCCCACAATTTGTGTGCTGGCCTTTGAAACTGCATGTCAGGGTGTAACCACTGACTGACTTCTCTCCATCAGCAGACTAGAGTATAAATCCTTTAAGGACAGTCATTACTTATTACTCTACATTTTTAACGTGAAAAGAAGACCTAAAGGCATGGCTTATTCTGTTGAATTAACAATCTTCCTTGATGACAGGAGTCTTCAGAAGGTTGCCAAAAGTAAAATTTATTCTCTTCCCTTTGTTTTTTCCCCCATTATTTCTCGAATAGAAAGATGTACTACTTTTTCTTCTTTAGAAACAAAATGGTAATAATGGGGCCTGAAGATTTATACAGAGGCAGTAAGACAGTCCTTTCCCTGACTTAAATTTGTCTGGAAAATGATACCGTCCCACTAGTCAGCAGTGTTTTTATGCTGAAGGACAAATCAGAACACTGACAACTCTAGTTTCCTAGAGGTCATTGACACTAGCCCATTAAATAGTGACCTTCATGTTGTATGCTATAACATACCATTAATCATGTGTAAGCTTCGTGACTGAATGTTGTCTTCTGCTGGATCATAGTCAAACACTGAGCCAGGATTAGTACGCCAGACATGAAAACCTGCAAGCAGGTGAGATCAAGGATCAAAACAGGTGTTCTTAGAGGACTCCTAATAGCTTGGAAAGCAAGGCATGAACTTAACCACAGGAGGACGAACACCAACTTAGCTTATTTCTGGTCATGACTTCTCAGAGAACAAAGCCTAAGGTAGGAAAGATACCAGCTTTGCAAGCTGTGAAATAATAGTTTTGTTTTACAGCTGGTGAAAACACAGGCTGAAGTGCTTTATCCTTTAGCTTCCTATGACTAATGCCACTCTTGTTCTTCTACCCCTTAGAGATGATTCCCTCTGCACCCCCCACCCCAAGCGCTCATATACCTGTAATAGTCTCCTGATCCTGGTCATTCCGTTTTTGTTCCATTTCTACCACCTTTCTCTGAATACCTCGGTAGTTAATGTCACTGAAATCCTGTGTGTTCTTCTTTACTCGTTCAGTGATAGGGTCTGTCACCACTGGTGTGAAGCAACCCTTGTGTTTCTCAAAGTCTTCATGATATTTCACCTGAAATCATGAATTGATTTTGTGAAAATACGATGGTGTGATCACTTCCTTTTCCACACGATCCAGCAGACTGGCCAATCACTCCTTAGAAATTGCTGACTCACCGTTGAGATGTGTCGTTGGGTTTCCCGCACCCGTCTCATCTCTGGAGTGTCCAAGACGTAGGCAGCTTTGCCTTGTATTTGTTTCCGGAAGCTATCAGAATAAAGAACCTGACAGAGGAGAGACCGTGAATTAAGTACAGGTCATGGCAGTGTTCTAATTCTAAAGCCTTAAAAACTTTTCCAACACATGGGGATAAAAGTAGCTGGGGAGGGAAGCTTGACTCATCTGAAAGGACCCAGTGATGCCCTTGACTAACAGTAGAACAGATAAGCATGAGGATGAATGGGCAGGACTCTCCTTAAGAGAGAAAGGACATGTTTTGACTTTGAAAGTATAACTTTCATTTTCAAAGGACACAAGGCATAGAATTTCAAAGAGGATAGGAAGAAAGTATTCTTTGGAATTTGCTAGGAATTGCAGCACCAGCAGATTGTATGGTATTTGACACTAGATGGGATTCTGACATTCAAAACTACTATCGTTTTAAATTTTTTAAAGTTCAATTAGGTAGTCTCTGCACCTAGCATGGTGCTTTAGCTCATAACCCTGACGTCGAGTTGCGTGCTCTTCTGAGCCAGCCAGATGCTCCAAAACAAGTACCTCTCCAACAAGTGATCGTTTTCATAGGTTTATGCCCAGATTTCATAAACCAATGTTAATACAGAAATCAAAGTCCTCTAGACATGAAAAACCCAAAATATCAAAGCCAAAGGTGGCATCCGTCTCCGAATATTACCTGTTTCATAAAGTACCTTAAAAATAAAGAGGAGCAGGAGATTGAGATGTTAGGAAGTCAATTTGTTACAGTTGGTTATGTAAGACTACCCACCCCCCCCCATTAAAACAAAAGGAAAACATTGGCAATTGTTATTTCTTAGTATGATCATTTGGAATTTAAAAGCACGGTTCTGTTAATTTTAAAATAAATTTTCAGTTGAATAAGGTGCACAAAAATTTTTATGGTGTTAAAATGTTATTTTTCAAGATGTTGCATTTTTTTTTTAAATTTAGTGTGTTTCCCAGCTGAATGAGAAAGGCGTGTTTATGTGTTAAAATGTTATTTTCCAAGTCGTTGCACTACTCCTGTATTTAATCCTAAACAATACCGAGCTAATGTTTTCTTGGTTGCGCTTAGCTCGCTCCATCTCTGGAGTAACGGGGGTCGGAGTTGCTTTTCTCATATTCTCTTTGTATAAGACCTAGAGGAGCCAAGAGAGCATCCAGACATCAGAGAGCAGAAAACCAGTCCTGAAAACCGTCATCTACCTGGTGTTACAGCTCAATTAAATCACACTCTAGAAGAAACACGTCAGGAAGATAAAGCCATTCAAATGTTATTGTATAAAGCCCAAGATGAAAAAAGAATTAAATCAGTTGAGCTGGTGGGGTGGGGTGGGTTGGTTTGTTTTTAAGTAGTAAAGAAGAATTTTTAAAAATAAGTGGAAGTTTTTGGAAAACTGTGAGATAAATTAGTGATATAACCATATTTGCCAGGCCTATTAAAAGTGTAACAATTTCTTTTTTTCCTCTCCAAAATACCGAGCTAAGGTTTTCTTGATTGCGTTTGACTCTTTCCATCTCAGGAGTAAAGGGTGTAGGGGTCGCTTTCCCCAGGTTCTCTTTGTATAACACCTGTGAGATACAAAGTTGGACCCGAAAATCATGAAGAGGTAATATTCAAGCCATTCAACATAATCCAATTTTGGGGTGAAAACTCCATATTTAATCTGTTACATGAGTGAGAACAGCTCTCAAGAAGAAAGCTTAACACCAGTTAATGGCAATAGTAAGTGTCGTATATTATTTACAGGGGATTCTTAAAAACTGGCATTTTGCTTGTTTTTAACCTGGGATGGAGTTAGGAGCAGGCCAAACTGCAGGGGTTACTTTGCAAAATTAAAAACACTTTCGTTTCTCAAGACAATACCGAGCTAATGTTCTCTTGATTGCGTTTGACTCTCTGCATCTCTGGCGTGACAGGGGTTGGGGTCGCTTTCCCCACACTTTCTTTGTACAAAACCTACATGAGTCCAGTGGATCCAAAAAGGCAAAAAGAAAAAAAAATTACAGTTACCAAAAGATTAAATGGAACAGATTATTTGTTATGAGGCTCAGGGTGCCAAACCACTTGGGCAATAAGGTTAGGTGGAAAGGAGCAGGTGTCTAAATGAAGTTGAGTGTAGTTACAGCAAGACAGACATTTCCAGGATAGGACCATGCCCTGAGATCCTGGCAGACTGCAAGACAGAACTTGCAAAGTACCCAAAAGGGATGAGAGAAGGCCTTCATTTCACTGTTCATCTATCCATTTCAAGCCCCAGGCAGATCATCTTAACAGGACTGAAGGGCATGTGATTGGCGGCCACCGAGAAGGTGGGGCCGTGGGGCCGCTCCCTCTATGGCAGTGGGGGACTGGCCTGTCTTGTAGCACTTAAACTCCTCTAGAGACACATCCATAAAACCGTGGGCCCCAAAACAAGGATTCCTCCTACTCTTTTTTTTCCCCTGCTATCTTCTATGCTCTGCCTCCTGCTTTAGTTCACCAAACTTATCATCAGTAAAGAAAAACATTTTCAGCAATTGTATCACTAGTGTCATGATAAATCCTTTACCTCAGTGTCTCCGTCCAGTGTCATTCATGGGGACACAGGAGGTTTGGGAGATGGCATTCAAGAGAAAGAGTCTGCTAAAGTAGCGTTTCTTAAAGTGGGGTCTCTGAACAGAAAGGTCAGCATCACCCGAGCACTTGCTAGAATCACAAATCATCTGGCCCCGCACCAGACCCACAGAATGAGAAACTGTGGGACAGCACCCAGCAGTCTGACTTAACAAATACCCTGGCTAATTCTGGTGCCACACACTTTAGTGCAGGAGAAAGCTGCGGACACCGCTCATGTGGAGGCCCACCAGGTTCTGCCTAACATGAGCTAACATCTTCCCATACAAATCCCAACCCCCGCTACATTATAAACGTAGGTCACAGAGCACAGGCTTACAGGAAATGGTTTGCTAAAAGTTAGCAGTTACAGACCACAGTGAAGACAAAACAACTAAAACTGCTAAAGCAAAAAACAGTTTAAGTGACACTTCATTTTTACGTAAATTGATAAATTATTTTCTGAAACCACTAGTGGATCTTAGTTTTTTCATTTCTCTGAGCGTAGTACCTCCGAACAAGCACATGGGGGATTTGTTGTTAGAACTCAATTTTGTTGTTATCTAAGCAAACTAAAAGAACAAGTGGATATATATATATATATATATCTATATATATATATATATATATTTTAAAATACCAAATGGAAAAGAAATGTCATTATCCTTGGAAGAGAGGATCAGGGGTTATTTTTCCCAAGGTCTCTTTGTCTAAATCTGACAGGGTAAATTAGAACCTAAAGTCATAGGTGCAAACACAGACAACAAGATCACAACTCCAATTTTCCAGAAAGAGCTCTCATACCTGTGATGCCACCCCCCCAGATTTGAGGAGTACATAAAACAAAGAGACCTTGAGGATGATAGACAGTAAGTTTGGGGACAGATGCGTGAAAGGACATTTTATTGGAAAATCTGTTACTTCCTGATATTAGAACTTTATAGATTAAAGCAATCTTGTTATTATGGGGTTAAAGCTAAGAGTAGTCTTCTAGGAGAGAAAGATAAATGGGATCAACAAAATTCACAAAATTTAAGTTTTTTTTTTAAAGTAGGATTAATAAGTATTATTTTAAATCATTAAAAGAAGTAGCTTTTTCTTCTCTTGCCAAAGTACCGAGCTAATATTTTCTTGATTGTGTTTGACTCTCTCCATCTCTGGAGTGACAGGTAAAGGGGTTCCCTTGCCCATATTTTCTTTGTACAACACCTGTGTAATGAGAAAAGCATCCAGAAAAAAAAAAAAAGTTAAGTAACATTTCGTTTGTTTTAAGATTGTAAGTGTGAGTTCAACTTCCTTGTTACCCAATGACACAGTCGTCCAGGGAGCCGGGAGTTAACGGGTTGGCAAGCTGCCACAAACTACTTTAACGGCGGCAAAGGTTTGGCTGGGGAAGCAGAGTCTCTAGGGCAGCAAGGACCTCAGCTGCTGGGGAAAGGCTGTCAGTTACTCATGTTATTTCATCGCTTCTGTGAGTATAGTGCCTCCCGACAATCACATGGGGGCTTGAGATTGTTAGAACTCAGTTTTGTTGTTATCCAAGCAAGTTAAATATATATATATTTAAAGAAAACCAGATGGAATCACTATCAGAACTAAAATGTTTTAAAAAGTTGAATCCATAGTAGTAACATAAAAATGCAAAAAGTATTGTCCTTTTGCTAAGTGAGGTATATTAGAAACAAAGGAAGGGTAGTGGGTTTTAAAAAGGAATAAATGTTAAGTGTTATATAATTATGAGGTTAAGTGGCATCTTCTTTTCATTTTCTTTCCAAAATACCGAGCTAAGATTTTCTTGATTCTGTTTGACTCTCTGCATCTCAGGAGTGATGGAGATTGGAATTCCAGTCCCCAGGTTTTCCTTGTATAGCACCTGTATAATAAGAAAGCATCCAGAACAAGGAGAGCGATCAACCACTGCCCCCCTTTTGTGGAGGGAATAGAAGTAGGGAGAAGTAGGGAGAAGAAGGGCAAAGAGGAAGAGAATAGGTAGGAGGAAGGGAAATACCAGAAGCTTCTAGATCCAACCTGTAGGAGCCTAAAGACACACTTTTAAGTAAGGGAATGCAGGAAAGAGCAGCAAAAAACTAAGGGATAGGAAAAGAAAATTTTGTTACTGTTGTTGATTGAATTAATCTCTGTAGCTCGGAGCAAGAGTACATCATGGAAGGGAACAATTAGTACCCCCCCTGCCCTGCCCAGTTTGTTATGGGGAAGAAAAAGAGTAAAAATGTTAAGAGACAAAAGGGAGAACCGAGGAAGTTATTTTTGATTTGGAAATGTTATTAATAAACGACATAAAGTATCTGGGTTTTTAATAAACACTGTATAAAGGTACATGTGCACAAACCTTCTTTTGTTGAGTTTCAAAAGAAGTCCAAGTATTTAATTTTTAGTTTTCGTGAACATATTGGGAAGAATTAATTATTTTTAAAGCAATGGAGAGCAATGACAAGATGCTAAAAAAGTCACAGCATCTGTACGAATACCAGTAGGGACAGAGAAAGTTAGAACAGGAAGTGAGGCCGATAGTTTGATTTTTGCTAAGTACATTTTTGTAAGCTTTACGTCCACATCAAATTTGCCAAAGCAGGATAAATGTGGGTGCTTAGACACTGAGAAGGTTATGTTTTTAAGGGCTAGAATATACTACTGAACACTTTTTTTTTTTAAGTCAAATGATGGTATTAATGTTTAACCAAAATGGGGAAACGGATTCACAGGAAATGGCAGCATTAAGTTGTGAACAAGACATGTCAGAGTTTTTATTGGGATAAGCTGATTAGATTTAAAATATAGCCATTAATTTTTGGTTTAAAAATAGTTAAAGGGAACTTTTTTCTTTTAAATACCGAACTAAAGTTTTCTTGATTGTGTTTGACTCTCTCCATCTCTGGAGTGATGGGAATTGGGATCCCTTTCCCGGGGTTTTCTTTATACAACACCTGTACAACACAAGAAAGCATGCAGAAAAAAACAAGAGCAGTCAAAACAGCCCTTTCATCTGTCCTGTAGGGACCCTAGTATGAGACTACAGACATCAAACTGGATGACAAATTCACCAAGTCAACCTGTTTCTTCCACATAGATCGGGATGAGCATATGCTCTGTATTTCCTTAGCTAAGGTTTCAGTGCATTTGATATTCTCTTCACTATTAACTCATATTATATTGAAGGTGTGTTCCCCATGTTGAGAATTAAGGAAAAAATTACAAATAATTTTATAAGAGCACTAAAGTGCTTAGTGTATAATAGGAAAATTATTTTTAAATTAGATTGGAAAATACTTATCTTCCCTACATAGAACATCTGTTTTGCAGAATAACAGATATTTAAAACCCTAGGCCAAATCTGTGTAGTATAGCAAAATTGGTCCTTGTTGAGTAAATCCAAATTATGGAGGTGGTCAAGTCTGAAAGTTAATGTTTTAATACGCAGTACTAATTTTTTCCCATGGAATCTTAGAAGCTATATAAACCACCGGACAATTCTGCCTAAATGCAACCTGTGTAACAATAAATACAAATGGTTACTTAGGAAAAAAAAATTGTCCGGGATCATTGGGATCATTAAGATCTCAGATATAAACAATATACTTACTCTAATATACAAGAAAAAAATATAACTTTGAAAATTAATGCAAACCTTATTCTTCCAAAAGGAGAAATCATCATCATCATCATCACCACCACCACCACCATCATCCCACAGGGAAAACAGTGAACATTCCAAAAGTGAAACTCATTTACATTGACAATTTAACAAAGTTAAAAGGTTGTTAGTCAACAGTAATTAGAAACGAAGGAAAGCAAAACAAAACAAAACCAAAAGACAACAGGACCAAAGAAAGTTACTGATCTAATCATGTGGAAGGATCAAACTTTCTGGAAATATCTGAACTCACAAAAACTACTTTGGATCAAAACCCTGCTCTGCTCCCCTGCCCCCAAAATATCCAGCTAAATTTCACTATTGACATTTGATTTTCTATCTTAGGTGTAAGTAACTCTTAAGATCCTTATACATAAGTTTTACAGACTATTACAGAATTTTTCAACAATATTAACAAAAAGAAAATTAAATATAAGTTTATGATCTGATTTGCATATTTAAAAGAAATCAGAAGGTCTGGATTTCTATTCATGGAATGGCTTGTAGCACAAGTATCAAGATAAGGCTGCTTTGGGTTCCAACACTGAGCTACTTTCTTTTTCTGTCATGTGTTTAACCAGATAGGATCTAGGTTAAGGTAACTGCCATTCCCAATCAAGAGCCACTATGTCTACATGTGGCCTTGGGTACTGTGTTTCTGGACAAAGCTAACCAAGAAGTATCTTAAGTTAAGAGTCCCAAGTAAATAAGAGCTACAGTGCTTGGGTTTTTTGGACACCAATGAACTTCAAAAGTCCCAGCAGCAACACAGAAGTTGAAAAGAGAAGGAAAGGAACCAGTTAAACCTTTTACGGGACTATTATGGAAGGTATAAAATGTTAGAATAAAATGGTAAGTAAATGACGTGGAAAACAATTCAGTTGATGAAATCTTAAAAATGTTAAATTGATTATTTTAAATGGACTAACAGTGAGAAGTTGTTTTTTAGAAAATTATTATTTTTTAGATATGGAATTAAAGGAGCTTTCTCCCGAATACCGAGCTAAAGTTTTCTTGATTGCGTTTGACTCGCTCCATCTCAGGAGTGACAGCAATGGGGGTCCCCTTGCTCAAGTTCTCTTTGTAC
Organism: Neogale vison; assembly: GCF_020171115.1. Lineage (NCBI taxonomy): Eukaryota > Metazoa > Chordata > Mammalia > Carnivora > Mustelidae > Neogale > Neogale vison. Next base: position 50,031,110 of record NC_058093.1, read on the forward strand.
AAAATCTGTGTGCACAAAACCAATAATCACATCAGCTTGGACCCATCTTTTAGGTAACCTGATCTTCAAAACAGTCCCTAAAAGTTTTTTTGTTTTTGTAATGGCATACGAGGCCAAGACAACTTTAAGAAATAGGACAACTGACCATCTTTAACATTTCGTCACGTACAGTGCGATGTCTGTCTGAGTGGCATTAATAAAGACACAGCTGCTAGGCTGCAGGCAAGAGTCACTTACAGTCACTTTGAGTGAAGACTCAAAGACAGAAGGATGAGGCCTTATCAAATAATATTCAAGTTGACTGAAATTAATATCCATAATGAGCTGGTAACTCAATTAGGGAACCAGAGAGAAAGAGAGAGAAGTTTGGGGGAATAAAATAAATATTATTAATATTAAAAGCTAAATAAATATTAGCTTTCGATAATCCTTAAACTATTCCAAAGGGAAGTTCAATTCTATCTTTCACGGTATACAAAAAATAATAGCTGAGCCACATTTCTGACTTAACTGTAAATATTTCTTCCATCTCTTGAATGAAAATATTTAAGAATCACACTCTTTTACAAAATGCTACAAACACAAGAAATACATCAAACAGAGCCAGAGTAAGTACAAATAAAATTCTAGTTAACATTGGCCTTTTAAAGGGATGTTAGATTTTTACTTTCGATTTGTGTCACACCAGTTAGAAATTCCCGTTATTATTAAATGAGGGTTTGGGGAAGGAGGAACAAACACTGAGTATTATGGGTTTTTAAGGAAAGTGATCTATCATTATGTTTCAGGGAAAACAGTTAAAATTTCACACCAGAACTCAAGTAAATACTAAATTAGGTTTGGGTTGAAAACTAAGGTAATATTTGGTATCATTATCTTCATTATATGAATTTAGTAATTTTACAGGAAGAAAAACCGTGTTTGTAATGTGTTAAAAAATATTATTTGAGATAAGAATTAAGGGATTTTATTTTTTGCCCCCTAAGAAATACCGAGCTAAAGTTCTCTTGATTGCGTTTGACTCTCTCAATCTCTGGAGTGATAGGTGTTGGGGTTCCTTTCCCCAAGTTTTCTTTGTACAAAACCTGTGAGATATAAGAAAGTACCCAGAAGACATTCAAAACAGGCACAACGATTAAGGAAGGGAAAAAATTAGGGGCAGGTTGTTTGTGTGAAGAGGAGGTCTCTTAGTGAGTATAGTTAGTAAGGATAATGCTTTCACTTTTCCTTCACAACTTTAATGATAAACTCTACCATGTTAATTCTGGGGATAAAAAAGTACACCACAAAGCACTGAAGTTACAGGAAATGAGTATAATGACGGGGAATCTTGTGTTAATGACGGGGAATCTTGTGTTAATTCTACTTACAGTGTTTTAGATCTAAGTTTTCACACTTGTCATTCGCTAAAAATATTAAAGTACCACCAGAACAGTGAATCACTTTCTGTAAGTCCAGATGGTTCTGGTCAGTTAATAACACTGCCCCCCGCCCCCATGCCCTAACACACATACACACACAGAGACAATTAAGATGTTACTTTTTGCAAAAAGGATAATGGGTTATTCTGGTAGACTTTTAAGTGGGGAAACAGTTTCAAATTATTTGATATATTTGTAAATACCGAGCTAAAGTTCTCTTGATTGCGTTTGACTCTCTCAATCTCTGGAGTGACAGGGGTTGGAATGCCTGTTCCCAGGTTTTCTTTGTACATAACCTGTAGATGATAATTAGAAGAGCCAAAAAGGTGAAATGACCATGAATCCTTTGGATTACAGCTACATCTGTGAGCTACGTGGTGGAAACTCCTAAAATCAATCTAACTTTAAAGTATGACACTCAAGGAAGAAGGAAAACAAATTCCACAAATATTTATGTTCCCTCTTCAAAAGTGACTTTACCACCCTCGAACACTTGGTACTAAATTACGCATTTTCTATTGTCAACCCTTAGAACATTCCTAAAATGCATTAAAAAAAATAATAAATTCAACAAAGAGAAAAACTGAACCATTTCACAACATTTAGTATTAGTGGGTCCACAGTAGATTTGTACTTAATAAATGGGTTCCTTGGTTTAAAATTTTCTAATCATATGATACTCTATTCCTTCAGGTTTGGAAAGTTTGTTATGTATTTTCTACTGAAAATTCCTAGGGGGCACCTAGTCTGTAGGTACTCTTAATATGAGGAGACTTTAAAGTATATTTTTCAGAAAGAGCATCTGACCTTGAAATTCCTACTAATGGTTGTTGGAGCATGTAAACTAGTGTTTCTCAAACTGAGGGAAGTCCCTTTTAGGGGTCATATCAAAGGTCTATAAATTTTAAGGAAGAGAGTAAGGCACTTCCTGAACCTCTGGCCCCCTTCTTTTCCTTCTTCCCTCTTAAGAATTGTCAGCCTAAAGGAATGAATGAATTCTTTTTAAATAAATGGGTCAAGGGTGTACTTGAGAATGGGTTGGGAGCAACAGGAACAGTGCAGGGGGTTTAAGTCACAGGTTAATTCCCCAGATCACTTACAAACTAGGGATGCTATCTTTGTTTTGCTGGGAAAGTTTGAGGGATCTTTAAAAATCTGCTTTTTTAATATAAACCTGTGTTTCTTTACTCAGCAAAGCAGCAGAACCAAGATCATGGATAACAGAACAAAACATAATCAGAGAGAGACAGGAAGTTGCAATTAAAAGTGACTAAAGGCATTTTTTTTTTTGGTGGATGCAAAATTCTACATAATTTGTACCACAAGGAAGCCAGAGTATAAGAGAAGAGTGAGACAGGAAAGAGATCTAAATAATATGAACAACTTGCAAGAGAAATATCAAGTGTTTCTCAATGGCAACAAAATGTGAATTCAGTCATCTAGTGACAAGCAGAATTTCTAAGTCCAAGGCCCTCGGCTTTTATTGGCCATAAACTATTTCCCAAACTCCACAGGGTCTCTTGCTAGCAGCCAGCGACTGCTTGCAATGTGCTTATGGATGGGAAAGCTGAGTGGGTGAGTGAGTAAGGGAGTGAGAGAGAGAGAGAGAGAGTGTGTATGTGTGTATGTGTTGGGATGGGGACCAGAGACTGAGCTAACCTGACAGAGGTTGGGAGAAACGTATGCTTAACCTGATTATTTAAGGTGTGAGGGACACCCCCTGACACACATCCACTATCACAGGTGCCTGAAATTCCTCACAGAGGACATGCTTAATATATGGTATGTCATTGTGGGTAGAGGGAGGACTGCCAGCACCTTAACATACACGGCATCTGCAAAATAGCGGAGGATATGGGGCAAAAGTTCTTGAAAGGGAGAGGAGAAGACTGCAGAGACTTCAAAAGTCTACCTAGAGTTTTTCTGGACAGAGGAGAGTGTCCCAAGAGACACATACACGCAAATATATACACTGGAGAAACACAAAATATTACATATGATATTATGTAATATTATATATGTATGTTATAGATAATTATACAAAACTATAATTTATATACCAATTATCTAATATATCATAATATACATGAAATGTATAATACTCTGTCAGTTTTATGTTTATATCTTTTAACTCCAAATCAGTCCAATAACCTAATTTCTACCATTGGCACTTTTTACTCTAGAAAGTGCAGGCGTGATCATTAAAGAAGCCAAGTCCCTTCTGAATGGTGTGAAGACAGAGGTTTCTTAGCTAGCATGGAGGGAGGTTCACACCATTCCCAGCCCACCATTCACCCCACTCCCGGAGCTAGGGAGCAACTAGGAGGTGACTGGGTACACAAATACGCTGAGCCCACAGGCCATTACCGAGCTAATGTGCTTCTGTGTCTCTTTGACACGTTTTACTTCTGGCAGGTCAGGAATTGGGGTTCCTTGGCCAATGGCTTCCTTATACTTCACCTGCAAATATAAAAGTGGGAACACATACATGTGTTTGGTTAGGAGCTCTGCAGTTTGTAAAGTCACAGTTTAAATAATACAAACTCTATACTTAGTGTGCATGAGGCTCCATTCCAACACTGGGTCAGGGAACAATGCCATGGGCAAGGACTCTTGGTCGCTCTCCTATCCGTTAGGGGTGAGGTGGCGAGGGAGTCCATACTCAAGACTATAGCCCCTTATCTTTCCTGTGCACTCAGATGTTCTATCCTACAGTTCATCTGGCTAGGACAAATACATTCACAACATATATCCAGGAAGTTTGAATTTTCGACTTTAACATATTCTATTTTCTTACAAGTGACAAGGAGTCTCTCCCTGAATAAACTTCAGTCAGGGTCCTCTGAATCTTCTACCCAAACAGGCCTCGACTTTTGGACTTCCGATTCTATCTCTGTATTGCCTGATTTTAGCAAGAATCCTGCTAAGTCAGTTTAGCCAGAAACTCCCCTACCCTTGGTATGTCTTCACCCTTGATATCTGACCAAATTCCTTACTCCACCAGCCCCACCAGGCAACGTCTGATCACCCTGGCCTACCACCAGCAAAAATCATGTTAGGTAGGTTCAGGCAGAATCCCTCTTACCCCTGATATTTTCTATTCCCCCTCCGGCCTCCTTTTCCACCCCACTGTCATCCCCTCTAATTAGAAATCCTGAATTTTCCTTGCAGTTTTTGGAATTCAGCCCAGTTCCATACTGAGATCTCTTTCCCTTCTTGCAACAGTCCTGCCTAAAATCTGTTTTGATCACTTTAACCACGGTCCAGCTCTGGTTTGCTCTGACACCAGCCTTTTTGTTTCCCACAGGTAACCTCCCTTCCTGCCACCGACCTGGGCTGCACTGACTGGGGGATGGCCCTCACCACAGCACCTACTTCAGCAGCTTCAGCTGCTTCTGGTGACAAAAGTTTTGAGTGCAGCTCGACCCTCAAAGTAAATGATCCTCTGAGGCAGGCAGAAAACTCAGCGGATGAGTCTATGGGGGAGGGACTGGGCGGGGTAGGGGGGGTGCAGGGTGTGTCTTTACCGAGCTAATGTGATCCTGTGTTTGCTTCACTCTCATCATCTCAGGGGTCTTTCCGATGGCCGTTCCCGGCGAGACATCCTCTTTGTATAAAACCTGGGGCATTCAGAATCAGGACAATGTTACACAGAAGAAAAGAAAGCCCAGCAATTCCTGGAGGAAGACTAGGAAACATGGCTTCTATGAGAACAAAAGAGACTAGAGAATGTTCTTAGCCGTGTGCCAGAGAATCTGACGTCTTCCACGTCAGCATCAGAACTCCTGCCATATTTACAACATGGACAACTTTCCAGATCTTGAGATTTCTTTTAAAATTATTGTACTGTATCAATACAGGATGAGGAAAACTGGGAAAATGCTGACTTTCAAAGACCCCTCTCATAGGAAACAAAATCCATTAAAGAAATGTAAAGTCATTTATTCTGGAGAAGGATAATAGGAGAAATCACAATGTCAAGAAGAAATCCATCTTCATGGAGCAAGACAACACATGTTATTGCTGTGGGATTAAAAAAATTAAAAAGAAAAAAAGTTACTCTGTTAGCAGATTTAAGGTGTTATTTCAAATGGTTTCTGGAGTGATGTTTTTAGAGCCAAGTATGGGAAATTTTATCAAATAACCTCTAGTATTAACTGGGGAGGTTAGGTGTTAATTGTCTTAATCAACATGAGGCTAGCATATTTTTAAGGAGGAGAATGCAAGTATTAGGTTAGCATTAAATGGAAAATAAATAGTAAATATACCGAGCTGAAATTCTTTTGATTTTCTTTAACACGCAGTATTTCTGGCGTGTCTTGAACAACTGTAACTTTTCCTTTACTGTTTTTAAGGTCACATTGGTATTGGAGCTATGAAGAAAGAGTAAACATCTTGTTAAGATTTCAACATTTAAAAATATATTTTAAATTGTCTCTATTGTGTAAGGGAAGTTAAAATCCAAATCAAAACAAAAACCAAATGTCTATGCCATAATAATCATAGTCATATAGCTGAAGGGAAATTCTTTAATAAGAATGTTGTAAAATTCTTTTAAAAACCCTAAAAATGGTAAAGTGTCAAGTTAGATTTAAAAAAATGCATCCCTGCCTGAATTAATTTTGAAAAAGACAGATGTTGCCACTATAGAAGTTCACATACAGTGATAAGAAGCCACTAACAAAGTAGCAGTGGTATATTTCATGCTGTGATTTGGGGACTATAAGGTGGTCTTGAAGAAAAATGGAGCACATGTTTCCTGGCCCACAGGTGGGAGTTGCAGAAGGTGGCCCCGCAGCCCCCTCTGGGAGGCAAGGCCCATTGTCTATGCCCAGAGGCATCCACTGTGCCCCCCCCCATCCCAGGTATCAGTGGGCTGTGTCTTAGAGTCAATAAAAACTTACAAGGCTGAAGTTCTTTTGGTTCTCCCGGACTCTCTGTATCTCTGGGGTGTCCAAAACAGTCTCATAATAGGACATGCACTTCTCTGCATCTTCCTTGTACTTTTTCTGAAAACAGATTTCAAGAAATAAGGATGGTGACCGATGGGTCCGTGATCAAAGGAGCGAGACTGATACAAAGTGAAGATCAAGCAAAGCTTTATTTCTCGCCAAGCATCGAGAATCAAACCGACCCTTCGGGGCTGCCTCTTACAGAGAGGGCGACCCCTCCCTGCCTTACAGACTAACTTTTAAAGGGCAAAGGCCATGTGGTTGAGCCTGGCCACACACAGGGGGCCAATGAGATTGTAACACACAGAGAAAGCTGCACAGTCATGCTAGGTCCCACACGGGTGGCCAACTGAATTACAATTCTCCCCATAGTAGCTATTTGAACTAGACTATCACCTTGGCACCCAAAAGGTGGGGCCCACACTCCTTGGTAGCTAGGGAGACAGTATACGCACCCCACTGTTTGGATGTCTCCACCTCGCCTGACCCACCCTTGTATTTGGGCTCTGTTACCTGCGACTGGTTACCCGGACTTGCTTTTAAGTAAGTCCCCTGACGGGGGTGGGGGGGGAGGGTCAGTTTAAGTTTTACTGCATAAACAACAAAATGGCTGTTCAACTGAGATGGAGCTCCTCTGGCTAAATAGGCCCTTACATGACTACCACAGGGAAATGGGCCAATGGAACCTACAACTGCCGCTCCTGTTCAGCAGAAAGAAAGTCCTTCGTAGTTTCAGGACAGTTCGTGGATGTTAGGGAGTTCTAAAGCAGAGCCCTCTTGTGGGTAGTGAGCACCATGTCTTTTCTTTCTTGGAGAACTGAGTCTGGGCATTTACTAAAACCCACTGTCACGGCAAACACAGCAGAAGGAGGCCCTCGCTGGCTGGTCCACACAGAGGAAGGTGATAAGACAACCAGGCTCCTGGCACTGGGGGGTCTACTCTGAAGCGGATGGGGCTGTTTAGCCAGGAGCCACATGACCAACAGGCAGGGAGAGAAAAGCAGGAGGGTTAAGAGCCATCAGCAGGCCTCTGTAAAGCTGCTGGCAAGGAGATTTTTGCTGCGCTCTGCACAGGTATGTTGGAGTTCTGGCCACCAGACACAAGAGGCAGGCAGGACCAGCAGTCGCTTCCAGAATGCGGCTCTGACTAGAGGCTCTACTGAACAGACCTGCGGCCACCATTATGACCAGCTGACCAGCCACGGCTGAGCCAGCCATCACTGTTCTTGGGCTTTCCTGCCCTGGCCCCGTGCAGGCCGCTGGCAGGCAAACAGGCTTGATCAATTGGATGCAGAAAAGCCTATGAGGAGACCCAGCTGAAAATATCCACAAACCCTAACTGACCAGTGGATGACTTACAATGAGGCGCAGTTACCAAACAGGGAGAATTCTGTAACTTGCCCTACGCATCTTACCCCTTGAAAAACAGCCCCCACCCACCACCTCCTCCAAGACTGCCCTTCACCCCTGTGGTGTCTGAGGTAAACTTCTACCTCAGGTAGAATTCTTTTGCCTCAGGTGAATTCTTTCATTGCCAGGACCACCAGCTTCCACCTGGTCATGGGCCCACATCTGGGCCCCCCATCTAGTTGAGAGACACCCCACTTAGGCACCACTCTGCCTCCTCCTTCCCCCACACCTGTGCCATCAGCCCCCGTGACTGAGCGGATTCACTTCCGTTAAACTTCTGCAATCAGTAGTCAGAACACTTACTCCACCTTAGGGCCAGAGTACTGCTTGTCACTGAGTCCTTTCAATTTTCTCTCCATCTTGAGCTCCAGTTTCTCCCACTTTTCAGGGAAGTTTGGGTGTGGAGGGCTGAGGAAAGGCTCACTAATTTGCAAGGGGATGAAACTATTCCTTCTATATCTCTTTCATCTAAATTGTATTACACACAAATTACGAATTACATTTATGCGTTGAAAGATTTAATCTCCTCGAAGGCAACAAAGAAGCCCTTTCAACCAATAAGAGATTTCAGTCTAGACTTTGAACAGGAAGCCAATTAAAACAAAGATTTCTGGGAAGAAAGCTGCTCACCACCTTCCTTGTTCCAGAAAAAAATCACCCGAATGACTCCTCTTAGTTATGCAAACATAAGGCAAATAGTTCTCACTGTCCTGGGAAAGGGGTAAGACCAGTCCTCCTTTTCTTTTTGTTTCATTTTCTTAAGATTAGGCAAAAGCTGCCTTCCTGATTTGCTAAACTAGTGCTAGTCACTAACAGGGGTGGTTAGCTTGCACTTGGAACTTGGCAGGTATTCTGAGAGGAAAGGCATTAGGAAGTACTTAGTATATTATCCTGAATTTGTAGGTCTGTTCACAGTGCTTGCACCCAAATCTATGTACTATACCACTATTTGGTTGACTCCCAGTATGAGACTTACAAGTCATAAAATACATACTTTTCACTGGAAATGGAGAAGCAATTTTTTTTTTTTTAAAGATTTTATTTATTTATTTGACAGAGATCAAAGTAGGCAGAGAGGCAGTCAGAGAGAGGAGGAAGCAGGCTCCCTGCTGAGGAGAGAGCCCGATGTGGGGCTTGATCCCAGGACCCTGGGATCATGACCTGAGCTGAAGGCAGAGGCTTTAACCCACTGAGCCACCCAGGCGCCCTGGAGAAGCAATTTTGTAGAAAGCACCAGTACCTCTGTGCCACTGAAAGGTAAATACTAATCTGAACCGGGAAGGAAGAAACCTGCCTGGCCATGTCTTAGGCCTTGAGGAACCTGGCAGGGGAAAGCTCCAAGAGAACAGAGTGAGCTGCTTCAATCTTCCCTCGAATAGGCCTACGCTCTGGGGTTTTCCTTAAAGATTAGCAGTGGGAAAAGGCTCAAGGTTATAGGGCTGGCAAACCTCTCACAGCCTCAAGAACATTAGCCTCCTTCAATGAACACAACGTGGTAGTTTGGGGACCAGATAATTTTGGTAATAAAATGCTTCCCTACCCCACCTCCCCCCAAAGGGTTCGTTTCTCCCATTTGAATATATCTGTTTCTTAAATAAACCATTCTCTACTGATACTTCTTCATTTCTTATTTTAGGATATAAAATTATATGTTGCTAACAAAGGATTTAAATCCATGATTCCCCTGACCCAACTGGCCATTAAGAGATCACCTGTGAAGATTAAAAAAAAAACAAAAACAAACAAAGAAACAAATAAAAACAGATTTCCAGGGCCAACATCAGGATAACTAGCTTCAGAATTCCAGGGTGGGCCAGGAAACCTATACCCCCCTGTGTTTATAAAGCACAGCCCATCTCAGGCCACTATGGCTTTATAATTCATTGCTCAGAAGACACTTGGGAGCTTCTTAAATTGCAGATCTCTGATATCACTGAAGATTAAAGCCACCAGGGGCATATCCTGGTGTATGAAAGACATCGTCCTTTCCTCCATTTTCAGAGTTATCCCTCACGGAGGAAGCAGGGTTAGATCGAGTGGTTGCTGGGGGTGCCCGAGGTCAGTCTGGTTAAGGAGCTTGACAATCCAGGTATGGATTATCTATTTTGTTCCTTCCAGATTCACACATACAGTTTACATCCACATTAGAGGAGATTTTACAGGTTAAAATACTGTTTCATTAACACAGATGCTACCATGTAAGAGTTCCTCAGTACCTCAAAGTTCCCTCATGAAATCTATCTTAATTCTGATGCAGAAATCTGACCTCTGACTCAAACTTGCATCACAGATGAATCCCTTCTCCTTTACTGGGCAAATCTGTGATTTGAAAGAGCCTACTTGGGTATTAATGGAAAGGCTTCATGACTGGGGTCTATGAGTGATATTGCGATGAACGTCCTTACCTGGCTTGAAAGGTTCTTGACTTGCTGAGCATGAATGATCTCCGGAGTATCAACCACAGAAGTGAAATTGGCTTTTTCCATTTCTGCTAACTGCTTATACTTAATCTGCAAAAGAACACCCAACACTTAGGTAAATGTTTGCAATGTACATATTTGTTGATTTTATTTGAGTACGAGGTGGCCAATATTTCTTTTCCAAAAGGATTCATTCATTTGAAGCTCAATATATAGTTTTTCCTCTTGTGGTTACAGCTTCGTACTAAAGAGTGAGATTCAGAAAGGTTGAGTCCTAGTTGTTGAAAGACTTACTATCTAGTTGGGCACAGGGGCTGGGAGAGAGAGAAAGAGTGGGAAAGGAGAGAGATAATCAACACGGAGTAAGGAAGGTATGGACTGTTTACATACCTAAGAGCTGGGAGCAGAACAAATAAGCAAAAGATAATGTGGGATGTTAAAAACTACCTTTTAAATTTAGATCCTGAGAGAAGGCAAAGAAAGAACTCCCCAAATGTCCTAAACAAGGAATTCTTGGTGCCAAATGGAGCTGTGGATATTGACTAAGAAACCAGACCAGGATGTCCGAATCTGTCCTAGCTTCCAGCTCCCCAAATTCTACCCTTTGCTCTGAATGTCTTTTGTGGCTATAGACTCAGAAAGACAGATGAAAAAAAGGCCTCTGCTCCTTCTATCAGAACGGATTTCACCAGGTAGATATTTTTAAAGTGCCACTCTAGACACAGTACTATTAATCAACCAAGCAAGATAATAGAAAGACAACACTGTGCCCTTGTAACCACTTTTATTCTTTTCTTTTCTTTTTTTTTTAAAAGGTTGACATGGAACAGTAGCACTGACCTGACTGGCAATATCAGTAGCATTCTTGGCCCTCATGAAGTCGGGAGTTTCATTGGCCATGGCATTCAGGCCTCTTCCTTTGACTTCTAGCTCCAAGTCTCTCTTATATTCTTTCTGTAGCAGCATTTAAAACAAGAGTTACCCAACTTCCACGACGAGGTAGTCAATGCACAAAGAGACTGTAAATCTATGTACTATACCACTATTTGGTTGCTAGTGTTCACCTTTGCTATTCCCTGTCAACATGTAAGGCTTCCTTTTGAATACTTTTAGCATTCTCTACTTAAAGTAAAAAGGACATTTTAAATCTGGTTTGCTATATAACTAGTCCTGAACTTAGGTGCATAACACTCCAGCGTGGTTTTTTAATTTAAATGAGCACACCAAACGGTTAATGATCAAATCAAATCCCATTAGATAAATTAATAGATTACCTTAGCCAATGGACACAAACTATAATATTAACTCACTGGAAACTGAGATATATTTTATTTAACAGTTAATAACCATGTTGGATATGGAATTTGAAATTCAAACTTCTATCTCTCTTCTTTCTCTTTTTTTTTTGTGTGTGTAACTTGGCTAGGGAGGAGAAGATGCTCCGATCCTACCTCATTGAGGATCTGAGTGGCGTTCTTTGCTCTCAGCATGTCAGGTGTGTCTTCCATTTCACTGAGACCCTTCCCACGGATGCTTTCCTCTAGGTCTTTCCTGTATTCTTTCTGTATCACAAAACAAAAGCAACAACATTGACCAGAAAGCCTGAATCATTCCTCCTGGGTGAAGAGGAAAAACAAGCAAAGACAAAAAACAAAACAAAACCCTCCAGTTTTAAGTAGTGACAGTTTAGTGATTAAAGATATGATAAACGTGGGGTATAAGCCTCATCGGTTGATATGAAATATCAAATAAGAAACTAGCACATTTCGTTAGGTATTCAGTTAAAAAATGAGAAGAATTAATGTGGGTAAGAGATTAGGTGGTAATACCAAACACATGTGAACCCAACTTGAAACCCGCAAAAGTTAGATGGTGATGAAAATGGCAGAAGGATCACACTGATGAGTGTCATTAGTGCAATTATTGGGATCAAGAGCGAAAGCAAAGACCATGTGGGCACTACCTCGCTGGCTATTTTGGTTGCATATTTGACATGTAATAAGGCTGGTGTGACCTCCAGGCCTGTCAGGTTTCTGCCTTTAATGGACTCTTCATAATCTCTCCTATATTCTTTCTAATGTGATTAAGAAGGAAACACAAATTAAAAAAAGAATCTTTATTACAACTTATTTCTCATACCTAGGAAGAAAAAAAAAATTATAAGACAGTCCTTCCATGTATGACCCCTTAACTGGATCGTAGTTTTGCTAAAGGTCACACGTTTGAAAGGTAGTCTGGTTGTTCTGGAAATATTTTGTTTACAACAAATAGCCTCAAGGAGACTCAGAATTTGAGAAGCCTTGTTGGGCTCCTCATTCACATGTCCAGCACTGCATCTGGGGCTGCCCCACTGTCTGCCTCATGGCAGGGAAGGACAGTGGAAGGAAGCCTGTGCCACCAAGACTCTGAATCCGCTGTCATCTCTCCTGAGGCAACAAGAGTTTACTTCTGAACTAAAAGTAAGAAAGAGCAAAATAACATTGCAGAGGAAGAAGAGGCTGAGGGCACGAAATGCAAATTTGGCCTTTTTAATAATCATGACTTCTTATTTGTAATCTCCGAATAAAGTGGCCAATGAAAACATGGAGAAATCCTACGATTTTGTCCTCCACTGAGAGCCACAAGCTCCCCCATCTCCTCTCCAATCCCTGGTCTAGGATGTCTCATCCAGAGATTTAGAATAAATGCTAGAAGTCCATTTTAGTAATTTTTAATTTCGATAGAATTTTAAACTTACAGAAAAGTTGCAAGACTAGTACAAGGAACTTCCATAGACCCTTTACCCAGATTCACCAGTTTTATGAAGTTATGTTAAACTTTTGACTATTTGGCCTTCTTTACACCAGAAATCTTCACAAAGTACTACTTTATTAATAACCATTTATCTTTATGGTTGGGGATCTGCTCCACAGAGGAGAAGTAAAAAACAACCCAAAATAAGTCTGTTTCCTAATGAAAACAGATTTTCTAAAATTCAAAATAAGATTCCATTGTTCTCTGTCGTTGGTTAAAAAGGAATAAAAAAATTTTTTTAAGATACTTGTGCTTACATTTCTAATATAGGAAATATGGCATCTTGATATCTGATGTTTTGATAAACATTTTGATCATTACTCTTTTATTTGGTCTGGGACTTCCTATTAAAAGTAATCTAAAGCCAAGGGTGGGTCTGTGCAGAGGGAACTTTTCATTTATCAAAGAAAAATTCATATTACATTCAATATAATTTCAGAGTTACTAGTCTGCTATGTTCTAATGCTATGAAAATAAAAGAGTTGAAATAAAACACAGATGCTAAATATTTACTGTTTGGAACATTTACTATAACTGAATCATAAGATTTGATATGGAAACATTTTAGTGAGCACATGAAAACAAGTTCCATCATCTACTACTTTTGGATAACAGAAAGCTGGATACATGTGTTTGGGCAGAGCTGATCTTGAACAGCTTGATGGCTGTTTGTTGTGTGATGTGTTTCATAGGACTTACCCCACTTTGCATTTGCTGAGACTCTTTGGCAGTGATGTATGTTGGTGTTTCAAAGTCTAACATGGGCTTTCCTCGTTCCTTTTCATACTTTTCTTTGTATTTCACCTAGTGATAAAGAGGCTTATTAGATAGATCTCCTCCAGCCAATTCCCAGACAGAGACTAGTGTAGGGATAGTATTTTTTAACTGATATATTAGTCCACATGGTGGCATCTCATTGCCACTCAAAACAGGTTCTTATGTTTCAGATCTAGTACCTTTTTTGTTGTTGCGTGGGAGAAAACACCCTTAAATCAAATTTGTGTTCAACTCAAGGAAACAAAAAAATCATCGCAGAAGAATCAGCTGAGAGACAGACCAAGGGAAGGAAATACATGGGGACCGTCACCCATCCAAGGAGATCGGCTGGGATCTGATAGGTGTAGATGTGAATACTGTAACGACAGCATCTGTCAATATTTCTGGGAAAGACCTCCATTTGTCTTTCCTGAGGACTTTTATTGGCGACCTGGGGTCTCTATTCCAGAGATAACACATACAACTTTCTATGTCACGAACTGGATCTAGGTCATAATCAGCCCCATATTCAATGTAGCCAATAGTAGTTCATATAAAAATGAGAACTAATTTACCTGTCTACTGACTTACTAAGAAATCTGATGTTCTCAAAAGAGCCCCAGTGCTATTTTACAAATACAGTATCCTCATCCTTACAAATACAATGCCCCAATCTGAAGGAGGATGAGGACATGCAATTAGGAGTGGGGGCAGCCCACAGATATTCAGAAATGGAAAGTCAGAGAGGCAGAGGCCCTTGTCCACACAACATCTTCATGGCAATGCTCAGTCTCAGCAGTCTTGCTGAAAATAGAAATCTGGGGGCATGGGCAGCTTCACAGTTGACATGAAGACACTTCTAGTAATTTTTCCCTTTCTGTTAATGCCCAACAGGGAACCTAAATAATTCTGGTTATGTGACAGAGGAAGTCATGTGATAGTAAACTCTTTCTCTGAGTCCTTTCTTTTGAGAATCTTCATTATTTTACAAATTTTCGATTCCTTAAATACCCACAAATATTTCAATGGTAGATCTAATCATGTTACTTTTCTGCTCAAAATCCTCCAAAGCTCTCTCCCATCATTGCAAGGTTTCCTAAGCTGGGGTGCAGTCTCATGAGGGAACAACTGGGGTTACTGCAAGGGGATTATCCCCCTCGTGGCATAATCTTTTTGCTTCCAGCCCATCAGTGATCTGAATAACACACACTGCATGCATAGGGACTATTTCTTCAATACGTGTTGATGCTGTTATTTATAGCATAAAATTTTGTTTCAAAATGCTGCTAAATTCCAAGCTCCCGTATATTCCTGGATATTTTCCTCCAGCAATCATTACTAAAATTATTACTACCATTCTTAGGGGGCATTTATGAACATTTTTGACACCGTAGCTGAACGCACATCAGGAAACAGTCTGAACTGACTTACTATGCTCTGCAGCTCTGTGGCCTCCTTGAGATGAAGCTGCTCCAGGTTATCAGGTATCGTGTGGTAGTGGCCTTTACTCTTCTCATAGTTCTTCTTGTACTGGTACTGAGGGGAAGAAGGCACAAAGGCACATGCGTTGGAAAAGCTGCTCAGCATTTCGGTTTTTCCTCTTTAGGTTAGACATTTACACAGCAGCATTGTCAAGTCCACACTAAGAGCAGCAAACACTAAGTGGGGGGGGGGTTACACAAATGTGTCAGAGGAGGAAGAGCCATGTCCGGAACTGCCCAGTTAATACCGGATGGCCAGCCCTTAGGTTATATGGCATATGCAAAGGAGGTGTGAAACGTCAAAAGTGAGGGACGCCTGGGTGGCTCAGTTGGTTGGACGACTGCCTTTGGCTCAGGTCATGATCCCGAAGTCCCGGGATCGAGTCCCGCATCAGGCTCCCAACTCCATGGGGAGTCTGCTTCGCTCTCTGGCCTTCTCCTCACTCATGCTCTCTCTCACTGTCTCTCTCTCAAATAAATAAATAAAATCTTAAAAAAAAAATTTTTTAAATAAAGAAAAGTCAAAAGTGAAAGAAATTATTCCAAACCACGATTCTATGTTCTTCGAAGGAGGGAAGGGCTTAGTCAATTGGAAAATAAAAAGATTAAATATTCTAAGAACAAAAGCTTTTTCACATTCTGAGAGGTGTCACAATCCGTGGAGAGTTGGTAGACTAATGCCGTAACTTGGAAGGATGCCTTCACATGAAAGAGCTTTCTCGTAAATCTGGTGTCCCGGGAGCAGAGAAGGAGATGTATGTGAGCTTAGCAAAGGAGTTCAGCTGCAAATGGGTGAAACATGCCGTTTCTACAGCAAACAACTAAGCTTACAGAACTGGCAAGGTGGCTGGTATTCAGCACATGATTCATTATCAGAGATTCCTTCATATCAGTCACAGGCTTATGAAGTTTCTTCAGGTCAGCCTTATATTTAACCTGCACGTGAGGGGGAAGAACGAAATCACATAAATAGGAACCAGCAGACAGTACCAATGGAAGCCATAAAAGAGATCTCATCCTGAAATAAATTCTGGAGCTGATGAAAAAAATGCACACACCTCATTTGCAGTAACTACAAAGTGGAAAACAGCTCAAGTGTCCATAAACAGATGAATGGAGAAGTAAAATGTGGTGTATACACACAATGGGATATGATTTAGTCACAAGAAGAAATGCAATTCTGACAAGTGCTATGACAAGGATGAACCTTGAAAACATGATGCTAAGTGAAGTAAGGCAGACAAACAAAGGACAATTACTGTAGGTCCCACTTAGAGAAGATTCTCTAGTAGGCAAATTCATTGAGACAGAAAATAGATTATAGAGGTTATGAGAGGCTGGGGGGAGAGAGGAAGGAGTTATAGCTTAATGGTTGTACAGTTTCTGTTTGGGGCGATGGAAATAATGGGGTTGTTGGACAACACTGTGAATGTAATCAATGCCACTGAACTGTACATTTTATTTGTTTACTGATCTCTACACCTGTGGGGCTCGAACTTACAACGCCGAGATCAAGAGTGCTCTTCTGAGAGCACTCAATCATACGTTTAAAAATAGTTAAAATGACAAATTTCATGTTATACATTTTGCCACAATTAAAAAAACATACCTCACTTGCGAGATTGTTAGCATCTTTCATGACTTTGTAGAGCTGGCTGTCTTTTGGATTGAATTTCGGTGTTTTGCCCTTCTCTTTGTTGAAATTTTCTCGGTATTTAACCTAATAGCAAATGCGAAACTCCAGATTATTTCTGAACATCAATTAATTTGAAAACTAAGAAATGGAGGAACTACAAATACAAAGAATATGTTCTATATAAAGGGATCATATAACTTATGATCCACACTAGGATGCTTTTAAGAGTAAAAAAGAGCACAACCAATAGTTATGTTGGGGCAACAGGGAGTCAAGGGTAAGAATGAGTTCTACGGTATTCGCCTTGCTCATTTTTATATTATTCAGAAGTAGGAAAGATACTCATCTTTTTTTTTTAATCAACCAACAGCTAATTTATTTTTTTATTTAAATTCAATTACCCAACCTAGAGTACATCTTAATGTAGTGTCCAATAATTTATCAGTTGCATATTACCTCCAGTGCTCATTTCATCACAAATCATCTCTTTTTAGTGCAAAACAACAGTAAGAGGAATAAGGGTAAAGGCTTCAGGCTACATTCAGTGATCTAATGATTTGGAGCCTTCTGACCCTAGTAGCCAGTGAAACCAAAGGCATTTTAGGTCACTGTAAGGAGTTTAAAGAGGGGTTGTAAATGATCCAGAAGAGTGAGACATAAGGAATCTGTTAAATTAGGAGAATTCATTATAATCTTAAAGTAGTACTTTGGCTATATCATTCTGATTTCTTAATCAAAGAAAAAAATTATGCCATTTTTTTGACATGCGGCAAAAAAATGGCTTAATTTTTGAGTAAAAAAAGAACAGAGCGTGTGGGGGAAAGCCCTTCAATACGATTTTGATCTAGAAGAAAGAAGTGAGATGTTTTGCCATATAATGATAAAGGTATACTTTAGGATACCTTTAGGATACAAAAAAGAATATGCAAAGGGCTAACTTTAATTTAAAAAATAAGCATAAATACCAGCTTACTCTACTAACAGCCACTCCAAATTTTAATATATTTAAAAAAAATTTCCAAGGTCATGCCATCATCAAGGTAAAAGCAAAGAAAAGATCTGATTTTGAAATTTTGAAGACTTTGCTGGTTTTGAAAATTGAGAGGCTTGCATTTCTAATCCTACATTAAACCTCAGATGTGGAGGCCTTACTTCTTCTGGAAGGCTAGTCTCAGGGACTGTAACTTCTCAGTGTGACCCCAGCCCCAAAGGGGCTTCCCAGTGTGGGGCCTCCCCTATCCTGACTTTGATGCCTGGCTGATACTTGATACTTGCGTAGAATACCTCAAAGGCCAAAGGAGAGGGTAGAGGCACAGGCTGCATCTTACGATGCTGCTGTGATGAGACATTTGAAGAAAACTAACGCACTCATCAGGGATGTAGGACTGACATCAGCAAGCTGACAACTCTTTTCCTTTTGCTCATCTACTTTCTTGACCTCAGTCAGGGGATTGACCAAGTTACACTCTTTTCTGTTGATTTTGTGTTGAAACGTGTGGAATGCTATAGAACTTTCTTGAAAGATTTACTTCTGTGCACACCCATCCCCTCCCTCTGGTACATGCCGCTTGGAGTAGGAAGATAGAGTAGACGTGCTCGATAGAAAATGATGGAGTAGACTTGCTCAATAAATTGATTTAATTGAATGAAAGGAAGAGAGCTGTCATGCCTACATAAAATAGCTGAAGATGATGATTTACCGGAAAACTCGACACAATGAGGCATTTCCCCTCAGCACCCTGGATATACCTTGATTACTTTTCACCCCAACTGTCATTATTTATCTATGGAAATGAGGTTGAGGACATCCGTTCACCTCCTTAGTTCTTAGCCCAGTCATGTAATCTATGGATGTTGAATGGCAGAATAAAAGTGACTGCATCTGGTTGGGTTCTAGAAGTTTTAAATTTCATGACACTTGCCTGTTAAATGCCCACAGGTGACTCAAGTGTGAATGCCACCCTTGGGATACAATCTCACTACCTGAGAAGAGGTGCCAGTAGGACCTCACAAGCTGATATTTCTCTTCCTGAAGACTGTTAAGCACTCAAATATCTAGACACACATCCATAAGTGGAAAAGTGGAGAATGAGAAAGGCCTGAAGATCTCAGAGAGAAACAAGAGACAAGGTCCTTGCTAGACTTTTACAATCTAATTTCTCAAAGCTCAGCAGTGCTCTCCAAGACCCAGGATCTCTCTTGTTGCTACTTCTGCACTTCAGTGCTGGGAATCCCGACTTCCTGCGAGGTTTTTCACGCGAGAGCTGCCACACACCCATCTGGATTACCTGGCTGCTCAGCCTTGCTGCCTTCTTGGCCATTTCAATGTCTGGGCGACCGAGCATGCTTAACCCATGGCTGCCTTCCTTGCGGTGCTTGGCTCTGTACTCCACCTGAATCAAAGAAAACCGAGATGGGCAATACATTCTAAGAGGTGGGTGCCTTGTCATACTCCGTGGCCGTGACCTCTGGGGAGCAGGTGCATTTTCACCACACACGTACCTCACTGGCCTGTTTGGCTGCCTGCGTGGCCTTCTTGATGTCTGGCCGATCAGCCACTGTGGTGTAATGCAGGTTTTCCTTGGCATCTTTTTTGTATGCAACCTTTATTTGGAGAGAAAAGAATGTTTACTCATGTGGAAGATATGCTATCTTTGAAAAAGTCCTCATCAAGCACAAACAACCGTTTTATTAAAACCAAACCAATTTTTTAAACTGCCGTATTTTTTAAACTACCAGAGAGGGAAATTAGGAATACCACTGGATGGAACCAGCCCACTAGGCACCAAGTTGGGATCCACTGACTCAGCAGGACTGTGGAGAGCGTGGACAGGGGAGCTTACATTGCTCTGCTTCTTGGCCACCTCCATAGCATGCTTCACGTCCGGGGGCTCCAGCATGATGGAGTAGTTGGATTTCCCTTTCTCCTTGACGAACTTCTTTTTGTAATTTGTCTAAATAGAGCCAGAATCACTTATGTGAGCAGAGGAATCTGGGAAAAGAACTGGTTTACTTGAAGAACTGTGAGATCTCCATGAAAATCCATGGCTCCCCATCCCGGCGTCAGTCTGGAACCTGGATCTCTGACCCATAGGCTAGCTCTTCCTTGTCCTGTCTGTCCTGGAGTCCAACACTTGAAACACAAGGCAATCTTGGGAGAACTGACTACAAGCAAATTAAACTCTTTCATTTCCCATTTCTAGCTTTAGAAAACATATGAAACCATAAAGGGCTCATAAAAATATAATAGCAAGAGTATGAAAGCATTATTGATAAGGACAAAGTGGGCAGGGATTACTTAATTACAAAGCACTGATTTTACTTCTCTAAAACTGTTCAGCAGTTTTAATGATAGGAGCGGCCATTCTCAATCAGCAACGCTTCCTCCTTTTGTTAACGCCAGGTTACTAACATCTTATATTGCAGATAACAGGTCCTGTGGCAAAATGTCCATTTGTCGTAGTTGCCATAACAGGAAACCTAATAAATACGGAGTCCTCCTTTAAAGCAGAATTGAAAATTCACACATAGGCACTGATGACGGTAAGGGTGAAGCGATGTACAGAAAAGCACTTAGAAGCAAAGAGGCAGCTCGCCCCAGATTTCCCTGGATTCTAAGGTAAAGTTGTGTTGCTGCTGCCAAGAGTCCTGGGGCTGGTCACTTACGTCACTGACATTCTTGGTCACTTCCTTGACATGGATGGTGTCCCTGGTCTCTGGCAGTGTTGTGTACGATCCCTGGGCCAGGTGCTTCTTGACATAGTCCTTGTACTTGTTCTGAGGGAATCCACAGAGAGCCTGTTAGAGTGTGCGCCTGGGGCATTAGCCCAAGAGGGAAGCATAGCATATGTTGCTGGAAGGTTACCTCAGACACCAGATTGCTGACAGTCTTTGCCAGGAGGATCTGAGGAGTGTCAGGCACGGCATGGCAGGTTCCTCTTTCCTTGACATGTTTCTCTTTGTATTTCAGCTGCAGGGGTGAAAAAAATATATAGATTTAGCTCCTCTGGGTATCTGGTATATATTTACTCAGTCCCTGAGTCACTATAGAGCTGGGAAAACAGAATCACTGACACAGTAAGGACACTAAACTCCATAAAAGATCTGATGTTTGGAAATCTTGGGAACTATACAAAAAGACTTTCTCTCTTCCAAGATGAGGCTTTAATGATGATCAAAATGGATCTCATGATGAATCTTTATACCCCTAGCCTTAGTTCAAAGGACTTTTGAATATGTAATTTGACCTGCTCCCGAATCCTGGGAGGAATTACTACTTCTCCTTTACAGATGAAGAAACGAAGAAAGAATATGATCACTCAAAAACAAATGCTTCCTCATAGAATCCAGCCAGAACGTCAGCTCCCAATTCTCGATGTGTGAATGATCTCGCAGTGCAGTATACATGAGAATGGTCACCTGGATTTTCAAGCTTCCCCTGCCTGTCACCCTGCTCTGCCATGTCACTGGCACGCTCACCGGGTTAGGGTTGTATTTCAGGACCTGCGCCTGAGCTCCTACACCAGCAGCCTCCTCTGTCCTTCCTGTTGCTGGGGACTGTGCCACTGAAGTGGGTTAGGTGTCATGGGAGGCACTGGACACTTACGTCACTTTCTATTAAAGAATTCCTCAGGGCCAGCACCATGTCTTTATCATCAGTGACAGAAAGCTTGCAACCTTTGAGGAACTCTCGGTCCAGCTTATACTCAACCTGAAACAGAAGAAAGGCAAAGGAAGAAGCTGGCATTTACTGTAATCTGTAATTCTCCTTTTAAGGGTGCTAGGAAGACTGACTACCAAAAAGGGGGCAGAGGCTTCCTGGCCCCTCACTGCATGCTGGGCTCCCCCTCTCCAGCCCTGTGGCCAGGACCAAGTCCTTCCCACACGCTCACCCCCAGCTCCTCCCCAGCCTCACTCAGGACTCTACACCCTAGTGCCTGTGCCCAGCTGTGGGAGACCACAGGTCTGCTTCCTGCACTTGCTTCCCCTCCTCACATCACCCCCCATCCTCCTGGGATGTCAAGTGTGCTAGGCTGACACCCGCAGCAGCGGTTATTATGAGTGATTATTCATGCTTCTGTCTCAGGTGTGTCAGAGAGCCCGACCGTCCGTCCCTTCTCACATCGCTCTGCTGTAGGGATGACTTGGCTGCCTGGATGAAGTCTGGTCGGTCAGGGGTCCACCTCCAGTAGGCTTTGTTGGCTTCATACTGCTTCTTGTAGTCCAGCTGTTTGTAACAAGACAAAAATAGGTCATTTCATTCCATGGGCTGAATTCATAACCGTGCGTGGCCTGGGGGGACACATTGTGCATCTCAACATACAAAAAATCATTGTTCTTTATGCAAGCGAGAGCCCCAGTTAATATTTCCAGACAACTTATGCCACTAGTCAGCCACAGAAGAGGTCGTCTTGTGGGACTATTTTGTCTCAAAATAGGGGCTAAAAATGTTAAAGGCCTCCAGGTAAAATAATTTTACAATTCCTTTCACTGTCAGTGTAGCTCATCTTCAGAGTCAAGGACTTTCAACATCTAGCTAAACTCAGGCTTGATCTTTTTTAAATGATTAAATTTCATGCCAGGCACTTTTCTCAGTGCTTCCTAACTGCTACCTCATTTAATGGTTGCAATGGCTGCACGAAATTGACAGCTGAGGAACCAACCAGCGGGTTAAACTGCCCAAGGGGAGGCAGCTCGTGAATGACAGAGCTGGGACTCAAACCACCAGAGACTGGCTCCAGAGAGGCTCCCACACTTGCTAGATCTTCCCTGAGCTGGCCGCGTGGCTGCCTGGGGCCAAATCTGAGGTACAGGAGCACACGGAGCTTAATCTGTGTCCTGGGAAGAGCCCTCAACAGCAGGCACATTTCTTTCCTCACTCTTCATTGTTCTGTGAAGGTGTATTTTGCATACCATCAACTCTGCATGCTCTTGAGGAGCTTTTCATGAGGTCTGCTTTATGATGCCCTGAGTTTTCTCCAGTTACTGTCATATTTTTCAAACCTACAACAGAGCTGCAAGAATCCTAGAGAATACCTGTACACCCACTACCTCGACTCTACATCGTACATTATAACGTGTTTGCTTTTTCACACACCCATCCTGCTACCAACCCAGCCCTCAATCCATCCTTGCGATGGATTGCCCACCCCTAAGGTATTTGCGGACCCTGATTAATATATGTTCTCTCTGACACTAGGGGCATTCACTGGGTTATAATGGTTTCATTATGTAAGAAATTCATATATTTTTTGAAAGTTAATACTCATCAAAATGCACAAAAATATCTCTGTGGTTGAGGCTTTAAGGTGAGCAGGAGAAAGACACAGGCTAACTTCTGGCAGCATCAAGTGACTAAAATGTGCTTCTTTGCATGGGCATATGCATGTGTGTGTGTGTTTTCCAGAAGAATCGGGTTCTAAAGCAGGACAAGACGAAGATATAGAGAGTAGAGGGAATGAAAGATGACGAGACAGTTTCCAACATGCAACCTTCGTTCCAGAATTAAATCTCCTGTTTCGCAGCCACCTGGCAGAGAGGCTGAGTGGGTGTAACACTGTGGCACAGGTTTGGCCACCTTGGCTCTTCCCCACTCTCCTCTGCGAGAAGCAAAAGCAGCATTTAGATTCCAGCACCAGTAGTCGTGCTGCTGGGGCTAACTCTTGATCCAGACTCATTCGAGCTCAATCACCTGAAGAGATGTAAAAGGAGGTCATGTGTCCTGCAGAAGCGAAATCCCCCATTAGCCTTGGAAAAGTTTCTGGAACTTACGTTGGTGTTGACTTTGTAGGCATCCTTGGCTGCTTTGATATGAACAGAGTCTGGCACAATGGTGCAGTTGGACTTATTTCTTTGGTAGACTTCTTTGTATTTCAGCTGGGGAGGAAACACAGTGAGTCAAGGTTAATTTTTAAAGTGGCCCACCAAGCATTAAAAAGGCAAGAAATTAAAACCATCACTATAATACACAATGTTTCATAAGGCAGACTAAGTCTGTTGTGAAGAAAAAATGCTACCATGCACTTTCCTCGAAAGGTCTCGAAGTCCATATTTTTTATCAATATCTCTGGTTATTGTTATAAGCAGAAAGTTTGGAAGAACAGATACAGAAATGCTTCATTTTTCTACAGGGAGAGGGAATGGGCTGCTCCAGAGAAAGGATTAAATAGAGGTTTATGAACAAGTGATGTTCATGTTTGAAGTGCCGAAACTTAAAAAAGTGAAAAAATATTTTAAAAATACTTTATAATTCCTGCCTTCATAAACAGTGCACTGAATGTATTTAACATTTTTCATGGCACATGGCAGAGAGGATCTGCTCAGCTGTGCCCAGTCAGTTCACATAATCGCCAGCAAAAAAAAAGATGATTTTGGTTTCAAGCCACTGGCTGACTGCTGCGCAGGAATAAATAACTGGACCAGGGTTAATTATGTCACGTTAGAAAGAGCCCAAGATGAGAGGGGCTGCGAACATTCTGGTACTTACATCACTGACTTCATCTTTGACCTTTCGGACGTGCAGCAACATGGGTGTGTCATGGATTGTCGTGTAGCCTCTTGGCTTGGCCTTGTTGTATTCCAACTTATAAAGTATCTGAAGGAGAAGTAAAAGCAGAAGGAGACAATATTGTGCATCTCACTTTACAATATAATGTAGCATAAAAATATGCACGCAAAGTGTTTTGTGTGCTTTTTGAGTGTACCTAAAGGAAAGAGAATTCCATAAAAATCAACAGGCACTTTCATGCTTTCTGCTAAAGCTCCACTGCCTCTAAATTGGCATGTTTGCCAATTTAGTTAGAATAACTCTTTATTGTAAAAGAAGAGTTCTGAGCAGAGCAGGACATTTAACATCCCTGCCTCCCTCCCACTAAACAGCAGTAGAATCTTCCAGACATCGTGACAATCAAAAATGTCCCTCCACATTTGCAAATGATCCCCGAGTCTGAGAATCCATCTTGCATTTCTTGCACTTACATCACTAATTTGTTTGTTGACTTTTGTGGTACGCAGGTGTTCTGGAGTATCCACGATTGAGGTAAACTTGTCCTTTGATTTTTCATAATCTTTTCTGTACTTGATCTAAATTGCAGAAGAGAAGAACAAGTTAACTTGAAGCAGAATAGAGGGCTTTAACGAGGGTAATTTTCCTCAAAAGAGTCCCACAGCAAATAGGATTATTAGATAAGCCACGGGGTCATACTTTCTCTTTTAATCTTAACAGAAATGTTTAATGGAAAACTGTATTTGATAGCAATAGTGTAATGGATTGGAGAAATAAATCATAATAATAAATGACATTTTCCATATTTTTATACATTAGAAGCCCAGGCCCAGTGAGGTTAAAAAATATGAACTAAGGGACACATCTAGAATAAATCCTGGAGCCAGGACTGGATCCTTGCTCTCTGGACTCTGACAGATAATGATTCACTTAAAATATGCTGCATCAAATATGTGTGATGTCTTAAGATATATATCCATGTCAAAGATGAAACAGATATAAAATTAAAAAATGAGTATATATGGTTTAAAGTATTTATGATTTTTAAAAAGACATTTCATTTTTAAAAAGAAATTACTTTTTGTAATTTCCAAGTCATGAGTGTTTCCCATGCACACAAGCCATTTAAAGCGGTACAGATACAGAAAGCGCAACAAAATGTCATGCATGACTATCTGATGATCACATCAGAACAAAGGAACAAGTTCAGGCAAACAAGATGTTCTTATGGAGACCTCATCTCCCTCATTTCACATGTTGACCTGGTGTCAAACTAAAGTGATAAAATGAGTTTCTAATACAAAAGACTGATTAAAAGCTCTTTTTTTTTTCATGTGGGAACAATGGCATTTTATCAATATGAAGTTAAGCAATTATCTGTTTTTTTTTTTTTTTTTTTTTTTTTTTCTGCTTCAAATGTACCTTCCTCTGTGATGCAAAAATGGTGGCAAGAGCTTCAACTGACCTTGCAGGAAGACAATGTTACCAGCAACACTGCCAACAAGTGTGTATGAGGACAGATATGCTGGAAATAACCTAGAAAATTAGCATCAAGCTCAAGAGGGGCCATAAATATGTACAATACTCAAGGAGCTGCACCACGACCCTCCTCGTTCCCAAATGGTACACTTGCAGTGATCACTGAACAACGGATATTAAATGAAAACATTATTCAGATATTTTAGATGCCACTGAATCTACTTATATCCTCAATCCCTAAGGAATCCATTTCTTTGGGGCAACTATTAAAAAAATTGAAATCAGTGTTATACCAGTTTGGAAATAGAGTCTAAAACAGCCTCAGTTACTCTTACTGGGAGGCACTAGATGATATACGGATGTGGCTGCCACGCAGTCACATGGGGTCACAGGCAGAGGTCATGTGTAAGGAATGAATACTTATGCAGCAGGAAACCAGTCTGGGCAGGGAGCAGGGAAGGGAATCAAGGAAAGCGTAATGTCAACGCCCCCAAGGCTTCTCAGTCTCTTCTTCACATCATATCAGACATTACCTGGCTCCACATGTGTGTGTTGTAGAGGGCAGTCAACATATCTGGACGTAGAATTTCATTACATCCTTGTTTCAGAAGCATCTTGGCACTAGATTTATATTTTCTCTGTTCATGCAAAGAGCAGTGAAGCACAGAAGAGACTTATGAAGACAGGAGAGAACAGGGCTCTATATCCCAATCACTTCTGAGTGAAGAGATGTAGGCACACACACTTCATGTACTCAAATATACATGTGGGTGAAGACACTAACTACAGGGCAGTACCAAGCAGAATGACTGCGATACTTGGCAGCGGAGAATCCGTCATCCTCCCAAAAGGGGAACAATAGAGCTAGTCCCACCAACACCGCCTTACAGGACAGAAGACGTCACTGGAGTAGAAAAATGCAGTTTAAGGAGTTCTGTCCTCTTTCCTTCCATTAATTTGTGTCTTTGTTTTCACGTCTACAACTCAATTTGCAGTTTACAAGTAGATCCTCCAGGAGAATAAAGGGTGAGAGGACCGACTTTTCTGTTTATCTTCACCACAGCACATGTGAGGACACAGAGTATGGACTGGCACACTCAAAGAGCTCATGGGCTCTTTGGGTGGCTAGACAGATAACTTTGAAACGGAACATCCCAATATCATAGGCAGAACCTATGACATCCTTGCAGCAGACGGCACGACATCTCATGAGAAATCTGGAGCACAGTCCTGCCTGGGCTGTCCAGCCAGCCGCATCACAGTACCTGACTGATCTGGTCGCCTGCGATCTTAGCCAGCAGATGTCTAGGCTCATCGACTACCAGGTGGTATTTATCTTTCCGCTGCTCATAATCAGCTCTGTATTTTTTCTGCTCAAACATCATATCAAATTATGGCAAGAGTACAACTTCAAGGCTACACAGCAATGTCCCAAGATAAACACTCCAGAGAGCCAGAAATGGGTCATTTCTAGAGATGGGCTTCCAAAGCATCCGGAATAGTAATAATATGGAGGTAAAGAGAGTCGATTGAAGATCACCTGGAGAAGGCTAGGACTTGGGATAGATCTGATTTGATGACACCAAAACTGGACAACCTTGTGCTTAAACATCTTCCATCTTTAAATATGGGGCCATAAGCAATGTTAGGTTTTATGGCATCTTAATAAGGTACTAATGAGCTATAGGTTTACTATCTAAGGTTGTGAGAATCAAAAAGTATATTCGTGGGCAAATTCTACCAATTGTCTTATGGTAGTAAATTTGATTATAGAAGAGACCCTGGAAATCCTTTGCAAATTAGAAAACAATAACAAAATTTATCAAGACTGTATTCCTAGGAAGATTCTGACAGTAATTCTTCAGTCATCTCGTATGGACATCTACTGAAAATGAACTAAATCGTTGTTGTTAAAAATAACAAAAACAACAAAAAATTCACATATTGAAATAAATATACCACTGGCCACATTTTAATTTTTAGATACATTTTACTAATTTTCTAACACTGTTTTTTGATTTCCATAAATCCACAGAAAATCCAAAGATAGTAAATTAAATATAAAACCATCCAAACGTAAGTTAATTTGTAGCTTGCTCATTTCTGCCATTTTAAGCTGAATTTAAATTATGGCAACAGCAGTTCCAGGAAAGACTGGGTAGACTATAAAGGAATATTTTGGGTGCAAATGGATACTTCTCTGCACTAATGTATGAGTAACAGTGACAATATATCTGACTGCAAAAATCACAACTATCCCCTTAAGGGGGGGATCTTCCAACCACCGCCATTTCTGTGCCCTGGTAAGGGATGCCAAATTAACCTTGAGCCTTGGAGTCTCCCAACTCTAGACAATATAATGTTTAAGGGGTTTGGCTGATAGTCAACAAAATCCTTGATCTCCCTCTTGTCCCCCCAAAAGCTGTGCTGCCCTATGCTAGTGCAAACAGAGGCAATGATGGCGGTGGGGCCCTCACACCACTCTGGACAGTCCCTTTCACTTATTCACTGGACAGTCTCTTCACTCTGTTTTTGGTAGAGCCCATCAGATGATGACATTATAAGAGTCTTTCCAAATCTTTATCTTGAATCAACATTTAAATTGACCTTCCTGTTATTTTATGTATTGGGTTTTAATCAAATAACTCTATAGACTTCTTAATGGAACTGAATAGGCTTAAATGGATCAAGTCATACGTACCTCATTCATCAACTGAGTTGCATACTTGAAATGCTTATTGATTGGACAATCTGCAACATACTTGAAATCTGACTTTGTCCTTTCAAATACCTCTTTATACTTATACTAAAGAAAAAAGAACATGGTTACTTATAGCAGGCTGTGATTACCTTAAGAACGAGACATATCATTTATCCGATCATACAACTGAGATGATTTACTCATGGAGGCTAACAAGTAATTACTGAACACTTTGCTTCCTAAGGCAATGAAATGTATACCCAGATGGATACCTAAAAACTAGCCTCACAACGCATCCTTTATTGAACAGATGTCAACTGAATCTATCTGCCACATTAGGCAAAAACATAAATCAGTTCCTTCATTGTTTCTATATAGGGGTTATTATTGTATTCTATGTGAACTCAAAAGCACTTTTATTCCATTAGTTTGAAATAATTTTCCAGTAATTAATTAGATAATCATAAAATTTTAAACCAGAGGTGAGCTAACATCTAAACTACCATCTTTTTTTAAATGACCCTATGAACTATGAATGTTTTTTAACAATTTTAAAGGACTATAACCAATACTGTGACAGTATGAATGTTGTCCACAAAGTTTAAAATATTTACTATCTGGCACTTTTAAAAAAAATTGTTGACTCCTATTTTAGAACTCAAAGGAAGCTAACCTAAGTGCTTTATTTTGTAAATAGGAAATAGGAAAAAAAGGCCATAAAAACAAAGTTATTTGCCTCAAGTCACACATCAAGTTTGTGGATTAAAATCATCCCACTTTGTATTTGTTAGCATAGTAACGCTAACAGAGTAAGTCATCCAGAGACACAGTAATAGGAAGGAAATTCTGGAAGAGCCATGAGAAGTTATACTAAGATGGCTTTTCATTAAATTCAAATAAATGATATAAATAAATAATGACTATAGTCAGAGAGGTCAGTACTAAGAAACTTCCTAAGCAGAGTGAACAATTCAGTACGTACTGTAACTACAGGGTCTAGAAGCTAGGATAAAGAGAGACATACGGAAAACTACTGCTTCAGCCTGATTCTCTCTGTGGGCACCAGAATATGCAGGTGATTCTTTTTTTTTTTTTTTTTTTTAATTTTTTAAGATTTTATTTATTTATTTATTTGGCAGATAGAGATCACAAGTAGGCAGAGAGGCAGGCAGAGAGAGAGGAAGGGAAGCCGGCTCCCCGCTGAGCAGAGAGCCAGATGTGGGGCTCGATCCCAGAACCCTGGGATCATGACCTGAGCCAAAGGCAGAGGCTTTAACCCACTGAGCCACCCAGGTGCCCCAATGCAGGTGTCTTATCCTTGAGTAGACATACCTTGCTGTAGAGAGTCTTGTTCTTTTCAGCCAGAGTGAAGTCAGGGGTGTCATAGGCATAGCAACCAATGCCCTTAAGCCAGGTCAAATCTTCTTTATATTTTACCTGGGAGAAGAACGTCATCAAAGAATTTTAAGAACTTACCTCTGAACAGTAGTAGGCTAGGATCAATCCAAGTAGAACAAATAGAAGCTCTGACTGCTGAAGCATAAGGAATACTAAAGTATTGAAACAATTACTTAAGAGAAGTTTTTAGTAATACTGATTTCTGCTCATTTTATGGTATATTGTTGTGTCATATATGGAAATTTTAATTTTTAATACTAATTAAACCAATTCAAATTTGACAGGCATGTTTTCTTAGAAAGTATATTAGCTCAGTAGCTATATTTTCACACAGAGAGCTGAAAATTCTAAAATGAGCATGGTTATATGTCTTCATTTTTTCATGAAGTGGTCTTTCCAAATGATCAAAACTAGCCTATTTGCTAGACAAAGTAGATTACTTTCAGTCCTGTAATAGGATATCATCCATTTAGAAGAAAAATTAAGTTTATAAATTTGAATATATTTTTCTCTCTCACAAGTTAAAGCTCAGTTATGTAGCAGTGAGTTTTAAGATTTAAATATCCATACAGAAGATCTGAAATCTGGCCAAGTGTTTCATCAGTTTCTATGCACTGTTTGATTTTGTAAGTCACATGGGAGAATGAATTCCTATGTAAAAACAGGAAGTTTTGAGACTCACATCACTGACTGCATCAGTGACTGCCCGGTGGTGGAAATGATCTGGGCGATCAGGAATGGACAACCAGATTCCCAACTGACTCATGTAGTTCTCCTTGTATTTTACCTGTGGTAAAAACAAAAAGACAGCTATAAAGTCTTACCCAGCTTTCATATAAAAAAGTCTACATTTCTCTAGAGAGTTTTAAGAAAGGGAAAATACTTAAAAAAAAAAAAAAGATAGTAGGTTATTAAGCTCAACAAAGTAGAAATATGCAGGGACATACTTTACTAATGTCATCTGTGACTTTACGATGATAAACAATGTCCAGAGCATCCTTCACAGTGTGGTATTTTCCTTTGGTCTTTTCAAATGTTTCTTTGTAGCGTAGCTGGAAAGAGAAAAAGCACACAGATTGTGAAAAACCACCATGCTAAATAATTGAGTTCTTTTAAGCTTGAACTCTCTTGAGTTTTCTCTTAGGTCTTCCCATGAATAAATTTAGAGAGATTAAAAAGCTCATTTTCACATCCTGGAAGAGAAGGACATTAGGAGAAAACCAGTAAAATCTGAATAGAGTTTAATTAATAATGATGCATCAGTATAGATTCACTCATTGTGACAAATGTCCCATGGTAGTGTATTAACAATAGGGGGAAAAGGGTATAGGGTATATGGGAAGTCTGTCCTACCATTGCAACTGTTCTGTAAATCTAAGACTACTTAAAATAAGTTGTTTATTTAAATCTAAAACAAGCAAACAAACATACAAAAAAACTAATTGGGAGGAGAAAAAAGGAAACAACTTTGTTGAGCCCAAGACTTATTAATAAACATGGAAAGAAGAGAAAGATTTCGTTTCCAACTCCTAGTATCAAAATGCCATCTCCAGGAGGCAGTCCTGAAACTTTGTTTTATAATCTTGATCTCTGTGGTAGTTCAAGAGATAACATCTCTGACCTTAACCTAAGACTATCATTGAAGATTCACTCTGTTTCCACAAGATGAGTTCTTCTCTGAGCAGTCTGTTTTCAACCTCAAGTCTTTTGGAGTAGCTGAACAAAAACATAATTAAAGGTGTCTTTTGTCTTACATTTTAATTTACATTTTCACATGAATAATCTCATAAAATTGCTTAGCTCTACTTGGGGGGAATCGCCAGTGTAGAAAAGCCAAACTCAACGCCAGATATACCCTTGTTACATCCAGCTATTTTAAGGTCAGCGCCAGATATACACCCTTGTTACATCCAACTATTTTAAGGGTTAGAGTTATCAGCACTGGTCTGAGAAAGGCCTAGGGGTGGGGCTGACCACTGGGGCGTCCTGAGCCCTAGGTGCCAACTTTATTGGGTGCCCACTCCCAGAGAGGGTGGTAACAGAGTAGGCTTGGTTCAAATTAATATTCAACAGTAACCTTGAAGTGATAAAGATGGGGATGTCACAAGACGACTCAAATATCCTAGGGGATAGATTGAGAGTCGTTTACAGGTTTCTCAGTTTATATTTTAAGCCAAACGATCTGTCCCTGGACCCCGAGAGTGAGAACCAGTGCCCTAGTATGTTGGTATGCTGTAGCCCTGAGCAGCACCCATGGGCATTTTACATTTAGTGAGGAGCGTGCTAACAACCTTGGATGTGTCAGGAGATGCCGGCACTATGTGCTCAGCCCGTTTATATGAGGCTGTTCGATCTCACGCCACTATACACCAGGGAAGGGACCTACGATACCTCATAGCTTCAGGGGACAAAGTGCTCATTCAGGTAGCAGACTCCTGTCTGCTCCAAATGAAAACTGCTGACAAAATTATGGAATTGACACACTGTTTCAGTTTTGCTGTGCCCTTTCATATTTCTGTTTAGAGATCACTGTAATGACTTTAAGATGCCCTGAAATCCTAGAGCAATATTCTTAAGTTGAGGGGTTGTGGGGTTGCTTGAACTTTGGGCTGTATTTAAGCTCCCATATGCCCAGTCCTCCAGGGATTCTGGTTCTGGTAATGGGTGCAACGCACCTGCAGGTGGGCTCTGAGAAATGAAACTGATAAGAACTGGTTATCTACCCTAAGTTAATTTCATATCTTTATTAACAGATCATCTCATTACCATTGAAAGCCAGTCTTGTCCTTGTTCAGGTGGTGTGGGGAATGAAAATCTGTCCTTCCTAATTCTAACAAATGTGTCATTCTCATGCCTGAGGTGGTCAAGAGAAGAAAGGGAACAGCCTTTCTCTGCATGTTAACTAAGAGCCCAGTACCATGTCAGGAATGTTGTGTACATTATATCTTGTTTTGTCTAACTTCACTATAACAATTTGTATTCTCATTCCACATACCAGAAAACAAAGTCTTAGAGAAATTAAATTATACAGAATCATATAGCGGGCAAGTGACAGCAGCGGGATTTGAACCATGTTTGGCTGACTCCAAGACCATGACTTTATGGATAAGTAACAATTATTTGTCAAGTATCCCTAGCAAATGCCACCAAAGAATTGTAAGAAAGGGTCACTATTTGCTAAGAAGATCAACAAGAAAAACAATAGGCTCCTAGACTCTCGCCGCACTATTCTTCGCTACTGTGCCTGACTGACTCTGTTTGTGCCTTTTGTTGCTTGAAGTGCTGCTGTTGTTCTCGTGATCCGTGTTGTGGACCAGGTCTTTGAACTATGGAGGACTGTAATATCTTCTGTGTCTTAGGTACAGCTGTCCCTCTCACAAAAGAAGAAAGAGGAAAAGGACACATACATCACTGGCATTCCAGTAAGCTTTCTTGGCTCTGATGAGGATTGGCGTGTCTGGAACAGGGGTGTACTTGTCCTTCATTTTTTCATATTGAATCTTGTACTTTTTCTAAGAAATAAAGGCAGAAAAGAGACAAACTTAAGTTTAAGTGTTTTCATCCCTCCCAATTCACAGTCATGTCACAGATCCAACCTAGGGCCATGATATATTGGGCCTGATAACAGCTTTATCTTCTGTGTTTTGATGCTGCTGAGCATAATTACAGAAATTAGCTCTCTGATCAGAGGCAGCAAGGGAAGGTTTTAAGGAAAATTTTTTTTTAATGATTTATTTATTCTAAGAGACAGAGAGCATAAGCAGGGAGGAGCAGGGGAAGAGGGACAGAGAGAATCTTAAGCAGATTCCCTGCTGAGTGGGGAGCCCGATGTGAGACCCAATCCCATGACCCTGAGATCATGATCTGAGCTGAAATCAGGAGCTGGCTGCTTAACCAACTGAGCGACCCAGGTGTCCCAAGATTTTTTTTCTTTAACCCAATGCATCTTGGTGCCAAATTCTCAACTTACCTCACTGACCAGGTCCTTTACATCTTTAGCATGCTTCAAGGCTTTGGTCTGGTTTCCAGCATGATGATGGGGTCTCTCTTTGGTGGCAAGTTCAACATACAGATACTAAATGATCAGAGAATAGAAATCAGATTTTAGAAACAGATTATTATTTATTATTATTTAGTATTTAATATTCAGTCATTTTCATTCAATTCTAACTATTCAATGGGAGGGCCAAATCTACTTGTTCTGGTTTTTCCCGTATTTCTGTTCATTTGCTTCTTTCTGTGTTCCACATGTGGAAACATGATAACATTAGTTACCTAACACTCTTACTGTTGAGTACCGCCTGACCTAAAACCATGTGGTAAAGAGTGTTATGGAAGAATGAGTGGATTCTGACAAAGCCCTCAACACACTCCCGCCACCCCACTCATTTTTGTCTGAGTGCATAAAATGTGGTTTCTTTTATCATGAATAATAGATAGGTCCTACAGAATGAATCAAGCAGTTTGGTCCACAGACCATTTATCCAATGAGAAAAGTTGTACACACAACTTAAAAAATAGACATGATATGGCTTGTTTATGTACAACACAACCACAGTTCTGATGGCCCCAAAGAAAACTGCTAGAAGATAAGGGCCATGAGGCTGCATCAAGGACAACCAAGCGTGAGAGTCTGTTACTGAGCCGGAGTGGGTAGCCACAGGCAACAATCCTCCCTGCGACGTCAGTGCTGTGTGTTTAGGAGTCTCTGTTTATGAAGCTCACCTGACTCTGAAGCTTCTGCCCTCGCTTGGCTCTTAAAAGATCAGGAGTGTCGGGAACTGAGGTGAAGATTGACTTCTGCTTTTTGCCTGCAGCTCTGTACACCAGCTGTACATAAAATAGTCATTACCATTATTTCTGCTTCATCAACACATTATGTTCTCTGCTGAGAGATGCCTTTAGTGCTTACTTTATAAAGAAACCAAGGCCTGTCCCACTGCAACAGGCTCAGTTTCTGCTCAATAAACCAATAATTTATTTACCTTCCGAGCCCTCTTTTTCTTTTTCCCTTGTATCAAAATAAGAGACATGCTGTAGCTGGCTCAAGACTCCAGCCTCCTACTGCAGGCTTGGGCCCGCTCTCACCTGCCCTGCTCTAGGAGCCTGTGCCAGCAGCTACTCGCGCCCCCCTCTTGACTTCTTCAACCTTCTCATTTCCCCAGCCTTCTCCTTTCATCTGCAAATAAATTCCAGTCCTCTCCTTCACTGAGCCTTTTCTTTCTTTTCTTTTTTTTTTTTTTTTAAAGATTTATTTATTTTTTTGACAGAGAGAGATCACAAGTAGGCAGAGAGGCAGGCAGAGAGAGAGAGAGAGAGGAGGAAGCAGGCTCCCTGCCGAGCAGAGAGCCCAACGCGGGACTCGATCCCAGGACCCTGAGATCATGACCTGAGCCGAAGGCAGCGGCTTAGCCCACTGAGCCACCCAGGCGCCCCATCACTGAGCCTTTTCCAGTCTCTACCAATGACCTAGTTTCTACCTTTCATAGCCCAGCAGACGACGTATTTCTTTTTTTTTTTCTCTCTCTCTTTTGGTTAATTTCCCAAGCCAACAGTTTGGCTTCTACCCAGCCACAATGAAGTCACTCTCAAAGACTACCAAAAACTTTACGACTGCCAGATACAAGAATTGTTCTCTGTAGCAACTGAAACTGCTCAGCAGTTTCATTCCTGAAAAACATCCTTCTCTGCCTCCCATTCTTGCACTCTTCCCCTACATGGCCTCCTATCTTTCTAGGCACTCCTCAGCTTCCTTCTATAGTTCTGTCCTCCAAAGGCTGCCACTGGTTGGAGTCAGGGTTAGCCTCTTTCACCCTATACTTCTCCTTGGGTAACCTCATCTGTTGGTATGACTCAATCATCAACTCTCCTAAGTCAGACCAAAATTTTCAACAATGCTCTGAACTTACCATGTTCATTGCAGAATTCTCTGTATTATGTCCATCTCCAGCCCAAATCTGCTTTTTTACCTATTTTGTCTACTTTGCAAAATGACTCCTCACTCTCCCAGGCATGCAGGCCAGAAACTTGAGGAGTCATCCTAGACTTCTCCCTCATTCCCACAACAAATGGTCATGAATTCTGGGCTCCTGACTTTGTGATAGCTTTTAAGTCCAATCCACTTTCTCCTTTCTCATAGACACCGCCCAAGCTCGGCCTCCTGTATCATTTCTTCTCTTCCTCCTGTATCATTCTCAAGATGCTCCTAAAAAATCTTCTGGGACACTTGGGTGGCTCAGTTGCTTAAGCAGCTGCCTTCAGCTCAGGTCATGATCCCAGTTTCCTGGGATCGAGTCCCACATTGGGCTCCTTGCTTGGCAGGGAGCCTGCTTCTCCCTCTCCCTCTGCCTCTGCCTGCCACTCTGTCTGCCTGTGCTCACTCTCGCTCCTCTCTCTCTGACAAATAAATAAATAAAATCTTAAAAAAAAAAAAAAAGCACTTAAAAAAAAAAACAAACCTTCCTAGGTCCTCCATTGGATCACTCTGCATGGCTCATTTATCTTTCCCAAGTCTGAAAAGGCGATGTTCTTAAAGTTCAGATCTAATCATGCCTTAATGCTCAGAAATAGCTCTTCAGTGATTTTTCATCAAGTCCAATATGAAGATATTGGACTTCATGAGCTGGCTTCTATCCTATGTTTCTAGCCTCATTTCTCAACATTCTTCCACACTCCCTTTCTGCTATTTGAAACTGTTTCCAATTCTAAGAACTCATTATGGCCATTTTCATATACTGCTCTTTCTGCTTAGAATGTTCTTCCTCCTCTTATCTGCCTGGAAAGCAGAGTCCTCACTGTCTTGATTATTCCTATATGGTATCATTCACCATATTGATGTTTGTTTCTCTTCACAGATATGGGCCCATGGAATGCAGGGGCTCGGGTCTATCATTCTTTTTTCACCTTTTACTTGGATAAAAGATCTGAAAAACAGTAGTCCTTTGATAAATGTTGACGGAGTTTCATACAGTGAGGCAAACTAGGAAGTACAAATGGGTAGCAAATAAATTCTAATTATCAATATAAATGCCTGTTGAACAGATAAAATATAGGAGATAAATAATATGTATATACATATGAAGGTGCATATCTATTTCTTTAAATATAAATTATATACAAGCATGAGTGAAACGAAATATAGCTCATCTGCTTGGGGCTATTTTTTCTGTTACTTCTGAAAGAAAAGAGATAAATTAAATAAAAACTTATTTTACTATTTCTTTTGGGCTAAATTTCAAATAAAGCAAGTCAACAAACTCATAGAATCTTATGATTAAAAGGACCCTGAATCATCTACTCTAATCTTCTAGCTCAGGAAACTGGGGTATTGAATATATGAATTATACAAGGTCACAGAACAAAGTGTAAGTAAATCTGGGACTAAAACCAAACTCTCCCATACATACCACTTCAATAATTTTCTTCATATTATATTTCCCCCATACTTAGGTTTGCATTGTTAATGCTTCTTTATTTTTTAAAATTTAAGTCATAGTTAGTTGACATGGAGTAAAATATATAGGTTTCTGGAGTAGAAGTCAGTGATTCATCACTAATGTAAAAGACCCAGTACTCATCACGTCAAGTGCCCTCTTTACTACCCCTCACCCATCTAGCCCATCCCTCACAGACCTCCCAGTTTATGTTTCCTGGGACAACATTCCTGATTGCTAGTACTATGAAGTATAAAAGTCAAGAATCTATACAACTCAAAAGCAATTCAAAAGTTGAGAACTCTACCTTCCTTTTGCCATCAAACTTTTTACTAAAACAGTGTTTTCCAAATTTTCCTGATCCGAAAAAAACCCAAAAGTCCTTATTAAAACAGATTTACAGGTTCTATCAAAGACCTTCTGAATCCAGAAAAGTGACTCCGATCAGTATTTTTTAGAATTTATTTAAACTAAATAAACTAAATTTCTCCCACCCACTATTTCCCAACTATGGCAACCACCATATATATACACACACAGATATATTTGTGAGTGTGTGTGTGTCTGACACATTAGGTTCCAAATATAAGAAAGACCCTATATTTATCTTTCTCTGACTTATTTTATTTCACATAATGCCCTTGAGGTCCATTCAAGCTGTGCAAACGGCAAGATTTTGTTCATTCTGATATATGTGGCTGCCACCTACAGGACATCTCTTGGTCACTCAGCTGTGAAGGTCAGGAGAGCTTGTGTTCCTGGTGCCATGAGACTGTTATAACAAAGGTCACCCAGAAAGGAGCTCATAGCCTTGTCTGGGAGTCTGATTTTTACAACTCAAGCCAGAAGACACCTCTATGTCATCTAGCTCTACTGGCTGGTAGGGATTACTCTTGTGGGTCCCACAGGACTGTAACCAATAGGGAAAGAGTTCTTAAGTAGCTACTATCCCCAGGGCATAGCAAGAGACAACAGACCCACGAGCTCAGTCTTTCTGTAAAGGAGACGTGTTAGCTCATCATCATAACTGCAGCTTGATTAAAAATGGATCTTGGGCTCACTAAAATACTTTTCAGAGAACTTAGAGGTCATTTATTATCTTCATCCTTACCCTCTACTATGCCTTTGAGTGCCAATATATCCTGGAGGGAAGCTTTTTCACACCTGGTGCCTGATTTTTGCAGCTGCCAACCTGGGGATACCCCTTGAGTACCTGGCACTGATAGCCTTGAAGGCTCATATTTCTGGGTCCCACAGGACTATGGCAATTAGAAAGACAGTTCTTGGTAGGTTACCACCCCAAGGTCTTTCTGTGAAGGACACCTCTTTGCTTGTCCTGGAATTTTGGCCTGAGGCATAGGCTTTAGGTAAGACACATATTTAGTGGTCTATAGAACTGTTAACAAGGAACAAAGTTGTAGATGCTATCTACAAAGGTAAATGCTCTACTTTTGCCTTGCTCCAGTTTGCTGGTTTCGTAGGGTTTATGCTTAGGATTGTATGTATTTGCATACATTTAAAAGCTGATGCATGAGGGTCTGGCTTCCAGTCCACCTAAATCTAGGTGCTGAGATCCTCCGCTTTGGGACACTGCACAGTCTTGGCACATCCTCAACTACCCAGAACTATTAAAAATATAATAGGATACTTACACAAGCATAAAGTTTCAAGAGACAACTAAGAGTTGAGACAGGGTTGAAGAACAAGTTTCACATCCTACATGAGGCCTTCCTTCAAGACTGGGAAAGGTGACTCTTTCACTTATTGTATATAAATTAACACAGACAAAAATGAAGGAAGAGGAATATATTCCAAATGAAAGAATGAGATAAAACTCAGAAAAAAACTTAATAAAATGGAGCTCATTTACTTGATAAAGAGTTTAACTTAACACTCATAAAGATGCTCACCAAATTGTAAAGAAGAATGAACACAGTGAGAATGCCAGCAAAAAGATGGAAAATAAAAGAAAGTATCAAATAGAAGTTACAGAGCTGAAGAATACAATAACTGAACTGAAAAATACATTCGAGGGGTTCGATAGCAGACTAGATAAAGCAGAAGAAAGGATCAGTCAACCTGAAGACAAGGCAGTGGAGCTCACCTAACCAGAGAAGCAAAAAGAGAAAAGAAAAAAAAAGAAGTGAAGATAGCCTTAGGGACTTGTGGGACAGCATCAGATAGACTAACATTTGAATCACAAGGCTTCCAAAAGAAAAAGAGAGAAAGGAACAGAAACCTTATTTTAAAAAAATAATGGCTGAAATATTAATTTCCCTAACCTGGGGAAGAAAACAGACATCCAGATCTAAGAAGCCCAGAGAATTCCAAATTAGAGGAACCCAGAGAAACCCAAAACAAGACACATGATAATTAAAATGTCAGAAGTTAAAGACAAGAAGAAATTATTAAAAGCAGCAAGAGAAAAACTCGTTATATACATTAGCCACCCCCATAAGAGTATCAGCAGATTTTTCAGCAGAAACTGCACACCAGAGGGAGTAGCAAAATATATTCCAAGTGCTAAAAGAAAAAAAACTTCTGACCAAGACTACTCTACTTGGCAAACTTCTCTTTCAGAAGTGAAGGAGAGATAGAGTTTTTTAGACAAGCAAAAGCTAAAGGAGTTCATCATCATTAAAGAAGCCTTACAAGAGATGTTAAAAAGATTTTTTTAAGCTGAAAACAAAGGGTTCTAATTAGTGATAATAAATCTCACTGGAAAGGTGTATATATATGGTAAAGGTAGTGAATTAATCACTGGTATGAAAGTTAAAAGGCATTATAAAAATAACTATGATTACATTTAGGTAAGAAATACATAAGATAAAAACATGTAAAATGCGACATTAAAAACATAAAACATGGCAGAGGGAGTAATGTTGAGCTTTACAATAGGATCAAACTTAAGCTGTTATCAACTTAAAACAGACTGTTATAAATACCAGTTGTTACAAGTTGCTTCATGGTAACCATAAAGCAAAAACTGACAGAAATATACAAAAGATGAAAAGAAAGAAATATAAGCATATCACTAAAAGGAATCATCAAACCACAAAGAGAGCAAAAGAAGAAAGGAAGAGAGAGGGACTACAAAAACAGCCAGAGAACAATTAATAAGATGGCAGTAAACATATACATATTAATAATTAATCTATACGTAAATGGACTACATTCTCCCATAAGACAGAGTGGCCAAATGGATTAAAAAACCAAACCTACTGAGACACCTAGGTGGCAGAGGTGGCTAAGTGTCTGAATCTTGGTTTCAGCTCAGGTCATGATCTTGGGGTTGTGAGATCAAGCCCTGTCAGGCTTCATCCTTAGCATGGAGTCTGCTTGAGATTCTCCCTCTCCCCTTTCCCCTCCCACTCATGCCTGTGCTCTCTTTTTCTCTCTCTAAAATAGATGAATAAAATAAAAAGTAAGACCTATCTATATACTGCTTATAAGAGACTCCTGTTATATGTAAGGACACATAGAGACTGAAAATGAAGGGATATAGAAAAAGATGTTCCATGCAAGTGGAAACCAAAATAAAGGTGAAGTAGCTATATTTATATGAGATTAAATAGACTTTAAAGACTAATCAGAAACAAAAATGGGTATTACATAATGATAAAGGGGCCAATCTAACAAAAAAATATAATATTTGTAAATATGCACCCAACAGAGGAGCACCTAGATATATAAAGCAATTATCAGCAGACCTAAACAGAGAAATAGCAATACAGTAATAGTTGGGGACTTTAATACCCATCAATGCATAGATTATCCAGACAGAAAATCAATATGGAAACATTGGCCTTAAATGATAGAGTAGACCAGATATTTACAGAACATTCTATCTAAAAGCAACAGAAGACATATTCTTTTCAAATGCATAGAACAATTTCTTAAATAGATAGATTGCATGGCCACAAAACAAGCCTCGATAAATTTAAAAGGATTAAAACCATATCATGCATCTTTTCAAACCACAATGGGACAAAACTAGAATTACATGAAGAAAGTTGGGAAATTCACAAATAGGTAGAGACAAGCAGCATGATACTGAACAATGGGTCAAAGAAGGAATCAATAGAGATTTTAAAAATCCTGAGACAAATGAAAATGTAACATTCCAAAAATTATGGGACACAGTTCTAAGGGGAAAGTTCATAACAATGCTTACCTCAAGAAACAAAAAAAGTCTCAAATAAACAACCTAACTTTACATTTCAAGGAACTCGAAAAAGAAAAGACAAGTGAAGCCCAAAGTAAGTAGAAAGAAGGAAATAAAATCAGGGAAGAAAAAAATAAAATACAAACAAAAAATGTAATAGAAAAGGTCAATCAAAGAGCTGGTTCTTTAAAAGATAAACAAAATTAACAAATCTTTAGCTAGACTCACCAAGAAAGAGAGAGAACTCAAAATCAGAATAAAAGAGATGTTATAACTGACACCAAAGAAATACAAAGTATCAAAGAGACTACTATAAATAATTATGTGCTAAATAAATTGGACAATCAAGAAGAAATGGATAAATTCCTGGAACTATACAACATGCCAATGCTGAATCATGATGAAAGAGAAAATCTGAACAGACCAATTACTAGTAAGGAGATTGAATCGATAATTAAATATCTCCCAACAGGGGTGCCTGGGTGGCTCAGTGGGTTAAAGCCTCTGCCTTCGGCTCAGCTCATGATCCCAGGGACCTGGGATCGAGGCCCACATCAGGCTCTCCGCTCTTTGGGGAGCCTGCTTTCTCCTCTCTCTCTCTGCCTGCCTCTCTGCCTACCTGTGATCTCTGTCTGTCAAATAAATAAATAAAATCTTTTAAAAAAATATCTCCCAACAAATATGGGGCGCCTGGGTGGCTCAGTGGGTTGAGCCGCTGCCTTCGGCTCAGGTCATGATCTCAGGGTCCTGGGATCGAGTCCCGCATTGGGCTCTCTGCTCAGCAGGGAGCCTGCTTCCCTCTTTCTCTCTCTGCCTGCCTCTCTGTCTACTTGTGATTTCTCTCTGTCAAATAAATAAATAAAATCTTTAAAAAAAAAAAAAATATCTCCCAACAAATAAAAGTCCAAGATCAGAAGACCTCACTGGTGAGTTCTACCAAATATTCAAAGAATGAATACCAATATTTCTCAAAATCTTAAAAAAAAAAAAAAGAAGTGGATCAATATTTTATGAAGCTCACGTCATTCTTCCAGTGAGGCAAGTGTGGGAAAAAATGAATTGCTGAATAGCTATTCTTTTTCCTCAGTGTACATGCATAAGACATACAGAATCCCAATAGGAACTGGGAAAAGGAGGAATTAAAAGTTTTAGATAATTCTGAATCCAAGCACCCAACAAAGGTATTTTGGAGATACCAATAAGCACGTTAAGTTGCCATATGATGTTTTAT
The DNA here is from genome assembly GCF_020171115.1 of Neogale vison. Lineage (NCBI taxonomy): Eukaryota > Metazoa > Chordata > Mammalia > Carnivora > Mustelidae > Neogale > Neogale vison. The sequence goes on from NC_058093.1 coordinate 50,073,890, forward strand.
TATGTGGCACTTGGAGGACAGCTGTGATACTTAAAGCAGTGGTTTCCAACACTGGCTGCATGTTAGAATCATTCTGGAGCAGCTGAAAGCATGCAGATGCCCAGACAGAGAGAATCAGAAGGTCTGGTGTAAGGCTGGGGAGTCGGGAGTCTAGTCAGGATAGGTAAGAAATATTTCCCAGGAGATTCTGATACACAACCAGTGTGGAGAAGCACAGCTTTGCTGAGAGAGAAGAACATAAGCATTCCTGGCTAAGTGCTGAAGCAATATAGGTAAGCTTCCAGCAAAGCAAAGGAGCTCAATGTATCATTTGTAAAAGCTAAAGAATTAATCATTCTCTGCCTCTAACTCACTAGGAGTTTAGGAAGCTGCGCACCCCCCAATGAGGACACTTGATTTGCCAGGACCTCTCTAAGTCTAAGGGCACAAGTGATTCCTAATTAGCAGCCATCAGAAACACTGAAAATGGGAAATCAATGAAGTGGCCTGACAGCCAGTGTGTAGGTCAGCTTGGCGAAGTCTGATGAGAATGGCCAACTCACCTAAAATAAGAAAGACCATTTACATTTGTGGAATGCCCCTACCTTTACAAAGCACATGGAATCACTAGCAAACATGGACATCTATCACAGCCAAGGCACTACGGGATACACATCTAAACAATGTGGGGTCCACCTCTCAAAAGGAACCAAGAGTGTAGGTGAGAGCACGAGATCTATACACAATTAGCTGCAATAAATCAGAAGCCTCTGGGCCAACTGAAAATGAAACAAAGTAGTCTAGAATTTGTTGAGTAGGTCATAGAGCAGGGAGCCATTAGAAGACTCTTCCAAGGCATTGCCATGATTAGGGTTTCTGATAGCAGGGATTAGAGAGTTTTGAAATAAATTCAGTTTGGAGACTGCAACAACAGCGTAAGACAGAAGGCCTTTCCAATTTATAAAATTGTGTCAACTTTCAGCAGTTCTAGTCACAGGCAGTCAAATACTGATATCCTCATCTTATCAAAAGGGGACAAAATAAGTAAACTGAGGCAAAATGAAGTCAAGTTTTCTTTACTTCCTTACATATGGGAGGCACTCTGTAATTAATGGCAGAGGGGAGATTTTTTGCTGAGTGTGGTGGCCTGAAAAATAGCCACCAGAGGAACAAGTCACTCGTAGTGACAGGTTCAGCATTTTTACCTCGCTCAGGTGTGTCTTCAGTTCCTGCACTTTTCTGTATTCCGGAGTGTCAAGCACCACTTTGTACTTGTCTCGCATCTTCCTTGCCTTATCAGTGTACAGGTAGTTAGACTTAAAAACACAACAGAAATACAAGTTAATTGATCATTTGAGGAATTGCATGCCACGGTCACACACTATCTTTCATGCGGTTGGCACGTGCAACTTGAGCAGGGCTCTTATGTACCCTGGATGTCTTCCCATCCCAACAAAGATGACTGTTATTTCACTGAGTTCATCAGCTTTCACAGAGGCACATATCAGTTTAGGTGGGTCACGAATGGTTCAAATCAGTTAATGGTAAACTTCCTCTTAAAAGTAGCTGCAGGCAAAGATTTTCTGTCTAGCACCTTGCAGCCGGTGACAGGATATACGGAAGCTGTGCGGGGATAGCTATGTGCCGTGAAGGTGTGCACTCACCCAGAGTTTGCGCAGGTGCCGGGAGCGGACCATGTCGGGAGTGTCATACAGGAGGCAGCCCAGTCCCCTGAGGATCTGCAAGTCCTCTTTATATTTAATCTGCGTGGCAGAAACAGAAATACAGCTGGCCATGAGTAACTATAAACCAGGAACAAATAAAAGACAGAGCAGTGACACTTTTCTACTGAAAGTTTTCTTTCTGGTTGAACACACTCACACTGTATTCTTAGTTTGTGTGCACCCAAATGAATCACAGGTTTTAAAATTTAATATCTAATCTGAGCTGAGGAGAACACTGCTATTTGTTATTGTTAAATTGATGGGAGAAAAGCATAGATTGAATGGAATGGTCTTTTAGAAGGAAATATTTAAGGGGGAAAAAATGGCGGGAGGAAGTTGTTAAAGGGGATGGGAGTGGGGATGAGCAGATCAAAGATACAAAACAGGACCCAGGACAGAGGCCATGTAGAGTGAGGAGCTGGTAAGGATTCAGTGTTGAATGTAGAATGGTGGTGAGCAATTCTTGTAATTCCCACGTGGTCCTCTTACTACCATTTCCATAGAAATGTAGGGTTCTGCTTCCAAACAATTTCACCTCCAAGTTGTATACTGAGTTTAGAAGTACTCAGTGCAGAAGGATATTCAAAGGCCACTGGCTGCTTACATGTGGACGGCCTCTTAGTAAGAGTCTTTCGGAAAGACCCTTATGAGATGCTTACATCACTGGTGATGTCTCCCACGTAGCGGCAATGGATCACTTGGGGTGTGTATGGCATTGAGATCATGTGGCCTCGCATCTTGAATAAGTCTGATTTGTAGATCAACTAGAAAAATACCCAGAAACATACACATGAGAGACCAAATTGTTGACAGTCCCTGGTTCCACAGCCTGTCGTCCTCTCTCCTAGGAAAATACCCACCTCACTGACAGCCTCTTGTGTCTTCTTGACTTGGCGGATTTCAGGAGTGTCGGGAGTTGTGTGGATTTTGTCTTTCAGTTTGTGGTACAATTGGCGATACAATCTCTACATTAGAAGAAAAACCATTCCAGGTATTTAGTGTTAGGAAGATGAAGGCATCTGTTGACTAATCAACAATCAAATATTCTACATAAAGAGCCATTAGAGGGGCAATTAAGGATAAAGAAAGGGGCTGAGATTAGGAAAAAAGAGAAAATGGTAGTTATTTTATTTAGATGAAGAATTTTGAGCACAAAGTCTTCCACATTCTATCAGACAATTGGATAGGATCAGATATACAAACCAATCATTTATATGGAAAATGAGTCAGACTAAAATGTAAATTTATTAAAGATTTTTTAATACAAATGTCAAAAGAGAATTTAATACACATTATAATTTATGAATGAGGTCTCTATGGTGGCACTGCCAAATACAGAAAAATGTTGCCAATGGATTCAAGTATCAAAATGGTAGCTAAAAGGACCCTTTTAATTCCTTGCTAATGCATAAATTTATAAGAGACAATAAACCCTTAATGCACTTCAAACAAAGCCGTAGTCTTTACTTTTTATTTTTTAAACTTAAATTAAATTAATTAACATATGATGTGTTATTAGTTTCAGAGCTAGAGTTTAGTGATTCATCAGTCTTATATAATACCCAGTGTTTGTTACATCATGTGCCTCCTTAATGTCCATCACCCAGTTATCCCATCTGCCAACCCCCCTCCTCTCCAGCAACCCTGTTTGCTTCCTATGTTTAAGAGTCTCTTGTGGTTTGTCTCTATGATTTTTTAAAAAGATTTTATTTATTTATTTGACAGAGAGAGACAAAGCAAGAGAGGGAACACAAGCAGGCCGCCTGCTGAACAAGCAGCCCAATGCAGGGTGCCATCCCAGGACCCCGGAATCACGACCCAAGCCAAAGGCAGACACCTAACAACTGAACCACCAAGCGCCACTCGCTCTATGATTTCATCTTGTTTTATTTTTTTCTCTCTTCCCCTATGATCCTCTGTTTTTTTAAGCTCCACATATGAGCGAGTTTCTTAACCCACTAAGCCACCCAGGTGCCCCAATGAGTGAATTACTTAAATTCCACATATTGTATTTATCTGATTGTCTTATTTCAAAGCCACGGTCTTTGAAACTCAATATTTCCCCCACAGAATCAACATTCACAGTACCTCACTGGTAACATCGTTGACCCTCCGGACATGGACAAATGGAACGTCTTTGGGCCCAAGGGTATATCCGTTTGCCTTGATGTGTTCATAAACTTCTTTGTATTTGAACTGGAAAAGCAAAATCAGAATAAGTCCACTGATTGAGAAATGTAGAGCTACTCTCTATTTACCCAAGAGAAAAAGCTGTTGCTTTCATTTGAAAATTACTCCCTAGGATTAAGTATAAGGAAAAGTCACTGACAAATTTTAATAGTAATCCGAACCCTGAAAATTATTTTGTTGACTAATAAAGCCAGGTCCAGAAAGGAATAAAATTCAGTGTTGCCTAGATAAATCTGTTTGTAGGCAGGTATGAAAAATATGAGGAAAAAAGTCTTAATTTTAGTCCCAGTACAGTTAGGAAATTAGGAAGTGCAAAGAAACGAGAGACTACTTTTGAGACTGATGAATGGCGTTATAGACTGATTTTAAAAAAATGACATGTGAGATAATTAAATCTGCAACTCTCTGCTTTGGAAACCATAATTTTGGGCCCCTGGCTTTTGGGCACTGCATGGCCAGCAGCTAGGCAAGAAGTCCTTTCTTTTCCAAAGGAATACACAGTGATGTTAGATCTTGAAGATAATATTATGGCCACATATTAGCAGGATGTGTATGAAGCTCTGTTTCTGGTATATGGCTTGGAATGGTTCAGGATGCATAAGTGCTAACATCAACAGAAATAGAGGCAGGATGACAGCCATGAACCCTAAGCCAAGGTAAATGACTTATGCAGATACAATCCCACAAAAGTGCTATACTAATCCACTGGGCTACCCAGGCATTGCCAAATTTCAATTTCACAGCACCCCTAGGAAACACACTGTCTCCCGTTCTCTAGTCCCACCATTATATCATATTGAACCTTCAAGGTGTGACCAGGGCATTAGAGCGGCTAATAATATTAGTGCCCCCCCTTCAAACCCCATCTTAATGAGGAGACCACTCACATAACTGCTCATGTATCGGGTGTCTTTGGCATGTCTGAAGTGAGGGGTGTCACCTGGAAGCCTATATCCAGTAGGCAGAGAGCGCCGGCCAGCATCTCGGTACAGACCCTGCCAGAAGGAGGAAAAGTGGGTAAATCACATCTACATCAAATAACTGATCTAAGTTAAACAAGTCACATGCAGCTCACGTTAGATTTTCAGTTAGATACATCCTGTTCTTATGTTCACTATACTGATTTCAGGAAGAAATTAAGTAAGTTTTCTAAGGGTCAGGCAATGAATCAATTTTTCTCTTAACCTGTTTTTGAAAGAGAGAGCAATGAGTGAAGGGGCTCATAGGAAATAATTCTTCTATGTTTTGAATGTATATATTCCCAGTTAGCTGCATGGTATCTAGGAAGAAAATGGGAAAAGTAGAGAAAACAGGTAGTCAGGGGTGCCTCTGCCATTAACCCCCCCACCCTTTGGAGGTATCCAAGTCATTACCAATCCCTGAGAGAATCATAGTTATAAGGCACATCTTTGGAATGCCATCCTCCCCACAAACACAGTGTCTTGCTGTCAGGCTGGAAAAAGGTCAGGATACTCTTATTCCTGGCAGAAGGGGGAAAGAAGTTTCTGAATATGACCTTAAGTAGTCTGGTTTTTTTGGGAGAGCTCCAGGAGTAGGAATAGTATTTGAAATATTAAAAATAAATTAAAACCAAATTACTTTTAACATTCAATGTAGGAGACTAACATCAAAGGTTGAGACCAAAGTAGCATGACCAGATGACACAGACTAGGAATATGAAATATGTGAGTGGAATCCAGTTTCCTTCTCTTGTGAATTCCAACAGTAATTTCTAGCCCTCTCTCTCATTATTAGTAGTCTTTTGTGTTTATATGCCTTGTCTTTATCATCTTGGTTTTGAGTTTTTTTGAGCCAGAGATAGGAGGTTGCCTTTCTTCATTGTCTTGTAAACACTGCTCTTAAAAAGCCCATTTCTTGCTTGGTATAAAGATCCTGCCAGCCAAGAGGGAAGACAGACTATGTTTGCTTTTTTCTTTAACTTTTTTAAACTCATGGGAATGGAAGAGCATTTACAATGGACAAGGTCCAGCTGAGATAATGCCCAGGCCAAAGTGGTTTCCACGGAAGCCAGTGGCCTAGCCCTTGTAGGCTGCCTCTTGGAGTTCTGCTGGGCACCGCGTTAGGTTCACACTGCTCACCTCACTCTGGAGCTTGTAGGCATGAAGGGCCCGCTCCAGATCCACAGTTTTCGTTGTTGGAGCCACTTTGCCCCTGACACTGTGCACATAGTCATGGTGGTAAACAGCCTGTGTGCAGAGAGAAGAGGAGTCAGTTGGTTTTAATCGCAGCAGCACCTCTGGGAAGAAGCAAAATAAATGGAAACCCAGTCTCTCTTAATAAAATAAAATAAAATAAAAATAACTAGCCTGCTTCCCTCTGGCCAGAGAACTCTGATCTATTATTGGTCTTACCAATGGGACCACAACCAGCGTGTGGACCCCCACACAGAGAGATGGGGAAGACACCGCTGAGGCAGGGGAGGAAGAGCGGGTATTTTACCCCTGTAAGTTTCAAAATAAGTAGGCTCTAACTCACTGGTAGCATTCTCTGTTTACTAATTAACCTGCGGGGTTAGTTTAAAAAAAAAAAAAGAAAAAAAAGGCAGCTTTGGGGGCTGCTTTGGGTCGGTCCTGCCCGCGTGGCGTCAGACACGACAGTGGTATCGTGTCCGCAGCGTACACAGAAGCACGTGGAGGCACAGCTGGGCCGGCTCCGCCCACGCCGCGCGGAGGATGCGCAGTAGAGGCCGGACCCCGCCCCCTCCCTCGACCACAGTCCGCTCTGGTTGCTCAGCAGGCTTCCGCAGCGAGACAGAGCTGTTGCTCTTGACACAAGGATACAAAACGCAGCTTTAAAGCAAAAAGCTCTCAGACACCGAGGATTCCATACAGTGAGACTGCTGACACCGCCACCCTGGGGACTGATTGAACGCACCAGGCATTTAACAAACAAGAGCAGAATCTCTAAGGCACTAACTCTGGTCTCTCAGTTACAAAAGGCCACTTTTTTTTTGGCCACTGTGGCCCCATCTTTATTACTGTCCGCATGACTTCCCTGGAGGCACTCACATCACTTAGTTGTTTCCCACTTTTGACAGCCTGCACGTAGACTGGAGTATCGGTGACCAGCTTGTAGTCATTCCTCGTTTTCTGTGCATGAGATTTGTACTTGATCTGCGGAGAGGAATAAATTAAGCCTGTGTTAGATGGTTCACTGTATGAGAAACTGCCGCTTTCACAGAGAGTCTTGTTCCTTTTAACTCATGACATTTACTTTCATTAGCACTTATTCAATCAACCAGGAGGCATTTGAATTTTATGGTAATCTGCATAATTAATGCTTACAGTCATATGGAGCTTCCAGAGCATTCTAGCAGGTGAGGAACATTTAAGCTTTTTTTTTTTTTTTTTTAACTGAAATCTTGTACAGTGTTAATTTGCTCAGCAAAGCCTCTCTTTTTTTAAAAAAAGATTTTATTTATTTGACAGAGATATAGCAAGAGAGAACAGAAGCAGGGGAATGGACAGAGGGAGACGCAGGCTTCCTGCAGAGCAAAGAGCCTGATTCAGGGCTCGATCCCAGGACCCTGGAATCATGATCTGAGCCAAAGGCGATGCTGAATGACTGAGCCACCCAGGCACCCCAAATTCTCTCTTTATAAACAGATCCTGTATATAAGCATCACAAACACCTCACAAATGGAATTTTCCTAATATGAGAGTTATGGGTTTGATATATCTGAAATAATCCAAATGTAGACAGAAGAGCCAGGGGTCCCTTCTTCACGAGAGGACAATAGGACAGCTTAACTGCTTTGTTTAATAGGAAAGCTACACGCATTACTGAGAAATGGGTGTTCTCTGCTCCTTGGCATCTTTCTCCAGCTCGGCCACCCTCAACACCACTTAAGACATAGCTGGTCTGTGACAATGTCCGTAACTCTCCCTTTGACTAGACTATGTAGAAAAAAGGAAATATATTAAAAAAGAAAAAAAAAAACTAAAAAAACAGGCAAACTCACATCGTTCCGTAGATCATAAGCATGTTTGGCGTGAAGAATTTCAGGAGTGTCCCAGACATAGCAACCAATGCCTTTTAGCCAGTTGAGGTCATCCTTGTACACAATCTAAAGGATTGTAGCAGATAGATGGAATCAGGAAAAAAAAGAAAAGTGACAGTAACTTAAACACCAAAAATATGGACACCCTCTGGATCCAGGATGACTTTATGGAATGAACATCAAGAGGCATCATGTGATGAGGCTGAGGATGCCAGGGAAAGAGTGGCCCACAGAGCCCTGCTTTGAGGGACAGACCCATGGGTGCAGAGGAAAGCAATCCTGGGAGAAGGAGGTGAAGACACAAGTGAGTCTGCTTCCCCTCAGGATGGCTGTGCGAGGCCAGGGAGGGGGACCTTCATGAGCAGTAGACTTACATCGCTGATCTGTTCCGTGACTTTCCTGACGTGGCTGTTGACTTGCAAGTCAGGGTGGCAAATCCACTCATGGAGATGGAGGCGGTAGTCAATCTCACTGACTTTCTTCTGAGAATCCTTAGCAGTAACCATCTCAACCATGTCAGGCACAGTGTGGATTTTCATCTTGTTCTTTTCATAAACTGATCTGTAGAGGCGCTGTGAAGATAAAATAACATGCCAGTTACACAGGGAATTGTGCAAGGTATCATGGCAATAAACACCTTTCTTAGGCCCTGGAGAAGTCAGGGTAAATGACTACAGCCATCAGGTGTTACCTGGAATTTTCTGACACTTTCTGTAGATTCATGGGGGTGGGGTAAACAGCGTGTGCTGAAATGACACTTGCTTCTTCACATATGCACAGTCAGGGCCATGGGCATGACTAGGCAATGTTCTGATTTATGACAGATGGCTATACTGCCTGGCCTTGATTTGAAGTAAGGCCTTCGGGATTACTTACATCAATGTTAAACTTGCCGACTCTCAGGCAGCGTGCTGTATTTGGATCATCCTCAACACTTTTTGGTAAAGTATAAAGAGCTTTGAATTTCTCATATTCTTCTCGATATTTGATCTACAGAAAAAAAGTACAAAGGAAGGAAAAAGTTTTTTTAGTTACTATTTTAAAAAATGTCTATACCCATACTTGTACTACTATTGCTGCTACACCTAACTTATTTTACAGATTATGTAATTTTTAAATAATCTCTTCCAGGATAATGATTTTGCTCTTCTTAACCATGAATAAAAGATAAAAAATGTGACCAAGAATTTCTTTGTTTTTAGTGACTGACAAGCCTAATGCTTAAGAGACACAGTCCTTGAATTTCAGAGTTTATAAAGTTTTCCAAAAATACATTGTAACCAATGTTTATGGGGAAACTAACTTTTGCTTCTTAAGCCATACTGCCTATGAATTAATGCTCCAGGATTTCATGAACTAGGAGAGAAGCCTCTTAAAAAGACTAAAATCCAAACTCCTAGTACATGACAAAAGAACAATCCTCATTACTCAGAGGCCCACATCTTAGTTAAGGGGAAAAAAAGGAAGATGGGAGTATTTGTGTCAGAATAGCAGTGAAGCTCTTTGCTAACTGGAAATCAACCAAAATTCCCAACAGAATTTCCTAGAATATTAGTTCACGTGCTCCTTACATCTAAACCATTCCTCAATTATAAAGAAGATAGTATTCAAAGGCACCTTTTTTTTTCTTTAAAAAAAAAAAAAAAAAAACCACTGTTGATATTCTTTTAAAGAATTATGCCCCATCCTGTTTCAAAAACAAGTTGCTGGAAATTCTGCTTCTATAGTTTTTTTCATGACTAAAGGAGAAAATCTCTGATGAGCTTTCTGAATTCTATACACAAAACTTTTCTTCCCAAGTGAAATTTGTTCCTTTGGGCTAGTCTGTTTGCAGTCCTCCAAACAGACTTGGGTCTGGGCAAAATCACTTATATTAGTTTTTCCTCCAGGTAGAAATTAAATTAATTCCATATATATTTAACACAAATTAAATTAATTCCATATATTGTCTAACAAAGTCTTTTCCTAAATATGCATCTCTAGGCCCATTAGGAAGTAGTGAAATCAAGTTACTGAACCACTAGCATTTAAATGAATAGAACAGAATTGAAATGGTAGACTGTATTGCCATTAGGTAGCAGTACATAGTCTTCTGTAAAACACTGTCAGAAGGAACTCACATAAACTTCAGCTGTCTGTGAACTCGCAACATAAAATAAATTTCTCACTGTGGGTCGTGGTAGAAAAAGAGATCTACAGTGCTATGTAAAATTCACAATTAATTTACAATTGTGAATTAATTCACAGTTAAGAGGCAGAAGTTTCTAAAAGAGGTTATCTTTCTAAAAGGAAATGGCTTATCAGGACTGCAATGAAGGTTATAGGGAATTTTACAATTAAAAGCTTTACTTAATATTTTAGGCATAAAGGGTTAAAGTTCCTACAACTTAATATTGTATCTAAATACCTCATGTAATTTAAGATTTTCTTTTATAATATACATAAACATATAATATATATAACACGTGAATTAGCCAGAAAGATACTAGGAGCAGAGAACAGGGGAAGGCAGAGGGTGGGTGGGAGTTTATCAACTTTGCCCTTGACTTACATTGCTGGCCAGGTGCTTCTGGTTCTTGGCATGCGTCAGGGACATGGTGCTGGTAGGCAAGATGTAGCTGGTGGCTTTCACTTTATCCCAAGCCTCCTTGTACAGGTTCTGTAGGGGTTAAAAATTATCTTGTGAATACGGAAAAATGCATTCTGGTTGGCTCTTGAGGGGATCCTTCCTGTATCTGCCTTTTTCAGACACTCCTTAACACCCCATGATCTTCATACTCAGTAGGATCCAAGTACCCCTCAGTGAATAACAGGTTTAGGCCATGACTGTAATTCCACACTCCATTATTTTGTTCTCTACCGTAGTACTTATCACTGTTTGGCAGTTATCATGGGGTGATAAAGAACTTTTCTATATCTTGACCACTGCAGTGACTACATGATTATGTTTTTGTAAAGCCATACCACATACCACAGGGAGTGACTTTTACTGTACATAAATTAAAAGTTTTTGATTCATTTCCCATAAGTCTAGGAAATTCTGAAGGATGAAAACCACTACTAAAATCTATTTATCCTTTCCTAGTTTTTTGTAGCTAGTGGGAGCTCAAAAAATATTCTCACTCCTAGGTATTTATTTACTCAAGAGAAATGAAAACTTACGTATACACAAAAACCTATACTCAAAGGTATATAGCAGCTCTATTCATAATTGTCAAAAACTAGAAACAACTCAGATGTCCTTTGACCTTGAATGGATCAACAATTGTGGTATATTCATGCAGCGGAATACTATTCTGCAATAAGAACAATAAACTACTAGTTTGTACGGCAATGTGTGTGTAGTGCATACATTCATTTTGCTAAGAGAAAGAGCCAGACCTGATAGCTACATCCTTTGTAATTTCATCTACAGGACATTCTGGAAAAGGTTTTTGAAAGTTGTGTTTTTTTGTTTGTTTGTTGTTTTAACTGGTGCAGACAATATCTCTATGGATGTCTAGGGAGATAAGGGAAGCAAGAGGCAAATTTTGAGGTGATAGAGAGGTTTTCAGTATTTTCATTGTGATGGTGAATACATGACTCTTTGCATTTGTTAAAAGCCAGAGGCACGTTGGTGGCTCAGTTGTTAAGCATCTGCCTTTGCCTCAGGTCATGATCTCAGGGTCATGATCCCAGGGTCATGGGATTGAGGCCTGCATTGGGCTCCCTGCTTGCTGGGAAGACTACTTCTCCCTCCCCCACCCCCCGCTGCTTGTGTTCTCCCTCTCCCCCACCCCCCTGTGTTTCTCTCTGTCAAATAAATAAATAAAATCTAAAAAAAAAAAAAAAAAAAGCCATAGTACTTCGCATGCCTGGATGTCTCAGTGGGTTCGGCATCTGCCTTCAGCTCAGGTCCCCTGAGGGGGAGGGTGGGTCCCTGCTCAGCTGGAAGTCTGCCTCTCCCTCTTCCTTTGCCCCTACTCCACAGATGCTATCTCATTCTCTCTCTCTCTCTCTCTCATAAAAAATCTTTTTAAAAATATTTACTTATTTAACAGAGAGCTAGAGCACAAGCAGGGGGAACAGCAGGTAGAGGGGGAAGCAGACTCCCCACTGAGCGGGGAGCCTGAGCTTAACCTAGGGAGCCACACAGATGCCCCTAAATAAAATCTTAAAAAAAAAAAAAAAGCCACAGGGGCTTTTCTTAGTTTTGATCATTGCATTACAGAGAATTTTAGTAGAGAATTGCTGGAATTCTCTACTATTTTTGCAATTTTTCTGTAAATCTAAAATGATTTCAAAATGAAGTTTGAAAAATGTTTGTTGAATTAACCAGTTCAGAGGAAGAAAAAAAGGAGTGTCTTTGTAGGCTGTAAGCCAGTGGCCCCTGGCAAAGCCAGGGAAGGACGAGCTCAGGGTCAGTGTAGCATAGCTTCAACCCTACCCCCCTGCAGTAAGGGAACAGCAACTGAGTTTGTTCAACTGCGCGAGATGGTGCAATACTCCACTTGGGCTGGGACTAGGACTACTGGTGGGATAAAGGAGGAATCTGAAGGTTCCTGAAAAAACTGGAAAAACCTTTGGGGGTAAGGTGCCTATCCCAACTATTCCCTATCGTCTTGGAAGGAGAATAAAGACAAAGATGAAAAAAGGAACTCACGCTGCTATAAAGACTCTTCAGGTTCTTGGTTCTGTCGTAATCCACTGTTTCTAGAACGGTTGTGTATTTGTCCTTAATCTGATGGTAATTTTCTTTATATTTCACCTACACACACAAAAGATGGGTTATTCTTTCCTGCTCTTCGCAAGTGCGTAGAGCTAACAAGGGCTTGTCCTGGAAGAGCAGTACGAGGAAGACGCACCTCACTGGCGTTGATGCCACTTTGAAGAGCAGTCACGTAAAGTGGGGTGTCCGTGACCAGGTTGTAGTTTTGCAGATTTTCTTTCCCTGCTGCCGTGTATTGCAGCTGTAAAGAAAAACAAGTCACCGGAAGTGGTAAAATACAGGCCTGCCGTCAGCCTGGGCGGTTTGTGCCAACTTAGGTGGGCCTTTATTTACTTCTGGGTTTCTGCTTTAATAGTAACAGAAAGGCCGTCATTCTATATTCCTGCCGAAAGTCGGTTGTCAAAATGAATACCTTGTCTCGACCCACAGTGGGGGCTGGCTCTTTGTCAGGTCCTCGTCTTCATCTTGTTGTCTTTTCCATGCACGTACCCCATCCCTGACCGCGGTCCCTCAGGCTCAATGTTCCGCTAACCTGCCCTGTCAGAGCCCAACCACATGCTGGGAAATTTTCCAAATACCTAGTTTTTACTTCAGAACTTATCTACCTAAGGTCCAAGCGTGCATTTGCATTTTACTCCCTGCAAGTTAACCTTATCGACTTCAGCATAGCTGCTTGAGAGTGGCTCACTGTGAAAACAGCTCTCAGGAAGCTTTCTGTGAGAGACATCAAATGCTTCAGTCCCAGGAGAGACTAAAACTGAGAGGGCCCAACGCTACAGCAGGTCACCAGGAGAGGTTTTATTGGGCAGGGGGCCTTCGTCGCCTTGGATCCTGCAGCTTTTTCTGCCTGGCACAGGACTGGCCTGGTTGTCACCCACAGAAAGCACCACAGATTCCACTGATCCACAGGGAGCCGGTCCTTACAATAAGAGCTCACCTGACTCTGGAGGTCATATGCTTTCTTGGCGTGGAGGATCTGAGGTGTATCCCAAACGTAGCATCCAATGCCTTTCAGCCAATTCAAGTCATCCTTATACACATTCTGCAAGAAAGAAGGAATGATAAAAGGTGACAGGGACTCACTGAATTTATAACTGGGCATTTTGATAATTTCCTATCAGCTGTTGGCTGTGCTCAGTGCTTAGTGGTCATAGGGTGGGCCTCTCAACAGCTGGAGGCCTGTAATGCCCTGACCTAAAGGAGCTTAGGAGGAAAGGAATAGCTAAGTGTATGCCTGTGTGAAAACAAGCTAAATATTTAACACAGGGGTCATTGGTGTAAGGTCTTCTTATAACAAAAAGCGGTTACTCATGTCACTGTTCTAAAAAGCAGCAAAATTTATGAATACGGGGACGAATGGAACATGGAGGGCATGGTCGAATGAAGCCTGTAACTAAGTCAAGCTGCAGAAAGGGCATCATACATCACTCAAGATTTCCTGAGCATTGCGGGCCCGTATAACGCTGGGTTCTTCCGGGAGAGACGTCCACTGATGGAAGAAGTGTTGGTATTCCAGGTCACTGAGGATGTACTGGCAGTGTTTAGCCAGTACGTGATTCATCATATCAATGGGGATGTGAACATTGGCTTTGGTGTCCTCGTAATCTCTTCTGTAGTTCAACTAAAGAGTCATAGTTTTTAAAGACAAAAAGAAGAAAGGGATTCAAATGTTAATTATATAGATTGATCTCTTTTTGAGTCTTAGCTCTGGTATAGATCAGTACCTTTAGAATAAACAAAGATACTTGAATATGTTCTTCTTTTTCAATGTCCCATCCTTTCATAACATAGGGGTAAATAGTTACCTCGTTGCTTTCTCCTTTTTCCAAACATAAACACCTCACTGTGGGTTAGTGGAGGAGGAAGAGAAGGGGAGGAAGCCCAGGGCTAGCAAAGGTACACAAACCTAACTTGAAGGGGTGGGGATAAATCTCAAGAAGGAGTCCATGCCTCTCTCAGCTAAAGAACATGTTACAAACATGAAGACTAACAGTACACTTGGGGGCACCTGGGTGGCTCAGTGGGTTAAAGCCTCTGCCTTCAGCTCGGGTCATGTTCTCAGGGTCCTGGGATCGAGCCCCACATCGGGCTCTCTGCTTGGCAGGGAGCCTCCTTCCCTTCCTCTCTCTCTGCCTTCCTCTCTGCCTACCTGTGATCTCTGTCTGTCAAATAAATAAATAAATAAAACCTTAAAAAAAAAAAAAAAAAAGACTAACAGTACACTTAAGGGCCAAATCCTCTATGAAAGTGAGCTTTGCTTACCACACTCCTCATCTTTTGGAAATCCAGACAGTGAACCACACCAGGGAACTCACTGATTTCTTTTCCAGCCAGGTAGTGGCCCTTCTGCTTCTCATAGGTCTCTTTGTATTTAAGCTGTGAAGTAGGTACAGCATTGAGAATCACTGGGATTTTCTAACCAGCTCGCCAATGAAGACTCTTACACCCATGAGAGGAGAAAGTGCTACTGACCTCACTGTTCACGTAGTCAGCATGCTTGGCTCCAACAATAGGAATGTAACGTTCATCCAAGGTATATCCGTAGGCCTTGGTTCCTTCCCATGCCCCTTTATACAGTATCTGGAATAAATAAACATGTTGTCAACAAAAGTTTGTGGTCAACTTCCTTCAGATATTGCTAAAAAGAAAATGGTAAAACCACAACAAAATACTTATGTTGAAAGGCAAAGCTTATACCTTTATTAGAGCCATTATTGTGCCTACCTACTAAGATGGCGGAATTTTTTGGTTTACTGCAAATTAAATCTACAGACACTGAGGCATTTTATAACCAAGTCTAACGATATTTATAGTTCTAATAAAAGTGAAAATAAATGTTCACATAGGGAATCACCAAAAATTGTTTTCCATGGGGCATACACATATACACACGCTTCATACACACACATCATCCTTTGACTTAGATGAATTAAAATTTGGAAGGGAAGTCTTCCATTTGTTGGTTGGAGATATTCATACATGACTGCCAAAGAAAGACCAGCCTTTCCTCTCTTTTTCCTGTTGGCAGGTGCTCAGTCCTACCTGCGCCTAGGGCTGCTATAGGTCCTGATACATTATTATCTATTTACTTGAATGTCTGTGCCTCTCATTTACATGGGCTCCTGACAGGCTTGTCTTATTAAACTTTAGCACCTTGGTGCTTTCTACAATGCCTGGCACATCACAGGAGCTCAAAAAAATACCAGCTGAATAAATGCCATTTCTAATACACAAGACAAGTTTATTTCTAATAAACAAGACTAAATATAATAATCTTATAAATTCAGTTGTTCACAAAATCAGCCAAAGAATTGAGTTGTAGATCACATAAAATAAAACTTACAGTACTATAGAGCTTTCCCATGTCTTTGGAATGGGTAATATACGGCGTATCTGGAGAAAATGTATACTTGCCCTTTATTCTTTTATTAAATGTTTCTTTATATTTTATCTAAGGAGAGAAAACAAGACAAAACCAAACAAAACCTCTGGTTAATATAAATGTATATTTAAAGTTTCATAGTTTCTACCTAGCAAGATAATAATCAGTCTACATTTAGAGATTAAAAACTAAGGAACTGGTTGGATTTCAGTACATTTTACCTAATAATTTGGACAAGAATATAGATATTTTCTGTAAGTGAGTACAGTATACCTCCTACTAGTGACTTTTAAGACATTCCCACCAAAGACAATCTCATAGTTTCCCACCCCATTGTCCATTTTCTTACAAGCAGTTACCTGGAGGTAAGCAAATGTAATCAATGACAGACCACTAACTCCCCAGTCCATGCACATCATTATACATAAAACAAACTTACATCACTTTGATTGACTGAGTTAATCTTAGCCAAAACAACCGCTGGTGGGTCCACCACACTTGTAAAGTTAGGATAGTTGTCAAGAGCATCTTTCTTATATTTGATCTGTAAGGAAAAAGATTATTAAGACTGGTCTCCTTCCACTGTGTACCTGCCCCCACACAGTAGGCACGGGGGCCAGGTTTTAGGTCAGAACAGGCTTTGTGTACCTGGTTCACCATTTCCTGGTTCTTGGTAACCCTCACATAGTCCACAGAATCCAAGGGTATCCAGCCAATGCCACGGAGCCACTCCAGGTCAGCTTTGTAGATATTCTGAGAGTAGGAAGAGAGATACAATGCCGATGTAAATGACTGACACAGGGTTGCAGATAGTAGATTAGAAGCAACTTTTTCAGGAGCTTTTTAAGGGTTTCTCTTTAGCAACTCTTGCCTCATTGATTCAGTTATGATTTCACCTGTTCACCTGAAAAATATTTCTTTTTTTTTTTAAAGATTTTATTTATTTATTTGACAGAGAGATAGAGGGTACAATCAGGCAGGGTGGCAGGCAGAGGGAGAGGGAGAAGCTCAGCAGAGAGCCCGATGCGGGGCTGGATCCCAGGACCCTGGGATCACCACCTGAGCCGAAGGCAAAGGCTTAATAATTAACCCACTGAGCCAGACCGGGGCCCCCTGAAAAATATTTCCTGAGCCTGTAATTATGAGTGAGGTAGTGTGCTAGGTGATTTAAGGGCTAAGTATAAAGGAGTCTAGTGTAAACAGAAGTCCTTTATGAGGGGAGAGTGTAAGAGCTAGAACACCCCAGAGCTGTGGGAGTTATGGGCAGGGAGCCATGGTTTTCAGCAGTGAGCCTAAGAAAAGGTTTTACTAAGGAAGGTATAATTTTAGGTGGATTTATATTTAATTACTTAGAAATATGCAGGACATTCAGACTATATAAAGAAAGTGACATGACTAAATGCACATGTATTGTAGAGCAGGGGGACACATCCCTCCTGCCAAGCCTAGCTCTCCCCTCCACCACCTAGTGCCCGGATTCTCTCAGGCCAGCCCTCACCAGCGACAGTGGAGCTGCTAATCTGATTAAAGGTCCACAACAGTCCTTCTGCCGCAGCAACAGTGAGGTGGGATGTTCAAGCTCAGCGTCTGTGCTGCAGGCAGTCCTTGATTTCCTGCTCCCACTTGGTAATGAGAAGACCCAGCAGGGTTAGCTCCTGGGGGCACCTGAGCATCACGTCCATGCACTGTGTTTCTGTTCCTTATTGATGGCTGGCAGCAGTTACAGGTCTTGACTCGGGCTTCACTGCAAGATGGCCTACGTCATGTACCCTCTACCCTATATGTTTTTACCAAAAGTCTGTGTGAGGGATTCTGGGCCCTCATGTGGCTCGTCGGTACTCTGCTTCCTTTTTGCTTTGATTCCTTGCAATCAAGTCCTTCATAAATGCCTGAAGGAGTAAAACGCCTGGCCGAGCAAGAACAGGGCATTCCCGGGTCCTCGACTACACTATCCTCTAATATTGTTAAAATCCCCACTCACTCTCCATTCTCACCCCAAGCCAATTACCATTATTTTAAATCAACTGATAATTTTCCAGGCAGATGTGAGATGGTGCTGATGGCAAAGATACAAAAAAAATTTTTTTCAATGACTTTGAAGGTTATTCAAACATACGTAGTAGGCAAAGCTGTCAGCCAGCCAGTCCCTGCTCCTGGGCTTTCTCTACTTCATATCTAGCCTTAATTCTCTTCTGGGACCAAACTCAATATTTGTCTTGAAGTTTAGAAGCTTGGTGCTTCCAGAGTGTTGCTTATAATGCTCAGAGCATACGTTTCCAGATAATTAAGAAACGAAATCACTCACATCGCTCTGTAGGTCATAGGCCTTCCTCGCCTGGATGACATCATTTTGGTCAGGATGACATATCCACTGGTGCAGGTAATTACGGTAATCAATATCACTGACAAGCTCCTGCCCATGCTTGGCGGCCAACACCGACACCATATCAGCAGGTATATTGATCTTGGCCTTTGTTTTATGATAGTCCTCTTTGTACAGTCTGTCATTCTGAATCTGGCCTGCGTGCTCAAACCAAACCAGTTTGGGGTCATCTCTCATCGTCGGAACACCAACATAATGACCTCTCTGTTTTACATGCTCAGCTTTGTATTTCAGCTGGTAGGAGAAAAACAGAGACTGCATCAGTTTTGACAAGCAATCAAGGGAAAGAGGGGCTTGAAACCTCAGCAGATGCAGGCCTTCGGCATCTGCCTCCCTGAGAAGAGATAATAAAAAGCATGAAAATAAATAAATATAAAGAAATATCAATTTAAAAATAGAAAAACTATATTAGCTTTCTAATTCTGCCTATGTCTTATTTGAAAGCTCAGAGATCTTAAGGGAGTGAGGGAATAGAAGAAAGAGTAAAGCACTCAAAGGATAGCTCTTACAGAAAGCCCACAAAACAAGACAAAACTCCCGAAGCCCACAGGGAGATCTAGAAGGGAACAGGTACTTAAGCCATTCTCAAGCCTGGCCGGGCCTGCTAGCCCTAGGCACACTCCAGCGTGCACTCACATCCGGGTAAATTACCTCGCTCTGAACGTCACTAGAGTGATGGGCGTGAACAAACGGTACTGCGTCTGGAGGCAAGATGTAACCTGTAGCTTTCTGCTTCTCCCAGCCTTCCTTGTAGAGATACTAAAAGACAGAGAGCCACAACAGAGGCTTACACAAAGCAGTCAGGATGGGACATTGGTCGTGTGCACCCTTGGCCCACAGTTCCACTATGGTCCTCTGCCCCCAGAGTACCAGGCATCTGACTAAAACCCCTACCTGGTCCAGTATCCGGGCTGCCTCCTGGGCAGTGTGCAGCAAGGGGGTTTCTGTGAGGGTGTATTTCGATTTGGTATCATTCCAATCTTTCCGGTATTTAATCTGGAAATGAGAGGCAAGAGGCTTAAGTTACTTGAGGTTAAGAAAGCACAATGCCGTCCAAGCAAATGTTAGCATCGTCCCAACGATTACAACCCGTATCGCAGACGATGATCGCATGCTGAGCGAACGTAGGTGGGAAGCTTCAGAAATGACATTTCACGACTGGGCAATTTTAGAATGAGAACCATGTACTTACATCATTGAGGATCTCGCCACTTTGTTTTGCAGTCACGTAATCAACTCTGTCATCCACTGGAGTAAAGTTGAGAGTTTCTATTTTTGTGCGGTATTTTTTCTAGGGGAAAGAAAATACCCTTCAGATAGTTGCAGTTTCTGGTTCTGTCTGAGCAGAGAAAGAGGCACTAGATTTAAGGGTCTTTCTCTACTAGAAGTGTAGAGTGCCATATTTGAACAGTACCTTCTTGGCAATTTGGCCTTTTCCTCAGCATTTTATTTTTTAACAACTGAGTTGCCTTCTTATATCTCCCACAGATTTTAAAGTAGCAGGTTTGCTTAGCTACCAATCATGTACTGATTCATTCTGTATATCATGTTACAATCATGTACTGATTCATTCTGTATATCATGTTACTCCATACATGTCTTTCAACTGGACAAGCTTCTCCCAGTATATATGTCATGTCACCACTGCTGACAAAAGACATTTTCCATTTATACAATTCCAGGCATCAGCTGGGCATACTGGATATTATCTTATGGATGTGGTCCCCTGATGTGACAGGGACAGCAGAGGATGGGAAAGGGTATGCCCGGCTTAAATGACAGCAGTCGCAAGCAACTGTCCAAATTGCTGATGGGGAGTGAATGAGTTTTGGTTTGTATATTTTAACTCAGCCTCCCAGGAAATGCACTGAATGGCAGGGTAAAATCTTGGAATACCTCACTGAAGATATCTGCGGCATGTTTGGCGTGATTGACAGAAACGGAATCATTTGGCATCCACCCGATCCCACGTAACCATTCCAAGTCCGCCTTGTAGACAGCCTGTGGGAACAAGGCCGAGTGATTTCAGCAACTCTGGGCATAGGATCCTATTTATTCCACCCCTTGGTTTGATGGAGAAACACATAGAAGGATGACATACTCAAGCAGCCAGGCAGGTAACATAAGTAAATTCATTAGGAGGTCAAGTGATATGAAAAACTGGGGTATCTATTTTCTGTTTGAAGGGGGTTAGCCTCAATTCAGCTCCTGCCATTGTTGCCAGGGGTGTAAAGCATGTTCAGAGATTCAGTCTCTGATTTTTTTCTAAAGAACTAAGAAATCTTAGATTTGTACCCCAAATTTCCTGATTTAAAAAACACAGCAACTTAATTCAAGATTTTTAGATACTGTATTATTAACTAAAAAGGCTCATCTGTGCCTACATTCTTTCCACAGACTGCCAGGGTTTTACTTATGATATAAACCTTTGTTGCTACTTAAATGCCGTAAATAGTATCTTCACAGCAGTTGTCTTTATACCATTAAAATTAACATTTGCACTCACACAACCATTTATTCCTTGATATAGAATCTAGATCTTTCACAGCTTTGCTGGTTTTTGACACTGTACTATAAGGTCGAACTAAAGCCAAATTCTTAGCTGTATAAAGACAGGAAGTGATGATACAAAAATTTAGGGATATCAACTTTCTGGGAGTCATGGCAAAATGAGAGAAGAGCTCGAACTGAAATGCAGCCCACTCACATCACTTTGCAGTTGGTAGGCTTTCTTGGCCTGAATTACATCATTCTGGTCAGGCATGCAGGTCCACTGGTGTAAGTAATTGCGGTAATCAATGTCGCTGACCAGGGTCTGGCAATTTTTAGAATGCACGATGGAAAGCATATCCACAGGGCTTTGGAACTTGGTCTTCCATTTGGCCCAATGCAGCCGGTACTCTCTTTCATTCTGAATCTTGCCAGCTATGAGGGCCCAGCGGATCTTGTTGTCATCCCTGGCCGTGGGGGTCCCCACATAATGTCCCTTCTGCTTCTCGTGGTCAAGCTTGTATTTATACTGGAGACAGAAAAACAAAGCAGATGGATCACAGTATGTATTCCCGATGTACCTAGGATCTTTGCTCAGAAACCGACAAGTCAAACAAGGCCACACTTACGTCACTGGCAATCTCCCTGGAGGCCTTGGCAGCCTGGATGGGGATGGCGTCCAGCCGTACGTCGCAACTCATCTTCATTTCATCCCAATCCTCACGGTAAATTTTCTGAAGAGGGGATAAAATAGGGTACCATTTTGGATTCAGATGTACTGATAATTTCAAGGGTTCAAGTAGAATAACCATCAAAGCAGTCCAGTTTTGAAGTTCCAGAATCAGTTAAGAAGGGAATAGGTGAAAGAAGAATTCACCACCACACTACAGGAAGATGAAACTATGTCTGGAGTCCAAAGAGCTGGGCTTGACCAGAGTTCTTTCTAATTTAAATCATGGCTTCTGTGTAGTTGTTCCTGGTTTATAGAACAGGGCTTAGTGGCTCTTTGTACGGCTGTATTGCTAACATTGGGCTAAGGTGAGGGTCAGACATTAATAAGGATTACTGGATTGCTTTAATTCAGTAATTCAATTTATTCAACTTTAGAGTTCAACTCAATTTTGTCATCTTCAGAATTATAAACTTTTTATATTTGTGGGGAGGTTTACCCCAGGATGGTCTCTTAGATCTTCTTATGTGGTTAATGATAAATATTGTTTGGGAATGTTTGATGTTCCTTCTGAAGCACAGTTGGAGGTTAACAGCCCTTTTTTTTTAAAAAACTAGGCTCCACCACCAGCATGGAGCCCCATGTGGGACTTGAACTCATGATCCTGAGATCAACACGGGAGCTGAGATCAAGAGTCAGATGCTTACCAGAATGAACTACCCAGGTGGTTCCATAGTAGCCATTTCTTTAAATGCAGCGTGTTTTTATTTGGATAGAGAAGTTAATTAGGGTAGTGACTGATGTACAGAAAGCTTTTTAAATATATGTTCATAGGGGCGCCTGGGTGGCTCAGTGGGTTAGGCTGCTGCCTTCGGCTCAGGTCATGATCTCAGGGTCCTGGGATCGAGTCCCATATCGGGCTCTCTGCTCAGCAGGGAACCTGCTTCCCCCTCTCTCTCTGCCTGCCTCTCTGCCTACTTATGATCTCTCTCTGTCAAATAAATAAATAAAAACATTAAAAAATAATAATAATAAAAAAATAAAAATAATAATAAATAAATATATGTTCATATTTAAACAGGCACATTCTGTATTGACAATGTCAGACTCAGAAATCACAGTAATTTAAACATATGATTCAGAAATACCAATCAATACAGGAGCCTTAACAGTTCAGAAAGGAGAGATGAATTTCAATTAATAATGGTTTCAAGGGCTCTGCATATATGAAATATGAGTGCTCATACAAATTTTGACCTTGTAAGTACAGATAAGTTTTGTATGAATTTTCACTCAAGTTTTTGTATGAATTTTGCATGGTCCTATTTAACAATAGACTTTTTTATATAAAAGAAATCATATTCTCCACATTTTAATGTATTGGAGAATATTTAATGCAGACTTCTTATGTTATATAAAATCTTCTGTTTTTACTTATTTAGTTTAATTACATATATTGTGACATTATTTTAAATTATGTAATATATTTTTGTTTATGTAGTCAAATATATTTTTTATTTTAAAAAAAAATCTGAGTTTGAGACCAAAATTAATCTACTAACTTCAAGAACATGGGTCAATTCCTCCATCACTCTAAGTTTCAACTTTCCCATCTGATAAAAATAAAGTAACCTGGGGGGCACCTGGGTGGCTCAGTGGGTTGAGGCCTCTGCCTTCAGCTCAGGTCATGATCCCGGAGTCCTGGGATCGAGCCCCGCATCGGGCTCTCCGCTTCTCGGGGAGCCTGCTTCCTCCTCTCTTTCTGCCTGCCTCTCTGCCTACTTGTGATCTCTATCTGTCAGATAAATTTAAAAAAAAAAACCTTAAAAAAAAAAGTAACCTATTTTACTCATATGATTAGTTTGAAATTAAATGTGTCAAGTTAATGTGAATTTGCTTGGTTACCTAGAAAATCGTACACAAGTATCCTGAAAAAGCTGTGTTTCCCAAATGATAGAAACAGTTTTATATAGTGGATTTTATCAAGATTATTATAGTAATGGTAACACCATGTGTATAAAAAAAAGTATATTTTGGTTAGCATTCAAATAGGATGCTTGATTTCTTCTAAAGCACAAGTCATTCTCATGAATGTCTTAATATCTAATATTTATTTATTTATTTATTTATTTATTTTTTAAAAGATTTTATTTATTTATTTGACAGAGAGAGATCACAAGTAGGCAGAGAGGCAGGCAGAGAGAGAGAGGAGGAAGCAGGCTCCCTGCCGAGCAGAGAGCTGGACGCGGGACCCCATCCCAGCACCCTGAGATCATAATCTGAGCCGAAGGCAGCGGCTTAACCCACCGAGCCACCCAGGTGCCCCAATATCTAATATTCAAATGTCTAAAGTTTACAACTTTACTTTTGGCATAGCTTCAAATGTTAGTCCTGCTTACATCAAGATATCAACAGTAGGATTCTGGTATTTCCAGCTGAGAAATGTATCGTGCAAAAGAGAGGACATGGGACTTTCCCCGATAGTCTGGCCAAAGAAGAGGTTGAGGAGTCCATTTACGCTGTAGTAAAAAATGGACTGCCTCTCCCACCAGCCAGCTGGTGATGAGATAGCATTGCACTGTGCTATTCTTGTCTGAGAAAAATATTATCAGTGCTCCAAATTTTGTTTTCTTCCCATCTCTCGGAAAAAAAGAGCTCATTACAACAGAGTTGATGGGTGTAGTTTGGCACATGGTGAGGAATCTTTGCTGGGCAGCTTCCTTCCCTCACAGAGATTTGTTATTTTCTGAAAGATGGGAAATTCCAAACCATGGTAAACTGCTCTAAGGCAGTAGCCTTCTTCTAGGTTCATATTTATTCTACACACAAGAAATCTCCGTGATCTGCAGAGACAACACCTTTCTTGAGCTTTCTTAAATTGTGTGACTAACCATAGAATTCTTTCATTTTATCTAATAGACTTTTAAGTTCATTCTCTTCCTTTTTCCAGACATAATGATTTATCCTGAAAATAATAATAATTTTGACTTTTAAAATCCAGTATTTATCTTTCATTCTTACTCTTCTGTAATTATTTTGGCCTGAGTGAGGAGCTTATTCACTTAGCTCGAAGTTCCAGCAAATATTAAATAATGGTGATGTCAGTGGGCATCTTTGTTTTAGTCTGAGCTTGAATGAGAAGATTAACTTACTGAGGATGAGCCTGGCCTTTGATTTGAGATTTATTCTTTTAAGACACATCAAGATGATATTCATTTATTCTTATTTTACTAGGACTTTATTTTTAAAAATAAGAGTGGATATTGGATTTGGTTACATGCCTCTTTTCAAATCTAGTAAGATGAATGTGTGATTTTTCTTTTTTGTTCTGTAACATTATTAGGTTTCTGAATATAGAACCCTCTTGGCATTCATGGATGAATCCTAGTTGTCTCCTATCGTATTTATGCACTAGTGAATTTTATTTGTTAGTATTTTATTTAAGATTTTCCTCACTATTGGTCTACAGTTTTCCTTTGTGGAATTATCTTTGACAAGCTTTAGTAATTGTGATGACTTTCCTTCTTTCATTAGGCTCTATGCTAGTCTGACTATTTCGTGAAGTTATGGAAGAATTCTCCTATGAAATCATCTGGATGACCCTGACATCTGAGAGTAGGAAGGAGAGTCTGTAATAATTTTCAATTTCTTGCTATATGTTTTTAATTTCTTGCTTAATTTGCTTGCTTAATTGCTTAATTTCTTGCTATATATTTTTCTGGGGTCATTTTGGTAATTTATGATTTCCTAGAAAATTCCCTCTAGATCCTGGTATTAAAATTAATTTGTACAAAGTTTTTTGTTTTTGTTTTATAAAGTTTTTTCATTTTTAAAAAAATATTTTATTTATTTATTTGACAGAGAGAGAAAGTGAGAGAGGAAATACAAGCAGGGGGAGTGGGAGAGGCAGAAGCAGGCCTCCCACCAAGCAGGGAGCCAGACGCAGGGCTCAATCCCAGGACCCTGGGATCATGACCTCAGCTGAAGGCAGACGCTTAATGACTGACTGAGCCACGCAGGCGCCCCTAATTTCTATAAAGTTTTGCAAAGAATTCTCATCATGATTTTTTGTCGCCTGTCATTAAGCCCCTTTCTTGTTCATGTGTCTCTTTATCTATGTCTCTTTCAACTTTCTCATCCTTATTCCCTTCTCCCTTTTCTCATGTTGACATTGGCTCACCAGTAACTGGCCTTTCTGGGTGGCTCTGAGCCAGGGATCTGCTCCTCTCCTCACTTCTGGTCAAAGGGTTGATGGGGACACATCTTCCCTGGCCCCACCCAGTCAATCCTTCCTCTCTTGCCTATGAAGAGTTTCCTAGGGGTATCATAGCACCAACCGGGTGACTTTCCAAACAGGAAGGGGGTCTGTTGAGGTACTTACATTGCTCACATTAAGAGCATTAGCTCTAGCGAGATTAATTTCAGGTGTATCTGGCATTATGTGGACGGAAGTTTTATCCTTGTCCCAAACTTCTCTGTACTTTGGCTATGGAAAAAAAAAAAACCCACAATAACAAAATTACTTTGCAGTTTGTAATGCTGCTAGTTCCAGTGCACAACTTTCAACTTTTCTGATCTAAAATTTTTTCATATTAAGAAAAAAAAACCTGAAAGGTTTTCACATAAGTTGCTCAAAAGTAGTACGAAATTGGTATTAATATCTTTTTCATTTGAAATTCATAAATAACAAGAACACAATTCCATCAACCTTACATATTAAAATCTTTGCTTTCATCAACATTCTTCTCCTACAAATAGCTTGTCAGGTTAATTATTTATCAGTCACTTGTAAGCACGAGTTAGTTTTAACATATGGGGACAAGGGGACTTACAATACTAATGTTTTCAGCATTCGACTTAGCAAGGACAACTTCAGGTGTGTCGACAACACTTGTGTACTTGAGGCTTACTACAGGTGTACGGTAGACACTGTCTCGTAGGATCTTCTGGGCATTTTGGACCCTCAGCAATTCAGGAGACCCTTCGGGCATCCAGCCAATGCCACGAAGCCACTCCAAGTCAGCCTTATAGATGGCCTGGGAAGCAAAACAAAGCAAGGTAGAAGTGGGTTTTGTTGTTTGTTTGTTTTTAGTAAAGTAAAGTAAGAAAGCAGTTTTATGTTCTATTTTATGTCTCACAAACAGTAATTAAAATTGAGCAATGACCTCACAAACACAATTCCTCATATGCACAGCAGTGTTCCAGTCTGCTTTGTTTTCTGTGGCAGGGGCACCTGTGCACACTGTAAAAAGCAGAAATGATGCAGAAAGCGCTCTCTCTGTGGGATGCTTGAATCTCTCTGTGGGATTCTGAATACTTTAGTAACATACTGGCTCAGGTGGACTTTTAAGGCAATAATAAATGACTGAAAGAAGGCATTCATTCTACACAAGAAATAAATATCCTGATGGAATCCATGATTTCCAACAAAATGAACAGGCAGAAAATATGAATAAGTCTAAAAATACATTAGGTAAACGAATGTAACACCACATTGTGAAGAATACCCTATTAAGGAAACTAGTGAGTTTGGATCATGCTGCTGACCTTTGACATTAATTTCAGGGAAGTAGTCCTGTCATTCTTCCATTGAGGGACCCTGTGAATCCTCATGTTTATGAAACTACAAACACTGCACACATTAAGGGATCTGTAGAAAAATTCTGGCAGCACCAATAACAGTAAAAAAGAAAACTTTCTCAATAGTTCCAGCAGTAAGACAGGCAATCAGTAAACCTGAAAGGGTTTATGTAGGGAGAGTTGTATTTTTCCAAGTTCTAGGAGGAAGGACCAGGGAAAACTGTGGAAGGCTTTCTTCCTGGACAACAGCTCACTACTCAGACCCCTCGGTCGGTACTCTCTGCACAAGCCAGCGACTTACATCACTCTGCAGGTCATAGGCTTTCCTGGCTTGGATCACATCATTCTGGTCGGGAAAGCAAGACCAGTGGTGCAGGTACTGGCGATAGTCCACATCACTTGCTAATGCCTGGCCTTCTTTGGCAGCATTGATGGACACCATGTCCACTGGGATGGAGATGTTGGCCTTGTGGTCATTGTAGGCCTTTCTGTATAGCCTGTCATTCTGCATCTTTAACACATTTGCCGCCCAAACCAGTTTAGGATCTTCCTTGGCATTGCGACATCCGATATAATGGCCTTTCTGTTTCTCGTAAGCAGTCTTGTACAGATACTGGTATATGTGAACAGAAGAAAGAAGAGTCATTTTTTCAAACTCACTTTGTCTAAATAGCCTGCTCCAAATAACTCCATCTCCCTTAGATTAGTTTCTCTTGGTTACTTTTTTTCTTAAATCCATGCTATATGTTTTACGATTCTTAACACATTGGCTTGCCTTCTATGTCCATATGCATGAAGACAGCGTGAGCACCTCTAAGGCAAGTCCTGTGCTTCTGGATTATCCCCAGTATAGGCGTATCTAGTGTTTCCCAAACTTCAGTCACTGTCTACCACCTTCATGCTTTAGGTTATCTACTAGATTCTTTGTTTAAATAAATTTTAGAGTGTAAACTTTGAAAGATTTTTACTTTAAAATGTATAATCCTATTTAAATGGAAAAAAATCAGTATTTTTCCATCACACATAAATACAAATGTATAGTCTTTAAAAATTGTTTGTCCATCAACTATATATAGTTATGTCAGGAACAATTTATGTATGGTGTACTTTAAGAAACAACAGAACTCTTTGTACTCACTGCGTTTTTATAAGTGCTTATAGACTACGTAATCATGAGAAGATACCGAAAAAAAAAAATAAAAATCTGTGCTTAAACATGAGAGCAGCTGAACCCAATGCTGATTCAAAAGGGTCATCAAACTGTTGTCAAAGTTATTCTTGAATCTCAGATTTCAAAACAAGACACTAATCCCGATGCTCTCCATTCTACTTAAGTGTATTACTGGGGAATTAAGTTAAAGATTAGAAAAGTATTAACTTCCATGGGTCGTCTATTAGTTAGTGCTGGTTAAGGCTGGGAAAGGAGGAGCTCTCACATCACTGGCGATATCCCTGGAAGCCCGGGCGTGCTGAATTGGTATGGCATCTTCCCGCAGGTCATAACCCGTCATCTTGACATCTTCCCAAGCTTGCTTATATTGTTTCTGCCAAGAGAGATTGCAATGCCACAGTTAATCTGAAGAGGAAGCCACTGAGTCAGCATTACTGATGGTTTTAAGGAAATCTCTTAAGATACACTGAAAATTAGTCTCCTCTTA
Organism: Neogale vison; assembly: GCF_020171115.1. Classification (NCBI taxonomy): domain Eukaryota; kingdom Metazoa; phylum Chordata; class Mammalia; order Carnivora; family Mustelidae; genus Neogale; species Neogale vison. The sequence goes on from NC_058093.1 coordinate 50,102,675, forward strand.
ATATTTATAAATAGGCTGGTTTCATATTGAAATTAAGTTTCAGTAAAGTTTTAATGAAATTTAATAAAGTTCTTTTTTTTAAGAGAGAAATTAGGAGACAATAAATCATGTGAAAATGAGAAAAATATATCTCGTTTGGCTTTAAAAGGAAAAAAATCACTGATGGGCCACTAAAAAGAGAACCAAATATTACTATACTTGCATATATATGTTTTTTTTTTAAAAGATTTTATTTATTTATTTGAGAGAGAGAGACAGTGAGAGAGAGCATGAGAGAGGAGAAGGTCAGAGAGCGAAGCAGACTCCCCATGGAGCTGGGAGCCTGATGCGGGACTCGATCCCGGGACTCCAGGATCATGACCTGAGCCGAAGGCAGTCGTCCAACCTACTGAGCCACCCAGGCGTCCTGCATATATATGTTTTTATGTTGTGTTTTTTGTGAAACCAGTGGATTTTTCCTTCCCACAAAGATAGGGACACACATACCTATTTATATACACACATGCATAACATGTGTGCCTATGCACGTGTGTGTGTGCACATGGCACTTAGCATTAGTTTAAAGACTAGGGAAAAAAAGGAACGGTAGGGAAATGCCTTTGGCTAAATTCCCTCTGGAGTATATCAACTTTAGTTTCAGTTAGGCAAAAAATACTGTGTAAAGCAAGTGGATGTGTAGTTCCTTACATCACTGATCTGTATGGCATTGATCTTGGACTGCAGCATCACTGGAGTGTCAGCTGGCACATTCACATTCGCCTTCTCTCTTTCCCAGGCATCACGATACAATGGCTGGTAATAAGGGGGAGGAAAAAAGGATGGCTGATAAGTAAATAAGTCAATTACTACATGAATAAAATTATGGGTACAACTAAAGGTTCTCTTTGGATATTCAGACACAAATGTAGATCATTTTGTTTTCATTTGTGCAGATTTTTTTTTTCTGTTGAGTAGGCTCCATGCCCAGTGTGGAGCCCAACACAGGGCTTGAACTCATGACCCCAAGGTCAAGATCTGAGCTGAGATCAAAAGTCAGATGCTCAACAGACTGAGCCACCTAGGCACCCCTTCGTTTGTGTTTTTCCTTAAAAGATGTCAATAGTGACATCAACAAGAAGAATATATTGATATGTGATAAAATATAAATGGAAAATGAGTCACAAATATGGTAGTAAAATGATCCTTTTTCATTAAGTCACTAGTAACTATCTGGCAGGTAAACCCACATCTCAGGTAACTATAATAATTCACATCACTAATCGAGTCCTGGCTTTCTTGGTCCAAATAACTATCATAATATCTAATACTGGGGCCACCCTGGACATTTCAACTTACCTCATGATTGAAAAGCAATAAAAAGGTGGCAGTTTTGTGACCATGGTATTAACTGGTGGACCTGCATGATAAGCAAGACCTCAAAATAGATTCAAAGTGTGTATCAGAGTCTGTGGAATATAAAGATGCCTACCACACATATGGTAACCAAAGAGTCATCCAAGTAAAGGAAATGTGGATACCATTACTTGATTGAGTATATGAAATTCTATCTGGATACACAAATGTTCAAGGTTCTAATGCTGGTATCATCAGTTTAAAGTCCACAGTCAAAATTCTTACGGAGACTTCTTCAATATGTCCAAACGTATCATCAACCCAGCTTACCTCACTGATCTGTACAGCATTGATCTTTGCCCGGATGACTTCAGGGGTATCGACAATGCTGGTGAATTTGAAGTCCTCAGGTTTTATACGATACAACCTCTCATTCAGGAGATTCTGGGCATTCTTCACTCTCATCACTTCCACAGAACCCTCTGGCAACCATCCTATACCCTTCAACCATTCCAGGTCTGACTTGTACAAGTTCTGCATGAAGGAAAGGACCACAGAGTACACAAGAGTCAAATCTGTGAGAACACAATGCCAGCAGGCCACACACTCCCTCTATTCAAATCAGCTGGGTGGCCAAACCCATGAAATAGAAGAATCAACATTAAATATTAATGTTTGGGTATTATATCCCTGGCACGCATCACTGGGAGAAGTTCACAATATCCTACAGGAATTGGAGCAGTGCTGACAAGGGTCACTTGTGGGATGACAGATAGCAATGGCACATAATTTTGTTTTTATACAAGGTTGAGCTTCTGTGCTCGCCATTTGAAATCTGCCTTTTTTTACACTACTGAGAATAATATCTGTAAGAATTTGGGAAAATAATGTCTTTAGATGTATGTACAATGAGGAAAGATATATACTTTTATCTGTATATACCTCTCTATATAAAAACACAAACATATACATATACATTTTTCCTACATGTGCCAGATAAATTTGAAATCCAACATTTCCTTATGCTCACATTAGCTTCAGAAATTCAGCTATCCAATCATGCAAATGTAATGGGTTTAAACAACTGGAACTGAAATTTTATATCTAATTACATAGACTAGGAGAGTGATTTTTTTTTTTTTTGTCTTCATGAAAAAGGCCTAGCCACATGAGAAGGAATCCTCGGTAAGACAGAAAATGTTCCACAATTATTCTACTACGATGAAATGTACAGATTATGTTAGGTTCTATTAAGATTACCACTTAAATTTTGTCCCTAGAGAATATACCATGATGATATACAGATATACATCTCCCCACAAGCCTGATGATGATATACATACATCGCTCTGCAGTTCGTAGGCCTTCTTAGCCTGGATCACATCATTCTGATCTGGCAAACATGTCCACTGGTGCAGATAATTGCGATAATCAACATCGCTAACCAGGACCTGACATTTCTTGGCCTGAACAATCGACATCATGTCCAACGGCGTATTGTGAATTCCTTTAGACTTCTCATAAGCTTTCTTGTATTCTCTGTCACTCTGGATCTTGGCAGCATGTATAGACCATACCAGTTTGGGGTCATCTTGCAGGGTGCGGAAACCCACATGGTGGCCCAGTTGCTTACGGTAACCTTCTTTGTATTTGTACTAAGGTTGTGAAGAATCAGATAAAAAGACATATGAAAATAACATAGTAAGAGGACTTTTTATTGTTTTCAGAATATTCTTCTCACTTTAATAAAAATTTGTTTCAACACTGGCAGTCATTACATAATTCAGTTCACTTTAAGGAAAATGGATAGGGCCATTTTAGGTAGTTTGATAGAGAACTTGAGTAAAGCAGGAGGAAATAGTATGGTACCTTGATAGGTAGTTTGATAGAGAGCATGAGTAAATCAGGAGGGAAATAGTATGGTGAATAAGAGTAATTACCAAAAAAATCATAGTTGACATTTACTAAGCAAATTACTACATACCAGACACTATTACGAGTGCTTCAAATGTTTTAGGTTGATTCATGTGAGATCACTGAATTTTTTAGTTAAAAATAGTTGCATAGCAGCAAGTACAATCTCATTTAATCTTTACAACATCTATGTGAAGTACATACTATTATTATCACATATTTCAGATGTGGAAAATAAGACACAAGTGGGTGTAATCATGGTCTCCAAAGTTGCCTAGAAAGTGAAATATTAAGTCAGATGGTTCCCCCAAGAGTACTAACAATCCCTCAGACAGGAAAAGGCCATTTGTGTGGTTTTTGGAGACAGATTTTAAAAAAGGTGTATATTTCACAGGAATGGAAAGCAATGTTGTCGGTTTGAATCAGATGACAACAAAAGGTCTGGGGACAAGAGTTTCCATCTTGTCCACACCTGTCATAAGTATCTTAGTACTAGAGTAAGATAGTGTCTATTTCTTTTCTATATTTGGATAACACAGAATAGTTTGGACAAAAGAGGGGGAGAGAGAGCTGGGAATAAGGCAGATACTATAGATTGGCTATTGTTTTTAGAGATAAATATGATAAATAAAAGGGAAGAAACGGGTGGATACAGGAGATAAAAAACAGAGAAAAACCCAGAGAAGGGGAACAGGGTTGCTTAAAGATTTGGAGCTGGAGGTGGGAGGTAGGGAGCTTGGTAGAATAATTATTTTGACTAAGTTTTTAAGTTGCTATTAAATGAACTTCAAAAGGTTACTGAGAGCATTACACGTAAGCCTCCAGTATAAAATCTTATATATGTAATGTGATTTCAGTCTTAAGTCTCATATGAAACTTTCAAATATGATCTACATTTATGAAGAATGCCATAAATATTTGAGGGATAAAATGACACTGGTCATAATCAAATATATTGATTCCTGAATTTTCCCAAGAATTTTGCATAGATTCTTCATGTTTTCTTACTTCTACTTAGAAACGACTTAGAAATCATTTATACATATACCTCATCTATACTAACCTTAATGAGCTTCATTCCATTTTAATGTATTTAAAAAGAGAAAGTTTATAGTGCAAAACAAAATGAAATTTTTTACATAGATTTTTAAAACCCCCCAATTTTAAAAAAATACTACATTTGTTGTAAGAAGAGAAAAACCACAAGGAAATAGAGGCTGTACCTCACTGGCAATTTCTCTGGAGGCTTTGGCTTGTTTGATTTCAATAGCATCTGCTCTTAAGTCATAGCCTTTCTGCTTGGTCTCATTCCAGTCTTTTTGGTAAAGTTTCTATTGAAGGAAAACACAGGTTTACAAAACTTGAAAATAAGTCAATATACTCAAAGTACTGAAAAAATGAATCATATGACTTGATCTAAATGAAGACAGCATAACGAAAAACAGTGATTTCTGAGTTCTTCTTCTGGTTGTTGGCTATCTCCTTTATGTAATGCAGGATACTTCTGACCAAAGTTTTAAAGCTAAACTTGTAGATCTACTAAATGTTTGAATATTTGTCTTCATCACAATATGGTACACATCTGAAAATACCCCACCACATAGCACACGGAAACTAAGAATCAACTGTGAAGCTAGAAAACCTTCATCAAGATACCATGAAAGGTCCAGTGAGATTTAATTTTTCCTAATGTTGTCTTCTGACTTTTCAGAGGTCCCTGCTAAAGGGAAGTGACATAGATATTTATATGTACCTTACTCTTTGGATAGGATTTAAAACTGTCCTTTTGCTTTTCTAATGGCTTGAAATGTCAAACAAGACACTTTTGGATCAACCAAAAATCTATAAAGATAGAAGAGACCATTATATCATAATCCCTCAAGAGAAATCTAACTAGGGATTCCATTATTCCCAATTCATATATGATGAAAGAGTTGTGGACACTGGATATAGAACAATGCTTTCAAGACTGAAGGGAGGACCCCAGTAAGATTCAGACATCCCAATTCTTTGCAGTCCTGGGACTCAGCCATGAATCTAAACTAATGTTTAAAGGAGAGAATTTCCATTCATATTGCATTGGGAATGGGAGCTAAAGAGAAAACGTGTAGCACCAATAGCTGTACATATCTCTAAGATAGGTAATTTGTCATTATATCACCCCCGAGCTGACATGTATTGTTCTATAAAGGCATTTACACTTCATATTTATGCTACTTACATTGCTGATTTGCATGGCATTTATTTGGGCCTGCAGCATGACTGGCGTGTCAGAAGGAATGGTGATATTGGTTTTATCTTTATTCCATGCGTCTTGATATAGTTTCTGTGAAAAGAAGGGAAATACTACATTAATAGTGGCTATCTGAAACATTAAGCCTCAGAAACTAACCTGGAGAAATTCTTCTAATGTTTGTGATGGTTAACTATGTGTTAAGGCCACAGCACCCAAATATTTAGTCAGATGTCATTATAGATGTCTCTGTGAAGATAGTTTTCAGATAAGATAGACATGGTTATCAGTAGACTTTGGTAAAGCAGAGTACCCTTTGTAGTGTGGCGGGCCTTGTCCAGTCAGCTGAAAGCCTTCAGAGAAAAAAGTCTGACCTCCGCAGAGCAAGAAGGAACTTGGCCAACAGACTGCCTTTGTTGTTGAGCTGTGGCTCTTCCTTAGGTCTCCAGCCTATTCCGCAGCCTATAGATGCACCAGCCTCCATAATCATATGGCCCAATTCCATAAAATAAATCTCTTGTGTGTGTGTATGTGTGTATGTGTGTGTCTACACACACACACAGTCTATAGATCTATGTACATCTCTCATATACATATATATACACATATATGCGTAGTACACACACACACACACACACACCCCTGTATCTATATATACCTATATCGCCTGTTGGCTTTATTTCTCTGGAGCACCCTGACCAATACGTTATACCATTTAAAATGCAGCATTATGCTACAGGTTTTAGAATTTAATACGAGTTAAAGAAGTATTTGTTCTACTTTGCCTGGGCCTATACCAAACTAGCCAACAGATTTTTAGAGTTGCTCCCGTCACTCTAAATCTTCCAAAAGGCACAGCTACGTGCTCGGTTTGGGTGACGTCATCTGAGAACAGAGTCCCCCAGAAGGCATGGCTGGTGATAGGATGGTTCTCACCTCACTTATTTGCAGAGAGTTGGTTTTTGCCAGGATAACATCCGGCGTGTCAACAATGGACGTGAACTTCAAGGCTTCTGGCCGCGTTCTATAAAGTCTTTCATTTACCAGGTCTTGGGCATTCTTCACCCTGTTCATTTCTACAGAGTCCTCCGGCATCCAGCCAATGCCACGCAGCCACTCCAGGTCTGCCTTATACACGCTCTACAAAGGTTTGAGACAAATAATGTTCCCTGGTTAGACACACCACCTCATAATTGAAAAGTAAAGTCTGTGGGAGTGAGGGACTGAAAACCACAGGACATGGTGCTTCCCAAAAAGTAGGAGCTGAGATTTTATAGGACTCAGGGGTTTTAGTATTGATGACAGAGTCATCTGTAAAAGCATACTTACATGTACTAGCTGTGAAGAGTGCTAAAATGGTAATAATGTTGAATTTCATAATTATTTGACACTTCCAAAAAAGTTATAGAACTGAAAGCATTTTTAAAGGAAATTTTGTTGAATCTCATTCCATTTTATTCCTATAGTAATTGACTGTAGAAAACTCTGTTTAGTGTATTGGCTGTAGTACAGTAGCGGCAGTTACTTTAAAAATACTGATAATTAATGTATGTCTGCAATCTATTTTCCCTGCCAGAAAGTACAGATGAAAGGAAGAAAACAGTCTGGCGTCTAGGCCAGGGGATACAAGACATGGCCTAAGTGAGGTTCTTCATCTATATTCTTGGATTCCCAGGACATAACCCCTAACTATGGATTAGTATTAAACAACAGGAGTGGTGCCCTCCTCGGGGTGTGCAGTGCACACAATCCATGAGTCTATCCACAGAAGGGTCCACAAAGGCACTGTCTGGACAACTAATCAACCTACATCCTCTTATTCCATCTTCCCCAAAGTCTGTGATACGTACGTCACTCTGCAGTTCATAGGCCTTCTTTGCTTGGATGATATCGTTCTGATCAGGTAAGCACGTCCAGTGATGCAGGTAATTTCGATAATCAACGTCACTGACCAAAGTCTGAGACTGCTTGGCCATCACAATGCCTAACATGTCCACTGGGCTACTGAATTTGGTCTTCCACTTCTGGAATTCCTTCTTGTATTCCCTTTCACTTTGAATCTTCCCTGCATGTATGGCACACATAATCTTGGGGTCATCTTCAATGCTCTGTGCTCCAATGTGGTGGCCTTTCTGTCTCTCATATGCTTCTTTGTATTTGTACTAAAATGAGAGAAATATAGGTTTAAAACCCAATTTTAAGAGGGGTTTTTAAAGAGGGTTTTTAGAAACCTAATTTTAAGAGGCATATGCATGCTGACAACTACAGAAAACATGAATACCCACAAGCAAATGGGTAAGAATTTCATATGGCAAATATTTTGGCATATTTGCATAATTTTAAACTCTTTCACACTATTGTAAGCATAACTGTAGTATATTCATATATCTTCACTGGTGTAGCCCTTAGCTACAATTCCAAACTGTGCTATTCTTTTCTGCAACAACAAAGGGACAAAGTCTTAGAAAGTAGGAAGCAGGAGTGGGGGACACACGTGGAAACAATTGAGAAATGTGTCCCACCAGCCTCACAGAGACCATTCAACCACGTGACACCAAAGAGGGCTGGATGGAGAGTACTTACGTCACTGGCGATGTCCCGTGAGGCCTTGGCACTTTTGATGGAAATGGCATCAGCCCTCAGATCATAGTCCTTCATCTTGGATTCATCCCATCCCTTGGTGTAAAGTTTCTAGGCGGAAGGTAATAAACAACAGAAAAATAAAAGTGTTTTGGAAAAGTTAATAGGCCAATTCCAGACAAGAAGTTGTAAGGTGGAAAAAGTATTTTAATGAATCCTAGAAAGCCTCAAAAGACCATTGGGAAACCTCTTACTTGGCTGATATTGGCAGAATTGCTCTTGGCCAGCAGGATTTCGGGGGTGTCTGGCATCACGTGGATGGAGGTTTTGTCAGCATTCCAAGCTTCTGTGTATAAATGCTACAGAGGAAGTGAAGTAAGCCTTTCATTAGAGCCCATACAAGACAATCATTTTCAAATTTAACACATTTTACTTTGTAAAAGCCTTTTCAAGGCTATTTAGAGGTGAGGGAAGCAAAAGGGTACTGGAAAAAGAGAAACGTGATAGTACTTAAATATTTAAACTGCCATAATGTAGTTTCATAGCTAATATGAAGTGATAGAATGGTCTCAATTATGAATTCTTTTCTTCCAGTGACTCTCAAGCTTTACTCATAGACCCTCCAAGGCTGGAACCTGGCTATAGAATTATGATACAGTAGAAATCCCTAGACCTCAGAGTTAATCCCACATTCAAACCCAACCCATTACTATGCCCAAGCTGTGTAATCTTGAGAAAGGTACATAATACCTTATATCCCTCATTTCTAAGAGAGAGATAATCATGTTTTTACTGAGTGTTCTTTGAAGATTAACCATAACATAAGTAAAATGCCTGAGTCACAGTAGGCACTCAATAGATTCTATGGTGTTTCTTATTATTACTGTGGTTGCTGTGATAGTTATGATATAAAAAAAATATATTTTTTTATATTTTTAAGATTATTTATTTATTTATTCGACAGAGAGAGATCACAAGCAGGCAGAGAGGCAGGCAGAAAGAGGAGGAAGCAGGCTCCCCGCTGAGCAGAGAGCCCGACATGGGGCTCGATCCCAGGACCCTGAGATCATGACCCGAGCCAAAGGCAGCGTCCTAACTCACTGAGCCACCCAGGCGCCCCTAAAAAAAAATAGATTTTCTAGAGTTTTAGTACTTTAAGCTTTGGAGTTTGGTATCTGAGAGTCAACTTCCTATTCTGCACTGAGCAGAATCTCACTACCTCATTACCCGAGTATCTGGCAGATGTCCCAGCAGGTGTGGAACCTCACTACCCGAGTATTTGGCAGATGTCCCAGCAGGTGTGGAAGAATTCTAGTAAGTTCAATTCAATCTAAAATGTGCATATTAAGGACTTATCCATTAGATAAAGAATAGCCCTGTATCAATAAACAGATTGCTAGAACTCTGGAAGAGTGAATTGATTATCTATCTTGTGTAATGATACTAAAAGCAACAAGAGCAGCTCCCTTCCTCCATAAACGAATATGAAAGAGCAAACCAAGCAACTAGTTTGAGTTGTTTGCCAGCACTGCTATCAACACTGTGTTTCCCAGCTTCAGAACAAAATGCTAGATGGCTATACATTCCTTACAAGGTGCATAAAGAGAAGTCAAGGGTGGAGTGTGCTCTGCCGAGGAGAATGTAGAGGGAAAACCAACGGATGGATGGATGTCCCCATGTCACTGCTCAGAAGAGTATGTGCATTACTCCACAGACCTTATCCCAGGCTACGCTTCCTCATGCACATGACTAGGCCATACAATATTGAGAAGCACATGTGGGACCAACAGAAAATCAAACAGATGCACTGCTGAAGATTGGAGAGAAAATCAGGCCCATCATATCTCCTTTCTCTGGAAAGACTTGTGGGCATTTCTCACTTTATGAGCCAAGGGCATGGAAAGTGTGACTCAGGAAATGGAAGGAGGTAGATACTCACCTTGCTCATCGTCAGGGCATTATTCTTTGCCAGGACAATCTCTGGGGTGTCTGTGATGCATGTGAATTTGAGCTGATCTGCAGGCTGGCGATACTTCCTTTCACTCAGGATTTCTCCAGCTCTCTTCACCTTCTCGATTTCTACTGAGCCAATGGGCACCCAACCAATGCCTCTCAGCCACTCGAGATCAGCCTTGTAAATAGCCTGGAGACAAAATAATGTCAAATATCACCTTGACAGCCTGGTGTCTGATCTTGATTTAGCACAGAAAGACAATGTAGAACACTGAATCTCACTTGTGTGAATTTCTGGGAAGACCCACAGAACTGACTGACTTTGCTGAAGAGTGGCTAGCTAGCCAAACACTTTGTCCCTGAAGGTAGCCAGTGTTTATTGGTTTAAGACAAAATCTGTGCTCATTTTGGCAGCACATACACTAAGGACTTGTAACATCTAATAATATGCAATCCATTTCATTGATGCAAAACCATTTTAAGGAAATTAGTGACTGCCACCTGATAAAAAGCATTCTCTGATTTGATTGCCTATTCCTCCTTGTGTGGGAATAATATTCTGTCAGAATACTGCTTGTTCCTATCCCATGCGGCAGTGATCTTCACAACTAGCCATATGTCATAAAGATGAATGCTACCAGCTGACCACATATTGAATTCATGTGTTTTCTGGGGACGACAAAAACGGTATCTTTTTTCATGTGATTCTACATACATCTTCTAAACCAGAGAGTACATGTATTTCTACTCTTATTTATCTTACCCTCAATCCCCTTCCTTGTGTTATAATTCAAGTAAAAAAATATTTTATTCACTTCTTCATTTTTCTTTGAATTTAAATATTTGGCTAAAGGAGAACTTTTCTGATAAATAAAGGTAATAGTTCTTTTTGTTTGTATGTTTTTGGGGGAAAACTTTTTACAATGTCACTATGTTTATCACTCTTTCAAAAGTGGCTGTTTGTCAGACCTTGATCAAAAAAACAAAGAGCTACTATACCAATGAGGTAGCATCTGAGTCCCAAGGACAATCTACCAGCTGACAACAAAAGTGCCTCCCATATTTCTAAAGAGTTATTTTCAGCTTCTTAGAAAAATTGTCTCAATATGTATAGTTCATTCTTAAACTTCCTTGCACAAGTAATAGATATTTCTTTTAACTGAAGCAGTAAGAAAAATAATGCAATCAATTCATTTGGAAAATCAGGGTATGTTAAACCAACAATTCCAAACCTGACATCAATGAACTTGAATGGAAAAACATGATATCTTTATTTTTATTAACCTCTAATTGAAATAGAACCTTTCTTTCAATTTAAGTAGAGGTTACAGATCATAGTAGCATTAGCACTATGTGAGACTTTGTCAGCAATAAAAAAAATCACAAATATTTTCATGTCCTATTACAGTTGTTGCAGGCATCCTGAAATATTTATGCTCATTACTTCTTTGAAATTAAATTAGTTATTGCACCCAGTGCTAGATCTTTTATTTAGTGTGTTAAAAAGTATGTATATTACATCATAGATTCAGTTCAAAATCTTCATAACCATATTTCGATATGATCAATTTCTTCTGAAACATATATACTGCATTGTATGCATTTCATGACATTGTCTTGAGAAGATGTCCCTGGTCTCACAGGATTGCCAAAAGATTCCATGGTACAAAAAAGTTAGAATCACTTTAAAAAATCTTTTAAACATATGCTGATGTGGTCAGCACCAAGGAGATTATCTGTCACATGGACCCTCTCTATCCCCAAAGCAAAAAAGGTAATTCACCTAGTAAGACCTCCTTCTCCTCTTCCTAAGGGAAGGTGGCCTTGTCTGAAACAATCTTCTCCTTTCTTTTGCTAATAACTTCCTTGTTATACCCTCCTTCCTATAAAAACCTTCTGTATTTTTACAACTCTTTGGAGTTCTTGCTTGGTGGATTGCTGCCCCATCCATGAACTCCTTAATAAAGCCATTTAAATCTTCAAATGAACATAACAGAAATAAACACATGCTGATAAATATCAGACCCACTCACATCACTCTGAAGGTCATACGCCTTCCGGGCCTGAATGACATCATTCTGATCAGGCAGACACATCCATTCGTGTAGGGGATGTCTATAGTCTATGTCGCTGACTAAGGTCTGACACTTCTTGGCCAGCACCAACCCCAGCATGTCCACTGGGCTGCTGAACTTGGTCTTCCACTTCTCAAAGTCCTTCTTATACTCCCTGTCACTCTGGATCTTGGCCACATGAATCGACCACATTATCTTGGGGTCATCCTCAACATTCCGGGCCCCAATATGGTGGCCGAGCTGTTTGCGGTAGCCTTCCTTGTACTTGTACTGAAAAAAGAAAAGGGATATGAGTCTAATGTTAAGAACACCTCATTTATACTACACTTTATAATTTCATACACACATTTCTTCTTTGGATTTTTCTTTTCCTAGTGTGAAGGAGAAAGGTTAATATTATCAACCCCATTTTACAAAGTAGAAACCTAAAGCCTAAAAGGGTTTTAGGTGATTTGTTCAAGATGATATCACAAATAGGTGAGAGCTACTAGTTCTTAATATTTTTCCTTTCTATTAAACTGCACTACCTCTATTACATGTGATTACATAACAAAGAAAGATAAAACATCTTGTACAATCTAAAAGAATGTCTACTTGGGGCACCTGGGTGGCTCATTAAGCCTCTGCCTTCGCCTCAGGTCATGGTCTCAGGGTCCTGGGATCGAGCCCTGCATTGGGCTCTCTGCTCAGCAGGGAGCCTGCTTCCCCCTTTTCTCTCCCTGCCACTCTGTCTACTTATGATCTCTGTCAAATAAATAAATAAAATCTTTAAAAATAAATAAATAAAAGAACATCTACTTAAAGGATGTGACTTTTTTTCCCCTAAAAATGTGTTGTTAAGGATATTTTAGAATATATCTCTTATCATTAGAATTTATATTGAATGCCCTGAACAAGAGAATGGGCTACATTTAGATAGTCTCACCATAAAATATCTCACTTATTAGCCTGTTATGTCATTGAACTTTTACCAAGACAGAGTCATGCCTTGGTTTAATATTCTATACTTTTAAAATTTAAGAATAACATGGCCCATTTTACTGTGAGATGATCATTGTGTGGGCTTCTCTAGAAAACATTTTGATTATAGAAGGAATTAGGCAGAAGTCTACAGCACAGGGTACTTCCAGGAGAAAGCTTGGATTTGGGTTCTAAGAAGCTCTGGTACAAAATGAGACATTAGACACCTTCAAGACATGTTTTTCATGAGAAGGGAAGGGATACAGAGAAGAGACAAGTGGGTGCTGAGAAAAAGCTTCGGTTACTTCTCAATTTGTCCATACAACCAGTTAGGGGCATCTTGGTAGGAGAACCTCATCAAAAGTTACAAAGAATGAAACAAAACTCTAAAATGCATCCATCATCGAGTCTTCCTTTAATGCCAGAATAAATGGATAGAAGTAGTGGGAAAGAATTCACATTTTTATTGGCTGACTTAGATGTGCTTTCAATGTTTTTACAATTGCTGCTCAACTTCTGAGATTCAAAAATATGAACCCGTTTTTAATGTGTATAAAACACTCATTTTTAAAGACTATACCTCTATGACCCTGACTGATTAACAGAGATAATGGACACAGTATCTTGTGGTTTTGTTTTTAATTGCAACATTGTACATGGGGGAATCACTACATGAAACTGAGACTTGTGGAGATAACCAAAATTCTGGCAAGAAAATTGACAAAAGCTGCCATATGGGAACATCTTTGAGTAAGAAATGCCTCTTCCAAAAACATCAACTTACATCGCTAGCAATATCTCTTGAAGCCTTGGCCGCCTGAATTGGGATGGCGTCCAAACGTAAGTCATAGCCTTCCTTCTTGGACTCTTCTAAAGCAAGTTTATAGAGTTTCTGTAGAAAAGAGAGTCATTAATCATTACTCCTTTCATAAAAAATAAAGCTGTTTATTATTAAATTTTCCCTGTCCTCATTTAAACTGTAGAAAGAAATCCACAAAGTCAAGTATGAGGATGGGTTTGTACAAAACTGCTTCATAGGTACTTTAGGCCTTTAAAGTACATGTTCTAAACTTCGGGATTTTATTGATTGCTAAATTTTAAAAAATATATGGGTTGGGAGGAGATCAGCATGTGGTTGCCAAAATTTCATTTTGCCAAATAAGCACATGTAAAAAAAAAATAATAACTACTATCACCATCATGATATAAAAGAAAGGCCATCTTGGGTCCCCTGGGTGGCTCAGTGGGTTAAAGCCTCTGCCTTCGACTTAGGCCATGATCCCAGGGTCCTGGGATTGAGCCCCACATCAGGCTCTCTGCTCAGCGGGAAGCCCGCTTCCCGCTCTCTCTCTGCCTACTTGTGATCTCTGTCAAATAAATAAATAAATAAAATCTTAAAAAAAAAAAACAACAAAAGAAAGGCCATCTTAATAGTACAGAAGGAGATAGAATAAGGACATTATTTTCAAATTGAATATATTTGGATTTAAGAAAAACTCCACGTATTGTATCTATTTCTTCTCATTTTGCTATGGACTATCATCACAGACCACGATCAATCTGTACAGTAGGCTTTCAGAATAACTGCCCTGATGAAAATGCTGGTCCAGAGATGCCTAAAACAATGCTTACAAAGAACATTAATTGGTAACCAGAACGTTACTGAAGCAGCAGAATAATACAGGGCATGACAACGCACTGGGTTCCAATACAGTATATGCCCGCTCTGTAACTGTTTAATCAGGTAATGAGTTGACTCCCACACTGTAGGGGAAGGCAAAAGGAATATTAGTCCCACTGATGTAGTTCTTCATAAGCATTCCATTCCCTGATACCCAATTGCTAAAAGGCCAGTCTACACTGTGGACCTACCACACAAGGCAAAATTGAATAAAGAGAGAACTCTCTTCTACCAACGTATAATAAATTAGTTGAAACATGACATTAAGGAAATAATAAACAATTGCTCATTTTTGCCTTACTGTTCATTATATGATCAACAGTGTACTCACATCACTGTAGTTTATGCGATTCAGTTTGGCAAGCATGATTTCTGGTGTATCTGGCATGACATGGATTGTTTTCTTATCATTGTCCCAGGCTTCAGTATATAAGCGCTGTGAAAAAAAGAAAAGATGAGAAAAATTACTTTGACATTCATATTTTTCCTTTATGTGTCACCTTTCCTCTAAACAAAGTAGAAATTAAATGATTAAAGCTGCATAAATTCCTACTTTTCATGTAGATAAACTACTATTTCCAAGAGTATTTAGCTTACTAGTTTACTGTTTCACTGACTCAGTTGTTACTGTTCCTTATTAAAATTCTTTAACAATTCTGAAATGTATAATTGGGTTGTAGTACTTAAATTGCAATTATGAAATAATTACAGCACATAGTATTTTTAATAGTTTACTATCTTGAAATATTAGTGACTATGGTAGTATATTGGAAAAATCATTTTAGAAGGTATCCTGAATCCTAAAGGAATTATAGGAATGCAGTAACATGCCAGAGTTTTTTACCCTCTTCTATGGTGAATCCCTCGATCTAACAGTAAGGGGTTAAAAACTCACCTTACTCATGTTCATAGCATTGCTCTTGGCCAGCACCTGTTCCGGAGTGTCAGTTATGCTGGTGAATTTCAGTGTCTCTGGACGCTGACGGTAGATGTTATCACTCAGTATCTCTGTGGCCCTTTTGGCTTTAACAACTTCCATGGAACCAATTGGAACCCAGCCAATGCCTCTCAGCCATTCAAGGTCTGACTTATATAAATTCTGCAAATCAATGGATAAGAAACATATTTACTAATTCAAGTTTCAGATTCATTGTCACAAAATGGTTAGAGAAATACAAAAGTACAGAGGAACAGATAAAAGCTCCCAGCCTAGCTTCTCACTCCTTCACAAGCATTACTGAATCCTGAGAATAAGGTTCTTCCCTGAGCATTTTTTGGTACAGAGAATTGTACCAAGAATGGTGAAAGAATTTTTATAAAAAGTAGAAGACACCTGTGCTTCAGGGTATTATAGGATTTTTACACAAAAGCAGAGCTTCTTTAGCTTTGGAAAATCCACTCTAATAGCTTCCAGTAAGACCCCACACTCAGACCAGTGCTATGTGAGTCTTGTAGTCACAATACCTCTTGCTTTTTTTTTTTTTTTTTAAGGGAAAAGAGGTGAAATTCAACTACAGTAATGAGTTTCAACGTGTAGTAATGCTAACCCTTGCAAATCACACTCTTGATCTGTATTTTTAAATTGGAATATAATTAATATGTAACAATATATTAGTTTCAAGTCCCCACATGATGATTCAGTATATGAATATATTGTGAAATGATCACAAGAAGTCTAACATCCACCACCACACATAGCTACATTGTGTATGTGGAATAAGAACTTTAAGGACATCTTTATATCCACCTTCACAATCACAAAATGTCAAGTGTGTAATGTGGTCTTATAAAGAAATTATATTAGCTATTACCCTAATTATTCATTTTATTTTACTCTCAATAGTGCATACTAACTGTTTATAGGAATTAAATGACCAGTTTTGAAAAAGACAGGAATATCTTAGTATTTCCCTGTTGGTAGTTATAAAATATGAACTTTATTAAAATGACTTAGCATAATATACTTCTGTTTCTACCTCTTCCACTTCCCTCCACATCCACAATTCTACCTCTTCAGCCAAAAATGTGCAGCTATATATTTTCGAGAACTCAGTTTCACCTAGCTCATGCAAAGCAAGCCTGAATCACCAAAAAGAAATATACTTATATATATTTGCCTATATATACCTTATTCCCTCTTTTCCATATGAGTTTTGGGAAAGAAAACCTGAAATAAATTGTAGTGCTTTCTGTGGGAAATGCTTTTTAAACATTTCATCATGTGTTGTTTGAAATATACAAATAAATTCCAGGTCACTGGCATTAGAAGGCAGGGACACGTCTTAGATTTGCTGTCGACGTGCAGAACCATCCTCCGGGTACTTACGTCGCTCTGGAGGTCATAAGCTTTCCGAGCGTGGATGATGTCATTCTGGTCGGGCAGGCAGGTCCATTCGTGCAGAGGATGTCTGTAGTCCACATCACTGACTAAGGTCTGACACTGCTTGGCCAGAACGATGCCAAGCATGTCCACTGGGCTGGTGTACCTGGTCTTGTATTTCTCAAATTCTTTCTTGTACTCACGGTCACTCTGCACTTTGGCAATGTGCAGAGACCACATTATCTTGGGGTCGTCATGTATTGCTCGGGCACCAATGTGGTGGCCTAGCTGCCTGCGATAAGCTTCTTTGTATTTGTACTGAAAGAAAGAAACCAGTGAATAAGAAGGGAGCACCAAGAGTAACTTCCTGTCATTCTTTTTGTGATGAGGCTCTTTTGTGATGAGATCCTTAAGACTCCAGGGGGGATTCAGGGCACCTGGATGACTCAGTGGGTTAAGCGACTGCCTTTAGCTCAGGTCATGATCTCATGGGTCCTAGAATGGAGCCCCATGTCCTCAGGCTCCTGGCTTGGTGGGGAGTCTGCTTCTACCTCTGCCTCTCTCCAATGCCCTCATGCTCGCTCTCACTCTCTTTCTATAGTAAAAGACTATAGGGCAGCTTCATCCCATGCTGCTGAGACGCCACACATTAGAAAATGCTCACTCCCATCAAGGAGGATGTTGTGCTCATTTGCACATTTCCACAGAAGAACACCACGATCTCTTTATACTATGGTAAAAAAAATGTATGTTGATAAAAGGTGATTAAAAAGTGAATTTTGAGGGGCGCCTGGGTGGCTCAGTGGGTTAGAGCCTCTGCCTTCAGCTCAGGTCGTGGTCCCAGGGTCCTGGGATCGAGCCCCGCATTGGGCTCTCTGCTCGGTGGGGAGCCTGCGTCCCCCCCTCTCTCTCTGCCTGCCTCTCTGCCTGCCTGTAGTCTCTGTCTGTCAGATGAATAAATAAAATTAAAAAAAAATAAAAATTAAAAAAATAATAAAAAATTTTTTTTTAAAAAGTGAATTGTGAAAAGTTGAGTTCAATTACAGTGATAAACAGGGTCTCAGAAGTTGGTCATGTGGGTGGATTCAACTGAAAAGTTTATTAATCTTTTTTTCTAGGGCATTCTGATAAATCATTTTCTCTACACAAATAATCTAGAAGGGTAGTTTAAAAATAGCCAAAATTTTTGTTGTTTTAATGGGTACAAAGTTCCAGTTTTGCAAAAGAAAAAGTTCTGGAAGGCTGTTGTAGAAGAGTGAGAGTCCACCTAACACTGCTGAGCTATAGACTTGAAGATGGCTAAGACAGTAAATGTTACGTTTTCTTTAAACGTGATTAAAAAAAAAAAACACCTACAAAAATGAACACTTTCTACTATTTGGATTAAAATTGAAGTTGTCCAGGAATCTAAGGTCTTTATTCTCGGGGTAGAGGAATATCGATTTTGTGGACCCCTCACCAAGGACACATAGCTTCTTTGTTATTCTCTGTCCTGCCTCAAGTCATGGGGAGAGCTCTGTTAAAGCCTGCTTCTTTCCTGCCATCTTTGTCTTGAGTATATCCTGAGAAGACCTTTTAAGATTTTATGAGAAGCTCAACAGATGTCTAGCTAGCTTTAATCAAGGTACTCAATCTTACTAAGCAAACACCAAAGGACAAGAGTCAAAAGAACCACATTGCAGTCCAAGTTTTGTCTCTCTGATGCTTGTTATCTTGGGCAGGTTATCTTCTGTCTCAAATCCTCAATTTATTTGCCTACACAATGAAGGCAGTTCAGATGGAGGACTACAGATCCATGGATGAGGACTACAGAGATTTCCAGCTACGATCCCCTGTGCAGGGGGTTTGGCCTGTTGGTAGCAAAGGGAAGGATGTGATCAGCTCTTACGTCACTGGCAATGTCCCGGGAGGCCTTGGCAGCCACGATGGGAATGGCATCACTTCTCAAGTCATAGCCTTCTTTCTTGGCTTCTTCCATGGCCTGGCGATAGCAGTTCTGAGGAAAGAAGTGGCTTTTAGATACAGTACTCAACGGCACTCTAAAATTGCATTTTTGTTGAAAGAAGACTATTTTGCATGCAAAACTAACTGTACTAATATGTTCAGCCTTAAATCTTTTTTAAAAATCTCTTTCTTTTACTTTTTATTTATCCAAGCTATTTAAAAGGTAAAATTTTACATTCAGCAGGTTTTAAAATTGCAAGTTCTCTTAGACAAATCCTTATAGATTTTAGACACCAAGTCAATAACTTCCAAATGTGTTGGATTGGTTCAGCACTTGCTCTTCTCATGACATGACCATGAAATGTTGATTTATTTAACTCCAAATTTGAATTAGAAACAATTTCATTAGCAAAAAACAATTTCATTAGGTATTGTGTAAAAATACACAATACCTACCACTGTGAGTACATATGCAAAATCAAACAGTGAACTAAGGCTAATCTGCAGTTCCTGAATGTCTGTTAATATTGATTTGCTCCCTATTCATATTGTCAGCTGCTGGAAACTGCTAGCAGACATAGGAATAGCAGGTACCAAGGATTTAGGAGTTGAAAGCACAAAACAGAAAAAATTATATTTGATAAATTTTTCCGTAAACCGGAAAAACCACCCGACTGTTCATTTTCTGTGGTAGGACAGATAAACACAGACCGTGGAACAAAGGTGTGCTATGGGAACATTGTTTGAGAACCAGTGCATTAAACAAATCGTCTGTACTGAGGCAGTCAGGCCCTTTTGCTTGTGAGCCACCTATAAAAATTTTAACCAATCCTATATTGTGTTAAAACAAATTTTTAAATAATTAATATTGTTTTTTAATTAAAACATGATAAATAAGATACACATTTTGATACTTTTTAAACATAAAACTTATTACATCTTGTTATTTTTGTGATTTATAGGAATTCATGATACCTTGATTGAAAAAGGTTTTGGTGGATATTAATTAATTACATTGTCTGGCACAGTTTTTTTGTTTTTTAAAACTGTCAGGCATGCATCACATTATCAGCTGGCACAGGTATGCCTTTCTTTTTTCTTTTAAGAAATAAAATCTTGGGGCGCCTGGGTGGCTCAGTGGGTTAAGCCTCTGCCTTTGGCTCAGGTCATGACCCCAGGGTCCTGAGATCGAGCCCCGCATCGGGCTCTCTGCTTGCTGAGGAGCCTGCTTCTTTCCCTCTCTCTCTCTCTCTCTCTCTCTCTCTCAGCCTACTTGTGATCTCTGTCTGTCAAATTTAAAAAAAAAAAATCTTAAAAAAAAAGAAATAAAATCTTTATAAAATCTTTTCTAATCAAATATCTTAATGCATGTTTTAATATTTAAAAATGTGCATTTTTCTTATTTTGAAAAACTTCAAACCTACAGAAAAGTTTTTAGTACAGTGAACTTCCAGCTACCCAGATATTAGCACTTTTTTTAAAGCCATATTTACTTCATCTTTCTCTTATGTGTATGTGTGGTATGTATATGACTTATTTCCAATAATAAGGACTAATCACGAATAAACTGTAGACATCATGACTTCTACTTCTAAACACCTAAGCTCATGTATTGCCTAAGAATAAAGTCATTTTTACAATCATAGTATATTTATTAAATTTGGGAAGTTTAATACTAACATAATACTGCTATCTAATAGATAGTGAATATTCAAATGTCACCAACTGTCCTAGTAATGTCCATCGGAACAATATTGTTTTTCTACCTAGAATCCAGTTCAGGAACACGAGTAGCATTTGGCTATCTCATCTGTTTCTGGGCCTTTAAACAGTGTTTTGTTTTAAAGTGAAAGAAGAGTGGCCAAGAAAGAAGTGGACCCCACTTTAACATGGGGCCCTCCCAGGCAGGTAACTTAGAATGGTACCAGGAAAGTGCAGCTATGTTAAGTGCTTAAAACAATGCAAGCCAGCATCCCTATTGGAAAGACTTCGTGTTACACCTCAAGGACACCTAAAATTTGAAGGTAGCTCATCTTTATGCTGCCAGAGACACAGTTCTTAAACCCGTCTATGATGGTGTAACTTAATTCTTAATCCCAGTTTCTCCCCTTTCCTCTGCTAAGCGTTACTGAGTCAAGGAAAGCAGTCACAGAACCCGTAGACAGTTCTGAAAAAGGGACTCAGAAATCACTGATGGTTTTAAGGGCAAACAATGACCTTGATTCTTTAGGGCTTTATCTGTCTTCCTATGTTACAATGTTCAGTATTTTGTCATTGTATAAAGGCTGTAAAAAACAACATTTTAAATGTAAGGCAAGGCTTTAAATAGTGTGGCAGCAATAATGAAAACTAATTGCTTCATTATTATGCCCCATTCTCATGTTAGATTGAATTAAAAATACTGGAATAATATCTGAATTTTAAATATGATGCAGAAGTGCTTAATTTTTAAATGATCTAAGAGTCCTAGAAGGAAGTTATTGTATGTTTTTAATGTAGATTATTAATATGTGACAAATTACATTCTTCCCAGGATAAGATTTTACAAGAAAAAGCTATAGTGAAAATAAGAATAAATTTGATACATTTGAGATATAATCCTAAGGGTATTTGGTCTTAAAAATTCCTGGAAATGTTTATTTTGAAACTGGAGAGCCAAATAGCTCCTCTATTATATTTTTCCTTGGAGGACTCTGTCCTTATGCATAAGTGGAAAAATATGTTTAAATCATCTCATGTCTTCAGGCCAAACAAATGAATTTATTTCATTCTTTCAACATTTGAAAAAGATTCAGGGCTTCAAAGAAGAGAATACTTTTGGTTACCATTCAAGACCACGTTTTAAACCTTGTTTGGTACGTTATTTATCCAAGAGAACTAGATAGAACAGGTAAATGAGAATTTAAGAGAAAAAAAGTAAAATGTGGTTGCTTTGTTTATTTGGTATGTATTTATTGAGCTAAGTATGGAATGAAGGTACCAGTTGGGCTGAGGAAAAACTCAAGAGCGCCATTCTGAAATCTGATCTTCAGGATACAGCCCTTAGGGAATTAACATCCTCATGTAATTTTAAAGAAAATTAATCCAGCTGAAAATTCTAGAAATAAAAGCCTCAATTTCCTCTCAGTCTGAGAACAAACAAACAAAAAGTCACCTATCTCATCTGACCTCATTTTAACAAAAGGGAAAGTAAAAGCATCATTACAGTTTGGGATAGAAACTAACTTTATCTGTCGAGGGTGAGACAGACCTCTTTGGAAAAGCTAAACCAACAGAGAATCTCTGTGGCCAAGAGAAAAATTGCTCAAATTACCATGGGCAATCAAATACTTATGATTAGGCTTGTCTTCTGGTCTACTTCATCATGCTGGAGGAAGGGAAATCATCTCCTCTTCAGTTCACTTGTCATGGTTACTTGATACAAACATGCCTTTTCTTTAGGGTCACATAATTATAGTCAGAAGTAGTTAATGCAGATAGGAGAATGAATATGGTCAAGTTTGAAAATGAGTACTTAATTTTCCAATGTTCTCAAACTGAAGAAAAATCTTTTTTTTTTTTTTTAAACAAAGACACACAAACGTAAGAAATCAATTTCTTGTTGGATAAACCAGATAATTGTTAACTTTGGCAAGTACAATTGGGCAAGAAGCTGTTTCTGCAGCAATATTTTTGGACTACAAAGATATGTGATGACAAGTTTCGGGAGGCAGGAGATAACACATAAAAAATATATTGTATTGTCCTTAGGCAATTTTGAAATGGATGGATTTGAGAATTCTCACTTTTGTTCTTGTACATAAACAAGTTATTTTAAGCATGGTAGATAAATCTAATATGTATGGTAACTAGAGTGTATGAGGAAGAAATCAAAGGTTAATAGGCATCTATTTTGTGCCAGGCTCTATGCTGGGCATATTATATACAACTTTACTTAGTCACCACAAAAAATTTTAAGATATGTATTTTTATCTCATTTCACAGGTAACTGAACAAAAGCTCATAAAATATTTAAGTACTAATCTGATAAATAATAATCGTTTTTAAATTAAAATTATAAGTTTCAATCATTAATAGTTGGGAGTATTTTTCCTTTTCCTGACATAGAGACATTTTTGTATTTACTTCTGTATCATTTTATCTATCTACCTTTTGACAGATGGCACAAATATTCAGGGTATGGTGATGGGCATAAAAAGATAAAACTAAGCTAACTGGTGCACATGAGAATTAAATCCAGAATTCTAACTTTATTACTACATCAACAACAAAAAGATCAATGAGGTCAGATCAAGAAACCAAAATAAATGGTCTTACCTCACTATAATTTATTTTATTTTGTCTTGCCAACATAATTTCGGGTGTATCAGGCATGATGTGGACTTGGGTCTTGTCTTTGTCCCAGGCTTCTGTGTATAAGCGCTGTGAATGATAAAAAGGGTAATGAATTAGAAAAACAATGTTGTAAATAGGAGTTTCTAATTTAGAGATCATGACAAATTTGAAAGCCAGCCTGCTCACTATCTATGCTGTGTGCTATATGACAATAGTCTTTGATCTCTTTGAAATTACAAGATACTTATTGTCACTAAATATAAACATGGGCTAAGATATGAAAAGAAAAAGTATATGTTTTGTTACAGGATCACCTCCAATCAAATTACAAGCAACTATTTTCTAAGCATATACAAATACCCCTATGTACTATATCTACATTAAATACTTTCCATGGTTTTGCTCGTGGTTTATTAACTGCAAATGTAACTGGGTATGCCTTCTCTAGATTTCTTTTCGATAAATATCATGGAGATCTGCATCTCACTTGTTTGTTTCATACTCACCTAGATAAGTACCTGAAAGAAAGAAACCTTGATATCAAACCATGTATTACTCTCATTGGCTGCAAACAAGTTGAACACCGAACATCTATCCTATTCTTTACACTGGCTATTTCACAAGAGATGTCAAAGCAGAAATTCCCACATACATTTTTGGAATCCTAATGTAACTGAATAGAGAATGCAACCAAAACCCTAAACACAATATGGCAGTTGGATAAAACGAAAAACACTAAATTAACCATAGATATTCTCAAGGATATACAGTTCCATTTTAGTTTCCCCCCAATTGGGGGCTCACCTTGTTCATATTGAGGGCATTGTTCTTGGCCAGCACCTGCTCCAGGGAATCAGGCACACTAGTGAACTTGAACTGGTCTGGAGGCTGGCGGTAGATGTTGTCACTCAGTATCTCCGCAGCTCTCTTGCACTTGACCAAATCCAGAGACCCAATGGGGACCCAGCCGATGCCTCTCAGCCACTGGAGATCTGACTTGTAAACGTTCTGGTGAGATCAAACACAAAAGCAAGTGTTACTTAAGCTGTTATGACACTTGCTTTAAAAAATGAAAGAAAAAGGTTGAAAAACTTTAATAGCCAAACTTCACGTCTATGTCTTTTCAAATACAAAGCCCAATTAGGCCTTCATAGTATCATGTTCTCTCCTATAGGAAAGTAAGACACACTCAATGAGAGGCAGAGAGAAAAAATGTTATTACTTCTGAGGCCTCAGCCTAATCCTAGACCATTATCTATGTATCACCGTGCATTACTATCATAAGCACGGTCACCGGTAGTATATAATGGGTCCTAGTACTCACGTCACTCTGGAGGTCATAGGCCTGTCGAGCATGGATGACATCATTCTGATCAGGCAGACACATCCATTCGTGTAGGGGATGTCTGTAGTCTACGTCACTGACTAAGGTCTGGCACTTCTTAGCCAGCACCAACCCCAGCATGTCCACTGGGCTGCTGAACTTGGTCTTCCACTTCTCAAAGTCCTTCTTGTACTCCCTGTCACTCTGAATCTTGGCCACATGCATAGACCACATTATCTTGGGGTCATCCTCAACATTTCGGGCTCCGATGTGATGGCCAAGTTGTTTTCGGTAACCATCTTTGTATTTGTACTGAATAAAAGTAGTGATTTAAAAAATAAGCATGAATAGAAAGGACTAAAAGTATTGTTAGTTTAAAACATCATTTTTTAAACATCACTTAAAGTGTCAAATTTAAAATAAATTTGGAATCATCTGAATATCAACTCATCTCTTCATCCTAAACTCTGATTTGACTATAGCAATTCTCTAATGGGAAAACAGGCCAAACTACATAGTTCTATGGTTTGCAGACATTAAGTCCCTGGAAATAAAGGCAGCAACACTTCCAGAATATCAGTCATGGCAGTACACTGCCTTTTCTTCATCTTGGGTCAGTGAAATCATCCCTCAGGCCTCCCAGTTCTAACTCTGTTGACCTTCACTGGGTCATCTGACTCCCTAAAATGGACTGGCTTGTGTTTTCTATCCTGCATTCCCTGCTCTGCTGGACATCAAATCTGGCTGGCATTTCTTGGGATTCGCCAAGTGAGAAAACAGATTATATCACTAAAAGAAAGCGTTTTGGAGGTGGTGTAAGTTCTGAGTGCATATTCTCTCTTCACTTTAGCCAGCACACACAAATCCTAAAGTATACTTATGGAAGCCTGAATTCTTCACCAAAGGACCCACTTCTTTCAGAGGACAGCAGAAAGACAATCAGGATCACCACTTTATTGCTTTTGGTTGTCTTCGTTTTTCTGTTTTCATTTGATAAGAACTCAAAAGGAAACACTTAAGGTAATTTTCCAAAGAAAGGGTTGGCAAAAATCCAGATCAGATTCACTGAAA
This sequence comes from Neogale vison, assembly GCF_020171115.1. Taxonomy (NCBI): domain Eukaryota; kingdom Metazoa; phylum Chordata; class Mammalia; order Carnivora; family Mustelidae; genus Neogale; species Neogale vison. The sequence goes on from NC_058093.1 coordinate 50,128,397, forward strand.
TGCACATTTTCCTAGATCTGGCTGAACACGGTCTTTTTCAGATGTTGAGCCAACACATGTAACCAAGTTATTTTTTTTTTTTAACCCTTCTGGCATTTTCTCATTTCTCTATAAGCTACGTGTTCAAGATATGGAGATGAATGTCTCATAACTATAGATATGAGCAACTATAGATTCAAATTCAACTTTATCTTGAAGTTCAGGATACCCTCTCTACCTTATGGACATGAATATTAAAGTGATTCAGACTTAAACATGTAAGAGTTTTTCTGATGAAAAACTTTTTTTTTTTTTTTTTTCATTTAAAGCACAATAAGCATGCTTTAACTGGCACGGAGATGCATCTCCCTGCTGTAATGATGATCATTCCCCCCATCTATATGCACATACACGGAGTGTTGCTACTCACATCACTGGCGATGTCCCGGGAGGCCTTGGCCGCCACTATTGGGATGGCATCGGCTCGCAGGTCGTAGCCTTTCTTCTTTGCTTCTTCATTGGCGAGTTTATACAGAGTCTACAAAGAGTGTCAGAGTTAAAGCAAAAGGTTTGACAGGGACAACTGGGAGATTACTAAGTGACATAAAGAGTAATTTTAAAAAGGAAAGACTCTAGAAATAACCCAAATTCCTAGCAATATTGAAAGCAAATAAATTATATCTTACCAAAAAGAAAATATACACAGCTTTAGAAATGAGATCAGTTAACACAGACTGATATATTAGTCCATTATATATTGTAGATTAATACATATCATGTGGTTTGATATATTATGTATAATCTAATAGTAGAGATCAATTGACAAAGTATCAATTTCTACATGCTAAGTAAAAAATAACTCGAGAACAATGTTTATTAGTCATATATATAAAATATATACACATATACTTTTATCCATTTCTTTATTAAAACATCTTTCAAAATCAGGTAATTCTTTATAATGTTTAAAAAATGAATGAGAAAAAGACTGAAGTACAATTTAAAACATAGCTAACTGGACTATAATCACAACTTTATGGGTCTAAATTTTGGCTGTATCATATTAGTAAAACATGCAGCTATAGATTGCATTTTACTTAAAAAAAAAAAAAAAGTCATCGTGCTGTTCAGAGAACACTTCTTTCCCATGCCTGAGGCTTTCTTTCTATAAAAGGAGCTCAATTATTTTTCTCTGACCTTTCTCCTTTTTCTGCCCCTTTCCTCTCTGCCTGTGAAGAGGTAAAATGACTTAATGATTCATTTCACCATTAGGGATGGGATAACTGGGCACTCCCTGCTAAGCTTTGACCATGTCCCTCTAGGAATAAGCCTAGTGCTCTTCTCTGTTTCTCTCGGCTCTAGACATGAGGGGAGGGGAGCTGACTGCCCTGCTCCAGTGTGGCCTCTGCCTCTGGGAACCTAATTCTGGGATTTGGTTAGGCTCCTTTAGTTCTCATACAAATGCATCTTCGAACCTAACTTTAGTGGCATAAAATGTGCGATTTCAACTTCTATTATTATATTCCTTTGTTTTACCTCTCAATTTTATTTAGGATCCAGGAAGGGAAAAAGTACATATTATCAGAGTCCCCCCCTTGGTTAAGATTGCCAGATTTAGCAAATAAAAATATAGCATGCCCAGCTGAACTTGAATATTAGGTAAATGACAAGTAGTGTTTCAGTATGAATACTGAGCCACTATTTTATCTGATCATCTTACTGCTTAGAAATACCAAAAAAATAAAAGATAAAAAAAAAAAAAAGAAATACCAAAAATACTCCTCAGCCCCACCTACCCATACTGGCAACTAAAAAGATAACGTGCCTTCAGTTTGCCCACGGAATCCTACAGCATATAATATTTAACCCAGAAATGAAAGGCTGTGATAAGTGTTCATATCACAGAGCCAAATGCACCACAATAGCTGAGGCCTGAGAATCTCCACAAAAGTAAATGCAGGAAAACAAATGGTAACAATGATAACAAAATCAGTGTAGCACCAAAGTTTGCTCTTACCTCACTGTAGTTGAGCTTGTTCTGCCTTGCCAACATGATCTCCGGGGTATCGGGCATTATATGAACTTGAGTCTTGTCTTTGTCCCAGGCCTCTGTGTATAAATGCTATCAAAGAAGAGGTTGATAGAAAACCACGTGAAGGTGTGGTATATATATATATATATATATATGGAATATTACTCAGCCACCCATATATATATATATATATATATATATATATATATGCCATGGAATATTACTCAGCCACCAAAAAGAATGAAATCCAGCCATTTGCAATGACATGGTTGGAACTGGAGGATATCATTCTAAGTGAAATAAGCCAGAGAAAGACAAATACCATATCATTTCACTCATAGGCAGGATTTAAGAGACAAAACAGATGAACATAGGGGAAGGGAAGGAAAAACAAAGTAAGATGAAAACAGAGGAGGAGGCAAACCATAAGAGACTCTCCACTCCAGGAAACAAACTGAAGGTTGCTGGAGGGGAACTGGATGGGCGGATGGGGTAACTGGGTGCTGGGCATTAAGGAGGACATGAGATTTAACGAGTACTGCATACTATATAAGACTGATGAATCACTAAATTCTACCTCTGAAACTAATAATATGGTATATGTTAAATTTTATTTAAATAAAAAAACTTTAAAAACTATTTGAAATAGGAATAACAAAAAGTCAAAATAAACACAACTATTACTAATCTAGTAAGAAAAATAAACCAAACTTGGATATACGGTATTCAATTTAAGGTTGGAGCCTTAGTATTAGTTATCGAGGTTAAAACTGGGAATAATAGAAATTATTTGGAGGATTTCAAGTGTGTAATTTAGGAGGTAAATGTGACCCTCCACTTCAACGGATAATTTTAAGTGCACTAGTCGTTAGAGTACAGCAGCATCCTTCGGCATGTTAGAGAGGCTGGAGGCAGCTGGGGCTCACCTTGTTCATATTGAGGGCATTGTTCTTGGCCAGCACCTGCTCCAGGGAATCAGGCACACTAGTGAACTTGAACTGGTCTGGAGGCTGGCGGTAGATGTTGTCACTCAGTATCTCCGCAGCTCTCTTGCACTTGACCAAATCCAGAGACCCAATGGGGACCCAGCCGATGCCTCTCAGCCACTGGAGATCTGACTTGTAAACGTTCTGTGAAGAAGAAAAATGGCAGAAGCTCTTCAGCAAGATTAAAAGATTTTGGGTACAGAAGCCAAGGCAATTAGTAATAAATAATGCACAATATGGATAAGCTGCTGTGTTACTGTTTTTTAATAGAAAATAAGCTCTCTGTGTCAGGAAGACTAAAAGAGCAACTGTGTCAAAAACAACCCAGAGGTGTGTCCTGGCCATGACAAAAAGTGACCATATGCTTCTGGTTGTAAGGAAAGAAAAATCTAAACTATTATCTTTTGTCGTTCAGTTCAGTGAATATTATTATAACGTCCATGTATACAGGAAAACAACAGCATCCCAGAGTGGGAGAAACCACAGATATGTCCAACCGCAGGCTACCAGTAAATACATGTTAGGCCTAGTCCGATGAAATCCTCTGTAGTTATTAAAAGCCATATTGTAAAGAATGTTGGTTACTTGTAGAAATGTCATTAATGTAACATTACATGAAGAACAAACATAAAACAATGTATGTGAATAAATTACATGAGCAGGAGTGGGCTTTTTCAGTGGTTAGATTATGTTCGGTTTTATTGCCTTCTGTCTTTTTTTCCTCCTCTCTCAAAATATCTGTAATGCTCTTTAAGAGTAAACACAAAAAGAAGTGAAGCTATGGGAATGACACAGAGCCACTGAAGCCCTGAGCAGACTTTTCCCAGCCTTAGCATTGCTCAACGCTCAGGGCAATAAACCACCATGACATTGGTCCAAGGTCCAGTCTCTTCCCACCAAGTCCTCAGGACGATTAAGATGGACTCCTTTCCAGAATTGTCTTTCCATACTTTTCTCCTGTGATTTATTTTAAAACATTTTTCTGCTAAAGGATTTTTGTGAACCCATTAAGTATTCATAACTACTTCACAGCAAAGGAACTGGACCTTTGCCCAGCTCAGTGGAAGGATTTTACCCATAACAGCAATTAGGCAGAAAATAGAGACTGCTATTTTGCAGTCTAGACAAAAAGCCTGTTGGAATTGCCCTACGCTGACTACTAATTGTCCCCCAAATAACAACTACAAGAATGAAAACAATAACATTTCATACCTCTGGAGTGCTTTTTAACTTTCAAATGACTGTTAACTTTCAAATAACCATTAAGGCTGTTTATCGCAGGGTTGGGGAGGAGATCTTGGAAAGGCACCCAACTAACAGACAGATGCAGTCAGGCTGTCAGTCAACACTGTCACTCCAGGGGTGACATTAGCCATTTTAACTGTCTTTCATGCACATGTCTTTCATGCAAAGCCTTTCTTTTTGGACACAGTTGCAAAACACAGGGTGGGTGTGTCAACAACTACGGAACAAGTGTGGGTGGTTTCCTAGGTGAGCTTGCATAGTTTTTGGTAAGGGTCAATTACTGTCCTCCCAAATCCTCTAATGTTTAATAATCCCTTCAAACAGTTAGGAACTGTGCTTCTCACATCCAGATTGTTATTGAAAGCGGCAGCACTAGGTACTAGGGTCTGTCATTTCCACGTGACCGCTCCACAGAGAGCCGTTCTGAGCGGCGCTAAGAGAAGACAATGCAATGAACTGACCCAGTAGTTTACAAACACAGCAACTTCTCTTATTTCATAAGAGTAACAATTAGCATTGTAGCAGGCATCAGAATTCTCATGAGAACCTTGTTTGGTTTGCAAAGAAACTAAAAACAAATTTCAGAGTAATTTTATTTTATATAAAAATGTGTAATTTCTACCCCCCTACAAGAATAAAAGAAATGTCTCCATCTGGTGGACTCTGAATTCTAACATCGCTTAATTCTTTTTTTTATAGGACCAAATCCAGCTTGTAAACTTCACTTCCTCATAAAGCCCATTAAATACATTCATAAAAAGCAATAATAAAAGTTTATTCTGATTGAGATTTCACTCATTGATCAATAAATCTTAGCTTACGTGGACAATGGGTTGCATATGAAGGACAACTTTTATAGAATTTCAATTATTTCTGAACACCGCTCTTTTATGGAAGCTGTACTCACATCGCTCTGGAGGTCATAGGCTTGTCGAGCATGGATGACGTCATTCTGGTCAGGCAGGCACGTCCACTGGTGCAGGTAGTTCTTGTAGTCTATGTCACTGACTAAGGTCTGGCACTTCTTGGCCAGGACCACTCCTAGCATGTCCACTGGGCTGCTGAACTTGGTCTTCCACTTCTCAAAGTCCTTCTTGTACTCCCTGTCACTCTGGATCTTGGCCACATGCATGGACCACATCATCTTGGGGTCATCTTTGATGTCCCGGGCTCCAATGTGGTGGCCAAGCTGCTTGCGGTAACCATCTTTGTATTTGTACTGAGATGGAAACACACAAGTCAGGTTTTTATTATAAGCCCTTGGAGGTCAGAAGTCTGTACAAAATCACCTTGCTTACATCAAAGCTGTAAGTTGACTTTTGCTAATAAACATTACCTCAAGCTGGTATCCTGACCTTTACCCTTGAAGCTTATAGAGCTAAGAACATAGATGGAATCCATATAATTGTAGTACATAACCCAAATCACCTATGGCTTGGTAATAAAGAATAATTCTGGAGGAAGGTAGTGCCCACAGGAGGGAGAGGCCATTTGAACAAGGGAATCTGGAGAAATGAATTTTAGGTACTAAAAGTATGTCAGGAAAGAGATGCACTTGGCAACATGGCATGTTTCATAAGTCATAAAATGAGTGTCTGGTTCCTGGAAGGATGCAGTACTCTAGGTCAAGGACCTAGTTTAGTATACTAGTTATTATACTAATATAAACAAACAGTATACCACTAGTATGCTAATACAATACCAGAATTATTATACTAGTGAAGCTGAGGTAGCAGTCCAATTGGTTAGAACATGCTCCAAAAAACTCCTGGGTTCTACTCCTGCATAGGCCAAGAATGTTTTTATTATTTCATGTTCAATGACATTGTCCTGGGATCTGAGCCAGTTATTCAAAATACATGCCTCTAGTCTCAAAGACCACTAAGAAAAGTATGGATGGATCAGCAGGATGCAGTATGGTACAGTGGAAAGTAATGAGGTTGTCTCAATTTTAATTCCACCACCTACTATGAGTTTGATTTTACACAAGTTGCTTAAGCAATCCACAAAACAGGGACAATGACATTGCTTATATCCTAGGATAATTATGAAGTATAAGATATCACATGTCAAGCTCTTAGCACGGAATTCACAATACTTTCAAGTTATTATTGTTATTTATAATTATTGACATAAACTCACGGAGAGGCCCAACATACATAAACTAAAATGAGTCACCAACAACATAAAGGGCAGTGTATTGCTGTATCCCCAAATACCGGGCCCTTGATTTTTAGAACAGTGGTCTGTTCTTCAAGAATAGGTTAAGGCACCAGGAAGGGATGATGGATTTATTCTGGGAGGTATGTGCTAGACAGCCAGGAGCTGTTATTAAGGGTACAACCTTGGGCTCGTAGCCACCTCTGATATTGATCCACTACCTTCTTTTCATAATCTTAGAAAGTGAATGGCATGTGTCCTACGAATTTTGTGAATATTGTTAGTAAAATGTCACATAAAGCCAGGACCTGATTCTCACGGGAGGTACTTAAGTTTCTGAGTTATACTTTCTAGAAGCACTGTGAAAATTTTTATATCTCCAAGCCTGCAGCTTTACTCTAATAATTCCCACGTGAATGGATCTTTCTCTGTTTTCAGCGGGTCAGTTTTCATTGAAGATGCTGTGTCCTAAAGGTTATAAACTGCTTGTATGAATATCGAATTTTTCACTTCCCTCAAAACTAGCAAAACTTTTCAAAACTAGGTTTTTGAAAAATCCCACATAAATATACTAGGACTTATTTCCAAAGGGCGAGGAAAGTTCTTTTTGAAGATTTAGCTCAGTGACAACATCACTTCAGCCTGATTATATACTTGGGGCGATGCTGGAACTCACGTCACTGGCGATGTCCCGGGAGGCCTTGGCAGCCACGATTGGGATGGCATCGGCTCGCAGGTCGTAGCCTTTCTTCTTTGCTTCTTCATTGGCGAGTTTATACAGAGTCTAAGTTTGGGCAAAAAATATATAGACACACATAGATGTTGACATTTATGCCCCCAAACTGACAGGGGACTAAAATAATTTACTAAGTTCGACACAGGTAGGCGCCTATAATAATCTCCCACTGAGTGTTCTAAGACTTTGCTCTGTCTGTTGAAGACTTAAAAATGATGTTTACATAGAACATTGCAGCTTTGTTTTTCATTGTAAAACTTGTGTGAAATTAATGAAATATAGATATTATCCACTGTTTCAAAATTTTTAGTTACAACCCATCAGTCAGTTTTGACGAGAACTAAAAAATTAAGCTGAAACTCGTGCACCTAAGGTGGCAAAATGTGGATAAGAGGGAAAGACTTGATTAACTGTTGATCATGGAAATTAATTCAACCCACACTGATTCTGCACCAGCTGTGCTTTGACGGTGCTGGGTACTTGGGAATCAAAGAGGAGTAGGAGACTTCTTCTATCGTCAAGGTTCTGGGAGAACTGATGGAAAGACTGGTAGACTGCAGACAAGCTACCAAAAAGTCAAACCACAAGCGGTGATTTAACCATATCATTGACAAAGAGCTCCAGGGAGGAACAATCAATTCTGAATTGAGAATCGAGAAAGTTTTTGCAGAGAGACTGATCTTTGCACTAAACCTTGAGTGATGCGTGTGGTTTCAGAAGACTAGGATGGCAGTCAAGGCCAGAGGGCACTGCATGAATCAAAGCACAAAGGAGAGAAAGTGCAGGGGTGTCAAACAGAGTGGGGAGCAGTGCCAGGCACAAGTGGCAGGAAAGGACTGAGAAGAACCTAGAGTTGGTCTGAAGGCTTAGTGCTAAAATAAGTTTGTGCTTAATTCTATAGGAAATAGGAGACCATGCTTTGAGGAAGAATGACATAATCGAATTTGCATTCTATCTTCCTGTCCTAAATGAGGGGGGGAAAAAAAAAAGCAGAAAAACTAAACGGAGAAAGAAAAGACAGAGAAAGCAAAATAGGCAGGCAGGTTAGGTCTTTGAAGCAATAGCAACACTACAGCCTCTCTGAGCTTTTGCAGCAAAGACAGAGCCCAGATTTCCAAAAATGCTCAGTGGCCAGTTACAGAGGCTCTTTGTCTTCTGAAATTCCTACACATACAGTATATGCTTTCCTTTATACAGGAAACAATACAGGACCCATATTAGAGGCTTAGCTAAAAAAAAATTCACTCCCTTTTGCTTTGCAAGTAGGACTTGATGTTTTTTGGTTTTGGAGACAATGAAGAGTTAGTTATATAAGTGCTAAAATTATAGTTTGCACCCGCCAAAATAAAATGACTCAAGATGGTAGCTCATCTAGCTACATTCTCTAAATTATATCCTGCAGAAGAGTGATAGACGGTTGACTTATACCTTCAAAGAAACAATATTTTCTTTGCTGGTAGCACAAAGCTGGGAGAAATAACTAACACATCAGCTGACAGAAAAATCAGATTCACAAACATCTACAGAGGCTTACACCAGTAGGCTTAATCTAGGGAGAAGAAACTGCAGAGAGATAAATGTCAATCTTTGAATCTTTGAATTCCTTTTAAACTGAATTTAAATTGCCAAATGTATAAATGCAGGATAGAGGAAACCTAGCTTAAGCCCATGCAAAATGTCTTGGGGTTTTAATTGAGCCCAAGTTGCACAAGCCCCAGCAATGACAGGGCTGCCAGGGTGTTAAGGCCCTGGGTGCAGAATTAGAGGTCAAATGTCCAGAAATGAAAAGAAGATGTCAACTGTATTCTACACTTGCAAGATTTTGTTTGGTTCAGAGGGTCACATTCTAGCAGGGATGTCATGTGAGGAATGCCCAGGAACTGGGGATCGCTGGATTAGAAAGAGAACCTGGGGTGAGGGGTCAGGGGAGGCACCACAGTAGTTACCCTCATCTCCACAGAGTTGGCAGACACTGGTTTTGCACAGCCTCAGAGGACTAGGAAGGTCTGCAGAGAGAACTCTGTGACTCTGCATCAGAACCATTTCCTCACGGAATTTTCCAGAACAAATGGGCTCATTTACAAGATAAACTCCTTGTCACTGAGAACACTTAAGCAAGGGCAGGATGACAACCTGTTGGGTGGGACTCTTGGAGTAGAAGAGAGGCTGACCTCTCAGCGTAAACATCCATGGCTCTGACATGGGGGCACATGGCCCTATGCTCACAGAAAGTGAAAAGGAATGGGCTCATTAAATACCCTGGTGGGTCCTCTGTTTCTGTTTCTTTCACTGGGTTATTTGATAATTCTGTGATTTTAGACCTTGACTTAATTTTATAAATTAATAATCTTAAACCTTGACTTTAAACTACAATTTGGAAAAACAAATCCTATATGGAAAATATATCTAGTACAGCAATACAGCACAAGAAGAAGATAAATATATATTTAATCTATTGTTAATTTCCTAACTTTAAAAAATTAATAAAAGTTCTGATTAATTTTATGATTACTGCCTAAATCGTTCGTTCTTATCTATTTCACTTCATAAATGATAATTTGTAGTATTTGAAGTTTGATGTTTAGGATGAGAATTGAGAAATGTAAGAGGTGTTATTTACATGGAGCAAGAAAAAAGGATTCTTTATAAGGTTGCTATATAGTATTATATCAACTTGGACAGATTAACTGAAATAAGACACAGCATGCAAAATTCATAGAATTAGTATCTGCCCCCACCTCACTGTAGTTGATTTTGTTCATTCTTGCCAACGTAATTTCTGGTGTGTCTGGCATGATGTGGACCTGGGTCTTGTCTTTTTCCCAGGCTTCTGTGTATAAACGCTATCAAAGGAAATAGATAATGTCATCAGGAAAAAAAATCAGTATACAATTAAGAAAAATTTCAGGACCACAAAAACTTTATAAACAGAAATAACAAAAGGTTAAACATCTTATACACATGATGTATAATAGACACATCTTCAGGTAATTAGTTCAGAGAACAGATATTTAGTGCCTTATGATAATCTGAAATGTGTGTTAAGAAAAGGAAATTGAGAGTATCTTTTATGCAAAGATAGTTTTCCATAAAAATATATCATTTTATCAAAACTATGAAACAAATACTAAAGTAACTATTAAATATAAGTGACACAGAGATAGATAGATACAGATGGATGGATAGATATCTTTGGTTGCTCAATGCTTGCTTGCTTGCCTGCTTTTCTTGATTATTTCTTTGATTTCGCTTTAGGAGTCCTACCTTGGTTCTCTGAAATTTGAAGCCTCACCTTATTCATGTTGATGGCATTATTCTTGGCTAACACTTGTTCCAAAGAATCAGTCACACTGGTAAATTTGAATTTGTCGGGAGGCTGGCGATAAATTTTATCACTCAAAATTTCAGTTGCCCTTTTGCATTTTTCCACGTCCAAAGAGCCAATAGGAACCCAGCCGATGCCTCTCAACCATTGCAGATCTGACTTGTACATATTCTGTTGAGACAGTCAATGAATATTTATCTTGGCATTGGGAAAACATTTTCATCTAAAGGATATGAAATAAAGAGTACTCTTGAAAATACAGTTGGATGGACAGTCTATCAGATCATACTCCTTTTTGTCCGGAAAGTTAAACAATTATTACTCTCAAGGAAAGAAGAAATGCTATTCCTGCCTTGCAGGGCCTCGTAAGCTTGGTGCCTTTTGTTACCTTCTCCAAGGGATGTTAATTCACTTATTTCCTACCTTTGCATGCCATTATGATCCTCATATACTCACATCGCTCTGGAGGTCATAGGCCTGTCGAGCATGGATGACGTCATTCTGGTCAGGCAGGCACGTCCACTGATGCAGGTAGTTCTTGTAGTCTATATCACTGACTAAGGTCTGGCACTTCTTGGCCAGCACCAACCCCAGCATGTCCACTGGGCTGCTGAACTTGGTCTTCCACTTCTCAAAGTCCTTCTTGTATTCCCTGTCACTCTGGACCTTGGCCACATGCATGGACCACATCATCTTGGGGTCATCATGTATTGCTCGGGCACCAATGTGATGGCCAAGTTGCTGACGATAGCCTTCTTTGTACTTGTACTAGAAGAAGAAAAAGCCTTGTGATCAACTGTTTTAACTTTTAGTAAAAAGCAATTACTAGGCCCCAATTTTCCTATTCTTTAAAAATATAATGATTTCCTCCTGTATATAAATACATGTACTTTGTTAATAATTTAGAAAATAAAGTATATATGCATACAAAAAAATAACAACATTATTCTATCACTCAGTGTTAACCACCATAAAACCACTTTTCAGTGTGTGTGTGTGTGTGTGTGTGTGTGTGTGAATAAAATTAGAATAAGACCTGGCTTTTCTAGTTATTATACAAGCACTCATCTGTGTCATTAAATATTCTTTGTAAATATGAATTTTTAATGGCAGCAGGTATTATACATTATTTTGATACATTTTAATACTTTTAACCCTTCTGTGAACGTTGACCATTTATTTTTAAATTATGATGGTCACTTCTCATATTCCGGAAATAAAGAAACAAATATATTCTTGACTTCATTGACTAATGAAATAGAAGGATAAAAGTTCCTAGAAATGTAAGTAAAGAAATCACTTAAAGATAGTAAATATTGGCAACTAATCACCAGATGCAGAAGCAAACACACAGTACGTGTGGATGATTGCACAACGAATAGTGTGTCGTATTCATTCAGCCCTTGTAGGTTCATTGGTTCATAAAGCGTGAGTTAGTTTTGAAGGAATCCTACGATGAATTCAATTATATTTAAGAATTATCATGTGGAAAAGCCCAAAAGATGTCTGCACTACAGCCAAATAGCCAATGCTTTCATCCGGCAGGAAATGGATAATATTTTGAAATGCATATTGCTATGGACTCAATCATAGCTTTGTATTGAGAATTTTATTACCTTGATTCTAAACTATATTTAGAAAAAGACTGTTGGCAAGAACTTTAACCTCGTACCTTACTTGCCCTACCATATAACCAGGAGACAGAAAAATCTCTGAGTCAAAGCAAAGAACTTTTTGGGTGCACTTACCTCACTTGCAATGTCTCTGGAGGCCTTGGCCGCCCTGATGGGAATGGCATCCAGCCGCATATCATAGCCTTTCCTCTTGGCTTCTTCTAGGCCAAGTTTATATAGTTTCTGAAATAGACATAAATCATCATCAGTTTGATTTATAAAGTGCAGTGTAAGTAAAATATATCACGCACCATGAATATATTGCTTACGTCACTGTAATTTATTTTGTTTTGCTTAGCCAGTAAAACTTCAGGAGTATCTGGCATAATGTGGACAGTGGTTTTATCTTTATCCCAAGCTTCTGTATATAGGCGCTAAAGAAAAAAAAAAAAAAAGACGTGATTAGTACAGGCTAGTAATGAATAGAAACATAAAATTTTTTTTTAATAATCTGGTTCTTAATGAGACTAAAGACAGACTGTTCTATGAGTTGGTATGTGTGACATCTTCAGGTCTAGATTCTCATATCAGTAAAATGCATAGCACTTACTTAAAAACCACTTTAATACCAAGCAAAAGAATTAAATACGATTTTTCTTTTATAGAAGTAAATGCCCATGTTTATAGAGACACTCTCTCTTTCACATGTGCGCGCACACACACACACACACACACACACAAATACCTCCTTCAATTAAAGACAAGACTTACATGGTTCATGGTAATAGCATTGTTTTTTGCCAAAACCATTGGGATGGAGTCCATAAGGCTGGAGAACTTGAATTTATCTGGGTGCTGACGGTAAATGTGATCACTCAAAATCTGGGTAGCTCTCTTATTCTTCTCATCCTCCAGAGAGCCACTAGGTAACCAGCCAATGCCTCTTAGCCACTGAAGGTCGGACTTATACAAATTCTGAAATTACAGGTGACAAGCCACTTAACATAAGCATAAAAATATGCCCCTAAAGAAATAAAATCATATATTATATATTTTACTAGACTATACATATTTAAATGGTTGAATTCTTGGGAAATTTACAAATTTTGGTATGTGTTCTGAAGCAATGGAATAGTCAAATTAGAAGCATATTTTGGAAAATATTTTATTTTAGATAGTATTTTAAATAGAAGCACATAGAAAATGATCCAACTCTTCTAGATCAGAATATTAGAGGCTTTCAGCAAAGCAATGAGGGTTTTTTTGGCTCTTTGTGGGATAATGGTGCATCCAGATATTTAGGGGACTGGATGGGGCATGGGCATTAATCTAGGGACACAGAACTCAGTTGTGTAAACTCAACACCACTTACTTTAAGGAAAATTTTCTTCTTAGGAAAACAGTCATGGTATTTAGTTAGCCAAAGGAAAATCTTAGACTCACATCACTCTGGAGGTCATAGGCCTGTCGAGCATGGATGATGTCATTCTGGTCAGGCAGGCACGTCCACTGGTGCAGGTAGTTCTTGTAGTCTACATCACTGACTAAGGTCTGGCACTTCTTGGCCAGGACCACTCCTAGCATATCCACTGGGCTGCTGAACTTGGTCTTCCACTTCTCGAAGTCCTTCTTGTACTCCCTGTCACTCTGGATCTTGGCCACGTGCATGGACCACATCATCTTGGGGTCATCTTTGATGTCCCGGGCTCCAATATGGTGGCCAAGCTGCTTGCGAAAGCCTTCCTTGTACTTGTACTGAAGAAAAAAAAGATTCCTTGATGCTTACAAGATTAACTTATGTTGCAATTACAAAGCACATGAACTCTACATGTTTCACAAAGCCTAGAGAGCCCCAGATTTACGATACTTGTAGGAAAGGTTAAAGGCTAACTCACACACAATACATTTCATACAAATTCCAGCTACAAATACCTTGAGTTTATCCTCATCCCACACTACATCTTTGGGATCATTCCACTCTGTTTTAATTTGTTACTCCTTGGAAGATTCTGTTCAATTTAAGATTAAATTGAAACGGCTTTAAAGTGATAAATTGTAATCAAATCAATATAAACAGTGGAAAAAGTCTTACTTCACTGGCAATTTCTCGGGATGCTTTTGCGGCTTTGATTGGTATGGCATCAAGAGGAAGATCGTAACCTTTTTTCCTCAATTCCTCATAACCCATTCGGTAGAGTTTCTGTTAAGAGATGAAGATCACTTTGGGAAAAGCTGTTTTCCATAAACAACTGCAGCATAATGAATGCAATGTGCTAAATATTTTAAGAGTCCCTGAAATAGTATCTGCTCTAGAATACTCAAATGTAATTGGAAATTATGCCCATTGATTGCTAATGATCCTATTTTAGACTTTAAAGCTCTTCGATTACCCAAATCAACATAATTAAATTTTAGCTCTTCCCAAATATTTCTGAGAATGAGGCAGAAGTAAATTGATAGAGAAGTGAAATAAAATATAATTTAGGTGCTGTTTTCCAATTAACTTTGAGTGTTTCATTGGAAGTTTTTGCTAGACGAGAGTAATGCTTTTCATGGGGAAAAAGTATGCCTAATGGGCTGCTCTTTCACACAGCTAACAGGTAGCAAAATAGCCTATTTTACAATATAGAGCTGTCCGTAGTAGGGTCTGCATGTGGAGGTAAGAAACAAAATCCTTCATAGTTTTCTAAATCTAAGATTTTTTTGGAGGAAATTTAAATTTTGAATATAAAAGCTCAAGTGAAATACTTTCTTCAGATTTGTTACATAATGAAATATCTGAGAATACAATTTAATGCACTTTATTCTGAAACCAGATTGTTTAAAATGACTTTTGATCTTGGAATGTGTCCATATTTTAGTCATTTGTGGCATTATCCTAATACATTATTTAATGTTGAAGCCTTTCTATTAGAGTTTAGAATTTGTCTTTAAAATATTTAATTTTTACATCTACAGATTTCAGAAGATTTTGCCACGATGACAATAAAAGTAAAAATGGAATTGTCCTGCATGGGTTTTTTAATGTTCATTCATTTGAAATTTCATTGAGTTTTGTGTGTATTGGACGCTATACTAGCTAGGCACTGTAAGCCCAATACAAATTGTCTCTGACCCTGAGGAGCACCCATTCATACAGGGAAGAGCAATATAAACCATTATATTATGATGACATGTGTCATAAAGAACTACAAGAAACAGACAGCACAGACCCCCAACCCTGCCTGAGATAGGGAGTGCCAATTATTTTGATATTCAACCTAAAAACCACTAAATAAGGAATCTAGGTCACATGTAGTTCATTAATCAAAATCATTCAGACATGCAATTTATTTCCAATTCTTTGCCTTAGAAGCAATTAAAAGCTTTCTGAAAAACATGAATTTGGAAACTTACATCACTTGTATTGATTAAGTTTGCTTTAGCCAGAATAATGTCAGGTGTATCAGGCATGATGTGGATTTGAGTCTTGTCCTTGTCCCAAGCTTCTCTATAAAGTCTCTAAAATGAGAAATAAGAGCTTTTCAGTGGTTTCATTCAAATAGTGAATGACATCATAAACTTCAAGCAGGATCACTGAATTCATCTGAATTAGGGATTTTAACTGATAGCATATGCAGATAACATGAACAGAAAATAAGTAGTGGTTTTTGTTTTTGTTTTTTAGTTGTCTGGGATATAACTATCTTTCAAAATATAAAGTATGGATTACCTTCTCAAGGTTACAAATATCCCTGCCCATTAGAGATCAATCGAAGTAATGAGAGTTTCTGCCATGATCATCAAATAGAACAGAAGTTCTCCATCTGATTATAATAATCTCCCTCACTGTTTATCTGGGAGATAGTCCTTCCCTTCTCAAAAAATGAGATATTTGAGGTATATATAGAAATTTGAATCACATTCCCTATGCATTTTATTATTTATGGCTCTAATAATTTGGGTGGATTAGGATCCCAAGAGAATTTTGTATGGAATTTATCAAAATGTCTTCTATATCCCAGAGCCATCCGCTATCTTTCTTCTATGGAAGACAAGACAACCCAAACAAAAATTTCATTTGTTTACTAAAACAAGGGGGTGAAAGTTTGACGAAAAACAGAGGCCTGTCAGAGAATCTCCTCACAAGACACGTATCAATTACAAAAGATTAAATATTAATTTGACAGTGGAGAAACCTCTCAATACCACTTTAACTAAGTGATCAAAAATCAAATGATCAGTATTGGAATGAAAAGATATCACGGGGGTGCCTGGGTGGCTCAGTGGGTTAAGCCGCTGCCTTCGGCTCAGGTCATGATCTCAGGGTTCTGGGATCGAGTCCCGCATCGGGCTCTCTGCTCATCAGGGAGCCTGCTTCCCTCTCTCTCTCTCTCTCTGCCTGCCTCTCCATCTACTTGTGATTTCTCTCTGTCAAATAAATAAATGAAATCTAAAAAAAAAAAAAAAGAAAGAAAAGATATCACGGATCACCTGATAGGACATACGGAGGAGGGTACTACATGTGATGTCCTGCTAAAAGTACAAGACCTGAATCAAATCATGAAGGAAACAATAGACCCAAACTGTTGAAGATTCTGCAAAACAACTGGCTTATGTTCTTCCCAGATGTCAAGGACTTGGAAGACAAAGGAAGAATGAGGAGCCAGTCCAGATTAAAGGAGACTACAGACACCACAAGCAAATGCAGCGTGTGATCTTGGATTGGATTCTGGATCAGAAAATAGTTTTTATTTTGTATAAAGGACATTCATGATAAAACTGAATAAATTCTATGGACTAGTATTGTTTCAATGCTAATTTCCTGATTTTGATCATTGCACTCTGGCTTGGTAAAAGAATGTTCTTGTTTTCAAGAAATGCACACTGAAGTATTTAGGGATAGGGAGGCATCAATGCAGCAACTTACATATATACAACAGAAAAAAATAGGAAAAAAAAAAGCAAGTGTAACCAATGTTAACAATTGGGGAATTGGGATAAAGAAAGAGATATGCATACATAATTATATTTATATATTTATCATATATATTTAAATTATTTGTACTATTTTTGCAACTTTTCTCTATGCCTGAAATTATTTCAATATAAAAAACTTGAGCAGTCTCATTGGTTCCTTGAACTTGTCAGTTTCCCCTTAAGGCACTTAGTGTGGGTTATAGGGTTTGATGCTTTTCTCCTTCCTGCACATGCACATAACCCACAGAAGCTAAGACCTTCAGGACCAAAACAAAGCAAGGCTTGTAGATTTCCACATATGTTTATCCTGGTTTTGTGCTAACCTTTCTGATTAAGATGAGATATTCTCAACCTCAGCAGTATTGGTATTGTATCCTGGAGTATTCCTCATTGAAGGGATCTTGTCCTGTATGTTTCTGGAATGTTTAGCAGCGTCCCTGACTTTTATCCACTAGATGCCAGTAGCATGCCACCCTCAAGTTGTGACAACTGAAAAGATCTCTAGGTGTTGCTAAATGTCCCTGGTTGAGAACAACTAAGTTGGACCATGTCTTCAATGGTGTCATTTTCACCACAACCCTGCCCCACCTCCCTGAAAAACAAGAAATACTAGTATTTGTTTATCCTGAGATACATGTATTGGTTTATTATTCAAAGGAGAGGGGTGCTTGGGTGGCTCAGTCGTTAAGCGTCTGCCTTCAGCTCAGGGTCCTGGGACTGAACCCTGCCTCGGGTCCCTGCCCAACGGAAAGCCCGTTTCTCCCTCTCCCATTCCCCCTACTTGTGTTTCCTCTCTTGCCGTCTCTCTCTCTCTCTCTCTTTTTTTTTTTTTTTTAAGTTTTTATTTATTTATTTGACAGAGATCACAAGCAGGCAGAGAGGCAGGCATTGGAGAGGGGGAGGAGGGGAAGCAGGCTTCCGGCAGAGCAGAGAGCTCAACGCAGGGCTCAATCCCAGGACCCTGAGATCATGACCTGAGCTGAAGGCAGCAGCTTAACCCACTGAGCCACCCAGGCGCCCCTAAATAAATAAAATCTTAAAAAATAATAATAATAAATTTTTTTTAAAAAAGGAGAAACAGCGGGCTCAAGGATCCACGTGGCCCTTTTCCAAAGCCTTAAGGTATCTGTACCTCCGCATTCCTACAAGGAGGGCATACTGCTGAAGAGGTCTGTTCCGAGGCATTTTTAATGTTGATAAATTTCATGACTGAAGGTTTCTCTCTTGCCCACTTTATTAGTTCAGAGCTCTGTACACAGCTCTGTTTCATGGAGAAAAGAGAAACTTGGATTTCAAAGGGGGAACTATTTTGCATAAATTTGTTGCTTTATTAGTCACCCTATTGGATTCAAATTACCATAATAAAATAAAGAAGAAAAGAAAACCTGAATATTTATAATAAAGCTGACAGGTCAGCATTTATTATAAATTTTGGATGCAAAAATTGCAAGAAGCCCATGAAAGGTTGATTGGGAAGAGAGGAGCTACAATTTATCAAATGCTTACCATAAGCTGGTTATGAGGTTTATAATAAAACTAATATATATGATAGGTGTAAAATATATAGCAGAAGTAATCAGATCCTTCTAAGACCCAGACAATTATTACTATGTATCAATTTAAACTTTCTTACCTGTTCCAAAATCTCAGTGCACATCATTCAACTTTCTGTAATTTTCCAGGTTATGCTTCTCACTGAACAATGATGAGTACTCTTTCCCTTTGCATAGAATTACTCTACACTGCTATCTTTTTTTTTATTTAATTCAATAAATATTTAGAGTTACAAGCCACACACTGGTATCAGTGCTGGAGAGGGAAGTAAGTTGAAGATGGGATATGTTCACACACACACACACACACACACGTATATATGTATGATATTACCTACGTGTCTTGACTTGGCAAAGCTAAATGTATTATAAAAGTTTGGCAGAAAATACACTCTTTATAACATTTCCATTTGCCTGTGCAAAGTACTCAAAATACTGCTCGTTCATACACTTTACCCCAACAACAACAACACAAAGTCTGGGTCTTTAATACATTCAAGTTTCAAAGAAAAAAAGTATGTTCGATAGCGTTCTCATTTACAGGATGGTTAGTTGGATGAATGGATGGATGGATAAATAAATAAATAAATAAATAAATAAATAAGAAAGTTTTAGATGACGAAAATTGGTACTAACACATTTTACATGATTCAGTACAGGGTGATTGATAATTCAAATGAAGCAACCAACATTACGCATCAAGCTGTGTTGTGCTATGCTGTAGGATATGATGCTATGCTAGCCTACTAATTATTAAGCAAATGCTATTGAGTACCTACCAGTTATCAAGCACTGTAACTTTTCTATTTATTTCTAAAGAGTTACTCACATCACTCCTATTTTTGGCATTTGTCTTTGCCAGAACTATGTCCATGGCATCGGGAATGCTGGTGAATTTGTTTCTGTCTGGGGGCTGACGGTATTTCTTCTCACTGATGATTTCTGAAGCCCGTTTGTTCTTTTCTGCCTCCAAAGAACCCAGGGGACTCCATCCTATGCCTCTTAGCCACTCAAGGTCAGACTTATACAGATTCTGTGAAAATACAAAACACTCCATCAAAAGCCCATCCTCATTTGGACCCTCAACTCAAGTGATTCTACACATTACAAACAGATACATTTTAGATATTCAATAACAACTCCTCTTTTTACTTTGTCTCCCTGTGACCAAATGGCTACTCAAATAGTAATATATAAGCCATTCAATTAAATAGAAACTGACCTCACTCTGCAGTTGATAAACCTTTTTAGCTTGAATAACATCATTCTGGTCAGGCAGGCAAGTCCACTGGTGCAGGTAGTTCTTATAGTCTATGTCACTGACTAATTGCTGACATTTCTTGGCCAGCACCACTCCTAACATGTCCACTGGGCTGCTGAACTTGGTCTTCCACTTCTCAAAGTCCTTTTTGTATTCTCTTTCACTCTGCATTTTGGCTACATTCATGGACAGGACAAGCTTTGGATCATCTTGCAGACTCCGGAATCCAATATGGTGGCCAAGTTGTTTGCGGTAGCCTTGTTTGTATTTAAACTGAAATCAAAGGAATCAGTTCTTTTATTAACATAAACAAAGATCAAGTGAAGCTCAACAATCTGAGCTTAATTAAAAAGCTCCATATGCATTGTTGGCATGTCTGTTTTCCAAAACTGAAAAGAGAAAAGTGATGTCCCTGTTAATTTAATAAGAAATGTAAGAACTTACATAAACGCTTCCAGAAAAAAATGTAATGTAGTTGATTCTCAGGGGAGATTATGCTAAATTCTAACTAGAGACAAAAATATATGCCAGGAGGTGCTAGACATTGGGTATGCAGACCTTAGGGTAACATTTGCACAAAACTCTTTTGATAGCCTTATGGGAGTGATCTGAAAATATGGGCTGCATGGCCAAGAAATAAGAAAGATTCAGGACTTGAGCAACAAGCGTTATGGTATAGATTAACTTATTAAGCAGCAGGAATTTTAGTGGTTTGCTATGTGGTTATATATTATAATCTTGTCCTGTTCAGGATCCATACCTTCATGCACATGTAGCTACAAAAAGCTAAATACGTTAGATTAGAAAGAGAATTCCTCAAGATCTCAACATATTGCCAAGACAAGTCAAATCAACTACATAAATTTAAGAAAAGTGAAATCCACTATTTAGATTTAACTGGGAAAAAACTGCACTGGATGACTGGATGTACTAGATAGTACTGGATGACTATTGTAATAGTAACAATAATAACAATAGTAATAATAGCATTTACTTGATCCTAGGTGCCTGGGCTACTCCTTCATGGAGTTAGGTCCTACTCTCACTTCATACCCGGAGTCACAATTATATATATTATAAATACTCAGGAGTTTAGGCTGACTAGAAGTTCAGTATGGGCAAGCTGACAAAGCTGCTTATAAAACTAATGTTAAAGATTCTGCAGGGACACAGATAAAAACAAGTCAGAAACTCATTTACTCTGGCCTGACCTCCTGTGACAGGGAAGCACCACTAAATTTGGGCACAATATTTTGAGAAGGGTACTGAAAAAAATAGAACAAATCACAAGTAGAGTGACGAGCTTTTCAAGAGTCATGAATAATCAGAATACTGAAAGACTTAAAAACTAAAACCAAGGAGAAAAACTAAAAACGTGTAAAATGAAGAGGTATCAGGTGGAATAGGAAATAAGCTACTTTGTGATGTTCTAGAACAGACTTAGAGTTGATCAACAACATAATCAAATTCAAAATAGGAAACTATATAATGACAACTAAAGATGATCCAATAAGGAAATGACCTGCCCTAAAGGGGCACACAAAATATTTTTATGTGTAAAATTCTTTCATGTGTAAATGTTCACAGACCAGATGACCACCTGTTGAAGGTGGAGAGAAGGCCACTGAGTGGGAGACTGCATTAAAAAGCGTTTGCATCGGGCACCTCCGTGGCTCAGTGGGTTAAGCCGCTGCCTTCCGCTCAGGTCATGATCTCGGGGTCCTGGGATCAAGTCCCACATCGGGCTCTCTGCTCAGCAGGGAGCCTGCTTCCCTCTATCTGCCTCTCCATCTGCTTGTGATCTCTCTCTGTCAAATAAATAAATAAAATCTTTAAAAAAAAAAAAGCGTTTGCGTTGTCTAAGTAAAGTCTATGATTCTAATTTATCAAATTAAGTACTCATAAAAATCTCTAATTTCCTTAATTTTAAAAAAGATTTTATTTAATTGATTTGACAGAGATCACAGGGAAGCAGGCTCTCCACTGAGGAGAAAGCCCGATGAGGGGCTCGATCCCAGGACCCTGGGATCATGACCTGAGCCGAAGGCAGAGGCTTTAACCCATTGAGCCACCCAGGCATCCCGGGGAGATCTTCTTTAAATCAGTTCATTTGTGGCACTCCAGAAATGTGGGAAAATCAATTAGATAATTTATTATTACTCACTCACTGTCTTGCTGGTCAGTTCCTTATTAGAATGAATCAACATGCCAAAGAACCTACAGCAATAATGATGCTTGAATGTTCCTGCAGGAGCATTTAATGTTATGTATTCTCCGTGAGGTGAAGATTATTTAGAAATTGAAGAAATAGCATCAGTGATTTCCTAACTATACTTTTGATAGTAGCTGATTTCTTTTTGTGTGAAACCATTAGTTAGAACCATTTGAAGTCTTACCCTAAAATTAACTTTATGTGAACTTTCTCACCATTGTAGAAATTATATCCTGGGATCGATCCCTGCATCGGGCTCTCTGCTCCGCAGGGAGTCTGCTTCCTCCTCTCTCTCTGCCTGCCTCTCTGCCTACTTGTGTTCTCTATCTGTCAAATAAATAAATAGAATCTTTTTAAAATAAATAAATAAATAAATAAAAATAAAGAAGATCTTCCCTTCTATTCTTAGAATTCATTGCCAGATGCTGTCTTTACACAATTTTTCTCCAACCCAAGTCCTTGTCTTGTTTTAAAAAATTTTAAGATCAAAATTCCACCAGCATTTTTCAAAGAGCTAAAACAAACAATCCTAAAATTTGTATGGAACCCAAAATTGCTAAGAAAATGTTGAAGAAACCCAAAATTGCTAAGGAAATGTTGAAAAAGAAAAACAAAACTGGGGGCATCATGTTGCCTGATTTTAAGCTATACTACAAAGCTGTGATCACAAGACAGCATGGTACTGGCACAAAAACTGACACACAGACCAGTGGAACAGAGCACGGAGTCCAGATATGGACCCTCAACTATATGATCAAATAATTTTTGACAAAGCAGGAAAAAATATACAGTGGAAAAAAGACAATCTCTTCATAAATGGTGCTGGGAAAATTGGACAGCTGTGTATAGAAGAATGAAACTTAACCATTCTCTCACACCATACAAAGATAAACTCAAAATGGATAAAAGACCTCAACGTGAGGCAGGAATCCATCAGAATCCTAGAGGAGAAAACAGGCAGTAACCTCTTTGACATCAGCCACAGCAACTTCGAACATAGGCAGTAATCTCTTTGACATCAGCCACAGCAACTTTGGAGACAAGATATGTCTCCAAAGGCAAAGGAAACAAAAGTGAAAATGAACTTTTGGGACTTCATCAAGATCTAAAGCTTCTGCACAGCAAAGGAAACAGTCAACAAAACAAAGAGGCAACCCACAGAATGTGAGAAGATATTCACAAATGACAGTATAGACAAAGGGCTGATATCCAAGATCTGTAAAGAACTCCTCAAACTCAATACACACAAAACAGATAATCACATCAAAGAAATGGGCAGAAGACATGAACAGACACTTCTCCAAAGAAGACATACAAATGGCTAACAGACACATAAAAAAATGTTCATCATCATTAGCCATCAGGGAGATTCAAATCAAAACCACATTGAGATACCACCTTACACCAGTTAGAATGGCCAAAATCAACAAGAGAGTTAACAACAAGTGTTGGAGAGGATGTAGAGAAAGGGGAACACTTTTACACTGTGGGTGGGAATGCAAGTTGGTGCAGCCACTTAGGAAAACAGTGTGGAGATTACTTGAGAAATTAAAAATAGAGCTTCCCTATGACCCTGCAATTGCACTACTGGGTATTTACCCCCAAAGATACAGATGTAGTAAAAAGAAGGGCCATCTGTACCCCAATGTTCATAGCAGCAATGGTCACAGTCGCCAAACTGGAAAGAACCAAGATGCCCTTCAACAGATGAATGTATAAAGAAGATATGGTCCATAAATACAATGGAGTATTATGCCTCCATCAGAAAGGATGAATACCTAACTTTTCTACCAACATGGACAGGACTGGAGGAGATTATGCTGAGTGAAATAAGTCAAACAGAGAGAGTCAATCATCATGTGGTTTCACTTACTTGTGGAACATAAGGAATAACATGGAGGACATGGGGAAATGGAGAGGAGAAGTGAGTTGAGGGAATTTGATGGGGGAGGTGAACCATGAGAGACTGTGGACTCTGAAAAACAAACTAAGGGTTTTAGAGGGGAGGTGGGTGGGGAGTTGGGTGAGCCTGGTGGTGGGTATTATGGAGGGCAAGTATTGCATGGAGCACTGGGTGTGGGGTATAAACAATGAATTCTGCAACACTGAAAAGAAATTAAAAAAATAAAAGAAGAAAAGTATATTAAAAAAATTTTAAGAGATAGTACTTCCTCTGAAATTCCAAAGTCCTCTGAAATTTTTTAGGTTAATTCTTAGATTTAACAAAATGACGTGTTGATCTATATACAGAATATCAAAGTCAAATATTTGCAAAAATTTAACTAATCAATAAGAATTGTACCTAGTTTATTCACCAAATTTATTACCCTTTCCAATCATAACTAGAAGTTATCTTGGTGAACAAATATCCCTATTTTATGAACTTTGGGACCAGATAGATATCCAACAAAAAGTTAAGCTCTCTGAAACTTAAACCCAAATTCCTGAAACTTCCTAAATTTTTTATGCCCCAAGGTAATTTATTATAATTATGTAGATATAAGAATGGGTTAAATAAAAAGAAGTGGCATCTAACTTTTAAATATGTGCATATAAAAATTTATCAACATCAGGTCATTGAGGTTGATTTATTCTCTGGCACTTTGAATTTGTCTAAAATAGATAAATACAAAACAAATTATTTTCAGGCAAGCAAGGGAAAACTGAAATCTCTGGTTTCTTTGTAATGTCTAGAAACATTGCATCTTAGTATAATGGATCTCACAGGTCCTCTGACTCAACTTGTGTTCAGGAAGCTCTTATTTTGATACTGAATCAGTAAGAAAGAAAGCGAATTTTCAGCAAATGAAGAGGGGAGGTAGGAGAAGATGAAGGGAATGGCATTACATTTTGAAAGGCAAGGCCTATCTGTAAAAGTAGTCACCAGCATGAAGACACCTGATTCAGATAAAATGCATCATAAAAGCCAACCAAGCCAAACTTACATCACTAGCAATGTCTGTTGAAGCTTTGGCCAACTGTACAGAAATTGCATCAGGTGGGAGATCATAGCCTTTCTTCAGAGCTTCTTCCCATCCGAGTTTATAGAGTTTCTGGAAATGAAACATATAATTTAGCATTATTCAGTAAATATTAGAAGCCCAGTGGATTACTGAACAAAAATTTACTGAGAGAGCAGGCATGAGATTCTATCATCTACCTCATCTCTAAAGATACGGATAAAACCAAACCAAGCTGTTTTAGGGAGAACTGACTTAGCATTACAGGATCTTGCTTCAGTTTTCTGGCTCTGAGAATAGGCTCAGTTACAAGAGACACAGTACAGTTTTAGAATAGCTTTTCTGTTCAGACACTGTTTGGGCATATCAAGTATATCAGGTGCTTTCTCCCTGCTGTTAAGTGCAGTCTAGGATTACTGTTTTAGTCACAGATGTTAAAATCATTGGTAACCAAAAAAAGTCAGGAAACAAAATTTTGATAATCCAAGTGATAAAAGTAATAAATACTGATGTACCTTTTATGAGGTACAATAAATGAATTAATCTTTATGAACGAAATTTATTAAAATTTTGCATGTGTGTTAAAACTGAATACTAACAAAAGCAGTTGAAAGTCATCCAGAACTTACTATGTGCCAAGTACTGTGTTGAGAGCCTTACATGGAAATTTCTCATTTGGTCCTCATCAATAAGCACTATTATGGTCCCAATTTTTGGGATGAGGAAACTAAGGCTTAGACCCGATGTTATATAACTCACAAATGGCAAAGCCAAAAACCCATACCAGATCTGTCTGATGCAATTTTTTCTTTCAACAATTATCTATCGATTTCCTTCTCTGTGCCAAGCACAATGAGTACTGAGATAAAGAAAACCAGCACAGTGCCTGTCTCCACGGAGCACAAGAGTCACAGCTAAAGCTCTTGCTTTTAATCACCATATTCTGTAGCATCTCTAACTTGCCAGTTTAAGTCATTCATTTTTATTACTTTGGCATTTTCATCAATTATTTACCATTACATCATTTAAAAAGTTTAATTAGTTTCAAGCCAAATTCTGATATAGCTTTACCTGACTGTACAGAGTTTGATTCTGCTTGGCTTGTAAAATATCTGGTGTGTCTGGCATCACATGAATCTTGGTTTTATCTTTGTTCCAGTCAATGGTATATAAGTACTAGGAAGTTAGGAGAAAAAAGATATTTGTTATTTGAAGGACAAACAGAAAAGAAAAAAAGTGTAACAGAGCATTTGAATTCACTCAATTTGAATTAGATTAAATTTAGTAACTGAAGTGGTATATGACTCAGAAAAGACACCAAAAACAAACTCAGATTTTAAAAAAAGTAATATTTTTGGATATTCCCTATCTTCTAGAGTTATTTGAAAGTTTTTAGTATATAATAATTTTTAAAAACAAGAGATTTTTAAGAAATAAAATAAAAAGATTTCCAACTCAATTTAGAATGTCAGGGGAAATAAAAATAAGAAGTAGGCAGAAGAAAATGATGTAGGGACATGCTCTGGAACAGTCTGTCAGACCCCAGAAAGAAAGGACCCAAACTAGATTTCCCAAACATGAACCAGGGGTTACTAGCCCTGCCTTGCTGGGAGCTGTAGGGAAGGACAGCTGTATAGAAAGATGGCTGTCTACCTTGTTCATGGTTTGCGCATTCTGTTTGGCAAGAACCATATCCATGGAGTCATTCAGCTTCTTAAACTGGAAGTTGCTAGGATGCTGGCGGTATTTCTGATCACTGGCATATTCAGTTGCTTTCTTGGCCTTCTCCACTTCTAGGGAACCAGCTGGACTCCAGCCAAGCCCTTTGTACCACTCATTGTAGTCCTGCTTATATTCATTCTATAAAAAGAAGAGACAAATTCTAATTTACCTTTTCAATTACTTTACTTTTATCAATTCAGACACAAAAGTATAGCATCGAAGACTGTGATCTCCATTCCCATGCTAGGAATCCAAACATCACCCAGAAAGAACAGAGACTTACATCACTCTGTATGCGATTCATATTCCTGCTCAGCTCAATGCTCATGGCGTCTGGAAGGAGGATGTACTTGTGAATCAAATGCTTATAGTTGGTGTTGGTGATGTTGGCTTGGGCATCCTTGGCAGCCGTGACACTGAGCATGTCAGCAGGGGTGTGGTAGCTGGTCTTCGTATTCTCGTAGTTTTTCTTGTACTCCCGATCAGACTGCATCTTAGCCACTTGCATGGAATGAACTAATTTGGGATCATCCTCAAGGCTACGGAAACCAACCATCTTCCCCTTCTCCTTTTCATAATTGTATTTGTATTTATACTGTGAAAAAATTAGTTTGTTAGAGCAATTGCCTTGACTAGAAACATTCTAGTATCAATAGTCTATGTTTCATAAAAAGTGACACTTGTGTGAAGTGTGTAAGCCTGATGATTCACAGACCTGTACCCCTGGGGCAAATAATACATTATACATTAATAAAAATAATTAATAAAAAAACTAAGGACATAAGAATGGAAAAAAAAGTGATACTTGCGTAGAATCCTAGTTTATAAAACATGCTTTTCGCATTTGTTTGTGTAACTTGATACTCACAACTATATGTTGTGAGGAAGATAGAAAAGTTATTATTACTGCCCTCCCCGCCCCGTTTTACAGATGAGTAACCCAGAGAGGTGAGTGACATGCTAAGGTCACTAAGACTAGCACCAAGAACGTAATGATGATATACCACACTGACTGGTACATGTACTCTGTTGTTGTACACTATTGTTAGGATCAGAGATCTTTAGCAGTTGATAACAGTACAGCAAATGAGAGAAAAAGGCAGAATGTTCTAAGCAGTTTACTGCTGCCCTAAGAAATCATCCAGTCAGGATTTTACTGCAAAAAATAGGCTTAGTCTATGACATACACAGTATCATTGTAGAGTAGCTTTATAGTTGTGGAGCTCCTTTTCCTTTAAGACTTTCTATACTGGGGACACCTGGGTGGCTCAGTTGGTTAAGCAGCTGCCTTTGGCTCAGGTCATGATCCCAGCGTCCTGGGATCGAGTCCCACATCGGGCTCCTTGCTCAGCAGGGAGCCTGCTTCTCCCTCTGCCTCTGCCTGCCTCTCTGTCTGCCTATGCTCGCTCTCTCTCCCTCTCTCTCTCTGATAAATAAATAAAATCTTAAAAAAAAAAAAGGCTTTCTATACTGATATAATGGGGAAGAAATTTTACTATTTATCACTCAACTTCTTTCTAGAAAGGGAGGATCCTGATACATAGAAAACTTATTCTGCCTATCTCCTGTGAGTTTGAGTGTGCAAGTTAGTGGGGAGGAGACTCAGGGAGTCGAATTACTCCAGAATAGAGGGAAAAGAATTTTGAGATTTCAGGGCAATGTAGTGGTGGCATAGGGATGGACAGGTAGGAAAGATGAACAGGTACAGAATATGAGAGAGAAAGTGTCACTGCGGGGGAGAGGGGCGGGGGGCTAAGGAAAAAATACTCTGAGAAGGGTCCCCCCATTACCCTCAAACCACACGGTAGTACTGTGAGAAGATTTCTTGCAGAAACAACCAATGAAAGAACCAAGTTTCGTACAAGTGTTATGTTATCGGAGTGGTGAGCTGGCACACCAGCTCTCTGGAAGGAAAAAGCCCTGATCTGTCATGTTTGTTGGTCTCTGTGGTGTAAATACTCCCGCCATGGCTGGTGTCAAGCTACCAAGAATTTAACAACTGGCTCACAAAACTCCTGATTATTTAATAATCAGCTGTCATGAGTCCAAAAGATCAGCATCTCTAGCACACCATTTAATGAGAGCTCCTGCTATGAAGAGACTTCCTAAGAGGCAGGAAGTAAGAACAACCCAAATCTTTCACCAAGAAAGCTTGGTGAAGGGCTTTGGATTTCTACAGGCCATAGCACTGGGGATGGAGTTCAAAGAAAATTCACCTAGATCTCATGAGCCAGGGAGAGCACACAGATATGTAGTCATAATGTGGTTAGCATTCTCTTTGTTTTTGTTTTTGTTTTCAGAAATACCAGAGAAAACAAAAGACCGAACCTAAAAAGCATTCACAGAATACAAGGAGGCCATTGTGAGCAGGTACACTTCCCCCCTGTATCTTTTCCACTGAGTGTTTCCAAAATTCAGCCCTCACTATTTTGGTAAATTAGGAAAAAAAATCCCAGTCAGGTGAGTGTTTTCCTTCAGACTTACATCACTTGCAATATCTCTTGAGGCTTTGGCAGCTTTGATAGGAATTGCATCAGTTCTGAGATCATAGCCTTTCTTTCTAGATTCTTCCAAAGAAAGTTTGTAGAGTTTCTGTAAAGAGAGGCAAGGGAATAATGTTCTTCTAAATAGGAAAGCCTGGGTTTATTTGAAGAGAGTAAACTAGCACTGTGGTATCATTTTTATTTTTGAGAATGCTTCATTGGTGGTTTGATGGATAAATGTTCTTATAAATACCAAAATTTTGTTTGAAAAAAGTCACACCCGAACATATCTTCAGGAAACCACTGGAAAAAGTAAAACTTAACGGTTTCCATTAGGTTATAAAATATGTTTAAAAATGTGAAAGCTCAGTAGATTCACACTGATACATTTTTATCAATTAAAAGTCAAGAGAAGACTACAAAACAACCATACTCTTACATCAAAAGTAAACTTCACTATTTTGCAATCGACACTTTTATTTATGTAACTGTGTGGATTCTACAATCCAAAAATAAGTCATCAACCACAAATCCCTGTATAATTCAGGGAAAACAGAAAACACTGGTAGGATTAGAGATTTCCTAGCAACCATGGTTAGGTTGAGAAATAAAGTGAAATAAAACACGCATTTTCTAAGTGTTGAACATTCCTTGTTATGGAGCTTGCTCCAAATTCTTCAAAATGTGCTTCTTCCCTTCCCACTTAACTTTTTCTCAAGACCCCTTCTTTAGGACCATCTCAAAGCCTTGGTAGAGAGACTCCAGGAACCAGGTCCTGGGATTCTCACTTCCTTTTTCTCTTTTGGGGCCCCCAAGCCCTTCTCTTCCTGCCAAGTCTCTTAGAGAATGAGTACCCGCTCCTAAACAAAATCCAGCTGCCCTTCAAATTCCTAACTGCAGGGCCCAAGTCCAATCCACAGGCCAGCTCCAACTCTTAGCAAAGCAAGATTAGAAAGAGAAAGATGCTCATTTGCGTATTCCTACTCTTATTTTCAAAACATTCATTCTTATAATTGAGAGACATTGATTAGTTTGTACTGGTTCAAATAAACCACGGGGAATTATACTTACATCACTCATATTAATTGCATTTGCCTTCGCCAAGACAATCTGGGGGATATCGGGCATAATGTGGACTTTGGTCTTATCAGCCTCCCATGCTTGTTTGTAGAGGTGCTAGAAAGTTTTAAAAAAGAAAAAGTGAAAGTTAGTATTTAAAAATCTTAAAAGGTGTTCATTTTGTGTGTGTGTATATACTTATATATATTTAACTGCACATGAATACCAATATTTTCCTATTTTTTATTTTATTATTTTTATTAGCTAGATCTTATTTTTTTAATTTAAATGGAAAAGGTGCTAATTCAAACAAGACAGCAGAGAGGATGTAAGATGGAAAGTAAGATGATGCCAAGATGAGAACCATAGGAAGAGCAAATGTACACTGAGAGATGTCTTGGTGATCATCAGTTGAATCCTCTTATTGCAGAGTTGAGAAAATCATAGCCCAGAGAAGTAATGCACCTTGCCTAAAGACACACAGCAGGTCTGGGCCATCATTTCCACAACTCTGCAAGAAGAGGCTGATGATTCTTATCTTGGCATCATTATTCTGAAATGATTAATAAATCATTCCACTGAAAAAGAAATAAAAGGTTTAACATCTAAAAAATAAATGTGAGCTTATGATAGTTTAAATACTAAAATCTTAAAAGGGATACTGAGATCTGTGCCTTGTCTTTTAGACAAGTCCCTGTCCAAGAGATCAGTCATCTTGACAAATCAGTTTTCTCTCTCAGAAGACTCCAAGGGATTTACTTAGACACTCAGCATAAAACAGCTCTCTCTAGTACAAGTAGGACCATCATGTTCTTTAACTGCTTAATGTTAAAGTCCAAATAATGTTTTTCTTTCTTTCTTTTGTTAATCAGCAGCATTTCAAATTATGATCCATACAATATAACCAATGTTGCTGCAATTATTTTATTATTTATTTATTTATTTTAAGATTTTATTTATTTATTTGACAGAGAGAGATCACAAGTAGGCAGAGAGGCAGGCAGAGAGTGAGAGAGAGGGAAGCAGGCTCCCCGCTGAGCAGAGAGCCCGACGCAGGACTCGATCCCAGGACCCTGAGATCATGACCTGAGCCGAAGGCAGCGGCTCAACCCACTGAGCCACCCAGGTGCCCCTATTTTATTATTTATAACTTAAAAACCAAAGTTCAAGGTGGATATGCTTTTTGGTCTTGATATCTAACATGGCTAATAAATTTCAAAATACAGTAAGGCTTTTCTAAAGGCTGGAAATATTAATGCAAGGAACTACTTGCAGAGAACAACTGCTCTCGTGATTTGCCCAGAGAAGGTCCTGCTTCAGAATGCCACTATAGCCACAGGATCAAGAAGTCTCCCTTGATTCCATAAAAGCAGCTAGGAAACTGGAGTGGATCCCAACACCCAGCTGTTGGGCAAATAATCTGCTGGTTCAGTGTTGCGGACTTCTACTCAACCTTACCTTAGACAAACAAGACTTTTCAAAAATATGCATGAAAAGAAACAACTCGTATTTTCTTATGTCTGTTGGACACAGTGGTTCATTGAACATTTAGGGCGCCACTAATTAGGACTAGTTTCATTTTTTTTTAATCCACAAGTCCCTTTTTCAAAGCTGAATGAACATCAATTGTGATGCCCTAAAACTATTATCAAAACCTGCAGATCAAATATAAGGAGGCCTGGCATTTTCCTGTTGTACAAGAAATATAACAATATTGAAAGACTCACTTCATTCATAATTTTTGCATTATTCTGGGCCAAAACCATGTTCATTGAGTCCATCAAAGTGGAATACTTCAAAGTGTCTGGGTGTTGGCGGTACTTCTTTTCACTGATTATCTCCATGGCTTTCTTGTTTTTCTCAGCCTCCAGTGAGCCTAGAGGGAGCCATCCAATGCCCTTCATGAAGTCAACGTAGTCAGCTTTGTACTGATTCTGCAAAAGAGGAAATGTTCAGGGATCAGAAGAAACCAAAGCTACCAAGAACCAGGAGTGGGTATTCGATATTTCCTAAGTTCCACTTTGGTTTCCAACCAATAGTATATCGAACTCCAACCATTTTTGTCCCTAAATATTATCTTTTTTTTTTTTTTACATTTCTTTGCATGAGAAATTAAAACTAAGCAGTAATATCTTTGTGATTTGTTTTCCTAAATGTCTTCGTAAGGAAAAAATGCTAGGAAATACCAACTAGATTAGCTATCATGTGACTGCGATCTCGAGAAAGGTGACTATGCTTTTTTTTTTTTTTTATTCTGACAGTCTGTTTTTTTAACTTGTGCTTTTGGCCTGTATACATTGTTTTAATTTAAGTTCAATTAACCAACATATAGTACATCATTAGTGGTTTGTTTTTTTTTTTACATCATGGGTTTTTAATGTAGTGTTAAATGATTCATTAGTTGCATGTGATCTGATGAGCACTGAGTGTCGGTCTAAATTTTTAGAAAAATTCCCCAAGTTTCCTTACTTGACAGATGACTCACCACGACTCCGATTCTCTATTTCATCATAAGCTTTGATCACCCACCATTGTTACAATTCCCTTGGGTGTGCCAGAAACCTCACTGGTATTCTGTGCAAATTTTGCTTTTTTCCCCTTAATACTGATATTTTCCTCTACAACTCTTCCTCGGTACTTTAATGTGGGCACTATGTACCTGCTTAGGAATTAAGAGCTCAGCTCTTACATTCCTAAAGAAAAACACGGGCGTGGCATGACCTGCCTTTGGCTTGTAATTTAAATTCTTTTTCCCCAGCTGCCAAATAAATGGCCTCTACAGCTGAATTCTTGCCACTAATCTGTGCCTTCCTCACATTTGTTCCAAGAACTTCCACCTCCTCAATGTTTCATCAGCAAGTAATACAAGCAATTGCTTGTACTGAGGTTGGAAAAAGTAGAATAAACACTGGTTAGGAGTGAGGGGCAGGAGTCAGCAAGTAGTCGGACTTCCTGACTTTCATCTTACTTGTTTACCAGGAGCTGTTTCTGCTTCTGACTCTCTTTGCTCAACATGTTTCCTTCAACATGTTCTCTGAAACAAATTTTCATTTGCCCTAGCTGAATCCAGCATCCCCCAATCCTCACAGCAATAATGGTAGAAAATAAGACTTTGGTGTCCAGAATGTCTCATCCCCTTTTGTTAAAAGAAACAAACTCTACTTAAGGTAAAAAATAAACAACTTGCTGGGAAATTACACATGAATTTCTTTCAGGAGTTTAAAAAGGTCTTCATTTAAGGTCATTCCTAATTTGCTTATTAACTATAGTCAGTGTTCTGCAAATGATGTGGCTGTCACGTACATCGCTTTGAATCTGCATCATATTTTTGGCCAATTCAAAGCCCATGGCGTCGGGAAGCATGTTGTAGGAATGGATCACATTTCTGTAGTTGGCGTTGGTGGCCACTTCCTGAGACTTCTTGGCTGCCACCACGCTCAGCATGTCCACCGGGGTGTGGAAGGAAGTCTTCGATTTCTCATATCCCTTCTTGTATTCCCGGTCTGACTGCATCTTGGCCACTTGCATGAAGTGCACCAACTTGGGGTCGTCCTCTAGGCTCCGGAAGCCAATGTGTTTCCCTTTGGCTTGCTCGTAGGCTTGCTTGTATTTGTACTGTGGATGGGAAAAGAGGCCCGGTGAGGAAGGCAGCGAAGGAAAGAGAGCAAAATATAACTCATTAGATTCCATTAACTTGGTCAAAGGTGTATGGTTTTAGAGCTCACAGGGATGGAGCAAAATTTTTTTACTTCAAATTTCTTGCCAGACTTGAGTCCATGGAAAGAAAATGATCTCAGAGTTAATCTAAGAGATCCATGAATAAGTTGCCTTAGGGTGCTTTAGAAAGCAGCTTTTCCCACTCAGCAGTCTCCTCAGAATGGGCTACAGGTACAATTTCTCATGGTGCATCTTTAATTTAGGAAAGAGCCTAATAAGTGATCTCTTGGGTAAAATGAGTAGACTGTATCCAATATTTGCCCAGAACTGCCTATAAATGATTTGAATACTCTAAAAACAACTTATTTTAACAAAACCCAGTACTTTTTATCAAATAGTGAACAAATGATTAGAGGGCCCTTGGACTGGGTGAAGACAAATGTCTTATGTGTTCCATGGACGATGGTCCCACCGACACTGGGTAGGGTTGACTGCAGCTCTTGAATACACACACACGAATTTGGCTCATTTGCTTCTTATTTGCTCAGCCTAAAAAAGGCCCAGTGGAAGCACTTACATCACTGGCAATGTCTCTACAGGCTTTGGCAGCCTTTATTGGGATGGCATCAGGCCTCAGGTCATATCCTTTTTTCTTTTCTTCTTCCCAGCCAGCTTTGTACAGTTTCTAAATAGAATGAAATAGAATAGCACCAGCAACTTGTTATTTGAGTTAGAATGGGAATCCTGATTTTGCATGGTTGGTATATAAACGAGACATTCCTTAAGTATTAGTTCCCTCCAACCTCCTGTCCCACTTCATTGTTGCTGTTAATCTACTTACATCACTCATGGTGATTTGGTTCATTCTGGAAAGTAAAATATCTGGAGTATCGGGCATGACGTGAATGGTGGTCTTGTCTTTGTTCCATTTTTCAGTGTAAAGCCTCTGCAACAAGGAGGACAGGCACATGAGTGTACAGCGGGACAAGTCTGTAACAGCGCTGTTGACAGAAGGAGACTCACATCTCCGCGACAGAAGCGATGAACGCTGATACAGGTAAATGGATGACACAGCAAGAGGATGGGCTGATGAGACTGAACACACAATGAGGGGGAAAAACCATCAAACTAGGGAGCCCTCTTCCACAAAGACAACAAATGCCACCTTGCCCCAACCTCACGCTACATGGAGTTTTGCGGTTCTGTCGCACCCTCAGCGTGGTGTAGACAGACAGCCTGCATCGGTGTGTGTGGGATCTCTCTAGAAATGGTGAGGGTTATAGAATGCCCCCTCCCACCATCGCCACCACCCCACCACCGCCACCACAACCATCAGAAAGATAAAAATGTGGATGATTATAGCAGCACCGCCAGGGTCAGGTGTTCTGGGGCTGAGACCAGCAGGGGAGCGCCTACCTTATCCATATTCAGTTTGTTACTTTTGTTAAGTGCTTGTTCCATCGTGTCCATGGCATAGGTGAACTTCAGCTTCTCAGGGTGCTGGCGATATTTCTTCTCACTAAGGATCTCTCCAGCTTTCTTTGCTTTCTCCACCTCCAGTGACTCTATCGGGACCCAGCCGATCCCCTTCATCCAGTTGGTGAAGTCGGATTTGTATAGATTCTTTACAATGAAAAAGGAAATTTTCATTTCAGAAAGAGTCAGGGCTTGGGTTTCTTTGGCTAGATGATTTACTCTTCATCAAAAAGAAAGAAAAAATGAGGGAGAAGAGAATTCCCTGCTTTTTATGCCCTGCCATCTTTTGGAAAAAATTTTAAAAGCGACTGCATTCAGGGGCTCCTGGCTGGCTCAGTCACTAGACCATGTGACTCTTGATCTCAGAATTGTGAGTTTGAGCCCCACATTGGGTACAGAGATTACTTAAACATAAAATCTTAAAAAAAAAATAAGTGATTGCATTCGTGGTAGTTTTGAACTGGAAAAACTGATCCAATAATTCCTTTCTAAAACTTAACTTTCTTGAAGGAAAAGGTAAAAGGATTTTACATAGGAAAAGATATTACATTGCACCCATTTGAGCCTCTTAGTTTTTCACAGAATACATCATGTACTTGTGTCTAATACACATACACACACACACACACGCGCGCGCGCGCACAAACACACAATAACCAAAACAAATTTTAAAGCTATGTTATAGTTCAAATGAGTGAAATTCTAAAACTCCAAATTCTGGAGAGGCTCTCTAATTATAGTGAGTCCGGCCAGGTTTAAGATGAGGTAAATGGAACTGCCAAGTTCTTGTTCTTCCCTCCCATCAGCTAGAAATGGATAACTAACTCTATGCCAAGAAGCTGTTGGCCATTACATACATCGCTTTGGATCTGCATTGCATTCCTGGAATGTTCCACGTTCAAGGCATCAGGTAGCAGGGTGTAGCTGTGGAAGGGTTGTTTGTAGTTGGCGTTGGTAACGACCTCCTGAGATTTCTTGGCTGCTGTCACGCTGAACATGTCCAAGGGTGTGTGATACCTGGTCTTGCTGGCTTCATAGCCCTTTTTGTACTCACGATCTGATTGTATCTTGGCCACATTCATGTAATGAACCAATTTAGGATCATCCTGAAGACTGAGAAATCCAATTTGCCTGCCTTTGGCTTTCTCATAAGCCTCCTTATACTTGAACTATATGAAAAAGAAGGGCAGACAGAAGTTTGACAGGGTCAATTATAAGAAATGCTGAAGTGTTAGACTGAATCTACATAACAGATTAAGCAATAACCAAATTTGGTCTGAATCCACATAACATCTAAATTTTTTAGTTTTTTTTTTATAAGTTAATTTTTTAAAAGATTTTATTTATTTATTTGACAGAGAGAAATCACAAGTAGATGGAGAGGCAGGCAGAGAGAGAGAGAGGGAAGCAGGCTCCCCGCAGAGCAGAGAGCCCGATGCGGGACTTGATCCCAGGACCCTAAGATCATGACCTGAGCCAAAGGCAGCGGCTTAACCCACTGAGCCACCCAGGCGCCCCTTAATTTTTTTAGTATTTTTAAATAAAGAACTGACAAAATATTTTTAATGGAGGGACCTGAGATCTGCTCTGGGATAATTAAGAACGGGATAATGTGTGGTTTACATCTAGATTATTCATAAAGAGATTCTTTGAATATTCTCAAATGTTCCTGAAAAGTTTATTAAAGATTTGGTATGTATTTTTTTATGATCTATTTCCAAATACTCTGCATTGCTTTAAAAGTACTTGCATAATCCTTGGAGGACAAGGGGTGTTAGAGAGGAGTAGGGAATTTGGGTAAATTGAAAGGGGAGGTGAACCATGAGAGACTATGGACTCTGAAAAACAGTCTGAGGGGTTTGAAGTGGCGGGGGGGTGGGAGGTTGGGGTACCAGGTGGTGGGTATTATAGAGGGCACGGCTTGCATGGAGCACTGGGTGTGGTGAAAAAATAATGAATACTGTTTTTCTGAAAATAAATAAATTGGAAAAAAAAAATCTAAAAAAAAAAAATAAAGTACTTGCATAATCCTGAATAAAGTTTAGCAAAGCTCTTATACAATTTATTTTTATTGGACTCCAAATGAATGAGTTTTTACTCTATCAAGGTATTATATCAATTCATATGAAAATAAAACTTAATTTATGGAAAGTAATTAAGTAAGTAGGAAAAGTAACTAAAATCCTATCATTTAATCTATAATTCTTCCTGGTTTTCCTATTTTACCAGATTTTTTCTTTGTGAAAATTATATTAAAAAATTATATTCTTTTAAAAACTTGGAGGCTTTTTAAAAATATAGTGACATTTTGGAGAAAATCCAAATAAAAAGCAGTTTCCAAGTTCATAAGAATGATACCAATGACAGTTGCAACTACTTCACGATTTAAAACAAAGAATTTTATTCTTTGCAGCAACTGTATTGAATTTCTAAAGATTTTAAAGTGAAGTAATATAAGAAAGTCATTGGCACTTATGCTGTTGGGAAATATTTTTATATTACAATTTATTTATTTCTTAATACAGCTCACAGCCTCGCATACCATGTAGAGATTTTAAAAATATAAAGAAGAAAAGTTTTCTACTTTCAAATTATACTTACATCACTAGCAATATTTCTTGAACTTTTTGCAGCAACAATTGGAATAGCATCTGGTCTCAAATCATAGCCCTTAGCAAGAGTCTTCTTCCAGTCTGCTTTATAATGAGACTTGAAAAAAGGAAAGAGTATTTTATTATTTTATTATTCTACTTGAACACATTTCTATATTTTCAAGCTTTTTTTCTAAACATGGAATACTTTAATTTTCTTATACTTTTTGTGATGAAACAATTAATACTCATAGAGAGGTATGAAAACTAAAATAAGAAATTCAGTACCACCCAGATTTAATCACTCTTAATGTTTAAATATTACTTAGGAAAGCAGGGAAAGTTTTTAAATAAAAGCATAGAAATGAGTATAAAAAATGTTTATTTGGAGATAAAAGCCTAAAATTATAGGGAAAATGACTATGTCATCTTTTAAGAAATGAACGATTTTATCCGAGTTTGATTATGTTTTTAAATTAGAATTTACCAACTTTTTTTTAGTATATGTGCTGCCGAAGCGAGCACAGAATTTACCAACTTTTTTTTAAAGCAAAAAGTAAAAATTCATAATAGTGAATTTAAAGATCACCACCAATTATGTACTAGACTACCCAAAAGGCTCGTTACATGCAAAAAGAGAGTTTCTCAAGAAAATTACAATAAACTTTCATACAAGTTTTAATAACTGAAACAAGATTATAAAGCAATATTTGTCCTTATTACAGACTGTTCACTACTGTACTTTCCAATCTTGCGTATCTCATTTTGTTTCACTTTTTAAAAAGTGCAATATCACCTACTAGATTAATTTTAAAACCCACCAGTGAGTCATAGTCCACAGTTTGGAATAGGCTGTATCAAATGAAAGTTTATGGTGACTTCTAGTCCCATGTTCCATGATAATGGGCCAGTCTTTAGACCGTTGATTCAAAAACCGGCCCGCACATGGAGGGCAAGACGAAACTGAACAACGAGGGAGCCCACAGATTGGTAGGTGGCAGGTTTAATAAACAAGAGAACTTACATACAAGGCTTGTCTTGGGCAGCCACAAGACAAGCTCTCCTCACCTGCCCACCACAATCTCAGAAGTTTCTACAGAGGCCTTAACTGAGTTTAGTCCCATCTACCATTCAGATGATCTCCACAGCCTACTTCTCTAGCAAGGCGTCCCTGAAGATGGTTCCCACTCTGGAAACGGTGGGCAGAGTGTACATCCCAAGGGCCGCAGAAGGGTTGAGGAGCCTCTCCCGGGTCTAGCTCACAGGTTAACCAGCGGTCATGTCTTCTCAACAACTTCCTCGAACAGAGACTCAAAAGATCCACACCCAGTTTGCTGCCCTTAAAATTCTCGCTGCTAGAGTTATACAGAACTGGAAAGAAGAGGCCTGTGTTAGCAATCTTAGACGGGTACCAGCCCAAATACTCACATCACTTATGTTGAGGGCATTGACCTTGGCCTGAATAAACTGAGGCAGTTCAGGGTCCATAGTGTACTTGTGCTTCAGTTTCTCCCCCTCCACCTTGTAGTTCAACTAAAACAAAGGAGGCAGAATGCAAGTGTCATTAGCTGACATAATGTCAGTTTTATCAATACCCCTCCCCCTTTAAAAAGGAAGGTTATCACTTGTGTTTTTCCGTATCCAAGCCATATACCTATAGTACTACATGGCAGGGTGTTCCAGACATATCCATCTGCTCATTCCACCAGTATTTATTGGACAGCCCTATGGGCCAGCTAGGGTGATAGGTTTCTGCCTGTAAAGTGTTGACAAAGGCAAACATGGCCTCTTAAAGGTTGCAGTACAGTCAAGGAGACAGAAAATAAAAATATAAACTATAAGATAGAGCTAGAATGTGTGATGTGTTGTAAATAGAACAACTTCGGGAAAGAAACAAGGGTGGTCAGCAAAGGCTCTCTAAGGAGATAGTCTTTATGCTCAGCCTTGAAGAGAAGGGAGGGGTCCAGGCCGAAGCAGGGCACTTGGGGCCCCAAGTCTGGAAAGGGCAAGGCCAGCATGAGTGACGGAATGCAGCCTGTGTCACGGGGCTGAAGTGTTTTGAAGAGGAGAATTAGGATGGGGAGCAGGGCCACAGTGCTGAGGGTCTTTTCAGCCTTCAGTTTCAAGGAGAAGTTACTAAGAGGTTTTAAGAGAACTGTGATTCATGTTTAAGATAGTTTTTCCAGTTGTCACGGAAGACCCCAGGCAGGGAGGCCAGATATCAGCTTCCTACAGTTGTCCCCATGAGAGACAGGGAAGCCCTAACCAACTGCCAACAGCTTAATGACATGCAAGTGTCCCACAGGACACTGGGAGAGACCGAGGTGCCCTGATGCCGGGACCACGCACGGAGGCACCAGTAATGACATTCAGGTTTCTGGCAGGAGTCACTGGGTAGATGTTGATGGCGTTTATTGGGATGGGGTAGACAATGAGTGAACGTCCCATTCTCCTAGCTGACTGGAAAACCACAGCGAGAACAAAAGAAATCAAAAGAGTCTCCATATTCATTACTACTACAGTAGAGCTCATCTCAAAATACCTGTGGTAATGTGACAAAAGAGACTGGCCTGAGAAGAAAATCCATGGATAATTCTCAAATCTGAGCCAAGCAGCTTCCAATATCTGGGGCTAAAAACACACAACCTCTTCTTTTCTTTGCTTTTTACCTCCTGCTCTCTTTCTGGTGGAGGTATTTTAACGGAACTCTGAAATTACCCAATGAGGGAAAGCACTGAGCATTGTAATTAGGCTCTGGCTAAGAATAAGGGTCCAGATAGACCTGGGCTCCAGAATGAGGCTCAGCTGACTCTGAAAGTAAACTCTTCCCTCCTCCCCAGAGGCCTCTCTCTGGCTTGCCTTCCAGAACATCCAGCTCTTACGGAAGAGGATTAAGGCATTGCGCCTTCTCCCCTTGCAGCTAGGTAGAACTGTTGCAACTCAGAGGAATGAATAGCTTGGTTTACAATTCAGATGGAATCACAGATGATAACAGTAATCGTTTTATTTCACTTCATGTGTATAATGGCAGGGTCTGCTTGTAAATAGCACAGACTCTCTACATGTGGAAAATAAAGGAACTTTGGAAAATCCTCCTTCTCTCCCCCTTACACTCTTTGTTCAAGTTCCACGCTGTTTGAAGACTAAGACCTTTTCTATCATATCCCTGAAAGCAGTTGATACGCTAACACAGATGCACATTCACATGTTGAATTAAGAGGGATGATGGAATGGGGGTTACTCACGGATAAATGCTTTTTAAAATTTTGAGAGCGAGTGCACGCACACACTCAAGTAGGGATAGGGGCACAGGGAGACGAGAAGAGAGAATCCTCAAGCCATCTCCTCACCAAGCGCAGAGCCCAACACAGGGCCCAATCCCCGGATCCTGAGATCATGACCTAAGCCAAAATCAAGAGTCGGCTGCCTAACAGACCAAGCTGCCCAGGCGCCGCTGGATATCTGTGATAATGTGCCAACAGAGTCTGGTCTGAGAAATAAAATCTACAGATAATCCCAGGTGCCCCTGGATAAACACTTCTGAAGGGAAACCACTTACATCGCTTAGCTGCTTTGTGTTCTGCTGAGCCAAAACCATGCCCATGGAATCGGGCACACTTGTGAACTTGATGGTGTCTGGATGCTGTCGATACTTCTTCTCATTTAAAGCATCACCTGCTTTCTTGACCTTCTCAACCTCCAGAGAACCAATAGGGATCCATCCAATGCCCTTGAAGAAGTTGTTATACTCGTCTTTATACACGTTCTGTAAGAGAGTAATCTCGTATGAGGAGATAGCCTGCAGAATATTCAAAGGGTGTCTCTGAAATCTGCAATTCTGCCCAGAGGAAACGAGTAGCACCCCTTCCGGCATGCTCTTGTCTGAGAGGAAGACTTTCACCACGTATGTGCCACTGAGCTTCTTACCCAGAATTTGGTAATAAGAAAAAGTTCTGTTGTTAGAGTGCATTATACAACATAGAGGAAATCTAGGCCACATATTTCCATGGCTAATGCTAAAAAAATTTTTGTCTCTTTTGACAATAAATTGGGCATTCTTTTTGATTTCACTGAAAACCCCATGACTTTGAATTTCACCAATCCTGTCCGCCTAGGCTATTCATGATCTCAGCTGGGGAGAGACACCTTCGTTGAGTGATAATAAATGAACACCGTACATTCCCTCACAGAGGATGATTCTTGCAGAAATCTGGTTCCTGCAGAAGGAAATGCCCTGAATATTAAACAGCCTCCCCGTGCAGCTCTCCATGAATCATGCTGCAATCACAAAGCTTCCC
Organism: Neogale vison; assembly: GCF_020171115.1. NCBI lineage: Eukaryota > Metazoa > Chordata > Mammalia > Carnivora > Mustelidae > Neogale > Neogale vison. The sequence goes on from NC_058093.1 coordinate 50,170,704, forward strand.
TGGTTCATTCTAGATGACTTGTCACATAGATTAACATGCATCAGAGTGTGATTTTTAGTTAAAAAAAGAAAAAAAAAACTTTCCTGAATTCAGAAAGAAGAGAGAATACTATTTTGCATTCTACATATCACTATTAGAGCCAGCCTGCCAAGAGCAGCTACTTCCTCTTGTAGAGAACCAAGGGTTTATGCACTTGATGGAATATAGTTTTATCTTTGATCCACAAGTTAATAAAGACAGTATCAATGATTACAGTAGGAGCACAGAAAGCCAGCAACAACACAGCTCGTCTACCAGGCCTCTGTTTTAGTCTTTCAATAATGACTGTTTATTTTAAAGTACATTTTTCAAATATCTTCCTGTATTGTGAAGTCTACTGAAACAGGAAGAAATGATTATCCCTTAAGTACCAACATTTCTGTGTCTGTTAGATTATATATACTCACATCACTCTGAATCTGATTCACATTCCTGGTATGCTCGAGACTCATGGCATCAGGTAGGTACGTGTAATGGTGTATGGGCTGTTTGTAGTTGACGTTGGTGACAACATCCTGGGCCGACTTTGCAGCAGTAATGCTAACCATGTCCCCTGGGGTATGGTAGCTGGTTTTGGTGTTCTCATAGTTCTTCTTGTATTCACGATCTGACTGCATCTTTGCCACATTCATGTAATGGACCAGCTTGGGATCATCCTGGAGGCTTCTGAAACCCACATGCTTCCCCTTTGATTTCTCATAAGCTTCCTTGTATTTATACTGCAAAGGCAAAATTTGGTTAGCAAAGTCCTAGGCACTGATAACATTAGATGTAGTAAGTATATTCACATGCAAAGTAACTTAAAACATCGTCACTTTCTGGAAGAATGTACCAGAAATGCAAAAAACAAATGCAAACCCACCCATTCCCATGTGCCCCAGAAAGTTCAGAATGAAAACATTTATTTCCAACACTATTGGATCACAAATGGGTATCATGATAAATTCAGGACCAGTTTCTAAATTCCACATATGCATTTGCATGTAGAACCTTACTTAAAGCCATCTGAATTTTCATGCTTAATATAAGTAAGACACATTCCAAATAAAAGGCCAGTACCTCTTGGTTTCCTGGGATGTGAATTTTCCCAAACCAATATGTTATTACCACCACAGTATGTTATCATACATCACAGAACACTAGAAATTATTGAGAAAATCTTCCATTTGCTGTTCCCATTGGCTGGGTGATAATGTTTGCAACAGATGCAGACGACACTCTAAAGGTCTTCATGCAAGTTCACACTCAGTGTCCTTGGGGTTGGGGGATGGAAAACTACTGTGTTGTCTCAGGTTGGTGGGATAAGGTTAAAACAAAACTCCTCTTCTTTCTAGGTGGCATCAAATTAGATGCTGCATAGACAGGTAGACCCTCCCCACACATTTCTCAGCAGCTACTTTCCAAGCTCGCTGCTGAAGCACAACTCGGGAGCTGCTGCAGGGCGGGGCTGGGTGTGAGCTTCCCCAGCGCAGTAAAAACCGCACCCTCCAGGCCCCGCAGCCCAACGTCTCTCGCTGCTGGAACTGGCGGTGGGGTGTAGATGGGAGTTACACTGTAGGTAACAGGACGAAACCTTAATTTTTATGCAAGAGAACTCAAATCCACTTAAACTCTGCAGACACTCTGCTCCTGTCGTTTATGCACTGATTTGTAAACAAGAATGTAGCAGGCAGGGATAAAAATATATTATATGTTTATAAAAAATTAAAAATTAAAAGTTAAAAAAAAAAAGAATGTAGCAGGCAGAAGGACTATCAAGACATGTCTAGGCATGTTAGAGAAAGCTCTGCTCAAGGTCTAAGGCAAAAAACAAAAAAAAACAAAAACAAAAAAAAACACCTCACACTATAGACTTGCACTTAGTCCTTAAGCTAGAAATTTACTTCACAGTGGTGCACAAATCTTTGAGGAACACGTTTTCCGTGACATCCTAGTAAGGAAAGCTGTAGAATTCTTACAACCTTAGCTCCCATGTGGTCTGTACACACGGGTGGTTTCTTTCTTTTCTCCAACTGTGATTGTAGCCCCCAGAATAGTGCGCGGCAACGAAGCCTACTGGGCACGCGTGCTTTTTGAAATTTCGGATCTTCAATGACGGGAAAATATATAAGTGCATTACTTTTCCTAATGCAGATGACATGGACATCGATTTACATACACAAAATTATGTTCAAGAAAAATGGGCCTTTTCCCATTTGGTTTATAAAATCTTTACATTTTATCTAACACCTTTTCAATCATTTTTTTTTCTTTTCAAGCCTCTTAATACCATCATAATGTAGGCAGTCATTTGAATTTAAAGTGTTAGTGTCAGTTAGGGTGTTCTCACTGAAAATAAATGTGGGCTGTCAGGGAAACGTGTCAGTAAAGGTAATTTGGCCTATGAATCAGGGGAGAAAGTGGCTGTCAGATTTCTGACAGCTCCACCAAGTGGGGTCAACTGAAAAGAATCACGGAATGCTGAAAAAGTGACAGGTTTTCAAAACAACATTTTGTGGAGAATTTCAATGTCATTAATTCAACATATTGTTTTCAACGTGGTATCATTTAGGCCAGCACACATTTGATTACTTTTAAAGCAGGCAATCACCCAACATTTCACCTAAAATTTGTACTCACGTCACTGGCGATGTTTCTGGATGCTTTGGCCGCAGCGATGGGAATTGCATCCCCCAGCACATTGTTGCCCTTGGCTATTAAATCATGCCAGTCCCGTTTATAACAGACCTGTGATGTAAAAAGGAAAAGGATGTCAGCATTACTGTGTATTAATCAGCTAAAGTGATTCTTAAATTGTGGGGATTGTTTTGTTTTTTTTCTAGATACAAGCTAAAGGAATATCCTACAGTCCATTCTGCTTCAGGAAGTCACATTAGCAAATGTCACACTTTGTATAGCATGAAATTATAGGACACCGCACCAATTATTCACCCAAAGCGAAACTGGAGTGGATCTAGAGGAGTGGAATAAAGGTTCTGGTGTGTGGGGACCAACTAGAGAAAATGAAGTTGTCCACTCTTCCGAAAGGAAGGTCAGGGGAAGACCTGGTAGCAAGTTTCAGAAATGTCAGGTTTGTTGTAATGAAAGGATTTCGTTAAATTCTTATCTCGCTGCAGGATCACCTTCCCCCACTTGCAAAACTAGGAAAACTAAATCAAAGTTTCAGAGGAATAGATGTTGGGCTCCTCGTAAGGGAAAATGTTACATCCTTTTGAGTTGTCCCACCCTTGAAAAGGCTGACTTAAGAAGCAGAGGGCCCTCATCATGGGATAGGTTTCATAAGAGGTGTGTGGGAAACTGACCTAAATAATTATCAAGGCCCCATCCTGTTCTGAAATTCTACTGTTGTGCCATCATATCTGGACTTCACACCCCATCAAAAACCCTACTCACATCACTTATATTGTAAGCATTGCACTTGGCCTGGAGAAACTGAGGAAGATCAGGACTCATAGTGTATTTATGCTTCACATCTTCCCCTTTAGCTTTGTATAAGATCTGCAACACAGAATCACAAAATTAAAATCCATTACCCATTTCCACAAAAAAGGAAAATGTTTTAATTGCACATTTAAAGGAGTTATTCCCTAGCACACTATTCCCCCACTATTTCTATTGTTAAGATTCATCAAAACAGGGGTGCCAGGGTGGCTCAGTCAGTTAAATGTCTGCCTTTGGCTCAGGTCATGATCCTAGGGTCCTGGGATCGAGCCGTGCATTGGGTTCCCTGTTCAGTGGGGCAGCCTACTTCTCCCTCTCCCTCTGCCCCTCCCCCTTCTTGTGTTCAAGTGCTCTTGCTCACTCTCTCTCTCTGTCAAATAAATAAAATATTTTTTAAAAAACCACCAGAGGTATTTTCCCATTTTTAAAGAACTCAAGCATTTTGTTATCTTTAGAAAGATCTAAAACTCTGTATTAAAACAGAGAGAAAAATAGAAAACAGAGACCTTTGACTGCTAGAGATGAATGGAAAATAAGTTCAAATATGCAACCCTAACTTGAATAAACAGAATTCACCAAAGCCAGCAAAATCCAGTCTTTGCTAGTAGAGTCAACAGTTCTTAAAGTCTTATTTTTTGGTTTTTGATTCCCAGAAAATGGCATTTAGAACAAGTCTTTCACTTCTGCTAAAAACTTTCCAGTTATAATTATAACAGTAAAATCATATAATAATCTCCTCATAATATGAAGACCCTTATATGTAAACCTAATGTACATAAAAGGTTTACCATTTCATATTGACCCTATTTTATCCTTTTACAGATTTCAGAAAGACATCTAGGTGCATGATATAGAACTTGTATTGTATCCTTCTCTTGGTAATAGAAAAGAAAGAAACCGCTTAATTTCTAAAGTCAACAATACAACTGGAATCACACAAGTAGCTTTCCAGTGTCTCAACTATCGTTGACCATGGAAGCCACGTTATGTGGGCTATCACACATAAACTGCTATGTCTGTATCACAAAGTCTAAGGAGGCTGATACCTATTTGAATCCTCCAATACTAAAAAAATTTCTTCTAGGCACCCAAGAGCTATCTTTACTTCCTCACTGCCTTTAGAAACCATAGCTAAGCATTCACAGAATCTCATCCAGTCTACCTTCTACACATCTCCTCTGCCATTGCTACTGACTCAGTTGAACTCCAAATGAGGCTTCTGCTGGATTTCTGTAGCAGCTTTTAATCTATCTTCTTAGGTCCAATCTCTCCCCTCACCAATGCAGTCTCAGCACTCCTTGACAGAGCTGTCTTTTAGAACACAGACCTGATAATGCAACTCCATGGATCAAAATCTTCAATACCTCCCATTACCTAGCCCACAAGCTCCAAAGTACAAGTGGGCACCCAAGACCCTCAATGATCAGGTAACAATCCCAAGCCTTTCATTGACCTTCCATTCATTACCTCTTGTCAGTCATTATGTTTTTTTCATGCCAAGAATGTACCCTTGCCTATTTGCCTGGGAAGCCCTGGTGTACGTACTTGGCTTGTACTTGGCACATACCTCTCTTGTAGCATTCACCTCTTGGTATGGCAATGTTCTAGTTCTATCCATGCCTTTGTCTCATACCCTTATAACCTTGTTGTATCCTACAACTCACTAATCCCCGTCTACATCATCTTTATACCATCAGAATATGATACAATGCCGGGCACAGGGAAGGTGTTCAAAAACATTCATTCAATGAATTAATAAATGAATGTTTTCGATGTCCCTTCAATTCTTCTATACACTAAACTTCCCTTTGATCTGACTTTAGCCAGGTCATATACATCGTTCATGGACAAGCAGGCAAAAAACATACAAATCTCCAAGACTTAAATTTTTAAAAGCTTCTATAATAATTGATGTATGATGAGTTTTGAGAAGTAAAACCACATATTCATGTGAATTATTTCCCAGTAAAAGCAAATATAAGCAACTTAATATAGAAGTGAGTGTGATGAATTTGCTACTTTAAAGTGTCTGGAATTTGGGGTGCCTGGGTGGCTCAGTGGGTTAAAGTCTCTGCCTTCGGCTCAGGTCATGATCTCAGAGTGCTGGGATGGAGCCCACAGCAGGTTCTCTGCTCAGCAGGGAGCGTGTTTCCCCCGCCACCCCTGCCCCACCTGCCCCTCTGCCTACTTATGATCTCTGTCAAATAAATAATAAATTTTGCATGTGCACGCACATGTGTAGTATGAAAGTGGATAAACATCACAAGTTTATCCAACAACAGAGTATTTCAAAGGCAGCTAAAAAGGAAGACATCTTAAAAATGAAAATAAACAGCAAGATAAAAGAAAAAGAAAATGGTAGTGTGCAAACTGAAAATAATTGTTGTGGTATGTGTATTGTTTTGCTTTGTTTTGAAGCAAGCTCCACACCCAGCATGGAATCCAATATAGGGCTCGAAACTCACAACTCTGAGATTAAGAAGAGTCAGACACTTAACCGACTGAGCCACTCAGGGGCCCCCAAACTAAAAATAATTGTATTTATTGTATTATTAAAATAACAAGTAAATATAAATATATATATAACTAAAAAAATTATTATTTTCAATTAAATAAAGTAAAAGGAAAATTAATGGCTCAGAAGAATAAAAATTTTGAGTTGCTATTTATTTCATTAAAGCCTCCTTCCATTCTTCGCCCCCCTCTCTTGTACTTACATCACTAACTTGCTTTGTGTTCTGTTTTGCCTGGACCATCACTGGGGAGTCCACGATGCTGGTAAATTTGAGGGTGTCTGGGTGTTGCCTGTACTTCTTTTCATTCAGGGCATCACCCGCTTTCTTAACTTTTTCTGCCTCCAGACTGCCAATAGGTATCCAGCCTATGCCTTTCATCCAGTTGTTGTAGTCTTCCTTATAGGCATTCTACAGCAAAGGGACAAAAGAGGAGTAAGTGCCTCCAGCAGTGAGTTCTCACATAGGTTCTGACCCTGGAGTAGGGATTGTCTTGGGGAGTACGTGTCACTTACATCACTCTGTATGTGCATCATATTTTTAGACAACTCCAGGTCCATGGCATCAGGCAGATAGGTGTAATGATGGAGCTGATGCTTATAGTTGACATTGCTGACAACATCCTGTGCTTTCTTGGCTGCGACAACATTGAACATATCATGGGGTGTGTTGTATTTTGTTTTTGTCTTCTCATAGTCTTTTTTATACTCCCGATCTGATTGTAGCTTAGCTACATTCATAGAGTGAACCAGTTTAGGATCATCTTGGAGACTCTGGAAGCCAACCATTTTCCCTTTGGCTTTTTCGTAATCTTTTTTGTACTGAACCTATGGGAAACAAAAGTGGCAGATCTTAAAATGTAGTTATGAAGATTTTACCAAACAATGAGGCTATGACCTAAAACACTGAGCTTCCCAGAAATTACTTTAATAACCAAACAATTAGATATTCATTTGTATACAGTCTGAAATGCAGCCTGGTAAAATTAAAATGTTACAGAGAGCCCATCTGATTGGCTGTCACTGCTTTGGCCACCTGAGAGAGGTTGGGGTGGGAGCACGGCCAAAAATCGAGTCTGTGACAAGGTAAAGTTAAGTTCCTTGTAGAGACAAATGAAAAGATGAACATTCTGCAATCTTTACCAGTTATATTGTGCTGCTAGAGGAGACCCCAAATAGCTGCCTATGTGAGTGGTGGTAGAATGTTAATGAGTCTTTGGATATTCAAAGAGAGACCCAGAGCCAGTTTATGTAAACACGAATTGGTTCTGAGTAATAAAATGAAAAGAACTGACCTTGCTTGGGAGATCTGGGAAGAAGCATGGGAAACTGAAAAGCAGAGATGTGAAGGAAGGTTTGTGTGTGTGTGTAGGGGTGGGGAGGAGCTGGAGGATAGCACCCACAGAGAAAGGGAATGGGTAAGGAATTTTGGATGGTAGGGCTTTTATAATTCAGTTGTAATTTATTTACATCAGTGCAATGTCAACTTCACTTCAAACAATCAATGAAGTTGTGTTTGGGACTTCAGGGAACCAAAAGACAGGGTTGTGCTCCATCTCTGGATCGTGTGGACCAGAAAAACAAGGGGGTCCAGGGCGTGAGAGTTCAGGTGAACTAGAGCAAAATCACGGTGGGCAAACCAGGAGCCAGAGGTGATGGAAAGACAATAAACCTTAGAATATCTGCAACAAGCAGGGGGGAGGGTATCGCACTTCCTTGAGGTCATCAGGTGGGGGTTTGAGTCAATTTGATTTGACTCTCAAAGAGGAAAGTAACTAGTTTGTGGCTGGGTTAAAGTAAGATAAGGAAAAGAAACAAAGACAAACAAAATTTCTACCTTTCATGGAACCTAACAACTGCTATGAACCTTAGGGCCAATTCATCCATCTCTGGAAGCAATGAAGTAAAAAAAAAATTATAATAATAAGGGGAAAGAGGGAATTCATATAAATTAAGCAAGTTTGGAGTCAAAATCTTACTAGCAGGAGTCTATTAAGACTTAAATAGTGAGTGATTTGTTTATTTCTACAAAGGGAATAATGTGAATTTGTGCAGAAATACGGAGGAGACCTTTAATTTTGGGCGCCTCAATAGAATGAGGTTAGTAAAGGTTACACAAATCCTTACCCCCGGGAAAATTTAGATCTGGTTAGGGAATTTTCCTTTCTAAATAGTTTTCAGCAGGACTCACTTCCAGCTGGGGACAGCAGATGTGATGACTTCTGGACAACAGGTCTACCCCTGCCCACATGTTCTAGTTACACATCGGCAACCATCGGAAGGACTTACGTCACTTGCCGCCTGCCTGGCAGCTTTGGCAGCTCTGATGGGAATTGCGTCTGATCTCAGGTCATATCCCTTCTTGCTCAAATCTTTCAAGTCTGTTTTGTACATATTCTGAAAGAAAAAAGTCATCTGAATGTAACCGAGGCCCATTTGGAAAGGGCTTCACGCACAATCAGTAGCCGAGCTCATGGGCACACCTCACTGATATTGTAGGCATTAACTTTAGCCTGGATGAACTGGGGCAGGTCTGCTGGCAGGCTGTATTTGTGAAGAATTTCTTCTCCTTTGGCTTTGTAGGCAACCTGAAAGATGAAAAGAAATTCATGAACCAACAAGTAGGGGAAAGGGTTTAAGGACACAGGAAAATAATCTCGGAACAGATCACATGGCACAGCTGTGCTTTTCATGAAAGACGTTCTCTGGGTCATTCCCACATTCACCTGCAAGGATCTGTAGGCCTTCAAGGTCTCATATGCAATACTCAGGATCTTAACCTTGTGCCAGTTCAGCTTTGGCCAAGGTCCCTTGGTATGCGCTAGGAAGCTCTGAACTCCAGTAAGAGCACCTCACAGAAGTTAGCCCAGGGAGATGACCTGATAAAGATGTTAACCTGCAGACACTTTCCTGAGCACAGAGAAGGCTGATCAGGTGGGATACACAAACCATCTGTGGGTGACAGATAGGACCTACAGTGGTTTTTACTCTACGTGATTCATGTCTTAGCTCTTACAGTGTAACTCCTCTGTAAGGTGTGTTGTCAGTATTCATTTTCCTGGTCTTTCCTAGAAATGGGCTTGTAGTGTTTCTTGTCATCAGGAGAAGCCCCTGACCTCCTCCTTGGGAAGCGACATTAGATGGCTGAAAGGACAGTCAGCACAGCATACATAATACTCAAAAGACTGGAATGAAGTATGTTTACAAACGAGCCGCTGGGAGAGGTACACAGTTGCTCATGTAACTGGGTCTCTTCAGACTGCATAAGAACTGTAGGTAATCAGCATGTTTAGAATACAGACATACTGGTATGAGTCAAATGTATTAAAATACAGATAGAGTGAATACTTACGTCACTTCTCTGGGCCTGGTTGATTTTCGACTGCACTATGATCGGGGCATCTTCAATTGAGGTAAACTTCAGAGTGTCCGGATGTTGGCGGTATTTTTTCTGTTTGGTGAATTAAAACAAGAGAAACAAGAATATTACTTTCATAAAGGCTAATACATAAAAATCCTTGAAATTTATTTTGGAGGGACAAGGATTTTTCTGGATTTTAAAATATAAAAATACTCGGTTCTTGGCTGACTTGGGGGGAAAGATGAATACAATACAAAAGCCGGTGCTTAAAAAATTGGCTTAATTTTGGATGGTCTGGGACAGAACAGACCAAGACAACTTGCAGGAACCAGACAATTCCTTGCTTGTGAAACGAAAAAGGGTACTCTCTGCTAAACAGAACCCAGAAACAACACAAGGTTTACTAAAGGGTTACCAGAAAGGCATGGGAGGATATTTGGAGTGTCTTTTGCATGACACTAACAGGCTTTCAGGTGGCTGTTGCTCGAACTGAAAGAGGCTCTCTGGTTGAGGGAGGAGGGATCGAGGAATTAGGGCAACAGCTAGGGGTTCCCATAAGAAAGGGAGGACTCTTGTTCTATAGCCTCTGTGTGGTCAGTACACAGGTCATCACTAAAGCGCTGAGGAGCTACAGGAGAGAGGACAATGGAAGGTGTTCCAATAAAAAGCTGGTAACTTCTAGCTACATTTCTAGATCATTCTCCATCTACTTCTTCTTCCAGTCTTCTTCCTTTGTGCATGTTATACATCCCGCTCTGTATATGAAGAAGCATCACTCAGCTTCAGACTTTTGAAAACCACCAACCCAGAAGAACTTTCATGAAAAACCTCTGGGATAAAATGTTGCTCACCAAAAGCAAGGACAAGCACAGAACAACAGAAACTTGAGTGTGAAGACAACCTTCACACAGCACCTCTGTCCCTTCTTTATACAGGCTGACCTCCTGTCAGATGGGTTCACCTGACAGCAGCGGGAATGTTCCACTGTTGAAGAAGGGACAGAACCTGGCTACGTAAAGAGTGCGAAGTCATCACTCCTTTTCCTCAGACTCAATAATAACTTATAGACTACTTCAAGGTCATCCAGAATAGGACACAGGGTAAAATACTTTAAGGAAAATTTCTGTAATATTCATTATATGCATTATTCATAAAACCAGAAAGTGTAAAGAATCTGTGTGTTCACCAACTGGACAACCAAAATGCAATACAGCTACAAAGGAACACTAACTCAGCAATAATGAGGAATGAATTGCAGACATAGGCAGATACATAGATGCGCCTCAGAAACATGGTGATAAATGATAGAAGTCCGATGCAAAAGAAAGTTCTAGAAAAGTACAACTATAGAGAGAGAAAGCAGATCTCTGGTTGCCTGGCATTGGAGATGGGAGCAGGAATTTTCCAAGAAAACTTTGATATACTAGCAGCATTTTAAGATTCAATCATGGTGATGACTGTACAACTATATGAATGTATTTAAACTTGCTAAGGTGTACACTTAAAATACGTGAAATTTGTGGTATGCAAATTAAACCATGAAAAAGTTGTTTAAAATATTTTTTCATGAATGGTTAACATCAATGATTTTGCTAATGTAAAGCTTATCTACCTGGATAATTCATGCCTGTGGTAAGTGCTTTTTTCTCAGCCACAACTGCTAGAGAATAAAGCAGTAAAAGGAGGCACTTCTATGGTTTGGGGCTTTAACACCTCACATTCCAATTCTCTCTGTGGCACATGGGATGGCTTTACCTCATTCAGGATGTCTGAAGCTCTCTTCACCTTTTCCATCTCTAAGGACCCAAAAGGTACCCAGCCACAACCTTTCATCCAGCTGTTGTAGTCAGCTTTGTACTCGACCTAAAACACCAAGAGAAAGTTTACAGTTCTCTGCTCAGCATCATCCTTATTCACAAAATCATTAACAATTTACCCCAAATGATGTTAAGATTCCTGACCAGCTTCCTTACTTCATACATTAAGGTTATTTCTTTTTTAAAGATATTACTTAGTTATTTGAGAGAGACAGAGTGCAAGCCGAGAGTGGGGGTGAGGGACAGAGAGGGAGGGAGAAAAAGAATCCCAAGCAGACTCCGGGCTGAGCATGGAGCCCAGCGTGGGGCTCTCTCTCAGACCCTGAGATCGTGATCTGAGCCAAAACCAAGAGTGGGACGTGGAACTGACTGAGCCATGCAGAAGGTGCCCCATATGAAGGTTATTTTAAGTATTTCCTTGGTGAGAGACTTTAACAGCCCTTAGGTTATTACTGTTCTTCTAGCTGGTCTATATTCTATTTCATCCTTATTTCTAACTGAAGGAAAGTATGTGGAACTCTAATTCCAAGCTGGACAAGTGCTATATTTAAAGCTGTACTTCAAAGAATAAATAAAATAGTTATATTTAGATAATCAAATGTGAGATGTCTGCTCCCTGGAACTCCAAGTATTTTGTTTCTTTGGTCAAATTAGGACTGATGGCCACACTGAAGGCAGATAATTTTGCTCATTTTCTGATAAGACTTGAAAGTAAATTTTGCACTATGTGTTTGCACACATTGCCCTTCATGTGTAACAGTTGGCTTAGGAGTGTTTCTACACTGGCTAATGATCCACTTTAAAATGGTTGCACTCAGGGGGACCTGGATGGCTCAGTGGGTTAAGCCTCTGCCTTAGGCTCGGGTCGTGGTCTCAGGGTCCTGGGATCGAGCCCCACATCTGGCTCTCTGCTCAGCAGGGAGCCTGCTTCCCCCTCCCCGCCTACCTCTCTGCCTATTTGTGATCTGTCAAATAAATAAATAGAATCTTTAATAAATAAATAAATAAAATGGTTGCACTCATATAATTTGCTATGGAAAGCCATTATCATTTGGAATTTTTCCTATTTTGGAGACATACTTGATGCCATCAAAGTAATAGGCTACTCTCGGGGTACCTGGGTGACTCAGTTGGTTAAGTGTCTAACTCATGGTTTCAGCTCAGGTCACGATCTCATGGTTGTGGGATTGAGCCCTGAATCAGGCTTTGCACTGGGGTCCTCTCTCTCCCTCTCCCTCTCCGCCCCCCACATACCCCAACTCTCGTCTCTAAAAAATAAATAAATAAATAAAACAGGCTACTCTTCTTGTCTGGCTATGGATAATACCTAAAACTTAAATTCTAGATATAAAATTCAAATCATTGTTCTTTAGTGTGGGTCTTTTAATTGGAATGAAAAATCAAGAAATTATTGGGTTCCTGCCTTTGAGAAGTTTACAATTTACTTGGGAGAAAGAAACATAGCAAAATTAAAGAAATAATAATGCATAAAATAAGATTGTTAATGATGGGAATTTAAAATGGTAGAGTTGCTGTAGAAAGAGGAGGATGGTTCCTCAAAAAATTAAAAATAGAATTACCATGTGATCTAGCAACTCCACTTCCGAGTATATACTCAAAACAATTGAGAGCAGGATCTCAAAGGGATATTGGTCACCTACGTCCACAGAAGCATTATTCACAATAGCCAAGAGATAGAAGCAACCCAAATATCCGCTGACAGATGAAGGAATAAGCAAAATGTGGTATGCACATACAATGGAGTATTATTCGGCCTCAAGAAGGAAGGAAATTCTGACACACATTACAATATGCATGAAGTCTAAGGACATTTTCATTAAGTGAAATAAGCCAGTAATAAAAAGACAAAGACTGAATGACTCTACATATATGCCGTCTGTAGAGTAGCCCAGTTCATAGAAACAGGAAATAGAAGGGTGTCTACCAGGAGCTGGAAGGAGGGGAAAAACACAGAGTTGTTGATCTGCTATAGCTTCAGTTTTCTAAGATGAAAAGGCTTTGGGAACTGGGTACACACCCACGTGAATATTATTAACTGCTGCTGAACTGTACACTTAAAAAGGATAAAGACAGCAAGTTTTATGTTATGCGTATGTTATGTGGTCATTACATTAAAAAAATAGAATTGTTAGGATAAAATGTTCAATTGTGTAGCTCAAATTAATTTGCCTAAACAAGTTTTCATCTGCAGATAAAAACCTCAGTGATTATGAAAATTGATGCTGTAAATGATAGAAGATACTTTATTTTCAGACAAGATAGCTATCCAGGTAAAAAGTTATTGAGAACAATGAATGAGATCGTTGTGATAATAACGAAGATAATAACAGTGAATGTTTACTGAGAATTCACTGGGGCCTGACACTAAGCTAAGTATTTGCATGCATTTAAATTCTCAAAACAATTCTTTTACTTTATTTCAATTTCACAAGGACGACTTGAGACTCAGCAAGGTTGATAGCTTTCCCAAAGGGACGGAGTGATGAGTTCATGCTAGACCTAGGTCTCTCTAACTCTAAAGGGCACAGGCTCCTCCAGCCACAAGGGTCATTTCCCGTTACATATTTGCTCCATACAGAAGACAATGACAATACTGAGGAATGTCAAAAAAATCTCACTCCACTTAAAGATTATTTCCGTTTCCGCCTTAGAAAAGGGGAATAGAGAAAATCCGATTACTCACATCACTCTGCAGCGCATAAGCCTTCTTGGCGAGATCCACATTGATGCTATCGGGAGGGTAGCTGTAATTGTGCAAGATGTGCTTATAGTCCACATCGCTAGCAATCTCCTGAGATTTCTTAGCTTGAGTGACTTGGAGCATATCAAGAGGGGCCGTGTAGATAGTCTTCGACTTTTCATAATCTTTACGATATTCACGCTGTGAATAGGAAATTTCCATTTATTACCACAAACCCTCAATGGATTTCCAGACAGTCACAGTAGTCTCTCACAAACAACAAACACAAGTTACAGAAGCACATTCCAATAGCTGAGTAGTTATTTTTTCCTAAAATTTGTTCCTATGTTACACATTATTGAACCCTTTCCCTCCAAAAAAGTCAAACGTGGACATATCTGAACAAATCTCTTTTTAGATAAAAGAGCAACTGTCAGACATCAGGAATGGGCCACAGCTTCTGTGCCTGACAGGTATTTTATTTTAACACAGGGTTTTGCAAGGACCATTAACAAGCGTTATTTTTACTGAAGTCATCTAATCCTTGATCTGTTTTCCAATTAAAAAAATTTTAATGATAAAAATTATATGACAGCCATTTCGTACTTCAGATTTTATAAAATGACTACTTTGTGAATAAAGCTGTCCTCTTGACTACTTGGCTTTCCTAACGTCATCTTTAAATGGTTAGTGATTTTTTTTTTCCAACCTGGCTATTCTACTTTTGACAGTAGATAAGCCCCACTGAGAATCCCAAAGGTTTTTTTCATACCAAGTTTAATTTTGGTAACGATTTAAAAGAAGCTTCAGATTGCAGCAGTAATAAGACCTCAAAGGAGAAAAAGTTTGTGAAACTGAGCCATGAAAGTAACCTTGGCACTTATTACAGTGTTCTCATAAACCAAATGTCTTGACTGAGCCTCAGAACGTACTTTCATCGGCTGGCTTTCTGGAATGTTAGACAGGGTGCTAATTAGGTCAAGGCCCCAGCTTCATCATGTCCACTCACCAATTACCTTAACAGGAAAAAAAAAACTCTGACCCAGTGCCTGTAGGAAAATTCTAAACTTGTTATATCTCCACATAATCACAGAAGCATTAAAGACTGACCCAAGGTAGCAAGTATCCATGCGCCTTATAAATCTTCTGTAGCAATTCCTTTTGAAAACGATATGATTGCTTAGCTTAGGGAATGTGATTTTCCTTCTAAATATTTTTGTGGGCAGTCACTTTCACTGAATAAACTTATCACTTAATTGTAAAATCTAGACTCTGGGTTATGAAAATAAAATATGGAAACTTTCGGACAGTGCTAGAACACTGAAAAAATACAATTTGTCTTTATTAGAAATAACTTGGGGGGATCCTGGGTGGTTCAGTCGGTTAAGAGTCTGCCTTCAGGGGCGCCTGGGTGGCTCAGTGGGTTAAGCCTCTGCCTTCGGCTCATGTCATGATCTCAGGGTCCTGGGATCGAGCCCCACATTGGGTTCTCTGCTCAGCAGGGAGCCTGCTTCCTCCTCTCTCTCTGCTTGCCTCTCTGCCTACTTGTGATCTCTGTCTGTCAAATGAATGAATGAAATCTTTAAAAAAAAAAAAAGTCTACCTTCAGCTCAGGTTATGATCCCAGGGTCCTGGGATGGAGCCCTGCATCGGGCTCCCCGCTCAGCAGGGGCCCTAGTTCTCCCTCTTCCTCTGCAGCTCTCCCTACTGGTGCTCTCTTGCTCACACTCTTGCTCTCTCTCTCCAATAAGTAAATAACATTTAACAAAAAGAGAGAAAGAAAGAAAGAAACTTATAGGAGTCCCTGGGTGGTACAGTCGGTTGAGTGTCCAACTCTTGGTTTTGGTGCAGGTCATGATCTCGGGGTTGTGGGATCAAGCCCCACATTGGGCTCCACGCTCAGTGTGGAGTCTGCTTAAGATTCCTTCTCCTTATCCCTCTGCCCCTCCCATTCATGCTTTCTCTTTCTGCCTTCTCTAAAATAAATCTTAAATAAATAAACTGAAAAAGCAATGTTGCAACAACATTGATGTGTGGAAACGTTTTTGACCAAATTGTTTTGATTCTTTTGTTCCTGTCCTAATCAGTTCACACCTGCATCTACATATATAAAATGTAGTCAAAGGTCCAAATGGCCTTAAAAGATTCTCTTTAAAAGCTCTGCATGTTCCATATCTGCAGCTAAGCATTTAGCCTGGATAGTATGTGAGAATGATTCATCATTGACTAGCTTTTTTGGTTGCCAATATCAATCAATTAACAAGTATTTACCAAACACTACTATGTGCTTAGTGTTCTAATGGTATTGTGATGGGATAAAGAACAAAAGACAAAGATACACGTGCTGTCAATAGACAGCTATAACCTTTGCAACTGAGAAGAGATAAGGAAATAGTAAGAAATACGATGTATGTGAGCACTATATACTGACATAATTCAGTGTGAAGCTATCAGAGAAAATTACTAAATACAGGATGTTTTAAACCGCCATATAACTACATAGCACATGCAAAATGAATTAAAGAAGTATGTATAGATAATTATATGAACACATGGTTGAAAATATAAACATTCTTCTATTTAATTATGAAAAAAATATTTGCAAGCTATGTTGAACAGTCTTTCCACTCTTAAGGAATTCTCTGAACATCCTTTAAACACAGTATATGCTGCAGTTTGCAGTTGGTGTTTTCTACCCTGCAGTAAGAATTTTAACTTAAAGATGAGAGTTGGCCCATAGATGAGCCTTAGGAATCTATAAATTCTCTGCAATTCAGACAAAAGGTATGAAGAAAAAGTTCATTTTTCTAGATGAGTGATCCAAGTCTTTTATTAGATTCTCAAAGGGGCCTATAATCCCTATAATCAGTGCAGTGTTTTCCTTGAACCTATGCTGGTACTAACTGCTAAAGTCAATAAAGAACAATGACAGTTAACAATAAGATTTTTGTCTGTGACTCTTGATTCTCTTCCAATATAAATTCAGTTTTAAAAACATCATTTTAAAGGTTATTTTTCAATCAGAAGAAAATATGAAAATATCTAGTGATGTTTTCAAAAAGTTTTGAGAATTAAAACCAATATTCTATTAAATATTAAAAATACATTTTTTAAAGTGAAATGGACATCAATTATAAATCAGTAATTTCTCTCCTCAAACACTGAAGGGTACAAGAATTTGGGAAATCATTCTGCTTCTGAAGTTTATCCCCAGCAGTTTGTTGTGAACAAGACAGAGCCCATGGATATGGAATCCTTTTACTTGCTACCACCCCTGGGCATATAAACAGGGATACTATCTTGAAAACAAGACAGATTTACAAAGACACTCACCTCACTCTGGTTTTTGGCCGCCTTCAAAGAGTGCAGCATCTTGGGATCATCATTGATGCTCAGGGCTCCAATCATTTTCCCTTTATTTTTCTCATAGTCTTTCTTGTACATCACCTGTAAAGACATCACATGTGCTGGTTCCCACCCACCCAGAACCGTCACTGCGGGCCCCCTGCCCAGGCACCCAGGCCACACTCACATCGCTGGCGATCTTGCTGTTGGCCTTGGCTGCCAGCAGGGGAATGGCGTCCACTTTAATGTCGAATTTCTTCGCTTTGCTCTTCTCCCAGTCATGCTTGTAGATATTCTGAACAGAAATTTCATCAAAAGAATTGTAAGAACAACAGCCAACACAGCTTCAACCAGTAAAATAAGAAACAGACTGAAAATTTGTATATGTAGACTTACTTCACCTACAAATAGTAATTTTACCAAATGGTAGTATAATTATTCATTAATCTGTCATCCAGCTTCCCACCTACCACCATATAATACTAAACACTTTTTTAATATCCTGTGAGCTTTCAAAAGATTCTGCCACACTGATGTATAAAGGGCAGTGTAAAAAGAGAACCACTTGAAGAAGGTGAAATATGACATTTATAGAAGAGATCTTGCAAAACTCTAGAGATTAGCTGAGGTTTTCTGATGGTAAAAGAGACTGTGGAAAATGAAATAGGATGGCTAAGTAAGAGCCTTCCCAGCATTTAGGCCTTAAAAGCTCCACTGATACTCTGGACACAATCGTCATAGCTGGTTAGTTACATAACTCCTAATGGGGTCTTTTTAAACACCCACGACATTTCCTATTTACATGGGCACATAATGATAGATTTCTGTGGCTTCGATACTTACATCACTTAAGTTATAGGCATTGACTTTGTGTTGGATAAACTGTGGAGCATCTGCCGGTACATTGCACTTGAACTTCTCACTTTCATGTTTTGCTTTGTAATTCAGCTGGAAAACAATAGAAGATAGCCAGTTTGCTGTCAGAATTTTCTCATGAGTATATAAGCGGCTAAGTTATTTCTATCCTTTTTAGAAACATGTCTCAAAGAGGCCATCTGTCCAAAGTCCAGTACAGGGCTTTTACCCTCACTCCCACCTTCGAGATCAGAGTGTAATCCAACTTGAGGTGTCATTTTGTAAATGCTATCATGGTGTATGTGTGCGGAAACTCGCAGTAGGATCTAAACCTTTAGGCTGTCCTTTCAGGACAGGAATGCTCAATTTCTATTAAATTCTATGATCGGAGAAATAACAAAAATAGTTACAATGCTAAATAATTAAAATGCTAAAACAGTTTAAAAGGTACATACATTCTGCTTAATAAAAATGTAAAACATAGCACTTTAAATTTTTTAAAAGGTGCCGTAGGTGGAAGGAAGGGAGTATAAAGAGAGAATGAGGTTGCTGAATTCTGGAGCAAAAGGCAAATACACAGGACTGTACTAAGCACCTCCAAACCAGAACCATGCCCTATCATGACCAACAAGAAGAGTGTGTGGTGACCAGACACTGCATACAGCACCCTATTCCTCTGCTGCTTGCCAAGTTCGGGTGCATCAGTGATGTTAGGGTTTGGCTGTTCTTTCTTGAGGCATGAATTGTTAATAAGTTAGGCAAGTTGCATAACAAACTGATAGGGACTCCTGGGTTATACTGATGCCATTTCCTTCTTTACCAATTGCAAATGAGCTCACTGTGATAGTAAAGCACATTTTAGAGTAGAATACAACTTATTTTCCTTCCTGAGAAGGCTGTGCTACTCTTAGCTACATTAGCACCCTACTACCCGAAGTGTGGTCGATGAATAGCAGCATCAGCATCACTGAGGAGCTGAGAATCTGTATTCTCCAGGTGACTCACTGGGTGACCCGCATGAATGTGAATGTTCTAGAAGCAATGCTGCTCTTCCCCGATCTTTGCATGGCTGGGTTGTTCTGCATTAGAACTTCCTTGACCACTCAACTTGAAAGGTCCACCCACTCACTGCCTCTCACTTCAGTCTGAATTCTCTATCATCATCCTGTGTTAGTTTTCTTCTCACTGCCTGATGTCTTTCTTGTTTCTGCACTCTTTGCCTTTTTGTAAAGTCTTCACTGGCAAACTAAAGAATGGGAAATACTTCCCTTGTTACCTACGCAAAGATACTCATTGTCTTTAAGGTGCCATAAAGTTTTAGTACACATTATTTTGGGTATGTGACAGACCCTAATGGGCAAATTCTCCACTAAGAATTGGTGACTTACTGAAGAAATATTATTTATTTTTATTATTGTTTAGCACCATTTTCCCTGAGGCTGCAATTCGATCTAGCAGCTTCCTTTGCATTGTAATGAACAAATCTTGAAAAATGACATTGTTGGGTAGATAGATGAGCCTATGAAGACTGAGCATGAAAATGCCTGTATTTTAAATAAACACAGCATTCTAGGTCGTCCACACTTGCACAAATCAAGGTACTTACATCGCTAAGCTGTTTCGTGTTGAGCTGGGCTTGCAGCAGCACAGGAGTATCAGTGACGGCTGTGAACTTGGTCTTATCTGGATGAACTTTGTATGTATGCTAGAAAAGACATTCTTTCATGAAATTTCATAATGTATCTTTATATTCTTGTTCATATACACACTAACTTATAAAAAATCTCCAGTTAAAAATAGAGTTTATTAGGGTGCCGGGGTGGCTCAGTTGGTTAAGCATCTGCCTCCGGCTCAGGTCATGGTCCCAGGGTCCGGGATTGAGACCTACGTCGGGCTCCCTGCTCAGCAGGAGAGTCTGCTTCTCCCTCTCCCTCCACCCCTCCCCCTGCTGGTTCTCTCTCTTTCAAATACATAAATAAAATCTAATTTAAAAATAGAGTTTTTTTCCTGAACACTTGGTTGACACATTCTCACTTTCTCTTTCTCAATCTCCGTCCCCTGATGCTGCCTCCAAACTGGTCTCGCTGCTGCAATTCAGCAACCGGATTGATCTTCCTCCTGCTGAAGCCTTACAACGGCTCTCCACGGGACTGGCAGTCAACCTAAACTGTGCCTTGGCTGATGAGCTCTACCCTACAGAATCTCCGTCCTCCCTTCATCTCCTACCATGTCGCCTCTCACCACTGTAACCCACTTAGTACCCTTCAGCTCCAGTTGCTCTCACCTCGATACTGCTGTGGCTGCACATTTCTGCCTTGGACCCTCCTTGGGCACCCAGTCTACGGTGCCCACCCAGTCTCCCTCTCCCGCATCATTCTAATTTATTTAATTCTATAACATCACTCCACATGTGTTCTCTGTTTATTGTTGGTCTCTCCCTCTCAAATGCATGCTCTCCGAGAGGCAGCCCACCTTGTTCCCTCTTCTTTCCCAGCATCAAGGACAGTGTCTAACAAAAGCTAGCTCCTCCCGTGAAATCATTAAACAAATGAACGCAGACCTCTCAGAAATTTCCCTATCTTGCCTTCCCTCCCCCAGACCAAGCCATGTATATATACTTTACTACTGGAAGATAAATAACGCCTCAAATTCTTTTGTAACCAACAGGTTTGTTCACAGCAATTTTTATGCTCCCCAATTTCACCCAAAATTTAAAATTTAACATCTGCTAACACTCGATATTAGTAGTTAAACTCCTGCTAAAATTACCACTAGATGGCACAAGAATCCCAAACCCCATTTCAAGAACTCCGGGCCCCTGACTCACGTCTTTACACTGGTCTAGCTTCTTGATTGCTTCATATTCTTGGGTTATTGTCTGAGGGAAATAGCATTTCCCTTTATCTTCTTCATACTCTGCTTTGTAATTTTTCTGTAATGAGAAAGAGCAAAAATAGATGAGGATTGTTAGTGCCCCCAAATAATGTCACTGAGAGACAGAACAATGGTCTTCAACTTACATCACTGTTTTGAGCTGAGACTTTCATGCAGTGAATTTGATATGGGTCCTCAAAGCTGCCTACATAATGTCCCAGAATATTCTGTACATATGCATCTTTGTATTTAGCCTGAAAAAGAAAGCATATTGACAGAGACATCAATCATGTATGTTATCTGTCAAACAGTAGAAAAGCCCTCAAAGCCCAGGGGCAACCACAGCCTTCCGAACCTCGCTGAAGTTCTTCAACAGAGTGTCAAGTTGATATTTGGGGGTCTCACAGTAGTTCATGCTCTTTGCTTTTGTCTTCTCATAGTTTTCCTTGTATAATCTCTGTCGAAGGAAGAAAATCAAAGAAAAATGTATGTCATGGTTTAAAAGCCTTTCCCTTCATTGTATACTTAACCAAAAAGGCAAATTTTATATTTTTTTCAGCATTTACTTTCCACAAGGCAAAAGAGGCAGAATGAATATGGTGGAGTTTCATGTTTTGAAGAATCTAGTCAGCTGGGGAACCTGGGTGTCTCAGTGGGTTAAGCCTCTGCCTTCAGCTCAGGTCATGATCTCGGGTCCTGGGATCGAGCCTCACATCGGGCTCTCTGCTCAGCAGGGAGCCTGCTTCCCCCCACTCTCTCTATGCCTGCCTCTCTGCCTGCTAGTGATCTCTCTCTCTGTCAAATAAATTAGTAAAATCTTAAAAAAAAAAATCTAGTCAGCTAATAACCACGTACGTACTTATTGTAATACTTCTCAGTCAGAATATACCACAGTGTGCCAATGCTGCTAAGCAATTTTTTTTTAAGATTTTATTTATTTATTTGACAGGCAGAGATCACAAGTAGGCAGAGAGGCAGGCAGAGAGAGAGGAAGAAGCAGGCTCCCTGCTGAGCAGAGAGCCCCATATGGGGCTCCATCCCAGGACCCTGGGATCATGACCTGAGCCGAAGGCAGCGGCTTTAACCCACTGAGCCACCCAGGCACCCCTGCTAAGCAATTTTTTGTCTTAAAATAATTCTGTCCACTTGAATGTGTTTGAAAGAAAGTGAATTTTTTAAATAGTGCAAAATTAGGTAAAAGTATAAGGTAGACCTTATACTAAGGCACAGTCCTAGAAAAGTATTCAGTAAAGCCCTTGATGAAAATGCGTTTTACAACACATTTGGAAGTTGGCTAATATTTTTCCTCATAAGTAATTATACACGATAAGGTGGTTTTCCATTTTGTTATAGGTATCATGTATTTCTACAGTCTTAATTCTCCCATACAGAAATCCAAAAATATACTCAGTAAAGACAAACATAAATGATATAGAATAAGGAGTATTTTTCTGCTGTGAGTTAGAGAACTAATTTTTATAAAGAGTTTAATTTTAATATTTAGGTCTTTAGGGGTGCCTGGGTGGCTCAGTGGGTTAAGCCGCTGCCTTCGGCTCAGGTCATGATCTCGGGGTCCTGGGATCGAGTCCCGCATCGGGCTCTCTGCTCAGCGGGGAGCCTGCTTCCCTCTCTCTCTCTGCCTGCCTCTCCATCTACTTGTGATTTCTCTCTGTCAGATAAATACACAAAATCTTTAAAAAAAAAATTTAGGTCTTTAAAATGAGATCAGTATTTTATAGACCACTTAAAGTAAATATTTTGCTCTTGAGGTTATGATTCATCTAGTTTTCCTACTTTATTGTTCTTTTGCCTGATTTTCTCACTTCTTGCCTTTTATTTTTCTATATATATTTTTGCAAAGTACCTGAAGTCAGATCATGACATGGAATGACTATGTAATTATACATACTGAGATATTAAGCTCATTTCTGGGAAAAGCAATGAAAAAAACGCTATTGCTAGTATATTTTCTCCCTAATAAAACAGAAGGCATGAAAAAGATTAAGGAAACATTTACAATATTCACTCATGTCTCAAAGTACAGAGACATCCTAAGAATGAGGAACTTAATCATCTTTTCCCCATGGGATTTCGGGTTTGACTTGTCCTCCTGAATCTGAGATTTCATTTAGGCTAACGTCCCATCTGAAGTTGCATTAAACAGTAAGTGTAGCCATATCTGAAAATAAGAGTGATTTACAAAGACACTCACATCACTCTGGTTTTTGGCCGCCTTCAAAGAGTGCAGCATCTTGGGATCATCATTGATGCTCAGGGCTCCAATCATTTTCCCTTTATTTTTCTCATAGTCTTTCTTGTACATCACCTGTAAAGACATCACATGTGCTGGTTCCCACCCACCCAGAACCGTCACTGCGGGCCCCCTGCCCAGGCACCCAGGCCACACTCACATCGCTGGCGATCTTGCTGTTGGCCTTGGCTGCCAGCAGGGGAATGGCGTCCACTTTAATGTCGAATTTCTTCGCTTTGCTCTTCTCCCAGTCATGCTTGTAGATATTCTGGACAGAAACATTTTAACAAAGGAATCAGCAAAAATGATATGCATGTTTACCACACTTTAAAGACTAATGAGCATCTCAATACTTAGGCTTAATGCGAAATAAATGGACCGTTTTTATTGTCCAGAAAATCGTGCATATTTTAGTTATTTCTCTTCAAGCTGAAGCTTCTAACTTCCCAAGCTCAAGGTTCTCTACTCCTCACTAGAATCCTTCATCAAATTAACCTCATTTTAGCGACCATACTAATATCTGATTCCTAATACTGAGTACTTCACAGAGTGGCACAAATGTTCGATAGTTAATTTACTGTTTGTGATCTAAAGATATCACTTTCATTTGATCTCAAATCCTCTGAAAAGTCCTGAATCATTACAATACTCACTGATGTTTGATAACCTAAGTACTTATTTATAGAATTGTGGAAGAAACAGAGATCTACCCTACTCCTCCAAGGGGAATTTGACTTTTCTCTATAATTAATTTTTGAAAATGAAAGGTAGCAATGGATACTTGGCCTTAATGCCTTTTGAATACCTGTATATCTTAGTGTAAGCTCTCTTACATGTAGAAATGAGCACCATTTATGGGAAATAAGGGGCATTACACATCTGAGGAATAAATAAAATGAAACTGTATCTAAAAAACCAGGCTCTGGGTGAAAATTAATTATAGCATAGCATAAATGAATATATGGCTAAAATCTCTAACAGTATGATTCATAGTTACACCTACATGAGTGGTGGCATTTGGAGGGTTGGTTAAAACATACTAAGACTGAAAAAAAAAAAACCATACTAAGACTATCTGATTGTATGAAGTTACTTACAACATTGCTATCTACATTTACAAGGTGAATTCAAAGATACGTGGGCAGAGGCACAGGGACATGATACACAGGTTAAATGTTCTTCCCATCATGAACACAGACGTGTTTGTTCAGTGAAGCAATCCAGAAATAAAAGCACAGGTCGTCAGGATAGCCCATGGCATAGGATACGGGAACTTACATCACTCAGGTTATAGGCGTTGACTTTGTGCTGGAGGAGGGCAGGAGTATCTGGAGGTATGTGGCACTTGAACTTTTCACTCTCATGCTTTGCTTTGTAGTTTAGCTGAGACAGAAAGTGAGAGAGACAGAGAGGGAGAGAGACAGATAGTAAAGGAGACAATTAGTTCTAAAGAAGAACTGTCCCCAAATACAAAAACCTTGTGTGGTACATTTCATAAAATAAAATGTAAAATACATTTTGTTGAAATAACTGACAGCATTGTTAAAATCGAGACACAAGTCCAGAACTAGGGGGGGCCACTCTGCGTTATTGATAACACGGGTGATATCACATCTGTCACTGGCGTAGGACTGTCCTGGAAGGTGGTGGCTGTCTCACATATGCTCCCTCTCCAATCATATACCACAATCGGCCCTGAGAATCAGGGGACTCTGAGACTCACAGCCCTTTCTCTCTTACCATTGTCAAAGCTCACTTTCTGGGAACACGTTCTAACAAACCTGGTTACGTCCCCACATGTACATTATGGTTTGTTAAGACTCTTATGTGAAGACTTGATTTCTGGTCATATATTGACTGAGGTTACTTTCACTGTTTTGTTTAGTTCAACACAAGCTTGGAAGTTCATACTTAAAACTCATGTGATAAAACTTATCTCAAAAACTCCATTCCCCAAAAATGTATTTGAGACAACGACATCTCATGTTTTGAATATCCACTCTGGGCCAGGGTGTTTCCTATGCTCATACCTCCTGCCCTTTACTCTTCCAAGCAACCACAAATTACAAAAGGGAAATAAGAGGCATAGAGAGGTTCAACAATTT
Source organism: Neogale vison (assembly GCF_020171115.1). Taxonomy (NCBI): domain Eukaryota; kingdom Metazoa; phylum Chordata; class Mammalia; order Carnivora; family Mustelidae; genus Neogale; species Neogale vison. The sequence goes on from NC_058093.1 coordinate 50,196,005, forward strand.
GCCCGTGCTGCCTGTTTGTAAAGACAGAGCTGGAATTTTACCCAGTCTTGTCTGACTCAAGAACTCATGTTCTTTCCAGGGCAGTAATGTACATCAGTTCCCCTTCTAGAACCAACTATCACTGATACCCATACAAGAAGATGCAAGGCAAGTAAATAAGGAGATATTTTAGGTGATTACGAATATAGACAAGTTAAATTTGCTAAAACGTACTTAGCCTTTTTGGTAGATGTGACAAGTCACTGGATTTTATCTGTAGAGTTATGATAGGTTATCCCTCCCAACTGGATTTCCTACATATTTAAAGTAACTTACATCACTCAGTTGTTTGGAATTGACTTGGGCTTGCACCAGAACAGGAGAGTCAGTGACTTGAGTGAATTTTGTCTTATCTGGATGGACTTTGTAGGTATGCTGTGGAGGAAAAAGGAATCATTTTAGCAGTCAAATCCAAGTTGGCCTAGAGGCCAAGCAAGGAGAATCCATTCCCCAAAGGAAAAGAAACTTGTAGTTCATCAAACCCACGGCTCTCTTCTGATTAGACTGCCCTGTTTTTGACAGACACTTTCACATCTGTACAAGAAACTTTCTCGTTCTTCAGATTTCCGATAACCCTCCTTTGGGGAAATGAACTAGAACTACCTCTTGAAATGTATGGATGACAATAGGGGAAATCAATTCATCTACTACAAGATAAATTTTGTTTCTTGCAATTTCCTGGCTCGCGTTTATTTGGGAAGTGTTTTAACACTGTAGGAATTTCTTGACCCGTAGAGGCCGCAGGCGGCAGGACGTTCCAAGTTCCTATCACAGACTTACATCTTTACACTGATCCAGTTTCTTGATTGCTTCATATTCTTGAGTTATAGTCTGGGGGAAGAAGCCTTTGCCTCTGTCTTCTTCATATTCTGCTTTGTAGTTTTTCTAGGAGGAAAAGAAATCAGATACAAGGATGCAACCATTTATTCATGCCCTAAGGACATGTTGGAAAGCTACCTGATTGTCTTAGCACTTACATCACTGTTTTGAGCTGAAACTTTCATGCAGTGCGTATGGTATGGATCCTCAAAGCTGCCGACATAATGTCCCAAAATATTCTTCAAGTAGGAATCTTTGTATTTAGTCTGAAAGACAAGACACATTTCATGTATTTATTGGGGGAAATAATGGATCTTTTCTTAACAGAAGTAATAACCACAGGACTGCTTACATCACTAGTGAAGTTGTGCAGAACTGTATCAAGTTGAAATTTGGGGGTTTCACAGTAATTTATGCTCTTTGCCTTTGTCTTTTCATAGTTCTCCTTGTATAGTTTCTGTCAAAGAAAAAAAAATCAGTTAAAGCAGATTCCTGTCACTCCCACACTGATTGTAACACTTTTATTTCCCAACACTCAACAAAAGAAGAAGAAGAAAAATATATCGCCTGTCAACTGTCTTAAAAATTGACAATCAGACATTGGGGTGTGGTGAATGATAAGTTTCTTCTATTAGCAATGACTGTAAAGCTTAGGTTTTCAATGGTCACCAAAAGATCTAGAAACTAGTACATGGCATCAGACCAAGACCTTGGTTGTGGAGAGTTGTGTGTATTTCAGCTCTGCTAGGTCTTTCCTTCCCCAACTCATGCACTCGTCCCTCACTGATGGTGTCACGACAGACACAAATATTCTGAGCAAAAGTGATTTTTTTTTTTAAATAAACCTTCACAAAAAAGTTGAGTATCTGCTGAGATGTACACGCACTCTCTTCCTTTTTCCACCAAGGGAAAAGCCTTCTGCAAACAGATAGTGTATCTTAAAATTACAGTATACCCAAGACCCCAGATGATAAAGCCACTCACTCTTCTTCTCTGCTAGGATGTCAATTTAGCTCTAACAATAACAATAAACAACTATTGATTTTAAAGGCGCAACTGAGAAAGTAGGTCTTGTCACTTTCTCATGTTGGGTTTGGAGACTGTAAATGGTGCTATTTGGTTTTCAAATTTTTATATTATTCTCTTTATCAGCAAAGGAGATTTGAACCCAGGCTTTTAGATGTTTGCTAAAGATGACCTTCATCTAGGAAACAGGAGACCTGCTTTGCACTGATTTCCCAACAGGGCTATTTGGACAGACACACTGACTCTCACTTGCCACCCCAACTCCATTCACCCCCTTCCTCAATCGCATGTACACATTTCTATGGTGCTGACTTAATTTGAGGGACAAAGAAAACTAACCTGCAGAGAGAACCATGTATAATTCTCAAATACTGGGAAAGCTTAATACAGTGTAACTATAAGGGAAAAACTCAACTGATCACATGTTCAGTCTCTTTATATACAGCCAAAATGGTCTCAGGCTTCTAGTCTCTTAATGCCATTTCTCACTTATCCAATCAATTTTAAATCTAATGGATCAGTCAGACTCTCAATTCCACATGGAGAAACTCCTATGAAGGCTCAGGGAGCCATCTTTTAAGTCATGCTGTCTGCAAATGGTTGTTTCTAGGGACAGGATCTGCACAGAGAATGGTGGAGGTAAGGGGAAGAAGCAGTGAGACATGGGACATTTGTCCTTGCCCCGCTTGATGAACACAAGGGCAGGGCACACGCACAACTTCATCTCTCACTCTCCTCCCCTTTCGAAGTCTCCTTCTGCCTGGGTCAGATCACATGTATTTCCTACAGTGTACTCTTTGCCCATATGGAAGCTCAGGCACCAGAGCCTATAAGCAAATAAGGATTTCTCTGCCCACTGAGCTAAATCCATAGCCCCCCCCCCAAAACTGACATACATCATACTCAGAGGCTTCCTGTCTTCCTGTGGGTAAACGGTTCCAGAGGAACTGCGACACTAGAATCTTAAAGTATTTGCAAAGTTATATATGCACTTAGTCATTTAGTTATATATGTATTATAGGAGCAAAATCTCATCTCTCTGGCAGCTAAGGTTAAAAAAAAACACTTTTTGACAAGAATGTACTTACATCACTCAGGGCATTTCCTGCCGCCTTCAGCTGCTGGAGCAGTGGGTTCTCTGAAGCAGGAAGTACATTATAATCTGCTTTTCCCTTATTCTTTTCATAGTCTTCTTTGTATTTTACCTGTAGGAGTGAAATAAAATGAGAAAGTAATGCTGTGGGTTATTTTTGCTCTCGTCTCTATGATGGATATTATGGCATGGTTTCGCAATCAATTTTCTCTCTAGAAGAGTGGCAGCTTGACATTTTACAAACAAAATACTCCTAGTAGCTCATAACAGCAGCAGAGCAAGTGCATCAATTTCCAGGCTAACTTCTCTTCCCATTCATTTATTCATTCAAAAATGTCCATAGGGGATCAATTATGCACTGGCTCTGGGACAGGTCCAAGAAAGAGTAAGACCTGGTCCCCGCCCTCAAAGAGAAAAAGACACACACAGATAATGACAGAGCCTCATGTCCCAGACACTTGCTGCTCCACAACCCTCATTTAGCTCTTAGCCTCCAGCTGCCTAATTGCCAACACACTGTTAAAGAAAGCAAACCAGAAGCATCCTCAATCGTATGCTTCATCTGTGGCTGTGCGTGAGCATGTGTGTATCTAATGTACATCAGAAGCGAGAGGAAGGGGCTGGAGGCTGGATGAAGTATGATGACAACCTCGCTTCTTCTTTCTGCCTTCCCACTTTGCACCTTCAATTCCAGCTTCAGAAGAAGCTTTTTTTTTTTTTTTTAAGAGAGCCCGATGTGGGGCTCGATCCCAGGATCCTGAGATCATGATCTGAGCTGAAGGCAGAGGCTTAAACCACTGAGCCACCCAGGCGCCCTAGCAGAAGCTTTTAAAGAGTGCCCCAAAGCCCCTATCAGGAACATGCCCAAAAGGAGAACAAGAAACCGATCCTAGTTCTGACCCTGATCCACAGTGCCCGCCATTTCTTGTGGCAACACAGATGTAGAATACAGAACAGTTCAAAGACTCCTAGGTAGCTTACCAACATATGAGAACCTCAAAAACCAAATATAATCAGTTTGGTCTCCAAAGGTAGGAGATGCACAGCTGAAAGACAGAGGCACCACCCTCTACAGAAGCCACAGAAGACTCACAAGGAATACTCTACAGGAATGAAAAGACATAACTTTCTATCTTACAGAATTATGAGCTTTATTGGAAAATGGAACCAACCAGAAAAGGAATTCTACACACACCCTTATCTCCCTACCTACATCTGGGATATGTGGCCTCTTCTCCTATTTATGGATAAACTGTCAGGACTTGTGGCAAAATTTCCCCTCCTGTTAAGTACCAGAACCCTTCCACTTTCACCTACTCAAGGATATCACTCCAGCCACTCTTTCTGCCTCAGAAAGAGATGATTTTCCTTCCACACTGTGGATTTTTCCCACCAACGCAGATACACGGTGTCTTTGCTATCTTAAAAGAATCCCCTCTTCACCCACGTATCCCTCAGCCACTACCTCATTTTCTTCTTTTCCTTTCAGGAAAATACTTTGAAAAAGCTAAGTTATATTCTTCTAAATCTCTGTTCTCATCCACTCATGAGCCCTCTCTAAGCAGACTCAACCAAGTTGCTCTTAAGTTCATCAGAGACCAGACACTGGTAAATTCATGTCAGAAACATCTGACTCAGCTGATCACCCTCTTCTCCTGTCACTTGCTTCCCACTCTCTCCCAACTCTACTCCCACCTCATCGAGTGGATGTGTTCGCGTGGGGACACTCCGGAGCTCAGTCCTAGAGCTTTCAGTCTACACTTGCTCCCTTGATGGTGTCCAGTCTTACGATGTTAAATACTATCCATATACGGATGTCTTCCAAATTTATATAACCCTTCCCGATATCTCCTCTGAAACTTCAGTCTTGTGCAGTCAACTGCCCACTTAACCTTTCCACTCAGATGTCTAAAAGGCATCTCGGGTCTTACATATTGGAAGCTGAGCCTATGTCTCCCCTCCAAAAATAATTATCCAGTCCTTCCGCACTCTTCCCTCTCTTGTAAAGGGAAATTCCATTCATGCAGTTGCTTAGACCCAAACTTTCTTCCCATATCCCACAACCAACCCAACAGCAGCTGGTCTGACCAGATCAGCTCTACCTTCAAAGTACATCTCATCACCTGCCCTGCTCTCCTCCTGATCCAAAACATGACTGTCTTGCACCTGGAGACTGAAATAGCTTCCTGGGTGATGAGATCTTCTTGCTTTCACTCCTTCAGCAGAGCCAAGGGCAGGATTTGAGTCAAGTCTGATTAGCTCTGAAGTTTATATGCTTTCTAGTGCTAGACTGCTGAGGACTCTATTTACCGAAGTCTGCTCTATAGAGTATATGAACATATCCATGGATCTCTGTATCTTCTCAGACTCTCACCAAATAGTAGGAAAATTTAAAAAATTATAATCATGAGTGTGGGAATGTCCATATTAGAGAAGTTTGCCAATCTTCTGTTGGAGAGCACAACCTTTCTACTTGCAGGTGTCAAGTATTGTTAATGCTCATATTAGCAAAATTTTTCAAAAATTTGGTAGCCTTATAACCCCAAAGTACTTTTTTTGTTGTTGCCCAAGAACTCTTTTTTCTTCATTACTTACAAAATCAAGAGTTATAAAAAGTCCACCCCAATAAGACCATCATGACAGATGAGAGCCTTTCCCCATACCTTGCTAGCTGCTACCCCAGCTTGTTTATTCACTTTGTACTCCGGTGTTTCCGTGTGCATGAAGTAGATCTGGTCTTTCATATTCTCAAAATCTTCCTGGTATTTTCTCTGTAAGACATTAAACATGCCGGAGAACTGCTGTGAGCACAGACTGTGCAAGGGTTCACACGGGGGAACAGGGGCCACTTGGGTTGCTTACGCATAGCCCCACTCCTCTCGGTTTATGCAGATCAGGTTACAATGAGAGATGGTAGGGCCATCACAAAAACAATTAGCAACTTAACTGAGACTTAGAGCAATTGTAAGAGGCTGAAAACTACCCTTTAAGAAGGAGCTCCCAGGGCTAGGGGCAGAGAATTTCAGAAAAATGGAAAAGAGTTTTTCAGTGAAGAATTTCTGGGAAGAAACTAGTCAGTTTCATAAATGTAGTTTGGGTTCCCCAGGCAAAGAATAAACTTAAAAGGGACCCTTTAACCTGTACTCACTTTGAAACCCTATTGTTCATATGAAAATTGAGGCAAGAATAATGTAATCTGAGTAAAACAGTATTTCTCAAAAGGGAAGGTAGACTGGGAGATTTCTTTCTGGTTAGGAATCCTACACAGGTCTTGTCCCCAAGAAGAGTCCATTACCTGGACTCTAATGTTCTGGTACCCCTTCAGGTGTAGTTGGGAACTAGAAGTTATAAAGGAAAGGGTCACCTTTCATCCTAAGAACATCCGGCCATTTCTTCCTACTTACTGAGCTGATGTTATCAGCATTCATTCTGGCAGTAGCAATTTCAAAGCAAGGTGTCTCACTCCATTTGCCTTTGATTTTATTTTCATAGTCCGCCTTGTATTTTTGCTATGAGAAAAAAGAAGACAAGACAAAATATAGGAAATACAGAAAGTGACAAGATAGAAAAGTGGTAAATGGGCAGCTTTAAAAAACATCTTTAAAAAAATTTTTAAATAAAAAGATATCTTGATATCTATTAAGATATCTATTAAGAACTTCTTAAGTTCTTAAGAGAAGTCTTCAAACCTTCTAGCATAGTGTCAACCAGAAAGTTGAGCAGTGAGCAGAGGTAATAATTGACCCTCTTCTTGTCGAATCTGGGGACTTAGTTCATTCAGAACTCACAGATATTCTCTGATGTTTGAGGGAGGAGACTCAGAAGCATACTCCACTTGTATTTCAGAGTTATAATAAAACCACTCAACCCCATGTTTCCATGCCAGATGAACTTATTTCTGAGCTTTACCAATACTCCTAGTTATCCAGAAAGCAATACAAAAATCTGGCTTACAGACTAATTTTAAGCTTTCCAGTTGAGATTAAAGAAATTTTAATGAGAACTGGCAAGTAATTCAAAAATTGCCCCATCTTACTCCCAAACACCACCCCATCTGAACTTCAGGCTGTGGGCATCTAGAAGACTGGAATTATGTCTTCTTTATGTTTATATCCTCAGAATCTAACACAAAATGCAGCACGCACAAGTGGCCTCATAAATGGCCTCATGAATGCATGCTCAAATACGCTGAATTGAGCTGAGTCAATGATATGTGGCTTCAAACTACCTTGGCCTTATACTGCTCTTAGAATAAAATTAAATTACTCAATACCACATCTGGGCATGTAAGCCAAAGCCAGAGCTGGGTTACAGCAATTTCCCCTTCTTGGAAAATGTGTTAACAGATACAACCAATGAGCCTCAAGGTTTCTGCACACCTACATCCCTACTATACTCTTCAAGAGAAAAGGAAGTTGCTTTCTAGTATACCTTTAACAGAACCAGTGCCAAGGAGGAGTTATGTGCTGAACCAGTGAGTATGAGTTAAAGGATGCTCAAACCTTTCTCAAATGCACATACCCTTTCTTCTCAAGAGCTTAATATGCCAATCAATAGCCAAGTGTTTTTCATAACTATAAATTTTAGAGTCCTGGGCCTGAGTCCAGAAGCTCTGGGCCCAAGACTGGACTCTTATCATTACCTAAGGTGTGACTTAGCTTCTCCAAGTTTCAGGGTTCTCAACCATAGCACCAACAACCTTCCACATTAAGATTAAAAAGTTCATACCCTGAAGAGTCCTAAACAAATGTAGGCTACAATAACTCTAACAACTATGATGATAACATTGATATCATAACAGAGTAAGAAACTGGAGAAAATTGTGTATTCCTTGATAGAAATCTTTGTTGAGATAATATTTACATTTAAGTACCAATTAATGTGTACTCTCCTCTCGTGAAGCTTTAAAAAAATTGTAGTCAACTTTTCAGTCGATCAAAACAGACTTAACTCAGTCAAAAAGGATTTTTCGATTGGCTGATTGCCTATAGAAGTATTTCTAAACTTTTTGGGGACTAGACCTCTTCAGATATCTGAGAAAGCTATAAAATGCCCATAAACACAACTTAGAGAATTCTTTTTTTCTTTTTAAAAGATTTTATTAATTTGGCAGAGAGAGACACAGTGAGAGATGGAACACAAGCAAGGGGAGTGGGAAAGGGAGAAGCAGGCTCCCCACAGAGCAGGGAGCCCGATGCAGGGCTGGATTACAGGACTCTGGGATCATGACCTGAGCCGAAGGCAGACACCTAACTGACTGGGCCACCCAGATGCCCCACAGAGAATTCCTGAATTACATGCACCCCAGGTTTAGATCTCCAATCTACATTCTTGGTGGGGGATATTGCCATTCTTCTGCTTGGTGTCAAAGGAAAACAACTCCAGTATTAGGGGGTAGGGGAAACAGAGCCTGATGCATCTCCAAAACTTTGTAATATAATTTAAAATTGAGAAGGCAGTATTCTTTTTTTTTTTTTTTTTTAAGATTTTACTTATTTGTCAAAGACAGAGTGTATAAGCAGAGGGAGCTATAGGCAGAGGGAGAAGCAGGCTCCCCACTGAGCAAGCAGCCTGATGTGGGACTCAATCCCAGGACCCTAGAATCACGACCTGAGCCGAAGGCAGAGGCTTAACCGACTGAGCCACTCAGGTGTCCCCGCAGCAGACATTCTTAATGAGGTCCAAACATGGGGTCATTATGGAGAAATAATAAGAAAATCATTTATGTAGATTTGTTAAAAGAAAATTAAGTAAAAATTAATTCTCACATTAAGATACAGATATCTGTTGTTTTAAAAAGATATTAAAACAAGATGCAGGGGTGCCTGGATGTCTTAGTTAGCTAAATGTCAGACTCTTGGATTCAGCCCAGGTCATGATCTCAGGATCATGAGACTGAGCCCTGAGTTGGACTCCACACCTGGTATGGAGCCTGCTTAAGATTGTCTCTCCTGGGGCGCCTGGGTGGCTCAGTGGGTTGAGCCACTGCCTTCGGCTCAGGTCATGATCTCAGGGTCTTGGGATTGAGTCTTGCATCGGGCTCTCTGCTCAGCAGGGAGCCTGCTTCCCTCTCTCTCCGCCTGCCTCTCTACTTGTGATCTCTCTCTGTCAAATAAATAAATAAAATCTTAAAAAAAAAGATTGTCTCTCTTGCCTTCTGCCCCTTCCCGACACCCCACCCCACTTGCACATTCTCTCTCCGAAAAAAAGTAAAATAAAACAAGATGCAAAACAAGAGTTTAAGACCCCAGCACCCTCACCCAAAGTCCTCCCCCACTTCTCTCTCTTCATGAAGCAGTAGCTAACATGGGTCAGCTTGGAGGTGGATCTCTCACCATGCATCCCTGACTACTCGCAGGTCTGGGAAGATTTTCACTACAAGCAACTGAGGCTACAGATTGTTAACTGTTGAAAAAGTTATGGCCTTCCCCTTCCCATTTACAGGTAGGAGAGGAGTTGAAAGAATAAAGGCCTGCAGCTTGAGGAATGAGAGGAAGGGAGAGGTATGTGTCTGCATGGGACCTCCTCTGTCCACTAAGCGATTGACTCTACCTGCCTGTCAGCAAGGCCCGAGTGTTTACGTGGTACACAGAGACGTTAACTGTACCAGGGGCCCCACACCCAACCTTCCCTCCAGGTCCCCCCTAGTCCTTCTGTCTGACTGTCATGTTCCAAGTCAACCAATGGAAACCTGGCAGCAAAGAATGGATTTAACTTCCTCTAGTTTTCTGTGTTTGGTCATTTACCAGAGGACAGCACATGGGGTCAGTTCAAGCTCTGGAACACCTTCTGTGGGCAAGAGAGTAAACGCAGGTCGATAGATGCCATAAAATTGCTTCCTCAGACCGTAGCTCCTCCTCCTCAGAAATGAGCTGAGAGGCTTGTGTTGGGCCACAAACTGGACACCCTAATGTCCTTCTTAAACACATGGCTTTATTTTTGACTTTCCACATCTGCATCTGTGGTTTTGATGTGGTTATCAAATGCAAGGACCACAAAGCCGGTTAGTTAATCACACTTCACTCTGTGAGTTGCTAAATACTAGGACTTTGGACAGCTTTGTTCACAGAAATGCGATCCCCTCACGCAGCTGGAGGGGGTCCTCACTGACATTTTCATTGCCCATAGTGGCCCCAGGGCCGCTTTCCTTACTCAACCAAATCTCTTATGATGGATCAATGGAAGTCTCTCCCTAAGTCTTTGTGATAGAGGAGATTCCGTGGTATTAGAAGATCAGAGCTTGGCATCTTTGTGGTGTGCAGCGATATTTTCTGAAAGATGTTTTAAAAAATATTCTAGTGAAATACTAAGAGCACACCCCAGCTCCACAGGGATGGAAGATCCTGTGCTTGGGACCCTTCAGGAACTCACCCCAGGTACCTAAGGTTGTAGCCTCTGTTATGTAATAAACATAAGCGTGTTTCTCCTGAGTGCTGTGAGCCAATTATTAGCAAATTATCAAATATGAAGAGGGGGTCATGGGAAGCCTGGATTTAAGCCAGTCAGTCAGAGGTATGGGAGTTCCAGATTTACGACTAGTTGTCTGAAGTAGGGTCAGTCTTGAGGGTCTGAGGCTAACTCCAGGTAGATAACGTCAGAATTGAAGTGAACTAATAGGGCAGCGAGTTGGTGTCAGAGAATTGGTCAGTGTGATACAAGACCCATTTGGTGGCAGGAGTGTGCACAGAGAGCAAAGGAAACAGAGCTCTTCCTTTCAACTCTAGATCCCAGGGAGCTATCATTGGACATTCCAGCCTGGAATCTCACATTTTTCCTCATGTTATGAATCTAGAAGGAAGCAGAGAGGCAAGCACTGAGAGACTTAGGGACTTCCCAGTGTTGCACTCAGAAGCCTACCTCCAGCTGGCTGTGGCAGGCGCAGTGACCTCACCGGAATGCTCGCTCACATGAACCACCTGCCTGCCTGTCCATCTGTGTTAGAGCTACAAAATGTGGCTGAGCCAAGACAAGTGCTGCCGTGGAGCTGGTGGCTTTGGCCAAAGAGAAAAGTGAGAGAACGGATTCTGACAGATCCAGTAAGGAAAGCTGGTAAACAACAGAATCAATATATAAGCCATACAACCATTGCAGATATGCAATCATCATATTAACATATGAACGGAAGGGTGCCTGGGTGGCTCAGTTGTTTAAGCCTCTGCGTTTGGTTTGGGTCATGATCCCAGAGTCCCGGGATCGAGTCCCGCATCGGGCTCCCGGCTCTGCAGGGAATTTCCTTTTCCCTCTGACCTTCTCCCCTCTCATGCTCTCTCTTACTCTCTCTCCCAAATAAATCAATAAATCTTTAAAAACAAACAGACAAACAAACAAACAAACAAACATGAACTGAAGGCTGGAAGACAAAGGGACGGATCTGGGAAACACAGACAAGGAAATGCTGGATTTGAATACCTAAGAGGGAGAAGATCAAGGAGGTTTTATCCATGTCGGAGAGCAAGGAAATGTGGGTCAAAGCCCATAATGGTGGGGAACACTTCAAGAGGACAGAGGCAAGTCCCACAGCTAAATCATCTTTCTCTCCTCCACCCGCAGCTCTAGTCCTCTTATTGGATGGTCTGTGGTTGGATGGACTGCTACGAATCACAAGCATTTCTTCCCAAAGTGAGTATTGTTTTAGATGTCCAGCAGCCATTAAAAACTTGGAATTTGGCTGAGACTGGGATGAATAGCCAAATCTAGTGACTTTCATCCACAGCCATCTTCCCTCGGCTCATATTGCTATTCCACAATGGCAAACCCAGACTGGTGAGGATTTTGAAATGTCCAATGACGCCACCATATCCGGTTAGAGTGGTGCAGTCCAACAGGCACCTCACGCAAGCCACCACTGTAACTGTAAATTTTCTAGTAGCCGATTTTTAAAATGCAAGAAGGAACAGGTGTGAAATTAATTTTAGTAATATATTTTACTTAACCCAATAGATCCAACAAATATGATTTCAATGTGTAATCAATATGAAAATCATGAGCTATTTTATGTTCTTTTTGTCCTAAGTGTTCAAGACCCAGTGCCTATGTCATGCATATAGGACCCTCAGTTTATATGACATTTCAAATGCTCAGTGGTCACACGTGGATGATGGCCACTACATCGAGGAGCACAACTCTAGACTAACCAGCATGTCTAAATTAGCAGAGATTAATTACAGAGCTGGGTGGCGCAGTGGGCTGGGCCTCTGCCTTTGGCTCAGGTCATGATCTCAGGGTCCTGGGATCGAGGCCCGCATTGGACTCTCTGTTCAGCAAGGAGCCTGCTTCCCCATCTCTCTCTGCCCGCCTCTCTGCCTACTTGTGGTCTCTCTCTGTCAAATAAATAAATACAATCTTTAAAAAAAAAAAAAGAAAGGCATTTTTTAAAATCATGCTCAAGCACCCCCACTGCACCCTCAAATAAGGTAAGTGTGCTGCATTAGTAAGATATCATTTAAAATATGCTTTAAATAAAAATTAAAAATAGATTTGTTTTCCAAATGACCATTTGAAAGAGGGATGTACCTTTTCTTCAAAAAAAGATCAGTGATCCTTATTCCCTAATCTTATTTAAGTATGAATATTTTCAGCAGGCCAGCTCTTTCTGGACAGTTCTAAAGTTCATTTCTGCTTGGCCCTGGGCAAATTCCAGGGTCATGGCATTCCTGTTAGTGAAAATTTACTGTACTTATCAGCTCTATCATCCAAATAAGCCCTTGGTTATAGTTAGTAGTCTGAAACATCAGACATTAAAAACATCACTGAATAAATTTCATCTTTCTAATTTTAATTCCTTCTCCTTTCTCAGAGACATCCTTTCCCACCAAATACCTAAACAAGATAGAAACCTTGAGGTTCCACCAAGATTCAAGCAGTAAACCAAATTGGGGACTGAACTCCATGGAGGGCAATGAGAAGTATTTAAAAGGAGCAGTGTCCCAGGAGAAAGTGGCCCAATACAAACCAATTTAAAATAGGACTTTAGCATGGGTCTCGTCATCAGCTGAACATCTGTCTCTCGGCATTCTCTGGGAGGGCTGCATTCCGCAGAGCTAGTTTACCAGCCTAAATATAGACAGACTAAGCCATTTTCCTGGGCCTTAAAAGCTATGAGGTGCACTGTCCACGGCTGTCACACTAAGCCCTGTCTGAGAGATCACTCCTGCGTTCTTATTTTCTCCATGTCTGACAGAGAGCATTAAATCGTATGAGGTCTTCACACTGAATTAAGACAATCAGATCCTCCAAGAAAATGTGCAGTGACTCAGTTCTCAGTTAGTAGCACTTCCCTAAATCACAATGTTAAATGACATCAGGACATAATTTCTGTTCTTAAAATGCAGCTTTCCCATTTACCAATCACTGAGTCCTTAAGTGGGCCGAACATTTATTAACATGGCCCCACAGTGTTAATGGAGGTACCATGTTCAAAGTAGACTTTTTAGGGTCTTATTGCAAAACAACTCTCGGTGTTGGTGTTGGGTCTTCGGGTTCCCCTTACTTTCTCTGAGATTTGAGAGGATTAAGCCAGAAGTTTCAAGGCAGAGAGTGGCCCAGCCCTATTTACTTACCTTGCTCACTTGATTGGTCACTTTCTTAGCAAATTCTATATCTGGAGGGTCCGGCAGCGTTGTGAATTGAGACTGCTGTTCAGCATGACCTTTTTTGTAGGCAATCTGACGAAATAAAAGATGGGGATTCTCATGAGCCACATAAAATTATTCTACATCCCAGATTCCATTTGTTGGAATTTAAAAAAAAAAAAAAGGACTAGGTTTTCATCTGTATCTGAACTTTTGAACTTTAGTGTATCATGTAACAGGGATGTATCCTTGCAGATTTGACATGCCTTTGCTCTCAGTATTACTAGTGATTTCTACCTCATTAAGTCTTCCCTCTTCACCAAGGCTATTAACTTAGATCTGTTTCCTTCCTTTTGTCTCTATGCCGTGATTTATAATTGAAACTAATCTTTTTCTTTTTTTTAAGATTTTATTTAGGGGCACCTGGGTGGCTCAGCCTTTAAGTGTCTGCCTTCTGCTCAGGTCATGATCCCAGGGTCATGATCCCAGGGTCCTGGGATCAAGTCCCACATTGGGCTCCCTGCTCTCTGGGGAGCCTGCTTCTCCCTCACCCACTCCCCCAGCTTGTGTTCCCTCTCTCACTGTGTCTCTATCAAATAAATAAATCTTTTTTTAAAAAAGATCTTATTTATTTGGCAGAGAGAGCATAAAGAGGGAGAGCAGCAGGCAGAGAGAGAGGGAGAAGCAGACTCCCCGCTGAGCAGGGACTCCATCCCAGGACCCTGGATCATGACCTGAGCTGAAGGCAGACACTTAACCAACTGAGCCACCCAGGTGTTCCCCAACCTCTTGTCTTTATATCACACCCGCTACCAAAACCCTAGCTCTGAATCAACTCAGCGGCATACTTCCTCTGCTTCCATCCAGGACGCTGAGTGCTACTGAAGAAAACCACACAATTCTACTGACTGGAAAATGACAATGCAACAAGCACAACTAAAAGTTCCACTGGAATAAGGTACAGAGGTGGAAAAGGGAGTCTCTCAAATCTAAGCCCTTAGCCTGAAGGCTAGGTGTGTAGCCAGTGATACATTCGGTGAATAAGAGCTTGCTTGGGGCTCTGTGCCCAATACTCGGAATTTATGGTAACCAACTGCCATCTTGCCTTCAAGGAAGCTTGAACATCCTGTTATGCATCTCTGCTCAGTCTCTGCTCACAGTGGCTAGTGTTAAACCCCAAGACCATCCTTAGGCCCCCAGTCAACTCTCAGCTGCCTCTTTCATAAAGAAACGCTATATATCCACTTCTCTTTCCCTGTACTCATCCCTGCCCTTCCCCACTACTGTGTGGCTCAGAGAAGCAGCCATTGCAGGGCATAATCCCTGCGCTCTCTCCGCTGTTCCCTCCCAGCATCCCTCTGTACCCAGCTCCATCCGTCACCTCTTCTCTCTCTCTCTTTTTTTTTTTTTTTTTTTTGACAGCTTCAGCTGCTCCTTCATGAGCAACTTCCCTTTGCCTATTAAAGGCCGCTCTTGTTGGAAAATATGTGTCCATTAGTCACGCAACCCCTTCACTCTTGCCCTCCTTTTTTCCTTCACTGACTACTCAGGCGTTTTTTCCACCAACCTTGACCTCTGCCTCCCAAAAATGCAGAACTATTTGTAGATCCCCAGACACATGAAAGCCTCTTATGCCTCTGGACCTCTCACCTGCTGTTCCCTTTTCCCTGGTAGGCCCCAGATCCAGGCTCTCATCTGCCTGCGAACTGCTGCTCATTCTTCACGGCTCTGGACAAGCAACTGTCTCCCCACCTGAGGACCTTTCTCTTGGGACCTCACTCAACTTGGCACTTGTCTCCTTTAAAGGAATTCCCAGATGACACTATGATCCATAGTTTACCTATCTGTCTGTCCTTGGACTGTGAGCTCTGCAAGGCCAGAAAACACAACCTCTTGTCTGGGAGCCCTGGTGGTTCACAAAGAATCTGACCAGAGCAAATGTTCAATGACTGAATTCTGAATGTGTCTTTTATATACTGAGGGCATGGGGGAAATCTCAAGAGATGGCTTATCATCCCAACTTTTCTACTCAGTAGTAAGACTTGAACAAATTATTTCTCCTTCCACATGGAGGTATTCTTCTTTACACTATAAAGAAAGAGGCTGGACAGTTCCAAGGTCCCACTTATCATCTTCATGCTTTAACCAAGTCTATGACTTAACCCGATAATATCTACCTACTGCCTGTAACAAAAGCTTTTATGAACATTAAATCAATGGGGGATTTAAAACACTAATTTTAAAACGCATTTATATTAATTCCACTGGTCAAGCTTTAAGTAGTATAGACTTTATTTTAGGCATAGGGTGACTGGTATTTTCTACGGCTGGCTAAGTCCTCAGAGAATAAGAAACATCCTGTCAGGAGAAATGCTCCCTAAGTATGACATCCTGTCAAAAACTTCAGAGAAATCAGATCTAGAAGTCCTAATTTCTCAGGAACCTTGTTCAGAATTCTGTCTAATTAGAATGCTACACTCTGGATCAACTTAAAGACTCTCTTGGTATTTGTAAAATTATTTGGTCTTTGCTCAGATAGCAAGAAAAACATGGTAAGTAGGTTTCAGAGAAACAGGAAAAGGGTGCAGGAGAGGGAGAGAAAGCTTCCAAACCCAAGTGCTTGGTTTGAAATCTACATGCCTACCCAGCATTATGTTCTGTGAACAACAGCCTGCTTGGGGCTCTGTGCCCAAAAATTGTAGAAGTTCATGGTACGGACAACAGTATTAATAGGCACGTTGGTAATCTGATACTTGGCGCATAACCTGCAATTAAATTAAAAGCCCAATCTTAACTGCCAAGTTCTTCTGAGGAAGGATGGGAAGATTCTACTTCATTATTATATATTCTTCATTATGGATTCTACTGAGAGATCTCAAAAATGGGGTCAACTTAACTGTTCAGAGTCCCTAGCACTAGAGTGACATGGAGGCAACCCCCAGCTCTCCATTTGATGAAGAAAGGGAGACATGTGGAGATTAAGTGTCTTCTTGGAAACCTCTTCCTAGGCTTATATGACATGGCATTTCCTGGTTCTCCTTCAACTTCTCTGACAGTTTGTTCCCTTATTCTTTTGCTGGCTCCTTTCCAGGTGTCCTAAGTATGGGCGTCATCCAAAACTCTGCTCTTGGACATATGCTGTTCTGCCTCCCTCATACGGTTTCACATCTTCAGCTGTCCCTTTTATTCTGAAGACTCTCAAATGTTCATTTCTTGTCCTGTTCTCACACCTATGCAATAGAATGAATTTCTAATTTATCCATAAAATGCCTTGATCAGAATGTTCCATCATCTCAACTCTGTTTCTCTATTCATGAGTGCACCATTACTAGTTGTAGCCCTATATGCCCAGACTACCAGACTTCCTCATAAACTTCTCTATGTGTCCCCTCACTCATCTCCAATATCAATGTCCTTAACCCTTTTAAAATACTTATTACCTTCAGATTCCTTTCTTCCTTTCCTTTGTCCCTGTCATCCCTTTGTTTTCCTTTGTCCCTGTCATCCCTTTGGTCTCTCTGTATTACTAAAACAGTCTTCTTCAAATGATCACAATTTTTCCCAGTCCCAATCTACTATATTGTCCTTCAGATTTTTTCCAAATCCTACTTTTTACCATATTGTTTTCCCCTCCAAAAATCACATGATATCTCTTATGCACTACTATATCACATCAGAATTATTTTGTCTGATTTTCAAGGTCCTGCTACCAGTTTCTTAAAAGTGCCCTCCTAACTAGGCACCCACAACATTCACTTTCTTTGTCCCCTCAAGACTGATTTCACCACTATTCCTTTTTTCAAGGGTATTCTCTCCTTGAAATGCCTTTCCTGTTCAGCCCTTCCCTTGGGATTGCCACTTCCGCATGGCCTTCTCTAATTACTTGCATGTGCCCTCTCTTCCAGCAAGTATTAGACTATAGAATTTGCTTTCTAAAATTTTTGAAAATTTTTTTCTTATTGTTTAATATATAACAATTTCATTTTATCTGATTATAAAGTCTCAAGGGAAAGGATGAAAACTTCTTGTCATACCTTTCTATCCCATCAGCTATGTATGCATAATGGACTTTCAGCAAGTAACTACTGATCACTTGATAAAGGTTACACAATAATATTATATGTTCATGACATACAGAACCAAAAAACTAACTTAAAAGACAACCAACAGGTCCCTATATATTAAAACCAGTACAGTACTAGATAGACTTAAATTTTTGTTATGGCTTCTTTATTTTTTAACTTACTCCATGGAAAAACAGGAGTACACCTAAGCTATATTTTAATCAACTGTATGAAAACCAGGATAGAAATATGTCCCTTAAATTTGCAAATGATATAGAGTGAGAGGCGATAAAAGATTAAGACCTCAAAAGTTGGAGACACCATCAAATGATTATGCATAATTCCAGTACAGGGCAAGGTAAGATTCTAAGATCCATTAGAAATAAATCCTAGTAATTTTCAAGACACCAAATGACTTGTTAAGTCCACAGTGAATGTTAGAGGTTTGAGGGGTCTAGTTGACAACTCAAGGAAAAACAACTTGTTTTCCTAAACAGTGTTCTCCTGAAGACAAGAGCAGAAGTCTGGATTTTCAATACAGACTCTAGCAAATCCAGGAGTCAAGACATAAAACTCCTCAAAACAGGGCAACTGTTAGAATCAAGTGGAGCTCTCTACTACTGCGGGTGCTTTCAACATAGGGACTCAACTAGGCCTGCTAAATCCCTCTAAAAAAATGGTTTTCAAGGGCACCTGGGTGGCTCAATTGGTCAAGTGTCTGCCTTCAGCTCAGGTCGTGGTCCCACGGTCCTGGGATTGGGCCTCACATCGGGCTCCCTACTCCCTGCTTCCTGCAGAGCAGGGAGCCTGCCTTTCCCTCTCCCACTCCCCCTTCTTGTTTTCCCTCTCTTGCTGTGTCTCTGTCAAATAAATAAAATCTTTTAAAAAAAATGTTTTCAAGGTCGAAGATACTAAAATTCTGGCCAGTGGGGACTGCTGACATTTTATGAACTCTGAAATATCCTCCATGTCTCTGAAAAATCCTCTATGTATAGCTGATGGCAAGAGATTTTTGTGAGAGAACTACACAAACACGTTTGGACAAGTGTGTCAGTCCATGCAGAAAAGGGGAGACACACGACAATTCAGACTTTATAACTAGGATAGCAAATCAAAAGCCTTCAATAACATTTTTCACTTAATATACTTGAGAAAGTGTTTAGGAGCTCAAAGGATTTTTCAAAATGCCACTCTATTGTGACAGAAAAAAACTTCAACTCCAGCCAAGGAAACAGAGGGCACATGCGACAGTGGAAAGAACTTGGGATCACATGACCAAGCTTCTAATCTGGGCTTTGCCACTAATGACCTATGTGGTCTCAGACTCAGGTTCTTCACCTAATAAAAAAACAAGACTGTTAAATTAAGTCTAATAAAATTATAATATGATGTCTAGTTAAGACACCATAATGATTCTAGACAGATTCATCTGCTATAATGACATTTAGCCTTTTTGAAAAATTGCAGTGAACATCTGGCCAGAAGACATAACTTGAGTGTCCCAATACCGTACTCCCCAACAATGTTGACTGCACTTGACTTACGTCACTGAGGGCTTTCTGGGCTTGGGCCACCCTTCTCAGCTCTGGGCTATCGTTGTACGGGTAAAACAAGCTTTTGTCAGCTTCCCAGTCCTCAGTGTACAGTTTCTAAATCAGAAAAGGGAGAAAAATTATGAAAAAATGAGTTCCCACTTACACGAAATACACGATTTTGAATTTATCCATCAGTAGCAAGAAGAAATTAGGCAAGGTAAAAGCCAAGGTAAACGGAATCTGCAGATAATCTCCCCTTCTCCACTCATTCCAAGACATATTTATTATTAGCTTGTCCTCTTCTTTTGACAAATCTTGTTTTCAGAAGGGCGGATGTGTCTGATATTGTTTCATCGCCTCTCTGGGACTGTACCTGCTTCCAACAAGGACTAATGCAAGTGTAAGGAGCCAGGAGATACTTTGCATGGCCTCTATCATGAAAAGCATTTAATAAGCGTGATAGCCAGAAATACACCAAGTGTAACCTAAGGTTTGAGAGCCAGTTCCCAGGTGCATCTTCGTTCGCCCCTACTTGTTCTTCCCATGTTGCTTAGCTTCCCCCCAAGACCCTCTCTTTCACTCTACTCAAGAGCTTTCCTCTCAGTTCCTCCCTGCCCACCTCCATCCCTGAAACCCACATGGCTCAAGGATACTCACAAAAAGTGAGCATTCCAGATCATCAGAGGACTGGGTATTGCTCTGATTTATGTGGGGGAAGGAGAGAAGCAGCGACAAAGCAGAAGCCCTTACCTTACTGAACATAGCTGTGTTCTTAACTGCCTGGACAAGTTCAGGGGCATCAGGGGGAAGCAGGTACTTATCCTTGGTGTCTTCCCAGTTCTGCTTGTATAAAACCTAGACAGAAAGAGCAGAGGACCAGTGGTTCGTGTCTCCCCGAAGGGCATGAGGGTGTAGAGAACAGAGAGCTGTGAAGTCTTTCACATTCCAAGTGTCCTCACACCAAGGCTGCCCTTGTGCCTATGCATTATTACCATCAGTTAGGAAAACACTGACCACATCAATGTCCCATTAATACTTTTCCTATGCTGGTAAGCTTTTACTTGAAAAGTCTGATTTTTTAAGACTAAGTCATGATTAGGATTCTCCTACAGATTCCTTCCAAAGGCTGCAAACTTCTTGGCCATTGGCTGAATCGGGATAGGGGACATGTTCCTTTTGATTTACATGGTATTTTTTACAATGTTTTAAATTAGTTGCTTACATTTGAAATTTGAGGATTTAATTGTAAAAATTAAGCTCTCTGACTGGTTTAAAAACAAGTAAGAGACTCTGGCAACACTGGGCCTGCCTTTCCAGGCCACCGTAGGCCTTCCAGCCCACTTCAGTCATCCGGTGGCCTCGATGACGCACGTACAGCCTGGGTCTCCCTCACTGTGAGCTCACAATGCCCCAGATTCAAAGGAGACAGACTGGCAAGCAGGATTAGGCCTGTCCAGCTCTGTCCTCTACGGCCAGGTAGAGGTCACCTACGTGCTCTTCAGCATCCCAGCCATCCACACCATGACCTCACCTTACTGACTTGCTGCGACACTTTCTTTGCATGTTCAATGTCCTTTGCTTTTTCGTCTACGTGACAGATAGTTTTAGCAACATCGCCATCCATTCGATACTTAACCTGCAGAAATAATGCACAGAGTTCATGACAGGCATCCCCACGTGAGTACAGTAAAGGAAATCTATAACCCAAGAGCACTAACCTGACGACTCACTGTCTGTTCCGCAAAGCAAAGTTTCTACATTTTAGGAAGAAAACTGCGATCTCCAAAGGTCTGCAGAACTCCTACATTCCCTGAATATCTGCTTTCCTGGCAGAGTTTCAGCCTCCCTGCACTCCTCCGAGGAGGACCACCGTGAACTCCAATTTCCCATCTCATATCATCTCTTGCTCACTTATTAAGCCAAGCTTTTAGATAGCTCTTGGGGTTCGCATTTAGAGCCACACAATCTTGAGCCAACACTTCCTCTAGATTTCTGGACTGGCTCATACTAATTCGACTCTTCTTTTTGTCTATACACATTAAAGCCCTCAATTCCCAGCGATGGGCAGGTTTTTGACATGTCTCGCCTTTATTTTAGAAATGCAGCCCACCTCACTGAGTTGATCTTGCACTTTCTTGATCCGGCGAAGTTCTGGGGTATCAGTTGTGATGGCGTATGGCTGTCCTTTTGCTTTCTCATAGTTCTCCTTGTATTTATTCTGAAAAGAATATCAGATATTAGCCTAAAACCTGACAAGACAGCAGCAGAAATTTCAAGCAATACATTCACCCCTTCTGATAAAAAAAAAAAAATCCTGCAAGTTCTAACAATTATCAGTTATAACAGCTTTCTTTTTGTCCCTCCGATTCTCAGCAAAAACTAAAATAGATTTGTTAATGATTCTTCCTAAACGTGGTTGGATACTTGAGACAGTAGAAATTCTATTACAGACTATTGTCTTGAAAATGCCCTAAAATGATTCTCTCAATGTTTTCATTGTCTGAATGCACACATAAAAAGCGCGAACCTCAATAATTTTAGAAAATAAATATAGAAATTATCTGAAAAGATTTGATTGCTAATACAATGCAAAAGTATTCAATTCAGAAGTTGTAGCTAGATCTTAATGGTTTCTATAGCTGAGACACCAGCTGAATTAATGGAAAGTCTGAATTATGGAGTATTTTGAAAAGGAATGCAATTTCATTATTTCCGCTAAATATACAATGAGTTCTTGCCTTAATAACAATGTGCATAATTTATCATTATTAATGCTTCAATGGTACTCCTAAATGTAGTCAACAATCTAAATTATACTCTTGATTTTATCAGTAGCCACTTTAAAAATACTATAAACCTTTGCCAACATTTTCTTCAGACTATCAGAAATTCTAGGTATTATCGTCAGAATTTATGAGATTTTATGGCACTAAATGGACAAAAAAAATTTTTCTGTTATTACTGAATACTGAAATGATAAAGGAGGCAAGATAATCTTGTTTTTAGAGCTCAAAGCCTTAGGAAACTAGGTTTTAGGCCATTCAAGAATCTGAACTGGAAATTGACCAAATAGTCCCCAGGAGTTAACACTAAACCAAACATGGCCATTTACTGACCAATCACAATGGGATGCTTTTGACTTAAGTCCTTAGTCCTATATAATTCAATGTTCCCATGAGCTGCTTTTCATTTTTTCCAAGCTCCCAGAGGATGTGCAATCAGGCCACCTAGTGAGACATCAGCTTGCATGGACAATCCACAAATGAGATCCAGTCACATGGGTCTCAATCTGCTGCCAATCAGTATAAATTATTACAGTCTAACTGTACATGGAAATTTAAGGACCAGGGACCTTCAACAGCAGTGATTCTCAACCAGAGCTTCACATTTTCAAAGCCAGGCAGCTTTTAAAAATCTCCCTGCACAGGTCCCAACCTCAGACTGATTAAACCAGAACAGCCTGGGTATCAGTAGCTTTAAAACTCCCGGAGGATTCTGATGTGCAGCCACAGTTAAAAACCACAGAGCTGGGGAGCCTGGGTGGCTTAGTTGGTTAAGCATCTGCCTTCAGCTCGGGTCATGATCCCAAGGTCCTGGGATCAAGCCCACTGGAAAGCCTGCTTCTCCCTCTCTCCACCCCCTGCCTGTTCTTTCTCTGTCCCTCTCAAATAAATACAATCTTAAAAATCAAACAGACAAAACAAACAAACAAAACGCTGTTCTAGGATATAGTCAAACATTCCGATCCTCATTTCGGATGAGCTCTTAGTGTGATTCTGGTTTTCTAAACTACACTTCCTCATCATACAGCTCTTGAAGACCTTTTTACATATTGTTAAGTATCTGGATAAGGGGCATTCGGCTCAGACACAGTTTAAATAGATGTTATTTAGCTTCTGTAAATGGATTTCAACTGAATCTCTATTTATGACTTCATGATTCTAGACTGGCTAACAAATTTTGATTAAATACCAATAAATGCTTTGTGACTGGCCTCCTGCTTATTTTGTGGGAATAATTGCAGTAAGGATGCTTTCTCTGATGCTGCAATGGTGCCAGTGAATTACATGAGAGGAAAATTCAAGAGTCACGAGAGCTTATATTTCTGCAGGGAAGTCTTTGTCTCACACAAGGCTGAGAAACAAAATTCAGCCGGCGCCAAAAACAGCTGGTTGAGAGTCAGTACTTTCTCAATAATAAAGCCAGATTAGCAGAAGTTGTTTGAAACTTACTGGGCTAAAGAGTTCCTGCATCTTCTGACTGTGTACAATGTAGGGGGTCATGAACTTCGAAGAATCCAGTTTCTTCCGGATAACCTTCTTCCTCTCCACTGGCTTGGTGGTGACCGGCTGTGCCGGTACCGGCGGTGCCAACGCGGGTTTGGAAGGTTCTGACTGCTCATAGTCAGATGTGGTTGTCCGTGTTGTCGTAGTTTCATAGATTTCTGTTATTGTCTGAAAATGACACGCAGTTCAACACTGTTATCGAAGTAAAAACTATGATCGCGTGATCTTGGTATACAGGCATTATTCTGATCACAAGTCAGACTTCCACCCCTCCTGTAACTTCCACCTGTCTAAAACAGACCAAAGCAGGACATCATACACTCTGTCCAGTGAAGGTACATCACATTATGTAAATCTGATTGTTCAGGAGGGTGTGTAGTCAAAAGGTTACTCCTTCCTAACTTGCTACACAGTGCCTTGAAACTCCATTTGTGTAGAAAGGAACCCAAACGCTTTCAGGTTGGATAAAAATCAGAAATACAATATTCTTAAACATTTAAAATCTTCTTAAATTGTTTGGGTAGAGTAAAAGCAAACTTGGGATCAGAGAACAAAAGATTAAGATGATCAAATAAAGCTTGACTTCCTGACTTCATGTTCACTTTTAAATGAGTCTAAGAAAAAGTGGGTTGCTTGTCCCATAATGAACCTGAGTGCCGTGTACACTAATAAATTCTTACTTAGGTGGACAAGGGCAATGACGACAACATAGGGGGTAATTTTCCTTAACAACAGTCCTATGCATGTGGTAGGTGGGAGATTATGGTTTCTTACAAGAGGCTGTATAGTAGAAGAAACTAAGGCCCAAAGTTTAGGTCTAGTCCAAGGTTAAAAATACTGTATGTAAGGGCGCCTGGGTGGCTCAGTGAGTTAAGCCGCTGCCTTCAGCTCAGGTCATGATCTCAGGGTCCTGGGATCGAGTCCCGCATCAGGCTCTCTGCTCAGCGGGGAGCCTGCTTCCTCCTCTCTCTCTCTCTGCCTGCCTCTCTGCCTACTTGTGATTTCTCTCTGTCAAATAAATAAATATAATCTTAAAAAAAAATACTGTATGTAAGAAAAGAAGGTAAGTAGCCAAGTCGTAGCACGATTTCCTTCACAGCAAATATCCTCTGTACCGATGGACGAGATCTAGCATTGGTTTGTAAAGAGAAACCAAAGCAACAAGGGCATTGGACGTCTAGGACAACTTCCCCTAGCATTGTCAGATCATTGCTAATAGATTGTTTTCTGCCCATTGTTACTGATGTATGCTTGATGGTGACAAACTAACCAATTTACAGCATCTAAAATGTTAGGTTTCATGCAGTCACAAGCTCTTCAAGCAGGCTCCAGGGAGAGTCATCACTGTCATACTCAAGAGAAACATCTCCATTCAGAAAAGGAAGCACGAGTGAGACTTTTCACCCTAAAAAAATACCATCTTGGGATATACATGGGAAAGGCTTATGTGCTACAATCTAAGTAACATTTCATTGCCTCATCAGGGACAAAGGCTTGGAGATGCCATTCCCTGTTGGCACAGATGGTGGCCCACAAGTTACGACTCTAAACAATAAAATTGCGGGTCCCTGTTCAACTCACATGTCCAAGGCCATGCAATTGGTACAGTCACAGAGTGGTGATAGCCAATGATAAACAGCCACTTATTTTAAGGAGTACCACCTACCCCCCAAAAGACCACATGAACAATGGGGAAACTATCCCCAGCCACTTTGGATATGCTGAATAGCAAAGACAGTGACATAACCTGTCAAACAGATAGCATTCATTCTTGTACCATCAGCAGCCAGGCACATGTAAGTGACTGATTCTCTCAGACTCTCCCTTCGCCAGCTCTGTAGCCCTGGGAGTCTGTGAGGAGAGAAGGCTCTGACTGCTTTCATCAGCATGCAGCTCATGTGGACATGGGCTGGGTCTTACCTCTCCCGGCACCTCTTCATAGACTGTCTCCTCTGTGTAATACTACAAATAGAGCACAAAGGAATCATGAGAACAAAGCAAAAGTCACTTCTCCTCTGCCTTGGCTGAACCACAGGGCTATTTCACTACAGCCCAGTTGGTGTACACTAAGTGTGGGAAGGAAGTACATGACGGAAGCCATTTTAGCTTGGTGAAACTTCAGGGAAGCTAACGTGAATGCCATCAGACGAGGCAAGGAGATGCAGGGTGAGGAGAACAGGGTCTGAAGTGGGTTCTCTGCCAGAGGCAGTTATTTTACTTATGACAAGCAAAACCTTTTCTTCTGGTACCCAGGGCATAATTTGCAGAGAAAGTAGGAGAACAAAATCCTGAGTATGTGGGCTGTGCAGAAGGGAACTTGATATAACCCACTGTTTGTGACTAACAATAAAACAAAATAGAGGGGCGCCTGGGTGGCTCAGTGGGTTAAGCCGCTGCCTTCGGCTCAGGTCATGATCTCAGGGTCCTGGGATCGAGTCCCACATCGGGCTCTCTGCTCTGCGGGGAGCCTGCTTCCCTCTCTCTCTCTGCCTGCCTCTCCATCTACTTGTGATTTCTCTCTGTCAAATAAATAAATAAATAAATAATCTTTAAAAAAACAAAAAAAAAACAAAATAGAACTCCTTGACTGGATTGTGTCATGGAAAGACTAGATTCAAAAGCCTATACACATCTCAATGACCCCTATGTCCTCCTAATTACTAAGAACGAGAGTCCCTTCCAGAGTGAGGGGTGCATCCGTATATGGCACAATGGTCCTGAAAGGATGCAAAGATGAAAATCTGCAAATGCCAAGGGAAGAAGGAGAAATGCTAGGACCTCTCAGCATAAGATGTGGGAAAGTGAGGCTACAGTTGACAGTTGAGGGCTCCAAGGTACTTGCAGGCTGGATCTGAAATCAAACCTACTTTTGTTCTACTTCTGACATCACCAGCAATAAATAGAAGCTGACAGGAACTGGCTGACATTTTGTTTCAGATGCGTAAAGGGAGTGGAATCCTGCCCCCAGCCTCACCCGGCAAAGCTGGGCAAGCAGAACGAAAGACCCAGGCCAAGGCACACAAGGAAAGGGACAAAAATGAAACACTGGGCTCATTTTCTCGGTTCACAAAATGTATATCGCTGTAGGCTTCATTTATCTTTTCTCTGTCACCAAAACATATGCTCAGGGAGAGAGAAAAATGCTAACTACAAAATTTCCCTCAGGTGGCCTCCTTTCTTCTGCCCTTGGCTCAGTGAACCCTTATCAAATTACTTAACCATTGCCGATAGGCCACTGGCTCTATTTCATCTGCAGGAAGATTAATATAAAATTTACCTAATGTCCCTTACTCTTGCACTTTCTTTGCTTCTGCACTAGTCCTTTAATTTAAAAAATCTGCTATCCAGGGGCGTCTGGCTGGCTCAGTCGGTTAAGTAGCTGCCTTTTGCTTGGGTCATGATCCTGGGGTTCTGGGATGGTTCCCTGCATCGGGCTCTGGGCGGGGGGGGGGCTGCTTCATCCTCTACCTGCTGCTCTTCCTGCTTGTGTGCATGCGCTCCCTCTCTGTTAAATAAATAAATAAATAAAATCTTAAAAAAATAAAATTTAATATCCATCTGTAGGTCCTTAGGCATAGCAAGAGAAACCACAAGCTCCCGCAGGATGGAGACTTTCTATTTTCTATGCCTTCATCACATGGGGAATATCATTTGGACACTTTAGGGAATACTGTTTGATCATGATCCACAGAGAATCATGCCTCTGGCCACACAAAACATCAGGGACTTGAGAAGGAAGTATTAAACTAAAGCAAATGATTCACGACTATTTTGGATTTTCTTAGCACCCAAGGAAAAGCAGCTCTTGGTAGCCATCCAGTTTTACCTTTCCTGGGCTCTCACCATGGGTAAACGTATCTTGGAAATAAGCTTATAAAAAAAGCAACACTACCCAAATGGTTGGCATTAACTCATATGCCAAATCCCACTTTTAGAGCTGTGCCACTAATTAGCGCATCCTCGTTTCTTTCCCTTCCTATCCAAGTTTCAGTTTGCGTAGAGTGATAGTACAATTTTATTTAGATGTCCAAGGTCCCTAGAAGATCTCTTTTTCAAGCCAGTTCCTGGCTTTGAACTCTTCCTTGACCATTTTCTCAAATTTGCCACCATTCCATTCCTCATGGCATCTTTTTTGAGGTCAGAGGGACCTTGGTTGAACATTCCCTGGTGAGAAGTCTATCAGTTTAGCAACTGCTAGTCAGACCCAGAAGCAGTAATAGGAATAAAATGGCAAGGATGAGAAGCCTAAAAATAGCCCGCTCCATTTTTATGACATCTAGTCAAATCAATCAGGTCTAATGCTGAAGACAACTTTCAATGACCAAAGAACACAATTATTTTGAGAAAACCAAGGGATTTTTAACTTGGAGGCTAAAAAGAATTACTGGTATTACTACCACAGGAAGGGAATTTAATTTTAAATTGTGTCATTGTTGAATAGTGATTATTCTAACTCATGGGGACATTTGTAAAATGCACGCCAGTAATACTGACCATTGAGAATGTAGCCTTTGGCACTTAAGCCACAGATATTCATTATTATACTGTAGGAGATTCATTCTGTGTTTTGTTCCTAAATCCTTCAGTAATAAGATTAATTTTATTTGTAGAACAATAAATTTTTCTTCATCTAAATGTGGACCAGTCATTAAAATAATCTTCCAAAGTTAAATTTTGACACTGTCATTTAGACCTTGGTTCTGGGTAGCTCTTAATTTCATCCTGATAAAAAGCACAGGTTTTCAAAACTGCCTCCAAGTATCTTAGGCACGTGGAGATTTCACTATACTTAGATCATCATTAATTGTAAATTAAGTACTTTCAGATTCAATTTCAATGTATTTCTATGGATTACAGCCCTCAAGCCTTGAGATTCTAGAATGTGAAGCTGAAGGCCAGCACTGATGAAGAAAAACCATTACATGACAAAAACAAAATTTTATAAAATAGATAATTAACAGCTTTGTAAAATATATCAGATGTCCACAAAAAACCCAAAGGAAATTTTTCAGGATGTCCACTTAAGTCTTTGTTTAAATTTTCTTCAAAATTTAAACACAAAAGCTAGTCTTGTTCACTTAAGTAAACAGAACGGGAGTTGATAGGAAAGTGTGGCTCCAAATGTCACTTGTGAGCGTGATGAGTTCATACATACAGGTACCTGTGCACATTTACATATATGCAAAATATCACATATAAAATCTCCTAAGTATATTATTCTGAACACTGATTCCATATCACCCTCTAGGTAATCAGCTGGTTGAAGCAAAGAGTAACTTTTCCCTACTGCTGTGTGGAAACTAAAAGACTTCAGTTTTCAGAATTGCCCCTTTGTCTCCTCTGTCCCTTTGATCAGGAGGGTTGGCAGGTGGGGAAGAAGGTAGATTCAATAGGTGCCTGGGTGGCTCAATGGGTTAAGCCCCTGCCTTTGGCTCAGGTCATGATCCCCGGGTCCTGGGATCAAGCCCCCCCGCATCAGGCTCTCTGCTCAGCAGGGAGCCAGCTTCCCTCTCTCTCTCTCTGCCTACTTGTGATCAGTCTCTGCTAAATAAATAAAAATCTTAAAAAAAAAAAAAAGGAGGTAGTTTCAGAAGACCGATTAAAACCTGCCTTCACCCCACACCATGTTTTTCTGAGAGTTTAAAGAAAAGCAAGAGTGGGAAACAGTGATATTTCTTTTCAATTCTATATCCCACATAATTATAATGAAACTGAACATAAACTATTCCTTTCTCATGCTTTAATAATGAGTCTTTGTGAAGTTATAAGAGATGATGTATTTCTCAAATGATTAATTCACCTACACAGCTTTGATTGTCGCCACATGAAATACGTGGCTGTCAGAGTCAGCTTTTTCATCTTACCTCCACCACCTCCTCATATTCTTCGTCATCTGCCATTTTCCCAGAGTAGTAGTGGCACCTACAAACTTTTCATATTCCAGACAAATGAAAATACATTAGCATCTATCCCTAGGACTGAAATCACAACACTATAAAAACAGAATTTAACACTTCTCCATCCGACACACCCATAGATCATTGCAGGTTCCGTGAGAGGAGATATTTAGATCCCCGTCTAGAAACCTCAAACTTCAAATTGGTCTCTTGATTCCTTCACTAGGAATACGTCAGGTATTGCTACTTCTAGCTACACAATCCATTTAGTGAAAGTTGTAAATGGAAGCAAGTAAGAGGCTTCGGATTCAAAGACACAGGGTATTTACATTTCTAAATACTTGCAGAAAAACATTTTCAGGCAAAAGTATTAGTGAAAAGAAGGTCAGCTTGGCTTCCAGAAGTTAGAATTTTTCGCCAGCTCCGAAATTCTAGGAGGGCTGCTTTAGGTCTCTCCACGGCTCTAACGCACCCTAGCAGTCTAGCCTACGCTTGGAATTAGAACACAGAAAAACAAATCTGTCAGTAGTTTGAAAAGAGAAAAACAGAAACCTCAAGGCAATGGGGTTATTTGTTTCCCGAACACCATTGGCTTATATGGATTATTTCTCTTCTGCTTCTGTAGCTCTTCCTCAAACCTGAAAAATAAGAAATGTTCAAATCTAAGAATGTGGGTCTTTGGTTTAAGCTTCTAATTCAGGAGCTACCGAAAGGCTCTCCCAAGGCCTTCTCAGTTTGACGCCAGAGAGCGGGACTCTCCTTGATAAAAGTGGATGATGACTTGGAGCAGCTGTCCCTTCGGCCCGAAGATATTTGCCGTGTAAACCAATACCCGGCCATGGCTGGTTTTGTTAAGCTAGGGAAACTGCCACTCCTTCGGAGGCAAATGAAGCCCAGTAGAACAGGATAAATATAGGAATGCAGAACACAGATCCTTTTACATACTAATATATTTAGAAAAGAAAAATCAAAGGCGAAAACTTTTAAAAATATTGTCTGTTAGACGGGGGAACCAACTCAGGCGAGCAGTAGGTTGGTTAGTACAGGCCTTGACTCTCATCACAACACTACGGCAGATTAACTAGGGCCTGAGGAGGGTAATAGGGTTACAAACTTCTCCGGTCCCATTTCCGTCCCTAATTTCCCCAGTTCTGACCCCAAACTTTGGAAACTACTTCAAGGGAAGCTGCAGAACATCTCCAGCAAGAACATGACAGAAAAAGCCATCAGGTGGCCTTACCTTTACTCTATCAAATCAATTTCCTCAGCAGCAAAGCCTCTCCCAACTCTTCCCTCCCGAGAACCCCAGGCAAGAGCCGGCGGGGTGCCTGGGCCCCGAATGATCATGTGGCCCCGGCAGCCAATCAGAACCGGAGTCGCTCGAATTTCAGGAGCTAAATATACTGCGTGATCTTCTGAAAACCACCTGTTCATCCATTCCTCTAAAGGATAAAGGGTAACAAGTTGCTTGCTCAGAACTATTCAAATGTAATGGAATTTTACTTAATTTCCAGCACATGGGGTTCCACTTTAGGTTTAATCTCTCATTTCTCCGTTTAATACTACACTCGTCCAAAAAAAAAAAAAAAAAAAAAAAAATTTCGGATAAAAAAAGCATGTCTTTGAGGTGCTGTGACCCCTCTAGAGCTGGTTTCGTGAGGTCAGTTGTCTCCTTTTCATGGAGCTAAACACACTCCCCCTGGCACTGCTCACCAGGTGAGCCACACGTAAGTTCCAGGCCTTCATGTGAAGTCCATAGAGGAGTAAAATCCACGAAACCACAAGTTGGCAAGAACAATGGTTAGAAAGGTGAAAAGATGAAATGACGGGCGAAAATATTTAATGTGACGCTAGCTAAGATAGCCCCAGGGTGTAATTAGAGAGAATAGGCCCCATCCTTTTTTTGTTACTAAACCAGGGTGGCTGGATGCGGGGACCACATTCATTATCTTCTCCCTCCTTAGGTAAAGGCCCAGGGTTGGGAATACAGAGCCTCTTTTATATGTAACTGGGTTTCTGATTTTCCATTTAGGCAGGTGGCTTCTAGAAGCCAAGTGTAAATGCAAACACAAAAAGGTTCAATTTCCAAACAGCAATAGCAGATAAAATTAAAATCAGTAAATTACCAGGAGAAGATAATGCTCTATTAGGTAAGTCAGTGTACCACACTGAGTTTGTAAAAACTGCCTACCAATTTTCTATCTCAAGACAATTTTCACTGATTTAATCTCTCACTAAACCTCTGTACTAAGGCAAAAACCCTGTGGGTCACCCGAAACTTGACACGGATTTGACTTTAAACCTATTGGTTTTTTTTTTTTTAAAGATTTTATTTATTTATTTGCCAGAGAGAGAGGGAGAAAGAGCGAGCACAGGCAGACAGAGAGGCAGGCAGAGGCAGAGGGAGAAGCAGGCTCCCTGCCGAGCAAGGAGCCCGATGTGGGACTCGATCCCAGGATGCTGGGATCATGACCTGAGCCGAAGGCAGCTGCTTAGCCAACTGAGCCACCCAGGCGTCCCTGACTTTAAACCTATTGTAATAGTTCCTTTTTTTAGCTAGATGTTAGGAAGTATTGTCACATTTCGAACAGATGTACCTCTCCCCCTTCCGTGATTCATATGGTGGCCAATAAAATTGAACATCATTTTATTGTCTTAACTTAATTAAACCTTGTTCATTTTCTATGTTCTCACAGGTTTTATGACCAAGAGATATGTGTACAATATGAGACTATCCCGTTGGCAGATGTGAACTAGAGTTGACTTACTATTCATTATGTTTTAAATGATGGTGTTAAATTGAAAAATAATTCAGGCCCATTTTAAAACACACAGTATAAAATCATATAAAGTAAAAAAAAAACACATGACTTGCACACAGGAAGGGCTCCATAAATGTTGGCTAGTATTATTTTTAAATTATTATTACCATTTTAAAAGATTTTATTTATTCATTTGAGAGAGAGAGACAGAGGGCAAGCAAGGGGAGGGACAGAGGCAGAGGGACAAGGAGACACCGTCCACCCCCCACCAAACCGAGTACGGAGGTCGAGGGGGGACTCGATCCCAGGACCCTGAGATCATGACCTGAGCTGAAGGCAGATGCTGAATTGACCGAGCCACCCAGACACCCCTTATTATTATCGTTTTTAAACATTTTATTGGAGTCTTCATGCTTTACTTTGTGTTAGATTGAAACATTGTGATGCTTCTGAAATCAGACAGTAGTTAGTCTAAGCATTTATGAACCAATAGGAGTTTGACTCTAAGCCTATACATATCCAAGTATAGAAGTATCATGCCTGTGGACCAGAATAGACTTAATGGAGAAGATGACATGGTAACAAAGCTTTTGTTTTGCAGTTTATTCTTTTTTTTTTTTTTAAGACTTATTGATTTATTTTAGAGAGAGAGAGAGAGAGACAGACAGCACAAGTAGGAGGGGCAGAGGGAGAGACAATCTCTTGCAGACTCCGCGCTGAGCAGTGAGCCGCCGTGGGACTCCCATCCTGTTACCCTGAGATCAGGACCGAAGTCAAAATCAAGAGACAGATGCTTAACTGACTGAGCCGCCCAGGCGCCCCTGTTTTTGCAATTTATTCTATTTTATTTATTATTTTAATCAAATCATATCTGCACATCATTTAAGAATCAAATAGTTTTGCAAGCCTTATGCCTAAATTTGGTGTTTCCTGTTCCAACCATTCCTGTTTTTTTCCCTCCACGGACACATTCATTGTAACTCTTTAAGCTGAATCTTTTTTATTTGTCTGTATACATTTAACAAAATGTCTCTGTTGCTCTGTCTGACTTTTTTGGTCACAGGCATTACCTGTTAGTTTCCTACCTTGGAATGTGAGGCTTTAGAACTCTTCCATGTGAACCCCCACTCTTACCAGACACAAGCCTCGACTTAGCCCGGCATCCTCCCAATGAAGTTCTACTTATGTAATTCAGAATTCAGTGTTTACATTATGATTAGCAAAGGATATTCACAGAGGAACCCCATATATTGTGATTATTTTTCTTTTCCTGCACAAGGGTTTGTTTTTCTGGAAATTGGTATCTCTCTCTTTCTCTCCTTTTCCCCTGGGCTTAATTCTTCTAGACAAACAGTATTCCATAGAACTTTCTGCAATGATGGGAAAGTTCCATACCAGCACCATAGACTATGGAGACCACTAGCTACAAGAGACTAGGGGGGGCATTCAAAATGTGACTAATGTGCCTGCAGAACTCAGTTGATATACTTTTCATTTAATTTAAACTTAAATAGCCACATGAGCTGGTGGCTGTGGCATTGAACAGTGCAGTTCGAGAGATGGGTCACTAACTGCTTCAAACTTTATGTCTAACTCTGCTGCCAGGATTTTCAGTGACTTCCGGTAGCATTTCATCATTGTATCCACTCTAGATCTCAGGGAGGCTCCCGTTCCATCTGCACTGGTTTCTTCCGTAGCTGGTGCTTAGCTCTCATCTTGACCCCCCTCCCTGTCATCCTGGGGATTATGGATTTTATAATATAAAAAATCCCATTCCTTTAACTAATGTACAATGTACCAAGCACTGTTCTGGGTGCTTCCCTCCCACAGCACCACTAGTTGACTAAGCAGTATATATTCCACTCCTTGCTTATTAACAAAACCAAAGTTTAGTTTGGCACAAAAATATCCTCATTTAAAAAATACACTTCTCCTCAAATCCCTAAGAGTTAGAGGTAAACTGTGCCAGTTTTGCTGGTAAGATTTAAGTATAATTCTAGGGAATAAGGCTTCTGGGGAAGGTATAATTTTACTTATGGGCAGGGTCAGATTCCACTGGCATGTACTGTTGTGCTCTTGCCATTCTTCCCTTCTCTATGCCTGGAACACAGATGTAATGTCTGGGGACAGAGCAACCATCTTGAGACTATGCAGTTAAGTTGTACATTAAGAATGGTAAAGCTGGGGCGCCTGGGTGACTCAGTGGGTTAAAGCCTCTGCCTTCAGCTCAGGTTGTGATCTCAGGGTCCTGGGATCGAGCCCCGCATCGGGCTCTCTGCTCAGCCAGAAGCCTGCTTCCTCCTCTCTCTCTGCCTGCCTCTCTGCCTACTTGTGATCTCTGTCTGTCAAATAAATAAATAAAATCTTCAAAAAAAAAAAAAAAAAAGAATGGTAAAGCTGGGGCGCCTGGGCGCCTGGGTGGCTTAGTAGGTTAAGCCTCTACCTTCAGCTCAGGTCCTGATCTCAGGGTCTTAGAATCAAGCCCCACACTGGGCTCTCTGCTCAGTAGGGAGCCTGCTTCCCCCTCTCTCTCTGCCTGCTTGTGATCTCTATCTGTCAAATAAATAAATAAAATCTTAAAAAAAAATAAAGGAATGGTAAATCTAGAAGGAGACTTAGCCTTTAATTACTTCCTTAGTTCTTGAATTCTGTAATTATTTTATAGCTTAATAAGTTTAGTATCTAATTTTACAAATGATTATATTGTGATTATTTTAAATTACCCTGAAAATTATATATTATTTTTTTCTATTTTGTACTTTACCAAATTCTAATAAAATTTATTATTTTTTCAAGTTTAGTGATCCTTTGTAGCTTTCATTCTATATATTTCCTGCTTTTTCTCCCCTTTTACATTGATTTATAAGCATTCTTAATATTATGAATATTAGCCATTTGTGTCTTGTAGATGTTGTGAATAAATATTCACAACAAGTTGTTTGTGGTGTCTGTGGCCATAGAGATGTTTTACATTTATTGGCAGCAATATTTGGCAATCCCTTCTTTCCAGTTTTGACACTGCTTATTGAATAAATTGAATTTGGAATTTGAATGTGAAATGCCACTTTTAGCATATATTGAATCAGTACATATGTCAGTTTCCAGAGTCGCTTGTGTTTTTTCTTGTTTTCTTATTACTTTCTGGGTTTTTCCTTTTCTTTTTTCTTTTTAAACATTTTTTCTTTTTTACTTTATTTGATTATGAGGTATAATAGTTTATAAACTATAAACTATAAAGATACATATAAGATATACATAAATAGATTATATATATACAAAGATATACATGTACATAGACATCTATGTATATCTTGTATATATAGATATACAAGATTATATATTATATATATAATCTTATATATTATATATATATATATTATATATATTATATATATATAAGATATATAAAAAACAATATATCTTATGTGTACAGTTTAGCAAATGATAGTAAAGTAAGTATCCATATGATTACCACTCAGGTACAGAAAGGTAATTTCTATCCTGACCTTGATGGTACTAATATCCTCATTTTAATTTTTAGTCTTGCCATACCTGAATGCATTCCTAGACAATATAGTTTAGTTTTGTCTGTTTTTAAGTTTTATGTAATAGATTCATGCTTTGTGCAATTTTTATAACTTCACTTTTCACTTAATATCATGTTTGTTGATTGTTATTATTTATTGTAGAATATTCCATTGTATGACTATACTTCCATTTATCCTTTCTACTGTTGATGCAGACTTGTGTATTTCCAGCTTTTTTTCACTTAAGAACAAGATGAAATGGGGCCCCTGGGTGGCTCCGTCATTAAGCCTCTGCCTTCGGCTCAGGTCATGATCTCAGAGTCCTGGGATGGAGTCCCACATCGAGCTCTCTCTTCAGCAAGGAGCCTGCTTCTCCCTCTCCCGCTCCCTTTGCTTGTGTTCCCTCTCTGGCTGTCTCTCTCTCTCTCTCTCAAATAAATAAATAAAATCTTTTAAAAAAAGAACATTTTTGCACATGGATTCTGGTGGTATTGAACAATTAAATGATGGGAGTATATAAGTAGGAGTGGAAATTATGAGTCAAGGAGTATGCTCATCTTCAACTTTAATAAATCATGCTACCTGTTTTCCAGTATTGGTGCCAATTTATATCCTCATCAGTCGTGTGTGCTCCTAATTTGGTTACCCCTTGAGATGAAGTTTTCTAAGTTTTGTCTGTCTCATAGGTGTGTAATCGGATAATCTAGTGGTTTTAATTTGCATTTCTGTGACTTATTAGTTATGTTGAACTCCTTTCCATATGCTTATTAGATCTTTGGGTGTTCTATTGTATTTTGAGAAGTGTCTGTTTAATTCTCTTGCCCATTTTTCTGTTAAGTTGTTGGCCTTTTCTTCATTGATCTATAAACCCTCTTTATTCTGGATAATAATCCTTTGATAATTAATATGTGTTGTAAGTATCTTCCCCCTCTCTTTGCTTGTCTTTTTATTGTTTTTGTACTGGCATGTAGTGAACAGGAGTTCTTAATTATCAGGAAGTCAACTTCATCTATATTCCCCTTCATGACTAAGAGAATAAAAATCCTTCTACCCCAAGATCATGAAGATACATTCCTATATATTCTTCTAAAAGCTAGGAGTTTTGCCCTTCACATTTAAGTCTTTAGTCTACCTGGAAATTGTTATGGTTTTGGATATGGTATGAATAAGAGATTTAATTTTTTTTTTTTGCATATGGATAGCCAATTTTATCAACACCATTTAAAAAAAATTCCTTTGTTTTCCCACTGGGTGAAATTCCTCCTCTGCTATCAATCTTTTCCTGATATGTATCAGTTTTTTCTGGATTCCCTGCTCTATCCACTGGCCTATTTGTCTGTCTCTGTACCAGTACCACACCGTATTAATTCTGTAGCTTTATGATCTGCCTTGATGTCTGGAAAAGCAAGTCCTCCCAACTTTTTTTTTATTTTTTAAGAGAGTTTTGGGCTCTTCTTGTCTTTGATATTTGATACAAATTTTAAATTTTTTTGAAGTACAACTAACATATAATATTACATTAGTTTTAAGTGTGCATATAGATTCAACAGTTCTATATATTACTCACACCTCTTCACACCTCTTCGGACGACTGGGTGGCTCAGTCAGTTAAGCCTCTGCCTTCAGCTCAGGTCATGATCTCTGGGTCCTGAGATTGAGTCCCGCATCCAGCTCCTTGCTCAGTGGGGAGCCTGTTTGTCCCTCTGCCTGCCTCTCCCTCTGCTTGTGCGCGCTCTCTCTCTCTCTCTGACAAATAAATAAAATCTCTTTAAAAATTAAAACAAAAAACAACAGTAAGTATACTCCTGATCCCTTTTACTTATTTCACCTCTCTCGCCCATCCTTTGATAACCACCAGTTTGTTCTTTGTATTTAAGGGGGGAAGGGTTATCTGTTTTGTTCCTTAAAATCCAAATACAAGTGAAATCATATGGTATTTGTCTTTCACTGACTGACTTATTTCACTTGGCATCATACCCTCTAGGTCCATCCACATTAGGGCAAATGGCAAAACCTCATTCTTTTTTATGACTGAGTAATATCCATTGTGTGTGCATTTTCTCCAAGTTTTCTATAGTGGCTGCGCCAATTTGCATTCCTACCAACAGTGCATGAGGGTTCCTTCTTCTCTACCTTCTTGCCAATACTTGTTATTTCTTGTCTTTATTTTAGGCATTCTGATAGGTTTGAGGTGATATCTCATTGTGGTTTTGAATGGCATTTCCCCGATGATAAATTGTCCATAAAAATCTTAGAAATGGCTTATCAATTTCCCTAAAAAGTGTAGTCTCTTGTTCAATTAATCTACTTGGCTCTTCCTCAGGGTAATGCAGTTTTAATTATTATAGCTCTGTAGTATGTTTTGATATCTGTAGGGCAAGCTGACCTCATTCTTCTAAAATTCACTTGGCTGTTTATGCTTCTGTTCCTTTAGAAGAACTAAGAATCAGCTTATCAAGTTTCATGAAAATCATCCTTGGATTTTTTTTCACTATGATTGTATTGAATTTGTGGATTTATTTTGCAAGAATTTATAACTTTCATAATTTA
This sequence comes from Neogale vison, assembly GCF_020171115.1. Lineage (NCBI taxonomy): Eukaryota > Metazoa > Chordata > Mammalia > Carnivora > Mustelidae > Neogale > Neogale vison. Next base: position 50,234,174 of record NC_058093.1, read on the forward strand.
ATCTTCCCATCCAGATCCTTGTTTACCTCAATCAACAAAGTTTTATGGTTTTCATTTTACAGATCTTGCCCACTAAGCAGTACAAGTGAACTCCTAGGCATATTAAAGCCTTTATTTTCACTGTAAATGAGATTTTATATAGAATTTCTAATAGACACTATTTACCAAGTTTTTTTTGTTATTACTGGTTTATAATTTTTTACTATTAACTTTTTAATGAAATTCATTAGGATTTTGAGAAAGGTGACAATAAATGTGGGTGCTTAGTCAGTCATCTTGACTCCAAAGCATGGACATCACATTTTGAGCAAATTTTGGATAGGACTTGAAGAGCTGGAAATGAAAGGAGGAAGGGCATTCTAGGATTATAGACAATATGAGCAATCACATAGAGGTGGGAAGGTGTGTGGCATATTTGGGGAATGAAGATTTGTCTGGTTTAGGCCAAGTAAGGTTCATGTAGAGATGTAACAGAAGACTACAGAGTAGAAGCTATGCTATGGATGCCCAGCTAAGCAGTAGAAAATGATAGACACTGATATGTCAAATTGCTTCTCTCTTGTATATAGTGTAGAGCATTAAGTCACACATTGGCAGAGTGTGTGACTTACATCAACAACACATTATACAACAATACATCAACAAAACATCATACAGTATGAAACTAAACATATTCAATAGTGGAACACGCAGATCCAGTAACCCAGCAGGGATATATCGGTGCGAATAAGAGCTTTCTTAAATTATCAAACCATCCAGGTGTCCTCTGCTTTCCAAAATCCATGTCGAGCACAGTGAGTTTCACCCATGTTGCACACTCATCTTTTTAAATACCCCTACACCTCTTCCTCCTGATGTTGCCTAAAGTCAGACCCCATGAAAAATACAGAAACATGGAAAATGGAGGTTTATTTTTTATTATTATTTTTATTTTTTTATTAACATATAATGTATTATTAGCCCCAGGGGTACAGGTCTGTGAATTGCCAGGTTTACGCACCTCACAGCACTCACCATACTACACACCCTCCCCAATGTCCATGACCCCACTGCCCTCTCCCGACCCCCGGAAGAGGGAGATTTAAAATGTTAAATTACCCTCTGACCCCCTTCCCTGATTTCTTGTAGGACTTGGACATCGGCTTATTTTCTATGTGAACTCTTCATTAAGTTTCGTTGCTGGGGAGTCCTGACTCTGAGGACTCTGCCCTCTCCATTTCTGCCCTGAAATGAGAACAGCCAAGGATTTTCTGTGCTTCGCTTCTGTTCCCTCCTCTCCACAGCCTCATCCAAAATTGTTCTTTGAACTCACTATGTTCAGTTATTCAGTTTCCATGGAGTCAGTTATCGGGATCTATAGCTGATTGCCCATCTCCAGCTACTTCACAAAAGATTGGGGTCTCCAAAACTGCCAGCCTTCAACTGCTGATTTCTAAGGAGCTTCCAATCTGAGCTATAAGGATAAACCAGCAAAGCTGACTGTCTTGTGTGATTTGCAAGGCCAAGTACTCCTAACTTACAAGTACCCCTCATACACATATTATATATATACACGTGTGCATGCATGCGTACATATGTATGTATGTGTGTGTGTGAGTGTGTGTTTCCCCAGGAAAAAGACTTCCCAAATACCAGCCAGATTATTTAAGTCCTTACATTGTTGTTAAAAAGAAGGCCTAATTTCAGAAATGATTCCTTACATGTATTTATGTATATACACATGTGTATGTAAATATGAACATAGAGGCAGCCACACAGTTTATAACAGAAAAGCCTCCTCTAGCTCTGATGACAGATTTTAAAACTGAATATACATGTCCATGGTCATTTGTCTTCCTATGAGCAGGTCTTGGGGAGGAAGCTGTTGTGTCACTTCTAGCTGACAAGAGAAGGTTCTATGGAGGAGGTGGCATTTTATCAGGTCCTGTGTATGACAGGCCAAACCACCTAGTCCAACCTCAGACAATGATTTATTAAATAGTTCTTTTTTTCTTTTTTAAAAAATTTATTAAGTGGTACTTAATGCTCTGCATGAGTAATGAACAGTCTGGAAATTCTTAACTCTCTTGACAGAGTTTGAACTAATATCTAACTCATCTTTCTGTCATTGTCACGGAGGCCAGAACAGATTGTTTTCCAAGGAAGAAAGTGAAAATGAGAAGGTTTGTCATTTTCATGGCCAGTCACATTAATAATGTTTGACAATATGGCAAATATGGGCAAGTAAATAGAAGACCATTGTCCCGTTGTTTCCAAGCCTAATTTAGTCCCAGGAAGATTCCCGGAGTGCAAACCTATTGTTGAAATTCAGTCCCTCACAGACTGCACAGTCTAGCAGACCTGTTGAATGTAATTGGTTTGAAAGTCACCAAAAACTAGGCCAGTTCTCTCATCTCTGGTGACCTCAGATAGACCTTAGGGAAAACCAAGATGGCACTAGCCGCCTGAATTAAACAGATAAGCCCAGATTCAAACCGAAGCCTAGTTTTTAATAATTCCTACTTTTGGAATTATTATTTCACTAGACAGCTGCCCAGAGTGGGCATGATCTGGGACTTGGTTAAACCCGAGAACAGTTTTTTTCCAAAATGGAAGCCTGGCCCCATAAAGCCTCTTTCTGGCTTCCTTTCCTCATAAACAAGGGAATTGGGACTGGCTTTTCCCAGTATGAGTTCTTGAGAATTGTTAGTCTCACAACTTGGCCCATGAGAAGAGGGTTCCATTGCCGACAAGTGTGGGAGATGCAGAATACACTAACCTTCTCTGCGATTGGCAGGCACATTCAGTTGTGATGGTCCCAAGAAACAGAGCCCAAAGTGGCTGGCTTCTTTTGTTTCACACCGCATGTCTAAAAATTACATAACCACAGAACAACATCTTTGAGTAACATCAGTCAATCTCATCCCATAAAATACAGTTCACGAATCCCTACATTAACACTTGTCCCGAGTGGCAACTCCAGAACTGCCTTGGTCCAAACCCAAATGCCTGGGATGGGCCCAGAAAGAAACTGGCACCCAAGGCCAGGAAGAGAGTCTGTTTACCCTCTTCCCTATCTCCGACCCGTGTGCCATTGAGTTTACAAAGGAATAATGTGTTACTCTTGGAAATCAATCCCCTGCTTTGGGATGCATTTTTCTCCTCTATAAAATGAGTGAGCTGTGTGACCCTTTCAGCCCTATCACAACATGAAATATCTGCCCATGTGTGAGGTTCACTTCAGACCTTGACCTCTCCACTGCCCTGCTGGACTGCCGAGTGACGGGCACCACAGCTAATCCTCCATAAATAGATGTCCCATATCTTGGGTCTCAGGATGAATTTATAGCTGAAGACTGACATGGAGTAACTTTCAAACAAGACCAATGTGACCTCCAAGGAAAAATATGTTACACTATTTTTAAGCCATTACATTACATTATAAAGCAATGATATATTTTAATTTAACAAATAGAAATGACAGTCCTGATTTTTATTTTAAAAAAGCTTAAAGCTAAACAATACGTAGTAATTTTTTTGGACAGGAAAACACCCAAGAGACATCTTAATGTACATTTGAGCTATCCCAGGAGCCATTGGGGTTAATACTGACTTTCTTTTTTTTTTTTTTTTAAAGATTTTATTTATTTATTTGACAGAGATCACAAGCAGGCAGAGAGGCAGGCAGAGAGAGAGAGAGAGAGGAGGAGGACGCAGGCTCCCTGCTGAGCAGAGAGCCCGATGCGGGACTCGATCCCAGGATCCTGAGATCATGACCTGAGCCGAAGGCAGCGGCTTAACCCACTGAGCCACCCAGGCGCCCTAATACTGACTTTCAAACTAGAATATACCCACTGCTATTTCCTTTTGCGGTTTTTGTTTTGTTTTGTTTTGTTTTATGAAAAGCACTTTAAAAAAAAGTCCTTCAGTGTGATTAGTACATTTCATGATTGGTTATGGGTATGCCTCATTCAAGCACCCCAGGAACTCACCAAGTAGCAGAGATCTTTGGTTTCTTTGCCATTTTGCTTAACTCTGAATCATGACAAAATATCATTCCAGTTGATCTCAAAACGAATCCAAGGCCATCGAGACTGGGAGGGACTGAAAGTAAAATACAAATCTACTTTAGATGCCCAGGAATATAGGATTTTCAGGAACGAAAAAAGAATTACCCAAGTCATGGTATTTTCAGGAAAAAGTAATAGTGAGAAACTGCGAGATAAACGAATAATATGTTCATCTCAAGTGAATATCCAACACAAAATCCTAACCCTATTAGCAGTTTGTAACTTACTTCTACTTTTTGAAATGAGCAGAGAATATTTCTGCAGATATGCAATAGGTAAAGAATAGTCCTACAGGTGCACCTGGGTGGCTCAGTGGGTTAAGCGTCTGCCTTTGGCTCAGGTCATGATCCCAGGGTCCTGGGATCGAGCTCTACATCAAGCTCCCTGCTCAGCAGGCCTGGTTCTCCCTCTCGCTCTGCTCCTGCTCATGTGCTCTCTCTCTCTCTCACTCAGTCCTTCAAATAAATAAAATCTAAGAAAGGAAGGGAGGGAGGGAGGGAGGGAGGAAGAAAGGAAGGAAGGGAGAAAGGAAGGAAGAAGGAAAAGAATAGTCCTACATATAAGGAACAGGTAGAGATAGGGGTGCCTGGGTGGCTCAGTGGGTTAAGCCTCTGCCTTCGGCTCAGGTCATGATCTCAGAGTCCTGGGATCGAGCCCCACATCAGGCTGTCTGCTCAGCAGGGATTCTGTTTCCCTTCCTCTCTCTGCCTGCCTCTCTGCCTACTTGTGATCTCTGCCTATCAAATAAATAAGTAAAATTTTTAAAAAAAGGAATAGGTCGCGAATATTAACTCTAAAATGTACTATTCTCCAAGGCCAAATACTTGGCATCCTTAGAAAACCAAAGGAATACTCCCTCCTATTCTACCTAATTCACCTTATTGACTTTCTCCTTCCCCAGATGCGCTAGATGGAAATGAACACAGAATTGCAAGGCTGGTTCTTGCTTTGCCACGTTGCCTACAGGGGCGGAACAGGAGCCTTATCAGGACCGCAATCGGTCTTTAGCTGGAGGTGGTGTTCTGTCGGGATCCAATCTCTCCCGTTGCCTCTGACTATATTCTACTTCTAAAGCAGCATCTTCATCTCTGGGCTGGGGGCTCTTCTCATCAGGACTAAGGAAAGCCACACTGCCCAGGAAGCTGAGACCAGAAGTGCCCTAGAGTGACCACACCACCTCTGTCACCAGATACCACCGACTTCGGGAATTTTTCTACAAATATGCCAGTTCCCTCCCAGCTCGACTGGGTCAATTTGGAGGCATGTGCTTTGCACCAGTTCCAGCTGACCTGTGTTCTCCTCTGTTGCCTGCGGTCAGCATTGCTCACCGAATTACCCATGCAGCCTCCCCGCTGCAGGCCTCCCACTTGTTCTCCAGCAGCCACTAGACTTGCACATGTAAAATGCAAATCTGTCACATCGCCAGCGCCTCAAATGCGTCCCTGGCAGCCCGCCGTCTAAATGTAAATATGAGGGCCTTAGGATCTGCATGCAAGGCCACTGGGGAACACAGGCACCTGCCTGCCTAATTCTCCTAGACCACAGACTCACCAAGAAAGCTAGAGCCTCCTCCCCTCCACTCATTCCCTCAAGGGCTGAAATCTCTCGCATACAAGTCCATCCCTAAGGATCTTCACAGCCCCTCCAGTGCTCATCTAAAAAAACCCACAGGAATATAAAGCAAAACCTTCAAGGCAACATCAAATCTTGGAGGATCTAGAGCCTAAAGGTACAAGGGCTTCATCAATGAAAAGAAGAGGGAAGGCCTTATCCCTCAGGGCCCAGTCAGGCCTTGGGGCTTCCAGCCCTTCCTCCATTTATTATCTTTGGCTCTAGGATTTCTTATGTACCTTAACTCTTTGAGATGAATTCTCTCCTTGTGAACTAGAGATAAACGTTTGCCTTCTCTCTCAAATAGGGCTGGTGGAGGTTCTAATGAGAAAAAAAATTTCTTTTTTAGGTTCACTTATTTATTTAAGTAATTTCTGTAGCCAATGTGGGACTCAAACTCATAACTGCAAGATCAAGAGTCCCACGCTCTTCCATCTGAGCCAGCCAGGTGCCCCTCAAATGAGAAAGCGCCTTTTTTTTTAAAGGTTTTATTTATTTATTTGACAGACAGAGAACACAAGTAGGCAGAGAGACAGGCAGAGAGAGAGGAGGAAGCAGGCTCCCTGCTGAGCAGAGAGCCCGATGCGGGGCTCAATCCCAGGACCCTGGGATCATGACCTGAGCCGAAGGCAGAGGCTTAACCCACTGAGCCACCCAGGCGCCCCGAGAAAGCGCTTTTAATAAGCTTTGAAAGCCTCAAAGTACAAGAAAAAAGTATTGTTGTTCAATAATTGTAAGAGTTACATTAGCCAGCATTAGAGAGCATTTATTATTTACCTGGCCCTAACCTGAGCATTTAACAGGCATCATTCTATTTAATCCTTTTAACACTCCATGAGAAAGATACTGTGATAATCTCCCCATTATTATGTAAGAGAAAACTGAGGCAATTGGACATGGAAAAAACTTGCCCGTGGTGACACAGCTTGAAAGTGATGGAGTTGGGCTTCACAGACAGTTAGTGTCACCCCAGAGCCCAAACTCTCAACCCCTGCGTGCTACCTCCTCCAAGCATGTCTGTGATTTAGGTCATTATCTGAAGGGCAGGCCAGCTGTGCTCACTGAGCGGAGGTCAGTCTATCGCTCTGTTGTCCATCCATCCATCTACCCATTCACTGGTCATCTATCCATCATTCTCCATAGCTGGCTAGACTGCTAAATGGTCTTGTCCCTGGGGTCAGAGCACATGCATGAGAGTGGGTCTGCAAAGATACCAACAGTGTGATCTTGGGCAAGTAGCCCACCTATTTTGTGCCTTGGATCCCTTACCTAGAACATGAGTTTGATACCTGTACCAGCCTCCTCAGGTTTTGTGTTGGCTAAATGAGAGACTTCATGTGGAAAGTTGCGCACAGTGCCTAATCCATGGGAAGTGTTCAATAACTGTTGGTTATTACTACCATTTCTCTGGGGCAGCAGCAGTGTGGTTGGGCAAAGCCATCCCTCTCCATCAAAAGGTAGGGAATATATTATGGGAGCAATCACAGTGTCCTGGGAGAATGCTTGCGCACTTAGAAAATTGTCTTGAGGGATACCTGAGTGGCTCAGTCGTTAAGCGTCTGCCTTTGGCTCAGATCATGATCCCAGGGTTCTGGGATCAAGCCCGGCATCAGGCTCCCTACTTGGTAGGGAGTCTGCTTCTCCCTCTCCCACTTCCCCTGCTTGTGTTCCCAGTCTCCCTCTCTCTCTCTCTCGCTCTCTCTCTCTCTCTGTCAAATAAATAAAATCTTACAAGGAAAAAAAGAAGAAAATTTCCCTGAGCCCTTGAGCCTTCTTTGGGTCACTGAACAAGAGCAAACTGGCTTAGGACCCGGGGTCAGCACAGTGTTGACCAGGGAGGAGACCGCTGCAGATAGCAGCCGCCTGTAGGCAGGACGGAACACGTCGGGCCCCTGGCGAAGAGCAGGCAGGATGCAGACCAGGACCCAGCAGAAGGCTCAGCTGTGAGTCAGGGGCACGAGGGTGTGAGCAGGGCTGTGCCAGAGCAGTGTGGCTCAGCAGATAGAGGGGAAGGAACTGGGCACACTTCAATGAAAAACATGGCTCCTTTCCCAAGGCGGGGCATGCTTTCCACGGGGAGCCCCAGGTCAAGGCCCAGTCGAGAGAAAGCCTCAAGAGTAGGCTTCTGAAGTTATGTCTAACGAGGTTACAAAATCGCTGACCAAGACAATCTGATGGGATTAAAATAAACCACGGTTCATCAGGAAACTTAACACCTGCATCACACTTTCCAGAATACACTATAAAGATTTTTAAGTAAATTCTGTCATCATCTTGTGAATAACAGAATTATATTACACTCTACTTTGTGTTATAAATTCATTTGTTGACTGAAAACATTCAGTCTTCTACCAGGTTTATAACGTTGCCAATCCTGCTACGACATTTTCTAAAAATTATTATTTTTTTAAAAAGATTTTATTTATTTGACAGAGAGAGAGAAAGAGCACAAGCAGGGGGAGCAGCAGGCAGAGGGAGAGGTATGCTTCCAACTGAGCAGGGAGTCCAATGCAAGGGTCAATCCCAGGACCCCAAGATCATGACCTAAGTCAAAGGCAGACACTTAAGTGACGGAGCCACCCAGGCACCCCTAAAAATTATTTTTTAATAGATCAGGAATTTCCAAGAACAGAGTGGAACAGGCTAGGCGTGGTCATCTCCCGAGGCTTTATATTGATTTTTCAAAATGAAATAGTGTTTGGGGTGGAATTATGTCCCCCCAAAATGTATGTTGAAGTCCTAACTCCCTGGAGCAGAGAAAGTGACCTTATTTGGAACTAGGGTCCTTGAAGATGTCATCAGTGAAGATGATGTGGTCCCGGAACAGGGCGGGCCCTCGATGTGGTGTGACTGGTGTCCTTCGGAGAAGAGGAGACCCCTGAAGGAGAACACCGCGTGAAAGAGACACAGAGGAGTTGATGACACCAGGAAGACAGATGCAGAGACTCAAGGGCTGCCTCGACAACTCACAAAAGCCGCAGCTTGCCAGCAAACAAAAGGCAAGACGGGATTCTCCCCTATAGGTTTCAGAGGGAACACGGTCCTGTTCACACTGGGATATCCAACCTCCAGCCTCCAGAACCCGGAGACAATAAATTTCTGTTGTTTTAAACTACCCGGTTTGTAGTAATTTGTTACGGCAGCCCTAGGAAACTATCACACCAGGTTAGATCTTCCCTCTGTTTCCACAGCCTCTGTGAGAACAAGGTCCCCGGCCTGGCTGGTGTCCTCCCTCACTAGGCTCTGAACAGCAGTGGTACGTATTCACCTGTAACTCAGAATACAGCAGTTGCTCAATCATTGCTCGCTTGAATGAACAAATCCATCTCAAAGAACCTCTAGGATTTGCCTGCTGGTTGAGCTCCAGACTCCATCCCTCAAGTACTGAACCACTCTCTGACTTCATGAGTATGCAAAGGTGCCAGGTGCCACCTGAGAGAAACCAGGGGGACGGCAAATGGGCCTGAAGGACACTGCGGGACCTAGGACACACAGCCTTTACCTAATGTCTGAGCAGCCCTGAGCTACACACTTGGCCTTTGGGTCTTTTTATTTTTTTTATTTTTTATTTTTTAAAGATTTTATTTATTTATTTGACAGACAGAGATCACAAGTAGGCAGAGAGGCAGGCAGAGAGAGGAGGAAACGGGATCCCCGGTGAGCAGAGAGCCTGATGCGGGCTTGATCCCAGGACCTTGGGATCATGACCTGAGTCAAAGGCAGAGGCTTTAACCCACTGAGCCACCCAGGCGCCCTCATCTTTGGGTCTTTTTTAAAAGTAAGTTATAGACAGTGGGCATGCCTTACTGATTTGCCTGGGAAACAACTCCTTAAAATTAAAAATGAGTATCACTTCAGTGTTAAGTATAGGTTTGGGTGATGTAAACTATAATTTAGTGTTTCTCCCTCTCCATACGTTAAGCGCACGTATGTGTGAACACATACACACATGTACATGTGTGTGGACATGTGTGTAAATTTCTGAGGTTGGTGTCAACACCATTTGATTTATGCATGATGACCTTTCCAGTGAGGCTACTACAATGATTATTGCATGTGCATCTGTCTGGTTGGAAATAATCATGTTATTATCATCAAGCATGTCAGTTACATAAAGACAGAATTTGTAACAAAAGGAAAAGAATGGTGAAACAAAAATCAACTCATTAAAGGTAATGTGTTTTCAGAAGTGCTGGACACTTTAAATTCTTCAAAATGTTTTACTTCAAAGATATCCAATTTATACCTCACTTAGAAAAAGTTGTGTTTTGTTATTTATCTTTAGATGCAAATTAAGTTATTTCTAACAGAGAAGCATCGTGACTTGAACATCAGAACCATCCGGTCAAACTCAATAGTTGCCCAGATGATCAGATGGGAAAGAGAATGACTATGTGCTCACCATCTGTTTCCCATATTGCCTGAGAAAAAGATCCAGAAAACCCAAGCGCTCAGGGCAGCTAACCTTCAAATCAGTTGCCAAAAAAGAAAATATTTCCTGCCACTGTCTAAACTGACCACATCACAGTAAACATACCTCAAGTTCAACGGTCGGAATCGTGATAGCCTACTATGGTTTGAACAATATGATGCCAGAAAATTTAGAGGACTCTGACTCACCTAGATGCATATTTGGGTGCACAAGTGTTTTAGATGCAAAACTTGGTGAGTGTTAATTCTTCTTCTCTCAGTCAACGCTCAAGTCTGTCTACCCACCAAGCAGTGAGAATGTCAGTAGTTTACCAGAGGATCAGCCCGGTTTAAATTGTGGATATGTGGGGCACCTGGGTGGCTCAGTCAGTTAAACCTCTGAGTCTTGGTTTTTTTTTTTTTTTTTGACTCTTGGTTTTGGCTCAGGTCATGATCTCAGGTTGCTGGGATGAGCCCGCATGGAGTCCCACATCCCCTACATCAAGCCTGGTGTCTGGGCTCCACACTCAGTGAGGAGCCTGCTTGAGGTCCTCTCCCTCTGCCCCTCCCCCTGCTCGCACACACATTCTCTCAAATAAATAAATAAATAAATAAATAAATCTTTAAAAAACAAAAAAAACCAGAGGCATGTTACCTAAAATCAACTCTTCATCTAGATCTTTTCTTTTCTTTTCTTTTTTTTCTTTACATCTAAAATGACTCTTGCCCAGACATTTTCTGACCTCGGCTTTTGGAACCCCGGTGGTTGTAGAGTTCCCAGGGGGTTCCCTCAGCACCATCTTACCACAGGCCGCATTCCCCCCGCCTTTACATACTGGAATTTAGCTCTTGAAAAAGGAAGGCAGAATTTGATTTTCTGTCTTAATGCATGATAGCAGGCATTCAGTGAAGAGTTACTGAATGACCTCAGGGATTCAAAATGTATGTGCTTTAGTGCAATTTGGAATAGCAGGTGCTAAATGATGTCTGTGCTTATGAGTGCAAGCCGGACCTCAAAGATCTCCTCAGTGAGAGCTGTAGGAATGCCACACAGGTACCGCCCCTCCCCTGATGATGCCTCCCGGGATTTCATCAGCCTGGGCTCCTCCCCCCAGGAAAGGGAGAGGAAGCCAGGTGAAGAGAACTCAGAGGACTTGAGGTCCTTTCATGACCTTTAAACACTTCATATGAAGAGAGAAACCAAACGAAAAAGCAATCAAACCCTCCCAACCTAATGTAAGTGAAGCCACAGAGCTCTTGGGGCTGCATGGGAGTTATGAAGGCCCCAGAGAGAGCTGAGTCAATGTGTCATAGCTGCCATTACTACCAGGATTTCTTTGCGATCTGTCCTCAGCACTGCCCAGAGGCCGGGCATGTCCTAAACAGCAGCCCCTCTATGTGCCAGCAGGATGAGACAGCAGGAAGACATGCCAACTTCCCTCCCTGAGCACTAGCACAAGCCTTCAAGGCTGAAATTTTAGAGTTTTCCTCTATTTGCTGGCCAAATGGGCTGCTGGACTTGCAATCACGCCTAATTTTTACAATTTTCAAAAGTCTAAAAAACAGTAGCAATTTATTGGAACTCTTCTCAACACTCAAATGCATGCGTGTACACACACACACACACACACACAGGGGCTACAGTCAATCCAAATGGTATTTGTAGGCACAGGAACAAGCTTGTACTGAGACACTGGATGGGCCAGCAAGCAGGACTCTGCCCCACAACTCAAAGCATTCATCCAGAAAATATTTATCAAGTGTCACCTCTGTGCTAGGAACTGTGACATGGGTGTGACAATGACTAAAGGATGAAGTTTCTGCCCTCCTGAGTTTATATTTGAGTGAGGGAAACCTATTAGGTCCAGGTCAACCTTCTAACAGGAACAGGAAGGGCTGCCAGGCCAGCTGTCTGGGGGAGACCCGGAAGTTCTGCGATGAGGTCAAGTTGGAGCACGCCCTCCGTGAAAGGAGAGAGTGGACCATGTGAGCATCTGAGGGAGACCATTTTTGGCAGAGGACACAGCAAATGCAAAGGCCCTGAGCAAGGAATGGGAGAAGCCAAGCCAAGGAGGCTGAAAGGAAGAGACAGAGGAGATCAGCAAGGAACCGGCTAGGAATACATGGCAGGGGGCATGTTGGTTAAGCACCTGCCTTTGACTTGGGTCATGATCCCAGGGTTTGGGGTTCAAGCCCCACGTTGCTCAGCAGGGAGACTGTTTCTCCCCTCTCCCTGTACCCCCCTGCTTGTGCTCTCTCTCTCTCTCTCTAATAAGTAAATAATATCTTAAAACAACAACAACAACAACAACAAAGGAATACATGGCCAAAGCAGATCCTGTTGGTCTACATTATGCATCTGGAAGGTTCCCTGCGTAATGCGGTCCACATCAGTCACTTTGGGAAGCATCTTCGTTGTGATGTTTGGGCTGGGTGTCCCCCGGCAGACTTTTGAGAGATGGCAAGAGGGCCACTATTTCTTGTTCGAAGTAAGTTGTGATCCAAGTCTCCCGGATTCTGTGGGGCAAATTTGGGAGTTGGGATTGGTCTGCTGACAGCTTCTCTCCTTCCTGCTGCTCACCCTCTGGAGCCGTCCCTCGCTGATAGACTTCGAGGAATGTGCTGGAGAGGAGTAGAGGAGGAATGTGGACCATTTGTATTTGCCCTTTGCTTTACACTCGGAGATCCAGTCCCAGGCTGGCTCTTCTCATTCATTTATCACTTTACTTTTTATTATTTCTTTCATTTGTTTTCGAGGACTTGAACTTGCCTGTACCTCTTCTGGAAAGTAGATGTCCACTTATACCACCCCCCATGGCCACGCCACACCACCCTTCCCTCGGGAGCAACCAAGGCCAGGAATCTCGTGGCTTTTTCTTCTACTTTGCTTTCAAACAGTTTTATCAAATAACAGTTTTGGAAGATAATATGAGAACGATCTCTGCACAATACATAATCATTCAGCTTTTGCAAATATTTTAAAAGCAAGCCAAGAGGCAACGCAGAGGCATTGACCTCAATCATCTCTATGTCCTCACTCGGGGAGGAAATACACAGGAATTCAGGGTTTCTCTCATTGTTCTACATCGTGAGTTCAGAGTTTGAAAATATGAGCTGAACTGGAAGGCGTCCCCTTTCCAGCCTCCTTCCTTCAGTCATGAGCCCCCAAGTTCCCCAAGAAGCCCTACTATGCCTGCTTGCCCTTCCTCCTCTCAGACAACCTCCACCTCTCCCCTCTCACCACCGGGAAAGTGGGTCACACACAGACGGAACTACTGTTCTGAGAATGGACACAGAAGGAAAGCCTTCCTATCTCATCCGTCTGCCTTCCACCTGTCCCCCTCACCTCTCCTGCACTGAGTGGGCTCCAATCCCTTGGCCTGCTTGCTGGAAGCTCTAGGCTTCAGACCTGCTATGGCTTCCTGCCTGGAACATTCTTCCCCCAGATAGTCTGGGCTCCCTTCCTCCCGTCATTAAGCTCTCTGCTCAAACAGCACTAGCCTCCCACGGTGGCCAGCACCCACCAGCCTCATCCGCCACCATCACATTGCCCGGCTTTGTTTCCTTTCATGGTGCTTATCCCCATCTGACCTTTGCCATGGATTTGTCTGTTTATCATCTCTCCCCAGGACACAGTCCCCTGGAAAGCAGGGACCTCAGGGTTGTTCCTGGCATGTGAAAGGTATGCAGTAATATTGAATGAGTGAGAATGGGTCAGAATTTTGTGTACTATAAAACACCAGAGATTACTTCCTTGTTGGTGACATTCATGGTAGAAATGAGGAGCCTGCCCAGAAAGGTAGAACGGTTCCCCTAAGGCCACACAGCCAGTTAGCAGCAGAGTCTGGGTCTACATAGTCCGGGGGCCCCCATTCTCTCAGACCTGAGATTTCTTTCTGTTTCTCTCTGTGTCTCCGTCACTCCTTCTTTTGTTTCCAAAGGACTGCAAGGGAAATTGCAAGTAAATGATATTTAGTAAGTGGTTTCCTGCCTCAGCATTCACAGAGAGAGCTGAGAAGGGAAGGAAGGGAAGAGCTACATAGCAAACTTCAGGTGCTAAAGGCTGCAGGGCCGGCATTCGTACTCAGATTCCACAGATGGAGACACAGGCCACCAGAGAAGGTATGGAATTGTGCTAGTTAGTTGCAGAGCCCCTTTTCCTACATGCTCCGCTGGGCTGCAGCACTGAACTTCCTCTAGGGGCCTCCGGGCCTCTCTTTGGCTGTTGCTGTCACTGGAGGATGTGTCCATGGCCCCCCCCCCAGATTCTTAACAAGCTGCTGAGTCTCCTTCATCAGCATTGCTGCAGGAGCCCTACCTCTGAGTCAGGGTTTCGGGTACACGTGCTGGAGGGCTAAGGGAGTCTGTGGGTGTAGGGGGTGCTTTCTGGAACAATGGCTCGTCTGGATGCCCATCCTCTGAGGGTTCCAAAGACTGAGACAAACTCAAAGGTACCTGCCTTTCCCAGGAGTCACTCTCGTGCTCCCTCATGTGATAACTCAGCAGCAACAGAAAGAAGGGTTGATGTTCTAGGCTGGAACTCACCGGGCAAAACCGCCTTCAGAATGAACAAGCCCAGTTAGCACTTAGCAAAGGTGGATGCAAACATGCATGTGCAGGCGCCAGAGTCAGCCAGAAGCTGCTGGAGTAGTCACCTGACTTCATCTATTCCCCTTCCTTTCCCCAACACACAACAGACACAAACACACACAGACACAGACACACACACACACACACACACACACACAGAGTTATTTTTTTGATCAGAGGCTGAAAACACAAAGCTGGAACTTGGAAACAGAGTCATATGTTAGTTTTATACGGAAGGGGAATTAGACAGGAACTGAGTGGCTCCCAAGGGCAGAATAAGGCTCAAGGGAGGGCAGGAGAGTACAGAGGCTGTGATTTGGGCTTCATAGAGAGAGAGAGACGTTCCAATCACGAGCGTTCTGCAAAAGGAGTAGCCTGCGTGGTGAGGAAGCAGGTCTTGTAGCTCAAAGAACCCGGATGATGACTGCACAACATCTGATTAGGAACACTGCGGGGACCTCCGCTCTCCATGGGCCTTCCAATCCCAAGACGCTAAGACATCTTGAATGGTTCACTTACTTACTGTCATCGTTTGTTGAATCACTGTGCTGAATCATCAGTTCTTTTTTTTTTTTTTAAAGATTTTATTTATTTATTTGACAGAGAGAGATTACAAGTAGGCAGAGAGGCAGGCAGAGAGAGAGAGGAGGAAGCAGGCTCCCTGCTGAGCAGAGAGCCCGATGTGGGACTCGATCCCAGGACCCTGAGATCATGACCTGAGCCGAAGGCAGCGGCTTAACCCACTGAGCCACACAGGCGCCCCTGAATCATCAGTTCTTAAAGTCACTATGACTCATCCGTGGTTCAGGAGGAATCCTTGTATCTTCGTATCCCAAATGCACTCATTTTGAATCTTTTAAGAAAGAAGATGGATTTAAAACAGGGAGTTTAGGTTTGCTTTTCAAAGGTGAGTTACATGTAATTCTCATTTTAGCTCTCTCTCTCAGATATATTTAAAAAGAACATCACTACAGATAGCAAGCTTGAAGGGCACCATCAAAATGTCCTCAAAACCGAGGGAAAATAGAGGAAAATAGGGAGTCGAAATTGATGTCCTTCTCTCTGAAATAGCCAGATAAATCCTCCCATTAGCCTAATAATCTCTGCTTAGCACCCTTGATGCAGTTTGCACCTGGCCGAGGTGATAGGGACGACTCACTAACCTTAAAGGAACAGGGAAATATTTGCCATTGTTACTGTGAACTTTGCTGTGACCTTGGGAAAGTCACTGAATTTCTCCAGGAGTCAGTTTCCTCATGTGAAATATGGAGACTATAAGTACTTAGGGTACAGATTTACTGCTAGCGTTAAATTAGATAATATGTTTCATGGTATCTGGCACATGGTAAATACTCAAAAAAAGTTAGTTATCATGATTTTTCCTAACATCATTAACACCATCTTCATCATGAACTTTACTAGAAAGTGCTACGGTACTTACACTTGTAAGCATAGCAAAATGTATAGAGCTGGTCATTTGAAACTATGTGCTAGATGGGAAACTAATGCTGTATTGTACATTAACTAGCCAAGTTTTTAAAAAATTCAAATCACTACTGCAAAGAGTAGTTACAGATAGAATGGATTGCCATCCTGGAGTTGTCACAGCTGCTCTTAGCCTTAGAGCAGCACAAAGAGTCCATGGTCAGCAGTGTTTTCTTTACTGTGCCTTGGGTATCATCCTAGAGGCACAGGGTCCAGGAGAAGCTGAATGAAAGCACTCCATAGGGTTAATTACATTTTCTAGACACCTGCTATTGAAAGTGTGGCGTGCGGGTGGGCAGCATAGGTCTCACCCGAAAGCTAGTTAGGAAATCAGCTTTGAGGCAGCAACCCCACTTTTGATCCGTGCTTAGGGCATGTGTGTTGAGGCAAAGGTAAGGGCCATTCTTTTTTTTTTTTTTTTTAAGATTTTATTTATTCATTTTTTGAAAGACAAAGATCACAAGTAGGCAGAGAGGCAGGCAGAGAGAGAGGAGGAAGCAGGCTCCCTGCTGAGCAGAGAGCCCGATGTGGGGCTCTATTCCAGGACCCTGAGATCATGACCTGAGCCGAAGGCAGAGTCTTAACCCACTGAGCTACCCAGGTGCTGCAGGGTCGTTCTTAAATTTGCTCCCAGTTTATTTTTTAAGCAACCGTTCAAGATATTAATGCTTAAATGCTTCAAATGCTCCAGCATCCCCACCTCAACGGAACATTCTCATGAATTTGGCATATTCTAGGGACCCTTGGGCAGTAAAAGCATAATCAAGGCTATTTTTCTAATGGTATCTGCTGAGCCAAAGTATACTGGTACCTTACTACAGTAGAAGCTGTACTTTAATTTAGATAAACAAAAGCATTGCTGTATTGTGATCTTCAGAAAGTCAGTGCAACATCCTTCCAACATCTAGCACAGTGTCTGATGTACACTAGATGAGCAGAATATAGTTTATAGATTGATTTAAAATCTATAGGGTTTCCTAGTTTCTAAAGGATTATATCCAAACAATTTTTTCTGGAATCCTATACTTACCACAATCTGGTTCTTCTTCAAATAGGAGATACACACACACACACACACACACACACACACACACACACACAAAACACATAACTGTGCTTTGAAATTCTCTCTCATGTAAAACAAGTCTAAAGATAAGCAGCTTTGGGCTAGTACACAGCTTCCAAGGATTATTAATAACCCAGCCTCCTCCTTTTCTTCTCTATAAACTTCAACATGTGATATTCATTCTCAAGACATCCTCCTGGTTTAAGATGGCTGCTAGATCTCCAGCCATCTGATCTGCATTCCAAATCGCAGGAAGAAAGGGGAATTCAATCATGTACCTTCCCAGAGTCCCCCAGAACTTTTCTGCTTGTATTTCATTGGCCAGAACTCATCCACGTGACCACACTTAAGTGCCAAAACGTTGGAACATGTAATCTTTAATTCTGAGCAGCAAGAAGCTCAGCTAAAATTGGGTTAGGTTACTAAGAAAGAAATGAAGAAAAAAAAAAAAGAAGTGAAGAAAAGATATCAGGGTAGGCAACTAGCTGTGTCTGCCAACATCTTGAACCCCATCTGATTGAAACTACTGTCCCACTTGCTTTTACTGGTCCTGCCTTTTAGAAGTTCATCTGCTCACTGTCTCAAAAACATGGCACTGTGTGCCATTACTCAACATGTCCTTCTAACTTGGAGCAGCTCCCACATCCTCTTCAGTGCACTGAGGTCTCCTTCCAGATGCCTGTCAGGGAGCGCCTGGGTGGCTCAGTCCGTTAAGCATTTGCCTTTGGCTCAGGTCATGATCCTGGGGGTCCTGGGATCAAGCCCTGCCTCAGGCTCCTTGCTCAGCAGGGAGCTTGCTTCTCCTTCTGCCTGCTGCTGCCCCTGCTTGTGCCCCCTCTGACAAACAAACAGATACATTTTAAAAAAAAATTTTTTTTTTTAGAAGACTCCTGTCAGGGCTCTCCATATCCACAAAGCATCTGATCCCATTTTCAACTGAAATCCACACAACACTAATCCCTCTTTGTTTCACCTTGTTATTTAAAATTTACCTCTACTGTGACAAAGAACCTATTGGGCTGATTTTGATTTTTGTGTTTGTTTGTTTCTTAATTTTTTTTTAAATTTTATTTTATGTATGCTCCATGCCCAATGTGGTGCTTGAACTCATGACCTTGAGATCATGCCTTGAGCTTGACCTTGAGATCAAGAGTCACTTGTTCTACTGAGTGAGCCAGCCAGGCATCTCAAAGCTGATTTTGTCTTTAACCAAGTTCCTGGCACACTAAGTTCCTCAGTTATTGTGAGTATTCAAGACATATTTATTTCTGTTATCAGTGACAACACTGATATCAGTATCTATTATGGTTCCAACTTGTCAAACTCTCTCTGCTCCAATGAATGGAATCATGAAATCCTATCATCTTCCTAACTCTCTTCAGGGTACAAAGTCTAGGAAATGTGATTCAGCAAATGGAAAAATTTATATAAAATTCAAAAAGACATTTCAAACCATGTTTATATGCCCTATTTATGGAAGAAGTTAAGGTCTCCTGGATAGTCTCTGGTCTTTATTTAACTTTGCAAAATTAATGGAACTCTTAAAATGAGAGGCCAGAAAAGGCGTTAGGGGTCATCTAATGAAGTCTGACGCTCCCATTATGTAGATGGGCAAACTGACATAAACTAAGTCTAGAAATAAAATGTCTTGGCCAGAGTAGAGGCAGAACTAGGAGGCTGTTCTCCAGAAACACTCTGGATCCCACATTGCTATACTGTACCAGCATGTTGGAAGACCTTCACTCCCGTCATTAGCCTCCCACTGGTCAGCGGCCCCACGGAGGAAGGCCAGGTCTGAAGAATTTTCATGCTAAACTAATTCAGACTTTGGAAGGCAGGCCTTAATTTAGAAATGGGTACCCCAAATCTTCGGCTTAGCCACCCTTTTCAGCCTCCAGCCTGGCCTCTATGGAGCATTCCTAATATCAAACCAAACAAGCCATTTTCATGGCTGTGTCATGGTTACAGTTTAGAGTTTGTTGCTTTGTGTTTTCTTTTCTCAGATCTAGTCCATGGACTAAATAGAGAGGTGACCTCAAACGGCTGGGCAAACACAGCTGTCGAAGCCACCCCTGTGCACTGTGGGAAAGCGGTTGGTTCTCCTCCAGTAACACTCAGGAGCGGGCTCTCACTGAAAGGTCATTGGCCACCAAATAGCAAGCTTGCTCGGAGGCGCCTGAGACGTGACAGTTGTTTGGAGTCCCCTGATGCTGATTTCACTCAAGAGGTTGTTTTTTGAGGCACCCACTAATGACTACCACCATTTGCTATTTATTGAGTGTCATGGTGTAAACAACTGCAGGAGACGTGTCCATCTTCAAGAAGCAGTGGGCAAACACACTGCATGTGCGCTGCAAAGGGGGCTACCCTGTGTTCCGGCTGGTCAACAGGTGATCCCACAACCACCTACGAGCACCTCACACATGATACCAATTTCCTCCCCATTCCCCACCTATACCAGGGGTGATGTTGGGGCTTTCAAGGGCAGGTATGTGTGTGTGTGCGTGTGTGTGTGTTGGGAATGGGGGATGTTGGCGATAGCCCAAGCTACGTCTCCAACCTCTTTCTTTCCAGAGGGTCACATGGGTTTAAATCACAGCGAAAAAAGAAAACTCCCCTAAAATAAACATGAGAAACCGCAGACCATGAAGGGGACTAAAAAATGCTCATTCTGAAAGACTTTGAATTAGGACTCCAAAAAACTTCCCAACACTGTGGACCTTATTGAGAATTGGAAGGAACTCTAGGACCTTCTAATTCAATCTCCCTATCCTCCACATAACGTTCCTGTCAGATGAACGCTGGTACCTGTATGAACCATGCCAGAGTCTGGGATTCCTCAGTGTTATGAAGCAGGTTTATTTGCAATGCCCTGTTTTGGCTGCGCATTGTTCAGTAGGAAATCTTTGAGTGGCAAGAGCTCGGTCTAGATTAAGGAAAGAAATGTTAAAAAGAATCAAATTCTGCAGGGCCTTGTAACTTAACACCATAAACAAAGTCAAAAGAAAATAAATTGGTTTAAAAAAAAAGGGTGTAATACTTATGAGACTGGGGTTAATTTCCCTAATATACAAAAACACTCATAGCAATTTGAAAAAGAAATTCAGTTAAAAAATGAGAAAAGGCTGTGAATAGGCAGTTCAAAGGAAAAAAATACATAAAGGGTCAATAAATGAAAAAAATTTATAATCTCACACATAGTTAAGGAAGTACAAATTGAAGCAATAGAATGCCATTTTTAATGCCTAACATTAAATCATTTGATAAAGCCCAGAATATAAGAAAATAAGCACTCTCATGCTTTGAAGAGCAAATTAGTTATGTCTGTCAAACTTTAAAATGAACACACCCTTTGAAATTTGGGTCACAGATAAACTTTTATGAGTACATAGAAATATCTTCAGCAATATTTGTAATACAACAGAGAAAAGTAAACAACTTAGATGCCACTTGTTTGCAATAGAGGAAAGTAAACAACTTGGGTGCCCATCAATAAGAAATTGGGATAATAAATTAAGGTACATCTAATATGGGATACTTAGAGCAACAGCTGATCTATTTGGGTGAATATCAAAAGTTACCTAAGATCCATTAAGTGAAAAACACTAGGTGCAGGAATGAGAGAGTGTGTGTGTACATGCTTATATATTCATAGAAATTTCTGCAAGACACAAGCTATTAGCAGTGGCTACCATTTATTTAAAACTTAAAATATGCAAAAGCAATACTGTATTTCATCCATAGATATGTACATATATAGCAAGTGGAAAAACATGCAAGGAACTGAGACATAATAATAGAGTTTAAGTTTACTGGAAAAAGAGGAATGAAATGGGTGAGGAGCCCATAATAATCTTTAAGTGTATTTTAATGTTTTATCTCATTAAAAATTTATCTGTAATGTTCTTTAGGAATATTTGAAGGGGAAAAAAAATTAAAAGACTCATTTGACTCTACACCTGTTAACCTTGATAAAATCTCTTAAAATAATCCGTGATACAATAATGACTCGTTTTATTTTAATGTGAAAGCCTGTAGTGAAGAGGGATTAACATTTCCTTCAAGAAATTGGATCTGCTTGGTAGAACATTCTTGTACTAATCTTTCTTGTTTACCCGATTTTTCTATTAATACAGTCTGAAAGGAACAGTTGTGTTTTCATGCTGTGTCTCTGTTTGTTGTCAAATAACAGCTGATATTTTATCAAGTTAGCAGTGATCTTGGTGCTGGGGAAATCTTCCTGGGGACACCTTACATTCCTCACTCCTGCCTTGGAAATCTCTCACCAGAAGTACTGTACCTTCTGTAAGTAATAGGTCTCCAACAAAATTATTACTGACAGATGTTCTTTGAAATTTGGGGGGAGGGTCTTCATTTTCTGGAGAAATCAAAATGTTCAAGTTGTTCACTCTGAGCTGCGGGCTGGATTCTTGTATCTGCAGTGTGGAATTCTCCCTTAAATATCTAAACAAAGCCCTGCTGTCAGATGCTCCGCCGATGCTTCTGGGAACTCTCCCTGCAAAATGAGTCAGAATTCACCACTCAGATTGCTTCTCAAGAGCAAGGAGATGGGTTTGGTGGCTTGGCAGTAATTGCTCTTTTGTCCTTCTGCTCCAGGAATTCGCAGCGACAGGAGACAAGGCACTGACTGAGCGATGAGACAGAATCATTAGTCAAATATGAGTGGGAGACAGGTTTTGCTTTCGATACCAGAGTAAGTGGCTTATCTCTCTGCCCTACACACCTTCTACTCTCCCAGTATCGAAACTGAGTTTTAAATATACATAACGGATTTCTTCCCAGAGCACCATGCTGCAGATATGATGGTGAATTATTTAGTGAGCGGCTTAAATCTAAAAGTTACTTTGTAGGGGACAGTTTCCTGCCCAGAAACCTGGATAAAACTCTTTTCAGTAGACAGCCTGGTTATTTAGTTCCAGCATCCTAACTGGAAGCATGCTGGCCACAAATTAGTGGAAGGAATCTTGTAGGAGAAAATAAAATCCACGTTACATATTCTGCCACCAACAAATCCCAGGAACAGTATGTTTCTGCTAGATTTTGATGGCGTCTGGAGGGATTCCATCTTGAGACATTCTACTGGCGGAGGCCTTCCCAGCAAAGCCTGCTGCCCACTCTCTCCTCCCACTCATGCAAGAAGCCTGTTGCTCTTTTGCTGTCCTCTGCTCTCCACGGGTATCTTAGAAGGCAAGGGCTTTGGCACAGATGTCCACTTCACTCTGGATCCATTGTCTTACTCATCCATCCAGGCACTCATAGTCTCCCTGCAGTTCCAGACGTTAGCAGGTGAGTGAGCCCCATCCTGTCGACTTGGCCAGTGGGCACAGCTCTTCCCCACAGCTCTTAAAATAGGCCTTTCTTCCTCTGCAGCTCTGCATCATTTTTATCCAACAGCTACCATATATTAGGAGATAGCATGCTTGAGACCTGCACCTTCCATATAGGACCAATGGCCACATCTGGCTATTAAGCACTTGAAATATGGCCAGTTCAAATGGAGATGTGCTGTAAGTGTAAAAATACACAACAGGTTCTGAAAACTTAGTATGAAAAAACGTAAAATATCTCATTAATAATTTTGATATTGATTACATGTTGCAATGATAAGATTTTGCATATACTGGGTAAATAAAATGCTTTGTTAATTTTATGGTTTCTTTTTACATGCTCTCATGTGGCACTTTGAAATTACACTTTGAAATTACAGTTGTGGCTCACGTTGTGTTTCTATTGGACACCATTACTTTGGATACGTGTTCATTCATTCATCCTTTAAGTATTTATTGAGTGCTTACTAAGTGTCAGGTACTAAACCAGGTGCTGGGTGTATTGGGGGGTTTATGAAAAAATCAAAGCCTTTGTCCTCATGAAGACAGTAAATGAAAAAGCAAAAAGATGAATAATTGCAAAACCTGATTAAGTGTGATGAAGAAACAGGCAAGGTGTTGCACAATAACCAGAGCCAGAGGGTAAGATCTATTTATCTAGAGTGAACTGGAAAGTTCTCACTGAAGACATGACATCGGTGTTGGGACCTGAAAGTGGGGTGAGCCAGACGTGCAGAACAGGAGGAGGAGGAGGACTTCAGGAAGAGAGAAGAGCAAGTTCACACCCTGAGGGTCCTAGAGCACTGGTAGTGAAGGGGGCTGCTGGGTATCATGTGAGGCTGCTCAGGGAAGTGGAGGCAAAGGATGCAGACATCATAGGTCAAAGGCAGTAGCAGTGACTTGAGTCAAGGTAGAATTAGGAAGCCAATGAAAACATTTAAGATTCATTCACTTTGCCTTAAATATGTTCTGGCAATTGTATAAAGAATGGATTGGAAGGGACAACAGAAAATGCAGAGAAGCTAGTTCAGAGGCAAAGCAATAGTGCAGGCTTGAGTTGGCAGGATCTTGTACTAAGGGGGGGAGGAGAGAGTGCACTTCTTTTTCCCCTAGGTCCTTTGGCTCTCTGGGATCACAGGAATACAGAGACGATAAAATACAAATATACTAACAGCTAGGAGAGTCTAGCTCCATCCTTAACATGTCTGAGGACCACTCTCCTGGTGGTTCCTCTCACCTCTTGCTTCTGCTCCGTGCTCTAGAACTTGTCTATTGCCATTCTGTGGGCTACCCCAGGTTGCCCTGAACATGACCTTCTCTCAAGTCCCCCAAGCAGTGCTAATACAAGTCTAAGGAAGCTGTAAAGCTTTGTTACCGACCTGGGGAAGGGCAACAAAAAGTCAGAGAACCAAAGAAAAAGCCAACCTCACTTGATGATCCACTCTGCCTGTTGCAAAGAGCACTCTGGGCTTGTCCCCCATATCTTTTCCCTCTAGTTTCAGGGTGCAAACTCCTTTTCTTGGGTTTCAGGGAGAAAATTTTAAAGTCCCAACACTTCACTACTTAGAGCAGGTTACCTTTACTACCCACTTAATCTCTCCCTCTCCCATCCAGATGGGTGTGCGGCTTTGCCTCTCAGAGGTAAAGAGCCCATCAACATCGGTTCCTAATCAAAAGGATACATCAGAAGGAGCATCTGAAATTAGGTTTTTAAATCACGTTTTCTTTCCTCCACACCTGTATGACCTAACTGAATCCTCATATAAAGTAGATGTTATTCCCATTTGTGAACAAAAGCAAAGCTACGAGAGCTGGCTAAGAGAATAATCTGTTCCCAGTTGTACAACCAGTAAGGGATGAAGATTCAACACAGTCCAGCTGGAAAGCTGGCTGGCCACCACCAGCCTACGACTCCCCTACAAAGACAAGGTCTGAGGTCAAGGTCATTTTTCTCCACACAGCACCACTACGTACTCCCCTCCTTATTGGAAATCCACTTTTCACCTAGATGACTAGGGATTCAGTAGAGAACAAATTTTGTGGAATCTGTATGGCCAAAAATACATACCAATTCAGTACCATTTTTCCTCCTAAGTATTATGTGGTAGTCGTTTTTTTCTATCAAGGACAAATTCTGCTTGCCCAGGAGCTCGTAAGTCATTCAAATTTATTCCACTTAACTTTAAATAAAAAGCAATCATTGCCTATGGAGATCCCAGGTGAAATTATGCCACATGGCTATTTCTTGAATTTTAAGTGAGGTCACAGTTCGGAGTACCTCCTCCAATTAAGCAAGGCTATCCTTGAATCTTAATGGGAAATAGAAAGCAAAAATACTAGCAAAGATTGTGGTGGTGGTGACAGTAATAGGAGGACAAGGACGTATAATATCAACATTTATTATTATTTTAGGGCATGCACTATACCACGTTTTGTGTATTGACTTGAGTTTTTAAATTTTTATTTATACATATATTTTGGTTTAAATGTATAAAAATAAACATTTATAAAAATATACTTGATTTAAATGTGTACTACTACCTGGAATTTTAATAAAAACATTTGTTCATTGAATTATTTCATTTTCTATTTTTAAATTTAAGGCATGATTTATATAGAGTAAAATTTCCCCTCTTTCGTGTACAACCCTATGAATTCTGACAAACGCATATTGTCATGCGGACAACAGTATCAAAATGTAGAACAGTTTCATCATTCCAAAAATGTCCCCCATGCCAATTTTTGTCCCTATAATTGTGCTTTTGCAAAATATCGTATTAGTAGAATTTGAACATTATGTAGTCTTTTAGAAAATATCTTTGTTGAGGTGTAATTGACATATAGTGCATCACACATATTAAAGGACACACATTTGATGAGTTCTGACATATGTACAGTACACTCATGAAACTGTCATTACTAGAAAAATGAACTTATCCACCATCCATGATGTTCTCCTCATGCCACTTTATAATCCTACTTCCTTATAATCCCACCTTTATAATCCCACTTCCTACACCTCCTCCAGTCCCAGACAGCTACTGACCATTTATAGAAATGGAATCATAGAGCATGGACTCTTTTTAGCCTGGCATACACCAAGTATAATTTTGAGATCCATGCTTGTTGGTTTATGCAGCAAGTTTATTCCTTTTTCTTGCCAAGTAGTAGTCCACTGTATGGCTATAGCACAGTTTGTTTATCCATGCATCTGAGGAGGGACATTTGGGTTGTTTCCAGGTTTGGACTCTCACAAATAAAGCTGCTCTGAACATTTGTGTCCAAGTCTTCGTATGGGCATATGTTTTGTTTCATTTGTTTTCACTTGGGTAAAATGCCTAGTAGTGAAATAGGTAAGTCATAATAAAGCGTAGGGTTGACTTTCTGAGAAATGGACCAACTATTTTCCAAAGTGGTTGTGCTACTTTATATTCCCACTAGCAATATAAGAGTTCCAGTTCTTCCTCATCCTTACCAACACCTGGTTTAGTCAGTCCTTTCAATTTTAGCAATTCTAGTGGGTATGTAATGGGAACTCCTTGTGGTTTTGTGTTTTCCTAATGACTAATGCTGTTGAACACCTTTTCATGTGTTTACGTGTCATTCTGTATGTCTACTTTAGTGAAAGGTGTTCAGATCTTTTGCCTATTTGTTAATTGAGTTGTTTATTTTTGTTGTTGTTGAGTTTTGAGTTATGTATTCAGGATACAAGTTCTTTATAAGATATGTGATTTACAAATATCATGCCCCAGTATGTGGCTTATCTTTCTTTTCCTTATCAGTGTCTTTCAAAGAACAGTTCTTCATTTTGATGAAGCCCAACCTGTAAAATTTTTTCTTTTGTGCCACATATTTTGTTAGTATATTTAACAAATATTTGCCTATTTCAAGGTCACAAAGATTTTCTTCTGGGTTTTTGTATGAAGTTCAATAGTTTTAAGTTTTTTTCTTTCTTTTTTATTTTTTATTACCTAATTCTAAAACAACTTTATTGAGATATAATTCACATATCATACAATCCACTGGCTTTTAGTAAGTTTTTTCTTTAAAAAAAAAAAAAAGAGAGATTTTGTTTATTTCCGAGAATGAGAGTGCAAGGGCGGGGGGAGCAGAGAGAGAGGGAGAATCTCTCACACAGACTCCATGCTGAGTGCAGAGCCTGATGCAGGGCTTGAAATCATGACCTGAACCGAAACCAAGTTAGATGCTTAACCAACTGAATCAAGCAAGTGCCCCAGTTTTAAGTTTTATAGTTAGGTCTATATCCAATTTTGAGTTTTAATTAGGTCTATATCCCATGTATTTTGAGTTTTATAAGTAGGTCTATATCCCATTTGAATTCATTTTTTTATAGGGTACAAATATGAATCAAGTTTCTTTAAAAGTAGTTCATGTGAGGGGCACCTGGGTGGCTCAGTTTGTTGAGCGACTGCCTTTGGCTCGGGTCATGATCCTGGAGTCCCGGGATGGAGTCCCACATCTGGCTTCCAGCTCCACAGGGAGTCTGCTTCTCCCCCTGACCTTTCCCCCCCTCATTCTCTCTTTCAAATAAATAAAATCTTAAAAAAAAAAGTAGTTCATGTGAACTTAAATTTTAGAAACAACTACAGTGTATTTTCTCGAGAAGCATGGCTGATAAGGGAGGAAAGTGATAAAGTGGTAAGTAGTAACAAGAGGGCATAAAGTCAAGAGACATTAAATTTTTTTCTATTTGTTTGTAATAGGAAGAGAATTAGTTGTGGTTTTAGATTGTAGAGATGGTGCCATTTAAAAGAAAGAGATCTAAAATCCAATCAAGGTTCCTCTTGTTAAAACTGACCATGACCATCTTTTCGCATATATATTCCCGGCATTGAGCACAGTGGCAAGCACATATCAGGTGTTCAAGAAAATGTTTTGGAATGAAGGAAGCAAACAAAGAATTAAGGCAAGAGGATATGGAACCAAGAGTACAGTTATGTAAGGAGCCTTGAATCAGTCTCCATGAGCAGAGGAAACAAATTCTCAAAAACCGGCAGAGGAAGATAAATATGTAGATAAGAGGGCAGGAAAACCAAGAAGTTCATACCCCATAGCTTTTTTTTCCCCCCCCATTATGAGGCAGGGTTTTGTCTGCTGGGGATGGAAAGAGAAAGTGGAGATGACCTGACTTGTCCGCTCAAGTGCTGCACTACTTGGATGAGGAGCACTGCCGGTGTGCTGAGTTAGTGCCTTGGGAGACACTGCAGATGGGATTCCTATTCTTCGGTTACTAGTGTATCTACCATGTCAGGTAAGGATATCCCCCCTGTACCCCAAGAGATAAAAATCTCACCCCAACCAACAGAATGACTTGTTAATACCAAGCCCTTTGGAAAGTTCTTGGGATTAGTGAGGGGTTGCAGGGAGGCATGTTGAATGGGGGAATCCTTGCAGAAATGCCCCTCACATCCCATTCTACAGGTGACTGTGTCAAAGTTTGCTCTAGAACCTGACACTTTCCCCTTTTCTAAAACTATTCCTTGGGTCTAATGAAGGTGCTTGTGAAAAGAGCATTTTCTGATTATCATGTCCCAGATTCCTATTTAGAAGCAGGAGTTTTGTTTGTGTGTATCACCAAGAAAATCAGGGTGCAGCCTTTGGGAGAAATGATGCCATTCTTACATGAGGGAAACTTTCCTGCAGGGGACTTCCCCCAACACTGAATTTTGGCTTGGCTTTGGCAAAACCATACCCAAAATGCTTCGTTTAAAAAAAAAAAAAAAAGATTAGCAACATTCAGCATTTTCTCATTCCCTCCTCTCCCTATACCTGTTGTCTTTGCCTATTCCTGTTGTATGTGAACTTGTTTTTCTCACCATGAGACAGCTGAGAATATTAATTCAAATAAACTTATCAATGGCATTCTAAAATTGTTAGTTCCACACTAGTACATTACATTGACATATACCACTTAGAAAACTCTATTTTGGGGGAGAATACATTCATTATGACTGAATCAAGACATGTGTCCTTAGCGTAGGCTTATTATACAAAGAGCTCACTCCCAACTAAAAAATTTCCAGTAATTCTCTACTGGATTTATAAGAAAATCCAAACTTTTCTTATGGTTTACAAGGGCCCTTGGTGATGTGGTCTCTTCTGACCTCTCAGACCTCAGCTCCTCCACATATGCTCCTCGGCCTTAAGCCTTTGTTTTCCTCCAACATGCCAACCCCCTCCCATCTGAGGCTTTGTACTTGCTACTCCCTCTGCCTGTCATGTGGTGTTTTAGACCCTTAGGGACCTGCCTATTGCTCCCCTTTGAGGTCACATCTCATTCCAAACCTTGTGGATTATACATCTGAAAAAAATCTCTCTTTTTTTTTTTTACAAATAGGCAGAGAGGCAGGCAGAGAAAAAAATCTCTTGAATACATTTTTGCCTTTGGACTCAGAAAGTCTTTGCCACATCTCCTGGCTCACATTTTTATCATGGTTCCATGATACAACCCACCTACATTATACTACTTTTGTCCCCCTACTAGGCCATATTCCTTCATACTTCCTTACCTTTTCCATGTGTTTTCTCTACCTAAAATCTCTTACCTTTTCTTCATCTGGTTAGTTTACATGCTTCTTTCAAGACAGCTCAAATGCCGTCTCCTCCCAAAAGCTTCTCTTGATCTGTCCCCCACTCGGAGTTACCTGAATTAGAGGTATTCTCTGTGGTATTATAATCATAGTATCTTGTCCAAATGTCCCAGATAGGAGAGCAAACCAAACCCCATACTTCCCATTTTGATACGGGGGTAACAAAGAAGTGGATGCCCCACTTCCCGGCCTCTCTTGCATCTCAGGAGTGGCCACATGGCCAGCTCTTGCTCATGGAAGGTGAAAGGAAGTGAGGCATTCTACTTCTAGGGCTGAGCCCTTTAAGAAGCAAACATGTCTCCTCCATGTTCTCTAGTCTTCTTCAGGATTGATGTAGGTGACAGGGAGACCTTCCAGATGGTGGAGCCACAAAAGGGAAGGACGTGGCCTTCAAACTGGAACACCTGCCCTGCACAATTATGGGAAAAATAAACAACTTCAAGGAATCTCCAGCTTCTTTTGTTGTAAAGAGAAGTTGTTAAGAAGAATACCAGAAATAAAAGAATTGGTTTATAGGCAAATCTGTGGAAAATTAGCTAGTTGAATTCAGAAGCATCTGATCCTTTTATGGGATTTCTGGTTCTTATACACAAAAAGATTCAATAAGCTCATTAAGGTTATTCTAAAAAATTTTTAAAAAGATTTTGTTGATATATTTGAGGGAGCAAGCATGAGCAGGGGAGGGGGGCAGAATGAGAGAGACAAGCATACTCCCCACTGAGTGCAGAACCCAATGCAGGGCAATCCCCGGGCCCTGAGATCATGACCCCAGCAGAAGTCAGATGCTTAATTTTAACAACCGAGCCACCTAGGTTGTTCCAGTGTTTGAAGGAGGAAAGAATAAAAGTTTGGATGACTAGAAAATCTCTAAATGTATGTTAAAAAGTTTAACTCAGAGCTGTTCCCTATCCATTTACTTTCAAACACCACCTTAAAATTGTTTTAAGCCCATTATTGTTGAATGGTCAGGGAATTCAAGGCAAATGTGCATTCAGAACATTATTAACTTAAATGTGTAATTACCAGAAATTATACATTTGAAAGAATGTTGCTATTGTTCTACTAAATCTGTCAGTAAAAGTATGTGTTATACCAGCAGTTTTGTTAACACTGTAACTGATTAAATAACTTGAGTGGTATTTTGAGAGCAAACTGAAGAGTAGTTTCATGAGTTCAATTTAGAAGCCTTCCAAAACTTTGTTGGTTGGGATTTTAAAAGAAGGAAAGAAACTTAGTGGTAACAAAGTTTGCAGGAGGAAAGGAAGAGGCAATTAAGAAGAGGCCATTCCATTTAAGGAGGCTGTTACTCAGCAGGATGAGAAGATCAATGGTGCTCCAATCTGGGGAAAGAGGGAAGAAGGAAACAGGAGGTGGTTGGTAAGGGATGGTGAGTTCTTTCTATGTACACATCACATTTCAGACATCATCTGAACAACCACATAGGGAACATGAGCCAGTAGGTGACCTAAGTCTAAATAAAGAACAAAAGGTCAAGGATGGAGGAGGAGGTTTGGTTAAGAACTTAGATGATTTCAAGCAGCAGAGTGGCAGCATGTCTTGAGAAATGCCCACGATGCAGGGATGAAAAAGGCAGTAGGCAAAATATGAAAAAATATCGCAGGAAAAACCAAGCTTGTTAGCTCAGCAGCTAATAAAAGGGAGAGATGCTCTGGAACAGATTTGCTTCTTATAGGTCTTTGCGCCATTCCAAGAGTATATAACTTGGAAATTTCAAGCCTAAAAGCAGAAATCCTTGTATCTGTTAAGTTTCTAATACTGCATAAGCCATTTATTCACAGATCTCGCCCTCCCCACCCCCCGACCCAGATAAACCACCTTGGAACTTACATTATTTCATACTCTACGTCCATGATGTACAGTTTCTAAGACATGACAGGTACAGGTATCTGTTTAATTTTATTTTGCTATTGTATATAGGAAGCCGAAGGACACAATTTGGGGCACTAGAAAAGGGGGTGAGAAGATCAATACAGTATCAAAAAATAATTTGTAGCTAAAATATTGTCCTAAGAAAATTAGCTATGTACTTAAAGGATTTTTGACCAGGTCCCCTGAGGGCTACTTCACTTGTGTTTCCCTTGAGCCAAGTAAGGTGAGAATACTGACTCTGCTTATAAGCCACTGGGACTTGTGTATTTACACACTTGTCAGCCTGACACTGTGAGGGGACAGAAAACTATCTCTGAAATGTAGTTCTTAAATGAAATTAGCAATGTTGGTTTGAATAACACCTATATAACCTCCCCCCTCCATGGTCTTACTCTATGCATCCACAAAGTAAAATGCATCCAAAATGCATCCATGCATCCAAAAAGTAAAATTCTGAACACTGTCCCCCTTTTCTGAATTCCTAAGATGAGCTACGCAAACTAGTATGGTTACACTTTAAAGAGACAAAAATGCTAAAGAAAAAAAAAACAAAACTCTACAAGGTTTCTTTTTAACAAGTCGATTTCCAGCTCACTTCCTTTAAAATATTGCCCCTGAATTGCAAATTACTTCATGGTCTTTTTTTAAGTGAGCTCTCTTCCTAGACTGACAAGAGCCAGCTGCAGCATTGTACTGTCTATGGAAATGATATCATCAGCACTCTGTCCTTGAATAAGACCACAATCATCACATTTGGCTCCTTTTCACATTGCAGGAACCCAAAAGATGTTTATAGTAACAGTATTCAGAAAGTTATCACTTCTGCACTGTATCAGTTGGCAGCTTAAAATCAAAAGAAAGTTTATAACGAATTACCTGAATCCCCTTTTAAAGTAAAAGCAGTTTTAATACATTTACAATTAACATTTAAAGTGTTAGCTTGTATTCTAATTTTCAGTGTATTAATTTTGATACTAAGTAGAAAATTGTATTTGTTTATATTCATTATTCATTAGGTATACTTGTATTTCTTATACTTTTGCATCCCAACTTACTATCAATAATATAATTAACATATTATTTACTATAATTAATTTCATGCTAATTGTAACTATTCAAATAATTAAATTAAAAAATTTGTTGTAACAAAGTTATTTTTAGACCTGGTATAAAACTCAGACTGTTCTCATAATCTCATTCCTTAGAAAACCCACTGTTACGGGCACCTGGGTGGCTCAGTCGTTAAGGATCTACCTTCTGTTCAGGTCACAATCCTGGAATCCAACCCCACATTCAGCTCCCTGCTCAGTGGAAAGACTGCTTCTCCCTCTCCCACTCCCCCTGCTTCTCTTCTCTATCTTGCTGTGTCTCTGTCAAATAAATAAATAAAATCTTAAAAAAAAAAAAAAGCCACTGTTAACCATTTGGTGTCATTCCCTTCTGACCTTTATTCATGGATCAATTTTGCTTTTTCATGGATAGGCTCTAACATTCATTTTAAGGGGTAACAAATGATTTTGCCTAATCAAATGACTTATTTAATCAAATAATAAAAGAAAAGAGGAAAATATCTGCGAGCCATGTTCACCACGGAAAACATGTTGTAGAAAATCAACTCACATCTTTTATTAAAGGTTCTCATCTGACAAATATTAGTAAAGTAATCCATTAAACTGTAAATAACTTTTTAAGTACAAAAATAGGCAGGTGATTTTGTAATCTGAAAAAGATCTTACATTTTCTTGAAAAAATGACTAGCACTTTCCCTAAAAACCAGTTAAAGTTTTATTAACATAAAGCTAAAATGTTAGCACCACTAGTATGCACCGTAAGCCATTAACTTCAAATTGGTCATTTCTATCTATAGGAAATCAATCTTTTTGTCAATTATTTTCTGACTTTCAAAAGTTGATTGATGTGAAACACTAATCAATTTAAAAATGTGTAAATTTTTAATTAAATTTTAATTACACTGTTTTTGTTTTTGACCAGTAAATATCATGGCATCTAACAGAAACTGCACTGAAATAAAACATCAACTTTGTTTTTTACACAAGGGTTCCACAGAACAATGAACCCTGTGAAAAAAGGGTTCATTGCTAAAAAGGTTTTGAAAACCGATGAAGTTGAGGTCTTAAAACGTGCCAACATGCATAAAGCCAGGCATACAATAGGAGCAGGACTGCACTTACAACCGAGGCTTAAGTGCAGTCCAGGTCTAGTTTATGATACCATCCTGTTTATATGAAGCCTTCTTGAACCCTCCTGGAAAGGATACCTTTCTTCTAATTCTTACTGCATTTTGCTTGTATCTTCTTCAAAATAACCATATGAGTAAAGATATGTTCAAGCATTCTTCAAAAACAAATACCAAGTAATAAACTGGAAGAGTAGTTAATCTTTCTACAATCACAATGATTGATGAAAATCCTATCAAAATCAGCCTTGCACTGAGTTTGCAACTGGCATTGCATTAGCTAATTGATTTTTATTAATCATCTTGATCTCTCTTCATAATGCCCCCAAATGTAGTATTAAAGGAGGAACAAGAAACAAAACCCAAGAGTATCTCATTTACTCATAAATTAAAAACCATTTTTGTATTCCTTCCCAATTAAAATGATTCTAAAAACAAACAAAAATATCCAACACTGTTTTCTAATTATTAATGTAGTATGCTTGATGGATAATATTTACATACACAAAAGCACAAAAGATCAGAAAAATATCAATCATAATGCTATTGGCTTACAACAATCTGTAATGTTATTTTCTTCCTTTCTTTTTTCTATACCTACTTTCCATAGTTGAGATATTAGATTTAAAAGTTTGTATGCTCCCCCCCATTTCACGTCACAATCATCATTTCCCCATATTAATAAAGTCCCTTTGTAAAAAAAATTTTAATGGCACATGTTTCATCATAAAATTTAACAAATTCCTTAGCATGTTGGTCAAACAGATGGACACTGAATATATTTTTTGAATGATTTAACAGAAAACTTCCAACACTTATTTTTACATCCGAACTGTATTCAATGTAGGGCTTAGGCAGGGTCTGCACAAAGTCAAAATCTATACACACGTGAACAAAATGTAGGATATGTATTCCAACAGCTCAAATAGCCAACCAGCTCTCTATCAATCCCATCACGTTAACCGTAAACTGTTTATTAAGGGGAAAAAAGAAGCAGTCACTATCATCCACTCAGAGGATAGATAAAAATATCCTGCAACCATCAGCTGTGGTATTTTCCATCTTCTCCACACAAAAATTTTGAGCAAGAAACATAGACCATAAAGAAAGGCTAACATATTTAACTAAAATTTTGACTTCTCATGAGACCAACTTAAGATACCACAAAACAAAATAAAAAGTTTAATGACACACAGCAAAAGATTAATATTCTTTAAACTTTCACATAGCCAGTAGCAAAATGTACAAAGGACACTGAAAATTTTAGATAAAATAAAATGACCAAAAATCCACGAAGAGTTCAAACTCAGTTGTAACCAAAGAAATGTAATTATACAGGTGAGGTATCACTCTTCGCCCGGGGATGAAACTTAAAAAAATGAAACAGGTATTACTTGAAATATACAAAGTTGTGCTCCTGAATCTTAAAATCTTGTCGATCAAAAGCCATTTTCTTACAAAGATAATGATGAAATGGGAATTCAGTGACAATTCAGAGAGAGTACAGTCTGTATTATTAAACTGAATATAAACTTTCTATAAGACAAAGAACCTTTAACAGAAAAGTAAAAGGACTAGCATTGAAGGCTGACAGTTGTAGACAACATCCTTTTGGGAAAACATCACTGAGGAGGAAGACAGGTCATCTAATGCTAGATGATAAGAAGTGTGGGAGAGTATTTTTCCCTAATATTAAAAAAAGGTCATGGGCGCCTGGGTGGCTCAGTGGGTTAAGCCGCTGCCTTCGGCTCAGGTCAGGATCTCAGGGTCCTGGGATCGAGGCCCGCATCCGGCTGTCTGCTCAGCAGGAAGCCTGCTTCCCTCTCTCTCTCTGCCTGCCTCTCCATCTACTTGTGATTTCTCTCTGTCAAATAAATAAATAAAATCTTTAAAAAAAAAAAAAAAGGTCAGTTGGAAGTGTATTTTCTAATAGCTTTTTCCCTTCTATTATTCGAAAAAGGAATCAGTGATTAGCACACATTGGACACATTAAGATGAGGTTAACAAGTAAGCTTCGCACAACAGATTAAAGGCTAAAGATCATAGAAACCTGCATTTTGCTGACTGGGGAAACCAGTGAATATACACGCATAACCTGGAAATGCCTGGGTAAAGTGGTGGCAGCCTGTGAACAGTGAGAACAGGTTAATGTAGTGTAAAGTGTTTTAATATAAAGATGGTCATGTGTGTGAGTGAAGAACTGACCAGAATGTGGGGAAACTTTGGGGAAGACAATTGGATGTTCTTTAAAAGTACATACACTCTGATGCAGAAATTCAACTTGTAGACTGAATGAGAAGTAAATTCAAGTATTAATTGCAGTATTGTTTTTAATAGCAAGAAATAAGTAACAGGGGCACCTGGGTGGCTCAGTGGGTTAAGCCACTGCCTTCGGCTCAGGTCATGATCTCAGGGTCCTGGGATGGAGTCCCGCATCGGGCTCTCTGCTCAGCAGGGAAGCCTGCTTCCCTCTCTCTCTCTCTGCCTGCCTCTCTGCCTACTTGTGATCTCTCTCTGTCAAATAAATGAATAAAATCTTAAAAAAAAAAAGAAAGAAAGAAGTAACAAGTTAATGTCTATCAACAGAAGACTGGCTAAATAAATTGGGACAACCCAAACAGCAAATACATCATTAAAGTAATTTTTATATATGAAAAATGTCTACAGTATATTGTGGGAAAACTATAGGGCATTTAGAACTCTATATTGAAAACATACACTCAAATATACATACACATATCCATCCCAAAGTATCAATGTTGGTCTTCTTAGAATGGTGGGACAATAGGTGATTTTAATTTTCTTTTTATTACTCTTTTTGGGTTTTCAAAGAAATATGTATCTCTATGTAATTTTTTACATTAATAAACACTTATATGCTAAAAAATATAATTATAAAAATTAAAGGGGCAAATTTCCTGGGAAGTCTGTAAAATCATCATTAAGTACTAATATATTTACTATTAGATATATAAGAAAAAAACTAAGATTCTAATAAGTGAACAAAGCAAAAGAAACTAAAATACATAGAAAGACAGTATCAATAAACAATTAAGTACAAAATAGGACAATATTTACCCTCTTATTAAAGTGAAAAGGGTTTATAAAAAATCCAAATATTAAATATGAATAGGCACTCTCTCAAACCCCAACATACATAATCCAGAAGCTGCACTTCTGAAATTCTAGCCTGAAGAAATACTGCTATGAAAAAAATACTCTTGGGCGCCTGGGTGGCTCAGTGTGTTAAGCCGCTGCCTTCGGCTCAGGTCATGATCTTAGGGTCCTGGGATGGAGTCCCGCATCGGGCTCTCTGCTCAGCAGGGAGCCTGCTTCCCTTCCTCTCTCTCTGCCTGCCTCTCTGCCTACTTGTGATCTCTGTCAAATAAATAAATAAAACCTTTAAAAAAAATACTCTTTAACTATGAAAAAAAAGCTCTCAGTAGACTATGTCCTTCACAATGTACCTTGTACAAGAAAAAAATGAAAATATAGTAAAATATTATTTGGGAATCCAACACCTGGAAGCACCCAAACATTGGGACTGCCTCAAAATTATCTCATCCATGCTAAAAGAGAATGATTTGCTAAAATGCAGGGCATGTAGTGATGTGAATAAATGGTCACTTAGGCAGGTCAAAGTCACAGAATTACAAAGGCTGGTCCCAGTCATAAGGGACACACTTAAAAGGAATGTCAGAGGCTATTTTAAGTTGTGAAAATCTCATTATTTTCATGGGACAAAAGTGACTTTAGTAGCAAAAGAGGGATATTCCAGATGCGAAAAATGAAAAAAGGGCATAAAGATCAAGATGATGACAGATTTTTTTCCAAAAGAGTTTTGTACCATTTACCATTTCAATGTCTACAAATGCTTACAATAAACTCTGTATGTTCCTGACATTCCTAGATGCAGACCCACACAAATTTCAAATAAAAAAAACTTGAATACACCACTTATTGCATGGCATGATGTTTTTAGGCCATTTTTAAGGAAATAAATCTTGATTTCTACCACAGGAACTATAAGAAAAACACAGTCACCTTGAATCCTTTTTGAACTAAGGTAGAATTAAAGGACTCTGAGAACCAAACTGAGGGTTTTAGAGGGGAGGGTTTGGGGGGATGGGTGAGCCTGGTGGTGGGTATTCAGGAGGGCACACACTGCATGGAGCACTGGGAGTGGTGCATAAACAATGAGTCTTAGAACACTGCATCAAAAACTAATTATGTATTTTATGGTGACTAACATAACAATAAAAAAAGAATTAAATTTGTCAGAATGCTAGAATTACGTAAGTTACGAAAAACCTATCCATGGTGGGGGGGTATCACAAAAATATTATTAGTTCTCTTTCTTTCATTTAACACCACATATAAATGGAACACCTGTTACATAATCAGCACTGTGCTCAGCACGGAGAGAGAAAAATTGGTAAACACAACACAGTCACTGGCTATCCTGGAGCTTATATTCCAATGGAGGGGAGACAGACAATATTCAAGTAAGTGTGCGTAGAGGGGTGATTCCTCTCTCCCAACTTTTTTTTCTTAATTTTTCTTGTTTACTATCAACCATTCACATGAATGTTTACTCTAATAATACTCACTTTAAATGACTGAACTTTCCCCAGATTTTAAGACAAATTAGTTACATAAAGTGGTCACTATTTAACTGGCTCATGTCCAATTCAAACATCCAGAAGAAAAACACAGAAAGGGGCACTTGGATGGCTCAGTGGGTTAAAGCCTCTGCCTTTGGCTAGGGTCACAGTCTCAAGGTCCTGGATCAAGACCCGAGTCGAGTCGGGCTCTCTGCTTGGCAGGGAGCCTGCTTCCTCCTCTCTCTCTGCCTGCTTGTGATCTGTCAAATAAATAAATAAAATCTTAAAAAAAAGAAAAGAAAAGAAAAGAAAAAGATAGAAAGCTCTATATTTATTATCTAAGTTCCATAAAAAGGTTCCTAAAGAAAGTGAGGACAAACCTAGATGTCCATCAACAGATGAATGGATAAAGAAGATGTGGTATATATACACAATGGAATACTATGCAGCCATCAAAAGAAACGAAATCTTGCCATTTGCGACAACATGGATGGAACTAGAGCGTATCATGCTTAGCGAAATAAGTCAAGTGGAGAAAGACAACTATCATATGATCTCCTTGATATGAGGAAGCTGTGATGCAACATGGGGGCTTAAGTGGATAGGAGAAGAATCCATGAAACAAGATGGGATAGGGAGGGAGACAAACCATAAGTGACTCTTAATCTCAAGAAACAAACTGTGGGTTGCTGGGCGGAGGGGGGTTGGGAGAAGGGGGATAGGGTTATGGACATTGGGGAGGGTATGTGCTTTTGGGTAAATTGGAAGGGGAGGTGTACCATGAGAGACTATGGACTCTGAAAAACAATCTGAGGGGTTTGAAGTGGCGGGGGGGGGGGTGGGAGGTTGGGGTACCAGGTGGTGGGTATTATAGAGGGCATGGCTTGCATGGAGCACTGAGTGTAGTGAAAAAATAATGAATACTGTTTTTCTGAAAATAAATAAATTGGGGAAAAAAAGAATTAAAATTGAGAAAAAAAAAAAAAAAAAGAAAGTGAGGACAATCTTTTTGTCATTTGCACAATGCAGCTTTCATGTCTTTTCAACTGCCCTAGCACATCCCAGCCCTGGCCAGTAAATAAAGCTACAATTACTAAGTCTAAACACATTTAGAGAATAAATCAGAATAAAAACACTGACAACACAGATGTGTGAATAATAATTATAATTAACCCCTTCTAAAAGAAAAGGTGTATGTAATAGTACATAATAGTAACAATTTAACCCTTCTTTTTTTTCCTTTTTACTGAAAGCATAAAGCAGAGACAACACTTTATCCCAGATTAACATGCAACTTTAAAAAAAAGTTAATATACATATTAAACATGGAAATTCACCAATAAAACCTTATTTTTCATTCCCCCCCCAACCATATCTTGACAGGATTCCTTAATTTCATAATAAACAAGGTCCTACCACTGGTCACCTGACCAATGCCTTCCATTTCTGGAGCTTGACAGTTTAGTGAGTTACGGACATAAGAACACTGTTTTAAGTATAACGAAGTAACATATCATCTGCAAAGCAGCTAATAAGACCGCTTTACCAATGGAGAGGTCCCTCTTCCAATCTGCCATTCTCTCCGAACCTCAGCAAAACCAGGAATATCCTCCAGCCATCCATGAAGCTGTCTTGTCAAGAAAGACCTGAAACATTGTTTCCCTAGGTATCTAACACATGAGCAGCGATGAACTATAAAAGCACCCAAGTGCTCCAAGATCCTCACTTTTAGGAATATTCCTTGAGTGTAAAATTTTCTTAGGATACAGAGAAACATTAGTTCTAAAAAAGATAGAAGACAGATTTTTCTGCCTCTTCGTGCATACAAAGCTTGACTTAAAACCTTCTATCGTATTAGAAATTCCAATACAACCAACCTAAAACTTCCGAAAGTTTTTCTAATTCCTTTTTGTTTTAAATGTGGCTTCAATGATGTCCATACACATAGAGGTTAATTTGGGAGGGGTAGTTACACAAATAGACGAGTTGGAACACATTTTCATGTAGGCTTCTCTAGGAAAATACATTAAAGAAGGGAAGATGATCTATAAAAATCTGTCATATTTAAAATCAATACTGTTAATTAAATGTATTTTAAGCACTAATCAAAATTAGTATACATTTTTCTCATCTCTAGCAACCAAAAGAGCCCTGCTTAGACATAATTATAGCTTCCTCCTCAATGTTATCTTGAACATTAACCCAGAAAAAATTTTTAAAAGTGCTCTGCAGGTATCACCTCCTCTCAAAAAAATCATAGAGGGCCATAATATAAGTAAAGGCTACTTCAATCTAAATGACTAGTTTAAGCAAAAATAATTAGAGGAATTCTGTATACCACCAAATCTGTATAAGAAATTTTGGAGAAGAGAATAGTATACAATTATTTAAAATCATGTACACATTTCACTTTCCATGCAAGATGATTTGAAATATAAACACAATATAATTATAAATCACTGAAAATATAGTCAAGTCTCTGCCCCCAGAATTTAGAGTCACTCACTATGACTGGAAAAAAAAAAGGAGGGAGGGAGAGAGGGAAGAAGGGGAAAAATGAGAAACATAAAAGAAGTCTATCAAATATTTTCATTTATAAGTAGAATCTAAATAAAGAGGAAGGATTTGGGCATGCACACACACGAAATGATCAAGATCTAAACAATATGATCAAATTTATTAACCACTAAGTATGAGGAGAGTTAAGAGACTACTCTTAAATAAGCAATGAACTTTCACTAAGGTTTTAAAACACACAATGTAATTTTCTGTGAGTGAAAGCTATTTTTAAAAAAACAGAAATAGGGTTCAGTTTTCCAGCCTCTACATTAGCAGAAGGGCAACAGAACATTTCTATTGGGAAAGAGAAAAAATGGTTTTGCTCATGTTTCTTAAAATATGGTTTGTTATCTAGTTTTGTTGTTGTTGTTTTTTACTCAAATAAAGCACAAACTGTGACTTAGAAATCCTCAGTGCTTTGTCATCAGTATACCAAGCACATATAATACAACAGAAAACACATATAATTTATTAGATGGACTAAAAATCCCACACAAATCAATTTTAGGCACTTCTGGAGTGTAGACTATGGGAATCTTCTTCAAAGAAAAGCAGATCCAGCAGGCAAGACCATAAAGTTAGTTTTTAGAAGAATACGTAACAACTAGGCAATTGATTTTAAAAAATTGCATAATTAACCCAACTGTATCCTGTTACAATTTCCTCACAATTCTATACACTTTATGGTTTAATAGAAATAGTCATTTTTTAGCATCCAAAGTTTAAATTTTTTTTTCCTATATTTCACCAATATGGTCTTAAAACTATCACACATTCTTTGAGGAAGCATGACATAGAAGTTCTATTTCTGTTATGAGGCAACTTTAAATTAGTAATGTCTATATTGTATCTACAGCTATACAGAATCAACACATGATGGTTGATGATTTTGAGGTCTTTCAACAGGTTTATTTTGTAAAGATAGGCTTCTCCTTACTAATTCCTTTAGACATTAATGTTTATTTGTGTTCTTTAAGTAAACATGAGGAAAAAAATAGAAAGTGGGCTATAGGTTTTAAGGAGGTCTTTGGGGTAAACACTACATATAAATTTGGTTTGGCATCTTTTTCTAACTCATGTTGTTTACACAGGTATCCTCCAAAACATAATCCATTGTTGGTAATGGGAAGATAACATAAACATAACTTCACCCCTTTCATTCCTAACTAGCAGCTTGAGGAGCTGGCAAAGTCTAGGTAGTTCTCTTTTATCTTTCTGAATCTACTTTTCAGCATAGGAAGCTAAAATTGAGAAGCATTAAAATGTTAAATATAGTATTAAGGATTTTACTACTGGCATTTATATGCTGTATGCACAACAAGCCAGTTTTCTGATGTACTCAAAAAACCCTGACAATAATCTTTAACGAGCAAAGTACAAATTGATAAATCAAGCCAGTGGTGGGGAGACAGCAAAGAACTAGAGAACCTACTTAGAAACTGGTGGTTTGGGGAATGACAGCTATAAGGCAAAGTTTAGAATACCTCCAGGACTGAGTAACGTACCTTCACTGATGGTGAATGAAGATACATGGGAGCAAGGGATGGCTGAGCTATGGCAAAGCTGATCTGCAGCAAGAAGTTCGAGATATCTGAACAGTTGGGAGGGGTCAAAGATAAGTCATGCAAAGAGACCTGGTCTCTACCCAGCTATGAAAGAGGGACTGACGCCAGGATACAACTGGGTAATTGAGAGATGACCACCCCACAGTCGACAGAAAAATCTGGATGTACTGCTATCCTCTAGATACAAAGTAGAACACACTACAGATAACATTCCCAAAAATGCCTGCAGAGAAAACTAGAAAGTTGTTTACAGTTTTTGTATTTACACTAATACAAACAGATTTTGAGGTTGTCTGTACTGTATGTGGTTGCTGTGGTCAGAGCCAAGAAATGTAACTACCTACAAGACAGAGGACAACAGAATCCAATTTCTAGGCATCTAAATTCTATACACTCAGACAAAAAAGAAAAGAATATCTCAGGGACTTCCTGCCTTTCCTCAAGCTCCCTGTACTTTTCTGTTAATTACCTATTAGGCACTTCATAAAGGCCAGAAAACAGAAACTCTTCTATTTCACACCATACTTCTAAAATCACTTTAACTATGTGCATTAAAAATGCCAGTCAGCAGTGCTAAAGCACTTTTTTTATTCGTAAGGCAAAATGTCATACCCACTTCCTACTGTCCCCCAAACCACCTTCCTTCACTGTATTCTTTGCCCATTTTAAGAGCCAAGGAAGAGAGAACAGAAAATTTTCAAACTAGACTCCTCAA
This sequence comes from Neogale vison, assembly GCF_020171115.1. Classification (NCBI taxonomy): domain Eukaryota; kingdom Metazoa; phylum Chordata; class Mammalia; order Carnivora; family Mustelidae; genus Neogale; species Neogale vison. The sequence continues at coordinate 50,276,874 of NC_058093.1, forward strand.
TATAATGTGTAAGATATACTTTGTAAATGCTATTATCACAAAATTAAACATATTTAAATGCTTATAGCATATGGTTACTTTTACCAAGATTATCAAGAATAATTATATGAGTTTCAAAGTTAGTAACAAACAAGGATATTCGAATCCAGCCACAAGTATAGAGGTATGAAGCTTTGTTCTTTTCAGAGGTGAGCACAATGACTCTAAATAAGATGACTGTTTGCACCCAAAATAGCATATTAAAAACCAAAAACACTGCTCTTTGCTTAATTCTACTGAAACTACATATAAATCGCCAATATGACTACTCATGAGGCTCTCCATCGTATTTGGAAATAATACTGTTAAAATTATCTTGATGTATAGTCATACATGAATTAAAATTTTTTTCTCATTGTAATTTTGGTTTTATGTACAAGTATATAGGGACAACCTTATTTCTAATGTTTAACCTCGAAAGAGAGAATGTAACAAAAAAATCACGTTTTATACATGTGGTATAAGATTTCATGCATTCGCGTGATGCCATGTCAGTCACCCCCACACTAAACCAACTGTTAACAATGTAGTGCACACTTGAAACATTCAACTAAGAATAAAGTCTAGCCAGCACCCTGCTGAGAAGGGAGCTTGCTGACATAGTGCTGAACGTAGGCAGCAGCAACCCACGGGACTAAGCAGTGATTATTCAAATGAAAAGATAAAAAGGGTAGATGTGAATTTGCTGGACTACTTTACAGAATATTTATCTCTGATGAAAATGCAACATCTGCAAAACAGATTTAGGTTTTATGGGAGTTTTTAATACAAAACAAGTAATTACTCATAGTGATTTGAAAAAGTGTAAGAACGTATGAATAAAGCTTAGTAATTTAGAATTTACTTTTGTAAAAGCAAGTTGACAAATATTAAAATGTTATACCTGCATTATGAACATTGTAATATAACACACAACACATCCACTGTTAAACACTGATCTCTCATGCCTGACTTGGATTTAGATATTGAGTATATTATATATTACAGAAAGAAACTTTCCAAGTTTTGTCAATGCTTGTGGTATATATACTATGATTCCTCATCAAACTCTGCATGAAATCTAAAAGGCTGGTATTAAACGTAGTTACTTCTTTTCTTCAATATTCTACAACATGCCAGTTTGGATCAGCCTTCAGATTTTCAGGGCATGAAACATATACAAAGAGAGCACCCAAAAATACGTTTGAACACATTTAGGATACAACAGAAATTACAACAGAAATACCTTCAACCATCGTATTTTTCCATTTTCAGTGAAAAAAAAAATATCCTAAGCAAACAGATTTGGGGCCAAGTCACTTCTCTGTAAAAATGTGTATCATGTTCAACTTTTAAACCCAATTCTTAAAAGCATAAAAGTCTGTATTTTATAATTGTCAATGCATTCATGTGGTGTTAGGAAGATAAAAAGAAAACATGTAGAAACAAAAATCTCAAACTACCCTAATTCCTAAAATGAGAAATTTTCAAATTAAGAAATAACTTTCTTGCTTAGAAAATAAGCTTTACTTTTCATCTCAAACTCACTTTAAATGCTTGACATATAATTCAATACTTAAGAAGACTATAGGTAAACTATTTGATTAATATTTATAGAGCGATACTTCTCTGGGCAGACATTTTACACAAGTTTCCCATTAACGTTGGGGAAAAAAAATCACTTGATAATTTTAATCACAATTAATGATTGACTGATTAATGAATTAACAATTTTCTCAGAAATTTAGATGGCACAGATCCAATAAAGGAACCAATCTGATAATTGCTCAATGTGTAATTCTGTCCATTCATAATATTAAGCCAAAAATTTGCAGATACTCCACTCAGCTGGATTACATGCTTTCATGTATATAATTTGATCAACAAAAAATAGGTACACACTGTTGAGCTTTCTCCCTTTCTTTCTTTTCTTTTTTTTAAGAGTAGCCCAATGATTCTGGGGGTTGGTTAGTACAATACAGAGAACACAAGGGGAAAGCACAAAACGGCACTGAACAGTGATGCCAGTACTCATCTCATTATGGTCATTAACTAAGGATATTATTACTTTTTGCGTTCTTTGCTTTTCTTTAGAACATAATCAAAGCCATAAACTTGAATTTGAGGTATATACACAATACACACAACCTTATGCAAAATACTTCTCATAATTAACATTACATTTTAAAGTATTGGAAACTGAGTATCTGTGCTGATTTGTATTTTGACTTAATGGAACACGAAGAGAATACACATTCAACTAGGGAGGGTTATACTGATAATAAAGCTCTTAAAGTGAAAAATGTCTTCTTCTCCCTTTGTACTTACCACAGGCTACACAATGTCCTGAGAGGATTCATTATGAGAAAAATGGCAATCACAGCTTTAAAGACCTTGCTTTGGAAGGAACTAATGAGAAAGCAGATTGGAAAGTGAGACTTCATCTTTGTTTTCAAATAAGTGGTCTTAATTTTTCTTCCGATAGAAAAAGTTGAAATCAGTTTATTATAAATATATCTAAACCATTAATTTTTGCAGCTTTCAGGTAAAGTCCAGCACTTGGTTTATACAAAGTCTATGAGGAGAGGTCAGTAGAGATCATCTAATCTTAAGTCGTGACATCATCCATTCAAGTCCTTGGCATAATCTATGAAGAATATAAAACCATCTGATTAAATTCTCAACTAAAAAGCTAGGAACAACAAACTAAAAAGTATCATTTTTCATTTTCCTAAACAACAAAGATTAAGAAATCAGTAACATTCAATGCTGGTGTTATTGTGGTGAAGCCATACTCTCATACAGAGTAGTACATCCATGCTTTTCGGGTTTTGTCATGTCTCCAGGGCCTAGACTACTGCCTAAGGAACTCAATAATTATATAATGAATACCCACAGAAAGTAATTTGGCAATATGTATCAGAAATACTTAAAAAAGACTGTTCATCAAAGCATTTTTAATAGGTAAAAGTAAAATTTAAACACCCAGAAATAGAGAAAAAAATTAAATTACAGAACACTGATATCATGAAATATTAAAAACTTCCTTTCAAAGACAATTTTACAGTACAATAAAATGTTCATGATATAAATGAAATAAAAGTGGCAGAATGTTAAACCAAATATATAGTTGAGGTGGTAAAACAAAGTATACATATAATAATATGTATGTTACATCTATGTATTTTACAAATTTGAAGGGAATAAAATCTCTTAATCACTAATACCAGTTGCTAGTGAACAATTTGTAATTAAGAATAGCACAAAACATAGGGATTTCACTATGATAACAAAACTGAATGTTTAGAGAGAGAAAAATGTTGTACATATTAAAACAAAACAAAAGACTGTCACAAAATATTAACTATTCTCTATGAGGAACTTTTATAGATATGATAAACTATACTAGTATTTAATTAAAAAACACCAGAACTCAGATTATTGTGCCAGTATGAATCTAAAAATGTAAAAGAAGATGAAAAAGAAGAAAAGACAATGAGGTAAAGAAATAGTTGTTTTGATGTTGGCTCATACTTTCCCTCCTGTTACTAGATTCCTTACTTTTAAACTGCTGATAGGAAATGGTGCAAAATAATAGGCAAATAAATTAAGTACGAAGTGTTAAATGAACAGCAGTTACCTAACAGCAAACTAGAAACTGTGCTAAGCACTTAATATCCACGATCTTAATCTTTACAATCCTGAAAGCAGAAGCCTTCCCATACTACAAGAGGGAATCCAGGCTTAAAAGACAGTTGCAAATGGCAGAAGTGGGAGTTAAAATGCCAACCAACACTAAAACCTAGAGCTTAGATCAAGGTGGCCAAACTGCAAAAGGGAAGTATTTTCTCCAAAACCAAACATTTCCACTTGATAACTACTGGAGAGGGAAGCCCACATAAATAAAAAATTAGAAAGATATTAACATAATCCACTGATCTCTTTTAAAAAATGAAACTGCCAGGGGTTGTACCTATCCCAACTAATGATCTATTTCCACACAATTACTCCAAGTATTTAAGTCAAATCTTTTGCCATTCCTACATATCTTTTTTTTATCTAATTTAGTATTAAAATCAGTGCTTTTGCTTAAAGGCCTTTGGTAGACAAGTATAACGTATAAAGATCTACCTATATCAACATGTATCCAACTATTTGACAAAGATATGTAATGGTAAGATATTTTTACCTAAATGAGTATGTGGACAATGGGTATTACCTGTGACCTTTTTTTTTTTAAAACAACATATTTGCTTTTTAGAGGTTCTAACTATGTTCTATCAAATGTCTGTAATCAGGTAACAGAGACTTCTATTTCACTAAGATTCAGCTTCATCCCCAATTTAATTCTTTTTTCTCCGCTTTTAAATATATGTATGAGGGATTCTTCACAGAGGTCTTAAGTTTGGGGTTGAGGTTCTTCTGATGTTAGGCAAGACCAGAAGCTTGGGGCAGAAACAGATGAGGTAGCTGAGACCGGAGAAATTCTCCTCCTCAAGAACATGGTGAAGGTGAACTAATATAATAAGTTACTAAAGTTATCTATCTGTGCCCCGAGCTTCTGCTCTTTCCTATATCAAATTCAAGACCTCTAATTAGAATATTCATCTCCAATTTAATTATTTTTCATTGCTTTTAAATACATAGATCCACCATATTTTGGAAATACAACTACAATGAAAACCTTAACTTGCTCACCTCTTTTACAGCTTTTTATCCTATTTCTAACCTCCTTCATTCCCTCTCTTAATAGCCCTCTCTCCCTCCTCCTGATCCTTGACCTTATATTTGACAATACTGACAAACCACTTCTTTCTTGAAATCCTTTCATCTCTGAGCATTAGACTAGGGCAAAATTCTACTGCAGGCATCTACCCTTCTCTCCCAAAGCAGGAACTTCTGTGCAAAACTCTCTCCAATTTCAGCCCCGCCCCCTTTTTAAAAGTGCAAAACCCCCCTCCTGACTACACTGGTGGTAAAATGAGTATCCCCAAATTAGACTCACACTTGAATCCTTTTCTAGTTCAGCTTCTTTATGGATAAAATGTAAATTAAAACCAATCAGTCCACAGGACTGCTACCACAACTAAATGATACACTGTATGGAAAGCACTCAAGGCACAGGACCTGACAGTGTTAAGATCCACCACCAGTACCAGAACGGTTTCCTGACTTGTCCAGCTCTCCGTGACACTCCTGTTCCTCTCAATTCCGACAGCCATTCTTCCTCTATTTGTTCACATGGATTAGTTCAGTATGTTTACATGTATTACGTATACATTTTTTATTTTATTCTTTACAGAACCAAGCTAGAAACTTTCTAATTACAAGTAAGGACTATGTGTCACATCTCTCCCTTACATTGTTTTATACATGGTAGCCTTAAATATTTATTCATTCAAAAAGAAATACATGTTTCTAAACTAAATATGTTTTCCAAAAAGAAGACCTCTTACCCCTCGCCAGTAAGAGCACAGCATGCCTGGATATGCCACTGGTGATCTTTAATAGAAGTTAGTTTCAAAAACTGGGAGATTTCTGCTACAGTCATGCATTCTTTAACATCTTGTTTATTAGCAAAAATCAGCAATCCAGCTTTCCGTAGGTCCTACAGGAGCAAACAAAATTGTAAAGGCCAGTGCATTTTATTTATAGATTTTCCAACTAAGTATTTCAGTTAATTAACTGAATACTTTTGATCTTTTAACCTAGAATTCCACAACTACTTGACATAAAAGCATCTCACGGCTCTTATGCTGATGAACAGTAAACTTAAAACTAAACTCACTTTAAATACACACTTCTGTATTTTTAAGTACTGACATATTTCTTACGGCCCTAAATTACATTTTCTTTAATGATCCTAAGTGCTACAGTTAACAGTCATATCTTCAAATATGTTTTTACCCCTCTCCCTAACCCAAAACTAAGTTTCCATAGCTAAGAGCTACTTTTTTGCATGGCACTCAAGAGTTTTTCAAAATTCTACCTCAATCTTTTCTTTAGGTACCCACACCTAAAGCTAGTACCTTCCAGGTGCATAGAAAACAAACTAATTCATTTTATACAGTATATGCCTGAGGGCCTTAGACTTTAATTCTCAGCTGGAAGGTGCTATCCTAAACCCATCCTATTCTTCTGAGACCTAGGTCCTCTATCTTTATTCATGAAGATTTTTTAGATTTGAATATTCAGTAGGGCCCTTTTGAATTGGCATTAAGTTTATCAAGTTTCCTAATTAGATAGTTTTAACACTTCCAGGCTTTGCCTCTAAGGCAAATTCTTTAATTTTTCTGAATTTGTTCCTCATAACTAATGTTTATTATCTAATCTGAGTAAGACACCCATTACATTAATCGTTTTCTAAACAAAATCTCTTAAATCCTAGTAAGATGCCTATAAGATTCCCAACAGTGAATCTAAGACCCAACAGATGAGGAAAACTAAGACCCAACAGTGAGTAACTAATATAAGATCATATAGCTACTGAATAACAGAACCAGGTTTGAACTGAGATTTTCCCAGTATAACTGCTGCCCCTCATTTATAATATAATCCTGAGACCACCACCTACCTCCTGGGGATATGGTTTGAATGAATGAACATGAAAAACACTCCAGGTCAGTACCTGGCTTTGGGTAACAAACAGTCAGTAAAAGTTCAGTTACTGCCTGGAAAATGAGGGTCATCTTTACCAAAGTGACTGGTTTAATGTTTTACTCACAAAGCAGTCCAATGGTTATTCATCTCCTTTTACTCTACCCTACCCTTCCCGTTCCCATTTTTAACCCACTGAGCCACCAAGGCACTTCCCCTTTCCCATTTTTAAAGCCAGGGGCTTCCTGGATAATCTGTTGAAAATTATGGACCTTTTTCTCATAAAAAAGATACATATAAGATTTATATATGATGTTAAAGGGTGTTAAGAGATACCCTAAATTCCATTCATGGATCCTGAACTAAGAACCCATGATGGACACATTCAACTGGTAGATTAAGCTTTCATAAAATTGTATACATACACACACACAAAGGGATACTGAGAAAACTAAAGTTTTAGTGCTGTGCTTGCAAGTTTTCTCAACTGTGTTGAATGACATCATTCTTCTTAGGGATTTTTATAGAATATTTTTATTTCAATCATGTGTATATGTGTTTAAAACAATAAATTCTTTAGTATATATAAATTGACACTGCTCCACATTATTTTACTTTGTGAGAACAGAGCTTTAATAATTTTTGATTTTTTTTCTGATGTCAATAAAAATATAATAAATTTTTTATTTGGTTAAAAGGCATTATGCAAAATGTCTTATATAACAATCAAGACAGATTTTTAGTTACAGCGCCCTCTGCAGGATGGCAGCTATGCTACCACAGTTAATGACAGTTACCTGAAAAGCATGGTCAGAGAGGGATACTCTAGAATTTTAAGATTTTGTATTCAAATTTATTTCACCTCTGTTCAGTTCATCTGTCCACATAAAAGGTAAAAAGTTGAGGAGATAGGCTATAGCCAGTACATCTACTATATTTCATTATCAAGGATCAAATACTTTTTTCCTATCCTAACTGGGAAACAGAACACTTATCAATAGTTGATATGTGGCTGAATCACTGAGTAGGTGGACTTTCCATGGAATGGAATTCCTATCTTCCTATCTTCCCGGTTTCAGTATCTCTTGCTAGAGTATGCTGAAATCTTATACAGGTCAGGTCGGCTAATGCTGGCATGTTCAAAGAGCACATTTCTGATATTAGAAATACCTGGCACAAGTTAGAACACATTGTTTATGCTATTTTACTTGCATGTAATCTATACTAATCACTCCTGGTGATGAAATTTGGAGAAGCACCTAGACTGAAAATTGGAAAATATAAAAAATAAAGCTATTTATTGAAAGGTCTCAAAATAAAACCCATACTGTATCTAATTTTTCTATATTTCACTGGCTTAATTTTTTAAATTTAGGGTTCTTGTTTAAAAAAATAGCTGTTTTCCCCATTTCTGAGTATTTAGGAAGGGATGAAAATCTTCTTTTACTTTTTATTGAATAACCTGAGGACCAATTATCCATCATTTTAACAACAGAAAAGATACACACTGGATTGTATGTTATATGGTGAGCACTGTGAAGTGTGTAACCCTGATGAGTCACAGACCTGTACCCTTGGGGCAATTAATACATTGTATGTTAATAAAAATTAAAAAAAAAAGATATACTAGATTAGGGCTGCTCATCAACTTGACTAAGTAAGAGATCAAAGTACAAGGGCAACAGTGGTGACTTTTTTTTTTTTTTTTTGGTATTAAGCTGAGTGAGAGAAGCTACTCTCACTCTCTTTTGGTTAGTATTGGCATGGTATATCTTTCCCCGTTCCTTTACCTGTAATCATATTTATTCACATATATGACCTTTATTATATATATTTTTTTAAGATTTTATTTTATTTATTTGAGAGAGAGAGACAGTGAGAGAGAGCATGAGCGAGGAGAAGGTCAGAGGGAGAAGCAGACTCCCCATGGAGCTGGGAGCCTGATGTGGGACTCGATCCCGGGACTCCAGGATCACGCCCTGAGCCGGAGGCAGTTGTTTAACCAACTGCGCCACCCAGGCGTCCCAACAGTGGTGACTTTTACACATCAGCCAAACTTTGAAGAACTTTCTGCTACCTATTACAGATTATTGTTAAGAGTCTAAAAATATTTCTTCATTTAGTCAAGAAGATGAACAGCAGCACATGCAAGACACATTTACTTAGCATCTTCCATATGCCATATGCAATTTTCAGTTCGTTTCTCAAAGCTTCATTTGTGAAGATAATTCCTAGTGGCTGAGTCACTCCAAATAAAACTTCATCTATACTTTTGTGTTTGGGACTATTTCAAAATTCATGAGCTTCAAAGTTTTGCATTTTTTTTAAGATGAGGCTTTCAGGGGGCACCTGGGTGGGTTAAAGTCTGCCTTCAGCTCAGGTAATGATCCCAGGGTCCTGGAATGGGGCCCTGCATCGGGTTCCCTGCTCAGTGCGGAGTCTGCTTCTCCCTCTGCACCCCTCCTGCCACACTTGTGCTCATGCTCGCTCCAATAAATAAATAAAATCTTTAAAAAAATGAAGTATTCAGAAATATTTAAAATCATTTTATAGTTTCATATCCAGTAATACATGTAAAGCATTATTAGTGATGATAGTAAGATTTGTTGGTTACTACAATACATATGAAACACCTGATTAAATCCATGTCAATATTTGTTTTTCTTTTCTTTTTTTTTTTTCAATATTTGTTTTTCACTCACATTCTCATTCTTTGATCCATTTGCCCTTCCAAAACTGCCGATCTGGCTCTTCCTGGCCTTATTAGGTGGCTTAATCTAGCTCCCAAATTTGTCCGTAATTCCTTTCTTCTCTGGCAACCTCCCCGTTCAGTCTCTCACTTTCCAATGAGGCCTTATTTCTTAACAAAGGGCCTGAATTATGAGAATGCCTAAATTCAAATCTTGGCTCTTGGCTCTTAAAAATCAAGCCACTAATTTTCTGGGCCTCCGTGTACTAATCCATAAAACATGGGTAACATCCCTAACAGATGAAATTAAGTGACCAGCTCAAGTTAATACCCCCAGCTAGTAAAATTCAATGACTTTGTTTGAGTCCTACTACTGGGCTCTTTGATCCTGCTACATATTGGCAAATTAGAGTAAGAATCAAAGTCGGAGGCTACCTGTTTAAGGTAGTAAAAAAACAGCCAAAAGACAAATATATTTGTGTCTTATTTTGCTTTTTCATAAGTCTTCATAAAACAGTAATAACCCTTTGGTGTACACAACAATAACCCCTCTATGTAAAATACAAAGGGAAAATTTTAAAAAAAAATCCTTAGTTTTCTACCTATTTCATAGCTTTTTATTTCCCAAACTAGAATCAAAACTTTTAAATGCATGATTAGCAACATGTACTTTAAAAAAAACAAAAACAAAAACAAAAACACACCAAGGGTTTAATACAGGTGCCAGAATCAATCCAAAATGGGACATTGCATCACGGTGGGCATGATCCCCGCACAGAAAACAGGAACTTCAGGGGCGCCTGGGTGGCTCAGCTGGTTATGATATCAACTCTTGATTTTGGGTCAGGTCACAATCTCAAAATCATGAGATTAAGCCCACATCAGGCCTAAGCTGACAGTTGGAGCCTGCTTGGGCTTTCTCTTACCCTCTCTCTCTGCCCTTCTCCCCTACTCACACACTCACGCTCTCCCTCTATTTTTTTTTTTAAATAAATGAATAAATAAAATCTTTAAAAAAAAAAGGAAACGTCATTACAAAGATATCTAGTTTTTTTTTTTTTCAGGTTTATTTATTTACTTGGGGGCGAGGCGGGGCAGTGGGATAAAGAATCCTAAGCAGACTCCACACCAAGTACAGAGCCCAACATGGGGCTCAATCTCACAACCCAAAGATCATAACCTGAGCAGAAACCAAGCATCAGATGCTTAACTGAATGTGCCACCCAGGCACTCCAAAAAGATATCCCAATTTTCTTAAGCTTTGTTACAATTCCATTAAAATTAAAAATTACATATATATCTAAATACTAATTTTTCTATTTCCACTATGAGTTGAGAAAGTAACACCTGTAACGAAAGGCATACAAAAAAAATCAATTGCTACCACAGTATTCTATGATTTTATAGTTAAAATTATCAGTACCAACTATATTATTTAGTTTATTTAATTTTTAAATTATGCTACCAGTAATATTTCTCAAAGACTAAGAAAATGTGGCTAGTCAAATAGTTTTCTTTAATCAAAGGGAGAATATCAGAGAAACCTAAGAGCAACAACATTTAAGTATTAGTCTGATAGCTGAGTTACAGTCAAGACTTCCTTAGTGCCCACGAGATTTTAAAATCTCATTTCCAGGGCACCTGGGTGACTCAGTCAGTTAAGCATCTGTTTTCCGCTCAGGTCATGATCTTGGGATCCTGGGATCAAGCCCCATGTCAGCAGGGAGTTTGCTTCTCCCTCTCCCCTGCCCTCTACTGTTCCTTCCATCATGTGCACAGATTCTCTTTTCTCTCTCGCTTTCTCAAACAAATAAAGTATCTTAAAATCTCACTTCCTGGGACTCTGGGTGCTCAGTGGGTTAAGCATCTGCCTTTGGCTCAGGTCATGATCCCAGGGCTGGCATCTAGTTCCACATCGGGCTCCCTGCTCAGCGGGAAAGCCAGCTTCTCCCTCTGCCTGCTGCTCCACCTGCTTGTGTGCACTCTCTCTCTCTGACAAATAAAATCTTTTCTTAAAAATTAATTTCCAGTGATAACCTTCTGTATAATTAATCTATATAAAATGCAAAATGCAATCCAATTTAGGTATTTTCACCCAGAAAACCTTCTAGACCAAATTAATCCAGGAAAGAAGAAATAAAATTCTACAATTGATTCCACAGTCTTTTTTTTTTGTTGTTAAAGATTTTTATTTATTTATTTGACAGAGAGAGATCACAAGTAGGCAGAGAGGCAGGCAGAGAAAGAGAGGAAGGGAAGCAGGCTCCCCGCTGAGCAGAGAGCCTCGATCCCAGGACCCTAAGATCATGACCTGAGCCGAAGGCAGAGGCTTTAACCCACTGAGCCACCCAGGCGCCCCTGATTCCAGTCTTTCCGTTGTTTCCAAATACACTTCCAGTTTGGCAAGCGTCAAAATTATAAAGCAGGAATGGCAAGCAGGTAAGTAACTCTTTTTTTTTTTTTTTTTTTTAAAGATTCTATTTATTTATTTGATGGACAGAGATCACAAGTAGGCAGAGAGGCAGGCAGAGAGAGAGGAGGAAGCAGGCTCCCCACTGAGCAGAGAGCCCGATGCAGGGCTCGATCCCAAGACCCTGAGATCATGACCTGAGCTGAAGGCAGAGGCTTAACCCTCTGAGCCACCCAGGCGCCCCGGTAAGTAACTCTTTAAAAATTTGAAGTAGGGGTGCCTGGCTGGCTGAGTTGGTAGAACATGTGATTGTTAATCTTGGGGTCATGAATTTAAGCCCCATATTGGGCAGAGTACTTTAAAAATATTGTTTCAAAATTAAAGTTTATTTAAAAAATAAACAAAAATTGGAGTAGTACTGTCATGACAAAGTAGAAAGAACAAATGTGACAGAAATACTACACAAAGGAGCACAACTGGCTGTGCTCAGTCGGAAGAACGTGCAACTTTTGATCTTGGGGCTCTGAGTTCAAGCTCCACACGGGGTGTAGAGGTTACTTAAATAAATAATTTTGAAAGGACGGAAGGAAGGAAGGGAGGGAGGGAGAGAAGAAAAGAAAAGAGAAAAAAGGAAAGAAAGAAGCACTCTCCTCCCAACACAACACACATGGAAGCCGGAATCCTACTTACCTCATGGGCTAACATTTTATAGAGTTCTTCTCTAGTTACAGAAATCCTTTCTCTGTCTGTACTGTCCACAACAACTATTACAAACTAAAATAATCACAAAAAAATTAGTGATTACATAATTTAATATTTATAAAATTTGTAAAGTACTTATTTGATTTACAGACCACAAATATCAAGCAATTAGAATCTTATGGTATGGTATTACTGGAAAACCAGAGATATCTACTATACATTGTGAAGCCTAAAGGTTTGATCCATTTCCAATTCAAATATTATTTGCTAATTTTTAAGAGAAAATAAGAGAAAAGAGAATACGATGGTAACACTCTATTAGGGTATTGTTAATAGTCTAACAAATATATAACACGTTTGCTTTCTAAATTAATATCCTGAATGGTAATGAGCCTACATCCATCTACGTGCACCCAAGTCAATATGAAAAAAATACATTATGATGCTAAATTTTAAATATTTCTACAGGTATTTATCAATATCAATTTGAAATGCTAAAAAAGGGCATGATATAGGAGTAATGTGATAGTTACATCAATTTTTAAAAATCAACAAATTGGAAAGAATAAACCCGTATCTAAAACCCTGCTCTCTTCTTTATGTAAATGGCACCTGCTGCCTGCAAGCACAACTCTTTCCTGAACTGATGATAGGAACGCTGTCAGAATGAGACTCCTAATGGAGCTGGGCAGGACTGAGCCACACTGCACCTCTTCCTCCCCTCCACGAGCACCGAAAACCACAAGGGAAAAGGGAGCAGAAACAGTCACTTTATGTTGGCACAAGTGATGCCATCAAGTTAACTCTGACTGCTTAAAATTAACATGCACTATTTCTTTTTCGGAGCTAGCTCTTCTTTTTCAGATAAACCACTGTTAATTTTCAGGGTCTTTTCTACTCTTCAGATTTCATTAATGATATGGCAGATGAGAACAGTTACCTTCCCTCTATTTTCACTTGATACTGATATGTGGCTTAATATAAAACCAGTGCTATTCCAAGGCATTTTAATAAAACTTAATTTTTAAGATGTTGTCCTAAGTTTGATACCTGCAGCAATACACACAGAAGTACTAACCACATGTATCTTTCCTTTTCCAAAAAAACAGATCAAAGGCTTAGTGAAGTTTTAAGGGATCAACTCATTAAAGACACTTAATAGGTCTTAATGACATAATAATCATCTTAATATACATCTGGAGTTTTATTACCTTATAATCTACGCTACAGAAACGACTATCAGAGCCTTTCAATTTGTAAGATCGATATAGTAAAGCTCTCAAATGTCACAGATCTGAAATTTCCTCTTGGGAAATAACATGTAAATAAAAACATATGATTATGTCTAAACTGCTTTATAACCAAAAAGAAAAAGAATTCTTTCATGTGCAACTGTGCTGCATTAAAGAACATACACAGTTCAAGTTTGGCCAGAATTCAATCCTCCAGTACCCTCTCATTTAACTAGGATTTTCTCTATGTCTACAAAAATAAACAGTGAGAGAGAAGTGAAATGGTGAACTATGAGATGGTACTCATTGTAAAAACAACTACTTAAGATAAGTTGTGGGATCAATATATAATCAGACTAACCAATCACCCCCCCTCATTCCAATTTTCCCTACAGAAGTTCAATGGCAGTAGGTATATAATAACCCTGAAACAGGAAATCAAAGATTCCACTATGTTTAAATTCAACTTTTATTACCATACTAGGATATTTCAAAAAGATTAACTTAAGAGTTCACACCTAGATATTGTTTCCCAAGCATTCCACTCCTAGAAGCTTTAGTACATTAAGAAATATTACCTCTGTGTTAGTATAGTACGTGTTCCAAGAAGACCGAAGAGATTCTTGGCCACCAATATCCCACATTAGAAAACGTGTATTATTAATCACTATTTCTTCTACGTTACTTCCTATTGTGGGTGATGTATGTACAACTTCATTCATAGAACTGAGGGGAAAAAAAGTTCAAATATATTACAATTAGCAAAGAGGCAAGAATGTTTGAGCATTTTTCAATCAAGGGCTAAATGAGCATGAATTTTTCTTTTTTATACCCAAAGAGCCCTTTTCTGCTAACTCGTGAGTTAAGGGTTTAAAGAGAGATGGGACCAGGCAGTGAACTATCTTTAATATTCTAGATTCATTCCCAGAAACTACATCAACAGTATTTCTCTACTTTCCACAAGCAAAAAAAGTGAACATACTCTAGGTCATATAAATTCCTAGTTCTCTTGAAACAGTTGCTTAAATCTGGCTCCTGGTTTATAGCCAAACTGCATTCTTACAGAATTAATTTAGGTTCCACATAACTTTTTTATTGCTTTTGTTAATCAAGTTATCACCCAGGCAGAAAAAATAACTGTGAACAATAAAATAAAAATTTCAAAGTAGTGAATACTTACAATTGGTAAAGGATGGTAGTTTTCCCTGCATTATCCAGCCCAACAATGATAACTTTGTGCTCTGAAATAAAGAAAACACCAGCCATTTATTAATTAAAAGCTTAAAACTTTTAAACTTCCTATTTTATCCGTTCTTTCCAGTTATGTTATAGTTCAGTGCATGACACTTTTTACCTTTCTGGAACTCAAAAGAATATCCTAGCAAGACCAGCAGAAGTGTGCCATTAATTTCACTGTCCTACGCTCTCATCCTACACAGAGAACTCTCACTTCTCTAGGAAGCCAGAACCACTATATTCTTTCTAGTATATGGAAGTCTCCTCTCACTAAAGTATCCCAAATGTAATCACAATTTACAAATGACTGAAAGTATAAATGTTTTACACTAGACTACACCATTTATGTTCTAACTATGAAATGTAGGCATCAACTCATATATGTATAGATGTGAGGTGGGATAAATGAGAAAGAAAAAAAAAAAAGTCAGCCTTTAAATCTGGTAGCAGAAGGCCAGGTCCCATCATAGGTGATCAAAAACTATCTGAGTACATTTAATATAGCTGTTCTAACATAACAACCAAATCTAAGGATGTAGGAACCCGGTGGCAGTGACTATCCTCCTCCTTGGCCTCTATGGCACCACTTTCTCTAAATTCTCTCCCTCCATCTCTTGGTATTTTTTTTCCCTCACTGACTCCTTTTCCTTGGGTCTTTCTTCAAAAACATTTGTGGGGCGCCTGGGTGGCTCAGTGGGTTAAAGCCTCTGCTTTCAGCTCAGGTCATGATCCCAGGGTCCTGGGATCGAGCCCCATATCGGGCTCTCTGCTCAGCAAGGAACCTGCTTCCCCCCACCCCGCCTGCCTCTCTGCCTACTTGTGATCTCTGTCAAATAAAAAAATAAAATCTTCAAAAAAAAAAAAAAAAAAGTTTGTTTCCCAGAGCTGTCTCCTTGCATTCTCTTCACATTTTAGCAAGGCATTCTCAGGACCCATCTATTTCCACTCTATCTAAACACTATTCCAAAGATAGCACTGTGTGGAAGAAGTTCATTTCCAAAGATGGCCTCTGGATATTCATGCCCCTGGTACAGTGTTCCCTCGCTCCTGACCCACTGTGAATGTGAGGGGTCCTGTGACTCACTTTTAACCAACAGAATGTAACAGATGTGATGCTGTGTGACTTCCAAGTCTACATCATTACAAACCTTGCAGCTACAGCCTGGCTCTCTTGGACAACTTCCTCTGGAGTAAACCAGATACCATGTAACAAGTCCTACTATCCCCAAACCACTATATAGATGAGAAAGCCTACTAACTGTGTGGCCTGACCTTGTGGAGAGAGATCACCCCATGGTTGCCTCTAGCTGTTCCAGCCTTTCCAGATGAGATGCCAGACACACAAAGAAACCATCTTGGATATGCAGCCAGGTCAAGCTATAGATGACTCTAGTTCCAGCTGCCAACTGCAACCAAATGAGAATTCCAAACTAGAACTTCCTAGCTGAGCTCAATTAAATAATAGAACCATATGAGATAATTAAAAATTATTGCTTTAAGTCACAACACTTAGGAGTGGTTTGTTACATAGCAGTGGTTAGCACAGCACTATGGAAAAATATCTGTAATTACGTAACTTTGGGAAACTTACTTACTTCTCTAACCCTAAGTTTCCTCACTATAAAACAGGGACAACAATACCTATCTTTCCATGTTGTATAATGATCAAGATAGCCTATGTGCACAGTGTCAACCACTAAGAAAGACGGTTCCTAATCCGTGTTTCCAAATCTCTCCTCAACGCTCTCATCCTACACAGAGAACCTACCTAGTGGACAGACATGGTGCCACTCAACATATTCAAAACCCAACATTCAAATCTTTTTCTAATTGTATCATACCTAATTCATTTAATGGCATAACCACAAATTCAGCTGCCCTGGAGTTTATCCAGTCTTTCCCTCAACCCCAACATCTAATCTGTCACCAAGTTCTATATATTCCCCTCAAAAACATATCCTTAACCTTCTGACTGTGCTAGCCGTAGTCCTCATTTCTTACTATAAAACCTTCCCTAGGGGCGCCTGGGTGGCTCCGTGGGTTAAGCCTCTGCCTTCGGCTCAGGTCATGATCCCGGGGTCCTGGGATCGAGCCCCGAATCAGGCTCTCTGCTCCGAGGGGAGCCTGCTTCCTCCTCTCTCTCTCTCTGCCTGCCTCTCTGCCTACTTCTGATGTTTGTCAAATAAATAAATAAAATCTTTAAAACAAAAAACAAAAAAACACCTTCCCTAGATGGACTGTCTCCAATCCACCTTTCTACTGTTGCTATTTGTTCTAGAATACAAAGCTGGTCAACACCACTTTAGTTAAATGATCGCTCTGTGGGGGAACGTGTGGGTGGTTCAGTAAATTCAAGTGTCTGGCTCTTGATTTCAGCTCAGGTCATGATCTCAGGGTCATGAGATGGAGCCCCCTGTGGAGCCAGTCTTGTGCTTAAGATTCTCTCTCTCCCTCTGCCACATCCCCCAAATTGCAAACGCCCTCTCTTCTAATAAAAAATAAATGACAGTTCTCCATTCTGACAGGAAGACAAGGCACAGGTTCTCAGCCTAGTAAATATAAGACAGTCATAAATGAGCAGGCTTCAGCTTTATCTCTCACCACTTCTCACCACTACCAGCAGGTATCTAAGCTGAAATTCAAGCCATTCTCCCCACATAAGCCACACATCTTCTTCACAGCAAACATTTTTCTACCTCTACTCAGTTTTTCCCTGAGCTGGAATTACCTTTTCTACTTTTCCTTCTAGGGAATTCCAGTAATCTTTTAAATTTAGTTTTCACCAAAAAATCACTTTTTCATGCTTTTCCACAATACCTCTAACATAGCACTTGTCATAATTATTCATACATACACTAATCTTCAAAGCTTAATGAAACAGCTTCATTAAGAGTACAGATCCCATGCTAATCATCTTTATAATCCAGTAACTACAACTTTTCCTGGTACAAGGTACTCAATAAATGTTGAATTCATTCATGTTCATCCTATAAAATAATGAGGATTATAAATATAAATAATAAATAAGTTGAGGATTATAACCTGTCACAGTAAGGATATCATTAGGAAAAGCCTTTTCAATCAGATGGTAGAGGTTTTCCAAATAGTTGTCACTTACCACAGAGGGGAATTCCTCCCATTATACAAAAATAGGAAGATCAAGTAAATAGAAAATTTTAATACAGTCCATTTTATCCAATCATTCTTCTAAGAAAGGGCAAGCAGCTTACAACCAGCAGGGTTCTAAAGGACATGACCACATTTCCCTCATATAAGTACTTAAAAATAATTTTAAAGATGCAGGTCCTGGGGTGCCTGGGTGGCTAAGTGGGTTAAAGCCTCTGCCTTTTGGCTCAGGTCATGGACCCAGGGTCCTGGGGTTGAGCCCCACAGCCAACTCTCTGCTTGGCAGGGAGCCTGCTTCTCCCTCTATCTCTGCCTGTCTCTCTGCATACTTGTGATCTCTGTCAAATAAAATCTTTTTCAAAGATTTTTTAAATCTTAAAAAAAAAAAATAAAAATAAAGCAGCCTCTCCTGACTTAAAAAAAAAAATGCAAGTCCCACTATTTAATCTTTAGAGATGACTAGGGTAAAGCAACAGAGAAAATGATCAAATACAAAGACGATACTTATTTTAAATAAAGGGTTAATAACATATAGAGGGCATGCTAAGGTAAGTTCAGTTGAATAACCACCAAAAGGCCTCATCAGGTGACATTTCTCTGGTGAATTTGCCTCGTGTACGGTCCTTCATCTCCCAGGTCCACAAACTCAACCCTGCTACTTGGAGGGTTAGGACTCAGAGAAGGCAATTCACAGAGGTGACTAATATGTAAACAAGAACACCAAAATGAGTAACATACAATGAGACCAAATGTTTACAACTACCTAACAAGTGCAGTTTAAGAAAAAGTAATAGAGTGGCTGAATTAAAATCAGACTCCTACGAGAACACAGAATCCCATCAAAGGCAGTCTTTTAGACGCTACAATGAGTAGATAAGCCCATCTTCACGTTAGGGCCATACTTGCATCAGGGCCAGACTACTGAAATCTTTTTTTTTTCTTTTTTTTTAAAAGATTTTATTTATTTATTTGACAGAGAGAGAGAGTGCGCACAAGTTGGGGGGGGGCAGCAGGTGGAAGGAGAAGGTGAAGCAGGCTCCCAGCTTGATCCTAGGACCTGAGCCGAAGGTAGACACAATGAATGAGCCACCAAGGTGCCCCAAGACTACTGAATTTTTAAAGCAAGGCATCTTTCCACCTGGAAAATTTTTAATTTATTTATCTATTTTTAAAAAGGACTTACTTATTTATTTTAGATAGAGCCAACGAACAAGCACACAGGGGAGTGGGGGCAGAGGGAGAGGGAGAGAACGAATCCTCAAGCAGAGACCCTGCTGAGCGCAGAGCCCACTGCAGAGCTCAGTCAGGACTTCACAACCCTGAGATCACGACCTGTGCTGAAATCAAAAGCCAGATGCTTAAGAGATGGAGCCACCAGGTGCCCACTTTTCAAATCGTATGGCAGTTCTTAATTCTGTATTTTTCTATGTCCCCAAGTTAAGCATTCTTCTTTTGATGGCCTACCGCTTTTTCAGGTCTATTAATATAAGCACTATGAACATTTTAATCAAGCAGAATTCACATCATGCTCTACCCTAAACTCTGACTTGGATAAAAGCTTTTAGCTTCCTACTTGAATACTAATTTTTAATAATATCATTTTCAGGGGCACTCAGCGGGGAGTCAGTTTGAGATTTTCTCCCTCTGCCCCCTCACCATGGCTCTCTCTCAAGTAAGTAAATCTTTAAAAAATGTATCATTCTCAGGGCGCCTGGGTGGCTCAGTGGGTTAAAGCCTCTGCCTTCAGCTCAGGTCATGATCTCAGGGTCCTGGGATCGAGCCCCGCATCGGGCTCTCTGCTCAGCGGGGAGCCTGCTTTTCTCTCTCTCTGCCTGCCTCTCTGCATACTTGTGATCTCTGTCTGTCAAATAAAATCTTTAAAAAATATATATATCATTCTCAAAATGTCAGCTATTTTTAGTTTCAGGAATACCTTTTGTAACCCCCTTTGTATTGGCTATAGGACTAAATTTCGACAAACTTGCCAACACTCAGGAAGAAAATACAATTACTCTGACCAATGTGAGAAATTCCATTCTAGGGATGTCTGGGTGGCTCAGTCAGTTAAGCAACTGTCTTTGGCTCAGGTCATGATCCTAGGGTCCTGGAATAAAGTCCCGCTTCTCCCTCTCTCTGCCTGCCACTCCCCCTGCTTGTGCTTGCACTCACTCTCTCTGATAAATAAATAAATAAAATTAAAAAGAAAAAAACATTCTAAAATGTACAAAATAGGAGCAAAAATAAACAATACAAATATAGGCAAGAACCCATGATAAAAAACTATAAAGAGTGACTAAAAAATGTTGTGTGTACAAATAACACATATAGAGACCCCAAATACAAAAAAGCACACTGTCTCTTACAAAGTCCTTAATCACTTAGAGAGGTTAAACTGTTATTCTAACTATGCTACCATTTTTCAAAATATTTTGCTACTCTTCTTTTGTAACTGCTTTCAGAGCCTGAGGTACACTGTTTTGGAGCATTCCCAGTGGTGGCAGAACCCTTTAACTGCTGAAGATGATTTTGATTTTAAAGGGAGACCGGAGCCACTTGATTTTTATTTTAGCCATAATAAAGTAAAAGCAAAAACAGGTGCTATATTGTTGCTGATAAATGAGGTATGATCCCTAAATGATAAGAACAATTTAAAGATGTCTCTAAGGAAATTCTAAAAGCTGTTTCAATATGTATTTTGAGTCAAGCGGACATAACAGTAGAAAAACTCTCTGGCCCTCTAAAATGACAGCTTTTAAGGTGAAAACTTACCTGGTTTTGTTTTTTATAGTTTAGCCATCCCGGATAGGACTTACTTCCTGATTCCAAATACAGTACTTTCCTTCTACTTGTATAAGGAAGGAGTAACTAGGACCGCCCCCCCCCCCAAAAAAAAACTACAGAAAGATCATTTATTTATTTATTTATTTGACAGAGAGGAAGAGGGAGAGTGAGAGTGCACAGGTTCGAGCAAGCATGGGGAGAGGGGAGGCATAGGGAGGGGAGAAGCAGACTCACCACTGAGCAGGGAGCCTGATGCAGGGCTCCAGCCCTAGGACCCTAAGATCATGACCTGAGCAGAAGGCAGATGCTTAACCGACTGAGTTACCCAGGCACCCCAGAAAGAGTCTTTATCATATCTGACCATAAGATGAATAGGATAAACAAGATAAAACTGGGGCACCTGGGTGGCTCAGTGGGTTAAGCCTCTGCCTTCAGCTCGAGTCATGATCTCAGGGTTCTGGGATCAAGTCCCGCATCGGGCTCTCTGTTGGGTGGGGAGCCTGCTTCCTCCTCTCTCTCTCTCTCTGCCTACTTGTGATCTCTCTCTGTCAAATAAATAAAATCTTTAAAAAAAAAAAAAGATAAAACTGCTGTGAACACAACCACTATGCGATAACACACAGACATGACAAACTGAGGAAAAAAAGCACATGGCAGAAGAGGCTCATACCAGAGGATTCCATTTTCTCATTAACACAAGTTAGTTGCCTGCTGAGGACAGGAGGGGGTTTTTACAGCCACTGTATAGAATCAACTAGACAACCAGTAAGCTGAAATTAGGTAACATAACCCGTGATGGATAAAGATTTAAAGAGCTCTAAGTCTTTCTTCAGTAGTGCCTAGAAATAAAGAAAGCACACTGGGGAGAAAAGGTATGGTGGACGGTACAAGATGAGAATTGTCGGCATGCTGGAAAACAGGAGAAAAGAGGATCAAAGATGGTGATAGGGGAAGTAATAAAGCAGGTCATACCATTCTACAAACTGGAAACCTTTCTTGTATTTCATTTTACAAATTCAATAAAATTCATTTGTCACCAAAAATGCATAAACATGCAAATATTTCACCGAACTCTAGGCACTGTACAGTCCATCAAAGAAATGCAAACTAATGTACCGAACATATAAGGTTTTTAAAAATAGTTAAAAATATTTTTAACAGAAAAGAAAGAGGGGAGCCTGCGTGGCTCAGTCAGTTAAGGTGTGTAATAGGCTCAAAGATAAAGGTGCCAACCTCATGTTAAAAAACCAGTTTATGGGGCGCCTGGGTGGCTCAGTGGGTTAAGCCGTACCTTCGGCTCAGGTCATGATCTCAGGGTCTTGGGATCCAGCCCTGCATCTGGCTCTCTGCTCAGCGGGGAGCCTGCTTCCTTCCTCTCTCTCTGCCTGCCTCTCTGCCTACTTGTGATCTCTCTCTGTCAAATAAATAAAATCTTAAAAAAAAAAAAAAAAGGCCAGTTTATTATCAACAACAGGGTTAGATTTTTCCGACTTTCTAATACTGTATCAACTTCCTTTGGAAATCCTTAGGCTCCTTCACCACCCCAGCCTATTCCTCCCATTACCATGATGGAACAGAATTCTATACAAAACCTAAATTTGCAGCCAAAAAGTCTTACAAGGCACTCCAAAACAAATACTCCACAAAACCTAAAATAGAACATGCATACTAAGAGATAATGTTATTAGGGGCAAATGTAACCAAACTTTCGGCTATTCCAATTCTTTGATGCATGTGATTCATTACAGGTTTAGTGTTTAGTATTATTTTTCTTTTAGACTATCTATGCCACAGCATTCTTAAAATTATACTCAGATAAGGCCAAACAACTACCCCCTGTTACAATGCTTAGAAAGAATTCTGAATTATCTTATTTAGGCTTCAGTTTCCCAATCAATACTTTACTATTTTGTCATGAAAATGTTCCTTGTTTCTCTGTTTCATTTCTGACTCACCCAGGCAGCCCACCAGTTGCATTCACTGCCAGGTTCCAAAAGTCAATATATATATTCCTCCAACCACCAGTCAGTAAACTAAATGAAAAGATATCACTGTCAACCTGGATGTTTTCTAACTCTGTGAATCACACCAAAGTCAAAAACCACAAATACTAAGGCAGATAAGAAATTGAGAGCCATTCTGATTCTTGATTTTCACCTCATATCCAAACTATACGAAACCCTAATTTTACCTTACATAGAGCAAAAAAATCCATTCGTCATGTTCTCTATCATCCTCCCGGTCCCTAGCAGAGTCTGGAATAAAACATGTGCTTAACAGAGTAGGAAGAAATAAATCAGATCTGGAAGATACAAAGATTGGGAAGGAAATATGTGATCAAGTCATTTTGTATTAAAAATTCCATTTTCAAAATCTGAAAGTATCATCAACAAAAAAGTCTGAAAACTAACTTGCTATTTTTAACAACGGCAGTGAAGTTTCAGGAAAAAAACAACTCTTTCGCACTAAGAGGTTGCTGAATGAAAAGCAATGACATGACAAAATTAGAGATGCAATCAGGAAAGAGAAACCACACAATAATCTTAACTTGCAAAGTTCAATGTACAGAAATTATTAAAGAGGATCAAAGTAATGAGGGATTGGCTAATAAAGAGTATCAGACTGACAAATACAAGGAGAATCCAGCTGAAATGGAGCTTCCCCCCACCTCCCAAGACTGAGATGCAGACCTTGTTGGGGCCTGGCTGTGGCTCACTGAATGGCGCAAGAAGTAGCTGTGTGGACTTGCCTGTAGATCTCGCTGGAAATTCTCCCTCTAGGGTGTTGAGAGGTATTTTACTGGAGGGCCTCCTGCTGAACTCAACTGAAGTGGGTGTTAGAAATTGCTGGCAGCTGCTAACCACTACGAGTGCAGGAGCCAGCCACTAGAGAAGGTGTTCAATGCTCCTAAAGCAGGGCAGAACCTGCTGAAAGTGCACTGTACCCAGGAAGAAAAAAAAAAACTCTTTCCTCCTGCAATGTCCCTCCAATGCCATCTACTCTTAAAGCTTAATATTGTGCCAGCTGGCAACAGAAAAATACTTGAGGGATCCAGTTCCATATCCACAGAGCATGCAAGAAGGATGATTCTGGAGCTAAATTTTATGGTCACAGTCCATCCCTTCGGCTACTGACATATCTGAACTCCATACAATAAAAAAAACAGCAGCAGCAGAAGTGGCTTTCCCAGCCCCAGGCTCCAGCAGCACAGACAGCTTCATCAACATTCATTTATAACTTACTCCCTTCCTAAGAACCAGTCAGAAGAATAATACAAGCTATCAATAAGGGGAAATTTCACAACTTGTTCATAGTTCACCTAAGCTTAGCTAAAGTGAATCCTTTCCATACAAAGACAGTTTTTGTTTGTTTGTTATTAAAGAATACTAACTATGGCACTAGATGACTTCGTTAAAATCCCAGGTCTATCTCTTTTAACTACAGAGCCTTTAAACAAGTTACCTAAAGTTCGTCTCTGTAAAATGGGGAGAAATCTTTCTCATACAGTTGTTGTAAAGACTAAAGCAACTAAACTCTGCAAAACACTTAGACCCTAACCATGCATAAGTCAGCGATTATTTTCTACAGAGTTGAAGTTAGCTTATTTTCTGTCTCCCCACACTAGAATGAACACTCCATAAAGGTAAGGAGGATTTGTGTGTTTTGTTCCCTGCTTTATCCTCAACACCTACAAAAATTCCTGGCACAGATAGGTGCTCAAAAATATTTAATAAACCACAGATCACAAGCCCTTATATTAAAAGACACGAGTGGTGGGGTGCCTGGGTGGCTCAGTTGGTTAAGCATCTGCCTTCTGCTCAGGTCGTGATCTCAGGGTCTTGGGATAGAACCCCACATCTGGCCCTCTGCTCAGTGGGGAGCCTGCTTCTCCCTCTTCCTCTGCCCATCGCTCTGCCTACTTGTGCTCGCTATCGGATAAATAAAATCTTTAAAATAAATAAGTTATTTATAAATAAAAAATTATTTATAAATAAATAAAAATTATTTCTAAATCAATCAATAAATAAAAGATACAACTGGCAACTCTTCAAAGCCCTAATGTAATAAAGACTTAGAGTTTAGTAACCAAGAAACAACGGGGGGGCGGGGAATCGAAGAAAAAAGTTATACCAATCTATTTTTTTTTTTCGGGGAGGGGGCCGAAGGAGAGAGAATCTTAGGCAGGCTCCATGTCCAGCACAGAGCTGGTGCAGAGCCCTAAACTGGGCTCCATCTCACAACCCTGAGATCCTGACCTGAGCTGAAATCACGAGTCAGACACTTAACCAACCCAACCACCCAGGTGCCCCACCAATCTCTTCTTTAATAAGACCAATTACCTGCAACATGTTTCTTCAGTGTTTTAATTTGGCATTTACCAGGCATGTGGCCCAGAAAAAAAATCATTAGAACCTCACTTTCCTCTTTTGAGGGGAAAAAAATAGCTACTAAGAACACTGAAACATTTTTTTTTCTTTAAATAATGCATATAACAGCATCTAGGACAAAGTTTATAATCTACTGAATTCAAACATTACCTAGAGGTGACCTCTGGTTTTTCAAGATTGAGCAGTATGCAATTAGCTTTCACTGTGCATTTGACCAAGCTACACTAAACCTAAAATTATTCTAAAGGTGTTTCAGAAAAAAGAGATATGGTATGGTTTAAGTTTCATCAGTATGGCCAATTCTGCAATCCTCTAAATTCTTCCTTCCAAGAGTTTATGTGAAAAGGACATAGGATTGTGTTATGTATCTTCCGAAGGTAAAATAAAGCATCCAAGATACATCTGACATATATAAAATATATGAGATATATATATAAAATGACATATATAAAATAGATGAGTTTTCCAAGTTAAAAGAAACAAAAGACCACCAAGATTTAATAGTGAATATTTTGAAAAGTGACCCTACTGATGACAACCACATCATTTAGAATCGTTTATTCACATTTTCACAATATTTTGACATCTAAATTTCTAAAACTTAACTCCATTAGTTCCTCTATTTATTTCCCAACACTAATATAAGTGTCCAATTTTTAGTAGTAACGATGCAATAACATCCTCATTATTTACCTACCTACATGGAGCTTTTGGCAAAGCTCTAATTCCGTCTCAGGTTACAAACACAAATAATTTTATCACTGACTTGAAACAGAAAGTGGAGATAGCTCATTCTTCTTGCAGGACTAGAGTTCAATTGACAAGCAATATAAATTTCATAAATTTGATAGACTGAAATACTAGCTTTGCTACAAATAATACAAAGATTATGGAGCTTAAAACTAGAATAGATCCTATCTACTATTCACACCGCCAATTTCACAGCCATGTTAGGTTTTCATTCTTGAGACCTAGAGATTACCTTTTCAAGACTGTAGGCTCCACAGCCACTGAGTCAAGATCCCTGGCGTTCTACATTGAGAACATCTAGACCCAAATAAACGACTGGGGTTCACTTCCCCTCTTCCAACAAAAAAAGCTAGCCAGAGACAGTGCAATTTAAAACTGGTTTTCTCTATGAAAAATCTCCATATCAGAAAAATCATTTGAAATACTGCTCTTCCACGGAGTATCATGTGATCTACACTATTTTTTTTTTTTTTAAATCATACACAAGTTTAGTTCTGCTCCTCTCCCATCACCTTATAGGAGCAGCTGGATCATGAAGGAAAAGTGGGCATATCTTGTACATAACAGATGCCACCACTCATTTAAGTCTTTATGGAAAACTTTGGGATGTGACACCAGTACCTGCTTACCTGAGAGAAAAGCAAACTAAGTTACTCATAGCAAAAATGATAAATCACCCAACTTGACTAAAAAAGAAACAAATGGACATGACTAACTATATTGTATCTCAATGACTATGGAGTCTTCTGTTAAAGTTCTATCCTCTCTCCTCAGTTCTAGACACTCATTTTGTAACAACTTCTAATAAACCTGATAGGCATTTTGAGGCAGTGTTTGAGATCTGATGAACTTAAGCATCCCTATGTAATATAGGTGACTTGCTAGTTACCTATATTAACAAATATTTCAGATGGCAAGTTTCCAAATGGTTCCGGTTTAACACTTCAACATTTTTAATCCAGCCCCCCCAAACTGCCTCTACTTAAATAATCAACACAAATATAACCTTAAGCTTAACCTTACACACAAACATAAACATGGAAAAAGGAGAGCGGTCCATCACCAATCAGGATGCATTAGTCTCCCCAAAGCGGGGTGGCGGGGGGAGAAGGGGGAATGGAGGTGAAGGGAGGGATCATAAAACTGAGGTGTATTCGACAAGAGCGGTTCCTCATGGTTTCCGCATTCTGCAACCCTCCGTCGCTCAGTGGTGCGGCTCGGGCCATAACCTATAACCTTCACCCGAGAGCCAGCATTTCTCCGTGGTTTCCAAACCCAACTGCTGGAGGAAAAAGAGCTACAGGACAGGACAGGCCGTTCCACTCAGGGGCGTCCGACATGGGGCAAGAAACCCTTTCGACTCCAATCGAAATCGGAGCAATGGGTGCATTTGCAGAATGGGTTTTTCAATAAGAGCCCTTAAGATAAAAACAAACCAAACCAAACAAAAACCATTCCCGAACTCGGGAGTGGGAACTGAACAGACCCAGGGCCCGCATCCACGCTGCCCCGACCCTCCGCGGACCCCGGGCGCGACCGCACCGCCCACAATCCGGAAGTATTCGGAGACCCTCCCGCCCCCCCCCCCCAAACACAACGCGCCAGCCAGGGCTGACCCTCTCCCCCACCCGTACGCCCTCGGCCCGCGCCTCTCACCCTGGTGATTGAAGAGTCTCCATATCCTGGTGAAGAGAATTCCCATTCTTGGGCAGCGGACCCCCCTCCAGCCACCCGGGCCGCCTGGCCTCCCCCGGCTCAGGCTGAAGGGGAGGCAGCAGACGCGCCGGAGCCTCCGCCTCTGCTACTGCTACTGCTCCCGCGCTGGCCGCCAGTTCGCTTCCTGGGAACCGGAGGGAGGCCGAAGCTCAGGCCGCCCTGCCGCGTGCGAGGCCCCGCCGCTGCCGCCGCGGCACTCGCCTGGCTCGCGGACATCGCCGCCGCGTTGTCTGCGACGAGCCTCGCGGGCCACCGTCCTCCCCCAGCTCCTCTCGGGCGGCTGCGGCTGCGGCGACCACGCGGGCGGGGGAGGAGAGAGGCGAGACGGCTGGGACGCGAGGGCGCAGGCGCGCGGCCAGAGGGGCGGAGCCTGAGGAACGGCGCCCGCCTAGGTCTCTTGTATTTGTGTAACGAGGTGACCTGTAGGCTGCGGGAGTGAGCGCGGGGATCTAGGTAGTTCGGGCTGCGGTTATTACAGATCCCTCTTGCTTGTTATAACGTCCTCGCCAGCTTTCTGTTTTCCCCGGCATTTCCTCGATAGAGCCATAATGTAAATACGTTGAGTGCCTAATGCCCATCCACCGTCTTTCTTACTACACCAGAAGTTCCACTTCTTGTCCTGCAAGGGGTGGGGTTCTATGAGGGAAGCTTCACCGGCCTCAGACCGCCTGTGGCTGACCTCAGCTGAAGCCAGTGGCGTTATCTACACTACCACTTAGAGCAGTGGCCTTACGGAAGCCTCTCTACCTCAGGGTTCTTCCCTTTCCCATCGCCCTCCACTTTCAAGTCATTCTTGCCCCTAACCACGGTTTTGATCAAGTCCTCCTATATTAAAAAATACTAAAACTGTTTGAGCAGAAGAGGCCAAATACCTTAGAAAATCTTTTTTCTCCAGAAAACGGCCCCAACTAGCCTTTCCAGCTGCAATTTCCATTATTCCAAACTGGTTAAACACCTGGTCAAATACTCTCTTTGCCCTTCCAGTCTTCTTACCCGTACACCTAGAATAGCTATGTCCCATGCTAGGCAAGTGTCACTGTGTATTTAATCAACCTTCTGCTATGGGATATGTAGTTGAAAACTAGAACAGTGAATCGTTAGGTTCCGTGATACCAGAGTTCTACTTCCATGCCGTGCTTCTATTTTAACGCAAATGGAGAAGCAGTGTGTTTGTCTCTAAGGTCTTGCTTTGATTCTAGGTCATCCGATGACAAGGTCATCTGATAATCTGATAATTAGTCTCTAGTCTTGTTAAAGGCAAAAGGTGGGCGGGGAAAGACTAAGGAAGGTGTTCACATCACTTTCACAAAGAAATCTGAACAGCTCCATCCCTTCTATTCTCCTAAATCTTGGTAAAAAAGAGAAAGAAGTGGAGAAGCTGTAAAAAGCATTTTGGATTGTTCTGACACTCTGACCTCAAAAGCTGACATCTTTTCACCCCACATCTACTAGTCATAAAATATCTCGATATACAAGAAAATACGAGTAAGGGCCTGAGAGTCTCCAGTTCTTAACTGAACTAGAAAATTTGTACCTGTAAAGCAAAGGGCAATATTGATGACTAAAACGTGTTTCTTTTTGAACAACTGTGCAAGAAAAAGTCCTTTGATTTTGGGGGGCTTACAGTTGAAAAGCCAGAGTTAGAGGGGTCATATAAAGGGAAGGAAAATTACTATATTAATCTATTTTATGTTATGTTTATATTTACATAATAAAGTACTCTCTAGGCTTTTAGAAGAGCAAAGGTATTGTTTGCATAACTAATTTACATCAACTCTTTAATATTTCCATTCCTGTACACTGCAGGTGGTGATTTTAGCAGCTCTAAGACATTTTGCAAACTCCCCACATATCTCTGTCCACTTATTAAATGGTTGTCATATCCATATTAACTTGCAAAGTTAGGGCTTGGTCTCCCAGATTATTTTCTAAGTGTCTCTCAAAAAAAGGTAAAAGAATAAAAGGGGAATTTGCCTAATGCAATATTTTCCAAGTATAGAATCTATGTATGGAATACAAATATGGAACTACTATGGAAATAATTGGAAATGTCTGTTGAGTGGTACAAAGCTATTTGTGAAAATAAACTACTTATAAAAAAAATTTTTATAAGGACTAATTTATCCATGATTATAGTAGTGTACAAAATGTCATTAAAGAGACTTCTGCTTCGAGGTACAAGAATAGATGGTCTAGACTTGCCCTCTTATCACTAATAAGAAACTGGATAAAATATAAAAACCAATTGTTTTCAGATATTGGACAACACAGAGCACAGGGTTGTGATCCCTGATAAGAGACACACATTAGATTAGTCTAGCCATTACCTGGATTTTCTGCCTGGAGGCAATTCCTAGCCAAGGACTGAAGGGGTGGGAACTCAAATTGAGTCAAGCAGGGCAGTCTCGATGAGTTGAATCAGTGCTGGAAGAGATCAAGGTAGCTAGAATTTGTGAAGCAGAGCAGCTGAGAGGAGGGAGCTCTACAGAGAAAAGCTCCAGAAACCCACTTGGTTTGAGCCATTGAGGCTTAGGCTGCCTATCAACCTGTACCTGTCCAGAAACCTCATGAGGCTGGCCAATGGCAATTTCTAAGAAAAAATAAATACCAGGGAGTTGTGAAACATCATAATTTCTAGAGCTCATTAGGTACCAGGAGTCATTTGGAGTTCCCTTCAGTCAGAGTGAAGAGTATGCACTACATATATGGGACATTCAGTAGATAGCCCAGAGACCTTAGAAGGGGACTAAGAAAAAAGTCCTACTCTAGACCAGTCCTAAAGGAGCTTCAAAACAAATCGTGACAGGCTCAAACCCATCTACAACTGCCTGTTAAAATCAGTCCAGCATTCTTTAGGGATCAAGTCATCTACAATGGAAAATTTACATTATAGCGAATCCAGTAACAAAATTACTGGACATACAAAGAAACAAGAGAATGTGACCTGTAACCACAAGGAAAATTGCTCTACAAAAACAGATTGAAGTTCAGGCAAATTAAGTGATTGCCCCAAGCTAAAAGCTGGTTACTGCCCGCTCTGGGCTTTGAACAGTGGCAAGAACTACAGCCTCCAGTCTAACCACTATACTAATCTGCATGTTATAGGACAGGATAACAAGATGTTTCTCCACAACCCATCCTAGTAGAAGAGGAGTGTTGATGACCAGAGAGGTGGCTTCAGGTACATGGCCAGGTTGAAGGATCCCTTGCAGTGAGCTGCAATTCTTCCATTTGGGAGTTTCGGATTGTGGGTTGAAATGCCTTGATAGGACAGCCCTATATAATATTTCTCCAATAACAAAAGTACCATTCATTCAGTCAACATTTACTGTATTCCCGGCATTGTTTCATATGCCAGCTTAAAAGCATTGGATATATGTATTTTTAGGTAAAAGTGCTTTGCAGAAAAAAGTTACAATGATCTTTGGTTTCCTCATTTGTAGTTGGGTCTAATAATCTCTGCCCTATCTTCCAGGATGGCCAGATGGAATAAATGAGATAATGTTTGTGAAATAACTTGGCTGCAATAAGTCACCACATGGGACGCCTGCCTTCGGCTCAGGTCATGATCCCGGAGTCCCGGGATCCAGTCCTGTATCGGGCTCCCAGCTCCATGGGGAGTCTGCTTCTCTTTCTGACCTTCTCCTCGCTCATGTTCTCTCTCAAATAAATAAAATCTTAAAAAAAAAAAAGTCACTGCATAATGTTAATTCAAGGATAATAATCAACACAGTACACGTTTCTTTTGAACTTCTTGTGCACTGCAGTGAGAAAAAAGTCAAATGTCAATCAAGTGATAGCATGGTCACCTGACACTGAGCACATGAAATACCAAGTCATAAGTTTTATGCCATCCATGGAATGCTTATGGATACAGGATATTTTTGGAAACATTTGATAACTCCTACATTCATCATTTAGGGATTTCTAGTTTATCTAGCTTATTTTTATATATTATATTTGATCCTATTTGCACATATATTTTAAGATACTCTGTTTTGGGTGTGTGTCTTTAATTTACGCACTCTTCCTAATATGATACTCTTTTGCAATAATCCATAGTACCTATCAGAGTATTCAGGAAATCATCACTAAATTGAGTCTGGGCTGTGAGAGCAAATGTTTAGACTTTTTTCCCTTCAAGAGGTATAGGAACATACCTCTAAAATAATATAACTATCTCTAGAATAATATAAAGCAGAGTATAACGCTGGTTTCGGTATTTTCTCATTTATTATATAAAAGAAAAAATTAATGCAGTTGGTTTGTACACATTTAAATTCCATAAAACAAATCCATAGAAATTAGGATACTCTATGCATGCACTCTGCATTTTCTTTGTTAAATGTTTTTGTTCACAAAAATAACAACACATTTTTTTCTTTAAAGCCACTAAAGCAGAGGGAGAACAAAACATGCAGCACTGTACACATTTGCATAGTATATTTTACCCAGCATGCCTTGTAGAATGCTACACATTTACCTATATAAGAAAAATAAAAGGGTATAAATTATTAAAATAAATAACTAAAATTTAAAGAAAGGAAAAAATTATTTGACAAAGGCAATATTTTTTTTCCACTTTGTGCCTGGAGATATAGCAATAGCTTGGGATATCAACAGCCCTCAGAATAACTGGTAAAATCTTTTCACATCAGCTTGCCTTATTTATTTTTAGTATTAGTAAAGTTACAGTTTTCCCTCCCGCCACCCCTTCAAAAAAAAAATAGCTAATAGCTTTAACTTATGTTTCAGAATAGTATTCAGTACAAAACAAGTGAAAGAATCCCTAAATACTTTATTTTTATGTTGTTTTTGGGACATCTTTATTTATCATTCTGACTTTAGGCTGTGAAAAATATAAACCATTTCAAACATGTCCAAAATTTAGAGGAGCCGTATAAACTCATGTACCATTAGTTTTTGTAGTTGTTACTGAAGGAGCAGAAATAAGAACAGTAAATATAGTACGAGTCTTATCACAAAATAACATTTAATAAGTTTTATGCAAGGGAATTAAAGTAAAATAAATTACATCAACAGATTGCAAGGCTATGAAGTAAATTGCTGGAAAAGTATCAAGCAGCAAGTTAAAAAGATGGTAGATGAAATAAATCTGATAAAACTTAGAATTAAATCTATATACTTTTAAAAAATACGACTGCCAAATTTAACAGTGGATTTTGTTGTAAGTTTGTGCTATAACAAATGTGCTTCTTTCTCCTCAATCTATTTTCATATTATTGGCAAAATATATATCTTTTATAATTTTGAACTATACAATATATGTTTTGCTACATTATTTTTCTACTGCTAATGCAGATAAGAAGTAACAACATAGATTTATTTTGGCAATAAAATGCTTTCATTTTAATAACGTCCCAGAAAATATCGTAAGGCATATGAAAAATAGTATGCAACAATATAGCATTAATGATCCTGCATCTTCGATACATCCCTTATGCATACAGAATTCACACTGACTTCAGGTAAAAGTGTGTGAAAATGGCATGCAAGTAGGGCAATACATAAATAAAGACATAGCCATTTGTTGAGAAATTTGAGTGTTCAAAACACAACCAAGAACACTTACAGAGTATTGAAAAGCTGGAGGCCAGCCACTTTGGGTTCTTACATAGTTCTTCTTTTAACTCCTTATAATTTTCAAAGAGGATGCATCAGTATACTCCCCAGACCACTCTAAATTTGTTAGTAACATTTTCTACCATCTTTCTGCAAACATTTTACATACTTCAAAAGGAACAAAGGAAAGTTTCATATGTACCTATGACTCTCCAACACTCTTGCTATTCACTCTTCTTTGTAAAGTTTCTTAGGGTAAGTGGGAGTTACAGCCCTTGTTCAAGCTTATCTGATGAGATATTTTCTAGTCTTCTCATACTGTCCCTCAATTACAGGAAGCATTTGGGATTAAACCATCCACAAGTAGATAAAAAGAGTTGCTATAAGAGGATGTATTTCATTTGAGAAAGTTCATTTTAATAAAAGAAGAAAACTTTAAAAAGTAATTTTTGCTGTAGCTCTCTGCCCATATAAACCAGTTTTACTATTTGACTAACTCAACTGTTTAAGTTAACAACAAAAAAGTTATCCTTGTTGTCTGAGGACAAATATTGTATTGACTGGTTTGATCATAATTATGTAAAAGAGGTGGCCTGTTCTCTGACCTTTGGACACACTTAGTAACAGAGTATTAACAATATTTAAAGATATGAGGAACTAAGAAAACAAATTTTATTACATAATTTGCTATAATGTTTTCATTCATATAGTCATTCAAAGATAAATTTTATATAATTAAAAAGAAAACAACATGCAACATTGTCATAAAACACAAAGGCAGAAATATAAAAGAAATAAGGGGTACATTCCCATTTATTTAGAACGTTTATATGAAGTTTGCTTTAGTGACATGGGATTCCAAGATAATACATATGCTTATGTAGGAAATGGCTAACTGTCCACAGGAGACATTAAGGATCAATAAAATTTGAATTTTCAAACCAGCTGCGCTGCAATATCAAGTTTCTGGATCTACTCTTTAGGCTTGGAGCTAGGTATTATAACAAATTGCACACAAAGACAACTCCCTTGCAATTTGTTTCATTCCTATGATGACTGATTTCTTAAATTAACCTTGTGTCCTGATAAACTGTGAACCAATTCAAAGAAAACTTCACTAACATGGAAGAAATGAAGGGTGACAAGAGTATTTTGGAAACAGTCTAAAATTTAAAGGGAAAGTATATTTTAAGAATTTATGCATTTAGTTTTGCAGCTAGGTTAGCAGTAAGAGTAATAAATTTGATCACTACTTATTGAAAAGTGTTTTTCTCTTTAAAGACCGATTGTCTTCTCTAGAGAAGAGGTAGTATAAATATTAATATATAGGGCAATTCCTACAGTGGCATTACATCATTTTTATTTTTTAGCAAATACCAAAATAAAATTGTGTAACTAAAAAAATACACTGGCATGCAAATTAAGGTTACCTAGAAACATTCTTGACTGACATCCTGGGTCTCAACAACATTTTATGATATGTTCATTCACGGTTTAAATTTGCAAACTATCTTTTGGCATAATTTCCTTCTCTCCCTCCCTTTCAGTGCCCTAGCTTCCTATTATGAATTTTAAGGCCCCCACACAAAAGACAAGTTCAAGTATGCAGGTATGAAAAGAGGTTAACATTCCAAAAATACATTTTGCAAACAACAACAATAATAATTAAAGTAATTAACAAATTATTCAAAGGGAACAAATACTTTTCTTATAGTTTGTCTTATGTTTAAAAAATTCATTTCATTAAGGACTAAGTGCAATGACATATTGTCACATAATTAAGACTCTCTTATTAGGAAAGACTATCAGTCCAAATTGTTAATTTCAATTTGCTTTCCAATAGAACTGTATAAATATAAGAGAGAATCATCAGTCATTTATAAACATTTCCAAGTGTTGCTTTAAATATTGGAGTAAACAAGATAACATTGTTGATTATAATACTGGAGTCACTTTATAGCCTTGAGAATTAACATCAGGACTGACAAATTGTATTTTCTTTTTTCCCAGAACTACATTTTCACATTGTCACGTGAGTCTACAGTGTTACATGTTCGCAGACTGAAATTACAGAATATGTAATTTACATATTCTGATATCACATATACTAAAGTTACAGAATGTGATTTATACAAGGTAAAACAGCCTCAAAACATTGTAAGACTTGTTTCTCCTGCTTATCATTTGCTATTTTGAAATAAAATCAGTTAAAAACAAAGTATTTTGTGGAATACGTATTTTTCAAAGTTGCTTGATATGCTTGGCAAAAATAAAACTTTCATTTAGTATATATCTGTATTTTTAGTATCATTTACACAGTAAACTCTAACACTTAAAAAAAAGGAAAATGTATATCTCTTATTTACTTGGTGAAGACAAACTTATTACAAAAGGAATGGAAAAGAATATGCTAAATCAAAGTAAAATTTTAAATATATCCATCAAGAAAATATACATTATACCCTTTCCAAGATTGTTAGCTTTTGAATAAGAATGCAAAGCAAAACAGGTACAGACACTTGATGGTAAATGACAATTGGTTTTGTGCACAGATACTGAATGGACCTCTCTTTATCAGCATGACATGGAAGACTTAGAAACAAGGCTTTGAGAGGCTTTAAAAACAAGTGATTTTTAAAAATTGAAAGAATATGGTAATCTTGCTGACTAGGAAATATATGTAAATGCTGTTGCAGCTACCTGCCATAAAATGTAAATATCTTAAAGTAGTTAAGTGACCAGATTGCTAATGCTACTACAGAAAAAGCTGAACAGCTGTCTAGTCTAAATTTATCACCTTGGTGCACTCTTTGCAATTAAATACTTTAATGCGCACAAACAAGAAACCAGTAAAGCATATAGAAAAATGTTTTGGCTAATGTTCTCTTTCTCATGCAAATATGTGCTGTACATGTAATAAATATATTTTCATTTGCTGGAAAATGCTCTTCTGTGCTCTAACAAAGTATTCAGTAATGGCAGGTTAAATGCTTAGTAAAGTGTCTAATGGATACAGCTCTTTTAAATGTCTTAACTGAAAGTTCTGTAAGCTTCACTAGATGACAAAAGAAACTCACAAGCCAGTATCACATGTTAACTTTTAGAATTTACTGAGCCCCTATATTCAATTGTATCAAATATGTGCGATAACTTACATAATTATAGGCATCCTCGTCATAGCTAAACAGGTTCATAATGGAGTATGCACAGGGAACAGGAGGGGAGGGAGGTCATGATGGGGTTCAAAATATGTTTAACTATTCAAGAATATGGAATTTATTTTCATGGTCAGGAAAATTATTTAACGGGTGTATGTTTTGAAAGCCTAAATAATGAAAGGCGTGATAGGAAAATAAGGTAATAGAAATCAATTATTATTATTTTCCAAATATAGGCTTCATGACATGTACCGGTAGAAAGGGATTTTTATGCCTTGTCCTACTGGGGCTTTAGAAAAATGCACGCATTGTGGACTTTTAGAAACAAAAGTCTTTCCTGAAAGATATCTGTGTATTGTATAAAAGGGTCAATTTCAATAATTCCTTGGATCATAGTGAATCTAAGGTTTCCTTGATAATATAAGATAGAAGGTCACCAATTCTGTAATTTTAGCCACTGGAAAAACTGTCAAGACTCAACAGGTGAAGAGGAGTGTTCATTAGAAATAAGGCAGCTCAGTCTCCAAATTCTTTATAATACTTGAAAATAAAGATGCTGTAGTTTTAGTGAACAAATATACTCTGAATCTATTGAGTTTATTTTTTATTGCAAGCTTTTAAATTCATCATTTGTTTTCACATTTTTCATTTCATCATTTTGCATAAACGCAGCTTTCAATATCAAAATTGAGTGTTTCCATGTAAAACAAAAGTTCTTAGCATGACTATAAAGAATTTGGGGAAGGGCTAGAACATTCACATATTCAAAGACAGAGACTGAATGAAGCAATGGAAAGATATGCGATTGTGCTGGCAGGAAATACCGGCCCATGTTTGTGGGAAGTTGGAAAGATGAATTCCCATCTGGAGATGTTTAGCTTCGCACTCGGGAGGATCTGCGCCCATCCTTACTGTCTGACTCCAGATTCCTGGATGTATATAGTTGTGCTCAGAGCGAGGAAAGGGGAAACAACACCCGGTTTTCCGTTTCCCATGACCAGCTATGATTGGGTTTCTCTATATTATTCTCTCTCACTGCTAAAGAAATTTTGAGTTTTTTTTTTCTGCCAACTTCAAACAAGCTAACAGTGGTGACTAAACAAAAGGCAAAACACTTTGAATACAATAGCTGTGCCAGGAAAGAAACAAAAATATTAAAATATGAGGAGAGTGTAAAATTTCTGCACTAATTTGAGGTGGGCTTTTTTTTTTGGCACTATCAATACTTCTGGTAAGTTTGAAAAGCCATTCTGTCAACATTAACATATGTTAAAATGTTTATACATTCCAACTTTGCGTGTAAATTTAGCTTCCAGCAAATAAATACCATACTTGGTGTTGGCTTCTTTTGGTATTTTGACTTTCTTATTAATTAGGTTTTTGGTTTTTTTGTGGCTTTTTTTTTTTCAAATTTTTAAATTGACTGCAACATGCTCAAGTAGACTTTCTAGTCGATTTGCCCAAATTCCAACAGGAATTGGTTTATAAATTGGTTCCAACTGGAACTGGTCATTTGGAATTTCCAGCATGGGAAATTATTTTATATGTGCCTTGATAAGTACCCTAAAATTACAAATCGATGTGTCTAAATCTAACGAAGAAAACAAAAGGTACTGTTATGTAAATGCTGAGCTTAAAAATATCTATATGACTGGGCATCTAATAACCATCTAGACTTAAGGGCATCATGTACTTTTTTTTTTTTTTTTGCCCCTTACTTAGCTTCAAATGACAACAGCCCATAAGCACAGTAAATACTGTGCTGTACTTGCCAAGTTAAGATGATTGGTTTATCCTAGCAGTGCTATGGCAAATTGTCAACAGATGAATTTTTTGTTTGCTTCTGCAGACTCAAAGCCTATGTCGGGAGTCA
The DNA here is from genome assembly GCF_020171115.1 of Neogale vison. Taxonomy (NCBI): domain Eukaryota; kingdom Metazoa; phylum Chordata; class Mammalia; order Carnivora; family Mustelidae; genus Neogale; species Neogale vison. Next base: position 50,315,133 of record NC_058093.1, read on the forward strand.
TGGCTATATCCCCCAGGCGATCCTCGGTTCCTGTGGGGTTTGTAAGTGTCCTGGTATGAGTCAGGATAATCTTCTTCCACAAGAGGGTAATGATCTCGGCTATGCTGGGAACTGGAAGACAAGCGGTTCCTACTCTTCCGAGCCCTTTCATTGTGATAATTTTCATCAGCAGTCATTAGACTTCGTCTCTCAATTGGAGAGTTCTCCGTGGAGTGGTTGCTGTGCCTCATACGCTGACTCTAAAAATAGCAGATAGTTCATTGATTACATAATGTCCATTTCATTCATCTAGAAGATGTAAATGTACGTATAGCAGTAGGGTCTGCACAACATGCTAACTGATTTGATAAAAAATTTTGATGCACAAATGATCTAGTCAAAAGATCTGGTCTGTTTTATTTGGGGCACAACATGCAAAGATACTAAAATGCAAATAGTTTATGAATTTAATTACGTAATGCTATATGATTATGCTTCTTATTAAAAATAGACAATTGACAGTTAACTGCTGAATGGAACTTAATGCATCTGGGAAGTCCTAATAACTCTGCTTCTACTGCAAAAATGAGGATCACTTTACTCTTGGGAAATAAGTTAAAGTTCAGAATAGCATTTGCTATTTTATTTCTCTTGAACTGATAAAATCCTTCTCCTCCTGAAGTCACACACTTCACCTTTATCTAGCTGAATGTTCCTCCTACCTTTAAAAAATTTTTTCATGAAATTAGGACTTGTGCTGTCCATAAACTAATGTGTTTGTTTCTTCATCATACATAAATGTTAAGGCTCTCAGCAATATTTTTTCCAAAGGCGTATACAATTCTAAAGCTGGCTAACCAATATTTACAATTCTCACTTCCTCAACTAAAATGTCCCACAAAAATTACCTTCAGATATAAACTAAATTCTTTTAATACCACTAACTGAAATCGATACTGTCAAACACTTATTTGATGGCTCAGAAACCGTTACTCAACACTTTTCTTCAAATCACGGGAAAACATGTATCATAGCTGTGTCTCTCTATTTAGGTCACCTCAGTTAAGAAACAGAATCCCAGGTACCTGGGTGGCTCAGTTGGTTAAGCAACTGCCTTTGGCTCAGGTCATGATCTTGGAGTCCCAGGATTGAGTCCCAGGATTGAGTCCCAGCTCCATGGGGAGTCTGCTTCTCCCCTCTCATGCTCTCTCTCACTGTCTCTCTCTCAAATAAATAAATAAATATAAATCTTTAAAAAAAAAAAAGAAAAAAGAAACAGGATCCTGATGAGACCAAGGACCCAGATCCAGTTCCTCTAAGTGACACCTTCACACGGTGGGAAAATCATTCAGCAGGCATAGCCTGTGCCTTTAACCCCAGCCAGAGTCTAACAATTAAATACCCCTGGTCACTAAGAGAGATAGGGTCCAGGATAAAGAGTACTATGTTAATTCAAGTGAAGCTGGGAGAACCACTGCAGGGGGATGTCTTAGAGGTGAGGAGTCCGGAGTGTTCTGTCCATAAACAAAGCACATTTTGCTTAACCTACACTACAGAAGCATATTGCTTTGTGCATCCATTTCTCATCCCACCGAGTATAATTCAGAGCCAATCCAAACTAGTCAGTGGAGATGTCTGCACTTGGATTAGCAAAGAGGCAGTGAAACCAGGCAAGAAACAGTCCTGGTGCATACAAATATACCACATATTACACGAGCACATTTCCCATGTTCACTTCCAGCCTCAAAAACTATTCATTTGTAGGGCAGGTTTTTGCTTACAAAGATGAAATTTTGCAGCAAAGTAATACGGTTTAGAATAGCATTTTAGAGAGTGCCCGTTCTCTCAGAGTTAAGTCTATGTGATCTACAGTTATGATTATCAATATAACCCATGGATATAAAACTAGTCACGATACAAGATGGCTCAACAGACTACAAGTTCCTTAGCCAGCTATGGGTTAGGCTACATTCCAGCAGGTGCTTGATAAATGGTGAATAATAATTGATGTAAGAAGGCAAAAGTCCCTTTGTATCATAATGTCTCTAGCTCTTCACACCCAGCCCTGAGTGCAGCACTAGAAGAGCAGAAGAAAAAACTTCCTTCTCCTGCACTTATCCCCAACTTCCCTAAAGGACACCTGCCATCGCTACTGGCCAAGATGGACACCCACATACCCCCAAGAAAACTCAGGGATCTGTCACGGTTTCTGAACAGAGTGGCTCTGCTCGTGTCCACGTTCTGTACTGAGCAAGCTTGGGGACAGGCCTGGCAGTCTGGGAAGGCAGGATTAATTAAGGGCAGACAAAACGCCCAAATGTCCCAAAACACTTGACTTAGCTTGCCATGGTGCCTTACCCTGCCACCAATGTATCATCTTTAAGAAGTGACCTGGAGAAGTAATGGACAGTTGCACTGAGTAGGGAGTGAGTGTCCTGGCAGAGCTTAGACACAGGAGGGATTAATTTGTCTGAGTAAAAGCTATCACATTAACAGAGAGCAAAGCTCTGTGGAAAGGGCCACTGTGGGTAACTCGGCCTAGGGTAGACCATGGTGAGGTAATATTTTATATATATATATATATATATATATATATATATATATATATATAATGCCCACCCATGTTTCCCTCTTCACATTAACGATTATCCAGTCTTCATCCCAATTAGGTTCCCTGTAGAATCTTCAACCTAAGGTTATAAACAACATGGGTAGGAAGTGACAATACCTGTAACCCGGAAATTGCTGTGGGATATGGTGAGAGCGCAGTTGAGCCCAAATTCCTTCCGAGCAGAGGGGTCATGGGGGTGCTACTGGTAGTGTGGGTAGCACGCCAGTAAGCTTCAAGGTACTCTCCCAGATGTTCGCACGCATCCTCCAACTGATTTTCATCCAGTATAACATCAAACATCTCCTGCAGATGGTGAGACAAAAAATCCATTCTACTTAGGCTTCAGGTTTTAGGCAATGAAACCTAAAATTCCACTTAATGTAGATAATAGCATTTCTTCTTCTTTTTTTTTTTTAAAGATTTTATTTATTTATTTGACAGAGAGAGACACAGCAAGGGAGGGAACACAAGCAGGGAGAGTGGGAGAGGGAGAACCAGGCTTCCCACAGAGCAGTGAGCCAAATGTGGGGCTCGATCCCAGGATTCTGGGATCATGATCTGAGCTGCAGGCAGATGACCAATGACTGAGCCACATAGGCACCCCCAGATACTAGCATTTCTAACATCTAAGGGCAAATATCACTTTTGAAGGGCTGGACTGGCAGTTTCTAAAATTAAAGTCAAGTGAGGTGCTCCACAGTTAACCAAGTGCAAATTTGGACATTGACAAGAAAACAGAAGTGCTCACTAAATGTTCAGATCTTTCACTGTTTAGAAGTAAAAGATGAGGTGACTGTATCAGCGTCATATGTAGAATATAGCAAAAACACATTCATATCTATCCATAGATTCCTAAGGAGCTCAATGACACTTACTTGAGAATACAAGAGGAGCAAGTTAATGGCATTGAAAGAGGAGTTCTAAAAGATTCTGGGCAATGACCCTATCATTGGAATAAACATTTCATCTTCCAAAGTAACTATGTTGAAGGGAGTAACATTGACTACGATAATCTTCAGAATGCCTGTGAAAATATTTTCTGTCTCATGATAAAACAATATGGAAAGAAGGTTTAGGATTAATGCCAGAAAACCACATGAGGGTGGTTTCTGCTACCAAAAGATCGTTGTGTGAAACAATTAAAAAAGAACAAGGCCCACGAGTATTTAATTGTGGGGAGGAAGGAGTGTCACACAAGAAGTGTCTGGTATCCGTGTTTCTGTCAGTAAGGGCTTTGTCCCACATCTAGCCTCTAATCAGGAAGTGTTTTCCCCCACAAAGCAGCAAAATGGCACTTCAGCATCACAGCAGTATGGCTGGGAACACACACAGGACGGACAGCCAGAAAACCGTGGCCCCTCGCAAGGAGAAAAGCCATCCCATAGCTTAGAGAAAACACACTTCCAGCTTCCAACAGCTGGATTCACACCTTCCCTCTCGCACCACCTCTGCCACGACCTACCTACTTTTACAAGCTCATTTTGCCAAAATAAGAACCTTCCACTAATGAATCAAATACAGGGTTACTGCCATCAGCACAGATACTGTGGCTGGATTGTAGGTTCGTGGCAACTGGACAACTATGAGTTGGTGATAGGTTAGCTGACTCACTCTGGTTGATGCGAGGCTTCCCTCAAGCAGAAGTCACCATGGCAACGATCTCTTAACATTTACTATTTGATTGTTTTCATCACATTGATCCCTACTGAACATTTTGACCTTAATTTGCAGAGCAGTTTGAAAGTCAGGGAGAAATATTTAACAGTGGCAAATGTTTAGTAATTAGGCAAAGAATAGGTGACTTCAGTCCAAACCGACTAGCGTTTGAGAGGACTCAGCCAATTCAGCTCATGTAGAAACCTTTCCCCAGGTACCTGCGTGGCTCTGTCAGCTGAGCAAATAAATGACTCCTGATTTCAGCTCAGGTCATGATCACTGGGTCATGAGACTGAACCCTATGTCGGGCTCTGCACCTGGCATGGAATCTGCTTAAGATTCTCTCTCTTGGGCACCTGGGTGGCTCAGTTGGTTAAGCAACTGCCTTCAGCTCAGGTCATGATCCTGGACTCCTAGAATCAAGTCCCACACTGGGCTCTCTGTTTAGGAGGGAGTCTGCTTCTCCCTCTGACCCTCCCCCATCTCATGCTCTTTCTCTTTCTCTCACTCTCTCTCAAATAAATAAAAATCTTAAGAAAAAAAAAAAGATTCTTTCTCCCCCTCTGGCCCTTCCCCCTCAAAAAAAGAAAACTTTCCTCTTATTAGTCAATTTCAGATAGTTCTTTGCATATTTTATTTATTCATAACATATTTACTCAGAACCTATTTTGTGCTAGGCATTGTAAGCACCCAATGGCAAAGGATACAGATATCATCCCTATGCTCAAGAAACTCTCCTCTTCTAGTGGGAGACACAAGTATTAAAATCCATAATACTCCGGGTCATACTGGGACTTTCATTCAGAAAATAAAGAGATGAGGGACGCCTGGGTGGCTCAGTTGGTTGGACGACTGCCTTTGGCTCAGGGCGTGATCCTGGAGTCCCGGGATCAAGTCCCACATCAGGCTCCCAGCTCCATGGGGAGTCTGCTTCGCTCTCTGACCTTCTCCTCGCTCATGCTCTCTCTCACTGTCTCTCTCTCTCAAATAAATAAATAAAATCTTTAAAAAAAAAAAAAAAAAGAAAATAAAGAGATGAACCAGTGAATGTTCAGAGCTGCAGCTTTAAGTTCGGAATTTAGAATGAGGCCCACAGACACAGGTGAGAGTTGAACTTTTGAGGGAGGGGAAATTACAAGTAAGTCAAAGAATTCTATCTGCAGAGGGAAGAGAAGAAAAGAGATAAAGAGAAGAATCAACAGGAGAAAAAGACCATGTGGCCCATGAGAATAGGAAAACAGCTGGTTCCTAATGTCAGTCAACATATATCCTTACCATAAATGCCCCGTTCCACAAAAGTAACTCAAGGGAATTTCTGCCTCTGGTTGTCAAAAGCCCCCTTCCCATTAACGTAACCCATCAGCAGGTACAAATGTCAAGTCTGAGAACTTTCCCTAATGCTTTGATACGAACTTGCATTCTCGGACAGCACTGCCGCACTAACTTGAGAGGGAGGAGAATAGCCCCCTGCCCCACCGTCAAAGAGTGCACGCAGACTCAGAAAGATGACCCAGGAAGAAAGATGACACTGGGCAGCACAGGAACAAATGTCTACTCTCAGCCACTGTACACTAAAACTGTCCACAAATTCTGAACTGTATGTGATTTGGAGTCTGTGGTTTGCATAATTTCATTTACGTTACTGTCTACTTCACTTACATAGGTCTCATTCTATAAGGTGGGTTCTCAAAAACGTGGGGTCTCAAAAACTCATTTTTTTTTGCTTTCATAAAGTCCCAAGTGAAAGCACCTTCTGCCTGGACTGAGGGTCCAGACTATGGAAGTCAGGACAACTAAGCCTGGAAAGAAAAAACAAACAAACAAACAGGGAAGCAGCCCCCACTAAAGGGTATCATTTGAATAAGGTTTCTATCCACTTCACTGTTCCACATGTTACACTGTCACACTGCAGATAAAATTAAACATACACTTTATTACAAGTCATTTTAATAAAGTACTCCTGTTTGCCAATGGACAGAATTTGTATCTATCAGCGCATGGCTGTTTGCTCAAGCCTCAATCATTTCTAGGAAACGGTATTTTTGCACCTGCTAAAAAGACAGCTATATGATGAAGATGATTTGAAACTGCTTTTATGCTTTCAAAAGCACCAAGGAAAGCAAATTTCAGCTTCTGAATGAATCCTGACATATGCGTCTTATTTTCAATGAAGAAGAATTTCACAGCCTGTGTATCTGTGACAATTTTTCTTTTCAACTGTTTAGGAAATAACACAGCTGATAAGACCAGAGTGTTAGAATGTGAGTATGAGGGCATACACTTTTTAAAGAAATGATACATGAAATTCAAAGAGAAGCAGCCCCATGAGTTATGCAAATAAGCTTTGCTGATTTTTCAAAAATTTAAAGGTTCAAGTCTAATTAGTTCCTTACTGTGCCACACGTGAGACTTCCGGCATGGGATATGGATTCAGACAGCTATTTAATCAGCAGCAGAGGGTGTGGGTAAGGGGACAGTCACAGGCAGTGAAGAGGGACCCGCTCAATGATACCATGTCCTTGGTGAATGCCTAAGATAGGGTAACACAGAAAACTGTTTGCCAAGTTCTTCCATAGCAGACGCCTCTGGCATACTGTGATGGGATCTTTTCTTTAGCTGAGGTGGGCAGAAAGAATGTGGCTGCTGAAGTAAATACACCATGAGCAGAGGAGTCAAAACAAACTCTTGGAAAATAAGGCACAGCAGGTGCCATTTCTGCATAAGCTTTTTGGGGAAAATGAAATACTAAAGCATTATAAATGTAAGAAGAGTGAAAACCAGGCCTCCGGCTCATCCAGTGGTTCAGAGCACGAGATGACAGGAACCAGAGAAAGCAAAGACTAATGCCGAATTCAGTGGAAAGGAAGATCTGACATATCTTTCAAGAAAATCTTAAGTATTTAACATTAAGATCTGTCCGGTTGTCCATTCACAGAGCCACACAAAGTTTCCCGGGGAAGGTACCTGAATCAAGGCAACTATCCTGATCTGCCTGGGACTGAGTGTTTTTGGGCGCTTGGAACTATCAGTGCCTGAATCTGCACAATCTGAGGGGAAGTGGGACAGCTAGTCATCCTAGTTTTTACCGAAGATAGAGCACTTCTCAGTTCCTATATCAAGAATTGGAGTAGGTTCCGTTTATTTCTTTTACATTTCTTTGCGCGGGGAGATGCTGAGACAAAGTGGACAAGTCTTTCTTTATGACTATGAAATCCATTCTTTCTAGCATAGAGGGGAGGGTCTCATGAAACCTAACATATAATTTGTAATATGTTTTATCTAGGATACTGCCATTGAATATTTCCTAATAAAAAGTTCATAAAACTTAGAAATTAATTTTGCAATTTAATTTTAATTTTTTTAAAAGTTGTTGCATTACAGAAGACTTGCTAGGCATAGGATTAAATACATATAAACTCTCCCGTGGATGTGCAATACTTTACATCTATTTATTGTGCATAGATAAAACCTTAGGTGGTGCCTATTTCCTATTTCTAAGAGGAAAAAAGAAATAATAGGGGTAAGTAAGTACACTTTTTATTTCTTTGCTCCTAGAATACAGAGATCCTGAATCTGTTAAAAAAAAAATGACTAGCAGATACGATTCAGGAAAACAAAATGGCTAAATGGCACATATGAAATGTTAATTATAAAATAACCAACTGATATTTCTTTCATATCACAAGTGAATTCTTGATATTATTAAGGCTTTTGAAGTCATGATTACTTAACTCACTGGTCAACTAGTGATGGGAAACTAGATGCTAAATTAAAAGAATCTTGAAAGACTTAGGAGGTCTTACAGGGGATACAAGAAAGCCTATCAATACTGTAGGCTCTAGCAGCTCATCTCAGTTTCCAACTTCAAGAAGCTGAATGGGAAAACACAACCAGAATTCCTGCCACTAATTTCGGGGGCAAAACATGAAAGCAAAGAGTATCAGTAACTTTGATCCCTTGTAGTTTCTCTCTTAACAATCTGTGAGGTTCCTCATAAACCCACGCACATTTCCTCACCACACCCCTCCATCCTGGCCACTCTTCTTCTTCAAAAACTACAACATCTCCCAGTGTTACTGTCTGTAGAAGAGGCACCCAGTATTTTTATTAAGCTCAAATTAACCCAATGCTTTAAGTCATAGCCCTGGTGGGAATGCTAAGTTGGTGGGGACCCAAGTCAGTGTTATCCAAGTTGGGTGGCTAAGATCCCCGCACAAGAGTAGTCTTTGGATTGAGAGAAACTAGATCCCATGCGGCCTTGTTTCATGAGGAAAACCTCTCAAACTGATTACTCTCTTTTTCAAAAGCACTATTATGAATTAAACTGTGGACGCCCAGAGGCCCTGTAATAATGAAAGCACCACTGGAGACAGTTACTTTAAATAGACCAGTGAATCCACACGGTTCTAAATAATTTACATAAAACGGCTGGGAAAGAGCAATGGAAAATTACTACTGTGATAGCTATATGGTCAAGGATACTGGGCACTATCATTCACTTCAGAGTTCTTGTGTTTACTAGAATAAATCTGAGTCTATTCAGCAATGCAAAATAAAGGGTGACAGAAGAGAACGCCTATGGTTACTGTAATGTTAGAGGTTTGTGTGACTCTGTGAGGAGATGAGTTCCCCTCTTGCAGAGAGAGCGATCAATGTCATTTTGCAAGCTCAAAAAAATGATACAGACCAAAGAGCCACAGGGTCATCTTATGGTAACACAACCCAGCTTGTAACTAAGTAGGATTAAGGGATTATATTTCCTTTATATAGTCAATTGTCTGCCCATCTGCTTTTCTCACCATGTATTATGAAGCTCTTATTACCACAGTACTGGGGCGATTTGATGAATGTTGGTCTTCTTAAAATGTACTATTTTCAATTTCTCTGAAAAGGAAAAGGGTACTAATACCTGGTAGAAGCAACATGAAATCTCACAATATACTGTATAGATGGATATTCCAATTAAAAATTTAGGCTGGTCTTATTTTTTAAAAAAATGGGTCCTAGTCTCCTTGGCTCCTTTTCTGTCTGCATCTCACCCATTTTGTTTCTGTGAATCCAGAGCAGGCAAGGAAGCAAAGTCTTCCCTCTTCCAGAATACAACTGTCTGTGGCAAATGAAACATGGCCACAGATTCTCTGACATTCCTTCCCCTGAGATAGAGGGTTTATGTCCTCTCTCCTTGAATCTGGGGAGTTCTTGGAACTCCTCTGCCTAGCAGAATGTTGTACCATTATCTAAGGCCAGTATCTAAGCCTAAGAGACTGGAATACTTGGCTCTTGGAGCCCTGGGAGCTGCCATGTTAAGAAGTCTGAATCCCTGTCAGAGAGAAGCCATGGAAAGGCCCTGAGACCACATGGAGAGAAAGAAGAGCTGGCTACGCCCAGCCTTCCAGTCATCCCTGCTAAGTGACCATGTCAGCCACCAGCCGAATACCACCAAGTGCTCATTGTCTGAGTCACTAAGTTTGAGGGAAGTTTATTGCACAGTCACAGATAACCAAAACTTTGTCCTAGAACAAGGGTGGCAACTTTAGTGGGCTGGCAACATGGGGCTCTCCTCCAGCTCCTATAAACGAAGTTTGACCGGAACATTCCCATTCACTTACATATTGAGTGTGGCTGCTTTCCTGCGACCAAAGTGGAGTTGGTTAGTCTTGTGAAGACCACATGACCCACAAAACCTAAAATATTTACTTTCTGGCTCATACTGAAAAAGTTTGCTGACCCTTCTTTTTTTTTTTCCCCCCCAAAAGATTTTATTTGTTTATTTGACAGACAGAGATCACAAGTAGGCAGAGAGGCAGGCAGAGAGAGAGGAGGAAGCAGGCTCCCCACTGAGCATAGAGCCTGATGCGGGGCTCGATCCCAGGACCCCGAGATCATGACCCGAGTTAAAGGCAGAGGCTTTAACCCACTGAGCCACCCACGAGCCCCTGCTGACCCTTCTCTTAAAAGAAGCTTTACATATGAAACCCATGCTTCTCTTTCCAGAATATATGATAACCAGTTTGCTGCCATTCACCATCTTATGCTGACTTTGGCCAAAGCTTATGTTCTTTGGAAAGCCAGTTCACCTCTCTTGGTCCCAGTTCCCTCATTTGAAAAATGAGGTGGTTGGACTGGGTCAGTCCTTCCCTAGAAGTGTTCCATGAAACACTATATCCACAGGATGCTCTGTGGAAAATGGTTCTGTAGACAAAACCTAGGAAACACTGTCCACTATCCTGATGGAGATACACAATGCTCATTAGCATATTAAGGCTCCTGTAGTAGAGAAACCAGTTTATCTGTGTGTATATGGTGTTTTCTCAGACACGATGGTATCAGAGCTCTCTCCCCATGGCACCTGCTGGCATCACATGGAGCCCATACTGGGAAGAACACATTCCAGGAAATACTACACTGGGTGCTCTTCAGGGTTCCTTTTGGCTTCAACAATCCCTGGGTCTTGGATTCCCTTTTTCTGGTGGCAGAGAGCTAGCTTTTTTCAGTACTCTTTTAGATTTCCTTTTCTAAAGACTGCTGCCTTTAATTTCTTAGCAATGTGTGACTCTGCCAGTATAATCTGCTGACTTTTCAGATTGGAGATGCAGTGGCCAATTAAGGAAGCTGTAAATTCTCCCTGAGGAACTAAAATGACACAGTGATCACCAGTCTTTCAGTGACAATTATAATTATGGTCTTAAAGTAAAGCAGGGACAAATGCAGGCACATTTTTAGATTACTACTAGTTTTTATAATCCAAGGATTTTTTCACATGTGCCAACATAGAGTATAAAATTCCTTCTTGACATTGCAAATGCTATTCAAACAATATCAAATGAACATGTTTAATAATGTAAACAGTGTTTAGAAAATATTAAACACAAAGTAACCTTACTTATCCAGACTGCTTGTTTAATATTTCAAGTTATCTGATCAATTACATAAAGCAGGAATTTGCTGCTGAGATATAATAGAGCAAGGCTGTCTTCCCAGTGCATGAGGCTGTTTGGAGATTCCTGACATATGGATAAATCTTGACATGTCACAGTATTATTTGCATTTAAGTAGGCACATATATTTTCTTGGCTCCAGCTATTTCAGAGGTAACATGTTACATTATTTACACTTATCAACTCTCTCAGCAGCTAAAATGCATCAATTTAAATAGGCTGCAAGTAATTTATCTAATAATTATTAGGAAAAAAATGTTAATAAACTCATTCTTATAGACAGATCAAAGAAACAAGTTTAATTCACCTAAAATGTATCTCAAGATATCACTTAAGACTTATAATGTTATTTACCAAAATGTGTGTCTATATTAACCTAAACTAGTAAACCAGGACTGATTCTTTTCCCCCTAGGGGACATTTGGCAATGTCTGGAGACATTTTTCGTTGTTCCAATATGGAAGCTGTCATTGGCCAGGGATGTTGCTAACCATCATACAGTACATAGGACAAGCTCCCATAACAAAGAATTATCCAACCCAAAATGTCAATAGTGCTGAAGTAGAGAAACCCTGATCTAAACCACTCTTTGAAACTATAAGAGATTTATAAAGTAATATCTGTAAGCATATTTAGGATTTACCAAATTGTTTGCTAAGAGTTGACTTAGCCGGGTGCCTGGGTGGCTCAGTGGGTTAAGCCTCTGCCTTTGGCTCAGGTCATGATCCCAGGGTCCTGGGATCCAGCCCCGCATCAGGCTCTCTGCTCAGCAGGGAGCCTGCTCCCCCCACCTTCCCCCACCCTCCGCCCGCCTCTATGCCTACTTGTGATCTCTGTCTGTCAAATAAATAAATAAAATCTTAAAAAATTAAGAAAAAAAAAAAGAGTTGACTTACCCAACTATAATCTTTTTTTTGAAAAACTGAAGTATAATTGACATATAATATTATATCAGTTTCAGGGGCTATACATACTGATTCGACAATTATACACATTACAGAATTCTCACCGAAAGCATAGTTACCATCTTTCACCAGATAAAATTTTATACAAATTATTGACCATATTGCCTAGGCTGTACTTTTCATCCCCATGACTTATTTATTTATAAAGGGAAGTTTGTACCTCTTAACCTCCTTCACCTATTTCATCTGCCCCCTCAACTACCTCCCCTCTGACAACTACTAGTTGGTTCTCTGTGTTTAACTCTATTTAGATTATGCAGTCCTGGGGTGCTTGGGTGGCTCAGTCATTAAAGTTCTGCCTTAGCTCAGGTCATGATCCCAGGGTCTTGGGATTAAGCCCCATGTCGGGTTCCCTGCTCAGGAGGAAGCCTACCTCTCCCTCTCCCACTCCCCTTGCTTGTGTTCCCTCTCTCACTGTCTCTCTCTGTCAAATAAATAAATAAAATCTTGAAAAAAAAAAAAGATTATGCAATCCTCAAAGGCAGGAACATGTCTTTGAATCCCCAGGGGGGAGGAGCAGAGGGAGAGGGAGAAGCAGGCTCCCCGCTGAGCAGGGACACCATCAAGCAGCTCCATCCCAGGATCCTGAGATTATGACTAGGCTGAAGGCAGACGCCTAACCAACTGAGCCACCCAGGAGCCCGGGCCTAACACTTAAATAATGTTTGCTGAATGTATTTTAGTACTTGTAGGTGAGCCACACAACATTGAGATGACCAGATATTTTGAGTTTCTCTGATTTAACCATACAGTGACATGGATGCCATGTCCCCAGCCAAGACCATGGATCGTTCCTTAGAAGCACCTAGGACATTTTGAAACAATAAGGATATCAGTTCATATATTTTCTGCTTTATTTTAATACCTTCCTCTTCCTGGGGCTCCACAGCCTTCATAATTTTACCAACATCTCTACACTGATCACTCCCAAAATCTAGATAGAGTCAGTCTTATAGTTGAGAAGGGTCTCGGATACCATAGCCTTCAGCCTTCACCAGAGGAGATTCCTCCCACAACTCCAACTACTGCTCATAGAGCCCACTCCGGTGGGTGAGTCTGCTCACTCTGTCCAATGAAATCAGACAGGCCTAACTACTCTCCAGTCCACCCAGATCCGCACCCAAAACTCCCACAGATCTTGTGGCCACCTCAGGCACTTCACAGAACTAGGCCGCATGTGCGATGTAGATCCCACTCCAACTGTGAAGACAGATGTGCCAACGAATTTCGAGATATTAATCTGTATTTTCCCCCTTTCTTTCCTACCACTCACGCTGGTGGCAGGATCTGGGCTTCCGGGAGGCATGCTGTGGCAGGAAATTGCCCCTCTCCCTTTCCCTTCCTGGGTTTTGTTTCCCAAAAGCCTACATTGGTTGAGGAGATTTTGCTAACTGACTCAGGAAACAAAGGAAGGTGGGGATGCTTTTAGACATAACAAAAGCAAATAGGAAGTTCCATTAATAGAAACAAGAGGGGAAAAGAGGAAGGAGAGACCTTTTCTCCCTCCCACACAGAAAAGAAAGGAATCTCTTGCAAAGGTCAGAAAGCCCGGACTTCCCTGTCTCCTGCCTTACCAAGATTCTCTGCCCTAGATGAGGTCTGATACAGCAGAACATCCATCCTAAAGGACCACATGGACTTGGCCAATGGTTGCCCGAACTGGAACTCTCGGCTTCAACTCCCTCAATTTCCTTAACAACCCCCATTACCATTTGACGACTTTGTTCTGTCCTGGAGATGTCTCTTCACAGCAAAGTTGGGGGCCAGAGACTCACCAGCTCTGTAGAGGTGGAAGGGCACAGCGCATGGAGGTTTGTTGGAGTCTGACAGACCTAGGGTTGAATCTGGGGCTCATTTCCTAATTGTTACCTCCAACAACTTTCCTAATCAGGGACTTAGCTTTCCCTTCTAGGAAGTAAGGATGATGTTATCTATGAGGGTGCTCATTGAGGTCTATGATCAGATATCCTGGAAAACCCACAGTCATGAGTGCAGTCAGCAGATAGCCTGGTGCGCGGAGATGGGGGTACTGTGGCATCTTCTGGAATGACCGAAGCATTGGTCCAAGCCAATGCCATCCTCTCCACAGGCTGCTCCTAGCCAGTGCCTGAGCGCAGCGTGGGGACTAGAGCCTGAACAGTTCTGTCCAACATGTGACAAACTTATAAGAAAAACTACATATCAGTCTGAGGCTCCTGCTATCCATTTCTTCCTCCTTCTTTTCATGAGGCTAGTCTGGTCTGGTCGGAAGGCTCTAGTAGCCTGTTCTGTCCTCTTTCTCTGTGTTTAGTCTTTCATAGGTATGTTCTCCAATAAGTTGCACTTTTTTTTTTTTTTTTAAGATTTCATTTATTTAACAGACAGAGATCACAAGTAGGCAGAGAGGCAGACAGAGAGAGAAGGAAGCAGGCTCCCCACTGAGCAGAGAGTCCAGGACTCTGGGATCATGACCTGAGCTGAAGGTAGAGGCTTTAACCCACTGAGCCACCCAGGCACCCCAAGAAGTTGCACTTCTAATTCCATTTAGGTGTCTGCTTCCCAGAAGACCCAAACTGACACAGCTCTCTTTATAAGACTCTTCTAGGGGCGCCTGGGTGGCTCGGTGGGTTAAAGCCTCTGCCTTCGGCTCGGGTCATGATCCCAGGGTCTGGGGATAGAGCCCTGCATCGGACTCTTTGCTTAGCAGGGAGCCTGCATCCCTCTTTCTCTCTCTGCCTGCCTCTCTGCCTACTTGTGATCTCTGTCAAATAAATAAAATCTTAAAAAAAAAAAAAGACTCTTCTAAAAACTGGAAACAATAGCATACTCCTAGTGTTTGGTATCTGCTCAGTAAGGGTTAACTTCCTTTAGCTGGTAAGGACTGTCGAGTCAGGGGCTGGGTAGGACATTCTTGTATTTACACACAGGGTTTGAATTACACATTCCATTTTGTAAGTGGACTTCGTAGGCGAAGTGAAGTTAGACTTCTTAACATAACACTCCAGGCTCCAGTCTATCCAAATTATCTGTGGGGCAGGTAACCAGGTATGTATACAGGTAGGTGGGACTGTGAGGACAGGACACTGGCTTTGGGGCCAGATAATCATCTAATCTAGTTCTAATTTGCTGTGTGACCTTAGGAAATTCATTTTACCTCTCTCCCTTCAGTAGCCTCATCTACAAAATGGGGATAATACAAAGTAATGATAATTACTTTACTAGGTAACAGTGAAGATTAGAGATAAGCTATGTAAAGCATCTAGCTTCTCATCTGGCCTAATAAGCATCCGATAAAAGGATGCATCCTACTCTTACCGCCTTTAACTCATTCACTTAGTCAATAAATATTTATTGTGCGCCTATCATAATGAAGGACTGAGATATAACAGTGAACCAGACAGGAACACATCCTTACAGAGCCTGACAGGTTAGCCATGGCAGAATGCAAAGTATATCTGGTAATTTTAACAGAAACACCTGTGGTGGTGCTTATTCCATGCCAGGCTCTGTCCTAAGAGCTTGTTTGTTTGTTTGTTTAAGATTTTATTTTTTTATTTGAGAGACAGAGATCACAAGTAGGCAGAGAGATAGGCAGTGGTGGGGGGGGGAGCAGGCTCCCTGCCAAGCAGAGAGCCCAATGTGGGGCTTGATCCCAGGACCCGGGGATCATGACCTGAGCTGAAGACAGAGTAGCTTTAACCCACTGAGCCACCCAGGCGCCCCTGTCCTAAGAGCTTTACTGCAGATTCACTCATTAAAACCTTACACTAACCCAGTGAGGAAAGTACTTGCTCAAGATTACAAAACCAGTGTGGATCTGAACATGGGCGATCTGGCTTCAGAGTCCATGCTTTTAACAGCTATGCTGTATTGTCTCTCTAAACATCTGAATTAGATTTTATGCTGCCACAGGGCATAAATGATCCTTACACAAGTATATATTTAAAAACCTAGTAAATTAAATTAGTAGGAAAGACAGTTATTTTCTTTAGAGAAACATAGGCACAGAAGTAGTAAATCAGCTGAGCGGTAGACACAGATCAGCCACTGGTGACCCACGGGAGAACAGTCAGCACCTCCCCCCACCCAAATCCCTGCCATTTTCTTGGCTTCCACCTCAGTAGCTGCTTTCTGGCAATGGCACCAGGACATACGTTGCTATAATATAATTTTTCATCTTACTTAACCCTGACCTCCTCATCTGCTATAACCGTAGGGCTCTTCTAGTTCCCATAAATTCTCAACCTTCAAGGTCACATCTTTTCTGCCTACTGGAATTTTCTGGCAGAAAAATTAAAGGAAAGTCAAATTAGTATGTTTTATTTGCTTTTCTCTTTTCATAAACGTGTCCCCATGACTGGATTAAGTAGTCTGCCGAGTATTTGAACGGTCATCAAGGTAGCATGCACGCGATGGGACACTGGACACTAGGTTCAGTTCTTCTTACACGGCAGAACTGATGTCTCAGTTCTGGATGCCTGAGTGTAGCCAACAGGACAGCCGCAGTGTGTGTGAAAAACCCTTTGTGTTTATGACAACAGATCATCACCATCATTCTAGAACAAAATGACAATGGTAATGGGAAAACAAAAAACATGCCAGCCCCTCCTGTCCCAGCAAGAATGACAAACGCAAAAAAATGATGGTACTTACTGGGGGACATTGTGCAAGTTTATCAGCTGCCACCAGTTGAACATTTAAGTGTTTGCTTTGGGACTTTCCTCTAGACTTAATCAACCGCTGTAAAACCTGATAGAAGAAGACATGAATCAATGAGTTAAAAGAAAAATGAATAAACCAAGGCTTTTTAATATAGTCTGGCTAGCCCCGAGTATTAATAGAGAGGAAATACAATATGAAAAATGATATATATAAACTCTATAATGACATCACCCACTTACACTGGCTCTCACTTGCAGAGCCTTTGATATTTACATCCTATTCTCTCTCCGTGTGGGGTCCTGGAGGGATCTCAAGTACCTGCCCTAGATTTTACCCAGAGATTTTATTTATTTACTTATTTACTTTTAAACATTTTTTAAAGAGTGTATTTATTTATTTGACAGAGAGAGAGAGAGCACAGCAGGGGGAGTGGGAGAGAGCAAGGGAAAAGCAGACTCTGCACTGAACAGGGAGCCTGACACTGGGGCTCAATCCCAGGACCCTGGGGTCATGACCTGAGTTGAAGGCAGACACTTAACTGACTGAGCCACCCAGGTGCCCCTACCCAGAGAAATTAGAGCCCTGCAAAAGTGGAGGAACTGGTCTGTACCAGGTCATTTGTATCCAAATTCAGGGAAGTAATATTTTAGATCACTATCTCAATATCAGATAAATATCAGTCATTTATATATCTGGTCCTTTTGGTCACTGATAATTATTGAGGTGTTCCAGTTTACATTAACAAGATTTCACTTTAGAAATCTAGGCAAAACATTTGCATTGGCATATTGCTACCTATAAACCAGTGATTATCTGTGTTATTCAGGCATGGCTATAACTACACTTGCCATATACTCCCTCTGTCTTCCATTTTTTCTTAAAGCTGAAATAGGGCCCTCACCCCAAAATAGTACTGATCGGTGAGGCTCTATGACACCTCAGCGTGTATGTCCACAGGAGCCCCTGTTCCTACACTTAATGACCCCGTGGGGACTGCGGCAGCAGGCAAAAGAGGTTGAAATCTATTCCGCTGCAATGAAGGGTATCTGAATCCCGCTCAGTGTGGGGCCAAAGAGACCTCCAGGTGGTCAAGGCAGATTCAATCCATTCTAATGATTCCCAAAAGGTCCTGGTTTGGTCAGGATTCCCTAGTCCGTCCCGTGCAGAATGAGTGCCTGCAAGGATGGAAGGCTGAGGGCTGGGGAAGGACACAGCTTCTTTAGACATTCTCTATCTGTGAGAGGCGACTACTGCTCTGGTTGGAAGTTGAATTACACATAGCGCTAAACTGCACTCTTAGAGGCACTGAAAATAAACTAATTATTAAGGTAACACCTCCCTAGGATATCTATTTCACATTAACTTTTTAGAATATCATCACTTCTTAAAAATGAAAGAACAGCCTAATCAAAAGAGACCAATTTGAGGCTGTCTCACTTTTATTTTTATCTACTTGTGGCACAAAGACACAGGGCAGATATCCCACTGTGTTTAATCACAGAATACCTTATTCCTTGGAGACCCAACCTGAGCACATATATAATGTCTATAATTTTTCCATAAGAGATTTTATACAGTGATGTTTGGCTTTATATATGATAAATGTATATACCCTTCCTGAACTATGTACTTGCTCAGTCGGGGAGAGAATATAGGTGCTACAAGAATCAATATTGCCCAAGAAATTAACTAAGATATAATCTAAAGTCTCTGAAAAGCCATACTTCCTTTTCCATACCTTTCTGAATTTTTTATTTCTATTGTATTCTTGCATAACTGCCTGTCTGGGGAACCACAATAGAGAGTGACCTTCTTTAAAACAATGGCTATTCTTTATTTGCTATCTTAGAATTTCTAGAACCTGGACAGGCTGTGGGAATTAAAAACTGCCCATTAAAGGCATCTCAATAAGATATTCTCCTTACCCACTAACAACAAAGCACAGAGCAAAGAATATTCCAAAGTCAATGAGCTTCTAATCTGTAAGGCAGAAATGAGTTAATTACCTTTGGAGATGAGACTTTTACATGAACAATAATTGGTGCTAAGGAAGTCTTTATAAGTTGCGCTGGGTGATTGATGGTGTCTGCGTCAAGAACAACCAGTTGCAAAGATCTCGCCAACTCAAAGATTCTTTCAATTTCACTTTGTACTTCCGCTAAAAGGAGAAATAATATGTAACAGGACATAGTTATTTTTATTAATTAATTCTTACATTTAAAAACATAGTACCCCTTTCAGATATTTGTCTACATTGCAAAACAGAACGTTTTGAATTTCATATTTCTATTCACTTAAGATCTTTTCCAAAGAGAGAGCGATGGGTTGAGTTTTGAGTTTTGCATAAAACAAAAAATTTGGTGAAAAAAATTGAGATGGCTCTCTTAACTCACTTCTTACACTTGCCCTGAAATTTAGCTATTTATATAGCTAGGTTGTTTACGACTATTGCTTTGCTCTAAAGAACTTTTACTTTTTTTTTTTTTTAAGATTTTATTTATTTATTTGACAGAGAGAGAGAGAGAGAGATCACAAAGAGGCAGAGAGGCAGGCAGAGAGAGGTGGGGGTGAGAAGCAGACTCCCTGCTGAGCAGAAAGCCAAATGCCGGGCTTGATGACAGGACCCTGAGATCATGACCTGAGCTGAAGGCAGAGGCTTAACCCACTCAGCTGCCCAGGTACCCCTAAAGAATTTTTACTTTATCTATGAAAGCTGAAACCACATTTAGGAAAGACTCGAAATACATGTGTAGAGCAACATCACATGGAAAGCAATTACATGGAAATATTTCAACCAATCAACAATTTATATATTAATATTCTGTAACTATGTTTTTTAAAAATCCCACAACTCATCTGTGTTGAATGACATGCATATTTTTCATCCAGGGTTAAATGTTGGGTCTACTCTTACAACTAACATATTGCTATGCCTTAATTCAGTATATGGCTGGTATACTTGTTCTAGGGAATAATTTTCAGTATTAAAGAAAAAAAAAACTAAGGCAATTATATTATAAATGCTGAAATGTCTTGAGAATGAAAATCAATCCAACCATCTGTAATGGCCAAGTGACCTGAATCCCTGCACAAATCCGGTCAAATAAAAAAATCTAGTTATTCTCCATGTCTGAAGCAATCCAGCCATTTTTAAAACAAAGCAGATTATCGATAAAAACAAAATTTGGCTTTCTAAAACAGAAAGAAACTTTTTCTTATATATTTTATAAATTATCTGATTTATTGGGTCATGTCCAAAGTCTGAATTAGACTACTTAATTTTCAGAGAGATGATCTTGTTTTGCTTTTTACTTATCTTTATTTTTGGCTTATATATTATAGGCATGACTTAGCAATGTTATAATCTTGTTTAAATTACACAGAGTAGGGCGCCTGGGTGGCTCAGTGGGTTAAGCCGCTGCCTTCGGCTCAGGTCATGATCTTGGGGTCCTGGAATCGAGTCCCGCATCGCGCTCTCTGCTCAGCAGGGAGCCTGCTTCCTCCTCCTTCTCTCTCTACCTGCCTCTCTGCCTACTTGTAATCTCTCTCTGTCAAATAAATAAATAAAATCTTAAAAAAAAAAATTACACAGAGTAGACAAAGTTACCTAATATACATCACTTCAAATATGGTCTAGGAAAGAGGTGATGTTGTTCTAAATATACTCATTGAAAAGGTTTTCTACCAGAAAGCCACGATTTGTTCTGTTTACCCAGTATATATTCAAGTTCACGTCATCCACCAAAGAATCCTCCCTTCCATAACAGGGTGCGCAGGAGTATGAATGCTCAAGACTATCTTGTAATTCTACTTTCGTGGGCTTTGCATAATAGCCTAAAATTCTTCCCACAAAATCTCTGATGTTTAATGCACGATTTGTATTAGAAATAGGAATTTCGAGAATGAACATAGCTATTATTTTTCATATGATCCAATCCCAATGGTCTGAAAGATTTTATACTGCTTTGAAATGTGACTAGCTCCCAAGACATTTATGTAAAGAATTTGGACAATTAGGCTCATTTGCAAAATTCTTCTGAAATCACACACTACATTTGTAAATAATAACATACCTTTCCCTTTTTTTTCTCATGTGTCAAAAACAGTTAAAAAGGGTTTTTCTTATGAGAGAAGCTCAGTAAATAAAGTATATTTGTAGTGTAGCAGATTTCAGCCTCTGGCTGTTGGAACATGTTCTCCATTTGTTGTTGTCATTAAATTGCCACTAGTTTAACTCCTGGCCAGGACTGTTGTAGAACAAGTCTGCATTACTTTAAGTTTCAAATCTGAATACAATGTTTCCTGGAGTAGCAAAAAGGTAGTGAGGCAACATGGACCGCTCTAGTACAAAGAACACTTGAGGCACACTGTGTAAATACTACAGAAATATTGAGCCTTATTTACTCTGCATAAGCAATGAGGTAAACATGGTTTTTGACCTGTGCAGAGGGCAAGCACATCCAAGGCTTAGCCAACACAAAACTCTTAGGCAATGGACATTCTGGCATGAGTGGAGAGGTGCTTGGGCAAGCAAGCCAGAAGGCTGCAGAGGCCATACTATATACCAGAGTGGGGCCATATTTGGATAATATATATTTGGAATTCAATACATAGATTGAGAAAGAGAACAAGATTTATATCTACATAGCCCATTTTCTTAAAAAAAAAAAATTAAGCAAACCCAGCAATCTTGACTTCCCATGCTGATTCTCAGAGGGTTCCAATGGCCATTTCCTCATGATCTTATTCCAGACAAATGGGGCTCTGAGAAGTCATGGACTATGATGCTGGAAGAACCTCAATGAACACTTCTATAACTTGACCATGACCCATCTCTCTCCAGCATCTCTGCCACCTGTGACTTTTCCTATATCCAAATGCTTAAACTACCCCAATGGCTCCTTTGAGTTCAGGGCAATATTTCTCAAAGTGAGTATCCTCAAACACTAATCCCTTAAGATATCCTAAGGGGAAAAAGAGATTTTTATTTTATTTTTATTTAGTTAGTTAGTTAATTAGTTAGCTTTTTGCAAAATATCGCAGGCTCTATTAGTTTCTTTTGGAATTTCAAACATGCACTGCCCTTTCTATTTTAATGGCTCTCAGAAGTCTTGCAGTAAAGATGGCCAACTGTTTAATCCAAATTTCCAAATTTGACTATGGAAAACATTTTGGATGTAACAACTATTACTACCCTTGACAATTCACATTTATAGAGTCTACTTTGGAGGTTTCTTTAGCAAGGCATACTTAGAGCCCTAACACACTGACCTCAACGTACGTTTACAGTCTCTTCCCCTGTTGCTCCCCAACCATGGTACCCACTCCCCTTTTCTAAGCATTCTCTGCACAGTCTACTTGATTATCAATCCAGCAATGTTTTTTACATGCTGACATCTTTGCACATTCTTGTCTGCCTTGAAGAACCAGCTCAAATATAACTTCTTTAAAGTCTTCTCTGACACCTCTTACTCTCTACCCTTCTTTCTTTATACCTCTAGCTCTTGGCTCCTAATTCCATTGTCAAACAGCATTTAGCTATCTGCCCCTTCTTCCCAGTGGCTTATGGGTAAGATACTTTTTCTTAGTTATGTTTGTACTTCCACAGTCTAGCATAATGCGTGGCACATAACAATAAACATGTGCACTAACAAGCAGGTGAATGGACATAGGTGGCTCACGAAGTGGTTATTATAACAGACTGCCATTAAATTAATTCTAATGGTTGTAGGTATATGAATTTGCAAAGCAAAGGGAAAAGTCAGTAAACTGACATTCACCTTGTTTTGTCCTCACTATTTACGCCACCTCCACTCCACTGACTCAAACATGTGACTGGATTATGCCGAATGACTTCTAGGAATATCCATGAGACCCCTGGTTAGGGTAGCTGGTTAGAGTCAGCAACCTCATATATATGCTTAAGTGTTTTTAAACCTCTCATTATACATCAGAGGAAGGAGTAATTAAAAGTCAAAGGCACTTTGTGGAGTGAAAAGGACAGTGGAAGATAGAACAGACAGTGGATGCTTGTTTAAGAAATCTTCAATCTAATTTGGCATCCTTGTCTCCCACAACATTTAACTTTAGTCAGTCACCTAATATGATTCATCATCATCAACTCTTGCATTGTTACTTCGTTAAGGTCAAAATACTGTGTCTTTAAGAGTGTTTTACTCTGTATGTGATGGATCTAAACGCTGAGCTAAGGAAGGAACCATTGATGTCCAGGATCCTGCCCTCACAAGGACTGACAACTATTTCACTGGTATGTTTAACATTCTTTCATAAAGCAACCAGCCAACAAATATTTATTGAACAATTATCATGTGCCAATCCCATGCCAGGAATATATAGAGATGATACTTTGTAGCCTCTTTCTAATCTGTGCACTTCTTGGCTCAGGGTCAAGATTCAGGCTCCAACAAACTCTTGGGTTGTTTGGGTGTGCAAGCTATTCAGGATTTTTTTGTTTGTTTTCTATCATCATCTCAGTAGTTTAAGATGTTGTGAACACAGAAGACCCCTATCTTTACTACCCCTGCCCATGAGGAAGAGGGGAGTAAAACAAACTGCCCTCAGACTCTGAATGCAAGAGAGACTCCTAGAAAGTTACAAGTGGACTATACCACTCTTGGCAATCACAAAAAGCACAACACAGGCTTTGAGATGAACGTCGTGATTCCCCAGCAGCATGGACTTGTTTCTCTGGATGGTGATTCCATCTTCCACTGCCCTATTCACACATGGCTTTATAAAGTAGCTAAGCATATACTAAGGGACAGGTGGGGTTAGGTAAGGAGAGATAGGTAGGGGAATATGTGACTGGGCTCACATGGGGGCTATGGGTTCAGGCTCACAGAAATCCCAGATGTGGAAAATGCTGAGGCGTACAAAACCAGAAATGAGGGAATATAACAAGACTATTGAGTCTACCTCATTTGTCTTAAATGTCAGAAATATCTCTGTAACAGCTACAGCTGGGCCACTGAAAATTACCAAAATTCAAAGAAAAAGTAAACAGTGCCAGCAGTGATTGAGACGTCAAGATTCAAGTTCCCTAGTCAGTTCTCAATAAAAGACCACCATTGAAACCCCCCAGTGGCAACCCATTAGGGACCTCTCTCCCTTTAAAGAGTTTTTCCCCTCTCCTTTCTGTTCTCACCTTCACTTAATAAACTTTCACTTCACCCTTTTGTATCTCGGAGACTCATTCTCTGACTCCTTGAGACAAGCGTCCTGCTATCTTGTAACAATAGGGCATTTTCCCCTTCTCCATCATGGTGAATTTCAGAATACTTTCTGACTGTGCTCCAGGAAAGACACATTTAATGCTCATGGCTATTTCCACTTAAAGAAGGGATTATTCACAAAGACCCTATTATCTAGCTTTCTATTAAAGATCCAAGAAGGTTGAACATCTCATTTCTTTTCATGTCAGATGTGACTCAGCTATGACAGATACCATTAGCCTCATTGAAAAGCTGAGACAGAGTGGAGGTGAGTGGTTTTGTGTGGTTAGGCAGTAACACACCAGGAGAGCCCAATGAGGAGTCTTCCCACCAGACTACTAATGAACTAATTGACTAGAGCTGAGAGCGGAGGCTCTGGCTGCTGTAGGACTCCGTTCCCTTCTTTTCCATGGATAGCATTCTCTTCAGTTAATCGGCACTTCCCCATTCGGAATGGGGAGCAAACTGGAAAGGACATTCACAAACGAAACATGTGCCATCCCACTCTGAAAGTATAGCTTGGACAAGTACCACATTTGAACATCTTACCTAAGCTGGACCGAGTGTTCGAACGTTCAATTATTGCTCTCTTGCTGGGATTATTTAGGACAGACCTCTTAGCAAGAGAAATGTCAGCTGTCACTCTTGTTATTGATATCCTATGAATAGGAACACAGAACAGAACAAGCCAGTAAAAAAGGTCGTGGGGCTCTCAAGTGATTTATCACCACAGTACTTAATAACCACTCTACATACGGCACTACAACCACAGTATAATAAACATTGGCCACAAGTATTTTAAACAGGCTTTGGCAGGTATTAAAATATAAGCTGGGTAGAATGGAAGAAGGTTTTGACTATTTAACCAAAACCCAAACCCAAACAAAAGCCTGTTGTTAAAAATGCAACTCTTCCTTCACTATTACCTACCTTGCCAAATTCTCTTCATAATGCACACCATACCAGGAGGGAATCAAACATATGAATAAACCATGCTCTTTTTGGGAGGCAGCAATACAGGTTTTTTTTTTTCAATTCACGTTTGATTTGCTCTTGAACAAGACCTCCAGGAACTACGAATGTTCTACCCAGGCATATCAATGCTGCTGGCCAAAGGGGAAAGTCCGCTTCATTTTCATCAGCGACACTCAACCAGTTGGTAATGATGTTGCATTCCTGGTGCTCAACAGCTACATCATGATACAAGAAGCATTCCCCCCCAGGCCCAAAGAAACCTTTCATTTCTAAGAATATGGAAAATATGGTTTCTCATTTTCATGCACAAGATTCTTCAGTATATTTGCTTAAGACTTTGAATGCATCAAGTGGGGGACTGTGAGACACTCGAGTTGAGGGCAATGTGAGAATTGTGCAAGGATTCTGGTAAGTCAGAAAGTTTCCTGCAGTTACGCAAAAGAATAAAGCACAGACACCACAAATGAAAAAAGAGGCGTCTATCTGCATATGATTGATCCCATAAGGATCTCTGGAATTTATAGTTTTACAGTTCTTTACTTTAAACTGCCATTGATCAATTTCAGATGATTATCTGTCTGGAGAATGCAAAGAATGCCACTCTGAGCCACCACTGCCACCACGGACCTTTCTCCACTCTCATTTTCAGAGCTTGGCAGAGTTCTGGAAAGGAGACAAAAGAGTAGTGTCCCTTCCCTTTGTGCTCAGTGCAGCCGTTCTCCTTCGTTTTTATATTCCTTTGGGGGTTGGGGCAGGGGAGAGTTGTAAACAATAGCTGAGCCCCCTGTCATCTCACACCTGTTTTGGTATACCATCAGCCCTCTTAGGAGACTCTTTACCTGACTTCAGTGACCCAAAGTCTTAAGGAAAATTTAGAATACTCCTTTTCACAAATGACTGGAAATAGCTTGTTTAAAGCAACAGGCTCTACAAAAGTTCGGATGTCATTTTAACGCAAATCACCTTCTCATGTCATTATATTGTATTTATAAGCTGTAGATGGTACGTTTTGAATTTTTACATTTCTTAGAATTTTTAAGCACTAATAAATTATTTGAGGCATCTTCAAATTATCTTCTGCAGAAACCAAGGGCTCTGTGAAATACCCCAGGTCACTGCGAACACTGAAGGGAAGCTGAGTTGGCAGAGGGCCAGAGTTCCCTCTGCCCATGCCAGGCAAACACCTCTGCCTTTCTGTTTTCTACTTTGGGGCTTTATATATGATTTCATTGTAAAAAGCTGTTCAGCTGCTAAAAGACATTGGAAAACACAGGCCAAGTACAACTTCTTCATTTTGCCAAGAAAACTGAAACACAGAGGGGAAGTTCCACATGATTAGTGAGAGGCTAAGAAGGCCTAAAACCCAGGCCCCCAAACACCAGGCAGCACTTAGTCACCTGACTCATAAGTCTCTTAGTTTCAGTTTTCTTCTCTAGCAACCCTGAATGCCCAGATGCAAGCCAAATCGTCAAGAGCAGACGCAGTCGACCTTGGCCATGTGCAGAGAGGTGGTCAGGATTTCAGTGAGGTTAAAGTCAAGTGAATCTCATGTCTCAGCCTCCATTACTCAGTTGGCTTTTGCAACCTGAGGTATGGAATCTCACGGGCAGTCCTGTGCTCCCAGCTCTTTAATTTACAGAATAGGGTTTGCTTGTTTATTTTTGCGTTTCTGCTTGTCTATTGTTTTAAGAATAGAGTTGCTGGTTAGAAACATGGAGTCAAGTTCCAGAGCAAATCAAATCTATGACTGGAGAGAAGTGGGTTAATTTAGGAACAGAATTCAACTTTCTAGAATAAAGACTTTTGGAGGGCCTAAAATGTTTGTTCTGCATAAGGGAGATCAAGTTTGCTAGTTCTCTATAAGCCAAAGAGTAACCTTTGTTTCTTAAAATTTCAAAGGATTACCAAACAGGTGCATACTCTTATTTTTTCTGGAATTTAAACATGTTTACGAAGCTATTTTCAAACACACACAGTTTTACAAGTTTTTACAAGTTCTACAAAAAAGCAGGCAAACAAACAATAATACACACATACACAGAAAAAAAAACTGC
The DNA here is from genome assembly GCF_020171115.1 of Neogale vison. Taxonomy (NCBI): domain Eukaryota; kingdom Metazoa; phylum Chordata; class Mammalia; order Carnivora; family Mustelidae; genus Neogale; species Neogale vison. Next base: position 50,342,184 of record NC_058093.1, read on the forward strand.
TTTGTGTATTTCACAAATAGGAAAAGGTATGGATAATAAGGTTCTTTTTCTTGTTTTATTTGTCAAGAAAATGCCAGCAAATTTGTTAATCTAAGTTATTTCTCAAATATCTTTTTTAAAAAGATTTATTTTATTATTTTGGGGGGGCTGGCAGGGAGAGGGAGAGAGAGAATCCCCAAGTGGATTTCCCACCAAGCATGGAACCCATTGCGGGGCTCAATCCCAAGACCCCAACTGAGATCACAACCTGAGTAGAAAACAAGATTTGGCCACTTGGCAAGTATTATTACAAGTTATTTCTTTGTAACAGTACACATGCATGCATGAAAGAGCTCAGGACAAGACAGACACTGCCCCAGAAACCTTTCAATAAGAGAAAAGAGAGGCTTCTATTTTCCATACAAAGATGCTTACTATAACCAAAATCAGACACCAAATCCAAACTATTTTTTGTAAAAGGCTTCCTAGCAATACAATTCAAGTTTATATAGATTTTTTAGTTTTATATACTTTAAAAATATATTTTGTATACTAGTTATATATTTATTATTATTATTATTTTCAGCCTTTTATTTTTTTTCTTCAATTTATTTATTTTCAGAAAAACAGTATTCATTATTTTTTTCACCACACCCAGTGCTCCATGCAATACATGCCCTCTATAATACCCACCACCTGGTACCCCAACCTCCCACCCCCCGCCACTTCAAACCCCTCAGATTGTTTTTCAGAGTCCATAGTCTCTCATGGTTCACCTCCCCTTCCAATTTACCCAAATTCCCTTCTCTCTAACGCCCCTTGTCCTCCATGCTATTTGTTATGCTCCACAAATAAGTGAAACCATATGATAATTGACTCTCTCTGCTTGACTTATTTCACTCAGCATAATCTCTTCCAGTCCCGTCCATGTTGCTACAAAAGTTGGGTATTCATCCTTTCTGATGGAGGCATAATACTCCATAGTGTATATGGACCACATCTTCCTTATCCATTCATCCGTTGAAGGGCATCTTGGTTCTTTCCATAGTTTGGCGACTGTGGCCATTGCTGCTATAAACATTGGGGTACAGATGGCCCTTCTTTTCACGACATCTATGTCTTTGGGGTAAATACCCAGGAGTGCAATTGCAGGGTCATAGGGAAGCTCTATTTTTAATTTCTTGAGGAATCTCCACACTGTTCTCCAAAGAGGCTGCACCAACTTGCATTCCCACCAACAGTGTAAGAGGGTTCCCGTTTCTCCACATCCTCTCCAACTTATTATTATTTTTTACTTAGAACAATGCCCTTTCTACTTCTTTTCTTGCCGTATTCATTCCCCCCAGTCTTTCAGTACTTCCATGCATCTTATTTGAGATATGTCTTTTAAAAGTTCCCTAGGAAACTTTTCCGTGACATAGTGTCAGTGATTGCTGACTGGTAGATAAACGCTAACAGAAGTTCAGTTCCTCAGCGAACTGGTAGTAGCAAATGTCACTGAAAACTAGCAAAAACTGTTCTCTGAATCTAAGCAAATCTGAATCCCATTTATTCTTTATTTTTGTTCCGGAATTCATCATAATTGCTGTCGTCTATTATGACAAATGAGTATTAGTTTTCTGCGAAAGATGCTACTTTTAGTTGTAACTCATTCATTCAAAAACAATTAGTATTTCCACGTTCATTCAGAACAGCTATCAGGTCCTTCTGTACTCTATCTTTGCTACATCTAATATGCAATGCTGCTAGTGCATTAATTAAAAAAAAAAAAAACCTGGGGCGCCTGGGTGGCTCAGTGGGTTAAGCCGCTGCCTTCGGCTCAGGTCATGATCTCAGGGTCCTGGGATCGAGTTCCGCATCCGGCTCTCTGCTCAGCAGGGAGCCTGCTTCCCTCGCTCTCTCTCTCTCTCTCTCTCTGCCAGCCTCTCTACCTACCTGTGATCTCTCTCTGTCAAATAAATAAATAAAATCTTAAAAAAAAAAACCTGCTAGTATTTATAGAGAAGACCATGCCAAAGAACAGAACAGTACACTGTCAAGAGAATTGGGATGGAGAGACTACACAGATCTGAGTATTCTCCCTGGATCTTCTCTTCTCCTTTTTTTTTTTTTTAAAGATTTTATTTATTTGACACACAGAGAGAGAAATCACAAGTAGGCAGAAGGCAGGCAGAAGAGAGGGGTAAGTAGGCTCCCCGATGAGCAGAGAGCCCGATGCGGGACTTGATCCCAGGACCCTGGGATCATGACCTGAGCCAAAGGCAGAGGCTTAACCCACTGAGCCACCCAGGCGCCCTAGATCTTGCTCTTCTTGCTGGGTGTGTGACCATAAACAAGTCATGTCATCTTTCGAGCATCAGTATCCTAATCAATACAATGGTGATGACGGCTTTGCCAAACTTTCTCATGGGACTGTCAGTGGGAGCTAACAAGGTAATATATAAAAGTGCTTTGCTAAATAATTATTCATAATGTCCTATGTTGATTGGCACATACATAATGTTTATAAGCTAGTTATTGGAGATTTAAAGACTAGAAGAGGACAGTTTCTTTATATCCTATCCTTAGAAATTAGCAGTTGACCATGAACTCGCCTATCCCCAGAATCCATGAAATTTATATACACTTTGGGGGTGAGAGAATCAGGTCAGACAGGCTATAATCACGACCTGCTAATTTAAATATTCATGTTTGGCATTCAAGTGTTCAATTACATGTCTCTAGTGTTTGACCCCTGATGAGTTTGCATTTAAAGAGAAAATGGTAAAAGGAGATGATAAGAGGGTGATACTGATTTTGAAACAGAAGGCGCTGTGGTGTTTTTTTCCATTTGTTGACTGCAGTTACAAGTTGTTTTCATTCTGCCATGCCTTGGGTGCTGTGTGATACCATCAAGGGTGCCCATTGCTGTTTATAAATAAATACTACCTCTGAGTCTCTGAAGTTGTATCCTCAGCCTGTTTCTTCAAATTCCTTCTTAAACCCTTTTTTTCCTTTGAATAGCCTTTGGCTAACAACTTCTTTTAACTTTAGATCTTATCTATACAGGCTACCGGATATTCATTTAAGATTTTTGGCCATGATCACGTCTGTTACAAAGCGTTGCACAACTGCCACAGAGATGACCTAGCAGTCAAGATGCATAAAGCAACAATTTCCTTGGAATTTGAAATGATTAGCCTAGAACCACAAATGGCAGTTGGTTTGATTGCCTGTTGTTCAGACTATGAATGGTATATTCAACCAGCTGAACAAACCTCTTCCCGAAGGATGATCCCCCGTGAATGCTGGTGGTCTAAAATGAAGAGTGAAAAGCTCCACGTCACGTTGCGTCCTGGGTGTTCAGCAAGCTGACGTCACTGCGCCAGCTGGTTAGGCTCACCTAATTTATGACTGTGCCTAGGAACTGCCAATACGTGTGGATATCCACATGGACAAAGTCCCCCTAGGCACTAGTTTGTCCTAGGCTTTTCGTTTTTCTTACATATATCACAGGTAAGCCCTATAGTAGCAGCTACAGCAATAAACCTGTAATAAGTAGCTCTCAACAGACTCAAATAATTTGAGGTATTTAAAAAAAGGGTAAGCTTATGATTTTGTAACCATTAAGCTGTTGGACTTGGATCCAATTTGTTGACTTATTTTCAAACCAAGATCTGAAAAACAGTACTGAACAGAGCCTCTTAGCCAATGGATCCCTTTTTGGCTCTTTCTGAAAAATAAGACTTTCCCTTCACTCTTAGGTCTAACCATCATAGCCAGTTAAACATGGAGTAGGTTTCCACCAGAACATACTGTTTATGCTGTATCACTGTGCTAAAGCCTTCTGTGTAATTGTTCTCTTGGCTGACTTCAGTTAAAGACTATTTGTTGTTTTCTCTCCCTTTATTAATTGGTAAAACATAATACAGCAGATTGTCATAGCTCAGAATGTAAGGTTATTTCCCACACAGCAGATGTGTTGGAGGGAGGGTGAGGCTACAAGCCTGTTGCTTCTTCCTTATCAAAGTCTCTACATACTCCCAGCTAATGAATTCATTACTGCTTTTTTCTGTTGCACTGGCCTCTTATTATTTGAAAGCAAGTCCACTCTGCTAGTCCCAACTTTACCATCTATCTTTTCCAAACACTGCCATAAATTAGAGCTCTCCAGTGCCGAGTCTCTCTCTCTGGCTATTCCTTTTGCGGCTGTTTGAATCTTCCCCCTATCTCCAGATCTTCGGCTGTGCCATCAGATCGTATGGAACACTTGGCATTGACATTTTAATTCTATTTCTATTAAAACCGCCTTCAATAGTATGTGTAAATGCTTGATGCAGCAACTCTAGCCGACTCAGAACAAATCTCTCCTGTTACCATCAAATGTACTTCCTCTTTCTGGGCCTGAAAATTGAAGAAAAACCTCAGATGCTTCTTTCTTGAAAACAATCAAGCCACTCACTTTCTCTTTGTTAAATTTTAACAGTTCCCTCCTTCTATTCCATAGGTTCTACCTTCCAGACCGTTAAAAATATTGTTGTTTATAAGGATGCTGTGCGGTGACAGAAACAACGTGATGCAAACAGGCGGTGTTATGGGAAGGAATTTGTTCAGTTGGAGAGCTATAATAAGGTCGCCTGACGAGGCACTGCTCAGAACTTCCTGAGGTAAAGATACCACAGGTTAAAACCACACAACTTTAAGCATAGGTAGATAAAGTATGTGTGTGTGTGTGTGGTGTGTGTGTTTGTGCCAGTAACACATAAGATGAAGCCATGCATGTTAGCTGCCTCTAACGCACAGATTGCTGCGTGAAGGGTTATGGCCCAGTCATTAGCGAGCAAGACCAAAGCTACTCCTATCAAGTTAAAGAATCGGAGTTCAGCCGTTCTTTGCAATGCTTTTTCAAGAAGTGAAACCCCAATTACCAAACATGCTCAAACCAAAGCAGTTTATCTATCTGTTTGTGGTTGCTGAAGAAAAGAGATTACATATGATCTCACTGATATGAGGAATTTGAGAAACAAGACAGAGGATCATAGGGGAAGAGAGGAAAAAATGAAACAAGATGAAACCAGAGAGGGAGACAAACTGTAAGAGACTTTTAATCTCAGGAAACAAACTGAGCGTTGCTGGAGGAGAAGGGGATGGAATGGAGAGGGTGGCTGGGTGATGGACACTGGGGAGGGTATGTGCTATGGGGAGTGCTGTGAGGTGTGTAAGCCTGATGAATCACAGACTTGTACCCCTGGAGCAAATAATACATTCTATGTTAATTAAAAAAAAGAAAAGCGATTACAATAAAAGAACTCTTATATTTCCTTCCAACTCTAATATTTAGTGCTTTTTATTGTTTCGTTTGAAACTCTTTCATCCTCTGCCTATTTTCTTTAAAAAAAAAGGCGGGGGGAGGAAGAACAGGTTAAACCCATGGCTTTCTTAGTAAGTGCTTTGTGTCCACTAGATGAACGTGGCAGAGACTGTTCAACAAAATCTATTTCCTCCTCCTCCTGGCCACATCGTTAGACTGCATTTCCCAGCTTCCTTTGCAACTCAGCATGGCCACATGACCAGGTTCTGACCAGTGAAAAGTGAGGATCCGTGTGTCAGCTCCAGGCTGGCGCTCACCTCTTCCCACCCGCTGACTGGAGAGACCACCCTCAGGCCAAGGACACCAAATGAGGGGTGGGACAAACTTTCTGTCCATCTTCCCCTCCCGAGTATAACCCCCTCTGCCTAGCTGAGGAATGCCTGCTTCAAACTGGTAAATGAGCAACAGTTAAGCTCCCACTGTGTCTGAATCATTACACATTTTGGGGTCTATTTATGAAGTCTGGCATTCTACTAATGTACCCGGCCATTCACATAACGGCACGGAAGCATTCTCATTCCTTGAACTAAAATCTCAACCGCTGGAACCAAAATTTCAGTTTCTTTGTATGTAGTCCCAGAAACTAATGAATATTTTAAACACAATTACCCAGAAGGCTTTTCTTTTTTTTTTTTTCTTTTGACAAATATATACAGTTTGTGCTTAAAGCGTTATTAGGTTTACTTTTCTCCTTAAAATACCATATTTTTAAAAAACCTATGTGAAGCTATTTTTAAAAGTATTTGGTAAGTTGGATGCATGTACTCATACTTCTCAGTACACACTATGTACATTTTCTTCATTTCTAGTAAGTCTTCAGAATTTGCAATGTGGTTATTTTACAAGGAGTGCATTCTGCATTGTGAAGGAGCTCAGTACTTAGTATTGAGTCAAGATGGGCTTTTTACCATTTCTCTGCAAAACACAGAAACTGTTTCCGACATTTTTCACAAAACTTAAATGATAAAATTATTGGAGGGCTAAAGACTGAGCTGTGTTAATCATACGGTACATACAAAATAAACCAATAAAATACAAGGTGATTTATTGGTAAAATAAACCTAGAACTAAGCATCCAAACAAGTATTATTCCCTACAAATAGTCACTCTGGGAAGCTTATGGTGAAAACACTTCTTGCACTTTTCTCGTGAGGAAACTCAGTACTTTATACCTTCATATGCGCACACACGCCCACACAAACACACACACACACACACACACATACACACACACATGCAGGCACAGTTCCCAAGTATTACTACCAGCTTCACCAGTGAGCCACCACATTTATCAGAAATAGTCTATATTTTCATTAATATTTTTCATAAAATAAGTATAGTATGAATTCACTAACAATCAAGGAAATAAAGACAAACACATACATTTAATATAAAACAAATGGATTATTTTCCTTCTCAAGGTCCTTTCTCCCTTGGGGATTCAATTCTATACTTCATAACTTCGTATCTTCAGAATTCTTTCATTGTATTCTTCCCTGAATACTGAGTTAAGTTTTAATTAGAGAACTTCTGCAATCACTGGAAACAGATCCACAAATCAATTTATATCATACATGTTCAGTTAAAGGAAAATAAAAATACAAAAACATCTGTATGTCTCACCTCCCATCAAACCTGTGCTTCAGGAAATCAAAGAGGGCTTTCTGCATCATGTCTGTTACCTTTGCAGAGGTGAGAAAAAAAGAATGAGGCAAACACACGCAGAGACAGAGACAGAGAGAGAGAAGTCAAAGGTGAGAGAGGTGGAAGGGAAGGGCACTTGAGCAAAGACCTTACACAGTCTGTTGTCTCCAAAGGATAGGTTACAGTGGGAGGTATTTTCATGCTTAACCACTTCCAGTTACTCAAATTTCCCCCATGGCTGTCCTCTAGGGTGTTGAGGAATGAACCAGCAGTGTTCACTAGACCCAAGGCTGACCCCCTTCCCTTCTTAGGTGACAGAACTGCAGCCAAGAGACCACAATGGGTTGGCTTTGCTGCCTTGTCCTTGTCTCCCCTGAGTGGCACTTGCTTCCAGAGTGGAGCAGAGCAACTCTGACCAGCCCTGGACTCCACCACACCACTGCTGGTAGAAATATTCCATTTCTACAGATCACTCTCCTACTCTTCCTCTGACGTTCTCCACTGAGAGGGAAAGAGAAGAGGGAGGGAGACAGGCAGGGGGAGGGAGAAGGAACTGGATTCTTAGATCTGCCTTAAAGAGATTCATTAATTCATTCCATCAGTGAGTATTAAGAAACTACTATGGGCCAGATATTGTCCCAGCTCAGTGGGAATGGTACCCTGGAGGTTGCCCACCTTCAGATTTTAATGTTCCACCGTACCTATTCTTATCTATGCTAGCAGAGTCAGAATGGCAACATCTGAAATATAAGGCATCTAAGTCCTTACTCTTTTCTTCTTACGTTGTAATGTTTAATCTCTAAACAAGTTCATTAATACTTTCAGTGGAGGTTTTTTCCTTCTGTGTCCTTAAAATAAATAAGCAGAGAAATGTTTTGTGGGATAGACCATCATCTTGAACACCCAGCAAGGTGAGATTTGTTGGTGCTTTGGGGGTTTAGGTTTGCTAGCACATGTTCTCTTCTGATTTTTATACTCCATTATTTCTTTGTTTTTTACTTTTTTAAAGTAAGCTCTATGCCCAATGTGGGGCTTGAACTCATGACCCTGAGATCAAGAGTTGCATGCTCTACTATTGAGCCAGCCAGGTGCCCCCATAATTGGTTATTTCTAACAGTAATGGGAATGGTTGAGACAGATAATTTCCTTCAGTTTGAATTTAATGCAGGGCAAACAGCTGACCAGAACTGTCCACTATAGACATTTTAAGGGATATATTTCTAAACAAAAAAGATACATATAAGGTGAGAAGTGTGCCAAAGAAGGAAGCAAGAGCGAAGGGTCACAAAAGCCCCACACTGCGCCACCCATCTTCACACGAGGGGAGCTGCCTCCTTCAGTACCATTATGTGAGCAGACCCTGGAGGGCCAAGCGCCCAACAGCTGTCTCCTAGTGTCTTGGTCAACAACTGAAGCATAACAGACTGGTATTTGTACCTCATAACCCTTCAGTGACGGCCCCACCAACACCACCGGACGCATGGATGGCACAACATCGTAAGGAGGAATGTGCTCCGTCTGAAAAAGATGATTTGACGGGTGTGACAAGGTAAGGCTCAGCACACCTCCTCAACAGCCACAGCATTCATAATTCTCAGGTCAAACGAGTAATGGTTACCGCAGGTCCCCACCAAGGAGGCTCATCCCTTATTCTATAGCCATTTCGGTCACTGAAATGGAGCATTACAAGCATGTATGGATAGAAACCTTAGCAGTAGATTTAAAAAGGAAACACAACTTACCACTTTTTGCTTCTGTTTTGCTAAAAGACAACAATGAGAGCCATATCAAAATACGGAATCTCTGTAAATGATAGTACATGATTTTAAAAGATGGAAGAATGTACCGATTTGTCCCTGTAATTCTCATCATCTCGCAATTACCCACTCTGCAGAGCACTACTCTATTATTTAATTCTGGACAAGACAATTTTGAAGAAAAATGAGAAAAAATGAGACAATTCCTTCTTGTACAAATGATCTCATATCCTGATTTCATGTTGGGTGTGGAGGGTGGACTTCATAACAACACCGGAATTTCTGGGCCAGCCATGGGCCATAGGATGTTCCCTGCTGGACACAGCACACTGTAGCTGAGAACAACGTGGACAAATAAAATTTCATAAAAAGGAACTAAAAATAACAACTTGGGTAAAAATGATCCTCATTTTAAAAACTAGTTATTTTTGGATTTGTCATTTTGATGAACCACGAGAAAATTTTGCAGTCATTTATATGTTTGTAAATTTTCTGCCCACTTTCTAGGATATTGACACATTTTTCCCACTATGTTGTTGTTAATTTTGAATAAATTTATAACCGGTTATTCCTCTTCTTTATTGTTTGTAATAGTGCAAAGCTACAATGACCTAAACGTCCAACGAATGGGGATGAGGCAAAATATTTTGATATCTGATTCAACTAATTTTGTGGTCATCCAAGAAGGTCCAGTCCATTTGGGGACAACCAGAGACCTAGTTCGGTTCAGAGACTGGGAGATCAGGAAGGATCCACACCCCAGAGCCAATCACGTGCACTGCAGTTATGGTAGGCCAGGATGGACCTTGAACTTGTCCTTCTGAGTTGGTGATACCAGATGCCCTAATGCGGCATCAATTCTGGGCCAGCATCAATTTGACTACAGGAGTCAGGGAATATGGTAGAAAAAAAATTCTACCTGCTTGAATACCTCCCTAATTACTAAATATGTAACAACTCCTGACTGGGTCACCGCTGTCCCTTCATTTCCATTAATTCCAGGGCTCGGTTATCTGCTGTCCAAATAGAAATGAGGTCGTCCAGGCCCATTCTCTGCTTCAAACCTCCCAATCTCTAAAACCCAGGCTGCACCATCCTAAAGTTCCCCGTGAAGACTGGAACAGAGCATTTTCTTGAGAGTCTACAACTTTTTTTTTTTCCTTTTTAATTGGCCTTCACCATCTTAATTGCTGTTGGGTTCTTGGGTGGAATAATGAAAATCCTTCAGATTAAATTGCACAATGGACAGTTACTGGCTCTGGGGGGTAAATAAGATTTTTCAAAATTATATTATAATGATCTGAATTTTTAGTATCATAAGTACCCTTTAAATAGAATCAAATTACTATAGAAAGCAAATGAGCAATGAAATATTAAGTAGAAGACTCTTTTAAATCAAGACTCAAAATCATTTCCAAATTGGTAAAAATACTTTCTCTATGTTCAAATACTAAGAAAGAAAAGCATTCCATTAAAAAGAGTTAAACCAAAACCCTCACCTGTTGATGTGGGTGTTGCTCGAAATGTCCCTGATACCATTTCTCCAAGACTTGAAGAAGAGTTTCCACTGGATTTCCTGGGATATAGAAAAGGAACTTAGGACTCATTCCCCAGATTCCTTACAAATAGAACTTGAGACTACAAAGCTTTCTTTGGCCTAAATCCTACTAAATAATTCAAAGCACATCAAATCCTGCTTTGGAGAAGAACTTCGAGAATCTGTCCAAATGTTTTCTTTGACCTATTTCTCAGAGAAGGTGGGGAACTAACTGAGACCCAGAAACACTTTGCAAAAATATCTCTCTTAGTTTTTCAGTGCAGAAATTGGGCAGAAAAATCAAGGGGTACAACCACTCCCGTGAACCAATGCTTAACTAATACCGGTCACCAGTTGGCTACACCAGTTGGATATCAAACATAGTTCAAAACAAGCTTAAGAGCCAGAAGAAGCATTTCTTTTTGAAAAAGTGATTATATGGGAGTCAGAATTTAAAAAAGATGGCAATAATATAATAATATTATTTGTGACCTAGAATGGAAGAGTGTTCCATTGGTCTCCTTGTGTGGCTTTGGAAGCTTCCTAGGAACCCAAAGAGGCCCTTGGGAGCCTACCTTCCTACTTCCCCAGTGTTCTTCCCTCTGTGCTTGAGAGTATGGTCCCTAGGTCAGAACAATCTCATTTCTTATCCTGGTTTTGTCATTTACTAGTTGCGAGACCTTGGCATATAAAATTTCATGTCTTTGAGCCTTAGTTTTCCTATCTATAGAAGTTACACCTAATAGGGTTAGTATAAGGAAAAAAGAAGAACATGTCTGTGAGCTCTTGGTTTTACTCTTTTAGTTCAAGAGTACATAATAACATTATTGTTTTTAAATATTATATTCATTTATTTTAGACAGAGCAGGAGCAGGGGTAGGGGCAGAGGGAGAGAGAGAATCTCAAGCAGGCTCCCAATGCTGGCCTTGATCTCACGACCCCACGATCATCAGCTGAGCCAAAATCAAGAGTCAGACACTTAACTGACTGAGCCACCCAGGCTCCCCAGTATATAATAACATTATAAATTAATAATAACAATAACAATAATAATAATAATAAAATAGCAACTTTGGAAATGGTAATAAATGGTACATTTATATTATACTATATTTATTTATTTAATATATTATTAATATTAATATTAATATTATTATTTTATATATTATATGTTTATTTATTATTTATTTATACTATTTATTTATTTATTATTATACTATATTTATTATATTATATAAATGGTACATTTATGTAATAAATAATACATTTATTATTTCATTCAACAAATATTTTTTGAGTATCTATTGTTCTAAAATCCAGGAATACAACAGTGGGGGAAAAGACAAAATCCCTTCCTTACAGAGACAGATTTTAGTAAGAGATATCACTATCAAATAGACGAACAGGTAAATACGTAGTATTTCTAGAAATAATAAGTGCAAAGGAGAAAACTAAATCAGGAGAAAGATAGGAAGTAAAGGAAGGGAAATGGGTACAATTTTAAAGATGGTTGCTGGAAAGGTGATATTTAACAAAGATTAGAAGCAGATGAAGGAGCTGGTGGAAATATGAAGAAAAAGGTCCCAGTAAGAAGAAAATAGAAAGTGCAAAGGTCCTGGGGTAGGAACGTGTGTTCCTGATTTGTTTAAGGAGCAGCAATAGAGATTAACAGTCAAGAGGAGGAAATAAGAGGAATTAATAATTAATAATATTGTAGGCATGTTATATACTAAAAAAGATTGGTAATTAAAAGTTAGGCTAGGGCACGTGAATGGATCAGTCAGTTAAGTGTCTCTTGATCTCAGCTCAGGTCTTAATCTCAGGGTTATGAGTTTAAGCCCCGCATTGGGCTCCATGCTGAGTGTGGAGCCCACTTAAAAAAAATTAAAAAATAATTAAAATAAAAAAGAAGTGGGGCTAACTGTACTTTTGGGCCGTCTTATCACTGTTTAAGAAGTTCCCTTTAAGACAAAGGCAAAAGAATCCCTAAAGACCAGAGGAATTTCTGAAGCAGAAAAAGATCCAGTAGAAAAAGGAAGTTGAGAGTCAAGAGAAACAACTGCTTCTATGTTAGACCTTTCAAAAAATGGTAACACATGTCAAATTCATGCTTCAAATGTAGGTTCACCATATACGCAGGCTTGTATATTCTGGTATACGAGAATCAGGTATGATTCTGATTTCTCTTTTCTCAGGTTTTGCATGTATCCCTGGGACCTACGAACACCAGCACTCTGAGATTTTTGTGGCTATTTCATTAGTTCACTAGAGGTTGATTCATCCAAAGTTAGATGGTGTCTCCATCCCTTTACCAAGAGATGACATATGCTCTGAGTGGAGAAAAGGGTTTCTAGTCCTGGGACAGTAGCATGGGTACCACTGTATTCCTTGCCCACTTGGTGGGGGTGGGGGTGTCTCTGTGAGAGTTAACCAGGAAGGGCTCTGATGCCAGGTCAGGCCAGGCTCCCACCTGCACTGACCAAGGCCCCATATGACTCTCATGGAGGAGAGCTTCATGTCCAAGCAAGATTTGCTGAGGCCACAGAAAAGTCTTCACTGTGGAATTCATGTTGATGCCCGTGATTTGAGGCTCGAGCATTTCAGAGGGAACTCTCTGAAACTCCTCTGTGTCAATTTCATACCCAGGAAAGCACCTTTCCTCAGAAAGCATACATTTTTAAGCTCATAAGCAAACTTGAAAATATCCTCTTATTCTTTTACCCACCTCCCCCAAATAAGTGCATAGAAACGAAGGAGACTTACCCTCCGTGAAAACGTCCCCTTTTTTGTTCTTGCTGAATCCGTATGTTCTCCAGTCTAAGCGGACTAGGGATGAAGCCAATCTCACAGCCCTCTTTCACCAGCCTTCCTATCCACCAATCATTGTTGTATTTCTGGAATGCAGACATAAAACTGCTATCAGCAGTGATTCACTTATCTTCACATCCCATTAATTAATTTCTGAGGACCAGAAGAGCCACTGTTTATATTATACTATATTGCATATAAACACAATTTATATCATACTATGTTATATATGTCTAAGTGTCCATAGACTAAAGCCAAAGTCTGCAAACTTTTCACCTAAAGGCCCAGAGAGTAAATATTTTAGGTTTTCAGGCCTCATGGTCTCTGTTGCAGCTTCTTAAGTCTACTATTGTCACATGCACAAGGCCATAGATAATTCGTGAGCAAGTGAGCATGCTGTGTTTCAGCTAACATTTTCTTTATAAAAAAGACTTGAGGCTGGAATCAGAACAGTTTGACAATCCCTGAACTAAAGTTGGGTCCTAACCTTTGGATTCCTTTAGTCCTTATGAAGAAGCCCTAACCAATTCTTAAGAAACAGATTTTGGAGGGATAACTATGCATCTAATGTAATTGGAACTCTGGAGAGCAAGACAGGCAAATCTGAGATGAAATACATTCAACTGCCAGTTATTGTCAAAAGCTTTCAGGTAAAGATTCTGTGATATTGTCTGTAATCTACTCTCATTGGAGAACTGTAATCTTCTAAACATAGGTTTACAAATTCAGATCCATCTCATTACCTGATAAAAAAGAAATCTACTCTTACAAAGGCTAAGCATATTGTATATATGTGGAGTTTTGGAAATAACCTCCAAATGGCCTGAAGTCCACTAGGAACACCAGGATTTCCATTTACATGGAAAGTTCCACGACACGTAAAATCAGAAAATTAACCCACGCAAAGGCTTCCATCAGTATGAGGTAAGGCTCTGTGAACACGATCCTATTTAGTGGGTGAGCAAAGTTGTATTTGTAATTACGGATTTGCCAAAGCCTAGATCAGAAGGCATATTTAATCCAAGCCACCTGCCTCAAGGGAAGGTTTCAGGTAGGTGATTTTTAGAAAGCAGGTATCAGTCCTATTGTTCATATCCTCCAGAGATGGTGCCAAAAACTTTGTCTTCATCAGTGTTGTGTTGGGCAAGGCTCCCTCTCTGTTTGATCCAAAAAGTATCTGGTTTATTTTTCAAAATGAAAAACTATATGTAGTACACTTTGCTTAGCTCAGAGAAAAGTGAAATTTATGACGCTGACACATTGTGAAGGAGAAATGGATGGTTTCATTAACTCACTGCAGCATGAAACTCTGCATAGCCGTGAGTAATTTGCAACATCAGCCTCATACTCAAAAGCAAAATGGTGTGGCTTAGGGCTCTGGCCTTTATATGCACACAGCTCCTGCATGACGCATGCATGGTACATAGTGTGAGACGGCATTTCAGGAATGTGGGTTGAGGGGGACACCTGGGCGGCTCAGTGGGTTTAGCATCTGCCTTCAGCTCAGGTCCTGATCCCAGGGTCCTGGGATGGAGTTCTCCTTGCTCAGCAGGGAGCCTGCTTCTCCCTTTCCCTCAGGCTGCCACTCCCCTTGCTTCCCCTGCTTGTGCTCTCTCTCTCTCTCTGACAAATAAATAAATAAATTCTTAAAAAAAGAAAAGTAAAGAAAGAAATGTGAGTTGACCTAATATAAAATCTTGCACAATCAAAGTCTTGGTTTTTCCTATCTTTCCATTCTGTATTTCAGGATAACAAGCTTGAAATAATAGACCTGTTTATTCTGGAATCAACAAAAGGCAAGGAGGCCCTTTTAGAATCTTTGGTGCACAGGTCTGGAATGTAAATCTTCGCATGGTGGGGACAAAGCAGGCTATGAGTCAGAGTGTCCTAGGGTTTAAGTTACTTCCTGAACCGTAAGTTAGCCTGCGGGAACACTCATTTATTAAACGGTACCCAAGCGACCTCAAAGGGCTTCTAGAAATGGTTCATGGCAACTTGCCAGTCTGTTTTGGCTTCCTCGTAGGAAGCAGCTCGAGTTCAGTGAGTATCTGGCTCCACATAAATGAAAAAGTTCTCTGAGCCACCGGAAGTTGCCACATAGATTCAAGAGCTCCACGCACGTGTCATTTGGTGAATCTGATAAGCAGAGCTGCCGTTTTTTCCTCTGCGTTTAAGCTTCTCATTACTGAAAAAGTGCTTAAAGCCGTGCATTAGAGATAGTCATCTGGATGACAGATGAGAGAGGCAACAAGACTACAGAAGTGTGTTCCTCGAGCAACACTCCAGAAGCGTGAGCGAGGGGATCTGGGATGGTCACCTCAGTGTTGCTCCATTTCTTCTCATTCCATTTCCCTAACACGACTAGCACTTTCTCTTTCTAAGATGTGTTCTTAGCAGATATTTCAAGATCTGAAAACAAGTGACTCTAACCTATGCCGGGTTACTAGCTCAATTCCATACATCCAACTGCTGGTCTTGAAGAGAAAGTCACTGAGCAAGGAACGTATAAACCAAAAAGCAACAAAGAGGACAAGATGGGAATATTGATGGCATAGAGGAAAGCAATAACATACAGCAAGGCTGGAATGTGGGTGTGAGGGGGTGTGCATAAAATATGTGAGAGCTTCTCTTACCTTTTAAAGTTCTGCTTCTCCTTGGAAACAATGGGTGTGACCGATTAATGAATAGGGTTTGGTCATTTTTGATGAAAACGGTGAGATAATCCACTTCACCGTTCAGATGGTGGGACACATGCTTCAGGCTCCATGTCCTTGCCCACCAGGCAAATGTGGATATCCTCACCACATGCACTTTTAGAACGTGGAAATGATCAAGTCGATACTACCCCAGCGTCCTGTTAGCAAGGCTCGGAACCGTGGGTGTCTGCACCCATCCTCTCTCTGCATGTTACAATGAGTAAGTGGTCCCCTTCCTATAAAAAATCTCACCCCCACCAACTTGGGGGTCTGGATCCCACCCTTTTTGCCTACTCAAAAACTATATTCCTTTGCCTATCTTTCCTTTCGCATCAACCGCTCCCGCTCTCCGTCTGTTAGTATCAGCATGTGCAGGTGCTCCATAAGCTCCTGTCTTAAAAGAAAACCTTTGACTTCATATCCTCCTCAGTCTACTACCTGGTCAGTGTCAACCTCCTTGAAAGCATACTCTATGCTTGCTAAACATTCCTAACTCCCCTTCTCTCCTCACCCCCCTTCACTTGGCTTCCAGACAATGGTCCCAATGACTTCTGTGCCATTGACCACCGTGTTGCCAACCCAATGTCCATTTCTCACTGCTCATCTTAGGGGACATGTCACAGCATTTGCCACAGCTGATTGCTTCCTCCTTGGGGACACACTCCTCTCTTGATGCCACGCATCGCTCTGTCCTGGTTTTCCTCCTATATCTCAGGTTTCTCCTGTTCCCTCTCCTTATTTGTTGAGTCACTTCATGTAGCCCAACTCTGCAGGATAGAACTCCTTCAGGTTTGATGACAGGTTGCCTTCTCTTCTCCCTCTTTAGGTGACATCGATCATTATCACGGCTTTAAATGCCACACATAAACTGATGACCTAAATTGACATCTTTGGCATCTTTCCTCAAAGTTCCAGATTCTTATATCTAACTTCTACCTGATATGTCCTTTGAGATGTCCCCTTCCATTTGTCCTTTTCCCACCTTAGTCTTCTCCATCTCCACTGCTCAGTTCACAAACCTTGACCTCCCTGGTCATGTGTGATTTCTCCCTCACTCTTAGTTTATTTATTTTTTTTTTAAATATTTTATTTATTTATTTATTTGTCAGAGAGAGAGGAGCGAGAGTGAGCACAGGCAGACAGAGTGGCAGGTAGAGGCAGAGGGAGAAGCAGGCTCCCTGCCAAGCAAGGAGCCCCATGTGGGACTCGATCCCAGGACGCTGGGATCATGACCTGGGCTGAAGGCAGCCGCCCAACCAACTGAGCCACCCAGGCGTCCCTCACTCTTAGTTTCTTGACCTGGTCCACCACCACCGCTCTTCACTAAAGTGTGCAATAGGTCTCAAATTTGTCTACTTCTTTCCATCTTGCTGCTGCCATGCTGGCTCAATTCTACCAGAATGGTTCTAATGGTCTCCCTGATTCCATACTTATCCCACCCCAATCCATGGTCTCTACAACAATCAGAGCAGCCTTTAAAAAAATAATAAGTTCATCCCACTCCTTTGCTTTTAAAGTCTTCAATGGCTTCTTATTACACTCAGAATAAAATCTAAAGTCTCATCATCACTTTAAGGTCCTCTTTGACCTGTGTCCTCCTTACTTCTATGACTGTGTCCTGCTACTAGGTCCCCGGCTCACTGCATTATAGCCATATGGCCTTCCTCTAGTTAACTGATTATGCCAAGCTTTTCTCCTATCTCCAGGCCTTTGCACATGGTATTTCCTCTCCCTTGAAGACCTCCTCTTGCTCTTTTTAAGGTTGGCTCCTCTTCATCTTTCAGGTGTCTACTTAAAGGTCACATTGTTCAAAAGGCCTTGTTTGATCACCCCGTATTTAAAAGTATATATAACACCTTCATCCCTATGTTTTAAATTTTTTAGCATCTGCTTCATTTTTCCCCCAAAGCATTCACAATTTGGAATTATTTATTTGTTCGTGATCTGTCTCCCCACAAGAATTTCAGTCCATGAGGGGAGAGAATCTGTCTGCTTTGTTTATAGCTATCAGACAACATCTGCCACGGCCTGGCACAAACTTGAACACAAGTGTTCAAGAATGGTATCTTGAAGGAGTACTTGAACAAAGGAACACAGTAGATAGAACTTCACCCAGCTCACATGGGCACAATGCAAAGACAGACATCTGCTGACATCCAGATGTTTGACCTACTTGCTATCAAGTGGCTAAAGTGTTAAACCTTTGTATATGTCTTGGTGTCACTAATACCAATGCAGCTTGCAGGGCTTCAAAGACAATGATTTGCAAAACTGCTGTATATTTACCACATGCATCTCATTTTAGACTGGGGATAAGTGCAGGTATTTCAGAGATGTGCAGTGATTGCTTTTACTGACCACACTGCTTCGGGTCTCACTTTACTGTCCCATTCTCTTTTTTTGAGGGGCATGGGGGCAGGCCTATCTGCCAGTGTGTGCCTCCAGCCCCATCAGGAACTTCTGTGCAGAACAAAGCAGGCAAGACTGTACTCCTGACTTGGCCCCATTCTTGTGCCCATCCTCCAGATACCATCCTTCCCCTCTACCGCAGCCCTTCACTCAATCAGCGATCCTTCCAATAGAGTTCACTAGGTTCAACATGTCAACATGGGTAACATGCTGAAATCTCTCCTATCTTAAAAAATAAAAAAGCAAATAAAAATTTAAAAACACTTCCTCCATTCTATACTACCTTTTCCCAGCTAGAATGCATTCTCGTTTTCAACTCAAAGCTTTTAGGAAGAGCATATTGCAATTCCTCTCCTCTAGCCTCCAGATTATGTGGGTAAAGGCCTAATAAGTGTCTTTACGGGGCTTCCACAGCACCCCAGACACAGTGTACCTGAAAGCCAATTCACAACCACATCTACCTTGCAACAAAGCTTCTCCCCTCTCTGCCTTCTTCATCTACCCATCCTCTCATCCCCAGAGTGCTTCCCTGACTTCTTTATTTTGAAAACTGACACAACCCTCTACCCTTTCTAGTGAGCTATGAAACTGGCCTTTCTCCATCCTTCCTTTCTCTCTATTTCACTTTCCCCAATATCACCCCCAGCATATGAAATCTCCCAGTCTTGTCTGTCTGCCTCTTCCCTCTCCCTCCAAGCTGCTCTGTTTCTCCAGCCTCTCTGTTGCAATCTCAGGCCAGCCTCTGCAACACTCACCTGACCATCAGAGTCAGTATGCTAAGACACAATCCTCGTGGCACCTGCCCATCATTTAAAATTCCTCTCCAGCCCACTACCTGGTGATAAAGTCCAGGCTTCTTGTCAGGGTCAAAAAGGTCCTTTCTTATCAGGCCCTTGCCTCCGTGACCTGGCTCATCCCCTGAACTACTCCCTACTTCCCGCCCTCCAGCCACGCTGTACTGGTCCTCCCTGTCCCTTCCAGCAGATCCATCCCCACACCCACCCAGCCTGAACTCCCTCAGGTTTCACCATTTCTGTAGAGCTCCTGCCCCACCCCCCATCTTCCTTTGGCCAGCCAGGTGGCCCTTCCTGCTTTTTCTTCATGATACCTATTCAATTTTACTACTACGGAACTTGTCATCCTGGGCAGAAACTAGGCACCTGCAAGTGTTTTCCACCAGACTCAGAGCTCCCTGGCAGTGGGGAATGTGTGCCTTCATCCCTGATCTCTCGATGCCAAGCACAATGTCTGAGATGAAGTAGAATTTCAATTCAGGTTGACTAAATGAAAATATCTGTGTCATCATTCCACCTTACAAGTTGCAAGGCCTCAAGTCTTCTCTGTACCTCTCGATCCCTTAAGCTTTCTGTTTCCCAAAGTCCTCTGCCCTCTTCGTAGCTTTAACACTTTAATTATTAATTATATTCTCAAGCGTTGCCTCCAAGGTCAAGGTCCACAGGATTAGAGCAGAGATGTTTATAATTACAATATCCCTTGTAAATGGTCCCTCATGGGTAGATGCCATGGGTAGATGCCATGCAGCCAAATTCACGTTTCCCTAAGTGGGATCCATAGACCTGTGGTTCTGCAGTCATGCAAGGTGATTAGAAGGTGACCAGGGGACCAGAGATCTGTCCCAAACCCACCCTATGATGACAGTGATCCAATGTTTTCAATGAGTGATCATGCAAGCAATGATCTCAGTCCTCTAAATCTCAGTGAGAATGCATGGATTTGGAAAGCCTGGCAAATTAAATAAGCTAACACACTGACAGCTCCTCAGGGCTCCTCTCGGTTCAGTCTGGCTCAGAGCTGATCCCGGCTCTCGGCTAGTGGCAGGTTAAGGGACGCAGAGAGTCCTACATTTACCTCTTTAATGTGGAGGAAGTCCTTGGCGTCGAAGGAGATGGCTGTGCTCGGAACAGGCACATCCTCGTCCAAGGCGCCACAGTAGCTCACGTTCGTCTTCACAGCAAACGCTACAGGCTTGGACTAGGGGCAGACACACAGCATAAGGACGGAGGAAGGAGACAGAGTGGGATTTTTCATATTGGAAAATACAATTAGATAATTGATAGTACCAGGCAGGAAGGGAAACCACTTTCCAAAGAGGTGTCTCAAATGGGTTTCACGGTTCCTGGCTGCGTAGAGAAATCTGCAGCAATACTCTAAAATGATTCAACCCAATCACCCCAAACATTTCCCCCTCCTGGGCTGCTTTCGAACATCCCAAACCAAGAAACCTGCTCTAAAGTGCTGGGGAGGGACGGAAAGACAGGGGGAGGGCTGTCTGCTTTGTCCTCTACTCCTAAAACTTATGTTTGTTATTTTAAATGATAACAGACACCCCTTGGGATACAGGAAATGTGTGCTAGGTCTTAAATTAAAAGGTGTTGGCAGGAGCAAAATAAATATTTTTTTGAGATAGCCTCAGATCTGAAATCCTGTGGAATCCTACTCAAAATGAATACTTGTCCTGCCAGGAAAAAGAAAGGTCAGTTAGGGGCAGACCAGAAGGAGGAGCACCATCTCGATCTCCCTGAGTAACAAAAGCTCGTTCCTGAAACTTTTTAGGTAAATTCCTCCCCAGCAAAGCGCTCTTGGGTGGGTGCGTCCTTGCAGAGGCTAAGCAAACCAGCAGCCTAAGCTAACAGTACTGCGGCTGCCATCTGAGTGACCACAAAGGCCACAAAACACTCTGAAAGAAAACAAAAACAACAACAAAAAAATTAGCTAAAGTGAGAACACAGGGTTCCTGCAATCCTGGATTGTTTTGTTAGTGGCTCATTTATTCGTGCTGAGAACATGACTGGGGAGCAAGAGTTGAGGCAAGACCCTGGTTAGAGTCCTGGCCATGTCCCTTCACAAGCACGGCCCCGCAGCCCCTCCAGCCCACCGAGCACAGACAACACGTGTCACAGCGAATGAAGATGCCTCGTTACTGGCATCATTTCCCTCTTACTGCTCGCACAATGAATTTACTGTAAAACCAGAAAAAGTTAGGAATTCATATCACTTGAGCTTCAGTTTTTCTTCTAAAAGTTAGAAAGACTGGATCATTATGCCTTAGGAGTCTGTCCTGGAGGGCAAGGAACAGAGGCTGGCCACAACCCGTCTTATATTTTACATGGAACTTCATTTGGCAAAAGGAGTCTATGCTAAAACAAACAAACAAAAACAGTTTGAAAGGCATAGAACAGGAGACTTCTAGTGACTCTTCCAGTTCTAAGATTTAAAAATATAGTTTTTGCTCTTTATTGCCTCCTGTGGGTACAGAAATTCCTGAAGTGGCGGGGGGGGGGGGGGGGGGGGGGGGGGGCTCGCCCCTGGTGGAATATCTAAAGTTCTATTTTTGGCAACACTTTTGATGGCTCATGTTTGCTGAAATACTAATAGTTGTTCAAAGCTCCAAACTTCATGCTGAATTTGAGGTAGGAGACCGAAACCAAATGGGGAGCTGTACAGAGATCCCACGGAACAACAGTCTAACATGTGCAGCCAGAAATGAAGGCTAATGGCCCAGAGAATGAGCGGTCAGGAACAGGTAGCAACCAGTGCCCGACGGGGCTCTCCGCCAGCACTGGGAGGGGCAAGCTTAAAATCAGCCACCACCATGAAGTCGGAAGATGCCCAATAATTCGCCACCAAACCTAACGCAATGGGTGAGGGGTCAGGGTCTCAGGAAATGCCCCCCGCCCCGGGAATGTTACTAACCTCTCTTAGGGGGTGAATGGGTCAGGGAACCTTAGAATCTGGTGCCTTATCAGGATGATCATAAAATGATTGTTCCAGAGAAATCTGCGGCAGGGGACGAGCAGCTGAGGCCTGCTGAGCAACAGGCCGCTTTGGAATCAAAGAGGGGCCAGAAAATCACCTTTGCTCTCTCCAGCTGGATCGCGGCTTGTTGTTCTCTCTCCTGCCGAATTGCTTCCCGATCCTCTTCCAAAGAGACATCGGAGTCAGACGGCCTGCTCGTGTAGGAATCCGCGGAACCCTGGAAAGGAAAACCCGGAGTGGTTTCAATGTGGCGATGGGGAGCTCCTGCGAGCGTCCTATCCATACCAGCATCCCGGAGTGAGTTCTCATTTGCGTAGGGTTTGGTGCACGCACCCTACGCCTTTGCTGCAGACTTACGTTCAGACGGCAAAATATGGTTAATCATGTTAGTAATTCAGAAGGTAGCAATGCTGTGAAGGAAAATATTTGGACTAGATTAAGTGCGAGGAAGTGAACCGTCATGAAAATTATATGATATTCAGTTCCAGTGCTTCTTGTTTTATGCTATCTTTATAGTAAGCCCCTATTCATTTGTGAACCGGAAGTTTCATTCCATTCTCCCCTTTATATATACGTCTAAAGGAAAAAGAGATTCAGCCTATGATAAGAGCTAAAATCTACCCATATTTTGGGCTACATAAGACAGATTTATCTAAGATTTCAACACAGCAAAGTAGAATCCTGCATTAGTAAATGAGTTTCTAATTCTAGCATCTAGTATCTTTCACTATTAAAACTCCAGTCCTTGGCATGCCTGGCGCTCAGTCAGCTAAATGTCCAACCTGAGATTTTGGCTAATGTCATGATCTCAGGGTTGTGAGATCGAGCCCCATATCGGGCTCCACATGGGGCTGGACTTAAGATTCTCTGTCTCCATCTTCTCTGCCCCTTGTCCCCTCTCTCTCTCTCTCAAAGCAAAACAAAATAAAACTTTAGTCATTGTCCCACAATAGCCACACCTGGTCACTATGGCCACCAAGCCATGAACCTTAAAGATGAAAACAAGGATGTTCTCAATGGAAGCACACACCTAGAAGACCTATTTGAACAACACTGAAATCTAGCCTGACAGATGTGGCCAAGGTACTGGGGGTGCCCAGCATCACTCAGTATTCACGGCGTAAGAAGAGATGAAAACTATAGTACCTAGTTAAAAAGTTAAAAAAAAGGGGCATCTGGGTGGCTCAGAGGGTTGAGCCTCTGCCTTTGGCTTGGGTCATGATTGGGGTCCTGGGATGGAGCCCCGCATTGGGCTCTCTGCTTGGTGGGGAGTTTGCTTCCTCCCACCTCTCTGCCTGCCTCTCTGCCTTGTGATCTCTCTCTCTCTCTCTGTCAAATAAATAAATAAAATCTTAAAAAAAAAAAAGTCCTTTAAGTCCGCCCTCTGGTTGCTAAAGGAACATTGCCCTTATGATATCCTTAAGCTGGCATTACAAGTTGGTATTTGCATAGATGATGACATTTACACAGCAGTGTTACTGATAGAACTGTGTATTTGGTATGTTTCATACCTCACACACAAATTTTGAAAAAGCATAGACCTAACCATATAGCTGAGAACCTACTATCCACTGCAGAAAAGAACTCTAAGAAGGGTTGACTGCCGAAATGGATCCTTTGAAAATTTTCCTAAACTTAGAAATGTTAGGGTTAGCACAGATTTTCCTGGTGGCCTAGGGCAGTAACTCCTGGTGAGAGGTTTTATCAGAACACCCAACAGAACCCTGGTTCTTAATTCTTCCTCTTCAACTTACTTTAGAAAACTATGCAAGTTACCTCCGCCACTCCAGACTAAGTCTCTTCATATGCACAATGGGGACACTGCTTACTTCAAGGAATTAAATGGAATAAGACATAATGAACAGCTAATTGACTTAGTCCTCACTATCGTACCAGTACAGAGCTAGCTGCTATGCACACCTCGTCTCTCTGAATCCTGGGAACAGTGGAGAAGCTTCCATTCAAACTTGGGCAGTCTAACCCTAGAACTAGCAGCTTGAAACCCTATACCGAGCTGCACTTGATATTAAAATATTTACTCTGGGATGTGGCACATGGTAAGCACATAGTAAGTGGCCATTCGCATCCCTGTTTCCTAGACCTGACAGCTTTACATTGATTTAAAAATAAAAAAAAAAGACTCTAATCACTTGTTCAACTCAAATATATACACAACAGCCCATCTCGAAAAACACCCATTTTTCTCATTGTATTTGTTGCCAAGAAATCACTATGTTTTTTCCCCCAGCTTTACTGAGATATAATTGACCTATATAACACAGTGTATGTTTGAGGCGTACAATTTGTTGATTTTACGCACGTATACACTGCAAAATAATTACACTGTAAGTGTGATAACTGCAATGTGCCCAAATCCATGCACTTAAGTGGCACTTCTGGAAGTGCCCTTTATAGAGGAAATGGGTTTGTTAAACAAACGATAACCAAATTCCTATGTGCAACAACAGTACTGGGGAAAAATCTGGACCTACAAAATGGATGAGTGCAGGGTAACTGACTATTTACAGATCCCTCATTGCTGAAAGAAGAAGTGACTTCGAAGTCCTAAAAGCGACTTCGAAGTCCTTTCAATGAGTTCTCTCAGAACACAGCTTTTGTCCAGATGTAGGTATTCCTGCAAACAAACCAGAGTAAGAGGGAAAGAAAACAATGTTTCTAAAATATGTATGAGAATAGTTTTGGGTTTGTTCTCGGCAATGCTTTGCTGCCTGTGGTAAGTGCTGCAGATCATTTCAAGATACTGGACTGGCCGTGTGAAGAGGTCTGGATTGAACTTGACTGTGCTGCATGAAGTCAGGAAGGCACTTGCTGTGTTTTGCAAACATGTGGGGGGAGGCTGAGGACTGCAGTTCAGAAGCAGGCAGGCTGTCTGCGGGAGCAGTGAGGCAAATGACTAAAGACGACAGTCTACTGTTGACCCGAGGAGAGGCCCCTTCCCAACAGTACCTTCACGGCTTTTCATCCTGGCATTCCATCATCTCTCAGCACATGAGAAGCAACTCAAAGGATTCCTGCGAGTGAACTTGATTTTGAAATGTGAACAAGATTCTGTGAATATTTCAAAATTACTTAGTAAGTTCTACTACTGCCAAAATGGAAAAGCAGAAGCTTCTGTTTACTTTCCTGTTTTAAGAATATGGGTAGAGGGAAAGATAGAGCACTAGGATGTTTGTTTTCATAATCCCAGGGTTACATCATTTTGGCACTTACTCTGGTGTTTCTTCTTCTTTCTTTTTTTCAATGCCATCTACATTTCTTTGAATATGGAAATCACTGTCTTTCAGGGTTCTGGGGGAAACACAAGTGTACCATCAAGAGCCCCAGTTTGGCTCATGGATATGTTCTGCTGGCTTGGCAAAGAAATGGTTTCTTGTTTGTATTTATTGGTTTTGTTTTGTTTCAACTGGGTGAAAGAGAGTATAGACATATCCCAGGAGAAAGAAGGAAAAGAAAGGGTGCCCGGGTGGCTCAGTGGGTTAAAGCCTCTGCCTTCGGCTCAGGTCATGATCCCAGGGTCCTGGGATCGAGCCCCGCATCGGGCTCTCTGCTCTGCGGAGAGCCTGCTTCCTCCTTTCTCTCTCTGCCTGCCTCTCTGCCTACTTGTGATCTTTCTCTGTCAAATAAACAAATAAAATCTTAAAAAAAAAAAAAAGGAAAAGAAAACAAAAAGGACCTGGGATATATACAAAGAGCTCAGAGAAGAGAACAATAGAGCCACAGAGCAGCAAGAGACTGCCTGGGCCAGACGGGACGAAGGATCTGGAAGGGAAGGGGCTATATTAGCAGGCTTGGTAAAACTGAGGGCTGGACGGGGGCTGCCAGAGAGCTGGTTACACATTTATGATCTGGCACAGGGAACTGGCAAGAAACGAACAATGCAGGATGCCAAGAGGATATAAGTGAACATGCAAAGTTTACTAGCTCTGGCAAAAGCTGGAAAATGCAGCCCCACCAGCTTTCCCTTTTCTGGAATTCTACATCATAAAATGGGCGATGAGTGAGCTAGCCAGCTTATCGGGTGAGCCAAACCTGCAAGAGGCATGACAGAGGCTAGCTGCAAAAGTTCCTAAGCAGACACCATGACAAGTCACATCTTGGTCTCCAATGAACCAACTAAATCAGGAGAGAAGTGGAAGCAGCTGCTACAAGTCTCTTCATGTTAAATATAATAATTTATGTACATATGTGCATATACAGATGTGTATGTGTATGCATGGATGTCATTTTTTTTTAAAGATTTCATTTATTTATTTGAGGGAGACAGAGTAAGAGAGAGCATGAGGGCTGGGTAAGGGGCAATGGGAGAAGCTCCCTGCTTAGCAGGGAGTCAGATGTAGGGCTTGATGAGGGGACTCTGGGATTATGACCTGAGCCCAAGGCAGAAGCTTAATGACTGAGACACCCAGGCATCCCTCAGGGATATCATTTTAAAAACCAAAACATAAAAAATATATATATAGTGCATCCCAGTGAACATCAAAAGAAAGAGGGATGCCTGGATGGCTCAGTTGGTTAGGTGATTTCGGCTCAGGTCATGATCAGGGGGTCCTGAGATGGAGCCCCGCACTGGGCTCTGTGCTCAACAAGGGGACTGCTTGAGGATTCTCTCCCTCCCCGTTGCTCCTCTCCCCTTACTCATGCTCTGTCAAAATAAATAAATAAATCTTAAAAAAAAAAAAAAAAAAGAAACATAAATCTTTCCACTAACATAAGGCTCAGACCCATTTTCTGCCTTTCTTCAATACTGAAAACAGATTCATGCCTTTCATGAATCTTGAGTACAAAATACAAAACACTGATGGAAACACCGGAAAATCAGTTTACTACTGTCCTGGAAGAAGGAAAGTGATGCCGAGTCAAACAAAATGGAGGGGCTTCTTCTCATTCCCAGAGAGGGGCCATGACGCAGGGGAGAGAGCAGCCGTGGGCGGGGGGGCCACACAGTGCTGCTTTTGACACTCTGGCCAGTTTTTCCAGGCTGTGGATCCTGGGCAAAGTATTTTAACTTCCTGAGTCTCCATTTCATCTGCTGAGAGATGTGGATAATAATATTCACCTTGTAGAGTTTCCCAGTGTTTGGTTTGAGATGGAACATCACTCCTTTTACCACCATTAGGGAAATTCAGAGAATGCCAGCAACTAATCTTTGACTCACTAAAATTCTGGCAGCTTGTCAGCATTAAATTTTTGGCTGTCTCAGGGTTTTAGGATTTACATCTTGTTGTTTTTCATTTTTTTTTTTTAAACAGCATTACCAAGGCATAATTTATATACCATTAAATTTACACATTTTAAATGTACAATTTAATGATTTTTAACAACTTATAGAACACAATTTATACCACAACCTAATATTAAAGTATTTCTACCACCTCCAAAGAGACCTATGCAAACCCCAGTCCCTGTCTAATCCCACTGCACAACCTGCCCATCCACTTTCTGAACTTGTCCTTTTGAAACTGGAATATACTTTCTCTTTTTATAAGGAATTTTGGTATTTGTATTTTATTATTTGTATTATTTGTGTTTGTATTTGTATTATTTGTATTTTATTTTTGTGTTTCATTATTTGTATTTTAGTATTTGTATTTTATTATTGTGTTTTGTGAGTATTTTAGTATTATGAAAGTAGAATACGGAGAAGAGAGAGTTCACAAATGTTTTGTTTTATTTATTTTACTTTATTTTTAAGATTTTATTTATTTATTAGAGGGAGCAAGAGGAAGAGCACAAGCCAGGGAGAGAGGCAGAGGGAAAGGGAGAAGCAGACGCCCCACTGAGCAGAGAGCCAGACACAGGGCCCGATCCTAGACTCTGGGATCACGACCCGAGTTGCAGGCAGATAACTGACTGGGCCACCCAGGTGCCCCCAGGTGTTTGATTTTAAAGATGCATTAATAGCAGAACAGAACTTGGTCTTGCTGGAACTCTTGGGCTTCTGGCTCAGACAGCCTTGGGCCTCTCACTTGCTAGCTCAGCTGTCCACTCACTGAACACTAACTTCTGGTAAGGTCCTGCAGAGACTACTGCGTGAGAGGAAAATGCTAAACCAGCTGAGGGCCTTTCCTCATTCTAAAAATGGGAATGAAACCCTTCAGGGTTATTCAGGAGAATTATTAGACACCATAGTACAACATAGTGTACGAGCATGATAATGGCATATACTAAACCCCTGCCATCCAAGAGATGGCTATTCTCTTTATGGGTGAAATTCAATATGGTAGCCACGAGTCACAGGTGGCTATGGAGCACTTGAAATGTGACTAGCGAGATGGAAGAACTGAATTTTTCATCTAATGTTCAAAAGCTTAACATTTTATTTTACTTCAAATATTTTAAATTTAAATGCCCACACATAACTAGTGGCTACCATATTGAACTGTGCAGGAGCAGACATTCCAAATGTCAGTTTCACTTCAAGTCAATGTCCAACTTGGTGTAAATGTAGTATTTTATTTTATTTTTTTAAAGATTTTATTTTATTTTAAGCTATAAATAAAATATACAGTGAGAGAGGGAACACAAGCGGGGGAGTGTGAGACGGAGAAGCAGGCCTCCCTCGGAACAGGGAGCCTGCTGCGGGGCTTGATCCCAGGACCCTGGGATCATGACCTGAGCCAAAGGCAGTGGCTTCGTGAATGAGCCACCCAGGCACCCTAAATTCGGTATTAATAGTTGCACTAAGTGGACTAAGTGATGATGGAATGTCCAGAGAAACATATCACTCCCAATAGATTTAGGCTTCTCTCCACCAAGGTTGCAATGATTAAACAACGCCCTTTTCCACAGTGCAGAAGGAACAAACCCTTTCTTGATTATTGTCCCAGATTTCCCAGGGTAGATGGGTGAATAGCCCACTCACAAGGCTGCCGTAAGCAAAAGGGCTCGTAGGCAATCTTTATGTTTAAAGTCCAGCCCCACTTTCTTACAGATAATTTCCTCTCCTTCACCCCCTTCGCCTAACATGCCAGAGCTTTTTGTTAGGGTACCCATGCTGCAGGGTCCAGGCTGGTTTCCAAGGCAATGTCTGGTGCAGACACTCAGTTTTGTTGAAAGAAAGACACTCCTGCTCCCATCAAAATCTATCTGTCCTTTATTCCATGATTTTAAGTTCTAGGGTGGTTGGTTAACTGACCAAGGTTTGTGCTTACTGTGTGTAATGTTAAATGCTACCAATCCCAGCTCTGAAACATGAGTTTGTTGTTTGTTTGTTTTAAAAATTGAGGTTTTCATTGCCTTAATCCAGAGCACTGAATAGTGTGTGGATTCCCAGCACTTTGGCCAAACAAGGAACTTAGGAAACTATACCTTAGAAATGACAATTTAGGGACGCCTGGGTGGCTCAGTTGGTTAAGCAGCTGCCTTCGGCTCAGGTCATGATCCCAGGGTCCTGGGATCGAGTCCCACATTGGGCTCCTTGCTCGGTGGGGAGGCTGCTTCTCCCTCTGCCTCTGCCTGTCTCTTTGTCTGCCTATGCTCGCTTGCTTTCTCTCCCTCTGTCTCTGACAAATAAATAAATAAAATCTTTAAAAAAAAAAAAAAAAAGAAATGACAATTTAACTCTGCTTGAAGGTACCTTGTGCCATTTCTTGTAATTAGGAGGCTGGGTGAAAGAATGAGGTGAGGCATGAGCTCTGTGGCCCCCTTCTATTGGACAGAAGACGAAGGTCAACCCCAGCCATTAATCTAACCTTCATTTGGGGGCTTCAAAGAGCAGTCAAGGGCAGCAAAGCAGTATGCTCAGAAAAGGTCATTAAGGGAAAGGGAAGAGAATCAATGCTTGTTCGACCCTTTTATGTCAGGACAGGGTAAGTGAAGGGAACCTTTGCGTTTTTTTTTTTTTCCTTCACTGCTTTTCCACCTTCTATCCTTGCTAGGGCCTGCACACACACCCCCATATGCAAATGACATACTTCCTTCGGGGAAGGGACAAAGAGATTTTGCTATCTTTAGAGTCTTCCAGTACAATAGATAAGGTCTAAGCAGTGACCAGGCAGGGTCATAATAAACATTCTCCAAGACCACTGACTCCGTACACCTTGACACCCAGACCCCTGGCTTCAGGGAATGAGTGACTTACAAAGGACACCTGGACTCTGATCTTGTCCTGGCCGGTTCGTGGATGCTTAAGAGGACACACGCACCAGACCACAGTGCTGATAAAAACCCAGACCCCAAACAAAGATGAGACTTGTGCTTCTTTCCTTTCCAAGTCTCCCAGGATCCTCTGTCTGTATTTTTCTTTCTATGTTTGTATCTTCAACTCTGCCTTCATTTCCTCCTGGCTCACCATTTGATTTCCATCCTGCATGAAACCAGGAACCTTCTTGGCTGGTCCTGTGGGAATCCCTCTCTGAGTCCTTGAACCCAGCCTTCCTGGCACCAATGTGAGTTATTAACTTATGGACTTTATATCATCCTATCAATCCTATGAAGTAGGTTATGATTATCCTCATTTTACAGATGAGGCATCCAAAGCGCAAGGTAGGCAGTAAGAATCTTCCTCTATGCCATTACCGCATGGCGCTATGCAACGGGCAGGAGTGTGAGTAGAATCTTTTAAAAAAAATTTCCTCTACAAACTCAGATGCAAAAAGTTATGTCAAACATTTGAGTTGCCTTCAGTAAAGCAAAACCACATTCTATAATAGTTTAACACTGATCATATACTAACACTTCCCTAATTTGGAATGATGGATATAGGTAAAGAAATCGCAATCTGAGATCATGAAATGTGAACTACAGGCTGCTTTTCAAAAGACATGCTTGCTAACTCTGTGCGGTATTGCTGGATTCTCAAAGTTTTGATTTGTGGGTTTCTCTGAGCTTCTGCTTTAATGATATGATTTTGACACAGCATTTTAGTTACTGGTAGGAAATTTTAAGGTACCTCACAGTACCTTGAAGTACCTTCAATGGTCACTCCTCCAATTATGTTTGCACTACTTATTTATAGGCTATTTCTTATAATTAAATTATAATAGTATACAACCTTACAGTTAAGAGTGCCGGCTTTGTCTGAATTATCTCATTAGTGGAATCCAAATTAATGGGTTCTATTATAACTGTTTTACATAACATTTTATTTTTTTCTTTTTTTAAATTTTTTTTCAGTGTTCCAAAATTCATTGTTTATAACAGTTTATTTAAAAGGAAATAATATTCATTTAGAAAACCTCACCAGCCTCACCCTTCTTGTTACGTTGACTAGTTTGACAATGGCCATATCTGCCTCACTTCAGACCGCTATTTCTTTCAGTTGCCAAGAAGACCCATTAATGGAGGTAGACTAACAACAAAAGAATGTCAACTGACGTCACAAGCACAAAGAGGGAAGTGACAAAAAGGCCCAGATGGAGATGGACGGGAAGTCTGTATCAGCCAGAGCCATTAGGCGCTGTGGGAAAGAAGGTGAAATGTGGGCTAAGAGCAGATTTGCAATTAATCACTGGTGATGGCGGTAACCAGGCGGCAGACTCTTTTCATATTGGGGGTACTCTAAGAACCACAATTTCTTATGGTTCTGCTTCACATACTGGGGGAAGAATAAAAGACAGGCATTACTTCATATGGATGCTCTCTGGCATAAACGGCTGATAATCCGTGCGGGATCTTGTACAAACAGGTAAGAAGTGCGACATCAGTGACCACAATTAGCAGTCAATCAAAATGCTTCTGTGAGACTGAGAGGAAATATAAGTTGAAAATGTCACGATCGGGTTTTCCAGATTTTGTTTCGTTTTTTTGCACCCAGTAGGAAACTGTACCCTGAAGGTAGGTCCAATGAGATGATGGAGCTTAATTACATCATGGGACAATGAGCAGCCACCCCAGGAACCAGCCCTGCCTGGTCAGAGCATGGTGAGAGCTTCCGACCAATCCACGTGATACACAGGTGAGCGCCTTGGCTGCTACACCTGACTGACCACCCCCTCCACCGTGCCTCTCCCGCCCTGGCCCCTGTCAGCAGAAAGCAGGGCACAAGTCTTCATTCAAGTTTCAGCTGAGATGTTAAAAAGGAAATGACATTATTTGCTCAGGAAATCCTGGATACGCTGCTGATAGATGCAGACCTGCATAGAGATGAGGGAACTAATAGTTTCTTGTAAATGTGGACTTCCGTGGCCCTTCTGGAAAAGCAGCTGAGAAGTGCTTCCTTCTCATGATGCCTCAGAGTTGGTCTGCAAAAAGCAGCCCACAAAACACGATTTTTGTGGTTGATTTTTGAGAGTCATGTTAGAAATAATGATAGTAAATATGTTTCTCCTAAAAGTAGCTTCAGGCAATCACTTACATCTTAGAAGAAAAAAAAAAAAAAAAGACCTTTCCTCTGGCATATAAGGGGAAGCATAATATAGGTTGATTTAAAAGATAAGAAGCAAGTGTGGAAAGGACTTATACCTCACCTGTATATTATTTCTGGAGCCTCAGAAATTGATGAAAAATTACCTTTCATTCGCTGGAGATATTTTTTATTCATTAAGTTTCTCATTGAGCGAATGTGTACTGACGGCTAAGGGAATCCAGGTGTATCATTGGGAGCAGAAATGCTTCCCCCAGAGACCTGCAGATGTAACGGAAGCCAGAGTGAAGCATCTACTTCATTTCAGGCAGGGACCATGTCTTACCAGCTTTTGTTGTCCTCAGAGTGCACGGCACAAAGCCTTGTACCCCAGAGGAGCTCAGAGCTACTTACTGGATGAAAGAGTGCGTTAACCTTAAATGATAATTTGGAGAGGCAACATTAAATATTAGTAATCATTATAATATCAAAAACAATTATAACCACTATCATTTATGAAGCACTTATGATGTCCATATATATGTACTATGGTGAGGGTTAAGATTTCCAGGAATATCTCTTGGAAAACTCCCAGCAAAGGCTGGACTGGTATGAGTTTTTCTCTTTGGTTACTAGCACATCTCCTAAGTTTGTGAAGCCTGTATGTCTTAAGTTAAAAACAACCTGCTGTAACTTAGGGGAGTAGTTGAAATGTAAGTACAAATGCTATTTTTGGATTATAAGACAGGGGCTGATTAGGTCAGAGCTGTGCCCACCCCTGGTTACCTCCACAAAAGAGGGAATCCTCCAGCAGCTTAATGTCACAAGCCTTGTATGCTAGATCGCCATGTTCCTTACACACTTGCTGTCCCTCTGCTCTTTGAGGCCTTGATAGCAACTATATAGGCCCAACCCTCCTCATCCACGTGGACCAACCCCATTTGGAAGGTGGAGTAGCCAGAGCTCACACCCTTCCCCTGGGGTAGTGCGCTTCCTCCTCAGTACATTAGGAGTGGGAGGAGATGGAAAGCGAGGCTTGTTTTTTGACTCCCATCTGATAATTCTGAGTTGGAGCCCATTAGGTAGAGGAAAAAGACTTATTCTTAGTTTAACCTTTGGAACCAGGAAATGAGGCTTTAATCAGAATAAAACAGCACTTTACAGATGTTATCTAATTTAATCAGCATAAAAACTTTAAGAGACAGAGTTCATTTTCTGCATCGAAGTAAACAAGGCGATAACATGCCCAAGCTTGTGCAACTGGTGAAATGTGGTAAACTTTGGTGTGACCGACTCTAAAGTCTGGGCTAATAGCTAATAACTCGGCCCAGCTGAGGTGCTGGTAGGCACTGCTGGGTGAGCAGATCATCAGGTTGGAGGCACAAAGAAAAGTGGAATCAATTTCTTTCACATCCTGCATTTAAGATGAATTGACAATTACTAGAATGTTCTGTTCTCTCTAGTACATTATCTCGATTTCTCTCCAAAGTTCTTTTGAGGCCTTCCTGGCAGGTCAAGCTGCACGCTCTAAGTCACCTAGCTATCAGCTAGTGAGACCAAGACGCCTTAGATGCAAAAGCATCACTTCAATGACCGCTAAGATTCCTCTGAGCTCTGTTCTTGAAGATATCTTTATAGTGCCAGGCATCAGGTCCTCAAGTAACTGGGGATGGAGTGTTCGTTTGCATTGACGTCAGAATACATATAATCAGCCATTACTTAGGATGTGACCATCCAACCTGTGCGCTTTCTCTCATTCTCCTTCAGGCCTATCCTTTAGCTCATTAATATATCCAGAGTGATTAGAGAGAAAAACTGCTCCCTTTTTATTAGAAACTTTTTTTGGACTAACCAACAAACAAAAAACAAGTTAAGAGATGAAATTACTGATGAAAAGGAGTCTGGGAGCGATACTATCATTTAATTTATCCTGATTGCTTTTTTTTTTAAGAGATTTTATTTATTTATTTGACAGACAGAGACCACAAGTAGGTAGAGAGGCAGGCGGGGGAAGAGAGAGAGAGAGAGAGAGAGAGAGAGGAGGAAGCAGGCTCCCTGCTGAGCAGAAAGCCCGATGCGGGACTCGATCCCAGGATCCTGAGATCACGACCTGAGCTGAAGGCAGAGGCTTAACCCACTGAGCCACCCAGGCGCCCCATATCCTGATCGCTTTTATTTTTCATTAGGAAACCCAAGGAGGGGGGTGATTATTGAGATGAGAGTTGGAATAGAAAAGAGCAGTTCAGACCTGGCTTTGAAGCTTAACTGCCCCAGTTGGAATTCTCAGGCAGCCAGTCACTAGATGTTTGCTTCTGGACAAGATATTTAATCCTTCTGTGCTTGGCTTCCTTTCTGAAAAGCAGCAAATCAACCTAACTCATGCACCTGCTTTGAGGATTATGCAAAATAATAATAGTGCAAATAGTGGAAGCACTCTGCAGAGTAATCGCTTAGGTTAGCCAGTGCACTTCAGTTGATAAACTGATCCTGGCCCTTTGTTTCTCGGGTGAGCCCAACTTGCAGTTCTTAACCCCTCTCTAGCAAATAGATTGCTAATGGTAAGGTTACGTTCTCTTTCACGATTGGATAATATTCCATTACATATATATATATACCTATCTATATTGATATGGATGGATAGATGTCTCACATCTTCTTTATCTATCCATCTATTGTTGAACACTTGGGTTACTTCCATATCTTGGCTGTTGAAAATAATGCTGCAATAAATATAGGGGTGCATGTATCTTTTAAAATTAGTGCTTTGGTTTTCTTTGGATAAATAAAATGGATGGACCTAAAGGGTATTTCGCTAAGTGAAAGAAGTCAGACAGAGAAAGACAAATACCATATGATTTCACTTACACGTGGAATTTAAGAAACACAACAAAGAGCAAACAAAGAACCAGAGACAAACAAAGAATCAGATCTACGATACAGAGAACTAAGTAGTGGCTGCCAGAGAGGAGGCGGGTGAAGGGATGGGTGAGCCAGATGCAGGGGATAAGTACACTTACCACAACGAGCACTGTGTAATGGAGAGAATTGTTGACTCCTTATATTGTACACCGGAAACCAACAGAACACTGCACGGTAATTATACATTAATAAAAAATGGATAGCGATTGAAAGCTTCAATTAATCAAGCTAAGGAGGAATTAAATGCTCTAGTAAGAACTTCTATGGAAACAAAGGTGTTGGCTAAAATGAAATTTAGAAACCAGGTTGGTTTTATTCCTCCGTACTTTCTCTGCCTGCCAGAGCTGTGTTTACTCCGGAGGCCTTCCCTCTTCGAGAATAACCTGAAGATAGTTTTGGGTCTTTGTCAGAGAGCAGCATGGCTAAGATGAGACTTGGTGTGTAGGAATGTTGCCCTTGACCCACTCTCCACTCCGAGCGCATGGCAGCTCCAAGCAATGTGCCCACTGGCTGGGCAGATGTGGGGGCCTCCTCCTTCCTGAGACTGCAGCACCCACGTCAAGATGGCCGGGGCTGGGGCAGTCACCAGTCACAGAGCATAGTTCTGTCCTCTGCGAAGGCACCCACACGTCAGGTTTCAGGGCCAGCCGTCTCAACAAAAGCAACCAATCCATCAGAAACTTAGACTCCTAAATGGGTTTAACAAGTTACTTCCAAGAGATAGGACTCTTCTCCCTTCCAAAAGCAGAATATAAAGTCTCTGGCCACAGAACAGACCTTCCGTCATTTCACTGAAGAATATAAGGCAGCAGCTGCTTTACCGTAACTACATTTTGCTTTTTTTTTTTTTAACCCTATTTCCTCACCCTTTTGGCCTCCTTGAAATATATGCTATATTTTAAAGCTGTGGTAATTTTATTTAAAATAGGCCTTTTGTGGGTGGCTCAGTGGGTTAAGCGTCTGCTCTCCAGCTCAGGTCATGATCCCAGTGTCCTGGGATGGAGCCCTGGGTTGGGGTTCCTGCTCAGTGGGGAGCCTGCATCCTCTCCTTCTGCCCCTCCTCGCTTGTGTCTTCTCTCTCTCTCTCTCAAATACATAAACAAAAATCTTAAAAATAAAATAAAATAGGCCTTTTGTTTTCACTCTCATTCTGCATCTTAATAGATGGGGGAAAATTCATGAACCATATACATACATAATTCAAACTGCTGGCTGTGAACTACATGAACAAGCATCTGAGTACCACAGTCTTATAGTCTCTGTTGTTAGGGGCAACAGTGGTCACAGAACAGAACCCAAGCCCAGGTGAAGGCAAGGCCTGAGACAAGAAGTAGGGGATTCTCATCAAAACCTCAGGGACAGGCTGTCCAATCCGTGGGAAAGGCTTCTCCTTACTGGGCTCATCCTGAAAGCTCTTCTCCAACCTGCCACTACTGCAGGCGACATGAGACGCCTTCCCGGCGGCCACAACAAAGCTCAGAGAGATGCACCGTGCAGAAGAGGATGACCCTGAGACCCACAGCCAGCGCCGGGTGAGCTTATGTGGAAGGGATAGGCACTTCCATCTCTCCGGTGCTGAGTGCACCTACGCACTGCGTAGTGGAAAGAGAAGGGACACGTCCAAGAAATCAGTTCAGGGAGACTTGGTCCCTTAATGGAGAACTCAAGGCAAATGCAAACCCATACACCACGAGTTCTCTGCCTCTTGAATAAAAACGGTTCCAGATGTCAAAGGAATATTTCAGTGAAGGTGGCCTTCATTGTTTCACTAGAAACAATAGCACTGGGCCAGTGAACAATGATGCACACGGGCCCTGGAAAAAAGAGGGCCCAGAGATATTTTCCGTACATCCTCCAGCATAGGGGGGCTACCAATGCCCAGCGAGCGACAAGGGCCTGAGGTGAGTACCCAACAGCCTTGCAGAAACTCCTGCTGCCCACGCAGTAGTGAAATTATGCTTAACTGCCTGGTTCTAACCTCACAGACTTGCTTTAGTCACTAATAGTAAGTATTTTACGGTCTTAAGTTTCAAACAAAACAATCCTTTCAAATGTCGTTAAAAACTATTTACGTGAAGCGGATGGATCTAACTAGTAACTGTCTCCAGGTTCTGGGCACCTCAAGAGGATAGTGGCCCTTCATACACCAACCATACTCACAGGGGCCCTAACAATGCTAAGTCATGTCTGATTGTCTACCATCTAATATGGGATTCAGAGTGACAAGCACTCGCTGAAAAACCAGTATATATAAGACTCATGTGCTAAGAGCAACTGATGCATGAAGATGAATCAGATGTGGTCCTTGCATAACAGGGGCTCATAAGACAGGGAAGACAGTTATGCAAATGAGCACATTATGGAGGAAAGCATGAGAAGGACTAGAACAAACATACAAATACAATTTGTGACTAGGAGACAGCAGATTAATCCTGTTTGCGGGAACAGAAGATCCGTGTTAAGCAGGGCCATCAGGATAGGCTGCACAGCAAAAGACATCAGGACGGGGCATTCCAGATGGGGCAGACAACAAAGCCCAGGGGCAGGGACATAAAGGAAATCTTGGGAGAAGAATGAATTGTGACAACTGCCATAGTCAGTATTGTGGTGGGAGTTGTGCAGGATAAAAGGCATGTTTCTTGCACTTAAACAGTTGATAATCAAGTTGAGGAGATGAGATATGCATTCATGAAATAGAGTAATTTGGTGCCAGAACTATGTTATTAGACAAACCCAAACAATTAGGACTACTGACTTTGGAGTTGCAAGAAGGCAGAGGTCGGTCTGAGGTGGCAGAGCCAAGGAGGCCTCACGGACAAGGCAGGGTTTGCTGCATCTTAAGGACCAGCTGGGGTCAGGGAAATGTTTCAAGGCCTTCAAGAAAAGGCAGAGGCATTGTGAACAAAAGCCCAAGTGTTGGGGAATGAGAAGTTAGAGGTTCATGTTGAGAAGGATCTGGAAATAAAACTGTAGAGTGAAATAAATGTCGATCCCAGCAAGCTGGGGAAGCTGGAAGGAGGTGTTTGCTCACAGGGTGTGAGTACGGGGCTCACACTGCCCTGGAGTGGGAGTTTCCAATGGACAAGGGTGCCCAGGGGGGAGAGATGGGTGGGGCTGCGTGAAAGACTGTGTCGGGAGACAGGGAGGCTGACGGATGACGGCAGTGGGGTGACCTGCCCAGGAGGAGGCTGATGGGATGACAGGATGACGCCGCAGGAAAGGGCAAGCTAACTCGTTCCCAAGAACACACTCTAAAAACAGTTTAGACACATGGTAGTTACCCTGTGGTGAGCAGAGCCTGACATAAAGAGTTGTGGAATCACTAGGGCATACACCTGAAACTGACGTCACACTGTGTGTCAACTAGATTTCAGTTAAAAACAAATCTCCCAGGGGCACCTGGATGGCTCAGCGGGTGGAGCATCTGCCCTTAGCCAGAGTCTCTTTGAGGCTCTTTGATCTGCAGGGAATCTGCTTTTCCCTCCCCCTCAGCAGCTTCCCCTCCACCCACCCTGCTCATGCTCTCTCCCTCTCTCTCAAATAAATAAATAAAATCTTTTTTAAAAAATCTCCGGGTTAAAGAGTAAACATCAGCATAGGAAATTTTTACCAAAAATGTATGAAAAAATAAATTATAAAAAATAACAGGTACTATGGATTATCTCCTCTATTCCAGCAACTTTTCAAAATCATCTTATTTGATACCTAGTGCCTTCATCACGTTTGTGTCAGCGTACTGTTCAGTAAGTGAAGGAAGCCTGTTTTAGAGGGACACATTAATTTGCTGTTATAGATTATATGTTTGAATTCCTGCAAAATCCACATGGTAAAGCCCCAAGCCCCAAAGTGACTGTATTTAGCCATAGAGACTTTATGGAAGTAATTAAAATTAAGTGAGGTTATAAGGATGGGGTTGGCCTGGCTTCTGTTTCCATGGGGTACCAGGCTCTTCATGGAGGCTCAGCTCTACGTGGAACTTGTCCTTGGAGATGTCCTGGCCCCGTGCGGAGGCCAGGGCCCTGGAGGAGTCTCAGCCCCCTTTGGAGGCTTCTTTCTCCCCATGGGCTTCTCCCCTGGGATGGCCTCTTTCTGAAGGAAGAGGTGGTTCTGTGAGAGCGGATACCTCAAATCTCTGGGTTTTATGTAAACAAGGGGATTGATGAGATGGTCTGCCTCCAGGAGACAATTGGTTTCAATGGCCTATCTCCTTAGGATACCCATCAGAGACTTAGTCAAAGGCCACTGAGCAAATACCCTTGAAATCTTTGTTTCTCTACAATGAATCCAGTCTTCTTGCTGTTGAGTTCTTTGCAGCAAGCTCCGGATGTCTGAAAAGTTAAGAATTCTTTCTTGGAGATCCTTCCAGGAAGAAAGGACAGAGGATTTGGGAGTCTGGAGATGTCCACAGAGCCACGGCTGTGATTCTGATGTGCCTTCCACTAGGCAGAGAAATCTCTTTCTACAAACACATATTCATATATGTACACACACACACACACACACACACACACACACTGGCTATACTCATACATTTTCCTAGAGTTGCACAGCTAAAAAGTGAAATAGGAGAAGCAAACAGACTCATCTGGCTCCAAATTTCATGCTCTTTTTTACTGTAGCTTCTCTAAAACATTTATTAATTATCTAAAATGCTGGGGTGGGGTAACTGGGTGATGGGTATTAAGGAAAGCATGTGATGTAAAGAACACTGGGTGTTGTATGCAACTGATGAATTACTGAACTCTGTCTCTGAAACTAATGATACACTATATGTTAACTAATTTAAATAAGTTAAAAATATATATAATGCTACATATAGTAAATAAAAACAGCAAGAGAACACTTCATGAATAATTATAAAAGAAGAAATATAATCAGGAAAAATACGGTTTTAAGCTGGCTTGCATGTTACTTCATTAGTAACAGCAACAACAACAAAATCGCGCAAGAACAAAGATTCAATAAAGAAATTACAAGGGTCAGCAGTATACAATTTACTGACCAGTTTGCATGAGCGGGCACTGTCTTAGTGCTGCCTAAAGGTGATAAAGGAGGTGAAAAAAAAAATCTTTTAATTTAATCATTTTCAACTTGAAGACCAATATTTTTCACTGAATGTTTGTTTTTAACTGTGTTCTATCTATCAACAAACAGTCAACATTTTGTCTATCTTCTGTTCAGCAGAGACACGGAAAAACAGAATCAGAGCTGATAAGAGAGAAAAAATGTGGTAGAGGTGGGAAAGTTTTAAAATATATTGAGCTCTTTGTCTAATAGGACCAATAAATCCTCACTTTTCATTTCATATTTTGTGAAAAGTTTCCCAGCTTAAGCTGTACAGGTTCAAGGCAATATTATAAAATCAGTAAATAATCCTTCCTCCTAAAAAAGATCACGAAGATTAAAAAAGGAATGTGGATTGAGTTTGGGACATTGCTATTGAAATGTTGTTTTGTCCTTATTCCAGGAGTTCTTTGTAATGAAAGAGCATAAAAATCAACAATGACAAACAGGCAAAATGCCTTACTGGGTGGAGGCTGAGGCTTACCTTAATTTCAAGAATAAGAATTTGAGAAAAAATCCTTTCCCATCTTAATGCTTTACTGAACGAATTCCCGATAACCAATTTTTTCTGCAAATTCTATTACTCCATTCTAAATTGGAAACATAATAGAACCCATTACCATTTAGCACAAAATGCTGTAAAGTATGCTGAATGTGAAGAAAAAATGAAGCTCACACGGCAGAACACCTAAACTTGACTAGAAAATAAATCACAACGCACTGTCAAGGAGTAGTTCTCTTGAGAATAAACTGGATGTCGCTGAAGTTGGCCGCACTCTTAGTGGGGTAACATGATCACTCATCTGTTGATAGGATGCTGATCTACACTTGCATAAAAACCCCACAGCAAGAATGTCCTATCAATACCCTGGAAAGTTCTCCCAGTGAAAATGCTCTCCAAAAATATGAGGCTGAGTCTATGAGCAACTTACACCTCAGATGACTACGTGAAGAACAGTTCTTCACAAATACCAGAATCTTGGGTTCTAGACAATAAAATTTAAGTCCTCATTTGTGCTGAGATATTTTCTCTGGGTGGATGAGAAGCCTACAATTGATCATATTTTGGTTTTTGCTTCAGCTACCAGAAGTCAGATTTAAGTTCTAACTTTCCTCTTAATACAGATCTCTTAATTTGTATCTTCAATGACCCTAATCTTTGCTTACTAACTTTTTTTGGCTTTATATTTCTTTTAAGTTATCTCAAAAACTGTAGAATGAGGTGAGAGTAGAATTAAAAAAAAAAAAAAACAACAAAAAAAACAACCTACCATGATTTTCACCAAATTTTATTCTACCATTTCTGATTAGTGAAACTTGCCTCCATTTTGTACAAAGATACTTCTTTTGAGCCCGTGGTGGCTGATATCTAATTAAAATAATTATTACTAGTGTCTCTTTTCAGACTGGAAGTTTTTTAATTCCTCTCTTGTTGTCTGCCCAGGTTCCTGCTAGCCATTTGGAAGTTTCCAAGTGAGAAATTAGCAGTTTGCTCTTCTGTGGGTTGGCCTACTTCTGCCTGTGAATGCTGAATTTGTGATTCATTCAGTACGTTTCCTTCTTTAAATTGAGGTACAATCAACATATAATATTATATTAGCTTCAGGTATACAAAATAATGGCTCAATATTTGTATATGTTGCAAAATGATCACCATAATAAGTCCAGTTAACATCTATCACCACAGAGTTAAATTTTTTTCTTGTGCCGAGGACTTTTAAGACGTACTCTCTCAGCAACTTTCAAATAGCAATACAGTATTGTTAACTATAGTCATCAATAGTATGTTTCTTTGTATTTAACTAAGATTGGGCACAAGCATATTAAATCAACTCAACATCTTTGCACCATTACTCTTTATTTCATCAACATCAAGTCAAAACGAAATTTCAAAATGCCTGTTCATTTATTTTGCAAAAAGTAACAAAATTGGGGCAACATTATTAAAAACGGTATCTTAAAATTGTCCCTGCCACCACTCGGGTTCATCTTTCATCCTTCTCCTCCAACATGCTCTGGTCATAATGTGCTTCTCGTGTTTTTCCAGACATACTTCATTCACAGTATGTGGCACATGGTAGGCACCAGAAAATACTTGTTGAATAAGGAGGTTCGGGAAGTGCTCTGAGATCAACTTGCCTTGTACAGGGTCTTGACTCTTAATCAAGAAGGTCCTTTTTTTAAAAAAAAAAAAAAAAAAAAAAAGATCCTTTTTTCTGTCCGTGTGGCAAACTCCATTTCATCAATCCATTGTGTTATAATTGTTTGTGTGTTGCTGTTTTAGCTTTTTGACAATAATTAATGCCAGTACTGCATCTTTTTCGTCTTTGTGCCTCTAACATGGACTTGGCAGGTGTGTAACAAATATTTGTAGGTAGGTAGAAAGGAAGAGAGAGAGCGAGGGAGGGAGAAAGAGAGGGAGGGGCAATGGGAGAAAGGGACTGACATTTCTTTGCATTGCTCTTTAAAAAAGAATGTATGGCTTTCCTTTTTCTTTCTTTCTTTCTTTTTTTTTTAACTAGGCACTCAGAATTGCATTTGGTAGAGAAAAATGCTTGCCTGCAATTTTTCAAAGCCACGCCTGCAAAAACAGATTGTATTTTGTGTTCTACTGAATCCATCCATTCATGATTAATTGGGTAGTTAAGATTTCCAGTTACATGTACAGCTGGGAATTCCTCCAGCTGTCATTAATTTTACTAAGGATTCAAATTCTCAGTATTTATCTGCTGAAATGAAGCCACTGTTACTCCTCAGCCAGTCAAAATGGAGTAATAAACAGTCCGTTATTGACAGACAACTGAGTAATTTACAAACTGGAGTACGTTAACTCCAGTTGCCCCCCTGTTATGGTCTTAATAAATATGATGCCATTCAGTCTCCTGTTTTCTTCCACTGACCAGGTGGGGGGAAAAAAAAAAAAAAGAAATCCAGATATCCCCCCTAAATCACTGAACGCTGAGACATTCAACGTAAAGACAGTCATAATAGGCAACGTCTTAACACCTGAAATTGAAGGAAATAGATTTCCTCAGCTTCCCATTTGCTAGCTGGGTAGGAAGACAGGGATTGCACTTGAAATCTAGACAGTGTCTGGAAATGACACATTCTAAAGTGTAATGCAGGCTTTTCCAAAAAGAAAAAGGAGAATACTATCATTTTCCCTCATAGTCTACAATCATACAATGAAGTAGGAACGTGATCCAGCTCATTTTGGCTATCAGCCTCCCAGCATGGTTCAAGAGGGTGCCAGGATGCTGAGCTATTAAATGTAATATAATATATATGTATGTATACATATTGGAAACATCATAGAACCCACTTAATATGGGCCTGCAGATGAACCTAAAATAGTCAACCCATTCTCCAAAGACGGAGGAAAAAAGCTAGGCCACCATATCTCATCAGCTTCTTCCCCCAAACTGGGCTTCTCACCAGCCAAGTGTTTATCACTCATTGACACTCCATTTGCTAATACACAGTCTGATCAATTTACAGTTTCAATGCAAAATGCACTTTATTTCCACCTAACACACATCTTCCAAGCTAAAAATGCAACTCTGTTTGCAGCAAAGAAGACCAGTTCATAGGCTTAAGAAGTAGACAGTCTGTCAAAGCCAAGTGTTTATAGGTCTTGGGGGATGACTTGCTCTCTTTAATTCACAGACCTAAAGAAAACAACAATGGATATAATGGCTACAAATTTCTACACTGTACTCTGCGATACAGAGTAAGTATCAGGTTTAGTTTCTCTCTTCAAACATCAGCTGCCTTATATCAGGGCAGCTTTAGCCAACAAATATTCTTCACATCCAGGGAAAACCACTGACACAGACTCAGCAAGAAAAAGGTGATCAAATGGAGGTTAGAAGATCCAAAGAAAGCAGCCAGAAGTCCAGTCCCGGAAGGGCTAGACTTCCAGAGGACTGGAAACAAGAACAGGTCACTTCCTGTCTGAAGTAATTACATAATGAATCTTCACAGACAGAAGGAATACTCAACATCTTAGATCAAGTTCATACTCAACTCAGTGGGTGTAAACTCCATACAGCCAAATTCCCTTTAAGAAAAAAAAGTGTTTAGCCAAAACCCTCCCTTGGTTTCCTTCGAGCTCTGCATAAGCAACTACGTTGTTCAGTGTTTCTACACACACACACACCCCCCATGCTATTATCTACCTACTCAAAAGCCTTCAGGAATTACAACAAATTCAGAATATAAAAATTGGCTTTCTTCCTCAGAAAGGTTAGGGACTCTGTATCAAAAAAGAGCTACTCAGCTACATTTTTGTTCTTAGAAATCTTCAATTCAAATCAGTGATCCACAATACAAGAACGTTTTAAAAAGAAGCCCCGCATCGGGCTCTCTGCTCAGCGGGGAGCCTGCTTCCTCTTCTCTCTCTGCCTGCCTCTCTGCCTGCTTGTCATCTCTCTCTGTCAAATAAATAAATTTAAAAAAAAAAAAAAACTTTAAAAAAAAAAAAAGAAGCCTTAGATAACTTTCTGTGTGGTTCAGTCAGTTAAGCGTTGGACTCTTGGTCTCAGGTCAGGTCTTGATCTCAAGGTTGTGAGTTCAAGCCCTGAGTTGGGCTCCATG
Organism: Neogale vison; assembly: GCF_020171115.1. Lineage (NCBI taxonomy): Eukaryota > Metazoa > Chordata > Mammalia > Carnivora > Mustelidae > Neogale > Neogale vison. Next base: position 50,387,023 of record NC_058093.1, read on the forward strand.
CTGGATGTGGAGCCTACTTAAAAAATAACAATAATTTCTCCCATTTTATCACATGAGTTTTTAAAATAAGAAGTAATCAAAGACACTGATTACTCTATGAATAAAAGCAAAAGATTTTCACTTTTTCAGAAATAAAAATAATTGTCTTATACATTACTGTTTAAGTGCAATCATTATTGAGCATTATTATCTACATAAACACTAAAAATAAACCACTGTTTCCAGCTAGTAGGGTAGAGGGGAGGCCGCTAAGAAAAATAATTCTGAACTACAAAGCCAACAACTCCTTTCATGGCAAGACCAGCTCCTTCAGGTTTAGCCATATTTTCAGGAAATGCCTGAGCCACTATAATTGATGGGAAATCAAGGGAAGATACAAAGCACCCACACCATTTAATAATTATCTCTCTGCAGGTTTATTCCCCACTAGCTTATCCATTCTTTACAGGCAGGAACCATCTTTTTTTCTGCTTTTTCTTTTCCTCAAGGTTAAGCTCAGTACCTGGTTTTTTAAGTATTTACTGAACGAGAGAGCAAGCAAATGAGTAATTTATCAATAAGCAGAGAAGAGAAGGTGGGAAAAATAGTGCAGGAAAGACCACTAATATATGATCAGATATTTTCATTAGGGATATGAATGAGTTATAGCCTTTATAATTCTTTCCTGCATGCTAATGCTGTATTTTATGTTAACATTTTTTTCTTGAATTGGGTCCTTAATATACTGCCCATCAAAGAATTAGAAGCAAACAATCCATATTATTTTAGAGAAAAATACGCTTTCATTGATTTTTTTTTATTTGAGTGAGAGCAGGGGGAGGGGCAGAAGGCGAGGGAAAGAATCTCAAGCAGACCCTGTGCCTGCTTTTAGAACCTGAGATGGGTGGGGCTTGATCTCACAACCCTGAGATCTTGACCAAAGCAGAAACTGAGTCAGAGGCTTAACCGACTGAGCCACCCAGGTGCCCTGAAAAAAGTATGCTCTGAGTGCTGTGTATTGTATAAGAATGATGAATCACAGACCAATACCCCTGAAACAAATAATACATTATATGTTAATAAAAAAAAATAAAATGTTGATAAAAGAAAAAATAAACTTTTTATGACAATTTCCCATTTATTCCTTAAAGATCTATTTTTTATTTGAGAAAGAGAGAGAGAGAGAGAGCAGGAGGATGGGTAGAGGGAGAAAAAGAATCTCAAGCAGACTCCCCGGAGAGTACAGGGCCCCACGCAGGACTCAATCTCACAACCGTGAGTTCACGACCTGAGCTGAAACCAGAGTCATCACTTAACCAACAAAGCCACCCAGCCGCCCCTCCATTTCATTATTTTTAACTCATGGGAAGACTCAAAAAATAAAAGTGGTCTTAGTAGGAAGGGAATGCCAAGTGGCCGAGGGAAACTGTTATGAGTCCTAGTACAGTGTGGTCGGTCTCCTGCCTCGATTTCCTCAACTCTAGCCAGTGTGTATGAAAGTGTGAGGGTATGAGGCGGGTCTAGGGCTGAGCTGTGGCCCTCTAAAATACACTTTTTATTTTGGAATAATTCCAGATTTACAGAAAAGTTGCAAAGATAGTATACAGAGTGCTCACATACCCTTCACCCAGGTTCCCCTAACATTACCATCTTCTATAGCCGCGGTTGTTTTGTCAAAACCAAGAAGCTAACCTTGGTCCATCATCATTAACAAAACTCCAACTATCATCAGATGTTACCAGTTTCCCACTAATGTCTTTTTTTTTTTCTCTTCCAGTATCCAATTCAGGATACCATACTCCATTTAGTATACACTTTTCTAAATCATATATCACCTTGATTTTGACTAGGGAAAACTGCTTCAAAGATTGATTAAACATCATAGCCCTTCTTCCTGTTTCCTCCACCTCATGTGTGGCGGACGGGCCGGCGGCCTCCCTCCCTGCTCTCAGCCAGGAAGAGCACAGCAGGGGCTGTCCTGCTTCAATTGCTGGACGCAGCTGTTCACTCATGTGGGCTAAGAATATTTCAATCAGGTCAGCACACAGTTTCTAAATAAAAGAAACTGAGGTAGCGTAGAGATGACAGCAAAGAAGATAACTGGTAACAAAGAGCATCCTGAGTTGGATTTTCAAAGGGATCACACGTGGATCAAAAGTTCTCAAATATTCTTCAAGAGGCTTTTTTGTCTGGAGGCTTACCTTGGTGCCGGGGGTTAGACAAAAGCCTCACTAAGAGACCGCACGGATGGGATGGGCCTTTGTGGCTGTCAAAACCCAAACCCTGGCAGGGAGGCCGGGGAGGAAGAGCACAGTAGGAAAAAGCACAAAGGAACGAGGAGAGCCCAATTTCAGCAAAGAGGGCTTTCAAGGTCCACAGGGCATTAACGGCAGAAAATAAGGAGCTCATTTGCAGCTAATTTCCGTGTTCCCAGGCCTTATAAGATAGAGAGCAGTATATTTAGGTAGAGGTGGTGAACTTGAGCAGTTTGGAAAGTTTGAAAGCAGACACCACGCAGGGACTATTTTTAAGGCAAAGAGAACCTGAACTTTTTGCTTGATGATAAAGAAGAGAGGATTCTATTCTAGTCAGAGCAGTAGCTTAACGCCCGTCAGGATACCTTACCTAGCATCGTCAGCTCTGCCTGGTTTCAAGGATCTGCACGGCAAAGGAAAGTGAAGATTCTGAAGGAAACATGTGGAGGGTTGTAGGTAATGGCAGATGATGCCCCCCCCCTCCAAAAATTGGATTGAATAATCTGGAGACAGAAAGCCAAGGGAAGATTTTAAATAATGTGCTTTAAGAATGTGAATGGCTCAAACTCCAGGGCTGAAGAAAAGCAGTTTTGCAGTGAGGGCAGAGTGGCAGGAACCGTGCCTCATTACAACCTGAGAGATTTAAGTCAGACATAAAAGCACATTTTTTGATCAAGATGGTAAGAGTGATGAGGTGCAGAACTAAGTTCCTGACACAGACTATAAAATCTCGTGCCCTATTTTCTCAAGTTCCCTCACAGTTTTGAGACTTTACTTAAATAAATTTGTATTTTATATATTTTCCCATTTTCTTTAATTATATAAAAAGCAAAAGTGGCACCATAAAGGGTTTTGTTAAGTTTTTTTTTTTTAAGGGAAGAGATATTAATGCTTAAAAAATGATGGCTGGATATATTTAGGAAGAAAGAAAACCAAGTTTTACCCTGACTTAATTATTCCTTGGTCTTTTTTTTTTTTTTTAAGGTTTTCAGGTCTCTTACTATGATTACCTTTTCTTACTTCCTTTTGAAAGCATAAAAAGAGCCTCCTACATGATTTCTTGATATAACCCCTCTTTGTTATAGAGAAAAACAATCAGAAATATGAGAGATTAAGAAAGATATAAATTGAACCAGTTTACTCTGTATTTATATGAACACTTAGAAGAACAAAAGCGCCTCAAGCACAAAATTATTCAGCCTATTTTAAAAGCTTTCCATTGAAAAAGACCTGTTATGGAATAAAACATTCAACATGAGAATCTACCACTAGTTTTAAAACAGTCAACTAAAAAACCCTTAAATCTTATTTTGATGATAAATTGTTGAAGAGAATGAATTAGGCACATTTATATTTATCTAAGGAATATGCAATCCTCAGTGACTGCTCATATCTAACAAAGAAAGCTAAAATATTGCTCTGCATACAACCTGCCTACAGAGCCTCAAGAGGAAACAGCAGATTTCTGTTCTGGTGCAAGGTCAAGCTTTTCTGACTATGGGCTTAGAACAATGGTTCCCAATGGGGGGTATTTTGCACCCCCAGAGGACAATTAGTAATGTCCAGAGATCATTTTGATCATCATACTCTTGGGGAAAGGGTTGCTACTGACATTTACTGGTTTGAAGCCAGGGACGCTGTGAAACTTCTTAGGAGGAATAGGACAGGCTCCCACAGCAAACAATTATCTGCTCCAAGATGTCAACAGTGCTTAGCTTCAGAAACTCTGGCTTGTGCCACAGAAAACAATATGGATATTTCTCAAAACATTAAAAATAGAGCTACCATATCATCCAGCAATTCCACTTCTGAATTTATCCAAAATAACTGAAATTAGGTTCTCAAAGACATACCTGCACTTCCAGGTTCACTGCAGCACTATTCCTAACAGCCAAGATATGGGACCCACCCCTGTGTCCATCAAGAGACAAATGGATACAAAAGATGTGGTGTATACATGTAGTGGAATATTACTGATCCTTATATAAAAAAGGAAATCCTGCTATTTGCAACAACATAGTTAAACCTGGAAATAAACCAGACACAGAAGGGCACATATGACCTAATTCCACTTATATGAGGTATCTAAAATAGTCAGACTCACAGAAACAAAGAATGGTGGTTGCAACAGCCGGGATGGGGAGGGGGAAATGGGAATGGCTCAAGAGAGACAAAATTTCAGTTTATTCTCAGATGAGTAAGTTACAGAAATCTGCCATATTATGGTGTGCCTACAGCTGACAGGAGTACTGTATTGTACGCTAAAAAAATTTAAAAGGGTAGTCTCATGTTAAGTGTTTTTACCACAGGGAGGGAAAAAAAAACTACAAAAGGATAATAGGAAGCTTTTGGAGGTGAGTGATATGTCTATGGTCTTGATTGTGGTGACTGTTTCATGGGTATTTGTTTATGTCCAAATCTTTCAAACCATGCACTTTTCTTTAAAATCAAGAAACTCTGGCTTAGAATCATCAGCTCCGCCCTCAATGACCAGTTTATTTTTTCAAAATTAAGCAGACATATTTAGAAACATGTTTATGTTTTCTTTTTTTTTTTTTTTTTTTTAAGACTTTATTTATTTCAGAGAGAGAGAGTGTGAACAGGCGGGGGTAAGGGGTAAGTGGCAGAGGGAAAGGGAGACTCCCTGCTGAGCGCAAAGCCAGATGTGGGGCTTGATCTCACGACCTGAGATTATCACCTGAGCCAAAATCAAGAGTTGGACGCTCAACTGACTGAGCCACTCAGGGCCCCTGTGTTTTTCTGATTAACAGGAAAACTCTCCACCAGCCAACCAACTACAGCTTCATTTTTCAATAAATATTTCAATGAGAGGAAAGGTGGGATGTAGGGAAACTAGTAACAAAGTGAGCCAATATTTATAAAGCTGGAGTTTGGAGAACACGTTCCTTGAATATCCAGACGAGGATGTAGCTCTCTCCTATAAAAGAATGAAACCATCACAGATGAAAAGACAACTGCTGACTTGGAAGGCTTCGGAAAGACGCAGCGACACCGATGTGACTGGATCGCAGTGGGTTCCTATAACATGACAGCTCCAGCTGGAGTATAAGGAGTATAACTATACAACAAGCCCCCTGCAAGGACTCGGATGGTCCATGCTGGTCATGGGTTTAGTCCCGAGTAACCACCACAGAGTGCTAAGGACTACATGTCAGCACCCTGCAGAACACAGAGCAAATGTTCACAAGTACATGAGCTAGAATGAGGATAATAAAGATGACTGTCACTGTTATGAGGAATACCGAATGAGCATTTCCAAAATGAACGCTATTGTTTACCCCCACACTTGTCCCCTCCATATGCCTTGTCTGTGAGGACTAAAAGGGCATTAAAGAGAAAGCTGGCTGGAAACTTCAGTGCACTGACAACTGAAAGAGATCTTTTGTCTTAACTCCTCCTCTCAATACGGCAGAAACAAACATTTTGAAACAAAAGTGAAAAGGGTTAGGGGAGAAAGAATGCTTCCAATTTCCACATTAAGAACATACAACAGCCACCCCCAACCATATGTACTAGTTTTTTCCCTGTCAAAATATGTGGCTTGCCATTGGAGAGGCACAGCGTGCTTTTCATTTGCTACAAAAGTGCGTATTTATTTTTTTTAATACATCATTTATTCAGCATCGACTAAAGTCTATTATTTCATTCATTCCATCGATAAGTATATATTAAGCACTCAACTACAGGCAGGGCACCGGGGGAGTTGCAAAGATCTGTATGACTCTGTCTTTTGTCTCAAACTGCTCAAGATCAGGCAAAGAGAACAGTAAACCTTAGCAAGAGACAAATATGGATGGCTTCAGAGACTCATCTCCTTCCCTCTTTGGCCAGCTGCACAGAAAGCTGGCTCAGCTCAACAGAAAATAAGCTGATACCAACCACTAGGCTCCAGAGACTTTCCCTTTCTAATAAGGTCACTTCCCTGACCAGAGAGCTTCCACTGTTTCACAATCACGTGAATGTGCCCCCCGCCACTGAACCTATCATACAGAAAACACTCTCTACCGGAGCTATGGCACCTGCAGACATTCCTACCTGGCCTAAGCTGTGGGAGGAGAGTTCAAAGGATTGCATGCATTCTGTTAAGTCTGCTTATTATTTATTCTCTAAATAAAACCCATATTGTATCTTCACTGTGTATTATCAGCATCCCTACAAGTGATCTCTTGCATACAAGACAGCATTGTCAATGGTGGCATGTCCAGAGATGTAAACATCGTGTTAACTACATCTATAGTTTACCACTCCAACTTTGTATAGATTTCATGAAACTTAAAATATTTCTATTTGCACAAAGTAGGTTCAAATAATCATTGACTGAAGAGTTTCCTGAAATCCAAAGGCATCTAAGAGAGCTGAATGAATCCTGTTCCCTAAAGTTCTGTAAGACCTGGAAGATGCATTTTAGATGGGAGCGAACTGCAGGGTCAAGCTCTCTTGACAGGTGATCCTAGACCCTGAACTAGGGTAACCTCAGAAGTCTGGTTCAAAGGAGATCATGCTCACGTCTGCATTGATCTGGGGCCATACTAAGGTAAGACTTCTGGGAATTCTGCTTAGCAGTTTAGGCTTTGCTAAAGAGGGGTGGTCTGGAATGCATGAAGAATCCCAGGACAAACCTGACTTCCAAGTAGAGACAGGCTTATATCTATCATTGCAGCCATCATCGGCCATGCCCTCGCCTTTAGGGAGAGATGACTGGGGCAAATGAGGTACCTTGGTTGCAAAATGTCAGGAGGCACTCACCGTCAAAATGGTGCAAGTGCCAACTTGGCATATGCATGATATGGAGAGTGAGTGCCTCCTTACATTTGTGTCCCGGGCACCTCTGGCTTAAGGAGGTACCACCCTCAGGTTCATGCAAGTGTAGGTTGGCAATGTGCACAGAGAGTAAGCACCTCCTTAAATTTTTTACCATAAGCTCCTTACTTGGCTTACCGTTCACCTCTTCCCTTCTTCCTCTTTCCCATTTGCTTCCTCCCTAACTTGTACATCAGTCCTCCAGGCATACTTTGAAGAACCAGGACCTAAAGAAAACATTAAGACCAGATCTACCATAATAGGGGCACATCTTAAGTCTGGAAAACAAACAAACAAACAAAAAACTACCCAGACTGAATTTTTTCCTCATATAACTAAAAACCAGAATATACCTTGAAAAGTTCCGGCAAGACAGGGCTGAATTCCTGACTCATTTTTATTTCTGTCCTGACAAACAAATCCAGCTTTAAAGCCATTTTGCAATGATTGTGATTTCCAAATTGAATTCCTGGCAACTAGGTCTTCCTATACGTCTGGTAGTCTTATGGCAATTCATTAAGCATCACACCAATTTAGAAATTATTAGATGTCAGAATGCATCTAATGCATCTTCTTTTGTGAATATTAATTCATAGAATAACTGTAGAAAGACTTCATATTCCTTTTTTTAACTCTACCCGTCTAGTGTCTTTGTAGTAGGCTCAGACATATTACCAGTCCAATGTAATTTATGATTTCATTCTCTACTTACCAAAGAAGAATTTTCATCTAAACACGAAACTAGGGGCGCCTGGGTGGCTCAGTGGGTTAAAGCCTCTGCCTTCGGCTCAGGTCATAATCCCAGGGTCCTGGGATTGAGCCCCTCATCCGGCGCTCTGTGCAGCAGGGAGCCTGTTTCCCCCCTCTCTCTGCCTGCCTCTCTGTCTACTTGTGATCTCTGTCAAATAAATAAAATCTTTAAAAAAATTTTTTTTAAATAAACACAAAACTATGTTTTATGATAACGATCACAACTGACAAGTGAAACAATGCTAAGTGGCTAGTTATGACAGGTCTTCAAGATTTTGAGAACCGGGCTTAGAATCTATAGCTTTTGCCACTTAGACTCACTTGATTGGTTTAGAAGTGCGAAAGGGCTTCACAAACACTGCCCTTTGGAAACAAGTCACAGCTTCATCATCAAAGGATGATGTTTGTTGCAAAAGCCAAATCATAACTATCAGATGGTGAGTCTTGGTTTAAAACAGCATAAATGATAGTGGGTGAGCCACATAGATCTAGTCATTTCTCATTTACACTTTTCTCATCCCAGAGTGTATTAGTTTCATATTCCTCCTGTAATAAACGACCACAAACTCCATAGCTTAAGCCAACACAAATTCATTATCTTACAGTTCTAGAGGTCAGAATTACCAATGGGTCACACTGGCCTGAAACGAAGGTACTGGCCAGGGAACATTCCTCCTGGAGCCCTGACAGGAGAATCCACTGCAGAGGCCCAAGGGGAGAATCCATTGCAGAGGCGCTAGGGGAGAATCTATTTCCTTGCCTTTTCTAGCTTCTAAAGACCACCCATATTCCTTGGCTCATATTCCAAGTGAATAATGTCTGGTTGAACCCTTCTTGTTCTGTCAACTCTTGATTGTATCTCTTCTGTACCCTTCTTCCACCTATAAGGACCCTAGCGATTACATTGATTCTGCTGGAATAACCCAGGATAATCTCCTCATCTCAAGGTTAGCTGATATGCTACCTGAATTCTTCTTTGCCATGTACCCTAACATATTCACAGCTTCTGGGGATTAGTATGTGGACATCTTTGAGCAGCGACTGTTCTACCTCCCACAAGGAGTTTATATGAAATTTGCCCTGCGTGGGGAAGGGGTTTTTAAGATTCATGACATTTCAGGTATTGACTCTTTGGCATATACAATCTGGAGTTTCCTGACAATCAAGAACTTTCAAAAAAAAAATTTCTTTTACAAGGGCAGTTGTAAATTCTATGTGCTATGTTCATATCATTATTTTGAAACCTTTTGAACTATGTAAGTCAGTTTCATAAAGTACTGAGTTGATTTTTAAGGACTGAGTCTAGTCAATAAATTCACATTGGAATTTCTCCACTTTCCTATTTGTGAACCTATGAAGATTGTCAGACTGTGTAAAGGAACGGGCGCTTGCTCCCTAACCAGCTGTGCAGTATCTGGACCCCTAAAGAAACAGCAACCTAGGCTTAGTAAGTGCCTGTCCATGTGGCTGTGAGACAGACAACAGCTAGGACTATGGTGATGGAGAGCATGTGATCTGCCTAAAAGTATCGCAAGTAATGTTTTTTTTAAAGATTTTATTTATTTTTTTGACAGAGAGATCACAAGTAGGCAGAGAGGCAGGCAGAGAGAGAAGCAGGCTCCCTGCTGAGCAGAGAGCCCAATGCGGGACTAGATCCCAGACCCTGAGATCATGATCTGAGCCCAAGGCAGAGGCTTAACCCACTGAGCCACTCAGGCACCCCTCGCAAGTAATTTTTTAAAAATAATTATTCTCAACCAAACACACTGCAGGTCATCTATGGAATCCATAGCTTTCCCTGGTGGAGGCTGTTTCCATTCTGAGTCCTAGTCCAACTCCCACACGTCCAGAGGACCCATTTGATGGCTCTGCCATTAAAGCTTCACCTTACTTTGCCCTCCCAACTCCTTCCTGTCCTTAGAAACTCTGACATCTCATCTTGCTCTTCTGTATGGAGTTTGGATCTCTCGCGAGCTCACCTGATTTGGGATGCGTCGCTGTTCAGACCCTGAACTTCTCCTGTGCTTTGTTCCTGTGCTGATCCCGTATGACCCCTTCCTTGCCTGTGGACTGCTTAGAGCTATTGGTGTGCCCTTTCTGTTGTGCCCATTATGTGAGGGGGAGACTCATGGGAGGCCAGTGGATGGCCTCTAGCTGATTCCATTCTTCAAGTGCAAACTATTTATACTTGGCTAAACAATCTCAGATTGGCCTACCAGAATCTTGATGGGAAAAGCTTCTGTGTGTCAGACAATCTCATCACATTAATAAAGCAGGAGCAGCAGCACAGGAATGAGACAGGTTACTTGGATTCTATCCCCAGTGCTCTTACAGATCCTTGGGGTAACTCTAGGAAAGTTCCTCATCCCCAAATTGGCCTCTATTTTTCTTATATGTGATATGAAGAGGAGTAGGAGATTAATTCCTGGCTCAATGCACCCCATTATTTGTAAACTAAGATGGGAGCAAGTGACAATTTAATACTGAATGCAGGCCATCTGTTTTAATTCTGAAATTTCTAATAATTTCTCTTTTTTTCTAAACAAATCTCTTTTAAAAGATTTTATTTATTTATTTGACAGAGAAAGAGAGATCACAAGTAGGCAGAGAGGCAGGCAGAGACAGAGGGGGAAGCAGGCTCCTGCTGAGCAGAGAGCCCGAGGCAGGGCTCGATCCCAGGACCCTGAGATCATAACCTGAGCCGAAGGCAGAGGCTCAACCCACTGAGCTACCAGGCACCCCTCTAATAATTTTTCTTAAGTTTCCATCTGATCTCTACTCATGAGGACTGGTTTTTAAATATAAATCTCTGATATATTTCTATTTAGTTCATATAAACACATTTACACTTAAAGTTACATATTATATAATTTATATATATGCATGTGTGTGTATGTGTGTAAAATCTGTTCTGAAACCTCCTAAAATTTACACACACACACAAACACATACATATTTCCCATGGAGAAAAGCTGTAACATGATGGAGGTAAATTACATATAAGGTAGCAATTCCAAGAAGCTTTACCAATCTTTGAATGAATAAGAGAAAGTTCTGGAATATACCTACTTTAGGAGGTTTCACAATACATCCCACTTTCTCAAACATTTCAGACAGGCGTTTCTCCAACCTAAGGTGTTTCCAATACATACGACATTCATCTTTCACCTTTAGAATTCTTTTTTTTTTTTTTAAAGATTTTATTTATTTATTTGACAGAGAGAGATCACAAGCAGGCAGAGAGAGAGAGAGAGGAGGAAGCAGGCTCCCTGCTGAGCAGAGAGCCCGATGCGGGACTCGATCCCAGGACCCTGAGATCATGACCTGAGCCGAAGGCAGCGGCTTAACCCACTGAGCCACCCAGGCGCCCCTCACCTTTAGAATTCTAAGCCCTAGAACAGCATTGATCCTATCATTCTTTAAGGAATCCCAGACAATGCCGCAGGATTGAAACTTCCTTTCTGATTTAAACAAACCTGATCATTCCATCCTTTGTGCTATTGTTGTACGAAATACCTATCACCTCTATTATGGTACTTATCACATTGCACGGTACCTACTGTTTACTCCTTGCCTCCCCCATTTGTTGTTGATGGCTCTAATGGTATCCCCAGCACCCAGTGGACTGCCTGGCCTCTAAAAGCCATTCAGTAGTATTTATTGAACAAATGACTAAATTGCTAAGAAAGTTCACCCGCACTCCAAGCTACCTGAGGCATTTTATTATTTTCTAATTATATTCCAGAGACTGAACACTAGAGCAATGTGGCTTTTAGCAAACACATTTTGTGTATTTAGCAGTCACATGACAAAAATAACACAATTTGGGGACCTAGGTCATAATTTTATTTGAACATTTGAAGCAATTTCTGAGTACCCTTTTATTTTAAAGATTTTACTTATTTATTTACTTACTTGAGAGAGAGCGTGAGAGTGTGGAGGGAGGGGCCCAAGGAGAGGGAGAGGGAGAGGAAGAGGGAAAGAATCTCAAGCAGACTCTGATGAGTGTGGAGCCCAGCATGGGTCTCATGCTCACGACCTTGAGATCACGACCTGAGCCGAGACCTGAGCCGAAACCAAGAGTCCGATGCTTAACAATGAGCCACCTACACATCCTTCTGAACACCCTTTTAAAATGAACTCCTAAAGTTAAGGTACCAAGCTTTTTAAACTGCCTTAATATCAAACCTGCAGAGCTACATTTAACATTGTTTCAGGTTAATGATGTTGCTGCTGAATAAATTCCGTAAGTCACTCATGGGAGAATGTCCATCATTTTGGAACTGTGTACACTATCAATACCTAAAACTGAGATGAGTTTTGAATATGGTTAGGGAACTCTGCATATTTCTTCTGAATTCAGAGGAGTAGAGTGAATGGGATGCTGGTAACATTTGTGAACTTCAAGCTTTAGGGGCAGAAAATAGTAATGGGGAGAGGGTGAAGACAATACAGTGTTCCAGGGGAAAGGCCTTGGTAGCTTGTGTCAGGACATCAACAGTGAGGTAGTGGAAATGGCAACACCCAGGATACCGTGAAGTTAGAAGGGGCAAGAGTTGCTGATAGACTGTGCTTTGTGCTTTGAAAGAAGTGTTCAACCGGATTCCAAGGTGTTTGACCAAAGCAACCAGAAGAACGGAGCTACTGATTGCTGAGATAAGAAGACTGCAAAAGTAGGTTTGGGAAGAACACGGGAACCCAGATTTGGACACAATGTATTTGCTGGCCTATTAGGCAACCAGGTGGATATACGGAGTAGGCAACTGGAAATAGTAGGGTAGACTTCAGCAGACAGGTCAGGCCTGGAGTCATCACTGTCAGATGGCAACACCAGAACACAATGAGTATTTACAGCTCACAGCTGGATGAGATTAACTAAATAATGCCTTCAGATAGAAACAAAAGATAACTAAGGATTATGTGCGGAGTCATGCCAAGATTAAGCAGGCAGGAGATGAGGAACCAGTAAAGAGATCAGAGAACTACTGGTTAGAAAGGCAGGAAGAAAACCAAGAAAGTATATATCCTTGAAGTCAAGTGAAGAAAAGCATAGCAAGAAGAAATAACGATCAATTGTCTCAAATACAGCTGATAGGGCAAGGAAGATCATTGACTATAATAATACAGAAGTCACTGGTGACCTTGATAAAAGCAATTTCAGTGGATTCTGGGGGCAAAAGCCTGACTGGAGTAGACTTGGAAAAGGGAATGAGAAGTAGAAAGCAGAGTAGGATAACTCTGAAAGGGAATTTTGCTGTACTCTCATTTTCTTCGATTATTAATGTAAAATCGGCATTGTCTGTTTCTTTGTCACCGCATCTAGAATTCATGGATAGTTTCATATCACATTTACAGTTGTTACAGATATCTCCAAACATTATGATCAACACTATTTCAGATGCTTGTAAGTATTAGACCCACGGCTAGGTCTCTAATAGTGTTCCTACAAACTCGGCTGGCCAACCCTTAGCAAACGTGCCCAGAAGTTCAGCAGTCAGGTAGTGAAAGGATGTATTCTCAAGTGGTGACCCAGATACTTTGTTGCTTTTCAGTATTCCTTTTCTATCCATAATTGCTTGTTGGCCAATTCATGGAAGGAGATGAATGATTTACACTGTTTCAAAAGGATGAAATTTGACAGATGAAATGAAAATCCTTAACTCCTGTAAGAGGGAGTAGTACAACTTTTTGTAACAGAGGTACAAGATGCAAGAGCTATGACTGAAGAGAACCTTTGCAGCGAGATGTCTTTAAAAAGCAAAATTAAACTTTAGCTTGCCTATATTTTAAATGTATTATCTAACTAATAAAGAATAACATGCTACCATTTCACAAGAACCGAAAGTTATTTTGATATCTATATTCCAATGTAATTTGTTTCTCTTGAATTCCTGTTTTATTTTTAGCATTTAAAAACATTATTCTGAGGAGTCCATAGACTTCACCAGACCTTTAAACATATTCGTAACACAAAAAGTTAAGAATGCCTGCTGAAAATAGAAGGGAGAAATGAATAATAGGAGGGGGAGGAAGCATCAAGGGCATGTTCTAACATGGAGAAATATAAAGGTATTTGCATTGCAGATGAGAATGATTCAATAGAAAGGGATGAAATGGCAATGCGGGGGGGGGGTGCACTGCTAAAGCAATGCTCCTGCGTAGGCAAGAGGAGCTGGATCTAATTCACAAGAGGAGGGGTGAGCCCAAGCTGGGAACATATGCTACTTGTGCAGTTACAGAAGAGAAGGCAGAGAATATGGGTGAATAGCAGGTAGAGGGGAAGAGATGCTAACAAGACTCTACGGGAACTCTCTTCTGATTGCTCTCATCATCGAATTAAAATGAGCAGCAAAGTCACCAGCTGAGAGTGGGGTAGGGGAGGAGGTGCATGAGGTTTGAGGAAGGAACAGAAGGTATAAATGAAATGACTGTCCAGAAGGGTGGGAAACTGAATGGACTAATACAATGCAGTATGACTGGTGACTAGTATCAGGACTTGCTTGAGGGTAATGATGACAAATTTCAAGTGAGTCATCCCAACTGTGTGCTTTACTCCAGTCTCACGTAGCTATGGGGATGCAGGTGCTGAGTAGCTGGAGAGTCAGATACACTAGGTTGTGCGAGTCAAGACAAAGCAGGAGAGGGGCAAGATTGCAGAGAGTAGCCAATGGCTAGAAAAGGAAGAGCTCTGATACAGAGGAGGTGAACGCGGCCAGTCACACCCACTTCCTCTTTCTGCCTTTTCCTGTCTCCTGCTTTTCTGGGAGGCAAACGCAAGAGAAAGGAAATTATCAGGCAGGTGGTCTCGGAAGCAGAAGCTGGAAGGCTGTCCAGTGGAGAGGCATGGAGAGGGCGATGAGGAGGCACAAGTCTTGAGGGAGCAGAAACTGGAGCAGAGTCTGCCATAGCAGAAGATGACTTGGTGAGGTGAAGGGGTGAGCATGGAGTGGAGATGTATCAGCCCCCACTGCTCTGGGCCTGACCTGCTCAGAACAGGTCCCTGCTACAGAACCTGAGTACATCAGAGATACTATGCACAGCTACCTGGATAAAAGGTACACAAGCAAATGAGAGCCACTTATTACCTATCTTTAAAAAGAACCTTTTTATGACTGAACGATGTTCAAATTACAAATGGGAATATTAGATCTGCCTGATGTCCCCTTTGTATCCCTTTCTATGTTGTAGGCTGAACTGTACATATCTACATATAAGTATCTGAATAACTATAATGAATGAAAAGGGAGAGATCACAACTAACACCAAGGAAGTAGAAACAATCATCAGAAGTTATTATCAACAGTTATATGCCAATAAGCTTAGCAACCTAGATGAAATGGATGCATTCCTGGAAAAATATAAACTACCAAATTGAACCAGGAAGAAATCGACAACCTGAATAGACCGATATCTAATAACGAGATTGAATCAGTGATCAAAAACCTCCCAAAAAACAAGAGCCCAGGACCTGACGGATTCCCTGGGGAATTCTACCAAACCTTCAGAGAAGAAATAACACCTATTCTCCTGAAGCTGTTTCAAAAAATTGAAGCAGAAGGAAAACTTCCAGACTCTTTCTATGTAAGAGAACCAAAAGCAGTCCTGTGAAGACAGGAACCACACCTCATTTATTCCCACGTCTCTTAGGACATCCTATTGTCCTTGGGACGCAATCCACAAATGTGTAGCTGTGATGACTCTTACAGAATACACCCTGATTTTATCTCAGTTATTTATGCCTCCTTGAGAAACTGAGTTGCCTAAGTGGCCAGCCAGGTAGCTGAAATATCAAGTGTGAATTTGCAATTCCTACACTTTATTTGCCAAATCATAGGAATACTTTTATTCAGTCACATCTATTTCCAATTTTCTTGCTATTTCCACCATACCTGCAGTTACTTCCTTCGCTAAGTCTTGAACCCCTCAACGTGATCCATGAGGGTTGGAGTCAACTTCTTCCAAATGCCCATCCATGTTGATATTTTGACCTCTTCCCATGAACCACAAATGTTCTTAATGACATCTAGAATGGCAAATCCTTTCCAGAAAATTTTCAATTAATCTTGCCAAATCCATCAGAGAAATCAGTCTCCATGGGCAAGAAATGTATTTCTTAAATAATAAGACTTTTAAGTCAAAATGACTCCTTGATTCACAGGCTACAGAATGAACGCTGTGTTAGTGGCCATGAAAAGCTGAATCTCCCACATCTCCATCAGAGCTCTTGGATGAGCTGCACCATCAGTGAGCAGTAATATTTTGAAAGAAATCTTTTTTTCTGAGAAGTAGGTCTCAACAAGGGGCTTAAAATATTCTTTAAACCATGTTGTAAGAATGGTTGCTCCAATTATAGGGCATAAGCAGAGCAGAGTAAGCGTGATTCTGAAGGACTCTAGGATTTTCAGAACAGTCAATGAGCAGTGGTTTCAACTAAAGTCCCCAGCGGCATTAGCCCCAAACAAGAGTCAGCTTATCCTTTGAAGCCAGGTGCTGACTTCCCCTCTCTAGCTGTGGAAATCCTAGATGGCATCTTCTCTCAACAGAAGGCTGCTTCATCTACACTGAAAACCTGTTATTGTGGTCACGTCCATAGGTTATCTAAGCTAGATCTTCTGGATAACTTGCTGCAGCTTCTACATCAGCTCCTACTGCTTCATCTTGCACTTTCATGTTATGGAGATGACTTCTTCCCGCAAACATCATGAACCAACCTCTGCGAGCTACAGACCTTCTTCTGTAGCTTCCTCATCTCTCTCAGCCTTCACAGAACTGAGGAGAGTTTGGGCCTCGTTCTGGATCAGGCTTGCAGTTTAGGGAATGTCATAGCTGGTTTGATCTTCTATCCGGAAGATCTACACCACTAAAACTTTCTCCATATTAGCCATAAGGCAATTTTGCTTTCTTATCATTTGTGTGTTCACTGGAATAACCCTGTAATTTCCTCCAAGAACAACTTCTTTGCAGACACATCTTGGCTAATGGTTTGACACAAGAGTCCTAGCTTTTGGCCTAGCTTGACTTTGGAAATGCCTTCCTCACTAAAGCTTCATCATTTCTAGTTTTTCATTTAAATTAAGAGGCATGTGACTCTTCCTTTCCCCTGAATGCTTAGAATGCTTACAGGGTCATTAATTGGCCTAACCATACTACTGTTGTGTCTCAGGGAATAGGGTGGCCCTGAGGCAAGAGCAGGTTGGCGGAGCAGTCAGAACACACACTTTTCTTAAGTTTCCCATCTTACATGGGCATGATTCATGGCACCCCAACACAACTACAGTAGGAACATCAAAGATCATGGATCACATATCACCACAACAAATATAACAATAATAAAGAGAAAGTTTGAAACACTGTGAGAATTACCACAGTGTGACACAGAGCACACGAAGGGAGCAAATGCTGTTGGAAAAATGGCGCTGATGGACTTGTTCAGTGCAGGGCTGCCGCCAACCTTCAATTTATAAAAGAGACACAGCACATACAAATGATTTTCTCTGTAGAACTTACACGTACTTTTCCTCTGGTAGCTAGCTATATGGGAGTATTTCACCCATTTTTTTTTTTAAGATTTTATTTATTTATTTGTCAGAGACAGAGGGAGAAAGAACGAGCGAGCACAGGCAGACAGAGAGGCAGGCAGAGGCAGAGGGAGAAGCAGGCTCCCTGCTGAGCAAGGAGCCCGCTGTGGGACTCAATCCCAGGACCCTGGGATCATGACCTGAGCTGAAGGCAGCCGCTTAACCAACTGAGCCACCCAGGCATCCCCACCCATTTTTTCCCCATAATCTATAGTAAGATATTAATTTCACTGCGGTCCAGTAAACATGTGCATGTACATACCTGCAAATGAACCCACAGATCCTTAATTCTTACTGTAGAGAATACTCTCAGATAGTTTTCTATTCTTATTCTTTCTTATTTCTGGTTTCAAAAGTGCACATCATAATATACTAAATGGATTTAATGATCCACAAATGCTTTGTCACCTACAGTTTGAAAACACTAACCTATGTGAATTAGAAAACAAAAGACACTATTGTATCTCTGTTCCATAATAGCATACAAGTAATTTTTTATCAAGAAAGAAAATAAAGCTACACAGTTGAAAGGAAGAGGCAACAATTACCATTATTTGCAGGTAATATGATTGCATACCTGAAAACTTCAAGAGGATCAATTAAAAAAACTAGTGTGGGGGGCGCCTGGGTGGCTCAGTGGGTTAAAGCCTCTGCCTTCGACTCGGGTCGTGATCCCAGGGTCCTGGGATCGAGCCCTGCATCAGGCTCTCTACTCCTTGGGGAGCCTGCTTCCTCCTCTCTCTCTGCCTGCTTCTCTGCCTACTTGTGATCTCTGTCTGTCAAATAAATAAATAAAATTTTAAAAAAAGAAAAACTAGTGTGAACAAAATGAAAGTTGAGTAAATTGTTAGTCACTATATTAGAATATAAAAAATAATAGTTCTCCTTTATACAAATGATACCCCAATAGATAACAAAGAGAGAAAAACTTCCCATTTAGGATAAAAACAAAATAGGTACAATACTTAGGGGAAAATACAGAATGCCTAGGCCGTATTTGACGAAAAGGATAAATCTTCAGCAATGATCATGTAAGAATATTACACAGAAGAGCATGAATTGCTCAGGGGTGAAAAGAGTCAAATTATGAAGATGTAATTTTTCCTACACTAAATATAATGTAATCATAATCAAAATACAAAGAAGGGGCACTTGGGTGGCTCAGTTGGTTAAGCCTACCACCCTTGATTTTGGCTCAGGTCAGTATTTCAGTGTGATGGGATAGAGCCCCACACTGGGCCCTGTGCTCAATGTGGAATCTGCTTCTCCCCTCCTTTTGTTCCTCCTCCTCCTCTCTCTGTCTCTCTCAAATAAATAAATAAAAGCTTTTTTAAAAACACTAATGGAACTCTTTAGAGAGGAATTTGACAAAATCATCCCCAAATTCACATGGAAAAATGAACTTGTGAGATATGCCAGAAAGACTGTCAAGCAAAGACAATATTGAATAAATACATAAATACAGAGTTCAGAAAAAGCCCTCAATGTATATGGATGTTTTGTACATAGTAAATGGAGTCCTCCAAAACTGGGGTGGGGTGGGCAAACGTGGTAGATTAATTAATAAATGATATTAGGGGGCACCTGGCTGGCTCAGTCAGTAAAGCATGCAATTCTTTGAGCCCGATTGTTGGGTGTAAAGATGACTTAAAAATAAAACAACAAAAAAAAAAGATGTTAGGATATCTGGTTGGCTTTGAGGGAAGTGGTTAGATTGCACTCTTGCATTATTCATATTCCCCTAAAATATCATATGGATCAAAGACTTAAACAGTAAAAAAATTGAGTTAAAACAATTTTAGGATAAAGTATATACAACTTTAACACTTTTTTCATGTGAGGAGTATTAAAGCATGACCCAAATTTCAGAAGTCATAAAAATAATTAATAGATCTGTCAGCATAAAATGGAATACACGTGACTGCACAAAGATAGTACTATAAGGGTATTATTTGTAGTACTGGATATAGTATCAAAATGCTCAAAACTGCATAAATGCTCATCAGGAGGTAAGACATTACAGGCACAACCCAACCAAGGACTTCTAAGCAGTAAGTGAGGAGAAAGGGGGGGTCTAGATGTACTGACATGGAAATATGTTAAAAGTATATTATTTAGTGGAAGAGAAAGTCCCAGAACATTCTATACATATGTATATACATACATACACACATATAATATGACGCATATAATTTATGTCTTTACATACACTATAAATGTATGTAATAGTCACATTACAGTTTATCATGTAAGACAGATAGCATAATACTATATACATTGTTCTATAATTTGCTTTTTTCATTTCACAACTCATCTTGAGATATATATATGTGTATATGTGTGTGTGTGTGTGTGTGTATATTTAACAAAACATATAGATTGTGAGCAGCCACCTCTGGGAATTAAAATTATGGAACCGCAGGTTTTTTACTTGTCATTTCGTACTCTTCTGTACTATTTGGAGTTTGTTTTATCATGAGCTTTTAAAAAGAAGGCGAAAGCATGCCAGTACCACATCCAAACACCCCATACTTCACCCTTCCCGTTTCAGCCATGCTCTACTCCTCCTCAGTCAAAATATATAAACCTATAAAGTCACTTGCTACAGTTGAACTCTCAGGTTACCCTGGGTCAGCGCAGTATATGAGTTGGCCACCGACCAGGACCTGCTGTGAGGTCTGCATCTGGTTGCTCTGACAATGGAACCAGTTTAGGAATCTTGCTCACTGGTGACTAAAACACAATGTCTGGGAGCCCGATACTGACTGATACTCTGTGGACACACTAAGCCTTGAGATGGCCTAAACTGGCAGTTGACATCAGCTTCAGCTTCTAATTAATTTTCCTGAAGAGCCTGCCTGTCCAGTCTAGCTGGTGATGACATACATAGTACGTGACACATGAAGGCTTATTTTCAGGCCACAAGAAGAACACAGCAGCACCAAACTTGTGAAACTCAGGCATCATTAAATTACAAATCTCAAAGATGTTTCCAAAATCACATTTCACACTTCCCCATTGGTGGCCGGCACTCCCTTTGTCACTTTCCTGAAAGCACAGGGCAACAAAGTGGCAAAGAGTTTCACCACTGCATGAAACAGGTATTCCTATATTGATAAAACCTGAGATTTTGTGGGGGTTTTTGTTCCTTTAAAAAATAATTGTTTGGGGACGCCTGGGTGGCGCAGTTGGTTAAACGACTGCCTCTGGCTCAGGGCGTGATCCTGGAGTCCCGGGATCGAGTCCCACATCAGGCTCCCAGCTCCATGGGGAGTCTGCTTCGCTCTCTGACCTTCCCCTCGCTCATTCTCTCTCTCACTGTCTCTCTCTCTCAAATAAAAAATAAAATAAAATCTAAAAAAAAAAAAATAATAATTGTTTGTCAGATTGCACAGTAGGGAGACAAAGTTATGGTTTCCATCCCTCCTCAACATTTCCTACAATTTAAAGGGGGAGGTGGCAATCTGAATTTCCATCAATAAATTTTAAAAATTAGCAGGAAAAAACCTGTAATATACCCATATATTATGCAACTGTTAAAAAGAGACACAGCTTTCATTCTACGATTTGGATGCAAGTAAAATGGTAAATAGGACACAATCTAACTTTCCGTAAAAGTATATCCAACCCAAAAAATGACAAGGTATATTGTATGTGACTGAATGTGAAGAAATAAATGGAAAGATAGACACTAAGCCACTAATATCGACTTTACTATTAGAGATGGTGAAAATGGAAGAAAGTTGGGAGAGATGGCCAATTTCTACTTCTATACATCACTGGGTTGTTACAATAAGCACATATTCCTTTCATAATTTTTAAAATTATGAAATAAAGGAGAAAAATATCATAAAATGAAGTAAAATTGGCCACTGAACAAGTATACATCTTGAAAGTATCTGTGGGAATGACAAATTTCTACCACACATAACTTTATAGGTGTGACATGAACTCCAAGTCTGAAATAGCCAATTCATGAGAGTCGATAACACCATCAGTGAGGGACCTGTGCCAGTGAGCTCAAGGTTATAGATAACCCTAGAGAATATATATCTGATATGGGTTGAATTGCATCCTCCCAAAAAGATAGACTGAGGCCCTAAACTCCAGTGGATCAGAATGAGACTTTCTTTGGCAATATTATCTTTATAATGGTAATCAAATTAAAATGTGGTAATTTTGTAGAAGAAAAAATATATATATACACCTTTTCTTTTTCCTGTTGCCATTTAAATCTGTGGTTATTACAAATACCACAGATGTTAGTGTGGAAGCATCACAGATTTCAGACTTCTGGCCCTCAGAACTACAAACACAATCAAATTTCTGTTAGTCTAAGCCACTCACTGTGTGGTATTTTGTCATGGTAGCCCCGAGAAACAAATGTAGTATCCAACAACGTGACTTAGAAATCTCAGTGTCTCAGTGTTTGTCTTGGTATACATGAACACAACGGAGCATGGTGTCAACGGCATTTTATCCTCTGATTGCTCTGTGGTCACACGTTGTCTCCAATCAGACAGGAAAACACCTGACCATCTTGTTCTATAATGATAGCTAGCACTTTTGATGACTTACTAATTATTAAACATTGTGCTTTTCATGGATTATTTTACATAAACCCCATCACAACCCATGAGAGGTTGTCAGTTTTATTGTTATCATCCCTCCTGTTACAGACAGTCTTTCGAGCCCCATTTTTTAGTTTACAGATGCTATTGCGTGAACTCTTAAGCCATCTATGAAAAACAAAACAATATCAAAACTATATCAGCTTCATCTTAAGATGCCCAAAATTTGGGGCGTTTGGGTGGCTCAGTTGGTTAAGTGTCCAACTCTTGATTTCAGCTCTGGTTATGATCTCAGAGTTGGGAGATCAGCTCCAGGTCAGACTCCACACTCGGTGGGGAGTCTGCTTGAGATTCTCTCTCTCCCTCTGCTCCTCCCCCACTAATATATATAAATCAATCTTTAAAATAAAATTAAAAACTTCAAAAATTAAAAAATAAAGATTCCCCAAATTTGGTCAATTAAACAATCTGGTCCATAACAAACTAAAGTTGTGGAATAAAGTACAATTCATGAGTTTTTCTGTGCTCTTTGAACAGACACATAAACAGCTTTTGCAGAATGCCAGAAAGCCCACGTTAATTTTGCAAAGGATGGAAGTTCAGACAGCATGCAGTTAGTAAACTTTGACTGAAGGATTCTGGGAAGCAGCCAACTCTGTTTATTACACAGAAGACTGTGGCTTCATAGCAATAGAAGTCATGCTCAGGCTCTAATGGACATTCAGGGATCACAGTGCATTCTGCTTCTGCTCGTTTGTTTCTTCAGGGCATCTTGGCCACAGACCTTGGCTAAAGACAAATGAAATGGTAGTCTGACCTCCAAAGAAATTTTGTGCAAATGATCTTGTTTAAGTGGTTCACATTCCACAAAGAATAGTGAAAGGCTTTGGGTCCTGCTGTGAAAATAACCATTAAAGATGAATCATGCTGTTTAATTTCAGCTCAGTGAATTAATGTGTTCTGTGCCTGGGACGTCCTGTGGTATTTGATTCTGTGGTCATTTGTGTGTCAACTGCCTCCTTGTGGGATGAAAAGCAGCCTTCCTGGGAGCAGGTCTGACACTTAAAAGTGAAGCCCTCTCCTCCTTCCATCTGTTTCTCTGAGTAATATGTGGTTGGGAAGTCCTTAGGGCCTGGACCACCTCCCATTAGGAAACAAGATGCCGAATACATCATCAGGTGTGAATTTAGTTCTCCTCCTGGGGGCAAATACGCTGAGGTCTAATATGAATCAGAAGAACTGGCACTAGAAACCTCTGAAAGCCCTGCTGTGTTTCAAGATTACAAATGTTCTCTGGGCTCTCAAAGCATAAATCACCGAAGACGCTTCAGTTGATTTACGGAGGTCATTTCATGAGAGTGCATTTGGCGTCTTTATACGTCTCATTGAATAAGGTTTTCTTTGTAGGGATCAGAAGAGGACTTGTCAAAGGAAACATGTGGTGGGCATGAAAAAGGCACAAATTATCTTTTAACCCAATTTCAGCAACGAATAAGTTCCGTTCCACATACATAGAGTTTCCTATTTGGAACTCACTAAAATTAACACATTTCAGTAAATTCCAATCAGAGCAGGCCTTGTAAGTGGCTAGGATGGATACTGACTTACTTAACAGGAAGGATATTCTCCCTTCCAGTCCTTCCCCCCTCCACAAAATCTCTTTCTGCCAGTCCCAGGAATAATTTCCATTGTTAGTGAGTTATTCTTTCAAGTGTTAGAGGTTTGATCCATTTTGCCTTGATCTTCTAGCAGTCCCTATAAAAATGCAAAGACCTCTGGGAGGCTACATTAAGTAAGCCTTTTCAACTATTAACTCACTTCCCAGCTACCCAAGAGTTGGTTATGAACGTGGAGATGAAAGAGGAGGGTAATAGAAGTATCTGAGATGTGAGGTCCTCCCAAAAGGAAGGAAAACTTTCTCAGCTAATTTCTATTGACTATGTAGTTTTGCACAGTATGGAGGAGATAAACAAGGTATTATGGAATGGTATCAAATCAGAAATCAGAAAAAAATAAACAACTTGTCGGTCTTCTAAGGAATCAATGCATCATCTTGGCATCTGTGGTCTGGGGAAGCTATGTCAGGAGTTGCTCATGGTACACTTTTCTGCAGACAGTGGATATATGGTGACTTGCAGAATTTGCAATGAACAATGGCATCTTATATCATCACGGTGCCATACTTGATGATTGCTAATTGGCCCCTGATGTAATGGTCAAATGTCAAAGTCTAACTTCCAACTGACACACAGGATCACCTCATTTCAAAGTTGGATGGCATCTTAGAGCGCATCTAGTTCACTTGACAATTTAAGAATCAAATTCCATGAAAATAAAAAAATACTAAATGGTCTTTTAATCTCTGCTTGAACACCTGCAGGGTTGGGGAGGACACCTGCTCGATTTTCACAAAGTTCTGAAATTTTACTCTAACATATTATAAAAATCTGCCTCCCTGAGATTTTTGCCCATGAATTCTAATCCAATACCTGAGCTCCCACAGAACAAGCTAGACACATGTGACAGTCATTCAAATATCTGAAGACAGCTGTCATGTCCTCTGAATCCATGATGCACCAGAAATGGTGAACAATAAACATTCTGCCTTTGATTTAAAGAAACTCTAGCACAGTCTCTGCAAATATGAGTTCATAAGGAGAGTGAAAGTTTTGTCTGAGGTCCTCTCTTGAAGTATCTTAATGTGCTAATATGGTGACCTGAACAACTCGGTCAACTTTGCAGATATAGGTATACAGAATGCACCTGCCTATCTGAAAAGTTTGGGGAGGCTGTTCAAACCATTCTTAACTCTTTACTTCCTCTTTTGTAGCTATATATTTGCATCTTCTTTTTATTTTTTTAAAGATTTTACTTATTTATTTTAGAGAGGAAAGAGAGAGAGTGCCCAAGGTGGAGGAGGGATAAAGGCAGATGGACAGGGGAAGCAGACCTCCGCTGAGTATGGAGCCACTGCACGGCTCCATCGCATGACCCTGAGATCGTGACCTAAGCAGAAACCAAGAGTCAGATGTTTAACCAACTGAGCCACCCAGGTGCCCTAATTTGCATCTTCTTTTTAGAAGGACGACAAGATAGAGCGTTTTGAAATCTTGGACCCAACTTAACCATCCTCTGACTGGTTATACTAAACCCTCTGGGACAAAGTTTTCCTTTCACCCGTGTCTTTCCGAGTGGTGTCATGTCTGAGTGCAGAGATAGTGCTATCAAGGAATGGAACCTGCCCCCTTACGTATGAATGGGCAAAGGGTATCATCGGTGCTTAGAAATTAATCCATTTTTACTTTCACTTTACATTGGATTTCTATAACTAAGACCTTTCCTATCATTTCAGAATTTTACTCGGATGTCAGAATGTCAGTGAAATAAAAGGACTTTTTTAGGAAAGACACTTGAAGTATGAGTAAAGTTGAACTCTTCCTCTCCCACACACAAAAGTAAGAATAATTTGGAATTCTCTTTCATCTGGAGAATCTGGAGGAAGGGACAGTGACCTAATTATAAACAACAGCCTCAGATGTCCAGCACTATGGTAAGTACAATGGAAAAAGTCAAGGATTAGAACTGGCAATGCTCTCTGGTAAGAGAAAAGCTGGACTGGGGCCAGGAAACAGATTCTTTCTCAGCTTTGCTGTACTTTGAGACTTTGGTCAGATCTCCTCACACCTCATTTCTTTGTCTACAAAACAGACATAATACTTTCCCTATATACTTCCCAACATTACTCTTAAGAAAATCCAAAACACCTTGGGCGCCTGGGTGGCTTAGTCAGTTGAGCACTTGACTCTACATTTTGGCTCAGGTCATCTCAGGGTTGTGAGATTGAGCCCGGTGTCCAGCTCTGCGCAGAGTGCTGAGCCCCCCTGAGATGCTCTCTGTCCCTCTTCCTTGGCAATTCCCTGCCCCTTGCTTGTGCTCTCTTGCTCTCGCTTTCAAAAAGGAAGAAAGAAAGAAAGAAAGAAAGAAAAAAAAATCCAACGTATCTAATATATTATGAGAAGATACTAAACTTTTTTTTTATTTTTTGCCCTTGGTCGTTGGAGCCCTTTCCCTCAGTGGTTCCATATTGCTTCAAGGGGAATTAAAATTAAAACTAGCATCCAAAGAGCAGTAATGCAGTGGAAAAAACAAAAAAGTCTACCCTTACTTCTGACTTCAAAAACAGATTTTTAAAAATATTTACAGGAGAAACAAGAGCTTTGAAAGCCAAAACACTTACTTTGAAGCAGTGGATTTGGCTGAGAGAACTAAGTACCCTTGAGAACCAAATGGAAGATATTCAAGGAGTAGGCCAAAGGAAACTAGATGATGGTCACCTGGATTTTGAGAGTTGTGGGGAGAGGGAGATAGGCCAGGGCATGACCTTGAGGCTTCTGCAGAGTGCCTCAGAGAAAGAGGTTAGGTCTGAGGGCCCAGGACTTTCCTTCAACGAATGACCAAGTCTGGAAGTCTCCAGCAAGGGATTATTCATGACCAGTTATGTCATCACTGTGGGTCCCTTAGGCTGAACTCTTCTCTTGGCATGTGAGGTACTTCCATTCATAGCTGTGGGCACCTCACCTGGGAATTAGCCCACCAAAGTGACTACGCATGAGCAACAATTTGCTGAGAGCCTTCCAAACTGCTCTGTGTGAATACCCCTCTTCTCAGTGGCCCAGGATACTTAGCAGCAGCCTTCACTACCCCCCAAAAAATGGATGGGTCAAGACAATGGTGAAACTCACCATGTTATGACATAGAAGTTCTTCATAAAATAATAACAATAATGTTAATTTCAAAATACCATAAAAATATTAAGCAAATAAGTAAAAAAATTCATTCATGTCAATTCATTCCTTAAAATAAAAAAGCCTAGGGGGTGCCTGGGTGGCTCAATGGGTTAAAGCCTCTGCTTTCGACTCAGGTCATGATCTCAGGGTCCTGGGATGGAGCCCTGCATCAGGCTCTCTGCTCAGCAGCAGACCTGTTTCTCTTCCTCTCTCTCTCTCTGCCTGCCTCTCTGCCTACTTGTGATCTTTCTCTGTCAAATAAATAAATAAAATCTTCAAAAAAATAAAAATAAATAAAATAAAAAAGCCTAGCCTCTTAGATAAGTTGAGCTGAGAATTAAATCAAATTTTCTAAAAAAAATTTTGATTTTCAAAAAAAAAAAAAATTTTTTTTCTATCAGGTAATGTCTTACTCCTAAATTATAATCTTGTTAGTTTTAAAATCGATCCAGGAAAAAAATTGTTACAGCTTAATAAAATTTACCCAAGTAATGATTTCTAGTTTATCTACATGACTGGCAATCATTAAGGTGTTTGTGTGTATGTGTGTGTGTGTGTACATATATATATATACGCACAAGCAAAAAGCAAATTAATAAGTAAAGAATCCAGTTTCTTCCTAAGATTGTCTCTTTCTATTTAACGTGACATTAGTAAATAGTGTTCTGAGTCATTGTGCTATACACAAGAGGTGTGAAACACGAGATGCTGACCTCAAGCCATACAGTATGACACAGATTCTAGAATCTCAAGAATCTCTTCAAAAAGAAGCCTCTGAATTTGAGTAGGATGTAGATAGAAAATGTATAAATGGGACCGGAAGGGAGAAATGGCATGAACACGGGTGAAAGGGCAGAAAAGGGATAAATGCTGAGGGAATGGAAAGTCTCAGCTAACTGCTTCCCCCAAAGAGGATTCTGGAGTACGGGGCCAGATTTCTGATCACTGATTCTTTAGGACTTGGGGCAAATCTAATTGGTAGGAGTATCTCCGGGTCATCCAAAGATTTGAGAGGTACAGGCTGAAATTTAAGTCTCAGGTTCAGCATTTACGAACTACTGGGCCTCAGGCAAGATAGCCTATCTGAGCCTCAATTTCTTCATCTGTAAAATGGGCATAACACTACTACCATCCGACTCAACCTTATAGTAGAAATCCTTTTGACAACTATAAAGATTAAAGAAGACAAGGAGAGAGCTCTGTGGTATTAACTATTTAACGTAGGGATAAAACACCTTTGCGAAATGCTTATGTTTCTCAGGGTAGTATGATTCTGAAGAAAGAGGGATGTGTGAAGGTATTATTTCATTATTGTCTCCATAGTGGTAGCCACCCATCTTTTGGCACAGAACTGGGCATACAGAAATGCTCAAAAGGGCATTTGCTAACAATAACCTGATGTAATAATCTATTGGTTTCCTCCATAAGTGTGCAGTGACTAATGAGTAATTACCCAGATTCTCTGAAATGGATTTATAAACATAGCCAGTGTTTTATTTTTGGAAACTCTAAGTTGTGGACTGAAGGAAGCCTTATTCTTAAAGTATTAGGCTCTCCCATGCTATTATTTAAGAGACAAAGAATTCTTCTGGATGAGCAACTAGCACTTAGAAAGTAGGTTTCCATTTAGTACCTCCACAGAAATATATAAAATGAATGAAACCAGACCAGGAGCAATTTGGAAAGAGACTTTCTTCAACCTCCTTCCTAGTCCATTTTGACAGCCCCAAAGAAGCACTAAATTGTTCACTTTAAAATGGTTGATTTTATGTTATGTGAATTTTCCCTCAATGAAAAAAAAATGAGAAAAAGAATCATAAGACTAGCACCTCCCCTCAAGAAGTTTATGGTTAGGGGGGGGTGCCTGGGTGGCTCAGAGGGTTAAGCCTCTGCCTTCAGCTTGGGTCATGATCTCAGGGTCCTGGGACTGAGTCCCACATCGGGCTCTCTGCTCAGCAGGGAGCCTGCTTCTCTCTCTGCCTCCTTGTGATCTCTCTTGTTAAATAGGTAAATAAAATTTTTTTTTTAAAAGAAGTTTATGGTTAGGGTCTGATCAAGACAACAAAAACAACCTTCATTAATCCAACAAATACTTCCCAAGTATAGGATTCGAGGGCATAAAATATAATACCACAAAATGCACAGTGCAAAGCACCTTAAGTTTAGGGGTTAAATTGTGTTACAGAGCTGAAATGAATGCCAGGAATTAATGAGAAGGAGATGAGTGCTGGCTTCCTGGAGGGGGTAGAACTGTTCTGGCCATGAAAGAGAGAATAATGGGGACGCCTGGGTGGCGCAGTTGGTTGGACGACTGCCTTCGGCTCAGGGCGTGATCCTGGAGTCCCGGGATCGAGTCCCACATCAGGCTCCCAGCTCCATGGGGAGTCTGCTTCGCTCTCTGACCTTCTCCTCGCTCATGCTCTCTCTCACACTCTCTCTCTCAAATAAATAAATAAAATCTTTAAAAAAAAAAAAAAAAGAAAGAAAGAAAGAGAGAATAATGAATATAAGGAAAAGGTGAAAAGAGAAGAGTTTTTAGGCAGAAAAAATTTTGAAAGGGCCCCTAAATCACCCTGAGTATGGCATGAATGCTGGATAGCAATGAATCCTCCCTAATATCCATGCTCTTCCTTTGTGATACAGCTACAGGAAATGCTATTTGGGATTCATCAAGCCACTGAACAGAGTAACTCAAAATATGGAGAAACACAGTGCAAGTGTCTGAATGCAGGATGCCTACCAATATCTCAAATATCGGGCAGGAGCATGGTTCCCAGTACTGTGCTGCTGGTTCTGAAACCTGTCCTGCCCAAAATGTCATTATGAGAAAATTAGCTGGAGATATAAATGGCATTGATGATCAAATTTATGGTTGACTATGACTGGGAGAGAACACTCACACATAGGATGACAGATGGAAAATCCATAAAGAATTCTTCTGGCAGAAATGAAGGCCACATTGGACAAGATAAAATTTAATACAGATAAATGTATTTAATTCAGGGCATGGAAGCCTATCCAAGTACAGTTATGAGAGGCCTGACTTAAATACAGTACAAATAATTAAGAGTTTGTGGTTTTAGCTGACTATTGAATTAATATTAACCATGTCAGTCCCCCCCAAAAACTAATACAGGGTTCAGTTCTAAGCATCCCATATTAAGAGATACAGCATCAACCAGGAGAGCCTCCAGAAAAGAATCAGGAGGGCCAAGGATTTTTGCTCTATGTATCATTTGGGTTAGACACTATATGGTAACCATGTGCAAATACTTAAAGGTAGGTAGACCAAAAAAGGGCAGAACTAAGACCAATGGACAATTATTCTTTTAAAGACCTGTTTGTTTATTTTAAAGGGAGAGGGAGAGAGAAACTTATGCAGACTCTATGCTGAGCTTGGAGCTTGGAAAACATGGTAAAAGCACTATGTGAAGACAGGAAGGAGCACACAGAATGGAAAGGAGAAACATTGGAATCCAGAAAATCAGAACTGAGGCTGTGGGGGGGTGGGGGCGCCTGGGTGGCTCAGGTGCTGAAGCATCCAAATCTTGATTTTAGCTCAGGTCATGATCCCAAGAATGTGAGATCCAGCCCTGCATCAGGCTCCAAGCTGGGTGTGGAGCCTGCTTGGGATTGTCTTTCTCCCTCTTCCCCTCCCCCACCCACATCCCTCCCTTAAAAAAAACACACACACACACAGGTAGAAATGGGGTTGTGGCAGTAATCCAGCTGTAAGCCTGTAGGATCTAGAGTGGGTCAATATTAACAAGAATAAGAAGGAAATGGGGTACTACATAATGCATGGAAAGCTGCCAGGATTTAGTCACCAGCTACTTATGAGACATGGAGTAAAGGCGAAGCTTACTCGGGGTACTGGAACTGAAGGGATACGATACTCAAGCGGAGCTATCTGGTAGACAGTTGGAGCTGTGATACTAGAGACTGGATGATAAACCACAGACAGAGCTAAAGACCGGAGACATTAGAATGAAGATGAAGGTTGAAGCTATGAAACAGATGATCTCCTCCAGGAATAAAACAAGGAAAGAGAAAAGATCAAGGTCTAAAATAAATCTTAGGAAAGAGTAAATGCAAGAGATTCCACGGTGGAAGAAAAGGGAGCAAAGGTAACAGAGGAGGGACCAGAGGAGCAGGAGACCCTGGACAATGTGTGTCATGAAAACTAGGAAGTAAGATATCCTGGGCAGGGGGGGCAGCTGTGCCAAACACAGCTGTTCTTGGTCCAAGATCGGATGTGCCAAGACCACCAGCAGTGGAAGAAGCAGTTTACAGTGGACAAGCCAACCATTCTGTCACTCTACAATACCTCTGCTCCCCATAGAATATTCGTCCACAATAACCATTTTATATGTCAGATGGCCGTAAGCGCCAGTTAGACAAATACATATGTACTCAACAGTAACATCCCAGAGTCTGAGTTCTGTATTTGAGGACCCTAAGCATAAGCAAGATGAGCCCGAGTTAGACTATACCATGTTCTCCACTGAACAGAAACATTTCATCTGCTCAGTGTACAGAACAACAGTTTAAGAAGTTTTAGATCTGTTACTCGTGAGGTAACGATCTGTTACCCTAGAGTCAGAAGTTCTGCCTTAGAGATTGTTATGCAGTGAGTTGCGCCCCCCTCAAATCACATGTTGAAGCCCTAACCCCTTATATATTTGGAGAGAAAGGCTTTAATAATGAGGGAAATAAGGTTAACTGAACCCTAAGTGTGGAGCCTTAATCCAACAGGACTAGTGTCCTTAGAGGAAGAAGACAGATCAGTAATGTCCCTGGACAGAGAAAATGCCGTGTGAGGACACAGGGAGCAGGTGGCTATTTATAAGCCAGTCTGAGAAGTCTAACTAGAAACCAACCAACCAAATAAGGTACCTTGACTTTGGACTTCAGCCTCTAGAAATGGAAGAAAATAAACTTCCCTTGTTTAAGTGGTATTTCATCATGACAAGCCAAGCAGATCACAGGCCTACTTCATTATTTTTTAAAAGATTTTATTTATTTATTTCTCAGAAAGAGAGAGAGAGTGCACAAGCAGGCAGAGTCAGAGAGAGAAGCAGGCTCCCTGCTGAGCAAGGAGCCTGATGCGGGACTCGATCCCAGGACCCTGGGATCATGACCTGAGCTGAAGGCAGCAGCTTAACTGACTGAGCCACCCAGGCACCCCATCACAGGCCTACTTTAGATCTTGCTTCTGCTCCGTGGTCAACAAGCTGAGGCTGAATTCAATATTTATTGAAAGTTCTTCTAACAGAGAAACCCAGACTGCAAGCACCACATAATTTTCTGCAGGGGCCTTGATGAATTTGCGTGTTCAAACAATTTTTCAATTTTCCCACCAAACTGAAAACTCATCAAAAGGAAAGGCACTGAGAATTAACAGAAAATACTCAGGTTTCAAAGGCAATTTTATCCAAGCACTACCTCTTATAGGTGGCCTTCCGCAGAGATAAAGCAAGCAGACATGTGGCTAGGAACTTAAGGAATTCAAGAAAGTCTCCTCTCCTGAATGAACTTCGGTATATGTGTCTGTACCTCAGTTTCCCCATCTGCAGAATGGGGATAATGATAGTCTACATCCATAGATTTGTCAAAAGGAATAAATGAGTTAATACAGGTGAAGAATTTAGAATTAGCACCTGGCACAAAGCGCCATATAAGTATTAGCTAGTATTACTGCTAATGCTGTTGTTGTTATAAAACGGCTCCCCGATGAGGCTTCAGAGACCAGTCTTCCTGGTTTGCCTGGGACGCACCTGCGATGTGCCTGGGACCTGCAGGTTAATCCCAGGCAAACTGGGATGGGCTCAACCTAACAGGCCTCAAATCGCTACAAGTTCACTTCACTGAGATTTGCTACTAAGATGCAAATGTCATCAGAGAGAGGCTGGGCCAGCTTAAACCATCAGCACTGTTTAACATTTTACAACTAGATCTTCGACTTAGCTAGCCAAATGCTGAGAACAGTAGCCACAGGATAGTAAGTTCTGATAGGCAATCAGCAGTCAGAAAAAGATGGGAGCTTCAGGGGATATCCTGGAGACTCGGGCTCTAGGAGGGCATCGGGCAGCGGGCAGAAGGAGCCAGAAAGGGGGCAGGCATGCCAAGCAAGGAGGAGAGAAAGAACGAAGACAACAGCCCCAGAGATATGCTGTTTCTCATTCTCTGTTTTATCAGAAACCATCCTTAGGTGGAGGGTACTTTATCATAGTTTAGCATCCTTCCCTGGATCCTTATGGAAAATGAGATTATGCCTCTGAAGGACCGTGGTGATTCTGAGCCCTTGAGAAAACAAAATCCAAATAAAGCCTGGTGCCCCGTGCCACAAATCCTGGTGTGACATGTGCTCACGGCCTGAGATTTGATTTCAGTCCAATCCCCCAAAGAGAGACACTGGATGAAAAACACTGTGTGTGTGGTTGATTGTGAAGAAAAGAGCAGTCATCTGAAAAAGCAATGCGGCTGAGAAGAATGGATTCAATCCGATCTCCAGAAGT
This sequence comes from Neogale vison, assembly GCF_020171115.1. Classification (NCBI taxonomy): domain Eukaryota; kingdom Metazoa; phylum Chordata; class Mammalia; order Carnivora; family Mustelidae; genus Neogale; species Neogale vison. The sequence goes on from NC_058093.1 coordinate 50,420,282, forward strand.
GCTCACTACAGCCGGCAGCAGGAGCTGTGCTGCTGGTCGTGTTATCCTGGTTGTCGGGGTCACCCAGGTGAGTCAACAGGGAAGGAGCTCTGGAGGTGTGCCAAGAGATGCCTGGAGCTTGCCTTTGAATGTGCGCTGCTCTCTAAACCTGAAGACTGTGGTTCTGGGGCTTTTTAAAGATGGTGCTCCTTGCTGCCCCTAGTGGATCCTGAATGGAGTTCCAGAAGCTGCCTTCTAACCAGCTTCCCAGGTGATTCCACTATGGTTTGAGGACCAGACCTTAAGAATCACTGCTGCAGGGGTTCTGAGTCACACATAAACTAAACAACTTTAGAAACGGTTCCTGAGTGGCCTCGAAATGTTGATGGCACTTTTCAAAGGTGCTTCTGGAAACATTTACTGCAGGGCTCCCTTAAGGTGAAGATTCTCCGATTTGCAAAAAGTTATGAGGTCTTCTGGCTCTGGTAGTAGAGGCTTCTAACTGGGAGTGAGTACTTGCCTGCTCTCCTCTCCTTCTCGGAGCCCACCCTGCACTTTCCCCACACACCTGCCCCAACACATAGCCCAGCAGAGAGACACAGGAGATCAGATCTTAATCACGTTATAAGAATGTCTAATTGTTGGCTGACTTGTCCCTGATATACAAAAACAAGCAGCAGTAGACTTAAAAGGGAAAAAAGAGGCCAATGAAAGCAGAGAAGTGGTATACGGAGGAGTCCTTTCCTGGCTGTGGAGGCCAGAGGTGGGTGAGGGATTCCCATGCTCCACTTAGGAGCTCAGGCCTCTAGGAGACGAGTGGTTCACTAGGAGGCTTTCTTGGGCCTTCAGTCCGGGGCACACATAAAAAACAATGTGGGTACGGATAATAGTGTCATTAGTGCATTTATCACATTTGGATTGGCTGTTTAAAAGTCCCTTATGAGATGGGGCACCTGGGTGGCTCAGTGGGTTAAGCCTCTGGTTTAAGCCTTCGGCTCGGGTCATGATCTCAGGGTCCTGGGATCGAGCCCCACATCGGGCTCTCTGCTCAGTGGGGAGCCTGATTCCCCCTCTCTCTCTGCCTCTCTGCCTACTTGTGGTCTCTGTCTGTCAAATAAATAAAGAAAATCTTAAAAAAAAAAGTCCCTAATGAGAAATCAGGAATGAACCTGCTCTCATTTTCTCTGTAGATACCTGAAATTAAAAAGCCTTCCTAGACCCACGCCACCATTTCCTAAGTGAGACTTTCCTGTCTGGCTGCAGAGCCAGAAGGTAGCGGCATCACCTAGCAGCTGCTTGCAAAGTACAAATTATGTAATGTGTGCTTTGTAAGCAAAGAGCAGACGCTCAGGCTGAGCAGGGGACAGCCACTCCCACTTTGATCTCGAATGTTCCTTTATGTGCTCTGACCCAAAGGTCCTAAAAACAGATGAAAAATGATAGGACTAATGAAAGCAGCTATTCCTGCCAAGTGTCTTGTACCTTCAGAGATTTGGAAAATACCAGTTCCTCTGCCCCCTGGCCACAGTGCACAATGGGCATGGAATGGGGTGAGACCAGAGAGGCATTCACTCCAAGACCGGAAGCCCTTCATGTCTCCAGCCTCCCTACTGCTCACGACCCCCTGCAATATGTAAGCACATGTTCTTATGTAGTAAGTTTGAAATTTATAGAATAAATGAATGCAGTTTTTTGAGGCTAGGCATCCGTGACCTAGCTAACACCCTGCCTTCCCTAGTTTTGTCCAGACATCTATTTTGAGAGCTCATTCGTGCCAAGCACTGCTGCAGGTGTTTGAGACACATGATAAACTAAACAGAGTAACAGTTCCTGTCCTTGCAGAGCCTAGTAAAATACCTAAGGAAGCAATTAAAATACAGTGGAGAGTTCAAACTGAGGAGTCATGAGGGACTCTGGCAGGATAAGGTGTTTGAGGTTGAGGAGAATTGACCGTTAGCCCTGCGGGCGAAGGAGACAACATGTGTGTAGGCAAAAAGTGATGTGAGAGCTTGCCCACTCGGGGACCCACAAGTAGGGGGTGTGGCCAAGTGTAAGGCCAAGTGGGAGGGAAGGGGAAGCTGAAGCTAAAGACCCCAGTAGGAGCTGGTGGGTCGAGGTCCTGATGTGCCCAGGAAGGGAATCTGCAATGTATTCTGAAGGCCATGGTGAACCATTTAAGGATTTTAACCAGGTGAGTAACAAATGAGGTTTGAATTTTAACAGATAATTCTGAGAGCGCACCATTCCAAGGGAAGGACTGGAAATGGACAACAGCAGAGGGAGAGCAACCAGGGAAGAGGTCATCTCAATAATCCCAGTGGGAGATGGACTGCAGAGACATAAGAAACTCTCTATTCCATGGGTATACAGTTACATTTTTTATTGCTCAATACTGATCTCTAGAAGACATCCTACTGCGTGTTTTTGGCCTGATTTTAAGATGCACAGACTTTCTGCAGTGACAGAGTCATATGTTCTTTTCTGTCTTCATGATGTCTTCCCTAAAGTTCTCATCAAAAGTAATGACCCTGTGGAAGACAGCTTGGCAGTTCCTCAAAAGCTAAACACAGAACTACCCTTTGACCCAGCAATTCCACTTCTGGATCTAGAACTGAAAAGAGGCATTCAAACAAATACTTACATGAAAATGTTCCTAGCAACAAAAGGGGCAAATTGCCCAAATGTCCATCAACAGATGAACATGGTATATCCATACGATGGAATATTATTTAGCCATAAAAACGAAATACTGATATAATGTGGATGAGTCTCAGAAACTGTATGCCGAAGTGAAAGAAACCAGGTCACCTATTGCATGGCTCCATGCGGATAACATATCTGAATAAGTAGGTCCACAGGAACAGAAAGACTGGATGCTCAGGGTGGGAAGAGGGAGGGGGAGTGGGGAGGAATTGCTTGATGGATACTAGGTTTTCCCTGGAATGATGACAATGCTCTGCAACTAGACAGACGTGGTGGTTCCGTGAGATTATGAATGGACTACATGCCACTGAATTGTTCACCTTAAAATGGTAAATTTTATGGTACGTGAATTTTACCTCAATTTTTAAAAACTGTTTTGAACCCAATGCCCCAGTGTCACTCTCCCTCCTCTTCTACCTTCTTCCCCTCTAACCAGTCTCCTGGTGACTAAAGCATTATAGGCTGGAGTTGGCCGGAGCAGGCCCTCCGGAGCTGGCACCCAGCACAGGGGACGAATTTTTCAATTTCTCCTACGGACGCTGAGACTTCAGAGGAGCTGGCAGCACCAGGGAGGTCATCGAGCACAGGTTCCAGTTTGCTCCTTCAAATGGCAGAATCTGATTGTCAAAGAGAATGCAATGCGTATCACGAATCAGGACAACGAGATGAAGTCCACGCCAGGGAAGAACGCTAAGCCCCACTGCAGAATCACGGGCAGCAGGCTGCAGTGAGAGGCTCGACAGATGCTTGTGGACTACAGTTTGGCTTCTGCTGTGGCTGTGCCTCTGTTACTCCCTACGAGAAAAAACTCGTGAGGAAGCTGGGGTGCCGTGCTGAAGGAAGCCAATTAACCTCCCTCCTCCCACCTCCGGGAAGGAGGCATTCTGAGAGACCTCGACTAGTAAACAAAGCAGCACCACATGACTTGGGCTCACTGAGAACTGAAAAAGGACTTTCTAGAGCTTGGAAAACAGCACTGCACACTAGGAGGGTCCAGAGGCTCTGGCTACGTATGTGGATACTGTGTGACCGCCAGAAGTTATTACCTCTCTCTGTGCCTCAGTTTCTTCATCTGTAAAACAGGGATCATAAAACCTATCTCACCTGCTCTTGGGAGAACGAAATGACAAATATCATGTGACATATTCAGAAAGTGCAGGGCGATATTCAAATTGTTTGATGACTGGTATGATATCAAGGCCAGCTGACCAGAATAAGTACTGAAATAAGCAATCCAAGCAGAATGGACACCAGGTAGGCCCTGTCTGTGTGCTATGCAAGTAACACATGGACCAGCCCTCAAATAACCCAGGGTTCATAGTAAGCCTTCAACGGAAAAGTGACCATTCTTTGGAAGAAGAAGGTAGAAATAGGATTCTGGGCATCACTGTTTCTGTAAAACACACACCCCTCATACAGCTCTAAGTGTAACCCAGACGAGGGCAAGCACGGGCTGGAAAATGAAAAAGATCTTTGAAGGTCCCCCTTGCCTGGGAGCCTCCTCTCTCTCCTGTCCCTTTACCATACCTCGCTTCTGTAGACAGGTGATCTCCCGGGAGGATGGCAAAAAGGATCCTGTTTCCCAGACACTTAAAAAGAAAGCCTATAGGAAGTGTAAATGTGCACGAGGTATATTTATTTGTTTTTAAGTTTTATTTATTTATTTGACAGAGAGAGATCACAAGTAGGCAGAGAGGCAGGCAGAGAGAGAGAGAGAGAGGAGGAAGCAGGCTCCCTGCCCAGCAGAGAGCCCGATGCGGGACTTGATCCCAGAACCCTGAGATCATGACCTGAGCTGAAGGCAGAGGCTTAACCCACCGAGCCACCCAGGTGCCCCACAAGGTATATTTAAAACTAATAATTTGCTCCGGAAAAAAGGACCTCCAAAGCAGCTCGCCCAGGACTTCAAGGCTGCCCCCAAAGGAGATAGGAGTGTGCACCAGAATGCAAATCAATGCCTGATGTCTTCATTGAAAAAAGGATTGCTATGGGGAGGGTGGGTGTCAGCTGCGCTAACAGCATGTTTAGTGATGTAGTTGATTCACATTCTGGCATTGCTCTCAAAAACACTTGAAACATTTATATTCCTAGGAATAGAGGGTAAATTTCAGGGAATTGTGTGAGAAGGATGAAAAACGGCTGCTGGCTTTGCTCAGCATTTTGCAAGCACAGTCTTCAAGGCTGCAGACCTGGCTGAACGCATCTATGGCTGAATGAATGCATGGCTCGTGAAGAAAGGACAGGGTATGTTTAGAGCATATTACACAGGGTACTGCAATGCAATTTTTGCCCTAAACTTAAGAAAATGAAGAGACGCCTCAGCTGAGATGAAAGATTCTGTCCTGACACAGGAAATGTACATTAAGAGGCTCAGGCATCATCACTAGGAAGTCAAACCTAGAGATGCAGCAGCGTGAGACCACCATGTTTCCAGGACACCTCCAGGAGCACAGGAAACTCTCCTTGAGGAAGCTCTCCACCCCCCTGCTGCCTAAGATCAGTCAGGACGCCTGGGTCCCAAGGCCATGTCCAATCACTACCATGTCTCTCTCCGTATTGGTCTGCCAGTGCTTGCTTATTCTTCCTTGTGTTGTTATGATTCCTCATTGATCTACATGACCCCCACCCCTGCAAAACATCAATCTAACCACCCTAACCCCTCGCTTCCCCATTTCAGAAAGAGGCTCTGAGTCAGACACTTGCATTTGAATCCTGGCTCTACCATTTACCATGACCTTGGACAAATCACTGAACATTTTCTATGCCTAGAAAATGAATGACAAAAGTATCTGCATCATAAGGTAGTTGTGAAAATTAATGGAAGGAATCCATGTAGAGCACTTAGAACAATTCTGGCCCACAACGCATGGTAACTATTATCATGGTTACAGTGGTCTACTTAAACAGTAACCCTTTTATGAAATTATACAGATGAGTCCCACGCCTCCAAAGCCTTTCTACGATTCCCAATTCTTTTTGGGTTTAGACTCTGAACCAAACCTCCTAAACCTGATTTCAGTTATCCTAAGCTGTCTTCTAACTAATAATAATAATATTTAAACTTCATTAAGCTACTCTGTGTCAAGGAACTTTAATTAGATCTTTACGTATGTTCTTAAAATTCTTCAAATTGATTTCATCACCACAATAGCCATGTAAGGATATTATTATCCTCGTCATACGAATAAGGAGATAGACTCAGGGAAGTAAACAATTTGTCTAAATCCCAACAGTTTATAAATGGCAACCACTGTGATTAATCCAATTCTTTTTGCAAAAATAAAGCTCAACCCATTATTTTATGATCCCTCCTGGTTGTTTCATGTACATAAATCTGGTCCTCTTGACTTCAGTAAGCATTTTCATACTGGGCAAATCTATTTCTATTCCTCTAACAAGAGGTACTACCCTGGGGCACCTGGGTGGCTCAGTCGGTTAAAGCCTCTGCCTTCAGCTCAGGTCATATTCCCAGGGTCCTGGGATCAAGCCCTGCATTGAGCTCTCGGCTCAGAGGGGAGCCTGCTTCCTCCTCTCTCTCTGCCTGCCTCTCTGCCTACTTGTGATCTCTGTCTGTCAAATAAATAAATAAATAAAATCTTTAAAAAAAAAAAAAAGAGGTACTACCCTAGTATGCTGTCAGATATGCATAGATACTACTTCTGTTTAGATGCTCACAAAAAAAGCATGTCTGTAAATAATTCTTTAGTAACACTCTGATTTACTTACTGGCCCTGCACAAAGGGCACCGATAGATGGGTCTAAGATTAAGGTGATGCCTTAATTTTGCACAGTAAGAATTTAAGGAAGCTAGTTGCCCAGATGACCTTGTCTTTACATGAATGAGCCTGAGGAGCCAAGGACACATCCTGCTGAAGGAATCTACCATTGTTACACCTCAATTAGGATGGCCCAAAGTAGTAAGTCCCAGGTTAGCAATGACCAACAGCTGCCACCCTAGTCCCTACAGTTCTTGCCAATGTCACACAAAAAATGAGGCTATGAACTGATAGTATCATTTTATTTCAACAGAATTACTTCCATGGACCTTTTCATAATCAACATGTAAAAAAAGAAATAGGATAATTTGTTTAATACTCTCACCTATAGAGAAATACCTGAGGAGTGGATTTTATAGGAAAATGGTTCAAATTTTCATTGCCAAGTACAGGAAAAACTAAAATCTCTTTGTTCTTTTTAAAATTATTCTAACTTTCTGTCGGATTTCCTGTAACTTTTATTCGTTTTCATTTGGGTTTATAGATTAACATAAGAAGGTCCTTTTATGTGGTGCTCACTCAACTGACCTCATTTGTGAAGTCATAGAAATTTTGGATTTGACCATCACAGACATAATGGCTCTGATAATGATAGAGTTGCTAAATTATGATCTGAGCTTGGAAATAAAAAAGAGGAAGTTGCAAGGATCTTATTTTCAAGACAATGTCCGTGAACATGTCCTTGCAAAGAAATGAAGAGAATATATGATGTTCAGACAGGATTATTTCTACACAGAATGCCTTTCAGCATTTTCTGTGACAAGTCAGCAGCTCTTTCAATGAGCCCCTCACTATTTCAGAGCTGCACCTGGTTTAATTGATGACTCTCGTCATTTCCTCACTGGTTGGTGCAATCCAGTCCTATTTTACTAGGCACTGAGAACATCAATGTCATGGAAGCTTTGAGCTATGGCACCCACTGACTGATTCAGTATCAACTTCTCTCTTACCCTTGGTGTAGCTGGGGCTAAAGCAAGGGAGGCACAAAAGAATGAAGGGACTTGGTCCTAGTCTTCCAGCACTTTGTGTTTGTCGAGACAAGACACGGACACATGGAACAGTGAACCAGCCATACACGGTGCCAGGAGGTTAATGCCCAGTGAGCGGGGTAGATGGTGCTATTTGAATTCAGAAGATTTGGAAATGCTGGGAACAGCCTCACAAAGCAGAGTAAGAGCTGGACCTTGTACAGTACAAAAGCTGTAAAGGGGGGTGCAGAAAAGAGCTCTCCGAAAGGAGGGGATGGCGTCCACAGTTCTTGTACTTGAGGTCGAGCACTGTTCACTCATACAACTCTGAGAGAATCACTCTGACTACAGCAGGGTGACATGGAAGTGGCTGAGATATGGCCATCTAGGTCAGGGAAGGAGGATTCTGTAATACCTTGATTCTTCCATATATCTTTAGTATATCTCAAATGATTAAAAATGGCTTACATTTTAAGGTGGTCAAGAAACTGTTAAGCTCCATGTACACACACAAACTTGTCACCAATGTTCATAGCAACATTATTCCTAACTGCCAGAAAGTGAGAACAACCCAAATTTCCTCCAACAGGTAGATAAATAAAATGTTATATCCATACAACAGAATATTATGTGGCAATAAAAAGAAATAAAATGCTGATACATGCTATAACAGAAGCCTGAAAACACTATGTTAAGCAAAAGAAGCCAGTCACAAAAGGCCACATATTGTATGACGGATTCCACAGGTACAAAATATCCAGAACAGGTCAATCCACAGAGACAGCCTAGGGCTGAGAATGTTGGCGGGAAATGGGAATGACTGCTAATGCGGGAGCGATTTCTCTCTGGTGTGATTAAAATGTTCTGAAATTGACTGGGCACAATTCTGCAAATATACTAAAACCACTGAACTGTACACTTTAAATGGGTGAACTGTGTGGCATGTAAGTTATAGCTCAATAAGGCTATTACTTATCTTTTTAGTTTAAATTTTACTTAGCTAACATACAGTGCAATATTGGTTTCAGGAGTAGAATTCAGCAAATCTTCACTTATATACAACCCCCAGTGCCCATCACAAGTGCCCTCTTTAATGCCCATCACCCCTCCAGCCCATTCCCCGCCCCCACCTCCCTCCATCAACCCTCAGTCTGTTCTCTATCATTAAGAGTCTCTTACAGTTTGTTTCCCTCTCTCCTTTCCCCCCCTTCCCATATGTTTGTTTTCCTTCTTAAATTCCACATATGAATGAGATCGTATGGTATCTGTCTTTCTGTGACTTATTTCACTTAGCATAATACACTCTAGCTCCATCCACATCATCCACGTCACTGCAGAGGGTAAAATTTTGTTCTTTTTGATGGCCGAGTAATAGTCCATTATACATATACATATACATATATGTATAATGGACTATATATATATATATATATCCCACAACTTCTTTATCCATTTTTCTGTCAGTGGGCACTTGGGCTCTTTCCATAGTTTGGCTATTGTTGATAATGCTATTATAAACATCAGCATGCTTGTGCCCCTTTGGATCTGTATTTTTGTATCCTTTGTGTAAATACCTAATAGTGCAATTGCTGGATCCTAGGGAATAAAGTTGTTACTTAAAAGCAAACTGTCAAGGGAGGTGAACTCTAGGAAAGAGGATGTAGGGAGTCTAGCATGGGAAGGGGGCTTAGTGTCACCAGTGTGTTTACAATCAACATGGCCCTGTTGGAAATATCAGGAGAGAAAATTGAGTTTCCCTTATCACACTCCACCTCTTTCAAATATAAAGATGTTTTAATTTCCTAAGTTGGCTAGCCTCCATTTTAAAATTTACTTTTGGGGCGCCTGGGTGGCTCAGTCGGTTAAGCATCTGCCTTCGGCTCAGATCATGATCCTAAGGTCCTGGGATTGAGTCCCCCGTTGGGCTCCCTGCTCGGTGGGAGCCTGCTTCTCCCTCTCCTCCGCGTTTGTACTCTCTCTCACGATCTCTGTCACTGCCTCTCTCTCAAATAAAATCTTAAAAAAATTTACTTTTACTTTTCAAAGAAGAAATCATAGTGTGGCTGATCATGGATATATATAACTACTATAACTATAACTACATAGCTACATAGATATAGATACAGATACAGAGAGAGAGAGAGAGAGACGTATATCTACATATATCTCTTGGGAATCTCTGACAAATACATAACGTTCAATCATTTCTGACCATTCCTTGGGTCCCTCTCGATTTCTGGAGGAGTTAAGGTTATCGAATTTCCGTTCATTCCAGCAACTATTTATTGAGTGCTGTCTAGGGACATGCATGCACGGTACGTAAAGCTATGCAAGGGTAGGGAGATGAGTAAGAAAGTCATTCCTACTTCCAAGTGCTTGCCATTCCAGAAGGCAACAGGACATTTAATGGGGACCTAAAAGAAAACGGACACTGTAAGTACTGTGTGCTGTCACCAAACTGCTGAAAGACCTACACGGAAACCATCTTGCAAGGGCAGAGCGATCGTGCAAAGCCTAAGCCCCATCCCAAACCAATTGAATCAAAGTCGCTGAAAAGGCCCTGGGAACATATATTTTTCTAATGTAAAGTCCATTCCAGCCCACAAAATCCACCCAATTTAAGACTGAGAATATTTCCAGGAAATAATGCTGACATAAAAAACCTGAACAGCATTTCTTCCACTGAATTCTGCAGCATGCTAGCTCTTCAAGAAGTTAATAAGTATTCCTCGGGGGTGGGTGGGGCAGGTGGGGGAAATGGGTTCTGAGATCCAGTAAGTTTATGATATCTTTGGGTTAAACGAAATTTAATTGGTTTCTTTATTACAAAATGTTAAGAGACTTTAGGGCTCTATTGTGTGCTGGGAATCTTTGAGAAAGGGACACAGAATGTGGTTACTACCAAACTTATTTGTTTAGGGGATCATTTTTTTCATATATATCAAGGGGCATATCAAATTAATGGTTAGAAAGATGGGATTGGGAAGGAGACAAACCGTAAGAGGCTCTTAATCTCATGAAACAAACAGAGGGTTGCTGAGGGGTGGGGTGGTTAGGGAGTGGGTGGCTGGGTTATGGACACTGGGGAGGGTATGTGCTATGGTGAGTGCTGTGAAATGTGTAAGCCTGATGATTCACAGACCTGTACCCCTGGGGCAAATAATACATTATATGTTAATAAAAATTAATTAATTAATGGTTAGGAATCATCTACCAAGATTAAAAGATAGAGATGCTCTGGAAATATAATATGACCTTCTACTCCTTAATAGAAAAAGAACCATATAAGACAATAAGATTTTTTTAATAGTTTTTTTTTCTGATTAAAATCTAAGCAATATCCCAAATGCCCTTTTTTATAATCTAGTTGCTACTTGGAAAAATACTCATTTATTGAGAAAAAGGACGATTAAAAATCAATTTGAAGATTCTTTGCTGCAAAGTTCCTCAAGACAGAGAGCATGTTTCCTCTATGGTTTTCCAGTACGCATGGTAGGGTACGGGAAGATGGGTACGAGGCCAGGAAGCATAGAGCTAGAACGTAATTATTCTACAGCCAGTTTCTTGTCACTGAGGGTCACCGAGGCTGTCTAGAACAAAACTACTTCATGACCTTGGGATGAAGCCCGCAGTTTTCTTAGCCAGGAATCAAGACCAATAGCTGAAGGATTGAAAACTTCAGCACCTGGACCCTGCTTCTAACCCGAGCTCCCCTGGGTCAGTTCAAAAGACATCAGAAGAAATGGCCTAGTTTGCCAATCTCAGCGGCACCAACACCCCGTCCGCCACCCAAGCCAGACGTGGAGGGGCTCGTTCCAGACTCCCTTCCCTTCCTAAGCTAATTAGTCATGAAACCTGCTGCATTGATGACTTAAATATTTCTCAGTTCACCTCCTCCTCTCTATTCCCACTGCTCCTGCCCTACTTGAGGCCTACGCCACCTCACACCTGCACTATTTCAACAGCTTTCTAATTGGACTCCCTGCCTGAATTCTCCCTCCTCAAATCCATCTTCCACTCTGACCGATAGGTATCGGATCACACCACTCCAGTTTAAAAATCTTTCAACAGCTCCTAATTACCTACTGCAAATAATTTCCCTCATACTGTGCTCTGCCAAACACCATGTGTGAACTACCAAAAAAAAAAAAAAAAAAGGGCTCCTTGAAACTGAAAAATAGGTACAATGAGGAGGAATACCTATCAGTGTCTGATCTGTCCTCAGTATAGCAGAAAGGTCCAAAACTTCCTTGGAGACTCAGGACCCAGAGGAAGGTTCAACCAGTATATCAAGAAATGTTTCCATGAACATTTCTCCCTAAATACTTATGGGATAATGGACACCTCTTACACTTCTCAGAAATGCTCATAGTTTATAGCCAGAGTCTACTAAATATCCTCAAGTTTCCTCCAGGAAGTCATTCTGGTGCTTTGCAACTATCCATTTTCAATTAAGTATGCAAAAGTGAAGTTCTTTGCTCACAGCATCTTTGCAAACCCTAGATTCAGAACTGAAAACTCAAATATTTCTCTAAGAATCAGATAGATCACAACTGAGGGAATTCTGGCTGAGTTTCCAGAACAAGGTATCTGATGTGTGCCCTCCCCCTCAACGTCCTCAAGATATCTTCTTACTCAACTAGTCACTGAGTTAGACAAATCTTCAGTATTTGAGTTGGCTGCCGGCTGGTGTTGGAAAGCCAGCTTCTCTATGTAAATGCAACACTCCAGTGAAAAATCTAACAACTAGTTGCGCATCTTACAGCCAGAACATATTTTAGTTAAAAGGGATATGAATCAAAACTTTCACAGAATCTAGGCTATGCATTTCCTTGTCCTTTTTCTACCTTATTTATATTCTTCTCTATTTTTCCTTCTTTTAAATGTTTTTTGGATAATTTATACTAAGTTTGGAAGGTAGCATGAACAACCTCTTTTTAGTTACCTTGATATCAGTGTATATTTCAAAACCAGGGCAAAACAATACATATTTATCAATATACTATTCAATCCTAATTCAATCCTAATACTGTTCAATCCTTGGGTAATTTATACTAAGTTTGGAATGTAGCATGAACAACCTCTTTTTAGTTACCTTTATATCACTATATATTTCAAAACCAGGGCAAAACAACACATATTTATCAATATACTATTCAATCCTCAGAGTTTTATCTTGCATAGTTCTTTATATTATAGCTTTGATCCAAGCTCTCTCTCTCTCTCTCTTTCACAAACACACACACTGTTCACATATTACCGCTAATGAAAGCATCTATAACAACAAATGGTAATAGTGTACTTCAGTTATAAGACCCACCTTGCCCTTCTTGCAAGACTGCGCTCCATGCTAATAATAATTTAGAATTAGAGTTATAAAAATAATATAAGAAACCAATCTCTAAAAATAACATATGTTATTTTGTAAGCAGGTAGATTTTGAAAATGAAAACATTCAAGCAGTGTGCATATAATATGTATGCTAGCTTGGCTTTAATCTCACTCCTTCCATATACTTAGAGACTTACTGAGTACTTCTCTACTGACTGTGTATATCCACGTACCAAAAACACAGTCTTCCAGGAGCAAACATCTGAGCCTTAGGTCAATAAACCTCAACCAAGACTCCTAGCAATCATCATTTTATTCCCTGTCACCAGAACTGGCACGGTTCTGCAAGCAGAAGGACCAGCTCTCACCCCTGAGAACAGCTTGGCTCTGACCCAGCAGAGAGGCGAGTAGAAAATCTCCTTCTCAGAGTCCTCCTCACCTTAAAAATCATGGTATACAGAGAAATGAGGTATCTGCCATACAGAGGTGTGTAATCACCACTAGAGTGACCTGTCCCAGAGAGGGCACGTAGCAAAAGACCAAGATGAGCATCAACCAATGAGAGAGCCTTCCAGTCCAGGCGCTGGAAGGATATGGTTTCCCACCTCCCAGTGACGACACATGTGTCCCATCCTTAGCCCACTGGTCAAGAATTAGTGCTCTTTCTAACTCAGGACTCCAGCACATAGTCAGAGTATGAATCTACTGCCTTCTACACTTCGCAAGTTCCAACCATCAGAAGCGAGAACCTTTATTATATCCTTCCTAATCTTAATCCCAGCTCCCAGAATCCCACTAGTAACATTTCCTTTCCCAAAAGAGACTCCCCAAATTTCGAATTGAAGTATAGAACACACATACAGAAATTTGCACATATCCTATGTGTACAGTTCAATGGATTCTTACAAATTTTACATATTGTATAACCAGCAACCAGTCAACACTGACTTTTCAACAGAAACGCCCAAGGTCTGCTTAGCTTTACTAAAAATGGCAAGGTCTAACCTCCAAGTTAATCTTTTCCAGGGGCTTCACTCACCTTCCAAAACAAGTTCTCCTTCCAACACTGTAGAGGGGACACACCTCTTGACTTTCCTGCTCCCACATCGTCCATATATCTTTTAATAAGGAGGCTGTTGTCAGAACTGTAAAATCTCATGACATTAATCCTTACTCCCACCAATCCTCCCACTGTTTTCTGTAGTGGGAATCACTATATGACTTTAGGAGAAATCCCAAGAATTATTTTAGTCTGGTCATGACAGTGGAGCACAGCTGAGCCACAGGCTGGTCTGATATATGGTCTTCTCTACCTGCCCAGTATCAGCAGAGACCTTTGCATATTTGAAGACAATCATGGAAGACCACATAGCTTAGCTTCTCAAGCTTTCTCCACAACACTTACATTTAAACCCTTTATTTTATCCCATTTCTAGACCTTGTGGAAGTACTCCAAATCTTAATAATAACTTTAAAAAACAGTACAGGGGCACCTGGGTAGTTCAATCAGTTGAGCATCCAACTCTTGATTTTGGTTCAGCTCATAATTTTGGGATCACTGGATTAAGCCCCTCATCAGGCTCTGCACTCAGCGTGGATTCTGCTTGTCTCTCTCCCTCTGTTCCTCTCCCTGCTCGCTCTCTCTCTCTCAAACAAATAATCTCTAAAAATATATAAATAAATTTTAAACAATACAGGAATTAAAATCCAGGTCACTATTTGTAGTGGAACTAGTGACATATGAAAGCTAACACATGCCCAGTGGAAAATGACCAACAGCAGCTCCTTCAGAACTTCACTAACATCTTCAGAAGTGTGTTCTAGGAATGCCTTCATATTGCATGGGTTCATCTATCATCTACTGACACCAATATAAGTCAGATGGGGTCCATCAGTGATGTGGGTGAAACAAACATCCACTTACCTCTCCAGGTCATCCCCCACCCAATCCACTCTGCTTTTGCACTATGTTGCTGACCTATAGGCTCTGCTCTCTGGCTTCTGGTTGTGCTTGGCCAACTAGAAACCTAGCACAGATCAGAGTAAGGGAAAAGAATGATAATGGAGTATATACATCTCTTGGCTTCCTTCCTATGGGATGCTTGTGGGCTGCTTGTATTGCTCCCCCCAAGGAAGACTGCATCCATCTCAAGGTAGCCTTCTTGACAGAATTCAGCCCTCCCAGGTTCCCATAACCATGCCTTTGCCCTTTCCCGGTCCTGTTGGGCCTAAATGTGGTAACAGTTCTGCAGTTACCAGCCCTGGGAGTCCTGTGGTATCCCTTGGGGCTTCCTTCTACCCTACCTACACCTCTGCAGTTTAGAGATTTTATTATTTTTTTTGTTGTTGTTATTTGACAGAGAGAGAGAGATCACAAGCAGGCAGAGAGGCAGGCAGAGAGAGAGAAAGAGAGGAGGAAGCAGGCTCCCTGCTGAGTGGAGAGCCTGATGCTGGGCTCGATCCCAGGACCCTGGGATCATGACCTGAGCTGAAGGCAGAGGCTTAACCCACTGAGCCACCCAGGTGCCCCGACCTCTGCTATTTGGTAAACCTCTCAAGTTATCCTAATTTGAGGATGCTGTTTTTTGTAGGGTTTCTGATTGATTCTGATGGAACCCCACTCATAACTTGGAGTCCTTCTGGCCTTTTTCAAATATTCCTATCCCTTTTACTTTTAAAAATATCACTACTAAATCATACAAACGTTTCCCTGAATTAGAAGCTCATGGAGATGAATTAAAAATGAGAAAAACAACAAAAATGGAACTTCGGAACTCTTGGCTAAGGCCAAATGTAGCAACCATGTGCAAGTGCCATCAAGACCTGCATACAAAGAATGAGAATTCTAATATTTCCCTAAAACACAAAACCTCTTTCTGACATTCACTGAACTTTTATGTTCTTTTAAGTTTTATGGATGTGTTGTCACTTCAATCCATCAAACTGGGGACTTTGAACCATACCAGAAAGCAATATCAAACAAGAAAGCCTGAAAGAAATTGTGACTCTAATCTGGATTCCAAGTAGATAAAGGTCTCACCACTGGGGTCAGAGAGCAATCTGTTCCCTGTTTTGGAAATTCTCCCAACTCCCAACTGCTTTGTAAGCTGTCATGCAAATAATACAACTCTACCAGCCTTCAATGGGCTATTCCAGTTTTTTAGGTTATAAACCCTTGCATTTGGCATCATGAAAAGAACAGGGCTCTGTTTAGAGACCTGAGGAGGGTTCTAGGGCCAGTTCCACCATAAATTATCTGGGTCATTCTGCACAAGTTGCCTAACCTCTTTGGGCCTCAGTTTTTCCATTTATAAAATAAAGAGGGATGAACTTCACAAGTTTTTGTGGGTTTTCAAAAACCCAATTCTTACAACAGAGAGCAGAAAAAATTCTTCTTATGAAACCTGGAGGCCATAGCCTAAAGCTGCTTCCCACAACAAGAAACTTCCTCAAAGTCTTATATTTCATTTTGAGCTAATTTCTTTTAGTCTCAATCACAAAAGGATGTTTGTTTTAATGTTAAATATTTTACAATACACACCAAGCCATATATATATATATATATATATACACACATACACACATATATCTTATGCATCATATAAATATATAAATCATATATACATATATATGTTTATATTTTTAAATGGGCTAATCATTTAACTCAGCAATTCCGCTTCCAGAAGGCTATTGTGGAGAAATGCTCCATGTGTGGATTTCTATATAAGAATGTTAACTGTAGCATTTATCTACAGGATTGAAAAACAGGAAATATTCTCTATCTATCAGTGGGCTAAATTCGTTATGGCAAATCTACACCACACAGTCATTATGTCACCCAGTTTGTGAAAAAGAATAAACTGATATGGAAAAAACGTGCGTGGTACATTTTCTGGTGAAGAAAAAAAAAGTCACAGGACAGTATTTATTATGTTCTTATTCATGCTTTTTAAAATTACAAATATGAGATGTGCATTTTTAGGTAAGTTTTTCTAAATATCCATGTTTGTCAATGAAGAGGAAAAAAAACTCTAAGTGGATACCCACTGAATTGTTAAAAACAGCTATCTGTGAAGAGGGAATAGCTTGGGAGTTTGTTAAGGAAAACCAATTTTTCATCCTATACGGTTTTATATTATTTACATATTTCCCCCAAAACCTCATTTCACTAAATTTAAGATACCAATGATTTTAAAAATCAACATTAGATTATGTACCACTAAGGAGAGAAAACTGCCAATAGAGCTATCCGACGTAGCCCCATTTTAGGTATAGCAAAATGTTGAGGGTGGAAGGCGGGGAATGTGTGCCTTAGGATTAATAAAATGCAATGTAAGACTTGAGAAATTCTTACAATATTTTAAAAAATAATAACAGGGGCGCCTGGGTGGCTCAGTGGGTTAAGCCGCTGCCTTCGACTCAGATCATGATCCCAGGGTCCTGGGATCGAGTCCCACATCAGGCTCTCTGCTCAGCAGGGAACCTGCTTCCCTGCAGGAACCTGCCTGCCTCTCTGTCTACTTGTAATCTCTGTCTGTTAAATAAACAAATAAAATCTTTAAAAAATAATAATAATAACATAGGCACTCTAGAAAGATGCACATCTAGGAAGAGATTTTGTATACTAAACTGTTGGTTTTCAGTTCACTAATAATTAAACATGACCATCAAAGTGGTCTTTTCTTTTTAAAATCAATTATCCACCTCGCCCTTTTTGATCTGTTTGGTTTTATTCTTTACTCTACCTTGCAGTGGCCTCGCCGTTCACAAAAGTGCAGCATGGCAACTAAGACATGTGCTGTGTCTCCCTACCTTATCAACTATACCTTAATTCTATTCCTGCATTCTAAGCATTAACAATAGATCAAATGTGAGATGACTTAGGGATGCCTGGGGGGGCTCCGTCAGTTAAGAGTCCAACTCGGGATTTCGGATCAGGTCATGATCTCAGGGTCATGAGATTGAGCTCTGTATCTGGCTCTGTGCTCAATGGGGCGTCTGCTTGTCCCTCTTCATTTTCTTTTCTTCCCCCTCCTCCCCACTCTTTCCCTCTCTCTTTCTCTCAAAAAAATAAATAAAATAAAATCTTTTTTAAAAAGTGAGATAATTTGAAAATCTGATAAATAAATTCTTAATTCTTTCCCTTGGATCAATAGAGCCATTGAATCAAATAAGTCCAAGACATTAATCTCTGGGATATGAATTAAAATTAAATGATATTAAGCTATTGATAATGACTCTGGAAATAAACCAGGAAACTAATTTGTTTTCCAGATATTTTAGCAATGATATTCACCACATTTTTCTACCTTTATGATAGATACTTGCTTCCAAGTCTTATTTCGTTCAAACAATATTGAAGGGAATATTTGAGAGGTTGGATTGCAGTAAGGATTGCCCCTTTTCTTCTATCCTCTGGCCTTTCATTTTATCAGAGAAGACAATTAAACAGATCAGGCACAGTGACTCCTTTAAAAGTATTGAATAACTTTTTAAAAAATAATGAATGTGTCCTAGAATTTATTTTATCCCTGGGGTTTTCTAATTAATTATTGTTTTTAGTACACCACAAAGGATAATAATGATGAGCTGAAGAAAATTTTGTAAAGCAAGAAAACAGCAAACAATAACATTCTTGATGGGGCACCTGGGTGGCTCAGTGGGTTAAGCCGCTGCCTCCGGCTCTGGTCATGGTCTCAGGGTCCTGGGATTGAGCCCCGCATCGGGCTCTCTGCTTGGCAGGGAGCCTGCTTCCCTTCCTCTCTCTCTCTCTGCCTGCCTCTCTGCCTACTTGTGATCTCTGTCTGTCAAATAAATAAATAAAATCTTTAAAAATAAATAAATAAATAAACATTCTTGATGATTAAGCAACATAACAATCATAAAACAATTATTTAAACTTTTTTCTTGTCAACCGTCTCCTTGTGATAGCTAAGACAACTTAGCCGAGAAGGAAAGATAGAGATCATTTAAAGCAGAAATATCTCTCCTCACTTATCAATAAGAGTTAGGAGAAGCTTACTTCTCAGAAAGGATTTGCTTCTGATTTTTTCTTCTTAGAGATAAAACTCAAGTGCTTCCAGCTCAAATCACTGTGGGCTGGAAGTGTACTGTGGGTATCGGCAACCAAATGATCCATAGACAAAGCATCCCTTTTGCTTTAGGGTCAAAAATCTTAAATAAAAATCCCCCCTTTCAAAAAATCTAGTCCTGGGGCACCTGGGTGGCTCAGTTAGTTGAGCATCCACCAGCAGCTCAGGTCATGATCTCAGGGTCCTGGGATCGAGTCCCACATCGGGCTCCCTGCTCAATAGAGAGTTTGCTTCTCCCTCTGCCTGCCGCTCCCCATGCTTGTGTTCTCTCTGTGTGTCAAATAAATAAATAAAATCTTTTAAAAAATCTAGTCCTCTCAAAGATATGCACCATACACACTTTCCTCCTTCAGAGATTCTGAAAAGGCCAAACATTCAGACTCAGGGACCAAATACGGAGACCTTATTCAGTGTGCACAAAACACCACAGCAACTGATCATTTCGAAAAGCAAATGGCATGTGGTGGCATTTGTATCCAAACTGAAGAAATAGCTTATCGACAAACAGAATAGAATTTTAGATGTAGAGAAACCTTAGAAATCATCTAACCAAGTGCTTTCATTTTACAAGAGGGAAAATTGAGAATCGGAGGGATCAAATGACTTGACCAAGTTCCCTACTAATAAGTGGCAAAGACCAAGACTTCCAACACCTGGCATTCTTTCAATTAGAGTCTACCGCCCCTTTCTCTGAAACAAAATACAACAAACTAATCAGAAGGCCTTAGGACATCAGTACATTCTTTCACTTGACAACCACTATCATATTTTTGGAAAGCACTCTCAAAAACCATGCAAATGCTCTGAAAATAACCAAAGGATTTGATGGGAATATCAAACCTGCAGAGAAAGGAGCATGCCAAATACATAAGGTTATTCATGGTATGTATAATAATAACAGCAGAAAACACTTAAATGTTTTATGGGCTTTACACATATTACTTTATGTACTCTTCAAAACCACCCAAGATGTAGGTTCATTATTATGAACACTTCAGTAATGTGGAAACTGAGGCACACAAAGTCTAAGAAATGTACCCAAAGCCACAAACTGGGAAGTGGGGAGCCAGGACATCATCCCCAGAAACCTTGCGTGGAGTCTCTGCTTTAAATCCCAGCATTATTACACTACATTTTCGTTTCATAATACAAAGTACAAAAAGTAATTTCAAAAAAGATTGAGAAACCATTTTAACCACAACCCCTTTAAATTCACCAGACTACTCAACAAATCTGCTAATAGAGAAATAACATAGAAGGTCGGAATCATTTTATGTTATATGACGCTCAGGCTAAAAAGAGAAGAAAGAGTCAAGAATAATAGGATTAAAATAGGAATAATAGGATTAACACTTAGTTATTCCCAAACTACACAGTCAAGCTCCTGAGCAACTGACAGCTGCCAATACTCACGTTAGGATGTACCCGTTCCATCAGTGCCCCTAAACAAGAGGGCTGAGAACAAATTCAAAACACCCCGTTTTAAGTTTAAAGACTTTTCAGTTTCTTTAAAAAAAAATTTTTTTTCTTATTTTTAAGTAATCTCTATATCCAGGGTGGGGCCCACACCCACAATCCAAAGATCAAGAGTCTCGTGCTCCACCGACTAGTTATGGAACAGATGCAGAGGGGGGGAAATATATATATGTATATATATGGGATAAAGGAATTACTGACAGAATGGCTCCATTTAAGACAACAAGAGAAAAATATTTACTGCTAAAACTATACATTTATGTTATAAAAGAATACACAAATGTAGAGCAAGACCAAGTGCTGATCTATTTAGCTCTTGCAAACTCTCGTGTGAGCCATCTGAGACACCGTCTTTTTGGCACACCCAGAAGTACTGTAAAAATGGCTGCACCGTTCTATCTTAGACTCACATGCTCAGAATCCTAAAAAGTTCAAAGCCCAGGGCATAAAAATCTACAACTCCCACTCCGCTTGCCATGATGTTCTATGAACTGCAAACTCCCTTGAGTTTACACACTAAGCAGTGGCCTCTGGGGCCCTGTCTCAAGTAAGATCACATGCCGGTGTCCTTAGCAGGGGGCAGGTTAGAGCTGTTTTTGAAGTCAACGAGGCCTGATGCAAGCACAGTAAAAAGGCAAGTAAATCAGCTTGATTTACATCAGCTGCAGAGTCTACATCTACAGAACTTTCTTGATCTAATGTTTAACTCAGCTTCATGGAGATCTGCATTCATGATGTGATGATCACGGTCAAGGACTAGTGGGGGAGGGAAGAGAGAGAACGGAAAATGGGAACAGCTGTCTTCTTGTGTTCTTCCGGTGGCTCAGTTTCCCCAGGTAAGGGATACGAAAGGGATTTGGTGATCAAAATAATGAGAGAACCACCCACATAGAAATAAGGTCTGCACTGAACTCTGATAGAAACGGAAGGTCTAAGGCAAGGATACCTGCCCACCTTTATCCCAAAATAACCCTAGTTATTGCTGACCTTCCTACAGAATATCTTGTACCACAGAAAAATGTAATGTTCACTAAGCACATATGGAGTCATAGGACTATATTCTAAAATCCTGACTGACTCATCATAATCTAACAGAGAGAAGAACACCAGCAGGAAAGAAGATGCCTAAGTCCCAGAGAAAAGGTGGGCAACTGATCCTAACACAGCCCTCTGTCACCTGGAAATGACAAAGAAAATAGCCAGACTGATGACACTGGAGAGAGAAATTCATGGTTCTGATCAGATTTAAGGAGTTTCTCTCTTTAGCCCAATGACAATTATATCTAGAAGTCATTTCAATGTACATTTTAGAAAACTGTCATTGCTAGGAATTGATGGTACAGAAGTTTCTGTTCGGCATTCACTGAGAGTCTGAACAAATACCAGAATCACTGAGTGCAGTCAAACAAGTGGATTTCCTCAAATGCTTACACAAACCATGAGCAGCATTTGATTTTCCTCTCCGGCCAGCGATGCCAACAAACAGACCTTGGAGTCTTTACCAGAACAGGTCTCGTTCTCTAGAAATAGACCAGAAAGACTTTCCTGACCCCAAAAGGTCCTCTGATCTCCCAAACCATAAAACCTCCAGTTTTCTCATTCCCAAAAGGAATCTAAACCTTAGTATCCCTACAGTGTTTTTTCCAAGGTCCCTAAACCCACAAAGCCTTCTGTGTGAAGTTGATCCTCCTTCCTAGCAAGCACAAGGACATATCCTCATATTTAAAAAAAACAAAACAAAACAAACAAAAAAAAAACTTCATTATATCTTTGACATATATCTTTGACAGTAGCAATTCTTTATTCCCTTGTGGATGTGTCTCTTTCAACCCTCTTGGGTATCTTCCTTTATGTCAAAAGCAGCTAATTTTCCTCCTCCAAAAGCTATACAGCAGAAATCTCCTACTTAGCATTAACCATCAATTAGCAAAGCATGGAGCATATCTATATATTAATGCACCAGAGTGCAAAGTAGATGTACAACTATGGGTACACAGACATTTAGGTCAATGTACATAGTTGTGCAGCTTATAGAAAATGAATAGTTTAGACAATTAACATATAGCTATGCTTAAACAATAATATATAGATACATATAAATTTAAAGAAGTGCTTTTATATGCCCATACAGATATTATACACACATTATATTTATTTGACAGAGAGAGAGAGATCACAAGTAGGCATAGAGGCTGGCAGAGAGAAAGGGGAAAGCAGGCTTCCCACTGAGCAAAGAGCCCAATGCGGGGCTTGATCGCAGGACCCTGAGACCATGACCTGAGCCAAAGGCAGCGGCTTAACCCTCTGAGCCACCCAGGCGCCCCTATATACACATAATAGTTTTTTTTTTTTTTAAGATTTTTTACTTATTTATTTGACAGAGAGAAATCACAAGTAGATGGAGAGGCAGGCAGAGAGAGAGAGGGAAGCAGGCTCCCCGTTGAGCAGAGAGCCCGATGCGGGGCTCGATCGCAGGACCCTGAGATCATGACCTGAGCCGAAGGCAGAGGCTTAACCCTCTGAGCCACCCAGGCGCCCCTATATACACATAATAGTTTTTTTTTTTTTTAAGATTTTTTACTTATTTATTTGACAGAGAGAAATCACAAGTAGATGGAGAGGCAGGCAGAGAGAGAGAGGGAAGCAGGCTCCCCGTTGAGCAGAGAGCCCGATGCGGGGCTCGATCGCAGGACCCTGAGATCATGACCTGAGCCGAAGGCAGAGGCTTAACCCTCTGAGCCACCCAGGCGCCCCTATATACACATAATAGTTTTAAAAATTTACCTTCACTCTAACTTTCACACCAATAAGATTTCTCACAGTATTAGTAAATACATTAGGCTCCTTTCTATGATTGGAAACACATCCAAGAATATCTCTTCCTCTCTAGTAAATGCCTTGGGTTATGCTCTGATTCTCTTTTTCACTGAGAAAGATCAGGTCCCTCCCTCGAAGCACGTTAGATGGAAGCATCGAAGATGGAAGCGAGTGAGTCAAAGAAATCAATGATTAATTCTACGTGCGAACAGCCCGCGCTTCACTTTGCAAAATACTCTAGGAATCTGTATTTCATTTAAATCACTCGAAACTCCAGAAGGTCCATGCAGGAGCTTTAAGTTGTGCAAAGCACCTCTTGCACAGGCCAGTCTGGTTCTAGTGTGCGGCATCTTTGATCAGCTGAGAACACCATTTCACAGCACAGGATGCCATACACAGGGGCAGGCTTAGAATGACATATTCACATGGATGTGCAGGTAGAATCTGAAAAGACACAATCAGTATGTTAACAGTGATTATCCCGCGGTGGATGTTGAGGTAACTTTTTCTACTTATCTGCTTCTTCCACTTCTCCCCGTAAAAACACCCCTGCTATGGCCTGTGTAATAAGCCTGCTGAATGAAAAAAGAAATCTACTCGTTATTTCACAAACGCTAACATATATACCATGAATCCACTTGTAAAACATGTATACCAAGGAGGAGATCTACCAAAATCTATCGTGAATCAGATTAAAAAAAAAAAAAACAGACAAACAAACACATAGTATATCCTGGAGGCTCTGTCACTGAAAAGCATCTTGGCCACCTGGACCTGTATTAAGACCAAGGGCAGGTAGTGAAGATGGAATAAGGCAAGCTTTACACAGAAGACAACATAGTACGAGTCTGTGGGCACCATCTCTAGCACCTGGCCTGGTCTGGGTATGGATTCATTCAGAAGCACACATTCCAAAATCCACATGTCCGGTAACAAAAGGAGTAACGTGATGTTCTGCGTGAAATCTCTCATTCCCATGCAGAGCCTTGCTGTGGGGCACTGAATCGTCTCTTGCACTGCCTTACATCCTGAATCAATCAACGACTCTCCTAGAAACCAGAGCAGAAGCGAATGGACCTGTCCCAAAAGGCTCCATAGAACTCAAGAGTCTAAAACGCCCAGACTCAGGTGTGTTCCCCCATGGCCCTTGCCCCTCGTCTTTATACATAGAGTGCGTGAAATGCCAAGGTGACGAGTGAAAAGCTGGACTATTAGGAGGATAATATCTATCCCTGGACCAGAATCTCAAGGAAAACCTTGCATAACAGGACCCAAATCTCTCTCCTACTGCGGGGACATGAGGTGCTAACAGTGTATAATAACACTTTATCCTTACTCAGAATAAAATTTCATCAGCCCCTCGGCAAGATGATCTTATTACAGACTTACTGTGTGAACACGCTGAATACAATCACTTATCCCGTGTTAAACCCCCACACACCCCGCAGAGACGTTTACAACAGCACAGGGCGGTAGGACATAGGCGGACAGCACCCCAACCCCCCCGAGAAAGTGCCGTGCTCAGCTTTTAGTGCCTGTATATTCTTGGACTGCAGCTGGTCATCTGAGAAAAGCCTCTCCACACCTCTCCAGCAGCCCTGCTCCAGGAGCACTGCTCCAGGCTGGGCGAGCCCCCACACTTACAGCCATCAATGCCTTAGCACTGAGAAAGACTGCTGAGGATGTGGTACTCCAGGTGTGGCTTTATCTGTCACTTCACCGGGTCAGCTATTTAGGCCTAGTCTTCTCCACTGGATTGAAGCTTTGGTCACACCATCGTGGGTAACACATCACATTATTCTTCCTTATAAAAACAAATAAACTCGAATGAGGATTCTGAGCCAGTTCACCCCTGCAAACACCTCTGCCTTCCCCTCAGCTTGCAGGGATGCACTGTGCATCCCACCCCCACCGAGAGCCTCCCGTACTTCCAAGTAAGGACCGGCCGGACGCCGCTCTTAATCCCTTGGCTTGCCCAGCTTCCTGGCCTCCGCAGATCCCCGAGGATCCCAGGCTGCTGGTCACCACTGAGTCACCAGGAGCACAGCACTGCAGTACCTAGCACTAACCCGCCATCAGCTACCGCCCGAGTCAAAGCACTGCGCTCTGCACTTCCCACCCCACGGTGAAGCTCGGCCGTCCTGGGAGGCTGGACCAAAAGGAGGAAAAAAAAAAAATCTTTTCGTACTTATAATGGCTCCCCTCCGAACCAGTGCATCTGAAATTTACACAGTTCTAGAGAACAAGGTGCTAGATACATTAGTTCCTAGCCAACTCTGCTCTTGCCACCCGGTTTCTAAAACAACTGGTGGTGATTCGGAAATCTCTCCCATCCACGTAAGTGCAATACAGTGCCCGAGCTGAAAATCAATGGTCTCAAATAAAAGTTGCAATTCAATAAAGCATCACACGTTTCATCACTGAGTGTGGAGAGAAGGGGTAGGAGAAACAACCAGGCCTCCTGAAGAGCCCCACCGGGGAAGCTGGTTTACTGAACTCCTATAGTTGCATTTTCCATTCTTCCACCCCACTCGCAAGTGTGGACTTTCTCGATTGGAGCCACCAGGGTTTCACACTACAGTCCCTTGCAATCAGCTGGCCGTGTGATAATCTACGAGCACGCCGGGCAACACGCAGGGAGACTTTGCAGAACAGAGTTAGAGTCAGAGCTAACCCACAGACGGGAAGGAAAAACGGGATGCCTTATCAGAACGGAGGATTTCTACCTTTCATAGAGAGCGCACTGTTTGATGCATACGTCTGCACTGACGGGGACCCTAGGGCTTTGTTGTTGTTGTCGTTATAGTCTGTTTATTGAGTATTCAGCCAGGGAATCTTATATAACACATTCCTGTTTCAAATGTAGCCGCGTGTACGGCGCTGCACTCCTAAAATTCAGACTCCCCACAGCAGGTCCCATCAGCCACCCCAGAATCATTTTACCTTGCAAGGCTTCTCTATGATTGATGACAAATCAGGAACTACCCCTAGCACATAGTGAGAACAAGACTAAGTCATCAGTTGGACCCTATATTCCAAAGCTAACATTCTGGTGGTATGATTTTAGGGATCTCGGAGAACCATTTTCATCCCGATTTTAATAGATTACATGAACCTGACCTACGGAGGGAAAGGAGTCCAGTTTTCTCAGCCAAAACACACGTGAGCCTACTTCGGTCTTCCAGGGTAGAGCAGAGAAACGCTGGCCTCTCTCTGCCTCTGCACTGGGCTGTTAGATGACCACAACCTTTGCATCTGATTTCCTTAACAAAGAAGCAGAGGATCTGCTCCACTCTTTGGCCAGAAAGCACATAATAGAGCTATAGCTGAGCAACTTCCATTCATGCCGGCTACATCAACAATGTGTATTATATAATGAATGAGCCTTTTCTCTGAACCCTTCTACTGGAAAACACAGACACTTTCCGCAGAGTTTAAGCCGGTCTACAAGGAGCAGTTACCCCTTGTGAGATCAAACGTGGACTGAGTAAGGTATAGATCCCAAACAGCTTATACTCTTAGATGCCCCGGCTAGCACCCTGATTTCCTTCTTGCTTGACAAGAAATTATATAATAAAACGTAATTTCGGTTCACTCTGAACTATACAGAGAACATTCACACAGCAGCCAGCAAGCCCCCGAATGATGTTGGCTTTCAGCTCCATGTTCCCTGCGTTGCCTAAGAAATGGGGTTGGGGGGTGGGGGTTAGTGGGAGGAGGAAGAGGAGGGGAGAGGGAATGAGCTACCTCTGAAAATACTTACAGCCTCCGAGTCTTCAATTCCATGCAGGTACAAATTGTCATACATGGAGGTCTGATAATCCAGAGCACCTCTTTCAAGGCAAAAATAAAATTGCTACAGAAGCCACAGCTACAGCTAAAAGATAGAAAAGGCCTGTTGGAAGAACAGCGCTTGCCTTATCAATTCCTGGGGATTTACTAGGCAAGAGGCTCTTCATTCACATCACACAGGCTGAGGTTATCCCCAGAGGCAGTCCAGCCCTGGCATTTTATCTGCCTTCCCAATACAGAGCATAAAAAAGCAAAACCCTTCCTCAGCCACAGACTGGTGACTGAGCTAGGAAAGCCGCCTGTGATTGGCTCGCCTTCCCTGCTTCAGTCAGCTGAAGAGTGTTCCCTCGGAGAGTGGAGGGCGCCTCAGAGCATCCTACCCAGCGAGCGCTGCTTCCTGTCTCGCCGGCACTGTGTGGTTCTGCAATCCACACTTACCAGGATCTGACAGGCTGCCTGGAAGGTCTGGGAAGGCAGACTCTCCAACACGTTAAACACAACTGCTCACCCTTCTTAATTAAATTCACAATGGGTGTGGGGGGGGAGGGCGGGGGGCAAAGGAGAAATTTTATTTTCAGGGAATATTGTACAAAGACAGGCAAACAGGTACGAACTTCCATTCAACATCTGTGCTTAACAGAGGCAACTCAAGTCAAACGGGCAATAAGTCATTAAAAAAAAAAAAAGAAAGAAAGAAACCCACCAAGGTAAAGGAAAAGTGGATATGATAAACAAATGGTAAGATTTCTTGAGGGAATTTCTACTGTAAAAGTTTTCAGTGTTCTCACTGAAGTCTCTCTGCCCCCACCGGCAAGAAAAGACCTCTGTGACCCAACTAGTGAAGTTTGAAAAAGAAGCCCAAAGCCTCTCCAAGGCTTTTATTTATTTATTTATTTTTAAAATATTTTATTTATCTATTTGACAGAGAGAGACAAAAATCACAAGTAGGCAGAGAGAGGGGGGGAAGCAGGCTCCCCGTCGAGCAGACAGCCCTATGCGGGGCTCGATCCCAAGACCCTGAGATCATGACCCGAGCCGAAGGCAGAGGCTTAACCCATTCAGCCACCCAGGCACCCCCAAGGCTTTTATTTAGATGCAATATATTTATTGTCTTTTTAGTTTGACATTTTGAATCTGTGACAGCTAGTGTTTTCACTTAAAGCCTTCATCCCCTTTCCAATACTTAGACCTTTAATGTTCCTAAAACAGCACTGATCATTTCCCAAAACCCAAGCAGAAAAAGTCCACCCTCTCCCTCTGCTCCCCCCACACTATGACTCAGTTTGACTTAGGACCGGTCCCCCACTGGAGTGTACCTGAATACCGCTTTCTGGCCAACCAGTAAGGTTCTGCAGCTTTGAAACAGGGGAGCTCACGCTGCGAGAAGCCAGCTAGATGTGGAAAAAAGAAGTTGGTGATGGGCAAAGAACGTCATCTAGGGAAGCTGCATGACTCACTGAGGTAAGCAACGACCCGGAAACTCAGGGGCTCTGAATCTCAGGATCCGCTTCACCATTCGTTGGCTGGATGATGCTGAACGAGTCACCACTTCTACGGGCTTTGGTTTCCTCACCTGCCAAACTGGGGTGGAAATAACTCCGAGAAAAAACTTTGAAATCCAACGTGCGCCATAAACACTTATCAGTGACAACCCTGCCTTGTCAGGTGGGAGGCACCGGCTGCAGTTCACGGGAGCACAGCCCGGGAGTGACCGGCTGGCCACGGACCTGGGAAATGGGGCCTGTCCTTCTAGCTCGTACCTCTGAAAAGCATAGGAAGGAAGACACCTGAGTCACAAAAAAGCAACAGAAGAGCTACAACTGCTGGGCACAGTTCTCCCAGGTCTGCACCGACCCCATGAGGTCTTTCAATCCCAGCTGCACGTCTTGCAAACGGAACCAAAACTTAGTCACTTTGAAATATGAAAGATAGCAAAGGGACTCATCTGTCTTTCAGAAGCCCAAAATGGTCGGATTCATACAGGAGGTCATCTGTGCTTACCCAGAGGGAGGACAGCAGCGGAGGGTGGGGGGGCAACTGGCAGGATTCCAGAGAAAGAAACCCAGCGTCCGCGCTCCCTGCTGACACATGTGTGTCCTGGAGCTCGTCGCTTGCCAGGCGGACCCTCAGCTCTCCCCTCCATAAAACAGAGGGCTGTGTCAAAGGATCTGGAGCCTCAAATTCTTGTATCAAATTCTGTTATTATAATTAACTATAGCCATATGATATTTTAGCCAGAATCTCTAGAAAACTGAGGCAAGAGGGTCTTTTCTCTCCTTAAGATTTTCTAGATCCGGGGGCGCCTGGGTGGCTCAGTGGGTTAAGCCACTGCCTTCGGCTCAGGTCATGATCTCAGGGTCTTGGGATCGAGTCCCGCATTGGGCTCTCTGCTCAGGAGGGAGCCTGCTTCCTCCTCTCTCTCTGCCTACTTGTGATCTCTCTCTGTCAAATAAATAAATAAAATCTTAAAAAAAAAAAGAAAAGATTTTCTAGATCGTTTCCTTATTTTACCACGTCAGTTGACAGTGTGGATATTTCCTGAATATCTTTAAAGAGGCAACTAAATTAGGGGCAAGACCAGAGGCAGACCACTTCTATAATTCACCCAGATGAGAGAAATTGCTCCCTACCGGGAAACCTGGACACGGCTCCCTTCCTCTCCTCCATTTCTTGGCCATGGGGTGCTCCTGGCAGTTAATGTGGGGGTCCAAAGAAAGGTTTTAAGGAGCAGAGGCTCATTCAGGGTTAGTCTAATACCTGCAGTAAGCAAGTGAGACATCAGGAGGGAGGCACTGGACAAAACAGAGCATCCTACAGTGCAACCTAAATCCTGCAACCCTAAATCCAACCCCTGCAGGACTAAGAACAGATGTCAAACAGTTGCAGGCTGGCTTAGTCTGCCGCCCAGGACACTAAAAAAAATGCTGGACTCAGAACCAAAAACTATTAGAGTTGTGAGAACCTCAGAGGTCACCTGATCCAGGCCTCATTTTAACACCCAGAATGGATAAATTACTGCATTGAAAGCCATAATTTTTTTATACTGGAGTGTTCCTTCCCCCTCCCTTCTTTCTTTCTTTTTTTTTTTTTCCAAGATTTTATGGGGGGGGGCGCACATGAGTGGCACAGTGAATTCAGCATCTGCCTTTGGCCTGGGTCATGATCCCAGGGTCTTGGGATCAAGTCTGCATTGGCCTCCCTGCTCAGAGGGGAGCCTGCTTCTCCCTCTCCCCCCTGCTCATGCTCTCTCTCACTATCCCTGTCATTATCTTGGTCTCTTTCAAATAAATAAATGAAATTGAAAGAGAGAGTGAGAGAGAGAGGAAGGAAGGAAGGAAAGGAGGAAGGAAGGAAGGGAGGGAGGGAGGAAGTGAGGGGATGGAGCGGGGAGGGAGGAAGGAAGGAAGAGAGGGAAGATTGATTGATTTTGTGGGGCAACTGGGCGTCTCAGTCAGTTGAGCATCCAACCCTTGGTTTCAGGTCAGGTCATGATCTCAGAGTTGTGAGACTGAGCCCCATGTTATGCAAGCCCCACACTCAGTGCGGTGTCTGCTTGTCCCTCTCCGTCTGCTCCTCCTACCCCTGCTCATGCGTGTGAGCAATCTCTATCTCTCTCAAATAAATAAAAATTTTCTTAAAAAGATTTTATTTTTATTTTTAAGTAATGTCTACACTCAATGTAGGGCTCAATCCTACAACCCCGAGATCAGGAGCCACAAGCTCTACCAACTGAGTCAGCCAGGTGCCCTTCCCCATTCCCTTCTTGAGGCCCTCCCCACTCCCTTCTTGATGGGGTTTTCAAGAAAAGGGAAGAAGAGAAGCAGTGGGCATGATCCCGGGAGGAATTTGGTAAAAACAGAAGGTCACTTTGATGGGAAACCCCTATCTCTTCCTACTTTCTTCCTAAAAACGGTCTCATCACAAGTCATTTGGTCACCCATAAACTGACAAGAGAAAAGTCAGTACTAGACTCGGAGTCGGCCCCCTAGGATTTAGATCCACACAGAAGAAGCACTGCAACTGCAAGTCACTTCGAGGCTTCAACCAGTCCTCAGGCTAATCCCAGAGTTCTGAGGAACCCTGTGGAGAGATTCATTTAGGCACTCTGAGGAGTTTCTAGAAAAATTAACTCATAACTCTAAGGGGATTTGGAACGGACCATCTCTGTCCATGATTCTCTGAACTGAGAATCTGTGAAGCTGAGAAGTAGTGGGAGGTCCCTGGGAGCCTCCTGGGCTGTTTCAGATCCTCTCAAGTCCCTAACTTTTGATAAAAGGGCCTCAGGATTCCAGAAGGCCTAAGTTCTGAGGGCTAAATTTCAATTCTCACTGCAGAAAGGGGTGAAAACTAGCTGAGGGACTGGCACCCCCTTGGTTTTGACTTCAAGAATCTCCAGCTGAGTGACTGGTGGAGCAGATAAAGGAGAAGCCACCCCATCCCGGTCTACTTCTCCTACATCAGGCTACAGTGAGAACGAATCTGAGAACCTTGCGGCTCATCTCGGGTTGGTGCTTCCAGTAACACACCTACCTCTCCTACTGAGGAGCTTCCAAAACTGCAGAGCCCCCAAAAAGGCTGTCTCCATTTTGAGGCTGTTCTGTTGAATGTGCGTCCCACCCAATTCCATTCAAGTCCCTTCTCATTACCATCAACAGTTTAAAGTCAAAAGACCTTATGAAAAGGCATTGCCTGTCTAATTCTATTTTGTGAAGTCCCCATGATTCTTGGTATGGAGGTAGTTCTTACAACTTGACAAATGTCTCCACAGTGGACAAAATGTTACTGTCCTCAAAAAATTAGGAAAGCTCTCTTCGGTATCTCAGGGGAAGAGTTTGGTTTTTTTTTTGTTCGTTTCAAACTTAGGGACACAGAATTCCTTGTCCTTACCTTGGCTGGTCTTTGTGGTCCAACAAACCCATGGAATTGGCAGTGGAACACAAAGGACAAGGATTTCTCCTTTCTCCTTGTTTGGGAAGGGAGGGGAAGAGGGAGAGAAAAGCCAAGAGCCAGTGTGGATTAGCTTGGAGTTCTAGACAGCCATGATCAAGATAGCTAACATAGATTTGGAAGCAAAAGGGAATTTGCTCTCAGGTTTTCTATCCAGATTTCTCCAGAATTTAACTCTTCTAAGGCAGATTAGTTATACGTTCTACCTCAGGACTCTGAGAGGTCAGGGAAAAGACAAAGGAATGGGGTCTAGATTCTCACTGGCTCTATGGGCCAGAGCACAAACCCAAGGCCTTTATGTGCCAGTTGAGCCTTGGGGTTGTTTGCTTTTTATAATTTAACTTTTACTAAGTGAACACAGTGTGCTGCATGATTTTCTCCCTCTTCTGCTCTGCAAGTATAAATCCATTCCTTCGCCTCTAGAATGTGCTGCAGTGCAAGCGAGTATTAATATTGTAACCCCTCTTTCCTCCCTGATGAGCTGCAGACAGGTGATACCCGCAGAGCAAAGGAATGAAAACAAAACAAAATAAAACTAAACACTACAATCAATCTCCCTGTTAGGAGTTTTCAGAGTGAACTGAGACTTTACGACCTAGGGAGGCAGACCTTGGAGTCTCTCTGAGCCTCATCTTTAACATGGAGATAATAATAGTTCAGAACTTAATGAGGTAATATATGAAGGGCACATGGAAAGTGCCTGGCACATAAAAAGGCAGAAAAAATTGGCCTTTTTTTTTTTTTTTAAGAGAAGTAGTATGGAGTCAAGGCCATCTACCTCACCTAGCTCCGAGGCCCTCCAGCCACGCTGCCATTCGTGTGAACAGTATTCCCAAGCAGAGTGTTAGACGAATGCTTTGGAACAGGGTGGCTAGGAGCAGGGACTCCTAAGCCAGGCTGCCCATGTGTCCCTGCTATGCCACTTCCCAGCTGGATAACACTCAGCAGGCTCGTTGCCTATCTGTGCCTCTACTTCCCCATTTATTAAATGAGGGTTCTCCTAAGGTCATCATGCAGATTAGGAGCCTTGATAGAAGACAGTGCTCAGACAGGGCCGGCGCACCTTCGGTACCCCATGGGCATCAGCTGCTTCTTGAAGCCGTGGCCTGAAGCCCTGGTGCTCTTTGCCTCTGGGGTGGGATTCCTCACACCGGCCCCGGATGCGGGCCTGGCCCTCTCTATCCCCACCTGGGTCCCTGGTTTTAGCCAGCAGAGCTGAAATCAGCATCCTGCCTCCTGTTGCCCTACTTAACTTCATGCCAGCCTCCTCCCGGCTGCCTACCAGCTTCATCTGGCCAGGCTGCCTTCTCCTTATGCTGAAGCTGGCACGCACACCCAGGCCTCGTCAGCCTGACAACACCTCGACCCTTCGGCCGCCACGCTGAACTCCCCATTTTTCCCATGAGCCCCAGCCCACGAGATACCCACACTCCTGGACACGAAGCACTCTCACACTGGCCTTCCCAACAGCCTGGCCTCTTTCCAGACTAGAATTCTCACGTCCATCCCCCCCAACTAGCCACTCTTGGACTGCCTTAGGCTGTCACCGACCACTGCAAGAGAAGGTCTCCATGAAAATCCTGTACCCATGCCCCTAGTGGTTTTTACTAAGGAGGCAAAACCAGCATGAGAAAGACACACAGAGAGAAGCAGGGATAAAAAATCAGAGACAGAAAACCCAAGAGACACTCAAAGGAAGAATGAATATATAGACTAGCTCCCTTCCTCCCTGCCATTCTTGATGGCTCCAGGAAAAAAATAATACTTCATAATTCATAAAAGAGTGAGCGTAAGTAAGGTAGAACATTCCCCTGGCCTATTAACCTCGACAGAAAGTGACAGATCCCTCCCTGTGATGGGCATATTACTCAGAGGTCTCTCACTTCCCAAAATTTCTGTTAAAAAGAATGGCAATCTCTTGGCAAAAACATTCCATATAGCCACAATTTTCATTCACGTGACATAACTTTATCTTCCACATTTCTCCAAAACGAACTGAGCAGACCTGTCCAGCTGGTCCCTCACTGTCACCAGTACATCAGTTAGCTAATATTATTCATGCTAATTTCACAATTAGAGCTTCCCAACTGCTGCCTGCTCTCCACTCCTGGAAAGCTGGTAACCGGAGTATCAGCAGGACAGGACTGCATCCTTCCGGAAGCTGACTGAGGGATGGGCCGTACCAATACGAGAGGTCCCGAAGACAGAAACTGAGCCAAGGAGATGGCTGCCATCATAGCTGGACAGTAATCTGATTCCTTTATCTGCAAAGCTCCGGCAGGGGTGAAAGCAGAAAAGCGGGGAGGACGGGCTCCATCTTACCCATGCGGCAGGGGAGAAATCAATCAGTCATCAACCTACTGCACGGACTTGTGCAAACCACTTTCCTACAGTTCCTAATTTGCAATATGGGTAAACATTAGTTGAGTGTGGATAAACATCCACACATGTATACTGGATACCCTAATATGTCCTCCAAACAAAAATCAGATTGTGTCAGATTCTATCTGAAATTTTTTAAGGCTTCCTGTTGCCCTTAAGACCCAAATCTTTTTTTTTTTTTTTAAGATTTTATTTATTTATTTGACAGACAGAGTAGTAGTAGTAGGCAGAGAGGCAGGCAGAGAGAGGAGGAAACAGGCTCCCTACTGAGCACAGAGCCCGATGAGGAGCCCGAGCAGAGAGCCTGAGCAGAGATCCCAGGACACTGGGACCATGAGTGGAGCCGAAGGCAGAGGCTTGAACCCACTGAGCCACCCAGGTGCCCCAAGACCCAAATCTTTAACCTGGTCTAGCCCAGCCTCGAAATTTCTCTTCTGGAATCCCTCATTTGGCACCCCGTCTCCTTCACTGTCTTCCCCATGGCCAGCCTGGTCTTCCTGGACACATCACACTCCCTCCCACCACCCTGCTTTGTCTATCCGGAGCCCTTTGCCTGAAACCCTACACCTTCTCCCACCTCGCCCTCCATGAACACGCATTTAGTGAGACTGATGAATTAATACCTTTCTCCAGAATGGGAGATTCATGGAAAGAAGAATCATGCAGCTTCTACTTACCATCAGATTCTCACTGCCTAGCACAGAGCCTTGTACATAGATGGTTTTCAATCAATATGTGAATAATTCAGGATGGCCCTGAAGTCCTTGGCTGCTTCTGAGTATTTTCTGAAGGTAAGAAAACTCAGAACCTGAGCATCCCTAGAGTCCACACGAAATCGTCTTCGTGCCCTGACTGGGAGAGCAGTCCTGTTCAGATTTAGATTCTTACACACGACATAACCGAGGTATGACATACAGGTGTTATTTTAACGACATCTTTATTTCAAAGAAAACAGTTTGCGATGTGCTGATTCTCTGAGGGTGGGAGGTGAAGGTGAAGCTGAAGGTGAAGGTGAAAAGACTCCATGATCGTTCAAACCTTCAAACCCTTGCACATGATACTCACATAGTCTGGGAGGTCTCCTCCACTATGCCACACCCCACACTCGACTTTTTGTATTTGGCGAATTCGTTCTTTAAGATCTGATATAAATGTCATGAAGACCTTCCCCAACTCCCTTAGACATTAAACACTCCTTCCTCTATACTCCGTCCTCCTCTACTTCTGCCAATGGGCCTACAACATGACAGTGTACTCTGTCCAGTAAACCTGCTTCTTCCACTACAAGATGAACAACCAAAGAACAAGAACCATGCCTTACTCAGTTTTGTACCCAAATGCTTCATGCCATAAAACATTCTCCATAAATACTGGTTGCAGGAACTAAATAAAACACATGAAAAGAAAATCCTCATTTTGAGCGCTGATGACAAGGTCTCCATCATAACGATGCAGCCTAGGTAAGAAGATGTTTGAGATCTTAAGGGAGTCAAAAAAGAGGGGAATGAGCCAGGAATCTGTGCGGTCAATTTTAAGGCTGTTGTGGATTTAGAAAACAAGCCACAAAAATGGAAAGGAGAATCAGGAACTCAGGTCTGAGCTGGACTTAGGTCAGCAAAGGGGATATTGGTGTATGACAGATGAATAGTAGTGTCAAGGTCCTGGGATATTTCCTAAAACTTTGTTGCTTCAGAACATATTTTTGAAGAAATGCCCATTTTCCTCTGGGAAAAAAGTGCCAGACCATGTATCTTTCAAGGGCAGGAACTATGTCTTTTTCATCTTGTAAATAAGAGTTAGAACCCTGTCTGATCCAGTACTTACGACAATACCTGGAAAATACAAGTTCGGTGACTACACTGGAAAAAGCTGAGTAAGCAAGTATGATATAAGATGACCTCCACAATACAACATAGCCCTGAGGGGACCATGGTCTCAAGTTCTATCATACCTCAGGCAGCCTCAGACACTAAGCATACATACACGGGAGTAGGAAAATCTGACTGACACCCAAATACTAAGCTTAGAGTAGCAATGCTCATTCTAGACCCCACCTGCAACAGACCTAGAACTTTTAAATACTGCTGGACTTGAGTACGATTATCTCAGGCCGTGGACTGGTCTTGGGCTTCAGGTCAATAGCTTACTCAGTGAGCAGTAAGGAAAGAAAGGTGGTTTTGTTGCACACTGGTGACTTCTCTATTGCTCTATGGGACCGAGATGACTAAAAGCCATAGTATCCATTCTCCAACTCTTCCTTTTAGCAATTAACCGCATTCCACTCCCAATTTTAGCAAGGCATAGGACTCTCCAACGAGAAACTACCTTTCACAGCGTCTCTTCCAGCTACACGTGATCCTGTTCTTGCCAACAGAATGTAAGTGAAAGTAACACACCCAACTTATACATCACATACTCTGACACATCACAACTTACACATGTCCTTTAAAGGATACTGATTGTCCACCACGTACTTTCTTCCTCATTCCGTTAGATGTGCTGCTGGTGAGCCAATTTCCACCACACAGATGGAGGATGAGAGTAATAAGGCTGGAGAAGCTTGAGTCAGTTTAAGAACTGTGACGAGTCCTACCTCTGCTGTCCTGGACTGCTTTCCTGCACTGTGAGGTGAAAGAGAAGGACACCTCCATCTTATTTAGGCATCTTTACTTGGAGATCCCTTTGCTGAATCAGTTTAGGTTACCTAATCCCAAGTGCAAAAGTAACTAAAATATAGATGCTACTAGAACAGGAACAAGGCAACCAGAAAAAGATGTCCAGAACTGGGCTTAGAAAAAAGCACGTCACTAGGTTGTGTTATTTCTCCTAACTCTTTTTTCACAAAATGCTGACAAAACCAAAATGGTGGTCAACTACAACAAATCCCACCCACTCCCTCCATCCCCATTAAAGCCAGAACATTATTATATTAGTTTTTAGCCACAATAAGCCTATTTATTTTCTAAAACCAAAGATTAGGGACAAAAACAAAATGTTGGTAAACTAAATACACATAAATTGCAAACAAACAAACAACAACAACAAAAAAACGCATACTGCTTTTTCAAAGCCCAAATAATTTTTTTAAAAATTTTCAACTTGGGGAGCCTGGGAGGCTCAGTCAGTTAAACATCTACCTTCTGCTCAGAACCCTGGGATCAAGCCCCAAGTCAGGCTCCCTGCTCATCAAGGGGTCTGCTTCTCCCTCTGCCCCTCCCCCCAACCCTTGTGCTCTCTTTCTGTTTATCTCTGTCAAAAAATAAAATCTTAAAAAAATTTTTTTAGTCTTACTGAGTTTTTGAATTCAAGTATATCAATACAAAGAGAAAATTATTCACCACCTTTTAGCAAAGTCCACAAAGATTTCCTCATGAAGATTTGAATTTTCAGTATAATTTCTCTTAGTTCCCAATCTGTTTGGTCATTTCCTTTGCAGTACTGGATGGAAAATTAGTTGGAGCACTAAGTCAAAAGCCTTTCCCCAAGAGGCACAAATGGAAACAAGATGAGCTACTTGATCTAAATTCCAATTCTCAGAAGTGATTCTTACACCAACTATTTAAAAAAAAACAACAGTCATCTTCATAGAAAATAATATAAATTTGGGACAAATAGCAAAAATAATGAATGTACCTTTGTATTGATAGAAAACTGAGGAGAATGAAAAAACTAATAATTCCTTATATCTGTAGGCATGTCTCAAAAATCCAAAAGCATAAAGAACCTAAGCATAAAGACTTCAGAAACACACACACACACACTGCTGGCCTTTGCAAAGTTGCTTGGTCGTGTATTTTTCCTAATAACAGAAGGTGATTTCTCAAATATTTAGAAAAGATAGATTGAAAATTAAAAATAGCAATATCTGGAGGCTTCCTAGTTGGTGCCTGGAAGAGCATCGGACTCTTAATCTTCGGGTTATGAGTTTGAGCCCCATGTCGGGTGCAGAGATTACTAAAAAAGTAAATATCTAAACTTTAAAAACTAGCAATATCTAAATAAATATTTAGGTGCCATGTACATTACAGCACATGAAACTCACTGCATTTCTGAAGCATGTGTAAACAACCAAAGCTGTAAATACTATTTGACCCTCTGGTCTTGTGTACCTCAGAAATCTGTTCTCCTAAACTGGGAAAGGCAATAATATTACAATTTTTCATAAGGAGTAGCTTAAAAAAATTATTCCTAATAGTTCCTCTAAGTTACTCTTGAATACCCAATCAGCTCTAAATAAATATAAAACACTACAAGGTGTAAACCAGTATAGTCGGTCTGGAAATAAAGTCAGATCATAAGGTTTCCTGGGTGTCTTGGGCTCCTCTAACTATCCACTGAAACCTATGGATCACATAAACACAGAAGGACTGTCAACAATGTTGCGTATGTTAACATACAACGAAAGAGATATAAATAGACACTAACAGTTGATTCCAGAAAACGGAGGGGGTTGGTTCATAAACACATTGCTTTCAAAGTACTATCAACAGGCATTAGGAGAAGGAGTACTATTACTAAGTGTTCAGATTTGCCTAACTTAATAAGAAGTTATGAGCTTTTTCCTGCAAGGTAACTTTAAAGGAGCACCTGGGTGGCTCAGTGAGTTAAGCCGCTGCCTTCAGCTCGGGTCATGATCTCAGGGTCCTGGGATTGAGCCCTGCATCGGCTCTCTGCTCAGCAGGGAACTTGCTTCCTCCTCTCTCTCTGCCTGCCTCTCAGACTACTTGTGATCTCTCTGTCTCTGTCAAATAAATTAAAAAAAAAAAAAAAGGGTAACCTTAAAGCTTGCCATCGAAGTCTTGAGCTAAAAGACAATGTCAGGCAGACGAACTTTGGGCCTCAGCTAAAAGAGGTTTACTTTTAAAAAAAAGATTATGTACTAGAATATTTAGAATATTAAGACATTAACCAACAGCAATTTTGGAAATTATTACCTTAGGTACCATCAAACAAATCAACTACCAAAAGTTGGAGCAGAAAGTTCCAGTAAGAGAAAGGATGATCAGGCAGTAGAGGTCATCTATTTACCTCCACATTCCACTCTTGTTGGTTCTGTTTACTTCATTTTGAACCTTACATTGATGAATATAAAGCAAACAGAATGATCTGAAGGGTTAGAAATCATGGGGAAATTTCCTAACTTCACATAACTCTGAAACTATAAACAAAGAGAATAAATATATTTTTCATTATATTTGCCCTCCACCTTCTTGTTTACTGCCATCTCTATATCTTTCTTATCCTTGCTTGAGCATTATTTCATCCACACACTCACTTTCCCCAAAATATGCATTTACGATCCAGCTTCTTATGCTTGAAACAACTTAAGCATTTTTCTAGTCTACTAAAATTTCCCACAAATCTTCCCTTTACAGATCAACTCTCCACTTTGTGATCAGATCTTCCACTGCCAAACAAAAAATTTTTGTTTTTCAAACATTTCCAAAGAGTATATTTGTTTTTTCTGAGTAAATATACTCTTCTAGAAAGTGATATTGTAGAAAATTTGTAACAAAATTCAGAAAAGTACAAAGACAAGAAGAAAAATCTGTAGTCTTACTGTTAAAATATGATTACTATTATTATTTCAGTGTTTTTCTCTGTATGCATTTTGCTTCACATTTAAAGCATGTTCCTAAAACAGAAAAAAAATAAATAAATAAAAAATAAAACATGTTCCTAGGGTGCCTGGGTGGCTTTGTTTGTTAAGTGTCCTACTCTTGATTTTAGTTCAGGTCATGATCTCAGGGTTATGAGATCCGGCCCTGTATCAGCCTCCACTCTGGGTGGAGAGTCTCTCTTTATCTCCCTTCCCCTCTGCCCCTCCCCACCCACTCAAATAAATAAATAAATAAATAAATAAATAAATAAATAAACACATTCTATGTAACCTTTTGTATTCTCTTAACAAAACAAATATTTTCTCCCACGTTCCCAAAAACTCCTCATAATTTGTTACAATTACATAGTATTACATCATATGAATATAATACGCAGTTCCTACTGTTTTGCTCTTATAAATAATGTTGGAATTATAGTCATCTGCAATTCAGATTATTTTCTTGGGCTGACTCCCAGATATTCTTGGGTCAGAGTGTATGAACAATTTCAGCCTTCTGATCACAATGCCAATGTTGTACAGAAAGATTTCTACCAATTTCCATACCTATTAGTTAAATGTGAAATGCTAGTTCTTAGCCCTATCACTAGCCATGGAACAAGGGGGGTGGGTACCGAGGGGTCTAATTTTTTAAATCTAAATTTAATGTGCAAAAAGTGGCATCTCACTGCCACTTTAATTTGTAGTTTTTACTAATGAAGATACATATTTGCTAATAAACTAATATTTTAGCAACACTGCATATTTTTATAAGCACAGCAAATCTACTTTCTCTGAGTGATGAATTTCCACCTCTGAATAACAGAGACTGTGATGGGGCGCCAGGGTGGCTCAGTGGGTTAGGTCTCTGCCTTCAGCTCAGGTCATGATCTCAGGGTCCTGGGATCGAGCCCTGCATTGGGATCTCTGCTCAGCAGGGAACCTGTGCATCCCCCTTTCCCTCTGTCTGCCTCTCTGCCTACTTGTGATCTTTGTCAAATAAATAAATAAAATCTTAAAAAAAAAAAAAAAACAGAGACTGTGATGTTCTTGTCTCCAGTTTCTTCTGGGAAAGTCTTAGGAATATGACATCAAGGGCAAGAGCTGTCAGCAACGGCAAAAGATCAGAATCACCAGTGGGATTTCACTCTAGAAACCCAAGCTCAGTAGAGATTCCATCATCTATACTTTCTAAAAGTCCCTCTGTCATTTTAGTAGGCAACTGAATGAGAGGGCCACCAGACTAGGACAGCAACAAATATCACACCTGTCAAGTAAATGAGCCACTGCATGCAGTTCTTCAGGCACGTGAGGAAGAGTGTATGCCCCATACGATCATTTTATTCTGTGGGGCTGACCTTGCGTCCACAAAGCAACCTACCCACTCTGTGACATCCACTTTAGGTGACATAACATTGCCCATATCTCTTACTCTCTATTTCTAAGAATGATCTTGTTTCGCATGAGAAGAAAGTAATCTAAATACTGATGTACCTTGTGTTTGTACACCCAGCACTTGGCAGAAGTTATTTCCACAGTAGACAGGATAAACAGCTGGTGTGTATTTCCAAAATGGCACTTCTTCCAACTCAAGGAGAGCTTCTGCCTGTATTCTACACGCCAGGGATAAGGGTTCATATTATTTATTGATTTATGGTGATGTTTACCAAAATATGAAATCTCAGCTAATACTTAGACCTTTCCCAATTCCACTACCATCTCTAAACAACCAGTTACTCTCCTTGAACACTATTAAGCACCAAAGTGGGAGAGTCTGTGGCTATGGATACTGGTGTCACATGGCTAACCACAGTCATAACCTAATATAACCTGGGCTTGGAAAGTGCCTGATCTTACTCTCAGAGCTAGGTTAGCTAAAATTATCATGGGGGAAAATATGAGGGGAAAAAAGATTTGATGTCACAAAGAAAAGTGCCCTCCGTGTCAACTCTAGTAACTCTCATTTGGCTGGAATGTACTAGTGTAAGAACAGCCCGGCCCAATCAGATTGTCCTAGCATTGCCTGGACCTCAGTTGTCACCTTTAGCATAATCCCCTACTGGGGATACCAAACTGAACAGTAATAAATCATCAGCACAAGAAGTTCTCAAAAAATTGTTTCAGAGATTCTTTCTTTCCTTCATAGGTGCTAAAAGTGGTCATCTCATACCACCACACAGTGACCATTCCGGAAGAAAGAGATGGAAGGGAAGCTCCAGCTAAAGTGCTAAGAACTAGTACTTACTCTGTTGGGTCAGAATGTGATGACTAGGGGCACCTGGGTGGATCAGTGGGTTAAAGCCTCTGCTTTCGGCTCAGGTCATGATCCCAGGGTCCTGGGATTGAGCCCCGAATTGGGCTCTCTGCTCAGCAGGGAGCCTGCTTTCCTTCCTCTCTCTCTGCCTGCCTCTCTGCCTACTTGTGATCTCTGTCAAGTAAATAAATAAAATCTTTAAAAAAAAAAAAAAAAAGAATGTGATGACTAAACTCATATCCTTGACAAATCTTTAAGTGGAAAACTCACTCTGATGTTCTGAAACAAGGAACGGGCAGATTTTCAAAATTAGGTAAAATATGAGTCCAGATGAATTATTTTATCTGTTCTACAGATAAATTCCCCCAAGTATCAGCATTATCATGCCAACCACCTTGGGCTCTTGGTACAAATTAATTGACAACGATGGATAGGCTATTTGAACTTCAAAAATTAAATCTTTATATGGCAATGAATATTTTTTATGGTTTACTACTGCAGCGCAGGGGGGTGCTTGGTTGAGTTCGGAGAAGCAAAGGGAACACTCTGTTTCATTCTGTTCATCTCTCTCCAGGGGCTCTTTTGCCTGCCTTTGGATTGTTCCTGCCATGGACATCACCCTCAAAAAAGCCTCAGGACAGAAAAGCTTGGGAGGACACTGAATATAATAAGCATCCAAAATAAAGGGATTTTGTTGATGTTTTGAACTATGTAAAAGGGAAAAAAAGCATTAGCAAATGCACTAAACTTGGTGACTGGAATCAGAAAACCAGGACATATATACAAAAGTGTAATCACAAGGTCACACGTTCACACCTAGGCATTTAGCTGTGTGTCACTGTAAATCACCATGCCAGCACTTTCCCTCCTCTTCATTTTTTTTTTAATTTTTCTAAATTTAGTGCCATTACAAATGCTGTTAACTCAGATAACTTAGAATCTATGCACAGGAGAGTGAATCACAGTTTCCATGAGATCCACCAATTTAAATGTCTTCCTTTTGTATATTTCCACTGCCAGTGATACTATCTCAATCATTATATATCATTTTTCTGGTGTTCATTCTTGAGGAATTTATACATCTGCATAAATTTGCCTGAAAAATGTCTTTGCATATATTCATTAGAGATTGTACCCCCACTTGAAAACTTGATCTCATGAAATAATTTTCATATTCCCTTGTTATTACCAAATAATTTACTACCAAATCAAATACAATTTTTTCAAAAGATCCTACGTTTGAGATGAGGATACACTGTTAAAATAATCTAGAAATCAAAGTAAAGTAAAATCTGATTGGGAAATTGTTGTAAGTGACTGGCTATAAATTAATGTCATTGTCTCTTTTTTTTCTTAAAAAAAAAAAAAAGTCAAAGTGAACAACAAAAGCAAAGGGACAGACAAGTCAGGCTCCCTCCCCAAGGACACTGCCTCTTCTGTTTATTCCTCTACAGGTGATCTCTCCGTTATTCACATCTACTTGCTCTCTGCCCTGCTGAGCTCTCTACACCCTGAACACTGCACCCAGTCTATCTGCCTTTCCTAGGTTCACTTCACCTACACAGGGTGGAATCTAAAAACTTTCTCCACCCTATACCAGAGTGGGTCAACGGTCTGTTGTTTTTTTTTTTTTAATCTTTCTTTCTTTCTTTCTTTTTTAGATTTATTTATTTATTTGAGGAGGGGAAGGGCAGAGGGAAGAGAGAGAATCTCAAGCAGATTCTGTGCAGAGCACGGAGCCCAACTTGGGGCTCTATCTCACAACCCTGAGATCATGACCTGAGCCAAAACCAAGAGTCAGAGGCTTAACCGACAGAGCCACCCA
This sequence comes from Neogale vison, assembly GCF_020171115.1. Taxonomy (NCBI): domain Eukaryota; kingdom Metazoa; phylum Chordata; class Mammalia; order Carnivora; family Mustelidae; genus Neogale; species Neogale vison. The sequence goes on from NC_058093.1 coordinate 50,464,223, forward strand.
GGAGCCCCTGATTTTTTTAAGTCAAAATTATGCAGATGCAGCCTTATGACCTCCATTGGTCTCTCAACACTACCTTTTAGTCCACTTGGACTGCTATAACAAAATACAATATATTGGGTGGCTTAAACAACAAACATTTATTTCTCATAGTGTTGGAGGGTGAGAAATCAAAGATCAAGGTGCCAGCAGATCTGGTGTCTGGTGAGAAGCCTCCACCTTGTTTGCATATATATTTGCATATTGTATATGGCACCTCCTTGCCATATTCTCACATGGCCAAGAGAGCAAGATCTGGTGTCTCTTCCTCTCCTTATAAGGGCACTAACCTCATCACAGAGGCTCCACTCTCATCACCTCATCTAAACCCAACTACCCTCTAGAAGCCCCACCTCCAAATGTCATCACATTGGGAATTAGCGCTTCAAAATGTGAATATGTAGGGGACACAAAGACTCGGTCCGTAACAACTGTCCAGCACTCCTGTAACTATCGTCAGTTTCTCCTCAGTCCACACAAATCTTCATCAGTCTGAAACTCCTACCTCATACCTCTTCTTTTGTTGTTAACAGATTATCTCACACCCTAACTCCCCAGGAGGAGAATATAGCAACATTCCTGAATTTCCTGTTCCATCCCACAAACTGGACCTCTTTCCATTCCAATCCTTCTAAGGTTGACCTCTTCATCTGCGCTCAGAACCCCAATTTCTCAGGCCTTATTATGAACCTGGTTCCATACACTCTCTTGACTGTAACTTCAACCCACACCTCTCTCCTGGCTGTTACCCTAACACACAAATGGTGTGAAGAACAACTTTCCCTCGCCTTGCCTCTCCCCACTACAACCTGTTTTCATTTTTCCTTCATAGCTGACATTCAGAGAGTATATCTACACTCTTGGTCTTCATTTATCCTACACTATTCAGTCTTCAAAATCTGCCCTTTATCCTCATCTCTGACTCAAACTGTTCTCACCAAGGTCGGCAATGACCTTTTCGTCACTGTATCTAAAAGAATTTCATCTTTCATGACCTTGGACACTTTAGACCTCCCTTTTGTTGGCAACTCTCTGGCCACCTCTCCAATTTTCCAGAATTCTACCTCCAGTTCTCCCTTCACTTCAACCACCTCCCATCTTCCGATAATTCATAAAAAAGTATGCTCAGGTCAAACTTAATTCTGGAGTTCCAAGTCCCTGCGCCATAAAACAGAACGGTACTGCCCCCAGTTGTCTGATTTAGAGATTTAAAGATCATCCTTGACTCTTCCCTTCCCTCTGTCCACTGAATCCTATATTCTGTTATTATTCCCAACACCTTTTGAATTCCTCCTCTTTTCTCAATCCCTAGGAGTTCAGGCTCTCCTAATTTTTCCTCTGCATTATTGTGACAGTCTCCTTACTGGCCTTCCTGCCTCCAGCTGTGCCCACCTCTCAAGTCCCACATCTTTCCATTTTAATACCAAAATACTCTATAAATATTATGATGCTCTGCTTAAACAACATCGATAACACCTCCCTTTCTTTGGGATAGAAATCAAAATCTTTCACGGGTAAAATATAAACCACAACCTGATGTGACCAGCCTTATCTCTTGCATACTCTGCTCCGGTCAGATTATAAGATCCCTGCTGCAAGATGTTCCAGGTCCAGGTGCCACCACATCACAGCACTTAGCATCCACAGTCAGGTGAGAACAGGTGTTCCAGGAGAAACAGGGACTGGACCATGTTGCACCGTTGATTCTACCACAGTGCCTACTAGATAGAATGGGCTCCCCAATTTTTTTTAATATATGGAAGTTCTACAAATTCTGGGATCAACCTTGTCACTGGTCAGGGAGTTTCAAGAAAACACATTCTAATCCCCTTGACCCTCTGATTATACCTAAAACACCAACGTCATGACATTCATCCTGACAAAGGCATCATTTCAATGGAGAAAGCTAACAAGGAGGTAGTCAGTCAACAGCACTGGAAAGAGAGGACCGTATGCAGAGACACATAACAGAGGATGTGAGGGGAATTTTCTCCAAAATTAGTTTGATAAAATGACAAGTGAGTCCATTTACAATCTTGCTAATATTTGTTTAAACAGTCATTTGAGAATGATGTTTTGCAATTGGGAGTTGGGAAATCGCATAGCTATATAAAATGACATAACCTAGGGGGAATATATTTGCAATGAATTACATGTGGGATGCAAATTATACTAAGGTTCTTTCAAAAACTGCATGTCTGAGTCCTATGTATCTTTAGGCATTTGGTTATACCAGAAAATATCTGACAGAACCCTGCTCGTGAGGAAATCCAGATTATCTCTAACATGCTCCCATCCAAATAGCATTGACTAAATCCCTTTAGAAAGAGCAATGGGATAGAGTTGCTCATCACTTCCTAACTTGGAGTTCAGCTCTGATTTAAGCTTTAGGACCATGAGTTTAGGGATCTATGCTGGAGACCCAAGTTAGCCCTTATCATAGTGATAATCAGTAACAAATTAGGCCAAAATTCCAGATTGGCTGAGACCTAGCCAAGAGAATGTCTCTTCCCAAAAGCTTGTCTTCATGGTTGTTAAGCTCACTGTGAAGTATCTTTTCATGTTGGTCTCTCACAATACAACTGAGTTTAACTCCTGTCCTGGCTGAAGGCAGAGGGGTTGACCAGATGACTTTTCCTCATCTCATGTTATAATCTATGTATGTGGTTCTGGGAGCAGCCATTAGGTGCCAAACTCTTATAATGTGCCAAATCACATGAGAATAATTGGAAAGGGGATGTGAAAAATGTGCTTTTAACTTTCTAAAGTCATACCCATCTGAATGCAGAGCATCTGAAAATCTTTTTTGGACATGACCATAAAAAACAAACATACAAACAAACAAACAAACAAATAATCATCTTTCCATTTTTCTGGCTTCCAAATTCTAAAAAAAAATCAGGAAATACAATCTTTATCAGCAGGGATTTAAAAGGAGATGCCAAAGGAGATGCTTCTAATGATTTCTTCATCATCCCGTGAGGGCGATCTTAATCTGGCTTCCCCCAGAGGAAAACCTAAGATAAAGGATTTTCGGAGGTGGTCTCAGGAAGGAGGAATGAGGAAGACAGGAGACTGAGTCAGGGAAGGAAGAGAGCTGATGAAGAACAACACATTCCTCAAGTAACTGGGGCTCAATCCCACTGAGGGCTTCCAAGCAACATAGTAAAACGTCCTTCAAACAGCTCCACTGAAGATATACAGTTAGGACAATAGTCATCAAATCTTCTAACCCACTGCCTGACAGGGTGTTAACGCCCCTGCATGTAACCACAAGCTGTGGCAAGGACTGAGTCAACTCCAGAGGCTTCAGAAGGAAGCCCTGAGGCATGGTGCACCAGGACGGTCCACCACAGCTGCAGCCGAAATCCGAGGTGCAGAGAGGAGATGTGGCACAGGGCCCCCAAAGCACCAGCTCTAAGTATATGTGTGTCTAAGATTCATTATGCAATGGGGCAAGCCACACTGTTTTGAAAAAGCACTTTCTCTTCATTTGTCCCATTCCCTGGGAATTTTAATTAATAACGGTGTGTGTTTCCTCCTTGCATTATTAGTTTTATCTTACAAGTAACTAAGAATGAAATGTAAGGGCAACTTTGCTTGGGAGATTGTCAAGTACATAACTACGGAGAGAAAATACAATAACCCCTCGGCAGGAACCACTAGGTGGATATCTACTCTGGAGGGCTTTTACTTAGCATCACAAACATCTAGCTTTTTCTGTAAACAGCATAGTTGTTTCACATGTCATTATGTTAGTCCTTGACAGGTGTGAATGCAGACTGGGTCCCCGGGGAGCAAATTTAAGTTTCCGATAAAGTTACAGCCAGACCCTAGCCACTGCATCAATCAAAGATGCAACTCTTAACCCCCTTTCTTCCCGTATTTCAACTGGGACCCATTCTGCCACCCCTAGAAAACCTGCTGCTATGTGCACTCAGTCTAAGCACAAGCTGAGCATTTCACATCCTCTCACTGACTTTTACTCCTCCAAAATCAAGGTCAAGCCATGTCACTAAAGAAGCTTTGGAAATATTCCACTTCCTAAATTGCAAATGGTTTTGCAAGCAATGCAAACAGAAAACTTCAGTTCTCAGTACTGTCAAAATGACACCTTCATAGGCTGCTAAATTCAGTAATTATTGTTTTCCTCGCACCCACTGACAGGGCTGAAACCGAGTGGATCGCACAAGGTTCTGAACTCTGGTATCCTTTTTTGGGAGGTATGGGAAGAAAGGACAAGAAAACATGTCAGATAAGGTCAGGGTCAGAGATGGTGAACCATGTTTCCTTAACATCTTTTTTTTTTTTTTTCCTGGCGGGGGGTCAGGGGTGGGGGGTAGAGAGAGAGAGAGGCAGGGAGAGGAGCAGAGGAAGGGGGAAAGAATCTCTAGCAGGCTCTGTACTGAGCACAGAGCCCGACATGGGGTTCTAAATCACCGACCCTGAGATCATGACTTGAGCTAAAATCAAGAGTCAGACGCTCCACTGACTGAGCCACCCAGGCACCCCCCTTAACATCTTTTTTAACTATCAAGGCTTTACCCACAAGCTTTCCTCTTGTTAGGAAACATTTTTGATCACTAACTATATCTAGAAACACTCTTGGAGACAAAGTAATTTGTAGATACCATTTTTGTTTGACCCAGGAAGCCCAGACCTACTTTCAGGGACAGGAACTAGGAGCCTGGGGCCCAGGAGAGATGATATTCACGGGAGCCAATGAAAGTTGAGCCAGACCAGGAGCATAAGGCGGCAGTGGCAAAGCAAGGATGAAATCATGCAGCAGGGAGAAATCTACAGGCCAGGGGAGGCGAACAAACCACAGGAGGTGACAGGACAGTTCCGGTGGCCACTCTCTGAATAAAGGGGCAGAGGTCGGAGACCACATTTAAAGCTAAAATGGATAAATGCAAAGACACACATTTGGAGAATAACAGTCTAATGTGCCTAAAATCCTCACACTGAGGTTTAACTTTTACTAATCTGGGTTAAAAAAAAAAAATTTACTAATCTGGAAAAGGGTCCCTTTTCTAGATGCCCCATGGGCTCCTTACTCTAGGGTTATTGCCTGCGCAGCCTATTATCTAGTGGATACATACATACAAAGCCAGATTCCTTTTAGCCCACTGATTTCCACTATTCTTGCAAATTCTTGCAATGACTTCTGCGCCCAAGTGAAAAGAGAAAACAAACTTATACTTGAGGCCCATACGCTGAACAAGCCAGGAATTAGACAAATTGCAGAAACTTTAGTTTTCAAGATTTTCAGTTTATACTTAGTAAGGCATATTCCAGATTATTACTGGCCCACTGAGTACCTCCAAAAGGTTGGCAAGCAGAAACACCAACGTTAACTACCAACATGCCAATCCCCTTAGGTACATACCGGGCGTGTTCTTGTCCTTTAGATGGCACAGGGGAAAATATGCCTTGAAAACTCCCCCCAGGCAATGACAAAAAAACCACAAGGCCATCTTTTTAAGATCAAAAGAAAACATATCATGTGTGACCTTTTGGAGTATGTGATCTGTGGTTTGCAATTGTTCAGTAATGTGTTTAGCCTCAGAGGTGTTGAACACAGTAGACTGAAGTAGAATTAGCAGGAAAAACAAGGTGCTAAATGTATAGGCAAAATGACTCAAAGCACAACCCCCACTGATGGAGATGCTTCATTTAAGCCTGTCATCTACAAGTCTGTGGGGCCCAGCAACACGGCCTGGGACTCGGGCCCTTTAACACCCCCCACCAGTACCTGCTAGAGCTATCAACTAACTGCTCCTGAGAAGAAGCAAAGTTTTTTCCTTGGCCCCGTTTACTTAAACATTTACTCCAGCTCCCCAAATAGCTTTGTTTCTACCAAATCGTTGCAGGGTTGACCTTGCAAACAAGTTCAAAGCAGTTTGAAGTCTGCAAAGGGAAAATATGCTTTTAGATGAACGCTTGGAGTAAGTCCTCATTAGGAAGAAAGGCTGTCTTCTGTTGTTGCTTCTCTCAAACAACCATATAAACAATGACTGACTCTAGCCAAGTTAGCTTTCAGACAACTCCCTTGGATTCAAAGAAGGCATTGCGAACGGTAGATGTTGGTATGGGGGGAAAATCCATTTGCTTGCAGACACCATACCTCTAGCCAGTTTAGACAGAGTCTGAGCAATACAATCACAGCATTTGTTTTTTCCACCCATTTATTGAAAGAGGCTCAAACAAAACAAATTCAAGGCTTGGCTCCCCGTGTGTGCGTGCGTGTGTGTGTGTGTGTGTTTGGCTGTGAACGTCAAGACCCTCATATACTAGCCAGACAACCAAAGATTAATGGAATAAGAACCCCAGGAGATGCACTGCAATTCAGGGGATATGAGCAGAGAACTCAGAAGCTCCAAGTGTTAATGCTGGGTCAGCCTACAACTTGCCAAGTGACCTTATATAATCCTTCTGGCTTTCAGTTTTTGTCTTCTGCAAACTGAATGTGAGGGACAAAAAAAAAAAAAAGTCTGATATCCATTTCCTTCCGGAGGCTTTCACCTTTCTTTCCAATCTGGAGCTGAGTAAAGCTGCCATTCCATCCCACCACTAAAGAATACAGAAATCACGGAACAGTTTCCTTATTTTCTTTTGCTTGATTGCCTCTCTTTTGAACAGCAGTTTCCAAGACTGAAAACCCAAATATCTTGCCTAGGAGCCTAAAGAAAAAGAGGGAGGAACAGAGTCATAGGAAATGTCACGACAAACAGGCACAGCTCAAGAAAAGCTCTGGCTTTCAAGCTGGCAGCTGTTACCTGTTGATGTTTAAGAAAAAAAATAGCAGCGGATCTCGTCTCCAGAGGTGAGGTGTTCTGATGGATGCATAAATATACATCACAGGTATGAAAAACCAAGGAATTTTGACTTCACTGAGGGAAAAAAAAAAATAGATAAGTAAAATGTTTACACTGTGTAGTAGGTTGAAATGGTGCCCCTCCCCATAAGATCTGTCCATATCCAAATCCCTGGACTCTCTATATGTGACCTCATTTGGAAAAGGATCTTTGAAGATGCAATTAAGCTAAGGATGTTCAGATGAGATCATTCTCGCTTATCCAGGGGGAACCTAAATCCAGTGACAGGTGTCCTTACAAGAAAGAGAAGAGAAGAAGACACAGACACAGGGGAGGAGGTGATGTGAAGATGGAGGCAGAGATTGGAGTGATGGACTCAGCAGACAGGAAGTCAAGGAGTGCCAACAGCCACCAGGAGCTAGGAGAGCCAAGGTATGCAATCTCCCCTAGAACCTTCACAGGAAGTTGACCCTCCCGACACCTTGACTTCAGATTGTGCCTTCCAGAACTTGTGAGAAAATAAATGTCTACAGATCTATGCCACCAAGTATGTGGTAATTCATTATAGCAGCTTCAGGAAACTCAAACACACTCTATCCATCTACAATCAAATCACTACAGAATGCCTCTTTCAATATATGGAACTGTCCTTTCCCTACTGCCATAAGAGCCATCATTTGAGAATACGTCTCAATATTTCACTGCTTCATTAATCTATTATGTTGCCGCATGTGACAAATACTACCTACAGACCCCTCAGTCTGTCTGTCTTCTAGAAAGGAATGGTTACCAAGCAGTTGAAATCAAGTAAGTTGGCAACTATGTGATAAGGGAAAAGAGAACATAACCTGATTCCCCAAACTTACTTTAGTACCCCAACTCGGCCACATATTATCTGTATGAATGTCCCAAAGTCCCTTCATTCCTCTGACCCTCAGTTGCCTATTTGTCATGTAAGAACAAAAGTACCAATACCTCCTGAGTTGTTTTAAGGCTCAGATCGTAGATGTGAAGGTAACTGAGGACTGTGTAGAAATCAACAGGGCCCGTTATCCCCTCTCTCCCTGTGTCATCTCCCCTCCGCAGACAAGCAAACGGAGGCACTGAGGAATCATCTGAGAGAATCAGCGATGGATATGGCTAATCAAGGGCTGCTCGTGCCAAATCCGGATGAGGATGTGGTTTATTCAGCACACACCCCAGAAGATCTATTTGCACAGCTGGCCTCTCCCCTGAATTCCTGCACTGCCTACCCGAGTCTGCGAGAATCGGCACCGAAGGGGGCAGACAAGCCGTCTGCCAGGCTCCCCACTGGGTGTGTGAGTGGGGCAGTAAAGCAAGTGACCAACCCCTCCACCAAAGGAGGACGAGCTCCCCTCAAAGTCCAGTTACCTTCTGCTTCTCTCTGTCACCTCAGTGCCAATGCTGGGGACGCTCACCGCGAGACAGGGTCCGATTTTTATTCAGAGAACTGTTCTTGCAGCTCTAGCCTGGGGACAAACGCTGCCACCACCTGCTCAGCATGAGAAAGCTGGTGTCTTAATTAATTACCTTGACAATCAATCACTCCAAGGTCTGCCCCTGGTCACCACTAGATGGCGCAGTGGCATTTCTTCCCAGCTCCAGGGCCCTGTGGCGTACCAAGTCATTCCAGATCCTTTTGAGTTTTCAACTTTGTTACCCTTTTAAATCCAATCCCATCTGCTGGTATCTTCCAGAAAAGCCTCAACATTTCTGAGCCACTGATTGCTCCCCTTCCTGTTTGCCAGCTCTATAATGGCTCTTTTTTCCCTTTATATCTTTTTGGGGGCAATAATTTCAATGAGATTGTGGGGTAAAGAGGAAATCAATACTTAAGTCACTTCATCATCTTAACAAACACACACCTATTTTGGAAACTCACTGGTCCAAAAAACAAACAAAACTAAAAAGCCATAGTCGGCTCCTCTACCCCACCCTGATTTACTGAACCAAAATTCACAGGGCTGGGGCCCAAGTGCATCGTTTCTTAAAGCTCCTCCAGCGATTCTGAAGCAAAGTCAGAGCTGAGAGCCACGGAGTTCAACTTCTTGGTGTAATTAAGGCAGCAAGTAAAATGCAAAATAAATCATTAGCAGTCACTCCATTTTGTTTAGGTACCAGGCTATGCCACCCTAAACGTTAATTGAAAATCGCTAACCCAACTCCAGGACAAAACCGGTACTTTGCAATCTAAACCCTCTTTCAGTGGGTGCTTTGTTAAATAAAATGCTTGGTGGGGAGTGTCTAGCGAGGATTCTATTCCCATATGCATTTCTTCCCATGTACCCTCAATAATAACACTTATTACTTACTTCCTTCCCAAGAGGGTTAATTTACAGAATTTGAAAGCAGTTCAAACAAACCTTGTTGACCGACGTGGGCAACATCAGTGTTGTATCAAATCACTGTGTCATCAATCCTGTAGCCTTTTCTTGGAGATTTTAAGAAAAGTATTGGCTCAGGCTGCCACAAAATACCAGACTGGGTGACTTAAACAGCAAACATTTCTTTCTCACAGTTCGGGATTCTAGAAGTCCACCATCAGGGCTCTGGTGGGATCCCTCTTCTGGCTCAAGCACAGCTGCCTTCTTGCTGTGGCCTCCGACAGCTGAGAGGTCTTTTCTCCTCGGTCTCTTCTCATAAGGGTACGAATCCCATCGTGAGGGCTCCACCCTCATGACATCACCCCCAAAGGCCTTATCTCTAAATACCTTCCCACTGGGTGTCAGGGCTTCAACATATGGATTCTGGGGGGACACCAACATTGAGTCCACAGCAAGTGTTATGCTGTCACTTGACCTTTCCTCCCAGTCATTCCTTATGTTGATCCTGTATCTTCTAAGATGATGTTCACTGAGGCCAGCAAATGCGTTTCTGTCAGCGAACACGCACCTCACTCGACGGTCTCCCTCTGAGCAGCACCATCACTGCTGTGGCTTTACCACGTCTACACGGCCGGACTCATCTTCCTCTAAGACAACAGATACAGGCTCTGTGCACAACGGTGGCTAAATGAGAATAACAACAGAACCTCCTTCATAGCGTGGTTGTGAGACCAAGTGGATTAGAACCAGTGAAGCGCTTGAACTGTGACAGGGGAACATAATATTCTTTTGCTGCCCATTATCTGTCGGCGTCATTACGGCGTCATTACCATTGGGTGGCTTCATCTGGGTGCACCCCAGACACTGCCGACTCAGCACGTCCATAACTGAGCTCCTCACCTGCCGCTCTCATCAGTTCCATTCCCAGATCCCTTTCTCAGTGAGTAACATCACCGTCCACCTTGACATCCAAGCTGGAAACCTGGAAGGCATCCTTAACTCCCCTCGTACCTTCCCTACATCTGCCGGTGTGTGACTCCCCTCATACCTCCCCTACATCTGCCCGTGTGTGCAGCAGCTCCCTTCCGCTCTACCTCGGAACTCTCTCAGCAACAGCACGCTTTATCTACTCTCCCCTCCTAGCAAGACAGTGGTGGCGAAGGGGCCTGAGCTGAGGCGGGCCAGACACCTGTGGCCACGCAGAGTGTGGGGAAAGGTGCATGAGGCCCAGAGCCAGCCCCTCCATTCCTCACTGGAGGCTTCTTCATGGGCCTCCAGTCTTCCACCTGCAGACATTTCCTAAAAAATAACAGTAACAGGCTTCTCTCCTGTTTACTGGGGGCACCAGGTACTGTTCTAAGCACTCTTCACACCACACCTCACTGAAACCTCTCAACAACCCCACGAGGTAGATACCATTAAGATTTCCATTTTCTAGAGAAAGAGGCTGGGATGCCAAAGGTTATAGTCAGGAAGCATCAGTCAGCACCGAAACCCAAGAAATCAGGCCCAGAGGACGTGTCCTTGATCCCCAGAGGCCCTCCTCTCGGCAAATGGGACCTGACCCAGAGCTGGGTGCCGGGAGGAGGTGGAAGAAGGGGCTGCAACACCCAGTTCCTGCCCTCTGGAATGTGACGCTCACATCGGGGAGATGAAACATGCATGTTCCTGAACAAAGCCATCATGAGGCAAGGCAGTATCCAGTCAGTTACAAAGTGAGTCAGACCGGTATACGTGTTTGTGGAGGACGAATTTTGCATCAGGCTGAGATTTCAAGGAAAGAGCGTGGGATGGGCTGTGGAAGAGAAGGTGAGCCCATGCAAAGGGTCACGGGGAGCTTTTCAAATCTGGTGGAATGACAATGCAAAAGATACTAAGGAGCTTTGTGAGAGGTGTTTTTGAAAGTTGGCATGTGCTGTCCTGCCAGGCAAAGATCTTAAAAGACACTGCCAATGCCCCGCTCCCCAAGGAGGGGTGCGTGGTGCACTGAAGCCCGCACAGACTGTGGGCCACTGCCACAGGACGGCCACCGCCTTTCTCTGCTTGCCTCAGCCACCATCACAGGCGTGCCTACACCTTCACTCTCTCCAAGTCCCAGGAATCTTCAAGAACAAAACTCTTTCAGTCTCCCAAGTGGCTAACTCCCAGTGCAGCAATATTTTAAAGAGAAGGTATTTCACTATGAAAGTGCTTCTCTCTCTTCCCTTTGCTTAAAAACAAAGCAAAAAGATGGCACTTCTTGAGTCAACAAATTACAAATATGATTTCTTTTAGGAAGACGATTTTTTTTTTTTAACATCCTATAATGTGGACAGAAATAAGATGGACCTGCTTGGCTTCTTCTCTGGACCTATACACAACAAATAACAGCGAGCATAGACCGTGACAATGCTCTAAATATCAGCCGTGGAAGATTTGGCAGGTACTTCCCCAGAGCACAAGTCTAATAATGGGATCTATTTATTTTAGTAAGAATTCTTCTGCAAACAATTATATCACCTAAGCAACCCATTCATTGCAGCCTTGGCAAGTTAATTAACCTCTCTGAGCCATGGTTTGTTCACCTATCACCTATCAAATATAATTAACAATGTGTACCTCATACCATACAGGGATGCTCTAAGAATTAAATGTTGCCACGTACAATAAAGGGGGATTCAAAGGCGTCGCATAGCAATTATTACCATTATTAAATAAATGTAGCAGCATCCAAATGAACATGCGGCTGTCCTGTGTGGTTTTGGTGATGACTCAGGACTCACATAGAAGCATTTTCAGTTACATATAGTAAAGAGGGAAGGCTAATCAATAGTATTCCTATGTGATAGAAATTAGCATTTATATTTTGTGTGATTAGTAGGAAGTCTGTTGAATTAAAAAAGGTGCAAAAGCTTCTTGAAAGCATCAATTATTTTGTTCCAAATTATTTTTAGTTTTTTTTTTTTTAATTTATTTTTAAGTGATCTCTACACTCAATGTGGGGCTCAAATTTACAACCCTGGGATCAAGTCAAGAGTCACACGCTCCACTGACTGAACCAGCCAGGCGTCCCTATGTTCCAAAATTTCCAAACACATCTTATCAATGACCATAATACAGAACATGCTTTCCATTTCTGTGAAAATGAACCTCAACCTCCAGGACCCACATAAAACATAAAGTTCTGCATGATAATGACATTCTCCTCCTATAATTTAAAGACAATCAGCCGTACTATTTGCTTTATTAGCCAGATTTTTTTTTAAAAGATCTCCGCAGCTGTTCTCATAACTTATGCAGCCCCATTTTTCAAAACAGCTCCTGACGGGACTATTATATTCTGACCTCCTCTCCAAAAGAAAGGAGACACATTTCAGTACAAACTTTACATTTTTCTCCCAGCAGTTTTTCCCCCTTCTCGGCTCTATTTTTATATAAACACTGTGTTTTAGAGAAGCTTCTCTTCATTTTCCCACCTCAAATGAACTGGGATAAAAAGGAAATTCATCATTCCATTAACTGTATTGAGATATAAATACAGAGAAATCTCCAGAAGTTTACAGGAGAGAAGAAAGACTTCAAAATTAGCTAAAGAATGCTGGGTTCAAGGAAGAAAGACTTTAAAAATAAATATTACATATCTGATTTGCTCATTTTTTTTTTTACATTTTATGTATTTATTTATTTATTGGGGAGGGGGGCAGAGGGAGGAGAGGGACAAGCAGACTCCGAGCTGAGCACAGAGCCCGCACAGGGCTCACTCCCACGATCCCAGATCATGACCCAAGCTGAGACCAAGAGTCAGATGCTCAACCAACTGAGCCACCCAGGAGACCCTAATTTGCTCATTCTTGGCAAATCTTTGTAGGCACCGAAGAAGGTGTAAGTTCTGTAGCTGTATCCTGAATCCGTGCTGGCTGGACACCTACAAGGAAGGCATGGTGGCCCTGACTCCATCCCTTCCTTTCCCTCTGACTGAGCCCCTGGCACATTCCCCTCATCTCCTCCAGCACTCACTGCCCCCGAGAGGCCCTGGACCCTCCCTATTCCCTCTCCAGATCCTCCTCTCACTTGCTGGTGGCTTGTGCACAAGCCCCACTCCTACCCTTCTGTGTCCTTTAACAGCAGGTGTTTGTCACACTTCTACTCTGTGCAAACACTGTGGTGGAGAAGGTCATAACTGAAAGCCCTAGTCCCAAGTTATTCAAAATGGGAAAAAACACAACTCAGTCTCTCTCTGTCTCTTACAGATGTGCATGCACACACACACACACACACACACACACACAGAGTAACAACAAAAAACAAAACCCTCCCAGCCCATCCTGCACCCCCTTCACACAGGAGGCAACTGACTTATGAAGTGAGAGTCCCTTCTGCTTTCCTGAAATTATACACAGCACCCAGCTAGCTGGGCTGGACTGAGGGGGCAGGAGGGAAGGAAACAGAGGTGCCATGGCAACTGGGTCATGTCAGCAGTTTCCAACAGGAACACCGCAAATACCAGCGGTTATGTGGCTTTTTTTTTTCTTTTCTTTTTTTTTTTTTCTGTTTTCTTCAAGTCATGGGGAGTCACGGGGTTCCTTGTCTGTTTTTTAAGGAGCGCCGGCTAGTGACATCTAGTGGTCCATAAGTAAATTACTCTCGGACAACAGTGCCATGAAAAAGAAATCAAAGATAACTTTGAGGAAACTCAGAGTTAATTTTAAGTACAACTGTGGCAACCATTGTGTCCTAGATTTCTGCCACAATCACCTCTTCACACCTCTATCTTTCTTCTTCTGTAAATAGGAGTAAGAACAACACTGAGCATGTGGTCTGTGACAAGGATGGAAGGACATAATGTATGCAAAGTACTCAGAAGGGCACCTGCCACATAGCAAGTGTTCAATTAGTATTAGCTTCCCATTATTTTCATCGATAAAATATATTTAAAAATTTTGGAACATAAAAAAATATTTGGAACATAACCATTGGTTGGCTACATTAGTATTCTAATGTATTCCATTTGTCTTTGTCATAACATAAAAATATCTTTAAACACTTAACAAAACCGCATTAATTTTTACCCACAATCTTGTAGTACTGTTGACTCAGCTAAAAAGATGTGCCTGGAGTATCATGTGGTCTTGCATGTCCCTGACATCCCCCTCCTACCTGCAGGGATGTGGGGACGAACCTGCCTGAAAGCCCAAAAGTGCCTCACTGCTCTGGGTTTATGTGCAAAAGCTGAATGTCTTAGGCAGGGATGTGGTCTATTCAGTTTGCCACAGTCTATACCACTCCCTGGCACCTTGCACTAAGCCACTTCTCCCATTTATGTTGGCTGCTGGCTCTGAAAACACCCCAGTTTGGTTCCCCTGCTCAAAAACTAAAAGAAAGACCACATCTCTTATCCTAGAAATGAAGGCCTTTCGTGGTCTACCCTTCTCGTCATGTTCTATTCCAATGACCCCTTCACGCCAGTCACAATCTGGCTGGCCGGATACCTGTCCAGTCTATCTGTCCTTACCCGGTTCCTATTATCTATCTAGAATGCTCCCTCCCAGACTCTTTCCACCAAAATCCTATCTCTCCTCCAGGCCCTAACTGAAGAGCCTAACTGAAGAGACTTCCCTAACTGAAATAGCCTTCAATAATCTCTTCCTTTTCTTTGTTTTGACACCTATAAGGAGGGCTAATCAGCTTCCTTACGGTGGTGGTTGTAGGCAAAAGGACTAAGTACTTCGCACCTGGCACATAACGTGTGCTCCACAAACGAGGTCCTACTGTCACCACTTCGTTTTTCCCACCTGGTAACTCTACCACCTCGTGTGCTTCTGGTGCATGTGACTTTTTCTCAACATTTTTTTTTTCCGAAGATTTTATTTATTTATTTGACAGACAAAGATCACAAGCAGGCAGAGAGACAGGCGGGGGAGGGGTGGGGTGGGGAGGGGAGGAGGCTCCCCACCAAGCAGAGAGCCCGATGTGGGGCTCAATCCCAGAACCCTGAGATCATGACCCAACCTGAAGGCAGAGGCTTAATCCACTGAGCCACCCTGGCGCCCCTCTCAACAATTTTTAAATGATGGTAAAATATACATTACATAAACATTTACCATTTTAACCATTTTTATTTTTTTATTTTTTTTTTTTAAAGATTTTTTATTTATTTATTCGAGAGAGAGAGAGACAGTGAGAGAGAGCATGAGCGAGGAGAAGGTCAGAGAGCGAAGCAGACTCCCCATGGAGCTGGGAGCCCGATGTGGGACTCGATCCCGGGACTCCAGGATCACGCCCTGAGCCGAAGGCAGTCGTCCAACCAACTGAGCCACCCAGGCGTCCCCATTTTAACCATTTTTAAAATTAAGAGATCATTGACATGTAACACACCAGTTTCAGTCCTATAACATAATGATTCAGTATCTGTAGATACTGTGAAATGATCAGAAAAAGTCTAGATAACATGCATCACCACACAGTTACAATTTTTTTTCTTCTGACCATTTTCTTGTCACCATTTTAAAAAATATATTTATTCATTTATTTGAGAGAGCTTGAGAGGAAGAGAGATCACAGAGGGAGAGGGAGAGGCAGACTCCCCGCTGAGCAGGGAGATGGACCCCGAGCCGAAGGAAGACGCTTAACCCACTGGACCACTCACGTACCCCTGCTTCTCACCACTTTAAGTACACAGGTCGGTGCCATTAATTACATCCACACCGTTGTGCAACCGTCTCCACCGCCTATTTCAGGAACTTCTTCATCTTCCCCAAACTGAAACTCGGTACCCATGAAACACTAGCTCACCATTCCCTCCTCATTCCCAGGCTCTACTTTTTGTCTCTGAATCTGGCTACTCTAGGCACCTCCTGCGAGTGCAATCGTGTAGAATTTGTCCTCTCACGACTGCCGTATTTCATGGAGCATAATGTCCTCAAAGTTCACGTGTGTCATAGCATGTGTTGGAACTGTCTTCCTCTAGAAGGCTGACTACTGTCCCCATGTATGTACACCCCACATCTTGTTTGTCCGCCCAACCGTTGATAGACAATTGGGTTGCTTTCACCTTCCAGCTGTTGTGAGCCACGCAGCTGTGAACACCGGTGGACAAACCCCTACCTGGTCAAGTCCCTGCTTTCAGTTCTTTGGGATATCTGGCCAGCAGTGGAACTGCTGAATCATATGGCAACTCTACATGTCAATTTTTGAGGAATTGCCATGCCGTTTACCACAGCAGCTGCCCCATTTTGCATTCCCGCAGGCAACACACACAGATTTCCTTTATATCCTCAACACATGTTGTTTTAGGTTGGTTGGTTGGTTCTTCTCACAGTAGCCACCTTAATGGTGTGAAGGGTCTACCATCTATCGCCGTAATCTCCACTTCGCACTTTACTTTTTGCTCCGTTCTGTGGCTTAATGTTTTCCCCCCTCACAGCATCACAAGCTTCTTGGTGGCAGAGACTGTCTGGGACAATTTCTCTATGCACGAGTCTGGGTCGTGATCCTCCCAGTGTGATCCCCTGCGGTATGGACCCACCTGGGAGCTAGTTAAAAACGAAGACACTCTGGCTGTGCCCTGAAACTACCAAACCAGAATCTGCATTTTAACACAATCTCCTGCCTCCCTGCCCCCTACCAAGCACATGAGGGGCGGAGCCTCACTATGAGGAGGGGAAGGCAACAGACCTTCGTTCTGTCCACAGGTTCCATCCTGCTGGTGCTTTACAAACGTATGCTGCCTGGGTGGGGGGTTCATGAGGAAAATCAACAGCCCCGTTAACACTCAGCATCAAGCACTGATCACAACTGTGAAAGAACATCTCTTGAAAAGTAGTTCAAAGCAGGTTGAAAAATAGGGCAGAGAAAACTCAAAAGCCAAGAGGAGCAAAGGAAACATGATGAAATGGCAGGTGCAATCCTGGGTAGGATCCTGGGACAGAGAAAGGTCATTGGGGGGAAGAAAAAAAGAAATGTGAATAAAGTACAGACTTCAGTTCATTATCATGTATGGATACATTGTGACAAATGAACCACAGTAATGCAAGATGGTAGTTAACAGGGGAAATGGGGTGTGGGGGATATGCGAATTCTCTGTGCTACCGTCACACTTCTGTAAATCTAAAACTACTTACTCTAAAATAAAAAGTTTAGGGGCGCCTGGGTGGCTCAGTCAGTTAACTGTCTGCTTTCAGCTCAGGTCATGATCCCAGGGTCCTGAAATGGAGACCCACTCAGGGCTCCCTGCTCAGCGGGGAGTCTGTTTCTCCCTCTTCCTCTGCCACTACCCCCTTTTCACATGCTCTCTCTCAATTAAATATTTAGAAATAAGTAAATAAAATAAAATTTATTTAAAAGAGGGAGGCAGCCAGAGCAACAAAATTAAAAATACATGAAAAAGCATACCTTCCAAAGTCTTAAGTACTTAGAATTAAAAACGCTCTCCTGAATGTCTCCTGCATCAGAGGAATTCAAATTTAAAACTGTCCTGAAATTAATGAAAAGTTGCTCCCAGCAGGAATGGGTGAAGAACTGAAAGGAAGGAAGGAGGAGAGAGGGGAGGGAGAAAAGACGTGGGGGTGGGGGAGAAGACGAAGAACTAACCCAACTAAATAGGTTTTTATTATTTGGGAGCCAATTAAGAAAAGCACAATGATTCAAAAAAAAAGAGGGAAGCAGAGAATAAGCAGGGCATCAAAATGACAGCTGCGGAAGTACAGGAAGTAACATTTGTGTCATTAATTTCCTATTAGGGGATTGCTGGAGCTTCCACGGCCTTACGTTGTCAAAAGGACATCTTCACAGCCCAGAGGAAGGACAGTCAGGAGCTGCTTGCCTTTGACTCTGACAGAGGTCCAGCGCCTCTCTGCTGGGCCTGGGACAGGACATAGTACATACTAAGAACTATCCCAGCCCTATTTTATCTGCCTTTGCTGGGTTGATATGTGCTTTCTTGAGATGAAAAATCTCAGTCATGTCAATTATTAGAAGAAACTACTGATGTCAAGTCAGTAACTAAAGTCAAGAGCCACAGCAACTAAGTTTTCCTGACGGGCTACTAAGTTCAGGCACTGCACCGACCCTTTCTATTCTTTCTAGGGAAATGACTTCTTTCTCTCCTACTCCTCAAATAAGCTTCTTCACTGAATAGGTCATATTTTGTTTATATCAAAATACTGACCTTAGGGAAGTAAACACCATTAAAATCAATCCACAGTATGGGGTGCCTGGGTGGCTCGTCGGTTAAGCCTAGAACTCTTGGTTTCCTCTCAGGTCATGATCTCAGGGTCATGGGATGGAGCCCCATGTGGGGCTTTGCACTCCAAAAGGAGTCTGTTTGAGATTCTCTTCCACTCCCTCTGTGCCCTTCCCAACAATAAATAAATGAATCTTAAAAAAAAAAAAAATCAATCTGCAGTAAACCAATTAGTACAATGACAAATGACACATTATTCCGATACATTACATTTCTTCTCTATACCATATTTAAATAATGTGCCACAATGGGGCGCCCGGCTGACTCAGTCGGAGAAACATGTGACTCTTGATCTCAGGGTCATGAGTTCAAGCCCCACATTGAGCGTAGGGCTTACTTTAAAAAAATAAATAACATGGGCACTTAGGTGGCTCAGTTGGTTAAGCATCTGCCTTCAGCTCAGGTCATGATCCCAGGGTCATGGGGTCATGTCCTGCATCAGGCTCCCTGCTCAGGGGAGAGCCTGCTGCCCTCTCCCTCTGCCGCTCCCCCTGCGTGTGCTTGCGCTCTCTCTCTCTCTCTCTCTCTCTCATCCCTCAATAAATAAATAAAATCTTAAAAAAAAAAAAAGAACTTGTGATCATTGTAAGTTCAGTGTGGCACTGGAATGATATGGCTATCAAAAAACTGACAGTATTATCCTGAATTAATAAAAATATAATACCCAAAACAATGGGGGAAAAACATTTACAAAAACAGATCACATGTCATCACTGATGTTCGATACTTCGAATATGTCATCCATTTATTGTTCACAGTACCCTTTGGATGATGGAATTATAGTCTCCATTTAACAAGATGGATAAACTCAAGACTCGAAGATCAGAATATGGCACACGGGTCCCAAAGCCAGAGTGTGGCAGAGCTGGATTCTGAGCCCAAGGGCATCCGATGGCTGAGCTCATGCCGTTTTCATTAGGATCACTCTGCCCAGGCAACTGGTTTGGCCACAGCTGGAATCCCACACTGATTCCAGACCTTGCACTGTAAAATGGGGCCTAGGGACCCAAGGGAACACAGCCCAAGGACAGCAACCAAAGAGAAGGGAAATTAAAACATCTTCTGTGAGAAATGGTGAGAGAAGAAACTCAGCCCTGAAGCAGGGAAACACATTTCAAGAACTACTGTGTAGGAAAGGGGATAGACATTCTGGGTGATCAAAGAAAGCAGCACTAGGGCAAAAGAAGGCCAGAACTAGAGGGAGACAGATGTACGTTCAAAAAAAAAAGAAGAATGCAGAATTATTTCAGAAGAGTCACTGTCTCATGGAACAGTGAGGTCTGTATCCCAACAGGCAAGAGGCCACAAATGATCTACAGGAACAGTGATACAGAATTCCAGATAGACTTTAAGATCCCTTCTAACTCTAAAACTTGGGACTTAGTTACCCTGATACAGAATTTTACCATATAGTCTGCTTACACAGAATATACACAGGCCGTATAAGGACTACATGTTTTCATAAAATATGTCTAATTCACACCAAATGTGTTGAAGTCTTTGTCGGCCCTTGGAGGACATCATTATGAATATTAAATGTCCTCAAGCAGCAGGTGCCACAGATAAATCAGTGAGAAAAAAGTGTCAGGCTGCAAAGAATAAGCACCATGAGAAATGTGTTCAGGCCTAGTCATGAAGGGGTCCATTTGCACAGGCCTTGGTGAGCTGCCGTGATGGAATTCCTGGAGTGTCACATACCAGAGAGGCCCTAAAGAGGAGACCCTATCAAGCACCAGGCCCCTCAGGAAAGCATACACTTCCCCCAGCATACTGAAGACATCATCTTTGAATCTCTTCATGCAACTGTTAGTGTGGAATCGTCAAGAATGTGGCAAATGTCGGCCTGTAATCACAAAGACTCAGAACTCTGCAGCAAGGAGGTTTGCCCTCCTATTATGCATTACAGGATAGGCTGATTATTTCCTTCAAAAGGACAGAACCTTCACAGCAGAACTATTGCAGACTTCCTGACTTCGCACTATAGACTGCTTCAATCCTCCTGGGCCACTACTCCCTTCCACGTGTCTCCCCATCTGTTCTGTAGGTAAGTTCACTGGCTAAGCCAGCCAGACCTTCCCTAACCAGTGGAAAAACGCTACGCTATCCTGTGAGACTATGGGATGTGGCAAACATCATCAATTCCTCCTGTCAACAGTGAGCCTAACGCTCAGTCTCAGTCTCATTGATGCCAAGCGCCCCTTGGCATCAATGGTAATGAGGTATAGAGTAAACACAGGACAACAAGCAATGCCCTGTGGTTCAAAGAAGTCCTTCTTGGTCCAGTACAGGTCTCTTTCCAGATCCTTCTTCTTTCTGATGATTTGGGTGCAACCCAAGGAATCATAATTCCAAATCAATATGGAAAAACTACTACTGGAAAAATGTCTTACTGGCCATTTTCACTTCTTAAAGGTCCTATGCCTCCAGGAACCAATTACAAAAACATTTATGCAGTTGCTGGGTTCCACTATCAGAAATTAAAATGTTTAATTTAATTTGATTATCCGAAGTAACATTAATCCAAAGGACAAAAACAAATGGAAGAGAAAGTGCTTTACCCCAAGGCTGAATACACTGCTAGCAGGGACAAAGCGCTCATCCGTCAAAACCATGCAACCAAATCTCCTCATTTTAGAGAGAAAAGAAGACTAGACTTGGCACAGAGAGACTTGGTTTTAGTGTCCATTCAGCCATGGAATGGCTGCAAGGATTTCAGGAGGTCACAAATTCCTCTCAGATCATTTCACCACACTCAAAATATCTGTGATTACCCTATCTCTCTCACCATCAACACCCCTAAAAAAAAAAAAAAAAAAAAATCTATTATCGCCAAGCTCTGATGTCCCTGGTGTGATGAATTTTACTACCACAGGGGATACCATATTCACTGTGGGGCACAGGGATTCTGTGTCCCCAACCTGCGGATTCAGGCCCAGACAATACGTTGTAAACAAAAATGTGTGTTGCTTCTGGATAGAAGCTTTAAGCGCGACCATGCTCTTGTCTCTCTACCACAGAATGGACAAAGTGCCACATAGGGGCTGTTCTGTACTAACCCGGCTCCCAGGGCGAAGACGGTAGGGAGCAGTGGGCAGAGAGGAACTATAACAAACCTGCAACGGGCAGGAAGCACAAATGAGAAAGAAACACTTGTTGTCGTAAGCCACGGAGGCTCTGCGGTGTGTCCATTAGCACGGCCAAAGCGCGTGGGTCCTCCCCGCGACATGGGTAATTGCCACATCAGTTAGTCGGCGCCTGCAAAGGCACGGGTCTTCGTGATCGTGATCGCGAGCTCCAATGTTAGAATCGTGGAGACAGACACCTGCGAAAATGCGTCTTTTTCAAAAATTAGGCATTTACTCAAAAGCTTTTTAGTTGCCACTAAAAATAGGTTGACTTGCTAACCTGGGAACTCTGTAACAGTCGCTCTCTCCTCTCACTAATTACTACGGTATTAGTCAGAAAAGTCAAAAATACATCGTGCATCTGTCATGAGCAACAAAGAAAAACATCAGTTATTCTTGGCAAAATGAGCACTTTAGGGAGCCCTGAGACTCCCATTCAAAGACACCAGAAGAATTTAGCAATGTAGTACTACAACAACATTAAAATTACTAATGGCAAGAATAAGGAAAAAGACAAAAGTTCCACTTAGCAAATGCTTTGCACAAACTACATACTCCATAACTATAGAAGGAATGAAACTTGCTCCCCCCTCCCAAACTGAAGAGGATTCTAAGATCCTATTTTGAATTCAGGTTGCCACGGAAACCAGTGGAATTCTGGATGGGACTCCTTCATCATTGCTGCATAATCTGGTGCCCATAGAAGAACCCCAACTCACCAACTAAACTTAAAACAAAGTCACGACTCCAGTTTGAATCCTTAGATGAATCTCACAATTTGAGGCTAAACCATCTATAAAAAATAAGATGCATGAAAATGATACTCCTTCAAACTTACATATTTTGCTTCCAAAGAAAGAAGAGTAACTCAACACGACCGTGACCTACAGTTACGCCCTTTGAAACCAGGTCATAATATATCATTGCTGGTACCAGGCATGCCCATCTCTGTATGTGTGTTCAGGCACGAGGGTGGACAGGGAGAATATTTTTATGTAGAGCAGCAATCATGTGCTTCAGAAAAACCACAAAAGCTATGATACAACCACTTGACAAAAATGGGTAGCAACAATAGCTAACATTTATTGTGTGCTCTTTTTTTAAAAGGTTTTATTTATTTGACACAGAGATAGAGAGTACAAGTAGGCAGAGCAGCAGGCAGAGGGAGAGGGAGAAGCAGGGGTCGATCCCAGGACCCTGGGATCAGGGCCTGAGCCGAAGGCAGAGGCTTTAACCCACTGAGCCACCCAGGTGCCCCTATTGTGTGCTGTTTTTAATTCTATCTTTATATTAATGTCACAACCTTATAAGGTAGGTACCATTATCACCTCCTTTTTATAGATAGGGAAACTGAGGCACAATCCATTTGCAGAGGTTGCTCAACATTATGTAGTGGTTAGAGGTAGAACTGGGACCAGGGACAATGGCTCCAGAGTCTGCACTTTGACCACTAGGCTCTTCTGCTTCTCTAACATCTCAGAAACGTGCAGCTACAAGGCAAGCTTAGCTCAAGTTAAGAACACAGGCATAGTACCCATTCCAAAAGCTCTCAAGCTATAGAGCATACAACTAGCTGGGGCAACTTAATGAAAATGCATATTTTTGGGCACCCCCCCCCAAACTCTGATTCAACATGTCAGGGGGTGGAACCAAATCACCTGCATTTTAATAGCATCCCTAGTGATTCTGATGGAGGTGTTCTGCAGGTCACACTTTGAAAAACACTGACCTCACTGAATTCAGCTGAGGAACCGCTGAGGATAGATGAGGCAACGTCACCTGCTGAGAGGAAAGCTGAGAAACAGAAGACTGCCTTAAGGAGGAATAAAAAACCAAAAACAAAACAACAACAACAACAAAACCCCTCTGTGGATAGGAAAGCCAAAAATGAAAGTCTTAAAACAATAAATCTCTTGTCCTTTATTCTTTAGCATTCTCCTCAAGACTTTGATCAGAATCTATTTATTTCTAAAAAGCATACAGTTACCTAGTTTGAAGATCAGAGAAGATTAGAAGCAAAAATAAAAGGGAAAGTAAGGCAGAAATACTGGCAGTAATGAATGAAGACAGGTAGAAAGAAAGGAAGCAAAGAACAGGCGGGGGAAATGTTTAAAGCACCTTCAAAGAAGCTTGGGAGCACTGGTGTTCTGGAGGAAGGTCTGTTTCTCAGAACATGGTAAAAATGTATATTCCTGATGTCCGGTCATCCAAAAACAAAAAGGAAGGGGAGTTAATGCTTTCTGTATACTGTTTTTTTGTTTTGTTTTGTTTTGTTTTTTTTAAAGATTTTATTTATTTATTTGAGAGAGAGAGACAGTGAGAGAGAGCATGAGAGGGGAGAAGGTCAGAGAGCGAAGCAGACTCCCCATGGAGCTGGAAGCCTGATGTGGGACTCGATCCCAATCCCGGGACTCCAGGATCACGCCCTGAGCCGAAGGCAGTCGTCCAACCAACTGAGCCA
The DNA here is from genome assembly GCF_020171115.1 of Neogale vison. Classification (NCBI taxonomy): domain Eukaryota; kingdom Metazoa; phylum Chordata; class Mammalia; order Carnivora; family Mustelidae; genus Neogale; species Neogale vison. Next base: position 50,488,228 of record NC_058093.1, read on the forward strand.
CCCAGGCGTCCCAATGTATACTGTTTTTAAAGGACAATGATATCAAATAGTTGAGGAAACTTGCCACTTAAAACCAATGAAAGTAAAAATAGGGGTACTTAAAAGCTGGCATGACCATTCTCTTTCTGTTGGGCTAGAAAGATGTTAAGCAATTTATTGGTGGGGGTTAGTGAAGCCAAGGGGAAAAGAGCTGGCTGGTGATTAGGACCTGGGTTTGGCGGATGGGGGGTACACACACCACAGTGTGTTTTGAACAAAGACTGGTATTGTGTTAGTACTGGCACTTAGGAGTATTTCTTACTAGAGTGCAGGCTTTTCAGGACACTCACCCAGATGGTAATTTTCAACCAGACTCCTTTCCTTTAGTAAAATTGGATGATAGAAGTTATTTCAGATCATACTGGCTATCTCATTGCTTTGGGAATATGATTTTATATACAAGCTTCTTTTCTATTCCGCTTCTACTCCTGACGACTAATTAGAACTGATTCAAAAAGTTAGATGTATATGTGCGGCAGACAGGCAGACAAGAGAGATAACAAAATGAAGGAAAATTATTCTCAGATTTTTGAGTTCCCTATATTTAGCAGCAATGACATAACATAGTTCCTCAGTACATGTTTAATGCATGAATGGATGGATGGATGAGTGGATGGGCGGATGAATGGATAGGTGGATGGATGGATGGATGGATGGACAGACAGACTGATGAGAGGATAGATGGATGGACAGACAGATAGAAATGGATGAAGGGAAAGATGGATGAAGGAGTAAAGGGATAGAGGGATGGATAAATAAATAGGTGAGTGTTTGGAAGAATGAACAGATAAACAGATAAATGAATGAAGAGCTTTTCTGATAATACAAAGACTGTATCTCCCCAGCAAAATAATATTGCTAATAATGGTTTAAGAAGGTTAAAATTACAAGCGGACCAAATATAGTTAAATGACCACAAATATATGGGCACGCACATATGTATATGCTCTTATGCAAGAATGGAGGTACTCCTCACTGTGCTTCTATTTGTCTCAACTCAAGATCCTTATTCCTGCAGCCCAGAGTACTGATTCATGTCCATCCTCAAGTTAAAGTCTCTAGAGCTTAGAAGCCCTAGTTTTAGTAATTGAATCCCACACCCTTTCGGAAAAAGGAGAGCCTTTTCGGACGGAAATGCACCCAATAGCATTCATGTAAGATGCCAGGGCCATGGTAGCTTAACAGGCATTTCTACGTCCATTTGGATTCTGGCAAAATCACGATGGTGGTGGCATTTTTCTTCCCCTCCTATGGTGTCTCATCTTTGAGGCTCCCAGGTAAGAACTGGCCAGGACTCAGGAACAGAGAGAGCAAGCTATATCTCCATTGTTTTGAAAAGTTAATAAGAATCTAGAAGCTAAAAATGGCCCCAGAAACTGTCCTTGTGACTGTAACCTTCCAATGTTATAAGTATTCTGGTTGCCCCTGGTGTATATTCCTCTTGATTCCAAAGGCAAGGAGAAAACAGAGTGCCTCCCTTTATGTATAATAGTAAAGAGAAAGGTTAAGCCGTAATACATACATTATACTAGAGACAATGGAAGCTTGTACAAGAGGCCTAACCCAGGAGCAATAATGAAAGAGCTATCAAAGAGGTCAAGTGGGATTCCAAATCTCACACAGGAATAAGGTGGGAAATAAAGAATATCAGAAGAAAAACATTTGGATATGGCATGAAAAATGAAACTAGGTAAAAAGATGAACTCTGGCCAATGAAATATCTTAGTAACACCCAGTGACACAAGTCTTAGCCACTATGATGTCTAACACCCAGTGACAATGTTTCAATACCACTCACTGCTTCCTGTTGAACAAGAACCGTTTCAAAGAGGAAAATGGTCTTGTTTGGAAGGACACTTCTAAGTGACCAGTGAGTTGTGATTTCTTGGGTAATGAAATCAACAGACCATTCTGTCTTTGGCCTCCCCAAAGACACTCTGGAGAAAGTAGAATGAATTGGGGAAAGAAAGCATAGGGTATTTCCTTGTCTAAAATAGTACTGGAAGGAGTCAAAAGCCCAAACTGGGGCACCTAAAATGTGTTTTCTATAAATGCATAGATTTAATCTACCACCTACATTTGTGGCTTATCCTCAAAATGCACAAAATAACTCTGAGACCTTAAAACAATGTTTTCCAAATGATGTTCTGTACCTTCTTTTAAGAAAGAGGAAAAATACATAATCCATTTTAGAATGACTTCAAATAAAATTTAGATTGGTAGTTAAAGGGTTAAAGGGCTCAAAAAAGAGAAATGTTACCCTTCAGATAGCCAAAGTGTATTAATTGCTTCAACCCATCCTCCCTTAACATTTGACTCATCTAGAAATGTCAAAAGGCTATCAGTAAAAGCAAGGTAAAAAGTCTCCTAATATGAAAATACTGTTCTTTTGAGAATGTTGTCAAAATTTAGGAGAATATTTGACACCCTTTTAAAATATTAAAACAGTGCCTATTTCCCCTTCTCATATATTCATTTATGAATCAGTGATGTTTTATCAAGTGTAAAAATATCACTCTTTTTAAAGACTTCACAGAATTAGAGACAACTCACATGGAACTTTACATTGAGTCTTGAAAGAAAGAAAACTAAAAAGTTGAAAGTGACCTGATTTTCTTTCTTACTCTTTCTTCAATTTTCACCTTTTAAAGAAAAGATACAGCTAATTCCCTTCCCTTACTGAACACTGGCTTTTTACATTTTGTCTTCTTCCTGAAGAGATTCTCTCGAGTAGGATATGGATTTAAAGTTAAGGTTGTATACATTCAAGAAGTATAAGCTCCTTATCTTCAAGCACATCATTTTGATCCAGTGGACAATGTTCCAAAACACGTCACGATTACGGACAAGCTCCCTCGCAACTGTGGTGACCTATGAGCCCGCCGCAGAAAACGCAGACAAACTCTTCGGCAATCTGATTATTATGTGCTCCTCTCCCCTCTAACCACCTCTGCATCCCAATAGACACCACTCAAATTGCCTCGCTTATTTTAACTCCTACTAATGAACCCAGTTAGGTTAGCTTTCACCCGCTGGTACACTTAGGGAATGGTGGAGATGAACTGCATGGTCCATAGGCATTATGGAGAAGTGGCGGAGGACGTTTGACAGCAATAACTATTTTACGAAGGGCACAATCGGTGGCTCAAATCATACAAAAGCAAAGTGTTTGAGTGCTTTGCAAAAAGCAGTTAATTCCGTCCAAATGCAATATAAAAACATGAACAGTAATCAAGAATTATATCTATATACAATTTTCCCCCAAACCTCCTGGTTTTATTAAGTTAGAGAAGAAGTGCAATATTCCTTTCTATTCTTTTTTTTTTTTAAGATTTTATTTATTTATTTGACAGAGAGAAATCACAAGTAGATGGAGAGGCAGGCAGAGAGAGAGAGAGGGAAGCAGGCTCCCTGCTGAGCAGAGAGCCCGATGCGGGACTCAATCCCAGGACCCTGAGATCATGACCTGAGCCGAAGGCAGCGGCTTAACCCACTGAGCCACCCAGGCGCCCCGCAATATTCCTTTCTAAAGAAATGGTAGCATGCCACAGATCTGTATTCTGTTAGTATGCTTGACTTGTGCTATGAAAGCATGGACTTTGTTCTAATGATGAGCAACCTCTGCCTTTGCTTCAGGGCTCCTTACAGAGCCATGCAATTCAACATTTGGTATGATTCTGCTTTAACGGAGTAGCATGAAGCCAAAGAATTACAGAAAGCTCAATGCTCTGTTGGGATCCACAGCATCTCATCTACTGAATCATGTTTCCATGACTCATCTACTGAATCATGTACGGACCTCACCACTGTGATCACTGAGACCCAGGTGATGAAGGCAAAGGAATTCAGGGCTGTTTTGAGGTTGCTTGAGTTTCTGTTGACAGTGTTGACACCTGGAAATGCTGAGGAGGTCCAAGAAAATAAGTTTGGACCAAAAAAATGAAAAGACAATGGACTCCAGATAAAGGCCACTATAAGCCTGGAAGGAGAACAGTACCAAAGAACAACCTAAGGGTCCGACTTAAAGAACTGAAAGCACTTCTGTGATCACAAAACCAAGAAGAGAACCTTAAAAAGCACAGGTAAGTTAAACTGCCCTACACACACACACACACACACACACCTGTTTGCTATGGTAACAAGTGACCTCCAAGATGTCAAGATGGACCGTGACAGCTGTACATAAAATGTCAGGAATGCGCTGACATGTCTAGTTTAAGAACCAACTCCTTCCCAGTTCAAGGAAATTGAGAAAAACACAAAATGGCTAAAAACAAATATTTGTAGACACGGGTTTTGTAATGACATAGCTTATGACAGCTACTTCTACTTTCTTGCCCATTTTCTATTTAAGCAACTTCCATAAAGTCTTTACATAAGGAACATTCCAATTTTCTTCTTGGACAGTCTTAAAAATGGCATTAAAAGATTATATGCTATTTTAAGCTTTGAACTGTGAAATAAAGAGGTCAGAAATATTGCCTCCATCATTGCTTATTAATTGAGCATACCAACCATGACAGGCGTCGTTGCGTCTTTGCCCACAGGCGTACCATTACACACCTGCAGAGTGCGGCACACTGCACACCCTGTCACGGGAGCAAAGCACAAGGCAGTGCTCATCTAAAAATCACAAAACCAGGGGCTTCTGGGTGGCTCAGTCATTAAGTGTCTGCCTTCAGCTCAGGTCATGATCCCAGCGTCCTGGGATCGAGCCCCACGTCAGGTTCCCTGCTCGGCGGGAAGCCTGCTTTCCCCCTCTCACTCCCCCTGCTTGTGTTCCTGCTCTCACTGTCTCTCTCTCTCTGTCAAATAAATAAAATCGTCAAAAGGAAAGAAATCACAAAACCAGAAATCTAACACCCAATATTAACTTTTAGTCAATTTGTCATTTGCACTAATTATTCGCAGCCATTAGCTCCTATGCTGCCAGACAGGTAAGCAAGCTCTGATTTTTACTGTTCAATCGTACCCCACCTCCAAAATCTTGACTTTCATTTGTACAAGTTAGGAATGCTCACTTCACTGAAAACAGGAAATGGTTCAAAAACCTTTTCTCTTTCCTACCATCATAAGTGCAACAGTGCAGCTACAGAGCTAAAGAGCCAGGAATGGTGAGGTGGGAACCCAGAGAGACAAGGACTTTCTCACCAAGTTCTCCCAAACTGTCTACTTCAATCTACCTTATTCCAGATATGATCATGAACTGTTTAGTTCCCAGCCCGCAGCCTGTATTGTTAAAAAAGGGGAAAAAGCAGAAATGAGAAAAACAGGCATTGAGTCATCAGGGCGAGAGAAGTGGCTGCAGCAGGAAAAGAAAGATTGCTCCAGGACCAGATTAAATGAAAAATTTGGGTCTCTGGGACGTTTCAAATGCTCTGTGACGTGCAGAAAACATTCTGTTATTGAGACACGGGAGTGTCTTGTTTAATAGGAAAATAAACTTCAGGAAATTAAACTGCAAAGTGGCCACGGTTTCAATGATCACAATCAGATACACTGTCGTTTTAAAGGAATTGTGCCCCCATGTGGTTTTTTAAATAAGATTTCAGAAAATGGTCAGCGCTGTCTCACTGGTCACACTTCTTATCCTGCAAAACGGTGCATTTTTCTTACGTGCACTTTGGTTTCTAGTTTTCATGTGATCATAGCTGAGCCTAGAGCATTGCAGAAAAAATGTACATCCATGCGTTTAGAGCAGGAAGGCTTGTTCCATCTATCTCTTGCTTAGTAAAGAGGAGGATGTGAGGCTAGAACTTGAGAAAGGCACTCGCTGCAGGTGCTGACGCAGCCAGTCCGCCACGAGCCAAACCTTGGCAAGACTGCCCAGAAGAGACTCCCAGGAGCCATCAGAAGCAAACCTCCACATCTACACTTCCACTGCAACGGGTCAAGTGCTTTGCCTCTTCTCCAACGATGAACAAACTGCCCAAGCTCCTGACAAAACCAGCCCCTTCAGTCATGCCCTGGGTCTGACCAAAGGACAGGGCTCCAGCAATTGTGTCTTTTCTCCTGCACCAGCCACTGGACTCTCCCCACCAGCATCAACATAGCAACACGCTATCATAAAAACCCTCTCTTGGCCCCATTTCTCTCTGCAAGTAACTCCGCATTTCTCCACTCCCTTTTCCTGCCACAGTCCCTGAAAGAGTTGCTCATGTTAACTAAAGCCCCTCTCCTATCTTCCCACTCTCTCTCTCTCTTTCTCCCTCCCCAGCCTCCATCCATCCCTCCATCTCTGGTTAACCATGATTCTCAGCTTGCTAAAGTGGCTTAAAACTTTATTGATGACATTCCTGTGTCATTAGTCTTTATGGGGCTACTTTAGTTTGCCACTAATTTTCACAAAAAACATGGGAGTTGTAGTTTGTTTCCTAGAGTTGCAGTAACAAACTCCCCTCCTTGTTGAATCCATTCTAGTAAGGCTTTCTGGACCAGCACTCTACCAACACTGGTCTCATTGAGGTTACCAATGGCCTCCATGTGATTAAATCCATCCGTGAATCTCGGGCTCATCTAAGTTGACCCACTAACCACATCTGACACAACTACCATTCCTTTCTCCTTGGAATGCTGTCTTCCTTTCACTTCCATGCATCTCCCCCACTTTCCTGACCACTTCTTAGTCTCCTTTGCTGGATCCTCACCTCCCCAACCTCTATAGAAACCAGGGGCTCTCAACCCTCCCTGTAGATTGGAATCACCCAGGAAGCTTTTTAAGGAATGAGATAGATGCCGGAGCCCCACTCCTAGTGATTCTGATATAATTATTCAGGGGAGCCCCCACCCCCCATGCCCAGGCACAGGTGGGCTTTTAGATTGCCCCCAGGCAATTTAGATGTTCTCCCAGGACTGAGGATCACTGCTCTAAATGCTAGAATGCCCCAAGGCTCAGTTTCCAGACTTCTCTTCCTGTCCACACTTAGTCTGGGAGATCTCATCATCCAGTTTCATGACTTTAAATACTTTGTACAAACTGATCTCTTAGTTTTCAAAGTTCATCTGACAGCAGAGCCTACGCCAAGGACTTGGGTGCAGGGAGGTTATCTAGAACATGATCCCATTAATTAGGAGTTGAGGGAGTAGGGAGAATAAGAGAATGGGTAAGGAAAAGCCAATATAATGTGCATTTTCAGAGTCACTGTTCTGGCCTGGATTCTGCTGGGCCTCCTGAGAAGTGTATAGAACCACCCTCCCCTGGGATCCTAAAGCATTTATCTACTCGCTTCACTTCCCATTTATGGAGGGTTTCCTTGGAGGCATTAACTTCCTTGCACTTCTGGGCTGCAGTGAAGCTCAGAGAACGCCAAGCAACAGAAAGTGGAAAGACAGGCACTTTGCACTTGAGGTGAGTTTGAGCTCACAGGGACTGCCTAATGGCAGACATGAAAGGTGGGCCAACTGGTACCTGAGGTTGGTGCCACATTCAGTGCCTCTAAAATGTATATATCTATCCTTAACCTTCCCCCAAACTCCAGGCTCACATAACAAATTTGGATTTTTAATAGGCATCCCACATCTAACATGTCCAAAACAGAGTTCCTGATATACTCCCTTCCCCCACCAAAACTGTTGTTCTCCTAATCTTCCCAAAAGGGCAACCCCATCCTTCCACTTGCTCAGGCCAAAACCTTCAGTCATCCAAAATAAGATTCCTTTTGGGGCACCTGGGTGGCTCAGTGGGTTAAAGCCTCTGCCTTCGGCTCAGGTCATGATCCCAGGGTCCTGGGATCGAGTCCCGCATAGGGCTCTCTGCTCAGTGGGGAGCCTGCTTCTTCCTCTCTCTCTCTGCCTGCCTCTCTGCCTACTTGTGATCTCTGTCTGTCAAATAAATAAATAAAATGTTTAAAAAAAAAATAAGACTCCTTTTTCTCACTCCCCACATTCAATCCATCAGCAAATCCTACTGACTTTACCTTCAAAATACACCCAGAATACAGACACTTCTCACCTCTTCTACCTCCCCAGTCCAAGCCACCATCATCTCCTACCTGAATTATTGCGACGGCCTCCTGACTGGTGTCTCCGCTTCTGCCCTTTTCTTCCCCCCTTAAACCTACTCTTAAATCAGTAGCCTGAGAAATCCTGTTAAACCCATACCAGAGGACATGTAACTTGCTGCTCCCAACTTCCCAAGAGCTTCCCCTCTCACTAGGAGCAAAAGACAGGGCACAACAAGAGTCAGCTCCCTGTGACCTTTTAGATCACAAGCTTCTTGCCCTTTTTGCTCCTCAAACACACCAGACACACTCTTATCTCCTTTGGGTCTTTACTTAAATGTCATCTTACTGAAGTCTTTTCCTAACAACACTATATAAAATTGCAGCATTTTTCTGACTCGATTTTTCTTCGTTGCATTTCCCACATTCTAACATAGTATGTGTTTTTCCTATTTAACTTATTTTCAGTCTTTCCTACTGGAATTTAAATTCCATGAGGGCAGGGATTTGGGTCCATTTTGCTTACTCCCGACTGATCCCCAGCATCTAGAATGGTACCTTTTTCTTTTCTTTTCTCTTTTTTTTTTTTCTTTGAATGAATGACCCTGAGATCAAGACCTGAGCTGAAATCAAGAGTCAGACACTTAACTGACTGAGTGACCCAGGAGCCCCTAGAATGATGCCTGTCTTATAGTAATCTCTTGATAATTAGGAATTGAATGAACGAATAAGAAGACCAATAATTATAATCATTAATATTTACCAAGTATTTTCCATACACCAGGCACTATAATGAGCTTCCGTGGATTAGCTTACTTAAGCCTCAAACCCAGCTTAAGAGCTAACTTCTATTTTGGTCTCTATGCTACATGTGAGAAAAAGAACACAGAATTGTTGAGTTACACAACTGTCAATATTGTGCAATTATTAAGCAGTCCAGAGATAAGCCCAAATATGTATCATCCCAAAGTGTAGACTCTTAACCACCAGAAGACAGTGAGGATAATTGCCAATCCCAAGATTAATCACTTCTCCAAATCGTTAGGGAAACACATGTCACTGTGACAACGAAGTCCATGTAGATGAACTTGAGGAGAGAAGGGAGAGGCCACTTAATGAGTTGGAGCCACAGACAGGCAGGAATAAAGAAGAATGCCACAGAGGGAGGGTCCGGGATACGGCCAGTCACCAGGGGTGGGATGTGTCCACACCACAGCCTGCTTTCAGCAGAGACACATTGAAAGCTGCCCACTGCTTGGCACAGTTCTTGTTCCTAGGAGTTGGGCACTGAGCAAATCAGACAGACAAAAAGCCCTTATATCCAGCGGGGGAAACAACAATCAGATAAATTTTTAATATAAAATCAGGTATGTCAAGTAGTGATCAGAGAAAGCCTCTCTAAGAAGAGCTGTAATAAAGGAGCTGTCTCCATTTTTGGTGTTTGGGTGCTGAAAGCTTTCAAGTCCCATGCCTCCTCCTGCCCCTCTTGACCCACCTCAGGTAAAGCGGGTAGGAAAGCCATGTGCTGTCTCCTTTGACTGTGCTGGGAAACCCAAGGCACACATCCCACCTCAGCCCAAACCTCTAACCACTGTAAAAGCCAAAGCCAGTTGCCCCTCCCTGCTCTCTTAAGCCATTTTCAGACCTGCCTGGGAGCCTGCCTGCTCCCCCAGAGACCACCATTTGTTGAGTGATTAATTCCTTTCTCTTCACGCATCATCAATGGGGCATCACCAGTTTTGACATCAGAACCACATTTTGGATCCTCCTGCCCCACCAGTGCAATCATAAGAAATAGGTCCTCTGAGCTGAGACCCACATCAAGTGAGGGCATGAGCAAAGGGCACATGAGGGTATGGCACATGATCCCCTTTAAACGTAAAACAACAACAACAAAAACAAACCCCAAAACAGATAAGCCTGGGAATTTAAGGAATTCCCATGGCAAATGCTAAACCAAACAGTTACTGATAGGTTAACTGTTATGAAAATCTTCAGATCATCAGAGAGCACCACCAGAAAACCTGCATTACAAAATTAAAGCCAATCAAAACGTATAAATGGTAATGGACAAGCACTTCGTAATGGACAAGTACTTGAACCTGACCAGTTCAAGGGTGGCCCGTGGTCTACAGATCAGCCTCACTGCAACCGGCCCCCTCAATATGTAACCTATGTAATTTCCAGATATCATTGCAATCATTTCATGGCCATGATGCAATACAGATAACCAGATCATTTCTGTTTGTCTTTTTACAGAGTATTATTTTAATTGGATCTCCTTGGCATCTGACCAAGACCGAGACCAAATGAGCAATCTGTTGGTCAAAAATATTTCATGCTCAACCACATGTTGAACAGCTTGCAGGGAGCTTTGGGGGAGTCATGGGAAAAAAGCAGATCCCTGCATTTGGTGTTTAGACTCTAATAAGCAACAGGGAACTCACACAAGTGGGTATCAGTAAGAAAAAAATAAATACATAAAAACGCACCCATGAGCGCTAGAGATGGGAAGCCAGGGAAGCTGCCTGTTCAGAAAGGATGGCACTAAGCAGCCTTGAGGAGAAAAACCCACCTTGTCTGGGAGAGGACATCCCATCTGAGAGGGAGAGATTACGGCGGAGGAGAGGGACTGTATTGGTCACATGACGGCAAAGGCACATATCATGGTAAAAAGGAAATCACAGAAAAGGGTAGAGATCCTTGAAACCCAAGTTTAAGTTCAAGATGCCTCATTTTCTTTCAGAGACAACTTGTGGGATTGAGACTGGGGTTGAACAACATCTGGGGAAGACGGCTCATTCACTGTGAGGTCTCAGGTCTGGGCCCTACGAGGGAGTAACGAGGGAAGACAGGGTGTAGCAGTCCCCAGGAACCAGAAAGGTATCACCACGGGGTAACAGGATATTTAAAGATGAAGAAATTACTATGTATTGAGAAACCCACTGCCAGAAAGAAAAAGAAAGCCTAAAGAAAGGATAACCAACCACCCCGGTCAGCCTTGGAACTGTCTCGGGTTTTAGCCAACTAATATCCCTCCCATGTCCTGGACCGCCAAGGCCCCAAGATGGTCACCCCATCAAGGACACTTCACAAATGATTAAATCCAAGCACATAATGAGTCTAAGGTCCCGTGGCAATGAAGTAAGGGCAGGGTACAAGTCTAAGGGTGAGCTGTGACTTAAACCGCAGCCCTATGTTACACGGGATGTGCGTTTCAGGATGGTAGGAGGACACTCCAGAAACTGGAAGCACCGGACAATGAGGATGAGAGTGGACGCAGGGTAAGTGACCTCCCACTACAGACAGGTGCGCTGTGTGGCCTCCAGGACCGCCTTACCTGAGGGAGACGACCAAGCGCTTTCCCAAAGGAACTGGGCAGGAGACGGCTCACAGACAAGCCCAGGTCTCCTTATCTGGTCTTGTCACCTGCGACCCGCCCTTCCCGGGGGCTCCCGGTCCTCAGGTTTCAGCCCTGCCAGCCTTCCAGGGGCTAGAGGAGAGTCCGTGGAGAATGGGAAACCCTGAAGGAGACAAGAGGCTAATGGCAGAGAACAAGGTCATAGGGAAGGAAAAGAATGCTCAATAACCATCCATTTTTTAAAATGGCTCTCTCCCTCCATTACTAAAAATCTGCCCTTTCTATCAACATCCAGCAGTCTAAAAGGTAAACCCCATGAAGACAGTCTTGCAAAGCCAGGGGCTTAAAGCTTTGTACCCCGAGCCGTGTTTTCACTAAGACTCAATTAGGGGAGGTTCAGCTCCTTCATTTCATGTGCAGGAAAGAGCAGAGCGCAGCACAGCCTTGATGATTCAAGCACCCGCATCCCTCAAGGTGCAGAAAATGAGGCAAAGACGGGAGAAGAAAATGGAACGGGAGGCCCACGACCAAGTCTGATTTTTCAGTCATTCTGTTCAAACTGCCCAGCAGATGGTTTCAAAATATAGATCCAAACACTGTGAGAGCTGGAAGGAATCCTCTTTCCACTAGTCCGGGATCTTTGTCACATTTAAGGAATACGCCGAGGGAGGGAGAGCACGGACTCAGACCACACGGGCAGCAAGGGGCAGAAGCCAGCTTTCCCGACGCTCAGTTTACCTTTCTTTCCCGTAAGACTCCCTGGGCCCGAGCGTACTTTGCAGCGCCCAGAGACCAACACTGACTTGCTACACTTGCAACTCATTTAACCCATCAACGCCTAAAGATGGCACTTCTAACTCAGCGGGTCGTGATTTTAAGAATGCTGTAATGAATTACAAATGCTACAGGGACTGCAAATAAAGACGAGGGTTTGTTTAATCACACACTCCTGAGATGCCTTGATGAAACTTCATTTTTCCACAGACCTGTACCTCTGAAACCCATCATACATTATATGTTAACTGAAATACAATATTTTTTTTAATTTAAAAAAATTTTTAAACCTCATTTTTCATTACAGAGAATTTTTAAAATCTAAGCATTTTTTTTTTTCACTTAATGAATTTGGTCTCGTCAATGAGCTCAATGGACCTTCCACCTTTCCACCTCCAGAAGATTTTGGTATTTCTGTGGAAAGATTAATGACCGGGTCAAATAATACCAGCAAGCACAGAACTCCCTCTGGCACGTTATTAATTCATTTAATCCTTCCAACCCATGAGGAAGGGCCACTCTCACCCCCTTTTCCAGATGAGGAAACAGAGGCACAGATGGCAGGAGATGGCACTTGGATGGGGGAACCCTAGAAGGCTCGTTCTGGAGCCGTTGCACTACCCAGCTTCGCTAAATCCCACCAGAGAAAGATTTCAGGGCCGGCCTCCCCTTCTGTCACACAGAAATCCTGCTGAAGAGACCACGGTGGGGACGAAATTTGTCAGTTTGTCTTCACTGGAAGCAGTCCCAGAGTTTCTTTGAACCTGGTGTAACAGAGCACTGACCGCTGTGGGAGGAAGTACCAGTGTTGCGACCACAGGCTCCATGATGTTTCCTAAGATAAACTCCCCAGAAAAAAACAACAAATGTAAGGTACTGGTTTTTTGCAGTTGCCTTGTATAAACGGACTGAATTCATATATGAAGGACATATATACACATATGAATATATATTAAATATTCATCTCATCTCTCAATGGCCTCAAGCCTTTTCCTTTTGCACATATAGGGCAAGACGGTGAAGTGCTAGAAGGGAGGATTGTGTGGTTCCTATTTCTTTCAGGTCAGGTCCTCTTCACCCTTCTTACCCCCTCTCCTCATACACTCCACAGTCCAGTAAATGCTCTAGACAAAAACCAAGAAAGCCTTATTTCTCCTGCTAAATACCAAGAGGGCTTTTGGGCCCCCCAAATTTTAAGGATTGATTGGGTACCTTTACTAAGTAATCCAATTGCCGCCGCCATTAAGTGATACCAAGACGCTCAAAGAACACAAAAGCAATCAAAACCTCTGAAAATTTGCGTGTCTGGTTTTTTTTTTTTTTAAGTTTATTCATGTATTTATTTGTAAGTAATCTCTCTACCAATGTGGGGCTTGAACTCACGACCTCAAGATCAAAAGTTGCATGCTCTTTTGACTGAGCCAGCTAGGTGCCCCTTCTCTGAAAATTTGCAATTCAGCTGATTTTTATTGTATTACTTTTTAAAATTTCAGTTAACACAGAGCAATACTGGTTTCAGGACTAGAATTCAGGGATTCTTCACTTACGTACAACACCCAGTGCTCATCGCTAGTGTCCTCCTGAATGCCCATCACCGATCTAGCCAATCTCCTGCCCACTTCCCTCCACCAACCCTGTTTGTTCCCTACCATTAAGAGTCACTCATGGTTTGTTTCCCTCTCTCCTTTTCTTTCCCTTCTTCCCACATGTTCATCTGTTTTCTTTCTAAAAGTCTACATATGGGAGAGATCATTTGGTGTCTGTCTTTCTCTGACTTATTTCACTAGCATAATACACTCCAGCTCCACCCCTATTGTTGCAAATGGCAACTGCATGTATATATCACCTCTTTATCCAGTCATCCGTCAATGGATATTTGGGCTCTTTCCATAGTTTGGCTACTTACTGTGCATGTATACTTTGGAATCTGTATTTTTATATCCTTTGGGTAAATACCTAGTAGTGCAATTGCTAGGTCATAGGGTAGCTCTATTTTTAACTTTTTGAGGAACCTCCACACTGTTTTCCAGAGTGGCTGCACCAGTTTGCATTCCCACCAAAAGTGCAAAAGGGTTCCCCTTTCTCCCCGATCTTCGCCAACACCTGTTATTTCTTGTGTTGATTTTAGCCATTCTGACTGGTGTGAGGTGGTATCTTATTGTAGTTTTGATTTGTACTTCCCTGATAATGAGTGATGTTGAGCATCTTTTCATGTGTCTGTTGGACACATGAAAGACATCTGCATGTCTTCTTTGGAAAAGGGTCTATTCAAGTCATCTGCCCATTTCTTAACTGGATTATGTTTTTTGGGTGTTGAGTTTGTTAAGTTCTTCATAGATTTTGGATACTAGCCTTTTATCTGATATGTCATTTGCAAATATCTTCTCCCATTCCTTCAGCTGCCTTTCAGTTTCGTTGATTGTTTCCTTTGCTGTGCAAAACCTTTCATCTTGATAAAGTCCCAACAGTTCATTTTTGCATTTGTTTTCCTTGCTTCTGGCAACGTGTCTAGAAAGAAGTTGCTGCAGCCAAGGTCAAAGAGGTTGCTGCCTGTGTTCTCTAGGATTTTGATGGATTCCTGTCCCACATTTAGGTCTTGCATCCATTTTGAATTTATTTTTGTGTATGGTGTAAGAAAGTGGCCCAATTTCATTTTTCTGCATGTTGCTGTCCAATTTTCCTGACACCATTTGTTAAAGAGACTGTCTTTTTTTTTTTTTAAGAAATTTTTTTAAAGATTTTATTTATTTGTTTGACAGGCAGAGATCACAAGTAGGCAGAGAGGCAGGCAGAGAAAGGGGAGGAAGTGGGCTCCCCGCTGAGCAGAGAGGCTGATGCAGGGCTCCATCCCTGGACCCTGGGATCGTGACCTGAACTAAAGGCAGAGACTTTAACCACTGAGCCACCCAGGCACCCCAAGAGACTATCTTTTATCCATTGGATATTATCTCCTGTTTTGCTGAAGATTAGTTGACCACTGAGTTGAGGGTCCATTTCTGGGTTCTCTATTCTGTTCCATTGATCTGCGTGTCTATTTTGTTTTTTGTTTTTAAGATTTTATTTATTTATTTGACAGACAGAGATCACAAGTAGGCAGAGAGGCAGGCAGAGAGAGAGGAGGAAGCAGAACTCCGGCTGAGCAGAGAGCCCGATGTGGGGCTCGATCCCAGGACCCTGAGATCATGACCCGAGCCAAAGGCAGATACAACCTTTTAAGTTGTTGTATTTCCTCATTGATGGGTTTATGTTAAACCCCAAAGAGAAACCTTCCCCCTAAAAACATGCTTTTAGCTTTATTTATTTTTTCCAAGGTGGTGGCCAGAGTCTGACTAAATAAAAAGTTTGATTAAGACATTGAGAAACTTGCATAAATTGGGAAGCATTTTTTACTAAATTGAAAATTAACAAATTTAAAATTCATAAAGTTGATACTTTAAAAGTGTTTAAAGAGTTTTTAAGATTATGGATTCAGTTAAAGTTCATTTATAATCAGTAACTGATTTTTAACTTTTATAATAATAAAACTTGACAGATGCCAAGTTGACTTGAACTTTATTATGGAATACAGCTTTGTCGTTACCTGACAGCCAGTTTAAGAACAGATCTATCCATATTTCTGTGGAGAGAGAGAGCATACAAACACAAACACATGTGAATGCCTTATGAAGCAGGCATTGTTCTAGAACCCAGGAAGGCGGCAAGACACAGCCTCTGCCCCCAGGCCTTCTAGCAGGGAAAATGGAGGGAATACATGGTCAACAAGCACAAAATAACAATTACAATTATTACAACAACGGCAATTAAAATAGCAAATGGTTGTGGTATTTGCTATTTAGGTATTTGCGGTCAGGACACCGCACTAAGCATTAGCACGTATTAACCCATTTAATCCTACAATGACTCTATGAGGAAGGTTCTATTGTAGGTGCATTTCACTGATGTAGCAACTGAGGCAGAGAGGTTAATTAACTACGTCACGTTCACATAGCTGTAAGTTATACCCCTCTTTGGGAACTAAATGGCATTCTCAAACTGAGTGATTCCAAGGGAGTTTAATAAATGTTCTTTTCTCATAGGTAGGAGAAGGGTTAAAGGAAACCAGCAAGGTAATGCAGAACTCCAGGGCACAGAGCAGGCCAGGTCCACTCCACTCTGAGGGAGTGAGTTGAGGGGGCTAGTGCAGGAGCCGGAGAGGATGGCTGATGGACAGCACCTCTCGGCAGGGTATGGCCTTCCCGAGAGGGGTGCAGGCGCCAAGCCAGGGACAAAGCCAGGCTCTGCAAAGGCCTCTGCCCTCCTCCTGCCTCCCCGACCGGCTGGCCCAACCACAAGTACAGCGGGCAGGCCAGAGGGGAGAAACCCAGGGATGGGCCCGGGGCCAGGTGGAGGAGAGCAGCAGCCAGATGGGGAAGGGCACACAGAAGAAATCCAGCACGTAAGCGGCAGCACGGAGATACACCCGAGGGGCGTGATGCCAGTCTGCTCTTACAGGAGGCTAAGACCATTCCTGGAACCGAAAATGCGATGAAGACAGAAAACAGAAAAATGACTGGCAAGGCTGATGCAGAAAGGCCCCCTTTCCTTCAGGCTTACATGAGGAGGAGGGAGCCAGGCAAAGACCAGGCCACGCAGGGGAGGAGCTGGGTGTGTCTGAGGACCAGAAAGGGGCCCCTGTGGCTGGTTAAATAACAACCGGGGAGAATGGAGGGAATGAGGATGAAGAGCGACACAGACGAATGCTTTCGCAAAAGGGCAGATGTCTACGCAGATGTCTCATCGGTGCACTCACACTCTGGGGTTGCACCCCCCACGTGTTGCGGATGGGCTGCCGGCCCTTTAAAGTGGCTGAGAACAAGGGGGAGGGTGCCGAGAGCGAGGCCGGACACCCTGAGGAGCAGGGCAGCCTCCCTGGGGGGAGGTCTCTGGGGTCTCCTGAGGTCCTCGCACAGCCTCCCGCTGCCTTCCCAGCACGTGACGGTGCTCCCTGTCGGCATCTGCCATCCAGGGCGAGAGGCAGATTCAGTGCGATCTGGGTAAATACCATTTCCAAAAGTAACAGGAACCCAAACCTCCCGTCTTTTTATAAATTCTCCTCCACAGACGGTACAATCTCAAAGGACAGAGGAGCCAAACTTGGAAGCATTTTTTTTTCCTCCCCTATTTAGAAAGTTCTAAATGATCTGACACAACATTTAGCTAGTGGGGGCGGAAGGAAGTAGGGAGGAGGGCCTCAAGGCAAAAGTCACATGAATTAAGGAGAAAAATGAAAAGTATAAGCTTTTGCCCTTTTGCAAGAACTCTAATCCCTCTGATATTTCAAACTTCCCCAAATAGAATTATTCACTCCTTCTGTTTTTAGGTAACAGAACTTCTCTTCCTTATTCACAAGGTGCAGGTAATCAGCAACATGAGAGAAGCAAGAACTTTTTATTGCTCAGTGTGTCTGGGTCAAACACTATTTTTAATTCCTGTTTCCTTACACCTGGAATTAAAAATAAGGTTCGTCAGCTCCTTAAGCAGGAAGGAAAAAAAAAAAAAAAAAAAAAAAAAAGCACTTCTCTCTCCCTAAGAGGCTGATCTTCCAAATAAAACCTGTCAGGCTTAGGAGCAAGATGGACTCCGAGTGACATTCTGAGTCATTACTGTCCCCAACAGGGCTATGAAATTATGAGAACGCACAGGGTCAGTGCATTTAAGTTTCGTTTCAAATTAAAATCCCAACAGAAGTCAGGTCACCCAAAAAGTAGGTCTTAATACGTCCACGCGGGGCAACAGAGCTCTGCGGGGGAGGTGGGAATGGAGAGTGGGACGGCAACACTCAATGGACTGGACACTCCCGAAGCCTCCATCAGGGCAGTCACGTGCGCCTGCAGCAGTGGGGACACCAAGGACGGGATGAGACCACCCTGCAGGGGAACTGAGAGCAAGGACAACAAGCTGACCTCCCAGCCTCCTCTGGCCTTCCCTCTCCGTTATTTGAAGCCCCATGACCAAAAAAACGGGGCCACCGCAGGCAGCCTCCCTACAGAAAAGCCTCCTGTCATGAAAAGCATCACATAAATGCCTATTTTTACTTAATGCTTTGCATATGAGGTAGAAGGGTGTGGACTTTATATTTGCTCTCTAGGTGTTCCCAGTCTGCTTTGAAAGACCAGGGGATCACATCATATATAAAGTTGCTGCTTTCTCCAATGGAGCTGGCACAACGTCCTTCCAAACACAGCTAACCTTCAAGAGTAAGGGAAAGGGAATATGGGGAAAAGAGTTCCCCCTGGTCCTCTTATTGTCTACTAACCACTGCGTGGTGCTGCTGAAATGGGACTAGCTCGTTTTGACTTCCTGTCCTAAATGGATCGACAGCAGGGCCAGGACAGAGGAGCTGACCCAAGGAACCACTTAGGTGGCTGGAAGTCCTGGGAACGCAGTGACAAAATGTTGTCAGTGCTTGACAAATGGCCCCTCTGTTGTTAAATGAACAAATTTCCCACGTCCCGAGCTAACCCTAAACTGACTGGTCTGTTTTATAATCTAATGCCCTCTAACATCCCAGACCTCTGGGAAGGAAGAAGGGAAGTCTCGTTTCCAATGAGAAATCAATGTCCAACGTTGTCTCCACCATACCAACAAGCAATGTCCAAATGTCTCACGGGAGGCAAGAATGCTCTTAAATGGACTCTTTATTTTGTATATTTATTCCCGTCCTTGTTCCAAAAAAAATTTTTTTAAAGATTTACTTATGTTAGAACAAGCACATGCACACACACACACACACACACACAGTGGGAGGAGCAGAGGGAGAGACTCTCAAGCCAACTCCAGGCTGAGCCTGGAGCCTGATGTGGGCGATCCCACCAACCTGAGATCATGATCTGAGTCAAAACCAAGAGTCGGACACTTAACCGACTGAGACACCCAGGTACCCCTACTCCCCAAAATTATCTGAATTCCCAAAATACTAGAATGTTAGAGTGAATCTAATACGGATTAAGACTGTCCTTGTTAAAAAAAAAAAAAGAAAGAAAGAATATCTTTGGGGATGCCTGGGTGGCTCAGTTGGTTGGACGACTGCTTTCGGCTCAGGTCATGATCCTGGAGTCCTGGGATCGAGTTCCGCATCGGGCTCCCAGCTCCACGGGGAGTCTGCTTCTCCCTCTGACCTTCTCCTCGCTCATGCTCTCTCTCACTGCCTCTCTTTCAAATAAATAAATAAAATCTTTAAAAAAAAAAAAGAAAGAAAGAATATCTTTGTGAGATAAATCACAAGATTATTTTGCCTCAGCTTAATCAATAAAAATTCCCAGTATGGAAGTTCCTGAAAAAATTAAAAACACAACTACCGTATCATTCAGCAATTCCACATCTGGGTATTTATCTGAAGAAAAGGAAACGACTGGCTGGAAAAGACCTCTGAACCCTCAGGTTCATTGCAGCATTATTTACAGTAGCCAAGATACAGAACCAACCTCAGCATGCACCAATGGATGAATGAAGAAAGAAATGTTGATATCTTGCCATTGGCAACAACATGGATAGACCTCGAGGGCATTATGCTAAGTGAAGTAAATCAAAGACAAACATCATATGACCCCACTTATATGTGGAATCTATTAAAAAATAAAAATAAAGTTTTTAAAAAACCAAGCTCATGGATATAGAGAACAGGTTGGTAGTTACCAGAGGCGGGGAGTGGGTGATATGGAACGGGTGAAGGGGGCCAAAAAGTACAAACTTCTACTTACAAAATAAAAAGTAATGGGATGCAATGTACAGCAGAGCAAATATAGTTACTAATACTGTATTAAATATTTGAAAGTTGCTAAGAGAGTGAATCTTACAAGTGCTCAGGATAAGAAAAAAAATTATGTGATGATGTATGATGACAGGTGTTAACTAGACTCATGGTGTTGATAATTTTGCAATATATGCAAATATCGAATCATTATGTTGTAGACCTAAAACTACTACAACGTTGTATTTTAGTTATACCTCAATTTTTAAAAAGAAAAATAAAATGTTCCCTCAAGCTTGTTCCCTCAAGCATTTCTACGTTTACAACTTCGAGTATTTCAAATTCTCCAGAAAATATTTCAACCCCATCATATCAATGAAAATAAGGTTAAATGTGATGAAGGATAGATTTCATGAGGTTGTCAACTTCTAGAAGTAGTTTCCGGAGCACGGGAAGTGATAAATCCAGGATACTTTAGCCCACTTAGACCATGTTTAGAGTTTCTAGCTTATTGTGGACCCAGTGGCCTATGGATTGACCACGGCTGAAAGGCAAAACGTCAAACAGAGCCTTGGCTATGCCTTCAGTTACAACATAGAGCAAGTATCCTTGGTCACAATAAGAAATCCCATCAAAAGTTGCTTTTGACAAATATTAACTTAGTGCACAAGGAACTGCTATAGATGCTTTAAAAAAAAATCCACTATCATTAACTGTTGGCAAAAAAAAAAAAAGGCAAAACAAAACAAAAACTAAAGAACCTGGGCAGAATCCTTTTTTGTGGTTCTATCTCAAAACAGTGATGCTAGCCTTACCACAAGATGGAGCTCCTAGACCATCCTGCACACCTGCTAACCCTGACCACTTAATTCTTGGGGGACAAAGAGTAGGTTTCCCAGGGCCTACTTAGGGTCTTCTTCCCTGAGCTTCCATCCTGTTATCTTCTCAATGAGTCATGTCTGAGAATCTTGGTTCAGGCATGAATAAGAATAATACCCTCTTCACCCTCTTTGAAGAACACTCTTAAGATGTATCTTGCAGTAACACTATATCTAATAACGTAATGAGGCTCTCTCCTGTAGGTATGAACCCGAGAAGGTGCTTGCATGGTATTCTGTATCCCACTGATCTACAATATCCCACTGTGTCCCACTGTCATTCCAAGAAAAATAAATCCTGCTTGGGCCCAAACCTCAATCTTTGCTAAAGAAATACATCTGCAGACATTACAAGGAATCCTGCTGTTCTTGAGTCCATATAAAGCCTAGTTCTGCAAATGCTGGCATATATGACTTCTTGATTTAGGTATTTCAAAGCAAGAAAAGAAATACCAGCTAACACGTTTTCAAGTATCCATGAACAACACCACGTGACCCTCTGACTCCTCATGAACCTACATGCTTCTCATTGTCCTTGCTTTGACCAAAAGCACCTCACCCCTCCTAAGTGAGGGCACAGCACTTAGGATGACTTTCTTTTCTTGAGATGGCAGGAAGGGAAAGAAATGCTGTGGGACCGGCCATAGCTTCTCTTGGCGACCTAAAGGGAGGAGGTGCTTTGCCAGAGAGGTTCTTCTTCTCTCCGTTGGATGAAAGTCAGCCAGAGAGGCCACCCTGCAGCCAGGACCTCAGGAGGCCTGCAGTATCACTGCTCGCCCCTCATCCTTGGAGCTCCCTGCCAAATGCTACAGCAGGGAGCTGGCAGCACCCCAAACTGCAGGGAAGACAGAGTCTGGCTTTACCCAGTGGATGCGAAAGCCAATGACCCCCAAAGAGGCTGTGACAAAATGCAGGGCCCAGGGAATCTGCTCATTGCTCAGGCTGGCAGGAAAAAGTGTGGAGGATCAGAGGGGTCCCCCCAACACCACCCCAAAAAAATCACGTGTCAGGAACCTACTGTGATCTACCATGCTGTGCTGGGGGGGTGGGGCTGGCTGCTCGCATAAATCCTGCAGAGGGCAAAGCTCCTAAATTCTTTGAAACACCGAGGATGTTCGCCTGCAGGGGGAACACAGAAGAAGTAGCCACATAAGACAAGAGGTTGGTGGGCCTGTAATCCTGGGGTTTGTTCATTCTCCCACCAGAGCGTGTGCACGCTGGGGATAGGGGAACAGTCCTTCCCAGCCCCTTTCCAAGTTCTGCGGTCTGCCTTTGACCCAATGTGCCAACTTCAGACCGCATATCCCCCATCTGGCTTCTCCTGAGGACAACAGGGGTTTGGCTAATGGCCGGGGAGAAGCTGGAGCGCTGCCTGATTGCGGATAATGAGGGAGCGCACTCGCAGAGGTGATGAGCACTTGGGACTTCCACCTCGGGACCTGAATCTGACTCGGAGACGGAAGTGGAGAGAGGTGAGGGAGCAGCCAGAGACAAAGGAGAGGGAAGGCCACCCTTGCCTCTGCCTGGCCCTTGACCTTTGACCAGGGTCTCCTGCAGCAAATTAACATCAGAGGCTGAGGCTTTCCTTTCTCCCTGAATCTCTCTCCACAAAAGAGTCAGGCCATCAAAGACAGGACAGGCTGCAAGTTCAGTCATTTTCAAAGGTTCATAGAACGTGATGTGAGTAGAAGGGTGGGAGCTTGGTGCCTCCCAGACAGACGCAGAGGTCCTGAGAGGTCACACGGTGTGTCTGTGGGAGACAGAGACAGCAGCCCAGGCCTCTGCCTCCTGCCTCTGTCCCCCTCGAGGGTAGGAAAGAAACGCCCAGTCTCTCGCCAGGCCCAATGTCCCCACCTCAAGAGAACACGATGACAGTTCCCTGGAGATGCCTCCTTGCCAGCGCCTTTGTGAGAGCTCTGGACAGGTACAGAGGGAAGATAAGAAGCCAATCCAGAACGGACGTCTCTTATTTCGTTTATACGGGAGCAATTAAATCGCATTTTTTAAAGATTTAGCTGTATAAGCTAACGTTGTCTTGCATTTAAAAAAACTTTAAAAAAAAAAAAAAGAAACATAGTTTTTTTTATTTCTCTACCCATTTAAAAAACTTACTATTCCTTGATGTTGAACCCAAATCTTTCCTTGACCAGTTTTTACAGAAAGCTTCCACTTTTTCATTCTATTCACTAGCCAAAGAACATATAGGGCCCGAGGATATTCCTAATTGTTTTTACCCAGGTTCTATCTTACCTTTCCAAAGTTACTGTTTGCTCTTCGCTGAGAATAGCTTTGTTTTATGCTTCTATCTCTTAATGAAAACATCTGATTGATAACTCTGGCCATGGCAGGCACGTAGAGCAAGGGAGAAGAGTGAGACCAGGGTTGCTCACAGAGATCCAGAAAGTCCTTTAGGACACTGGGCAAGCAGGGGCACCTGGGTGGCTCAGTGGGTTAAGCCACTGCCTTCGGCTCGGGTCACGATCTCAGGGTCCTGGGATCGAGTCCCACATTGGGCTCCAGTCCCACACTGGGCTCCCTGCTCAGCAGGGAGCCTGCTTCCCTCTTTCTCTCTCTCTGCCTGCCTCTCTGTCTACTGTGATCTCTGTCAAATAAATAAATAAAATCTTTAAAAAAAAGGACACTGGGCAAGCAGAGGAAAGCTCTGGAAAGAGCTCTGAAAGCAGAGGAAAGAAAACGAAATGAATCCTCAGAAACCTAGCTGGAGACGTGAAGTGAGTGCTGAACCTGAAGATATATAAAATAACATCTATTTCGGAAAAGAATTTAAAATAAAGGATTAAGAACAGAGAATAAAATGAAGATATTTAGGCTTGTGCAAACTTTGGGCATAAATTGTTGACAAAGATTAAAGTCTCTTAATGGTATTAGGGAAATGAATATACTTTATCCGTGAATGAATTCTAATTTCATATTCTATTTCTACAAAAATTACACTGGCTAATAAATGATGACCCCCTCCCCGTTTTCACTGCAGCTAAATGGTTATGTCTCTCATTTATGGGTTATTCTGAATAAATTAGCTGAAAGATTTTTTTAAGTCTCAAAAATACCAAGAGGTCTAACCCATATACTAGTAAAAAAGTAGAATTTTATATATCTGCTCTATCAGAAAGTTCACGAATTTCCTATTTCATGGTATTTAACTCCTACATTTTAAAAAGAACTCACTAACATCTAGAACCTTCAAATTTTTAAATCCCTATAATTGAGTCTGGCTCAGATGAGAACGGAACCAAAGCCTATGACGCCATGTCTACCCGAGGTCTCATATTTCACGGATATTTCCTTCTGCTAATTACATTTAGAATGAACTTCTGAAGATTCGAAAATGTTTCCATCTTACCTAAGAATCGGGCCCTTTCTTCACACGTAAATGGCCACGTTGCCATCACCAAATGATGGTAATTAACCTCTAGTTGATATTTTTTGTAAAGCAAACTGGGATTTGCAGGACAATTTCCTAGTGAGAAAATGTCCACATAAGCAAAACTGCATTACTCTCCAATCCCCATGGTGGTCTGTTCCAGTAACGTCCTAAAGACCCCTGGCCGTGGAGGGGTGATGACAACCACCGATCTCAGACTTTCAGGGTAGAGGCCCCGGGGCAGCTGGAGCAGAATCTGTGACCTCCATGAAAGGAGCACAAGGATTTCAACCTCACAGACAGTCCTCTGGTTTTTCAACAAACTCTTGGCATCCAACATAAGGATTCCGAAACCCTAAGAAAGACAGGTGACTTTTCCCTGTCTCATTAGCTAGGCCCAAACTATTTTGTTTTTTTCCCCTTTGGAAGTCTTCGCTGCGGAATTCTCTGTGCACAGATATGTTTGTGTTCCCAGGTTCAAGAACCTATTTAATAAACCCTGAATTTATAAGACATCATCATTTTCTAGCTGCATAAACTGAATACTCAAGGGAAACATTTCTGGAATAAGGCAAAGGGCAGTCTGTAATGGGGACTATAAATTTCTATTTAAATGTGCCACGAGTGATTAAATCCAGTAAAAACAAAACAAAACAAAAAACAAAAAAACAGAATTAATGTGACAATGGGAGAAACATACATGTAGGCAATTGGCCGGAGTGGGGCAGCAGGGAATCTATTGCTGGATTTGAGAGACTTTACTAAAATCACTATCATGAAAGGTCAGGGTTCGCATAGGGGACGGCCATGGAGACCCTGCAGAAAGAAAGAAAAATCTGGACAAATCTGGCCACGGCCACAATGCTTAGAGATCTATCACTGGAAATACTTCCCCTTCAGAAACCCTCTAATTTTCTGAAAAAGACTGAACCAAGAAACAGCTCTGGGTAGAACTTCTCTTTGCTCCTCCAACACCATCAAAAAGGTAGATACTTTGCAAGTGATTCAAAGATAGTGTTTTGTCCAGTGTTAACAGAAGGAATATTCACCCAGAAGTTAGAAGGCCAGCTCTTACCATTAATTCTCCAACTGATTCCATCAGAAAGATGAATACGTCTTAGGGACCTAATATTCAGCATGGGGACTATAATTAACAATATTATGTTACATACTTGGAAGTTGCTAAAAGAGTAAGTCTTAAAGTTCTTATCACAAACATTTATAAAAAAATATATATATTATAATTATCTGAGGTGATGAGTGTGTCAACTAACCTCATTGTGGTAATCATTTCACAATACACACATGTATCAAATTTAAAAAATCTGTGGGAACATAAAGTCCATACAAAGCCTTTGTCTTGATCACTCCATCGTGCCAGCACTTGGAGTAATGCCTGGCACATAATAGGTGCTCAATAAATATTAGCTGAATGCATGGATGAATGAGTAATCTATGTAATCTGTTCAGTGCACCACTCCTGTAGCCAAACCTCTCCCCAATACAGGGATGGATGGAGCAGCTGCTGCTTCCAGAAGCCTCACTCTATCTCCCCCACACCCAAAGCCGGGTCGATGACTCTGTAAGAGACAAGCTCCCAAACTACTTGCTGCTAGGGTGGTGAGGCAAAGATGCTTTTGGGATCCTCCTACTACTTCTTCTGGGGTCACCTACAAGGTCTCAAGCAGCATCTGTTCCTGCTCCCTGACAACCATAGGAATGCTGTCTAATTCTGTTTCCTCTCCTCCCATCTGCTCCTCCCCAGGCCCTGTCTGGGGGAAAACATGTCTGTGGTTTTCCAGAGCCCCAGACTCTTATCTCTCAGACCCATTTGCTTAGAGAAAGGCCTGCAACCTCTCCGATTTCCTGAGTTAAGTCCTACAGACCAGAAACTCACTCTTCCAAGTCAGGCTGAGGTCCAAGGAGCTAGACTGGCAGAACTATCGACCAGAAACACCAGCTAAATTTACTACGTTATTTATTGCTCATATTGTTGGCCATCTGCTAATAGCAGATAATCACTGGAGGATGATTAAGAGGGAGAAAAAAATGGTATTCTACATCTTTGGTTGTTCCTTCTGGCTGAAAAAGTGTGGTTAATATTTCTACAGCTTCACACTTAGAATGAAGTGTGTGTGTGTGTGTGTGTGCGCGCGCGCGCGCGCGCGCGTGCGCATTTATATTTATGGTATGTACATATATTCTGATAGAATATACTTATAGTCATAAAGATAATACACACAGCTGGGGTTTTTGCATATATGTGGAAAAATATCTAGAAATCACTTGTTTCTTTTATTAAATAAATCAAGAGAAATTTCTTTATTCTTCAAATATTAAAGTATATTAAACTGTTCAACTGAACAACATCCATTCTTCAAATATTAAATTGAGGTGCCTCCTTTTCCATTTGTAAACATTGGATTCAATCAGACTTATGTTAAAAAACAAGAGCAACAACAGAACTGTAGAGAGAAGATCAAAATAAATTACTGATGTAAAATATACTAGAAACAAAATGTGCTCCTCTCTTTGAACCATGGAGACTATCTGTTAAGATTACATCAAACACAAATGCACTCCTTTTAAAACAAAATTACTGAAGGGACACTTCCTGTATCAAATCTACCACACAGTGTTTAGAAGAAATCAGTGTCGCCCTCAGGTAGAGGACTGAACAAGCACACTGTAGTAATGGAAAACATGCAAAGGCCACATACAATAAAATCAACTTCAAATGAAGCATTGCCAACACTTACATCCCACATCCTTGCTCTGGACATTTCCTCTGGCAGGAACCCATCTGCCTTCATGCCTGCCGGCCCCTGGAAAGCCTGGCCACCACAGCAGGCTCATGGCCTGGCTCACAGCCTAGGTATCGTGGGCCTTGTCTACAGTAAGAGACTAGGAACAACCCAAGGGAAGTTCTATTCTTCAAGATTCTCAGAACACCTTGCATCTATGAAGTTCCCAATAATGAAAGTCTGCTAATCAGCAAAAATCAAACGCATGAGTTGGAAAAAAAAAAAAAAAATAGAAGAGATTCTGAGGAGATTTTTGTTTTGGTAACTCCTTATTGGACGTAATTTTGGTGATGATGTAGTACTTGATAATGTAATGATTTTAACATTTTATTAGGAGAAACTTCAAATATAGAATTAATTTATGTCTTTATTCTCAGAATTTTTATTATTATACAAAGATACTATACAGATATAATATGGCCTGATAACAAGTAGTTTGAAATAATCTTTCTTTGGAGCATTCAGAGAAATTATAAAGATGGAGCACTGAATGCAGTTCTGCTCAATGTTCTATTTTATATTGTAATACCTAAATTTTTATCTCTGAAAACATGTGTAATATTAGACTTAAAGTTACCTGCCTTTAGCAAGTTACCCATGCTATATTGGTATATATTATGTTAAAATATAAACTGTATATTATATTGTTTTGTTGTTTTCTTCATGGACCTCTACATGGTATCTCAGCTCCAGAGAAATTGTCTTCCATTTCTAATCAGATAAATATTTGGGCTCTTTACTTACACCCCATCATTTTGGGCTACCAAATGTAAGATTTACTTAGAATAAAATATTTAAAATCATGCTAAAAAAAAAACCAAGTTTGCTCAATGGAACTGCATTAAGAGAAAGAAGAGATGGAGAGCAGGGTACCTGGGTGGCTCAGTGTTTAAGCGTCTGTCTTTGGCTCAGGTCAGGAGCCCAGCATCCTGGGATAGAGCCCCAGGTCATACTTCCTGCTCAGCAGGGAGCCTGCTCCTCCCTCTCCCTCCCACCCTCCATCTGGGGGTGCTCACTCTCTCTCTTAACAAGTAAATAAAATCTCGTGGGGGGAAGGCGGGGGGAAGAGATGGTGGCGGAAAGAGGGAGGGAGGGACATGGCAGAAAGAGGAAAGAATGTGAAGCAAGTGTATGAAATGGTATTATTCCAACTCAGGACTTCAGGCCAGAAAAATCATTTCCCACCATGTAACTATTCCCAGAACATATAACTAGATACACATATGGATATAAACGGATATTGGAGAGGTATTATTTGCCAACTTCTTTTCAGTGCTTTAACAGAGCAGATGAGGTTTTATTTAATGTGCTTTAAAAGAAAAGGACTGGGAGTCGACTAATGTTCATAGCAGCATTACTCACAAGAGCCAAAAGGTGGGAACCCCAATGTCCCTCTGCAGATGGATGGATAAACTAAATGTGGCGGATACCTACCATGGGAAACCGCTCCGCCTTAAAAAGGAACAAAATTCTAATACATGTTACAATACTTGAAAACACTGCGCTAAGTGAAACAAACCAGACACACGAGGGCAAATATTGTGTAAGTCCACGCACACCGGGAACCTAGAAAGGTCAAATTCACAGAGACAGAGAGTAAACGGTGGTTAGCAGGAGCTTGAGGGAGGAGGTCAGGAGAGTCACTGTTGGAAGGGATGGTGGTGACGGTCGCACAGCGAAGCGAATGTGCTTGATGCCACTTTATTGCACACTTAGGAATGGTTAAAATCATAAATTTTACTACAATAAGAAAAGATAAGGATTGGGAAAGAGGATCCAAGGTGAAGCTCAAAGACTTAGAGGTAACCTCTTTCCCCCTCCTTCACACACCCCATGGGAACACATTCTGAGAACTCCGGTCCCAGGAATTCTCCCTCCTGGTTCCAAGAGAGTCGGGATTGGTGCCCTCATAACGGAAGATCCGCAGTCTATGGAAGTGACTTGCAGTTAGCAGGGATTCACTGAACATTTGCAGATTTACAGGAAAGGGGGAAAAAAAAATACAACCCACAGGTAATTAACAGTTGGAAGGATTTTTTTTTTTCTTTTTTTTGCAACAGAGGAATAGGAGGGGTAAAAGGTTCTGATAAATCAACTAGAATGTAGACAGGTTAGGAATGAACATGTCTTGTTCTCCAGAGGAACTGTGAATCAATGAAAGGATGGGAAACTCTTTAGTGACAACTTCTATCATGACAGGGAAAAAATAAATCCTGTGTAACTAGGATCAACTTGAGTTAGCGTTTTTAATAAAATGGAAAAAGAAATGAGCTGTCAAGAAGGAAAAAGGCAACTTGCTACCTGGAAAGGGATTCTGCGACAGTCTATTTCTTATTTCCCTGGGTCTGCCTATCCATTCAGGGAAGGTGAGGTCACCGGGCATCCATTTTCTCAGGGTTTCTGACCACAGGCAGAAACAACTCCTTCCCAGAGGACAAAGGGATGTTAGGAACAGAAACACAGTCTGTGGCTCAACAAGGTAAAAAGAAGTTAAGTTACATAAAAACACTTTTGGCCTAGAGCAATCTCATAGAACAATCGCTAATGGGATTCTCTTCCCTCCACAACTTCTTCAGCAAGAGCTGGTTTCAACTTGACTATGGTAAACAGGACAGTCTCTTTTGCCCTTTGAAAAATCTGTCTCTCACATTTCAGTCTTACCTCGCTTCCCTTCTTGACGGTCAGCTAAGCCCATTCAGGGCCACACTTCCACTACCGGAGGCCTGCATCTTAAGTGAGCCCTTATTTCTGCCTTTTTAAGATGTCACCCTGGGCAGAGGCCTCTGATGGGAACAGTTAAAATACACCTGCTGGGCTGTAGGCATCTCAAAAGGAGATGAGAATTCTGCCTGCTTTTCATCAAACCTTGACTTTTTTAATTAAATTAATTAACCCAGAAATGCTAGTCAGCTTAACATCTCAGGCAGCTTGCCCGAGCCCCCAGATATCTGGACTAAACTGTCCCCAGGTGCTTCCACTCCGTTAGGAAAAGTGTCTCTGTCTATCCTGGGCCCTGGGTATTGAGCTTCTGTTAAGAAAAGATTAGGTCAAGCAGAGTTGCTCAACCTCAGCACTATTAAACCTGTGGGCCGGATAAGTAACTGCTGTGGGGAGTCATCCGTGCATTGTAGGATACTCGGCTGGATTCCTGACCTCTACCCACTAGACACGGGTGGCACCCTCTAGATGCGAAAACCAAAAATGTCTCCAGGCACTGCCCCCCCCACCACCATCAGAAACTTGAATCTGAACAATCCTCTCCATTTCCCCACCCCCTTCCACTCCAGAGACCATGTGTTAGGTCCAGGAAGGTCCATCAGCAGGCACCAAGCTGGACCCAAAGCAGAATGGGTGAGAATTTGTCCAAGTGGAAACCAACAGGTCTCCATTTCAAAGTCCAAGCTCAATGAAGGAAAGAAGAGAACAAGAAGTAACCAGAAATAACCTCTGTCTCCCAACTATGAAAGAAGCTGACAAAGCTAGCTCTTCCTCGGCCAGCCTTCTCTCCCACCCTCTCCCGAGCCCACCAGATCTTTCCCGGAAGCGACAGGAAGACAGCTCTCTGCACAGAGAGGGGGCCCACCCGGAGCTCCCAGGTGTCCATGGGATAGAAGCTCTGCAGGCATCCTAGTTCAGCTTGGCAACCAGATCACTATGTGACCTTAGATAAGTCATTTAATTTTTCTGAATTTCTTTTTCCTCAGCTGTAAAATGAAAAAGCCAAATCTTTTAGACCTTCTCTGAAGGTACTTCTAGATCTAGAACATGATTTTAGGGGCCCAGTGCTTGGGCAGGGGCACAGGAATGGGGTAGGTAGGTAGAAGACAGAGGAAGAGCAGCCAAGAAAGCAACAGAATCCTCTCAGATGAGAGCACAGAATGCATAAGAGAAGGCACGGGCTAAGTTTTTAAGAAAAGTTGGGGAGCCGAAGGCCAGCACTAATCAGATGCAATTCTGAGGACATGAAGAAGTCATAGGAAGTAGCTTTTTATATTTTTATATTTTATATTTTTATATGTTATATTTTATATAAAAAGTTTTAGGGGCACCTGGGTGGCTCAGTGGGTTAAAGCCTCTGCCTTTAGCTCAGGTCATGATCTCAGGGTCCTGGGATCGAGTCCGGCATCCGGCTCTCTGCTCAGCAGGGAGCCTGCTTCCTCCTCTCTCTCTCTCTGCCTGCTGCTCCCTCTACTTGTGATCTTCTCTCTGTCAAATAAATAAATAAAAATCTTTCAATAATTTTTTTAAAAATACAAGTTTTTGTATCTAAATTTTACATAATTATATTTTTTTATATTTGTATTTTTCAGCACTTCCTACATGTTTACCTGTCCTAACTGGTTCTGTTCATACTCTATAACCTCTCTCCCCCATTTACGTTCCCTTTCCCTCTTATTTTACAAGCTGATTTCTCCTTCTTTCTCCCTGTTTTGTACTCAGGTCCCTTCATTTCTGTTTACTCTTTGCGATGGTTCTTTCCCTGTGGCTCTCTTGCTTCTCTCTCACCCTCTCTGTCCCTACCTCCTTCCTTTCCTTCCCCTCCCTCCCTCTTTCCCTCTTTCTCCCTCTCTCTCCCTGACCTTCTTCATCAGAAGGAAGTAGGTTACCAGCCACAGCCCTAGATTCCATCTCCTCAAAAGATTCAGATCTATAGAAAGAAAGTCAAACCGTGTCCTGAAGGATGAAGCTTCCACCTGCTAAGTTCCAACTTTATCGTGTTTCCTTTTATAGGACTCGAGTCTGGACGATGTTTACAAACGACTGTCATCAGCCTCAGGTGAGGAGCTCCTGGTGAAGGCCAAATGTGTCGACTTGACTGCAAGGCAGTTGTGTCTGACATGGCCAGGCCACAATACAAAGATGCACTATGGCTTCATTTCTCTTAATCTGGCCTGCAGAACCCCAGTAGGAGCCTGCCTGTGCTGTGTGGACATATCTTGACCGAGCGGGTCCCACTCCAGGATGGGGCAAGCTGGATGAAGGCCACAGATTCCTTGGTAAAATACAGCCGAGCCAGGAAAGTGACTTTCCAAAGGGACGCACGGTGCTGAGCCTGCTGCCCTGCATTCAGACACCAGGAAAGGTCCAGGGCTCTCCCGCCCCCAGCTACAACCTTCAGCTTCCCCCAATCCTTATCCCACACGAGCTGATCAGTGAGAGCACCATTTGCTATTTATGTAGAGAACACAGCCTCTGAGGGAGAGCCTTCTGGAATGCTGGACAGTGGGAGGAGGGCACACCACACACTAGATTCACTCTAAATGAGCAAATCAGCACAAATGGAACATGAACAAAACCTCTCATCAGCCACAATCAAACAAAAAGAGACTTCCTGGAGAGTAATAGCCAGATGGGAAGTTAATATCATTCAGACCGTTGAGGCTCCACCAATGCTCGGTGCTCTTTTAACAAGCAAATGAGGCCAGGTCTAGCACAGCGAGGAAAAGAACACTGCAGGCATATCCACTTCTTTAAAAAGCACACAGAATCACATGATGTGAAGACCCGTGACAGCTGAGAAGTCTACCTTCTAAAGTCGTTTCCTTTGACCACCCCTGTCTCTACTCAACGGCGCCTTCCCAGCTCCCCCTCTGGCTTTCTACTACCACTTTTTTTTTTTTTTTCTTTCCTTTTTTTTTCCTTTGGTAACAACTTTATTGAGATGTCATTCACATGCCATTCAAGTCATGCATTTAAAGTGTACGATACAGTGGGTTTAGTATATTCCCAGAGTTGGGTAACCATCACCACACTGCAGAATGTTTCCACTGCCCCAAAAAGAAACTCCATTCCCTTTAGCACTCCCTCCCTGACCCCCATCCCTCCCATCCCTGAGCCACCACTTATCCTTCCATCTCTGTAGAGTTGCCTATTCTGGACTTTTCACATAAATGGAACCGGACAAAATATGGGGTGGGAGGAGGGTCTTGTCTGGTTTCTTCCATGTAACACAATGTTCTCAAGGTTCATTCATACAGCAGCGTGGATATATACTTAATTCCTTTGTATTGCCACATAACATTCCATTTATGCACATACCATATTTTATTTCACTCGCCCTCTCTCTCCCTCCTCTCTGACAGATGTTTGGATTGTTTCCACACTTTGGCTATTAGGAATAAGGCTGCAATAAACATTCTTGTATAGATTTTTGTGTGGACATATGCTTTCATTTCTCTTAGGTAGACAGCTAGGAATGGAATTGCTGGGTTATAAGGTAAATCTAAATTTAACTCTAAACGTAACCTTTCAAAGAGCTACCAAACTATTTTCTGAGATGGTAGACCATTTTACTTTCCTCCCAGCATTTTCCGCATTATTTTCTATATTCTTGCTAAAAATTATCTTTTTTATTACAGCCATCCTGGTGGGTATAAAGCAGTATCTCATTGTAGTTTTGATTCCTATTTCCCTAATGATTAATGGTATTGATTTGTGTGATTATTGGCCACTCATACAACTTTTTTGGAGAAATGTTTTTTCAGATCCTTTGTGTATCTTGAAGTAGGTTATTATCTTCTTATTGAGTTGAAAGGGTTCTTCCTATATTCTAGAGACAAGTCCCTTATCAGATATATGATTTACAAATATTTGCTTCCATTCAATGTGTTGTTTTCTCACTTTCTTGGTAGTGTCCTTTGAAGTACAAAAGTTCTTAATTTTGATGAAGTCTGAATTATCTGTTTTTTTTCTTTGGTTACTTGTGCTTTGATGTCACATCGTAAGATCCACTTCCTTTTTAAATAAGGTTTTTTTCAGCTTGTGTTGCTCAATCCCAACCATTGATTTTGTTTCCATTATAGCAGCAGGACCTCTCCTTGGCCCACCTCCCTCATATGCAGTCACAGCCGACCACAGGCAAAGCGAGACATGAGTGGGCTTTCGTACCCCACTGAGTCCTACTGCTCTCTGATTATGACTATGATTATTATGGAACACTCATGCATCTGTGTAGGGCTTTTAGACTTCTGGGGGCTTACAGAATTTTTAATTACAACTTAAAATAGCTGTGAAGGGTAGGAAGGAAGGGGATCCCCACCCCCAACCCCCTGCCACTGCCATTCTCAGATAAGACAATTAAGAAGTTGTTACAGGGGCGCCTGGGTGGCTCAGTGGGTTAAGCCTCTGCCTTCAGCTCAGGTCATGATCTCAGGATCCTGGGATCAAGCCCCACATTGGGCCTTCTGCTCAGCAGGGAGCCTGCTTCCCCCCCCATCTCTCTGCCTGCCTCTCTGCCTACTTGTGATCTCTCTCTCTGTCAAATAAATAAATAATCTTTAAAAAAAAATAAGTTGTTACAAAGACAAATAATTTTTATTGATTAACTCCAACCTCTAAAATTCTCTAACCCTGATGAGGAAGGAGGGAGGAAACAGAAACTGGGCAAAGAGTGACAAAGAGAAGTCAAGGCACATGGCAGGGTAGGGGCAATTAAAGCCTCATGTCCTGATATAATTACTCACTTTCACCACCACCCCCTTTGATGACCTACCACACCACACCCAGAGGGGCCCTGTTCAAAAATCTGATTACATCAGTTGTCTCATTGATATGTGTGAGGGTTTTCAGATATCAGAAATTCTCAGAAGTCAGAAGTTTCAGGTTCCCAAATGCTTCCTCAGCTCATCGGCTCTAATGATCTCCCAGGTTTCCCATACTCACACCTTATGAAATTCCTCTATTTACCAAAACCACTGGATCCCCAAAACCTCCTTTGCTCTCATATGCACATTCGTCCTTCTCCACAGAGCAGACTCCTACTCCTGAGTGAAGACCCAGACGGTGTTGTGTCCCTGGTGAATTCTTCCCAGCTTCACCAGGCAATTAACAGATGTAACCCTGTGTGAGAGGCTCAGTATTTTCTTCATAATTCTATTATTATTATAACCCAGATGGCAGCTGGACTCACCCTGCCCTTTATGCTCTAGTTACCACTGGCTTGCACCACAATTTCACATTCTGTGGAAAATTTAATACCCATCCAAGATTTCTGAAATTCCCAGAATATAAGGGAGAGTGGTGTTCCATCCCTGCAGATCCTGTCACTTCTGTTTTTATCTCCACTGAGTTCTCAGTTTGGGCTCTGAGTCTTGTGACGATTTCCTGCATCTACAAATATGGACCTCAACTCCTCCTGCTGATTTCCACTGAAAAGTGTGGTAAGCAACCCATTAGATGGCTACTAATGATCCCTGCTCCCTGGTACCCCTGTCTTGCACAATTCACTCTCCGTGAGCAAAGTGCTTCGAATCAGTAGAATGGAACAACATGGAGGGGTGTCACTTTGTGATTGGGTAACAAAATACTGTAATTTGGTCTTGCTAGCAGACGCCCTTTCACTGACTAGAGAGGCCCATGTGGCAAGGAACTGGAGTTAGTCTCCAGTCAAGAGGCAGCAAACCACTGAGACCCTCAGTGTGACAGATGGCGAGGAACTGAATCTACCACCATCTATGTAAATAAGCTCAGAAGCAGATCCTTGCCTACCAAATCCTCAGATGAGACCCTGGCCCTGGAAGACACCTTGAGTGATCCTGCAATGCAGGTAAAGCGGGGGTCCCTGCTAAGCCACGCCGAGACTCCCCGAGCCCCTGAAAATAAGACTAACAAATGTGTGCTGTTTATGCAACAACAGATAACTAACACAAGAACCTAACAAATAAACAGCCCCATTCAGCTGGGGATTGCTGTGTGTATGGAAGACTTAACTCATGGTTCAGAAGACAGAGAGGCTCTACATCACAGAAATGCTAAAAAATAAAGCTGAAAACTGGACACTTAGTTTATAACAATCATTTAGCCACCCCACTGAGTTATTCAGCCTCTCCCCGTCATCCTCCGTGACATCTTCTATCTCATGCAAAACAATCCAAATTATCTAAATAAATATCTAAATACAATAATATGATAATATGATAAATATAAAATATATAATAAAAATATAAATAATAAAATAATAAATATCTAAATACTATATAATAAATATCTAAAATACACACACATAGGAAAGAGATTTTGAAATTATCTTCCCCGATAGGTCCTAACAAAGCACACTGAGAAGGTACCTTTTTTCTCCCTAATTCCTGCCTAAGGCAGGCGGTAAAGAAAGGACCCTTTATTTTTCTAAGGGTATAGTATAATATAATAAATAAAATACAATTTATATGATGTTTTATAGTTATTTGTGTACATGTATTTCTCCCCCACAAGACTCAGTTTTCCAAGAAAAGTGACTGAGTTTCATTCATCTTTACATCCCCCGTGCACTATACAAAGTTGATTAAAGAGTGAGGACTCAGTAAATATTTGCTAAATGTGTATTCATTACATAGCATTACACTAAAAGATCTAAATTTGAAAGTAATTACTAATGCATTATTAAATCAGAGAACCACTGTGCTTGGCAACAAGTAAAACACACTATAATAAGATCCTCAGATATTTCAAATAGCTAGAACTCTTTAAATTGGTTCAAGAAAAAACTATTACTCTGATAAATCCGGTATTAGAGCATGCTGTGGGGCTCAAGTGTATTAATTAAATGCTCTTTTAAAAAAACATGTGTTCTACATCACTAGATATTCCATAACTCATGGGGGAGTTTGTTAGATCTGGGGCTTAGAAAAAAATTACTCAGAAATTGCAAGTGTAGAAATTTAGAATAAGAGAGTAAAACATCAGCATTATTTTTTTTTAAAGTGAGAAACTGGAAAGCCAACCATGCAGCAACAGGGGCAAGTAAATCATGACACATTCGCACAGGGCATTAAAAGAGATGACCTAGATCTCATTTGTTAGCTCAGAAACAGTCTACAATGTTGTCTTGTATGAAGAGTAACAATGTATATAAAGGTTTGTAAAAAGGTAATGTAATATATGTAGGTAAATGTATGTAAATTTTTGTAAAAAATGCACTTGACTATATTTACCTATACATATATAGAGGAAACATGGAAGGATATACCCCCAAATGTTAATACCAACAGTTACTACACTATTGGTGATCTTTATACTTTTCTTTCTCAGATATTTTGTAGCAAGCATGTATTTCTTTTTAATTAAAATATTTAAAAGTGTTTAAAAGCAGAGAAGAGACTCAATTAATGTTATCCCAGCTTAGCAAATGTGGACTACCAATCGAATATGTGCTAAATTAACATTCTGGAATATAAAAGCACCCAACATAATCTATCACACTTTAATTTTAAAAGCAATTTTAAATAAGCAGATTCATTTGAGCCTCCCAAAACTTTATGCAGCAGAAAGAGCTTATTAAGTCCATTTTAAAAATATTAAATGACTTGTTCAAGTCATATACGAAGTAAATTAAAAGAGCCAGATGTAGAGGTTAGGGTTTCTGCTTTCCAAAGCAAATGTTATAAATGGTTCCAGATGCTGCTGGTCATCTCAAATAATGGTCACAAAAATAACAAGAATGTTTTGCAGATATTCTGATATCCTGAGTACTATAATTCTTTCTCAGCAAATAC
Organism: Neogale vison; assembly: GCF_020171115.1. Taxonomy (NCBI): domain Eukaryota; kingdom Metazoa; phylum Chordata; class Mammalia; order Carnivora; family Mustelidae; genus Neogale; species Neogale vison. Next base: position 50,525,628 of record NC_058093.1, read on the forward strand.
CAAAGACTACCAGATAAATTCATTTTCCATGTTGTCTTATTTGGAAAAACTTCTGACAATTTTAGTTAACTATTCCATTCATTGGTCCTGCAAATAAGCACAGGCCACTATATGGAACTCTAAATGCATCAAGACAAGTGGAAAGAAAAAGCCAAACCAAGAGTCTAAGAAAAACAGTATTCAGGCAATAAAGATGCTGGGCAGGGCACACGAAGTCCCCATCTACCCAGCCAGAGGCCTTGACAACCCTGTGGAGCTGTGATCCCCACTGACCAGTGCTTCGCTGACCGCTCTTTCAAGTCATTTTACTTTAGTTTTGAGCCAGTCCCTTTATCTATATTATCAGCTGTTGAGGGTAGTTCGGTTTAAAGCACAACAAAGAAATACTCAGAAAAAGTGTTTCTGACAGATCCATGCATTCATGAAGCCAGCAATAGTGGTACATAACCAGAATGGGCCACTGAAACAGAAGACCCCTTGTGGCTAAGTGGGACTGGACATGCCACAGAATCGATCATCTCCTCATCACTGAATAGTGAAGGAGGCTCTTCAGGGAGCACTGAACTTGGAGCAGCATAGCAAGACACACTGCAGGCATTTGGCAAAGGACATAGGGGAGGAGACAGAACTTCCTTAAAGTCTGGCTTTGCTCAGACCTGTGCAATGACAAATTAGGGAGGAAACAGAGCAGAAGGCAGGACGCAAGGTGTGAACTGTGAGCAATTTTAGACAGAAAGGCTGGCACTTCTCTGAAATTAGCATATTTGCTTTGGGACAAGGAAGTGCCCCTTTGGACTTAGATCAGCATGAGGGTGCGGGCCAGCCAGCCACCCGGGAGAGGATCTATAGATATGTGGAGACTCATTCCAGATGGACCAGAACAGAAACAATGTCCAAACTACTCCACAATAAGGAATTCATTGAGAAGCGTTTGGATTTAATATCAGACACACCAGAATGCTATGGGGAATTTAGTGCATACATATTTATGATTAGTTAACTGTTCAGTAAACTGTATATAGACAATTCCACATTGTAGTTTTAGTTAGTCTCAATGAGTTTAGATATTGTCAGACAATTACAAGCCTCCTCATCATCATCAAAGGAATTGGTAAATTAAAGATATTATAACAGCCAACCAACACTTACTACATGCTAAGCTATGTTACCAGCCAGTTATTTGACATCTGTCCATTTGTTACTATCTCCATTTTACAGATGAAGAAACTGAGGCAGGGGTGGTTAAGCAACATGCATGAGCTCTCAGGAAATAGTAGAGCCAAAACTGGAACCCAGGCAGTCTCATTCCAGTGGCTGTGCTGTAACCAGCAGACTGTAATAAACCACATTATACCAAGCCAATTCCAACTGGGGCACAAAATCAAATTCTGGGGCTCTGAGGGCATAAACCAAGTAAACCTTACAGCTCTCCTTACAGAATGAGGCTTGAATAGGTTTTATGCTCATTGTATAATTTCAAGAAACCTTTGTTAATGTTAACCATTTGCAAAATTTAGATCAAAATTAACAACTTAAATTCCACACAAGACATACGGCATAACTGAGTAAAGCATGCAAAGTGTTAGACAGTGGGAAGTGGGGAGATGGAGTTAGTAAGGACCAAGAGAACAAATGCCTACCTAAAGGAGTATCCCCAGACAATCATCTCCCCAGAAGAATAAAGACCTCGTTTTGCAGGTTCTTGTATTTTTTTAAAGAAAAGTTGAAAATTCAGATTTTTGTACAAAATCTCTCCAACTTTCAAATCTTGGCACTCATTCAAAATTATTTTTCTCTGAATGATGAACCAAACAAAACCCACCTGCAAACTTGGGCTTCCCCCTTCGGTTCTAGATTCACTGCAGTTCTCAACCGACAATATAATCATGGTCTTCTAATGGCAGAGTCTGAAATGTTAAGAAGACAGTCTTTCTTTTTTTTTTTTTTTAAGATTTTATTTATTTATTTGGCAGAGAGAGAGAGAGAGCACAAGTAGGCACAGAGGCAGGCAGAGGGAGAGGGGAAAGCAGGCTCCTAGCTGGGCAGAGAGCCCAAAGCGGGGCTCAATCCCAGGACCCTGAGATCATGACCTGAGCCAAAGGCAGAGGCTTAACCCACTGAGCCACCCAGGTGCCCCAAGAAGACAGTCTTTAATATGTAACTATACCCAGGTTGGTTTTGGTCTGGTTATGTCTATTGGCAAGGAAATGAATGCAAACACTCCTAAGGTTTATCCCTGGTGTAGTATGTGAATGAAGCCACGGATATCTGAGTTGAGGGTCCCCAAAGTGGACTTTAGACACTCCAGCTGGTGTGGAAAAACATCCATTGAGGTGCAGGAAGAAAATACTTGCATTTATATTTCTACTCTTTATTCTTTTAAAGTTACACTTTTATTTATGGACTATAGCATTCATAATAAATTTTAAAGGAGTACATGAATCTATTCTTCAAATAACAGATATGCATTAAAAAAACAGACAACTTTATAATAATTGGCTATGACAGTTACACCAACACTGGCTTGAGAATATACTAACGCAAAGAAACTAGATCATAAAATCCAAGAAATTCTTTCTATATACATGGTCATGAAATCCAAAAAATGCAGTCTATATAAGCATATAGGTCATACAGGGAATTCACAAACAAACTGTATATTAAGCCAAAAAGCTTGACTCTCCAGTCCCCAGTCAGCTGCTACACAGCAGCATTCTTCTGAAATCAGGTCCAACTGAAGGAACTGCTCTCAGGGCAAGGGCTGATTTTTACTTCTCCTTTCAGGGCCCGCTGTCTAGCACAGCGCAGACAATTCCTGTACACTCTTGCTTGTGCAGTAAACTTTCTTGACTTGCATATCTGTCCTCCAACCTTGATCCACAAGATAGTGACAATTTTGAGAGGGGTTATCTACAGATTTTCCATGAGTTTCACTTCTGCTAAGTTCGTTGGCTGATAACATGTATTTGAAGGTTTGGTTAGGTCTGTTAAAAACACACAGATAATCCTCCTAAGAGGGAAAGGGAGAGTGCTAGAAAGCGGAGTCTTAGCAATGAGCTGTTCTGACCAGGTCTTCAAGGACTTGACACACTGTAATTTTCAGGCTCTTTGCTATAACGTTTGACTTCCTTACATTCCACTTGGGAAGTAACAGCATGCAACAATTTAATGACATAATTTATTCTCTCCTTTCTTCACTTGTCCTCTCCCCCAGGCAGTCCTACATATCCTCACATTAAGACTACAGTATTTATTTTATTTTAACATTTTGTTTATTTATTTAACAGAGAGAGAGAAAAAAACAAGCAGGGGAGCAGCAAGCAGAGGGAGAGGGAGAAGCAGACCCCTTGCTGAGCAGGGAGCCTCATGCGGGACTCAATCTGAGGCAGATGCTTAACTCACTGAGCCACCCAGGTGCCCTGATGATATATATTTTATTTTTTAAGAAGAAGTAATATTTTAAGTAACATTAGTCACTATTACAAAAGTTAAACATATTCACATGAGAAAAATAGAAAATAAAAAGAAAATGGATTTTGTTAATGAACATAATAAATTAATCCATTTAGTCAATGGATCAATCAAGTGAGATAAAGCCTTTATCAGCTCCTTCACTGACCACTTCTCAATGTCTCAGCCCCACATCTTACTCCAGTGCTTGTTGAGGGGATCGGGTCCATGCAAGAGTCAAGCAGATTCAAGCAGGTATTATATGATAGCACCAAGCCTCTGTCTTCCTCTCCTGCTCCAAACACCCTTCGCCTCCTGCTCCAAAGCTTTCTAATTCCGACCAAGGCTTAGGGGCACATGGTGATCTACTCCATACTCATGCATATGCAACCCAACTCCATGCACCTGCAGGAAAGTCATCACCTTTGGGCCACTCTTGACCCAAGAGGGACAGAAGCCAATGGGACATGCTTCTTCATTTCAGCCTCTAGGCAGACAGTTCTGAGATGCATTTTGTAAGGCTCCTCAAAGCACCAAGGATCAAGCACCCTACTGCCCACAGCAGTGGTCAGCTTGACAATGTTTACTTGCTTTTGGCTTCCCTGCTTTCCTTTTCCCTTCCTAGGTCCTCTACTCCAAATGGGACCACATCCTGAATAAATTACGTGCATAGAAGCATTTGTCTCAGGCTCTGCTTTCTTGGGCATCTAAGCTACAAGTGTTCCTAGGGAAGTGGGCTTGGAAACAGACCCTCTCAATTACTCACCCCACTGCGGGCGGTAAGCAGGATGATGATAATCTCAGGCATGCAGTAGCATCTTACTGGCTCTCACATGGGGTGGACTGGGATGAGGTGCAGATGGACTACAAAGCACTGAACTGAGACATAGTTGTGGTACCTGAACGAGGAGAGCTGCCCCGCCCTGCCCCCCCCCGCCCCGGGAGACCCTGCGAAGTCCTCAAGTAAGGTAGGTGCCCAACAAGGTAATTCTTGTCCTTTTTTGGGAGATCTGCTGACCCATCATCTCCTTGCCTCTTATGAACCAATAACTTAAGAATCCAATCTCAGCACAGCCCAAGCAGGGAAACACAGTTCCTGTTGTAGAAATAAACTGCTCATTCATCAAAGCAACATGTACCAGCAGGAGCCAGAGGAAGATAATTTGGAGTGGATCCTAAGGGTTTTAGACCAGGGAGTGCCAAATACCAGGCTCGATAAAGAATAACTGATTGACATGGGAGCACTCTCCTACGACTCCAGCTTCAAAGGTCTCGCAAGGACCCCAGGACATCAACATCCTAACTGGAAGAGCGCCAGGAAGCTTGGACAGGACAGCAGCTTGCTGGGAATAAGGTGGAGAAGCCAAAGTGAGGAACGGATCAGGAGAATCAGGTAGGTAAGACTGTGAACATGAACTCACTTCTTGAGACTGAAAAACCCACCACCTATGCTTCCTGGGAAGGCATAGAAAAGAAGTCTCCCTTCCCCAAGGCAGTAAGAAATGAACCAATATCTTGGGGATGCACACTGGTGCCTTTAAGGTGCCACTTCACCCCCTCTAGTTGCCATCCCTTCCTCCCATCACCACTGCAGAGATCGGCTCTGCCCAGGCTTGTGACCCGCTTCCCATGAGTGTGATCTGACAGGGCCTGGCCTCGCCCTGTCCATGGGCCTTCAGCTTCCTGGCCCTGGGCTCCTTGGACCATGAGGAGCAGGATATTTGAACTCTCACACATGCAGTCTGGTAGGGGGAAAGAGCCAACGCCAGAGGGGCCACCCTGGATCAAGGAGGGGCAAAAGCTGGCAATGCTTCTCCCTTTTGTTGTCCAGGACATAGAGCTCTGACATGCATCTCACAAGGCTCCTTAAGAGGGCTTGGTGTCATCAATCACAAGTTGCTCCTAGCACTGGTCATTGTGTGAAAACATCCTGATAATGGCTTTCACTCTCTCCATTCCTGCTCCCTGAAATCATTTCCCAGATAAACCATGGGCACCAAAGCCTTCAGAGGAACTTTGGATAAAACAAAACCCAATTGCTTCAGGAGGGCACGTACCCACCTCGAACCAACCTCCCACCGAATCTCTATCTATCCTTCTTTTCTTTTTCAGGGGGATCAAACGCTACTAACACACATACCCTCCACACAGGGTCCTTTATACCTCAGCCTGATTGGCTACAGAAAAGAAAGTGAGTACAGAGATAGGACAGTGGAACACAGGGGGGAGAAGGTTTTAGTGGATGCTTAAATGAAACTCTGACATTCTTGTAATAGGATTTTAGCTCAAATAATTTAATAAAAAGATATGCTCTAGATATGCTTAATACATTTCTGCTGTTTTAGAGAAAAATGTATCCTTTATTTTAGATCTTCCTTTTGAAAGAATAACCATCTATGCCAACAACTGCAGCTAAACAAGCAAGAATATGTCATGACTTCTCAAAAAACAAATACTTATCAGTAGCCCCCAAAATAAGAATCAATGTTTCTGTGCAGGGCCCAACCATGCTATATCAGACATAGGGCACTTCTTGGGAAAAAGCCAGAATTTCAGCAAGCTGATTATACCCCTCTTTTAAAAATATCTTTTCATGGGGCTCCTGGGTGGCTCAGTGGGTTAAAGCCTTCTGCCTTCGGCTCAGGTCATGATCCCAGGGTCCTGGGATTGAGCCCCACATCGGGCTCTCTGCTCAGCAGGGAGCCTGCTTCCTCCTCTCTCTGCCTGCCTCTCTGCCTACTTGTGATCTCTGTCTGTCAAATAAATAAATAAAATCTTAAAAAATATATATATATATATATCTTTTCATGATTCTCTAGTATACTAGGCTTAGAGAATTATTTATGCACTAGCTGGGTTTGGGGCTGCAATGCTTTTTGCATGTCAGTCAAAGATACCAAAACCCAATCAAGCCAACATGGGCTATGCCCCAGAAACCATTCATGCTTTTTCTATATTTAGCATAAACAGCACACATATGCTTACCACAAAAATGACTGTCCACAGAAACTGCACAGCAACAAAAGAGCCTTGGTTTTGACTTCTGCATGGATGTTAAAATAATTTAATCCATTATTACTATGTTGTTGACTCCTAATTGGAGGACAGTATGTAATCTCATTTGGCTAGGGAAAAGCAAATTGGGACGTAGAAGCTAATTTAAACAGGTTGTCCAACAGTTAATTATCTCAGCAAACCAAGTGCCATATTCTAATCTGCATGAGTATTAAAATTATATTCATACCTGCTTAATCATAGTTGCTATATATCATAAGTGATTCTGGATCAAGAAACAAGTAATCAAAAGCTGCATATTTAATAACTGTTGTTCACACTGAAATTTCTTATGCTATTAATATCTAAGTTCCCTTCTGTGACTTTAGGCTATTTTAAAAGGGGGGAAAAAATACAGAAACCTTGTTACCATGGAGACTGTAAGCCGGTCAGCCCATCTGCTGAAAAGGATATAAAATTTTGTAAGTAGAATTTTAAAAGCCTTACTATGAGAAAGACTTCCTCAAACACAGTAGGGGGGAGGGAGCTACAAAAAGTCTGGCAAAGGGCCATTTGCAAAAATTTGGGCTATCATTATTTTGATACTAACCATGAATTTTCAGTAATTCTCATTAAGGGGAAACTATTAATATCCATACATCAGAATACCAAAAATGTAAAACATATTTTGGCATGTTCTGTGCTAATGTTTACACCATTTCTTAGGGAAAAAAATTAAGAATGTGTATTAAAATCTAGTCCAAGGAAGCCTATGATTTGGTTAATTTGATTTTTTAAAAATGCTCACAGGATTTTATAAAACAAAAATTAGGCACTTTAAACAATTATGATGTGAAGGTACAACGACATCTTTAGGACCTTATAATATTTAGCCTTTCTCTTCTGTTTTTTAGATATGTGTGCATAATTCAGAAATTTATTCCCACAGCAACTTGTAAACCTAGTAGGCATGAAGCCCTGCCTGAGATGAAGACACAAGAACTATCATAAAGCAGTTCGTGTCTGTAAGAGACTGAAGGAGGTGACTTATCTTCATTCATTCACCCATTTATTCATTCAGTAAGGGTTTGCTGAGCACTCGCTAAGTGTGCCAAGCACATTTGCAGACGCTGGGAATCACGCTGTGGTCAAGAGCGACAAAAATGCAGCTCATGCACAGGTGTAATTTACAATCAGAGGACAGTAACTCAGAGGGGCAGTTTAGTGATAAGAACAAGACGCCCTAAGATGATAGAAATGGCTCCTTCTGCCAGGAGCAATTAGATGAAGACACCAAAGATGAGACTTTGGAGCTGAGCCTTCACAGGGGAACAGGAACAGGAGCAACATTCAAGTCTAAGAGAGCACAGTGTGGTAGCAGAAATCTGGAGAGTGTCTGTCACCGAGCTGGATTTCCTTTCACAGCTCCAAGACAACATGAGAAATCCAATGTCATGAGAAGGGCTTAATGAATATGAAATTTTAGGGAAAGTGTGTATGTGAGTTGATTTGAAAGTCTAATTATCTTCATAAGTATCTGTGATAGGTGAATTTGTTTTCCTAAACAGCAAAATTCCTGGTTAAAGAACATTTTTGCCTTATGATAAGTATCACAAGTCAAATATAAAAATAGCAATAGAAACTTTTTAATGCTGTAAACCTTTTTCACAGATAATATCTCTCATTAAGGTTTACAAAGTCTTGCGAAGAAGTACAGCAGTTATTACTTCCATTATATAGAGGTGGAAACTAAAGGAAGATTAAGTGACATACCTTAGATCTAGTAAAGGGTTAAATTAGACCTTGTCCTTTGGCTTTTGCCGTAAATATTGTGCTCTTTCTACTAGACTAGAATTTTGTGCCAGTTTAAGGGTTTTTACAAAGTACAGGGAAAAGCGCTCACAGAACAATGTATCACAAACATTATTGGTCCTTGAAAGAAATCTGTATGTATCTTCTTCATGCAATTGGCAGAAGAGTAAGGCCAGGAGAACTGAGAATGTCAGCCATCAGTATATGCAAATATCACGTCCGCATAATGATTTCCTTAAGAAAGTGACCTTCCTTCTTGTTATGGAAGGTCCAAAAAATGCACCCACCCCACCCCTTTACCCCCTACTCCTGCACCAAATCCAACACACTTGGAAGTATCCTCTCCATTGAAGTGGAGAGGACCTTAGCTCAATGCTGTTTCTTTTCCCAGTGTAGTAAGCTGGCAATCATGCTTGTACTATGTTTCCATGAGAATTCAGCCGCCGCCCCCAGATTCTAGTGCCATCACCAAGTCTGGCATTAAATTAGCAGAAGAATGAGATTATTATGAATTTTGAACAAGCTGATACAGAAATGTAAACAAATGAATTGCTAAATATATAACTAAAAAAGCAAACAGGTTGGGGCGCCTGGGTGGCTCAGTGGGTTAAGCCTCTGCCTTCAGCTCAGGTCATGATCTCAGGGTCCTTGGATCGAGCCCCGCATTGGGCTCTCTGCTCAGCAGGAAGCCTGCTTCCCCTCTCTCTCTGCCTGCCTCTCTGCCTACTTGTGATCTCTCTGTCAGATAAATAAACAAAATCTTTTTTAAAAATAAAATAAATAATTTAAAAAGATTAAAAAGCAAACAGGTTAAAGAATGTTAAAGAGATTAGAATGTAGTGCAGGATAATAGAAACTCTGAAAATAATTACAGATACATTTTGAAACAGAATAAAAGAGGTAATTGTGGGCATATTTGTCAATCTGCTGTCACTGTTTAAAAGAAAGTCCATTACCAGCTGTATTCTCCAACAGGGGGCTCCCAAAACTTGGGATGTCCCCTTCACCAAGAAATGTAGTCTTCAAACATTAAAATCTCTCATTTGGGGGCAACTGGGTGGCTCAGTGGGTTAAGCCTCTGCCTTCGGCTCAGGTTGTAATCTCAGGGTCCTGGAATTGAGTCCCACGTCGGGCTCTCTGCTTAGTGGGGAGCCTGCTTCCCCCTTCTCTCTCTGCCTGCCTTTCTGCCTACTTGTGATCTCTCTCTCTGTCAAATAAATAAATAAACTCTTTTTAAATAAATAAAATAAAATCTCTCGTTTGACAAGCAACTCAAAGGACTAATCTACTATGGGCATGTCTCTGGCTCCAGGGTGAAGAGCAGGGATGTAGGACCAAAGACAAGATTCTGTGGAGGCAGGTAGGTTGGGAGTCTACGCTAGATCCAGGAAACCAACCCCAAGGCTAGTGTATGGGGAGAGTCAAGGGCTAAGCCAGGTGACGAACCACAAGAACGCACATGTGGACAGAGTTAGAATAAAGCAGGCAGGCAGAAGAAAATGGCAACAAGACAAGAGAACACAAAGCTGTGTGGGCACTCACCCTAGGAGCTGTCTGAGCAGCAGAAGTGAGGAGCCCAGAGGAAGCGCCAGAAACTAACGCATTCCCAAAGCCCTCGGAGCTCCCTACACTGACCACCTTCAGCCCCACAACTACCACCACCCACGCATCCTCACTACCACCATCACAATTAGCAGCATCCCTACCACCGGCCATGCCTACGGCACCAACACTGCCATTTTATGGCCAGAACCACCACCTCCACTGTCACAGCCACCATCAGCACCACGAGCCCTGCGATCCACATAACCACCATCTCTCTAAGATGTTCTCTTCACAACCACAAAGGAACAGGTAGAGGCTCTGAAATGTCAGCCTTCCTCACCAGTCTCTGAAAGTAGAAGGGGGCAGTACTGATACAAATTACAGCCCCCACCCTGCCTCAGAAGCAGAACAGCTACAGTAGGTAGTGCTTTTATTTTATTTTTTTTTAAGATTTTATTTATTTATTTGACAGACAGATCACAAGTAGAGAGACAGGCAGAGAGAGAGAGGAAGGGAAGCAGGCTCCCTGCTGAGCTGAGAGCCCGACTCGGGGCTTGATCCCAGGACCCTGGGATCATGACCTGGGCTGAAGGCAGAGGCTCAACCCACTGAGCCACCCAGGTGCCCCAGGTAGTGCTTTTAAATGAAATAATTTGTACCCGAGATACACCTATACTATCTCATTTCTCAAAATTCTCATAACGCCCTATGAGGCAGATACTGTGGTCCCCATTTCATGAGGGAGGAATATGAGCCTCAGAGTCAATACGACTTGCCCAAGGTCATACGCCTAGAAGGCGATGTAGCCTGGACTCACATTCCAGTCCACCTGACTCCACAGCTGATTCTGTTAACAGCTCTGCTGGTTGCATCTCTGAAGAAAATTACGATAGAGTCAAGTCCTTGAAGGGGTTCACTGGTAGTGGCCTGTAAACACATCATTTCAAAACAATATGAGTAATGCTTCAAATGTACTAGGGGAGGAAGAAACTAATTCTGGGGACTCCTGGGTGGTTCAGTCAGTTAAGCATCTGTTTTTGGTTCTGGTCATGATCCCAGGGTCCTGGGATCAAGTCCTGCATTGGGCTCCTTGCTTAGTGGGGAGGTTGCTTCTTCCTTGGCTTGCTGTTCCCTCTGCTTATGTGCTCTCTCTCTGATATATAGATAAGTAAAATATTGAAGAAGAAGAAGAAGAAGAGGAGGAAGAAGGGAAGAAGAAGGAGGGGAAGGAGGAGGGAGAAGAGAAAAGGAGGAGGAGGAGGAGGAGGGGGAGGAGAGGAAACAACTAATTCTGCTCAGGGATGGAAGAGAAGACTGTACAGAGGATGTGACATTTATGCAGCCGTGAAGAATAGAAGTAGGAGTTCACCAGAAAAAGCAGTGGAGGGGAGAGCAATTCACGTGGAGTGCTAGCAGATGTGAAGGACAGCCGCAGTGTTTACTTACCCCTCCTGCTGGCTCTGCTGATTTTCCCATATTTGACCTCTGGCCTGACTGAGAGCTTCCCCTCACGCTGCCAGCTTGTCTCTTTGCAGGCACTGAGCCATACCCCCCTCGGCCATATGCACAGACACCTGTCTCAGCTTTCCTAACTCTGGCTCAAGTTCTAGAGTCCAGCACATCCTGCTGCCCCCTGAGGAAGTCTGGGATGAAAGGGCTGGTCAGCAGGACTCAGGCATATCCAGTCTGCAGCCCCAGACCAAAGCATCAGCCACAAGGTGAGGAACTGCTGAAGCCACGTGCTCGTCAGTCGGTGCTGATCAAGAGGCTTCTTCGATACCCTCCATTCAGGCAGAAACTGTCCTGAAGCAAATTCAGGATGCAGCATCCAAAGGAAACCACCGAGAGAGTAAAGCTGTTGCTGACCTGCGTGTCACCAAATTGTAACCAATATCTCTGACATCAAGTCTTGCAATCCAGTGCTCGGGGCATATATTTCGCTGTAAAGTCTACTGGGGAAGGAGATTAGAAAGGGAACAGTCTGAAGCTCAGGGTGCCATGGTAGGGGTGCCACGGGACCACACCTGCTTTAATTTTTTTTCCAAGCCAAAAACACTGCAGCTGTGTCTTTAGCTTGACCCTGTGGGTCCACAAACAGCTGTCTGTGTGTTTTTGAGAAAACTTCCAACCACTTTCTGAGAAGACCCTCAGTCCACAGATCCTCTCTAGACCTCCTTTTCAGGAACATGTTCTTCTTAGATACCTCAAGTCTTAAAAGAGAACACCAAGACTATCCTTAGCACAATGTCTCATTTAACGAACAACAAATACTAGGCCCTACTCTGGTTCTTAGCCAGATACTGAATCTCCAAATCACTATCATTCTGTTCATTTACGAATCAGTATTTATTAAATGCTCATACTGGGTCAGATGCCTATTCTGTTTATGTGGAATGCACAATGACAAGGACATAGCAGTTCCCCGCGTTTTTGATGCTTATGTTCCTATGAGGATTGATGGGAATGAATAAGTAAAAAGAAGATGCAACTAAGGTGATTTCTGATAGTAAAGGAATGTGATAGCAAGTGAGCACAGGGGGGAGGGGGGTCCTGCCTTCAATGAGCAGCCAGAGGAGGTCTAAGACCGTCACGTTTGGGTTCAGATGGGAGAAGGAAGCAGCCATGTACAGAGCTGGGGGAAAAGCATCCCAAGACAAAAAAGGACAGAGGTGTAAAGGCCCAGAGACAGGATTAACCCTGGTTTATTCAGGGGCACCTGGGTGGCTCAGTCAGTTAAGCGTCTGCCTTCGTCTCAAAGCATGATCCTAGGGTCCTGGGATTGAGCCCCATGTCAGGCTCTTTGCTCAGCAAGGAATCTGCTTCTCCCTCTCCCTCTGCCCGTTGCTCCACCTGCTTGTGCTCACACGCACACTCCGTCAAATAAATAAAATCTTAAAAAAGAAAAAAAAAACTTGGCTTATTCAAAGAACATAAAGAAGGCCTTGGGCTGGGGGAAGGGGCTGCAGGGGGAGTGGAGATAGTAAGCAGGGGTGTGGCAGCTAAACAGGAGTCTGGCAGGAGTTCTATCATTACAGAGCCTTGCAGACAATAAGAATTTAGATCACACTCTCACACAACTGAAATCCATTTGGAGGGTTTAAAAGAGGGGAATGACCTGATGTCCTTTTTGAAAGGACAGCTCTGCAAGTTGTGTGAAGAGTGGACGCGGTGCTGAATGGAAGCAGGGAAACTTCCAGCAGACCAGAGGAGAGATGCTGGAGGCTCACCCTAGAAACTAGGCTGGTGGCAAGAGAGATGGAGAGAAGTGGATGGATTTGTGGCGGCTTTCAGAGCTAGAACTGACTGCAAGAACTATTCAGACCCACCATTTCAATATCACCCCAAAATTCTTCCATGAAGAACAATATTTCAGGGCGCCTGGGTGGCTCAGTGGGTTAAACCGCTGCCTTCGGCTCAGGTCAAGATCTCAGGGTCCTGGGATCGAGTCCCGTGTCCGGCTCCCTGCTCAGCAGGGAGCCTGCTTCCTCCTCTCTCTCTCTGCCTGCCTCTCTGCCTATTTGTGATCTCTCTCTGTCAAATAAATAAATAAATAATATTTAAAAAAAAAAAAAAAAAGAACAACATTTCAGAGGGACAGCCTGCAGCGCATGTGAGCCATCGGTTCATCTGTAGGACTGACGTCCATACATCCTTCAGGTGAACTGTGCAGACGGCACGAGGAGGAGACTGGGAGGGTGATCCAGATGTAGTCTCTCCCATCAAAGCACCTTCACGTATGCTGACTACATCACCAAAGATAACATCCACAATTTCATTTGAAGAAATCTTTATGTTAAAGCCAAACTTCGCAAACCACTATTGTGACAAGGCAGAGTCTGCCTAACTGGCCCCAATACCCATCCTCTCTTTCCTACCAGAAATAGAGCCATCACAATTTTTAGCATTCACATGGCTACTCAGCTAGAGACCACATTTCTCAGTCTCCTTTGAAGGCAGATGTAGCCTCACGACAAAGTTCAGGCCAATGGGTTTGGAGCACAAGAAATATGTTTAACTTCTAGGTCATTCCTTTAAAAATGAAATGCTTATTCTCTTCTTTCCCCTTTGAGCTGCTGAGGAAACAGTGATGACTGGAGCAGTCATGCTGGACCCAGAGATGAAATCTAGATGTTGAGAATGACAGAGCCTGCCCCCCAGCCTGGGTCCTTGGAACAATGATCTCTCAGAATAGAGCTATTTACCACTCTGAACTGCCCACCTACCTCTGGACTGGTAAGTGACAAAGAAATATACATTGTATTTTTTGTCTCAGTGGTAAAGGAGCTTAGCATCTGCAACAGCCAATGTATGATCCACTATGTCTCTCATTCCCTCTTCTGCAGCAAACGGAAATGTGCCAGGGAATGGCTGCTCTACTGGAATGAGAACAACAGCAAGGAAGCCCCCAGCCAACTCAGGAGACAGATGGGGTATGAGTGCACAACAAGTGTTGTTGCTGTAGTTTTTGTTCAGGGGAGGTTTTTTGGTTTTGTTTTTTTATTATTTATTTATTTATTTATTTGACAGAGATCACAAGTAGGCGGAGAGGCAGGCAAAGAGAGAGGAGGAAGCTGGCTCCCTGCTGAGCAGAGAGCCTGATTCAGGGCTCTATCCCAGGATGCTGGGATCATGACCTGAGCCGAAGGCAAAGGCTTAACCCACTGAGCCACCCAGGAGCCCTGTGGGGGAGGTTTTTATTACCGCAGCATCATCTGACCTATCCTGATTAATACATCCTGGTTGAAAACAGCTGCTCTAAAATCTCCTGGATTACATGAAATCAGAGAGCAGCATCCATTACCTGGGGAGTTTGGAAAAACACCGATGCCTCTGAAACTCTAATTTAATCAAGCTGGAGTACAGCTGCGGCCCATGGATTTTTACATATTTACCTGGTGATCCTAATATGCAGCCAAGGCTGAGAATCACAGACATGTGGGGACCATATATCAATGGCTCCCACACAGTTGTTTTTATTGAACGGTCCTCCAGCGTGATGAGGAACATCATCTCTACACGGAAGGATAATTATAACAAACAGCTCCAGAATTATGACCAAGTATCACTTCATGGCTTAACTGACTGTCTTACAGTGTTGACTCTATGAGAACATGGGAGAACTTTCTCTAGTCTCGGTGCGGGAGGTATGTGCGTTTTTCCTAAAGAACAACTTTATTTTTACCGTAAGGCATTGTAAATCCTGTAACTGATCTTGCTCTCTTCTTTAGGCCGTTCCCAGAAAGTTCAGAGTCAAACCGGAGGCTCCCAACTAGTAAGTGACTGGAGTTTTCTTGGCATACTTTTTATGGACTTAGCATACATTCTTACCCTTATTTTCTCCTTAATTGATTTTATTGGCTTGTGATATCATATAAGCTAATGTAAGTCATTTCTAGAACAAGGCAGGATATAAATATATCTTTAAATAATAAATAAAGAACATGTGTCACTGACTGGAAAAGAGAAAGAAAATAGTTAAGTGCAGGAATTTACCCAAGCAATTCAACACATGAGATCTGTTATAAAAATATCCACCGTAATCTACTTATTAAATAGTTAATATCGCTTAAAAACAGACATTCCTGTCTTATTTATCAGAAAATGGGAACCTAAGCTGACTATGCCCCCGAGAAACGAGGGATAAGCAGGAAAGTCGATACTGAAAGCTCCTAATGCAGTTTTCGAACTATATAAATCAATCTTGCGGTTCCACTCACCTTCAGCAAAGTTTCAATATAGCAACTTTTGTTATTCTTTATTATAGATTTAAATCCCCATTAGCTACTTGCTCTTCCTGGTTGCTGTAATAATCACAGCAGCAGGAGCTACCCCACTGCTCAGCCGATTTCCTCTTAATAGCCTCCAGGATGCACATCTGCCAAACATCTTACCACATTACACAAATACTTCATTCTTGACAACCCACTCTATTCTCCACATATTCTTTCATGCCTCATGCATATGCTTGAAAGAGTTATAAATTCCAGCTCTATTCCAAATTATCTTTCTTCTTGTAAGCTTCTCCACATCATCTCTTTATTACCCTCTAAAAAGGATATTGTCATCTAATACTTTCAATAATATTTGATATCAAATGACCCTACATTTTATGAGTTCATCTCAGCAGCTAGGCGACCCAGGAAAAATGCAAAAACTACAAAATACAGTGGTGTCTAGCACAATGTATGAGCTGACCACACACATCTGCACACACAGGCATAAAGTCCTAATAATACTAGAGCTTAAAGGAACCTCAGAGGTCACTAGCCCTCCCCACTTAAACCCCCATTTTGCAGACAGAAAAATGGGGTTACTAGGAAATATTCATTTAGTAGTCATTCCTGAATTAATACTTGTGTCCCAGAAATTCACTGTTGAGTCAGTTATTTGAAACTTGGTATATATTTTCTCATTAAGAAACAATGTTACAACAGAAAGACTCCAGATTACCTACAAAATTGTATTTAGGATAGCTGGTGGCAACAAAGGAGAGATTCTTTTTTTTTTTAATTTTATTTATTTATTTATTTGACAGAGAGAGATCACAGTAGACAGAGAGGCAGGCAGAGAGAGAGAGGGAAGCACGCTCCCTGCTGAGCAGGGAGCCCGATGCGGGACTCGATCCCAGGACCTGAGATCATGACCTGAGCCAAAGGCAGCGGCTTAACCCACTGAGCCACCCAGGTGCCCCCAAAGGGGATATTCTTAAAGTCACTGGACCATACATGGAAAAATGGTTAATATGGTAAATTTTAGGGTTATATGTATGCAACAATTTTTTAAAATTCCATTTTAATCCATGACATGGTTAAATGTGGTAAAAGAGGAAGGAGGGGCAGAAGGAAGAAATTCAGATCATCTTGCCTGGGTCTGCATAAAAAGTCCTTCCTTGAGTAAATGTCTGGCTAATTGTTTTTTCAGTATCCAACTTCCTCTCCACCACTAGCTCTCAAAATTCTCTTAGGAAACTGGTCTCCAGTGCTTAGCCATGATGGGGTAATCCCAATCTCATCCCTAGGAGGTACCAACTACTGACTTCAGCCCACAATGTTAGTTCATGTGCTATTTCAGGCCAATAAGATTCACAAAACGTGTATGTGTGCACACGCTGTGCGCCGTGTTTCAGGGGGAGGGTGGTGCTCTGAAAAAACAAGCAAACAAAAACCCTTTTCCTTCCTGCTGGAGCTATCCTAAGAGAGGCTCTCTGCTCCTCTGAACAGGGCAGGGGTGGATGGGAGATCCTGAGCTCCTGCTGCCACCACAACAGGGGCTAGGCTGAGGTCCAAGCCAGCACAGAGAGGTGAGCAGAGAAAGGCATGCGGTGTTGGAAGAATTGCAAAGAAAGGGAGTCCTGAGGAAGTCATGAACTTCTAGAACAAGCCATACATGAAGCCAGTCATACCCACCCCTGGACTTTTCACTGCATGAGCCAATAATTCTGTATTTTGCCTTGGCCAATTTGTGCTGAGTTCCTGTTTATTTGTGACTGAAAGAGTCCTAACAGATACATTCCAGAACAAAGCTTAAATTCGACCCAGTTTGATCCCCATTCACCTCCCTTTCCGAAACCCTTTCCCATGGGTCACTGTCTTTCTTCTCAGGCACCCAGGACCCTCCTTCTCTCCAAAGGTCTCCATTCTGATACCCTACCCAGACCTGCACTAACTCCCAAAGACACTCAGTCCCCAACATCACCTTCCCCTTTCTTCCTCCTTCTACTCACCCTCAAATACAAATTCATAAAGCAAAAATAAAGAAAACTACATCACTTATTATGAGTATGTTATAGAAGACCCTAAAAAGGGATTCGAAGTTTGTCTGCATGTACAACAATTTGCACAGGTCAACAAAGCACGAGAGCTGCTTACAGAACCAAGTTCCATGTACAGTCCTGGGGCAGGTTCAGAATAATGCTTGTTCCCCTGTAGGACCCTACAGAGGCATGCAGGCTTTACAAGGGATTCTTGGACCTTCAGGGCACAGGAAGTGCTACTCAAGTGCCCAGGACACAGAGTGTGACCCAGAGCTGAGGAGGTCTGCAATACAGCTGATCCAGAGAGGCTCAAGAACATAATGCTGTGTGTCACCTTGTGTGTTTTGCCTGAGAAGGAGCTTCCTAAGTTGGCAGAAAGCAGTATTCTCACAGAAGAGGCAGAGTGAATGCAGCAGGAGAAGCCTTCTTCAAAAGCTGTCACAGCAGACATAATGAGGGACAGAGCTGTGAGCACCCACTGGACTCAAAGAAATAATGCACAAGATATTAGGAGGCAGATGTTGAGGTCCTATGTCTCCCTACAGGTAGGAAGGTGAACAAGTGAAATGCGAATTATTAATGCTGATTCCTTACAACTTCGGCTCCTTCTTCCTTTTGTCCCATGTGGTACCTGTCCATACAGCACCACAGGTTGGTGGGGTATAGGGACATCCAGCTTACCCAAAGGTAGAATCTAATAGGTGAACGGTCAAAACAGAAGGCTAGCGAAGAGCACCTGGGTAGCCCAGTTGGTCAGGCATCTGACTCTTGGTTTCAGCTCAGGTCATAATATCACGGGTCATGGGACAGAGCCCTACATCAGGCTCCATGCTCAACAGGGAGTCTGCTTAAGATTCTCTCCCCCCCCCACCCCTTCCCTTACTCACACTCTGGAATAAATAAATAAAAATCTTAAAAAAAAAAAAGTTCCAAGAGAAGGCAATCTAGAGCCATATTACAGAGCTTTGTGGATAAAGGTTCTAGAGGGGTTTGACAGATGGAAAGATCATCATCATGGAAAATGGTGAGACCTTCCTCAAGGAGAAGGAATGGCATGACTGAATGGGCAGAGGGGAGAAAGCATGGTTTGAGTCCAAGTCTGGGGTGTGTGCTAGGAGCAAGGGCAGAAAGAGACAAGTTTAGATGGGAAAGTGGGGGAGACTGTGAGAAAGGACAGACTCAGGAAGTCATCACTGGAGAGCATGTCTACTCTGTAGTGGCACACCTTTCAAGGATGGGAAGATGAGCCTGTTTGTAAACAGTAAGTCAAGCTACAATACTGTGTGAATGACTAGAGCCCCTGAAGACTCCTGGGAACAAGCACGTGTTTCAAATAGGAAGCTCATTAACCTAAATCATTTGAAACTGGACCTCAGAGGAAGAAGAAAAGCATTCAAGCGTGTTAAAACAGGATTGGGGGGGGCGCCTGGGTGGCTTTAGTCGTTAAGTGTCTGCCTTCAGCTCAGGTCATGATCCCAGGATCCTGGAATCAAACCCCTCATCAGACTCCCTGCTCAGCATGAAGCCTGCTTCTCCCTCTCCTGCTCCCCCTGCTTATGTCCCCTCTCTTGCTGTATCTCTGTCAAATGAATAAAAACCCAAAAAAAAAAAAAAAAAGAAAAAAGAAAAGAAAGAAAGAAAAGGAGAGAGAGAAAGAAAAAGAAAAGAAAAAGAATAAAAATTTAAAAAAACACAAAAAAACAAAAACAAAAAAAACAGGTATTCAGGAGCAAAACCCCACCCTCCCACCCTGCCCAGGCTCCTTGCCCCAGCCCCAGCTTCCTAAGCCCACCCAACGGCCCCAGGCAGTTTCCAGGCCACATCCTGCCTCTGGACTGCTTCCTGGTTCTTCTCAACTTCAGAAGCCAGAGCTCCATGAAACACCAAGGGCTGTTTTCTGTTGCTGCCTGCACTTTAAACAAGGCCACAGTCGTGGTGGGAGGCCTATCCAGGTGAATGTTTTTAGCACATTTATAAGTTGGATATATTTAGGTTTTGTCTGCTTACATTTTAAATAATCTGCACATCCACTAAAAAAAAAAATTACACTAGTGAAAGTACTTAATGCCACCAAATTATACATTTAAGATTGGCTAAAATGGTAAATTTCCCATTATGTATATTTTACCACAATAAAAATATAAATAAGCATAATTTTTTAAAAACCCAATGTCCTTCCTTATTCTTTTTTTCTTCCACAATTAACATTATTTACTCTTCTTATATAGAAATAGAAAACAAAATACTTGGAAATATGAAATCTGCATTTTATTGGGTTAGTTTAAACCCTGAAGATAGCTACTAATGTAGCAATAGTAATAATAACACCTACAGTACAATTACTCTTCCAGTGTGTATTTGACATCATTTTTACTGATATTATTCGGTTTAATTTTCATTTTCTAGGACCAAAATAAATATTTATGCTAAAGTAAATGAATATGGCAACCAACACCAAATGAAACACTGAGTCTTTCCTACCAGAAGGTCTCCCTATGGCACAGAGACCAAACAAAAAAAACATGTTCCCCAAACTAAATCACCCCTCCAGCTTTCTGAAATTAGCAGAGAATATTTGCAGCTGACCTATTTCTCTCCCACACGACTGTGTTGATAATTGACTTTTGTCCCCCAGGGAAGTGCTCAAATATAATTGAGCAGCACCTGCCACATAGAGAGTTCAGTTTTATATACCCAGTAATTCCCATAAATATTGTACTTAACTTGGGACTCGAGCACTCTGCTTTCTTCTTAATTGTATCTCCCAAGGAAAAAAACATTATAACCAGAGCTGATTTATTATAAGCATCTAGATAAAATTTTTTAAAGTACTTTGGATTATAAATATCTAAGACACTTCTATGATGAAAAATTATTGAAAATGAAGGCAATAACTACTTTTGTTGCTCACTTTTTTAATCCCAGGAATCTCATCCTATTATAGAAAGCCCCTTCTATAGATGAGAGTCACTCAATTTTGTTCAATCCTGATGACGAGGAGGCCAAGGTCAGGGATTTGACTTCCATGCGGGTCAAACAGTTTGGTTCCCCACAAAATTCATCTTTATGACCTAAGACTGTAGCTCTAATGAATATAAATATGTTCTACCATGACTTGAAAAGCTCTCTAAAACACAGGCTTAAGGAAAGCCAAGTCCCTTTACACAGATGGACCAACAGCTGCACATGTGGACCAGGGGCTCTATTGTATTTTTTTTTGTCTTGTTTTAAGATTTTATTTATTTATTTGACAGAGAGCAAGATCACAAGTAGGTAGAGAGGCAGGCGGAGAGAGAGGAGGAAGCAGGCTCCCCGCCAAGCCGAGAGCCCAATATGGAGCTCGATCCCAGGACCCTGGGACCATGACCTGAGCTGAAGGCAGAGGCTTTAACCCACTGAGCCATCCAGGCGCCCCTGGACCAGGGGCTCTAACTTGAAACCTTCAGCCTGCTGTAGAGCATAAGTAAATGAAAAAACAAAAAACAAAAACTAAAGCAAATCACAAAGATCACATTTTATTGTATTATTCTAGTTATATGAAATGTTCAGAATAAGCAAATCTATAGACATAGAGACTAGTAGATTAAGATTGGGGAATAGTGTGGAGAAGGACTGATAATGAGTAAAAGGTCTCTTTTGGGGGTGATGAAAATGTTCTAAAATGAGATTATGATGATAACAGAGTACATCCTCTAAATTCCTGAAAAAATGACTTCCTCCTCTCTGTTACAGACACACACACACACACACACACACACACACAGAGGCCAAATAAGAAAGTCATGCCTTTGAACACCCTAACCCTAACAGCGATCATTTTACCCACCTGTGTAACTGGAAAACACAATCAGCACGTTGAGTTGCTGACACCAGCACTGGGCTATTTGAGAAGAAAGTAGAAGGGTATGATAAATCCATCTACATGTTAAGCTACTATGAATTTCCATTACTGCTGGTCTTTCCAGTGCTAAAAGAGAAATTGCAAAAAAGTCTTCCTAAGGAGTTTAAAATTAGTATTATAATATGATATAGTGAGCACTACAAAAAAGTCACCATTTCTCGTGATTTTGACAACCCAGAAAAATGCAGATTCTTCTCGGGTTTACGTTTACAAAATATTTCCTCTCAAAACAAAAAGACTACTACCACAGCTATTAAACTGCAGCCCTGGACAAAGATGCCTCCACCAACAAAGAACATAAACTGAGAAATAGAATCGGCCCTGTCCGCCATCCAATGATTACAGGGAAATGACCAGAGAGAGTCAGGGGATGTCGCAGAAGCTGTACAGCCCCCGTCTAATTAATGCTTTCGGGACATAAAGCACGAATCCTGAATGGCATTCCTTCAGAGTCAAGGGACCACCTCTTCTCTGTGCATGAATGTGTGTAACAAGAAAGAACACATTCAAGAAAGTAGGGAAGCCTGCAGACGGGCATGTTTACACCAGTGAAAATGAGAGCTTTCATCAAGGAATTTCAAAGCCTGCTCTATACTCCAGCCAGCTGTTCCTGAAACATCAGCCTTCTCTGGTTCTGAAAGCAGGTTGCCATAGCTCACAGCTTGTCATTATTGTTACCTGAAAGCCCTAAAAGTACCCCCTGAAAACTGAATAATTCTGCCTTGACATTCATTTCGGCTTCTAGCTCTAGCCCCACCCCCACGCCCTGCCCCAGTTTATGTGGTTAAAGCCACGTACAATTGCTGATGTGTCGCTATGTAATCAAGTTCGGAACAACTCTTCTAGAATGAAGGGTGCTGTATTTTACCTCAACGTTCTCCTGGGTCACGAAGGACAAGGGCAGGCAACTGTGATGCAGGGCAGAATGGGTTTCTGTAGGGGTTCTTTGGGGCTAAGAGCCTAGCTCCCCTTGGGACTCAGCACCTTGCTGTACTCGAACCTGGAGAGGTACTGTAAAGACCCTGTGTGACGGGGGAGGGTGAAGGAAATGCTCTGCACCGCCCCACAGAGGAGATACTGGTGCAATGCCCTGGGCTCCAGGGGAGTGCAAACCATCCAGGGGCTCTGGGGGGCACACCCTGCTGAAGGACAGACTCCGAGGACCCATGTTGCTGAGGCCTGTAACCCATTCTCGGGGCACACACGCCTGCTGGGAAGGAAGGTCCAGCAAAGAGCAAGCGACACGGAGGACGGCACCGTTCTAGGGAACACTCTGCTCCAAAGTGTTGCCTGAAACAAAGCACACAGAGGCCAGACAGCAGAACGGGGCCTGCGTGCCCCTCTGCGCCTGTGCCTGCCGACACTTCTTCAAGTCGTCAGTCAATGTGAGTGAACTGCAAGCCTGCTGTCCCTGGTCAGGGCCGATGCCTTCTCGGAGTCCGAGCTGCAGAAATAACACCAAGAAATGGCCAAACTAGGAGGAAGGTGAGGAGTTGGGCTAATGCTACAGCATCAGCCAGAAAAGATGGCTCAGAACTAGATTGCCTGGGCTCAGCTACTGACTCCCCAGAAGCAGAGGGACTGGTTTCTACAACTAGCTACACCACATGGTGTGACTTAGCTACCTTCTCTTCAGCGCCACCCTTGCTTTTTCCCTTGATGAATGAACAAGGAGTCTCTGCTCCTTAACACCCAGGGACAGCAGTGTTTGAGGCAGCAGTGGAGTCATTAAAGAGAGAAGGCCACGGTAACACCAAGGTCCTTTCCAGCTTAAGGATCCACACCGCATCCTATAACTTTCTAGAAAGATTAAAATTTCAATCAGAATCCTCTAAGTTTCAATAAAACCTCACCATCCTAAACTGAAGGATAAATAGTTCTTTATTCCACAAAAATGAGACTTTAGGGAACTCTGTGCGCCAAGAACAGGGTCTTGGAGAAGAGCACAAGGGACTAGTTCACAGGTTAGCTGCCCAGGAACTGGATTTCTCAGTAAGAAACGTCGTAAATTCAGTTCCATGTATTCAAGCCCAAGAGCGAAAACAAAGCAGTTTGCCACGAGAGGCAGAGTTCTTTCTTGGTCCCAATTTGCGAAGACGCATTCCAGATAAAATTCACACAGGAAACAGGTGTGAACTTTCCCCTCAGGTTCACTGTAACTGTATTATCCCACTTAGCCAGGAAGTTTACTTAAAGAGCAAGTCAACTTCGGATTCTGTTAATGAAAACGAATCATTCCTATTCTCATGCAGCTACAATATAATGGTTGTGCTGGTCCTGTCCCACTTCCCTCAGTATCATTCTCCCCTTCCTCTGTGCTGCTCCCTATCTCAAGAGGGCTAAGGGTCTGCAGGCTGCTTCCCAGGCTCCCAGTCAGCCGGCTTCCAGCTGGGCTCCGCCAAGGGCTGGTGCATCAGGAGACTGGGGGACTAGCTGGGCGGGGGGCATGGGGAGGGCAGAATATTCCTCCCCTTTCTCTGCCCTCAAGTGGCTTCTTTAGTGGAAGCTATGTATCCTGTCTGTCTCTCTTTCTCTCTTTATTTAATTGAAGTATAATTGACAAAGATCATGATATTCGTTTTGGGTGTACAATGTAACAATTCAATATTTCCATATATTGCAAAATAATCACAAGGCTAGTTAACACCCATCAACATAAGTAGTAACGTATTTTTTTTCTTTTGATGAGAACTTTCAAGATCTATTCCCTAACCAACTTTCAAATACACAATAGATTATAAACTCCAGTCCCCTGCTGTACATTACACCCACCATGACTTATTTTATACGGAAAGCTTGTACCTGTGACCCCCCTTCACCCATTTCACCTATTCCCGCACCCCTGCCTGCATCTGGCAACCATCAATCTGTTCTCTGTATCTATAAACTCAATTTTTGTTTTTGGTTTGTTTTTTTTGTTGTTGGTGGTGGTTGTTTTTTTGTGGGGTTTTTTGGCTTTTTTTTGGTTTGGGGAGGGTTTTTAGATTCCACATGCAGGTGAGATCATACAGTATTTATCTTATTATTTGATTTCTTTCACTTAGCATAATGCTTTTAAGGTCCATCTATGTTATCACAAATAGCAAGATTTCATTCTCTCATGGCTGAATCACACACACACACACACAAACACTCCTCTATACACACACCCCACAACTTCTTAATACACTCATCCGTCAATGAACACTTAGGTTCTTTTTTTTTTTTTTTTTAAAGATTTTATTTATTTATTTGACAGAGAGAAATCACAAGTAGACAGAGAGGCAGGCAGAGAGAGAGAGGGAAGCAGGCTCCCTGCTGAGCAGAGAGCCCGATGCGGGACTCAATCCCAAGACCCTGAGATCGTGACCCGAGCTGAAGGCAGCGGCTTAACCCACTGAGCCACCCAGGCGCCCGAACACTTAGGTTCTTGCCATGCCCTGGCTATTGTAAACACTGGCTGCAATTAACATGGGCTGCATATATCTTTTCAAGCTTGTGTTTTCATTTTCTTCAAATAAATAGCCAGAACTGGGATTGATAAATCATATGATAGTTCTAATTTTAATTTTTTGAGGATCTCTATGCTGTTTTCAACAGTAGCTGCACCAACATCCACTCCCACCGACAGTGCGCCAGGGTGTCCATTTCTCTACATCCTCACGAACACACGCTATTTCTTCTCTTTTTTATGGTAGCCATCCTAACAAGTGTAAGATGATGTCCTCTGTGTTTCCTGCTCCCACAAAACAGTACACCAAGGGCTCCAGCGTCTACCAGGTGACTCTGGCCCTTGGGCTCCAGAACAGCTTCCTTTTCCTGCTAGCCTAGAGGTCGCAGTGGCTCCCAGCTGTTGCTAAACTAAAGGGTTAGCTTCCAAACGCTTCCATCACCTGTTTAACATGTCTCTACATTCAAGTCCCTCAGTTGTAAAATCCCAGGGAGTTTTGTTTCCTGGGTAGACCATGGCTAATATAATGACTACTAAACAAACTTCCATGAACCATCCAAACCAAAATTCCATCTCATGGTAAAATGAGGGGGAAAACTACAATCTCAAGGTTCTCTAGTTGTTGCTTTGTTCTTCGCAGTAACCATATAAATTAAGAATACTTCCAGGGGGGCGCCAGGGTCAGTCATTAAGCACCTGCCTTTGGCTCAGGTCATGATCCCAGAATCCTGGGATCGAGCCCCATATTAGGCTCCCTGCTCGGCAAGAAGTCTGCTTTCCCTCTCCCACTCCCTCTGCTTGTGTTCCTGCTCTCGCTGTCTCTCTCTCTCTCTCTCACTGTCAAATAAATAAATAAATAAAAATTTAAAAAAAAAAAAAAAGAATACTTCCAGGTTCAGGGGCTCCTGGTTGGCTCTCTCACTTAAAGGATAGACTCTTCATGGGGCGCCTGGGTCAGTGGGTTAAAGCCTCTGTCTTCGGCTCGAGTCTTGATCTCAGGGTCCTGAGATTGAGCCCCGCATCGGGCTCTCTGCTCAGCAGGGAGCCTGCTTCCACCCTCCTCTCTTTCTGCCTGCCTCTCTGCCTACTTGTGATCTCTATCTGTCAAATAAATAAATCAAAATCTTTTTTTAAAAATAAATAAATAAATAAAAGATAGACTCTTCAGTTCAGCTTGGGTTGTGATCTCAGGGTCATGACACTGAGCCCTCCATCAGGCTCTTCAGTGAACGTGGAGCCTGCTTGGGATCCTTTCTCTCCTCTTCCATCTGCTCCTCTGTGCTATACTCTCTCTCTTTAAAAAATAAAAAAATAAAATAAAATAAATTCTATTTCTAGGATCTAAGAGGAATAAGCTCCATATGTCCTTTCATGTGTCCACATTTCTGTGTTTTTATGTCTGTCTTGATATTTCAGGGATGAAGTGTGTTGTGATGGAAAAACTGGAGAATCTGAGGAAGGTCCCCTGCCCCTGTCTTGGTTCTATTACTACTGATGTGATGTCGGTACAGCCTTTATGTCCTTGGGTCTCCTCATTCATCTGAAAATGAGGAACTGACGTACTTTCCCTTTGCAATGTCTTCCTGTTCTAAAATTTTGTAATTCTAAGTTTATGGATGAATTTTGCATATATACCCGCTTCTAAGCATATGATTATTCTTGGAACTATGCACAAAGTATACACCTTCTGTTGATGAATCTGCATTTTATTGGAGAAATGTGTCTCTGAATTATAACCCAAAGAATTTTTTGCCAGCTTGTTTTATTATAGTACCAACTTAGTAACTAAATATGTTTTCAATCTCTAAACACAGTGTGGGTTTACTGAATTATGATCACGATCATTTGATTAGCATACTTAAAAAAAGCCCAAGGTTCTGTGATCTAAAGTAGATGGTTCCAAAGATGACTACAATAACATGCTCTTTTGTAAGGTGACCTTGCTACACCCCACCAAAAGAGAGTCTATTTCCTCTCCCTTTGAAACTGAGCTAGCTCTTTGTTTTGATTTAGAGACTGTAGCAGAAGCAACGTCATGCAGCTTTTAACAGTAGGTTTTACAAAATCTGCAGCTTCACCCTTTACTTCCTGGGATGCCCCTTCTTGGAACCCAGCCACCATGTTGTAAGGAAGTTCAAGCAACCATGCTGGGAGCCCAGGTGGAGGAAGACTGAGCCCCCTGCCAAAAGCCCTAGTTGAGTTCTCAGCCAGCAGCCAGCACCAACTGCCAACCACACGTGTGAGGCTATTTTAGATCTTTCAGCCATGCCAGTGCCCGGAAAATACCACACACTGGTCAGCACACTGAAATTAAAAAAAACAACAACAACAAAACAAAACAAAAAAAACTTGTTGCTTTAAGATGCTAAATTTGGGGAAGTTTTGTTAGAAGGCAATTTCTACCCCTTAAACACAGAGTTTAATGTTAGAGCGGAACCCCATGCCTAAAATATCAAGCTGGTTCTCCATCCATCCGTTCCTTCGTTCATTCAAATAAATACTTATTGAACACCTACTACGCTAAATGCTGAGGATACAAAGGAGATCAAATGCAGACTGGCCTTGCTTATTATCTGAATGAGGAGACAGATATTAACAGAAATCTAATTATTGAGAACTGGCAAAATGTACTCTGGAATGAGGTAGGTGGTTAAGGAACTGGCATAATCAGAGAGATGAGAAAAATAAGTAAAGACTTGGGGTGTCTGGCAGGCTCAGTTGGTGGAGCATGCAACTCTTGATCTCAGGGTTGTGAGTTTGAGCCCAACCTTGAGTGTAGAGATTACTTAAAAATTAAAAAAAAAAACTTAAAAAAAAAAAAAGAAGTAAAGACAAAACTTAGGTTTCAAGGAAGATTATAAGTTAAGTAGGCAGACGAGAGAACAAGAGCCCTCCACACAAAAGGTTCAGTATGTGCAAAGAGCCTATGGCAGAAGGAAAGATGGTGTATTCAAGATCTATGTCCAAAGCTAAAAGATCATGGTTCAATATGAGGCTGGAAACTAGGAGGGTCCAGGTCTTGTAAGACTTGCAGTCGTCATTAGGGCAGCCTTAACAAGGAAAGATCAACAAACCAATCATACTTTGATCACTTTGAAAAATGGGAGTAAGGGGCACCTGGGTGGCTCAGGGGGTTAAGCCGCTCGCTGCCTTCAGCTCAGGTCACGATCCCAGGGTCCTGGGATCGAGCCCCGCATCAGGCTCTCTGCTCAGCAGGGAGCCTGCTTCCCTCTCACTCTCTCTGCCTGCCTCTCTGCCTACTTGTGATCTCTGTCAAATAAATAAAATCTTTCCAAAAAAAAAAATGGGAGTAAACTGGAGGACTCCATCACACAAACTCTATGTACAATGACACCCAAAGTACTTCAATATGCAGCGCACACACCCTCATTCCTTGCTACATTTCACTATATTATGTGTGCACACCTATGTCTCCATAAGTAGATTACAAAATGCTCTGGGTCTCGGGGCTCTGTCTCATTCATCTTTTCATTCCTCTTGCATAGTATCTAGCATAGTGCTGGGCACATAGCAAAGGTTTAATAAATGTTTCCTAAAACTCTGAAACATAAATAAATAGGGGTCCCTGGGTGGCTCAGTCGGTTAAGTGTCTGCTTTCCTGCTCAGGTCAGGATCCCAGGGTCCTCTGGGATCGAGCCCAAATCCGGCTCTTTGCTCAGCAGGGGCGTTGGCTTCTCCCTCTGCCCCCTGCTTGTGTGCGTGCTCGCTCTCTCACTTGCTCGCTCACTCTCTCTCTCTCAAATAATTATTTTATTTATTTTTTTTTTCAAATAATTATTTTAAAAATAAATAAATAAATCAGGGGCACCTGGGTGGCTCAGTTGGTTAAGCAATTGCCTTTGGCTCAGGTCATGATCCCGGAGTCCTGGGATCGAGTCCCACATCGGGCTCCCAGCTCCATGCTCTCTCTCTCTGTCTCTCTCTTTCTCTCAAATAAATAAATAAAATCTTTAAAAAAAAAAAATCAAATAAATAAAGAAAACCTGACTAAATAGTCCACTCACAAATAGTCTGTCAGAAGTGATCTCCTAGGAGAAAATTCTACAAGCTCATTTGGAAGGCCATTCCAACGATAGCAACCCTCTTAATTAAGAAAGCCGTGCTGTAAAACATCATTCCTCTCCTGACTGTAGCAGTTCTTGAGTTTCATCCTCAGTGGAGACGGAGAGCCGTCCGTCACATTTCCAAAGAATGCCTTTGGTGTACACTTTGAAGATCATTACTGGGTCACCCAGCTCTCTATTCTTTCAGTGGCAAAATACCTCATCTTCTCACCTTTCCTCAAAGAAACCATGTAGTTGTTCCCTGGACTCATTCCAAAATCTCCATCCCTCCTTCATTGTGGAGGCCAGCGATCTAGGAGCCCACGAAACAAGGTCAAAGACGCCTAAAGGGCTCTGTGAGCAGTAGTCCACAGAGGACAGCAGGCTCGTTTTCTCAGGTTGCTTGTCTTCAGGTCAACTCACATGTGCACACACACAAACACAAAAACTTTTTGTCAGTTTAAAGAAAAAACAGCTTTACTAGGTGAATTTGCCAACTGTCCCCTGTTCTTCACCACCAGCCCCATCTTACCCGTCTGATGTGACATATTTTTTTGTGAGGGGAACACTTCCCCTAATTTTACAAATAATATGACACCAGAAATGAGCAGCACTATTTTGCTGGCATTCCCACTATCTTCTTCATGTGTGAAGGCACCACACCGACTAAAATATCACCAAGAAATGCCATCACTCCAGTATATCAAGAATTCAGAAACAATAAGTCACTGGTCATTCTAGAGGAATGAGGCTCTAATAACATAAACAGCTGTTGTGCTTTTTTTTTTAAGCGTTTTTTTTTTTAATTTTTAAATTTTTTTTATTTTTTGGAAATATTTTATTTATATATTTGACAGACAGAGATCACAAGTAGGCAGAGATCATTTTAAGCATTTTTTATTTATATATTTGACAGACAGAGATCACAAGTAAGGCAGAGAGATAGGCAGAGAGAGAGGAGGAGGAAGCAGGCTCCCCATGGAGCAGAGAGCCCGATGTGGGGCTTAATCCCAGGACCCTGGGATCATGACTTGAGCCGAAGGCAGAGGATTTAACCCACTGAGCCACCCAGGCACCCCGCTGTTGTGCTTTTTAAAAAAAAATTTTTTTTGGCACTCAGGTAAAAACTCTTCAATTTTACTTCAAAAAATACTGTTAAATTCTAATATTGCAATAACTTTTTGTCTCTTGTCAAAGAAACAAAAATCCCAGTTATTGTAGCCACTAGAGAAGTCTACATTATGCCATTTAAACAAGATCATGTGTAAGATACTTATTGAACTGTAAGTGCTCACAAAAATTATCCATTATTTTTACACAGAAAAAAACAGGAAGGTTGTGTATAATGTGCAAATACAGATAACATCTGAATTTAAATTAGACCATTCTATTAAATCAACAAATCCCACTTTCAGAAAAACTAATGAAATATATTTATTCTAAAAATGTACATTGTTTGGGGTGTCTTGGTGGCTCAGTAGGTTAAGCTGATTAAGTGTCTGCCTTTGGATCATCTGCCTTTGGATCAAGTCATGATCCCAGCGTCCTAGGATCAAGCCCCACATCCAGCTCCCTGATCAGTGGGGAGCCTGCATCTCTCTCTGCCTACAGCTCCCCCTGCTTGTGCTCTCTATCAAATAAATAAATAAAATCTTTAAAAATAAAAATTAAAAATAAAAATAAAATAAAAATCTACATTGTTTTAATAACTCCCAAAATTATTAACATGCAATATTTTACATTTTTAAGACAATAAATAACAACACTCTTAACAAGAACGTATATATGCATTAATCTCAATCATTTATCAGAGTAAATTGAGGAAAGAATAGAAATATTAAAAAATATATAGATTGTTTTGTTTGTGGTTAGAAGAGTAAAGCATTAGTGAAGTGATAGTGTAGATGAACTCAAAAGTTTTAGTCAGACAGTTCAGGGACTACACTGCTGTATAATTAGTATTTCTAAGAATTCACAACAAAAAATTCACTACCAAAAATAGGCACATACAAAATAAACATCAACAAAATCTCAGTCACATAAGTCAAAAATGTTTTAAAGATGAGAAATGTCTTTGCTTTATCAAATACACAAATGACTGAAGCAAGCATTTCAAAGGGGATAGAATGCACTTTTAGGATGAATTCAGGATTCAAAATATATTTATTTTAATAATGCAAATGCTTGGTATTCACTGAATTAAATAGTAGTAATAATTTGTTTACAGAAAATTAGTATCTGCATAATAAATATTATCTAAATAGGTTTTAGGAACTCTTTAGGAGAAGTCTGAGCCCAATTTTGAATCTAAAACCCATCTGTCATGGATAATCTGTTTAAATTGATGATATTCACTAAAGAAACACACCACTGCTGCCGTCATTGGTTAGGAACACATTACACAATGCTCTGAGTGACCTAGAGGGAAAAGAACTTCCCAAGGTCACTCCAGCAGCCCACAACACAGCCCGGGATAAAGGCGTCTTGGGGCGACGACCTAAGGTTTCCTAAGTCACCCGGAAAGCACACACCTCCAGTTTCTGTTCCAAAGAAAGATCAAGGTGATTCACTTTTTCGAGATCTCGCTAGCACCCAGCAGCTGTGGAGAGATGCTTTCATTTACAGCACATGGGCAGTACAAAAACTAAGGACCCATCTCCTGTGTCAAGGTGAAAGAGATCTAAGCATTCCGTGTAAGCGGCGATCGTCAGCACACAGAACACTCCCCAGAAGTACGCGGAAGAAAACCATCACTAAGAAAACAAACACGAAGTGTAGGACCACCCAGACCCCGGGACTGAGTGCCTGCCTAGGCTTATTCTGATTTAACCAGATCTGGGCAGTCCTTGCCTAGTTAAGCGAAGCCAAGAATAGGTCCCAAGTGACACCAAACTTTGTGCTCAAAGTGTCTTTCATTTGACCAGAGCCCGCGGGTCTCTCTCAAGACCTAGAGAGAGAAGTGCTCGAAATAGGGCAGAAATCGCAGAGACCACGGACTGTCCGCCCAGTCAACCGTGTGCCGGGCGCCGGGGGCTCTGGTTACTCAAACTCAAGCACACGACGTGTCTCCACACACAGAAAGTGCAACTAGAAACACTTCTCAGTCAAATTCAGTATCCCTGCCCTAAGCCAGGTCTCCAGCAACTCGCGTCCGCACGCACGAACTTGCAGAGGGGCGCGGAGCCTCCCGGCCGCGAAGACTTGGGGCGCGGGGGGCCGCTGGAGAAGGACGCAGCGGCAGCGCGCCGCCCCGGCCGGAGAGAGGCGCGCAGGGACGCGACCCGCCGCTCCGGCTCGTGGGGGCAGCGCTGGGCTAGCGGACCCCAGCGCGGCGCACCGGGCCTTCTCTCCAGCCTGCCCACACCCCCCGCCGCCGCCCCGAGTCCGCCTCCTACCTGTCTGAGGATGAAGCTTGTCGAAGTGGTGCTGCCATCGGATCTTTTCAACCTGCTCCTCCGGGTCGTGGTGCCTCGGGCCACCTGGACTCGACACACGGGGCCAGAGAGAAGCCGGTGAGGACCGAAGCGTGGAGCCGGGCGAGCACCCCGGGCTAGAGTCCGCCTGCGGACCAGCTCGCCGGGGTCTCCCAGAGCCCGCACCCCGGTCTCCTCCGTGGTCCCCACATACAGCCCCCACCCCCACCCACCCAGCACAAGCCTCGACGGCTGAAAAGATGCCCGGGAAGAGCAGCCCGCGAGCACCCACCACATCCATTAACAAAGACTCTTGGGGTGCGGGGTCCGAGTCCCCGACATCGGCTGGGGAAGGCTGCGGGCTCCAGAGCGGGAGGGCTGAGACCGACGAGGTGAGGAGGTGGAGGAGGAGGAGGAGGAGGAGGAAGGGGAGGAGAAGACAGAGGAGGAGCTGGAGGAGAGAGGGACGCGGAGGAGGGGTGGCAGCGCGGGGCGACAGACTCCCAGGACTGGGGGCCCCGCGCGGCCAGCTGAAAGGCGGGGCGCTCTCGGGCCGCCGGGGCGGGGGGAGGAGGGCGGGGGGAGGAGAGGGCGGTACCTGAGAAGTGGGGGAGTGCGGCGCGTCCGCGGGCCCGTTCTTGGCGTAGGAGGAGGACATGGTTCAGGGCCGCATGGCGGGTCGGTGCACGGCGCGCGGTGCGCGGAGGGCGGTGCGCTGGGGGCGGTGGGCGGTGGGCGGTGGGCGGTGCGCGGCGGGCGGGCAGGCCCCGGAGGCTCGCGAGCGGGAGGAGAGGAGGGCGGCAGGACTTCTCCGCGGGGCTGCGGGACCCGCGCCGGCTCACTTCGGAGATCGCGACACCTTAAAGGGACCTAGGCGCTTCCGCAGCGGGGTCCCGAGCAGCGGCCCCCGCAGACGGAGGTCCCGCGGAGGGGGCTTGTGGGGATCTCGCCTACCGGCGCTGATCGGAGAAGCGCTCCCCCCCAGCGAGCGCCTTACATCAGAGCTTTCTAGAGGATGAAGGGAGGGGGGAAATCTGGGATGGGGGTGGGAGGATTAAAATAGTCTGCACAGTTTCAGATGAGACAAAGGTGGCACGGTTCATGAATCAGGACTTGGGGAGGGATGCTGGTGCAGTGTGGCAGGGAGTGGGATGCGCGGACTGGGTGTGTGTGTGTGTGTTTGTGTGTCCGTATGTCCGTGTGTCTGTGTGTATAAGCGCGTGTGTGTTTGGTGCACTGGAATTTTAAAAGGACAAGAGCAGAACCTTCCTTCCGCAACTTCACTCATCAGCCCAGTGTGGTAAGGCATGTGGGTTTGTGGTTTGTTTTCTGTGCGTGTTTTTGTATTGTTTTGTCAACTATAGCTTCACAACTCCCGAGCCGTACACATCCAGGCGGCCGCGGGAGACCCTGCCAGCCTGAGTCTGAAGGGAGATGCAGCCCGGCAGGAGATTAGCGTGTCCTAGGGAGTTTTGAAGGTCATGTTCGACCTGCTAAAAAGCAAGAGTTGGCCACGTGCCTCCCATTTCTACGCGGATAGCTGTTTTCAAGGGAGGAAACTCATCCTTAAAACCGTACACAACCCGTGCCATTGTTGCAAAGCTTGGTTTCCTCCCGCACATACAAGAGATTAATTTGAAGTCAAATTAAATGCAAACTGTGGAGAAGAGGAATTTGAAGTACTAAGAAGAGGGAAGAAAAATATATGAGAATTCAAAACTAAGGAGACCCGTTTATAGTTATTGCATGGGAAACCCGTCAATAAAATGTACATAGTATCTCAAACTGCTAAATCAGTCCATGTCACCTCACATTCTAGTATTATTTTTGATGGAAACTGCCATGTTTGTCTTAACAATTGGGTGCTTATCCAGGCCCTGATTTATATTTTATCACCCACCACTTACTTTCCATTCCTGCCGTTTTCACTTAATCCACACCTTCATTTTTTTTTTTTTTAAGATTTTATTTATCAGAGGGGTGGGGGGGAGAGAGTGAGCAC
This sequence comes from Neogale vison, assembly GCF_020171115.1. NCBI lineage: Eukaryota > Metazoa > Chordata > Mammalia > Carnivora > Mustelidae > Neogale > Neogale vison. The sequence continues at coordinate 50,559,992 of NC_058093.1, forward strand.
AGGCAGACAGAATGGCAGGCAGAGGCAGAGGGAGAAGCAGGCTCCCTGCAGAGCAAGGGGCCTGATGTGGGACTCGATCCCAGGACGATGGGATCATGACCTGAGCCGAAGGCAGCTGCTTAACCAACTGAGCCACCCAGGCGTCCCCACACCTTCATTTCTTTGTAACAGTCTAATAAGTAGTCTTCTTGCCTCAGGGCTCTGCCCTGTGGCTCTGCCACACACACTTCATTCCAACTACACACTACAGGCAAAGTCATTTTCTTAAAATCTCTTGGCTGAAGTCATTTTTCTCTAAAAAGCACTCCTTGCTGTCAGCAGCCCACAAGACAGGGTCCAACAACCAAGCCCCTCCTCTCCCCGCTGCTTTTCTGGTCACCACTCCATTTCTCACTTAAATCTTTGTACAGATCTTCCAGCAAGCAGGCAGGTCTACTCATTATTGCTCAAACAGACCAAATTCAATCCCACTTCAGCAACCAAATGCAATCCCACTTCAGAGCTTCTGCCTTGGAATGTGTCCTCCCTCCAGGCCACCCACCCAGTGGAATCCTACCTTTTCCCCCAAACTTATTCCTGCCGACGCTTCCTACACACAAACCCACTCTGATCACTCCAGTCCTGGAGAGTTTCCATGCCTATGAAAAACTGGAGTACTTATTCCCTGGACATTTAGTATAGACTGCCTCGGTTTATTCTCTTTTTATGAAAATCGCCTAATTTCCAAAATGGATGTTTAGCTTTTTATCTTGTATTTTTATACCTTACATATAGTAGATATTTTCTCAAGTTTATGAGTAGTGGTATGTCTGCCAATGCAGAACTCCTTGCTTTAGTTACCATCGACTCGGTCCATTTTTAGCTCTGAGCCATTTTAATAGCTGATATTTCTTCAATATATAGAAAGAATGAGTTATTATATGGGCACCAAAATTTGTGTTTTCTCGTTTTCCACTGCCAAAAGTCACTGACTTTGAGTTACGAAAAAAGAACCTATAGCAGCTTGACAGTGAGGAGCTCTCTGCATCTACCCTCCAGCAACACTGGTGAGATGGCTATTTTTCTTTAATTTAAATCTCTGGAATGCTCCTAAGGGTACACAACAAATAAAAAAACATTTATTCAAGAAAATTCACTAAAACTCAGGCAGAAAAGTGAAAGTCTGTGGTATTTGACTAGGATCCACTCCCTCCTCCCCTGCTTCCTACAGAGAAGCGACAGAGAAACTCCATTCCACACTGGTGCACCCTGGAACACAGCCTTTCCTCTTCCATCAGCTCCAGTGGGAGGGTTCTCTTCCTTGGAGGGACAGGACATCAGCATTTATCATCCTATCCCACATCCTTGTTGCTGGGGTTAAATTCCCATCAAATACAGTGGAGAGAATGGGCTCCCTGCTTTGGCCCAGCCCCCACTCGTGGGATGGAGGCTCTAACTTTGGCATGGTGCCACTGAGAACACTGGGGCCCTGACTACTCACATAGAGGCAAGCCTGGAGATCTGGGATTCTTGCCTCTCCCTACCAAGTGCTCAGCTCCTAAAGCGGGGGTGTCACTCAAAGAGAGGTACACCATTGTCCCTGCTCCCAGCACCAGACCCTTACTTTATATACATACAAGAATTAACTCAAAATGGACCAAGGATCGATATGAAAGAGGTAAAAATGTAAAACTATTGGATGGAAATGTAAGGGTAAGTCTTCATGACTCAGATTTGGCAGTGGATTCTTAGATATGACACCAAAAGTATAAATAAATAGATAGAGAGAGATAGGACTTCACCAGAATTAAAAACACTATCAAGAAAGTGAAGGCAGGGGTGCTTGGGTGGCTCAGTGGGTTAAGCCTCTGCCTTTGGCTCAGGTCATGATCTCAGGGTCCTGGGATCGAGCCCCGCATTGGGCTCCTTGCTCAGCAGGGAGCCTGCTTCCCCTTCTCTCTCTGCCTGCCTCTCTGCCTACTTGTGATCTCTCTCTCTGTCAAATAAATAAATAAAATCTTTGGGGGGAAAAAAAAAAAGAAAGTGAAGGCAACCCACAGAATGGGAGAAAATATTTGCAAAGTGATATCAGATGAGGGACTCCTATCTATAATATTATATAAGGAAATCTTACAACTCAGTAATTTAAAAAATCCAATTTTATTTTTTTTTTTAAAGATTTTATTTATTTATTTGACAGAGAGATATCACAAGTAGGCAGAGAAGCAGGCAGAGAGAGAGGAAGAGAAGCAGGTTCCTGCTGAGCAGAGAGCCCGATGCGGGACTCGATCCCAGGACCCTGAGATCACGACCTGAGCCAAAGGCAGCGGCTTAACCCACTGAGCCACCCAGGCGCCCAAAAAATCCGATTTTAAAAATGGGCAAAGGGGGCGCCTGGGTGGCTCAGTGGATTAAGCCACTGCCTTCGGCTCAGGTCATGATCTCAGTGTCCTGGGATCGAGCCCCACATCGGGCTCTTTGCTTGGCGGGAGCCTGCTTCTCTCTCTCTCTCTCTGCCTGACTCTCCGCCTGCTTGTGATCTCTCTCTCTGTCAAATAAATAAATAAAATCTTTTAAAAAAAAAATGGGCAAAGAAGGGTGCCTGCTGGGTGGCTTAGTCATTTAAGCATCTGAGTCTTGATTTTGGCTCAGGTCATGATATTGGGGTAGTAGGATCAAGCCGTGCATGGACCTCTACACTCAGCTAATTGTCTGCTGGAGAATTTTTCTCTCCCTCCCCCCTGCCCCTACCCCACACCATCCCATCCATACCCTTGAGCACTCTAATTAATTAATTAATTAAGAATGGGCAGGGGCACCTGCCTCTCTGCCTACTTGTGATCTCTCCCTCTGTCAATATTCTTTCGGCAAAGAATCCGAATTAACATTTCTCCAAAAAAGATATCCAAATGACTGATAAGCTCATGAAACGATGCTTGACATCATTAGTCATCAGGAGAATGAAAATCAAAATCATGAGATACCACTTTACATCCACTAGGATAGCTATAATCAAAAACAAGTGTTGGCAAAGACACAAAGAAATTGGAACTATATTACACTGCTGATGGGATTATGAAACAGTACAGCCACTGTGGAAAACACTTGACAGTTCTTCAAAAAGTAAAACACTGAGTTACCATATGATGCAACAAGCTACTTCCAGGTGTGTAGCTAAGACAATGAGTATGTCCATGTAAAAACTTGCACAAGAATGTTCAGCATTATTCATAATTGCCCAAACCATAAGCAACCCAAATGTGTACCAGCTGATGAATGGTTTTAAAAAAGTGTGGTACAGGGGCGCTTGGGTGGCTCAGTGGGTTAAAGCCTCTGCCTTCAGCTCAGGTCATGATCCCAGGGTCCTGGGATTGAGCCCCGCATTGGGCTCTCTGCTCAGCAGGGAGCCTGCTTCCTCCTCTCTCTGCCTGCCTCTCTGCCTAGTTGTGATCTCTGTCTATCAAATAAATAAAATCTTAAAAAAAAAAAGTGTGGTATATCTATCAATGGAGTATTGTTCTTCAGTAAAAAGGAATGAAGCACCGGTACATGCTACAACATGGGTGAGCCTTGAAAATATTATGCTAAGTGAAGGAAAGCAGTTACAAAATGTTATATATTGGGCGCCTGGGTGGCTCAGTGGGTTAAGCCGCTGCCTTCGGCTCAGGTCATGATCTCAGGGTCCTTGGATCGAGTCCCGCATCGGGCTCTCTGCTCAGCAGGGAGCCTGCTTCCCTTCCTCTCTCTCTGCCTGTCTCTCTGCCTACTTGTGATCGCTCTCTGTCAAATAAATAAATAAAATCTTTAAAAAAAAATGTTATATATTATATGATTCCACTTATATACAATGTCCAGAATGGGGATATCTTTAGAGACTAAAAGTAGATTAGTAGCTTCTTAGGGCTAGGAAGGCTGGGAATTATTGAGGTGATAACTAAATGTACAGGGCTCCTTCAGACTGAGGGTTTCTGGAGGGAGGTGGGTGGGGGATGGGCTAGATGGGGGATGGGTATAAAGGAGAGCTCTTGTGATGAGCACTGGGTGTTGTATGGAAGTGAGAAATCACTAAATTTCACTCCTGAAGCCAATATTATACCATACATTAACTAACTAGAATTGAAATAGAAACTTGGGGGGAGGAGGGGTGAAGAAAGAAAAAAATTTTAAGTTAAAAAAAAGGAAAAAAATACAAGGCTTCTTTTTGAGGTGAAGAAAATGTTCTAAAATTGATTATAGTGATGGTTGCACATATTGTGAATATGCTAAAAACCACTGAAGAGTATACTTTAAATGGATGAATTGTATGGTATTTGGAGTCTCTCAATAAAGCTGTTATTTTTATATGGACCTAAATGGGAGAAGTAAAACCATAAAAATCCTAGAATAGAGCACAGACAGCAATTTCTCTTACATTGGATGCAACAACATTTTTCTAGATATGTCTCCTGAGGCAAGGGAAACAAAAGCAAAGATAAACTATTGTGATTACATCAAAATAAAAAGCTCTGCACAGCAAAGGAAACAATCAACAAAACTGAAAGATAATCTACTGAATAGGAGAAAATATTTACGAATGCTATATCCAATAAAGGATTAGTATCCAAAATATATAAAGAACTTTTACAACTCAACATCAAATAATGATAATAATAATCAGATTTTTAAATGGGCAGAAAACATGAATGGACATTTTTCCAATGAAGACATACAGATGATCAACAGACAGATGAAAAGATGCTCAACATCATTCATCATCAGGGAAATGCCAACAAAAACTACAATGAGGGCGCCTGGGTGGCTCAGTGGGTTAAAGCCTCTGCCTTTTGCTCAGGTCATGATCCCAGGGTCCTGGAATCGAGTCCTGCATTGGGCTCTCTGCTCAGCAGGGAGCCTGCTTCCCTCTCTCTCCCTCTGCCTGTCTCTCTGCCTACTTGCGATCTCTGTCTTTCAAATAAATAAATAAAATCTTAAAAAAAAAATTTTTTTAAACTACAATGAGATATCATCTCACACCTGCCAGAATGGCTAAAATTAAAAACGCAAGAAACAACAGGTGTTGTCAAGCATGTGGAGAAAAATCTTTAAATAAATAAATAAAAATAAATGAGTGGATAAAGACAATGTGGTATATATGCAATGGGATATTATTCAGACATTAAAAAAAATACGAAATCACTATCTGCAACAATATAGATAGATCTAGAGTATAATGTTCAGCAAAATAAGCCAGTCAGAGAAAGACAAATACCATATGATTTCACCCATGTGTGGAAGAATCAAAACAAAAGAAAAAGGAAAAAAGAGAACAAACAGATGGTTACTAGAGGGGAGATGGATGCAGGGAATGGGTTAACCAGGAGATGAGGATTAAGAGTACACTTACCATGATGAGCATCGAGTAGCCTATACAACTGTTCAATCACTATATTGTACACCTGAAACTAATTTAATTCTGTATGTTAACTCTATTGGAATTTTTAAAAATTACAAAATTACAAAATAAAGTGAATGGAGTTGATTTCCCAGGTCTACCACTTACTTTTAAAAATAACTAAATAAATCCATGGTTATTAAAGAGAGGTGAGAGTATAGGCACAGATTTAGACATCTAAAGTATATTAAGTGAAAAAAAATGGTTTTATAACCAATGATCACATTTGTGTAAAATAATGTGTATGTGTATACACATACACTCTATATATGTAGGGAGAGGGCACATTTTAATTGATATACTTTCATATAGTACAAATATTTCTTTTTTTTTAATATTTTATGTATTTGACACACAGAGAAAGCTCACAAGTAGGCAGAGAGGCAAACAGAGAGAGAGAGAGGGAGGGAAGCAGGCTCCCTGCTGAGCAGAGGGCCCAATGCGGGGCTCTATCCCAGGATCCTGACATCCTGACCTGAGCCGAAGGCAGAGGCTTAACACACTGAGCCACCTAGGTGCCCATAAATGTTTTTCTTTTCTTTTCTTTTTTTTAAGATTTTCATTTATTTATTGGACAGAGAGAGATTGCAAGTAGGCAGAGAGGCAGGCAGGGGTGGGGGGCAGGGTAGCAAGCTCCCTGCTGAGCAGAGAGCACAATGCAGGACTCAGTCGCAGAACCCTGAGATCATGACCTGAACGAAAGGCAGAGGATTAACCCACTGAGCCACCCAGGCGCCCATATAGTACAAATGTTTCACCAAGAAAAACACTTAATTAGAAGCATTTTTATCCTATATACTTAAAATGTTTGGATATTGTTTAAAATTACAAAGGATGTTTGAAGTTTTTCAGAAAATTTAAATTATACTTGAGGGGGGAAAAAGTTGTTATTTTAAAAAAATCTTCAGACCTTATAAAAAAGTAACTCAAAATGGATCATAAATCTATGTGTGAAATGCAAAACTATAAAAACTTCTCAGAGAAAACCTACAGGACTTTGGATTTGGAGATGAGGTTTTAGATGCAAGCATGATCCAAGAAAGTAAAACTGGTATGTTGGGCTTTATTAAAATTAAAATTTTTTTTTAAAAGATTTTATTTATTTATTTGACAGACAGAGATCACAAGTAGGCAGAGAGGCAGGCAGAGAGAGAGAGGAGGAAACAGGCTTCCTGCTGAGCAGAGAGCCCGATGCGGGACTCGATCCCAGGACCCTGAGATCATGACCTGAGCCGAAGGCAGCGGCCTAACCCACTGAGCCACCCAGGCGCCCTAAAATTAAAATTTTTGCTCTGTGAAAGACTTTGTGAAAATAATGCAAGACAAATCATAGACTGGAAGAAAAATAGTTGTAAGACACAAATCTGATAAGGAACTTATAAACAGAGGAGATTATGCTGAGTGAAATAAGTCAAGCAGAGAAAGTCAATTATCATACAGTTTCACTTACTTGTGGAACATAAGGAATAACATAGAGGACATTAGGAGAAGGAAAAGAAAATTGAAGTGGGGAGAAATAGGAGAGGGAGAGGAGCCATGAGAAACTGTGGACTTCAAGAAACAAACAGGGTTTTGGAGGGGAGGAGGAGGGGAGAATAATGTGTTGGCCCAGGGATAGGTATTAAGGAGGGCACGTGTTGCCTGGAACACTGGGTGTTATATGTAAACAATGAATCTTGGAATACTACATTAAAAACTAATGATGTATGTGACTAACATAATACAATAAAAATAAATAAATACATAAATAAATAACTTGTAAACAAAGGGGCACCTGGCTGGCTCCAGTCAGTGGAGGGTGTAGTACTTGATCTTGGGATCCTGAGTTCAAGCCCCATGTTAGATAGAGTGATTACTTTAAAAAAAAAAAAAAAAAAAAAAAAAAAAAAACTTAAAAAAAAAGAACTTGTGAACAAAATATAAAAATAACTCAAAACTCAGCAATAAGAAAACAACCCAGTTAAAAATTGAGAAAATGTTTGAACAGACACCTAGATAGCAAATAAACACGTGAAAAGATGCTTAACATCATTTATCATCAAGGGAGCACAAATAAAACAATACGATACTGTTACACTCCTATCAGAATGGCAAAAGTTTTTCTTTTAAGATGACAATACCAGTTGTTAGTATTAGAAGCAACAGAAATTCGTATTCATTAGTGATGGGAATTCTAAATGGTACAGCCATTTTGGAAGACAGTTGGTCAGTTTCTTTCTTTTTTTTTTTTTTTTAATAAAAAGGACCAAATTTTTGAAATTTTATTTATTATTATTATTTTAAGATTTTATTTATTTATGACAGAGATCACAACTAGACAGAGAGAGAGGCAGAAGCAGGCTCCCCACCGAGCAGAGAGCCCAATGTGGGGCTCGATCCCAGAACCCTGGCATCATAACCCGAGCCGAAGGCAGAGGCTTAACCTACTGAGCCACCCAGGTGCCCCTGGTCAGTTTCTTAATAAACCACATAGTCTTTCCATACAAGCCAGCAATCATTGTCCTAGGTATTTACATGATGGATGTGAAAACTTACACCACCCAAAAACCATCTCACAAAATGTGTATACATTTATATTTTTATGTATTTTTATGCATTATATAAATTTATATATTTATATATTTATTTTGTTTTATTCATAATTGCCCAAAACTGTTAGCAACCAAGATGTCCTTCAATAGGTGAATGGATACAGTGTGGTATAATTGTACAATGGAATGCTACTCAGTGAAAAAAGAATGAGTTAGCAAGCCATAAAAAGATACAGATACATGGGTGCCTGGGTGGTTCAGTGGGTTAAGTCTCTGCCTTCAGCTGAGGTCGTGATCTCAGAGTTCTGGGATCAAGTCCCGCATCAGGCTTTCTGCTCGGCAGGGAACCTGATTCTTTCTCTCTACTCTCTCTCTCTCTCTGTGCCTACTTGTGATCTCTCTCTGTCAAATAAATAAATCTTAAAAAAAAAAAAAAAGATATGGATACACCTTAAATGCATATTGCTAAGTGAAGGAAGCCAGTCACTTAAAGCTATACTTTAAGATTACATTTTTGTGGGTGCCTGGGTGGCTCAGTGGATTAAGCCTCTGCCTTTGGCTCAGGTCATGATCTCAGGGTCCTGGGATCGAGTCCCACATCGGGCTCTCTGCTCAGCAGGGAGCCTGCTTCCTCCTCTCTCTCTCTGCCTGCCTCTCTGCCTACTTGTGATCTCTGTCTGTCAAATAAATAAATAAAATCTTTAAAAAAAAAAAAAGATTACATTTTTGTGACATTCTAGAAGAGTCAAAGCTGTAAAAACAGTAAAAGGTCAGAGGTTCGGGAGGGGGAGTGTTGATTATGTGAAGCATAGCAGGGTTTTTTTTTTAGGGTGGTGAAATTATTCTGCATGATACTCTAATGGTGGATATATGATGCTATGCATCTGCTAAAACCTGTAGAACTTTCCAGCACAAACTTAAGCCTTAATGTGTGCAAATCTTTAAAAAGTCATATAGGAAGTTGGGAGGTTCCAGGATTGAATGCAGAATGTAACAAAAGCATGTAACTCTATTACAGATATAGGAAACTATCTCCCTGAAGGAGATTGGAGGGGGATAAAAGGTGGTGGCTTAAGTATTTTTTTTTAATTTTTTAAAAAGATTTTGTTTATTTATTTGACAGAGAGAGAGAGAGAGATCACAAGTAGGCAGAGACATAGGCAGAGAGAGAGAGAGAATCAGGCTCCCCGACAAGCAGAGAGCCCGATGTGGGGCTCAATCCCAGGCCCCTGAGATCATGACCCGTGCCAAAGGCAGAAGCTTAATGCACTGAGCCACCCAGACGCCCCCTAACTATCTTTAGAAATGAGTGGGGTCTGTGACTAAAGACAAAAGGAACTGTACATAAGTACTCTATGGCCTCTGATAAAGTTGCTACCTGAGGTATGGATTAACAATTCTGAAGTCAAGATACATGTATCTTGGAATTGAACAATTAACTACGTCCATGGCAGATGGTGGGAGCCAGGTTTCCTACTGTTGGAGAGGACAGTTACAGGGAGGTAAGGCAAAAAGGCTAGGATGACCCATGTGGTAATGGATTCGAGTTAGAAACATCAGTGTGTGAGGGTTGCTGGAGGGGAGTGGATAGCTGGGTGCTGGACATTAAGGAGGGCACGTGATATAATGAGCACTGGGTGCTATAAAAGACAGAGGAATTCTGACCTCTACCTCTGAAACCAGTAATACATTCTATGCTAATTAATTGAATTTAAATTTAAAATTAATTAACTGATTAAAAAAGAAACAGCAGCATAAATTCACGTGTAGCTTAATATAGATATAGGTAGCTACACAGAGAAATATTTATAAATTTGTGTGTATATGTGCAGGTTAGTCTACAGACGTATTTTCTTGCTCTCAGCCAGGACCTAGAAATCACAACATGTCAGTAACAACAAATACATCTAATACTCAGGTCTTGGTCTCTAATACCATCTTCTAATAAAAGCAACCAGGGCACCTTGAAGAAGTGGCTGATTCTAAGTCTGGACAGGAAATACACAAGATTAGCCCAGAGTATCTTACACTGCCAGAATGTAAAGAATGTTTCAAAACAAAACAAAAAGCGCAGTGACTGGGGGATGTCAAGGGGACACAGGAACAAACTGAAAGGGCTCCCCAGGCCCAAAGTTGGAACAATTTGAGCAACAGAATGAGGTACTATTGGAATACATCCCAGTGTAAAATAAGTTTCCATGAGCTCTTAGTGACAAAAGTAAATGACTGAATAAATAAATAAAAGAGAAGAGACAAGGTTCTCATGTGGATGAATTCTACATAATTTATGTGGATATTCCACACTTAAGGAAGGAAAGCATAATTCCCCCTTCTTAAGTGTAGGCTGCACATTAGGGACTTCTTCCAAAGAGTACAGCATGAAATGGAGGAATTGGAGAAACTTAACAAACACTACCTTAGTCACGTGATTAAGAAGAACAACAACAGTGATGTCTGGTTGATAATTCATACCCTTGATACCACGTGAGAAGGGTACTTGACCTTTGTGAGCTTCCTCCCCCAAACCTCTAACTAATCATGAGAAGACACCATACAAATCTACAGTCTACAAAATATATGACTGGTACTCCTCAAAACTGTCAAAGTCATCAAAAACAAGGAAAGTCTAGAAGCCGGCAGAGCCAAAAGAACTCTAAATCAAAGACCAAAGGTGCCCGGCTGTCTCAGTCAGTTAAGCATCTGCCTTCGGCTCAGGTCCTGATCCCAGGGTCCTGGGATGGAGCCCCACATCGGTCTCCCTGCTCAGTGGGGAGTCTGCTTCTTCCTTCCTCTCCCTCTGCCTGCTGTTCCCCCTGCTTGTGCTCTTTCTCTGTCAAATAAATAAATAAAATCTTTTACAAATAAAAAAAATCAATTAATCATTCAAAGACCAAATCAATAGGAAAATCACCAAGTGGGGACAATACACTCTAAGAGTCAAGGGCATGGACAGATAGATATGTCCAATTCTCTTACAGGAAAGGAGGGGAAGAAAAACCCAACAAACAGGAGCACCTGGGTGGGTGACGCGTCTGACTCTTGATTTCGGCTAAGCTTATGATCTCAGGGTCCTGAGATTGAGCCACGCCTCAGGCTCTGCCCTGGACATGGAGCCTGCTTGAGATTCTCTCTCTCCCTCTGCCCTTCACCCCCCCCCAATCAAAAAACAAATTAAAAAAAAAAAAGACAAAAAAACAATACAGGCCATTGCATGAAGGAAACTTAACAAGACAGTTACAAAATCTGATCCCTGTCCTTCATTTTCATTCTGACATTTTTGATGGCTTAAATTAGGCTAATTCTTTCTATAATGTTTAAAGGAAGAATTCTTTTTAAAGTTCATAGAAAGGGATTGAACGATGTAAATCAGATTCCAAATAATCTTCACATTCTGTTCCCAGTGAGGAACATAGGCTTACAGACACTTAAAGGCGGAAGAGACCTTGAATAATCCTACAGTGGCGGCTCACAACTGGTATAAATATGAAGTGTGGGACATGGAGATTGAGATATCCTGTACTGTTGGGACCCCACATAGAATTTGCTTTTTCTTTCATCTCCATATGGTCTTGCAGTGTCTCTTGCTGATGTCCCCTGCCCCAGAGTCTGACTGTAACCTTTCTTTCCCCTTTCTAGGTGACTCCCTTATTGAATACTTTTCACAACCATTTGGCCTTCCTCCAGACCATTGCAAGGGTCTGTGATCTAGACTTTCCTGCCACAAGTCAGAAAGAAATGTTCACTATGCTTCTGCCTCTGCTGCAACCCCTTGGGCTAAGGCTGGAGAAATGAGCTTGCTGTTCTGGAAAGCATCTTGTTTACTGACTCCCATGTAGAGGAATATATGGTTTCCATATAGAGGAGGGTGGTTGGGAATGCATGTTGAATGAGCCAAATGACAGTATCCAATGGACAAAAGAATTTCGGGCAGAGAAACAGAGCCAAGCACAGGTATGAAAAAGCCAAATTGGCACACAAATAATTTAGGGTTTGGGGGTTGGAATCCAGTGTGTATATAAGAAAGTGGAAATGGTTAGAAGGACTGTCAAGGGTGAGACCGTGAAGGCCCTACCTAGTTATGTGATTCTGAAGAATTTGGCCTTGGGGCGCCTGGGCATCTCTGTCAGTTAAGTGTCTGGCTCTTGGTTTTGGCTCAAGTCATGACCTCATGGGTCCTGGAATTGAGCCCTGCATTAGGCTCCCTGCTCAGTGCGGAGGCTACTTGTCCCTCTCCCTCAGACCCTCCCCGGCTTGTGCTCTCTCTCTCTCTCTCTCAAATAAATAAATAAAATCTTAAAAAAAAAAAAAAAAAAAAAGGTTTGGCCCTGTACAGAATGTAACTGAAACCCAAGCTCAGGCTGAAGATTTCTCTCAGTAACTTTGGTTCTTAGAGAAATCAGTCTGTGTTTTTAGGATTCTGACAGTTTTGAGGGCTTTAGGCTTCCCGGGTTTTTAGGCTTCAACTCAGAACCACTCTTGTTCAAATCAGCCTCAACTAGTTGTCACCTGTTGTTTTCCTTAGAAATCCCTTGGATTATGCTCTTTTCTGGTCAGAAAACACAGAACTCAGGACGCCTGGGTGGCTCAGTCGTTAATTACCTGCCTTTGGCTCAGGTCATGATCCCAAGGTCCTGGGATCAAGCATGGGGCTCTCTGCTCAGCGGGAAGCCTGCTTCTCCCTCTCCCACTACCCCTGCTTGTGTTCCCTCTCTCACTGTCCCTCTGTCAAATAAATAAATAAAATCTTGAAAAAGAAACCACAGAACTCTGTGCACTTCCTTTCCCCCATGTTTGACCCCTCCTCCACACGGAGTCTCGTAAAGAGCCAGTCTGTTTACATCAGGCTCTGGTCTCATCAGCCACACCCCCTCCCCTTATGACAGAACTAATTGTACTACAGTGCACACATTAGACAGATCCAGCTGCTCACATGAGCATTCTCACATCTGAAGGCATTTTGTAACCATGTGAGCCCTTGGGACCCCATCTATCTCAGTAATGTGTGGGAAATGAAGTTGTTATAGTTGTTACCTGACAAACACAACACACAAATTATTTCTAGGCATGAGTCATACCCATGTAGTGGAGAAAAGCACATATTTGAGCATCAGATACAACCTGGTTTATAATTCCAGCTTGGCCACTACTAGCTGTGTGACCGTACCCTCTTCGCTTACCGCTCTACCTAACGAGTGTTAAAATTCAGTGACCATGTATATGAAAATGGTTTTCAATCAAGCCAAAGTGCAATGTCTGACATTATACAACTAGCGCATGGCGAAGCCACAAATACAATTCAGGCTTGGAAATTCAAGTCCTAGCATCCCCACCATATAATAATTACGTTATTGAATGCTAATACATCTTTAATTTTTTCATGTTTCTAAACGGAAGAAACAGGAGCAGTTGTAGCTTTTATCCCCATCCCCATTTCCAGGGTCTTTTTTTTTTTTTAATCTCTCATGAGGTTAGAAAAAAAGTCCTAGTTTTAACCATTAGGACAGATGTAAATATATATATATATATATATATTTTTTTTTTTTTTTTTAAAGATTTTATTTATTTATTTGACAGAGAGAGATCACAATTAGGCAGAGAGGCAGGCAGAGAGAGAGAGGAGGAAGCAGGCTCTCTGCTCAGCAGAGAGCCCGATGCGGGACTCGATCCCAGGACCCTGAGATCATGACCTGAGCCAAAGGCAGCGGCTTAACACACTGAGCCACCCAGGCGCCCCCAGATGTAAATATATTAAATCTAGCCTTTACTGACTGAAACTATGGTATGCTTGTAAGGACCAACTCAGCCAGAGCGGCCCCACCCCGGTTGAACTGCCATTTTGTTGTTTATGCAGTAAAACTTAAATTGACCCTGCCCCCACCAGGGGAACTTAAAAGCAAGTCCAGGAAACCATCCCAGGTAACAAAGCACAAGGGTGGGTCAGGTCAGGTGGAGACATTCAATCAGTGGGGGCCCAAACTGTCTCCTAGCTACCAAGAAGTATGGGCCCCGCCCTTGGTGTACCTTTTGGGCGCCCATTCTGACTAAGGTGATAGGCTAGTTCAAATAGCTACTATGGGGTGAATTGTAATTCAATTGGCCACCCGTGTGTGACCTAGCATGACTGTGCAGCTTTCTCTGTGTGTTGCAATCTCACTGGCTACCTGTGTGTGGCCAGGCTCAACCGCATGGCCTTTGCTCTATAAAAGTTAGTCTGTGAGGCAGGGAGGGGTTGCGCTCTCTGTAAGAGGCGTGGCCCTGACCGGTCCGTTTGATTCTTGATGTTTGGCGCGAAATAAAGCTTTGCTTGACTTTCGCTTTGTATCAATCTCGCTCTTTTAATCACGGACCCATTATTGGGGGACCCAACATTGGGGACCTAACATGCTCATATTAGAGAATCTTTATTCTGTTTAAAGACTACCCATTTATTAGAGTGTAAGTGTGGGGGGGAGCAGCAGGTGGAGAAAGGGAAGCAGACTCTCTGCTGGGGGGGTGCTCAATCCCAGGACCCCAAGATCATGACCGGAGCCGAAGGCAGATGCTCAACCAACTAAGCCACCCAGGCGCCCCTCATATTAGAGAATCTTTTTTTTTTTTAAGATTTTATTTATTTATTTATTTGACAGAGAGAGAGCACAAGTAGGCAGAGCAGCAGGCAGAGGGAGAGGGAGAAGAAGCAGGCTCCCTGATGAGCAGGGAGCCTTGATGTGGGACTCGATCCCAGGACCCTGAGATCATGACCTGAGCCAAAGGCAGAGGCTTTAACCCACTGAGCCACCCAGGCGCCCCATATTAGAGAATCTTAACAAGAGCTTATTTGACCATGGAATAACAGGCGAACTTAACTTTGAATTTATTTACTAGGCACACAAATAGTAACAGCAGGTTGTAAACACACTTGGACATGTCTGTCCCTGTGGCAGATTATAGTACAGCCCACACTACACTCATTCCCAATCATCTTCTCCCCTATCTTCTCTAGAGGCTAGAAAGCAAAATACTCACTTTCCAGACTCACTTGCTGCTAATGGTGGCTTTTGGGGACATTTCTGACCAATAACATATGGGTGAAAATTGTGAGGGGAGAGTTTCCCAGAAAGGAAATATGATAAAGATTATTTTTGGCTGGGGTTCTAAGTCTCATTTTGCTATCTGGACAATGCATTTTCCATATAGTTGTCTGAAGTTACTTGGAGGGACAAGAGTCTCTGACAGCTAGAAACCATCACTACATTGACACCTATCCTATCTGTTCACCTTGGGGAGCTCTATCCTAACTAGATGGCATGGACTCCTCTTTAGGTATATGACAAGAGAAGAGAACAAGGCTGTTACTTTTTAGACTGCAAACTCTCTAGCTATGGAGGGGGTGCACTGCAGCTGTGGCTACTGACGACCATAGGGTAGGTTGTAGTGGTGTTCAAAAGCAGCTGGTGAAAGCAGTCTCTCCAACAAATGGTGTTGGGACAACTGGATATCCATATGAAAAAAAAAAATGAAGCTAGATTCCAACCTCATACCATGTACAAAAATGAACTAAAAAATCAATCAATGACGTAATTGTAAGAGTTAAAACCATAGAACTCTTAGAACAGGAGAAAATCTTCATGTCTTGGATTTGCAACAGACTCTTAGATAGGATACCAAAAGCAGGAGCAACAAAGGAAAAAATAGGTAAACTGGATATCATCAAAATTAAAAACTTCTGTTAATCAAAGAATAGCATCAAGAAAGTGAAATGACAACCTACAGAATGGGAGAATGTATTTGAAGGCATGCATCTATTGAAGGTCTAGTATCCAGAACATAAAGAATTCTTACAGTGCAACAAAAGGCAACCCAGTTAAAAAATGAGCAAAGGATTTACACAGATATTTCTCCAAAATATACAGTGGCCAAAAGGCACATGAACAACACTCAACATTATTTATCACTAGGGAAATGGAAATAAAAATCATGAGGTACAACTTCATATATACAAAGATGGCTAGAATTTCTTAAAATTAGAAATAAGTGCTGGTGAGGACATAAATTGGAATCTTTCTGCACTGTTGGCAGGAATATAAAAATGGTTCAGCTGCGGGATTTGGTAATTTCTCAAGAAATTAAACATAGAATTGTCATTTGACCCACTAATTCCACCCTTATATATAGCCAAAGGAACTGAAAACTAGTACTCAAATACATATACACACCTTCCTAGCAATACTATGCACATAACCAAAAGATGAAAACAACCCAAGTATCCAACACATGAATGGATAAACTGTGGTAATATGAAATATGCACATATGCGAAGGCATACACACACACACTGTGGTATATGTGGAGTTAAAGCTCAAAAAATATATGGTAAGTCAGAGCAGACACAAAAGGTCAATTTTGGAACTAGAGGTAGTGGTTGTACAACATTGTAAATATAATAAATGCTACTGAGTTGTTCACTTTAAAACAGCTAGTTTTATGTGAGTTCACTTCAGTATTTAAAAAAAGGTAGCCAGCTCCCTAGACCAACAGGTAATCAGTAGAAGTCAAAGACCTGCTGAATAGATATTGGAAAGCCTTTATTTTCCTTATCAGGACAGCAAATGGTGTAAAATAAGAAAAGCAAACTCCATTCTTTGGTAGCCTTTGTTGCAAATACCCACCCACCAGTTTTGTTTCTTCTGTTCCTCTGCCTGCCTTTAAACATTTCTTCAGTCCAGTCAATACCCACTACAGAAAAGTGGGTAGACAGAAGATAGAAGACTGGATAGAAAACGCATGAATTGTCATCCTGTTAACTTCTCTGGCATAGGAAATTACTGAGATGTGACATCATAAAAAAAAAAAAAAAGTAAAAATGGGATAATGGAATCACCAGGGATCTTTCATTAATCCATGCAATTTCATTAGAATTTAGAAAAGATAAGACTGCTACTTCTGGACTATAGCCATTTGTCTCCAAATTCTCGTAACAAATTTAACCAATTTTATAAAAGTTTGAAATCGTTGGTACTCAGGAGTTTGCTGTACACTTTTATCCGCGTTTACTCGTTTCCTAGGGTTGAAACAACATCAATGTCTTCTCTCTCATGTTTAGAGGCCATAAATCTGAAATCAAGGTATCAGCTAAGCTGTGATCTCTCTGATGGCTCTAGAGGAGAATCCTTCCACGCTTTTTCCAGCTTCTGGTAGCCCCCAGCCATCTCTGATTTGTGGCACCTTCACTCCAGGCTCTGTCTCTATCTTTACAGGTCCCGCTTGCTGTGTATCTGTATGCTTTCTCTTTTAAAAGGACACCTTAAATCTAGGATAATCTCACCTCAAGATCCTTAATTACATCTGCAAAGTCTTTTCCCAAATAAGGTCACATCCTGACAAACTAGGCAAACATGAATTTTTTTGGAGGGAGGGGGACACACGTCCTCCCACTACACTTTGTAAGAAGCAACATAATTTCTCTTTTTGACACAGTAAGGTTTTTAGAAAACTCTAACTCAAATTTAGCTTGGTAAAATTAGAATAATTCTTCTGGGAAAAAAACTTGAAAAAAAATCTGAATCTTTAATCTCCAAAAGAAACTAAATTGTACTAACAACAAAAAAATTAAATCTCTAGAATTGAGTCCTCTTTTTATTTATTGACTAAGACTGATATAAGTAAATAAGAAAAATGTCTTCTCACAGAAACAAAGCATGAAAGATTGGTGCTATATTATTTATAATTTATTACTTACAAAAATAACTTGAGCTTTCTCATAACAATTCAGTAAATCCTCCCCAGAAGCCAAAAGACTAGACACTTGCGATTTCTATGAGAAATTTTAAAAATACCTAAGCCATAATATTTTGAACATTCAAAATAAATGTTTAAAAAATATGGAAGGTGAAACTTTATAAATCCTCTGTAAAACATAGTGAAAATTTGTCATGTGGTCAAGTATCAACTCCTTGAAATAACATCAGAGGACAATGTATTTGCAAATAATTTCAAATCCTAATTGATAAGTAGTATAATTATTTAATGTTCAGGTAATTTTGTAGATTACCAAATTATAAGACAATGCTGGCAGACAGTACATTTTCCAAACTACAAGATAATCCATAATCCACTTCCTGTATTTTAACACCCAAGGGAAATTCTTTCTACATTGATGAAAAGTAATTTTATTATAAATTCTCAGAAAATTTTTCTAATGTATCGAGATTTCATATGAAATAGAAGTTATTTTTATTTTTTTTATAAAATAGCAAGTATGAACCCAGTGTAGAAATCTGATATTAGACAATTCCTTTGGCAGAAAACATTTAATTATAAAGAGGTCTTAAAATAAATACAACCCATAAGATCATGGAAAAGAAAGAAAAATAACAACCCTGTTATTTCCTATTAACACGAAAAATACCATCTTAGTACACAGATTTAATAACATTTTATACTACTGACAACCTGCAACACAAAATTCATTACAGTGTGGCCAAAATAAAATTGTTTTTAATTTAAGAGGGAGAAGAAACTTCTGGATGTATAAAATTTCACAGATAAATGCCAATATACACGATTTATATACATGTCGCATGTTATATTATTCCAAAACTACATTTGGTCAACTTAATTGGCTGATCCCAATTTAGCGGGTGTACAGTATTTATACTAGTTCAAAGACTTACTCAAGTTAAGCTTTTACAATTCTGATCACAATTATACATGAAATATTTATACAAACATTAAAATAACCTTATTAAACACTGGGAGGAAAAGATGTAAGATTTTTGATATATATATGCCAACATTATCAAGAGCAGCTTTATAAATGCTTTTTATGTTTTTTCTTTAAAGAACAGAAGATTTGTTTCCAAAAAATAAGGTACCCTTTTAGCATTTTTTGTAAATATATAATTGAATTCACACGGAAGGAAAATACTGGGTGAAAAAAAGAATATGAGACATTCAAGGTTAAAACTTTCTCAGTTACTTTTATCTGAACTAAGACAATGATAGAAACTGGGCTTTCAAATACTGTTGTTTTTTCCTTTAAATGTAGACCAAGTAGTATATAGACTATTTTATTCTAGGACACAGTTTCTTTGGAAAAAGAACATACTTGTAATTAAATTTCTGTAAATAGATAAATGACAAAAATTTTCAGAGCACTGTCTTCAAATGGATTCTTAGCAGAAAGATTAAGGGTTCTCTTTAAAAAACAATTTAGAAATCTTGCTCCCAGGCAAGTAACTTCACTTATGTCCTTTGTTTCTCCCAGTCTAAGTACCGTGTATCTGTAAGCATATATATTCGCCATCTTCTATTTTGCGTTATCTAACAAGTTGGTAGATGATGCAGTAGTGTATGTATTTTTAGGAGAAAACAATCCCTACTGGTTTACTACGTAATTCCTATAGTATATGGAATCTATTAGCACTGCAAATTTATAAAATGCAGACTTCAGAAAAACTGTCCTGATAGCTACCCTATCAATCCCACAGGCTTAGAATTATCTCTGAAAGGAATGGCCAAATTTCTCAATAGCCTGGCACAGCAATGGTACTTGAACAACACATCTATAAAAACACACTTATTATTCATGCTTGGGATAGATCACATCAAATTACTAGGAATGTCTCATGGGTCAAATTGACAAGTAATCCGTAAAAAGAAAATGCAGCATCTCTGCACACCACACTTCAGGAAGGAAAACAAGGGAACCTTATTATCTTCATTAGAGAATGGCCAAAGTCACTTTAGAAGGTCATTAGTGGCAATACTAAATACAAGGGAGCCTTGTAAGAAAAACGTTTGTCTTCGGGGAATGGAAATGTTTTGTGGGGCATTCCTTAGCCCACAGCCGCCATGACAGGGGAGTAGCTAAACGCTTTATCGCACACATCTGCATTTCTACAGTCTTCTCGTTAATAACAGAAAACATTTTTGTTCCTTCCAAATTGCTCTTGCTTCTATAGACAATTATATGCTAATTATTACTCAACAGAACAGAGAGCAAAACTGACAGTACTGCAAACACAACTGCAATTTAAGGAACCAAAGGGAAATATACTGGCAAACTAAATGCTCACCCAAAAAGAAGTTTGCCTTTTTTAAAAGAATGGTTTGTGGCGGACGCTGAAAAAAATAAGCAGACAAAAAAAATAAATAAATAAAATACTCAAAGGTTTTGGTGCTCTCCCAGTTACCATGATGTTTTAGGGATAAACAGTGGTGTCTTTAAAGCAAAAACTTCATACTCCTAGCTCATGCTATTTAGTGTCATAAGGCTACTTACTGGGCGTCCAGGTTTGCGTAGAGAGATTTGAAAGTAAGACAAAATTAACTGGAATCTACCTGAAGCTGCCTCTGATCAGAAGTTGCACTTCAAACAAATTGGACTGAAAAAGCCCTTCATGGCCTAGCACAGTAAGATAAGTTTTTGTGCTTTATTTATTCATGGTTTTTTTAAGTTGAGAAAAAAAATTTTTTCTTTTAAATATTTTTAGATGAGAATCACAAGGGTCAAGTAATACACATATGAAGGCTTTCAAGAAAATGCTTGGTTTGTTCTAAAGAAGAGGCTGCTGATGGTAATTTGTTTGCTGCTGTGCAACTGAATGAGCTGGAACGGCCACTGGAAAGCCGGCCAGGTGTGGCAAGCTGGAAGCAGCAGCATTCTGGTAAGACGACAGATCCACAGACATCCCCATCTGCTGTGTGTAAGCAGCAGTACCAGCAGCTGACTGAAGGTTCGAGTTCTGGTTCATGTAAGCAGGGCTGGAAACAGTGTCTTGTCCAGTGCTACAAACAAAATATTCAAAAGAAAACCATATTTACTTTGTACTATCTAGGTCATGGTCAATCATCATGAGACAATAAAAATGCCTTTCTATCTTTTTAAGTTTATATTACTGCTGTTCTGATTATAATTTAATTATTCCAACTGTCCAACACTGTTAATATAATCTTTATATCTGCTAAGAAGAAAGTACTCAAAAAAACAAAAAACAGGGCGCCTGGGTGGCTCAGTTGGTTGAGCGACTGCCTTGGGCTCGGGTCATGATCCTGGAGTCCTGGGATCAAGTCCCGCATCGGACTCCCTGCTCGGCAGGGAGTCTGCTTCTCCCGCTGATCTCTCTCCTCTCATGCTCCCTTTCTCTCTCTCAAATAAATAAATAAAATCATAAAACAAAACAAAACAAAAATTGTAAGATTCTAAGGCCTATTTAATTTTGTTTTCTCCAAAACCTCTTATTGCAAATATTTAAAAATCTTTTGAGGAGATGCAGACTGTGTTTCTCACAGGGGTATCCTTGGCCAGCTACAATGAGCACAGAAACCTCCAAAGTACACCTGTGGACCATATTCTCCCTTCTCCTAGCTCTCAATCCAGCACAGAGGAGACCGCCTCTTTTCCTCACATGCTCTACACTTTCCTTCGATAGTGACACTTTCAAAGTCCCTGGTAACTGAACCTGAATCTCTACATAAAAATAATAAAGGCAGGGAGAACAGTGTAATCCACACAGGACCCTGAATTTACCCTCAAGATAGTCTTTTTTTTTTTTTTTTTTAAAGATTTTATTTATTTATTTGACAGAGAGAGAGAGATCACAAGTAGGCGGAGAGGCAGGCAGAGAGAGAGGGAAGCAGGCTCCCTGCTGAGCAGAGAGCCCGATGGGGGGCTCTATCCCAGGACCCTGGGACCATGACCTGAGCCGAAGGCAGAGGCTTTAACCCACTGAGCCACCCAGGCGCCCCACCCTCAAGATAGTCTTGACCTATACAGCTTACTTACTAACGCTAGATCAAAACAAAAAAACGAATTGAAAAATCACACCAAATTGCAGAAATCCTGCTTATTCCTATAATTACTATAATATACTTCTTTAAAAATTTATTTATTTATTTATTTGACAAACAGAGATCACAAGTAGGCAGAGAGAGGCAGGCAGAGAGAGAGGAGGAAGCAGGCTCCCCGCTGAGCAGAGAGCCCGATGGGGGGCTTGATTCCAGGACCCTGGGATTATGACCTGAGCCGAAGGCAGAGGCTTTAACCCACTGAGCCATCCAGATGCCCCTAAACATACATTTTTTAGAAAAAGACATTAATTTCAAATTATACCAAATATACTGTTTATTATGAGAATTAATGTCTATACTCCTCCAATTTTTTTTCTGCATAACTTCTAGCGTCAAACAGAGTAACAAAATTTTACATTTTAACTGAACTAAACACCAATGTGAACAGGTTTACTTAGTTTTTGGATACTACCTAAAATTTATATTCATGGAATTTGAGTGGAAAGAGACCTTAAATATCATCTGTCATGACTACACTGAAGGGAACATTTCGTATTGCTAACCAGTTAATAAAAAGCAATATTTAAACATCATTTTCAAACTTAACAGAAGTGTTAGTATAAATAACTGGGTCACAGGAGTGCCTGGGTAGCTCTGTCAGTTAAGCATCAGGTCAGGTCATGATCTTGGGGTCAGGGTCATGAAATGGAGCCCCACGTTTGGCTCCAAGCCCACAAGTCCAGCATGGAGTGTGCCTGAGATTCTGTCTCTCCCCTCTAATGCTCTCTTGCTCTCAAAAAAAAAAAATTAGACCACAAATTCCACAGCTCAAAAGCACTTGGGAGTCAAAGTAAAGCTTTCTGATATTCAGGAGTGCATGCAGATACATATGCCTGATACATATGCCTCTACTAGGCTGATTATAGCAAGAGTGCTAAGTATATCATGGACTTCTCCTTGTAAGGGACAGTTAGCTTTAGTTTGTCCCAGAGACCCAGACTATAAGCCATGTCTGGGCAACCATTTTAGTAGGGGTAGTAAAGCTAAGAGCATTCTGACTGCACAGCATTAGGAATGAGCAGTTCTACAACTTTATCTCAATTATTATTATTATAAAAAGAAAAATCAGTTTATTCTCATTATGAAATTCTGTGAAAATTTACGTATACAATTACAAAATTAACACAGGTCCCAAAAACTTACCTTAAATACGGAGTCTGTGCAGGCTGTGTTGTCATCGAGGAATTGACATTTGGAGGCAGAGATCTCAGTGGACCAATCTGATCTGGTCCAATGCTATAGCTTTGGGGAACAGTGACTTGGTGAATGCCTTGACCCATATAGTTTCCACCATGTGACTGAACTGGGTATGTCTATTAAACAAAGAGAAAAGGTTGATTCACTGATTTCCCAAACATCTATCTAACAATATATTTAATACTTTAAAAGACTTAAATGGAATAAAATGTTATAGTTCTTTAGAGCACAATCTGGTTCTACCAACCTATCCACCCTAGTACAAAAAATGGAGAACTTCCAAATCACAGTGCCAAACCTATGGAAATTTATGATTTAATTGATTGTTCTTTTACTTTGCAGGAGATGACATATTTTTAAGCAGCAGGCTGGAATCCATCCAGGTTGCCTATTACTCAAGAACATGTCTTGCTGCAGAGCCCCCAGGAAACTACATACTCCCTTGAAGGACAGCCCATTATCACTTCAAGTCACCAACCCAATGACAACCTTCTTCACCCCTATCCCAGGATGACTTATTCAACTCCTAAGAATGAAACTTGGGAGAGTAAGAATAAATGGTATCAGGGCAGGGCGCAGACCCTCTCTGGCAATGTCTCCTTTATTTTCTGCCTTCACAACAAATAGGAAAAAAGTAAAGAAGATATTTAGGTAAATGAGATGTATCCTCAGGAAACAGCAAAATGGTCTAAATTTCTTTGTATTATTTTATGTGCCCTACCTAATGCTTTTGGTAATATCTCCATCTGCCTACCAGTATAATAGTGCACATACTTAAGTATCATACAGTAACTATCATCACTCCAGTTTTAAACAAAGCTATGTGCAAAGCAAAGACCATGGAAGGGCACCTGGGTGGCTCAGTCAGTTAAAGTGTCTGCCCTCAGCTCAGGTCATGATCCCAGGGTCCTAAGATGGAGCCCCAAGTTGGGCTCCCTGCTCGGTGGGAAGCCTGCTTCTCCCTCTCCCTCTGCCACTCCCCCTGCTTGTGTTCTCTCTCTCTCTGGCAAATAAATAAATAAAATCTTAAAAGAAAAGAAAAAAAGAGCATGGACATGAAAATTTAGCATGCTGGAAGTGCCAAATCGACTTTAATGTAGCCGCAATCATATCACCTCCTTGGCCAACACATACCAACCCAATGACAACAGGCTGAGCCTGGGAACGGACCTCTTCTGCAGTGCAGGGTTCCTGAGTAGACTTCACAGATTTAACTCATGGTGTGTTACTCCAACATTTTCAGTAAGAAATTTTTTTCTAATGAGAATAGGACCTTTGAATATTTTAAGTGCTATTATACATGAACTGTATAGATAGAAGGGATGTGAAGAATCAGACAGACAGAAAGCTAACTTTTTAGAAACCTGAGTTATGCTTACCAAAACAGATTATAAACAGTATGCAACTGAACAGAAAAACCTGACACAGGAATGATAAATAACCCTTCAGACACACACAAAGAAGCAAATATAACATAGTTCTATCATACAATGATGGAGATACTTCTATTTTGTTCCACTTTCACAGCAGCAGCAAATAAACTCATTGAAAACAGAAGCAATACTGAATAAACTCCAGCTATCTTTTGCACCCAGAAATCCTTTCTACCCTCATATGCAATGATTCTTTTCTCCACTTTCAAAAGTTCGGGACATAGCATATTTGATAAATGCATCTTGTCTGATGTGACAGTTACCATAGAAACTCTTCATTTTTACTTAACAATTATGGCGTGTCAAGTTATCTAGCTTATGCACCCACATTCTATCTTTTCTCCTTGGTGTCTCCTTCACATGCTCCTTTATATATCAGTTCTCATAAATTAACATGAATTTTGTTCATCCAAATCCATTCTGAATTCAACTGCTAACTGGCTGAAATTTAAAAAAGGTTTCAGAATACTTGCTAGAGATAAATATTAAGTATTCATTCAGCAGGAAGCACAACAAGGTGTACAGTCCTGGGAGAAGAGGCTGTTTATTAATGGCTTCTGGACCTTACACTGAAAGGCTTACATCACGTCCTTGCTGCGCGTGACTTTTTAACATTTAAGTTGTGCATCAAAGAAAAAATATACGGCATGACCAGAGGACAAAAGAAGTTCACTAATAAGCCTTTTACTCATCATGTAAATCAAAGAAATCTTGAGAGAAATTTTTTTTTAAAAGATTTTATTTATTTATTTGACAGAGCGATCACAAGTAGGCAGAGAGGCAGGCAGAAAGAGAGGCAGAGAGAGAGGAGCAAGCAGGCTCTCTGTTGAGCAGAAAGCCCGATGCGGGGCTCGATCCCAGGACCCTGTGATCATGACCTGAGCCGAAGGCAGAGGCTTTAACCCACTGAGCCACCCAGGCACCCCTTGAGAGAAATTTTTTAAAGAAATGTTACCTCTTGCTTTTTGAGAAACAGGAACAGCATTGGTGCCTCAGCTAGGGAACTTCTGGTAGGTCAGGCATTGTCCTAAATCAGAGGACTTGAACTTTTTACTTAAGGGATTTTTGCTTTACATTTACAAAAGCAAATGAAGAACCTGGACTCCCATCATCTATTTAATGGTCTCTTTGTTCATGTTAAAATAAACCATGAGAGACTATGGACTCTGAAAAACAATCTGAGGGTTTTGAAGGGGCGGGGGGGGGGTGGGAGGTTGGGGAACCAGGTGGTGGGTATTATAGAGGGCACAGATTGCATGGAGCGCTGGGTGTGGTTCAAAAATAATGAATACTGTTATGCTGAAAATAAATAATAAATAAATAAATAAGAACTAAAATTAGTTATAAAATACCTGTATCTCATTTGTCGAACACTAACTGTTTAGCCCATACTTTTTGGACCATCGAAGATGAATTTCATGATTTTTATACATGGACCATAGAAATTTTAATACTAAACTTTAAAACATTTTCTTTAAAACTTTTGTCCAATTTTGAAAAATGTTCTAAAAAATATGCTCACCTGCATTGGAATCCCGGTTGATGAAGGGGGGTAATGTGCCGGAGGATGGAGCTTTGAATAGACTGGATATACCGGTGCTTCATTCACCAACTTGTTATATAGTTCCAGGGCTTCCAAGACTTTTACATTCAATTCAGACAATTCTGAATGCTTCCTGATAGAGAAGAAAAGCACTTGAATATTCTTCAATGCTTTTAAGCATGTATTTAGGAACATAAATTACTTTGTCAATTTAGCACATTTTCTATTCATATTTTAAAAGATTCTTTATATACAATGAAAGAATATTCACCATGGGAAAATGGGAGGAGGAATTCCTTAATTCTTGTAATAACTAGGCTGATAGGACTTCATAATATTAGGAAAAGTCCGTTCCATACCTCATAAAAATTCACTCAATTCGTAATTTTGGTGCTAGGACAATTCTGTTTCACATGTTATAGGCTTCTGTTAAAACTCAATTACTAAACAAAATAATTTCTCAATTTTGGAAGAACCCAAGCCTTAATTAAATCGAAGTAGAAGAAGTACTCAAGGCAAGTCAGTAGCCTGTTTTGTAGTATGATATGACTGAAATAAAAACACATACACGAACAAAATCAAATGATTTTCATTTGCTTATATAGAGAATCAAATGAAAAAAAAATCTAACAATTATCCTTGAAAATGCAAATAAAAACAATGTATATATAAACTAGTCCCTATTGCTCTTGTTTGCTGGTTTCTTTTGAGAAAGTGAGTGAAATCAGATACTCTGTTGTATAAACAATCCAGGTAACGGCATTTTTCAAATTTGCCAAAGGAACCCCAGTGCAAACCCTTCTGACTTGGTATAATTTTGTTTGTTCCCCTGGGGAGTAATAAAGAACTTCCACTGCAACTGACAAGTTCATACAAGTTAGAGGGCACTTCATGGGGCACCCACGGCCTGTATATTAAATGTAGCTTTTTATATACGCACAGAGAGGATCAAAAGACAAGCAACAGAGGTGGATGACCAGACGCAGGACTACCAAATAAATGACCTGGACTGAATCTTATCAAGACTTGTCACCTTTACTCTATAATGTTTCCTTTATAATGTTATGTCTGAAACCAATAAAAAGGTATTATTTCCTCTCTTGCCGGTGTGACTATATAAAGCAAGTCAAACTATTTTCAGAGTATCATTTGTATGCCACACAGAAAGCTTCAGAAATTAGTGTCCATGCTGATAAAGGGGTGACTAAGAATTAACCATAGGCATTTGGTCCACGTAACTCAGAATACTGATGAAACACCAGAAGAACATAGAAATCACCTTCAAAGATTTGGGACACAACCCCAAAACAAAAAATTTTTACTAACTGTGCCCAAACACAATACTAGCACAAAGAAAATGGAGAAGATGTAGTTTTCTCTTTCAAAGAGACTACAATCTATTGGGGGGACAAAGCTAAGCACATGGAAAATAGCAAGCAATGTAAGATGGCATATAATTGAATTAAAAATTCAATTTCCTTACCTTCAAAAAGGTAAGGAACAGAAGAGTTTAGAAAAGTAGACTAATTTGGGTAGTGGTAGACTGAAAAGTCTTTATGGAGAAGCTGGGACTTAAACTGGTACCTGAGGAAGGGTAGACAGGCCCAAGCCAAAAAGGAAGAGTAGGTCAGGTCAGTGAGACAGTGTGAATTAAGACAGGCAAAAGGAGGGACACCTGGGTGGCTCAGTTGTTTAAGTGGCTGCCTTCGGCTCAGGACATGATCCCAGCGTCCTGGGATCAAGTCACACATCGGGCTCCTTGCTCGGCAGGGAGCCTGCTTCTCCCTCTGTCTCTAGCCTGCCTCTCTGTCTGCCTGTACTTACGCTCTCTCTCTCTCTAACAAATAAATAAAATCTTAAAAAAAAAAAAAAAAAAAACAGGCAAAAGGAATGAGAAGGGTACACAATGGAAGAATGAAAAGGGCAATTTAATCAAGGTGGGAGAAAACGATTTTTGGAGGGCAATAGGAAATAAGCTTAGAATAGTCTAGAACAAGGGCTCAATTGGTTAAACATCTGACTCTTGATTTTGGCTCAGGTCATGATCTCAGGATGGTGAGATCCAGTCCTGCAACTCTCTAAAAAAAAAAAAAAGAGTAATCTAATCTGGAACATTGTTAAATTCAGACCATGCATGGATCACTCTTCAGTACATCTATATAACGTTTTTGGAGTCAATTTACGTGTCTGCCCAGTATAATTTCTTGGTGTGATAAATGTTAAAAAATCTCATTCCAGGGGCACCTGGGTGGCTCAGTGGGTTAAAGCCTCTGCCTTCAGCTCAGGTCATGATCTCAGGGTCCTGGGATCGAGCCCCACATCGGGCTCTCTGCTCAGCAGGAAGCCTGCTTCCCCCCTCTCTCTCTCTGCCTGCCTCTCTGCCTACTTGTGATCTCTGTCTGTCAAATAAATAAATAAAATCTTAAAAAAAAAAAAAAAATCTCATTCCAGGGGCACCTGGGTGGCTCAGTCAGTTAAGCATCTGCCTTCAGCTTGGGCCATGATCCCGAGGTCCTGGGATTAAGCCCCTCCTCCGGCTCCCTGCTCAGCAGGGTGCCTGCTTCTCCCTCTCCTCCTTCCCCTCCCCACTGCTCCTGCTCTCTCTTGCTCTCTCTCAGATAAATAAATAAAATCTTTAAAAAAAAACTCATTCCAAACAATGGCAGAAAAAAAATGTAAAATTTCTTTTTCTGACAGTAAAGTTGTTTTTCTTATTAGGAAAAACAAATTTTTTTTTCAATTTATTTATTTTCAGAAAAACAGTATTCATTATTTTTCACCACACCCAGTGCTCCATGCAATCCGTGCCCTCTACAATACCCACCACCCGGTACCCCAACCTCCCACCCCCCCGCCACTTCAAACCCCGCAGTTTGAGGAAAAACAAAATTTTTTTAAAAGATTTTATTTATTTACTTGACAGAGAGATACCAAGAGAGGGAACACAAGCAGGGAGAGTGGGAGAGGGAGAAACAGGCTTCCCGCTGAGCAGGGACCCTGATGCAGGGTTTGATCCCAGGGCCCTGGGATCATGACCTGAGCCAAAGACAGTAACAGACTGAGCCATCCAGGCACGCCTAGGAAAAACAAATTGATGATGATCCATTCAAGGAAAAAAATGGTATTTTATTCATTTCTGAATGCCTGATAAAGGTAAATAGTCAATAAAAATTTGTTGAAGAACAGCAAGTATTTTCCAGAATAGAAGCTGCATCTGTAGTCAGAGGCCATGGAACAGAAAATGCCAACTGGCCTATTCAGAAACTGAAATTGAACTAACAGGTGAGCGGTGACTCAAAAAACTCATATCAGAAATGGTCACTCTGATTTTTAACTGTGCTAGATCTATTTCTTTGAAGATTCTCTTTTTATCAACAAAAATAAGATTATACTGCCAATATTCTCTGCTTTTGCATTACATAGTATGATATTTTTCCATGTCAATACTTATTTTTATTATTTTTAATTATTTTTTAATTTTTTTAAAAGATTTTATTTATTTGACAGATAGAGATCACAAGAAGGCAAAAAAAGCAGGCAGAGAGAGAGAGAGGAGGAAGCAGGCTCCCTGCTGAGCAGAGAGCCTGATTCGGGGCTCGATCCCAGAACCCTGGGACCATGACCCCAGCCAAAGGCAGAGGCTTTACCCCACTGAGCCAGACAGGTGCCCCTATTATTATTATTATTTTTAAAAAGATTTTATTTATTTGACAGAGAGAAAGAAGACAGTGATAGAGAGAATACAAGCAGGGGAGTGGAAGAAGGAGAAGTAGGCCTCCCACTGAGCAGGGAGCCTGTGGGGCTGGATCCCCGGGACCCTGGGATCATGACCTAAGCCAAAGGCAAATGCTTAACGACTGAGCCACCCAGGCACCCTTTCCATGTCAACAGACATTTATCAATGAAATGCTTTTTACTGTACAATGTATAGATGTGTAATTTTATTTTAGAAATCAATCTTACACTGAAAGATGTTTTAGTTACTTCCAACTTTGCTGTTATAAATCCAATTTTGTTGTTATAAATAATACTGAGAAGAATCGTCTAAGAGGTAAATCTTTGCATATATCCTTGTATATTTAGTATGGGCCTGGATTTGCTGGGTTAAAGTATATGGATTATTTTTAAGATATAGAAAGGTTTATAGTGATTGTACTCCTAGCCCTAAGGTAATACTGACATTTTTCTTTCCAATCATTTCCAGTTTGAATACTCACTGACCATTAATATTCCTGCACTGAAACCACAGTAGATAGATACATAGATATTTAATGCTTTCTCCAAAATAAGAACAAAAATGAAACTACCACCATCATTTCATTAATTTTTTTTAAAAAACATCTTGACATTCTTCCCCCGACCAAAGATTTTATTTATTTTTTTGACAGAGAGACAGACAGTGATAGCAGGAACACCAGCAGGGTAAGTGGGAGAGGGAGAACAAGGCTTCCTGTGAGCAGGGAGCCCGACGAGGGGCTTGATCTCAGGACCCTAAGATCACGACCTGAGCTGAAGGCAGATGCTTAACAACTAAGCCACCCAGCCATCCTATTTCATTAATTGTGGATAGGGATTTGTTTCTCATTTATGTAGAAAATATAAGGGATTTATAAAAAAACATCTTATGGAAAAAGGTTATAATCTTCAGTGACTAGAAAAAAATCTGGAGGTTCCTACCCTTCTCTGATAAAGGCAGATAAGTAAAGTAATTCCTGTTCTTCTCGTGCAGGGTTTTGTTTTTTTATTTTTTTAAAAGATTTTCTTTTATTTGACAGAGTGCAAGAGAGAGAGAGAACAAGCAGGGGGAACAGAAGCAGGAGAGGGAGAAGTAGGCTCCCCACTGAGCAGGGAGACCAACGAAGAACTTGATCCCAGGACCCCAGGATCATAATCTGAGCCCAACACAAATGCTTAACCGACTGAGCCGCCCAGGTGCTCCATCTTCTTGTGACGTCTGATACCGTAGTTCAACAAACAGAATCTAGAAAGGGATGATGATGGAACACTAAAGCCTTCTCCTTGTCTTCCATTCACTATGGCTTCAAACAGAAAGCTGAAGAGCCAGAAAAGACAAAAAGAAATGAAAAGTTCAAAATGCTGAGTCTATCCTTCAGTGCTGCTGCTTTTTCTAAGGAGAGTAAGACTATGTGGGATAAAGAAATTAAAAGGACAAGAGAAATACAGAAATACAAGAAGAAAAACAAGGAGAGGAATGTGTTTGGATTTAGCTTCACAAACACAAGGGAAATTTCATTTGAAAGTTTTACAAATACTACTTCTAATCACCTAACAAGACCCAGTCTTCATTCTGTGCTTTATTCAGCTTAATCCTCAGTACTCATTATTCCTCAGTTCCAGTCCAAGTAAGAAAATGAAGACTAGTACCATAAGAGCATGAGCCCATCATTCTAGGCAATACCATACTGCCACAGGGGAAAAAAATGCTACCAAAGTAAAAAGTACCAGCTTGTTATCCGTTTGTAAGAGTTTTGGAAACTGAGAGACAATTTCAACAGACTGAACAGTTCCACAAAACTCTTTAAAGTTTTGCCAAAAAACAAGTAATCCACAAGAAAACTATTCTTGTTGGGGTGCCTGGGTGGCTTAAGCATCTGACTCTTGGTTTCAACTCAGGTCATGATCTTGCTGTTGCAAGACTGAGCCCTATGTCAGGCTCTGTGCTCAGTATAGAGTGTGCCTCAGATTCTCCCTTCTTCTCCCTCCAGATCATGTGCGTGCTCTCTCTCAAACAAGTAAATAAAATCTTAGGAGGAAAGAAGGAAAGAAAGGAAGGAAGGAAGACAGGCATTACTAAAAAAATTCCAAAGTATATTAGAAATGAAACCCAAGTTTTTTTTTTTTTTTTTTCAGTAGTAATGTGACATGGAACTTTACTATTCTCTGCATTTTAATAATATTCATAGATTTGTGAATGAGAAGGTTATTTATTGGCTGAATTATGATGTTTCTTGTTTAGAGCCATGCAAAGTCACCAGTTTCTAAACACATTTCCTAAACCAATGCTTATACACAAAAAAATGTAATTTGTCTTAACTTCATCTTGTAGGAATCTTTCAAAAGTATGGTTTTTGAGGGCGCCTGGGTGGCTCAGTGGGTTAAGCCGCTGCCTTCGGCTCAGGTCATGATCTCAGGGTCCTGGGATCGAGTCCCGCATCGGGCTCTCTGCTCAGCAGGGAGCCTGCTTCCCTCTCTCTCTCTCTGCCTGCCTCTCTGTCTACTTGTGATTTCTCTCTGTCAAATAAATAAATAAATAAAATCTTAAAAAAAAAAAAAAAGTATGGTTTTTGAAAAAAATAATAAAGTATGTATTTTAGAGCAAAGAAAAAAAAAAAGAAGGAAAGAAAGGAAGGAAGGAAACCATACATGTTATTCCCTGCACAAAAAAATCTCACCTATCAATCTCCTCAAGTTTTTCATCTATCATTGGACCCATCTGTTGGCAGATATCTGTAAACACAAAAATAATTTTGAACCTTAAAACTTAAACCAGTTTAAATCAATTTCGACAATTTTTAACAACGGAACATACCAATACACAACACCATGCATAATACACAAAAATGAAGTTTATGCTAGAAGAAGGACTATAAAAGACTTAATTTTGGGGCGCCTGGGTGGCTCAGTGGGTTAAGCCGCTGCCTTCGGCTCAGGTCATGATCTCAGGGTCCTGGGATCGAGTCCCACATCGGGCTCTCTGCTCAGCGGGGAGCCTGCTTCCTCCTCTCTCTGCCTGCCTGCCTCTCTGCCTGCTTGTGATCTGTCTGTCAAATAAATAAATAAAATCTTTAAAAAAAAAAAAAAAAGACTTAATTTTAATAATACTCAGCACCGATGTTAATATATCTGACCAAAGGCAAAATCAAAATCAAAAGAGAAATCTGACCATGTTCTCTGAAGTACTAAGTTTACAACTGTGAAATTTGGATCTACCTCAAAACCTAGAAAATTATTAGCCAAGTAAATGAACTTGAGTCACAGTGTATCAAATACATAATTGTGTACAGATTATAAAAGAACATTTCTCAAGTGCTTAAACCATTTTAAAATTAAACATTCTGTGTTATTTCTAAATGTAAACACAGAATAAAGTGGATAGCATAGTATCCTATATTCATAACCAGAGTTTATTCTATAAAAAGATTTAAGATTTATCCATTTTTTTAATAAAGATTTTTATTTATTTATTTGGTAGACAGAGACAGATCACAAGTAGGCAGAGAGGCAGGCAGAGAGAGAGGGGGAAGCAGGCTTCCTGCTGAGCAGAGAGCCCGATGTGGGGCTCGATCCCAGGACCCTGAGATCATGACCCGAGTTGAAGGCAGAGGCTTAAACCACTGAGCCACCCAGGCACCCTAAGATTTATCCATTTATCAGATATTTTTCTCCCAAAAGATTTAAAAAAAAAAGGCATGAAAAAACATTTCTTTTACTTCAAATTTCTTGTGGATTAAAAAGACACATCAGCAGGCATCAAATGACTACATTACAAAGTTAATACCGATCACGTATAATTTCGCCCTTTAAAATCAAGAGAATTCTAAATAAGAATTTCTAAAACTTTGACTCAATTAATTTAATATGGTCTTATTTTTAATTCTGTCCTTTTCTGAATTCCAACTCTCTTCAGCCAGTATCACTAGCAGGCTTAGAGAAAAATAAAGGCTCCCCTCCTGAACATGTTAGGCAGGTTTGTAACAACATCTTCCAAGTTATATGTTTACTATTTTATTACACTAGTCTGCTTCCCAACAGAGATCTCTTAATTTCTAGAAGCAAATACAAGGCAGAAGACATTTAAGACATTATAAATTGCTAAAATAGTGAAAAGACATTAAATTAATCCCTAACGCTCACTAAGTACCTTCTAAATCCAAGAGGTCTTGGGAGTCTGGTTTTGAATCTGTTGGATCAATACTCTGGAGTACCTGCAGGGCTCTATCCATCTTATCCTAAAAAAAGTAAATGCACATTTAGAAATTCAAAAGCTTTCATTTCAATGAACATAGAAATTACTCTTACCAAGCATTTTCAAGGACAGGTTTTTTAAAAGTATTGATAGTTTAACTATTAAACGAAAGAAAAACTCTACCTCATCTATATAAACAGGCTCAGGCTCTGATTTCTTAATTTCCTCCTCCTCATCATCAATTACATTCAATTTGTCCACAGCTGCTATGGAAACAAAGTAAACTTTAAGTTCCTCAGCATGTACTTTGGTATTTTAGTCACTAATATGTAAGTAGCCTGTGATTATCCATAAGAAAAAAAAGGAAACCCTTTAGTCATCACATCTCATAATTAATACAGGTTATTACATACGTTCATTCACTCATACCACAAACATTTTTCAGCCCTTACTATGAGCCAGGCATTGGAAATACATCAGTTGAGTATAACAGACAAGAATCTCTGCCCTGATGGAACTTACCTTCTAGTGGAACAAGTGAGCAATATTAACGAGAACTGTTATTATAAGCATTTTCTGAAAAACTGAGGGTTACCACTAGGCTGAATACACAAGACAGTAGAGCGTAATCTGAACAGCTAAATTCAGAGTTAACTATATGAGCTCCTTCTATGCTTTCCTTGCTATAAAAATGTATTTCCCAAATGAACAAAGAAATACTCAATTTCAACCTAACTTTGATAAGTTTTAAAGTCAAAGAAAACAAACAACCCCCCTACCTTTCATAATGAGAAGGTTGAAAGATAATTTATAAATGTATACATCTAGAACACAACTTAAATGTTCACTGGAGTGTTGCTGTAATGAACTATATTTTAATAAAGTAAATTTTGATAAAAATAAAATTACAATAAAAGTCTACCTTGCCTCTAACCCAAAAATCTCATGTAGGACATGTGAGAGCTTTGAATGAAGACATTGTGTTCTGGCTGAAGAGTACTTATGATTCCCAATAAAATGCACACCCCTCAGAGAAAAAAATCTCTATAACCAAAGGATTTTTAAGTCCCAACAATTAGCCACTTGTTTCAAATATTTGGCTAACTTTCAAACACTGCCTAAGGAGCAAACCTCAACATAACATAAAGATACACTGAAAACCTAGATTAGTTTTTATTTTTAAAACTACAGCTCAGGTGCTCTAGCCTATGCCAAGGGGAAATTTCCATACAGAATCCCCCAAGGATGGTCTTCTGATATTATTAAAAACGGCGTCTTCAAGTTTCACAACTACTTAGAGAGTCAGACTAGAGGAATAAAAAGTATAAATACTGGGAAAGTACTTAGTCTTTACATGAGTCTTCAAGTCTCTCAAGTTTACTTTAACGGAATGCCATTGCTCCACTCATACAAAGATGATGTTACACATAATGCACACAGCCTTCACAATTCAAGCTCTTCTTTTAACACTGATAATACAATCTAGCACGGACATGTCCTGCAGTGAATCAGTGTCAGTACGTCTAAGAGCAGACTGGCTAACTTCAGAATCATGGCTCTATCGCCTACTAGTCATATAAACTCCCAGCTTCAGTTTCCTTATCTGTAAATGGGTAAAAAACGTACCTATCTAACAGAGTTACGAGGATTAAATGAAATAGTGCAAGCCACTGACTTTGCATAATACCTGATAAATGAGTACTCAAACACCACTGAACTGCATTATTTCTGATCATGAGCTCTGTTAGTAATACTATTAGCTGTTCTTTACACTCAGCAACCCCCATTTTCCTGCCTGCCTAACAAATGGAAGCTTTCTCTGCATGGTTGACAGCAGAAGATCTGAAGCAGGAACCCACTGTCTTAATTACCCTGCTTTATTACTTCAAGTTCCCTAGAATCAAGGTGAAGAAAAATTTAAAATTTAGGAGTACTCCTAACCCTTGTAATCATACTTGGCACTTGTCAACCAGCCCCCACCCTGCCACCTACTCCCCTTGATACTGTGGTTCAGTGATGAATAAAATCAGTATTCTTTATACTAAAGACACAAACTACCTCTTAAACCATAATCAGGTTGAATTAAATATCTGCATGGTCATCATAGATTATTTTATGCCTTATATGTAACTATGTACATTAATTCTCAGATTTTAAAAAATAATGGAATTGACTTGAAGTTAACCCTTTAATTTGTAAGAAATTAAACTGTATTATCTATAAATAATTTAAAATGAAGTTAACTGTCAATCTACTTTATACTCAAAATTGAACCAGCACAGCTGGTTGGCTCAGTTGGTAGAGCATATGACTCTTGATCTCAGGATTGTGAGTTTGAGCCTTAAGATAGGCACAGAAATAACTTAAAAATCAACAAAGATAAACTGAACGATTAAACTCAAGTGTAAAAAACTTCAATAGGTTTAACCTTCCCTAAAATTTAACTTACCTGCCTCAGACTCTATGTTTAAATTAGTTGTTACAAAATTAGATGGGAAGAGTCCTATTCCTCTGTGATTTTCTCCTTTCCACCAATTGGCATCACTGAAAATATAGTACAAAAATGTCACTTGTTCCTCTACATTTTAAGTACATTACAGGTCACAATCAAGTCCCCTTTATCAACAACCCCAAGTCCCAACCCCACATCCAGCCTACCAAACCGTTAGCATAAAGTTGGTATGTAGTTTTCCTGCAAGTGTATTTTTTGTTTACATATACCTACAGAAAAGTCTATAGAAACATTAATCATTATAGATTTTTACATTTTATATGTTAATACTTTCATATCTTGTTTATCCCTTTTAAAGATCCCTCATCCGAATACAGCATATTTGATTTATCCATCCCCATACTTAAATTCTTTCACCTTATAAAGACTGGTGTAATGATCATTCTAGATTCTGGGGCACACAAGCAACAATTCTTTAGGCCTACCCACAGCTGTGGACTTGCTGGGCCTCAGGATTAAAATATTTTCCATTTTACCAAATAGTGCCAAATAATCTCCTAAGTGGTTATGGCCATACACCATCCTCCTTCCCTCAGCAGCATGTGAGAATGTCATTTTCCCTCACGCTTGTTAACTGTCCAAGCCATACTTGGTATTAGACAGGGGAGAAATCATCTCTCAAGGCTATGCTCATTTGCACTTCCAGGGCATCCACACGTTTTGCTGGCCATTTAGACCGCCTCTTCTATAAACTGCTGGTTCATTTTTTCTGTCTACCTTTCTTTTCCATGGGGCTATTTCTTTTCATGGATCTGTAGGAGTTCTTTATATATTCTGAATAGCAACTGTTTGTCTGAATTATGCAAATACCTTCTCTCAAACTGTCACTTGTCTTTTAACATATGTTTATAGTTTCTTTTACTGCATGGTGTTTTTTGTTCCATGTAATCAAATTTAGCAATCTTTTATGGTTTATATAGCTTTCTTAAAAGAAATCATTCTCTATCCCTGAACTCCCAAATCTGTTTTCCAATACACTTAGTGGCTTTGGTTTTCTTTTTTATCTCTTCCCTATGTTTAAATCTTTTTTTTTTTTTTTTTTTCCTTAAAGATTCACTTATTTTATGCACGCCTTGGTGGCTTGGTCGGTTAAGCGGCTGCCTTCAGCTCAGATCATGATCCCAGGGTCCTGGATCTGAGCCCCAGATGGGGCTCCCTGCTCCATGGGGAGCCTGCTTCTCCCTCTCCTTCTGCCTGTTTGTATTCTTTCTCCCTGTCAAATAAATAAAATCTTAAAAAAAAAAGATTAATTTATTTTAGAGAGTGTGTGTTAAGTACAGGGAGGGGCAGAAGGAGAGGGAGAGAGAATCTCAAGCAGACTCTGAGCTGAGCATGGACAGAACGCGATCTCACAATCCTGAGATTGTGACCTGAGCAGAATCCAAGACCTGGAAGCTTAATCCAGGCACCCCACTCCACTCTTTAATCCATTTGGAATGAAACCATATGTACTATGTGATACTGAGTCAGTTTTATTTATACTCTATAAAGAGCCATTCATCCCAGCCATTCATCCCCAAAATTTATTGCATAGTTCATAGTTTTTTCTACTGATTTATGATATCCTATCTTTCAAACAGCAGGCTGCTATCTGTTCATGAGCAGACGAATCTGGATTCCATTCTGTTGAACTATCTATATATTTATTTACTACAGCTTATTAATATGCCTTGATACTTGGCAGGGAAAGTACCCTACTTTCATATTTCCATATTAATGTTAAAATTAAAACATGTTCAAGGTCTCTGAAAAAAGTCCTATTGGGATTTGAATTACAAATGCACTGAATTTATGTCTTAATATGGGGAAAATGAAATCTTTACAATATTAAAGTTTTCTTTACCCTGAATATGTGTTTCTCTCCATTTATATTTAATATGTCATAGGGGTGGCTGGGTGGCACAGTTGGTTGAGCCTCTGACTCAGTTTCAGTTCAGGTCGTGACCTCAGGGACCCAGGATCAAGTCTCGAAATGGGCTCTGCACTCAGCACAGACTGCTTGGGATTTTCTCTCTCTTTCCCTCCACCTCTCCAACTCATGCTCTCTCTTTCTCTCTCAAAAAAATAAATCTTAAAAAAAAAAAAAAGAACCTAGCCCTAATTCAGCTCTATATTCCCTCCACTGACAATCTGTTCATTCTTTGGAATGTTAATGACACAAAATACCGTTCAATTTTAAACTTCTAAACTTCATATCTTTCAAGGAAATTTTTAACTTTCTCCATAAAGTCCTCACATTTCTTTATTAGATTTAGCCCTAGATCATTTATAATTTTTATTGCTATTGAGAATAGCAATTTTTTTCTATTACATTTCTAAATAGCTGCGATTAAAGTACCCACTGATTTTTGTTGAGCTTATATCCAACAACCCTGATGAACTCTTACCAATTTTAATAATTTGTCCACTGATTTCCTTGAACATTCTATATGAACAATCACAGAATGTAGAAATGATAATTTTGTCTATTCCTCTCCAAAATTTGACTTACTGAGTAGACATTCCTAAAAATGAAACTTGAGGATGAATTAACTCCTATGACTCTGAAATACCATTTCATTTAAAAAGTACCACAAAGATGTGAGCTATATATCACCCAAATTCTTAAAATCAGAAAATAACTGATGTACTGACAATTCTAATATATAGATGTCTAATACGTTATCTATCATGTCTGCTGATGTCTATATAAAATGAGGAATTCTCTTACATGCTTTTTAAATTAAGCATCCCATTTTAAAAAGGACAGTTGAACTCAGAGAAAAATTTATATAAAACCAGAAAAGCCAAACCTGTGAAATGGACATGTGGATTTTATTTGAACCTATCGACAATTTTATGTGTAGCCTTCTCTAGTGGTCCTACTAATGTAGGATCATTTCCCTCCCAACCACTACTACAAACTCTCTAATGAAGCATAAAAGTAGGCAAAACAACCAAAGGCTGTTCTAGCCCTAATTCAGCTCTAATCAACCGAGCCCTAATTCAGCTCTATATTCCCTCCACTGACAATCTGTTCATTCTTTGGAATGTTAATGACACAAAATACCGTTCAATTTTAAACTTCTAAATCAAGTAATTCAGCACTATGTTTTACATAAATCATTTGATAATTATATGCAGCATTTACACTTAGAGCTTTTTATATTAAGAAAAAAAATCACAGCTGAGTGAAAAACGATAAAGACAGAAACTTTACTATCAATTAATTGATTATACACCAAACACTTTATGAAAACCTACCAAAGAGGGACAAGTAAATCAGGTTAAGCACTGAAGTTACAAAGCTAATGGAGAGAGTTTCTGCCTTCAAGAATGAAAATCTAGTGCAGTATTTTTCAACCCTCCTGTTACTAAGAACATGTTACTTTGCTTTACTAAACTTCTGGGATTTGTTTTCTCCTTCCCCCTTCCTCCCACCCAAGGAAGTACCGACCCTCTTCAGAATCATGTAGCCGGAGAGACATATGTAGAGATGTGATTACAGTACAGGATGAGCAATGCTATTATGTTCAGGGAGCTATAGCAGCACATAGAAAGAACTCCTGACTACTGGAAACTAGTAACAGAGAGTAAAGGCTTCTCAGAAGACGTGAAGTCTACATGGGTTTTGGATTAAACAGGCATTTTCCAGGAAACAAAGGAGATCAGGGCTTTGGAAATATAAATGACATCTGCCCTGCTGCCATCATAAATGAACAAGAAAATTAAAATATAAACAGAAAACTTTGCACACTAAAAAGAAACTAAGTTATCCTGGCTCATTTCAGGTCTCAAAATAAATGAAAACCTGAGTCTCCCCTTTAGGCCATTAACTTCTCAAATAAAACAACTTATTTGCTGACTTTTGTTTTTTAAGATTTATTTATCTAAGGAGGGGGGAGAATCCCAGGTAGATTCCCCACTAAGTGTGGAACCTGACATGGGACTCAATACCATGACCCATGAGATCATGACCTGAGCCGAAATCATGAACTGTATGCTTAACCAACTGAGTCACCCAGGTGCCCCTTTGCTGACTTTTATAATGACAATGGCTAAAGATAACTGATGCCTTTTTTACGAATATGACAGTCATGTGAAAAAAACCACAAACATACAAATAGTAAATGTGGAAATCTTGGTAATCTTGTGTGTGGGGGGGGTGTCATTTCCTTAAAATACCTATTATTTAATTTAGGCAACCAATCCTATTTGATTATTTGGAAGAGCACATACAGAACAAATAAGAAGTGGTGAGATAAAGGTAAAAATGTGGAAAGTGAAAAGATTTTCTTCTCCTTCTTCTTCTTCTTCTTTTTAAAGATTTTATTTATTTATTTATTTGACAGAGAGAGAGATCACAGCTAGGCAGAGAGGCAGACAGAGAGAGAGAGAGGAGGAAGCAGGCTCCCCGCCAAGCAGAGAGCCCAATACAGGGCTCGATCCAGAACTCAAGGACCATGACCTGAGCCGAAGGCAGAGGCCCCAACCCACCAAGCCACCCAGGCACCTCTTTTTGGTATCTCCTGTAAATAAGAGATGCGTCCCTTTTCTATTAGCTGTTTCTTAAGTTGAAGTCCAAGAATGATGTATCTTCCAGACACTTTAAGTTCTATATATGAAAATTTTAATTTGTGCTTTCATTTCCACAGCAATATGAAAACAATGAATAGGATCATCGAGACGAACCTCCTTTTAACCGAAGACTACCATTTAATGTTAGGATCCCAGTTTGCATTTGTGCTTAAAAATCTTGCCAGTGATAATCCATCACCTAGAATGACAACATTTAACCTATAGGTGTTAATAAACATGTCTATAGCAACTTTAAGATTAGGGTATTCTATCATTAAAATGACAGCAATCAACCTACATATTCTAGTATATTCATGTTGAATTCTCTTAGAAGTTATAAAGAAAAAGATTCTCTTTTGCAGTGTTAAGTCTCAACTGAAAATAGTTTTATAAGAGTCTAAGTTGTTCAATGACTTTGAGCTTCAACACGTGTGAAAAGACACATGCAGCCCAGCAACATAACCCTTCCCTCACTGCAAGCCTACAGACTACAATAAGAGTGTAACGCCACGTGAACATCCAGTGATGTCAAGGGATATGGCCTGTATGAAAGACTCACAACAGGCACAAAAGAAAAAGAGAACTGAGTTATCACAGCACAGGGTAGTACAGGCCTGCTGAAGATAAGTGATAAAGTACCTGTGTCATTACTTAGTATTCTACCTTGTAAGTAGCAATTTATTTTTTAAAGACTTATTTATTTCAAAGAGACAAGAGTGCATGCGTGAGAGGGAACAAGCATGCACATGAATGGGAGAGACAGAGGGAGAGGAAGAAAAAATCTGAAGCAGACTCCCACGGAGCAGAGCCTGACATGGGGCTAGACCTCATGATCCTGAGAACACAACCTGTGCTGAAATCAAGAATTAGATGCTCAGGCGCCTGGGTGGCTCAGTGGGTTAAGCCGCTGCTCGGCTCGGGTCATGATCTCAGAGTCCTGGGATCGAGTCCCGCGTCGGGCTCTCTGCTGGGCAGGGAGCCTGCTTCCTCCTCTCTCTCTCTCTCTCTGCCTGCCTCTCTGCCTACTTGTGATCTCTGTCTGTCAAATAAATAAATAAAATCTTAAAAAAAAAAAAAAAAAAGAATTAGATGCTCAACCAACTGCACCACCCAGGGGCCCCAAACAGCAATTTATTTTAGAATATTTTCTCACTAAATAAAACACTCAAAATTTGAATCTTAGAGCAAAAACTACTTGTATTGTAGTTTAGTCTCTATTTATTTTATAAATTTAATTTCTAGTTATATAGTAGTACCTGAAGTATAAATCTACGTTCTTTTGTAAATATTCCAACTAAAACACACAAGCTAAAAAGCCTGACCTTTCAGACTGTGTTCAGAGCCCACACTACTTCTGCACCTTAATATTTATTTACTTTCATTCAGGAATCATGTGTTCCACTCCAAATGATTATTTAAAAAGAAAAAAAAATTAAAGAAGAAAAATGATTACTTTCTTGACTGCCTAGGAGACCTTCTTTTCCTATTCTTGATTTCTTGCAAAATTTTTCCTATCCTGTCAAAACCAACGTTCACCTGAAATGAACCCTCTGGTTAAGCCTTCTTTCCCAGATGCTTGTACCTGGTACAAAGCTGTTCTCTTCTGGACCCCAACACTACCTCTTTCATGGCATTTGCAATCTGTATTTCATACAAACATCAATAGAGATTTTAACTCCCATTAGTCTAGATTTTAAAAGACACAACTGTGTCCTCATTCAATTTTTATATAAATAGAGCCCATTACATAACATATTCTCAGTAACTATTTACTGTGTGAAAGTAAAACCATTTTGTATATCTACTCATTTAAAAATGCATTACACTAATATATCCTTACTAAGTTATTTATAACAGACATCAAATGCATCTGCAATCTCTGTTCATAGTAACAGGCTGTTAGGTATCACCCTTGCTAAATTTCAGCAACTTCTTTTAAAAGTAAAGTGAAAAACAGAATTAGGCCCAATAGAGACAGATCTATCCTTTTTTAAAAGTTGAAGTGGGGCGCCTGGGTGGCTCAGTGGGTAAAAGCCTATGCCTTCGGCTCAGGTCATTATCCCAGCGTTCTGGGATCGAGCCCCACATCTGGCTCTCTGCTCAGCAGGGAGTCTGCTTCCCTTCCTCTCTCTGCCTGCCTCTCTGCCTACTTGTGATCTCTGTCAAATAAATAAATAAAATCTTTAAAAATAAATAAATAAATAAATAAATGTTGAAGTGTAGGGGCGACTGGGTTGCTCAGTGGGTTAAAGCCTCTGCCTTCGGCTCAGGTCATGATCCCAGGGTTCTGGGATCGAGCCTCACATTGGGCTCTCTGCTCAGCAGGGAGCCTGCTTCCTCCTCTCTCTCTGCCTACCTCTCTGCCTACTTGCAATCTCTAACTGTCAAATAAATAAAATCTTTAAAAAAAAAAAAAAGTTGGGGCGCCTGGGTGGCTCAGTGGGTTAAGCCGCTGCCTTCCGCTCAGGTCATGATCCCAGAGTCATGGGATCAGGTCCCGCATCGGGCTCTCTGCTCAGCAGGGAGCCTGCTTCCCCCACCTCTCTCTGCCTGCCTCTCTGCCTGCTTGTGATTTCTCTCTCTGTCAAATAAATAAATAAAAAATCTTTAAAAAAAAAAAAAAGTTGAAGTGTAGTTGACATACAATATTATATTAGCTTCAGATGTAAAACAGATCTATTCTTTTTTTTTTTTTAAAGATTTTATTTATTTATTTGACAGACAGAGATCACAGGTAGGCAGAGAGGGAGGCAGGCAGAGAAAAAGAGGAGGAAGCAGGCTCCCTGCTGAGGAGAGAGCCCGATGTGGGGCTTGATCCCAGGACCCTGGGATTATGACCCGAGCTGAAGGCAGAGGCTTTAACCCACTGAGCCACCCAGGCGCCCCACAGATCTATTCTTTTTTTTTTTTTTTTTTTTTTTAAAGATTTTTATTTATTTGTTTGACGGACAGAAATCACAAGTAGATGGAGAGGCAGGCAGAGAGAGAGAGAGAGGGAAGCAGGCTCCCTGCTGAGCAGAGAGCCCGATGTGGGACTCGATCCCAGGACCCTGAGATCATGACCGGAGCCGAAGGCAGCGGCCCAACCCACTGAGCCACCCAGGCGCCCTCTATTCTTTACTCTAACTTTAAATGATAGAGAAATTGTGAGGGAGAGTATAGTAGCGTTAAGAATTGGGGAAGAACTGAGCATAGCTTTTGGTTGCTTTTATCAGATAATATATAGCTGGGGCACCTGGGTAGCTCAGTCAAGTTAAACATCCAGCTCTTGGTTTCAGCTCATGTCATGATCCCCGGGATTGTGAACTCAAGCCCGGCATCTGGGTTTGAGCTGGGCATGGAGTTTGCTTGAGATTCTCACATGCTCTCTTCCCTCTGCCCCTCCTCTCTCTCCCGCACTTAAGGA
Organism: Neogale vison; assembly: GCF_020171115.1. Taxonomy (NCBI): domain Eukaryota; kingdom Metazoa; phylum Chordata; class Mammalia; order Carnivora; family Mustelidae; genus Neogale; species Neogale vison. The sequence continues at coordinate 50,604,338 of NC_058093.1, forward strand.
AAAAAAAAAAAGGGTAATATGGGTGTATTTCTTCCTGAAGTTGTTTTCTTTGCCAGTAATTTTAATATACACAACTCCCAATGTAAAGGGATTCAGATGACTGAATATTTATGCTTCACAACTATGATAAGCAACAATATTATTTAATACACCTTTTATCTAAGATATAAAACAATAAAGAACGCATATTACCTAGTCTAACTTCTATTTTAGAAAAAAAAATTAAGGTATGAAAAGGCTCTATTATGATTTAGATATACCAAAGTCAAAGACCTGAATATCCAGGATTCTAAAGAATATTATACTTAATAACTTCAAAATATTCCAGAAATAAAGATATAAAACTTACCTGTCATCCAAAACAATAATAATTTCACCATGTTTAAAGGTGAGTTCATTGTCCTCAACGGCTTCAAAATCATATAAAGCTCTCACTTTCCTTGCAACTTTATTATTTAACTGAATTTCTGCAGAGGGATATAAGGATTTTGTTTCTGCATGCTGCTGCTTCTGCTCTTGCAATGATAATTCAATAGCTAATTTGAAAAATTGAAATGTAAAAAACAAGAGAGCCAGAATTAATTCTGATTTTTTAAAGTTTAAAAATAAATATTTAAAAATGTAATACTTAATAAGAATAAATGAAGTTAATATTTTATTTGTCCAATTAAATTCTACACAGTTAACTTTCCTGGAATGTGGGAGGGCAGGGCAGAAAATCATGACATTTTTTAAAATAAAGTTTTTGCTCATTCCATATTATCACAGTCTGTCATATACAGCAGCTATTATTTTTATAGCAAACAGATTGTGACATTATAATATGGGTAGCTTTCCATATAGGACAAGCCGTGAACATATTTCTGTGCTTGACTCATAACTTTGGCATTAAAGAAAAGGTGAAATGAAATCTCTCCGAAGGTAGGACATTAAATACATATTACTGACAGGGATTATGAATTAAATCAATCTTTTATCATATTGATTATTTTCCTTACTTTTCAGACCCTACTAGATTTGAGGTATAATACTAAAAGTATACCCAGTTTGATTATAATTTTTATTTAAATAAATTGTTCTAACAAGGATGTTTTAAGCAACACTAAATTATACATGCTTGAGCATTTACCTTTAGCTATGTCTTCATCTTCTTTGTTTTTGTTCGATGATGTACCATTCTTGGCAGCAGCTGAGACAGTCTGTAATGTATGAGTAAAATGAACACAGCCACCGTTTCAAAGAAAACACAAGCTCTATAATTACTCGTACATGTTAATTTTTAAAAAACTGATGAGTTTCTTTTAAAAGTGAAGTTCTTTGTAAAAATTTTAAGTAGCAGTTTTCAAATACTAAAATAAAACATCGGAGTTCTCAAGAAAACACTATAAACTCACAAAAGGCATGGACTGGCTTACATTTTGCCTCCATCTTAATATCTAACACAGAACATGTCATAGAGAAAGTACTTAAATATGAATCTCTCCTAACTGTACTTCCCTGATCTCAACTGCCCAAGGTCTTTTATTCAGGGAGGGGCATCAAGCTCCATGAGAAGCAGCAGCAAGAAGCCATGATAATTACTGAAGAGAGATGGTGGACAGAGACAACAGGTGCAATTCTAGGAATACATGTTAAGCTGTTATTTAATACTCATTGTACTTGAACCATGGTGCTTCTCTGGGAACAGCAGAGGACTTAGGAAGGTCACGCTTAAATTTAAAGGCACGGAAGAGGAGCACCTGGGTGGGTCAGTTGGTTAAGTGTCTGTCTTCCACTCAGGTCATGATCCCAGACTCCTGGGATCGAGCCCTGCGTTGGGCTCCCTGCTCAGTGGGAAGTCTGCTTTTCCATCTCTCCCAGCTCCTGTGTGCGCGCTCTCTCTCTCAAATAGATAAAATATTTAAAAATAAATAAATAAATAAATAAAGGCATGGAAGACAGAGATGTCCAGGATTCTGAACCATCAACCAGTTCTTTAGACATAGGTTTTTGACATGCAGAAGACAGAGCAGAAAAATGCTTGCTTTCATAACAGGTAAGATTTTTGTCCCCAAATGCCCCCTTGAATCCGTTCTGGTCAACTCTAAAGATTCTGTTTAGTCTACAGTCTAAATTAAAATAAAATATACAGTACTCCTCCTCTTAGTTTCTTTCCCTAGCCCATATCCTAATATTAAGTGGAAGGCAAGAGGCACTGAAGCAAACTCAAGATAGTGTTCTTCTCTAATACTTAAATAGCCCACTCTGTGATTCATTATCCCTACCTACACCCCTGTCCTACTAAAGCTTTTCCCTATCTCCTAAAATAAATTTCAAGTCTTATAGTTCCACTCATCTGTATGCGAACTGTTCACTCCAGGCAAATTCACTCTTCAACAAACAGGTCTTGAGCTTTCTCAATTCCATGAATTTGTCCACAACATCCCTTCCCTAATAGGACCTCTTCCCACCTATCTACTGAAATGCATTCCAGTCTAAAAATTCAACCTCTTTACCATCCCAGTCTGTATTAACCTCTCTCTTCTCACATCTAGTCTTTTGTTACCCCTCCCTCACCTGTATGTGTCACTTACAATTTATTTTTCACATGTATGTAGCTACCCTCCAAATTTACTATAAATTTCTTAAACATAAGGGCTCCCTCATACATCTATGCCTTTTGCATGACTCTAGACTTAGAGCAGCATTAAACAGATTATTTATGGCTGATTCAATTCTCAAAGTTCTGATATATAGAAGACACATTCACTCAACAATTAGAACACCTACTAAATGTAAGGCACTATCTCAGATAGGCACCTGGAGAGTACAGGTGGGAAAGGATGATTAAGACAGACCTTGCCTAGCTTTTATATAAAATATATACCTTCAAAATAGTGTAAGGTCAATCATGTATCTAAATGAATCTCTTACCTGAGAACCTGCTGGAGGAAAAGTAATTCCTTCTTCTTTCATAGATTTAATAGTTGCAGATATTAGACTAAACTGAGGATCCTTCTGAAATTCTTCTGACCACTCTACCATCAAAGACTTCAGTTTTTCACATACTTTAGGATGAGCCTTTTAAAGGCAATGCAAAGAAAGAAATACAACCGTGGTTAAGGTAATGGTTAAAGTAAGTACTTGAATTATTTAACAGATTATTACCACCAAAATTCTCTTTAATTATATAAACATCAACTAAAGTTCAGCAAACCCTAGCCTAGATGAGCGCTTCATAAATACCTATTTTCATTATAAGATAGAGTTGTTTCTTATAAAATTACCCTTTTAAACAATAATTCCTAACTTTCACTACAATGATGATCTTTTTATACTCAGAAGTTATTTCTTCTATTTTTTTAAAATATGCTCAATATTAGATTAAGTTTTTTGTATCAATTAAGCTAAAATTTCTGGATTTTTGCCACTAATAGCAAAAGAAGCTTCAGAGTTTCTGTCCCAAAGAAATCAGCACCAGAAACTCTATTGTGAAGACCTCCCCCCAACTCAGCTCTAAAATAAAGTTTCTCTTTCCTTGCCATCTGTAGTGTGAATCAGTACAGGTTAGTAGTTGGTTTGGACTCTGAAGTTCAAGAAACCTGGATCTGAACTTTAGCTGTGCCATTTACTAGCTGCATGACCTGGGATAAGTTACTGAACTTATCTCTAAGCCTCAGCTTCTGCATTTATAAATCAGGAATGGTAAGAGAATCTAACCTTTAAGGATTATTAAGGGCATTAAACAAGACGGTATATGTAGAATTTTAAAAGCAGTGACTGCTTACTAACTCTAAATAAAGATTAGCTATTATCACTGGTATATATGCTTTGCGAAGGAAAACAGTTTTTGGTGCTATGAATGAAAATACCAAATTTTAGAACAGGAAATTTATTTCATCTCAAACTTAGCTAAAAGTGATTTCATTCATAATACAACTTCATTAATGCTATATATAGTTAAAATGATTAAAATGACAGACAGTAAATGTACTTTTTAATGACTTAAATTTCTTCTCTTTTTAAAATTTACCTTATTTTTTATCACAGCACGTACTTCTGTTGCAAAATCACGGGAACATACTTCTAAATGAAATATCTTTCCACAGTTTGCCACACAAGCCCCAAGAAGCTATTAATTAAAATAAAAATCAATATACAAATGTTGAGATATTATCTTACTTAACTTACTAAAATAAATACACATTTAAAATTTGGGTCAAATAATAACATGACTTTTACTTACAGTTAATGCCTGCAGAGCAACATGAGGAACCTTATGATTTACTCTCTTCATTATGGCCTTTAAGCAATCTTTTGCCCTAAGGGAAAAAAAAAAACGAAGAATATTAAGTATTTATTCAGAATTTCAACTTAAACACTAAAAATATAAGGCATTCTATTACCAAATAACTTTAAACTTAAGAACAAAATCCTGCAAACTTCCTATCATTAAAGGACTACATCTGTAAAATGATTCATAGAACTATGGAACTCATAAAAAAAAAAAAAAAAAAAAAAAGGAGGTGCTTGTTGCAAAGATTGTATATTCCAAAATCAAGAGCCAAATAATTTCCCTTAAAAGAGAACACAGGCAGGGCGCCTGGGTAGCTCAGTGAGTTAAAGCCTCTGCCCTCGGCTCAAGTCATGATCCCGGGGGCCTGGGATCGAGCCCCACATCGGGCTTTCTGCTCAGCAGGGAGCCTGCTTCTTCCCTCTCTCTCTGCCTGCCTCTCTGCCTATTGTGATCTCTGTCTGTCAAATAAATAAATAAAATCTTAAAAAAAATAATAAAAGACAAGGAGTTTCCTTTAAAAAAAAAAAGGGCTGCTGGAGGGGAAGCGGATGAAGGAATGGGGTAACTGGTTGATGGACACTGAGGAGGGCTCATAATTAATGAGCACTGTGTATTATGTAAGACAGATGAATCACCGACCTCTACCTCTGAAACTAATTAGTAATACCTTATATGTTAATTAATTGACTCTAAAAAAATTTTTTTAGAATAGTCAAATAATTTCCAAAATATCAACACAAAAAATTATGTCATATAAATTATCTTCTCGTTTCTTCAAGACAAGTTTAGTGTTCACAGATGGCAAATTCTTATCTTAAAAACATAACCCCCAAGATATATAGTCATAGTCTTCAAAGGTGTAGTATAAACATGGATGAAGGCACCTTGAGAAGTTGTAACATTAAATGCTTTTACCAGTCTACTAAAGTATAAACAGTTCAGCTTAATTGCTGCATTCTCCCCCCAAAGCACCCTTTTTTTATATTCACTTTTTCATAATGATGTTATTATATTTACCTACTCATTACTGAATGGCTTCTTCAGTCTATTATGTACTACATTATTATATTTATATACTTCATTATTAAAAGGCTCCCATACATTTCTAAGTCACAGGGGAATTCCCTAAATAACTAGTCTATTCATTGTTATTTATTTATTTATTTATTTGACAGAGAGAAATCACAAGTAGGCAGAGAGGCAAGCAGAGAGAGAGAGGAGGAAGCAGGCTCCCTGCTGAGCAGAGAGCCCGATGTGGGACTCGATCCCAGGACCCTGAGATCATGACCTGAGCCGAAGGCAGCGGCTTAACCCACTGAGCCACCCAGGCGCCCTAGTCTTTTCATTGTTAACATGTGTCCACACCTCCATCAAAGCTTTAGATATCTCAGGTTTTCAGCTGAACTCTTTCCCCCTAGTTCTTTCAGGATAAGGCTTGTCTCATAAATCTGGCCACCAGGATCTCTTAACTTTTGTCCCCCAAAAGTAAATAGTAAAATTTCATTTTCCTTTCAAAGTTACACCAGAAAAAGAGACACAGGTTATTAAGCTCCTAGGCATGTTCTGGGCATTGCTGGGAATCTTACCCATTAGGAGTGCTTCCAACTTTGTCACATATGTCCATGATAAGACTCCAATCTTCTGTAGTGTTGTACTCATTTGTGGCTTTTTCTATAAAATATCAGCATACACAAAAATTAAGACATGTCGTATTTAACAGTAAAATACCAAGAAAGGTTGAGGCGCCTGGGTGGCTCAGTGGGTTAAAGCCTCTGCCTTCGGCTCAGGTCATGATCCCAGGGTCCTGGGATCGAGCCCCGCATCGGGCTCTCTGCTCAGCAGGGAGCCTGCTTCCCCACTCTCTCTCTGCCTGCCTCTCTGCCTACAGAGACAGATCTCTGTCTGTCAAATAAATAAATAAAAATCCTTAAAGATTAAAAAAAAAAATACCAAGAAGGGAACAGTAGTTAAGAAGCCCTTTTCTTTTGCCAAATACAAAAGAACCATTGAAGAACTTCAGAAGACAGAGCACTTTTACTACTTTCAACTTTAAACTGTAGAACTATTATTATATGAATTAAATATTCTAAGTTACACCAATAAAACATGTTCTAAATAGTTAAATAACACTAAATAAATTACAAATCATCCTTAATCCTACCAAATTCTAGTTTGGAATAAAGCCTTAATAATGTATCATCACTGGAACGCCTGGGTGGCTCAGTCAATTAAGTGTCTGACTCTTGATACCAGCTCAAGTCCTGATCTCAGGGCTCTGAGTTTAACCCTGTGTTGAACTTAAAAAAAATAAATAAATAAAATAAAATAAAAATATATCATCGTATAAGGAAATATGGATTAGACTGTTCACAAAAGCATTGCTTTTGAAGGCAAAAAAGGAAAAGGATTAATAAAATACAGTAAATTCATACAGTGTAATGTGAAAAGAGTTATACAGAACTAAATGTACAAAAATATATAAATCGCAAAATACAGTGATTTGGCTTATACTGAATTTAAAAAGTTAATAGGAGAATATAAAACAATCACATAAACTTGCTAAATAGCTTTACTGATATAATTCACATCCCAATACAATTCACCCATTTAAAGTGTACCATTTCCTCAATTCACCCATTTAAAGTACAATTTCATTCTTTTTTTTAGCATATTCACATACTTGTACAATTACCACCATTATCTAATTTTAGAACATTTCATCACCCTAAAAAGAAATCCATACCCACTGGCAGTTACAGCCCAATGTCCCCCCCATAACCCTTTCCCTAGACAACCATGAATCTGCTTTTTATTTCTATAAATTTTCCTAATCTGGAATTCTCATATAGAGAGAATCATAGAATATATGTTTTTTTGTGACTAGCTTCTTTTATCTAGCAGAATGTTTTCAAGTTCATCCACACGCATGTATCAGTACTTCAGTTAATTTTACCGCTGAATATTATTGTAGATACATCTCATTTTATTTATCCATTCACCAGCTGAACATTTGGTTGTTGTTTGGTTTTATTTCGTTTTTTAACTTTTTGGCTAATATGAATAATCCAATGCTGCTATGAACATTTGTGTACAAGTTTTGTACAATTACACACTTCTTTCTTTGGTATATATCTAACTAAGAAAAGTGCTGAGATGTGTGGTAATTCTATGCTTAATTTTTTCAGGAACTGACAAACAGTTTTCTAAAGCAGCTGTTCCATTTTACATTCTCAGTCTATATTAATGTTTCATAATAAGTTTGAAAATACTTAAAAATACCCAATATTCATGACACTTTTATAGGTAGTAGAAATAATATATGCATAATAATGGTAAACATCAAATTGGAGGTAGGATGGAGGTATACAGGGACTTACTTGTATTTATAAAAAGTTTTGTTTTATTACATTGGGCATGGAATATCTAGAGATTACTTTATTCTCAGCATGTTTTTGTGGTCTGAAATATTTCCTAACTGAAATAAATACTAAAAAGTAAATTTTTAAAAAAGCATGATGAGACTATAATGACTAAGTTATGTTGCATTTTTCCTCTCCCCCCCCCCTTTTTTTTAAGATTTTATTTATTTGTCAGAGAGAGAGAACAAGCACAAGCAGGGGGAGTGACAGGCAGAGGGAGAAGCAGGTTCCCCGCCTGCTAAGCAGGGAGTCCAATGCAGGACTCAATTCCACAACTCTGGCATCATGACCTGGGCTGACAGCAGACACTTAACTGACTGAGCCACCCAGATGTCCCTACTCTACTCTAGTAACTTTTATAAAATTCTGAAGTCAAGAAATACTTCTTTTTTTAAACCACTTTAAAAACACTGTTTAATCTTTTTCCTTTTTAATAAATTTATAATTTCAAATATGGCCAAATCTGAGTATTATATTCATATAGGCCTATCACACTGAGAAGCAGGAAGGATGGTAGAAATTTAGAGCTATTCCTTTTTTAAAAGCAAGGAATAATAAAAGAAGCCACAAAATAAAAAGGCTTAGCAAACTTTGCAAGTAGGAAAGAGAAATACAGAATCCAGTTAACCTCAGTTAAATGCTAGAACTTGCTTTTAAAAATCATGCAAATTGCTTCAAACTATTAGTGGATGGAAAGCAATTATTGTGACATATGTGTTGAAATGACAAGCCAGAGATTTTAGAAAAGAAATATATTTTTGCCTACCATAAGTTCTAGACTCAAGCGCCATGCTATGAGGTGGAAACATCTACTCAGGTCCAGCTTTTTCTCTTATACAAAGATGCCCAATTCTTCTACACGGAAGTCCAGACTATACTGTATATTTTACAGGTTTAAAATACTTAACTACATCTTAATTACACGTTAATAAATTAATTGAATTCCAAAGTACCAACAAAAAAAACCCCACTCCTAATTCTACTAACTTCTTTTGAAACTATAATGCTTATCTTTCCAGACTTTTTTCTACATGTATATGGAAAACTACTAAAAATACATATAAAACCAAATAAAACAGAATCATATATGAGGTACCTCCAAAGAGAGCACCCAAAAGCTGCTAACTCCTTCTCTGCCAAAGTTATGAACAAACTGAGAAACGAAACAAATAATAAAATATGACTTCTCTTACTAATAGAAGCAGTAGGTATACTAGACAAATGGGCTTGCTGACAGTGAACTTCCAACATGGACATGCTTCAGCACTAGATGGGGGCTGACCTCTCCCTGCATAGGTAAGCCGCCCCTGCGCAGCTTACAAGATAGAGAAGGAGATGAAAATCACTCAACAGCTGTGGAAAGACGAGCTAGCTCCTACATGTCAATGAAGTGCATCCGTAGTGCTAAATGCTCTCAAATTTACCAATCATGTAAGTCATTACATCAAAAATGAAGTGATTTAAAGGAGCCAGAGCAGACTCAGGGTAACACTAACAGAATTTCTTTCTCAAGAAGAAAACCTCAGAGGTAGAGAAAAATTTCCCCCAATACTTGTCATCATTCTAGATGTATCACTTGCTAACCTGCATTTCCACTTACATAACCATCTATGTTCATAAATATATACCTATACCAATACTTTTTAATAACTGCTGCTGTACCATTATATAGAAAGTAGCCACAAAGTACCTCTACAAGATAGTGTGAAGTTATCAATACACCATGATTTTAAATCCCTCAGCCTCTCTGTTATACTCACTGGTATTATACATATTGATGCCCCCACAGAATAAACGTAACATAATTAAAAGAGGTCAGGATTTCATGCAGAGGCCCTTCTGCAGATGTTGCATAGCATAAATACTTTGTCTACTGAATGTCTCTGTCCCACCTCTCTTTCTCTCCTCTATGCCCAGAATGAACATAAGCTCCATGAAGGCAGGAATTTTTTGTTTTGTTTACTATTATTTCTCGTGCATAGACCTGTATCTGGACCACACAGGTACTCACCAAACAGTGCTTTGATGAATAAATGAATGATGGTTACTCCTCCATATCCTATTACCCTGGGCACAACGATGCCCCATGTAGTCCCACTAAAGTCTGTACAAAGTTTTGGACCAGCAAGAGCTTCTGGACCAACAAGTTTACTAAGCAAACACCCAAACGGGCTGCACAGCATCCAACTTCACTAGCAACATCATGTGGCAACAAAAGGCAATAGCACTAGAGGGCTTTATGAGGTTCCAGTTCCCTGCTTGTTTACTGAAGAGGAATGACGATACCTTTGGGACTCTCAACCAAGAGACAGACGTCGTCAGTCAGGGAGGGAATGTCTCAAGAGGGAAGCAAAGGGCTTCCCGTGCTGTGATATATAGGTAACTTTGATCTAGAGTCTGAAGAGCAATCCCGTGTATTACCTATGACTTGCCAACTTTAGGCTCATCTTTTCTTTGCTTTGAAGTTTTTCCTGTTTTTGATAAGGCTTGGTTTTTGCTGTACAGATCTATCATCCTTTCTATAGTCTCATCTGGTACAGTATTCAGAACTACCTGAAGATTAAATATTCACCTACATTATCTTTTGTATATGTATTATTTCTCTTTTATAGGTAAATCTTTAGTCTCTCTGGAATTTCATTTGGCACATGGAATGAAGTAGGGACAGAAAAATATTTTTACTAATTATTTGTCAGTAGTTCCAATTTTAAGAATCTATCATTTCTTCTTTGACCTCAGAACCCAGCATAATCATTTACCAAATTTTTTCAGAACACCATATGCATGAGTACAAAGAGTTGAGTCTGATTTTAGACCATCTAATAACCTATTACTGATAAAACTGAACTTTTAATGACTATTTTTTCGATTTCAGCCTGTGATACAATTAAATGTGAAACCTATTTAATACATACCAAAAATGCTTCCAACAATTTGAAAAACATTTAAATGATATTTTTTGCTTGATTTAATTTTTATAGAAAATGGAAAAATCCTGATTTGAATGCTCTATCCAGCATAGTTTATGCTCTACAAATACAGGATTTGCAATTACTCTTTTAAAAAAGTGTAAAATCTGAAGACTTTATAATGGCCTGCCAAAAAGGATTTTATTTTTCAAGTGAACTAAATAACAGTTAAATTATGTACTTAGGAGTATTTTAAATCCTGGAAAAAATTTTAAATATTATAATTAAGGAATCATTCTTGTACAGCATTGTCACTCTGCCCAGTGTTGGGGCCATACCTCACATTATGCTGTGTCAAACGCATAGAGGAGGGGGAGAGTTTAAAAAGCCCTCCTGGGGCCTAAATGCTTAATTTCCAGGGTTTGGTGGGTGTAAGTCATAACGTCTCATCACCAGGTTTTGATTACTGCATATAAAGAGACTCAATACACTGAAATATTTCACAAAGACTCTAACAATATCATATTCAGTCCATCAGTACCTATAAAGCACAAAAAGGCGCCCCCTCTACACAGCGGATTATGCTCAGCATACAACTTCAAAAAGAATTCAAGTCTACCCATAAAACTTTTAATGAAATAGGCTCTGCCAGTAATTTTTAAAAGTTAATTATATAAAAGAAAAATGCTCATAAGACATCTATAATTCTCCTCCTACTTTGGAAATAAAAAGTCATGACTGATCTGCTTCCAACCACAGCAGAGTATCTGCTACCAGTTTGTTATTCTACCAAAAACAAGTACAAAACAGGCCACAATATATGAGGCAACTGTGCTCAGGAAATGAATAATAGGTAGTGCAGGTCTGAGATCATTGAGGGAAGGGAAATATGAAGGCCCCATGATGGCCCAAGCTTTTGCTTGGGAACACTTTCCTGTCCCAACACAAGGGAAGCTAGCCCAAGCAGAGCAGCTGGGATAAAAAGACCATATTTCTGAGCACCAAAGTTCTGGGATTTGACATGGGTCCTTGGTCAAGGGCGAGGTGGGCTACTTGAGTCTCTATGAAGTCTAGCAGAGATCATCACCTACTATGGGGCTGAAAGGTTTGGCAGTGCAGGAAGTCTTTGGAGTTCCTGCTTATTATGGACTGAACGGTTATATCCCCACAAAATTCAGATATTCAAGACTCAACCTACAGTGTTGTTATATTTGGAGACTGAGCCTTTATCTAAAGGTTAAAAGAGATCACAGGGATGGAACCCTGATTCAAGAGGATTAGTATCCTAATAAGAAGAGACAACATGGAGCTTACTATATCTCACCATCTCTCCATACAAGCACAAAGAAGAGGTTATGTGAGCACACAGTGAAAAGGCAGCCATCTGCAACCCAAGGAAAGAGACATTTAATCAGACACCAACCCTGCTGGCACCTTGCTCCTGGACTCCACAACCATAAGAAGAAAAATTTGTTGTTGAATTCACCTAGTTCAAGGTTTTTTGTTATAGAAGCCCAAGTGAACTAATACTTCACCCAACTAGAGTAGAGAGAACATTTCAGGCATTCAACTGAAACACAAAAAGTGAGTAAGGGTCCCCGTAATTTAGTTCAAGATCAAAACAGGCCTGCCTCACAAAGAAAACCAAACCTAATGAAAACCTAAAAGATCCTCTCATAACAAAATTACCTAACAGAGGGGCGCCTGGGTGGCTCAGTGGGTTAAAGCCTCTGTCTTCGGCTCGGGTCATGATCCCAGGGTCCTGGGATCGAGCCCCACATTGGGCTCTCTGCTTGGCAGGGAGCCTGCTTCCTCCTCTCTCTGCCTACTTGTGATCTCTTTCTGTCCAATGAATAAATAAAATATTAAAACAAACAAACAAAAAACAACAAAAAAACAAAGACAACATAATCTAGCCTCCTTAAAAAGAATCATATGAATAGCATAATATGAAAAATCACCAGTAAAATATAAGTAATTGATAGAAAATAGCATACTTCAAATATCAGAATTAGCACACACACACAAAAAAGGTACTTTATAGCAGTTATTACCAGGAACTTAAAGCAAAAGACTATCATAATAAGTAAGTAGATGGTGAGTACTCAGCAGAGAAAAGGAAACTATAAAATTACAATTTCTAGAACTAAAAAGTCAGATTATCAACTAAAAAAATTCACTAGACGAGCTTAAAAACAGACCGGAGACTGGAGAAACAGTGAATGTAAAGAAAAATCAATAGCAATTCTCAAATTTGAAGAACAAAAAAATTTTAACTGGAGAGTCTCAGTGTAATACTAACTTTTAAAAAACTTGCTATGTAACAAATTACTACAAGTTAGTAGTTTAAAACACCATCCATTATTACCTCATAGTCCTATAGTTAAAATCCAGGTATGCTTGGCTGGTTTCTATGCTCAGAGTAATCTAAGACTTCTTATTGGGGGTTTGGTGTTACTTAACTAAAACATGGTAACTAAATTCACATAAATTGGAACTATACAAAGAGAAGACTATCTGTACATTAAAGCAGAGTTTAAATCTTTCCTCAAATGTGCATGGAACTATCAAAACCTGGAAATAATCCAGGACAATATACACAGTATATTCTCTAAATACAATGTTTTTGGGGTGCCTGGGTGGCTCAGAAGGTTAAGCCTCTGCCTTCAGCTCAAGTCATGGTGTCAGAGTCCTGGGATTGAGCCCTGCATCAGGCTCTCTGCTCAGTGGGGAGCCTGCGTCCCCCTCTCTCTCTGCCTGCTTCTCTGCCTACTTGTGATCTCTCTCTCTCTCTGTCAAATAAATTTTTTTAAAAATCTCTAAAAAAATACATACATACAATGTTTTGTTTTGTTTTTAATTAGACCAAGTATAATACTCAACCACATGGAAATTCACAGTCGGGATATATAAATAATTAAGATTATAACAGAGGGCAATATACAAATTTGTTGTAATTAGTATACAACATATAAGTATCTTTTCAATTTTTTTTTAAAGATTTCATTTATTTATAAGAGAGAAAGAGAGCACACATGTACACCCAAGCAGGGGAAGCAGCAGACAGAGGGAGAAACAAGTTCCCCACTGACCAAGAAGCCCCATGTGGGATTCAATCCCAGCATCCCGAGATCATGACCTGAGCCAAAGGCAGACGCTTAACTGAATGAGCCACCCAGGTGTCCCAACATATCAATATCTTGAGACATGACTAAAGCAATGCTTAGATCTTAGAGGAAAAACTGTCTTTTATATATTAGTAAGAAAAACACCAATTATTTTTATACCTTAAATTATAGTAGGAGTAGAGGAGAAAACCGGAAAAAAAAATTTTTTCAATAGCAGAAATAAACTAGAAAATGGAAAGTAAGTAAATAGAATTCATTTTTGGTATCTAACAAGAAACCAGAGCTGACAGCTTTTACTAAAGATATAAAAATGTTCTTTCTTTGGACCAATTCATTATGAACTAAATAATTATTGAAAATGTAGGTGAGTCAAATTTTTCTAGTTTATAAGTAAGTCATACGTGTTTAATGATTAAAATAATGATATATACTGGTGCGCCTGGGTGCCTCAGTGGGTTAAAGCCTCTACCTTCTGCTTGGGTCATGATCCCAGGGTCCTGGGATCAGGCTCTCTGCTCAGCAGGGAGCCTGCTTCCCTTCCTCTCTCTCTCTGCCTACTTGTGATCTCTGTCTGTCAAATAAATAAATAAAATCTTTTAAAAATAAATAAATAAAAATAATGATATATACTTATTAAGTTTCTAGGTCACACAACTTTTGTGTAAATTTGACTAAAATATTTATATTCAAAGGAGTGCCTGGGTGGCTCAGTGGTTTAAGCTTCTGCCTTCGGCTCGGGTCATGATCTCAGGGTCCTGGGATAGAGCCCTGCATCGGGCTCTCTGCTCAGCGGGGAGCCTGCTTCCCCCTCTCTGCCTGCCTCTCTGCCTACTTGTGATCTCTCTCTATCAAATAAATAGATAAAAAAAAAAATCTTTTAAAAATTCAACCCGATAGATAATATTTCACCTCTTTCTATGACTTAATAACAACCAAACTTCTAGCATTCTAGAATATCTGGGTTTAATGTACATTTTCTCATTTACTCCTCCCTCATCATTTAATGTTTTGGTTTGTTTGGGTATATTTCATTGATGCGAATCTTCAGTTTACTCTGGGGAAAGCAGTAATGTAAATTCTACCTTAAAATACACTGTTCATTATCTTTTTTTTCATACTGTTCATTATCTTCTAAAATGAAAATCAACTTACAGCTCTGAGTACTGAATGGTAGGTAATAATTTAAGAACAACAGTAAGTAATAGCTTCAAACATTTTATATATGCTAAACCACTTATACTTCAATCAACTGAAGTAAGGATTCTCCATTTTAGAGATGAGGAAACAGACACAGAAAAGTAACTAGCATAAGGACATACAACTAATAAGTAGTTAAACAGGGACTTCAATGTGGAACATCTGATTCAGGGTTTCCTCCCTAGTTTGAGTATTAGACAAACTGCTGCTTAAGTGCAATTTTTGTTCAAAACTGCTTAAGTAACTCTTCCCAACAAGTTAGTTTTCAGTTTCCCTATGTACGAATATTTTACACATACTGAATAGGACAAATGTAAATTCAAGTCCTATCTAAAAGAAAAGGATCGGGGGGCACCTGGGTGGCTCAGTGGGTTAAGCCTCTGCCTTCAGCTCAGGTCATGGTCTCAGGGTCCTGGGATCTAGCCCCACATCAGGCTCTCTGCTTAGCAGGGAGACTGCTTCCCCCCCTCTCTCTGCCTGCTACTCTGCCTACTTGTGATCTCTCTCTCTCTCTGTGTCAAATAAATAAATAAATAAATAAATAAATAAAGGATCATCTAATCTACCTCCACATCATCTAAAAATATAATCTATTTAAGAGCTTCTTGATCTGGTAGAATACAGAAAAGTGACTGACCCTCTTTTGATTTCACACATCACTATTAGAATTTGGGGGGGCATGTAGGACAGTTGGGAAGGAGGGGGAAAACCACATCAAAATCATCTTTTACTGCTTTGCAATATTGTAAACCACCTATTAAAAAGACAAAAGGTATACGAGCAGCCTTTGTATTTCTGCAAGTTCACTTTTTTCCTGGCTGATACTCCCAACATGCTCTCTCTAAACCCACGCTTCACCAACTCCCTCCCAACTCCACAAAATGGGCATGCTCATTTCTGCACTCTTACACTGGGGAATAGGGAAGAAACAAAAATGTAGTAAGCATAATTTTTATTGTAACAGACCTATCAGGAAGCTTCATGTGCAAGATAGCTGGAGAAAAGGAAAAATGAAATCTCCAAAGTAGCTAAGATGTCGAAGATGGAAAATCAAAAGCAATTAGACTGGACAGGCAATCACATGACCTCTGCAAACTGAGGAAATCATCATGCACACTCTGTATGCATCTGTGAGGTACACATACCGCCCATTAAACACTGAAGACCTGCCTTCTATACTTCTATACAGCTCTGAAACTAACTTACTAGCCCAAGGTCTCTACATAGTTCACCTTGACTCAGATTATGAGAGATTAAAATGGCTGCCATACTTAAAAGAGGAGTTGTGAAAATTAAGTGAAAAGAAACATGGATGAAACACTTAAAACTAGGTACTTCAAAAAAGAGGTTATTCGTTTGCTTATGATTGATTGAATGACTGACTGATTGTAAGTAAGCAAGCTCCACACCCACCACGGGGCTTGAACTCAAAACCCCAAGATCAAGAGTTGTGTGTTCCACTGACTAAGCCAGCCAGATGCCCCCCAAATAACTTTACTTAAAGGTGTCCAACATCAACAGTCATCAAATAAATACATATTAAAACTACAATGAGATAACACTAGAATAACTAAAATCTTAAAAGTATAGCACTAGGTACTGACAAATTCCTGACATGAAATTGAAGCAATATGAGCTAAAAATAAGTAGATGGGTGGGACACTTCAGAACACTGATTTTCAGAGGGCGTTGTCTGATATATGTCACACTGACCTTCTTGGGTTCAATCCCTAAACTAAATACAAAGATTTATTCACTATCAAGTGGAGTAACAGAGCCAAGTAAGACAACAACATAAAAAACAAAACAAAACAAAACACTTTCCCTTCAACCCTCAAGGGCATAGCACTACTAGGAAAACCAAAACCTGCAGTGCTAGATTTAGGCAGAGCTTTTAGAAGAGAATGTTAGGATACTTCATCCCATGGCACATAAAAGCAAAAGAATCTGCTTCAGAGAACAGTAAAAAAAATCCCTTTTAGTTCACATAACCTAAATCCTGAGCCTAAACAATTCTCATGTTTCATGTGAAAATAAACAAATGCTTCATTAAAGAATATTTACTGACCAAAGTGTCTGCCAAGTTTTTAGTTGCAATAAAAATTTCACTAGCAAATTTTTTCATCCTATATGTTACTATCATTTAAAAATTATAATAGGGATATAGTACATAATAAATTTTTAAGAAGATTTTATTTATTTGACAGATCACAAGTAGGCAGAGAGGCAGGCAGAGAGTGAGAGAGGAGGAAGCAGGCTCCCTGCTGAGCAAAGAGCCCGATGTGGGGCTCGATCCCAGGACCCCAGGATCATGATCTGAGCTGAAGGCAGAGGCTTTAAACCACTGAGCCACCCAGGCGCCCCAGTACATAATAATTTTTAATTCTTTGTCATTTCCCTTCATGTTTTTATATAAGACCTATTAAATACAACTTCTGCTGTTGCATTAAAAGACAGTCAGAACTGTAAATACTTCGGGGCACCTGCGTGGCTCAGTTGTTAAGCATCTGCCTTGGGCTCAGGTCATGATTCCAGGATCTTGGGATCGGCTCCCTGCTCAGCGGGGAGCCTGCTTCTCCCTCTCCCACTCCCCCTGCTTGTGTTCCCTCTCTTGCTGTTTCTGCCAGATAAATAAAATCTTAAAAAAAAAAAAAAAAGAACTGTAAATACTTCATGGGATTTTCAGTTTTCAACATTCTTTAACTAGAGGACTCTAAGGAAAATCTTTGAATGCAACAGTGATAGCTGTCACAAACAAGTTTCAATGGTAAAGAACTATTAAGTGTTCCACAGAGTGTCGTAGGAGAGGCGCTTATTCTTCAGACATTAGCAGTTATAGGTCCATTAAAAAGTGTTAGAAAGACAAATACCATATGATTTCACTCATATGCGGAATTTAAGAAACAAAAACAGATGAACATATGGAAAGGGGGAAAAGGGGAAAAAAGAGGGACACAAACTATAAGGGACTCTTAACAGAGAACAGAGGGCTGACAGAGGGAGGTGGGTAGGATTCAGGCAAGACGGGTGATGGGTATTAAGGAGGCACTTGTTGGGATGTGCAATGGGTGTGGTATGTAAGTGATCAATCACTGAATTCTACTCCTGAAACCAATATTGCACTGTATGTTAACTGACTGAAAAAATTAAAAAATAACAACGTTAAGGGTAGTCTAAAAGATGGGAGCAAGATTTATTACTCCAAAAGAAGACTTGAAGATGCCAATAAACTAATGTGAACTTCAGTCCTAAAAAGGAAAGGATAAGGGAAAAGGATGAGCAATACCAAAATGTCTCAGGTTTCTAGAAACAATATTCTCACTAAGGGGGTTTGACAAATGTTGCTGCTTGACATATAACCGATACAGGAAGGCATACTATGAGCAAAAATATTTTTAGAAACTTTGTGAAAGACAGGGCACCTGGGAGGCTCAGTCGGTTGAGCATCTGACTTTGGCACAGGTCATGATCTCGAGGTCCTAAGATTGAGCCCTGCAGCTGCTCAGTGGGGAGTCCGCTTGCTTATCCCCCTCCCTTTACCCCTCCCCTCAACTTGTGCCCTCTCAAAGGAATAAACAAAATTAAAAAAAAAAAAAAAAAAAGGCGGTGCCTGGGTGGCTCAGTTGGTTACGCAACTGCCTTCAGCTCAGGTCGTGATCCCCGAGACCTGGGATCGAGTCCTGCAACAGGCTCCCAGCTCCACGGGGAGTCTGCTTCTCCCTCTGACCTTCTCGCCTCTCATGCTCTCTCTCAAATAAATAAATAAAATTTTAAAAAAAAAAAAAAACTTTGTAAAAGACAAAGTGAAAAGCCAAAAGGAGGGGAGAAGGAGGTGGTTAGATCTGGGGAGGCAAGGTAACCAAGGAAAGAAAAAAATGATGGTTAGAATTATAAGTTGTCAAGTCACTGGAGTTTGATGTTCTATACTACATACTATAAACAAGGTCTACTCTTTTTTTTTTTTTAAAGATTTTATTTATTTGAGAGAGAGACAGTGAGAGAGAGCATGAGTGAGGAGAAGGTCAGAGGGAGAAGCAGACTTCCCATGGAGCTGGGAGCCCGATGTGGGACTCGATCCCGGGACTCCGGGATCATGACCTGAGCCGAAGGCAGTAGTCCAACCAACTGAGCCACCCAGGCATCCGCAAAGTCTACTCTTTTAACCCTCAGAACTCCTTTAAGGTTCTTTCATTTAAACAAACAAAAAAAAAGCAGCATAGAGACGCATCCACCCAAGAACACAGCTACAGTATTATTTTGCATATTTACTTGTAGAAAAATAATCCTCTTGCCCTCTTGCCTTATTTTCAAACTATAATCTAAGTAAGCTTAGAACTAATTATTATTAAAAGGAATAAAAACATCTACTTTTAATTATCAAAATCATCAGTTCACAGGAAACAAAAATATAAATTACAATGCCTTTATCTTAAATGCTTAAAGAGCATAAAAGAGATTCCCTTTTATGATTATACCACTCTGATCCATAAACCTGTATGAAAGAACAAAGTCTAAAAACAGCTAAGACTATGAAAATGAAGGAAAACAAAAACAGGGGAACTTGTCCAAGGCCACTGACAATTAAATGTGGTATTGTTGGCAGACTAGACAGAGAACAGTGTAGAAGGACCGAAAGTACAGACACAGGCTTCATATAAGGAATGTACTGTATGAAAGTGTCCCAAAATCATCGGGAAAGGGCAGACAATTCAGTAGGTAGTGATTAGACAATAAATTATTGTCTACTACAGCTGATTATCTAATCAAATTCCTCCTCAGACCTTGCACAAAGATCAAGTCCAGGTGGATTAAAGACCTAACTGTGAAAATCAAAATGAAAAATCTTTCAGAAAAAATATGACAAGATCCTTATAACTTCAGGGTAGAGAAGGCTTTCTTTCTTTTCTTTTCTTTTTAAAGATTTATTTATTTATTTATTTATTTGACAGAGAGAGAGATCACAAGTAGGCAGAGAGGCAAGCAGAGAGAGAGAAGAGGAAGCAGGCTCCCTGCCGAGCAGAGAGCCCGATGTGGGACTCGATCCCAGGACCCTGAGATCATGACCTGAGCCGAAGGCAGCGGCTTAACCCACTGAGCCACCCAGGTGGCCAGAGAAGGCTTTCTTGAAATGAGAAAAATGAAATCAAGAAAGACGGTATCAATGAATTAAAACTTAAATTTTGTTGGGACGCCCGGGTGTCTTACTTGTTCAAGCGTCTGTCTTCAGCTCAGGTCATGGTCTCTCAGTTCTGGAACTGAGTGCCACTTGCTCAGCAGGGAGTCAGCTTCTTCCTCTCCCTCTGTGCCTCCCCTCCAGCACCCCTGCATGAGCCCGTGTATTGCACACTCCCGCGCTCTCTCTCTCTCTCTCAAATGAATAAATGGTATCTTTTTTTTTTTAAAGATTTTTTCTTTATCTGACAGAGATCACAAGTAGGCAGAGAGGCAGGCAGAGAGAGAGGAGAAAGCAGGCTCCCTGCAGAGTAGAGAGCCCGATGCGGGGCTCGATCCCAGGACCCTGGGATCATGACCTGAACCGAAGGCAGAGGCTTAACCCACTGAGCCACCCAGGCGCCCCTAAATGGTATCTTTTTTAAAAATCTTAAATTTCTTGGGGCGCCTGGGTGGCTCCCTGCTCAGTGGGAAGCCTGCTTCTCCCTCTCCCACTCCCCCTGCTTGTGTTCCCTCTCTCACTGTCTCTCTCTAGCAAATAAATAAAATCTTTAAAAAAATTTTTAAAAAATCTTAAATTTCTTAATAAAAAACAACAAACTGATACATATCTGCAATTCACACAACCAACAGATTAGTAGAGAATGTACACGGAACTCTAAAATTCAGTAAGACAAAATAATCCAACAGAGTTATAAGTAGAAGTAACAAGCAGGTAACGTACAGAAAAAGAAAACAAAATAACCAAGAAATAAGTAAAAAGATGCTCAACTTGACTAGCAATGAAGCTGAAATGAAAACTGCCCTATTTCACACTCATCAACTTGACATAGATTTAAAAATATGACACCCAGTGTTCATAAAGATGATGAACAAGAAAGAACTTTACTGCCACTGCTGGTGGGAGTAAAATCTCCCACAAGCACTTGGAAAGGCAGTTCTGCACTAATAATTTGCAAGTCTGCATTATCTATCCTTTAAGTAAGGAATTTTACTTCAAGATATAACTCCTAGGGAATCTCTCACTCATGTAAACAAGAAAACCTGGGTAAGAACTTTCACACACTGTTGTCTATGGCAAAAACCTGGAAAAAAAAACTTAATGTCTATCGATAAGAGAATTAACAAATAATGTGGTATATTCATACAGTGGAATACCACACCACAACTGTTAAAATTAATGAACCAGAGCTACAAGTAACAGAAATAATTCACAAAAACGCTGAATGACAAGATACAAATGACAAAGAATGACTATTTTTTATGAAGTTTAAAAACACGTAAAACAATACATATAGTGTATTTGTGTATGTGTTAATTTTATTATAAAATACAGTTTTATCTTTTTGGAGAGTGTTTAACACTGAGAAAGGAGGAGAAAAAATAGGATTAGGAATAAAACAGGAAAAGAATAGCTGCTAAATGTTCCAAAGAATTTCAACCTATCTTGAATGTTTTCTTAAAAAAAAAAAAAAAAAAGTGTGGCAATGTTAGGCTTGACAGAGTTGGCTAATAGGAAAAGGACTTTATATCATATCCTGTACTTTATGTTAAAATACATCAATTAGGGTGCCTGGGTGGCTCAGTGGGTTGGGCCGCTGCCTTCGGCTCAGGTCATGATCTCAGGGTCCTGGGATCGAGTCCCACATCGGGCTCTCTGCTCAGCGGGAGCCTGCTTCCCTTCCTCTCTCTCTGCCTGCCTCTCTGCCTACTTGTGATCTCTCTATCAAATAAATGAATAAAATCTTTAAAAAAAATAAAATAAAATACATCAATTAAAATTTTAGTTAAGAATGTGAAGACTTAAGGTTATAAACAAAATACAGAAAGAAATTAACTATTAAAGTCATCACTCTCATGGGACGCCTGGGTGGCTCAGTTGGTTAAGCGGCTGCTTTCGGCTCAGGTCATGATCCCAGCGTCCTGGGATCGAGTCCCACATCGGGCTCCTTGCTTGGCGGGGAGCCTGCTTCTCCCTCTGCCTCTGCCTGCCACTCTGTCTGCCTATGCTTGCTCTCGCTTCTCTATGACAAATAAATAAATAAATAAGAGATCACTCTCATCCATAAATTTACTAATTTTTTGCAAAATTTACAGCAACCTCACTGTGTTCAACAATTGTCTTAAGAGGGGAGCCTGGGTGGCTCAGTGGGTTAAAGCCTCTGCTTTTGGCTCAGGTCATGATCCCAGGGTCCTGGGATGGAGCCCCACGTCCAGCTCTCTGCTCAACAGGGAACCTGCTTCCCCCTCTCTCTCTGCCTACTTGTGATCTCGGTCTGTCAAATAAATAAATAAAATCTTAAAAAAAAAAAATGTCTTTCGGTACACCTGGGTAGCTCAGTTGGTTAAGCATTCAACTCTTGATTTCAGCTCAGGTCATGATCTCAGGTAGTGAGACTGAGCCCCTAAGCTGGGCTCCACACTGGGTGTGGAGACTGCTTCGGGTTCTCTCTCTCTCCCTCCCCCTCTGCCCCTCCCCCACCGCTCTCACAAACTCAAATAAATCTTTTCTTTTTTAAGAAGTCTCCTTTCAAGATAAAACTTCACACTTCAATCCACTGTGTCATTAAGTGTTTTATAGAGGTAGAATCTGAGCTCAGCTTTGTGGGGCACAAGTTAGTATATCTATAAGGAAGGCAATACTAAAGTTGTTAAAAAAAGAAAAAGGATATCAGTAATAGAAAATGGCACAAAGGCAGAAAATACCACCCCCTCCCCCCGGCAAAAAAGGTTGTCTGGCTTGAGTAGGGAGAAAAAAGATGTGCAAGTCACAACTGAGCTAGAGTAGGGGAGAGAAAAGCCAAGTCGTGACCTGGGAAGCAATGTAATGACACTGGAAAAACTGGCATAAAATATAAGAAAATGACATCTTCCTTTTTAATATTATCTTCTCAGTCTTCTTACTGTAGCTCTGTCCCTATTTCACCTTCCCTTGAAATCTCTCAGAATGGCTGACCCAACCAAGCTCCACCTCAAGAACCCTATACAACCACTTTAAGATGTGGAGGTAGGGGAGGATGGTGGGAAGTATGTGGATATTTTTTTTTAAAGATTTTATTTATTTATTTGACAGAGTGAAATCACAAGTAGGCAGAGGCAGGCAGGAGCCGGGGTGGGGGGTGTGGAGGAGCAGGCTCTTGGCTGAGCAGAGAGCCTGATGCAGGACTCTATCCCAGGACGCTGAGATCATGACCTGAGCCGAAGGCAGGGGCTTTAACCCACTGAGCCACCCAGGTGCTCCAATATGTTTTATTTTTTTTGCTTGACACAGTTTCAAAGGAATTTTACTGAACAAAACAAAAATCCAGATTTGAAGAACTCAAATAAAATACTTGAAGAGCTCACATTGCTAACACACCCTTCAGGGTTTGTACGATCTGATTCCAAGAAAAAACAGGAACCTGTTGGAGATCCTTACTTCCTAGGCTTTGGCTTGCTTCCATTTGACAAGTCATATACCATCAACAACTTAGGAATGCCTTTGTAGACATCTTGACCCACTACAGCTTTTTCTCAAGGTCTGAGGGAAGAATTTCTTTCTGACATGAATGATGTCAGGACAAGAATGCTCGACCTCCAGGGAAACTGCACCTACAAAAGGAATGCTCGGGCGCCTGGGTGGCTCAGTGGGTTGAGCCGCTGCCTTCGGCTCAGGTCGTGGTCTCAGGGTCCTGGTATTGAGTCCCGCATCGGGCTCTCTGCTCAGCGGGGAGCCTGCTTCCCTCTCTCTCTCTCTCTGCCTGCCTCTCTGTCTACTTGTGATCTCTGACTGTCAAATAAACAAATAAAATCTTTAAAATAAAAAAAAAAAAAGGAATGCTCATCTTTAAAAACCCTTAATTATAAAATGACCATATACATATAGTTAGAGGTGGTTACTTCCTGCAGGCAGAATTACTGTCAAGAAAGGAGAGGGAGAGAGAGATAGGATAATGTTAACATCTTTACAAAGAAAGCATGTGCCTGAAAGTCCTTGTTGTCTTTAAAGGGAAGATGACTTTTAAAGAGAAAGAATGTAAGGCACCTTGTGTATTTCCAGCAATATAGTTATTACATTATATTACATTATCATTTTACATATGTATGTATCCTCCATTAGACTAAGAGTTCCTCGAGGGCAAGAATTCAGTCTATTAAATTTTTGTGTCCCCAGAAATTAACACAATACAGATACACACACTAATCATTCAATGATGTTTTCTGAATGAAAAGTGAACAGAAGAATGACCAGAAAAAACTCCAATGGTAATAAAAATCAGACTGAAACAAAAAGGGTAAGTGAAAAGGCAATGACACTGCAAAGGAACATACTCTAGACATCTCACGTTAAATAACAAATTGCTTATATTACTTAACTATTTCAAATTAAAAGGAAATTTCTGTTCTGAAAAACGTTAACATATAACTTTTCTTCTGTGATATGGATTTAAGGGCAATTTAAACTCCATATAATTTCATTCCACTTTTTCTATTAATCCCATTCACGTGTCTATTTTTTAAAAAGATATTTATTTATTTATTTGAGAGAGAAAGCAAGTGAGCAGTGGGGAGGGAGCGGGAGTGGAAGAAGCAGACTTTCCACTGAGTGGGGAGCTGGATGCTGGGCTGGAACCCAGGACCCAGAAATCATGACCTGAGCTGAAGGCCCATCTGACTGAGTCACTTAGGTGCCACCCATTCACATGTCTAAAAGAAGTTATTAGTGGGGGGCACCCGGATGGCTCAGTTGGTTGAGCATCTGACTTTTGATTTCAGCTCAAGTCATGATCTCAGAGTCATGAGATCGAGGCCGTGTTGGGCACAGAGCCTACTTGAGATAGTCTCTCTCTCTCCCCACTTCCCTTCATGGAAAAGAAGAAAAAGTAGTAGATGATGTTGTTGTTGTTGCTGGTGGGCCTCAATCAAACTCGCTCTTTTATCCTCAAACTGTGTTTTGGATAGTGACTTCAATCACACTTGAACTAACAAGTACTTGAAGCTGTGACTGGTGGCATTGCCAATGAAATAATCCATACACGGCAGTGTTTTCTGTTTGAACAGCAGTGCCTCCTTTCCTCCCGTAATATTAAACTGGGATCCACTACGCCATACAGGGACTTTAGGAATCACTGAGGGGAAAGCCAGTTTATTTTACTGTTCTTCTAGTGCCCAAAGTAAGTTCGCATACCCTAACATCTTTTCTCTCGTTCCACAGTCACTCAAAACATCATCGCTCTTATAACTCCAACAAATAAAACAGCAGTTTTAAACTGTTTTGAGATCCTAGAGCTTTTTCATACCCTAAGACAGAACATCTCGGAGCACTTGCGCCATCCAGGGATAGAGAGTAACACTTCAAACCATTGTGAGTAAATCCTGAAGCTAACCGAGCTTGGACGCGTTTGTAGAGGAGGGAGGTGAAAGAGGGTTTTCCTATCGAATGGAGGCAAGTCGGGGTCTCTCGTGTTGGGCGGCCTCAGACAGGAGGGTCTTTCTACGCTGCATCATCCACAAGTTGGGGGGTGGTGGTGTGATGAACCAACTGTAGACGGAGCAGGAAGTTTGTATCATCAACTCCGCGATTGCTTACTTGGTCCAGTCCCCGGCGAGCCACAGGCTCTTCCCTATTCTACGCTTGGCGAGGGGAAGAATCTTCTTTCCGGGTCTCCGACCTCAGGTGTGCAAGAGGCATTCCCCAGGCCGCTAGCGACGCGTCAAGGTATCCCCCCGAAAACTCCGGGCGACGAGACAGCGGCGCCGCCCCCTTCCCTCCCTTAGCTCAGCTTTCCAGTCCCCGGAGTCGCCGCCGCCCACTTTCTAGCACAACAAACAGCGGCAGCGGACCGAGCCCGTGCCCAGCACTTACCCACGTCCTGCTCGAAGGGGTTAGCGGTGAACAGAGGCATCTTGCCGGCCCCGAGCCCTAATCGCTGCGGTCTGGCTGTAGCGCGGCCGCCGTTCCAGATTGGGTGACCCGCGGCCGGCGCTTCCTAGACGGCTCCGCTCCGACCGCGTCTTCGCACTTCCGCCCCAGCACCTGCCCGGCTCCCGCCTGACGGGCCACTCCGGGTCCGCACTTCACGCCGCGTTCCAGCCTAATTCTCTTCCCCGGACGAGCTCCGCCGGCGTGCGGATCCTCTCAGCGCTCCTGTCGCCGCCGCCTCCCGGGAAAAGGCAGCAGCCCTTGTCGCCGTGTTCCGTGAGGGGTCAGGCGGCCGCCGCGGCCACCTTTCCATCGCTAGGACCCCGGCAAGCCACGGAGCAGGGGGCCTTCGGGGCCGGAAGTTGTCGTTCCTAGAACTGGGCGACCCTAAAAGCCCGGAAGCCACCGTGCGGTCGGCGGCATTGAAGGGGCGCGGTCGTGCGGGGTGTTCCGCGTTCAGAGGATCTAATTCTCGCTCACTTAATTCGTTCCTAAACTCGCAGCCTAATCCCTCGAGGGCGGACCAGTGGCTGCGTTGCGTCACAGTCCCGTTGCCCCGGGAACGGATGGAGGCTCGGCTTCTAATCCCTGCTGGAATAACCACCCTTGGAAAGCAGTGGTCGAAGTGACTATCGCTCTGTGGGGATTCCCTAACTGTTCGCTTTCCATCAGTTTTCGCCCTGAAAACACTGCTCGACTCTGGGGTTCCAAAGACGAATGAGGCACATACTTCCTACCTTCAAGTTCTGACAGTCCTTTAGGGCCAGTGTAGCATGAGCAAGACCGTGTATAGCGATCCTGATAGGAACCACAAATGAAGTTTCCGTAGGAGCCAGCCAGTTATTTACGTGAATAGGAAGTGCAGGTGCACTTCCCAACCACAACTTCCCTACCCCTTTAACCCCGTCCCCTGCTTGCTTTATCTATAGCAGTTACCGCTTCCTAAACTTAACTGTCATGTTTTCTGTCTCCTCGTTAGCATAGAAACTCCGTGACCAGTTTTGTTCACTGCTTTATCTCCAGCATCCAAAGGAGTGTCTGGCAAGTGGTAGGTGCTCAGTAAATACTTTCCCAGTGTAGTTATGACTGTCCAACTGAACAACACATATCCAAAGGTGGCAGCTGCTAGTGAACGTGAGTCATTTGCTGAAGTGTGGGCCCTACGAGAACTTACAGTTTTTCAACAATTTGTAAATGTTAAGAATTATTTCCACATTTTAACAATGGGTCAAATAAAAGCATTTGCAACCACAGATCCCTTGCACATAAAATAGTTCAGAAAGGTGATTGCATGTTTTATGAAGCTGGTACACAAATGAGAAAGATTTGCAGGTGAAGGGAAATGGTTTTCAAAAAGTTACGTTTGGAGACTTCCTAGGATTAAGACTTAGAGTTGGAATGGAAAACAGGACTAAATAAAGAGGAAACAGATTGGGAAGAGCTTTCAAGAAGCTAAAGTATTTTAATTTCAGTATATAAGGCCCTAAATACTCATTTAAAGATTTTGAGCAGCAGAGTAACATAGTTTAAAAGAAAAAAAAGTATCTGGATAGTAATCTGACATCAGTGGGCACATGTGTCTGAAGTAGCAGAATCTCAGAACAGTTTAGCAGGTTATTGCAGCGCTTGAAAGCCATTAAAAGGGATATAGTAGAAGAGTGCGTATTAAGAACAAAAGGCTGAGGATTAGCCTTTGGAAGGTATTCCCATTTTAAAGATTTTATTTTATTTATTTGACAGACAGAAATCACAAGTAGGCAGAGAGGCAGGCAGAGAGAGTGGGGGCGGGGAGCAGGTTCCCTGCTGAGCATAGAGCCGGATGTGGGGCTCCTTCCCAGGACCCTGAGATCATGACCTGAGCCAAAGGCAGAGGCTTTAACCCACTGAGCCACCCAGGTGCCTCAAGTATTCACATTTTAAAGACATTTCTCACCTTGAATGCCAAGCATACTCAAGAATCTAAGTATTTACTTTTCTCTGTGTGTACTCAGCCTCTTGGTGAGTTTGTCCAATTAGCAAATTTCTTAATAGTCCCTAAGAGCCAGATTCTGTTAGAAACCAGAGGATACAGAGATTGTTCATTGCAACTTCCCCTGATGAAGTTATTGAAGAATTAAAAGATACGTCAATGGCAGCTCACAAATTCTGCCGTGTGAAGAAATATAGCTTTTATATTTTTCTGTGATACAACATCTTTTGGGCCCCTATAACAGGGGCTCCCTGATAACAGAAAATAATCTTATCAAGTTCAGTTCAGTTCAGTTCTTGGTTATTTTGGATTTACACTCAACAGATCTAGAATATCCTTATCTCAGAGCATTCCCTAAACACATACCAAGATCCATCCCCAGCCAGGTATGTTCTTCCAATTCTGCCAGTATGTGTTTGGTGAATAATCTTTTATATTCCAAAACAGGGACAGTGCTTCCCCAGTAAGGCCATGATGGAAGTTGACCCTAGTTATTGGCTTAGAAACACTGGAGATAGTTGTGGCAAATCTTAAGGGAATCTAGCATCTTGGAAGGCATTCTTCTCCAGTGAAACTTCTGCATGGTTTTCAAAGGGAGGTCACTATCCTACAGCAAAGGCAAGTGCACCTTGTCCAGAGGATTGAGGTAAACCTATCAGCTCAATGTTCTCAAGAGTTTCCACCATGATTTCTCCATCCTAGATCTCAAGGTCTCATGATTCTCCCTTCCCGGCCCTGACTTCAATTTAGGAGACATGCTGTGGGTTATGAATTCAAACTTCTAATTTCACTACTCTCACTGTCAGGACCTGAGTTTGATTTCTTTTTGTTTAAACTATAATCTGTCTCTGTGGCTACAGTAAATAAAGCTCTTGCATTCTCTCTCGCTTTTTCATTTTTTCCTTTGTGTTTTAGTTTAGATAATCTCTCTTTCTCTTTCTGATGAATGGTACATGAATGGTTTAGTCTTTTTTTAAATTAATTTCTAAAGCATTTTGTTTGAGTTTTTTTATTTTTTTTAATTTTGGAATAATTTTAGATTTACAGAGAAGTTACAAAGATAGTGCAGAGAGTTCTCACTCTGTTTCTCCCATTGTTAAGATCTTATAGTTCCGGGCGCCTGGGTGGCTCAGTGGGTTAAGCCGCTGCCTTCGGCTCAGGTCATAATCTCAGGATCCTGGGATCGAGTCCCGCATCGGGCTCTCTGCTCAGCAGGGAGCCTGCTTCCTCCTCTCTCTCTCTGCCTGCCTCTCTGCCTACTTGTGATCTCTCTCTGTCAAATAAATAAATAAAATCTTAAAAAAAAAAAGATCTTATAGTTCCATGAAATATTTGCAAAGCTAAAAAACCAATATTGACTCATTGCCATTAACTAAACTCCAAACTTTATCTGGATTTTACCAATGTTTACATTACGTCCTCTTTTTTCCCAGGGATCCAATCCAGCTGTGTCAAGGTTCTCTGAGACCACCCCCAAGTTTAATGATTTGCCAGGACTCAGGAATCAGCATATAGTCATCCTCATGACTATGATTTATTACAGTGAAAGGATACAAAACAAAATCAGCAAAATCTGGGGTAAAGTTCAGAAGTACAAGCTTCCAAGAGTCCTGTCTCAGTCAAGTCACACAGGACATGTTTAATTTCTTTAGGAACAAATTGTGATAACTAGAACGTTGTCTGCCAGTACGCTCACTGCAGATTCAGTGCCTAGGATTTCTATCAAGAGCTAGTCACACAGGTACCTTCTAGCTAACAAGCACCCAAATTTCTAGACTCTCAGAGGAAAAGCAAAAAAGTGTTTTTTACTGAACTGTATTGTTTGCATGAACAGTTTAGGCACCATGAACCATTCTTATAAGGGAATTGTGGGAACTGTCCCAAAATCTAAGTTCCCAGACACCAGTCAAGGGCCAGCCTTGCAAACAGGCCTTTCCAAGGACAGCAATCTCAAGACTGCTTTGTTAACTCTTTTTTTAAAGATTTTATTTATTTGTGTGTGAGAAAGAGAGCAGGCATGATTGGGGGAAGGGCAAAGGGAGAAGTAGGCTCCACACTGGGCAAAGAGTCTGATGCAGAACTCGATCCGAGGACCCCAGGGTCATGACTGGAGCCAAAGGCAGATGCCCAACTGACTAAGCCACCCAGGCATTTCTGTTAACTCTTTTCTGCATACCAAGGTAATACATTTCTTTTTTTTTTTTAAGATTTTATTTATTTATTTGACAGAGAGAAATCACAAGTAGATGGAGAGGCAGGCAGAGAGAGAGAGGGAAGCAGGCTCCCTGCTGAGCAGAGAGTCTGATGCGGGACTCGATCCCAGGACCCTGAGATCATGACCTGAGCCGAAGGCAGCGGCTTAACCCACTGAGCCACCCAGGCGCCCCCAAGGTAGTACATTTCATTTAGTTGTCATGTCTCCCTAGTCTCCTCTGATTTGTAGCAATTTCTTAGTCTTGTTTTTCATGACCTTGATAGCCTTGATCAGATACCCTATAGACTGTCCCCAAATCTAGATTTGTCTGATGACTTTCTCATGCTTTGATGGGTGTTATGGGGTTTGGAAAGAAGGTGTCCTCATCACGTCATTGTAGGGGGTACATGATAGTCACCTGATTTCTGGTGATGGTAACTGTTCAGCACTTCCATTTCATAGTTAATATTTTCCCTTTCCCTACTTCAAGGAAGCAGGTTACAGAGTCTAGGCCATCCTCAAAGGGAGGGGAGGGAATTAAGCTTTACCTTCCATGTCCCTTTGATATGCCCCTATTCTTTTTTTTTTGAGCATTTCTTCACTTTCTGGTATCATAATGCTTCAGTCTCACTTTGTATTTTCTCTGTCTCAGTCTTAGAGTGAAACATTTCTCAAAGGAACCTTGGTTTTGAAAGTCTCTTTAAAGGCTGCCATGGGTGGTTTCTAGCTTTTGTGTTATGCCTTGAGTAGATAGCTGGCTAACATGAGCTTGTCATTTCCTTCCTGTAACACATTAATAATAATTAGGAACAACCAACCAACTCTACAGTTCTTAGAATTGTCCTTATCTTTCTCAAATGCTAGAGCTATTATAAAAGCCAGTGCATGCCGTTCTAACTATACTTTCCCCCAGTTTACCATGGTCTTAGTAATTATGATGGTACAGAAGTAGTTTTCAAATTTTACATCCACGAGAACCAGTGGGAGGGTTTGTTAAAAACACTAATTGCTGGACCTCATTCTATAGTTTCTTATTTAGTAAGTCTTTTGCAAAACACAGCCTAACCCCTAACTGGTCAAATGTAGAATCTCCCACTACATACCTATTTTCTTCAGTTGTTTTTCTTTTACTAAGCATATCATGTCTGGCTTTCAACCAATAATTACAAGGCATACTGAAAGACAAAAACCAACATGAAACAGCAGAAAGAGCAAGCATCGTAACCAGACTCAGATATGGCAGAGATGTCAGACATTTCTTAAACTCACAGATTCTTCAGCCATGTCCAGTCCACTGATGAACGCGTTAAAAACATTCTTCATTTCCTTTACAGTATTTTCTTTTTTTTAAAAAAAGATTTTATTTATTTATTTGACAGAGAGAGATCACAAGTAGCAGAGAGGCAGGCAGAGAGAGAGGGAGGAAGCAAGCTCCCTGCTGAGCAGAGAGCCCGATGCGGGGCTCGATCCCAGGACCCTGGGATCATGACCCGAGCTGAAGGCAGAGGCTTAATCCACTGAGCCATCCAGGCGCCCCCTTTACAGTATTTTCAATATTAATTAGTATTGCCTCTTGATTTTTTCTTAGGGTTTCCATCTCTCTGATTAGTTACCCATTATATATTTTTTAAGTTGAAGTATCGATGACATATTAGGTTTAGGTGTACATACAGTGATTTGACAATTACAGTTGACCCTTGAATAACATGGGGATTGGGGGTGCTAACACCCTGCACAGTCAAAAATCCACAAATAACTTTTGACTCCTCCAAAACTTAGCTGCTAATCACCTACTGTTAACCAAAAGCCTTAACAATAACATAAGCAGTTAACACATTTTAAATTTTATATGTATTATGTACTGTATTCTGACAATAAAGCTAGAGAAGAGAAAATGCTATTAATAAAATCATAAAGAAAATGGGCACATGGGTGGCCCAGTTGGTTAAGCATCTGCCTTTGGCTCAGGTCATGGTCCCAGTATCCTGGGATTGAGCCCCATATCAGGCTCCCTGCTTAGCAGAGAGTCTGCTTCTCCCTCCACCTCTCCCTCTTGGCTTGTGCTCTCTCTCTCACACTTACTCTCTTTCTCTCAAATAAATAACTAAAATCTTCTAAAAAAATCATAAAAGAAAATACATTTACAGTACTGTAGAAAAGTCTGCATGTAAGTGGAACTGTGCAGTTCAACTCTTGTTGTTAAAGGATCAACTGTATATCCATTACAAAATGCTGACCACTAGACGTGTAGTTACCATCTAATTTCCCATGTGTTCTTTCATGTTGTACACTTTTTCCATTAGCACCTTTAGTATATTAATATAATTAATTTAAATCCTGGTATCATTATTCTAATATCCCTGCCATATCTGAGTTTAGTTCTGATGCCTGTTTATCTAGCTAGGGGTTAGGCTGTGTTTACTGTTGGCTGTAACTGTAGGTATCAGAGACTAAATTTACTCTAATGTCCTTGTGTCTGCCCTATTGTATTTGGGTTCCTGATAGAATCAGTAGTTTTAGATATGTATATATGTGTGTATGTATGTATATATGTATGTATAATTGACATATGACATTATATTAGTTTCAGGTATACAACATAGTGATTCCACATCTGTGTACATTGCAAAACAGTCACCATAATAAATCTAGTTAAGGGGCACCTGGGTGGCTCAGTGGGTTGGGCTGCTGCCTTCAGCTCAGGTCATGATCTCAGGGACCTGGGATCGAGCCCCGCATCGGGCTCTCTGCTCAGCAAGGGGCCTGCTTCCCTTCCTCTCTCTCTGCCTGCCTCTCTGCCTACTTGTGATCTCTCTCTGTCAAATAAATAAATAAAATCTTTTAAATAAATAAATAAATAAATCTAGTTAATATCTGTCACCATACAAATTTAGAACATTTTTTGTGACAAGAAATATTTTAAGATTTGCTTTCTTTGTAGTTTTCAAATTTACAGTACAATATTATTGATTATAGTCATCATGCTGTATATTACATCCCCATGACTTACCTATTGTATAATGGGAATTTTATACCTCTTGATCCCTTTCACCCTACCTTGCCTGTCCCCTGCAACTACCAATCAATCTATTCTCTGAGTTCTGTTTTGTATATTAGTTTGTTTTGCTTTTTTAGATCCCATGTTTAAATAAAATCTGTGCTATTTGTCTTTCTCTTTCTGACTTATTTCACTTGGCGTAATACCCTACAGGTCCATCCATGTCGTCACAAACATGTGGCTGTGTTTCTATGACTGAGTAGTATTTCATTGTGTATATATATATATATATATATATATATATATATATTGGATATTAACTGCTTATCAGATATGGTTGAGTAGTATTTCATTGTATATATGTTTTTTGGGTATTAACCGCTTATCAGATATTTCCTTTGTAATTATCTTCTCCCATTGAGTAGACTACCTTTCTATTTTGTTGATGGTTTCCTTTACTGTGCAGAAGCTTTTTAGTTCAATGCAGTACCATTTGGATTTTTTTTTTTGCTATTGTTGCCATTTCCCTTAGAGTCAGATCCAGAAAATATCCCAAGAGTGATGTGAGGAGCATTCTGCCTAAGTCTTTTTCTAGGAGTTTTATGGTTTCTGGACTTAAATTCAAGAGTTTAATCCATTTTGAGTCAATTTTTATATATGGTGTAAGATAGTGGTTCAGTTTCATTCTTTTGCATGTGGATGTCCAGTTTTCCCAGTACCATTTATTGATGAGACTGTCCTTTTCCCATTGTATATTCTTACCTCTTTTGTCATAAATTAATTGACCATATATGCTTGGGTCTATTTCTGCACTCTTTATTCTCTGAATATATAGACATCTATATATATAGGTATCTATAGATATATATATATCTTTATTCTATTCCATTGATGGTATATGTCTGCTTTTATGCTAATACCATAGTGTTTTGATACCATAGGTTTGTAATATAGTTTGAAAGCAAGGACTTGAGAGACTTGAGAGACTTCCTCCTCTTCTTTTTTATTTTCTTTAAAGTAGGCTCTATACCCATTGTAGAGCCCAATGCAGGGCATGAAGTCATGACCCTGTGATCAAGACCTGAGCTGAAATCAGGAGTCAAACACTCCACCACCTGAGCGGTTTTGTTTTGTTTTGTTTGAGAGACTTCTTTTTTTAATATATATATAATTTATTTATTTATTTGAGAGGGGGAGAGAGAGAGAGAGAGAGAGAACATGGACAAGGAGGAGGGGCATAGGGAAAGGGAAAAGCAGACAGACTCCCTGCTGAGCAGGGAAACCCAATATGGGGCTTGATCCCATACTCTGAAATCATGACCTGAGCTGAAGGCAGATGCTTAACCGACTGAGCTACCCAGGTGCCCCCCACAAAGACTTCTTAAATAAGGTCTGAGGTGTGTAGTTCTTTCCACTGTAGCCCACTGTTTTAGTGGAGCCCTCTTCATGTGAGGTCCTGGGCAAGAATAATTCTATAGTCCTATGATTAGGTCTCAGTCTTTATTGAGCTTGTGCTTCTGGCCTATGACCTTCACACAAACTTCATGGGTTTGCCCCTTCCCCTCTAGGTAAGACAGGAAGGCTAGAGGGTATTTGGGTATTTCCCTTTCCCCCAGTTAGGTAGGCTTTTGTAAAACCCTAGTTGATTAGGCTCTCATAAAATAGTTTCTCTGCAGGTCAGGCTTCCTTAAGAAGAGAATGTTTGTTCATGACTTCTTTCATAACAGCTACATGTCCCCTCCTCCAGCCAGAAACACCAGGGCATTTTGTCATATTTTCACTGTGGGAACATGGTAGGCCTCCTGGAGGTAACACACAAAAATGTGTGCTCTTTCCCCATTGCCTGGTTCCTTCTTAAGTTTTTAACCCTCAGATTTGTCCACATTGAGCTTCCAGTAATTCCTCAGTGACAGATTAGCTTTCCCTACCCTAGCACCGGTTTTCCTAATTTCTGCTCCAGTAAGTTGTGATTCTTTATATCTGCTTATCTGTCTCCAATTTTGAGGCAAGCTGTTTACCCTGTGTCCTCAGTTCTCTGATGGATCTAAGAATTGCTGATTTTCAACTCGGCTTTTTTCCCTTGTCATGTGGATGGGAGTGACAATTTTTTTTTTAAGTTTTTAATTTTAATTCCAGTATAGTTAACATACAGTGTTATCTTAGTTTCAGGAGTACAGCATAGTGATTCAACAGTTCATGCATTACTCAG
This sequence comes from Neogale vison, assembly GCF_020171115.1. Lineage (NCBI taxonomy): Eukaryota > Metazoa > Chordata > Mammalia > Carnivora > Mustelidae > Neogale > Neogale vison. Next base: position 50,639,711 of record NC_058093.1, read on the forward strand.
TGCATCAGGATTAGTGTATTCTTAAGCACCTTCACCTGCCTCACGCATCTCCCCTCTGGTAACCATCAGTTTGTTCTCTATAGTTAGAGTCAGTTTCTTGGTTTCTCTCCCTCTCTATCCTTTGCTTGTTTGTTTTGTTTCTTAAATTCCACATATAAATGAAATCATATGGTATTTGTTTTTCTCTGACTCACTGATTTCACTTAACATTATACTGTCTAGATCCACCTATGTTGTAGCAAATAGAAGATTTCATTGATTTTATGGTTGCATAATATTCCATTGTATATATGTACACCACATCTTACTTATCCATGCATCTACTAATGGACATTTGGGTTGCTTCCATAATTTGGCTATTGTAAATAATACTGCAATAAACAGAGAGTGCATGTCTTCCTTTAAATTAGTGTTTTTGTATTTTTTGGATAAATACTAGTGTGATTACTGGATCATTGGTTCTATTTTTAACTTTTTGAAGAATTGTCATACTGTTTTCCATAGTGGCTGCACCAGTTTGCGCTCCCACAAACAGTGCACTAGGGTTCCTTTTCTCCACATTATTGCCCACACTTGTTGTTTCTTGTGCTTTTCATTCCAGCCATTCTGACAGGTGTCAGGTGATATTTCACAGTGGTTTTGATTTGCATTTTCCTGATAATGAGTGATGCTGAGCATCTTTTCTTGTCTATATTGGCCATCTGTATGTCTTCTTTGGAGAAATGTCTGTTCATGTCTTCTGCCCATTTTTGAATTGGATTATTTGTTTTGTGTGTGTGTGTGTTGAGTTGTATCACTTTTCTATGTATTTTGGATACTAACACTTTAACAGATATGTCATTTGTAAATATATTCTCCCATTGAGTAGGCTGCCTTTTTGTTTTGTTGATTGTTTTCTTTGCTGTGCAGAAAGAAGCTTTTTATTTTGATGTAGTCCCAATAGCTTATTTTTGCTTTTGTTTTCCTTGCCTCAGGAGACATATCTAGAAAAATGTTTTTAAAGTTAATGTCAGAGAAATTACTGCCTATGTTTTCTTCTAAGATTTTTATGGTTTCAGGTCTCACATTTAGGTCTTTAATCTATTTTGACTTCATTTTTGTGTATGGTATAAGAAAGTGGTCCAGCTTTATACTTTTGCATATAGCTGCCTGGTTTTCCCAATAGCATTTGTTGAAGAGAGTATCTTTTTCCCACTACATATTCTTTCCTCCTTTGCCGAAGATTAATTGATCATATAATTGGGGTTTATTTCTGGGTTTTCTGTTCTGTTCTATTGATCAGTGTGTCTATCTTTGTGCCAGTACTGTAATGTTTTGTACTGTTTCAAAACTTGAAGTCTGGATAATAGCTCCAGTTTTGTTTTTCTTTTTCAAGATTGCTTTGGCTATTCAGGGTCTTTTGTGGTTCCATATGAATTTTAGGATTATTTGCTCGAGTTCTGTGAGAAACACTGTTGGTGTTTTGATAGGGCTTGTATTAAAGTGTAGATTGCTTTGGGCAGTATAGACATCTTACAATATCTGTTCTTCCAATCCATAAGCATGGAATTTGTTTCCATTTCTTTGTGTCATCTTCAATTTCTTTCACTGTTTTATAGCTTTCAGAATACAAGTCTTTCACTTCTTCGGTTACATTTTTTTCTAGGTTTTTTATTATTTTTGGTGGAATCGCAAAGGGGATTGTTTTCTTAATTTCAACTTCTGCTGCTTCATTATTAGTGTGTGGAAATACAACAGATTTCTGAACAATGATTTTGTGTCCTGCAGCTTTACTGAATTCATTTATCAGTGCTAGTAGTTCTTTGGCAGAATCTTTAGTGTTTTCTGTATGTAGTATCGTGTCATCTGTAAATAGTGAAAGATTTACTTCTTCCTTACCAATTTGAATGCCTTTTTTTTTTTTTTTTTGTCTGACTGCTGTGGCTAGGACTTCCAGTACTGTGTTGAAGAAAGTGAATAAAAATGGTGGGAGTGAACATCCTTATCTTGTTCCTAGCCTTAGGAGAAAGCTTGCAGATTTCCCCCATTGACTATGATGTTTACTATAGGTTTTTCATCGATAGCCTTTATTATGTTGAGGTATGCCTCCTCTAAATCTATTTTATTGAGACTTTTGTTTGTTTGTTTGTTTGTTTTTAAATTTTTTTTTAAGAATTTATTTATTTATGTGACAGAGAGAGATCACAAGTAGGCAGAGAGGCAGGCAGAGAGAGAGGAGGAAGCAGGCTCCCTGCTGAGCAGAGAGCCCGATGCGGGACTCGATCCCAGGACCCTGAGATCATGACCTGAGCCGAAGGCAGCGGCTTAACCCACTGAGCCACCCAGGCGCCCCTTGTTTGTTTGTTTGTTTGTTTTCTTTGTTTTGTTGTTAAGTAAGCTCTACTTTCCAAAGGAGGACTTGAGTTCTGGAGTCCAAGATCAAGAGTCACATGCTCTACCAACTGAACCAGGCAGGCACCCCCTACAGTGGGTTTTTTTCTTTGAATCATGAATTGATGTACTTTGTCACATGCTTTTTCTACATCTTTCAAAATGATCATTTCATTTTTATCCTGCCTTTTAATGATGAGACGTATCATGTTGATTGATTTGAGAATATTGAACCAAACTCTCATCCTGTGAATAAATTCCACTTGATTGTGGTGAATGATGTTTTAAATGTATTGTTGGATTTAGTTTGCTAGTAGCTTGTTGAGGATTTTTGCATCTATGTTCATCAGAGATGTTGGCCTGTAATTCTTTTTTTGTGGTGTCTTTATCTGGTTTTGGTATAAGGGTGATTCTGGCCTCATAGGATGAATTTGGAAGCTTTCCTTTTTTTTTTTTTTTTTTGGAATAGTCCAAAAACAATAGGTTTCTTCTTCTTTAAATATTTGATAGAATTCACCTGTGAAGCAGTCTGGTCCTGGGCTTCTGCTTGTTGGGAGTTTTTTGATTGCTGATTGAATTTCATTGCTGGTAATGTCTGTTCAAATTTTCTATTGCTTCCTGATTCAGTTTTGGGATATTATACACATCTAGGAATGTATCCATTTCTTCTAGGTTGCCCAATTTGTTAGCATATAATTTTTCATCATATTCTCTTATAATCCTTTGTATTTCTGTAATATCAGTTATTTCTCTTCTTTCATTTCTGATTTTGTTTATTTGAGTCCTCTCTTTCTCTCTGGGTCTGAGTAGAGGTTTATCAATTTTCTTGATCTTTTTAAAGAACCAGCTTTTGGTCTCACTGATGTGTTCCTTTGATTTTTAGTTTCTGTTTCATTTATTTTGCTCTAGTCTTAGTATTTCCTTCCTTCTGCTGGTTTGGGGTTTTGTGTATTGTTCTTTTTCTAGATCTTTGAGGTTTAAGGTTAGGTAGTTTGAGAGCTTTTTGCTTCTTGAGGTAGACCTGTATTGCTGTAAGACTCCCTCTTAAATCTGCTTTTGCTGCATCCCAAAGATTTTGGATCATTGTGTTTTCATTTTCATGTATTTCCATGTAATTTTTGATTTCTTGATTGACCCATTCATTGTTTAGTAGCATCTTTCCTAACTCCATGTATTGGTCTCTTTCCAGTTTTTTTCTGGTGGTTCATTTCTGGTTTTATATTGGTGTGGTTGGAAATGATGTATGGAATGACTTCAATCTTTTTTTTTAAGATTTTATTTATTTATTTATTTGTCAGAGAGAGAGAGAGAGTGAGCAGGCAGAGTGGCAGGCAAAGGCAGAGAGAGAAGCAGGCTCCCTGCAGAGCAAGGAGCCTGATGCAGGACTCAATCCCAGGACCCTGGGATCATGACCTGAGCAGCTTAACCGACTGAGCCACCCAGCCATCCCTGGAATGACTTCAATCTTTTTGAATTTGTTGAGACTTGTTTTTTGGCCTAATAGGTGGCCTATTCTGGAGAATGTCCCATGTGCACTTGAAAAGAATGTATATTCTGCTGTTTTAGGATGGAATGTTCTGATTATATCCATTAAATTCATCTGGTCCAGTGTGTCATTCCAAGCCACTCTCCCCATGTTGATTTTCTGTTTGGATGATCAGTGTAAGTGGGGTGTTAAAGTCCCCTACTATTACATCTGAAACTAATGATGTATGTATGTTGGCTAATTGAATTTAAATAAAAAAATTAAAGTCCCCTACTATTATTGCATTGCTATTAATTAGTTCCTTTATGTTTGTCATGAACAGTTTTTGGTATTGGGTGTTCCCAGGTGGGGTCCATAAATATTTGCAGTTGTTATATCTTCTTGTTGGATGGTCCCCTTTATTATTATATGGTATTATTCTTTGCCTCTTGTTACAGTCTTTATTTTAAAGTATATTTTGTTCCAAGACTCTTTTTTTTAAAAAAGATTTTATTTATTTATTTGACAGAGAGAGATCACAAGCAGGCAGAGAGGCAGGCAGAGAGAGAGGAGGAAGCAAGCTCCCTGCTGAGCAGAGAGCCCGATGTGGGGTTCGATCCCAGGACCCTGAGATCATGACCTGAGCCGAAGGCAGCAGCTTAACCCACTGAGCCACCCAGGCGCCCAGTTCCAAGACTCTTAACTATAGGAAATAAACTGAGGGCTGCTGGAAGGGAGGTGGGTAGGGGATGAGCTAAATGGGTGATGGGAATTAAGGAGGGCACTTGTGATGAACACTAGGTGTTATATGTAAGTGATGAATCAGTAAATTCTACTCCTGAAACCAATATCACACTGTATGTTAACTAAATAGAATTTAAATAAAAACTTGAAACAAGGGTGCTCGGATGGCTCAGTCAGTTAAGCATCTGCCTTCGGGTCAGGTCCTGATCCCAGGATCCTGGGATTGAGCCCTGCTTTGGGCTCCCTGCTCAACAGGGAGTCTCTTCTCCCTCTCCCTCTGATTCTCCCCTGTTCCGGCTCTCTCTCTGTCTCTCAAATAAATAAGACAAAATCTTAAAAAAAGACAAACTAGGAAAATAAATAAATAAATAAATAAATTCATTCTATATTGTCTGATATAGGTATTGCTACCTTGGTTTTCCTTTGACATGCATTTGCATGATAAATATTTCTTTATTCATCTCACTTTCAATTTAGAGATGTTTTTAGGTCTGAAATGAGTCTCCTTTTGTCAACATATAGGGGAGTTTTGTATTTTTATCCACTCTGGGAAGAAACAGCTTCTAAACTCCTTAGATGGTACAGTAGAAACTGGAAGAAACTGTACTATATCTTTTCCTCCCTCTGTTCGAGAATAAGTACCACAGTGTTTTGGACCAATGTACTACAAACCTTGAAGTGCGCTCTAAATCTGCTGCTATTCCAACTTTTTAAGCCTAATTTTTTAACTTTTTCAAAATTTGTTTACCTTTCCCTTCCCCCTTTCTTCCTTCCATTGCTTCCATTATATCCCAGGCTGTTGTTTCCACCATGCCTTCCAATTCTTGTTGAGAAAGGGCACCAAATGTAGAGGATACAAAGGGGGCTGGGATCTACTTCCTGCTTTGTTAATCAAGTCACAAGCCCATAAGGTTGCATCTCTCCCAGAAAGTATCTTTTTTTTTCTTCTAAAAACATCATATGCCTAGCCTAGCCCTGCACATAAGCCAATTTAATGATCCTGAAACACCATTTTTATGATTTTGTTCCTTTACTCAAGAACCTACCAGATTTTTCCTGCCACAAACAGTGCAGTCTAGAATGTCCTTGTCTCTGCTGAAGAACTCACTTTTCCTTACCCAGGAACCTTATTTTCCATGGCTTAAATGCATCAGTTTTTGAAGTCAGATGAAACTTCAAGTCACAGCCCTGCCAATTACTATGTGACTTTGGGAAAGTACTTAAGTTCTAGGAACCTTGGTTTTCTTATCTGTAAGTATATACTTCCTAAGTTTGCTATAAAGAGTAAATGGGATCATGAGAGCTTCTCATATAGTAAGTTCCCAAAAGCACTTATTGAAGCACAAAAGAACTTTTTGCAATGATGGATCTGTCTCACATTTGCTCTCTTCAATACAGTAACCACTAGCCACCTGTGGCTGATGGAGCCCTTGAAATTGGCTAGTGCTTAAAGAAAATAATTTTAAGTTTTATTTTATTTAAATTAATTTTAACTTAAATAGCCACATGTGGCCAGTGACTGGTATATTAGAGCAGCACTAGATAATACCATGAAAACCAGTTGAAGGAGAAATAGAAGCGTATTTTGTTAGTATTACATGTGCTTTATGATATTCCACTTTCCAAAAATGCATGCTTTCTTCTTTTACCCATCTTCATCTTTTGCCTCTTTTTGTTTCACATCTGGAAATTTAAGATCTGATTCAAAACCCATCTTCTGTAGAAGCATTCCTCTGTTGGTCCCAATCCATAGGCCTTCCACTTCCCTGAAATGTTTACTGAACACATGGTCAGCACTGCACTGTTTAGCACATAATGTTCTTTTAACCTATTGAGTATGATAGTTGTAACTCTCCAAGAGCACAATATAAGGATCTGTGTGGTTTTCAATTCCTGTTCCCCTCCCAAGAAACTATCCCATTACTTAGAATACTATAAACACTACATTAAGGACTGAATGTTTGCGCTCCCCTCCCCAAATTCATACTTTGAAATCTAACCCATAATAGAATGATACTTGCAAGTGGGGTCTTTGAAAGGTAACTAGGTCATGAGAGTGGAGTCCTCAGGAATAAGATTAGTGCCCATAAGAGAAGAAGCCAGAGAGCTAGCTCACTGTCTTTTTGTCATATGAGGATACCACAAGAACATGGCAACCCATGTTCAACCCAATCCTCTTCTGTAACCCAGAAGAGGATCCTCACCAGAACATGATGATGACACCTTGATTCCAGACTTCCAGCCTTCAGAACTATGAGAAATAAATTTCTGGGGGTGCCTGGGTGGCTCAGTGGGTTAGAGCCTCTGCCTTCGGCTTGGGTCGTGATCCCAGGGTCCTGGGATCGAGCCCCGCATCAGGCTCCCTGCTCAGCTGGGAGCCTGCTTTCTCCTCTCTCTCTGCCTGCCTCTCTGCCTACTTGTGATCTCTGTCTGTTAAATAAGTAGATAAAAATCTTAAAAAAAAAAAAAAAGAAAGAAAGAAATTTCTGTTGTTTATAAACCACCAGTCTATTTTGTTGGTATTTTGTTACAGCAGCCTGAGCTAAGACACACTTGACTGGCCCTATGTTTGATTGATTACTTGTCCTTTACCTCTCTAATTCCTTCCTCTCACCTTCCAGTCCTCACCACTGTTCTCCCGTAGCTGGCTGAAAAGAATACAGAAGTGCCCAAATATCCAATAAAATTCTTACTGCTTTTTTCATTTCTTTGTGTTACTTTATTTTCTCCTCTCCTTCACAATGGATAAAAGCATCTTTCAGATACATTGTTTTTTTCACATTTATATAGTAGACATTAGGTGCCTACTATTTGCAAAATACAAGTGGTAGGGCAAGAGTTGATGATGGAGGGGCAGGAAAATGATATAATAACTGTCTGCAAATGAGTTCTATTCAGATGGAAGTGGTCATTTATGAAAATAATTAACAGACTACATAGGCAAAAGAAAAATACCAAGTGTTGGCTAAATAGAACAACAGTATTTTGGTATGTACACATTTAAAGTATTTTAGTTGCCTAATGGAGGGTAGTTAGCCCAACAAATTTGGTGTTGGTAATGGTTCTGACTGTAATTGACAAGATGTATCTCCCTCTATGCCTACTTGTGATCTTGTTCTCTCTCTCTGTCAAATAAATAAATAAATAAGATGTATCTCAAACTAAACTCTCACAAATTGGATAGATTGGATCCTTAACAAAATAAAAAGAAACTGTATGGACAGTTTGGAAAAAAGATCACACTGGAAATCAACTTACGGAAAAGTAAAGGATAAATGGAAACAACGATAACGTTAAAAGGTCATGTCAAGGTGGCTCAGTGGGTTAAGCCGATGCCTTCGGCTCCGGTCATGATCCCAGAGTCCTGAGATCGAGTCCTGCATCGGGCTCTCTGCTCGGCAGGGAGCCTGCTTCCTCCTCTCTCTCTGCCTGCCTCTCTGCCTACTTGTGATCGCTCTCTGTCAAATGGATAAATAAAATCTTAAAAAAAAAAAGGGCTGGAAAAGAGAAAAAGATGCACAAATTCAGGAAATTGTGTGTGTGCACATGTATGTATGTGTTTTAAAGGTATTAAGGATTTCTAGCCCAAGATGGCAATGTAAGAAAAACTCACCTCCTCCATGGAACTCACCAAAATACACCCAGTAATAGAAAAATTCCTCCTGAGGAAGACCTGAGGGCTGACTGAGCAGCTACTGAACAACCAAAGATAGAACAGCAAGAGAGAACAAGTCACAGTGACAAGGGGAACCCTTGCCCCTTATGTCGCAAACAGCAGTGGGGAGGGTTAGTACTGAGTTGGAAACAGATCCCTCTGTCCTTGGTCACAGAAAAACAAAAGCAGTGGTTTAAAAGAGCAGTTAGTACATAAAAAAGACAACACTAGAACTTCACCAAGAGGTGGAGGACCTACCCGAAAACTCATCAGGTCAGGGGGATTGGAGAACGAAAGTTTCTGTTCCCACCTAAACCCACCCCAGTGAGGGTCTGGACACCATAATGGGCAGATCTGGATGCCATAACTGGCAGGTCCCAGTGCTTTAACTGCCAGGTCTGGTCTTCACAGGAAGCTTATAATCCCAGCAAGCCAGGGTCCACAAACCATCCCAGGTAGCACTGGGATATGGGGTGGGGGGGAAAGAGCTTCGGTTTTAAAGGACCGAAGAGCCGCAGGGACACACTCTCCCACTCCACTTTAAAAGACCAGACCAGAACAGTCTGAAAGGAAAGCGATGGAAAAATATTCGCTGGGCAAATGGAAGGGAAACAACAACAACAACAACTGGGATAAGAATACCTGTATGTGACAAAACAGACTTTAGAACAGACTGTAAAAAGATACAAAGTTTTTACATAATGACAAGGAGTGAACCCAACAAGAGAATATAACAATTCTAAGTATCTACACACCCAACACTGGAGAGCCTAAACACAGAAAGCAAATATTAATGGACACAAAGAGAGAAATTGATTGTGATACAGTAATAGTAGAAATCAAGAGAATAAAACCCTCAGCATAAGGAATACAGTTGTGATATTACAACAGTGATATAACAGGCCAGATGGTGGCTACATTTGTGAAGAACGTTACATAATGTATAAACCTGTCTAGTCACTAAACTGTATACCTGAAACTAATGTAACATTGTGTCAACTGTACTTGAGTTAAAAAAAAAAAAAAAGGAAAGGTACTGACAGAAAATCTATCTTAAAAGTCCACAGCTACAAAAAAGGCCTAGCTTGATGAGACTCCTAGCAGAACTGATTGATTCTGTGTAGTGCAGTTTACTGGCAATACAATTGAACAGTGGTGTAATTACATTACACCAAAAATTAGCTTAATATTTACTTCATAATTTATTTTTTAAAATTTTTAATTTTTTATAAACATATAATATATTTTTATCCCCAGGGTACAGGTCTGTGAATCTCCAGGTTTACACACTTCACAGCACTCACCATAGCACATACCCTCCCCAATGTCCATAGCCCCACCCCCCTTCTCCCAACCCCCCTCCCCCCAGCAACCCTCAGTTTGTTTTGTGAGATTAAGAGTCACTTATGGTTTGTCTCCCTCCCAATCCCATCTTGTTTCATTTATTCTTTTTCTACCCCCCAAACCCCCCACGTTGCATCTCCATTTCCTCATATCAGGGAGATCATATGATTGTTGTCTTTCTCCGATTGACTTATTTCGCTAAGCATGATATCCTCTAGTTCCATCCACGTCATCACAAATGACAAGATTTCATTTCTTTTGATGGCTGCATAGTATTCCATTGTATATATATACCACATCTTCTTTATCCATTCATCTGTTGATGGACATCTAGGTTCTTTCCATAGTTTGGCTATTGTGGACATTGCTGCTATAAATATTTGGATCACTACGTTTGTATCGTTAGGGTAAATACCCAGTAGTGCAATTGCTGGGTCATAGGGTAGTTCTATTTTCAACATTTTGAGGAACCTCCATGCTGTTTTCCAGAGTGGTTGCACCAGCTTGCATTCCCACCAACAGTGTAGGAGGGTTCCCCTTTCTCCGCATCCTCGCCAGCATCTGTCATTTCCTGACTTGTTAATTTTAGCCATTCTGACTGGTGTGAGGTGGTATCTCATTGTGGTTTTGATTTGTATTTCCCTGATGCCGAGTGTTATGGAGCACTTTTTCATGTGTCTGTTGGCCATCTGGATGTCTTCTTTGCAGAAATGCCTGTTCATGTCCTCTGCCCATTTCTTGATTGGATTATTTGTTCTTTGGGTGTTGAGTTTGCTAAGTTCTTTATAGATTTTGGACACTAGCCCTTTATCTGATATGTTGTTTGCAAATATCTTCTCCCATTCTGTCAGTTGTCTTTTAGTTTTGTTAACTGTTTCCTTTGCTGTGCAAAAGCTTCTGATCTTGATGAAATCCCAATAGTTCATTTTTGCCCTTGCTTCCCTTGCCTTTGGCGATGTTCCTAGGAAGATGTTGCTGCGGCTGAGGTTGAAGAGGTTGCTGCCTGTGTTCTCCTCAAGGATTTTGATGGGTTCCTTTCTCACATTGAGGTCCTCCATCCAATTTGAGTCTATTTTTGTGTGTGGTGTAAGGAAATGGTCCAATTTCATTTTTCTGCATGTGGCTGTCCAATTTTCCCAATACCATTTATTGAAGAGGCTGTCTTTTTTCCACTGGACATTCTTTCCTGCTTTGTCGAAGGATTAGTTGACCATAGAGTTGAGGGTCTATTTCTGGGCTCTCTATTCTGTTCCATTGATCTATGTGTCTGTTTTTGTGCCAGTACCATGCTGTCTTGATGATGGCAGCTTTGTAATAGAGCTTGTACTTCATAGTTTATTTGAAACTTTTAACTAATTTTTCCCTTTATCATTATTATTACCACACTCTGCACAGTAGGTGGCGACATTGCATCACTCGTGGAATCAACTGGGCTGACTTTGACCCTAAAACCTAGATGCAAACTTGGTAACAAATCTCAATGACTGAATTGGCCAAAATTAAAAACATTGCCCTTCTAGGGCGCCTGTTTGGCTCAGTCAGTGGACCATGGGACTGTTGATCTCAGGGTCGTGAATTTGAGGCCCATGGGCATAGAGATTACACAAAAATAATACTTAATAAAAAAAAAATAAAAACACTGCCCTTTCTATTTATCCTTAAAAGTCAAATGAATAATACACTGAGTTTAATGAAAAGTATTTGTTGACTAATTCATTTTGTCAATGAATGTCTATAAACCAGTTTGTGCTATTTTTAAAAATAATGTTCATTTAATCTTCAACATGAGATTGTAATGAATTGTCTCCTTTTTAGTTTGATATACAGAAATTATTTATTTATACTTAATTTCATTTTGTGCTAGTCATTCAGCACTGTTTATTGGGCCCATGATGATTGAATTCCATGACTCTTTATAGAGGTACAAGTCAGAAAAACAGTTATCTGGGCAGCACTAACATCAGGTAAAATAACAACATATAATTGAGATTTAAAACATTGCTGCAGGGGTACCTGGGTGGTTCAATCAGTTAAGCGTCTCCTACAGCTCAGGTCATGATCCCAGGGTCCTGGGATGGAACCTCCAGTGGAGTCAGGCTCCCTGCTCAGTGGGGAGTCTTCCTCTCCCTCTTTTTCTGCCCCTTCCCCTGCTTATGTGCTGTCTCGCTCTAGCTCTCTCTCAAATAAATAAATAAAAATCTAAAAATAAATAAATAAAACATTGCTGTAATGCAATAGCTAGCTACATTAACAAATGCTATGGAGTAGTCATTTATCCTACAATTCACCTCTTTTTACTTTAAAAGATGCAGCCTAATTTTAGTATTTGGAATTTATTCAGTATTTGTACTCAGCTTTAGCTTCTTAAGATCCATCTTTTTAAATCTTTCTTTCTCTAAAGTAAACAAGAATTTTTTTTTAAAAATCTGTCTTTATCTCCTGTCCGGTTTGGGTTCCCTTTTTTGATCATGATCACTATAGTCTTATTTGAAATGAAACATTTCTTTTTTTTTTTTTTTAAGATTTTATTTATTTGTCAGAGAGAGAGAGGGAGAGAGAGCGAGCACAGGCAGACAGAATGGCAGGCAGAGGCAGAGGGAGAAGCAGGCTCCCTGCCGAGCAAGGAGCCTGATGTGGGACTTGATCCCAGGACCCTGGGATCATGACCTGAGCCGAAGGCAGCGGCTTAACCCACTGAGCCACCCAGGCACCCCTGAAATGAAACATTTCAAGTAAAGATGTAACATGGTTTTAGAGCAGGTAGGATTATATTTCTATTTTTGGTTTCCAATAACTTCCTGGATACTAAGTGTGAACTAATAGCTTTAGGAAACCAACAAAATTCTAAGATCCCTTTTTGGGCCATAATAAATACATGCCTTCAACATACACACAGCTTACGTTACCTTTCCCTAAATGTCCTGCCATGGTTTTGTTTGTTTGTTTTCTTTTTAAGATTTTATTTATTTGACAGAGAGAGACACAGCGAGAGAGGGAACACAAGCTAGGGGAGTGGGAGAAGGAGAAGCAGGCTTCCCACTGAGCAGGGAGAAACTCCTGGGATTATGACCTGAGCTGTATGTAGGCAGATGCGTAATGACTGAGCCACCCAGATGCCCCTGTCTTGTCATGTTCTTACTTTAGTCAAAGTTGTTGTTTTTCTTTTTAAGATTTTATTTATTTATTTGACAGACAGAAGTAGGCAGAGAGGCAGGCAGAGAGAGGGAGGGGGAAGCAGGCTCCCTGCTGAGCTCCATCGCAGGACCCTGGGATCATGACCTGAGCCGAAGCCAGAGGCTTTAACCCACTGAGCCGCCCAGGTGCTCCACTTGTCAAAGTTTATCTATTCTTTCTAGTCAAGGGCAATTATCCATTGAAGAAGCATTTCAATGATTTATATAAGGAATAAGAAACCATATTTGCTGCAAAAATTCACAATAGTTTCTATAAGTATATTCACATTTAAAAAAAAGATTTTATATATTTGACAGAGAGAAGGAGAGCACAAGCAGGGGGAGCAGCAGAGGGAGAAGCAGGCTCTCCGCTGAGCAGGGTGTCTGACTCAGGCCCAATGCCAGGACCATGACCTGAGTCCAAGGCAGACACTTAACCAACTGAGACACCCAGGTGCTCCTATTTTCACGTTTTTAATAAGACATTTTATGGGTCCCAGGTTAAGTGTAGAGACAAGATGTTCTTAAAAAGCTTTAAGTTTTGTTTTCACCCAAACAGGTTTATGTTATATCAAATAATACCTCTCTAATGTACCAAAAACAAGACTTAAATTCTTTCTATCTCCTGCACCTGGCTCGGTGGAAGTGTAAAACCACTGCGGGCTGAATGAATGCCCTTAAGCATTCTCTATGTCCTGAGCCACTTTGATTCCATCCAAGTGGAATGGGGAATTCCATCCAAGTGACCAATGAGGAATAGGGCCTCAGTGGTCCTATTAGAAGCTCCCATGGCTATCCTCAAGCCCCATGTAAAGTCTTTGTAGGCACCTCCATCCTACTTTCTCTTATGCACAGGCTTGTTCCACTCAGTGCATCTGATTCCCAGCCTGTGCCTCATTCCCACCATGCTCTGCTCTGTGTGCCCCTTCTCATTGCCGCTTTGGCTAGCAACAAACTCAGCAAACATGCACACTGGTTCGACTCTCCGCCAAGTTTGTTCCGACTTTGTGTTTCAGATCTTCCTGGACCTCAGGACCTGTTACCCTCACACGTTAACCCAGCCTTGCATCACCACACTCCCACTTAATCTAGGAGGGAGATTCAGGGAAAATGTATGGATGTGAGAATGAACTGGGAAATTTTAAACAATGTAGAATATTAATAACTTCAGTAGCTGAAATAATTGGACTAGAAATAGGGGAATATATAAAGATTTTGCTCCCCCCCCAAAAAAAAAGAGTAAGGCAAGAAGTTGTAAGTATTGTAGCATCAGTATAATAAAGTATAATTAAATATAATAAAGTAAAATAAATAATAAAATTCATTTATAATAAATAAATCAGTATAATAGCATCAGTATAATAATTCTTTCAAGAATTGAAAGGAGCTTTTTTTTTGGCAGGGGGTGACATTTTACCATCTCTATTTATCACTATATTAGCTTAAATTGCTTTATTCGATAAAGCTGAATAATAAATAAATTTAAACATGGTAGGAGACCAAATTGGAGGTGCCATGAATATCAGGTGACATTAAACTCCATGACAAGCAAATGTAGTGGTGGATCACCCTCCACACTTTTAGGTATTTAAGATATTTAATATTTTTAAATAGAAAAGACATTTAGAAACCATGCAGAAAACCTTTACTTACTTTTCTATAAAACTATACTCTAAAAGCTGTGGAAATATTTTTATGGTTCTAGTTATGTGGTACTTCAAAAAGACTAGGATGGCTCTTGAAAAAAACAGAAACACATCATAGAATGATAAACTATATTGGATCCTAATATCTGGAAACCAGCCAAATGACTAAGGCTATAACTTCAGAAAGATAGATGTTAAGAAGGAATAGGATTAGAGTTTATAAACTGTAGCCCACACATGCATAGCTCACACATATTTTTCAAAACATGGTCATGCATTATTTCATTTAATTATAAAAGCTTAATAAACAGTAAGCATAGTAATCAATTTAAAAACAAACAGCCTGTAAAACAATGACAGGAATTGGTAAAATGATAATATACTGCCTAACTAAATACTAGTGTATGGGAAGAGGGAAAGATTTCTTTGTAGTTTGTAAGAGGTACATTTAACACAAGAGCATAACTTAATTAAAGTGAAAATTTTTAAAAATTCAGGTTAGAAAAGTCCTCAAAGTTAAGTGGTTCCAAAGAAGATTAAGATCAGTTCATAGATGATATATCCATAGTGGGTTGTTAGGAGAAAATAGAAGACAATTTTCTTCCACAAAACATTCCTGTGTTTAAGAGTCAAATCTTAGATGCTGAAAACAAATATCACAGAAAATCAAATAAATTGCTGTATTCTTCTAAATATCCTGTATGGGAGTCTTACTCTACTACCAAATTACTATATAACCTTTAGTCAGAAGACTAACATCTTCCATATTCTACTTAAATGATATAACCATGTCTCAAATTCATTAGCACACTAGCAGAATCCATACAAATCAGTTATCAGAGAAATGGAAATGAGGGGCACCTGGGCGGCTCCGTGGGTTAAAGCCTCTGCCTTCGGCTGGGGTCATGATCCCAGGGTTCTGGGATCAAGCCCCGAGTTGGGCTTTCTGCTCAGTGGGGAGCCTGCTTCCTCCTCTCTCTCTGCCTACTTGTGATCTGTCTGTCAAATAAATAAATTTTTTAAAAAATCTAAAAAAAAAAAAAAAAAAAAGAAATGGAAATGAAACCCTCGGGTAACAAATGAATGACTTAACCCACTCTAAAACCCAACTCTAAAACCCACTCTAAATCCAACTCTAAAACCCAACACGTTTCTTGCCCATTAGAAAATAAAATGTTCGTGATCTTTGAATTCATGAAGGAATCTGGTAGTTTAAACAAAGACAAATGAAAATCTCTTTCTTTAGCTAGTCCTCAAATACTTTTTTTTTTAAAGGTTTTTTTTTTTTTTTTAAGATTTTATTTATTTGTCAGAGAGAGAGAGCAAGAGCGAGCACAGGCAGACAGAGTGGCAGGCAGAGTCAGAGGGAGAAGCAGGCTCCCTGCGGAGCAAGGAGCCTGATGTGGGACTTGATCCCAGGACACTGGGATCATGACCTGAGCCGAAGGCAGCTGCTTAACCAACTGAGTCACCCAGGCATCCCATAGTCCCCAAATACTTTTTTTTTTTTTTAAGACTTTATTTATTTATTTGACAGAGAGAGATCACAAGTAGGCAGAGAGGCAGGCAGAGAGAGAGGAGGAAGCAGGCTCCCTGCTGAGCAGAGAGCCGGATGCGGGGCTCAATCCCAGGACCCTGGGATCATGACCTGAGCCGAAGGCAGGGGCTTAACCCACTGAGCCACCCAGGTGCCCCGTCCCCAAATACTTTTTAAAAATGTTTCTGTTTAGGGGCAGCTGGCTAGCTCAGTTATTTATTAGAGCATGTGACTCTTAATTTTGCAGTCTTGAGTTCAAGCTCCACAGTGGGTTCACAGTTTACTTTAAAAGAGAGAGCACATGAGTAGGAGAGGCAGAGGGAGAAGGGAAAAAAATGAAAGACCCTTTCTTTCTGCCCCTCACACTCATGCTCTTGCTCTAAAAAATGAATGAGCAAATATTTAAAAAATAATAATAAAAATTTAATTCAAAAAGGGAAGAAAAACCATAAAAAATTTTGTTGTTGTTTACTGACTACATCTAATCTAACTGTAGAACAAATCGGGCTGTGATATTAAGCCAAAGCTAAAGAAAGGAAAATATAGTTCCAAAGACCCCACCATAGTATTAATTTTAGTGATATGACATTTATGAGGTTTTGTTTTGGAATAAGCTTTCAAATAGGACTCATTTAATTAAATCAAAGAAGGTTGAGATGGCTTTCCAACTCCTTTAGGCAAAGATTACTTGTCAGACAAGACAGAGAAAACAAAGTAGTTAGATATTTTTCATGAATTATCTTAAAGCTCTTAAGACACAAGAGAAGGGGAACACAGAAGAGGCTTGCTAAAGTGTTGTTTTTGATGACACAAACCATGTATAAAATTTCAAGTTGCTGAAAACAATGTGACTTAAAAGCCTTTAAAGCCATAGGTTTGCACACATCTGTGTAAAATCTACAATAATCCAAGGCTTATGTCTGTTTCACTCTTCCTACAACTCATGGTAGAGTTGAGGAAAAGTTGCAGCAGATGGACGAGAGCCAGAATGACCAGAAGCAAATGTCCTCTGAGAAACAAGTGCAGACCACCTGAGAAACAGAGGCGACGGCAGCACCAAAGGACCGGTCGTAGACATCTGTCCAGTTCAAAGGGAAGGACCGTAGAGAGGAGATCCCGCAAGAAGATAGGAGCAGAGAAAATGAGATATAGGCAAGCCAGGATGAGACAAGCCACAGCAACAAGGGTAGATAGAGGCTCAGTCCTGGTGGGGGTGTGTTGCAGGTTGACGTACACAGAGTAAAGGTAGACAGTCTGAAAGATGAGAACGGTATAAAATGAGGGTGTTGATCTCAAGAGATTAACAATCTAGTTGGAGAGATTTAGCTTACACCCCTGGGAATTAAATAACAACATAGGACAATAATTCAGGTGGTGTTGCAGAGGAATGTACAATTGATAATATACCAAATTATTTGTCAGGGAAGGCTTCAAAGTAGAGAGGAGCTTTGATCTCGATTATGATGAATGAGAAAATACAAATGGGTAAAGCAAATATAGGTGTTATAGAGGTTAAGAGGATAAAGAAAAGGGTTGGGGGCAGAATATATCTGGTAAACTATGGGAAAGTAAACCAACCTGAACGGTGTATTGATCATATTTTAATTTTTATTATATATATATATTTATTGAAGTGTAGTTGATATACAATGTTACATTAATATCTGGTGTTTGTATTTTTTCAAGATTTATTTATTTATTTGAGAGAGAAACAGAAAGAGGGCAGGGGGGAAAGTCAGAGGGAGAGAGGGAGAGAGAATCCTGAAGCTGACTCCCCACTCACTGATCATGGAGCCCAAAGTAGGGCTCGATCCCAGGACCCCCAAGATCACCACCCAAGCCAAAACCAAGAGTCAGACGCTTTAACCAAGTGAGCCACCCCGGTGTCCTTTTTTTATTTCTTGATGCTTTGACATTGTGGAGTCTGTAATCTGAGGAGGGAACGCCACTCCTCCCCCCACCCCTGCAGGCGGTTGCTAATTCCTACAGATAGCAAACCCCTGGCCTGAGAAGGACAAGCACATTTTTGATAAGCAAACTAACAAATCCCAGGTCCTTACTCCCACCTGCCTCCTTTTATCAGCCCTCTGCTGTCCAGGACCCTATATCCCTGCCTTAAATCACTCCAGAGCGATTTAGCAGACACCTAGAGAGACCACACCTGTTGCCCCAAGCCCATAGAAATTATTCAAACTCTGATCCTAAACCTGCTCAGCTGCTTACCCTGCCTCCTCCATTCTGTCCCACGAAAACTGCCATCAGGGGCTTTTGCCCCCCTTTCCCCCTCCTTTTCTTCTGCCTTCTGCCTGACTCTGCAGCTTCCTGTGGCCCTCCGTGGCACGCCACTCCTCCTCTCCTCAGGAACCGTACGTAACCAACCGTTTTTTCCATGGCAGTCGTCTCTTGATCAGTGGGACTAACATACCTGAATAAGAACAAAATCCCGGATACATTTCATTACAGTTTTTTTTCATCCATTCCATGTTTTAATTTTTATTCTACTCTAAGCAAACAGCAGAGTTGACCCAACATTCTGCGATGCGACTTGGCTTTTCTTACACATATGAAGAAGAGTGACCCCCTAAACAGACACAGAGTTAGGGATTTCTGAGAACCACTCACCCAGCCCTGCTCCAGCCGGCTGAGCCCTAACCACAAAGAGACTCTCCCCATTGCTTTTCCCAGGACTTCACTTTAAAGGAGGCAGAGTGGGATGCTGACCTCTGGTAACCCGTTTGAGGTAACCCACACTGCAGGGTCATGGGCACACCGGCCTCTGGTTGTCTTAGTGAGAGACATGGCCGTGAAAACACAACTGGGTACATTTTTAAAACAAGAGATGCAGGGGCGCCTGGGTGGCTCAGTGGGTTGAAGCCGCTGCCTTCGGTTCAGGTCATGATCTCAGGGTCCTGGGGTCAAGCCCTGCATCGTGCTCTCTGCTCGGCAGGGAGCCTGCTTCCCTTCCCCTCTCTCTGCCTGTCTCTCTGCCTACTTGTGACCTCTGTCTGTCAAATAAATAAATAAATAAATAAAACAAGAGATGCAAAATGTACAGGGTTAATACAAAAGTGGGTTCTGAGCGTGCAGTCTGAGGAATTCTAGGGTGCCTGAGACTGAGGGTCTCAGGGACGTCTGAGAAATGAAAATCATGCACCTAGTAAAAAATCCTCTCAGAGTGCAAAAATGGCACAAAGGATTTTAATGTAATGGAGGATGGAAACACCATTAATTTCAGATTACTCATTGTAGCTGATCTTTGAGAAACTTTACCACTTGTTGAATACTGATACTGTCTCAGAGAAGAATATCTTCAGCAATCTGTAAAGCTTTTAAAATACTTCTTCCTTTTCCAACTACGTATCTGCATAAGGCCATTTTTTCCTCATATACTTGACCAAAACAATGTATCGAACATAGAAACAAATATTAGAATACAGCTGACTTCTATTAAGCCGGAGAGTTCAAAAACTTTGCAAAAATGAAAGGATATTCTTTCACTAAATTTATTTAATTAGGAAAATACATTTACTTTTGATAAAAATACATTTATTGGGGCACCTGGGTGGCTCAGTGGGTTAAGCCTCTGCCTTCAGCTCAGGTCATGATTCCAGGGTCCTCTGATGGAGCTCAGCAGGGAGCCTGATCACCCCTCCCCCTCTGCCTGCCTTTCTGCCTACTTGTGATCTCTGTCTGTCAAATAAATAGATAAAATCTTTAAAAAAATACATTTATGGTAACATGTAAGGTGCTTATTGTTATTTTTAAACAAGGCAATAAATCTTTCCAACATTTCTCAATTTTCATTTCAAATATAGTCACTATCCATAGATATAAGCTACTTTTAAGAATGAAAAGGGGTGAATAGTATAGATTGGATAATGAATTCTTTTAGAAGCATTATACATTGTGTACTCTTACTTATGTCTGTTTTAATTGAACATTAAGGGAATGCAGTATTTTAATGGTAACCCTGCCAGTATCTTTATCTAGAGGCCTGTTGGCATTTTTGTCTTTTCTGAAATCTTTGTCATCGAGAAAGGCAGGATTACACTTTTTTCTTTCAGATGGAGTTGGTGTAGTGTATTCTTGGTTATTGTTTGTCCATAGTTTGAGGACTTTGAAATGGTAAATATTCATGGTGTGTAAAAAAGCATGATACATAACTACGATCTTAATTACATTAAAATGCTTACTTTTGTAGATACGCACATGGGACCTAGAAGTCAAACTGTAAACTGCTTGTGATTATGGATGACTTTGTTCCTTGCTTCTTGTGTTTTTCAATTTCCTTTTATGCACATGTTAACTTTTTAAAAATAATTTTTTTAAAACCTAAAAAAAAAAAAGAATGAAAAGGGGTCATGAGACCCCAATTTTTAGACCACTGGTGTAAATGAATAGCAGCAGATAAGACTGCAGAGGTAATGAATGGCCAAGCTATGAAACAACCTTAATTGCAGGCAAAAAGGGGATTTTTACTGTGAAGATAATGGAGTCTCAAATAGAGAGATAATGTGATGAAAGGAACTTCGCAGGAGGGAAACTTGTATGTGTGCTTATGTGTGTGGGGCAGTTTGGGAAAAATATATGTGCCTTTTGGTGTGTTTTGGAGGAGGGGGGGTATCTGAGTCAGAAAATCACAGACAGGGGTTCCAGGGTGGCTCAGTTGTTAAGCGTCTGCCTTCAGCTCAGATAATGATCCCAGGGTCCTGGGATGAAGCCCTCCATTGGGCTCCCTGATCAGCGGGAAGCCTGCTTCTCCCTCTCCCACTCCCCCTGCTTGTATTCCCTTTCTCACAGTCTCTCTCTCTCTGTCAAATAAAAAAGTAAAATCTTAAAAAAAAAAAAAAGAAAGAAAATCACAGACACAGCATAATCAAGGTTTTAATGAGGACTACAGTAAGGGAATGAAGATACTTGGCGAGTATTTGCAAAAATTTATTGAGTGCTTCTCGTATACCAGGCACTATGCAAAAACACTTGGTGTGGGTTATCTCATTACCTCCTCCAAGGTCTTCTAGGAGTTAGCTTTATAAACAGCATTTTATGAGAACAATGCGCTGCCTACTGCGCCAAGAAGGCGCCTTATAAATAGCATTTTTAATATAAGAATCCTGAGGTACAAAGCGCCTAAGGTAAGACAGGCAAATGAGGGATGAAGCTGAGGTTTGCTGCCAAGCAGTCTGATAGCAGAGGCTCAAGAGCAGAGTCAGTGCAGCGTAAAAGAAGAATCGTCTGGGGCATTGAGTGAGCGGGACATAGGACTTCAGTGTCCTCTCCGATCGCTCACCTTACTGGGTAGTGCACCCATCCCCCATCCACTGGGAGTATTGGCTGCTACTGGCTCCCAGCTGCACCTGTTGGAGGAGGATGGCCCTTGGCTGGCCAGAGATGGTTAGGAGAGCTGGGAGGCTGCCTCTGGTGGCTCCTGGCTAACCCATCACTGTGCAGGTGCTCAGGAAAGCCTCTGGGGCAAGTGCTTGACACTTGCTTCATGCTCTGGTGATCCTAGAAGGGTCTGGCAAGGCCAAGGCTACACCTCTCCTGCAATGACACCATTGTCTGGCTTCTTCCCCTGTCCTGTCTTGCTTCCATCAATCTTCTACAGTGTGTTGGGAAAGTTGCCTCTCACTAAATCAATTGCACATGAATCCCTATCTCAGGCTTTCCTGCCAGGGACCTGACAGACACTGAGGAAATTCATTTTAGAACACCTTTTGGGGGCATCCGAGTGGTTCAGTCAGTTAAGTGTTGGCCTTCAGCTCAGGTCATGATCTTGGTGTCCTGGGATTGAGTCCCGCATTGGGCTTCTTGCTCAGTGGAGAGCCTGCTTCTCCCTTTCCCTCTGCACCTTCACCTGCTAGTGCTTACACTCTCAAATAAATAAATACAATCTTTTGAAAAAATAGATAAAACACCTTTGGGAACTCCTTTTTTGTGGGCCTCAGACATTATAGCTATCTCTGTGATGGCTTTATAGTGTGGTCACTCAAATCTAAAAAAAGATCTCTGAATTGTATAGTTGAAAGCTAAAACACCCCCCCCCATTTTAATTAATTAATTAATTTACATATAATGTATTATTTGCCCCAGGGGTACAGGTCTGTGAATCATCAAGCTTACACATTTTACATCACTCACCATAGCACACACTCTCCCCAGTGTCCATGACCAAGCCACCCTATCGCTTACCCCCACCAATCCCCCAGCAACCCTCAGTCTGTTTTGTGAGATTAAAAGTCTCTTATGGTTTGACACCCACCCTCTCTTATGGTTTGACACCCCACCGATCCCATCCTGTTTCATTTTTTCCCTCCCTACCCTCCACGACCCACCACACTGCCTCTCAAACTCCTCATATCAGAGAGATCATATGATAACTGTCTTTCTCTGAATTAATTCGCTTAGCATAATACCCTCTAGTTCCATCCACATCATTGCAAATGGTAAGATTTCATTTCTTTTGATGGCTGCATAGTATTCCATTGTATTATATACGCCACACTTTCTTTATCCATTCATCTGTGGATGGACATCTAGGTTCTTTCCATAGTTTGGCTATTGTGGACATTGTTGCTATAAATGTTCAGGTGCATATGCCCCTTTGGATCACTACTGGTAAATACCCAGTAGTGCGATTCCTGGGTCATAGGATAGCTCTATTTTCAACTTTTCAAGGAACCTTCATATTGTATTCCAGAGTGGCTGCACCAGCCTACTTTCCCACCAACCATGTAGGAGGGTTCCCCTTTCTCCACATCCTCATCAACATCTGTCATTTCCTGACTTGTTAATTTTAGCCATTCTCACTGGTGTGAGGTGGTGTCTCACTGTGGTTTTGATTTGTATTTCCCTGATGTCAAATGATGTGGAGAACTTTTTCATGTGTCTATTGGCCATTTAGATGTCTTCTTTGCAGAAATGTCTGTTCCTGTCTTCTGCCCATTTCTTGATTGGATTATTTGCTCTTTGGGTGTTGAGTTTGATAAATACTTTATAGATTTTGGATACTAGCCCTTATGTCATTTCCAAATATCTTCTTCCACTCTCAGTTGTCTTTTGCTTTTGTTGACTGTTTCCTTTGCTGTGCAAAAGCTTTTGATCTTGATGAAATCCCAATAGTTTCATTTTTGCCCTTGCTTCCCTTGCTTTTGGCAATATTTCTAGGAAGAAGTTGCTGTGGCTGAGGTCAAAGATGTTTCTACCTGTGTTCTCCTCAAGGATTTTGATGGATTCCTGTCTCACATTGAGATCTTTTCATCCATTTTGAGTTTATTTTTGTGTGTGGTATAAGAAAGCGGTCCAGTTTCATCCTTCTGCATGTGGCTGTCCAATTTTCCCAACACCATTTGTTGAAGAGACTGTCTTTTTTCCATTTGATATTCTTTCCTGCTTTGTTGAAGATTAGTTGACCATAGAGTTGAGGGTACATTTCTGGACTATAGCCCGTTCCATTGATCTACATGTCTGTTTTGGTGCCAATACCATACTGTCTTGATGATTACAGCTTTGTAATAGAGCTTCAAGTCTGGAATTGCGATGCCCCCAGCTTTGGTTTTCTTTTTTAACATTACCTTGGTTATTGGGGTCTTTTCTGGTTCTATATGAATTTTAGGGTTGTTTATTCCAGCTCTGTGAAAAATGATGGTATCTTGATAAGGATTGAATTGAACATGTAGATTGTTTTGAGTAGCACAGGCAGTTTAACAATATTTGTTCTTCCAATCCATGAGCATGGAATATTTTTCTATTTTTTTGTGTGTGTCTTCCTCAATTTCTTTCATAAATGTTCTATAGTTTTCAGAGTACAGATCCTTTACCTTTTTGCTTAGGTTTATTCCTAGGTATTTTATGGTTTTTGGTGTACTTGTAAATGGGTTTGATTCTTTGATTTCTCTTTCTTCTGCCTCATTGTTAGTGTATAGAAATACAACTGACTTCTCTACATTGATTTGATGGCCATTTTGATGAATTCCTGTATCAGTTCTAGCAATTTCTTGGTGGGATCTTTTGGGTTTTCTACATAAAGTATCATATCATCTATGAAGAGTGAAAGTTTGACTTCTTCGCTGATTTGGATGCCATTTATTTCTTTTGTTTGATTTCTGAGGCAAGGACTTCTAGTACTATGTTGAACAATAGTGGTGAGAGTGGACCATCCCTGTCATGTTCCTGACCTTAGGGGAAAGGCTTTCAGATTTTCCCCATTGAGGATGATATTCGCTGTGGGTTTTTTGTACATGGCTTTAATGATATTGAGATATACTCCCTCTATCCCTACATGGCAACCCCTACAAGGGGATTTTAATGCAAAAGATCTTTGGGCCACATTTTGAAAAATAGTGCTTTAAAATACTTAAACATGACCTGAAGCTGTGTGTTATTTAAACACACACACACAATTTGGGAATCTAAGGGGCACAACCTACTGTCACAGTCATGAATATTATCTCTAACCCATAACCATTATTATCTCTGACCCATAACTATTACTATAAGATGTACAGACCAGTTTAAGGATTATGGAACATTTTCAGACTTACCAAGTTTTATTGAGATTACCTTATTAGTAAACATGGGAACAGTGAAAAGAAAAATACTGTTTCTGACAAGTCTGGCATTTAAATGTATGCCCAACATTCTACATGGTCTATCATGAGATGCCCCTGAACATGCCATCAGTACCCCCAGGGGCCCTGGCTCCCCGACCCCACATTAACCAGTGATGTGTACAGCCTTTGGCAATTTACCCTCTGTCCTTCAAAACAAAAATACAGCAATGAGTGCTTTTGAAGTTTCTCTAAAGTAAATGACCCCTGCCACCCCAAAAGCGCCATTAAAGTGATATCTGTGCTGGGAAATTGGTGCTGCAACATTATAAAGCCATCAGTGACAATGATGACCGAGAAAACCCAGAGGTTCTGCACTGTGTCAGAGGAGTTCTCCATACTGAAAGTCAGTGATTTAGAATAAGTCATACTGTGAGGGACATCTGAAAGGCTTATGATAGAATCATCCCCAGCTTATTCACAGTCTTTCTTGCCTTTAGGAACAACCCTGAGAAGACTGTGAGTAGGTTTGCCAGCTGTAGCATAGTCACAATGATGGGAAAAAGCACGTTTACCCTCTCTTCAGTAAATGTAGTGTAGCTTTCCAGGGCACATGTCACTTCTGTCAATTGTCCTTAAATTTTAAGTGTTTATTTAGCTAACATCTATTCTTAAAACATCTTTATAACTTCACATGTGAAAAAGTTTCTCTCCTAGCACAGAACAGCGCGCTCCTCACAGGCCAAAATTCCAACCAGATAACAAAAGATAAAAATTACCTGGGAGCTCTGCAGAGTGAACAAAAGACAGCACATATTTGGGTGAAATTAAATTTGAAAGATATAACCAGTGTGGGGTGAATTTCCTATTTTGTTTTACAGCTTGACCCCAGGTATAGACTGTACAGATGAAGTATAGCAAGAGCAGCTAAAACTCCGATAAGAAAATCAGCCATTCTCTGTCCTGAGCAGCCAAGGAAGGGACAGAACCTGGCATAACAAGAGCTTCCAGAGACTGAGACCAAAATACCAGACAAGAAAGAGCCTAAGAAAGGGAAACCAAAATTCCTCTGTGTACACTCTACCCAAGGCTGACCTCTAAACAACACATACACAGGGCAGACTACAACAGTTCCCCTAAAAAAAGAAAGGGAAAAAAAAGATCTGATCTGGAATTTGAGCTTCCACTGGCTATGGGTAACCAATGAGTATCTAACTAACCAATGAGTTAGTTAACTAACTAACCAATCCAACTAACCAAGGATACTAACCAATGATTATCCTGCTAAAAGAGAACCTCATTACTCTTTGGAGAAATATGAAAGAAGCCAGAGTCCAGAATCCACAGCATAATGTTTATAATATCCAGGATACAGCACATATTTTCTTGACATTCAAAGAATTAAGAGGATGTAGGAGAAAAAAATAATCAACAGCAGCAGATCCCAGATTACCCAGATGTTGGAAATGTCAAAGACTTTGAAGCAGTGATTATAGTTATGCTCAGTGAGGTAAAGGACAAGATGATTGGAATGAAAGGATAGGAAAACACCACAGAGAAATAAAAATTCTAAACAAATAAAATGAACTTCCAGAATTGAAGAATTCAATATGTGAAATTAACATTCAACTGGATGGATGTCATAGCAGAGTGAACACGATGGATGAAGGAGTCAGAGAAACTGAAGATAATTAGTGGAAATGATTCAGTCTGAAGAGAGCGGAAAGGGTTAAAAGTATAAAGAACAGAACTATAAGGACCTGTGGAAATATCAAGCAATCCAGCATAATGTGTAATTCATAAATAAAAGTTGACAAAATCGACAACTCCACAATTATAGTTGGAGATTTCTCTCAGAAATTGATGAAATTACTAGAAAAAAAATCGGTCAAGACTTAATTATAAACAACATTACCTTCTACTCTGTCCTAACTGACATTGTTGAATGTTTATATGTGAGAAGACATCTGAAATCAATGACCTAAGTTTTCACCTAAGAAGCTAGAAAAAGGAGCAAATTAAGTAGAAGAAAAGAAAAACTTATAGGTACAGTGTGAGAATGAAAATTTACAGGTTGGTATCGTTCATGTAGTGAAGTGCAAAACTTTTAACCATAGTATCAGCAAATCAAATCCAGCTAAAAAAAGATAATGTATCATCACAAAATTGGGTTTAATTCCAGAAAAACAAGGTTTAAATGATCACTTTAATAATTTAAAGGAGAAAGCTTGTATGATGAAACATCATTTATTCATGATAAAATTCTTAGAAAACTAGGAATAAAAGAGAACTTTTGAAATTTGACAAAGGTATGTATAAAATCACCTATGAGATTTTATTCATGAAATGGTGAAAGCCTATTCTTGGCATTGGAAAAATGGCAAGGATAGCCATAATAGCTATTTATATTTAATAGTGTACTGAATATTTCAGGTAAACAGAAAGGCAGAAAGAAAAAGAACAGAGATGAAAAGGAAGAAAAAAAGCCCCCCCCCTTTTTTTGCAGGTGTCAAGATATGATTGTCTATATAAAAACCTAACATAATCTATGGATTAATCATTAGAATTAATTTATTTTTTTTAAAGATTTTATTTATTTATTTGAGAGAGAGAGATCACAAGTAGGCAGAGAGGCAGGCAGAGAGAGAGGGGGAACAGGTTCCCTGTTGAACAGAGAGCCCGATGTGGGGCTCGATCCCAGGACCCTGAGATCACTACCTGAGCCGAAGGCAGAAGCTTAACCCACTGAGCCACCCAGCTGCCCCTAGAATTAATTTAAAAAGCTAAGCAAGTTGCTAGATACATCAATATTAATATATTGCATTTCTATAAACCGTAGAAGGGAGAATGAAATTGCACCCCCTACCTCATGCCATACATACAAAAAAGATGAGTCAAAGACCTAATAGAAAAATAATACCACAAAATTTTAGAAGACAATATTGGATAATATCTTTATTGTATTATGGTAGGGGAAAGATTTCTTAAGACAGAAAAGTATAAAAAA
This sequence comes from Neogale vison, assembly GCF_020171115.1. NCBI lineage: Eukaryota > Metazoa > Chordata > Mammalia > Carnivora > Mustelidae > Neogale > Neogale vison. The sequence continues at coordinate 50,667,201 of NC_058093.1, forward strand.
CAATGAGCTGACTATATTCAAGTTTAGAATTTCTGTTCATCAAAAGATACCATTAAGAGAGTGAAAAGACAAACCCTAAGCTGGGAGAAGGTAGTGGCAACACATGTAACTAACAAAGGATTTATCCAAAATGTTTAAATAATTCCTGTGACTCAATTAGAAAAATACTCCAAAAGAAAGATGTCAATAGAAATAACTAGAAATTTTGCCAAGATGAAGCAGACCTGGCTCATAAGTATGTGAAAAGTTGTTCAAAATTTTTCAGTAATTGTAGACATTCAGAATAAAACTGGCACATGAAACCACTTCACACACAGATCACTAACCTAATTTATTTTCTCTGCAGATCTATTCCTTGTGATTTGACTGCTTTGATTTTCGAGAGAAATTCAACATTGTCTTCAATTTCCTTCTTAATAGATAAATGTGAAGAAACTCTTCACCAATAATGCTTCTTTTTACCCTGGTCTTGATTGCTAAGTGGAAAAAGAGTTACCAATGTACTTTCTTTCTACTTTTACTTTATTTTTCAAAAGATTATTTATTTATTTATTTGACAGACAGAGATCACAAGTAGGCAAAGAGGCAGGCAGAGAGAGAGAAGGGGGAAGCAGGCTCCCCACTGAGCAGAGAGCCCAATGCGAGGCTCAATCCCTGGACCCTGGGATCATGACCTGAGCTGAAGGCAGAGGCTCAACCCATTGAGCCACCCAAGAGCCCCTCCTTCTACTTTTCTTTTTTAATTTTTTATTTTTTATAAACATATAATATATTTTTAACCCCCGGGGTACAGGTATGTGAATCGCCAGGTTTACATACTTCACAGCACTCATCATAGCACATACCCTCCCCAATGTCCATAACCCCATCCCCCTTCTCCCAACCCCCCTCCCCTCAGCAACCCTCATTTTGTTTTGTGAGATTAAGAGTCACTTATGGTTTGTCTCCCTCCCAATCCCATCTTGTTTCATTTATTCTTCTCCTACCCCCTTAACCCCCCATGTTGTATCTCTACTTCCTCATATCAGGGAGATCATATGATAGTTGTCTTTCTCCGCTTGACTTATTTCGCTAAGGATAATACTCTCTAGTTCCATCCACGTCGTCGCAAATGGCAAGATTTCATTTCTTTTGATGGCTGCATAGTATTCCATTGTATATATATATCACATCTTCTTTATCCATTCATCTGTTGATGGACATCTAGGTTCTTTCCATAGTTTGGCTATTGTGGACATTGCTGCTATAAACATTCGGGTACACATGCCCCTTTGGATCACTATGTTTGTATCGTTAGAGTAAATACCCAGTAGTGCAATTGCTGGGTCATAGAGTAGTTCTATTTTCAACATTTTGAGGAACCTCCATGCTGTTTTCAAGAGTGGTTGCACCAGTTTGCATTCCCACCAACAGTGTAGGAGTGTTCCCCTTTCTCCACATCCTCGCCAGCATCTGTCATTTCCTGACTTGTTAATTTTAGCCATTCTGACTGGTGTGAGGTGGTATCTCATTGTGGTTTTGATTTGTATTTCCCTGATGCCGAGTGTTATGGAGCACTTTTTCATGTGTCTGTTGGCCATCTGGATGTCTTCTTTGCAGAAATGCCTGTTCATGTCCTCTGCCCATTTCTTGATTGGATTATTTGTTCTTTGGGTGTTGAGTTTGCTAAGTTCTTTATAGATTTTGGACACTAGCCCTTTATCTGATATGTTGTTTGCAAATATCTTCTCCCATTCTGTCAGTTGTCTTTTGGTTTTGTTAACTGTTTCCTTTGCTGTGCAAAAGCTTCTGATCTTGATGAAATCCCAATAGTTCATTTTTGCCCTTGCTTCCCTTGCCTTTGGCGATGTTCCTAGGAAGATGTTGCTGCGGCTGAGGTTGAAGAGGTTGCTGCCTGTGTTCTCCTCAAGGATTTTGATGGGTTCCTTTCTCACATTGAGGTCCTCCATCCAATTTGAGTCTATTTTTGTGTGTGGTGTAAGGAAATGGTCCAATTTCATTTTTCTGCATGTGGCTGTCCAATTTTCCCAACACCATTTATTGAAGAGGCTGTCTTTTTTCCACTGGACATTCTTTCCTGCTTTGTCGAAGGATTAGTTGACCATAGAGTTGAGGGTCTATTTCTGGGCTCTCTATTCTGTTCCATTGATCTATGTGTCTGTTTTTGTGCCAGTACCATGCTGTCTTGATGATGACAGCTTTGTAATAGAGCTTGAAGTCTGGAATTGTGATGCCACCAACGTTGGCTTTCTTTTTCAATATTCCTTTGGCTATTCGAGGTCTTTTCTGGTTCCATATAAATTTTAGGATTATTTGTTCCATTTCTTTCAAAAAGATGGATGGTACTTTGATAGGAATTGCATTAAATGTGTAGATTGCTTTAGGTAGCATAGACATTTTCACAATATTTATTCTTCCAATCCAGGAGCATGGAACATTTTTCCATTTCTTTGTGTCTTCCTCAATTTCTTTCATGAGTACTTTATAGTTTTCTGAGTATAGATTCTTAGCCTCTTTGGTTAGGTTTATTCCTAGGTATCTTATGGTTTTGGGTGCAATTGTAAATGGGATTGACTCCTTAATTTCTCTTTCTTCTGTCTTGTTGTTGGTATAGAGAAATGCAACTAATTTCTGTGCATTGATTTTATATCCTGATACTTTACTGAATTCCTGTACAAGTTCTAGCAGTTTTGGAGTGGAATCTTTTGGGTTTTCCATATATAGTATCATATCATCTGCGAAGAGTGATAGTTTGACTTCTTTTTTGCCAATTTGGATGCCTTTAATTTCCTTTTGTTGTCTGATTGCTGAGGCTAGGACTTCTAGTACTATGTTGAATAGCAGTGGTGATAATGGACATCCCTGCCATGTTCCTGACCTTAGCGGAAAAGCTTTCAGTTTTTCTCCATTGAGAATGATATTTGCAGTGGGTTTTTCATAGATGGCTTTGATGACATTGAGGTATATGCCCTCTATCCCTACACTTTGAAGAGTTTTGGTCAGGAAGGGATGTTGTACTCTGTCCAGTGCTTTTTCAGCATCTTCTGAGAGTATCATATGGTTCTTGTTCTTTCTTTTATTGATGTGTTGTATCACATTCATTGATTTGCGGATGTTGAGCCAACCTTGCAGCCCTGGAATAAATCCCACTTGGTCGTGGTGAATAATCCTTTTAATGTACTGTTGAATCCTATTGGCTAGTATTTTGGTGAGAATTTTTGCATCTGTGTTCATCAAGGATATTGGTCTGTAGTTCTCTTTTTTGATGGGATCCTTGTCTGGTTTTGGGATCAAGGTGATGCTGGCCTCATAAAATGAGTTTGGAAGTTTTCCTTCCATTTCTATTTTTTGGAACAGTTTCAGGAGAATAGGAATTAGTTCTTCTTTAAATGTTTGGTAGAATTCCCCAGGAAGCTATCTGGCTCTGGGCTTTTGTTTGTTTGGAGATTTTTGATGACTGTTTCAATCTCCTTACTGGTTATGGGCCTGCTCAGGCTTTCTATTTCTTCCTGGTTCAGTTGTGGTAGTTTATATGTCTCTAGGAATGCATCCATTTCTTCCAGATTGCCACATCTGTTGGCGTAAAGTTGCTCATAGTATGTTCTTATAATTGTCTGTATTTCTTTGGTGTTACTTGTGATCTCTCCTCTTTCATTCCTGATTTTATTTATTTGGGTCCTTTCTCTTTTCTTTTTGATAATTCTGGCCAGGGGTTTATCAATCTTATTAATTCTTTCAAAGAACCAGCTCCAAGTTTCGTTGATTTGTTCTATTGTTTTTTCGGTTTCTATTTCATTGATTTCTGCTCTGATCTTTATGATTTCTCTTCTCCTGCTGGGTTTAGGGTTTCTTTCCTGTTCTTTCTCCAGCTCCTTTAAGTGTAGGGTTAGGTTGTGTACCCGAGACCTTTCTTGTTTCTTGAGAAAGGCTTCTACTGCTATATATTTTCCTCTCAGGACTGCCTTTGTTGTGTCCTACAGATTTTGAACCGTTGTGTTTTCATTATCATTTGTTTCCATGAATTTTTTCAATTCTTCTTTAATTTCCTGGTTGACCCATTCATTCTTTAGAAGGATGCTGTTTAGTCTCCATGTATTTGGGTTCTTTCCAAATTTCCTCTTGTGATTGAGTTCTAGCTTCAGAGCATTGTGGTCTGAAAATATGCAGGGAATAATCCCAATCTTTTGATACTGGTTGAGACCTGATTTAGGACCAAGGATGTGATCTATTCTTGAGAATGTTCCATGTGCACTAGAGAAGAATGTGTATTCTGTTGCTTTGGGATGAAATGTTCTGAATATATCTGTGATGTCCATTTGGTCCAGTGTGTCACTTAAGGCCTTTATTTCCTTGTTGATCTTTTGCTTGGATGATCTGCCCATTTCAGTGAGGGGAGTGTTGAAGTCCCCTACTATTATTGTATTATTGTTGATGTGTTTCTTTGATTTTGTTATTAATTGTTTTGTATAGTTGGTTGCTCTCACTTTGGAGGTATAGATATTTAAAATTGTTAGATCTTCTTGTTGGACAGATCCTTTGAGTATGATATAGTGTCCTTCCTCATCTCTTATTATAGTCTCTGGCTTAAAGTCTAATTGATCTGATATAAGGATTGCCACTCCTGCTTTCTTCTGATGTCCATTAGCATGGTAAATTCTTTTCCAACCCCTCACTTTAAATCTGGAGGTGTCTTCGGGCTTAAAATGAGTTTCTTGGAGGCAACATATAAATGGGTTTTGTTTTTTTATCCATTCTGATACCCTGTGTCTTTTGATTGGGGCATTTAGCCCATTTACATTCCGGGTAACTATTGAGAGATATGAATTTAGTGCCATTGTATTGCCTGTAAGGTGACTGTTACTGTATATTGTCTCTGTTCCTTTCTGATCTACTACTTTTAGGCTCTCTCTTTGCTTAGAGGATGCCTTTCAATATTTCCTGTAGAGCTGGTTTGGTATTTGCAAATTCTTTCAGTTTTTGTTTGTCCTGGAAGCTTTTAATCTCTCCTTCTATTTTCAATGATAGCCTAGCTGGATATAGTATTCTTGGCTGCATGTTTTTCTCATTTAGTGCTCTGAAAATATCATGCCAGCTCTTTCTGGCCTGCCAGATCTCTGTGGATAAGTCAGCTGCCAATCTAATATTTTTCCCATTGTATGTTACAGACTTCTTTTCCCGGGCTGCTTTCAGGATTTTCTCTTTGTCACTAAGACTTGTAAATTTTACTATTAGGTGATGGGGTGTGGGCCTATTCTTATTGATTTTGAGGGGGGGTTCTCTGCACCTCCTGGATTTTGACGCTCGTTCCCTTTGCCATATTGGGGAAATTCTCTCCAATAATTCTCTCTAGTATACCTTCTGCTCCCCTCTCTCTTTCTTCTTCTTCTGGAATCCCAATTATTCTAATGTTGTTTCGTCTTATGGTGTCACTTATCTCTCGAATTCTCCCCTCGTCGTCCAGTAGCTGTTTGTCCCTCTTTTGCTCAGCTTCTTTATTCTCTGTCATTTGATCTTCTATACCGCTAATTCTTTCTTCTGCCTCATTTATCCTAGCAGTGAGAGCCTCCATTTTTTATTGCACTTCGTTAATAGCTTTTTTAATTTCAACTTGGTTAGATTTTAGTTCTTTTATTTCTACAGAAAGGGCTTTTATATCTCCCGAGAGGGTTTCTCTAATATCTTCCATGCCTTTTTCGAGCCCAGCTAGAACCTTGAGACTCATCATTCTGAACTCTAGATCTGACATATTACCAATGTCTGTATTGATTAGGTCCCTAGCCTTTGGTATTGCCTCTTGTTCTTTTTTTTGTGGTGAATTTTTCCACCTTGTCATTTTGTCCAGGTAAGAGTATATGAAGATGCAAGTAAAATACTAAAAGGGTGGCTACAACCCCAGGAAAATATGCTTAAACCAAATCAGAAAAGATCCCAAATCATGAGGGGGGAGAAAGGGGATAAAAAGAGGTTCAGAAAGAAAAAAAAAAAAGAAAAGAAAAGAAAGAAAAGAAACAATTAAAAAAAGAGAACGAATAAAGAAAAATTATAAAAAAGAAAATATATATATATTAGATAAACTAGTTAAAAAACATTAAAAAAGAAAATCGTAAAAGTTAAAAAAAATTAGCAGAAGAAGAGAAAAAATATTGAACAGGGAAAAAAAATTAAATTAACTGCAGGACTAAAGAATCATGGGGAGAAAGCCATGAGTTCCGTGCTTTGCTTTCTCCTCCTCTGGAATTCCGCTGTTCTCCTTGGTATTGAAACTGCACTCCTTGGTAGGTGAACTTGATCCTGGCTGGATTTCTTGTTGATCTTCTGGGAGAGGGGCCTATTGTAGTGATTCTCAAGTGTCTTTGCCCCAGGCGGAATTGCACTGCCCTTACCAGGGGCTGGGCTGGGTAATCCGCTCGGGTTTGCTTTCGGGAGCTTTTGTCCCTGAGCGCTTTCTGTAGAGTTCCGGAGGACGGGAATGAAAATGGTGGCCTCCTGGTCTCTGGCCTGGAGGAGCCGAGAGCCTGGGGCTCCACTCCTCAGTGCACCCCTAGAGAACCGCGCCCAATTACTCCTGTCTCCCTGGCCTCTGGCCACGCTCTGAGCTCACCGAGCCTACGACTGGTTCAAGGTAACCCCGAGCTGGGAGCTCACTGCCAGCTCTGTCTCTGCAGCCGGCTTCCCCTTTCTAATACCCGCAAGCTCTGGGACACTCAGACATCCCCGATCCTTCTGTGACCCTGCAGGACCTGAGGCCACGCTGACCCCGTGTGTACTTCACCCTGGTTTAGCCTCTGGAGCGATGACCCTCAGCGGAACAGACTTTTAAAAGTCCTGATTTTGTGCTCTGTTGCTCCGCTGCTTGCCAGGAGCCGGCCCTTCCCCCCGCGGTCTATCTTCCCGTCGCTTTGGAGTCACTTCTCCGCCAGTCCTACCTTTCAGAAAGTGATTGATTTTCTGTTTCTAGAATTGCTGTTCTTCTTCTCTTCAATCTGCCATTGGATTTGTAGGTGTTTGCAATCTTTAGATAAGCTATCTAGCTGATCTCCTGCTAGCTGAAGTAGTCTCAGCCTGCTACTTCTCCGCCATCTTGACTCGCCTCCCTCTTTCTACTTTTAACCATATCTCTGTGCTGTACTTATTTCTAGACTGATGGTATTTTCTTAGTTAAGTACTTAAAAGCTACATCAAAATTACCATTAAATAGTTGGGTTTACTGTTTAATTGTGATTCTTTTATCATGCTGAGTGACTAAGTAATTGACTTAGCAGAACTTATATGTCAACATTTTACCTGAAATATGTTCCCCCATTTAAGTCTAGAGTCATATTTTTTCCTTTATGCTTTTTTATTATTTATTATTTATTTATTTTGAGAGAGGGAAAGCAAGCCAGGGGAGGGGCAGAAACAGAGGGAGAGATAGAACCTCAAGCAGGCTCCTCGCTCAGTGCAGAGTCTGATTCAGTGCTTGATCTCACAACCCTGAGATCATAACCTGAGACAAAATCAAGAGTTAGACACTTGACTGACTGAGCCACCCAGGTACCTGGGACAGCTTAAAAAAAAAAAATCTGGAGGGACAACTTCAGATCACTGACATCTTACTATGAATTCATTTATCAGAATTTCTCCTTTAGAACAGAGAGCAGAAAGCCTAAAATGGATGCAAGGCAAAGGAGGTTTGCACAGTAAAAGGAGGGAAAGGGAATCAGGAAGCCAGTAGAAACTGTTATCAGAGAACACACTTTGCAGTGTGATTAGTGCTCTTGTTAAGGCACACTTGCAGCTGCTGTTTTATCTCTCCTAATAATCTCCATGAAAATACTGTAGATGAAATAAGTTAAAAGACATTAAAGTGGTCATTTTATCTGGGAAAATAGAGGTGGGTTGCCAGAGTATAGGAATGTCTAGACACTTGTTTTACAAAATTTTCAAATAATAGTTTATGTTGAATCATGTAGCATACTGATATTCTCAATGAAAGCAATTCTCAGTCTTTGTTAGCACAATATTATCTAAATTATCTTCTCTGAAAAAATCTCTTCCTGATATAAAGCCCTCAGAATAAAGAAGTAAACAATTTTGGGCACTAGCTAGGGACTGTAGTGACATAGACACATGACGATGAACTAGGACCTGGAAGAAGAGCCTTGGTTCAGGTCTCCCCATAGAGATTGTTCCCCAGAGATCAAGGACTTCTGATTACCGACTCCACGTCCCAGGTCCTCCGTTCTGACTCCTAAAATGGGTTACTTTCTTCATATGTATGTATGTTCCCCAGATGATAGGTGAATTTATTCCCACTTTGTAATATTGCTTTTTTTCTTTTTGTAAAGATATTTTTCTTTTTGTAAAGATTTATTTGTCAGAGAGAGAGAGAGAGCGAGCACAAGGAGGGGGAGTGGCAGGCAAGGCAGGCAGAGGGGAAAGCAGGCTCTCCACTGAGCAGGGAGCCCAATGTGGGACTTGATCTCAGATCCCTGGGATCATGACCTGAGCCGAACGAAGACAGACATTTAACCGACTGAGCCACACGGGCATCCCTTTTGGTGTCATATCTAAAATAACATTGCTGAGTCCAATGTCATGAATATTTACTCATATTTTCTTCTAACATTGTATTATTTTAGCTCTTACACTTAGGTCTTTGATCCATTTGACTTTATTTATATGATACGAGGTAGGGTATCAAAATCATTCTTCTGCCTGTGGCTGTCCAGTTGTCCTGGCCCCATTTGCTGAAAAGACTATTCTTCCCCTATTGAATTGCTTTGGCATTGTTGCAGGAAGTGAATTAATTGTGAATGTGAGAGTTTCTCAAATATATTGACAAATATATAACATTTCTATACCTTAGAGGCATATATATATTTAAAAGCAATTGTGTATGTATATATACGTACACTATTGTTTTAAAATCAGTTATGAAGAGAGAGAAAAAGAAAAGAATATGTGTAATATTTTGTGACATATTCTTTGAATTTCCTATTGAGAGTTCAGAAAAACATTCCAACATATTTCATTCTAGATTCCTATAATTTGATTATTTCCACCATTAACTCTGATTTCCACAATTCATTTTGGTGTTTGGTCAGAAATAATGACTATTTTTCAAACTGCTAAGCAGCTATCCCAGCTAAATCACTGAATAATTCTCCCTTTACTCACTTTCATCATATAATAAGGTAGTACACATAAAAAGTTTTGTTTTTCCATCATATTGTTTGTGGTAGACATCCCTGTTTTATTTCCTTATTTCCTTTAAGGAAATGCCCCTCCACTACCAACCCAGTTCTGGTATAGCTGCCAAACATTTTAGCACCACCATCACTGGCTACAGAATGCACACATAGTGCACACACAATTATAACACCCCAGTCCCTTGTTTCAAGACATTGGTCCAAGTAGTAGGTATAGGTCTCAAGTAGGTGCCCCATCCCTTCCCTGCGTTAAATATACACTTTTTCAGAGAAAGAAATTCTCTCTGAAATTCCTAACTTTGACAATGTAATTCATATTTCTTTTTTTTTTTAAAGATTTTATTTATTTATTTATTTATTTGACACACACAGATCACAAGTAGGCAGGGAGGCAGGCAGAGAGAGAGGAAGCAGGCTTCCTGCTGAACAGAGAGCCCGATGCGGGGTTCCATCCCAGGTCCCTGAGATCATGGCAGAGGCTTTAACCCACTGGGTCACCCAGGCGCCCCTAAAATTTATGTATTTGATAGAGAGAGATCACAAGTAGGCAGAGAGGCAGAGAGAGAGGGGGAAGCAGGCTCCCTGCTGAACAGAGAGCCCGATGCGGGGCTCCATCCCAGGTCCCTGAAGATCATGACCTGAGCCGAAGGCAGAGGCTTAACCCACTGAGCCACCCAGGTGCCCCGTAACTTATATTTCTTGAAATCTAGTAGTTTGATCTGGAGGCGTGATCAGATTCACGTTCAATTTTATTTAGCTAAGCTACTTTATGTGTGCCATTTTTTACTTCAGTCAGGAGACACCTAATGTCTGGTTGATTCTCTTTTTAGGATAAAATCAATAATTGATGTTCAATGCTTAAATCTGTGTATAATATTTTGTGTAATAAAATCTTATTGTGTAATAAATAAATAAATAAATAATTTTGTAATAAATAATTTAAGTTTGTAATAAATAATTTTGTAATAAATAATTTGTAATAAATAAATAAAATAAATTGTGTAATAAAATCTTATTTGTGTAATAAAATCTGTTAGTTCATGAGGGATGTAAAAAGATGATACATCAATTCTATCATTGCTCTGTCATATATTAGCTTGACTGTTTTGAAAAAAATTATTTTGTGGCTTTTTTATGCAAGCAGAGTTGGCACATAACGTTACATTAGTTTCAGGTATACAGCATATTAATTGGATAAGTCTATATGTTATGCTCTGATCATAAGTGTGGTGGACATCTGTCACCATACAATGCAATTATAGTAATGCAAATATATCATCCCTATGTTATACATTTTATCTCCATGATTTGTTCTTTCCATAACTGGAAGCCTGTGTTTCCTACTCCCCTTTACCTGTTTTATCCAGCCATCCACCTCCATTTCATCTGGCAGCCACCAGTGTGTTCTCTGTATTTATGGAGTCTGTTTATGCTTTTTGTTTGTTTACTTGCTTGCTTATTTGTTTTGTTCTTTTACATTCCACATGTAAGTGAAATCATATTGTATTTGCCTTTTTCTGTCTGACTTATTTCACTTAGCATAATGCCCTCTAGGTCTATCCATATTGTCACAAAATGTAAGCTTTTTTATGGCTGTGTAGTATTCCAGTGTGTGTGTGTATGTGTGTATCACACACACCTTTTTTATCCATTCCTCTAACAAAGGATACTTAGATTGTTTCTATATCTTGGCTATTGTTAAGTAATGCTGCTGTAAACATAGAAGTGCATATATCCTTTCAAATTAGTGATTTCATTTTCTTGGGTAAAATACCTAGTAGTGGAATTATTAGATCATATGGTATTTCTATTTTTGATTTTTTGAGGAATCTCCATACTGTTTTCCACAGTGACTGTACCAATTTACATTCCCACCAACAGTGTATAAGCATTCTTTTCTCTCCACATCCCTGCTAACACTCATTCTTTCTTGTTTTTGATTCTAACCATTATGATGGCTATAAAATGATATCTCATTGTAGTTTTTGATTTACATTTCCCTGATGATGAGTGATGTTGAATGTTTTTTTCACAGATCAGCCATCTGTATGTCTTCTTTGAAAAATTATCTATTTGCGTCTTCTGGCCAGTTTTTGGTGTTGAGTTTGGTTGTTTTTTTGGGGGGTGATTAGTGTTGAGTTTTATATGTTCTTTGTATATTTTGGATATTAACCCTTTATCAATATATCATTTGGAAATATCTTCTTCCACTCACTAGGTTGCCTTTTCATTTGGTTGATGATTTCCTTCACTATACAAAAGATTTTTATTTTGTTGTAGTCCCAATAGTTTATTGTTGCTTTTTTCTTTCTTTTTTTTTCTTATTTTTTTACAGTACTGTATTGTATTTATTGTAAACATTCACATATAAGTGGATGCATGCGGTTCAAACCCATGTTGTTCAAGGACCAACTGTATATAAGAAAACATTATATATAAAACAGCATCCCCCCCTTTAGGGTGGGAGCCTGAAGTTTTTTTTTTAATTAAAAAAATTTTTTTGTTAACATAATGTATTATTAGTCAGGGGTACAGGTCTGTGAATCTCCAGGTTTACACACTTCACAGCACTCACCATAGAACATACCTTCCCCAATGTGCTTTTTGCTTTCTTGCCTCAGGAGACATATCTAGAAAAATATTGTTAAATTCAATGTCAAAGAAATTACTGCCTATGTTTTCTTCTAGGATTTTTATAGTTTCAGGTCTCATATTTAGGTCTTTAAGCTATTTGGGGTTTATTTTTGTGCGTGATGTAAGAAAGTGGTCCAATTTCATTCTTTTGCATGTAGCTCTCCGGTTTTCCCACCACCATTTGTTGAAGAGACTGTCTTTTCCCCAGTGTATATTCATGCCTCCTTTGTCATATATTAATTGAACATATATGTATAGATTTATTTCTGGGCTCTCTAGTTTGTTCTTTGATCTATGTGTCTATTTTGTGCCAGTACCATACTGTTTTTATTATTATAGCTTTGTAGTATATGTCTAACCTGGAATCATAATACATCCAGCTTTGTTTTTTCTTTTTTAAGATGCTTTGGCCACTCAAGGTCTTTTGTAGTTCCATACAAATTTTAGTATTATTTGTTCTAGTTCTATGTAAAATGCTATTGGTACTTTAATAGGAATTGCATCAAGTCTGTAGATTTCTTTGGGTAGGATGGATGTTTTAACAATAATTTTTTCAATCCATGAGCAGGAATATCTTTCCATTTGTGTTATCTTCAATTTCTTTCTTCAATTCTTTTCATCTTTAATAGTTTTTAGAGTACAGGTCTTTCACCTCCATGGTTAAGTTTGTTCCTAGGTATTTTATTCTCTTTGGTGCTGTTATAAATGGAATTGCTTTTTGTTTATTTGTTTTATTTTTTTTTAATTTCTCCTTCTGCTATTTTGTTAGTAATATATGGAAATGTAACAGAATTCTGTGTATTGAATTTGTATTCTACAGTTTCACTGAATTGTTCACTTTCAAAGTTCTTTGGTGGAGTCTTTAGGGTTTTCTATGTGTAGTATATCATCTGCCAATAGTGACAGTGATTCCTTCCCAATCTGAATGCTTTCTATTTCTTTTTCTTGTCTATTGCTATGGCTATATATTCTGGTACTATGTTGAATAAAAGTGATGAGAGTGGACAACCTTGTCTTCTTCCTAACCTTATAGGAAAAGCTCTCAGTTTTTCACCATGGATGTAAGCTATGGGCTTGTCAGACAGATATAGCCGTTTTTATGTTGAGGGATGTTTCTTCAGACCACTTCATTGAGAGTCTTTATCAGATGTTGAAATTTGTCAAATGCTTTTTCTGCACCTATTGAGATGATCATATAGTTATCTTTCATTTGGTTAATATGGTTTATCACATTGACTGATTTGTGGATATTGAAACGTCTTTGCATCCTTGGAATTAATCTCATTTGATCATAGTGAATGATTCTTTTAATGTACTGTTGAATGTGGTTGGATAATATTTTAGTTAGGATTTTTGCAACTATATTCATAGTGTTATTGACCTGCAATTTTCTTTTCTTTATAGTACCTTTGTCTGGTTTTGGTATCAGGGTAATGTTGGCCTTGGATGTTTTTCTTCCTTTTCAGTTTTTTGGAACAGTTTGAGAATAGGTGTTAAGTCTCCTTTAAATGTTACATAGATTTACTTGTGAATCCATTCAGTCCTGGGCTTTTGTTTGTAGTTTTTAAAAATTACAACCTGAGGGGCTCCTGGGTGGCTCAGTGGGTTAAAGCCTCTGCCTTCGGCTCGGGTCATGATCCCAGGATCCTGGGATCGAGCCCCGCAGCGGGCTCTCTGCTCAGCAGGGAGCCTGCTTCTTCCTCTTTCTCTCTGCCTGCCTCTCTGCCTACTTGTGATCTCTGTCTGTCAAATAAATAAATAAAATCTTTTAAAAAAAATTACAACCTGATTACAGTTTTTTAACTATAATTCAATTCTTTCGCTAGTAATGGGTCTGTGCAGATTTCCTATTTCTTGCTGATTCAGTTTTGAAAGATCATATGTTTCTAGGAATTGGCCCATTTCTTCCAGGTTGTCCAATTTGTTGGGGTATAATTTTTTTGTAGTATTCTTATAACTTTTTAGTACTTTTGCAATGTTGGTTATTTCTCCTCTTTCATTTATGAATTTTTTTAAAAGAATTTATTTATTTATTTGACAGAGAGAGATCACAAGTAGGCAGAGAGGCAGGCAGAGAGAGAGAGGAGGAAGCAGGCTCCCTGCTGAGCACAGAGCCCGATGCGGGACTCGATCCCAAGACCCTGGGATCATAACCTGAGCCAAAGGCAGTGGCTTAACCCACTGAGCCACCCAGGCGCCCCTCATTTATGATTTTATTTATTTGTGTCCTATTTCATTTTTCTTGATGAGTCTGGCTAAAGTTTTATCAATTTATCTTTTCAAAGAACCAGCTCTTGGTAACATTGATCTTTTCTAATTTTTTAAAAGAGTTTATTTATTTATTTGACAGACAGAGATCGCAAGTAGGCAGAGAGGCAGGCAGAGAGAAAGAGAAGCAGGTTTCCTGCTGAGCAGAGAGCCCGATGTGAAGCTCCATCCCAGGACCCTGGGATCATGACCCAAGCCGAAGGCAGAGGCTTTAACTCACTGAGACACTTAGGTACCCCTGATCTTTTCTATTTTTAAAGTCTTTTTTTTTTTTTTTTAAAAGATTTTATTTATTTATTTGACAGAGAGAGATTACAAGTAGGCAGAGAGGCAGGCAGACAGAGAGAGGAGGAAGCAGGCTCCCTGCTGAGCAGAGAGCCTGATGTGGGACTTGATCCCTGGACCCCGAGATCATGACCTGAGCCGAAGGCAGCGGCTTAACCCACTGAGCCACCCAGGTGCCCTATTTTTAAAGTCTTTATTTCATTTATTACTGTTCTGATTTTTATTATGTCCTTCCTTCTACCAACCTTGGGCTTTTTTGTTGTTCTTTTTCTAGTTCCTTTAGGTGTAAGCTTAGATTATTTATTTGAGCTTTTTCTTATTTTTTCAGGTTTTATCAATTTATGTATATAAATTTCCTGCTTTGAACTGCTTTCTCTGTGTTACAGTTTTATTTTTTAAAGGAAATTCTTCAGGAAACGATTTTTAAAACTTTTTAAGTTTCTCCAAACCTTCATGTGAGTCTCCTAAAACCATTTACATGGATGTGAATCTCTTGTATTTAAGCATTTTCAGAGATGAAAATTTCATAAATTTGGAAATCAATACTAATTCCTAGCCCCTATCATATACAACTTTTTCTTTACTTCTAAATAAAATCTATCCTTTTACAACAAAAGAACATATTTTGTTCTTCTCTTAGGTTATCAGCTGTTAATCATCTTCCATAGTTTTCCCTTCCTGTCATTTAGTGAACCACTGGTTTCAGAGAAACCCCTGTGCAAATCAACAATCTAATTAGACTTTAATTTTATGAGGCAAACATGTAGGCAAAGTCTATGCATATCTAAAGAATGTCAGTCAAACTTATAGATATAGTGCAGAATACCCAATCCCATAGTCTTCATGAGAAATAACATCCTACTCCCAGTACTCCCAATGTGTCCATTTTAGAGCAGAACCACGGTCTTGATGGCTCTAAATCAGCTTCCATTCTTGAGTAATTGGCAGTCTCTAGGGAAATAAATTAGATTGAGGATGAGGTGATGATTGGCAATCTCTGAAACTTATGTATTTATCTTTAGCTATCTAAAATATCCAACTACTGGATCAACTTCTACCTCTGTTAATTAGCAACTAAGTAATTTGAGCTAATTCTCCTGCTGAGGACAACTCTAGCTACTGGGAAAATGCCAACACCAAATCAAACAAAAATAGAGAAAAAAAAACTAAAAAAAATTTTGTTTCTTAAAAATATAAAAAAATCAGAAGGACTTTTAGAATGATATTTGAGAGAAACTGAAAATCCAAAAAACTTGTCATTTATAGTGACTTTTCTTCTGGAGACATTTGTCAATTAAAGAAGAGGAACCCCCCAAAAACAAAAAGTAAAACAACAACAACTCAAAAATGTTACCAAATAGTATCCTGGAAATGAATAACTGGAACTAAGACTCCAATTAGACACATCAGAGTAAAAGGAACTGTTGAGAATGAAACACAAAGGATAGAAAATTATACTTGAAAGGTAGAGGATAGAGTGTGAAAAATAAAAGCTATACAAATAATTGAATCCCTGAAGAAGGTGAGATAGACTAAGAGACAGTATTTGAAGAAATAACCTGAGACTTATCAAAAAACTGATGAAAGATAAGTTAAAAATGTAAGAATCCCTATAATTTCTAAATGGGATAAACAAAAAGAAATCCACAGGTGGGTTCATGACAGAAGAATTTGTGAAAAGGGAAGGTAAAGAGAAAGAAAATGAGAAATCAGCCAGGGATGTGGAAGAAGCAGCTGGAGGAAAAGAAGACAGATTGCTTTCAAAGTGATAGAAATTAAGCTAAGGGCTAACAGCTAACTTCTCAACAGGAACGATGGAAGATAGAAGACAATGATAACTACAAGGCACTAAAAGTAAGTACCAAGCTAGAAAGAAGTCCATATACGATGAAAATATTCTTCGATAATAAAGGGAATATAAAGATATTTTCAGACAAACAAAAACTGAAGATTAGTCACTTGCATATCTGCACTAATGGGAACACCACAGGATATTTTTCTTGGTAGAAAAAAACAAAATGATCCTAATTGAAAATGTAGGTAGAAGTGAAAACAATAAGATGTAAACATTTGGGTAAATCAAACTGAGTATTTACACCATGAATAGTAATAATAATGACTTTTATTTTTTAAAATATGGAGAAAAATACATAAAAATAGCATAATTGTTAGAAGAGATAAAATATTGTTACTGTTCTAAGGCTCAAGCATTTTAGGGTAAAGAGGGTAAAAGTACCAATAAATGTCAGATTTTGATAAATCACAACTGCATGTTGTAATAATTATGGTAGCCACTAAAGATCTGATAAAATTGCAATTTTAAAGTTAATTATGCGTCAGAGAAAAAATTGAGATTGACTTTATTTAATAATTAAAAATTTGACAAACAAGAAATTTTAATGAAATACATACTTCAGAAGACATGGACTCATTTTAATCAAAATTTGAATCATTGGTGCTTCTTTAAAGTTTTGTCTTTCATTTATGGCTATTTTACCTTTCCATTATAATTTCTAAGAAGCCAATTTTTCCCTAAAGGATTTGTTTAAAAATTTAAAATTTCATGCATTTTATTCTTAACCAAAAATAAAATGGAATTAAACATGTGCAAAATAACTGAATGTCAAGTAACCAGTTATGCAGCCAGCTCATTTACACTGAATTAGTAATTTGCTCAGTCTGCAATTTATGTTAATTAAGGAAAGATTATCTTATGTTATACATTTACATAATGACATAAACGTCTCCTTTGCTTCTCTGTAAATGTTATTATTATCTTAAGTTTCAGTTCTTTTTCACTATTAGTGTCTTGGATAACTCCATAGAAGCTATTTTCATTATACTTTAGCTGGCACTATAATTGGGAGAATATTCAACTTAAGAGCTAAATAAGTATTGAAAACACATAGCATTTTCTTGGTTTCAACAAGCTGTGTGATACTCTGCATGAAGTGATTATGACAACCACTATGATATCTTCATTTAAAAAATATAAACAGGCTCTTATGCTTATAAACTTCATATCTTTTCATGTAATTATGCTTTTATGAAATTTTTTTGATAAAAGTCTTAAGAGCAAAATATTTATGAAATATGTTGGGTTTCCCCCCTATATCGCAGAGCTTAGCCATGGGTTGGTTGCATGTATTCGTTCTGAATCTCTGTCTAGCCAATTATTTTTATGTGCACTGTTTAAGGCCCCAGTGACTGGTCAGGATAATCTGGGGGACAAAGGACATTTTATTGGTTTCCTGCATTGCCTACATTCATCAAATAATTGTCATCTCTCTGAAATAAGTGAAGACCTAAATTTCAGTTCTAGCTTGGCTACTGACTTGTACTGTCAACTCAATTTACTTCTCTGGGCTTTTCAGTTTTCCTCATAGTAACCTATCCTTGTCTATAGAGTCCTTGTCTATTAGAACAATATGACCTCAGTAGAAAAGAGTTTCTGCAAATCCAAAGTATTTTTATTATCCTTCATTGGAATACTGATGTCTAAAGTTTTCAGCTAAAAAAAGCGCAAGTGTTTCCCTGGGCATATTAAGGGACTCGTCAGAAAGCTAGACCTCAGTGTAAAGCATGTACAGAACCCAACAACCTCTCTAAATAAGTACAGTGAGTCTGTGGTGTTTGCCGTCTTATTGTCCATTGTTTACTGGACTTGTTGATGGTAAGAGGCTGCTTTTCCAGTATTTCCCACTAACGTTCATTTCTGCTGTCATGGCATCTTTCCACCCAACATTTTGTTGTTTATTGTGAGTCAGAAAAGCATCTGCAATAGAAAACTTAGTTTATCCCACTAGAGATTTTCAGCTCAGCTGAGCTACCAAGGGACTTATGCTCCAAGGAGCAAAGTCTAGACATGAGTAGCTCCTAACAGCCACCATTGTGTTTGTTATGTAATGCCCAAGGACCTAGGTGACAGCTACATGAGCAGTGAAGGGTCTAGCCCTGTGTAAGGGCTGAACTTGCAGAAACTGGAGATAAACTAAATGTTAAAAATAGATCAATTCAAGTAATACCACTAAATTAGGAGTATATGTAAATCACTAAAATAGTCGCTGTCAAAAAGAATCTTTGATAGTAAAACTGAATTTTTTTCAGGGAAGCGAGAATACTGGAACGTCAGCTCAATAAAGTCACAGAAACAGGACTCTAAGTGATATAAGTAAAGAAAAAAATAGGTACGTTAAGCCTAGGCAAAGTCAGATTTGTGCCCTCTGAGTGTTTACGGCATAAAAAAAAAAAAATCCTGAAAATGGGACTTGAGCTTTGAATTTGATGTTTACAGTTAGAAAGTGCCAAGATACAACATATTGTATGTATCATTAAAGGAACAACTCTTAAAAACTATTCTAATAATGAGAATAGAGAGGAAAGGAAGACTTGGGGAAATAGAAAACAGAATCAACTGACATTATATAAAAAGAGAAAAACATCAAAAGGGAAAGGAATTGAAGGATAGAGAAGAGAATTAAACATAGATTAAGTATACTGATGAGAAATACACATTCATTTTAGTGACTTCGCAGTATTACTACTGCTGTGGTTTACAAGATGCCTTGAACAAGAATCAAGTTGTAGAATTTCACCTTCTTTTATGTCTGTTCATGGAAGAAGGAGTTTGCTACGTAAGCAATGCCGAATGAGCTTGAGGCATACTAACAAAGATATCATGATTCCTCAAAGTTAGAGCCCTTGTGAGATTAAGCCGTAGCCTGGAGACATTTCTGTCTCAGAGAAACAAAGATGATGGGCTCCCCTGCTGGGATTACTATCCTAATTATCAGAGAACCATTGTTTCTTTCCACTCCTGGGCATCAAATAGGCTGACCCCCGCAACTTCAAATAACCTCCCACCAGTACTGAGAACATTCTCTGGCTCGTGCTCGCCTTCCCGAAAACCAAAAGCACTTGGCTCTAAGCCAGTTCTTAGTATTACAGTCCTTGGCACATTTCCATCAGCACTGAACTTCAACACACACGCATACACACACATCTTAACACAGACTTTTTAAAAGCTTGGTCTGCTTTTTTTTTTTTTTTCTTGACAGTGTAAAAAAAAGAAATTTTCTAGTATTTCTTTTAATGATAACTTTGGTCTCTTGCCACTGAACTATCTTATAGGAAGTCTGGTTATGATGGATTTTTTAAAATGGCAATTCTAACGTGGTATCTTTCAAGATAAGAAATCTAAAAAGAATTCACCTTTGAGCAAATTACATTGTTGTAAACTAGGAGTATAAACACTACTGGTAGATTTCCTCTGAAATAGAACCTAATCCCCAAATTCTACCAAATCTTACATTTTTAAAAAAGATTTGATTTATGTATTTGACAGAGAGAGAGAGAGAGCACAAGCAGGCAAGAGCGGCAGGCAGAGGGAGAAGGAGAAGCAGGCTCTCTGCTGAGTGGGGAGCCTGAGGTGGGGCTCGATCCCAGAACCCTGGGATCATGACCTGAGCTGAGGTGGCCTCTTAAACGACTGAGCCATCCAGGTGTCCCCAAATCTTAAATATTGTAATAAATCTATGTGAGGTGTCCATGTATATATTTTCTTTGGCTTTAAATGAGACCTACCTTCATCTTTCTCCTTTCAAGAAAAATTTACCTCCCTTATGAAAGAGAGTTACAATTCCAGATATTTGTTCCCTGGGAATAGAATTGCATCCACTGTTGGATATTTGCATCTTGTATTTTTGATACTTTATTTACCACCCACTTTGTTTTTCTTCTTCTCAGTACAGCTGTGTTCCCTCCACACCCAAATATGGCCCGAGTCCTGATACACCAGCGTACATTAACTTCATTACAGCTGTTGTATGGCTGTTTCCTCCTCCACCAAGCTCCACCCTTCTTAGGGATCTTGGGTTGTGGCTAAAGCAGTGAGGGGTAGCAAAATGAGCTGGAAATCTGGAGCCTCCTGTTCCAGTCTGCTAACAAGACTAACTGGTTGTGTTATCTCAGAAGGCCAGTCACATCTGAAGGTCTTGTAAAATAATGAGGTTAGACTATTGGTCATCTAACATTTCCTCGCCTTCTCAATTCCGTGATTTTAACACTATTTCTTGATTCCACTGTTTCTAGAAGAGATAAAAAAAAAATCCCCAAACCTGAAAGATATCCTTCTGAAAAGAGGCAATGTGGCAAGAGAACTCTAATCTTATTATTCATTCACCACTCAACAAATGTTTGTTGAACATCTACTATCTTCCAGGCACTATGGCTGACTAGGCTTTGAGTGTTAATTACATTTACGTTTGTTCACTCCCAAACTATTTTATTAAACTGAATTTTATGTGACACAAAATTAGCCATTTAAAAGTGAACAATTCAGTGCATTTAATATATTCACAATGCGTGCAACCACTATTTCTACCTTAGTTCTAAAACATTTCACTACTCCAGAAAGAAACTCCTGTCTGCTAAGCTATCATTCCCATTGTCCTCTCTCCCTACCCATGGTAAACACCAATCTGCTTTCTGTGTCTATGGATTTACTCATTCTGGATATTTCATATAAATTGAATCATACACTATATGACCTTTTTTGACTGACTTCTTTCACTTAGCATATTCTTTTGAGGCTTAGCTATGTTGTGGCATGGGTAATTATGTCTTTCCTTTTCTGGCTGAATAGTATTTTATTGTATGTATATACCACAATTTGTTTATCCATTCATTTATTGGCAGACATTTGGGCTGTTTCTGCCTTTTAACTATTGTGAAGTGTACCGTTACGAATACGCGTGTACCTCAAACAACTTCTAGTATCAACAGTTATGGCTCAAACACACAGTGTATGGCCAGGACTCTCACAAATGCTTTTGGAAACAGTTAACTGTCTTCCCAAGCTGGATTTAGTCAAAGCCGCTACCTTGTCATCCAATCTCTGAATTCTCTCCTTTCTTTGTTCCTGGTTTTACTACTCCATAAATTGAGAAAATATATAAAGGATCTCCTAATCCTTGCTGTGTTCCTATAAATGTATAAGTATAAAACTAGAATCCAACAAATGTCTTTATAATCAATGCCACATACTGTCATATAAACAAGGAGCCGTTAACATCAGGAAGAGAAAATGCCATGTTTTACTTTAAAATGTTTCCAACTGATCAGTTTCTTACCAAGAAAGGGAGGGGGTAATAGTGTCAGACTCTTGCTATTCAGCTCAATTAGGACAGCAAAGTTATATGCATTTTTCTTCCTTAAATTACACTGTGGAAACCATTTCTTTTCTCCACTATATAATAATTGAATAAGAATTGGCATTTTAACTTTTATTTGTGTTTTTCTGTTCGTAGGCCAAGTTGCAAAATCACTTGAACTGATGGTATAATTTTTAGATATAATTTAATAAATTCTTCATGCCAACTCCTAGTCCTCAATATCCAAGACATCTGTGGTTTTCTTCCAGTTTCTCTGCTTACCAGTCTTAATGATCTGTGTACTGTTTCCATTTTTAGATTCATTGGCTCAATATAAATTTGTAAGGACTAGTGATGGCAAAAACCAGTCCTCACAGTCACCCACATATGCGTGGGCATGCACGCGCGCGCACACACACACACACACACACACACCCTCCCTCCTACCCCACATAACATTCAGTGCTCTCATTCTTTTCATCAACTTAAAGATTTAGGCTTCACATGACTCACCAATTTAGAACTATTTATTTTAAATATTTCTCAGTAAGTTCTGGTTTGGATTACATAGAGACTTAAAAATGATACAAAGAAATTTTGCAACTGGTAAAGAGACACTGTCTTTGTGAGTCACTAAAATCTCCATATTTTTCTAAAGTAATAGACTTTATTCTGTCCAGTGTTAATTCTTTCACTCTAGTAATAAATGTGTACTGTATTTACATACACAAAGTGTTACTGCTGCCATCCATCCATTCAGGTAAATGGTAAAAAATAAAAAAGGATAGAGTTTTATGCAATATTTGTGCTCATGAGAAGCCATGCATTAATTGTAATTTTTAAAAAGATTTTATTTATTTATTTGATAGAGAGAGAGAGTAAGAGAGGGAATACAAGCAGGGGGAGTGGGAGAGGGAGAAGCAGGCTTCCTGCTGAGCAGAGAGCCTGATGCGGGGCTTGATTCCAGGACCCTGGGATCATGACCTGAGCCGAAGCAGATGCTTAACAACTAAGCCACCCAGGCGCCCCTCAATGTAATTTTTAAATGTTGAATCAGCTTGAATATATTAGAGGACCTCAATAATTGAAGAAATACCCTAGTATCTCTTATAAAACAAAGAATCATCAAGAGAAGTAAATTATTTCTTAATTATTAATCTAGTTTGCAAAGTTAAATTTCCTATTGGGTTTGTTTCAAAAACAAGATGCTATCTTAAGTAATAAAACTTCCCACTTACACACTTCTTTACTTTCCAGACATATTCTCACCTGTTATTTTACTCATACAGTTGCATTGTATAGTAAGTACAACTACTGTTGTACTCACACATGAGTGAAATATGTTAAGGCCTTGCTGCTTTAAAAAAAACAAGAATTTATTTATTCATTTGAGAGAGAGAGACAGAACACAAGCGGGAGAAGGGACACAGGGAGAAGCAGACTCACTGCTGAGCAGGGAGCCCGACGTGGAGCTGGATCCCAGGACCCCAGGACCATGACCTGAGCCAAAGGTGGATGCTTAACCGACTGAGCCATACGTGTGCCCCAAGGCCTTGCTGCTTTAAGTGTGGCCTGAGTACCAGCTTTATCATCAAACGAATTTGTTAGAAATGCAGAATCACAAGCCGCGCCCTAGATTTAGCAGATTAGAATCTGCATTAAGAAATATCAAGCGGTTTTCCCTCATCTTTTAGATGGTACATCAGGGCTGGAATGTATGTATTCTCCTAATCGGCAGCTCAGAAATCTGTCATCTGACTATTGTGAATTATAATGAACAAGTAACATGAATGTGAGAGAATGCCCTTCTTGAAAGAATCAATCTGGCATTTCTACTATGTCCATGATATACGTCGTCGATTCCGTCAAACAGTAAAACTTATACGATCCAGGAAACAAGGCTTGGCTGCAGACAGAGCAGTCTGATGAGTCTTTAGAGGACCATCTGTTTTCTTTGTCAGAGATTCAGCAACAATTTTATTAGCACCGAGAACAATATAACTAGCTTTGCTCTCTTACACATAAAAATAAAGGTAACAGGAATTAAATACTAAACCAGAAGTTAGAAAGAAAGTGCTCATTAAGTTTATCAACCAGTTCTGAGCATCAAACAACATACTGGCATTTTCCATGGATAGGTTAATGATTTTGACAAAGACAATGCTTTCTTTCCTTAGTTTCTCATTGCCATGAGTAAAATAGTAATGAGACCCATTTTTTGAACAAGTTATCTTCCCCTCTGGCTTGCCAAGGTGTTTTAATGATAAGATTTTATCTCAAGACACTTCCTTTTAAAATGCAAACCTAAGTGTGGTGATATATTAATACGATAATAATAATTGCATTTCTGGGGTTTATCTGATTGATATAGAACAGGACCCTCTAGAAATGTATTCCCAGCTCCAAGGGCTTATAAATGTACATCAGGTGGTGGTGGAAGGAGGTGCACAGAGAGGAAGGGTGGAAGGTCGGGGGGTAGCTGGGGATGGTAATAAACAAGACAGCCATTAAGATTCTATAATGCTTTATATGAAACAAACTGAGGGTTGTTGAGGGTGGGGGGGGCAGAGAGAGAGTGGTTGGGTTGTGGACATTGGGAAGGGTATGTGCTAGGGTGAGTGCTGTGAATTGTGTAAGACTGATGATTCATAGACCTGTACCCCTGGGGCAAATAATACATTATATGTTAATAAAAAAATAAATTTAAAAACTTCTATAATGCTTTACACTTTCAGAGTGTTTCCCCTTCTTTGCTTCGCACATTATGGAGCTCTCTGGGATCATAGTGAAAATTGGGGAGACCAAAAGATGCAGGGAAAGCCTTGGGCAGGGCAGGAGCTTGCGCTTACCTAAATCAGACACGCGACCAATTGGAGCCACCTTTCCCTGGGATTCTATCCAGTCATGTTTTTTGGATCGACGGCCTGGCTCCTGAGCTACAGAGATCCTGTTTGTGTTCACAGGAGAAAGCACCATCTTTCCAGTGCAGTCCTATATGATCTTCCTGCTCAAGCCGAATCTCTCTTGATTGACTTCAGATAGTAAAATTCCCTAAAAGACTTTTTTTTTTAAAAAGAGAAATGAATATTCTAAAGTCCTTTTAGTCCTCCTTGACTGTTCCTCCTGGTTGACCCTAGAGAAGGGAATCCTGAGAGAAAGGAAATCTGAAGACAGGAATAATGGAATAGTTTACAAGGGAAGTTGGGAAATCATCATAAACTGAGATACTGAAAAATCAAGACCTTTGGGATGATTAGACAGATACTGTGTAAAGGCAGGATAATGGACCCAAAATTTTTTTTAGTGTTTCAGCTCAGCAACTCACAGACAAATGCAATGTGTGTGTTTAAAATTAGGCTTTAGTGTTGAGCTCCTAAATATTACAAAATTTCACAAAAGCAAATGTTTAAGACTTCATGTTTGAGATAGCACTTTGGCTTGCAAAAGCTACGTGTAAGGACACCTAACAAAACAGTTTATACATTCAAGATGGTATTAGGTGTTATGTATTCTCAGAAATCAATATTTGCTTTTGTGTCTTTTTAAAAATCTAGCTACTCTTTTTATGTGCTTCTATGGTGCTTCCTACATTATGAATATAAATTATATTGTGTTTGAAGTATAAACATCATATGATTTTAAAGAAAGAATGGAATCTTAGTGAATTTTAGAGTAATGAGAGAAAAATATTTTTAAAGGCCTTTCTTACTTCCTGATTGTTTCAGGTTTCAGATGCTTTAAATTAACTATGGAGAGTGACCCAAGTTAATGGGTTACTCTTCAATTATAAAGTATGCAAATTTAGCAGACTTTGATCAAGGCTGATTTATACATTTTATCAACTTGATCCATTTATTTTTTTTTAAGATTTTTATTTATTTATTTGACAGAGAGAGATCACAAGTAGACAGAGAGGCAGGCAAAAAGAGAGAGGGAAGCAGGCTGCCAGCTGAGCAGAGAGCCCGATGCGGGACTGGATCCCAGGACCCTGAGATCATGACCTGAGCCTAAGGCAGCGGCTTAACCCACTGAGCCACCCAGGTGCCCAGCTTGATCCATTTATGAAGTTAAATGCAACTTCTTATGGAAAAGATTTTAGAAATATATATATATGTATATATATATACACACGCACATATATATATACACATATATATATTTTTTTTAAAGATTTTTATTTATTTATTTGACAGAGAGAGATCACAAGTAGGCCAAGAGGAAGGCAGAGAGAGAGGGGAAGGGAAGCAGGCTCCCTGTCAAGCAGAGAGCCCAATGCAGGGCTCTATCCCAGGACCCTGGGATCCTGACCTGAGCCAAAGGCAGAGGCTTAATCCACTGAGCCACCCAGGCACCTTAGAAATATATTTAAAATTTCTTTCTAGCACTTTAAGAAAGTTCTGTAGTACATTCATTCCAATTTTTTAAAAAGATTTTATTTATTTGAGCGTGAGAAAGAGAAAGTGAGAGAGAAACGGAAAGCACAAGTCTTTCTTCTATTACGGAAGACTACCATGTTGGGTATGTCTAGCATTTAACTTAAAAACACAATTGTTTTGTGCTTCAAAAGAGGTTCCAATTAGTGAATGTGTCAATTAAACTTTCTTGGCCTGTCGTGATATTATCCATTTGCCCTGACATATTTCTGAAAGCAATTCTTTTATAGACTCAGCTTTTATATTGGGTTAGGTTTTTATAAAAATCTATTTTTACACAAAGTAAGGAGAAGGTTTAGCCCACGACCAGTTGTTTTTTTTCTTAACTTGAGATATACAAAAAGTTAAAGCACCTATAACCCCACCATCTGCTTCCCCCACCCTATCCTTCTGCTCTCACCATTTAACAGCACTCCCAAAAAGCACTCCCATGTGGTGCTACAAACTCTTCAAGTTTCATCTTTTATACAGTAATATTGATCTATCTACACAGGTTTTGCCAAAAATAGAACAGGTTAGCCATACTGATGTATAATGTGCTTGTCCCCTTATTTGTAAATCTATATATCTTTCCAGATCATCAATCATTATATAGATTTTCTCACTTTCAGTGACTGAATTGCATAACAGTGTCTATTGTAATCTATGTAGGTATCCCCCATGGATAGTCAAATTATTTTCAGGTAGATGTTTTGCTTTCATGCTACTAAAATCACTATTTTAATGAATGTCACGTGGTTTTACAGATTTACGTAGCATTTCTGGAAGACAGATTCCTCCATAGACCAGTTCTTGCCAAGCTCCCCTTAACCAGCGTGTTGTTAGAGCCAACGGGGCATTTCTTTTCCTTCGTACCTTCTTGACCATCTTCTCTGTTCCTTGGAAGGCTCTCTGCTTTTCTCCTACCTGTTTTGTGGGTCCTTCTCAATGTAGTTTGCTACCACATTTTCCTCAGTGCAAGGTCCTCAAGCTCAGCCTAGATACTCTTCTCTTTGCATATTATGTTCCATCTTTAGAGGATCTCATCAATGACCGAGGTTTTACGCACCATGTGTTACAGGAATGGCACCTGTATTTATATCTTCACATTAGACCTCTCTGTATTCCAGAACCATGTAGCTTGCAACACATTTGTTACTTTTAGATTACTTTTGATTTATTTTCTACTCCATTCCTTTCTTCATGACCCAAGATGCATAAATTCTGTCACAAACACATTTTATGTAAAACTACACTCATAATCTATCAAACCCCATCTACCCCAGTATTTTCTTAGTGAACAGTACTGCCTTCCAAATGGTTGCATCATAGAAATAATTACCTTTATAGACCATTTATCATCAAGCATGGCTTTACCTTCTAAATATTTCTTCAATCCATCCAGTTCTCCCTATCTCTACTGCTCCCAATTAATTCATGCTGCTACTGTCTCTCATCATGGTAAAATCTTCCTAATTGAGTTTGGCTGCCTATTCTTGCCTTGCTCTAGCCAAGCTTCCATCACATTGGCCTTCCCTCTTTGTTTTTGCCTTTCACCCACACCAAGCCTTCTTTCTGTTCATCCAATGTTCTTCCATGCTCCCTCCATCTGCAGAACATCTTTATTTGTTTACTTCAAGACTCTGGGGTTTTATCAATGAAAAAAGGCAGGAAGGGTTTCTTCTTCTAATCAGGCTTATATTCTACTGAGGTAGAATGAGAAAAGACGTACAAAAAGTAAAAAACAATAATAAACAAGACAAACATCAGACAGCGATCATTGTTCATTGTTATGTTATGTTCTCATGCTATAAGAGAGAGTTACTGACTTGCTCTTCCTTATTGGGTTAGCAGGGAATCCTCCCTGAAGAGACCTCTATTATAGTTGGGATTTGAATGAAAAGGTAGCCAACATGCAGAGATCATGGGGAAGGGCATTTCAGGCAAAGGGGACAGAGGATGCAGAAATCCTATTATGGGAATGAGCTTAGCTGTTGGACTAGGGTGGTAGGGGTGGATGTGGTGAGAAATGAACAGATGGAAGAAATGCTTGGATGTGCTGTTCTCCCTGTCTGGAATGTTTCCCGTTCTTTTAACCCATTAACTTCTACAGTCATTTCTTTTTCCTGAGGTTCTCCTACTCATTCTTTGATCTCACTTCCTTGGGGAAGTCTTTCCTGACCCTGCACATATGACCAGGTTTCCAATGTAAGTGTATAATGCACTTTTCCTTCGTAGCATACATCACAGTGTAGTTTAGTAACATTAATCTCCTAGGTGATTTTTATTAATTTTTCTGTCTGCCTCACAAATACTCATTCCATGAGGGTCAGGAGCTGTTTTGTTCAATATGATCTTCTTAGTTTATAACATAGACGAGGCTCTCAATAAATATTTGCTAAAGTAAGATTGTTGGGTTAAAGGTATGTGCCTTTTAGATTTCAATAGATATTGCCAAATTGCTGTTCCCCAAATGCATACTACTTCCCATTTCCATTAATCATAAATGAAAGCATTCATTTTCCCTCATCCCCAATAGTCTTGCATGTTAACATTCTGTTTAATTTTACCACTATAATAAATGGCCACTTGCATTTTTTCCTTGTGAGCACCTACATTTGAGATAAATCCAATTATAGTAAGCTCATGTGCATACAAGACTTTTAAGTCCTAAATTAATTTTTTAAATTATAGGAATGACTTCCTCCCATCTAACTTTCTAGTTTGTATGTGACACACTGTACATCTCATATTCCATGTTTGGAAATTTCTGTGCTTACATATGTTATTTTGGCAGCCATACTCTATACACAGTAGGGAGAGATTGGGTGCCTGTGAAAGACAGGTGGGTTCTGGGCCTCCAAATGAGCAGATAAAGAGAGGAGAATTAAAAGAATCAGGGAAAGGGATGAGACAGAGTTAGAACAGAATCAAATCTTGTAAAAAGATAAAAAATAAAGTAGGACCTGATGGTGTAAAAGACATTGAGCAAAGTGTACCTGAGGTCTTGATGAGTCCTTAAGAACTTGACAGAGGGGGCACCTGGGTGGCTCAGTGGGTTAAAGCCTCTGTCTTCCGCTCAGGTCATGATCTCAGGGTCCTGGGATCAAGCCCCGCATCAGGCTCTCTGCTCGGCTGGGAGCCTGCTTCCCCCTCCCCCTCTGCCTACCTCTCTGCCTATTTGTGGTTCTCTTTGTGTCAAATAAATAAATAAAATCTTCAAAAAAAAAAAAAAAAGAAGAAGAACTTGACAGAACCACTATTTCTTCAGTGTTTGTTCACAAAGTGAAACTAGGAAGAGAAGATAGAGTCATTGTTTGTTCACAAAGTGAAACTAGGAAGAGAAGATAGAGTCATTGGGTAGTGAAACAGAAAAGGGCCCAAATCTGAAAGGCTTGGACAAATATATCTGAAACCAAAGACCAATAAGATCATACTCATTTGATCAAACTTGGACCTAGATATCTGTAAGTGTGCCCTAACAGACTCTCAGACTCATAGTAAAGTTGTGTTCTTGCAAAGAAATAGATATTGTCTGTTAAGAAGGGTCTTGGACTTAGGATGAGCACTGGGTATTGTATGTGAGTGATGAATCAATGAGTTCTACGCTGAAACCAATATTGCACTGTATGTTAACTAAATAAAATTTAAAACAAAAGAAGAAGGGCCTTGGAAAACCCTAGAGGAGGGGCTTAGCACCTTATCCCACAGGTACGAGGCCATAATAAGGCCATGGGTGATGACAGTAGGAAGTGTTGGCAAAGGTAGTTGTCATTATTGGAACTTGGCCATAAGGTCTGCCCATTCGTGGTTGTTTACTTATGGCAATAATTGTGAGCAAGGATCCAAGATAGTAGATAAGGAACTCACAGGTGCAACAGTAGTCACTGAGTCTCTAGAGCCCTAGCCTAATCATGGACTAAACAGTAAGTCCTATCAGGTTGGGAGTGGGAGGAGTGAGAGGGCAGGGCATTTGAATTAGCCTAAGGACCGAAACAAGGCAGAAGTAACAGAGGCAATAATTTCCATATCAGAGGGATGATGCCTAAGACATGCAAACACATCACATTATGGAATTTAAAGAAAGCACAAAGGCCCATCTGTCCATTGGCACAGCTATATGCTGCCAAGCTATGGAAAGCTGGAGGAAGAAGGCAGAGGGAAGTGAGGTAGAGGTTAACAGGGTTGACGACCAGTGATTCATTGTGGGCTCCCTAGTAAGCCTAAATTCCTAGGATGTTTTCTATCACCTTCACTATGTTTGACAGCAATTTTATATTAATTTCTTCACATTTCTGAATTGAATAGTGTCCTGTGCTGACATATGTATGGGAAGAAATGATTTACCTTAGAACATTTGGTCCTAGAATGCTGAAGGGCAGTGAATATAATGGAATCCTGAAGGGTATTAAGCTTAGTCAGTCCATTCATTCCTCCTTTCCAAAAGATTTCACCATACATTTTCTAGTGCATTGTTCAGGCTGGTTTTCGATGCCTCTTTGGTATGGATTTTTTATTTCTTGGCAGAACATACCTCACTATTAAATAAGTCTCAATGCTAGGACGTCAGATAGGCTCCCTGCATTTTCCCATTTTGTTTTATTTCACAACTTGTAATTTGTGATAGTAAATAATTCCCCTCCCAGTATGGCACTTTAAAATAAGCACTATTTGTTTTCACAAAGCTCTATCAGGTTTCCTTTTGTGTTCCAGTCTGGTATATTACCCACAAGCTCTCCTGGTTCCAGTTATTACAACCAATTTGAGTCAGCACTTGAGCTCTCACTATCTGTTCCATCTAGATGAATGTTTGTAAAATGTAACACCTTTAGGATGGAATAAAAAACCCTCTGAGTGTCTTGGGAATTATTGATGTTATAAAATGGGAAGAACAAAATAGATTTCATGTCTTTCTACATGTTCAGAAATGAGATGGTTCTAGTAAATTTTGATCCTTTAAGAAATGCTAGCAGCAACACAGCAACAGTAATAGCAACAAATATTAACAATAATAAATCACCCATCGCTTTACTGTTCTGCATTTGTTGTGAAGACAAATTTAGTCTTCCTATCATACCTTCTATTCAAATGAATCCAGTATGATTTTCAGGGTAACTTGGTAGCAACAAGAATATTTCACATGTAACAGCTAATTTGTAAAGAGAGAATTAAGAGAAAATATCTTCCTATAGAGAAAAAAAAATCAGATCTCTAAAAATGATAACTCACTGTCAAGGCACAGAAACTGCCCAATTGCTAAACAAAAGCTTCCTGCTCTATAGGCAATTTAGTTGGCAATCCTATCACTACCTGCTGTGAGTGTGTGTGTCCAGATGGCCAACATGCCTGGCAAAGCTTTGAATCACAGGTGGCGTTGAGATGCTGATTCTGCATGAGAGAGTGTGGGCGGCACCCACCTGCCCTAGCAGGTAGGCTTGCTAAGTGAACCCTGGCAAGCTGCAGAATCACTGCCTTCCATGTCTGTATGATGACTGATGATGCTGAATTAGGGGGATTACTGGGTACGCAACAAGGCAGCTGAGTAAATAGGCATTTCCCTTCCCGAACTGAGACAATGTTTCTCAAGGTGTGTGTGGTCTGAGGACTCCCCCCCACACACACAATTGGGATAATCTGGGTATCTGTTAAAACTGCTCAGTGGATCCAACCTTTGGCTTAATCAATCTCTAGAGAGAGTTCAGGAGTCTGTACTATTTTAACAAAAGGCATTTTTAAATGAGCTCTCTGGATGATTTTTCTGAGCACCGCATTTGAGAACCATTGATTCATTATCAGAGGGATGATACTTAAGACATGCAAACACATCACTTTATGGAATTTAAAGAGGGCACAAAGGCCCATCTGTCCATTGGCACAGTTACATGCTGCCAGTAACTGGGTAGCTAACCACATAGCTTTCTCTGACCCTTGGTAGTTTTCTGCAAACAGCAAATTTTGCAAACAGTTAATATTTGCATAGGTACAACGCAATTTATGGCAACCATTCAATTGGGATTTTCTAGGACAGTTCCAATTTCATGTTATTTCATTCTTTTCAGTAAAAGTAGCCTATCTAAATGAATTAATATTTTATAATTCTGCAATAGAAATTTTTTATACTAAATCATGTATTTGGAAATAAAAATATCATTTATCCCTGCCCTTTCTGCATGTTTCAAGCAGCACCAAGAACACTTTATATGTACTCTTCTCCAGATTAGAGTGACGCAGAGACCAATTAATGAAATTCTTGGCTTTAAGCTTTTAACTTTTTAAAAAAAAATACATAACAGAGGAAATAGTCTGAAAGCCAAAGTACTTTTGAGTGGAGTGAAGCAGAGTCAGAGAGGAAAAAGTGGGTTTTTTGTGAATTGCTTTTAATTCTAAAACCTTTATTTTTAATATCAAGAGCCAAGTGTGTGAGAGAGAGAACAGCCTACATGAAAACCAGAGTGCCAAGAAGGCACCATAATGGTAAAAATAGTCTCTTCACAAATAGAATAGGAAGTACATTTTTTCCCCCTTGCTGGTGGTGGGAAAGAAGCTGAGTGTCTATAACTAAGTTTCGCCATGGATTGTCTTTGAGAAAGAGCTCAGTGTCCTAGGCCAAGTCCTAAAGTGTAGAGTGGGGGTAGCTGGCTGAGAGAAAGAAATTCCAAATAAACTGGACAAGAGTCGAATCTCAGAGCAGAAGAATCATTTCATGGCTTCCTAGGATATAAGCTGGGCATTTGCAAAGCCCACTGTGATGCATAAATGGCAAAATAACTGCCGAAGTGGATGGCCTGGGGGCCCGAACTAGCTGACTTAGAGAGACTCCGTGTTAGTGAAAATGCAAAATGACCTTGCTGGACCCATAAGGCAAGAGAAAAAGGTCACTGGAGCCCTTTAATTACCGAGGCCAATGAACAGAAGAGTGAAATGAACAACTCAAGGGAGACCCACAAAGACAAGCACGTCCTCTCCTCCATGCCAAGACATTCCTTATGTGATATACACCTTGAGGTTTTGTCTGATTGATTGATTGATTGATTGTACCCTGAGGTTTTTAGACTACCCTTAAGGAGATAGAAATGGAGTGGAAGAATCTGCCTGAGTGTCTTTAAACAAAAGATCCCAACTTTTGAACTGGAAGTCACTGCATCATGTAGTCAGTGAAACATCAAATTCAATACAACTTCGTGAAGTTTCGTATGAACAAATTCACCAAGCAATAACAAGAAATTCTCAGACCACATATTCTGATATTTTGATCTAGAAAATAGGTCATCATGTTTACACTAGGCTATTCTACCTTCTATTTTCCTAAAACTGTTCTCCAAATAATCTAGGCTAACTTGCAGTTCTGTGACCAGTTTAAGATCAATGTGTTCTCTATTCTCTCTCTTATATCTTCTATATCTCTGAATGTGGGGAAGGTACTGAATGAATAAATGAATGAATGATCTTCTCAAGTGTACGTGGCATCTCAATTTCAATAAATTAGTTGCTGAGGATACACACTAATCCTAAAACGTGTAGAAAAATAGTTTGGATTTTTTTTTTTTGCATGAAAACTTAGGTGGCCTTTAACTTGGGAATTTATATAATATATAGGACACCTGAACAGAAATAAAGCTCATTAAAGCAACCATCTGTTAAAAGTGTCACTTTCTTCTCTCTCTCTCTCCATTTTTTTTTTTCTTTTTTTGGCTCTAGGCACCAGAATCTTGATAATGATAGTCAGCTAAGGGCTACAAATCTACATCTTGATCTAGAGGATTCTTCACATTAGGAATAAAATTATTAGGATTAGAAAAACACCTACCAGACAGAATATATACATTTTGCCACATAATATGTTATATATTTTTTTCTTTTTGGTTCCTGTTATATGCTTGTCATTTTGTTTCTACTTTATGTGCTGATTACCAAATTTCCTGAGCTCTTAGCTAGACTACTAACTCCCTTGTAGTTAGGTCTGGTCATATGTCTAGTTCCTAGTCAATAAAATGAGAGTAGAGTTGAAAAGGGCCACTTCTAAGCCAGGTTTCTAGAAGACTGCCACATGGAATAATACTCTACAGTCTTTCTCTGTGTGGTTCAATCTAAGTGGATATGGTCCATGTTGAAGTCACATGTTGAAGATGGGAAAATAACAAAGTGGACAAACATGGCTCCCTGACTCACCACTTGGAGAAGAGTCTCACCCATGGGGAGTGTCCATTTTGGGTGCTGAGTGAGCAAGAAATAAACTGTTACATTAAGTCATTGAAACTTCAGGGGTTTGCTATTTCACTAGCATTCGCTGCTAGACTTATAAGCTCATACAACCGTCTACAAAGTGAGATTGTAACAATCACTACAAAGTGAAATTGGTAACAACCCTTAACTAGGTGGATAGGCTCTTATGTTACTCAAGCAAAAATACCAAAAATGACTCAAATCATTTGAGAATAACACAATTGCTACTTTATATTAAGGACCTACTATGACTTGTGGAGCATAAGGAATATCATGGAGGACATTAGGAGAAGGAAAGGAAAAATGAAGTGGGGTAAACTGGTCAGGGAGACAAAGCATGAGAGACTGTGGACTCTGAGAAACAAACTGAGGGTTTTGGAGAGGAGGGGGATGGGGGATAGGTGAGCTGGTGGTGGGTATTAAGGGGGACATGTATTGCATGGAGCACTAGGTGTGGTGCATAGCAATGAATCTTGGAACACTGAAAGAATAAAAGGACTTACTATGTTCTAGAAATTGTCATAAATATTTTGTATTTATCATTTCATTTAATACTCATTTATGGTTTTATCCTATATTAAGATTACCCATTTTAAACTCATGGAAGTTAAGTTACTAGACTGAGATCACACTACTGGTAAGTAGTTGTGACAAAATTCAAACGCCGATCTGTGGTTCCAAAACTTAAAATTCTTGAACTTAATGTTATGTCCTGTGTCTTTCTTTTGTTTGCGTTCTACCCCAGTGTGGTCTGTGCGAGGGTATTCTTATGTCAGAGCCTTACTATTTTTTGCAGGATTTTTTATTATTTTCCATCTGCAATTGTGCCACATTCATTTATGTATTGGATTTAAACATTTGTATTTTTTAAAAAGGCTTAAATTCTCGGGGTGCCTGGGTGGCTCAGTGAGTTGGGCCTCTGCTTCAGGTCGGGGCATGATCTCAGGGTCCTGGGATCAAGCCCTGCATCGGGCTCTCTGCTCCTGCTCCCCCAGCCCTGCCCCGCCCACTGCCTGCCTCTCTGCCTGCTTGTGATCTTTCTCTGTCAAATAAATAAAAAAAATCTTAAAAAAAAAAAAAAGGTTTAAATTCTCAAAGATTCCTTGTAAATACCTTCCACAGGTCACGTACTTTCCCAAGAGTTACTCTATTTGCCAGTCAATAATGAGGGCTCTTTGTTTTCTGACCAACAGATGGGAATGACGGTTTTATGGTTTCTTTGCTTTTGTTCCCTTTCCAGGGAAGAGCAACTTCCATGTTTGGAATCCAAACTGCAAATGGATACCCCCTTTAGGTAAAAACATAAATGCCAACTTTATTGCAATCCCATCTGGAACTTTTCTGGCTATGGCAGTTCAGTGATATTACCACAAACAATTGCATATCCCATGTTGTGAAGGCTGTCTCAATTATCTGCTGCTGTAACTACCCAAACAATCAATGATTTTAAAATAATTTATTCTTGGGGTACCTGAGTAGCTCCTTCAATTAAGCAGCCAACTCTTGTTTCCCCTCAAGTCATGATGTCAGAGTCCTGGGATTGAGCCCTTCATTGAGCTTGGTAATCAGTGGGGAGTCTGCTTGAGGATTCTCTTTTCCTCTCCCTCTGTTCCTCCCCCTGGTTCACACTCTCACACGTGATCTCTCTCTCAAATAGATAAATAAATCTTTTTTTTTAATGTGATTTAAAATTCTTATTTAAATGTGATTAAAATTCTTATCTCTCTTAATTCTGTGCATTTATTGGACTCAGCTGGGTGATTTTGATTTGGGGTCTCTAATGCAGTTGAAGTTCGATGCTGGCTGGATCAGGAGTTGTCTGAGGACTTAACTAGATGTCAAAAGTGTTTTTTTTCTCTCATCCTTGGTGTCTGGGCTGAGATGGCTTGAATAGCGGGGTACTACCTGGGCATATCTCTCTGCATAGCCTTTCCATGTGGCTAGCTTGGGCTTTATTACAGCATGAAAGTCTCAGGTAAATCAAAGGTCTCATACAGTAGCTGTCCTAGAGAGAGCATTCAAAGGGATCAAGGTAGAAGCTGCAAGTTTCTTCTGACCTAGCCTACTTAGAAGCCATGCAGCGCCAATTTCACAGCATTCTATTGATTCTGTGATAACCAGTAGAAGTCAAGAACAGGGGGAACACACAGGCATGAGTACTGGGAGACATGGTTCACTGGAAGACCATCTTTGGAGAATAGGTTGGTACCTCACAGGCTGAATCTATAACTATTTTTCCTTACACTACCACAGTCAAAGGAAAAAGACCAAAAGGATACGGCTAAGACTTCTAATGCCAACAGAAGTGGCTTCCAAGTTCTCTCCTATCCTATGGCTGGTTCCCAGAACATGTTCAAATTTTCCTCCTTCAACTTAATGTTGCTTTCTGCCACTTGGTTACTTTAATTAGCACCTGCTTCTGCTGTCTTTATCTCAGGGTATGACCTTGTCATTACTGTGGAGCTTTGACCTTGCTATTGCAATGATGTGAACTTCACTGCTTCTCCTTAAGTTTGATAGACCTCTGATTTACTTGGAAGAGTCTTTCCATGGGCATCAGTGTTATGGATTTTTATTAGGCTCCCAAAAGGGTAGTTTCTTGAAAACCTTACAGATTTTTCTGTCACTGTATTTTGGTAAAGTTCCTCCAGGTTAAAGGCATTACTCAGTGACATACTGCAAATTATCTTTCTATTCCCTGCCATGAATCAGTGTCTTCTGTTTCCTGGGATTCCAATATTTGTTCACTGCTTAACCCAAGAAACCTTGGATCAACATACTATGTGAGAGGGGAGTGAAGAAGGCATCAAATGTGCAACTTTCATGATCCTAACTCATCATTCTGCATTGTTGGGCATTTTAAGGCTCCAAACTGAGGTTGCTGAATTCAAACTATGTAAGAATGAAGGAACAGAGATAAACAGATGAAGATTAAAATGCCACCTTTAGGGGCACCTGGATGGCTCAGTGGATTAAAGCCTCTGCTTTCGGCCCAGGTGATCAAGCCCCCGCATTGGGCTTTCTGCTCAGCGGGGAGCCTGCTTCCTCCTCTCTCTCTGCCTGCCTCTTTGCCTACTTGTGATCTCTGTCTGTTGAATAAATAAATAAAATTATAAATAAATAAATAAATAAAATGCCACCTTTACTGATTTTCAGCTCTAGCTTTAGATCTGTGGCCAAAGAGATTGCCAAAAATCCCACCTTCCCCACAGGTTGAACTGCACCCCCCCAAAACCCTTATCTACCAGGGTTATCACAACATGAAGAACAAACCACAAACCAGAATGTGAGATTCCTGGCTCCTCAAGGAAGCCCAAAAGGGGCCAGCCCAGCCAACATGTCCTTCTTTAAAACTCACCAATCAGACAATCATTTCTCTCATGAGTTAGTAAGTGAGGAAGTGGGGAGAGGCTGGAATATTCCTTTTTCAAATTTCTTTTTTTATTTTTAAAGATCTTATTTATTTATTTGACAGACAGAGATCACAAGTAGGCAGAGAGGCAGGCAGAGAGAGAGAAGGGGAAGAAGGCTCCACGCCAAGCAGAGAGCCGGATGCGGGGCTCGATCCCAGGACTCTGGGATCATGATCTGAGCCAAAGGCAGACAGTTTAACCCACTGAGCCACCCAGGCACCCCTGGAACATTCCTCTTATGCTTGTCTTTTCATGCGAAACATGAGAATGAGGGAGAATTTTTTCCTTATTGCATACCAGGACATCCTCCCTCTCTCCTGGGATATTGGGAAAAATGCATGGAACACTCTGAAATTCCCACCATTCACACCTGTCCTTGCAAGGAGGGCTGTTGGTGGCTTGCAATGACATGTGAGAATTCCTGAATTAGATACATATGTAAGTAACCCCATCTATCTCTGAATCTTTTTATACTGTTTCAAAAATGCAGTTGTAATCACCCAACAAAACCACATCTATGTAAATGTAGGAAGATAAGGATAAATACAACTGGAATTTAGATGTATGATTCAGAGCCTGATTGTACTCTTCAAGTATGACCTAGCAATTCCACAATTTTTTTCCTGTGATGTTTCATTTGAAAGACTATTTGTCATTGTACAGTACAAAGGAAACAGGAGGGTCATGTTTTATATAAAGAGATGTATGTAATGTGTGTGTGAATGTGTGTAAATTCCCTGTTCGGTAGAATAGGCATATGTAAATGTGATGTTTGTGCCTTCCTCACATAAATATTTCATTGGTTTCCTTTATGAGTTTTAAAGCCGGGAGGTTTGGACCCTCATGAGTTACCTCTCACATGTAATTTGCACATTAAACATGTATGCGTGCTTCTTTATAGCTCTGTAATTGTCACATCTCCATAATATATGTGCCAACTGAAGAGATTATTTTCCTCTTGAATTGAAATTTCAAAAATACAAATCCATCTTTGGAAGCAAAAACACTGACCAAAAGATGAAATGATACTCATTAACACCAGGCAATGAAAAGTCTGTTGTAGTTATGGTGAGCAATAAGTTCTGGTGGTGGGGAACTATGCCACGGGCTTTACAAGTCACAACTCTACCACAGTGCATCTGACAAGCAGCCAGACCCTACCCTGGGTCTCCAGTAGTTACCCAATATCCCAGGAATGTTGTACAAATTAGTCTCAAAGAAACATTTTTTAAAGATCATGTAAGTAGATTAGGAGCAAAACAGAAGGTCTTTGCCATCCCACTGCATTTTAGGTTTAGTAAACTCTTACACAGCATGTATCAGATATTGTTCTAGGTATGTGACGTATATTAGCTCATCTAGTCCTCAGAGCAAACCAGTAAGTGAGAAACTCCTATTAGCTCTGTTTTGGAAAGGGAAATTGGGGCATAGAGAAGTTAAGTAGGTTGCCCAAAGTCAGCCAGCAAAACTTTGAATCCAGACAAGGTTAGTGCTAAACCCCATGCACTTAATGATTCTACCTTGCTCCCTTTACCCCGAACATTCTAGTTCCAGACATCTTCCTGCTCACCTAACCTAAAGCAAAAATCATTTCCTCTTATTGGGCCTTATACTCATCATCTGTAAAAGATTACTGATCTATGGTCATTCTTTACCAAACACATCTTAGTGGTAGAATGAGAACAAATAGAATGGACTGTGAGCTTCTCAGAATTTTCATCCGTATTCAGGATAGAATTTTATTCAAGATTTTTTATTTATTTATTTGACAGAGAGAGATCACAAGTAGGCAGAGAGGCAGGCAGAGAGAGAGAGAGAGAGGAGGAAGCAGGCTCCCTGCTGAGCAGAGAGCCCGATGTGGGACTCGATCCCAGGACCCTGAGATCATGACCTGAGCCGAAGGCAGCGGCTTAACCCACTGAGCCACCCAGGCGCCCCAGGATAGAATTTTAAATGTCAGTCTTTTTTGGAAAATTAATCAGTTGTTGAAATTTCATAAACAAATGCCTGGCCTTGTTAGGCTATTCCAACTGCAGCAAATAAAATTTGAGGCAAATTAAATGAGTTGACTGATATACCATGAAAAGCCTTTGACAGAGAAAGTTTCCAGACTTGAAGCTCTAACTCCCCTGAGCTATTATATAGTCTTGTGCAATTGTCTCTTCAATGTTCTATCGGATGCCTTCTTAGTAGTCTAGGTCTTGAAAAGAATCCATCCTCTCAGTTGTGTTCCCATGTCCAGACCTTAAACTCTGGCCACAATTATTAGCACTAATTGGTAGGCTCAGCAGAGAGGCTGAGGGTTGAATGAGTACCAGGAATAAAAGTGGGTCCTCTCGGTAGAACCGTATGAATGGAAAGGGTGGGAAAGGTCAGCTTGCTGCTGCCTGCACTGAATCCACTGTGGGAGAAAGGACTTCGGTCTGGCACACTTCCCGGCAAACACAATTTAAAAGAAATCTCACCAGGCAAAATTTTCTGTCTAGATTTTATCAGATTACATAGATCCTAGTTATAGAGAAACACACAAAAAAGAAACCAATGTATCCCGTATCCTCTGGGCCAAAATGAGATTGGGTTTAGACAATGGTTTTGTGAACTGTGAACTTTACCTGTGGAGGCCTGGCCCTGTGATTTTGCTCTACTCGGAGCTTCCATCAGTGCTGAACCCAGCCAGCAACTCACTCCAGAATCCTAGGGAGGTCTGGCAGTCATGGTTCTAGTGTGTTCTGTACCCGTGGTGCCAAAGAGACAAAGACAGAAAGGGCAGGAGCAAGATTTCAATAAACTCTCCAGAGTTTCAATAGACAGAGAGACGCGCTTGACAGCTGCAATGGAGAAAATGTCACAAACAAATTTCCTTTTACGGCAGTAGTAAAATTAGGAGATTGATAAATTTTAACTGGAGCAAAAAGATGGGAAACATTACCTTGGGAAATTTGTGGTCAGATTTTGGCCAACAGGAATGTATGGCACAAATTTAAGTTAACTAGAAAAGTAAATACCTAATGGATTCCAAGAGGACGCCATTAGCTAGCCACCATTAGCTTCAAAATCTGGATAATTTGAGTTCTGAAAATTTCTGAATGAGAACAACCAGTTTTTTTTTTCCCCTTTCTGTAGAAGAGATGCAGGTGTGAGAAGGTGGATAATATTCAGGCTATACCATAACACTTAAATAGAGCCCAAAGCCTTTCATCGAATGATTAAACTGAGTACGAGGTCATTTAGTTCATCATAATGTTCAGGTATAGAGAAAACACTTTGAAGATATACCTCATCAATGGCCATGAACTCTTTGATTTGTGATTGATTTTTTTTGTGTGTGTGTGTGTGTGTTTTTTAATCAAGCTCATAAAATATGTACAATAAACCAACATGATTCAAAGGCCCATTACATGTTGAAGCAAATTTGAATAAGACCATAAATTCAATGAACATTCATGAACAATTTTTGATAATGAAAATAAATCTCTAGGGCTACTGATAGAAACATCAAAAGAATTGCCAAATCTTTTCTAAACCTTGACTCTCATTTTCCATTGTAATTTATATGTCTGGTCATTCTTTATGCATGCAAGGATTTATCAGCGCCTTCCCCATACAAATTCCCTCTTTCCTATAACAATTAAGAAACTCAAGAAAGGGGTGCCTGGGTGGCTCAGTGGGTTAAAGCCTCTGCCTTCAGCTCGGCTCATGGTCTCGGGGTCCTGGGATCGAGCCCGGCATTGGGGTCTCTGCTCAACAGGGAGCCTGCTTCCCCCCCTCTCTCTGACTGCCTCTCTGCCTACTTATGATCTCTGTCAAATAAATAAATAAAATCTTTAAAAAAAAAAAGAAACTCAAGAAAGAGTTGTACTTTGGTTGATAACTCCTAATGCCTTGGCATATTAAATCATTACTGCTGTGGGACATAGACTCAAGCAAACTAAGATCTGTGATGAATGTTACAGCTCTGGGTTTCTTTTGAAATATGTTTTCTTCTTTGTACCATGTTGTACAAAAATCTTTGTAGTAGATGTCTATTAATTGACCTCTTTGTCTGACAAAATTATGTATTAATTATGTCAAAAGTATGACATAATTAACAATACAAGGATTGTACTTCTTTAATTGCTCCTTTAGTTCTTAGACACAAAGGTCATATAAATATAGTGTAAAGGGATTTCCTGGAGGTGTTTACAGCTAGACCAGTGTTTTTTGCCTCATAAACTACTACTTCATATAAGAATTTTATAACATATCATAGACATTGCCAGAATCTTTGTTCAGTAAACTGACATCAGAATAAATTAATTTAAAAAGAAGGAAGATGTGTTTCTAAAGTTGTGTGGTGAGACTAACATACTAAAAAATTGTTGATTGTAGCAGATGTGTTTCACCTGTCAAAATGATAAAATCTAGAAAGCTTTTACTTCTTCTGAAGATCACAACAATTTGGTTTTCAGACATTTAATGGACAGTGTATTCATCAAAAGCACAGAAAAGACTGTTAACCCAGGGAGTCCTGGCACATTTTTTGAGGTATACCAGCAGGACTTTTCTTTTCTGGGGAAAGTAGCATGAACCATTCCCTTGATCCTACCGTCATCGTGGAAGTAACAACTTTTAATTTATTTATTTATATTTTATTTTACTTATTTTTAAAGATTTTATTTATTTATTTGAGAGAGAGAGCATGAGTAGAGGCAATGGCAGGCAGAGGGAGAGGAAGAAGCAGACTCCCAGCTAAGCAGGGAGCCTGATGCAGGTTCTATCCGAAGACTTTGGGATCATGGCCTGAGCCAAAGGCAGACATCCAACTAGTCACCCAGGTGCCCCTGTAACAACTTTTTAAAGTAAGTTATTATTATATAAGATCCAGGCATATGGCTTTAGAATTCACATCTGTATATGCTATAAAGTGATCATCACCACAGGTCCAGTTACCATCCATCACCATTTGTATATAAAATGTGGGGATGAAGGAGGAAATAAAAAGGTAAAAATTTGGAATGTGTTTTAAGTTAAGTTGCTATCAACTTAAAAACAGACTGCTATTTACATAAGATATTTATGTGACCCTCATGGTAACCACAAGGAAAAACTTTAAATACACAAAAGAAAATGAGAAAAGAATGAAACATAAAACTAGAGAAAGCCATCTAACCACAAAAAAAGAAGAAACAAGAGGATCTACAAAGACAGCCAGAAAACAATAAACAAAATGGCATAGTTATCAATAACCACTTTAAATGTAAATGGACTAACTTTATCAATCAAAAGACATAGAGCAGCTGGATGGATAAAAATACAAGATCCATCTATATTCTGCCTACTGAGACTCAGTTCAGAAGTAAGGACACACACAGACTAAAAGTGTTGAGATGGAAAAAGATAACCCATGCAAAAGGATATGAAAATGAAGCCAGTGTAGCTATACTCATATCAGATGAAATAGACTTTAAAACAAAGATTATAATAAGAGGCAGATAAGGGCATTAGATAATGATAAAGGGGTCAATCCAGCAAGAAGATATAAATTTATAAATGTATATGCTCCAAACACAGAAGCACCAAGATATATAAGGCAAATATTAACAGACCTAAAATGAAAGAGGAGGAAAGCTTCTAAACACAGTTTACCAGACCAGTGTTACCCTGCCATCAAAATTAGCCAAGGACACTACACAAAAAGAAAATTGCAGCTAGTCTCTTTGATGAACATATGTGACGAAATCCTCAACAAAATGTTAGCAAACTGAATCCAGCAATACATCAAAAGGATCATACATCACAATCAAGGGGGATTTATTTCAGGGATGTGGGAATGGTCCGACATCCACAAATCAACTGACGTCATTCATCACACTGACAAAATGAAAGATAAAAATCATAGGTAAGGACGTTTTAATAGTTGCCTAAGACTCCTTACATCACAAGGGTAGTACCTTGTGGGACAAACAGATCAGGCAAATGAGCAAGAGGCCTGATTATCTGACTTCAGTTATGGGCTGGAAGTCCCGCGGATACCCCCATCTTTTTTCTAGAGGAGTGCAACAAAAATAACCACAACAAAGAGGATAGATAGCTCCAAGGGCCACTAAATGAGATTCATTCCTCTGAAGCACTCTACCTTGCTGAGGTTGCTGAGGACTGCCTCACTGCCAAGCCCTAAGTACAAGTCTCCAGAGTGTATTCCCAAGAGCTGATGCTGGCAGACTAGGAAGCTGTTCAGAATGGGTGACATGGAGTACCAAGAAAATATTAAAGATCTAGATCAGTGCTAGTCAATAGAGATATAACGGGAGTCACACACATAATTTAAAATTTTCTAGTAATCATGTTAAAAAATTAAAAAGAGGTAAAATTAATTTTAATAACAGATTTTACTTACCCAAGATAATCTGTAGATCTTATTT
Organism: Neogale vison; assembly: GCF_020171115.1. NCBI lineage: Eukaryota > Metazoa > Chordata > Mammalia > Carnivora > Mustelidae > Neogale > Neogale vison. Next base: position 50,711,179 of record NC_058093.1, read on the forward strand.
AAATTTCTCCAGCTACACCATGACTGAAACTTTTCTGATGCAAGATCCAGGCTGGAGTCTCCTTTAATCTAGAACAGTTCCATATTCTTTGACTTTTCTGATCTCGACATTTCTGAGGAGACCTTCCCAGTTATTTTGCAGCTATCTCTCCATGTGGGTTTGTGTGATGTTTTCTCATGATTAGACTTAATATAGATGCAGTACTATGGAAGTGACATGATGTTCTTTTTGGTGCATCATACCAGAGGCACATAATGTCAATGTGCCCCAATACTGGTGATTTTAACTTTTAAAAAATGGAGATATAATTGACATACATTATATTATATTAGCTTCAGGTGTACAACATAATGATTCAACATATGTATGTATTATGAAATGATCACCACAATAAGTCTAGTTAACATTCATTTCCACCCACAGTTATAATTTTTTTCTTGTGATGAGAACTTTTTTTTAAAAAATATTTTATTTATTTATTTGGCAGACAGAGATCACAAGTAGGCAGAGAGGCAGGCAGAGAGAGACGGAGAAGCAGGCTCCCCACTGAGAAGACAGCCCGATGCGGGACTCGATTCCAGGACCCTGGGATCATGACCTGAGCTGAAGGCAGAGGCTTTAACCCACTGAGCCACCCAGGCACCCTGTGATGAGAACTTTTAAGATCTTCTCTCTTAGTAACTTTCAAACATACGATGTGGTATTATTAACTGTAGTCACCATGCTGTATATTGCATCTGTGGGGCTTACTCATCTTATAACTAGAAGTTTGTGCCTTTTAAACACTTTCACCCATTTCACCTACTTTCTATCCCCCATCTTGGTGATTTTGACTTTAGTCACTTGATTCAGGTGATGTCTGCCAGATTTTTCCACTGTAAAGTTACTAAATAACTTGTGAGAGGTATTCTGAGATTACAGATGGTCCCTGACTTAACGATGGCTTGACTTACAATGTTTTTTTATTTTACGAGGGTACCAGAATGATATGCATTCAGTATAAACTGTACTTCAAAGTATGAATTTTGATCTTTTTCTAGAATAGTCATATGTGTACAACAATCTCGGGATGCTGGGCAGAGGCAAGGAGACACAGCTTCCTGTCAGTGGCACAACTTGGGGATAAAAGACTGATATTCTTATAACCATTCTGTACCCGTACAACCATTCTGGTTTCGTTTTGTTTTTACTTTCAGTACAGTATCCAATAAATTACATGAGATATTCAACACTGTATTAAAAAATAACCTTTGTGTTAGATGATTTTGCTCAACTGTAGGCTAATGTAAGTGTCTAAGAATGTTTAAGTTAGGCTAAACCAAGCTATGATGTTTGGTAGATTGGGTGCATAAGTGCATTTTTGGCTTATGATAATTTCAAATTATGAAGGGTTTATTGCGATGTAACCCTAACCAGTCAAGGAAGATCTTTATGCAGGGATATAGTTTATTATACTTTCTTACACTAATTTTAGCATCCATTGATGATTCTTGCCTGAAATAGTTATTACTGTGGCATTTGCCAAATGGTGATTTCCTATTTTCATCATTCTTCCATATTAATTGATTGGAATTCTACTGTAAGGACTTTCTCTTCTTCCTCATTTGTTTAATTATATTAGTATGCACTTGAACTCTTGTTTTTATTGAGTGAGTTATAATTCTTGCCTAAGATTATTTATTTTGTTGCTCAAATTTCCCAGATCATTGGTTCCTTTGTCCTTTCTAGATGTATTCATCCTTTTTTGAGGACTTCCTTATTTTTTGCCACTACAAGATATCCCAGGCTCATCTCATATTTTCCTTGCCCAGACCTGAAATCAGCCACTGATAAGGAACCTTGGATCCTTTCAGTGGACAATGGTATTTAGAAGACAACACCTGGACATTAGGCCTGCTCATTCCCATGAGGTATTTCTATTCCTAGGCCCTTCACATGAGCAGAATTAGGTAATACAAGTATATATGTATACACATACATACACACACACACACCAGTATTTATTTCTGTATATACCTATATAAGGTGAAAAACTATAAATTCACAATGATACCTCTGATCCTAATCCAATACTATGAGGTTCACGAGTTTTTTTTTTTTCTAGACCTTTAATTCCCTTTTCCAACAGTGATAACCCAGACCCCAATTATTTGTAATGTATTACTTCTTTGCTCAATTCCCCTGTATGATCCAATTTCCTGTAAGCCATCACCACCTCCTTTCTTGCGTGGATGCCTGCCTTGCTACACTCGGATTGTAACACGCTGTCAGTGTTGTCCTATGTACTGGATGCCTTCCTCGTTCTGGCTTGGACTCTGACACTCTGTGCCTGGCCAGTCTCCTGACCCCCTAACTCCTTATCTGGAGTCCATAACCACATGGAGGGGAGTAAATACCTAAACATAATCAGGGTTTAGTTAGCAAGGAAGAAGGCGAAATTGGACTTTGGACAGCTTGCCAACACTGCCTGTTATGGCAATATTAGTAACACACTTTTTCTTTGGGAAACTATGCATCTTCTCAAACCGCCCTTATGATTAGTGTGGAGCTCCAGTAAGAGCAGGCTGAGCGTATTGCAAGCCTTTGACCGCTGTGGTTGGTTCAAGGTTGGGCACATGATGTAAGCCAGGCCAATGAGAGCTAAAGGGATTATCTAGAAATAGAATCTCTTTCTACAGGTGTTGCCAAGTCTGGGCCTGCTGATAGTCATCTTGTCACCATATTCAGAAAGAAAGCCAACATAAAGGAAAGCAGATCTATGACTTGGAGAGAGAGAGAAAGATTCCATATGTCATTATTACACATCTTGACCCAACCGTACTGGAAGCTAGCATACTCCTGGGCTTATTATCAGTCATGTAAGCCAATAAATTTCCTTTCTGCTTAAGCCAATTTGAGATGGGTTTCTGACACCTGCAACCAAGAGTCCTAACTGATACAGCTGAACCTTAGGCGTTAATATTGTCCCAACAACTCAGGAAGGCTTGAGTACCTAAATTCTTAGCCTAATATAGTGGGATGAGGCAAAAGCAATAACATGAAAACTCCATGGAAAAGTCAAAGGGTTAATCATAATTAAAACAAGACTCTCCGTGAACACTAATATATTTAAAAATGTTATGCCAGTCTTACTTAACTGGTCTGTTTCTTTTCCACATGTGAAAAATGGTGACTACAATACTAAAACTAAGTCACTCCACCCAGGGATCAGGCAAGGAATTATGAGCACACATTTTAAAGCAGCTTCCATTCCTCAAGAGATTCAGACTGATGTGCTCTTTATTTTCTGTACTGTGCCTCCATCCAGACTTTAACCCAGCCAGTAACGAGTACTGCTGCTAGACTCTTGAACATATGGCTTACATAACGTTTTAAAAAGCAAATTCATACAAGAAAGAGACTTTGAAGGCCGCATCTGGGCATCTCAAGAAAGCAGTCCCAAAAGGAAGTCAGAAGCCTCAAATGAACAAAATGGGTGTTTGCATCCAGAGACGAGGATTTGGTTTTCTATGTTTATTTTAGTCATCTGTTTGGCATTGAGACAGAGGTCCCTCTGCCAGTCCCGCAGCATCTTGCCTGGGGTTAGCAAAGAAAATGAGACAAAGGGAAGCTGAGTCAGCAATTCAAATGGCAACTGTGACAAGAGAAGTGTGATGTGACACAAAGCAGCTTTTCACACATCTGTACATCTCACATTGTCTCTTTGAACCTAAAAGTTGGAATTTTAGGGGTTTTCTTTAAGATGACAGATTTCTCTTTTCCTTTGTCTCTCCTGATTTCTGAGCTCTCTGTGTGTGTGCCCCACCCTAGCCTGAGGCGGTGGTGTGACCCAGCCTTGTGGCTCAGCCACACTGGGACAACTCTCTGCCTGGCAGCTCCCAGCGGAAAAGACTTAACAGCTATAATCCTATAATCTTTTCTTCAAACAATGACTCTATTTCACTTGAAGTAGTTGAAATGAATGGCTTTTATCATTTAGAATCTGGGCACAGACGGATGAATTTTTAGTTTAAAAAAAAAAAATCAAACCTTCAAAATAGCAAAGAGTATTTCTTGTTTGAGGACACACGTGATTTCATCATATCAAACGCATGTTGGGGAGCTCTGTTTATTTTTATTTCCTCATCCTTCTGAAGCTGACAAAGGGAGCTGAGCTATTACTCTACCTCATGCTGATCAGGTAAGAAGGCAGGACTGAGCGGGACTGTCCGTGGTGTAAGTTCCAGCCACATGGCATTTTAAAGATTGGACAACCAGAAAACAAAGCTTCGGTAGGTGGCTGTATAAGATGGCTTAGTAGTTTAATTATCATAAAAAGAATAACTTTAACAAATAGATTTAGGTTTGGTTTTGCTTTTGCTTTTTTAAAGACGGTGTGTCCAAACTTTCTTCCGGAGACTACAAATCTAAAGCCCGAACCCAGAGAAACTCACCCTCCCCTGGAGAAAAAAGAAGCTTCATGACTCAGCTTTTTACTTGAATTCCACACTTCTAGAGTGATCTAAGGAATAAATTGATTATGTACCCCTAGGAGATCTTTGGAAGATGGAAAACATCTCTTGATTCCTCTTCTCCATTAGTTCCTATAAAATCAATCAGTCACCACACCTAATAGAGTCCACTTCCTAAATGGTTGTTGGTTGACTTCTCTATAGCCCCATTTGTTCAAGGCCCTATCATTTCTCACCTGAATGACGGCAAAAATCTCTTAACTGACTTCCTTGTCCATTTTCTATCCAGCCACGAGAATGAGCTTTCGATTCTGTATTCTCCACTGTCCCTCCTTTGTTTGCTTAAAGAAGGCCAGGCTTGTTGCTCCTGCTACAGCTCCCCTACTCTCCCCTACTTGCTGCTCCTAGATCCTGAATTACTTGGGAGTTTTCTTCCTCTTTCATGGAGAACGTTTCTCTCATCTGAGCCTTTCCGTTTGCTGCTTCCTCACCCAGGAACCCTCTTCTGTCACTTTGTAGCTGGTGAAATGACTGCTGCTGGAATTTCAGAGCTTAGCTGAAATGCCAGTGTCTTTCCAACATGTTTTGGCTTCTCATCTGCAAAGACTTCCGGGCAAGAAGTCTTTCCCATTGCTCCCTGTGTTTACTTCTGTTGTAGCACTGATCTTCTTAGTGTAGTACCTTTTTTTACTTGTTTATCTTACACACCAGTCTGGGAAAGGCTATTTCTTTTCTTTCTATATCTCTATTATCTACCATGATTTTTGGCTTATTGTTGGTGCTCCAATGTTGAAGGAGTAAATGATGTAGAAACATGGAGAATTGGCTTGGTTATATAAAGCTTACTAATTTGTGGTTGTTTTTAATTAGGAATGGCAATGACATCTTTAGGTCACTGTTTAAGTCTATTCAGTTGGATAAGTTTTTAGAAACTTGAAAATATATCTTGGGTCTCTGCTGCGCTAAATTACGTATTCAACACAGAACACTATAAGCAAACACATAAATTCACCATATGCAGCCAATAAAGGCGTTGGAAGCAGAGGGAAATTTACTGATATCATGTGACAAGGTTTTAAAACCAGGCAATATTGGCCATTGAAATTGCAGAGACCTTCTTCATAATCATAGGCAAACAAAGGAATAAAGGATAGAGTTTTGTTTTGGAGTGACTGGGAGATGGAAATAGTCCTTATACTTTCTGTACCTGAGTCACCTTCTAGCAACACTTATTATCAACCTTTATGCCCTACACCCCACAACCTGATCTTCATATCCTAGTGGAGCTGGTTTCCTTACTATTTCCTAAATTCATTATCTTCTGCACAGGTTTCATGCCCTTGCTCATATATGCCTCAGTTTTCCATCTTCTATCCTTTGTCTAACTGATCTAAGTTCCTATCTGTTCTTTATTCTCAGACTAAATCTTACCACCTTCAAGGAAGCCTCCCCCAACTCTTTAGGCCCAGATGATTCGTACCTTTTCTGATCTTCCACAGGACTCTGGTTGCCCTTCTTATATCCTGATTCCATTGGTCCCCGTCCTGGCTGGGATCTACAATTCATTGACACCTGTCCCACATCCCTCACATCTTTCTTTTCTACCTGGCACAAGTGACCTCTGTGGTCAACCACTATAATCACTCTCTTGAATATATTTCAACTGTACTTATGACACTTGCTTAGCAAAACCCCCATCCAGGTATTGTACGCTCTGCCTAGGCTACAACCACACTCACACAGCTGAGTATGACTGGAAAATGTCACCATGCTGACTAGTCTCATTTAAATATGTGAACGCTACCCTTGAATGGGTTCTTTTTTCTTTCTTTTTTTTTTTTTTTTAAAGATTTTATTTATTTATTTGACAGAGAGAGATCACAAGTAGGCAGAGAGGCAGGCAGAGAGAGAGAGGAGGAAGCAGGCTCCCTGCTGAGTTGAGAGCCCGATGCGGGACTCGTTCCCACGACCCTGAAGATCATGACCTGAGCCGAAGGCAGCGGCTTAACCCACTGAGCCACCCAGGTGCCCCCTTGAATGGGTTCTTAATATTACCTGGACATCTTTTTATATTTCCCATCTCATTCACTGTCCCATTCTCCTAGACAACTATATCATGTTTTCATGTGATTATATAGTGTCCTGTTCTCCGGTTATTCAAGGAAACCTGTGTTTTCCAGGCTGTATATAACAGGAGGGCTGAGCCTATCGTCAGAGGCTCCCTTTATATTCTTTTTTAAAAAATTAACATATAATATATTATTTGCTTCAGAAGTACAGGTCTGTGAATCATCAGTCTTACACAATTCACAGCACTCACCGTAGCACATACCCTTCCCAATGTCCATAACCCAGCCACCCTATCCTTCCCCCCTCCCCACAGCAACCTTCAGTTTGTTTTCTGAGATTAATAATCTCTTATGGTTTGTTCTTTATATTCTTAATGATGTTAACTAAGCACAGGAGTGGTGCCCTGAAAATGGACCAAGGTCCTTGGAAAACTCCCCATCTCACTCTTAGGAAATGTCAAAACACTTCTAAGAGGCTCAGAAGTCCAGCTAAGTGTAGAAGACCTAGAACCTTTTGAAATTGCCTCTTATAGAGACTATTGATGGTGAGGGTGACAGAAGAGAGAAAAATGAGAAAATCCTCTATATTCACCAGAGATTATATTATATATATTCACCAGGGAGGCAAAAAAGCTAATTGTCTGAACAGTTGGCCATAGATTCAGACGGCCTGGGTTTGAATCCTAGCGCCATTACTAACCAGCCATGTGATCTTGGGCATGCTATTTTTTTTTTTAAGTTTTTTTTTTTTTAATTTATTCGACAGACAGAGATCACAAGTAGGCAGAGAGGCAGGCAGAGAGAGAGGGGAAGCAGGCTCCCTGCTGAGCAGAGAGTCTTGGGCATGTTATTAATTGATCCACATCTATTTCCTCTTTGGCAAATGAGACTGAAAGTAACATTTTGCTCATAAAGTTTAGAAGGTTCAAAAAAAAAAGTTTAGAAGATTTTAATGAGACATGCGTGTCAAGCACATATAGCTTAATGTCCAATAAATATTAGTTATTATTTTGAGGAATCAGAATGAGGCTGACCCGGTTTGTTTGAGCTTCTCCAGCTTAAAAGGTAACATCAATCCTCTCATTCTGGTTAGCATGAGCTTTAGTATATCATGCAACATTAAGTTTTTGACCCTGAGGCCCTAGGCACCAAGTTAAGCTCTCTGATGCCAGCTTTCTCACTGTCACCCTGCTCACGGACCATCAGTTAAAAAGGTCTTCGGGCCATATTGGAGCTACTCAACCCCTCATGTCAGACCTGGGTCGTTCAGTTGGTACCACTGGCAGCTTGCCTGGGTGATAATAAAGCTCGATGAAATGAATTGGATTCTGAAGAAGGGTATGGGCAGTTGGCCCTACTCTGACTGTGGTGGACATCTGGAGAGCTGCCCTCACTTCACATTATGGTAATCTGTAGTCCAGACATACTACAACTTCCAGGGAATGAAGACTTCTACAATGGGCTGGTCAAAACCCTGGCAGGTGACATAGCTGGTAACCTGAGCCAAAATGGTCTTTGATGCTTTTTGCATTCAGCGTTCAATCATCATCGCTTTCATCTATTACATCCTCTTCTTAGCATCTATCAATCTTTTATTAAGTTTTGTGCTAGGCGCAAAGGAGGAGATAAGCGAAGAAAACACATTGTCCTACCTTCAGAAGCTCACAGCCTGCCTGGGTAAGAGACCCTCCCTCACATGCCCTCAAAGTTGGGAATATGGTGGTGCATAGTCAGGGATTAGACTATGAGATAGTAACACTTGGGAGAAGAAAGCAATCAGGAGCCCAGGAAATTGGCCTGGTTATTTGATGGTTCATTCCCTTTTCTGTGTTCTCTGAGTGCTACCAGAGAGCCCATGTGTGTGCTTACAGGTGGCAGGCAGGATTCCCAGCAGGGCCTCATCCATAATATTCTTACATATCTGGTTAGAAGTTTGTGTGTCAATGTCTGCAAAATTTAACCTAAGTGTTTAATCTAGAGATCTAATCCTCTGGTAAATACCTGCTAGGATAGCTTTCTGCTTTAAAAAGTAACACAGGTTGGGCACCTGGGTGGCTCAGTGGGTTAAGCCTCTGCCTTCGGCTCAGATCATGATCTCAGGGTCCTGGGATCGAGCCTGGCATCGGGCTCTCTGCTCAGGGAAGCTCTCTGCTTCCCCCTCTCTCTCTGCCTGCCTCTCTGCCTACTTGTGATCTCTCTCTCTCTGTCAAATAAATAAATAAAAATCTTTAAAAAAAAAGTAGCACAGGTTAAGTTGTAAGAAAATGAGCAATCTCAATTACTGCTGGTAGAAATGGAAAACTTGAAGATTCTCGCAAAAAGGCTTTGCTATGTACATGGCTTTTAACTCTCCTCCTAAAAAATGTGCAGTGATTAATGTACAAAAAGTTTCAGTTATAAGAACAGTGCAGTGACTTTTTAAATGATTTTCAACCATGCAGTGATTTTTGAAACAACCCAAATGTCAAATAATATGGTGTTGGTTAATTGTGACAAATCGATACAATGGGAAGTCAGTAAAAATGACGTTATATTAGTCTATTTTTGGCCTAAAAAAGATATTTATAGATTTTAAATGAATAAAGGAGTTACAAAACATTAAAAAAAAAAAAAAGTAACACGGGGTTTCCAAGGTCCATCAATGTCACTTACATACTAAGTTCTTACCACGTTCCTTAGTGCCAGACACACATCCAAATGCTTGACTCTCCCATCACATGCCCCAGCGGAAGCATACATTGACAACGTCATCACACATTTAAAGATAAACTCTAGGGGTGCCTGGGTGGCTCAGTGGATTAAGCCGCTGCCTTCGGCTCAGGTCATGATCCCAGTGTCCTGGGATCAAGCCCCGCATCGGGCTCTCTGCTCAGCAGGGAGCCTGCTTCCCTCCCTCTCTCTCTGCCTGACTCTCTGCCTACTTGTGATCTCTCTCTCTGTCAAATAAATAAATAAAATCTTTAAAAAAAAAATAAAGATAAACTCTAGCTCCAGCTCTGTGAGAAAATATCCAGAGAGCAGTGGTGTAAAACAAGGGGGGGGAATGAGTGGGGACTGACCCAGGGACATACTCACTGATGTCCACATTCCTCTTGCTGCTCATCTTGACTGGAGCCCTTGGAGCCGGCCTGAATGCGGTTGAGTAGTGTTCCGATGTGACAAAAAAAGTCTCCAGAATCCTTAATGATGAGCAAAGTGAGGGGATGAGTTGTAGCTTGTACAGTCTATATCTTTATTTTTTTAAAGATTTTATTTATTTATTTGACAGAGAGATATCACAAGTAGGCAGAGAGGCAGGCAGAGAGAGAGGGGGGAAGCAGGCTCCCTGCTGAGCAGAGAGTCCAATGCGGGACTCGATCCCAGGACTCTGAGATCATGACCTGAGCCGAAGGCAGCGGCTTAACCCACTGAGCCACCCAGGCGCCCAGTCTATGTCTTTAAATCATTGCTTCCTCTATTCAGGCTCTGCTTCTCAAGTGCTTTTAATGTTGAAATGTTCTATTTGTTTGGGCAAAGATGGAAGGAACAAGTGACATCAATAACTAAAAATGACCTTTCGGGTGAGGAAGTAATGAGACACATTGTCCTTATAACAGCATTCCTAAAAAACATGCCTGGGCCGTAGTTTCTGCTGGAGTCGCTTGCATCGGGGTGTTCCCCGCTTTCTATTAACTCTGCTGGGATCGGATGTAAACGAGTCCACTCTAGAGTTTATGAGATTTAAGAAAAACAAACAGTCAAAACAAAAACCAAAAACCTTCCTCTGTTCTATAAAAATTTTCCTAGAATTTAATACTGGATAAGGGAAAAGCCAATGGCTTGATGAACATTATTATATTTTGGCAAGAATCTGAGATCCACATCCGGTTTGAGTGAATTTGGAGTGGTTTATAATTGTCATTTAACACTTATTTGTTGAAGTCACTTCGCAGCAATTACTAGTCCTAATTACATAAAATGCAGATAATAATAATAATAGTTAAACTTCAAGCTCTTACTATGTACAGTCATGTGCTGAGCAAGGAACGCTTTTTTTTTTTTTTATAGATTTTATTTATTTATCTGACAGAGAAAGACACAGCGAGAGAGGGAAAACAGCAGAGGGAGTGGGAGAGGGAGGAGCAGGGCTTCCGCTGAGCAGGAAGCCGGATGCAGGGCTCAATCCCAGAACCCTGGGATCATGACCTCAGTCAAGGCAGACTCTCAATGACTGAGCCTCCCAGGCGCCCCGGAGCAAGGAACTCTTCCTTCTATTGCTGTAAATATAAATGAGCAGCAGCTTTTAACTAGAGTTGAGTTAGGACTGATTATGAATCAGCTAATCAGGAGAGTCAATTAAAGTGGAGAATCACCAAAAAATGTTGCATATACATCCTAAAACATTTTGTTTTGTATAAAACATAGAAACTCATATTCATCTGCCAATCTTTTGATGTTTACCAATATCTTTCCTTTCAGTGTTGGTCTGCTCAATGGAGTTTTGGAGAGTGTTTTTGTTTTGTTTATTTGCCTTTCATAAACAGCACCCATAATCAATGGTTTAGCGTTCCATATTAAGTTTTTTTTAAGACCTGCAAGAATGTCAATATACTTGGGAAGCATCTTTTTTTTTTCTTAAGATTTTTATTTATTTATTTGACAGAGATCACAGGTAGGCAGAGAGGCAGGCAGAGAGAGAGAGGAGGGAAAGCAGGCTTCCTGCTGAGCAGAGAACCCGATGTGAGGCTCAATCCCAGGGCCCTGAGATCATGACCTGAGCCAAAGGCAGAGAGGCTTAACCCACTGAGCCACCCAGGTGCCCCTTGGGAAGCATCTTAAATGCAGAATCTGTCTAGATTTTTAAGATTGTTCCACAAACTTTTCCCTCTTTTCCCCCCAACACCCCACCTGCCTCTCAAATTCTTCATATCAGAAAGATCGTATGATAATTAGCTTTCTCTGATTGACTTATTTCGCTTAGCATAATACCTCCTAGTTCCATCCACGTTGTTGGGGGAAAAAAATGAATGAAACAAGATGAGACTGGGGAAGGAGACAAACCTTAAGAAACGCTTAATTTCAGGAAATAAACTGAGAGGTGCTGGGGGTGTGGGAGGAGGGAGACGGTGGCTGGGTTATGGACATTGGGGAGGGTCTGTCTATGGTGGGTGCTGTGAAGTGTGTAAGACTGGTGATTCACAGACCCGCACCCCTGGGGCAAATAATACCTTATATGTTAATTAAAAATTAAATAAAAATATTTTAAAAAAGATTGTTCCACAATCTTTTAGAATCATCCAATTCACATGACAATTATTTTCCTTTTCTTTCTTTTTAATTTGAAAAAATCAGTATCATTAATGTTCAGCGTTATATTAGTTTCAGGTGTGCAATGCGGTGATGCAACAATTCTATTTCTCAGTGCTCATCACAGGGAGTGAACTCTCAATCCCCTTCCCCTCTTCCACTTATTCCCCCACCCATCTCCCCTCTGGTAACCACACGTTTGTTCTCTTAGAGTTAAGAGTCTGTTTTTTTGGTTTGTCTCTTTCTTTCCCTTTGTTCATTTGTTTTGTTTCCCAAATTCCACATATGAGTGAAATCATATGGTATTTGTCTTTTTCTGACTGGCTTGTTTTGCTTTAGCTCTGTTCATGTTGTCGCAGATTTGGCAATATTTGGCAATATTTCACTCCTTTTAATGGCAGAATAATATTCCAGTATATATACATACTGGAATGTATGTATATATACCATCTTTTTTATCTGTTCATCTATCAGTGGGCATATGGGCTGCTTCCACAATTTGGCTATTACAAATAATGTTGCAATAAACATAGGGATGCATATATCTTTTGAAGTAGTGTTTTTGTATTCTTTGTGTAAATAGCCAGTTGTGTGATTACTGGATCCTAGGGTAGTTCTATTTTTTATTTTTTGAGGAACCTCCACACTGTTTCCCAGAGTTGCTGCACCTGTTTGCATTGCCACCAACAGTGCACAAGGGTTCCTTTTTCTCCACATCCTCACCAGTGCTTGTTGTTTCTTGTGCTTTGATTTTTAGCTATTCTGACAGGCAGGAGATGGTATCTCATTGCAGTTTCAAATTGTATTTCTCTGAGTGATGTTGAGCATCTTTTCATGCATCCATTGGCCATGTATATGTCTTCTTTGGAGAAATGTCTGTTCATGTCTTCTGTCCATTTTTTTTTTTAAAGATTTTATTTATTTATTTGACAGAGAGAGATTACAAGTAGGCAGAGAGGCAGGTAGAGAGAGAAGGAGGAGGAAGCAGGCTCCCTGCTGAGCAGAGAGCCCGATGCGGGACTCGATCCCAGGACCCCGAGATCATGACCTGAGTCGAAGGCAGCGGCTTAACCCACTGAGCCACCCAGGTGCCCTCTTCTGCCCATTTTTAATTGGATTATTTTTTTTTAAGTTGTATAAGTTCTTCATATGGTTTGGATACTAACTCCCGTATCAGATATATCATTTGAAAATATCTTCTCCCATTCAGTAGGCTGTCTGCTAGCTATGTTGGTAGTTTCCTGGCTGTGCAGAAGGCTCTTATTTTGATGTTGTTCAGTTTATTTCTGTTTTTGTATCCCTTACCTGAGGAGACATAGCTAGAAAATGTTGTATAGCCAATGTCAGAGAAATTAGTGTTTATGTTTTCTTCTGGGAGTTTTATGGTTTCAGGTGTCACATTTAGGTCCTTAATCCACTTTAAGCTTATTTTTGTGTATGGTATAACAAAATGGTCCAGTTTTATTCTTTCACATGTAGCTGTCCAGGTTTTCCCAATACCACTTGTTGAAGAGACTATCTTTCCCCAGTGTATATTCTTGCCTCCTTTGTCATAGATTAATTAACCCTATAACTATGAGTTTATTTCTGCACTCTCTATTCTGTTCTGTTGATCGTTTTGTCTATTTTTATGTCAATTTTTGAATGGTTTTGAATACTATAGATTTGCAGTATATATAAAATCTGGGTTTGTATATCTCCAGTTATGTTCTTCTTTTTCTAGATTGCTTTAGCTATTCGGGGTCTTTTATAGTACAATACAAATTTTAGTACTATTTGTTCTAGTTCTGTGAAAAATGCTGTTGGTACTTTGATAGGGTTTGCATTAAATTTGTAGACTGCTTTGGGTGCTATAAACATTTTAACAGCATTTGTTCTCTCAATCCACGAGCATGGAATAGCTTTCCATTTTTTGTGCCATCTTCAATTTCTTTCTTCAATTCTTTTCATGTTTTATAGTTTTCAGAATACAGGTCTTTCACTTCCTTGGTTAAGTTTATTCCTAGATATGTTATTATTTTGGGTGCGATTTTAAGTGGGATTGTTTTCTTAATTTCTCTTTCTGGTACTTCACTATTTAGTGTACAGATTTGTGCACTCTACTGTTGTGGCCAAGCCATGTTTGTCTTTAGCCCAGTCATCGGCAATGCCTCTGTTTGCCTGTTGTGGGCAGGGTTTTGTCCTTGTGTTGCTAACGGGCCAGTCTGGAGTGTCCATGGGCTTGGCTGGGTCAGAGCAGGTGTCTGGCAAGACGCAGTAACATGGAACTGCATGTTACCTTCCCCATGTTGTTCCCTGAGAGGTTTTACTGGGTAGGGCCTGCAGTCAAACCAGATGTCTGCCCCCACTCCACTGCTGGGCCTGCAGTTAAATTTGTGTTTGTGGTTATCTTCCCCTCTCCCTGGGGCAGAAGTCACTTGGGAGTGGTGCTGACAACTGTCAGAGCAGCTTGCATGCTGCTACACTGTGGTGAGTCACCCCGGGTGGGCTCCTGCTGAAGGTGTATTGGAGGGAGTGGGTCTGCAAGAGAACATGGGCATGGGCTGCACCCCAACAAGCCAGGTGGAGATAGCTGGTACTGCACTGGCCCCTGCAGCTGTCTGTGCACCCGCCACCTGTCGGGGGTTTGGAGAATGAATCTTCTTGTATACCCCAGGCATTTTTCATATCGTTGCTTCTATGCTCTCTCTCAGGGCGGTTGTTTATTATGCTATCTCTGCAAGAGTGGGGACTCAGTTTCCTATTACCCTCTAGCTCTTCCAGAGCTGAGCCTGCTGATTTTTAAAGTTCCAAGTGTTGAACCCCACTGATTGTAAGGACTTGGGAGGTTAAGACACTCCAGGTTTTAAAGCTAAATATTATGGGGATTTGTCTTCTCAGTGTGGGTCCTTTGTGTCTGGTATACCCGGTGTGGGGTTTTTTCCTTTCCCTTCTTTGTGCCTTCAGTGTCCTTCATTCACAGAAGTCTTATAGGTCATTTGGTTGCTGACCATGTCTCTGGACTTCCTAACCTTTTTGATGTGGCCCAATCTAAACATTTAGCTGTAGAGAGTCTGTTCCGCCATTCTTCAGGACCTTTTCTAAGTTATTTAGACTGATGTGGGTATTTTCTATGTGTAATTGAGGGACGAGATGAGCTTTGGCTCCATCTTCCCAGGAAGTTCCCCACATAGCAATGACTTTTCAATGATTTGCCTTTCCTGAGATTTTTCACAAGCATTCAATTTGATTTTTGTAAGTTTATATGCATATTTATCTCCTTAATGAAATTAACAAATTATTATAACAAGTACAACTGTCATAAAGAGGTTTGGGAATAAATACAATGACTTTTTAATAATTACAGTTTAACTGGTGGGAGCAGTAGATTGCTTGCTTCAGTCAATAATTCTCCAGTTATCCCAAGATCATTGAGAAGGCCAATTGTCTAACCACTCTAAGCCTTAGTTTCTTCATATTCAAAATGAGGGAAATTGTTCCTACTTGTACGATTGCTACTGAGAGCAATGAAATAATTTATGTATTATATTGGCACATAGAAGGAGCTCAATAAGTAGTTCTTTACAGAAAAATAAGGACCAATGAATTTCTCCTCTTTGTTCACCATTGTAATTAAAACAGAACTATTTTTGTTGCCTGAAATGCCATTTCTCTGTCATGGTTCAGCTTATCCCTAATTCCTACCTATTGTTTCATTTGGCTGTGTTATTCTATTCCATATTGATTCTGTCCTTTTAAATAATTTATCACATATACCACATTTTTTGCAGTGCTGTTCAATAAATATCAAATTCTTACTATATTATGTAATTATGACTGTAGTCATAATTTTGAGAGATATAATGAAGAATAAGACTCAGACTCTGTCTTTAACAATTTCTAGTCTAATTAGTGATATAAAAGATGTACACAGTTGGACTTCATTAAAATTAAAAATGTCAGTCAAAAGATAACATAAATGTGGAAAAATACAAGCCACACACACAAACACACAGGCAAGTCATAGACCGGGGATAAGGTTTTCTGTAGAATATACATCTGACAAGATTTATACCCAGAATATATAAAGAGATCCTACAAATCACCGAGGAAAATAAAGACTTGACTGGTTACTTCACCAAAGAGGATATATCCAATAAAAGTGTGCTTCACATCATTAGTCATAAGGAAATTTAAATTAAAATCACAATGTGATACCACTTTATATCCAACAGAATGGGTAATAAAATATTTAACTGAACATTTAATTGTTGAGGATCTGAAGCTACTGGAGCTCTCTTCCACTGCTAGTCAGGGTTTGACTTGGTATAATATCTACTACATCAGAATGAACACTTCCCTATTACATATCAGTTTGACTCCAGATATATCAAATATATATAAATATATATTAAATATATGCACCAAAACATAGGGACAGGAATGCTCAGAGTAGCATTATTCATAATATCCTCAAACTAGAAACCACTCCAATATGCCTTTGAAAGAAGAATGGTTAAAGTCTGATGTATTCATACAATAAAATGTAATACAGCAATGAAAATTAACTACTGCTACACTTAGAAACAGGGATGAATTTCTAAAGAGTAATATTGAGTAAAACAAGCCAGACATAAAAAATCCAAACTATAGGGATGCCTGGGTGGCTTAGATGGTTGATTTTCTGCCTTTGGCTCAGGTGATAATCCCAGGGTCCTGGGATCGAGCCCCTCATTGGGCTCCTTGTTCAGTGGAGAGTCTGCCTCTCCCTCTCTCTCTGCCTCTCTCCTGCTTGTGCTCTCTCTCTTGTCGGGGACCGCCTCCAGCCAGGAAAGGCCATTACAAGATGGCGCTTGGCTCACTGCCAGCAAAATACACTGCTAGTAAACAACAAATGTTGTGAAGTTTGCCTAAAGGAGGACATAGTCATTGGCTGTTTCAAATTTAATCAGCATAGTAACAGGACTCTCATTGGCTCTCCCCATTGCTTGGCCCCTTATTGGTCACCCTGCTCGCTGATTGGTCATGTAAACGTATATAAGTGTGTAGACTTGCGGAAATAAAGAGAGAGAAGATACATCTGAACCGGGGCTTCTTGTCGTCCTTGCGGGTCGAGGGCGACATACCTGTACAGTCTGTCCAGCAGGATAATGGGGTATTCACTGTAAGAAAACTTTAAATTATTAAATCTTATTTCCCAATGTTCTGTCTCAAGCTTCATATTTTCTAAGAGGAGAGCATATGATATAATTTCCGGTATCCCCAACTCTTAACCTGTTGTCTTGAATATAAAGTATTCATGAAGATACCTGGTTTTGACTCTTGTCATGACACCGACAGCAGTGGCCAAGACTTCCCCTCCCCACTTTCAGGTAGACTACAAATTTGGCTTTGCTTTCAGTTTTAGCATTACCAAATTCAACAGTGCTCTGGCCCTACAAACTAGTTGAGCAGACCCCAAAACAATCCAAGAGTTATCACATGTCAAACATCCTTGAGTTTAATTGCAAAAGACATCTGGATATATGAGTCAGGATTGTTCCCCACAAAAAGGTTATTTTTTCAACCAACACGTATTAAATATCTTCTATGGGTCAGGCACTCAAGTAACCCTCAAGATTTGTAAAAACCCTTCTTACGTGAATTTATGGTGTTTCACATTTGAGACATCAGAAACAAAGTGTAAATTGGTACCATGAGGGACACTTGGTTGGCAGATTATGCTAAAGTGACCGTATGTTCAGGCCCCAGGAACAATTTAAATTTGTTCCACAGTCATTTTGGTTCACTGTTTTGTAAATACAATTCTTAGGCTTTTATTATTTTCTTTAACTTCAGCACCTGGGCTGTTCATGAAGCAAGAAACTGACCTTCTAAAATACCCTCTGAAAAACAATGTTGATTATTAGGTCTACAAAACAACCTTGAATTGTTTCCTAAACAATTACTGAAAGACTGGTTTTTGTTTTCTTTGGATCTTAGGGGCTAGGCCATTGTTGTCCTAAACATTCTGCACTGATGGCCATGTTCATTTTGAGGTGATTAAACAATAGCCAGTGGCACTTGCAATGTAGCTGGGGTGACTAAGAAAATAAATTTTAATTTTACTTAAATTTAATTATATTTTATTTAAATTTTAAACAGTCACACATGATTAGTGACCACCATATTGGCCAGCACAGCCCAGGGTGTTAGCAGTTAGCACCCTCAAGAACGCCAAACCATCCTACCAATAATACAGCTTCAAGTGGAGTAAATATGCTGTGCAGAAAATGCTGAGCTTTTGTGTTCAGTATTTTGCTGAAGTTTCTCAGGAACCTAGAGGGATCACAAGACCTTCTGTGTAGTTAATTGATTGGACCCCACAAATCCAATCTACTGGCCATTTCCTAAGTGCTGGACCCAGTACTAGTAAAATGGTTCTTGTTTTGGGGAAGTCCACAAACTAATAGAAACAAATAAGCAGATTATATCAGTTCAATGTGGAAAAGTGGTAGAGGGAACACAGAAGAAGAGTACTTCTCTAAAGGCTTCCTAGTCTATCCTGAACTGAATCTTGAAGGCTCAGTATTAGTAAGCCAGGCAAATGGGTAAGGGGTAAAGGATGGAAGGAGAAGGGTATTCAAGGCCAATGGAGAAGCATGGGCAAAGCTCAGTGCTGAGATCTACACATTTTGCTGCTGCAAGGAAAAGTAAAAGGAAAAGAATGGTAGGTGATGAGGCTG
Organism: Neogale vison; assembly: GCF_020171115.1. Classification (NCBI taxonomy): domain Eukaryota; kingdom Metazoa; phylum Chordata; class Mammalia; order Carnivora; family Mustelidae; genus Neogale; species Neogale vison. The sequence continues at coordinate 50,729,689 of NC_058093.1, forward strand.
GAAAGGTAGACAGGGACCCAAATCAAGGGGTTGATTTAATCAACAAATATTCATTGAAAACCTGCTTTGTATCAGACAGTATTTGAAGCTGAGTTCTGGGAACAGAGATGAACACATGACTTGTCCTCATAGAGCCCAGTACCCATTAAGGGATACAAAAACATAAACAGGCAACTCTACAAAATTGTGACATACTATGATAGATTAAAATCAAAATGCTTTGAAGACACATAAGAGGGTTACATATTCAATGTTGGTGTTGGGGAAACCTTCCCCAACAAAGGGTCAAAATCAGAAGGCAGAGGTTGTAACTCATTTGAAAGAGAGTTGGGCAACTGTCCTTGGTGGCAAGATTGGAGCATAAAGAACAAAAGGGTACACCCCAAACAGTGTTTCCCTTTATTTTCACTTAGATATGTAACACAGAAATGGCATTGCCTATTAATTCTTCTGGTATTTTGGATGTTTCAATTTCTTTCTGCTAGAATAGGGAATGAGAAGGTGATCTAGTTATCTACTAGACCATTGAGACTCTTGAAATGAAGTTTGTTTTAGGTATTGTCTCTTTTTTTCACCAAAAATGGCTCTATGACTTTTGATTATGTTTGAAAATTAGTTCTCTCATTTGTGTACTGATTCAACCAATATTCACTGAGGGCTTTTGAATTTGAGCTTTATGAGGGCAGAAACCATATCTTTCATCTTTTTTTCCTCAAGCATCGAAACCAACATACAAAGGAATTCAAGTATTTGTCAAAAAAAAAAAAAAAGGAATAAGTGAAAGAATGCCAAGAGAAACTGGATGTTATGAATATGAGTTCAGTATGACAGCTTCCATTCACAGGCTCATGGTCTAACCAGAGAATCAGAGACATACTATCCATCTAATACAAAGTTGCATTTTCCAGAGTGTGTCTCATGAAACTATATCAAGTCTTGAGACATGATTTCAGAAAATACATGTCTAGGGTCAATTAAGTATGTGGAAATTCATGTGTAACATCTCTCTTCTTTTATGTGTTTGCAATCACACTAGGATATTAAAACTCCTGTGCTAAAGAAACCTGTTTAGCCTACCATTTTACCATACTAATTTGATCTGTTCTTTTCGCATAGCATCCATTCACATGCCACAGAGCTAATGTTCTAAAGAGTACGTTTTGGGCATTTCTGATAAAATGTGATAAATACTTTTCTACGCTTTTCAAGGATATCATAAATATATTATGATGGTAACTGTTTTTATGAATGCAATGTATATTTAACAGTTAAAAAAATGCAATCGAAGTCATTCATTACAGTAACAAATCAAAAAGAAAACCCATGTAATCATCTCACTATATGGAGAGTAAGTATTTGACAAAATTCAACACATTTTCATGATAAAACCTCTTGGCAAACTAGAAAAAGAAATGAACTTCTTTGACCTGATTTAAGACATCTATGGAAAACCTATAGCTAACATCATCCTTCATGATGAAAGACCAAATGCTGATGTTGGTAATCATGTTAAAATGTATACACGTATGAAATCATCACATTGTACCTTTCAGATATATAGATTATATTTTTCAATTATTTTTCAATAAATTGGGGGAAAAAAAGACAAAGTGCTTTTCACTAAGATCAGGAAGAAGACAAAGACATCTGATCTCATCACTTCGATTCACCATTGCACTGAAGTTCCTAGCTAGTCTACAAGGAAAGTAAAAGGAACAAAAGTTATCCAAAATAGAAGTAAGAACTAAAAATCTTTATTAACAGATGCCATGAACCTCTATGTCAAAAATCTGATGGAACCTACAAAAAAAACTTTTAGAATTAATAAATGACTTTAGCAAGATTGTAAAATCAATATATAAAATCAATTGTGTTTTTGTATACTATCAATAAAAAATCAAACATTGAAATAAAAATTATTGCTTATGATAGCATCAAAATATAAAATACAGAAGGATAACTCTGACAAAGATGTACAACTGATAGAACATTGTTGAGAGAAATTAGCAAAGATGACAAATGGAGAGATATACTACTCTCACAGATTAAATAGTCAATATTTTAAAAATATCAATTCTCGGGGCCCCTGGGTGGCTCAGTTGGTCAAGCATCTGCTTTCGGCTCAGGCCCTACATTCAACTCCCTGCACAGAAGGGAGTCTGCTTTTCCCTCTTATTCATTCTCTCTCTCTGAAATAAATAAAAGAAATTTAAAAAATAAAGATATCAATTCTCCCCAATTTAGTCTATAGATTTGAGGCAATCTCAGTCAAACAATTAGAATTGTTTGAAGAAATTGACAGTTGATTCTAAAATTTAAAAAGAAATATAAAATACCAAGAATTGCAACCTCCCTCCCCCCAAAAAACTTTGTAAACCAGCAACAAAATCAGAGGACTTATAATACCCAATTGCAAGATTTATTATAAAACAATAGTAATCAAGACAACATGGTATTGATATAAGGATATTTGAATAGATCAATGAAACAATATAGAATACAGAAATAGACTGCATACATAGTCAATTGACCTTTGACAAGGGCGCAAAGGTAGTTCAAAGGAAAAACAAGTCTTTTCAACAAATGGTTCTGGGATAACTGGAAACCCATATGCAAACAATCTACTCTATTTATTTATTTATTTAGAGAGGGGGGGAAAAAGAGAGAGAAGGGGCAGAGAGAGAGACAGAAAGAGAATCCCATGCAGGCTTCGTGTCCAGCACAGAACCTGACGTAGACCTTTATCTCACAACCCTGAGATCATGACCTGAGCCAAAATGGATAGTTGGATTCTTAACTGACTGAGCCACCAAGGCACCCCCAAACAATCTTTTTTAATCAGGACTTCATAAAAAAATATATTTGAATATGACTATAGGCCTAAGCGTAAAACCTAAAACTAAAATTTCTAGAGAAACACATGGAAGAAAATTTTTGTAATCTTGAGTTAGGCAAAGGCTTCCTAAACAACACAAAAAGGAAAATGCAATGAGTGAGATTTCACCAGAATTAAGAATTTCTGCTGGGCGCCTGGGTGGCTCAGTTGGTTGGACGACTGCCTTCGGCTCAGGTCATGATCCTGGAGTCCCGGGATCAAGTCCCGCATCGGGCTCCCAGCTCCATGGGGAGTCTGCTTCTCTCTCTGACCTTCTCCTTGCTCATGCTCTCTCTCACTGTCTGTCTCTCAAATCAATAAATAAAATCTTTAAAAAAAAAAAAAAAGAATTTCTGCTCTTTGACAGACAATGCTGAGAAAATTAAAAAATAAACTACAGGCTGCTAGAAAATATTAACAAATCAGAAATCTGAAAAGACTAAAATCTAGAATGTATAAGAGTATCTCAAAGTTCAGTTACAAGAAAACTCAATTTTTTAAGTGACTTCAAGTTGTGAACAGATACTTCATCACAGAAAATATGTAGATGAAAAAATACATGGATGATCAAAGATGTCCGACATAATTTTTCATAAGGGTAACAAATGAAAACCATAATGACATGCCACTACATTGCTTTTAGAAGAGCAAAAATTAAAAAGTTGATCATACCAAGTGTTGTGAGGTTTTAGAGTGACTGGAAACTCTCAGACATCATTGATAGGAACTCTCACCCACCACTTTGGAAAAACAGTTTGGCAGTTTCTTTTTTTTTTTTTTTTCCTAAGAATGCATAATTATATTGTCTTTTAACATGAAATACGTTCAATGTGTAGCAAGTGCAAAAAGATTTAAAAAATTTTAAGGAGTGATGTTTAGAAAATTAAAATCAGGAAAGTAAAAAGCAATGAAAAAACTTCCATAAGGGCATGCATTGCATGGACCACTGGGTGTGGTGCAAAAACAATTAATTCTGTTACGCTGAAAAGAAATTTAAAAATTTAAAAAAAAAAAACCTGCCATGAAAGAGAGTCATTGATAATTTAGCTCACTTTTTTCATTTTCCAATATAGATTTAATTTCCACATATCCAACCTACAGATTCTATATCATAAATGTTAAGAATACTCACAGCCCCAGAAACATGGTGGCATTTTATGCTTAATAACTGAAGATATTCTTTTTTTTTATTGGATGTATCTTTTTTTTTTCCAATTTATTTATTTTCAGAAAAACAATATTCATTATTTTTTCACCACACCCAGTGCTCCATGCAAGCCGTGCCCTCTATAATACCCACCACCTGGTACCCCAACCTCCCACCCCCCCGCCACTTCAAACCCCTCAGATTGTTTTTCGGAGTCCATAGTCTCTCATGGTTCACCTCCCCTAGTTTGGCAGTTTCTTAAAAAGCCCATCTAGTTCAGAGAGATGGAGTCAACGTATTTTTCCCCCTTCTTTTCACTAAGTGCAGCTAAAACCTCTGGACATTAAGTATAAAACAAACATAGTAGAGGCACCTGGGTGGCTCAGTCATTAAGTGTCTGCCTTTGGCTCAGGTCCTGATCCCAGGATCTTTGGGATCGAGCCCCGCATCAGGCTCCCTTTTTGGCAGGAAGCCTTCTTCTCCCTCTCCCACTCCCCTGCTTGTGTTCCCTCTCTCACTGTGTCTCTCTCTGTCAAATAATAAATAAAATCTTAAAAGAAAAAAAAACAAACAAACATAATAAGACTCAAAGGTAGAGAGAAAACAGACTGGCTAGAAATCTTGGACCTGATACGATGGTGAATTCCCTGGGTTGTTTGTTTTTTCCTTTATATACCCCATTGGATGCTGAAGAAATTTGTAACCTGGAAATGTCAATGGAGCAGATTAAAAAAAAAAAAAAAAAGCCACAAGAAAGCCCTGATCTAACCAAAGAACAGGAGAGGGGTATTCTGGCAAGTCAAAAAAATTTTACATAACTGCTCTGTTGCATGAAACCACAGAAAAAACCATGACCCTAACCTGCCCATGCCACGGAAAGGAAGACTGTGTGGGAAGGCTAGACTTCACCATTTCCAGACTGTAGTAAATTAGCCAATGCCCCAGTGATCTCATGGCTTCCGAATGACAAATATGGAGCTGGAACTTTCATCTCTGCTGGGGGGTGAGGAGGTCCTTTCTTCCTTTGCAATAGCACTGGAGACCCCTTAGGAAGTCTGACTTCCACACAGTAACAAGATACCCCTGTTCCTCTTCACTAGAGTGACATCCAGAGGAAGTCTAGGGAGAAGTTAGGACTTTCACCATAGCCCAGGCGCTAACGGGGTACTTCCTGTGGTGTCAGGAGAGGTCACAGAGGGGAGCTGAAACTACTACCCCACCTCGCAGTAATAAAACTGAGTGTGGTACCCAGACTTCTACCTTCACCTGCTAGTAATGAAGCATTACCCTCTTTCCTTCCCCTGCTGGATTAGTGTCAGAGAAAGTCAGCTGAAACAATATTTAAATAAGATCCAGAGTCTCATAATACTCCAAGTATTCATATTTTAATTGAAAATCATTTGTCATATCAAGAACCAGGAAGATCTCAAATTGAATGGGGGAAAAAAAAAACCCACCTCAGCAGATGCCAACAGTGAAATGAAATTGAGATGTTAGAATGATCTGACAAGGATTTTAGAGTATCCATCGTGAAATGCTTCAATGAACAATTGAAACACATGAAAATGTAGCATCTCTGAAGAATTAGAAAGGCTCAGCAAAGAGATAGAAGATATAAGGCAGAACCACATCTAGAACTAAACTAGAACCATATTTAGAACTAAAAAATACAATAAACCAAATAAAAATGCCAGTGGGGGAGCTCGACAGCAAGCTGGAGGGGAGGGGACAGAGGAATCAGGAAACCTGAAGATAGAACAGTACCCTTCACCTAAACTGAACAACAGAGAGAGAATAGACTGAAATTAAAAGAGCTTTAGGAACCCGACAGAATCCTAACAGAAGATCTAACATTCATGTCATTGGTGTCCCAGAGGAAGAAGAGAAGCAGGACAGACTGAAAAAGTACCCAGAGAAAGAGGGGTTGAAAACATCCCCAATTTAGGAAAAGACACAAACCTACAGAGTCAAGAATCTTGGCGAATTCCAAACAGGATAAATTCCAGGACATCCATCCTAAGATGCGGTAAGGGTCAAACTGCTGAAAACTAAAGAGAAAACAAAACCAAAATCTTGTGTTAGCTGGTGAGTTCTAGGACTGTGAAAGAATTGCCATTTGTCTGGCCCAAAAGGAAAAATATAAAAGCCTTATGCTTTGAGAACCTTTATATAAACCTCCTTATTCTCCTTCCAGGCTTCTGCTCTGGTTTCGAGGTGTGTGATAGACATTGATCAGAGTTAATCATGACAAATAAAACTGTTCATCACAGGTGAGTGCTTGCTCAGAAGTAGAGGTCTGTCTAAACGGAGCACATTCAAAAAGTCTTTTTTAATAATCTGTGCTTACCAGGGAAGGGATCAAAGACTTGGAACAGAACTGAGCTTATTGTATTACATAACCCAATGCATATGAAATATCTTCCAAAACAGGCCTTCTTCCTGGTAGTAATTGTTGGCATCATGTTTCCAGCCACATGAATTTCTACTATTGAAATCTGAGCCATAATAGCAGGATTTTAAAAAATAAAGTGATACCACTGTGGTATACATGCTGAAGGCCCTAATTACCAGTTGCTTAATACTCATTGTGTAGGTAGAAACTGCTTTAAAAAGAGCATTATAGGGGCGCCTGCCTGGCTCAGTGGGTTAAAGCCTCGGCCTTCAGCTCGGGTCATGATCCCAGGATTCTGGGATCGAGCCCCGAATCAGGCTCTCTGTTCAGCAGGGAGCCTGCTTCCCTTTCTCTCTCTGCCTGCCTCTCTGCCTACCTGTGATCAAATAAATAAATAAAATCTTAAAAAAAAAAGCATTATAATGCTGATTCTTTTTTTTTCCTTATCTCACCTCTGATATTGACAACAATCAGATAATTGAATACCTTGAGGGAAAATTCTTGTTCTGTTACATGTTTTGGCTTTATCCATAAGAAAAAAATCAAAAAGGCTTTCCCTTTTTGAGGCTTTGGCTGGATCGCTTGAACTCTGAGGAGATGCTTAATATGAGTGGCTGTATCCAAATCCTATCGCTAATTCTGAGATTTTGCTGTGAGCAAAGGTGAGATTTTGTGGAACTGTCATGTTCTCTTTTTGTCCTCGAAAATGCTTCCAGGTTTCACCTCATTGATCTACAAAACATGGACAATGTCCATGACCTGCCCTGCTTTATAGCTTGCGATGATGATAATAATACACTGTATTTTGCATAGGGGATTATACATATGTAGATATTTATTGTTTCCATAACCTTTAAAAAAGAGGTTTTACAATTTGCTCGAAGTAACACATTAAGTCAATGGCAAAGCCAAAAATACGAGCTACGATTTCTTTAATGTCGCCGTTTTGCTCTTATTGCAACCCTAATTTGGAAGATTTTGCAAATAGGAATAAGGGAGAAAAAAGTGTGATCGCTTACTGGACTGAGGTAATCATGTTTTTCTAGTGACAAGGAAACCTCTCGTGGTGAGGAAGAAATACAAGGTCCTGCCCACCCTTCATCTTCATCTCATGCATTCTCTCCAGTTGCTTTCTTTACGCTAACTTCACTGTTCTTTCCATTCCTGGACCAGATCAAGCTCCTTCTCACTGTAGGACTTTGAAACAAATTATTTGCTTCACGTGGATGCTCCTCTACTCCCTCAGCCTCCATCACCTGATCTTTCCGGGTCTGTTGACCTGTCTCCAGTTCCCAATCTAAGTAAGACCCAGGTCTCATGTAACTCGTTTCCCCCAAAGCAGAGCTGGAAACAAAGGCTCTCGTCTAAGTGTACAGCAGGAGTGAGAACAGGGGAGTGAAAGAGAGAGGAAGGGTGAGTCAACACAAAGATGCATTACTGAATTGACCACAGTTATGGGCAGCTGGTTGCTTGAGCACACAGAGCTTTCCGGGAATCTTATGAAATGCATTTGGCCATCTATCCGTTGGTTCCTGTGGGGACATTGGTTGAAAGTGGTTCAGCCGGCAGCTCCGTGCTATAAGAGGTTTAAAGTTCTCTAAACAGTACTCTATTTTTAATACAGTGAAATCTTGAACAGACGAGTCTCCTGATCCCTGGGATCTCCTATACCTTTGGGCATCTCAGCTGGAACTAAAGCTCTAGCAAGGGGTAAGAACCAAGATCTGCAACTTCCACAATCCTTACCATTCCTCCAGTGTTAAACCTACCCCATAAGCCAGTGGGTTTCTGTGGGTCATTTTCCATCTGCATGTCACCCCCATCACTGAACGTCGCAGTCTTAGTAACTGTGATGCTCCTGCACGTCAGTTGTCAACACACTCCCAGCAACAGGGTGCTTGTTGCCATCTAACTGGTGAGTTGATCGAGCTCCAAGTTCACATGCTTATCCTTGGACCATCCAAAGCGCAGTCTCAGATAAAGACTTTCATATGGATAAGGAGCTGATGAATGTTTAACAACCACCTCTCCAGAAAAAATGTATGTGTGTATACATACATGTGCAGAAGTTTATTTCACATATTTATGGACATAGATAATGTACAGTAATCCCCCCCTTATCTGTGGTTTTACTTTCCACAGTTTCAGTTACCTGTATTCAAGCATGGTCAGAAGGAAATGATCCTCTTTCTGAGATATTGTTGGAAGGTCGATGGCAGCCTAATGGTTGGTCACAGTGCCTATGTCATTCACCCCATGTCCTCTCATCACGTGGACATTTTATCATCTCACAGCATCACCAGAAGAAGGGTGAGTACTGTACAGTAAGATAGTTTGAGACAGACCACATTCTCATCATTTATTCCAGTATATTGTTATAATTGTTCTATTTTATTATTATTGTTGTTTAATCTCTTACTCTAACTTAGAGTTTAAACTGTATCATAGGTATGTATGTATAGGAAAAAACATAGTATATGTGGGGTTCAATAATATTTGCAGTTTCTGACATCCACTGGGAGTCTTGGAGCACAGCCCCTGCAGGTAAGGGAGGACTACTGTATAGGACAAAATTTCCAAATTATAATGAAATGTACAATACTATTTCTCGGAAATTCCAAAGAGCTTATTGATTTTCACAGAATGCTTTCACTGATTTTTGCTGAACTTTTATATCCATAAGCAGCCTATGTTTGTGATTGACAAAAAGTACAGTTGCAATATGAATGTTGTTTATTTATACTAATAAGAAAAATGGGGGCGCCTGGGTGGCTCAGTGGGTTAAAGCCCCTGCCTTCAGCTCAGGTCATGGTCCCGGGATCCTGGGATCGAGCCCCGCATCAGGCTCTCTGCTCAGGAGGGAGACTTCTTCCTCCTCTCTCTCTCTGCCTCCCTCTCTGCCTACTTGCGATCTCTGTCAAATAAATAAATAAATAAAATCTTTAAAAAAGAAAAATGAAAGGTGTGTGTCAGTTTCATTCATTCATAAATTGTATAAATGACTTTTTTGCCAAATTGAATAATTGTTTAGAACACAGTTTTATGTGCCATTCACAATGTCATTGCTAGAGACTTGACACACTTCTAAGTTTAATTTACATTATTATTATTTTCTCTATCATTTTCCAAAGTCTAGGCAATTAACAAAACAATCAAAATCTAATTTGTAGCATTTGCCTATTTCTGCGGTATAGATACTTCTGCTGTGGCTAATAATTGAGCTACTAACATGATGTCACTGAATGTGCACTTGGGAACAGATGCAGTGTCACACCCATTACACAGTATTTCCACCAAACAGATACCGTGATAGATGTCAATATCCTCAAGAGCACAGATAATAATAAGACGGAGTGAAATAATTAGAAATCTTGAATATTTATTACCCTTGTTTAAAACATAATTTAATTTAAAATAATGCCTGTGTTTACCACTCAACGGCAAAATTCCTGAGATTTGACAATGGGCTTTTGCCTGGACGAGCTGGTGTAGCACCCCGCTGGGGTGGGGAGTGAATCATGAAATCGAAGGGAGACGGTACACAGACGATACACAGACGCATCACTGAGTTGACAGCTGCTGGGAATGACTGGACCTCTCAGGACCTCCTAAGGACCCTTTGAAATGGATCTCAGATGCTTCCTGCCACAGACTTCAGTACGAGGGAAGCGTTTACGCAGCAGTTCCTGACAAGGCTTTAACACTCCCACAGTCGGGGCTGCACACCTGTGAGTGTTCAGTGGGTTCTCAAAGTCATGCCACACAGTGAAGTCAGAGAAGCCTGGGGTCAGGAGCCTAGTCGCCCGCAGCCTGGGCCCAGCAGAGGTGCTGGGGTGAGTGGGGTGAGCATTGCACTTGGAAGGACCCTGTGGAAGCCGGCTCTGGAACTGAGGACCACAGCAGTCACTGGAATAGAGGTGAGGCCAGCGGGATTTGAGCAGCAAGAGGCAGTACTTGATTAAACCCTCTTTCTCGGTCTCACAGCACACAGTTTCTGCCTGTTGGTTTTTCATGGCATTCATTTGTATCAGCATTTTTTATTTTATTTTATTTTATTTTTTTAAAGATTTTATTTATTTATTTGACAGAGAGAGATCACAAGTAGGCAGAGAGGCAGGCAGAGAGAGAGGAGGAAGCCGGCTCCCCACGGAGCAGAGAGTCCGATGCGGGGCTCGATCCCAGGACCCTGAGATCATGACCCGAGCCAAAGGCAGCGGCTTAACCCACTGAGCCACCCAGGCACCCCATTTTTTATTTAAAAGCCCATTACACCACTAGGTTGCAAATTCTATGATGTCAGAACTATGTCTCTTTGCCCCCTACTGTCCCCAGTGCCTGGTACTTCTGCACTTTTCCCCCTTACAGGTGATGAATACATTTGGGGACAAATAAATACATAAATAGGAGATGACAGGCACTCTTCAAGCATTATCTAGCCCCTCCCCTCCCCACAATTACTTTCCACCTCGATAAACAACAGCAAAATAATCAAGTGTTTGTAAGTAGAAAACATTACTAAAGTTGGGGGTAATGAAAAGATGCAGCCCCATCTTTTTCCTCCTCTCTGCCCATTTTTGGGGGTTCCTACCATCAGGTTCTTCCCATTAGTGGCAAAGAAATGCATCTTTCTTCCCACAGTTGGTTCCTTCTCCACTCCACCGTCCCACACCCAGAGCCACCAACATGTTCTGTCCAGTGGTGGTCAATTCGCTTCCTGTCCCTCCTCCAAAGGCACAGAAACCTTGCCAGGATTGAAATTACCTTCTTTTTGTTTTCTTGTCTCCTTCATCAGTCTGCTCATGGAAATGAGTGACATAGCAATTTATTTCCCCACTACTATGAATTATGATGCTTACCCAGTGAAAAATTTTCCAGGAAAAAAAAGTGCCTCTGGTTAGTTTGGGTTTGACTTGTCAAAATTTCCCATCTTCATCACAAATGCCTAATGTTTGGGAGACTACTCAACACACAGCAGAAACCAATATTCATTCTGTTTACTTCTGCCAGTGATTCTCAAGCCTCAGCCATTTCCACACAATTTCCACATTTTTTTCTTTTTTCTTTTTTTTAAGATTTTATATATTTATTTGTCAGAGGGGGAGAGATCACAAGTAAGCAGAGCAGTCGGCAGAGACAGAGGGGGTAAGCAGGTTCCCTGCTGAGCAGAGAGTCTGATGCGGGGCTCGATACCCAAGACCCTGAGATCATGACCTGAGCTGAAGGCAGAGGCTTAAGCCACTGAGCACCCAGGCACCCCAATTTCCACATTTTTGACCTATTTAGATGTCACCAGAAATATTAGTTATTTCAGAGTTTCTTTAAATCGTGTCACTTTTTTATTTAAATAAGATTATTTAAGTGATAAGTTGTATATGCTACCATAAATAGACCTTTTTTTAAAATTTTCCTTTTTAAAGTTTTTTTTTCCAAATTTATTTATTTTCAGAAAAACAGTATTCATTATTTTTTCACCACACCCAGTGCTCCATGCAATCCGTGCCCTCTATAATACCCACCACCTGGTACCCCAACTTCCCACCTGCCCCGCCACTTCAAACCCCTCAGATTGTTTTTCAGAGTCCATAGTCTCTCATGATTCACCTCCCCTCCTTTTTTTTTTTTTTGAATAGAGCTTTTTGAGTCACCTATCATAACCAGAAAATAACCATAAAACATATTGTTATGGACTAAACGTTTGAGTCCCCCCAAAATTCATTTGTTGAAGTTCTAAACCCTATTGTGATGATCCTTGGAGGTGGGACCTTTGGGGAGTGATTGGTTTGAGATTTGGTCATGAAAGTGGAGCCCCTGTTGTGGAATTAGTGTTCTTAGAAGGGGAGGAATAAACCAAAGCCCGTCCTCTCTTGCTCACTAGAGCTTCCACTTGCTCTCAAGCTCTCTCTCTCTCCCTCAGTCCCATATGAGGAATCATCTAGAAGGAACCTTTCTGCAAACTAGGAAGAAGGCCTCACCATGAACTGAATCTGCCAGCACCTTGATTTTGGACTTTCCAGCCTCTAGGACTGTGAGAAATTAATGCCTGTTGTTCAAGGCAACCCATCTCTGGTATTTTGTTATAGCAGCCTGATCAGACCAAAACACATAATAAAACTGAAAAGAATTCACTAATTAAGTACCATCTTGTTAAATACCTGATCAGTGCCTTGAAAGTGATGCCTGTTCTCTCATTGTTTAAAAAAAAAGTAGATTAGCAAGTGTTAGGGTAAGTTTTTAATGATATGAGAGATTTTTCTCCTGATGTCAGAAAGATTAAAATAGAATCGAAAAGTGGCTTCCTCACTTCCTCATTTTTGAGTGGCTTCCTCACAATGGCTGTCTATACTTTGTAAAATTGCATTTTGTACTCCCCCAAATTGTCTCATGCATATGTCCCAGACTTGGAGAAACACTGGTCTACCTTCTCGCTGTCCACGGGGTAGATGTTTGAGGAGGCGCTGCTGAGTTTTTGGATATTGGTGCTCAGTTGCAAGAGGATACTACAACTTTATGTTTTAATCTCCTGCTGTCATGTCCATGAACCTATTGTTTGATGATCTCAGTTTTCGTGTTGGGAAGTTCCTGTGGTAAACCACAAAGAGTTCTGGGATAGGAGGGTAGAGGGGAGGACCTGGCTTTCTTTCAGGCTGTGTAAACTGGGCAGATCCCCTGATTTCCCTAGCTTTGGTTGCTCTGCCTATGAATGAGGTGTCAGGATCAGTGGAAGAAATGAGGCACAAGGACACGTAATGGATGTGGAGACTAGGCCAACCCCATGTTCTGCCAGATCTATGTGAAAGCCTTTAAATTGTTACATATAACCATCTCGTGCCTTGTTGTGAATGCCACCTCTTATCAGTATCATAGCAGAAAAACTGCTAAGAATACTGAACTGAATCAATATTGCCAAACTGTGACAGGCATAGTTCTGCGAATTGATTTGAGGTGATACACGTGTACATGCACAAACTTCTCTGTAACTGTTGCAGTTCTGCATCAGTTTTTACAATTGCCTTCTAATTATGGAATAGAGGAAGTTTCTATTTAAAATTAACACACTGGGGCGCCTGGGTGGCTCAGTGGGTTAAAGCCTCTGCCTTCGGCTCAGGTCATGATCCCAGGGTCCTGGGATTGAGCCCCGCATCGGGCTCTCTGCTCAGCAGGGAGCCTCCTTCCTCCTCTCTCTCTGCCTGCCTCTCTGCCTGCTTGTGATCTCTCTGTCAAATAAATAAATAAAATCTTTTAAAAAAAACTTAACATAAATAAATAAATAAATGAATAAAATTAAGGCATTTAAGTAAAATAGATGAGTCAGTTTTTTTTTTGAAAAAGATTTATTTGGGTACCTGGGTGGCTCAGTCAGTTAAGCTTCTGCCTTTGGCTCAGGTCATAATCTCGGGGTCCTGGGATTGAGCCCGGCATCGGGCTCTCTGCTCAGCAGGGAGTCTGCCTCTCTCTCTCCCTCTGTGCTCTCTCTCTGTCTCTCTCAAATAAGATAGAGAGCATGAGTAGGGGGAGGAGCAGAGGGAGAGAGAATGAGAATCCCAGGCAGGCTCCCTGCTGGACCTGGAGCTGGACATGGGGGCTCCATCCCACGACCCTGAGATCATGACCCAAGCTGAAACCAAGAGTTGGATGCTTAACCAATTAAGCCATCAAAGTGTTCCAACAAGTAAGTCAGTTTAAAAAAAAAAAAACAAAACAAAAAAACAAAAAACACTACACTGATAAGTGAGGCATAACTTGTGAATATCACCAAATCTGTGAGATAGAACTCAGGGGGTTGAAGCTTAGGAAACACCAACTCGATCTTTAAGATACATCTGGTCTAAAGCAATAAAATTCTGTACCATGGTTTCTCCAAAAGTATTGTCATAGTTAAGAAGCTCACCTGTTTTCTAAAGATGCTTTGAAAAATAATTAAAGAATAAGGCTTGCAAAGATAGGAGGTTCATGGGAACTCAGTACTTTCTGCTCATTTCTCCTGTGAACCTAAAGCTACTCTTATAAGTAAAGTCTATTTTAAAAGAAACAATCAAAAAACCAAGAAAAAAAAACCCAAAAATGAATGGTAAAGCATTTTGTGTTACAGGCATAAAAAACTTAGCAACAACTTTACTACTGCAATTTTACAAATAAACCTTTTGTTATATAAAGAGGATATGTGTTTTGACCTCTAAATATGCAACCTTAATGACTTGTTCTTTATTATACAATTGGAAAACTTACTTCTCTGACATTACATAGGTAGGTAATTTACTGAGAGACTTTATTCAGTATTAAACTATTGTCTTACATACTTTATACATCTATTCTTGTCTACTGTGGCTTGTTAGATTTTGAAACTTTAAGTGAAGAAGACCAAGCTCGGTTACCCTTGTCTGCACAAAACACAATATTCCGGTGTAAATTATGGTTGCAATAACATTGTAGTATTGTTGAGGAATAACTGTAACCTCGATCAGCAATATATCACCGTGATTAAACATAGGAAGTTTTTCCTAGAAGCTGCAATGTGGTGGCAAATCATAAACCTGATATGCAGGAATTCAACATGTCTATTTTGAGCCTGGATACAGGTTTAACCTTTTTTCTAGACAGAGCAGTGCTCTTGGTTTGATATTCTGCTGGTATCATGAAAGTCTTAATGATTTTGTCTTTGAACTTGGGTCTTGTAAGTGATGTCTGATGGGACAGTGGAGCGTGCACGTGAGCAGAGGAAACTTACACAACACGTGTATCCACTGTTCCTTCATACTCCTAGTGCATATGGCACTCCCACTACCCTGGGAGTGGCATACTCATTCTGGAGCACAGCATTCTGGCAAACCCGCAGTGAGACTCAGAGCCAGCGGAAGGTGTTACATCCAGGACCGAGTAAGTGGCAGTGTTGACAGCCCCAAGAGGCCATGCTTCCGTTCGAACCACAGTTTGTTTCAAATGTGCAAAGAAGGTGATGGCATTTTAACACAAAAAACAAGGAACCCTATCATGTCCTCTCTCACTCTTGTTCCTTCTCTGTCTTAGCCAGCCACTTACATTGGAAATGACGATACGGAAGGAAAGGAGAAGATAAGGCAGCCCGTAGATTCTTTTCTTTTCGGCAGTTCCTTACTCAGCAATAAGGCAAAGAAGAATGTTGGTAGAATGTGCCCATATCATGAAGTGAAATGGAAACAGTTGACTTAGTTTGGTTGACCTTTTCTAGTATTTTGGTAAGAATGAAATGCATATGCATATAGGAGCCATGAGACAAAACCTGTGTAATTTCAGTGATTCCGTGTCTGAGTTAATGCTCTTACGGTTAAAGCTGACATTGAAAAAATATAAACAGTAAAACTCATGCTAATAATGAAGAAAACTTTTTTACTTAGATGAGCATTAAATAGCCACTAAAAATAACATCACAAATCAAAAGAGAGACCAAAGAAAGGAAAAACTTTTGCATTTTAGAACCTTTAACACCCCTCTCGTTCCTGTTTTTTGAACAAAGCGTTCTGCAAATGATGTCTGTTTGGGGAGAACGGCATATAAAAGCACTCTTGGCCAAATGTAGAGAGAGAGTGTCGTTTCTAAAGATACTTTCCAGCCCAGGGTGCCTGGGTGGCTCAGTCAGTTAAGGCTCCAAGTCTTGGTTTTGGCTCAAGTCATGATCTTGCAAGGGTGGGACCAAGCCCGAGTTGGGCTCTGTTCTCAGTGGGGATCTGCTTCAGATTCTCTCTTCCTCTCCCTCCTGCTCTCGCTCTCACGCTGTCTCTAAAATCGCTAAAAAAAAAAAAAAAAAAAAAAAAGGTACTTTTCAGCCCAAATATTCCTTAATTCCATGTGCTTTAGATGATCCTCATGAGTCCTTAAAGAATCTGCTAGGCCTGCACTACTGAGTGGGACATTAGAGGCCTTCCCTGAGCATTTCGCCTCCAAAGAGAGTTAATTACCGCCCCTTTGTTCTATTACTGTGCCTCAATTTTACTGTTGTACTTAGGACAAGCTGTTATATTCATGTTTATATAATGTTTATAGATGTGTCTCCCGTGTTTGGCTTTGGACTTCTTGAGAAAGACTTAATTTACTTACCTCTATAATCCCAGAAACCTGGTTCAGAGTAGATAATCAATTACTGTTAATAAATGATTCAAATTATTTTTTTTTAAAGATTTTATTTATTTATTTGACAGAGAGAGATCACAAGCAGGCAGAGAGGCAGGCAGAGAGAGAGGAGGAAGCAGGCTCCCTGCTGAGCAGAGAGCCCGATGCGGGCCTCGATCCCAGGACCCTGAGATCATGACCTGAGCCGAAGGCAGCGGCTTAACCCACTGAGCCACCCAGGCGCCCTCAAATTATTTTTTAATGACTTATGTATAGAATAAATTCAGGAATATCTCTAGAGTAGATTATTTCAACCTTGGAATATCCATCCATTTGTGTCAGAACAATTCTGGATAGGTATAATACTATAGAAACTGTCGCAGTTGGGGTTTGGAGGCTGGTGTCTCCAAGACCAGTCAAAGGAGAGTGGAATAGAAAAGCAAGAGCTTGCAGATTGTGTTTCTACCCATTTGCTACAACTTTAGCTATGGCTCAGGGGCCCAAAGGTCAAGGAGATCCTAGTGTCCAGCAACCTCATCCGTTTTCAAGGCTGCTCTATTTAACAAAACAGAGCATTGGTTAGAGATCTTTAAACCCCATGCAACATTAATCGAGAGTCAAACCTATTTCAAGCAAATGCCTTACATCTAGAATAGATGCTCATTTATCAAAGATTCCTTAGCTCTCAGAAACTTCAGCAAATCATGCACACAGTGTGGCCAGCATGGGAAAATGCAAATGGGACTGGAGACAAAGATAGCTCACAGCAATTCAGGGGCTGTGGAGAACAGTCAAGTAGCCTCACGTTTTAGGGTTTTGGGTCTTATCATTGGCAACAGTCAAGAAGGCATTTTCTGCATGTCTTGTCACCACATAGGTGATATGCTTCCCGTTAGTCTCCACCCATGGTGGCAGAAATAAAAGCTGAGTGGGCTTTCAGTGCAAATGCAAGGAAAGGGGTGGGATTAGGCAGACCATCAGATCCACACCTGAGATAATATAAAGTGAGAAAATCACCTTACAATTCAAGCTACCCAGTTAAAAACCCAAATCATTGGTCCTGAGTCATTTTTGGCCTGACACACAGAAATCATGAACTCATTCTTCCATCTGTATGTGGTAGAAAAGGGTAGATCCCCACACTTCGCAGAGAGGTCTCTCTGATTTCTGCATGGACCTGTTTTCATGAGGCCCGAATCAGAACACCTTCTCGGAATCCTGTAAACTGTGTCATGTATGAGTAGTAGCTCTTCTGTCTCTCCCTCTTTTTCTTGTTTCCTTCCATTTCACATCCTTAGTTCAGATATATTTAGATAGATGCAATAAGCCAGGTTCATTTTTGTGAAGTAATTGTGTATATTCCTTTATGACAAAATATCTGGTTCTGACCGTGATAAAAAGGAATGGCATTGGACTTGATAAATAATAAAACATCCACTGCAGCAACAGAAACTTCTATTCTCAATGCTCCTTTCAAGGTAAAGGCCTTGAGCATACTAATAGGCTCAAGTCAAGCAAAGCCAAGAGAGTTCCATCGATGTAGCAGATAATTTGCCCCTGGCAAAATCCCAGGCCTGAGACCAGTGTTGACTTGGCAATCCAACCAGTATTTTTCAAGTGCTCATTAACTGTAAGTCTTTTACAAATTGCTTGCTTAGTGTATTTTATCTCATAACCTCCAGGTGTAGTCTTAAAGGCGCAGCATGAGAAATGGTAGCCAATGGTCACCAGAGTCAATGGTAGCACTTGGATCATCTTAATACTGTGTGTGTGTGTGTGTGTGTGTGTGTGTGTGTGAGGGAGGGTGGAAGAAAAGAGAGAGACCCAGTCACCATCCCACTGTTCACAAATGAACCAGCTGTCTTCGGAGCAGCAGTGCCACAGGGAGAAACCATCAGACTTGTTCTCAGGAGACATAGATTCTAGTTCTACCTCTGCCATAAGATGTCAGGAAGCCTGACAAGTCTTGCCACTTCTGGTGAAATCTGGTGTGATGAAGATTTTGAGTAAAATGATGTTTGAGTTTTCACCAGAATATAATATTCTAATAACTAATTCCAAACTTACCAGAGACAGAATTCTCTTCTTTCCTTCCCAATTTCATCCCACTCCAATAGGGGGTTTAAATTTGCCTAAGGGGGCCTCCTCCATCATTTTCCTCCTGCCCGTGTTTGCTCTTACACCCCAAACTGAATCTTCTAATTTCTCTTATATGCAGACTAGATGATAATACACTCTGTTTCTGAACAAAGAAACAATTTGCTGAAGCCTCTCTTCCCCAGTCCAGCCAGGCTAAGTACTTCTAGGGGCCCAAACATGGTGGCCAGTGTTAACCACTGGGCATTGTCACTGAGCTTCAAGCTGCAAGTGCCTGGCATCCTCAGCTTCTGATTATAGGCCTCCGAATTCCTTCTCCTGATTACCAAAAGAAATGTCAGAAATTAAAGGAGAAACAGACAAGAAACCATGAATTGTAATCCCACTACCCGGACAACCACCCTCAACTTTTTGGTGTATATCTGTACTAAATTGTTGCAGCAAGGCCCCCAAATGTTTTCATACCTCCCTGGAGGGTCACCCTTGGGTCTTTCTCTCTCACCACTGACTAGGGGCTTGGTTAACGGGACAATAGCAAATGTTGGACTTGTAGACTTGGAAGAAAGTTTATGATTGTGATTACCCTCTCTTGCTGCCCTTGGAATATACTGCTACCTTGTAAATAAGCCTATGCTAACCTTCTGAATGACAAGAGTCTGATGCCTAATTGCCCCTGTCACATCAGCTGACACTCGGCAAGTCCCCAGAGAGTTGCCTAGTTGAGTAGCCGATGAACGCAGATCCTTCAGTGAACCCAATCAAGGCCAGCAGAATAACTACCTGTAAGCCCAGTCCAGAGCACAAACCCACTGAGTCTCAAGCCAAATAATAAATGGTTGTTGCCTAAACCAAGATGTTTTGTAGTCTGTTATGCAGCAAAAGCTAACATAAAGTAATCTTTTAGTCTTTTCCCATATAATAAAGTCCAGATTATACCATATATATACTCTTCTATAAGCAGCTTCTTTCACATGATATTTTCCCAAATCTCTAATATTATTTTCCTTCTCATACAAGTTCTATCAGGGCGAAGAATTATATCTCTTTTGTTCAATGCTGTATTTCTAGCACATAAGCATTACTGCAAACATACTCAGAAATCAATAAACATCTGCTGATGATAGAGGACATGATTTTTGTTGTTGTTATTGGATGGTTAAATAGTGTTATACAGAGTTACCACCTTTGCCCTGTTCTGAGTTCTTGCTTCTCTAATAGGTTTGGTGTCTCAGTTTTCCACTAGAACTGGAATTTGGATGAGTTCTCCCTATTCCATAGAAACTGGGTGGATCTCTGGCCCTCAATCATGGCCAGGAGGAGGGTTTTGCTAAGCAACCCTTAGGATTCCATTCAAATAGCATGTCCTAGGAGACCACACGTGTGCCTTCTCAGGGTTTACATTACTGTGTTAGAGAGATCTCTAGCATGGCAAGGGCTACATGCCATGGTGTTTCATTTATGAGTCTATTTCTTCTACTGCTTCGTGAACTTCTGAGGATAAGGGTTCAGGTCCCAGAGTGCTGGGACATAATGAGCACTCGATCAGTGCCCATGGGATAAATGAACAAATTGACTCGCACATTGCAAAGAATTCCTCTGACAGCAGCACACGCATAATTTCACTCTTTTTAAATAAGAAATGCACTTTCATTACAAACAATTAATACATTAAGGATTATAATAACGTTGTGAGAAAGCATATTTATGATCCAAAAAAACCTTAAGTAGGACATACCACCAAGGAGGACATTTCATAAGTGGCTTTAATTCCATCTGTATCTTTCTAAAGGCATGAGGAAATGAAACTTAGGAAAGTGGGAAACAGAAGCGAGACAGGAAGGGAGCCTAATGTTCCAGTTTGCAGCTTGCAATGGTCATTCTGTGCCACAGGTAGGAGGGAGACAATATCAGTTTACATACTGGTTTAAACACAATTAAAACATAGAGGTTACAGCTTGAACTTAGGCTGATGGCAAATAAAGAAGGGATATTAGGTCTGCCATTGATTAGAATTCTTTTTGGGATTCTTCATTGAAGAGAAAACACTGTGCTTTTGTAAAAACTGCCATTCTGTGAAAAACTACCTAAGAATAGGACTCGGCCAAGGAATGTTAAGACCCGCATTATTCACGCACACATACACATGTGAAATTCCAACACATTACTCTGATTGTTGTAATAACCTAGAAGACTTTGGTTTAGACAAGAAGGGGCTTTGTTATAGTAAGCACAAACGCTAATTAATTACTGTGTTGCAGTTCTCTCCTTTTAAAGGATATTGGTTTAAGTTCGGACTTCAACTGAATATAATTCATACACACGAACATTTTAATATACTCACCGTATGTAAGTCTATGCCAACAACATTGCTTGTCATTCTTTGATTAACTCTCAGAGGGCAGAGACAACATCTGTGAAACTCTCAGGCCATGGAAGCACCATTTACTAAAAGTCAGTGCTGATACAGCTTTAGTTCCAACAGAAAAACATTTTTATTATAATCTAATTATTTATTTCAGTTACTCTTTGACATCCTTGGTTCAAGTAAATCAGTAATTGTACTAAAAAAAATAATAATAAATTATTTGGGTCCAGGAAACAGGAAACAAGAAATGGTAGGAGTGGAAAAAGATTCTCGTTGTGATAAAGAGAGGAGTAAGACCTTTCAATTTTTTATTTAAAAATAAGCATTGGTGGTTCCCAGAGAGGGGGTGGGTGGGAGGATGGGTTAAATGGGGGTGGGGATGAGGGAGTGCACTTGTGAAGAGAACCAGGTGTTGTATGGAATTGATGAATCACTACGTTGTACACCTGAAACTATTACACTGAAACTATTGTACACCTGAAACTATTACACTAGTACACCTGAAACTATACCAGAATTAAAATAAAAACTTAAGAAGAAGAAAAAAAATAAAAAATAAACCTTGATTAGAGCGCTATTAGGACTAAGATGCCAGCATTTGGTCTTAGAGATTTTGCTGCTGATTTCTAACTTTGTGCTCATTTTTACAAACAACAGAACACAAAATTTTCAGTTAGCTCACTTAAAAAAAAAAATTGTCAGGTGCCTGGGTGGCTCAGGGGGTTAAGCCTCTGCCTTCAGCTCAGGTCATGGTTTCAGGGTCCTGGGATTAAGCCCCACATCGGGCTCTCTGCTCGGCACGGAACTTGCTTCCTCCTATCTCTCTCTCCACCTGCCTCTCTGCCTACTTGTGATCTCTCTCTGTCAAATAAATAAATAAAATCTTTAAAAAAATTTGTCACTCAGGTTTAATATTATCAATATTTGGTATTGTTTGTTTCAGATTTTTTTTTTACATTTTTAAAAGATTCCAGTATACTTGGCACACAGTGTTAACATTAGTTTCAGGTGTACAACATACTGATTCAATAAGTCTATGCATTATGCTATGCTCACCACAAGTATAGCTCCCATCTGTCACCAGGCACCACGATACAATTGACTCCAGCCCCCCTGCTATACCTTTTATCCCTGTGACTTATTCATTCCATAATTGCAAGCCTATATCTCCTATTTCCCTTCACCTATGTTGCCTACCCTCCACCCCGTCCCCTCTAGAAATCATCAGTTTGTTCGTTGTACTGATGGGTCTGTTTCTGCTTTTTATTTTTTCATTTGTTTTTTTTTTTTTTTAAAGATTTTATTTTATTTATTTGAGAGAGAGAGACAGTGAGAGAGAGAATGAGCGAGGAGAAGGTCAGAGAGCGAAGCAGACTCCCCATGGAGCTGGGAGCCTGATGTGGGACTCGATCCCGGGACTCCAGGATCACGCCCTGAGCCGGAGGCAGTTGTTCAACCAACTGCGCCACCCAGGCGTCCCTGTTTTTTGTTTTTTTAATTCCACATAAAATGAAATCATACGGCATTTGTCTTTCTCTGTCTTATTTCCCCTCACATAATACTCTCTAGGTCCATCTGTATTATCACAAATGCCAAGACCTCATTCTATTTTAGAATTGGGAACTATCCCATTTCATATCTATGGTACATCTTCTTTATTCATCTGTTGATGGACATAAGGGTTATTTATATATCTTAGCTATTGTAACTAATGCTGCAGTAAATAAAAGGGTGCACATATCTTTCTGAATTAGTGTTCTCATTCTCTTTGGGTAAAGACCCAGTAGAGGAATTATTTCATCCTATGATGATTCTATCTTTAAGGTTTTGAGGAACCTCCGTACTGTTTTCCACAGTGGCTACACTAATTTACATTCCCACCAATAATGTGTATGAATTCCTTTTTCTCTACATCCTGGCCAATACTTGTTCTTTCTTGTATTTTGATCCTAGCTTTTTGACAGGTGGAAGTTAATACCTCACTGTAGGTTTGATTTACATTTCCCTGATGAATATTGACGTTGAACATCTTCTCCGGTGTCTGTTAGCCGTCTGCATGTCTTCTTTGGAAAAATGTCCTCCGGTCATTTTTTAATCGGATTGGTTAGCTTTTTGGTGTTGAGTTGTGTAAGTTCTTTATATGTTTTGGATACTAACCCCTTATCAGATATATCATTTGCAAATATCTTCTCTCATTCAGTGGCTTGCCTTTGCATTTTGTTGGTGGTTTCCCTTGCTACACAAAAGATTTTTATTTTGGTGTCATCTCAATAGTTTATTTTTGCTTTTGTTTTCTTTGCCTGAGGAGACATATCTAGAGAAATATTCCTGAAGTTGATGTCAAAAGAACTATTGCCTATGTTTTCTTCTAGGAGTTTTATGGTTTCAGGCCTCATGTTTAAGTCTTTAATTCATTTTGAGTTTATTTTCTCATATAGTGAGAGAAAGTGGTCCAGGTTCATCCTTTTGCATGCAGCTCTTTTTCCAACACCATGTGTTGAAGAGACTGTCCCCCAGTGTATATTCTTATCTCCTTTGTCATAGATTAATTGACCATAAAGTACAGGTGTGTTTCTGAGTTTTCTATTCTGTTCCATTGACCTATGTATCTACTTTTGTGACAGTACCATACTATTTTGACTGCTATAGCTTTGTAATATATCTTGAAATCTGGGTTTGTGATACCTCCAGGTTTGTTCTTTCTCAAGATTGTTTTGGTTATTTGAGGTCTTTAGTGGTTCTATACAAATTTTAGTATTATTGGTTCTAGTTCTGTGGAAGATGCTGTTGTATTTTAATAGGGATTGCATTGAATCTGTAGATTATTTTGGGTAGTAAGGACATTTTAACGATATTAATTCTTTTTTTTTTTAAAGATTTTATTTATTTGACAGAGAGAGAGAAATCACAAGTAGGCAGAGAGGCAGGCAGAGAGAGAGAGAGAGGAGGAAGCAGGCTCCCTGCCGAGCAGAGAGCCCGATGCGGGGCTCGATCCCAGAACCCTGGGATCATGACCTGAGCCGAAGGTAGAGGCTTTAACCCACTGAGCCACCCAGGCACCCCCGATATTAATTCTTTCAATTCATTTCCATTTGTGTCATCTTCAATTTCTTTCATCAATGTGTATAGTTTTAGAATACAGGTCTTTCATCTCCTTGGTTAAATTCATTTCTAGGTATTTTATTCTTTTTGGCATAATTATAATTGGAATTTTTTTCTTAATTTCTCTTTCTGTTAATTCTTTATTAGTGTATATAAATGCAACAGATTTCTGTGTATTAATTTTGTATTTTGAAAAACTTCACTGAATTCATTTATTACTCCTAATAGTTTTTTGGTTTTTGATGGAGTCTTTAGGGCTTTCTATGTGGATTATTATGTCATCTGAAATAGTGATAGTTTAACTTCTCCTTACCAATTTAGGTGACTTTCATTTCTTTTTGTTGTCTGATTGCTGTGGTTAGGACTTCCAGGACTATGTTGAATAAAAGTGGTGAGAGAGGACATCCTTGTCTTGTTCCTGACCTTAGAGGAAAAACTCTCAGTTTTTCACCATCGAGTATGATGTTAGCTGTGGATTTGTTATATACAGGCTTTATTTTTTGAGGTATGTTTCTTCAAAGCAGCTTTATTGAGAGTTTTTGTCATGAACAGATATTGAATTTTGACAAATGCTTTTTCTGTATCTATTGAGATGATTATATGATTTTTATCCTTCATTTTGTTAATGCAGTGTATCTCGTTGATTTGCAGATACTGAACCATCCTTGCAACCCCAGAATAAAATCCACTTGATTGTGGTGAATGATACTTTCAGTGTACTGTTGAATATGGCTCATTAATATTTTCTTGGGTATTTTTTGTTGTTGTTGGGTTTTTTTGCATCTATGTTCATCAGGGATATTGGCTTATAGTTTTCTTTTTTGTATTGTCTTCGCCAGCTTTCGTATCAGGGTAATGCTGGTCTCATGGAATGGATTTGGGAGCTTTCCTTCCTCTTCTATTTTTTGGAATAATTTGAAGAAAGTAAGTGTTAACTCTTCTTCGGATGTTTGATAGAATTCACCTGTGAATCCATCTGTTCCTAGACTTTTTTTCTCAAGAATTTTTTGATTACCAATTTAATTTCATTACTTATAATTGGCTTGTTCCGATTTTCTATTTCTTCCTGAATCAGTTTGGGAAAATCATGTTTCTAAAAATTTATTCATTTCTTCTAGGTTATACAATTTGTTGGCATATAGTTTTTCAGAGTAGTCTCTTATAATCTTTTTAAATTTTTTTTAAAAGATTTTATTTATTTGAGAGCAAGAGCAAGAGCACAAGCAGGGGGAGTGGGAGAGGGAGAAGCAGGCTCCCTACTGAGCAGGGAGCCCAATGCGGGGCTCCATCCCAGTTCTCTGGGATCATGACTTGAGCCGAAGGCAGATGCTTAACCAAATGAGTCACCCAGGAGGCCCATCTTTTTAATTTCTGTAGTGTCAGTTGTTGCTTCTCTTTCATGTCAGCTTTTATTTATTTGTCACCTCTCTCCTTTTTTCCCTGATGAGTCTGGCTAAAGGTCTATTGATTTTGTTTATCTTGTCAAAGAAACAGCTCTTCATTTCATTGATGTCTTTTCTTGATTTTTACTCTCTATTTCATTTATTTCTGCTCTGATCTTTATGATTTCCTTTCTTCTTCTAACGATGATTTTTTTTCTCATTCCCTTTAAGTATAAGATTGGATTGTTTATTTGAGTTTGTCTTTTTTTCTAAAGTAATGCAGGGTTTGAACTCATGACCCAGAGATCAAGACCTGAGCTGAGATCAAGAGTCGGATGCTGAGCTAACTGACCCACCCAGGTGTCCCGAGCTTTTCTTATTTCTTGAGGTAAGCTTGTATTGCTATAAATTTCCCTCTTAGAACCGTTTTCACTGTATCCCAAGGAATTTAGACTGCTGTTTCATTTTCGTTTGTCTTCACATAGTTGTTTATTTCCTTTTTGATTTCTTTATCGATCCATTAATTGTTTAGCAACATGTTGTTTAGTCTCCACGTTTGTGTCTTTTTTTTTTTTTTTTTAAGATTTTATTTAGTTATTTGACAGAGAGAGAGAGATCACAAGTAGGCAGAGAGGCAGGCAGAGAGAGAGAGGAGGAAGCAGGCTCCCTGATGAGCAGAGAGCCCGATGCGGGGCTCGATCCCAGGACCCTGAGATCATGACCTGAGCCGAAGGCAGAGGCTTAATCCACTGAGCCACCCAGGTGCCCCTCTCTTACTGCTTTTAAAATGCTGTTTTTGTCTTTAATCTTTGACATTTTATTTATTTATTTTTGAAGATTTTGGTTATCTGTCTGAGAGAGAGAGACAGAGAGAGGGCATGAGCGGTGAGGAGAGACAGAGGGAGAAGCAGATTCCCCACTGAGCAGGGAGCCCGATGCAGGGCTTGACCCCAGGACCCTGAGATCATGACCTAAGCCAAAGGCAGGTACTTAACCCACTGAGCCACCCAAGTGCCTCAATCTTTCACATTTTAATTATTATGTATCTTGATATGGGCTTCTTTGGGGTCCTCTTCTTTAGAATTCTCTGTGCTTCCTGAAAATGGATGTCTATTTCCTTCCCCAGGTTAAGGGAGTTTTTATCTGTTATTTCTTTAAATAAATTTTCTGCCTTTTTTTCCCCTTTTCTTCTTCTGCGCCACCCTACCCCCCATAATGTGAATGTTTTGTTTGCTTGATCTTGTCCAAGAGATCTCCTAACCTACCTTTATTTTTTAACATTCTTTTCCTTTTTGCTATTCAGCTTATGTGCTTTCTGTTATCCTTTCTTCCAGATCTTTGATCCATTCTTCTGTACCTATTAATCTATTGTTGATTTGCTTTAGTATATTTTTCATTTCAGTTATTGTATTTTTCAACTCTGATTGAATCTTTTTTATAACTTCTATCTCTTTGTTGAAGTTCTGAGTTCCACTCTTCTTTCTTTGAATGATCTCAGTGATCTTTATAATCATTTTTTTAAATTCTTTATCAGGCTATTGCTTATCTCCATTTCATTTAGTTTTTTTTTTCCTGAAGTCATGTCCTGTTCTTTCTTTTGTAGCATATTCCTCTATTACCTGATGTTCTTGACTTTCTGTGTTTGTTTCTATGAATTAGGTGGAACAGCTACTTCTAAACTTGAAGGCACGGTCTTCGGTATGGTCATTTCTTGTGTAGGTTGTGTGCCTGGTGACTTTGGCTGGCTAGGTGGAGCTGTGCCTGCTGTGGGCTGGGGTCCTGGAGCCCTCCATGCTGAAGCTGTCCTGGTAGGATGGCTGGAGCTGAAGTGAGCATGGGCTGGGGCAGTCCCAGTGCTCTCCACACAGACAGCACCCTGGCAGAAGAGCTGAATTGGAGTTGATGCCAGCCAAGATGTCCTTTGGTACTCCATGCAGGGGGTGCCCTGGAGGGGTGGCTGGATCCAAGGTGAGGCATGGGTGGGAGGCCATGCAGGTGATGTCCTAGCAGTTGCCACACAAGACTTTAAATTGTTCTAGAAGAGTTTAGGCTAGTTGTTCCACTCTCTTATCCTGGATTTAGGTAAGCAGCTCTGATGGTATTTGATTCATTTGTTTACACGTCCTTAAAAGATTTTATTCAAACAAAGATAAAAATAGGTTTTTATACCCTGGTGCTATTAAAGACAAGGGCTTCAACTGAATCCCTTGTCCTGCAGCTCTGGCCTGTGGCTAAGTCCCAAGACCACAAGCTGTACCTGGAACTCTGGTTGTCCATTTTGTAAACAAGAAAGCTTGAGTCACAAGAGAATGAAGAAGACAGAGGGTGGCTCAGAGCAGATGACAGGGAGGCCAGGCCAAAGCCACTTGGCTGTTCTTTCAGTACTAATGTTGGAAACCACAGGAAGCACCGTATGGTAGTAGACACTGCTAATGACATAACACACACCTAGTAAACAGAAAAGGAATTACAATAACATTGTAAGGAAGCATATTTACATCCAGAAAAAAATCTTAATTCGGAAATACCATTAAGGAGGAAATTCCCTCACTTCTACCTTGCTAGTAAAACTTCAGTTTAGGGGGTTGCCTGGGTGGCTCAGTCAGTTAAGCATTGAACTCAGCTCAGACCTTGATCTCAGGGTCATGAGTTCAAGCCTTGCATTGGCTCCATGCTGTGCTGAGCCTACTTAAATAAATAAATAAATAAATAAAAGTAGTAATTAAAAAACAAAAAGACACTTCAATTTAGTTCACAGCATCAATTTTCACAGTCCCAGACAAAAAAAATAATATTTGATGACAACCCTATTTTCTCCTTTCTCTGCCTTTTTTTGGGTGTGGGAGAGGAGAGGCTTTTTTTTCCTTTTTTTTTTTTTTTGAAACAGTTTTAGATTTACGGCACAATCGAGCAGAAGGTTCAAAGACTTGCCATATACCCTCTGTCCCGGCACACCCACCACCTCTCCATCTCTTGACATCTCACACCACAGTGGTATATTTGTTACATTCAGTGAACCGATATTGATACATTTTTATCACCGAAAGTCTATAGTCTACATCAGGGCTCTTTCTTGGTGTAGTATGCTCTATGGACTTGACAAATGTATAAGTAGTTTCACTGCTCTAAAAGTCTTCTATGTTCTGCATATCCATCCCTCTGCCCCCTCCCGATCCTTGGCCACCCCTCATCTACTATCTCCATAGTCTGCCTTTTCTAGAACGTCATATAGTTAGAATTATACAATAAGTAAGTAGCCTTTTCAGATTGGCTTATTTCACTTAGTAATATGCACTTAAGTCTCCTCCATATCTTTTCATGGCTCAATAAGTCACTTCATTTTTAAAAAATGTTTATTTTCTTAGGTCTTTTCTTCTAATTGCCCATTTTTTAATTGGGTAGTTCATTTTGTTATTGCTGAGTTTTAAGTATTTGTATACCTTGGGCAGAAGTTCTTGATCAGGTGTGTCTTTTGTAAGTATTTTCCCTCAGTCTGTTGATTATGCTGTCATTTTCTTGACAGTATGTTTCTCAGAGTAGAAGTTTTTAATTTTAATGAAGTCCAGCTTATCAATTATTTCTTTCATCAATTAAATTTCTTTGGTACTGTATCTAAAAAGTTATTGCCATATCTGAGGTTATCTAGATTTTCTCCTATGTTATTTTCTAGGTGTTTTATACTTTTGCATTTTCTTTTAAAGTTTTATTTATTTAAGTTATCTGTACACCAGATAGGGGGCTCAAATTGACAACCCCAAGATCAAGAGTTGCATGTTTTTCTGACTGAGCCAGCCAGGTGCCCCCACACTTTCACATTTTATATTTAAGTCTATATTCCATACGGAGTTAATTTCTATGAAAGATGTAAAGCCTGTCTAGATTTATTGTTTTGCATGAGATGCCCAATTCTTCCAGCATAATTTTTTGAAAAAACTATTTTTTGTGTGTTGTATTGCTTTTGCTCTGTGGTCAAATATCAGTTGACTGTATTTATGTGGCTCCATTTCTGTGCTCTCTGTTCTGTGTCACTCATCTATTTATTTCTTCTGATTTATTCTTTCACCCCTATCACATCATCTTGATCATTGTAGCTTGGAAGTAAATCTTGAAGTGTCAGGTCTCAAACTTTGTTTTTCTCCTTCAATATGTGGTAGCTAGTCTTATTCTTTTGCCTCTCCATAGATTTTAGAAACAGTTTGTTCATCTTCACGAAATAACTTTCTGGGATTTTGATTGGGGTTGTATTGAATCTATAGATCAAGTTGGGAAGAATTGGTATCATGATAGTATTGAGTCTTCTTATCCATGAATATGGAATATCTCTACATTTCTTTTGCTCATCAAAGTTTCATAGTATTTTTTTAATATATATAAAACCTACACATATTTTGTGAGTTTATACCTAAGTATTTAATTATTTATACAATAATATTTTATCAGGGGTATAATATAATAATATAATGATAATATAATGTAAATATATATAAATATATAAATTTTATGTTGTACTTGTTCATTGTTGGCATATATGAAAGCAACAGACTTTTGTATATTAACCTAGTATCCTGGAACTTTAATCCCTTATGAGTTCCTGGAGGTTTTTTGTTGTTGTTGTTGATTCTTCCCTATTTTCTACAAAGACAGTCATGTCATTTACAAACAAAGGCACCTTTAGTTCTTCCTTCCCAGTCTGTATATCTTTCATTTCCTTCTCTTGTCCTACTGTATTAGTTAGGACTTTTAGTACAACCTTGAAAAGCAGTAGTGAGAGGAGACAATCTTGCCTTGTTCCTGATTAGGAGGAAAGCTTCTTATTTCTCATTATTAGGTAGAATATTAGCTTTAGAGTTTTTTTGTGTATGATGATCCTTATTTAGTTGAGGAAGATTTCCTCTGTTCCTAGTTTGCTGAATTTTTATCATGAATGAGTGTTTGATTTTGTTAGTGTTTTTTCCAGTGATATGCTAATGTGATTTTTCTTCTTTAGCTCATTGATGTGCTGAATTACATTAATTGATTTTCTGCCTTTTTAACAGCTGAGGGGTGGGGCTTGTGCCCTATGCTGTTAAACATGGCCTTAAGGGAAGTCTCTTGGTTTTGTGTAGGAGTATGGGCTTTAGGTAAATAAGGAGGAATACCACTGACACTGCCCCATCCCCTTTCATTTAGTGTCGGCCTTTTGGCTAAGATCAAGTGTAGTGTTGAATGTGGATGCAATGGCTGGAGATACAGCAGCTGTCTTGTCTTCATAGGGAAGGGAAAGGTCACTAGAATTGCAGAGACATTAACTGTGAAATCACTGCAGCATTTCATGCAAACACTGACCTCTAAACTTCTTGTTATATGAGAAAAATAAATGACTTTTGTTTAGTCACTGCAGTAAGGTTTTATGTTATAGGTAGCCAAACCTGCTTTTATTTTTTTTATTTTTTTTTTTAAAGATTTTTATTTATTTATTTGACAGACAGAGATCACAAGTAGGCAGAGAGGCAGGCAGAGAGAGAGAGAGGAGGAAGCAGGCTCCCTGCCGAGCAGAGAGCCCGATGCGGGCTCGATCCCAGGACTCTGAGATCATGACCTGAGCTGAAGGCAGAGGCTTTAACCCACTGAGCCACCCAGGTGCCCCCCCAAACCTGCTTTTAATTGATATTCATGTCATATCCATAATAGGACACATGGAAATCATCAGAGAAAACTACATTATTCTTTTGTGTCTTTAAGTGGTACTCTATGTTTGGGCAAGACTGACGATGAAGGAGAAGCTGACAGAGGGTAGGAAGAAAAGTGGCCGAGTAACAGGGAAACAATAGAACATCTGATGGCTAGGAAACTGCTGTGTGAGATCAATGCAGGGTGAAGAGACTAACACTTAGCCAAAGGCAAAACCTACATCCTGGTGGAGGGCAGAAAGGTGTGAGAGGTCACAAAATAAAATGAGAGAGCAACATGATACAGTAGAAAGTAGATGAGCCTGGGGACCAAAGAAATGGGAAATGAGTCCTGGATCTGCCACTTAGCCATATAACTTCGTCCAGCTATACAACCACTATTGATGTGAATTTTTAGGGTTACGGTGTGAAATCGAGAAAGAATTCTTGAGATGTCTTTGGTGCAAAAAAGGTAGTCTTATTAAAGCACAGGGACAGGACCAATGACAGAAAAAGCCACACTGGGGTTGTGAGAAGTGGCTTATTATATACTTTCAAGTTGGGAGGGGGTTAGGAATAGCAGAAGTCTCTGAGGAATTTGGAAGCAAGGTTTTCAGGACCCTGAGGGGCTAGTGGTTGTTAGGATAAAATCATTTACTGTCTATCTAGTAAAACCTTAGTCATGAGACCATTCAGACATATATCAGTGGGCCATATGTTTGGAGGATGATAGCTTATGAAACTTATGCTATGGGGCGGGGGAGTAGAGATAAAGGAAGTTTCCAAAGTGACGTTTGTATGTTACAGAAGACTTACAGGATCCTGGAGGTTGAACTAATGTCAAACCAAGGTTGCCTTTCCCTCTGGCAAAGAATTAACATTGAGGCAGTTAAGTTCCTGGAGGAAGGTCACTCAGCCTGTCTCAAGCCCACTTGTCACTGGGCTGTAAGTTGTAAGGAAATTTAATTTTTTTTCTATATTTCTTTTGCCTTTGTTCACTGCATCACTATTAGCTTTAACTATCTCTTCTATAATATGGGAAGAATACTGTCTGCCTCACAAGGTCACTGTGAAGATTAAAAGCAATAACATATTTAGAGTTCACAGATATGTCACCTTTGCTCCATTTCGTTCTTCACATGCTCAATGTCAAAGTAAGGTTAGCAAAGAGATCAAGGCAACATCTGTTAGAAAAACAGACAAGAGGGAAGCTTGAGTGTTAATGAGTTATGTTGATAGAAGCTCTGTGAACTAGAGGTCTCTTAAAGTCAGCAGTCCAAAGTGTCTACCTGAGTCACCCAGCGTTAAATGGCCTGCAGCTAGGGAGCAAAAAGAGCTTTCAAAGCTAATTGAATAAAGAAGTCAAAATTAATACTCCCAGGGTGCAATGGAAAATCATTGGCTTCCTTGTACGCACTGCTTGTGATAGCAATCTGAATGTTTAAGTACAGTCAATATTTGTTGAATTGTTGAGTATGTTAAAACTTTGAAGCCTATTTAGTAGTCCCTATAACAACATTTACCTGGCTTATAAAATCATTTTGGCATTTCCTTGCAGTTATAATTGGAGAAAACTCTAATAGCTTCTACCCAGGAAGAGGTCTAAGGTGAATTAAAGAACACCTTGAGGGTTTTGAACCAGTCTGATATGATATTTCATCACAACCAAAGTAAATTTAAATTACATTATTTTGGGAAGAAGTAACATCCAGAGGAGATTTAAACAGTTTAACCCAGGAAGGAATGAGGATTAAACTAATTGAAGTTGGTATTATGGGCACATTTCGTGAAAATTGCAAATATTTCCTTAGAGTAGGGAAGATTTCACATGGCTAGATTTCCTTCTAAAGTTAGATTTATTCATTCTTTAACCCAGGAGGCAATTAGTGATAATCATCCAGGTGCTAAGCACAGAACTGGAAGTACCTGGAGTATTAAAAAAAAAAAAAAATCTGTGATTATAGTATTTGTTCTTACAATAAAATGGGTCCCAAGGTCTGTATGCATAAGAATCCCCTGGGTAGGGGCACCTGGGGGGCTCAGTTGGTTGAATCTCTGTTGTACGCAGGGGTCATGATCCCAGGGTCCAGCTCCCTGCTCAGCAGAGAGCCTGCTCTTCCCTTTCTCTCTGCCTGCAGGTCCTCCTGCTTATGCTCTCTGTCAAATAAATAAAAAAGATCTTAAAAAAAAAATCACCTGGTAGCTTGTTAAAAATGCATGTGAGGGGAGCACCTGGATGGCTCAAGCGTTGAATATCAGGTCATGATCCCAAGGTGCTGGATTGAGCCCCACATCGGGCTCCCTGCTCAGCCGGAAGAATGCTTTTTCTCTCTCCCACTCCCCCTGCTTGTTTTCCCTCTCTCCCTGTCTCTCTCTCTGTCAAATAGATAAATAAAATCTTGAAAAAATAAAAATGGCATGTGAGGGCAGCACCTGGGTCGTTCCGTCAGTTAAGTGTCTGCCTTCGGCTCAGGCCATGATTCCCAGGGTTCTGAGATTGAGCTCCGCATGGGCTCCTTGGTCAGCGGGGAGCCCACTTCTCTCTCTCTCTCTGCCTACTGCTTCCCCTGCTTGCGCGCTCTCTCTTTCTGTCAAATAAATAAATATAAACTTTCTTTTAAATTTTATTTATTTGAGAGAGAGAGAGAGAGAGTGGAAAAAGAGAGAGAGAGCATGAACCAGGGGGAAGGGCAGAGGGAGAGGAAGGAACAGACTCCCCGCTGAGCAAGGAGCCCATGTGGGACTCAATCTCAGGATCTTGGGAATCATGGCCTGAGCCAAAGGCAGCCACTTAACCAACTGAGCCACCTAGGTGCGCCATAAATAAAATCTTAAAAAACCAACGAAACAAAAAAAACATGCTAGGAGTCCCTGGCTGGCTCAGTTGGTAGAACGGTGACTCTCGATCTTTGGGTTGTGGATTCACCCCAACGTTGGGTGTGGAGATTACTTAAAAATAAAGTCTTTAAAAACTGTATACTTCTTGGACTTACCTTAGAAAGTCTGATTTGTGGTGATGAACCTAATAACGTTTATTTTCATAAAGCCCTCATGGGGTGCCTGGGCAGCTCAGAATGTTAAGCATCTGCCTTCCACTCAGGTCATGATCTTGGGGTCCTGGAATGGAGCCCCGCATCGGGCTCCCTGCTCAGCGAGGAACCTGCTTCTCCCTTGCCCTCTCCCCCTCTCCCCACTCATGCTTACTCTCTCTCTCTCAAATAAATAAAATGTTTAAAAAATAAAATAAATAAATAAAAATAAACCACTCTAGATTATTCAAGTGCATATGGACTGAGAATCACACTGTGAAGCACATTATTCTAGAGCTAGGACATATAAGTTAGTAGGGGAAATAAAAAATCCATATTTCTGGAGTTCAAGGATACCAGATGACAGATCAGAATGAAGAGCCCCAAGGCAGAGGCAAGGAATCAGAATATGCTGGTTTAGGGAGGAGATACACTTGGCATTTTCTGGGAAGCTGTGATCATGAATAGCTAAAGCTAGACAAACAAACCATTCCAATTAGAACATACAACAATCCCACAAATCAGGGCAAAGCAATAATTGAGACTAAACAGAAGGCCATAGGAATCAAAGTCAGTCAAGAATTACAGATTAAGGGGCACCTGGATGGCTCAGTGGGTTAAAGTCTCTGCCTTCAGCTCCTGTCATGATCCCAGGGTGCTGGGATCGAGCCCCGAATCGGGCTCTCTGCTCAGTGGGGAACCTGCTTCCCCCTTTCGCTCTCGGCCTGCCTCTCTGCCTACTTGTGATCTCTGTCTGTCAAATATATAAATAAAAATCTTTTAAAAAAAGAAAAGAATTACAGATTTAAAAAACAGAGACTAAAAATAGACTGATTTAGTTGATAATTCAGTCTTAGCTGAAAGTTTTGTACAGCCCTCCCATTGGGAAAGAACGGAGTTCAGGGTGAGGCTTCCCAGCAGAAGCAGAGGAGCCATACAAAGAGGAAAGTGAAAAATTGAAATAGTGCACACTCACTCTAAGAGATCAAGAAGCAAAGTGGCCTGGGAAAGTGAAATACTCTTCTTTGGCTTGAGTTCACACTCCTTCAGTGTGGTAATGGCCGTGTCATGGGCTTAGCAACTGACCAGTAACCAAGACAGGCTGATGGACAGAGGCGACAGGCAGAAGCGAGAGATAGCCACTTCTCTTAAACACTGGCCCTAGGTGCTGGGAATGCTGGGCTCTTGGTGAATAGTCTTCATTGAAGGCAGATTGCAACATTATTCATCAACTTCCTCATCGGCAAGATAGGAATAAGACCAAACCCGTCTGGTGACAGTGAGTATTAAGGATGTAAACCACTCAGCTTCCTGGCTGGCCTATAGTTAGCACTCAGGACAAACTATTTATTTGTAATTATTATCATTATTAACCCTGCTTTGGGGTTGCCACTTTTCACCATGCCTGAGGTTTTTCTGACAGTTGGGTTAAAATTGTAGTCAGGTGTCAACTTCATTTGGGGGTATTTTTCTAATCAACAGTGCCGGAAATCTTGTCACATCTTGTCCTTTGAATATGGGTCCCACTCCTGTAGTTTACTTTAGTTAACCTCATGTCTAGGGGCACTTATTGGTTGACCTTTATTGAGCTCTTTCCACGTGTGTGGAGTCCAGTATTCGGTGAATTCTATTGATTATCATAATTATTCCTCCCCCAAACCAGTTGGAATAAATACTATTTTTTGCCTTTATTTTGCAGATAAAGAGGCCAATTCTTAGAGAGTTTTGCAAAGTGTGTTCAGTTTATCAACTGCTTCCTTCCTGTATAGAGGATTTCCAGGCAGATCTTTCTCTCCAGCTTCTACCTCTACATGTTCCATCTGCTACTTTTCTCTCTACTTATCGGTCACCCCGGTCATCAACCACATTTGAACTTTACAGCCTACAGCTTCAGCCACCTGAGAAAATGTAACCGGACACTTTTAATCCAAAATCCAAATATCAGAAAGAGGGGGAGGAGGATTTTTGCCAAACCGGAGTCAGAATCCCACCCTTCAGCAGGTCAACAGTGCCCAAGAGACCTAAAGAACTATGGCAGCTCCTTTGTTAATTATGGCACAGAAGGGAGGGAAGAGCAGTTCCTAGAAGAGGGTGATTTTCTAAGAAGGGGTGTTGGACAGACAAAAAAATACATGTCCACTGCGTCTAAGCCTTTCCCACTGATTCTTTCTCACAGATTCAGTTCAGTGTTTTGAATGGTTTCCTTCCATTCCCTAAACCTGGCAAAACAAAACAACCAGGCAATGTGAATTGGACCTGAGACAGGTCTGTCTGCCCCGCCCCCCCCCCCCCCCCCCGCAAGCACGTTTTTAGTACAGTTGATAAGGTTAGCGGAGTTCAGTTCTCTTGAGAGAGCGTGAGCTCTGCAGGTGTTTGTAACGAGTGATTCCAGAGCAGGCAAAGGGCTTCATCCTCTGAGGGAGATCTTTCAGTTCTGCTAATTAGCCACCCAGCCCTCTCCCCTTCCTTCCACCAGTGAACTTCCCTTTGATCTTAATTGTGTACGGAAAATGACTGCAATTAGAATGATATAATACAATAAACATCTGTTAGTAAAACTAATTTGATAAAATCAGAGTGCGAAATGGTATAAGTAACATTCAGTAGCTCTGGACAATTTGATTTCTTCTGTGTCTAATGTCATCTTTGGCATCTATTCAGCCTAGTTTTGCATATAAATGTGAGTCTCAGGGCAAGAAGAAAACTGCATACCCAAAATTCCTCCTCAAAATTTGGACACCTGACAAATCTGTCCCTAGATAAGTCATGGACAATTTATACAATGATGCTTTGTTCTCCTCCAAAACCCAAAAAACACAACAAATGCAAATATGAAGCACTAGTGACATTTTAAAAACTTTAAAATTTTGTATAAATGTATTCTAAATGGAACAATCCCTCTGATTGAAATAATAGCTAATTCAATTTTTTGAGCAGGGTATATAATTATTCAATGGCTTTAAAATAACTTGGCATTGTTCCTTAAGTAGAGGCATTATTGCTTAATTGCAGATGAGTCATTTCCCGAGTCCCAAGCAATTAATCAGTGTTTCCTAAACTTGCCGAAAATAGGAACCATCTGGGGTTTGTGTTAAACATACAGATTCCCAGGCCCAACACGGACCTACTGAATTTGAATTTCTAGGGAAGGCATATGGGAATCTGTAAGATCAATAAGCATCCCACGTGGATCCTATTATCAGACAGGTTTGGGAAATACTGTTTGGATTCCTCTGACAGTGGCATTAAATTTTGCATTTACTATTATACTGAATCACCAGAACAGAGCTTTATCGTTGGAAGAAAAGAAAGCACTCACCGGTGCAAACCAAAGCATGTGCTGTTTTATATCAATATATCTTCCTATTACCTAAAACAAGTACCACGTATTTACATATTTTCCCTTTACCCATTCAGGTACTATAGAAATTTTTATTGCTTCATTAATAAGCCCAAGATTGGGACGCCTGGGTGGCTCAGTTGGTTGAGCAGCTGCCTTCGGCTCAGGTCATGATCCCAGCGTCCTGGGATCGAGTCCCACATTGGGCTCCTTGCCCCGCAGGGAGCCTGCCTCTCCCTCTGACTCTGCCTGCCACTCTGCCTGTGCTCGCTCTCTCTCTCTCTCTCTGACAAATAAATAAATAAAATCTTAAAAAAAAAAAAAAGCCCAAGATTAAGTCCATGACCATCTAGAAGAAAAGAGCATAAGGAGGAAAATATCTTAGTGAGCCTCTCACCATACATCAGGCACAGTCTTGATAGTTGGTGTACGTAAGTTATTTCCCTTAATCTTAACAATTAACTGGTGGCATATTTACTTTCATTTTATAAATGTAGAAACGGAGGCTTGAAGAGGTTAATGAATTTTCCCAGGATCACTCAGTAAGCAAGAGAAGCAGGGATCAAGTCCACCGAGCTCTCATTTTTACCAAGGTACTAGCCCTTAGTATTTAAATAGAAGTCCAGGAACTCAAATTCACTAGGCAGAATAATCATGAGTTTGTGAAAATTCTTCTCTGAAGGTCAAAAAGGGCAATGTTTTATGTATGTGGGCTGAGCCAAAGAGGGAGGAAAGGACAGGTTTCGGGAAGTCTGATCACTTCTTCTAGGATGATAAGCCTCCTTTTTCCTTGTGTTCAGAAAGAAATGTATGGTTCTCCCCTAAAACTTAACTCTCCCAAAGGACAAATGAGAAAAGTAAATAAAATCATAAACGTAGAAATTCAATATATGTAATATATATCAGTGGAACTAGATTTTACTCCGACTCATTCTCTGTCTTAATCTCCCTGTGTTGTTTATTCTGGTGGAAATGGTTGCAGCCGGAAACGAAAATGCCCCCCTTTGGGCTTTCTTGTTATAAAAACCCTCTTTTTAAAGGGTTTGTTTTCTCAGACTTGGAAGCTGTTGAAAGGTGCCAGATGGATAGCCACGGTGGCTGGGAGTTCTGTGTTTATCTGCAGAGAAGGCAGGTGTGGATGGAGCTCCCTGGGCTTCCCACGCAGCCTGGCTTAGGAACCCTCGCCTCCTGGCTGACAGTTAACAGGACGTCGGGCAGTTAAGAGGACTCCCTGAAAGAAAAGCAGGCACTTCAAGTCAGCAGCACATTCCTCTGTTGTTGCCATTTTTGTTGGCATCCCAGGCTAAGACCTCCCCATCCAGTCATTTGTTAAAGTAGGTTGTGAAGGAGGGTTTTGGAGGAGGCAACCCAGCACAGGAATGCAGGAAGAAGGGAGAGAGTCGGTGACAGAGCGGGAGGATGGCAAGAAATAGTCTGAACTTGATTTTTCATACAATGCTCTCCACATTTTGTGATGCCTGTCTTCCTTTCTTCCTTTTTTTTTTTTTTTTTTTTAAAGCTTTTATCTCATTATTAATTTGAGAACAAGGGAAAGCACACATGATTTGGGGGAGGAGCAGAGGGAGGGGGAAAGAACCTGAAGCGGACTCCACGCTGAGTGCAGAGCTCACGGTGCGAGGGCGGGGTTGGGGGCAGGGGGCAGTCTCAGGACCCTGAGATCATGGCCTGAGCCACAACCAAGAGTCAGGGGCTTAACTGACTGAGCCACCCACGTGCCCCTCTCCCTTCCTTTACCTTTCCTTTCCTGTTTCCTTTCTCTTTCTCCCTCTCTCCCTCCCTTTCTTCCTTTCTTTCTTTCCCTCTCTCTCTTTCCTTCTTTCCCTCCTCTCTCTCCTTTCTTTCTCTCTCTCTTTCCTTCCTTCCTCCCACCCTCCCTCTAGTTGGTCTTTCTTTCTTTCATTCATGTGTTTTGATTTCTTTTTTTTTTTTTTTTAAAGATTTTATTTATTTATTTGACAGAGAGAAATCACAAGTAGACAGAGAGGCAGAGAGAGAGAGAGAGAGGGAAGCAGGCTCCCCGCTGAGCAGAGAGCCCGATGCGGACTCGATCCCAGGACTCTGAGATCATGACCTGAGCCCGAAGGCAGCGGCTTAACCCACTGAGCCACCCAGGTGCCCCTCATTCATGTGTTTTGATTTCTATAGTGATATGCTTATTTAGTATATTGGCTATTTTGAAAGAAGCTTCAGTGTGTTCTTTATATACCTCTAATATATATTCACACATGTGTATTAAACTTATGTAAATGAAATTAAGTTTCTATGTTACTGTCATTCAAAAATGACCCAGATGGGGATGCCTGGTGTTAACCCAGTCAGAAGAGGATGTGACTCCTGATCTTGGAGTTGTGAGTTTGAACCCCATGTTGGATGTAGAGATTATTTAAAAATAAAATTGTTCAAAGAAAAATGACCCAGATGGATTTTTGCCAAATTTGAAGGTGTGTTTATGTGACTTGGTGAGTACAGAGAGGCCTAAAGGAGGGGGAATCTCAGAGATAGAGGCAAGATAAGAGCTTCGATTCAAAAGCCTACGAATAGTTAATAATTCTCCGGAACAATGTTGGAGATGCTAGAATCTATTGAGTTTATTTATTTTTTAAATTATGAAGGTGGCACTATTTAAGACATAGTTAAAATAAAATTCCTAATGCCTATTAAAACAAACCAAAGCAAAAGAAGCAAATGATAGGTTTCTATCAAAATGGTGAACAGAATACATATCTATGTTTTTCCCTCTTCCAAAAATCTCTTGAAATGATGGAATAGAGCAGTATTAAAAAGGAACAAGCAAGTAATAAAGTCCATGATACTGTGATAGTGTTGTATGGTGACAGATGGGAGCTATACTTGTGGTGAGCACAGCATAATGCATAGACTTGCTGAATCACTAAGTTGTACACCTGAAACTGATGTAACATTGTGTGTCAACCGTACTCAAACAGACATATTTTAAGAAAGATTAAAAAAATGATAAATAAGCAGGAACAGGCAGACCCACAAAGAACTAGAACTTCTACCATAATTTCATCAGTGAAATTTAAATCTCAATAAGGAAACCAGAGGGAAAATGATACAATATCTATTTTTTTAGAAGATTTATTTATTTATTTGAGAGAGAGATAGAGTGGTGTGCAAGCAGCGGGGAGGGGCAGAGAGAGAGGGGGAGAGCAGACACCCTGATGCGCGCAGAACCTGATATAGGACTCAATCCAGGACCCTGAGATCATGGCCTGAGCTGAAATGAAGAGCTGGCTGCTTAAACTGAATGTGCCAGCCAGAGGCCCCTACAATATCTATTTTTAAACAGAAAGTGAAAATTACAGTGACAGATTGCTCATCACCGACAATGAAGGCTGGGAGACAATGGACTACTATCTTTAGAATAAGGAAGGAAAAGAACTTTCAGTCTGATGTTCTTTTATTTCAGCCTGATGTTTATTTATAACCAAATAAACTATATTTCAAGAATGAGGGAAAAAAAGGAAAATAAAAGGGCAAATGAGACATTGCCAGAATTTTGCCATTCACAAACTCTCATTGCAAGAAATAATAAAGAGTGTTCCTTTGAAAAATGAAATGTAAACGTAGAAGAAAAAAAAGGGAATGCAAAAATAAAATGAATTAGTAAGTGTACTAGTAAACCTAAGGATTGGCCATGCTGGTAATATTGTTACTACTAAAGGCTAATGTGAATAGATAAAGAGGAGTTAAAATAATAAACAACATTAACGTGGAAGATAGGAAGAGAGATTTGAGTTCTAAGTTCTAAGTTCCTTGAAGGATGAGGAGAGAGAAGCCAACTGACTTTTATTTTTTGTAACAGCCTTATGGAGCTATACCTAACCAACAATAAACTATACATAGTTACAGTTTGTAATTTAATAGGTTTAACATAAGTTTATACCCATGAAACCAGCACCGTGATCAAGCTAATGAACATATCCCATCACCTCCAAAAGTGTGTGTGTGTGTGTGTGTGTGTGTGTGTATTTTTTTCACCATACAATGCTATTAAAATGCCATCAACTATATTCTCTGTAACTTTCATCCCCATGACTTACTCATTCTATAACTGGAAACTTGTACCTCCTACTCCCCTTCACCCATTTTATCCACCCCTATGTTTTAATTTTGTATATCAATCTTGTAAACTGAATCCTTGTTAAACTCACACATTAGTTTCAGTAACTATTTTATAAATTCTGTACGAATTTCTACATAGAAGTCATGTCATTTGTGAACAAAGACTGTTTGCTTCATTTTTTTCCCAAACTGGAAAACTTTTTGTTTGTTTTCTCTCTTGTTGCACTGGCTAGAACCTCCCATACAATGTTGAATTAAACATTATTCCTGCTTCATTTTCTCCCCAAAACTGGATAGCTTTTTGTTTGTTTTCTCTCTTGTTGCACTGGCTAGAACCTCCCATACAATGTTGAATTAAACATTATTTCTGCTTCATTTTTTTCCATACTGGATAGCTTTTTGTTTGTTTTCTCTCTTATTGTACTGGCTAGAACCTCCCATACAATGCTGAATTAAACATTGTTCCTGATTTTAGGAGAAAGCATTTATTCTCTTACCGTTAAGTATGATATTGATGGTAGGTTTTTTGGTAGATGACTTTTATCAAGGAAGTTCCTTAATATTTCTAATCAGCTGAGGGTTTTTATCAGGAATGGATGTTGGATTTTATCAAATACTTATTCTCTATCTTTTGATATATCATGTGTTTTTCTGTTTCAGTCTGTTAAAATGTTGAATTATATTGATTGATTTTCAAATACTAAAACAATCTAGCATTACTGGAGTAAACCCCACTTGGTCATGATGTATTATTACTCAAATTTTGTTCAGAATTTTTATACCAACATTCAGGAGGAATGTTGATTATACTTTCCTTTCTTATAATGTCTTTGACCAGTTTTGGTATCAGGATAATGTTGGCCTTCAGAATGAGTTGGGAAATATTTATTCATTTTCAATTTTCTGGAATAGTTTAGGTAGAATTAGTATTCTCTCTTCTTTAAGTAATTGAGAAACTTCCTTCCTCTCTTTCTCTCTTTCTCCCTTCCTTCCTTCCTTCCTTCCTCCCTCCCTCTCTTTCTTTCTTTCTTCCTCTCTCTCTCTCTCTTTCCTTCTTGATTTTATTTATTTATATGTGTGAGAGAGAGAGAGAGGGAGAAAACAAGCAAGGGGATTTGGAGGCAGAGGGAGAAGCAGGCTCCCCACTGAGCAAGGAGCCTGATGCAGGGCTCAAACCCAAGACACCAGAATCATG
Source organism: Neogale vison (assembly GCF_020171115.1). Lineage (NCBI taxonomy): Eukaryota > Metazoa > Chordata > Mammalia > Carnivora > Mustelidae > Neogale > Neogale vison. The sequence goes on from NC_058093.1 coordinate 50,772,451, forward strand.
ACCAGAGCCGAAGGCAGATATTTAACCCACTGAGCCACCCAGGTGCCCCAACTGGGGAAATTCCTAGTCAAGCTCCTTAGGCTTCTAGTTTTCTTTGTGGAAAGATTTTAAATATATATTCAATTTTTTCATAGATATGACTGGTCTGGTTATTTATTTCATCTTGAATCAGTTTTGGTAGTTTGGGTCTTTAAAGGAATGAATATGTCCATTTCATCTACATGATAGAATTTATTGACATAAAGTTGTTCAAAACATTCTCTGATTATCCTTTTTAGTATGTGTAATTACATAGTGTTGTCTCCATGTTACTTGTGATATTGGTTATTTGTGTCTTCTTTTTTTCCTGATGAATCTGACTAGCTAGTTCTTGACCTTTTCAAGAACTAGCTTTTAGTTTCCTCATTTTTTTGTTATTTTTCCTGTTTTCTATTTCATTGACTTTTGCTCTTGTCTTTATTATTCCTTTCTTCCTCTTTGTTTTGTTTTCACTTGCTTCTTTTTTCTAGTTTCTTAAGGTAGAAGAAACTAAAGACACTAATTTGAGCCCTTTATTCTTTTCATATATACACACTTGCTGGTCTAAATTTCTTTCTAAGTACTGTTTTGGCTGCTTCCACAAAATTTTAATATACAGTGTTTTCTCTTCCATTCATAATTTTCATGTCATAATTTTCCCTATAATCCTTTAATTGATCCATGGTTTTTCAGAAGTTTGTTATTTTTTCCTGAAAATTTGAGGATTTTTCAGATATTTTTGTGTTCTTCTAATTTAATTTCATTGAAGCAAGACAACAAAATTTGTAATATTGGAATCTTTTAATACTTATTGATGATTTATTGAGAATTTTTATAGTCCAGAATAAGGTCAATCTGATAAATGTGCCTTGTGCTTTTGAAAAGTTGTGTATGTATTATTGGGTGAGGTAGTTTATAAATATCAATTAGATCATGTTGTTGATAGTATTTTTTAAGTTTCCTACACCCTTACCAATTTCTGTCTACTTGTTTAAACAAATATTAAGAGAGAAGTATTTAACTATAACCATAATTGTGGATTTGTGTATTTCTCCCTGAAGTTCAGGTATTTTGAAGCACTGTTATTGGGTGTCATGTTCTATTGATGAGTTCAGTCATTTATTATTATAAAATGATCAGCTTTGAGTTTTTTCCTCACCTTACTAACCAGGACTCAACTGAGTACTGGAATGGGAACCTCTTCAGACATCGGGAGTTCTTACAGCTGTTTTTTCCTCCCCATATCCTGTCCTGAGAATGCTGACCTTTTTGGGTTCACTGAACTCTCACCTCTGCCTTCTCAAGTCTGGGGCTCCAGTAGGCCCAGTCTGGGTCCTTCTCTGTGGGCAGTGGTCTAGAAATTTCTCCAGGCAGTAAGCTGGGGAGATTGTAGGGTACGCTTCATTTATTCTTGATCTCTTAGGGATCCTTTTTCTTCACTGCCTCCCAGAGGAGGCAATCTTCTTTGTAAAACACCTGAAATAAGACTGTTACAGAGGAATTAATAGTTACGGACCAAGATCATCTCTGAACCCCCTGCACACACTCTGTCCTTTTTTCTACAACACATAACACTTGAGGGACATTGTTTAATGTATTTTGTCTAGTATTTTATTACATTCACATTCAGTCTGATCCCTATTACTCTATCTTGATCAGAAGCAGAAGTCTCGTTATGTTTCTACCTGCGAATGATAATTTTAAAGAACTTTTTTTTTTTTTTTTTAAGGCAGTGAAGGATACTGGTTTGGGAATCAAAATACCTAAGTTGTAACTCTGTCACTTGTTCTATAAACTAGAGAAAAATTATTTTGTCGAACTTTAAATTCCTTGTTGTTGTATCGACAGGATGAAGTAAGATAAAGCAAGTAAAAGTATTTTATAAAAATATGAAGGCAAATGTAAAGTATTATTCAAAAATATGAAATGTGTGAGGGAGGGATTAGAAGATGTTGCTGCCTACCCATTTCTTATCATATCCTTTTTACCTTTTATCTGAATCTTGATTCTATCAGCAAAGGAAATGTGTCCAGCCCCAGTTCTTCCCATAGCAGGGAATGACTGTGTTACTCAGTTTTAGAAAATGAGGAATAACTGAAATCGCCCCTTCTCCATGATTTGCCCTGAATACATACTTGATTTGTGACACTCTAGCAGCTATTTTATAAGTATGTGGAAAGATCAAGCCATCACATAGTTACTGGTCCTAGCCTTACTAAGTTGCTGAACCAACACTAGCATCCACCTTTCTCCAGATTTTTTGTTTAATGAGAAAATATACTATTGAATCCATTATTATTTGTGTTTAAAAATTGAATAAACCATGTTTAAGCTTTGTTTAAAATCAATAGCAGTATCTGGCTCATAGTAAGTGCTCAATAAATGTTTTAAATATAAATATGGTTAGATATATGAATCTTTCAGGACTCTTGTGGATGTAAATTGACATAAAGCAATCTTTCTAAAGTCTCAGATACTACAACTTCACAGTTTTGATTCAGGGTTGTAGATGGCTTTGCTCATCACAGGGGGCTTATCTCATTTCTTATAATTATACACACAAGGAGACTCTTCTTAGGGTTGCACCGGTGCCCTTTTAAGAAGCTAAGTGAACTTAGTTGTAAAACACTTCCTTATGTTTAAAACTTGAGGAGGGGCGCCTGGGTGGCTGAGTGGGTTGAGCTGCTGCCTTCGGCTCAGGTCATGATCTCAAGGTCCTGGGATCGAGTCCCGCATCGCGCTCTCTGCTCAGCAGGGAGCCTGCTTCCTCCTCTCTCTCTGCCTGCCTCTCTGCCTACTTGTAATCTCTCTCTGTCAAATAAATAAATAAAATCTTTAAAAAAAAAAAAAACAACTTGAGGAAATACCAAAGAAACTCCGCTGACTTTGTAGAAGTATTTGTTTTGAATGATGGAAGAGCTTCTTTGCAAGCAATTGCATTGTAATCGGGGAATTCCTGATCAAGCTATCCTTGGCATAGCTTGCAAATGCCAAGTACATGAAATAAAAAGTTCTAAAATTTCATTTCCATGGAAGTGAATGGAGAATTTTAACAGACAGTTTATTTTTTGCCCACTTTTTGCAGCATCAACTATAATAAGTCATATGTATTAGTTATCAGAAAATGAAATTCATATTTGAAAACAATCACCTGATTTTAATTTTATGGGGAAGGTATAAGAGTGTTACAATTAAAGTGATATCTTCTTTCTTCCTCTCTATACCCTACCCCAAACAAATATTTTCCTGGGATTTTTGATAGAAATTCTTACAGAAGCCTAATAATGTAATGGAGTGTGTTGTTTATTTATATACTAAATAGCACTCATGAATAATAACCAAATATTAAAGATTGCAAACCTTGAAATGGCTGAGTTCTTTTAGGTTCATGGATTTGCACACTTTGTCCTTGGCTCTTCTCAAAGTATGAGATTATGAGAGAGACTATATGTGATAAGATTTAGGGGGAGAAAAAGGTCCTGGTTACTGGCAGAAATATGGCCAGAGGGAACCATAAATGTGTAATAAAAAAGGATTTCTCAACTGTGGAAAAGAGCTCTAGCTTTTCTATCCTGACAGGCAACCCCCTGGGTGGGCTGATTTTGTGTCAATTAGAGCCAAAGTGTATGTCTAGAGATTGGAAAGAAAACAAATACATTTGTGGGTCAGAAGTGTCTCACTTGGGGGCACCTGTGTGGCTCAGTGGGTTAGAGCCTCTGCCTTTAGCCCAGGTCATGATCCCAGGGTCCTGGGATTGAGCCCCGTGTCGGGCTCTCTGCTCAGCGGGGAATCTGCTTCCTTTCCTCTCTCTCTGCCTGCCTCTCTGCCTACTTGTGATCTCTCTGTCTGTCAAATAAATAAATAAAATCTTAAAAAAAAAAAGTCTCACTTGGTTTGAACTAACTGCTTTTCTTTCTCACTCATTTTCTCTAGTTGGGGTGTGTGTATATGTATCTATATCTGTTATTCTTTCTTTGATTGGCAATACACTGTTAACTTTGATACAGTGTAGTTTTGGAACACAGATTGCATTTATTTAGACTTTTATTTTGGATTTATTTATACTCTCTCCATTTTTTAAAAGAAGACCAGAAATGGTTTATTTAATAGATCATACCCACACAATATGTCTGTGTGTGTATTTGCTTCAAAGGCTTTTGGTAAAACTCACTTGTCAATTCAACAAATAGTTATTGAACATCTTGGGGCTTATAAAGCTAAAAGAAATGTGGCTCTTGATGTTTAGTCTTGTTGAGTTACCTTCTCCAGAAGCAGTTGCTTTTTAACAAGATGGTAACAACCCTGGTTTCATATCAGAATAACCTGGGGAGCTTGTTAAAAATACACCAGCCCATGCTCCAGCTCTTGGCTCAGGGAAATTCTGATAATAGGCAGGGCCCAAGGTGTGTGGAGTTTTAACAACAAGCTCCCCAAGTGAATTTGATACACAAAGCACGATTAAAGAAATTCTCTAAGCTAAGGAAGGATGACTTATGAGTTCAGTCACTAGTCAACCGGTGGACGCCCTTGAAACCTACAACTTGAGCCCGTGGCTAAATTTGTTTATAAGGTTGTTTCTATTTCCACTCTTTTAAAATGGGTAGTAATAGTTTGGAAAGCATCTCAGAGAGAAGATTGGGCCCAGGCTTCTTTGTAAGATACCTGGGACTGTTATGGAGGAGTAAGGTAGCCTTCAGCCAAATATCACCTCCAAAACCTTCCCAAATACCCTGTCCTTCTTTCTATTTCACACGAAATATGTTTATTTGTGTACATTTTCTCCTTCACTAGATTGTGAAGTATTCCAGAGCAGAAGCAATCTTCTTTTTCTTGCATTAAGGCACCTGGTAACCCATACGTCATAGCTATCGACAGGTGTTTATTTTGAATAGAATCCTCATTCAGCTCCTGGAGTCCGACCATATATACATATACTCACCGTGGATACTTATAAAAATCCATTAAAGTATATATTTGTTTATAAAACATTTCAATCACACAAAAGAGTACGTTACATAAGGAAGAAAGAACAGTAAAACAAGCACCCATGGACCCATTTCCCAGTTCATGAAATAGGACGTTGCCAGTACTTTTCAGGGGACCTGTTAAACTAGAGCCTTTTGAATGGTAACCAGCTTCTGAAACTTAAATCAGAATGCTTGCATTCAGTCACCGATTGATTGGATCATTTACTTGTCAAGTGTGCCGAATTAAGTGTCAGAACCGACGTAGACGAGGTAGTGATTTCTACTGTTGGACTTCCGGAGTTCTAAAGGGTCACAGACCATCGCCTCTAAAGCGCACAGATTGCCTCTGAAGCTTGACCCAGGCTCTGTCCCGCGGAGAGGGCGTGGTTTCAGCGAGCGGACACTTTGGACAGAAACTACGCGTCCCGGCAGTCCACGGGGCGAGTGGGCGGAGCCGGGCCGGGGGCGGGGGCGGGGGCCGGGCGAGGGGGGCATTGTGTCGGGAGCGCCGAGCTGCATTTGTCTGCTAGAGGTGCTCGCCGAACGAGCGTTGTGCTCGCCAGCCGCGGGGCTGGAAGTGTCAGCGGCGGCTGCGGCCCGGCGGAACACCGAGTTCGAGGAACCACGCGCCCGCTGGCCGCGATCGCAGGCAGGGGGCGGCGTGCCAGTGGAGCAACATGCAGAGAGGCGCTCGGCGCCCTGACGACCCCTCCCAAGGAAAAGAGGCCGGAACGGCTCTGGGGCGGCCGAGAGCATGAGGGAGGCCGGGGGGCGGCTCGGCGAGGAGCGCTGCTAGGGAGCGGTGCGCGCTGCACACTCGCCAGGGCGCAGCGGAGGGCGGGGAGCCGGGCAGGTCGCGCCAGCGGGCGGGAGCCGGCCGCCTGGAGCTGTTCTGATTTCCGACGCGAACGCGAGGGGCCCGGAGTAGCCCCCAGCCCCGGCGTGCAGCCAACATGGGCAACGCGGGGAGCATGGATTCGCAGCAGACCGATTTCAGGGCGCACAACGTGCCTTTGAAGCTGCCGATGCCCGAGCCAGGTGAACTGGAGGAGCGGTTTGCCATCGTGCTGGTGAGTGCGCGGCGGGGCCCCGGGGCTCCGGGCGGGGAGACGCAGCTGACCCGCGCCCCCTCCTCTTCTCCCCGCGCCGGGAGCGAGCCTCCTGTCCCAAGGGGGGAGGCGCCCACCTTCCCCTTTGTGGCTTCCCCAGCCTCACTTTTCTCCGTTCGCCTCTAGCCCCCGCGCTCCGCCCTCTCGGGGTCCCGGGATGGGGTTGGGGGCTTGGGCCGGGCTGCCTGGCCGGCCCTGAGCCCATTGTCTGGCGGGAGAAGCACCTCGCAGCGCGTGTGCCCGGGAGGTGCGGCGTGGGCGTGAAGGAAAGGTGGCGCGGGCCGGGGAGAAGGGGGCGGCGAGCCGCTAAGGCTTTTTGTGTAAAAATACAATAAACCCCAAACCCGCAAATCCCGAGTCCCTGCGGACCAGCTGCCTCGCGGGGTCCGGGGCAGATGGGTGCATGTGGCCGGCAGCCGGAGGCGAGCGAAGGCGAACTTGGAGGCGGACCTAGCGGCTTGGCTGAGGGGAGCTCGCCCGAAAGGGAAAGATAAGCAGACCCGGGGTTGTGCGGCGCCCCGGTCCCTAAGCTGGGAGGGGGGCATCTGAAACCCAGGCGCGAGAGAAGCTTTGCCTCAGCTCGTTCCTTTCGGTCTTAAATCTTAAACCACAAGAATGTGCGGTTTTGCGGGGACGTGTTTCGAACTGTTCTGACATCAAGGGCGACCCCTTCCCTCCTCCAGCACGCACAACCAAGTTCCCGGCTCCTTCCGAAATCTGCGATGAGCTTTTTAGCTTCCCAAATCCAAGACACCGAAGACTCCTTTCTCTCCTTTCCTGCTGGGACTAAGTTTCTGAACCCCTCCCAGCTAGAGCTTGACAGTGTTGTGAGCTCAAGAGGGTGTGGCGGCCTCCCCCTCGACCCAGCGAGAGTCTGTCTGTACTGCGGCTGGTCCCCAGACTTCCGATTTTTAGTGACCTAGCCTCCTTCAAGGGATGTTGGGAGGGAAACTGGCAAGAGCCTATGCGTTCCTCTTCCTTACCCTTGTCCATCCACCTTTTCCTAGCTAGTTACTTCTAAACTCTAGGAGGCTAGGTAACGAGAGAAACTTGTGCTCAAGGCAGCCAGTTTTCTATCTGCTGCAGGTTTTTGGTATGTAACCTCCCAACTTTGAGTCTGAAGACTGGGACATTTAAAACTGCCTTTCTCCAGGCCTTTCTAAAGGGATAGTTTGAGAGGGGGCCCCGTGTTCTTGATGGCAGGTTAACTTCGTGCTCTTTGGAAGAACAGAGGCCACCAGCTTTTTTCAAGGCCCCGGAAAGTCTGGTGTAGCAGTGGGGAGATAGAGGAGGCTGCCTGTCTTGCTTTGCATTTTCTCTGATCTCCCACAGCTGCTCCCCACTGTTGTGCAAGATGGGACACACTGAAAGGAAAGGCATAGGCTTAATTACTTCTCAAGGCAGCTTGGGTGCGTACTTGACCTGTCTTCCCAGAGACAAACGTTTTTATTCAAAATCCTCTTTCTTCCAGACACATGGTTCTTACCTCCTAGATCTGGATTTTCTGTCTTTTCATCCTGTGATGTTGTGTTTGTGTGTGTACTTGAAATGGAAGGGCCAGTGACACAGGAAAACCTGATAACAATAATGCAATTGAGTTCTGCTAGATTGGGATAGCGTGTTTTGCATGAGCTTTTAGTTACTCTGCTGATTAATAACACATGATCTGAATTAATCTTTAGAAAAATGTTTCATCATTACCATGGTGGATTTGTGTTATTATGAAGTCTAGCAGTCACAAATTTAGTATGTAGACATTTATGATTCTACATCACAAGCTCGTTGGGGCAGTGGTTGGTTGTTGTGGTTTCTTCTGCTCTACTGTGTGTCATACACAATTACTGGATGTGTCCTTTTCTTAATTGTTTATAATATTCTAAGCCTCTCAAAATAAACAAAAAACAAGAACAAAAAAATATCAGGCTGACCTTTTTTGAATAGAGAAAAAGCTTTTGGGAAAATCTCAGCTTGGGGTCCCTCTTGTTAGTGATGCATTTGGACATTGATGTGGTGTTTAATGTAGCGCTCCCTAGTCAGCTCCAGCTGCTTTTTGGAAACCTACAAGAGGAGTTGAAAGAAGTCCTCTTTCTGGGCTTAGAAGTGAAGGTGATTTCTCTTAAGGTCAGTTTTGTTTTTGTTTTTTTTCCGGAGTTGCACACATGATGGTCTCAACCATGCTTTTCTTCATGAATTGCTTAAGAAATCAATTCAAACCGTTTAAATCTGGAGATCAAGCTAGAAGGACAAATTTTAGGTGGCAAGTTTTAAAGTATATATGTAGAGAAATTCTTTACCCTGGGGCAAAGGGAATCATGTTGGCATTATTGATGCTAGCTTTATTTTCATCTATAATAAGGATCATCTATATTTTTTGGGAGGAAAACCAGATAGTAGAACTGTGCAGGAAAGTGTACAGGCACCTCATTGTGAGTATGGCTTACATCAATAATTAATGAGACATTTCAGGCGTGGAAAAGCATTCCATCCTCAAGCTCTAGAATACTTAAAGCATTGGGGAAGAGTAAATAAAAATTATAATGACAGAAGTCCATCTATTTCTGGAAACTCTTGAGACCAGACCTACTCAGTGACTATCCCCCTACCCCTTCATCAGTCTAAATGAGTTAAATGGTATAAATCTAAAAAATTAATTTGTATGAATGGAAAGGAGAGAGTAAAAGATTGCAGAATTAAGATCAGTGGAAGGATAAACTGTAAAAAGTAATGATTTTTTTTAATAGGAAAACTTTTTTTAAAGATTTTATTTATTGGGACACCTGGGTGGCTCAGTTGGTTGGGCAGCTGCCTTCGGCTCAGGTCATGATCCCAGCGTCCTGGGATCGAGTCCCACATCAGGCTCCTTGCTCGGCAGGGAGCCCGCTTCTTCCTCTGACTCTGCCTGCCACTCTGTCTGCCTGTGCTTGCATTCTCTCTCTCTGACAAATAAATAAAATCTTTAAACAAAAAAAAAAAAAACAGCTAAAAAAAAAAAGATTTTATTTATTTACTTGACAGAGAGATCATAAGTAGTCAGAGAGGCAGGCAGAGAGGGAGGAGGAAGCAGGCTCCCCGCTGAGCAGACATCCTGATGAGGGGCTCCATCCCAGGACCCTGAGACCATGACTGGAGCCGAAGGCAGAGGCTTTAACCCACTGAGCCACCCAGGTGCCCCAGGAAAATGTTTTTTTAAAATAGATTTAAATTACTGAACTTCTGCAATTAAAGACTAGTACAGATTGGTTCTAAATCTTAGGAGATTAATTTTCCCAAGGAGAGTCTCCTTCTTCTTAAACTTGTCTTCTGTATTGCTATAGTAGTTATAAAACACATGTATGGGAAAATACTACTGACTCCTTGTATACATTTAGCTATTTGCATCCTTGTAGCTACCTTTCAAGCTGTAAGGTGATACACCTTTGTGCACATGTGTGTGATATTTTTGTTACGCTGTTTGATGAAAGTCTTTCATAAATTATAAATTTACTCATCTAGTTTTATTCCTTTAGGATGAATACATGTCACATATTTCTAGTAACATTGGCATGAGTTTATTTTTGGAAGTCCTACACTTTTTTTTTTTTAAAGATTTTACTTATTTGTCAGAGAGAAAGAGCATGCGTGCACACATGCACAAACACGGGGAACCGCAGGCAGAGAGAGAAGCAGGCTTGCCACTGAGCCAGGATCCCGATATGTGACTTGATCCCAGGACCCTGGGATCATGACCTGAGCCAAAGGCAGCTACTTAACCGACTTAGCCACCCAGGAGTCCCTGGGGTCCTACACATTTATAATAAAATATCCCAATGGCTCTCTGTTGCATTAAACATTACCTGAACATTGTCAATACACATACACATGTGCACACACTCTTGTGTCCTTTATTTTCAAAGATGATGCTATGAAGTTTATTTTGGGGTGGAGTGAACCGATGACAGTGTCTGTCCGAGAATACCTCTTTCTATGTTGGACCTGCCATGCTGTTCACTAATTTTTGGCTTGAAGTCATAGTCTGCAACTAAAATGTAAGTCCCCCAGTGCCTTTGTCAAGGATTCTTTCTTTGAATGTCGGAGGAAAGGATACTTTTAAGCCCTCTATCTTAGCTGGTGTATCTCTGTGTGATCTCAGATATCAGGCTGCTCTGCAAACAGAATCAAGACCAATTAGAAAGTGATGGTGTAGGGCAGTATTATCATATGTTTGATACTGGGAACTACATTGGTGTGTGATTAATTGGAGTCAATTTCTTTCCAGCCCCCCCCCCCCCGCCCCTTCTTGCCCTGAGGGTGAATGTAATCATTCTGCTTTAGGAAGAAGTGAAAGATTTTGAGTCCCTGCTATGAGCATACCCTATGCTTACATATTCATGTAATCCTCACATGAATTCTAGGAGATAAAATGAGCTAAGTTGCCTAAACTCCTACAATTATTGAATAACTGATCTAGGATTTTTAACCCAGATTTGGATCTCTGAATCCCCCTTCTGCCCCCTCACCCTATGTTTTATTATACTTCTGGGGCCCTTGAACTAGGAAGGAAAAAAAAAATGCTTAGAGCTAGCAGGAAAATCATCTAAAAAAAAAAAAAAACAACCTCTAAATCTGATAAGTGCCAGTTTCAGACTGTATAAAATTGGCAAAACTGTCTTACAAGTGACTTATGTGAGGTGCCTGTGACGTTTCACATTCAAAGTCAAACATTAGGGCGTTTTCACTAGACTGTTCCATTTTTCAGCCATGGTATTAATGATGGGGTCCAAGTATGCACTTCGGTTTTTTCTATCAAGGTAGCCTTGACCCACCTTGGTTGGGAATTTAGGATTTCCAAAATCAGAGGAAAGAAAGAAACAATCTGTCAGTGCAATGCATGTACCCCAAATGTAATTACTTGTGAAAGGACAAGGAAAGTCAAGTTTGAACATTTATTTCCCTCTGCAAGGTGGTGTTCCCTTTTAACCACTTCCAAGGAGAACTCTTGCCATGAAGTCTGCTGAGCAGATGGATGGCTGAGAGAGCGCTTCAGTTGTCGTCAGCTGCTCGCTGACTTTTCTCACATCCTTTCTCTTGTTCGGGAAAGGTGGTAGAGAAGGGGAGGAAATGGGGTGTTGTGACTTTGAGCCATTACAGTCTCATCCTAGGTACTAAACTTCTGAGTTGCTTTATTTCACCAACCTTCGGATTATATGCTTATTATTGGGGTGCATTCCGCCCCCCCATAATGCCAGTACCTTTGGATATCTAGTATAGAAGCTGATCAAAGGCTGTTATCTAAATATAAGTGTTTGGCTACTGTGAGAGACTGGCAGAAACACAAACAGATGGGTTTTGGGAAGGAAAGGTATGCACGCTCTCACATCCTTAGGTGATACAAATTACTTTTGCTTGTGTCCTCTCCCTTAGCAAATAGCGTTGGCCTGGGAGGCAGGAAACCTAGTTTCTAGAATCCTATCTCCTGCACCAGGTTGAGCAAGTGAAACTTTTTCCTCTGGTGCTTGATTTTTCTTCCCCAGTAAACTGAAATACAACTTGACACAACTGTTAAAGATAGTAAAGAGATTTTTTTTTTTAAGATCCTAGCGCTTGAGAGTGTAAGATTTCCAGAACATACCGCCCTGTGATCCATTAGCTGACTTTGCATTTTGAAGAACTTTGTGCAGGAACTTGTGTAGGTGTATTCTGTGTGGTCTAGAGAATACAATTTTCCAGGGTCAGTGACAAAAAGTCACATAAGCTTTAGGAAAAGTATTTTAACATTTAGCATCGTCAGTGAGGTGAGGAGTGTGCTCTCCGTTAGAGCTGATCACACAGAAGTCGGACGAGGAATATTGGCGACTGGAGGTTCTTTGCAAACCCAAGACTTGGCTGGGGCTTTACTGGCCTGCATGGTGCCCTCCTTGAGGTGAGCCTGCCACGTGCAGGTCTGGACCTAGAATCTGAGCACCTGAGTGGGGAAGGATTCCTCTGTAGTTTTCTCCTGGGCTCAAGAAGAAAATAAGTGTAGGCTTCTGTTTTGCTGGAGATTTATTTGACTTTATAAAAACTGTTGCTTGAAGGCCTTGGTCTTAAAGAAGTGTGCTCTTTTTTATCCCCCCTGCTTCGGGCTTGGGGTAAACGGGCAAAGTGCGGTGGGCTTCTATGTTTAAGCAAGTGATAGGTGCCATGTAAATGGCTGACAGAAGAAGCACTGATTCTGGGTGGACTTCTCTACTTTGCAAGAGGGTGCTGGAAGCTGGAAGTCTCTTATGGACAAAGCAGTGAATCCTTAGACAAGAACAGATTGAATTGCTTAGGAGGGAGGGTGAGTTACAAGCTGGCTCTTCTCTCAAATAGGGCCATGCCTCGGGGGGCTCGGTCAGGTAAGCCTCTGCCTTCAGCGCAGGTCATGATCCCAGAATCCTGGGATCGAGTCCCGCATCGGGCTCCCTGCTAGGCAGGGAGTTGGCATCTCTTTCTCCCTTCTGCTTGTGCTCTTCATCTATCAAATAAATAAATAAATAAATAAAATCTTGGAAGGAAAAAAAAAAAATAAAGTGGTGCATGTTTCCTTCCTTCCCCCAAACCCCAGGACTGTGTCCCCTGGGTTTGGGGTCATGGTTTCTGTAGAAGGGCTTCATACACCTTGTTAGCTCTCACCTGCTTGAATCCTGTGGGCAGCAGTAACCCCTCTCACCTCTTTCCTCCTGTCTGCTCACGCTGCCGGTGATCTTCCTCTCCCCAGTTGCTCTGTCCCCTTCTCCAGAAGCCTCTCTTTCAGTGTAACACTAAGGAGTATGCAGTTTCCGTTGGCTGTGACTTGGCAGCAGTGTCGAGGGAGGAGGGGAGGCCCGAGAGCTGTGATTGAGCTAGTCCGCAGATGATGGACCAGAAGGGCTGCGAGTCCCTACCTGAGGTAGAACGGTATTTGTTGTGGACAGTAGAAGTTATGCGCTGCTTGTGGTCTTAAAAGAACATGCAACAAAGATCCTGACCAGTAGCTACATAGATATCCACCTTGCCACAGACTTTTTTGGTTCTAGGACACACCAGAGGTGTTCCTCCAGTCAGATTTCTGGTGTTCTTGGGCAGCTGGTAACGGACTTCAGTGACTGAATTCACACAGAACCTTAGTCCATGTTTTTCTTTGAAGAGTTGCTGTTAGCCCCTCTATCCCTTGCCCCAGAAGCTGACATGCTGAGGCCTTTAAATCCTGCTCTCTGTCTCCAGAGGTAATCTCTCTTGACTGAGTTCTGTGTGGTAAGATAGCCCTCGTGCCTGGCCTATACTAAAAACTCGCTGGCCTTGGGAAAGGTGTCGGATCGTTTACATTTTTGGCTCTGTGCCTGGTGTGTTGGGCCCTGAGATTTGACTGGTACCTGCAGGGCCTGCCTTGAAGAGAGGGATTTGCTCATGAACCTGACTTCTTCCCCTTGTTTTTCTTTTTCTTTTCCCATGGGAGTTTGGCTGAACACTTCATTTCAGGCAGGATGGTAAAGGGATTGACAAACTGAAACAATCGTCCTCAAACTTGGTACCATCGGCCTCACCTGGGAGCCTCAAAAAAATATAGACACTTGGGTTGGTGAATACGGTAGAGTAGGAAAAGAATTGTGTAAAAGGTACCAAAAATTGTGGGGAAATTAGTCAAAGTGGAGAAGAGGTGAAAAACCAAACTCTTGGGTACCTGGGTGGCTCAGTGGGTTAAGCCGCTGCCTTCGGCTCAGGTCATATTCTCAGGGTCCTGGGATTGAGTCCCGCATAGGGCTCTCTGTTCAGCAGGGAGCCTGCTTCTCTGCCTGCCTCTCTGCCTACTTGTGATCTCTGTCAAATAAATAAATAAAATCTTTAAAAACAAAACAAAACAAAAAAAACCAAACTCTTAAAGGTGTCTGCTACAATCAAAAGCACCAAGATGAGAAGTATGGAAAAATGGATCAAAGCCTGTTGAAGGTTAGACTTATTAACTAAGAAATGATCATTGTATAATCATAATGAAAATCTGCAGAGAAGGTTCTACAGCTCCAGAGTGAACAGTGACCCCAAGGTGTACTTCTGGAGTAGAAAAATCAATAAATCAATTGTATTTTTGCTTAGGCCTCTATTCTCAAGCCTAATTGTTTGTTGGTTCAATGCAGGCCTTTTGCTTTGATCTCTGGTTTTACCACTTACAAAGACTTGATGAGCTTGGCTTCCCGGAGTGAAATTCAAATACACTTGTGAAATGTAAACAACGTTCATTTATTAAGAATCCTATAATCAGGGCAAATTGGCATGCTTATATAAGCAATTAGCTTTGAGAATAGAAAGATAAATAGGATGGTAGGTCAAGAATGAGCCGATTGTTCTCAATGCAAGAGTCTAGTTATTCCTTTAGCAAGCAGTTATAAGCAAATAGACGTTCCTCTTATTCATAATCTTTAGCATTTGTGGTTTGGGATTTGAGGACAGCATATGTGGTTTCTTGAATTGAGAGGATAGGAGCAATTAATGTCTCATTTTCGTCTAGAAATAAGAATAAATCTTGCAAGGAAATGTAGGTAGTCGAGTTTATGACCGGATAAAACTTTGTAGTATTGTAGTAACTGGGAACAGGACAAGAGAAGGTTTGGATTTATATAGGAAGAGTAAAGAATATTAATGGAGTTTTAATTTTATTTTGGTGGGATAGGTAAAGATGATGACTGCTTCATAGTGGGAGAAAGATTGAAAATAAGCTCATCTACCTTTAGGAATTTATTATTATTATTTTTAAATGTTGAGGGAAGTAGTAGGAAAACTAATAGAAGTTGGTAGAACACCATTTTGTTTCATGACAGCATTGCTCAGTGAGGTCTGGACTGCCCTGTGTCATCTTCAGGAAAGCTGGGGAGACCCCATGCAAAGGTGGTGAATCAGGTGAGGAGTTCTGTGGGTTAGTTTCCCTTCTGGCCCCTTCAGTCCCCAGGATGGTCGGCCTTCATGGTTTTTCTGAGGAAACGCTCTCTTAGTGATAGTGTGCTGTGTTGACTAATTGGGATTCGTTACCCATGGGGACTTCTGCCTGGTGAACCTGGGAGGCCAATTCAGTCCAAATGCTTTGGGACCAGGATGTTACACACTCGGAATTGGGAGTCCCCAGGCCTTATCACAAAATCATCATTCCCTTGCTGACTAATCAGGCCATCCCTTTGCAAACCGGGAGGGAATGTTTCAGGCTGTGTGGCCTTCTGGGTCTGTGGAAGCTTTCAGCTCGCCAGGGTGCAGCCTCTCCAAAGGTCCTTCACACTCAGAGTTTTGAATCTCATAATCGCTGGCTTTTTGGAAAGCATTTGTTTGGTTTAGAAATCTCCGGATCATCTGTGAATTTACCAGTTCCCAGTCCTCATTGAATGGAGTCCTTCACTAACATTAGACAGCAATATTTTTGTTATTTCACCAGTAATTATCAGAAATGCCAGTGGTTTCCTCCAAATTTTCTGTGGGTAATGGAGAAATGGAAAAACATCTTTTGGTTGTTCTTGAGGATGGTAGCTCCTAACCGTCCTTCAGAAAATCTTTCTGTTGAAGAATAATAGACAAACACAAATGAGTCCAGAGCATTAAGTGTACAGACTGATGGATTTTCTCAACCTGAACACACTGTTGGAATCCCTGGATCAGGAATCGGAGTCTCTTGCCCTGTTTTTCCTTCATACATGGTTCATCTTGGCTCCTTGCCACCCTGGCCACAGTCACTCACCTGAATGAACTTTCCAAGTGGTCAGACTTAACGTGGAAGAAAGTAGACCACAGGATCGTGCCTTGTGGTCTTACTTTAAGTGACTCTAACCAGAAGGTTTCCACTGTTTCCTTTGAGAGATTTCCTCCGTCCAAGGAGGCCTGACCATTAGGAAATCTTGATATTGTGGTATCTTCTGGTTGCTTTTAGATACTTCCTCATTGATAACCCTAATGGGATCGTGTGTGTGTATGTGTGTGTGGTCTGTTTTTCATAATACTGAGGAGACGACATTTTGATTTGTATTCCTAGAGTAAAGCATGAATGGGGAGCGTTTGCAATTTGGGCTTCGCTACTCGGAATTTTGCCCTTGCAGGTACAAATTATGTTAATGCACTCACAAGCCTGAGTTCTGGCCTTTAGCTTTTGCCATCTATCTTGATGATTCTTTTGAGGTATTAAAAGGGATAAGAGGATGGATTTCATCCTTTGGCTCCATTTTCCCATCAGAACCCTATCCTGTTACTCCAGACATCAGTCCAACTTGAGAGGCTCTTTGGCTCTGTTTGTGGTTAGGGGCTCCCCTCCATGTTCTCCTGCCTTCTGTCTCCCTCCCAGCCTTCTCATCGAAGCCATCCACAGTCTGGCCAGACCCCTCTCCTCTTGTGGTTCCTTGCTTGATCCCTGTCCTCAGAACTTTCCCTCCATTACACCTTGGCTTGCAGTGACTCTTCTGCATGTCAGGGACTCCCTTGGCTCCTCATTTACTGCGATCCTACCCAGCCTTCGAGGCTCTTCTGAAATCCTGCCTCTTCTCTGTGTCCCTGCAGGCCAGTATTAGCTGGGGGGAGGTGGGAAAAACAACTCTCCTCTTTTTGATCTTTTTATTGTAGGAATAGTATGAATTATTTCTCTTACTCATCAGGCCCTTGATTAAATACCACGTTGTATGAGGTGTGACTATAAAATAAAGGGATGCTTTTATGTGGCGCTTTGCAGCCACTCATTACACTCTCTGCCATCGTTTATGTCTGTTTTATTGGCCGGTTCACATCATGCGCTCCTGGAAGACCAGGACCATGTCTTACAGGCCCTGGTGCTTTTCCTTCTCTAGCACAGCGTTTGGCCCTGGGGAAGAGTGTCAGCAGTTACTGACTTGATTAGAGAAGGACAGGGCACCATAGGATGCGGGCTGAAATAGGACAGGAACTGAGTAGCTGACCACACTGGCCTGACTGTTAATTGCGTATAACTTGCCAGTTGTGTTGAAAGGACACTTTGTAACAGATTCTTACTCATCCTGGTATTCCCGGTGTCACTTGCGTATAGTAGGTGCCCGGGATTACTGGGAGTTCAGAGAGAGTAAGTTGGTATCGTGCCTCACTTGGCTCCTTCGGGAAAATTGGTGAATTAGGAGAAGAGGGCAGTGAAATGGCCAAGAAAATCAGTGGTTTTTCACTGTCAGTAAGCCAGATCAGTGTGTCATGATGTACTGTCATCAAGTTAGTAGCCCTGTCGTGTAGGGCTTTCTTCCAGTAGGATGTCCCTTAAGAAATTGTATTTGGAATCAGGCAAGTTTAAGGGAGCAACATTCCGAATATGGGCATCTTGGTGCTTTGCTATTTGCAAAGTGCTTTCAAATGAACTTTTGTGATTCTAAGTGTTTTTTTTTTTTTTTTTTAAAGATTTTATTTATTTGATGAGAGAGACCGTGAGAGAGGGAGTACAAGCAGTGGGAGGGGAGAAGCAGGCTCTCCACAGAGCAGGGAGCCAATGTGGGGCTCTATCCCAGGACCCTGGGATCATGACCTGAGCTGAAGGCAAATGCTTAACGACTGAGCCACACAGGCACCACTCACAGAGGTGTTTCTTGGCAGTGGCTTTGTGCGGTCACCACCCTGCTGCTCCTTAAAATCAGATGACTTCTAACAGTGGTCACTGCAGTATTGTCACTGTTCCAGACCCGTGGGACCTAACAGTTTGAGAACGGACTATTTGATTAGCATGAACAGATAGATCCCTTGTAAGTAAAGACCCTCTGAAGCCTGTACTTGCAATGGCCGATTTGATCTGCTTGAAGCTAGATCTGGATCAGGCAAGGAACGGAGAGGTGTGTTTTTCATTTTTGTCTTGTGTTTTTGTTTCTTTTTTTTTTTTTTTTTTAAAGATTTTATTTATTTATTTGAGAGAGAGAGACAGTGAGAGAGCATGAGCGAGGAGAAGGTCAGAGAGCGAAGCAGACTCCCCATGGAGCTGGGAGCCTGATGTGGGACTCGATCCCGGGACTCCAGGATCACGCCCTGAGCCGGAGGCAGTCGTCCAACCAACTGCGCCACCCAGGCGTCCCTGTGTTTTTGTTTCTGTTGTCATTGTTTTTTGCTTGCTCCTAGCTTGTTGCTTGGATTTTTTCTTCTTGATCTTATTTATCTTTTAATTTTAAGGACATCTAGAGGTTTTTTTGATTCTGAAGTTAAAAATACAAGAAAAGAAAAAAAAATATAGAAAAGTCGTATAGAGCTAAAATTATCCCTGAAATTTCTAATTTGCCATGAAGGTACAGCACGTATAGTGCCGGGTGTACAACTGTAGGAAAAAATTCCTATACATGTTCAAGCTGGAGAATCTCTGAGCATGACTGAGGAAGAAGCTGCAGAAGAAAAGCTTCAGTGCAGATGCCTGGGCATTCAGGCCATTCTGCCTTTAACTCTCGAACCTCTGGCCGTGACTGAAGGATTGGGGGGAGGATTCCTTCCACATCTTCCTTTCCTGTGGGTTTGCTCCATTCATATCACAGGGAGCCTTTAGATCCATATCAGTGAATATGTTTCTTTCTTGTGTGTGTGAATTTGTTTCCTAGAATTGTAAGGCAGCCCTCAAGTTAAAGGTGGGTTTGGTGCAGGTATAGCAGCAAAAACAAGGTAGGGTCCCTCTTGGGCATTTCTTTAATCGCTTTAAAAACATGAAAAGGTAGCTCAGGAGCCCCGGAGGGTGGTGTCACCCCTGCTTCGTCTGAGAAGCTCAGTGGAGTTAAGGGACTTGCCTGAGGACATACATTTCTAGAAGGCATTGAAGCTGAAAGTCAACCTCGTTGACCCTACAGCGGGGCCTAACATACTGTTTTGATTCCCAATTATAAACATAGGATATAAATATGATAAATAGAAATGTAATGGTTCCAAGTAAATTGAAAGCCCTGTGAGGGTAAGTTCAATATCTTTTTAGCCTGTATTAATTTTGTTGGTATCTGCCCAGAACCAACAGTAACTATATATATCCTTCCAAGAAAAAAAAAAAATTAAAGATAAAATAAGACCGGATGAATAAGCCACTGTCCACTGTTGAAATAGTAAAGGCCAAGTAAGCTTGCGATCAAATTGGCTTTTTTCTAGTAACAGTTGTCCTCTGAAGGCTTTTTGAAGGCTGTCTTTCAGACAACTGTCTCTGAACCTTTGTTTCTTTTTCTTTTTCTTTTTTTTTAAATGTCCCTAGTAAAATGGCTGTGTTGTTACAGCTTGAAGGCTGTGTAGTAAGCCTTTTGATCAGCCCCCAGTGATAACCCACAGACTTGGGCTTCCATGTGTTGGGGACAACCATTATTATCTTTTGTTAATTAGTAAGCATGATGCCAGGGTTTGCTTATTTTTAATATGCAGATTTCATATAATCCCATTCATTCACCAAATTGTTTGCTCCACGCCAGGCACTGTGTAGATGCTGGGATGCAAAATGAAAAAAACATCATCTCTTCCTTTGTAGAGTTGGCTGCATAGTGGGGGAGATAGACGTGAAAATGAAAATAATAGAGGACTTGTAAAGGTATTTATCATATACACGTGTGCAATAATAGATAATGTGCTATATAAGGGTAAAGTCTTAGAACATTTTAGATAAACTGATGAGTCTGAACAAGTTTATGAGTTTGGCTGAAAGCTGTAATTCATGAAGTATAGGCAAAATGAATTCTGCTCTGTGCCTGAATGCTTAAAGATTCAATAGGTGTGACTGTAAGTGTGCTTGTGCAAATCGCTTGGAAGAATCTAGTAGAAAGTACTCATTCCCAGGGACGACATTTCAGGTTGTAGAAGAAGATTCTGCCCTAAGAGCAGTGGACTGTGAGGCTTGCTCTTGTAGGCTGCACGCACCGGAAGCTGAGCCAGGTGTGCCGTACTCACTGGCCTAGAATGCCGTCTTACCTAACGCTTTTCACAGGAAGAGATGGCATTGGATCATTCGGACCTGGAACGGGCACTTAACCGAACTGTTTTTGAATGCTTGTTTCTTGAGTATAGTCTTTATTTATTTGACAGACAGAGATCACAATTAGGTAGAGAGGCGGGCAGAGAGAGAGGGGGAGAAGTGGGCTCTCTGCTGCGGGGTTCAATCCTAGGACCCTGGGATCATGACCTGAGCGAAGGCAGAGGCTTTAACCCACTGAGCCACCCGGGTGCCCCTTGAGTACAGTCTTTGGAAGGACACTGGAGTTTGAATCAGGATTTTGCTGCTTGCTGGTTGTGGTCTTTCTAAGTCTATGCAGCCATGCCCACTGGATGAGTTCAAGGGCTCCCTGTTCGGGCTGTTGTGGATATTAAATGATACTGCTTAGTACAGTTAAGTTGTGACATTCCGTAAGCACTTCACATAAAGTGGTGGTTCTGATTATTCTGCGCCTCTTCTATTTCACATCATTAAAGCAACGACTTTAGGGGCTAGGGTTTGGACTCTAATGGGGTATTAGTTACAGCATCATCAAGTTCAAATGGAAACAGCACCCAGAATTGAACTGATGGTGGCTTGTGCTTGCTACACTCACCCTACGATTGTGCTTACTGATTTTTTTTTTTTTTTGGATGTTTCCTATCCATTATGTGTACCTTCTAATTGGATATTTTATCTTGATCCCTGGTCCCTCTATATTTTGTGTTATCTGGAAAGAAAGGAGTCTGATATTTCAGTTGTTAACCTTAAAAATAAAGCAGCAGTCATCTTGCCAGCAAAAAATGGGTTTATTTGGGAATTGAAGACTACCATTTGGGGCATAAAAACTACAGCAAAACCATAGGAAAGTCCAACAAGCAGAGGAGAGGAACACTATTTTATGGAGAAGGGGGAAATCCTGTGGGGTTGTTTTGAATGTCCGTCCCATTGGAGAAAAGCAGGAGTTCAAGGTGATGACGGTTTCTCATTGGCTGAGTTGTCGAGATGGTCGATTTGTTGGAGGAGATACAGTGTACTCTTTTTCCTGTTGGGTCCTGTAGTTGATTCTTTCCTGTTGACAGCTTTTCTGTTGAGGTCTGTAAGTGGCAGTCTTTCTGTAATTGATGTGGAATGGTACCTCCCGAGAGCTCCCCTTTCTGGCTCCTTAACTCCACCGTAGCGAGGTTTCCCTTCATCTGTTCTTACGCGCGGCATTGGACTCTTCCATTTCAGAGCTTAATGGAAGTGTTAGCATTTTCATAATTGGAGCAGACAACCACCGTGCAGTGGACCACTTGACCAGTAAGCAGCTAGTTCACATGAGAATATTCATTCAAGGTCATGACCATCTGGGCTCTGAAGAAACTGCTGTTGAAGTTTTGTTTGGCTCCAGCTCCATTCTGGGACGGATGGAGTCATTTGGATGTTATTCTGAATTCTCATAATGGCAGAAAAAGGATTTGTGTAACTTGTGTGTCAATGGCCTTCTGTCATATCTGATTGAGATACGAGCATTGTTTAATAAAAGCTTCGTCCTTGTTTCAAATCAAGAATACTACTGCTACCTCATTTGATCTAGGAAACAAAGTAATGAAGTCATGGTAGTTTGAATTCCCCCAATTACCCCCCGCCCCACCTTTTCTAGAAGGTTCATTGGTTTACTTGGGTTGCATCCTACACGGTCAGTCTTGCTGAATCCAAGCGGAGCTTATGAAATAGGCCAGTCGCCAATCAGATCAATATATTATCACCATCTAGAAGTGAGAGCCTATTTTTTTTTTAAAAAGATTTTATTTGAGAGTGAGAGAGCATGAGTGGATGAGGGGCAGAGGGAGAAGCCAACCTCTCACTGAGCAGGGAGCCCGATGTGGGGCTTGATCCCAAGACCCCAAGATCATGACCTGAGCTGAAGGCAGATGCTTAACCTAGTGAGCCATCCAGGCATCCCAAGAGCCTACCTTTTCTAAAGATACTTTCTACATTCTCTTTTTTTCCTCACTTTCCAGGGAGGAAAATTGTTCTTTTTCTCTCAGCTGATAAGTGTCACTTTTGCCCTAAATTTTAAAGTGGCATTCTACTTTCAAAAGTTAGATAAAAGAATGTTTGATAGAACTGTCAGACTAGTGTGAAATAAAATTCTCTCTGTTCTCAGACCCTCGAGGGTCTTTAAATGTCATTGGCTGAGGCTGTGTGCCTGTTTTTCTTGGTGTCCCATTTCCATATCAAATAGCTGTAATTTTTGGATTTTAGTAATGAAGGTATGAACTCAATCTGTCAGGGTTCTTGTAGCCCTTAGCTTAGAATTGCATGAAAGGAAGTAATAATCCAACTCTGAGAAGGTCCAGATGAAAAGGATTATAACATGGTACAAAAATATTAGCATGCCTGGCCCAGCCATGTGGTTCATTCCTTTCCGAGTATCCATTTTTGACAGCTTTTTTGAATCACACATCAATCACAGCATTGGTATTTTTGGCGAGGTGGTAAACCTTATCCTAATTCTCGTGATCATAACTGCCAAAAATGAACAAAGAAGAGACTTGCAAATGAAACATCACAGCCTCACACACCCTGAAGTTTCTTCTTGAGCAGAAACAGAATCAGGAGTTATTTGATGTCCTTTTCATTGCTCCAAGAATGCCACTGCTTTATTCCAGGGGAAAATAAGACCCCAGTGGGTCATACCCGGCCTCTGGTTATAGGAACTTTTTTTTTTTTTTTTAATTGAGCTTTGGTTCAGATGATTATTATTTTTTTAGAATTTTATGTATCAGAGAGAGAAGGCGCGCACACACAAGCAGGCAGAGTGGTAGGCAGAGGCAGAGAGAGAAACAGGCTCGTGGCCAAGCAAGGAGCCCGATGCGGGACTTGATCCCAGGACCCTGGGATCATGACCTGAGCCGAAGGCAGCGACTTAACCGACTGAGCCTCCCAGGCATCCCTATAGGAACTCTTTTTACGTTAGTTTTGACTCAAGAGTTTCGCTTCCCCAACCTTCTCTTGTATCCTAGGAATAGTTCTTTTAGGACTCAGAGTTTTTCAAAACTCTTGATGTGACTAAGCTTGCTTTGGGGTCTTTCCACCCTGCGCTGCTTGCATTCCTTCTGGGAAGAGAATCCTGTCACCTCAAAAGAGCAGCAGATACCCAGGGTGTATCTAGAAATAAAAATTTGACCGGTTGTCTCTGTCCTTTTCATCTCCCTCTCTTACAGGCATCCTTTCCTTCTGTGCAAAGAGACCCTTGTCATAGTTGTAGCCTGTCATGCTGTTACATGATTGGCGTCACCCCTCCAAATATGTGCTGTAATTTCAGGCAGAAATCTCCTTTTGTACAACTTTATGTCCAATACGGAGAAGGAGAGCTAATGGACGTATTGTTGAGAAAGCAGTCCCAATGTGATGGAATAATTGGATGAAAGATCCACCTACCTAGAGAAAATAAAATGTCCTGTGTGACAGGCCATGCTCCTCTGTCCTCGACTTCCTTCTTTGCCTCTTCTGAGGAGAACGGCGCTGACTTGGCCCATGTCACTCCTGTGCACATTTGGCAAAAGTAATTTACAGTTTGAGTTTATAGAAGCGGTATCCCAGGCCACGTGTACTTTGGGATCTTGATGCTTTGGTTTGAGAAGTAGTCACGTTGATGCACACAGCTTTAGGTCGTTTAGCTTGTGAGTCCTAGCCCTGGAATGCATGTACTGTAAATTATTTACAGTTGGTCCTCATAATTTGTGGATCCTGGATTTGCGAATTTGCTTACTCAATACAGTTTATTTGTAACCCTCAAATCCGTACTTGGGGTGCTTTTGTGGTCATTCGTGGATCCCAGAGTGGTGAAAAATTTGAGTCACTCCATGCGCCACCTCCCAGCCGAGGCCAAACAAGGCGGCGCTCTGCTTTCTTGTTTGAGCTCTCACTGTAAACGAGTGCCTTTTGCATTCTATTTAGTGCCATGTTTTTTTTGCATTTTTGTGCCTCTTGCTGGGGATTCTGCTATGTAATATGTAAGGTGGCCTCCAAGCTTGGTGCTGAGGTGCTCTCTAGTGTTCTTAAGCTCAAGCAGACGGAAATGTGCCTTAGGGAGGAAATAACCTGTGTTAGATAAGCTTTGTTTGGGACCGAGTTAGCGGTGGGCTTCCAGGAGTTCAATGTTAATGTCAAAGACAGATATCAAGTACGGTATCTTCAAACAGAAACACACATGAGCGTTTTACGTAATGATGTGACGAGACATTTGCAGAAACCCAAGCCTTTATTTCCCATACGAGCAATGGTTCAGTGTTCGTTGTGTTGGCTGTGACTTTCTAGACCATGAGCACTGTGAAGAATGAGAATCAAGTATCACCCTATTGAGAGATACTTAAGGTTATTTGCATATAATTAATGTTACTATGATTATTAGGACTACAGTCCTTGTCAATTGAGGCACAGCTATAACCTCTTTTTTTTTTTTTTTAAAGATTTTATTTATTTATTTGATAGAGACCGAGAGAGAGGGAACGCAAGCAGGGGCAGTGGGAGAGGGAGAAGCAGGCTTCCGGCTGAGCAGGGAGCCCAACATGGGGCTTGATCCCAGGACCCTGAGATCATGACCTTAGCTGAAGGCAGGTGCTTAACAGCTGAGCCACCTGGGCGCCCCCAGTGTAACCTCTTAAGATGATATGCTTAGAAGTACGATTGCTGGGTCCTGGGTATGCCCATCTTCAACTAGAGTGATTCTCGTTGTAGTGATCCGTTAGGTGGGTTTTTGCCCCTGGTGTAGCTGGTGTTAGTGCGCTCATCCCTTAGGCTGCTCAGATTGTGCCTATGTATTAGTAATTACATATTTTTTAGTATCTATGTGGTGTTAGAGACTGAGTAATAGAAGCTTATCATATATTTTTGGTTATAAGAGCTTATCATATATTTTTGGTTATAAGATTTAAACCCATAAACTAAAAAACTGATTGCCATCCATTTTGACCTTTATCTTTGACTAAAAGGAGTGTAGGTTGAGATTGTTTGGTTAGTGCTTAATAACAGCAGCTAGTATTTATTGACTTACCTTTGTTCTGGACTAGATGGCTTTTAATGCATTTTATCTTAGTAACAACCTAAAAGAGTAGATGCTGTAACTTGGTCTTTCTGAAGAGGAAACTGAGGTGCAAAGAAATTGGTCAGCTTTGTCCAAAGTCACACA
Organism: Neogale vison; assembly: GCF_020171115.1. Taxonomy (NCBI): domain Eukaryota; kingdom Metazoa; phylum Chordata; class Mammalia; order Carnivora; family Mustelidae; genus Neogale; species Neogale vison. The sequence continues at coordinate 50,797,591 of NC_058093.1, forward strand.
AATGGTAAGTGACAGGATTTGAACTCAGACTTCTTGGCACCTCAGCTTCCATTCTTTTTTTTTTTTTTTTTAAACTTTATTTTATTTATTTATTAGAGAGAGAGAGAGAGAGCACAAGCAGGGAAGAGGGGCAGAGGGAGAAGCAAAGTCCCTGGTGAGCAGGGATCATGATGTGGGACTCAATCCCAGGACCCTGGGATCATGACCCAAGCTGAAGGCAGCTGCCCAACCGACTGAGCCACCCAGGTGCCCCCTCAGTTTCCATTCTGAACTGTTAGGCTACATGTGCCTCAGTTTACCATTTAACTTCATACATGTAGTCATGGTGGTCTGTCTTTACAGATAAAAATACTGAAGGAAGTTGGGGAATTGTGTAGCAGGAAGTAAGTATGAAGTTGTGTGTGTGTTTTAAACAAGGGGCAGAGGTGAGATTGGACATTTGGCACCATCTTGGCTTCAGTACTCATTATTGAATCCTTCTTTTATTTCGGTGAGAGGAATTCTTAGTATTGAGCCACTTTCATCACCGTTTACAAAGACTTTGAGGAGTTTTGGAGGAAGGGGAAAGTTGTATATTCTATCCTTGATTACTCGCTCAGGTGAGGGTTTTGCTCTTTTTACAAGACAAGAGTTGAGAAACCTTCCCACTTTCTAAGGGCTTTCTACGGACTGAGCACTACGTAGATTTCTCAAAACGCTAGCAGTACTAGTGGGATAATCAGTATTGAGAAGGATTTGAACTAGGTCGTTCACCGCCATAGCCCTCATTCAACTTCTTGGCTGGGCACTCAGTCCCTTGGTGAAGGTGGAGGGTAGGGCTGTCGGGGGTGAGGGTAGGGCGGGCCTGTAGTACCTGTCCCTAACGAAAGTGACATCCTTCAGTGGCAAGCTGCAGGCTCCTGTCGAAGTGGAATGTCACGCTTCGTGTTAATTTCTCATCTAAAAGGAGAAAGCGCAACTGAAGCATAATGAAAGGGTTCTGTAAGCCCCCAGTAGCAGCGATGTTCTTTGGAGACAGCTTGCTCATTCCTAGTAAGGTGTGGGAAGGGACCATGATGTTCACCGTGAGGTGTCTGAGCGCAGTCGCCGCCTCATTTGTTAGACTTGGTCACTTTTGTCTTATTAGCATATGAGCTAGACTTTATCTTCTGGAAGCTAATATTCATGGTCCACTCGAGAATTCAGATTACTCCTTGAATCCGTGTCTTCCAAATTCTTGGTTGCAACCTATGCTAAAATACATTTCACATTCAGGGCCCAATGTATGTGAAGTCTATAAATTGAAATGAAAGATACTTTTTCTTAAAACAATACTCGTCTTGGTTAAGGCAGTTGTGCTCCATTTTCTATACCGTTTTATTCTTCTGAAATATGGTTCTCTTTTAGATGGAGAAGATGCACTTCTATGATGATTAAATTCCAGAAATTACTTGTAATATGGTATTGAAGCCACCTGGTCAGATATCATTTAAAGTCCTTTGCTCTTAAGGCCCAAACTGAAGAAACTGTTTACTCTTCAGATTTGATCTTAAGGCTACTTAGGTCTTTGATGAGTTGCCAATGTCTATTCCTTGTGGTTATGCTAAGATTGGAAACATTTGCTTTATAAAAGTTTTGACTGCATAATAAATGTGGAGAATCAAGACTCAAGAGGATATTGAGAAAGAGAGCTTAAATGGAGCAGGTATGTTAATATATTTAGATCCATAGTCTCTTTTTTTTTTTTCCCTTTCTAGAAAAACGTTTACCTGGGAAATAATACACTTAAAAGTAAAGGAAACATTGCTTAATTCTTTGACTTCTGATGTATGATGTTTTGCATATGTGGTGGGAATCTGGATAATAATAGCATACTTTAGCAAATTTTTGTTTGCAATTTTGCTTGATATCTTCAACTTAATTTTTACTAGTGGAATGCTTCTACTGAAATGAGAAACCAAAATCACAGGGCAGCCTTTTGGGGTGTCTGTTCTAAACTGTTTGTGAGTGACTACTGGGGCTTGTTGCTTTGTTCCAAGTATACTTCTTAAAACTTTCTGATAACTTTACAGGTAGTTGTCTCGTTTACTGTGTGTGTATTTTGATCCATATCTGCTCCTCTTGACTTTAGTACTAAAATATTTTCACAGTGGAAGGTGGTTTGATATTTTGTTTCCATGTGCTTCAATCTTACATCTGTGGACTTCACAAAGTATCACAATTCTCAAAAAATTGTTCCTTTTCCGGGGTTTATGTTTCTGATTTACAATTGAACCAGGAAGGCTGGATTGACTTAACCCTAAATAATTTTTATTTATTCTTGAAAATTCCTTTTACAACCAAAGTGTAAATGTTTCTAATTCCGTTGCCCAGAGATGAGCACTGTTAACTCTTTTGGTGTGTATTCTGCTAGCACGGTTTGGTTTTCTTTTCTTTTTTAAAAAAGATTATTTATTTTTTAAATTCTTATTAACATATACTGTATTATTTGCCCCGGGGTACAGGTCTGTGAATCTTTAGTCTTCCACATTTCACAGCAATCACCGTAGCACATACCCTCCTCAATGTCCATGACCCAGCCCTCCTATCCCTACGCCTGTACTCCTCAGCAACCCTCAGATTGTTTTGTGAGATTAAGAGTTTTTTATGGTTGGGGTTCTTGGATGGCTCGGTTGTTAAGGGTCTGCCTTCGGCTCAGGTCATGATTCCAGGGTCCCAGGATTGAGCCTCACATTGGGCTCCCTGCTCGGGAGGGAACCTGCTTCTCCCTTTCCCTCTCCCACTGCTTGTGTTCCCTCTCTCGCTGTGTCTCTCTCTGTCAAATAAATAAAATCTTAAAAAAAAGAGCCTCTCATCTTGTTTCATTTTTTCCCTTCCCCTCCCCCCACAACTCTCCACTCTATGTTTACATCATGAACATCTTTCCTTTAACTAGAATTTCTGAGTGCTTGCACACTGTTACATTGATGGGCATTTCACAGTTAATTTAACTAGTTCCATATGCTTTGAGTCTCAGGATGGCCTTCTCTGTGTGCCTCTTAAAGTTTTTCACCAAGATGAACATCTGTGTCGCTGAGTCTTGGCCCACATTCTAAATGATTTCTGTAGGATCATGTTGAATACAGTTTAAAGAGGCAGTTCACAGTGGTGAAAGTCAAATGGGCATTAGGAGAATTAGGTTTGACTTTTAATTTTACTTTTAATTGTTACCGTAACCTTTAAATCACTTTTTTCCAGGGCTTCATTTTGCTTTTCTGTTACAAAGGTAAAATGAGCTAACTCCTGAAGGAGATTTAATTCTTAGTGCAATCATTTGGGGTATTTTACAGACAAGGAAATTTGGACTGGAAGGGACTCTAGGGTCTCTTCTGATGAATACTGTGTTTGGTAGTAGACTCTCTCTGGTGGTGCAGGAGGCGCTGAGCACCCTGGGCTTCACAGTAGTCAGAGCTATAATCCTCCATAATCATCCGTGAGGATTAATGGTGTCTTAGGCTGACCCTCTTCAGACTTCAGGAAACCCCCTTATTGACAAAACTCCCACTAGGTAAGTTACTGACTCTAGCATTGTTTTCTTTAAAAAGTCAGTCTCAGTGGGGTGCCTGGGTGGCTCAGTGGGTTAAAGCCTCTGCCTTCAGCTCAGGTCATAATCCCAGGGTCCTGGGATCAAGCCCCATATCCATCTAACTCTTGACTTCGGCTTGGGTCATGATCTCAGGGTCAAGAGTCGAGCCCTGCCTAAGGCTCTGTGCTGGATGTGGAGCCTACTTAAGATTCTCTCTCTCCCTCCCCCTCCCCCACCATGCTCCCTCTTACATGCACATGCTCTCTCTCAAATCTTAAAGTCTTATCACCTGATGAACAGATAAACGAAATGTGGTATATCCATAAAATGGAATATTATTTGGCCATAAAAAGATTGAAGTAATGTTAAGCACAACAGCATGGATGAACTTATGGGAAAAAACCCATTATCTAAACCCAAGAAGTTAGTCACAAGAGACCACGTAATACATGATTCCATTTATATGAAATGCCTGTAACAGGCTAATCTATAGGGACAGGAAGTTGATTAGTGGCTGCTTGGGGCTGGGGGAAGGAGAAGTCTTGGGTGGGAATTGGGACGTGTGATTGCTAAAGGACACAGGATTTCTTGTTGAGGTGATAAAAATATTCTGAACTGACTGTGGTGACCATTACAGAACTCTTAGAATACACCAAAAACTATTGATTTATATACTTTAAATGGTTGAGTTTTATTTCAGTAAAGCTGTAACCTCTCTAAATTCTAAAAGCCTTTTGTTTTGTTTCTAGATGCTGACTGGTAAGTAAGTGAAAACTGATTATATTAGGAACCCCTGGTTGGCTCATTCAGTTAAGTGTCTGACTTTTGATTTCGGTTCAGGTCATGGTCTCAGGATTGTGGGATTGAGCCGCGTGTCAGGTTCCACGCGGGCTTCTCCCTCTCCTCTGCCTGCTTGTGCTCTCTCTCTCAAACAAATACAATCTTAAAAAAAAATTTGATGATCAACTCGTTATGTATTATTTCATTTCCTGAGAATCTGTTTGAATCTCAAAATGGGAGGATGAGTTACAGGACTCTTCTTATTTCATTTGGAATTTGTTTTAAAAATTTTTAAATTCAAGTTTGGTTAACATATAGTATAATATTGGTTCCCTGAGTAGAATTTAGTGATTCATCACTTATCTGTAACACCCAATGCTCATCTCAACAAGTGTCCTGAATGCTCATCACCCATTTATCCCATCCCCCACTCACCTCTTTCGGCAACCATCAGTTTGTTCTCTGTAATTAAGAGTCTCTTATGGTTTGCCTCCCTCTTTCTTATTTTTCCTTCCCTTTCCCTGTTTATCTGTTTTGTTTCTTAAGTTCCACATATGAATGAAATAATATATTTGTCTTTCCCTGACATATTTAGCTTAGCATAATACCCTCTAGTTCCATCCACATTGTTGTAAATGGCAAGATTTCATTAATTTTGATGGCTGAGTAATATTGCATTGTATAAATATACTATATCTTTATCAAGTCATCAATTAATGGACATGTGGGCTGTTTCCATAACTGTGTATTGTTGATAGTGCTTCTATAAACATTGGCGTCCATATGCCCCTTTGTTGTTTCCCCCCCATACTCCCCTTTGAATGAATACTTCATTATTCTTAGGATAAATACCTAGTAGTGCAATTACTGGATCCTAGGATAGCTCTATTTTTAACTTTCTGAGGAACCTCCATACTGTTCTCCAGAGTGGCTGCACCAGTTTGCATTCCCACCAACAGTGCGTGAGGGTTCCCCTTTCTCTGCTTCCTTGCCAGCATCTGTTGTTTCCTGAGTTACTTTTAGCCATTTTGACTGGTGTGAGGTGGTGTCTCACCGTGGTTTTGAGTTGTAATTGTCTGATGATGAGTGGTGTTCAACATTTTTTTTTTATGTGTCTGTTTTTCATTTGGATGTCTTCTTTGGAGAAATGTCTTTTCATGTCTTCAGCCCATTTCTTAACTGGATTATATGCTTTTTTTGGGTTTTGACCTATTTGGAATTTCTGTTCGGAAGATACCTCCAAATGTCAGCACTTGGTCATCTGTCTCCCTTGTTTCTTAGGGTTTCTGAAGTGCTTTTGTGATACTCACTTTGGTTGCTTCTGAAAAGACAGTATTTCAATAGTCTCAGAGGTGGGCTGACTTTCTAATATTTCCGTATCTGATATCTGATAATACTGTACACTAAATGTTTTACGATAGCAGACCCAAATAGCTTGGGGTCAATTGTTGTTCTCGATGTTGTTTACATGGAGTTCATAGCCTTGGGTTTTCTTGGTTATTTGCCTGAGCGTGTTGAGGAGTTGCCCATGAGGAGCTTCAGACACTTGTCTTCTCAGGGGGCTTTTCTTCCCCTTTTAATTGTGGAAGGGTGAGTTCAGCCACAGAAAGCAGAGGCAGGGGTAAGCATTGGGTTCCTTAGAAATTCAGGCCATGTTTGGTCATTTTCAGTGAAATTTTCACATCCTTTAGGAATTTCTACCAGATCCATAAACATTAAGGCTAAAATTCAGTCAGCAAATATTGTTTGTTTTTTCCTTACAAGGGCCTACAGAACGTACATGGAGTTATTTCATAGTCAGTTACCTGAGGGGTGAATGAGAGAAAATGTTGGTAGTTTTGTCTTCAGGCTTTCTTATTCTGCCATTCCGTGTTGTCGTGATATCAGCCCGAGAGCCAGGCTTTTAAACCAAAACATGAGGGAACCATAAAACATATCTTGAGAAAAATCTAATGCAGCAATAGCGAATTTGGCAGAATGTCTGAAGCGGCTCCATGACTAGGATTTCCAATAAATTTATTTAGATATGTTTGGGGTGCTTTTCCTGGCAAAATGGTGAATTGTGCAACTAGGAGAGACTAACTCGGATCTTGGAATTAGTCTGAAACTTTGATCTTACATAAATAAATTTCTTCTACAATGTTTCTGTTTAGTATCTGAAATAAATCCAGCTTTATTCAAGCAAGTTTTTATCAGGGCTGTTTGCTGTGTTGTTCCGGAGAGGTCAGAATTGTCTCCCCTGCAGAGGGAAATTTGTTAATAATGGGTTCCTGAGGGGTGCTGTGCTGGCTCAGATGGAGCATGCTACTCTAGATCTCAGGGTTGTGAGTTCGAGCCCCATGTTGGGTATAGAGATTGCTTAAAAATATAAAATCTTTTTTTAAAAAAAACAGGTTTTTTTCGTTTTCTTCTTTCTCTCTTGTCTGGAACATCCCTCTTATAAACCTTAAGTAATATATTTAAGCCATGAGGACTTAGTGAATTGAGATATCAAGTGAAGTACAAGTATTTTTGAAAACCTTTTAATCCTTTTAATAGCATAGGCTATTGCATACCTACTATGTGCCCAGCACATAACATGTGACTTACTGTTTTATTCAGTGAAGATTTTTGGGGGGATGGTGATGTAAAGACAATGACATTCCGGAGGTGGTATATAGTTCTACTTGTAAAAATTAACATGCATTTCCAAAAACCTGTTCATAGACTAAACTACCAGAGGTCTGCAGATCCAGTGTTCAGAACCTTGATCCAATAGAACGTCAGAGAAGAGAATAATTCTGTGTTTACTTGAGCCTGGGAAATTGGCACATTGTTGGTATAGCCAACAGACCGGGCCAGTTGGGTAGACCATCTAGAGGATAAAGACAGATTGAGATTTTTGGATGTACTGAAATTCTCCCATAAAGATAAGAACTGCATTGTCTCTGTTAACGTATTTATTGAACATGTACTCTGTGCTGGACACTGCCTGTTCCAGGATTGGGCATAATAAAGTGTACTTGACAAGATGCATGGTCCGTGCACAGAGACCATTACTTCTCTTTTTTTTTTTTTTTTTTTTCCCACCGCCGCCCCAGAGACCATTACTTCTGAAAGAGATGCAGCTCCAAATGTGGTGTATCCTGGTTTAAATGCTCTAGCAGTGGTTTTATTTTACTTGTTTCATGTGGGAGGCTGCCCTCTTACTGTATATTGTCAGTCTGGACTGCAGGTGGTTAGTGAGCTTTATGTTCTTATTTTGTGATGAAAATGTAACTAATTGCTGGAGACTCCTCAGAATTAGGCTACAAAAAAGTGAATTACCACACTAAACAGTTCCTGTTTTACACCTTGAATGCCTTTGCAACTGAAATGTTCTATATTTTAGTTGACAGAGTTCTTAAGCCATAATTTCTGCATCGGAGGCATTGCTGCTTGGAGTATCTCTTGGATCCCCAAGAGCACTGGTAATTTGTAAAACAGGTTGGAAGGGGATTGTGAAATTAGTTTGTCTTCCAGGTGTGTGAGCTCATCTGTCTTGCTTCCTTTCCACCAGGTTCAAACCACACCTCAGGGCTCTAAGAACCTGTTCAAAGAAACTTTGTATTCTGGTATTTAACTGTTACTTGCAGTGTTCTTTGTAATTTCCATTTTAAAGCTCTTCCACGAGGAAGGTTTATATGATTTGTTCCCTTTGGGCTAGCTTCTTGATCAATACCAGTGGGTGTAGCCCAGGCAGTTTTGTGGGAACCCTGTTGAACTGAACTGACAGCCAGAATGAACAGTGCTGTGGCTGTGGTGTAGCTCTTTCTGCTCAGGTTTAAGAGTATCCGGGTCACCTGGGAACTCAATAGAAATGCAGATTTTCACTTCCTGTTCCGAATTAACTGGCTCCATCTGTATTTTCACAGGATTCCATAAGCGAGTCATGTGTGCGTTAACACAGTGTTTGAGAGTTACCAGAGTAGGGACCTCTGGTAACACAGGGACCTGGTGTCTCAGGGCACTTTTGCTGAAGTTTGAGCCTTTTTCCATTTGTTTTCTACTCAGAGGTGATGGGGAACATCTGGTGACCATCTTTCATATATAAATTTTTGTGGAGTTGAAGATGATGATTTGGGTGCCTTGTAGTCTTCTCTTCTTAAGCTTAATAACTGAAGGTTGTACACTGTCTCCTCATAGAGAGGATTGTCTTTTAGCCTTTTATCCTATAATGCTTCTGGTCTCTGTTTCCTAGATGATTTTTACAAAATATTTCTAAAATGCGCAAAATACCCTTGTCAGGGTCTGGTTGCTACTAAGTTAGCAAAATAATTCCTGATCCATGTATTTTATGTTCTTACTCTTAAGATCTAAGGCATTTGGCTATATTTTCACTTTCATTTTGAAGTTCCTTTTTAAGCACTAAAAAAAGCAGCTAATTCTTCCTTGAGGGAACTTCAAACCCCAAAAGTACTGGTTCCTCCTCTTGCTTCTGAAATATGGAACAAGTGGACTAGTGGTCTTGAGTCTCTTTTGGTTGGTACTTTAGGCTTATTTTAAAAGAGAGAGAGAAAGGAGAGGATTTTTTAAATAAAGATTTATTTATTTATTTGTCAGAGAGAGAGGTATCACAAGTAGACAGAGACACAGGCAGAGAGAGAGAGAGAGACAGAGGAGGAAGCAGGCTCCCTGCCTAGCAGAAAGCCCAATTCTGGACTTGATCCCAGGACCCTGAGATCATGACCTGAGCTGAAGACAGAGGCTTAACCCACTGAGCCACCCAGGGGCCCTGGAGAGGAGAATTTAATAAAGGGAAGCAAGAAGGGAGGGAAGGGCATGATCCAAAGCAGAAGAACTATTGAGAGTACATCAGTCAAATAGGAAATAAGGAGTTTAATGTTCAAGGTGGTTTTATATGTCTTTTGGTTTTGAGATTAGAAGAATTCCTTGAAGAATTAACATTTTTCCTGATTTTTGAATATCACAACTTTGTCCACCTCTCATTTATATAAACTTTCTGTTTTGGTGAAGGAAAAATAAAGCCATAAAACATGTCCACTTTGGTAAAAAAAAAATTTTTTTTTAAGGCAGCAGAGATGATACTTTTGCTTATTTTTAGTCTGGATGTCCTTGAATTTAGTGTAAGTTGTAGCTCTAAATGAGATGCTCCTTAGTTTTCTGCAATAGAGTATCCAATTGAGAAAGGGACAGTAGTCTAGGCAACATATTTTAAAGTGATTCTTTAAATTATGCCCTCCCTTCTTTTAAAATTTGAGAGTGCACTTATGGGAGCTCGAGCAGGGTGGGGAGGGGTAGAGGGAGAGGAGAGGGAGAGGGAAAGAGTACCTTAAGCTCCATACCCAGCTTGGAGTCCGATGCGGGGGACTCTTCCTCAGGATCCTGAGATCATGGCCTGAGCTGAAATCAAGAATTGGACACTCAAATGACTGAGCCCCGTAAGTCCTCCTACCCCCAATTTTCTAAAGGATATTTCTGTGATTTTAAAATATCAGAGTTGGGGAAACTTGGCACCTTCAGGATTCATTTTAGCATCTAGTCACAAAGGGAGGAGACATTAGTGATTAATTCATTCATTGCTTTCTCTCACATTTACCTAAGGTTGTAGGTTTGGCATTACCTTGTTGGGTTGTAATTTAATGAGCATGACAGGTTTCTCTATCTTACTGAAGTTCAAATTAGTACTTAGAAAAGCTGTGAGGCTGGTTGGCAAATATGACTTGGACGAGTGCTGGCCTTGCAGTTAAGTTACAGTGTGCTCGCCTTAAGTGTGGCTTTCATTGTACAGTGAGGTGTGTTTGCTTGAGGTCCTGCCTTTGATACCTCATTTTATTGAATTTGTTTGCATCCCTGGTAATCCTCAAAATTTGTAGGTCTGGGAAGGCTCTCCATTGAAGGAGTAGAGGTTCATTTGTGCAAACACTGCATGTGATTGCCTAAGCCACTGAGACATGCAATTTAGCCTTCCATGACTGGACATGTACCTAGTTAACATGAAAGCATTTCTCTTTCCCTAGGCAGGCAGATGGCGTCTGAGTTAGTGTGAAAGAATGCCAGGATGCGGAACTTCAAGGTTGTTCTTACTGCTTCTGTGCTCTTTGGAAAACAGCCATTGCCCAATTTTTTTTTTTTTTTAAGCTGGGGGAAGCAGTTTTTCCTCCCCACTAGAGATGCTATAAAAATCAAATGCTTCATGTAAGGCATTTATAACAAATGATGAACTATTGTTTGACTATTTATATGCATCTCCTTGGGTCTTTCTGATTTTGTAGTTACATTTGGTTTCTTCTCTGCCCAGTTTAATGAGTGTGGGGTAGAGGGATGAAGCCCGAGGGGAAGGAGAGTAGAAGTTTAGGGATTTGACTTAAACAAGGGAAAGTTCAGGTGTCTAAATATTTGTGTACACATTGTTATTGTTTTATACCCCTTCAAATAATATGATTTTTTATTAACAGGAGATTGGTGTATATTGATAGAGCTTGTTAAAGGGGATTTTCAGCCGTAACATCCAGCATGTGTTCATGTTGTGAAGAGGTTGGCTGTAACTGAGAGGAGTTGGTCCCTTCGGAGTGATGCATTCTTCGCGGGGAAGAGTTGATCAAGAAGAGATAGGAGCCACTTGAGCCGTTGGAAAGGACAAAATTAAAAATAATTAAAAACAGAAGATGCTACACTTTCGTTTCTGGAAATTTGATTTCATCAGAAAAATGTGTATTAGTAGTTTATTGCTGTGTGACAAATTACTTCACAACCTAGCAGCTCGAAAACAATAGTAGACATTATCTTCATTTCTGAATTTGAATGGTTCTCCCTCAGGATGTCTTGGGAGGTTGCAGACCTTGAGGGGGCTGCCAGCACGTGAAGGCTTGCTTGGGGGCGGGGTGGGGGATGATTCACTTCAGAGTATCTCAATTGATAAGGCTGTTGCTGCTGACTGTTGCCGGGAAGCCTCAGTGCCTTTTAGCGAAGGTGTTTCCATGGACTGCTTGCTTGTCCCTACAACATGGTGGTTGGATTTCCCCTAAGCAAGCCAGTCTGAGAGACAGAAAGATGGAAAATACACTGTTTTTTATTCCCTCGCTTGGAAGTCCTATACCGTCACTTTTGTGATGTCCAGTTGGTAACACAACTCAGCCCTGTTCCTTATGTGTGGTAACTGTACAAGGGCATCGATACCAAGAGGCTAGGATTTGGGGGGACTATCTTGGAGGCTTGGCTACCATAGAAGGATGCTTGATTTTTTTTTTTTTTTTCTTCTTAGATGCTTTTCTCTTTCTAAGCGCCAGATAACACAAATTTATAGCTTCCTTAATTTCACACATGAAGTGGAATATGTGGAAGACAAGAGTTCTCAGTTTAGTTGGGAGAACTCATACGTGTTTGGATAAAGATTTTTTTTATGGCTAATGAAAGTATTTAAGTTACTATAAATGCATAATACACTAACTGGCCTGTATTACTAGCCACATGTATTACTGTTAAACATTTTGGAGCTCTAAGATTACTCTGTAGGGAGATGAACTATAATTAGAGGTCCACCAGTGAAGAGTCTGATTTGGTATTTGAGGCAGTTTTATTGTTTATAATCTCCTAATTATATGAAAGAGTCTTTTGTAAATTTGGTCAGTTGCTTGCCATAAGATAGCTTAAATAAACTCTGCACAGCAGCTATTGTGAATTCCTGGTTATCGTCTTGATAGTTGGAGGTTTGGGTTTATTTTTAGATTTTTGAGCTTGGCATAAAGTCCTGTGGGAGAAAGTTCATTATTGCATCTGACAAATGACCCATGTTTATTTTTGGGATGCCTTCTACATGTTAGTGCAGAGTTTACATTCTGGGCTTACTTGCCTTGATGAAGACCTTGACCTCCCCCATTGTATTTTTACCTTGGCAAGATCTTGACGGCTGACCTTGCACTTCTCAAGACCTTGAACTTCTCAAGACTTCTTTGCAGTTTCCTCTGCGGAGCCTAAACAGTGACCAGTTAGTAATACCAGGCAAGAGCTGTTCTTCTCAGCAGATTGTGATTCGTTTTAGCCCATACTTCGGTCACCTAACGTGGAGTTGCTTTCTTAGTTTTCCTTGAAAACTGTTTAGCTCCTTTTTTTGTTGTTGGCTGATAACAATCGGAGGAAAGGCAGATGCTCATTTGAGGATAGGAAGAATCTTCTGACCTTGAGGAGAGGTTGTAATTTAATGAGCACGACAGGTTTCTCTATCTTACTGAAGTCCAAATTAGTACTTAGAAAAGCCGTGAGGCTGGTTGGCAAATGAGACTTGGACGAGTGCTGGCCTTGCAGTTAAGTTACAGTGTGCTCGCCTTAAGTGTGGCTTTCATTGTACAGTGAGGTGTGTTTGCTTGAGGTCCTGCCTTTGATACCTCATTTTATTGGATTTGTTTGCCTTCCTCAAACAAATCCTACAAATCCTCAAAATTTGTAGGTCTGGGAGGGCTCTTCACTGAAGGAGGTGGAGGTTCGTTTGTGCAAACGCTGCATGCTGATTGGCTGGGAATCAGAAGACATAAGCACCGTTCCTACCTTACTGTGGCTCTGTTGGGCATATAAAGAAGATAGTGGAGTCTGACAGTCCGGGACCCACGTCAGGGATGAGGGTTCTGGTTCCAGCCTTCACACTAACTGGTTGTGGGACTTGGAACAAGTCATTTCATCTCTCTCTGCACCAGTTCTCGGCTCCATAAAAGGAAAGGTTTAAGCCAAGTTTACTTTATTGCCCCTCTTCCCCTAAAATTCTGTGAAACATTGGCTGTTCTCTTTATAGAGGACATTACATGTTATGAGACCAATCAAGTCTAATTCTTGAACTTGAGGTTTTTGGAATCAGTCTTTTAAAAGAAGCTCTCTTTGGGCATTTAATGGTGATGGGAAAAATCTGGTCCCTCATGACAGGTGGAAGATTTCTCCACAAACAGTTTGGAAGCGTTTGACCTTGTGCCAGAATATAGATAGAAGAGTAGACAATGAGTTTGGTGTTTTGGAAGCACTTGAGCTTGGTGGAATTTTAAAGGAAATCCTTAGATAGGGAAGATTTTTTTTTTTAACTCTTAGAAGTCTGGGATATGTTATGAAGTTATGAAGCGTGATTTCTCAACTTTACAAGTTTTTTTTTTTTTTTTTTGCCTTGAAAAAAAATCAGGGCACAGTAGGCTAGGAGATGTTCTTGGCATACAAAATAGAATTCCCTAGACTTGGGGATTGGTTAGGCCGACAGTAGAAAAGAACATTTGAAACTGTAGTTGGTTTGCAAAATTCTGGGTGTATAGAGGCTTTGCTTTTAGGTACTTTTTCCTTTCAGAGTGGTGTTCAGGGTAGAAAACATCTCCATTATGTATGGTAAGGGTCATTATATTAATAGAGTTGAATGAACAAAGAGGCTTAGGAACAGGTTTAGCATAAAGAAGTAGGCTGCAAGGGGGAAATCCTTTACCCTAAATTCTGAAGAGTGGGGTAGGGAATTAACCATTTTGAGGTTGGGGTATTGTTTTTTCCAAGTGCTAAGAGGGAGAGAAATTGTTGTTCTTGGCATATGAGTGAGGGTGGTTGTGGTCCTCAGGGCTCTGTAATATATTCAACCATGCATTTGTAACAAAAATCATTTACTTGGTCTTAGCACTTAGACATCCTTCGTCAGATAATACTTTGACAATTCCCGAAAACTGAGTGATGATCTTGTTTCAGTTGTAAATAGGAGTTTCAAAAATATGAGTTTTGGGGAGCCTGGGTGGCTCAGTGGGTTAAAGCCTCTGCCTTCGGCTTGGGTTGTGATCGCAGGGTGCTGGGATCGAGCCCCGCGTCGGGCTCTCTGCTCGGTGGGGAGCTTGCTTCCTCCTCTCTCTCTGCCTGCTTGTGATCCCTCTCTCTGTCAAATAAATAAATAAAATCTTTAAAAAAAAAAATGAGTTGTACTGACGGGTTGTTTCTGCTGAGGTGTTTGGGAAAACAGGTAGATAACTGGGATTAAAATGAGATAGGTAGCTGGAAAGTCTTCATTTTAATGGCTTTATACTTATTAAATATCTCGAGTGAAGCCTGACCAGCTAGACCGAGCCAGGGAAGGGCTTGTGAGAACATGCTGGGCAATTGATTTTCTATGGGCACCACATCACTCCCATTTGGTCAGACCTCCCTCCCTTCTATTCGAGGAGTGATTCAGGTAATGCTTGGTGGCTGCCACATCATTCTCATGGCCTGTGATCCCGTGTGCTGTTTCTTTTCCTTTGGCCTCAGATCCATTCCACACTCTGTTCTGTGCAACCCTCTCCTCATCCAGCTCACCTTCATGGACCTACCTGAGGCTCCCTTGCTCTTATGTCTGGTTTTGTGCAGCCAGCTGAAATCAGAGAGACGACAACCCTTACTCTGTCCCTGCTCCCTCCTAGCTGTCATGCCTTTAGGCCTCCACACAGTCAACTTTTTTTCACTGTTGCTGTTGATCTGGAACTCTAGTTTTCCATCGGTGGATATGAGATGTTGTTATAGCTCTTCATATACATGCGTTTGTATATATGTATTTCATACATACATTTTTCATACAAACAACTCATAGAGTCGTTTTTATTGTTTCTCTAATGAGTTAGGTCATTGGAAGGCTGAGTTTTATTACTTGTTAGTGCCCAAGGATAGTACTACCTATTCCAGTTATAGAACCTTTTCACAGAGGGAGAGCTTTGAGATTTTATCAGTTTGCAGTGAATGAGAAGTAGAATCCAGAGCACCAATGAGCTGTTGGAAGCCAGACAATTCAAGTCCTGTCCGTCATTCACTGCCGGCCAGCTTTGCTACAATGGTAGCTCTCTGGACCCTGAAGGACCAGGCACGGGCCCTGGAGCAGGACCCCATCTAACCCTAAATCTCATGCCTACAGATGGGGGTTATGAGGATTAAGTTTTGTGAGGTTGTGTGTATGAGAGCAGGACTGGGCACATGGTATGTACTCCGTGACTGATTATGATCTAGTCTAATCCATTCATATATAGGAGAAAAAAATTGTAGCTGGAAATGTCAAGTTTTTCAGATAAGAAGTTTACAAAAAGGTCTTTCTGACCTCTCCCTGGGTCATCTAAAATTAAATGTGTATATGTGGGAGTTAGTTTCTTTATCTCTGAGGAAATCTTTAAACTTTTAGTTTGCTTATCTATAAGTTAGAGAGGATCTTGACTTTTCTTTGACCTTTGTATGTGGTTTTTAATTTTTTTTAGATTTTATTTATTAGGGAGAGAGTATGCACACAAGCATGCAAATGAACAGTGGGGAGGTGTGGTGGGAGAGGGAGAAGGCCGACTCCCCGCTGAGCAG
Organism: Neogale vison; assembly: GCF_020171115.1. Taxonomy (NCBI): domain Eukaryota; kingdom Metazoa; phylum Chordata; class Mammalia; order Carnivora; family Mustelidae; genus Neogale; species Neogale vison. Next base: position 50,813,213 of record NC_058093.1, read on the forward strand.
GGAGCCCGATGTAGGGGCTCCATCCCAGGACTCTGGAATCATGACTTGAGCTGAAGGCAGATGCTTAAACCACTGAGCCACCCAGGAGCCCGATCTTTGCGTTTTTAAAGTTTCAGTGGAAGGAAATTTGTGAAGTTTGAATCTGAATTTAGGGAAGACTTCTGGAAAATAGCACCATGTGGCTTTCTCATTTTAATTAAAAGTTTAACTACAGCTGGGTTGAGTTCTACCCCTCTGGGCTCCAGCTATTACTTTGTTACTGTTACCTTACCAGCTGCTTTGTTTTGTTTTTAAAAAACAAAAACAAAAACTTTAATAAGATATAATCCATACACCATAAAATTCACCTCTTTAAAAATCTGTAACTCAGTGATCTTGAATATATGCAGTGTTGTGCAGCCATTGCCAGTGTTTAATTTTGGAGCAATGGAATCACACCATAAAGAAGCCCCTTACCCATTAGCAGTCAGTCTCTACTTCCCCTCCTCCTAGCTGCTAGGAACCCCTCTTCTACTTTCTGTCGTTATAGATGTACTTAGTATGTCACATAGATGAAGTCAGATGTTATGTGACCTTTTGTAACTTGGCTATTCCACTTAACAGGAGGTTTTCAAATTTCATCTGTGTTGTAACATTTATCAATGTTAATGACTGAATAATATTCCATTGAATGGATATATTCCATTTTAAAAGGATTTATTTAATTTAGAGCATACAAGTGGGGGGAGAGGGTCAGAGCTAAAGGGGGAGAGAGAATCCTCAAGGCAGCTCCCTGCTGAGCATGGAGCCCGATGTGGGCCTCAACCCTGAGATCATGACCCGAGCCCCAACTCAAGAGCTACTTAACAGACTGAGCCACCCAGGCGTCCCAGATAGACCCCATTTTTCAAAAAATCCGTATGTCAGCTGATGGATACCGAGTTGCTCGTGTGTTTGGTTACCTGAATGGTGTTGCTGTGAGTAACTGATTCACAAGTTTTTGTGTGTTTTCTAGGGAATAACTCTCGTTTTGTTTCTACCTGAGGCTTCCAGTGCCAGGATCATTTGAACTGTGTATGTGTCTCCGGTATGGTGAGGGGGAGAGGATTCCTCTGGAGCCAGGGAGATCTGCCCTGGAGTGTTCTGCAAGGGGTCACATGGACTGTCAGGAATTGAGGAAGGAGTTTTGAGCCAGTGATAGCTGAGGAATGGGGAATTCAGGCACAGCTGTGTGGCATGGCCTTCTGGGTGCTGAGCCTGCCAGCCGCCTCATCTGTAGGGGAAGACTGATGACATTACTGAAAGTGGTGACCTCCTGCAGACATTAGTGAGGATTAATGAGTACCTGTTGGCTGTGGTGAGCTCTTGCCTAGTTCTCCTCTCAGAGGCAGCCCTGCTGTAGGGTTGAATGTAGTAAGATAGTCAAGGAAGCTGGAGAAATGGAACTTAATCTTTGCTCTCTTGGGAATGGGAGATCATCTTTTGCTTCGTTAGGACAAATGTAAATTTCCAGCATTCTGGGTGGAGAGCACCGGATTTTGGTAACTTTGGGAGCATGGGATCAGCTACTTCATTGAGAGTCTGGGGCTCAGAGGACTGGTAGGAATCTTGAGAAGGACATAGTATGGTCCTGTGGAAATAACCTGCTCTCTGGAGTTGCAGAGGTCATAGCTGGAATCTAGTTTTTCCCAATCTCTGTAGAATTACTTAATAGGAATAGTGATGGCTACTTGTCAGAATTGTAGTGAGGATGAAACAATGACCTCAGTTGTAAAGGACCTGTGACACAGTGGCTGACACATATGATTATTTGAAAATATTAATTTCCTTTTTCAGCTGCTTCATCGATAAACTTCTAGGCAAACTGTTGTGGAGAGAGATTGGTGGGGAGGGCCAGCCTAGCTTGTAACTGTTAGTATTTATTTGACCTTGGATGTGACTTCACTTCCTTTGCTGGGTCTTGAAGGTCTGTCTTAGCGTTAAAATTCTTAGATAGGCACCTGGTATTATTTTTAGACTTACAGATAAGAATCTGTCCTTTTTTAAAGAGTTGTTTTTGAAATTTAATGCATTTCTTTTTCCTCTTCTGTAGCTGTTTTCTCCAATATGGTAACCACCAGCACACATGTGGCTCTTTAGATGTAAATTAATTAAACTCAAAACTAAAAATTCAGTTTCTCAACTGCACTAGTCACATTTCAAGTACCCAAAGACTACAGATGGTTAATGACTACCACATTGGCCAGTGTAGCTATAGAACATTCCTACTGGCGGTAGAAACTTCAATAGCTTCATTCATATGAATCTTGGTAAGGCTAGAACTCTTATTCCCTCGCTTTGGATTGCCAAAATGGTTGGTACCTGCAGTAATGAGCCACAATAGGATCTTTGTTCAGATATTTGTTTGAGTCTTCTTAAAGTTTCAAACTTAAAAGGTACAAGGTAAAGTTAGCCTCTGTTTACCCTGTAAACAGTCTCACCAGCTTTCCAGACATTCACCAAATCACAGGGATTGATTTGTGTTTGGGTGAAAGTTGATATGCAGGCATCTTGTCAAGCAGGATCGTTTAGAAAGAATGTGTTTGAATTGAGTTTGCTCTGAGGAGTATTTAACACTTCAATATTGTTTTCTATTTATACAAATATCTAAACAAGATTTATATATCATTTCCAGAATTCTAGTGTTTTTCTTAGTTCTGGAATGACCGTATGTCAGATCCTAACATGTGCTAATAAGCCTGTCATGTTGATCGCATTTGGGTGTGAGTAACTAGGTGTTTGTCATATGTATTTTTGTTTCACCTCGTCTTCTGTTTCTCTTTGTATTTTCTTCTCAGCATTGAGTTAGTAGCGAAAAGACCTCATGTTTATTCTCTTCCACCACTCCACATCCCTTTCTTGCTTTCTTATTAATTAAACATTGTCTGTGGAAGTTGCTGAGAATGCAGAATGATCACAGTGTGGTTTCTGCTTTGGAGGGGATCCCAGTTCCTCATGTGGAAGTGGGGAGGGTAATGCATGGCCTGGGTGCCTCCCTGCTTGGGTAGTGGATTTACTGAAACCCTAAGCGTGAGGGGCTGTGTAGACCTCTCGTTACACCAGTGTATGTTCTTGGCCTCCTCTTTCATGGGTGGGCTCTGAACGAGGTGCTTCATGGAATGAGTTTTCTAGAGAGATGCCAGGAGGGAGAGGAGGTGTTCCTTGGAGCAGGTGATGTGAGAGAACCTATTCCAGGTATTGAGAGGGAACGTCTGCGGAAGGACGAATGAAACAACTATGGAATAGGCCTGGGCAGAGGAAAGGAGGTGAAACCCAGCTTTCTGTCCTTCTCTCTGTACACTGTTTACAGGTACTCTCTTGTTAAAAAAAAAAAAAAAAAAAAAAAAAGGGAGAAAAAAGACAGCGGTGGGGGGCAAACTTTTCAATTTGCAGAGTAATGTTGAGCCCTGCTGATGAAGAAGCGATATTTATTTAGAGACTGTTAATGATGTTTTAAAGGTCTATGCAGTGGGCCCCAGTGCTAGGGAGGAGCCATTTTAAATAGGAAGCCACACTCATATGTTAGCACAGGTGCTGGGATGTGGCAGCTGGGGACATGGTTACCACACTCTGTTGGTTTACCCCGTAACCCACTGTGAGTGCTTGCGCATTGTTGGTGAACTCTCATAGGACTGTCGGGTAGCCCGAGTGCAGTAACTTCATTTAAGACTGTGATGATTTATAATGAGGCAAATATGTTTCCAAATTGTATCAGTTGGTTTATTGGTCTCAGAGTTAGGTATCTTGCTGTCTTGATGTGTACAGATCTGTGCTTGACTAAGTGAAGTTGGAATAGGGTAAATTTTTCCTTGTTTGTTGAGCTTCTCACTTTTTAATTTTGCTTTTGAACTTGGATCTAGTATTTTTAAGGGTCTTAAGTCATTTTTACCAAGTTGTCCTTTTAAACGCAAATATTTTAACCACCTGCTAAGGAAGTAGTCATACTAGAAGGGTTTTAAGAAATACTATTCTCTTCCTGGGACCAGGTAGGTGCCATATTCCTAGCTTTGCTATGGTAAGGGGAATGCTTTAAAAAAAAGAAAAACAAACAAAAATCAAAGCAAAAAACTTAGTGGAAAGGAAGTCTTAAATATTGGGGAAGACAGAGATACTGTGCATTTTGGCTTGACAATTCTGTGGTGACTCTCTTGGCTAAATAATAGAGCACACAGATGTGGGCCACTATACAGAATTGGTATAAAGGCGTTTGTTGGAAGGACCTTCCCTTATCCCCATCTAGTTGATTATTTTTCTTAGATGTTGTAGTCCTAGAAAAATGAAATGAAATCTGTGAAAATGGTAGCCTTGTGAAGAGCCCACAAGTGCATAAAGTAGAAATAGACACAGCCCTATCCAAGGTAGGCCTAGATGTGGACAGAAGGGTGAATTAAGGAAGTATTTCTGCTGCTACCTTTGGAACATGGACCTGGTTAACTGACACTAGCCATTCTCTGTTTGCTATTTTCATGGCACCCATCACCTTTTAATTAGAGTGGCTGGCTTCTCCTGGGCTTTGAGCAGCCAAGAATCAGCTGAGTTCATCTTTGTATCCCTAGCATCTAGTACGGTGCCTGGCTCCTAGTAGGCTTTTGATATGTGTGCGTTGAATGAGTGAACCATTTGTATGTGCAAAATTGGATCTTTGTGTTTGAGCCAGAGGGGCTGCCTGTCAGCCTTCATGAGGACACTGCTGGGGGAGATTGTGCACTGACCGAGCAGCTGAGGTCTTCTGTAAACCATGAACATGCCTGCGCATGATTTATCTCTTTCTGGTCTTCATCAAGGCAGCCATACCTTATGCACGCTCTCCTGCTTGTATGTAGTAACTTCTCCGAAGATGGTGAAGTCCTTGGAACCTTAGAATGTCTTATGGCCTGGGAGTGAAGAAGCAGGAGTGAGGCTGAAAGAGCCATTCATTCTTCCCTCCACACCTGGCTTCTTCCCACTCTGTACCTTTGCTCATTTTTCCTCCCTTCACCTAGAATGCTTGTTCTCTGGCCTTCCAGTGACTGTCCCCCAGTAGAGGACTCTGGAGGTGATAACCATCCTTCTCGCTTGTATCTGACTTGTGTTAAAAGATTATGTTTTGGATCAATGGGGATCAATGTTTTGGAAAATCCTTTTTTCCTGCCCCGTATACCCAGTATATAGTTGGTTTGTAGGTGACTGTGTCATTGGTTGGGCACAGTGTCTCTTGAGCTGTGCTGGGACACCGCGGTTTGAGAGCTTGGAGGGCAGCAACCAGGAGATGATACTGGCCTTCTCCGCTTAAACTGAGCTTTAGTTGTTCATAAGCCAAATGGAAAGTTAGCATGACGGAGCGGGAGAATGTATAGGATGCTTATGGGGGGTCTCTCAGTAGATGCTTAATAAATAGAGGTTCCTTCCTGTCTTTTTATTTCAAATGGAATAGAAGGTAAAAAGGGGCCTTGTTTTGAAATCAAGAGGTGCTCATCTCACTAAGCCTTGCCAGAGGATGTTGATGAGTACATACTTTTTGTCATAGTTTGGTCCCATCTGACTTGTTTTTTGAATTGCTATGAAATTTATTTATGGGACGGATAACACCTAAGATGATAACACCTACCAAAGACTGGTCGCCTGAGGAGCAGAAATGACCAGGAGAGCAAGAGACATTGAAAATCTCTGTCATGGTGTATTCATAAATCTTAGACATGGTGTATTGCCTAAATTTTAGATCAGGCCCAAGGCTGCCGTGGGAAGAGGAGTTTTATGATAAATGAGCTCACACACATCCTTTGCCTCGTGCCCTCTTGCAGAGGGGGGGAAGCCAGAACTCCAAGGATGCTCACTCCCGGGGCAACAACAAGAGGAGCTACTTGTTTGGCTATCTTTGTTCACAGCAGCAATCTTATTTGAAGTTCTTTTCTTCAGCAAAAAGAACAGAATGGAAGTGGTTTCATATTCTTGCCCTTGGGGATCCCACTCTGCATGGGGTCACAAGAGTTAGAGCCTTTATTCTGGATCCTGAAATGCCAGTTGTTTTATTTTTACAAATGCATCTCATGGTTTGGCGAAAGTGAGAACTGTTTCTGTGAACTTCCCCGTGGCTGTACTCAACACAGTTGCTGCAGCATTTTTAGAAAAGAAATTAAAGCGCAGTGATGTTTTACAGGGACCACTTTAAGAACCGATGTAACTCCTGGTGAGTTAGCATAACAAGTAACAGAACACGTCTTGACATACCAGTTTTAACTCTTGTGTCCTACTTTCTGAAGCAGTTAAAGTAAACGGACTTAGGGATATGACCTACTTCATGGAAACACATACGCATGAATGGTTCCCGAAGAGTTGACTGGTCCTTCAGAGTGCTCCCTCTTTGTTTGGAGGTTTTGGTGCTCCGTGGGAGACTTACCTTCAGCCGGATGCAAGGGGAGGTTGCCCTTAAGGAAAGTGTGTGTGCCTTTGTCTTCACTTCTTCTGCATGTCCTGAAGTGAGTCCTTCTGGAATCTTCATTAAGAGATTCTAGGAAGCTTGGGTTAATCAAGCGTGAGTGATCCTTTCTGTCTTCACCTGTGTTTTCTGGGTCTTCAGGTGAAAAGTCACACAGAGGTTGGAAGGGAGCCTGCCCACCTCCACAGAGAGCCTGATGTCCACAGAAGCTGGCTAAAGGTCCCTGGGGGCTTCGGCTCTACCTGCATTATAAAAGCTCTTAAAAATAGGAGTGTGGTGAGGGGAGGACCAGGAGGGCAGAGAGAAGGAAGAGTCTTGCCTTCTGGGAGGAGAGACGCTGATGTTAAATTTACTTCCTTAGGCACCCTGGGAAGGGGAGAGCAGGTGGGCACTGAACATCTAGAGGAGACTTTTGAGGTGGAGGCTCTGGAGTTGCATGACTTTTGTGTGCTTGGTGGTAGTTTGGGAGGTAGTAATGCATTAGGCTCTGGGCTTTGTGACTTCCTCGTGCGAGGGTGTGCTTTCTCTTCTGGAATTCATTTCTGGCCATGGTAGTCATTTGCCCTTCATGCAGCAGGGTACAAGCTTACCTACATAAAGTTCTGAATGTACTACTTCGTAAGAAGGAGCTGCTATTAATAATAGTGTGATTCTAATAATAATGTATCACTATGAATTATATTTCCAGAATGGTTGTAGAAGATTTGGTTTTCTTTTCTTGTGAAAATTATTGTAAGCGTTAACCTTGGAAATCCAAGAAGGTTGTGGAAGAACTCATAGCTATTCCCAAACGTAGAGGAAATAAAGTTACTTAATCTTGGAGGGTCTTGGTTACTTATGGTGAAGAAATAAGCAGAAGTCTTCATGCTGTTTGATCACTAGCATCTGTTTTGTTTAGAGAATTTTGACATCATAAACTAGGAATTTGTAAAACTCTGTGTGTGTGTGTGTGTGTGTGTTTCCTGCATCAGGGAAGCAACCATATGTTATACAGATCTCAGCCTTTATATATATATATATATTTTTTTTTTTTAATTGTTTGAAAGAGAGAGAGCATGTGCGCATGCCACGAGCGGGCGAGAGAAGCTCAAGCAGACTCCCCGATGATCAGGGAGGCCGATCAGCCTGGGGCTCGATCTCACCCCCCTGAGATCACAACCTGAGCTGAAATCAAGAGTCAGGCGCTTAACCGACTGGGCCACCCAGGAGCCCCAGCCTTTCTAGGGTTTCATTGTCAGACTTGTGTACAGTAAAATCTCACTTTTGGCTAATACGTATGCATTTGGAATGCCTTTTGACATAATAAATGGGACTATTACCACTTCTGGAAGGCTTACTTTGTACTTAGTTTTCATAGCAGCTTTCTGCCAAGTAGGAGTTTTATCTCTGTTTTACAGAGGATGAAACTGAGATTTATTTATTTATTTATTTATTTATTTGACAGAGATCACAAGTAAGCAGAGAGGCAGGCAGAGAGAGAGAGAGGGAAGCAGGCTCCCTGCTGAGCAGAGAGCCCGATGTGGGGCTCCATCCCAGGACCCTGAGATCATGACCTGAGCTGAAGACAGAGGTTTAACCCACTGAGCCACCCAGGCGCCCCTGAAACTGAGGAGTGAAGTGATTTGCTTAAAGTCTTTTGACAGATGAGTAAGAGTACCCAGTTTGGAACCAAGGATTCCAGAGCTTGTTTTCTCATTGTTCCTCCTTAAGTGGTTAAACTAACACACTCTCTCTCTTCCTCGCGTGCTCTCTCTCTCCCTTAATGATGCTTCGATGCCTTGTTCCCACTCTAGAGTCTCGATTAGCGGTTTCTGTGGAGTCCAGTACACGTTGGGGCTTTTGAAGTGTAGGCCTCTGGCACGGGGGCGTAGGTACCAGTAGAGGTGGGCAGGTGAGGGTCAGGCAATATGATGAGTGGGGGTCAGCCAGTGGGAGGTATGGTTCGATAGAAGGCTGTCATTACTGAGAGGGCGGCAGGGTTCTTTTGATGGGTGACTGGGTTCCCTACGGCAGAAGCAGAGCTTTCCTTGAGGTTTAATGAGTGGTAGAGCATCTTTAAACATTACGCTGAAAGACAGACTCTTTGTCCTTGGCTCAGTGAATGCAATCTTAACGGGTTGTCCCTCAGGTTCTTTTTCAAACCTGGGACAACTCTCTTCTTCTGGATTTTGGAAAGCAGGAACTTCTGGTGCAGGAAGGCATCATACCTTCAGCTAAAGTTGGCCTTCCCTGGTCCATGGCCTGCCCAGCGTTCTAAAATCTTCTCTCAAACTCCCTGCTGCCCCCACCAAAGAAAGAAAAGTAGCGATACCCTAGGTTGCTTGTTTCTTTAAGGACACTCCTTGAACTCCTAGTCCTGAAACAGAAATCAGCTCATCTAGTAAGTCCAATTTAATATTGATAATAGAAGCATGTTAGAGGGAAAACTCTTTCTTATCAGGAAACTCCAGAGGCTATGCTCTAATTCACAGGGCCCCGGCAGTGAGAATTTTAATGGTGAGGCTGTAGGAGACTCCCTTCCGCGCAGAGGGTGGGGTTGCTCCTGACTTCTGCTACTACCTGTTTGTTCAAGGAGATTAGGATGACCCCAAATAGTGAAGCTTCTGCTTTTGGTGCTAAAGGCACACACGTGTGCAAGAAGCCACGTCTGCATCAGGAATGAAGTGATTTGCTCATGATGTTCTTTGGCAGGTACATTTTCTTCCAGAGGGTTAAAACGAGATAGAATCCCCTCCATGGAGGGCAGAAGGAAGGGAGGGAGGGAGGGGGGCTGGGGGTTGGGTGGGAAATGAATGCTTAGGGCTTTGAAGCTCAGACGGAGGCCTTTTACTTCTCTGTGTTCTCACAAATATGCTTCCAATAAAAACAATTTGAAAGGCACAATCCAAAATTCTTCCATTTAGGAGCACCTTGCTGAGATCTAGGGTCGTTGTTTAAACTGTGCCGTGATGAGAACCATACTCACTGAATGTGTAATATGTCCTCCGGCCAGATGGTCGTAGAATGTTCACTGTCCTGATGAGTTTGTATGAAGAAGACCCAAGGCGGGGAGATGTGGGGGAACCTTGGCTGGGCAAGGTGGTGTGAGGCAAAATAGAGCTCAGTCTGAGGGGCAAAGTTGCATTCAGCTGATTTGGTATCTGCAAAAGCTTACCTCAGCTGCCTGTCAGGATTCCTTGCTTTTTAATGTTAATAGTGGTTTTAGCCATGAGCTTTGTGGTTTATTGGTAAAGTCAAAGTGACTTATGAGAACTATCAAGATGGTTGCTCTGAAGGCCTCAATTATGTTCTCTCATGCTTGACTCTTTTTCCCCTCCTCCCGCCTCCCCTCCCTCCTCCCCTCCCTCCCTCCCTCCCTCCCTCCCTCCCTCCCTCCCTCCATTCCTCCCTTCCTTCCTTCTTAAAATGCCCAATTTGACCGTGTGGTTGCCTCAGCAGCTTGGAGGACAGACACACTGTAGTACAAGTAGTGCCTTGATTTCCCTTTGACCCCCGTGGACATGCTGTCTTCTCGCCGAGTCTACCTGGCACGTGCCTGTACTGTACCCAGCAGCCTGTGCCTCAGCATCTCGAAAGTAGAACCAGGAAGGTCCCCCGGCTTCTCTTGGGAGGGAGCGTGCTTGCTTGTTAATAGAGCGGAGAAGAAATTAGTCGTAAGAGTATCAGGAGAGGTTCCACAACTGGGGACAGTAGAAGGCAGGACAATTTTAGGGGAACAAGGAAAAGATGAGCTTATCTTCCCACTTGCCTACTGTGATGAGATTTCTGGCTGGCATCATCACGGATGGTTCTCTTGGAATTCATTTACCGGTGGTCTCAAAGAAACCGGAGAGTAACATCTTGAGTTCTACTCCTACGCTCTGATCCTGGGTGTGGGCTTGAATCCTCGATCTGTATGTGAGAGTGTGAGATGGATTTCAGTGGCTATAAAGCTCTTCTGAGGACTTTGAATGCTTAGAACCCCCTTCTGCTCACATCTGTGTTATTTCGTCAGTAAGGGATCTCTGCTGTTTGCTGCTTTGTCTTTGCCTTCTCCTGAGAGGGTTATGCCTTTAGGTGTTGGTAAGTTATGGGATTTAAAAATACTTCTCAACTTGGTAGGGTCAGTGCAGGAGGTAAATGGTTTGGCCATTCATTCATTAACATATTCAACGCATTTTAGGCTTAATTGGTCACTTTTTAATTATCTCCTTTGCTAATTATCTTATTTTGACTTTTATGCTCTTGACCTTAAGTATGCCTGGCTACCTACCCTTCTCTTTAGGAGTTTGATGACCTTCATTTTTTCCCAGCAGTCTGTCTGTCTGATTTAATAATACCGCTTTGAGGACTAGGGACTTCTTACACGGAGGTGTTTTCTGTTGACCTGGATAAACTCAGAAGCGAGTTCTCATAAATCACTGACTTTTGACATCTCCCTATACTGCCTTTCCCTGTTCAGTATTCACCATCGTCTAGTTAAGTACATAAAGTAGTAATATGGAATGAAATGTTTCTAGTTTCAGAGTGGCTGTAATTCCTTCAATGATAGGTGGAGGTAAACGTTGCTTTAGGAGACTAGAGGAGCCCCTGGACAAAGTGAGCTGTTCTTCCCAATTCTTCCTCCTCCTTCACCGTTTGTACAAGAAGCTCGAAAGGCAGTGGGTTAAAAGAAAAGATTACCAGGGAGGACTGGTTCCCAGATATTTCAAGAAAAAGTGTGGCTTATCTTGGGCTTAGGTGTTTGCTGGGAAAGAAGAACGAGCTTTGTAGGTGAGCACACTATGTAGACAGAGATGTTATAAGGGAAGTCTGGGTTCCATATGAAAGCCCAGGCTTCTGTCTGTAAAGTCTATGCTGTTCCCACGCTCCCAGTAGAGTTTTCATGGAACTCACCCTATTGCGGCTGAAAATGATTTGTATTATCTCAGTTGGATGGGTGGCTAGCCTAAGTTTTACCCCAGACAGATACTTTTCTCAATGACAGGTACCCGCCCAGAGGCGGGCTTTGTAGGAGGCCCTGACAAATGTTAAACTGAATTGCTTGGGTAATTGTCGAGTACTGAGATGTAGTTCATTTAATCCTAATGCCTTCTAACTTCAGACACAAATAGGAAATTCTCTTATTTATTCTAAAAACATAAGAAGCATAGGGCATCTGGGTGGCTCAGTTGTTGGGCACCTGCTTTCTGCTCAGATCGTGATCCTGGGGTGCTGGGTTCGAGCCCTACATTTGGCTCCTTGCTCCGGGGAAAGCCTGCTTCTCCCTCTCCCACTCCCCCTGCTCATGTCCCCTCTCTCTTTTTCTTTGTCAAATAAATAAATAATCTTTAAAAAAAATAAAAAGTTAATAAGGGAAAAAATGAAGTTATAAAATGAGCCTAATGGAGGAAGATTTGTGATTTCTCAGGGACAGCCGAGGTGTCCTGCTTGTACTGCTCTCAGTGATTCAGTTCATTTTAATACGTGAGTTTGCACTCCATGCTGGGCTGTTTTTTAAAGCTTTTTAATTGAGTCTGTCAAGCAAAGGTCTGAGTAACAGGGCAGAAGGCACCATGTCAAGTATGTTTCTCTTGAACATAGTGCACAGAAGGCCGTGTTGAGGACTACCTCAGAAAACTCGCTAACCGCTCCACTTTCCCTTGGGATGGGTTGGAACAGTCACCCGGAAACCGCTCTGAGCTGGACCTGTTGAAAACCCAGTTGATTCTCTGATGGCCAAGTTCCCCTGGGCGCTCCTGCTCTTCTGGTCTGTGTGGAGGTCACTGTCAGCTAGGAGGTTTGAACATTGCGTGTTAGGTGGGCCTGGACTGATTCTAGCATTTGCCAATGCTTTTAAAACTGCTTGCTACTACACAAATATTGATGTTGTCATTAAGAGATTCTTTACTGTTTGATTTTTTTTTTTCTTTTAAGATTTATTGGATGTGGAGGGGCGAGTGAGAATGAGTGGGAGAGGCAGAGGGAGAGGGACCCTGAGATCACGACACAGGTGGAAACCAAGAATCAGATGCTTAGCCGACTGCACCATCGAGGCATCCCCTTAATGTTTAATCTTAAAAGAAGTGGTTGCAGGGTGCCTGGGTGGCTCAGATGGTTAAGCATTGGTTTTTGGCTCAGGTCATGATCCCAGAGTCCTGGGATTGAATCCTGCATCAGGCTCCCTGCTTCTTGGGGAACTTGTTTTCCTCTCTTCTTCTGCCTCTCTCTCTCTCTGTCTCTTGTGAATAAATAAATACAATCTTTAAAAAAAAAATGTTTATGTTGGTTCTCACACCTGCCTTTTGAGCTCTGGATTTGTGACTAAGATCCTCGTAATCCTAGGGATCCTTGCTTTCCATGATGAGGTTTATAAATACCACTCTCTTATAAGCCCAAGAGCTACTTGAGGATTCCAGAACTTCTACCGTCACACTTTGTTGTAGACACTCAGGGATAATGGTCTTTGGGTTTTTAAACTAAGACAGACATCCTTGAACTGCCTTTCAAAGTTATTCCTGGTGTTTACCAACCGAATGTCCTTCCTCGCACTTGGTTTGGATTTCTGTGACTTTGCACATTTTCTTTAAATAATTTTTTTTCCTTTTATTGAGAAGGTTCATTGTTCTGATAATTAGGCTAATATTTTAAGACTCGGGAAGCCTCTGTTTTATCATCTTGTCTTAGATGACAAAGATTCATAAAGATTCCAGTGGCCTGTATTTTGCACTACCTGTTGATGTTTATGTTCAGCCCGGAAAAGCCTCAGTTGAGTTTAGCTCTCACAGAAGGGGAGAGCGCCTGGGTGTTAGGAGCAGCTTAAACAACTCAGGATCCATGATCAAAGAAGTCTTATCTGCACCCTTATTCTGCCTGAATTAGGCTAGCTGTAATAACAGCTGAATAATTCAAGTGCCGGATGTCATCACTGGTTCTTTTTTTCTTTTTTTTTCCATTGCTGATTTTCTAATGGCATCAGAGGACCTTCTGATTGATCGTTTGTGTACAGGTCTCCAAAACAAAGGAAGTTAGTGTCCTTTTAAAGAGATCCATGAACTGAAGTGCCATTAGAACCAGTGAAGCAGATACTGAAAATTACTGAGATTGTCACCTTTGTGGGTATCGCGGACTGTCTGCTTTTCATTTGCAGAGCTCGTAACTATGTTGTCAATGAAAGCAACCGCCTCTGTCTTCACTAAAAGCAAGGATTGTTAAGACTGTCAAAGTTACGGTGGGCCAGCAATAGAAGGCAATAAATAAATGCTTAACCGAGTCATGAGCGAAGTTGAAAGTGTTAATAATGTCCATTGCTTCTTTGGTTAGAGTCTAAATACTCTGAGACCGAGAGGCGGTGTGAATGAAGGAAGCAAAAGGCTCCCAGGTTATGAGGGTGAGAAACTTACTCAGATGCTTAGGTCTTCAACTCCATTCTTGGACACCTCTTGGATCTAAATTTGTGATGCCAAATTATAATGATTAAGGTCATTGTTCAACTAAGGGATGAAAATAGAGGACTTGTTGGAGATCAAGGCAGATAGGATATTGGCACCTTTCATACTCTGGTTTGAAAGGATTGTTAGTGTTCTTTCTTGGCTAAACTGAGGTGTGCATAAGTATGATAACAGTGCCAGCCACAGTCTTAGGTTCTATTTTTTCAGTTACTGTCTGTTCTTCTAGCTTCAGCCAAGGCATAGGTTCCCAAACTTCTATTCTGATGTACAGCGCTGTGTCTTGGTGAATTGTTGATAGACATGGAAGACTGCATCTAACTTACATTCAGCCACTCGTGCCTTTTGGGTGACTTCACTTTGAGCCCTCAAAGTATGACTTGTAGAGAATGCCAAATAAACACCTGGAAACTGGTCATGACCATCTGAGATATTCGGTTAGGTTGAGTGTTCACAACGATCATAGGTAGAGAGACTTAATCTTTCAGAAAACAATTCCTGAAACAAGTAAATAAAAAATAACCGTGAAGACCGTGAAGCTACTTGAAATGTATAAAGGGAGAAGCTGGGAGGAGTGATTCCCTGGGGCAAGTCCACTTGTATCAGGTTGGAGGGGAGCGACTAGGGTGGAGAAAGGGAAGGGTGGGGTGGTGGGAGATGTCAGAAGGCGTGGTGATGGGAGGGAAGCTGAGTGCTAGGGATGGCTGTAGACTCTTGTGGTTGGCACCACGCGCGTTCCTCTTAGATAAACGATCAACGAAGTTAATTTTTGAGTGAGACCTCTACTTTCCCATTTTTCCCTATAGGAGATTTTGATACAGTGACTTGCAGCAAGGACAGTTACCAGATCTCTGAGGCTCACATTATTTATGAGATGATAATTTTGCTGTTTAACCTCCTAAAATTTGCCCCTTTCCACACTACAAGCCTCTGTATGTTCTTAATGGAATAAATCTGGATAGAGCCCTTAGTGAAAATCTGACTAGAAATAGTGAATTTAAAAGATACGGAAGAGTAGGAACTAGAAATGGATTCTATTAGCCCCCACAGAGTCTGGAAAATGAGTTTATTCACATGTTTGACTTTATTAACTCCTGGATTTAATTTGCCGATTACCAGCCTCCCTGCTATTTAAAATAACTCATTCTTGGAGCGCCCGGATAGCTTAGTTGGTTAAGCATCTGACTTTTGATTTTGGCTCAGGTCGTCGTCTCAGAGTTGTGAGATCAAGCCCTTCATTGGGCTCTGCAGTCAGTAGGGAGTCTGCTTGAGATTCTTTTTTTTTTTTTTTTTTTTCTTCAATTTATTTATTTTCAGAAAAACAGTATTCATTATTTTTTCACCACACCCAGTGCTCCATGCAAGCTGTGCCCTCTATAATACCCACCACCTGGTACCCCAACCTCCCACCCCCCCGCCACTTCAAACCCCTCAGATGGTTGCTGGGGGGAGGGGGTTGGGAGAAGGGGGTAGGGTTATGGACATTGGGGAGGGTATGTGCTTTTGGGTGAATTGGAAGGGGAGATGAACCATGAGAGACTATGGACTCTGAGATTCTTTCTCTCTTTCCCTCTGCCCCTGTCTGCCCCCAATGTATTAGTTGTACCCAAACATTGTGGAAAATGTTTTCTTTTATAACTTTGTCTTGTTGGGAGAGAGAACAGTTTCACTTTTCAAATCCCTGTCTTCTCATCTCCCATCATCAGAGTTCTTTTTGAAGTGACTAAACCCCTCAGGTTGTGGTGTATTGGGTGATCTAGAGTGAAATTGCTTAAGCTTTTGAGATTTACTGCTTCCCACTAATGGTCAACAGTGGGAAATCAGTTTTCATATTCCGTGTTGGGGGTTAGGAAAATAAGATGGTTATTCCTTTCTCCCCCTCCCCAGATCTGTTCTCTGCCCTCCTCTTGGGTGAGCAGTGGTGCTGATTGTGTCCCCCAAGATTCTGACTGGATTGGCCACTGGGGGACTTGAGAGCTGAGGGTGGGAGGAGAGAGGTAGCAGGTAGCTTGACCCTGTGCCATCGTCCCTGCTTGTCTGCTGCTTTTTCACCATGTCCTTCTGAGGAATCACTCTGCCTCGTGGGCCCTCTTCCCTGGCTTTGGGGGCCTGCTTTTCTCCCTTGTGTCTCCATGTTGCTTTTTGCCTGACCACCCCTTGGTTCCTTCATCCTCCCCACATCTTTGTAAGTAAGTCACTCACATGTGGGACAACACTGGTTAAAAACTGTGTCACCATTTTAATTTGAGGAAACATAGTATATTAAATGTATGTGATTATAAGATATATTTTGATTTCCTATATATAAAAATTTGGGGAAAAAACCATAGAATTGAGGGAAATTCATCAAGCTGTTAGTGTTTTTTGTTTTTGTTTTTAAAGATGTGCTTGGACAAGCACGGGGAGGGAGAAGCAGACTCCCCGCTGAGCAGGAAGCTCCTCTGGACTCCATCCCAGGACCCTGAGATCATGACTGGAGCTGGAGGCAGACTCCACCCAGGCCCCCCAAATGGTTTCTCATTATATTAATGATACTGTAATAAATACCTTTTTATCTGAATTTGCCCATATTCCAGGTTAGGTCCAGAGAAGCAAGTTACAGATACTTTTTTGTCAGATGGCTTTGCCGAGGGTGGGAACTTTTGAGAGTGCCACCAAAAATGTGTTACGTTTTGTTTCATTGCATCCACAACAGCCTTGTGTTGACTTCTCCAAAAATCTTTCTTCATTTGACAGATCAAAGAGATTGTTTTAATTTGGCAGAAAGTGAACATTTTCGTCTTTATTATTGTATTTTTTTCCCATTTAAGAAAATCCCCTTCGCCTACTCACTTATTGGGCTTCATTGTTTCTCTTATGCATAAGCCCTTTGTAGAATAGGTCAGAGGTCAGCTAAATTTTTCTGTGAAGGGCCAGATAGTAATGACTTTAGGCTCTGTGAGCCAGGCAGTTTCTGTCCCAACTACTCAGTCCTGCCATTGTAGGCCGAAAGCCGCCTCAGACAGTAGGGAAACGAGTGTGGCTGTTTTCTAACATGGCCTCTGAAATGTGAATTTCATAAAGTTTTTACGTGTCTTGAAATAATCTTCTCCTTGATTTTTTTCAGCCATTTGAAAATGTAAAAACCATTCTTAGCCCATAGGCTGTGCAAAAATGGGCAGCAGGCTGGATTTGGCTTGTGGGTCATAATGGAACAACCCCTATAATAGATAAGTCATTTAATTTTTGACTATTTGTCCCACTTCACCTTTTTACTTTATTTATTTACTTTGGGGGAGCTGAGGGGAAGGGCAGAGGGAGAAGGAGAGAGAGACCATCTTAAGCAAGCTTCACCCTTAGGCCAACCAGGCAGTGAATGGCTCAATCTTAAGACCCTCAGATCATGACCTGGGCCTAAATCCAGAGTTGGACTCTTCACGAAATTCCTGGTGCCCCTATAGCAGCATTTTAGATTTACAGAAGTTTAACCTTCCTACATAATCAAAAAATATAAATTTTGATTATTTTTGTCATTATTTTGAAAGAATGTCCTTGCTCAAGATTGAGTCCAAAAATACACAACTTGACTTTAGAAACTTATTTTTTAGGGAATTAACTTTTATTCATCTGGAATTTATTTTGGTGTACAGTTGGATTTGGAGGTCTAAATTTATTTTTTCCAAGTAGCAAACCACTGGTGGATCATTTTTGAATATTCCCAGTTAGTATTGGGTTCCCAGCTTTGCTCTGGGGGCTTTCGATCTCAGCCTTTATAATGCCGCCACTTTTCACTTCTGTGCAAGAAGTGTGGCGCCAGCCTGGGACATCAGTTCCACTTCTTTTTAGCTTGTCTGTTTCCATTTCAGCTTTGTAGGATAGTCAGTTGGAACCTTTGTAGGCAGAATAGATACATGTGGAAGTAGTTCTTCTTTTTTTTTTTTTTTAAAAGGCTTATTTTATGTGCACGTATATATATACTTCTAAGATTTTATTTATTTGAGAGACAGAGATCACAAGTAGGCAGAGAGGCAGGCAGAGAGAGGAGGAAGCAGGCTCCCTGCTGAGCAGAGAGCCTGATGCAGGGCTCTATCCCAGGACCCTGAGATCATGACCTGAGCTGAAGGCAGAGGCTTAACCCACTGAGCCACCCAGGCACCCCTGTGCACATATAGTTTTAATGAAGGATGACAACCTGATCTCATACATTAAGAAAAGAAATCAGTTCAGTTAATCGTTTATATTATAATCATTATCTGTTTTTTGGCCTTTGGAAAATAATATATTTTAGTTTTTATTTATTATTGTTATTTTTGAAGATTTTGCTTGGTTGACAGATAGAGACAGCGAGAGAGGGAACATAAGCAGGGGGAGTGGAAGAGGGAGAAGCAGGCTTCCCGACAAGCAGGGAGCCCGACTCAGCACTCGATCCCATGACTCTGGGATCATGACCTGAGCCAAAGGCAGAGGCTTGACAACTGAGCCACCCAAGCACCCCAGATAATGTATTTTAAATCTATCATTCATCCATCCATCTTATCTACCCACTTAACCATCTGTCCATCTAGCTATCAATCACAGGTTACCCTGTAAAGTTTGGCAGGAATTATCTTCTATTTAGTCATATTTATGGATGTGCTGAAGTGACTCAAACTGTAATTGGAGGATGAGCAAACACCTGTCATGCTGAAGGTTACAAAACTGAATACGCAGGAATGATTCGCTTACTCCTGAGACTGGCCTATTCCCAGTTCAGTTGACTTTGAAGAGTAGATACGATGCTTTTCTTTTCTGAGAGCAGCAAGTTAGCCCCCCGGAACCAGCATGTCATTAGAGCATCCGTGATGGATTTGACTTTAATGTATTTTCCCAGAAAGCTGTCCTTTCTACAAAATTTGTTAAAATTTCTGATTGTTGGGTTCAGCGAGGAAAAACACTGCTGCTGAAGCCCTCCTCTGACGAGCCCGTATTTGTGGTTAGAATGTTCTTTCAGACTCAGGAATGTCTGTATGTTCAAGCAGGGTTGCCATGGTGCTGTGGGACATGAGGTGGCAAACCCCACACCAGAGTTAGAGATGCGTAGTGCTCGGGGTACAGATTACGGGAAGTACAACTCGCCAGGAAGTCCCAGGCGAGAGGCTGAGCAGAATGTCTTAATCCGAAGAGGAAGAGCTCCACTCCAAGGTGCCTTGGGTTGAAATGGGATTCATTGCTTGATTATGCCCCAGATGGGGAGTTCGCTTTGCTGAGGAGACGGGTTCTAATTTTGTGTCTCTGCCCTGGTCCTCAAGTACCATCTGGCCTGGTCTCTTAAAAGTGAAATTAGATGTGATCTTTAGATTTGAAATTTGAAACCTATGTCTGTGTTTAAGGTGGACTACGGTGATTTACTTACAGTTTTTGTTCAACATCCCCGCTCCGTGAATTTGGAGAAAAGTAGGAATGAGTCAAAAATCAACAGGTTCGGATGAATGAGAGGGCAACGTGGAGCTCCCTTGAATTCCTGTTTACAAGCCAAATTTATTTTTATAAGCCTTTAACAGAAGACAGCGTGTTCTTTGGATAATTTGCCCAGGCTTTGTCCTCCTTTTTCAATTATGTTTCAACCAGAAACCCCACTGTGAGATAAAAAGGAAAAATGAATTTGGGAAGTAAAAGAAAAAAAAAACTTATTTTTTTTCTTGATGTGAAAGCAAAACAGTCATGTGGACTCTTTTTTGTTTTTTTTTTAAATGATTCTCATGAGCTGCTGTCTTTCGACAGATTCAGAAAGTTGTTGTTTAAGCATATTTGTCACTGCAGAGAGTAAATGGGATTCTGAAGTCTTTAATGTGGTTCTGTAAATGTAAGCCCCAGTGTTTAATCAGGGCATGGCAGAAATGAACCGCAGCTGCCTTTCTCCCTCTCTCTCACTTTGTTCAGTGTCTTAGATTCAGACTAAGCATCAGAACAGCCGTCGCTAAGTCTTTCCACACTGGAAAACTAGAAGCACTTGGCTGGATAGAGTTCTGATTTTCATGGGAGGGAATTATTTTTCCTTTTTCTGCTTTGGAAGTCATATACTATGTACTTGCTGTTTGGGCTGAACTGCCTTGAAAAGTCCAACAGGAATGAGTCTGGCTACTAAATTTAGAGAAAGGAGTCACAACTTCTTGATCTTACACTGTGGGCAGTATGGTCATTGACTGTGTCATTGTACCGGTGCTTGCCAAATCTAGAGTGAGATCCAAAGCTGCTGCTTAGTCCTCTGGGGCCCTGCTAATTCATTTCTCTGAATCCTGCTCATTTCTGAGGATAACACGTACCCAAGCATTCTGGAGTAGTGGATCCTCCTGTGGGCAGATTTCTGTATTTCAGAATTTAGATACTGTCTTATTTCCCTCGCCCCAATTAAAAGGTGTGTTTTTACTTACGCTTGAACATTCTTGTGTCATTAACAGTTTCTAAGTCCCTTTCCAAGTATAGTTAAAGCGAGGTTTAAAATAGCTGGGGAGGAAAAAGCAAATAAGCGAGCTGGGGAGGGGTGCCCGGCTGGCTCAGTCAGTAGAGCGTGCGACTCTTGATTTCAGGGTTTTAAGTTCGAGCCCCATGTTGGGTGTCATTAAAAAAAAAAAACAAAAAAAAACAACTTTGCAAATAAATAAGATAGCTGGGAAATTACTTTTGTGCTCTCCTTTCTTAAATTTATTCTCTGGTGACATTTCTGCCTGTCATTTGGAGCAACCATTTTTCAAAGAGCATTACCTAGATTGCAGCATTTTAAGAAACTGGGAGCCCCTCTGCAGCCTCTGCCCATCATTATTTCTGAAGCGCTCTAAGTGCCTGTGTTGCTTAAGGAATCGGAAGACCATGGAGGTGAAATGCACTTGGCTTGTCGTTCAGTATTCCATGAACTTGCAGACTAAATATATTATTCTTTCTGTGGCTCATCCAGAAGACGCCGTCATCTTTTAAAATTGTAATTAGCAGTGCTGTAAAATTGGCCGATGGAAGATGATATATTAAGGCTATGTATGTTTTGGATTTCATGTTGCTTTACTTAAGGATGTTTGAGTTGACTAATCCTGCTTCACCTGGGATATGCAGAAAGGAAAATTGAGAATATAGTTTTTAAAGTCAGTAAATTACAAATGGAAGAACTTGGTAACTGGGTTTGAAAAAAAATTTTTTTTTAAAAATCCCAAGCACAGATGGTTTACCTGGATCGCTTGCAAGGAAACCAGATGGGCAGAATGTAGGGGGAGATTTAAGGAAATAGTATGGATAATTGGGCTCCTTTGTCTTTCACAGAGTCACTTAGAATAAATTGGGTTTTTGCCTGTCAGAATTACCTGCTGGAATTGTACGTGAACTTTCCAGAATAAACATCAAAAGGGAGTTGTTTAATTTTCCAGTATGACATAAGAAAATAAGTAAACTGAGATGCTGGGGAAAGTGGTAGAGCCCTTGTAGGCTGTGACCCTCAGCTTATAGCCTCGCCATGTCTTGCCGCTTATAGTTTCCCTTGCCCTGTTTCTCCTTCGCCTCCTTCTGTCACTCTTTCCACTTATCAGCACAAGGTCTTCGGAGAAAATACAACATCTGCAAACTTCTGATTCCCTGTCCTTCTTGAGAGCTGGCATTGGTGCAGAGCCTCAGCCCGTTTGTCCTCCAGCCATGAACTTGCCAGGGGGAGCCTGGTATTTATTCACTGTTGTATCCCAGGGCCATGGGAATGGGGAAAATGCCGCACGAGAAAGGCCGTGGGCCGAGCTGAAGGAAAGTGGTATTTGTAGTCGGGCTAGTTACCTGACTTTGGGCAAAATACTTTATTTCTCTGATCCTTATGTATAAAATAAAAACAATACATAATTCAAAGAGGTGAGAGAACTTCAAGTGACATGGGGGGGGGAAGTACTTTATATATCGTAGGTGGTGTGTTCTCAAGGGATGCTGATTTTTTTCCTGCTAGGTCTTAATAATTGTCATTTCGAATAGCTAGCTTAACATTCAAGTGGTATTTTTTGAGCAATTGAACTGTAAGACTTTGAGCCCTGAGAGGGATAAAATGTGAATGATAGGTAGCATTTGTGCATACTGGAACTGTTTTAAGCTGTGTGCACGTTTTCTCAAGTTTAATCTTCCCTATATGACTGAGATACGCATCATTATTATCCCCGGTTTCTAGATGAAGAAAGCGTGGAGAATTAATTTACCTGAGGTCACCCAGCAAGTTATGGAGGGTTTGGCTGAGGCAAAAAGAGATAAACTAATGAATATAATACAAGGCACAATTCCACAGTTATTCTAGAAAGAGTGACTCATCAGTGAAATGAAAAGGTAGCCTACCAAAGGGAAGAGAACATTTGCAAATCCTATATCTGACAAGGGCTTAATATCCAAAATATATAAAGAACTCAGTAGCAAAAAGAGAAGCCGTGCAATGATCTATTCAGGTCTTCCGTTGATTTTTTTTTTTTCCTCAAGGAAGATCTGTAGATGCTCAACTGCTACATGAAAAGGTCTTTGATGTCACTGATCATCAGGAAATGTACCTAAACCACAATAATACCACCAGACATCTATTAGAGGGGCTACTATAAAAAAGACAGTCAGTGGGGTGTCTGAGGGGCTCAGTTAACTGCCTTCAGCTCAGGTCATAATCCCAGGGTCCTGGGATTGAATCCTGCATCAGGCTACTGCGCAGCGGGGAGCCTGCTTCTCCCTCTCCCTCTGACTGCTGCTCCCCTGCTTGTGTGCACTCTGTCAAATAAAATCTGGGGGAAAAAAAAAAAGATCAATGTTGGAGGGATGTGGAGAAAAGGGAACCCTTTTGAAATGTTGGTGGAAATGTAAATTGGTACAGCCACTTTGGAAAACAGTGTGGAGGTTCCTCAAAAAATTAAAAATGAAACTACCATATGACCTAGCAATTTTACTTCTGCGTTTTTATCCAGAGAAAGTGAAAACAGTAACTGAAAAATATACTTGCACCCCATGTTCTCTGTAGCCAGTTCATTACAACAGCCGGAACATGGAAACAACCTCAGTGTCCATCAGTGGATGAATGGATAAAGAAGATACTGTGTGTGTGTATATATACACACACAATGGAATATTACTCAGCCATAAAAAGAGGGAAATCATGCCATTTGCAACAACATAGACCTTGGGGGGCATGCTAACTGGAATAAGGCAGATAGAGAAAGACAACTACTGTCTGATTTCTCTTATAGGTGGAATTTAAAAAAACAGAACCAAGCATGTAGTTACAGAGAATGGGCTGGTGGTTGCCAGAGGTGTGGGTGTGGGGAAGTGGGGCAAAAAGACATGCAGGGGATCAAGAGGTACCAACTTCTATTTACCCCAAAGATACAAATGTCGTGAAAAGAAGGGCCATCTGTACCCCAATGTTTATAGCAGCAATGGCCACAGTCGCCAAACTATGGAAAGAACCAAGATGCCCTTCAACGGATGAATGGATAAGGAAGATGTAGTCCATATACACTATGGAGTATTATGCCTCCATCAGAAAGGACGAATACCCAACCTTTGTAGCAACATGGACGTGACTGGAAGAGATTATGCTGAGTGAAATAAGTCAAGCAGAGAGAGTCAATTATCATATGGTTTCACTTATTTGTGGAGCATAACAAATAGCATGGAGGACAAGGGGCGTTAGAGAGGAGTAGGGAATTTGGGTAAATTGGAAGGGGAGGTGAACCATGAGAGACTATGGACTCTGAAAAACAGTCTGAGGTGTTTGAAGTGGCGGGGGGGTGGGAGGTTGGGGTACCAGGTGGTGGGTATTATAGAGGGCACGGCTTGCATGGAGCACTGGGTGTGGTGAAAAAATAATGAATACTGTTTTTCTGAAAATAAATAAATTGGAAAAAAAAAAAGAGGTACCAACTTCTGGTTGTAAGTAAGTCATGGGGATCTAACATGTAGCATTGGTAACTTTAAAGATTTTGTCTATTTATTTGACAGAGAGAGATCACAAGTAGGTAGCAAAGCAGGCAGAGAGAGAGGGGGAAGCAGGCTTCCTGCTGAGCAGAGAGCCTGACTGGGGGCTCAATCCCAGGACCCTGAGACCCTGACCTAAGTTGAAGGCAGAGGCTTAACTCACTGAGCCACCAAGGCACCCCCACTGGTGACTTTAGTTAATACTGTAGATATTTGGAAGTTGTTAAGAGAGTGGATCATAAAAGTTCTCATCGCAAGAAAAATATTTTGTAACTATGTGTAATGATGGCTATAACTACACTTATTGTGATGATCATTTCACAAAATAAATATTGAATCATTGTGTTACACACGTGAAACAAATGCATGTCTGATCTGTCTTCAAGAAGTGAAGATAACCAGTGATTGAGAAGAGAAGACAAATCTTACTGGTGTGGGTGGGAAAGTTAGGAAGGGCTTTAGGGAGAAGCTGTCCTTTCAGGTGGATACAGAAGGTGTGGGTGTGTATAGAAAGGTGAAGCTGGAGCCAGGGAGAGGAGAATGTGATGGTCACAGAGGTAGGAAATCTTGGGAAGTGCCCGGGAGCAGCAGACGAGCTGGCTTCGTGAAGGGCACTGACATAGGGTGTGTGATAACACATCCCCGAAGTGGCCGCTGGGGCTTAGGGGGCAAGGCTTCCTCGCCTGTGGCAGGGGGGAGACTGAATATTGACAGAAGTCCTACCAGAAGCCGGGTGACTCTGCCAAAGAAAGGATGTAGAGTAAAGAGTGGAGGAGTGCAAAGTGGCAGAACACGTGGGAATGTTTGAAGTAGTCGTTGTAAGGGGAGCCTTGAAAATTCTGAGCCAGCGGTAGTCTCCGCTGTGTCTTTTTTTTTTTTTCTTTAGATTCTACTAATTTATTTGACAGATAGAGGTCACCAGTAGGCAGAGAGGAGCCAGAGAGAAAGAGATAGAGAGAGAAGGAAGCAGGCTCCATTCTGAGCAGAGAGCCGGATGTGGGGCTCGATCCCGGGACCCTGGGATCATGACCTGAGCCAAAGGCAGAAGCTTAATAAGCTGAGCCCCCCCGGGTGCCCGAACTTATATCTTTCCCTCCCTTCTTCTCTCTCTCTTTCTTTATTTCTTTTTAAAGATTTTATTTTTATTTCTTCAACAGAGAGAGACACAGGGAGAAAGGGAACAGAAGCTGGGGGAGTGGGAGAGGGAGAAGCAGGCTCTGTGGAGCAGGGAGCCTGATGCGGCGCTTGATCCCAGAACCCTGGGCTATAGGCAGACACCTAATGACTGAGCCACCCAGGCGCCTCTAACTTACATCTTTCTACATAGACTTTTTTTAAAAGGCAGTTTTGAAAGGTTTTTAAAATTTAATTAATTAATTTATTTTTTAGGGCTTCAGAACTAGGTTTTTTAACCTCAGCAGTGGTGTGGCATTTTGGGCCAGATAACTGGTTCTATGGGGGGCTGTCCCATGCATTGTAGGATGTTGAGCAGTGTCTCTGGCCTGTACCCACTGGGTGCCAGTGGGTAGCCTTGGGTAGCACTCCTTCCTTCCACTGGTGGCAGTCAGAAATGTCCGCAGACACAGGCCAGTGTGCCTGGGGGTCGGGGGCGGGGTGGGGAGTCACCCGTAGTTGAGAACCACTGCATTAGAAGATAAGATTTTGTCATTGTCTTTGATTTTTTTTTTTTTTTTTTAAATGTCCTCCCCCCCACCCCAAACCACAGCCAAGGAGGAATTATCAGGCAGTCGGTGCCAACACAAAGCTTGAACCTTTATTTGGCTGCAAGGGTTTTGTGACTCAGTTCCCTATAAAGTTAGATGGGAAAGCGTTGGAAGTTGCCCTGGGAAGCGGGTTCCTTACAAGAGGAGGCACAGATTTGCAAGACTGTTTGCTTTCAGCTCTTCAGCAGGCCTGGACCTGTGCTGTGATCACAGGGACATCCGGGAGGCGGGGAGCGGGGGACTTCAGCTTCGGAAGTTTGGGGAATTTATCACTTTTAAAAGGAGTGTTATTTCACAAACGTCCTTGAAGAATTGTTCAGTGCTTTTAGAAAAAAACATGCATTTAGATGTATCCTATCAAAGAAACCTAGATAAGTGTCCTATTAAAGTTCCCTAAAAATTCACCTTGAACACCTCCCTCCACCGGATGGAGGTCTTAGGTCACTAAGAGGTGAATATACGGTTCCAGTGGTTTCTCTGTAACCAGCATAGTACCTTTTCACCTAGTAGATGAATTAAGTTGAATGGGAATCCTGGCTGTCTGTCATGCTTGAGGAGTTCTTCCCTTTTGATCTTGAAAGAGGTAAGAGAAATGCCGCGAGGCAAAAAGCGTTAGCTTCAGTCTGCGCAACATTTCAAAGACCAAGTGTGCGGCTGTGTCAGGAGTGTCCACATTTTCACTTGAAGCCTTTATTTTTCAGGTTGCCTGTGGATTGGGTGTGCTTGTTCGGTCAGCAGAAGAGGAGGGAGGTTCGATCGGCAGAAGGATCAGGAGGTTCCTGATTCCTCCCCTTCCTTGGAGTTCTCTATGTGCTCCCCGCTTGCCTTTGAACCTGATTGATTTCTGACAGGTGCTTGTTGAAGAAGTGGTTCCTGTGATCCATTTGGTCTCCGAGGCTATGCATGGGGCTGGAGTCCTTGTCAGGAAAGAGAAGCACAGAGAAAAAGAGAGCTATTTCTAAGTAGTTTCAGTTTTGTGTTCAATCCTCTAGAAGCCCGCAAATGCTGAGTTGGTTCTCATTTGCAAGTGGTGGTGAAATAAAAGCAAAGAAATATGAGTCTATGTGCTCTTACGCACAGGGTGGGCCTGAGCAGTGTAGCCAGATTTCCCTTAATTCTTTTTTCTTAAGGATTCTATTTATTTATTTGAGAGAGAGGGAGAAACAGACTCTGTGCTGAGCAAGGGAACCTGCCACAGGTCTCCATCCCAGGACCTGGAGATCATGACCTGAGCCGAAGGCAGACGCTTAATTGACTGAGCCACCCAGGGCACCCCCCTAGGTTCCCATAATTCTAAATGAAGTTTTTGGGGAGCAGGCCTGGGGATCCTTTCTGTCCTTGAAAAGCACAGGAAGTGTCCATTTCACTTCTGGCCACTGAAAAAGATTTGAATTACTCTCTGAGTGTGGTCCAGCACAGAAGCAGAATGTAGACACCAACAGAGTTCTTGCCTTGAGGACATTTGGTGGCAGTTCCTAGTCCCTGATGGTAGCGGTGAGGGAAGTTAGGCGGTTGCTGCTGAAGAGAATCTGGCCAGATTCGCCCTATCTGTTCTCTTTTAAACACTGCTCACTCATTCCCTCCTCTTTTTTTTTTTTCCTCTTCTTATTGAAGAACAATTTTAATTTATAGAAAAACTGAGAAGACCATAGAGAGTTTCCATATATTTTGTGCCCAGCTTCCCCTATTATTAGCATGCTACCTTAGTGTATGGTATGTTGTTCACAATCAGTGAACCAAGACTGATACATTATTATTCACTGAAGTCCATACTTTATTCAGATTTCCTTCATTTTTACCTCATCTCATCCAGGATACCATATTACACATTTAGTCATCATGTCTTTTTAGGCTTCTTTTGGTTGTGACAGTTTCTGGAAATTTCTGTGTTTTTGAGGACCTTGATTGTTTTGAGAAGTGCTGGTCAAATGTTTTGTAGAGTGGCCCTTAGTTGAAACTTGTGGAATCTTTTTCTCTGATGGCTAGACTAGGGATATGGGTTTGTGGGAGGAAGACCTTGGAGGGAAGGTGTCCTCTCATCACATCAGTTCAAGCACTGTTAGCATGAGTTGTCCCTGTGCGTGTTGACTTTGCTCAGCTGGCTGAGGTAATGTTGGCCGGGTTTCTCCAGTGTGAATTCCCCCTCTGCCTCACACACACCCTCCCACTGCCTCCTTGCATCCTGCACTCTGAGGAAGGGAGTCACTGTGTGCAACCCACAGCTAAGGACGGGGGAGTTGGGCTCCACTGCCTTGAGGGTGGATATCAGTGTAAATTATTTGGAATTCTTCTGTGTGGAAGATTTGTCTCTTCCCATCTCTTTATTGAGTAATTTCTTTAAATCAATATGGACTCATGGATACTTGTTTAATTCTTTTGGTTATAGTCCAACAGTATCCTATTTGTTGTCCAGATTGTTTCCGTTTTGGCCCCTGAAAGCTCTGCAGTTGGCTCCTATGTCCTTTTAACATATTCTCTTCATTGTTCTATTTATTTGCCTTATGGAACCTCTTCCTTACTTTCTGGCAGTACTGGTTCTCCTTTGACTTTTTGTCTTAGTAATGCCTTCTGCCCAGCATGGAGTAGTGACAGTGACAGCTGACGTCTTGGTCTCATCTCAGCAGAACTGTTCCCCTCACCTTGTGATTCTGTTTCCTCTAAAACAAATATTCCACAAGTCTTTAGTTAACAGAATTGTAAAACTCAGATAAGCTAAAACAAATTCAGTTAAACTTAAAAAGCTTCTTTACAGCAAAGGGAAACCATCAACAAATTTAAAGGCAACCTACTGAATGGGAGATGCTCGTAAATGTTATATATGATGGCGGTTAATATCCAAACAATACAAAGAACTCCTACAACTCAATACCTAAAGCCCCAAATCAATTAAAAAATAGGCAGAGGACTTGAATAGACATTTTTTTCCCCCAAAGAAGATATACAGATGACCACATGGACACATGAAAAGGTGCCCAACATCGCTTATTAGGGAAATCAAATCAAAACCACAATGAGATAGCACCTCACACCTGTCAGAATGGCTAGTATGAAGAAGACAAGAAATAACAAACGTCATCAAGGATGTGGAGAAGAGGAATCCCTTATGCACTGAAGGTGGGAAAGTAAATTTATAGAGCCACATGGAAAACAGTATGGAAGTTTCTAAAAAAAAATTAAAGATAGAGATACCATGTACCCAGTAATTCCACTTCTGGGTATTGACCCAAGGAAACCAAAAACACTAATTTGAGAAGATACATGTACCCTCCCTACATTTATTGCAGCATTACTTAAAAGAGCCGAGATACGGGAGCAAGTGTCCATCAATGACCAGGTAAAAAAGTGATCTATATTTATATGGTGGAAAATGTCTCAGCCATAAGAAATGAGATCTTGCCCCTCGTGACATGGATTGGCTTGCAGGATATTACACTAAGTGAAATAAGTCAGACAGAAAAAGGCAGATCCCATATGATTTTGCGTACATGTGGACTCTAAAGAACAAAATAAACTAACAAACTCATATAAACACAGAGAGCAGACTGGTGGTTGTCGGGGGAAGGGGAGTGGAGGATAGGCAAATAGGTGAAGGGGTTTAAGTACAAACTTGCAGTTTTTAAGTGAGTCATGAGGGTGAAAAGTACAGCGTGGGGAATACGGTCAATAATATTGTAATGATTTGGGCGGCCAATGGTAACTGTACTTTGTGGCAAGCCTTTCGTAATCTATAGAATTGTTGAGTCACTATGCAGTACACCTAGAACTTACTATATGTCTACTGTACTTCAGTTACAAAATGTAAAAGGGACTTGGGACTTAGGCATGTTATCAGTCTGTCTCTGTTTTTTGATATCCAGGCCTATCTTCAGACTTCCATCTCTGGACCTTCCCGCAGCTTCTCTGCGTGTTTGTTGAATGAGCCCCAGAGCTCTTTCAGTGACTGTGACTCCTATACTGCATTTCGTCTGTTGTTTGGCCAATATAATGTTATCTGTCAGTAAGCTTGTCCTTTCCTGCATAAGCATTTTGGGGTTTTAAAATTAATTTCCTTGTGTCTCCTCATCACACGTGGTATAATGGACATCCACAGAGAAGCAAATAATGGAGAAAGTGGGCACAAGACCAAGTTCCAATACAAAAAACAAGGAGGGAATATACATAAGCTTTCCGGATAGTGCCATTTCTTCTTTCTTCCTCTTACCTCAACCCTTGAAATGACCCCCTTTCCTTGTATTCCAGTCCTTGTGTCCTAAGATTGTGGTGATGGGTTAATGAATGAGAGAATGTGTGCTGGGAACTATACAGACCTCTGATGGAGGGGAGGGTTTCAGAAGCTTTATCTTGTGGATGATAACCCTGTGAGGAATCCTAGACTCTAAACGCTGAGCATGGTTGCTGGTGGCATTAAACACAGCAGAGGTGGACTGGGAAGCCTTACTTTGTGAGATCCAGTGGGGATTTGCGTTGCGGTCAACTACTGTCCTAGAGGCCGCCCAGGAATAGATTGGTATTTTTTATATCTTTGTAAATAAAACTCCATCTCCTGTACATATTAAGTTTTTTTGTTTTTTTTTTGAGAAGAGGAAAAGGTGGTAGTCAGATGTGACCTTTTGTAACCTATGTTCCAAAACAAAGTGAGGTAGAGGGCATCCATGTTGAAGTTTCTCTAAGAGGTGAGTTTGGGGAGGTCATGATGAGCAAGGCCCTCGGTGTGACAGGGTCCAGGGTGCTGACTGCTGGCAGCTGTTGCTGATCTTCTTCCTCCCATGTTCTTTGAACCTCTCAGGGGTCCTCACTGGTCTTGGTTCATTTTTCCTGCCTCTGAAGGGCATGGCGGGTGGAGGGCGCCTTTCTGTGCTGGCACTGTGAGGAGAGAATGTCTGCTTGGGGATAGGTGAGGAGGAAACGGTTGGTGGTCTGGCTGGTATTGGGATGCTGCTTTGTCAAACACAGCATCTGGTTGCACGTAAGGACTCTGAGGTTCTAGAAGTAAGTTCTTAAACCTTTTTTCCCCCCAAATAAGGCTGGGACTTACTATTAAATAGAAGCTTGGCTTACGAAGTCCTCGGGAAAGAAATATCTTTCTGACATTCAAGGAATCCACCTTTCTGATTTTTTCCGGAGCAGGGTGTTCTTCTGTCCTCTCTCTAGGAAGCCAGACTGGTTCCCGGCCCCTCACTGACCAACTACCTAGAATGTTAACACAATGACTCATGTTCCCAACATCCTGTCCTTGTTCTAGAGAAACGGGACTGTTTGCCTTTGGAAAACACAAAGCTTACCTCTGTGGAAAAGCCCCAAAGCAAGCATTACTTTGGCACAGTTTTCCTTAAATGATGTCTTGCGTTTTTTTTTCTTGTGATTTCTCCTAAAAACACTGAAGTGTTGGGTTTTTCTGTGTATACTGTGTGTGCCAGGTGATGGAGAATTCGAGAGCTCTGGAGATGGGAAGGACTGACCATCTGCTCCAACTCCCTTTTCATGGTTCTAGAAACAGAGGCCTGAATGACGTAAAGGGATTTGAGATTAGAAACCTGGTCAGTGATAATCAGGACTAACTACTACGTGAGTCTCCTGCTTCCTGGTTCTGGGCCTTGCCTTTGTGGTCTGTGGTGGGATTTTTGAACATCTCATTTGCTTAATTAGAAGTTCTATCCATGTAGCATGATACTGACGTCAGTGGGTGTTTGCAACTGGGTAGAGCCTAGTAAAATGGTTAAGAATACATGATATCATACATTACATTGTTCCTCAGAAGCTGAGGATGGAGAGAGGTGACAATTTTCCTGAGTCTTAGGACATTCTGTCACACTTTAGCCTCTGGACAGGTTTTGGGCAAGTCTTCTCTCTCAGGACTTGACTCAGAAGGGGGCTGGGTTTGACTATGTCTTTTGTTTCAGGCTCTGAAACCGTGATTTCATGTTTCTCTGAAGGTATGTTGTACATCTTTTCCACAATGAAACAGAACATCTGCAGTATGGGTAAATTCTAATGCCTTAATTCCAGTTATTTACAGGAATGCTGTTTTTTCTCATCAAAGAGGGGACTACCTCAGTTGCTAAAGTTACCTGCTGTGTTGGTTAGCATTCTGAGGGGAGGTGTAGTCAGTTGGGTTAGAGTTGGTGGTACAGCAGAGAGAAGAACAGTGGGAGAAGAGGAAAGCAATTAGTGTGTGGGAGTTACAGACCCATCATGTAGTCTCACCTTTCTGGTGTCTTCAGTGTTTT
This sequence comes from Neogale vison, assembly GCF_020171115.1. NCBI lineage: Eukaryota > Metazoa > Chordata > Mammalia > Carnivora > Mustelidae > Neogale > Neogale vison. Next base: position 50,844,924 of record NC_058093.1, read on the forward strand.
GTTTTGTTTTGTTTTGTTTTTAAAGATTTTATTTATTTTATTTGACAGAGATCACAAGTAGGCAGAGAGGCAGGCAGAGAGAGAGGAAGGAGGAAGCAGGCTCCCTGCTGAGCAGAGAGCCCGACTCGGGGCTCGATCCCAGGACCCTAGGATCATGACCTGAGCCGAAGGCAGCGGCTCAACCCACTGAGCCACCCAGGCGCCCCGTCTTCAGTGTTTTGCTTAAATATATGGCTGATGCCATAAAGACAACAGTTTCAGTTCCTTCCCGAGTCCACACCATCTCCTTTTAGATTCTGATATTCATCATGGTTCTTAGAAGATTTGTCTGAATGGTGTGAGTGAATCACTACTTTTGCCATTATTATCTCTGTTTTACAGATGAGAAATTTGAGTCCTAGAGAACGTAGGTAATTTACCTCAACTCCTAGAGCTGGCGTACGTGGGCTCTCAAACCCAGGTCTTTCTGCGTGAGGGTTTATGCTTTTGGCCGTAGTACCTTCCAGCTGCCACCTGCTGCCTGCCCCATTTTAAGTGGACAGTGTGTCCTTTACCTAAATTTCTGACTGATTAGAAGTTCATCACTTTTTTTCGGGGCGCCTGGGTGGCTCAGTGGGTTAAGCCGCTGCCTTCGGCTCGGGTCAGGATCTCAGGGTCCTGGAATCGAGTCCCGCATCGGGCTCTCTGCTCAGCCGGGAGCCTGCTTCCTTCTCTCTCTCTCTGCCTGCTTGTGATCTCTCTCTGCCAAATAAATAAAATCTTTAAAAAAAAAAAAAAAAAGTTCATCATTTTTTGTTCTGCACTCAACTCTCTATTGCCTGCCACAGAACCATACCAAAAACATTTTTATTAATGATTTAAAGGTAGTGGATGTGATGAACTGAACGGGGGGAAAAAAAAGCCCAACTTGCTGCCGAATCACTCAGACTTACACTGGCTCTGTCACTTTGTAACCTTGGGCCACAGAGTAACTTCTCCAAGTGTCCGTTTATTTCTTCGCCTGAGAAAGTAAGGAAAACTGTTATTTGCTGCACTGGGCTGTTGTGACATTGGAAACAGAGGACTTTAAACTTGTGGCCTAGTGCTTAGCCAGTGATAGGTAATTAGTGAGTGGTTGCCATGATGGTTATGTTGATGTTAAACTGAGAAAAACCCGAAAGCTTTTCTTTGACTTCATTGGCTTCCTTATTTTCCGCCTTCTAAAGACAGAGCTTGTCATTTTCTAACTGCCTGCTGCCTGTAGGGAGTTCTCAGTAATAGGATGAACATGTCATCGATGGAGTATGAAGGTTGAGTGTTATCAGATACCGGTTCCTTTGGTGCCTCTTTCCCCGCAGTCATTGGGGAAAAACTGCAGCCGGAGGCAGTCTGGAGGGCAGGCCCCAGCTTGGCACAGAGGGCTGCTGGCAGGGCCCCACTTCAGGGAGCTGGATGGGAATTTCATGTGACCATTCTCTGTTCTTCAAGCCTCCTCGCTCTGTTCACATGTCCCTGCTCACTGGAAAGGTCCTCAGCCCTTTACTTCTGCTGAATGGTGGCCCCACAGCCAGAAGGAGCCTGTGCGTTAAATACAGAAAACCCGATTCTGCCCTTGCTTCTTAGCATTTTGGTATTTGAAGTTTCATCTGCCACACTGAGTGTGTTGGGGGTCGGCTCTTTTGTCAGTTTCATCCAAGAAACAAACTGATTTCTCTTCCCTTTCCTTCAGCTTCCTGGGAGAAATGGATTTTCTAGGCAGAGAGAATTGATTGCAGAGATAGGAAGTCGAACAGTGACCTGTGTAGTGCCTGGACCAACACAGGTACTCGGTTGCTGAAAGAGACTTGAGGTCACTGTAGTCTTGGTAGCTCTATAAACATGTTCAGCCTTTTGGGGGACTGAGGGATCTGTTTAGGTCCAGTAACTTGGGATGGGGAACTGTACCATCTCCAAATGACACCTGAGGATGGGAGGCTGCCAGGGAATGAGGGTTGGCCAAGTGGCTTCATGTAGCTTCCAATTTAGAATAAGGTCCATATTTGAAAATTAGCAAAGAGCCTTGAATTAGCTACTGCTTGTAGAATAATCAATACATATTGAACAGTTGTGATTGGTCAGCATACATAGCAATGAAGTCCTTCTATCATTACAGAACTAAAAAAAAAAGAAAAAGAAAAACCACTTTAAACAGTGAATCTGCCTTGTATTAATCATAGCCTAATGTTCTCTTCCATGTCTTTGTTGTGCTCTTTATTTTTTTGGTTGAGTGAGTAAGCCAAACTGGTTCATAAAATGTCTGTGAACTTCAAGTCTCTGGGGAGTGAGAGTAGAAATGACAGTATCTGGAGCTTTGTGTTTGCCGGTAAATCGCTGGCTTAGCATTCTTCTCCTGTTTGTTTTTCCTAAGCTGTAGACTCTATCAATCAGAAATCAGATGAAATTCAATAGTTGTGAGTTTGGTGTTTTCCTTGAAGTAGTTGGTTCCGACCACCAGACCTGGTGAAATGCTCGCTGAGCATTGATTTCTAAAGCTAATCCTTAGAAGTGGGGACTGGAAACACAACTGGAAATTGACCAGTTCAGAGAGAAGAAGGTTGCAGCTGGTTTCACAAAGTTTTTCTCAGGCTTTTATTTATTTATTTTTTAAAGATTTTACTTATTTGAGAGAGAATGAGAGAGAGCACGAGAGGGGAGAGAATCAGAGAGAGAAGCAGACTCCCTGCTGAGAAGGGAGCCTGACTCAGGACTCGATCCCGGAACTCCAGGATCGTGACCTGAGCTGAAGGCAGTTGCTTAACCAACTGAGCCACTCAGGCATCCCTTTCTTAGGCTTTTATAGTGATGAGTCCAGAGCCATTGATAGAACACTAGGATCCTGTCCTTTCTTGCCTCTCCATTTATATAACAAGATACTCAGGTGCTCCAAGGAATTCAAAATACGATTATTCCAAATGACGGTTTTCTGCCCAAATCTGATTGTCATATGCAAGGCTTAAAAAAAATTCACTATCTGGGGCGCCTGGGTGGCTCAGTGGGTTAAGCCGCTGCCTTCGGCTCAGGTCATGATCTCAGGGTCCTGGGATCGAGTCCCGCATCGGGCTCTGTGCTCAGCGGGGAGCCTGCTTCCTCCTCTCTCTCTCTCTCTGCCTGCCTCTCTGCCTACTTGTGATCTCTCTCTGTCGAATAAATAAATAAATAATCTTAAAAAAAAAATTCACTCTCTGGAAGATTAGGACAATGGCAGCTGGCAAAACCAATGTCGTATAAAGGTGATCTAATACCACTCACTCACTAGTTCTTTGTATATGGAAGTGGTTTGCTTTTTGCTTTGTTTTTTTTTTTTTTTTTTCTGTTTTTGTTTTTTTGAGTGAGGAGGTAGAGAAGGTAACATTGTGGCACTTGCCCTGAGCTAAATTATCGTGCGAGAGTGGTTCCTGCAATTGCACTCCTGGGTATTTCCCCCAAAGATACAGATGTAGTGAAAAGAAGGGCCATCTGTACCCCAATGTTTATAGCAGCAATGGCCACGGTCGCCAAACTGTGGAAAGAACCAAGATGCCCTTCAATGGACGAATGGATAAGGAAGATGTGGTCCATATACAGTATGGAGTACTATGCCTCCATCAGAAAGGACGATTACCCAACTTTTATAGCAAAATGGACGTGACTGGAAGAGATTATGCTGAGTGAAATAAATCAAGCAGAGAGAGTCAATTATCATATGGTTTCACTTATTTGTGGAGCATAACAAATAGCATGGAGGACATGGGGAGTTAGAAGAGGGGAGTTGGGGGAAATTGGAAGGGGAGGTGAACCATGAGAGACTATGGACTCTGAAAAACAATCTGAGGGGTTTGAAGTGGCGGGGGGGTGGGAGGTTGGGGTACCAGGTGGTGGGTATTATAGAGGACACGGATTGCATGGAGCACTGGGTGTGGTTCAAAAATAATGAATACTGTTATGCTGAAAATAAATAAAAGTTAAATTAAAAAAAAAAAAAAGCACTAAGAAGAAGCAAAGAGTAGGAAGTGAGTTTTGCCAACTGTGGAGAAGGTTGAGGAAAGGAGTGTGATGCCCTCATGGGAAAGGGTGGTGGTGGTGGAGGGTTTTTCAGTCAGTAGTAAAAACTTACTATTTCATGTGGGATGTAATTGAATGTTAAATGAAGTTGGCACCAATGAGGCTGCTCACGGTGACCCTGGATGTGAGAAATCACAGTGGAGAAGTCCAGCTGAGCAGTGACTAACGCCTGGTTTATCATGATGCTGCCGATGTGGATTCTTTATCAAGGATTTAGCACATGTCAACCATTTGATTTGCTTTTCCCCATTTAATCCTCACACTGACTGTTTTCAGATGGTAGTTGAGAGGAATCAGTAATCTGCTCAAGATTAACCAGCCAGAGGTGGAGATGGGTTTTGAAACCACGATGTCATACTACACACTTAGATGAAGGCAAGGTCATCAAAGTAAAGAAGACTGGAACTAGAGGAATACTTAGGAGCTAGAAACCACAATGCTTAAAAACAAGTATGTGAACTTGAAGCAAAATGAGAAGGAAAAAGATGATTTTAAAATCACAGTTCTGGAGAAAAGGCAAGATCATAGAGCTAGTGATGGGGGTAAGAAGAGTTAACCATGAGGCTCTGTCTTGGGCATGTTTCTGGACTCCACTTCCTAGACAACAGTCAGTAACCTTTTATCATGGGTAATTTCATCTCTTGGCTTTCAGAAAACAGCTGTCACTCCCAAGTGCTTGCTGTCAACGTGGAACCCAGGTTGTGAACACGTGTCTTTAGTGCCAAACTCCTGTCGGCCACGGGTGTTGAATCCAGCAGCTGACCGATCCCTATGGCAGTGGAGCCCGGATGGACACATCACACCATCGCATTGTCCTCTGATTTAGCCCGTGATAGGACTGGTGTGTCTCTTACTGCAGGAAAGTGCTTGTCAGTGACTGACAGAGACCATCCATGGGAAGGATGCATTTATGCTAAATTCTCCATCAGCCTTTGTCAGAGTTTGTGCTGGGGGGATGCAGCATTCTGAAAAGCACTGTGGCAGGGACCCCAGCATTCACAGGCCTGGCTGAACCACAGGGAGCCGATCAGATTTCTCCCTGACTTGGAAGAATGCTGACTAAATCTTGAGCTTGGTATTGTTTCGTGGATCTGTCAAGGGGCCCAAGCCTGTTTGACCACTGTCCTTCCCTTCATGCCTCTACATGCATGGCTCTTTGGATTCACCACGAATCATTAAATGTTTTTATTCCCCAGCTTATTTTGCTGGGTGAAAAAGTAAATCTTCCCAAATGAAGGATTGCCTTGATTAAAGTAAGCCTCCCCTTAGAAGAGAGTATTAATGTTGTGAGCAGTGTGGTCTTATGGTGGCTGGCCAGCTGCCTAGAGGTGTCCTTGTGCCCTTTGCCCCAAATTATTTCTTCACCTGCTTGCTACAAAAATCACTGAATATGCTGGTAACTGTTAATTACCTCCAGTTAAAGAATAGCAAGCCCCTGCCCCCCAGGTGGTCTTCAGAATGCTTAGAGCAGTGCTCTGTCAAGGAGACCTTTTCCTTTCCCACCCTCCTCACCCCCAGCAAGTATTTTCTATTAGGAGAAACATAGGAAGCCATCAGCTCCTTTGCATTTCATTTCCTAAGAGAGAGTCAGCCGGATACCCAGTGCTGAGAGCATTAGATACAGGCAGGTAAGGTTTTGATGAGGGTTGTGAAAAGAGAGAATTTCTGGGAAGGGAAAGTGAAATTATGCTCCCTGAGAAAAGCCTGAACAAATAGACTTAATTGGTTGTGTGTTTGGCTTTGTGCATCAGTAAAGTGGTATTTTACACACCATCAGCGGGGAGAATGTTGGAAGAATGTTTGCTCAAGAGAAGAAATACATCATTTCCTTTAGGAATTACCCATTGTCTACATTGCCCATTCATTTTATGTTGACCATACTCTCCTGGAGAGAGAGAAAGAGAGAGAGAGAGAGAGATAGCTCCCTCCCTCCCTCTCTCTTCCTAAGAGACCCTCTTCACAGTTAACCCACTTTGGGCTAAGTAAGTAAGAAAGCCAGCAGGGTTATGGCTGAGCTCAGGCATTGGGCCCCGGTCATACGCTCCCTCTACCAGCTAGGGCTCAGTGCTGTCCCTGCACCCTCCCCCCTCCAACCCGGGCCAGCTCCGCCTCTGTTTCACTCCCAGGAAACCTCAGCACATTCCTAGCACACTGAATGGTGCAAGTTAACTTAGTAACTCTGGTGCGACTGAACTACCAGGTAGCTGAGCACACAGTGGTACCCTTTTATTTGACATCATAAAATAGCCTTTGTCTCCTTTGGAGTCGAGCTTTCGATTGAACATAGAGCCACATTTGAAGAGAGCAGGGGCGTGTGCTGGTTCTAGGGTGTAACTTGTTAGGGGAGGTGACCCCATGTTGGTGGCCTCGCAGCTACCTCCCAGATGTTATTTGGAAGTCAGATGCTAGGTCACAGTCATTTGGGGTGGCGGGGGGACTAATCTCCTTCTTAAGATCTTCTGCCTAGGGATTCTTCATCAGCTGGAGTGCTGTCTGTTCGCTGCCATTTCCTTGACTGTGTTATCACTTAATAAATTCATTCTTCTTTGTATAACCTGTACAAAGGAGGCTGGTTCTTGCTCTTTTGGTTAACCTTGAGTTCATGGCCAGTGGCATTTGGAGTCCGCTGAAGGCTCTCCTTGTGTATTGTTTTCATAAGCTAAATAGGGCACAGAAAGAACACCAAAAGACACTTCTTCCCCAGGGGTAGGAGGGAAGGGGAGGCTAGACAATATGCAGTTTGCACAGGAATCTCATTTGAGTGCCCTTTAGACGAGATTATTTTCTGATTCTGTCTTCTCTTCAGTCTTAGAACTATCCTTCCTTTCCTCCGTACTTGTTAAATATACATTAGCTTTTTTAAAATTAGAAACAGAATTTATGCCAGTCTTCTGTTGAATTGATTTTAACTTTTTCCTGGATTAACCTATTTTTAGGGCCTCTATTAATAAAAGACACCATGTCTTTATAAAGACAATAAAATTCATATGGGACAGGGGAAAGGCAGAAAGAATTTTTGGTTCCCGTCTGATTCATATCCCATGGCTAGATGGTAGGTATTCAAAGATTTTTGATCTATCAGGCGTTAATTTTGTATAGGCATTTCTGAGAATTCTGTATTGACAAAAAATCAAAATAATTCAAGACTTTCATGGAATATTAAGCCTGTCCATTTCCTTCTATCATCCTTCCTTCCTTCATCCATATCAATTTCCTATGTCTCTTTCTGTCTCATTTCTGTAGTTTATCATCCTAATTCAAGTATTGATGTGTTTCTGTTCTTCTTTTCTTCTTGCTTGTGCCCCTCTGTGTGGAAGGGAAGCCGGCCATTGTCTAGTCTTGGCAAGGATATTGAAGTTGTTTCCATCTTCAGGGAAGGGACAGGGAGGACAGGGAATAGTCTTCATCTTGCTGTTTCTTCATCTGTAGGTGTAAAGTGCCATTGCACCTACTATAAGACAAAAACCAAACAAAGCAACCCCTGCCCTACCAAAAAACTAGAGGGAACTTTTGGTAGAGAAGAATGGAGAAACTTGGATTGACCAAAGCATGAAGTTACCAGAGTACTTCTCTGGCTAGTAGCTGTATTAGAGAAAAATTGATTTTTTTTTTTTAAAGTGAAGAAACTTTTCAGAAAGTAGTAATAGTAGTAGTAATGAGGTAAACTGAAATGGAAACTTAAATATTTAATCTCTGCTAAGTGATCAAGTGTTTCTGTGGCCCTTTCTTTGAGCCTTCTGATCTTGCTATTATTATAGGTCAAAAATAGTTGAATGATAGGGATCTCCTGTGGTTCAACCCAGCAAACCTGAGGCAGGAATGGGGAGACCCAGGAGGGTCCCCTACGCATCCCCTCAGTTCTGTCCTTGAACTCAGTAAGCAGACAACTGACGCAAAAGTTCATTTGAGTCTTTCTCTGTTTCTCTCTTTTTCCCCCTTCCTTCCTTTCCTTGAAGAGTTAACAGATACAAAGGGTTAAAGGATATCTTCATAGCAGAGACTGTCAGGAAGTCAAAGTGACTGATATTTTGTGGGGTAAGCCGCAGCAGCAGAAGCCACCTTGCAGCTCTAGGACAATAATTACACCCACATTTAAGGACAAGGAAACAATGGAGCCAGCCTCTGTAGAAATGAGTGTGTTTAGTCATTGGTCATTTTGTTTGATTGTCTGAGCCAAATCTTCTTGTCCTTGAGGAGCACGGATTGTGCTATTTTTCATTGCATTCCTGACATGCTTAAAACAAGGCTGCTACAATCTACTGTAGTTGACTGATGCCGGGAACGTTTGCTGCGCCTCACAGTAGCCCTTCTCCATGAAACACTCCATTGATGCTTTTAGAACTCATTACTGCTAACCAAACAGTAGTGGTTTTATTACTGTACTAATGGAGCCTGGTACTTGGAGTCTGGGACTTGGTGGGGGGGGGAGGGGGAGGGCAGAGCAAAGAATGTGGGCAGGAAAAAAGGACCCCTTTCCATGATTTGTGGTGTCCCCCCGAAAAGTTGTTAGGCAGCTTCCAGTAACACAATGTGATCATCCAGCTACAATGCAGGGTTTAATACGCATATGCAAGGATGCACTAAATGAATTATTCCTAGCAGGGAGGAACAAGGGCTCTCTCAGTTAAGAAGCAGCAAGACGGCAGAATTTTCTATGGCCTTTCCAATAAAGTGATTTGCTTTCTTAACAGTACATGGATGCAGACAAATGAGTTGTGAGAGCTGGAGATCCCGATGCACACAGGGTCGTGCTCAACTTGGCAGGCTCCTTGGTGTGGACACCAAGACAGGCCCAAGTGACAGCTTTTACCCTCTTTCATAGTTTTGGTAGTGTGCTCGCGACCCTTCGTCTCTTGTTTTTATCTGTTACTTTAATACAGGTGGTTGACTCATTTACCTTTCGTGTGATTGCTGACAGTTGAGGTTTTATCCACCATTTACAATTTGGTTTCTATTTGATCTACCTACTTTATGTTCTTTTCTCTCCTTCTTGACCTCTTTTGGGTTAAGCAAAGAGTTGTTCGTTCATTTTTCCTGTTTATTGACTTATTAATTCTTTTACTTTTTTTTTTTCCATGGTTATCTCAAGGGTTATAGGGTGCACCCTTGACTGATGATAGTCTAATACAGACTCTTTTATCTCTTTGTTTTTGTACACTGCTTATATTTGGAAAAGTTCATGGTTCTTGATGAACCTAACTGGCAATGGAATGATTTTGTCCTCCTTTCCTGCTTGAATCCCTCCCACAGGAGGAGTTACTTACTGCACTTGCTTATGGTAACTTTCATTAAAGCTCTCACCCAGTGTCACCCGCCCTTGGAGATGCTCCAGTGAGAAGTGGACATGTCCACTGTTGAGTTGTTGGCTCTCTGGAATAAGTATGGAAGCATTCCAGTGTTCCCATGAGACTGTTAGCTCTTCAACAGCAAGGATGTTTCTATCCTTCATACGGTGATATCTGGTGCACAACAGCCCATCAGGAGAAATCTGAGTGGCTAGGCACACTTCAGCCAGATCCTAGGGCCCACCTCAGAGGGTTTAGCCCACCTTAGTAAGCTCTAATCTTAATACCCTACCAGTTTCTATCAGTCCCTTCTCTCCGTTTTGGTTGAATCAAGATGGCCGTTGGCTTTTCTTATCTCTGAGGTCATTGTGTCCCCCACACATCACATTAGTTTACAGCTGTAGTCACTCACTGGTTGCCGCCTGTAATGCTATTACACAATTTTTTTTTTCTAAGCTTTTATTTATTTGTCAGAGAGAGAGAGGTAGAGAGAGTGAGCACAGGCAGACAGAATGGCAGGCAGAGGCAGAGGGAGAAGCAGGCTCCCTGCCGAGCAAGGAGCCTGATGTGGGACTCGATCCCAGGACCCTGGGATCATGACCTGAGCCGAAGGCAGCTGCTTAACCAACTGAGCCACCCAGGCGTCCCGTATTACACAAAATTTAATAAAGCGATAGAGTCCTCGAGTATATCTATTAGCTGATGTTATTTTTCAGGGAAACGTGATGAAGATGGATGGAAATAATGAATACGAAGATCCTTCAGGTTCTCTGGGACTTGTTGCACTTGTGTGCCTGAAGCACACAGATATGAAAATATCCCAGTAGAAAATACCTCCTCAAGGGTCGGATGTGCATCGGTCGCTGGTAATTAGGTCATTGTAAGCTGTGATGAAGAAAACCTGTAGCAGAGGTATAAACCTGGTCTTCTGGTGCAGCTTTGTGTCACTTCTGTTATGCTATTGGTTTTCTCTAATAACCCAGAGATTATCCTATGTGAAGTCCCACTTCTTGGTGATGGAGGGTTGTGTGTGTGGGTTTTTTTTTTTTTTTTTTTTTGAATTGCGCAGATTCTTTGCCTGGAGACAACAGTCTCTGCCAAAGCAGTTGGGTTTGTCTAAGGTGCTCACCCTGCTCTCCTAGCTTTTGAGTACTTGTGGATAAGCACCATGACCCACCCTCCCTCCCTTCCTTCCTTCCTTCCTTCCTTCCATTTGTCAGAGAGAGAGCACAAATGGGGAGCAGGAGGTAGCAGGGAGCCCGATGCATGGCTCGATCCAGGACCCTGGGATCACCGCCTGAGCTGAAGACAGACACGTAATTGACTGGGCCACCCAGTTGCCCCTACGTTACTTCTTTCTTATCTGTGCGGTAGGGATAACACTCAGCTTATTCCACAGGCTTGTTGTGGGGCTGAAGTTACATACCGGTAACTTTCAAAGCAGTTTGAAAAACTGAGTCACCCTACAAGTGTGTTTTGTGCATTTTTTCCTGCTAGGTGTTTTCTAGTCGGGCACCTCAGGATTCAGGCATCCCTCTGGTACAGCTCGCTAACATTAATTTATTTCTGAGGTGGGTGGCGGAGCCCTGAAGCCACTAATGACTATTGAGTATCAGAGAATCTCTTTCCCCACTCTTAACTTTGCTATGAGATGGTAGCTTCTCCAAGGATATTGAGGTTTGTTCTGGTTTGAGCCAGTTTGGGGCTCCGTGATAAGTAATAGAAGTCAGAAGGGAGAGAGCGACGGCTGCCTCGAAGCATTGTAAACTTTCAGAGAAGAGTTTTCTCAAGATAAATTAGCAAGAAGTTGTTTCCTTGCACAAAGGCACAGGGTGGATGTGAATTGACTCTCCAGGGAAATATTTACCACAGCTTCTTCTGCCAAAGTGAGTGTGGTCACCAGGGGCAACAGTAGCAGCGCCTTTATCCAGACAGATGCAAGCCCTGAATTCAGATGCCCCTTCGTGGGGCTGCCAGCTGGTCTGGAATTTGGAGTGCGGGAAATGGATGGTCAGTGTTCACTTCCCAGGGTGTTGGAAAAACCCTACTTATTGGAGCATCTGCCAAGCGTGGATGGAAGAAAACTCTTGAGAGACTAGTAAGTGGAGGGATTGTTGTGTAGATACGCCGCTCGGGGCTCAGAGGCACTGCTGAGATTGTTTCTTAGGTAACCGTAGAAGAGGGCGAGCGGTTCTCTTCCCAGGATCTTGGGAGGGCTGAAGAGGGATGGTGGAGGAGAGAAGGACGTTCAGGGTACTTAACGCATTTCTGGAATTGCCTTGGAGGAGTGATGTTCACTTCTTTTTTCAAAGCAAGATAGTGGCTAGTGACGGTAGCCAGTGACTAGTATTTTGTTTACAGCTTCCGTGGGGAAAGGACCCATTTCCCAATTTCTGTAAGAAACCGCACATGGTTGAGCCCTCACGCTAGGGAGTGGGCTAGATGTTTGGCAAAGCTGCTATGAAACTGCCTAGGTCTTCAAACAGTTGGAGAGGAAGATCAAAGTCACAATCAGATCGGGGTGGGGGGGTGCTTCTTCCCCTCTCTCAGCTGCACCCTTTACAAATGTAGCGTGGTTGGAAGTGTCTGAATCCGGAGTTGTCCATGCTGACTTCTAGCCACACCAACACGGGGGCACCTCTGAAAGGAGATTTTCAGTGAGATTAGATTTCAGTTGCTATATTTAACATTTAATTATATCCTATTGGGATAAATTTTAATTTCTCAAGTGTTACAGCCAAGGCATGACAAAGTGGGTCAGGGAAGCTAACAGAATTAAAGAAAAAAAAAAAGGCAACATAAAAAAATTCTGAAATCTGTGGTATCTCAGGTAATTAATTAGAACAGCCTGTGGTTATTAGCATGGGTGTGAATGTTTCATGGAGGTAGTGAAAGAGTCCCCCACGGTCTCCCAGATTGGGAGTCTGCTTTTAAAAGGACTTGAAATAATGTGATTCAGGTATAGGTTGTCCTCTGTGGGTATGTGCAGGAATTCGCATTCTGTGTGTTGATTTCTACATTGGTGTTTATTTTCCTAGTCTCACTGGGGAGTGTAATGTCACCTGAACAAACATAAGGTAGCATTGGCAAATCTGACATGTGCTAGGCTCCTTAAGTTAAATAGAAAATACGTGAACTTAGGGGCGCCTGGGTGGCTTAGTCGATTAAGCGTCTGCCTTCAGCTCAGGTCATGATCTCAGGGCCTGGAATAGAGCCCCACATCAGGCTTTTTGCTCAGCAGGGATTCTGCTTCTCTCTCTCTCTCTGTCTGTGTGTGTGTGTTTTAAATAAAATCTTTATTTAAGGGGCACCTGGGTGGCTCAGTGGGTTAAGCTGCTGCCTTTGGCTCAGGTCATGATCTCAGGGTCCTGGGATCGAGCCCCACATCGGGCTCTCTGCTCAGCAGGGAGTCCGCTTCCTCCTCTCTCTCTGCCTGCCTCTCTGCCTGTTTGTCACCTCTCTCTGTCAAATAAATAAATAAAATCTTTAAAAAAAAATAAAATCTTTATTTAAAAAAATATGTGAGTTTGTGTGGAATCCAAATGATAGATGTCCCTTTTCTGCCTCTTGGGGACCAGTGATGGAGAGGTGACTCCTTGAGGTTTGTGTTGAACTTGGGTTTGTAGTCTCAGATTAAAAAAAGACATGAAGGTTATGGCTTACCCATGAGAGTTGGGGAGTTCTGTGAATGACATTGACACACACAGAAAATCCCTTGGCTTTCTGTCAGCTAAATCTGCTGATTTGTTAAGACTTTTGGGGCAGGGGAACATCCTTGCTGTTGGTCAGTGCTGCATGCTGATGGTGGGGCCAAGAATGTTTTACGCAGTGGTCTAGGGCATTGTGGGTGTCAGATGTGTGCGTACACAGGTGTGCCTGTGATCTGTGCACATATATCCAAGATAGTCAGGGCCTTGGCGCTTAGGACCAAGGGGCTGGCTTTCAAGACAAAACAGGAGAAGGAGAAAAATAGGCGAGCCTATAAGATATTTGCTTCTTTGCTCTGTTCCCATCTACTTCGGCTGCCCTGACCTATAAACAGGCCTTCCGTGTGCTTCTCTGAGTTAGTGCTAAAATCTCACCCACCCTGACTGTTACTCTTACCTGCCCCATGTGTTTCTTTGTGCACCAGTGAGTGTGGGGTAAATGCACGGACTTTAAAAGTTATAGCAGCTCTTAGAACAGTTGGAACCTGGAAAAGTCACCCATTGTCCTAATACCTCTCACCTGGTAATTTCCTTTCTCCTAACTTACGAGAGTTGAAAATTTTTGCCACATTATTTTTTTAATTGTGGCGAAATATACAAAAAAGGTTACCATTTTTAGGTGTACAGCTCAGTGGCATTTGGTACCTTCCCAGTGTTGTTCCATCATCACTACTATCCACCTCTAGGACACAATCTTCTCAGACTGAAAATCTCCACCCTGGCAGCAATACCTCCTTTCCAAGCCCCTGCCCGGCAGCCCCTGGCCTCCTCTGTTCCACCTCAGTCTGCACGAGAAGACTGAGAATTTGCTTCTACTGAGCACCTCACAGGAGTGGAGTCATACAGTGTATCCTCTTGTTTCTGGCTTGTTTCACTGAGCACCAAGTCTTCAAGGTTTATCTGTGTTGTAGCTTATTTCAGAATTGCATGTTTTTGGAAGGCTAAAGAATATTCCATTGTATGTGTGTGCCACATTTTGTTCATCTGTTGATAAACATTTGGGGTGTTTCTGCCTTTTGGTATTGTGAATAATGCTGTTGTAAACATGGGTGAACAAGTGTCTGTGGACCTACTTGCAGCTCTTGAAATACACTTACAAATGGAATTGCTGGGTCCCCTGGTGGTTCTGTGATTAATGTTACACAGCGGCTGTACCAATTTCTGTTCTCATCAGCAGTGCCCAGGGTTCTGATTTCTCCCTGTCCTTGTCAACACTTGTTATTTTCTACTTTTTTCTTTTCTTTTCTTTTTTTTTTTTTTTAAATAATAGTCCTCCTGATGGGTGTGAAATGATCTCATTGTGATTGTGAATTGCATGTGTGCCTAGATTTAAAAAAATATGTATGAATAGCATACTTTTCATTTTACATCCTTGCTTTTAGAATGACTTTTTTTTTTTTTTTTAAAGATTTGAGAGAAAGAGAGAGAGAGAACGCATGTGAGTGTAGGTGGGAGAAGGGGCAGAGGGGGACAAAAGAGAGAGAGAGAGACTCCTCAAACAGACTTCCCCACTAAGCACAGAACCCTAACTGGGGCTTGATCCCAGGACCTTGAGATCATGACCTGAGGCAAAATCAAGGGGCAGATGCTTAACTTACTGAGCCACCCAGGTGCCCAAGAATGATTGTTTAATTGTATCTTTCTGGAATCCATATTGAAGTTGCCACTTGTGTGAAGAAAGAAATTTGAACCAAGAAGGCACAGGTGGCCTTTGCTATAGACAAGAAAAAGACAGAATAAGAGTGTGTCCATGCCTTTGAGGATACCCTAGGAGGAAACCGTAGGGCTTCCCATACCCATTTTGGACCTCTGAGGAACTTTACAATGAACACATGTGTTGAAAGTATACAACATGAGAATGAGTCTGGTTCTTATGAGGCAAGTTTCTGGTTAGACAAAGTGGATTAGACCAAGGCCCCTCCAGGCAACCGAGACCTTGCAGAATCATCTAATTTATCATCCTTTCCTCAAGGCTGAGAGGCTTTTAAGTAGTTTGGGAAAACTTTGAAGAGGTAGGGAAAGCTTGAGAATAATTTAAAAACATGTCCCCTGCAGGCCAGTTTGTTAAAAGTCCAATTTAACCAGAAGGCTAAGGCAGTGATTAAACAAAGCCTTTGAAAAAGAATCTTAGAATATCCCATTAAGAGAGATGGTCACTAAACACCAGAGTATTTAAAAGAGAAGAGACAAACAAAAAAATGAATGCTTTGTGCAAAGACTAATTTGGTCACCAAAAATTCTAGAAACTTTCAGAAGCTACAGAGATTGCTTGCAAGCAACATGGACTCTTTGTAGAGCTGATTGAAACATGTTTACTGTGGCGCTTCATTGGTAAACATGATGCAAAGGCTGAGATTAATATTATTTAGAATCCTAGTAAAGAAAACATCCATACCCCTTTCCCATGGACTACTTTTTAACTTGTAGTTTTGGAGAGAAGCATCTATTTCTGAGTATTACCCGTAAAAACAAAACACAAAACAATAACCCAACCATTAATCAGGCCCCTCCCTGAGCATGGACGCTTGTCCTATAAGGCAGAGGTGACCAGGACCACACCCCAGCCTGGACTTTTGGGCATCAGTGGTGAGCTCATCTGTGTTTGAGGAAGGAGCTGACCAGCTGCCTCTGAGTCCAGAAATTTCTAGCCAGACACAGTCAGTTCTGAGCTGCCTAGTCCTTCCAGTTGACTGGGTTGAGATTTGCAGATGAGAGCAGAGAGAGGAATGAATGGAATGGACCCGAAGGACTTGATCCATGTCTGTGGAATTCAGCTCCACAGTGGGGTTACAGGGGGTGGCTTCCGTGATGATAGTGCTTCTGTATAGATACTTAGGGACCGCCCCCCCCCCACCCCGGTGAAAGGAACTTGACCAGGTTCTACCCGGCATCTCAGCTGTAGAGGCCCAAAAAGCACAAGACCAGCAACAGGAGACCTGGGTTCCAGACTCAGGTTTGCCTGTTACTTGCCTGAGGTGTCTTCTGTCAGATGATCAGTGGTTCTACCAGGTTTGTCAGTAGCGGATAGATATATCACATAGAGGGGAACATTCTAGAATGTAAAATACTGTAAGCGTTGTTACTAGTAGGTCAGATAGTAAGACTGAAACGAAAGAGTCCTGTCCTCAACTCCTTTCCTGTTTGGGCATTCCTTGGGATTGGGATTTTTTGGGATTCCTTGGGACTGCAAAGCTCCCATGAAAGTCTTTGGCTCTGAAGACATCAGAGTTGAATGAATGACTTCAGAGTTTGAAAAATAAATGACTGGACTATTGCAGACCTTCTGGGGGTTTGCCTCATCCCAAAGCCAGCAATGTGAGGTACTTCAGTCAGAGAACAAACACGTTTTCTTCTTTTTCTGGACAGGTTAAGGTTGCAGGTCAGTGCTAAGGTGTCTGGGAAACTCTGACATGATTCTGAAATATAGGTGTCTGCCCCCTGACCCTACAAAGGGGGCACACATAGGAGTGGTCACTCAGTTTGTGAAATCCACAAACATGGCCAAGAGTAAAGAGTTGGTAGGGACAGACTCCCTCGACTCTTCCTCATAGGGTTACCTCAATGCTTAACAAAGGACCTTGAATTCAGCTAGAAACTTCTAGAAATGCAAGAAGACTCAACTCTCTTGTGAGAGCATGCTTTCCTGTTGTAGAACCTCAGCTGCCGAGGTGCTCATTCCCTTTGTTCTGAGTATACAGAGAGATAGTCCTGGGGATCGATGTGGTAGGAATCATGTAACTGTGGATAAAAGAACAGGCTTATGAGTTGCCTCATTATTTTTCACTGTCATAGCTTGGTTTACATTTTTATTGTGTTTAAATAGAATTATAACATAATCGCTAATACTGTGCAACTGTGTTGGAACGTCTGCTGTGTGCCAGACGCTAGGTGCTGGACACTTGCTGTCTCCATTCCTTAGTAATGCCTACAAGATGGCTGGTTTTATTGATGAGGAAACTGGCTTGCATAGGTCTGATGAAGCTGTTCTAGGCCATACAGGTTGGGTTTGAAATCACATTTGCTTTGGAAACCTCAGAAATCCTGAGCTGGTTAAGTTACGCTGTGCTGCCTCCCATGTTTAGGGGAATAGGCTTAAGAAATTCAGGGAAAGGGCTTTCCTGTCAAGGCATGTTTTCTTAGTCACAGGTGCTTAAATTGTTCTGTGCCTATGTGAAACACTCTTCCCAGAAGCCAGAAGCTTCCTAAGCATTCTCTTGTTCCCCTGTTTTGCCAGTTGTTTAAGTCCTGGATATCCAGTGTGAGGAAATCACCTGTGTTTCTGATGCCCTGGGATGACGTGCCAGGAAGACGTGCCAGGGTTTGTGTCCTGAATTCTCTCCCTGTCCTTGCTTGGAATGTTAATTTTCATTCTGGTGAAGACATAATTGATTTAGTTAGGTTGATAGGTGGTTGTCTCAATTCTTTTTTTTTTTTTTAAATATTTCATTGGGGTATTATTTATGCCACAACTCATTTGGATGTGTCAGTGGTTTTTTAGTAGATTTACAGAATCGTGCCACTGGCCCCACAGCCTAATTTTAGAACATTTCCGTTGCCGTCAAGACTTCACTCTGTTTGTCCCAAACTTTAAGCTGCCTTAAAAATTTTTTTTTTAAAACTTTTTAAAATAAACATATAATGTATAATTAGCCCCAGGGGTACAGGTCTGTGAATTGCCAGGTTTACACACTTCACAGCACTCACCATAGCACATACCCTCCCCAATGTCTATAACCCCATCACCGTCTCCCTCCCACCCCGTCACCCTCAGTTTGTTTTGTGAGATTAAGAGTCACTTATGGTTTGTCTCCCTCCCGATCCCATCTTGTTTCATTTATTCTTCTCCTACCCCCCAACCCCCCCACGTTGCATCTCCACTTCCTCATAGCAGGGAGATCATATGATAGTTGTCTTTTTCCAAATGACTTATTTCGCTAAGCATGATACCCTCTAGTTCCATCCACGTTGTCGCAAATGGCAAGATTTCATTTCTTTTGATGGCTGCATAGTATTCCATTGTGTATATATACCACATCTTTATCCATTCATCTGTTGATGGACATCTAGGTTCTTTCCATAGTTTGGCTATTGTGGACATTGCTGCTATAAACATTCAGGTGCACGTGCCCCTTCGGATCACTACGTTTGTATTTTAAGCTGCCTTTTGTGGCATTATCCTCTGATCTGCTGTCAGGTTTTTATTTATTTTTTATTTATTTACTTATTTTTTAAAGCTGATTATGAAAAGGAAGAAAGCATTTTAAAAATTGATGTTTTAATTTTATCAAACATCGAATACAGTGTTTACCATGTCAGACACTGTTCTAAGTGCTTTGTGAAGATTAATTCCTTTAATTCATGGATTCCTCGTAATAGCCTTTGAGATAGGTACTCTTAGTGTTTATAATTTGCAGATGAGGAAATAGATCCAGGGAAGGTAAATGTTGTGACCCGTGTCACAGTGCTAGGAATGGTGGCCTCAGGAATCAGAACGTGTTACTCTAAGTGTTGTAAAGCACCCAAGGGAACTGAAAGAGTGAGGGAGGCAGTAGTTAGCCAGAGGTGTGGAAGGAGTCAGAAGAAATAAGCTATTAACCTGTGGGAAAGAGTCAGAGCCTTGAGTCGGGCCCTGCTCTCAGATGCCTTAGTAAAGCATCACATAAGGTCTGACGGAGTCCATCCTGGTGGTCTGCATAGCACGTAACCTGTCATCCAGGACTCAGTGCTCTGTTCACTCTCCCTTTTGCCTTGGAATTCTAGGAAGCAGAACATGCTTTCCTGGGCGTACTTCGGTTTGTATACCAGACACCAAAGAAGCAGAGTGTTGGGCTAGAGGTCCCTTACCCGAGAGGGGTGTGTGTTGTGGCGGGAGAGGATGGGGGCTGTGTTCCTGCCCAAAGATTCTCAGCAAGGATCTGGGAAGTCTGGCCTGGAAGGATCTGTGACAGCAGCTGGGCCCAGTTCACTGCCCTGTGTCCTGTCCTTAGCCTGGCCCCATTCTTCTTGTCTGGTACATAGTTATATTATGGCTTTTGGGGGTCTGCCGATTAACCTTGAGTACTTTGAAGCCTGGGATCTTGTCCTGGTTAGGGAGACAGCCTCTTATTCTCTCAGGGCACTAGAATTCTGGGGAGGCAAGCCCAGGTCGGCTGCCCACCAGAACTTTCCTTGGAAATTGGAAATCTGGAAAATGCCAACCGTGATAGTAATTCCATTGTAGCCTCAAAGGGGAAAATTGCCACTCTACTTTTTGCATATTATTCCTTTCTGTTTGTAGGGTGCAGGAAAGTTGTAGAAATACTGAGGGGTAGTACAAATGAGGAGACCCCCTCTGGATATGTGTTCATATTTATGTTTAGTGAATATATATATATTTTTTTGTTTAGTGAATATTAATTAGTGGATTTAGTGGGAGGAAAACTTGGCTCTTCATGATTAATATATGTGAGGTTCAGTAATTGATTTATGTACTCATTTCAAATACACTGGCTTCATTTTATTCTATTTTATTTTTTTCGGGTTCTCTTTATTCTGCTAGGTATGGCCCTTATCTTGCTTCTGGCAGATTTTCATCCAGTGAAGGCATCTGAACTTATTAAAGATCACAGGAAGATGCCCAAGAGGGAATCTGACAGTATGTGGAATGTAGGGCAATCTGTCAGAACTGTTCTGATGTATTAAAAATTGGAAAGTTGCTAAACTTGAAACTCAACTGCTTTTTTCTTTCTTGCATCAGCTTGTGTGGATTTGTTTTAAAATACAGACTTTAAAAGCAACATTCAGACATAGGATCTCTACTGATTGAGACAAATGAGAACATATGCCTTTAATAATTTATATTGATTAGCTTTCTAAATTCAACAACAACAACAACAGTATTTGGGCACTTCTGTTGAATGGTAGCTACTGAGAATACATGAAATGTAATAAAACCATCTTTCCTCGTCTAATGAGTTTATGATGTAGCAAGTCTCTGACTTGCATTAATCAGCTTCTTTCTGTTGGAGGTGGGGACTAAGTGTCAGGCTTAGCCATGTGTTACTTGTGGAGATTAATTAACTGAGGGTGACTTGACTTGGTGGACAGCCCTTTCCTCTTGTTTGGGCAGCCTCTGCGCAGAGAGCAGTAGGATGCTGTCTTATTGGCTCAGCAGCGGTGTAGTGTAGCTTTGGAGTTAGGACCTTCCTGAGACTTCCCTATCTGGGAAAAAAAAAAAAAAAGATGGGGATGGTTGGCCCTCTGCTTGCCTTGTTGCTCTCAGAGGATGTCTTTCTGCTAGAACCACATTATGATCTGATGTTGGCAATGATCTTTAAGTCCCAGATGTTAAGTCTTGGTTTGACCCATGGAGCAGCAGAACTGAACTTTGGGAACCAGAAGAGGGAGGATTCAGAAGCACGGAAGAACTCTTTACCCAAGATGTGGATTGAGCGATGGGTAACTTTGTTGGGCATTCAGGGCTGAGGCTCCAGGTTTTGACCTTTTGATTTTGCCCATGAATGAAATTGCTCTAAGTTTTTGTCCATCATTTATTTAGGGACATTCTTTGGCAAATAGAATGGGTCAGGTGTTCAGTTTAAGAGACTTTCTTGGCATTTGTCCCTACAGGGGTGCAATTTCTGGTAGCACCTTCCTTGTCTTTGTGAAACACATAGTCATGGTCATGCCATTGACTGTGAGGAGCCCTCATGTTCTTCTTCTTCTTCTTCTTTTTTTTTTTTTTTTTTTAAGATTTTATTCATTTGTCAGAGAGAGAGAGAGAGCGAGAGAGCGAGAGCGTGCGCACGAGAGAGAGCGAGCACAGGCAGACAGAGTGGCAGGCAGAGGCAGAGGGAGAAGTAGGCTCCCTGCCAAGCAAGGAGCCCAATGTGGGACTCGATCCCAGGACGCTGGGGTCATGACCTGATCGGAAGGCAGCTGCTCAACCAACTGAGCCACCCAGGCATCCCAGCCCTCATGTTCTTAACTTGTGTGGTTGTGTCAGGTAGATTGGATTGATGTGTGGTTTAAAGGGCTGGTACTAAAGGGCTGGTTATTATTTCTGGTCCTGGGGAGTCTCATAATTATTTCCTCCTGCCACTTTCCTACCCCAGACCGTTCACTGCCATTTCTACTTCTTGATCCTCACAGACCTACCTTTCTGTGTATACCACTCACTCCGTCACATGGTCTCCTGCTGGGTTGCTCCATAACCTAACTGCTTCACATATGTGTGTGTGTGTAAATATTTACATTTGTTAGGTATCTTCCCGAATTTGTGGAGGTCAGGAATCTGTTCCTTTTTGTCTCCTGCGGTGTTTGGTATAACATGCATCCGTCAGACACCCACAGAGAATGTTGATCAAAGACGTGTTGGTGAGAGTGCTTGAGTCTCTAATGTTTATTCACTTTCAACCTTTCAGGTGTCTTTTTTTTTTTTCCCCCCTTTTTTCTAGTTGTAAATTAGAAGAGGTTTTGAAGCTGAAAGAAGCTGTAAGCACATCAAGCACAACCTGCTCATTTTACATATGTAGGCTTGAAGCCTAGAATGGTTTAATCCATTTTGCAAAGTTCAATAAAGGGTTAGACGAGATGAACAGTTCATTTTCCTGCTTAATTTTCTTTCTTTCTTTCTTTTTTTTAAATAAAATTTTATTTATTTATTTGACAGACAGAGATCACAAGTACGCAGAGAGGCAGGCAGAGAGAGAAGGGGAAGCAGGCTCCCCACGGAGCAGAGAGCCTGATGTGGGGCTCCATCCCAGGACCCCGGGATCATGACCTGAGCTAAAGGCAGAAGCTTAACCTACTGAGCAACCCAGGTGCCCCACTGCTTAATTTCCTGCTCTTCTGCATCCTGAAAATCTAAAATGGAACCTTGCTCTAAAGCCAAGGACACAGGGCTGTGCTCTCTTACTTCCTGGGTAGATGTGCCATGTGCTGCTTCAGAGGTGGACTTGGAGACAAAGCCTGTGGGGGTCAAGCAGATACACAGTCCCCCTCTGTTCTGGGCTGTTGATGAACGTGAAGTTGGGCTTGTGGATTCCCAGTGCAGGTGTCGGAAATGTTGGTAAAATCTCTACTAATGACAGTTCTTTAAACATTTTATTTATTACGTATTTTTCTGACAACTCTTAAATTCCTGGGCTTAATTTCCAAACAAAAACCAAAACCGAACTATGAATGATAAGGAATCCTTCTTTATTTGTACTGATGATACTCCTTCATTGTAATAGAAGGGAAATAACCAAAGTGCTCTCTCCTGAAATGCCAGAACCAATGAGAGTTTAACAGTCACATTTACACCAGGTGTTTTATTCTGAAACATGCTTCCGCCATCACATCTTGAATGGAGTTCCAGTTAGGTGGGGTCTGTAACACTGGGAAGAGATACGAATCCCCGCTTAGGCTGAAGTCAGTCAAGGCAGTGCCCTTTGTGGTTTTCCATGTGTTTCCAATGAATATTTCTTGGCAGTCTCCAAGTGATGCTGTCTCCCACCCCATCTCTCTGGAATGAGCATTCCGGGAAACAAACGGTGTGATCTTTGAGTAGAATACACAGGGTAGCAAGGCTTCCTAGCACTGTTTTGTTGGAGGAGCATCCGACTTCACAGGTTGGACATGGCCTCAGTTACCATTTGGTTATATATTACGGGAGATGTATGCTTAGGGGCCTGTTGTTTCCAGAATGATGGTGTTTTTTATCGACTTCATTGCCACTGTGGAAAATAATTGAAGAGTTCTGGCATCTGAATAAATGCAGATGGGAGGTGGGGAGGAAGGGAGTAGGGAAGAGCAGTTCAGGGTGTTGGAGGCCACAGTGGACCTTGAGCTATGTGAGTCAGGGGGTATTTATTTGCGTGGCGGTCTGTGGCTGAAATGCATTCATTTCCTACAGCATAGCTGTAGGTATCGGCAATAACAGTCCAGCAGTCTGTTTCTGTATTTGGAAGATCTGGTGGCACAGAGAGGCAGCCACAGAGACATAGACGAGTCGCCCTTTTAGTCTTGTATCGCTTGTTTTATTCCCATTTAGTTCCAAAGGCCATGTTGCTGTACCCTCTGAGTATAATTCATCAAACAACAGGATGAATGTGTACCCAGCCTTGACATGAAGTGCGTTCTGGGATCGTCCGTGGAGATGCAGTGGTTCTGATTTCACTGGTCTGAGGTGTAGAATGCAGGTATTGGGAATTTTCTTTTTAAAGTTCCCCAGATGATTCTGATGGGCCGCTGAGGCTGATGTGTGTCTTTCTTAGAAAACATGAAGAGGCTGAAGAGCAATGATCCATTTTACATACGCTCGCTGCTTGAGAGTTTCAGAGAGGCTGTGTGGAGCCTATTGTTAGCGTCAGTTTGAACCACCCTAAGAAAATGGACTTGAAGGTTGAGTTCCTCACCTGTTCGTTTAGAAACTTGAAGAAAGCTAGAAGGTTTTTGTAAGAAAAGTAGATGTTTAAGCACAGCTGAGCCATGTGAGGAAACAGAATTCCTGCCCTCATGGCGTCCAGGGTGCCCCGGGCCTGCTGACCCCCTGGCTGGGTGCCTGTGCAATCATGGACCTGGGATCGTGTGTTCCAGATCCCACTGAGGACGCATTTGTGCCCCGTAGGGGGGGGCATCATGCCAACCTGGTTTGTTTCTCCCAGTGTGATGTTGGAATGATTTGGAACAGGAAATGATCCTGATTAAGCCCCAAATAAGCGTAAAATGAAAACCAGTGCTCTAACCACTGACTCCTAAAATTTATTATGCAGAAGAGTAAAGACAAGCTGGGAAAAGTTAGTTTAAAATCATTTGTTGTTTTTTTTACCTTCTATACCCTTCTTTCCTTCCTTCCTTCCAGCAATGTAACATCGTTCCTAGGGGTGCCTGTGTGACTCAGTCGGTTAAGCACCTGCCTTCAGCTCGGGTCATGATCCCAGGGTTCCGGGATGGAGCTTGCATCAGGCACCCCACTTCGTGGGGAGCCTGCTTCCCCCTCTGCCTCTGCTTGTCACTCCCCCTGATGTGATTTCTCTCTTTCTCTGTCAAATAAATAAATAAATTTTTTTTTTTTTAAATCCCTCCTAAAAAGGAGGTTGAAATGCATGACGTGAAAATACATTGAAAGGGTAGAAGTGAAAAACCAGTCTTCTTTTCAGAATGTCCGTTCCATTCCCCAGTATAACCATTCTGGGTACTCTCTGTGAAGTGCTTTTGTAAATCCTTCCAGAATTTGCTATGTATTCAAACAGGGCCCCTGAGATTGGGTATGTGGGTTGTACGTGGGTCACACTACGGATGAACTCCCGGGGGCGTTTAGTGGTGTGGACACATAGGAGCTTACTCTCTGTACAGAGCAAGGACCCACTGCCTTCAAAGCAGAACCAAGTAGGATTGCACCGAATGTAGTGTGCTGTCCCTTGGCTTTTCCACCTAATAGTGAAATAGTGAATAATGGAAACTTGACTTTGTTTTTAAAGGGTCTTACTGTATTGCCATGTTGCCGCATGACTCCTTAAGAGGTCCTGATGTACATTACTATCCGTATGTGACAGTACTTTTTTCCCCTTGTTCTTGCCAACTTTGCATTTTGTCAAATTGGAAAAATGTTCGCCAGTTGTTTGGTAAAATGTTCATCCCCCCAAAAAATGATCATTCCATTTTTTTTGTTTTTTAAGTGACTCCTCTGGGTTAGGTTCCATGTTCAGTGGTCATGAAGACCATAGTAGGTCAGAGGCTTGGTTCCTGCTGTTACAGAAGTTCGTGGTTCAAATGAGTAAGGGACAAAAAGTAAGCAGATCACAAGTCACAGTTACTTTGTATATAAATTTATCATGGAAACAAAGGAGCAGCAGTAGTAATTTGTTATGGTTTAATTTAAAGCTCAAAATGCCATAGAAATAGGTCTTATTAAGCTGCAGTGTTTTTCTTTTCATTTGTAACACATTTTCCATTTGATATCTTGTTGTATCTTCTAAGTAATCCCATCTCTGTCATTCAAGACCTTGTTCTTTAACTCCACATGCACCGAGTATATAGTAGGGGCCAACTCTGCAAATTCTGTTTTCAGAACTTTTCGGAAATGATACTATTTTTCTGTTTTAGGGGACTGTTGTAGGGTGTTATGAAGAGAAATTTCTAGTACTTGGAAGCAAGAATTTATAGAAAACCTTGTATTTTAACTAAATTTAGTGTTTTATAATTCTATAATGTGCTTATTGCTCTTAAATAGTTAGTGACTTTGGATGGCAATAATTCAAGTTGTGGGCGTGAAATTGTTTCTAGTTCTTACAGCATGCCATATACATTCTAGCAATGTCTGATTGCTCTGTCTGGAGGTTTACCTGTCACCGTTGCATGAAAATGCTTAAAGCCTATGGCTGTGTGCAGCATCCACGCAGACATGCACATGTGGGGTTGTGCCCTCTTGGGCTGATGCCCCTGCCTTAAATTGCATGTGAACTCCTGCTCCCTTACTGGAGTCTGGTTTGGGGCCTCCTGTGAGAACTGGAGCATAAATTGGCAGTGGTGTCCTGCCTGGAGCGCTTCATTTTTCTTCCCTATACCCTTTCAGAGATAGAGACTTTATTGAAATGTAAGGGACAAACAAAAGCCTGAAGGCTTCATGGTTCAGTTTGCCAGCCGTTGCTAACTCGCAGCCTAGCACTGGTGTGGTTGGTGTTTAACACATCCCTTAAATGGTCCACTTCTCGTGTTTCTGTCCTGTCTAATGTTCTTTGTGATACCTGTCTTCAGGTTGCCTTAGATTTTGGTGGAATTCTTCCACTTTTAATATCCAAGGTTTTAGGGACGCCTGGGTGGCTCAGTTGGTTAAGCAGCTGCCTTCGGCTCAGGTCATGATCCCGGCGTCCTGGGATCGAGTCCCACATCGGGCTCCTTGCTCGGCAGGGAGCCTGCTTCTCCCTCTGCCTCTGCCTGCCTCTCTGTCTGCCTGTGCTCGCTCTCTCTCCCTCTCTCTCTGACAAATAAATAAATAAAATCTTAAAAAAAAAATATCCAAGGTTTTAGAAAATCATCTTACCAGATTTATGTCTGATTTCACATAGGATGGTAGGAATCCAAGACCTGTTCTTGCTCCTGAGGGCGTGAAGGTTACATTATTAAACAGGTTGAAATTTCTATGCCGAAATTTTCTTCTCTGTGAAATGAAGATTTTGGGATCAAATAGTCTCCATCTTTTTTTTTTTTTTTCCCCTTAATTTTTAAGTAATCTCTGCGTCCCACATGGAACTCGAACTCATGACCCCAATGTGAAGACTCAGTGTGCTCTACCACCTGTGCCAGTCAGGAGCCCCTTCATCTTTTTCATTCAGCTCAGTAATTCCATGCATATAATGCATCTGCCTGTTTGTCTTGAACTTAAAAAAAAAAAAAATGTGGCCCCAGAGGCACCGAGGTGGCTCAGTCATTAAACATCTGACTCTTGATTTTGGCCAAGGTCATGATCTCAGGGTCGTGAGAGGGAGCCCCCTCAGCTCTGTGCTGGACATGGAACCTGCTTAAGATTCTCTCTCTTTGGCTCCTTCTGCCCCTCCCATGTACACTTGTGCTCCCCCCCCCACCCCAAATAAAGAAACAACAAAATGCCTGTGACAATTCATTAAAAAAAATTGTGGCAGTAGATGTATACTCTGAGCAGTTGGATACTTGAGGATTTTTATAATATTAATTTTATCAAACAATTAGTCTCTCACTTGCAGAGTGCAGTGGTGTTCATTGTCCATGTGGAGGTTGAGAGATTGTAATATGACTGAGTTTAGGAAATGTGTTCTCCTATTAGTCTGCTTTTGATTTCTGGGCCATGTACGTCTTTGTTTCTTGGTGAATGGGTCCCCCTTTGCTGGTGTGCACTCGGTGTATGCCCAGCCTCTTACTTTTTGCTATTGTTCCATTAAGGCTAAGTGAACATGGTGCTGAATGCGTTTTACTCAAGTCATTTAAATGAGAGCCTAGGTCTTCTAGATGGCGTAGAGGTTAGGTCTTCTAGATGGCGTAGAGCCTAGGTCTGTAGGGTTGGCTGAAGACATGGACACTGCAAGACAAGTATATACCTTCTTTTGCCTCTGTTAATCCCTTCTTTTTCTTTAAAATGTTGATTTGGAATTTATTCAGGATTAATTTCAGCAGATCCTGGGATTATAATAATTTTATTTGTTTTTCCTTTTTCATGGTTAAAAGTGCATTTCTGAGACTGCTTTGTCTCTGTTTTTAAAGATTGTGTTTTGCATTACAAAGGGCAGAGTGACTTTGGGGTTAAATGCTCAGCTGGTGATTTGCTGCTTTCTGCAGAGATCTGGAAAATACTGATTCTTTTAAAGTCAGTTGTTATTTTCTTTATCACATGAAGAAAAAATAACACCTCTAGGAACCTACTGCTTTAAATGATCTCCTTGAGTAGTAGTTCTCTGTTGGCTTCATCCAAAAATGGGGGAGGGAACCTTCCCTCCTAGGCTCACTGTAAGATTCAGTTGAGATATTGGTCTGAAAACTAGACTTAGGAAGAATTGAGTTAATCTAGGATTACTTATCAGTGTCTCAGTAATTGAAAGTTTGAAATGTGTTTTGTCTACCAACTTATTTGATATGCGCAGTTAATCTAAGAGGCTCCACTTTTCAGCAAAGGAAGAAAGGTTGATTTTTTTTTTTTATGGATCATAGTATGGAGTGAAACATATTCCATTCTAGTTGTCAGGAGGTGAGCGAGCAACATGTTTTTGAAACCAGCGTGATTGTGACTTAGTCATGTAAACATCAGAGTTACCATTTTTAGCTTCAGGTGCCATAATTTGTGTTAACATTCCACAGAACATGGAGATCTTCAGCTGAATAGAAGTACCTGTGCCGTGTGTCTGCCCTAAGATTAAATCTGAGCATTTTCAGTCTGAGCGGTGTTCTATATTTTGAGACAAGATTCTCTTACTCTCTGTATGAAACGTGATGAGATATGGTTTGTACGATGGTATGTTATCAGTATTTGGCTAATATCTGTGTAGAAGGAAAGTGGGTACTCCTATGCCGACTGTGTGGTTTTCTCTCTTCAATCGGGACCAGAGGTTGCATTTTTTTTTTTTTAATGCTTTTTGAAAAAGATTTTACCCATTTACTTGACAGACGGAGATCACTAGTAGGCAGAGAGGCAGACCGAAAGAGAGAGAGGAAGAAGCAGGCTCCCCGCCGAGCAGAGAGCCCAATGCGGGACTCGATCCCAGGACCCTGGGATCACGACCCGAGGCGAAGGCAGAGGCTCAACCCACTGAGCCACCCAGGCGCCCCCAGAGGTTGCATTTTTTAAGGAGCCTCAGACGACTCCGTCTTCGTCTCCACTTTACTCGCGTTCTGGGATTGCCAGTGTTGATGGAGCGTGTTAAAGCTTGACATCATGATTCAATCATTTTCAGATTTTGCAATGATTCAAAGTGGAGCGGAAGCGTCATGAGAGAATCGTGCCAGTTTTCTTAAGGTCTGACACACCCATGTTAATTTACAGTCTTGTTCTAAGGATGCACCAGGAAACACACACACAGCCCAGGGAGACATCTGAAGGGACTTGGCTGCCTCCTGTCCTTTTCCTGTCTCCTCCCTTTGTTTTCCAGATGCATCAGCAGATGGCTGTTCAAAGCTCTAAATTTGTACCTTGTGTGACCTTTAGCCTGGAGAAAGGCAAGTCTCTTGTGAGGGTAGACTTCGCGAGGAGATCTTTCGTTAGCTGGCCTAAATAAATTTGTCTTTGGATGTTCCTTCTGAGGGTGCAAATAGAGTAGCTTTTTGGGGGACCATAACAAATGTGAAGGCAAGTGAGACCAACGCGAAGAATGCTTCAGGATAGTTTGAATCCTGTGGTCCACTTGCACTGGGGGTTGGCTTTGAAAGAAGTTTTCAGGCTTTGAATCCCGCTGCGGGCTGCATGGCAGAGGAGGAATCAGGCAGTCCTGGGTTTGAGTTCTACTTCTGCAACATGTAAGCAGAGCTTACCTCACAAAGCTGTTAGCATTTAATGAAGTCCTATATATACACGGCCCATAACTGGTCGTGGACCTAACAGGTGCTCGATAAATGGGAAGTCACTTAATTTCCTGTCGTAAGAGGTCATTCTCAAATCTCTGTGATCAAGGACAGAAGGCTCTGGAACTAATGACAGAAAGGGAAGTTGTGTGCTGCCAAGCAGAGAATCAGAAAGAGGGTCATGTGAATAATTTTATTAGCTTCTTTATCTATTATATATATTCATTGCCTTTGGAACATTTCAGCTATTGTAACCTAAACAGAGGACACAGGTTGTCTTGAAGAAGTGGCGTGCTCTTGTTTGTGACAACTCATTTTTGGGAAGAAGTCATACAGGTTAATGTATATTCACTGGCCAGAAGACCTAACATTGGGCAGTAATTGTGGAGGAGACAAAATAAACCCCACCTCTTTTTTCTTCCCACCACCAGGCTGCGGGGTTA
This sequence comes from Neogale vison, assembly GCF_020171115.1. Lineage (NCBI taxonomy): Eukaryota > Metazoa > Chordata > Mammalia > Carnivora > Mustelidae > Neogale > Neogale vison. Next base: position 50,874,405 of record NC_058093.1, read on the forward strand.
GCTTGAGAATTGGAGATCTTGTCTTCTGTAACGAGTTAACTCTTACTGTAGTGTCCTAAGGATATCCACGTTGGTTTGACCCTGAAATTGAATGCTCCTGGGAATCTGGTTGCAAGATGAAAGGAAAAGTTGGAAAAATTAAATGGGTTGTTGAGGAAAGTAATAGAAGGGACCTTGAGGAAGACATGTCACCACATTAGGTCAGCTCAGACTGTCCACATCAGAGGGTAGTAGAGGGAAGCTGGGTCAGCATTTTGCTTTCCTCCTTACGGTATTCTTCTACCTCGTCCCCGTTATTGGCCCTACCCTTCTAAAGAAACATCCGTAGAGATGGCAGTGGGGGAAAATTAGTCTGATGTAGTCTGGAGAAAATTTGTGTCCCGCCCTACTTTCTCTTAGCTTTGAAAATCTCAAATGTAAGACTAGACAATGAGTTATTACTAACATGATAGAGGAAACTGGTACTATTAATGTCATGGAAGGAGAAAGCCCATTTTGAGTAGAAACAGAAGGACATTTATGAGGGAAAAGCTAGCTGGCGAGGGCACCACTGAGTAGTAGGAAATTGAACTATAATTATTCCATTGAAATTTTTGGAAGTGCTCTTCAAACTGTTGGAGGTTGGCTAGTAATTAGCATAGGAGCCATTAACACAAGTACACTCTGACCTAGAGCAGCAGGGAAGGGAAAGAGTCAGTTATGTAAATTTTGTACAGACCTTGTTGTAGAGCAGCAAAGTCTGCACAGTGAATTTCCACATTAGATCAGCCTCGTTTAAAATTTACAAATGCCAGGGGCTGTGGGTGGATGGAGGCATTAGGATTATATGTGATCTGGTGGCTCTTTGAAAACTGCATGTTTGGGTTTGTATTTCTAGTTGGAGCCGCCTCTGAATTTGAGATTTTAATCCCTTTGAAGCGAACTATAGGTATATTATAAGAATTAGACATTTGATCTCTCACATCTTACCCCGTACCCGGGAACGAGAGTGCTTCCTCAGTTTGGATATAATCTGGATCCTAACTGGCCTTTGATTTTAATTTGTGTGCAGTGCTTAGTTAGGTGACACCTTGGTGACAGCGGGAACGGAAGGACCACTGCAGAACGGAGAAGTGGGGTTATTAACCCATCGCCTCCAGTGGGTTGGGGGTTGGCTTTAGGTAGCCGATTGGTTTGTTTTGGGCCATAATTAGGTAGGTAGGCTTAGCTCTTTCGATTATTCATGCCACTTCTGGAAAACATAAGCTGCCTATTCAGAGCTCCAGGGTGGGAATTCTCTGGCCAGACCAGCTGCAGGATTAGCATTAATGTGATACTAATCCCCGGGACGGTCCCTCAGAACTGGGCTCTGCATGTTTGTGTTTTCCACGTCTGGAGCGCACAGACACATGCTCTGTGATGCTGAGTGGGCCCTGCCGCTCACCATCGAGAGGAGCAGATTTGTGGCTGAGGAGGTTCGGAACGTATTTCAGAGTCACGAGTGGAGAGAAGATCAGAGGAACGATCTAGAAGGTGTTGACATTTAACGTCTCTGGGGGCACTGAAATCCTGTGGCCCAGGTTTCTCAGGTACCCGCACACGCCCACTGTTCCTCCTACTCTCCTCACACGCTGCTTCAGGATCAGTGGGATCCGTTCTATAAAAACCTGTTGGAATTTGGTGTAAGTTCTGCCTCCAGCCAAGGTAATTATATTTACATATCCCATACTGGTTACACCCGGGTATCTTTTTCTGTTCCATCCGGACTCAGGATGTATCCTATGTGGTAACTGAGTCACTGTTTTTGAGAAGAGAGTTTTCTCTACCAGTCAGTGGAATGTAGCTATTAGGTAGAACCTCAAAGAGCCCAAATAGAAATGGTTTAAAAACAAACCAAACAGAACCTAACAAGTGATGGTACATTATGTATCCCTAAAAATAGAAAAATGAAGTGAGGGGATTTCTAGAGTATAGGTTTTCCACTGTTTTTCTTTTGTTCATGTTGGGAATGAGAGATCCATCTAGTTGAATCATCACAGGGTCGGAGAAATGAGAAATAACTCGGCAAATGGAATTGGTAATTATGTCCTCCCCAAGTTGGTGTGATACTCTAGTATTTCATTGTGTGGTACCTTACTGGAGTTAGAAGGACCCAGACTATTCCCTCTCCAGAAATAAGTCAGGGTACAGAGACCGGAAGAGGCCGCCACCATCACGTGCCTCCCTGACCCAGCCTGCTGTTCAGAACCCCAATGTTGTTCCCTCCACCTTCTTCCTTTTTTTTTTTTTTTTTTTAAAGCACATTAAGCTCCATGACAGGTGTACATAACACGTTGTACCTGTCCGCAGAAGACCTGTTTGTTTTCTGTGTCATGCAGTCCTGCAATCCCACGCTTGATAAACCTGCCCCATCGTATTGCCTTGCCCTATGACAAATCTAGTGTAAAAGTTAGGAACTAAATGCTTACCTGCTCTATCAAATCTCAGAATTTCACTGACCTGGTCTGAGTCTTACTCCTCTAGCAGCTGGATGGTACCGATGTTCCTGCTGGATGGGAGGGTTGCGAGATTTCTTTCTTTTGTGTCTCATTACTCCCTGGGCTTTGAAATGCCCTGGATCTACCTAGCAGATGGGAAAGAGAGGGTGGAGATACTCACTTCCTCATCACCTTTGCCCAGAAGCGATGTGCATCACTTTTGCTCATGTTTCAGGTGGTGAGAAATAGTCATGATGTCCTACCTTGATGCAGTGGCCTTGGGTGAAAGGCTACTGTCTAGGGGCTGACGTATGCAGGGGAAGGAGGAATCTTGGCGGACACTTGGTCTCCTCTGCCCACGATGTTTATATATTCAAGAATCTGGGTTGAAGACTCTTGGTATTTCGGGTGCTAGGTATTCGATTTGTCACTGTGTTTCTGACAGGAGTCTGTTTCACCACCTGCTATGCCTCTTGGCATAGGCTGTTGTCAAGATGAGAGAGAGAATGAGTGTATCCTGAGAAGAGAAACTTATGACGGCTGCAGAGCAGGGGAATAAGGCCAGTGAGCCCTCCTTGCCAGGAGAAAGATGCTCTAGCCCAGCACCAGGGATGCCTCAGGAAACCATTCCTAACTTGCAGCAGATTGCTGGACTGATTCAAGGCTGTGTTTTTGAAGACCTTCATTATGCCTTTTTGCAGGGTACCAGTTTGTCTGAAACCGACTCTATTTGTAACCGAAGTGACAGTGAGAACAGCTGGGATACCATAGTGCCTCCGTAAAAATCCCAGATTCAAACAACAGAAACAAAAGTGACACAGCAGTCCCTGCTTGGCTACGCTTTGTCACACCTACAAGAATTATATGGTTTGGCCTTCGAATATTATTGCCTCTTAATTGTTTCTTGGATTTATCTCCTAAAGAGGCCAATTTGGGGCCACAAAACTCCGGTTTGTATCACTCATGTCTATTGTAAAAGGCATTAGAATGTGTGCAAGAAGAAAAAAACCAGAGCCCTTTATAAATTGTATACGTGAAACAAGAGAGATGTTGGCCTTAAGTTTGGCCATAATACATAGAGGAGACTTAGACGGAAATTTTGGAAGCTATCTATGAAATTGGCCCTTAAAGCCTGTCTTCCCTTATTGCCAAAAGGAGAAGGCAGGATGATCAAATGCTAACATTTGATACATTACAAAGGGGAATGTTTGCATAGAAAGTGAGAAATGCGTTCAAATGAGACCAACACAGACATTGGGGAAAATAAGAAGGCCTGTTCAACTCTGGGTTTTTTAAATAGACAGTAAATAGGAAATGGTGTCATGTGTTATTGACTCATCCTTCTTCTGGGAACAGGCATTCAGAAATCAAAAGTAATTGGCTAGCTTCCCCTTGTTATCTAGAAGTAAAACGGTCACCGACCCAGAGAGATAAACACCCAGGGCCACACAGATCACCTCAGTGCCCGGTGCAGTTTTGAATTATGAGTGGGAAAAGGGTGAGATCAAGTTCCTGGAGGGAGGGGTAGAAAGTAGATCTCGAAATGTCAGATAGAAGTACAGGACCAGTCTGGTCAGATCTTCAGATTTTTAAAGAAGCTAGAAATGTGTGTGGGTAGTTTTTTTATTTTTATTTTTTTTAATGTATTTTTAATTATTTATTTTTAAAAAATTTAAAAAAAGATTTTATTTATGTATTTGAGGGAGAATGAGTGAGAACCTGAGAGAGGAGAAGGTCAGAGGGAGCAGCAGACTCCCCAAGGAGCTGGGAGCCTGATGCGGGACTTGATCCTGGAAGTCCGGCATCATGACTTGAGCCTAAGGCAATTGCTCAACCAACTGAGCCACCCAGGCGCCCTTTCTTTCTTTCTTTTTTTTTTTTTTTTTGAGACCTATGCTGTGTGTGTTAGTGAGAAATTGTCAGCTTGTCTTAATTGTCCTGAGAACCACTGGTCTGTGGCTTCTATTTTAGTGGGAGGAGAAGGCACTATTGCTCTGGGCATGGGATAGACAGGGAGGGCTCTCTGGTTTAGCAACACATTCTCTGGGTAAACAATCAGGCTCAGTTTTTGCAGTCATAGCCTCTGGGGGCTAATGCCATTTGGAATCTACAAAGTCATACTAAGGAACTGCTGTTAGTTGATACTCTTTTGTAAACTGAAATTATTTACTTTATAGAAATGCCATATTCATCTGTTGCCCATACTTTTTTGTTTCTAGTACTTTGGATTAAGAGATCAGCAAAGATGGTTTTATTTGGGGTTGGAAGCACAACCAGTTTGTAAATCTCCTGGGTAGTGAAAAGAAAGTAAAATCAAGGCATTCAAGTTGTTGGCTGGACCATAAAATGGATGGAATTCGGTTTAATAATTTTTGTGTGTACAAGTTGCCACAGCTAATTGAAGAGATCTAGGTTTAATATCCCTATCTTTTTGGGAGATTTTGGCTTTTAGGGAAAAAATTTCCTTGGTGTAGAAAAAAAAGAAATTATGGAACAAATGGGAATTGACAAAGATGAAATATAATCAGAGAGATACCATTAGGAGTGCTGTGAGCCTGTTTAAAACTGCTAGTCTGGGGGCGCCTGGGTGGCTCAGAGGGTTAAGCCTCTGCCTTTGGCTCAGGTCATGGTCCCGGGGTCCTGGGATTGAGCCCCGCATCGGGCTGTCTGCTCACTGGGGAGCCTGCTTCTCCCTCTCTCTCTGCCTGCCTCTCTGCCTACTTGTGATCTCTCTCTGTCAAGTAAATAAATAAAATCTTTAAAAAAAGAAAAAAAAAACCCTGCTAGTTTGATGATTGAAAATCCAATCAACTACTCCTTAAAAAAATAAACCTTAAAAATAAGCCAGGAGCTGAATACTGAGTTAGGTTCAAGATTTATTTATTTATTTATAAGATTTTATTCATTTGCTTGACAGAGATCACAAGTAGGCAGGGAGGCAGGCAGAGAGATGGGGGTGGGGAAGCAGGCTCCCTCTGAGCCCTATGCGGCGCTCTATCCCAGGATCCTGAGATCATGACCTGAGCTGAAGGCAGAGGCTTAACCTACCGAGCCACCCAGGCGCCCCAAGATTTTATTTTTAAGAGAAGAAAGGGCTTGTTGGGTGCATGCATGGTGTGTATGTTTTTTTTGTTTGTTTGTTTTGTTTTTGTTAAGCCAAGTTTTTATTTTACATGATGGTTGCAGCTTTTAAAACCTTATTACTTTAAAAGGTGTTTTGTTGAATGCATGACAGTGACTTTGCAAGTTATTGTATCTTTTTGAACCTTCATCAGTAAGCGGGAAATAGTTTTCTCTATTTTGCAGATTGTCCTTGAGCACTAAAGGAGTAATTATACAGTGTGCCTGTTGTAATACCTGCACAGAAAAGGGACTCCTTCCTTTCCTCAGTGTCTTTGGGGTTAAAGAGATCAGGACACTGACTTCTAAGGAGGCTACCATACTGACCCTAGTCAGGGAAAGGGTATGGCTTGGACCTTTTCTCTTTGGGGTCATGTTTGATTTAGTTTGCTCTGGTGTGCCGTTGACCTCTTTTCCTAAGCTTCCTGGAAGTTATAGGCATAGGATATAGCAGGTACTTAGAATTGGTTTTACATTGGGGCACCTGGGTGGCTCAGTGGGTTAAGCCTCTGCCTTTGGCCCAGGTCATGATCTCAGGTTCCTGGGATCCAGCCCCACATTGGGCTTTCTGCTCAGCAGGGAGCCTGCTTCCCCCTCTCTCTCTCTGCTTGCCTGTCTGCCTGCTTGCCAACTCTCTCTCTCTCTGTGTCAAATAAATAAATAAAATCTTTAAAAAAAAAGGGGGGGGGCACCTGGGTGGCTCAGTGGATTAAGCTGCTGCCTTCGGCTCAGGTCATGATCTTGGTGTCCTGGGATCGAGCCCTGCATTGGGCTCTCTGCTCAGCAGGGAGCCTGCTTCCCCCTCTCTCTCTGCCTGCCTCTCTGCCTACTTGTGATCTCTCTCTCTCTCTCTGTCAAATAAAATAAATAAAATATTTTTTTAAAAAAAAGAATTGGTTTTACATAAATAACTTTCAGAAACCACACCCTTTGTAGAACTGGACAGAGCATTCAGCATTTTAACCACTAGAGAAAAGTCGGTAATGAACTTGAAATACTATCAAGCAGACTGCTCTGAGAACATCTTAAGAAGAAGCCCCAAACAGAGACGTGGGCTTGAAACACCCTTGGATCAGCCTCCCTTCCCAGATGGGAGAGTTGGGGCTTTATTGCATATTAACTTGGCATTTAAGCGCCTAACTGCTCTGAGGTTGTTTGCTTGTGGGAGGATGTGGAAAAGGAAAAGGCTCGATAAATGTGAGCTCTGTTATGTCAGGCTTGCAAGCAATCAAAATCTTCACGATTGTTCGTGTGGCTCTAAATCCTGACATGTCCTTCTACTTCTCAACAAACATAATACTGATAAGGACAGTGGAAACAGCATGACTGGCTGTATTTGGGGTCACGAATTCATTCTTCTTCTTTAGAATAAAAACAGTATTTTCTTGGGACGTGAAGTTGAAACTGCCTTCACACAGTTCAAACCAGTGACATCAGTTAGTTTCAGAAGCCCTCCTCCATAGGTATCTGTAGTTCACAGTAATGGTTAAAAAACAAACTTTTTAACTTCGTAGTTAAAAACAAGCAAAAAGGACTAAATTGTTACCCTTAGATCCAAAAAGAGAAGGCAGTTGTTCAAGCTCTAAGTCCTTATGGGAGATTCTACATGTAGAAGACAGAGACAAAGCTTTCATTCTTTTCCTTTGAAGTATTTCCTATAGTCTTGGTCCCACCAAAATGGGATCTTACCTCTATGGGAATGAATGATAGGATGCTACTATGGAAAGGTTATTGAATTCTTTACTTGAATGTGAGCTATGGCTAAATCTTCCTGCACGGTGTGGTTGAAATGTGAACCTCCACAAAATGGTGTGATCAAAGAGAAACTGCTGTTACCTTGCCTTTTTCTGTTTCTACCCCACCCCCACCTTTTAAAAAGATTTATTTATTTATTAGATAGAAATCACAAGTAGGCAGAGAGGCAGGCAGGCAGAGAGAGAGGAGGAAGCAGGGCTCCCTGGGGTTCCATCCCAGGATCCTGAGATCATGACCTGAGCTGAAGGAAGAGGCTTTAACCCACTGAGCCACCCAGGCACCCCTACCTTGCCTTTTTCAAAGAGGGAAATACAGGGAAAGTAAGATCCTCCTCTTCATGACTTTTTGAAAGTGTGATTTCTGGAGTCTTAGTCAATAACATTTATGGACTCCATAATACGTGCATAGCACAAAATGTGATTATAGGTAATAAAGCTTTAAGTTGGAATTGACCTTGGTTGTCATTTTATTGAATCTACTCTTTTTTTTTTTAAATTTTTATTTATTTATTTTTTAAAAAGATTTTGTTTATTTATTCGACAGGCAGAGATCACAAGTAGGCAGAGAGGCAGAGAGAGAGGGGGAAGCAGGCTCCCCGCCGAGCAGAGAGCCCGATGCGGGGCTCGATCCCAGGACCCTGAGATCATGACCCGAGCAGAAGGCAGAGGCCCAACTCACTGAGCCACCCAGGCGCCCCTATTGAATCTACTCTTGATCTAGAAAGAATTTACTGAAAATGAAAGCTAACAGCCGTTTATTTGGGCAATTAAAATTGCAGTTCATGAAGAAACCTAAATTGTGTTCTGAGGAAGACAAAGACGGAGGCAGAGTTATGTGGGCAAAAGACTCCGAGTGTAGTGCTCATTTAGGTCTTTTATGCATAACAGGGATTGAAACTTGGTTAACCAGACTGGTTGAGATACTATGCAGATGAGGGACTGAAACTCGTCAAATCATGTTGGCTCCTTTCCAGGTGAAGAATGCAGATGATTTGGGGTTACCCTGAGGAGGAAGTTAAATCTAGGCTGAAGGCTTGCAGTTGCCTGAAAAGAGTTTTTTTGTTTTTGTTTTTATGTTCATTGTTTCTCTTATGGTTATGTGCGTACATTCTTCCACCCTTAGGGTCTTCCATCCCTGTTTCAGAAAGAGACTCTCCTAACCAGGCTTGCTTGCCTGTTTTGGAATTTTCTTTTCCACTACTTCTCTTGAAAATGAGGGATTGAGGGGTGTTTGGGTGGCTCAGTCAGTTAAGCGTCTGCGTTAAACTCAGGCCCTGATCCCAGGGTCCTGGGTTCGAGTTCTGCGTTGGGCTCTCTGCTCAGTGGGGAGCCTCCTCCCCTCCCCCGCCACCCCTGCTCTCCCTGCTTTCTCTCTCTGTGTCAAATAAAGAAAATCTTAAAAAAAAAAAAAAAAGTGAGAAATTGAGAAGAGAAAGAGTTTTGCCCTTGAAGTAGTTAAACTGCGAGACAGATACATGTATCTTAAGTATTTTTGAGTTTTATGATATGGCATCTGATTGATACTTACACAAACAACTGCATAGAACATTTAAATACTGAGGATCTGTGAAGAGTGTGCCCAATGGTAGTGATACACGTGTGCCAGTTTTAGTAAACGGTAAGAGACTTGGGGCCGTAGGGTTAAAGTGGATATGGAACTGTGGTGGGAGATGAGTACTTGGTGAGAAACTTAAGGGCCAGTTTGAGGCATGTGTATATTCTGTAGGAGCAGACATTGAAAGTTCTTACTACTTAAGTTTTTGTGTGTTTTTGTTTTGTTTTGTTCTTTAACAGGAAATGGTGGCTAGGGAGTTGTGTATGTGAAATCTGTGTTGTGGAAGATTTTTTGGTTGGTGAAAGGGGGACAGGATGACTGGATAAGGAACAGATAAAATTTTGACACCTGAGAAAGGAAGGAAAGAAGAAGGTATCCTTCGCCACCATTTTTGGACAGCTTACCTTTTCGTCTCCATCTCTCGAACACGGCTCATTATCAGTTTCCTCCATGGGCCATATTTGTTTATTTGGTCCTCTTCACATGCTGTTCCATTTGCCAGTAATGATTTTCCCATTTCCCTACCAGAAGACTGACTCATCTCTGTCTCATCTTGTCACTCCGTAATTCTCATTTCAGGGCAACTGTTTCTACAATAAGTTGTGTAGAAGAAGTTGACCTTGATTGTAAGAACAATGACAAGCCACTGTGGAATTCTATTTTAAAGCAGTGGTTCTCCAACTTTATCGTGCACAACAGTGACTTGGAGGGTTTCTCAAAACACAGATGGCTGGGTCCTACCCCCACAGTTTCACATGAGGTAGGTCTTGGGTGTAGCCTGAGAATTTTGCCTTTCTTGCAAGTTCCCAGGTGCTGCTGCTAAAGCTGGTCTGAGGAGCACATTTCCAGAATCTCTCATTTAGAGAGATCACTTAGATTGCAGTGGGAGTGAATGGGGAATGGTGGGTGGTTGGGCTACTGGAGACAGAGTAATCTGGAAGCTGTATTAGTGTTTCAGGTGAGAAATACTGTTAAAGTGATGATGAGAAACAGGTATATGGAGAGATACTTAAGAGATAGGGAGTAGTTAGTTATGACAAAGAAAGGAAAGGGTGAAGCCCAGGTTTCTCACGTGGCGACCAGAGGCTGGTGGTGCCATTCATTGAAATAGAGCACCTAAAAGGATCGGATTTTAAGTGAGGGGTCAAGGGGCAGGAGGACGAGATGGTGGGTGTTTGACACACCAGATTCAGTTGTTGGGACCCTGGCTTAACGCTCAGAAGTGAGTGAGGGTGTTGATGCTACTTTGGGAATCATCAAGAGTTGACAGCTCAAATGGATGGAATTAGCTAGGAAAGTGTGTAAGGAGAGTCTGGGACAGAGCCCTCAGGGGCACGAGTAATTAACAAAAGTAGAGAAGGAAGACAGGAGGCAGCTGGAGAGATCATTAAGTGTCAGGAGTATGTACTACTTCTGTCCTGGAGGCCAAGAGAAGTATATACTTAGGGGAGAGTTGGGTAGAAGAAAAAGTGCCAAAGACTGCCGATTCAGCAAGGAAACTAAGCACCAAGCAGGTTCCATTTGATTTAACAACATGGAAACCCAACATGCATTTATTCAGTGCTCACAAAGCCTGGTAGGGGCCAGGCCAGGCACTGACACTTCAACCATGACCTAGAATTTTCAGTTACTTGGAAGAGGTCGAAGCTAGACAGTGGTGGGCTTTGGAGGAGCAGGACAGACTCTTTCAACACCCACGGGGCACCTGGGTGGCTCAGTGGGTTAAAGCCTCTGCCTTTGGCTCGGGTTGTGATCCCAGGATCCTGGGATCGAGCCCTGCATTGGGCTCTCTGCTCATTGGGGAGCCTGCCTGCCCCCCCCTCCCCTGCCTGCCTCTCTGCCTACTTGTGATCTCTGTCTGTCAAATAAATAATTAAAATCTTCAGAAAAATAATAAACAGTACATTCTTGGAAATTGGTTATGGAAGAAGAGAAGACAGTTGGGAGAGCAGAGGGAAGCAGGTGGCATGAGGTTTGGGAGATTTTTTTTATTACTATGATGGAAGAGACTTGGGCATGTTTAAATGTATTAGAAAGACTCAAATGTTGAAGGGAGGGGAAGTTCTGATAGAGGAATGTGTATGACAGTATGGGATGAGAAGGGAGACCACAGAACAGACCCCGCATGGGTGGTCTGCCTGCCTATCCCACATACCCCACAGTAGCCAGCTTCATTTAGACCAAGTGATGCTGTGATTTGAGGGTGTCCTCATGTAGGTTTTCCTCACCTGAGTGCCACACAGCACCAAAGATTTCTATCTTTGGACTGCTTTGCTTAAGAATCATCAAAAAATCTTCTCCAGCTGGATAACCCATTATAGAAAAGACTCTTTTGAGCAGTTGAGTGCTCAGCTCCCCATTCCTCTGATGGGAGGTTGTGAACTTGGGGCACTGAAGGGGAGACCTAGACTCTTAAGATCTTGCTAGCCTGCCTAGTTTGGCTTCTGGTTCAATGTAGATTTGTGGCCCTGTGCAGTATTAGCACCTTGCTTACCGTCCTCTCCTTGAGGTCGGTGCATAGCTCATACTGAAATAGGATAGGGGTGTCTGGGTGGCATCATTGGTTAAGCGTCTGGCTCTTGGTTTCAGCTGAGGTCATGATCTCAGGGTCATGAGATGAGCCCCAGGTAGGCTCAGGGCTCAGTGTGGATGGAGTCTGTTTGGGATTCTCTCTTCTTCCTCTTCTGCCCCTCCCACTTATGTGCACACTCTTTCTCTCTCTCTCTCTTTCTCTCTCTCTCTCTGAAAATAATAAATCTTTAAAAAAAAATACAATAGTCCATTGACTGTTCAGCAAGCATATGGGTAACCCAGTGTCCTCTGCCCCACTGCCCTATGAGAGGATACACGGAGGATACCCATGAGGTCATATTGGTGTTAATATTGAAATGTTGCCAACTCTTTGCTCCTCCCTAGGTGATAGGCAGGATCTCTGTCTTCTTGACTTCTCTAGCTTGTGTCTGTGGGTAGTGGGATGGTTCACAAGCAGTCCTGTCCAGTTCTACTCTAGCAAAGCCACTGGGGGCAGGTGTCTTATCTCTGCTTCTGGGAGGATGGAGGAGCTGCCCAGGAGTCTCATGGAATCTGCCCAGCTGTCGAAGAGCCAATTTATACTGATACCTCCAGTCCTGCCGCATCCGAGTCTTATCTCTCTCGCTCTCTCTTTTTTTTAAAAGATTTTATTTCAGAGAGAGAGAGAGCATGGGGGGTGGGGATGGTCAGAGGGAGAAGCAGACTCCCTGCTGATCAGGGAGCCCGATGCAGGGCTCAATCCTAGGACTCCGGGTCATGACCTGGGCTGAAGGCAGACCTTAAACTGACTAAACCACCCAGCGCCCCTACCCCACTCTTACCTCTTTAAAGAAAACCAGGAGCTTTACTTCCTCCAGTCCGTGTTGCTCAAAGTCCCTGGTGAGAGCCATAGCTTCAGCAGCTGCCTCTAGTCCCACCTCTTTTCCATGGACCCAGACCTGACCTGGGAAGCCACACTAGAAGATAGTCATTGTGCTCCTCCCCCTCGCCCCCAGTTCTCTGATTTCCCACTGTGGAATCAATTAATGTACCAGACACCTGGAGGCTTCAGGCTCTTGAGATCCATGCAGGATCAGAACCCCACTTTTTAGGTCCCCCAGAACTAGAGAAGCCTTAAATTCTATGGGTTGTAAATGAGGGTTCATTTTATTTTATTTTTTTTATTATTATTTTTAAGACTTTATTTATTTGTCAGAGAGAGAGAGGGAGAGAGAGCGAGCACTGGCAGGCAGAGGCAGAGGGAGAAGCAGGCTCCCTTCTGAGCAAGGAGCCCGATGTGGGACTCGATCCCAGGATGCTGGGATCATGACTTGAGCCGAAGGCAGCTGCTTAACCAACTGAGCCACCCAGGCGTTCAGTTTAAATGTTCTAGAGAGTTCAGTTTAAATGTTCTAGAGCCCTGCTGCCCAACGGAACTTTCTGTGATGGTGGAAATGTCTGTCGTCTGCACTGACCCATATGGTAGCTACTAACTAACTGAATGGTTAATTTTATTTGATTTTAATTACTTTAAATTTACATAGTCATGTGGTTAGTCGCTACCATGTTAGAAGGGTGGTTCTCAAATTGTGGCGTGCAGCAGAATCATCTGGAGGGCTTGTTGAAGCATAGGTTGCTGGGTCCACCCCCAGAGTCTCTGATTCAGTAGGTTAGGGTTAGGGCTTGAAAGTCTGCATTTTCTTCTTCTTTTTTTTTTTTTCTTATGTTAGTCACCATACAGTACATCATTCGTTTTTGATGCAGTGTTCCATGATTCATTCTTGGCCTGGAACACCCAGGGCTCATCACAGCACGTGCCCTCCTTAGTACCCATCACCAGGCTACCCCATCCTCCCACTCCCCTCCCCTTTGAAACCCTCAGTTTGTTTCCAGGAATGCATAGTGTCTTCTGGTTCATCTCACCCTCTGATTTCCCCCTGTTCCGCCTTTTCTTCCTTCCACTAATGTCTTCCATGCTATTTCTTATGTTCACATGAGTGAAACCATATGATAATTGTCTTTCTTTGCTTGACTTATTTCACTGAGCATAATCCCCTCCAGTTCCATCCATGTTGATGCAAATGGTAGATATTCATCCTTTCTGATGGCTGAGTAATATTCCATTTTATATATGGACCACATCTTTTTATCCATGCTCTGTTGAAGAGCATCTCGGCTCCTTCCACAATCTGGCTATCATCAACATTGCCACTGTGAGCATTGGGGTGCGGGTGCCCCTCTTTTCACTGAAAGTCTGTATTTTCTAGCAAGTTCCCAGGTGATGCTGCTGCTCTGGAGAAGACTTACTCAGAACCACTGCTGTAGACTGATTTCTAGTATTTAATTTTCATGATGATTAACACTGATAAAAATATCATCGGCCAATCACCAGAGCCTCTGATCAGCTAGCTGACAAGCAGCCTAGTAACCGCCCCCCCTCCAACCCCACACTAAACCCTTTTTCCAAACCATCACAGCTCATCTTGAAAGCTGACTCATGATACTTTCTGAGCAGCTACAGTAGCTAGAACAGTGGCCTTCTGGGGAAATTCCAGCCTCCAACAGGCTTTGGTTTCCATTCCAGCTTTATTAATTTGTTCTCTAACCTTATAAGAAATGAGACCATGTGTGTGGTGTATGTAGAGGGTGAGTAATTTTATACTTGCCAAGTTCAGACTTGGCATTACACTGAATCATGTCTGTATCCTTTCTGGCTGGCTGGGCTGGGTGCAGATGGACGGTCCCTAAAATCCTGTTTTGTCCAGTAGCGTTTTATTTTAAGCAAATGATAAAGTCATTTTTTAATAACAAGAAAGGCTGTCTAATTGAAAAGTTTCTCGAGGAACAGCATTATTTTGTGGGTGCTTGCTGATAACTAGGTCCTTCTCAGAGTGCATGTTGATGTTTTTACAGATGCCATGACATGCTCTCTGAGGTCCTCTTTTAACTACTGGGCAGGATGGCAAAATGCCCACGGTCGTGGAAGTCACACGGTGGTGCGGTGTGCTGTTCTCTCTGCTTTTTGTGATTGTTGGGAATTTTATGTACATTAGGGAAGTATCCTCTGTGGGAATTTACATAGAGCATCCCTGTGAGGTACCAGGTGAATGACTGAAGCTGCAAATGAAAAGTGGTTTGGCAGTTTGGTGTTGGGGAATTGAACAGAGATTGTCCTTTAAAGGCTGATCTCAAGTAAAAGAGGGGAACAGCAGTTGTTGCAGTGTGATGGGTTACAGACCATCATTCCTGAAGAAGTGACAGAGAAATAAGGCGCTTCACGTGTGTGTGGTGGTTGAGTAGGGTCGCAGAGCCCCTTGCTAATTTTCCTACAATCTGTTACAGACCTCTCCTCTTACAGACGGACGTCCCCAACACGACTCGTGCTCCCTTGGATGTGGCACAACTTTCCTGATTTTAGAAAAGATGAAGTTTCAAAAAGAAGGGAGTCTGGAGAAGGAAAAGGCGTCACATCATGGGATTTTGTAGGCAGCTAAGCCCTGGTGGGTGGCTGAGTTGAGAGTTTTCCCATAGAGTGATGATATTTACCCTGAAGGAGAAGAGAAGATTTTCCTTCCTTCCTTCTTTCTTTCTCTCTCTCTTTCTTTCTTTCTTTCGAAAGACTTCATGATCTTTGGAAGGCTTTTATGAATAAATTCAGCTTATTTTTGATTTAGGAAACACTCTCAGATTTTCAGCTAGACGTTAGTAGGAGTTGAGTATTTTAAAATCCCTTGATAATTAGACGAAGTAAAAAAGTGGTTTATTACATAGCCTTGAGTTTCATTCAGATTCATGGCGTATAATATAGGCCCGTTGTTTCCCTTCGATGCGTGTGTATTTGTCATCCATCTTTTCCCACTTGGAATGTTTCTTTAATGCATTTTCACTTGATCTTAGCCAAAAGGCCAAGAAGGGATCTTTTTTTTTTTTTTTTTTTTTTAATTTTAAAGCTTTTATTTATTTATTTGACAGAGATCACAAGTAGGCAGAGAGGCAGGCAGAGAGAGAGGAGGAAGCAGGCTCCCCGCGGAGCAGAGAGCCCGACGAGGTGTTTGCCCCAGGACCCTGGGACCACGACCTGAGCCGAAGGCAGAGGCTTAACCTACTGAGCCACCCAGGCGCCCTGAGAAGCGATCTTCTTTAATGCATTTTTATCCCTTTTCTGTCCCCCATCTTCCTCTCTGATGTGACCTAGATCACCATCTGTCTAGATGCCTGCAGTGGATTCACTCCCTGGACATTCTGCTCACCGGTAGCCTCCTGTCCTCTTCACTCACCTCCAGGGGTTCCCCTCCTTTCTGTCTTCTGTCCTTGGACCACGTGCTTTGGCGATCATTTGTTCTTCCTCACACGTGCTTCCCCTCTGTTTGCCCATTACATGCAATGTATGTCCGTATATCACCATAGGCTCTTTCTTAACGTTCCTGACATTGCTGGCATTCAGTTGAAAATATTTGTGCAGTGTTAACAAGCCGCCCCCCACCCCCGTCTCCATTTAGTTTTATTACTTACCTGTGATTTGACAGGGAATACCTTTTCCAAAGGTAGCATCTGCGTCGGGGTGATGCGCTGCGCCCAAGCCTGCTGCTTGTACCGCTGGCTGCGGACGTGTTTCCAGGGATGTTCTTCTACAGCGACTAGATTCGCTGAAACCAACCTTTTCCAAAGGTAGCATCTGCGTCGGGGTGATGCGCTGCGCCCAAGCCTGCTGCTTGTACCGCTGGCTGCGGACGTGTTTCCAGGGATGTTCTTCTACAGCGACTGGATTCGCTGAAACCAACCTGCTGCGTCTGTGGGGGAGTAGCTTACAGTCAGTGTCGGGAGGCAGAGAATTTTGTACCTAGCACCTGATGCTTGAGAAAGAGTAGTGGCAAAAAGGCTGTTCAGTACGTGTTTCAGCGGTCCTTGGCATTTAAGTCTTTACTGCCTGATCCAGATTTTTGGGTACCAGGGTTGGTTTTAAGCTCCTTTTATTGAGCTTCTTCTAAGAGTAGGAGCAAAACATTATTTAGGGAAGCATTGCTACCTGCTTGGGCCTTACATATGTCTAAGTGTGAGTGTGAGTGTGTGTGTGTGTGTGTGTGTGTGTGTTTTAAAGGACAGGATACCTTTGACTCTTGAATGGAGTTTTAGTAATATTCATACAAGAGTAACACAAAAGGATCTTCTAGGGACAGGAGATGCTAATTGTCAGTTCAACCCTGGGCTGCCCCTCAAACTGAGGACACTGAGGAGCTCCTAAAACTCCTTCTTTGACTGACCTTGGAAGAAAAGGCTAAACATGGGGTCTCATTCTTAGCGGTTTTCTCTCTAGCTCTTTCTTTTTGTATTTTTAGTATGGTGCGAAAGGGAACCTTTTGTAACTTCTTGAGAATGCTCTATGGGTCTGGATGCATTCATTAAAGCCTCTGTTGAAACACCTGTGCCCTGGGTTCTGTAATTCTCTTGAAGCCCCTGCACCTTTTCTTAGTAATGAATTTAAAAGTAGGTCAGTGACCACTTTAGGGCCAAGGAAAAAAAAATGTGAAAAAAAGGAAAATCCTTGGGGAGTGCTGCTTGGACGCGATCTGTTTGCCCTGATAACTGATTAAATGCACGTGCCTTGATTCTCTACATCTCTTGTGCTCTTGTCCCTTGAAGTGTCTCTAACATACAGAATTGTTCGGTGATTTTAAGCCTTACATTGCAGCTTTGGGTGTGGGGGTGGGAAGGAAAGCCTCGTGCCTGACAAGCCTCTAATTGGGTAAGGTGGTGCTCAATAGTCAAGGTCGACACTGAGCTCACCAAGCAGCCAGAGGGGGGCTGTGGAATGTTTCTCTTTTTGCAAATTTACGTTGGTGCCTCTTAGTCGCTAGAAGGGACAAGTAGATGTCCACTTCAAGAACACTTCTTTCCTCCCTTCTCTTCTCCTTCCATCTTTTTGTCCGTCATTTGTCCATCTTTCTGTCTTTTTTCTCTTTCTTGAATTTTTCTCTTGGCATTTTCTTGCATGAGGCCCTTTAGATGTGTGATCTTGGAGCTTAATCTGTGTTCATTTGCAGGGAGAGAGTCTGGGACGACTTCCTTTTTTTTAGACTCCACTCATAGGTCTTGGGATATAAGATCCTCTTCCAGTATTTTCCTACCATCTGATGGATTCCTGCAAAATTAATTAATGGTGTAATATTTCTCAATTTTTTCTTGACTCCTTCACTCCTGTCATTTGATGGTAGGACTTCAAGGCTTTCATCTCTGTAAGGAAGGACCCATCAATTTTTCTTTTTAATAGTATGCCTCTTACAGACGTTTAAAATTGCCTGATGTTAGGTTCTATTTTTTTCCTTTTTTTAAAGTATTTTATTTATTTGTCAGAGAGAGAGAGAGAGAGGGAGAGAGAGGCAGAGGGAGGCCACGCACTCACAAGCAGGAGGGAGCACTGGGCTCCTAGCTGAGTGGGGAGCCTGATGTGGGGCTCCATCCCAGAACCCTGGGATCACAATCTGAGCCAAAGACAGACCCTTAACCAACTGAGACACCCAGGTGTCCCCTGATGTTAGCTTCTAGAGAGGAGGGAAAACTTCCATTTTAGGTTCACTCCATTTGAGAGGGACTTTGTATTTGTACCGATGAGAAACATTCCTGCTCAGGTTTTGTTTTCATTGCTTGGTAATGTAGTGCAAATATATGTAAGAGTTGTAGCTTTTTAAAATAAAGACAGTCATTAAAATATCCAGAGACTTTTGTTGTTGTTGTTGTTGTTGTTAAGATTTTATTTATTTATTTGACAGACAGAGATCTCAACTAGGCAAAGAGGCAGGCAGAGAGGGAGGAGGAAGCAGGCTCCCCGAGGAGCAGAGAGCCCGATGCGGGGCTCAAACCCAGGACCCTGGGATCGTGACCTGAGTTGAGGGCAGAGTCTTCAATCCACTGAGCCACTCAGGTGCCCCTAAAATATCCAGAGACTTTAAAATGAAATTGCTTTTAGAAGAAACTTCTCTAACATGGTGTCATAACTATTTGCTAAAGCATTAATGTGGTCACACATTAGACCACATGGAATTCTATGTTTTCCCAGAGTGGTCTGCTGAATTATCCCCATCTTTATATATTCCACCCATATAAACTTCAGCTTATTCAAACACATTTCAAGGATGAGTTCTGTCCCACATGTACCCAGTGCCTCTTCTTTTCTTTTTCCCCTAATTTTCAGGTCTCTGTAGCTCTAGGTCTTGCTCAGTTACACCAAAATAATTTAATTTTTGAAAAGAAATAACTTAATTCTTGAAAAGATTCCAGCAAGAAGTTTCCATCCCTGTGTGTCAAGGGAATAAAGACCAATTTTAATATTAGCACTGTCAAAGCAATTAGACAAATACACGACAGGGAAGGATACATATTTCAAAACCAAACATGTAAAACCTGTATCCATCACAACTTGTAGTGACCTCATACCTTTTTCTTTGCTTTACGTTAGTAGGAAAGACAAGACGTAAGAGGTGCTAAAAGAAAGCAATTAACAAAACACAGGCTTGCTTTTGAGTAACATAGTGAAATGAGGACATGAGCAGCTTTAACTCTGACTTCTGTAATCGTATTTGACAGTGAGAACTGATGAACAGGGCCTTGAGGTACTGCAGGCTTTTCATGTGTTGTAAGTACAGCTAGGAACTTCATTAATACATTTTGGTGTTATATTTAAAGATGAAAAATTTATCTTTCCTGCTTCTAACTAGATTGGTGATTAAAAAATCTTAAACTTTTCTGTTAAAAAAAATGATTGGTTAGTCTCTATTATTTGTAACACAGCGTACCACACACATACAAGAATTCGTATAGTGAGAGGCCAGAAAGCAGAGTCCTCTCTGTTCTTCTTCCCCCTCCCTTGGCCCGCGCCCCGTACCCCCTGCCCTGTCCTGCCTTTTAAGTAAGTTAGCCCCATGTCCCTTCTGCTGCCTGACTTCTGTGTCCTTCCCGTCTGTTTAATTTCAGCATCTCCCGCCTGAGCTCTCACAAAATCTCATAGAGCAGCCTCTTAACTCTGCACTCCATCCTTCAAAGGCACTGGCTGGTGTCCTCTCAAGAGACAGAAACAAAACCAGAACAAGATCAGGAGATTGGATCCCTGCTCTGTGTGTCTGTTGCCTGGGGGGATGGTTTGCAAAGGTGTTTTTCAGATGGGGCTGGGTCCCTGGGTCTCCCGACAGTGTCCCCGTGCCCCCCCCCCCCGCCACCCTTTGGAAAAGCTCCATTTTTGTTTTGCCTTTCAACTTGGAGTAAGAGACTGTTGAACAAAATGTTCTAGGATTACAAAAAGTGAAGTTTAAAAACCATGGGATCATATAACTGCTAAAGTGCTCTGTCTTCTCTATATTCTGCTGGAGGTGCTGATTTTGACTTTTTGGCTTTTTTAAAAAAATTACATTTTTATATTGTTCTAAAATACATGTGTTTATGTTCAGATCTCTTAGTTCTGCAGTTCATAGGCCCATGTTCGAGTGCTTTGTGACTAGGGCTTTTAAGCATATTCATTTTTTTATTCTGTCCCTGATGGTGTTATTTAGCACCATTTAATGGACAAGGAGACTGAGGCACAGAGCTTAACTCTCTTGCCTGAGGTCATGTATGTGTAAGTGGCAGAGCCAGGTTTCTGACCTCAGTGACTTTCTCCAGAGAGTCCACACTTCAGAACAGTAGACTTTGAGAGCAAACTCAGAATATTGGCATAAATAGGGGGCTTTTTAAAGACTTGGCTTGGAGGGCACCTCGGTGGCTCAGTCTGTTAAGCATCTGCCTTCAGCTCAGGTCATGATCCTGGGGTCCTGGGATCCAGTCTTGCTTTGGGCTCCCTGCTCAGTTGGGAGCCTGCTTCTCCCTCTGCACCTCCCTCCTGCTTGTGTGTGCGCGCACACCGCCCCCCCCCCAACACACACTCTCTTTCTCTCATGCTTTCTCTCTCTCTCAAATGAGTAAAATCTTAAGGAAAAAAAAAAAAAAAAAAGAGCAGTCAATTAAAGGCTTGAAGAAGCACAGCCCTCAGACACTTCTGTCTCCAGGCTGAACTTTGAATTTGGGGCTCTGTGTGCTGTCACGTTATTGTTAAGCTCAGGCCTGCATGGGGCCCTTTAGCGGAGTGGGTCGAGGGGGAGGAGCATGGGAGCCAGGGGGACTGCATCCCAAAGTGGAGAAAAGGGAGACAACAGGCTGGCTCCCCCAGCCCAGAAGGCTCTGGCCAGCAGGTTCTTGACCTTGATCTGAAGGCTCTGGGGGCGGGTGCACTGGTCTGTGCTTCTAATTGCTGATGTCAGCACAGAGCCTGCAGTCCCCCCTGTCCCAGCTCTGTGGTTCCCTGTCCCCTGAACTCTGGTCACTCCTCAGTGTGGAAGTTGCTCTGTTGCTTTGGTCACTCGAGGTGTTAGAATCTTCTCTCCTCTCCCCACCCTGAGAGACAGCTGGGGGACTTGTAGGTAGATTCTGAAGAAAAATATCTGAAATCAGGTTTTCAGGAGTGTGGCTCATTGAACTCTCAAAAGCAACAGGAGAAATAAAGGGCAGAAGGCGGCCTCTCTGCCGAATGGCCGAATGCCCCCGCCTCCTGCTTGGGGGAGCGGTTCCCAACAACAAAAGCTTGTCTGTGTCTTTTCTCACACACAAAGTTTTGCTCCTGGGGGCTAGTCCAGGCTGCCACCTTATTTTCCTGGGCAGAAACCACAACGCAGTGGGTTGATGGAGCAAAAACTTCTTTACAAAGACAAATAAATGTGGGTTGGTAGGAATTTGCGCAGAAAAAGAGGTCTTTTAAAAAAACCTTTTGTAATGGTACAAATGTGACTGCTCAGATCGTTCCCACATGGGTGCTTCGGGCTGCTCGCTCGCTCGCTCTCTCTCTCTCTGTCTGTCTTCTGGAGGTGAGGGGGCTGTGTGCCTCTGTGGGGGAAGCCACCGAGCGACTGTTTCAGCTGCAGGGGATGGTGGGTCCTGGGCCCAGGGCTTCCTTTGTGTCCTCCGTGCAAGGCCAGGCCTGGGGGGGGGGGGTGTTGTGCCAGGTGGGGTACAGTTAGTGACTAATCTCATGCCTGGAAGCAGCAGGGTGAGGTTCTGAGCTTCTCAGGTCCCGTGTAAACTGGAGTTGAGCCTCAGTGTGGCACAGGATTAGAAAGAAAATACGGCGGTAGGAAAGGTCAGGAGTGGATTCCAGGGCCTGGCGGACCCTGGGTGATTGTGAACAGACGCCTCCGTGCGGAGCATTCTGCCCAGAGGTACCCCCTCCTAGATGTATACTTAAAGGGAGCTTTCTTCGCGGCACTGGAAACATGAATTATTGGCCGTGATCAGCCCGCGGAGTGGAGGGCTCTGGGTCTAGGAGGAAGGGTCGGTCCAGCTTGTGGATTGTCCCGAGGCTTGTTTTCGTTCTTTTCCTCCCTGCTGCCCAGCCTTCTGGAGGTTTTACTGCTTATTTGCCTCTTTGTTAGAGGGAGAAACAAATAAAAGGAGTTAAAATTCAACTTCTGGTTTTCCTTCTGGCTTAGCGACTAGGAGTGTGGAAGGTGTTTGGGTTATTGGGCGGGGCGGGGGTCGGGCTATTCGGGTGAAGGGCTGTTCGGCTTATTGATGAGTTGAGACCGTCTGCCCTTCTGTCCCTCGGTCTGCGGTGCTGTCCCTCACAGTTGCAAGCGTACAGCCGTTATGAGCGGAAAGTGAAAAGGGAGATTCTTTGTAACAAAAGGACAGGCATTAGAGCCTAATTGGAAAGTATGCATGCCCAAAATGTGCTCTCCTGTAGCCAAGAACATGGTTTTAAAAACACGAGCAATGAGGATAAGTTAAGTGAAAAATACTTGAGAAAGCTGAAGCAGAGTTACTTCATGGCAGGTAATGAACAAGTTAATACTAGGATTGAGTTTTTCTTTGCAGTTGGGAAAAAGATACGCAGTTGACTGATAAAGACAGCGAATTTTCAGTATTTTCTTTCTTTTTTTTTCGGGGGGGGACTTGTATTAAATTTAAGACTGTAAGACTTATCACTAGTTCTTGGAGACACCGTAGGTGAAAATCCTCACACATCTAAGCTGAAAATCTCTCCCTTTGGGCGGGTGTAATATTTCACTAGAAAATAAGTGTTAAAAATCCCGCCGGGTCACAGGTGACAAATGGTGCACAAAAGGCACGGAAAATCCTTGGTTTTGACTTAGATGGCTGCTTACAGACAGTTGAGAGCCTGCAACCGTCCATCCATATTTGCTCAGAGCTTGCTTGCTGTGAAAGAATGTGGCATTAAGGGGATCCTGGGCGCTCCTCATTAAGCTCAGGCTCCGTGTCTTCAAGGGCCACTGAACGATTGGAACTTTAATCAACATGCATGTGGAAGGGACCTCGGGTGGCTGCTAATATCCTTGAATTAATCAGAAGAGGGACCAGGGAAGGGGAAGGGGGGGCGATCCCCCCTCCCCCCAAAAAAACTCACCACCTGTAGCTGTTCCTCCTGTGATAGAAAAAGCGATGTCCCTAGAGACACTTTGCCTAGGGACTAGAAGCTTACCAGGAATGTGCCTCAGGGCAGGGAAAACCCTTCCTGATACCTTCCTTTGAAGTAGACCTATGATAAAGAGGGTGTCCAGGTTATTGTGGGGAGTCCCTAGATTGGGTGTGGGGGGGAAGCTGCTGCCCTTAGAAGGCCTGGTCATATTCAAAGCCCGCCTCAAAGGTGGTCTCTTCAGAAGAGGACCCGTAGAACTGGAGCTGGAGCGGGAGGCAAGCCTCCTTTTGTGTCCATGGCCAGAAGGGAGGTCAGGGAAGGAGGGGGTGAGGGGAGACTCTGCGCCAGAAGGCGGACAGAAGAGAGAAAGCGGAACCAGACGGGAAAGTGCACTTAAAAAGGATGGGAGTGGGAGTGGCACTGAAAAGGAGGAGCAATAAGGCCTCCTGAGAGAAAGCAAACAAATAAGGAAATTTAATCAAATCAGATGAAGTCCTTTTAAGGAAAACATGGTGTTAGCAAAACAAATAAGTCAATAGAGAATAAGAGAAAGCACACTGGTAAAACTGCCAGAGGAAAGTTCCAGCAAGTGTGAAGGATCAGGAAAGCTCAGATTGGAAAGAGAGGCTAAAATTCTTAAGGCGTTTGGAGGCTGGGGACGTCTTTGAGAATGGAGGTCATGTACAATTTCACGTCCTATTTTTCTTCATTGATGATGTCCAGAAAGTTCCATGCATTTCAGTACAACATACGTAATGGCTAACGTCCGTTGCATATGTAATGATGAATGCATGTAAAGGTAAAGGTAGAACATCCCTGTAAGAAGGGACAGTTTTGAAAAGAGGGGTCTTTTAGAGGCAGAAAATTTGTCTTCCTTTATCTACGTTACTTTGACAAGCTCCCACTTGAATCAGATTTTCTTTCCAACTGTCCTGTCAGTAGTAGGAGGAAGACTTTGTTTATCTCATTCTCTAGAACCATCCATGCGGGAAGTGAGGTTTGCCGAGGTCATATGAGCGCCTCCCTTTCTTGGCTCACCTGTGCCTGGAGTCAGGAGCCGAGAGAATCAGAATGTCGCACTGGCCAGAGACTAGATTGCAGAGAAGGTGGTGGGCTGGTTTCAGTCAAGACCATTTAGGCATGTCCTTCAGTTTACTCTTGGCACGAATAATTTAGGAAGAAGTGGTATATTTTCATAGCGTTTGCTCTTTGATGGTAGTTTCCTTACTTACGTGTTCTTGAGTGACACTGCATGCTTGCTGCCGCATTTGGTTATGATAATGGGGAGGCTTCGGTTCTGCGAGAATGGAATTGGCTATTAATTGAAGTCTAGTAAAAATACTGAAGTATCTAGTAAATACTTAGATTAAGAGACTGGTGGGCCAGAAGTGGATTGGAATTGGGTCATGGTTGAGAAGGAAACTTGGAGAGATTAAGACTTATCTGTTCATTTATTTATGGAGCATCTTCTATAGTTGAGGCATTGCGCTAGGACCTAGTAAAATAAAGGTGGAAAGAGAGCTCTTCTTGCTGATGATCTTCCACCCATCATGGAAGGTGGTGACGAACACAAACAGATGCTTTTAAACCTTACCATGGCTGTAGTATCTGGATTGGCTCCAAGACTTTGCTTTGTTTTTGGAGATAAGTGACACTGGGGGAGAGGTCTGTAAAGATGATGTGGGATGGAGGTCCACTCACTCTACTGGTGCCTGACTGCCTCTTCTTCACACCTGTGACTAAATCTCAGAAGCAAGTGACACTTACAGTTGGGGGTCTGTGTGTTACTTGAGAGACCTCTCCATAACTCCTTGTGAGGGGCGGTTGTTGGTCTGAGAGCGACGGACAGTGGAGAAGGCCTTGGTGAGGAAAAAGGAACAAAAGATGTGTGTGTTTTCTATTGCTGAGGTAAATTGCCACAAACTTAGTGGCTGAAAACAACACACGTTTATTATTTTTTAGTTCTGTACGTCAGAAGTCTGATGAGTCTCTCTTATGGGACTAAGATCCAGGTGTTCGCAGTCCTGTGTTTCTTCTGGAGGCTCTGAGTAGAACTGGTTTCCTTGCCGTTTTCTTTTTGCCCCTGTACCTTGGCTCATGGATGGCTGTATTTCTCCATATTTACAGCAACTAATGTCCTGTCACATCCTTCTTATGCTGTCATCTCTCTGGATTCCTGGCCACAGCTTTGAAAGATTGGTCCCACCCAGAGAAACCAAGGTAAACTCCCTGTTAGAGGGTCCTTAACTCTTATCACCTCTGTGAAATCCCTTTTGCCATAGACGCTAACATATTCCCAGGTTCTGGGGCTTAGGATGTGAACATCTTTGTCTGCTCAGAAAAGGAGGAATGGGATCTTGCTTCTGTGTCTTCGGTTCTCTGACCCAGGTAAATGGGCCTCCAGGCTTTTGTTCAAGCATTTGTGCCGCTGCCATCATTGCTAGACAACTGTTTTTGATATGTCATTCTTGGACTTAGAAATACTCCTTGGCAGGGCCCTCAGGTCACCCGATTAGGAGGGTCCTTCTCACCCCTTCTCATTCTGGTCTTGAATGAGAACTCTGTGTTCTGGTTGGATGTGTTTACTTGCCATCGCCCTGTGTCCGAGGCTCAGTTCTGCACATTCCTGACTCCACGCCTTTGCCTGACTAGTAGTTTTTGCCAGACCGAAACACTCTCTTCCTTTATTTCTGCCCATTCTTCCTATGCAGTCTGTGACATTGACCATCATTACTCCACATTTGGAGTCGATCATAATTAGCTAGTGCTATTATTTAACTTCTTTGTGAATGCATTTGATCTTTCCGTCTAGACTAGCCATCCGAAGGTGGTTAAAAGGCTGAGTCCTGGATTCAGCCTTAGATTGAATGGTCTGGATGGAGCCCAGCAGTTTGGTTTTTTAACAGACCCTGTGGGCAGTGCTGAAACGGGCAGCCTACAGGCAGCACGTGCGGGACACTCCTGGAGAGGGGGACTGAATGATCTGTCCTCTCCTTGTGATAGACGGGAGATGGTGATGTATTTGAGAAATGAATGTCAGTTTGCCCCAGTGAGTATTAATCTAGAAAGAGCGTGCCTTGTGGGAAGTGTGAATTAGATTGAGTTCAGGGCACCAAACTGTACACTATCTTTTTGGAGCCAGTGTTGAGTTGCAAAGTTCAAAAGCAGATCAAGAGCCAGTCCACGTACTCCAGTGGAAGTGGTGAGACAGAGAAGATAGCTGAGATTTGGGAATGACCTGTTTGGGATAGCAGAATTGCCATGCCTCCAGGTTTACTTTTTTATTGAACTTTTCTGTATTTCAGGGACTTAATGTGAAATATCAAAAGCAGGAATTCGGTCATGGAAAAGATTCGAAAGAGGGAAGATGGTTAATTCTTGGGAACATAAGCAGATGGAACTCTGTGCTTTGAGTGCGTTCTGATAACAAGCTTTCCTTGATGGTTGGAATGCAAAGAATACCCAAAAATCTGAATTCCCACTGAAACAAGCATTTTTGGAATCAAGGCCTTTCATGAATATGCCATGATTTTGACTTCTGCTGCCATTAAGATTGGAATGGAGTCTGCTGTTATTTTACGTTTATTTTCTAGACCCCTGGGAGGGCTTAGGTCCAAATGATTAGCTTTATTTTTATGAAATTGATTTTGCCTTTTACCATTTTGGTGGGGACCGGAGAATCTTATTGCATTAAGTAAAACTCTTAGGAGGCTAATTAAGCAAAAATATTTTTTAATTTCTTTCAATTTTCTACTTTTCATTAATTTTTCTATCAACTTTATGGCAAAAAAGAGAAGACATCAATTTTTATTAAAAAAGCCTTAAATAACTAGCTATTTTAGAGTTCTTATAATAGTTTTCTACCTATTGTAAATAATTAAGAGACTTTAATCTGGGCCGGAGAGGAGATACTAAACGTAATGCATGTTTCTGTGAGCTAGAAGCTGTCACAGAGGTGATACACTTGAACTGGAAATCACTAGAATTTCCTTCTGGTTTCTTAGTCACCAAAGAAAATGTAGGCATTTAAAAAATATTGCTACCTTTTGTGAAAGATGAAGTCTTTTATAAGATGAAGTGGAGGCACTTTAATAACCAGCCTTTGATTCAATTTAAGCCAGTTCTCTATGTGCCTGTTAAATAGAAATATTCCATAAATTAAGTAAACTGTGAGCATTCACATGCTTTTTTTCCAGTGAGCTCGTTTGCATAGGTGGGGGTCATTTTATTTTCAGTTGGTGGTAAAGTTCTATGACAAGACCAGATTCTGATTGACGAAGTCAGGTGGTACCGAAGAATAGCATGTTCTGTGTGTGTAGAGCTAAATTAAAATATTGGTAATTAATGTAACTATTTGGTTTCAAATGCTTGATTTATTTTATTTATTTATTTATTTTTAGCAGCAGTCATTAAGTGTACAGTGTACATTAAGTGTACAGCAGTCAGGGACGCCTGGGTGGCTCAGTGGGTTAAGCCACTGCCTTCGGCTCAGGTCATGATCCCAGGGTTCTGGGATCGAGTCCCACATCGGGCTCCTTGCTCGGCAGGGAGCCTGCTTCTCCCTCTGCCTCTGCCTGCCTCTCTGTCTGCCTGTGCTCACTTGCTCTCTCTCCCTCTGTCTCTGACAAATAAATAAATAAATAAAATCTTAAAAAAAAAAAAGTGTACAGCAGTCATTAAGTGTACAGTGTACATAAAATAAATTGAAAGGCTGAAGGAAGTTACTGCTCAAGTTGTCCCTACACACATGACTTTTTTCTGGATGGAAATCTATTTGTCACAAAGCTCACAGTTGAAGTTCACCCCATTATAACAAAACTTAGGAGCAAGCAAAGTATTTGGGCCTGGTATGGAATTAAATAAGGTCAATATTTGTTTAAAATCTTATCTGCCCACAATGGTCCTCTCTGTAGAGAATAGGAAAAGAGTAATATATAATCGTTGCCTTCAAAGAACTGATAAGTTCGAACAGTGCTGTACAATAGAAATATTGTGAACCGTATAACTCAAATTTCTCAGGAGCTGCATTAAAAGATAAGAAAGGTGAAATTATTACTATTTCTTAAGGCTTTCTTTCTTTCTTTCTTTCTTTCGACAGAATGTGAACAGGGAGAGGGGCAGAGGGAGAGGGACAGAGAATGAATCCCAAGCAGACTCTGCAATGGAGGTGGAACCACAAATGGGACTCGATCCCACACCCAGAGATTGTGACCTGAGCAGAAACCAAGAACTGGTCATGCAACTGATTAAGCCACCCGGGTGAAATTATTATTATTATTTTAGAAAGATTTACTTATTTATTTTAGAGAGAGAGCACGCATGTGTGCATGTGGAGGGACAGAGGAAGAGAGAAAATCCCAAGCAGACTCCCCACTGAATGCAGAGCCTGACTTGGGGCTGGATCTCACAACACCGAGATCATGACCCCAGCTAAGATCAAGAGTCAGATGCTGAACTGACTGAGCCACCCAGGTGACCCCTGATGAAATTACTTTTAATCATATATTTAAAATCTTGTGTTTTTATTATTTTTTTAAAGGATTTTATTTATTTACTTGTCAATGAGAGAGAGAAAGACATGCTAGCAGGCAGAGGTGGAGAGAGAAGCAGGCTCCCCGCCGAACAAGGAGCCCCATGTGGGACTCGATCCCAGGACCCAGGGATCTTGACCCGAGCTGAAGGCAGCAGCCCAACAGACTGAGCAACCCAGGTGTCCCTGTTTTTATTTTTATTAGTATAAAAAATTTACCCTGATATATCAAAAATATTATTTCAACATATAATCAATATAAAACTTACTAAGGAGATACTTTACATTCTTTTTTTTTTTTTTTTAAGATTTTATTTATTTATTTGACAGAGAGAGATCACAAGTAGGCAGAGAGGCAGGCAGAGAGAGAGAGAGAGGAAAGCAGGCTCTCCGCTCAGCAGAGAGCCCCATGTGGGACTCGATCCCAGGACCCTGGGATCATGACCTGAGCCGAAGGCAGCGGCTTAACCCACTGAGCCACCCAGGCGCCCCGATACTTTACATTCTTTTAAAAATACTAAGACTTGGGATGCCTGGGTGGCTCAGTCAGTTAAGCATCCGACTTTTGGTTTCAGCTCAGGTCATGATCATTGGGTCATGAGATTGAGCCCCCACATCAGGCTCTGTGCTCAGTGTGGAGTTTGCTTAAGACTCCCCCCACCCCTCTGGCTCTGTCCCTTCCCCCACTTGCTTTCTTTCTCTCAAATACATAAAAAGAAATCTTTAAAAAAATACGAAGTCTTCAAAATATGATGTGTGATTTATTCTTAAAGCAGATCTCAGTTTGGATGCTAAATTTTCATTAGAGGGTCGCCTGCTTGGCTTAGACAGTAGAACACGTGACTTGGGATTGTGAGTTTGAGCCCCATGCTGGGGGTAGACTTTACTTAATTAAAAACATTTTTTTTTAAATAATTTTTGTTGCAAATACTTGATCTTTATTTAGATTATAAAATGTAGAGTTGAAAAAGTAGATTCACATACTGAATTTGCCCCGGACATACTTAGAAGTTGTCCAGTAACTGAAGTGAATGTCAGTTTTTAAATTTGAATTATAAATTAATATTTAAATTTTAGTTCATCAGTGACTCTAACGTCATTTTAGCTGCCAGTTGCCACATGTGGCTGGGGGTTATTGTATTGGGTAGCACAGATTTAGATAAATAACGTTTTGTATTTTTAATACTCAAATAATTGAGTATT
This sequence comes from Neogale vison, assembly GCF_020171115.1. Taxonomy (NCBI): domain Eukaryota; kingdom Metazoa; phylum Chordata; class Mammalia; order Carnivora; family Mustelidae; genus Neogale; species Neogale vison. The sequence continues at coordinate 50,903,986 of NC_058093.1, forward strand.
CAATAACTGAATATCAAATCAAAATAATTTAATACTCAAATAATTGAAAAATGCTGTGTGGTTCATCAGTGAATTCCTACCCATTTGTATAGGATAATTAACAGAAGTATGGACTAGAGCAATTCTTGCCAAAAGAACTTTCTGTGATGAAAATAATATACATTGACACAGCCTGATAAGGTAGCCACTAGCCTCATGCTTTTGAACACTTGAAAGATAGCAAGTACATCTAGGAACTACATCTTAAGTTTGTTTAATTCAGATTCAAGTAGTCACATGGAGCTAGTGGCTATCCTATTAGATAGTGCTGAGCAAGAGTCTGATGGAGTAACCCCAGTGTGAATTACTATAGGCAGTGAGCAAAGGATAGACATTCCTGAGTGGGGAATAGCATAGACCAGTGGTTTCTGACATTACTGTGGGACATCTTTAAAAAGACGTACTCGGCTGCTGCATCCAAATAGGTTGATTTAACTGGGGTGGGTGACCTGGTCAGTAAGAGTTTGCAAAGCTGCCCAAGTGATTCTGATGTACAGCAAATTAGGAGACAGATCTGTGCTTGTATTAAAGTTTCTCCACAAATCGATTTCCTTGCTATTCATATCATACATAAGTTTGCTAGGAATAAGGACAAATAAAAAAGGAACCAAAGAAGTACCTGGTATTTTCTAGCTTCCGAAGATGCTGGACTATATACTCTTAATTGATCGTACAAAGGCCTGTGTATTAGGTGGAACAGGAATGATTCCTGTTTGGCTGTTAAAATGACAAGCAACTCAAATGTTAGTCGACTGAAGGTCTTATGGGATATGACGGAGTCATGTCTTGAACCTGGATCTCGTGTTTCTGTCACCACAGTAGCAGAGCAATATGGGGTATCCAGCCTCCTCCGGTTTGTGGCTTGTTTTCTCTCTTCATAATAGAGCCCTTGTGCTTGGATTTATAAAGAATGTTTCTTTTGATATTTAAAAAAAAAATCTCATTAACAATTGGATGTTTGTAGTCCAACAGATTCATGATCCCTGCAGGGCACTGTGCTGGGTGTTGGGAGATCTCTGCTCTTTTCCTGGTACAACACCGGAGCTTGGTGACCTTGAGCCCGCTGGTCTGCCGGTTGCTGCTTCAGATTTCTAGTTGTTAGAACCGGGTTTATCAAACCTGCGGGTTCTGTAGCTTAAAGAATTGCTGTGGGAAAAGGTCACTGCCCTGGATAAAAGATCGTTTATACTATTGCCAGTCTTGCTTGGAATACTTAGGGAAGTAGAATGTTTTTCTCTTGGCTGTGTTTAAATTATAAAGAGTACTAATCATATGCCAGACTTGAATGAATTCAGGCCTCACAATGGCCTTGGGAGATTAGGCTCATTTTCCCATCTTACTGACTTAAAGAAGTTGAAGTTCAGTGACTTGCCCAAGGTTGCAGACCTTATGAGAGGCAGAGATGAATTGGAACCAATGTGATTTTGCTCCAAAGCCCATGGTAGTATTTGATCCAGAGACTAAAGTCCTACTGCTTATGGTCTGAGGGCAATTTACCTTCAATAGGATGTTGACTGTGTTCTGTTATCGGTGGTAGTAAGAGGTGACAGGATTGATTAGGGACTTTCAAGTTCCCCTACTCACACTTAAAATAGATGGTGGCTGTTTCCTCAGTCTCACATAAAATGTGAGTAAAAGGGGTGCTGGGTGGCTCAGTTGGTTAAGTGTCCGACTCTTGGCTTCAGCTGAGGTCATGATCTCAGGGTTGTGGGGTCAATTCTTGTGTCAGGTTCTGTGCTGAGTGCAGAGCCTGTTTAAGACTTTCTCTCCTCTCAGAGCACCTGCATGGCTCAGTATGTTAAGCAGCTGCCGTTAGCTCAGCTCATGATCCCGGGACTCTCGGATTGAGCCCCACCTTGGGCACCCTTCTCAGCGGGGAGCCTGCTTCTCCCTCATCCTCTGTCTGACTGTCCCCTGCTTGTCTGTGCAATCTCTTTCTCTCTGACAAATGAATAAATAAAATCTTAAAAAAAAAAAAAAGACTTTCTCAGACAATTACCATATGATCTCCCTGATATGAAAAATTTGAGAGGCAACGTGGGAGGTTGGGGCGGGTAGGGAAGGAAAAAAATGAAACAAGATGGGATTGGGAGGGAGACAAATCATAAGAGACTCTTAATCTCACAAAACAAACTGAGGGTTGCCGGGGAGAGGGGGGTAGGGTGAGGGTGGCTGGGTTATGGACATTGGGGAGGGTATGTGCTATGGTGAGTGCTGTGAAGTGTGTAAACCTGGCGATTCACAGACCTGAACCCCTGGGGCTAATAATATATTATATGTTAGTTAAAAAAAAGACCTTCTCTCCCTCTCTTCTTGCTCCCCACATTCTCTCTCAAATAAATAAATCTTTAAAAAAGTGAATAAAAACATCTTTAGAAAATACTGCTATTCCTATGGCTCAAACTTTAAGAGCAGAGAGCTTGCTATGCAAAACAGCTTTTAGATGATTCCCTTCCCTCCAGCCTTTCCTAATAGGGGTTCTGGAGAAACTAGTACTATTCAACTAGAATTTAATTTGAATTGAATTAGTAACTAATTGAATGTTGTTTTCTCTTCTCCCTGGCTCCTCTCCCTTGAAGGAAAGTATTTTAAGCCTAGAGTATGTATTTGCCTTATTTCATGGTTAGAGTTCAAATATGTTTCCCCCTCTTCTCTTGCTTTTCTCTTGAGCAACAGATGGAAAGGTGGATCCTTTTGTTGTTATCCTTATCCCGTTTAGCTAGTTTTAAACATGTTCTTTTAGTTTTACCACTTCTCTAAAAGTTCAACACAGACATTTCTTATTTGGTTCCTCTTCACCCGGTATGACAATTCTCAAGGTTTCTCTAGTTCCCTGGGAATGCCTTTTTATGAACTGAATTTCGTCCACTCCAGTGAAATTGTTTGGGGGCGGGGGAAGGGAGCAGGACACGCTTTCTAGAAGGTTTCTTCTGGCATTTGTTGATGAGCTCTTATAATTTCCATTTTACTGACCTTGCCCCTAGAGGATGACCTTGGATTTTAGTGTAGGCTTGATTGAGTGTAAAATGACTTAGCACAAGTGAAGTGGAAACAGATCAGTCCACGAGGAGGAGGCTCAGATGCTAAATCTTGTTCTGTGAATTGAAAGCATTTGCCTCAGAACCTCTCTGGCAATGCCTGTCCTGCTTTTTAGAGAAATAAGCTACTGTGCACACGCGGTTGCTGCTTATGCCTTAGATGTTTGTGCTCAGTTCTTTGTAGGGGGGAGAGAGGATGCGAAATTTTGCTGTTCTCTCTGGCCTCGGGAAGCTCACAGAATTGAGTCGGAGGGTGGGATGGCCTTATTTCCTAGACATTCATCTAGCTCCTCTCTGCTAGACACAAGATGTATGAGGATTTAAACAGAGCTATGAGTGCTGCTCTTGGTTTGCCGTTCAGTAGAGAACGCAACCCTGGGTTGTCGCGGTGGGATCAGTACTGCTGTAGAAGCATGAGCAAGAAACCCAGAGTGAGTGATCACCTCTGCCAAGGGACTCGGGGAAACTCGACAGTTTTCTCCTCCCCGAGAGGTGGAGTTGAGCAGGTTCAGAAATGGTTTCCCCTCAGACGGGTGGGTTCGAGTGGTTTTGGAGGTGAGATTCCCACATGCGGAGTCACTGAGGTGAGAATTTGCCTGCTGAGTTGGTGAAGGCACCACAAGTGTAGGGGAGAACCAGAAGTACTGTTTTGTATACAGTAGGCAGTACCAGAGAACCCAAGAGCAGGAGGGCTGAACTTCCCAGATTTGGAAATACACTGCTGAGATGTTCCAGATCCATGGGCTACCTGGTCAAAGTGGTTGAAGTAGGGTAAAGGCAGAGGATGGGAAGGAATCTAGGAGGGAAGGGGAGACGTGGCCCTTTGAGTGCCCTGAGGGAGGCTTCTGGGTATCAGTCCCAGTACAGTGCTCTCTTTTCATTGCTTTTGCTCCTGTTTCTTTAAGGACCCATTTCACAATTATTCCAGATGATGACAATGGAGCTATACTCCCCTCTGCCTGAATTAAACAGTTGCATGAGTAGGGAACTGGAACTCAGCATTGTTGGCTGGAGGTTTTTTTATTTTTTATTTTTTAGATTTTTATTTATTTATCTGTCAGAGAGAAGGAGCGACAGAGGGAAAGAGACTGAGCAAGAAGGGGGAGCAGCAGCCAGAGAAGAAGGCTCCCCGCTGAGCAAGGAACCTGATGTGGGACTTGATTCCAGGACTCTGGGATCATGACCCGAGCAGAGGGCAGATGCCCAACCAACTTAGCCATCAAGGTGCCTTGAAATACTTTAACGAGATCTTCTTTAGTGTGTCTTCACTGCAAGAATGATGTCAACACATTAATCTTAGTGCCTTGGCCTCCAGACATCAGTGGCCTTGTACCCAGAGCAAAGGACCGGGGTTCCCTAGAGTTTTTCCTTTCTGCTTTAGCAACACACAGTCATGATGGTGAGAATATCCTTGAAAAGGCATCAGGTGATGGTGGACATGAGCAATGACAATGATTGCTCAAAAGGTTGCTGAGTAGAGAATTATGGTTTATTTTCAAGAAGCAACTTGGTGTATAGCGGAAAAAACATGGGACGAGGATTTGGAACCCTCCTGGTCTGAGCCGGCTTCTATCCTAATTCAATCCTAGGACCTCGGTCTTCGTGAGCCCCTGTTTCCTAATGGGAATGTGAGGAAAATAAGCTGGAAGAAGCAAAAGAGTGTGATGCCCGAGTCCCATCATTTGGCACCTCCAACTGGCCCCACGGGTGTCCTCTTGCCTGCCCTGAGGGAGGAGGTGCTCCTGATGAGCCTGGCCTGGTGACTCTTTGCGGCTGTGCCAACCACCTTTTCTCGGGAGAAACTGTTTTCATTACCAGTGAAACTTCATTTCTTGAGTTTATTTTCTCTTCATGGTTTTCTGAAACCGAGATGACTTCAAAGCAATGTGTGGAGTTTTCTTTTTCCTTTCGCCCTTTACAGCTTACCTATCTCCTCGTACCCCCTGGGCATCTCTAATGCATCTGAGCATGGGCCATTTTGGATCTGAGGGATCAAAATTGGAATCCCGGACAGTAATTAGGTTTCAAGAAGTGTTGAACTGAAGTCATTTCATGACACAAAAGTGGCACAAGGGTATTCTGTTCACATGTGGCTCCCTGTTGTCCTTCTTCCTCAGAAGGCCCCTGGGGTTTCAGTATTGAGGGGCAGGGAAGAGAAGGGGGTGGTGTAGACAGCCTGCTGAGTGCTATTCCTGAACTGATTACCTCTACAGCATTATGTTCTTACAGATTTTCTCCTTTGTACTTGATAGAGCAGCAAGTCTTCCTTTCTCAACTTGATCCAAAGAGAGAACAACATCTGTGTTCCCCCGAAGCGCTGGAGGCTGGAGGCCAGCAACACTATTCACATCTTTCGGGGGTTTTCGGTTGGTGCCCTTGAGCTTGTTCCTTCTGTTTCCAGTGTCAGACTGCCCAGGTTGTGTCCCTCAAGCTTTTGAGGGTGTGGAGGATTATTCCCTCTTTCTTCTTCCTGCCTCCTGGCCTGGGAAGCCTCCCTTACAGCCAGAGGGGCTGAGGGAGGCAGGGCCGCTCCAGCAAGGAGGGAAACCGCAGTGTTCTTGGCCTTGCCTGTTTTTATTTCTTCCCTGGGCCGACACTGCCTTACTTTAACCCTTGAATAAACCCACGGCCTGGCCAGGATCTCTGTTCTCCTTTCTCCTGGTCCCTGGGCTCTTTTGTCCTCCAACAAGAGGTGGAGCCCTGGGCTGGAGCCTGTTCCCCCTTTCTGCCCTACTACCGCACTCCTCTTTCCTGGAAGTGCCAACGCGTTTCTGTACGGGGCTGAACCTGTTCATCTCTAACTCTTGATGGATTGTGCTTCCTTTTAGCAAACTGAAATAAAACACAAAAATCTCAAAATAGATGTAACCAGACTCCTCCAACTTAATAAAGACCATATGTGCTCACACTTGGAATTCAGTTCGTCCTGTTTGGTGAGTGGTACCTCTCTCTCTCTGCGGCCTCTCTCGCACCTCCCTGTTTTCTGCAGATGGAACGCTTGACAGAGCTTTCCCAGCAGCTCATGCCTGTGTCCTGAGTCCTATTTTGAGCCCACGAACGCTGTTTTGATAGTATGTACACCGTGTTTAAAGAACAATCTGCATATGTACCATTTTGTTCGTGGAGGATGCTGACAGCCTGGGATGAATCCTGCTGGCATCTTCATAGTGAGCTAGCCGCGGTCTTTTTCCAGTGTGTGCCTGGCTCGTGCTTGTGCTTGATGGGGTTTTGCCCTGCAGCCCTTGGCTTCTGAGAGCAGGTCTGGTGAGAGATTGTGCAAGCCAGTAGCCTTCTCTCCCTGAACTCTTAATGTGTACCAGGCACTGTGCTCCGCTCTGCGTTTGTGCTCGTTTGATATCAGAGTAAGCTTATTTGGCATAGGGGCTGCTTTCCTCACCACTATCATCCTGTTTTCCCACTGAGCAGCCCGAGGCACGGAGAGGGTAACCTGCTTGCCAAGGTCCTGTGACTAACGGTCTGGATTTTCAGCCCACTCAGTTGAGCCCCAGAGCCCATACTCTTGCTCAGATCTAAATTGCTCCTGTTGAATGGCTGAACGGAGTTATCATCGGAGGAGCCGACTTAGCCCCTGAATGGTGGTGATAGTCATGCTTTGGGTTGCATAGTGATACATTTATTTGAGGGATTCTGAAGAATTCTGACTTTATTACCTCCCTTGAGGCCTTGCACTAGAAGTGACCTTCCCTCATACATAATGAGATACCTGCCTGGTTTCCCCAGGAGGATGTGTGCATGCCTAGAGCTGGCCTGGCTGGGACAGGAGCTGCTTGCTTTATGTGGCTTTGTACCGTCGAACGGGGCTTCATGGGACTGGGAGCAAACACTTCCCTTGCATGTCATGGCAATTAGTTTAAAACTAGGAACGGATACTCAGTTCAGTTAATGGAAAACTTTTCTGAATATTTGGAACAACTTGGGTAGGGATGCCTGGGTGGGTCAGTTGGTTAAACATCTGCCTTTGGCTCAGGTCATGATCCCAGGGTCCTGGGATCGAGTCCTGCATCGGGCTCCCTGCTCAGCTGGGACTCTGCTTCCCCTTCTGCGTGCTGCTCTCTGTCTCTCTCTCTCTCTGACGAATAAACAAAATCTTAAAAAAACAAAACAACTTGGGTATGAGCTTGTATTTTTTTTCAACTATCTATTTTGTGAAATCTAAACATAAATCAGGTGTATCTGATAGAAATTTAGCATCTGATTTAGACTGTGTTTTAAGTATAAAATACTCCGAGGATTTTGAAACCGAATTTTGCATTCTTTTTTTTTTCATGTTATATCATTGATGACATGCTGATTACGTGTCGCTGTACCTTACTCAAACCCACATACCTAAAATAGTATTATTGAAATCATTTTCACTTCATTTGACTTTTTAATGCAGCTACTAGAAAATTTAATTCCAAATGTGGCTCACATTGTAATTCTCTTTGACAGTGCTCTTCTGGAGCCTCGATGTGAATGCTTCCCTATAGAATAATACTTTGCCAAAGCAAGTGCTCAAAAGATAATTAGTGAGAGGGCGATTCGTTGGCAGGAGCTGTCTAGGAGAACAAATTCAGTGGGGAGGGCTAATGGAACCTGATTACTTTCGCTGGAGTTAGTATGTTACTTTAGGATATAAATGAAATAATGAGGCATCATATGCTAGGCACAACATACATAATGCTTTATCCCCTTTTGAATAAATCACCACTTTGCATATTATGTCATAAAATGAAGGTAGAGAAAATTAGCACGAGTCAATTACTCTCTTGGTCAACAGGAGTTTCCTGCTTCTGCTGTGAGCTGAGATACACTCTGGCACTTCCCTTTGGTGGGATCTGGCAGTGGAGTGTGCGGAGCCCTCATGAGCGTCCTCTTGCCTGCTTCTGTCTTCTCCCCTGCGTGTATCATTTCTCTCATGAGCTGAGATTACCTACACAGAGATGTCATTCCAGGCCTCCTTGGGATCGCATGCGACACCTACGAGGCCAACAGTGTCTCTTCAATCAGAATGAAGGTTCTGGGTGGCCCTTGGAAGCAACACCCCTGAGCAGGGACACAGAGCCATTTTGCCACCAACGTACCGGTGTCCTTGTTCCTCTGACTCCTCTTTCCTGGCCTCCGTGGTTAGTAGTTCTCTTTTTCCATGCCCCTACATGTTTTACCCTGGGGCATGCCCTCCTTCCTCCTTTCATTTCTCTCATATGCTCTGCCTCTGCTGAGTTTCCCACAGCTTTTGTGACTTCCCAGTGGCTCAACAGATGGGTAGAAGTGCTGAACCTCACAGTGAAGTCCTTGCACCCCTCTTGGGGAAGCCAGCAGTCGGCAAGTCTGTGCTTAATTGATCATGAGATTCAAAGTCAAAATACACTTTCCGGTGACCTTTTCTGCTTGTTTATCCCTGGTCATCAATTTTTTTTTTTTTTTAAATCTATTAATGTCTCGGTTCTTTGGTTTCCTCCATTGTAAACTGGGAGCGTTTTACAAAGAGGCAATGTCTACAGTGTTGTAGAGAAGCACAGTGACCCTGACTACATCTGGCTTTGTGCTGAATTTCAGATTACTTACCTGCCATTGGGTTTGAAATAATGCATTAAATTGAGCCTCTGCTTTCACCAATGAGAATTTCTTCTTGTTAAAACTTTTTGAAAACAGATGTCCTATTTGTCTCTTCTCCCCTCTTTTCTACTCCACCCCATTTTGTGTCTGTATTCTTTAAAAGTTTCAAACAGATTTACAGATTTTATTTTAGAGAGAGAGCGGGCGCAAGCGTGCAGGAGGGGTGGGAGGAGGAGCAGAGGGAGAGGGACAAGCAGACTCCGTGCGAAGCGCAGAGCCTGACGTAGGGATTGATGCCATGACCCCGAGATCACAACCTGAGCCGAAACCAGGAGTCGGACACTCACCTGACTGAGCCACCCAGGCACCCGTGAATAACTCTTAGCTTTAGAAATAGTTTCCGCCCCTTTTTCTTGTAGAGGATGAACGTGGCTGTTGAAGAGGTGAAGTAGGTGATGTTTGAGGCAGAAAAATGCCATGTTGAGAGCATATGTTTAGGACGTGGAGGGACCTGGGTTCTAGTACCATTTCTGCCCATTCAGTCATGGTGTGAATTGAGCACGTTTCTTAGCCTCAGATAATCTCTTTCTTCTGTAGAACAGAACCTCTTTCGTGCTAATTGCTCAATAAATATTAGCCATTGTTATTAGCCATTTTCTTAGAATGTCACTGGAAGGTTTAGATGAAAATATTTGAAAGGTTGCTGTGCAAATCGTCAGCCATGGTTGACAACTGCAATGTCCTTAGAGGTCTTAAGAAGCTGATAAAAATGAAAATATTACCTATAAAGGAGGTAGACAATTTTTTCTTTTAGATTGGAAACTGTAGATAATACTCCCCAGGGAAAAAATGGCCTCATCAATTCTGTTTCCCTTGATGGCCATAATTAATAAAGAGTCCTGCTAATAAAGGTTTATAATTTGGTCTTCTCCTCGTGCCACTTCTGGATTCCCTTTGCAAGCTGAATTCTGGACTGTATGCAGGATCTGCATTGTACTATGGAATCAAAGTGAAGATAATGGCCATGAGGAGTTCCAATAAGGAAAGTATCCTCCATTCTGGTTGGTACCTGGGTGGAAAACCCAAGAGTTCAGTTAGCTAAACTGGCATTGAATCAGGGAACTAAGGGAGGAAGAATAGTTCTTATTTGGAAGTGAGAGCAGAGCAGGAACTTCAGAGCTATGTGCTCTTTTAATAAAAGCTGTTAATTTAACTTTTTTTTTTTTTTTTTTTTTTTAAATGAAGGATTGGCTTCCTACTAACAGTTAACTGGCCTTGATCTAGATTGCTCGTGGTATGACCAAACTCTGTTCTGTGGAAGTGTTAGAGAATGTTTGGCTTCACATAAGAGACCTCCCTTTCATGTCTGAAGAGGCAAGGAATGTAATTTTCAGTTGCTTGGAGGATTTAATTTTCAAAGCTGTGCCATAAAAAGGAATAGAGAGTGCAGAAAAGTCCTGTGGGCTGTTGCTTTCTTAGTTTTATCTGAGTTGAGTTGGCCTTGCATTTTTGCCCTCTGGACCATCTGCACAGCCAAGGGATATCAGTTTAACTCACTTGGCAATTTGGGACCACATTTTGTCTTTTGGTAAATGCAGTCACAAATCACTTTTTTTTTTACTAAACAAAGTGAGGTCGTGCAGCCCCTCCTTTTGATCCTCTGAGGAGTGAGAGGCTGTTTACATTGAGCAAGTAAGATATATTTATTCTTCTTGACAAAGAAACCCAAATTATTTAGCAGAAAGCCCTTTAGTTTCCTGTACCTAGCACTTGACTGCAGGGTGCCTTAAAAAAGCAAGGGACCAAAAATAAGCAAAAGAATGAGCTCTCAGTACAATCCTTGTGGGGGTGGGGGGTCGGCGGCGCCTGGGTAGGGCTCTGCAGCAGCCCCACTCCCGGCCCAGCCAACATTTGTTTCCTTGTGGTTAGATTTAGAAACTTTTAACCCTGCCTTCTTGCAGGCCCTGAAATTTATAAATAGGAACCTTTTCTAAGGCGGGATCACTTGGAGGCCTGTTAGTAGTTAGTTCGGGGTTCTGAATGATGATGATGATGGTGATATTTTGGAGAAGAGTGCTGTTTGCTTACAACCATGCCAGGATGTTTGAGACAGGGAGCCCACGTTGGTGGGTATTTTAACTGCGTGGTTCTTAAACTTGGCTGCAGAACAGAAGCCTCTGGGGAGCCTTGGAAAACTCTGACACCAGGCTGTACCCTGTACGGTTGCCATACTGACTGAATCACAGATTCAGGAGAGGGACCCAGGCCTCGGCTTTTCTTAAAGCTTCCCAGGGGACGCCAGAGCTCAGGCAGCACTGAGACTAGGTGATCGGATCTGCTGTACTCAAAAGATGGGACTGTGCACTATCCACAAGAAGAAAAGATAAGCGTCCTTCCAAATGCGAGGTGAAATGTGAAATAGTGACATTCTTAGGATGTTACGGTCAAGCGGAGTGATTTCATTGCTCCGATTAATTGGCATTTTTAACATTACGGTAGCTGAGGCTTTATGAATCAGGCGCATCGTCCGCTTCCTTTACTGAAAGAGCAACCTCACAGCGGCATCCTGAAGTGTCTTCAGGCACTGCGGGGGAAGTGCTCTCTAATTACCGGCGATAAAAGATCAGCAGTTCTAGATGTCCGGTTAGTGTATGTGAATCCACAATCCACTCCAGACACCTGTTCCTTAGTCTGTATGCCTGTTCAGGTCCCAAACCAGCTATTTGTGTTTCTGATGAAAGAGTTTTTAAAAAAAGATTTTTTTTTTTTTTTTTTTAAATTTGACAGAGATCACAAGTAGGCAGAGAGTGAGAGGAACAGAAGCAGGCTCCCTGCTGAGCAGAGAGCCCGATGGGGGCTCGATCCTAGGACCCTGGGATCATGACCTGAGCCGAAGGCAGAGGCTTTAACCCACTGAGCCACCCAGGCGCCCTGAATTTTTCTTTTAAAATATAACTCGTTTGGTTGGCAGAGCTGGGCCATATCTAAGCACACCTGGCAGTCACCGTGACCTCAGCTAAAGGGGAAGGTGCTAAACAGTCTTGATTTATCCCACTTAGTGTGACCTTTGATGCTTTGCTACCGTTTTGACTGTGGGATGCTGCCCCAAACACTGTGACAAGTGTTAAGAAGATCTGGGTAACTATGTTGATTACCTTCCTCAATTCCTAAAAAATTTTGACTTCTGAATTATGTTTGGTTCCGAAGGATTCTTATAAGGGATTATAGATGTGTGTTGTGTCATCATTGAGCCAGGTCTAGAGTTCCCCTTGTGATCACACAGGTGGCCTGTACATTCCAGCTCTGCTCCTCATTAGCTGGGTAACCTTGGAGAAGTTGCTTAACCTTTCTGAGCCTTTATTTTCTATCTGTAAAGTGGCACAAATGATGGTATCTGCTTTAAGAGCTCTTGTCAGCATTAAGAAGAAGAATGGACATGGAGTGTTTTAAAAATAGAAGTTTAAGGAATTTGTGTATACCACAGGTTCTTCCTTTGGGAACTCTAATGGCACATGGCAAAGCCTCAAAAACAGGTTTTTTCCAGGTGGGGGCCCACTGCGTTTTATAAGGACACAAAATGAAGTGGTTTTTGTTTTTCGTTTTTTTTTTCTTCAAGCTGCAGGTCATGCATTGGGTCTTGGAATCTATGTTGTCGGTTTTGATCTTGTGACCACTTTATGTAGAAAAGAAATACAGTAATAGAATAAGAAGAATTTGTACATTGTCTGAAGATAATTTTTGCACAGGAGCTGCTTTTTTGTACGTGTACATTTGTATGTGTATGTTCAGAGTAATTTTTTTTTAAGGTTTTTTTACTTATTTGACAGAGACACAGCGAGAGAGGGAACACAAGCAGGGGGAGTGGGACAGGGAGAAGCAGGCTCCCTGAGCCCGATGTGGGGCTGGATCCCAGGACGTTGGGGTCATGACCTGAGCCAAAGGCAGATGCTTAAGGACTGAGCCACCCAGGTGACCCAGAGTCATGATTGTTGCCTTATGGGAGCAGCAAACGGGATTGAAGAGTCCCCAAATTGTGGTCTGCTTAGTGTTAACTTACTGAGATGGTCCAATACACATATAATACCTGCTGAATCAGAGAATTGAGAAAATTATGGGTACGATAGTAGTCCAAGTTCCTTTTGCTTATGCTATCCACAAATCAAGGCCAAAGGTTTCCTTTTGTTTCTGGCTGTCTGAACAGTTGCTCTTGGTCTTCATTTCATAGTGCATATGTAGACTCAGTATTGAAAGGTCTCCATAGAAAATATTGACAATACTCTTCTGTTGGGAAACTCTCAAGTGTACGAAAGGCACATACTGACTTTCCTGGATCATGAAATATTTGTGGATTTTATTGCACTTGGGATTTCTCTGCCCCTCAGGAGTTTGTTTAATCATGGGCCAAATTTTACGTAAAACCAAACTAAGTCACTGCCTTTGCTCTTGCCCCATCTTGCTTTCCCAGCCAGAGTGTTAGCCAGTGGTCTGGTCCCTGTGTGGCTCAGCTGTCAGTTCAGGAAAGGCAGTCAGCGTTGTGATTCACCACTGTTTTTGGTTTGTTGACCGAATAGAGTTCGCTAATAGTAAAGGATTTTAATTAAATGAAAAATGAAAGTAAGTAATTTTTGGTTATTAAGAATCATCAGGTACCTCGTTGATGTATTTAGTTAAGTCAGCGCTTATTTCATACACATGTTTAGACTGACCTCTGTTGACAGTGATCAATGACCATTAGTTGGGTCTGAAGGGCTGTGTGGAACCGAGGAGCTTTTACTTGATGTTTTTTTTTTTTTTTTAAGATTTTATTTATTTATTTGACAGAGAGAAATCACAAGTAGACAGAGAGGCAGGCAGAGAGAGAGAGAGGGAAGCAGGCTCCCTGCTGAGCAGAGAGCCCGATGCGGGACTCGATCCCAGGACTCTGAGATCATGACCTGAGCTGAAGGCAGCGGCTTAACCCACTGAGCCACCCAGGCGCCCTACTTGATGGTTCTTGATCTGATGGCTGGGAAGCAGAGGAAACCAGTGTCACCTACCCATTTGAAATGGTGTCCTCGTTGTCTTATTTATGTCACTAGGTTGATTACAGGGATTTTTGTCTTTTTCAGAGGCTTCATAGCAATAGCGGGTGGAGTAGAAACTTGGAGCTTCAGCCTTACAGCTTACTGTCTTCAGTTCTAAGTGACGGAGAGCAAGTCATTTAATCTTTTGGAACCTGCTTTTTTAGCTCTATAACAAGCAAAACCGCATGTACCGAGCTCATTTTGAATAATTGTGTGAAAATGAATGAGATGTGTGAAATTGTCTTCGGAAACTGGTAACTGCAGTTCAAATGTAAAAGGCACGATGATAGAATACTGGAACGTTTTTAAGAGCGGATCTGTATTGGAATCATCTTTGCAGCCAAAAAATACAGTTACTAGATTGCCTTGTAGCGGTTGAGCAAATTCTGGGGTATTCGTTTGCCTCTGAATGACTCTGAAAGCTGTGAGTTTTATTTCCTTTTAAAAGTTTGAGATGTGAATTTGGAGAGGATGAGAATAGATGGTCCCTCTCGTAGACTGAGGTCTTGGCACTGCCAATGGCACTTTATGTTAGACTGGGCACTTTGGGTCATGAAACATTTCTAGTAAGGCCTGCTCGCCCTTGACTAGGGCACCTGAAGTGCCATCATTGAGTGGTGGGAGGTAGTCCTTTGGTATATTGTCTTCTCTTTTTTGTGAACACGGTGACAATCCATTTAGAAATTTCTGCCTTAAATGGTAATTAGGGATCCTCTGAATGACGTCAACTGTGTGTCCTCCCTTTGAGAGTCTTTGGTGGCAGCTGGTTGAAATGCCCCATGCTTACACCATTCTAGGAATGGCTGCACTTAAAGGACTATATTTATTATTTGATGACATATTTTTATTAGCCATTTGTGTTCTTATTGTCCTATAAAGGGGACAAAAGCATATCAGCGAAGTTTTGGAGATGAAAGATGTAGTTTGACGTGCACAAAGTTATACAGTTAGTAAATAGTGGACTCTACAAGAACTCACCAGTGTCGCGTGAACACCTGGATAAAGTTAGTGTCTGACCAATGTTTTGGGGGTTTTAAAGAACTAATAGTTATGCTGATTGTGCAATCCTCACCTCTGGGGGGAAAAAAATTGCTCACTGGAAGAGTTCTGGGTGAAGAAGTGAGTCCATTGTCTGACTTAATTTGGAAGCAAAATTTCCTATCTGGGAAGTTAGCCTGACCATTTGTGTAACATCCTGTTTACCTTCTCAATCTTGAGCATCGGATTATAAACACCATTCAGTTCCCAAAGTGTAAAATGCCCCTGGTTAGAAATAAAACTCATGGGAATGCTTCACTTTGGGGTAAAGACAGGGCAAGTAACTTGAAAACACCCTACTTAGAAAGCGGATACTGATCTAGCACAATCCAGAAAATACTTAGTTTTCTTAGGTAACAGGGGTTCTAGTTCATTCAGCCATGGCAGATAGCTAGCTTCTTAACTTCAAAAAACTTATGAGAGAAGAAGCTACTAATCACTGGCCTTCTCTTTTGGAGCTCACTTTTCCTTCGTAAATTCTGGGATGGGTAAGAGCTGAAGGGATACCCATGCAAACTGAGGAAGTCTCTTAACTGTCTCTAAAATGAGGGGTTTGGGATTAAATGACCCTTGAAAAATCTCCCAAGAAAAAACCAAACCCTGGTGTTGAGGTTCTGGTTCTGTGCCACACCCCTGTCCCACACTTGTGTTTTCATCCTTTGATTCTTTCCAGCCTGGCTTGCTGGAGGTCATAGATCCTGACAGATTGGGGTCTCAGGTAAAGCAGTCAGCAAGACTGGAGTCTTGAGCAGTTTGTCTGTTGAAGATTTATTGTTTAAGTTTTGGCCTATTTGGAGCCTCTCAGGTCATGGCCAACCCAAGTAGGCGAGATTCTTACATAACTTTACACTGACAAATTAAGAAACAAAACAAAACAAAACAAAACAACAACTACAACAACAGCAAAAGAAGCAGAGGGAAATAGGAGATGGACGTTTGAGTATAGGTTGGACAATAACAATACAGAAATGGCTTTGGATTCTTTATAATTATGGTCAGACATCGTTCCAGTAAAGGTGTCTTGGGTTAAATGAAGTGGTGCCTGGTGTATATATACACACAAACTATAGACACGTAAACATAGAAGGTTCTAAATATAATGTTCCTGTGTTGCTTTCTGCCACGGGTTACTTTTCCTGAGTCAACACAGTCTGCTAAACCAAGCCTCAGGAAGACTTGAGTTCTGGCTTAACCTGGGTTAAACACTACTGATAATTCACAGTTGGTGGCTGAAAAAAAATAATTGAAATAGCAGGACCTTTGTTTCCTAAATTAAAACATACACAGAGCCATAGTATATAAAACAGTTAAAAACAAACAGTTCTGTTTTTCTGGGTTCCTCTGGGGTCTGCAGGGGAACTTGGGGGTGTAGGTTATATTGTCTGAGAAATCCTGATTGAAGTAGCTCTCACTTATCAAGGAGGTAAGATAGACTAACGAACAAAATTGTAACACCACTCACCTATGAGGGTGGTGAAATGATTTTGTTTTTAGTAACATAGGGGTTAGTTATCTTCATCGTTTATGTTTAATGTTGAGTGGTTGGAACAAATATCCAGCCTAATGTGACTGATGTAGCAAGAGATCTGAATTTCAGTAAAGTTTTTGGCCTTCTGTTGACTGACTGAACTTATGCTGGAGACAAAGGTGAACTTTACTAAGAAGTCGATTTGGGCCAAGTTAAGTAGAAGAGACAAAAATTTTGCCTTGGTGAATTTCAAAGCAATATATTAAATAAATATCATATAAATCTGAATATAAGGCAACCACCCAATAAGGCAATATCCTGTTTTCTCTAGATGATCTAAAACAAAAGTTGTGAATAGAAAAACTTTTTGGAATATAGATAAAATAATAGAAAGTATATTAGTAGTTACATGAAATATTATATGAAATCCACATTTTCTACCGTTTTCACGGACCTGTTTTATTTAAACCCTTGGCATGTGCTTCAGCATCAACTTCTCCCTTACTGGAATTCCTTTCTCTCTCCTCTTAGAGCACATCCTCTTTGCTTCTGCTGAATGTTTGAAAACTTGGCATTTTTACAATCTATACAATGTTGTTAAGTTTATGCTAACCCTCTACCTTTGAGGTTTTCAAAATTTAAATTACCTTTATGGTGTCAAAAACAATTTTTTAGAAAGAAGAAAAAAAGGAGTGCATTGGTTTTCTGTTTTATAACTGGCACATTAGTGGGTCATGGATGTTATAGGCTGTTTTCTTGTATTAATCCCCTCCCCTGCTATGTGACTTACGTTGCATGAGAGTTTATTTCCTGCTCCATTGGTACTGGACTTGGCCTGTAAGCTATTTGGCCAAGAGAATAGAAATGAATGCAAAGCAAGCAGTTACCTTAAAGGGTGTGCCTTAAATATGATTAAGCTGTTGTGCTCCTGTGATTTTCGTGAGGAAAAAATGCCCCAGCTAGCTGCTGCTTCTGCAGCCTGGACCCCGGCGAGGCAGGGGTGTAGCTGACCTGATCTGTACCCTGGGCAGACAGGCTCAAATCTTTAGGATGTATCAGACTACACTGTCAGATCTAATTCAACTGCTGTCACTCACAAATCTAATAATCTTGTTATTTTTGTCTCAATTAGCAGAATCACAAGTTGCACCGAAGAAAGTTTTGTTTGGCAATTTCTGTATCAGAAATAGCTTTGGGGATGATGACTACCAAGGACTGAATGGTCTGTGCAGTAACCTAGGATTCTTGACTGTAGGCATTTTCAAGAATACACCATATACCAAAACCAGATGTATGCAGTAAAAAAAAAATATTGCCAGACTTGAGTGCACTATTCATTTTTCCAGTGAGACCTCCAAAGGGCCTATGAATAGAAGCCTGGTGTTTTCCTCTTAGATGACTCATTTTTGAGTAGACTAGGAACAAAATTTTGGCTTTCATGTTAGGCACAGTTTCAAAGTCTCTCTATACACTTTGATTGAGTTTTGTAAAATACATGCACACGCACACCTCCCATATTTGTCTGCAAGTTTTAAAAGTCAACTCAAGGTGCACCTGGTGGCTCAGTGGGCTAAGCCTCTGCCTTCAGCTCAGGTCATGATCTCGGGGCTCTGGGATGGAGCCCCGCATTGGGCTCTCTGCTCAGCAGGGAGCCTGCTTCCCCCACCTCTCTCTGCCTGCCTCTCTGCCTACTTGTGATCTCTATCTGCCAAATAAATAAATAAAATCTTTAAAAAAAAAAAAGTCAACCAACTCTCCTCTCTCTATGTATTTTAACATATATATAGGTATGTTTGTGTATGATTGGTTGGTTGCTTGTGTGGTTGTTTAAATAAGTTTATTGCATGTACTCCCTTATTGCTCTCTAAAGAAAAGTAATCACTACCTGTACCAAAGGTTGATATACACACACAAACACACACAAACACACACACGTGTGTGTTTGTGTGTGTATATATATATATATTTTTTTTTTTTTCCCCCCTAAGATTTTATTTATTTATTTGTCAGAGAGAGAGGGAGAGAGAGCGAGCGAGCCCAGGCAGACAGAGTGGTAGGCAGAGGCAGAGGGAGAAGCAGGCTCCCTGCCGAGCAAGGAGCCCGATGTGGGACTCAATCCCAGGATGCTGGGATCATGACCTGAGCTGAAAGCAGCCGCCCAACCACCTGAACCACCCAGGCATCCCAGGTTGATTTATATTTTTAAAAATGTCTTCTCAGAAGAGTTTGAGATAAATGTAGGCATGACTAGAGCTATTTTATTTCCTGCCTACCCAGTTTATTGAAGAGATTAAGATCTCCCGAGTAGGTAATTTAATTGAAAAGAGCCAGTTTGTGCTATGTCTTCCTAACATACATTTAATTGACCAGATTTTAACACCTTCCATTCCTAATCACCCATTTCCTGTTTGGTGATTGACCTTGACCATGCCTTTGACTGGTGTAGCATTTTCAGCAGCCAAAAAGCAGGATTTGGGCCTCTTAAGGCTTATTTATCCTGGTTTCAGTGGAGTTGCATTATAAAAACAAAAACAAAAACAAAAACCCTTAAGGGGCACCTGGCTGGCTTAGTTGGTAGAGCACATGACTCTTGATTTTAGGGTTGTGAGTTTGAGCCCCATGTTGGGGGTAGAGCTTACTTAAAAATAAAATCTTACAGAGCAAAACAAAAAAAAAACCCTGATGGTCAGGTTCCTTCCTCAAAGATTCTGATTTAATGTGTTTGTGACAGGGCCCAGGCACTGGTATTTTTTAAAGCTTCCCAGGTGATTCTGACTCACAGTCAGAGTTGACAACCACTTTTGCAAATACAGCCTTCCTGCACAGTGAATTAACTAAACTAAGCGATTCAGTTAGAGCATTGTTTTACTTGTAATATGGTCCAGTTAGGTCATCTTCATTGCTCAGATCAACCTAAAAGTGTCAGATCTTCTAGGAAATTAGCATCGTGTTGAAACAGCTTGATTTCCTCTTTTCAGTCTGCTTTTGGACCATTCTTGGTAAGCTATTGGAGGAAAATTAGCTGCATAAATAAACCCTTAATGCTAGCCAGGGGATCACCGCCTTCCTTCATGACTCCAGCCATTTGGGTAATTCTCAGCGTTGTCTCTTAAATCTCACCGCCTCCGTCAGTCCTACTGAAACGGAGTTCACTTGTGGTGAGCTTGCCTGCGCCATGGAGCGGGGGCCCAGTGGATTTGCTCAGGTGACCTCGGTTCCACTGAGCACAGTAGAGCCTTGTTAAGGGCCCTGAAGGCAGTATCTTAACCTTTCTCTGCCAGATGCCTATGGAAATAGTCAATGACAGGTCACTATAAAAGTTTCAAATGCCCAAATGAATACTAAGCTTTAAAAGGAAGAAACACAAAGCCCTAGCATGTGTGCCTTTTAAAAAATACAGTTGAGATCCACAGAACTGAAACTGCATTTTTTTCTATCATATAAATCTTTTTCAGAAGATGGTAGGATTTTCATTTTCCTCCAGTTGCTAGTTATCTTTCGGATATAGCCTGACTGCGTGTACATGGATTTCCTTCCATTCATACCGGAGGCAGCGTGTTTGCTGAACAAATCAGCAGGATGAGTACTAGTGAGAATTAGGGAATTGTGATGCATGGAGTCCTTCAGGTTTATTCTTGTTCTTTGCTGAGAACTCTCAGAAGGATCTGAGCAGCCTGTGGGAAAGCTGCTGATCCTTTTGTTAAGGCTGGCTTTGATGTGTGAGGTAGTATGATGAAGAGAACAGATTCTGGACTTGGGCTTTTTGGTTTTGAATTTTGGCTTTTCCACTTCATAGCCGGGTGACTTAGGTACGGTTATTTGGGGGGTGTGTGTTTTCCTTTAAGCCGTATTTTCTTTACCTACAACATGGGAATGATCACTGTTTCTTTCCCATAGGGAGGTCCTGATGATTAAATGAGATGTTTCAAGCCCTTTAAAGCAGTTTCTGGCATTCTGGGTGCTGCTTCAGCCCATAGCTGTGAAAACTAGCATAGCTTCTGCTGCTTTTCCTGGTCTGGGCTCCATTGTTACTCTGTTACTATATTACGTAGAATTAGGTAAACTGAAATCATTGGTGAACTACTGAGAAACCAAATCAACTGTCTTTCCCTAGGCTCCTTTTTGTTAATTCTTTCCTGTGGTCTTCTGCTTCATCAGTCAGATGTGTGGTTAAAGACTTACTTAGGGCCGGAATCTGTTGTGTTCTACTTTAAAAACCAGCATCCCCGCCATGTCCCCTGCCCTGGGATGCACAGTTTTTGTGTATATTGAGTATATGAGGCTACTGGTATGAACCTTATGGTATAATCCTATATTCATAGGAATCCCATAAAGATTGGACAATATTTGTTCATGACACACTGACCCAGGAAAGGAAAACAAACAAACAAACAACCACACCCAAAACCTAAAACCTCTTGGAGAGGCTGAAAACTGGAAGTGTATTTCTCCAAGTTCATGTCTGTGTCACTGTAGTCACTGACTGGAAAGTCATCATTTCCTTTAACCAGAGGAATGTGCTGAAACAGTAGTAGGTGTTGGTTAAAATTAGAATCAAATATTTTCATAACCAGAACTATAGACATGTTAAATAAATTAAAAAAAAAATGACAGAGCTCTACTAGTTTGTGCTTGTGAGTTCAAGAGGTTTTCAGTTCAGTTCAGCTAAACTACAATCAGATTCTGTCCCTGAATTGGCACATGATGTGCATGGCAGCCTTCCTAAAGCCAGTGATGGAAGCTCTGAAGTATTCCCAGGGACAGGCTCTTAAGAATTGTCATTGGAGAGGGCACCTGGGTGTCTCAGTCAGTTAAGTGTCTGCCTTTGGCTCAGGATATGATCTCAGAGATCTCCTGGGATCGAGCTCCACATCGGGCTCTCTGCTTGGCGGGGAGCCTGCTTCTCCCTCTGACTCTGCTGCTCCCCCTGCTTGTGCTCACTCGCTCTCTCTGTGTCAAATAAGTTAATTAAAAAAAAAAAAAAAAAGAATTGTCATCAGGAGCAGAAAGGCAAATGGCAATGTCAAATGGCCTGGCGTGCGGCTGTCCTCTCCTGTCTTGCGGAGCCCTCCCTCCCCGATGCTGAGCCCCAGGGAAGGATTCAGCATTGACGTTATTTGCATTTTATAGCTCATTACTGGGACCATGCTCTCCAGCTCTCCTTTACTAGCAGAGAGCTCGCCAAGAGTCCACGCTGCAACTGTACATGTGTTTCTAGACTACTATATGAATTGTTCATCTCTTGAAGCTATTTATTTGCAGCTAATAGCTAGCATTGGCTGTCTCTTGAGAAATGCATCCACAGTTTCCATGGAGAGGGGGAAGGAACAACCCACCATCCAGGCTCCTGTTTTTGTGCAAAGAAGATGCAATGTTTATGAGTAAGACTCTGAAAATGTATTTGCATGGGCTGCAGGTGTTAGTCGCTGGTGCTTACTGGATCTGCAGAGGCGGGGCGAGATAGTGGCCTCTCTGGACCAGGCAGTTGTATTGAAACAACTTCTTGCCAGAAGCTCCCGCATAAACAATTTCTAACGGCAGTGCCTCTGATCGCTTCGCACGTGGTTTATTTTGGCCCCTTTCCCTTCACATGCCGGAATTATAATGGTGCCACTGGTGTGCAGTTCCAGAGTTTCTCAGTTTTTCCGTCAGATACCTAACATTTACAAAATGACTTTAAATAATTTGCCTCAGTCCAAGGTCTTGGCACCCAGCACCTTTTTTCTGGTTGACTTAATTTTGAAAGTCCATGTTGCCATTTTCTCAATGAGTGAGCCTAATTAGAGAGAGAGAGAGAGCGAGAGAGAAAGCGAGCTCAGTGGCTTAGGATTTAGGCTGAAAGCAGTGATGCAGAAGAGATTTTTCTGAAGGAAAACAAGACACTCTTGGGGAAAGGGGAAGGAATCTCGGGTGCATTAAAGCTTCAGGTCTTGAGACAAAGCTGGTGGTTTTGTGAGTAGATCCTGAATAGCAGATAGGGTCATTTTCAAGATGGCTCACGTGGTATAGAGTAAGTGGTATTTCAGATTTGTTACTTGTTTGCAAAGAGGATTTTAACTACCTCCATCTTGACTGTACTTTCTGATTAAGTTCTTTTTTACAGCTTATCCTTTGAACTCCCGTTGAAGACCCCAAAGGCAAAACATCCCGAACTACCCCCTCAAGCAATAACAACCACCCTGAGCTAGCAAGTCCCCATAGGATTGACCCCAAGATGACGATCAGCCTGACCTTTACTGCATTACCCATTGGCCTTTGTCCCATATTTTCTTTAAATAATTTTCAGCACTTTGGAGACCATCTTTGAGATGTTAATCCACTGTCTCCCTGGAGTGGCCTCATAGGAATAAATTTCTTTCTGGTTTCACCACCACTTGTGTCTTTGCTTTCGAACTTCGTCAGGCAGCGAATGGCCAAACCTGGGTTTTTTGGACGCCCTCCCCCTGCCGAGCCAGGTTCTCTTGAGCCCCTGTCCCCTGATTGCAGTTTTTATTCTTTAAGTAAACTTACTCTAGAACTTACAGTAGTCTGATACAGGCAGTTTATAACTTAAAAATGATAGTGCGTGTGTTTTGAAAATTTATGTGATGGTTGTTTAAAAATTGAAAATATTTTCCCATATAATAACGTTGTAAATTCAAGCAAGCATATTTGACATAAATGTGGTAAGAGTCCCCCATAACGGGGAGGTCCAGTGACTCTGATTAGGATATTTTTCCCCCGGGTTGGTGGGGGGGGGCCCTCCATTTTGCATAGCAATTTAGCAGAAGAGAGACTACTCCCTGCCTTTCCCCCCTTCTACAGGGAAGCAGTAATTGGAGAGGAAGTTTAGTGAATCCATTGCCAAAAGAAAGCTTTAAAAACATCTATTTATTTGTTATACTCTATCCCAGGCTGTACCAGGGACATGGGAGGAGAATGCAATTTTTTGACAAAGAATATTTATCGGTAGGATTTTATTGTATAATTGGCCAGCTCCTCATCTTTGGGAAGAATCGCTTGATTTTATGGAAGGGGCCGAACATGGCTGTCTTGAGTCCTGTGGTAAATGGGTGGCACCAGAGCGTGCTGGTCCCTATGTTTCCCAGGAGCCCCGCTCAACTGGATTGCTGTCCCGAGTGCATTTCTGTCAGGATCTGCCTGTGTCACCTGTCAGCTGTTTCATATTTACCCTCCTTGATTCAGAAAAGGAGACTGCTATAAAATTAACCTAATTTGCAGGATGTTCCCTTTCATACTGGAGACTTTTTTTTAAATCACAGACTCTAAAGCTTCCTGTTGTCCTCTCTTACCCTCTGTTCATGGACAGCTCTATTAATGAAGAGCTTTTTATATTCTTAGCTATTATTGGATCCTTTCAGAAGCTCTTTACAGTGCTGGGGCAGGTTAATAGATAAATGGGGACTAGGGGCTCTGCATTTTAACTCAGAAGTAAACTTTTCGGGGTAATTATGAACTGCCCTGTACAATAAAATCCTCAATTATCGAGGATTACTCTGAGGAAAGGCAGTGTCTGGTTAATCGAATTTTCTTTTGGGAATTGAGTAAATTTCTTTTGGGAATTTACTCAACCCTTATTAACTTTATTTGGGTTTTGGAATTCGGATGTCAGGACTGTGAAAATGAGTTTGTTTCTTTGCGTTATCTTTTGTAAAAGTGCTTTGGGACATCCTTATGAGTTACGAATTTTGTTAATCGGGCTTTACTTCCTATAGGGATTTAGGAGACTCCGGAGTGGCTGGTGAGTTCTGAAAGTTGTATTTTTCTGTGTTTCTTTGTTTTCCTGCATCTCAGAGATTCAGAATGAGAATGCAGCCACCCTACGTCAGCACCTGTAGGGCTCGTTAGTGACACAATCATATTATTTTTGGGTTTACAGATAGTCTAGCAAAATAACACCAATGAGTTGTCTGTAAACTGTTTAACATTGATTTTTCTTCAGTGTGAGTTAAAGTCAAGTGGTCTTTGCTTTACTAAGCTGCTGAGTTGATTGTTCTGAACAATCCGAACAATAGACACAACTAACAAATGTTTTTCAAGCATCTGCTCTGTGCTCTTTGTTTACCAAGTTAGGCAGTTTCAGTGTCAGTCATGATGTCATAGCATAAATGAACCATCCTCTGACAGACTTTGCATAAATCTCACCTTCTAAAAGTAAGAGAAACTTGTCCCTGAGGACTTTGTGGCCATAGCAGTTCTGATTCCCTTGTTTGAAATTAGCGTTTCAAATATTGTTAAATTTTCCAGGTTTTTTCTTTTGCTCTCAATACTTTAAATAGATTTAATTCTGAAAGTTAAAATACTGTAATTTTTATTCATCATAAATTACAGACATTTAAGAACACAGAAAACATTCCTGAGCATAGGGAGCTTAGGCGAAAGGATTTTTTAATTTCATTCAAAATTGCATCCTGATTTTCAGTCATGTTAAGAGTTTGGGGTCTCCCAATAAAGATCGAGTTTACATCCTCATCTATCAGTGACAACAATGAGAGCTAAGTTAGGAAGTAAGCCAAGAATCATGGTGTATGTTCCAGATCTGGCTTAAATAAAAATGGAATCGATTTCCAGTGGTTTCTCCCCTTGTTGTTGATCTAGCCAGACCACAACTATTGAAAAATAACCTTTAAAAACCTCCCCCCGCCCACCCCAGATTTGAAGAAAAGATAGCAGAGGTTAAGATTTGATAAGAGCTGGGTCTAGGTGCATGGCGGATGCCTTACGTTCTCTACCCTTGTGTGTTTGAAATACGATGCCATTTTTAGAGGAGTCATTTCTTTTATAAATTTACTGTCTGTTTATCTGCATTTCATTTGAGTACTGTGAAATGAATGGACCCTGTGCAGGGGCTTGTTGGGGTTTGTGATGTATAGATGTTCAAGGAGACTTCATGCTTTGAAGCTGAAGCTCTCTCCCTCTCTCGGGTCTTTATAAAGAACTGTGGCTGGTGGTAGCAAGTGTCCTCCTATTACTTGACAATCGAGGGTAGGAGAAAGGTCAGGCTCTTGCTGGCAGCCTAAGAGCTAACAAGTCAGCAGAGACACTTTTTAGAGGCTTAAGCCTCGTTTGACAGGCGCTGATGCCTTGATCACACCAGCAACACTGACAAATGTGCTGTTTTTTCAAGGTATGTGTTGGTCGTAACAAGAAAAAATGAATGATACAGAGCTAACAGTCAACAAATTTACCTGTTGCTTATCCATTCTGGATACAGAATGCGTATACATGTACACACATAGACAGCATAACGTGCATAGTTGTTTTTAATCACAGTACTTCCTTTCAATTTATGTAGTAGCCACATTAATGCCTGTGGGTTCAGTTAGGTCGGCTTGAAATATCCTGCACGATCCTAGCTCGTGGTTCTTGTGCCCATTGGAGAAGGCGATCAGGGAGTGTGGCTACTGTGGAACCGTATGGAGGCAGATCCATTTATAGTTGTACACTTCTGCTGGTTTAGCTCTCTTCCTTCCTACTGAAATGATAGAAAAGGAATAAATCCATAGGAAACAGGAAAGGAATCCTTAGAGGGCCAGAAGTACCGAGGAATTTCTGGACAATAGCTAGCAGCTGGGGTCAGAAGAATGCTGTCAAGATATTCCTCCCCATAAAGAGAAGATGAGGCCATTGGAGAAGTTGTAAGTAGTTCCTTGGGGGCGCCCCAAACACTGTCTGAGTTCAGAGTCCACTGGACAGAGAGCGTGTATGGTCCTGCACTGGGACGGAGACAGTACAGGATGTCTCTGGAATGATAGAACCTGGCGGTGCCCTCCTTCTGACCCAGGGGTACAGCGAGTGGTTGGTTGATACTGACTCCCAAGCTAAAACCACCAGAAGAGCTCACTACCCCAGAGGAGCTTTGGTGGTGGGGAGGAGGCATAGCAGGGGTTTGCCCCATAGAAGGGGAGAATGGAAAATTGAAAGGGAAGGCAACTCGACTCCACTGAACATATTTTCTGGCTGTTGTGACAGATGGAAAGGCAGCACCCCAAGGTGTTGGAACACCACTTACAAGGTAACACCACTCACACCTGGAGTAAGGCCTTCCTTCTCTGGGCCCTTCTGGCCCCTACCTCTCTTCATGCCTTCTGAGCCCACTTTAGAGGAGTCTGTGTTTCAGCCTTCCCCTTTCAGGGAGGAGCCAGATCTGGAAATGCCTTCCAGCTGGAGGTAGCCCTCACCGGCTGCTTATACCAACAGGAGCTGTGATGTTGAAGGAAAAAGAACAGACAGCAGGAAAGAAGGGCCAAGATGAACAGAACAGCTCACCCCAGAGCAAACGGCGGTAGCTACGCATGGCCTGTGCTCTCTGTTCCTCCAACACAGGGCTTGTAAGGGCCGAGCAAAGGGTTTGGCCGAGGATGTGGGCGACACGGCTCACGGTCTTTCCTCTGGAGAGATGGAGATGGGAAGTAGAATCTAAACTTCTTACCCCTGATGTTGATGTTATTTCATCGAGTATAGTGAGGATTTTGAACTTCAGGGGGGTTGTGTGTGCGTGTGTGTTTTAAGTAGGTAGGGTGCACCTTGAATGCAAGAGATGGTTCCGTGAAGACAACCCACCAAAGATTCCATTGTCGGAAAAGTTTGCGTGCTTGGCATTTGTGATAAAAACAATTTTTCAGTCAAATGGTTTTAGTCCTATTAACTGAACTGCAAGTGTGGCCACTAAGGGATTTAAAAAACCTTACCTGTAATTTTCATGATAAACCACCAAGAATAGGATGCGTTTTAATGAGCATCGTGTGGCCATTTACAAATTACCAAGGAAAATGTGTAACGCACCCCTTTATTCTCTCTAATTTAGAAAAACAGATGGTGAGATCTCTAGTTTTGCCTGTGACTGGGGGAGATTTAAAAACTGTACTGAAAAGGTCCCAACATGTTCGGCTTGCCCTGGCAGACATGATGAGGGAAGTTGCAGAAGGGAGCTGGGGAGACAGGAGTAGGTGTGGTAGAGGGGAGTGAGTTTAAGACGAAGGATGACTTAAAGGAGGAGGTTAGGTTTTTGGTAGGATAAGGGAAAATAAAATACAGGTAGAGAATGGATGTGCATTGTTTTCTTCGAAAACCAAAAACTGGGGCACCTGGGTGGCTCATTTGGTTGAGCGTCTGCCTTCTGATCAGGTCTTGATCTCTGGGTCCTGGGATCAAGTCCCGCATCGGTCCGTCTGCTCTGTAGGGAACCTGCTTCTTCCTCTCATTTTCCTTCTGTGCTCAATCTCTCTCAAGTAAATAAACAGAATCTTAAAAAACAAAACAAAAATCAGGTCTCCTGGCTCAGGCAGGTTCTGTGAGGACTTGTGTTCATTGTGTTGTTCCTGAACATGAACTTTCCTGGGAGTGTTTGGCCTTTGAGCCGACTTGTTCTCTGTTGTGTGTGAGCCAAGAATTGAACAGCTCCATTGCGTGTGCCGGCTACAGGCGCCCCTCTAGCTTTTGTGGTCCACATTGTGTGTCTGTGTGTGTCCGATAAACGTAAATGACCTGTCTGCATTTTGCCACAGTGAGGAACCCAGTGTAAACGTGGGCGTCTCCCTCGGCCTTGCCTTCCACACTGGGTGAAATGACATTTTCAGGAGACCGTGGATGGAGTTGAAAATAACAAAAAGAAAAATCGTCAGGCTCCAAGCAAGTTGTTTATGAATTGGTGTGTGGATAGAACATCTGATTTAAAAAAGAAACTGTAAATGGGTGGGGATGGAAAGGCAAATATGTTATGTAGCTGGCCAAGTCCTATTTGGCTGTGTTGAAAAATGGAAAAAAAAAGAATCTTCAATGGGTGAAATTGTTTCTAATTTTACTTTATCTTGTTTGCC
This sequence comes from Neogale vison, assembly GCF_020171115.1. Classification (NCBI taxonomy): domain Eukaryota; kingdom Metazoa; phylum Chordata; class Mammalia; order Carnivora; family Mustelidae; genus Neogale; species Neogale vison. The sequence goes on from NC_058093.1 coordinate 50,932,010, forward strand.
CTTTGCCTCGATGCTGGTGTTTCTTGAGCCTGATGCGACACAACATTGAGCCGTTGGTGGGGGAGCCCAGCGAGGTTCAGTGATATTTGTGCTTGCCTCCCACTCCCTCTTACTGGTGATGTTTGGAAATGAGTGGTACAGCGAATGTGTTCTCATCTTCTCTCCACCCCCCATTGTTATGTGCAAAGAGCCTGTAAAAATGAACATCTGGCTAAAAAAACCATTCTGATTTCAGAAGGAAGTGCCCTGGATTTATGATCTCCCATTTCTACTCAAGTATGAATTGGAGACTGGCTGGGGAGAGCATTTTCTGCTGTTATTCATGGGGCCGGGCGGGGCGGGGCGAGTCCTGGCGCTGGGGCTTCTGCCTAGGCCGGAAAAACATTTTGCATCAGCTGAGTGGCTTGCTGGCCTGCCAGGATGCTGTTGTTTTCTATCCTGATTCAGTTTTGTGGAAGGACAGTGGGTGTGATTGTTGGCTGAGAGCTCTTGTCCTCTTGATCACTGACCCGAGTTCAGCTAGTCTGACTATAAGAAAATTCATCCTCTTAAATCCCACCAACTAACACTCCAAATTTTTCCTATTTATTTCTTTGCCTTGAAGTTACTTTAACTTTGTAAAATGTATTTTAATTAGTTCATAATGACTGTTTAATTTAATTCAACTTAATTTGAACGAATTAAATTTAATTCATAATGACTATTAAAGGTGGTTTTAAAAATGGACTCTGGAATGGGATAGAAGGATACTGGTATAAAGTATATATTTCTACCTAATCCCTTATATACTGTGAAAAGCAATAAATTGAACAGAAATTTTTGGACATTGTTCCTGTTCAAGAGGTTCTGTGGGTCATCGATGTTTGGTAAATCCCATTTGAGATATGGTCCTGTCAATGACATCTCTTCAATTCTGTCTCCCAGCCTCTGCCCTGAGAACATTTTCCGTGCTTTATGTAATCCCTTGCTGGAGTCCTCGCTACCTCCAAAAGCAACTGGGAGAGATTAAATCATGGTTCATGGTCAGCCTGGGAAAACAAGTACTTCATTTCAAGATAGATTTTTGTAAGATCATTTTCTAAAATAGCATAGTATCAGAAGTATTTCAGTAATGCTTTTTAGCGAGGAAATTAGTTGAATATTTCTGGTTTGACATCCCAGTAATAGATTTGTCATCTCAATAATAGAGACATTCTGTTGTTACCGTTTTCACTTTTATCAGCTAGAGGATGATTTTAGTTCAAGTGCTTTGAAATTGCTAATTTTTCCTTTTAGTTTTATCTAATGCTTTGTCACTGGGACACTCAAGTACATTGCGGAATCAGGAAAATCTGTTTTTCCTTATCTTTCATCATATTCCATATTTGTGTTGAATTAATTAGCTTTGATTCAGATAAGAAAGTAGTATTTTAAAAGATCCTGGTTTCTTAGTATATTTTTTTTGGTTAATCAGCCCTTGTTTTTTCTGACTCTACATTTTTCTCAGGACCCAGGCAAATCAGATAGTGTTCCTTTCCCTTCCTTTATTGACACTTCCTAATTGAAGTGTGTTTTAGCTGAGAAACACTTTTTATGGGCTGGCGATAAAAAGAAAATAGCTGACGCAGTAGTCATTGTTCTGTTTTCTTCCATTTCACTTTGTTGGGTAATTATTTCATTACCTCTCCAGCAGTTTTCACGCAAACAGTGGCAACAAGGATTACGTATCTACTGCCGCCCATCACGCCAGCCGTAATCATGTGTAGAAATAGCAGATGTCTATTTCCTAGCGTTAAAGAATGTTTCCTCCTGGGTTATGAGATCAACAAGAGGTACATTATGAAGCAATGCATGACAAGAATCAGCTTTGTTGGAGGAAATCCTAGATGGTAGGGTCGAGGCTGCGAGAGCTATAGGAGTTTAAAGAAGTGAGAGACGAGGGTGCCGTTAACGGAAAATGTTCTCGAGGAGGGGAAACGAGTTGAGGATTCAAACTGTTTTCTCAACAAACTTGTCCTCATTTTAAATTCAGCCATTTGATAGGCTTCCAATTTAATATCTTTTTCCCCTTTGCAAAATGCCTCGGGATTCTGAAAGTGATCCTTTATAAGGAAAGATCCCAGAGTCTTTTAAAACCCAGCTGTGCTAACTTTCTCAAAGAATGCTGTACTGTGGAGAGAAAGAACCAAAGGTGCTGATGAAATGAGTGGTGTCTGTCACGTTTAATTTGGGCTTGGAGGATGGGCAGTGTTCAGGGTCCCTCAGTTTTTCAGAAAACTAGAAAAACTCCTTTCGGATATCACAGAACCGTTTGGCTTACCTGTGTCATTTGCTTGGTGAGTGCACGGGCTTGGTTAAAAACAAAAGAAAATACATGTTGATGGTTTGTAAGAAAAGAAAGCTGACGGCATTTCCTGGTGCATCCTTTTACCCATCGACCCTAGGAATGTGTGCAGCCCTGCAAAGTCAGACCGAGGTCTCTGCACAACTGGGTGATAAACAAGGGTCAGCCAAGTGTGAGACAGGAGGAAGGGACCATCTTCAGGAAGCTCTGAGCTTTTCCTTTTGTGGGGTGAGTTGTTTTGTTGGCCCCAAATGATAAAAGGCGTTTGACCTCTGTGTTACTGTTCTTGTTTCTCCCTCAGCTTCTGACCCGAAATAACTAGCATCTTTTTAGTAACTAGAGACAAAGCTGACAAAAAGAAATCACATGCACGGGTCTGATTGTAAAACAAAGATTATGAATTGCACCAGTGGAGGTGGGAGCAAACTTCCCAGGCAAACTTGTACCATCATCATCCTCACGGGCAGTGCTTTCAGAGCTGAGGTGTACTTGGATTTTTCCTGTTGCAGTGGTGTTGAAGTTCGGCTTTGAAAATACACAGTATTGGGCGCCTGGGTGGCTCAGTGGGTTAAGCCTCTGCCTTCGGCTCAGGTCATGATCTCAGGGTCCTGGGATCGAGTCCCGCATCGGGCTCTCTGCTCAGCAGGGAGCCTGCTTCCCTCTCTCTCTCTCTCTGCCTGCCTCTCTGTCTACTTGTGATCTCTCTCTGTCAAATAAATAAATAAAATATTAAAAAAAAAGAAACGAAAATACACAGTATTAAAATGAAACTTACTAAATTCCTCCTAGTTGGGCTCCTTCCAAAGAGAATGGGGATGTACTTGATCTGGGAGTCATCGTTTTGGTTTAATTAACAATTATTTGATATTTGTTAAAGTCCTTGCGGTGAACTGCTTTTTGCCCAAATCATCCATTGCATGATGATTTTAGATTGCTTTTTATGTTTGATTCCAAACGAAAAGCTTTGAGTCCTGGCTCCTTCCTGTGTCCCTGGGCTATGGTCAAAGAAAGCCCTAGGTCATTAGGCATTAGAGAAGTGACCTGGTATGCTTTGGGATGTTTGGCTCTGAAAGCTCATCCTCAGGACCACACAGACTTTACTTGTGGGACCAGACTTCTTGTATACATATTATGTGCTAGAAACTGTGTGCAAAGCAAGTAGAGTTCACGTGGAAGACTAGTGGACCTGTTGCGTCAAAACACAGGAGCCATCCTGCAAAGTCAGCCATTGTGTTTGTGCTCAATTTCATTAACAGAAGGAGCAAGATTGGCCTCAGGAATACATCTACCACCTGGAAGTTCTGTCTGGGAACACCTAGTTTGGCTATGCTGTAGGCTCAGTGCTTCTATTACTGTGTACTTTGCAGAGCCTGCATATAGAAAGGGAAGTTCAGAGTTCTTGTAGGAAGAGCTTTTATTTAAAACAATACTAAGAGGCGGGCGCCTGGGTGGCTCAGTGGGTTAAGCTGCTGCCTTCGGCTCAGGTCATGATCTCAGGGTCCTGGGATCGAGTCCCGCATCGGGCTCTCTGCTCAGAAGGGAGCCTGCTTCCCTCTCTCTCTCTCTCTCTGCCTGCCTCTCTGTCTACTTGTGATTTCTGTCAAATAAACAAATAAAAAAAATCTTAAAAAAAAAAAAACAATACTAAGAGGCAAGAAGAGGGTCATTAGGGGTTAAGGAATCCTTTGAGTTGTGCTGTCATTTTGGATGCTGTGGGCATGTGTCATCTGTTGGTATTACTGTGTTCCTGTTCTGTATAGATCACATTACCAGACATGGGAATATCATATAGAGAAGATGTTCACACCCCAAAAGACTTGATGTCCAAGTTGGGGTGACAGGACACCCCCATGAGCACATATACATCCATGACAGCACACAGCATACACTGAATGCCAATCGACAAGGATGCCTTACTTAGTGTCTTAAACTAGAGATGAACATGGATAGCTATTCTGAAGCGATGTTCGTATTTCTTAGACTCTAATGCTAGCCTTTTTCATCGCTAAGTTAGTAATAATAATTCCCCATATTTACCCTGGAATCAAGTTTGTGTCTTAAAGACAGGCCAAACCCACTGTGTGTGTGTTTTTTTAAACTTTCCATTTTGAAAGGATTTTAGACTTAAAAGTTGCAAACCCATACCAAGAGTACTGGTGTGACCTTCACCCAGCTTCCCCGCATGTTAACATTGTATGTAACCATAGAGCATTGATCGAAATGAGGATATTAATGGGGAGACAGCACTCTTAATACTTGCCCCATTTATGCCCTTTTCCTGTTCCAGGCTCCCATCCAGGCTCCTACATTGCATTTAATTTTTATGTCTGCTCAGTCTCTTCCATTCTGGGACAGTTCCTTAGGCTTTCTTTGTTTTTGATGACTTTGATCATTTTGGAGATGACTGGCCAGTTACTTTATAGAATATTGCTTAGTTTGGGTTTGTGTGGATTTGATTCAGGTGATGCATTTTTGGCAAGAACACCATAGCACTGATGATGTACACATAAGAATGTATTATTTCAAGATGTACCTGACCTCCACATGTCTTTCTATTTTCCCATCTTCATCACTTGGTTACAGTGGTGTCTGCCAAGTTTCTCCCCTGTAAAGCTCTCAATTTTCCCTTTGAAACGAATAAATGTCTTGTGGGGAGATAATTTTCCGCTGTGTAAATATCCTACTTCTTATACTTCTTTTGGTATTAATTTTAGCACACCTTGTTTCCCTGATTCCCTGGTTCCCTGATTTCTAGTTTCATCATCCCTCCTTCATTCATTAGTTGGAATTCTGGAAGGAAGAGCCATTCCTTCTCCCCTCATTATTTATTATTTACATATGTATGGACTAAATTGCTATTTTTCTCTATGTTTATAAGCTCTTACTATCATATTTTGTGTTGCTTAAATTGTTCCAGATTTGGCCATTAGGAACTCCTTAAAGGAGTTTGGTTCCTATGTCCTTTTGACATGTTCCATCAGTTTTTGGAGCCGTTTCTTACTTTTTGACACCGTAAGATATTCCAGTCTCATCTTGAATTTTCTTGCTCCAGCACCAGAATCAGTCATTTCTTCAAGAAGCTCTAATCCCTTTAATTGGAGAAAGATATATAGAATCCAAAGTCTGGGCACGAGGTGTGCCTATTGCTGCTGAGATGTCAAGACCCGCTCAGCAGGTAGAGCTAGGAAATAGGTATTTGTATACCTACATGCACATCTGTATCTCTATATGGAAAACCATGGGGTTCTTTCTGTCTTGCCCATTGTGTGTAACTTTCCTCTGAAAGTGAGCGACCTGGATCTCATTAACCACATTATATTTATTTTTTGGTGCAACCCTATACTACACTTCAAGTAGTTTCAGAATGCTAACAACGACCCCTGTGAGAAATAAGTTTCCTAATTAGAATATAATATTTGTGTGCAATTTTTTGGTCTTTAGCATTAGAGTGTATAGTTGCAGTTGTGTTTTTCCAGAGTTAGTTTGGTTCTTCCCTACCCACTTCAGTGGGCTTTTGATTTATTTGTAATGTAATTAGATTGATACCTGCTACATCCTGGTTGATTTTATTTCTTTATTTTTAGGTGTTGTAAAATATTATCATAGTTTTAAACCTTGTAAGTAGATGAAAAGTGTGTGTAGGAGGCATTCTTTCCCCCAGGCCCTTTATATCATTTTCATTCCTCCATTCTGTCCACTTCATTCCCACTCCCTCTCTGTCAGTAAATATCCCCCTTACTTCTCTGTTTATCCTTCTTTATTTGCTGCACAAATCCATAGAAACATGTACTTTCTTAACTCTTCCTTGACTATATGAAAGATGGTGTATTTTCTGTTGCTGCGTGGAATTTACCATTGTTTTAGTTAGCACCTTGACTAAAACAACATAAATTTATTATCTCACAGTTTCTGTGGGTAAGGAGGTAGGGAATGGGTCTTCTGCTCATGGTCTCACTTAGCTAGAATCAGGTTATTGGTTGGGGCTCAGATCTCATCTGAAGTTCAGGGTCCTCTTCCAAGTTCACTGGTTGTTGGCAGAATTCAGTTCCCTACAGTTGTCTGAAACCCTCATATCTTAGAAGTTGCTCACCGTTTCCTGCCAAGTGACCCTCTCCACAATGTGCGACTTGTCTTTTCAATAGGAGAGTATCTCTTCTGCTTTGAATTTCTCGGACTTTTTTTCTCTGGCTTGAGCATGGGAAATGGTCTCTACTTCCAAATAAGAAGGAAGTGGTTCTTAATTAACTTAATGAATGAGTGTATCTGACATCTTATAAAGGACCTATATGATGGATATATGGCTTTCTGCAAATCAATAGGCAAGGAAAATGAACCCTTCCTTATTTATAACCCGAGTGGGCTGGGAAGAACCAGTGGTGTTCTTTAATAGGAAAATAGTTCATGAGTAGCTTTTCTTAACCGGGAGTTTGGTAAGCTACATTTCCTTTGAAGGCTAATTGGGGAGTGAGAGTTGGCCTATTTGAACCGTATCATTGATATGATGCAGCTCCTAGAAGGTCAATATCAGGATGTCTCTTCAGGCTCATTGGAATTCACAGCTCAAGAGCTGTTGGAGCTCCAGAAAAATGAAACGACCATGTGAGTAAATGAGTCAGAATTTGTATTGATAGATTTTCCCAGCGATGGTCCAGCGTCCTAAGAATTACTACTCTGAAGCCTGGCCACTCTCCCTCTGCTGGCCTTTGCCCTGTTGTTTTAAAGGTTAGTCAGGGGTTTGGGTTGGGATTCTTAATGTCTGGAACTTAATGTAGCATGACTCTAGAACTTTTCATAACTGTGACTTAGTTAATAACCAAGGCTACCTCAAATCTAGAAGAAACCAGGAGAATGGCGAGAAGTGAGACAGTACCTCATTTGTGAAGGGATTTCCTGACTTTGTTGTAGGTCCCTCAGGATCTGGAATGGACTTTCTCAAGGTGTACGTATGTCTTTTGAGCCTGACTGGGTTCTAAACTCTATGAGAAAGTTTGGGTGTGAATGGGTTTTAACCAGCAGATGGTTGACAGGCATGGCCATCAGCCTTCCAGACTTGTGATTCTAACAAAATTCTCTTCTGTGGGTGCAAGTTGAGAAAATGTGTGATTTACAAAAACACATTTGTGTGTGCATATATTAGCTGGCATCATACTGAGTTATAAGTTTTTGTTTTTTTATTTTGGTCTTCTGGTGCTTTGGGCCCTCCTGATAATGATTTCTGGAGAATTAAGTTGTACTGTGTGTTGCCCCAAATCCAACTATGGATCCACTAAATAATTCATCTGAGTTTCTCTCTCATGTTCCCTCCAGCCTGGAGGAAGTCTGTCTGCTTTCTCTTTTGCATAGTCGGGAGACAGAAAGTTGACCTCTGAAGCAATGCTGGGTTTACTTTATTGGAGCTAACTCGGTGTTAATAAAAGCAGAGCATGATTCACACAGTGCTGACTTGGTGGGAGCAGGACGACTTGGGTGGGGGAATCTCTGAAGATAAGACATTATGGACAACACCCAGAGGAAAATAGACAAACCACGATAAGGATCATTGGATATTTCTGGCCCACCAGGAAAGGAGGAGAATGAGAACTGAATTGTCCTCTCAAGTAAACTTAGATTAAGAAATCTGTCTGATTCTCATTCCACAATATGACTATCAAAACAAAAAACAGGACTGGCCCTACCCAGAATTGATTGGAAGGGTAAATGTATTATTCTGCTGTTACTTTCCTTATTTCTTCTTACATCCCCAGGACCTGGTTAATTAAATCTTTTTTTTTTTTTTAAAGATTTTATTTATTTGACAGACAGAGATCACAAGTAGACAGAGAGGCAGGCAGAGCGAGAGAGAGGAGAAAGCAGGCTCCCCGCCGAGCAGAGAGCCCGATGTGGGACTCGATCCCAGGACCCTGAGATCATGACCCGAGCCGAAGGCAGCGGCTTAACCCACTGAGCCACCCAGGCGCCCGACCTGGTTAATTAAATGCTTCCATCTATACCCCCAAAACCTTCTCTCAGAAACCACCCCAGACTTGTTCGGGCTGCAAACTGTTTCGGCTAGATCCCCTGCCTTCCGGGACCCTAGAAGTGCCTCAAAACAGGGATCCAAATTCAGTTGCCTGCAGGGATAAGGTAGGTCTCTTAAATGAGCAAAATCTGCCTTGATTTAAGACAGAAGAGCTTCAACAAGCCAGAGAGTAAGTGCCATGCTCAGGGGGCAGACACCTCTCAACTTCTTCCCTATACTGGGCAGGCAGACCAGTGTTGCAAGTCCTACCAGATGTTCAGAAGTTGGCAGTTGGGATTTTTTACATGAAATCTTCCATGTCTTCATTGACATCTCACAGTTTTAAAAGTTTGTGGACAATCAAAATGACTTGTTAGGCCCTTGGTGTCCCTTGAGTCAAACCACATAGGTCAGTGCTTCCTAAGCAGAGATCCATGATGTAATATGGTTTCTTAATGTTGAATTTATTTAGCTTAGGGATTACCTTTTCATTGTGAGATTTTTGTCCTCACTGTATTGTTAGGTGTAAGAATATAATTGCTTTTATGAGAGAACTTGTTGGGGGAGGGGAGTGGTGAGGAAGAAGGGGGCTTTTGCTATCCTCAGTCGAACTTGAAGTGTGACCGTCCTGAAAGATCACTGGGGAACTCTCTCTCCAGGATTTCCAAAAGACCCGTCTTAGGGCTCAAAAGCATCATTTCTGGTGAGCTGGTATCAAGTGGTCCGGAAGGGTTTATGGAAATGGTAACCAAGGCTCCATTCATTTAAAAAATTATCTTAAATGAGCAGCCAAGCACAGAGCTTCCAACCCAAACCAGCCAGCTTGCCCTGATGCCTGAGAAGTGAAATTCCTTAGGCTGTCCAGGGTTTTGAGTGAGAAGGTTTTAGGGCTTATTTACATAGAAACGAGCAAAGGGCCTGATTGTATTCCTGGCTTTAACAAGTCAGATATTCAGTTTCACTCTGCATAAATTTGTGTAGTGTCCCTTACGCCCCCGCCGTTTTGAGAAATTAATTGCCCAGACTCCTTCCTCTGGAAGGATGATTTCTGTAGGGGTCTTGTGAATGTGTGTCCTGTGCTGTTTGTCTGACGGAGTCCTGGGCACCCTGGGATTTAGATATTGACAGCAAAGTATGCTATACACTTTGAACGTGAGCCAGATGTTCTTCTAGTCCATTTAAATCTCATAACATAGTTTCCTGAAAGAGAAGCTGATCACTGAGGAGCGTATGGCAAGAGGTAGGGAAAGGAATGTGTAGTAACAACTTTCCGTATTGCACCCCACTGTTTAAAAGTAGACCCGAGGAATTGTAAAACCAGCAGAGGCAAGAAAACATCGGCGTCTTAGCTTTTTACCCCACTGTCCCTCATACTTGCTATGAGGTAAGTTTTTCTTATGAAGGCGAATATTTATTTGACTTATTTGCCAGGATTTGGGGGAAGGCGGTAGGGGTGAGAATTTTGTTTGAGGTATACCCTTCTCTGATTCTCCCTCTCTACTCTGGTATGGGATTGATTGTTTTATCCTTGGAGCACCCGCTTGGACGCAGCTCTACTGGAAACCTCAATAGTGAAAACAGTTACTATTTATTGAATATTTTTTAATGAGCCCCACACTGTGCTTTGTGATACGTGGATTATAACAGTTATTTTTCATAATGGCCCTCTGAGTGGAGGATTAAAGAGGAGGATGTCTCCAGGGACGGGAGGAGAGCCTTCCTTTGTTTTACCCTGAGGAGAGTGGAGGAGGAGGCACAGATGTGTGGTAGGTTGGTCGGTTTCGAAGCAGGAAGTGAAGAGAGTTCTGGAGTAAGGGTGTTCATTTCCTATGTGAGGTATAAAGGGAGAGGCTGTTGGAGGTTTGTAGAGAGTGGGAAAGAGTTGATGTCGCTCGTGTGCAGAGTGAGTTGACGGGAGAAATCAAGACGGTCGTCTTGGCAGTGTTGAGGGACATTGGAGACGGGTGTCCTGTATAGAGGAAGTCCCCAGTCAGCCTGCTGTGTGCTCTTTAGCTGTGCTCGACTGCTGAGCTCAGGATGGACTGACTTGATGACACAGAGTTCATCTAGGTTTGGGGGTTCGTCACATGGCTGCGTCGAAAAGACAGGCAGTGAGTGGAGCAAGAAACGTCAGTGTGTTGTCAAGGATGGTATTCACTGGGGCTGTAGATTCTAGGCTGGAAAAGGAGGGAACTGCAGATAGGAATGAGCTGATGGAAGTTCTTTACCGAAGATCAGACAAATTTGGAGAAGGTGGTATAGTGCAGAAGGAAAAATCATTAAAACAGGAGCCAAGATGTTTCCTTGCGATGGAGTGTTTACCCTTGCTTCTGACAGGTGACCTGTTGGCACACTTTTCACTTTAAGGACTGATTTGTGCATTTGTGATTTGTAGTTCCTTCCTCCTGGCTCCTCCTACCCTCTGCAGAATGACTTATTAAAAATCTGTCCAGTCTGTCTCCCCATATGTTTCTCATTTTATGGTTTTTTTTTCCCCCCAAATACACATTCATGCTCGGAATCATGAGGAATGAGTAAATGGGCTATTTACTGAATGTAAGCCTCTCTCTTATGCACCTTTTTATCGGTGGATCTCAAAGGTATGTCTAGAAGGATTCCCCCAGAGATCTGTAAGAGATCTGAATTCCTGGGCTGGGATCCCAGAGTCCCTGAGTCAATACCATGGGGCTAGAGCCTAGAAATTTGCATATTGCTTATTAATACTCTGGTGACTCTTGGAGAAATGTTACCGCCATTCTGTTGTTCACTTCATCTTAGGTCTTAAGTGTGGAAAGTACTGAAGTGTTGGAAAGCGTGGGTATAAACCAGTGAATTAATTTGGCTGGCAACACCATCACATTTGAAGCACAGTTGTTTGGCAATTGACTGAAAATATCACATGGCATTTCCCTTTATTCTGCCAGAAATTATTTGTTTTATTTCTGTCCTGGATGTTAAGGAAAGTCAGTCATGAATATGCCTATTCTTTAGTGGTCTGTGTTTTATTTTTATTTTTTTTTAACCTTAAGGCTTGGGAGGTTTTATGAGGGGAAGAAAAAAAGGAATCCTTTTTAATGAGCAGGAGACAGTGTGAAAACTGTTCAGTCACTGAGTGTCTTGGGAAGAAAATAGTGTTGGTATGTAAGTTGTTTTGTTTTGCTTCATTTTGTATGGAAAAGGCAATTAGGACTTGCCTTAGGTCAAGTTGGAAGGTTACAAGAAAAAATGGTAGAATTAGTGAAAAGATCCAATTGTAGCTATTTTTAAATGAAATATGAAATATGAAAAACCTTTGAACAAAGGAGAAGTTAGAATTCTTGAACTGATTTTTAAAAAAAAAAAAAAGATTTTATTTATTTACTTGACAGATCACAAGTAGATAGATAGAGAGGCAGGCGGAGAGGGAGGGTGGAAGCGGGCTCCCTGCTGAGCAGAGAGCAGGACCTGGAGATGTGAGGCTAGATCCCAGGACTCTGGGATCGTGGCCTGAGCCAAAGGCAGAGGCTTTAACCCCCTGGGCCACCCAGGCACCCTGTTGAATTGCTTTTTTTTAATGGTATTTTCTTCCTTTAAGGGAAGCCTGGTTATTGGCTTACTATTACAAATTATTAACAACTCCCTGAAACCTGCATTTTGTATGCAGGGTGCAGAGCTAACTCATCAGTCGTTTCGGCTGCTAGACATGCGGATTCACTTCTGCCCCATTGATGTCAGAGTCACAGGGCTGCAGGATTACAAGCAGGATATTAGGAGTTATCTGGCCTCAGTGGGGTCTTTGGGTGTTTGCTATTGAGCTTTTTAAAAACAGAAATCCGGTATTAAATTTTTTAAAAGGATTTTATTTATTTTTGCGCCTGTGTGAGAGAGACCCCAAGCGCACAAGCAGGGGAAGGGATAGAGAGAGGAAGAAACAGACTCCCTGCTGAGCAGGGAGCCCTATGCAGGCAGGCTTGGTCCCAGGACTCTGGGGTCATGACCTGAGCCAAAGGTAGAGTCTTAACCCACTGAGCCACCCAGATGCCTGCATCCAGTATTAAAATTTTTATTCTCGGGGTGCCTGGGTGGCTCAGTGGGTTGAGGCCTCTGCCTTCAGCTCAGGTTATGATCCCAGAGTCTTGGGATCGAGCCCCGCATCGGGCTCTCTGCTCGGCAGGGAGCCTACTTCCTTTCCTCTCTCTCTGTCTGCCTCTCTGCCTGCTTGTGATCTCTGTCTGTTAAATAAATAATTAAAAATTTTTTTTATTCTTCCTTAGCCACAAATAGACATTCAAATCTTAATTTTTCCAGCATGTAATTGGCCTTTAAATTAGGGAGGCCATACAATTAGTCATCCTAGTTGGAGTCCTTTGGAGAGTGAAAGGAGACAGTGTTCATAATTCTGCCAGGACAACAGGCTATCCTAAAACTAAGTTCTGTGAAATGGTTTTGAAACTCAGTGTTTAGCCTGAGAGATTTCTTTTGATATTACATGGGAAGAGGTTTATTTAGACTGAAGCTAATTGACCAAGGCGACCAGGCTGCTGTACATTATGTGACACTTGCTTTACATGGAACCCCTAGGGAAGTCTTTTTTTTTTTAAGACAAAATTTCATTTATCTACTTGAAAAACATGTATATTTTTCTCAAGTCAGACTCATCCAACTTTTTTTTTTAATTTTTTTTTACTTTTTTTTTCCAATTTATTTATTTTCAGCATAACAGTATTCATTATTTTTTTTCCACACCCAGTGCTCCATGCAAGCCGTGCCCTCTATAATACCCACCACCTGGTACCCCAACCTCCCACCCCCCCGCCACTTCAAACCCCTCAGATTGTTTTTCAGAGTCCATAGTCTCTCATGGTTCACCTAGACTCATCCAACTTTTAAAATAATTTCTCATGTATGGCTGAAGATTAAAGGGTAAAATGGTTGGGAAAGGGCCTTATGTTTCAGAACCCTTCCAGAAAATAGTAAGATGAGAAGTGCTGGGTGGGGGCAGTGGATGTATGGTCTAGATCAGAGGCTTCCACACTTTGTCGGTTGCCAGGGCCCTTAGTAGCTCAGTAATTTTACAAGTGGCCTGAATCCCAAAGGAATACCTAACTGCTCTATTTAAGTTCTAACTTGCAAATAACATAAGTATTTACTTCCTAATAACTTAGCAGCTGTTTGGAAGAAATATTTTATCATTGGAAAGAAAGAAAGATACTTCTGTCGTATTATTTAAAAAATTCTCAGTTCTGGGGTGCCTCGGTGACTCAGTCGGTTTAGGATTTGACTCTCGATTTCAGCTCAGATCATGATCTCGGGGCCGTGAGATGGAGCCCCACATTGGGCTCTGTCTTCAGCACAGAATCTACTTGTCCCTTTCCCTCTGATTCTCCCCTGCTCTGTGTGTGTCTCTCTCTCAAATAAAACTAAAAAAAAAAAAAAAAAAAATCACAGTTGGGACACCTGAGTGCCTCCGTTGGTTAAGTTTCTGGTCTGCCTTGGGCTCAGGTCATGATCCCAGGACCTGAGATCGAGTCCTGCATTGGGCTCCTTGCTCGGTGGAGAGCCTGCTTCTCCCTCTGCCTGCTGCTCCTCCTGCTTATGTGCTTGCTCGCTCGCTCTCTCTCTCTGAGAAATCAATAAATAAAATCTTTAAAAAAAATCACTGTTATGGGGCACCTGGGTGGCTCAGTGGGTTAAGCCTCTGCCTTCGGCTCAGGTCATGATCCCAGGGTCCTGGGATCGAGCCCCGCATCGGGCTCTCTGCTCCGCAGCGAGCCTGCTTCCTCCTCTCTCTCTGCCTGCCTCTCTGCCTGCTTGTGATCTCTGTCTGTCAAATAAATAAAATCTTTAAAAAAAAAAAAAATCACTGTTACATATAAATATGTGTGTACCTGTATGTCACTGCAGAAGTTCTCAGACCTGGATTTTACTGCCAGCCTCATTTCCTATTTTTCTCATTTTCGTTTTCTCCTGTGCCTTTATCTTAGCAAGGAATGTATTGTGACTTAATGTAAAAACAGTGAACTGCGTCAGGGTAAGGAGTTTGGGCAGTGTCCGAAGACCGAATTTTTTTGTTGCTTCCCTCAGAAATTTAAAATCATTCTATAGTTTCCCTGTGAGTTCATTGTAATGTGTTGGGATGCCTCGACTCTCGGTTTGAGAACCGCAGACCTAGGTATGTGTTATGTTCATCCTTTGGACTGTTGATAAACACGCAATGTACTTATAGTAAGGAAAATCTCATGTAAGTAAGGTGTGACAGACTCCAGAACATTCTGTCAGGGAAGTGACGATGCTCCTGTCTTTTAGCCCTCCATCTTCTTGAGTTGGTTGTCTCAGATTCTGGTCCTCAGGAGCTGAAATTTATTGAACCCTTATTATGTCAGACACTGAGCTCAATGCATTTAAATTGTAGTGACCCTACTGTACAAAGCCTCTTTGGTCAGGCTCCCCTGGAAATCCTCATGAAGTAGCTTGTGTCTTCATTTAGGTGACGAAACTGAAGTTCGAAAAGTTAAGTGGCTTGCTAGTGAATGTACAACAACTAGTTTTAGTTCTAGGATATAAGCTCAAGCGGTTATTGTCTTTTCTGAAGACTAGCCTCTTTCTCCCCAGCCATCAACTTTTCTGCAGACACCACACCTCCATCTCTGTGTCTCCCGCCATAAGAGGTACAGGTTTTGTGGAGACCCTAACAGGGAGGTTCTTTTGTCCTCATTTTCAGATAAAGACACTGAGACTTCAGAAATTTAGTTGCTGGCAAAAATAAACTACTACTAACTGGAATTCGAACCCAGGCTTCAGCGAGTCCAACCACAAAGCTTATCCTTGTAATTTATATGGATGACCAGAAGATCTTGTAAAAATCTTGGAGTTCTTTGAGAGTCATTAAAAAAAGATGGAGTTATGATAATATGGCTTTTGTGTTAATATATTTGGATAAATCCTATTCACTTGGAAATCATGCATGGTATGTGTGGCACCTCTCTGTGAAACACTGTCTCCATTGCCCAATCATGTGGAATAACAGAGAATATATTGTGCTTACCATTTATAAATATATGTATAGAAGAGAGAGAGGGGGAATGAATGGGCCTATTTGTCAGTGGGCCGACTGACACGCATGGAGTCCTTCTAAGCCGAGACCCCCGAGGTAGGAAAGTGTGTGGAGGACTGTAATTCAGGATCAGGTTTTAAAGAATCATTTAGGAAGTAGAATAAGTACTAGGTAAGTTTTTGTAAGTTACACATGAGAAAGTCTCTTGACTCTTGTGTCTCCTTAACGCTTAATATCCAGCAGCGGTTCATTTGTATGTGGAGTTGAATTACTCTCTGGAACAAGGCAGATCCAAATCAGAGGCGCACTTCGAGCTGGCAAGCTCTTTGGATGGAGGTTACTGGATACATTGTATTGCGTCATTCCTCAGGTCCTTAGGACTTGAGCTTGAGGTTTAATATACACTAGAATGAATGGGTTCATGGGAGTTGGGTTTGGGTTATTTCTTGAGTGAGGAGACTTGAGTTGTTAACAGAAGGTAAGAATACAAAGATTAAATGGGACGCTATAGTATTTTGGCATTTTCCCCAACACTGAAAGCTCTCTTGGAGAAGTGTAACACTGCTTTGGAGGAAACAGAAAAGTGTCTACATCCAGAACACACCAAGCGAGTGTACTGGGTTCAGCAGCCCAGGGTCATGTCCCCCAGGCCTACTGTTGGGGTTCACTCAGTTGAGAAGCACAGGGAATCAATCTAGTCAGATTCCATATCCCCCATCCCTACCCTTTCCTCATCTCACTCTTGATTGCAAGCTTTGTTGTTTCTTTTCCTGTATACAGCTCAGCCTAGCACTTAAAGTTAAATGTAGTGTGCACCCTAGGGCCTGCTTCCCCCAAATTTGTTGTCTTCAAATGTAGGTATTTGCTTTCCCTGGAAGGTGTTCTGTTTTACTGCTTTGCTTGATGCATGAAGTGCGAATGGGACCGTGCTTCCTCATTTTAGACCTAATTTATGACGTCCTTCTAGGTAGCACCTTATGCCTAGAACATACCACTGGAGTGTGAGAATATAAAAGCTGGGATAATTCAAATGATATAGATTTTCTTTCATATGAACCTTAATATTCTCCTACAGAGAAACAACAAAGATTGAAAACCTACACCCCGAGAAAGGGGTATCTCTTACCAAGGTGTCTCAGGATTCATGTTTCTACCACATGGTTTAGTTCAGCTGTTTAATAATCTGTTATGTGATGTCATTGTTGTGCATCGCATGGGTAAAAATCCAAGTTACTGTGTTACGGAACATCGGAAGGGTTGGTTTTCCCGGTATTGCTTTGGTGTTTACTGAACTCCTGAGTGTTTACTGAATGTCTGATCTGTCTATACATGTTCCAAATATTGTAGAAGAGATCAGAGTATGTCAGGGAACGTTGCCTGGGGTAGGAGAGAAAGCTTACATGTGTGAAATGGTGGAACAACACACGGATCATTTGGTCCCCAGCACAAGTGCTATGAAGATATCCAAAAAAGGGCAACTCTAGGTGTGGTGTGTGGAGGACCTGGGACCTAGATGGAGTCATAGATTTTGGTGGAGAAATAAGGAGAGGGATTATAGGAGGAGCAGATTTGGTCCAGGCTGGAAGATGAGAGACTGTATATTCTGGACTTAAAAAAAATAAATAAATTAAAAAAAATATATATATATATATTACATGCATATGTGTGTATATATATAATATAACAAATTAAGTAAATTTAATGATTTTAATTTAATAATTTAAATAAATGAAATAAATATATTTAAGAATTTTAAATAAATCAAATTAATTATTTATTTAAATATATTTAAATATTAAATACATTTACATATATTTTATTTTTTATTTTTAAAAAAAGATTTTATTTATTTATTTGACAGAGACCACAAGCAGGCAGAGAGGCAGGCAGAGAGAGAGAGGAGGAAGCAGGCTCCCTGCTGAGCAGAGAGCCCAATGCGGGGCTCGATCCCAGGACCTGAGCCAAAGGCAGAGGCTTTAACCCACTGAGCCACCCAGGCACCCCAAAATATATATTTTAAACTTTAGGTGATTGAAATACATGTTGCTATTAGTATTTATATAATATTTAATAACAACCTCAAAATAAATCATAGCTAAATTTGATGCTTCTCTTATAGCCCTAATCATTTATTTGTTTAAAAGAATACAAAAGTGTATCTATCAAAATATAGCTTGTGTGTCTGAACTGAATTTAGCACACAATTATTATGCACCACCTGAATGCTGGGCACCTTACTGGGGCTCTAAAGAGGATTACCCTCTAAGAACTTGTCACTGTTTTAAGGACAGAAAGATAAATCTGTATAATAGAATATGACCAGTGGTCTCCTCCAAGGGATTTTGAGGTTGTTGAGTAATTTTATTCTTCCGAGATCAGACGAGATCGGGCGCGTTCAGGGTGGTATGGCCGTAGACGAGTAATTTTATTCTTAATGCCAGTTATTTTGGGAATTCTTCAGTGTTTGTGACATCTTAAGCTGTTAAGTGATTTAAAAAAAATTAAATATATAAAAGTGTCACTTTTAGACACCATGTGTGAATTAACTTGCTGATGGTTGTTACCATAAAAATACCAGCAGCATTGAAATTGTGCTTTTTTCTTAGTTTAAAATCAGAAAAATCGTTTAGTAATAAATAAGGGCATTCATATAATAATGCAACAATAAAGTAAAGGCTGTTTTTTGTGCACATATTTTAATTGTGTATTAAAATCTTCAAATTGGTTATCTAGGCTTTATGTTCTTTTTCAACTTTATAGCAGGCTTTTTTTTTTTTTTTTTTTTTTAAAGATTTTATGTAATTTGACAGAGAGAGATAGCAAGAGCACAAGCAGGGGGAGTAGGAGAGGAGAAGCAGGCTTCCTGCTGAGCAGGGAGCCCTTTGTGACATGGGGCTTGATCCCAGCATCCTGAGATCATGACCTGAGCTGAAGACAGCCCCTTAACCGATTTAACCAATTGAGCCACCGAGGGCCCCCTAGCAGGGTTTTTGAATTAACTGACAGATAGTAAGCTGTACCTGAAGTAGTGCTTTTTATGCCAGAGTGTTCTTTGCATAGAAACAGAAGTTTACTTTATGGTCTTTTCCACAACCGTGAGGGCCAAAAAGGTAAGGAGTAGGCTAATGGAAGAGAAAACCAGGCACAGAACCATGCAGATGTGTCAC
The DNA here is from genome assembly GCF_020171115.1 of Neogale vison. Taxonomy (NCBI): domain Eukaryota; kingdom Metazoa; phylum Chordata; class Mammalia; order Carnivora; family Mustelidae; genus Neogale; species Neogale vison. Next base: position 50,950,531 of record NC_058093.1, read on the forward strand.
GCGTCAGAAGTCCTGCCATCTGGGACCTCTCAGCCTTCCTGCCCGGCTTGGCTGGGCCTGTCTGTCGCCACCGTGGGGTCTTGGAACAAAGTTCAAGACGGACCAGTGTTAGGTCGCAGTGAAAGCTAAGTTTTGCCAGTGTTCGTGTGTTTGTGTGGATAACGTAGAGTTTTATTTCATACCATGTCTTCATCGGATCTGGTGGGTTTATTTTTAGATTTTTCAGTAATTTAATATTAGGATATTGTCTAGTTCCCTTAGGTTTTCCATTTCCTTCTGTAATTCAATTACATTCTGGCTTTTATCAATTTGAAGTACAGCATATGAAATGGAAACCACGCCTCTCACCATTGGCAGTGAAAAGCAGATATGAAAATTTTGGAATTTGGTGCTGTGGGAAGAAGGGAGGCCGTGCATTGGGGGGAGCCAAAGTATTGTCAGCCAGAGTATTAGTTTTCTACTGTTTCCATAACAAATTACTATGAACTTAGTCATGCAAAATAATTCAGTTTATTATCTTATGGTTGTGTAGGTTAGAAGTCTGGCAGGAGTCTTACTGCATGAAAATCAGGGCTTCAGTGGGAAGGGCTTCTAGAAGCTCTAGGGGAGAATCTGTTTCTTTGCCTTAATCAGTTTCTAGAGGCTGCCTGCATTCCTTGGCTCGTGGCCTCCTTTTTCCATCTTTAAAGCCAGCATTGGCTGGTGCAATCCTTCTCACATTGTGTCACTCTGATTTCTTCCCTCTGACTCTCTTCTGTCTTACTTACCCACTTTTTAAAAAATACTTTTTTCTTATTGTGGTAAAATATCCACACCATGAAGTTTACCATTTTTAAGTGTATTATTGTGGTAGCATGAAGCCAATTCAGTGTTCTGCAACCACTACCACTGCCTTCTTCTAAAATTCGTTTTCACCTCTAATGTCTGTACCCATTAAGCAATAACCCCTATTCCCCAATTTCCCTCGCCAGGTAATTTGCAGTCTGTTTTCTTTTTTTGTTTGTTTGTTGCTATGAGTTAGCCTTTTCTAGATATTTTGTATTGGTAGAATCAGATAATATTTGCCCCTTAGTGACTGACTTCTTTTACCCAAACATTTTCAGGGTTCACACATGTTATTGTATGAGTCGGAGCTTCATTCCTTTTTATGGCTGAATAATATTCTGTTGTATGTATGTAACAAATTTTGTTTATCCATTCACATTTCGGTGGACACCTGGTTTGTTTCTGCTTTTGGCTGCTGTGAATGATGTTATCTTAATACTGGTAGACAGGTATCTGGTGAGTCTGTTTTTGATTCTTTCGTATACATAACTTGTGGGATCAACTGCTAATTCTGTGTTTAAATTTTTTGAGAGTTATCACAGTGTTTTACACAGTGGCTGTATATTTTATATTTCCAGCAGCAATGTACAGGGATTCCAATTTCTCCACATCGTCAACAACAAATATTTTCCATTTTTAAAATTCTTTTGCTTCAAAGACTCTTGTGACTGCATTAGTTTATCTAGGGTGGTGCAGGATGATCTTGCAATCTCAACATTGTTAACCCATTCATATCTGCAGATAATATCTTCATATATAAGGAAACAGTCACAGGTTCTTGGGTTTAGTGTGAGGATATTTTTGGGAACCATTATCCTGTCTGTGAACATGAACCTGCCCCAGAAGTCATAGCTTTTTACACATGAGAAACTAGATATTTCAGTCTGTAATTTTTGGTCTCCATTGTGGCAGAAATCCTCATCTTTATGTTGACAGCATAATTTTTCACCTCTTGTCTCAGGAGATGTGATGTTAGTTGAGCATTAACTTGAATTATTTCCCTCCTTTGAAAGGGCTTACCATGACTATGAAACCAGGTTCACTAGTCTTTTTCAGAGTAATTGGGAAGGGGAGAGGGAGACAAACAATGACCCTAATGATCTAAGAAGGGAAGTTAAGGAATGGTGCTGGGAAACTGTTGGGAGAGGAGGAGGCCAGGGCTTCGGGGGAATTGGGCAAGGTGAAAAAATATGTTTGTTTCAGGTCAGCAGGTGATAGAGATCATATTTTTAGGGCTTGATTGTGGTGGAATCTGGCTATCGGATGTGTTATAATTAGAGTTTGATATCTCCGATTCTCAAAATGTTTTTACTCTAAAGAATCCTCTGTCATGAAGGTTGATGTTTGTCAGTGAAATAAGAGCCCTTTCTCCGGATTTTGATTCATTTTGGTCTGTGCCAGCAAGCCCAGCCCTTGAACACAGTTGCCCTTATGTTGCCCATGAAACAGGTTTTTAGCATCTTAAGTGTGGCCTGTTGTGTAATTCCCCCATCCCAGTACACAAGTGTGAGCAGGTAGACAAATCGATGAAGAATCATTTGAATTCAAGAATGTGTCCAGGAATCAGGCATCAGGCTTCTAATGACAGATAGGATGTTTGAAAGAAGTTGAGTATTTCTTTCCATTATTCCCTTCAGGTTTGAATATGACTAGAATCTCTATTTCAGGAGTTAGCATGATGGCCTGAGGAGGTTGTGTGTTTTTTTTTTGTCATCGATTGGCTGTGGAATCACTTAAACCTAGTGATCTGGGGAATAGCAGATAGATGAAAACTTGGCCTAGATGCTATAGTTATGGCCTTCTATTCAGGAGGTAAGATGGGCTCTCCCACCCAGCCTTACCCATATTGACAATAATGGCCCTGGAATTAAATATAAATTATATGCACACGCGCACACACACACATGCACACACACAGAGTCAACACTTGTTTATTACCATTTACAAAGGGCAGTGAAAGTGTGACTCATTTAAAGGAGTAGATCATTTACACGAGAATTTGGGAAGAACCTTTTTATTTTAGTTGGTCTTTATTGGTAAAGACAGGTAATTTTCTAGAGATTCATGATTTTGGAAATAAAATGAGTTGTTCTATGAATACAAAGCCCCATGTCGAGACGAGCAGTGGAGAGAATGGCAAGTGCTGGTACTTAACTGTGATACAAGAAAACCTGTATAGTTGGGAAACCATGGAAGCTTACAAAAGTAGAAGAGCATAATAGACCTTCAATCATTATTAATCATATTCCTTACAATGTTGATGATAATAAGAGTAACAGTATCTACCATATATCGAGTAATGACTGTGTGCAGGAGTTTTTGCTAAATACATGCATTATCTGATTTGCTTTTCTCAAATACATATCATATATGTTCACCCATATTCACACACACACACACACACACACACACCATAGATGAAAGTGGGCTTCCTTTCATAATAATGGAAAAAGATTAGTAGTCACATTGGCCTGGATTCGTGGTTCTAGTACTGGTAATAACTACTTATGATGAATGTGAATCTTGCCTTCAGTTTTTTGAGTCTGTTGGGGCACCTATAAAAGAATAAGACTAAAAATCTTACCAGCTTCTCTTCTGGCTCTGTAGTTTTTGATTATAAGATGTTGTACAAGAGTCATTTGTATTTAGTCCAATCCTTAAAAGAAAATCTTCCAAGAAAACCGGTGTAACTAAAATTTGAATGGGACGTTAGAGCTAGGTCTCATTGTTAGGGTTCCCCAGAAAGGACAGCATTCTGGTCAGATTTTATTTTGAAGGTGTAACTAGATCAGGGAGCAGGCTGATTTCTCTTGTCGTAGGCTTTACTGTCTGCAGTGAATGATATTAATACTCTCAGTGATTAAATAAAAATAAAGTGACAGCGAACGATGTCTGACTGAGGATTCGTTGTGGAGACCGTTTGGCTGACTGCCTGAGTCCTGTGCCAGAAAACCAGCTGAATATATTTGAGCAGCATCCTCTGGGCTAGGAGGGTATTGAAACTCAGGCTGTCAGGTTGTTGCTGTAAACTGGAAGGAAATGGTTTGAAAGTTAGTTGAACAGAAGGATGGGCCATGGATTGAATTTGCAGCCCCTCTCTGCGGCCCTAGGTGTTGGAATTTTAAAATGAACTCATGGGAGAATTGGTACCTAACTCAGTATTAGGTGATGAACAGAGGAGAAATCCTTTATCCTATGCGATTTGAGGACCCCAAAGTCTGGCTTTTTCTAGAAATCTTTTTGGCTGAGGAATTACCACTGGTTGTCAAGTAAATCTGAAATTCTGTGGTTTGGTGGCCAGGACCTGGCCGTGCTAACTTGGTCTCACACTACCTGCTCCTTACCCTCTGGTTTATTCTGTAGAGCGCAAAATCCTCTGCCTTTTCCTACATTCATACTTACCTCTGCTCGTACTTTCCCTCCACCCAAAGTAATGAGAATAAGCTCTAACGTATTGAGTGTCTTCCATGTACTTACTTTGTACCATGTACATTATCCAATTTATTTTTTCTCAGACTCTGTGAAGCAGGTAGTGTCATTATTACGAGTGTCACCCTCCTCATCATGATCATCACTGTCCTTTCCATTTTACAAGTGAGGACACAGAGGCTTTAGTTTAGTTATTATTATTATTTTTTTAAGATTCCATTTATTTATTTGACAGAGATCACAAGTAGGCAGAGAGGCAGGCAGAGAGAGAGGAAGGGAAGCAGGCTCCCTGCTGAGCAGAGAGCCCGACGCGGGGCTTGATCCCAGGACCCTGCGATCATGACCTGAGCTGAAGGCAGAGGCTCAACCCATTGAGCCACCCAGGTGCCCCTAGTTTAGGTAATTGACCCAAGATTATAGTTTAATGGTTATAGATTTTAGATTAATGAGTAGTAGAGTTGAGATCGCAACCTGGATGGCCCATCTCCAAACCGCAAATATTAAAAACCATACGATTCCATTAAATACCATTCTTTACTGCCCTCCTCACACATCCAAGCCCAGTCCATAGCGTTTCCTTTAACAAAACGAGAGGTAATGGCTTCCTCTCTGAGGTTTGATTATATTCTGTAGTCAGTTCTGTTTTGTACTGGTGTACTCAACTTCTTGCCTTGTGCTTCGCTGAAGTCTGAGTTTACCTCATATTTGTATCTTCTCCTTCATTTGGTTTTTATTGGAGCGTATTAAGAGTACCTGACTATCTACAGATATGATCCAGTAACTTGTTTTTTTTTGGGGGGGTGGTGGTGGTGGTTCAAGTTCATATTTATAAAGACATTGAAGATTCGTGTTAAAAATACCAGTATTTTGTCTGAAAAATATTATTAGCTTAAGTCATATGCATTTTCCTCTTACCTTGCATGCTTCCGATCAGGTCTCTGGTTACTAAAGTAGAACCCTTGGATTGCTTTCCTCAGACAGGTTGTTTTGTAGAAACACTGCCGCTTAAGTGTCAGCGGAGCAGGATGATCATACAGACCACTCTTGAGTCCTGGCTTTGTCACCTATCTCATGCAGGGAAGAGTTACTTAACCTCCTTGTCCTTCAGTTTTCTTCTCTGTTAAATGGCGATGATAATACCTACTTGTCAGGATTACAAAGCAGATTAAATTGGCTAATGCATGTGGAGAGAGCCTAAGGGCCTGAGACACATCAGCCCATCAGTGAATGGTACATCTTGTTGTTTTTGACCCTCTGCTTTGATTCTGATCTTCCATTTTAAATTACATTTACTGGCTTCTTCACTTCTGGACTGTTCATTTTCATTTGCTTTTTGATTCAAGTTGTGTGGCCCATGATGACCAGTAATAAGTGGTAGAGTCGGGGTTGGAATCCAGCTAGTCCAGCTCCAGAGCCCAGCTCATAAATCTCTGCTCCATACTGCCTCATTCAATTCCAGTCCACCCTGCGCTGCCCAATCATCTATTGTAATCCATTCCTTTCCTTTTTTTTTTTAATATTTTATTTATTTATTTATTTGACAGAGATCACAAGTAGGCAGGGAGGCAGGCAGAGAGAGAGGAGGAAACAGGCTCCCTGCTGAGCAGAGAGCCTGACGTGGGTCTCGGATGTGGGGCTCGATCCCAGGACCCTGGCAGGATCATGACCTGAGCCGAAGGCAGAGGCTTTAACCCACTGAGCCACCCAGGCACCCCTTTCCTTTACTTTTTGTAGCAAAAGGTAATGGCTCTGCAGAGGGGGAAGTGAGGAGTTGTTGTTTGGGTATTGAGTTTTGGTATTGTAAGATGAGTTTTAGGGATCAACACTAAATATTGTTAACATCTCTGAACTATGCATTAAACATGTGGTTGGAAGGGCCAATTTTATAGTGTGTTTACTGCAAATTAAAAAAGGTAATGGCTCCTCCTTTTGAGTTCCCATGAAACTTCTGTACCTTTATCAGTGAAGAACTCTAGAAGATTGTCAGAGCTGTTTCTCTTGTGACAGGCTTTTCCTTGCTTCCATAAGTGACCCTGCTTGTGAAGTCCATGTCTTTTTCTCTTTAGTACACAGGTGGTTATGGAATAAAAGAGTTTCTGTGGTTGAATCTGGTGACTTAATACTTGGAAGCTTTAATTTAGAGATTACAAGAACAAAAGTGTATTATGGTTACATAAGGTGTACTTATTAGGGCTCACTTTCACTACTGTGGGTTTCTCAACATGAGCCTCAAGGATATCAGAGAGAAAGAAGGATATCCTGCAATTTTCATTGCTCCTGTGAAACTGGGGTAAGAGCTGATGTCACAAAGTTGTATTCCTAGGACATGGGTTTTATTTGGTTCCTTCATTCTGCTCTTTGTTGTGTATAGTATTTTGTCGGTATAATTTCAGATGTATAGACCATCCCTGATTCCTTTTCACCGTAATTAATGTCTCCAGAAACTTGGATATTCCATTGTTATTTACATTTGATTTTTCAAAAAGTTTTAACATGGAAAGCTCATACAATATAAAATAGTAGAGTTAAGCAGAAACCAGAATCTGGACCATTAATGTAACTACAACTTAGGGTAGATTAATTGTTATAGTTGATACTGATCTGAATTTACTGGCAATAAGAACAAAACAAAATGAAGTTCCGGTTCTGTGATTTATTATATGTGAATGTCCTAAGACATCATTTTTCTTTTTAGGGAATTGTTGCTAGCGTTGACCTTGAAGATTCTTACCCCCGTGAATTCTTGTTTGGAAAATTACTAATGATTAATAGACATTATCTTTGGGGTTTTATAATAAACAACACTCTTTAGTGTATAGGTTTTGATAGCTGAAGCCTAAACCCTGAATCAATGAAGATATTTTCAGATTGAATAATCTTACTAAACTAGTTTGCTTATCTTTTATTCAACAACCTGCATAGTGTTTACTATTTGCCATATACTGTCTTAGACACTGGGGGTTAGTGGAAGAAATTGTCCTTGAAGCCCTTAGTCCAGTGGGGAATTTAGGTGGGCAAACAGGTTTACTCTGCGAGTTGCTATAATGGAGACAAGTATATCATGCCTTTGGAGCCCGAGAGGCTATGTTGTCTTGGAAGAGTTGGGGGAGGGTTCTTATAATGCATGATATTTGAGCTGATTCTTGAACGTTTGCCTCGTTGAAAGGAAGGAAAGAGACCAGAATGCTCTTGGATGCTCTGATTTATTTTAGCTAGGAACTTGTACAATCTAGAAATAAATCACTAACATCCACTAAACTTTTCAACTCAAATATCCCATGTCCTCAGTGGATGTTTGGCATGGACGAGCATAGCGGTTTTATCACTGAATCCACTCCTGTTCCTGTGGTGCAAATATTCTGGCTCCTGGTCAAAGCCCAGTAACTAAAGGATGGATTGACGGATGCAAGGAAGGAGAGGAGAGCCTTATGTCACAGATACCACAAAGTATGGATGAGGTTGAGTTGTCACTGTGTGAGAAAGGCTGGGAGGTCAATTTACATTTCAGTCAAATGGAAGAGCAATCCATTTTCACAGGCAGCAAAGGGACCTGGAGATAAAGCCAGTGTTTTCCTCTGAAAATAGCTTGGACTCTTAGGAATTACCTGCACAGACTTCTAGCCAGGACTCCAGAGTCCTGCCCTATGTAATACAAAAGGACTGCGTTCACTCTAAAAAAGTTTTCAGGACAGTTATTACCAGTTAATCACAAGGTCCCTGGACCCTAGCCAGCCTCTGTGGAGTGTCTGCTTTTAAACAGAGCTCCTGCTTTTTGGTCCCCGTAGAATTACTAAGATGCTCAGTGTATGCCTGAGCAGCTCTGAGGCCTGACCCGTGGAAGCGGCTATTTCAGATGGCTGGCGGATGATGGCCAAGCGCAGTATTTGTCTTGACCTGCTGGTACTGAGCATCTTCTCCAGACAATGACTGGTCAGCGAGCTCAAAACCACTTCTTAGAACTCTTCTCATTCAGAACGGTGCAGACCTTTCCCTCGACCTTCAGAATCACGCGGTCCACCTGCCTGCTTCGCCGTTCTTCAGGATGTCTTGGAGTTATCTCAGACCTAAAAATGGTCACTTGGACATTTATCACCTCCCCCAGATCTGTGCTGGCTTTCACAGTGTGCTCCTTTCATTAAATGGATAATCATTTATCTAGGGACTCAGGGTGGAAGGATAATATTAATTAGTGACATCTTCCCTCAGTCCTTAAATGTAACCAGACAATTTCTATTAATATTTTTAACATCTATCCACCTTCCTTCATTTGACATGTCATTGGCCTTGTGTAAGCCGCCATCATTCATTGGAACCACTGGCCTTGCTGCTTCTACTTTGGCTGTTTCTAACCGGATCTCCATGTATACTCAGGGTAGCCTTTGTGAAATATAATTTGATTTTGTCATCTTGTGCCGACGGAGACTTCAATGGCCTGCTGTTACATTGTAGGGAACGATAAAAGGTGTTTACCCTGGCCTACATGGCCGGGCGTGATACAGCCTTAACTTAGCTCTCCAGCTTGATCTTTCCCTCATTCCCTCTCTTTTACTTTCTCTGCACCCAGGATGACTGTCTTTTGGGTTTTTGATTTGCTGAGCTGTTTCCTGACTTGGCATCTTTTCGCTGTTTCCTCTCCTCAGTATGCTGTTTTCCACTCTTGCCCTGGTTCAGTCCTTCTCATTTTCAGTGCTCTCCTTGTTACTTTTTCCTAAAGGGTCTTTCTAGATTGTCCATTCAAAAGTTGCCCTCTGATCATCTCTATCAAGAATTAGCAGAGTTGAAATGAGCTCATTTCACTTGCATCTGCCCCACCATGATGAGATGCTGGGGCGGGACCCTATCTCTTTGGTTCCCCGCTGTGCTGTGTTGAGCACAGCTTGTGCAGAGGTGGCAGTTCATAGTTGTTGAATGAAATACTGCTTCTTAAAAGTAAAAGTTGATCTAGGTGGAACGGCAGTAACAGGGCCTGCATCTAACTCCTGCAGGAGTGTTTGTAGACTGATTCCACACAAATGCCTAGGAGATACTCACAGAAAGTCAGTTACTGCCATTTTGCCTCGCACCTCCACCCCCCAAAGAAGGGGGTGGAATTTTTAGTGTTTGTTTTGGGGACCCTCACAGATGAAGTTTAGATTGTGTTCTGTTCCTGGAAAGCTGTCCAACTTTGAGTCAGTTAACCAAGTTCTCCCAGGCCTCCTTTCCCCTACATAAATTGAGGAAAATTACATCTCATGAACGTTATTACAAAGATTTATGTGAGATTATGTGAAGTGCTTCATACAGTGCTTGACACCTTAGAAGAGTTCAGGCTTTCTTTTTTCTTATTCCCTTTATATCTCAAGTGATTAATAAGGACTCAGAAAAACTCATTTAACTTACCTCATAATCTTACTGTTTTTATTTAATGCATAATCACACCCAAGAGCATTAACATGGAGGTCAAAATCAGTTTAGGAGGAAATAATCCATCTCTAGGGTACAAATAAGCAGTGATGGACTGGTTATTTAATGGTCAATAACATTGGTTTCCCTCAGAAAGATAGCTGCAGAATTCTCCTTTTTGCCTTATCCCAGGGGTGGTTGTTTAACATTGTAAAATTGTAATTACAAATAAATGCAAGTAGTTATTTTTCTTTCTAGTTCAAGTAGATACTCTATGGAGATAAGTCACATTAGATATTTAGATATTTCCCCCATTTTAGATATTTTGAGGAACCTCGGCAATATCATTGAAAGCTCTGGAATCCAGTGCTGTTCTGCTTATATTATCAGCTTTGGAGGCAATTAAAAATTTTAATATTCTGAAGGCAGGTTGTTAGATTCAAATGGATTAGGTTCAAATTAGTAGGTGGTCTGTGACCACCGCCTCCTTAGGGCATACCACTCTGGATGCTAAATCGAGTTTAAAGGGAGATGCTTGAATTATATCTATCAAATGTTAATTCTCTGCCATTAAGTTAGAATAGCTCACCCATCCTTGCCTCCATTAAATTTATTTCACTGGATGATATGAGATAGTAATTGTGGCCAATAGAATTGCTTCTCTACAGGCCATATCTTTTGGAGAGCTAGGGGCTCTAGCATTAATAGTCAAAGACCTTTGGTTTTGTCTACCCAAATATTGACCCAGGTAAGAATCTTTGTAGTTTATTTAGGGATAGCTATGATTTAGAGCATTGATACAAGGTAGATAGTGCAGTTAATAGACATTGACCCCTTAGCTCAGTTTAGAGCATGGAAACTTTAGGGAGGCCAAGGGAATGCCTACAAATTCCTTCTGGGGCTCTTTCACTCTGCCCTGTTCTGTGGCCAAAGATCTCACCTCACACCCAAGCCAAGTATCTTGAAAAAATGTATATAATTGGTCATTTGGGACAATGGGCTAAAAACATGCAAATGTACGTGGGCGCAGATCCATGAACAATACTACGGTAGGTGTGCCATATTGACAGAGGTTTATAGGAGTTTGGATGTCTAGACATTTCCTTGAGCTCATGGTCTACTTCTTACTGCAAACCCATCTTCATAAACGATATAGCTAAACTGAGAATTATGGTGCTAAATGTTAATGTATTTCCTGAAGGAGTACTTTTCATCTCCACAGAGGTGACTAAGACTACTTCCACTCTTTTCTTTTTCTTTTTTTTTTAATTAAAAAAATTTTTTTCTAAGGTGTTCTTTTACTTAAAATTATTTGTCAAAGTAAACACTGATGTTGTCTCTCAGAAGTTCTGGTTATTGGGTTTTCCTTTGGTGTTTTGTGTTCTGTGCCTGGTGGGGCTGTAGTACTTTAAAGAGAAATTGGGGCTATGTGCTCTCAACTGAGTAGAACGGGAGCCTGCTCTTCAATGAAAAAATAGTGCATTACCTTTGGTGAAATGCAAGTCTGATAGTTCAAAGCAGACCCACCTTAGATGTCCCGGCGTAAGACTTCAGAGCTTCTCTAACCCCGTTAAACTGATTTGATGTTTAAGTGACTTCTGTAGGGCATTTGGGTTTACTTAGATGCTAGGAATTGGAAAGAAGTCCTAAAAGAACCACTGTAGTATTCTTTGGTCTGCCTGTGAGTTAGCTCCCCATTAGCAGCCTGTTGTGGAATGTGACATATCTCTTTCCTTTTCATTTTACAGAATGCTATGAACCTACCCCCGGACAAAGCCAGGTTACTGCGACAGTATGATAATGAGAAAAAGTGGGAACTGATTTGTGATCAGGTAAGACACTGTGATGCTTTATCAAGAAATAATGAACAGAGAGAATCAGATTTCCTCCCTAAATATAGTAGACTTTTTCCAGGATACCTATGCATGGGTTTCTGTTTTGTGACTCTTTGCCTTCCTGTTTCTTAGGACCAAAGGTAAAGCTAGAAAGTGACTTCTTTTTTGTGTGCATTATTTTAATTCTCTCCTTTATTTTCAAGCATTTAGTTATTAGATCTTCTGGGAAATCTGGTCAGATGGGCAAACCAAATTCATATCTGCTTTTTTTGTTTTTGTTTTTTTTGAGAGAGTTTGGGGTCAGGGAGGGCTGAGGGAGAGGGAGAGAAAGAATCCTATGCAGGTTCTGTGCCCAGGATGGAGCCTGGCATGGGGCTCGATCCCATGACCCTGCGATCATGACTTGAGCTGTAATCAATAGTCGGACGCTTAGCTTAGCCGACTGAGCCACTTAGGGACCCCTGTTTTTCTAATTTACGTAGCAGTTTATGCTCTTGAATAATGCGGGTCCTCTAGTTTAATTGGGTTTCCTATCCATGTTTATTGTAATTCCTGGAGGAAGGTGAATTGTTTATAAAGAAACATCACTTGGGCTGATGAATTATTTCAGATTTTAGCAAGTCTTCAGATGCTTTCTTTTCTTTTCTTTCTTTCTTTCTTTTTTTTTTTTTTTAAAGATTTTATTTATTTATTTGTCAGAGAGAGAGCATAAGCAGGGGGAGCAGCAGGCGAGCAGGCAGAGGGAGAAGCAGGCTTCCTGCTGATCAGGGAGCCTGAGGCGGGACTCGATCCCAGTACCTTGGGATCATGACCTGAGTTGAAGGCAGACCCTGAACCGACTAAGCCACCCAGGCATCCCCAGATGTTTTTGTTTTATCATTGACTCATAACAAACTCCGATTCTTCAGAAAGATATAAAGTAAAAGTGAAATTCCACAGTTTGGTTCTGTCTGCTCTTCACATTCTCCACCTTAGAGGTCCACTGGTAAGACTTCCAAGTATTGGCTTTCAGCTTTTAAAATGTTGTTGTCTTACAAAAAAGTTTGTCTTAAAAAATCAAAATACATGGACGTACACACCCTCTGTCTGCGTCTAGGTACATTGGTCATTTCCACCTGTTCTTTCAAATGGTATGTAGTATTCCATTGTACTGATAGTCATTTCTTTGGCACTTTGCCGCAGATTGGTATGGGCTTGTTGCTGTCATTTTAGGGTCAGTCTGTAGCTAATGGGCTCTGTATGTTAGCATTGCATGTTGGGCCATGAACTTCAGGGTGCTTGTGTCTCCCCCGCCACCCACCATTTCTGGAGGAGCATTTCTGGGGAGTGTTCGAATTCCTCCAAACACAGCTCCCTTGGGCTCCTTCTGTGGGGACAGTGTGGGCAATAAAAAAAAATCCCTATCGACCTGTGGGCAATAAAAAAATCCCTCTATCAGAGAAACTAGAGGGATTTTTTTATTGCCCACAGGTCGAGCTATTACCCTAAGAAATAAATGCCCACAGTTGACATGGAGTTACTAAAGCATTCATTGAGTATGGTCTCTCCTTAGCTCCTGAACTCAGTGATGAAACGATGGCAAAAACCCTCCCCTCCTTCTCATGCTATATTTGAGTGTCAAGAATAGATAGAAACTGAAGAGGAAGCTTATTGCTTATATGACCATGATGCGAAAGAGTAAAAATTTTGCTGACACCTAGACTCTCCTTCCTCGGGAGTTAATTTTTCATGAGTATTGTCTAAACCTATTATTGTGAGGAAAAATGATTTTATAGTTATGATGAAAGAAGATGATAGGGATAATTAATATAAAGGAAAGGTAACTGCACAAATGAGGGAGGTCCAACGGGGGCCAAAATTCTGGTATGACAGGTTATGACAGTAATGCAGGCAGAGGAAAGCAGCTTTGGTGGCCATTTTGTTAGCCTGGTGAGGAAGAGCTGAACCTTCTCCCTCAGACCTGTGGGATTCACGGGCAATCAGGCTGCTCTGCTCCTTTCTAGCTTTATTGAGTTGTTAATTTTTGCCTCTCTAGTAGCCAGAAAAGGCAGATTGCTGCTGATGGAGGATTTCTAACAGATGTATTCTCCTCTCAACCCAACAGTGTCTTCATAGGGTTGATGTTAGGTCGAGCGGATCTTGGGGTTGGGAGAGGAACAATCATCTAATTATGTTTCTGACTTTCAGATCCGAAGTTCAGCTTATTATTGCCCTTAAATGATAATGTACCACCACATGGAGAATTTAGCTACTTATCTGTTCCTTTCTGGCAGGTAGTTACTTCAACACATGTCGAAAGCTCCAGGCTGGAGCTCCGTCAGTTCCAAGGTATCCTTGGGTGATTTGTTAATAAGAGTGACAAATAATCACTATTACCATACTAAGTAGATTTCCTTAATAAGAACTTCATGTTGAATTTTCAAAACAGTCCCTTGTGTTCATATCCCCATTGGACACATGGAGAAAGTCATTGTGAAGATGACAGAGCTGTTCAGTGGTTAAGTGGCCTATATAGTGTAATGGCGGAAAACAGGCCCATGCTGGGAGCTGGATGCTTACACACTGCTCTTGGCTCTCTCCCCCACCAAAGGCTCAAGTGTGGAAATGCGCTACTAGAAACAAACAGAAGATACAGGTTGTCTCTGTTTCTCTGGCTTGCAGTCTGATAGGCTTTCCTGAGAGGGAGAAGAAGGCCGGGAGCTGTATCTTAGGCACTAAGCCTCATCTGCCTGCATTATCACTGTGGTGAACTGCCATGTTTGATGAACCAGTAGTCAGTTCGAGAACTATAGCCAGCAGAAAACTGGACTTTTTTCACATATGGGAGACCCATTGGTGTGTCACACACATAAATACCATTTCTTACCTGTGTATTTGTGGGAGGAAATGTAAAAAGCTGTGAGCTGAAGTATTCATAGTCTACTATTCATATGGTAAGTATAACATATTAGCACTTATTGATGGAATGTTCATCTTCTTATCTACATGGACCACGTCATGTATTTGGCACCTAACCTATATCTGTCTATGGTACCTAACTTGATAGCTTCTCAAAATGTATTTGCTTTTAAAATTCCAATTATATGCAATATCCCAAATAGGAAAATCCATTAAGAAAGTAGATTAGTGGTTGCTGTGAACTGGGGGGAGTGGGGGAATGACTGTTAATGTGTATGCATGGTCTTTGCTTTGTTTTAGCCTGATGGAAATTACATCAGATAACTTAGTGCTGGGAGTTAAAGAGTGGTGATAGTTGCATAGCCTTGTGAATAAAATAAAATTGTATACCTCTCTAAGAATGTGAATTTTGTGGCATAGGAGTTATAGCTCAAAACTGCTTTTGCAACAACCAGAGATAGGTTAAAAAGAGGGGAGAATTTAAGAGAGGTAACAGTGTTTGTATGGATCTTTTTGGATCCCAATATGAACAAACTATAAAAAGACTTTTTTTCAGAAAACTGGAGAAATTGAAATTAGCAGATGATTCTAAGGAATTACTGACTTTGTTGGGTTTGGTTTTTGGCATTGTAGTTGTATAAGAATCCTTTTTAAAAAATTTATTTTATTATTATTTTTATGCTCAATTAGCCAACATATAGTACCTCATTAGAATCTGTCTTTATTTTTAAAGCAATGTGTACTGACATAGGGATAGACTATGACTGGAATTTGGCTGTAAAATACTTCATCAAAGGAAAATAAAGAATAGATAAAGGAATTTTGGAGAATCTTGATGATTGTTGAACCTTGCCAGTGGGATATGTTGGGGTCTATTATAGTATGCTCTCAACTTTTGTATATTTTTGAAAACTTACAATATAAAATTAAAAAATAAAGTATTTGCTACATAATCTTCATTTTTTTCCTCAGCTGTAAAATGTAGTTAATACGAACATTTTAAAGGGATGCCTGGCTGGCTCAGTGGTAGAGCATGCGACTCATAATCTCAGGGTCCTAAGTTCAAGCCCCACATTGGGTGTGGAGCCTACTTAAAGCAAACAAACAAACAAAAAACCAAAGTAAAACTATAACATTTTAAAATTATTTTGAGGATTGGAGGCAATATTATGTAAAGATCATGACTAACATATAGTAGGTGTTTCATAAGTGATGTGACTGCTTCTGCTGCTCCTTAGGGGCCCAGATATTAAATATTTATTTTTTGTTATTTCTTGTTTTTTATTATTGTGTTCAGTTAGGCCATGGAATGGTAGAAGATATTTGCAAGTGATATTACAGATAAAGGGCTGATATCCAAGATCTATAAAGAACTTATCAAACTCAACACCCAAAAATGGATGATCCAGTGAAGAAATGGGCCGAAGACATGAACAGATACTTCTCCAAAGGAGACATACAAATGGCTACTAGATATTAAATATTGGTACCATTATTTTATCATCAACTTGTCCTCAAAAGATTCAAGGAAATTTACTATACTGAATCCATCATTATATTTTACCTAAATATACTTGATGGTTTGAATGCATGTTGTATGATGCTGTCAGAAAAAGCCATCACTATATATTTTCTCCCTCCCTCCCTCCCTCCCACTGGATTTTATTTGAGAGAGAGCATGAGAGCGCAAGTGGGGGAGAGGGGCATAGGAAGTGGGGGAAGTAAGACTGTCCGCTGAGCAGGGAGCCTGATGTGGGGCTCAGTCCCAGGACCCTGGGATCATGAGCTGAGGGCCGAAGGCAGACACTCAAACGACTGTCCACCCAGGTGGCCCAAGCCACGTCTATAGATTTTTCAATCCAGGAAAATACCAAGGCAAACCTTGTATCTTATTTGTGAAGTCTTAAAACAATGACGGTGATGTGTTGTCATTGATTTCTGACACATAAGACACTCCCTGGTCCTGATGCTTTGTGCCCAAACCTATATGGAATCCAAATACTAATTTTCTTTTTAAGCAATAATGCAGATACGTTATTACCATAAGATACATAGTATAGGCAAAGCCCTCAAGGTGCACAAAGTGAAATGGGAATATTACAGAAATTTAATTTCAAAAGAAGTATGTGATCAAGAATATTGGAGGCCTTCTGGAGAAATTATTTCAGGTTTCAGTTCCAGTGAAAAATTGTCATGTGGACAGTATGAATCACAGACCTGGTCATGTTTCTTCTTTTTTTCCTTTGCTGCTAGACTTCTCAGAGCCACATTTGTGGTCTGCCCTTACCGAGTACACAGCACCTAAGGGGCATGTGTTTGGTTTCCCGGCCTCAACCATGACTTCATCTCGTCTTTGCTGATCATGTTTTCCCTACATGCTGATCTCCTCACTTAAAAACAATCTTGTAAGAAGTCCTAAACGTTCACCAATTACCTTTGTGAACAGGTTGAACATAAAATAATATGTTGGGATTACTGGTGACCAAAATTATTTTTGTACTGAAGACTTAACAGATTTTCTTTTTTAAAAGATTTTATTTATTTATTTATTTGACAGAGAGAGAGAGATCACAAGTAGACAGAGAAGCAGGCAGAGAGAGAGAGAGGAAGGGAAGCAGGCTCCCCGCTGAGCAGAGAGCCCGATGTGGGACTCGATCCCAGGACCCTGAGATCATGACCTGAGCCTAAGGCAGCGGCTTAATCCACTGAGCCACCCAGGCGCCCCCTTAACAGATTTTCTCTATGCTGTGGGCATCGCGCAGATTGGTGCGTTGAACATAATGTTTTTCTCTAAAGACACAAAGATGGAGGATCCAAATAAGACAGTTCATCATGGTGTAGCCTAGGAAAGACAACTAAGTTGGATACAATTTGTCAGCCTTCTTATACTTTAATATGGTTAAGCTGTCAATTTGTTTTACAAGTATTGAAATATATTCCCCCAACTCGAGTGAGTTACCCAAGGGCACGGGCCTTGCCTCATTTGTGTAGCCCCAGTACCAAGCTTAGTGCCTGAAACCTAAGCAGTGCTCACCGAAAGTCTGTTGAGAGAGAGAAAGAAGGACTGAATGCTGTGTTCAGGAGAAAGTGGAGAAGGAAGAGGAGGCAGAAGAGAGAAGGCAAGAGGTGGTCTTGAAGTAGAGGTTTGCTGTTTCTTTCTTTTTTAGATTTTTAAAAATTATTTTGGAGAGAGCAAAAGGATGAGCATGAGGGGCAGAGGGAGAGAGAAACTCAAGCAGATGCTACACTCAGCTTGGAGCCCAACGCTAGGCTTGATCTCACAACCCTGAGATCATGACCCCAGCTGAAGCCAAGAGTCGGCCGCTCAGCCGAGTGTGCCACCCAGGCATCCCGTAGCTTTGCAGTTTCTTTATCCTTTGCACCTTCCTCTGCTTGTTGGTGTAATTTGCTTGTGATAAGTGAAACTAAAGATCACCACTCAATCCTGGGAGCTCCTTTAAGGTGGGAAGGATGCCTGCTGTAGATTCAGAGTTGTCTAGATGGGCTCTTCTGCAATGAGGCTCTGTCTCCACCTACCCACGGTCAATTAGCCAGTTCTTTGGCTAATTCTAGGGGAAAAATAAACATTTTTTAAAGAGCTTAAATCCAAAGACTTTCTGGAGTAACGATTCCGATGATGTCCCTTAGTCCTTTTGTAGGTGACTGCATGTATCTAAAGTTGACCTGAGCTGCTAGCGTATCTCAGTAGTTAAAGTAACCTGGGAGAGCTGACTCCGGTCCAGGTGGGGCTACAGAAGCCACAGGAGGAGCGGCTTCCTTGCTGGGTTTTGGGCAGTGTGAGGTGCCTTCCAGAGAACTTGTTTATTGGAGTAACTGGACTTCAATTTGAAGGCTCTGTGGGGCACTGAGGCAGGTTTTTAATAGAATGAGGTGACCATATGAGAATAAAAAGCTGGAAATGTTAGGTTGCTCTGACAACTACAGATGAAAACCCAGAAGCTGGGTAGCTATTGGGGTTCTTTCAGTGGATGCTAAATTCCAGTGGGCACCTGAATTTTCAGTGCTCCCTCTATGCAGACCCTGGGCTGCATTCTTTTGGCTTTGGGGTCCTGGCTGCTTTCCATAAACTTAGGGTAAAGGCTGCATTTCAGGAACTTTAGAATTTCAGATGAACTTTCAGATCACTGTGTCTGGAGAAGTTATTAGAAGGGGTGCATTTCTTTCAAGCCATTCTCTTTCTCTTTTTCTTTTTCCTTTTTTTAAGGATTTTATCTGACAGGGAGTGAGAGAGCACAAGCCAGGGGGAGTGGCTGGCAGAGGGAGAAGCAGGCTCCCTGCTGAGCAAGGAGCCCAAGGTGGGACTTGATTTGAGGACCCTGGGATCATGACCCACCCAAGGCAGATGCTTCATGGACTGAGCCACTCAGGCTCCCCTCTTTTTGTTTTTCTACTGGAAAAATTAGCATATGTCCTATCTATCTATCTATCTATCTATCTTTATTGGAGCATATGAAGTAAAGTGAAAGACCTTTTGCCTTTCCCACCTGTTCACTAATCAGTGATGAAATTGAGGTTTAAGTTCATTGATGACAAGCCCACACCAAGGCCTCCTGGGCTATTTAGTGAGACACGAGCACCAATTTCCAACCAATCACCAGTCCTTGGAATTAGTTCCTGTTACACTAGGGACCGGGAATCGGTTTGTGGAAGTGAAACTTGCAATTAGGTAAGTAGCTCTTTCCAAAAGCCTTCTTCATCCTGTGACTTCACAGGGGATTTTCCTGGAGGAGAAGGACTTACCAGTTCCTAAATGTGTGTCTGCTTAGTGATTAAGTAGAAGTGGTTAGTCAAGAATTCTGGACATTTTAGATGATTAATGGTGATGGGTGGAGACTCCATGAATGTGTAATCCTGTCCCGAAATGTTACTGGTGCCACACCTGAGTTTGGTTAGAAAAGTTGGCCTGTAGCTTTGCCTGCATAATGGGGCAATCTCTGATTTGGGGGAGGGGGTGTGATTCGGCATGGCTTGACCTTGCCCTCTAATGGCTGGTGGTTGTGTTGCATTATAGCTTTGAGGAGAGATTGGGGTCTCCCCCTTACTTTACTTGCATGGAATGATATGGGAGAAGGAGGAGGTTAAAAACAATAAAAACAAAGGTGAGAGTGAAGAGGTGGCAGGAAATTATACCCACTTAGAGTCAGCTTCCTGTGTTAAGCAGTTCAGGGAGGTTGGATTTCAGCCCTCAAGGCTTGGCGGGCAGCCTGATCAGGAAAGGGAAGGCCCCTGCTGTCACTCAGCCCAAGCGGAGTCAGGCCAGTGGCATGGAGATACTCCGTGCCCGGGAGAGTTGCTTTCTTGTCTTTTTCAACACAACTGACCTGTGTTGTTTGAATGTATTTAATCATTAAGAATACAATTATTTCTTAAACCCTTTGCTTATATTTCCCAATACTATTTCTTTCAGAAGACAAGAAAGTTACTTACTGGATAACCGGTATGTGTAGTTAAGCCCATTTGTGGCTGGAAAAAAATATCCTGAAAAATTAAAGAGCAACATATTGCTGAGGGTTTTTTCCTTCCTTTAAAAAAAAAAAAAAAAAAGGTTCTTGTTGTAAGCCAGCTAGAGCTCTACGCTTCCAGGTAGCCAAATATTAGTAGATATTGCGGACCTCCAGATTCTAGATGGTAAGGGCTTGTCTTCCGAGTGAGGGGTAACAAAAAGGAGTCGCAGCTCTGGGCAAAACCAGTTGATAGCTGATTGTCGTGTTGGTGGCTGAGTGGTAGTTACTTGAGGATTGTAGAGAAGGCGGGGAGGAAGTAAGGGAAGGATAATGATGTAGCAGGAGCCTTCTCCTTGTTCTACTGCCTCTACCCTTGCTTCCAGACTCCAGACTTCATCGGCCCTCAGTCCCCATCCTCAAGTTCCAGGCTTTGATTCTACATTTAGCCACACAAACTTTATTGTGGCTTTCCCAGCTGTTGGGTTAGCAGACAGGCATTCCTCTACCCCCTTCCCCTTATTCAGTCCTCTGCCGAGCTGATATTTTTACTACATTGAATATTGTTTGACCTTAAAATTGTTTGAATTTTTACCATATTTCCCTAACTGGTATGTTGAAATGCTATCTAATTTTAAATCATCACTAGGTTTTATGATCTGTGTAATTCTTTTAAAGTTCTCTTCCAAACACTTAGTTGTCTTTTATCATTTTAATACGTGGTCTTCCTCCTCTATGTAATCTTTCTTTTGGCTCTGGATTAGTCCGATTTTTTTGTTTGGTATTTTGTAGTTTTATCTTGTTATAAAATTCAGTATGTATCTTATAAAAAAGAGTTTCTCTTATAGCCAATAAAGTCATCACAATTAATATGAATAATAATTCCTTTATACCATCTATTGCCCTGTTCATATTTCCTAATTTTCTAGAATGTTTTTTCCACCTGGTTTGTTCACATGAGAATCTAGTCCAGTATCAATCACACATTGCATCTGGCTATTAGGTTTTTTAATTCTCCTTGAATCTAGAACAGACTTTTTTATTCATGATGCTTATATAGTGAGGAAACTAGGCAGGCTGTGCTGCAAAAGTGTTTTGTTTTCTGCATTTACCCAATTGTTTCCTAGAGATGTCTGAACTCTCCTGAATTTTTTGATAACTAGAAATTAGATGTAAAAGCACAATAGATTGATGTTGAATATCTTTTTCTAGAATATCACAGGAAACATGTGCTGTCTGATGTCTAACTATTAGATAACATTGGTCAGAGTGTAATTGTGTTTTCCCCTTAAGCCAAAGGGATCCATGGCACGTTCCTTTGGCACTGTTTGTCTCATTACTTTACCAGCCTTGTGTCTGGTGGGTTTAAAACCAATTGATCACCTTCTGCTGAATCAGTTTCTGGAGGAGTTGCATAGAGATGATTTTTTTTTTAAAAAGATTTATTTATTTGACAGACAGAGATCACAAATAGGAAGAGAGGCAGGCAGAGAGAGAGGAGGAAGCAGGCTCCCTGCCAAGCAGCGAGCCCCATGCGGGGCTCGATCCCAGGACTCCGGGATCATGACCTGAGCTGAAGGCAGAGGCTTTAACCCACTGAGCCACTGAGGTGCCCCCAGAGATGATTTTATAATTGCATTTCCCTTCTACGTTTAGCCAGTAACTAGAACTTTCAGCTGGGTTTTGGTTTACCCTGGAATATAATTATTTCTAGAATTCTTTCTCTTCCTTTGCCATTTTGAGAGTACAGATTGAGGTTTTTTTTTTTTTTTTTTTTTTGTTTAAGATTTTATTTATTTATTTGACAGAGATCACAAGTAGGCAGAGAGCAGGCAGAGGAGAGGGGGAAGCAGACTACCTCCTAAGCAGAGAGCCCGATGCAGGGCTTGATCCGAGGACTCTTAACCCACTGAGCCACCCAGGCATCCCTGAAACTGTTTTTGGCATACATGCAGCTTCAGCTTTGCTCTGAGGTGGTCTCCAATCAGAGGAAGAAGGAACACGTACATGCACACACATATACCTGGGAAGTTTCCTGAACCAGGCTGGGAAGTAGCCCGAGTCACACGCAGTCTTACTTTGCAGGCTGCGCCTTGCAAGGAGAACGTGAAATGTAACCTAGCTGAATATACACAAAGAGAAAAAAAACATGCCTCGTAAAAGCTGGTCTCAGTCATGATGATCAACTTTGGTAGTCTGATAGTTTCATAGTCTGATAGTCTTAGGTTGTATTAGTTAGTATTAAAACTTGCTTTTATTTATGTATTCATTACTTGATTCATTGAAAAGCATTTAGTAGTAGAGACGGGGAAAGGAAAGAGAAAATTGAGAGAGTATGGATCTGAGTTTTCCCAAAACAGATATCTCATGTAATAACCTCTGGTCTGGAAAATCGTTTGAATCCAGTTGTCCCTGGTACCAATTTATTTGTTCTGAGTTTCAGTAGGGTGCCTGGCAGGAACTGGCTATAGGGCATGTATTTTTGCCAGCTATAAAACAAACAATATTTTGTCTTTGGGCTGTCTTTGGCTTGAGATTTTAAAGGGATGGTCTTCCTTTTCTTAAAGTCTCCAAATCTGAGGAAAGGCCCTGAGTCGGTTGCTGTTTAAAAGAAAGCAAGTTTCTTTCCTTTTCCCTCCTGAGAGCGAAGTTTCCCTTCCATTAAGATTCACTCTGGCTCTCTGATTCCTTGATTCTGAAGCACTGGAGAAGCAATCAGAGGGTCAGATGCCAGCTTTCCCTGTGTTGAGCTATCTCACATTTCATAACTCTGGAGTTGTGGAAAATTGCGTCCGAGCCTAGGAGGGGGTGTACCTCTTTCCACTACCAGAGGTTCTTTTCGTCAGATGGTTTTTGTAGTAAGGAAAAAAAGCCGCTGGCCTATCCCATGGGGATTGAGAGGGGGGCAGGAAATGGGGAGAAGGTAGACTAAAGAAGGGGTGAGTTACTCCTTTTTAAACTAATCCTTTTTGGCAGCTTCATACAAATGCTCTCTCAGAAGTGCTGTTCGACATCCACAGCCAAAATAAGAAACTCAGGGTTCAAACTGATTTCAAGCTTCCCGGTTCTCTTCCACCAAAATGAACATCCTATGACCTGCCTTCTTGCCTGGTAATACAATGGAATTGTAGATTTGCCCCTGCTACCTCCCAACCCTCCAGCCCCCCTTAAAATTACTGAGTTGCCTGAGTTGTCTTAGACAACTTCATTATGTTGTGTGAGGTAAATTGTACGAGCATCTTTTGTAGACTGGGGAATGCTATTTTAAGAAACTAAGGATCATAAATTTAATGATGCATATGGATAGACCGAAGGTGACCTTTGAGGCCATCTTTTAGAAAATAATTTAAGTGACTTACTAAAGTGTATTAGCCAAGAATTTCTACTCGGTAACACAAATACAGCTGCATTATTTTAACACCTGGACATTTGACTCATAATCTTCACTGTAGAGGTCTGTGTGTTTAACTTTCACACACAGAAAAAGTCAGACTGCTTCTTGGAAGTTACCCAACAAGTGGTCGAGCTGACATTAAAAAAATTGTGAAAATTTCTGTGTTCCAAGAAGTACCTTAAGGGTTTGGAAAAGTTTTTTGTTTTTGAAAAAAAGTGCCATGTGACCTGGATTACAGTATGATTGTGGCTCTTTTTATCAGTCCATTCATTCATTAAATGAGTCAATGAGAACACACTGGGAAGAGTGATGTGCTAGGTTCTAGGAACTTAGTGTTTCAGAAAACACAGTGCTGAGTCTTTTTTTAAAAAGGAGATTAAAGAAAAAAAACCATATCATCTTAAAAGTAAATTCTGGAAAGACTGAGTATATAGCAAAGACCTTTCAGACCATATACTGTCCCCAGCTCATCTGTAGCATTCATGGCAGATCTTGAGCTTTCACACAAGTGTTTTAAAAGAACTTTTTTTTTAAAGTCATTGGGGGAATTAAGGTGTCTGTTGAGTCTTTATCTCTGTGATAATAGTAAAACAGCATTTGGATGATTTCAATGAAATAGCAGAAATATAAATTGGTTTGATTTCTCATTAGACTATAGGTGCTGGGGGTTCAGGGAGATAAGGAAAAAAATGAGTTAGAAATATAGTTCAGGTTTTATAGGGAAAGGAGAGCTGTGTTTAGGGGCAGAGACTGCGTGTATTCTATATCCACATGGTGGACTAGACCATGGCTTGCAACAACATCTTTGGGTTCTAGAAATACCATCATTATGCAGATGCTGGTTATCCTGAAAGCTGGGACCAGTTCTCTTCACAAGAATTTTGACACAACCACTTGGCTATTGATGTATGTACACATCGTTTCAGATATGACTTCTCAAGTCCCACCTAAAACCCTGTGGAGTGAACACTTGTCATAGATGGGCTACTGTGTCTCTGTATCTCTGTCACATCCAGCAATGACCAATTTCAAAGGACCTGTTTCTGCCTCCCACTAAGCCCAGTCTAGTCAGGTCTTGTCAGAGCTCGATGTAATGATACGTTTTGACTTATCAAAACTTATGTGATTACAGGTGATCACAGGTTGAAACTGTTAACTGGCTTAATCTTGTGATCTGAGGATGCAAATAAAGACTGTTGATTACAGAAGGGTGTGTGTGTGTGTGTGTGTGTGTGTGACACTAAAACTGAAAATTATGGAAGATCTGAGGACAAACCATAAAATAGCCGATATAAACTTGGTTTTAAGATCCAGTTTTCAGGTTGTTAGCACACATTGTTTTTGTTTTTATATCTTCAAAGGTAAATACTGTGTCTAGGAAACTGGGATGTATGTTGGGTATGGGAGATAGGGAGGGCTGGATGAAGATGGTGGATTAACCAGATCTCATGAAATGACAGTGAAGATAGAGTAATGGTTTGAAGTATGGAGGAACATTTAGAGCTGTGTGAAAAAACCGACACAAAGTGTACAATTTTTAATTCTTTATGAATAATTTATGACATACATGTTTTGGAAATAATGAAACTAAAAGGTTTACAAGACCCCCTTGGAGTGCTTTATTTCTTTCAAAAATGTTGGCTGACGAAGTTGGCTACATATTTGGCTTGTGATTTCTTTCTAATTTGGGCAAGTGGAACAAACAAAATATCACAAACTCTGTAAGAAGAAAGCTCTGCTCAAATTCATTCCTTTAAATTCATTTTACTTAAATAAGTAATAAGTACTTAAATAAGTAAAATGAATTTAAAGGAAGTACTTTGAGATACTGTTTTTTGATCTTCTTTACTGAGGTATGATTTACATATAGTAAAGTTCACCAATTGTGTTTTCTAAAGTGATTCTACCATTTTTCATTCTCTTCAACAATGTAATAGAGTTCCAATTCTTCCAAACTCTTTACAAACACTTGGGTATTGTCAGTCTCATTAATTCCACTCATTTTTATGGATATGTAGTGGTATCTCTCTTTGGTTTTAATTCACATTTCCCTAAAGACATTGAGCATCTTTTTATACACTTGTTTGTTATACGCTTGTTATTTGTGTATCTTTGTTGAAGGATCTGTTCAAATCTTTTGCCTATTTTTAAAAGTTGGATAGTTTTATTATTGAACTGTATTGTTTTAAAAATGTGCATTTTGGATACAAATCTTTATCAGATGTGTATCTTGAAAATATTCTTGAGTTTGTGTCTTGACAATTTTCATAGTCATAAAGTATTTTTTAATGACAAAAATGTTTTCTGATGAAGTTGGATTTAGAAATCTTTTATTTTTTTAAGTGGTTCAAGTATTTTGTGGCTTATCTAAGGAACCTTGTCCAAACTCCGGTCATGAAGGTTATCTTTTCCATGTTTTCTTCTAGAAATTTTAAGAGTTTGGTTGTATGTTATGTGTGTGATTTATTTTGAGTGAATTTTGGTACATGGGATAAGTTAAGGCTGCAGATTCACTGCCCCCCCCCATTTGTATAGTACAAATGGCATATCCATTAGTACCATTTGTTGAATAGACTATTCTTTTTTCATGAACTACCTTGGTATCTTCGAAAAACCAATCGGCATATGTGTGTGGTTCTATTTTTGTACTCTCTGTTTTGTTCTACTGTTCTTTATTTCTACCTGTTGTCAGTATGGCAGTTTTGATTACTGTTGTGAATTCTCGAACTTTGTTTTTTGGAAAATTATTTTGGCTACTGTAATTCCTTTGCATTTTTGTATAAATTTTTATAATCAGCTTGTGAGTTCCTAAGAAAAATCCTCCAGGATTTTGACTGAAGTTGCGTTGACTTTGTAGATGAAGGTCAAGAGAACAAACATCTTAATAGCATTGATTCTTCTGAATGATGAACAGAGCATTGCTATTTATTTTAGTCTTTTATATCTCACAGGAATATTTTGAAGTTTTCAGTGTACAGGTCTTGCATGTATTTTCTTAGATTTATCCCTAAGTAT
Source organism: Neogale vison (assembly GCF_020171115.1). Classification (NCBI taxonomy): domain Eukaryota; kingdom Metazoa; phylum Chordata; class Mammalia; order Carnivora; family Mustelidae; genus Neogale; species Neogale vison. The sequence continues at coordinate 50,976,771 of NC_058093.1, forward strand.
ATCATGATCTAAAATGCTATTTTAAGTGATACATTTAGAAAATAAGCTTACTGGTTTTTCCTGGAGAAATACTGATTTTAAACAATCTCCTACTGCTTCATTGACAGCCATATGGAAGAAGATGACTTATACTATGTCACTGCATTTTCAAAACCAAGTTCCATAATTGAACACTTTCTTAAAGGCTTCTGACTATAAACAGTAGTCATGGGTAAATGTTGAAGTTTAGTATTCTGAGCTTGATTCTTAGGTTTAAGTCTCTGCCTAAGGTAAATGAAAGCAGGTGGTGAGGGCCATGAGTAAGACCTAATGACTTTACTCCTGATTTTCAGCCTTTATGTACCGTTCATAAGGGTGCTTTCCTTGCATGTGTCAAACACACGTTGTCTTCAGTGGAAGGCAGTTTCTTTTTCCGCCTCTTTCAGTGCCACCTACTTTGAGGGTTTCCTGCTGTAAGTTCTACCCTTTGCAAATATTACAATTCATTCACTGCTGCAAGCACCCCTTGAGATTCTCAGGACCCTGTAACTCTAACCATGTGGTTGCACACTGTTGGAATTGGGACACATGAAATTTCAGAGAATCTAATTGGTATAACTATAGGCAGAAATCTGGAACACAAGTTTGCTATTCTTAGATAAAGAAGATGTGGTATATAAATAAAATGAAATATTACTCAGCCAAAGAAAAGAATGAAATCTTGCCATTTACAATGACATGGGTGAAGCTAGAATGCATTATGCTAAACAAAATCAGAGAAAGATACCGTAGGATTTCACTCATATATAGAATTTAAGAAAGAAAACAGGCAACTGGGTGGCTCAGTCTGTTAAGTGTCTGCCTTTGCCTCAGGTCATGATCCCATGAGATAGAGCCTCATGTCAGGCTCCCTGCTCAGCAGGGAACCTACTTCTCCCTCTCCCACTCTCCCTGTTTGTGGTCTTTTCCTCTCTTTATCAGATAAATAAATAAAATCTCAAAAAACAAAAACAACAACAAAAAAAACCAAAGAGGGAGGCAAACCAAGAAACAGACTCTCTCTCTCTCTTTTTTAAGATTTTATTTATTTATTTATTTGACAGACAGAGATCACAAGCAGGCAGAGAGGCAGGCAGAGAGAGGAGGAAGCAGGCTCCCTGCTGAGCAGAGAGGCCGATGTGGGGCTCTATGCCAGGACCCTCAGATCATGACCTGAGCTGAAGGCAGAGGCTTAACCCACTGAGCCACCCAGGTGCCCCCAAGAAACAGACTCTTAACTATAAAGAACACTGATGCTTCCCAGAGGGGAGGTGGGTGGGGGATGGGTGACATAGGTGATGGGGATTAAGGAGGAATCACTAAATTGTACACCTGAAACTAATATTACACTGTATGCTAACTAACTGGAATTCAAATAAAAACTTTAAAAATATTTTAAAAAATAGTCATTAAAAAGTTTGCCATTCTTTCAAATTTTTGAGTGATTGAAAAATACTAGTACTCTTATCTAAATCTTGAAATACCTAATGGTTTCTGCAAGACATCAAAGGCTGCTGCTGTCCCCCCCCCCCTCAGGATCAGGACTTTGTTATTTATTTTTCTTTTCTGCCCCCATGTTTTATTTGTATGATACATGGTTAACTCTGGAGACCTTTAAAAGCTTTTCAGTATGTTAATCTTGTTTGGGAAGGCATCCTTAAGTAAGGTTTCTGGAATATGTAGTATGTGGGGGAAAAAGGTTTTCGTATTCTCCTTTTTCAGAGGAAGAAACAGTGAGGCTTGTTTGTACCCCTTGCATTTTTTAGAGGAAGAGTCCTCCCCAGGGATTTTGTAAAATTTTCATGAAATTGTTGATTGTAAATATAGTTTTATAATGTAAGTCTGTATCTTTAAATATAACTGAAAATGTTTTGAAGTCTTTGCCTAACAGCAATATGCACATTCTCTTTGTAGACCAAGAGGGATTTAGGAATCCAAAGTAGCAATTGCACTCTAAAGCAGTAATTAATTAGTGTTAGTGTACAGAAGGACCTACTTGGGGAATTTAAGAAAATGTGGATCTTTGAGTGTTTGGCGAATTGAGTCAGGAGAATGTTTGCAATTTAACAAGCATCTTCAATGGCTTTAGATGCTGGTTTTTTGTAGTATATATTTTAAGAAGTGCCAGGCTAAAAGAAGGGAAAGCTTTGCTCATGAGGGGAGAGAATGATGATTTGAAGATGATAGTAAAGGCTTTCCAGTATCAATCCAGCCTTCCATCACTCTACCCAGTCCTTAGATCATCAATAGCAACAACAACCCTACTTACTGAACATTGCTACATGTCAAGCACAGTCGTGGTTCAGACTTTGCTTAGGACAACATGCGATAATAAACTTTATTAAAAGCATGACCTTCTTTCCTAACAAATTCAATTAAAACCATTTTTAAGTTGGGAAAAAATGATGAACTGTGATAGGATTAAATAAACCCTATTAATTATATATTTGGGAGGGACTTTTGGGATGTTTTGTTGAGGAAAGACCTGTTGAACTATAAGAAACTTTTGCTAGTCTAAATAAAGGAAATTATTTGGACAAGTCTCATCAAAAGTTATTTTCAGTCTGAGAGCTGTAATGGAACACTTGGAAAGTTGTCCTCTCTGACCAGGAAAATGATTTCATATTCAGAGCTGAAGAATGCTTCAAGACTCTCCAAGAAACTATGACTGTGGAATGATTCTGACATGCTGATTTTTCAAGTCCAGTCTAGCACAGAAATGGCCAGCTTTTAAGGTTGGGGATGGAGAAGGGAGTGTTAGACAGTATTCATCACATGTTCCTCCACTGTTCGAAACCACTTATTAACTTGCTGTTCTCTTTCTTATACCCATTAGCTTATTATTTATAGCCACCATTGTCTGCTCCAAGGTACCCATTAGATTCTTATGCCATTGTCTTTCTTAAAATGTATTACTGGAACCCAGCTAAACCCACTGAAGTTAGTAGCACATTCCTCATGCTTCTCTACCTTTGTTCATGTTTCCCATCTGGAAAACTCTTCTGTCTCCTGCCCCTCACACCCACCCAGGATATCTGTACACTGCCTGCCCTTTAAAACTCAATTCAAAAACCACTTTCTCCAGGGAAGTTCCTTTGATCTTCTCTGTTGGAAAGAACCTTACCTTTCTTTGAACTTCTAGAGGATCACATATGGCTCTTACTGTACTCAACATTGTATTACAGCGATGTCTGTTGGGTCTCACAGATCAGATTTAATGCTTTAGAATGACTTTGGTTCATTTTGTGCCTTTTTTATGCAGTGTCTTGCCTAATATGTTCTGGATGAATGAAATAATAAAACGATCCAAAAATTTTTTTTTAACCTTAGTAGTTTTCAGGTTAGTGCCTGGAAATAGAGACCCACTTGTGACAGCAAGATTTAAGGTGTTCAAAGGCAGGGGCTTATTTAGCAAAATGTTTGCATCCAATAATAACCACAGGGACCCTTTTGGTCACAGCGCAGCTTGTATTTGCTGGCTCTGGTAGTGGTTAGACAAAATTGGACTCTTATCTGAACTTGCTTTCTTGGCCATCTATTATTTTAAGTAGCTAGAGTCTTAATAATTTTTCCTCATTTGCTCTACATTGTCCTCTTTTTTCATACCCATACTTTCTGTAGGTGGGAGAGTCTGACAGCCTTTCTGAAGTTCCAGAATTTGTTTTTGCCTTTTTAAGGGGGGGACATGAAATATGCATTTCCTTGGCGACTCTGGTACTCTCAATTTCTTAGAGAGTCTAGATCTATTTGTGTAGATGTTTTTATTTGTATAAATTGTTGGCCCTTTGAGAGGAGACGTTATGGGTACCTTAGTCTCTCTTGCTTAGGAGCCTTGGTGCTCTCCCCCACCCTCCGTCCTCCCTGCCCCTTCCCCCACATACCCCCACATGCACTATTTCTTGGCCTCTGCTGAACTATGTAACTCATTTCTGTCTATAATATTCATGTGGTATTTTATTTTTGTATGCTATTCTCCCTATGCACTTGTGTTAGCATTATCCCTTTTAGAGGGTAAACCCCTTGAGGACTTGTGTTGTTCCTGTCAGCGGAGCTCTGAAGAGCAGTTAGCACCAAGCTAATGCTGCAAATCAGTACACGCTAATGGCAGCGATACTGGTTGTAATTATGGCTCACTTAGAGACCACAGTTGCTGACTCAGCCTTGGGAAATGAAGCCCAACTATTTGCAGCTTCTAGGAAGAAAAATCAAGTGTAGCGAGCTTATCTGCACAAGAGCAAAGTCCTTAGAATTTTTCACTATCTAAAAATGATTGCAGGGGCGGAATAATAAAACATTAATAATGGCATAATGATGGGGATTAGATGGGGACATCTAATTCATCCCTAAGGGTGTTTCAGCAATTTTGGTAGCCCTGTTGATACACTACTGAACTAGCGCCAATGACCCTGTGACAGTCCCCAGCAGGGGGAGAAACCTGGCAGTCAGCACCTCCCTCCATGAACCATTCATTCCCCAGAGATTTCCTGGATGTTCAGTTGTCTTACTATAATTTCAGAATTTTAAGAATTTAACCTCAGAATATTAAGGTATAAGATAAATGCCTGAAATTCTGTTTGATTTTGGAGCTGCTTCTCCCAATACAGTTTATGGAGCGGAAATGCTTGTAGCATGTTTGTCTTGAGTCCAGCTGACACCAAATTAACCTCAAATAATTTCTCATGTAATTATACACATGGATTGAGAGCATTCAAAGGATCAGAAATGTTTTTGCTGGATGAGTGGAGTGCCCAATTCCCAACCTTTATGCGGAAAGGCTTTCAGTGATAAACTTTATTAGACCTAGGTGGGGGATGGAGGGCATGAAAGAAGGCTCCAAAGAAACAGTTGAATTGCTTAGAACCTAAGACTGCCTGCCTGTGTGCTGAGAAAGTCCACATTGCAGCACAGCTCATGAGTTCATGAGTTCTTGAGTTAACTTACAGAGTTAACCCAGTATCTGGCTGTCCCAGCCGCTTCACTGAGTTCCTTTAAAAATGGCTTGGTTTTCCAACTTCGGCTGCAGTAGACTTGAACCCTTGTCATTAGTGGAATCCAGAAATGCTTTGTCTTTTCCTTATCTGCAGGACAGGCCTCTGTGTGGCAGGGTAACCTTCCTGGTAGTCAGCAAAGGGAGGGGCGAGCCACGCTAGCCTAAGCCTTAGTAGACTGAGGTAGTGAGAAGTGGGTCATTATGGCGGTCACTAGGCAGTTACAGAGCCAGGAGAGAGACCGGCCAGGCTTATCAGCAAATGTCCTTTAGCTACATGAGTTTGGCTAATTTATGTTGTGCACATATGTATGCCCTGGACAGCACTGACAATCTGCTTGATTTCAAACTTGAAAATCTTACCCCTAATTTATGAGCACTGTGACTTGTCTATGACAAGAAGTTTAATTCCTTGAATGTTACGAAGGACTGCATGCCAAGTGTTCTTCTCTATGTACCGGAACTCAAAGAAAAATAGAACATGTTTCTACCCTTTTAAGAGCTTTTATTCTATCAGAAGCAAGATGAGCACACTTATTATGGTGTCGTAGAAAGAACAAGGTTCAGAGAGTCAGAAAGCTTGAGTCTGAATCTTTGATCTGATGTGTGTGTATCTGATTTAAGGCAAATCATTTCATCTCTGAACTTGATTTCCCCCATCTATAAAATGGAGGTGATCTCTACTTGCCCGAGAGAGACTTGTGTGAGCTGAGAGGTCTAGAGAGTACAGTAAACTATAAAGTGCCACTCAAAGACAAGTGAATAACGCTTGAGAAACAGAAAGTGCTGTCCAGGTGGAAAGGTGATTGTGTTCTTGGTCTGGCCTTAATGAAGTCATTATTTAACAGTGAGAAGAAACTTTCAGATCATTACTAGAGAAATTAACTGCTAAGTGTCTAATTCATTAAAATGAAATACTGGCAATTGACATAGCAGCTTAATGAAGATTCTCTGATTTTTGATTGGGAGGGTGACTTGGTCACTCCATTGATCCCTTACATTTACCTCGTGTGTCCCTCCATAAGTTGTGTTCTCTAAGAGGAGGGCCTTCTTTGATAGAGGAGTACCTCATGGAAGAAAGGAGTACCTTTGTTCCGTGAGGGGCTTATGGTGGCTACACTCCCTTGCCAAAGCCTCCAAACAAGCTCTCAGGGGTCCACATGGAGGCGAGGTCTATATGTAGGGTAGTCAAGCTTCCAAGACTACAGACACATCCAGATGAGGTGCTGCATGTGGCAGTTGCCTTTCCTTGAGAGAAAAGAGTCCATGATCCTAGATTTGTTCCCTCCTATACCTAACCCAGTGCCGTTTGTGGCTTAGTGTCCTGAATATGAAGAAATAACTTGAGGCTCTTTGCTTTGAATGTTTATGGAGAAGGGTTAAAAACCCCAGAGCGATTGTCATTTCCATCCAGAAACATGCCATGAGGAAAGTTTGATCGCACAAAGAGATAGATGGCAGGGGCGCCTGGGTGGCTTGGTCAGTTAAGCATCTGCCTTCAGTTCAGATCATGATCCCAGGGTTCTGGGATTGAGTCCCGCATCAGGCTTCCCATTTGGTGAGGGTCTGCTTCTCCCTCTGCCCCTCCTCCCCAACTCACGCTTGCTCACTTGCTCTCTCTTTCTCTCAAAAAAATAAATTAAAGAGAAAAAAATAATTAAAGAGAGATAAATGCCAAGAGGGCAGGGTGATGGGATGCTGAATGATGAGACGTTTAGAAGAAATTTGTATGTCACAAGTTCTTCCAAATGATATAAATTCACATTGACAAGTCACCATGTTATTTAGAGCATATTTTTTGTCCCTACAAATAATTCTTCTAGATAATGGGACTCAAATTGAGGACTTCATTTAATTAAGCTACTTACATCAGTGATGTTGAGCAAACACATAACTGGTTATGAAAACAACCCGTGGGATCTGGCCGATCGGGAAGTGAGGATAATGGAAAACTGTCATCCCAAGGCATTTACGAGTTTCAATGCAAAGTCTAAAATTCTAATAGAGAAGAAGAAATTGTTAATTTAAATAAATATGCCAGTAATCCTTCCGAAGTCCTTTAGAGTAAATGTGTTTTGGCAAGGTGCTGACATTCTCCAGTGTACTCTCCCAAATGTTTCTGTTGTCCAAATGGCCATATTGAAGACACAGAAAGAAAAGTTTTGATGAGCCAGATGCTGAATTTATAAACAGTAGCTCCTTTTGAGGTTAGACGAACAGCCCCAAGTTTTAGGGAAGTGACTGGATCTTTTGTATTCTTTCTCCATACCAGTTTTACTTAAAGCCCTGGATGTAAGCTGAGTTTTCCGAGAGTAGATATAACATAGACTTACTATGTTGTGAAGCATCAGGCTTCTTCACGTTCTGTTTGTGGAAATACGTTAGTGTATTATTCAGACAAGTGAAAAATGTGACTAAAACAGCAACAAATTTTTGTAAGCACATTTGAAAAAGTATGTATGAATTGTAGATTTCATCCATTATTTCAGGGGAATAGTTAAAAGGAAGTACTTAAAGGACCAATGGATGTCTATATTTGAGAAAGCCCCCTGGGTCATGACAATCTTGAGTAGGAAATGGAGAAAGATGCATTTGTTGATGGTAAAAAATGGGATTCACTAATTTTGTGAATGCCAACATGTTATATATGCTAGTCAACCAGATTTCATTATTTTACTTTATTTTTTTGAGGTGGGGGCACGTGAGTAGGAGGAGACAGTGGGAGAAGGAAACAGAATCTTCAGCTCCAGAGTGGAGCCTGTTACGGGGCTCGATCTCACCACGCTGAGATTGTGACCTGAGCCAAAACAAGTTAGACGCTCAAACAACAGAGCCACTCAGGTGCTCCCAGATTCCGTTATTATAATAAATACAGCTCTTCTGGTGTGAAGACATTGCCTTAACAACAATCATTAGGCATCTTTCAGCAACCGTCCACAGATTCAAATTGAGGTCCTCAAATAACTACTGTATTAGCCAGAGTTAAAATTCAGTGAGTTTCAGGGCGGTGGGGGGCTCAGTTGGTTAAACGACTGCCTTCGACTCAGGTCATGATCCCGGAGTCCTGGGATCAAGTCCCATATCCGGCTCCATGCTCAGCAAGGAGTCTGCTTCTCCCTCTGATCTTCTCCCCTCTCATGCTCTCTCTCTGTCTCTCTGTCAAATAAATAAATAAAATCTTTAAAAAAAAATTCATTGAGTTTCATGCGTGAGGGAACTTAACGAGGTAGAAGTTTGTTGTCGTGGAAGGGAGCACAGTTTGAGTTGTCCCTGGTCATAGGAATTTTAAATATAGTTACTAGGATTATGCTTTTAAAAAATATAAGTTTTCTTGCTATTCTAATATCTCTGGCATTACTTATTGTCATACACAAGGTTGGAAATAATAACTGGCTTCTAGATGGCTTATCAGTTCATTTTTTGGGAGTTTTTTGTGAGTATTTTAGCCTCCAGCTGGGATATTGCTAAAGCCCTATGGCAATTGGATCCGATCTGGTTCCTTAGTGAAGTCATGGTGATTCAAAATAAAAGTGGGGGGAGGCTTTATACATAGACCATTCGATAACATTAGGAATGTCAAACATTTATGAATTGTTATTTAGAAGTTGCTTGCAAAATTTGGGGGAATAATTAGAAATAATATGCTGGGGCATGTGGGTGGCTCAGTCAGTTAAGGGTCTGCCTTTGGCTGAGGTCACAATCCCAGGGTCTTGGGATCAGCCCTGCCTTGGTCTCCCTGCTCAGCAGGAAGCCTGCTGCTGCTTCTCTCTTCCCCTCTCGTGCTCTCGTTTCTCTCTTACTCAAATAAATAATTGAAATCTTTAAAAAATTAGAAATAATATGTTAATCTTTTTGTTAATAGCTCTATTGAGATTCAGTTTATGTACTGTGAAATTCCTCATCATTTTTAAATAATGGGGAAATATGGACAAGTGTCTTACTGTGAGTCCCTTAATTATTAAAGCATTTTAAAAGCAAAACAGGTTTTCTCTAATAAGATGATCTTTTTTATAATAATGAGATGATTTTTTCATCCAATCTAAAGCTGTAAGCAAGCAAAACCTGAGTGGACCAGGAAGGATGTTGTGGTTCCCTGTGTTGGAGAAATACAAGTTTGTAGAGGATAAACACATACTTGAACATGTTGGCTAGTTGTCAGTGTTGCAAAATACTCCAAAACTCCGTTGTGGCATAAGCAATAAACAGATTAGAAAGAATTACTAGAAAAGCATCTTTGGAGGTTGTGGATAGAAGAAGGGACCCTAAGAATGGTTTTGATTTCATGACGAATCTTAGTTTTTCCTTTTAGAGCTGATTCATTTAAACTTGTATGTGTGTGAAAGGTAGCATAGGTCCGGAAAAAGTTGTGAAACCTAAGACGAGCATCCTAAGCAGGGTAAAGCCAGTGCCTGTGTGACTACCACATGATGAAGAAATAGAACCTTGGAGCCCCTTGGGATCACTGGGCATTTTCCTTCCCCCACCTCAGTCCCCTGTCATTTTAATACTAAACCGCTCTTTCCCCACTCCCTAGATAAATATGTGTGTATCAGCAAATAAAACAGCTTATGTATGTGTCCCTACCATTAAAGTTTAATTTTGCCCGTCCTGTGAATCCATAGAAATGAAATCACATTCGTTCTGGCTCAACATTAGGTTTATAAGATCTGTCCATATGGGAGCATGTAGTACAGTTTGTTGGTTTTCGTCGAAATATGGCATACCATTGTATGAACATAATACGAGCACTTAGCCATTTTATAGTATGTGGGCATGTACCCAGTTTTTTACTGCTGCTTCTTAGGCTGCTTTGGACATTGTGGTCTATGAAAGCTGACACACGTGGGCGTGAGTTTCTCCCAAGTGTGGTACCTCCGTGCACAGCCTTAGCATAAGACTTGTTAGTGACGCAGACTGTCTGGTCCCACTCCAGATCTCCATTCCCATACCACCTTGGGGTATATATTCTGGCTTCAAAAGCTTATTTCAGTGACTGTGCCTTTGTTAAAAACATCTCTGGGTCTTCTGCTTTGGGACTGCCTCGTGTACGCGTTCATGATCGCATCCGCGCATCGGTACTCCTGCAGAGAGCATACGCTCACTCGTCTCTTAGCAGGAGACTCTTTACTCATTTTTGAAACAAACAGTCTTTACCCAGTTTGAGTGAAGGTTTTGTTATGTTTGAAGACTCCTATTCCCAAGAAAAGGATTTGCCCACATTGGAGACGGCCCGTAGACTATGCAGTGGCCTGAAGACCTGCTGAAACGGGCCGCGGACAGAGCCCAGAGCAGGGCTGACAAACCCATTTGTACCGCCGACTAACTGCGTCATCTTAGGGAGGTGGTGAATTTCTTGGAGCTTTGCTTTTCTCCTCTGCAAAACGAGGATAGTATCATTCACTATAAAAGTTCAAAACCCTCCACGAGCCGTGCAGATACATAAAGATGATCTGTGGGGCCACACTTTTGTGGCGGACGGGCGTCAGCCGTGGGTCAGCCATACTGACCTGTTGGAGTGTGGCCGATGCTCTTGCCTCCGTGAGTTTCATGCTTTTTACTTTTGTGCTTCCTGCAGGAACGATTCCAGGTGAAGAATCCTCCCCATACATACATTCAAAAGCTCAAGGGCTATCTGGACCCAGCTGTAACCAGGAAGGTAAGAGGGGATTTGTTTTCACTCCTGTTGTCACTTCCTCGTGAGTGTGCACTGGAGGGGACCTTCCTTCCTCTGCACTGTCGCCTCTGCGGGAACCTCCAGGAAACCAGTCTCGGGAGACAGACACCATGAGGAATAAAGAAGAAAGCCATCCTTCTCGTGCAGGGGTGTGTTTGAGAGTGCTTCCCTGAGACGGGAGTCACGTACCTCTGATGGGTCGTGAGTCACTGCCATTTCCAATTACACAGGGCAGTGAGTCCAGCCCAGAGGTGTTCAGGCTCCTGGAAAAAGCAGCCTTAGCGAAGGGAATACTTGTCTTTCATGCCTTGGTGCGTTTCCAGAGGCCTTGAAAAATCAGTGGGGCTTTGTCATCCCAGCTGTGCACTCACATCCTGTGTTGTTGCTATTAGCCGCTTCCCCCGGCCTCACCCTGCCCCCGGCCCCAAGAAGGTAAGGAGAGAATAGCTGATTCCCTTCTCAACTGACTTTCTCCTTTTACAAACAGGCTGTGCTTTGTGCAGCCACACAATTGGTTTAAACCGATGCCTCGTGGTAAAGCATGTAGCCTGGCACAGCCCCCGCAGGCTGGGCTCTGTCCTGGGCTGTCTCCGCACCGATCTGTCCTTACTCAGGATGGGTACGGGCACTCTTCACCAGAGAGCACTTGTTTTGGGGTTGACCTCCCACGACTCCTGCTTTCCAGGCTGCAGCAGAAATAACGAGAGCTGAATTCCCTCTGTTGTTTCGGGGTGTGACTCATGAGAGAAGAAAGGCGCACTTTTCCTAGTTTCCCGCTGTCTCCAGGGCTCTCGTGATTTTTTTTTTTTTTAATCTTTTTCTTTAGCTTCTGCTTTTACTCTGAATATCCCTCTGCGCCCCCCACCCCTGACTCATTGCCCACGCCCCCCATCCAAAAAAAATAATCAAGTAAATGAGGACAACTCTTCCTTCCTTTTGGAAGTTTCTGTGCCTGACACGAGACCAGCAGAAGAAATACCGTCTGGGATGATGATGACATCGGGCTGTAGACTTTGGCGTCGGACTGTGAGGCTGCCGCCTCTTCTGAGAATGTACCTGTCAAAGTATAATGATCTCCGCTCCCCCCGCCCCCAAATATGGCTCACACATGTTTCTTTGCTTTAAAGAGCTTCTGTCTGGCCCCCTAAATGAGACCGTTGCCTAATTCTTACTCACCACTTTCTCGCCTCCTTCCCCAGGGATAGAGCTGCCTTCAATGTCATCAGCTGACAGAGGGTCAGACGAAGGCACCCTCCCCCAAAACACAATCCAGGAAAAAACAGGAGGTTTTGGGGGCTGTACCGCTTTAAGGGAGCAGCAAGATTCTACTTCAGAAATATTTCGAGAAATCCCTGCAGCTTGCACACCCTCAGGCTGGGTGACTTGGACCCTGGCCTTCGGTACCCTCCTAGGCAGCTAAGTAAGGCAGGAACACTGGTGTCTGTGTCCAGACTGAGTGCGCCTCTCATACACAGTGCGTTCCACCCCTGTAGAATAATTCTCTTCCTATTCGACAGACTTTTAGGAGAAAGGGGAAAATAAGAAAACTCCCCAAGAAGGCTTCTCAGAGTCCATCCCTAAGTGCTGTAAGGAGATGCTTGGAGGGAACGGGATGCTTTCTCCTGGCACAGTTCCGGTTCCCTTCAGGAACAATGATTCCTTAGTGAGGCAAAGGATGTAAGGCAAATAAGCTGCTTAGTTTTGCTCCATTGCAAATAGCTTAATAAAGGACAAAGACAAGGATATCTGTTTGGGCTGACCTTCACTTGTGAAATCTTGGCCCCAGACCGCGTTTGTTCATCTGAGTGGCCTGGTTCGGTCTGTGCCTTGCTTTTCAAGATCAGTTGTTCAATTGAGAAGAAAAAAGAAAGAAAGAAAGAAAAAATGGGTGTTGGATTAACCACCTCTGCTTGAGCAAGATTTCTGTTGGGAGCTGGCAGGAGGAAATGATCTGTTCAGCTCAAGCCTAGAGAAAGGAAATTTTGCTTGGAATAAGGCAGGCTTGCAGTTAGAATGGGTTTAAAATTCTCAGCTATAGTGCAGTGGGGAAGAGGGAAGATTTCCAATCCAGACTTTCAGCTAGAGCCCGTCCGGGCTGAGTCGTCTTCCCCCTCACTGTGTCTGGAGTCCTTGAATACCTCACTCATTTATCATTTGTTCACACCGGATAGAGGATAGTTGATTTGCTGTCTTCTAAAAAAAATCCTTCAGTATATTCTGTTTAGCTTTTCTTCTAAATAGCTTTAAATCTGGAACCCTGGAAACCTGGGCAGGGAAGGAAGAGCCTAAATGAGCCATCTCTGTGAGCAGGACTCTTCCCCAGCAGTCGCCTCGCTGAGTACCGGGGGGCGCTGGTCTGTGACCTGGGAGGGTGTGCGCAGGCCTAGTGTGCAAGAAGGCGGCATATGGACCGTGAAGAAAGGAGGGGGTGTGCTCTGCAGGCCGTGCAGTTGTGAAATGAAACCTATTGTGGGGATCTCTGGGCCTCCTTTGGGGGGCTCATCCCTGGGTCTGCCTTTTATGGGACAGGGCCAGGGGACCGGTGCACACGGCTCACTGGTGGTACCTGCTCCTTGTCACAGCTCCCCACAGGCATGTGATCTGTCTTTGCGGTGTTTCGAAGCATGCCGAGTACGTTGTCAAAGTGCAGAACGTTGGCAGTCATTGTTAATGTGTTAGCGAGGTGGATGCCGAGGCTTCTCCATAGCCCCGAGTCCCGCTGGTGGTGGCCCAGTTCCTGAGAGAACGTAACACGGGGGCAGAGTCCCTTTGGTTTTATCTGTTATCACGCAGTTGCAAAAGTGTAGTGACTCCCAAGAAGTGTTATCTGCTCCTGTTGTCATTCCCAGTTTCCGTGGAGGTCTTCTGTTTTGATACACGCCTCTTAGTCCTTCAGCGCATTCTTTTCGGGTTTGCTGTTGTGTCCTTAGTGCTATGCTGGGTGCTTTTGTGGCTCGTGGTGACCTTCCCCCTGAGGACCTGTGAAGGCCACCAGGAACCAGTCAGAACTGGGTAGGAGGCAGAGCTGGGAACTCTGAGCTGCTTTCTCAAGGTCACAAGGGCAGGCTGTCTGACATCTGTGACTCTAATGTGGGAATGGCCTTTCCAGAGCACCCTGCACCTTGGAAGTGGTTTCCTCAGCTCTGTGGCCAAAGATCTGCCTCATCAGCAGTCCTCGTTGCTGGAAAGCTCTCCAGGGGACAGTCAGGTGTCCCTCCAAAGGATACACGAAAGAGGAGGGATGTGGCTCTTATTTTTCATTGCATTGGGGATGCTTTAATTTCATGTATCTGACTATACCTGGATTCTAACAACCGAGAAAGTCTTTGGAGTTCCTTAAGAATGGCAGCCAGGTGGAAACTGTGAGACTGTTGGCTTCCTTGGGGCCTTAGTAAGGAGCATTTGCGGGGAGAGGAGAAGAGGGTGACAGGACCCCCCCATGCTGAGCGGGGTCCCAGTCTTCTTCTGGACACCAGGGGCTGCCTGGCTCTCCCCACCCCACATCCTGCTTTTCCAGCCTTCCTCCCTTCCTCCTTGTCCTTGGATGGCTTCATCTTTGGACATGGATGACTCTCTATCCATTGCAATTGTGGCAGCAGAGAAGGGACCCTAACATCCTGAGCTAGAATTCCCACAGCCGTTTTTTGGAAGACCATGTAATATGCAGGTGGTTTGAATTTTTAGCACAAAAAACATGGAACTCTTCCTAGAAGGCGCGGCCCATCAAATGTCCTACTTCCAGACTGGCCCAGAAGTTCAGTTAATATAAATACGTGTTTCTGGAAGAAATTGTGTTCCAGAGAGCCCGTGTGCATCCTGACCCAGTGATATGTGGAAATAGTTGAGAGTTGAGAGGATAGAGAAGCATACATTTACTGTCAGAGTGGGGTTTGTTGAAGAAAGAATGGCCTGAGGGAGTTCTGGAAGGATTTGTGGGATTTTGATGGGCCAAGGAATGAGGAAGGGCATTCCCAAAGTAGGAGGGACCTTCCAAATGAGGGCACCTGGGCAAAGGTAACTCTGAATGCTTATTCTTGGGAAATGTTAGGTTTTGCAGAAAATAATTAACGTAGCAGTCCTGAGATGGCTACCTTAGAAAGACCAGCTTCCCAGAGTGGCTGGCTCTTGGTCGGCAGCTGGGGACTTGCATTTCAGGAGAGTTCATAACTTTCCTGATAAGAATGATTCACTGTGCCAACAATACGGTGCGTGCTGAAGGCCTTTTTGCTTGAGGGAGTCTGGACTTCTGGTATGTGCTAGGCAGAGGATGCTGAAGTGACCAGACCCCAGTAAAAACTCTGGGCACTAAGTCCTTGGTGAGCTTTCCTGGTGGACCCATTTCACAGATACTATCATTTGTGATTCCTCTGGGAGAAGACTGCTGCAAGCTTTTATCTGGTTTCTTCTGGACTTCAGCCCGTGCACCTTTCCCTTTGTTGATTGTACCTTGTATGTTTTTGTTGTAATGAGTCTTAGCTATAAAAACAACTATAGGCCAAGTCCTAGGAGGGAGTCTTTACAAATCATTGAAATTAGGGCGGGGGTAGTTTCAGGGACCCCCAACACTTGGGCATATTGGTGAATATTGTTGTAGGGAAGGGAGAAGTAGCCTGCTTACTCAAAGACACCTAGTACATGAAATAAGAAAAATTTCCCGGTCCCTTCTCATAAGCTGACTTTCATGATAAAACAATTTGTGTCCTTTGCAAAAAGAAAGGTGAGAGAAGCCCACTTTATTTATTTATTTTTTATTTTTAGCATTTTTTTTCTTTAAATTCAATTAATTAACATACAATGTATTATTGGTTTCAGAATAGAGGTCAGTGATTCATCAGTCTTATAAAACACCCAGGGCTCATTACATCGTATGCCTTCCTTAGTGTCTGTCACCCGGTTACCATATTCCCCCACACGCCTCCCCTCCAGCTCCCCTCAGTTTGTTTCCTGTGATTAAGAGTCTCTTATGGTTGGCCACACTCTCTGATTTCGTCTTGTTTTATTTTTTCCTCTCTTCCCCTCTGATCCTCTGTTTTGTTTCTTCAGTTCCTCATCAGTGAGAGCATACGATAATTGTCTTTCCCTGATTGACTTATTTCACTTAGAGAGAAGCCCACTTTAAAAGCAGAGGTATTTTCATATTGGGGTAAACTTATTACTAATGGCACTTAACAGCAGTTGATAAAATGTTTTGTGATAATATGTGTTCTTGAATTCTAGAAATTCAGACGGCGTGTTCAAGAATCCACACAAGTGCTAAGAGAACTGGAAATTTCTTTAAGAACCAACCATATTGGGTAAGTGTGCCCATTTCACATTTGGCTTTAAGGCTTTTGGACACTTTACAAAGTGACTGAATCGTATCCAAAGAATTAAGCTTCCTTGCTAATCACCGTAAGTCAAGAGACTGAGGTTTAGATGGGTGGAACGTTTGTTGGTGCTCGAATCGCTCACTGTGCAAGAATTAGTAGAAGCAGAGCAGCCTTTGATTTGGGCTGTTTATAACAATCCTAAAATTCTTTGCTTGGATGCAGTGATAGTGCGTGGTCTCTTGGGTACGTGACCATTCCTGGCAAACTGGGAGCTCCCACCAGGTAATGAACTCAGATGCTGGCTGTCTCTTGGCTGTCACAGAAGTTCTCTGAGCTCGTTCGCTGAAGCTGCTTTATTGTCCTTTCTTCAGTTCCAGAAGGGAAGAGAAGCTGGGATGATGTCCCCTTATACCCTTCATTGCACTGAGTTGTTCTGAGTCTCTTCGTCTTGCATTCCAAAATTTTTAGGACTGGGAGTGTAAAATCCATTCCAGAAAGTAAAGCTTGGGAAATCTCAACGCTAAGCATTACTGAGAGTTTTTTATGTGGCTTGCTTCTAGCAAGTACAGCTTTGAGCATATGCTCCCTTACTCCTAGAACGGCATCATTGTACAGTGCCTTAGAATAACATGGCTTATCTCTATGGTGGGATACTGGGTATCCTACTTTGTAGCTTTAGTTCTTCCTAAAGTACCTGTTGGACATCCAGCAAGTTATTCAGCCTCTGTGCATTTTGATTCTTTGAATTTAATGGCAGGAAGACTGTAGATTTTTGATCTTTCAGGACTTTCTCCTGTGACATTTTTTTGCAGATCTACTGGAAATGAAGTTTTGCATGTATGTTATGGTATAGTTTAATAGATTATTCCATTAAAAAATATACTACATAAATAATAGTTTACTTCTACTTAAGACTATTTTAGGTATAAGCCAATAAAATGGTTAATTTCCACAGTGATTTCAGAATAAGCTTTTTAAAATTGTGGATCTGCAAGGCTAATTGATACATGACGAAGCTTGGGTGAGAACGTTCATTTCCTAGAGGATAACTGTACATTTGTCACCTTGAGAATGAAGTATTTGGAAAAGAACTGATTTCTAAAGTTGATAATCACTTTGTTTGAGAAAATGGGCTATCAAACAGTGGATCATAGAATCATGACCTTAGAACCAGAAGAGAAATTAAGGATTCCCTAGTTCTTCATTTTACAGATGAAAAAGCATTCGGGACCAGAGAAGGTGAGTGACTCCTGCAAAGTCCATGGCTGTACAGCCCAGGTGCTGGGGTTCAAAATGCTATGTTGTTTTTCTTATGTAGTTTAATCTGGCAGCTCTTTCCTGGAAAGGAAGTAAGGTAATCAGGACTCTGGGATCAAAGCAATGAGGCTTGTCTTCTGGGGGTGAAAGTCGTGGTGATTTAATACAGTTGGGCATCCAAGCTTGGGAAATACAAATACTTTCCAGTATTTGGGGATCAGGAGCTAGATTCCATTTGGTAAGGTCCAACCCCATACTGTTGGCACTTGGGATCGACAACGGTGGAATGAGCTGCAGCCAGGGCTTCTCAAATTGTCGATGAGCATTTCTTCGAGCACTGCTGAAATAACGTGAAATTGACCATCAAATACCGAAGCAAGACAGTCCTTTCCAATACAGAGTTGGCTGAGTAGAAGAGCGGTGGTTGGCTGGGAGCCAGTGCAAATCTGTAAGCAATCGGAGTGGTGTGCTGTTCTGGATGCTGCAGGCATGTTGAACGAGTCTCCCATTTCTTCCTTCTTGAGCATCTGAACTTTCCCTTTGTCTACCCACCTATGTGTGAGACTTTCTGAAAGTTTGGCTTTAGCTGCCGAAACATTCATGGAGGTGCCTTGTCTGGTTGTATGCAACCACTGATTAGCACAGCCTTGTGTGGAACGAAATCATGCACACCAGGGTTTGGACCTGTCTCGACTGTCCTGAAAACCCAAGCCTGCGCCGGACTCTAATTCTGATGGAAATGAACTCGCTTGACCTCATTTGATAGAGAAATCTCCTGAATTATTCAGTAGTGTGAAAATAATCAATTACTACAGTGAGGAATTCTTGGAATGCAATGGGTTATCTAAGGGATTCATAGACTTTATTGTACTCTCTTGAGGTACCGTATTAGAATGGTAATTGGGTGCCCATTGGTTCAGGTTTTGCCATGCCCTTGATTAGTTATTAAATAAGCCACTTAGCTAAAATACATAAATTCTTTGTATTTATTTGCCATGTGACCTAAGTTAACTTCTATAAAATGAGGATAATGATATTTGCCAATAGAAATGTTGCAAGGTTAAAAGAGATAAATTTATAAAAGACCTTATATAGGGTCTCATACAAATATTGACTCAAAATATGATAACTATCGTTAGGCTTGTTGCAGGCAATATTTAATCAATAATATTGTGTATCTCTAAGGAATTCCATACAGAGATTGTACTTTCTGTGTCTGAAATGACCCTGACACCTAGGAGATCGCAATTCCCAGAAATGAAAAGGAAGAATTACATTTAAAAATCTACTTGTCCTGAAGAAGTTATTCTTGGCACACGCTTGTGTTTTAAGTTTAAAGTCTGGGGCTTTGCTGAGATAACATTCCAGGCTACAGCTTTGTCAAGTGAAGGGTCTGTTCTGAGTTTTGATATAAGCCGAAAACTCTGTAAATGGAGCAATCTTCTGAGAAAGAAAATTAATTTTCTTTGAGCCAAATTGAAATAAGAATTGGACTCGAAAAAATCTTATTCATTTACCCTTAGGAACTATAATAATAGAGAAGAATTAGATGACGACTAATCCAAGCCCTTGAAATGACTCGAAATACCATTAAAAGGAGCCACACACTGTGAGAACACATTGGCTATGCGGCACGAGTGGGCACATGTCATGATATTTTGGATGTCAGGATGATAAGATTCAAGGGATGGGGATGGTGGTGAGCTGGATAGGTTTATGGGCTTTATTCCATGGCACTGAGGTATAGCTTCTCTCTCCTTGGAGGTACTTTATTTTAAATAGAGCTCTCCATTATGATAGAAAATTGCTTTTCCTCCTGAGTGGGAGAACACAGAAGTTCCGAAAGATGCTCATTTCACTTTATCTCACTGGAGCTGAAAGAACGGGCCTGAGGTTGTGGGAGCCATGTGCCAGCTGGCAGGGACAAGGTTTGTACAAAGGTGAAGGAGCCCGGAAACTCTCAGAGAAGGTCTGTCCTCCCTCCTGCATTTCCTGGTGTCTTGGTGACCCAGTTCTGGCTGGGCCAGGCCAGAAGAGAAGAGAGGAGTAAGGCTGGTTTTCACAGGTATACAGCACATCTGGGGTATGAGCATATCAAGCGACCCTATAATTAATTCATTCTTAGTTGTCGAGTCTTCGAAATCCTCAAGATTGCGATCTTATCATTTATTAAACATGTTCAGTGTGTTATTTCTTACAAAAATCTTATTATTGGCCTTTACCTCTGAGCCTGTTTTATAGATGAGGAAATTGAATCACTTATTAGTTATCTTGCTCCAGTCCCCATAACCAAGAAGGACTGAGATTTGAACTTAGATATGTTCCGATGTTATCTACACCGGAAGTTATTAATTTTTTTTGATTTAGGACTCCTTAACTCTCTTAAATTATTTTGAACCCTAATATGCTTTTGTTTGAAGTTTGTTTTTGTTTGAAGTTTTTTTCTCTTAATGTTTACCATATTGGAAATTTAAACCGATAAATGTTAATTTTGTTTATTCAATCGAATTTAGTATTTATTTTAAGGTAAATAGTATAAATATATAAATACAAAATGGTAAACATAGCACGGAGAACATATTTGGTGAAAAATAACTATTTTCCAAAGCAAGAAGGAAAAATTAGTGACAAGGGTGGGACTGATTTACATTTTTACAAATCTCTTTAATATCTGGTTAATAGAAAGCAGCTGGATTCAGATTTTTTTTTTTTTTTTTTTTGGGATTCAGATTTCTTTGTCTGCATTTGATTTGTTGTAATATGTTGTATGTGTATGCAAAGATACGTATGAGGAAAACCTGGCCTTACACACATACGTCACTTGAAAAAAGTAGTGTTTTTTTTTTTTTTAAAGATTTTATTTATTTTTTTTGACAGACAGAGATCGCAAGTAGGCAGGGAGGCAGGCAGAGAGAGAGAGGGGGAAGCAGGCTCCCCAATGAGCAGAGAGCCCAATGTGGGACTCGAACCCAGGACCCTGGGATCATGACCTGAGCTGAAGACAGAGGCATAACCCACTGAGCCACCCAGGCGCCCTGAAAAAAGTAGTTTTTAAATAAACTTTTCTGATTTTTGTGGATATTCTTCTTTGATAATATACCATCCTCCAAGGAGCAGTAATTAGAGTTCCTTGCAACGTGGAATCTGAAATGCTATCAGTGAGCTTTTGTACTTTGTTAAATTAAAATTCACTGTGCTGTTCTGAAAATTGAATAGGTCTTTCTACCCAGGTGTAATTTTGGGTAACATCATGAATTAGTCATCTGAAAAATATTGTTTCACTGGGTTATAACGATCTTTCAAAAGTGGAGACATTTTATTCTGCAATATAAAAACAGTTGCATTTGTTAATAATTACCAGTCTCATCTGAATATACTTTAAGTACCAGGAAGTTGTCAAGCTTGTGGTCAATACAAGTGTTCCAAAATATTCCTTTTTTTGGTGGAAACCTCAAATTTTATCATGGACAACAAATACCATCAGTTCTTTTCCTCGAGATGGCAAGCTCACTTCATTGACTTTTGAGAAAATGTCTGTCAAATACCCAAGACAGAATAACCACAGTTGTTAGTCATTTTACATTTCATGTAAAAAACAACAGCTAGTTCAGTCTGTGACTCAAACAACTGCACAGGTGCTTTTCCTGGAGACAACTGTGGTCCTAGGGTAGGCAGCAGAAGTACTTTATGTGGGCTTTACATTTTGTCACATAGAAAATGTAAAAGATATAACCTCAAGGGACAGGCATTAGTAATAATGCATAATTTTCATTGCTTCATTAAGAACCGTTTCAAATGAAGCTGACTTTTTGTTTGCCTTCCAAGGACTTGGGGTGAGAACACAATAAAGAGGTGTACTTTGGCTAGCTGCAGTTTTATCCACTATTCCTTTTGTACCATCATGCAGGTGCCAGCACTGTGAAAAGCCAGTACGGTCTTAATATTTTTATGAAAATGGTTGTAATGTCACAAACCCCTCAGAGGGTCTCGGGGCCTCCTAGTGCTGTGGGAGGCTGTGCTGAGCCCCAACTTGGGATACCGTCTTGCAGGATAGATTTGGTAGCTGATGCTGAATCTGGGGAATGCTTACCTTCTTTCTCTTGCTTCTCATGATTTTTTTTTTTTTCATGATTTTTCAGCAGCTGCAGTTTCCAGCCTGTGTTAGGAGTGCCTCTCTAAGGAGACAGACAAAAGGAGTTCACCCCTTGTCCCTTTATCTTGTGATCTTGGGTCTGCTTTGTTTGATCTCAGAAATTTGGAACCAGAAAGTTCCCTTGAGACTTCATTTTCTAGATCAGAACAATGAGATTCTAAAACTGGTGGTGGGGGTTTGGGGACAGGGCAGAGAGAAACCAGCCTCTCTGAAACAGCTTTGACCTGTCTACAATAAAGCAGTGATTCTTGTGTCTGCACTCAGATCCCTTCCTTGAGAAAGACTTTTTTTCCCCCAGAGCTATTTTTCATTATCATGGTTTCTTCCAGCTTCTGAGACCCTGATTTGGAATTTGCTTAATTCAGATTTACAACATATGGTAATTACCCTGAATCTGTGGGGTACTCAGTAAGTGATGCGTGCTGTTGGAGTCAGAAACGATTCTAGTTTCCAAAACCTATAATCATCCAATTTGAAACGGTGTGCGTACTGGAAATATGTAAAAAAGTGTGTGGAGCATGCACAGAAGTGAAAAATGGAAATTATTTACTAGAGGAACCCTACATTTATGATATGTCATTGCATGATCACCTGCATAAATCTACATAATGGGACATCCATTTTTTTTTTAATCCCTTTAGATTAAAGATACTGCTTTAAAAGTTGCCCATTTTTCATCTTTACTCATTTTCTTTCTATATTGTTTTCATTTCCCCGGAAGTTGACTCTCACCTCTGTTCTCTCCCACACAGAATATCCCAAGTGTGGCAGGGACAGAGATTGAGAGAACCAGAGGGGGGAGGTGGTGAAGACTTTTTTTTTCCTGTAAACCCGTAGCCTTTTTGCTGCAGTGACTTTGCTAACCTGGTATCATTTGAGAAGGAAATAGGTAGTCAGCCGTGGTGGATTGTTCTTACTCTTTCCTAAATCACCTAGGGGTATCTGGGCCAGATCAAAGACCCAGGGAACATCACATGGCTTAGAGAAACAGGGCTAGCTGTGTGGACTCGAACCTCTCAGAGGCAGGACCTGATACATGCTAGCTGACTGGTTAGGAACTATGCAGCTTGTTCTTGCCCTTCACTTTGAACATTGTGTTAAGGCACTTACGCTCCAAGTCAGCAAGTGAGGGTGGAGGGACCTAGGAGGGCATGGAGATGAAGCAGGAGAAGCTCATAATAGTTCTTATCCCTGAACCAAAATATATGCATATTAGCATTTTGAGTTGAGAATCGTGGCTCTGGATGTACTTGGCTCTTTCCTTCCTTCCCTCCCTCCCTTCCTTTTTTAAATTTTTATTTATTTATTTTTATTCTCTTATCTGTGAGTCATTTGCCTTCTCTACTTTGTGGCCAAACTCCCTGAGTTGGAGGTGCTGGCAGTTGAGACCATGACAGGTCCATGGAGTGTCCCAGACCATCCCTACTTCTTAGGGGCTGTGTGTCTGGGAGGTCAACCAGAAGGCACTACAATAGTGGTGGTTCTCAGCTCCTACACTGGAGTGTTTTTATGAGCCACTGGGATAGAGAACGTGGGACTTAGATGACTCTGAAGACTCTGGAGCGGAGGGCGACTTTGCATTCTATTTTTTTTTTTTAATATTTTTTATTTATTTATTTGACAGAGAGAGAGAGATCACAAATAGGCAGAGAGGCAGGCAGAGAGAGAGAGGAGGAAGCAGGCTCCCCGCTGAGCAGGGAGCCCCATGCGGGACCCGATCCCAGGACCCCGAGATCATGACCTGAGCCAAAGGCAGCGGCCCAACCCACTGAGCCACCCAGGCGCCCGGGCGACTTTGCATTCTAAAGTGAACACCCCTGCACCCAGCCCCGGGGATTCCCGCCACACACCTGCCACTGAGGGCCAGCCGCAGTGGTGCGGTCAGAGCCTACAGGCCAGGGCCGCAGGGAAGCCTTGGAGAAGCTGTTCAGAGACTTGAGTTTCAAGAACAGCTAGTCCATGGATTTCATAGTGAGTGCCTGCCTTTCTCTAGTCTCCTACCAGTTATAAACAGAAAATGTATATTGTGTATGTGTGTGTTTACCTCTTTCTGGGCTTCTAATTATTAGCACTTAAAAAGTCTCATGCCTCCTGAGATCTAGTGGTATAGGGAGAATCATTAAAATAAATTAGCCAAAAGTATCCCGAGATAGATGCCGTGAGCTGGTGTATGTGCTGGTCTGGAAGGGAAGTTTCAACAGGACTCAGAACCAGCTCTCATGAGGCCCGATGGGTGGTTCTTTTGCTTGCCACCCCAGGGTTTTTTTTTTTTTTTTTTTTTATTAATTAACGGTTATTTGCTTCCATGGGGCTGTATTGGGTGCCTACATTTTGTGATAGCCTGCCTGAGGCACGTGAGGGAAAATAAAAAGAGATAAGCTGTCTGCTTTTCCTGCTTTGCTGCCCCCTGGGACTCCCTGCAGGCCCGAGTTTGCATCCCAGCCTTGGTAGAAGTATGAGAAAGAATGAGCTTGAGGGTAAAACAAAAGAACAAACAGAAACAAAGGAGAAGGAGCCCCCAGAAGAATTTTAAAACAGGCATCCTGAGTCCACCAGATTTTTTTTTCTTCCTTTAAGACAAAGATTTTGAGGGGCACCTGGCTGGCTCAGTGGGTTAAAGCCTCTGCCTGCATCTCGGGTCATGATCCCAGGGTCCTGGGATGGAGCCCCACATCCGGTTCTCTGCTCAGCAGGGAGCCTGCTTCCTCCTCTCTCTCTGCTGCCTCTCTGCCTACTTGTGATCTCTCTCTCTCTGTGTCAAATAAATAAATAAAATCTTAAAAAAAAAAAAAAAGACAAAGATTTTGAGGAGTTGCTCAGCCTTAAAGTTAAAATTCGATTGTGTTGTTCTCATAGTTTATAAAACTGGCTTCGGGAGAGGCTGTCGTGTTTAGAGCAGGTGGGACTTTTTTTTTTGCTTGGTGTTTATGGAGGAAGGCAATCAGGTTGGGAAAGCATTTGGCTGATGTACCTCAAGGTCCATTTCTGCTGACTTTTTGACTTATTATTTGTTGAAGTCTCAAACCCAGAGAAGGTTTAATCAGGTATCATACATTCTTCAAAGAGGAATGTCCTGGAGGAAATCTGCAATGGGCGGTGACAGGTGCTTATCTTCCGTACCTGCAGGTTCAGCTTGACCACGGGGCTTCATTGTTAAGAGATACTATGAAGTGCAATTGAAAATGAGTAAAAATTCTCAGTAAACTGCATTCAAACCCACCACTCAAAGGCAAGGTGATACTACTTAAAATGAATTTAAAAAAAAAAAAAAGACATGATATGTCATGTCTTGGCTTTGTCAATGGTATGTGGTGCCTGCAAGTTTTTAAGAGGTTTTAACATTCATGGAAAAAATTAAGCAGATCATGATCCCTATTGAATTTCCAGGAACCCCTAAACACTGGTGTGTCATTGGCTAGTTGAGTGTTTTCGATGGCTTAGTGTGCCAAGAAGGAGTTGAACGTGGACTTGGAATCACGCCTGGATTTCAGTGTGCATGTCGTCACGTCCCGGGCCTGCCACATTCCCTGTGCAGTCTTGGCTCCTTGAACAGGCTGTGGGTCACTTGTGGTGGAAAATGTACAGTTAGCAAGTTCCTTTTTTTAGAATACTTCTTACACTTTATGCTAAGTCTCCCAAGTAGTAAAATGCAAGGGAGATGCAGGTCTACATTTTGCCCCCTCTTCTTATACATTGAAATGCTGTAGTTGTTTTTGTTTTCCAAAGATTTATTTATTTTAGGGAGAGAGTGGGGAGAGCAGAGGGAGATAGTGTCTTGGAGCAGACACTCCCCCCTGCTGCCTCCCTGCCCCCTAACGCACAGTGCAGAGCCCGGCACTGGCTCCATCCCAGGACCCTGAGATCATAACCTGAGCCGAAACCAAGAATGAGATGCTTAACTGACTACACCATCCAGGTGCCCCAGAATGCTGTGGTATTTTTGGTTTTGGGTTTTTTTTTGTTGCACTATGAAAAAGTTTCTTCTAGGTGTGATGGCGTCTAGGCCTTCCTCCATGACTCCCTTTCAGTGAATGATTCTGGCAGAACAGTAACAGCGTTCCCTGGGCTCTCTCACAGCAGACCATGTGATGAACCTCTTTAATAATTGTCCTTATTTTTTGACAGATGGGTCAGAGAGTTTCTGAATGAAGAAAACAGAGGTCTTGATGTTCTAGTGGAATATCTGTCATTTGCACAGTATGCGGTAACGTAAGTAAAACTTGGCTTGTTGGCTTTTGAATTTCTCGTGGTCACAGAAGATGGAAGTGAGTGGCAAAATTCTATACCACACCGAGGGGAGAAACCCAGAAGCAGATGTTGTAAGGTTTAAGGAGGCTTGTTTCTACTCAAGTAACTAAAAGCAAATCATAGAATCATCCATAGAAATGCTTTTAAGGCAAGAGTAAAATAGGGAAGTAAAAATCACCCTTAGAGTCCTTATTTTCAAAAGTGCTCTCCTTAGTGCTCAGCTTACATATATATCCATATGGTAGATGACCCTAGCAGTCACTGAAGGAGGTGTAAGATATATTGCTGAGTGAATAAAGCAAGACACAGAAAAGTAACTTTTTGTTAAAAAAATTATGTATATGTATATGTTTGTTTGTATTTGTATGTGCTAGTAAATGCAGAGAAAATGATAGCAGATATACCAAATCAAGTAGGACTGGAAAAAGGAATTAACAAGAGGCTTTTCCATTTTCTACTTTATATGTATTTGTGTTGTTTTGACTTACCTTTCATCAGGTGAAGAGGGAAAATTGCAAAAGACCAGGAAAGAAAATCAATTTATTTAACCTTGTTTCTTGTTAATTCATAAAAATTTCCCTTTTGCTAGGCTTCTGGAGGAATTTACAACAGAAATGAAAAGTGTACATTTGGATGTGACATTCTTTTTGCATTTACTTCTTTAATCAAAGAATATTGCAGTATCCACCGATTCTCTTTCTCTCTGTGTCTCTCTGTCTCTGTCTCTGTCTCTGTCTCTCTCTCTCACACACACACACACACACACACTGAGGAAGTAATACTGTATTTTTAATTTGACCGGAAGACATTTGGGCGCAGGTGGTGTTTCTCCCCCCGCCCCAATGCTTCTTTTAAAAGCAGTAACTTGTTTTTTATATTGCATCACTCCAAAGAAGTTCTAAGACTTAACCAGATGTTATAATCCTCAGCACTTCCTTAAGAATTCTTGGGAAGGAAGCTGTAATTACTCCTTTCTAGTGGATGCAGAAATTACAGTACAAACTGAAACTGGCTTGATCAGTTTCAGGCTTGATATCTCCTGTTTATGATATGGAAAAGAGTAAGAAACACCAATAGACATGTTCTTGCCTTTCTAGAAAGTTGTCCTCTGAAATATAATCCTAGTTTTATAGTGTGTTCCTCCAAGGATTGTATCTTATCTATGTCCATTGTGTCAAAAACTGCTGACCTCTCTTACACTTAATATTATACGACAAAACACAATAATATTACCCTGCTGCATAGTTTAAAATCTGGAGGAAGAGTTTTGGAATTAAGGAAGAGCTAAGAGACTTCAGTTGTAGTGAAAAAGGATGGCATGCTATGTATTACATGTTTGCTATAGTTTACCTTTTACCTACATCACAGTAGAGCTCATGCACCCAGCTTTCCCAGGCACACCCTCACTTCAGACCAGTGGGAGAAAGCAGTGTTACCATGAGGGAATTCTAGGTGTGGCATAAGACCAAATCCAGCAGAAGATCAGAATTCAGAGTTTTGGTTCCTTCTTCACTTTTTTTTTTTTTTTTTTACTTGGCATTACCTTTACATGCTCTGCTTATTAATTTTGGTTTTGTGTTGCTTTATTTAGATAAATTATATATAGAGAGATAACTTACATTTTTTCTTGAAATCAATGGGTTGAAAAATTTCTTACTGTCCTTTTGGCTTGTGATAATTTCCTAGCCCAGGTAATGTGCACCAGTAGGCTCATCCTCTCTTCCTAGAAAAGGATGCTTCACCAAGGTGTGTTTCTTCTCCTCCTGCTCCATGAGGTGGGCAAGCTGAGAGGAGCATAAGCCTGTGGGACAGCTGAAGGACGTGGGGGTGCTGCAGAGTGACTTGGAGAGAGTGTTGATGACATGGGTGATGTTGGGGGTGTCCCATTGGCTTACCTTCTCCAATATCAGTTGTAGGCTTCTGTTTTTAGTGTTTAAGGACTCAATCCCACCTCTTTTCTGTTCAGCTCTGCTTCCTGCATCCCAAGGCGTGACAAACTTGCCAGATGCATTCACTGACGGTCTGTCCTGGCCGCCGCCTGGCTTAGTATTTAATAGAGGGACAGCATCGCCTAGTTTACAGATGACGATTCTAACAAAATATTTTATTTTGGCGATGGTACCCTTATGAAAAGTCATCCTTATTATTGCCAATATGTATTGTTACTGTCTGTTCTGAGAATGCTGTCCAAACCTTCCATCTGGTATTAATTACAGCCGCCTTCTGTTTATTCTCTGTCTGATCAGGTGTTGCTGGGTGGAACTAGAGGTAGAAACAATTGATAAAATATATTTTTTTGAGAAGGCAGAGCTCCTGACTTTGGGACGGGAAAATGCACAGAACACAAAGGCCTGGCTATTTAAAAATTTTGTTCCCCAAATTATACAAGAATGAGCAACTTAACTTGCCATTTATTCTAACATGGTCAACATGAGTAATAACCTCAAAAAATGTCAGAGAAACACCAGTCCTGCTTTAAAGAGCACCACATTGGGAAGAGATTCCAAAATCAAAGCAAATCCATAACTTTGCAAGTAATGTATCACATATGGTTGGAAAAGTACACTTGCCAACACACTAGGAGAAAATGCTCAGTGAAAATTGATGGGTAGGAATAAATTAGTATAAGCCTACATATTGACTTGTTAAAGCAAAATGAAGACAGCTGGAAGACGTTTCCCTGCCCTTCCACCATAGCAGTGTTAGCCGTTGGTAAGTTAGTAAACCTTGTAGTAAAATACAAATGATACGTTGCTATTAATTTTTCCCTGTTGTTCGTCTGTGCGTTGGCCTTGCCCAGTATTTGTCATTTTGGATTTTCGAGGCTAGCTCTGAGTCCGTAGACATTCTTTGGCATTGGTGTTGCCTTTTCAGTTTCCTCTACTTGCGAGGACCCCCCTGGCATGGGGTGCAGATGCGCGGTCAGAAGGAGCCGGTTACGCATAGCCGTGTATTTGTGTGACTGTCCACTTTTAAGTCTTGAGTGGGATCTCTCTTTTGTTTTAGTTTTGATTTCGAGAGCGTGGAAAGCACGGTGGAGAGCTCGGTGGACAAATCAAAGCCCTGGAGTAGGTCTATCGAGGATCTGCACAGAGGGAGCAACCTGCCCTCCCCCGTGGGCAACAGCGTGTCCCGCTCAGGAAGACATTCTGCGCTGCGGTGAGTTTCGTGAACCCGAGGGAGGCGCCTTCACTGGGCAATGCTGGGACAGCAGAGCGCCTCACTTCTGTGGCTGGTCGTGTACCACGCAGTGCTGTATCTTTCCGCACAGCACTTGCATCTCCGGTGAGGCAAAGGAGAGTTTCTTTGGGAGATCATGGGATCATGACTAGGGCAATGCTCTACAGCTTTGAATAGTTTTGGGGAGACACCAGCCCTGCATTTGGTGTAGGAGGAGAATTCTGCCGAATGGTAGAGTGCAGAGGACTCTGTAGATGAGTTTTTGAAACTAGGGGGAGGCTGACTTTGTGACTTAGGCTCTGTTTTCTGGGTCGAGGCAGCGCCTCTTGAGATTTGAGGATCTCAGGAATTCCTGGTTGACTCTTCATACTCCCCTCCCTTCTTCCAGTGGTAGCTCAGGTGTGTTCTGTGGGACGTGTTCTTAGAGGTGCAAGATGTTGCAGTGACCATTTTTATTTTTTTAAGATTTTATTTATTTATTTGACAGGCAGAGATCACAAGTAGGCAGAGAGGCACGCAGAGGGAGAGAGGAGGAAGCAGGCTTCCCGCCAAGCAGAGAGCCCAAAGCTGGGCTCGATCCCAGGAGCCTGGGATCATGACCCGAGCCGAAGGCAGCGGCTTTAACCCACTGAGCCACCCAGGCCCCCCTGTAGTGACAATTTTTATTAACTGAATGCTTTTAAGCAGTGTTCCTTTGGTTAGTGTGCTCAGTTGTCAACCTTTTGTTTCCTCTTAAGGATTCTTCTCTAGTCTGTCATGGCTGAAATGCCACCAAACTGAGGAAAGATGGGTGCTGACCGCCTGTATGACTAATGAGTACAATATCACTAAGACTGTTCTCTCTTACCTACAGTCATTCATTCACCGAAAAATATTTTTGAGCTTCTGTAAATTGCCAGGCGCTGTACTTAACGTTAAGGTCAGGATGGCTAAATCAGAACTCCGGCCT
Organism: Neogale vison; assembly: GCF_020171115.1. Lineage (NCBI taxonomy): Eukaryota > Metazoa > Chordata > Mammalia > Carnivora > Mustelidae > Neogale > Neogale vison. Next base: position 51,006,546 of record NC_058093.1, read on the forward strand.
GTCAAGGTAGAGATGGCATCCAGAGCAAGTTCATAAATAACTGAATAAATATTTTATTAATTAGCCTTCCCTTCCCCACTGCTGCTTATTCTTTGTAACCTAAAAAATTTATGTCACTTACTCTAGGCTTGATCTGGCACGTGGATGTTGTCCCTGTCAGTGTTGAAGATTCCCATGGGTATTGGGTCATTGGTAGTAGGGTCTGTGTGTCAAGTTGTAAGTCGTGAAAATGTGGCTTGCAGACTTTTCATATTATTAGTCCTCCGATTACTTCTTGTCCCTTTGACTTGGGTTTTGGTCATAGAAAGTAAATACCTCAATAATGAAGTTCAGGTTTGCTGACGGGTTTGACATTTGAATATGATGCTTCCGATCAACCAGTCAGATTTTCCATGTTTGGAGATGCCAGAAATATTAATGGATATGAATGGTTTAATAATAATGAAGAGCAGTGTTTCAGTCCGTCTCATGGTATTTGCAACAGGCTGAGAACTCTATCACTAGCTAGCCTTCACCAACTCTACATGTAGACAAGGCTGATTTGGAAGTTGAAGAAAGGCCAGTCATGTGTGAAGAATTCCCTTCATGACCTTTGTGTGTAAATAGAAATTCTTACCCTTAGTAGAGATATAATTATATGTAAGGAATTTAATTGATGAAGCACATTTTAAGTTGCTTTTTTATTGTTTCTTACCTGGAACATATCACCTATCGGCCAGCTACCCCTCAATAAGGATCAATTTTCCTGATTAATAATTTGTTAGGGCTATTTTTGAGTTATGAGGACTGTTCATTGAGAGCACGTTGTTTGTGGAAGAGTGGAGGAGTCAGTAAAATATGGAAATATCTTCGATTCAAGGAGAACTGTAGTCCTGCACCCTAGAAGGCACAGGGCAGGGACATCCATGTCCAGCCTGACTTGCTTGACAGTTGGCTCAAGGTAGATCTTGCTAGAATTCATTTTAAATTGGAAAAATAGACCCAAAGTATAGGGATAGATATGATGGAAACGTTCTTCTGAGAAACGCAGGAAGTATCTGACCTTTCTGGTTGGCAGATGTGCTTGAAGATGACCAACTAAGAAACCCATATCACATTCTTCTGTCTTGCATCTGAACAGTTTCAGGCTGAGGAATGGAACATTTGGGTTTCCCTTGACTCTTCCTTGATGGGTTCTAGAAACTCAAAATCAATGTGGCAGTAACTTTCATGCTCCTTATTGATCTGAAGCTTAGTTGTTTGCTTTTGTTTTTAAACAACGTATATCAATGACATTCCATTCAGCTCTTGTAGTTCATGGATTTGTGCCTGGATTGTAATTCTGTATATGGTCATTTGATAGCATCTGACTTAAAAAAACCAAATGAACAGTGATCAGAAGTACAGGCATATGGTACATGTTGCTTTTCATATACCCAAAGATTATTTACATTTCTTTTCTCTTCCTCCTCCTTCTCTCCCCTTTCTTTCTCTGCTCCCCACACTTCCTTCACTTTTTGGATTTCTTTTCGTTGTCCTTCTTTTCCATTCTGTCATCTCCTTTGTGATTGTCTTTGCCTCCTCTACTTTGTCCTTTCTCCTCCTACTGTCTCCCCTTCATCTGGTTCCATTCATTCCTTAACACCACCACCAGATGGTTTCTCTGCCTGAGTATCTTCAGTTCAATGCCACCAGAGCTGCTTCTCTCCCTATTGCCTCTGGAGCAGCTTCAGTTTACACACTGGTGATGAGGCTTCAAACTGGAAAAACTCGCAAGTCACGGGTGAGCATGATGGCCACAAGAGCTCATCGTACATGGTGGCAGGGTATCGTGACTGCTCCCATGTTATAATATGATGACCTCACGGCTCCCCATCACCCTGTACTGGAACAAAACCCACCGCCTTTTAAATTTTGATATACTCTGTTATCATATTATTATTCTTTAACCTAAGAATTTGATCCTCTAAGGTATATTGTATTCATGTTACCATTTTGGGGGAAAGCATAAAAGGGTATTAATTCATGTTCTGTAGCTTATTCTGGTAGCTTTGTTTGATGGGAATATGTCTTTGGATCCAAATGCAGATTTTAGTTCCCTCCTCTTAATCTCCAGATAAGAATGTAGATTCAGTGATCTCATCCTTTATCACTTGGCAAAATGTGTTAGCTAAAGCTGGAAGAGGAAATGAGATTTTAAGAAATTTAAAACACTTTATAAGTGGGGCTTGATTAAAGAAAAACACCATTTTTAAAGAAAATTGTAATGTTGACGCACTCTCCTCTTTGTATTCAGACTTCATTTTTTAAAAAAATTTCTTTTTAAAAGATTTTATTTATTTATTTATTTGACAGAAGGAGAGAGATCACAAGTAGGCAGAGCGGCAGGCAGAGAGAGAGAGAGAGAGAGAGAGAGAAACAAGCTCCCTGCTGAGCAGAGTACCCCATGTGGGGCTCCATTCCAGGACCCTGGGATCATGACCTGAGCCGAAGGCTGAGGCTCAACCCACTGTGCCACGCAGGTGCTCCAAACTTCATTTTTTAACTATTTAAAATGGATTAGTAAAAATTTTAGGACATGACATTCACCTTGAGTTATATCAGGTATTAGATTCTGTATTACATGAATTTGTCAGCTTGGCCAGTGGTCAAAATTCTGAAACTGATGCAGTAGTGACCGAAATTGTACGGTGTTGTAAGCCAAGAGTCTTGCGTGCCTTCAGTTAAGATTCCTGTTAATGTGGCTGTAGGTCTAGCTAAAATAAATGGTACTGTATATGCATGTGTGTACATACTAGGTTTTGGAAGACAAGGATTGTATTCAGATGTAAGGGAAAGTGATGTTTAATTTTTAAGAATGATTAACTTAATGCCATTAGACTTAAATAAGGAGTGACATAGACAGTAAATAAAAGCTTTGAGTTTTTAAAGAAATCCGTGGAGCACTAAGAGCCTGGAAGAAGGGGTCAGATTTTAACTGGGCCTTGGGGTTACGGCCAGAGTTGCTATTCAGGGTGAGGAAAGTGCTTCTGGTGGAAGTAAAGTGAAGAAGCATGAGAGGAGCAAAAGCTTACATCAAAGGTCAGGCATGTTTGGGGAAGATGGAAGAAACTGTCTTTTCTGGAGCAGAAGCTTTGTGATGGGGTAGAGGGGGGTTTAATGGCAAAATTGGGTCATATACATCCAAAGCTGGCAAGGCCTCGAGGGTCACCCCGATTGACCCTTCCCAGTGTGGTGAGGAAACCAACACCCACGTTTCCTCTAAAATGTGAACTTACAAAAGTATTTATTCCTAAGATACCCCCAGAACAAATTTCACTGTTTTTCCCGAGATCATTATCTTAAAGGAATGACATTTCCTGAATAGTCATCATTCTATTGACCACCTCTATCTTTAGTGAATTTACATAAAGAGATGAAGAGTTCAGATTTAGATCCTTGTTGATAAACATTTTTTCCCTCATGGGACTAATTTTTTTAAGTATTTAAAAATAAGCACAGAGATGTAGAGAACATTGATACACTTTTTACCGGGGAGGAAAATATTGAGTGTTCTGTGCCAGGCACGGTTCTAAGGACCTTTGGTGATTTACCACTCACAATGGGTTAATGAGATAGTGGTGACCGTTATCCCTGTGAAGAAACTGGAGTCTGTAGTGGCTAAGCAACTTGCCTGGGACCAAACAAGAGGTCGGACTGATTCCAACTTCCAAACCATGTTTCCTGCCTGTTTATGCACAGGGGGATTTTTTCCTCCTTCATTGATAGCCTTTTTTAATCAGGGTGTCCATGTGTCTTTATTCCACTTTGCACAGAGATGCCAGAGGATCTAGCGGAGACCTTGAGTGACGTGCTGGTCAGTATGGCTGATCAGTCGAGGTATTATAGAACAAGTTAGCGCAGAAACATGAAAAAGTGTTTACTAAACAAAGGACAAGAGTAAGGCAGAAAGTTCTGTACTGATAAAATTTCATGGTCACCTATTTGCATTTGGGAAGGCATTGAAAGGGAAACTTATTAAGTGAAAAAAGTGACTTCTTTTTAACCACAGGGAGGATTGTGAATGAACTTTATTAGGTTTTAGTATTTATAATGTTTTCGAACTGGCCTAAAATACATGTAGTCTATACTTGTGAATCAGGGAGAGGCCACATAATAAAGAACCTTGAATTTTGGAGTTTGGTTTTTACCTGGTAGACAACGGAATGGGAAGTCCCATGAGGTGGTTGATCTTTTCAGGTGTGTAGGGTCTGGGGAATGTTTTGGGTGTTGATTGGAGGAAAAGATTGCTGTTGCCTGAATCTATGCAGACGGTACCTGAAAAGCAGAGCAAAAGGCCAAGTATGAAGATGTTCTGGTGACTTGGTGGCCTTAGGGGCAAAGAGAAAATTTTGCTTATGATTGATTAGAAGAGAAATAGAATCATTAGTAGAAATAGCAGAATTGGAATCTGGAAGGGATCTTGGATGTGATTAGTTGGATGTGGTTTGTCAATGAGACTCTGCACTAAGACCTTACTCTCCGAGGAGTTACCTTGTTCCTGCAGACCGGTTTCTGTGTGCATGCCTGTGGCCCATAGAGTTGATTAGGCTCTAGTGCGGCAAATACTTGTGTTCACAGCAGTTGTCCTGATTTTACTTAGATATATGGGAACACCAACTCTGTACCAGTTGGCTGGTAAGTCAGAGGTATTCTAGAAGAGTGGAGCTCTTGGAAGCTCTTCCAAGTTCTTTTTCAACAGTAGCATTTTACCTTCAATTTTAATTGTTGGGGGAAGAAAATAATGAGACCTCTTAACTTTAAACCACTGTGGTATGAGATTAAAAAAAAGATCTCTGAATTGTGTAGTTGGAAGCTAAAGCACTTTTTACTTTGATTCGCAAGAAGAACTCATTTCTGTTCATTTTCCAGTTTATATGAATTAGGGATATAATTTCTAAAATGATCACTGTCCTCTGTTCTCTTCCCTTTTCTGCCCCCAAATTAGACAAAATCAACTCAGATCTTTTATAGTCCTCAGAATTGAGAGTTGTAATCTGTATTTTGTTTTACGTGTGTTCTTTCTTCTTAACTCTGTATATTTGAACTTTGCATATGAAAAGATATTGAAAAATCTAATCTATTTCTATAAGGCCCAACTTATGGGGGGGGAAAGACTATGAAGAAAAATATATTAAAATTTTTTTTTCTCAAAAAAGTATTTTTTTTTTCTGAAAGCTTGAGTTCTTTCTGTCCATCAGGTAAGATGGCAGATACTGACTGAAATTTTCATTAACACTGAATTTAGAAAATGAGAAACAGAAAGTAAAGAATAAAGGTGAAAAAAGGAAATGGTAAGAGTAAAGGAGTGGGAGAAAAAAGAATGAGGAGACGGTCATTATAACTAACACTTGAATATCACTTTTTTTTTTTTAAAGATTTTATTTATTTATTTGACAGAGATCACAAGTAGGCAGAGAAGCAGGCAGAGAGAGAGAGAGGAGGAAGCAGGCTCCCTGCTGAGCAGAGAGCCTCATGCGGGACTCGATCCCAGGATCCTGAGATCATGACCTGAGCCGAAGGCAGCAGCTTAACCCACTGAGCCACCCAGGCGCCCCCTGAATATCACTTTTGAGGGAAGAGAGATGTTGAAGAAACTCCTTAACATGACTTTTGTCCTGAAGATCTGAAGTTCCAGAAAATGAAGTAATTACCTATGAAATAAAGACTTTCTAAATTTGCAGACTCTGTAAAAATAATCTGCAACTATAGACTTTCAGTTTTACTTTTCGGCACATTCTGTAAGCAAAAACAACCGAAGATGTCGGGTTGTTGTGTTTCAGATTTTTGTATTTCTTTGTTTATTTGAAGTTGTAAAAAGAGAAAACTATACTTGGGTTAAGAATGTACCTTTCAGCTTTTCAGCTGGGAGCCCATTTCAATGGCCGTGCTAGTGAAAATGGCGACAGCTTTAGTTTTAGCTTGTAGTGCACCATACAGGCATCTTAGTCAAGCATTTCCGATTCCTAGAAACCCCGATTTCACTTGTTCCCCCTCTTCATTGGGTCTTTTCTCCAATGAAAGACCAGCTGAGAGAGGCTATGATATGGAAGTCATCTGGCCAATGCATAGTTGGGGGCCTGTCTCACAGGTACTCTGGTTGGTAAAGATGATAGGCTCTGGGACATGCCTCCCATGTTAGGAGATTAAATTAATTCCTGTAAAGAACTTGGCTCAGTAGTGAGTAGTCAGTCAACATTAACCTCACAGGATTGAGAGAAAACTTGAGGATGACTCCGGAACTTCCTACAGCTGTGGTCCAGTACCTTCATCATCAGCTAGACTTATCACATACAGAAAGATCCATAAACTATTTGGAGAAGATCTGTGGCTGATAAAGGACACATCTTCATTAAACCTTTTGGGAGGCATTCAAAGATTATTAGCTCCATTTTTGAGATGAGGAAGCCAAGGCTGAGAGAAGTTATCCAAACCTAGTAATAGAGCCGGATTTAGAATCAGTCTTCTGACTTCTACGTCGAGATTTTTATGATTCGATTGAGAAAATACATGTATGTGTGCTCCTACGCCTGGTCATATGCAAGTGTCCTGAGTCTAACCAAAACCAAAGTATGGAGCTTGAGAGGCTAGAGTGAATGGTAAAACCTAGGGGAGGTTCATGGTGGTGTCTGGCTGAGGAAGAGCAGTGAGTAAGACCTAGAGGATGGGCTGTGGAAGGGGGGAGGAGGGAGAATGTTCTGAGCTGTGGCTCGGTGCTAAGAGCACATGGTTTGTTTAGGAAACAATGAATAGATGAGTTTGGCTGGAAGCAGTTTAGAGCCGGTTTATGTAATACATTGAAGGCCAGGCTAAGGAATTGGCATTTTAACTCATTCGCAATGATCTATTGAAGGTTTGTGAAAAAGAGGGGGTAATTTGGGATAAACATAGAAATATTTCTATTTAAAGGTCACAGGAGATGGACGGTTTCCTTGAACACTCCCCATGTAGGGATATATACAGGTTAATTAGCAACTCAATTGCAAACGCCTTTGCCTGAGGGAATATAATGAAAAATCAGAAAATTCAGATGAATACTGGCAGCTCTCCATTCATATGAGTTGGCAGCCTGTTTGTTCACTTATTCCATTCAGAATGTATATATGGAAATATTTTGATTCACGGGTTCTATTCTAGTTGTTAGCTGGTCCTGTGATGGGAAATGTAGACAAGCGGAAAATTTCAATAGCTAATAAAAAAAAGATTCATTGGGAGGTTCGTGTGTCTCTCTGTCTCTGTCTCCATCTGCCCTCCCCATCCTCTTTTTCCCTTTTTCTCTTTACCTCCACTTTGAACCGTCTGGACTCAACTCTTTGAGCTCTGTTTCTTTTGGCTGTGGAGACCGTCAGAAAGTGCTTGCTTCATTTTCTTCAGCATTGTATATTTTATGAGTTTAATTGATAGAAGAAATATGCCCAAGTGATGTCATGTCTGAAAGGTAACAGAGGAAACCTAAAACCACAAATCTTGGTGAAATTATATTAAGCCCAGACCTTGGAACCATAAAAGACTAGTAAAATTATGCCAAATTATGTGAATGCCCAGTTGGCTTGGCATCCCAATTGAGTTGAACCCTTACCGCAAGCTTCCAAGGAAGTTCTAACTACTATTCTTTATTTATAGGTAGATATTAGTTTGATATCTGAATAGTTAGACTGTTTGAAAATACTTTCGGTAAGAGAAAAAAAATACATCATTCATTTTTCCTTTTGCCATAAGGACTTCGAAATTACAGACTTCACACATATTGGCAAGAAAGGTCTACAGACTTTTGAAAAACATTTTTTGTCAGACTTTGGGGAAGTCTGGTTTAGGTCGGTTCAGGAAATACTCATTTAAGGTTTTGTAGTAATATTATTGTCTGGAGAGTACAAGGTCACAGGGAGAGGCAGACATGTACACAACCCACTACAAGAGGATATCCATGTTTAGAAAGAAGTGTATATTGTTAAAACAATAGATTGCTGATCAGACGTACTTCAAGGTATCACTGGGTGAGCAACAAACAGCTTCCATTTTGGTGTTTACTAAGTGCTTGCTGCTTCGCAGATGCTGAGCGCTGAACCATATTCATTGCAGATCACGTCTAGGTTTTTTTTTTTTTTTTTTTAAGATTTTATTTATTTATTTGACAGAGAGAGATCACAAGTAGGCAGAGAGGCAGGCAGAGAGAGAGGAGGAAGCAAGCTCCCCGCAGAGCAGAGAGCCTGATGCGGGGCTCGATCCCAGGACCCTGAGACCATGACCTGAGCTGAAGGCAGAGGCTTTAACCCACTGAGCCACCCAGGCGCCCCATGTTTTTTATTTTTAAAAAACATTTATTTTAGAGATGGGGTGGGGACAAAGGGAGAGGGAGAAGGAGTCTTAAGCAGATCCTGTGTTGAGTGTGGAGGCCGGCACAGAGACAGCTCAATCTCAGGACCCTGAAATCGTGACCCGAGCCGAAACCAAGAGTTGGATGCTTAATTGATTGAGCCATCCAGGCATCCCATCTCCTTTTTTTTTTTTTTTTTTTTTTATTGTGGTAAGAACACAACATGAGATCTCACACTCTTAAATGATTTTTAAGCGTACAATACAGTATTGGTAACTATAGGCACAGTGCTGTATAGCAGATCTCTACAACTTATTCATCTTGCGTGACTGAAACTTCATACCCATTGATTAACAATTCCCAGTGTCCCCCTCCACTCAGTCCCTGGTAACCAACATTCTATTATTCTCTGCTTCTAAGAGTTACACTGTTGTGGATACCTTTAATTAGGCTCATACAGCATTTGTCCTTCTGGGCCTGGCTTATTTCACTTAGCAGGATGTCCTCAAGGTTCATCCATATTGGTACACATTGCAGGATTTCCTTTTTAAAATTTATTTATTTTTATTTTATTTATATTTTTAAGGTTTCATTTATTTGACAGAGACACAGCGAGAGAGGGGAATATAAACAGGGGGAGTGGAAGAGGGAGATGCAGGCTTCCCACCTACCAGGGAGCCCTATGTGGGGCTCGAGCCCAGAACCCTGGGATCAGGACCTGAGCCGAAGGCAGACGCTGAACGACTGAGCCACCCAGGCACCCCTCCTTTTTTTAAAAGACTAAATGATATTCCATTGGATATATGTATGTTTCCTTTTTACTTTTTATTTTGATAATCATTTATTTTTTAAAAAGATTTTATTTATTTATTTGTGTGAGCATAAGCTGGGGGAACAGCAGAGGGAGAAGCAGGCTCCTCACTGAGCAGGGAGCCTGATGCAAGACGCGATCCCAGGACCCTGGGATCACGACCTGAGCTGAAGGCAGACACTTAGCTGACTGAGCCACCTAGGCATCCTGATATTGTTTAAAATTTCAAAAAATTATAATAAGAGTACAGTGATCTCCCTTATGCTCTTAATACAGATTCAGAAATTCACATTTTGTTTATTTACTCTACTGTTTACACATTTGCTTTGTCAACGTACACCCTTTCTAACCATTTGAAAGCAGGTTACAGAATTGTGCCCTTTTACACCTAATTTTAGTGTAGATTTCCTAAGACAAGGACACACTCTTACATAACCATGGTACAGAATGTTTTAAGATTGACACTGCTTCTTAGTCCAGTCTGAGAGTTTCATCTGTTATTCCATTGTCTTCCATTCATGCTTTTTTTTTTTTCTCCCAAACTCTGTCCAGGCTACAATGCAAGGATCAAGTATCATGTTTAGTGGTTGTGTCTATGTAATGTCCTTTAACTTAGAACAGTTCCTCATCCTTTCTTTGTCTTCCATGACTTAATATTGCGTGTGTGTGTGTGAATATATAATATTTTATTTTTATTGAGCTATAATTGTATAATGTATCAGTTTTAGATGTACAACTTGATTTGAAAAATTTGTATATTGCCATATGATTACCACAGTAGCATTAGCTAACACCTCTGTCCTGTCACGTCATTGCTACTACTTCTTTTTTTCTTTTTAAAGATTTTATTTATTTATTTGACAGAGAGAGAAATCACAAGTAGGCAGAGAGGCAGGCGGAGAGAGGGAGAAGCAGGCTCCCCGCTGAGCAGAGAGCCCGATGCAGGGCTCGATCCCAGGACTCTGAGATCATGACCTGAGCTGAAGGCAGAGGCTTTAACCTACTGAGCCACCCAGGTGCCCCTACTACTTTTTTTCTTAACCAGTTTTTTTTATCCATTCATCTGTTGATTGATGTGTAGGCTGTTACATCTTGGTTGTTAGAAATATGGCTGCAGTGAATACAGGTATGCAGATACCTCTTTGAGATTTTGATTTCAATACTTTTGGATAAATACCCAAAAGTGAAGTTGCTCATTCATATGGTAGAACTATTTTTGTTTTTTTGAGGAACTTCGTACTTTTTTCCATAGTGTCTATATAATATAATTTATATTACCCCCCAACAGTGTGTTAAGGGTTTCAGTTTCTCCACATCATTGCCAACACTTGTTATTTTGTGTTTTGTTTTGTTTTGTTTTCTTTTTGATAATAGCCATTCTGACAGCGGTGAGGTGATATGTCACATTGTGGTTTTGACTTGCATTTCCCTGGTGATTAGCAATATTAAGCATCCTTATAAATATTGTCAGTCACTTGTATGTCTTCTTCAGAGAAATGTCAGTTTAGGCCCTTTGCCTATTCTTTAATTGGGTTATTTGGTTTTTTGGTTTTGTTTTATTTTGCTGTTAAGTAGTGGAGATATTGTTGTTGTTTTTGTATTAATCCTTTTGTGTCTTTTATTTTTTTTATTATATTAGTCACCATAGAGTATGTCATTATTATTATTATTTTTTTAAATTTATTTATTTGACAGAAATCACAGGCAGAGAGAGAGGAGGAAGCAATCTCTCCGCTGAGCAGAGAGCCCAATGCGGGGCTTGATCCCTCGACCCTGGGATCATGACCCGAGCCTAAGGCTTTAACCCACTGAGCCACCCAGGCACCCCAGGTCATTAGTTTTTGATGTAGTGTTCCATGATTCATTGTTTACATATAACACCCAGTGCTCCATGCAATATGTGCTATCCTTAATACCCATCACTGGGCCAACCCATCTCCGCCACTGACAAAAAAACCCTCAGTTTGTTTCTCGGAGTCCACAGTCTCATAGTTTGTCTTCCCCTCCAATTCCATCCCCCCTTCATTTTTCTCTTCCTTCTCCCAGAACTATTTTTGTTCTGGGAGAACATAAGGAATATGCCATTCCTTATGTTCCACAAGTAGGTGAAACCATATAATTGACTTTCTCTGCTTGATTTATTTCACTGAGCATAATCTTCTCCAGTCCCATTTATGTTGATGCGAAAGTTGGTATTCATCCTTTCTTATGGCTGAGTAATATTCCATTGTGTGTATGGACCACATCTTCTTTATCCATCCATCTGTTAAAAGACATCTCAGCTCTTTCCACAGTTTGACTATTATGGACATTGCTGCTATGAACACTGGGATGCATATAGCCCTTCTTTTCACTACATCTGTATCTTTGGGGTAAATACCCAGTAATGCAATTGCTGGGTCATAGGGTAGCTCTATTTTTAATTTTTTGAGAAACCTCCACACTGTTTTCCAAAGTGGTTGGACCAACTTGCACTCCCATCAGTGATATAAGAGGGTTTCCCTTTCTCCATATCCTCTCCAACATTTGTTGTTTCTTGCCTTGTTAATTTTTGCCTTTCTAACTGGTGTAAGGTGGTATCTCAATGTGGTTTTGATTTGAATTTCCCAGATGGCTAAGGATGATGAATATTTTTTCATGTGTCTGTTAGCCATTTGTATGTTTTCATTGGAGAAGTGTCTGTTCATGTTTTCTGCCCATTTTTTGACTTGATTTTCTGTTTTTGGGTGTTGAAATTGAGAAGTTCTTTTTAGATCTTGGATATCAGCCCTTTATAGTGGAGTTCCTTATGTGTTTTGGGTAATAATGGTTTGCAAATATTTTCTCCTATTTTATGTTACCTTTTTACTCTGTTTCATGTCTGTGCAGAAGCTTTTTAGTTTGATGTAATTTACCTTGTCTGTTATATTCTTAACCATGAGGAACTAGTTCAAAATTACTATAGCTTCCTTTTTAAACCCTCTTAAAATGAGTAGTGTTTAAAGGACAGCACAACATGACTCTAGCCAGAACCCTAACAAGCATTACATGTATTTCAGGCTACCAACATGTGCCTGGCAAGAAAAATTCTGTGTATCTAATCTGTAATTAGGAAGATTCCAAGACAGCTGCTTCCCTGTTTTTTTGGTTTTGGTTTTTTTTTTCTCTGACCTTGCCATTCCTTTTTTTCTGGAGGCAAAGATTTGGGTTTGACTTGCCTTGTCATTTCTTAGTAGAATAAGTCGATGAGTTGGAGCTCACTCATCAGTCATTCCAAAGGGCTTTTAAAACACACATCTTCTTGGGAACTAGGTGGCTCAGTCAGTTAAGCCGCTGCCTTTGGCTCAGGAAACCAGGGTCCTGGGATCGAGTTATACATCTGGCTCCCTGCTCAGCTGTGAGCTTGCTTCTCCCTTTCTGCCCTGTTCTTGATCTCTGTTACTATCTCTCTCTCTCTCAAATAAATAAAATCTTAACAAAACAAAGCACACACCTTCTTTCCCTGTGGCACCTGCTGCCAGTGCTGTGTGGGTTGAGCTTCTCACCGCCTGCTTCTTGGCAAATTCATTGCTGTGCATGAAGCAGGTGGCTCGGATGGCAGGTGTCACCGTGGTACTAAACAGGGCATGTTTGTATAGGTTTCTTGAAAGATATCTGTAGGAATTGCTTAGTTTTGTCTGCCTATTCCACTAGCTTTCACTTATTACTTCATGTGCATGTAACTACTGGTACACTCAGTCTTAGAATCATTTCTATTTGGTTTTGATCTCAAGTCAGTTTTATAATCTTTTTCCATGTTCACAGAATTTTGTGAATTCTGATTGGCAGCTCCTCCAAGACAGTGTCTCATCTTCGAATGCTAGAGTAACATTTTCGTTTTAATTCTCTGCTTGACAGGAGAGCAGACAGTTCTCCAAATTGATGAAGAGGGTCTGGGAAATTTGGTGGTGTTCATTTCCCTACAAGGTTTAGGTCAAAATGACCTCTCAAAAGATGGGATTTCCTTAAAATTTTGAGACCTCCAAAAAGTTCCTAAATATGCATCTCCCATCCTCTCCCCCCCACCCCCCCGCCGCCGCCGATGTCAGGTTTTCCAAAAATTGGACTCAGGGCTGTTATCTGACTCTGGGAAACCATGTTTTGTGTCCAGACATCCAGAGCCCCAAAGCTCTGTGTGCCCGAGGGGAGAGGAAAAGCTCTCAGGATAGCCAGCACTGAGGTCTTTTCTCCAGTGGTCCAGTGGCATTAGTTCACAATCCCTCCACCAAATAGTTTATTCCCTTGGTTTTTCTCTCTGGAATCCGAGGGAGTTCTTTCCAAACCCCCATATCTCCAGGAAGCTGCCCCAAGTCACCAGAGAGACCTAATTGTTCGTGGACCTCATAAGACCTGCTCCCATTCACTTAAAGGAACAGTGACACATAGCATGACTTCATTGAGCCAAAAATGATCTCTAAGTGCCTGATGGAGGGAGGTCAGTGGAAACGAGGGAGTAAGGACTCTTTGAAAGCTGTCCTCCATAAGAACAACGTGGAAACAGGCAGAATATGCCAGAATCAACTTTTTCAGAATTCTAGAAATTAGCTAGCTTTGCAGCAATCTGGGGAGCATTTATTTAGGAAAAACGAATGAATCTTGGTAAGAACAGCTGGCTTTGTGGCATGTCACTGCCCTGTTCTCCTCCCTCCTCCCTCTCTAGTTCCACAGTAGCCTTGAAAACCAGGAGCTCTGTAATCGCTGGGAAAGCCATCAGCCTGGCAGCCAGCAGAGGAGCAGAATGGAAATGAAGTTCTTTCCAAGCCTCTTTTCCTCCTCCTCCTAGATTAAGCTAAGAGGTACTGTGAGGGCGGAGAACTAGTGAAGAAGCCAGCTTGAAGCCTCTGTTAAGTGCACATACAACATTAGCTGTTGACAGAATCTGCGATCGCTCAAAACCCATTAGATGGGACAAAAGTGTGGCTCCTCTACCTCGGTCATCCGTAGGAGACCAGGAGAAATGAGGGCTGCCTCTCTCTGGGGCCTCTTAAATAGACCACAGTGAGCCAGATAGTCTCTGTTTTATGTGAAGTTTCATAATAACTTCAGGAAGGAAATATTGTAGCAGTGGGTTTCACAGTGCCTGATTCTGTCATGGTACAGGTGCCAAGTTTATTAGATTACCAGGGAAGCACCCATACCTCCTGCTGAGTCACCTGCGTAATCCCTTGTAAAGCCCAGGTCTTTGTGGAAAGTCTTTTCAAACAGCTAAACTGGGATGATCAGTGCTTGTGAAAGGCAGACACAGTGTAGGCTGAAGGCTATGCATGGAACCGGATGCAGGCTGCTTTCCACACCCTTTCTTTCAGCTACAGTATATTGAACCTTACTTACGTGTGTCAACGTGATTGTGCAATAGCACCTGTGCACTGAGTTGTGATGACTGGCTTTGAGCTGTTTGAGTTCTTAATTGGTCACCAATTATTGCTGTGATTTTCCAGCACCTTAAGGGAATCCATGTAACTCATACATTTGGTGGAGTTTTGTGGCACTGATCACTTACCTTCATACTTTGTCCATGGAACCTGTTAATTACTATTCAGCCTCCTTCTTGAGGTCCAGGTGGACATTTGCAGCACCAGGGACTAAGGCTGTTTTTTTTTTGTTTTTTTTAAAGTCCAGTTTTTCTGATAACACTTGATTGTTTTGTTCCATGTTTTGCAGAATTTTGCCTCATTGCAGAAATTCTACACGTTGCTTTATGAGGGTAGAGCAGGGCCAGCTTTCCACCTAAGAGGCCTTTGGGAAACTGCACAGATGATTGAAGTGGATAAGGCATTATGATCACACACTTAGTTAGTTAGCCCTCCCATCTTTAGGGGAATCTAAACCTAGATCGTCCACAAGCATTTATTTATTTATTTAAAGATTTTATTTGTTTATTTGACAGAGAGAGAGATCACAAGTAGGCAGAGAGGCAGGCAGAGAGAGAGGGGGAAGCAGGCTCCCTGCTGAGCAGAGAGCCCAATGCAGGGCTCAATCCCTGGACTTTGAGATCATGACCTGAGCCAAAGGCAGAGGCTTTAACCCACTAAGCCACCCAGGTGCCCCCACAAGCATTTATTTTTATGCAGCTTTTTTCCCCTTTATTTGGAAAGTAACACATCCACTGTAGAAGACTAAAAATACAGAAAAAATGATGAATCCAGGGATCACAGGAGATGGGTATATTTTGACTCTGCATTGGTAATAGTTCATGTTCAATTATCACGTTCAGTGGCATGTTGCCTTTATGAGACTCACCCCACAATTTGTCCATCCCTTTTAGTTTGACTTCTTGAATCAGAGCCCTATTTAAAAATGACTTTTTTATGCCTAAAGACCATTTCCAGGAATAGGACTGTATTAACTAAGTCAAATCTGGCTTGGTTGAGGAAATGTTCACTCTACGGGGATTTTAAGTTCGATACTTTGCAGAAAAAAATGTCCTCCTTTAAGCTGTAACTGCCCTCACTACCATGTCATGCTGCACAGGTGTGTGTCCTGCTGAGTTTATTTTGTACGTGATCATGTGCGTAAGCAGAAGACAGGGCTGGGGTTGAGTGTGGGCAAAGCACATTTCATATAGGGGCTATTGATATATTTATCTTTTCCTTCCTAAACTAAGTGGTGAGCCCTCAAAGGCAGAAGCAATGTCTTTCATTGTCTTTTGTTTTTCCTTAGCACTTAGTAGGGTTTAGCATAAACGGGAGATGCTTAATAAAGCCAACTTTGGAGCTTACACACGAGTTTCAGTTTGATCTCCTAGGGCTGGTGGAGAACATCACAGGCAAGTACTTTTATTTTTAAGTTTTTATTTAAATTCCAGTTAACATCATGTAGTATTAATTTCAGGTGCACCATACAGCGATTCAACCCTTCCGTACATCACCCAGGGCTCATCACAACACAAGTGGCCCCCTTAATTGAGGCCAGCGCTCTTAGATTGCTCACCTTGTCCAGGTGTCCTTGTTGGGGTTAAAGTGCATCCGGGAAATTGTTAGTCTTAACTCTGTTGGTATTTTAGGGTCAATTTAAGGGGATCTATTCAAACCAGCTACACATGGACACGTGTTTTAGGTACTCTAATACACGAGAGCTGAATTTAAAACTATTGAGAAAGAAAAAAAAAGGTGATAAGTTACTCAGTTGATAATTAAAGCAAATAAATCAAATATCTAATTAAACAGATTGTCAAATTCCACAATATGTGCTTGTTGAAGAGTAGATGAAAGTACATGCTAACCCATGGCACAGTCCCTAAAATCAAGCCGAAGAGATTTAATGTGATCCTAAATCAAGTTATCAGCAAATACTTGTATTTGCTGAGGTAAAGAGTTGTGACCTCTACCGGGGTATATTTACTTAATGAGAGAAAATTCTTTTAGAATAAGAATTCCAAAATATGGAACAAAATTTCCCATTAAAGTAAAAACAAACAAACAAACTAACTTCACTTTTCTGATAAGTGACACAGGATGAAGATATAAAAAGAATACTGCTTACCTGGGTGGCTTAGTCAGTTAATCGGTTAAGCATCTGACTCGTTTTCAGATCAGGTCATGATCTCGAGGTGGTGAGATGGAGCCCTGAGTGGGATTCTGCACTCAGTGGGGAGTCTGCTTGTCCTACTCCCTCTGTCTCTGCCCCTTCCCCACCACCTCTCACGCACTCAAAACGAATAATATCTGTAAAAAAACCAAAAAAACAAAAAAACAAAAAAAAAAACCCCAAAACAAAAAACCACCAAACTGCTTACCAAGTAAGTGCCTTGACCACTGTGTTCTGAAAAAGATGCCCAGATGCTGCTGTTCTTAGCACACAGAGTCTTAACCCCGCCTGGTGCCATAATGGCTGGGAGTGGGGAAATGACACCTGTGTAGACCCAGTGCTGTCAGAATGACGGATATGAATATTTGACAAAGACCTTGCCGGCACAGATGGCTCTAGGCAGTAGCTTTCTCACTTGATAACCTGACAGATTGTCCATGAGTCACAACTTGAAAAACAGACTGCCCTGAATCTTAGTGAGGACACTTGGATCTTGTCTCTTACTTTTTACCTGCTATGTGGCTGTAATTTCTTTGGGCATCCATTTGCTGTCCATGTCAGGAAAGATGGGTGTAAATGATCCCGCATCTCCTCTGGCTTTCAGTGCTCATTTTTGGTTATTGGTTGTAGTCATGTTTTTTAAAATATATCTTAATGCTATGATTTTAAATACAACAAGTTCAAATGCTGCCTTTAATTATCCATTTTTGTTTAAATGGAAAATGGGGAGGAAAAACAAAATTTAGATTAAATGCCATACACTTAGAAAAAAAGTTTATCTCCATTTTATAAGCACAGAAGATCAATAAATAAAATATATATTGTTTTAGACCGATATTTTAATCTCCTTAAATATCTGGTAAATATTCATGTGCTGTTTTATATTATATATATTTTAAATGTTGATCCAAAATGTGTATTTGAGATTACCTACCTACTACAGTAAGTAGAAATCTTTTGTGTGACTAAGTTATTAGAATGTTGTAATTAGTCCATTTTTGCTAGTTTCTACAAATAATGCAAGCAATGACAGAAATATTTCTGCCTTTTAGAGTCTTATTTATAATGCTGAAGCAGAAGTACACGATTAATACATGAAAGGAAGGAACCTGCTATGTTACTTTACGTCTCTTGGGAAACACCATTAACGTGTATGTTTGGTCTGTTTGGCAGAATCATTCAAATGTATGTGGAAGTGATGCAGAAACCTGCGACTGTGTGGAACTGACCTATCCCTCTTCCTTCCAGAGTCCCTTGCTTTGGTCAAATCTTCTGTAGTCATTGCTGCATGGAATAATGTAGCTTAGCAATGAAGACAGTTGAGTCCTTGGAAAATCACCTTTCTTCTTTTTTGAACTTAATCATAGACAACTTTTGGTCTGGTAGCCACTGCTTTCTAGTAAAAATACTCTCTCCCTCTCCACCCCCATCAGCTATTATGTACTTAACAAGTGATGGCATTAAAGAAATGCGAAACAGGTTAGAATAAATTAAGAGGCGGGGAAAGAATTTCTGATATCCCCGGAGAAGACCACAAACATTTGGGTCGGACTGGCTGTGTGATTGTGGTCGGAAGAGGCACCAACGTCTGAGAGACCTCCAGGAGGTGTGTTAGCAGACAGGCTCAGGCTAGGGCTGTGGAGAAGTGACATGTTTCAAAGTTGTATTTTAGACGCTGAATTCTGCTTATGACCCCTGAAATTCTGAACTCATTCCCTTAACTTTGTCTTTGCATTCAGAGCTGAGTTAGGCCAACTTCCATTGCTGCAGTTTTATTTCCAAGGGTGAATAAAGCAGGAAGTTCTTTAATAAAGCATTCTTCTTCTTCTTCTTCTTTCTTCTCCTCCTTCTCCTTTTCCTCTTTTTTGTTTTAATGAATGATTTTTATTATAGAAGTAAGATTTTGTAATTTTAGGAAAATTAGAAATTACACGTGAACAAAAAGAAAAAACTACGATCACATCACCTGAGATTACTGTTTATTGAATTTCTATCCTATTTTCTTATAGCTGTTTTCCCTTAAGACTTGTGTCTCTGCATATTCATGTAAAACGGACGTCAGGATGCACTTTATTTGGTAGAAAAAGCTTTCTCCTTGAGACTAGCATAAGCAAACTGAATTTTATACATTCAGGTATATGGAGGAAAGTGACACGTTGAAGTACTTTTTACAAATGTATTTGTCTCATTCATAGGCTTATGTGAAAAAATCATCTTCTGTTTGGTAGTTTTTGAATAGAAAATGAATGAAAAGCCTGCTCAGCAGAACAATTTCAGATAAAACTCTCAATTCAGTTTTCGACTCTTTGCCTGTACTTGTGGGGGCTTTTGAAAGTGGTTAACGTTAATTGGAACTTCCTTTAAATTCTTTAATTAGTTTAAGAAGAAGGAAGGCCTGTGAATTACTTTGTAGATCATTTCTGTCATTGACGCTATCAGAGAGTAGTTGACAATTTTTCAAATGGGCTTTTACTTCAGGCTTGGAGTTGCAGAGAAAATGGTTGGAGGCACCCGCCTCAAGCTCACTTGGAAGCTCTTGGTGGTGTTAGCTTGTCTCCTAGCACCATGTTGACCTTGCCACTCCCTCACTATGTGCAGGCTCTGAGAAATCTCCAGACGGGAGAACTAAGGCCTAACCATGTGGGATCTCTGGAATGAGGCTTAACATCGAAACCTCCTCACACTGTGAAATACCAACCTATTTCCACCCCAGCTTCAACTTCCACACCAGGCTTTCGGTGAGGGGTCAGGCTGAGGAGGCATTTGCTCACTGTTAAGGTCTAATATCACAGGCTCATATCGAATTTGTTCATTAAACTTGCCAAGGCTCCAACTCCTAACGGGGACTCCCGGGAGCAGTAATGGGAAGGTGCGGTTAGACTGGGGTCAGATGATTCGTGGTCTACAAATAAACGAAGCTTCACCCCTTCACTTGTTTGTAAATGCAGTCTGTAAGCCTGTTGTTTCCCATCACCTCTGCAGATCTAGCTTGGCTTCCTGATTAGGAGCCTAGGGGTGTTGATGAAGCTCAGGTACAGTTGATATGTTATATGTTGTGAATGAAATGGAGTGCCATTGTCCATAGTATCTGGCTTGACGAGATGATGACCGGTACACAGAACCGTGTAGGTCTTGTAGTCTACAGAAATAGCTTCCTGGGGTTTGGATGGTGGTGATTTCCACCTGCAGTCCTCAGGTGGGTGCAGGTAAAGATAGAGAACAGTTTTCATTTTTTAAGTGCTTGTGCCTATGCTGAAAAGGTAATCTATAGTTTTATAGAAGTTTCCTTTTTTCTTTGTAGATATAATACTTTGCCAAGCAGAAGAACCCTGAAAAATTCAAGATTAGTGAGTAAGAAAGATGACGTACATGTCTGTATCATGTGTTTACGTGCCATCATGAATTACCAGGTATGTTTGTGTTCTGAGTCTTTAAAAATCCAAATTCGTCAAAATCAGATCTTGTCCTCTTTGGTTTCTCAGTATTATTTCTATTTGAAGTAAATATCAGGATTTAATGTGATTCTACTAAAAAAGGAAGGGTCTGGATCATTTTTAATGCTCAAGACTTACCTCAGTGCCTGTGTATTTTAATTAGCATTTATATTTTGTGGTATATTTAGAGGGAAAATGTTTTCCTCCTTCAGTCATAAACTTGTTTAGATTATTGGGTAAATGTTTGTGGCCATTAAAGACCAAGTAAGCTGCTGGTTGTAGGCAATACTGGAACAACTTTAGAAAATTAGGATTGAATAGACTCTCACACGGTCAGTGGTTTTCTCAGAGTTATATGGTAAAAAGCTGAGAAGCTGTAATTACTGTCTGTCAGACTTAGTGGTTCTTTTTTTAATATTTTTTAACAATTTTATTTATTTAAGAAAGAGTGCTCAAGTGCACAAGCAGAGAGGAGGGTGGGCAGAGGGAGAGGGAGAAGCAGACTCCTTGCTCTGGGCAGGCGCCTGACTCGGGGTTCAATCCCATGACCCCAAGGTTATGACCTAAGCTGAAGGCAGACACTTAACTGACTGAGCCATGCAGGTGCCCCTGGACCTACTGGTTCTTAATCTTTATAAGAAGCACCTGGAGGATTCTTCTTCAAAGGGCCAATTCCTCTAGCTGTCTTTGATACAGGTGATCCCCTTCATAATGGGGACAGAAGACAACTTAACTTGTGCGTTGTATTAATTTGAACAACAAGTCAAAGTTGGAGCCTGGAGTATCAAGGGTGAACTGACAGGGTCCAAGTTAGATAAGGGGAGTCAGGGATAAGAATTGGAAAAACCTAATTCAAATATAAAAATAGGATTTGGTATCTATGGATAGGGATGCTGAAGGCGGGTCCAAGCAGAAGTGGAAAATAAACGCATAGGTAGCGAGGGTCAGTATTAGAATTCAAACCCAACATAAGGGTGCTGAATTGAATTTGAGAATGTGAATGCACATTTTATTTTTTCTCTCAATCAATATTTTTTGAACATTGCCAGATAGACCTTGTTCTAGGTAAAGGGAATACGGCATTAAAGAAAGAAACAATTGCCCCAGGGAACTTACTCTCTAATGAGGGGAGACAGCTGATAAATAACTTGAGAAAACATACAGGGTTCCAGATAATAATGATGATGAAATGAAACAAAGGGTAATACTTATCAAAAACAACAAACAACAAAATCAAAGCCAAGAAAACTTCACAAAAAACCCAAAGAACAAAACACAGAGAGTGTTTCCTAATAGGACCAGTACTTTTTAGCCTATTAACTTAATTTAAAGCTCTTAACAGTCCTTTGAGATTGGTAATGTTACTCTCCCCATTTTACTGATGAGGAAACTGAGACAAGGAGAAGTTAGATAATTTGCCCAGGATCATATAGTTCAGGAAGGGGTAGAGTCAGATTTAAATCCAAGAAGGACCAGCTCCAGAGAATTGTTACCAATACTATAGAAAAGCTACCCAAGAAGTAGGAATAGGAATTGATGAAAATGTGTGTTCAATTTTAAATAGGCCAGCCCAGGGCAGTGTCATGGAGAATTAGCAGTTTGTCATAGTAGCAATTTTAATGAGGGAACAAGGTAAGAGGTTTTAGGGAAAGAAGTTTCTGAGTAGAAAAAGGAGTGAGTGCAAAGGCTGTGGGGCAGAAATAAGTCTGCTGTGTTCGGAGTGTGGAAAGGATGCCAGGCTGGCTGGATCGGACTAAGGAGAACAGTAGGAGATGAATATGAAGTTGACACGGGGTGCTCACTGTGTGGGGCTTTAACAGCCAGTGAAAGGATTTTGGCTTTACTGTGACTGGAAAGCTATCGAACAGTTTGGAGGAGAAACATGACATGATCTGACCCTTGATTTTAACATGACCATTCTAGCTTCTGTGTTTAGGATTGACCTTGGGGGGCAAAGGCAAAAGGAGGTAGACCTTTTAGGAGGCTGCTGCATTGATTTAGGTGGATGTTGATGGTGGTGTGGGGCCAGGATAGTAGGGGTAGAGATGATGAGAGGTGACCAGATTCTGGTTGTGTTTTGACGGTAAAGGCAATGACCTTGGCTATGTGGTGAGAAGTGAGGGTGACCCCAAGGTGTTTGTCTTGGGCCCCTGTCAGATGGAGTTGCCGTCTACTAAGACGGGGAAGGCTACACAATGGGCAGATTTTGGAGACAATATAAAGAGTGAAATTTTAGGGGTGTTACTTTCAAAATGTCTGTAGTCATCGAAACAGAGTTCTTAAGTCAGTGGTGAGATATGTCCGTCTGGAATTCAGAACAGAGGTCTAGGAGACGTACATTTGGGAATTAATAGTAGTATATAAAGCCAGGGGAGTGCTTGAGAGCATCAGGGGTAGCTAGACAAGCGAAGAGGTCCAAAATAGGAACCCTGGGCACTCGGTTGAGATGTCAGAGAGCTGAGGAAAAACTAGCTAGAGAGACTGAGAAGTAGCCAGGGAGGGAGGCAGGCACCAAGCACAGGAAGTGTTTCGAGGAGAAGAGCATGGTCAGCTGGGACAGTGCCGCTGCTAAGTCCTATAAGATGACAAGTGAGAGTTGGCCATGGGCTACCAGAGTGTGGGTCATTGGCAGTCCTGGCATGAACAGTTTCAGTGGAGAGAGATGGGATGAAATGCCTGATTAAAGGGATTGCAAGAGACAGTGGGAGGAGGAGAGTCTAGGCCGTGAGTGCTTGGAGTTTTGCTATAGAGCTTAGCGGAGATACAGGGCAGTAGCTGGACACAAGTTGAAGGTCAAGAGAGATTTTGCCATTGTGGCTACTGTTTCAGTCGGGTGCATTTGCATCATGTTTTTATGCTAATGAATCAGAGAGAGAGAAGTAACAATGAGGCATGGGAGAATTGCTGGAGTATAGGAAATGTTTTGGGGCTGGTGAGAGGGAACGGAATCAAGTGGAGAGAATGGCCTTGGATTAGAGCCCAGGAAAGTTTTTCAGGAAGAGGTGAGTGAGGATGAAAGCTGTGGAAACCATGGGTGGATTGATGAAGGAGTGCGAGCTTTTAGAATTTTTTTTTTTTCCTATTTGCTTATATTTTTTCAGTGTAATTAGGAAAAAGGTCATGAACTGTGAGGTTGGAGGAGAAGGAATAATTCCTCAAGTCAGTGGAATCAGAAGTGATTCTGGAACTTGTTACTTCATTGAACTTACACATCTCAGAACAAGGCAGGTCTTCCTGGGCTCTGGTCCCGAGTGCCATATTTCCCAGGGAGGCTACTAGAAACAGTAGTTGTCAACCCGGGCTACACAGGAAAGTCAGCTTAAAAATTCAGATGCCACAGGGAAATACAAATCAAAACCACAGTGAGATACCACCTCACACCAGTCAGAATGGCTAAAATTAACAAGTCAGGAAACGACATGCTGGCGAGGATGGGGAGAAAGGGGAACGCTTCTACACTGTTGGTGGGAATGCAAGCTGGTGCAACCACTCTGGAAAACACCATGGAGGTTCCTCAGAAAGTTGAAAATAGAGCTACCCTACAACCCAGCAATTGCACTACTGGGTATTTACCCTAAAGATACAAATGTAGTGATCCAAAGAGCACGTACACCCGAATGTTTATAGCAGCAATGTCCACAATAGCCAAACTATGGAAAGAACCTAGATGTCCATCAACAGATGAATGGATAAAGAAGATGTGCTATATATATATACAATGGAATACTATGCAGCCATCAGAAGAAATGAAATCTTGCCATTTGCAACGACATGAACTAGAGGGTATTATGCTTAGTGAAATAAGTCAATTGAAGAAAGACAACTATCATATGATCTCCCTGATATGAGGAAGTCGAGCAGCAACATGGGGGGCTTGGGGGGTTGGAAACGAATAAATGAAACAAGATGGGATCAGGAGGGAGACAAACCATAAGAGACTCTTAATCTCACAAAACAAACTGAGGGTTGCCAGGGGAGGGTGGTAGGGAGAGGGTAGCGGGGTTATAGACATTGGGGAGGGTATGTGCTATGGTGAGTGCTGTGAAGTGTGTAAACCTGATGATTCACAGACCTGTACCCCTGAGGCTAATAATACATTATATGTTAATTTTTTAAAAGTTAAAAAAAAAAGATTAAAAAAATTAAAAATAAAATTCAGTTGCCAGGGTCTCATCCTTGAGATTGGAAGTGAATTGACCTGGGGTGTATCCTGGAAAATCAGTGTTGTGTTTTGTTTACTCTTCCACGTGATTTTGATAAGCAGCCAGATTGAGAATCACTGGACTAGAGCCTTTTCACTATTTTAATAAAGAAAAATGCATAGTTCCATCATAAAGAGAATATGATTCCTTGATAGTATCATGATTGCTAAAGTTTTTCATAGAGAAATATGTTCAGGCACTAGAGACATAAATGGATTTATGACGGTATAAATTATATTAGGTAGAATCTTCGGGTTTTTTTTTTTTTTCTTTTTTTAAATCAACATGGATAGTCCCCTAAGTTGACTCCTAATGCTTTGGTTTTTCTTTTTTTTCTTTTTTTTTTTTCCCCCAGTATGGTTTCAACATGGTCATGTCTCATCCACATGCTGTCAATGAGATCGCACTGAGCTTGAACAACAAGAATCCAAGGTAAGCTTACTTTGTCGTTTTTCAAGTGTAAATAAATCTAACTAGAGGAAGAAGAGAGCCAGTCAACACTTAGTCAACTTAGAGTTGGGACACTTCCAAGTGCACCTCTTTGAATTAAGGTTGCCAGCGGACTCCTTGGCTATGTAGAATTTTCTTCTCAGCTGAGTTACAGTTTTACATGTGGTGGAGTTGAGCAGCTGGCGACAACATTACCCCTTCACTGTTCTCTTCCAGCTTCCACTTCTTTTGAGGCCTGGTTCTTGGCATCCTCGCAAATTTTACCAAATTGAGTAGAGAGCATGAGTTTGCCAGGTGGTTAGAACTGGGGCCAGGAAAGTCTTCAGTCAGACTCAGTGATACCACTGACCGCTGAAAGCTAACTACAGCTATAACTAATATCCCTTGTCCGCGCTTCACTCGCAAACGTTTACATACGTCGTTATGACCAAACAATAAAAGAAACACAAAACAAAAATTGCTGTGTATGTTGATTGCTTCTTCTGTTCACTTGACTCTAAAGGCCACTGCCATATTATTCCCATCACAGATCATCTCTAGAAGCCGGTCTTAATCAGTTTATTTTAGTTACTGTAATGGGTTTTCCATTCTGGTGAGGGATTCTGCATTTCACACATCTTACTCCCTTTCACGAGATACATCTGTATAGACCGTACATCTGAAAACTTGTTACTGCAACTAAAAAATCTGATGACGAATGAGATCCTTTCTGATGCAGAATGAAATGAAAAATTTATAAATTTCGAATATTATTTCAAACTTCCTCTGATGATAGTTTTTGCAACTTGGCAATCACTTTCTTCACTTACTAAAAAGTCTGGGAAGTCATGCTTCTTTGTCCCTGCCTTCCACTACAGGGAAGTTGTTACTCATTTTTCTTAGGATAATTGACATTGTGAATTATCAGGGCGGTCTTCATAGAGAGGTTGGCAATAGTTTTTTTTCTAGGAAAAAAAAATACTGAAGTGATCTTATTATGAAAAAACAATGCTGTTCTTGAGGTCATATTGAAAATTTAGACTATATTGCTAAGGGTTTCCTTATAAAAATATTTCCGATAAGGTTTTATTTTCTTTTTTCAAGTCAGAAAATATTCTTGTATTAACAGTGCTATAATCCAGTCCCTCTCAGATCTCCTGCATATGAAGAAGTGGTGACAGAGACTTGCTTTGTCATAGGGGATCTTTATGGTACCATCTGCAAATTGCAGATTTTAAATGGAGGACGTTAATTTCAGTAGATTTTGAACTTCTGGGGCAAATGTTATTTCTTTGACTTTAAAGCCAGGAAAAATATTTAGCCAGTGGGTCCTTTTCCTGAACATTCCCAAGTTCCCAGGTGTCTAGCTTATCAATAAAACTTTTTCATACATATTGTACTGAGTCACCCACTGGTAGAAATGAAAGACTAATCTTCCCAGAATTGATTTTCATTAGTGAGTAATTTATAATTTTGGGAGTGGGAAACTTTCCTTCTAAATTTGCTACCTCAGATAAATCGCACACGTAGATGTTAGTAGAGGTTTAAAAATGTACTTTCATATAAATATACCTTAGTAAAAGTTTAAAAAACATATATGAATTAATATTTTATTATCACAACCATCTCGGAGGGAGGGAGCCGCTGACTCATTGTGTTACGTTCACTGATTTTTTTTTTTCTTGTTTCTTCTTGCTTCAACAGAACAAAAGCCCTTGTCTTAGAACTGTTGGCAGCTGTTTGTCTTGTCAGAGGCGGGCATGAAATCATTTTATCAGCATTTGACAACTTTAAGGAGGTAGGATCCTTTGTAGTTCGCTCAAACAAACCTCTCTGGAAGTCTTTGAACAGAATGATTTACCTTTTCTGTGTGTGTTTTATTATTGGGAAATAACTGACTTCAGTTTCAGGTGTACAACGTAAGGACTTGCTATTTGCATGTCTTGTGAAATGAGCACCACAATAAGCCTAATTAATATCTGTGGTTGACCTTTTTATGTTCTTCTGGGGCCTCAAGGGTATAACAGTTGATTTTCTAAGACGTCACTGAGGGAGAAGTAACGAACTTAGTCTAAATATCTTAAAGGGATGCTTTAAGTTTCCTTGGGTGTCTCATTTCCAAGAAAAGTTAAAAACTATTTGCAGGATCCATTTTCCTTTGGAGAACGTGGAATTGCCAGTTTGAAAATGGTTTGCAAACATATTTTGTTAAATGTCTGAGGTTTTCATTATGGTGATACTTGATTACCCTCCGTGTACATTTTAGGAACTCTTTGATCATGGTTACTTCCCCCAAATCTTTTGTATTATCATTGCTCTGCTGGACGCCACACACACACACACACACACACACACACACACACACACACCAAAAACCCTCTCAGTTAAATACAAACACTGATTTCAGCAGTTGGTAGTCTTAACGAGGCAATCCTGTCCTAGACAAACAGTAAACCAGTGGACATGTGTGGTTGAAAATGAAAACTGAAATGACTACAAAGAAAGAATGACATGCAGATTATATGATACCAAGGATGGTGGCCCAAAGTATCAAGACATCATGACTGGAATAACCCCTCATTTCCCTGAGTGGTGGCGTGCAGGGTCACGTGGCTATGAAGAGCGCCTGTTTGCTCCCCTACCATGGGCCTAACATTTAAGGCTCCTTTGCGGTGGGGTGTTATAAAAGTCAGTAAAGGCACTTGGATCTCAGGCTTTCATAGGGCCGTCAGCCAAGTTGTGCTTTCTCCTGGCGACCCTGTTAGGTTTCAGAAGCTTCTGGATTCGAATACAGATCTCAGAGGGTCTTCCAGACTCTTTCTCATCTTTCTTGGGAGCCTCTGGAGTAAGAACCCAGCTAGTATTTGTCAACAACCTCCTGTACGATGGGCGCCATGCCAAGTACACCCATGAAATCGTGAGAATATGTGAGGCAAGTATTCATGTCTACATGTTCTGGAAGAATAAACTGAAATTCCAGATACCTGGTTGGTCCATGGCCCATAGCCAGAGAAGTGGCAGAGCGAGGACCAGAATTTGGTGCTCTTGATCGCCAGCCCCCGTTTTAGGTGGCATTTGGGCTCAGCTGTGCGTAAACCTGTTGGGGAAATACCGAATTAGATAGGACCTCAGAGCCATTTCCCCCATCTTACACCTTTCATTGGACTTACTGCACCAGTGGCCGAGGGACTAGCGAGTGACCCATGATTGCACATGTGGACTAGAAAGCTCCAAAGAGGTCATCAGGTGGAGGACCCTTTCATTTGTATTGTTTCCCTCCCTTCAGTCACTGCTTTAAGATTCTGATATGCATTTTGTTAATGCCAGCCATGGACAAAATCAAATATTGCCTTTTTACCCATTCAGCCTCAGGGATAGTGAAAAAATATCCAGGTTCCAAGAGTATGAGGAATAATGGTGTATCTTTAAACTCATACTTTGTCTTAAAAAAAAACCCCACAGAGGCTTTAGAGAGAAGAAATGTATGAATGCTTGTCTGTGGATATTTTGCATAAAAGATATTAGTACATAAAATTCACATTTACAAATAAGATGTGTTTGGCTGTATGGATGGGTGTATAGGAAAGTGAAACAGCTCACAAAGCTACTCTAACTCCCAAATCTTTATCATTTGATCATATTATCACATGTCTAATTCCTTCCACATTGGAAACACTTACTCTACCTTGTCAGTGACCCTTGTTATAAGCAATATCACAACAAGCATCTGATGATATTGCGGGTCAGATTATGTCCTCAAATTATAATTGTGTGCAATCAATCAGGAATCATTAAAACCAGTAATTCATGAGATGGATGTTAGTCTTATGTCCTTTTAGGTAAAACCGAATGTCTTTCTTATGCATGATCATACTTGCAGAACTGAGTTTCAGTGACCTGGTATCAGAATTGTATACAGTTTATCTGTTGAGGACATAGTGGGTGCTTAGTTGGAAAAAAGTAATCTTATGAAATCTAATGGCTAAGTAGCAGTGCAAACTAAATTAATTTGGACTTTGAATTTTTAAACCTTAACTAACAAATCTGCCTTACTTCTGTTACCTCATTACTTATGAGTGATGGGGTTTAAGATCTGATTCTCCTTGGATGGGCACTGGTGTCTTAGAGAAACAATGCCACGTGGGAGAAGGGACAAGAGCGGGTTCTGTGTGTGCTCCTGGTGTGCATTGACCTCGAGGTGCGGAATCCGTGTAAACAGACCAAGCAAAGGGATTACTCTAATAGCTGTGTGAACGAGGAGAGGGCAGGAGCATACCCCCGAGAAACTTGATTGATTCTTACAGATAGGTCAAAAGTGCATCAACCCATTTATCTGTTCAATTTCAGCGTGAAAAGGAGTTACTTTATGTTGATCCTTTTTTTAAAATGCCATTGTCATCCCAGAGTGTCTTAAATTTCTTTTTCTCTTTTCCCCCATTTTACGTGAAGCAATTTTTTTTTTTAAAGATTTTATTTATTTATTTGACAGACAGAGATCACAAGTAGGCAGAGAGGCAGGCAGAGAAGTTGGGGGAAAGCAGGCTCCCTGCTGAGCAGAGAGCCCGATGCGGGGCTCGATCCCGGGACCCTGAGATCATGACCCGAGCCGAAGGCAGAGGCTTTAACCCACTGAGCCACGCAGGTGCCCCAGCAATTTTTTTTCTTACACATCATAGTGAAGAGTGTGTTCTTTAGTCATTTAAGGAAAAATGTCAGTGAAATCTGGGTTTAGGGAGATTTGGGAGCCAGCTGCTCCTGATAAGGAAAAGTTGTACTTAGGATCTCAGATGCTTGTGCAGATAGGGTTTGGGTGAGAGTGATACATTTTGGGCCATTCATGGCAGAGAGAAGACCATACCACATAGCAGGATTCCAGCAAGTATGGCCAACAGACACTTTGCCTTCAAGGAGATTGTAAAGCTTCTTATCCCTTTTAGTAAGTTGGGATTCCATTCATCTCCTTAAGAAAGATGGTGGGATCATCCTAATTTTCGCTGAGGGGACTGATGGAGGGTGGTTGTGGGGTTCGACATTAGACAGCAGTATCTTGTCTTACAAATAAAGTAATAGGCATTAGAGTAGTCAGACTCTTTGGGCTTTGATTGTTGTGAAAGCACGGCCATGCACACTGTTGCAATGTGGCACCAGATGCTAAAGGGAGGCTTAAAGACCCTGCATCTTAAGGATGCAGCGGGTTGTTTTCCTCCTGTTTCTTCTTCTTCCCCTTCTTCTTTTTTATTTTTTAATTTTTAAAAAAATTTTTCGAAGATTTTATTTATTTATTTGACAGATCAAAAGTTGGCAGAGAGGCAGGCAGAGAAAAGCAGGCAGACAAAGCGGGGGAAGCAGGTGGTGCTCGATCCCAGGACCCTGAGATCATGACCTGAGCCAAAGGCAGAGGCTCAACCCACTGAGCCACCCAGGTGCCCCTTCTTCTTTTTTAAAGATTTTATTTTTATTTATTTGACAGAGAGAGACGGTGAGAGAGAGAATACAAGCAGGAGGAGGGGGAGAGGGGGAAGCAGGTTTTCCTCCGAGTATTGAGCCTGATGCGGGGCAGTGTGGGGCTCCATCCCAGTACCCTGGCATCTTGACCTGAGCCGAAGGCAGAGCCACCCAGGCGCCCCTCCCCCTCTGCTTCTAGAGCAGCAAATCCCTTCTGTCCTACTTGACTACCACTAATTAATTCAAATGTAAATTACAGGAAGGTGTCTCTTCACTTTTGATAGACTGTTCTGTATGATTCCTTAAATTTCTCATTATTCAGTTAGTATTCAAAATCTTAAGTTTGGTTTTCTGTGTTTTTGCCACAAATTTTGTCACGTATCCTCATAATAACTGGAGTACATACCTTAGGAAAACAGGAGCACTTCTAGTTTAATAATATCTGAGGGCAGGAAGAATATTAACCCAAGGCTTTGCTTTAGGTGGGTGTTGAGTTTGGGACTAAGCCTGCTGTCCCTGAGGAAGCACATATGTCACATTAATATATTTGATGATAGGGCACCTGGGTGGCTCAGTTGGTTAAGTGACTGCCTTCGGCTCAGGTCATGGTCCCAGAGTCCTGGGATCGAGTCCCACATCAGGCTTCCAGCTCCATGGGGAGTCTGCTTCTCCCTCTGACCTCCCCTCTCATGCTCTCTCACTCTGTCTCTCTTTCTCTCAAATATATATATATATATATATATATATATATATATATATATATATGATAATAAATGAGTTCTTAAACCAGGTGTGGTTTGTGACATGCCTGAAAATTTGAGTGTGGTGAGTAAAGACCAAACCATTTAGTCCACCATGATGCTCCTTGAATTTTTTTATCTTAAAGAAATCTTTTTTTCCCCTAAATAAAGGGCATTAATACATCTGCTTTTGGTGTTGAAACCTCTCCTCATAAAAATTTATGATCCTGAATTGAGGATCAGGGTGAGAACAAGGAGTCATCTGTTTTTTGCTTATTGGCGAATTTTGCTATGTGGAGGGATGTATTACCATTTTGCCTAAATCAATACTTTCTTAGTTGTATAGCAATATATGTTTTTGAACATTTGTCCTCCCCAACAGGAAAAAATACATTTGGAAGCAAGGGTCGTTCTCTTGGTGTTTGCAGTAGTTCAGGTTTTGTCTGTGAGAAGCAGAAAGCAACTCTAACATACAGAAGAAAGGGTTCATTGGAAAGATGTTGAGAAATGCACAAGGTTGACAAGGAGCCTAGAGAAACTGGCCTGGAAAATGAGCAGGCTTGCCTAAAATGTGGCTAGACTCTCAGGCTGTGTCCCCTTGAAGCTTAGCCACCATAAATATGACTCGAGGTTCTGATCGTGCTTTTTCTTCTCTCCCAAATGACATGGACCATAGCTAGCCATCAGCTGGGTCATCAGAGTACGCTTACGGGTTAAGGACATGAACCAGCCCCCACTAATTTAGAGTTAAAGACACGATTTAATCTACTTTCCCTTAAGAACCCGGAGGTCTTCCACCTAGACCTTGCTCTCTTCAACTTTTCCCAGTCTTCCTCCTGTTTTTCTGTTCTGTTCTTTGGTATATCTGACAGTATTCAATCCTTTGGTATAACTGCATTTAAGAAAGTGTCTGCAAGAGGGGGGTGGGGTTATGGACGTTGGGGAAGTTATGGGCTATGGTGAATGCTGTGAAGTGTGTAAACCTGGCGATTTATAGACCTGTACCCCTGGGGCTAATAATACATTATATGTTAATTTAAAAAATAAATGAATAAATAAAAAAAAAAGAATGTGTCTGCAAGAGTCTGGCAAAGAAATGCTCCCATTTGAAATGAGAGGGGAAGAGGCTGAGGCCTGTCGGCTCTGCAGCAGAATGGCCTGCTCTGATAGTTGTGATCAAACTCTCCGAGGGCTTTGAGCTCCCCGCTCCCCGAGGCTGCTGGGCGGTGCACCTGGAATTCATCAGGATTCCAGAATGATTATAACTGTCTTCTCATCTGCTTCCAAAATGACAGCATCTGGCCTTAACAAATAAGCCTGAGGCCCGAGTTCGGTTCTTCAGGGCCCGCCTCCTTCCCAGGGCCGCCCTTCCAGTGCGGAGCGGCGGGGCCTCGTGGAGCGAGTCACTCAAGGCCACCAGCGTTCCCGTACGCAGCGCTCTTGGCAGTAGTCATTAGTTTTTTTTGCCGTTTTCTAGAAGGCTTCCTCAGAAAGCCGATGTGGTTTAGCTACCGGGCACCCGAAAGCACTCGTGCTGCACATTATTAAGTTGATTTAAGAAAGCCTGTCAAGTTTTATTTACAGTGGGCCAAATTGGGCAGGAAGGAGAGCAGACATTTTGGTGTGCTTCCAGCGTCCTTGGAGTTTAATCCCATCGAATCTAACCTCTCAGACGTTTGAGGGTGTAGGATTATAAGTCCAGCACAAGACCCTCCAGATGACTTCTTCATTGCTAAAACTTTTCAACATGGAGGGAAGGGTACTTTTTTTTTTTTTTTTTGGTCGCTCCCTGAACTAGAAGCAATGTATTTTCTCAGATCGCAGACTGTGGGAGCTACAGTTTGACCGCTTGTGTGTATTTCACGGTGTGAGGCCAGAATGACACTAATCTGATTGCCTGAACCTCCTCTCTGGCCAGACTGTCTTGTCAGTGATCAAGAAACAGAGTCCCCACGATTATTGTTATTATTTTTGGACTCTTTATTAACGGTTGCAGTTACTGCCTGTGCACAGTAAATGACCCCAGACATAGTCTTACTGTGCTCATGGGTTCTGTGGGTCAGGAGATCAGGACGGGCATGGCAGGGATGACTGTCCCTGCTCCCTCACACCTGGGGCCTCCTCAGCGAAGATCCCAGCGACTAGGGGCAGGAGTTCATTTGGAGGCTTCTCGTCACTCAAATATCTAGCTCTGGGCTATGATGACTTAAGGGCTGAGCACAGTGGAGCCTACCAACCGGGATGCCTCCATGTAGAAGTTCACGTGGCTGGCGCCAGTCATGGTGTGAGGAGAGCTGTCTTCTAAGGGTCTAGGACGGAACATCCGGAGATCAGGGATTTAAAGTGACAGACGTCACATTCTATCTCCTGAGCTAGTGTCAGAGGTCATCAGTGTCATTTCTGCTGCATGCTGTTGGTTCTAAGCGAGTCACCAAGGCCAACACAGATGCCCAGGGGTATCAAAGACTTCACTTCTCCATGGTGGACTGTGAGGGTGATATCACGGGAGAACATGTCGGGTGGGAGATACTGCTGTGCTCATTTCTGGAAAAAAAAAATTCACCTCCATAACTTTTTGAGAATTACCAGTATATCTCTGGTGGTTCCTCTTCTGTTTTCTCTCTTGTCTTTTCTCAACCCAGTACTTCGGTTTGTCACAGGACTGAAAGCTTTGTAAACTTCTTTACTGGCGTTAGAAAGGATGGCTGCCACTTTTGGGGCACCTGGGTGGCTCAGTGGGTTAAGCCGCTGCCTTCGGCTCAGGTCATGATCTCAGGGTCCTGGGATCGAGCCCCGCATCAGGCTCTCTGCTCAGTAGGGTGCCTGCTTCCCCCTCTCTGCCTGCCTCTCTGCCTACTTGTGATCTCTCTGTCAAATAAATAAATAAATAAATCTTAAAAAAAAGAAAGAAAGAAAGAAAGAAAGAAAGGATGACTGCCACTTCTTTCAAACCAGTTTGGCAAACGGTATTTTGGGAGCCTTTCTAGAAGAGAAAGGAGCCATTTATGTAAGATTTCTGAGCCGCTGGTAATGAACTAGTTATTTCATTATCATCTCTGTCTTCATCTTCTTGTAAGGAACTGAAGGCTGGTCTCCTGATGGTCATTAGGGGGTGAGTCATGCTAACTTACCGGAAAATTTTTCATGAATATTTGAGTGCCCCTTTGTGTCAGAAATATTGATAAACACTGGCAATAAGAAAATGAGCAAGACATAGGCCTTACCCTTAAGAAGGAGCATCCGAATCTGGTTAAGGAAACAAATATTTAGACAGTTAAGCTATTAGGCTTTATGAAGTTAAATGTCAGATGCTTTATAAGAGGAGTAACCCTAACCAAGAGGAGGTAGAGGCAGGCACATGGGGAGGCTTCCTATAGGAAGGGGTGCCTGAGCTAAATTTAGGATGAGTAAGAGTTTCCCAGGTATAATAGTTCTCATTCGTGCTGTAATAAATTGTCCTAAACTTGTGGCTTATTACATATTATCCTACTGTTCTCTTGGTAGCATGTGTAAAACAGTCTGTAGAGGCATTCTCTCAAGGAATCCATTTCCTTGTCCTTTCAGTTTCTAGAAGCTGCATACCGTTCCTTGGTTCCTTGGCTCTTCTGACTGTGAGCCTTTGGCCTCCTTCCTCTAGTGACCATTGTGATTCTGTGAGGTCCACCTGGATAATCCAGGATAATCTTCCCATCTCAAGATTCTTATCTTAATCATACCTGCAGAGTCCCTTTCACTTGGAAGGTAACTAGTCCCCAGTGCTGAGGATTAGGACAGGGACATTTTTGTGGAGGCAGTTCTTTGGCTCCCTACACCAGGTAAAGGTGGTCTTTTATACAAAGAAGGTGGCATCCTAGTAAAGCTTCAAGGACCCTAGTTACTGTAGTTTACTGTACCCTCCATTCTTTTTTTTTTTTTTTAAAGTAAGGTTTCTTTGTTTGTTTGTTTAAAGATTTTATTTATTTATTTGACAGAAAGATTATGAGTAGGCAGAGAGGCAGGCACAGAGAGAGGGAGTAGGAGGCTCCCTGCTGAGCAGAGAGACCGATGCGGGGCTCGATCCCAGGACCCTGAGATCATGACCTGAGCCGAAGGCAGAGGCTTAACCCACTGAGTCACCCAGGCGCCCCTGTACTCTCATTCTTAAAGGGGAGGCGGGTGTGGGAAGAGACACAGGGAGGAGAGGAAGGGAGGGGCCGATGAGGAAAGACTTCATGTCTTATTCCAGAGCCTTCATATTCCAGAGTCTGCCTGAAGAAGCAAGAGGCAGCGACAGGAAATGTGTTCTCCAAACTCCTCCAAGCACGCGGTGTTTGGATCAACTCCCTCCGTACAGGAATGGCAGTTACATTTTGCCGCAAGAGTCTCTTGGCAGTGAGCTTAGCATGAGGTCACTTGGAGGAGGGTGTAGCTACGGTTTGAGATTTGTTTCAGAGATTTTTGCCATTCATACTTCTCATTCCTTGGGCCTCTTCTTCCAGTGACAGTCATCTGCTCCTTCATCTAATAATATCGCCGGGACTTTGCTGGGGGCCTGAAGGAACTAAAAAAAAAAAAAAAAAAAAAAAAATGTACAAGAGGATAGTGGTTCCTGGGGACACAGGAGATGATGGTGGTGTCGGGGAGCATCTGCAGAGATGCTCTGCTCTTCAGCCGGACTCTAATTAGACCCGCCCGGCTTTCCACAGGCCGCCTGCAATTCACACATGAGGCAGCCTCATCCTCTGCTTCGTTCATAGCAGCCACCTTTTTAGAAAAAAACACAGCTTTGCTTCCTTTTGTTTTTAGCCATGTAAAAGTGCTGTTTGGAAAATCTGGGCCCTTGGCCAGCTGTAAAATAGTAGGCATGTGTGTCGTCCTTGCATACTCTGGGACGATCACAGTGAGAGACCTCAGGGGGAAAAAACAAAACAAAACAGTGAGAGCTGCATGTCCCCTTAAGACCCCATCGATCTGCACTGGCAGCTGGCCCAGGTCCTTTGCCATGGCCTTTCCGCTTGGGAAGGGTTCGGGGCAGGTGGAGGCGGTTATGGCTGTAGGGTGCGTATGGATGGTGTGAAGCCCTCTGCTGTGACTGGATGAGAGATCTGGCATCGAAGCTCTGACAGCTCCGACAACATCATCAACTCCGAAAACCATTAGGATGCGGGGATGTTCCAGCTCCCGGTCAGGATTTGTTGGCATTTGGCCAGTTATTTCTGCAGGGTAAGGTTAAAGTGTCTTTCAGGGTCCCCTTGATTTCTTTTTCCTGTGTGAGGGCACGCCTCCCTATTCTTTTCCTCCCTCCCTCCACCCTGACTTGTAACAAGAAGGTTTTTGTTTTTCTTGTTTTTTTTTAAAGTCTGTATCTTGGGTCTTAAGTATGCTTTAGTATGCTATATTTGTTCCAGCTGCTTTTTAAAGCACATTCGTATTAAGTGAAAATAGAAAGAATTGTTTTAAAATGTCAAACCTGCTTTATAGGTTATTTTTAGTGGTCGTTAAGTCCAGTGCTAAGCAATGGCTAAGTCCTAGATGCAGGGCTATGTTAACCATCTTATTAACTAGGCTTTGGGGTTTAAATAGAGCTCTTCAAATAATCATGAAAATGCTGTGCTAGATATGTTAACTAGGGAAAGGATAAATGACATAGATTTATGTCTTATGTATGAATATATGGGTGGATGCATATTATGTGTATATTATTAGTAACAGCATAAAGATATTTTTATGAATAGTAACAGACACTAAAAAGAAACAAATGACAGGGTTTGGAGTGGCAGTGTGTGTATATTTCCAAAGCAACATGCCTCACGTGGTTAAATGTCCCTATTATGCAGGGTTAGGGTTTTCCTACTAGTGGTGTTTTATGTGACAGCTCTCTTGTGTCTTTTCTAAAGATGCTAATTATCTTTTGTGTAATCTTTCTTCAAAGATAAAGACACGGGGCGCCTGTGTGGCTCAGTGGGTTAAAGCCTCTGCTTTCGGCTCAGGTCATGATCTCAAGGTCCTGGAATGGAGCCCCGTATGAGGCTCTCTGTTTGGCGGGGAGCCTGCTTCCCCCTCTCTCTCTGCCTGCCTCTCTGCCTACTTGTGATCTCTCTCTGTCAAATAAATAAATAAAATCTTAAAAAAAAAGATAAAGAGAAAATAAAAATTCTTTGGAACTTTTAGAGAGTTTTTGGGTAAATATGCTTCTTACCATGGGGGGAAAAAATCATTATAAGATCAAGAGTTTGATAGAAAATAAAAAGACATGATTTTTGTCCCACAAAAGTTTCTATTGCATTGAGAAAGGCAGGGTTGACTTTAATAGGTATTTGGGTAAGGACTAAATGTATGTTAAGGTAAACAATAAGAGGACAGTAATTCAGAATGTTCAGAATGATGCTTATATTTTTTAAATTCCCTATTATAACTTAAACTGGTTTTAGGTTTTATTGCCAGTGAATACGCTTACTGATTTCATTTGAAATTTAAATACTTGTGAAACTTAAGCACATTAAAACAGTTTATCTGGGCTCTGTAGTCAGTACATAAGGGCTTTGTTTGGTTGGTTTCTTTTAAGCTAACAAACAGTCGTCTTCAGAAAGAAAACACGAGTAAAATTCTATAAACATCAGTCAGTAGATTATATCATGTGTACAAAAAAGGCATGTATAAATATAGACATGGAGAGGCTACCATCTATTGTTTGCTGAGTGCCAATAGGCTGCTATAAATTACTTTAATTCTAAGATCCACACTATGAAGTGTGTGGATATAAAGAAAAAGGGGTTTTTAGAGTAGGTAGGCCCTGGCATACTTTAGTAAATGGCAGCTGTGGGATTTTTACTCAGATCCATTGAGCAGAAGGCTCATAGTCAACCTTCTGTAACATGTTGTCACATACCAAACGCTTTCTGCATGTGTTCCTGCAATGCCCTCAGCTTTCTACTACAAAGCCATCCTAATTGGAACAGTTACAGATTGGATAGGTTAATGGAGTGTTTTTAGTGACTAGTAAAATTCAGGACAAACTGGACTATTTGTACGGGGCCTGAAAAAAGAGGATGGGTCTTGAGCAGGATTATAAAGGAGGCAGACATTTATTTGGTGGGTGGAAGGTGTTCTGGGAACAGAAGGAGAGAATGGCATGAGGTCCGTCCTGGAGCAGGGTAAGGGATGAATGTGCTGCGTGGCAAGGGAACATGTCTGGCCGGGGTCCATGATCCAGAAGAAAGCATGGCAGGATGCAGGCATGATTAAGAATCTGAGGACATAACCGTGGAGGGATTTGAAGCCTGTGGTAGAATCTCAACTGGAAGATAAAGTAGCAGGGAAAAGAAAAAGGGGATGAGAAGCAACCAAAGTTACAAAGCACTCTATGGTTTAAAGTGGTTTTATATCTATTCTATACGATTCTGTGGAAATCTGTGAAAGGGAATTTTATGGAATTTTTTTAAAAGATTTAATTTATTTATTTGACAGAGATCACAAGTAGGCAGAGAGGCAGGCAGAGGGAGAGAGGAGGAAGCAGGCTCCCCGCTGAGCAGAGAGCCTGACGCAGGTCTTGATCCAAGGACCCTGGGATCATGACCTGAGCCCAAGACAGAGGATTAACCCACTGAACCACCCAGGCGCCCCTACAGAATTCTGATAAATCTTCAAGAGTATGCATGAAGTACCTAACAGGGGAGATGCTGGAGTTTCGAAAGTAGGTGGTTCAGGTGGTAAGTCACTGGGCCCCGGACCAAGTTTGTGGTCATGGCAATGGAGGGGAAGCCTCAAAAGGCAGCAGGAGACAGGATAATGCAGTGAATTTGGGGATGGATATAAGAGGAGAATAAAATCTATTCAAGTGATATACATTTAATTAAGAAAGTAGTACAGCCACAATAAACAGGTATCTGGGCTTTTTTTCCCTTCTTTCTAGTGAAGAAGCTGAGCTATGTTTTTATTAAATTCATTCTCTTTGTGATGTTAAATGTCTGTTAGATTCTTAGTTCTGAACTAAAGATGATGAATGAGAGAAAAGGTAAACAGGTATTGGGGAGTGTGTGTGTGTGTGTGTGTTTGTGTGTATGTGTAATCCAAAAGGAGAAAGGGATTGTAACTAAGGAGATGAACTCCACATGGTGCTAGCCTAGAGGAGTAAGGAGGCCAGGCTAGAATGGTCTGGAAAGATGCTCAGACCAACACAGAGGATGGAGGACAGTCAAGAGGGTGAGAATATACCGGGTCGGTCTGGTGTCTTATGGTGCAAGTTCCTGATTTCGGTGATAAGTTACTCACATGGTCTCTGTCCCCCTTCAAATTCTACATTTTCATATTTCTATATAAAATTTGGTCTCTACATTCTTATGTATATAATACATATTACGCATATATGTTCAGGTGTTTCCATCTGAGAAAGGTTAAGTGCTTCTTGTACTGAAGATAGGAAAACAAGGTACCCAGATAATCACATGATGGGTACAAACATTTACAAACACGAACAAAACATAATCTGTCCAAGGGCAGTTGGTAGGATAGACACAAACTTACAAAAAAGATAGAGCTCTGTGATTTTAGACCACCTTGTGATGTTAGTCCCTTGTTCCCTTTACAACCGCCTGGCAATGGCTGCATCATTTTCCAAACCCAAGTGTCATTAAAAAAAAAAAAAATCCGCAGCGTGTCAAAGGAGCTTGCTGCTTCTCTAACCAGAAAGTGAGCTGGGTGTGTTGGGGGCCACGTTGGTCCCTGCTGCTTGTAAGGGCCTGTCTGGGAAAGCATCACCGGCTCGAGCCGTGTTTCAGAGACTGCGCTTCCGAGTCATGATTCAGGCTTTTCATTTCCCAGCTCCACCGTCGTACCCGGACTCCGTCTTCTTGTTGTAGTCTAGCGGCCGTTCTTTATTCCTTTTGCCTAGTGGTGCATGTGGCTCTTGCCCAGGTCTTTCATTCCTTAGAGCCATCTGCCAAGGATATGTAGTCATGCTTGGTCTTCATTCCTAGCAGTCGATTGACACGCACTCAGTAGAAGAAAGTGGCCCAGCGAGTGGTTCCTGATGATGATCCAACAATCGCCGTCAGTCAGTCAGTCTTCATCCCGAAGTTGACCTCTCTGACGGAGTTTTCCCCCTCAGGCCTGCGTCACTGGAGAGTGGAAATGGCCAATTACAGTAACATGAGCTATCGCTCTGTTTTGTTTCAGCAGTTCGGTTTTGGCTGTGGAAAATGACTGTTCCTTTCCCCACCAATAAATGTACCGGCAACACATGTGGTATCCCGGATTTACTGGTGTACCGCTAAGAACAGCACTGAATTTTCCATTTTGAAGTATTTTCCAGGAATAGACGTAAGGCTTGGAAGTAGCGTATTCCATGTGGTAGTTGTCCAGGACATGTTTAGTGCATTGTTAAGATAATCCTCTTTTTGTTCCTTGTGTGTTCTTGGTTGTTTGATATTTTAGCGTGTTGTGTGTTCTAGGGCAAATCTCTTTACTTAGGTAGATTCACTGAGTATGACTGTCCCTGAACTTTGGGGAACGTCTGTCCTGTAGGCCCTGTGGGAGAGATCTGTTTCTTTATCTCTCTCCTGTTCTTGCTCAGAATCCAACATTCACTTGGCTTTGGGAGAAGAATATCTAGCCTCGTAATGAGCCTCCCTGTGACAGAGGAAATCACATCCCAGAGACAACAGAGAATGGTCAGGGATCCACGGCTGTCTAACCTGGTGAATGCCAGGGATTGTACCTGTCTCTGCGTAACATAATTGAAGGGACGTCTTTTTTTTTTTTTTTTTTTTTTTTTTTTTTTTATTAATCTTCATGTTTTTCCTACCTTGTAAACTGGTGGCAGGTTTCCAGGGAGACCTGCCCTGCCCAAATGATGTGACTTCATCTTTGTGGAGAGATGGCAGATGTAGTTGTTCTTTGTGTGGTGTGACCGACTCCCTGACAGTCTTGGGAGACCTTGTCCTATTAGAAATCCATTTATTTGCTTCTGCAAGTTTTGGGTTTTGAGAATTCATCATCTTTATAGAAATAAAAAAACTATTCTCTAGTAGTATAATCTTCTAGTTCTTACATTTTTGGTCTCAAGACCCCTTTTTACATTCTTAAAAATTATGAAGAATTCCCCCACCAATTTTTTGTTTATGCAGGTTATGGATTGATATTTACCCCATTAGAAATGAAAGCAAAATTTTGATACTTATTTCATTAAAAATAACATAATAGGGGCACCTGCGTGGCTCAGTGGGTTAAGCCTCTGCCTTCAGCCCAGGTCATGATCCCAGGGTCCTTGGATCGAGCCCCGTGTCGGGCTCTCTGTTCAGCAGGGGGCCTGCTTCCCTTCCTCTCTCTCTGCCTGCCTCTCTGCCTACTTATGATCTCTGTCTGTCAAATAAATAAATAAAATCTTAAAAAAAAACACAATAGACTCATTACACGTTAGTGTTAACTTTTTCTGTAAAAAAAAAAAAAACATTTCTCAAAACTTAAAGTCAGGGGTGCCTGCGTGGCTCAGTTAAAGCCTCTGCGTTCAGCTCAGGTCATGATGCCAGGGTCCTGGGATCGAGCCCCACATTGGGTTCGCTGCTCAGCAGGGAGCCTGCTCCCCCCACCCCTGCCTGCCTCTCTGCCTACTTGTGATCTCTGTCAAATAAATAAATAAAATCTTTAAAAAGAAAAAGAAAAACACCTTAAAATCAGTGACAGTAGTGGCTGTTTTAGTCATCTTGGGCTCCCGTAACAAAATGCTGTATACTGAATGGCTTAAACAACAGAAATTTATTTCCTCACAGTTCAGGAGGCTGAAAAGTCCCCATGCTGGCATGATTGGGCTCTGGTGGAGTCCCTGTCTGGCTTGCAGATGGCTGCTTTCTTGCTGTATCCTCAGATGGTCTTTCCTAAGGGTGTATGTGTGTATATGTGTGTATATGTGTGTATGTGTGTATATGTGTGTGTAGACGTCTCGCCTTCTCTTCTAAGGCCATCAATGTCATTGGATTAGGGGTTCACCCTTATGACTTCATTTAACCTTACTAACCTCCTAAAAACCCCATTTCCAAATACAGTTGAGTTGAGGCTAAGGCTTTGATATATGAATGTTGTGGTGACACATTTCCACCCATAATAGTGGCATTACTTTATATTTTTATGCATCTTTTGGAGTCTAGCTTAATAGAAGATAGTTGTATGCTCATATCTGCCTCTGCATTCAGTCACTTGTGTTTTTTTGATTGACGTTGTTGAAGAAAACAAATACACAGATGGAAAAAAAAGTATTTTAATAGCATGTTTAGGTAACAGTGGATATTCTTTTTTGAAACTACACAAACACTGAACAGGTAGTAGCTTATGAGTTGTTTTGCAGAGTAGAACCAGAAACTGTATTAAATGAACTTCTGATACTCTGTTAGTTTAAAATTTATCTGTCTTTTACCTTGAGTGAATGCATAGTTGTGTAATAATATAGGGTAGCTAGTTGGAAAATATCAATTCACTGAATTATCTGGATCTTCTAAATATTGACACATTTCATAATGCAGTATTTTTTAAAAATCACATTATCACCACCAATTTCATTAGAAAAATCTTTAAATATTGGAAAAGTTATCAAACTCATGGTGAATCTAACTTTTCCAAAATTCTCATTTTTGCTTGAAAGCTCAATTTTTATCATTGGAAACAAATATTGTCAGTTTCCTTCATCCATTTTCAAGAAAATTACTGCCAAGTTTTTAAGTCTGAATAACTGTGGTTTGTTAGTTATTCTTTCAAATAAGGATGAAAAAAGATGGCTAGGTCAGCTTGCAAGTAGAATAATCCTAGAAATGCTTTTCCTCAAGACAACTGTTGTTTTTTTTTTA
Source organism: Neogale vison (assembly GCF_020171115.1). Taxonomy (NCBI): domain Eukaryota; kingdom Metazoa; phylum Chordata; class Mammalia; order Carnivora; family Mustelidae; genus Neogale; species Neogale vison. Next base: position 51,049,297 of record NC_058093.1, read on the forward strand.
ATTTTTTATTTTTTATAAACATATATATTTATCCCCAGGGGTACAGGTCTGTGAATCACCAGGTTTACACACTTCACAGCACTCACCATTGCACATACCCTCCCCAATGTCCATAACCCCACCCCCCTTCTCCCAACCCCCCTCCCCCCAGCAACCCTCAGTTTGTTTTGTGAGATTAAGAGTCACTTATGGTTTGTCTCCCTCCCAGTCCCATCTTGTTTCATTTATTCTTCTCCTACCCACTTAAGCCCCCATGTTGCATCACCACTTCCTCATATCAGGGAGATCATATGGTAATTGTCTTTCTCCGCTTGACTTATTTCGCTGAGCATGATACGCTCTAGTTCCATCCATGTTGTCGCAAATGGCAAGATTTCATTTCTTTTGATGGCTGCATAGTATTCCATTGTGTATATATACCACATCTTCTTGATCCATTCATCTGTTGATGGACATCTAGGTTCTTTCCATAGTTTGGCTATTGTGGACATTGCTGCTATAAACATTCGGGTGCACGTGCCCCTTTGGATCACTACGTTTGTATCTTTAGGGTAAATACCCAGTAGTGCAATTGCTGGGTCATAGGGCAGTTCTATTTTCAACATTTTGAGGAACCTCCATGCTGTTTTCCAGAGTGGTTGCACCAGCTTGCATTCCCACCAACAGTGTAGGAGGGTTCCCCTTTCTCCGCATCCTCGCCAGCATCTGTCATTTCCTGACTTGTTGATTTTAGCCATTCTGACTGGTGTGAGGTGATATCTCATTGTGTTTTTGATTTGTATTTCCCTGATGCCGAGTGATATGGAGCACTTTTTCATGTGTCTGTTGGCCATCTGGATGTCTTCTTTGCAGAAACGTCTGTTCATGTCCTCTGCCCATTTCTTGATTGGATTATTTGTTCTTTGGATGTTGAGTTTGCTAAGTTCTTTATAGATTTTGGACACTAGCCCTTTATCTGATATGTCGTTTGCAAATATCTTCTCCCATTCTGTTAGTTGTCTTTTGGTTTTGTTAACTGTTTCCTTTGCTGTGCAAAAGCTTTTGATCTTGATGAAATCCCAATAGTTCATTTTTGCCCTTGCTTCCCTTGTCTTTGGCGATGTTCCTAGGAAGATGTTGCTGCGGCTGAGGTTGAAGAGGTTGCTGCCTGTGTTCTCCTGAAGGATTTTGATGGGTTCCTTTCTCACATTGAGGTCCTTCATCCATTTTGAGTCTATTTTTGTGTGTGGTGTAAGGAAATGGTCCAATTTCATTTTTCTGCATGTGGCTGTCCAATTTTCCCAACACCATTTATTGAAGAGGCTGTCTTTTTTCCATTGGACATTCTTTCCTGCTTTGTTGAAGATTAGTTGACCATAGAGTTGAGGGTCTATTTCTGGGCTCTCTATTCTGTTCCATTGATCTATGTGTCTGTTTTTATGCCAGTACCATGCTGTCTTGATGATGACAGCTTTGTAATAGAGCTTGAAGTCCGGAATTGTGATGCCACCAACTTTGGCTTTGTTTTTCAATATCCCTTTGGCTATTCGGGGTCTTTTCTGGTTCCATATAAATTTTAGAATTATTTGTTCCATTTCTTTGAAAAAGATGCACGGTACTTTGAAAGGAATTGCATTAAATGTGTAGATTGCTTTAGGCAGCATAGACATTTTCACAATATTTATTCTTCCAATTCAGGAGCATGGAACATTTTTTCCATTTCTTTGTGTCTTCCTCAATTTCTTTCATGAGTACTTTATAGTTTTCTGAGTATAGATTCTTAGCCTCTTTGGTTAGGTTTATGCCTAGGTATCTTATGGTTTGAGGTGCAATTGTAAATGGGATTGACTCCTTAATTTCTCTTTTTTCTGTCTTGTTGTTGGTGTAGAGAAATGCAACTGATTTCTGTGCATTGATTTTATATCCTGACACTTTACTGAATTCCTGTACGAGTTCTAGCAGTTTTGGAGTGGAGTCTTTTGGGTTTTCCATATATAGTATCATATCATCTGCGAAGAGTGATAGTTTGTCTTCTTCTTTGCCGATTTGGATGCCTTTAATTTCCTTTTGTTGTCTGATTGCTGAGGCTAGGACTTCTAGTACTATGTTGAATAGCAGTGGTGATAATGGACATCCCTGCTGTGTTCCTGACCTTAGCGGAAAACCTTTCAGTTTTTCTCCATTGAGAATGGTATTTGCGGTGGGTTATTCATAGATGGCTTTGATGATATTGAGGTATGCGCCCTCTATCCCTAGACTTTGAAGAGTTTTGATCAGGAAGGGATGCTGTACTTTGTCAAATGCTTTTTCAGCATCTACTGAGAGTATCATATGGTTCTTGTTCTTTCTTTTATTGATGTGTTGTATCACATTGACTGATTTACGGATGTTGAACCAACCTTGCAGCCCTGGAATAAATCCCACTTGGTCGTGGTGAATAATCCTTTTAATGTACTGTTGAATCCTATTGGCTAGTATTTTGGTGAGAATTTTCGCATCTGTGTTCATCAAGGATATTGGTCTATAGCTCTCTTTTTTGATGGGATCCTTGTCTGGTTTTGGGATCAAGGTGATGCTGGCCTCATAAAATGAGTTTGGAAGTTTTCCTTCCATTTCTATTTTTTGGAACAGTTTCAGGAGAATAGGAATTAGTTCTTCTTTAAATGTTTGGTAGAATTCCCCTGGGAAGCCGTCTAGCCCTGGGCTTTTGTTTGTTTGGAGATTTTTAATGACCGTTTCAATCTCCTTACTGGTTATGGGTCTTTTCAGGCTTTCTATTTCTTCCTGGTTCAGTTGTGGTAGTTTATATGTTTCTAGGAATGCATCCATTTCTTCCAGATTGTCAAATTTGTTGGCGTAGAGTTGCTCATAGTATGATCTTATAATAGTTTGTATTTCTTTGGTGTTAGTTGTGATCTCTCCTCTTTCATTCATGATTTTATTTATTTGGGTCCTTTCTCTTTTCTTTTTGATAAGTCTGGCCAGGGGTTTATCAATTTTATTAATTCTTTCAAAGAACCAGCTCCTAGTTTCGTTGATTTGCTCTATTGTGTTTTTGGTTTCTATTTCATTGATTTCTGCTCTGATCTTTATGATTTCTCTTCTCCTGCTGGGCTTAGGGTTTCTTTCTTGTTCTTTCTCCAGCTCCTTTAGGTGTAGGGTTAGGTTGTGTACCTGAGACCTTTCTTGTTTCTTGAAAAAGGCTTGTATCGCTATATATTTTCCTCTCAGGACTGCTTTTGTTGTGTCCCACAGATTTTGAACCGTTGTATTTTCATTATCATTTGTTTCCATGATTTTTTTCAATTCTTCTTTAATTTCCCGGTTGACTCATTCATTCTTTAGAAGGATGCTGTTTAGTCTCCATGTGTTTGGGTTCTTTCCAAACTTCATCTTGTGGTTGAGTTCTAGCTTCAGAGCATTGTGGTCTGAAAATATGCAGGGAATGATCCCGATCTTTTGATACCGGTTGAGTCCTGATTTAGGACCGAGGATGTGATCTATTCTTGAGAATGTTCCATGTGCACTAGAGAAGAATGTGTATTCTGTTGCTTTGGGATGAAATGTTCTATATATATCTGTGATGTCCATCTGGTCCAGTGTGTCGTTTAAGGCCTTTATTTCCTTGCTGATCTTTTGCTTGGATGATCTGTCCATTTCAGTGAGGGGAGTGTTAAAGTCCCCTACTATTACTGTATTATTGTCGATGTGTTTCTTTGATTTTGTTATTAATTGGTTTATATAGTTGGCTGCTCCCATGTTGGGGGCATAGATATTTAAAATTCTTAGATCTTCTTGTTGGACAGACCCTTTGAGTATGATATAGTGTCCTTCCTCATCTCTTATTATAGTCTTTGGCTTAAAATCTAATTGATCTGATATAAGGATTGCCACTCCTGCTTTCTTCTGATGTCCATTAGCATGGTAAATTCTTTTCCACCCTCTCACTTTAAATCTGGAGGTGTCTTCGGGCTTAACATGAGTTTCTTGGAGGCACCATATAGATGGGTTTTGTTTTTTTATCCATTCTGATACCCTGTGTCTTTTGATTGGGGCATTTAGCCCATTAACATTCAGGGTAACTATTGAGAGATATGAATTTAGTGCCATTGTATTGCCTGTAAGGTGACTGTTACTGTATATTGTCTCTGTTCCTTACTGATCTACCACTTGTAGGCTCTCTCTTTGTTTAGAGGACCCCTTTCAATATTTCCTGTAGAGCTGGTTTGTTGTTTGCAAATTATTTCAGTTTTTGTTTTTCCTGGAAGCTTTTAATCTCTCCTTCTATTTTCAATGATAACTTAGCTGGATATAGTATTCTTGGCTGCATGTTTTTCTCGTTTAGTGCTCTGAAAATATCATGCCAGCTCTTTCTGGCCTGCCAGGTCTCTGTGGATAAGTCAGCTGCCAATCTAATATTTTTCCCATTGTATGTTACAGACTTCTTTTCCCGGGCTGCTTTCAGGATTTTCTCTTTGTCACTAAGACTTGTAAATTTTACTGTTAGGTGACGGGGTGTGGGCCTATTCTTATTGATTTTGAGGGGCATTCTCTGAACCTCCTGAATTTTGATGCTCATTCCCTTTGCCATATTGGGGAAATTCTCCCCAATAATTCTCTCCAGTATACCTTCTGCTCCCCTCTCTCTTTCTTCTTCTTCTGGAATCCCAATTATTCTAATGTTGTTTCGTCTTATGGTGTCACTTATCTCTCAAATTCTCCCCTCGTGGTCCAGTAGCTGTTTGTCCCTCTTTTGCTCAGCTTCTTTATTCTCTGTCATTTGGTCTTCTATATCACTAATTCTTTCTTTTGCCTCATTTATCCTAGCAGTGAGAGCCTCCATTTTTGATTGCACCTCATTAATAGCTTTTTTGATTTCAACTTGGTTGGATTTTAGTTCTTTTATTTCTCCAGATAGGGCTTTTATATCTCCCGAGAGGGTTTCTCTAATATCTTCCATACCTTTTTCGAGCCCGGCTAGAACCTTGAGAATTGTCATTCTGAACTCTAGATCTGACATATTGCCAATATCCGTATTGATTAGGTCCCTAGCCTTTGGTACTGCCTCTTGTTCTTTTTTTTTTTGTGGTGAATTTTTCCACCTTGTCATTTTGTCCTGATAAGAGTATATGAAGGAGCAAGTAAAATACTAAAGGGGTGGCAAAATATGCTTTAACCAAATCAGAAGAGATCCCAAATTGTAAGGGGGGAGAAAGGGGATAAAAAGAGGTTCAAAAAGAAAGAAAGAAAAAAAAAGAAAAGAGAAGAATTTTAAAAAAAGAAAATGAATAAAGAAAAATATAAAAAAGAAAAAATATATATATTAGATGAACTAGTTTAAAAACGTTAAAAAGGAGAAGGGTAAAAGTTAAAAAAAATTTTAGCAGAAGAAGGGAAAAAAAATGAAAAAGAAAAAAATTTAAATTAACTGCAAGACTAAACAATCACAGGGAGAAAGCCATGGGTTCCGTGCTTTGCTTTCTCCTCCTTTGGAATTCTGCTGCTCTCCTTGGTATTGAAACTGCACTCCTTGGTAGGTGAACTTGGTCTTGGCTGGATTTCTTGTTGATCTTCTGGGGGAGGGGCCTGGTGTAGTGATCCTCACGTGTCTTTGCCCCTGGCAGAATTGCACCGCCCTTACCAGGGGCCGGGCTGAGTAATCCGCTCAGGTTTGCTTTCAGGAGCTTTTGTTCCCTGAGCGCTTCTGTAGAGTTCTGGAGAACGGGAATGAAAATGGCGGCCTCCTGGTCTCAGGTTCGGAGGAGCCGAGTGCCTGGGGCCCCACACCTCAGTGTGCCCTCAGAGAACAGTGCCCAGTAACTCCCGTCTGCCTGACCTCCGGCCGCGCTCCGAGCTCACCGAGCCTGGGACCGGTTCAAGGTAACCCCAAGCTGCGAGCTTACTGTCGGCTCTGTCTCTGCAGCCGGCTTCCCTGTTCCAATACCCGCAAGCTCTGCGACACTCAGACATCCTTGATCCTTCTGTGACCCTGTGGCACTTGAGGCCACGCTGACCCCGCGTGGGCTTTGCCCCGGTTTGGCCTCTGGAGCGATGTCCCTCAGCGGAACAGACTTTTAAAAGTCCTGATTTTGTGCTCCGTTGCTCCGCCGCTTGCCGGGAGCCGGCCCCTCCCCCTGCGGTCTGTCTTCCCGTCGCTTTGGATTCACTTCTCCGCCAGTCCTACCTTTCAGAAAGTGGTTGTTTTTCTGTTTCCAGAATTGCTGTTCTTTTTCTCTTCGATCTGCTGATGGATTTGCAGGTGTTTGCAATCTTTAGATAAGCTATCTAGCTGATCTCCTGCTAGCTGAAGTAGTCTCAGCCTGCTACTTCTCCGCCATCTTGACTCCTCGGCCAAGACACCTGTTTTTTAATAAGTAGCAGAAGTGCTTTATGCAGGCTTCTCATTTCATCGTAGAGAATATTAAAAGGGTATATATTCATTGGTCAAGATTGAATAAAATTAATACTTTTTACTGGATCGTCAAGGTTTTTTTGAAGTTTTAAATTGTAATTTCAGTATAGTTAACATGGAGTATTATAATAGTTTCAGGTGTACAGTACAGTGATAGAGCAATTTCTTACATTATCTGTGCTCATCACAGTATGTGATGTGTACTCTTAATTCCCATCCCCTAATTCACCGATCCCTCTATCCACCTCCCCTCTTGGATCCATCAGTGTGTTCTCTATAGTTAAATCTGTTTCTTGGTTTCTCTCTTTTTTTCCTCTATTTTGTTTCTTAAATTCCACATTATGTGTGAAATCACATGATATTTGTTGTTCTCTCACTGACTTCTTTTGCTTAGCATAATATTCTTTAGTTCTATCTGTGTTGTTGCAGATGGCAAGATTTCATTCTTTTTAATGGCTGAATAATAATCCATTGTGCGTGTACACACACACCCACCCATACATCTTCTTCATCCATCTATGGATGGATACCTGGACTGCTTCCACAATTTGGCTATTGTAAATAATGCTGCAATAAACATGGGGGTGCATGTATGCTGAATTAGTGTTTTTGTATTTTTGGGGTAAATACCCAGTAGTGCAATTGCTGGGTCATAGGGTAGCTCTATTTTCAACTTTTTGAGGAACCTCCACACTTTTCTGCAGTGGATGCACCAGTTTGCATTCCCACCAACAGTACACAAGGGTTCCTTTTTTCCCACATCCTTGCCAATACTTGTTGCTTCTTCTGTTTTTGATTTTCTCTGTTCTGACAGGTGTGAGATGATATCTTCTTGTGATTTTGATTTGCCTTTCCCTGATGATGAGTGATGTTGAGTGTCTTCTCATGTGTCTGTTGGCCATCTGGATGTCTTCTTTAAAGAAATGTCCATTCATATCTTCTGCTCATTTTTAATATGATTATGTGTTTTTTTGGCTGTTGAGTTGTATCAGTTTATGTATATATATAGATATATAAATATATATTTTTAAAATTCAGTCATGTTTTCTTTTCTTCTTTTTTTAAAAGATTTTATTTATTTATTTGACAGTGAGAGTTCACAAGTAGGCAGAGAGGCAGGCAGAGGGAGAGGGGGAAGCAGGCTCTCTGCTAAGCAGAGAGCCCGATGGGGGGCTCGATCCCAGGACCCTGAGATCATGACCTGAGCTGAAGGCAGATGCTTAACCCACTGAACCACCCAGGCTCCCCTTTATATATTTGAATACCAAGTCTTTATGAGATATGCCCTTTTATCAAGGGTATTCTTAAGTGAAATTGGCTTTTTTTTTTTTTTTTTTTTTTAACTGAGACTCTCTCGAGTACACTGATTACTGGAATACTTGGTGCCACTGCCTTGAGTCATGCTAAGGCAGCAGTGGTTTTCTTCACCCACTATTGCTTTTGTACCACCAGTGCGAATGTCTACTCAGTGAAAAAGGAAAGAAACACCTTAGCGTCATTATAAAAATAGTTTTGACCTTACAGATGTTGTGAAAGAGGCTCAGAGACACTTGGTGTTCAAGAACCATGTTTAAAGAACTGCTTCCCAAATGCACAGTCAGCTGTCTCGTTGGGCTGGGTGGAAGTGGTTCCAGGTTGCTCAGAGAGTGAGGTCTTCCTGATGAAGACCCAAGACTGGGGTAGAGCACAGAAGAAAGTGAAGATGTGGAATGAGAGGAGGACGGAGCAGTGGATAAACCTCAGGCCTTTGCCTGTTTATGGACTGAGGCCTTTGATCTAGCCAATGAAGAGTTCTTATCTTCAAGGGCTCTAAATTCATAGCACATCTTTGCTAGATTTAAACTGACTTGTGATTTAGGCATGAAGAGAGCATGGATTGACATCTGTCTCCTGAGCAGGGCCCAGGATCTGTGGTGAAAATGCCACAGGATTTAAACAACTCCTGCCATGTGTTGTTGCTACAATGCAGCGAACATATGACCACTAGAAGTGTGTCACCATGTCCCCTCCCTTGTGTGGCTTGACCAAACCGGGTATGCTCAAAGGATGAATCTATGAGAAGTGAATGAAGTACAGTGTTAGGCCTTCTGCTTTGGAGGGGTCTGATGGGTAAGTCATCCCAGAGATGACCGAGGGCCTTATCTCCTCACTTAGTCCTCAGAAAGTCGTCTTGCATTGCAGTGTATTTTGGTCTTCCTCTTTTAGGAACAGAAGCCTTGAAAGATTCCGTATGAGTCCTTGCTGATGACCAAGAGATGTGTCTTGTATTAAAGCCAGAAAGAGTCAAGTCAGACATTGGGAATATTTCCGAAAGATGTCATTTATGAAGAATTACATTGTGGAGCCTTACTGTTGTGCATTTAGTGAAGGTCATCTTTTTTTAGGGGAGTGATTAAAAATGCATTTCTCATTTAAGGTGTGGTGTTTCAACACGTTATTCTTTGGGGGTTTTGCTAGCCCTTTGCTTCTATGTCAGGATTCTTTACTCAGTACAGCAAAATACATACATGAAGAGTAAAAGAGTCATCTGGCTGTTCCGTGTGGTTGGTGCCAAAACATCTGGATGTTTGGAAACATCTGGAAAAGCAACTGAAGTTTTCACCAAGGTGATCAGCATGATGTGGATGAAACCCCTGGCTCATAATCACATGGTTTACCAGTTCAACATCGATAGAAGTGTTCTACTAACTCATGAAGAAGGAGGGTTGAATAGTTGTTAGAATCTTAGAATACATTCAGTTGTTTAGCTTTCAGTCATTTCCAGTGAAGTGAGAGAGAGAAGGCTATTGAGTTTCAGAATGCTTCAGTTCAGCGAACATTTCCGCCCTTAAATCCCTGGACACATGAGAGCCAACAGTAGGTCCGAGTGGTCTGCTTCTGTCCCAGCAGCCACTGGGGAACCAGTGGATGAAATGTCTGGTTCCTGTAGGAGAATGAGTGCACAGATTCCCGCGAGCACATGAGGGCCCAGCAGAGTGGCTTTGTCTTCTTTTGGTCAGGGCATCATGGCGTCAGACAGTCCTCAGGCTGCTGGTGCTCCCAGTGGAAGGTAAAGAAATGCTCTTCACCTAGAACTAACTATGAAATAGCTGTTTACTTCATGCGGCCCTGAGAAAGAAAACGGAACTTTTGTTCCCGGGCAGCCCCCCGAGAAGGGCCGTCTAATCAGTCATAATAGACTGTGCCTCTAGAAAACGGTGCCTTCCTGCAGGGAGCCCTGTGGATCACAGGGGCCTATTGTGAGAAGAGAAAAAGAAAGTATTGAAGCAGGCACCCGGCAACAGGGCAAGGAGGAAACACTTAAGCGAGGGGCCTTTAATTTTTATATAACTAACCCAGAAGCATATTTTATAGCCACCTCATAAGAGTCAGGCTTCAGTCTGGCTGCAGACTTTGTGTGGTGCCCTGGGAGCCATTGCTGGGGAAGCCAAAGACAGTCATTGACCTTGAAGGGGGACGGAGAGGTGGCTGAAGGCCGGCCGTATGTTGTTCATTTCAACATCTGGCTAGCAAGGAGACTCTTTATTACAGGCTTTTGTAAAACCATCTTTCCTCCACCAGGAGCCTTGAGGGAAATCATCCCCTCACCCCTGCTCACCCTCAGAGACACTGTAAACCGCTGCCTCTGTTAAATCCAGGCCCCAGCTGTAGCTGCATGGCTCGGGACACTGTTCAGAAATGTCTTTGACAGATGTTGGAGAACGGAGTGGAGTTGTTTTTTGGCAGGAGCTATGCTCTCGCTTCAGTTCTTCCTGAAGTGAAAATGTCTCCCGCTTGTCCCAGCTGTGGCCCGTTTTCATCTGGGCAGAGAAGGTCTGATCGGCTTTGTTAAGCATGGGGGAGCCAGACGCCGGGAGAACACACTTGGGCCCTTAGGTGCGGGTCCCCGGGCTTGCTGTGGCCGAGGGCATCTCTCTCCGTTTGGTTTGTGTCGAGTTTCCAGGCTGGTCAGTTTGGGACTATCTGGTTATATTACCATGCCTACGTTAGAATTTTAGAACTCTTAAGTATCAAGTGAGGGGTTTTTTTTCCCCCCAAATTTCAGTGAAACTTCAATGAAACTTTTTTCAATGAGATTTTACCAGGCAACTCAGAAAAACAGAGTTGGGTAAATGAGGACAGAAGTCCCAGGATCCTTTCTTATTTGTGTTTTTCCTTCCTCTCCCAAGCTCCCCACCTTTGGAGCCTCCTCCTCCTCTCCTTCTTCTGTAATGCTTATGGCTTCCTAAAAGAAGCCTTGAAAACAAGCGGTATAACTTGAGGCTCTTTTTTTTTTTTTTTAACCTTTTTTCTTTTTAAGTGTTCCAAGATTGTTTATGCACCACACCCAGTGCTCCATGCAATACTGCCCTCCACAATACCCACCACTAGGTTCACCCAACCCCCCCCCCCAAGCTTCAGTTGTTTCTCACAGTCCACAGTCTCTCAGGGTTCATCTCCCCCTCCCATTTCCCCCAACTCACTTCTCCTCTCCTTCTCCCAATGTCCTCCATGTCATTCCTTTTGTTCCACAAGTAAATTAGACCATATGGTAATTGACTCTCTCTGGTTAACTTATTTCACTCAGCATAATCTCCTCCGGTCCTGTCCATGCTGATAGAAAAGTTGGGTATTCATCCTTTCTGATTGGAGACATAATACAACACTGTATATATGGACCACATCTTCTTTATCCATTCATCTGTTGAAGATCAGCTTGGCTCTTCCCACAGTTTGGCGACTGTGGCCATTGCTGCTATGAATATTGGGGTACAGATGGCCCTTCTTTTCACTACATCTGTATCTTTGGGGTAAATACCCAGGAGTGCAATTGCAGGGTCATAGGGTAGCTCTATTTTTAATTTCTTAAGGAATCTCCCCACTGTTTTCCAAAGCAGTTGCACCAACTTGCATTCCACCCACAGTGTAAGAGGGTTCCCCTTTCTCCACATCCTCTCTTACACTTGTTGTTTACTGTCTTGTTAATTATGGCCATTCTGATTGGTGTAAGGTGATAACTTAAGGCTCTTAAACTAATGAATGTGAAAACTCAAGTCTGGAGATCCCAGAGACAACCATGTCATCCAGGCTAACAGCAGGGTAGTGGCAGGGCTATGACCTATAAGGCAGGTTTTCTGGTACCGTTTGGTCCTGTTTCTGCCCTCATACCCCTTCACCTCCATCAGTGTTAGAGCTACAAGACGCAAAGAGGTGTGGACATCAGGCAGGACCTCAGGGATGGGTGGGTGGTCCAGGATCTTAGCCTGAGCCCTTCTGCTTTAGATGGTGTCAGTCGGGGCCAGTGCATTTATTTACATGACACTGATTTATTAATGAAGATGCCTCTGAAGTTTCCTACAGAGTACATGGCTTTCCAGAGCATATATACTTTTATTTTCTGGCAGCCCTGGCTGTTAGTAGTGGAAGCCTAACTCCTGTCATAGTGTTCCATGCCCAGAAGCCTCCTCGACGGTCTACCCTGCTTGGCCTTTCTGGAGCTGCTTTTTCTTAAATTTGCTTCATACCCCACCTGCTTCAGTGGCTCCTTGGCACTCCTTGAATCGAGGAACCCGGTGTTAAAGCTAGTGGGGGAATGGGAATCAATACCACTGATGATGTGAAAGGCAAGAAATGATCTATCTCAGTTGCCACGAAACAGTTTTTTTTTACTTGAAAGTTTTCCGATCATGTATTGTCTGGCCTTCGTCGGCAGATAGAAGTTGTATGCAGGAACATATAACAGTCAGCCACGCATACAAGCAGATACACTCCTGGCTTTTATATGTTTTGATGAAGTCCTTGAGGGCGTCCCCACGAAGGCCTGTCAGTGTGTGGATTCTGAGCATAACTGAGCAGCGGTGTCTTGTTCCTTTCATCCTTACCATTTTCTGAAGCCAGGTCAGTTTCAAAGGGGAGAAGAGGCACGTTCAGCCATGGCTGTTCTGTTTGAACCAAGTGTGTGGGGTGGTCCAGATGTGAGCGGTATGAGCGGAGGTTGCTTTCCTTTGATGCTGAACACAACTTTACCGGCCTCCCCCAGACATATCTCCCCATTTCCTGTGGGATTACAGTATATGCTTGTTTAAAGATTGCTAAAGTAATGTAGAAACAAATGTGAATTTGGTTTGCATGCTTCCTTTCCTTCAGCAGAGATAAAGGGGTAGGGGGGAGGGCTGGCCTCTGGAGTCCCTGCTGTTCCTGTGGAACAGTGTCAGAAAATGCGGTTCTGAACTCGTTAGTTGAGATCGGCAGCAGAGCTGTGCACTGAAACCTTTACCGAGAGGGACATGGTAGAGCTGACAGGGGAGACCCTTCTGGTTCTCAGAGTGGGTGAGGGGAGCGGTCAGCCAGATCATCCGTTCAGAGTCTCCCAAAACTGCCGTCTCTGTTGGCAACATGTCATCTTGTGCATTTGGATTCTTCTCGCCAAGTGCTTCACAGCTGTAAATTGGAAGATATTGAAGTATTATTTTTAACTATTAAAGGTATTTCTCTGTTTCTTAACACAGATGTTCTTAGCAGGGGTTTGTCTGTTGACAGGATGCCCTCTAAAGAAATGCATATATTCAAAGCTTTTCTTAATGTCCATTTCAATCCTGTCTGTCAGGGTGGTATGTGATTTTTGGGATCTTTACCCAGCTTGAAATTAATCTAATACTGCTTGTTCTAGATTTGATGCTTTCTTTTCTTTTCTTTTTTTTTAAACAGGCTGTGAATAGTTGATTTTCTTGCTGCCCACAAGTGCTTTCCTCAGCCATATAAATTGCCTTTTTTCTAATGCCTTGCTCACAACCTCTGATTATTTGGGAGTTCCCTTATTATTGATTGTACCTCTGCAGGGCAGTGGGTTAATTCCTGCTGCATTCCCTTGACACTCAGTTCTGGTAACTGGAGACTTAATGGTCTAGTTTTCTGGTTTATAATTGGTAGTCAGAAAGGCTGGGGTTGAGTCTGCTAGTCTATATTATTTAAGCTGTGGTTTAGCAGCCACGAGTACTTGTTAAAACACAGATTCCTAGTTCCATTGTAGGGATTCTACACACTCACTCATTGTGTCCTGATTTAGACACCAGGATCTTCCATTTGTAGAAGTTCATGGAAGATTCTGGTGCAAGCACATCAAGTATGCACCCAGTGTAATGACCGTGGTTTTTAATAGTAACATTTTTCATCTCTGTCAGTGTCTCAGATAATTCTGGAATGCTTTAAATTACTGTCTTAGGTCTATCTGCACATGCTCGGCTGTGCTGGAGAAGGAACATCAGCCAGGCTGGCTGCTGGAGACCTGGCTGTGGCTTCTCTATTGACCTTTTATCAAGTTACAGTTGTCTGCTCTGTCTAGGTTTCCGTCTCATTCATAAATCGAGGGCACCAGGTACCTTCCAGATTCTTGACATTCTTTCATTTGAAGGGTTTTACCCGCCTCCGAGTTGTACTCCACATTGCTGTTTGTTGATGGCTCCTGCTTCTTCTAGTTCTCTGGGTGCCTGGCGGCTCAGCGGAACTTGAATCACCGCTTCAGGTAGCTGCTGGCTGTTCGCAGACCTAGGGCGGCTTCTATTCCTTTCTCCTGCCTCTACCAACCTCCCTGGATAGGTGGACGTAAACCATTCCCCTGGGAAACAACTGCTTATGTTGGGGTTTTCTCTTAAAATTCTGGTTGTAATTCTGACCCTTTCCATGTCCAGCCTTGGCAGTTTTCACCCACGGGGCTCTTGTTGCAGGCTAGGGACTTTTGTGCCTCTGGGTGGAAGATGTGGTTGCTGTCGTGCTCTAGGGAACCGTGCTTGGAATGCCTCACCTCTGTGCCCCCCAACAAACCTTTTGCTTCCAGAAACTTGCTGCCTCTTCTCCAAGAAGGGCTGTGGAGTTGCTTCAGAATGGTCTGGGTTGCCTTTAAAATTGTGCATGTGCATGTCACCCAGTCCTGCCTGGTCCTCTTGAATCCGGCACTCCTGGGTGGGTTTGGACATGTGTGTTTTTTGAAGACTTGACTTTAAATGCTCCCTTTGGAGCCGCCTTCTCTTCCTCTGGACTGAGTTTTTACTGTAATTATTTTTTGTTAAGGGAGGTGTAAATAAGTTTGGGGTTGTCATCAGAATACAGTAAAGTGTGATCTGTATCTGTTGAAAAAATTAAGCTGCTTCAAGACCTCAGTGACCCTCCGAGACTGAAGGCTTAACACAGCACACAGTTGAGGCACAGGAACCATTGCTAAAGCCATAATCCTGGTGCCTGTCTGCTCTTCTTTCATCAGTGTGTCAGAGTGGGAAAGTCATTCTTCCTTTCCTTAAAGTGTATTTTCACGTGATTACTCATTTCTCCTTTTTTCAGTGTAATTCAGCAAAGATTATCAGGACCTTACAACATGGTAAGCATTGTTCTAGAAGCTGAAGATAAGAGTAGTGGACAAAAAAGACAAAATTGCCATCTTCCTGAATCTTTCTCTTTATATATGTGTGTATATATATGTGGGATTTAACATAATGGAACTAAATGGCTGCTGTATAGCACTATGAAATGTCATTTTAGGGAAATTCTTCAGGACCATCCTTTGTATTGCTAAGGTGACAAATAGAACTGGAAAATTGAGTCAAGCATGTGAAACCCAGATTAAATTCAAAATATTAAGACCAGAGACTGTGTCTTATTCACATTATACGTAGCTCATGGGTATTGAGGTACATATTTTCTGAAGGCAAAAAGAATAATCCAGGGGGTTCCAAAAAAAGGTAGCCAAGGTCACTGGCAGAATTAAAGTTTATCCTTTGATTTTGGGACTAAGTCTCCAAAGAGTTCTTCTTTGTTACAAATCTTCCTTTGACTCTGTGTTTTTAACTCCTGTGTAGACCCAGATACTTTGGGGGTCCTGGAGCTTACAGTAATTTACCTGCCTCTTTAACCTGTTCAGTGAAAGCATTAATTTGAGGTGAATGTTTCAGGCCTAAGGGGTAGTACTTCATAAATTACTGCAAACTTCTGTACTTTCCTTGAATGGGTTAATATAGCTTCCCAAGTGTCTCCTCTAATAGTAGGTACTTTACTTTATGCTGTCTACCTCTTTGTTGTGGTTTATGCACTAAAATTATTTGATTTAGATAGGAATGTTTTCAATCTGCTTTCAAGGAATTTAAATGCTACACTGTTCAAATCTTTTAGCATGCCTGTTTTAAAAGTGCTTTTGTAAAAAGGAAAACGAGGTATGGGGGAGGGGCTGTTTTTATTTTTGTTATTTTTTTTAAACCATAACATCTTGGGATTCTGAGTGTGGGCTAAAAAAACGATGGACTGCAAAGATAACCAATGAAAGAAAAACACATTCGATAGAGATTTCAGGATATCAAGGGAACATTTAAAAGAAACCAAGGGCCTGGCTCAAGTTGGTACTTAAGAGTTAACTGACTTAGAAGAGAAGTGTGTGAGCGAGGCAATAAAAAGATATTCTGGAAATAATTATTAATGCTAAAATTCCTGCATCTCATTTTAGAATGCGATGTTTGGAATTTCATATGCATGATGAAAATGTGTATTTCAGGTTTGTGGAGAAAAACAGCGCTTTGAGAAGTTGATGGAACATTTCAGGAATGAAGACAATAACATAGATTTTATGGTGAGTTATTCCAGTTCTACGTTACATTCAATAAAGTAAACTCCGTTTGTGTGCTTTTTTCCTAAATCCATTTATATTCATATATTATACATATGTGCATATGTATGTGCTTATAAATGTTACAAAGGAATAGAAAATTGAGTATAGTATGCTATAGATTCAGTCTAGAGTGTTCCTCACACTCTGTATTTTCCCCTTACAGGGGAAATTGGTGTTTATTTCCAGTTTTATCCCTCATGTGCTGCATAGCGAATAAAGGGTGAAGCCATGTGTTTGGGGAAAGGACATTTACTCCTGGTACAAATTCCTGCAATTGCCAGTTTTAGCTGTCAGTCAAGAAAGTAGAAAACCGGGCGCCTGGGTGGCTCAGTGGGTTAAACCGCTGCCTTCGGCTCAGGTCATGATCTCAGGGTCCTGGGATCGAGTCCCACATCGGGCTCTCTGCTCAGCAAGGAGCCTGCTTCCCTCTCTCTCTCTCTCTCTCTCTCTGCCTGCCTCTCTACCTACCTGTGATCTCTCTCTGTCAAATAAATAAATAAATAAAATATTTAAAAAAAAAAAAAAAAGAAAGAAAGAAAGTAGAAAACCAAGAATCTTGACCATTTTGTCTTTTGCACACCCCAGCCCGTGACTTTCTCCAGACTACATTCTCAAAGATTAAAGCTCATTGGTTTGTAGAATTGAACTGCAAGCCTCCCCCAAACTATTATACAGCAGTGATTTCCACCCCTGCTCCTCGCCCCACCCCCCTTGATCTCTTTCCCGCTCTGGTAGCTGTGAGCATGTCAGTATATTAGCATGGTAGTTCACGTGCAAGGATGCGTGGTTCAACAGCAGCACTGTCCTCTCCAGGGATGAACAGCAAAAGGAGTGTGAGTACTGCTGAATTTTTAAACTTAAATCTTAATCTTGGGGTGAAGATGGAAATATACCCTAGAGAATCTCCGAGACACACGTCCCATGAGTGCACCCAGATCTGCAGGCTTTCTCTGACCCAATCCGGTTGACCCTGGGCGACTTCTGAGCCTAGGCGATCTCACAGGGCCTTCATCTCTCAGCTCACGTCCAGCTTGGAGCATGTACCCGGCCAGTTCTTACATTGTCCAGTCTGTTCAAACCTGCGTGGAGGGTGCCAGGCATGGTTTTATTCAACTTGGTTCAACAGCCATAAACCATGAAACATAGTTTTGCAGATTTCTAACCCTTTCAGATGAAAAATTTTTCTGGGTCCTTGAATTTTATGTGCATCCTAGCCCTCAACCCCTTCCAATTTCTATGAGAATGATGAGGTCCTTTTAGAGGCTTGTTACTTGCTTTTTTTAAAAAAAAAAAAAAAAAAAAAAAAAAGGCAAACAACGTGAAACAAGAAGTACTTTCACATTGGCTTTTTAATTTTGTTGTTAGGAATTTCTGAAGTGTTGAAGGCCTGTGTTGGCACGAATGATAATTACGTGAAGAATCCATACATGGCTCACTTTACCGGTTTTTTTCCTCTGCCTTCAGAGGGGCAACTTCTTTGTCCCTGAAAGCTGAGGTTGCAGACTGGAGGCTCCCACACCGAAGCCAACCTACAGGCTTGTGAGCTGGGTCTGACCGTGACGTCCTTCCGTAAAAAATTTGGAAATGGTGCATAAAATACAGATTGCTGATTTTTTTTTTAAACTAAAAATTTCGACTAACATGAAACCCCTGCGCTTGCAGAGTATCAGCTGCTAGAGCCAAGTTGTCCCTATTTTTAGTCTGAAGATCCCCTTGCCAGTTTGCCATGGTCCACATCATTCCTTGCCGTGTTACACGTGGCCCACTTCCGTGATTATCATACCTTGGGGATCTCCCTGCCACTTGAGTTTCTGCTGAAATTACGATTATATAATCAAGTCCTTTAAAATGCCTTCACTGTTTACAAGGGAGAGTCTATTTCTTGCCATTATTTATATGTGCATGCAGTGAGGAAGCTAATTTAGGAGCTGCTGGAATATAGGTACTATGCTCAATTCCTCTGTTACTGAGCAGATAGTTGCCTCTCAGGCCTATCTTAAAACTCAACAGATACTCAGAAGAGAAATGGACAGATGCCAGAATTGAACCATATTTTCCTCCAGAAAATGAGGCTTTTCTTTTTTTTTTTTTTAAGATTTTATTTATCCGACAGACAGATCACAAGTAGCAGAGAGGCAGGCAGAGAGAGAGAGAGGAGGAAGCAGGCTCCCTGCTGAGCAGAGAGCCCGATGCGGGGCTCGATCCCAGGACCCTGAGATCATGACCTGAGCCGAAGGCAGTGGCTTAACCCACTGAGCCACCCAGGCGCCCCAAAATGAGGCTTTTCTTAAACTGGCCTTGGGAAGGCAGTTAAATCGTACAACCTCCCAAACAACTTATTCCTCATAAAATATAAATTTTTCTAGCATAGCATAAGGCCTTTTCCTGTATTTTTTGTGTGTGTTTGTGGAAAAAAAGTCTAATGAAATCTTTAATTCATTTAACCACAGAATGTGAAGTCATTTTTTAGTAAATTGCAAGTCTTCTTACAACCTAGAGAGCTCACTGTCTTCCAGAGATATCATCCAATGTATGACTTACATTCAAAGGAGAATCTAACTCAATAGAAACAATTAAAAAAAAAAAAAGATAAAAGAAACTGGATTTGGAGGAGAATGGAAGAAGGCAGCTTTCAGAGGAAATGTGAATCTGTATCCCTCACTCATTCTACCTCCTTGTTTTGTTCTTTTACCCATAGAGGGAAAACATTAGTAAGATATTTTCACCATAAATGTCACTGTTAAGAGCAAAATAGGGCCCCTGGCTGACTCAGTTGGTAAAGCATGCAACTCTTGATCTTGGGGTTGTAAGATTGAGCCCCATGCTGGGGGTAGACATTACTGAAAAATAAAAATCATAAAAAAAAAAAAAAAAAGAAAAAAGAAAAACAGATCTCCTGAACTTTGTTTTGTTCTTTTACCAAACCAGGAACTGGTTTTCTCTGTGGCAGGTCTCAGCACCACTGATGCAGTTGTGGAAAGAAAGCAGTAAATCCAAGGCTTTGTGGAATGGAAACTGGTTGACTGTTTAAAATGGGAAGTTAGGTCAGAGATCGTGTTATGATCTTGTTGGTATAGTGGGTCCCATGGTGAAATTTCAGAAGTGATTAGCCTGTGGCACGACGATAGGTGATTTTCTAAATGTTGTTTTTTATAAGGTTGTTCACATTTTCTATGATATACCTGTAACATCTTACACAGTTTGTTGTATGTACTCATAACACTTTTTTAAAAAACGTTTTACTGAGAAGTGAGGAACATAACATCTAACTTACTCCCCGAAAGGATATTTTTTGCATATTTGCAGGGTCATGCAGCCATGCCTGAGGTCTAAGTTAGAACATTTTGTCACGCCGGGAGGAATCCCTGTTAGTAGTTGCTGCCCATTCTCCTGTCCCCAGTTCTTGGCAGCTTCTAATCTACTCTGTCTCCACGGACGTCCTGTTCTGGATGTTTAATAGGAATGGCATCATCACACATGTGGTCTTTTTTTTTTTTTTTTTTTTTAATTTTTATTTATTTGACAGACAGAGATCACAAGTAGACAGAGAGGCAGGCAGAGAGAGAGGAGGAAGCAGGCTCCCTGCTGAGCAGAGGGCCTGATGCGGGGCTCGATCCCAGGACCCTGAGATCCTGACCTGAGCAGAAGGCAGGGAGGGGCTTAATCCACTGACCCACCCAGGCGCCCCCACACATGTGGTCTTTGAAGATAACTTGTTCACGTAGCATAATGTTTTCAAGTTAGAAGGTGCACCAGGACCTTATCCCTTTTTATCACCACATGATATTCCGGTGTACGGATAGAGCACATTATTTTAACCCATTGGTTGATGGACAGTAGTGATCTTCCCCTCCACGTTCTGGTTGTGAATCACGGTTTTGTGAACATTTGTGTGTGAGTCTCTATACGGGCGTGTATTTGCATTTCCCATGGGGACATACCAGGGGCAGATGGCCGGGTCCTATGGGAACTCTGTTTCTAACACTTTGTGGAGCCGCTGCGCTGGAGGACGCTCCAGGAGGATGTGGGTTCTGCTTCATCCACGGCCTTGCTGGACTTGCATTTTGATTATAGTCGTCCTAGTAGATAAGGAGCGGCATCCTACAGTGGCATCTCTATGACTTTTAAATTAAAAAAATGGTAAAATGTTTTTCAACACCCAGTGCAAGGAAGGAAAAGGAGACGGGTAAGTGCATTGAAGTGTGTGACATTGAAAGCATCCGCCTGCCATTAAACTGAGAAGACCGGTTGGGAGCCCTGTAACCCATTGGCAATTTCATTGCAGGTGGCCTCCATGCAGTTCATTAATATCGTAGTCCATTCAGTGGAAGACATGAATTTCAGAGTGCACCTCCAGTATGAATTTACCAAGCTAGGCCTGGATGAATACTTGGATGTAAGTAGAGCTGCGACCTTTGGCTCCAGTGTAAGACTTGGTTTATTTTGCCTGCCTTCAAAGATGCACTTCCGCCGGGACTAGAACGCTCGAAGCTCTATGTGGTCGGGTCCCATAGCGCTGGGTAAAGGCAACCTCGCCGAGTGATGCAGTTGGCCAGAGAAACTGGATTCTTGCAGATCTCCTGGGACCTTGGGCTGTGGTCTGCCAGCAGTCTTTTAGTACTGGGGCCAGACAAGCTCTTGTAGCCTTGCTGCAGCTTTCCTTCCGCGTTTGAGCTCCGTCCGGGGCAAGTCTTGCACCCTCGTCTGGGCTCTTGGGCAATCTACGTTCTTGGTTACTCTGGGGACCCCATCAATCCAAGACTGCAAAGGGTGATGAACAAATGCTGAGAGCACCAAAAAAAAAGAAAAAAAAAAAAAAAGGAAATGGACACTAGAGACTTCCTCGTGTAGTGATTACATTCTGTTTAATGCTTTTGTGGCTTTGGCTGGTCCTTTTTTTTTTTTTTTTTTTTTTTTAGATTTTTAAAATTTATTTGACAGATAGACATAGCAAGAGAGTGGAAGACAGAGAAGCAGGCTTCCTGCTGAGCAGGGAGCCCAGTGCAGGGCTCGATCCCAGGATCCCCAGATCATGACCTGAGCTGAAGGCAGATGCTTAATGACTGAGGCACCCAGGTGCCCCTTGGCCATTCCACTTTTAAGTTCTTGGGAGAAGGAGGTCTAAACTTTCTCTTTCTCTGACTCCCCAGCAGAAATACTTAGCCAGTTCCCTGTAGTTCTTCACCTAGGAAATGTTGATGTGAAAACCGTGAATGGACTTGGGTAGCCATGTGTGCATAGGGTGCCCTTATGTCCTTTGATTCTTGAGAAGTTTTGCTTCCCTTCTGTACAGCAATGGTCTACTTGAATTTGAAAGGCCACTTGCAAGAGGGCAAGAATTGTTAACCTCAATTTCCAGTCTTGTTTCGAGCCACGAAGAAGATAGAAGTGCTTCCCTGGGAGCTCTCGAGAGTTTAGCTGCCTCTCTCTATTAGGGGGGAAGCCAGGGAATTACAATTTATTGTGAAGCAGAGTCACAGCATCAGTTGCTCTCTGAGCTCGTGGCCTGGCTCAGAACACCCACTAGGCTGCCCTTGGGGAGACTCCTGTTGTCTAAGGACGGTACTCAGGGAGAGGCATGACAGATTTCCGTTAGAGAGGTGTTTGACTTGTTTTCTGACTTGAACAATCACTAATATCTTAGACAGAATTTGGCACTGAAAAGTTTTCCCTGCTCTACAATCAAGGTTTCTCTCTCCGCTTTCCCTGCCTGGTCTGAGAGTGGCAGGATTTGAGCGCCCACTGGGTGTATCAGTCGCGAATGGTCTTGTGGGTTTAGTTTTGTGATGGTCGTGCAAAGCTCCTTTGGGCTCCAGGCTGCTATGGCGAGAGGAACACATCAGGTAGTGCCCGTTACCCATGGTGTACTTGGTGAGAAAACCTGCCTAGCTCCTGCTTTATTTTCCTTTCTGGAAAACAAGGGCTTTGCCCTTGTTCAGATGTCTTTTTAAGCATGTACTCCTAAACTAAGATGAAATAGACTCTCTTTGAGACAAGCTAAGTTACTGAATTCCAGATTAGACCAAAGAGAAAATCCGTCTTTCTGAGAATTTATGTAGAACGTAATTCCTCTGAAAAATTTAAAACTTTTTTCTAAAACTCTGTTTCTCTAACTTCTTCGTCTGTTGGTTCTGGACCCTGATAGAGGTGGTTAAAAGATTAATATTATAAGCTTATACTATGTAAATGCTTCACTGGTTTACAGAAACCCAGCCTTGTAAGTAGCCATTGATTTGTTCAATCTATGTTTTTTGGTATCTTCCCTACGCCAGGAATGTTTTAGCTACTCATCTGTTTCCCCCTGGGGGAGGTCAGGACGTATGTTCCTTGTAAGGAAGACTCACAGATTTTCTTGATCTCTAATTTCACCTTAAAGTTGATTGAGTTCCTTGGGATGCCTGGGCCTGTAATGCAGGGAGTAGAGGAAATCTTCCTTATCTGTGCTTTGGGGAGCCCTAAACTCCATCAGTATTGTGGGGGAAGTTACCTTGGAGGGTGGATTCTAGCAACTTATTAATAAAACCCAGGGCTGATATACTCCATCCGTGTCTTCTCCACCTCCTGCCTAACCCTCCTCCTCAGTGGAACTGCCCTCTCTAGTCAGGCAAATTACACTGACTCTAACATCCTCTGCACACAGATGCCTCTCAAACCTGTGACCGTTGCTGTCTTCTGAAGCTGCTTCTTAATTTTTCTGTTGTCTAATTTCACCTGTATCAAAATGTTCTGGTTTGGAATATGTCGATATGGGGAATATATCCGTAGGAAGGATTAGGGAGGAAATGTGTCTTCGCCAGAGGGTATTCGCCAGGAAGTAATCTGACGGTGGCTTCTTAGACACTTGAACACTCCGTGATTGTCTCGAGGAGGCTGAGACATCACACCCTCTCTTGGAAAAGACCGCAGTGTTTGGAACCAACGGAGACATGTAGGCTGTCGTGCGATTACGTTCTCTTTCCACAGCTACGCTCACGCCGCCCTCTCTTGGTGTTTTGGTTTTTAGAAACTGAAGCACACGGAGAGCGACAAACTCCAGGTGCAGATCCAGGCGTACCTGGACAACGTGTTCGACGTGGGAGCTCTGCTGGAAGACGCTGAAACCAAGAACGCGGCCTTGGAGAGGGTGGAAGAGCTGGAGGAGAACATTTCTCATGTAACTACCTCTCGGAAAAGGAGACACACACACGCTTAGCTGTTAGGGCGGTCGGTGACAGGATTCCGAGTGTAGGGGTGAGCTGTAGCTGGAAGGAGAGAGCTGTCAAAAGCCCCTCGGGGTTCTTTCAAAGAAAGCGTGGCTGTTACTTAAAACCAAGGGGAGTCCGTTGCCTTGCCTTCGCTCATCTGCTCGGTTTCCGCTGAGCCCAGGTTCCCTGGCCATCTTTGTTACAGACAGGCACCCAAGAGTGAGGTGATTGGTGCCATGTTAGGGGGAAAGGTCACTCGAGTGTGTGAATCTGGGCTGAGGTGAAGAAGTCCTGTTCTACTGAACAGAATCATTTTCGATCACACAGGCCCCCATAGGCCCATGGCAGTTGGGTTCTAGCAACTCACATAAGCCCCAGGACTAATGGATTGTTACTTGTGTCTTCCCGCCTCCCACCTAACCCTGTCCCTCAGTACAACTAGCATGGCTGCCCAGGCAAGATACCGCCCACTTCAGCCTCTGTGCGAGTTTGGTTTGGGGTGTCAGTAAGTTATATTTCACTCAGAGTCTTATGAATGTCCTGCTCTACCCCAGAGTGTCCACACAGGCCGGTGGACAGGGTGGTCTTGTGTCCACGATGCATGTCTGCACAGTCTTGCCTTATGCTTACTCAAGTTCTAAAAAGATTCTTTTCAACAATAGGCCTTTTCAGGGAAATTGGCGAGCGTTCCCTTCTATCCTCTTCAAGGAGTGTCCTCTCTGTATAACCTCAACTCCATTTCAGGGCAGAGGCTCATTTTTTCTTGCCACAGACAGGGCTATGAGTCTGAAGGCCTTCAGAGGCTGTTCATGTGGTCATCCATTACGCAGATATTTGAATATTGCAGGAATGAACAGAAAAATGGTGCTTCTTAAAGACCCAAGTGTTGTGAGGACCAAATTCTTTGTTGAATTCTGCTTGACAGTGTCCTTAGTTATAAATGAATGGTCTCTTTTTGCAGCAATATTATTTTCTCCCATTTGAGCGGTCCATTTCTTTTCTTCCACATTTTCTTAGTTGAAAGTATCAGATGTGCTTGATGTCCTTCACCTTCCTCCCTCACTCTGAAAATGGGCATCTTCTTGGCTGTAGTTAAGCCAAGTGAGTGAGCCAACCCTCCCCCTACCATCGTGAGTGCTGCTGTGACGTGGTTAGCACCTGCTTCGGAAGGACCCTTACCGGCCCAGTGTTTCTTACCCTGAAAGATTTGACTCCTATTCTGAACCTGATCAGCGTTTTCATCTCCATGCTTCCTCCTCACCTTGCCCCCTTGATTTTCTTTACTTGTGATCTCTTCTTTCCTTGTGATCATTTTCAGTGAAATCCAAGGTTGCTCACTTTCAGAGCCTTGTGGGAAAAGAAACTATGTAACATGTGGTTCACTCTGCCTTCCTCGGAAGCCTCAGCCAGCAACACATGACCACAGTCACACAACCCACTTGGAGCGGGGCGGCTGTTTATTTGAACTGCCCCTCCAAATGACTTTTATTATTTGGGTAGTTTGGATCAAAACCAGCAGTACTGTTTTCTCACCTGGTTTTCCATAATAATAGAACCAAGTTTTGTGGACCGATGATTTTCAAAAGCTTTTGCCTAATGGCCTTTTCTTCGGGCAGGACAGGTGACCTTCCCTTCCTGCCTTACCCACTGTCCCCCACCCTTGCCAGCTCTGGCAGAAATGGAGGGAGATGACACTAAGGAGCTGATGTATGGGTTTTATTAAGGATCATGTGTAGATTATTAATTCCTATTAGAAACAAATAGACATTCCGAATCCTTTTATAAATATTAATATTTCCAGAAAACAGCTCGGGGAACACAGGCAGGACTCTGATAGGCCTTGAGCTCCACTCTTTCTGAGAATGGTTTTTGAGCTCCACTTTCTCTGAGAACCGGGGACCTGAGCAGAATGGTCGGGTGTTGTGACTCAGGTTTCCCTTTTAAAACTTTACAGTTGTCTGAGAAACTGCAGGACACGGAGAATGAAGCCATGTCCAAGATCGTGGAACTGGAAAAGCAGCTCATGCAGAGGAACAAGGAGCTGGATGT
The DNA here is from genome assembly GCF_020171115.1 of Neogale vison. Taxonomy (NCBI): domain Eukaryota; kingdom Metazoa; phylum Chordata; class Mammalia; order Carnivora; family Mustelidae; genus Neogale; species Neogale vison. Next base: position 51,074,549 of record NC_058093.1, read on the forward strand.
TGTTCGGGTAAGTGTGCTGATGACCGCTGCCCCAGACGGGCGTTGCGGGAAAGGTGCACTGCACCACCGGCTTTAGTCCTGGTAGAAGGCGGCGTACGTTCATGTCAGAGGATTGCACTGATGCAGCATGTTTATTGGAAGCATTTCAGAGGGGATACTCAGATGAAAGGTACATACAGTTAGGGTACATATACACATGTGTGTGCAATCAAATGTTGGGGGTTCAGTCCTTATCCCAGATTTTGAGAGTAACAGTATTTTCCCATCTGGATGAGTCAGAGTTGATTTAGTGGATCACCCATTAGCTTGGAGATAAAAACACAGAACGGGTCTAATTCATGCCCCTTATTTATTTTTATTAGGACTTGGACTTCTTTCTATTTTCTTTTGCTTTGCTTCTACTTGAAACCAGAGTTGGTGGTTGCCGTAGAAATGGTGAAATCAACACAGGCAAGACCTAATGGAATTCACCAAAAAAATTAAAAAAAAAAAAAAAAAAAAAAAAGACAAAGCAAAACCAAACCATTTTATTATCAGATAATCCCAGCTATTTTATTTGGCCTTAGCGTTGTTTTACCTTACATATCAGGTATTTATAGAGTGCTGTGCTTGTGCTTAGAACTGTCCAGAACATAAAATCACCAAAACGCCTGGAGGGCTTTCAGGCACACGGCTTGCCTTTACACCATTGTTGATGAAATGGCACATTTTATGCAATGCTTATCATGTCTGTGTGTGTTGCTTGATTTTCTGACATGTCCTACAGTTACCTCTAGGAAATTTATTTTTTGGCACGCCATGGAAACAAAGTTGCAGCATATGGACTCAATTCAAGTCAGACTCTCAGATTATTAATAATAGACTGGGTGTGAAGAATGTTTCCCTGCCTGCTGGAGGTTTGTGGTGAGAGATCACATGTACAAGACCCAGCAAGCAAGTTCCATAAAATCCTTACACTGGGACCTTGGTGGGCCCCCAATAAAAGGACTGGGGATGGCCTTTAAATTGAAAATAGTAACTTTTTTGTTTTCTGCTAAAAGCCTAGACAGGGCTAAGTAATCAGTAGAGGGAGGCACTGGCCTGTTCTGTTAACTAAATACCAAAGGGAAAACGTTACAAGGGTTGCTGTCCTAAGCTTGGTCAGGGGGGCATTGTGAAGGCCAGAGAACCCTGTTCCAGAACAATCGGCCCCTGGTTATTGGTGAGTCGATTATTCCGTGCTTTGCAGATTTTTAATCCCAGTCTGACTTCTGTCCAAATCTGACTTAGGGCCTTTTGTCTACGGTTAACTGATATGTGTCTCAGAGTTACAAATGAATTTTAAAATAAATAAAAAGAAAACATGCCGCCCCACCCAAATACCCTCAGTGTTTTCCAGAGTCAGCTATAAAATTATTTTTGGGTCATTTCTGCCTCGTTCTTCTCCACCTGCAGGGAAAATTGAGTTAGTTGCACTTCTTAATAGAAAGAACTATATTGACAGTAACAATTGCTAGAATATATTGCATGCATTACCAATGAGCAATTGATAATGAATGGGATTTTATAGGATCTGGCTGAGTTCCATAGGATTCCTATGAGTATCTTTTCTTTTCTTTCCTTTTCCTTTTCCTTTTTCTTTTTCCCTTTCCTCTCCTCTCCTCTCCTTTTTCTTGATCTTCAATTTGCCACTCTGACGGTAATAGGTATGAATGTCATGTGAAGATAAAACTGTTGACTGTGGACTCTTTTTGCAGGAAATCTACAAAGATGCAAATACCCAGGTTCACACATTAAGGAAAATGGTCAAAGAAAAAGAAGAAGCCATTCAAAGACAGTCTACCCTGGAAAAAAAGATTCACGAACTGGAGAAACAAGGGACCATTAAAATTCAGAAGAAAGGGGATGGGGACATCGCCATCCTGCCAGTCGTGGCTTCTGGCACATTGTCCACGGGGTCAGAAGTGGCCGTGGGTAACTTTGTGGGACCAGTAACGGGGGCCGCCTCCTCGGGACCCCTGCCCCCCCCTCCTCCCCCACTACCTCCATCGTCGGACACACCTGAAGCAGGTAAGAAGCCTCAGTGGGAGAACTGAGAGTGTCGGGATATTTGTATTTCTTCTTTTATCCACTGTCCGTTTATGTCCTTTGTCTGCTTTTGTTGACTGGTTCTTTATCGGATTTTAAAAACTGATGTTTTGAGATTAAGCTTCTAAAGCTGAAGCTTTCACGTATGTTGCAGTATATTCTTCATTTGCCAGGGGGATTGTATAGTCTTTGAAAAAAATTCCCGTGTCCTTTTCAGTGTTTTGCTTTTGGATACTTAATGTTTTGCTTTTGGATACTTAATGTGCAACGTGACATCCTGCCGGTGAAACCCTTTCCCTGTTTTCAAAGGCAATTTGTTTCTTCTTTTTCGCTAGTGCAAAATGGTCCAGTCACGCCACCCATGCCGCCCCCGCCCCCGCCCCCTCCCCCACCTCCTCCCCCGCCACCCCCTCCTCCTCCTCTCCCAGGCCCTGCAGCAGAGACTGTGCCTGCGCCTACTTTACCACCCCCTCCTCCTCCCTCTGCACCCCCGCTGCCTGGGACGTCCTCACCCACAGTGGTTTTCAACTCAGGATTAGCAGGTAAGAGCACGGAATTCAGACCCAGGTACCTGTGTTAAGAAATACTCACTTGTGTCCTCGCTGAAAGTCCAGGTCTCTTGCAAACCCGTGTACCTCCTCTTAGTCTGAGAGCCGGGCTGCTGATGTGGCCAGGGTAGGGGAAGCCCTGCACAGAGGCGTTTGTCTCTGGGTAGCTGTTGTTGTTCTCTCTCTAGCAGGCAGTCCTGACTTTTGCAGACTTCCTGCCTTCCACTTTCAACACCTAGAAAAGGGAAGAAAGACAAGTTCCCTCCTTAGGAATCAGTGCATTTTCCTGGATTCATCGACCACTTGTGGGCATCTGTTTGCCAGGGCTCTGACACATGGTGCTTCTGGTGCTCTTGGCTCTGTTTTTGGAAGGTATTCACAGTGTCATTTCCAAAAGGGGAAAATGGCTCTCTGTGTCATTGCTCGATGTGGGCTTCCAGGCACGTCTTCTGTGCATTTGAAGACATCAGAATTCACTCTAGTGCGACCGAAGCTTCAAGAGAAGCATTGCCAACAGTGGGATCTCCATGCCTTGAAACGCTTCTGAATCGTGCCTGCTGCCCTCCTGCTAACCAGGAGAGAATGCAGCAACCCCACCTCATAGGAGATGAACCGGGGCATGGGTGGGGTGGGAGGGAGAGAGTGGTTCTAATGCTTTGAAATGGGAGTTTTGGTTTTTTGACTCAGGGAAGTGACTTCTTACTCTTTTCTAAAATACCACAAGCCATTTTCCCTCTCATGAAGCATTTCCCTGGCATCTTGAATAGCTCTGAGCTTAGTCGGGCCATCTCCGTGACATCAGATAATTCTGCTTCCTCCTCCACTTCAGTCCCTTTATGAGGTCTCATTTCCAATGAAGAACTACTACTGTGATAGGTGCGGTAGTTCTCAGAGCCTTCTGTCCCATGTCTAATGGCCGTCTTAGCTGTGAGAGATTTCCTGAACTGCCCACCCCATCCCCCACAGTGTCCCATCAGCAGTTTTACCGGCCAGTCAGTAGCACTAATTCGTCCTAGTAATCAAAGGTCTTTTGGGCCCCAGAAAGCCTCCCAGAGCCGCCTTGTTCCACACCGAGTCTGTTGTGTTTCCTTCTACTCCAACTTCCATAAACTTGTCCAGGAAACAGATAAATAGTGTTCACAGGGTTGCCTAGGTAACTCAGTCGGTTGGGCATCTGCCTCCAGCTCAGGTCGTGATCCCAGGGTCCTGGGATCGAGTCCCGCATCGGGCTTCTCAGCGGGGAACCTGCTTCCCCAGAGAACTCTGCTGCACACCTTGTTTGTGAGCACACTCGCTCTCTTTCTCTGACAAATAAATAAAATCTTAAAAAAAAAGAATAATGTTCACAGTAATCCAGTGATTTAGTTCTGCTGCTCAAGGTCAGTCCCATCCACTACTTTCTTCTAGAACTTACTGCTTCCTAAAGCAAAAGTGGAAGGTGGCCGTCATGGAACTGTTGGATTTTGGAATGTGAGCCAAGAACCTCTTAACAAGCCCAGGAGTCCCTACCGTGGAAAGGCTGCCGTCAGCCATGGAGTGTGAAGACCTATAGTTGGCATGTGCCCTTGGCTCACGGATGAGGCCTCCCTCGTAGCATCCTGAGAGCGCTCACCATGGCCCGTGGCTGCTTCGGTGGCTCTTGTCGGCACCACTTCCTTTCTCTTTGGCACAACCTACCACAATAGAGCCTCCACTTCCATTCGTCCAAGCTCTCACCTGGAACTCAGACCTGCCTTGGTGTGAGGCTGAGGTGTGCAGGTCCAGGGCTCCCTTCAGTAATGAGTCTTGTCCTCTCCAGACTCTTCCCACAACTCAGTTTTAAACACTTGCAGCCTCTCTTGATTACCTCAACTCTGTGGTGTGGAACTTTCTGTTCAGCTGATGACCAGCTGCTGCCTCAGGGGTGCTGCTGTTGAAGGGTGTCACCTTTGTGTCTTACACCATTTTTAGAGGGCTGTGTGTGGGACTTAAGAAACTTCTCTTTGGTGCCGTAAGTGTCCATTAAACAATGACAAGATGTTCTGTTTTACAAGCTCTAAGGATTACAAGACCATTACGTAGCACATTATGTGAGATGTGTTGCCAGTGTTTGGGGTAACTTTCTCCCTGGAATTAAGAGGCCAGACAGATTCAGGATGTCCCAGTAGAGGCAAGGGACAGAGCTGAGATGATATGCCATGGGCTCCTGGAACCCAGAAGCCTGTAACATTGCTAGGCCTTGGACCCTTGTGCAATAGGATGGCCTCTCTCTTCTGTAGGCAGTGAGCTGTTGTATGCGTGGTGGCCAAGACAGGGCACCTGAATGAAGTCCTCTAATTTTATCTAGTGAATTTTTCTTTGCATTTTATAGAGAAAATAATACAGCATGGAGTGTATATTTGAAGCATTAGGCTTACTTCCTCACATCTGTGATAGAGCAGCGGGGCTCCCATTTCCTGTGTCGGTCATGTGCGACAGATGGCTGGGCAGTCTGTAACCTTTGCTCTCTTTGGGAAAAGGTGCATTGTAAGTTCACAATGAGAATTTGTACTTGGCCGATGATTTTTTGTTAAAACATGACTCGTATCTTATGGAATACACAGCACGGTTCGATATGGCTGTTTGGGACCACGATTATGAAATCATTTTTTCCCCTCTTCTAAGAAGGATTACTTCTTAAAACAGGATAGTGAGTGAGTCTTCAAGGCAGGCCCGAATGGAAATGAATTTTTGGCTCTGTGCTGCCTTGTGAAATGTGTCCAAGAAGCATGAAATTCTCTGCTAAGAGTGTGTGAACTGCTGAGTGGCTTGACTCTAACCATATCTAATATATAATTTTTTTTTTTTTTTGTATTTTCTTGTTCTTTCTGCTTCCACAAAAGATGGGCCCATCAAGCTTTTCTGTAGGTTGCTCCTCGCTGAGTGTTGTTTGCCGTGTGTTTCTGTTGGTCACACTGTGCCTTGACATCTTTTCACTCCTGTCTTTCACTGAACCATCGCATTTGGACCTTGTATGTGCGAGAAGTCTTGCGTTGGCTGACTGTTGGTCCAGGTTTGCCCACACATTTTAGTAAAAGAGATGATGGCTTTGTAAGCAGGCAGCCTGGGATTCATATGACATATTCCTGTCTCCCAGAGAGAAAAAGAGTGTCCCCCACCCTCCCCTTAGTTTAATGGTCAGAGCTGAATCTAAGGCCTCAGCTCTAGAAGGATTTTAGACTTATTCTGGGGGAGGATGGATAGTTGCTCCTCAGAACAAGGACAAGCTGCAAGGTGCTGCTTTTCCAGGCCCTTCCTGCTGGTCTCTGGCTCTCTCTTTGGAACACACGCCCACCCACACAAAGCCACTCCCTTAGCCTGAATGCTGTGAGCACAGTGTCTGTCATGGTCACCTCTAGGCCCCTCTGCTATAACCCACTCCCCACACCCCAGTTGGAGTTAAGACAACTTTCTAAAGATAATATTTTTTTTCTTTTTTTTCTTTTTTTTGCCTGTGTTCTGATCTCAGGCTTACTCGTAATTTTGCTGATGAGTTCAGAGTAGGGTAGCTGCAGACGGAGTAACTTTCAGCGCGTGTCCTGGGGCCCGTGGTGTCCATGGATGTATGGCAGAACCAATTGGCAAGGACCCGCCAGCTCAAGATTGTGGGAGTATCCCTGCTCAGCTTCTCTCCTGCTCCCCCTTCTCCCTCCATATGCCAAGCTAGAGGAGGGTCTCTTCCTTTGTCCCACGGAGGACACGGGTTTTTCTGGGCAGTGTAGACCAAAATGAACTGTGGTGAGCAGTCCAACACTGTCGGGTGGTGGGGCCTCTGGGGTCATGGTGGTAGAAAGGCCTGTTTTGGCAAAAGCTATGTTTCTGTGTTCCTGCATGCTTTTGTGTGGATTTATCAGATGACGTTCCTGCTGTGTATGTGGCCTTCATAACTCTGGAGGAATGGCAGGCAGCCAGGGAAGAGCCCAGTGTGCGTTGGGTTTATTTTGTTCTGTACTGTCCTTCTCCCTCCCTTACTGATGGCAGGACGCTAATGATGGCAAATAGTGGAGCTCCCAAGTAACGTGGTGGCAGCTCAGGACAGACTTAAGAAAAAAATATATATATGTATGTATGTATATGTATATATGTATATGTGTACATATATGTATATATGCACGCACACACACATACATGCATATATAGACACACATGTGTGTGTGTCGATGGTTTGGGGAGACTTCCTTATGATGTGTAATAATTCATGGAATTTTTAATGAATTTCCTTTTTTTTTTAAGCTCATTTCCTTGCAGTAAGAGGAGTTGACAGTTCCTCACCTGACCCCTCAAAGACAGATATCCCTTCTTCTCCATTAAGAGGTTTTCTGCGTTTTTCATGGGTTCGTGGATGCCTTCTAGTCACATGTAGCTGACTCCTGGGGAGAAATTGCTCTTTAAAGAAACAGGGAAAGGGACCGTGGCCATCCTCAAAAAGCAATACTAATCCTGATTTCTGAGTACCACTTCTATCATCTTAAATCTTTTCTATTTTGAGCTGTTTGTGGCCCTTGACCTGGTTGAAATAGCTCAGTGTCAGTATAATCCCCATTGTCAAAATGGTCCATGAGAATGCGTTGCTGCAACAGAAAGCCGGCCTTCTTGATGTTACATTCCTGGTGGTGTGGATAGCCTGCAGTCTCTGATCGTCTTTAAAGATTGGTTTGGAAATATGAGTTCTAGAACCAAGAATATAGGATTTCACAGTCTGACTCACACTCCCTAGTGTCCCAGAGCATGTGTTCTCCCTGCTGCCTAATAACATTATTAATCATTTTTGCTCCCCAATACTTTGTCTTAAGCATTGTCCTAACATTGTCAAGTGTGCTGCAGTAATCCATTTGTCTACATTTAAAAGAAAAAAAAAATCAACCCCTGGCTGTTAGACAACTTTACCATCATGTTGCATCGGTCAACCAAATGATGCCCTCAAATTGCTCTAAGCCAAAGCCAGGTGTGGTGTTTTCTGTGCTTATAAACACTTGGGCGCCTCTTGCCTGTGTTCCTCCAGTGTTAAAGTGTCATCTGCAAGGACTGTTCCCTGATTGTCCTTGAGGATCGTGGGGTTTTGGTGATGTCTTAATTTCAACCTTTCTGACTTCTGTAGCTGTGAAAATAAAGAAGCCAATCAAGACGAAATTCAGAATGCCAGTTTTTAACTGGGTTGCCCTGAAGCCAAATCAGATCAATGGCACAGTCTTCAACGAGATTGATGACGAGCGGATTCTGGAGGTATCTTTCTTGTGGGTTAGGGACAGGGAGGGCTCTCTGGGCAGCAAAGCTGAAATGGGTGCCCTGCTAACCTGGAAGGTTCAGTGATACAATGTTAGTGTTTTAAATGCCTTGATGTAAAGAAGACAAGAATTTTTATATTGGAGAATGAAATTGGACACTGTTTCGTAAGGTGGTTTCAAAACTGTGTTTAAGAAGTTATGTTACCATGGAGTGGTTATGATTCTGGAGTGGTTGTGATTGTCTTTAGTGAATGCCACAAAATATCTATCTGACATGAGCTCTGCTCTCCATTTATAAAAGGGCATAAAAAAACCCTTTATTGAACTCTTAGTGAATAGGAACTCAGTAATCACACAGTCTGGTTTGATAGATAGTTCTAGTCTGTGGTGGCCGGCCCTGCAAGGTAAGTAGTGAAGAGCCGTTGAGTTGGCCAGATGGGATCAGTTCTCTAGTTGAGACGTTCTAGTTGAGACATTCGAGATATATGTGTGGCCTATGTCGTGTCATAGCACAAACAGGAAAATAGAGTAAGCCATGATCAAAGGCAATATTGAGTAGAAAAAGTCAGTTCTTTAATGCTTACACTTAATTTTTAAGTGTAATCTGGTTTGCCTATCTCATCCCTCTCTACTCCAGGATTTAAATGTGGATGAATTTGAAGAAATATTTAAGACGAAAGCCCAAGGTCCTGCCATTGATCTGTCTTCAAGCAAGCAGAAGATAACACAGAAGGGGTCCAACAAAGTGACATTACTAGAAGCAAATAGGGCCAAAAATCTTGCCATAACGTTAAGGAAAGCTGGAAAGACCGCCGATGAGATATGTAAAGCTATACATGTGTAAGTTCAGGACATTCTGGAACATTCAATCTAGTGAATTTAGGGTAAAAGTAAAAACAAGGAAGTTATGATTTGTAGATAACAAAAATATCTCAATAGTAGGACAAGATGGAACAATTCTTGATGTCCACACACCAGAGTTTCCCTTTGTTACATTATGTGTGATTTCAGAGTTGAATGGAATGCTAGCACTAAGGAGGCAGGCCAGAAATCACCCTTGGGAGTGCCGTACTTGAGTGAAAACTATTTTAGAAGAGTAACAACTGGATTGTGACATCATTTGTTAACTTTGTTAACATTGTTAACTGGGTTTGCTTTCCAGCAACTCATACCTATGAGGAGTGGAGAATTATAGATGCTAAGAAAAAGGAGAGACTGTCTGTTTGCTCTGGAGTATCTGAATTTTCTCTTGATTTGTTGAATGCAGATTTGATGGCATTTGTGGAATGATACAAGTCAATGCCAGATGCAAATGTGATACAGATGCATATTTTAATTCATTACAATAGGAATGTGATTCCTGTTCCTCTTAGTAGCTTTCGGGAAATTTTGAAATTCAGTTCTTTTCTTATCCCTGAACTGCAGAGAAGCATTTGTTTTATTTACTTTTCTGAGAGGAATCTTTCTGCCCTTCTTGTGGCCATGATGACTTTCAAATACGACAAGGAACAAATATTTTAGGTGTGTTAGGAATGAATCCATTTTAAACTGGTAAATTTAAATTTTGTAAATTTTGGTAAAAGATTCTTAGGGGACTGTATGACCCTCAGAAATCATTTGTTCCAATTTTGTGTCCTCAGTCAGGATCAAAATTGAATAGTCCAGTCTATCCTATATTCTGTTCTGATGTCTGATGTTGAAACATAATAGGCATTCTGGATTTTAATCTATATATGCTATATTCATCATGATGATTAGATGTAATTATGTTATTTTTGCTGGACAAAGATTGTCCAGGGAAGATAACAGAGATTGTGGCAAATATTCTCTTTGTTCAAACTGAGCAGATAGCTAAAAAAAAGACCTGATACTCCTTCAAGGGATGTATTCATTTAAGCCAAAACATCCATTTAGTATAGGCATTTGGATACATTTATTTTCTAATGTAGAGAAAATAGCCCAGGCTGTTGGTTTAATTGAAAAATATTGGGGTTTAGCAGATAGTCTGTAATTGTGCGTGTAACATCAGTGTCGCTAATCAGCAGTACTTCATATGCCTTAAGAACCATGTCCTTGGGGCGCCTGGGTGGCTCAGTAGGTTAAAGCCTCTGCCTTTGGCTCAGGTCATGATCCCAGGGTCCTGGGATCGAGCCCCACATTGGGCTCTCTGCTCAGCAGGGAGCCGCTTTCTCCTCTCTCTCTGCCTGCCTCTCTGCCTACTTGTGATCTCTGTCTGTCAAATAAATAAATAAAATCTTTAAAAAAAAAAAAAAAAGAACCATGTCCTTGAACCCCTTCACCGTCAGTTGCTCCAGGCTTCCTTCTCGTTCTTCCTGTCATTTACTGTTGATTTCTGGAACTTAGAACTGTAGTACTAGGTTAAAAACCAAGTATGACTGTTGTGATAAGGTCTGGGTTCTCAGAAAGGACCGTCGAGGCTGCTCGTTGGGTGGTCGGGAGCCAGTACAAGTGGTGTCTTCACCATTCATCCGTAGACACCATCAGTTCATTGTGTTGGTGGTTGACGAGCAGACCAAATGGTGTGGTTGAACGGGTAGGAGGTTTTCTTTCTAACACTGACATGTCCACATCTGTCTTCAGATTTGACTTGAAGACATTGCCTGTAGACTTCGTAGAATGTTTGATGAGGTTCTTGCCAACTGAGAATGAGGTGAAAGTGTTTCGGCTCTATGAGCGGGAAAGGAAGCCCCTGGAGAACTTGTCAGATGAAGACCGGTTCATGATGCAGTTCAGTAAAATTGAGAGACTCATGCAGAAGATGACCATCATGGCCTTCATTGGGAACTTTGCAGAAAGCATTCAGATGCTGACTCCTGTGAGTGGACCAGCTCTGGCAGGGGAGAGGGTCCAAAGAGATATAGAATCATTTCTTTCTTTTTTAGTCTCTTCCAGAATTGTACTTCACACCATGGGCTGTAAAGACTCCTTCCCAGAACTTTCTAGATTGCATTTTTATTTTGGCCATTTTTTTTTCACATTGTATATGCCAACTGAATGTGAAAATGATGAATTTCCATTTTCCATATTGCTATTCTCCTCCACAGAATGCCATTTACTGTGTCTATGCATGTCCTCTGGGTTTCCACTTCAATACATGGGATTAGGAAAATAATTTTCTCAAACTTGTTCCCCTCCCGAAGACACCAGTCCTCTGACTGACGGGGTTGGCAAGACTGAAAATGTTACTTTCATTTTTAAAAATGATCCTGTATCTTTAATGAACAGACTTATTGACTTCCATTGGGAGCATTATAAATTTGCCATAGGAGTCTTTTTCCTTGGCAGTGTGTTATAGTACACCATGGTGATGGAAAAATAGTAGCCAACCATCTCTTGTTTCTTTGTGTTAATCTGATACAGACTTATGAATGTTGTAAACATAAATATCAGAAATAGTTCTTTCCCAGTTCTGTTTCTAAATACACTTTTGTTAATTACTGATTACAGTAGCATGTCTGTTCACAACATGTTCTCAGGACTTCTGGAGAGTGATCATATTCCTTTGCTCTTTTGTTTTCATTCCTGGACAGCTCCGTTGATTTAAAAATGCATTGTCTTACATGGTTCGAGGTAGTGGGCAGGGGATTGAGTTCTGCTAGAAAATGCTGTTGACTCCAAGCTCTGAGTCCCATCAGTCACAGATTTTGTGATAAGCAAGATCTGACATTTCTTCTCATTTCAAATACTTCGAGAGAAGAGCTTGTATGTGAAGATAATGGTCACCTAAGACCCTAGCAGGATAACATAAATTTTTTACGTTGAGGAAAAATAGAATCTCAACATTAAAGCTTTAATCTAAATGCAGGTGTGTTTCTTCTGTGTTAAATTTTAGTTTCTAATTAGAATTTCTTATTTTTAACATGTCTCTTTTTTTCTCTCCCCTCCCCGTCCTTCCTTTGAATGGAATCTAGCAACTGCACTCAATTATAGCAGCATCTGTTTCTATAAAGTCGTCCCAAAAACTCAAGAAAATTCTGGAGGCAAGTGAAGTTTTCCTCATATACGTGTAGGGAAGAGCTGACTTGTCTGCCGAATTCCTTGGCCTGGGATGCTCTACTGACGGGCTTCTCTCTCTCTCTCTGTCTCTTTTTTTTTGCAGATCATCTTAGCCCTTGGAAACTATATGAATAGCAGTAAACGAGGAGCAGTTTATGGATTTAAACTTCAGAGTTTAGATCTGGTGAGTGAACTAAAAGAAATACAAGAGCTATATAAAGGACAAAACAGTTGGCAGAGACCAAGTCCCAGAGTCCACTTTTGGAAATGGGGGTAGGATGTTGTAATGAACATTGCTAGTTGGAGGATCAATTGGTATAAATTTTCTGGAACATCATTTGGCAGCGAGCACATAGAAACTTAAAAATCCTCATGCCCTTTGACCCAGTGTTTCCATGTCTGGGACTCTTTCCTCAGGAATCTGAATTATGAATGCTTTATTTATTTTATAATTGCAGATAATAAGCAACAATATGAAGATCCAACATTTGGGGAAATTATTAACTATAATAATAATTAATATGGTAAACTATTCTTTAACTCTTAGAATGTTTGTGAAGAATTTTCAAAGGAATGGATAATTTTGTGTCTGAAAAAGGGTGTAAATTGCATGGACTGGTTGAGTTCACCCAAGTAAAATATGTAGGAAAAAACTGAATGGAAGTAGGTTAAGATATTAACAGAGAGGTTGAACAGAATTAGGGTTTTTTTTTTTCCAAAGTGCTTCTTTTTACTTTTCTGTATTTTCTATTTATATATATATATATTTTTTCTAAACATGTATATATTCTAAGTACATATATGCCATTCATATATATATATATATATATATAAAATACTATATTTCTGGATGGAAAAGAGTGTGCATCTTTTCAGTCATCTGATTTAGATGGGCAGGCCTAGAGAAAATCCTCTGTGGATTCCTCTCCCCCCAAGGCTGTGCGGGGCTAACGTGGCTTCCACATGAGGGGGTTGGGCAGTAGGCTGAGTCCCAAGCCCTGGGGAGACACGGCTGTTTGGTAGGGAGTGTCCAGGTGAGTCCCAGTTCTGCCCGAGGCGGGCATGTGTGGCAAGCCCGGCTGCCGTGTGTCATGGAGGCTGGGGAAGAAGAACGAGCTGAGCTAGAATCGTGCCGACCGCACTTTAAGAGTCCTGCCTTATGGGCAGTACCTGCACGCCTGCTGATTCTCTGCTCACTCCTCTGCTCCTTCACCCTCAAACTGGTGGCTTCCTACCTTTTAGCCGGGGGAGGTGGTGTGGCAGATGTGCAGTGGGGTGGTTTCAGGTGAGTGGAGATGTGTGTTGGAATCGTCCCCGACACCGAACATACCCCGGGAGAGAAGTCCTGTGGTCTCCTTTACAAGTCAGTGGGCTGGTTTAGCGAAGAACATGTCCAGGCTTGACCCTCCCATGGGAGGATTTTTTTTTTTTTTTAAAGATTTTATTTATTTATTTGACAGAGAGAGATCACAAGTAGGCAGAGAGGCAGGCAGAGAGAGAGAGGAGGAAGCAGGCTCCCTGCTGAGCAGAAAGCCCGATGTGGGACTCGATCCCAGGACCCCGAGATCATGACCCGAGCCGAAGGCAGCGGCTTAACCCACTGAGCCACCCAGGCGCCCCCCACGGGAGGATTTTTTGGTCCACTTTGGGGTGCTGTACTCTGAGTGGAAGGACGTCATGGTGGGGGGCAAGCTCCCCATCCTCCTTCGCTCTAACTAACCCGTATTCCTTTTGTTTTCAGCTCTTAGATACAAAGTCGACAGACCGAAAGCAAACACTGTTGCACTACATTTCAAATGTGGTAAAAGAGAAATATCACCAAGTGTCCCTGTTTTATAACGAGCTTCACTATGTGGAGAAAGCTGCCGCAGGTACTTGGCTTTGGCTCTTCCTGCTACCCCTGGGGATCAGGTGCCTTTAATCACGGGTCCCGGGGGAGCCATCCCCTGCTTGACCGGTCTTCGGAACCCCTTTGAAAGGCAAGGCGAAAGTCCGAAACTCTTGGCCGAGGTGCGTAGGCCATGGTGTTGCCCACGCCTGGGAGCCGTAGTGACTAGGGACACAAGGGAGACCTCTCTGCGTCCTCTGTACAGAGTCGGGGCTCTGGACCTTGGGCCACTTCCACTTCCTTTCAGTGTCCTTCTCAGTCTGTTGCTGTTGTTGAAACAGGAGAGTGAAGATCTGAAAGTCACCCCCCAAGAAACATTTGAGTTTGATTTTGGGCTGTCCCACTTGCTCAGGTGTGGTAGTTCCCAACACTGTGCCTTTAGCATGAGCACAAGCTAAATTATCAGTACTTTGGGCTGTTATTGTGCCATAACAGTTATGCATTTTCTCATTTAAACCATCAAGTGATTCTGGGGTAGCTGGCCTATAATGGGTACATAATGGTATCCCCGAGTTACAGGTGAGAAAACTGACATTTTCAGAGGTTCCATAGCTTGTCCGAGGTCACAGGGGTAGAACGTGATAGAAACAGGACTAGAGCCCACATCTTCTCACTTGGTGTAGTGTCTAATGTAGCGTGTCCTCTCCAGAGACCATTCGGCTAGAAAAAGGAACCAGACGCATGTTGACCCCAGAGTTGGTTACATACTGGAATTCTCACATAAGGTTCTTGAACCCCGAGCAGCCAAGGTGCTTAGTATAAATTCACATTCCCGGGGCCTACTTCAGGCTTAGCGAATCGAATCTTTGTGGGCAAGGCTTTCTCTGACTTCCTCAAAGTAAGCGGCGGCTCCGTGTGGGTTGTTACCACAGAGCATGCCCCCACACCACTCTTGCACACAAGATTTCTCCAGTTTTATTCTAACAGTTTGCATGTTCCTTCCAACCTGTGCATTTATGAATATAATCGAGTTTTCGTTATAATTCCCCTAGGCCCTAGCAAATTGCTGGGGGGCAGAGGTAAATGAGTGAGGGAATGAAAGAGATGATGCGGCGCTAGCTGGGGACAGATACCCGGGGAGCCCTAGTGGAGGCGCCCAGGCAGCAGGGACAGAGGCAGGCGGGACTGATGTTTTGACTGTGAAGGGCTGTGAGGTGCAGGCTGTGACAGACCCGCTGAGGTCAAGGCTCAGGAGGCAGTGCTTTTCCTCCTTCCAGGTTTCTCTTTGCCTAAAGAGGGATTCTTTAGCATCACAATGAACAAAATTGTGTCAGCAAAAATTTTTGTTTTGGCCGTTTTGTTTGGCCCAACTGCGATTCCCCAGAAGTGCTGGAAAAAATCAGTCAGGGAAGGTGGAGTTCCAGACGGAGGTTCTCTGGCTGAGTTGTTCTCTGGCTACCAGGTTAACTGACATGGAATCTTTATACCCTCACTCCTCTGTCACTCCTTTGCCAATCCAGTGAGCCTTTCGGAGTCCCTGCGGTGTACTGGGCACTGTCCTAAGCACTGAGGAGTCGAAGTTGAGTAAGACTGTGAGTCTAGCAAGGGAAAAACCCGACTGCCTCATGGAATTCATCCACTTGCAGAGCTGAGTTGGGCTGCAGGGGGCCGAGGGAGGGCCCAGAAGGTACCAGGAAGGCACCTGCTCTGGGAGGGTGGCCACACAGGAGATGGAAAGGCTGGTGCCGAGAAACCCTTCTGAAGCAGCGAAGGCTTCTTTGAGAAAAAGAGCCTGTCCAGGATTGCTTGGTTTCTGGTGGGTAGCGGTTCTCAACTTGGACATCTTAATGCTGCCCCCTGCTGGAGAGCTATGGGAATGTAAATGAGGTCGGAGTGCAGGAGGATCAGATCTTGGGCCGCCACACAGTTAAGGAGTCTCTGAGCCTACAGACCAATAGGTTCTCCTCTCGTGTAAGAGAAATGGGATAGCTGGGTATAGTCCCAGGATGTGGAGTCCATGGTTGTTCACTGAACTCCATTTTGGCCACCTTCTAGCTGTACGATATAGGGCAGGCCACGTAACCTGTTGATGGTATTTGTTGTTGGCAAATCGAGCTAATAGTGCAAATGAATTAATGCATATATGGAAGCTAATGCACTGTAGGGTAGCGAGCACTAGTAACTTATTCATATGCTAAGGTCTCTGTTCCGAAAGATCTAAGGCCTGAAGCCCCTGGGGTCTAGTGACCCTAGGAATCCACTGAGAACTGGGCATACCAGCCAGACTCACTGTGGTTTTGACATTCACGGGGACATTGCTGTCTCTGCTTCAGTCTCCCTCGAGAATGTTTTACTGGACGTCAAGGAGCTCCAGAGGGGCATGGACTTAACCAAGAGGGAGTACACCATGCACGACCACAACACGCTGCTGAAGGAGTTCATCCTCAACAACGAGGGGAAGCTGAAGAAGCTGCAGGATGACGCGAAGATTGCACAGGTAAGGAGCTGTACCCTGGCCACGCACAGGGACGTGTTTGGATCCCTTAAACCCACTTGGGTGCTGGCCTGGCTCTGGGGGAACATGGCCCTCCGTCTGCTGAGGGTGGATTTCTTCTTTAGCTAATGACTCCCTTGGGTGAGCTCTTTCTGAATATTGTCCCTGTTCTGTTCACTGTCCTCTTCTGATCTGGAGTCTTCACCCTGTTCTGTATAGGTCCTCCCTCTCTCTTGCCCCTCCCCTCTCACTCCTAGGCTCCCTCTGCGTGAGGCCAGCGTGTGTCGTTCCTGTGCTTTGCAAAGCACTTTTCCTTCCCGGCATATTGGGTTTCTGTGGGCCTTGACCTCGAAATCTCCTGCTACCCCGGGGGTTAAGTTTACAGCCTTGAAAAATAGCCCAAGTGGACTGCATGCCATCACAGAAGGGAAGGCAGAGTGTGGTGGGGACTCAACGCAGATGGGGTGGGATGGCTCCCAAACGAGGCTGTCCCGTGCCGGGAAAGCGTTTTTGTTTTTGTTTTTGTTTTTAATATTCCATTTATCTACTTGACAGACAGAGATCACAAGTAGGCAGAGAGGCAGGCAGAGAGACAGAGGGGAGGAAGCAGGCCCCCCGCCGAACAGAGAGCCCGACGCGGAGCTCGATCCCAGAACCCCGGGACCATGACCCGAGCCGAAGGCAGAGGCCTTAACCCACTGAGCCACCCAGGCGCCCCCGGGAAGGCGTTTAAGCAGAGACCTGAGTGTCCCTGAGGTGGGGACACTGTAAGGCGCATTGAAGCAGCCAGCGGGGATTGGAGTCTGAGTTGACTTTTGAGATCCCTTCTAACCCTGTGCCCCATGGCCTCAGGAAGCTCTTGAAAAGGGTAGTTCCTCGTGTGTGTGTGTGTGTGTGTGTGTGTGTGTGAGAGAGAGAGAGAGAGAGAGAGAGAAGGAAAGAGAGAGAGACCTTATGTAGAAACACAGTTGGTCCCAGAGATGAATCCTGTGTGGCACCTTTGCCTCCTGCTCACCTTTGCCTAGCGTTCAGAGGACCCAGGAGACCCCAGAGGATCATGGGGATGGGAGGGGTCCGCAGGAATGCTGTTGCAGTGGCTGGATCCCCCCTGCTGCTCTTCCCCCAGGGGTCAGGTTCACATGCTGGACTTTATGAAACTTGAGGAGTTTGCTTCTTTACAGGATGCTTTTGATGATGTGGTGAAGTATTTTGGAGAAAACCCCAAGACGACTCCACCCTCTGTCTTCTTTCCCGTCTTTGTCCGGTTTGTGAAAGCCTATAAGGTAAATAGCCTTGCTTGGTGCTGGTCATCAAGGGGGTGTCCTCCAGACCTGCGTCTGGTCTCTGGTCTCCGCTGCTGTGTGGCGGCCTCCCCTGTTCCTTCAGGCAGCAGATCTAGGAGGTCAGCGAGAGTCTGAACGGTCTCTACTCCTGTGGGGGCTGCGTGTTCCTGGGGCCCTCAGCCCACCATGCTCCCTTGTCTCCAGCCAGCCAGGCCTGCGGTTCAGCCTAAAGACAAAAACTCTTGACTGCCCTTTGGGGCAAGTGAATACACTCCAGAATCATCTCTTCCTCATTGACTGTTCACTCTTGTGGGGGCGGGTGAAGGACTTAGAAACTCCAGGCTTCCCATGCAGTTGTTGGACAGGTGAAAGGAGTGGCCTCTGGCCTGTGGCAAGGGTACTGTAGCTGAGGTCAGGGACATCCTGCTCGTGCGTGTCCTGCCCAAGCCGTTAGGTCATCTAGACCAGTATTTCTCTGGCGTGGACTGAAGGATGGTGCTAGGTAGAATGCTAGCTGTCTGTTTCCTCATCTGGACCAACAGTGGCCCTTCCTTTAAATAGCCTGTTTGACACAGTCCAGAGCTATGGTCTTGAAAAAGCATGTGACCCAAAGAAGCATGGTGTTGGAAGAATTTGTTCCTTGAGAAAGAATAAGTGGGGGGAGTGGGGGGAGGTGGTTGTTAGCAGCTGTTAGTGGCTGTTAGTGCCCTTAGGAGACATTGCAGGCTGTACTCGCCAAGGTTGTGGAAGTATGACCTCAGTAACGTTGGTAGAGGAAGGAGGAGTGTGATTATAGGGGAGGAGGGATGAGGCTTTTTTTTTTTTTTTTAAAGATTCTATTTACTTTGAGGGAGAGAACATGACAGGGTTTGGGGGGAAAAGGGAGAGGGAGAAGCAGACTCCCACTGTGCAGGGATCCTGATGTGGGCCTCAATCCCAGGACCCTGGGATCATAACTCGAGCCGAAGGTAGATGCTGGGGAGCCACCCAGGTGCCCCAGGTCATCTACATTTTTGAGAAACAATCTCTTGGAGATAGTGGGTCACTTCCCTAGCTCCAGAATCGTCCTTTGGCCTTTTCCTGAAATTCAGGTTACATTATTTATCAATCAGCATGGCTTCGTGTGGCAGAGATGTCACAAGCTGTTTGCAGAAGGGAAAGGGAGGCTGAACCCGAACACAGGACAGAGACCTGGACGCTGGAGGTGGTCTCTGGTCCCCAGCCACTGCTAACCATGGTGCTCGGGGTTCACTGGCTGGAAGTGCCTGTGTCCTGCAGACGTGACTCACAGGGATTCTTGTTATGTGCTGGGACCACATTTCTTCCCATAAAAAACTGTGAGCCTGAGGTCTGTACAGAAAAATATGGGCTATTTTTAAATTGTAGAATATAAATTGGGAAGTGGGTCTGGTTGGTCCCAAAGCCCGATACTTCAGCAGGGCTAAAGCAAAGGAAAAAGCGAAGTTCCTTGGTGATCTGTGTGGGGCACAGGTCAGAGCCTGTCAGTGAGCCCCTTCCACATTGTCGTTTCACCCCGCGTCCTGTTAGGGGGCTCTGAGGGGTCTCCGTCAGGCAGTGGCGGTGTGGGGTGTTTTACTGGCCATGGGTACTGCACGATGAATGCTCCCAGGCTAACAGTGACCTGGGGACCTTTTGGGCAGACACTGGGGTTGTGGGATGTCATCCCTCCTTTCGCTTCCCAAGTCTGAACCAGAATGTAACTTAAGGCAGAAGTAAAGGGGTCCAAAATGTAAACTTTATTCTTGATAATAGCTGGACTGGAGGGTGTGGTGAGTGTCTGTGAGCTTCTACCTCAGCCCTAAACTAGATAACTGACTCTAACGCTTCACAGCGAGACCGTTAGAAGTCTCTTTAGGGAGGCTGGCTTCGAAGCAGAGAATGTGCAGGAGGGCTGAGCAGGGGTGAGCCTGTCTTGATTTCCTGTCCCAAACTCATCAGACTAGTCACTCTGTTGCCCTTGGGAAGGAGTGAGCTGTGGGGTGAGACCCCCTGGAGGAAATAAGAGGCAAGGGAATGGAGGTTTTCCCCTAACAATGGGCAGAAGGAGAGGAATCTGAACTCTTGCTTTTGGAAAAAACTATAGGTAGGTGGACAGGTTCTGGAAGCAAAACAAGCTCACATGGAAATCCCAGAGCAGAGCTGCCTGGATAGTTTCCATCCACATCTCTGGGACAGGCTGAGAAGCAGTGTGTGTGTGTGGGGAGGGGTAGGCCTCAGGAAAGACTTTCTGGACAAGGTACATCATGATTGCTGGATGTTGAGGAGATGTGATAGAGACCAACAGGGAAAGCCCGGATCAGTGTCCCTGATAAGCCTAAATGTAGATCTGGTCCCTTCCCCTCCACTCTGATGCCTGGCTCGCCAACATTCTCTTAGGAGCGACTTTAAAATACCTTGATGGCTGTCATTTCCATGGACTAATCTTTGGGTTCCTTTGACTTTGCCCAGCAAGCAGAAGAGGAAAATGAGCTGAGGAAAAAGCAGGAACAAGCCCTCATGGAAAAACTCCTAGAGCAGGAAGCTCTGATGGAGCAGCAGGATCCAAAGGTGAGACGTGGCCAGGGCCTGAGACGGCCTCATCTGGGCCAGCAGGGAAGGGGGCAAATGCCAGACCTGCACGCATGCCGGACGGCTTTCTGCCAGGGCTTGGAAGCTGGGCTCGTGGATTTGTTGTTCATCCTTTGTTCCGCACACAGTAGAAAGAAGTGAAGAACAGGTGTGTGCAGCTTTTCCGGGCGTACAGAGATCAGGAACTTAAGTCTTGTGGCTGCCTAGAGAGATCATGCCAGGTAGCCCGATGAGGACCTGCGGGGGGTCCAGGGAAGGCTTCATGGGGTCGCCCTTGGTGCAGCCTCCATGGCTGGCCGCTTCACTCCAAGGAACGGGATGGAGGATTCCCGGGAGGGAAGCAGCTTGAGTGCTGCAGGCCACAGGGCTGGAGGTCAGGGTGTTCTTCATCCCCATCCTCTGCACCAAAGCTCGAGAAATGGATGGTTGTCCCCAGCTGCCTCTTGTAGCCAGACTATCCAGCCTTCCCACTGCCGCCAGCTGGAGTTCTGCATGGTTTTCCCAGAAAGTTTTTTTTTTCCCCCAGAAGCTTTCTGAGAGTTTCTCTGAGCAGGATGTTGGGATGGGGCTGCTTGTGTTTTTGGCTGAGGCTGCTTGTTGGTAACAGAATGCTCAGACACAGTTTGGATCTTCTCAAGCCCCCATGGGTGCTGGTCCCTCTCATCTCTGCCATCCTTCTTTCTCCTCAGTCTCCTTCCCACAAATCAAAGAGGCAGCAGCAGGAATTAATTGCAGAATTGAGAAGGCGACAAGTGAAAGATAACAGACATGTATATGAAGGAAAAGATGGTGCCATTGAAGACATTATCACAGGTAAAAGATATTTTCTCCTAGTGGCCCGTAGAGACCCCACTGACCCTGCCCACAGTGGACCCCTTCCACAGCTTGCTACTTTTGGTCAGAATTTATGAGGGTCTTCAAGTGACTTGGTGCAGACCCAGAGTTATGGGGAAGGACTCTGTGCTAGTGTTGGAAGTAGATTCCTAGTAGCCTGTATACTGCCTGTCAGAAAACCCCAGCACTCTCTGAGAACCCTTTCCTCATTATCATTGGAACCCCACAGATTTCACCAGGCTCCTCCTCCTGATGATTTTCCACTGTCTTGGGTTTAGTTCCCTGCTCCATTTTCTACCTTGTGGCCCCTCCCACCCACCTGCCTGACTAATAAGTACCATGGACAAGGCCCACGCAGGGTTGTGTACTAACCACAGTACAGATTTTTCCAGCATGCTCTTTAAAAGCCTTTTTAATTCATTCAAAGTAACTGAAGACAAGAGGAAATCAGGAGCTAGAGCTTTCGTTCTGATAGGCCAACAGGCTTCTCAGGCTGCTCAGCTAGAAATGAGTGGTATCTAACCCAGCTTGATTCTTGTCTGATTAAGTTGTAGCTTAATGCTTGCTGCTTGAATCCATTCTCCAGAGATTCTGCATTCTCTTATAGTTGGGACAATAATTGGAGCCACTGTCTGTGGCATTGGCTACAAGTGACTTTCATGTCTGTTGCATATGAATACTGTTTTTTTTTTTTTTTTAGCTTCCAAGATACTTAGCACTTTTTTATTGTAGAGGATTTTTAAAATACACAATGCGAAAGTACAGAGAACAGCCCGAGGAGTTCTGTATACCGATCATCTTTTAACAATTCTCAACTCATGGCCAGTCTTGTTATGTGTCTGCTTCTACCTGCTCCCCATTCCCTAATCTCTGGGATTCTGAAGCAAATCCAAGACCTACAATGTCATCTGTATTTCAGTGTATGTGTCTTCAAAAGATAAGGATTCTACAATAAAGCAAACAATCATAGCCAGAGTATCTTTGTCACACACCTCCAAAACTAACAACTTTTTAACATCAAGTACACATTAGTCACATGTCCCCAGCTATCCTAATTCTTTAAGAATATAACTGTCAGAATTTTGATTTCTCATTTTTTGTGAATAGCTTACCATCATAATTAGGGATCCCCAAAGCCAAAACTATCATTTTTTTTCACCAGTTCAGACCCAAGGAAATAAAATAGGTACATAGATCACTAACAGGAAGTCAATAAGAGTTTCTGGCCTAGCGTAAAGCGGTCTCAGTCGTCAGTGGCTAGGTAAGTGGCTGGTAACATGCCTGTGTCTGTGGATGGCGCACACACAGTCTGTACGCGCGTGCCTGCCCATGTCTCCTCGTTCACTCTGCATTGGTTTGCACATGGCCCCTCAGGTAAAGTCCCCAATTGTTGGGCACCTCTCTTTGTTTCCCTGGCACTGAGGGAGCTCCTTTTCCAGTAGGCTGTTCTCCATCTCGGTGACCCCTGGGTTGTCAAATGAGCAAGATGTACATTTTCTATTTGCCTGATCTCATCGTTAAGCTGCTGGTGGAGTTGAATGAGTATCTGCTTATAGATCCTACCGTTTTTATTCTCTTTAAAACATTTTTCGTTTCCCATCCGCCAAGCCCCAGACTGAGAACTGTTTTAGACTTAATGAACTCACTTGGGTGTACATTGCCTTTCCCCATCTCCAGGTATGATTAAGAAAGCACTAACCGTGTACTAATGTGATAGATCCTGGCTTTTTACTCTCTTCTGTTTGTCTTATTTGGCTGTCATTTTCGATGCAGTGCTGAAGACTGTGCCCTTTACTGCTCGTACCGCCAAGCGTGGCTCTCGATTTTTCTGCGAACCTGTTCTTACTGAGGAATACCATTACTAAACTATTACTCTTTCTCACCCGATGCTCTTAAAAGGTGGCTACAGATTTTTTGACCTCTTATGTCCCTCTGTATGTCTGCTAGGACCCCCGAAGATGCTAGCATGGCATCTCCGTCTCCGCCATGTTGTAGTTTATGTTGCCTTCACACTGCATGGTTTTGCACGCCTGTCATTACTGTTCACTCACTGCCACTTTCCTATGTCTGTGAATCCACATGCCTGCGGTGGTCTGAGTGTGTGTGAGTTGAAATAATAGAATTGCTTGTAGAAATTTTTAGAACAATATTGTAAATTGAGCATGACTTTTGAGAATTAGCACTAGGATCAGCAGCTGAGTGGTTATAAGGCTTTTGGGCTAGTGCCTTTGAGTACAAAATGATAGTCATTAATAACAATAACTAACTATACCAAACATTTATTGAGCATTTGCTGTGTTTTAATAGGTTTAACAGATATTAAACCAGATATTAAACCAGCCTCCTTTCTGTATTCAGTTAGCATGCCTTGATAACAAAATGAGCTGTGTGCAAGTGCTCAGGAATGCAAAGTGCCCAGAAGTTGAAAAATGATATGCTGAAAGAACTGTGAACCACACAGTTGTAAATTGGGACTTTCTTAACTGTCTTATGTCATCTCTAGCCATCACCCACAGTGTGGAGCTCACAGTACAAGCGAGGAACCCTGGGCACATGGAAGTCTGTATAAGTTGATATAGGCAATCCATAACGTTATACCCGGCCTCTTTTCCTTCTGGGTGTCATGCCCAAGTTCGGTTACCAGCAGTTCCACATTGGAGCAGGGCTGTGAGGCAGAAAGTGAAAACAAAGGCTTTAGGAACTCCCCCATAGTCTCTCATTCACGCTTCTTCACTGCAACTGTTCCATGTCAAATCCAGGGTATTTCTCTTGTGATGAGATGATATCTGGACCTGCTTTTTTGGTTAGGAGGGTGGCATCCAGAAATACTAATAGCAAATACCTATTATTGGAAAATGCCACTAGTCTTAGAAAAAAAAAATCCCCATATTTTCAAGTAGTAAACTGCTTGCCCTTGGTTCCTGATGGCTAGATAAGAAACTTCTTTGCAGTGTCCAGCTGATTAGAAAAGGGACAAGGGAAGCCCATACTCTAATTAGATAGAACTCCCACGTTGAGATTGACATGGAACAGGTTACGTGTTTGTTTTGTGGCATTAACTCTTCTGTGAATTATACTTGTTATGTATGTTCCTCTGTCTTTGACGATCTCAAGAGGATGTGGTGCGTTGTTGCTTGCTCTGCAGCATACTTACCCACCCGTGCTTATTAACAAGGCTAGACACTGTCATCTGCTCAGCTAATGTTCCTGTCAGTTTTGTGGCTGGACTCTCATCCTGGAGCCAAACTTCAAAGCAGCTTGGATTTGGGTGGTCAGAGAGCTGGGTGGGAAGACACTCTGATCTTTCACTTGTTTTATCTAACACCTCTTGTATTAATGGCCTCCCATTCTCCTCCCCTGTTGGCTAACATGCCGGGTATGTTAAGCACTAAGTTGAATTGCTTTCCATTTTCATCCCATTTTTACTTAACCATCATTTTGTGTTTTTGTTTTTTTCTGTTTAGCCTTAAAGAAGAATAATATCACTAAATTTCCAAATGTTCACTCGAGGGTAAGGATTTCTTCTAGCACACCGGTGGTGGAGGATACACAGAGCTGGCAAGCATCACTTTTTACTTAGCTTCCTCCTCTCTCTGTATGCAGATCGGTGGTTTCAGTCTATGGCTGAGGGTAATACTGGTGAGAGCCTGACAAGGGAGAAGTTTTTGTAACCTCACATTCCAGTGATGTGAGGCAGAGCCTCTCTGTTGGACTCTGTGTGGCCTGCTTCCAAATTATCAAGTGTGATGGCTTGGGCAAGGGTATTTGCTGATGATTGTACTTGCTTTGGGTGCTAGGCTGTCTTTCCCTTACTGTTTTCTTGGCCTCTGAATTAATCAGTTAACCCCTCTTGATTTGAAGAAACTGAGAGCAAGTCCTGGCCAGGGAACATGATCTATAGCCTTTGAAGAAAGATTTGGATCTTCAGACCCAATTGTTCAGAAGACTCAGGAATTATAGAGCTACAAGTCATCACATACCCTTAGCCAAAAGTGGAATTCTGACCTTGCCTTATCATTCTGGGCAAGAAGCAGAAGCTTGAGAGGATTAGGGCATGTATAAAACTATTCTTCCCTTGAATTTAGAAAGAGTGAGGCAGGGTGACTAATTGCAAGGAGTCAGGATTGGTGGGGACTATGCTGAACCTGAGGGCCTAGGTCTCAGCACTCACTCAGCTCCTTTCTTTTTGCCATGTGAAAATTTGGGCTCAGTATTGCCAGACTCTCCAGTTATCCAAGGGAAGTCAGAAACCCTCTTTTTATATATTAATTATCTATTACAAGATTAGGAAATTGTATTTAAAAGTATAAGTTGGGGTCTAAACATTTTGTAGGCCAGATATGGCCCATTGGCTCCATTTTCAAGCTACAGAGTAGGTAAAGGAATAAAAAATTCTGTTATGTTTCCCCTTTCAAAGATCGAATGTCTCCTAACAGAAGTCAACAATGTGAAGGGAAATAAATACTAAGTAAATGAAACAGTGGGACGGGGTTGGGGGGGTGCACAGAGTACACCACCTACCCTGATCCAGTCAGAAGCAGCTTACCTGCTGGCTAGGCTACCTACCTTAAGTATTCATTACAAAAGCATGATTTCGTATTAAGAATGTTTACATAGAATAAAATGTCTTTGTTTAGCCCACTGTATTCTACTAGAACAGTGCCTGCTTGAACCAGTATGCAGTGGTTGAGTCATTCATTCAACAAGGGTTTTTTGTTTTTTTTTTATATTAGGCATTTTTAAACATTCTGTGCATTTGTAGTACAAATTGGAGAATGCTGGAAGGCCCAAACCACTTCTCCCCTCTAATGAAAAATAGGAAATACTGGGTGGCAGGAGACAATGTACAGGAATGGAGTATTATTTTGATTTAGTGATTATTTTTGTTTAGTGATTGGGCATTGTGTTTCACAAAATAAAAAAAAGACCTCAGCTAATACTAACTGAATACAAATAATGGGACCTCTGCCTGCAAAATAAGCATAGTGTCCTGTGATTAAAATTCCAGAAAAGATAGGATAGGGTAGTTGGTTTATTAATTTTGCAGTTTAAAATTCATTACAATTATTGATATTCAGGTTTCCAGAAGAAAAAGGACAGAACTAAGCCAATGCTTTTTCCAATTGAAGAAACATTTCAAAATAAGACTCCAGCTAGATTCTCTAGATTCTCTGGCCAGTGACAAGAACAGTTGCCTTTCCTATATATTTTTCTAAAAAGTTCCAGAATCACATCAGTATTACATCCTGCTTTAAATATTGAGGGCAAAGTACATGTCTGGCTCAAATAGTCAATGAGTTTTAAGGACCTGTTAGCTGACTCTTCTACACAAGCTGCTTTGATTGGCTGCCAGCTGACCTTTGTCTTGCTTAGACACATGATACTAAAGGTTGCAATTCTCTGATTGATACTCTCCTCTTTACAGATCTTAGAAACCAACCATACAGACGAGCCGATGCGGTGAGGAGAAGTGTCAGGCGGCGCTTTGATGATCAGAACCTGCGTTCTGTTAATGGAGCCGAGATAACCATGTGAACCTGAGACCTGCCTGTATGAGTAGAGTATACGTGAATGAGACTTTCCACATGAACTTTATGTGCTACCATGTAACCGCAACCTTGAACATTGATAAAATATTCTAAGGGCTCAGATTTAGCAAACACACAGGAATTTAAAAATGACGGGCTCTCCTTTCAACCTTTGTTAACAAGTGCCTAAAAGTGGAAGTAACTGCTCAGATTAATCAAAGCAATAGGTTTTGATTTGATTAGGTATCTTTTTACACCAGTGTATTACCCAATTTTTTAACCAAAATGTAAATTTCGTATTAAACTCATTATCTGCCATTGTGATTGTCCCATGATGGCACACCCTGGTTTCCTGATAAGTTGTAAATAACATGGATGCAACTGCTGTGGGTTTCCTTTGCTGAGATGTTGTTTAAGGAAAAAAGTTGCTTTTGTGTTTTAGACATATCCATCAACTTTGTTATTTTTAAAGGCTTGCAACCTGGAAGAAGGAAAGTCACATAAGCTCCTGTCCATAACCAAGCCCCAGCCAAGTACAAACAGGATGCATTGCAGTGGCACAGAGGTCACTCAGCTCTCTCATTTTACATTCTACACTGCTGTACTCGGGTAGGACACCCTGTGAGAGTTCACCAGTATGAATGCAAGGATATGATGGCATACAAATTTGTGTAAGATTTTTTTGCAGTACTGTGTTCTTCAGCTAGAGGCAGCTTTTAAAATAATAATAATGCAGATGTATTTATTAATTAGCACTAAAATTAACATCTCAGTAATCAGTATTAGGATTTCTGAGGACCATTATGGGCCTATCCTGAACAGAAATTGGTGCCTTGCTAGCCAGGGAGAAGTTCACTAGCTCTATCAAGCATTTCAGATTACTTCTGCTAGCTAGTAGTGTAGTTAACCTAGCCTTATTCTCCTGACAATCGCAGTGCCCACCCCCCA
Organism: Neogale vison; assembly: GCF_020171115.1. Taxonomy (NCBI): domain Eukaryota; kingdom Metazoa; phylum Chordata; class Mammalia; order Carnivora; family Mustelidae; genus Neogale; species Neogale vison. Next base: position 51,101,928 of record NC_058093.1, read on the forward strand.
CCCCCGCCCCCCCCTTTTGTAAACTGGAGAAGATATATTTGGCATCATTGCTTTATGGGAAATTGCAAATTAAATTGCTTGAAATGTTCATATTTGGATTAAGCTTAAGTGATACATAATAGGACTAAATGGCCAACTAAGCCACTGTTACTTTTCCTTCCTCTCTGGCAGGGCACTTGATCCATTCCAAAGTCAAAAACTGGACTAAAGCGGATTTGTACTTTACATATTATACACTCTGCTTCTGGCTTACTTCTTGGTACATCAATATATTAATTGTAAAGTTTATTGTATAGTATTTAACCACTGAATTTCTTATTTTATGTTGTGCTTATATGAACCCCTTGGTGAAGGTCCCATTTTCCTTGGATAATGTGTAGTTATATGATCTCTTTTTAAATGTACAGATATTTTGCTATAAAATTGGTGCAGTTTTTTATGGTTTTTACACTTTAATTCCCACCTAAGCCTCTGGGTAATATTGTAAATATTGTTTAAAAATGCATCAGCCTGTGCTATACAATCTGAATGTTATTTTAACTTATAGTTTTTTTTTAATATATATATTTAACTGCAAGGACAGTTTAGGGATCAGTTATCACATTTCACTTTAGCATACCTATTTACAAAAAATTACTTTTAAAACTGCCACCTGCTAGCACATTTTCATAATGTGTACTTTAAAAAGAACATGCCAAGATTTTGTCTGTTAACACTGATTTTGATGAAAAAAACAATTTGACCATGATACAACACACAATTTGACTATGATACAACACAAGTAGTTGGCCCTTTTTGACAGGCGGCTGCTTTCCAAAGCTTAATTACTAAAAAGCATATATTAAAATAGTTGCCTATTTATTAATCAACAAATAGACAATAATGTTGGCATGTTCTTTTCTGTTTATTAATGGGCTTGCCTTCTTAGCAATATTAGAAATGTTTTATAAAAAAGCAATTCATGTTACTTTTCTGGTCTTTTCATGACATATGAGCAAATAAACTATTTACACTACTATCCTGTAATGTTGTAGTCCTTCCATGACATACTTTAATGGGGGGGGGTAGGGAGGGTTTACCAGTGTTACATACTTTTATCTTCTAGGAAGTTATTTCTTACTGATACGCTCCTGATCACTTGCTGTATGGAATATAAGAACCTAACAGATTTGGTAGTGGGGGATACATCTCCAAAATTGTATTTACCAATTTATTGCTTCCAGAGAAACACTGGTGTTTGTTGAAGATGTTACTCCACACCCCCCAAATTTGTTTTAATGAGGATGTTGTGTGTATATGGATAGGTTACGTGTGGACTGCACAGACTTAACCCTGCAACCAAAAACTACATTGGTTGGCAAGGTATGTACAAACAGTTTGGCTTCCACTGCCCAACCAAACATGCTGATATTTTTAATTATTAATTCCAAATCATCAGTGCAACATTCAGTATATTCTTTTTAGGAAAGCAAGGAAATTTGGTATTTTAGAAAACTGTACAAGTGGCTTAAAACAACTGTTTAAAAACATTTTAGGATTTTATTTGAGAGAGAGGGAAAACACAAGTGGGGAGGAGGGGTAGAGCGAGAAGCAGACTTCCTACTGAGCAGAGGAGCCTGACCTGGGGCTTCATTCCAGCCCTCTGAGACGACCTAAGATGAAGGTAAGTCTCCCGAGCGCCCCTCAAAACTTTCTTAGAGAGGCATGAATAAAGTTTAATTATTGTTACCAATTCAGCGCTCTTCTTACGCCACAGTTATACAATGTCGTTGAAGCTTTATTTTATAAAGAGGGGGTAAAGTTAAATTCCAGTTAGTAAAATTCTCTAGTTTGTGCCTCATGGTAAAAGAAATAGTATCTTTAATATTCTACAAATTCAAAAACGTTTTCAAAACCAAAGCACAGCAGTAAGTTCAAATGAGATACAGGTATGGTTAGGTATGGGTGGGGCATTATATACCATTAATATCCACTCTTAAAGATAATTACCAGTGACTTCCAAAATAATATCCTTATTCTCAACTCCCAATCCTCTAAAACATCTAAATTCTAATCCACTAAAATTCATTGATTGCCCAAGGGGCCCTGACGACTCAACAATGCTTAGCACAGGAAGGGACTTGATACCCATCAAAGACTGTGGTTCAACATACTGGATTTTGTAAAATTACCTTTTTAGACTGCAAGCTACACTCTTATGATAGCTTTACAATGGGCATATCTATTAGTTTTAATATTTGGTAAAACAGCTCTTAGTCCTAAGACATTTTTAAAATTTTTATCAGAAATGTCTACAAAGATGATCAGCTCAGTATATGCAAAAGGATTAATCTGATAAGTTTTTCATTTCTCTTAAAACTAATACCTGACCGAATTCCAAGAAAAAAATTCAAAGCAAGAAACAAATGCAAGAAGTTTAGATATACTTTCTTTGATATAGTTTTTTTTATAGAGCCAAGTTTTACACTGAGGAAACAGAATGCGGGCCTCTAGCATCTCACAGCAAAGAACTGCATAGGAGAAGGGGTACTTAAAGGAAAAAGCGGACACAAATCCAACTTAGTAAAAGATGCCATCTTTTCTAGTAAATTATATTTATTTACAAAAGGTCTAATTTTATATAACTATTAGGTTCTTTACATCAGAACAATATATAAACAGAAGAGAAAATCTGGTAATTACAAACAGAAAATAGAAACTTGTTCCCCCTTATCATTACTCACCTTTCAGAACAAATCTTCTGTTAAGTTGTAGAGAGGTAGGCAAGAGACCAAACCTACCAAATTTCAGGCAGGACCAAAATAAAGGAGTATTTATATATAGACATTTTAGATGCCCCAAGGAACAGCATAAAAGGGCATCAAGAAATGGCTTAGTTGGATTATGATCTGATTAGGCAGCCACTCTATTTCAGTCTAAGAATGAAAACTGGGGTGGGGGTGGGGGTTAGCTAGTTCCCCTGAAATGCAAACATCAACCTAGGCCATAACACCTGGGGCACTTACCAATCATTAACAATAATGAGATGGCCTTGAAGTGTAGATTATATTGAGTCACAAAAGCAATTTTTATATAGCTAGTTTTTTGAAAAGCATAGAAAATCTACAATTAAGGAACTTATGCAAGGGAGACAGCTAAATAAAGGAAGGGCTAGGGGGAGTGTGCAGGTACTTGCAGCAAAATCATCTCACTTCCCATACTTTACCCTTTGTTGGAAATAGCCTGAAATGGTTAGTTCTCAATTTAGAATTTGGAATTTTGTCGCTGTTTCCAAGCATGGCCTTTACCACTAACTCTGGCCTAGCTAAACATTAGCTCTTCAAACAGAAGTTTACTACTTTTAAACTACTATGGTATCTTAATTTATGAATATGAAAAGCTACATTTCAAATCATCACAAGGGATTTCTTTTCCTACTCAGAAACACGGAAGTTATATGTTCTCGCTAACAAGCTTTTGGAAATTTCTGTAGTAAAAGATAAAGCCACTAGGAGTTATCTTCAGTGGTGCACTTCAATTATGTATGTGGCTTTAGTTGTGGGTTAGTAGAGTTTATTGCGATGATGCTTTTTCAAGCCCTATAATACAGTTGCTTGGTACCATGGATGCTGAATGTATCTGCCAACTATTTTACAATCATTCAGTATAGGCCTACAATGTGCCAGGCACTGTTCTAATCCACAGGATATAACAGTAAATGAAACACAAATCCCTGTCTCCAAGGAACCTGACCACCATTTACATTAACACAACTGAAAAACGTAAGAGCAAGGTAAGATTTAATAAAGAAGGTAAGAATTATTAGACTAGTATATGCCATTACCAGAACCACAAAGTAAAATTGTAAACCTACTTAGAACACAATTCCATGAAAAATTACTCATGACATTATTTTGCTTTTTATTTAAAATGAGTGGTTTTACTTAAGAGAATGTAAAAGAATTAAAATTGTACCTGATACTGAGAGAGATACATCCCCAAGGGAAAAGAAAAGTCTGATTTAAGATACAAGCAATTAATGTGATTTGCCTCATTTTGCTTTTAGAAATGTTTATTTGGTTCCTTAGTTTTGTAATTTACATTTAAATTACATAATATTCTTAAATATTCTATAAACTTATAGCATTCATCACTCTTCCCTGGGTACTATTTGATTGGAAGCCTTCTCTCTCAAATAGCATCTAGGCTTAAAAACAAAACAAAAAACAAAAAAACCCCCCAAACCCCATATGGCTACCCCTTTCTGATGCAAAAAGAAAAGTGGCTGCCTAGTCAGCACTGAGTTGACCTTTAACACTGGAAGAAAACCGGGATCATCCAGGCTAATGCTTCTTAACACAGAATACAGGCCCTTTGGTAAAAGAAAATTATGGACCATCTTTCCAGAAAAATGTACAGAGAGACATTTCAGTTTTTACAGTTTCTTCACTCTACCACTATGAATAGAGCTTTACTCTAGGCCGTTTTTGTAGCTGTATAAAATGAGGCCCAATTAGCAAAAGTCAAGATGTGACACTGATCATTTTCAAATTTACTGGGAGGCATATATGAAGTTCTTATTGTTGAAAAACATGAATAATCTGTATTTTTGAAGCTGCTTTGGGTAATAATGAAATAGCCTTGTTGTGTTTAAAAAAAAAAAAAAGGAGCATTGCTTTTATTTTTTAAAAGCACTAAATTATTTAAACAAACTTGGGAAAGTGCAAAGAATTCATCATATTTGACTAACTTTTCATACAAATTCAATTTTCCCATATAGGAATTACTGGACTGGGAGAAAACAAAAACATCAAATACTGGAGATTCTGATTTTGACTACTATGATAATAAATGTATTAGTAAATTTAACCAGTAACTAATATTAATGATACAGAGGGAAGAAAAACTCTCAACATTTAACCAAAGTCTGATGCTTAACTGAACGTATAACTTCCCCTCATCTAAAAATAAACACACTTTCCTGCTTGAACACATTTGTTCAAACCCCTTTTTGAACATCTGTTTAACAGAACCAATGTTCTAAGACATTTCAGCTTTTACCAAACTGAAAATTTAGAAACCTAATCTTCCCATCACCTGTGACTTCAGACTGTACAGTACCTTTTGGTAACTAAATCCCATTTGATGGGATCATTAAAGGTAGACAAGGATTACAGTCACATCAATTACATCTTTTATAATAATGTCGTTATATTTTGAGTAGCCATTTATTCAATAGTTTTATTTTTAGGTCAGATAATTTTCATGGGTGAACTAGAGAGAAACTTGAATTTGTATTGTAGGAATCTGAGGTGATAAGACAGTATCTCTAAGAAATACAGAAATCTATTTTGAGGACATGCTAAAACATATCAATAACTTTTTATTTAAATAGAAAAATTAAAACTTTAAAGTTGCACTTAAAAAAAGTCATCATTCATGGAATTAAAACAAAATTTTACAGATTCTAAATTAAATTTTCTTATGAAACACCACTAGTATTTCTGCCAGTATCATATGCATTTTGAAGATTTTGCCACTGACTTCCATGTCAAGTGTCTGACATGATTAGCAATATTAACTCATTATGAGACCTCTGAAAATTAAATCTAGGCAACTCCTGATTGCCAAAGTTGTTATATTTTTTGGTTCTAATATACAATAAGAGACTAACCTTAAGCAAGCAACTTGATTACTTCACATCTTCTAAGGATAGTGATTCTCATTTTCCACAGTCATGTCCGTTTTCACAGCAGAAAAATGACTTGGCAGAGAAAAGTTTAGAAATAACCCCCTACCCCCACCCTTTTTTGAGGCTTTCAACAGTGGATGCTAGATTTAATTGCAAAAGTATGCAGGGATGGGAAAAAGCAGTCCTGGTCATTTGAACTTCTCAAATTCATTAGAATGGTGAAGGAAAAAAAAAAAATGAATTAATTTTTGTTCTTCTAAATTCCAATTTGAAATAGGATCGCTCGAAGTGTCCAAAATAAAAAAATATCTAATGCCAAAGACTATGTGCTAAAATTTACTTATTAAAAAAATCTCCTGCACTGAAGGAAAATAGTATAAATTACATTACCAACCTTCAAAAGTTAGCATGTAAAGAGTATTCTAGCTTCAAACCATTGCCTCTCTAAAGTTTTCTATAGGAAATTTGTAGATCAAAAAAAAAATTACAGGGGCCTCAAATGTACTGATTTATAATATTCTTAAATATTAAAAAGGAAAGGAACCTAGCTATGTGGGTAAGATGAAGCAAAATTTCAAGGATTTAGTATCTTTAAATGATCATACAACTTTTTTTTATAGCTGAGTAGTTTAAGTAGAAATAAATACTAGTACACGCTAGAAGAGAAGGTTTAATAATTGATAAAAATGTACAAAAATATTCAAATCAGAAATGCTTTAGAATGTGTACCACGAAGTCAATACTTCTCAGTGAATAGGGAAGGTAAAAGACTTCCTCAATGAAAAAAAGTAAGAGAAAAGATCGGATTAAAAAAAAAAAAAAAGACAACTGTTAAAGAAAATGTTTAAGTCAACATTGATTTTTGTTTCAGACAAGGATATTGCAACTATCACTTAAAGTATGGTGGCACATTCTTTAGTAGGTCCTTAAGGCAATATATTTAAACTAATTTACAATTTGATGTTAACTTTTTAAACATCACCTCAAAATAATGCCCTCACAGTAGCCTTTTTTTAAAATGTTCAGATGTTTCATAAAAAATAACGGTGGCTTTATTATAGTAGCGCTCATTAGCACCACTATTGTTAAGGGTCTACCAGGTTTCCATTAAGAACACCTATTTCTTCGTTCACCATAAAAGATCATATCAGCTTTAACCAGTTGGGTAGTGCACAAAAAAGCAGTTTTGTCAGTTGCTGGTGCTTTTTTTGTACTACTAAGTATCAAAAAAATTTTCATTATATCTTCAAAATCCAACTTCTATAAAGTAAATCAAATCGCCTCATGACTCAGAGTTCAGAACAAAGTAGAGACATCTGCAGTTATCAGTAAATTGCCACCTTTAATCCATCCTGCAGTGCCCTATGAAAGGGTCACAGAAAGACAGTTATGACCGTATGAAAATATGATTCTTGATACAGAATCAAAAGTTATTTTCAATTTCCTTTGCTTTTTATAAAGTCCACAATAACAATACTTAAATGCACTTTTTTTTTCCTGTGATATAATTAAAACCCAGTGTTATTTCAATTGAACTTTAAAATAGAGTCCCTGGTCTGAATTCGACTTTAAATCATACTGTAAACATATATTTGGTATAATTTATTGATCATCATCCAGTTGCTCCAAAAGGGTCCTTCTGCGCTTTTCCAATTCCCCTTCACTTAGTTCACTGCCAGAAGTATCCCAATTCCCCTGAAAAGACATTGAATACAATTACATTTAATGTCAGTACTCAAAAGGTTAAGTAGTATTGAAACTTTGAGAAAAAGGAACCAAAATATATGGATTGTCTTCCACAGAAACAAGTCCATCACAGGGTTTAGGACTGCTCTTTCCCAAAAGCCTCCCAATGAGTTGCTAACTACTCCCTGGTTTTATAGGGCAGAATTCAGGACAAGACTTTTATATGGTGCTACTTTCATTTGGCATTAATATATAAATCAGGCAGAATGGTAAACCATGGTTTCTTTCCCTTCCTCTTATACCACTGAATATACATTTTGTTTCCATTTAATAAAGCTAGGTGCTCATTACCTAAGGCACTATATTCCTTGTTAATTTTGTAGATTCTTGATTGCCTTCTAAGATACTTTGAGCATACTATCCTAAGATAAAAACTTAAGATTTTTAAGGATAAACATTTAAAATTTATGAGGAAGACATTACTTAGGCTGAAAAACAATTAAAAAATTAGTACTCTTTGTGAAAAACAACCTTAAAAAAATAGTTCATCTATCTCCTTCCATTCAGAGATTTCATTTAACTGACTACAAAGAAGAAAACTGTTAAGCTGCTATTAAGTATTCAGGAAATCTTCATTCACCAAGGGCATGCTTCAAAGTCACCAGGGCACCTTTTAGAAAGAACCTCTGTATCAACGGAATCACAACACCCAGAGGGAGGACCAAGGCTTATCTGAACTAGAGTTGAAACTAAATTCTCCATGGGTCCATTTAGGGGCATTACTCCTGCTAAGGTGGCTTGTGTTACTTTGCTGTCTTATATACATACCCACACAGATGGAAACTAAGAAGTCTACTGTTATTTAATATTAAAATGTTAATTTTGGCATGTAGTCCCTCTCCTATACCTCTGCCCTTATCTCTTCCCTCACAATGATTACTCCTAAAAGTTATTGGAATGCTACCCTTTCAAACTAGATTTAGTAGTACTGATGTCTGAGCACATCTGGAGAATCCCCAATCTGAGTCCCATATTCCTTAAAAATCTGGTAGAAAATGTCCAGTGGTACTCCTTACAACTTACAAAGTAAGACTTTCACAAACAAAAGTCACGGAAGACTTATTTTTGAGAAATAGACAACTCAGAACACTTGCAGCAGGTATGTTAGAAAGCTATTTTGTGTAAGAGGTAAACTGAGTTTTCATTGTTTTCTTCAAATGGTAGCCAACCTGCAAAAAGTCTATTAAATGTGATATAAACCACAATATTCATTTTTGTATTTTGGAAACACAGGTATGAAATAATTCTGAATACTTACAGAATCCTTTCCAGTCTTTTTCTTAGGTGATTTGTGTTTTGATTCTGATCTTTGTCTAGTTCTATCTTTTTCACTTTCTCGGTCTTTTTCTTTTTTATCCTTCTCTCGTTCAGCATCTGACTCTGGAGAATCCTGTGTAAATAAAAAATATCATTAGCATTTTGAAGGATACCATTGTTTTTTACTATCTCCATAATAGGTCATATTTAAGAACATCCGTGTATTATAGGGCATGTGTTCCTAAGTATGGTGAAATTTGAATTATTAACCTTATGGATTCTATAACATTTCCAAGATTCATTGGAAAGATGACATTCTGATTCAGTAACATCACAAAAGAACTTCAGTAAATTAGGGAAGAAAGCACACAAGATAGGATTATATCTATTATGTAAATGTAGACATTTAAAATGTAAACATTACATTTTCTGCCAACCCAGTATTTGTTGGTTTATTCAGATATAGATACAGAATGCTGTGATTAGCTTAGTCATCTAACAGGCTGACTATTATACAATAAATTCTTTCCTCAAAATTGCAACTGAAAGCAGGACTATTATTTTTTAAAAGATTTTATTTATTTAAAGCACACATGAGCACGGGAAGGGGCAAAGAGAGAGGGAGAAAGAAAATCTTTAGCAGATTCCATGATGAGCAACAGAACCCAATTCCACAATCCTGAGATCGTGATCTGAGCAGAAATCAAGTGTGGGGTGGATGCTCAACTGACTGAGCTATCTTGGTGCCCTGAAAAGCAAGATTTAAAGTGCAATGTCTCTGCCCAAGTAAGTGGTCCGTTCTTAGATATGTATAAATTTGAGTGAGCAGCATGAAGAAAAAAAAAAATCTCATTCAAGAGGTAGTAAATATGAAAAAGTTCCTGAGGGTATCTTGATGCATATGTAAAATTAAGAACTATTTAAACTTGTGATTCTCACCACAGCTGCAACACATACACACATACTTACATCTTTCTCTAAGATTACTTTAAAAAGCCAGAGTGGGATTCTTAACACTGATGTGTGTTTATTTTCAAAGCTCACTAGAATATTTTAATTGAAGATTATGGTAAAGACAAACTACATAATTCCCGAGTTTAGGTGTCCTGGACTACACAGGACTAGGCAAAAAAGGGTTCTACTGCCACTGAACAAGAGCTAAAACAACTTAGGTGTAGTATAACAAAAGCTCACTTACAGATTTATGTCTCCTCTTCTTGCTTTTCTTCTTATGTTTTTTTGACTTCTTATAACTTCTCTCTAAGCAGCATGAACAGAAAAAAAATAGTCTGAATTTGAGGACATCCAAGTGCCAATGATTTTTTTTTCTTTGAATTTTTATTTTGGAGTGTGAGGTGGACGGTACAGAGGGAGAAGGAGACAATGTCTTAAAAGCAGACTCCTTGCTGAGCAGGGGTTCAATCTCAGAGATCAGGACCAAGAAGTTCCCTTACGTGACAGCGCCCCCCAGTGTCAAGGATCCTATTCAAGTTAAAAGAAATGCTTACCAGACTCAGCACTAGAAGAGTGTTCTGAGGGAGACCGAGACTCTGATCGCTGTCTTTTTTTCTTTGAATGGCTGTCATCATCATCTGAATCTGACCCCTATAGAATACATATAGCAATTTCATTCATAATGTTATTAACAAATATTTCAATACACTCAATAGTACCCTAATAAACTTCCTTACCGATCTAGAGCGGGAACGTTTCCTGTGATGTTTTTTAGATTTTTTAGAATGTTTCTTATTCTTTGAATGATGATGTTGACATTCATGCTACAGAGGCAAAAGGAAAAGAATTTTAAAAGTTTACTTTAGAAGCAGATCATAAAGAATTTTTAAACAGTACACAAAACAAGTTTATTAGAGTAAAAACCTTACTCTCGTTTTGCACACTTAGGATGTACTTCTAGAAACTGCAAAGAATTAGCAGTTAAAATGTTCTGTTCCTCCCTAATCATTCTATACCCACTCATTCTGACATCTAAAAACAATCAAGTATTAAGAAAGAAAGCACTTCCTGTAGGAATGGGAATGGTATGCTTTAGTAGGGACAAGTGATATACTCCAGAAAGGCATAATCTCACTACTTTCAAAACCAATGAAATAAAATTACATTCAAACATGGTTTTTCTGATGAATCTGGCTTTGGTCACTGAGCTAGGCTTGGCACACCATGAAAAAGAACTATCTCAGATCCATCCTTGAACTAAGATAGATAAGGCTGGTCTCAGAATAAAGCAAAATCTAATCCTTTTTTCTCCACACAAGGAAGAGCATTCTCTTCCTAGTCAAATGTTAAGACCTCCTAAGATAATCTTACTCTAACACCACATGAAATCAGAAAAGGAAATGTTGTCTCTATGGATTTTAATTCATTTATTAATGCTGCAGTAAAAGCTCCTTGCCCCCAAACTTATCTATGGGTTTGAAAATAATTCTTCTCTGGTTTACAAATGGAAATAAAACATCTGACTCAGCAGGGAAGCTCCTTTTACTCTATGTCACTGAATGCTAAATTCTTTCTCCTTTTCTAACGCCAAGACTCAGCTACTAGGGGCCAAAAACTTATTCCAGTGTAATTGGCCCTTCCCTATACTACAATCTTAAACTCCATTTATGACCTCACCACTTTACTCCCAGCACAGGTCACCAGAGAATCTTGATGATTATGAACTGGGGGAAAATGTTAAGATACTAGCTAGAGTAGAGCTTCTCAAAATTAAATGTACATTGTATTCTAGTGCTTGAGAATCTTGTTGAAATGATGATTCTGATGCAGGATTTCTACCAATGGGGCATGAGTTTCTGAATTATTAAAAAGCTCCCAGGTAATGTAGGAGATGCTGCTGCTCACAAACACACACTTTGAAAAGACTTAGAGGCCAACAGGACTAGATCTAGAGGCAGCTAGATTATTAAAGGTGCATGTGGATACATGTTAACTGGGCAAACTGTTGTCAACACTGAAATTCATTAAGAACAAGAAACCCAATGGAAGAGTGAACAGAAAATTAAGTGACCTGCAGTGACCAATGACCATAAGAAGCCAACATTCTAATATTAAATATATGCCAGCTTTCAGTGTGTTGTAAAGTATCCCTATGTCCAAAACTGGCAGGGTAGCATTTTACTTTCTAAAAGCACTGACCCTGGAGTAAAACAGCCTTGACTGGAATCCTTTCCCTATAAATTACTTCTCTTTATTTCAGTTTGCTCATCTGTAACTTCACAGGGTTGTTGTGAGGACTAAGTTCATATATGCAGTGTTTGTAAAATTATTAGAACAATGCCTGGCCCCATATAAACACCAAATGCTTTTATTTAGTAATTACTAGTCTACTTAGCATATTTACTATATACAAGTAGCCACCTAAAATCTTCATCAAAACACCCTTATTCAGCTAATGGAGTAACTTCTTACAATTTTATCTTTAGTTATTTTAACAAAAACTTACTACTTATTATATTCTCTTCCAGACCTCCTTGTGCACTGAACACATCTGACAGTGTAGTATTTGAAATGTGTGCTTAACAAGTTGTTTACTTTTCTTTAGGTTTACCAGTAATTACAGAACTCAATTCTAAAACACTGCAAAGACGTGAAATAAATATGAACTGTCTCTACAAACACATCTTTATTTTTACATGCAAGCTATTTATTTTACTTAAAGGCAGGTTCTATAGAAAAATCATTTTCTTAACCATCCCAGATAATGGCATCTGAAGCAGAATAAGTTAAGCAAGATACTCTGATCAATCTAAATTCACTTTTTGTTTATAGTTTTGCTTATTTTGCAACAGTGGAGCTAATTAAAAGAATACTAATATTACCTCAAGCACATGCATAAAATCTTTAAATATTCGTTTTCTTTCCGACTCTAGAGTTATGTCCTCAAATGCTGGCTCTTTTACAAATCTCTCCCGGATCTGAAAAATTCAGTAAGAGTACATGAATACCAAGAAAAGTATACCCATATGACTAACAAGAATCACAACAGCAAGAGGAAATGATGACAGCTCCAACCCCTCAAAGTTTGTTAAATTTATTTTCCTCTTAAGTCCAAACCATTTTCAATAAATATTCCTAAATGCAGGGTCAGAACTGAATTTATATTCTCAGTATATTTAATTTCTACCCTACAAATAATTCAGCTTCTTTTTGTGGCTATAAAATGGGAAGGGAATTAACGATATTGTCTTCAATCGTAAAGCAAACAGATTATTAGAAAGAATTTATAGTCATACATACATCTTCCCAGACAGCATCCAATTCTATTGGAGGAGTAGCTTGTTTCAACATACTCTTAAATGCAGATTCTTTTCGTTTCATTTTCCGAGCCTCCTCTTTTTCTCGTTCGCGTTCACGGGCTTCTGCCTTTTCTAGTAACTTTTAGAAAATCATATTTAATCAGTTATAATAGTACAATTGAAGTAATTAATTCTTAATTTAAGCACTCTCCCATCATTTATAAGTAATGAGCCAATTTATGACACCAGTTAATTTGAGCAAAGAAAACTTCATCATTAGCCAATTATCTAAATAATTATTTTCTTTTACTTTACTACTCAGTAAAATCCTAGTCACATGCCCTCATTTCAGTAGCCTACAGCTGAAGTACTTTTAGCTGAATATATTAAAAGCTGTACTAAAGTAGTCATTTAGTACAAATGTAAAGCTAGTTGTTTTTCATAGTAAAGATAACTTACACTGTTGAAAGCCAACTTAATATTTCCGGCATCTAATGTGGTTGACCTTTTAGTTGAACTGATTATGGCCACAAAGTCTTCAAAAGTAGTATTAACTTCGACTACAAATCCTTTATCCTAGGAAAGAGAAATCTTGTCAACACTAATAATACATAAATCCAAGAAACACAGTATCAACATCTATAATTAAAATATACTACAGATTAACAATAAATAGTAAGTGTAGTGTTTACCTTTAGAATGTCTTTTATTATTTTCTTCTCATCATGATAACGTGCTTTAAGATCCTCAACATAAAACTTGAAAAGGTCAAGTGCAGTTGATCCTAATGAAAAAACTAAAGAAGTCAAAAGCTAGCTCTAACCAAAGAGCTGCAATTACTTTTTGTTTATAAAACAAAATAAAGCACCCTTCCATTCCCCAACACAACCATCTGCCTCTCTGGCCCATCCCAACTACTATCATAACTATAAATTGGGAAGAAAAGAATCTCACCCGGTTGACCAAGCATATTAGTAAATCTAATGTCGGAACTAATAGTTGGATACAATTCCATCCAAGACGACATAGAATGTAGTTGTCCATGTTCGTGCAGTTCGTCTAAAAATATCTGGGGAGGGAAAACCCAACAATAATAAAAATCCATTTTAATGAAAAGGCATTTTTAAGGACATTGGAATATTAGTGTAACATCAAAACACATTTAAAAAAAGAAGTATTTGACACTCTTGCACCAATGGATCCCAAATAGGTTCAAGGTACAAAGAATACTTGCTCTTTAATTAAAGTAAAATCTCCTTTTAGGCAAAAACCTCTTCTGCACTTTAGAGAAAAGGATCTTTGAAAAACTACATTATTTCAATTTAAAAGAATATATACAAAGGTACAAGTTAATTAAAAACATTAGGTGTCATCTCTGATAATAAGGTTAAGGAATGTGTTTACATGTTTCCTGTAAAATATACTTTTTGTTTTTAGACACAGTACCCAATATGTTCTGGCTTTTTCTTTGTTTTCTGTTTTTTTTTAAATTAATAAATGTGGGCCTCTAAGAGGATATATTTTACTGAAGTGATACATAGAGCAGTTTGAAGAACCAAGACTCAACCTCATATTTGACTTAATAACCTATTTCCTAGGGTGCCTGTGTGGCTCAGTCAGTTAAGCACCTGTCTTTGGCTCAGGTCATATTTCAGGATCCTGGATTAAGCAGTGCATCAGACTCCCTGCTCAGTTTGCTTTTCCTTCTGCCTTTCCCGACTGTTGTTAATAAATAAAAGCTAACAAAAAATAAATAAATAAAACCTATTTCCTTTCTTCCATGTTAATTTTATACCCTAAATCTAAATCTTTATATGCTTATTACAATTTCTGTTCTTTATCCATTTTTAGTATTTGATTTTTCAGGACAACATATTGAGACTTTAGTATTCAACAGTGTCACACTTCCTACTTCCCCAAATTCATAGGGTGTTTATTTCTATAAACAAATGTCTCTAAAGAAATATGGTCCAAAATTCTGCTTGTGAAATTTCTATGCCTGCACTGTTCAATATGGTAGACACAGGTCAAATGCAGCTTCTAAGTGCATAAGATGTGGCTTGTCTGAACTGAGATATGTCATTAGTATATAACACATGATGATTTCGAAGATTACAAAAAACAAAAACAAAAACAAAAAAAAACCTCTTTAAAAAATACCAATTCCATATTAAAATAGTATTTTGGATATACTGGGTAAAATTAAAGATTACTAAAATTAAAAATACTAAAACCCTATATGAGGCATATCAATGTCTTGAATAAAACCATACATGTATCACTGCACTCCACTTCTCTTCAAACATTCTTGAATGCAAAAACAAAGTAACATGCTGATACCAGTTTTAGTAACAGTAATCAGAAACATAGCCGTAACTTAGGCTTGACTAAACGACCCATGTGGACTTTACCTCAGGATTTCTCTTCCAGTTCCAGCACTGACATAATATATTCTACTTTCTGTGGCCCAGATTACCTTATTTTTATTGTATTATTATTTTATCGTATAAGGTCTCCTTATTTTAAACCACTGCAAAACCTTCACAAGGTAGACCCCTTAATGGTTGTAGAACAGTATTAAAAAACCTAAAAATATGTAAAATATGTTCTTCCCTTCTTCTCAGGCACAAGATTGTTCAGTTAAAATAAAATGTAGGTTTTCCAGGCTCCTTTATATCTAATTGTAGTCATGTAACTAAATTTTCAGCAGCTAAGTATGGAGTAAAATTTCTACATCATTGGCTTTAAAAAAACAGAACTATTCTTTCAAGTTCTTCCAAGATGAAATGTGATAATGTGAACAACAAACTCCTAATTATAAATAAAAGGCTAATAGCCTAGGGCAATCCTCAAAGACAGAAGCATCACTATCACCTAGGAGCTTCCTAGAAATGTAAATTTTCAGAACCTACCCTAGACGTACTGAATCAAATTCTAGGGGTGATGCTCCAGAAATCTGTGGTTTTAAGAATTCTTGGAATGACCCTACAGGAAACCACTACAATAAAAGAACCCCTAAGAGTAAGAAATGTTAAGGTTTCATGGAAAGAGGACTGTGAAGGAATGCTTTTGGCTATGGCATTTAAGATGGTTTAGTGACCTTTGGCATGATAGTACGAGTTTATTTAAAAGGCCTCTAGGTGGGATGCCTGGCTGGTTCAGTTGGTAGAGCATGTGAACCTTAATCTTGGGGTTGAGTCTGGGCCCCACATTGGGCACAGAGATTACGTTAAAAAAAAAAAGTCCTCAGGATGATTTAGATGCACATTAAGTTTTGAGTACTCCTGCCTCAGGGAGTGGCAATGTGCCTTATCTGATGCCAAAGAACTGTTATCATTAAAGGAGAAATAAATCTAAGTCACTGTATTTACCATTTATCTTAATACAGTGTTAGTGGAATAGATCCTAGGTGGCTCAGCTGGTTACTCATTGGCCTTTGGCTTGGATCATGACTTTAGGTCCTGGGATCCATTACTATGTGGGGACTCCCTGCTCAGCAGGTAGCCTGCTTCTCCCTCTCCCGCTCTTCCTGCTCATGTTCTCTCTCTCTCTCTCAAGTAAATAAAATCTTAAAGAAAAAAAAAAAAAAAGACTGTATAGATTTAAATTCTGGCTCCACTACTTGGTCACTGAATCTGGGTAAGTCATTTTGCCTCTCGAGTCCATTTCCTTATTTTATATAAATGGATATAACAAACATAGTAACAACTCTTAGAAGGCTGTGATAAAAATTTAAGTGAATATCAATTTAAAATGTATAGCGGTGTAAACAATGCTAACTGCTATTAATATATTATTGAAACGAGCAATCTGGTGAAATATGAAATGCAAAAACTCATTACTCCATGACATTCTCTATTTCTTTTTTTTTTTTTTTTTTAAAGATTTAATTTATTTGACAGAGATCACAAGTAGGAAGAGAGGCAGGTAGAGGGAGAGGGGGAAGCAGGCTCCCTGCTGAGCAGAGAGCCCGATGTGGGGGCTCAATCCCAGGACCCTGGGATCATGACCTGAGCTGAAGGCAGAGGCTTTAACCCACTGAGCCACCCAGGTGCCCCATGACATTCTCTATTAAACAGAGGTTAAGGAACTGGAGATGAAAATGAGCCACTGGCCTACATAAAGAATATACAATTTCAACTTCTATGTACAGCATTTAAGAACTATGGCCCATCCCCAAACTATATACCCCGTATCATTCCCTACTATTCTCCAGACACTAAAAGTCAACAAATATTAATGATTCATCACACATATTTTTTCAGTCTTCTCTCATGCTATCCTCTTTCCCAAGTGAAACCTTAATCGATTTATCAGTGCTCACCTTAAATATCAAATTTTCTACAGCCTTTTATGTTTCCCTGGCCTGAAATGGCTGTTTTCCTTGAGTTAAATGTATATGGATCCTCCACAAAGCCCAAGTTAATGATCTGGGATGAGGGAGTCTCAACATTGTTCCAATCACTATTGAAACTCACTAACCATAGTATGATATTAAGATAGAAAAGAGATTTTTTTTAATTACCTGAAAAGATTCTCTATTTTTACGCTGTCGTCTCCTTTCTCTCAGCAAACTCTTCTGCTTTTCTTCTTCTTCTTCCTTTTCTAAAGCTCGGATGTGTTCTTCAAAGCAAATTAAAGCATCTTCTTTATCCATGTCTAGAGATTTTCCCAGTTAAGAAAAAAATTAAAATGTCCAGTATCAGTAAAAAAAGCAGTTTATTTACATTAACTTTCTATAAATTTCAAATTCACCTGTAATTAAATTCAAATTCACTTGTAATTAAACTCAAAATGACTCATAATCATCTAAATAGGAAATGCTTATTTTTGTATTTTTAATTTTTTTTTCAGATTTTATTTATTTATTTGACAGAGAGCAATCACAAGTAGGCAGAGGCAGCTGGGGGTGGTGGTGGGTGGGTGGGTGGGAAGCAGGCTCCCTGCTGAGCAGAGAGCGTAATGCGGGGCTTGATCCCAGGACCCGAGTTCACAACCTGAGCCGAAGGCAGAGGCTCAACCTGCTGAGCCACCCAGGTGCCCCTAAATAGGAAATGTTTTAAAAAATTCGAACAACCTCATTACAAGATACCTTGAATTCGAGGGTGAAATAAAGACCATGCACAAGACACAGTTAAGGAAAATAAAGATGTTACTATAAAATTTGTCAGCAACATTACAACCACCCAAGGAGCTTTTCACAGGATAGAATTTTAGGCCCTACTAACACCCACTGAATGACGCACAGTATTCAGAGGGGTAATTCACAAAGCTGTAATTTAAAAAGCAACTAGTAAGTCAGAACAAGAACCTGGAGTAAGCTTAAAGCAGGATAATGCTAATACAATTTTTGGTGTTTGCAAATCTCTAAAGCCATTACCTCAAGGAGACAGTCTGAATAAAACTGTGGTAATTAATCTAGTTCAAACTAAATTACACTAAAATAGCAAAAAACAATTCAGACTTGATCTATGACAAACATACCAGATATTTTAATATTTGATAAAGTTAGTATTTTCTACTTGAATAATGAAACTCAATCATACTTTACTTGGAAACCAACAAAACCCCGTATAAGTAATGGACAAATAAGGGGTTCCTGGTGGCTCAGATGGGTAAGTGCCTCTGACTCTTGATTCTGGCTCAGTTCAAGATGAGCAATGGGAGACTGAGCCCTGCATCAGGCTAGGTATGACAGTCTGCTCAAGATCTTTCTTTCCAGGACGCCTGGGTGGATCAGTGGGTTAAGCCTCTGCCTTCCGCTCAGGTCATGATCCCAGGGTCTTGGGATTGAGCCCCGCTTTGGGTTCCCTGCTCAGCGGGAAGCCTGCTTCCCCCTCTCTCTGACTGCCTCTCCACCTACTTGTGATCTCTCTTTAAAAAAAAAAAAAAAAATCTTTCTTTCCCCTTCCCTCTGACCCTCACCAACCTTAAAAAAAAAAAAAAGGCGGTGGGAATCAACAAAAAAGAATTGTGTAAAATTCAGTTAGTCATCTAATAATAAAAGAAATAATTTTTGTTATTGGACTTCTAAAAAAACTTTCTCCTTATTAGTCTTTATATTCTTACTCTGCAATTCCTCATCTTCTGCAAAAGTTGGATTATCCATCAGATACTGCTGGGCTTCAGACCAGGTAGTAGAGTATGTTACATTAGCCATGTTGTCAAGTATGTTTTTTAAGGCTTCCCAATTTCTCTTCCGTAACTGCTTTGCTTGCTCCTAAATCAAAAGAATGAATACACATTTGAGGTTCAAAGAAAGTATGGTATTTGAACTGCAATCAGTGAGTTTCTTTACATTCTAAATGATGCCCAAATTTCATGTTACCCAATTTATTTTAAATTAACTTTTTAAAAATAAACACTAATTTTTCAATGATCCTGTCAAACTTCTTAACCTGGTAACTGCCTACCTTCAATTTTTTTTCCCTCTCTTTAAGAAGTTGGAATCTGGAAACCGCATCTCCCCAACAACTCCATAAATCTCTCTTCCTGTAACTATGCATTATAGAAAGTAGTCGAAAACTAAAGTTACTATCAGCAAGTCACACAATAGGCAAATTCCACAGTCTTCAACCACTTTCAGTTATGTTCAAATTTCTGTTAATACTTACATTTCTATGTATCTGAAGAATGAGTAACCCATAATTTACTGCATAATAAAATGTATGTGAGGTGTTTTATAACACTATCCTGCAAGCACCTTTTAGTGGTAACAATTATATATTACTGACATTTTTCTATAGAAAACTTACATAAATGCATTACAAACAAAATTACTGAGTATTTTAAAAACCTAATGAGTTAAAAAAAAAAGTATCTTTCAAAGTGGGCAGAAGATAGCCAGTTAACGACAATTCAAGTAACAGTTGGATAAATCTGCACCTCGGGTGTCTACATCAGTACTATTACAGGAGCTATCCATTTATAATAAGGAGATCTGCTACACCACATAAACTGAATAAAGCAAACAAAAATGGACATGGTATAAAATAACTCCTAATCGGAATGAAGAAATATCTTGTTTTACCTATAAATACTAACAGCTAAGAATGAATAATACCTTTTCTTTTTTTGAAAGGAAGAATAAAACATCTTCATAGATTTCAAGACGATCACGTTCCGATATTGCATTCCAGACTTCCATCTCTCCAAACATTTGCTCGGCTTTTCTAGTAGAAAAATTAAACGTTACTCTATATTACTCAATAAAAATTCATTTTAAGCTATTTTAATTTTATGGTAAGCTTAAAACCACCCGATGAACACTCTTAACTCATGAGTATAATATACTCATGAAAAACTCTTGGATAAATAATAGAAAATGAACAAAATAGCTTAGGCCTCCATTCCTCTCTACAGACGGAGTGGATAATTTTTTTTTTAAGATTTTATTTATTTATTTGTCAGGCAGAGATCACAAGTAGGCAGAGCAGTAGGTGCAGAGAGAGGGAAGCAGGCTCCCTGCTGAGCAGAGAGCCCGACGTGGGGCTCGATCCCAGGACCCTGAGATCATGACCTGAGCTGAAGGCAGAGGTTTAACCCACTGAGCCACCCAGGTGCCCCAATTTTTTCTTTTTTAAAGATTTATTTATTTGAAGGACGTCTGGGTGGCTCAGTTGTTAAGCATCTGCCTTCAGGTCAGGTCATGATCCGGGGGTCCTAGGATCGAGCCCCACGTCAGGCTCCCTGCTCAGCGAGAGGCCTACTTCTCCCTTTCCCACCCACCCTACTGATTTCCCTCTTTTGTTGTCTGTCAAATAAATAAAATCTTTAAAAAAAAAAGTATTTATGTGAGAGGAAGAGGAATGAGGCGGCAGAGAGGGGAAGGGAGAGGCAGGGAGAGGGAGGATCCCAAGCAGATGCTCAGCTGAGCAAGGATCCCGATGTAGGGATCCATTTCATGACCATGAGATCATGACCTGAACTGAAACCAAGAGTTGGACACTTAACCTACTGAGCTATCCAGGGGACCCAAGGAGCAGATAATTCTAACTGAGCCATGTTTTGTAGTCAAGATTTTATTTCTTAGGATAGCTACAGATACTAACAATCTGTCCATGGAACTAAATTACAGACTTCAAAAAGTTGCCAGAAATTTAGGTAATATATAAAATTGGACTATTTAAAGAAATGAAGAAACTTTGCCAATGCTGTTCTAGAAAACTCAGGAAAATAAGAAAGTGCATATGGAAAATGAACTTACCTTACTGCAAAAATGTTAAATTTCAAATTATATATAATATACATGTATGTGTATGTGTGTGCGTATATATATATATATATGTATTTTTTTTTAAGTAGGCTCCACATCTAGTGTCAAGCCCAATACAGGGCCTGAACTCACAGCCCTGATAGCAAGACTTGAGCTGAGATCAAGAGTCAGACGCTTAACCGACGAAGCCATTCAGGCACTCCTCAGTTCTTATATTAAGCAGAAAGAAGTCAGGCTTTAATTATTACATTTAATCTACCCCTCCTTTGTTTTAGTCTCTAATTAATAATTCAGTAAGTCTATAAAGTTAAATTCCACATTTAACACTGATTTACCTTGTCCCTTACGAAACTGCCCCAACTCATAGTTACTTAGCTTTAATGAGCATCCATATTGGATCAGTTACTACACTTGACAAAAATGACACAGAAACAGTGCAGTAAACATATATCATGCATTACTAAAAATCTTACTTGTATCTGGTTGTGGAAGTCATTTTCTCATGATTCTCAAGAAAACGTTGAAAGGATTCTTTAGCCTCTTTGTATTTTGACCTTGCTTCTTCTTTTTCTTCTTTTTCTGTCTGGACTTTATAAGCATTGAAGGCTTGCTTTTTTTCGCTCAACTTTGCTAAAGCACTAAATTGAAAAAATACCATGTAAGAGTAAATGAAGGTAGGACGATCAAATGTCAATGCTTTGAAAAAAAATGGATTTCATTCACTAAATATGAAAATTTCAGTAAGATATTAAAAATTAAGAAACAATTATAGAAAATAATTTCTATGTTAAAAAATTTCTAATTTCATCTGTACTCAAATTGTATGACATGTCTTTTGGCTTTTCTGGTTCATATCTGACATAAAACAACTGTTATTGGTATCTAAGAGAAGACAATAATAGTTAAAAATTACACTATTTTACACAATTTTTAACATGCTAGGGTTGGAAAAATAAATTAAAAACCTTAAGTGTTACCTATATCGTGGATCATTAATGATCATTTTCATAGCTTGTTCCCATGAAGCATTAGATGGTACCCGCTGAAAACAATTTAATGACAAAATTAAAACTTTGCACAAATATTGTAAAAGTCATACAACAGGAAATAAAGTATAATACTCACTGCAAACATCAAGCACTTCCCTTTGCTCAAGTTTGAAAGAGGTCTAATAATTTCTTATTGAACCAAGGCAAACCTGGGTAATATACATATAAACTAAAAAGAAAGCTTAAACTCATTTTAACAGAGCAAGAGTATTTATCATAAGACCTTTGATTAAAAGGTAAATAATTTTTTGAATAAAAACAATACAGAGGTAGAATGTACTGTATAGTATGCTGTACACAAAAATTTCTTTTTGTACACAAGAGTTTTTTTGGTGAAAATCAGTTTCATAAAAATATTCTTCAAAAAAGGGAAATTTAGTTCATTTTTGGTTACGACAGTTTATGAAATTACTATTTTCAATAAGGGCATCAAGGTACTGACTGCATTAAATAGTAACTTTATTAGATAATTATTATGTCATATAAAAAATCTTTAATACCTTTTCTTTCAATAATTCTTTAAATGCTTGCTTTGCCTCTTCCTTTGTATTCCAGGTATAGGTTTTCTTTGCTGGTTGGCTTTCCTCCTCTTCTTTTTTGGGAGTGAAACTAGAGGGAAATTCAAACATTTTATAATTTAAGTAAATATTTGCTTCACTTAGAAAAGCAATATTTTCATTATTTAAGTGTTCACTACTGAGGTTAAATTTTACAATTTCAGAATAAATTTTCTTGTATGAATCCTACACATTTACCTAAACATAAAGGCATAAAATTAACAGAGTTTTTTCCTGAAACATTCAGTTATTAGGGAAATGGGGGCCTCTAAAAGTAACAATTATACTGAAACATTAATTCCAGCAATCCACAAATGAATACTTTTAAATGGTCTATAAAACTTACCCAATGTCTTCATTTCAGTGCCTTAATAACTAAGGATTTGGGCAAATTTGCATAAATATAAAAAAGATGCTAAGGCTCTAAATCAGGACGGGAATACTACAATTCATATGCCAAATCTAGCCCATTGTCTGTTTCTGCAAATAGTTTTTTACTCAAAGTTTATATACTGTTTATGGCTTATTGTGTGCTACCTTAGCAGAACTGCATCATTGGGACAGAATTTATGATCCATAAAACTGAAAATATTAATTGATAATTTACAAAAAAAGTATGCCAAACACTGATCTCAAACAAAAAGAATTAACATACCCAAGAATTATCAACTCTACCAGTTTGGTGGTCTTTATGAAATGAAAAGGTCATATAATCCTGACATCCCTTCCTATATATAAAGGGGAAAAAATGCAGTAAACAAAAAGTAGAATACTTCAAGGAAGGACTAGAGCAAATACTAACAACTACAAAAAATATATTCCCACCATCTGAGTCAAGTAACCTTACTTTGGGAAATTTATTTAAAATTATCAGAAATAGTGTAGCCCCAGTCAAAGTAACAGCTATAAATGGTCTATAATGCAGTAATTAAAATAAAAGGATTATAATGATTCAGGCACTTAAGGAAATACTAGAAAGAAAACAAACAGGAACTGTTTGTTGTTAAAATTATGAAAAACAAATTACTGCAGAAAAAAATGGAGTATAAAAAGATATTTAAAAATATTATCCCCAAAGCTTAAATATCTATCAAAACACTAAAATTATAGATATGTAAATAATGAAATAACATGCCATCATTAAACATGATGGGGTATGTCAACATAAAAGATATCACATATAGGTTTAAAATAGATATAATGCATATTTTTTTTTTTTTGAAGATTTTTATTTATTTGAAAGACAGAGATCACAAGTAGGCAGAGAGGCAGGCAGGCAGGCAGAGAGGAGGAAGCAGGCTCCCTGCCAAGCAGAGCCTGATGTGGGGCTTGATCCCAGGACCCTAGAATCATGACCCAAGCTGAAGGCAGAGGCTTTAACCCACTGAGCCAACCAGGCACCCCATAATGCGTATATTTTTAAGTGCATAGAAAAAGAGCAGAAGGAGTGTGCCTGGCAGGTTCAGCTGAAAGAGCATGCAACTTTTTTTTTTTTAAAGACTTATTTATTTGACAGAGAGAGACACAGTGAGAGAGGAAATACAAGCAGTGGAAGTGAGAGATGGAGAAGCTGGCTTCCCGCCAAGCAGGGAGCCCAATGTGGGGCTCAGTCATAACCTGAGCCAAAGGCAGACACTTAATGACTGTGCTACCCAGGCATCCCAGACCATGCAACTCTTGATCTTGGGTTGTGAGCTGGAGCCCCAGTTAGGTGTAAAGATTATTTAAAAAATAAAACAGGGGTGTGTGAGTGGCTCAGTTAGTTGAGCATGCGACTCTTGCTTTTGGTTCAGATCACACTCTCAGGATCCCTGAGATGGAGCTCCATGTTGGGCTCAGGGCTCGGGGAGTGGGCTTGGGGGTCTGCCTTCCCTCTCCCTCTATCCCCCTCCCCCCCATGAGTACATGTGCTCTCTCTCTCTCTCAAATCTCTTAAAAAACAAAAATAAAACTTTAAAAAAATAAATTAAAAAAAAAGGGCCAAAAGATGTAAATAAAACGTTACTCTTCTATGCCTTCAAATATACCATAAGGATTTTTTCAACTTTTTTTTTTTTCAAGATTTTATTTAATTTGACAGAGAGAGAGAGAGAGAGAGAGACAGCACAAGTAGGTAGACAGGCAGGCAGAGAGAAGCAGGCTCCCTGCTGCACAGAGAGCCCAATGTGGGGCTCAATCCCAGAACCCTGGGATCGTGACCTGAGCCAAGGGCAGAGGCTTTAACCCACTGAGCCACCCAGGTGCCCCCCTTTTTCAACTTCTAAAACAGGAAAAATTTTAAAGTGATTTTCAACTTTGGGAAACACATAAGAAAAATTAAAAAAATATATATTTACAAGAAGGAGTTGGAAGATGAGATCAGTATGTCTAAATATTAAGATGGGTGATCATGTTTGAAACTTGACACCATGGTTCACAGTTTCTTAAAACGTATGTGAACATCATTAAAATCAAGAAGCATGGCTCAAATTAAATATCTGTATAAAGCACAGCCAAATGAAATATGACCACATGACATGGAACCTAAGTACATGTAAACTATAAATTGGCAGATGCAGCTGTCATATTAAAAAATTATAGCAACTTAATTACAGTAACAGTTTTGCTCATACACCCTACTAAATATTTTTGTCTACTTAATTTTTGCTTCTATTTGATCAAACTAGCACTTCCTTTCAGGGCTTTGCTAAGTCATATTTGAGTCTGTTGTAAAATAAAATAGTACTAATCCTGTCTTTATTTAAAATTTTGTTATTTTAATAATCACGGACATTTTGCATTAGTTTTGATTTAAAATTATGGCTCCAGGACTGACTTATCTTGTTTACTAAGGTGGTTGGTACCCTGTTTTAAATTTGTACCGCATCCTCTACCTCTGAATTCTGCTTCCTAAACCTTCTGAGGATTAGTTTCCAACAGTGTAAGAGCATGACCTCGCAAAATTCAGCCTTGATTATTTTAGATAATAATTCATTATCTAAATTCTCATGTTTTGAGTCACAAAAAAATTTTAAACACTCAATGGCCACAACATGAACTGGCAATTTCTTGCATTAATGAAGTCTGGTACTGATGTACAAAAGTCACTAAACTTACTCAGCTACGGTTTCCTGCTTAGCTGTTTCATCTCCAGTATTACTGGATACTTCCATGCTCTGTTCCTGAACAGCTGGAGTACTAGTAAGTTGTGCTTGTTCTTCAGTTGAAATTGTCACTGTATTCTCGTTATCTACAACGGTAGCAACAATTGAAGTAACTTCAGGCTCAGGAACAACTGGACCAGTTCCACCCACAGTATTCGAAGCAGAGGTGGAAGCACTGGCGTTGGCAGCAGCGGCGGCGGCAGCGGCGGCGGCTGCAGCAGCAACAACAGCAGCAGCAGCTTCCGCAGCAGCCATGGTGCTCATGGTGGTCGGAATTTCTGTTGTAGGAACCGGAGCTGCTGATGTTGTAGTGCACTCTTCTTGCTTACTATGCATTAAAAATACAACAAAAAACTGGTCATCTCATTAAGTAATGATTAGAAAGCCAAAAAATACTAGTTTTTATCACAAAATCAAATGACTAAGAGAAACTATAAAAGGGAGAAAGGCAATGTGGCAAACTATAAGCCACCTGAAAAGATGAAAACCACAGAATGAAACTGGATTACTTTGATTTAACAGAGCAAACATTCAGGATAATATAGGATAGGGACTCATGCAACACTCTGCACTTCCAAAAGTCCAGTAATTGTTTTCGTTCACAAAATGCTCTACTATCAGATTGTATTATATACATCATAAATTTCTGTAAGAAGTTTAAATTTTATCCATTTCATATATTAAAAGGGAAACCTGAATACAGGAAGACATATATATTTCACCTATTCCCAAATTAAATCAAACCAAATTTTGGACTTTTCTATAAAAGCCTTCAATTCAAAGGATGCAATCCAAATTCTAACAATCACTGTCTAGTAAAGTGTCATTTGTATATTTTGAGTAAATATCCTTCTCCCTGCTCCCAATCCTCCAAAGACATCAAACAATCACCCTCATGTTAAATACTACTTATACTATAAAGCAAATAGTTGAAACAAGAATGCTATATACAGGAGACACCAAATTTGTAAATCGTACTGATATTCAAAATTACTTACCTACTTTCTTCAGCTTTGATCATTGCTATTAAAGAGAAAAAAGAAAAGTCACATATGACATGGTTTTTAAATCAATGAAAATAAACATTAAAGGGAGATAAAGAGAAATTTCATATAATAAGATTTAATTTACCATCCGAAAAAACAAACTTTTTCAGAACAAATTATTGCTCCAAAGTTCCAGGGCAGCAATTAAAGAATGAAGACAAATTTAAATAACAGCAGTTTTTAGGAAAGTTTCTCTGCACACTGCTACTTTCCCAAAGGCTGCTGGCTACTGCAAAAACTCTCTGAAAATATCTGTATAATTCTAGAACAAAACAGTATTTTCCCCAGGGGTAAAACCATTTTTTTTTTTAAGATACCAAATTCAAAATGAGACCAAATTCATGATGAAATTCCAGCACAAAATACTAGCATTGACAGGTAGATAGATAGTTATACACACCAACTATTCTGTAGTAGGGTTATATCAGAAATGAGCTTGATATTTCTCACATAAATAAAATGGCAATCTACCTATCTACAATATTATTATTAGCCAATGCTAGTATAGAAATTTAAAAAGCTTTAAAGATGTGCATTCAGTATTAAAGTAAATTTTTCTTTATGGGTAACAAAAGTATTCAGCATCATTAGCGAATGAGGTGGTCCATGAAAGTAACAAAGCTGAACTTTATGAAAATATTTTAAAAACTTATCCCCCTTGAATGTAAACCATTTCTGAAAGTATGTTGAGAATGTCTGACAAAAAGAAGTCATCATTACTAACATAAATTAACATATTTTTAGGCTACAATGATGATCTAATAAGCTAATTATGTGACACAAGAAAAAGGTAACTAGACTTAAGACCACAGAGCCTTTAGGAAATGTTTATTCTCTTTACTGTCAGAGGTCATTCCACACTGCAGACTATTATAGCCTCCATTTCTAAAATCTACTGCTTTTAAATTAATAATTTATGATACCAGATTCTATAGAGTAAAAGAACTAACTTTTCAATTCGCATTCTAATCTCTGCTATTTGAAGAACTGGGTTTCATATTAGGTAGTATTTCCAGATTTTCAGGGATATTTTGAACAGCTGAGAATAATGAAAAATACTCCCTTTGTAAGTAAAGCAGGACATTTTGTTTAATTCTCCCATAACATAAAGGTTATTTTACAATGTTGTGCTAAAATAATATTAGCAAAAAATGTATAGTCTGACAATATCTTAAAAAATTTAAACTGAACTCAAGGCTCTCTGCTATCTGCTACATGCGTTAAATCATATATTGTATGTATACACCAACACTCAGTTGTATTTAAATTATTGTACATGATGCCCTTATTCAATTTTCCAATGGTAAATTAATTTTTTAATCAAAGTATAATTTTAAAAGTCACAAGCTCATTTATAATATAACCCTTTAATGAATTTTTAATTAGAGATTTCTCACTGCAGATTTGCCCAATCATGGTTAGTGAACATTATTAGTAATAAACTCTAAAAATGTTAAATAATGACAGAAAATGAATTATCAAAGCAGCTCACCATGCAGGTTTGATTTTGTAATAAGACTTCCAGCAACAATGGTATTCTGGTATCCTAGTTTCAGTGGAATCAAATCAAATAAAAATCTATTTAAAATCTATAGAACTGATATCTAGAGCAACAAGAAAATAAGAGCCCATAAAACTGTTACACCATTTAAAATGTTCTAATCATTTAATTTTTAAAAATAAGACCTGTGTTTGAACAATCCTATATATAAAGGATTGTTTCAAGGTGAATGACATAGATATGTAAAAAATTAACATTAAAAATTATTTTTTTCTGTGTTACCTTCAAGATCCTCAAGTTCTTTAGGTTTGGCCCAGCGGGATTCTTTTGTTTGAGAATTATAATAGTAAGGCTTTCCAGAATCAGATTTGTATTCCTTCCAGGGACATTTAGATAAAAGTTGCTAAAGGGAAATAAAAATCTTCAGTTAACAGTAATGTATTTAGCATCACTCATCATTCACATTACTGTTTCCCTAAATATCAATCTGTACAACTCAAACACTTTTGAGATAAGCCACCAGTTACAGAATACTTAGTAGGTAATGTTATTTGAAATATTATTTAATCTTTACAATAATACCGCAACATCCATACTGTTATTTCAAATTTATACTGCTACTTACAGAAAATAACTTGTTTAAGATAATATACCTAATAAAGGGGCAGAAGCAAGATTCAAAACCAGGTCTATGTAAATTTCAGATCCTATTTGTTATTGCCATTTACACCCCATCATAGGTAAAATTTATCATACATACTTCACAGACTTCTCAAATACTAACAAAAGTAGGAAAAATAAAAAATTGGGAAAAAGCAAAATGTGGTTTACCCATGCTTAGGTATCAGTTTTATGACTAATAATTTATTAAACCTATGCAAACTATCTTATGTAAGGAAACAAAATAAGTATGATATACTTAAAACCTAATATACAAAACCGCTTGGCGTGCATGAGAATGCTACTGAAAACTCCTATTTAGATGGTGTCTTGGTGATGATATTTAAAGAAAAAATAACTACCTGTATCAGTACTGGGATTAAAAAAAACAAAAACAAGAACCAGTCTCTGTCAACCTCCCATCCCAAGTATTGCTATGCATATTATTGTGGTAGCCTAGAAAATATTTTTATATCCTCAAACTCCTTCATTAAGAAAGAAAATAAAATGTGTTGCCAACCTGGAAAAATCTCCAACTATAGCTTGAAATGCCAGATCAACTCTTACTCAGGACTCCAGAGTTCTTAATTAAACCATTTATAAAAGTGCTTATTCAATTTACTCCTTCAATCTAATTTCCACACTATATATCATGAATGATAAAATTCAAAAAGAAATACACATACTTTGCAGGGGTTTTTGTCCACATAGACACTTTCCCACTCTAAAAGGAGGATACTTAGTATTTTTAATTTAATTCCTTCTCCATTACCTCAAACTCACTGGAAAATTTTTAAAAATCCACTGGAAGACATTTTCAATCACCTAGGTTTGCTTAAAGGGAAAAGTTTAAAATGTGAATACAGGGATGCCTGGGTGGCTCCAATGGTTAAGTATCTCCCTTTGGCTCAGGTCATGATCCCAGAAGCCTGGGATCGAGTCCCCAGTCAGGCTCCTTGATCAGCGGGGAGCCTGCTTCTCTCTATACCTGCTGCTTCCCCTGCTTGTGTATGCCCTCCTTCTCTGACAAATAAATAAAATATTTAAATAATTAATAAAATGTGAATTTAAAGAATAGAGGGCAGAAAGAGAGTCCTTTTGCTCTTCCAATTTATTTTTAATTTGATGCAACACGGTAAGGTTACTGAACAGGGGCAAAAATCAATAAACAAAATTGGTCTGTCCTTCTAACAGTCAAATATTCATAAACTCCTAAGAAAAAAAAAATGACTCAATCTATTTGACAATCCCTAATTTTAAAGCCTCAAACTTTTACCTCAGCAGGTGTTTTCAGATCATCCGGTTTCTCCCAAGTAGACTGTTTCGTTTCAGTATTGTAGTAGTAAGTCCTTCCATCAGGTGACTTATGCTCAGTCCACATTGATTTCTAAAGAAAAAAAATTAAAAAAAAAAATTCAAATTATTTAACAGCGTTATGACAGTGAGTATCAGTTTTCATTAGTTTCATTAACAATATATAAAGAAATCAGAAGTATAAAAACAGGCATACTTTTCACAGTTTAAGTCATTTAGAATAATTTACCAGTGTAAGCAGTAGGGACAAAACTGAAAAAATAGACTATTTTAAAAGTATTTCAAAAGTGACATGGACGTATTGATGTTTTAGAATCTCTGTATTTTACAAAGTATCTCAGAAGTATAAAGATAGGAATGTTTCTCCTAAAAATGGTAATTTTGTAACTAATGCACCAAGATAATCTATATGCAACACAGATTATTTTAGCTCTGCCTTATAGCTAAAATATATGAAGTAGATACTAATGTTATATTATGTGGATTGATCATGAGCTCAATAACTTGAATATTTACATCAAGTTGGACAAAGCTCCAGACTGACATGCCATAAAGATGCAGCTATCGAAACTAGAAAGGACGGGTTTTGGATGATAGAATTTAATAATGAAGGTGAAATTTAACAGTGATAAAATGTGAATCTAAACGCCTCAACACAAAATGGGTGAGAAAGTTTTATGTGACACTAGTTTGATACAGAATATAAGCCCACTCTTGGACTCAGAAGAACTACTAAGAACCTACTAAAAGTTGTTAGTAAAACCTCGGCATCAATAAAGATGATGCCTCAAATAAATGCTGATTTTGGAGTTTTACAAGGTTCCCATACATATACACATAAAATAATAATAAAAGGGGTAAGAAGAAACTTTGAGAGGTGACAGGTGTCTTGGTCTGTTTTCAGGTATGCATTTATTCACCAAATCATCTGGTTGTACACATTGAATATATACAGTTTCATATGTCAATCATACCTTAATAAAGAGTTTTTTTAAAAAGTTCATTTTTACAAGGAATCATGAATGAATTAATTACTGAATGAGATCAAAGGTATTAAGTTCAGTTCCAGGTACCAGATTATTTAGTCAGTAACAAAGTATGCTTGAAAGAGGGTTAGAGAAGATGTATGTATCACATTTCTTCAAATCTATGACAAAACATTATACATAGCTCTAAGAATGAAAAAGTAAAATAATCTTCGAACTATTACATACTTCTTAGTACTCAGATTTTACGATACACATCTTAAAGACATATTCTTATGTCTTAGACACTGATTTTTATCACAATTCAGTTTTTCTGGTTAAGTACAAAGGCAAATAAAATAGTTAAGCTGTTCCTTAAACTTCACACTAAGACCATTTTTTATATGAGAGCTGCCAACATCCAATATATTCCACACACCATCATCCTCTTTGGTATCAAAAATATTGGTAATGCAGCATTTATTAAAACAAAAACAAAAAACTAAAAATCACCAGCACTTGTCCTTAACTATCTTCTATCTGTACTTAAAGATGACCTTCTTTTTCTTCCTCATCAACTTTATTGAGAAATAGCACATACCTACTTTTGATTTCTGGTTTGGGAATGTGGCTCAACACACATCATTTCATTGCTTTTTCTACCCTCTCACCATAGTCATTTTATCCCTAAGCTAACATGCTATGCCATTACTTCAAGAACTTTCTTTCAAACCACTGGAATTCATTCTTCTGATGTTGGCACTTTTTGTTGTTCAGTCATATACAACTAAGTCATAACTGCTGCCTGGAGAATGGAGATCGTAAGACACAATGGATTATAGGATGAATCTCAATTTCAGACACATTCAATAGTCAAACTAAATATGCTAAGTGATATAAGGAAATGTGGTTCTGCAAAACGTGGGGATGGAGAACAAGAAAAGGTGATTTAAGGACACAAATTAATGTGATTTTCACATAAGTAGATGAGGGAAGTTTTTGTAAAACTTCCATGAAGAAAACTGGAGTTATTGTGAAGAAGGAATTATAAACAGCCATTTGAATTCAAAGAAAAAAGCTGATAAAATTTGAGCTTTCTGATAACAAAACATTTGTCTCCTCTTATACAGATTAAGTTATCCACGTGACTATTTACAAAATGGACTCCGCATAGTATAGCAGGATAGTTAAAAGAGTTCAAAAGGTATGTTAAATTCTTTAACTTATTCTAACACTGTGTGCAGGATAGGACAACTACAATCTCTCTGGAGCAAACATTATAGTAACTGCTGAAAAATATTTAGCTTGCTGTTACTTTAAAATCTAACCAAAAGGTGATGTGATTTAGAGATGTATGAAAGCTTCAACTGTATGAGTATTGCTTTATTTGACAAAGTAAATCCTGCTAAGGAAGACAGAGGTTTCTATTTCTTTCATAATATATATATATGTATATAATTTTAAAAGATCTCAGTAGCATCTCCGAACTGCACTGAAGAGAAAATCTGCTAAGTTCCAAAATTATACTTAAACTTCCCAAGTAACATCTGCTAAAGAACACTCAGAAAAGAGGAAGTTCATCAGAAACAAACTCATGAAA
The DNA here is from genome assembly GCF_020171115.1 of Neogale vison. Classification (NCBI taxonomy): domain Eukaryota; kingdom Metazoa; phylum Chordata; class Mammalia; order Carnivora; family Mustelidae; genus Neogale; species Neogale vison. The sequence continues at coordinate 51,134,905 of NC_058093.1, forward strand.
AGATGGAATTAAAAAGGGACAAAGTACACTTGGACCAAATAATAGGGATAAAGAGGAGAAATGTACAAACCAGTAAAATAAACAGTAAGAAATTTAGTATTCACTAGTTATTATTTTATTTAAGCCTTACAGCTATACGACAAAGCAGTATGAACAGTATCCCCATTTTTCAAATAAGAAAACCAAGATTTAGGAGGGTTAGTAAACTGCTCAGAGTGATCCAGGAAGTAAAAAAAAGCTAGAAATAATTCAAATTTTCTTCTAAAGACCATATTTTACCCACACAAATGTTGTGTCAAAGATACTATATTCAGGACAGTCTAGATGTCAATAAGGACAGATAAATTTCTGATCTACCAATGAGTGGTAAGCACTGTTAATTGCTTTATATCAATTCCCAAATTAATTCTGTTAACAACCCTGTCAAGGTAGATACTATTTATTATCTCTACTTTATAAGAAGAGGAAACAGAACACAAGAAGTACAGGAACATGCCCAAGGTAACACAGCTGTCTAGTGAGTTCATTACAACATTGTCCTGCAGTACCCACTAAGTTTCTCTTAAAGAGCAAGGCTTCAACACTTGGCATTAAGAGAAACAGAAACATTTCAAAAAGGAATATAAATTCTGTACTAATGCCTTAACTAATATAACAAATCTTCAAATCTAATTATAGAAGTCAACTCTGAAGAAAATTATTTGATAAGTTTTTGCACCTTCTCCTTATATATATCTAATCTGCAATTTAAAATAAAACTCTACCTTGCTTCTGGCCAAAACTAGTAACTAATATTTTACAAGAAAAACTTACAAACAAATGAACCTTAAATGCTGAATTATAAGATGAAGAATGCCATGAAATATCAACAGATATATGAATAAACTAGCAACTGTAAAGTTGTCTTCATAGGCTAAAACATATGACTTCGGCAAATAGTTACATTAAGTACAGAGTACAGCACAGTCTAATCGAAAAACTTATTTTCCTAAAAATTACTACTTTTTAGTAACAGACCTTTCTGCGCAATAAACAAACGCTGCCTATAAAATATTTAGACTGTCCTTGCTTAATCAGAGAAAACCTATCAAAGACTTAGATGTGTATTCTGAATGGATCAAAACCAGGATGTTATTTTTAACCATAGGTGATTTGCTTTGAGGACTTTTAGGAACAATTAAGATGATCCCTGCACTGGAATTTTAGTATTACTTTGCACTTTTGTCACAGATGATAGCCTTCCCCAAATTATTTTATTACTTTGACAGTTACTGTATTAAGAAAAAACTGTCAACACAAATGGCAGTTCCGGGGAATCAACCAAAAGTCAGCATTTTCACAAATGATAAACTAGAAGCATAAATTTGCAAAGTAAGGCATTAAAAAACTATCATCCTTAATATACAAAAATCTATTACAATCAGTAAGATAATCTAATGGAAAAATAAACATGACCATTAATACAACTCAATACAGATAACATAATTAGATATTCAACTTCATTAGTAAATCAAGGAAGCATACATTAAATGAAAACTTTTTATTCTTCCTGTAAGTGACAGCTGAAGACTTAGTATAGATGTTAAAAGGGTGTGAAGAAAAGTACCCTATCACGCTAGTGTTGGGAATGGAATTAGAAATGGTTTGCTGGCAAGTTACTGGTTCTCATCAAAACTGAAAATGCAAACAAAAGAAAAAGGAAAGAAATACAAACAACCTCCTGATGCTGATATTTCACTCCACAGAATCTCGCCTACATAGTTACAAAGATGTACAAGAATGTTCTCTACAGGATTACTTTTTTTTTTACAGGATTACTTTAATGAGGAAAAATTAGTGATAATTCAACATCCACCCATTGGAAAACCATTCAATTAGGGTCCATTCATACTGTAGATTTATCGTATGGAGATCTGTTTTTTAATATAATAGAAAGTGTCTAAGACACAGTTTTAAATATAGAGTTGAGACCTTGTAATAAAGTAGCAAAATACACACAGAAAATATTTAAAAGGAAAAAAATGCATATACATAATTATCAAGAGCTGATATACTTTTCAGAGATCAAAAAGCTCGTCAACAACTGGGTAGTGAATAAATTCACTACTCAAACTATATAAACACATGTACATCAGATAAACATTTATACATATATGAGCATTTCTGTAGTAAAGTGTAAGTTCAACTGAATGAAACCAAAAAAACATGATTAAATGTAAATGTAAACACTAAACAGGCAGAAAAATCCTCTCAACTACTCTAAACAAGGAGAATTAAGAAAAAGTCAAAATGTAAATTAGCATTAAGGAAGAACATAATCATGATCAGAAGATTTGCAACCAATTCCCAAAATCTAGAAGAAATAATTTCCTAAGACTACTATAATTTTCCCTAGAAGAAACATATCATACATGAATATTCCAACTACCGTAGAAGCATCTGAAAGACACCCAACCAGATAATTTCACAGAACACCACATAAGTTTTAAAGAACACAGAATTATTACGTCCTTGTTTCAGGTCACAGGAAAAGATGAAAAGCTCTTTATTAATAATAAAACTCAAAAGAAAAGGGATCAAAAAGGAAAAGCAGGTAATGCTACTTATAAATATAAATCTTAAAAATTTAAATATAACATTAGCCAAGAAAATCCTGCACTGTATACACTCTGACCAAGGAGAACTGATTGTAGCAGTGCCAGGGTAGGTTAATACTGGGAAATCTATAAGAAAGTAATTATTTCTATTAACAAACTGGGGGAAAAAAATCATAGGAGCACACCAATTTACTTGGCATGATCAAATCACATCCTGAAAATTACGATGGTTTGGAAGTATTAAAAAAATAAAAACAAAAATCCTAGAAACAACAATAAATGATAAAGGACAACTTACTGAAAACTAGTAAATATTATTCTAAAGCCACTTGCATTAAAATCATGACCAAAAGGGGAGTCTACAATCACTGTATTTCAACAAATACCTAACATTAATGAAATGAAGTAACTGGTATATTTGGGAAAGAGAAATTCTCTTACCTTTAGTTGGAAAAAAAAAGTATAATACACCTGGCTCTAAGATAAATATACAAAAATCTCTGAATTGACAATAACTCATTTGCAATAAAAATATGAAAAAGTCCTATTCAAAATATATTAAGTTTTCAGAAGGTAAAATAAACTAGAATGAAAATGAGGTACTTATATACAGTAAGACAGTTAAGAAGATGGGTGGTTGCTTGGGGCAAGGGGTGGAGGTAGGAGAGAGAGAGAACAGGTGGAGCACAGAGACTTTCAGGGTAGTGAAATTATTCTGTACACACGATCATGATGACATGTCATTAACATTTGTTAAAACTCATAGAATAGGTAACACCAGAATGAACTCTAATGTAAACTGGACTGTGGGTAATAATGATGTGTCAGTGTAGGATCACTGATTTTAATAAACATTAACATACTACACCCTAGTGGATGATATTGATAGTATTGGAGGCTGTGGGGGGTGGATAATAAGGAACTCTACTACGTGTTCAATTGTGCTACTAACCTAAAATTGCTCTAAAGAAAGTAAATTAAAAAAAAAACCCACTCTAGAAACCAAGAAAGCCATATTACCCAATATGCTTTCAATAAAGAAATCAAATGAGAGGAGAAGAAAAAATATTGGGAAATGAGTTAAAAGAAAATCTTCTATGTCAAAACTTAAGCAACATAGTTAACTTAGTACAAAAAAAGGTCTAACAACCAAGAGCTAATAAGCACTCAAGAAGCTAGAAAAAAGGCAACCGAGTAACCAAGGAGAAAATAAAGACAACAGCAGAAATAAACTGAATGGTCACCCCCTACCAAAAAAAAAAAAAAAAAAAAAAAAAGGCAATGACAGAATTCTAACTCCATGCTAAACAATTATTAAACCTCAACAAAACAGATATATGGAAAAGCATAAATAAGAAATTAAAAACCAGAATAGTGCAATAATCACTAAAGAAATTCAAATAGTTATCCAAAACCTCTATACTCAAAAAGCACTAGGTCCAGACAATTTTTAGTTGTGTTCTATCAAGCTGTTAAGAACTCAAGTTTTGCGTCAGGGTACCTGGGTGGCTCAGTCAGTTAAGCCTTCAGTTCAGGTTATGATCCCAGGATCCTGAGATCGAGCCCCACACTGGGCTCCCTGCTCAGTGGAGAGCCTGCTTCTCCCTCTCCCTGTGCCTGCTGCTCCCCTACTTGTGCTATCTCTTTGTCAAATAAATAAATAAAATCTTAAGAAAAAAAAAAAGGAAAGAAGTTTTGCATCATTTATGTAAATTGTTCTAAGGACCAGAAAGAGAAAGGTTATTATCCAGACACGAATAACCTAAATTAGCAAACTGAATTCCAAAGGAATTAAAAACACATGTGTGCACTACATATACACTCTTAACACACTTAATGAATAACTACGGTTCACCTTAGTAATGCAAAGAAAATTTATCTGTGTACCTGCACATTAATAGACTACAGAAGAAATACCATATGACCATCTCAGTGGGTAAGAAAAAAAGCACTGAAGAATTTTAAAATTAAGTTAGTGGGGCATGTGGGTGTTCAGTCAGTTGAGCATCTGACCCTTTTTTCAGCTCAGATCATGATCTCAGGGTCCTGAGATGGAGCCCTGTGTCAGGCTCCATCCAGCCTGCTTAATTAAGATTTTCTCTCCTCCCATTCCTCTGCTCCCCACCCCCCCCAGGCACCCCACCCAGCCCTGGCTTGCACGCTTGTGTGCTTTCTCTCTAAAAATAAAGTTCATAATGACCTCTCTCAGCAAATGAGGAAAAGAAAAGTCAATTTGTAAGAGTTGTTTATCAAAAAGCTATAGTAAACATCATATTAAGTGGAGAAAATTCAAATCCCTTTGAGAGGAAAAAAGGTAACAAAATCAGTTTATCATCACCGCTATTGCTCACCAAAGTGCTAGAGGTTTTGGCTGACACAGTAAAAGTTAAAGGATTAGATACGAAGATTAGAAAAAAAGATGAAACTCAAATTTAAGCTCTCCTACAAGACAGACACAAAAGAACTGACTACCACGTTCACTGATATGACTTAATATTATAAATACGCCTTCACAATCTATAAATTCAAGGCAACTCCAATTAAGATACCAAAAATATCTTGGACACCTGAAACTGAGTAAAAAATTTTTAAAAGCTACCGTGCAGGTAAACAAAGAGACCGAAAAAATACTCAAATCATTAAAAGGGAAAACAGGTAAGCTACAGAGTAAGATAATGCTATTTATAGAAAAAACATTTTTATATATAAAAAACTGAAGACTTCACCAAAAAACCCATTAGAAATAAATTCAATATTTATGGACATTGGGGAGGGTATGTGCTTTTGGGTAAATTGGAAGGGGAGATGAACCATGAGAGACTATGGACTCTGAAAAACAATCTGAGGGGTTTGAAGTGGCGGGGGGGTGGGAGGTTGGGGTACCAGGTGGTGGGTATTATAGAGGGCACAGCTTGCATGGAGCACTGGGTGTGGTGAAAAAATAATGAATACTGTTTTTCTGAAAATAAATAAATTGGAAAAAAAATAAATAGCTAAAAAAAAAAAATCTGTTGCATTTATCAACATGAACAATCAGAAAGAAAAACTAAAGCAAAAAAAAGACAAAAACAAAAACAAAAACAAAAACAAAAACCCCATATACAATTGCACCAAAAATGATAAAATACTCAGAGAAAAAAGTAACCAAAGAGGGGAAAGAGCTGCACAAGTGGAAACTAGGACACTGATTAAATAAACAAACATAAATAAATGGAAAGACATTCCATGCTCAAGGATTAAAAAAAATTAGTATTGTTCAAATGTCCATACTACCAAATCCATGCAACCCTATCAAAATTTCAAAGGCACTTTTCAAAGAAATAGAACATACAATCCTAAAATTTGGATGGAATCACATAAAGACTGAATAGACAAAGGAATTTGAAGAACAAAGCTGGGGGTACCATGCTCCCTGCTTTCAAATTATATTAACAGGGTACTATAATTAAAATAGTATAGTCCTGGCATAAACATAGACATATAGATCAATACGACAGAAACAAGATCTAAGAAATAAACTCATGCATAAATGATTGATGAATTTATGACAAAGGAGGCAGGAATACGTAAGAAAGGACAGCCACATGAAAAAGAATGAAATTAGACTACTATTTTCGATCATGCACAAAAATTAGCCCCAAATGGATTTAAGCTTGAATGTAAGACTTGAAACCATAAAACTAGAAAAAAAAGAGAGGCAGTAAAACCTCCTTGACCATCAATCTTGGCGGTGATTTACTGGATTTGATTCTAAAAGCAAAGAACAAGAGAGAAATAAACAAGTGGACTACATCAAATTAAAACCTCCTGGCACAACAAAAGAAATCATCAACAAAATGAAAAAAGTAACCTATTGAATGGGAGAAAAATACCTGCAACTCGTGTATGTAAGGATTAATATCCAAAATATATAATAAGCTCATACAACTCCACAGCAAAAAACCCCCAAACAATCTGATTAAAAAATGGGCAGAGGATCTGAATAGACATTTTTCCAGAGAACACATACAGGTGACCAACAGACATATGAGAAGATGGTCAACATCATTACTAGGGAAATGCAAATCAAAACCACAATGTGATACCACCTTATATTTGTTAGAATGCCTATTATCAAAAACAGGTAATAAGTGTCAGTGAGGGTGTAGCTGAAAAGGAAACCTTCATGCACTGTTGGTGCGAATGTAACTAGTGTAGCCTCTATGGAAAACAGTATGAAGGCTGCTCAAAAAATTAAAAATGGAACTACCATACAATTTAGCAATTCTGCTTCTGGGCATTTATTCAAAGAAAACGAAAACGGTAACTCAAAAAGATAGATGTACCCACAGGTTCATAGCAGCCTTATTTACAACAGCCAAGATACAGAAATAACCTAGGTGTCCTTGGATGGATAAATGGATAAAGATGTAGAATATATACACACACAAACGGGCACACGCACAAAGAGGAGAACCATTCAGCTATAACAAGAATGAAATCTTGACATTTGCAACAACGCAGTTGGACCTTGAAGGTATTACACTAAGTGAAATAAGTCAAATGGAGAAAAACAAGTACCCTATGATCTCATTTACATGTAGAATCTAAAAAACATATAAAATCCAAACTCAGATATAGAGAACAGATTGCAGGTGGGGGTTCAAAATAGGTAAAGAAGGTCAAGAGGTACAAATTTCCAATTATAAAATAAGTAAGACATGGAGATGTAACGATGTTTAACTATGTAATGATGTAAAGATGTTAACTAAATTTATTATGAAAATTTTACAATGTATACAAGTACCAAATAAGTTCGTACAATCTAAAATTTTATGTCAATTATAACTCAACAAAAAAATAAACATGAAATATGTGAAGAAAAAAAGAAAAGAAAAAACACACAAAAATATCTACACAAAAAATTTCATAAGCTTTTCCCAATATATGCATGTCTTAGGGCACATATCCAAGTAAGCACCCATTAGGGAGGGTGCTGTAGGGATAGGAGTGAAGATGAAAACGTGAAAAAAATGTGTGGAATCTTCCAAGGATGAGTGACAATGACCGTAATCGGAAGAGTTTAGGTAACTCAAATTTGTGTACCTTAAAATTTTTTTTTTAAGATGTTATTTATTTACTTGAGAGAGACTGTCTGAGATCATGACCTGAGCTGAAATCAAGAGCCAGCTGCCTAACCAACTAAGCCACCCAAAAGCCCCACCTTACTAAATATTAAAGCTGTTTTAATGGGAAAAAAAAAAAGGTGTAATACTGGGTGAAAAATTAACAGATATGGACCAACAGAAAAGAAAACCCAGAAGGAGATGCCAGAGTATGTGTGAATTTAACTTATGACAAGAAAGATATTTCGGGGTGCCTGGGTGGCTCAGTCTGTTAAACATCTACCTTCAGCTCAGGTCATGATCCCAGGGGTCCTGGGATCAAGCCCCACTCAGTGTGAAGTCTGCTTACCCTCTCCTCTGCCCCTCATCCCCTCCTCGCCAACCCTGGCCCACTCATAAGCTTGTGCTCTCTCCTTCTCTCAAATAAAAAGTTAGGGAGAAATTTTATTTTCTTCTTTTTAACTATGTCTGCTCCTTAATCCCCCAAGCAAGCCTACATTATTTAAAAAAAACAAAACAAAACAAAAAAAACCATGAAGCTATCACTGGTGAAAAATACAAACAGGCACTTTTAATGGAAGAATATCACATGGATATTTTATAATCATTCAACTTAAAAAAAAAAAGAAAAAGATTTTTATCTATTTATTTGAGAGAGCAAGACAGATCCTGCATGTCAGCAGAGGTAGGCGCTAAGATGGAGAGAATCTCAAGCAGACTCCATGCCAAGCTCAGAGCCCAACTCAGGGTTGGATCTCATGACACAAGTGGAAGTCGGACACTCAACTGACTGAGCCATGAGGTGCCCCTCTAACCATTCAACTTTTAAAGCAGAAGATACAAGAAACTTTAGAACATTTAAATACAGTTCACAATTAAGTCTTTCCCCTCATATTTATAATCAATTAACAGCTTTTTGCATTTCCTTAACCATAATATGGGGATAACAGCTATCTCTCAGGATTATTTTGATTAAATGTGATTATACACACAAACTCTTCTTTCCGGGGTGCCTAGGTGGTTCAGTTGGTTAAGCAACTGACTTGACTTTGGCTCTGGTTGTGACCTCAGAGTTCTGAGACTGAGCCCTGCACTGCCTGTGTGCTGTGCGTGGAACCTGCTTAAAATTCTCACTTTGCCTTCTTACTCCCCACCCCCCAACCAGAAACAAACAAATGAGCAAACAAACAAAAAAACCCTCTTCTTGGGGCACCTGGGTGGCTCAGTGGGTTAAAGCCTCTGCCTTTGGCTCAGGTCATAATCTGAGGGTCCTGGGATCAAGCCCTACTTCGGGCTCTCTGCTCGACGGGGAGTTTGCTTCCCTTCCTCTCTCTCTGCCTGCCTCTCTCCCTACTTGTGATCTCTGTGTGTCAAATAAATAAATAAATAAAATCTTTAAAAAACAAAACAAAACAAAACAAAAAAACAAACTCTCTTCTTCCCACTGATCTTTAAGGAATTAAAACACAAAAAATGAAAGAAAACCTTGAGGTCAATGGGCATGGCTATTATCAATAAACAAAAAATAGGCATCTTTAAGTGAGGCTTTCAGACATGTATTATTTTCCCAAACATAATAAAAATCTGTAACAAAACACCATGTACAGAAACATTAGCAAAAATAACTATTATCCTAAAAAAATCAAGTATGGAAAAAAAGAAATGCAGCATTGCACTATCATTCTCTCCTTTTCTTAGGAGCAATCAAAACAAAAACAAAAACAAAAAGCCAACAAAGAAACCCCCCCGTCAAAAAACACAAACCAAATGAAACTGAACAAAAAAACCACCAACACCAAAAAACCCAAGAACAAAAAAACCAGCAATTTTGAATAACGTATTTGTTTTTCTGACACCAATAGGGAAGGTACAAACAAATAAGTATTTTAAAATGTGTATTAGAAAGTTTACACAGTGGGTTTACAGTAATAAACAAGGGTACAGAGATTTTTGTATATGCGTACCTTCTATTGTAAACCATATGTAAAAACTATCAGGTTAATTAACTATCAGGTTAAAAACTTCTAATGTAAACCATATGTAGAAACTATCAGGTTAATTAATATACCTATAAGCTGTTTCCCTTCTAATTGTACTGGGAGGGGAGAAATTCAAATCTTTCTAAATTCTGATGTATATCTGATTTCTTTTTCTCTCATTAAGTCCCATGAAAATTAAATTTTAAGATAAATCGTTCAAAGAATTTTCAACCTTTAGCATAGAAAAGAAAGGAAAAAGATTCAAGTTAGCAGATAATCTTTAAAACAGAAATAAGGATCAATGTTGTAGGTTAAAGAGTTATAATGAAATAACTATGTTCCAGAGGTACTTACTGCACCAGATGCTGTACCTAAAAAAAAAAAAGGGGGGGGAACAGTATTTACAATGTGATAAACCATGGTCTTCTTGAGTGAACATTTTAAAAATATTTATTCATACTATTTTTTCCTCCTTATCCTGTCACACTAAATATCCTAAGACTGCCCCATATGATTTATGTGCATGCTCTCCTTTTTACAAAATAAACATAATATGGTGGAAGGCATTTTCAGAATTAAGTGGTACTTTTAACTTTTAAACTGCAAACTGACTTAGATCTCGTTGGAAAAGTCATAATCTTTGACATTTGTTTCTCTTCTTGCTATCATAGGTGTCTATCTTGACTAATTCCTTTCTCCACTATACTACTGAAATAAAAAAATGCCACAGACTTTAGATCTATGGCACCTTCAAGTATATAAATTCCACACTTGTGGTGTAAAATACAATATCCATTAGCTACCACACTTCCCTGTTTAAAGTTTTTAATTAACATGAAATAAAATTTAAAAATTCAGTTCCTCTTTGCACAAGCCAATTTCAATTACTCAGTACTCATATGCACCTAATGACTTATTGCATTGGACAGTACAGATTACAGAACATTTCCTTCATTGCACAAAAGTCCATTAGATGGTATGGTCCTAGACTATTATCAATACCCCTCTAGACAGAAGGGGAATTGCCTATTAGTCATCAAGTTCAAATGAGTAAGTTTAACTTTAGAAACTAGTAATCTAAAACAATGTGTGAAAAAGAAAATAAGAGCTATATGTAAAAAAGGAGTAAAACAATAAAACACACAGAAGAAAATCAAAAGAAGCTACTATGGACATCACTGGTAGAACCAAAGCATTTTAAAAGTAATTAAGAAGAAATTTTATGAGTCTGTTTCTGACTCAGGATGCAGGAAACAAAATGTTTGTTACCAAAGAGGGGAGGGCAAGAGATAAACTTCCAGATATAAAGTAAGTCAAGGCAATGTAGTGTACAGCATAAGAAATACAGTCAATAATATTGTAATAACTTTGGAAGGTGATGGATAGGTAACTAGACTTACTGTGGGGATCATTCTGTAATGTACAAAATTATCAAATCACAACGTTGTACACTAACAAGTTAACAAGATACTACTGTATGTCAATTATGCTTCAATTTAAAAAAAAAAAGAAATTTTAAGATAATTTTCCAGGATTATTTAGGGTAATAGTAATCAGCTCTAGATAATAGACAAAATATTATACTAGATATTTCAGAACAGCATTTCAACTTAAAGAAATTTGTGAACTATCTTAAGGAGATCCATTATGCCCCATATAAACCTGTAGGAAAATGGTGCATTTTAAATGTTTCTAACCATGTTTAAAACAAAAAACGTTTTAGAGGTGACTGGGTGGCTTAGTCAGTTAAGTAACTCACTCTTGATCTCAGAGTCATGAGACTCTTCCTCCTTCGGAGGACCCTATCCTAGGTGTGGAGCCTGCTTGAGATTCTCCTTGCTCCCTCACCCTCTGGTCCTCTTCCACCCCCTAAAAACCAAAAAACCAAAAAACATTTTGGCATAATCATGGAAAAAAGCTCAGCATCTGGAATACCAATTCATCTGGAACATTATTTACTTACAGATAATTGAGGCACTGCTAATATATATAAAAGGTACACCAGCCAAACAGTTATTAATAACTGGCTGATTAAAAAAAAAATTATCACCAGGCTAACAAACTCCAATGGCTACAGGACCAAGCAGGTAACAGAAAAGACTATGAAGTAGTCCAGAAGGCTAATTAGAGTACATGCTCCATGTCCAAAATAAGGAGTTACTTACTACCCCATTCCATAATGTCTGGCTGAATACAAACCCGGACTCAATCAGAACTTTTCATTTAAATATTCTCTGACTACCTACTGTGTTAGTAAGTACCACTGTAAACAATGAGCATCGCGATAATCCAGTGTTTCAAGATAAATTCAAACTTGGTGTAAAAAGATAAATCTAACTGTTGAATATGGCCCAAGACTTTAAATGACAGCAACTAATTATAAAATTTAAAAACATTGTATGGGCTAAATAAAGTATAACTACAGACCAAATCTGGTCCCAGAACTCCTGATCTAAAATTATGGTAATTTCTTATGGATTCAATTATAAATACTATCCCTATTTCCTACTGCTTAAAACAACAACAAAGTGAAAAAAAAAGTCAGGAGCTAATCATAAAACCCAAGTGACACTGCTTTTATTCCTTATTATGATAGCTACTGTCCAAATGAAGTCTAATATTTACCACCATAAATGGTGTACATACCTGCTGCTACATCCATATTATTTACTCCTGGCTGTAAGAAAAAAATTAAATTAGTAGTATTCACTTCGTTTAAGCTATATTTTGCATAAACTTTTCATAAACCACAATCAGAGTCCCCTTTATGTGTAATTCTCAAGCCACTGACTCAAAGATTCTCACTAAGTTTCAGTGGTTTTAGTTCCTTGACTTTGCTACAAATTTTAAAAACATCATTAACCTGGAGCTACTTAAACACTTTAATCTACGTGGTTTATTCATATGATCACCAGTTACATATAGATTGACAACCACTTATCCACAATCTGATACAGAAAAAGCTCTAAGAACCAAGTTTTTTCAACTTTCACACCAACATCATTTTAGTGGCAAAATCTGCTCTGAATGACATAAGCTCTTTATTTATCCCACCCAAGAGAATACCTATCAGTTTGGCTATAGAAATATTGTGCTTAAAATTATATAAGGCATTGTCCAAGACTCCAAGAGAAATTTTTATATAATATATAGAATTTACAAAGTATTATTTTACAATAATAAAATATTTTAAAATATATATTTGACCTAAGGATTTTGGGTAAGATACTGCAAACTTACCACACCAGTGGAGTCTGTTCATTACAACCACTAGGTTATCAGGTAATAAGTAAGTTATGGTAATATGGGTATCATGATGATTTACAGATTTGCTACACAATCCAGTAAGGGTGATAAGGCTATCAAGGATTTTGTAAGTCATGTGCCCTCATTCAAGTCTCATGAAATTGTAAACTCAGAATAAAATCTTCTGATTTCTAAATCTAGGATCTATTACTAAACCGTAATGCAACAATTTTTAATTAACAGTCAGCAAAGCAAAAGTCTATTCTTTAAGAACAGAATGCTACCAGACCAATAAAATGCTTCTGGATGACAAATTATACTTCTTAGTACTCTACTTTAAAAAAAAAAAAAAAAAAAGGATTTTATTTATTTATTTGACAGGTAGAAATCACAAGTAGGCAGAGAGGCAGGCAGAGGGAGAGGAAGGGAAGCAGGCTCCCTGCTGAGCAGAGAGCCAGATGCGGGGCTTAATCCCAGGACCCTAGGATCATGACTTGAGCCCAAGGCAGAGGCTTTAACCCACTGAGCCACCCAGGCGCCCCTCTACTCTTATTTAATGTAGAATTAACTTAACAATTAAGGACGTCTGTATAAATACAGGAAAAAATGTGAATGCCTATCATTCAAGAACCGAAAAGCCCATTCTAATTCTCACCTTGCATTACAGTTCTCAAGAGACACTTAAAAAGCTAACCTGACTGCCTACAAAATACATATATAGTATGTTATTTCATATGTAAAAGTAGTCAAAACATCAGAAAATAATTATTTTTACTAGATTACCGGTAAGGCAGGCTGCATGGAAGCCTGAGACATATGAGACATCATCATTCCAGGCATGACTGAAGACATCATTCCTGGCATCTAGAATAAAAGTAAAGAAAAGGTTAATATATAAAACCAAAGCATTTAATAGAACCTTATTAATCTATCTGGTTATCAAAACTAATATGTACAACTCAAGATTTAAACCCAGTGAACACTGTATGAATAGTATGCTTAGTAAGTGCTTGTTGAATGAATGAAGTATTTTATCAATGAGCTAGTATTTGTCATAATTTATATGTAAATTAAAATTACTTCTAACAAACATAAAAGTTCAAGTAAACTTTTTGTTTTTGTTATTTCCAAGTGCTTTTGAGAATATTAATTTCCTTTTATTTTAACTCATCACTCGTGTTTTTCTCCCTTCTTTTGAGCAAGACAAAACTTTCTGTATTTCTCACCTTTGACTGTTAATATCTGTACTAAAAAATTTTACAGCAATCTGGCTCTAAAAAATTCAAGATCAAGGTGCTTAAAATTTGATGGTTACAAAAAATATGTAAAAACAAACTTCAGACATAGATCTTCTATGTCTTCTCTTGAAAAACTTAATAAAGCAAACATATGAGTATCTGAAGAAAGAAGGTATTAGTTCTGGAGGTTAATCTAGTCTACCAATGACTGCCATCCAAATCTATGAATGAAACTTCACCACTAAGTATCAATAAAAATTAATTCAAAGGATTTTGACCCGCTACTCATCCATATTTGTATAATTCCACATTATAATTTTGATTCTAGTATGAGCAAATCTAAGAAAAACATGGATGGAATAAAAACTGTATATAATAATCATAAGTACTGGGACAAAGTAACTGGGTATCCAACAGTTTCAAATTAAATGAAACTTGGAGAAACAGAAACAAACAAGCATATTGGTCAAGAGAACATATAAAGCCTACTAAATGTAGATGAGAACACTTGCACGCTGAATTTTGTTATTTGGGAAAGTCGACTCACAAAGCAAAACCAGGCTAAAGTAAATGAAGCAGCACTGTATTAGTGGGTTAAAAAACAAAGGTTTTTTGTTCCTTTAAATATTCAATAAATTGTTTAAGCATCATGAAACAAGAACCTGACAGAAAACATGTTATTACTACTTGGAATACATGATGAAACAGCAGTTAAAAAAAAGGTACTGGGACACCTGGGTGGCTCAGTTGGTTAAGCTGCTGCCTTCGGCTCAGGTCATGATCCCAGCGCCCTGGGATGGAGTCCCACATCGGGCTCCTTGCTCAGCAGGAGCCTGCTTGTCTGTCTGCCTCTGCCTGCCACTCTGTCTGCTTGTGCTGACAAATAAATAAATATAATCTTAAAAAAAAAAAAGGTACAGAATTTGAAAACAGAAGCACAAGCCTCCACCACCCTGACTAAAAGAATTAATGAAGTAATTTATGCATTAAGGGAAAAAAACATAGCAATCAAATGAGAACTAGACACATTCCCTCTTCTCTCTATTCTGAAAAAATATATCCTCACAACTGATTTTACTTTAGGCTAATAGCAAAGTAGGTGTGAATTCTTAAGGTACTAAGCAACTGATTATGGGGGGAAGCATGGTAAGCAACAGTGGGGAAACAGCCTGGTATTTAAAATGGCCTATAAAGCCCAAAAACTAGAATTTGAAATGAAATTGAAAAACTGAACTTTGAAAACTTGGGAAAAAAGTATTTTCTTATAAGAACTAAAGATAAAGAAAAGTGGGATAAAATCTCCAACATACAACAGAACATTTCAATATGGTAGCAGTATAAAGGAATGTAATTTTGAATTGAAATACTCTGACTTCGAAGACAGTGACCAAATCCCATTTAAAAAACAAGGGACAAAACCCCCTACAATTAATAAGAATTGACTAGAAAAGGCGAGTGACAATATTTGAAAATCATTAAAGATCAGAGTTTGACAGAATTCTCTTAATTGTTTTTCCCCACTTCAAATTTTAAAACATCTCGAAAACTTGCTTAGCGTGGCTGGTTACAGAATGAGATTTAGTGTTTCACGTTCCTCCCCCCCCCCCCAAAACCAACTCTTTCTTCACTTTCTAATTGCTATCAGGATTATAGTTACCTTTTAACTAAATAAGGTCACCTAAGCCTGTTACAACTAGATTTTCTTTACATATTTCAAATAGAAAGATGATGAACAATCAATGTTGATTTTGTAGCAACAAATACAAGCAGAGGAGACTGAATTGCTCTGGGACAGACTCACCAAACCCCAGCTCGGAGGGAGTCCTGCCAGCCCTTTTCTTTATGCAGTCTGAGAACTGACCCCAAAGGGACACTTGTCAAGGCTGAGGAGTGTCCAAATACCAGGGCAATGAAACACTGTAGCAAATAGTCTTCCCCAGAGGTAAAACCTGAGTCTGGGTCTTGGCAATTTCAATTCCCCAAATTCTGAGGTTGGCACTCTGAGCCACAACTCTATTTCAAAATAGGGTTTTTACATTTGCGGAACTTATGTGAACGAGATTTAGTGTTAAATAAAAATCTAAATTCTCCCTCAATATCTCTGTAAATTGAGGGGCATCAACTAGTTGGGCTTGTTCAACTGGACAAACACTGGAAAGATGTACAACTGATTATCTAAAATAAGTAGACTAATATAATTTAAAACGAAAACTATGATACTAGTATGAAACTGTAAGCCAGAGCGATTCCATCCAGTTAGCTAGTTCAAATAGCTACTATGGGGTGAACTGTAATTCAACTGGCCACCTGTGTGTGGCCAGGTTCAATCAACCACATGGCTTTGCTCTATAAAAGTTAGTCGGCAAGGCAGGGAGGGGTCGCCCTCTCTGTAAGAGGCGACCCCGACTGGTCGGTTTGATTCTCGATGCTCGGCACGAAATAAAGCTTTGCTTGACCTTTGCTTTGTATCAGTCTTTTGACCATGGACCCAACAGAAAGCAAAGAACAAAAAAATAAATACAGAAAATGTTACATTCTTATGAGAAGTTATTACAAAAATCAGACAAATTAAGAGCTCTTCCAAAGGCCTGACCATCACAAAAACCTGTTTCTCAAAGCCTGAAGAATACACTTTGTGGTAATGTTACTAGGATACATATAACATGTGGATACATGTTTCAACCCATCTGAATTCTTTCAGAGGACTTCGAGTTGATTTAGGCCAGTTACTTGACTGCACCATCAATACGAAACCAATAAAATTTTCTAAGGTATCCATTATTATTTTGTTTCTATACCAAACTGATCCAGGTTGCAAGCTTCTAAGATCTGTGGTTCAAATCCTCAGAAGTGACTTTCCCTTCCCTTCCCTTGGCCCAATAATCAAGTTGAGGCATTCAAGTTATTTTGTTGTCCCTTTTTGCATGGAAGGTTTACTTCTTGCTTCACATGAAGGGAATAGCCCCTTGGTCTCCCAGCTTTATCTGCAGAGTATTTTGGACTTCTCGTTAGGTTAGTTCTTTTTTCTCTCTAAGGGCACATAACGTAACAGTGTCTTACATTCACAGCATCTTAAGTTCAATGAAAATGGGATGTTGGAAGGAAGAAAGGAAGGAAGAAATTCTTAAACAGCTGCTACAATGATGACACTATAAATTCCAGAAGCAGATCATTCTTAAAGCTACAAAGCGGTGGTTCATATAAGCTTAATGAGAAGTACACTATAAAATCACAGACATGTAGAGCTTCACAAATTTTCCATTTAAACTCCTTTGGCAAATCATAATATTAAGTGTTACAATTACAAACTTTTAGTAGTTAGGAAACAGGAGAAAATGGGAAGGGTAAAACACATACATGAGACATAAGCTAAATTGTCTAAAATATTAAATATTTCAATTTTATGGCCACTTTGAATTTTTTAAAACCAAAAAATAATTCAGATACACTATTTGGTACACTTTATTCATAAATTGCCAACCATTTCTCTACGTATACTATATAAAATTTTCTACGTTTATTTCTGTTCTTTTAATGATAAAATGTAAACCAATTACTAAGATGTCTTCAGAAGGAATACCAATATGAAGAAAATAAAAAACAAGCAGAAACTAGGGAGCACTGCAATCTGCGCATTGTTAGGATCGCAGTTTTGGAAAGTTCCTAATTTTAAATAAAACAAGTCCGCTTCATTGTTCACTAGATCTTTTTAAAACTAAAGATAAAGTAATTAAAAGCAATGCAGTCAATGCTACAACACATTACGTCATACAAAATGGAAAACTAGTGCATTAGTTTCATGGTATCAAAACAAAAGTGAAGATCGTCACACATGGGCACTTCAGAAGTTCTTCTCTTCATAATTATTTTCTGAAGTTTTTCCTGCTGGAAAGAAATCACACAACCCAAGGATCTTTAGCTAAATACAAACTGTGAAATTTCACTGATTTTTAAAAACCATTCTTTCTGCAAACCTAAAGTTTCAAATCACCTGAAAAAAAGTTTGCTTCTTGCCTTTTTACTTGGTTCCTCTTTAAGTCAAATTCCACAAGTAAGTACACAGAGGATATTAAGTCTAGTATCTAAAAACCACTTTCACACCACTCACTTACCTTATAAATGAATGCAAAAAAAAAATTAATCACTGAACAACTGTAAAAACTCCATCTCTGAATGTAACTAGATATTCATTCAGTTAGAAATAGACATCAATACTCCTGTTTAAAGCATATTTTTAATAACCCAAAATAAGTAATCACATTTTGGGACTATCATTTAACCTTACTTCCTTGTCATTACAATTATATAGAAGTTCAAGATATTTATCATTTTCTGCATAACATTTACATAAACAAATAGCAGACATTTGCATATTGTTCCACATGAAACACAACCTTACCATTTAATAAGTTAATTGCCAGTATTCTAAAATACTTCGTTTGCTAAATACTCTCAACCTGGATGGTTTAGAATTGAAGTATACGCTCTTCCTTCAGATTCTAAGGAGGTTAGCTTAATGATGTAATCTCATGCTGCTGTATAGGGAAGCAGTCCAGTATAGCTATTAAGCATACTCTAGAGAGAGACTATCAAAATTCCTATCCTAGCTTAGTCAATCAGCAGCTGCATGATCTTGGACTAACTTACTTAACCTATCTGGGCCTCAATTTTCTCAACTGTAACATGGGGAAAAGTACCACTCACCTGTTAACATTGCTGTAGGGATCAAATGGGGCAATGCACAGAAAATGCACAGAACAGTGCTCAATAAATGACAGCTGTTTTATTACCAATACTCTCCCTCAACTCAGATAATAAAGTTTCTCTTCATTGTCCCTTCTCTCATTTATTCCCTATCTATTAGATCTGCACTTAGGTTCTTTAAGAGCATCTAATAAATAATGTAAAACCATCATCTTCAATAGGAATCAACCCATGTAATAAGGCAATCCCATTTTTAGCATCACATTTAATGCTAGCTCTGCAATGTCACTGGATAATTCACTTAATTCCCTGGGCCTTACTATTCCCACCTATGAATCAGACATTCATCCTCTAGCCACCCCTTTTTTAAGAGTCAGGAGGATCATATTCTGTAAGGTATATCCGTCTCTCAAACTTATACACAAAGACAGTGATAGAATTATAATTCCTTTTAAAACAGATTAGGTATCACAAATCTATTCCCTGAAATTTAAAAAAAAAAGGGGGGGGCAAGTAAATAGTTTAAATTATTAATGATACTTAGCCCACTGCCTCTTACCAAACTCCAAACTTCTTAATGAAGTCAAAGGAAATATAAAGAGAAAACTGCATATGGATAAAATGACAAAAACTTAAAAAGAACTGAATGAAAATAAACTATGATTTTAATTTTTAAAAAACTCTGAACATAGCAAGGATACCCACAAACTGTGATGTTTCAAGTCATACAGTATTAGACTTTAAAACTTCCTCTAAAAAGTCACCTAAGCCTTCTTCTGAACACAAGCCATCTAGGATAAAAGTATGGAGGAACATGACTATTACTATCGCCTACTCCAAGTTCTTTCAACTAAATTCAGTTTTAGATCTAGCTAAATCATTATATACTGTTTACACGAAAGTTTACTTTTTAGTTTCTTCTCAATTGTGGGAACCTTTGAAATAAGGAGCATTCTCATTTACATACATATCTCTAATGCAGAGGATAGGTATATGTACATAGCAGAAACTCAAATGCTTGTAAGTAGACAACTTTATGTAGATGTTCTTATTTGTGTACAAAGAGAAAAATCTTCTATTATATTTAATATACGCTAATACGTAATGACCTTAAAAATTACTGAAAAATAGCCTTTCAGAGAAGTAAACATTTTCTTTTATCACATGGCCAAGGAAACTATACTGAACCCCATGTTTTTGAACAGAAACTTAATGCTCGTTCATTAATCAAAACGTAATTTAAAAATCTTAACACAAAGATCAGGCTCCACTGAGTAAAATTATATTTGTATTATAGTGAGAACTTTGTTTTTTTAAGTCTAAGAGAAGTAAATTTTAAGAAAAAAAAAATCAAAGCTGAAGGAAAACAAATTATATTTCAACTCAGAATAGTCTCACTTGCTGACATGTTTAGTCCTTCAAAAGACATAGCTACCAGCATCACTCAGATTTGGAAAAGATTCAGATTTCCACTTTGAGTGCACTGTACCAAGTAAAAAAGAAGCAATTAGAAGCAGATTTTCTTTAAAGCCCATTAGGCAAAAAACTAATTATCTTTAGTACTACCACTCACTACAAATAACTTTTCATTATTAAGCAAAAGAAATGTATGATTACTTGACTAGAGAAAGAGAAGAAATCTAAGAGATTCATCTCCACAAAACTTCCAAATGTCTACAAATATCATTACTGCCAAATCAGCCATCAGAAGATGAGAAAATAAAGTTCAGCCCAGGCATGTGAGGGAATACCTGTTAAGTTTTTCAGTGCAGGATATATATACATTATGTATCTTAACACCACAGCCAACAGACTTAAATGCCTATTGACTAATAGTGGTATGGAGAAAGGAGTAAGAATGAAAGACTAACAACTTTTATACCTAAGAGTAATCTACTCTTTCTTACTTAAAAAACCTTCATGACTTAGCCTTATCATTTCTCTAGTTAAAAACAAACATCCTGGGGCACCTGGGTGGCTCAGGTCATGATCTCAGGGTCCTGGGATCGAGCCCCACCTCAGGCTCTTTGCTCAGCAGGGAGCCTGCTTTCCCCTTTCTCTGCCGATTTGTGATCTCTGTCTGTCAAATAAATAAAAAAAAAATCCTAAAAAAAGGAAAAAACCATCCTAGTACAGAGCTATGGGATACCACAGGTAGCTTAGGTAGCTTTATTAGCTACTGATACACAATCTTATGATGATTTTAAGTCACATCATAAGTATTTCTAAAACACCCAATTAAAAATCAACCTGTTAACCTGTTGAGATTTGTTCTCTTTCCTTTTTAATCCTGTTACTTACTGAATACATCTGTTGTACTCTATGGAGGGCTTCATTGTATCTGTTAATACTTATTTTCGTGTTCTCTTTTACCTCCTAAGGACCAGACTAAATGGAAAAACAGCTTCAATACAGCATTTCTCCCAAAATGCTAATTCCATGCAACGTTAATTCCATGCAATGTGCTAGACAAAGCAAAATAAACACATAACAGGGAGGTAAGGGAGCCTAGGGAAGTGAGGAAAGGGAAAATGGTTAAAAAACAAACAAACCAAGTAACAATGAGAAAAACAGTTTTAAAAGGCTTTTGTGAGACTTCTCAGCATTCTTGGAAAATACTGTGCCCTGTGAATCTCAAAGGAGGAGAGGAATACAGCTTATTCTTCCACACTTACACTGTCTTCTTAAATCTATCCAAATACTCTCCATACTCGAAACGCTACTCTAGCTAAAGTTTCTTAATAGATGAGTTCATATTGAACTGTAATGCTATCTAAAGAAATCATTAGCAAATCTATCAAAATCGAACTATATACACAGCTTACAAACATATTAGATCTGGGTCAATCTATTTTTTAATAAGTACTTGCCTGGATAATGTAAATGCATACAGAAAGTTACTGAGATTCAATAATTATGAACAAATAACCTAAGGGGGAAAAAAGCCTTTTTGTTACTTACGCATGTCCAATTCAACAACAAGGATTCTGTAAATACCCAAAATAATGGTACTTCAAAAGCAACAGGAACAAATCAATTGGTCAAATCAGTCAGTCTAAGATACACCAATAGTATGGATTTCTGGAAGGCCTATATGCCAAATCGTCATTTACCCCTGAAGGTATGGAAAACTTTTTGTGGTAAAATTTAAAAAGACCATTACTAAAGTCAGACAGATAGAAATACATTTGGCTATAATTTAAAATAAATGGAAACAGGTATTTTTGCTTTATCCACCAAAAATTATTACATTTTATCTTCCATTTTTACCAAATTAAAAAAAAACAACTATAGAGAGGCAAACACTAAAAATAAGAACTAAGTTGTAGCATTGTAAAGTCACAAGTAACCAATGAAAATAGTCACATGTAACATCTACTATCTTCATGGCCTATACTGTAGGAAAGACTGTTTTTGTTTCATTCATTCAACAAGTATTTTACCGAGCACCCATGCTGTGCCAAGACTGTGCTCAGCACCTGTGGACTTCTTATAAAGTACAAAACACAGGACCTGCCCTCTAAGAGCTTACAGTCTATTATGTGCTGGAAAGACACAGCAAATAAACCATAAAACAAAACAAAACTAAATCCCAAAATAAGTGAAACAGAGTTACAGGTACATTTCATAGGATTTTTTTAATTTGAAAGGGAGGTGTATGCTGGGCAAAAAAGTATGCTGATCTTCAGGAGAAGGAAGAACTTGAAATGGCAGAACTTACGTAAGTGAAGTTAAGTTCATGGTGGTAGTGAGCTGTGGGTAGGAGAGCATGAACAGCACAAGCTCACTCAAGAACTAATATAATCAGTCAAGATATCATAAAAAGATATAGCCTGCGTTCAGCTTAGGGAGTGTAAAGACATGAAGCTCAGAATTATGCACTGAGTTGTACTCTGGGAGATTCTTTAAATTGTGGAATTTAGACATTATACCTTAGGTACAAAAAAAACACTGGAGGTTCTTGGGCAAGGAGACAACATGATAAAATCAAGAACTTGAGGGGCAGACTTCAAGCAAGAAAACCAGCTCAAAATTTGTTAAGAGTATCCTAGGCATGGGAGTGTAACTACTTGGGTCCAGATGGCAGAAGGAATACAGTCAAGATCTGTTAAAACCTGCCTCACTAATTTTAAGAACGAGAAAATCAAAATCATTTGTGAAAAGCATTCATTTATCAATTTATTAAACAAAGGCAAAAAAGTACTGAATGATTAGGGAGTCATTAAAGAATTTTATGTCCATATCAATCCATAAAATCTCATACATATCATCTGTTCTTACCAAATGATCTGAACTGAACCATAGGTTGTTAGAGCTGAAGAAAACTTTAAATCTTTTATTCTACTTTTCTCATTAAAAGAAAAATTAAAAAAAGAAAGAACCACCTAAGAGGACTCTTAGGCTTTCAGTGAAGGCAAAATCACCTGTGAAAAAGGTAGGACTTGCATGCGCTTCACATAGAAAGAACAACAAGAATTAGTAAGATGTGAAAACCTTTTAAAAGCAAAACATTCCGGGGCGCCTGGGTGGCTCAGTGGGTTAAGCCTCTGCCTTCAGCTTGGGTCATTATCTCAGGGTCTGGGGATCAAGCCCCTCATCAGGCTCTCTGCTCAGCAGGGAGCCTGCTTCCTTCTCTATCTACCTGCCTCTCCACCTACTTGTGATCCCTGTCAAATGAATAAATAAAATCTTAAAAAAAAAAAAAAAAAAAAAAAAAAAGCAAAACATTCCTAAGTAAAAAATGGCCTCACATACAATCACATCTTAAGGCAAATCTCTACTGCAAATATTTGAGTATTGTCACCAAGCAAGGAAGTTACTTTATTAATAACGGTTTTTTAACCAGTGATAAACCATTATTTAATTTCCATATTATTTAAAGTTTATACACCTTTCAAGGTCCCTCTCAAATATAAGATTCTATAATCCTGTAAAAGTAGGACAGCTTTCCCATATGAACAGAAGAGGCAAATTTAATCTATACAATAGATATCTCAGATAAACCTGAAATCCACTTTTTAGTAGTAACAGAACAGCCTGAATTCTAAAAAGGGCACAGTAGGTCATCTTCTGAATAAAAACAAACCACCAAACTCCTTCAGAAAACCATAATACCCTTTAAACCTAATTAACTTGATGCATTTGAAAAATTCTGACTTCTGTATGTTGTTATTCTGTCCAGTCTGAATATTATTTTACAAACAAGTTTTAAAATTTCATGTCACATTCAGTAACATTTCAAAGACCAGAATCATTTAGCAAGTAAGACTGGCACCAATTTTCATTTTCAGCTGGTCCCAAAATGAGATATTAATGTGAACTAGGCAATATACATGAAGGTTCCATAACCTTCAGTACCAAAGTCTAAAAAATCTGTAAACTAATTTTTAAAAATTATATGACAGAACGCTACCGACTTTGTGTCACTATAGCGAACTATATAAGCATGCTGCTGTTTTTCATTAACTTCTGACCATTAATACCTCAAAGTGGATAGAAGATCAATTTTACTAACCGTCCACTTTTATTTTTAAGCAAGTTGTTTACTGGGCTTTAAATTAGATTTCTAGATTACTTGAGTATATTTAAATTATCCATGCCCTCCAAGTCAGTTACCAAAGCTCAAATAAGAATTAGTTTTACCAAGATTTGGGCCCCATAAAAGTTGAATATTAAAAGGAAAAAAAGAAACAATTGAATTTTAAGGAAAAACAATGAAGATTTTCTTGGGACCCTAGAAGCTGGACTCTTAAGTCATTCATTCATTATCCTAATAGGAGCCAACAGGGAGAGAGACTTTTAAACATCTAAATAGTCAGGTACATTTAAAGATACATGGCATAAACTGGTCTAGGAAAAAAGAAGAAAACCACAAGGTAAAATTCAGAGTATTTCAACAGATGTGTACCAAATAGCAAGTAATCTTACTAGGAAGATGGTCACTGATATAGCTAAAGAGAAAGGGCCATAAAGGAAACTGTGACCAGCTTATGTCAATGAGATACATGAAAGTACTTTAAAAAAATTAATAAATATAATCTGCATTTTACTAGAAATGACTAGCTGGTGTCTTGGTTTGGTAGTGCAATAGCACCATTACAGCAAGGGTAAACAGGTCAATCCCTTGCAAAACTTACCTTGATTGGCCCAATGGAAACAGAAGGCCCCAGAAAAGAGAGAAGCATCTGGCAGTAGCAAATTGTTTTATTTTATCTTTCTGTGGAAAGAAACTAATTTTAAATAAGAACCAGAGCATTTAAAGAATAAATATTTTTTAAAGCTCATTATCTAGTTAGAGCAGCTCTACTAAGAAAACCAGAAGAGCTCCTTGCTGCTTAGAGATGGAAAGAAACAGAAGAAGAATCAGAGTTGTTTCTCCATCACCTAAGAAAATTTTAAAACTTGTGTTATTCTAGAACAACAGAATAAAACGGTTCTTTCAAAAACAAAAACAAAAAACAAACCCCAAAAAACCCCCAAAACTCCTACGGGCAGAATCTTTTGGGCCTGGTGTCTCTGAACAAAGATTTTTGTACAAAATTAAGGGCTACATTATAAATAAAAAGGAAGAAAATCACTTGACATTAAGCCCTTCTACTCCTAAGGTTAAGTTCAAAGAAAAAGACACAAAGCAAGGTCCTTTCTCCACTACAATTTCACCAATAACTTAAAATATCAAGGCTTAAGTGATTATTAACACAAACAGTATTAATTAGCAAAAAGACCATACCTAATTGACTGGCTTTCCAATATATTTTATCAGCCTAAATTTTTGATGATTTATTGAGATACTCAAATTGAAAGAACTCAGCCACCAAAGAATATGTGTATTACAGAACCTGACAGGGGGCATAAAATTATTCATGGTAACTGAACCTGTTACCTTTCTTGGATGCTTCTCTAGGAACTCAGTTCTACTGAATTCACTGAGTCAGCATTAAAACCTTTTGATCTAAATCACTCCCACAAAATGTCCATTTACAATTTATGCTGGGGATGAAAGGGACAGCTCAAAAGCAGGAGTGCAGAAGCAGTAAGCATTAAAACAAAACAGAAACAAAACAGTATTAAGTGGAACGTGAACCATCTATTGGCACTGCCCTATGAAGAATCAAATTAGAGAAGAATCTCCCTTCTCTACCCCCACTGCACGCGCGGGCACACACACACACACACACACACACACAAAAGAAGAAGCTATTTCAGAAATAAACTTTATTCTAAAGCAAAGACCTAAACAATTGCTATTTTTAGATTCTATGCATTTATGTGGTCCATGGATATAAGTTATGTTGACCTATAAAATAATATTCACTCTTCAAACATTAACTTCAATTAACATACTTGGAAAAAAGAATGTTAATACACTAAGAAGACTACATGTACAATTACTTGAAAAAAGAACTCTTAGTATTGTTGTAGCAAAAAATAAATTTTTTATACAGAAGGCTTTTCCTTACATTCAAAATTTGATTAGTGTAATGACTCAACATTTGACTTATTTAACAATATTATTTTGACATAAACTAATTCTTAAACAGCTACAAATATTGACCCAGGTTTTGAAATCTTGACACAATGATACCACAGGCAAAAATAAACAACAAATACAAAATAAAACAAAAACATTCTTACTTGTCCCATTGGTGGCCCTCCCATAGGGGGCATCATTTGCGGCATCATTCCATGAGGTACAGGAGGCATATTCGCTCTCTGACCCATAGGATGCATTCCCATTGGGGCATAATGCATGCCAGGATGCCCCATCTGAAAAACAGGACAATTTAAAAATCAGCAAGTAAGACAAATGCTTCTCAAAAATCTGATTTCCACATATTGGTTATGTGCAGTGCTTTAATATTAGATGAATGTGTGATTCAGTTACTGGATTAGCTTATACTTCCTTGTCTTAAACAAAATGCACTACCCACCAGTATTCATAATGAGCTTGCAACTGACCAAACTACAGAACGAAATAGGAAAAATTAAGATAATTACTGGGCAGCTAGAGTATATATTTTACTTTTCAGAGCAGCCTGCTTTAATCAGTTAGCTTACTAAACCCGAGGAACATGTGAAAACCAATTTAAAAACTGTTATGGGTGAAAAACCACAACTCTGTTCTATTTCACACAGCAGATAGCTAGTTAATATCTTAACCATAACTATTCTTAAATTTATTTTTAAGTTAATTTTAAACTTTGAAACGAGGATTTTCCAAATTCTTTCGGATAAGAGCTGGTCTCAACAGAACACAAACATTATGGGTACCCAGGGACACTTAATTCCTAACATGTGAACATAGTACTTCCTAAAAGAATCTTCAACACAAGAAAAATTACTTCTGCCAAAAAAAGAAAAAAATTTTTTTTTTCAGACTAAGGTCTATCACTCAAAGACCCTAAATACAAACAACTAACATTTCCATTTTAATTCCCTTTTAAAAGACAACTATTTCTCTACCTTGGTGCCCATTGTTCCAGGTCTTAAAACCAGGTAATTATGCCCTGCCAATCTTCCCGGCTGTACCCCTTGCAACCACCACTACTACTGGTGAAAACAGATTTTGGCAGCCTCTTTCAAAGTCTACATAATCAAGTTTCCGCCTCCCCCTCCCTGCTACAGCGGGCCTACCTCTCCAAAACGCTCACCCCGCCCAAGGCCCAGCACCTCCACCGCGCATCTGTCTAGGCCAAGCCCAGTAAGAACTTCCAGGGACCCACATTCTTCCCTTTGTGCATCCCCACTCTCCAATACTCCTCCTCCTTACATAGCCCACCATCTCGAGCTCTTTCTTCGTCCACTCTCATCTTCTTCTCCTTTTGGAAAAAGCTTCCTGCCTCTCTGACTTCGTTTTTCATTGTGCCGCTTTCCCCCTGCTCCACCGATCCCTTACCGAGGGCCGTCTCCTCAGGAAGCCGTCAGCAGAGACCCAAGAACTGGAGCAGAGGCTTGAGCCGGACAATCTCCGCTCCCCGTCCCCGGGACCCCGCGAAGGAGGATGGCTCTCCATTTCACTCACCATGAGGCCTCCACGCTCCGCTCCCGTCCCCGGCCTCATCGTCGGGCTCAGACTGCTCCGCCGGCGGCCACTGCCGCTACACATACCAACAAGAAGCGATCTGAGTGGCTGGCGCCCACTGGGGCCAAAGGTTAAAGGCTGCCCTGCGCTACGGGGCGGGATCAGCGGGGCCAATAAGCTGACAGGCTTCCCGACTGTCCAATCAGAGTGCGCTGCCGACACGCAGCTCTGCGGCGATTCGCCCCCAGCCTCAGCCTCACTCGGCGTCGCCTGCATGGACGGGGGGGAGGGGGACGGAGGAAGTTTCTGCGCCTCCGCCGGGAAAACTCCACCAACTTTCCCCGGGGAAGGGAAGACAACGATGTCCCAGCTTCCCGAGCTTAGACCACCTCACCCCGTAGGGGGTGGGGCAGTTGGGGCCTGCCACCTTCACTCCCTCCGCCCGAGTTACGTACGCCCCACAAACCTGAGGCTGCCCGGGGTGGGGTGGGATGGGGGTGGGGTAAGCAGCTTCTAGCGTTAGCGGTGGCGGGGCCAGGCGCGCGCGCGCCCGGTGCTCGAGGAGGAGCGGGGGCGGGGAACAGGAGAGGAAGGGGGGGCTCCTTAGGCGAGGGTTCGAGCTCCGTACGCACCAGCTGGAAAGCCCGCGGAGGGGGCGGGAAGGAGGCGTGTCGAGCAGGGTGGAGGGAAGTTGTGATGGGGCGGGGAGAACAATGCAAAAGAGAAAGAGAGAAGGGCAGTTAGGCAGGGGGGAGCGGAGCCAGAGAAAAATAGCATATAGCAGAAGAAGGGAGAAAGCTAATCAATTGGGAAATGGGAATCCGAGGGGTATGGGCGGGCGCTAGGACCGGGCGTCGAGAAGATGCGGCTTTGGTGCTACTGGGGCGCGCGCTTGCCTGGAGGTGACGCGGCCGTGGCGGAGGTCTCTGGCTGGGACGAAGCACTGCAGGGAGAGGAGACTTGACTACCTTTAGCCTCGGCTCGGCTCTTTCTGCGCACTTCTCTGCTTTCTTTCCTTCCTACTAAGCTGGGGTCGTGCTCTGGCCCAGGGGCGCCCAGCCTTTCTTTAGGTCCCCACTGCACCCTCCCCGCCCAGTTGCGCACCTCTGCTCCCCCCTGCGCGCCAGTGCCGGTGGTGGAGGCTGTGGGGGGGTCTGGCCGCTGATTGGCTGCTGCGAGCGCGGGGCGGGGCGGGTGGGAGTCTCTCGACTTCCGCGGGCCCGCTCGTCTTTCCCGCCATGTCGTTCGTGGAGGGCGGGCGGAGCTCCGCTGCTCTGCGCCGACGTCTCGACACCCCAGTCACTTTTTCCCGGCCCGCGTTTTCCACTTTCACTCAGGGGGATAGTTGGGGTGAGGGTGAAGTGGACGAGGAGGACGGGTGCGACCAAGTGGCCCGTGATCTGCGGGCGGAGTTCTCGGCCGGGGCGTCGTCGGCGCCTAGAAAGGGCTCACTATTCCGGCGGGACGGGGACGGGTCTCCAGTTCTGCCCGATAAGCGCAATGGCATTTTCTCGGCGGTTGCGGACGACAGAGCCCAGGCTCGGCGGTGGCCGGTCCAGGTCCTTTCAATTCTTTGTTCGCTGCTGTTCGCCGTCCTCCTCGCCTTCCTCCTCGCCATCGCCTACCTGATCGTAAAAGGTACTGAAGCTCCGGCGTTGAAAGTCTCTGTCCAGAGTAAAGTTGATCTTGGACGTAGGTCTTGCCTTTCATCTGTCTCCTCCCCATCAAAGGACGGCAAGCTGGGAGTGACTTTCACCCAGAGTCCTCACTGGCACCTTTCTTTGCTCATCTCCTTTTGTTTTGTTTTGTCTTCGGAATGGTGGAGCACCCTGGTGCAAGCTTAGGAGACCCATTTTCAGAAAGGGCCTTGATGAAATGGGTATTCTTGAAGCGACAGTAGAGTCTGTGAACACTTGGGGTGAAATGTTGACAAAATTAAGCATTATGGAGGACAGCAGTCATTAAAAGAGGGTGAAAAGTGTGTGATTAAAATAGGCTATTCGTATTCAAAGACTTTATTCCACGAATGGTTAGAGGTATGCTATTCACTAATTTTGTACACGCACAGAATTCCAGAAAGAACGAATTTCCATCCCACAGCCAAAAGTTCAACTTTTACAGGTAAAATAATTAGCACCTCTTGGTTTTGTATTAGGTTTTCAACAGAGTGTAGTGGTGAAGTTTTATAAGAGGACCTAAATAACCTATTCTCTGATTATTAGTTTTATTTTCTTGAGTGTGAAGTTTAAGTATCAACCAGATTGGAATAGAAAGAGATGTACTGTGAAAAAGTTTTCAAAGTTTATCCTGTAAACTATATGGCCGGATATTTATTTTACAGTGGAAAGAATCAGACGCGAGTTTAAATCTCAGTTCTCGTTCGTGTGTGACTTTGGCCAAGTTACTAACAAAAATTAAAACAAAAACTACTTTAGTTCTGTGAGAAGCGCCCAACAAGTTGCCATGCAAGTATTAGGTTTTTTTTGTTTTGTTTTGTTTTTATTAAATAGAATTAAAACTCCAGTTTTAATTTTTTCCTCATTGCTTCCAAGCTCCTACTGGGCTGCAGATGGCTTGATTTTCATGCACAAGACAGTTTAGAGTAAATGTGAATCTCTTTATACAATGATCTTGGGTGTCAACTGTCAATGTTAAATATGAAACACATAAATATGTTTACACATATATTTAACATTGTATAACAGTGTTTCATTACTCTTTCACTCCCCTCCTCTTTTTTTCCACTGTATCTTGGAGAGAGTTTTGTAGGTTATTTCCCTTGTGCTGTGAGAGATTTCCTTTATATTATTAAGTCACAAAACTTGGTAAGCGGAGTCCTATGCAGAAGACATTGAGTTGTGCTTACTTTTGAGAATGGAAGAAAGGAATCTAATATGCTATGTAATTTCCATTGCATAAAATACTTTTAGGGGCACCTGGCTGACAGAAGAACATGTGTGATTTGAGGTTTTGAGTTTGAGCCCCACTTTGGGGGTAGAGATAAAATAAATAAAATATTTTCACAATAACTCTAAGAAACTTTGTGTATATGTGGCAGTTGACTCATAAATGCTTTATTTGCATACTGAAGGTTCATAGCTGGTATATGAAATCAGAATTTGGACCCATTTGTTTCTGACTCCACAGGTCCACAATATTTTCCCAGCCTTTAAGCTATTCAAATAGTAAAATCATCTTTTTTACTCTAGCCTTCTTTTTTGTATTTACAGAGTTGCATGCTGAGAATTTAAAGACTGAAGAGGACATAGACACTGGGCTACTTGGTATAACTTAACTGTCACTCGATTTGCTTTTGAGTTCATTTTTATTTTTCGAGATCATGTTTAAAATACAAAGTTTTGAGTAAAATACTTAATCACTTGTGCAATTCATTCAGTCTTAATTTTTTTATTTGTGTTTGTGGTCAATTTTATTAGATTTTGTATATACTTGGTGTGTGTGGGTGTACACCACACATGCTAGAAATACAGTTTGAACATAACTGTTTGTGGCAAAGACCCAGAGACTACTTAACATTTTCTTGCTACTTTCTGGAAAAGTCTCCCTATGCCTTTTCCCAGGAATTAAAAACATACAAAAAAACTTCTTCATGAACTTAGCAAAGATGACATCTTAAGCAGACCTCAGGAGAAACTTAAGTTTATATCTCCTCTAAGCAAATTGTTTTTTTTAAAAATGTAGTAAGTATTGGACATACTTGTACGGGTTATTGACAACAAAGAGTCAGACTTGAGTTTCTATAGAATGCTATACAGAGGTGCGCCTGGGTGACTCAGTCCTTAAGCATCTGCCTTCAGCTTAGGTCATGATCCCAGGGTTCCTGCTTCTCACTGTCCCTCTGGCTGCTGCTAACCCTGCTTTTGCTCTCTCTTTCTGTCATATAAATAAATAAAATCTTAAAAAAAAAAAAAAAAAAAGAATGCCATACAGATTACTAGTGAAAACTTTAAGGGTTTTTTATTTTGTATTTATCTCTTCCTGCCAGAATGATTTTGAAGCATCCAGAGCTTTACTGGTTTGGGATATTTTACTCCTGTTTACTGTTAATTTATTCAGTTAATCATTCAGAATTGGAAAAAAAAAATAGTTGAGATCCTATCCTGCATGTCACCTCCTCTCCTAATTTTAGCTGATCTGTTTAATCTCTTCAAGGCTCATGCCCCACAATGATAAAAAATACAGTCTGACTGATTTTGCAGAAGAGGATACCTTTATATTCAAAATACAGAAACAAATTAGTCTCATGAAAACTTTTCTTGGTCTTCTCAACTTCTTGCATGAGAAGATGTACTTTACAGTTACACATTTTATCAGCGTATGTTGTTACACTGTATCATCTCTAAAAACAGCCAAGGTTATGAGGCTTTTCATAGCATTTATTGATCTGTCAACTTGATGCCACAAGAATAGAACAGAATCTTAAGAACTAGGCATGAATTGTGTGTTGCTATTTAAAAGTGAGAAAACTTCATTCAGTGAACATTTATGGAAAACATAGGGTGGCAGTTGTCATCTGAAGGAATGGCTTGTTCAATATCAAAAGGAATGTAATAAGACTTTGTCGTTTTCCTGCTTCTTTTTCTACTTCCAGTTAGTCTGATATTACTTTTGGATGTGCCTGATAGATACCTAATACTATGACAGCCAATATGAAGATCATTAAGTGTTTGCTAATGGCATGAATTCACTTTCAAGATTCAGGAGCAATCTCAGGAGTGAGGAGAAATTACTGTATCTTTGTGGCCAAAAAACCCTACTAGTTATGCCAAAACAAAAATCCTTATTTTGAACCGATGCTTTGGTGGTCAGATAGAGAGTATACTCAATATCTAGTGAACTAATTCAGTCACTTTCCTGGGGATAACTTTGAAGTGTGCATAGTTTTAACAAATATTCATATTCATTGTAATGTGTAATAGAAAATGCTTTTCTGTAGAAAGAGTATAGAATTCTTAACCTGTCTCAGAGAAGCAGTGCCAAGATGATTAAGCACCTATAAAGCTGAAGTTACTGAAATAACACTTACATTGTTCTAAGCTGGAATTCTCTTCCATTGGGAGAAAATACAGTATAACCTCTCTGCAGAAGAATGTTTTGACTTGACTACTAGCCTCCAGTTAAAAGTCTAATTGAGACAGCTGATTGTTGGAAATAGTCCAGTTTTTTTTTTTTTTTTTTTTTTTTTTTTTCAAATTTTGACTTGCAATCAAATCAACCTTGAGTTAGCTTAGGTATGAAGAAGGATTGCTGCATTAGCTTATTTGTGAAGTAATGCCTGTGGAATTATATCCTTACCTGTTTACAATTGATATAAAAGTTTTTACATGAAGAAACAATCTTTAATAAAAACTGTGTTGAATTTGTCCACTATTTACAGGAAAAGCGGAATGTAGCCTTTTTTTTTTAATTTTTGATTTTTGTTTATTTATCTGACAGAGAGAGATCACAAGTAGGCAGAGAGGCAGGCAGAGAGAGAGAGATGGAAGCAGGCTCCCCGCTGAGCAGAGAGCCTGATGCGGGACTCCATCCCCGGACCCTGAGATCATGACCTGAGCCGAAGGCAGTGGCTTAACCCACTGAGCCACCCAGGCGCCCCAGAATGTAGCCTTTTTAAATCCTGATTTTGTTGTATTTCATTGCACTTATTTTGCCTTGTTTGCTAGGTACCTCATAGGTAAATATAATGTTGGTTTTGTGTATTACCCTTTTTTTGCTGTAATTACTATTGTTCGTACTTGTTGTTATCTTTATATTTCTGTGATTCCTATTTAAATTTTACTGCAGATTGCCTCAAATCTTTAAGAATCACCTGGTTTTTAGAATCAAATAATATAAGCATACTAGCTACTCTCCCTTGAAAGAGTTGTCTTTCTAGAAAGAGTAATAAAAATTTAGCACACTGCAGATTTTTTAATTGCAATTTAAGCGTGGTCCAAGATTGGCATAGCTCATTAAGAGCAAATTTTAGCAACAGCTCTCATTTTAGTATGCTTAAGAATCACCTGGACTTTATTTTAAAAAGTATCTCTAGGTTTTGTTTCAGCTCAGGGTAGAGTCCAAGAATCTTCATTTTTTATAGGTGATTTTGATACCCCACAGTTTAAGAAATAGTTTTGCAGGGTAAGAATCTCATTTTTTTTTTAAAGAAGTGTGGGGTTTTTTTGTTTTTGAAGATTTTATTTTTAAGTAATCTCTATACCCAACATGGAGCTCAAACTTAAAACCATGAGATCAAGAGTCATACATTCTACTGACTGAACCAGCCAGGAGCCCCTAAAAAGTGTGTTTAAAGGCAGTTAAAGTCCTTGCAAGCTGACTAGTGACAGACTAATAAGATATAAGTCCAAATGCCTCTTAAGAAACCCGACTTTTGGGACGCCTGGGTGGCTCAGTTGGTTAAGCAGCTGCCTTCGGCTCAGGTCATGATCTCAGCATCCTGGGATCGAGTCCCACATCCGGCTCCTTGCTCGGCAGGGAGCCTGCTTCTCCCTCTGCCTCTGCCTCTGCCTGCCTCTCTGTCTGCCTGTGCTCGCTCTCTCTCCCTCTCTCTCTGACAAATAAATAAATAAAATCTTAAAAAAAAAAAAAAGAAACCCGACTTTGGGGGTGCTTTGGTGGCTCAGTGGGTTAAAGCCTCTGCCTTCGGCTCAGGTCATGATCCCAGGGTTCTGGGATCGAGCCCCGCGTCGGGCTCTCTGCTCCGCAGGGAACCTGCTTTCTCCCCTCTCTCTCTCTGCCTGCCTCTCTGCCTACTTGTGATTTCTCTCTGTCAAATGGATAAAATCTTTAAAAAAAAAAAGAAAGAAAGAAACCCGACTTTGAAAGGATCTGCAACACTGTCATTCTCTTGTCATCTTTGCCTGAAAGCAGTCTTCTTGGGAAACTCTGTTTATAATCTAAACAAAAAAAGATTCATGATGAGCATGGTATCAGTGCGTTTGGGGAGTTAATTGATCCTAATGGTTAGTAAGGTTATGCTATCAATGTTCCTCTTTATTGGTGAGGTAGACCAGCCAGGAAGATGTAAGAAATGCTGTCACCTGGTTTTGGAACTCATCTCCCTTAATCATCCCTAGGTAGCATTAGAAGGACTTTCCTTTTATAATTGTCCTACAAACGTTCCCTACTGTAAACCATTCCCTACTGTAAGCCTGTTTTTCAAGGAGATAAATAAAACTTAAGTTTACTTAGTTAAATCACATTTTAGTCCTTCCTGCTAAAGGTTCTTCTCAGGCCAGATTGATTGCACTAATATAAAACATAGAAATTAGGTGCACCTGGGTGGCTTAAAGCCTCTGCCCTCGGCTGGGGTTGGGCTCTCTGCTCAGCAGGGAGCCTGCTCCCCGGCACCCTCCGCTGCCTCTCTGCCTACTTGTGATCTCTGTCAAATAAATAAACAAAATCTTTTTTTAAAAAAAGCAAACAGAAATAGGAATTATTTCATTTTTGTACATTAACTTTTGTATCCATCACATTTTCCAAGTTTTATAACTTTTCACATACTTAGTTCTATTTCCAATTTTTACATTTTTTTCATATCTTACTACAGCGTATGATAAAATGACCTTTTATTTGAGGCACGCCTGAAATAAGCACATAAGAAAAACAAAGATAGGCTATTACCGGAAAATGCTTAACCTAAGACTACTGTCATTAAATTAAATGTAGGACTAGTACTTTTAATATACATGTCCTAAGTATTCCATACAGGAATTGTAATTGACTTCATGGAGTTCCTTCAGTCTGAAAAGATTTTTGGTACTTGTCACTCTTGACATCTACTAGTTAATAGTTAACATTAAGTCTCTCTTGTGGCTAAGACCAGATATGTAGCATTTTGCATTGTCAGGGGCTATTCTTGTTTGTTTGTTTTTTAAGATTTTATTTATTAAGAGAGAGAGTGTGAGAGAGAGCATGAGAGCTTAGAAGGTCAGAGGGAGAAGCAGACTCCCCATGGAGCTGGGAGCCCAATGCGAGACTCGTTCCCGGGACTCTTGAGATCATGACCTGAGCCGAAGGCAATTGCTTAGCCAACTGAGCCACCCAGGTATATTCTTGTTTTTAAGCTACCCATCTAGTTCTCCTTTATGATTGAGGTTTGATAGGCTTGTGAACATTTACAGAGATGATTGATATAATACTGAGTTCAATCAAAGATGAAAACAATTAAAAAAAAAAGATGAAAACAATTCATTTGAAGAGTTTATCAGTTATTTACTCTGCCAAGAGATAAGAGAGACTCTACTCTCATGATTTCATAAGATAGAACATTAGAATCTTGGTAAAAATTTCCAAGACAAAGGATGCGTTGGAAAGTGACCCGTTCTCTTAGAAAGGCACAGGTTGAAAACAACCATTCAGTTTCTTCCTTACAGTGAAAAATAATTGAAACTGTGAACTTAAACTATTTTCAGTGAATGTATTGAGCGTTGTAATTTGAGGCCAGTATGTATTAAGGATATGATATAGTGCTCTCTGCAGCTGGGTGAGGTAACTCAAGTAATCATTGAAAATTTCACAAATATGTTCTCCTGTGGCTGTGTTTGTAAAATTGTGTGTATTGCTTATTAGTTAAAGAATGACGACTAAGGCAAAAAAGAAGAGAAAAACAAAAGCCCAAAAGTACTGGAAAAATGAAACCAAAATTTTAGATAATTTACCTGAGTTTTAGATCTTTTTAATTTCTATTTTCTATAATTAATGATAATGACTCTCAATAAAAAAAACTTTGTTTATTATTATATGATCTCTGGTATGAGAAATTTGAGAGGCAAGGCGGGAAGTTGTGGGGGGTAGGGAGGGAAAAATGAAACAAGATGGGATCTGGAGGGAGACAAACCATAAGAGACTCTTAATCTCAGTAAACAAACAGGGTTGCTGGGGGTGGGAGGTTTAGGGATAGGGTGGCTGGGTCATGGACATTGAGGAGGGTGAGTGCTGTGAGATGTGTAGGCCTGGTGATTCACAGACCTGTACCCCTGGGGCAAATAATATATTACATGTTAATAAAAATATTAATTAATTTTTTAAGAAGAAAAACTTTGTTTAAAGAAAAGCACAAATTTAAGCTTAGAAAAATATAAGTAACATTCAGCAATTAATAATACTTTTAACCTTTGTGGTATGCCAAACTTTATTAATTTTTTTACATGTGTTATTTCACCTAGTATTGCCAACCTTCCTGCATTCATTCACATAAATTATCTTCTGAACCAAAATTCACAACAATGTATATTAAAATTTTTATGTCACTAGATAGCTTAGGCACAACAGTAAGGCCAAAATAATATGGGTTATTAGCAAGAATTATCATTGGCAGCCAAATTATTTGTCTTAAAAATCATTGCAGGTCTCCTTACTATAGAAGTGTAATGAGAAGCCCACATTGGGAACTCTAATCCCCAAGAAATTGGGATCTGGGAGATGTTTCTTAGGCCAATCAAGTAAAACTTGAACTGGCATTAGAATTAGCTGGAAGACTTAAAACTTATCTTACTAGACTTCGCCTGTTCTAGAGTTTCTGATTCAGTAGGTGTGGTATGGAACCCACAAATTCTTCATTTTTAATACATTTCTAGGTGATGCTTATGCTTCTAGTTCATGAGAATCACTGGTCTAGTAGTTCACAAACCTGACATAATCAATAACAAAATCCTGCAGATTTTCTTTTTTCGAAATTAAAAGATAGCAAAACCTATCCTTACCTACTCAAAGTTGAAGCCACTTGATTGGCTACATGTTTGAATGCTCAATGTAAGTCAAGGTCTATTGGACCCATTTTTTAATTCTCTTGAACAATACTGTTTGTAAAACGGGTATTTCATGACTTTTATTCTTTCTTGGGACATCTTCCAGAGACTAGTTATGTTTTTGATGGAATGAAGCTTATTTAATCTTGAAATATTGGTCTGTTGGATCCTTTTATAAATCTAAGATACATCCTGGGATTTTAGTGATCTTTTCTATATCTCAATTCTTTTTCCCTAGTCACTCTCTCTCTCTCAAATGAACAAATAAATCTTAAAAAAATGGTGGAATCATAAATTATGCAATAGAATTATGGCTATGTGTACTGATAGAAACGTCTCATCAGTATGTGAGAGTAGCAAAGCACAGGACAGTTTTTCTGGTGAGAATTCTGATTGCTTTTAGGAGTGGAATTGGCTAATTGAGGTAGGAAGACTTTAACTTTTATATGCTTTTGTACTGTTTACAAATTATGTTAACTTGATAAAATGGAGTTAGCATTAGTTGTCAAGTTTTTGACTTCAGGATTCTGGAGGAGGGTACTTGTTAAGATTCAGTTGTTGCTAGTTGCCAACTTGTATGGCTTTTCTGCTTGTTCACAAACAAGTTGAGTCACTTTCTGAAGCATAAGCACTTTTAGACTATGATATTACTGTGTACTTTTGTAGACCTTTCATTGTGAATCTGCTTTTATCAGTGGTGTAACTGTTGATTAGTTCAAAGTGAATATAAGATAAGAAAACTCAAAATGAGGCAAACACTTAGATTGGGGAATAGTGCTCAGTTTTGAAAACTCAAGGATATTCTTGTATCAATTTTGACAGGTGTTCTGTTAAAGAACCTGAATGAAAAAGCTTGATGGACTCTAGATAACCTCATACTTTGTAAATTTTTAATCTGTTATTTTGTGTCTTTCTCATTTTTTTTAAGATGTTTAGAAGTTTCCACCATTCCACAACAGTCCATAGATAGTTGATTTTTCATAATTACTATCTTTGTTCTGCAGACTTGTGTTATATAATATTAAACGTGTAAACTTGTCAATTATTTTCTTGCCTTTAGCAGTATTCATCTAAATAATAACAAGTAATAGCTATTTGGCAGAATAACCATCATTAAGTTGTAGCTGTACATTAAGTACACTTATAATTTTTATTTTGGTCCCGTATCTCACTGTGTTGGCAGGAAGGTTGTACCTCAGTCTCTGCTGAGATTCTGTCTACCTAGTCCCAGATTGGGTTAAGGTTCTGAAGTGTGACACTATGCCAGAACATTGGGGTGGGGTGCAACCTAGTCCTCAAAACATTTTCTCAAATGAGTTAGTTACTGCTGAAACATCTTGCTTTCTGGTAAGGAAGGCCTTTCAGATATTGCATTTTTTTTTTAAAGATTTTTTTTTATTTATTTATTTGATAGAGATCACAAGTAGATGGAGAGGCAGGCAGAGAGAGAGAGAGATGGAAGCAGGCTCCCTGCTGAGCAGAGAGCCTGATGCGGGACTTGATCCCAGGACCCTGAGATCATGACCTGAGCCAAAGGCAGCAGCTTAACCCACTGAGCCACCCAGGCGCCCTCAGATATTGGATTTTTAAGCCACATCACCATCTGCTCTTTCTGTGCCCCACTTTGGGGAGGGACATCTGTAGACTTGGCTCTGGGCCCATCTGCCAAGATATTATAATCCCTCTGGACTGTTGTGTGGCCTCTCCATGGCTCTGCCAGGAAGACCCGGCAGTACTACCCGCCTTCTCCATGCATACACGCAAGAGCAGACATATCACTTTCTTCAAACAAGGAGAAATCTTTCTCACCTGTGCATTAAGCCCTCTTTCTTTCTCCCTGTTCTACACAAACATTTTATTTGTATCCCAATCAACTCATTATCTTTGCTGTGTATTCAAGATATTTTGTGTTGATCTACCCTCTTGCTTATTATTTATCCTAGGTTGCTTAATCATTTTGCAACATAAAAACCAAAGAGACATTGTGGCTGTTTCTCTTTCTCACATCCTTCTGGGGCCATGAGTGCTCAGT
Source organism: Neogale vison (assembly GCF_020171115.1). Classification (NCBI taxonomy): domain Eukaryota; kingdom Metazoa; phylum Chordata; class Mammalia; order Carnivora; family Mustelidae; genus Neogale; species Neogale vison. The sequence continues at coordinate 51,174,598 of NC_058093.1, forward strand.
TTGTTATCTCTGAGAAAGGGGGTAAAGGAAAGGGAACTAGTGAGAAAAAATTAGGGTTAATCATTCAAAAAATAGATTTGCCACAGTATTTCTTAATACTTCATTGCCGTGAGTTTGTCTCTTAGCTGTTTTATCAGTCTGTTACTGGGCTTTTTATGGTTTATAAACAGACTGATGCATATATTTCTTAACTACTTGCTAAAAGACATCTTGGTTGCACATTTTGTGCAGCCAGGAAATTTGGTAATTCATGTCATTCTCAACTGTAGTCTTCTCAACCTTTCCTCCCTCTGGTACTACTGAGGCCTTTGACACACAGTCATCAGTGGTCTTGGCATAGTAAACTCTCTTAAAGAGGCAGTTTGAATATGTATCTAAAAACTGTCAAATTGGGGCAACTGGTTGGCTCAGTTATAAAGTGTTTGCCTTCAGCTCACGTCATGAGCCTTGCATGGGGCTCCCTGCTTGGTGGGAAGGCTGCTTCTCCCTCTCCCACTCCCCTGCTTGTGTTCCCTCTCTCACTGTCTCTCCCTCTCTCTCTCTCTCAAATAAATAACTAAATCTTAAAAATAAAAACTGTCTAATTTATTCCCTCTATTCTCACTTTGTTCATTTCCCTTATTCCATTTCTCTGTCTTTTACCCCTTCCATGCGTCCAATATAATACCATCCTTTTGACTTTAGAGTTCTTTGAGAAAATCTTGCAGTCTTCCACTTTGAAACTAGAACCTAGGGTCCCAACCCATTTTAAATTGGGAGTTAACCTTTGTTCATATACTGAGGAAAATTGAAGAATCTGATGAGGTTTATAATGTTTATAGGAAAGCTATAAAGAGTAGATACCATAAAATTAATTCTTATGTCAAAAGTGCATGATATGGAACGAAAGGAATCACGTAATACTAGTTAATAAATGATAGCAAGCTATGATTCACAAAGTAAGTGAAAAATGTCGAAACATTTTAACAGTGAAGTATTTTAACTATTTTTCCTATAGTTGAATTTTATAAAGCTGAAGATAAGTTCTATTCTTAAGTTGAATTTGTACTCTTTTCCCCATGTTAAATAATAGGAATTTTAAACTATTAAAATGTTATTTATTTTTAATTATTTTTTTATTATTAACTTATAGTTGAAATGATAAGATGTTAAATGATATGACTTATTTTTTTTTCTTTATTAAAAGATTTTATTTATTTGAAAAGAGAGTCAGTGAGAGCATGAGCTGGGGGAGAAGGGAGAGGGAGAAGAGAGGCAGACTCCCTGCCTGCTGACCGGGGGACCCAATGGCGGGGCTCAATCTCAGGACCCTGGGATCATGACCTGAGCTGAAGGCAGATGCTTAACGCACTGTGCCACCCAGGTGCCCCTAAATGATATGACTTCTAATTTAGTATTTTATGCTTTTGCATGAGTTTGCTTGTACTAAGCTCAAATCTCTCTTACGTGTTACCTACAAGCAGTTCAGAAGTTCAAAAATACACATAATCTTTTGAACATGAAGATACTGGTTTACTTTAAATTGCTTTGGTGTTAATAATTAAGTTTTTCTCCTCTCTTTCCATTAAGGATTCTGGACTCTACTTATAATATCTCTATCTGCTGGATTCTCCTGCTGTAGCTTTTCTTGGACAGTGACTTATTTTGATTCTTTTGAACCAGGAATGTTTCCTCCTACTCCTCTTTCACCAGCCAAGTTCAAGTAAGTATTCCTGTTTCTTCTTTTTAACCCATTCCAATTCTGTTGAAATGCTAAAACAGATAGGAGCCAGAGGCTGCTTTATGTAAGATAACATGTTGAGGTCCCTGCCTCTGTAAAATATAAATGACTTAAGGTTTTCAGTTTGGCTCAGCCTTTAGATAACTGGAGAATATTTTAAACTCCTTGCCTAGATAATGTAATGGTAGTTTAAAAAATGAAATTCAAGAAATGATCTAAAAAAATAAGGAACTTTGATTGCTATTTATCCTTTTGGGATGGAATTTCATTTAAACAGTTTATGAAGGCTAAATTTATATCAGCAATGTGAAAGTTTTACTAAATGCATGTATAAATGGTCAGATTAATATCAGTTTAATAATTGGATTAGACTTTTCCTTAGATTTCAGTTTTGTTTAATAATTAGCAAGCATTTATGACACCCAGTTTATATCTCTAGATCAAATTAGATGCATTTCATTGTGGAACAACAATAAATTTCTTTGGTCTGTATTTTCTGTATTTCAAAGACTTTCAGAAAATTGAGTAGGCAGTGTTCTAATCTAGTTTATTTAGGTCAGGAAAACTCGGGTTTTAAATATTATAAATTTCCAAATAAGAGAGTTCTATAAACTGAGGGGTTAGGGAAAAGGTGAAGAGTAGGAAATAAATTTTAGTTTAAGATATGTATATTACCAGAGTATTGTTGTTATTGTTGCTGTTATTACTACCAGCTTCAGCTTACTTCATGGACAGCTTGTAGAGATCAAATAAAATCTATTTGAGGGACTCTATAAATAGGAAGTTTACTACTAACAATACTTATTGATAATCGTTGTATTACCAGCTCTTATTATTAGTAAACTTATATTTTTCTATCTTATATATAGATCTTTAACACTTCTGGATTCACTTCAGTTGTAATATGTGCGTGTATTTTAAACATCTTAACAAATCTCTATACTGTATATGAAACATAAATCATACCCTTGGCAATAAATTTTGTATATGTGTTAGAAGTCATTGATGAGTAATTAATAATCTAAATTGATTAAGTTCTACCCAGCAGCTCAATACCATCCCATAGTTTACATGAGTACCATTCAGTTGCCAACTTTATTTTGCTATGCAATATTCTGTTCAATTCAAATTTATATTTCTGCTGCTTGATGACATTAATTACTTGGTAACAAGGGATGTGCATCTAATGTTGATAATATAATTAGGCTCCTTTCATAGGCAACCAAAAATCATAATCTTACACATTTTTTTCCTTTTATTTCTTTATAGCTCACTTCTCTCCTGATTCCTAGCTATTTAATAGATCTTGCAGCCTGGATATCAGAATGCACCCTGCACTTAAAATTATTAAGACTCCAGCCTGTCTTTAAGACATCAGTCTCCATTCACTTATCAAGGCTTGAAACCCTTTTTCACTGCATTTATCCTTTGCCAAATGGATATCCTTTGCCTTTTGGATTGTTATTGGAATACTTTGTCTTTGTACCCTCAGTGTTTTTGCCCTTTTTAAGGCCTTGGCCAGTGACCTTCAATCCGTCATCTCCCCTACTCCAGACTTTCACTTTTCAAATTCATCCTGTATATTGTTAGCTCTGTAAAAGCAGATCTTAGTCACACTCTTCCTTGTTTAAAAGCCTTCAGTGGTTTTCTCACTGCCTTCAAACTGATGTCACCTTCCAAGTCCAGCAGAACAGTCCTTCCCCAAGTGATTCTACCCAACTTTTCCAGCTTTATCTTTAGCTATTTCTCCAGTGCACCCTGTTCTGTATCCACATAATCACATTACCCTGGCATCCCATGAATAAACTGTACTTCTGAGATGCCATGACTTTACTCTTGCTATTTTCTCTTCCTGGAATATCATTTTCCCTTGTAGATTCTCTTCTACCCCCACCAGAATTCATAAGTCTTAAAGATATTAGAAGCTTTTGGAGTTAGAGAAAAGCATTTCAGTATTCTATTTAGAAACTGGAATTCTGTGGATATTTAACTAATTTCTTAAAAATCATCTTTGCATTTCAAGGTACCTGGGGTGTCTCAGTTGGTTGAGCATCTGACTCTTGATTTTTAGTTCAGGTCATGATCTCAGGATCATAGGATCCAGCCCCAGAGCCCAATGTGGGGCTGTGTGCTGAGCAGGCAGTCTGCTGCAGAATCTTTCCCTCTCCATCTGCCCTTCCTCCTGCTCACTTGTGCATGTACACACATGCTCTCTCTCTCTCAAAATAAATGAGTAAATCCTTTTTAAAAAATTGTCTTTGCATTTTTAAAAAGGTTTTATTTGTTGAGAGAGAGTTTAAGAGAAAGGGCTTGTACAAGCGGGAGAGGGGCAAAGGGAAAGGGAGAAGCAGACTCCCGACTGAGCAGGGAGACCAGTGTGGTGTTCCATTCCCAAGCCCCCCAGGATCATGAACCGAGCCTAAAGTAGATGCTTAACCAACTGAGCCATCCAGGTGTCCTGTCTTTGCATTTTGTATTAAACTAGAACCAGTATTGATAGACCTCTGTTTTCAGTGTGTTATTAGTCATTCAATTTATTTTTTTAAAGATTTTACTTTTTTAAGTAATCTGTACACAAGATATAGGGGTGTAGAATTCACAACCCTGAGATCAAGAGTCTCATGCTCCTCTGACTAAGCCAGCCAGCTGCTCTTACTAATTAAATTTTAATATGAGGTAGTGTCAGATTAGTGACTCAGATTGCATATTTCTCAGCCCTAGAGCCACAGTTTTAAAATATGTACATTATGTTCACATGTATATATTTGAATTTCTTTCAATTTGTAAATTGGGTAATTTCATTTTATATATTATAAATCAACTATTAAATACCCAGGGCCGTGAGTGAAACTGTCATTTAAAATTACCATATGTTGATACAAACACAGTCCAAAAAAAGGCATATAGTAAATATAGTGATAGATGATGGCATATTAACAGAAACTAGACGACAAAAGTAGATATAATATAGAGTTAATTGATGAAACTAAGTTTTATAGTGAAAATCCTGCCCTCTAGTGGTTGTAGAAAATAATGCAATAACTGTACTACGAAATATCAAAATAAGTATATTCTCTATGTCACCAGTAGAGTGAGAGCTTGTACAAGGAAAGGACTTCTGTACCTTTTGAGAAAGTTGAAATAATCAGACTTCATTTTCTTAGAAATCATATTGATACATTTCAATAATTTATAATATGTATTTATAAAAATATCTTTGTAACAGGCTATTTTATAACTTAAACAATGATGTTAATATAAATATTTTTCCTGATTAAATGAAAGTAGTACAAATTCTTTGTTGAAAATTCAAAGAAAAAAACAAAAAAAAATAATGGGAAAACTTACAAACAGAAAGTGGCTGCCAACATTTTAATGTATATCTTTACATTCTTTTCATATTTTAAAAATTAAATTTGGAATCATAATAGATATACTGTTTAATAAACCATTTTTATTTAACATTATGTTTTATAATATGTATATAATATGTTTATATTATTTAACATTATTTCTTTTGAATTTTTTTCAGTATTTCTTTTGAATTTTCAGTGTTTTAAATATTCTTTAAAGACGTCATCATATGTCAGTTTATTTTTATTTTTTATTTTTTTTGTCAGTTTATCTTTAAAGGGAAATTTAATATAAATGATAGCTAGAGTCTAAGATAATTTATTAAGCAGGGATTTGCTTAACTAGAGACTAAAGAAAAGCAGGATAGTTAAGAATCATAAAATGAAGGGACTTTTTCCCTTATTTTTTAAATTTCTAGTACCATGAGTATCAGACATGATGAGAGTAAAATAATAGTGTCTAACTGGTTTTTTTAAAAAGTAGTCTTTTGCTCTCCTTTGCAGATTTTAAACATTTGGGCTTTTTTCTCCCCCAAATAAGCTAACTGGTAAAAGTGGAGAAACTTTTCTCCACTAATTGGTAAAAGTGGAGAAGCCACAGTATACATGGGCCTCTCAGTAGTTTATCCCTAAAAATATAAAGTCCTGAAGGGAAGAAAAAAACAACATGTACTGATATTTAGTAAATATTATGTGAAAGGTCTAATGAAATCAGCAATTTGAATGAATAATTCAATGATAGAGTTGAGATTAGAAATAAAGTCTTTTTCTTGTATTCATTAAAGTATTTTTTCATATTTATTCTTCTATGTTTGTTAGGTATTTTCTTAGCTGAGGCCACTACAACAAAGTACCATACACTGGTGGCTTACAAACAACAGAAATTTGTTCCTCTCACAGTTGTGGAGACTGAAAGTCTAAGATCAGGGTGGCAGCTTAGTTGGGTTCTGATGAGAACTATCTTCTGGGTTGCACATGGCCTCCACATTGTATCTTCACAAGACTGAGAACAGGTTTCACTCTCATGATCTCATCTCATCCTAATTACCCCCAAAGACCCTACCTCCTAAGGGTAAGGTTTTAACACATAAATAGGAGAAAGTGTGGAAGGGGGTACAAGCATAGTCCATAACAAAATTTAGAAATTTTCGCTTTAGGAAATAACAAAGAACTTTGCAAGGTATGTTTTCAGACAGATATTTAATGGACTTCAAAAGGCATATTAAGAAAAATTATTACACTGACTTAGCAAGCTGGGTTAAAAGGTATACTGTATTGTTACACACACAGACTTCTCTATTAGGAAGCATTTTCTTTGTGTATTTGAATCAAATATACTTTTAAATCATTTTCTTAAAATTTCTGAAAATATGTTAACCATGTTAAATAATGAGAGAGAGGCAGTAACTTCAGATTAAAGTGTCTATATAGGCTTTCCTTACTTCTCATACTTTGTAATTCATTATTTTTCTCTTCCAGGCTGCTTAATCAGCATCTCCAGTTCACTTCACATTAGTTTTCCCCATTCATTCATTCATTCAGTTTTCTTAGGGATTTCTGAGCTTGCAAATGTAACTGTGTGGTTAATCAGTATTTCATATTGTGGTTATCTGCTTTAATTATAGTTTCCAGGAGTTAATGCATCTAGGAATGTGACCTACCCATCCAAAGATATCTCGGTATTTAAATCTTCCTGATTGGGGAGGAAGCTAGGTATGGCTAAGGGTGCCTTGAAGCTGCATTTTTCCTAACAGTGAATTTCACATTACCTGTGCCCCATCTAGTGGAGCAATAATGTAGCTGCAGGTTTATAGTTACTCAGCATGCTAAAAATAAAAACCATTCAATTAATTATAATAGGTCCCACTTAGGGTAGAAATGTTACTTTGCAGTCTAGAAATAAATTTAGTGGAAAATGATAATGTAAGTGATGGGTTTAGCAAACAATAAGTGTTGAAAACTCATTTTTTTAATTAAGAATCAAAATATTTAATAATGGTGATATGAAGAACAGTGAAAGTGGTCATTAAATTTGTCTGCTTTGCAGTGATTTTATGTAGAGTCAGTCAGGGGTCAAGGGCCAACCAATATTCTTAAGTTAAGGGTGTTCCTTCATTGCAGTCAATAGTGTTGGTTAACAAAAGTCTTATTGTTGGAATGAAAAAATGTGCATTTAGATCAAAATTAAAATTTAACAGTGTATGACTATAACCTTCAAGCCAAGAAGTTAATTTTGTAGGGATAGGGTTATTATTTTGTGCTAGAAATATCGACAAAGACTTATTTTCAAGGAGAAAAAAATCAGTGTTTGTGTTAAAATTATTAAGGATGGGCTGTATTATAGAAATCGAGTATTACTGGCAATTTCAAATTTTAACCTTATGCTGGTCGAAGGTAATATAAAAAAGTAAAGTATCTAGTTAATTGGCTACCTGAATCCAAAGTCTGGATTATTGAATTTCTTGCTGAGAAACTGATCTTAAGTAATTTTTCTCCTTCTCGAGAAACACTGTACAGATAGCATGTCATGCGTTCACAGTGTTGTAGATTTTGGAAAACATCTAGTTCTTCATAAATCCTCTCGTCTTCTGTTCTAAGTTTATCATCATGAGTATTACAAGTGAAAATGAGTCTTTGAGGATAGAATAAATTACTGGTTTTAATCATGACTTTTTTTGAGGCACAGTTCGTGGTCAAAAAGTGGGGAATCTTTATAATTATTGGTATTATGCTATGATTTCTAGAAATGTGCTAGCGAAGAAGAGTGTTTTTTCACTAAACTTGCTTTAAATATTATCTGTGGAATTTGACTGGCAGTCTACAGTATTTCATGATTAATTAACAAACTGGGAGCTATCTACTGTCTTCCTGAAACTGTTGGTCTTTTTGTCAGGAACATTCTCAGTTGTATGCCTTTCTATATCTTTTTTCAGTCACAAGTGATATTTGGTAAATATGAAGATACTCAGTTGCAAAAAACACATGCTTTTAATTTAATTTAAATTTAATTTATTTCTGTAAAGCTTTTTTTTTTTAAAGTATATTGCTTATTTGGAATCTGCAAAGTGAAATAGAAGTGAGAAAGAAAAGGGAACAGTTGGTTTTTGTGTGAATTGCTTTTTGGTAAACAGTTTTTGGTAATCATTTTACAGACTAAAATTTAACACATATGATCTGATACTCTAGCATGTGTTTTGTTTGCTTGTTTGTTTGTTTTAGTAGGTTCCATGCCCAGCATGGAGCCTAGTGCAGGGCTTAAACTCAAAATCCTGTGATCAAGAGTCAAATGCTTAGCGGACCGAACCACCCAGGTGCCTCTGTGTTATATTATGTGTAAAGTGTCCTGGATGTAAGCAGTTGCTGAAATATTTATGTTTTCGTTACATTTATATATGAGTATATGTTATTATAGAAGGGAAGCATACAATGAGTAAAATATTTAATTGTAGAAAATTCCAGTTTTAGGATTGGCATTGCTGTATTGGAATATATATATATTTTTATTCAACATTAGGTTTATTTTTCTGTTATTAAAGAGTTTAACTTGTACTTCTTGACTTTAGGGGCTTTAATTCTTAGGGGTTAAGACGATACAGACAAATACAGTAGTAAAATCAAAATAGAAATGGGGTCATGGGGGCGTCTGGGTGGCTTAGTCAGTTAAGCACCTGCCTTCGGCTTAGGTCATCTTTCCAGGGTCCTGGGATCAAGGTTTCTGTCGGTCTCCCTGCTCAGTGGGGAGTCCGTGTCTCCCTCTCTCTCTGCTTTTCCCCAGGCTTGTCCTGTCTCTGGCTCACTCTCTCTTTCAAATCAATAAATGAAATCTTTAAGAAAAAAAAAAAAGAAAAATGGGGTCATGGTTTCTTTGGCAGTAATATGAGTTTTAGAGGTGAAGGATGACTTAGTATTAAATTAGAAGTCCTTTTCGAAGCACGGTAGATTGAACATTGAGCACAATAAATTGACTCTACAACTTTTTCATATAGATTTTGGAGAGCTGGCTCTTTGTTGAATCAGATTCTTTATTGCCTTGGACTAATGAAACAGATGTCAGATGGCTAATTGCAGTAGGAGGGAAAACCTACTGATGAAGGAGATGGATTAAGAACTTGGCCTTGATATTTGTGTATCATGAAGTTTCATTAGGCAACGTGGTCACTATTAATGAATATATTGATGATAATTCACTGTGGGTTCTTGAAGTGAAGGGTTAAAATATATGCATGTCTTATATATTCCATTACTGTTCTGAAGGAGACTTAAATAGATGTAAGAAAATCCTGTAGAAATCATACTAATTAACTTGGTTTCCTTGTTTTCATAAAGTATTGTAGCGAGTGAGTATTTGCTTTGTACCTGTTTGCTATGGCTTTTGCCTATGCTAATTTACAATGTTTTATGTATGTGTTACTGAAAAGGCACAGGTGTGCATATGCATTGAACAGTCTTGATAGGAAATACTTGAGGGATAGTACTTGCGGTTTTGTTCTTAGAACTTTTCATGTGTCAACAATCTTTGTAAATCACAGGAGGCAGCCTGGTATATGAGAGGGCTTATAAGACAAGAGGTGGCTTCCGGGGTGCGTGGGTGGCTCAGTCAGTTAAGTGTCTGCCTTTGGCTCAGGTCATGATCTCATGGAGACCCATGTCAAGTTCCCTGCTCAGCAGCAGTCTGCTTCTCCCTCTGCCTGCCACTCTTACCCCCGCCCCAACCCCACTCCTGGTCTCTTTCTCTCTCTCTCAAAATAAATAAATAAAATCTTTAAAAAAAAAAAGAAAGAAAGAAAGAAAGAACGAACGAACGAAAGAAAGGAGTGGGTTCCAAATCCAGACTACACCTTATACTAGCAGAACTTTTGAGCAAGTTAGTGTCTCTAAGCCTTAATTTTTTCACTTCTAAAATGGGATAAAAACAATGATATCCGTCCTCATAGGCAATAAGTGTAAGTTTACTAATTAAAGCAATAGATGTACCAGCTGATAAAGCAGTCTTCGTCCCAGAGTATTTCTTTTCTTAATTGAGAATTTTTTAAGCTAGACAGCTAACTGTGGCCTACTCTTGCTGCCAAGTATCTTTTATTGGGTAATTGATACTTCTTTTGAGATTTTAGTCTTTGTATTCTTTTGATATAGACCGTCTTTCTTTAATGAAATAATGCTGATATTAGATAGTAATGGTTTTTTTTTTTTTTTTCTCCAAGAATTATTTATTAAAGGGAGAGAGAGTACATGATTGGGTGGTGCAGAGGGAGAGGGAGAAGCTGAGCCGGAGCTCATCGCAGTGCTCGATTACAGGACTCCAGTATCATCACCTGAGCCAAGGCAGGCACTTAACTGACTGAGCCACCAGGCACCCATAGATAGTAATGATTTTCAAACATTGTTCTTGGCAAAGTAAAAGTTTGGCAACAAAGCACAGTGTCAGTTACTTCCTTTTTTCAAAATAATATTTTTTAAACTGACTTGTGAAATCTAAAGACTTGGGAATCCAGTTATTCTTTTTATCTTTTGTGCTATTTGCCCTAACTTCCTATGGAATAAGGACTTTGTTTAATCATGGTAGTACTCGGCACAGATGGATGTTTCGGGGCATTTTTCTACTTCAGTGCACTAGTGAATAAAGTTAAAATTTCTGATGTTATTCAATTTGCAAAGTAGTGGATTGCTATATATAGATAAACTGTGGGTTAATATGTACGTACTTTCATCCAACCAGATACACCTTTATTTCCCTTTGACTGATTTTCAAGGACTTGTACAATAAGAGATACTTAAAATTATACATGCGTCTTTCCATTTCAAGAACTTTGCTCATCTTTAGGATTTTTCAGTGCCCATAGGTCATTACATTAGATAGTATCACACTGGCAAAGCATAGGATTGTGACTCAATTAAAATTTCTAGTTGGCCAAATTCTAGATAAAAGACTAGTGTATATAGGGAGGCATAATTATTGCAGGATTGAGATCCAAAAGGGATTAAAGACCTCAGCAAACCATCCGTATGTTATACAGGAGAAAGTAGGACCAGAGAAGTTGGTAGTACAGCTAGCAAACAATAAATGCTAAGGAGAATAAAGTCTTTTTAAAAAATGAGGAAACTCCTACTAAAGTTGAAAATTTTAAATTCTATTATAATTTACTAATGTGTAGATTGATAAATCAACTTGCTCCGTTAAGATGGTACATACTTTCTTTTAATGATACTTATTTATAATGTAAGTCCTTGAGCCCAGTGAGGGCTTCCATCCCAGGACCCTGAAATCATGATCTGAGCCAAAACCAAAATTCAGATGCTCAGCTGACTGAGCCACCCAGGCACCCCAGCTCTTACGTATTTTTAAGAATGATACGTTACAGTGTTTATCTTTATACTTTTTCCTTCACCTTTTACATCTTTTAAGTAAATGTTTATCCAGATAATCTTTACCTCAGATTTATCATGAAACCCTGAGGTCAATACACAGACATGTTTCTTTTTTTTTTTTTTTTTTTTTTTAAGATTTATTTATTTATTTGATAGAGATCACAAGCAGGCAGAGAGGCAGGCAGAGAGAGAGAGGAGGAAGCAGGCTCCCTGCTGAGCAGAGAGCCCGATGCAGGACTCGATCCCAGGACCCTGAGATCATGACCTGAGCCGAAGGCAGCGGCTTAACCCACTGAGCCACCCAGGTGCCCCACAGACATGTTTCTAATGACTTTATATTTTAATAGCATTTTCTATTTTTCAGTAATTTAGAAGTTTATTTGTTAGAACAATGACCATGATTTAAAATTTCTCCTTACTGATTTTTTTAATAATTTGTGATTATAGAATTAATATAAGGTCATTAGAAGACAGTACAAGCTCATTATGAAACAGCACAGTTACATACTTTTGAAGGTGAAAGGGTTGTAAAGTCTCATTTTAAATAACCCGGCAATATAACTAGTGTTAACAGACTAGTTCATAATTATTTCTGTATTTGTAATCTTCTTGATTAGTAAAACCTTGTGACTATGTACATAAGTGAATATGTGTGTATGGTTTGTGTGTGCGTATGCATTTGAAATATATCACTCCACTCAAATATGAGTGGAGTGTACTTTAAAATCTAGTAAGCTAACTAATAAGATAGTTTTAATCTTATTCTTTGGCCTCATTCTAAAAATATTTTGCCGTATTTTATCCTAAAAGGTTAATTTGAATGTACATATATAAATATACTTATATACCCAGTGTGTAGCCGCTGTCCTAGCAATGTAAATATATAAATGGAAAAAAGAAATAGGAGAAGTTTTCCTCCTCAGGTAATCTCTTAACTTGATTTCTTACTTTAATTCCCTGTCATATAAAATTTTAAAGAAGTCATGAAATCTATTTAGAACATGATGCTACAGTGTAAATTTGAAGTTTTCATTTAGAAAGTAATTGAGATAGATTTCTGAAGTGATGATCTAGTTAGAAATCTCCTTGCTAATTTACAGATTTCCAAATAATGAGCATCAGTATTTACTTTGAGGCTTTTAGAATCACTAGAAGATCTAGCTGAAAATAAAGATTTTGATTTATTATGTCTAGGGTAGGGTCTGAGATTCTGAGTTTGCAAGAAATTCAGAGGCGTTGCTTATATATTGCTGGTCTATGGACTACTCTTTGAATAGGAGGGCTTTAGGACAGAAGTCAGCAAACTTTTTCTGTAAGGGGTCAAGTGGTGTGTATTTTTAGCTTTGTGGATCATATGGTCTCTCACATACCCTTAAAGTTGAAACAAGTTGATTTTTAGCACCAAAGCACCCATAGACAATACCTAAAGGAATGAGTGAGGCCATGTTCCAGTAAGAAGAAATAGGTGCAGGACAAGTGTGTTCTAGTTTGCCAATCCCTGCTTCAGGAGACTACTGTGAAATTAGATAATGCTTACAAAAGATTTTTAATTTGGGGGCAGTATATATATATATATAGAGAGAGAGAGAGACACCCCAAATATATATTTTACAATATATATAATATATATATGGTGGGGTTTCTTTGTCTGTTCATATAGTTTTAATTGACTAGTTTTATAAGCCATAAGGGTATGGCACACATTTCTAAAAATCACATTTCAATTTTCGAAAACAGATAACTACTTCATACCTTACTTATAGACTTAATAGTTTTTACTGAATATCTGAGTTTTAATGAATAAATGATCCAAAGTAGTGATGAAAGTTCAACTAAAGTCTGCCTATTTGAATAAGCAGGAAAGCTTACAACTTGAGGATGTTTAAAATTATAACAAAATAAGTAAGACAGCTGCTTTAAAGCCCATTTCATTTATTTATTTATTTGCTTATTTATTTATTAACGATTATATTTATTTATTTATTTATTTGACAGACAGATCACAAGTAGGCAGAGACGGGCGGGGGTGGGGAGAGTAGGCTCCCTGCTGAACAGAGAGCCCAATGCGGGCCTCGATCCCAGGACCCTGAGATCATGACCTGAGCTGAAGGCAGAGGCTTTAGCCCACTGAGCCACCCAGGCGCCCCCCATTGTATTTATTTTACTCACTTCTCCTTTTAGATTGTGAATCCAAAGTGACTTGTTTGCCAAGTTTGGGAAATGGTTTTCCAGGGTTAAGAAATGGAGTAGGAAACATAATTTAGTGGCAAGGAAAATAATTTTAATTGAAATTTTGCAATAGGAAAGCCAAAGTAAATACAAATTTTGTGTGTTCAGTTGTTATGAACTATGAGAAAAATTGGCTTCCTTTTACCAAGCCTTGTGTAAAGAAAAAAGTTTGATGTACCTGTCCTATACAGTTGCAGAATTGTAGAGGTCAAAAAAGTCAAGCCTACTAGAGAGAGCCTGGAGCAAAGCTAATGAAATGTTAAAATAGCAGAAGGCCTCAAATTCATTCTAAAACAAGCCAAGGCCAGTGGTGCTCATATAAAGAGAATAATAAGGCCGAGTTGAATCATCCAAACTAAGATCTGAGTAATCAGAGTTCACAACCCTCGTAGTCCCAACTAGAATCTCAGATAGCACTATCCATCCAACCATCCATCGATCCATCTCCTTTTTTTTTTTAAAAATCCCTGTGGCTATTCCAAATCCTCATCCCATCACACTCTTTTCTGTGGGTTCCACTTCCAGTCACAGAAAGGTCATTGTGAGTGAACTTCCAGCTTCTTCCCCTTCTCCTGATTATAAGCTTACTTTACAAACACAGATATTATTCTGCCTGTTTCTCTTCTCTCAGAGTAAAAAGTGTCCTCACACCTGCCCAAAAGTAATTTTACTTCCTTTGCTCTAGATCCTTTACCTTTTTATCTTCAGGTTTCTCCTTTATCTAGTCTTCTTGTTGGAATATTTCTAAATATTTCTAAAACATTCAAGTTTCTCCTCTGGTAGAGAAAAAAAAAAATCCTTATGCCCACTTTGCCTGTCTAAGCATCTTCAAAGACTAGAGAAGGGGTAGGCCCTATCTCCACACTGGCTAAATTTGTTAGCAGAGGTGTCTTGGAGTTAACCCTATACTAAATTGTTTTCTCCTTGATTTGACTGCAGGCCTCCTCTAATTATAAAATTTAAATGTTCTCTTTCTTTGTTTCTTTTTTTTTTTTTTTTTTTTTTAAAGAAAGTGTGTGTGCGCGCCAGTACACCTGCATGCACACACACACACATTGGGTGGGGTGGGGGTGCAAAGGAAGAGGGGGAGAGAGAATCCCAACCAGATTTTATGCCCAGCCTAATGCAGAGCCCAATACAGGGCTCTATCTCACAATCCTGAGATCATGACCTGAGTTGAAAACAAGAATCAGACCCCCAACTGACCAATCCACTCAGGTGCCCCTTTCATTTTTTAATCCATTATTTCAGATGGCTTACGATTCCTCCGCAGAATTCTTTTCTTTCTTAATTTCTGTGACACCACTCCTTTGTTTTCTTTCAGCCTTCCTGATCACTAATTCTCTTATGGAATCACTTTTTTCAGCTTTTCCTAGTTGGCTGAAGACTTTAAAGTCTATCCGGGCTGCCTTGAGGCTCTTTCCTGAGGAACTTGCCTTTTGGTTGTTATTTGTATTTCCTTTTGCTTGCTGGGAATTTTTACTTCAGTGTCCTGTAGGCATAGTTCAGTTTAGTTTATCTAAAATTGGCTTCATTATTTCTCACTACCCACCATCCTGTTTCTTCTCTTGGCTTCCCTATTATGGTGAGTGATATTTTATCCAGCCAGTAACTCAGGTGAGAAACCCAGGATTGCCTTCAGTTCTTCCCTCTCTCTTAGTAAGTCCAGCCAGTCAAGGAGACAAAATAAAGGCTGGCATTTATTGTGTGTGTGCTCAGTAAATGCTAGGCACTGAAACAAACGTTGTTAATGTTATCTTAGTTTAGTGTTCACGAAAACACTAAAGGGAGGAATTGTTATTCTCATTTTAAAGATGAAGAATTAGATTTTCAGGTGGGTTAATGTCATTTTGTAAGTACTAGAGACATGATTAAATTCAGTTGAAAGAGTTTGCTTTCCAGATCCTTTAACCATACTAAATCATTAGCCACTGCCTGCACTCTCCGTTGTCTTTTGCTTCTACACATGTTGTCATTTCTTTAGAATTCTAATTTCTTCATACTCAGTTTTAGATCAGGCATTAACTCTTCTTTAAAATCTCCCCTTCTTCAAGCCAGATGGCTCCCTTATGTTCCAGTAATGCTGTCTACAAAACTTTTAACACTCAGCACATTGTGTCATTAGACTCTTGTCTTAGAGGGCAGTATTGAGGACAGTACTTATTCTTGCTCATTTCTCTATCTCCCATATATAATGCCTGATATATATAACTCATTATGTAAATTTTGGTGAAGTAAAAGAATAGAGAACTGAGAAAATTGTAAAATAAAGAACTTCAGAGTATAAAGTAAGGGGTGAATATGTTGTTTTTTTTCCTTAATGACAGCATTTCCTAAGGGAGGGAAGCTTCCTTTTTAAAATTCTAACCCTTATGTCCTAAATAGCACTGGTAAAGTTAGTTGGAATACACACAACTTCATTCTCTCCACAATTTCTAATAAGTAATTTTTAGAGAAATGAATACTAAAGAAGTTGGATTATTTTGTGTTTCTGAAAGAAACATAAAAGGAAATACTTTGCAGGTAATTGAAATATAGTGGTATTTAGTATTTTCTTTCAGATTTTGGATTTGGTTAAGAACTTCTGATTCCAGATGAAAAACTGATAGTTATTTTAACCAAAGCTCACGCAGCTTAAAATTCTTTGGGAATTGGGGATTTCTTGGCCTGGGATAGAATGAAAAACAAAAGACAACTCAGATGTCCGAAGGGGGAATAAATTAGTACCAACTAGCTCATCCTGTCTCCAACTGAGCCAGTCAGACACAGAAACAAATAGCCAGTTGGTTCTTATTGTAGGCCCTTAATATAACTTCTTATTCTGGTAAGTACAGAGAGCTTTCTGCTTAGAGCAAAATTGGTTAGCAGTGAAATGACTATTTCAAAGTGGAGAGAATTCTGTCATAAAAGCATGTCTTAAAAGCAGGAACATAGAAGAGGGAGAGGAAATATTGGAATTAAGATGACATAAGAATGAAGATTTCAATAGAGTGTAGTCTGGTATGTAGTATAGGGAGTCATTTCTCTATACTACACTGTATAACCAGTGAGTCAACCAGTGAGTGCTACAGTGAAAACAATAAACAACATGAAACGAGAGGAGACCTGCTTGAACCTGTTGGTCTCTGTCTTAAATAAACAAAGGCAATTTATTTGAAACTTTTGGCAGTGTCTTAATTCAGTACCTTAATTTATGGTTCCTTTTAATATCCAGAATCATTTAAGTCGTTTAAATCTTAACTTTTATATATATATTCCATTCCTATAAAATGTAAATAAAATCTAGTTCTTTTATAACTTACTCACTTTATGTTACTATTAAATATCAGTATAAATATTTTGCTAGAAAGTATGTTTCCAGACTATAAGATCTGGATATAAATATTAGAAGTCTTAAGTTCTTTAGAAAATTACAAAGGGCAATTATTGTGAATTTGTAGCAAGAGGGTAATGCCAAGCAGAAATGCACATATACATATACAAACTCATAAATCTTCAGTTATTTTCTTCTATCTACCTCCTGGGTCTGTTTGTATAATCTTATTTTTTGTTTTTTGTTTTGAGATAGGTCTAGTTGTAGGTATTTTGCTTAAAGGGAGAGTGAAAGAGAATGTCAGAAGAATTTTTAAAAATCTCATCTGTGGCCAGCTTTCTTTTCTATATTTAGTGGCTAATATTTGTTGATTATTTACTATGTGCCAGACACCTGATTCTCAGCTGTGTAAGGAAAGATTTTTATTTTTACTTTTATTTTATTTTTTAATTCTGTTTTATTTCTATTTTTATTTCCATTTTGGGGAATTGAGTTCTCAGAGAGGTCAGACAGTTTCTATCTTCATACACCTAGTAAGTGGCAAAGCTGGCACTCAAATACATCTTTGTCTAACTACAGAGTTTAAATGCTTAAATACTAACAGGAACCAAATAAGAATTTCATTGCAGGATTATTTATTATTGGAAAGAAATTCTTTAAAACCAAAACCAAATGTTATCTTTTTTATAACTTATCTTTTAGGATATGGAAGTTGTTCTGTTATAATGCTATCTTTGTCACCATATTTTTTCCAATACAATTTTTACTGAACGGTATTTCCCATTTATTTCCATCTTTGATTTTAGAACTTTATTGCAATATAGAAGTTTATCTCAGTGAATAAAATCCACATTTAGGAATCCTCTAACACTTCCTTTAAGAAACATTCTGGTTTTGTCAGTAAGCTTTGTCTATTTTCTACTTATTTTTAAATGTTCAAATTATTTTGAATTCTTATGTTAAATGATATCGTGTTAATTTTCATTATATTTTGGGTCTCTTTGACTGACTCCTTGGGACCAAAATATGTATGTAGTTCTACTCCCTGGATAATTGTTTTAGTTTAAGTACAGGTAATGTTGGTCATTCGCCCTTTTTAATAGGTAGAAAAAAACCTATGTAATCTTTTTCAAATGTTGTCATTTTATCCCAGCTACTTTGAATAATTAATCAAAATTTAGAACTAACCAGAAGGGACCTTGTGTTAATCTGGTGCAGTCCTTCACCTAAGGACTGAATGAAATCTTAAGGGTAAGTTCACTTCTGGCTTTGTCCTTTATCCTTTACACCTCTTTTGTTTTTTGGTTGGTCCATTGCCATCTCTGAAAGCTTGGGTCAGAATTCATATGGTTAAGAAAACTTGATCTTTTTAACTGCATTTTTTTTTTGCTCTATTCTATTTTAAATTTTATTTATTTATTTGTCAGAGAGAGAGAAAGAGATTGAGCACAAGCAGGGAGAGTGATAGGCAGAGGGAGAAACAGGCTCCCCGCTCAGCAAGGACCCTAATGCGGGACTTGATCCCAGATGGAAGGCAGAAGCTTAACCAACTGAGCCACCTATCCCACACTTATATTTTATATACAATTGACACAAAAGCATTTTGAACAGGGGGGTGTTTTAAGAAAATTAATTTGTTACAGTGTGTTTAGGTATATGGAGAAAATATGAGTGGCTTGGAAAGAATTTTATTTTGAATTCATTTTCTTGGTCACATTGATATTTGAAATAATTGTAACAAGTCTCTAAAAATAGTCACGTCATTTTCAAAATTTCTTTAAGCCTATTTCAGAGACTGTGTGAATGCTGAAATAAAATGGAAGGTTATCAAAGTTAAACATTTCCATTAAATAGTGCTATGAGGTGATAGGATTTGATTTCTTTGTGGGGAGTGTGTGTGTGTGTGTGTGTGTGTGTGTGTGTGTTTTCCATCTATTTAGTAGCATAGTCCAAAATTAGAACTCTGTATGGCATGACAAAATCAAATTAGCTTGACAGGGCTGCAGTGTTATCTATCTACTTTTGTGGGTTTGACAATATTAATATTAAATAATGCTGATGTTTTACTTATTCCGGATAGAAAATTTTTATTATATATCTAATCAAGTTTCCCATATTATATTTTATTATGTAGGATTTAAAAACCATAGTTACTTTGTTTTATTGGTCTAAAATACATGATAGAAGAAAGTGCTACCCTTTTAATTTTTAATTATTATTATTTTTTAGGACTCAAGTATATTTATTTTATATTTTAATTTTTTATTAACATATATTATGTGTTTCGGGGTACAGGTCTGTGATTCATCAGCCTTACACAATTCAAAGCACTCACCATAGCATATACCCTCTTTTTTGTGTTTTTAAAAAAATCTCTACACCCAACATGGGGCTTGAACTCACAACTCTGAGATCAGTAGTTGCATGCTCCATTTACTGAGCCAGGCAGGTGCACCTGGAAAGTGCTAATCATTTTCCTAATCCATACATTTTTCCTTCGTGAAATTATAGAAGAATTAATGAGCAAAAATTGTATATACTCTACCAAACTTTCCCAAGCCCCTTCTCCCCTGTATTTTATTACCATTTGCCTTGCAGTGTGTGACTGCTTCAGATTATGAAATAAAAGGTCATGAATGACTTATAACAATAAGAAACATTTTGGAATCCTTATGTTAAATGATATCATGTTAATTTTCATTATATTTTGGGTCTCATGCTAAAATTGAATGAAACAATACACAATAGATGCTTTGGGCCAGTAGGGTTTTTATTTTTATTTTGTGTAAGACCAGTAGTGCCTTACCTTATACATGCATGCAAATTAAAATTAAGAAAGAGGGGAATCTGGGGAGCTCAGTTAAGCATCTACCCTCCACTCCAGTCAGGATCTCATGTTATGGGATTGAGCCCCAGGTCATGCTCCCTGCTCAGCAGGGAGTCTGCTTCTCCCTTTCCCTTTGGCCCTTCCCTGTCTTATGTGTGTGTGTGCGCGCCATGTGTGCTCTCTCTCTTTCTCTCTCTCTCAAATAATGTCTTAAAAATAAATAAAATTAGGGCACCTGGGTGGCTCAGTGGGTTGGGCCTCTGCTCAGGTCATGATCTCAGGGTGCTGGGATCAAGTCCCGCATTGGACTCTCTGCTTGGCAGGGAATGTGCTTCCCTCTTTCACTCTCTGCCTGCCTGTCTGCCTACTTGTGATCACTCTCTGTCAAATAAATAAATAAAATCTTTAAAAAAATTTTTTTTAATTAAATAAATGAAGAAAATTAAGAAAGAATTTGTAATAGACCAGAAATACCTCCTGAGCCTCACACTGAGAGAGCCTTTGAAAAACCTACAAACACTAGAATTACAGGCCCTCCCTTTTTAATCTTATTCTTTTTCTTATTTAATCTTATTCTTTTTTATTTAATCTTACTCTTTTTTTCTTAATATTCATAGAACTTGTGGGATCACAAAACCAAACCAAAGGTCTAAAGGAAGACTGCCTAAAATCACCAATTCTTTTTATTCCATGTAAATATAGTGATAGCTCTTTTGAAGATAAGCTGAATCTTAATTTCTTCTACACTGATAAATGAAAACCTATCATTAGGAAAAGGAGGGAGGAACTTGAAAATAATAGTCAGTTTTGTTCCTTCTGTCTTAAAAATGCCTATTGGTAAAATGTAAAATTTCCATACATATATTTCCTCACCTCTTCCCCCAGCCCTTATATAACTTAAACTTACAAACATATACCTGTTTCTAGATGCTAAAATCTATTCTGTCTTTTTCTGGTTCTGTTAACTTCTTTGTTAAAAACTGCTTTGTTTTTATATTATGACTTCTCAGAATTTTTCTTTTCTCCTTTTGCATGTTTACTGTGTGAGATAAACCTAGTATCAAAGTATTAGTTTCCCACCAGAATAATTCTGTTGAGCTACTACTGAGATCTCATTGAATTTATAGTTTCTTTCTGAGGTAGTTTATATATTTACAGTGTTGAGTATTCCCAGATTATGGTAGGTTATTTCTCTTTACTCAGATACTCTTTTAATGTCTTTCAATAAAGTTTTATTTTTTATTATAATATAATTTACATAACATGAAACTCAGCATTTTAAAGCATATACCTCAGTGATTTTTTAGTATATTATCTGTGTTGTACAATCATTACCACTCTCTAATTCCAGAACATTTCTATCACTCCAAAATGAAAACCCCACACTTACAAGTTACTCCTCTGTCATCTCCTCCAAACTTTTTGTCTATGGATTTGCCTACTCAGGGCATTTCATGTAAATGGAATCATACAAGTCCCAGAAATGTGGTCTTTAATGTCTGGCTTCTTTAATGTCTGACTGTAGTGGTCTTGAAGTTCATCCATGTTTCAGCCTGTATCAATACTTCTTTCCTTTTGATGGCTGAATTACATTCTATCATATGAGTAGGCCACGTTTTATTTATTAGTTGATGGACATTTGATTTGTTTCCACTTTTTAGCTCTTAAGAAAAGTGCTGCTATGAACATTCAGGTACAAGTTTTTGTGTAAAAACGTGTTTTTAGCTGTTCAGTATGTACCTGGAATGGAAGTGATGGATCATATGGTAACTCTTTACTTTTTGAGGAACTGTCAAACTCTCTTACAGGAGCTGAACCATTCTATATTGTACCAGCAATGTGTGAGATTTCTGATTTCTCCGTATCTTCACCAATAACCTATTTTTTTTCTTGTGTTGTAACCATCTTAGTGGGTATGAAGTGTTATCTCAGCAGCTTTGATTTGCATTTTTAGAGTGACTAATGTCTAGCATCCTTTCATGTGCTTGTTGGCCAATGTATATCTTTGCAGAACTGTCTGTTCAAATTCTATGCCCCTTTTAAAATTGAGGTTTTTGTCTTTTTTTTTTTTTGAGTCATAAGAATTTATATCTCATATAGTAGGTCACAGTTATATATATGATTTGCAAATATTTTCTTCCATTCTCTGGTTTGTCTTTTAACTTACTTGATGTTGTCCTTTGAAGCACAAAAGTTTTTAGTATGATGAAATCAATTTATTTTTTCTTTACTTGCTTATCCAAGAAATCATTGCTTAATTCAAGGTTGTGAAAATTTCTAGCTATGCTTCCTTTTAAGAGTTTTGTAGTGTTAGTTGTTTCATGTAGGTCTGGTCCATTTGGGTTAATTTTTGTATGTTATATGAGTTAGAGATCAAACTCATTCTTTTACATCCAGTTGTCCCAGCACCAATTTGTTGAAAAGACTTTACCTACTAAGTGGTCTTAGGTACCTTTTTTGAAACTTAATTGACTTAGTGGACTCTATGAGTTATATTTTGGACTGTTCCATTTGTCTATATGTTTATCCTTATGCCAGTACCATACCATTTGATTACTTTGTGTTAAGTTTTGAAATTGGGAAGTATGAGTTCTCCAGCTTTGTTCTTTTTCAGTATTATTTTGACATTTAGTATCTCTTATTTCCATATGAATTTTGGAATCAACTTGTCCATATCTTCAGAAAGAGGCAGTTGGAAAGGAAAATTGAGGAATTGTACTGAACTTATAGATCAATTTAGGGAGTATTGCCATTTTTACAATATTGTTTTCAATTCTGAAGAACACGGGATGTCTTTTTATTTATTTAGATCTTCTTCAGTAAACTTCTATGATTATCTTCATGTGAGTCTTGCACATTGTTATTTGTGTTTCTAAGATTTTGTAGTTTTCATTCTAAGGATCTTTTACTTTTAGCATAAAATTTCTTTTTGGGTTTTTCTGTTTTTATTTCAGTTTCATTTAGGTAACATACAGTGTTAATGTCAATTTCAGTTATGTAGCATAGGATTTTTTTAATTGGCTAATGCTACTGTATAGGAAAGTTGTTGATTTTATCAGGGATAAATAAATATCCCTTTTTATGAAGAATAAACAAAAAGAATAGGATAGGAAGTTTAAAAACGGACCAGACATACATGGTTATATGACTTAGGACAAGGCACCACAACAATTTTATGAGGGGAAAGATGGTCTTTTCAATAATTTGTGCTGAAACAATTGGATATCCATAAGGAATAACATGGGCATTTGCCAGTACCTTATACAATATACAAAAATTTTAGATGAATTATAGACCAAAAAGTCAAAGGAAGAACAATAAAGTCTTTCTAAAAAATAGTCTATCTTTATAACCTTGGAGTAGTGAAAGATTCATCGAAAAGGCCACAGAAAAGTACTAAACATTAAAAAGAAGTAAATTGGACTATATTTAATAACTTGTTCATCAAAGGATCTTATTAGAGAGTGAAAAGGCAAGTCATAAACTGAAGAAGATTTTTGTGACACATACTATTGACAAAGAATTTGTATATAGAATATGTAATGAGCTCTGTAAACCAGTAGAAAAATGAGCAAAAGATAAACAGGAGTTTCAAAAAAGGGAATTTGTAAATGTGCAATAAGTATGTTTGTCATCAGAAAAAAATATATTTAAACCACAACAGCATAAAATGCAGAGTCACTAAAATTGAAAAGACTGATAATACTAAATGTTGGTGACAGAGTGAAACAACTGTCACTACCAGTAGATTACCAGTAGAAGTGTACAGTAGTCAACTACTTTGGGATGATGTTTGACATTTCTACTAAAGCCAAATTTACTTCTGTCTTATAACCCAGCAATTCCGCTCCTAGGATTTACCCGAGAGAAATGAGTACAGGTGTCTCCTACCCAACAAAGATATGGAGCATCATATTCCTAGTATCTCTATGTATAGGAACCTCATATTAGAAACAACCCAAATGCTCAGTAGTAGAATGGATGAATTTTATTATTTTTATACAGTGGAGTACTAAACTGTAACACAAAAGAACATGCTAATGTTACATATAACAACATGGGTGATTCTTAGAGACATAGTATTGAGTGAAAGAATCTAGACACAGAAGAAAATGTATTATATGAGCGCATGTAGATGGGGGCAGGTGAAACTAGGCATCATGATAACAAATGGTTATAGTGGTTATCTCAGAATTTAGGGGAGGGAAGGTGGATGGGGACGAGGAACAAAGGAGCTTTCTATGGTACTGGAAATGTTTTGGTTTTGATCTGGATGGTTGGTACATGAGGGTGTACCATGAAAAAATTCATCGATCTATATGCATGTTAGACATTTGTGATTTACTGTGTATACTTTTAATTTAGAAAGTAGCATGCATATATAGAGATTGAGTAAGATATGTACTATACTTGGTCCTAGTTTTTTAATTCAAAACATGCCCTTTATAAGAGATAAGTGAAGGGTGTTAACAAAGGGGAACCAGGATACCTTAAGTTCTCTTCAGTACTTCAAATATCACAGATAAGTCATAGGAGAAAAAACCTGCCACCAGGGGTTGTTTTTCTTCCCTAGAGGGGAAAATAATGATGAGTATTTTGAAAAGGAGTTTTAAAGCAAGTGATGCCTCAAAGATTTCAAGTCCCTTGCCTAATAGTACATGTGTGACAAATGATACAGTGTTCCTAGTGGAAATATGGTACATTTGAGATAGTAGAAAGACTAAAAAACACTTGTCTAGAGCATTTCTTCATTGCCATTAAAATTCCTTGCTTTGCCTGTTATGTAAGGGTCACTTAACATTTGAGCATGTGCATCTCCATAAAAGTCAGTTATGCATACCTATATTATAGTTTAGTAAACTGTAACTTCAGAGGCTTTTCTATTTTTATGGGAATCCAGGGTGAAGAACTAGTAAAAGAGAACAATTAACTCCTGAAATTCTGTTCCCTGATTAACTTCATTTTGTTAGTATGAATTTAAATGTTCTTGGGTCATTAGTGGTTTTTAAGTAATGAATGACAGGCTGATAGTTCAATTTTATAATTAGCTTTCTGTTCACTAATCAATATATATTTGAGAGAGTTTTTTTAAGAGATAAGTCTTCTAGTGTATCTATTTTATTTTACCATATAGTAGGTAACATGGTGAAGTAGATTAACCCTTAATGGTAACACATGAGACATCTTAAATTAACCCCTACGTGACTGAGGTTGAGTGGAGAATATGAATAATAATAATAGTGGCTATCAGGCTATCAGGGCCTTCTATAGTCTCAGGTGAATGCAGAGATGGTATTCTTCCAGGAGTGTATCTTCATTCCTTGCCACAGATCTTGTAGGGATACAGTCCTTCTAATGTTAACTGAAATCCAAATACCTCCCTGTCTGTGAGCTGTCCTTAGTAGAGATGAGAGGGCATAAGCATGGTGACCCTCAGCTCTTACTACTGATGACTTCAGACACTTATTCCTGCAGTGCACCTCCCTGTATATCCTCGATTTGGATTGTTCCAGTTCCAGCAGGAAAAGATTCTGATCTTCCTCTTGCACCATGTAGATGTTAGCTTCTATTTTTTTTTTTTTTAGCACATCTCATCTTTATGAGGATAAACGAAGTTTATTATTGCAATAGTTAGTGGGAGAAAACTTAAATGTAGTAAAATAAGTAAAATTGCTGTAAGAGGAATCAAATGTCAGGGGAAATCTGTGCACATAAGCTAGTTGGCACTCAGTAATCATAAAACAAGAGATGTGTCTTTGCTAATACCTAGGAACTCATTGAAAGCCACTTCAATTAAGTAACCTATTAAGTTGAGAACTGAAATGTCTATAAAAGACATAATCTGATTTATGACTTATATATGGACAAGTGCTGTTTTTAGTGCTTACAGAAAGAGTAGTTTCTTCATGTGATCTAAAAATGGTACAGACAGGACAAATACCTGAAATAATACATATTTTTAGTTCTAAGTCAGAACAAAAGAACAGGGAAATAGTGCTAATTAATGAAAGAACATTGTAGTATAATATAGCTTGTAGTATGATAAGATTTATACCATAGAATTAGGTTATGATACACTTAGTGACTATGAAGCATAGTAAAAAAGTATAAGGGATTAACTGAATATTTTGGTCTAATGAAACTGAAAAATTATATTTGATAACCAGGATAGATTTTGACAGAGAACTTAAGAGAACTTTACTAATCCTGCAAATGTCCAGTATTCTTTTTTAACATGTGTATTAATGTGTAAAATATTAGGAAAACATTTTTAACGTTATAAGCATTTTCAATAAAAACTGATGGTGTTTCTGTTATACCAAATTACTTTTTTTTTTTTTCATTTTTTTTTCCCCCTAGGAAACTGACTGGACATTCTTTCCACATGGGCTATAGCATGGCAATTTTAAATGGCGTTGTTGCTGCTCTTACTGTAGCATGGTGCCTCATGTAAACCTACACCGAAGCAATATTTTTGGTAAAACTTAGTCATGGTTGCTTTATAATAACAGGGAAGAACATCATTTCATCATTTGTACTCAGAAGACCAAGAAACCTGCTGTCTGTGGTTCAGATATGTCATATCATCACCATTATGGAGGACCATTTTGTTTTGTTTTGTTTTTTAAATGGAGGACCTTTGTAAGCACCATTCTAGAAGTTAGGCATTGAGAATATCTGAGTATTAATTTTCAAGTAATTTTTTAAAAATGTAAGGTATTTACCTCGTCTTTTTACTTTTGTGTGCATTGTCCTTATAAATTAAAGAAAACATTTTAGTGGAATTCAAACATGAAAACTTGAATATGGGATAATGCTATGTATAATACTACATTTTTGCTAAGAAATACTAGTGGACTGTTTAAATGAGATAGAAATATTTATTCATGATATTAGAAAAGCAAACAATGCCTGCTACTTTGACATTTTATAGAAGCTACTTTAAAATCAGAATAGTTTTCAATAGTGATAATCAACAGAAGGTGCATTTATATTTTTTAATGGGGTATAATTCCTTATGTGTTTTTTTAATATATTTTACTACATATTGAATTTGTATGTTTTTAAAATTGCTACATCTAAACAAATGTATATGTTATTTTTTAGCTGAGGGAAGCCTAATACCTACCATTTTAAGTATTTTGTTTGTTTGTTTGTTTGTTTTAAAAACAAAAACAAAAAAAAACCCCACAAAAAACAAACACATTGATCTGAGTTTAAAATTAAGTAAACCTGTTCTAGCAAAAAAAATCTGATAAAAAGTAAATTAATTAAACCACTAAGATATTGAGAAAGTTGAAGTTGTTCACTATTTCTGTTTCCACAGTTGCAAATATTTTTCTTGGTGTGTATATGATTATTCCAACAGAACTGATATTATTTTGTTTTTAATAAATATAAATCTAAAATCTCTATATTTGGAAATGCTTGAACTACTTTGTTTTTAATCGCAAAGATTTAGTTGACAAAATAGAAAAGGTATTTTGATAATGTATATATGTATAATTTTTTTATATATGTTTCATAATTTTCATATTTAGATGTCCTACAATTGTGTTTCTTTTTGTTTTTATAGTAGTTAACATTAATTGTTCCTACTTCTTTTCTAAATATCTGTTTAGAAATTTGCTTCAGTTTTAGAAAGATGGGCTATTTAAAATGCTGTGTTCCCTGGCCATAGAAAAATTTATATTAGGAAAGCATTGTGTATCAAAACAACTTATTCAGGCTATATGGGAAATCAGTATGTGCAGTGTGTTCCTGTTATATGCTAAGTGTTGTTACTGAGTAAATGATTTAATGATATTTCTAAGTCTTAACACTTTTTTGCTACTCAGAAACCTTCCATTGGAAATGACAAGTGCTGCTCCAATTTAAATTATCTGAAGTGGTTAGATTAATATGGGGGGATGGGGGTGTGCGTGTGTGTGTGTATGTGTGTACACTTATGTACATATACAAATCCTGTTGCTTAGAATATTCCTTCCAAAGTGGTTGAAATGAATTTATTTTTACTCCCTTTCTCTTCGCCCTCTCCCAGCTCTTCCACTGCAATTGAACATATAGGTAACAAAATTAGTTTTTCTTCTCTCCACCCTTCTAAACCTTCCCTCCCCCTCAACCAATTTGGATAGCTCCTTCCAGACTTTTTGTGTCCTATGACCAAGAAAAATATTACAGTACACCCTCTATATGTAGGTATCTATAAGACATTATATATACATATAATATAAATACATATCGATGTATATTTGTAAGACCTTTCTTCTGGAACCCTATTTATTCTGGAACACTATTTCTTCCCGACTAGCACTTCTCTTTCTTGGGAAGTTGTTCTCTGCAGTTCATCATAGGGTCCAAATATAAACCATCCTATTTCCATAGCAGAGTGATTGAATAAGGATAGGTACATAACCAGAGTTGGGTCAGTCCTAGCTTCTCATCTCTGTGGGCCACAGTGATTATAACAGGAATGCCAGAAAGATTGGATTTCAGTGAAGACCTCTTCCTGGTTTACAGAGAACTGTCTTCTCATTTTATCCTTACTTGTAGAGAGAGAGGGCCAGCTGTCTTCCTCTTATAATGATACTAATTTCATCATGGTGCCTTCAACTTCATGACCTAATTATCTCCCAAAGCACTACCCCCTAATGCTACTATCTTATTGGAGCTTAGAGTTTAAACAAATGAATTCTGGGAGGGGACAAACCTGCAGTCCATAAAAATATTCAATGTCAAAAATATGTTCTTAGAAAAGGTAGATTTCTAGTAAAACATTTTAAAAGAGATTTTCTATATTTGTCTGTTTTTCCATTTCTGCTCTGTTCTTGATTGGAACAAGGCCCTATACTACAAACAACAGAAACCAACTGGCTAATATAAGAGAAAGGAAATTTAATGAAAGGATAGCTAGTCACTCTCAGAACTGGTGGGCAGAAACCAGGAAAGGACTAGAGGAGAAAAGTACTCAAGGTGGAAGCAAAGGAACTGTTTGATAGTGGGAACAGCCTGGTCAGGATGATCGAATCAATCATTCCTGTCATTTGTTCTTGTTACTTGCAAGATCAGCTAAGGGTTTAGAGTCCTTGGAGAGAGTACACAGTTGGCCAAGATTGGGTTATGTGCCTACTCTTTTGTCTTCTGTAATTGTGGGTAGCATCTGGAATTCTTTGGGAATGGGTGACCAGATAGTGACAAAAACAAATGTTCACTACACTTCACTCTTCGCTGTTCAATTTCCACACACATATTATTCCTTTTATACTTGAATTTCCAAATGTATTCATGCCAACAATGCAGCTCTCATTTACTACATCCGAGTCCAAGGCCTTCAGGCCATGTTCATTTTTCTAGTTTTACTACATTCTCATTGATGTTCTTCAAATTACACTGAACAGTGTGTGTATGTGTGTGTGTTTTAGAGAGGACCATGAGTGGGGAGGGGCAGAAGGAGAGGACGAGAAAGAATCTTAAGCAGGCTCCACGCCCAGCACAGAGGCTGACAAGGGGCTTGATCTCATGACCCTGAGATCATAACCTGAGGTGAAATCATGAGTCAGACACTCAACTGACTGAGCCACCCAGGCGCCCCCCACAGCAGTCATTTTAATACTTACAACAGGAAGAGATGGGAAATCTGTTAAAATACATGTTACATACGACAACAAGAAAATACAGGTGGGAGTTACTGTTTTAATTAAGCACCAGGTCATGATACTTGATTTTTGCATCTGTTCTTTTATTTTTGTTTTGGCTACTACCTTGAACAATTAGGTTTCTGCTGTAATAGAGTGACCGAGTTTATTTTAGACAGGACTAAGTCTTGTTTCTTTTACCACCAAATATGTAATATAAGAACATACCTCAGAGAATCTTCAGTTTTCCCTCTATATTCTTTCCTGCTCTTATATGTGACAGGAACTATATTATAGGGTTAAAACACCCCAACTAACATGGCAACCCTCTTTTCTTGCCAGATTACCTATTGTCATAAAGAATCCAAAATTACCATGCAGAAGTTTGAACTTCCAGTTATTTTCAACTAATTTCTTTTGAACTTTAAATATTAAAATCTTTAAAAACAGAGTCTAGAGTCAGAGGAACAAAAAAACAAAAACTTAAGAGAGCTTAATTAGGTGTAATAATGAGAGGCTTTTTAGTTCTTGGAGCTTATATAGAAATAGGAAAATAGCATTAAAAATCAGTTGTTGGATATAAATATGTACTGCATTCGGAAAGACCCGAACTTTAAGTGCTGTCTCTCAGTTGCCTTCATAACTAAGTCTTCAAGAACGTTATCTTACCTCTTCTGTGTAATTAATTTCTTGGCCAGAACAATTTTGTGTGGGAATCCATGATAATGTGTAAATTATTTAGTAAGTCCATAAATGGTGGTCCTGCCAGAAGTATCGTGGATTCAAAAAAGCAAAAAGACCATAATATCTACTAATGAGGATAAAACTGAAACATTACCTCTTCTAGTGGGATTAGTTGACTTCCAGGTAGCTGACTGACACTCCTCCATTACCCCTGACATATAATACCAGTAGCAGTGGTCTTGGCAAACAAAAGTTGGGGAGATAGAGAAGGAAAGGAAGCAGTCAGAAAAGCATCTGAAAGTGTGGTTCTATTTGTATACTCCATCCTTGCCATCCTGGCACTTTGTTTATACTCTCATTTAGCACCAGCTTCACAAGATACCAACATTTACAGAAAAGGTTGTCTTGCATACCCAATTACTCAGAGCCTCGTTCACAGTGAAGGCTTTGCTGTGAGTATTAATAAAGCTCAGAAATATTCTCACATATCTGGATCCATTTTAAAAGATCCATCTATATACCCCTTCCAACCTTTCTTAAGTTGACACCAATCCTTTTCTGAGCCCCTGAGAATCCAGCCAAACTCCATGTTCACTTCCCATGATTATACATAATCTTATCTCATACTATGTCTCTTCAGGCCAAGGAGACAAAATGAATTGCTCACAGCTCTGCTCCCTAGGGGGACTTCCTTTTCCTGCCCTTTGCTGTGACCCATGAACAGGGGGTTTTAATGGTCCCCACCACCTAATTTGTGGCCGGTAGTAACATAACACACAGAACCACCTCTAAGTCAAGCTTGAATTTTTTTCCAACATCAGTTATCCCTGTGGAGCCCCCATGAGGCCCCAGTTGTGTACGGAATGAAAAGAGGCAGCATGGCAGGGAAGCATACTGGGAATGTGATCCCTCAGGGTACTCATGCCTTTAGGACTAGTTCAGGACACTTTTCCTGGATAATAGAACTCAAAGGATGCACTTAGGTCAGTGATTTCCCACTGAGGGCAATTTTGCTTCTCAGGGGTAAAATTTAATAATTTAATGAAATACTGAACAATGTTTAGAGACATTTTTGATTGTCACAATTGCAGGGCACTACTGGCAACTAATTGATAAGCCAGGGATGCTGCTAAACATCCACAATGTTCAAGACCGCTTGCCACAAGAAAAAATAATTGGGGCCCAAATATCAATAGTGCCAAGGTGAGAATCTCTGATTTATATTTATGTTGAGATGAGTTGGATAACATCCTGTTCAGAATGGTCAGGGTTACCTGGAGTTCTGAGATCAGGTGTTCATTCTCCAAAAAGCCAGATAGAATGAGCTGTTTCTCAAGAGCAAAGAGTTATTAACCTAAGGGGACTTGTTTCTGTGCCAGTAGCCCCTGGACCTCTGGCTAGCAAGTCTGTCACAGACACTAGTCATTAACTGCAGTGGCCTTGTATGTTACTGGAGTTTCCCACATAATACTACTTCCAGTCAAAGAATTCACTAAAAAAATTCATGCACAAAACCTTTTCTTCCCATCTGTATATACTGCCTGCTTTATACTAACGAGAGAGAGAAAGGCTTCCATAAAGCTTATATACAACAATGCTGTTGAATTGGAAGCTGAGACCTCATTTGGCCATTTCAAGTTCCTTAAAGCACTGGGCGCCGACAAAATGGGTGTTAAGGTGCTAGAGTGGTTGATAATCCACCAAGGACAGATCAAGTTACTCGTACACTATGAGTATGGACAAAACCCCAGAGGCCCTGGGTTGCTTCCTTCTTAGACTCTCCAGTTAGAAGATCTCAACAGTCTAACATAGACAGGAGCTCAAATTCCTTAGGAATGAGGTTTTAGTTGTTACCCCACTGGATAAAAAACCTACACCTGTTAAAAATTCTAGCTGAACGTCAAGGGAACATGGAATAGATAATGGACAAAATATATTCATAAATACAATCTAGAGTCTCATCACCAGTTTCAAAAACTGCTATATAGCCTCTACCTATATTCCTTTCTATGGCATGTGTGTATTTTAACCAAATTTAGCTTTTTTTCTTCCATTGTTGTATATAGGATTTTTGACATTAGTTGATTGCAATTTAGTGCACAGATTGCAGAATATTGTGACTGGGTTTACTATAGAACTGAGGAGGAAGGGACATTCCTGAGATCCTGGATATGGAATTGAATGTAGTAACCTATGAGATTTGATTGTTTTCCTGTGAGGAAGGGTGTATTCTCAGTTGAATGAGAAATGGTTGTAATATGTTAGGTCAGATAATTTCTTGAAGAGGTATAATCATGGGAAATTGTGGCTATGTGTATATTGGACAGGCAAAGGAGTGGACACTAGTGGGTATTTTGTCATTTATGGACCTCTCAGCCCCACAACCCATTTTTATTTTGGGAGAATCCCTTGTTAACATGTTTGTGGGAGGCATGGCTCCACATTACTTTAAAGAAGGCTGAGATTAGATATTTTCTTTCTCTCCAATGGTTAGTAGGTAAACTTGGTGCCCACCACTTGTATGCTCCTGCCCAAGTTTTGAGCTGTGAGAATGAATGACACAATAACAATAACAGTCAGCAGTGCTGGACTAGGGGCCTGAGTGGCTCAGTGGGTTAATCTGCCTTCGGCTCCTGTCATGATCGTGGGGTCTTGGGATCAAGCCCTGCATCAGGCTCTCTGCTCGGTGGGGAGCCTATTTCCCTAAGCTTGCTAACTATGCTAACTGCTAACTAAGAATTCATCATATGTCAACTTTTCACCACCACCTGTCCACAAAGCTTCTTTTAAAAACTTTGTTCTACAGTGATTTCTGCCACCTGGATCCATTGCTTTTACTACTAATTTTATTTTTATTATTTTTTTAAATTTTCTTTATTAACATAAAATGTATTATTTGCAGGTCTGTGAACATCAGTCTTACATAATTCACAGCACTAACCATAGTACATACCCTCCCCAATGTTCATAACCCAGCCACTCTAATATTAAAAATGATCTCATATTCTTTGGCCTTATTATTTTATAATGACTCTTCTTCCTAAAGATTCTTTTAGACTCTTTTTAATGTACACAGTACTTAGGCTGAAGCTTACAGGAGGTGCTCAGTAATTGTTTATGACATTTATTGAACATTTTAATCTGCATAGAATTACAAAGTAGTGTAAGGAAAAATGAAAAATAACTTTCAAGGAAGTGACCTCAGATCTTGTGTAACTTATATAAATAGATACTAAGAAAAATTATTACAAACACCTGAGTGTTTCCTACACTGGTTAAAAAAAAAATCTTTTTATATAATACTGAAATTTTAAAAAAATACAAGAAAGGCTGAAAGGAATGTTTGTGTGATTTTTAAAATATATTCTTGGATTTTCTTTAGATCTGACCATTTGCACTGCCACTGGATTTAGCAGATAAGTGGTATAGTTAAAGGATAATCAAAATTATCCTTTTTATCTAAAATTAAAGGATAATTTATTTAGATTTTCATAAATTAAAATATCAGAACCAGCCTCCACAGTAAAGTAGTCTTAAATATTAAGTTACTGGGATAAAGACCTAAATTATACAAAACTCCAAGTCATTGCTCTGAGTAAAGAGGTATCCAGCAATGCTTGATGGTTTGTCAAGCATCAGTGGTTAGAATGGTAATATTTTTTTACTTAAAATCTGAAGAAGAAGTGTAAAACAAAATTTCCAAATTCACAATGACATTGAGGTCTACTACTAGAATTTGGAGAAAACTGTAAGAATATCTCAGAAACAAATAGGCAGGACAATGGCATATTTGTTAGTGGACGACTTGGTAACATTATGGGAAAAGGGGCACTGAGTGGCTCAGTTGGGTAAGCACCCAACTCTTGGTTTCGGCTCAGGTCATTATCTCAGAGTCCTGAGATTAAGACTGGAGACCAGCTCTGCACTCAGCATGGAGTCTACTTGAGATTCTCTGTCCTCCTTCTGCCCCTCCCACTCACACGCACTCTTGCTGTCTATAAAATAACTAAATAAATCTTTAAAAAGGAAAATTATAGGAAAGATAAATCCAAATGTGTATGTAGGATACCACCAGGAAAAGTGTTACTAACTAAAATACATACTTTCAATTAAACTTCTGTCCTCTACTACTCAAGAGAAAGTCACAGATGTTTCAAACCCATGCTGAAAAGATGGACCAAAATTGAGTGTAAGAAGACCTCAGTTTGAAGTTTAAGCTCAAAAGTATGTGTGTGGTGGGGGGGGGGAGTCACTAGTGATTTATTAAATCATAAAGGAATAGGATTTAAATGGATGTGTGCAAATTCCCAATATATAAAAATGATAAAGGAGCCTTAGAATTCATGTGATAGTTTTAGAAGGAAAAAATTCCAGTGCATTGCAAACTTAGGATATAGAGTTTCTACCTATAGATAGTGAGGCCTAAAAATTAAGGTAGCTTTGGGAAAGATTAATTAAGACCATGAATGATGAGTGGTGCAGTTTTTGAAGGTAGAATGCTTAAGAGATACAGTTAATTTTATGGGCAACGTTCTGGGAAGTAACCAAGAGTTGTTTGTGTTACCACTATGAAAGAGTACTGAACTGCATGGAAATTGCCGACATTTACCCTGGCAGCCTTTTCTTTCCAATAAAACTTAATAATACTCTTTCCTTGACACCTCTTCCAGTGCCATACTCCCTATTTCTCTCTCTCTCTCCTTAGAAATCAACATTGTTTTACACTTACTTACATGGAACTAACTGCTGGGATAGGCCCATCTCAGACTCACGGAAATACTTTGCTTCTCTTTAGAGAAGACTGCAAGGCCAACCTTTTAGTGGCTTTGGGTCAGCCCCATAATGAACGTGGACATACAGTTCAGTATATGTCCAGGAAAATACGAATTCCTTTTTTTTTTTATTTTTAAGATTTTATTTATTTGTTAGCGAGCACGGGGAGGAAGAGGGGAAGAAGGAGACTCCCCCGCTGATCAGGACTCCATCCCAGAATCCTGAGATCATGAACCAGGGTGAAGGCAGACACTTAACCAACCGAGCCACCCAGGCACCCCGAAGTTACGAATTAAAAACAAAATCCTGACTTCCCACTCCCCCACCTCCCAACTTTTGTAGGTATTGGCTTTGCTGCTGAAAGTTTGGCCTTTTTTTTTTAAACTACCATTTTAAATTCTGTCAGCACAATTTATGTATCAAAAAGATAGAACTTTATATATCTGTATTTTAGCTAGATACTGAGAAAGTAATTACTACTTCTAGGCAAGTTATAATCATTTATAATTCTTAGTGCTGTACAAATCTGCCTAAGGTGAAAGTCAGTATGCTGAATCTAAAAGTGTAATGAGAGTATAATTTTCCATTTTACATTAAATACAACTAGTGCTTACATTGTTGGATGTTACAAGTTCATATTGATATAAAATATAGAGTGCATGACATTTATTTTATATCAGTTTTTATATAAAATTGCACTTTCAGATTGAGCAAATTTCCATTTGTATTCAGGTCTGGAGAAACAAAATGAGAACCATGCTTTTAAGTATCCTAAAGGCATCCAATAAGAAGAATTTCATAGAACTGATAAGATAGTTTTGTTGTTTTTATTTTTTTATTTTTCAAAGATTTTATTTATTTGAGAGAGAAAGCATGAATATGGGGGGAAGGTTTAGAGGGGGAAGGAGAAGCAGACTCCCTGCTGAGCAGAGAGCCCTATGTGAGCCTTGATCCCAGGACCTGAGATCATAACCTGAGCCAAACGCAGATGCTTAACCAACTGAACCACCCAGGTGCCCCCTTTATAATTGTTTTTAAAGACTTATTTGTTTATTTTAGAGAGGTTGCATGGTGTGAGTGGAGGGAGGGGCAGGGGAATCGAATCTTCAAGTGGACTCCCGCTGATCTAGGAGTGGGAGGCAGAGCTCAATCTCAGCACCCAGGAGATCATGACCCATGAGATCACAACCTGAGCCAAAACCAAGAGTTAGTTGCTTAATCGACTGAGCCACCCATGTGCCCCATGATAGAATGGTTTTAGATTGTAGGACCCACTAGAGTGTATCTCAGAAACATTTCTTAAAAACCTATCTTGATAAATTTTTCTACTTCACCTAGTGGCAGTTAGAAGTCTACAGAGACAAAAAGAATCATGGAGGTCTATTTTATAAATCAAAATCATTAATAGTTCCTATTTGTTTCCCAATAAGAACTAAATTTTTACTTTATAGAAGTGTCTCAGAAATAAAATTAGTGAAAAGAAATTAGTTTTTCATAGAAAAAAGTCTTAGATAAAACATTTAAATAAATTTAATAGTTTATTGCTACCCAAAACAGGCAGATAATCCTCAACCCAACAATTAAAATCTTAAACAATACAATTTCTTAGTATTTAAAACATCAATCTTAAGGATATAAGTAATACAAAGAATGTGGTAAATGGTTGTTGTTGATACCATGAAGCAAGGCGGTATAAGAATGCTAAAACTATAAGATATACTCCTTTCTGGTTGACTATCTGAAGACTTGGTAGGAACAATTTAATGGGTGACTAATGAACCCTTAAGTTGGGCAGGATATCAAGAGCTTTGATCTCCCAGTTTCACTTCTAGGGCTTTTTCCTAAATAAGTAATATAAAACAGAAAAATCCTCTATAACACCAACGATATCCTTCACAGCAAATAAGTTGGAATGGGAACAATGGAAAGCATACTAAAAGATTGGCAGCATATGGTACAGAAACACAGTGGAATATTGCACAGCATTAAAAAAAGATGGTATCAAGAGGAATCGCGGGAAATGTTCTTATATCTTAAAAAGCAGGACACAGAGGTATATAAAGCTGAGTTTGAACTATGTAAAATAACTGCACAGAAAGAAGATATGGACATTCATTGAAATACTGTCAGGTTTTCTCTAAGCAGTTAAATTACAGGTGGTGGTCATTTTCTTTATGGATCTCTGCATTGTGTAAAGTTTCAGTAAATGTATATTATTTCATAATTGGAAAATACAAAACTTTTAAAAAATAGTATTTAGTTATGTATAGTTTTTGTTGTTGTTGTTGTTTATTAAAATATAATGTATTATTAGCCCCAGTGGTACAGGTCTGTGAATCACCAGGTTTACACACTTCACAGCACTCACGGTAGCACATACCCTCCCCAATGTCCATAACCCAACCACCCTCCCCTTCACCCCCAGCAACCCTTAATTTGTTTTGTGAAAGTAAGAGTCTCTTATGGTTTGTCTCCCTCCCCATCCCATCTTGTTTCCTTTATTCCTTTCCTATACCCCAAATCCCCCATGTTTCCTCTCAACCTCCTCATATCAGGGAGATCATATGATAATTGTCTTTCTCTGATTGACTTATTTCACTAAGCATAATACCCTCTAGTTAGCTACCTATAGTTTTTGTGAGGATTAAGATGCTAGATGTGAAATTCTCTGGAACGTGTTAGGTATTGCCTTAGAAATGCAAATTAAGAGAATGCAAGCTAAGATATGGGGTGGCTTCCCTGTCTAGCAATGATGGTTCTTTTATTGTCAGGAAATAGTAACAAAACTCTTGCATGCTGCATAGAGTCAAATCCTGTCACTCTAATTATGTACATTTTCAGAAGTATTAATTGAAGAATCGTTTTAATAGTAAACAGCAGGAGACAACCTAAATGATCACAACTCAAGATTAAAGATATTTTGTTCATCGGGGGGGTGGGAGGTTGGGGTACCAGGTGGTGGGTATTATAGAGGGCACAGCTTGCATGGAGCACTGGGTGTGGTGAAAAAATAATGAATACTGTTTTTCTGAAAATAAATAAATTGGAAAAAAAAAAGATATTTTGTTCATTTTCACAATGGAATACTAGGCAGTTGTTACAAAGGATGGGATAGATACGTAGGCATTAAAAATGAAGATGTCCGTGATACAGATTTAAGTGAAAGCTAAATTGCAAAATAAGATTAGTGTATAATCCTGGCTTTATCAAAGACAAAACAAAATGAGGAAAAAAATCCTATATTTAATAGTTCTGATGCAATAGTCTTAAGGGGGTAAACAGGTGACATGACAATTTCTGATATAAAAATCAGAAAAACACTCTGGCTCAAGTGCCCAAATGTATTTAAGATTTTAACTTTAAAATCACCATAATCTAGACATCCCTGCTGAGCAGGGAGCCTGCTGCCCCCCTCTCTGCCTGTCTCTCTGCCTACTTGTGATTTCTCTCTCTGTCAAATAGGTGAATAGAATCTTTCAAAACAAAACAACAACAACAAAAAAAGCACAATCTAGATATCTTGTAGTATTACAAAACACCAGTAATTTATTAAGATTAAAGTGTCAAGACTTTTGGGTGCAGATTAAAGAAGTACACTTAGGCTACTACTTTATTATACAATGCAATGGAATGAATCTTTCCGAAATAAATGCTGAAATACAAAGGTCTTGGAATATTCTTCCTGATAAGAGCGTTTTTATTTGCCTGAGGCCTTGGGCCATGCTGGACCAGTTTGACAAAATAAATTCATTCTAATGACATGATTTATGGTGAATGCCTCTTTTGTTCTGAGATGGGAGGGGCTAGAATCTGAGTAGCTGTGGTCAGTCACACAGGCATTGCACACACACATGACTGAACCCTAATAAAAACCCTGCACACCAAGGCTCAAGTAAGCGTCTCTGGCTGGCAATATTTCACCTGTGTTGTCAACATGTGTTGGGAGGATTAAGTGGGTCCCCATGCAACTGTACTGGGAGGGGACACTTGGAAGCTTATGCCTGGTTTCCCCTGGCCTTCGCGTCAAGTGCGTTTCCCTTTCTTGGTTTCAGTCTGTATCCTTTCACTTTCCTAAACTATAACCCTGAGTATAATAGCCTTTGAGTCCTGTGAGCCCCAGCAAATCGCCAAGCCTGAGGTTAGTCTTAGGAACCCTGAGAGTTTGTCAAAAAATAGTTACTCTTCTCTTACAGGGACCTGCATAAACAGGAAGGAGGTTTCATTAGTAATTCTCAGGCCTCAGTGCAGCTCTAACAAAGCCCCAGGGAGTCCCAGAACAAAGATTGCCCATTAGAAGAGTCTTGTGATGGCTGGCTTCAGGACCCCGCCGTGTCATTAGCTGGAAGCTTCCCAGGAAGAGTGCAGTCTCAGCAGGACCGCTGCTGCTCCGGATCCCAAAGTTAACTGGTGGGAATCAGGTAACTACAACTCTTACCACAAGGTCTATCTGGAAGGAAGATCTGAATGATATACATCTAGAACCGTCACGGTACCAGTATCTGTAATTCTTAGATTATGACCAATATGAGTGCATGTTTGTGTCCTCCTTTCCCCCAAATTCCTATGTTGGAGCCCTACCCCCAGGGTGATGATATTAGGAGGTAATTAGGTCTGGATGAAGTTATGAGGGTAGGGCCCCCACGATGGGATTAGTGTGTCTTGTTTTATTTTATTTTTTTTTAACTTTTTTTTTTAATTTTTTTTTTAAAGATTTTATTTATTCATTTGACAGAGAGAAATCACAAGTAGATGGAGAGGCAGGCAGAGAGAGAGAGAGAGAAGCAGGCTCCCCGCTGAGCAGAGAGCCCGATGCGGGACTCGATCCCAGGACCCTGAGATCATGACCTGAGCCGAAGGCAGCGGCTTAACCCACTGAGCCACCCAGGCGCCCCGTGTGTCTTGTTTTAAAGAAAGAAACCAGAACTCGCTCCCCCAGTCCTGTGAGGCTAGCATGAGAAAACGGCTGGTGCAAACTGGGAAGAGGGCCCTCACCAGACACGGAATCTTCCAGCACCCCGATCTCAGACTTCCTGTCTCCAGAATTGTGAAAAATTTTGTTCTTTAAGACATCCAGTCTATGGTTCTTGTTATAGCGACCCAAACTAAGACAAAAATGATTCCTCGTTCTCTTTACAGTGTGAGGGTGGGGGTAGGGGGAGAGGGAATTTTCCTCAATTTCAGTGAGTTTCACACTCAATTTGAGAGCCATCGGCCAGGTCTGCTGGGAAGCTGCGTTGTGAATATCCCTGCTTGTTTCAACTTACTCCTGGGCATGTGAGGCAGATTTCCTTTTTTTCTCTCTCTCACACTCCATGGGTCCCCTCATTCTGAAGCTCCATCCACCTTCTTCTGTTTCTTCTACTAGCCATATGGTAGGCAGCTGTGCAAGGATGGCAGTTCCAATACAGCCTCTCTCGGGTGTAAACCGGGATCACCTGGGCACCTTCAAAAACGTCCAATGCTCAGAGCATGCCCTGCTTAAGGAAATCAGAATCTCTGGGGTTGTAATCAGACATAAAGATGTTTCAAGCATCATTAGGTGGACCAATGGGCAGGTGAGGTTAGAAGTCCTGCTGCAAAGGATCAGAGCCCAGGGAAAAGAAGCAGCACGTGCTAAATCAGTAAAACCACCCCAGTGGCAGGGTTTCCTTTCCTTTTTAAAGACACATGGCTGTTTTTCTTATTTGCTTTTTGAATTAGAAATAAAGGATGTTAATTTTATTCTAAAAAGGTCACACATAAAGGTAAAGTTCAAACAAACTGTCCCCCCAAGTGCCGTTTGCCATTTCAGAGTTTGCCCTGCAAAATAGTCATAACTGCATTCTTGCTTTCTCACCACATTAAGTTATTATGTTCTATTGTTTTGTGTTCAAGGGGAAGTTATGTTTCAATAATAATGAATAAAGCCTTTTTAATCCCTTTGAGACAAAGTTGATTTCTATAATGCGTTTGTGAAATTGGGGGCCACGCTTAATGGTGGGAGAACTGAGCGAGTCGTTTTTTAGGAACTTTGGGCAGTTTTCAACGGGACTTGCTTGTTCAGTTGAATACAATCCAGCACGAAATCACTGCTTTCAGAAAACATACTTGCTCTTCATTTAGTAAACAGGTATTTATTGTGGGCCTCTTATGTGGAGGGTGTGTGGGTCGGATCAGTGCTATAAAGATAAATAAAAGAGGCTCGGGGTCTCAATGTGGAACTGTTATCTAACTTATGGAATATTTCTACAATGGATATGACTAACTTTCAAAGAGTAAGTTGGATATATACTTACATACCTTGAATGTTATTCATGATAATGCCGTTAGGTGTTTGTAGTTAACTTATTTAAACATTTCGTTTAAGTGTGTGTGTGTATATGTAAGCATATTAAAATTTTAAAAGAATTCATGCAGATCTGGTTAGCAGGGGGTGATTAAAGTAGGCAGAGGGAATTTTTCATGCTTTTATGCAACTTTTTTTTTTTCCTCAAGAACAGTATGATTTTAAGTGACTATGGACATGGAGTTTTGTGGAATTTTTGAAATTAAAAAGTTCTATAAAAGAAGGAAGAAGTTCTATTTCTTAAGGGAGTGAAGAAATAATTTCAAGATATTTTAAAAGGACTTTGCCAATATATCAAGGCTGTTTTTCTGGCTTCCCTGAAATAAAAGAAGGCTGAATAAATGTAATTTAATAGCCCTTATCCTTTCCTGGTATCCTGCTTTGTTTTGAAATAATGGTCCTGCACTCTAAAGAAATATTTTCTTTACAGTACAAACATATGAAGCAGATTTGTAGCAAGAAAGAAACATTTCTGTCAGATCACTGGCTACAAATTGAACTCAAAAACAGCAAACATCTCTCGAACAGACACTGTATCAGGATTCCAACAGAGAAATAGAACCAGTGGGAGATCCATACAGAGATACCTATATATCTCATACAGAAACCTATTCCTTGAAATCTCCTTATATATAATATATATATATATAATATATATAATGTATATTGTATGTGTGTGTGTGTGTGTATATATATATATATATATATACTTATGTTTATATATGTACATATATATAATGTGTGTGTGTGCACCCATGCAGGCACATATGGACATAGAGATTTATTGCAAGTAGTTGGTTTGTGCCATTATGCATACT
The DNA here is from genome assembly GCF_020171115.1 of Neogale vison. NCBI lineage: Eukaryota > Metazoa > Chordata > Mammalia > Carnivora > Mustelidae > Neogale > Neogale vison. The sequence continues at coordinate 51,216,641 of NC_058093.1, forward strand.
GACTAGGCAAGTTCAAATCTTTAGAGCAGGCTGGGAACTCGGGCAGGAGGTGACACTGGAGTCCATTGTGTAATTTCTTCTTCCTAAGGGAAGCCTCAGTTCAGCTCTTAAGGCCTTTCAACTGATTGGATCAGGTCCATCCAGATTATCAAGGATAATCTCCCTTACTTTAAGTCAACTGATTGTAGATGTTAATTATATCTACAAAATACCTTTACAACAATACCTAGATTAGTGTTTGATTGAATAACTGCATACCCCAGCCTGGGCAGGTTGACACATTAAGTTGATATCATGGTCCACCCTTTGTCAACTAGGCATCTGTACATACCTCTTTAAATGATACTTAATCTTCAAATAAAGACAAAAACTGGTCATACTTCCTCCCAACATGATTGAACAACCCTGCATACAAGTTAAAATGCACTAACCCTTTCCCTAGACAAGGATACAAAGTCTTTCAGTGAGCTTCACTCTTCTCTTGATGTTCTGTAACTTAAATATTATGATATAAGGTAAACAAGTATTAACACATATTAGATAATGAGGGAATAAGAGAGAAAATAAAACAATATTTTATTGTTTCCTATATATAAGAAATACTCTTAACTATTACAATCCTTTTTTCAGCAGTGGTCGTCTGATAGTTATAACTACATTCTCACACTATCCATTTCATATTCCCTTAGTCCTTAGCACTCAGGTAATTGTGTTTTTGTGGTTCATTGGGTGACCAAATGTTTATTCCTTTTTTTTTTTTTTAGATTGATTTATTTATTTGAAAGACAGAGAGAGGGAGAAGGAGGGTGGGTGGGAGAAGGGCAGAGGGAGAGAGAGACTTCAAGTAGATTCTCCACTGAGTGAGGAACTCCAAATAGGGCTTGATCTCAGGACCCTGAGATCATCACCCGAATGGATATCAAGAGTCAGACACTTAAACAACTGCACCACCCAGCCCCACAAATGTTTATTCTTGAGGATTCTGGACTGTTAGAATTGGGTTGTAGTTTTCTACATAAATTGGGTTGTAGTTTTCCATTGACATTAACAGTTCAAGATGGTTGTACTAAGAGACACCCTAAGGAGTCTCCTGCATTTTAGCCCTTATTTTACCTCCATTGTGTAGTAGCAGCCCAATATCCCTTCGGTAATCAAGATCACTCACTCCAGCCAATATGGAAGCAACTATCTTTTCTTGTTGATTCAGAAGCAGGGGAGCTAAAGTGCTTGGGTGACCATCTTAACTTGCAGTTCAATAAAATCTTGTTGGGTCTCCTGGCAGAAGCTTTCCTGCCATTGGGACTAGGACCTGAAAATGAACAGAACTTGAAGTCACCAGAGCAGGAAGCAAAAATTTTGCCAGTGGATTACTCGAGTAATAGTGAGTTTCCACCCCTTTTCCACCCCTTGATTCCCGGACCCATGAAATTTGTATATGGGAGAAACAGTACCTTATATTGGCTGCCATTCAGAGCATGTATATAGCCTCCTGGAGAACCTTTGCTCCTGTCCTGCATGGTATTACCACCTAGATGACACTGTAACTGAATCTTCAAGAGTTCATTTCACTGTTCTATCAAGCCAGCTGCTTCAGGATGCTGGTAAGACCAATAAATTCCATGAATATGGACACACTGCTACACTTTATTTGCTTTGAAGTGATTATCTTGATTAGAAACAATGCTGTATGGGATGCCATGATGGTGGATAAGGCATTATGAAAGTGCACAGAGAGTAGTTTTGGAAAATGATAGTATTCAGGGAAGGCAAATTTGTATCCAGAGTAAATGTCTGTTCCAGTAAGAACAAAATGCTGCCTGTTAATGATAGAAACCTCAACCTGCCACCTGCCAACCTGCTAATCACCCTGTGGAATGGTGCCATATTAAAGACTTAGTGTTGGTTTCTGCTGCTGGCAGATTGGGTTCTCAATAGTGGCTGTAGCCCAGTCCGGTTTGTTGAATGGGGGTTCATGCCACTGAATCTGTGCATAACCTCCTTCTCTGCTAAAGTGGCTACTTTATTTATAAGCCCATTGGGCAATGACAGTACTGGCTGGGCAAAGAGAATGATTGGTAGGCACAGAATGGGTCGCCCTATTCATTGGATTATAAAAATTTTCTTCTGGACTCTCCCAGTGTGGGGGAGCCAGGTCTTAATGACAAATCCATCCAACACCCCAATCTCCCTAAACCTCTTAATTCCTTCCTCTACAGTATACCAAGGCAATTTAGGCATTTTAACTTTAGTGTAGCACACATTTGGTCCATGTTTCAGCCAAACAACAACCTGTCAGAGCCCTTTTTAACCTTTCAGGCTAAATCATTCAGTCCAGAATCCCTGCTTAAGAGGCCCATGTCAATCAATTTGGCATGATCTAACCTTCTATTCCTTCCATCATTTTATCCACACCCTAATATCCACTCCCCAGATTTCTGTCTTTATAAATAGGAAACATGTATCTCTTTTGTTGTGTAGAAAAACTATTCCGTGTTACACTTAAATTTCATCCTGTAGGGCTTTTTTTTTTTTTTAAGATTCTATTTTATTATTATTTATTTGACAGACAGAGATCACAAGCAGGCAGAGAGGCAGGGAGAGAGAGAGGGAGAAGCAAGCCCCCTGCCGGGCAGAGATCCCAAAGTGGGGCTCGAGTCCAGGACCCTGGAATCATGACCTGAGCGGAAGGCAGAGACTTTAACCCACTGAGCCACCCAGGTGCCCCTCCTTTAGGGCTTTTTGAGACTTGGGTTTTGTTTTAGGTCAAGAAGCACAGGGACTGACAGTGGTAGGTCCAGAGGAGAATCAGCAGTGCCTTGCAGAGCCACTACCTCAGAAGAGACTATTAGAGGTTCTTTGGGAACATCAGGGTTAACCTCCATACACAGGGTAGAAGGGTTGCCTCTAATAGCAGAATTTGGGGGTCTATATCCCCAACTTCATTGGGATCTTCCCAGATGTCCCTATTCCAATTATCAGGATCCCACTTCTTTGTGATCAATGCATTCACTTTAACAGAAGACTCTCAGCAAGGTAGGGAATTTAATTTGCATTGTAATTCAGCCATTAGCAGGATAAAACTCTGGTTTAGTTTTCAGAAATCTCAGCCTTGAAGCTGTAGGAGATGAGGGTTTCTTTCAGATCAGACAGAGACTTCTTGGGTCATTTACGCAGAGCTTGAGCCAGAAGTTTGAAGACCTGAGCTCATCCTTTTCCTGCCTACTTTCTCTAATGCAGTTGGGAACGACCAGCAAATCTTATTATACTCCTTAGTTTGACTAAAATGTTCTTAAGTATCAAAGACATAGACATCAAAAACCTCACCTTTTATAAATATTTCATTAAGAGTAGCCAGGGATGATATTTTGCATATCTCTATTGCCACATCACACTATAGACTACAAATACCCTCTTTACTACTGAATAATCTTTAGTATTTTATTTTATTTTATTATTTGTTTATTTATTTTAGGGACAGAGCAAGAGCACATGAGTGGGGGAGGGGCAGAGAGAGAATCTTCAAGCAGACTCCCCACTGATCACAGAACCCTTGTGGGGCTTGATCTCTTGATCCTTGAGGTCATGACCTGAGCTGAAACCGGGGAGTGGGATGCTTAATGGTCTGAGCTACCCAGGTTCCCCAATCTTTAGTATTTTAAATCTAGTCAGATTAGAGGCCCAGTTCAAGAAAACCCTGAACCAATTTAGAAAACTCATCCTTAAGATTTTGTTCCTCTAGAAGCACTGTAAGTACCAAAATCTGTATCAGTCAGAGTTCCACCAGAAAAAAAATATTCTCCAGAGCTCATAATTACCTTGTTTTATTTTATTAGTTTCTCTGTATTTATTGCTAATTCAACCACAATCTCTTCTCAATATATTCTGATGCAGCAGATATTCTATTTGTTTTCTTGGAGAAATGTCTCCTGGGACCTTCAGACTTGCACCAATCTCTGCTTGATCTCTTTGCCTGGGATACTGATGTCATCTTGGATTCTTTCTTTATCATCATTGTGGGGTCTCTTCATCATCATTGTAGGGATTCCCTCCACTTGTCCCTTCAAGTTGGATATCTTATTTCTTTTCCCCATCTTCACTTTTCTTGTTTTCTTCCTCATTTTGGTAGAGCACATTTTCCAGTAATCTAGATTATATACCCAAGAAAATTGAAAACATATGTCCACATAAAAACTTGTACACAAATGTTCATAATAGCCAAAAAGTAGAATAACATCATTCATAATAACTATCATCTTTACCTAGAACCCATTGATAGGATTTGTAAGAACGAGCTATCTTATATTCCTGGGATAGTCTCTGTTGGTCATGATACAAAAGGAGTTATTAGATAATATTTAACTTGGTATATGTGTACCTCATTTCATAAGTGAAGTTCTCCTAAAATATTTCTTCTATTACCCATAAATGGTTTTAGTATTATTATCATTCTAGTCTCATAAAATTAGTTAGGGAACATTCCTTCTTTTTTATTCCATGACTTTGTTTATAGCACAAGTTATTCTTTCCTAAAAGTTTTAATAAGAGGTGATTGTAAAACCCTCCAGATGTGGTGCCTGTGATTTGGCTTCACTCTATCCTTTTGCCCAAAACTCTTGATTGATATGAACTTTGACATTTGTGGATTCAATAACAGTTATTATTCTAAATTTTACATTTCATAGTACAGTTATATTACTATAAAACCATAAGATATTGAACTGAATCTTAACTAACACCAGAGTATATTCTAAGAACTTGCACTGAAAATATATTTCTTTAATGGTGCTAAGATTACAATAGCTCTAAAATAATTAAATTAGCCACTTTTAAAATTAATTACACAGAATTTAGCACAATTTCTTCCAGATAATTTCAGACATGTGAGTTTTGTCTTCCCAGCTAAATTGTAAGGAGCCTAATTTTAAAGACCATGTTCTATACATCTTTGTAGTGCTAAGAATTGTGTTAGACAGGTAGACATTATCATGTAAACACTTTTGACTAATTTGGCCATATCTCCTTACCATCTATGTCTTTCCTAATGAATGAATGTGGGAAAACATTCAGTTTATCAAGGATTCTAGTTAGGTAAGTTCTAATAATTGATTAAATTTCCTTAAAAATTATACATTAAGCATAAAGTAACTGATTAAAATTCTTTTGAAATTGTTGCCCAGTTTTACATTAGATCCTCTGAACTTTTATCATTTTATCTTAATGACTAGCTTAGGCTGCTCATAAAGGTAATGACCCATTCATTGGCTTAATTTATCTCAATAATTGATGCAGTCCATTGAACCCAGTGGTTCAGCTGGCGATTGATACTGAAAGTAAATGTAGCTGAAATAAGTATGACAGTCATTCAAGAGCCTTGTTTGTCTACTGCGGTGTTGTGATCCCCAGAATAAAGAAGTTTGTGGGAAGCCCTATTTGTTGTCTGAGATACTTGAACAAGTATGGTCTAGACTACTCTAAACTCATTTCAATCAAAAGTTCATCTCTTTCACTTAGTGAGATTCCCCATTAGGTATTGTTTGAAAAAAACTTTCTGGCCCAAAACAATTATTTTTTAAAGTGAGGCTTGCACTCATAACCCCAAGATCAAGAGTCACATTTGAGGTGCCTGGGTGGCTCAGTCACTTGGCATCTGTCTTGGCTCAGGTCATGATCCTAGGGTCCTGGGATCAAGCCAGGCAACAGGCATCCTGCTCAGCAGGAAGCCTGCTTCTCCCTCTCCCCTGGCTTGTCTTCCCTCTCTCGTTGTCTCAATCTCTCTCTGTCAAATAAATAAATAAAATCTTTAAAAAATAAAAATAAAAAACTTAAAAAAAAAAAAAAAAAAAGAGCCACATGCTCTACCAACTGAGCCAGGCAGATACCCCTGACTAAACACAAATTTTAAAAACCACCCATCAGTTTGAATAAATGTGACCAAAGTAGTCTTAATTCATTCATTCACCCATTTATTTATTAATTTATTCAACAAATGTCTTTTTGAGCACATACATGTGCTGAATACTAACTTAGACTGTGAAGAGAAGTCCTCCAGAGTATCAATAGCTAGTTGTTCTGGAGGCAATCATTTATTTTTATTCATTATTTCTAGAGAGAGAAAATTAAAAAGGCAATTTGTAAGGCTTCCAAAGCTCTTGTGTTCTTAATCCAGTTTATACAATTTCCTTTTTACTTGTTCTCAAGATAACCAAGTGAGTCAGATAATTAAGTTCCGACAAGTTTGCCATCATATTAAACTGCAAAATATGGTTAATATTCAGAATTTGGTTAAGAGACCAGAAAATATAACTCTGTAATATTGAAGTTGACCTCTGTCTTACCAAATTCCCCTGAGCCTAACAGATACTGGGACAAGACACGTGGGGTCCAAAATGTGCCAGTTAGAAATTGTTATAGGGCTTTCTCCCATCTGGGTCCAATGAGAGCTTTAGGACTGCACTCCATGCTGAGTTCCTGCAGAGAGCAGCCTTAAGGACCCTTGCCCTTCAAGGGGAGAGTCAGCTGGTCATGGTCTAGGAAACAGAGGAGGAACTGAATGGTGGGCTTTGAGCTGGGGGAGTGGAGAACAGGGAGCAGAGGAGTTTTACCCTGATGATATGAAGGAGGACTAATGAACTTCCTGTTGTTCCGCTGCCAGCCCGCAGGACCTTCCTCCTCTCCCGATTATCCTCACTTAAGGTATTGGCCACACCAAAGTCCCAATGGACAAATGAAGAAAATTACAGCACATCTAAGCAGTCATAAGAGTAGAAAGAGATAAACGAAATGAATAATCTGAATAGGTCTTTAATGACATAGAGACCCTGGGTGATGTAAAGAACAACATGCACAGAACACTAATTAGAACCTTTAAAGTTTCAAGTAAAGTACAAATTAGAATTCCTTTTAGAAATAGGAAAACATAATTTCCAAATAAAAAATTGAACATGTGCTTAGAGGATGGCTATTTGTATAGTCAGGGAAGAGCAATACATCTATATTTTCATGTGAAAAAATGTATTGAACACCTACTATGTGCCTGGCACTATCACAAGTGCTGGAGTTAAGTGACAGTAAGAAAATTATGGCTTTCTTTTCCTGGAGCTAAAAGACTTGAGAGTAACAAAAGGTGTGATCAGGAAAGACCATTCAGAAAAAGTGACATGATAATACATATTAAAATTTCAAAGGGAATAATGCTCATAGGAAAAAAAAAAGTAACTGGGGTGAGATTATTCATCTCTTTGAAGTTACCTGACTGAGCTGAACTTTAAATATTCCCCTTAATGCTTACCAAGGAACTAAGGAGGCTTCAGAATTTTACTAAGAGTCAAGTATAAGTAATATAATAAAGGCCATTAAATAATTGATTTTATTATGACAAAGGATATTTCATAAGGGAGGGCAGTAAGTTGACAGCAACTAACAGACGTATCTTGCACTTGCTAAGCACTGCATTTACTGTCTCATTCGCTGCCTATAAAGTGGCTTCCATGCCTTCCTCATCTGAAGAATAAATAAAGCAGAGGGACAGAATGGCTATTTGTCCACAAAGCTAGTAAGTAGCTGAGTCAGGATTCAAACATAGCTTTTACTGACTGTACTGAATTCGTTTCCACTACCCTCTGCTCCTCTAACCTGGAGTCTTGAGGGTCACATTCTCTTCTCTGCTCCAGTTCTGGGAGAAGGGACCTCTTCTGATAATGAGTCCTACCTCTGAAAAAAGAACTATTCCTTGTGCCTACAAAGCAGTTAATTAAGCAGATTTCTGTATGTTGCTTTAAAATGCTCATTTTCATCATTCCATTCTCTTGTCTTTAATTCTGGATTCAATCAATAAATTGGTTTCTGATCTATAATGTATTTTGCTGAGTGAATTGAGGTCTTGTGAATAAGACTGCTGGGGATGTGGGAGAGCTAGGTTCTGGTCTCATGGAGTTGAAGAATGAATCTTGTGGACAATGGAGAGTGAATAAAGAGATAGAAGTTTTTAAGTAAAGGTACAGAAAAAGCTCTCAGGAGTGAGAGGGATCCTGAAAGCTAACCAGGGAACTTAAATCCTTTTAATAACCAGCCCACATGGCCCACCCCACATGCCTAGGGCAGGGTGATCTTCTATCCTCCACGCCTAGAGAAGGGTGGTCCAGTTTGTCCCCTTATCTCTGGTTTGTTTCCCCACACCTCCACATTTTTAGGATTTCTGTAAGCCTGATCAGTATCCCCCTACCTATCTCTCCCTACCTAGCCCTTACTCATTGGCTTTTCTGAGAGACTTCCCTCTGTTATCTCTTTTTGCTTCTTAAGAATTTGGTTAGTATGCACCATTTGCTCAGACCAAGTCATGGCTTCTAAATGCAATTTCTTTTCTTTCTTTTACTTTTAAAACAAATGACAGACACCCTGTGAAACTCATTTACAGTAGTCATATCTTGGGCTTTTATTATATATTTATCTATGATAAAGAAATTATCTTCCAGAGTGGATACTTTCAGATGAAATCAATGACCTATACATTCAGCACTAATACTATAAATGCTCTTTTTTTTTAAACAAACATAATAAAATAAGCATGTACAAAACACTGTTAATTTTGTGAACTCCATTGGAAATTGCACAGGAGAGGAAAATAAGGTTTATTTGTGCTATAAAAATGATTAAAGAAGACAATTTAGGTGATATAAACAAACCTACTTAAAACTTCATAAAGCTGGAGGCGCCTGGGTGGCTCAGTTGGTTAACCCTCTGCCTTCAGCTCAGGTCATGATCTCAGGGTCCTGGGATGTAGCCCCACACTGGGCTCTCTGCTTGGTTGGGAGCCTGCTTCTCCCCATCTCTCTCTCTGCCTACCTCTCTGCATACTTGTGATCTCTGTCTGTCAAAGAAATAAATAAAATCTTTAAAAAAACCCAACAGCTTCATAAAGCAGACAGTCTCCTTTCAGGGAACTGCAAAATTAGTTGGAAGGCAGAAAAGTTTGACCAGATAAAAAATAAAGAATGAGGAGGAGGAGTCCAAGATGGTTGGAGGAGTAAGGACATAAATTTTGTCTTGTCCCAGGAATTCAGCTAGAGAGTTATCAAAGCATTCTGAACACCTACGAACTCAACTGGAGAATGAAGAAAAGAATAGCAGCAACTCTATGAACAGAAAAGTGATCGCTTTCTGTAAGGTAGGAGGTATGGAGATGTGAATCCAAGGCAATACTGGGAAGATAGACCACGGCGGTAGGGAGCCTCTATGAACTGGCTACCAGCTAGTGATAGAGCAACAGAACACAAAATTGGAGCTTTTATTTATTTATTTATTATTTATTTATTTATTTTTAAAGATTTTATTTATTTATTTGACAGAGAGAGATCACAAGTAGGCAGAGAGGCAGGCAGAGAGGAGGGGAGGAAGCATGCTCCCTGCTGAGCAGAGAGCCCCATGCGGGGCTCAATCCCAGGACCCTGAGATCATGATCCGAGCCGAAGGCAGCAGTTAACCCCCTGTGCCACCCAGGCGCCCAAAATTGGAGCTTTTAGAAGTCTGCTCCACTGAGGGACATCATTCTAGTGGCTAAGCAGGGAGAGGTGGTTGTGCAACACTCCCTGGGACAGTGTGGTCTCAGAACTCTCAGGGTCATAGAAAGACTGGGGATGCCTGAGTGCCAGTCACAAGGAGTGAGCTGAGGAATGGGCTCACAGCTCTGGTTGCCATAACTGAAATCCATGGCACAATTGGGTTACTGCTCTTCGAGCAGGGACCCACAAGCAGCAGATCCAGGAGGACTCACCTTTCTCCTCTGGGAAGAGTGGCACAGGAGTGCACTGCAGAAATCTGCTGGGTTTGGAGACTCCAAACAGGGTCATGTGCCAGAGATAGAAATGCTTCGTCACAGGCTGAGTGACCTCGGAGTGCAGCCAGAGACGAGGGAGACAGGAGGGATTGACTGCTTTTCTCTGAGGGCGCACTGAGGAGTGGGGCCCTGAGCTCTTGGGTCCTCTGGGCTGAAGACTGGGAGGCCACGATTTTCATTCTCATCCTCTAAAGCTGTACAGAAAATGTTCAGGGAACAAAAGCTACTGAGAGCAAACCTGAGCAGATTACTTAGCCTGGCCCCTGGCAAGGACAGTGCAATTCCACCTCAGGCAAAAGCACTTGAGAATCATTGAAACAGGCCCTCCCAAAGATCAGCCAGAACATCCAGCCAAGACTAAGTTTACTGATCAATGACAACTGTAAAACTCCAGCAGTATGGAAATACAGCAGAATAATTCATGGCTTTTTCTCCATGATTCTTCAGTATACAATTTTTTAAAAAAATTTCTTAATTTTTTCCCTTTTTACTCTTCTTTTTTTTTTTTGAATTATTCCTCTTTCCCTTTTCAACCAACTTCTCATCTTATCAATTTCTTTTTTAAAATCTTTTTTAGTTTTCATTTTTATAAGCATATTCTGTCCCTTTATTGTATTTAACCTTATTTTTTGTATACATATAAGTTTTTCTTTCTTTAAGATTTTGGGATGCAGTTTCTTCTAACAGTTGAAAATATACCCAAAATCTAGTGTATGGCTCTCTTCTATTTACCCACCTGATCACATTCTCTCTCTCTCTTTTTAAAAATTTTTCTTCTTTCTTTTTTCAGCCAACTTCTTATCAATTCCTTTTTTAAAATCTTTTTTTAATTTTCATTTTAAGTCATATTCCATCCTTTCATTGTATTTTACCTTATTTGTGTTTGTGTGTGTGTGTATTTTCTTTCTTTAAGATTTTGAGATGCAGTTTCTTCTAACAGGCCAAAATACACCCAAAATCTAGTGAATGGCTCTGTTTTATTCACCAGCCTGATTATATATATTTTTTCTTTTTTATTTTCCCATCAGTTTCATATCCCTTCTGATTTGTTTAGCGTATATTTCTCTGGGGTCATTATTACCCTTTTAGCATTTTGTTCTCTTGTTCATCTATTCTTCTCTCGACAAAATGACAAAATGGAAAAACATACCTCAAAAAATAGAACAAGAGGCAGTACTGACTGCCAGGGATCAAATCAATATGGACATTACCAAGATGTCAGAACTAGAGTTCAGAATAACAATTATAAAAATAATAGTGGGGTTTGAAAAAGCATAGAAGACACTAGAGAATTCCTTTCTGGCAAAATAAAATCTAACCAAGTTGAAATAAAAAAAAGCTATTAATGAGGTATAATAAAAAGGGAGGCTCTAACTGATAGGATAAAAGAGAAAGAAGGGAGAATTAGTGACATGGAAGACCAAAAAATGGAGAATAAAGAAGCTGAATAAAAGATAAACAACTACTGAATCACAAGGGGGATAATTTGAAAGATAATTGATGCCATAAAGTGAAACAATATCAGAATTGGGGTTCCAGAAGAAGAAAGAGAGTGGGGCAGAAGGTATATTGGAGCAAATTATAGTGGAGAACTTACTTAATTTGGGGAAGGAAACAGGTATCAAAATCCAGGAGGCTCAGAGAATCTCCCTCAAACTCAATAAAAATAGGTAAACACTCTAACACCTAATAGTAAAACTTACAAATCTCAGAGACAAAGAAAAAAATCTTGAAAGGAGCTTGGAACAAGAGGTTTGTAACCTAGATTAGATTTGATTGGCAGCAGACCTATTCACAGAGACCTGGCAGGCCAGAAAGGACTGGTATGATATATTCAGTGTACTAAATAAGAAAAATATGCAGCCAAGAATACTTTATCCAGCTAAGCTGTCATTGAAAATAGAAGGAAAATATAAAACGCTTCCAGGACAAATAGAAACTAAGAGAATTTGCAATCATCAAACCAGCCCTACAAAAAATATTGGAAGAGGTCCTCTAAGCAGAGAGAGAGCCCCAAAATAATATAAACCAGAAAGGAACAGAGACAATGTACAGTAACAGTCACCTTAAAGCCAATACAATGGCACTAAATTCATATCTTTCAATAGTTATTCTGAATGTAAATGGACTAAATGCCCGAGTTAAAGGACACAGGGTATCTGATTGCATAAAAAGCAATAGCCATCGATATGCTATCTGCCAGAGACTCGTTTTAGACCCAAAGACACCTCCAGATTTAAAGTGAGGGGGTGGAAAATGATTTATCATGCTAACAGACATCAAAAAAAAACTGGGATAGTAATCCTTATATCAGAAAAATTAGATTTTAAACAAAAAATTGTAATAAAAGATAAAGAAGGACACTGTATCATACTTAAAGGGTTCATCCAACAAGAAGATCTAACAATTATAAACATCTATTCCCCTAACGTGGGAACAGCCAATTGTATAAGCCAGTTAATAACAAAATCAAAGAAACACATCAACAATAATACAATAATAGTAGGTGACTTTAACACCTCCCTCACTGAAATGGACAGAGCATCTAAGCAAAAGGTCAAGAAGGAAATAAGGGCTTTAAATGACACACTGACCCAGATGGACTTCACAGATATAGTCAGACCATTCCATCCCAAAGCTACAGAATACACATTCTTCTCTGGTGCACATGGAACATTCTCCAGAATAGATCACATCCTGGGTCACAGTCAGACCTCAACTGGTACCAAAAGATTAGGATCATTCCCTGCATGTTTTCAGACCACAATGCTTTGAAACTAGAATTCATCCACAAGAGGAAAGTTGGAAAGAACTCAAATACATGGAGACTTGAGAATTATTGGGTCAATCAGGAAATTAAAGAAGAATTTTAAAAATTAATGGAAACAAATCTGTTCAAAATCTTTGGGATGCAGCAAAGGCAGTCCTAAGAGGGAAGTATATAGCAATACAAGCCTTTCTCAAGAAACAAGAAAGTTCTCAAATATACAACCTAATCCTACACCTAAAATAGCTGGGTAAAGAAGAGCAAATAAAGCCTAAATCCAGCAGGAGAAGAGAAATCATAAAGATCAGAGCAGAAATCAATGAAGTAGAAACCAAAAGAACAATAGAACAAATCAACGAAATTAGGAGCTTGTTCTTTGAAAGAATTAATAAGATTGATAAACCCTTAGCCAGACTTATTAAAAAGAAAAGAGAAAAGACCCAAATAAATAAAATCATGAACAAAAGAGTAGAGATCACAACAACACTGAAGAAATACAATTGTAAGAACATACTATGGGCCATTATATGCCAACAAATTAGAAAATCTAGAAGAAATAGATACATTCCTGGAGACATATAAACTACCAAATCTGAACCAGGAAGAAATAGAAAACATGAAAAGACCCATAACCAGTAAGGAGATTGAAGCAGTCATTAAAAATCCCCCAACAAACAAGAGCCCAGGGCCAGATGGCTTCCCAGGGGAATTATACAAAACATTTAAAGAAGAATTAATACTTCTCCTGAAACTGTTCCAAAAAAATAGAAATGTAAGGAAGACTTCCAAACATATTTTATGAGGCCAGCATTACCTTGATCCTAAAACCAGACAAAGACCCCATCAAAAAGGAGAATTACAGACATGGATGCAAAAATTCTCACCAAAATACTAGCCCTTAGGATGCCACAGTACATTAAAAGGATTGTTCACCACAACCAAGTAGGATTTATTCCTGGGCTGCAAGTTTGGTTCAACATCTGCAAATCAATCAATGTGATACAATACATGAATAAAAGAAAGCACAAGAACCATATGATCCTTTCAACAGATGCAGAAAAAGCATTTGACAAAGTGCAGTACCCTTTCCTGATTAAAACTCTTCACAGTGTAGGGATGTGATCAATCATCAAAGTCATCTATGAAAAACCCACAGCGAATATCATTCTCAATGAGGGAAAAACTGAGAGCTTTTCCCCTAAGCTCAGGAACATGACAGGGATGTCCACTATCACCACTGCTATTCAACATAGTACCAGAAGTCCTAGCCCCAGCAATCAGACAACAAAAAGAAATAAAAAGCATCCAAATCAGCAAAGAAGAAGTCAAACTCTCACTCTTTGCAGATGATATGATACTTTATGTGGAAAACCCAAAAGACTCCGTTTTAAAACTGCTAAAACTCATACAGGAATTCAGTAAAGTGTCAGGATATAAAATCAATGCACAGAAGTCAGTTGCATTTCTGTACACCAACAGCAAGACAGAAGAAAGAGAAATTAAGGCATCAGTTCCATTTACAGTTGCACCCCAAACCGCAAGACACCTAGGAATAAACCTAACTGAAGAGGCAAAGAATCTGTACTCAGAAAACTATAAAGTACTCATGAAAGAAATAGAGATAGAAATAGAACAAATATTGTGAAAATGTCTATGCTACCTAAAGCAATCTACACATTTAATGCAATCCCTGTCAAAATACCATCCATTTTTTTCAAAGAAATGGAACAAATAATCCTAAAATTTATATGGAACCAGAAAAGACCCTGGATAGCCAGGGGAATGTTGAAAAAGAAAACCAAAGTTGGCATCATCATAGTTTCAGACTTCAAGCTCTATTACAAAGCTGTCATCATCAAGACAGTATGGTACTGGTACAAAAACGGACACACTGATCAGTGGAACAGAATAGAGAGCCCAGAAATGGACCCTCAACTCTATGGTCAACTATTCTTCGACAAAGAAAGAACATCCAGTGGAAAAAAGACTGTCTCTTCAACAGATAGTGTTGGGAAAACTGGATAGCCACATACAGAAGAATGAGACTGAACCACTTCCTTACACCACACACAAAAATAGACTCAAAATGGATGAAAGACCTAAATGTGAGACAGGAATCCATCAAAATCCTTGAGGAGAACACAGGCAGAAACCTCTTTGACCTCAGCCACAGCAACTTCTTCCTAGAAACATCGCCAAAGGCAAGGGAAGCAAGGGCAAACATGAACTATTGGGATTTCTTCAAGATCAAAAGCTTTTGCACAGCAAACGAAACAATCAACAAAACCAAAAGACAACCGACAGATAGAAGAAGATATTTGCAAATGACATTTCAGATACAGGGCTGATATCCAAAATCTATAAAGAACTTAATCAAACTCAACACACAAAAACATATAATCCAATCAAGAAATGAACAGAAGACATGAACAGATTTCTGCAATGAAGACATCCAAATGGCCAACAGACACAAGAAAAAGTGTTCAACATCACTTGGCATCGGGGAAATATAAATCAAAACCACAGTGAGTTACCACCTCACACTAGTCAGAATGGCTAAAATTAACAAGTCAAGAAAGCACCAATGTTGATGAGAATGCAGAAAAAGGGGGACCGTCCTACACTGTTGGTGGGAATGAAAGCTGGTGCAGCTACTCCAGAAAACAGTATGGAGGTTTCTCAAAAAGTTGAAAATAGAGCTACCCTACGACCTGGAAATCGCACTGCTGGATATTTACCTTAAAGATCCAAATGTAATGATCCGAAGGGGCACCTTTATCCCAATGTTTATAGCAGCAATGTCCACATTGGCTACACTATGGAAAGAGCCCAGATGTCCGTCGACAGATGAATGGATAAAGAAGATGTGATATATATTTACAATGGAATATTATGCAACCATCAAAAATGAAATCTTGCCCTTTGCAATGATGTGGATGGAACTAGAGGGTATTATGCTGAGCGAAATAAGTCGATCAGAGAAAGACAATCATCATGTGATTTCACTGATATGTGGAATTTGAAAAACAAGACAGAGGATCCTAGGGGAAGAGAGGAAAAAATGAAACAAAAAGAGACCAGAGAGGAAGACAAACCATAAGTGACTCTTTTTTTATTTTTTTGGAAATATTTTATTTATTTATTTGACAGAGAGTGAGAGCACAAGTAGGAGGAACAGAAGGCAGAGGAAGAGGGAGAAGCAGGCTCCTCGCTGACTAGGAAGCCTTGGGGGACTTGATCCCAGGACCCTAGGATCATCACCTGAGCTAGAGGCAGTTACTTAACTGACTGGGCCACCCAGGCACCCCACCCCCCATAAGAAACTTTTAATCTCAGGAAACAAATGAGGGTTGCTGGAGTGCAGAGGGGTGGGAGAGATGGGTTGGCTGGGTGATGGACTCTGGGGAGGGTATGTGTTGTGGTGAATGCTTGAATTGTGTAAGACTGATGAATTACAGACATGTACCCCTGAAACAAATAATACATTATATGTTAATAATAATAGTAATAGTGATAGTAATAGTAATAATAAATAATAAAAAAAAATAAAGGACCAGGAAGAGAAAATAGAAAATATCTGATCAGGTGGGGCCACGTATCAACCTCGTTTGGGATGAGAAGGTGCAGAATTGGTTTCACATTTGGGGATTCTGCTGACTGAACGTACTATTTCTGGTCAAGTGGGGCATTTACAGAGACATGAAAGTTACCTAAGTTTTGGTTTGCAGGCCTGGCACCCTGGTCAGAAGCAGCTCCATTTTGGGCCTACAGTTATTTCAACAGGAGTAACTTATTTTTTCCTGGGTGTCTCCTGTGTATACATCAGTATATATCTTAATAGATTTTTTTCCCCTTGTTAATCAGTCTTTTTTTACAGGGTCTCAGCTAAGACCACAGAAGGGTAGAGGGAGAATTATTTTTCCTCTCTTACATAGTCAAGCTCTTCAGAAAATGTCCAATCAATTTCCTGATATGATAATTAATGGGGAACAGCTGTCTCTTCTCTTTCATTTAAAAAGTGGGATTTATGGGAGTGATATGAGGATTAATATTTATAAAGTACTTTTTAAGAGGAAGAAGCACCGTGATTATTCAATAGAGTGTAGAGTTATTGGATAGTAAGATTAATCAATCTCTTATAAATCTTTCTAAGTAGGTAAAATGGATATGACAAAGGACTTGATCAGAAGCCCCAAAAAAGCATCATGTGCTCATCAACGTGCACGGTCAGGCTTGGCAGTATTTCAGCAACGTCTGTGGAGTAGCTCTCCTCTGGCCTGTCTCCTGCCGGTGTAGCGCATCCCTGGTAACCTCAGTGAGACTCATGGGCAGCTATTACTCATGCCCATCTAATTGTCCTTTTATTTTTATTATTATTATTTTTTAAATCAGAGAGAGAGAGAGCACAAGCAGGGGGAATGGCAGGCAGAGGGAAATGCAGGCTCCCTGCTGAGCAAGGAGCCCAATGTGGGACTGGATCCCAGGACCTTAGGATCATGACCTGAGCTGAAGGCAGCCACTTAACTGGCTGAGCTGCCCAGACATCCCTCTAACTATTCTTTTTAGCAAGATGTCACATTGCAAAAAACAGGCCTGCTCTACAGAATAATGCCAAATTTTACTGAAGACTTACTGGCGAATGGACCAGAGAGTTTAGATTACATGTACCCCAGTAATACGTAGTAAAATTTCTATATTATATTGCTGATCTCTTTCCAAAGGTTCTTCCTGGCTGACAGTACACTTATGTCCAGGCCCTAATCTCTTGAAGGCCCCCAAAACCTGTTTTCTGGAGTCCTTTGGCGCTGTCCACACCTCACTTTGCAAAACAAAGCATGTTGGCTAGCCAGCCTTTCACCCCTAAGAAATCAGTTCAGGTTCAGGGACTATCTGTGGTTACTGGAGTCTGTTCTTGAAGCTTCAGTCAGAACTTTAGGAAGCAAATCCAGGATAAAAGTATTTACATTCAAAAACTTGTGTGGGTGACGGTGGGGGAGGAAAGAGAGAAGCAAGTCTGCTATTGAAAGAAACAAGATTTTTCTCTTTTTCTCCAAGTACTGACTTCTGTATTTGTCCTCCCATCTTTAGACTTAGCTGGTCTAAGTCTATTAAATTAATTAAATATAAGATCTGATTGGAGATAAATGATAACATAAGGCAGTATAAAATCACAGTGTCTAAATTTCATCACCATTCAGTATTTCTGGTGGAGACTTTGAACCTAAAGTAGTTTGTGAACAGAGTTAAATTCAAGAAATTGTAATTGAACAATACTTTCTAAAATGATGATAATAATAATAAAATCTCTATGGGCAATAAAGTATATTTAAAAATGTGATTACAGACTAAGAAAACAGAATATTAACACTGGTCTAAGAGCAAAGGGATAAAAATTGAGTAAAAAAATGACAGAAAGTTGTCTAAAATAAGCAAGCAGATAAACTTAACTTTGGGAAGATTTCATTTAAAATTTAAAATATTGGGCGCCTGGGTGGCTCAGTTGATTAAGCCACTGCCTTTGGCTCAGGGCATGTTCCCAGTGTCCTGGGATCAGGTCCCAGATCTGGCTGCCAGCTCCGTGAGGAGTCTGTTTCTCCCTCTGACACTCTCCATCCTCATGCTCTCTCACTCTCTCTTTCTCTCTCTCTCAAATAAATAAAAATTCAAAATATTTGGAGAGATATCAAAGCAAAGAAGATAAAGCTTATACTTTAGATACTTAAGTTTTGCATGAACTTTGTTTGAAACAAATATAAGTAAAATATAAAATGCAAAAACAGTATAATGCTTGTAAAAAGATAAACTGGAGCATATCAAAATTTTTAAGAGTTTATTTGGACTAAAATTGATTTAAAATTGGGCAATACCAAAAAGGAAAATGGTCAGGAGAGCTCCTCTGACAGGAGCCAGGGAAAGATACTTATTTAGAAAAGGTGCAGAGTTAAAGAAAAACAATTATTTGATTAGCTATCGCCCAAAGTCTAGTTAGCTATTTGTGATTGGTTGTCCTTAGGTTTTGATTTTGTAACCTTGAGACATTTACAGGCTTAAGTTTTGGTTTGCTTACATAGGCCACCAAAGCATTTGAGCCACTTCAATCTAATGGTAACTTTGTTTAATTAATTTAATGTACTAAAGACTACAAAACAGATCATAAAGTTAAATTAAGAAAGTATTTATAAAGATAACTTTTTGTGTGGTATAATTTCGAATATTTAAGATGAGCATAATGAACACTTTTAAATAAGTATTCGAGAGTTATTATCCACAGATAATTAGGAAAAGGGAGAGATCACTGGGTTCTTACCTCCACGTGGCCTCAGATGTGAAGTCCAAATGATTGCCAGCAAAGATACAGGTTATTATCACGGATGGGGTGATTCTCCCAATTATTTTAAGTTTTAAATGGTGGCAGTTCTATAGTTCAGACAGTGTTTAAGTATTTTAAAAGTAGTGAATTGACATGCTTTGGGTATTTTTCCTAAATCTTTAAGCAGGTCTTCAAATATTGAGATAGGAGGAGGAAATCGTGCTTTAGTGGGGCGCTGTCTATAGTCTGGAGCACCCCCACCCAGTTATCTGATACAGATTCTAGGGGAGCTATTTCACAGCCCTGAAACCTGTAGATAACTGATAGCAATGTGAAATAATTCTTGTCTATAGATACACTACATCTCCCCTGTAGAGGAGCAATTGACTTTCCTCTCCTCTCTGAGGAACTAAACTAGTTTTGCCTCCATTTGCACACTCCAACATTCCTTGTCTAGAAATGTGCCTGTTCTTTGAATTCCCCTTTGAACTGATTATAATATCTTACCCATTCTTCCATTAATAGGTTAAAGAAAAGCTTTAATATGTGTTCATTTTTATATCTGTATGAAAGTCACAATTTTACTTATTAAAAAAAACCAAAACCAAAACCAAACAAAACCGAAACAGGCTTGTCCTTTAACATTAGGAAACAAGCTTCTTTCTACATCCCATTAGTTGAAATGAGTGGCCAGAACATCTATCTCAGTGGCATACCATATCTTCCTGTACTAATTAAACATATTCTCCCCTTGGTGAATATGTTAAAGAAATTTCTGCTCTAATTAGTTTCTCACTAATCAATCATTTTCAGTCTGATTATCTTCTCGGCAGGGGATGCAGGGAAGTAGGATTTACCCAACTATAATCTCTGTAACTGCATGCTAGTGATTCTGCATTGGGACTGCTTTTCCTTTGTTCCTGGGTGATGTTATTCTGTGAGGTGTATATAACTGAGTCTCCTGGTGATCTCATAGCTGCAAACTTCCTTTTTTTTTACTCTTACACTTCTGGCACCAAATATATGGGGGCTTGACCCACACCAACCAATTCTCTAATTCTCTGTGGACACCAACTGGGTATCTTTCACTTTAATTGTATTCTGATACTAACTGCCTGGAGGTAGTACAGACCCCACAGTTGAAAGACTCAGTCCCATGAAACTGCTTCCTCCTACTTCAGACACCAAACACAAGTCCAGGTGTCACATGTGCTTTGATGATATGCATAAATTGAAAGTTTCCATAGTCCCTTGCTCAGGTTTGATAATTTCCTAGAGTGGCTCACAGAACTCAGGAATAACAGTTTACTCTCTGGATTGCCTGTTTATTATAAAAGATACAACTTGGGAACAATCAGGGGGAAGGGGTGTGGAGATTCCATGCTCTCTCTGAGCATACTACCCTTCCAGAATCTTGATGTATTCAACAACCTGGAAGTTCTAAATAAATCTTAAAATGTATATAAGACACTTTCCCATCCATTTTACAAACCAGTTGGCAAGAGGAAATTAAGGAGCAAGAAAATAGAAATCAATAAAAGAGTAAATTGGTGAACATTAACAATGCAAGTAAAGGTTCAGAGAAATAAGTAATCAGCATGCTCTGGGGTATTAAGGGAGGACTTCTTGGAAGAGGTGACATTTAAGCTGGTATTGAAGGATGAACTGAAATTAGAAATCTGTGTGGGGTAGGGGTGTAATTTAACAAGGGTTTTTAGCCCAGGATCCATGCTTGAGCTTTAGGAAATCCCTAAATTTGTTTCCCAAATTTTGGGTATATTTGTGGTAGTACAGTTTTCTCATGAGCAGGTCCACAATTTTTCTCAGCTTCTCAAAGAGCTCTGTGACCACTCAAAAGTAAAGAACCATGACTTAAAAAGAACCAGGGACCTTCAGTCTTGGTCTTGTCCTGGGAAGTGGTTAACCATTACATTCAATGTAATTTCACCACTTATAATAATGAAATACCAAAAAGCAGTATCTAACATGCAGTGTGATTAAGCATTGATAGATGGAACAAAGGGGCCAAACACATTCCTGCCAGCAGGAACAGGAGGGAAGCCACTTTTCTCCAACTTTCTGTATTATCATCTCTCTTCTAGACACATATAATGGTCTTTCATTAGGGTTTTCTAACTTAAGCTGGGTACTCTGTGTGTGTATGTGTGTGTGTGTGGGGGGTTATATTGGAAAAGTTTCTAGAAAAATAGATAAATTTGATAAAATATGTCAGAATTTTTTTCTTCTCAAACTGGAGCATGCTAATATTTTATTCCTAAGCATTCTCTGTTTGTCTGTCTGTCTCTCTGTCTCTCTCTCTCTCCTGTTAAACACAAAGGGACATTAAAAAAAAACAATTCTGGGCAATCTTTACACAAATTATTTCTCTTTATTTCCCATATCTCCTGTCTTGAAGGTAGAAACAACACTTTTCCTTTTCCTTTTTTCCTTAGAATTTTGTGCCTCATTTAAAAATGTGCTCAATAAGTATAGAACTCCTAACTAAGATGCAATTTCTATTTTAAAAAGGGTGTGAAAAAATAGAATCCATTACTGAGAACTCTTTACCCAATTACTTTTACTCTATCACAGTTTCTAAGGATGCCAGCTGTGTTTTCCTTGTGGTAAGGCAGGCAATTTGAGTAAATTAAAGAATGTTTGCAATTGATGTGTACAGAACTGTCCTTGGAAGTGTACATGGTGTTTTCAAGATGATAGACTTTAATATGTGTTTCATCTTTTCAATGTTAGGACTATGAAATTCTGTCTCTTTTCTTTCTCAGTTATGACAAGAAAACTAACAACGATATGAAAATTTATATAATAATATCTGTATTACTTTCTGTAATGCAGGTTTCCATTACAAAGTACCACAACCTGGTGGCTTAAAATAGCAAAAATGTGTTGCCTCAGAGTTCTGAAGGTAGAAGTATGAGATAAAGTATTGGCAGGTTTAGTTTTTGCTGATGGCTATGAAGGACGATCTGAATCATGCATCTCTTAGCTTCTGGTGGTTTGCTGATATTCAAAGATAACCTGAGGCGTATTGAAATTTTAGACATTTTATTTGAGGAGAAGTTGATTCTCCTTGGTTCACACCGAACTGGAAGTACTTAGAAGCACTCTGTGGATAGAAACTGGGGTAAAACTTTTATTAAGTGAAAAGGCAGAGGTAAAGTAAGGGAATTATTGATTGTGTACAGCTTAAACCCTAGTTGGCTGTTTGTGATTGCTTGTCCTTAGATTTCGCTTTCATAGCCTTGAGGTAGTGACAGGTTTAGACTTTCGTTTGCTTATGTAGCAACAGTTGCATTGGAGCCCTGTCCGTGTAATGACCTCCTGGCAATCTTGGGCATTCCTTACCTTGTGGATGCATCACCCCAATCTCTGGCTTCATCCTCACATGATATCCTCCTTGTGTGCGTGTTTGTGTCTAAATCCCCCCTTTTTCTAAGGACAGTGATCAGGGTAGGGATCCACCCTACTCCGATACGGCCTCATCTTAACTTATGAACTACATCTGTGATGACCCTAGTTCCAAATAAAGTCACATTTGGAGATGCTAGGGGTTAGAATTTTAACACAGGAATCTGGAGGGCATAAAATTTATCTTGTAACAAGGTCATTTATTGGGCATCTTCAATGTGACTTGGTCTTAACATAACCCCATAATGACTGCAAGGGGTTAAAAAAAATTTTTTTTTCATAGCATTGAACCAGTAGCATGATTATAAAATCTGAGTTTACTGAGCTCATTATTCAGTGTCAGAAAAAGCCCCGTGGGGATGCCTGGTTGCCTCAGTTGGTTAAGTGTCTGTCTTTGACTCAGGTCATGATCTCAGGGTCCCGGGATTGAGTCCCACATCAGGCTCCCTGCTATGCTTCTCTCTCTGCCTACAGATCCCTCTGCTTGTGTGCTTTCTCTCTCTGAGAAATAAATACATAAAATGTTCAAAGAAAGAAAGAAAGAAAGGATGGATGGAGGAAGGAAGAAAGGAAGAAGTTAAGAAGTTAAGAAAGGAAAAAAGGGACCTATGTTCAGATAGCTTATCAAACACTAATGGCTTCTGATCATTCCTACACAGATTACTGGTATTGTGAATTATCTGTACATGTTCCAAGATTATTATACCCTGACATCACAGCTTTTTTTCTTTGGTAACCACAGTGAGATTCTGTTTCTCCAGACTTCTGTGACCCAGTGAAGACCAGTGGACTGCCCCATTGCTAGGCACTTACTGTGCCATATATAGTCTTCCTAAGACAAAGAACTGTGTCATAATCAGGAGAGCAGCTTTGACCAGGCCTGGCTAGGGATGTTAAAGTCAAGGCCTGCTCTGGATACACTTGGGTGAGGTCAGATGGGTGAGACAAGATGTTGGGTACAGCTTGTCCATTTTCTTCTCTTCTGCTTCCATCTCCTGCCAATGCCTTCAATAGTCTATCTGACTTTTGCAAGTTGGAATCAGACATGCAGAAATATATTTAGAACGTAATATTAAAATAAGAATCAAGTTTATAAAATCAGTTCCCTGTTATTAATTTATTCATTCATACATTCACTCAATAGTCATTGGCAACCTGTGTAAAGTAAGGGTTAAGGCCAAGGGCTTGGGAGTCAGATATATATGAGTTCTAATCAGGATTTTATTTTTAACTAATTATGTGATGTGAGAAAACTTCTTAAATATTTTTGTTTGATATTTTTGTGCCTCAGGTTCCTTATCTGTATGTATTTGCAGTAATGTAGTATGTATTACATATATAATGTAATTATATGTATTACATATATACTATACTAATGGTATATATACTAATATATACATATACATACATATATACTAATATACATATATTATACATATACATATATATTAGTATATATACTAATATATACATATATTATATTATATATGCAATACATACTATACTAATGGTATATATACTAATATATACATAATATGTATACATATACATAAATACATATATACTATATATACATATATACATATATACTATACTAATGGTATACATACTAATATATATACATATACATAATATATATACATATAGTATACATATATACTACTTATACATAGATAAATAGTATGTATATATTTATCTTAATATAATGAGGGATTTTATCTTAACATAATACATACTATAATATTAAGATAAAACCCCCAAATCTCAGTAGCCTGAAATGACAAATTTTTTTTTTTTTTTTGCTTATATCCATCCTTGCTGACTGGGTTCTCTACACTCTATCAGTTGTCCTCTGAATGACAGAGGAGCCAATATTAAGACATTTTCTATGGCTGTGGGAGAGGGGGAAAGAGTTCTGAAGGGTTCTTTTTGTCAGCAGTGCTCTGGCTTGGAAACAGTTCTGCTCATAACTCATTGGCCAGGTTTGATCACTGATGCCATTCAACCCCAAGAGGCGAGGTCAGGATTTGAGATCCTACCTTGGAGAACTATAAGACCTGGTGAACAACACAAGGCCTATCACGAATGCCCTCCTATAAGGTAACAAGAAGGAGTTCATGAGAGTGTTTGTACATATATAGTGCCTGGTACAATGACTGTCAGGTACTCAATAATGATAATAACCATTATTATTCTAGTGCATTACTACTATAGAGCACCTGCTACATGCCAGGCACTGAACTAGGTATTAGAAAGTCTTAGGCTGTCAATGAAACTCTACCCTAGGGCAAGGAGTGGGAAAGTTGTTACCAAAGAGGGCTACTTCTGGTTATCTTGAATGAACAAATTAATCAGTTCATTTTGTGAATTGGTCCCAAGGCAAGTGGGCTAGAGCAGTTTTCAAATAGGTCTCGTTGAATCCTCACAGCAACCTATAGGGACAGTTTATATCAGTCTAGGGAGAGAGACTCAAAGCCTGAAAGGATTATGTGACCTGCCCAAAGTCATACTGCTAGCAAAGGTCAAAACTGGTGTTCTGGGAACAATACTGGAAAATGCCCTGAGGACTAATACGTTGGCTGATGTTTGGGGGCCTGGGGTTGTTGTGGAATTAATAGGCTTGATAGATATGAATATGAAGAAACTGTTTTAATTGTGGATTTAAGTTGATATTGGTATGAATTGTTTAGTATCGCATTTTTTTCAGTGTAGAAATAGGTTAATAGTAATAAGCATTTCGGAGGATCTTTCTGAGGATCCTCAGAATAGTACTGTGATTATAGTTTTAAGCTTTTCAAATAGTATGGTCCACACAGGAAACACTCCAGAATGTTAGCTATCATTAGTTTTCTTTCAAGTGCAATTAATTTAATAGGTAATAGGGGTGCAATTGAAGTAGGTGAAAGTAGCTGGTTTTGTCTGTAATCTCGGAGCCTGGATACTGCTTTGTCACTATAGGGAAGTGAGGGCTTTTCCACAAACCCAGAGCGATTGTTGTAGAAGCCCATTGAGCATGTAGAACTCTCCCCTGCTTAAAGTCCTAAGCCAGCTGAAGCTATTTGCTCCCATCTGCTGGACTTAACCTTGATCTCCTTCAGGGCTCAGCAACAGAATTGTTCTCAGAAGGAGAAATCATAAAGTTTCCCATCCTGTTACTCCCACTTAGTCTAGAGTTAAGGTGAAATCTGGGTATGACAGCAATAAAGCGGGTGTGAGTATAACCTTCTCAGGAGGCAGGCAGTATAGGGTGGTGGTTGAGTCCAGATTCTGTTGGCTCTTTGCTACTCTTATTCATGGACACTAGCTTTGGACATTGGTTTCTTCAGTGGTGGCATGAGAATGACACTGAGTTGTGTAAAGCACTTTGAATCCGGTCTGGCACAAAATAAGCACTCCCCTAAAGCAGCTGGAATTCTAACGCAGGTGTTTATTGAGCATCTACTACTATGTGAACCAAGGCCGAGGTTGTCTCTGCTCCTACACAACTCCCACCCACAACTGGCTCCATGTCCAAGGTCTTTCACTATAGTTGAGTTGTTGTGCAGCAGGAGAAAGAGAATCTGTGATAATTAAAGTCACTTTCTCTTTTCTTTTCCTGCCCAGATTCTACTCTATTCCAGAGGGCTCCCTGCTAACAATTGTTTATATTTCCCATCTTCTTTCTCTACTTTTACAAACATGTAAATGTATGTATGCATATGTGTATAAGTATGCATATATATGCATATATATGATATTTATTGATATATATATACACACATACTTATATATAAATATTTCATCACTCCCTCTCAACATTTAGGTTTTTTCTTAAAAAATTTTTTTCTTATAAACAGTGCTGCAATGAACATTTCTTTAGTGCACATGAGAACATTTATTTAGATCAGAATCTTAGAAGAAGAATTGTTGGGTCAAAGGGTTTATTCACTTAGAAATTTATGTAGATGCTAATAATTATCTTTCAAAAGTGCTTCACCAAATTTTACCTCTATGAACAGTATGTAATAATGCATGTTTCCCTGTATCTTCTCCATAACTTTCTGTTATCAAAGTTTTAAATGTTTATTAATCTAAGAAAAATGAATATGATTTCTATGGCTACTTTGGTATGTATTTCCTTGATCACTCATGAAACAGAAAATGATTTCTTCTGTTTATTGAATATTTGTACATTTTTTTGTGAATGGATTACTCATATATTTTGCTCATTTTTCTGTTGAATTGTTGATATTTTTCTTATTGACTATAAGAGCTCTTTAAATATTGTAACAGCAATCATTTGTTATATATGTTACAAGTATTTTTATAAGTGTCTTGTTTCTCTTTAATATTACATATGGTATCTTTTACTAATACAGAATTTAAAATTTTACTAATTTAGTTTGGTCAATCTTTTCTTTTGGGGCCTCTGGAATTTGTATGTAAATTAGGAACATCATACAGATACAAATAAAAATAATCCTTGGTGTTTTATTCTAATAATTTCCTTTTCATAATTTGTTTTTTAGGCCAGGTGGAATTAATTTTTACATAGGATCTGAGGTAAGAATCTAATTTTATCTTTTCCTAATGGAATAGCCAGTTGTTTCAAATCCAGTTATTGATTCGCAGATTCTACCATAGTAATACACACATGATTTTCTAGAGAGTTTTTTAATTGTATTATTCCATTGGCATTGGTACACTGTTTTAATCACCATAGCTTCACTGTATGCCTTAATAGTGTTAGGACCAATACACCCCTTCATTCCTCTTTTTCAGAGTCTTTTTGGCTATACTTATATGAACTATGAACTTTGGGATTTGATTTTTATGTCCTACCAACTATTCTATTGGAATTGCCCCAAATATATTTATGAACTGCAGAAGAATTGACTTCTTTATACTGTTGAATTTTTCACACTCAGGTACATGATATGTCTTTTGTTTATTTAGGTTTACTTTTCTAAAGTGAACCTAAAGTTTTATAAAGTTTATAAAAGTTTTATAGTTTGCTTTCTGTAGTTTTTACATATTTCATTTTTTAAAAAAATTCAGCTTTGAGGTATAGTTTTCAAATGGCATTGTAAAATATTTGAAGTATGCACAGTGGTGATTTGATATATGTATACATTGTGAAAGGGTTCTCCTCATCTAGTTAGTTCACATATCCATCACATCACATATTTGCTTATTTCTTTTTATTTTTTAACATATAATGTGTTATTTGCTTCAGGGGTACAGGTCCGTGAATCATCAGTCTTACACATTTCATAGCATTTACCATAGCATACACCCTCCTCAATGTCCATAACCCAGACATGCTATCCCTCCCCCCCCAACCCCAACAGCAACCATCAGTTTGTTTCCTGAGATTAAGAGTCTCTTATGGTTTGTTTTCCTCCCCGGTCCCATTTTGTTTCATTCCCTCCCCATTACTCCCCCCCCACCTCTCAAATTCCTCATATCAGAGAGATCATATGATAATCATCTTTCTCTGATTGACTTATTTTGCTTAGCCTAATACCCTCTTGTTCTATCTACATCATTGCAAATGGCAAGATTTCATTTCTTCTGATGGCTGCATAATATTCCATTGTATATATATACCTCATCTTCTTCATCCATTCATCTGTTGATGGACATCTAGATTCTTTCTATGGTTTGGCTATTGTGGACATTGATGCTATAAATATTCAGGTGCACATGCCCCTTTGGATCACTACCTTTGTAGTAGTGATGTAGTAGTGTGATTGCTGGGTCGTAGGGTAGCTCTATTTTCAACTTTTTGAGGAACCCCCATACTGTTTTCCAGAGTGACTGCACCTGCTTTCATTCCCACCAACAATGTAGGAGGGTTCCCTTTCTATGCATCCTTGCCAACATCTGTTGTTTCCTGACTTGTTAATTTTAGTCATTCTGACTAGTGTGAGGTGGTATCTCACTGTGGTTTTGATTTATATTTCCCTGATGCCAAGTGATGTTGAACACTTTTTCATGTGTCCATTGACCATTTGGATATCTTCTTTGGAGAAATGTCTGTTCATGTCTTCTGTCAATTTCCTGATTGGATTATTTGTTGTTTGGGTGTTGAGTTTGATAAGTCCTTTATAGATTTTGAATACTATCCCTTTATCTGATATGTCATTTGCATATATCTTCATCCAGTCTGTGGGTTGTCCTTTGGTTTTGTTGACCATTTCCTTTGCTGTGCAAAAGCTTTTGATCTTAATGAAATCCCAATAGTTCATGTTTGCCCTTGTTTCCCTTGCCTTTGGTGATGTTTCTAGGAAGAAGTTGCTGTGGCTGAGGTCAAAGAGGTTTCTTTTTTTTTTTTTTTTTAAGATTTTATTTATTTATTTGACAGAGAGAGATCACAAGCAGGCAGAGAGGCAGGCAAAGAGAGAGGAGGAAGCAGTCTCCCTGCTGAGCAGAGAGTCTGATGCAGGGCTCAATCCCAGGACCCTAAGATCATGACCAAAGGCAGCGGCTTAACCACTGAGCCACCCAGGCGCCCCTCAAAGAGGTTTCTGCCTGTGTTCTCCTCAAGGATTTTGATGGATTCCTATCTCACATTTAGGTCTTTCATCCATTTTGAGTCTATTTTTGTGTATGGTGTAAGGAAATGGCCCAGTTTCATTCTTCTGTGTGTGGCTGTCCAGTTTTCCCAACACTATCTGTTGAAGAGACTGTCTTTTTTCCACTGAATGTTCTTTTCTTCTGACTTCTGACTTTGTCGAAGAATAGTTGACGATAGAGTTGAGGGTACATTTCTGGGCTCTCTATTCTGTTCCATGTGTTCATTTTTGTACCAGTATCACACTGTCTTGATGAGGACAGCTTTGTAATAGAGCTTGAAGTCTGGAATTGTGACGATGCCATCTTTGGTTTTCTTTTTCAACATTTCCCTGGCTATCCAGGGTATTTTCTGGCTCCATATAAATTTTAGGATTATTTGTTCCATTGGAAAAAATGGATGGCATTTTGATAGGATTGCATTAAATCCCTAGATTAGATTGTTTTAGGAAACATAGCCATTTTCACAATATTTGTTCTTCCAATCCACGAGCATGGAACATTTTTCCATTTCTTTGTGTCTTCCTCAATTTCTTTCATGAGTACTTTATAGTTTTCTGAGTACAGATTCTTTGCCTCTTCAGTTAGGTTTATTCCTAGGTGTCTTGTGGTTTGGGGTGCAACTGTAAATGGGATTGATGCCTTAATTTCTCTTTCTTCTGTCTTGCTGTTGGTGTACAGAAACGCAACTGATTTCTGTGCATTGATTTTATATCCTGACACTTTACTGAATTCCTGTATGAGCATTAGCAGTTTTAAAATGGAGTCTCTTGGGTTTTCCACATAAAGTATCATATCATCTGCAAAGATTGAGAGTTTGACTTCTTCTTTGCTGATTCGGATGCCTTTTATTTCTTTTTGTTGTCTAATTGCTGAGGCTAGGACTTCTGGTACTATGTTGAATAGCAGTGGTGATAGTGGACATCCCTGTCATGTTCCTGAGCTTAGGGGAAAAGCTCTCAGTTTTTCCCTCATTGAGAATGATATTCGCTATGGGTTTTTCATAGATGGCTTTGATGATTGATCGCATTCCCAAACTGTGAAGAGTTTTGATCAAGAAAGTTTGCTGCATTTTGTCAAATGCTTTTTCTGCATCTGTTGAAAGGATCATATGGTTCTTGTGCTTTCTTTTATTAATGTATTGTATTATATTGATTGATATGCAGATGTTGAACCAAACTTGCAGCCCAGGAATGAATCCTACTTGGTCATGGTGAACAATCTTTTTAATGTACTGTGGCATCCTAAGGGCTAGTATTTTGGTGAGAATTTTTGCATCTGTGTTCATCAAGGATATTGGTCTGTAATTCTCCTTTTTAAAAAAAGGTTTTATTTATTCATTTGATACAGAGAGATACAGAGAAAGAGCTTGAGCAGGAGAAGAGGCAGAGGGAGAGGGAGAAGCAGACTCCCCGCTGAGCTGGGAGCCCAACACGGAACTTAATCCCAGGATCTGGAGATCATGACCTGAGCCAAGGCAGATGGCCAAACATCTGAGCCACCCAGGTGCCCCTGTAATTCTCCTTTTTGATAGGGCCTTTGTCTGGTTTTGGGATCAAGGTAATGCTGGCTTCATAAATACGTTTGGAAGTTTTCCTTCCATTTCTATTTTTTGGAACAGTTTCAGGAGAAGAGGTATTAATTCTTCTTTAAATGTTTTGTAGAATTCCCCTTGGAAGCTGTCTGACCCTGGGCTCTTGTTTCTTGGGGGATTTTTAATTACTGCTTAATCTCCTTACTGGTTATGGGTCTGTTCATGTTTTCTATTTTTCCCTGGTTTAGTTTTGGTAGTTTATATGTCTCTAGGAATGCATCCATTTCTTCCAGATTGTCCAGTTTGCTGGTGTATAGTTGCTCATATTATGTTCTTATAATTGTTTGTACTTATTTGGTGTTGGTTGTGATCTCTCCTCTTTCGTTCATAATTTTATTTATTTGGGTCCTTTTTCTTTTCTTTTTGATAAGTCTGGCCAGGGGTTTATCAATCTTATTGGTTCTTTCAAAGAACCAGTTCCTAATTTCATTGATCTGTCCTATTGTTCTTTTGGTTTCTATTTCATTAATTTCTGCTCGATCTTCATTATTTCTCTTCTGGGTTTAGGCTTTCTTTGCAGTTCTTTCTCAAGCTCCTTTAGGTGTAGGGTTAGGCTGTGTACTTGAGACCCTTCTTGTTTCTTGAGAAAGACTTGTATTTCTATGTACTTTCCTCTCAGGACTGCATTTGCTGTGTCCCAAAGATTTTGAACAATAATCTTTCCTTCTATTTTC
Source organism: Neogale vison (assembly GCF_020171115.1). Classification (NCBI taxonomy): domain Eukaryota; kingdom Metazoa; phylum Chordata; class Mammalia; order Carnivora; family Mustelidae; genus Neogale; species Neogale vison. The sequence goes on from NC_058093.1 coordinate 51,247,799, forward strand.
AATGACAGCCTAGCTGGATAGAGTATTCTTTGCTGCTTATTTTTCTTATTTAGTGCTCTGAATATATCATGCCAGTCCTTTCTGGCCTGCCAGATCTCTATGGATAGGTCTGCTGCCAATCTAATATTTCTACTGTTGTATATTACAAACCTCTTATCCTGAGCTGCTTTCAGGATTTTCTCTTTGTCACTGAGACTTGCAAATTTTACTGTTTTTATTAATTTTGAGGGGGTTCTCTGTGCTTCCTGGATTTTGGTGCTTGTTCCTTTCACCAAATTAGGGGAATTCTCTGCTATAATTTGCTCCAATATACTTTCTGCCCCTTTCTGTCTTTCTTCTTCTTCTGGGATCCCAGTTATTCTAATACTGCTTAATTTTATGGTATCACTTATCTCCTGAATTCTCCCCTCATGGTCTGGTAGTTGTTTGTCTCTTTTTTTTCTCAGCTTCTTTATTCTCCATCATTTGGTCTTCTATATCACTAATTCTCTTTTCTGCCTCATTTATCTTAGCAGTTAAAGCCTCTCTTTTTATTGCACCTTATTAATAGCTATTTTGATTTCAACTTGGTTAGATTTTAGTTCTTTTATATCTCCACAAAGGGCTTTTATTTCTCCAGAAAAGGATTCTCTAGTATCTTCCATGCTTTTTTCAAGTCCAGCTAGCACCTTGATAATTGTCATTCTGAACTCTAGTTCTGACATATTACTAATGTCCATATTGATTAGATCCCTAGCCATTGGTACTGCCTCTTGTTCTTTTTTTTTTGAGGTGAGTTTTTCCACCTTGTCCTTTTACTCAGATAAGAGTAGATGAATGAGAGAACAAAATACTAAAAGGGTAGCAATGACCCCAGAAAAATATACACAAAACAAATCGGAAGAGACCCAAAATGAGGGGGAGAAGAAAGGAGAAAAAAAAAAAAAGAATAGAAAAAAATATATGTATGTTAGACTGGTGAATAGAACAGAGCCACACACTATTTTGGTCTATAAGAAGAAACTGTCTCCCCAAATTTTAAAGAACGAGAAACTTATATATATACAAAAATAAGGGTAAACAGATGACGTGATGGAATATGACTGTAAATATGAAAATTAAAAAAGGTCTAAAAAAGGAATTGAAGAAAATTGAAAAAAAAAAGAGTAAAGAATGTCATCAGAATGGAGACTGGAGCAAAACCACGCACTAGATTTAGGGTATATTTTGATCTGTTAGAAGAAACTATATCCAAAAATTTTAAAGAAAGAAAAGCCTACATGTACACAAAAAGTAAGATCAAATACAACGAAGGGATGGAATATAACTATAACAATGAAAATAAAAAGATTTTTTAAAAAGGTATTGATAAGGCAAAATAGTTTAAAAATGTTAAAATAGGAAAGATAAAAAATAAAAAAAATAGACTAAGAAGAAAATAAAATTTAAAAAATTTAACTCTGAAAGACTAAAGAGTCATGGAGGAAAAGCCATGGATTCAATGCGCTGTATTCCCATACCTCTGAAGTTTTGAAGTTCTCATTAATATGTGAACTTGGTCTTGGCTGGATGTTCTCATTGATCTTCTGGGGAGGGGCATGTTCTACTGATTCTCAAATGTCTTTGCCAGAGATAGAATTGCATGGCCCTTGCCAGGGGCCAGGCTAAGTGTCCTGGTTTGGAGAGTGAATCTGCTCAGGTTCACTCTCGGGAGCTTTTGTTCTCTCGATGCTTTCCATACAGCTTTGGAGGAGGAGAATGAAGACGTTGGCCTCCAAATATCTGGTCCCTGAGGAGCCGAGAGCTTGGGGTCCCACTCCTCAATCTGCTCTCAGAGAAAAGCAGTCAATCCCTCCCATCTCCCTGGTAGCTGGCTACACTCCAAGCTCACTCAGCCTGTGACCAAGCATTTTTATCTCTGGCACACAGATCTGTTTGGAGTCTCCAAACCCAGCAGATTCCTGCAACGTGCTCCTGTGCCATTTCTCCCAGAGCAGGAAGGAGGGTGTCTCCCCGGATCTGCTGCTTGTGGGGTCCCTGCTTGAGGACCAGTGGCCTGACTGTGCCTCAGATCACAAGTTTAAGGTAACCCTGAACTGAGAGCCCCCTCCTTGGCTCCATCTCTGTAGCTGGCTTCCCCACTCCAATACCTGGGAGCTCTGCCACACTCAGACACCCTGGGTCCGGAGACTACGCTGTCCCCGTGAGGGGTGCCCCCACTTAGCCTCTGGGGCCACATCCCCCAGTGGAGCAGACTTCTAAAAATTGTGATTTTGTGCTCTGTTGATTTACCACTTTCAGGGAGCCAGCCACTACCCCCATGGTCTCTCTTCCCATATATCGCCTCGGATTCACTTCTCCACATGTCCTACCTTCCAGAAAGTGGCCAATTTTCTGTTCCTAGAATTGCTGCTCTTCTCTTCGATCTCCTATTGAGTTTGTAGTTGTTCAGAATGGTTTGACAAATATCCAGCTGAACTCCTGGAACCTGGTTATATTTCATTCTTCTACTCCTCTGCTGTCTTGCTCAGTTGTCTGATTTTTTTTTAAAACAACTGATAATCAATTTATTAAGAAGGTTCATATAAGTGTCTTCAGTGGTTACTTCAACCTCAACTCCTGGCTCAATACTGATGGAAGTCATCTGCTTAACAATCTCAGAAGGACTGTGCAAACCAATGAGTCACTAGTGGATCCTCATCTGAAAATGATTTTCTTGTAGTGATTCTCACAGTCTTGGCAGGCATCCAAAGTGGTCCTTTCACTATGAGATTCTTTCCCCTTGTGCCTCTGATCAAGTCAGCACATATGTTTTCCAAAGATTTTCTAATGCGGCTGGTGAGAGAAATTCTAATTCAGTGAATTACCACCTCTGGTTCCACAGGTGTCTTCCCAGTGTCTTTAAAAATCATGGATGAGGCATGGCTTCCTGACTGACTTGTTCCTTGGTGAGAGCAGAGTGGTGAAAGCAAACAGTGAACAGCCGTGAGTCAGGAGCAGGAGCTACAACTGTGTCTTCCTCAAAGAGAAACTAATTTGATTCTTGGTATGTAAATTTGAGGTCTGCTAACTTGGCTACAAGAGCTCAGCTTTCCTAGTTCACAAACTTTGATTTGACTATGTCTGTGCTACCTACTATATATGTGGCATTGACAATTAACCATTTAATATTAGTTTCTTTGTTTTTTGAATTTAAAAAAAATTTTTTTTAAGAGCAAGAGTGTGTGAGTGCAGGAGGGGTTGAGGGGGAGGGAGAGAGAGAATCTCAAGCAGGTTCCATACCCAGCATGGAGCCCAATCTGGGGCTCAATCTCACAACACCCTGAGATCATGACCTGAGCCAAAGACAAGAATTGGATTCTTAACTGATTGAGCCCCACAGGCACCCTAAGATTACTTTCTTATATATTAATAATAATATTAAGAATAAATGAGATTAAATATGCATATCAAGGGCTTAGCACAATGACTAAAACAGTCAGTAATCAAACAATCTGTTTATCATTACTGAGTGAAAAAACTTGGATATCCCCCCTAAGTAGTGTGTTACTTTGGACAACTTATGTATCTTCCTCAACTTAACATAGGGTTATGTCCCAATAAACCCACATAAGTTGAAAATGTAAGTTATCATGAATACCATAAGAAAATGCATTTAATACTCTTAACAAACTGAACATCATAGCTTAGCCTGGCTTACCTTAAATGTGCTCAGAACACTTAATGTTAGCCTACAGTTGGGCTAAATAATCTAACACATAGCCTATTTTAAAATAAAGCATTTAAAGTCTTATGTAAGTTATTAAATGTTGTACTGAAAGTGCAAAACAGAATGGTTGTTTGGGTACAACATGGTTATAATATAGTATAATAAATATCTATCCGTTGTTCACCCTCATGATCACAGGCTCACTGGGAGTCCTGGCTCACCCTGTTTCCCAGCACCAGGAGAGAGTACCATATTGCATATTAGCACTGGCTGAGAAGAGATCAAAATTCAACATTTAAAGTACAGTTTCTACCAAAGACTGTCATTTTCACACCATTGTTGAATTGAAAAATTGTAAGTCAAAAAGATCATAAGTTAGGGACCATCTGTATGTAATTCCTTTATGCCAATATTTACATTTATGTTTCATTTATCTTTATTACTTTGTGATATTCTTATCTCTTAATCTTTAGACAATTTCATATGGTAAGTATTGCCCATTGCTAAAGGGAGAAACTCAGATGGATTGTTGCCGTGCCCCAGATCACGGAGTTAGTCCATAGTGGATGTGGATTTGAACACAAGTTCTCTGATGCTAGATCCTGATTCTTTTGTCTTTCTGTAACAGTGATCCTTAAATGAAGGGGTTAAGCATATAATCTGTATGGTCCCTTCTGTCACTAACATGTTGGCATCAAATGTTTTACTCTAAGGGATTGGGTGCCCAGGGTGAAAATTAGGTCTGAAGTAGTCAAAACAACTACAACAAATGAAGAAGCACAATACTTGGCAAACTGCAAAAAATTCAGGCTGGGAGAGGACAGTTGTTGGGTTGGTGAGACCCCTTGTGAGGTGCCCAGTTACCTTCAAATATGGAATTAAAGCCCAAACTGCAGCCACCTATTTGAATCTGCCTTCCCAACCCCCACTGCCACCACTCCCCAACAGAATAGACATTAAAAGGGAGAGAGCTGGGAAGGGACTGAGTCAACAGGTGAGACCAAGAGTAGGTTCAGATCCACTTTCTGAATAGTGGTTTTGAGAGGTATGACATCTCACTTGTCCCACGGTGCCTCCCTCTGTGGGCACAGTCACCAGAAAGCTGGGAATGGAATGAACACAGTCTGCCAAGTTGGAATGTCTTCCCTTGAATTTTGGGACCATGGTTCTGTGCAAGTGTAACAGGATGTGGAATGGGGCTTTTCTTGATCTCTCAGATCCTTTTGCATCCAAGTTTTATTTTCCAGCAGTCTTGGAGAGTACCAAAAAGTTGTGAGTAATCCCAGAATTTACAGAAAGAGCAGGAGCTGTGAAAATTCTGGCTAAAAACTGGGATGTCCAAGGTCAATGACCAAAGATGGGAAGTACAGCATATTCCCCAAAGAGTGCCAGCAGTTAGGGCCAGTTTCTTGCCTGCTGGGTTCACAACCAGGGGACAGTGTAGAGAATTAGCAGTACCACTAGCCATCTGCCTTCCTCACATCTCCCATCTTAAAGTCAAAAAGAGGATGAAGGAGATGGAGGGCATGTCTTTTTACAACATTCAGTAAGAGTGGCTTATTTTCCCTTCTTGGGAGGCAATGATCTCTCCTCTGCAAAGACAAGGGATGGTATGTCCCAAAGAGTCACTCATATTTGGTGGGGGTATCCTCCAAGCAGAGAGTCTGGCATTTTGTTATCCACAGAATGCTTAACAAGCTGTAGAAACTGCAGGCAGAGCTTGAATGTCTTCAGAGTTGTATGAAGAGAGAACTCTTAGAATTTGCTTATATTATATGGTGATTATGACGTTTTGCCCAAACTGGGACACTTTTGAGCGTGGAAGGAGGCACTCTATAATTTCTGGACAACAGGTATATAAACTTCCCAAGTCAACCAGAATGTCTGATTACTCTATAATCACAGAGAGCTTGATATATGCATATTAATTAGTTTTAATCTACTAACTCTGTGGGTGTTTGGTTAATATTGAAGTCCCCCTAATTGGGCATGCACAATTTGAAAGTGGTTAGTTAACATCTGAATGATTAAGGAATCAAATCCTCTCTCTTAAGGCACGCTGGCTTCAGTTATCCTTGTTAATTAGCAAATGAATATTAGAAAATTTTCTTTAGTGAAATTAGTGGTGCTCAAGATGTGTGACTAGACTGGCAATATTGTACAGCCATTTTTCCCTTGTATGAACAGGCTATAAGTACTAAGGGAATTCAGGAGCTGATGCTATTTGGGACAACCCCCTGCATGCAAGATTCCCAGGAAATCAGGAGACCATGTTCAGTTTCCTAAAGGAAGGTTTTGTTACCTGACTTTGACCAGCTGGCTAACTGAATATCATTTTATCTGCTTCAAGAGAACCTTTTATGCATGGTTGGATGGAAAGCTAGGATTTTATTAAGCCTATGGTATAGGTGGGTAAGACTGTTTTCTAGTTTTCCACATACTTGCCAGTATGGGTAGCAAATTTATCGTAGTATCGTAGCAAATTTATCGTAGTATCGTAGTATGGCATGTGGTACCAAAGTTGAGGGGAAGGACACAGTCCTTACCTATATCTAACTGCAGGAACCATAGGTATCTTCCAAGAAGATCCAAATTGGCTAAGACCAATGTGTACCACTTGTCATTTTTAGCCTCTCCCCACTGTGGAAGAGTGGTAGTGCTTGACATTAATCCTTGGAGATTTGAGATATGAACCTAGAGACTAGTGCCTACTGAGATCTGGAGATTTCTGATATAGGGAGGCCAAGGGAGTAAGTATCCTTCTAGAAATAACCGGAAGACATACTGTAGTGTGTCTAAGAAGGGGAGGGGAGGTGGTATCCCAGAACGTCCACTTTCTCAAGGTCCTTGGAGGCAGTGGAAGAGGACTTCAATGAAGGAAACTTGAGATTGCAAGAAAAGCAGGAGCTCTAGGCTGTGGGCTAGAGAAGGGATTAATCCATTATGGAGGGGGCCAGAGTGAAGTTTTACATTAGTCCAAGAAAAAACACACACAGTCTTTATGCAGCAACCACCACATCAGCTAAGGCCTACAGCACCACCCAGCAGAACAGGAGCAAGGTTGGGAACCCCTCCCTAAACTGAAAGGTAGTCTTCCATGACCTCAGCCTCCTCAACCTTCCTCCCTGCCCCACACCATGGGTTCTGGGACCTAGAAGAGGGAGGGGAAACATATGTTCAGAGCCCATTTCCCCCCCTACTCCAAGCTCTCAGAAACAGAGAAATGGGTTTTGTAGGCCAACCAGTGGTTTCATGCTGTATCAAGAGAAGAAAATTGATCAAATTCCAATTATTCATCTACGTTCTTTCTTTAAATTTGTTCTAGAAAAAGTCTTCCCTCATTCTTCCTGTATGTATGGTTTTAATTAGTAGCTTCAACGAGACTGCTACTATCCATTAAGGGAAATCTGTGGGAGTGTGTGTGTGTGTGCATCTGTGTTTGCCATGGTTTTAATATACACCAGATTTTGTAGCAGTGCAACTACTGTGCAAATCAAAAGAAGTAGGGGCTTCTGATGGCCTACTGATATCAGCCTGCATTTATTGCAAGCACTTCTAGTGATTCCATCATATGTGCCAGCATCTTACTCCCTCCTTATGCGTCCTTGTGTAGTCAAGGCTGAGTGGTTGTACATTCAGATAACTATTATATTATTGTTTCTTTTAAAATTATGGTTGTCAGGTTTAGCTAATACAAACATAGGCAGACCAGTCAAATTTCAGATAAACAATGGATTATTTTTGTGTGTCAGTGTGTCCTAAATATTGCTCCTCTCCTTATCTGGCAACCCTATTTATAGGACTTTTAGGGAACGTTCTTGAATTGCTTAAAATGTGTATATATAGGAAATTCCCAGTAATTTTATTTCTGGAGATATTATCCAATAGTTATCATAAGAAGGAGCTTGATAGGATTTAAAACCACTGGTTTCGTGCAAAACATGTAGCAAGGGAGGAACTACCCATCATCTACAAGCATACTCCTTGGACAGAGCGTCTCACACTTACCACCCCTATTCCTACTCATTCAAATCATTAAATAAGCATTATCTCAATTTAAAAAAAATCTTCCTTGGGAAGAATTGTGCTGCTAAGAGGCAGGTTTTCTTTATTGGTTACATCTAAATCCAGGTTAAATCAAAGTACGTGTTCTATGTATGGAGAGGAAGGTATATACAGCATTGATGACCTACAACACCTCAAATGCCATAAAATTTCTAGTGTTGTTATTAATAAACAAATTTTCTCTCCTCATACCTAATAGTCATTCGTATTGCTTCCCAGACACTAAGATATTTTTAAAAAATATCTTTTAAAATAGAAGTCTAATTGTGTAATCTTAACTCCTGCAACTTTAATATTTGATTAAAATATTGCTACCAAAATGGATAAAATAATATTTTAAGATAGTATGCCTTACTGAGAATAATCAAAGATTGAATTATGGATTTTAAAAAAAAAGAATTATGGATTTTTTTTTTTTTAAAGATTTTATTTATTTGACAGAGAGAAATCACAAGTAGACGGAGAGGCAGGCAGAGAGAGAGAGAAGGAAGCAGGCTCCCTGCTGAGCAGAGAGCCCGATGCGGGACTCGATCTCAGGACCCTGGGATCATGACCTGAGCCGAAGGCAGCGGCTTAACCCACTGAGCCAGCCAGGCTCCCAGAATTATGGATTTTTGATTAGATTCTAGGAAAATATGAAGACTATAAGCATCAGAATGCCTCCAGCCAAGCTTTATAAGGTCAGGATGAATCACCAAGTAATTTACAAAGGACAGAGATATTTTATGGTTCAGAAAGCTGCAGAAGAATAAATAAGTAAGAATTAAATAATAATCCTTAGGAGAAGGACAGGTTTATCTGGTTTATTCTGTTGCGTCTGAAGTTGCTGGAGCCAGGAATGTCTTCCAGCCCTGCATCAGAGCACATCATTCCCCTGCTTAAAACTCCTCAGGGACTTAGCATTGAACTCAGTATCAAGTTCAGAATTTTCTACATGCTCTTGCATGACCTGTTTCCTGTTTGTTTCTCCAGCCTCATCTCACACATCTACTCTAGCTCTACTGGACTCGGTTCACTCAAGTCTTTTTCCTTAGCATTCTGTCATAAGGTGTTTCAACCTAGTGTTCCCTCCCTCCGAAATCTCCTTACCTCTCACCCTTTGCCTGGCTAACTGTTGCTTAGGTCTCAATTTAAATGCGTTTTCCCAGGGAAGCTTCCCACTTTCCCTAGACTAACTTTAAGATCCTCATTATAATCTTCATAACACCTCATTTAATCCATTTGAGGTTATTTAATTTAATGAATGTAATTATTTTTATGAATTGGCTTAGATCAGTGTGCAGCACCTGTCCTGTTCAGTTTCATCTCTACTATGGAGAGGAGGGAGATGCTTGATGTTAGTCTCTTGAGATTTGTTGGAATCCCAGATCCTTAAATATATCTGTCTACTCTACTAGACTATTAGGTCTGGGATTTTAGCTGTCTTCTTTACCATCATCTTTTTTTTTTAAGATTTCATTTTATTTTTTAAAAAAGATTTTACTTATTTATTTGACAGAGGGAGAGAGATCACAAGTAGACAGAGAGGCAGGCAGAGAGAGGAGGGAGAAAGCAGGCTCCCTGCTGAGCAGGGAGCTGGATGCAGGGTTCCATCCCAGGACCCTGAGATCATGACATGAGCCAAAGGCAGAGGCTCCACCCACTGAGCCACCCAGGTACCCCACTAAGATTTTATTTTTAAGTAATCTCTACACCCAAGGTGGGGCTTGAATTTACAACCCCGAGATGGAGTCGCATGTTCTACCAATTTAGCCAGACAGGTGTCCCCCATCATCTATTGACTGACAAGAAAAGTGCTTAATATATGAGTTCTAACTAATATAGTAGTATTTTAGCAGTGTCATCTTTGTGATTTAAAATTTAAAGAAATATATTTGTATATAGTTTAGAAATGTAGGGTTCATATTTCTTTAGTATGCTTGACATTACACCAAGATGTATATTTTAAAAGATTGATTCATTTACTTAATAAATATTAATTCAGTTCTTATCATGTATAGGGCCAAATGCCAGGTGCTGGGGAGATAAAAAACAAATCTCCCCATGGGGCACTTGGGTGGCTCAGTGGGTTAAAGCCTCTGCTTTCGGCTCAGGTCCTGGGATGGAGCCCCGCACTGGGCTCTCTGCTCAGCAGGGAGCCTGCTTTCCTTCCTCTCTCTCTGCCTGCCTCTCTGCCTACTTGTGATCTCTGTCTGTCAAGTAAATAAATAAAAAATCTTAAAAACAAAACAAAACAAAACAAAAAATAAAACAAATCTCCCCAGGTGGTGGGGAGATAAAAAAACAAAGCAGGAGATAAAAAACAAAAACATGATTCCTGATGTAAAGGAATTTTGACAGAAAGCAAACAGAGATGTATGCATTTCATTATTTAATTGTAATGCTGCTGAACATTATGAGGTAAAGATTATGATGGTAAAAGAGACTGTGACCAGGGGCTGCTCTAGACCAAATGTGTCCCCCCAGATTTATATATTGAAACTTAAGGATGCCAGTGTGATGGTATTTGGAGGCAGGGCCTTTGGACTTCCCTCATAAAGAGACCCCAGAGAGCTCCCTTGCTCCTTCCACCATGTGAAGTTACAAGGAAGTGGGCTCTCACCAGATACCAAGTCTGCTGGCTCCTCAGTCTTAGACTTCCCAGCGTTCAGAACTATGGGGAATAAATTTCTGCTATTTACAAACCATCTAGAGTACTCACTGGTATTTTTGTTATAGCGGTCCACACAGCCCAAGAGGGTGGTCTTACCCAAGCCGAGAGCTTGGACAGGCTCCTGTGAAGAAGTGTCATTTTAACTGTGATTTGCAGCAGTGGGCTGGGAGTTGTTGGGTGAAGTACCTTAGAGAAGAAGGAAGGGGGATATGAGAAGGTTTTCAGAGGAGAAATAGGATGGCCTTGCTGGAGGTAGACCCAGGTGTCAGCTGGTTTACAAGCTCCCCGGGTCATTCTGATGTAGCGCAGGGGTATGAACCACTGGCCTGGAGCCTTTCTACTCAAAATGCGGTCCTCGTCCGTGGCATCAGCACCACCAGGAACTCGTGGGTCCTTTCCTCAGATTCATTCAGAATCTGCAAAACTGAAATCCCCAGATGATTCATTTGTATATTACAGTTGGACAAGCACCGGCTAGAGGAACTAAAAGAAAAGTGCGCTGAAGACAGGGCCAGAGAATAAGGGGAAGGGTGACTGGATGAGGCTGGCGGAGTAAGAAGAGCTCAGCTCATGGAGGGCTAAGAACAGTATCTCCGAGGAGGGCTGATGCTCCTTCCTGAGTGTGAAGAGGCAGCTCAATGGAGTCAGAAACAAAATAGTAGTTTTTCCTCTCCTTCTTTCCATCCTTGCTCCCTCCCATCATCTATTTTTTTTTTTAGATCCAAAATGATAGGAAAATAGTATCCACAATATTTTGATAATTCCATAGAGGGAGAATGCAACTGGTTTGCTGGAGCCAAAGAAGTTGAATGTTCTACAACGTGCATCAAAACCTCATACAACAAAGAGTTGCACATGTTCTCCATGGCCCTTGTTTTTTTATTACAATGGTGGATACATATCATTATACATTTGTCCAGACTCAAAGCATTTACAACACCAAGTGTGAACCCTAGTGTAAACTATGAACTTTGGGTGATTTTGATGTGTCAGTGTAGGTTGATCAATTATAACAAATGTCCCACTGTGGTGTGGAATGCTGATAAAGAAGGAGGCTGTACATGTATGGGGGTAGAGAGTATATGGAAAATTTCTATACCTTCCTCTCAATTTTGCTGTGAACCTAAAACTGCTCTAAAAATCCATTAAAGAATAAGAAAATATAGTATTTAATATGACAGCACTCCTTCCTCAGTCCTGTCCATGCTTCAAATATTCCCATGTCATGTATAAGTACATATGCTATTTGGATGTAAGTATCCCCAAGACAGAGATAACAGAGGCACCCTCCCATGTCGACTGGCTTTTAGGAAAAAAAAATGCAGTTTGATATGTGCTGTGTCCTCAGTGAAGTGAATCTAAAAATGAAATTCTTGGTTTTTACTTAACCAACCACCACACAATTGGATAACCACAATGGTGTGAACCCTTTCTCCTTCTGAGTAAGAACTTCCCCTTTTGTTAGCTTCCCAGGACTTCCCTTAGAGTTTTGATAAAGGTAGTATGTCAAATAGGTTGTTAGAAAACATTGCTTATTGACAAACATGACTGAGTTAAAGGCTATGACTTGACCGGAGGAGCTATATGTTCCTAAAGGAGACATTATAGCTTTTGGCTAAGTGGTGATCTTAGAGCTGAGTATGTCCCTGTGGGAACCCGAGATCTGTGGCTACAGATTGCTACAAGAGACACTGACTGTCAGGACAGATTCTGAAACGAGATAATGTGGAGAATTTCACAATCTTGATTCTGAGCTGTCACATAGGGAGGTCAGAGGCCACCCTTTGCACAGCAGCAAGAATGGTTCAAGGACTCTGACAGAAAAAGAATGCTTAGTTCCCTTCTCTGGCAAGCTGTGGTTCCTACCCTACATCCTTCTGAACGGATCTGAAGCCAAGTGTGACCTGTAATAGTCCGGGAATATGAACATTTAGTAGAGCCTTAAGAAGACCCCCTGGTAAGCACTACAATGGCCTCGAAAGATTCCTGCAAAAAACCTTGCTGATTAGAAGTAATGTTGATAATACAAACGCAGGCAGATGAGAAGAAAATGTCTGTGTCAATATGTCTTTGACTCCTCATCCCTGCTCTTCATCAGCTGCTTTGCAAGGTAAAACACTGACAGTCTCATCAGGAAGCAGTCAGCGAAAAAGATTAGAATTACCCAGAAGACTCTTTGAAATATGAATTTATTATCTACTACCACTAATGATGTATGTTTTCAGAGACATGGTTATATACTGGGTTACATTTTGCTTTAAGCTATTCTGAGAGGTAAACAGTGTATATTATGCCATGAAATTGTGGCATGATGAAGCCTTCATGGTCAGCAAATATTTAAGAACTAAGCTTCTGGAATCTTATTAAAATTTTTTTTAACAAAAAAAAAGAAAAAAAATTTTAATGAATGATGAAAGACCTTTGATGATATTAATAAATATAATGTATTTTTTTGTTTATTTAAAATTTTTGCCTTTGCATATTTTCTAAGCATATAACACATAATACAGTAAAACTGGCTAAGATTTTATAAGCAGATATCTATTTATATCTATCTATTACAGACACATGCTGAATTTTTTCCCCCACTGTGCACCTGAATAAAAATATTTGGAGACAACTACAGTGAAGTAGTGTTTCTCTCCTCTGGATACTACGGAATCACTTTTTTCAAACTTCTAGAATGTTTGGGGTCCTTGCTAGACACGCAGTGGTAGAATTTCTGGGAGTGAAATTCAAAGATTAATAGTTTGGAATGTGGCACAGGTAATTCTGATGTAGAGCCAGGGCTGAGAATCACAGTCTAGAGAGAAGGGAAGAGTTTCTGAAAATGTGCTTAGTTCCAGACCACCCATAGCAGGTTTCCCAGGGGGAAGGTACTCACTGGGTGAGGAGTATGCTGAAACTCTATTTCATCCTTGCTCATTATTAAACTCTTAAATACCTAGAATGTAGACATAATTCCCATTTTATACAAGAGAATACTGAGGATCAGAGAGGATAAGGGACACCCTGGAAAAGGTCACATGAGTGCAGTGAGGAGACAGGGAGTCTGAACACTCAGCAACTCTGCAGATGAGTGGTAACACACCAGAGTTTGAGAAGCACTAGAGCAGAACAGAGAAGCTGTCCTCCCCATTGGTCACCTTCATATTAAGAAATTCCAAAGCAGTTGCCAGGAGCTATTATGCCAAAGAAAAATTACCTTTCTGCCCTTAAACATGCGCAGCAATTATAGGAGTTCATCAGTATGAAATATATTCACATTAGAGAGTCTCTGGGTTAGCATTTATATTATTTTGATAATTCCTTTATTACAATGTAGTAGTCATTCACTGGAAAAGCAAGAACAATAGCTGTCTTCTGTGATTTCACATTATTCACACAAGCAGAAAAAATATAAGTAAAGTGCAATTTTTAAAATTGGAGTATAATCAAGGTTGACAGAAGTTAATTAAGTAGGACATATGCAGAAAGGCTCTTAATTAGCCTTTAAAAAATTATCACTTATCTTGTGACTTCTACTCTTAAGAAAGGATCCCGAAGAAATGGCAAAGCATGTGTGTATCGAAGAAGGCCACGACTCAGACCATCTGGGCACAAAGGCAGTTGTTACAAACACAGGAGGATGGTTAAGGCAGAATGACTCCGACCCTGTGTTCAAGAATTGTTGTCTAACTACATGGAGGAGAGAATTAATATAATAATTTCCCCTGCTGGGATTAGGTAAATTCATGCCATCACGTTGGGAAATGATCAGTTTGAAGGGAAATAAAGTGAGGCAGGTGGTTTCTGACAACACAACCCAAGAGCTGTGTGCACACCACGAAATGTGTGCTGCGCTCATATAGAGAGTTAGTATAGTGCTGTGTTCATATAGAGATGTATTTGTTTATGCATACCTACATTCAGGTTGTGTTGCAAGTGTAAGCATTTTTTGCCTTTTTCAATGAGTAAGGATACTAACTTGTGGCCTTTGGATGTCAAAAACAGTAGGCAAGTTTTGTTTGACCTCACAATATTGGCAATACAGTGTTTCCACAATTTTGATATCCTTACCAACATTGAAATGTGAAGAAATTCCACATAAAATTCCAGATTCCTGTTTCACACCATCATGGGAAGATATGGCAACATTTGGTCTTTATTCCTACGTGGCACTCATACTGTCTCTTTTACTCAGATTATTTTACTCTTTACCTACATTTAATCTGTGATTCTTATCCTGGAGGGATAAGACAAAGAGGTTATACGTGGAAGGGATGCATTTATCATGTTCTTATTTTATGCTTGGTACTATGCTAAGACTTTTGTTCTCTTTATTTTATTTAAAACCATCAAGGCACATTTCCTAAATGAAAATACTGAGATCCTCATTAACTGACGATAAGTAATGGGGCACCTGGGTGGCTTCGTTGGTTGGGTGTTTGACTCTTGCTTTTGGCTGGGGTCAGGGTCTATGAATATCAGAAGGGAAAAAAAATCAACAAACACTTATTAGCAACTGATACATGAAAGACAATGAACTAGGTTACATGTCTTAGATGTGGCCCCAGGTTATACTGGAGTAGAGGCATTAAGAGAAACATGCAAATAACCACACTACTAAATACAGAGTCTGGGATGCACCATGAGCATGATAGAAAGAAAGTGCTATAAAAGAGGAGAGAAGGAAGAGATCTTTTAGGATGTGTGGCATGGATTCTAGGGTAAATTGTGTGGTTATTGGCTATCACCAATAATATTTTATCTTGCTTTCTTTCTATGTTTTCAAGTCACTGATATGGTTTGTGTGTGTGTGTAGATACAGATTAAGGTATATTTGTTCATACATACTGTGTACACGGAATGAGCCAGGAAAGTAATCTAGAACTCTTACGTCAGAATCACACAAGTCAGAATCTAGATCCTTGCTTTTAATCGCGGTCAAATGCTGGCACAATAAACACTGAGGGGCGATGTAGAGTAGTGGTTAAGGGCTCAGACTTTGGGCCACACTATCTGGGTTTAAATTCCAGCTATGCTGTTTATTAGCCATACAACTTTGGACAACTTCCTTAATCTCTCTGTACCTCAATTTGCTTGTCTGTAAATAGGGATAAGTAGGATGTACCTGCCTTCCATGGTTAGTGTGAAAATTAGCATGAGTTAATATGCATAAATTACTTAAAGCCTTCCTCATAAGTACCGCTTTCGAGTTAGCTATTGTTATTATTATTACTATAATGTAATACACTGATCTTTCCAATACTAAAAATCATGTTTCATGATATCCATTTTTCAGTATCTCTCTATTTAATACAAATGACCACCTATTCCAAAACTGCTGGTCTTAAGTCGCCGCACCCTTCCCTCTAACTTCTGAGTTTGATGCAGGCCAGCTTGTCGCATAGTTAGCACTAGTAGGAAGACTCTGAGAAAGTGGAAGAGGAGGGAAAACAGTAGAATTAAAGTAGTACTGGTAGTTTTTGATGCATGAACCTACTGAAAAACCATCTGTCGTTCTTTCAATGACTCTGAGTTCTGCAGTGTCAGGGGGGAGACAGCAAACAGGTTTTACCACTCAGTGTAGAAAGTGCTTCTGTCTCCTCAACTCCTTATTTAGGTCATGTGCCAAATTTTTTATATAAAAAAAGGATCATGGACATATAAGAACACAGTTAAGGTGTTTTATTTCTTTATAGATAGTTTTGTTTCATTTTATGGGAAAATATAGATTTTATAGTAAAAAAGACCTTAGATATTCTGAAACTTCATTTATATGTAGGAAATGCTGTATGTTAACATTATAGTAGTTTATTAAGTTTTACTTATTTTTTTAAAAAAGGTTTTATTTATTTATTTAAGAGAGACAGAGAGAGTGAGTGTGTATGAGCAGGTCGGGGGGCAGAGGGAGAGAGAGAAGCAGATTCTCTGCTGAACAGGGAACCCCATGCGGCACTTGATCCTAGGACCCTGAGATCATGACCTGAAGGCAGAGGCTTAACCAACTGAGCCACCCATTTATTAGGTTGTAAAAGTTAAATATCAAATCTCTAAATTTTTAAAAATAATTTTTAATTTTTTATTAATATATAATGTATTATTAGCCCCAGGGGTACAGGTCTGTGAATCACCAGGTTTACACACTTCACAGCACTCACCATAGCACATACCCTCCCCAATGTCCATAACCCCACCACCCTCTCCTTACCTCCCCCCCACCCCGGCAACCCTTAGTTTCAAATCCCTAAATTTATCTTTTAAACCACTTTAATGATGGAAACATTCAATAAATTTATTAAGATATACTTAAAACAATAGAACAATGCAGCACCACTTTTAAGTGTACAACTATTTGCATTCAAAATAGAGAAAATACTCATCCTCTTGAAAAAGTTTACTCATGCCCCTCTGCAGTCAGTCGCCCTCGCAGCTTTTAGCCCTAGCCAACCACCCCTCTGTTTTCTGAAATTATAAATCAGTTTTGCTTATTCTAGGTATTTTATATGAATGGAATAATTCAATATTCCTTTATAAGTATGCCTTCATGTACTTATTGGTCATTTGTATATCTTATTTTATGTAGTGTCCTTTGAATCTTTTGCTTGATTTTTGAGTTGATTATCTTATTGAGTTGTAAGAGTTCTCTGAATGTTCTGGATTGATACCCTTTGTCGAATATGTGTATCGCAAATATTTTTTTCCCAGTTTGTGTCTTGTCTCTTAATTTTATTAATGCTATGTTTTGAAGAATGGAACTTTGAAATTTGAGTGGAGTAAGATTGGACCTGTGTTTTACGACATCGCTTCTGAAGTTACCTAGTGCCATCTCTGTTGCAAAGCCCTGCTTAGGCTCAGGAGTATGAGATGTAGACCCCATTTCTTGAAGAGGGAGAGGTAAGTTCTGGAAGAGCATATGGAGTAAGAATTATTTTATATATATATATATATATATATATATATACACACACACACACACACACACATATATATATGGAGAGAAAGAGAGAGAGAGAGAGATTTTATTTATTTATTTATTTATAAGGGAGAGAGGGCACTAGCAGGCAGAGTGGCAGAGAGAGAGGGAGAAGAAGGCTCTTGGCTGAGCAGAGAGCCCAAAGTGGGGCTCAATCCTAGGACCCTGGGATCATGGCCTGAGTCAAAGGCAGACGCTTAACTAAGCCACCCAGGCACGACTCAATTAAATTTAATTTAATTAAACCTCATATTAATGAAGCAGTTCATGAAGGGAGTGCATGTGAGAAACTTCAATAAAAATCTATCACCTATAGGAATGTTTGAAATGCAGTGCACCTACTTTTAGACAACCTAGTTGCTTAATTGTTTGGAAGAGACTCAGCTAAAAACCAATCCAATGGTAGGTTGGCATGGGCAGGGGAACAACCTTAGATTTGGTGCTAGAAAAAATTTAGTCTGGGGTCACATGTGTTACATGGTATCCAATATCATCAGGAAGTTTCAGTATGTGGTCATGATAAGAGAGATGATGTGAATTAATTAATACTATATCTAACCACTATGCTAAGTGTTTTACAAATTGTAACAGAGATCCTTTTTTGTTGTTTTGTTTGCCCTCCCTCTTTCGGTAATTTTCCTTTGCAGAAGTGCTCCTTTCATGGTCAAGGTGGTTCTTCCCCCTGCTCCTTTCACACACAGGCACTGGCATGTTAAGCAGGATCTAATTTTGTTAGTGATTGTTAAAAGGTGTACATCTGATCCATGAAGGGTAAATTAAATTTCTTCCCTGGGATTGACATAGAGATTTTTGAAGGAAGATAATCTCTATTTTTACTGAGTTGTTAATTTGTAATAATTTGAGTCTGTAGTTTCCTGTGGCTATATCCCCTAGGTAGGTGAGGAAAACTCTTCTACAGTAGGAGAAATGAGGTTAGTGCCCAAAGAATCAGAGGCAAATGATGAAAATAGTACCTGATGACATTACTGAACACTTAGATCCATTTGTGCCTTAAATCAGCAATTTTATCGGCCACTTTTAATTTCTTGAATTAGACTTCAAAGATTTCTGACTAACACACATATTATTTCACTATGTTCTCATTTTAACTTTATGAAGGACTGACTGTTGTTACCCCTGCATTTCAGAAAGGGAAACTAAGACATAGGTTGAATAAATCATTGAGAAATTACATATACCCAGTAAGGACATGGTCAGAATTTGAAGCCAGTCACTCTGATCTCAGAACCTGAGCTCTTTTCCATGAATTTAAACTATATCTCTATAGTGCCTGCATGATAAATAAAGACAACTCTGTAATGTGGACCATAGAAAGAATTTTAATGTCCAGGCAAGCATTATGCTATCATTCCTCCAGGTATCTTTCAGTAGGTTTCAGCTCCAACCTGGGTTTCAAATATAAAATACTTTGAGGACGATGTGATGCAAAACAGGAATTTTCTTTCTTCTATTATTTCCATCTCATCACAATCACATATTGAGCCCCTACTGTGTACTCAGGGCCAATCACTTTCTCATTTAATTCCTTAACATTTACGCATTTAATAATGCAGGACTTTGTATGCCATATTTCTATTTTTTAAGAGTTATATTTATTTAACTCTTAATACATAGTACATGTGAGTGTGCAAGGGAGTGGGAAGGGGCAGAGGGAAAGGGAGAGACAGCATCTCAAGCGGACTCCATGCTGAACACAGAGGCCAACTGGGACTCCATCCATGTTTCTGATCATAATCTAATAAATAAAAATAAAAAGACAAATTTTTTTTGTCTTTAAATCTTGAAAATTAAGAAATACACTCTTAAATAAGCCTCTGATTATAGACAACATTGAAAATGATAAAAAGAAGAATGTGAATCCTGAAAGTCCACGGAATACAGCCAAACCTGAACTCAGAGGAAAATGTACATAATCTCAATGATGTTTATTATTAAAGAACAAAGGCTGAAAAATAAGGAATTTAGGATCTATCTTCCCGATTTTTACACCCTGAACCTGGGCCTTGGATTTTCATTTTGTACCGCATTCTGCAATTAGGTAGCTGGTTCTGGTCAAGGGAAATGGGTATTTCTACACCAACTCTGGAGAGTCATTGGTGGTGGAAGGTTGCTGCGTGAAGATGGTCCTGGTATTAATTTGCCAGCACTTTGGACCTGGGAGTGCGGATCTAATGACCTTTTGTATGTCTGATCACAAAGCTTTCACGCATAGAGTTTTAGACCTTGGCAGCTGGAAATCTGCCAGGACACACAGAAAGTTTGTAAAAATATGGGGGGAGGGAGGAGACTGACAGCATTTGCTAAATGCCTTTTACTTTATATAATACATAAAAATAAATACCAGCTACATCAAATAACTGATTTTTAAAAAATAAAAAATCTTTGATGAAAATTAATAACATGCAGAGTAAGGAGGTACTTTAACCAAGAAATAGAAATCAAGGGGCCCCTGGGTGGCTCAGCCCATTGAGTGTCTGCCTTGTGTCGGGGACCACCTCCGGCCGGGAAAGTCCCCACCATTACACGATGGTGCTTGGCTCACTGCCAGCAAAATACGCTGCAAGTGAACACCGAACTTTCTGGTGAAGCCCACCTAAAGGAGGACATAGTCATTGGCTGTTTCAAATTTAATCAGCATAGTAACAGGACTCTCATTGGCTCTCCCCATTGTTTGGCCCCTTATTGGTCACCCTGACACATATAAGCTAAGAAAGTTGTCGAAATAAAGAGATGAAGCATTAACACCATACCAGGCTGGTTGTTGTTCTTGTGGGCCGAGGGTGACAAATGGTGCTGAGACCCGGGTATAGTTAACGAGTAAGTAAACCTTGCAAGGAGAAAAACCGCAGGTAAGCGGGGAAGGGACCACGATTAAAGTGGTGGGAATCTTGTACAAGACCGCAACAAGAAGCGGGGTGGCCATAGAGCCGGGATTTTCTTCTGCTGTAAAGCGGGGAGTAAAGATCGACTGAAGTATATGTGCATAAAAAGTTAATGTGTTAGTTAGTGTCTTTAACGTCCGCGTCTGTTGTCTGTGTGTTCATAATGGGATCTGAAGTATCTAAAGAGCGGTTGGAAGGGTCTTTAAAAGACCTGCTGAAAGCCAATGGAACTCCACTAAAAGCAAAAACTGCTCGGGCCTTTTTGAATACAGTGGAAAAGGTGGCTCCATGGTTCCTAGATGAAGGCTTGCTAAACATACCTCAATGGTACCACTTAGGGGAGGATTTGAAGAGACAGGACAATAAAGCGCCTTTGCCACCCGGGACCCTGGCAATATGGACCTTAGTCCGGGGATGCCTGGTGGGGACTTTCCCAGCTGGAGGCGGTCCCCGACAGCCTTGGGCTCAGGTCATGATCCCAGGGTCCTGGGCTTGAGCCCCATATGGGGCTCCCTTCTTACGGGGCACCTACTTTTCCCTCTCTTTCCCGCTCATGCTTTCTCTTGCTCTCTCTCTCTCTCTCTCTGTCAAATAAATAAATAAATAAATAAGAAATGGAAGTCAAAATGCAGTTTTATAACAGACATATATGATTATATTATGAAGTTATAGGACAAAATTTCATAAATGAAATTTTGAAAGACAATTGAGGCACTGTGAAAATATGCATTCTATAAGATGTACAAGAGATAAATATCTATAATTGGCAAAGAACTCTTATAACAAATGGGAGACACTTCAGTACAAGAACTTTTAAAAGTTGTGAACAGGTAGTTCACAGAAGAGCAAATCCAAAACGACGAATAAACATGTGAAAAATTTTTAAATCTCAGTGGTCATCAGGGAAATGCTGATTAACCAATGAGTTCTCATTTTTTGACCACTGATTGAATTGATGAAAATTAAAAACACTGATAACACCCACTGCTGGCAAGGATGTGAGGAAAAACACTCTCATGTATTGCTCCTGGAAATGTGAGTTGTTACAGCCTTTTTGGAAAATAATCTGACAGTATATACAATGAGCAAAAATATACATATGATTTGATTCACCAGTCTTACTCCAGCATGTAAGATAGAGCTCCAGTGTGTAAGGATTTATGTATGTAAAAGCTGCCCTTCTGAATTTTACTGCAACATTTTTCTGGAGGTAAGTTAATATAATCATATGAATATACTATGACTATGCATATAAATATGTGGATATACATGTGAAACATTCATATGAATAAAGATACATAATTCATAGGCTAGAATAGTATGTAACTAATAAAAAGAATATGTTAATTAGTTCTATTCAGATTTATACTAGTTGCTTGAAAGGGGTTGCCCTATGTAGTTTTAAATAGGAAATAGAAGATGTATATATATAAAGTATATATTTAATGTATTGCTTATTTATCAAACTGAATTTATATAGTAGGATTTAATATATTAAGTTGCATATGCTTATGTGAACATAGACAAGGAATTAAGATCACATGACGTTATGAACAATAATTTCCTGGTGGAGAGAGAGGGAAGAAGTAGAACATAAAGGATGGAGCGATGGAGAAAAAGGGGGTGGGGGTACTAGGGAAGATTCCCACACTAATAAAAACAGTATGTGTTATAGAGTTTCATTTATGTAGAATTTTATATATATGTAAGTACGCATTCATAAACACATGTATAAAGAAATGTCAGTCATTAATATTAAGGCTGGTCATAAAATACTATTTAGTGGTGATCTCAAGGTAGTGGAATTTCAGGTGATTTTATCTTGGTAAACGTCACAGAGGTGGTAAGTGGAAGAGCCAGGATTCAGTGTATTTGACCAACTGTATTTGACCCACTGTATCTGACCCCAAAGCCAGCAGGCAGTCACACACAGCACACGGGACTACAGCTCTGGTCAAATTAACAAGGTAGATTATTAGCAGAAGCCCATTTACCACAACAGGTGAACAAAACTGGGGCTTGTGCGGAGAATGGAGGCAGGAATCCACTTATAGAACTGGAACATTAAAAGCCCATCAGAGTGCCAGGAAGCTACTTAACTGCATCCCACTGGAGGTCAGGCCTTGTCCTGACTGGTTCTACACAGCGGCTGCTCCTGGGAATCCCCTGGGAAGAGTGTAAACATACGATGCCTATCTCCTCTCCCCCCAATTTGTATTTATTTGGTTTCATTCGGAGCACATGGTGTTAAATGGCACCAAGGGGTTTCTAATATGTAGCTAGAGTGGAAGAAAGATACAGTTATGGTTTGGGTGTGCCCCACCCCCCCTTCACGTTGTACTCTAACCCCCATGGTGATGGAGCAGGGACTTTGGGAGGTGAATAGGTAAAGAGGGCCATCCTCGTGAATGTGATGATTAATACATTACTTCATTAAAGCCCTTTCAGAAGAGGTTTAAGAGAGCTCTCTGATCCCTTACGTCCTTATCATGTGAGGCCACAGTGAAAAGTGTGAGAAGTCCGCATTCTGCAGCCCAGCAGAGAGCAGTCAGCAGAACGGGACCATGGCTAGCACTCTGATCTGCCTCCAGAACTTGAGAGATAAATTTCTGTTGTTTATGAAGTACTCAGTCTGTAGTATTTTGTTAGAGCAGCCTGAGTGGACAGAGACGGACACTAAAACCAGCCAACAAGCTGAGGGACTGCAGAGCTGATTTTCTGCACCTGTTCCGTGCACGACAGTAGGGCAGAGCAGCTGCACTCCAACGGGGGCGTGCGTCCCGACTCCCCCGCTGGGCTCAGTGAAATGCAGCTGCGGGGCCTATCCCCGGGATTTCTGATTCAGTTACGTCTGGGACGGGGTCTTGAGACTTTGCCCAATACTCCCTGAGGCCACTGAGGCTTCTTGGAGAACCGCTGACCTCGAGCTTGGAGAAAGATGGGATCCGAGGTAGAGCGGCTGCAGCTGTGAGGGGAGGGGGCCGCTGAGGCTGGGAACCAGACGGGGCCTGACGACCGGATTTACCTTTCCGAATCCTTCTCACTTGATCAGTCACCTACCTGCCAGCTCCTGCCAAAGCAAGACAAACTCACCTACTTCAAAAGAGAGATTTGAGCTCATTAGCTGTAATAAAATTTTATACTAATAAGTCTTTATTGTTACCCATAAAATACATACTCAGCTGATATGCCACAAAGCAGCCTGTCCTAAATGAAAGGAACTCAACTTTGCCTGGCAGGATAAATGCATGTGGTACATTTTGTAGAGCAGCATCTTTCATTTTTATGTTGTTTGTTGACATTCTCATTTTCAGATTTCAACAATACATCATTAGTGTGGTTTCTGGGTAATTTTCGTAAAGTGGTAAGAATATAACATTTTCTATCTTTCTTTTTTTTTTTTTTTGAGAATATAACATTTTCTGAAACCACTGGATTAATTGACCCAGAGTAATCTTCTCAGTATCCCTGGTAAGTTAAGTAGCTGTATCAGTTCTACTGACGAGACCCTAATGACTGGAAAGGGAAAGACGCTACATGACTCAGCACATATGCTAGTGGTTAAATGGAGCTGCAAATTTCTTTTGGAATTAGATTCTCTCTTCCCTTCCCTTTCCTTCCTTCTCCCCTTCCTTCCTTCCTTCTTCACCACCCTACTTTAACCTATTTTGTGACTGATTCAGGGAAGCAAAATTACTTGCTGTGTATATTCCCCACCAGCCTGCTGAAGTTTCTTAATTCCTACTATGCTGGACATTCTCTTAGGTTATCTTAGGTAATGGAGTTTTAATGTAGGGATAAATGGTAAGGAAATAAAATCTTTTAAACCTCAGTTTAAAAATTCATTTTAAGTAAAGGTTATAGTAAAATCATGGGAAACAGTTTTCAATGGCATCTAACAGGAAATTTTGGCTAAAGAATTTGAATTCAGATTAATCCCCTGACCCAAAATAAGTCAGACAAAATCCATGAAAAAAATGATTTTCAAAATATTGGTCATTAGGCAATGAAGAAAAGTTGTTCCTGAGAGATGAAAAATAAATAAGGTGGACCCTATAATTGTCCCAGCTTGCTGTGTTGGGAGTTTCCAGGTCATGGCACAGAGAGGGTGAACCGAGATGGAAGCTGGCAGACACTCTAAGGAAATGGGGTTGAAAGTCCAGAGAGATGAAGGCAGGGACAGTCCCCAAGAGAGGGTACTAGAAAAGAGAGAGCCATATAGAGATCAACAGGGCATTACTTAGTGTCTGTGTATGAGGAAACCACCTGAGACCCAGGAAGGACCACGACAGGATTAGAGGGAACAGGGCCAGGGCCTCTCTCTGCACTCATTAAGGCCAGTTCTTATATTTCCGTGTCTCCATCCCCAAACCCAACGTACAATGGAGAGAGTAATCTTGGGTAGATGGTCTTCAGCCTTGATCCTCTCTCTCCAGGATCTCTGCCTCCTTTGAGGAAAAGTTTCTATGACATTTCATTAGAGCCCAGGCTGATTAATACCCTGAATTTCCAGCGTGAGTATAGTTTGCAGTGTCCACAGCTATGTTAAATAGATAGGTGATTTTACTTCTCTGAACCCCAGAGATCTGCCCCTGCTAAAGTTGGGAAGTAGACGCTTTAGCAGAGTAATGAAAAGTGCAGGATCTGATCAGCCTTAGCAAGATTTTTTCTAGATCTGTCTTCTCGGGCAAGGGGAACAAAAGCAAAAATAAACCATTGAGACTACACCAAAAAAATTTTTTTCTTTTGCACAACAAAAGAAATCACCACCAAAAAAAAAGACAACCTATTGAATGGGAGAATATATTTGCAAGTGATGTATCTGACAAGGGGCTAATATCCAAAAATATGTAAAGAACTTGTACAATTGATGTAATTATCAGAGAAATGCAAGTCAAAACCACAGTGAGGGATCACCTCACACCATTTAGAATGGCCTGTATCAAAAAAAGGCAAGAAAGAACAAGTGCTGGTGAGGATGGGGAAGAAAAGGAACCCTCATGCACTGTTGGTAAGAATGCAAATTGGTGCTGCCACTCTGGAAAACAGTGCGGAGGTTCCTCAAAACATTCAAAATAGAAACACCATATGACCCAGTAATTCCACTACTGGGTATTTGCCCAAAGGAATTGAAAACACAAATTCAAAAAGATATATGCTCTCCTTTGTCTATTGCAGCACTATTTACAACAGTCAAGGTATGGAAGCAGCCCAAGTGTCCAGTGATAGATGAATGGATAAAGATGGGATATATACATAATGGAATCTTACTCACCCATTAAAAAATAATGAGATTTTGCCATTTGTGACAACATGGATGGATCCAGAGGATATAATGCTAAGTGAAACAAGTCAGAGGAAGACAAATGCCACATGATTTTACTTATAAGTAGAAATCTAAATAACACCACAAATGAACAAACAAAGAAAATCAGAAATGGACCCATAAATACAGAGAACAAACTGATGGTGGCTGAAGGGGAGGGAGTTCGGGGAATGAGAAAAGTGGCTGAAGGGGAGTGCAAGATACTGGCTTCCAGTTATGGAATCAATAAGTCATAGGGATGAAAGCTACAGCACTGGGAATGTAGTCAATAGTATTATAATAGGGTTGTATGATGACAGCTAGGAGCTATGCTTGTAGTACCCAAAGCATAATGTGCTATGTTGTACAGTTGAAACTAATGTAACATTGTGTATCAACTAGTCTTTAACTAAAAGTGCAAGGTCTAGAGTAGGTAGCCTGATTCGTTGTCTGACTCTACCTCTGGGTTGCTTTGTGACTCTGGGCAACTAACTTTTCTAATCCTCGGTGTCTTTAAGAAATAAAATGGGAGTTATAACTGTAGAATCTTCTTTATAGGACGACCTTAGAGGATTAAATGATAATATGTGGAGCACAGTGCCTGTTACATGGCTGAGGGTATCCCCAAGTCTGAATTCCCGGCAGTCACCAGATCTGCCCTAACAGACTGTAGTTAAGCATCAGGGGGAGTTCACGGGTGGATCTGAGCTCCTGTGTTTGGGGCCTTTGCCCTGCAGAGGTACTAGATTAGTGGCTATGGGCTATGGGTACCAACCAGGATGCAAGCTTGTTCTCCAGGACCAGATGTGTCCCTGGAGCCCGAGTTCCAGGAGCTCTGTCTGTGGTAGCCAAGGTTACTCTAAACGTTGGTTTCATCTCGTGGTCTTCCATTAGCCTTGCCAGTGGGGAGATTTGGGAGGTGTTCTTAAGAATTTCTAGATAGTTCATGTGTTTCTAGTATGAATAGCCCCAATAACTTGGTCCAATTCAGCATCCATGATTGACTGTTGTAGATTATAATTATGTTCCTTTGCTATGTTCATTGCTCTTTCTAATAAGTCTCTCAATCATATAATCATTTTTAAGGCATGAAGCCCTTTAGTAGTCTTTAGGAGCCTATAGAATAATGCTACAAAATACATAAAATAAAATACCTATAGTTATAAAGGAAACAAATTACACTGAAATGCAGTCATCAGATTTTGAAAATTGCAGTTCTTATTCTTCTTTAGTAACACATTAAGTAACAAAATATAGCAGAAAATCTAATAGCTACCTTAGTTTTAAAGTAGCAATAAATATAAATGATGTTTCTGGGTATCTGCAATAACTATAATATACTATGAAAATATCCATGATTTCTATTGCCAACAAAGTCACAAGTATTCCTCATTTGCTGTGGTTTGTTGCCTATAATTACAATGGAAGTACATATTGAGTAGCCCATCAGATATTTGCACCGATAAAGATAATTTCTCCCCTCTCCAAGTTCATGAACTTCTGAATTTTCAAGGGATTAAAGACCTCTGCTCTGCTCTAAGTACATATGCAGAGTTCCTTTCTTCTTTATGTGGATCCATGGCAAAAAATCAGACAAACTTTCGATGTTCTGACACTGCCTGTTTTCAAATGTGCTATTAGGCATTTAAAACAGAAGAAAGTGTTTATGCAAAGGCACTGGCTGTTAAAATGGATGTTAGATATATGGCAAAAAATTGAATGTATCTGACGTTATCAGGTGTATCATGGGAAGTGTTTGGTATCTATAGAAGTTCTCACCTTCCCCTCTCCATCCCCTCCTCCCCTTTCCTTTCTCTCATCCACTGCCTTCTCCTTCAGGAGAATCTCTTCCTTCTAGTGAAATTGCCTAGAGAATGAGGAATTGTGTGTTCTAATGACTCAGTCACAGGCCTTCCCTACACTGTGCCTTGTAAGATGTGCAGCCCACACTGGGCTTTCAGTCAGCATATCCATGGGCTGTGTGAGGACATGAAAATGAAACCAGGCCCTGGTATCTGTGTGATGGTCAAGGGGTGAGGTGAGTAGCTTCTCTTAACTGATTTAGAGTAGTGGCTTTCAATTTTGTTTCCACAATACACAAGGTAATATATACATTGTGCATCATTCCCCAATACACACACACACACACACACACACACACACACACTTATATTGGCAGATAACATACATACCTGCATACTTATAACTGAAACTGATACCTACGTGTGATGCGTTCGCAGTATTTTTATTCTATTCCGTTCTATCCTATCTTACTGTGTTCTGTCCTTTTCCACCACTTAAAGCATGCTTGATTTGTTTCATGATCCTCTCATAGCTTAGCATCTTCAGCTTGAAAAGCACAGATTCTGAGGCTCTGAAACCAAGTGTACTGAATTGCAAAAACACTATAATTCTCCTTTCACAAAATGAAAATTATTGCTTTCACGTGGGCAAAGGGAGCTGGATAGAAAATCCCATTATTTCTTGTTTCTCATTAAACTCAGGCTCTCTTCTTTACAACCTGTCTCTGCCTTAGCTAAGTATTTAGATAGTTTCTATGACTTCCTCCACAAGAATCTGTGCTTCTTCTGTGTTAGATTTTGATTGAATACCTAGGTCTTCCATGTCTCTTGGTAGGGAGTGGCTTTTTAGCTGGATCTGTTTGGGCTTCACTGTGGATTCATGCCTTTGTCATTTTGCTGTTGTATGCCAGCTGGCCCCTCCCACAGCTTCCAAAATGAGAGAGCCACTTGTCTTAGGACGTTATGACAAATCCGTCATGCGGTGGGCTACTACTTCTTTTATTTCTTTTTTTTTTTTTTAAAGATTTTATTTATTCACTTGATAGACAGAAATCACAAGTAGATGGAGAGGCAGGCAGAGAGAGAGAGAGGGAAGCAGCCTCCCCGCTGAGCAGAGAGCCTGATGCGGGACTTGATCCCAGGACCCCGAGATCATGACCTGAGCCGAAGGCAGCGGCTTAACCCACTGAGCCACCCAGGCGCCCCAAGCTACTACTTCTTTTAAACCACTGACCTAGACAGTCAAGTCACATCATTCTCATGGAAACAATGGCCCTGCTGGTGCCCTGTGACAGTGTGTCACATGAGGACTGCACTGGGCAGGCAGCTGCTGCCACCCTGGATTGTATCTGAAAAGGAGGTTCTCTGACTTAGGGATGGTTGGATGATAGAGTGATGACAATGTCAAGGGCATTCTACCCATTCATGTTAGTGAGTTAATTGCTACTGGGTTGTCCCTAAGTTGGGCACTGAGGGTGCCTGCTCCTGTAAGTTGTGGGAAAAAAATGTTTCCTGTGTCTTACTCATAGACTACTTAACATTGTGGTCGACCTTCTCAAAATACATACCAGTGTCAGCTCTGAGGTTCCTGGGCAGGCAAAGCTGATGCTAATATCATTCCATGAAGCACAAAACAAGAAAGAGGCCTGATAAGGCACAGTGGTTTTTTCACAAGTCATTTGGCCCCTTTTTCTCTTCTTGTTATTTCTACCGTGAGATTCATTTATTTGGACTCTTGTGATTCATTCAGATTCTTTCTCAACTTGGTGACAAGAGAATAGCTATAACATGCCACGTAATCAATTTGTCTATAAAGTCATCACCCATATAATTTGATTTTAATTAAAAAATGCTCTCTGAACTTTCCTTTTTCTATTTAGCATAACACCCACTGAAACACTTAAAAATCTAATTATCTTCTTAAATGGAGAAAGCTATGTTTTTAGTGATGTTTTTATATATGAAGGGATTCATAGGGCTTCGAGTCTCTGACTCCCAGGTCACTGGACTGAACCTGGCAGAAATATGTACTGGGTATATACTGCAGTCATCCACTTGTTGGTCAGTAATTTACTTCTCAGTCCAGTGTAGCTATCTAGCTGGGAATAGGAAGTATGCAACCGTAGTGTAATAGCTTAGTGCCTATGGCATTATTCATGGGTGGGATCCACCAGAATGCCAAGGATTAGTTGCTGTAATTATTGTTATCAGTACTCTGTTGTTTATTTAGAGTCCTATGTTGGGTCTGAGCTGTTAGCTGTAAAGTCATGAGGGTACCTGTGGGGATTGTAACCTAGGGACAAGCATTGTGAATAAAAACAAACATTTTCAGGGGTGCCTTTGTGGATCAGTCAGTTAAGCATTTACCTTCTGCTCAGGTCATGTTCCTGGGATTGCATTGGACTCCCTGCTCACTGGGGAGTCTGCTTCTCCCTCTCTCTCTTCCCCTCCCTCTGCTCCTGCTCTCTCTCTCACACACACTCTCTCAAGTAAATAAATAAAATCTTAAAAAAAAAAAAAACCCAAACATTTTAATATTGAGTGCAGCAGCTGGGAATGATGATAAATAGCAGTAGATTAAAGATCCTTTATTTCACTGTGTGGAAGGAAAGCCTTGATTATAGAGTCCCACACGCAGGACCTTTGGGGTCTGCTCAGACTTCATCACCAGCATCTGTGTTACATTGAATGATTCCTGGGTCCTGACAACATAGATCTGCAGAATCTGTAGACACCTTGAGAGGTAGGAGCTGCTTCTGGGCTGGCTACTAACAGCATATCACAACTATTCAGAATTTAGAGAAGAAGGAAGCTGAGGAAAGTTGGAATCCTAGTTGAAGTCACAGGTTAAACTCCTGGACACCTAGCTAATGTTGCATGCTGCTTCTCAGAAAGAAGATGCTGGCATGGAGTTTGGTGTGCAGTGTTGGTGTGCAGTGTGTTTATTAGGGATTAAAGCCCATGGAAGGGAGGGAAGTTGGAAGGAAGCAGGACTTGCGGGGAGAAGCTGATGTGTGAAACAGGCGTGACTAACCTATGGCCAACACCAGGGGGCGCTCTCGAGCACATTCCACGCATCAGTATCTCCTGTTGGGTTGAAATTGCTGCACGTTTAAAGTCAATCAGTTTCAGGGTGCTGGCTGTCTTTTCAGGGTGTGCCCTTGAGTAAGATGCCTTGGCAGCTGAGGCAAACCCTGAAGCTGCTGACGGGTGGGGTGACATGTCATCCCTGGAAGGGGATCTTGGTGGCACATATTCATCTTCTACCACCACTAGTAAGTGACGTAGTTGAAATGGAGCTTGAGTTCTGCTGATTCCAAAGATGATGTTTCCAGCTTTCATTTAATTAATAAATATTTATTGAAGACTTTTTAGTGACAGGCACTGTTTTATGTATTGAGGATTTGATGTATTGAGCATTGAAGGGAAAAGAAAAAAGGGGGGATATCCTTGCCCTCAGGGAATTACCTTTTAGTATGGGATATAAACTGTCACAAAGAAATAAAATACATAGCCTGTTGGATGATGATTGGTGCTATGGTTAAATTAAAACATGAAAGGTGGTGAGGACTATGAGTGTGGGTAGGCATTCGGGAAATATAGGATAGAAGGTTTTGCTAATAAAAACAAAATAGTCAAGAGAAGCACTCATAAAGAAGACATTTAAAAAATGACCCACAGGGGAGAGGGGGCATATCTTGTGGCTGTGTGAGAAAGCATTCCAAGCAGAGGAAGCAGACAGTGCAAAGGTCTGGGGTGGGAGTGATGAGGGAGCAGGAGGCTGGCTGAGGAGGGAGCAAGGGCTGGCACCTTGCACCCCCTCTCCACCCACTCCCCTTAGTAATATGTATGACATTCGTCAGGCACCCCTGACTGCCCTCAAAGAAGAACAAATGGTTATATTGCAGAGATCACAATCCTGTAAGGCAGGAGTCTCCCTTTGTTTGCAAATGTCCTTGAGATTTACAAACAAAGAAGCTACCTTATCAGTAGCCCATTTCCAAGGACACATAACTCAGTTCCTCAAGCCCTAATGCCACCCTCCCCTCCATAAGAAACCAAAGGAGGCGGAGGTAAAAAGAAATGTAAATAAAGTTAAATTTCTTCTAAACCCAAATCTCACTAACTAGGACACTTGATAGGAGAAATGTGAAGCTTTATCTTTAGATCTCCAAGATAATGTCGAGAATCATTCCCAAGCATATGGCCCATTGATACACATCTAAAGGGACTCACAACAAGATTTTTATTACTAGTAATAAATAACCTTTCTCCCAACAATAACTAGCCCCTCAAGGTCCTGCAGACCTTGCTTCCAAAATTCCTAAGAGACTAACATCACCCCCTTTGTCCTCACCTACCCAACTCCTGTGTATATAACCAGACACTCCTCACAGGCCCTGGGCAGCCGCATCTCTTCCTGCCCACGGGTCCTGTCCCCGTGCTCTAATAAACCACCTTTTTGCACCAGAGACGTCTTAAGAATTCTTTCTTTAGCCGTCGGCTCCCAACCTCACCCCACCGAACCTCACCTAGGTTCAAGAACTTCATCAGGAGCATGCCCAGTGCATTCTTGTAGCAGGGCTAGTTTTTGTGCTTAGTGTAACATGTAGCATAAGATTTGCCCAGAACACAGTATTTTCAAACTTTCTTCATTTGTCTACCACTGTGATAATTTTTGCAGCGTTCATATGTTATCTGTAGTATTATTTAATTAGATTTTATTTAATTAAATTCTTTTCTCACATTTAGGTACATTTATTTTATTTTATTATTTTTTTTCAAAGATTTTATTTATTTATTTGACAGAGAGAGAGACAGTGAGAGAGGGAGGACGAACAGGGGCAGTAGGAGAGGGAAAGCAGTCTTCCTGCTGAGCAGGGAGCCCAATGTGGGGCTCAATCCCAGGACCCTGGGACCATGACCTGAGCCGAAGGCAAACACCCAACCAACTGAGCTACCCAGGCACCTCTGCAGTTTTATTTTTCTATATGGTTTATCTATTATCCATTTGAATAGTCAGCCTCTCATTTTTTTAAATCCCCCATCCTTTCAGTCTCTCAGTTTTATTTCCTAAAAAATACAAAGCTCGTATTATTAGAATGTATTCGTATGTATGTAGGCTAGTATGATGGTATGTTACATATACTTCCAATATAATTACATATAAGTAACTGCAGAAACATATACATATACACATGGCTATTAAAATAAAAATGTTTTCCATTTGACACTTGAAATAATTTTATGTATCATCAGAGGTATGTCAAGAGGAGTGTGTATCAGACTTTGGGAAAAATGAATTGTAGGTATTCAATATACATTTTATTTTAACTATCAGCCTGTGGGGTAGTTAATATTTTCTAAATTTTGAGTGTATTTCCATCAATTTTTAAAATGTTTCTGCCTTAAAAAAAAATGTTTTTGCCTTCGTACTTCCAAATCACTACCACATCACTAATTTATTCTTGGTGAGAATTGGCCTAAGAAGATTTGTTCTAATTAACTGATGTTATTTTCTCCGAGATCATGGGAATTTTGATGCAATAGAGAAATGTAATGGGTTAATATTTTGGTAGTCCCAGAGAGGTTGCCTCAGGGCATTGGTGCTGGGTGTGAGAGATAAAAGGGTGACAAATGCAAATTTTTTACAGGTTGTAGGAACTCAGATCCACATTCCTTGCACTATATTATTCAACTTAGGGTAGAAAGTATCATTTTCTCCAGTACTATTTTGTCTCATTTTCACAAACAGGTCCTTTGGTTACGTACATCTAACCACTTGGTTTATTGCCGTTTTGTGTTTATCTTTCCCAACTGACTGTGAAATCCTTGAGGGTAGCTAGAATTAGTCTTCCACCTGCTTGAGGTCCCACCTATGAATCCTGACTTTGCCAAATACCAGATGTTCAAGATTTATCAATTAAACAAATTAGCAAGCAGATCTTCAAAGGCCTTTGCATTTTGTGACTGTCTTCTTGAGCCTAGTGAAAATAATGGCCAGCAAGGACTGTTCCATTCTTCCCATAGAATTTCTTTTCTTTTCTTTTTTTTTTAAAGGTTTTATTTATTTATTTGACAGAGAGAGAGAGAGAGAAATCACAAATAGGCAGAGAGGCAGGAAGAGAGAGAGGGGGAAGCAGGCTCCCTGCCCAGCAGAGAGCCTGGTGTGGGGCTCCATCCCAGGACCCCCAAGCGAAGGAAGCAGCTTAACCCACTGAGTCACCCAGGCACCTCTCCCCATAGAATTTCATGAGCAAATTGGTTCCCATCAAATACTTGATGACCAGGTAAAAAGAAAGTGTGGAGGAGGACCAGCTGCTTGACTCCTTGGTGCCCAAGCTCAGGATTTAGCATTATGCTTCATAGACATTTGGCCAAGTGAAACACATTCTGTGCTTTCTGCCTGATGAATAACCCCAGTCTTCAACTGTGGAGGCTTGCCTTTGTAAAGATAAGAAATTAGGCGTTTGATGGAGAATTTGGGATATTCACCTTGGCACTCCTTTGTCGATCTCATTTTTGCATTCAGGATCAGAATTCCTTTCTTTTCTCTAGACATTCACATTTCTGATGGTTGAGGTTTCACATGACCTGTATGTTTTGAATAACCTAAATATATGTGTTCCTCTAAAAATGTGAAATGTATTTAATAAATAATTTTTCAGCAGTTTATGTATTCCCATATGAAGGTTATTATTTTAAGGGATTCTCTCAAAGAGTGCAAATTTAATTTTTCACAAACTTCTAATAAGAAAAACTCCACCCAAATGACAACCTAATCTTGTTCAGAGGGAGAGACTTGTGTCATCCTTGTTATCTCAACCTACCAAGGCCCGGAAGTAGAATTTTCCTCTTTCTCAAGAAATAATTAAGGGTAGAGACAGGCTTAGTCAAGCATGCCAGCTTATTGAGCCCCGCGTCAGGCTCTGTGTTCAGCGGGGAGCCTGCTTCTTCCCCTCTCTCTGCCTGTCTCTCTGCCTACCTGTGATCTCTGTCTGTCAAATAAATAAAAAAAATTTTTTAAACATGCCAGCTTGCTGGCTAGTGATGGGCGTCACAACCTGAAAGACACCAAAACAGCTTAAGGTTTAGGGAAAACCTGGTTTCCTCCTAGATACTTAGTTTTAGTGCTTATTATGATATCTGCAGTTTGCTTCAAAATACCTTGAGATAGCTGTGTGTTTCATGTTAATTTAAGCTGTTCTAAGGGGAGGGTGGCAAGTTTGCATTTAATCAGAATAGCTACTCTCTGTAGGTGCTGCTGCCAAGCATTGCTTCTACTTCTGGTCAACACTAGAGATTTCACTAATCAACATTGTGAATGTTAGAAATCAGTTTTCATAGATGAAATTAGTGTGTGGTTGATCAGCATAATGGATTTAACCCTTAGTCCCTCATGAGAGAAATTAGCGCTATTTATTTAGGAATATGTGACTTGGCTTATGTGACTTATTTTAGAGACAGCTGCCACTATTGCATGAAGAAGGTTTAAGAAAACTACCAAGTGTTGTAGCTTTGGACAGGGAGCCTGAGCCGTCCTGCCCTTAACGGCCTTCCTCTGATTGAATCAGGATCACTCAGATTACTTAGGATGCTATTCTTTGTTTAAAGTCAACTAATTATGGACTTTAATCAGCAATACCTAGAGTGTTTAATTGAAAAACTGGGGACTGTAGCTAGCCAAGTTGAGACATCAAAAAGACCATCGCAGCCCTTCGTAGCCAAGGCACACTTGGTGCCAATCATTCCTGTCTGGGCCTCCTGGGTGGTCTCATGGTAATAGGACATGACTGTGCTTTGTCTCAGGATTTGTTTGGGTTTCTTTCATTATTCTCTTTCATTATTCTTTTGTTCATGTTCATAAAAATAAAAAAATAATGTTTCTAAAGAGATTATTTTAAATAGCTTATCTTAACCTTAGCATTTTTTCCTCTTTGAAAACCTGTGTGGACCTTCAAAATGGGCTTCTCCAGTCCAGTTCTCTGATGGAAAGAGGCTTTCTCTCCAGATACATTTTTCTGGGTATGTGCCACTCTTCTGTATTCTATTCAGAGCAGCCCTGGCATCCGAGATTGAATGGCACTGAGACAAGTATGGGTTTAGAGTCTCACGGAATCTCATGGGATTGCATAGAGTCCAAGTTCCAAATCTTTCTTATGAGCTCTGAAACCCTAGGCAAATTATTTAGTCTATTTGAATCCTTGATTTCCTCATCTATAATCCAGAGGCACTGACAATAATTTCCTTTAGAATTGTTATGAAGCTCAGAGGTAAGCTTGGGAAAGTGACTGAAACATAGTAGACTCTTAATATATGACTATAGTCATCATTTAACCAACTACTGTAGGGGCGCCAGGGTGGCTCAGTTGGTTAAGCATCTGCCTTTGGCTCAGGTCATGATCCCAGGGTCCTGGGATCAAGCCCCATATTGGGCTCCTTCTTCAGCAGGGAACTGCTTCTCTCTTTCCCTGCCACGGCCTCTGGTTGTACTCTCTCTCTGATAAATCAATAAATAAAATCCTAAAAAATAATAGTCAACAACTGTACCTTCTGCTATACTAAATGCTCTAATCAGTACAACAAACAAACAAACAAACAACCAGAACACTAAGATGAAGGAAAGCCTGGTGTTAATACTTCCAGCATAAATATTATCCATATAAAAATGTCAAAATTATTATATTGATAAAGACCAAAGGACATTCATTATCCAATTCGTGGTAATAAACCATTCATGATATTGAATATTCTTTCTACTTTTGTTTGAGTTGAGGAATGTGTATTTATGACATTTTCTAGCCTTTATTATTGATCTCAAAAAACTGTCAGTCCTAAAAAATGTTTCAGAGCCTGGATTTCAGAGTAAGCTGCTTTTATTATACTGTTTTAAGTTTTTAAAAATTTGTATTTATTGGGACGCCTGGGTGGCTCAGTTGGTTGGACAACTGCCTTCGGCTCAGGTCATGATCCCTGAGTTCTGGGATGGAGTTCCACATTGGGCTCCCAGCTTCACGGGGAGTCTGCTTCTTCCTCTGACCTTCTCCTTGCTCATGCTCTCTCTCACTGTCTCTCTCTTTCAAATAAATAAATAAAATCTTTTTTTTTTTTTAAGATTTTATTTATTTGACAGAGAGAGATCACAAGTAGGCACAGAAAGAGAGAGAGAGTAGAGAGAGAGAGAGAGAGAGGAGGAAGCAGGTTCCCTGCTGAGCAGAGAGCCCGATGCGGGACTCGATTCCAGAACTCTGAGATCATGACCTGAGCCGAAGGCAGAGGCTTAACCCACTGAGCCACCCAGGCGCCCTAAATAAATAAAATCTTTAAAAAAAATTTGTATTTATTTACTAAATATCACAACATTTCTGCTAATGTAATCTATATTTTATTTTAACATTATACACAACACATGGGAGATAGTAACATGAACCAGGCTTTTTACAGTTAATAAAATGTAATTCCCATTCCTCTAAGTGTTTTAATTTTTGATTTTCTTTAAATCTAATATATTCTGTGCTTCAGGTCCTAAGAAATATATTCCTGAGTTCTTTGATTACTGGCAGTAGAAAAAACCAATTGACAAGGCAATATCACACTCTTTGCATCAGGCATGATCTTGTATCGCAAAATATTTTGACTTGAAAGTCAATAAATTTAATGATTTCAGAAGCATTGCTTCTGAATCTATACTATAGGATTTGGTAATGAATCTTCCAGAGAGTCCAGAGAGGGGCATCTTGAGATAAAGTTAGATGTAGAAGTTGATCTTGCTGACTCTTGTCTTCCCAGATTTTCTACCTTCCTAATCATTATTATTATCACATAGTCATTGGGTTGGTTATGTCAGACAATGTCCCAGGCCTCAAAACTTTCTTGCCCACCCACCTTGCCGCAAAGACCAAATGTATTCACTGCATGGCTGTTCCCATAGGTTCCTCTTCTCAACCAAATCCAGGGTCATCTCTCTCGTGGTCCCTTCTTTCCTTCTTCTTATTTTGGACAAATAATTTATTTTTTTCCAGGTTCACAGCACCAGGTAGTATACTAAGCCCTGGAATATAGAAACGAAAAGGCATGGACCCTGCCTTTAGCAAGTGCATAAAACAGACAGGAAGTAGATAGTGAAAACAACATACAATAATTTCTATAGTGGATATCTGTGTAAGGTGCAGAAATCATAGGTATTAAGGAAATTCGCAAATCCCAAGGACCTAATCCTTAGAGGAGGGTGTCTAAATCAGTCTGGCTGCCATAATGAGGTACACAGACATATATTTCTCACTGTTTTGGAGCCTGGAAGTCTGAGACCAGGTGCCAGCATGGCTGAATTCTGGTGAGGGCTCTCTTCTGGGTTGCAGATTCACAACCTATCCTTGACGGAGAGCAGAGAGAAATCAAGCTCTCCTGTGACTCTTACAAGGGCACTAACCCCATTTGCAAGGTTTGCACACTCATGACCTCCTACAGACTTAATCACTTCCTCAAAACCCCACCTCCTTATGCCATCACATTGACTAGGGGAATAGAATTGCAACATAAAAATTTGGTGGGGACATAAGCATTCAGTACTTAACAGAGAAATAGGAATTTGCAGACAAATAAGGCAAGGTAGGAGTGGTGTGTGTATGTGTGTGCGTGTGTGTGTGTGTGTGGCTGGGGTGGAGAGGGAGAGACTAGGGCTTTCCAGGTGGAGGAAATTGCATACCCCAAAGCTCAAAGCCTGGAAACAAAAGCTCAAAGCTCTATCATAGGGAAACTGTCAATAATTCAAGACTTCTAATTCAGCAAATGGAGGAAGGGTAGTTTGTCTGGTGTGGGATAGAGAAGGAAGAGATAAAACTTGAGGGTAGAGAAGGGAAGAGAAACTTGCATGTTATCATTTTGATGGGAGCTATTAGCAATTTTAAAGCAATAGTGTCAAATTAGTTTTGTTTGAAGCTCAATTAGAGGTGGTGAAGAATAGAGCCAAAAAGGCCATTTTAAAGGTGTTGGCAGTAATTTGAGTTCAAGATAAAGAAGAGAGGTTAGTATTAACAAATTCATTCATCCTTCCACACATGCTTATTGAGGATATTTGATGTGTCAGGCATGGGGGCTACAGAAATGCCTATGAAATCTCCCTTCACTCATAATGCTTCTAGGCTAGTGGGAAATTAGGTGCATAAAAAGATCCTTCATATTATTTTTCAGATTGTCTCCTTTGAAAATTCAATGTGTTGTAGGCACAAGAGTCTTTGAATCAGACTGGGATTCAAATTCTGCTTCTGCAACTTTCTACTTGGAAGGCTTTGGGCAAGCTCTTTGCCCTTGTCAGTAACATGAAGGTGAGGTATATGTATGCAAAGGACTCAGAACAGTGCTGGTACATAATGCTGTCACCTCCCAGTTCCCATTTTAGAGCTCAAAGGAGAAAGAGACAAGAAGGCAGGAGCTGAGCAGTGGGTGGGATAGGATGACTCTGAGTACTCTACATGGGATTTACCACTCACCGGAGTAGCCAATACCATAACAGTGTTCAAGAAAGAGTCCGTCCTTCCCTCCTTATTTCTGTCTGGCTTCTGAAATAGTAGCAGTCTGAGAGGAAAGTCAGTTATGTCCAACATAGAAGTTGCTGTAATTTGTCTGCCATGGCATGGATTCTCCCCTCTTCTTGATTTCTCCATTCCCAAAGCTGGTGACCTTTGATTTCAGTGATACCTAGTCCTCTCTACTGCATACAGTTGTGCTTGACACAGGAGGAAATAGACTATATACTTCAGGGAAGAGAGTGAGTTCGCGGGAGGAAGGAGACTTGTATGAAAATCCAGAGTGGAAAACAGAAAGCAGAAAGGACCAATGGTCAGAGATAAGGAAATGGTAGGATAATAACATTCATTTCAGGAGGAAGGCTTCCGACTGGCCTCTCTTGACATTTTACATATTAAAGGCTTAGTAATTGATGATTGTCAAAATTCATGATTCTGAGGCAATAGAATGGTCCTGGCATTAGCTGAATGAGAAGCAATTGAGCACAAAATGATCTGTAGGTGAATAGTGCTCATCTGACAAATGCCTCTGGTCTGGGGACAATTCATAATCATTGTCCTTCAAATATGGGTCTCACATTAAAGAAAGAGATTCTATATAAAACAATATGAGGCCTCCCACACGAGGATGGATAAGATCTGAAAGACAGTCCTTTTTGGAGATTGCAATCTAGGAAGTCAAGAGTGTCTCCTCCAGAGTTGCCATGGCAACGTCTCCCTCTTTTGACACAAAGGAAGATAGAGGTCATGTTGGTGGGCTGGTTAAATGTTGTTCTGATCATGTCTTTTATTTCCATGGGGGAAAAGAGAAAAAGGCAATAGGCAGGAAGAAAAAATAAGAATAGAAAATAAAATAAAAGAGATAAAGGAATTCCTGTGAGTGATTTTCCAAATAGATTTTGTTATCGAAGGATTCATATTAATTCAGTTGGGTTTAAAGTCTAATAAGGATCCAAAATGAAATCTCTGACACTTGAAGGTATAATGTGTTCAAGTACAAGATGATGCAATGGCTACTTTTGTATCGGGGAGAGGAACTTTAAACTAGATGACTAGAAAGAGAAGAGGCTACAAAAGCCATCACTTAAGATTTAGACTAAGTGAAGGAAGAGGTTTTCCTTAAATTAATACAGTTTCTTTTGATGATTTCTACTCACTTTTTAAACCCACACTTTAGCATT
Organism: Neogale vison; assembly: GCF_020171115.1. Taxonomy (NCBI): domain Eukaryota; kingdom Metazoa; phylum Chordata; class Mammalia; order Carnivora; family Mustelidae; genus Neogale; species Neogale vison. Next base: position 51,287,879 of record NC_058093.1, read on the forward strand.
ATATAAAACCCCCCATTAAATTAGATAATGGGATGAGACCAGGTCCTATGAGGAAGATAGAACCACAGAGGTAATTTAACAGAGTTCAATATAGAGAACTAGTTGCAAGTTCAATGCCCAGAATAAAGCAAAGGTGTTGGAAAAGCAAAAGAATAAAGGGGACCTTTGTGCTGTGTTTATTTTGCAGATACACACTTGCATATGCATACACATACAATAAAGGACAGAGAGGAAATCTAAAGACTAGCAAACATGGGATTTACATCTTGAGGGGTCAAAGCGAGAAGGTAGTGGCATAGGACTCCGCAGGTGCCTGGCTGTTGGCAGAGCAGTAACCATGGGGAGGGCAGATTGGCAGGAGTTAAGACCCCAGAAGAGATAAGCCGCTGCTGGAAATGCCATCCAAATCAAACAATCTTTAGTTTTCTAGTTTTCCAGCAGTACCCCCCGTTGGCTACACATAATGAGCATTATTCAAGGGAGCCTGGGAAGTTCAGTTGCATGGATCAGCCTCCTGTGATGTAGAGCAGAGGAAGGGTGCCCAGTGGGTCTTAGAGAGAGGTAAATAAATCAGCAAAGAAAGTGTGGGAATGTGAGAGAAGGCTAGTATTATGGACTAGGGAAAACTCTGGATTTTACAGTACTTGAGAAGAAATGCTCATGTATTATTTCACAGTGTGTACCATATTAGACATTTTATTTAGAGATCTGAGATCTACCTTAAAAGGCCAGGACCTTGGATTTGAAGGTTGTCACTTTCTATAGCATATAATCGAAGACAACATCATTCAAGTCAGGACAATTCTTTTTAGTATCAAAATGAGATTTACTGGGATAATAAATTTGGAAAATGAAATGAATTTCTTCCCTGAATAACTAGTTGCACATGTAAATTATTGCAAATAAATATACACAAACTTCAATTCAGTTTTAAGAACTTACAGAAAAGTGATTGTGGGGACGCCTGGGTGGCTCAGTGGGTTAAAGCCTCTGCCTTCAGCTCAGGTCATGATCCCAGAGTCCTGGGATGGAGCCCCACGTCGGGCTTTCTGCTCAGCAGGGAGCCTGCTTCCTCCTCTCTCTCTTCCTGCCTCTCTGCCTACTTGTGATCTCTGTCTGTCCAATAAATAAATAAAATCTTAAAAAAAGAAAAAAGAAAAATGATTGCAGTTGAACTTCAAGGAAAAAACCAGTAGAATGTTGATAATGGTTCTGTGCTGGAATAGGGATGTCTAGAATGTTGGGATAGATGTATGCTAGAAAAGATGGATATCTTCCTGGAGCAACTAATGCTCTGGGTCAAAACCAGAGCCAGACAAAAGGTAAAGTGGTGAAGGCAAAATTTACTTAGGAACCCTAGCAAGAGGGAAGTCATTGCCGTATAGAACTGTGCTCCATTTCTAACACGACAAGGACAATGGGTAGGATAGCCAAGAAACAGGATAGAGGTCAGTGGATAGAAACTTACTAAGAGGAAACAGCAAGGATAGGGAGATTCTGGCAAAACTGACTTGACAGGATTCTTGGTGAAGGCAGGCCAGGGTGATGAGATGTTGAGGATGTTGGATCAGGAAGTCGATCAGATATCATGCAGGGGTGGATTTTCACTAAATTGACCAGAAGTATTTTTGGTAAAATTGACTAAGTGTGCCATGGTTGGGTCTAGTCAAAAAAGAGCTTAGAGGAGTCTGACCAAAGTTTGGTTAAGGACAGAATCTGGTCCTCTGTTAGAAAAAATTTCATTATGTAGAAACAAAATCTACCTTCTGGAGTTTTCCTCCCTCATTTTGAGTCCTGCAATCAAGGCTCACGGAGAGCAAGAGTAATCTCTTTGCTCTGTGACATTCTTTTACATGTTAAAAGATAGAAGGCAAACACTCCTGACCTTGACCTTTTTCAGGTTAAACATCTCTAGATTCTTCACAAATTCCTTCACTGACTATTCTGGTTGGTCTCTCTACCACACTTATTAAGGTTGTATACTTGAGACAAATGCGAGGCTCACTTATTTAGAAGCTGTATCACATTCCCTAACGATGGAGAGGTTCAATCTCTGTCATTCAGGGTAATTTGTAACTTTGTTACTTCAACTAGTCTGGCTTTATATTTGTTAGTGTTCTCTATTAGACTGAGCATGAAAATCAGGGATCGTGCCTTGACCATTTATCAGACCTTCCACAATGCTTAGGATAATGTGTGTAAATACAGGGTAGCAGCAGGTAGCCTATAGAGGGAACCCAACCAGCAACCCACTGAAGGTCTTGATTCCATGTTCTACCCACAGCTCTTGTGCCCTTCCACATCTTTTCCTCATGCAGTACCCTCTTGCCTGGAATGGTCTTTCCTTCTTATCTTTATGGAGAACTCTTTCTCCTTCAAGATTCAGCTCAAGTATTACCCATCATCCCTAGTTATCCTTGGCCTTCCCAACCCTAGAAATCTGACCCTCCAAAAGCAGAATACATTTCTTCCTGACTTGTATGCCTGTGGCATAAAATTCATTCTCTGTTATTTAGAAAGAACCTTTGGTTTTGGAGTCATTCAGGTTTATGTTTGAATTCAGTTCCATTATGACTTATGGTCTTACAAATCTACTTTGTCTTCTTAGGGATACTGAGTGTTTTGTTTTGTTTTAATATGACATTTAGGATAATATTTATTTTACTGAGTTCTTAAAGGATTAAATAAAATAAACACTGTTGAAAACTTTGCCCAAAGCCAGGCACATAGTAGGCACTCAATTTTTATCTATCATCCTGGCATTTATATCCTTGTATTTTAGGTTTGTAGGCAGCTGTCTACCTGCTGGGTTTTAATTGAGTCTTATTTTGTATGCCCAGAATAAAGCTAAAAACATTTACCAAATAAAATGTTTTTCTTTTTGTTATACAACTACTTCCACGACGCTGAATACTTTACATCAGCATTATCCAGTCTGGTAGCCACTAGCCACATATGGCTAGTTATATTTAAAATAAAGTTAAATACAATTAAAATTCATTTCTTCAGTCAAACAATATTCATAAGTGGCTGGTGGTTACTATATTGGACAGTGCAGATTTAGAACATTTCCATCATCACAGAAAGTTCTTTTGGACAATGCTGCTCTAGATTGTAATAGAACTGCCGCAAACTCAACGTAATATTTCCAGCTTGGTCGGCGATCTCCTCCACCATTGTGGATCCTGTATTTCTAACAGCCCAACTGTGGTTCCCTTATACTTTTGGGCAGTGAAATAATACAATTCATGTAGAATTCATGATTCATGTAGAATCCACAGTCAGCTAAATTCCCAAGTACTTTGATTTTTTTTTTCATTAGGTGCCTTCATAATATTTTGGAAGTTTTGATTATGTCAAAGTTTGGCAACTTCTTTTGTACGGGGCCAGATACTAAATATTCTAGGCTTTGGAGGCCATACAGTCCGTGTGGCAGCTACTCAACACTGTAACTGTGGCATGAAAGCAGGCACAGACTCCGTGTAACAGAGTGGCCATGACTGTTTTATTGCAAAGCAGGCTGGGGGCAGTAGTTAGCAACCCCTGCTCTATTTTCACAGACGTCACTGCTTCTCCTGGGGTGACAAAGCCAGTCTCTCCATGCGCCTTCCATTTCCTTCCATTTAGATCAAAATAAGTCTATCTCTAAACATTCTTTTTTTTTTTTTTTTTCCAGGTTGAAGAGAATCCAATCTCAATTGGTACTGGGGGCCCTTTTTCTCAAAGATGTAGTCAGAATTCCGAAGGTTGACACAACCCCAGAGAAGAAGGAAATACTAAGAAAAGCTAACCACAAAGGATCATTGTATGCCAGGCATTGTGCAAACATGTTCCACAAATGAACTCATTTAGACCTCACGACAACCTACTTCACCTATGGGGAAACTGAGGTACAGAGAAATTGAGTAGTTCACCCAGGCTCACACTTGTAAGTGACTCAAACCTAGACAGTCTCCCTGATCAGGCCCCACACCAAAGCTTTGATTCCAGGCTGTGCCTGTGTCTTTAACCTAACCTTTGACCACCCCCCCAAATCTTTTTTAATCAGAAAGTTCTTTCTTTCTCTTTTTGTAGCTCCCAAAGGCCCTCCTCCAACCTATCTCCCCTGTTTGACAAGATAAAAAGGAACAGTTGCCTTGTAGCAGCTTCCTGTGCTCCGCAAAAATCCATTCTTGTTGGTAGGGTCATGGGATATAGCATCTGTCCCTGCACTTGGCTTGTCAGCAGCATTTGACATGGCTGTCACTCCTTCCTTCCTGAAATCTTGGGGCAACACATCTGGCTTTCCTCCCCACCCCCCCAGGCCAGTCTTTCTCAGTGTGTTTGAAACTTTGTCTTTTTAACCTTTAAACACTGACCTTTTCTAGACGTACTTTTCTCCTTACTTTACACACTCTCTGGGTCACCTCATAACCCTAGTGCTGTAATACTATTTGCATGAATTTGGTCCCTACGTCATTATCTCTAGAACTTCCTGAGAACAAATCTTACCAACCACATAGGCCACTTGTGAACCTGTGTCCGTCTGTGTGTATGAACAGATACAGCTCGGCATTTCTCAAATAGTTATTCTCCTTCTTAAGCCTGCCGTTTCTCTTATATTTTTTTCCACTGAATAGATTTCCAAGCTAGAAATCTGTATGACATCTGATTTCTCCTCTGACAGCCTATCAATGACCGAGTCCCAGAAATCTCAAATTACTTTAGGAATCACTTTCAAACCCACCACTTCTCACTCTCCAAAACTGCCCCTTGTTGGCTTGCTCACCTGTATTCCTGCAAGCATCTCACAAGGGGCCTTCCTTCCATCAGCCTGGTTCCTCTTTCAGAGCCCAGTTCTCAGCCTGAGCAGTTTCCTGGGATACGAATTAAATCTTTTTGTTTTCCTGCTTCAGTGAAATCTTCAGTGGTTCCCTGCTGCTGTTAGAATTAAGTGTGAATTTCTTCAGTTGGTCAACAAGACCCTTCCTGATCTTGGTCCCGCTTACCTCTCCAGCACGTCACCACATGCTCCTCCCTGTGCTGTGCTGTGCTCTGGCCATACTGACCACCCGCCCTGCCCTTGGAGTCTTTGCATGGGCTCTTTTCTCAGCTGGGAACACATTTCTCTTCCTTTTGGCCTCCTGGTTAACTCCTGCCCATTCCACGGCTTTCTCTGGGGATACAGACCTGTGATTGGATGTGGCTTCCTCTACAGAGCCTTTTGTGACTTCTGGAAAACCTTCTCTGGTCCCCTGAAGCAGGGTTAGGTGTCTCCTGTCTGCTCTCAAAGCACTTTGTATCTAGTCCTATTCAGCATCTGTTACGAGGCCGCAATTGCCATAGGTTGCATGTCTTTCTCATAGATCAAGCTTTGTGAAAAGTGGGGCAGGTCAATTTTTTCTGCTGTGGTAGCTCTAGTGCCTTGTATGGTGCCTCGTAGAAGCTTTATAACTATTGATAGAAAAAGATGATCAGGGAAAGAAAGTTAGGAATAGGGGCTTGGGAGTAAAAAATATCCTTGGGCTTAACTCCCTTCTTTGCTAATACTAGTCATGACCACTGCCACTTGCTAACTATGTGATCTATGCTGACCTCCCACAGCCTCAGTTTTCTCATCTGGAACATGGGAATGATAATGAAGCCAAATACATGGGGCTAGTTTCATGCTTCATGCAAAGCAAATAGCCCGATAAATGCTCAATAAATGTCACTGTCAGTAATACTGTCCTTGTAGGGCATATACAGTCCAGAACCAGAGTGCCTGGATTCTAGTAGGCTTTACCCCCTACTAGACATGAGAACTTGGACAAATTGTTTAACCTCTCTGTGCCTCAACTTCCACATCTTTATTTCATTTTTATTTTAAAAATATTTCTTTTTTTAAAAAAAGATTTTATTTATTTGAGAGAGAGAGAGAGAGCGAGCACCAGCAGGGGTCAGGGCAGAGAGAGAGGGGGAAGAAGACTCTCCCTTGAGCAGGGAGCCTGATGCAGAACTTGATCCCAGGACCCCGTGATCATGACCTGAGCTGAAGGCAGAGGCTTAACCACTGAGCCCCTCAGGTGCTCCAATTTCCACATCTTCAAAATGGGAAAGTAACAGAATATGCTTCCAGGGATCGTTGTGAAGGCTAAGTGAGTTAATGCACATGACATGCTTAGAAGAGAGCCTGTGACAAAGATTCTTTTCCTGACTAACTTTGAGTAGGGATCTTCTGAGCCCTGTGCCTGCTCAACCTCACCCTTGGGGCTTCCATCTCCCTGCTTGCAGATTCTAGTTTTATCAAGAATCCTATCAAGTCGGTTTAGCCAGATGACCCCATCCTTGATACCTGATGACTCCTGATACCTGATGGGTTCCTCACGCCCACCCTCTCCAGGTGATGGCTTGCCTACAGCAGAAGTCCTGTGAGGTGACCTCTCCACTCTTCTTGGCTGTTCATCCCCACTCTCTCCTTGTTGTATTTGGAATTGAGCTCAGTTCTTTAGGGAGATTTCCTTCTTCCTTTTGGAATAGTCTGGAATAAAAATCTGTTTTTAGTGTTTTAACTGTTGCCAGGCCCTGGTATTTCTTTGACAACTGACACACAGTCAGGGTGGTAATTTTCAAATCATTATTATTGCCTGTATTAAAAGGAAACTGCCCTTACCTAAAGGAGAGTATAAAGCTTACTTTTCTGTCCTAGCTGCTTTCTGGAAGGGGAAGAAAGATAATAGGAGTTGATCATGTATTCCAGATGAAAAGTAAAACACTATAACTCTTTCAGACATCAGGCTCATTCAGTGCTTTGGAGTGGATGATCATAAAAATCCAGATTTTTTTCCACAAAGCAGATTAAAGATGGATTTGTGACTAAACCTTCACTTTTTCTGGGATTTTCTGGTATTATGCATTTTAAAATGCTGTACTTTGCAAAGCTATGGTATCACATGGCTAAAATTATTTAAAAGTAAGTTCACTGGCTGTGAAATCATTTTTGATGTTTTATATGCCTAAAGAAGATGCTGATAGGTTGCTGTTAATATGTGATTTTTCATATTTATAGTAACACTTTCTCTTTCTGAATTTCTACTATCCCTTGTCCTTCATGGCATGAAGCAGCATATACAATGCAGTTGTAGTCCTTTATCTCAACTTTCAGAAAACAGAACTTTCATGTCGGTTTTGGAAGTTTTCAAGGAATGTGTTTTTTATGAGAGGCTAAGAGCTTGGGGTGATTTAATACAAAAATAAACAGATAGCAGGGGGAAGTCATGTAACGATGCCACAGTTTTGTAAATAGCAAATAACTTTTCTGCAGTTAGAAGCAGCATGCTTCATGGTAGTCCTCACTGAGTAGCCGGGAGCCTGAGACCCCCTGAGTCTTCCAGGTGAGGATAAGCGGGGGAGACAGGGAGGGCAATGTTTCCAAGAAGCTGGATAACCCCCAAGCTCTGAGTTGTTAGCCTGGAGGAAAACTGTCTCTAGGAGAAGGAATTGTCATTGAAACTAGGTTAAACTTGTGTACATACAGTGATTCTATTTTTATCTCCTTACACTAATTGAAACCTGTTTTTTCTCTGATAATATTTCCTTTCCACCTTTTTCTAATAGAAGATACTTGTTAGGCCACAACTCTCTGTGGGTCTCCTGCATTTCTGCATGCCTTGTGAATAGAGGCACTGCTGCCTTTGTTCAAGACTGTCGTTTCAAGGATATTTGTAGAACAAACAGCTATGGACGATACAGTGTCTCCCTTCAGAACAAAGTGCAGCCATGTTTACTCCCATAAAACCTTCAGTTTCCTGAAGCTTGGGGTTCCTCTCCTCTATGTTCAACCCACTGAGTGTGCAGATGTCCTTTTCCTGGCTGCGTAAACAGCTCCCCAAATGGTACAGAAAATGCTAGAATTCTGGCTATGGCTATTGCTATAAAACTGAATATATATATATATATATATATATATATATATATATATATATATAAAGAGTCTTGTGTCTTCTGCCAAGGCCATGAAGCTGTGACAAGCTAATTTGCCAGTTTCAAGTAGGATTCAATGTCAGAATCTTCAACATTCTTGACAATGCTGTTTTCCCATTCTATTCCCAAAAAAGGAGTTCTATATATTCTTTGCCCTCCATTAGTAATTTCTTATTTTGAAGTTCCTTTATACCATTTTTCTCTTATTCCTCATCTTGTCACCTATAAACCACATATAGATTTTCTCTTGCCATCAGTGGTTTCATGTGTCGCCTAGTCCCCCTCTCTGTTTTCCTCATCACCCACTCTGAGGCAGCTCCCCTGGGACTATCTTCATACTTCCTTCCCAACTTCTCAAGTGCTTCAGCTCTAGTGGCTGCCATTTTTTGAAAACTGCCTACTTGCCTGGTTTGACTCCCACCTCATCAGAACTGCTTTGCCTGCATGTGCTCAGGTTCTGAAATTTCCTTCTCTGACCACAGCCTCTTGTCTTTTCCCTCTTTTATGCCACCACTCATCCTTAACTTGCTTGCTGTCCTCATGTTTTTGTTTTTTTTTTTTTTCAGTCCTTTCACAGACTTCCCTCAATTTCCCATTACTTAATATTTGTAATGCATTGGTTGAGGAAATGGAATGTACTAAATTCTGTGCTATGCAAACATTTATTTCTCAAGGAATTATAGGGCTAGGTACTATTATTATCTTGATTCTACAGATTAAAATTTTGTGGCTTAGAGATGAAGTATAATTCCCATGTTTGCGGAGGGAGCAGGTTAAACTAGCTATAAAATCTCAAATCTTAACTTCTCTAGGCATCAGTTTCCACATCTTCAAGTGAAGACTTTTCTGTGTACATTTAGGCTACTTAGGAGGGGGAAATGTAACTATTATTATAAAATTCTTAGCATGTTTCTGAAGTTTAATGAATCTTCAATAAATAGCAACTGTCTCTGTTATGCCACTAACATGATGTTTGATACATAGCGATTTGTGTCTGACTTCCATCCCCAACTTCTTCTTTACTAAATGTGATGTTGCATATTGTGGTTTTCCATTTACATTTTGGACAGATACATTCCTTTCTCCTTGGTCTTATCTCCTATCCATTCTATTCAGGTGCTGCAACTTCATGTTCATTACAAAAACTCAAATAATATAAATATCTAGAGAGTAAAACACGGAAGTTTCTCTCCTCTCCGGCATCTCATCTTAGAACATTCACTGCTTTTCCTGGGTGTAAATGGTGGAGCATGTGTTGTTACAGAGCCTTTCCTTCACATTTGTATCTAACCAACAAACGACATCCAGGATTTGCTTAAAAAAAAAAAAAAAAAGGTAATCCTAAATTCCTAATCTGCATTTTGATTTTCTTGTTACAAATCTTCATCTGGGAGAATGGAGAACAGCAAGTTAAAATGCAGCCTGTGAGAAAGTACACTCATGCCCCTTCCCAAACAACACCTACTCCCGACTTCCATGTCTCCTGCAGGCACTTCTGTTCTCCCAGCCCTTGTGGATCGGACTCTTCGTGTCTTTGACCTCTCCCTCTCCTTCATCCTCCACCACAGCAGATTGTTTGCCAAGTTGTATAAATTCCAGCTCTACAATGTCTCTTCTGTCCTTTCTCTTAAGTTCTTTGCCTGACGTTTTTTGGACACACTGATAATGTGATTCAGACCACCAATTTATATAAGAATTGCATTATAGTTCAGTTTTTTAGGGAAGATTTTTTTTCTTTCCTAGACCTGTGCCAAGCTTTTGACTCATGCTTGTTCTTTTATTCTGTATTTCCCCATCATACTTTATTTTCATTTTATTACTCTTTCTGCTTCTGCTAGTACAATAGAAGCTCCTCAAGGGCAGAGGCCACATTGCTTTCTTTCAGCATCCTAACAGACTTGCAATCTTGGACATTTATTTTTCTTTTTCAGTGCAAAACCAAACAATGATGCTTTGTGCTGTTGGTGTTTTGAAATTGATTTGATGAAGTATGGGAATTTCCCCACCTCTGGTGTCTTCCTGCCTTAACCATTCTACACACACAACAAGCCATTTCAATCTTGAAATTCAGCACCTGTCATGTCACTCTTTTGTTCAAATTATTTGTTGGTTCCACTCTGATTACTGGAAAAAAAATATATATATATATACACACACATATATATAGTTCTTCCCTGGGTGTCAAGGGTCTCCATGACTCCAAAGCTGAATGATTCTAAAATATCTTTCTGGTTTTATACTCCCAATGTCATTCCCTAAGATCTAGACAAACTAAGCTATCCACATTCCTCCTACTTCCTGCCATTCAAGTTTTCACAGTCTTCATTTTCCAGGTTTGTTGTCTTCCTCAGACTCTATTGTCTGGACTCTTGCCTTCATTGCCATGTACTGAAAATCTAACCATATTCAAAGCTTCATTCATATTATGTCTTCCCGTAACGTGGTGGAGAATCACATATACCTTTTTTTTCCCAGCTAATCGGGACTCTGTCTCATTACCTGCCAGACCATACGCTCACTGTCAGCAGTGGCTCTATCTTGTTCATCTCTGTACCTCCTACGGTGTCTTGCATGAGACATGAATATTTGGAAGATTATGTAGATTTGGAGTCAAACAAATTACTTTGGGGCCTGTTTCTGTTTCTGGTTTTTTTTTTTTTTTTTTTGGGAGGCCTGTTTCTGGAGGGAAAAAATAGGAACAATTATAATTGTCTTCAATGTTAAATAATGAATTTTTAATCCATATAATACTTATTTATTGGATAGACATTCTGTGTTGGATACTGTGCTAGGCACTGAAATGTTATAGAAAACTTTACTTTTGGTCTCAAAAAGTTTAAAATGGAATAGAGAAAGCATGTAATAAAGAATTCAAATAGTGATAGAAGAAATATGGACTGTGGTGAGGACACACAACTGAGGAGTCTGACCTGTCTATAAGGGATGGAGGAAGTGACCATCTGAAGAACGTGTGGGGTCTAGCCAGAAGGCAATGGGGTGGAGGGTGCCAGATTATTTTATACAGAGAAAATAGTAAGTGGTGGTTTTGTGGTTAGAATGCACACAAAAGAAGTTTGGTAGTGCTGGTGTAGGGTAGGGAGACAGACAAGAGACATAATGAAGAGATCTGATCACAAAAGGTTTTGCAAACTATGCTAAGGAGTGTGAACTTCTCCCTGAAAGACAGAAAGAAGCCATTGAAAGATTTTACAACAGGGAATGATTTGATCAATTATGTTTTAGGTTTTCATTTGGTGTGGAAGATGGAGATAGAAGAAATTTAGGGAGATATATTAAAAGTCTGTTTTAGGAATCCAAGCGAGGAGGGAAGAGAGATAAAATAAAGATAGAGAATATGAATGAGCAAATGGTGGTGATGGCTTAAACTAGGTATGTGGCTGTGCAGACTTGAAAAAGGTTTGGGAGTTTGTACAATGGACTAGCTCACAACTCTGGATCTCTGTATTCTGTCTTCATATTTTCTAGCTGAACACCTTGGCAACTTACCTAATGTCATTAAGCTTTAGTTTCCTCATCCCTAAAAAATGGCAATAATAGTTATTCTTACTTTAAAGGATTAAATTAGATAATGCATGTAAAATCTCCTTGCACAATGCTTGTTATATAGTAAGAACTCAATAAAAAAAAAAAACAGTTACATGTTATTTTTAGAATCAACACAGTTCATTAACTGAGAATGGTGAGGGTGGAGGAGGAGATAATAATGTTACCCAAATTATGGCTTCCTTACCCAGTGGATAGTGCTGCCATCCACTGAAATTTGGAAGCAGATGTTGAGGAGGGAGGAGATGATATGTTGACTGAAGATTTAGGAATTTGCATTTGTAGGTCTGGAATTCAGTCGAGGGATTTGAAATTCACCTACATAAGACTATGTATTGAAAAAAAAATGTCAGGATTCTATTTCCTCACATCCCATTTACTCCACAGTTCATGTTGCTTTTGTCCCCTGTAGTCTATGGGAAGTGGAAGCTCTTGTCACTAATTTAATCCATGTGAGTGAATGAGACTGTCTGGGGAGCAGTGTAGAGTATAGAAGACGGTGTGGGGAACCCTTAGAACACCCACTTCTAAGGAGCAGATGTACAGAACACTGTAGAGGAGAAGTGTGTTGTAACTAGAAAGAAAACCAGGACACAGTGGTTCCAGGAAGACAGACAGATCAAGTACTTTGGTCCTTCAGGAAGGAGGGAATGGCCAGTGGTTCCATGGACAGTAAAATAATGTAATGGCTAAAAATTGTTAATTGGATTTAGCAACAAGGATATTAATGGTGAACAACAGGGTGGAGATTTCCAGAGAGTGGTGAGGACAGAAGGAAGATCTGAGTGGATTGAGGGCTGATTAGGATGTGAGCCAATAGAATCCTGGCAACCCTTTTAAGAAATATGGCTGTGGAAGGGTGAGATAGAAGAAGGGATTGAGAAAAGATAATTTGTTTTGTTTTGAAAAATGCAGCTTATTAGCATATTTAAATGAAGATAAGGAGCTGGCAGAAAGTAGAAAGTGTGGAGAAGGTACTAGAGATGTAGTAAGTAGAGAGAAAATAACTAAAGAGAAGCAGATTATATTAAACATATTAGAGCTGAGAGTCCCCTAAGAACATTCTAGAATTGAGAAATGGGGAGTGCCTGGGTGGCTCAGTGGGTTAAAGCCTCCGCCTTCGACTCAGGTCATGATCCCAGGGTCCTGGGATCAAGCCCCACATTGGGCTCTCTGCTCCGTGGGGAGCCTGCTTTCTCCTCTCCTTCTCTCTCTGCCTACTTGTGTTTTCTGTCTGTCAAATAAATAAATAAATAAATCTTTTAAAAAAAAGAAAAGGAAAAATGGAAAATTAGGGATCATAGCATAATGAGCCCAAATAAACCCCTCATGGCATTTTGGTACATACCCTTTTAGAAGATAAAAGTGCTTTGGACTAAAGAAAATCAATTTCTGTGACTGCTTTCTATGGTAGGTGCTTTCCTGAATTTCATATGATGTGGGCTCACACAAGGAAAAAGCTAAAGAGTAAGTTCTTGGGTTGTAATTGTACTTACAGAAGCAAACAGTTCCTTCAAAACGGCAGTGGGTGATGGAGAGACATCAAACGTCTGAGAAACTATCTAGCTTGATTATCTAGGAGAATGGTCTCTGACACCTTTTTATGACAAAAAGTGTTGCATGGAAAAGAATGTCTAGTTGTAAGCAACACTCAGACTTTGAGGAAGTAGGGTCATAAACAAAGTTTACACGAGGAATGAAAGTAGTAGAAGCTGAGTAGGATTGATATACATAATTGCTTTGTATATGACATATGCTGGGAGAAAGCAAATTATTTTATAAGAATTTTAAAGAAACACAGTGTCTGTTTACTCAAATTAATGTGTGAAGACGTGCACATTCCTGTGTTAATTTCTGTGAATGTTTTATTTATCTTTCACTTCCTCAAAATCTTCTATCTCCCAATCATGAACTTTCTATATTTTTGACAAATGGGCCTTTTGTGCATAAACTTCATAATCAAATTGGTTCAAGAATAAATTGCTGAAAGTGGAGCTTTCTTATATTAACCCTGGTGACAGCTAATGAAGACGGATGGGATAAAGCAGGGACTGAACTTTGTGGAGGAGGAGATTTCATTCCCCACTGTGTTGGCTAAAGACAAATTTGTTTGCAAAGGATAAAAACGGAATCATCTAATTGCCTAATGCTTGGGAAAGCCATTGTTAGCCAACCTGCTCAAATACAGACTTTTATAAAGAATCAGGTATAAAACTCTTATCTACACATCCAACAGAAACCTCAACATTTTCTCCATTAGACATTTACTGTTGTCAGAAAATCTTTATATTTGATTCAAAGAATTATTTGTGAGGTGGCTCAGTCAGTTAAACGTCTGCCTTTAGCTCAGGTCATGATCCCAGGGTCCTGGGATCCAGCTCTGCATTGGGCTCCCTGGTCAGTGGAGAGCCGGCTTCTTCCTCTCGCTCTGCATACCCCCTCTCCCCACCACTTCTGTGCGCTCTCTCTCTCTCAAATAAACAAATAAAAATCTTTAAAAAGTGAAAAAAAAAAAAGAATTCTTTGCATTTCATTGATGTTCAGGTTAACTATCTGAATAAACATTTCTGGTTGTTTTGACTCTGGGAAATAAAGATAGTAATTAGATTTGGGGGATGACTAGAAATTTGGAGTTCATAGGCAAGTTTGAAAAAGGTCCTTGCTCTCAGCGAGTTTTAAAATCAATACACCAGTCAAGTATGTGAAGTTATTGGAACTTTCATACACTGTTGGTGGGAGTCAGATTGGCACAATTACCTTGGGAAAGTGTTTGGCAGTGTTTACCAAAGGGAAATGTATACCTACACTCTGGTCCAGGAATTTCAATCCTGGACATTACCCAACAGAAACTACTTGTATAAGAATGCTCCCATGGCCATCAGTCAGAGTCGCCCTGAACTAGAAACAACTTACATATCCTTCTATAGAGGATAATAGTTACATAACAATAAAAAAATGAATTCTTGATCCAAGCAATAATATGGATGAATTTTAAAAATAGCACTGAACAAAATAAGCCCGATACACAAGAATACACACTGTATCTGTACGGTTCTATTTTTAAAAAGGTTCAGACAGGTAAAATGGGTCCATGATATCGGGAAAGGTCAGAATAGTGGTTGTCCTTAGTGAGGGGTGTTGACCCAGAGGGGGCACAAGTGAACAGAGGGGGCACAGGAGAACCTTCTGTGGTGCTGGAGATGCCCCAGACTCCAGTATGACTGTATGGGTAGTGATTAAAAGGGGGTTACATGTATGTAAAGATTCATTGAGCTGTCTATATCAGATATATACACTTTATAATGTGTTATACTTCAATGGCCATTTCCCAGCAACAGTGATTTCTTTTTAACTTTTTTCCCCCCAATGTACAAAGAAGACAAAAAGAGGCAATTATTAGGGTTTGCCTCCTTGACCATGACTTTGCTGGCCCTCCATGTTTCCAGGTAGATCAGACCAAGTAACAAAACCTCACTAAACTGAGTAATTGATTTTCAGTTAGGATGTAACAACTGTAACAATTGAATATTTACTGGATTTAAAGTAGTTATTAAGGATAAATTTGATTTAAAGAGCACAGAGGCTTTGAGAGAATCCTGTAATCAAGTTTTTTTGAATGTGTTACATTTATGAATCAGCAGTCACAGGCCTATGACCTTGACCACCTCTCTGTCTCTAGGTTTCCTTTCTTGGGCCTTATGGCCTTTTCTAGGCCTTCTCTGGGTCTTCCTATAGATCTTTCACAGGCTCTATATCATGGCCAGATTTCACTTCCCTTATAGTTTGACCTATGGATTTTGGAAATTTCATAAGAAGACAAGGTTGCACTTTAGAAAGCACAATAAAATTAAAATGTCTGGAATTTTAGAAATATTCATGGGGGAGCAATTTTCACAACAGCAGTCCATTATTTCAACAGATGATGAGGTTTCATGGAGCAGGACAATGGCTCTCTGTTTCTGATGTGGTTGAAGAAGTTGGACTTGATTATACCAAAACACACTCAGGAGGGAAGTCAGGAAGAACTGGAGAACTGGAAAGGACTTGGAGATCATCTTAATCTCAGTTTCGGAAAGCAGGAATAACATACAATAAAAGAGTGATATTAGCCTTGGGATCTCTTTATTTATTATACTTGTTCATATTTAATCCACTGAGGAGGGGAAATCACACGTCCGGACATCACTAGAAGGAAACTAACATTTTAACACATTTCACTCTTATTATATTTTATTATTTTAAGTTTTTCAAGATTTATTTATTTGAGAGAGAGAGAAAGAGAGCTCATGTGGGAGAGAGCATGTGAGAACACAAGCAGGGGAGGGAGCAGAGGGAGAAGGACAAGCAAACTCCCAGCTGAGCAGGAAATCCAAAGTGGGGCTCAATCCCCCGACTCCAGGATCATGACCTGAGCAGAGGCAGTCACTTAACTGACTGAGCCACCCAACCACTCACCCCTACTATTTTGTTGTTTATCTGTTCCACCCAGTGTATGATGATGAGCAAGACTGTATCTGGAGTTGGAGCAAGGAGTTCAACGTTTGTTCTTTACTTGTTATGGGATCCCTGACTAGTTACTTAACTTCTCTAAGCCTTACCTTCTTTAGCTCCAAAGTGGAGTTTATAGCAGTAGGGAGTCGACATGTATAGCACTTAGCCCTTGGTAGAACAGAGCCTGATATATCTTAGAAGCTTAATAAATGTTACTTATCATATAATAATAACAACAACTACTGTTTATTAGCTTATATTTAGGTAGTGGACTAGTGAAAACTTCTCTATGTGGGATTTCCTCTCTGTGTTAATGCTGAGCTCTCTCCCTGTTCTATTTTATCCCATAGCCTGCTAACTGTGTTTATCCTCCATGTCACTGAACCAATTTATATAATGGTTTTAGAAGTGAGGTAAATAGGATGAGATTCATTAGTGTTGGCCTGATTTGTGCGTGGCAACCCCATGGGAAATTTCTTGACAGCTTAGCCACCTAGTCCCCATGGCACCAGTTAATAGAAACTGCTTCATCTACAGTGAATTCATTTGTTATTGTAGTGGGAACATTCAATTTCCTAGTCTTTTTTTATTTGCAGCAGCATTAGGCTCAGAGTTTTCCAATATTTTGTTTTAAAGGCATTGTTTACATTTGAAATTACTATTCAGAGGAACAAAGTCTCTTCCTAGTTGCGAGGCTGTGTACAAGGTAATGGCTTTGTAGCTCCATTAGAATGTGACAGTGACACAGCCATGGGAGCTGGTGAGGTTTCAATCCTGTTATGTTAGAACAAGGTGCCATATACCTGAACTTTTGTATATGAATTAGATAGGAATATTCATTGGAATTAAATTTGAATGTTGTAATCATGACTCAAATGATTCAGTGATGTTAGATGAATGAAAAGTACCAACTATAGCAGTGCCCATATCTATCACTATAATTGTAACTGTATGACACCAACCTAAATAATAATTTATCAAAAAATTTAAATATATATTCATATCATATGGTTCCACGCATACCAAAATACCTATTTGTTTGGTTTAAATTTTTTATGTCCCCCCCTTTTTGTATTTTTAGATTTTATTTATTTATTTGAGAGAGGGAGAAACAGAGCACAGGTAGGGGGTGAGGAGGGACAGAGGGAGGGAGGAAGCAGACTCCACACAGAGTAGGGATCCTGATGCAGGGCTCGATCCTGGGACTCTGGGGTCATGACTTGAGCTGAAGGCAGATGATTAACCAACTGAGTCATCCAGGTGCCCCTAAAGTTTTTTTGTCTTTATTAGTAATTTTGTTATTATGGAAAAATTATCCAAATATGAATTCCAACTAAAGCATAGTTTTGATTTTACAGATCTAGAACAGAGATAATTCTCTTCACTGGGGAATCATTCTTTGAAACTGGAGCTTGGATTAGGAGAAAGGGAAAAATAATGCATTTTACGGTATGTTTAAAAGAATAATCCTAGACACTATTTACCTTCACTTATTTTATGGTGATAAAAAGCACAAGACTTTATGGACTTGAAACTGCTCTAAATATGGACATTAAGATCCTCCTGTTATGTATTATCCATTCTGAAGTGAGGTTTTCCACTAGAACATAACGCACTCTGATTGAGTAACTAAAGCATCCATTGACTCATGTCTACTTGATTTTATACCGCATTGTCTTTAGATGATATGGATTCTTATTTTTTAATATTTATTCATTTAAAATTTTTTTTAGATTTTATTTTTTTATTTGACAGAGATCACAAGTAGGCAGAGAGGCAGGCAGAGACAGAGAGGGAAGCAGGCTCCCTGCTGAGCAGAGAGTCCGATATGGGGCTTGATTATTTTTATTTATTTTTTTAGATGATATAGATTTTTTAAAAAATATCAAAGTCAACAGGGAAAACAGCTGAAGAATGATCCATAAAATGACACAGGAAACAAAAATCACTTTAACATATGGTAGATATTCATCCATATACATTGAGAGATAATCAGATAGTGAGCCAAAAGCATAGGGGAAAACAAAACAAATTGACAAGAGTCAACAATTTAAAGATTATTTTAAGTGGCCAGAGAAAAATCTCTTAATTTGCTGATTAGTATTTTTTCTTTTATTATGCTATACCATCAAGAAGGGTTTTTGTAGTGCCTACTAGAAGCCAATGTCTTCTAGACACTGGGGACTTAATCAATGAACTGGTGAGGATAGAGTATGACCTGAATTCAAGTTAGGAGACCAGCCCCTCCTAACTTTTCAATAATGGCTAGGGCTGGGAGGAGGAGCTGGTAGGGAGAGCAGTATGAGATGGGACTAGAAGCGTGGGTAGGTGGACTGAAGAGTATAGATGGGGCGTGGGGGGTGCCTTTTCATCGTGCACATTCCTTCAGCTGTGAGCGCTCTTGTCTCTGGCTTTATCTCTAGGCACAAAGGCGGATGTGGTCCAAGCTTTCGTGGGACTGACAAACCACAAAAGTCAGGAAATGTTAAGTATTACAAAGGCAATGAAAAAGAGAAATGGGATAGAGCAGAAGTTTGGGGATGTATAATCTTAGGTAAGGTGGTCAGGAATGATTTCTCTGAGAAGGTGACATTTGAGCTGAGACTTGAATGAATAATAGAAAGAATATCTACAGAAGCCCTGAGTTTGGCGTGATGTTTTCTAGAAATATATAAAAGGCCAAGCAAATGGAAGGGTCAGGAGGATATTGAAGTCATTCACCCCATCTCAACTCCTCTTCTCCCCCTACACCTTTGGGGCTTGAGAAGCAAACAAACAGTATGTATCGTCAAAACATACTACTCATTCATTCTTTTAAGACGGTAACTTATAACTGCAGTAGTTTTTAATAGATCACAAAATTTATGTTCCTCAAAAACCTCCTATTCTGAAAAATTGGGTTCTAAAAATATCAAGGCTTATGGGAAAATAGAATTGGGGCAGACAGATTAAAACCTATGCAACTTTGGAACCAGAACTTAAGCAAAAACGGGAACCAGGTCTGAAGACTAGACAGCTGGGGGCTGCCTAAGGAGATGTTACAAATTCACAAGTGAAACAGAATGAAATGTTGGTTGCTAGCATGGAAACAGTGCATCTGGAACTGGAGCTCAGAACAAAGGACGAAGAGCATTTCAGGGCTGGGGTGCACCTCTTTGGAGAAGAGAGAAGGCACACATTTGAAATAATATAAGTGGAAAGGCTCCTAACTATACAGTTCCCAAGCTGAGACTGCTCTCCTTTCCTGCTAAAGATAATACTCTTCCTCCACTATTTTCATTCTGAAAAAACAATGCATATCAACCAGCACAAGTTCTACATTCTATACTGGCAGAATTCCTCTACCTATGAAATAATTGGTTTGTAGAAACATGGAGAAGACTCTAGCTCATTTTTTTAGCTTTCCCCCCTTAAGCATACTGTTTCAATTCAATTCAGCTCAGTTCAATTCAAGTAGAATTTAATAAGTGCCTACTTTGTGCAAGTTACTTTATTTTTTAAAAATTAATTAATTAGATAATTAATGAATTTGAGAGAAAGAGAGCATGAGAATGTAGGAGAGGCAGAGGGAGGAAAGCAGATTCTCCACTGAGCAGGGAGCCTGAGGCGGGGCTTGATCCCAGGACCCTGGGATCATGACCTGAGCCAAAAGCAGCTGTTTGACCAACTGAACCACCCAGGTGCCCCTGTGCAAGTTACTTTAACAAAAATGCTTAATAGAAGTCTTCATTAGTTACCGTATTGCTGAATTCTGGGGTCTTCAATTTTTATGATCAAATCATACTTACATGGGAAGAACCATTTTGACATTCAATAGTTTTAAAAAGCCCACATCAATTATTATTTTTCTGAAAGAATTGTATGAGAGTTAACCAATAAAAACAAATTAAAAGTTACTTCGCTTTAAATGTATAAGGGAAGTTTTAATCAGGTAATTCTATGGTGAATGTTCATGAAAATGGAATAAAACCACCATCATTTATCCATTTTATAAAGTAAGAATTTCTGCTTAAAATGGCAGACACGCTTGAAGAATAGCTCTATAGTTTTTCCCTGGTGCTGCATTTTTTATTGTTCTTTAAGTGGCTTTAGCTCAAAATAATCCTTATGTGCAAATGACATATTTTGGGAAGGCACATTCTGTTGTGCCATAATAAATTAAGTCTGGGAATACTGGTTAAACAGAGTGACACACATTACTTTACTATTAGACTTATGAGAGTTTTCTAATATTTTAATGTGCCTTGTGAGTTTCCAAGAAGGGAATATGCTCTGTGTCATTTACCAAAGTCATTTGTTCATGGAATTCTTTATGAAGTATCTCTAGAGCCTGGTATTCTGAAAACATACTTTGGAAAATTCTAATCTGTTTTGTATGACTTGGGAGTAAATAAACCATCTTTGTGTTCCTTTTTCCTTCGTTGTCCTTAAGAACAAGCAGAAGCATGGCTATATACTGACATCCTACCTTCAACTTGTTGTCATCTAAATATTCATGAAACCAATCATGTCTGTGGGGGAATTTCATAATATGTAAAGCGAGTAGCGCAGCCAACTGCCATTTAAAAAAAAAAAAGGTGTGGTTGTGACTAAGTCTGGGTGTACTGTACAGAGATTTAGGAGAAAGGAATGCCACACATAGTTGGAATTCAGCAGTTTTGTATTTCACATTATAGTGTTTGGAAAATGATTACTTGTGTGTAATTTTCTACTTTTCCATTTTTGTCAACAATAAGTTAATATTTGAGTTCGTGCAAAATCCTTTAAGTTACTCATTTAGTAGTTTCAGTTTTATGTGTTTTAACCAGTGATGCACTCGGCAATGAGAATTCCTGGGGGTGACATCACGTTTCATACATTTTCCAGTCAGATTATATGGGATAGCATATTGAATCCCCATCTAAGCTTGAAATCACCTCTTCTAAAATGATCTAAGAAGGAGCTTATTTTATTTTATTGAATTGCAATTAACACACAATGCTATATTAGTTTCAGGCATATAAAATATTGATCTAACAATTCTATACATTAGTCAGTGCTCACCAAGGTTAGTGTAGTCACAACTTCTTATAGTATTATTGACTATATTCCTTATGCTGTACTTTTTCACCCCCATGACTTACCTAGTTTAGAACTGGAAGCTTGTGCCTTTTTATTCTCTTGATCTATTTCAACTCCCCCCACCTCTCCTCTGGCATACACCATTTTCTGTCATAGAAGTCTGTTTTTTTGGTTTGTTTGTTTGTTTTTTAGATTCCACATATAAGTGAGATCATTTGGCATTTGTTTTCCTCTGTCTGACTTATTTCACTTAGCATACTACCCTCTAGATCACCATGCCACAAAATGGGAAGATCTTATTCTTTTTTATGGCTGAGTCATATTCCATTGCATGTACATACCATATCTACTTTATCCATTCATCTATTGATGGACACTTGGGTTTCTTTAATATCTTGGCTATTAAATAATGCTGCTATAAACCAAGGTACATATATATACCTTTTGAATTAGTGTTTTTGTTTTCTTTGGGTATATACTCAGTAGCGGTATTACTGGATCACATGGTGTTTTTATTTTTAATTCTTTGAGCAAACTCCACACTGTTTTCCACCATGGCTGCACCAGTTTACATTCCTATCAATAGTGCATGAGGATTCCCTTTTCTCCATGTCCTCAACGATGCTTGTTATTTCTTATCTTTTCAATTGTAGCTGGAATGGGCGTATTTTAAATTTAAATTGAAACAATTTGTTTTATCATATTAGATCCTACTCTACTATCCCATCCTTTGGCAAAACACCTGAAACAAATCTAGTAGAGAGATAAGAGAACATCATGTGATCAAAAAAATTCAAGAACATCTTTTTAGGCAAGCTACAAAATATGACACACACAATTTTGTGTTTATAAACCTACTATACTAATTCTTATTTTTCCTGAAGGTTGAGAACTACTGAGCTATAGTAAAGGGAAAAAAATCAGGAAATTCTAAATGCAGATATCTGGGTATTAAAACCACTTTTTTCCCAAGATATTCTAATCCTTAGCAGTGGAATAGCACTAGCTGAAGAATTCTAAAGCACTGGGGCACCTGGGTGGCTCAGTTGTTAAGCGTCTGCCTTCGGCTCAGGTCATGATCCCAGCATCCTGGGATAGAGCCCTGCCTTGGGCTCCCTGCTCCGTGGGAAGCCTGCTTCTTCCTCTCCCATTCTCCCTGCTTGGGTTCCTCTATAGCTGTCTCTCTCTCTGTCAAATAAATAAATAAAATCTTAAAAAAAAAAAAGAATTCTAAAGCACTGATTTATCATTAGGGTTTTTCTTTTCATATTACTATTAAGTTATATATTTTGTAAAAATTAACACATTCATTTGTTGTGGTAATACTTCATCTTCACAAATGGTCGTTTCCGTAGTTCTGTAGATAAATTAAATGTTGAAACTCTATCTCCTTCCGCTGTGCTCCAAATATTCATACATATCTTTATTATAACATTTCTCGCAATATATTATACTTATGTAATTGTATCCTCACCCCACTAGGCAGCATACAGGTTTCATTTATTTTATTCCGTAGGACAGTGGCTCCTGCATGATAGATGCTCAAATGTTATTGCCAAATTAACGAATCTGTATTTTAGTCTTTGTGGAAGATGTATTCTTGCCCAATACATTTTAATTGTCTTTGCATTATTGTTCATTTTTTAAATTAATAAACTTTATTTATTATTTTTTAAAAGATTTTTATTTATTTATTTGACAGACAGAGATCACAAGTAGGCAGAAAGGCAGGCAGAGAGAGAGATTGGAGGAAGCAGGCTCCCTGCCGAGCAGAGAGACAGCCGGATGCGGGGCTCCATCCCAGAACCCTGGGATCATGACCTGAGCCAAAGGCAGAGGCTTTAACCCACTGAGCCACCCAGGAGCCCTAATAAACTTTATTTTTAGCACCAGTTTCAGGTTCACAGCAAAACTGAACAGGAACTGCAGAGTTCCCATATGACCCCTGCCCCCACACAAGCCCCACCTCCCCACACAACAGTGATACATTTATTTCAATTGGCCAAGCTATATTGATACATCATTATCACCCAAAGTACATAGTTTACTTTAGGGTTTACTCTTTGTGCTATACATTCTGTGGGTTTTGACAAATATATAATGAGATGTATCCCTCACTGTAGTATTGTACAGAATAGTTTTACTGCCCTGAAAATTCTCTGTGGACTGTGCATTCATTCATAGCTCCTCCTTAACCCTTGGTAGTCACCGATCTTGCTACTTTCTTTAAGGTGTGCTCTTCCAGGTGTGTCATACAGTTGGAGTCATATAGTGTGTAGCCTTTTCAGATTGGCTTCTTTCACTTAATGGTATGTATTTAAGTTTCCTCCCTGTGTCTTCACAGTTTGATAGCTCATTTCTTTTTAACACTGAATAACATTCCATTGTCTGAATGTACAGCAGTTTATTTATCTGCTCACCTAACAAAGGGCATCTGGGTTGCTTCCAAGTTTTGGAGTTTATAAATAAAACTGCTATAAACATCTATGTCCAAGTTTTTGTGTGGACATAAGTTTTCAACTTCTTTTGGTAACTGCCAAGGAGTGCAGTTGCTGGATCATATGGTAAGAGTATGTTTAGTTTAGTAAGCAACTATCAAACTGTCTTCCAAAGTGGATGTAGCATTTTGCACTCTTATCAACAATGTTGTTTTACAACCTCAGTAACATTTGGTGTTATCAGTATTTTGGATTCGGGCCATTCTAGTAATATAGGTACCTTATTGTTGTGATATCTTATTGTTGTTTTAATTTGCTTTTCCTTGATGATATATGATGTTGAACATCTTTTCATTTCCTTCCTTGCCATCTGTATATCTTCTTTGATAAAAGTTCTGTTAAGGTCACTTACCCATCTTTAAATTGAGCTAGTTGTTTTCTTATTGCTGAGTTAAGAGTTCTGTGTATATTTTGGATAATAGCTCTTTATCATATGTATCTTCTGCAAAATTTTCACTGAGTTTGTGGCTTTCTTCTGATTCTCCCGACAGTGTCTTTCTCAGAGCCTAAGTTTTTCATTTTAATAAAGTCCAGTTTATCAATTATTTCTTTCTTGGGTCATGCCTTTGGTGTTGATTCTAAAATATCATTGCCACACACAAGATCATCTAGATTTTCTCCTTAGTTATCTTCTAGTTTAGTAGTTTTGCATTTGATACATAGGTTTATGATCCACTTCTTTTGCTGCACTCCACAAATTCTGATAAGTTCTGTTTTCATTTTCATTTAGTTAAACATATTTTTAAAATTTTCTGGAGATTTCTTCTTTAATTAAGGTGTCATTTTGAAGTATAGTGTTTAATCTTCACATTTTCTGTGATTTCCTAGTTATCTTTCTGTTATCCATTTCCAGTTTAATTCTATTATGGTTTGAGAGCAGAATGTGTATAAATTTTGTTCTTTTAAATTATGATGGGTGTGTTTTATGGCACAGAATGTGATACATGTTGGTGAATGTTCCATGTGAGCTTGAGAAGAATGTGTATTGTCCTGTTGGATGAAGTAGCCTATGGATGTCCATTATATACCATGATTGATGATGGTGTTGAAGTCAAGCACATCTTTACTGATCTTTCTGCCTGCTGGGTCTGTCCATTTCTGATAGATGGGTGTTGAAGTGTCTAACTATAATAGGATCCATCTCTTTCTCCTTGCAGTTCTCTCAGTTTTTGCTTCACATATTTGGTAGCTCTCTTACTAGACACATACAAATTAAAGAGTGTTTATGTCTTCTTGGAGAAGAGATTCCTTTATTATTTTGTGATAATAATATGCTTTCCTGATGTTTTTTCTTGCTAGGAAGTCAGCTCCGTCTGACATTAATATAGCTGCTCGGCTTTCTTTTGATTAGCATTAGAATGGTGCAGATTTTTCTATCCCTTTCCTTTTCACCTGTCTGTGCCTTTCTATGTAAAGTGCGTTGCTTGAGGGGGAGGAGTCAAGATGGCCGAGAAGGAGGAGCGGGACCCCGGGCTCTCCTCCTCCCTGGAACCCAGCAGTATTGAGGTCAGATCACACGGAATACCCGGGAAGTCAACCTGAGGATTGGAAGAAGGTTCTCCATGGTTGGAGGGAGACAGCGTGGCAGGGGTGAGGTGCGGGGAAGCGGACTGCGGGAGAGAAAAGCTGCGGAGCCGTGGAGGGGAGGGAAGCATTTTCCCCGGCAGAGGAAAGGGAGAGAGGGAAGGAGGGGTTTACAGAGTGCGGCGTGAGGTTCACACAGGAAGACAGCATCTCAGACACGGACCGGGGAGCCAGGGGGACGGAGGGGCACAGGAATTTTGCAAACAGTGAGTGACGCTCCGAGGTGTGAGAGTGTGCGGGAGCCCTAGAGTGCACTGGGAGGGAAGGACCGCCCAGGCCTCGCCTAGGAGGGAGCGCAAAGTGGAATCCAGGTCTCTTAGATATCCTGGGTCTCACTGGGAGAGGTCCTTTCCCTTCCCGGAGTACATTTGGAAGAGGGCATATTGCCTCTCCAAGGATAACAGACCTTGTGGGCGCCGGCAAATCGCCTTTCATCTGCAGGGGACAAAGGTGCACGCAGAGAGAGCATAACCTGTTTGCTGCTTTTCTTGATGCCACACCATAGATTCCGTGCACCGTGCAGGTGGGGACTGTTTTTCTGGGACAGATGGCACTAGCCGGAGTGCAGCAAGGCTCTACTTTGAAGGAGGGAGCACATCTGAGCGGTGCCGGCTCCTTTAAGATGTGGAGTTTTGAATCCCAGCTGTGCCAAGGATAAAATGCACGGGAGCTGGGTTCGAGGTGTGCGAATGGCTCTTGGTTTCCTGTGAGAGCTCTCAGAACAGCGGGGGAGTGGGAGCCCCTGTCCAGAGACTAAAGAGTGGGATGGTGCCCTTTTACCCTCGCCACCAACGTGGTTGGACCCAAGAGAGCGACATAGCGGCCCCTGGTGGATGTGGGGCCCACCCCTGTGTGCGAGGCACATGCTTTTTTCACAGCAGTACTGACTCCGAACCAGCCTAGTGGGCCTTGACCCCAGAAGAGCAACACAGGCGGTGCACCGCATGCACCACGCCTGCTGATCTTACAGTGCTTCAAGGCATGCCCTGCACTTCTGGTGGAAATAGGACCAGGCTATCTATCTACCTATCCCTTCCTTCCTTCCTTCCTTCCTTTTCCTCCTTTCCTCCTCCTTCTTTCCCTTTGGAATCAGGCTTACAGTTTTTTGTTTGTTTTTTTTTTCACTTCCTTTTCCTTTTATCTCTCTCTTTTTTGGATCTGACTTCTTTTTTCTCCTTTCTTTTTCTTTGGAATCGGGCTTATAGGTTTGTTTTTTATATTAAATTAGTTAACTAATTAATTGATTATTTTGAGCAGGCTCCCCCCCCCCCCCCCGTTTTCTTTCTTTCTTTTTTTTCCTTCTTTCTTTCCCAAGCTTTTTCCCCCCACAAACAAATGAAAACACACCTAGATAAAGGTCCAAGCACTCCCCACTGCAAGCAAGGAGGAGGTCTGCAGAGGACTGACCAGTGAGAAAGGGCAGCCAAAATGCAACAGCAGAGTGCACACAGCATACACCAGAAACATTTCTTGAAGTGCCAGGCCGTGGACATTTTATGACCATTTTTTAATATAGCATTACTCTGAGGTTCAGGAAATATAACAAGCTTTCATTTTGCGCAAAAGATATAAACTTTGCCAAAATGACAAGAAGGAGGAATTCTTCCAAAAAGAAAGGGCAGGGAGATATTATAGCCAGGGACTTGCTGAAAACAGAGCAATATATCTGAACAAGAATTTAGATCAACAGTCATAAGACTATTTAGCTATACTTGGAAAAAACATAGAGGACACCAGAGAAACCCTTGCTGCAGAGATTAAAGACCTAAAAACTAGTCAGACTGAAGTAAAAATGCTATAACTAGATGCAAAACAGAGTGGATATAATCACAATGAGGACTGAAGAAGCAGAGGAGAGTAGGTGATAGAGAAGATAAAATGGAAAATAATGAAACTGAAAAGAAGAAAGAAAGGAAACTATTAGATCATGGAGGTAGACTTAGAAAACTTAGTGATTCTATAAAGTGCAATAATATCCATATCATAGGAATTCCAAAAGAAGAAGAGTGCAAAAAAGGGGCAGAAGGTTTATTTGAACAAATTATAGCTGAGAACTTTTTGAATCTGGGAAAGGAAGTAGGCATTCAAGTCTAAGAAGCACAGAGATCTCCCCTTAAAATCAACAAAAACAGGTCACCACCATGACATATCATAGTGAAACTTGCAAAATCCAAGATTAAGGGAGAATTCTGAAAGTAGTTAGGGAAGAAATGTCCTTAATCTACAGGGGTGGGCACATAAGGCTAGCAGTAGACCAGTCCACAGAGAACTTGCAGGCCAGAAAGGAGTGGCATGATATATTCAACATGCTAAGTGGGAAAAATACGCAGCCAAGAATACTTTATCCAGCAAGGCTTCATTCAGAATAGGAGGGGAGATAAAGAGTTTTCAAGACAAACAAAACCTAAAGGAGTTTGTGAACACAAAACCAGTTTTGCAAGAAATATTCAAGGGGACACGTTGAGTGGGAAAGAGAGATCAAAAGTATCAAAAACTAGAAAGGAACAGAGACAATCTACAGGAACAGCAACTTTACGGATAACACAATGACACTAAATTCACATCTTTCAATAATTACTCTGAATGTAAGTGGACTAAATGTTCCAATCAAAAGACATAGGGTATTAAATGGATTAAAAAACAAAAACAAAAACAAAAAAACAGGACCCATCAATATGCTGCTTACAAGGGAATCATTTTAGACCCAAAGACACCTCTAGATTGAAAGCAAAGCGGTAGGGAGCCATTTATCATGTTAATGGACACCAAAAGAAAGTAGGAACAGCCATAGTTACATCAGACAAGTAGATTTTATTTTACTTTATTTTATTTTATTTTACAAAGATTTTAATTTATTTATTTGACAGACAAATCACAAGTAGGCAGAGAGGCGGGGAGAGGAGAGTAGGAAGCAAGCTCCCTGCTGAGCAGAGAGCCCGGTGTGGGGCTAGATCCCAGAACCCTGAGATCATGACCTGAGCCAAAGTCAGAGGCTTTAACCCACTGAGCCACCCAGGTGCCCCAGGCAAGTAGATTTTAAGCCAAAGACTGCAATAAAAGATGAAGGACACTGTATCATAATAAAGAGGTGTCCCAACAAGATCAAATAAATTGTAACTGTTTCTGTCCCTAACTTGGGAGCAGCCAAATATATAAATCAATTAATAAGAAACTTAAAGACACTCACTGATGATAATATAGTAATAGTGGACTCTAACACCCCACTCACAGCAATGGACTGATTGTCTCAGCAGAAGATCGACAAGAAAACAATGGCTCTAAATGACACATGGGACCAAATAGAATTAACAGATATATTCAGACTATTTCATCTGAAAGTGGCAGAATACACATTCTTTTTGAGTGCACATGGAACATTCTCCAAAACAGATCACATACAAGGTCACAAATCAGACCTCAACTGGTACAAAAGATTGAGATCACATCATGCATATATTCAGACCAGAACACTATGAAACTTGAAGTCAACCATAAGACAAAATTTGGAAGGACCACAAATACATGGAGGTTAAAGAACATCCTACCAAAGAATGAAGGGGTCAACTAAGAAATTAAAGAAGTATTAAAAAAAAATATGGTAGCAAATGAATATGAAAACACGATGGTCCAAAACCTTTGGGATGCAGCAAAGGCAGTCCTAAGAGGGATGTCAGTAGCAATACAGGCCTTCTTCCAGAAGCAGGAAAACTCTCAAATATACAAATATACAATATACAACCTTCCACCCAACAGAGCTGGGAAAAGAACTTCAAATAAAGCCTAAATCCAGGAGGAGAAGAAAATAATAAAGATTAGAGCATAAATCAATGATAAAGAAATCAAGAACAGATCAAGGAAACTAGAAGCTGAATTAACAAAATTGATAAATCCCTAGCTAAACTTATCACGAAGAAAAGAGAAAGGACCCAAATAAATAAAATCATGAATGAAAGAGGTGAGATCACAATCAACACGGCAGAAATACAATTAGAATATTATGAGCAATTATGTACAAAGAAATTAGGCAATCTAGAAGAAATGGATAAATTCCTAGAAACATACAAACTGACAAAACTGAACCAGGAAGAAATGCAAAATCTAAACATACCCATAAAATAAATTGAATCAGTAACCAAAAGTCTCCCAACAAACAAAAGCCTAGGGCCAGGTGGCTTTGCAGGGGGAATTCTACCAAACATTTAAAGAAGAATTAATAGCTATTCTGAAATTGTTCAAAAAAATAGAAATGGGAGGAAAACTTCTAAACTCACTCTATGAGGCCAGCATGATCTTGATCCCCAAACCAGACAAAGACCCCAGTAAAACAGGAGAATTATAGGTGAATATCCCTGATGAACGTGGATGCAAAAATTCTCACCAAGATATTAGCTAATCAAATCTAATAGTACATTAAAAGGATTATTCAACACAACCAAGTAGGATTTATTCCTGGGCTGTAGGGGTGATTCAACATTTGGAAATCAATCAACTTGATATACCACATTAATAAAAGAAAGAATAGGAACCATATGATACTCTCAATAGATGTAGAAAAAGCATTTGACAAAATACATCCTTTCTTGATTAAAAACCCTCAAGAAAGTAGGCATAGAAGAAAGGTACCTCACATCATAAAGGCCATATGTATAATACCCATAGCAGTTTTATCCTCAGTGGGGAAAATCTGAGGGCTTTTCCCCCCAAGGTCAGAAACATGACAGGGATGTCCACTCTCACCACTGTTGTTCAACATAGTACTGGAAGTCCTAGCCTCAACAGTCAGACAAGAAGAAGAAATACAGGGCATCCAAATAGGAAAGGAAGAAGTTAAACTTTTCACTATTTGCAGATGATATGATATGTTCTGTAGAAAACCCAAAAGACTCCACCAAAAAAATGCTAGAACTAATATAGGTATTTAGCAAATTTGCAGGGTATAAAATCAATGTGCAGAAATCTGTTGCATTCCTATACAACAGTAATGAAGCAGCAGAAAGAGAAATCAAGGAATCAGTCCCATTTACAGTTGCACTAAAAACAGCTTTGGTTTTCTTTTTCAACATTACTTTGGATATTTGGGGTCTTATTTGAAGATGTGCAGATATTTGAATCTGCACATTGCTTTGCGTACTATGAACATTTTAACAATATCTGTTCTTCCAATCCATGAGCATGTCATTGTTATTCCATTTCTTTGTGTCTTCCTCAATTTCTTTCATAAGGGTTCTATAGTTTTCAGAGTACTCATCACTTACCTCTTTGGTTAGAGAAGTATTACTTCATAGTAATAAAGCAATGTGCAGATTCAAAGCACTCCCTATCAAAATAACACCAGCTTTTTTCACAGAGCTGGATCAAACAATTCTAAAATTTGTATTAAGCCAGAAAAGACCCCAAATATCCAAAGTAATGTTGAAAAAGAAAACCAAAGCTGGAAACATCACAATTCAGTCTCAGTCTTTTGGTGAGCCTTTGCCTGTGAGCTATGAACTTTGCCTGTTCAATCTCTCCCCAACCCCCAATTGGGACAGGATGGCTAGTGGGGGCTGGAGTTGGGTATCCTCCTTCCCTCAAGAGGCTGTAGCCTATTGGAGTTGGATATTTCCCTTCTTTCAGATAGGGTAGGCTCTGATAAATCCCTAGTAGGTTAAAATTGTAAAATGTTCCTCAATTTTTCTGGTAAAATTGTTTTTCCTGAGAGCAGACCTTGTTAAGAAAAATGGAGTATTCTGTGTTTTTTTTTTTCCTTTTTTTTTTTTTTTAAAGGACTTTATTTATTTATTTGACAGAGAGATAGCACAAATAAGCAGAGTGGCAGGCAGAGGGAGAGAGAGAAGCAGGCTCTCTGCTGAGCAGGGAGTCCGATGTGGGGCTCAATCCCAGGACTCTGGAACCATAACCTGAGCCAAAGGCAGCCATTTAACCAACTGAGCCACCCATGCGTCCCTATTCTGTGTTTTTCAAAATGGTTCCTATTCTTTTCTGCTTGCTGCAAGCACAAGGAATTTTTCTCTGGTATTTCCCTTGAGGCCCTGGTAGGACCCCTGGAGAGAAAGCTCACAAAAGTGTGGAACCCCTCTTGTTGACCCCTGCTGGAGTTTTTAACTCTGACTGGTCCACACTGAGTCTCCAGCAATCCATCAATTACAGTTCAGGTTTTACTGACTCCCGTGGTGGTTTCTGCTCATGGATTTGTATTTCAGTAGGCTGAAGTGATTCTCCATTAGTCTCTCCAATTTTCAGGGCAGTGGTTTGGCTTATGAATCACATCTCTGATGGATCTACAAAGAGCTGTTGATTTTTCAGTGTGTTGAGCTTTTTACGTGTTGTTAGGATGAAGTGGCAATTTCTCAGTTCCTTCCATGCCTAATTGGAGCTGTTTTTGTTTTTCTCATTGTTAGTTTTTCAAAAAAAATTTTTTATTTTTAAAATTTCTTTTCAATGTTCCAGAATTCATTGTTTATGCATCACACCTAGTGCTCCATGCAATACACGCCCTCCCTAATACCCATCATCAGGCTCACCCAACCTCGCACCTCCTGCCCCTCCAAAACCCTCAGATTCTTTTTCAGAGTCCACAGTCTCACATGGTTCATCTCCCCCTTCAGTTTCCCCCAATTCCCTTCTCTCCATCTCCCCATGTCCTTCATGCTATTTCTTACACTCCACAAATAGACAAAACCATATGATAATTGCTCATGTTTTAAGGTTTGTGTAATCCCTGGTTTCAGGTCCTCTTAAGTTATTCATTGCTGCTATAGAATAATTGTTGGGGAGTTGTGAGTGAACTTATACATATAAATTAAAATTCACACCTTTTCCTGAAGTTTACTTCTGTATTTTTCACAATGTTAAGCCTAACCGATAAAACTTTAGATGACTTGGGCTTCCTTTAGAATAGATATTATCTGTCTGTGATGAAGAGGAAAGTAGAGGGCTGACAAACCTCAAATATGAACTTTAAAAACCAGATTCAGAAAATGAACTGATAGAATGTTTGCCTCTGTTACTTGTGTTTCCAGAGTCTGAAACTCACATTTCTTCCCAGTGTCTTTGCTTTACTGAAGTTGAGGCCATCACATTTTCCTCCAAGTTTGAAAGGTAGTTGGATTGTCTCTAATAAATACTTGAAAAAGTATATGACTTTCCTTCTTAAAACAAAATAATCTTTTAAAGAAGAGCACAAGATAGAGAGGTGATCAAGTTTTTGTGAGCACCTTATGGTTCCTGTCTTAGGTTGGAGTTGAAAGCTGACCACAGAATTATGGCAAGATTTCTCCTTTTAATCTTTAGGAAAAGGGCTCACTTAGTAGCCATACCCTCATAGATTATTTAGATGTTTCTACTTTCCTGGGCTCTGAGACTATGTATTGAAACTTTCTAGAAAAGTACTGTTCTTGTTTAATCTTGTCCTTTCTTAATAAATGTGTTGTATTAAGTGTTAAGAAAAATGGCCTAAAATTTTTCTTTACACATTTATATATAAATATATTTTCCTTTAGAAAGTGAAAGTGGTAATTTTTTTTACATGGAACATGTAGAATATTGAGTTTATTATTATTTTTTCTTCCCTTGTCCCTCCCTCAGTTTTTCCCTTTCTCTTTTCCTTGCTCCTTCCTTTTCCTCTTTTCCTTCCTCCTTTTCTTCTTTTCTTCTTCTCTCCCTCCCTTCTTTCTTTTTTTCATTTTTCTAAGCAACAGAATTTATTAAATATATATGCAAGGCACCTACAACATGTAGGTTTTGTTGTTTTATTTTTAAGATTGTTTTTTGTTGTATAACAAGGGAAGCTGGAGAGGATTAAGGTGTAGGGTCAATGAAGAATGAAGTAGGCAGTGAATACACTCAAGAAACGAGGTAAGGAGACCATCCCTGGTTGCTTCTTTCCTTGCCTTCTACAGGGTGTGGAATCTGAACTCTCCATTGTTCCAACACAAATTTCTACCCTCATACAGCTCTTTCTGGTGTTCTCTGGAAGACTTCGAACCACAGGTCATTCTGAAGGCTCATTTAATCTTTACAGAGTTAAAAACTGTGTTCTGTGATTAGCCCTATCAAACTTCTTATCTGGTTCGATTTAAGTTCTTGTTTAATTTTTCTTTTCATAGAATCTCCATTTCTAATCAAATAAATATGATATGTCTCAGCCACCAAAGATTTGCTGCATGATTTTGCTTGTCAAGACTCCCAGGTGAATTCCAACAAGGCACTGTAGCTGGGACATTAAATAAATAAGTAACCTGATAGCATGACATTTCATTAAAACACTGTCAAGTAGAGAATGAGAGCGCTAGGAAGCTGTTTCTAGCTTACTTCAGGATATTGGGAAGCAGAAAGTAAATAGGTCTCTAATTTCTGCTCCTTGTTTGCCATTTTCTTCAAAAGGGCAATGTGCCTTTTAGGTAAGAGTTAAGAAGTAAGAGGTAAGAGTTTTTTTGCTTGTTTGTTTAGTTTAATATGCGTAGAGCAGAGCAGAAGCTGTAGCCTCTGTGTTCTGCACAGTGCCAGGTTGCCTGGACTATGCTGAAGTTCCTTTTACCATGGCTGCTTCTTTGGAACTGTGCTTCCAACATTTCCATTCATCTCATGTGACTCATGGTTGAGCTACAGCCTTTGTGCCTTCCTTTGTGCATTCGATCCATTCTATGCAAGTTAAGTAGGATGCTCTAATGTCTCCTGTCCTTTGAATCTGAACCTTAATTTTCTTTGCTTGGTGAGCTTTTGGACCAAAACATTCCAAGGCATGTGTGGATACTGCGGCACTGAAGGAATTGGTGATGTCTACTTTCGTACTTTGTTCTAAGTGTAACTACTTCAAAAGTGGGGCAAGGAAAGTGAGTTATAGAGGTGGAGAAGTACAGATGAGAATCTGGCCTGGGGCTCTGGACCCATATGGAAGAAAAATGTACTGAAGATTAGAAATGATGAAAAAGGAGGATAAAACAATGGTAAGAAAAAGGCTGTATTTGGGCAAAATGCCATCTGGCATTTCTGGTGTAACTCAATGATCTATCCTACAGTTAATGGATGAGGTACTTGAGAAAACAATCAGAGCCATTAACTGTCTTCTAGTGAGATAAGGGAAGAAATCTAGGTAGAACCTATATGAAAATATGGTTCCAAAGGAGCCTTTCTTACATAGCTCGGGGGACAGTTTGATATTTGTTGGTGCTTATTAGAGATCCTGGCTTGGGCTTATGTTGGTATTCAGTGGTGTCTAGGAAAAGTGAATAAGATCACTTCAGTCCTCAGGGTCCATTCACCTGGTAGGAGAATGGAAAGTGGATCTGTTTGAGTAAACTTGCTGTAAGGATTTTGCTTGATGAAGGAAAGAGAAATTTTTCCTGACGGGCTTAGGAGGGATGACAGTGCGGCCCTTGCTTCAGCTCCCGTCCTCCTGCTAGCTTTAAGGATTTGAGTTGGAACCTTGTGGAGGGAGGGGCTACAGGTGGAGGCTGAAGGGCTGTGTTCCAGAAGAAACTGAGGCACTCCCATCACTGCTTTCCTGGGGAGAGGGGTGTGCATTGAAACTCCAGGGACATCCTGGGTCTTTTCCTGATTTGGGAAATCCAATACTTGGCCCTCATCCAATATTGTTGGAGTGTCACAGCCAGTACACACAGGCCAATGAGAACTGCCTTAAAAACTCTTTGCCTTTGTTGCTGCGAAGAAACGAGGGTTGTACAAAATGCAAAAGGAAGCACAGGCTATCTTGTGATTCACCTGGAGAACACAAACATCCCAGGGATTGACAGTAATCCTAGGGCAGGTATGGGACTTCTTAAAATTTTAGGCGTAGTGCATAGAGTCTCCTTTATTTAAGCTCTGAGTCTTGTTTGGTCTCTTCCTCCCTCATTTTGTCCCTTTCTTCCTCCATCCTTTCTTCCTTCCCTCTCTCCCTTTTCTTCTTCCATGCTGTTAAAAATAAAGCAGACTACTGTTAATTTCCCCTTACTACATCTTGAATTTATTTTTTGCTGCACTTTTATTTTATTGAATGGGCCTGAGGGACTGACTGGACATTGCATAAGAGCTCTTAGTTTCAGCTGCATCCTTATTAAATCATCCATCCTGAGACTTGGCATACATTGATATGAATTTTTTGCTGGCGTATCCATTCCCTGATTGCTCTGTGTACACTTATGCTTCACCACTCACAGTGCAAGTGAGGGCAAGGCTGACCATGACCCTGGATCTTTATATGACTCAGGATTTGGATGTGAAAGACACATTGCCCCAACTTTTGTTGGAGCCCTTGGGGAAGAAGCCAGGGCTCCTAACCTGGTGGAGTGGAGCTGGAGCAGCTGGTGGCCACCTTGGCTGCCATACTGGAAGAGCCCGCCCGAGAAGGAAGCCAAGAAGAGGAGAGCAGATCCAAGAGGAGCAAAGCCAGATTCCTGGCTACATTGTTGATTGAATCTTTGGACCCAGTCATGCCAGACATATTTTCAGGTTTGAGTCAAAAAGAACTTTTTCTGCCGAAGCAGTTTGAACGGGCGTTCTGCCACCTGAAGTTTCCAAGAAGAGTCCGGCCAGAAATAGCACCTAAGCCACACCTGCTGGTGCTGTTAGGAAGATGATTAGTTGAAAAGAGATGAATCCAGAGACTAATGCCCCTAAAATAGGCATCCTGAAAGGATCCTGAGGACCGAAGTGATCTTATTAGGAACAAAGCTTATTAGGGACAAGGTTGGGGGATACCAGGAAGTACTAGGGTCTTCTGGTGATTAGAACTCCTCCCCTCTTGGATAAATTCTCTTCTATCTCAAGTCTATGTATATATGCTCAGATAGGATTTAGGGGTTAAAATTGTGAGCTTGGGAGAAGACCATTTTAACATTTTAACATTTTTTAGCACAGCATGGCTGTCTGACTGCTCATTAGCAGGTCCTGGGCTAACAAACACACTTGTCTGAGTATACCTTGGCTCATCTGGATTGTCTTATTGTCTATGTTCTGGCTGAAAAATAGAAGGGGGCGGGACAGTAGCTCTCATGACTGGAAAATGAAAGACCTTCCATATTTTTTCTGCCTCTGCCAAGAAACTTATTTTTTAGAAGTGTGAAATTGGCAGGTGTATGCTGTCTTCCATTTTGTGTATCTGGCTGCCTCAAGGAAACAGGCTAAACCAGAGTGTTGAGAGAAGAAAAATGGAAACCTATTTCTCAAGGAACTAGTCACACAGAAGAGAGATTTGGAGATTCACATGTGTGGCACTTGACTCAGTAAAATAAAGGTGAAACATGAGGGGCGCCTGGGTAGCTCAGTGGGTTAAAGCCTCTGCCTTCAGCTCAGGTCATGGTCTCAGGGTCCTGGGATCGAGCCCCGAACCAGGCTCTCTGCTCAGCGGGGAGCCTGCTTCCTCCTCTCTCTCTGCCTGCCTCTCTGACTACTTGTAGTCTCTGTCTATCAAATAAATAAAATCTTAAAAAAAAAACAAAAAACGGTGGAACATGAGTACTGGCTATAACCAGTTAGAAAAGTGCAGCTTCTCAAAGGTTCAAGAAGCAACTCCTGACCACAGTTGGAAGAAAGGAGGGAAGAGTATTTGCATGCGAAGACTGGCGGATCCTCCACCCAGTCACGTCAGTCACACACTGGACATTGGCACTTAGGATGAAACCAGTTTGAATTGTTGGCCTAATACAGCCCTCTCAAGGAGACCAACATATTTCATGTCAGGGAAATCCTTCTTGGATTGTTACATTGTTTTCTTAAATCTGATAAAAGTATCCTTAAAATTTGCAACATGTGGGGCGCCTGGGTGGCTCAGTGGGTTAAAGCCTCTGCCTTCCACTCAGGTCATGATCCTAGAGTGCTGGGATCGAGCTCCGCATCAGGCTTTCTGCACTGCGGGGAGCCTGCTTCCCCCCCTCTCTCTGCAAACTTGTGATTTCTGTCTGTCAAATAAATAAAATCTTTTAAAAAAATTTGCAACATGTTCTTTCTTTAGTATTTCAGTCTAGGGGACAAAATCTTAAAAGTAATGTTGCAGATATGCAGTCTAAGTCATTATACTGTCTTGGAGACTGGGTATATCTCACTGTGACTCCTATGGAATACTTATTGTTACATGACAAGGTTTTGATTTTGAAAGTCGGTGTGTTTTTATAAAGTGCTTGCCTGTGCGTGCATGTGTCTGTGTGCTTGTATGTGTGTGTTCAGGTGCCTGGAATTGGATTAATGGTAATTCTTGGTTTATAACGCATACTCATTATTAACCCATGAATGGACCATTTTTATTTATTTCCTTGGCCTTTTGGGCATGGACTGTCTTTCCCATACCCTCTGAATTTTGGCATGGTCACAGACTTGCTTTGACCAACAAAACATGACCAGATGTAATATGAATCATTTCTGAACAGAAGCATTCAAAGCAAGTGTATGATCCATACATCTTTCCCACTGCAGTGGTGATTGTGGAGACTTCCTTAAGCCCACGTCCATGAGTGGTTCTGATGGACAGATCCTCCCTGCTCACCGGCACTGGATATGGAGGATGGGTGGGAAATACACTTTCATAGTGTTTGAGAATTTGACTTGCCAGGACAGTATAACCTAGCCTACCTGTCCATGACAGTTAGTAAGCTATTGTTTCTCAGTGCCAAACCCACCATTCTCTACCATGTTTATGGGGCTAGCATTTTACTAATCATGTTCCTCCTTGACCAGCTGGCTTCCTGTTACATTCCACCAATAGGGATCTACAGAGAGAGACCAGAAAGTGAGGGGATGGTAAAGGGCCTTCTCTTTCCTGTTCTGCTTGTTGTTCCTATTAATATTGTTTCGACAATGGCTTCTTACCCTGACAAAGTCAGTTGGTTCCAGTTTCTTCTAGCATTTTTCAAGACTAACTTTGTTGTGTCTCCTTAGAGGGGCTAGCCCAAGCCTGGTAGAGCCCCCTCTTCAGCCTCCATGTGGTCCCTCCTCGGGGCTTCAAGATTTTTATAATCCTGATCTTTTCATTTTGTTCTTCTAGCCCTGAGGATGGTAGCTGATTCCTGTGTTACTATAGTGATGCTACTTTCATGTTCTCTTTGGCTTTTTAATTCCTCAAATATTTATTTAACCACTTTCTGATATTAAATTCTGTTAAAATAATTGGTGTGGTTTCTGTTTTCCTGACCGGATAAAGGCTGATACACAGACTGATGCAGTTACTTATAGAATTGTAATAAACACCCATGAATTTGATATCCAAAACCAAAACTAGGTCCTTGATAATAACCTTTATCTAATGGTTCAAAATCAAATCTAACCATGTCTCCCTTCTCTATCCCATCTTCTGGCCTCTTCCGACAAACCGTAGTCCATGGTTTTGTGCCATTGTTCATCATTGCCTTTTTGTCCTTTTTACGTAGTTTTATGTCTATATAAGTTATGCCTAACCCTAAAAGTTATAAATTGTAATTATAGTTGTTTTAGCTTTAAGAAAATGGGTATTATGTGGTATGTAATTTTTTGGGATTTACTGTTTAATTTATTGTTAGTATTTACCCATCTTGCTTTTTCTTTCTTTGTTTATTTGGTTTTTATTGCTGTATAATATGCTATTGGGTGAATAGCTTCAAATATATAATTTCAAGTAAATGAAGAAAAGCAAAGTCTAGGCTTTGTGTTATTTGGAAAGATTTGATATTGAAAATGGTTCTACTGGTTTCTCTGACATAGTTTCTGGGCACGCACTCTGGGCTCACTGATCAAGTAGCAGGTAACGAAAGTATACGTCTCACTAACCATTTATATTTGCTAAACATTCAGAGTTCAGTCTCAGGAATCTTTAGGTAAAATGTGGAATGGGATTTTTGTTTTTATACACTTTAACTTTTTTATTTAATTAACAACTAATCCAGGGTGAAAAGAGAGTCAAAATAGAAACAAGATTGCAAATAATCAGATGCCTTACTTTTTAAAGTTGTCTCTAGGAGTCAATGTCTTCTTAAAAGCAAAGGGGCATTAGAAAGGAGTAGGGAATTTGGGTAAATTGGAAGGGGAGGTGAACCATGAGAGACTATGGACTCTGAAAAACAATCTGAGGGGTTTGAAGTTGAAGTTGAGGGGGGTGGGAGGTTGGGGTACCAGGTGGTGGGTATTATAGAGGGCACGGCTTGCATGGAGCACTGGGTGTGGTGAAAAAATTAATGAATAATGTTTTTCTGAAAATAAATAAATTAAAAAAAAAAAAGCAAAGCCATTGTAGTATGATGGCAACAAGCATTTCCTATGGGCCATAAATGGCTGGAGATACCAGGAGCTGATAAACTGAGAAGCTCTGTAGATACTGTTGATTGCAATTAATATCAGTTACAAAAACAATTATAATAATTGAATGGTGGTCATTCTCAGAACAATTCTAAAGGCTTCCCAGTTTGTCTGAAGGCATTTCTTTGATAGAGCTTCCTTGCCCAGAGCCGGCCAGTAAATTCCACCGTTCTGAGAGAAAACTGCCCAAGAGATACTTAGCAAATGCTTGATAATGGAAATAATAGAAGCTCATATGTATTGAACATCTACTTGGAGCTTGGGCTTGCTAAATGATTTACACACATCATTTCATTTCATCTACTCAAGAGTATGGTACTACCATTGTCTTTGTTTTTTACAGATGAGGAAATACAGATCTAGAGAGAATAAGCCACTTACTTGAAGTCACATGTCTATTAAATGGTGGATTTATCATAGATCTTTGTAACTTCTGCCAAACACAGTCTGTCTATTTGTGTTGTGTTTGATCTTTTTCAAATTGTCTCTCTTAATCACATGCATTAAAACAGGGAGTAGTAGAATGGTTTTTGACTTTCAAGTATCATGGATCTTTGTAACTTCTGCCAAACACAGTCTATTTGTGTTGTATTTAATCTTTCTTTTTCAAATTGTCTCTCTTAATCACATGCATTAAGACAGGGAGTAGTAGAATGGTTTTTGACTTTCAAGCACATGTTGGGTGAGAGTTTTACTTCTCTCTTCTAACACAACCCTTGTATTTGGTGATTTGGCAGTTGCTTTCTTTTGGATTCTTGGAGTTACAAGTTTGAAACGATGTCCTCTATTGGTTTGGAGATATTGCACAACCATTCCTGAAAGCTTTTGTTCTTTCTTCTGATCCAAGTCTAAAAGCTTTTCATTTTAGCCACTGTTCACAAGGAATAACCTTGCTCCAAAACATACTTTCAACATTGAGCCTGAATACGGGCTTTGACATGCATGGGAGCTTTTGCCCTTGTTTTCCTATAGCAGTTGACCTCTCAGAGACCAAAACTTGCTTTTTGTCCTGGAACATCACAGGACTTAGATCTGGAAACCACTTTCATTTGTTTTTAAGATATAGAGATAAGAACATTTTAATGGAAAAAATTGTATATGTTTTGTGCATATATTTGTTCTTTAACCAGTTTCCTGAAAATTTAGTTGATGACCACAGTCTTGGTAAGAAGGGCTATTTGAAGCAGCAATGACCAAGAAATCTTGTTCTTATTAAAACTTTTTTGTTTTCTCTCTTCTACAACAGTGGCTATTTGGGGGAAATTGAGACAACACAACAGTGATAACAATGTTGCTGATATAGTTGTTGGGGGGCGGGATAGGACGGGAGAG
This sequence comes from Neogale vison, assembly GCF_020171115.1. NCBI lineage: Eukaryota > Metazoa > Chordata > Mammalia > Carnivora > Mustelidae > Neogale > Neogale vison. The sequence goes on from NC_058093.1 coordinate 51,328,612, forward strand.
AAAGCAGAAGAAAGAGGAGAAATGATCATGGTGATAAAACCATGTTTTTCTTAGTTTTGGGGAATTTATTTCTTGCTTTGGTATGATTTTCTTTCAATAGAAAAATGACTTTGATGCTTTTATTTTCTATATCCAAAACTTATTTCCCTCCGAACTTTTTCTGGACTCCATTTTGAGGTATTATGTTATCCTAACCTAAATGCAATCTTCTGGTATACTTCCATTAATCTTTAGAGAGGTGTTCTAGTTCCCTTGACTGTAACAGAATGCCTTTTCTGTTTCAGAAATAGCAGTGTTTTCCATGAATGGTCATTGTAGGCCTCTTCTTAATGTCCATTGCTAATAGGAGTCAATGTTTTTCAACGTCCAAATTCATGGTCACGCTAATCTTTAATAAACAAAACCTGTTTATTGAAGTATAACACATATATAGGAAAAAGCATAAATCCAAAGCTTGATAACCTTTCATGAGGTGAATACGTTTCTTTGCTGCTACCCAGATAAAAGAATAGAAAATTAGGGGGCACCTGAATGGCTCATTTGGTTGAGCAGTTGACTCTTGATCTTTGAGCCCTGTATGGGGCTCTGGGCTCAGCGGGGAGTCTGCTTGAAGATTCTCTCTCTCCCCCTCTGCCCCTCCTCCTGCTCACCTGTGTGTGCATGCTCACTCTTTCTCTCTAAAATGCATAAAGAAATCTTAAAAAAAAAAATAGACTATTAGCTGCTCTTCATACCTATCTTTGTAAATTACTCAGTCATTATTCTTCTTTCCCAAAAGGTAAGTAATGTCTTAATGTCTATCATTATCTATAAGGGCTGTCAGTTTTAGACTTTATAGGAAAGAAATCACCCAATGTGTACTCCCTTGTCTGGCTTCTTTCACTCAACATTATGTTTGTAAAACTCTTCCATGTTATTGTTGTGGCATTAATTTATTCACTTTCATTGCTGTTTAATATTCTGTAGTATGAGTGTAACACAGTTAGTTTGTCTTAATTATTTATTTATTAGGAAGACTTGGGTTGTTTCCAGTTTCTGGCTATGTAACAAATAGTGCTGCTATTCATTTAGGTTCATATAGGGCATCTTGTCTATCTTCTGTTTTGTACATAGATATAGTCACATATATATCTAAGGTAGAATTGCTAAGTCATAGGAAATTCATATGTTTCATTGTATCTACCACTGAATGGTATTCCAAAATGGTTGTACAATTTATTCCATTACCATTAGTGTATGAGAGTTCTGATTGCTTTTCATCCTTATCAGCACTTGGTATTATTAGTTATTTAATGTTAGCCATTCTGGTGATGTACAGTGAAATCTTACTGAGGTTTTAATTTACATTTTCCTGAAGACTAATGAAATCAGCTTTTCAAATTTTCATTGGCCATTTGCAGAATTTCTTGTGTGTGGTGTCAATTATCCTAGTAGGTCATTTTTCTAATTGATTTGGAAGAGTTCTTTTTAAATTCTGTACAAATAGTTTGATAGATATGTAATTGTAAATTTCTCCTCCCACTTTGTTGCATAACTTTCTATTCTTATAACAATATCTTTGGATGCACAGAACTTCACTATTTAAATGTAGTCTTAATTTATTATTCTTTTACTCTATGTTTAGTGACTTTTCTGTCCTATTTAAGAAATCTTTGTTTACCACAGGGTCATAAGGATTTTTTTTTGTTCATCTTCTAGAAGGTTTATTGCCTGATGTTACACATTTAGATCTGCAATCAATTTAAAATTGATATTTGTGTCAATGGATGTATTTAATTTTTATGTAGGTATCTAATTAACACAGCACCACTTATTGAAAAAAACCTTTCTTCTTTCTACACCATAGTGTCTCCCTCATCTATCAATTCTCCAAATACAGTATCATAATAACTGGATCTTTGTGTCTTGAGACTTGATAACAGTGGAGTAAGTGTTCCAGCTCCATTTTTCTTCTATATTCAGTCCCTCGAATTAAGTTGGTCCTTTGAATTTCCATAACAATTGTTAGAATCAGCCTATTCCTACATCATCCTTAAAACCTTCTGGGATTTTGACTGAGGCTGTATTTCACATTGGTATCAATATTGAGAAAACTGACATTTTAAAAATATTGAGTCTTCAAATGTGAGACCATGATATTTCTCTTTTATAGAGTTTTTAAAATACCTGTTCATGTTTCTGTGTTTAAGTCCGGACTATCTATTATTTGAATTTATACCTATGTATTAAATGGTTTAGGAAATGGTGTCTTTAAAATATTCTTTTTTTGGTACTTTGTTATTAGTATATATAGATTTATTTTTGCATATTGATCTTATACAGATTCCTTACTAAATTCTTTTTTTAATTCTAATTAATGTCTAAACATTCTTTTAGATTTTTCTATGAATACAGTCCTGTTATCCATGAATAATGATAATTTTTTTCCTTTTTCAATATTTATAACATATATTAAAATTATAAATATGTGTGTCTATATGTATGTGATATATATATATGCTATATATATATATCTTGTAATTTTTTTTCTAAATTTATTTATTTGATAGACAGAGAGAGATCACAAGTAGGTGGAGAGGCAGGCAGAGAGAAGGGCAAAGTAGGCTCTGCTGAACAGAGATCCCGATGCGAGACTCGATCCCAGGACCCTGAGATCATGACCTGAGCTGAAGGCAGAGGCTTAACCCACTAAGCCACCATCCAGGCGCCCCTATCTTGTAATTTTTTAATTGCAAGATATACAGTGTTGATTAGAAGTGTTGTTAGAAAGTGTTCTCATCTTATTTGTGATCTCCAGAGTGGAGATAGGATAAATTTGAAAAATTTCAGCGAGATATTTCCAGAAGCTCCTATTTATTCCTAGTTTGCCATGAGTGAAAATGAAAATGAAAAATGGGTATAGAATTTTATCAAACAATTTTTCTTATATATATTTATATGATTACCTGTATTTTCCTTTACTTTGTTAAGGTGGTAAATATGCTGATTAAATTTGGGTTGTTAAACCAATTTTGTATTACTTGAATAAACCCCAATTGAATATGATTTCTTTTTTATATATGACTGGATTTGATTTACTTATTTGGTGTATGACTTTTTTGCCTATGTTCATGAGAGAAATTGTCTATAAAGATCCTTCTTGAATTGTGAGGTTTTGGTATAAACATCATCCTGGCTTTATAAAATGAGTTGAGAAGTATTTCCTCTTTTTCTAGTCTCTAAAAGAGTTCATATAACATTTTAATCATATTTTAATTTTTTTTTTAAAAATATGTTATTTATTTATTTGAGAGAAAGAGAGAGAGAGAGAGGATGAGCAGGTAGAAGGGGCAGAGGGAAAAGGAGAAGCTGACTCCCCACTGAGCAGGGAGCCTGGATGTAGGGCTCCATTCCAGGACCCTGAGATCAGGACCTGAGCTGAAGACAGACGCTTAACTGGCTGAGCCACCCAGGTGCCCTTGCATTGTATTTTTCTTAAGTGTGCAGAGGAGTTCACTGGTGAAGCTTTATCTGAGTCTGGAGATTGTTTTGTCGTGGTTAGGTTTTGATTACATATTTCATTTCTTTTCTAGTATGGTAATTGTCTAATTTTTAATTTCTTATTGTTAACTTTTGAAAGTTGTATATTTATCTAGGAGTTTATTTTATATGCATTTTCAAATTTATTGACAAACATTTATGTATCTTCTAATTTTATTTTTAATGTCCATAGTGCCTGTAGTGATGTCCTTTTTTGTATCACTGATATTGGCCATGTGTGCGTTCCCTCTTTTTTTTTGATCTCTCTCAGTAGGAGTCATTAATTTTATGTTTTTTCTTAAGTATCAAATTTCAGCTTTATTGGTTTTCTGTACTGTGCATATTTTCTACTTAATTTATTTCTCTTCTTTATAATTTTTCTTCTACTTTTATTTTGATTTAATTTGCTATTTTTTAGCATCATAAATTAGATATTTAGAACATTGGATTTTAGTCTTCTTTCTTAAAATATTTATCTTGGACTAAAATTTTGCTTATAATTATAGTTTCAGCTGAATTCACAAGATTATATTGTATTTTAATAATCATTAATTTAAAAATATTTTCTAATTTCTATTATGATTATTTTTTTGACCCATATGTTGCTTAGTTTCCAACAGTTGGTGACTTTCTAATTACCTTTCTGTTTCTGGTTTTTAGGTTAATTTTCTTGAATGATTACAGTCCTTTGAAATTAGTTGAGACTTGTTCTATGATGGGTCAATTTTGATAGATATTTCACTGTGCTTGAAAAAAGTTTATTATGATATCTTGCTTTAAGAATTCATAAAAGTAATTAAAGCCAGTTATTGTATTCAGATTTATTAATGCTTAGTCTATCAACTTGTGAGAGCGGTGTCTTAAAATTTCCCATTGTGATGGTGGATTTATCCATTTCCCTCCTTAGTTCTGTTAAATTTTGCATTATATATACTTAAAGCTATGCTATTAGAAAGATACAAGTTTAAAGTTGTTATAGTTTTTCTATTACCATTATGAGAATCCTTTTTTACCTCTTATAATGTTTCTTGCCTTAAAGTACATTTTTATGATACTAGTATGATCACATCTGCTTTTTAAAAATTATTTTTTTGCATATTATATCTTTTTTTTTCATTCTTTTACTTTCCAAACTTTCTTTGTCTTTGTATTTAGGCAGGCTTCCTATAAAGAGCAGTTAAAGAGTTGGCAAATTCTAGAAGGAGAACACATATGTGAGTTCGGGCTAATTCTCTGTGCTTCCCTTCTGTCAGTGACCCCAATGCCCCTCTGGGCCCCTCCTGCATTAACAGGCCCCAAGTACAATTTATTCTTCTTAGCTCTATGAGAAAGCTCAATGGCTTTTTTGCCTGTTAGGATTTGCATTCTGGAGAAGTTTTGAGTCCCTGCCATCACCTCTCTTCTCTTGCTTAAGACTCAGCAAATGTACCAAGGGAATAAAGCTGCATGCAGAATATTGGGCTCACCTCAAAGAATTTCTGTTCTTTCTCAGATCTTGGCCCCTCAGTTCCTGGATACCCCCAAAGTTCTCCAGTGCCTACAGATATATTCTAAACTATTTTATACAGCTTTTCAAGTTACTTTTGGTGAGAGTGTTGGTTTATGAAAGCTATTCTATTTTTACTGCAAATAAAATGTCCACATTCATCTTTGATTATATTAATCCTTCTGAAAACAAAGTTTTTTTTTTTTTACTAAATGTATGGAGTACTTAATAATCCCTTTATTGAAGATTTTTTTTAAGTTTATTGATTAAAATTTTTTTTTTCATACGCAAACCCTGTCCCTTCTTATAATGTATGCATTTTAGGGAACACTTGATTTCTCCATCTACTAAGATGGACAAATAGAACTTGTTTGTGGCATGTGATATTTCTTTGGGCATTTGCTTGATTGAAGTTTTCATGTGGAATATTGTTCTCTATCCATAAATTGGACACTCAAGAGAAACACCTTCTACCTCAGCAAGTGCCCTGGACGAAGCAGACTGTCAGAAACATTAATGATAACTGACAGATTTGGGAAAGGAAAGAGCTCTCTGAAAGGACTGGTATCCTTGTAGAGTACATCCAGGGGAAGGTGCTTCTACAAAGTGTTATTTTAACCTTAAAGGGAAAGATAGGCTTGGCACCAAATAAAGGGTTTTAGGTTTTGGAAATTGCCATGGTTTTTCTTTTTTATCATCTCAAGTAAATAACAGGTAAATAGCCCCCAAATTATCCTGCCTATCTGAAGCCAAAGTAATAAGTTGACTGTCTTTTCGAGATCTCTTTCAATTCTGTTTCTGTGTTATTAAAAAGAAAGTTAATGTGGTCTTATGCAGAATAGTACATAATTTCTAAGATGAAGATAATTACTTTTCTTGAAAATTTCCATTTCCAATTCTCTGCTCATGCCTTTACCTGGAATAGATTCTGTTTTTTTCTTTGAATTTTACTCTGGGAGCTGGCTTGGATTTCATCTTGAGGAAGCCATCCCTAATATCCATACCTCGTGTCACTATGCCTTTATACTTATTTATTAATGCTTGTCATGTGTTAAGTACTGAATACGCACTCTAACTGAATTATCACATTTAATAATAAAAAACACAATGAAAGAGAGGTTACCATTTTAGAAATATGGAGAATAAAGTTCAGAGAAGTTAAGAAATTTGCTTAGTCATACCATTAGTGAATAACATTGCTTTTTTTTTAACCTTTGCATTTCCAGTTTGCACTATATGTTGATGTTAAATCCTATTTTTTGTTACTGCACATCTGTAATTTTTATGCAGTCTTTATATAGTCCATTATTCTTCCCTCATTGTGTCTAGTAGAAGACTTTATAGATATAAGTGCTTACTACTGTCCCCTGAATTGACTGTTTGACTATAAAGAAAGATCATCAAGAGCTCAGCTCTTATTTATACCTTGATGAGTAGAGAGAGCAAGATAATTTGTCATAAAGAAAATGTAGACATGTACAGTTTTAAACTCTGGACATTTGAGGGAAATTAAAATTGAACAGACCCTTGACAATAATAAGAAATACTTCTGGAGACCTACATAATACTCTAAATTCATGAATTTCATTAGTTCCTTAGAATCCACATTTTCCTCTTCATTTTTATTACAAGCAGCAATCATTTTCCTTTTTGGGATCATAAAAAATAAAAATCCAAGCTATAAAAATTACTTACTAGAATTATTGTGTGTGCAGCAATGAGCTAAGGATGGCAAGAACAAGTTGATATATGGATATTGGAAGGTTTGCCAGACTCCCTCACTAAAAAGTGACATATTCTTATACTCTAACCAAGTTTCCAATTCAAATTTGTGTTTCACTCAATTCAGAAATTATTATAGGCTGAGATCTTGAGACTTGCTTTCAAAATAATGGAAAATGCACATTTCAAGTCCTGAGGGAAAAGTGAATACTCCTGTGTGCAATAATATTTTTGGAGAATGATATTATTTATTGGTCTAAGACCTCTTTGTTAGACCAAGATAAAGATGTCTTATATCAAGAATTTTAAAAATAAAATATTTTATTTTGAATTTGAAATTAAAAACTATAAAGAATTAATCTTAGGAAACATTTTATTCATTGTCACTAAATTTCATATTGAAATTTAGACCTTTTTCCAGAGAAAAAGCAAAAAAAAAAAAAAAAAGAAAAGAAAAAGGCACGTATTCCAATTAAATTTTTCCTTTGGGTATAAATATTTGTTCTTTCTTACATCTTTAGATACAAATGTTTGTTCTTTACTCTGTTTCAGTTTACAAGATTTCACTGAATTTTTTGCTTTTGCACCCATACCCTTTATTCTACCCTGATCGATGACATTTTTAAATGCCAATTGCTTAGAACTCAGCCAGTTCAATTTATTCATGTTAAAATTAATCTCTGCCATAACCATTCATGGAGTCCAGCCTAGTCAAATGTGGCTGTTGGAGCTAGGGCAGAATCAGAAAAGACGTGGCATGGAGTTGCCATATCTATAACAAACTTGGTTCTCAAATGATGGTGTTCTAACCTGCTGGGCCTGGATGGAATTTCATAGTCTTTTCAATACACTGCTCTAGGCTGTCACTATGAACTGATTGACAGACTGGCTAATCAGATGAAGCCTCTATGCCAACTTGAGTCTTCTGTTTTAGTTAAGGGAATGACATATTATGTTCGATAGAATTAAAAAATACTGCCAATACCAAAATATACTATAGCTACTACATTTTTAAAGTAGGGAGTTGTAAAAACTCTTCACACTCCCAGGAAGAATCTGACATGATAACCAATAAACAACATAACCAGTTTTAAACCGAATTGGCCAATGACGTTTTGCTTATGTGAACTCGCCTCTGAAAGCCAACCAATCAGTAACAGCCTCATGCTTTGAAAGTCAGCCAGTTAGCAGTGGACTCACTCCAGTGACTGTGCATCTAAAGCTGACCTCAATCAATTCCTATTTCTATAGCCAATATAAGCATATGTCTTTATCCAATGTAAGTCACCTTTGACACTCTTATTGCCTCTGTAACTAACACAGTCCCTTGCTCTCAACGCTCTTTTTCCTAAAACCCCCTAATATCAGCAGTTTGCTTCATTCAGTGAGACTGTGCCTACCCAGCATTATTCTCCCTTACCGAGGTGAGCAATAAATCAAGCTTTGCAGCTTTGGGTTTTGCTTCCAAGTTTGAATGGTGGTCTCATGCTTTGATAGATGACAGTATATGTCAGTACTTTTTTCTTTTTTTCAATAAAGGTAGCCATTTGCTCATCTTCTCAAATGAATTCTTTGTTGGGAATAAAGTCACACACCAAGTGTCGGCCACATGATTGAAACCCACCCCCATCAACAGAAATCGATTATTAGGCTATCACATTAAAAAGGATTTAGAAATTCAAATCTCCTTCTCCATTGTAAGTGCAAGGAATGTATTTCACTGATGTACATCCATTTTATACAACTTGCGTGTGAGATCAGCCTTTTGGAATAGAACATTAGCAAATCTGACATGCTTGGAGTGTGAATAGATGGGGGCTCATGGAGAGAAAAGCACTGGTTAATCACTAGCAGTAAGTTAAGAGTTGATGAGAGCTAGCAAATAAGTCGTCTTGTGGTTCCCCAATATGTGGCTGCGCTGGGCCATTTCTTCACTTTTCTCTAGACATCCTAATCAGCCTAGAAATGGAAGGGCATGCGTATGTGGGAAACTAATCTGGAGTTTAGCTTGCTGGTAGGTCACAGGGTGAGGCTTTCCATGGTGGCGGTGGGGCTGGCTGGCCCAGTCCAGGACTGAGTAGGGATTATACCGCCAAAAGAAAGATGGACTGGAAGAAGTGCAAAAGCCTCGGTTATTAAATGTTTTCTTAAGAATGAGGTGCAGATGTGATTAGAGACGGGGAGGAAGACAGATGGCAGGATTGTGATCAGGGAGGAGAGAGAGTGCTGAGGTAAGGATTTCAGATACACTGCACTCAAATCAGAAAGATTTCCAAGCCTCAGTGGCGTAGTGTGTGTTAGTCATTGTGCCAGATGCTGCGGGAGCTGCAAATATGAGCCAGCCTTAGCTTCTGCTCTCATGTGACTTATAGTTTTGTAGGACTAGAGCTTTATGATGAGGTTGGTCGGAAATGTTTGCGGCTCGCTTTGGGGGGGGGGCGCTGAAACCAAGGAGAAATACAGGCTGTGAGGTCCATGTGCCAGATGGTCACCCAGGTAAGTGCTAACAGCTGAGGATAAGGCAAGGCACGGGACTGCAGGGAAAATGCTGTGTATCACCAAGGAGTACAGGACAGTTCTGATTCATTCTTTCTTTTAGTTTCTTCCTTTGAGATTATTTAGTAGAGGATAGGAAGCTGAAACCCCCACCGAATCCATAGCAGATGATAGGAAATTTTTAGAGAAGTGAAATATACATTTGTGAAAGGAGATGGATCTGGCTAATTGTGATGCCAACTGAGATATTAAGTGCTTCATGAATTGCCTGAAAATGTGAATTCACACCCCAAAATTTGAAACCTTTCTTTATAAGGAATATATACATCTGGGAAAATTATTAGTAGCTGCATAATTTCTACTGATTGTTTTTCAGTATGTAACCCTGAGCCATTAACACTGAAAAGCTTGAAGAATAATGCAGCATTGAGTGATAATTATTTGGTATTTACATCAATTCTAGAAGAAAGAGAATTTTGTAAAGTGTTAGATGCTAGTATTAAAGAAAAATCAATACTGTCAAGGCTAGAGGCCTAACCATAGACTGAATTTGGGGTAAAGTTATAAAATTCATGATTTCTTGCTCTACTTAATCTTCTGAAGCCAAACTGTTACACTTTGTACCCAGCATCACCAGTAATTTATTTATCCACAGTGCCTTCATGTTTATAATTTATGCTGTAAACTTGCACTCCTTGCTTTGTTTTTTTTTTTTTTTTTTTAAAGCCTTCTTTCAGCATGTGATCATTATGTGGTTATTAGAGAGAAGCTTGTTAGCGGTACGGGAGAGCAGAGATGAAAGCAGGTGCCCTCTGATGGGCTATCTGTTCTGAATGCCATTTGCTGGGAGTCGCAGTTATCAAAGGAAACATTGGCTGCTGCTGGCAAGTCTGAGGGTCTGAGGGATTTTCTGAGCACATGCTGATAGACATGCAGTGAATAGTTGCCAGCGTGTTTAATCCTGGCTTGTCGCCAACCCAGTGCCTGCCCAGCTCACAATAGGAAATGACAGGTGTGTTAAAGCATGAGGCAAGCATGTGACATGGTTTTGGACAGAGGCCTCAGGGTGCAGGTTATCTTGGGTATTGCTGTGCACGGTCTTTAACCTTAACACCTGCTTTTCTTCACAAGGTAGCCAACCTCATGGGGCTCCAGGCCTTGATGGAAAAAAAAATGTTGAGAGGCACATTTACATCTTTCCTTTGTACTTAGATAACTCACGTGCAGTGACATCTGTTGGCTGCGTTTGGGAGGGGGCCAAGCAGGAGACAGTATACCCGCAGTTTTCTCATTTAATTATAAGGGAAAGAGCGGATCATCCTGGTGTCACATGCTTTGGTATCATGGCATTTCTAGCATCTGGCGCTGCATGTGGTGCAGTTAGGCTCATATGGCTATGTGGCAGGAGGAAATGCCCAGGGCAGATAGAAATTGAGAACAAGATTATAGGCAGAGCCAAACAAGTGGCACATCATTTTTGGAAACACTGAAATATTGAACAGAGCCTTAACTTGGGCAGCAGATTGGTTGCACATGGTCCTTTCTGCTGCTGGTGGTTAATGTAGCAATTAAGCAACAACAACAACAACAAAAAACCCCAAAACCAACCAAACAAACAAACAAAAAAAACCCAAAAAACAAACAAACAAACAAACAAACAAAAAAACCAAGGTGAAAACATACTGAGCCAGTGCCCTGAAGAGACATCAAAAAATAGCTGAAAAAAGGAGGTGGTATGACTCATGTATCTCTTTACTTGTACAACACTGTTTGGAAGTATATCTTGTTCCTTATGGGAATACCGATTTCATCATTTGAAGCTTAGATTGCTTAGGACTACAAAAGATCTTTTCCTTTCGTGTAGGTGGGTATATAAAAAATGGTGACTGTACTAGCAGTGGGTATGAGACCCAAGGAGATGATTTGAGTATATACAAATATATGTTGCATACCCTCGGAAAAGGACCCAATTCTGTTTCAAGGGGAACATCACAGAAAGGAGCAGCATTTGAAAAAGAGTAATTTGCCTTCTACTAAATAATACTGTTCAAATTCTAGCTGGGCTAGGAAGGAAACAAGTTCCCTTTGATTTCTCTTCCTATAAAGTGTCAATATGAAGATGTTATTTCTCAACAACTTAGCCTTCTCCCTAATTTTCCCCTACTGTCTTTCATCCCAAGAAACATCAATAAAAACACAATTTTTTTTTTCCTTAGAATATTCTGTGATAACCGGAACCATTTCTTGTTTTTTCCCTCTGGCTTCTCTTATTTTGTATATGATCTAGCTAATGCACTATGAAATTTCCTATGAAAGGAAATATTAGGGTTTTTTTCCGCCTTACTGAGGTACAGGGTGGGCAATGGTATGTTTACTTTACAAGCTACACAGGGATGAAAGAATAGCTATATTTGGATCTAGGTCTTTCAGGAATGAATAGAGCTTTCATTAAATACTGACATAACACAATATAGTTTTTGCCTTCTGGAGTTTTCTTTGAGTTTCTAGAATTAGGCTTGTGAAACATGAAAGTGGGTATCTGTGTTCTTGTACCACAATGAGGTTTTTTTTAAAAATTCATAATACTTTATCCATTATTCAGCGAGAAACTAGAGATGAACAGTAATTTTTTCTATATCTAAATGACAAATAGACACAAAATTAGTAATATAAAAAAGTCTCACATACAACAATATTTCTTTCTTTTCAAAAATGTCTGCCTCTTCTCACACTAAATAGTTTGCTACACAGTCCAATAGTCTATCGTTATATATTCTGTAGTCTAATGTACCCATTTTGGCACTCTTTCAAGTAATATATAAAGAAATATGAAGGAAAGGAAGAGGGGACAGAAACTCAGATTTGTGAGCACTCAGATTTGTCGAGTGTCAATCAAGACTCATTTAGATGTAGCCACCAGAACTCATATATCTATGTACATACATCTACATCTACAGGGGGAGAGTGAGAGAGAATGAGAGAGAAAAAGAGAGAGCAATTTATTGACGACTTAAGAAATTCAAGAGGAGAATCTCGCTTCAGGCATGCTCTGTATAGAAGCATAAGGAATCTGTCATCAGGAATCTGCCTCATTCTCTCTTGACTCTGCTGTCCTCTGGATCAGCTTAATTTTAAGTGGGGTTTTCAGTGGAAATGACGGTGGTGAAGATGGTGAAGATGCCACCAGCATCACTAGACATACATTATATAGCTAGCATCTCTTTCCTTATAGCTCTAGCCGAAGTCTTGCCAATGACTTCGATTGTCCTGACTTGGGCCACATTGCCATTTCTCATCCATTGCTGTGGCCAGACAGCCACAGCCACAGTTCCATGCTCACTCTTAGAGGTATTAGGAGCCAGGGACAGCAAGGGTGCTCCCTTGAAGATTCTGATTCTAGTCAGACAAAAGGCTCGTGTTCACTTTAAGTTCTTACTATGTACCAGACTGCTTGTAACTATGATCTAGAAGCTATAAATGGAACGTGAAATTTAACTTTTCTCCCTAGTCTAACAGATAGATTGAATTATGGAGCTGATGTTTACAAATGATGATGATTTCAACAAATCTTTTCAGGTCTCCTGCTTTATTTTGCTATTCATTTAGAAGTTTAATATTTCCCAAAGGATTTAAATCCCCAATAATTAGATGAGGAAACAAAGAAGACACAAGCAAATTTATCATTTTTTTCTGGGCTCTCCCCCAAAAGACTATTTCACTGTGCTGTTTTAAATAGGCAAATTTACATGGCCATCTATGAAATCAACAATTCTTTAGAATGAGGATAGAAATGGCAAATAGTATAACTTATTTATCTGCCAATTACTGATAGCTATTAACGCACAGAATTTAGTTATATAAGTATATTCAAAGCTGTGGATTTGGTATTCTGCCAGATTCCAATATAGGGTTCTTTATGGGAATCCCACTCTTTTATTTTCTTTTTTAGTACTTCATTATTTTTAAGTTTTTTTGTGCGTGTTTTTATTGAAGTATAGTGACACAATTTTATATTAGTTTCAGGTGTACAAAATAGAACACTACTCTTTTATTCCTCATCAGAGCTCTTCTATATATTTTTTAAAGATTTTATTTATTGATTTGAGAGAGAGAGAGAGAGAGCACGGAGGAGAAGGAAAGGGAGAAGCAAATTCCCTGCTGAGCAGAGAACCCAACATGGGGCTCCATCCCAGGATCCTGAGATCAGGACCTGACCTGAAGGCAGATGCTTAACTGACTGAGCCTCCCAGGTACCTCAAAGCTCTTCTATATTTGATTATAAATTGAATCACAGCTCTTCTGTGATTTGTGCTTTTAATGTTGAATTTAATCCCACAGTTATTGTAACTCAGTGATCTGAATTCATTTTGGGACAAGGTAAGAGTCAAAATATATAAAATGTTTTAACCTTATTATTATTTGCTTATGGACTTGTCTCAGCCATCAAACTTGAGCTTCTAAAGGGTAGATATTGGAATTTTCTCATCTGGACCCCTCCTGCTCATTGGAACAGTGGGTATATAGTAGGGAATCAACAAGTCCTGGTTGAATCACTGATATCAAGGCCCTTCGGGAATTTGCTACTGAAAGAAATGGAAAAATCTTTCTGTGAGTCTTAGAATAATCATTCTCCAAATAATCTGTTTCTAAACTTGGATACTTATTAACTGGGTTCTTTTAAAGTGAGAGTTATAGCGACTCTCCTCCACCTGCAACAGCCAAGAGCCTGGTAGAACCTCCTTACTGTCTATGTGCAAATTTGGATGAATTTAACAGATGTTCACAGATTATCTGTGTATATGTGAAGATGAGTTACAAAAGCCTAAAACTGAAATCCCATTAAATGTGTACAAGATCAGACATTGTAATAAAAAAATTGCATGCACAACCTGCACAGGTGGAATTTTCCCTATTATTTTTGGAAACCAAAAGAGGTAAAGAATTTGTTCATTCTTTGGTGAAAAATGTAGTTTGAGAAGGCGATAAACAGACTTCAAGGCACAAGATTTTTCAAAACACAGAAATAACTTGGTGAAATTTGAAACAATGGTCAGATATATTCCCTTTGGCAGGGTAGGAAACTGATACACTCATTTCTAGGAACACGATTTTGGATGCCTTTAAGATAAATACCTCACTACTCACTAGAGGCATGCTGAATGATGGTAGCTAACTCTTACTTTTCCAGCTTAGATAGTCTCAATAATGTCCTATACATAAAAGATACATAATTATGTCAAATAGATGCAACTATCTCTTGAACTAGGTAGGTATTGTTCGAAATAAGGCTCCAATTTTACTTTATCTACTGCTTCTGTGATTTTTAATAATAAAATTAATTATAATATAACTTTGGAAGTTGATATGGAATCATTTTGAACATTTGAGCTTCTAATGATCTATAAAATATAGTAAAGTTGAATTTCAAAAATTATACATTTAGTACACAAAATGGGAATGGAGACTTATTTTCAAATATCCCTATCTAAATCAAGAGATAATTTTAGTTCTCCAAGAAGCACATGCATTTTAATGGAGCATATGGAGAATCTCACTTAGAGATGGATCCAGATGCCTCCAACTCAGGCCTCACAAGATTCAACCTGTACTGCCCAAAGTATAGTAAAAATGCCACTTTATATTACACACGATAAAAAATTAGCAAGAGTGTGATCATATTAGGTTGTGCATGGAAGAGTGGTTAAAAGCCACTTGGGAAAAATTAATTTTTACTCTTTGCCAGTCCTAAAGGTTTTGTTTTTGTTGTGAACGCATGGGTTTCCCAGATTTTGCCAAGTCCGTCCTCCATTTTGGTCTGACTCCTCTGAGTTTCATGGAAGCCTATTATGTCTTTATCTTGGACAACAAATAGAGGTAGGTTTTTTCTTGTGTTTTAAGAGCTTTTAAAATAATCTCAATTCCAATAGGTAAGCAACCTATACATTTACTTCTGAATGATGGTGGATTTTTCTGTTTGTTTCTTTATCTTTCTTTATCACTGTGGAGTGCTTCTGGATTTTAGTACCACAAAGCGTGGTTTACTTAGTTGTGTGACTTCTGCGAAGGATCAAGGCCAAGACACAGCAGCCTTGTGTCCTCAAATTCTCTAAATGCCAAGGTTTGTACTTTGACAGATGTTAAACTCCTTAACTTTGATCAGTATTCCTTTAGAGATACTGTTGTTATATTTCCTTTATAATAAAAGTGGGGAAATAAATTGCCAGGCTTTATGATCCAGAACTGATAAAAATCCTTTGAAATAAAGGCATTTCCTCTTGATTTGTCATTCTCCTAGGAAAGCTTGAAGGAAGGTACCAATTATTTCTGACTGGTGGCAAGGGAATTTTGAGCAATTCTCTATTAACATGTTTTTGGTCATTTGTCAGCTTATCTGTATGGTCTGTTAGCGCTCAGCTCTAATTAACAAAACTCTAAAGAAAGTGAAAAAAAGAATCATCTAAGTTCAGTCAAACTAGCATGACACTGAAAGCCGCTGAGAAAAGTCTTCTTTTCTAGAAACAGATTCCTAAAAGAAAATTCCAGAGACTGGAGTTATATACAGAATTACAAAAATTTTTTTTTTTTACTTACTCCTTAAGCTTTTCAGCCTAAGCATGCTTTGATTGAATGGTAGAATGAATTTGAGATAAAGTTGATGAAATTCATTTAATGTGCTTATTTTAATGTCCAAACTAGGATACTCCACACATTCATCTTCTTATCTCATCACATACTAATTTTTTGCCTGCTTTCCCATATTTTTTCATTTTGCTATTTTCCCTCCAGTTTTATTGAGATATAATTGACACACAGCTCTATATGAAATTAAAATGTAGAGCATAATGATTCGACTTACATATATAGTGAAATTCTTTCAGTAATTTTGGACCCAACTTCTTTTTTTTTAAACATTTTTATTTATTTGTTTGACACACACACACACACACACACACACACACACACATATATATATATACAGAGAGTGAGAGAGAACAAGCACAAGCAGGGGGAGCACTAGGCAGAGGGAGAAGGAGAAGGAAGCTCCCCATTGAGCAGAGAGCCTAATATGGGGCTGGGGCTTGATGCAGGGCTGGAGCCCAATATGCAAGGCTCAATCCCAGAACACTGAGATCATGACCTGAACCGAAGGCAGATGCTTAACCAACTGAGCCACTCAGGTGCCCCTGGACCCAACTTCTTTAATATGTGTCAAAGTCACTAGTCTAAAAACTGGTTTTGTTTTAAGTTTTGATAAAGCAATCTTGACTTGGAGATTAACTCTCACACTCTCTATCACCATCCCTAGACACTTGGCAATGTGTGTGTGTGTGTGTGTGTGAGAGAGAGAGAGAGAGAGAGAGCATTATTTTTTTCAAGTAGGATTTTTTTTTTTTTTTTTAAGATTTACTTGAGAGAGAGAACAAATGCGGAGGGGAATAGTCAGAGCGGGAGAGAGAAACTTTACCAGAATTCCATGCTGAGCAGGAAGCCCAACATGGGTCTTAATCCCAGGACCCTGATATATGACCTGAGGTGAATCCAAAGGTAGGAAGCTTAAGTGACTGCACCATTGAGGCACCCCAAGTAGTATTTAAATATCCAAATAAGGGGTGCCCAGGTCACTTAGTTGGTTAAGTGTCTGACTCTTGGTTTGGGCTCAGGTCATGATCTCAGGGTTGGGAGATAGAGCCCCATGTCAGAATCCCCGGTCTGTGCAGGGTGTGCTTAAGACTCTCTCCATCTCTTTCTGCCCCTTACCCCATGCCCTCTCTCTCTCTAAAATAATCAATTTTAAATATCCAAATAAAATTTTGTTAATGTACAAACTCCTTAGGGGTAAGCATTTGGTTAAGATGGATCACACTAGAAGGGAATTTTTGTCACTATCATTATAAATAGAAGAATTCAAGGAGGCTTAATGAGGCTCTGTCCTCAATGTGGGCTACCTCATTATGGCTCCAGTGCTAGGATCCTCTTCTTAGTTGGAATTTGTTCCTTAGCAAAGCAGCCTGTGGTGCTGTGTTAAATTAGTTCAGTTCTTGTTCATAGTGGTGATTCATTTTTAGTGCTGTGATGTAGTGTCTGATATTTATAAAGCTAGTTTAAAGGTGTAATGAATGAAACAGATTTATTACACTGGTGACACTCTACTTTCACCTCTGCTAGGGAATAAAATATTGATATATTAGGATAAATCAATTTAGAAAGCATGTACTCTTTTGTTATTCACTTTTTAATGAGTGGGCTCATAGGTGGTTAGCCTGATTCACTGGATAGGAGAACATATAGAGATCTGTGAATAGTGAAATATCATCTTCCCGCAAATATCCTGTGTGTAGATGGTACACTTTGGAGACCTATAGGGATAACAGATGACTGGTCAAAGATCCCGGATTTATAGGCTCTATCTTTTCTTGTCAGAGCAGAGCAAACACAAACGTCCTCTAAGTAAAGCTAATTTCTGATAGTATAAGAAGAGTTTATTATAAGTAGAGTTTATAGAGTAGTTACAATGTTTCTAACCAGTAGGTCCTGTGTAATTTCTACCTTTTTTGGTGTGTTTCTCCACTGACTCCCCATATTTTGCTCAACATCTTCTGAACTTCTTTGTAGAATAGTTTCTTAAGACTTTTGATTTGGGGGGTAGGATCAGATGTATATTGTGGAATCTTTTATTGGGCTTCCTGTAACAATGCTGAGGACATTGTCTTCTATCCATGGTCTCTAGAAATACTTGCACTTTTTCTGAGAAACTGTTGTAATTTCATCTTAATGTTTACCACAAGTACTGTAACAAAGTCTGCTTTTTGAATTGACTCCTATAAATCTGAACCTGTGACCCATCTATAAAAAAATGGAGCCTAATGGGATGTGTTTATGTGTGAAGTCAGTCCAGTTTTATCTTTTTTTCTTTGTCCTAAAATGCCACCTATTTCTTTTTAATTTAATCATGTGCATTTGAATGTCTCTGGAAGCCTTCTTTAATCATTTTTGGGAAAAGGTAGTTATAAGAAAAAGTCATTTTAAGGACTTTTTGTCCTTAATACTCATCAATAACTTTTCCTTGTTTGCTGGAGTTCTCTTATTAAGAGGATAACAGGGAGAAGCTCCAGTAACAGGGTCATCTTTGTGAATAGATGAGAAGAAGGAGAAAGATTTGGCAAAGGGATAGAAATTCCCGATTTCTCTTCTTTTTGCTGTCTTGTGCGTGTCCCATGAAAGACAACTCTATTCGTTCCTGTGGAAATAGAGAGGTTCTCAGAGAGTGGGGAAGGAGAAAAGAGAGAACACTGTGCTTGGTGGGAAGAAGAGGAATAATTAAAAAGGGAGTCAGAAAGCAGAGGGGGAAGGGTGTGGAAGACCAAGACTATTGATGTCTCTCTTGGTGCCAGTAGAACACATCCAGATGCCACTCTGACAGCCGCTTTAGGCACAATTGGACAGGAATCAGTGGGTGGTGGATCAATATCCCCAAATTTCCTCCATTTTCTTCACTATTCATATGATTGCTGAAATCATACTGAAACAAATAAAACAAGAAAACTTCGTTCAGCCCAAATTTGTTACTTGATATCATTTTGCTAACTCCAAATTTCAAAAACCATTGAAGTTTTAATTTTAAATGAAAACATATTTTTGATTTTCAGAATAATTTGTAATAATATTCTTAGAAGCTATTTTCATAATTCCACTGTTATCTTATGTCCTAGATGCCATAGCTGGAGCAGGGGAAGTGTGAAAGGCATGCCTTTATTCATGCTGATGGTTCTGGGCTATAATTCTTTCATTTTTGATCTCCATAATCACTACTAGGTATTGTCGTTCATGCTTATGCCCACATGGGATTTGCATGAGAGGCATCAGAAATAACTTTCACACATTCTTAGAGTGTTTCTATAGAAACATAACTGTAAAAAGAACAACATTTAAGAAGGTGAGCTATAACTGATATTGACAAATAACAGGCAGACCAGTTTGTAGCCAGATTAAAAAAAAATTGGCTGAGCTTGGGAGAGAAGTAGTATTCTAAGTTTTAAAATCAACATTTAATTTAATTATAATATGATGTCCTTTCAGCCTAATAGACGTGTAAGATGAAGCCACCAGCATGCTTCTGCCTTTGTATAACCACTGTAGACAGCTTGCCAGGTTTGCCTTGGCCTGAGTTGCCTGGAGATATGGAACTTGACCATGAAACTACTTCAGGCCCACAAAGTTTTCATAACTTATTACCTGAAATTTCTCTCAGTTGCTCTTATTCCTGTTGAATGAGTAGTCCTCCTTGCTCGAGCCCTTGAGCTTCTCTCAGTTGCACCAGTAAGAAAATTCCTGCCATACCAAGCAGACTTTCAGCTGAGTTAAAATTTTCAGGAGAATACAGTCGGCCACAGGTCCCAATGAGTGGGAGCCGCAGTAACATAAGGACTTGGGCGCCCAGCCTACCTGTTACACTCTACTACCAGCGTAGTTTCTCTTCTGAGGTATTAAAAATTTTTTAAATTTTTAAAATATTTATTTATTTGAGAGAGAGTGTGAGTGGAAGGAGAGTCAGAGAATCCTCAAGCAGACTCCCCACTGAGCATAGAGCCAGACGTGGGGCTCAGTCTCAGGACCCCTGAGATCATCACCAGAGCCAAAACCAAGAGCTGGTCCCCTAATCAACTGAAGCACGCAGGCACCCCGCCACTTAGGAGGTATTTTATATCCTCACTTTTCCTTTTCTGTAAGTGGAAATACAGTACTCTCAGTCTCAAGTGATTTTTAGGAGGAACAATTGAGTTAATATATGTACAATGCTAGACTAGGGCTTGATGCCTGGTGAATACTACACATGTGTGCTTTGTTTTATTTATTTTTAAATTTCCTTTTCATGTATCCCTTAGAAATCTTATACATAAACTTAATTATACCATTTACAATGAAGACAAACTTGTCACAAAGTCAAAAATCTATGGGACCATTTTTAGGCTACCTTTTATCATTAGAGGGTAAGCTATTTCTGGGTCTTCTTTAAAAGTATATAGATACATACACAGTAATATTACAAGAGAAATAATTTAGTTGAGTGACTTTAGTATGCACTTTTAAGAAACCAGTAATCATATTATGGGTTTCTTCCAGCTATTTTGGTATATAATTGACAAAATTGTATGGTATTGTAAGTGTACACTGTGATGATTTGAAAAAACTATGAAAGGATTCCCCTCATCTAATTAATTATCATCTCATATATTTATTATATATGCATTTTTTGTATGAATTCTGCAAGGATGTTTGGGTCCTGTTTATCCATCCTCTTTCCTCTTAAACTTTTGGAAGCTGGTTTTTAATCTGAAGTGTCTGCCATAGACTTTTAAAAGACATTTTATTTGTTTGCTTGTTTTTCTTTTTAAATTACTCAGTGCTTATCATTACAAGTTCACTTGTTAATCTCCATCACCTATTTCACCCATCCCTCTCCCACCCTCTCCCTGCAAATCAGGTTGTTCAGCCCAAGTTAACAGTCTGTTTCTTGGTTTGTCTCCCTCTCCCCTCACCTTTGCTTGTTTTGTTTCTTAAAGTCCACATCTGAGAGAACTCATGTGGTATTTGTCTTTATCTGTCTGACTTATTTCAGTTAGCATTGTACTCTCTAGCCCCATACATGTTGTTGCAAATATATATAATATATATATACATATATAGTCCATGTATATACAGATACATATGGAATGAAATATACAAAAATGAAATACTCCCATTTGCAAATAATATATATATGAATTATATTCTCTCTCTGCACATATATATACACACTGTATATGTATATGTATATGTATATATGTGTAATGTGCCACAGCTTCTTTATCCATTTGTCAATCAATGGACACTTGGGCTGCTTCCATATATGGGCTGTTATAAATAATGTTGCTATAAACATGGGGTGCATGTATCCCTTAGAATTAGTGTTTGTGTTCTTTGGGTAAATACCCAGTAGTGTGATTGCTGGATCATAGAATCGCTCTATTTTTAACTTTTTGAGGAATCTCCATACTGTTTTCCAGAGTGGCTGTGCCGGTTTGCATTCCAACCAGCTGTGTAAGAGGGTTCCTTTTTCTCCACATCCTTGTCAACACTTGTTTCTTGTGTTTTTGATCTTAGCTATTCTGACAAGTGTGAGGTGATAGCTCATTTTAGTTCGATTTGCATTTAGTTCAATTTGCATCCCCGTTAAGTGATGATGAACATCTTTTCATGTGTCTGTTGATCATCTGGGTGTCTTCTTTGAAGAAATGTCTGTTCATGTCTTCTTAACTAAAAATGTTGGATTATTTGTTTTTTTGGGTGTTG
Organism: Neogale vison; assembly: GCF_020171115.1. Classification (NCBI taxonomy): domain Eukaryota; kingdom Metazoa; phylum Chordata; class Mammalia; order Carnivora; family Mustelidae; genus Neogale; species Neogale vison. Next base: position 51,350,165 of record NC_058093.1, read on the forward strand.
AATTGTGTAAGTTCTTTAATATTTTGGACACTAACCCTTTATCGGATATGTCATTTGTAGGATGCTTTTCAGTTTTGTTGATCATTTCCTTTGCTCTATAGAAACTTTTTATTTTGATGATGTCTCAATAATTTATTTTTGCTTTTCTTTCTTTTGCTGCAGGGGGGGTACCTATCTAGAAAAAGTTACTATAGCCAATGTCAAAGAAATTACTGCCTAGGCTCTTTGCTAGGATTTTGATGGTTTCCTCTCTCTTATTTAGGCCTTTCAGCCATTTAAAACTTACTTTTGTGTATGATAGAACAAAATGGTCCAGTTTCATTCTTTTGCTTGTTGCTGTCCAGTTATTCCAACACCATTTGTTGAAGAGACTGTCTTTTTTTCCCATTGGATAGTCTTTCCTGCTTTGTGGAAGATTAATCAACCATGTTATTGTGGGTTTATTTCTGGATAGTCTGTTCTGTTCTATTGATCTATATGTCTATTTTTGTGCAGTACCATACTGTTTTGATTACTACTGCTTTATAATATAACTTGAAGTCTGGAATTGTAATGCCTCCAGCTTTGCTTATCTTTTTCAAGATTGCTTTGGTTATTTGATGTCTTTCTGCCATAGTCTTTTAAGAAATTAATAGAGAATCATTATGTTAAATTTCTCCCAGCCTCAGGGCACCTGGATGGTTCAGTGGATTAAGTTTCTGGCTTTGGCTTGGGTCATGATCCCAGTATCCTGAGGTTGAGCCCTGTGTTAGGCTCCCTGCTCATGGGGAGTCTGTTTGTCTCTGTGACCCTTCACGTCCCCCTCACTGTGCTCTCTTGCAAATAAATAAATGAAATCTTAAAAAAAAATTTCCCAACCACAAATGAACTATTTTATTATTTTTCTGTTTCAGTAGTGAAATCTTAGAAATAATACTTGGAATATAATCAAACATTTATTTCAGGATGCTAATATCTCTCATGGCTTAGAGCAGGGGTCAGCAAACTATGGCCTATAGAAACCCAGCTGCCACCCATTTTTACAGATAGACGTTCTATTGGAGCACAGCCATGTTGATTCATTTATATATTAACTATAGCAGAGTTGAGGTGTTGTGACAGATACTGTATGTTCTGCAAAACCTGAAATTTTAACCACTTGGATCTTTATAGAATGAGTTTGCTGACTTCTAGTTAGAGTATTAGGATTATAGTCTTTTCCAGACTTAAAAAAATTAAGATTTAATTTATTTATTTGAGAGAAAGAGAGAGTGAGTAGGGGGACAGACAGAGGGAGAGTGAGAATCCCAAGCCAACTCCACACTGAGCATGGAGCCCTACGTGGGGATTGAGTCCCTGACATTGAGATCACGACCCTAGATGAAATCAAAATCAAGAGTTGGATGCTTAACTAACTGAGCCACACAGGTGCCCCCCAAACTAAATCTTTAATATACACAATTATACATCCGCTTATTGCCTGCTTTTTTTTTTTTTTGGCACATCTGCCTATCACCTGTTATTTATGTAATATTTTCTTTGAATAGATTATCACTTTTTAGTTATTTCATAAAAAAGCTTTCTGTTATTTAAGTAGGAACATTAGTAAAACAATAGAAATGAAAGATATTTATGAAAGCAAATATGCTTAAAATGAATTTATTATTAAATTCTAGTTGAATATTTTTCCCTGCCAGTCTGAAAACTGCTATCTTAGGTAATAAAGATGATTTTCAATTGTTGGAGATGTAATAAAGGCATTTTTGACAACCAAAATGAAACTTTAATCTTATTTTAATCAAAAAGATTAAGTGAAAATTGAAAAGGAGACACCGTTTTCTCGTTACATGGAATTCATGCCACTTAATGACACTTCCGAGTACCTCCTACAATTGTCTTGAGTATCTCATTTAATCTTATATATCTGCAGTGACATGAACTATACACTCTCAGAAACCCTTTAAACAACAGTAATAGAGGCTAACACTGGCTGAAGTGTATGTGTGTATGTATATATTTTTATTTATTTGTTTATTTAAAATTTTTATTTTTTCAATGTTCCAAGATTCATTGTTTATGCACCACACCCAGTGCTCCATGCAATATGTGCCCTCCTTAATACCCACCACCAGGCTCATCCAACCCCCTCCCTACTCCCCTCAAAAAACCCTCAGTTTGTTTTTCAGAGTCTATAGTATTTTTATTTTTTATTGTGTTATGCTAGTCACTATATAGTACATCATTAATTTTTGATGTAGTGTTCCATGATTCATCATTTGCATATAACATCCAGAGCTCCATGCGATATGAGCCCTCCTTAATACCCATTACCAGTCTAACCCATCCCCTACCCCACTCTCCTCTAAAACTCTCAGAGTCCATAGTCTCTCATAATTCATCTCCCCCTCCGATTTCCCCCCCTTCATTTTCCCCTTCCTTCTCATTATGTCCCCCATGCTATTTCTTATGTTCCACGAATAAGTGAAACCGTATGATAATTGACTTTCTCTGCTTGAATTATTTTGCTTAGCATAATCTCCTCCAGTTCCATCCATATTGATGCAAAAGTTGGGTGTTCCTCTGTTCTGATGACTGGGTAATATCCCATTGTATTTATGGACCACATCTTCTTTATCCATTTGTCTGTTGAAGGGCATCTTGGCTCCTTCCACAGTTTGACTATTGTGGACATTGCTGCTATGAACACTGGTGCATGTGGCCCTTCTTTTCACTACATCTGTTTCTTTGGGGTAAATACCAGTAGTACAACTGCAGGGTCATAGGGTAGCTCTATTTTTAATTTTTTGAGGAAACTCCACACTGTTTTCCAAAGTGGCTGTACCAACTTGCCTTCCCACTAACAGTGTAAGAGTGTTCCCCTTTCTTCAAAACCTCTCCAACATTTGTTGTTTCTTGCCTTGTCAATTTATACCACCGTAAGGTGGTATCTCAATGTGGTTTTGATTTGAATCTCCCTGATGGCTAATGATGATGAACATTTTTTCATGTGTCTGTTAGCCATTCATATGTCTTCTCTGGAGAAGTGTCTGTTCATGTCTTCTGCCCATTTTTTGACTTGATTATTTGTTTTTGGGTGTTGAGTTTGAGAAGTTCAAGAAGTTTGTTATAGATCTTGGATATCAGCCCTTTGTAGTGTCATTTGAAAATATCTTCTTCAAATCTGTGGGTTGCCTCTTTGTTTTGTTAACTGTTTCCTTTGCAGAAGTTCTTGATGAAGTCCCAAAAGTTCATTTTCACTTTTGTTTCCCTTGCCTTTGGAAATGTGTCTTTGAAAGAAGTTGCAATGGCCAGTGTCAAAGAGGTTATTGCCTGTGTTCTCTATGATTTTGATGGATTCCTGTCTCACATTAAGGTCTCTCATCCATTTTGAGTTTATCTTTGTATATGGTGTATGAGAATGGCCAAGTTTTATTCTTCTGTATATAGCTGCCCAATTTTCCCAGCACCATTTATTGAAGAGACTGTCTTTTTTCCATTGGATATTTTTCCCTGCTTTGTTGGGGATTATTTGACCATAGGGTGGAGGGTCCATATCTGGGCTCTCTATTCCATTTCATTGGTGTATATGTCTGTTTTTGTGCCAGTACAATGCCATCTTGGTGATCACAGCTTTGTAATACAGCTTGAAATCAGGCAACATGATGCTCCCCCCGCAGCTTTGTTTTTCTTTTTCAACATTTCCTTGGTGATTCAGGGTCTTTTCTGGTTCCACTCAAATTTTAGGATTATTTATTCTAATACTTTGAAAAATGCCCTTGGTATTTTGATTAGGATGGCATTGAAAGTATAGATTGCTCTGGGCAGCTTAGACATTTTAACAATGTTTATTTTACCAGTCCATGAGCACGGAATGTTATTCCATCCTTTTGTATCTTCTTCAGTTTCTTTCATGAGTGTTTTGTAGTTCCTAGAGTATAGATCTTTACCTCTTTGGTTTATTCTAAGGTATCTTATGGTTTTTGGTGCTATTGTAAATGGAATTGATGCTCTGATTTCTCTTTCTACAGTTACATTGTTAGTGTATATGAAAGCATCTGATTATTGTGCATTGATTTTGTATCCTGCCACATTACTGAATTGCTGTATGAGTTCTAGTAAATTAGGGGTGGAGTCTTTTGGGTTTTTCACATAAAGTATCATGTCTTTTGCAGAGAGAGAGAGTTTGACTTCTTCTTTGCCAATTTGAATACCTTTTATTTCTTTTTGTTGTTTAATTGCTGTTGCTAGGACTTCTAGTATAATGTTGAATAATAGTCATGAGAATGGGCATCATTTTTGTATCCCTGATCTTAAGGGAAAGGCTCTCAGTTTTTCCCCATTGAGAATGATATTCACTGTGGTCTTTTCATATATGGGCTTTATGAAATTGAGCAGTGTTCTCTCTATCTCTATACTCCAAAGAGTTTTAATCAGGAAAGGATGCTGTATTTTGTCAAATGCTTTTTCTGCATCAATTGAAAGGACCATGTGGTACTTCTCTCTCCTCTTATTAATGTGTTCTACCACACTGATTTGCAAATGTTGAATAACCCTTGCATTCCAGGGATAAATCCCACCTGGTCATGCTGGATAATCTTTTTAATGTACAGTTGGATTTTTTTTAAAAGATTTTATTTATTTATTTGACAGACAGATATCACAGGTAGGCAGAGGCAGGAAGAGAGAGAGGGGAAAGCAGACTCCTTGCCGAGCAGAGAGCCCAATGTGGGGCTCAATCCCAGGACCCTGAGATCATGACCCTGAAGACCCAGGACCTGAGCTGAAGGCAGAGGCTTAACCCACTGAGCCACCCAGGCACCCTTGTTGGATCTTATTAGCTAGAATTTTGTTGAGAAATTTGGCATCCGTATTCATCAGGGATATTGGTCTGAAATTCTCCTTTTTGTTGGGGTCTTTGCCTGGTTTGGGGATCATGGTAATGTTGGCCTCATAGAATGCATCTGGAATTTTTCCTTCTATTTCTATTTTTTGAAACAGCTTTAGGAGAATAGGTATTATTTTTTATTTGAATGTTTGGTAGAATTCCCCAGGGAATCCATTAGGTCCTGGGCTCTTGTTTTTTGGGAGGTTTTTGATCACTGCTTCAATCTTGTTAGTGGTGATCAGTCTATTCAAGTTGTCATTTTCTTCCTGTTTTCAGTCTTGGTAGTTTCCAGGTTTCCAGGATTGCATCCATTTCTTCCAAGTTGCTTAATTTATTGCCATATAGTTGTAGATAATAATTTCTGATAACTGTTTCTATTTCCTTGATGTTAGTTTTGTTATCTCCCCTTTCATTCACAATTTTATTAATTTGGTCCTTTCTCTTTTGGATAAATTTGGCCAGTGGCTTATTAATCTTATTAATTCTTTCAAAGAATCACCTTCTAGTTTCATTGGTGTGTTCTACTGTATTTCTGGTTTCTAATTCATTGATCTCTGCTCTAATCTTAATTATTTCCCTTCTCAGGCGTGAGTTAGGCTTAATTTTTATATTCATTCTCCAGTTCTTTAAGGTGTAAAGACAGTTTGAATATTTGGGATTTTCCTTTTTTTTGAGTGAGGCTATGTATTTCTTCCTTAGGACCAGCTTTACCATATCCCATTGGTTTTGGACTGATGTGTTTTTGTTCTTATTGGTCTCCATAAATTGCTTATATTCTTCTTTGATTTCCTAGTTGACCCAAACATTCTTGAGCAGAATGGTCTTTAGCTTCCAAGTGTTTGAACTTCTCCCAAACTTTTTCTTGTGATTGAATTCCAGTTTCAAAACATTGTGGTCTTAGAATATGCAGGGAATAATTTCAGTCTTTTGGTATCAGCTGAGACCTGATTTGTGACACAGTATGTGGTCTATTCCGGAGAAAGTTTCATGTGCTCTCAGGAAGAATGAATATTCTGTTGTTTTAGGGTAGAATGTTCTGTGTATATCTATGAGGTTCATCTGGTCCATTGTTTTATTCAAAGCTCTTGTTTCTTTGTTGCTTTTATGCTTAAATGATCCTTCTTTTGCTGAGAGTGGAATGTTGAGGTCTCCTACTATTAATGTATTATTATTAGTATGTCTCTTTGTTTGGTTAACATTTGGCTTATGTGGTTGGCTGCTTGCATGCTGGGAGCATAGGTATTTACAATTGTTAGATCTTCTTGTTGGATAGACCCTTAAGAATGATATAGTGGGGGTGCCTGGGTGGCTCAGTGGGTTGAGCCGCTGCCTTCGGCTCAGGTCATGGTCTCAGGGTCCTGGGATCGAGTCCTGCATTGGGCTCTCTGCTCAGCGGGGAGCCTGCTTCCTCCTCTCTCTCTGTCTGCCTCTCTGCCTACTTGTGGTCTCTCTCTGTCAAATAAATAAATAAAATCTTAAAAAAAAAAGAATGATATAGTGGCCTTCTGTGTCTCTAACTACAGTCTTCAGCTTAAAATCTAATTTGTCTGATAGGAGAATTGCTACTCCATATTTCTTTTCAGGTCTGTTGGCATGGAAGATGGTTCTCCATCCCTTCACTTTCAGTCTGAAAAGGTTCAAAGTGAGTCTCTTGTAGACAGCATAGACAGCATATAGATGGGTGCTGTCTTTTCAATCCAGTCTACAACCCCATGCTGTGTTATGGGAGCATTTAGGTAATTCACACTGAGAGTGATTATTAAGAGATATGATTTGATTGTCATCATGTTACCTGTGAAGTCCTTGTTTTTATAGATTGTCTCTGTAAATTTCTGTTCTCTGTCACTCTTGGGGTATTTCCCCTTTTATAGAACCCCCATTAATATTTCTTGCAGGGCCAGCTTTGTGGTCACATAGTCTGTCAGTTTCTGCTAGTCCTGGAAGCTCTTTATCTCTCCATCCATTCTGAATGACAGCCTTCCCAGATAAAGTATTCTTGACTGCATGTTCTTCTCATTTAGTACCCTGAATATGTCTTGTCAGGACTTTCTGGCTTACCAGGTCTCTGTGGGCAGGTCTGACATTATTCTGATGTTCCTCTTAAGGAATCTCTTTGACCTAACTGTCCGTAAGCTGGTTTCCTTAGTTCTAAGATTTGTGAGTTTTACTATTATATGCTGGGGAATTAGTTTGTTCTCCTTGATTTTGGGAGGGATCCTCTCTGCCTCTAGGGCATGAATGCTTGTTTCATTCCCCAAATCGGGGAAGTTGTCAGCTATGATTTACTTTGATATATCTTCTAGTCCTCTCTCTCTCCACCCGCTCAGGGATTCCAATAATTCTGACACTGGAATGTTTCATGGTGTCATTTCTCATTTTCATGGATTTTAAGAATCCATGTTCCAAGCGTCCTCCTGTTCTTTCTCTTCTATCAGTTTGTCTTCTAGATCACTAATTTGTTCTTCTGCTTTTTTACCCTAACTGTTAGAGTATCTAGATTACATTGTATCTCATTGATAGCATTTTAAATTTCTGCCTGATTAGCTTTCTTTTCTGCCCTTAGAGAATCTATGTTTCCATTAATGTTTTTCTCCATCCTAGCTATTGTTTTCATAACTGTTACCCCGAAGTCCATTTCTGACATCTTACTTATATTCATATCCATTATTTATATGGATATGGATATCCATATCTTTGTATAGCAGAAATCACAGTCTCTGAGTCTTTCCTATTTTGGGGGTTTCTCCTCTTAGTGATTCTGTTGAGGGGTGGTTGAGGGAATGTACAAGGTCCAAATTATTGACCACAGCCCAAGCAAGATGCGCCTGCTTTATAGGGACCTTAGGGTTTTTGGGCTCTTGTTCTTCCTGGCTGTCTTCTGGAGCAGGGAACTGGCGTGTTGTTACTCAGGCAACCCAGTTTGGGCAGAGTTGCCCTGTCCTTTGTGTGGGGGGTGATGGGCTCAGTGAAAACTGGCTTTTGGGGCTTTTTTCCTCTGGTGGCTTGCCCCGGTGGCTTCCTGCATCTCTTCTGAGAGTCAGTGCAGAAGTGACCATATCCAAACCACTGTCTCAGAAAAGAGAGATCAGTCAGCTCTCCACTGAGCTCTCCAGGCCACACTGTCTCTGTTTCTGTTTGTGCTGCTAAAACCCACAGTGTCCTGGGTTGTACACCCTGCAGTAGCACTCCCAGCCCTCGCCTCCAGGTCCAGGCACATTTCTGCCCTTTGTCCTTCTAAAACTGCCAACTGCTCCCAGTTTGCGTTTGTGCGCCTGCAGCTCCAGGCTTTGGTCTGGCAGGCTGCCCTAAAATCCTTTCCTCACCACACTGGTCTGCAAGTCTGTGCCCAGTTCCCAGTGCAGGAGTCTTTTGTGTTCTGGTGGTGCAGGATCCTGGAGCCTCCCTCCCCCTTCCACTTATCTTTTGATATCTGCCCCACAGAATCATGGCTCCCCGCTTCATACCTCAAGCCCAACCACTAGAGATACTCTATAGAGATCCATGTATTATCTTCTTACAGCTCAGGCTGATTTCATGGGTGTTCAGAATGGTCTGGTAGATATCCAGCTCAATTCTGTGGACTGGTTGAAATAGGGTTCCCTCCTCCTCTGCCAACTTTTTTTTCTGTCTGAAGGTGTATTTAGCGTGTACTCTGCTGGCATCCTTGTAAAAGCTCTGTGTGCACAAACTTCTATAGTTCTCACAACAAGCTCTAAAATAGGTTCTACTTTCTTCCCATTGTACAGATGTGACAGCTAAGGCAGAAGGAGGCTGGTAACTTGCTCAAGGTCCCTTCAACAAATAAAAGACAAAGCTGGCAATAATTGAGGGTTAGGAATGTAGGCTTGACCCCCGCTTGTGCTTCTAGAAAAATTGAGATCACTTGTGAGTTTTCACCTTTGTCTCTGCATTACAGTTATTTTAGTAGGTATTTGTGAGAAATTTCTGTTAGAAACTGCTATCTTAGTAAGGAAACACTATTATTTTATGTATTTTTCTCAAACAGGTATCTCTTTTTAAGTTTGAAATTGCTGAGAATGAACATTAATGAATAAAAAGTGATAATATGATGCTTTTTCCTGCTGTATTAGTGCAATATTTTTAAAGTTGTAAAATGTCTAGTTCTCTAAAGATGCAATAAAATTCTTGAGATTATATTTTACATAATAAGTTTGTGGTGGCAATGTCATTTGGTAGAGTAGTTTTGGTAAATAAGTTTAAAATGTGTTTTAAGGACCATAATAAAATTTCTTTCCTTAAACTTCAAGTTCATCTATGGTGATTCTATTGTGATGAAGTCCTACAAATAATATTAACATTAAAGATAATTTGGAAACAAGCAAACAAACAAACAAAAACACCCAATACAAGCTTTGGAGTCAAAGAGACTCCAGCATGTGAGCATATTGCTGGTCCATAATGAGACTGTGATAGGCTTCAGAATGTGCTATCTCCAAATATGGCACCTTGACATATTGAATATTTTAAGCTGAAGGAGTTTGAGAGAACAGCAGAAGCAGGAAGGTCACTGTCGGTCATAAAACTCTCTTATGGGAGGTGCCCTCCTTGTACTGGAGGCAAGGAGCACTCTTATCTCTGAAGACAAGGGACATCAGGAGGAATCCTCACAAACAAGGGTTTCTCAGTTTCCCCCAGTTCACGACACTTAACCTCACACTCCTCAACCTATCATGTTTCTCCATCACTGTCCACTCTTCATTAAACCTAGCCTAAAGATACTCAAGTTTAACAACTCTTCCACTCTGTGTTTCCTTTTGAAGGATTCTGTGTCACATAAAACTTACGTTAAATAAATTTGATGCTTTTTTCTTGTTAGTCTGTCAGTTTGATTTTCAGACCCAGTCAGGGACCTTAAGAGAACTGAGGAAGACTTTTCCCCCCCCAAAACTGGCAACAAACTGAAGATATAATTAATATAACATCTGAGCCAAAGAGTAGAGGAAATGGTATTTTTACTCAAAGGGAGCTAATTACAGGGGCCAGGTGAGAGTTCCTACTTCAGTTTGGGCTTTTGTGTTTTCAGTGGTACCAAATTTGGAAAAACAAAACAAAACAAAACAAAACAAAATATGGCCATGTATGGCAGAACGAGCCAGACTATATTTGATTTCTGGCTCTGCCCCTGAATGGTTTTAGGCTGCTTAACTTCCTTGAATCTTGGTTCATAATCATCAAGCAGAGACAAAAAACGCCTATACTGTTTAAATACTAAATGAAACAATGTGTATAATGGGTCTCAAGAACATGGTTCTTTCAAGAAATGTTAGCTATTTTCCTTCTGTTTTGCTGCTTTTGTTGTTGTTGTTGTTTTGTTTTTAACACTAGTAAAGCAAGAAGACCAAACCAATTAGGACAGAATAACACAGCGGAGGATGTTTGCCTTGCCTAAGGTGTGACAATTCTTTTTGTGATGTGAAAGCAGTATTTTTTTACTTTTTGCCACCAAACATTAAATTTGATGCAGATTTCAAGTTCAATGTGAGATAATCTTCATTTGTGTGCAAACACAAAGTAACTCAGTAACAGAAGACCCAAGCTATTAGGAGTTGAACCAGCTTCTGACATTTCCTAGCCCTGTGACCTTGAGCAAGTTAAATGTTCCATGCCTTAGTTTCCTCATCTGTAAGATGAGGATAACAAGAGTACATCTCTCAAAAGGCTAGGGAAATTTAGACTGTGATTTTATAGATTAATAGCATTATCTGATACATATAAACATTGTATATATTATTAGAAAATACTTTGACATTTCTTAAAAATGTCAGTGAAGCAATAATTTTAAGCCTTCTTAAAGCTGTTGGTAAATGTTGTTTTATCATTGTATCACAAATCTTCCATAAACCAGCTCTTAAATATTGAGAGAGGCTGAATTCAACTCTGGTGTCTTTAGTTTTCATGAAGTACATAATATGTTTTCTTGTTGTCAAGGTAACAGGATTCAAGTAGGTTTTGTAAAATAAGAATGGGAATCATTAAAAAAATAGTACCAGGAAATACTTCAGAAAAGGAGATGGCATAATAAGAGACTTTTAATGAAGCAAAAGTGGTTAAATTTCACTGAAGGCAGAGAATCAATTGCTCTGCAGTTCAGTTGCTTTATTGTAAGTCACCTGTATTTTCAAACAAGAGGTTGGCATTTAATATCCGTATTGTAATGAGGCAGAACTTTTCAGAGTAAGAACATGAGGAGCTGGTACAGACTTTTTCCCTTGAAAAAAAGATGTAAAATAGCAGTAGATTTCACTGACTTATGTTGGGGGAAGAATGGTATGTAAAGAGATGTGACAGAATGAGTCTTAGCAGTACAAAGGGTATACCTATATAATCATTTCACCAGCTTCTCTCTTCGAATTCTGGAACCAACTAAACTCAGGTGCTAAGTTAAAAATTAATAATGAAACAAATGTAGGGAAATCGTATTTGGAAACATATAATCTCATTTATATGTTACCTAATTTAAATTGTTCAGAGGAAGGACTTCTATTTTGGCTTTCTACTGTGCATCCACTAGTTATATGAAAGTAGTTAGTTAGGTTTGAACAGGATATCTGGAGGCCAGCAGAGAGGAAGTCATAGCCGGCCAAGGAAAAGTTAGAGGCCTGTCAGGGCAGCACTCCACATGAAGCTGGATCAAACCAGTCAGGCCCAAGATGGCAGGTGCCATCACGGGAAACCCCTGACTACATAAGGAAGAAAAAGTCTGAAACCCGCCTTCCAAGAAATCCTGACCCCAAGTAATGAATATTCCACCCCCTAGTTAACAGTGTCAGTGGAAGAGACCCTGAACCGAGGGCATGGCGCATAGTGCTCTTGTACTTCCGTGCCCCACATCTCCACTGTACTTTCACTTTAATAAGTTTCCCTGCCTGTATGCTTGTCTTCTGTATTGTGTGTCTGTCCTAGAATTCTTTCTTGTGATGAGACCAAGAACCTTTGGTGGCATCTTTGAGACAGGCTGGGTCAAGGCCCCAGAGCCTGGCGTCTTCCCAGTATATCTGGCAACAGTAATAAAAACAAAAATGTGTTAATTCTGTTTTGAGGATGCCAAGAAAAGAGGAGTATATGAGGAAAAAGAGCAAGGAATATGAGATGTTTTACAACTTTTTGTTAATTGTGTTTTGATCTTAATATAATACATTCTGTTTAGTTAACCTGATAACTATATATTAAAAACATGTTAGTGATCCTAATTGTGTGGAGTGGTCAGGATCTTGACTGCAATTAATAGAAATTAACTCTAGTTTTTCTTTCTTTCTTTCTTTCTTTTTTTTTTTTTTTTAATAATAAAAAGGAAGTTCTGCTTGAACTCAGTATTGGACTCCATGCTGATGGCCAATGCTATCACAAATGATTCTAGCCAGTCCCTTTTCTTGGCCTCACTTGGTCCAGGTTCAAAGTCCTGGGCAGAGAGCCAGCTGGCTGAGTCTGGGCCACATGCTTGTTGCCCTGGCTGCAGGGTTGAGGAGCTGAACCATCTGCTTCCCCTTAGATGCCATAGTGGGTGGAGGGGAACTTGCTTCCTACCAAGTCACACATTAAGGTCCCTCTAATTTAGGACGGAAGTTTAGATACTGTTTATCCAGTTTATACCCTAGAGTATTTATCCTGTTATACCCTAGGGTATTTATCCTGTTTATACCCTAGAGTGCAATTTTTAAAAACTATAAAAAAAATAAAGGACTGGAATCAAGTTGCTTTATGTATGTGCCAGATATATGGTGGGCTGTACCTATCTGAGAACTCAGGAAATTGCAGTTAATATCTTACTAGAAGTATGTCCCCTCCTGGATGTCCTAGAAGTATAGCTCCATCTCACTCAAGGTGATTTAAAGTCTTCTGGCGAGCAAAGTATCCCTCTTTCCTAACCGTGGGGAAGGAAGGCAGTAGAAATAGCTTGAACACTAGACTCTCCTAAATGTAACATCTTCTCTCTCTCTAGTCTGGCTTTTAAATTGACTAGGTGATATTTGTAGTGCCGGTTCTGCTAGAAGTTCTCTACCACAGGGAGATGTCTTGTACCAGCTGCTGCTGTTTATTAGAACTTAGAATGTGGATGTACAGCATCTTTTACTCTCAGCTTGGGGTCTTAGTCTTAATTCCACACAACAGGAAAAATTCCTGTTCTTACCCATTAGCTTGCAGTCTGTGCTACTGAAGAGAAGAGAATAAATGGATCGGATAAATGGCACTCAGAGACAAGATAAAAGAAGTCTGTTTTGAGAGAAAAGAATCTGCAGATGGAAGGACACAGGGCGTACTAAGGCAAAGATAGTACAGTAGGACAAATATGAAGCTATAGCCTAGAGATGTTACTAAATGTTTTAATTAATTTTATAATTGTTATAATGTTATAATTAAGCTATAGCCTAGAGATGTTACTAGAAATGATTCCTAGGGCAAAAGAAAAATGATAACCCAGTTAGACATAGTGCCTTTCAATGATAGAATCTCATAGGACAATATCAGATATCTAAAAGGAAAAGATGTGACTCAATGATTCTTTGATTCTATTAGGGATAAAAGTCAAAGACAGATATTTTCAAATATGCAAAAAACATAGCAAAATTACCTGATAAAGATTTCAGAAACAGGGAAACTGCTATTAGAAGTACTTGGTTTAGAATTTATATTAGGGCTCGACTATTACGGATATTGTGATAATAGGGCAACATGTAAGTGTTATAATGTAGACTATGTAAAAATAATAACCTCAAAAGCAAAATACTGGGAGATGGGGAGAAAAAAATGTGAGGTAGAAGGAAATTTAGCTACTTTTTTAGCAGGCAGTCAGAAAATACATTCTGAAGTGGATCCTTCAAGAAATATAGTTTATCATTTAAACTTTTCTTTAAAAAAAAACAAAAAAGACCAGAAGCAACTTTGTAAAAAAAATAGAAATAAAGAAGGTACTAAAATCAGAAAATATAAATAAAATATCAGGAATAAGAACAAAGCATATTTGTTTTAAAAAATAAAGGTAAATGAGGTTAATTACCCTTAAGAGATGGATTCTCAGGTTAGTTTCTCTGAGAACAGGGGTTTTTGTGGGTATCATTCACCATTATATCTTTAGTGCTTGGAACAGAGACAGAGTCAAACTGGCTCGAAAATGAGGGGACTATTTGGCATGTATGTTAAAAAACAAAATTCAACTGAATGAATTTTTAAGATCTTACTGGTTTTAGTCAACAATTCATGAATCAGGCAGCATCCAATCTAGTAGATAGAATCTCTGCGGAGCCGTACAAAATGGAAGACTTTTCTAGGCAGAAGGGGGAAGGGCCAAGGAAGTTATACTAGGCAAAAAGTGGATTCATTATTTCCTTTAGGGCATGGTGGGGTTCTGTCAGGCTGATTACCTCACTAGTGCTGATTAGGTGATTCCTTTAAGATTCCATTTCTGGGAGAGCTGAAACTACAGTTAAGTTAAAATCGTGGTTTGTTGATGGGGCTTAGTTGAAGTGACTCTAATTTGGGTTTTTTGTCTTGTTTTTAACACATGTAACCAAAAATTCAGTGGATTAGTGAGTGCCATAGGGTCTATGACCTTGTTTTTGGTTTTCTGTGAAGGTCCTTGGTGTGTACTCTACTTTGTGGGACTTGTTTTCAAGCCTGCTTTCCTCGTGGTCATAAGAGAGCTGCCCATAGTAACTGGAAATGTGGTTCCTCATTCAGTCTTCCTTCTCCTCCTTATTCAGCCCCCCTGCCCGTAAATCCCAACCACTCTAAACTAATTACAGTGGAAAGGCAGATAGGATTGCCTCCTGGTTGATTTTGTTTTTTTTATTTTTAAGATTATTTGTTTATGTATTTGACAGAGAGAGAGAGAGAGAGAGAGAGAGACAGCGAGATCAGGAACATGAGCAGGCGGCATAGAAGAGGGAAAACAGGCTTCCTGCTGAGCAGGGAGCCTGATGTGGGGCTCAATCCCATGACCCAGGGATCATGACCTGAGCCGAAAGCAGATGCTTAACGACGGAGCCACCCAGGCGCCCCCTGGTCTATTTTTTAGACCAGAGTTCTCAACGTGTAAACCACAGATCTCCAGAGGTTCCAAAGGCTCTTGAAAGAGATCTGCAAGGTTAAAACTATTTTTATAATAAAACTAGGAGATTTGCCCTTTTCAGTGTACTGACATTTGCTGTGATGATTCAAAAGCTGATAGATAAAAGTGCTGGTGCCTCAGCGTGATTCGTGGCAACGTCACCAAGCCGCACTAGTGATCCTTGCAGTTTTCACTGCCTGTCACTCATAGCCCGAAAGGCCAGCTCCACTCATGAATGTCATTGATAACTCCGTAAAAACTGTGAATGTAATTAAACCTTGACCTTTGATGCAAGTCTCTTCCGTGTTTTTTTGGCTGAAATGAAAAGTAAGCAAGAAGCCCGCATGCAGCGTCTTGAAGTATAATGAATGTCTCTGGTCGTCTCAAGGAAAGCATTTTGAGATTATTTGAGTTGCAACTGAACTAACTGCTTTTTTTTCCCCCAAATAGCACCATTTTATTTCAAAGAACCCCTGGCAGACAAACTATTGTTTTTCAGACTTGAGTATTTGACCGGCATTTTATTGAAAACAAATGAAGTCAATCTGTCACTTCAAGGAAACCACCAATAGTATTTTTGTTTCCCCCAAAGATAAAACTCAAGCTTTCAGGCAAAAAACTTGACTTTTGGAAAACTTGTGTCTGCTACTACGAGCTCAACAGCATCCTGATATCAAAAGACTTTTTTGATTATATTGATGGTGATATTACCAAATGTGATTTTTTGGATATTGTATAATGAAATATGTCAGCATTTAGAAGATTCACATAGCTTAGATCCACTCACATTACAAAACAGACCAATCAAAAATTTTTAAGATTTATTTATTTGAGAGAGAGAGTGTGTGTGTGCGCGCTTGAGTTGGGGGAGGGGCAGGAGGAGAGGGAGGGGAGAAGCAGACTCCCCGCTGAACACAGACCTCCACATGGGGCTCAATGATGGTCTCCAGGTCGGAGATCATGACATGAACTAAAACCAAGAGTCAGATACTTAACTCATTGAGCCACCCAGGTGTCCCTACACCAATAAATTTTAATGTAACAAAATCCTTAAAGAGCACAAAATGTTTCTTTGGTTTCATTCATGGTTTTATTTCATATATGGTATTTATATGGTTTTTTAAAAAAATGTTTATTTATATGGTTCTATATTGCAACTGATATTTAAGATACTTACTAGTTGTTGATACAGTGGAGTATCAAAAAAGAATATCTACAATTATGTGAAAAAGCCATTGAAATATTCTTCCCTTTTACAGCTCTGTATCTGTGTAAGTCTGGATTTTCTTCATGTAATTCACTCAAACAACGTAAATCAAATGCAAAAGAGATGTTTGA
Source organism: Neogale vison (assembly GCF_020171115.1). Lineage (NCBI taxonomy): Eukaryota > Metazoa > Chordata > Mammalia > Carnivora > Mustelidae > Neogale > Neogale vison. Next base: position 51,366,433 of record NC_058093.1, read on the forward strand.
TTTTAACTGTCTTCCATTAAGACGTTAAAGAGATTTGCAAAAATGAAAAACAATTCCTCTCTTCTCAGTACATTTGTTTTAGTTTGGCAAGTATAGTTATTTACCATAAAAAGATGATAGTTGTAGTAACATGTAATAGGTTTATTGTATTGCTATATAAAAAATGAATTAATGAACATTTAAACTTTTCTCAGTTTTGTTTAATCAGGTATCATTCATGTGGAGTTGGATGGTGACTCAGTTCAACCTAAATTATGCAGCTTCTATACAATTGGGGGAAGATTGAATAATGTTAGGGAGTCAATAGCAATTTTCAGTTCAATGCTGAAGGGTAAAATCCACAATAAATATATAGCTATCACAAAACTTTGTGTACCAAATAACATACTATACAGTAATAGTGGTTGACAACTGGATATTAGTAAAAGATTTTTTTAAAAGATTTTATTTATTTATTTGACAGAGAGAGAGATCACAAGTAGGCAGAGATGCAGGCAGAAAGAGAGTGGGGGGAAGCGGGCTCCCTGCTGAGAAGAGAGCCGATGCAGGGCTTGATCCCAGGACCCCGAGATCATGACCTGAGCTGAAGGCAGAGGCTCAACCCACTGAGCCACCCAGGTGCCCCCCTTGACTTCATTCTTAAATCTCTTATGGAAGAGTAATTTAAAGTAAAATTTTAGACTATGTAGAAATTAAATTATTTCCCTGTGGTCTAAAGTGGTATTAGGAGGAATATTTATAATTTAAACAGTTATAGTATAAAACAAAAATAAAAATTCAATATTTGCTAATTTGAGAAATTAGAAAAAGATAAGTAAAACACACCTGAGAAAACCAGAAAAAGGACTTGAACCTGATAGTATAAATTAATAAATTAGAAAACAGAAAACAAACTATAATTGATATAGAGCAGAAAACAAACAAAAAAAAAAACCCAGAGAAAACAAACTATAATTGATAAATAAGTCACAAGTTAGTTATTTGGGAAGCCAACTAAATAAGCCTAAACAAGCAAAAGGAAGAGGGCATAATAAATACCCAAAATTAAAAATCAAAATAAAAACAGGAAAAATAATAGACAAAGAGAAAAATAAATTATTAGATGATATCATAGAATAAACATAATGAGAAATCAGAAAGAAGTTAGGGAATTTTCTAGAAAAAATGAAAATGACCAAAATGGATTCAAAAGCAGTAGAAAACATATACAAAGTATTAAACATTGATCCAATTCGCAGAAATGACTGAATAAAAGATTGACTTGATTATTTTAATATTACAAACATGTACAAACAACACCATAAACAAAGTAAAAGGTCACACTTAATATTAGCAAAATATATTTCTAACATCTCTCTCTCTATCTGCCTATTTTTTCCTGTCTATGTCTATTTCAGATATATATTTAAGATGGGTAAAGACTAATTTCCATAATATATATAAGCTATAAAAACCAACAAGTTTAGTAGAAAATGGAAAATGATATGCGTTGACAGGTCACAGAAAACACATATAGATAGCCAATAAATAAGTAAATGAAAGGTGTTTGATCACTGATATAAAACACAAGGCAGCAAAAGTTAGATACTACATTTTCCATCCATCAGAATGGTGATGGTTCAAAATTTGGGTGAGGAGAAATGAGTTCTCTTTGATAAATTCTCCAAGGGAGTGAAAATTTGCTTTACTCTTTGAGTATTATTTATTAATATCTGTCCATTTGTGACAGATTTAAAATGTGTTCACTAGGATATTAAATAGAGCATTTCCTTACTTGGGTTAATGTTCTAAAACTAGTGATAACCAACGATCAATTTCCTTTTAGTCCAGAGAGGGGTTGTAGGTCATTTATGAGAAAAGTATGAAAAGTGTGTACCCCAGCTTCTTTTTATGTTTTAGTCTGTCACCGGAATGGCAAGGGTTATAGGAAAAGAGACTGGGAGAAGTTCTCCTCCCTCCCGTTATCTCAAGCTGAGGAAGGAACCCTTGCAGAGAAGTTTCAGGCAGGAGGGGAGAAATACTAAAAGAACACCTGTTTCCCTTCCTCACTGGAGAAGTGTGAAATACAGTCAGTTCCGAGCTGGGAGAAGGGAGATTTAAATGGGATACGAACATGAAGTTTAGTTTTTGGGCTGGCCTGGATGCTTTATGCAATCTGCTTGGAGGGTAGGGAGGGAACACTAGCACTGAGACTGAGTGAAGTTGTTTTGCTGGTACTTCGTTGAGTTTGGCTTATCTACTATGTCATTACATGCCCTTTCACTCAGCAACTGTATTTCCAGGAATTTATGTCACAGATACACATGAGAGTGCCAGATACGTGAACACTGATGTTCACTGGGGTGCTTGTTGTTGTGGAACCCTGAAAACAACTGATATGTCACACAACGTAATAGTCAAATTATTATACAGTTATATTTTGCCATTTTACAGCTGTAAAGAATAGTGGGGTATGCGCATGGGAATGGAAAAACAATGGTACATTTTAAGTGAAAAAATATCAAGTTTCAGAACAGAATGATTACGTTTCTGTTAGAAAAAAAGTGAGTATTCATAATTTCATGATAGAGATGAGGATTGTGTATTTTTTTTTGAATAAAGACATCCAATTTCTTCAATTTTTTCTCTAAAAATTGAAAGCTCGGCACATATCTGATATAAAATATTTTGTCAGTACAGAAACTCCAAGAGTAAAAAAAAAATATACTTCCATTTCTATCCTTACTCCTTAAAGTTTTAACATTTTCTTTTCTTGCTCTGTGGATATAATTATGTAATACCTGTATATGGATTTCTTCTAAAAAGATCACGTTATTTTTATAATTTAAATGTATACAGAGAAGCGAAAGAAAAATAGTTAAATACCATTCTGCCGCCTCCTGACGGCGCACAGAAGAATGAGGCACAAAGAAGTTAGTTGTAAGAGAATGGGAGCAGGGGACCACAGTAGAAAAGACTGATACCCGGAATAACTCCTCAGTCTCATATTTATTAGGAAGTGAGTAACAGCCAACAAAGAAGCCGGAATAGATTACACATTGACCATGAGTCTTGTAGATACATAAGAAGAAAGGCAAAACATGTCTGGTCATGTAGTACAAGACCTACCGAGAGCAAGCCCAAACGAAAGGATTGTCTGACTAACTGCTGATGCTCTCCGGGGAAGGGGAGATAATGCAAAAATGAAACAGGTGGCATTTCCGCCCTGAGCAGGCTGGGAATCCCCAGCTGCTGGGCTCTAAGGGCATATATCGTCCTCTCCCACAGAGGCCTGTTGCGAGTACATTTTTTTTTTAAGGCTATATCTAAGCATGCTTGGTAACTAATATAATTTCTTTTTTTTTTTTCTTCCAATTTATTTATTTTCAGAAAAACAGTATTCATTATTTTTTCACCACACCCAGTGCTCCATGCAAGCTGTGCCCTCTATAATACCCACCACCTGGTACCCCAACCTCCCACCCCCCCGCCACTGCAAACCCCTCAGATTGTTTTTCAGAGTCCATAGTCTCTCATGGTTCATCTCCCCTTCCAATTTACCCAAAAGCACATACCCTCCCCAATGTCCATAACCCTACCCCCCTTCTCCCAACCCCCTTCCCCCCAGCAACCCACAGTTTGTTTCGTGAGATTAAGAGTCACTTATGGTTTGTCTCCCTCCCTATCCCATCTTGTTTCATGGATTCTTCTCCTACCCACTTAAGCCCCCAAGTTGCATCACCACTTCCTCATATCAGGGAGATCATATGATAGTTGTCTTTCTCCGCTTGACTTATTTCGCTAAGCATGATACGCTCTAGTTCCATCCATGTTGTCGCAAATGGCAAGATTTCGTTTCTTTTGATGGCTGCATAGTATTCCATTGTGTATATATACCACATCTTCTTGATCCATTCATCTGTTGATGGACATCTAGGTTCTTTCCATAGTTTGGCTATTGTGGACATTGCTGCTATAAACATTCCGGTGCACGTGCCCCTTTGGATCACTACGTTTGTATCTTTAGGGTAAATACCCAGTAGTGCAATTGCTGGGTCATAGGGCAGTTCTATTTTCAACATTTTGAGGAACCTCCATGCTGTTTTCCAGAGTGGTTGCACCAGCTTGCATTCCCACCAACAGTGTAGGAGGGTTCCCCTTTCTCCACATCCTCGCCAGCATCTGTCATTTCCTGACTTGTTGATTTCAGCCATTCTGACTGGTGTGAGGTGATATCTCATTGTGGTTTTGATTTGTATTTCCCTGATGCCGAGTGATATGGAGCACTTTTTCATGTGTCTGTTGGCCATCTGGATGTCTTCTTTGCAGAAATGTCTGTTCATGTCCTCTGCCCATTTCTTGATTGGATTATTTGTTCTTTGGGTGTTGAGTTTGCTAAGTTCTTTATAGATTTTGGACACTAGTCCTTTATCTGATATGTCGTTTGCAAATATCTTCTCCCATTCTGTCAGTTGTCTTTTGGTTTTGTTAACTGTTTCCTTTGCTGTGCAAAAGCTTTTGATTTTGATGAAATCCCAAAAGTTCATTTTTGCCTTTGCTTCCCTTGCCTTTGGCGATGTTCCTAGGAAGATGTTGCTGCGGCTGAGGTCGAAGAGGTTGCTGCCTGTGTTCTCCTCAAGGATTTTGATGGATTCCTTTCTCACATTGAGGTCCTTAATCCATTTTGAATCTATTTTTGTGTGTGGTGTAAGGAAATGGTCCAATTTCATTTTTCTGCACGTGGCTGTCCAATTTTCCCAACACCATTTATTGAAGAGGCTGTCTTTTTTCCATTGGACATTCTTTCCTGCTTTGTCGAAGATTAGTTGACCATAGAGTTGAGGGTCTATTTCTGGGCTCTCTATTCTGTTCCATTGGTCTATGTGTCTGTTTTTGTGCCAGTACCATGCTGTCTTGATGATGACAGCTTTGTAATAAAGCTTGAAGTCTGGAACTGTGATGCAGGAATTCAGTAAAGTGTCAGGATATAAGATCAATGCACAGAAATCAGTTGCATTTCTCTACACCAACAACAAGACAGAAGAAAGAGAAATTAAGGAGTCAATCCCATTTACAATTGCACCCCAAACCAGAAGATACCTAGGAATAAACCTAACCAAAGAGGCACAGAATCTATACTCAGAAAACTATAAAGTACTCATGAAAGAAATTGAGGAAGACACAAAGAAATGGAAAAATGTTCCATGCTCCTGGATTGGAAGAATAAATATTGTGAAAATGTCTATGCTACCTAAAGCAATCTACACATTTAATGCAATTCCTATCAAAGTACCATCCATCTTTTTCAAAGAAATGGAACAAATAATTTTAAAATTTATATGGAACCAGAAAAGACCTCGAATAGCCAAAGGGATATTGAAAAACTAATATAATTTCTTATAGGTTATATTTTAAGCAGTACGTTGTTCTGAGGGATATTTACACCATTCTTTTAGGGAACCATATGATTCCATATTTCTCATGGAAGTTGGAATGGAATCATATGGTTTCCTAAAAGAAGTACTTAATTATTTTTCTTTCAATTCTCTTTACATATTTAATACTCACTTTTTGTCAAAGATGAAGTCCTATGAAACAGGAATGGGTATGTTGAACCAGAATCTGTGTTTGGAAAACCATCTGTCATGGTGTCAAATTCTAGCTTGATCGTTAGAAGCCCAGAAGTGCTTCCTGCACCCAAATCTAAGGCTACGCAAGCTTGGAAGTCCTCTCTCACAGTGGTTCCTATGTATGTCATTTTGATTCTTACATAGTAAAATTCAGTGGGCTATATATTAACCACTTAAATTTCTACTTATTAAATGAATGTATACCGTCTTTCTACTTTCCATTCCTCTAAGGCTTTTTCAGAAATATCAGATCATATTGTCTGACCTAATTAAAAATACTAATCCCACAAGATGCACCATGAGAGAAAGTTCTGTGGATACAAAATTTTGGAACATGTTGCATGCAATATCATGGCTCTGGATAGTTTCTTCATTTTAACTGTGTTGACGGTTTAGCAGCACTTCTTTAAAAACCTGAACAACAGGGGCACCCAGGTGGCTCGGTTGGTTAAGCAGCTGCCTTCAGCTCGGGTCATGATTCCAGGGTCCTGGGATCGAGCCCCACATCAGGCTCCCTGCTCAGCAGAGAGCCTGCTTCTCTCTCTCCCCCTCTCCCTGACACTCTGCTTACTTGTGCTCTCTCTCTAACTCTCTGTCAAATAAATAAAATATAAAAAAAAAACCTGAACACAGGGCTCTGCCCCATTCCCCTGATTCCTATTAACACCATAAAGTCCCACATTCATCAGAGTTAAGAAGTAAAAGGCTGCTAGCAGGAAAGGAAACTAACATCTTTCTGGGAGCATTTCAAGGAGGATTTAGGTGGACTAGGTAATATTCCACAGGAGGAATTCCATAGCAGTTTCTGTGTTTGGTTTTGAATCCTCTCTCTCCTATATTTAATATAAGTCTGGGTTCATTTTTCAATATTCCTTAGTTTGAAAATTATAAAATGTGAAAACTAGTTTCTTGAGTTGTAGGAAGGATTAAATAAGATGAAATATCTAAAGCCAGTGCTCAAAAAGTATTCATTTTCTTTCTAACTCTTTTAGAGAAGCTTTCATCTTATCATGCTTTCTTTCCCCCCATAATCCCATTTTATTAACTTGAAGGCAATCACTTTCACCTTCCAAAAAACCTGGATTTTCCCCCTTCCTTTCCCCTGAAACTTTACCTTTGTATCTTCACACTTAGTGTCTCTGATTTGGAATGATTAATGAAGAAGTTATGTCAAACCAAATAGATACAAACAGTACTTTAAGGGTGATGAAAATAGCCTATTTTTGCTTAACATCTAGCTGCATAGAAAAATTAAGCCTTTAAAAAGTTTTTTTTTTTTTCTTACCTACTTTCTGATAGTTGTAACAGTCCTAGAAGCTCAAAGATTTACAGAATGTCTTCTGGGGCACTTGATTTTGCTTTCTTCTCATTTGCATTTCATATTTATCCTAGTCATTTTGCTGACCTTACCTCCTATTCGAGTAGCATCCTAATTGGTCTTCCTGCCTCTATAATGTCTCTGGTATCCAGGTGATCATGACACACCTGCCAATCCATCTTCCTAAAAATTCTGCTTTGATTACATTACTCCCCCGTCATTCATTTCTATAACTTTCCTTGTGCATAGAATTGTGGCTAACAAGCCTTCCACTATAAGGTTCATCCATCCTAATTAATCTCTTGTTCTTCTATTCCTTAACATTTACCCCATGTTTCACTCAAATCAGCATCTTTTCTGTTTTGCATACATACTAGGTTCACGCCAGTGCTGTGAGTTTGCTTTCCTCCAAATGTCTTCTCTTTTCCCTCCTCTGCTGGTCCTGAGATGACCAGTCTTTTAAGGACCAATGAAGCCTTTCCTTCTACATGAATCTTTCTTCTTTTACTCCAGCTGGTGAACATGATTTCTTCTTCAAATGTGTAACTACATTTGATTAATCTGAACAATGTACTATGGTATTTAATCGCATGCTAACCTCAAACAGTGAGATTATATCTCTTCTCATTCCCAAGAGACAGTTCCTGGAAGGTGGGAATTATTTCTCAGATTTCTCTTGTATTCCTTATGAGGTCTAACATAGTGGTATACTACTTAATTAATTGATTGAATTAGGTATGATTTGAACATTATCTGAATCTTGTTGTTATCATCTGATTTTGCCATCCCTCTTGTCCTTGACTTTGTCCCATGAGTTATTCTGGCTGGTTTTTTTTTTTTTTTAAACTTATTATTATTTTAAAAAATTTTTTATTATTTATTTATTTGAGAATGGGGGAGGACAAGTAGGGGGAGCAGCAGAGGAAGAGGGAGAAGTAGATTCCCTGCTGAGCAGGGAGCCTGACATGGGGCTCCATCCCAGAACCCCGAGATCATGACCAGAGCTGAAGGCAGATATTTAACCAACTGAGCCACCCAGATGCCTTGTCTTAGCTGTTTTGAAACAACATCTGAACTCCTATTTCAGGGGAATCTAGTGTAGAGTTATAACTGGGGCTCTGGAAGTTTTTTATATGTTGCAGGCAACTATGTGCCACTGCAATCAGTTCTTGCAATCAACTGATTTAATAAATGCATCGCAAACAAGGGCATGAAGATTGAAAAAAGACAGTGGATTTCCAGCTCAAGAGGTTTAGGATGAAATGAAGCACAAAATTTCTAAGAAAATCAACAAATAAGATTATGTTACATTCAGTAGCTTTCTGATGTAATCAGCTGTAGAAAGCCCTTCATTTTCCTTCAAATCTTGTGTTTTCGTAAGAGAAGGCAGGTTATGAATAGCACAGTTTTGAAAAAAACTCTTAGGGAAAGAACCATGCAATTTGCTGTTGTATTACTGTAATGAAGAAAAAGGTATATGGAATGCCTGAACTTTTTCTCCCCATTCTTGCCCCCCTGCCAACAGTCAACATATCAGTTTCAATCAGTCTTTTGATTGAAACTCTTGACTATCGGCTCTTCCACATTTCATTATCCAATCCATGTTCAAGGTCTGTTGGTATATACCTCACAGGGCATCATAAATTTACACTTTTATTTCTACTTTCATCCACAACTATAGGTTAAACACCATCAGCCCTGGTCTGGACCATTGTAAAAATCTATTTTTTCTTGCTGCCACTGAGTCTCTTTCTTCCAAAATCCATCCTCCATGATGTATCCTCAGTCATATGCCTTAAGCACTATTACATCATGTACTTTTCTGCTCACTGAAATGCCAAATAAAGTTCAGATTTTCAAGTCCCATCTAGTGCTGACTTATTCCTTCTCCGAACTGTCTTTTCAATGCACAGCCTATTACCTAGCCATACAGAATTTCTTGTTGTTCTTGGATAAAATATACAATTTTTTGTTTCCATTTTTGTTGTCATCCTCTATTCTCTACTTGGAGTACATTTTTTTTTAAAAGATTTTATTTATTTGACAGAGGGAGAGAGATCACAAGTAGGCAGAGAGGCACGCAGAGAGGGTGGGGGAAGCAGGCTCCCCGCTGAGCAGAGAGCCCAATGTGGGGCTCGATCCCAGGACCCTGAGACCATGACCTAAGCCAAAGGCAGAGGCCTAACCCACTGAGCCACCCAGGCGCCCTTTTGCTTGGAGTACCTTATCTTTCATCCCTATCTATTGAAAACTATGATAGAATTTGAAAGGAAAATTGTTACAGTTCCCTTCTTTGTTTCCAAATAGTTTCTATTGATTTAATCACTCACTAGTATCATTCATATTTCATATTCTTCCAATTTCTAATTTAAATTTTAACTCATTTATTGAACTAATAAATCTATGTATGGTAAGAGAAGGCAGCTTCCTATCCAGCCACATTAGGAGTGGTGCATTCCTACCCCAGTATTCTCTTAGCCAGATCCCCAAAATGCCCGCTGCTACTCCACTGCCACATCCATGATATAGAGAAGTTAGAGTGGAGAGAGGTAGTGGTCTTAACTGATTTCAGCTATTTATTTCTAAAAAGTTTGCAAGAACATGTAATAATGTAAACATTGCTAGGAGTTGTCCTTGGGCCTTGGAAGTGGTCCATGCAAATTAAGTAGAAGCTTGAGCTTCGTTAACTTGATGATAAATCTCCTGGTCTTGGGTGAGCCACTGATATTATGTGACCTTGTTATAATCATATGATCTCTTTGTAGTTTCTTCACCTAGAAAATAAAGGAATTGAACTGGATAATCTCTAAAATTCCTTTTAGGATTAAATTCTAGAATAATGGTAGTATTGGAGGAGGGGTATTTGTGGTAGTCATGTTGCCGAATTAAACATCATGAGGGTGTTCAAAGGGCTGAGAGACTTAGTAGGAATGTCAGATATGTCAAGTATTATGTTTTGGTTACCTGAGAAAGTTTAGTTGACTGTTGGGTTGGAGAGGGCATTAGAGACAAATTAGCAATGGGAGCAAAACCAATCCCAATTCTATTCATTGCAACATTTTTAAGCCTGGAAACAACCCTACATTCTGTGGTACATCCACATGGTGGAGTGCTACAAAACTATAAAAAACAATGAGTTATCTTATCTCTATCTGCATGAAATGAACCTGATAGGAACAGTTAAATATAGGAAAGTAATGATTAGAACATTGTTTAGTAAATAATTTTTACCTAAGATGGAGAAAATATGAACATGTATGTACATGCATGTTTGTGTGCATGTCTCTATCACTTATGTTAAAAAACCAAAGAATAAGAAACTTATTTAGACAAGGAGATTGGAGAGATCTGGCAAAGAGAATGTTGGGGTACAAATGCATTGGTCCTGGTGTGAATGTATATGAAGGATGCCTTCTACTGTCATCTTTTGATTAATTGATTAAATAAATAAAAGAAAATTTAAATAAAAAGTTAAAGAACTATGCATCTAACCAGGGGAACAGGCTAGATTATTATATAAGGGTACAACCAGTAAAATTCAGAAACTGCGAAAGTCTACAAATCAAATGACTTGGTGTCCTTGACAAATAAATTATAAATACTAAAAGAACCCGTAAGGAGCAAAGCAGCTAAGTACATTATCAGGAACTTATTTGAATAAAGATAAATAGACAAAACCAACAATAATAAGAAAAACCTGGAACATTGTATGGGGGATTTCTGACTATAATCTGTGTGTTTGGTAACATTAAGGTATTCTTAAGCATTGCCATTTTAATATGGGATAATGTTATTGTTATATTATTAAAGAGATTATCTTTATACTTTTGATTATTTATACTTTAGAGATTATATCTTAGAGATGCAAACAGAAATAATTACAGAAGAAATGATATGAAGTGTGTGATTTTTTTCTCAAAACAAACTGAGGTGATGATTTAGGTGGATGGGTATGTGTGAAAATCTATAATATGGCATTTTAAAAATATACTAAGTGAAGAAAAAGAATTGGGTCATGCATGAATTCCAAGGAACCAAGGCTATGCTGATCTGTAGGATACTAGACCAAAGGCGGAAATTAGCAACTCTTGCATCTGTAGAAAAGATCCTTTTGCACCAGGGCTCATTTTCAGAGAGCTGCAAAGGGCAGGAATGGGGAAGGTGCTATAAACAGAAGATGGCCTCTTAAAATTCTCTTTTCCATAAGGCAGTCTCCCCCTTTTACTTCCATGATTCATCTCAGTTCCTTTCCTCCCCTTGCTTTCTCTTTTCTGCCCTCTGTCACGTCTCCTAACTCCTTCTTTTCACTCTTGGATCACCCCCATTTGCTAGGCACATTATGCAATAGAAGTGTATTCAGTATATTTTGGAAAACTTTGTATTTTCTCTTTATGGATTGCAGCGGTAGATTATTTTATATGTAGGTGATTATAGACCCAGGTTTGGCTAGAAGAGTCATGATTTATGACTCTCGTCCCAGAGAAATTATCAGTAGCAGCCCTGTCCCTTTTAAAAGTGTCCCAGATTATATGATGAATTATAGTAATATTTTTCAGAAATTTAGCAGTTGTTAGATGTCATTCATATTCTTTAAAATGTAGTTACTTAATACTATCATGTATCTGAAACTGCTTCGTTTTTCCCTATCATACTCTGGTGGGCTGGCTCATGTGGGTCAGTGGTTCGCAACAGAAATGAAGTTTCTGCTCTTCTAAAATATTTTGCCAAGTAGACATTTGTTCTAATGACAACAGCTTACCTTTGAAAGATAGAACATTAATGTACTGGCAGCCACATGCCCCTTTCAGTAGGTTCATTTGGAAGAATTAAAATATTTAGAAATAGGATCTCCAGGGAGCAGAAGGGAGGTGTATTTCAATCAGAAAGGAAGATGCCAAGCACAGGCACTTGTATGGAGGGAAAGCCAAATGTAGGGGCTGGAACGGGACCTAAAAGCTGAAATGCACTGATGAGAGTGGATGGAGTCAAATATGAAAATTGAGATTAGGAGGAATGCAAGGCTAAGTGACGTAGCAGTTTTGTTGAAGTGGAAAATACCATTATCTCTACTGTAAGTGAGTACAACAAACAGTAATACTGCAGTGAAACACAGATTGGCAATAAATGGCTTTCTTTTCTGCTATAAATTCCTTTGATTACAGCTTAAGAACTAAATCTTGGTCAATTTATTGTTCTCACAAATCAGTTTCTTAACTCTGTCAGATTTCTGTTTCAGGGAATAGTTAGATACCAAGATATTTATGGAGGGGGATGGTGAACCTGGTTCATAGTATCACTGGCCACATAGACATCCTCTAAGACACACTTGTTCTTGTTTATATTTTGGTCCTTCTGCTTCTTTGGTGCCTGCTCTCATAATTGTATTCAAATCTTTCCAGTCTTTGGCCACAGAACATCATCTGGCTGCCCTCTTGGATCTGGGTGTTGTGGGGAAAGCCCAGTGAGCCTCCCTGAGGCTATCTGCCCAAGTACTGTGGGTAGCCATCTTTATGCTTCTCTGTCTATTTCAGATGCTATGCCAAGAAGCTCTTTAGGGCTTGCTACTTTTTTGGCGTGTAAAAAAAAATTTTTTTTTCTTAATTTTTGTTATTCTTAAAATTTATTTTTATTTATTTATTTTAAATTTTCATTCCAGTAGAGTTAACATACAGTGATCTATTATAGAGTGCTTTTTAGGTCTCCTCTCTGTTTTTTTCCGTACACATGTCAGCTGCTTTAGCTTCCCTGAGCCCTGATCCATATTTTTGTAATCTAGAAATACTCCTCTTCTCTAGTTGGGTTTTATATCCATTCAGAAAGTAGGGTGATCATGGGGCCCACCTTGTTTGCACCCCTTCCTCTAGGAAGTATAGGCCTCCTTTGCTTCCTGTCAAAATTCTAAAACAGTTACTTCATGTATTTGACAAGATGTCTAGTTATTGCTGGAGGGCAAGTCTACTACCAGTTACTCCATCAAGACAAGAAGTGGAAGTCTATGATTATCCCTTTTTAATTATGCTTTAGGTACAGATTCTGTTGACAGATAGCTTACATGTCCCAGTGTCCTCTCTGCTGGTTAGTCTTATTGAAAACTACCACCACTTTACGTGTGGTGGTAACAACTTGATTGCTTGCTGTTTCCTGAATCTACTTCCTTTGCTACTTCTCCATGTTCAAACATAGTTTCCCCTTTAGTTTTGGGAATACTCAGATGATAGTTTTTGTCTTTAAGCATCTGATAAATGGAACCTTACAAAGTACTGTGATATAAAGTCAAATAAGAAAAGTATGCAGAGAAGCCTGGAACTGAAAATGTTTGAAATGGGTCTAAAAACCAAGAGTAGAATAATTAGGTTTGGTTCCTGGTAGCCAAAAGCACACACTTATTGTGTGTCCCAATTATGTCACACATCATTTCAAGAGTTTAAAAAAAAAAAGTAGTTAAAAGTGGTCTCTTAAATATAAGCCTTCTTAATGAACGTACTTAATTTTTTTAATTGTATAAATCAGGAGCGGGCAAATTATGGCTTGTGGGCCAAATCTCTCCTGCTGCCTGTTTTTATACAGCCTGAAAGCTAAGATGATTTTTACTTTTTATAATGGTTGTATAAATACCTATATAATATTCTTGGTGTTGTTTCTTGACTTACAGAATCTAAAATATTTACTGTGTGGCCCTTTTAGAAAATGTTTGCTAGGGGCACCTGAGTGGCTCAGTAGGTTAAGCCTCTGCCTTTGGCTCAGGTCATGGTCTCAGGGTCCTGGGATCGAGCCAAGCATCGGCTCTCGGCTCGGCGGGGAGCCTGCTTCCTCCTCTCTCTCAGCCTCCCTCTCTACCAACTTGTGATCTCTCTCTCTGCCAATAAATAAATAAAATCTTAAAAAAAAAAAGAAAAAAGAAAATGTTTGCCAGTCTTTGGTCTTAAACATTTCCCCTGTCCATTCTTCTCTACCACCCGTTTAACTAGTATTTATTCAATGCCTTACCTTATGCAAGGTACATGACTGAGAAAAAAACTTGAATTAGGCAGAGAACTTTCTTTAAAGAAGTTCATAATTTATCAGTGAAGCTAAGACATGAACATGAGTAGCAATGACAGAAAGTTCAATAAAAGAGGACTCTGGGAAGAGAGGAAACAGCTTAAGAATCATATTTCAGAAAAGAATTGCTGACATTGGAGCTGGGGAAATTTGGAGAATCTCACTGGAGGAGGTGGGATTGCAGCTGGCTTAGGGAAAATGGGTAGGATTTGAATACACACAAGTAACTACATTCTAGGAGGGAAACTTCATTAAAACTCAGCCCTAGTTGTAATTCATTGAGTCTGAGTCTTATCCTCAGAAGGGCAACTAATTGATGGTTTGGTTTTTAGAAAAAAATGTTATTTTCCTTTGATACAAATTTTCCCCCTGCCTTCTTACTTCATTTTTCCCTCCTCTAGTCAATATTTAGCCTGAGTATCTATTAAGAACTTCTCAAACTCAACACACACAAAACAGATAATCATGTCAAATAATGGGCAGAAGACATGAACAGACACTTCTCCAATGAAGACATACAAATGGCTATCAGACACATGAAAAAATGTTCATCATCACTAGCCATCAGGGAGATTCAAATTAAAACCACATTGAGATACCATCTTACACCAGTTAGAATGGCCAAAATTAGCAAGACAGGAAACAATGTGTGTTGGAGAGGATGTGGAGAAAGGGGAACCCTCTTACAGGGTTGGTGGGAATGCAAGTTGGTGCAGCCACTTTGGAGAACAGCATGGAGATTCCTTAAGAAATTAAAAATAGAGCTTCCCTATGACCCTGCAATTGCTCTACTGGGTATTTACCCCAAAGATACAGATGTAGTGAAAAGAAGGGCCATCTGTACCCCAATGTTTATAGCAGCAATGGCCACAGTCACCAAACTGTGGAAGGAACCAAGATGTCTTTCAATGGAGAAATGGATAAGGGAGATGTGGTCCATATACACTATGGAGTATTATGCCTCCATCAGAAAGGATGAATACCCAACTTTTGTATCAACATGAATGGGACTGGAAGAGATTATGCTGAGTGAAATGAGTCAAGCAGAAAGAGTCAATTATCATATGGTTTCACTTATCTGTGGAGCATAACAAATAACATGGAGGACATGGGGAGATGGAGAGGAGAAGGGAGCTGAGGGAAATTGGACGGGGAAATGAACCATCAGAGACTAGGGACTCTGAAAAAGAATCTGAGGGTTTTGAAGGGGCGGGGCGGGTGGGAGGTTGGGGGAGCCAGGTGGTGGGTATTATGGAGGGCATGTATTGCATGGAGCACTGGGTGTGGTGCATAAACAATGAATTCTGTTATGTTGAAAAGAAATAAATTTTAAAGAAAAGTAAAAAAAAAAAAAAATTTAGCCTGAGTTTCCTTGTTGAAAGTCTAAGGGGTTAGGTAACAGGTTTGGAGGAGCTGGTATCCTAGCCAGTTTCTCAGACTTGGGATACCAGTATGTTATGGAGGCAGACAGTATTCTGTGCTCTCATCTCAGATTAGAAGAGTTTTGGCCCAATGACTCACCACATCACTCTCTTGTATGTCTGTGTTCAGCAGGGGAAACTCTGCCAAGTTTTTTTCCTCTAACTGCACTCTTTCTCTTCATGGGGATCCATGGCCAGCGCCATCCTTTTTCAGAAGCTTTGCCAGCCTAGTAGCTCTACTAATGGTGGGGGAGGGAGGAAAATCGGATTCAACATTCATGATGTTTAGAAATTGCTTTCTCCCCTGTAAATAAGCCTCTTAATGGTAGGACCAAAGAAATTGATATGAGCAAAAAGAGAATCTTTATTTCCCTGTCTAATAGAGGTCTGAATACACAATGAGGGACTGAAATAAATACTGTCATTCATCCTAAATGAAATGAACATAACCTGAAAATAATTTTCTTACAGATCAAAGTTTTTAAAGAAGAGTTGGAATATAAAAAGATTATTCAAAGGACTGAAATTCATGATATTGGGCTTTCTTATGAAATAATCTTTTAATACGATTTGGGATGGCGGCACGGTTCCTGATTGATGAGTTGGAAGTAAAAGAATAGTTTTGTGGAGGCTGTGAATGCAGTGATTTTCACAAGAAGAGCTGTTCGATTATACTACCTTTCCTTTGAGGTAAAAGTATTTGTTGTTACTAAAGACTAGTCATCCTTGAATTTGTATGCTGATTGACGAAGTCCCTGAAATTAAACTCTATTCAGGGACATATACAGCAGTACTCACTAGTCACAAAATCACGGAATAATTTTCATAATGAGTTGAATGCGTTTCTACGTGACAGTCAGCGTAGTGCGCCTCCAGGTCACATACCACTGCTTTCATAACACTTTGATATTTCTTCTGGGGCCTTTGCAGTTAAGTTTGGATAATTCTATGTTGTTTTTATTTAAATTTTATTACAATCTCATATTATGGTCGGACTGGCTTATCCAACAGAAGGAGAGTGAGAACTGGGTTGGAAGTTATATTAAAGAATGGCAGAGGCACTGGACTTGAATCAGATCAGATTGAATATTTGGGGGGAAACTTCTTTATTTGGCAACAGTAAAAATTACTTACATTAGCATACCACTTAAAAATTTTTTCTGTGTTTGTCATATTCCATTAGTCTACTCTTAGTTGCAAATGGTAGAAACTTAATAGAGCTTGTTAAGAAGAAAATGTATTACCTCACATTGCTGAACAGTCTAGAGGCATCGGTCTTTAGGAATAGCTTGTTAAGTGTTTTCAACTATATAATTAGGATTTTGTTTCTGTCCATACCTTGGCTCTGATTTCCTCTGTGTCTGAGTTTCATTCTACAAGGTGGTAAGGTGACCACTGAGAATTCTAGGCTCACATGGTCCTTACAGCTTAATATATAGAGGGAAGAGGGACAGTTCTAAACATCTTCCCACAGCTCTGAAAGTCTTCCCAGAGTGTGCCTTCCCAGAGGCAGGCGGGGAGTAGGACATCGACTGTCTAAGCCTGTAGTAGATGCATGCCTCCAAGTTGGGGTATATTGATGCTGTTTAGGAGCAGGTGCTTCCAGATTGATTCATTAAAAGTCAATTAGCCAAAAGAGTAATGAGCAATTCACTGAGTTCATTTTCTTTTAAGAGTTTATTTTTTAACCGGATTTTATATTGCATTTGTAATGACGCTTTAAAGGCTATTCAGTTTATCTTTGCCTTTATTTCTTACTTCTGCAGCTAGAGACGGAGAGCCGGAGAGCCGGAGAGGTGGGGAATGAGGAGCACGAAGGAAAGACAAAGACTCTATCCTGCCATTGCTTTATCAGTAGTGTTACCTCATTGGGGATTTTATTTGACAGTTCTAAGGTTTGAGACTTGAATGACTTCATTTGTTAGCACTGAAGTATCCTAGCTAAGTGAAGCCTGACTCATTGGAGGATAAATCCCATTGACATGTTTTCAGGAATTGAAGTGCCTAGTCCCAGAAAGACAGAGCACTCACAGGGGACAAATTGGGACTTGACCACTAGCACAGTACAAGTGCTTTGTTCACCTGTCATATCTTGTATGACATGTGGATTTTTGTGATATGCCATTAAACAATTTGAATGCAATAAGAGCAAAGTATTTTAGCAAGCATTTTCTAAAGGTCTTTGAAGATAAGGGTCAAAAAAGGAATTGTAATGATTTCCTGTGCCCTCAGTCTTGAGCTCTGTCCATATGCAAACACATTGTAAAGGTATCAGGCTTTTAGAACAAAGAGAAAGATATAGAGAGGAGGATAACATTATAGGGTACTTTGTACTCATAGTAAAAAAACTGCTAGGGTGTAATGTGAAGAGCATTTAATTAGGGTCAAAACATCAGGATTTAAGTCTTATTTTTGCCCTGTTCTACCCTTTTGATTTTTGTTATATTTTAACTTCCTCACCTTCGGTTTCCCCAACGATATAGCAGATTAATGAAGATCTTTTTAAAATGGTTGCCCATAATAGCATTGTGAGTGTTACAATGACAGGAAAAGATAAGACGAAGCAATTGATTTACTATTCAGAAGAAATGAGTACAATTTTCTCAATATTTCCAGTGTTCTTGTCAATGACTTGGAATAAAGACTTACTTTTTCTCCCCTACAAGGACATTTCTAATAAAATACATTTTAGGAGGGTAGGTGACTATCTCTTTGTCATTGGTTATTTAGTAGCGACAGTGGGACTTAGAGCTGACTGTTTTCAAAAGGTATTCCTTTATATTGTGGAGTACTTTAAGCCTGCATTATGCCAAATAACTATCACTATCTCTTGCAGAAATAGCAGTGCGGTGTGTAGTCGCCGTTTGAAATATCAGTGGCTATCAGTTAAAACACCTGGGATGTCTTGAGACATATTGCTGTGTGGGGGCAAAAACCCATTTTGATCAGGAAATTACACCTTGAGGAACTATTCGTTATTATAGATATTTCTTAAAGCCAAATTACACTTTGTGGTTGCACACTGGGTCAAAAAAATCCACTATCAATGCGATTCTAATATGTGATGCTCTAGGGTTTATTTTTCCTGAATTTTCAAAATTGTATTTCTATGTTAAGCATCCATTTCTTTGCTCTGTGCTCTGGGGCATCACATTATGTCTCTCTGTCTCACAGATCCTTTTTGTGGAAGTGCAGTGATTAATGAGAACAATAATCAATTAAGGACTCATTTATTACACTCTATTAAGCCAGTGATCTATTGACACTCACAAGATATGAACATAAAGTACAATTTAGTGTTTAAAATAGTACAGTGAATTGAATTTATCATGGAATGTTAGCTTATTGGAAGAGTTGACAGAGAGGATTACTTTTTGTGCAACATAAGAAGAGTGTCTTATATGAACGTTGGCTAGGAGAAATATGCATTGAAGAAAGTGGAATGCCAACAACTTAATATAAGAAACTACATTATAGGGGCATCTGGGTGACTCCATGGGTTAAGCTTCTGCCTTTGGCTCAGGTCATGATCTCAGGATCCTGGGATCGAGCCCTGCATCGGGCTCTCTGCTCAGCAGGGAGCCTACTTCCCCCTCTCTCTCTGCCTGCCTCTCTGCCTACTTGTGATCTCTGTCTGTGAAATAAATAAATAAAATCTTAAAAAAAAAAGAAACTACACTATAGAACTATTATTCTGCTTCACAAAACTGGAAAACAGGAGAGAAGGAAAACTTATTACATGTGTTTTGGTGGAAGACAGTAAATCATTCATTCAGTTGGTATTTGTGACATACCTGTTATGTGCCCTGTACTGAGTGCTAAAGATCCAAAATGATCAAAACAGTCTTTTCATTCCTGAGGAATATTCTGCTTCGCTTTTACAAGTGTATTTGTATAGCTAAATCAGACCCAGTGCTATTGCACAAACATTATCGTCCCTCCTCCTTTAAAAAAAAAAAAAAAAAAAGCTACTCTGTGTGAGTGTTTTCATACTTATACTTTCTCTTAGTGACGAATGGCGCAGATGTCTCGGAATACTTGCTATCAGAAGTCAAGCTGTGATGAACACTTTGTCTGAGTTTCTCTGAGGTTTGTATTCAGGATTGGTCATACGACACAATTTTATGCTTTTTGGAATGTCTGCTCCAGTTTCCATTTCCATGAGCAACGGATGTTAACATTTTTTATAGCGTTGCTAGCACTAGCCATTATTCATGTTCCAATTTTTCCTTTCTGATGACTGTATAATAGTATTTTATGTTAGTTTTTATTTGCTCTCTCTGATCCTTAGGGAGGTTGAACATCTCTTCGTATTCTAATTAATCATTTAGGCTTCCCCATTAGTGAATTTCCTTTGACAACTCTTAGACCATTTTTCTATTGTGTCTAATATTTTTTGTTTTTTAAAATAATTTATAATACTTTATTGTGTACTATAGCAATTAATCCTCTGTCCAACCTAGGTATTTCAACTATTTTCTTCTAGTCTGGAACCATTCTGCCACTTGTTCAAATGAAGTCTTTAACTTTTATGTAGAATATATATCCATTAATTTTTCTTATGATTTGTGCAGTGGAGGCCTTCTTTATATATGTAAAAAAATCCATCCTTAAATCTTCTACATGGCTCTTTTAAAAAAGATTTTATTTATTTGTCTGTCAGAGAGAGCACACAAGGGCACAAGCAGGGGGAGCAGCAGAGGGAGAGGGAGACGCAGACTCCCCACTGAGCAAGGAGCCTGAAACGGGACTCCAGCCCAGGACCCTGGGATCATGACCTGAGTGGAAGGCAGACACTCAACCGACTCAGCCACCCAGGTATTCCTTTACATGGCTTTTTATATTTATTTTATTTTTTAGATTTTTTATCAATTTGGAGTTCATCTACATATATGGTTTAGGAAGCATCCAAACATATTTTTCTCCATGTAATAAGCCAGTGTTCTCAGTACTATTTATTAAATTATTAGCCCATTTCCTATTGATTAGTGATCCCGTTACATTCATATGCTAACTTTGCATTTATGTTGGGTGGTTCTAGACTTGCATTTCATTAGTCTCCTCGTCTGTTCCTGTATCAATATCACCCTGGTTTCATGGTTTTAAAGTATGTCTTAACATTTTGGACATCATTTGAGAATAGGTATAGAATGAATATGAGATAAGGTTATTATACCAAGGTTATATTTCTTGGCTACGAAATGGGCCAAATTTCTTGATTTTGGTGATTATGTAAAGTGAATGCCCATGACATGGCACCAACTTATTTTTATATGGTGCAGCAGGGGGTGGGAGAGGGAGGATTTGTGAAATGCCTATGTGGAAAGAGCAAATTAGAATAACTGGGACAGAATATTAACAGTTGGTGAATTGAGATAAAGAGAGCATATGGCTTCTTTATTCTATCATTCTCTCTATTGTAAGCATGAAACTTGTCAAAATAAAAATTTTTAGTAACAAAAAAAATAAAGTATGTCTTAAAATCTGGAAAGGTAAATACTCCAAATTTGTTCTTTTAAAAAATTCCATAGCTAGTCACAGATCTTTATTGTTCTATGTAAATTTTCAGTTCACCATGTCATATTCCAAAATTATTCTTTCTGGGATATTGATATGAGTTTTATTGAATATATACATGAACTTGGGAGAAAACTGACATCTTTAAAATGGTTCGTCATCCTAGAAGGAGCTAGAGGGTATTATGCTAAGTGAAATAAGTCAGTCAGAGAAAGACAAATACTGTATGATTTGACCTCTATGTAGAATTTAAGAAACAAAACAAATGAGCAAAGGGGAAAAAAATGATCTTGGATTTTAAATACAGTAAATTCACTTTACTTGTTAATTTTAACAGTTTAAGAGTTTGTTGATTTTGTTGATTTTCTTTTACTTAGTTGTTATCTGCTAAGACAAATACATTTCCCTTTTAAATTCTTTCATCTGGAGTGCCTGGGTGGCTCAGTGGGTTAAAGCCTCTGCCTTCAGCTCAGGTCATGGTCTCAGGCTCCTGGGACTGAGCCCCGCATCAGGCTCTCTGCTCAGCTTCTCCGCGCCCCCACCCCCCCGCCTGCCTCTCTGCCTGCTTGTGATCTCTCTCTGTCAAATAAAGAAATAAAGTCTTTAAAAAAATAAATTCTTTCATGTATTTTATTTTAATAAAGTAATTAATTTATTTACCAAGATGTCTTATACCATATTGAATAATAAATAGCAATAATAGTGGGTATCTTTGCCTTTTTCCCAAATTTGAAGTGTGATAATTAGAAATTATCTCTAATTTTGGTGTGTATTTGTTTTATCATGTTTAAGAAGTTTTATTTTATTCCTAATACTTAGTAGTATGTTTTAAAATAATACATTTCTATTGAAGCTTATCAAGTAATTTTGGGGACTATAGGGTGAACACTCTGGAGCAACTCGTTAAGAATTTGGGGTATAAATCATGCTGGGTTCTGCAGCCAGACAGCAATCATTAAGAGTCTGGCCACTTAATTAAGGGTAATAGAGATTGTAGATCTAATCTCTTACCCACTTTTGTTCTCAAGAATGCTTGTTTAAAGACCCCAATTTTTGACATGGTGGTATAGTGGGTCATTGTGGATCAACAAGGCATGAAAATTTAATACTAAATGTTAATTCTTGGGACAAAGCGATTCATAATTGGAACTGACATAAAATAATTTTAATACTGCTGTCAATATCTTTTGTATATTTTGGCAGAAAAGGTGACACTTTTAAGTGGAGTTTTGATTGCTCTGAGTTTATACTTAATAAAGAAAAACCAAGTGTGAGGAATATAAACGGTACAGAAGTTTGTGTGACAGAAAAACAAGCTCATTTTAAAATTATGTTATCCTGTTGCTGCTTTAATTTGATTAACTATGATTTTACAGTTACAAATGGTTTATCAGTTGTGATCATTGCGCAGGAGAATGTTGTGAGATTATGAAGAATTCTTCAATTTTTTTATTTGAAAAAGAGGGAAAGAAACATAGGAATTCTGTGGAAAATTTCATTTGTGATCTAGAATCAATTAGTAATTTTGGTGATGGCCGTAAAGACTGCAAGACCATAAGAGGAAGGATTTAAAGTTTAAAACATGCTAGGTACTAGCATCTTAGAAATAATGATGTGTATCTCAGAAAGAGAGAATCTTTTTTTTTTTTCACTCAAGGTCATTGACTCTCTGATATCTGAAGCACGAAAAACAGAGGTTCTTTCTGAAAACTCTGATGGCACTTTTTTTTAAATCATAAAAATCGAATTTGTGATTCTGGAACCAACTATAAATAACTTCTTTTGGGAATTCAGGATCACTTGTGGGAAATATTTTGTTCAATGGCCTTCTCTTTATTTTTTTTCTCTAAGTGAAGCTACACTTAAAAAAAATTCCAAGTTTTTCTTTTCTTTTTTTTTACTTTTCTA
The DNA here is from genome assembly GCF_020171115.1 of Neogale vison. Taxonomy (NCBI): domain Eukaryota; kingdom Metazoa; phylum Chordata; class Mammalia; order Carnivora; family Mustelidae; genus Neogale; species Neogale vison. Next base: position 51,389,247 of record NC_058093.1, read on the forward strand.
TTTGACATTGTTCTGTTAAACTCAGGAGCAGTTCAAGTGTGAGAAATAGAAAATACTGGAGTTAAAAAATATGACCTGGTTCTTCTCTTTTTTTCTTTTGTATAATTGGCATGGCTTAACTGGGACTCAACAAAATTAAGGGGTTTGTACCTTACTCTCCATTTTATGCTTTTCCTTGTAATAGTCTGCCAGGATAAAAGTACAAGTCATGTGTGAATGATAAGGTAGGGATAAGAATATCATAAATATTGTACTAACTGCTTAAATTTCTTGCTTACTTTTGTATTTCCCATTTGGTTTGAGGTGGTTATTTAGCCAGAAGAAGTAGTGGTAAATATCAAAATTAATCAGAAAATAACATAGGAAATCCTATAACAAAATAAGAGTGTCAGGAGACTGAACTGTGGGACTGTAATACAGTTTTATCAACTTTGTAGTAGTTTTCATATTTTAAAATGTAGTAGAAATGACGATTATTTCCATTCTCAAATCACCAGTCTAGTTCAAGTAAGAGGGTGTTACTTTAAGGATATCTGTAAGAGGAATGGAGACTCAGTCTAAGATGGGCAGTTTGGTAAGGGAAGGCTTTCTCAGCAAGTGTGATTGTGGAGCTTTGCTCCAAGGTGCCCTCCCCATCGGCAAGTGGCGCTCAGCCTTTCCATGCTCTGGCTGCTCAGCTCTTTCAACTAAACCTGCTGCCTGTATTATGGTTCTCCTAAGCATCCTCCACGCACTCCTGTCTCCTTCTTCCTGCCTTAGTCTGGCTTCCTGTCCTCTCCTTTGCCCCATTGCTTCTACGTGAGCATTCTTGTACTTTCTGACCACGTTTCCTTTTTCCAAAGTAAGAGTTTAATGGACTCCATTAAGCGTTTCACAACAAGCCAACTTATGGGCCACTGAACAGCTAACAGATGGTGTCACCTTGGGTCAGATACCACCAGTTTTCCCATTAGGTGCGGTGCAAGGGAGATAGAGGAGGTGGGTTATGTGGTGTAGAATATGGCTTCCATTGAGGAAGGAAAAGCACTAGCATACTGCATCAGCAGGATTTCCTATAAGGGTTGATAGGCCTGATGATTGATGAGTGTAGTGTGGCAGCAAACCACGGACTCTCATGATTTGTAAGGAGGAGCAAAGCCATTATTCTGAACGTTATGGGAGGCAGTATTCTCAAAAGACTCCCACATAGCAATATAAACATCCTGAGAGCTTTGCTGCTGGAATATGATCCCTAAAGAAAGCAAACCCTTTCATGCAACCTACAGCTGTTAACAGTTGGTGGAAAAGTTCTCTTACAGTGATCTACACTGAGGGGGTGGTTTTATTGTATTTTGAGTTTATCTGTTTTGGGAGACTGTAAAACTAATATTGATTAGTTTTACTACATAAGCAAAGAAAGAGATAGATGCCTTGCAACTTTTCCTGTGCTCCTCAGTTATCATATGCTGTGTGATTTTCTTTCTCATCAGTAGGCATTTGAAGACTGATCTATGATAATTAAATGTAGATTAAAATGTGACAGGATTTAATATAGACTTCTGCGCTTCCAAGGAAACTACAATTAGTGAAGCTTACATTCCAGACTCTAAAAAATGTAGCAGAATGCCATTTTCTCATCAACTGGCTCTGGGCTTTGGATTTACTCATGGTTATAGAAGTAAAGAGAATTTTTCTCAGTCCACTGGAAATGTTAACATGGAGTTAAACAAAATATAGAAATCATTAGATGAGTCAGCAGCCTTACTTCAGTTTAAGACGTTATAAATATCTGGAAGATTTTCAAAATTATTTAGGATGGGGCACTTGGGTGGCTTAGTTGGTTGAGCATCTGATTGCTGGTTTTGGCTCAGGTCGTGATCTTATGGGTCATGGCATTGAGCAAGGCCTCAGGCTCTTCATTCTGCTGGGCTTGAGGATTCTCATCCTCTGTCCCTCCCTTGAGTCATGATTTTGTTTTTTCTCTCTCTCTTTAAAAAATTATTTAGGACAAGGTGGGTGATAATCTACCAAATTTTTGGTTTACTAAACTTTAGTCATTTAAAAAATAATGTGCTTTTCAATGATTCATTTGTTTAATATGTAAGAATTTAATATGAAATCTTCTAAAGTATTTCTTATTTTAAAATAAACTTTCTGTACTATCCATGAAATAGAAATAAATTGCCGAAAATCAGCAATAAATCAGTAATAAATCCAAAACCCTCTTTACTAGCCATTTACCAAAAATAAATCAGTAATAAGATGGGAAGCTAGTTTTCAGTCTGTTGGCTAAATTCATCATAAGTTTACATAAACATTATGCCAATTAATGTTTAAAGTTTTGAAACTTTACCTAGACAGTGTTGTTGTAATATATTTAATACTCTCTAACTTGCTTCTTTCACTGAACATTAGTTTTTTGAGATGTATTTACACAATTTAGTTATAGATAGCTATAATTCACTCATTTTTTTGTTATATAGTATAATATACAATTCCACAATTTATCTGATTTGAAATTGCTTTCAGTTCTTTGCTACAATAAACATTTTTGTGTTTTCTTGTGCATATATGAAAGAGTTTCTCTAGGAATTCTCTTAGAATTCTCTAGTTTCTTGTATATTCTTGGGAGGAGGAATTGCTGGATGGTAAGCTAAGCATATTTTAGTCACCTAGATATTGGGAAATTTCACTGATTTATACTCCCACAGATACTATAATAAGAATTCACGTTTTCTCACATTTATTAAAACTTGAACAAGTTTTACCGATGTGACTGATATGAAAGGTCAATTTCTTTTCATTTTTTGAAAAAGATCTTATTTATCTATTTGAGAGCGAGACAGTGAGGGAGAGCATGAGATGGGAGAAGGTCAGAGGGAGAAGCAGACTCACCGTGGAGCTGGGAGCCTGATATAGGACTTGATCCCAGCTCTCCGCGATCATGACCTGAGCCGAAGTCAGTTGCTTAACCAACTGAGCCACTTAGGTGCCCAGTTTCTTTTCATTTTTATTTCTCTAATTGCTAGTCAGAACAGGGAACATTTCTTATGCTTGTTAACCATGTGGATATCTTAGTTTGTAGTTCTTTATATCCTTTACCATTTTAATATTGTGATTGTGTTAGTTTAAATTGATCTATAGGAGTTCTTTCTGGATTCTGAATAGTCATCCCATGTCATATATAATATGTATTATAATAATTATAATTTAATATCTATGTGTTATGTAATCTATAATATGTATATTATATAATTTTATGTATTTACATATATAATATCCTCTCCCAGACTATCTTCTCCCAAACTCAAAAGAGAAGTCTTATTTGGGAGAGTATTTAATTTTAAATTTGTGAAGTGTTTCCAATTTTATCACAGTTTTTGCTTAATGCATCTTGTTTAGGAACTTATCTCTAACAATGAATTCATTAAAAATATCAACTATGTTTATTTCCAAAAGTATAAAATTTACTTTTCACAATTAGTTCCTTAGCCCACTTGGAAAATATTTTTCATGAGATCTAAGTAAGGATCTAATTTTATTTTTATTCGTATGGAGAGCGTATTTCCCCAGTGTCATTTGCTGAATATTCTATCATTTATCTAGTGTCTTGAAATGCTTCCTCTGTCAGACACCAGGTACCTCAAAGTAGAAGGGGGGCAGTTTCTAAGTTCTCTTTTCTGTCCATTGGTCTTTTTGTCTTTCTCTACATGAACACCACACTGTTTCAGTTATACTAGCTTTATAATGTGGGAGTAGGCACTCGTCTCCATCTTCAAAAATATTTTGGCTATTCTTGGTCCTGTGTTTTTCCATTTAACTTTTAGAGCCCACTCATCAAGGTCCGTGAAAACCTTTGCCGTTATTGGATATGATGTATCTGCCCATTTATTTAGGTCGGTTGTATTTCTCTCACAAAGTTTTAAAATATATCTGCAGAGAAGCTTGGGAATGACTGGAGGAGAAAGGCATGAGGTGTGAAATGGAGGTACTGTGTGAAAACAGATCCCAAGAAGAACTTGCTGTGGTGGTGACTGGATTGAAGAGACAGGTGGAACCAGGAGGATGGGTAGAATGCATATGAACAAATAAAAGCAGAAACAAAAACAAAAACCCTAGTTTTTATGAAGTGAGAAAATTTCCTTAATAACATATTATCATCAATTAAAGACCAAATGTAACTACTTTTTTACTTTGGATACTTCAGACAAGATTCTGAATGGAAAATATATACATAATGGATTATTTTGCTTTGGGAAACTTAACAAAGACCAATTATTTGAAAGCATTTGATAGAATGAGAGCACAGCTCTCTGGCAAGCACGGCTCACCAGGTAAACATATCATGTGTTTGGAGAACCTAATCCTTTTTTTCTAGAATCAGATTAGAGAAGACAGAGTTGAAGGAATTTAGTGGCTGGATTTTTATTTATTTATTTATTTATTTTTGAGAGAGAGAGAGAGCTGGTACACAGTAGAGAGGGGCAAAGGGAGAGGGGGAGAGAGAATTTTTTTTTTTTTTTAAGATTTATTTAATTTTTTGACACACAGAGAGAGATCACAAGTATGCAGAGAGGCAGGGAGAGAGAGGGGGGGTAGCATGCTCCCTGCTGAGCAGAGAGCCTAATGTGGGGCTCAATCCCAGAACTCTGAGACCATGACCTAAGGCAGAGGGTTAATCCACTGAGACACCCAGGCACCCTGGGAGAGAGAATCGTAAGCAGGTTCCATGCCCAGCGCAGAGCTGAGTGGAGGCTCGATCTCACAACCCTAAGAGCATGACCTGAGCTGAAATCAAGAGTCAGTCACTTAACTGACAGAGCCGTCCAGGTGTTTCTAAATATGTCATTTCTGATTGAATACAGATGCATACCAATAGCGCCTTCAAGTTATAGATTTGTGAATGTCACTGGCTTATCAAGTATCAACAAATTAAATGTTCAGGGGCTGCAAATGAAGTAAGTATTTAAGGATTCTTGAGTCGAGCATTGTAAGTTCCCATCAATCTTTATACTATGATTTGTGGATAGAGATGGCAGATATTGAAACAGGAAAGAATAACGCAGGCAAACAGTTAAAATTCGTAGTTTTGCATAGTGTTTATCTCACTGAAATAAATCTGACATTTGATATATGTATCTGAGATGACTTTGTGGTTAATGAAATTTCCCAGTTTTTGTTCAGAGGTTTTGTCAGTAATACATCTTGTACATAGTGTTGGAGGAAGTTATTGAGAGGGTGTGATTGCTGGTTGACCCGTGAGCTGGACCTGGGCAATCAGAGCCTCCTGACCTCTTCCCCCATGCTTAGAATGTACGCTCTCTCCATTATTGCCATGGTGAGGACCATTTTCAAGGACACAGCCTTCAGAGAGCAATGTGTTGCTCAGACCATCTGGATCGTGTATGTGACTAAACCCCATAGACATCTATATAAACCTTTAAGATTCTGGAGGGCGGGTGCCAAGGTCTACACATCTTGCAGCTTCCCAAGACAAGCCTCATAAGTTCCCTTACTTATTACATCTGCCGCCTACCAGTCTGGAATGGTCTGCCTCTTTTTTTCTGTCTTTCCTGCCCTCCGTGTAAGAGAGCCGGTTTGCAAACCCACACATCGTGGGACCTTAATGAGTGTTTTCGGATTAAATAAAAGAAGGAATGAAATAGATTCCACCTGTTTATTGATTAGGTAAATGAAGGATGTATAAATTTCTTCCTCCGCAGGCATTAAAACTGAGGTAAATTATTTAGTAATCTTAGGTGATTTAGTGGTAGGCCCCAACTCAAGAAGGAAAATGACCAGATGAATGTCTGTGGTCCCTTCTGTTCCCATGCTTCTGAATAGCATCTACTAAACTGTAATATTCAATTATAGCTCAGAACTAAGTTTCACTTGAATATTTTCCCTAAGGAAATCTAACACTTTATTCTACTGTCTTCCCTAAATTTAATAAATGTGTGATGTGATTGCTTTTTCTTTTAAAAAAAATCTTTTTATACTAGTTGGTTGTTCAACCTGCTCCCACAATGACATTTCTGGGATATTTTCCAATCTTTGCTTCATCTTAAAATAGACTAAGACCTTATGTTCCATCTTGGAAAGCATTACATTTATCTGCTATTTGGTATCTGAACTATGCATTTTCAATGCTGCCGAAAGGCAATTCTCTGAAAGACATATAGTTGTTTTCCAAGTTTTATCTGGCTTGAATTCTACATAAGCTTGCAAGTTTGTGTTTCTAATGTTTTCTGTTGCGGTGTGTAAAGAAATATGACTTCTTGCAGGAGTAATGGGTAGGAATAGATAAGATATAGCTAGTAAATATCGTTGGGGAAAATTCCCAAGGAAATCTCAGAAAATCCTTCCTTTTTCACGTAAAGATCCTAAAAATAGGAAAGATTTGATAATTCCTGGGGCTTCAGAGTAAGTATCTTCATAGACAAAGGAAAAGGTGAAAACATTGCTATTGTAATATCCAGTGATTTTTTTAAATAGCTGCCAGAGCCTCTAATGAAACAAATATATGAATCATATGGGCCCATCATGAAAAATATTGCCAAACTAATATTTCAAACTCTGTAAAATATAGGTATTCATAAGGTGTGATCAAAAATTCAAATTAAGGGAGGATTATTCTTTCCAGAAGTAAATCAATTATGGTATATATGTGAAAATAAATTTGAGTTTCTTTAGATTCTTCACATGATAAAAACAGATAATTTTCCCAAAGTGAATGTACATTTTTGTCTTCACTACAAGTATTCCTCAAAATGAGCATTAAGGAGTACCTGTATTAATGATATCTGGAATGTGGGTGAAAAATGCACACTATTTGGTTTCATAAAGTATAAGAACCTGTGCTTCATGGTGGAATTTCAAGTAACCTGGAAAACAAATAAATACAGAACCCCAATGAAAATCCAAAAAAACCATTTTTTTGGTTCTGTTTTAAATGAAAGCAGTTTTATCAAATTGCGTTCTCATAGTTAGTTTATAAATTACATATTAAAATCCTCATGTTATTAATAAATGGCATTTTTTTTTCATTTTGGAAAGACTGTCTTCTAGGGAAAAATAAATCTCAATGAAATTGGTCTGATACTTTATATTTTTATAGGTTTGATTTGAAAAAATATATAATCTGACTCAGTAATATAGACCCTGAACAATTTTCAATGCTCAAAATGCCAAAAAGGATTTAGGAATTATTGTTCCTAATGCTAAAACTCTTTTTATTTCAGTTTATTGAGATATAATTGACATATAGCACTGTATGCTTAAGGTGTATAGCATAATGACTTGACTTACATATATGATTACCACAATAAGCTTAGTTAGTATCCATTAGTTAATAACTATATTTAACACCTGTCATGTCCTATGAATACAGAAAGAAAAAAATGTTTTATACCTTGTGATGAGAACTTTTATGATTTATTCTCTTAGCAGCTTTCTTTTTTCTTTATTTTTAAAGGCATTTACTTATTTGAGAGAGAGAGAGAGCAAGCACAAATGAGAAAGGCAGAGAGAGAGAGAGAAAATCTTAAGCAGACTGTGCTGAATGTGGAGCTTGCCCTGGGGCTCCATCTCATGACCCTGTGATTGTGACCTGAGCTGAAACCAAGAGTCGGATGCTTAAACGGCTTTGCCACTTAGGCACCCCTCTTAGCAACTTTTTTTTCCTTTTAAAAAGATTTTATGTATTTATTGAGAGAGAGAGTGGGAGCGCACAAGCCAGGGAGGGGCAGAGGGAGAAGCAGACTCCCCACTAAGCAGGGAGCCCTGTGAGGGGCTTGATCTCAGGAGCCTGGGATCATTACCTGAGCCAAAGGCAGACACTTAACTGAATGAGCCACCCAGGCGTCCCTCACAACTTTCAGACATAACCATACAGCAGTGTTAACTGTTGTCATCATGTTGTACATTACCTCCCTAGTAATTACTTATCCTTTTTTCTTCCAAATTTTAATTTACATTCTAGTTAGTTAACATATAGTGTAATATTCGTTTCAGGAATAGAATTTAGTAGTTCATCACTTACTTGTAACACTCAGTGCTCATCACAGAAAGTGCCCTCCTTAATGCCCATTACCCATTTAGCCCAACCCCCACCCACATCCCTCCACAGAGAACCCTCTGTTCTCTATCCTTAAGAGTCTCTTATGGTTTGCCTCCCCCTCTCCTTCTCTCTTTTTTCATACACACACACACACCCCTCATCTTCTTTATCTGTTCATCAGTCTATGGACACTTGGGCTCTTCCCATAGTTTGTCTATTATTGATAATGCTGCTATAAACATTGGGGTACATGTACCCCTACAAATCTGTTTTTTTGTATCATTTGGGTAAATACCTAGTAGTGCAATTTCTGGGTTCTAAGGAAGTTCTTTTTTTAACTTTTTGAGTAACCTCCATACTGTTCACCAGAGTGGCTGAACCAATTTTCATTCCCACCAACAGTGTAAGAGAGTTCCCCTTTCTCTGCATCCTAATCAACATCTGTTGTGTCCAGTGTTGTTAAATTTAGCTATTGTGACAGGTGTGTGGTGGTATCTCATTGTGGTTTTGATTTGTATTTCTGATGATGAATGATGTGGAAAATCTTTATTTAAATAGATTTTATTTATTTATTTGAGAGAGAGAGCATGAGAGAAAGAGAGAGAGCAAGCAGTGAGGAGGGGTACAGAGAGAAGCAGGCTCCACTCCAAATAGGGAACCCAATGTGGGACTCAATCCCAGGGTCATGGGATCATGACCCAAACTGAAGGCAGGTGCTTAACTGACTGAGCCACCCAGGTACCACAAGAATCGTTTCCTGTGCCTGTTAGCCATCTGGATTAATTCTTCGGAAAAATACCCATTCATGTCTTCTGCCCATTCGTTAATTGGATTCTTTGTTTTTTTGGGTGTTGAGTTTGGTAAGTTCTTTATAGATTTTGGATACTAGCCCTTTATCAGATACGTCATTTGTAATATCTTCTTTCATTCCACAGGCAGCCTTTAGTTTTGTTGATTGTTTCCTTTGCTGTGGAGCTTTTTATCTTCATGAAGTCCAATAGTTCATTTAGCTTTCATTTCCCTTGCCTCTGCAGGTGTTTCTAGTAAGAGGTTGCTGTAGCTGAGATCAGACAGGTTGCTGCCTGCGTTCTCCTCTAGGATTTTGATGGTTTCCTGTCTCACATTTAGGTTTTTCATCCATTTAAAATTTATTTTTGTGTATGGTGAGAAAGTGGTCCTGTTTCATTTTTCTGCACGTTGCTTTCCAGTTTTTCCAATACAATTTGCTGAAGAGGCTGTCATTTTACAATGGATATTCTTCCCTGTTTTGTTGCAGATTAGTTGACCATACAGTTGAAGATCCATTTCCGGGTTTTCTCTTCTGTTCCATTGATCTATGTTTCTCTTCTTGTGCTGATACCATAATGTATTGATGACTACAGCTTTGTACTATAGCTTGAAGTCCATAATTGTGATATCTCCAGCTTTGCTTTTCTTTTTCAAGACTGCTTTTGCTATTCAGGATCTTTTGTAGTTTTGTACAATTTTAGGAATGTTTGTTTCAGCTCTCTGAAAAATGCTGATGGTATTTTGATGGGGATGCATTAAATGTGTAGATTGCTTTAAGTACTATGACATTTGAACAGCATTTGTTCTTCTGATCCATGCGCATGAAATGTTTGTCCATTTCTTTGTGTCTTCCTCAATTTTTTTTCATAAATGTTCTATAGTTTTCAGAGTACAGATTGTTTATCTCTTGGGTTAGATTTATTCTTAGGTATCTTATGGTTTTTGGTGTGATGTAAATGCGATCGATTCCTTGATTTCTCTTTCTGTTTCTTCATTATATCATTATATCATTTCTGTTTCTTCATTATATATATCAGTATAGAAATATATATGATATATATATATAATATATATCAATATAGAAATGCAACAGATTTCTTTCTTTATTTCTTTTCTTTCCTTTTTTTTTTTTTTAAAGATTTTATTTATTTACTTGACAGACAGACGTCACAAATAGGCAGAGAAGCAGGCGGGCGGTGGGGAAGCAGGCTCCCTGCTGAGCAGAGAGTCTGATGCGGGGGTTCAATCCCAGGACCCTGGGATCATGACCTGAGCTGAAGGCAGAGGCTTTAACCCACTGAGCCACCCAGGCACTCCTTCTTTTTCTTTTTTAAAAGATTTTATTTATTATTTGTCAGAGAGAGAGAGAACATGCACACAAGCAGGGGAAAGAGCAGGCAGAGGGAGAAGCAGGAGCCCCACTGAGAAAGGAGCCCGATGTAGTTGGAGCAAGGAGTTCCAAGGAGCCTGGGACTCTATCCCAAGACCCTGGGATCATGACCTGAGCTGAAGGCGATGCTTAACTGACTGAACCACCCAGGTGTCCCAAAATGCAACAGATTTCTGTACATTGATTTTATATCCTGTGACTTTGCTGAATTCATGTATTACTTCTAGGAGTTTTTTGGTGGAGCCTTTCAGGTTTTCTATGTACAGTATCATGTTGTCTGCAAATAGTGGAAGTTAGACTTCTTTCTTGACAATATGAATGCCTTTTAGTTTTTGTTGTCTGATTGCTGATATTAAAACTTCCAGTACTATGTTAAATAGGAATGGTGAGAGTGGACATCCCTGTCTTGTTCCTAACCATAGAGGAAAAGATCTCAGTTTTTCTCCATTGAGGATGATATTAGCTGTGGGTCTTTCATGTATAGTTTTTATGATGTTGAAGTATGTTCCCTCTAACCCTATTTTGCCGAGGGCTTTTATCAAGAATTAATGCTGTATTTGTCAAATGCTTTTCTTGCGGCTATGGAAGGAATCATATGGTTCTTACCCTTTCTTTTATTAATGTGGCATATCATGTTGATTGATTTGCAAATATTGAACCTCACCTGCAGCCCAAGAATAAATCTGACTAGGTCATGGTGAGTAATTCTTTTAATGTACTGTTGGATTTGATTTGCTAGTATTTGTTCAGAACTTTTGCATCCATATTCACCAGGGATGAATATGTAATTCTCCTTTTTAGTGGGGTCTTCATCTGATTTTGGAATCAAGGTAATGCTGACCTTGTGAATGAGTTTGGAAAATTTCCTTCCATTTCTGTTTTTTGGAATAGTTTGAGAAGAATAGGTATTAACTTTTCTTTAAATGTTTGGTAGAATTCCCCTAGGAAGCCATCTGGCTGTGGACTTTTGTTTTTTGAGAGATTTTTGATTACTGATTCAGTTTCTTTGCTCCTTATGGCTATGTTCAAATTTTCTTCCTGTTTCAGTTCTGGTAGTTGGTATGTTTCAAGGAATTTGTGCATTTATTTCAGATTGCCCAATTTTTCAGCATATTTTTTTTGTAATAATTCTCTTCTAATTGTTTGTATTTATGTGGTATTGTTTGTTATCTCTCCTCCTTCATTCATGATTTTATTTACTTGGGTTCTTTCTTTTTCCATATTGATAAGTCTGACCAGGGGTTTATCAATTTTATTAATTATTTAAGAGAACAAACTCTTAGTTTCATTGATTGGTTCTACTGTTTTTTTGTTTATTTATTTCTATATCATTTATTTTCATTCTTATCTTTATTATTTCCCTTCCTTTGCTGACTTTAGACTTCATTTGTTATTCCTTTTCTAGCTCCTTAAGGTTAGGTTGTGTATTTGAGACTTTTCTCTGTATTGCTATATACTTCCCTCTTAGAACTGCCTTTGCTGCATCCCAAATATTCTAGACCTTGTGCTTTCATTTTCATTTGCTTCCATGTATTTTTTAAAATTTCTTCTTTAATCCATCCATTTTTTAGTAGGATCTTCTTTGACCTTGATGTGTTTGTGGTCTTCCCAAATTATTTTCTTGTGGTTGGCTTCAAGTTTCATAGTGTGGTCTTAAAATATGCATGGTATAAATTCATCATTCTGTACTTGTAGAGAGCTGAATTTGACCCAGTATTTGATCGATTCTGGAGAATATTCTATGTGTACCAGAAAAGAATATGTATTCTAATGCTTTAGGATGAAATGATCTGAATATATCTGTTAAGTCCATTTGGTCCAGTGTGTCATTCAAAGCCACTGTTTCTCATTGATTTTCTGCTTAGATGATCTGTCCATTGCTTGGTATAGGGTGTGAAGGTCCTCTACTATTATGGTATTGTTATCAATGAGTTTCTTTGTGTTTGTTATTAAGTATTTTATATATTTGTGTGCTCCCAAGTTGGGGGCATAAATATGTACCATAGTTAGAATTTCTTGATGGATAGACCCCTTAAATTATGATAAAATTCCCTTCTTCGTCCCTTTTTACAGTCTTTGTTTTAAATTGTAGTTTGTGTGATACAAGTATGGTACTCTGGGTTTCTTTTGAAGTCCATTAGCATGATAGATGGTTCTCTATGCCCTAATTTCCATCTGAAGGTTTCTTTAGGTCCAAAATGAGTCTCTGGTAGGCAGTATGTAGATGGGTTTTGTTTTTATTACCCATGCAGATATCCTGTGTCTTTCGTTGCAATATTTAGTCTATTTACATTCAGACTGATTATTGAAAATATGAATTTAGTGCCATCGTATTACCTGTAAAGTTGGTGTTTCTGGTGATGTTCTCTTTTCCTTTTTAGTCTTAGTTGCTTCCCCCCCCCGCCCCCACTTAACAAATCCCCCTTAATATTTCTAGCAGGGCTGGTTTAGTGATTTAGTCATGAACTCCTTTAGTTTTTGTTTATCTGGGAAACTTTTTACCTCTCCTTCTATTCTGAATGACAACCTTGCTAAAGTATTCTTGGCTACATATTTTTCCCATTAAGCGTGTTGAATATACCATGCTACTTTTCTGTGGCCTGCAAAGTTTCGGTGGATGGATTTGCTGCAAACCCTGATCTGTCTTCACTGGTAGGTTAAGAATTTCTTTTCCATTGCTGCTTTCAGGTTTCTTTCCATGTGTATTTTGTGAATTTGACTATGATATGTATTGATGATGACCAACTTTGGCTGAATTTAATGGGAGTTCTCTGTACTTCTTGAATTTCGATGTTTGTTTCCATCCCAGATTAGGGAAGTTTTAGTTATAATTTGCTCAAGTAAAAATTCTGCTCCTTTTTCTTTCTTTTCTTCTTCTGGGATTCCTATGATACAAATGTTATTACACTTTAAGTTGTTGCTGAGATCCCTAAGTCTATGTTGGTGACCCAATACCTTTCTTTCCCTCTTTTTTTCAACTTTTTTATTTTCCATAATTTTATCCTCTGTATTACTGATTTATTCCTCTGCTTTGTCTGTCCTCACTGTCATTGCATCCATTTGGTTTTTCATCTAAGTTATAGCATTTTTTATTTTGTTCTGACTAGTTCTTAGTTCTTTTATCTTTGCAGTATGGGATTCTCTAGTATATTCAATGCTTTTCTCAAGCCCAGCTAGTATCCTTATGATTATGCTTTTAAATTCTAGTTCAGACATCTTATTTGCATCTGTTTTGATTAAATACCTAGACATGAATTCTTCTTGTTCTTTCTTTTAGGGTAAATTCCTCCATCTTGTTATTATTTTTGGCTCATTGTGTATGTGTATGTATGTGTGTATATTTGATTGTTAGGAAAGCTTATATTGCTGCTCCTGAAAGGAATGGCTACATTAAGAAGAAGTCCAAAAAAACCAAACCAAAGCAAACCAAAACAAAACCTAAAAAATATAAATAAATAAATAAATAAATAAATAAATGGAAGCTAGATCTAGTGTCTTTGGTCTGCTTGTTAAAAGAAGCTAGATCCAACTATATATATTTATAATAAAAAGAAGCAAGTCCTATTTCCCCAGAGCTGAAGTTTTGTAGTGCTCTATGATCAATAGACTTGGTGCATATGAGGGGTTTGTGATGGTCCTCTGGGGGAGGAGCCTGTAGCTGCAGTTGTCAGGCAGACTTACCCTGGTGGAGAGGCACCTGCAGGCGCAGGGTGGTAGGGCTTGGTATAAGTGGCTCCCAGTCTGCACTGATGGGTGGGGGTAAAAGTGGCATTGCTCAGTTCTCCTGTCTGTGGGGCAAGGAAGTCTTTTCTGCTACTCTTCAGGAAACTCTCACAGAAGAGCAAACAATCATCTCTGTTTTGTCCCTGGCTTCTGCCAGATCCCTGCCTTCACCCTGCCTGAGCTGTCCAGTTGCCAGATGACATAGCACTCCTGTGTTTTATCTCGGGCATGGGTCTGGGTTTCTAAACTACAAATTTTAGAGGTACACTGGCACAGCCCCTCAGGGATCTTCTGGGACGGTCTTGCTGTGCTCTGGCCGGTGCCAGTGGTTCAGAGTTTATGATAAAGCCCTGCTAAAAGCTGGGAACAAAGCTTGCTGCCCTCTGGTGGTATTCCTGTGCTAGGGAACTGGACAGCTCATTGATGCCACCATTAGTCTTTTGTCTCCAAACTGCCACTCCCAAATGCTCTCCAAGCTAAGGAACTGCTTCTCCCTGTGGGACCCAGGGGATCCCCAGACCAGGTTCTCCCCTCTTGGGTTTCAGCCTTCCTTCGCCACAGGAGTACTGCTAAGCTCCTCAGGCACAATCGTGGAAATGGTATGGACTTCAGAACTTCAGACTCTGTTCCACTATTTATAAAAACTTGTGGTCTTCAGCCCTTCTCTCTTTCCCAGTCATGGTTTTGGGGAAATAGATTTTTTTTGTGCAATTCCTTGTGTATGTTTTTGTGAGCTCTCTCTCTCTCTCCTCTCCTCATGATCAGGGCTCCATCCCCTTCTTAGTACCCACAGCTCTTGTCTCTCTCAAATGAACTCTCAACTCTCTGCAGCTCCTTCCTTCTACCATGTGGTTTTTTTCAGACTCTAGTTGTACAGTTTTACTCTGTCAATCCTCAGATCAATTTCTTGGGTATTCAAAATGATTTGATATTTATCTAGCTGTTTTTGAGGGGTGAGGCAAGCCTAGGGTCCCCTTCCTCCTCTACCATCTTAACTCCTTCCTCAGTATTTGCTTATCTTATAAGTAAAGGTTTGCATCTTTTGACCACTTTCATCCAGTTCCTCATCCCCTGTTCTCTGCCTTGGATAACCACAAATCTGATCTCTTTTCCTGAGTTTTTCTTTCTTCTTCTTCTTCTTCTTTTTTACAAGATTCATCATATAAGTGACATTGAACAGTATTTATCTTTCTGTGACTTATTTCACTTGGCATTATGCCCTCAAGGTCCATCCATGTTGTCTCAGATGTCAGGATTTACTTCTTTTTATGCCTCAGTAGTACTTCACTGTATATATGTATTTGATTTTCCTTATCCATTCATCTGCTGATGGACACTTAGGTTGTTTCTATTTCTTGGCTATTGTAAACAATGCTGCTTTGAACATCAGGATGAATCTATCTCAACATAGTTATTTTGTTTCCTTTGGGTATACAGCCAGAAGTGGATTTATTAGATCACATGATAGGTCTATTTTTAATTTTTTTAGGAAACTTCATAGTGTTTTCCATAGTGGCTGTACCATTTATAATCCTACCATAAGTACACAAGTGCTCTCTTTTCCACATCCATTCCAGCCTTTGTTCTCTCTCTTTTTTAGATGCTAGCCATTCTTTTTTTTTTTTAAGATTTTATTTATTGATTTGACAGATAGAACAGAGGCAGGGGCAGTGGGAGAGGGAGAAGCAGGCTTCCTGTTGAGCAGGGAGCCTGAGGCAGGGCTCAGTCCCAGGACCCAATGATCATGACCCCAGCTGAAGGCAGATGCTTAACAATTGAGCCACCCAGGTGTCCCGGATGACAGTCATTCTAATAGATGTGAGGTGATATCTCATTTTGGTTTTGACTTGCATTTCCCTGAAAATTACTGATCTCGAGCATATGGGCCTGTAGGCCATTTGTATATCTTCTTTGGAAAAATATCTGGTCAGGTAATTTGCACATTTTAAAATTGGATTATTTGCGTTTTTTTCCCTAGCAGGTTGTATGTTTTTTTCATGTATTTTGGCTATTAACACCTTATCTGATTTATAACTATTTTCTCCTCTTCAATAAGTTGCCTTTGCATTTTGTTGATCATTTGCTTTGGTGTGCAGAAGCTTTGTAGTTTGATGTACTCTTACTTGTTTATTTTTGATTGTGTTGCTGTGCTTTAGGTGTAATATCCAAAATATCATGGCCAGGACCCATGTCAAAGGGATTTTTCCTATGTTTTCTTCTAGGAGTTTTATGGTTTCATGTCTTACATTTAAGTCTTTAATACATTTTGAGTTAATTTTTGTGATTGGTATAACATAGGGGTGTAATTTCAATCTTTTACATGGAAATGTCCAATTTTCCCAGTACCATTTCTTTATATTAAATTTTTAAATTTTTGTATAAACATAAAATGTATTTTTATTCCCAGGATAAATCTGGGTCTGTGAATCGCCAGGTTTACACACTTCACAGCACTCACCATAGCACATACCCTCCCCAATGTCCATAACCCCACCTCCCTTCTCCCAACCCCCCTCCCCCAGCAACCTTCAGTTTGTTTTGTGAGATTAAGAGTCACTTATGGTTTGTCTCCCTCCCAATCCCATCTTGTTTCATTTATTCTTCTCCTATCCACCAACCCCCCCCATGTTGCATCTCCACTTCCTCATTTCAGAGAGATCATATAACAGTTGTCTTTCTCCGATTGACTTATTTCGCTAAGCATGATATGCTCTAGTTCCATCCACATCATCGCAAAAGGTAAGATTTCATTTCTTTTGATGGCTGCATAGTATCCCATTGTATATATATACCACCTCTTCTTTATCCTTTCATCTGTTGATGGACATCTAGGTTCTTTCCATAGTTTGGCTATTGTGGACATTGCTGCTATAAACATTCGGGTGCACGTGCCTCTCTGGATCACTACATTTGTATCTTTAGGGTAAATACCCAGTGGTGCAATTCCTGGGCCATACGGTAGCTCTATTTTCAATTTCCAGAGTGGTTGCACCAGCTTGCATTCCCACCAACAGTGTAGGAGGGGTCCCCTTTCTCCGCATCCTTGCCAGCATTGGTCATTTCCTGACTTGTTAATTTTAGCCATTCTGACTGGTGTGAGGTGGTATCTCATTGTAGTTTTGAGTTGTATTTCCCTGATGCCAAGTGATGTGGAGTACTTTTTCATGTGTCTGTTGGCCATCTGGATGTCTTCTTTGCAGAAATGTCTGTTCATGTCCTCTGCCCATTTCTTGATTGGATTATTCGTTCTTTGGGTATTGAGTTTGCTAAGTTCTTTATAGATTTTGGATACTAGCCCTTTATCTGATATGTCATTTGCAAATATCTTCTCCCATTCTGTCAGTTGTCTTTTGGTTTTGTTAACTGTTTTCTTTGCTGTGCAAAAGCTTTTGATCTTGATGAAGTCCCAATAGTTCATTTTTGTCCTTGCTTCCCTTGTCTTTGGTGATGTTCCTAGGAAGAAGTTGCTGCGGCTGAGGTCGAAGAGGTTGCTTCCTGTGTTCTCCTCAAGGATTTTGATGGATTCCTTTCTCACTTTGAGGTCCTTCATCCATTTTGAGTCTATTTTCATGTGTGGTGTAATGAAATGGTCCAATATCATTTTTCTGCATGCAGCTGTCAAATTTTCCCATTTGTCCCATTGTCCAATTTGTTGAAGAGGCTGTCTTCTTTCCACTGGACATTCTTTCCTGCTTTGTCGAAGATTAGTTGACCATAGAGTTGAGGGTCTATTTCTGGGCTTTCTATTCTGTTCCATTGATCTATGTATCTGTTTTTGTGCCAGTATCATACTGTCTTGATGATGACAGCTTTGTAATAGAGCTTGAAGCCTGGAATTGTGATGCCACCAACTTTGGCTTTCTTTTTCAATATTCCTTTGGCTATTCGAGGTCTTTTCTGGTCCCATATAAATTTTAAGATTATTTGTTCCATTTCTTTGAAAAAAAAATGATGGGATTTTGATAGGGATTGCATTAAATGTGTAGGTTACTTTAGGTAGCATAGACATTTCCACAATCTTTTTTCTTCCAATCCAGGAACATGGAACATTTTTTCATTTCTTTATGTCTTCCTCAGTTTCTTTCATGAGTACTTCATATTTTCTGAGTATAGATTCTTTGCCTCTTTGGTTAGGTTTATTCCTAGGTATCTTATGGTTTTGGGTGCAATTATAAATAATGGGATTGACTCCTTAATTTCTCTTTCTTCTGTCTTGTTGTTGGTATAAAAAAATGCAGCTGATTTCTGTGCATTGATTTTATATCCTGACACTTTACTGAATTCCTGTACAAGTTCTAGCAGTTTTGGAGTGGAGGCTTTTGGGTTTTCCACATGTAGTATCATATCATCTGCGAAGAGTGGTAGTTTGACTTTTTCTTTGATGATTTGGATCCCTTTAATTTCTTTTTGTTGTCTGATTGCTGAGGCTAGGACTTCTAGTACTATGTTGAATACCAGTGGTGATACGGACATCCCTGGCATTTTCCTGACCTCAGCAGAAAAGCTCTCAATTTTTCTCCATTGAGAATGATATTTGCGGTGGATTTTTCATAGATGGCTTTGATAATATTGAGGTATGTGCCCTCTATCCTTACACTTTGAAGAGTTTTGATCAGGAAGGGATGCTGTATTTTGTCAAATGATTTTTCAGCATTTATTGAAAGTATCATATGGTTCTTGTGCTTTCTTTTATTAATATATTGTATCTCATTGATTGATTTGCAGATGTTGAACCAACCTTGCAGCCCTGAAATAAATCCCACTTGGTCGTGGTGAATAATCCTTTTAATGTACTGTTGGATCCTATTGGCTAGTATTTTGGTGAGAATTTCTGCATGTGTGTTCATCAAGGATATTGGTCTGTAGTTCTCTTTTTTGATGGGATCTTTGTCTGGTTTGGGGATCAAGGTGATCCTGGCTTCATAAAATGAGTCTGGAAGTTTTCCTTCCATTTCTATTTTTTGGAACAGTTTCAGGAGACTAGGAATTAATTCTTCTTTAAATATTTGGTAGAATTCCCCTGGGCAGCCTTCTGGCCCCGGACTTTTGTTTGTTTGGAGATTTTTGATGACTGTTTCAATCTCCTTACTGGTTATGTGTCTATTCAGATCTTTTATTTCTTCCTGGTTCAGTTGTGGTAGTTTATATGTCTCTGGGAATGCATCCATTTCTTCAGATTGTCAAATTTGTTGGCATAGTGTTGCTCCTTGAATGTTCTTATAATTGTTTGTATTTCTTTGGTGTTGGTTGTTATCTCTCCTCTTTCATTTATGATTTTATTTGGGTCCTTTCTCTTTTCTTTTTGATAAGTCTGGCTAGGGGTTTATCAATCTTATTAATTTTTTCAAAGAACCAGCTCCTAGTTTTGTTGATTTGTTCTATTGTTTTTTTGGTTTCTATTTCATTGATTTCTGTTCTGATTCTTATTATTTCTCTTCTCTTCTCCTGCTGGGTTTAGGGTTTTGTTCTTTCTCAGCTCCTTTAATGTAGGGTTAGGTTGTGCACTTGAGGCCTTTCTTGTTTCTTGAGAAAGGCTTGTACCACTATATATTTTCCTCTCAGGACTGCCTTTGCTGTGTCCCACAAATTTTGAACCGTTGTGTTTTCATTATCATTTGTTTCCATGAATTTTTTCAATTCTTCTTTAATTTCCTGGTTCCCATTCATTCTTTAGAAGGATGCTGTTTAGTCTCCATGTATTTGGGTTCTTTCCAAATTTCCTGTTGTGACTGAGTTCTAGCTTCAGATTATTATGGTCTGAAAATATGCAGGGAACGATCCCAATCTCTTGATACCAGTTGAGACCTGATTTATGACCCAGGATGTGATCTATTCTGGAGAATGTTCCATGTGCACTAGAGAAGAATGTGTATTCTGTTGCTTTGGCATGGAATGTTCTGAATATATCTGTGATGTCCATCTGGTCCAGTGTGTCATTTAAGGCCTTTATTTTCTTGTTGATCTTTTGCTTGGATGATCTGTCCATTTCAGTGAGGGTAGTGTTAAAGTGCCCTACTATTATTGTATTATTGTCAATGTGTTTCTTTGATTTTGTTATTAATTGGTTTATGTAGTTGGATGCTCCCATGTTAGGGGCATAGATATTTAAGATTGTTAGGTCTTCTTGTTGTACAGACCCTTTGAGTATGTTATAGTGTCCTTCCTCATCTCTTATTATACCTTTGGCTTAAAATCTAATTGATCTGATAGAAGGATTGCCACCCCTGTTTCTTCTGATGTCCATTAGCATGGTACATTGTTTTCCACCCCCTCACTTTAAATCTGGAGGTGTCTTTGGGACTAAAATGAGTTTCTTGTAGGCAGCATATTGATGGGTTTTGTTTTTTTATCCATTCTGATACCCTGTGTCTTTCGATTATGGCATTTAGCCCATTAACATTCAGGGTACCTTTTGAGAAATACGAATTTAGTGCCATTGTATTGCCTGTAAGGTGACTGTTACTGTGTATTGTCTCTGTTCCTTTCTGATCTACTAGTTTTAGGGTGTCTCTTTGTTTAGAGGACCGCTTTCAATATTTCCTGTAGAGCTGGTTTGGTGTTTGCAAATTCTTTCAGTTTTTGTTTGTCCTGGAAGCTTTTTATCTCTCCTATTTTCAATGATAGCCTAGCTGGATATAGTATTCTTGGCTGCATGTTTTTCTTGTTTAGTGCTCTGAATCTATCATGCCAGTTCTTTCTGGTCTGCCAAGTCTCTGTGGATAAGTCTGCTGCCAATCTAATATTTTTACCATTGTATGTTACAGACTTCTTTTCCCAGGCTGCTTTCAGACTTTTCTCTTTGCTGCTAAGACTTGTAAATTTTACTATTAGGTGAGGGGGTGTGGACCTATTCTTATTGATTTTGAGGGGGATTTTCTGCACCTTCTGGATTTTGATCCTTGATCCCTTTGCCATATTAGGAAAATTCCCTATAATAATTCTCTCCAATATACCTTCTGCCGTCATCTCTCTCTCTTCTTCTTCTGGAATCCCAATTATTCTAATGTTGTTTCACTTATGGTGTCACTTATCTCTTGAATTCTCCCCTCATGGTCCAGTATTTGTTTGTCTCTCTTTCACTCAGCTTCTTTATTCTCTGTCATTTGGTCTTTTATATCACTAATTCTTTCTTCTGCCTCATTTATCCTAGCAGTAAGAGCCTCCATTTTTTTTTTAAGATTTTATTTATTTATTTGACAGAGAGAAATCACAAGTAGATGGAGAGGCAGGCAGAGAGAGAGGGAAGCAGGCTCCCCGCTGAGCAGAGAGCCCGACGCGGGACTCAATCCCAGGACCCCGAGATCATGACCCGAGCCGAAGGCAGCGGCTTAACCCACTGAGCCACCCAGGCGCCCCAAGAGCCTCCATTTTTGATTGCACCTCATTAATAGCTTTTTAAATTTCAACTTGGTTAGATTTTAGTTCTTTTATTTCTCCAGAAAGTGCTTTTTTCTCTCCAGAGAGGGTTTCTCTAATATCTTCCATGCCTTTTTCGAGTCTGGCTAGAATCTTGAGAATTGTTGTTCTGAACTCTAGATCTGACATATTACCAATGTCCATATTGAGTAGGTCCCTAGCCTTCGGTACTGCCTCTTGTTCTTTTTTTTTTTTTTTTTTGTGGTGAGTTTTTCCGCCTTGTCATTTTGTCCAGATAAGAATATATGAAGGAGCAAATAAAATACTAAAAGGGAGGCAAAGATCTCAGGAAAATGTGCTTTAACCAAATCAGAAGAGACCAGAAATCATAGGGGAGAGAAAGGGGATAAAAAGAAATTGAGAAAAAAAAATTAAAAAAAGAAAACAAATAAAGAGAAAATATAAAAAAGAAAAAAATATATATATATTAAACTGGTGACTAGAACAGGGCCACCCACTTTATTTTGGGAGTATTTTGGTCTCTTAGAAGAAATTATCTCCCCAAATTTTAAAGAATGAAAAACATATATAAGGTTAAAGACAATGTAGGGATGGAATATGCCTATGAAGATGAAAAAGAAATTTTTAGTTTCTAAAAAAGGAGTTGATAAAGTAAGTTAGTTGGGATAATAAAGAAAAAGAAAGTGGAGAGAATTTGCTCCAGCTGGAGACTAGAACAAGCCCAGAGCTAGATTTAGGGTATATTTTGATCTATTAGAACAAGTTGTACCTCAAATATTTTAGAAGAAAAAACCCTATGTGTATATAAAAAATAACATTAGATACAACGAAGGATAAAATATGCCTATAACAATGAAGTTTCAAAAAAGACTTTTTTTAATGAAAGATATTGTTAAGATAAACTAGTTGCAAAACGTTAAAAGAGGAAAAGGTAAAAGTTTAAAAAAAATTAGCAGAAGAAAAAAATTTAAATTAAAAAAAATTAAATTACCTGCAAGACTAAAGAATCATGGGGAGAAAGCCATGAATTCCATGCTTTGCTTTCTCCTCCTCTGGAATTCCGCTGTTCTCCTTGGTAAGTGAACTTGGTCTTGGCTGGATTTCTCATTAATCTTCTGGGGGAGGGTCCTGTTGTAGTGATTCTCAAGTGTCTTTGCCCAAGGCAGAATTGCACTGCCCTTACCAGAGGCTGGGCTAAGTAATCTGCTCCGGTTCACTTTCGGGAACTTTTGTCCCCTGAACTCTTTCCATAGAGTTCCAGAGGATGGGAATGAAAATGGGGGCCTCCCAGTCTCCGGCCCAGAGGAGCCGAGAGTTCAGGGCCCCACTCCTCAGTGCACCCTCAGAGAAAAGTGCTCAAACACTCCCATCTCCCTGGCCTCTGGCCACGCTCTGAGCTCACCCAGCCTGTGACCGGTTCAAGGTAACCCTGAGCTGAGAGCTCACTCCTCGGCTGTGTCTCTGTAGCTGGCTTCCCTGCTCTAATACCTGCGAGCTCTGCAACACTCAGACACCCCCGATCCTTCTGTGACCCCGCAGGACCTGGGGCCACGCTGTCCCCGTGTGGGCTTCACCCTGCTTTATCCTGTGGAGCAGACTTAAAAGTTCTGATTTTGTGCCTGTTGCTCTGCAACTTGCTGGGAGCCAGCCCCTCCCCCATGGTCTATCTTCCCATTGCTTTGGATTCACTTCTCTGCTGATCCTACCTTATAGAAAGTGGTCAATTTTCTGTTTCTAGAATTGTTGCTCTTCTTCTCTTCAATCTCCTGTTGGATTTGTAGGTGTTCGCAATGGTTTGGTAAGCTCTCTAGCTGATCTCCTGCTACTTGATGTAGTCTCAGCCTGCTACTTCTCTGCCGTCTTGACTCTTCCTAGTCACCATTTTTTTTTTTTTAAGATTTTATTTATTTTATTTATTTTTAATTTTTTTTTAAAGATTTTGTTTATTTGACAGAGAGAGAGATCACAAGTAGGCAGAGAGGCAGGCAGAGGGAAAGGGGGAAGCAGGCTCCCTGCTGAGCAGAGAGCCCAATTCAGGGCTCAATCCTAAATCATGACCTGAGTGAAAGACAGAGGCTTAACACCCTGAGCACCCAGGCACGCCCCCCCCCCCCCGCCAAGTACCATCTATTGATAAGATTGTCTTTTCTCCCTTGAGTATTCTTTGATCTCTTGTCAAATATTTGCTCTATTTGCTCTCTTGTCAAAACATGCTTGGATTTATTTTGGGGCTCTTTGTTCTGCTCCATTGGTCTATTTGTTCTTATGCCAGTACATATTATTTTGACTACTGTAGTTTTATAATAGCAGCTTGAAATTAGGAAATGTGATACCTCCTGTTTTGCTTTTTTTCTTAGGATTGTTTTAGGGTCATTTGTGGTTCCATATTTATATTGGGATTTTTTTTCCACTTCTGTAAAAATGCCCCAGATTCTTAATTATGATTGCATTGAATCTGTAGATGACTTTGCGTAGTATGGACATTTTAACAATATTAATTCTTAAAATTCATAAACATAGGATTTATATGTATTTGTGTCTCTTTTGATTTCTTTCATCATTATTTTAGTTTTCACTGTAGGGATCTTTTAGCTCTTTAGTTAAATTTTTTCTTAAGTATTATTTTTGATGCTATTGTAAATGGGATCATTTTCTTTATTTCTTTCTCACATAATTCACTGTTGGCATATAGAAACACTACTTATTTTTGTGTGTTAATTTTGCATCTTGCTTAATGTTAACACTTTACCCAGGAAAAAACTCTCAAGTGAGTATTGACCTAAAAATAAAAGACCCTGCAGCTTAGTAAAGCTTATGAATCCTGAAAACTATGAAAACAGAGAAGAAACAAATAGTTTTTAAGACTCTAATATGTATAAAGAGCTTTACATATCTAATCTCATTTAATCCTTTCTACAGCCTTATATTGTAGGTGTTACTATTCAAGTTCAGAGGGGTTATGTATATTATAAACACAGCTACTAAATGACAGAAGCAAGGCTCAAACACAAAAACTTCTGCCTTAAATAAGCTCTTAACTCTTCCCAGCAACCTGTGTCATACTGAAGGGTCATTCTCCCACTTGTCACAAAAACTATTTTATATCATCTCTCTTTAAAACTCTCCCTGAAGATCTTGCTTCATATTTCTATGACCCACTTGTGGCAGGCATTCTCAGTCATTCTCTTTTTTGGACCTCAGCACCTGTCAGTCTCTCTCTCCAGTCCAGGTAACTCACATCTGAGAGTAATCTACTAGGGTGAGTCAGTGCTAGTCTCTCCTAATTTCTTCCTCTCTGTCCTGTTCCTCTGGGGAGAAAAAATGCACTGGGATGACCTCAGAAAAGCTACAGCATGTTGGAGGAACAGAAATCTTTTTCTCCAACTTAGTGAACGGCCTTGCATCCTCAGACCTTCTAAGAGAAACTGTCTCAAGTAGATGTTCTCTGTCCCCAGGTCTCTCTCTCAATTTCCATTACCCCCTATTTCTTTATTTTCTAGAGCTCTCTCTCTCAAATCGTACTCAGATCAAAACATTCTGCTCTGGAAGCCTTCACTTCCCATCTCCTCTTAGGCCATGGAACCTTCTTTTCCCTTTTCCTTTGTCTTCTAAGAATGTTCAGGCTTTGGGTGGATGCTAATGAACTTTCTAGTCTGCTCAGTGAGTCCTGACTCAGGCAATGGAGGTTGTCCCTTGAGTGCAGGTTAGTGTGGGTTCTCCGTTTCTAGGTTAGTCTTCCCACTGACCACGTTGGCTGATTTTCTCATTGTTTAGTTAAGAAACAAGGGTACCTTACCAAGGCAAGCTTTTAAGTAACTCAGAGAAAATGCAATCTAATTCATATGAACAGAGACATTTCTCCTACTAGTATGGTTTTCACTTTGGTCCCTGCAAGCCACAGACTTTGTCAAAACTGTGCTTAGGACCTGAGTAACATTATAAGGGCCACCACAGTAAAAGTTCTCTCCTTTGCTGGCCGAAAATGTGGTTCCTATTTTGATTAGATTTAATAAAAAGTTATTTCAGCTCCTTCTACCTTTGCCATCTACTATGCACATCCTCAAAGGAGATTCCTGTTTACATGGTGGGAAGATCCATACCTTCCTACTAATGGGCCAGTAAATATTCTTTCTTCTCTCTCTCTCTTTTTTAAAAAAGATTTTATTTATTTATTTGACAGAGAGAGACACAGCGGGAGAGGGAACAGAGGCAGAGGGAGTAGGAGAGGGAGAAGCAGGCTTCTCACTGAGCAGGGAGCCCGATGCAAGGCTCAAATCTAGGACTCTGGGATCATGACCTGAGCTGAAGGCAGATGCTTAATGACTGAGCAACCCAGGGGTCCCTCTTTCTTCTCTTTATACTCCACTTTTCTTGGTAAAATGGGGGAACTTTTCTCCTACCAAAGAGCAAATCTTCTACATATATTCTGAATTCTATCTCTTCCTGCCATCTTGGAGTACTTGCTTCATAATTTACTGCCTCTCTCTTTGGCATTTTGATTTCCTTTTCTCTATTGGACCAGTCTCACCAATATTCAAATATTATCTAATGCTCTCATGTTATATACATGCTTCTTTGACCTTACATCCCTTTACACCTGCAGGCCTATTTTTCTTCTTCCTTTTTTTGGTAAAATCATCCCTAGTATCATTATCTCTTAGGTCCCTATATATTTCTTTTTAGCACTTATTATAATCTATCATAATATATTATTTGTTTACTGTCTTACTCCTCTCCATGATAGATTGCAAACTCTATATGGGAAATGGCTATTTCTGTTCCATTTCCAAGACACCCAGCAGAATACTAGACACATAGTAGGTTTTCAATAAATACTTGTTATGTAAACAGAAGGTCCTAAATCCAGTGTTCTTCCCATGGAAGAATGATAGGGATGGGACAATTGTAATGTGTGTCATTTGTTGACTTTTTGTCATCATCTGTTTCATTGCTTTTACTTTGTAAAATGAAATTAATAATCATTTTTTTTAGAGCAGTTTTAGCTGCAGAGCAAAACTGAGCAGAAAGTACAGCAAGTTCCCACATACCCACTCTTCATACATACACAAGCTTCCCTCTCCATCAACATCCTGCATCCATGCATCAGTGTGGTACATTTGTTATAATTCATGGACTAACAGTAATATATCATTATCAGTCAAAGTCCATAGTTAATATTAGGATATTAGGGTTCACTCTTTATGCTATAGAAACATCCTGTGAGTTTTGACCAATGTATGATGACGTGTACCCACCATTATAATACATTACAGGATAGCCTCACTTCCCTAAATATCCTTTATGCACCACCTGTTTTTCTCTTCCTCCCCCCAAGCCCTTGTCAACCACTGATCTTTTTCCTGCTTCATATTTTTGTCTTTTCTAGTATGTCATATAACTGGAATTATACAGTATATATAGCCTCTTCAGACTGGTTTCTTTCACTTTGCAGTGTGCATTCACGGTTCCTTCATGTCTTTTTGTGGACTGATAGCTCATTTACTTTTAGCACTGAAATAATATTCCATTGTATGAATGTATGACAGTTCATCTATTCACCTAAGACATCTTAGCTGCTCCCAAATTTTGGCAATTATGAATAAGGCTGCTATGAACATTCATGTGCAGGTTTTTGTGTGGACATGTTTTCAATTCATTTGGATATCAAGGAGTGCAATTGCTGGATTATTTGGGGAGAGTAGGCTTAATTTTGTAAGAAGTTGTCTTTCAAATTGGCTATACCATTTTGCATTCCCGCTGGCAGTGAATGAGGGTTCCTATTGTCTCATCCTTGCCAGCATTTTGTGGTGTTGGTGTTTTGGATTTGGGCCATTCTAATAGATGTGTAGCGGTATCTTACTTATTTTTGCAGTTTCCTAATGACATGTGACATTGAATATCTTTTCATATGCTTATTTGATATCTATATGTCTCCTTTGATGAGATGTCTGATCAGATGTTTTGCTCATATTTTAATCAGGTTGTTTTTTTCTTTAAGTTTTAAAAGTTCTTTGTGTATTTTGGGATGTCTTTTGCAAATGTTTTCTCTTGATCTGTGGCTTTTCTTCTTTCTCTTTATCCTTTTACTTTTTACGTGCTTTCTGAAACTTTTGTACCTACTCCTCTTCTGTCCTGGAGAAAAACATTTTTGAGTATTTCACGCCAGGATGTAAGTGCCTTAATGTCATTAATTTTTCAAAAGAGAAATTCAGGGAAATGGAAAGGCTTACAAAAAGGAAACAAAGCACTGAGGATAGATTTTAAAGCCTCATGATACCAAAGCGGAGTATTGTTTGAAAGATTTTTATCCACGGTCATTCTCCTCAACTATTGGTGACTGTAATGTATGGACACAGTGTGTTTAACTCACAGATTTCCAATTTGTTACCACTATTCAACATTTAAAATGTTTTAGAGACAAATAAAAATGAAATATGACTTCATACATCTTGTGGTTATCATCTTCAAATCCTGAGTTCTTAAATAGAACTATAGTCAAGTTGGAATTAGGTAACTCCACTTTTGAGACAATCGTATCTGTCAAATTTTTTGTTTGCAGTTGAACTCAGATCAAACTAGCTTAGGCAAAAAGGAAGTATGTTGGTTCATGTAACTATAAAGGCCCACTGAAGAGCTGGCTCCAAATGAGCCTGTTTTATCACTCAGCTCTACTTCTTCTGTTTATTGATTTTATTTTCAAACAGGATTTCCCCAAATGGTTGGACACATAAGCTGCCAGGAACCACAAGCCTGTATCCTTACAGATCACATCCCTGAAGAGAGACCCCTGCTATAAATATAGTGGCATCACTGAAAAGTATGATTAGACTTCTTGAATAATACATACAATTGCTGTGGCCAAGGGATGGAGAACTTCATTTAATTAGGGGCCTTCTGCCCACCTCTGTGGTCCAGGATGTGTTAAGGTCAACTCTGCTTGACCTACAAGGAATGAGTTCCCTCAGGTGAGAGGGCTTTTGTTATTAGAAAAAAGGTGTGAGAATCTTCAGACAGCAAAACAACAGATGTTCCCTTTGTACATTCCTTACCCGGACTGTAAGTGTTCATTTCTTATCTCCATAGTGCTTATCGAAAGGGGTCCTTGCTGTCAGCAACAGAACACTTTGGATGACTCACTGGTTGGATTCCATAAGGTATTCTTGTCACTACAACTAAAGATATATTCATCAGTTATATACCTAGGAGATTAGAAAACCCAATGAAGAATGATGAAATCATTAGTTTATGTATTAAGTGGCTATTTTAGGCATCTAATAAACTTAATTTGCTCTCTTCTATAATTCAGTATTTAACAGTACAACAGGGAGATAAGAAATGTTTATTATTTTTAGTATAGTTGTGATAATTCTTGTGTAGTTAGTTATGTCTGCCATATGGTAACCAAGCAACAGGAATTGCCACAGGAATGAACTGTGAAGACTAAATTTTAATTAAATTAAAAGAATTACTTTCCTATAATTAACATTTTCTAACTCATCCAATTATTTTTTATCTAAATCCTCAAACAAAAACTAAACTTTAAGATAAAATGATGAAATATATTTTAGCTCATTTTATTTAGCTGTTATTTAGAAAATTTCAGAAAAATGTGTTTTCTTTATCCTCTTTTGCGTGTTTTTCTGAAGAAACTGGGAAAATAATTTCTTGTAATACTGATTCAGTGTAGCACTAAGACTGTAAATTTGAGGTCACAAATTCTGGGTTTGGATACTATTTTTGCCAATTCCCAGTTTTGTGCCTCATGTAGATTACTTAAACTCTGTGATCTATATCTTCATTTAAAATGGAACTAGTAAGTGTACTTGAACTTGGGAAGACCCTTGGGAGAATTCAGTAATATAATGCATGCAAACCACTTGTCATATGCCTTAGGACTTAATGTTTAGTCATTGCTAGTTCTTATTAGCTATGTTAATACCTATTAAGAGATGCAGAAAATTTCTGATTTCAGTAGTTACTAGTATTAACTCCCTGTTTACAGGGATTGCTGCATGGGGTCTGGAGCTGTCCTTTAGGAATATGAATATTTGATACTCAGCTCTCTACAGGAACATAAAGTGTGGAATGAATGGATAATATGCTCTAAAAGCCACTGGTGGATATAATTCAGAATTATTTCATACTTTACGGTATATATTAGAGTTAAGTAAATATATATTTTAGAATACAATTATGTGGGGCTTCTGGGTGGTGCAGTCATCCAGCTCCTGGTTTAGGCTCAGGTTGTGATCTCAGGGTTGTGAGTTAAGCTCCAAGTTGGTCTCCACAGTCAGTTCGGAGTTGGATTAAAAGACTCTCCCTCTCCCTCTGCCCCTCCTCATGCGCTCTCTCTCTCTCTCTCTCTCTCTCAAATAAAAATAAATAAATCTTTTAAAAAACAGGATACAATTATGCGAAATCTTTATATGTTGCCACAGAACCCATTCGGTTTTTTTTTTTCAATAGTTCAATAGTATCTTTTTTAAAAATGGTTTTAGTTTATTCTATTGTTTTTTGTTTATGTGCGAATTGATTTATATTTTACATCAACCGATTATGGAAAGAGTACGCCAGTTTTTGTTTCAATTTATAGCTTTGATAGCTTAGAGGACAGAATCTGCCTACTAATTTGTTGGTACACATGCAATATAACATGAATGGAGAAATACAAATTTAGAAATTTTTGTAATCCATATGGGGGTTTGTTGACACTTAATTTTGTATTACACGCAACTAACCAGATTGGTGGTATAAACAAGACTGCAACATGTATACTTATTTTGCACAGAGTATATGTTTTCAGATATTTCAGAGCATTTGTATTTTATGCCTTCTGTGTGCAATAAGTTGGGCAACACCTTTTAATACCAAGAACTAAAAAACAAAATGGTCGATGTTAAGTAATGTAACAGACAATGAATTCTCAGTAATATTTTTTCATTGAATTTGAAGGTAAGTTATACATATATATATATTTTTAATTATTCTTGATAAAAGCAAAATACTTTTAAAATTTTTTAAAATTTTATTTCTTTTCAGTATTCCAGCATTCATTGTTTATGCGCCATACCCAGTTCTACACACAATACATGCCCTCCATAATACCCACCATCAGACTCACCCAACTCCCCAACCCCCTCCCCTCCAAAATCCTCAGTTTGTTTCTCAGAGTCCACAATCTCTCATGGTTTGTCTCCCCTTTCAGTTTCCCTCAACTCACTTCTCCTCTCCATCTCCCAATGTCCTCCATGTTATTCCTTATGCTCCATAAGTAAGTGAAACCATATGATAATGGACTCTCTCTGTTTGACTTTTTCACTCAGCATAATCTCTTCCAGTTCCGTCCATGTTGATATAAAAGTTGGGTATTCATCCTTTCTGATGGAGGCATACTACTCCATTATATATATGGACCATATCTTCTTAATCCATTTGTCCATTGAAGGGCATCTTGGTTCTTTTCACAGTTTAGTGACTGTGGCCATTGTTGCTGTGAACATTGGGGTACAGATGGCTCTTCTTTTCACTACCTCTCTATCTTTAGGGTAAACACCCAATAGTGCAATTGCAGGGTCATAGAGTAGCTCTATTTTTAATTTCTTACGGAATCTTCACACTGTTTTCCAAAGTAGCTGTACCAACTTGCATTCCCACCAGTAGTTGTAAGATGGTACCCTTTCTCCACATCCTCTCCAACACATGTTTACTGTCTTGTTAATTTTGACCATTCTAACTGGTGTAAGATGGTATCACAATGTGGTTTTGATTTGAATCTTCCTAATGGCTAATGATGATGAAAATTTTTTCATGTGTCTGTTAGACATTTGTATATCTTCTTTGGAGAAGTGTCTATTCATGTCTTCTGCCCATTTTTTGATGTGAGTATCTACTTTGTGTGTGTTGAGTTTGAGGAGTTCTTTATAGATCTTGGATATCAGTCCTTTAGAGTGTCATTTGCAAACATCTTCTCCCATTCCATGGGTTGCCTCTTTGTTTTGTTGATTGTTTCCTTTGCTATGCAGAAGCTTTTGATCTTGATGAAGTCCCAAAAGTTCATTTTCACTTTTATTTCCTTTGCCTTTGGAGACATATCTTGAAAGAAGTTGCTGTGGCCAATGTCAAAGAGGTTACTACATATATTTGCCTCTAGGATTTTGATAGATTCCTGCCTCACATTGAGGTCTTTTATCCATTTTGAGTTTATCTTTGTGTATGGTGTAAGAGAATGGTCGAATTTCACTCTACACATAGCTGTCCAATTTTCCCAGCACCATTTATTGAAGAGACTGCCTTTTTCCCACTGTATATATTTCCCTGCTTTGTCGAAGATTATTTGATCATAGAGTTGAGGGTCCATATCTGGACTCTCTACTCTGTTCTACTGGTCTACATATCTGTTTTTGTGCCAGTACAATGCTATCTTGGTGATCACAGCTTTGTAGTAAACTAAAAGCAAAATCTTAATATTAAGGGAAAATGTTAAGAGACAGTGATAATGATACTCTGAGGGGCCAGATTCCTATTTTTAAGATGATGATCTTCCAGAGGTTTAACTTAATTCTAAGATTTTTTTTTAAAAAGATTTTTCATTTATTTGTTTGAGAGAGAGAGAGTCTGAGAAAGATAAGCACAGGGGGAGAGGGAGAGAGAGGCAGGCTCCCCACTGAGCAGGGAGCCTGATGTGGGGCTCCATCCCAGGACTCTGAGATCAGGACCTAAGCCAAAAGCAGATACTTAATGGACTGAGCCACCAAGCACCCCCTAAGCTGCTTTAGAGCAATCTATCCACCATATCATTTCTTTTATCTGGGATTTATTTTCGAATTGAGCTTTGTTCAAAGCAAACTGAGTTTATAATCTAACAAGTTCAATAATACTGACATTTTATGTTTTGAATTTCTTTCAAATTTGATTGTATTATAAATTTTTTCTCCTGATTTTTATCTTGTTTAGACCAGTCTTATGTACAGTTAGTATGAATTTGTGAAGGTTGATGATACAGCTTAAATTTTTTCAGGTAGTTTTGTAGAAAGTAATTATTTTCTGTTTGAAAACATGAGCTATGTTATCAAGATATATGAAATTTGACATTTACCAGTAACCACTTCTGACGTGGATTTCATCATTGATTTTGTTTCCTCTTTTCCACTTGCTCTAGTTGTGCTTTCTTCATTACACATGCATAGAAAATAAATATTCTGTTTATCTTTTATGACACATTGTGAACAATGGTGCTGCCAAGGGTGAACTTAGAATATAGTCAGAAGTGTGTT
Organism: Neogale vison; assembly: GCF_020171115.1. Classification (NCBI taxonomy): domain Eukaryota; kingdom Metazoa; phylum Chordata; class Mammalia; order Carnivora; family Mustelidae; genus Neogale; species Neogale vison. The sequence continues at coordinate 51,421,837 of NC_058093.1, forward strand.
TCAGATGACAGCCAATTCTTGATGTGAAACTAGAAATCCTTCCTCAAATAAAGCAAGGGTTGAAATTCCAATTTAAGGTTTTAGAGAGCAGTTCTCTTTCTTTTTTTCCCCTGGGGAAATCTTATTTATTTATTTACTTGCTTGCTTACTTGTTATTTTTTTATTGATATATAATTGGCATATGACATTGTATAAATTTAGGGTGTATAACATGTTGATTTGATACAACTGTGAATTGCAATGTCATTACCACTGACTGTAGTGTTAGCTAATGCCTCTATCACCTCACATAGTTATCATTTCTTTTTTGTGGTGGAAACAATTAAGATCTAGTGTCATAGCAGCTTTGAAGTTTATAATACAGTATTTTTTTTTTTTAAGATTTTATTTTATTTATTTGAGAGAGAGAGAGACAGTGAGAGAGAGAATGAGCGAGGAGAAGGTCAGAGAGCGAAGGTCAGAGTCCCAGATCCCGGGACTCCAGGATCCCGCCCTGAGCCGGAGGCAGTGGTTTAACCAACTGCGCCACCCAGCCGTCCCTATAATACAGTATTGTTGTCTATAATCACTATGCTATACATTAGCTCTCCAGGACTTATTCATCCATTAGTTGCAAGTCTGTACCTTAAACAACATCTCCTCAATTCTCTCACACCATAGTCTCTGATATGTGACACGTTTTCAATGGAATATTTTTCAGCCATAAGAAAGAAGGAAATCCTGCCATTTATGATAACATCGATATGGATTTTAAGGGCATTATGCTAAGTGAGATAAGTCAGACAGAGAGAGACAAATTTTCTATGATATTACTTATATGTGGAATCTAAAAAAGCCAAACATCTCTATTCTAGCCATTCTCCTCTGTAAAAGGTCTCTTGACATTACAGAATGCTGAGGTCTGTGGACTTGGCTCTGTTGGCATTTCTGTGCACCAGGATTCTTTAGGGATTAGAATGCTGCCAAACAACAAACAGATAAACACTATTCAACTGTTATCGGTATTGGCAGTTAAATTATTGTAATATTTGTTAATTTCTTTTCTTTGACCAAATACTCACAAATTTCACTTATTAATGTGATGTAGTCATACTATTTTATTATTTGAGGAACTTCTGAAAGATTCCTATTGTTTCTCTAGAACCATTTCACTCCTTCAAAAACTTTTTAAATTATAAAGTTAACACATTTTCTTTGTAAAAAAAAATTGAAGAACCTCAAATTGTATGACGTGAAAGGTAGAAGTTTTTCCTTGCCAGGTCCTCTCTCCTGATCCCATTTTCTAAGTTTAGAGGGATAGTCTGCTTTATATCATTTTTGTCTTGTCTATTGGTCTCTTTATTTACACATACACATCAGGCTTAGGAAGCTAATCACATCTTTTTGCAATTGTCCCTCCTCTTCCTATGTAAACAGATAATAATGTATTATGAAAACTTCCATGGTGTATAAATTTACCTCATTCCTTTTTAAGGATTGTGCAGAATTCAACTATATTGAATATTTATACTATAAATTATTAATCAGTTATCACTTTCCTGTTGCTATCTGTTTCCATGTTTTCCAATTCAGCATTATATTTGTGTGTGTGTGTGTGTGTGTGTGTGTGTGTGTGTTTGAATACTTGAGTAATCAGTAGATCAAAGGGAATGTAATCTCAAGTTTAAAACTGAAGTTTGGATAGTTATTCCAAAAAGGTTTTATAAATTTGGACTCTTAACATCACGGAAAGTTCCATCCTATTTTTTCATGTTCTTGCTGATAATTGCATATTATCAATATTTTTCACTCTTGCCTATCTGATGAGATTAGAAATGGCATCTCCTTGCACTAGTTTGAAACACCTAGTGATAAGTGAAATTTAGCATCTTTTCACATGTTGATTGGCCATTTGAATTTCTTTTTCTCCTGTCAGCTTTTTGATAAGATCTCTTTTCAGTTCCCACTGTAATTGGCCTATCCTAGTTTAGGCCTGAAAAGACACTATAGTATTGCTTCCTTTCCCATCTTAAGGTGGAGATCTCATTTTCTTCAGAACCTCCCAATGGCTCCCTATTCAGCCAAATAAGTGTACATGACTTAATATGAGACTCATATTCCTTCATGATCTGGTCCTGATCTAGCTCTCCAGGTTGATTTTCCACTTCGTCCTTTCTCTTCCTTTTCTACCCCCATCTCTTAACAAATAGAAGAAATCACCTTTCCCTGATATGCCCTGCACCTGCCTGCCTTACTGCCATTCTTCTAGCTGTTCCCTTAGTCTGAAATGTCCTTTTCTTCCTCTCTATATAAAAGTCTACCTATCCCACCAAATTTGACTCCAAGGGTCACTTTCTTTAGGGCATTTTGCCTGACCTGCTACTTCCTTGGAATTAATTTGTCTTTCCTTTATGTCTCCTTTGGCTTCTGATATTATAGAACTATAGTTCCACATGTTTTTTCTATTAAGAGGTTTTACATTTAATGAAAGGATGACCTTGGGTGTTTTTTGTTTATAGCCTATGCCCCAATGCTCTTAGCAAGGTGTAGTGCTCAAAATTATTTCAAAGTGGACATATGTGGAATCACTCTCATATAGTAGTAACCAGCTACTTTGACTACCTGACAATCAGTGGATACTGGGAATATTTTTGACTGTTTATGCCATGTGGCAAAGGAAAACATTTTGTGGGTGTGGGGTTAGTAGAAGATATATATAAATGTGACACCCATATGTCTAAGTACTAAATGATTGCTCCGGTGTGAAATTTCTAAGGCAGTTTTAAGACTGTAGTTACTATAGAATTTTATTTCTGCCACAGTTTTGAAAGAAGATAGTTTGTTTCAAGCAGCTGGGTATGTTTTCAACGGAAGAGGGTATATGAATACATAGTTTATAAAAGACAAATTGAATTCTCTGTTTCTATAGGGATACATTTCACAGATTAATGCAAAACTAGCAGTGTATTTTTTAGTACTGATGGACATTTTCAACGAGAGGTATTCAGTTTGCTGTATTTTAAAGTTCATGTAAGAATTAATTTTCTTTGGGCTTGCTTACTTAGTCTCTATTAGTTTTTGTTAGCAAAAATTCATTTACTATGCAATGTCTCTCTTAGTTATATTTGCATTAGGCAATTAACTATTTGAATTTTGTTATTCTCACTTCTTAGAAAGATACACATATTCTTGGGGGAAATTAAGATGATTTCCATTAAAATTGGAAACACTTCTGTATACAGGAAGTAGTTATGTTCTAAGGGTAGAAGTTTAAAGTTTTTATACAAACCCTTAAATCCCTGTAGAAGTATGTGTAATAATATGCACTGAGGTGTATGTGTAGGGGAGTATCTGCTACATTTCTGGAAAGACTGTCATGTAAGGGCCATGTTATCACAGCACATAAGTACATGTTTTTCTAGAAACATGTTAAACACTTTAATTATATTATAGTGGAAAGAGCGCAGGTCTTGGACTTGAGAAAAGGAGAACTACGCTCCAAATACTGGGCTGTCCGCATAGTCCTTTGTAATTGTATCTAGTTTTCCACTAAATCCTTGTAAATATAGCATATGGTATTATCAACATTTTAAATATAGTGCTGTTTTTATTAAAATGCAAAATTCTTGTATAGATTTTTTTTTTTTTCCCTCAAGGTATTTCTTTTAAAAAAAGCAACCTTGGGGTGCCTGAGTGGCTCAGTGGGTTAAAGCCTCTGCCTTCGGCTTAGATCATGATCCTAGGGTCCTGGGATCGAGCCCCACATCGGGCTCTCTGTTCAGCCTGCTTCCCCCTCCCCTCTCTGTCTGCCTCTCTGCCTACTTGTGATCTCTGTCAAATAAATAAATAAAAAGTCTTAAAAAAAAAACCCTTAATCTTTTAACATTTTGCTAACCGTTGCCTAACAAAGTTAAAAAAAAAAGATATTCATTAATTACTTATCCGTAGTTAAGCCCCTGAACTACCTGATTCCTATCCTTTCTTTTCTCTTTGCTCAAAAATTTAAAATATCTATGAATATACTTATTTTAAGCACTGAAGTTTTACTAAGTTGGGTTTTCTACTAATGGACAGATAATATCCAAGGGAATCTGAAACATTCTGTTATTCAATCTGTTAGAATGTTCCAGAGAAACAGTTGCTTTAGCTCTTTTCTTTTTCCTTGAGTCTGGGCAACTAACTCCCTTGTGTAGCCAAACTGACAAGAGATCATCTTAGACTGACCTCTTTGAACTGTAGGATACCACTCAAGGAGGATTACCCTGAGGCTCACCTCACCATCACCCCCTTCTGTTTAGTGTCTTGGGCCATGGTCAACACAGAGTCCAGAACTACTCATTCTGAGGACAAACCAGCCCTGGAATGATCCTCTGTGAGCATACGCGCGTGTGTGTCTTTGTGTGAGTAGACAGATGCTTTGGGAGTATGAAGCTCTTGAAAGGTGAAAGCTAGGAAAGTGCCATTTTGGAGAGTTGTAAACAGCTTCTCTCACTTAGGATAAAAATTGTCCTTTGCATCTATGGAAAACTCCCTTTTTATGAAATTGATCTATTATCTAAATATCAGATAATTTCTCAAGTAAGGCTAGAGAAGTGGTCCAAATGCTAAGGCTTGAATCTAAGATGTTAACTCATCTATTTAGTAATATTAATTGAGATTATCCTTAGCAGAATTGGGGTGCTCCGGAAGTAGGTAATTTGTTTTCCCTGCATTTGGATTTAGGCTGTCCTATGGCTGAAATTATTGTTTGTCCTCAGGAAATCCTATTGTAGCAGATCCTGAGGCTGTACCAACCCCGGAGGGAAGACTGTACCGTGAGCTGGCTCTGTCTTAGTGTGATTTTATTTAGAATTGTATTTAGGCCTGAACAGTCTGTGTTTTGAGAGGGGCGATGATATATCATAATGGCTTCTCTGGACCTTGGAATTCAGGCCACAATTTGTGAATAGAGGCAGGAGTTTTTTCCAAATACTTGGACATCTCCATGAAGCAGGCCTGGTTGCCATGGTGGGGAGACCTTTTCTTTTTTCAGGGATAAAGAGACAGTTAGGGTCCTGGGCTCAGGATGTGGAGATGGGTGGAGATTCTCAATTGTAGGGGTCATTTTGACCCCTCACTTCTACTAGGAAGGAGCCTGAAATAGACTGTGTTTCTTCATTCCAGAAATATATACTAGGCACGGTGCTAGCTATAAGTGAAAGACTGATGAAGGAGAAGAAGAAGTAGAAAATGGAGGGCTAGGGGAATGAGAAGGGGAAGAGGAGAAGGAGAGATAGTCACAGCTTCTCTTTATTAGCCAAGACATATGATTAAAATGTAGATTTGCAAGTGTGAACAAGTGCTATAACAGAAAGCTACATGATGCTGTGTGAATGTGTAATATGGATAATTTACCAAGTCTGGTAGCCTTAAGGTCCCTTCTCTGAGAGAATGACAAACTGAAAACAAAAGCATGAATAAGGATTAACTAAGTGAAACAGCAGGGCAAGAAATTTGTAGGAAGAGAATTAAATTGTAGGTGCAAAGAGCCTAGGGAACATGAAGAATATGAAGGACTGAGAGAAGACCCAGTGTGGCTGGAGTGGAAAGAGAGGCTGTGATATGTTGAGGCTGGAGAGGCATATAGAAGGTGTACCAGGCAAGACTATAGGAGTTTGTAGGGCTCTTTTTTTAAAAACGATTTTATTTATTTGTTTGAAGAGAAAGACACAGTGAAAGAGGGAACACAAGCTGGGGGAGTGGGAAAGGGAGAAGCAGGCTTTCCACTGAACAGGGAGCCCCATGTGGGACTCCATACCCAGACCCTGGGATCATGACCTGAGCCAAAGGCAGATGTCCAACGACTGAGCCACCCAGGCGCCCAAGTTTGTAGGGCTCTTAACATATGTTTTCTTTACCCTTAGAGTAATGGCGAACCATAGTTTTAAAAAGGGGAAGAGAGGCAGGGAGAATCAGGTTTGGGTTTTGAAAAGATGACTCTTTCAAATTTCTGTAGATTTTTCACTTGGAGCTAATTGTATTGGAAAAGAGAAGACTTGCAAGTCAGTTATACTGGGGTATAGACCCACCGTTAGCACTCTGGACCAGCAGTGGATGTTGGAGGAAGTAAGCTTTCTTTGAGAGTCCTAGATAATCCTGAATGGGGAACCTGATAGAAGCATGGATTTCTGAAGAATGGGGGCTCACATATGTTGTCAACTATTAAAGACAGCATGGCTTTATCACAGACAGGTCAGAGCTGGGGAAGCATTGTTATATATTGATGTTTGTATAACAAAATTGAGATCACAGTGGATGCCTTAATGAAATATTAAATAAGTCACTTCCTTTTATATATTAATATACAGAACTTTTCCATTTTTTGGAAAGATTTTATTTATTTGACAGACAGAGATCTCAAGTAGGCAGAGAGGCAGGCAGAGAGAGAGAGAGAGGAGGAAGCAGGCTCCCTGCTGAGCAGAGAGCCCGACATGGGGCTCGATCCCAGGACCCTGAGATCATGACCTGAGCCAAAGGAAGAGGCTTTAACCCACTGAGCCACCCAGGAGCCCCGAGAACTTTTCCATTTTATTAAGTGTTTCTCTACAGTGTTTTTAAGTTGCATTATGCTTTGCCATTGCGTGAATTTACTATAATTTCTTTAATCATGACTTAGTGCATATTTTATTATTTCTAAGTTTTTATCATTATAAGCAATGTTGTAATGTATATAAAAATAGCTATGTCATCACATATATGCAGGATATGTCCTTGAAATCAGTTGTTCTAGGGCTGAGGATTCCTGAGAATATGTGTATTTTAACAGCTTTTCTATATCATGGCAAATGTTTAGCTTCTTTTTCTTACTAATTTGATCCTCTCATCTGCAGTGTAACAGGCCATGCCAACAGTGACTAGCAGTATTCTTTTCATTTTTGCCATCTGATAAGCAAGATTTGGATTTCATTTTAATTAGCATATCTTGAAATAAAAAATTAAAGCTGGAAGAAACCCTAGGGAGTATCTAATTTAACCAACTTATTTTACAAAGTTCACCCAGGCTATATATTACTTGTACCCACGATCTCCCAGCTAATGAGCTACAGAACAGGGATTGCAATCCAGCTCTCCTGGATCTCAGCCCAGAGCTCTTTCCACTAAAACAAGCTTTGCAGGGGTCCCTGCTGTGGTTCTTTCTGGAGCCACTAGAACAGAAGACTGTGGGGTGAGAGTGGGTTTCTGTCCAATGAAAGACTATTAGTTGCTGATTGCAGCCAGCAGGAGCAATTAGTAGAAGCAGGTTCCTGGAGATGCTTCATCCCAGGGGGGAAAGGTCTGAAGATGGTTTCGCCTCCAGGAGGAGCTGGCTGTCCTAGTACCAGAAGCTCCACAGGAGAGGACATAGAGCTAAGGCAAACTTATTGGGATGCCATTGAGCTTACTGCCAACCCAGCATAACTCTCACTGTGGTTAGCCTTTCTCATCAATGGACCATAAAGTGTGGATGTAAGGTGTTTAACCATCTTCTGCATAGAAAGAGTAACATGGTTTGTAAGAATATTGGGCAGATGAAAGTCCTACAAAGTATGGGAAGAAGCTTGAGTCATAGCCCAAGACTCTAAATTATAGTCTGACTTCCAGTTTTAGTTTGTGAGGAATCCTTCTGCGAGAGAAGGTTATGTATGTCTTCAGTTTCCTCTTATCCTTGCACACTGTCAGCAGGGTCACCGTCTTAAAGTCCTGTTTGTATCCCATACCCCACTTACCTTACAACAAGGCTAAACAAATTTCCTTTTCTATACGATATAGTGTTGCATTACACCCGATACATGATATTAATATGAGGGTGGAGAATCATTTCACAGAGTAGAGAAAAATAAAGATGGAAACCAGGCACAAACAATCAGAACAGACAGCAGTGAATTGGATAAACCATGAGAATTTTTCATCTGTCTGCAAAACAAAACCAGAAATAGGTTTGGCCTCGGGCACTGTGGTCTGGTGCCAACCTTCCTTTCCAGACTCATTGACCCACTCATTGTTTCATAGACCCTTTGCTCTGACTAGATCTACAGTTGCCTTGGAATGCCCGTTTATTCCGCCTCTGGGACTTTGCCATTTTCCCTCACTGGAACACTACCTCTTCATCATCTGCTTGAAAGTCAGTCCTGTTACCTACTGTCAATCCTAATACCTACTGCCTACACTTCTCTCAACTTCCTCTCAAACCACCCACTTACTATTTATTATATATTGAGTTTCTGATAGTGATCTTTTAATGAACACACATTTTGCTTGTAACTGTACTATAAGTTACTTTGGTAAAGGAACGAGGTACTACGGCTGTGGTGGCTTTTGGTATCTACTTAACTAAGCTGAATTCCATCTCCCAGAATCCCCCTTCCTGAATGTTTTGGGCCAGAGTGAGCCCCAAGGGAGGTAGCAGTGAGGCAGCAGCTGTTCTGTAGCGCACACAAGCTATTGGTGATTGGCTGCCTCTCGCAGCTGTTGCAATGTGCTCCCTGGACTTGTAACTGCTGTCTTCTGACCTTCCTTCTGGTGTATGCATGTGTGTTTAATTTCATGATAAAGGGACCCAGCTTTTGCTGGACACCCATACCACTAAGGTCAGAAGCAAGAAAACTGACATAGATTGAGGCTCATTTTGTGCTTGTGAGTTCCAGCTTTACCTTGCTCTCTCCAACCTTACATCTATCTTCTCTTCTTGACTGCCTGCATATGGTGCAGCATCAGGTGTGTAGATGAAAGCCTTGCAGAGACTGTTCCACCAGCCTTCATGATTGTGTGAGGTCAAATCACTATGACACGTCCCTTTTAGGAGAAGGCTGAGGCACACGATTGGCTTCATACACATGCACGCGCAAACACAGCACATAAAGCAGACTTTTATGTGTGCACATAGAGTGCTACAAAGTCAACTTTCTTTTCTTTACAATGTAATATTTCAGGGCAATAAATAGATAATAGGGTGATTTAGAAATTGTTACAGAGGAGAAGTGAAAAAAATTATGATAGAGATCAGGAAAAAAGAATCAGAGCCAATTTTAGTATATGTGCTGCCGAAGCGAGCACAAGAATCAGAACCAATGACACTAAGCAGATATATCACGATTACCAAAAAGAACAAACTGAAAGAAATCATAATAAGCAACAACTGGGGGCACCTGGGTGACTCACTTGGTTAAGCGGCTGCCTTCCGCTCAGGTCATGATTCCAGGGTCCTGGGATCAAGGCCTGCATCAGGCTCCCTGCTTAGCAGAGAGCCTGCTTCTCTCTCTCCCTCTGCCTGCCGCTCTGCTTACGTGTGCTCTCTCTCTATCTCTCTGTCAAATAAATAATTATATAAATAATAAACAACAACTGGGTGGGAATATAAATAAAAATAGGACAGGAAGGCAAGGGGAGGTCACATAAAGGAATATTCACAATTGATAAGGACCGAGGCCCCCAAGCCTTCTCAACAACTTTAGTATTCTGGTGGTTTTGCATAGTACTTCTGGGCCAAAAGAAATACTTAATGGTTTTGCTTATTAAATAATTAGGTCCAAACAACTTAAAGAATATTTATGTTCTAATAACTTAGTGCCTGTTGGGTGCTGTACATCTTCTCAAAGTTTAAATCAAATTGGACACTTCTACATTAGTTTCTGTACCATTTTATTTTCCATGTGATCATGGAAATTATCATAGGCACTGATGAAAACTCAGATTTACAAAGATAAGACTTTTTTTTTTAAAGAAATGTGGTTATCTAATGATAAAGCCTCTAACTCCCTCTAGGTACTACTTTGCACAATATCTGAAAGATGTTGCTATGCTTCCATTGACAATTGGAAATATCTCATGGCACCCTCTGAGTTTGCTAAGGCATTCTGGAGTACCTTGGCACACAGACTGACAACCACAGATCAAGGCATTTAATTTAGAAGAATAATGGAAGAGGTTATGGAGGGGGAGAAAAGGAAGAGCATTTAGCAGGAAGGATATTTTTAAAGGAAAGTGAAAGCGAAGACCTAAAACAGAAACATTTTGGAATTCATTCATTTATTTATTCATTCAGTAGATATTTATTGAGCACATATCTTATGCCAGACATAGGTATTATGCTGGATTCAAAGTAAACAGCATGGGTGAGGTGAATGTAGTTTCTGGCGTCAAATAGTTTGTCGTCTGGCGTAGACCACAGACACTAGAAAAAGGCGATGATTGGAGGTGAACATGGAGTGAAGAAAGCATACAGGAATAAAAACTTCATTCTAGTCTGAAGACCAGGATTGAACTCTTCAATGAAGTGTGTTCTGACTTGGGACATGAAGGAAAATCAGACTTAGCCAGAAGAAACAGTGTGGAGAAAGAATGTTCCAAGATGAGGAATCAACATCCATGAAGGACTGAAGACCAGAAAGGACATGGCATGAAAGGCACAAGAAGAATTACAGGGTGTCTAGAGTATTAAAATTCAAGGAGATGGATTGTACAGGCTCGGGGAGACAGACCCCAGAACTTGAAAGGTCTGTAAGACAGCTCAAAAGATTGCATGGTATGCTAATGGTGAAGGGAAAACTTTGACAGGCTTTAAGATACAGAATGAAACTAACAAATTTATGTCCCCAAAGAACCATACTGGTTGCAAGGTGGAGAATTAGTTGCAGGGGGGAAAGACTGAAGTGGAGAGATGAATTAAGAGTCCACTGAAATAACCAGGTATTAGATGAGGTGGTGGGAGTGGGTGGGGGGTGTTGGTGCTATTTCTCCAAACCCAAGAACATGGTGTTAGGTGATATTCAGAAGACAGAGAGAAGGGCCAGTGTCAGGTGGTTGTTCTCAAACTTGAGCATGCATCAGAATCACCTGGAGGACTTGTGAAAATGTAGATCACTGAGTCTCCTCTGAGAATTTCTGATTCAGCAGGCCTACAGCGAGGCCAGAGAATTTCTATTTCTGTCAAGTCCCCTGATGCTGCTTACTTGGAAACTAACCTTTGAGAACCACTGGCCTAAAACATGTAGTAATAAGAGGAGGGGGGAAGAGGGGAAAAAGAAAAGATAAATAGAGAGCCATAGTCTGGGCACTGAAGGAGATGCACTCTATTTCACTTTTGTTATTTCCGTGAAGTTGAAGGAAAGGTCATCTGTTGAGAGCAAGTGGGGAAGCAACAAAGCAATACATCTGATGTGTGGTATTAAATTTTAAATACTGTTTAAATAGTGATAATGTTAAATAGGGCAAAGACTTTTTTTTAAATTTATTTTTCATTTTCAGCATAACAGTATTCATTATTTTTGCACCACACCCAGCGCTCCATGCAATCCGTGCCCTCTATAATACCCACCACCTGGTACCCCAACCTCCCACCCCCCGCCCCTTCAAAACCCTCAGATTGTTTTTCAGAGTCCATAGTCCCTCATGGTTCACCTCCCCTTCCAATTTCCCCCAACTCCCTTCTCCTCTCTAACTCTTGATTAAGGATACATAATGATATTTTGGGATAATGCTGAACTTCTTCCAGAAGTTGGTGATCTTAAAATTTATAGTGATATAAATCTACCAATCTTTATGATTTTATACAGCAAATCTCAATTGCCCAAGTACAATGTGCAGATGAGGCAAGACACTGGGGTTCACCTAGGGTTGGTGTTCTCCTAGTCTAGAATTATGGAAGAATAGTGAGGTACGGGAGAAAAGGGAGGTCAATGAAATGTGTGTGTGTGTGTATATATATATATATATATATATATATGGATGGATATATGGATATGGATATAATCATATATCTATATCTATATCTATATATCTATATCTATATATATCTTATGTAGAGGAGTGAGAGGAAAGAGAAGAGAGAAAGATTGAGAGAAAGAAAAAGTTGAGAACTACAGATCCTAATGTGTTGAGAGCACTAGTGTATTGGGGACAAACGAATGAACAAGCCAGATGGGTGGCCATGGGAGTAAATGGCTAAACTGGAGTGAAGAAGGAATTGGAGAGGGGAAGCCAGGGTACCGAGATTTCAGAGACTGTTCTCCCCATGGTTGTTGAAGATAGCTAGGTTGGTGGGAGAAGTTAAGGCGATGGCATGAGCTAGCTGTGTCCTAGCTATGAGCTTGGTAGTTCCAGTATAAACTAGAATTTATACCGTCAATGACATGAGTGAGCCTTACAGGAGGATACACTTGCAAAAGAGAGTGTGGAAATTGTATATGAGCAGCTGTGAGGAGCAATAAGTGCCCTGATTCAGACCCTGAAGTGGATGAGGTGATGAGAACGAATGTTTTCCTTTGAAAGACAAACGGGGTAGTGGAGTCCTCTAGCGAGAGTTAGTTTTCTCTTAAGAGACAAGGCAACATTTAGAAAAGAAGTTGATGTCATGGGGAAGTGTGTTAATAATTAAGTATGAGTTTTAGAGGACACAGTGGAAACATTTAAATTTATGGAATAGAAGCAGCATATTAGAGAAAATTGTTGGCAAGGAATCAATAAGCTTGTCGTAGCCTCATTTCTTAATTTATAGTTTGCTGAAGATTAGTAGAATTGATTTGTACAGTGGCTGAGATCGTCAATTACCTAAGGAAAGTCATTTACATGCTCCTTCAATTCTAGCAGGTTTGGTCATGTTAATGGCGAAGAGGAAATGTCAGAAAATATATATATATATATATATATATAATTAGAATATTGATAATTTAAAAGCAGGAAATGAATTTGTGTTACATTATGCACTTTAAGAATTATATTTATAAACCATATAAAAATCAATCCAGAAATTTGGAGACCAAAGTCACCTATTGATGACTGACTAAAAAGGTTAATGTAATTAAGATTTATTATGCTCATTGTCCCTGCTGCAGTTTCATACCAAGTGGTAGGTGGTTTTATTCAAAAGGAAGAAATTATACTGAATTTATTATATTGCTAGACTAGCTGTCTTAAACTACATTTCAGAACATTTAGAACATTTTAGAACATCTGAGTCTTGTAAGGTAAAAAAGTCTATATATATCTGTAAAAAAGATTTAAAATCATACTTATGTTTATTTTTAAGATTGTATTTTGGTATAGGTGAGACTTGTAGCTCCACACTTCCAGAAAACTGTCTCCTGAGATTACATGTAATTATCATCAGGGAAGGAACCGAATGCAAAGTTCAATTCACATGCACAGAGCTCACTATTGACTAGAAGTGGCTTGGTTTCTCCATGGAAAGAGGAGGGGAAGGTAATACTGTGCTGGTGCTTACTCTAAGATTCCTTCCCCAGCTTGGCCTTCTCTCTATCTGGTGAGGGAGCTAAGTTCTGCGGGATGCTTTCCCTGGGCTTCTGTCCTAGGGTAGGCCAAAGGGGAGCACTGGCAGATTGAGGCAAAGGAGGAAGGGAGATACCTGAGTATTTTTCCTCCTCTTTCTCTACCTTGCTGGCGTATCTGGCACTGTTTGTTTCTTTTCTGAATGCATGATGCCTGGACAGCCCTGCCCTGAGTCCAGCTTTTGCCAGGATAGTTAAGACCCTAGATTTCTGTAATCCACTTCTTTCTTCCCTCTGGCTCTTAGCCGGTCCCAGTTTCTGCACTTTCTAAACTGAGGGCTGCCTCCCTGATCCCTCTCCCCATCCTCATCCTTGTATTAAAATTACCTTTGTTTTAAATTCTTAGAAAGCTTTCTGTTTTCTTGGTTGGAACTTGACTGATAGAAATGTCTAACTTATAAAGTTGTGGTAAGACTCTGTAAGTATATATCAAGAAAACAGGGCAGTGACTGATAGGGCCTAACAAATTTGCCAGTGGGAAAAGCGCCATCACAAAGCTGTTATGTATCATCCTTCTAAATGGCACCGAAAAGCAGTCATAGGCATCTCAGAAACAATGTAGGGGTGCATTCAATAGCGGCAATCACTTTGCCGACTCCTGATGGATCATGTTGACTAGGATGCAGTTAGAAAAGGATAGAGCTAAAGATGTGGTGATTTGAATCACTTTGATACTAGTTTGAGGAAAATAACAGTCATCAGAATAATTCGCAACTCTGAAGTACTCATTCCCACAGTTATGAGTAGCTCAAGTACTAGGCATTTGCATTTTATGCAAAGGATGCTGTTCAGAAGGCCACTGGTAATTCAAAGCTCATATAATTCAAGACTAAATTTTCCATAAGCCTGAATAAATCTACAGTTTCTTTTGTCAGTACAGGGTGTCATGCAAATCAGTTGGTCTTCTTCATGGTCTTTGACCACATCTTCTTTCCAAAATTCTTGATTTTTGTGTATTCCTGCACTAATACCAGCCCCATTACTTTGATCAATAATATACAGCATATTTTACATATTAGGAAAAAATTAAGTGTGATAAAAGTGAATGAAAATAGTGGCACAAAATTTCCTGTACATTTCCATGCAAGTAAACAAAGGTGACCTAGGTGCTACGAAGAAAGACTGGGTAGGTATTTATAGTTTACATGAAAGGGTCATCTATTTGGCAATAGAATCCACCTCGTTAACAGCAAAGTTGACTTGCCAACTCTCAGATCCCAGGACTTTTGGTGAGCTTTCCAAGTTGGAGAAGTTTTGCCAAATTTTGCACCTGAGGCAACAATTTTATTGTGCATCATATCAAATTTGCATAGTTTAACATTGGATGATAACCCAAGTCGCTGCAAAAAATTTTAATGCTTTAATAATCAATGGGCCTAGATGTACTCAAAGGTTTTTAAAAAAATTATTATGGAATTTTTCAAGGGAAGTTTAAAGTAATAGCACTGAAGGGAAGTTTAAAAGAATTCTTCCATTCAATCTTTGAATGAAAATAGGATTTGATTAAGCAGTATTTTGTAACCACAACCACCTTGTGAAAGAATCATACATATACACACACATCTTTGAATTTTTCCTTAACTATTATTCTATTTGATAATAGGAATAGCATTGAAATATTACTTGAAATGTTACTCATGTCTGGTAATTCCTCTTTACCCCGCAGCCTGTTTCCTATTGAAGCTAAAACATATGACTCAGGTGTCCATTGCCTTAGAGAAAGGTTGTTAGAGCAGAAGAATGGAAAAATCTGTCAATTCTTAGCTTTTAGTTTTAAAAATAGTCTTATAAATGAGGGGGAGAAACAACAGTTTTGAGAGAAAAATGCTTTTGAGTTTGAGAAACCTGGGCATTCGTATTGGCTTAAAAAGCGAGAGCATTGAAACACTTGGGGCATGCAATTATGCTATGAACGACAGCTGTGAAAAAATACCACCAAAGACAGTTTTTCTTCACCTAGACTAGATAAAAATCTCACCAACTGGGAGGCAAAGAGAGTCTGAGAGCCTGCAGGCAGAATGAATTCTCAGGGTATCTCTCTGATAAGTGGGCCTGCTTTCTGGGGTTGGAAAGGAGTGGGTGGAAATTAAAGCCCCCAGATAGGTTTGGGCGTTCAAGTTCAGTGGCAGCTGAAGCCTTAACTTCAGGAGTGAAGCCCAGGGGACAGCAGGTTATAAAGGGGAGTACTCCTGAATACCGAAGAACTCGGGGCACGTGGAACAGAAATACCTCTGTGGCGTGTCTAAGCAGAGAGGACTTCCTAGTGCCTCAGAAATCTCCCTGCTGTTCTCAAGGAGCATGGGAGAGTGGCCACAAGATTCTGTGTGCCTCCCCGTATGAGGCCTGAAAGTGAGGAAAAGCTGGCACTGCAGAGACCTTGTGGATTGATTATGGAAGATGCCGGCAATGTCTGGACCTCATGTGTGGAGACAGAGGTCACGTCGATGTCTTACACAGCGTTTTCCAACAGGTTTGGCCCATGGCCAGTTTTGGTCTACAATAAGAAAGACGTTTTACGTTGTCTTCCAGGACACACAAAATGTTGATAAAGCAGCACTGGTGATGCTGGCTAATGTTTTCTTTAAATTCTATTCTGGTGTGATCTACTAAATTGATGTCATAGACTAAAACATACAGTTGGAAAAACATTCATTAATGGATGCTCTCTAACTCCTCTCCCCCCACAGGACATAAACAAAGGGGGAGTGGAGACCTCCAAACTGACTGAGATTGGGGCCAAATGAGATTAGATAAAATTATAGAAATACAGTCCTATTTCATGCATAGCTAAGTATATGGAAGAGAAATTCCCATCCATTATAATATTCAGTGCTTATACTTAATAAAGAAGTATATTTGAAAATCAAAATTGAATGGTGGAGGATGCTAATATCTTGCTTTACATAAACTTCTCATGAGGTTTTTGAACTATTTGGCAAAACTGATGCAATACCCACCTGCCTAATGGCAACTACCTGCTAGGACCCTCGGGTCTCAGATTCACTTCCAGTGGACTAGACTTGAAACAGACACTAACTGAAAGCAAGGGATGGGGAGACTATTTCTGGTAGGGGGGGGATGGGTGGGATGGTGGGTGTTAAAGGAAGATATCAGCTTCACATGGAAGCTTTATAAAAATGCACACATCTATAAATTTCTCTTCCTGCCCCTAGATTGGGATGTGAACACCCACCCAACGAGAGCTAGATCACCCTCCCAAAATAAGAAGTATTGCTATAATGAGCTATTGTTACTGCTGATGATAGGTTTGGGTATTGCTTTGATGTGATGGGGATGTTAACAAGATTGAAAACCATTTCCTTTAAAGGTCACCTACTTCAATAAGATTTTGATTGTTTTGCATTAGTTCCTTTTCTCTCTAACTCAAATATAAAGTTCCAATAGTCAGAAGGAAATCTGATCTCCTCTTATAAAAACACTATTTCTTTTCCCTTGAATTGTTGTTTCCTCATTATCTCAGATACAGTGCTTTAGAAAACTCTGCAAAACATAAATCTGAAAAATTTCTCTACAGTGGGGTCCCCCTCCATGCTTTCCACCCCCCACCAATACTAGGTGAAAAGAAACACTTTTATTATTTTCTTGGGTTCTACAGATGAACATCATCTATCTTATTTTATTTATTTATTTTTGAACATCATATATAGGAAAGAGAAGTATATATTTTTTAAGTCCACAAAATTTGCCAGAAACTGAAGAAAAGGTTTAAAACAACTTTTAGGGGCGCCTGGGTGGCTCAGTGGGTTAAGCCGCTGCCTTTGGCTCAGGTCATGATCTCAGGGTCCTGGGATCGAGTCCCGCATCGGGCTCTCTGCTCAGCAGGGAGCCTGCTTCCTCCTCTCTCTCTGCCTGCCTCTCTGCCTGCTTGTGATCTCTCTCTGTCAAATAAATAAATTAAAAAAAAAAATAAAACAACTTTTAGTAGTTATACCTAGAAAGGATAAATGCAGATATATGTGTCATGAAATGGAGAAAATCTTATTCTCCAGAATTCCAGGGACTAGAGAAGGCAGACTGGCTTGACCCGGCTGCTTACCAAGAAATCAATACTTGAGATGGGAAGGGAGCACCGGCACTGCATTCTGCTGGGGTGTGTGTGGGCCGAGAGACGTTTCTAGAGGAGCATGAAGTGGGAAAGCTGTGAGATAGAAACATATAAAGCCTCAGTAAAGCTACAAAGCTCCTGTGTGTGCTTTTTTTTTTAAAAAAAAAAGATTTTATTTACTTATTTGACAGAGAGAGCGAGAGACACAAGCAGGCAGAGCAGCAGAGGGAGAGCGAGAAGTTGGTTCCTCACTGAGCAGAGAGCCTGATGTGGGGCTCAATCCCAGGACCCTGCCATCATGACCTGAGCTGAAGGCAGTCGCTTAACCCACTGAGCCACCCGGGCGCCCCCAAAGCTCCTGTATTATCACTAGTATGACTGGACTTTTTAAAATGGAAAACTTGAGTGTCCATGTAATGATTCTCGAAGTCTATTTCACAGTGCAAGTTCCTTTTCTCTCACTTAGATTATTGCAGTTGGGTCTTAAGACATTGGTATTCTTTATCCAACCAAATTTTCTGACACATTTTTGCTCATTCGCTAAACTGATGCTTACAAAACATTTTAAAAATTATGCTCTATTTGAAAAATGACATTTGGTGACTTCTGGTTGCATTACAAGAGAATGCCAAACTTATCACAACATCTGACCCTTCACGGTCTTGTCCCAGTGTAGCTTTCTAGGTTTATCTCCTCTCATTCTTTCTTCCAGCCTTGCCGTGAAACTTTATCCAGTGTGGAAGGACTTGCTGACATTTCCTGGAGGGGCCATCCTCTGTCACATTTTTATTTCTCTTTGTTCACACTAACGAACCCAGTGTTTAATGACTCTAAGGTCAGAAGTAATCCCTAGAGACAGCTTGAGTTACATTAAGGAGGAGAAAGTAACATTGCATTGGGAAGCAAAGACTGATTTAACACAGGTGACACTGATACCTCTAATTTTTTAATGATTTAGTTGTAAATGTTCACACATTATTTAAGAAAAACTATAAAAAGGAGGATTTGTCTTCAGTGCCTTGGATACAAGTTGCGTGCTGCCCTGGCTTCATTAACTCATACGATCAAAAATCTAGTGTTATGAATCCAGGTTGGAAATCAGATTTTTCAACATTCCTATTAGCAATAGTGTCTTGTTTTTTTTTTCCTGAATAGCCATGGCAACCAGTTCTCTGTGAGTTATTTGGGTATAGTTCAATAGGGTGTCTTTTGTAGAAAAGCTGCAAGCAATTCGTTTCCCTTAAAAATGAACTGAGTGAAATGAAATTATACAATATGAGACTATCAAATTGTATTAGGTAAATGCAAATAAAATAAAATATATTCTCTCTAAAGTGCCAGTGGGTATTAAGAAGAGCCTAATGGGATTTACATGAATTCTCATAAATAAACCTCTTCAGGTTACCGAGTCCTCAGATAGGAGGCAAAGACAGTATGCTGCAGTCTTTGACATCTTATGAGATTATGGGGTTTTTTTGTTTTGTTTTGTTGTTGTTGTTTTGTTTTGTTTTTACAATTTTATACAAAAATGATTTAATATCATTCTTTACAAAATGAAAGAAAATGATAAAAGATTGTTGCTTCAGTCATCGGTGTTCAGCATACAAATTTTATTTGACCCACTTGGATTTCACTGGTCTGTAGATGAGGAAGGTCACTCCGAGGGCAACATTATGTAGTCAGATTCATGCCAGGTTGTTGTCATTGAAAAATGATAGTAATATTGTCTCTCATTTAGTGGGAAACTATGGAAAAATTGTAATCCCACTCAAATTAGAGGTTCCATATGGTAAAACATTGCAACGTGTAACATTCTGCATTTTATTAAGCAGTCAAGGTAAGAAGGTCATTCAGACATTGGAATACTGAAATTTGAATGCTGAGAACTCAAGTAATCTTTCCTTCTCCCTGAATAATTTGGGTAAAATCTTTTATATATATACATATATATACACACATGTATTTACATACATGTGTGTATATATATGTAAGAGCTTTTCAATTTGTTTTAAGGTCAGTGTTAAGATTTTGCTTTTTCATTTTAGCATCCCTGCTGCCTAGGCTTTCTACAATCCATGCTCCGCTGCTATCTTCTGTATATGTATAAATTGATGTGTAATGTGTATAACACGTAGCTAGAGTTTCCATCTTAGAGCCAAACTTTTTTGTTATTGCACATAGTGGTGTGCTGGTGAATGTTGAATAATAGGCAATCTGGGAGGGACAAAGCCCTGATTTGCAATATTTGCTGATTTCCATGGTATAACACTCCCTCCTTTGGCTGATCTCAAGCTACCACTGTGACATCATGGAATGCACAGCTGGAAAGAGATGTGACATCACAGAATGCACAGCTGGAAAGAGATGTGACATCACGGAATGCACAGCTGGAAAGAGATGTGACATCATGGAATGCACAGCTGGAGAGATGTGCTGTGAATCACTACTACGCAGTATTTCAGCCGTTCAGATACATTAACCATAAATAATCTCAAGAGCATAGGTAGTAGTAAAGTGTAGCAAAATGATTAGGAGGTGATGCGTTTTGAGCATTACCCTGGTTCTTAATAGAATATATTTAATTCGAAGAAACATGATTTCCTTTTTACTAGTTGGCTGTAACAACCAAATCCCATGAGTCTTGACAATTTAACAACCTGCTTGCTTATTCTGGCTTGAGCCTGGCTGTAGCATATCACTGCTCAGAGGCAATATTCCAGTGTCTGGAGCCTGAATCTCCCTTTCTTTGGCTAGTCTTTGAGTGGTTAAGTTTTGAATATGTTTTTAAACTTGACAGTTCCTTTCATAAATAAGAATGCAGAAAATTAATGAAATGAACAAGAGCTGCCCCCAGTCTGTGGCTGAACCATCCAAACTCTGCATACTTTGTTTCTCAGATATACTCCACAACCCCTCACTGAACCTTTCGGAAATGGGTATGCATCTTATAATTGAGATGTGCACTTTCTCATAGTTTACTTTGCAGTATTTTTCCATGATTCTGAAGTAATGATGGATCTTAACAAGTGATGGCATCTTTGATTTGATGAAATGTGGCACTTTAAAATGTGAGAAATTGCTGATTTGATTAAGACACGGTAAGATTATCTTTTCCTTACTGGCAAATACAAGAAAGTCCCTTCATGTTCTAGGATGTGAGTATCTTAACATTAATTCAAAATATCTAAGTATGAATTCACAAGAACAAGAAAGGCCTGATCATCAAATGAAAGGAGTTGACATTAAAATGTTCTAGCTCTTAAAGTCAAAGCGATCATGTTCTGAAAAGAAAACATCCCTATTTTTCTCCTCATCATAGCTTCAATGTTAACATCCATTGTGTGAAGAATGAAGTATGTGCGAATCTATTTCTTGCAGTAATTGGCTCTATCCATTATGTGATTTAGCAGTGGTAAGTAAGGGGTTGTTAATGCAGAAAATGCCTATAGGTGACATCTAAAAAGTAACTGAGTACTAAGATCCAGAGAGATAGAAAATTGCCTTTGGTTCACTTCTGCTGCCAAGTCATTCTATTCTTTAGTTTTTAGATTTTAGAGAAAAACCCTGTTGATTCTATGTCAAGGTGGTGAAACAAATAGGGAATTCTATTTTCTCTCTGCATGTGGCCTGCTGTGACAAATTAGTTCGTTCACATCCTTCTTGTACGCTTTAATGGCTTGAAAGTAGGAAAAGCAAAAAGGTGGTGCCTCTCTTGTGGAATTTAATTGTTGGTTCATGTTTTATCTTTTAAAGTAGAAAATAATTTTCACTTTGTTTTCCTGCTTTTCTGTGGCTCTACATAGTTAGTGGAAATATTTGAAAACTACAGAAAACTATGAAATTGAAAATAAAAATCACACATAAAAATCCCATCACTTAGAAATAACACTTCTGCGCAGAACTTCTGGTGACTATCTCTGCTTTTCCCAGAGGAAAATTCTTTTGGGGAGTATCACCCATGTTAAGAAATTGAACATTTATAAAGCTTTGTAAAATGCCTCCAGGAATTAGGATCAGTTTTTATTCCTAACAATAGTGTACGCCTGCTGCTAACATAGGATATTATCATGTAAATTTGCCAATGGCACCTCATTGTAATTTTTGTCTATTTGATTAATGATGCTCTAAGGTTGAACTGCCTTGCACATGTTCACTAACATCTATATTTCCTTTGTTCTTAGCTTGTTCATGTCCTTTGTCCACTTTTATTTTAGAACGTCTGCCTTTGACATGGTGATATATAAAAACATCTATATGTAAAGGATAAAAGTGCTTGCCACATATATTTCAAATATTCTTCCCAATTAAAAAATAGTTTAAAAATTGTAAAAGTAATAATGCTCATGATGGAAAGTTTAGAAACCATGAAAAGTGGAGAGACAAAAATAAAAGCCCTCTTCCTAGATATAATCATCATTTACATTTTGGGGATTTTTCCTTATGGCCTTATTTGCTTTCACACGGTCACAAACACTGTTTACAAATTCAAATTCATATAGTATGATGTATTTATATCCAGGTTTTTAAAAAAAAGATCATGGGACCAATGATAAAAGTGATATATGCCTATCTTAATTTCAGTTCCTCCCCGTGCAGATCCCGAGACAAGGACTTGGGGATGGGTGTCCAGCTCACACATAAAAAAGAGGGCAAAGCCAAGGTGTGATAATTCAAATGGTAAAGAAAGACTGAGCCACTTTTAGATTACACATTTGATTACTTACAACAAAATGAAAAATACACTTAAGGGGCCAGCCATCCTTGACCCTTGTCACACACACGGAAGCAAAAGGACCCAGAAGACTGCAACAGGAGTTTAGATCAAGACAGAACGCTACACCAGGGGTTTCATATTCTGTGGCTCTATGCTGATGTGGCCAAGGCAGAAGGTCCTAAGACCTCATCAGAATGTGGGAGGTGGTGAGAAATCATCCTGTAATGGTGAATGGGGAGGCCAGTGGAAGATGGCCTCATGTCAGCTCCTGACAGACCTCCTGTCCTCCCATGTTTCAGATGGAAGAGGAAGGGTTTTGCCAAGCATTTGGTAAGGCAGTTTAAGCCTTTGCTTATGCAGATACGTGCAAGATTGCCAGGTGTTACAGCTGAGCTATTTTCCTACAGCTGGTGGTTTATACAGAAAGTGATCCCAGGAAGCAAAAGTAATGAAATGGAGCAAGGGAAACAGGGAGGAGTGAAAAACTGTTGAAGTGTGCACGAATGGAAGGGTTGCCATTGAGGGCAACTGGGGTTCAATCCCAGTGGGGTCCTTGTTGGGAATTGTGTAGATTGTGCCTCACACAGGCTAGGGGGCAGGGAAGGGGCAATTTATCCCCAACTCTTATCCCTCATTAGTTGTGAGTTGCTCATCACTGATTCCCTTGCCTTTCTAGGAGGTTTTCTGTGTAGGTTAAGCAAGCTCCAAGGAAGACTGAGAAAACCCCCTGGGCAGAGAATTTGAGAGTCACCCGCCTTGAGGTTGGGATGTATCAGCAGTCTGGAAATTGTCCTCCGCAGCTGCAGGTGAACTCAGAGGTGGGCAAAAAGGATATGGGGCACATTTGCCACAGTGCAGAACATAGAAAGAACAAGCATTTTAAAAAGAGATGAACCCCTCAATTATATTACTATATGATAATTTCCATGTTCCTATCATATTTCCTTACATTTCCTTTAATGATTAGATGATACCGTATTTCAGTTTCACTTTCTGTTTTTTTAAAGCTTCATACCATTTTATAACTACTCATATGAATGCTTTATAAACAATTTTTTCCCCATAGAGACGAAAGCTTTTGATGGGGTAAAAATACACATGAAACAGAACTATAAAAGTAACACAGTAAATTAAGGAATTATTGTTCCAGAAATTCTGTGAATAGTTTTGGTCTAGATCATAGTTCGAGGGGGAGATAGGACTGTGGAGGTAACAGAAAAGGTTTCATAGTGAAGAAGAATTTTAAGCTGGATGTTTAAGGACTAAGTAGAAGATGGCTCAGAAGCAACTGGGTGGCTCACTGGGTTAAGGGTCAGCCTTTGGCTCAGGTCATGATCCCAATACCACAGGATCGAGGCCCACTTGGTCTTGGGTTCTCTGCTCATTGGGGAGTCTGCATCTCCCTCTTCCTTTGCCTTCCCCCCACAGCTCGTGTACTCTTTCTCTCAAATCAATAAATAAAATCTTAAAAAAATAAACAAGTTAATTTAAAAAATGGCTCAGATGTTTAGGAGAGCACCAGCTAAATTAGATGGTATGGCATCCTTACAGATTCCAAAACACAATTAAGCAAACTCTATTAGGAGGCTAAATTAGGTAGACAAAATAATCCCCCCACCCCCCAAGCTGTCTACTTCCTAATCCCTGGAACCTGGTACTATGTTCCTTTGCATGGTAAGGGCATTTATGTTGCGGACGATTCAGGTGGATCCAATATTATCACAAGCGTTCTTAAAGGAGGAAGGCAGAGGAGGAAGAGTCAGAGTGGTGTGCTAGGGCCTGAGAACTGAGTCTGCACCCCCTTGGCTTTGGGAATGAAGGAAGGGTGGAAAGGAGCGCAAACCAGGAAGGCAGGCAGTCTCTAGAAGCTGAAAGAGGCAAGGAAACAGATTCTCCCCTAGAGTTCCAGAAGGGAACACAGCTTGCAGACACCTTAATTTTGGCCCAGGGAGACCCAGATTGATTTTGTCTGAAAAACGGTGAGTCCTTCTAATTTGCATACTCGATTTCATTTTTTTTTTTTTTTTCAGCCAAGAAAGTTTTCTTTGAGCATTCCTCTGTTCCCATGTTTAATGCCCCTTCGCATAGTTGTTATGTTGTCCCTCTGTGGTCTGGGTGTTTTAAAAAAATCTTTCCTTGCACATTATAGGAAAGGTTCTCAATTTAGACTTCCTCAGCTCTAATTTTATTTTCCATGGAACCGGTTATGTTCGGCTGTTACATTTTTATATTTCCTTGTAAGAGTTTTTACTGCCTCCCTCCCCCACCTCTTAAAAATCCATATTCTGTCGTCTTCTTTCCAAGTTTACACTCTTTTTTTCCCCCCCTTACTGGGTCTCTTAGTAAGTTATCTTTAAGAGACCTGCGTTTTTCTTTCATCTGTTGGGATATTGTTCCCTGGCCTTTGTTATGAGCGACCATCCTCCCCCACTTTAACTCCCTTCCCCCCTTATTTTTCCTTTCTACCTAGTGGAACTTGTGTAATGAGAGGCCTGTTCAGCGGTCCTATTTTCCAACAAGATGAATTCATGACGTATTCTGGGGCCAGCTCTCTAAGAGATAGCAAAAAAGTAGAGAATGTGCAACAAATAATGTAATTCATGGGTCTGGACAATTACTCTAAAGGGAGACAGATGAGATGGGTGGAAAAGCAAGGCTTTACAGGCAAGAAATTTAAGCTGTTTGTGGAAGGGCTCAGTAGAAAATGGCCCAAAGGTTCACAGGTAAATCCGATAACACAGACCTCTGCTCCTGTGAGTGAAGGTCCTGAATATCCTTCCGAACTTGAATTAAAACTTTTCATCCTATCCTGCTTATTTCTTAATTTTCCTTCCCTATTTCCCATTGACTTTTTTTCCAAGCCACATATGGGTAGTTTTTTCAAATTTGTTCTCTAGTTCATGAATTCTGCTGTTTAGATCATTCATTTTGTTTTTGGTTTAAACAACAAAGTATAACTAGTTTCTTGAACATTTTACTGGGTTCTTTTTCGAATCTTCCTAGTCACTTTTGACATTGATAGTTCATTTTTGTGGCTGCATCTTTTATTTTGTAAATATTTCAAACATGTATTGTAATTTTTATGCTGATCATGTAAATACATAAAGTATTTGGGGATTGTTTTATGTTTTTGCTGACACTTTACCATGTGATTTGTTTTCTTCTGGGTTTGACAAACTCTAATTGTGAATTCATATTTATTTGAAATTAATCTGTAAGCCCCCTGGGGCCCAACTTGAGAATGTGTGTTCTTTCCCGCTGGGATACAGGGGTACACAACCAATCTGGGACTACCTTAGTCCCCTTCCCATATCCCTGGGTGAAAGGGAGAGTGTCGGATTGATTCCCCATTGACGTTAGTGTGAGGCTAATCTTTGGAGTTCTAGGGTTGGAGGTAATTCCACTATTTTATATAACTTAGGATAGTTTATTATTATATGTCCTTTCCTCTGTAGGTAAACTACGCCTTTTGCATAGGTTGCTTGTAGCTTTTCTCTTTTGCCTTAGTATCCTGCAATTCCATTGTGGTGTGTCTAGATGTGGTTTTACTTTTCCCTGGGAAGGTTCTTGAAGCACAGTTTTGAGTGACAAACTCTGATTCAGGTACTTTCTCCTTTACTCTCTCTTTGGAGATTGCCTCTCCACCGCAGTTTCCGTTCTCTTTCTCTGAAATTTCTAATTTGGAGTGCGGTATCTCTTGAGTGCGCTTTCATGCTGCATTCCGGTAAATCACTCACTTTCGTCCTGTAACTCTCCAGGTGTCTGTCTCCTCCACACAGGCCCTCCTTAACATTATCATGTCTATTGCTATTTTCCACCGGCCAAACTTTTCTTTTCAAAAAATATCTTTTCGGGGCGCCTGGGTGGCTCAGTGGGTTAAGCCACTGCCTTCGGCTCAGGTCATGATCTCAGGATCCTGGGATCGAGTCCCGCATCGGGCTCCCTCTCTCTCTCCCTCTGCCTGCCTCTCTGCCTACTTGTGATCTCTCTCTGTTAAATAAATAAATAAAATCTTTAAAAAAAAAAATCTTTTCATTTCCTTCTGTACTTTGTTTTCTCCTATTATAATTTCTGTTTTCTAAATGGGAGTTTTTTTCTTTATCTTTTTGAACATCCCGAGGATATTAAGTTTAAAACGGTCATCAGACTAATCTGTAAAAGTGATTGTGCAGTGAGTTCATGTTCCTGTGTTTTGATGTTGTGTCTGGTTCTACTTGGTCTGGGAGGTTTTGTTTACCTTCCTCCACTTTTCCTTTTCCCCCCGAGTCTCCAGGCTAGGTCAGATTTTGATTGTTCTGATTGCTCTTGCCCTCGGATAGGCTGTTTCAGATCTACTGGCAGAACCATTGGGTGGCCTCATTCATTTCCGGATCTTTAGATTCTGTCTGTGACTCCTCGCCTTCCTTGTCCCACAGCTTGTTTGAACCTACAGCCACAGGGGGCAGTTGGTAACAGTTTGATTTAGCTACCTTTCTGAGGACTGGGTTTCTATGCACCTCCGACTCCACTCTTCAAACCATCCGGGGCCGCAGGTCCACTTTTCACAGGGAGTGCTTTTAACTTTCAAACGATGGGGGCCGAACCTCCTACAGTTTCTGCCTGCCAGAGCTCAGTAGGTTCAAGGCCTTGGTTCTTTTTATTGCTTTGTGGTTTTGTTCAATTTCCACTAGAAAGAGATGTTTATCTAGGTTTTATGTATTTGACTTTTCTGCCTCTGTAAGGCTCACATCATTTCTGTGTTTGGAATGCAGATGACTTATGCAAGTGTGAACTCCTAACATTGGGACTAGAGCTCCTACCTCTGTTGTAGAAGCCACTTGGAGACTGCCCATGTTGACATTCAGTATTTGGTTTGGTTACACAGGCATTTGAAGATGATGTTACATGTTTTGGGTGCCAGTTTGTACCAAGATGAGGCGTACTGCTTCACTCTGGTATGCTTGGAGCCTGTTGGGCTCTTTCCCGAATTTGAGGTTTTGATTTGTCCGTAACTGTCTTGGATTATGGGAGCCCGTTTCACTTAGGGAGAGTTGTGCTTGGAACAGTTGTGTCTCTGTTCAGCCGGTTAGGGTAGTGCAGTTCTGCAGCTAGAGCTGCAGGAAGAAATCTGGTTTCATCATACGTCAGTTTTCAGCCAGGGTGTCCCCCTTTCTGCAGTGAAAGTGTCCTGTAGACTTTGAGGTTGTGCCACCTCTGTGCTTTTTAGGCACCGGAAGGTGTGTTCTGCCTTTCAGGCTGGTCCGCTACCTCAGAAGTGTAGTGGTTCACCCCTGGTTTGTACCTTGCAACCACAACACTTTTCCTCTTAGTAATGTTTTGACACTTCCTTTTTAGAGGCATAACTAATTGTCCTTTCCTATGAGAGTTACTTTCTGGTTTACAGGGTCTCTTGTTTTCCTTCTTAAGCAGGTTCCTTTATGATTCCTCCCTGACACCATCATATCTGGGATGAGTGTCCAGGGGTAGGAGAGGAGCAGGGGTGGTTAAGGGGTTGGGGTGGGAGGTGATCAAATAACATCATTAGCGTTATTATCACCATGGCAACAGAGTAAACGTTTTAGAGGTTTGGCAGTGTTTCCCCAAGCATCACCTTTATCTCCTCTACTCATCTCCATCTCCTTTGATCTTCACAATAGCTTAGAGTTGTGAGGGGCAGCACAATTTTCTCCATGCTACAGATGGAGCGCACAGAGGAAAAGTGACTTGTTAAAATCAGAGCTAGAAAGGGTCAGAAGAGGGACTAGTGGTCTTTTGCTCATTCCACCATTATTTGCTGAGATACAAGCTGTACAAAGTGGAGCTCTTTTATAAGAAGATAGGCGTCCTACAATGGCACAGACTTAATTGAAAAATGGATTATTTTCCCATTTCCTGAGCCTAATTGTACCTATTTGCAAGTGAATACCTTTCTGAAGATAGGGAGGTACAATTATCTCCTTTATCTCTCTCTTTTCTGGTGGCACCTGACTTGGATGTTAATCTGGAGTGAGAGGCAATGTGTAGTAAGTATATTTCTGCCACTTTAATATTTTTCAATCCCATTATATTTGGAAAGTCTGTCTAGCACAATTGTGTAGCAGTATGTTGTACGAAGAACCTGTGAAAGCAATTTTTGGCAGGACAATGTTTACCCTACTGGTACGTTCGCCTATTTACTGAGAACTATTTAACATCCTTCAATAAATGTCTTTTGGTAAAGCCTTAGATTTTTTGAGAATTCCTTCTTTCTGTCTTAAAGAGCTGGTGATAAAAAGAGATAAGCTATCAATCACAAAGAGGCATGGAGGAAACTTAAGTGCATATGCTAAGTGAAAGAAGCCAGTCTGAAAAAGCTACATACTGTGGGATTCCAACTACACAGCATTCTGGAAAATGCAAAACTATAGAGACTGTAAAAAGATCAATGGTTGTCCAGGATCTGTGGGGAGGAAGAGGCAGGATGAATCAGTGGAGCACAGGGCATTTTTAGGGCCGTGGAACTATTCTGTATTATATGGAAAGGGTGGATATGTTATCTCTCAAAACCCAGAGAACTGTATAACACAGAGTGAGCACTAATGTAAGCCATCGGTTTTGGTTACAAATTATCAATGGTCATCAGTTGTAACAAATGTCCCACATTAATGGAAGATAATAATAGAGGAAGCTCTTTTCGGGGAGGAGAGGAGGTATATGGGAATTCTGTGCACTTAAATTTCCTATAAACCTAAAATTGCTATAAAATAGTTCATTAATTAAAAGCAAAATGTGTTCTTTGTGCCCTGTAATACATGTGGAGTCACTGGAAGTTTGAAGGAGTTTTCTCAGCAAAGCTGTTTTCATCCCCTAGAGAAACTACACACATGCATCTCTATACAAAAGATTACAAAAGCTTTGTGTTAGAAACCTCCTTTGTTCATTCCTCCCCACCAACCTTCGCAATGCTTTGCTTTCTTCAGTCTGAAATAGCTCTGATCTTGGTCTTAGCTCAAGGGTAAATTTTAAAGGGAATGTGAAATTCAATTTCTTCAAATATGAGGTGAAGATTAAAAACATGGAAATTATTTTCTTGTATTTAGCTCATAGGTATTTTGACACTCATAAATCATAAATAACTGCAGTTAAACATCCAATTTTGGGGGTGCAAGTCCTTTAGAAAGACTGCAGTTAAAAAAAAATCCCTCCCTCTGGGACATGTTTGCCTTGGTTCTTTGGTACCTCGGACTTCTTACTGGTGCCCTATCTATAGTGGTACAGGAACAGAGACTACCTTTGTAGTTTATGTGAATGCAAATACAAGGGGTGGAAGGTTCCATATCCAGCTTGATATAATACAGTTTTATATGAATTAAGGACATTGTTGGCAGAATGATTAATCCTAGAAGTTTCTGCCTTTCTGCATCCTCATTTCTTCTGTAGCATTTAGTCTTTTTACTTTTAATTTGTGCCAACAGTTACTACTAAGGTTCTCTTGTAGCATAATACCACAGAAGGTGATGGTTAGTGTTAGTGAGAACAGTAAAGCTTTCCTAGTAGAGCACTTACAGAGATGCAACCTCCAAAATTACTGCGTATGTTCATGAATAACCAATGTGGTTGTGTGGCAGTGGGGTGTATGTGTGTGTGTGTGTGTGTGTGTGTGTGATGTAGAGGACCCTCTTAAGCAACATCTGAAAGCCTGATTCTATTATTAAGTGTGCCCCAGAGCCCCAGAGTAGTTCTAACTAATCTACTTCATTGATTGACAGAAATTAGATCTTTGTTGACTGGAATTTAGTTAAGTTTTGCAAGGACCTAAGCCCTTATTCCAAGGAATTACCCACTGACTAAAGTTGAACAAACCATGGCTCACAGGCCAAATCCAGCTCACAGTCAGTTTTTGATATAGACCACAGCTTTTTTTTTTTTTGTACAGCCCAGAAGCCAAGACTAGCTTTTACCTTTTAAAGGGTTAAAGTTAACATACAACAAACACCAGATGTAGTCCAGAAAGCCTAAAATATTTTTATCTGGCCTTTTACCGAAAGTTTGCTGGCCTCTGTCTTAGAAGATGGAAACATGTAGTTCTAGTCCTTGTTTCCTCTAACTAGATTAATTAGCTCTCATCTCTGCTTTTTCCACACAAAATGGCTGAGATAATTTACTTGCCGCCTTTTTATCTCCTCTGTTGAAGGACCGTTAGTGTGTTTCTATTGCTTATATTATTAATGAAGTCTTTGAGTTTGTTCAATAACTAGCATCCTCCTCTCAACCCAAGTCCTGACCAAAATGTTAAATGAGACAAAGGGATGATAGATGAAGTCCCAATGTCACTGTCCTCTCTGCTAAAGGCTAATTTTAGAGGTGTGCCCTTGTGTGAATGCCAAGTGGGCCCTACTGTCCCCTGAGGAGTGTGGGACCAGGGCAGACCCTCTCTGAGGAATACGAGATTGTATGTTCCTCTGAAGGTGGGTTACCAGGAGGAGGGGGAAATAAGGGAAGAACCGTGCAGGGCATTCTGAATTCTTAAACTTACCAACCATACAAGCCAGTCTTCCTCCAAAAGGAAGAAATAAGAGAAGCCCAGGGTCAAATGCTATGCATGCTTGATTCACATTGAAGAATAACTTAGAAGTACAGAAGAAGCCCATCTCTCTAAAATATTAATCTTCAAATTCTGAATGTGTCCTGCAAGGCATGTCCTCCTTCCCATCCCCCCACCCAGCCCACCTCTCCAGTTTCATCTCTTCTTTATTTCAGCTTATAACTACATTAAGTATGGTTTGCTGTAACTGGTCTCAGTACCTCATCTCTTGTAATATCCCTGGTCAGTGATGCCTTCTCCTGCAGTCCTTATCTACCCTTCGGATAAAACCCCAGTTTAGAGTTCACTTCCAGGTTCTCTGCTGCTTAAACAGCACATTGGTTTTCTCTATTTTCTTTTATTGTGCCTCCCTCTATTTCCTACATTTTCATTTTAACATGGTAGAATGTTTTAGTAACGAGATCCCTGGACTAAGTGTTGGTGGCTTAATAGACACCATTTACTGAGCAGTTCTTACTTGCGAGGCACAAAGCTGAGTGCTTTGTACACATTCTCATTTAATTCACACTACTCCTATATAATATATAGATCATATGTGGGTCACACATTTTGAAATACAGTGTGCTGTGCAAAAATGCAAACTTATTTTGTAAGGTCATGGATCAATTTCCCAAGATGTTTATATATTTTTTTCTTAATAAGTTTCAACATTCTCAAGGAAAGGAGTAGTGGCTTCTCCCCATTGGTGGTTTCCACTGCATTTAGCACATCGTTTTGAAGAAAAATAGATGTTCAATATATATATTTTTATTTGCATGACAATAAAATTAATAATAAAAAGAATAAAAATATTATTTTTAACATTCTACAAACCAGCTGGGAGTTAATGGTGCAGGAGAGGAAAAGAAGAAATCTTAAAAATAAAACCAATGAAAGCTGTGTATGTCTTTCTTCTTCAGCTCATTAATATGCAAAATGTCAAACTTGCCAATATAGAAAGAATAATAAAATGAGCATCCATAATCTGCCACTAAGCTTCACTCTCACCAACTCATGGTCAATTTTGTTTGCTCTATAACCCACCCACCCTACATGAAGAAAATTATAGAGCTCCTTTTGGTTTCTGTGAATATTTCAGTATGTCTTTTACAAAGATGAATGCTTATTTTATAAATTTATTTTTTTATTAACATATATTGTATTTAATATTAAGGGGTACAGATCTGTGAATCACCAGGTTTTCACAGCACTCACCATAGCACATACCTTCCCCAATGTCCATAACCCAACCACCCTCCTCCTCCTTCTCTCCCCCTGGCAAACTTCAGTTTGTTTTGTGAGATTAAGAGTCTCTTATGGTTTGTCTCCCTCCCAATCCCATCTCATTTCATTTTTTCCTTCCCTACCCCCCAAACCTCCACGTTGCCTCTCAACTTCCTCATATCAGGGAGATCATATGATAATTGTCTTTCTCTGGTTGACTTATTTCACTAAGTGTAATACCCTCTAGTTCCATCCATATTGTTGCAAATGGCAAGATTTCATTTCTTTTGATGGCTGCATAGTATTCCATTGTATATATATACCATATATTCTTCATCCATTAGATGAATGCTTATTTTAAAAACAAAATAATTGTATTATTGTCCAAAAATTTAACAGTTCCTTAATATTAATTATCCAGTTAATGATTGAATTTCCCCAATTGTGTACAATTTAAGGTTAGTTTGCTAAAGGATCTGAAGAGGACCAGTGCAGTGTAATCAACTGACATGTTGCTTTAATCTCTTTTAATCCATAGGTATTTCCTTCTAATTCCCACCCCCCCCCATTTAATTTTTTTTTAAAGAAGCTGGGTCTTAAGACTTTGGATTTTCATAGTATGGACTTTACTGATTTTATCCCATAGTATATCCTTTACCATTTCCCCCACCCATATTCCCACAAATTGATGATTATATCTAGAGCCTTGATCAGATTCATGTTTAAATATTTTATCTAGAATTTTTGTGGTATTAAGTACTTATATTAGAAATTTTTGCTTCTTTTGTGATGTCAGAAGTTGTTGGCAATCATTGTCTAAATCCATTTACTCATTATGGATTATAAAGGTGGTATTCTGTTTTGCCACTTCTTTATTTGCTGGAATATTTCTGTAAAAATAAATGGCACTGCATTAATAATAGGCTACTCTGAACTGTACTTATCTACTCTGAAGTAAATGATGCATTCTTTCAGCTTATTAATTTTCAGAATTGTTCAAAATAATTTTTCAAAGTAATTCAAAATAGGAATAATCTCTTTCCTAACATCTTTTGAAGGTGACTAACAAGTTCTTTTTGAGAATCACTATGAATTTACGAATTTAAACATTTTAGTTTGCTACAATCTTCTTCTTACTGATCAAATTCTCAAATTCTCTTGTTTTTGGCCAGTGGGAGCTTCATCAAGTTGGTTCCTAAGTCATTTTAGTCATGAACGTTTTCTTGCTAAGACCGGAACTCAGCCTTTTCTCCAAAGAGCTCTGTATTTTTGTTGTTGTTGTTGGTGGTGGTGGTGGTGGGTTTTTGTTGTTTGTTTTGTTTTGGAAAATATTAAAAGATTATGTTTTGGGTGGTATGGTGTTAATGACTACAGGGTTGGTTATCGTGTGTAGGCTTCTTCAGATAGTACTGTTAGGAAATGTGTTTCTTTAAATCTGTATCTCTCCTTTCCCATGTCAAAAACATGATTCTATGGACACATTTCGATACTCATTTTTTTTATGATTCACAGAAACAGTCCTAGGATAGTATTATTACTGCCACCTATATTATGATTATTAGAAACAGTTTAAAGGTTCTTTTTTGTTTTAAGATTTTATTTATTTATTTGACAGGGAGGGAGAGAGAGAGAATGAGCAAAAGCAGGGGGCAGCAGCAGAGGGAGAGGGAGAAGCAGACTCCCTGCTGAGCAAAGAAACCAGTGTGGAGCTCAATCCCAGGACCCTGGGATCATGACCTGAGCCGAAGGCAGACGCTTAACGAAGCCACCCAGGCACCCCTAAAGGTTTCTTTTTAAAAAACCATTCTTAAAGCAAATATCTCTAGGAATATATAACTAAATAATTGTTTTCTGTGTAGTTATATCATGAATTCAGGAGTTAAGTTTATTTATTTTAAACTTTAAAGGAATTACCTTATAATAAAATTGATTTAGTTTTACATGGTTCCAAATATTTACATGGTTTCAAAGTCAATTGTATAAAAACAAGATAACTTCAGGAAAATCTAGCCTCTTTTACAGTGTCTTTCACTGTTTTTTTTTTTTTTCCCTCGTCCCTTATAAGTAATTACCAATATTCTTGTGGTTTATACTTCTGCTTTTGAATCTATTTTTAGTGTGTGTGTGTGTGTGTGTGTGTGTGTGTTTATTGCCCCTTTACTTAGATAAATAGAATGACTTACTTTATCTGCCTTGTTTTTTTAATTACAATATAGTATAAACTGGGCATCACTGCATGGACCTGAGGAGAGATTCCTTCTTCATTTTCACAGCTGCATAGGCTTCAGTGACCATTCCCTAGGGCATTCATTCAGTCTGTTATGGATGGACGTTTCCACCTTATTTGTGATTACAAACCATACTGCCATAGATAACCTCATAAAAAGTCCTTTTTGTTTTTGTCAGGGAATCTTTGGTATAGATTCCCGGAAAAGGGGTGCTGGGTCAAAGGTTAAAGACAATTGTAATATGATGAATAGTGTCCAATTCTTCTTCAGATGGACTGATAAATTTTGAATTCCTATCAGCAATATGTGAAAATGCCTGTTTCCCCATAGTCTTTGTCAACAGTATATGTGCCCACTTTTGGATTTTTTTTTTTTCTGAAACTATCTTATTTACTCTTACATTATTATTATCTACTATGAGAGAAAACAACCATCTTTTCAAATGAGTAAGAGCCATCTTAATTCCTCCTTGGGTGAATTCTTTCCATATCCTAGCCTATTTTTCCACTTTTAGACTTTTTTTCCTCATTTAGGAGACAAAACTTTTGTGATCTAATTAGCAAAAGTATTTTTATGATATATCATTTGTCTTTTTACCTGGGTTAGGTTGTTGAATATTTTGTGCCATAAATATTCTCATGAAGTCTGTCTGTTCATTACATTACTGTATTTTATGTCCTGGTTAGGGAAAATTTCCTGTTTCAGGTAATAAAGCCATTCACCTATACTCCCTTGAATACTTTTATGCTATAGCCTTTTACATTTCAAATATGTTGTGTAGTTGAGGAATGGATCAAATTTTATATAGAGCTCTACTTATTACAATGTACTTTATCTAAAAGTCTATCTCCTTATTGCTCTCTTGGCCACGTTTCCTTATCCTCTAAAATTCCATAAGCAATTGAACTTATGTTTGGATTTTATGTTCTGTTTCACTGGTTTGCATATTTGTTCAAACATGGCACACCAATGTAAGTATTAAAGCTTTATGATATGTTCTAATATCTGGTTGTATAGCTCTTTTTTCATTGTCCCTTTCAAGGATTGTTCTGACTTTCTTACTTTTATTTGTTCTAAATGCTCTTTTAAAAACAACCATTTAGGGGCACCTGGGTGGCTCAGTTGTTAAGTGTCTGCCTTCATTTTGGGTCATGATCCCAGGGTCCTGGGATCGAGCCCCAAATCAGGCTCCTTGCTCGAGAAGCCTGCTTCTCCCTCTCCCACTCCCTCTGCTAGGGTTTCCTCTCTCACTGTGTCTCTCTCTGTCAAATAAATAAATAAAATATTTTTAAAAAATGGAAATAAAAAATAAAAACAACCATGTAGCTCCTGGAGAAAAAAAATGGTATTTTTATTGGATTTGTGTTTTATTTAGAAATTAGGGAGAACTTTCATTTTCATGACTTTAGGTCATCTTTTCCAAGAAAGTTGTATGTGATCATTTGTTCAAGCCTAATGTTATATTTTTTTAGAAATATTTTACAATTTTTGTCATATATTTTAGACATTTCTTACTAAATTTGTGCCCGGCTATGGTCTTTATCCTCCCTCTCACCTTTGTAAATAATGACTTTTTTATGTTACAAGTGTATAAGTAAATGCTATTGATTTTCGTATGTTGGTTTTTAAGACACGTTACTTTCTAAATTCTTATGTTTGCAGTAATTTTCCATTAATTTGGGAGTTTTGCCAGATGTAAAATCATATCATCTGTAAATAGGTGTTACTTCCTTCTCCATTCTTATGCCTCTAATTGCTTTTTCCTGTCTCTTTGTATTAATTTATACCTCCAAAAAATATTCAATAATTATGAAGAGAAGATTTTTTTGTTTCTAATTTCAGTAGAAAAGCCTCTTTTGTTTCTCCTTTAAACGTCACCTTATGTTAAAGAAGCGCCCATCAATTTGTGTTTTATTAAGCATTAGTATAATGAATGGGTGTTAATTTGTTCAATGATTTTTCTGAAACTATGGAGTAGATTATGATCTTCTTTCTCCCTAGCTCGATTAGTGCAACAGATTACATCAATAGTTCCCCAGAATCTTAGAATAAACCCATTTAGACATGATGTGTTAGTCAAGATTATAATAGCAAATAAAGATTATAATAGCAAATAAAAACGTGTTTAGTATTTTTACATTGATTGCCATAGTGAGACTGGCCTATAATTTTTTTTTTTTTTTTGGTACAGTCTTGTTTTTGGATCCAAGTTAAACTCCCTTTATGCAACTTTAGCTTTCTTTATCTTACTGTGTTCTAGAATCCTCTAACTGGGATAATCTGATCTGTAAAGTTCTGATGGAAATCTCCTATGAAATCATTTGGATCTAATGGTGGTTGTTTTGGTGAGCTGTGAAGGAGGTGCTCTTCAGCCATTTCCTCAATTTCCTACATGGAGAATAGATCTTGCCGAGTTTGTTTCTCTTGTAGGGCCAATATGGCATTTTAAAATATAGGTTTTACCCACCACCTGGTACCCCAACCTCCCACCCCCCGCCACTTCAAACCCCTCAGACTGTTTTTCAGAGTCCATAGTCTCTCATGGTTCACCAGGTGGTGGGTATTATAGAGGGCACAGCTTGCATGGAGCACTGGGTGTGGTGTAAAAATAATGAATACTGTTTTTCTGAAAATAAATAAATTGGGAAAAAAATCTTCAAGGAGGAAAAAAATATATAGGTTTTATTATTATTTAAATATGACTAGGCCAAGAGATTAGGAGACAACCGTCATGGAAAAAAAATTTGTTACCTTCGGAGACCACAAGAATAGAGCATGCTGCACTGTGCAGGCTACGTGGGTAAGCCCCAGGCTTTGTGCGGAATTGGAGGAGGAGTGGAACTTGTGGCAAGAGCCTTTTATTCTGATTTCCACAGACCAGAAAAGGTAGGAGAGGGTAAGCAGTTTTAGGATTGCCAAATCGAATAATTCCACAGACTCTGGAGCAGAAGGACAGTCCCTTGTTATCTGGTACGTGGCTTTGGGATGACCAGGGCAGTTGGATCATGGTCCTGAGTTTGAGAGCCTTACAAAGGAGGTGGTTGAGGGTGTGGGTTCTGAACTGGTGGGTTTGCATTTAAAAGGCATATGGTGCTCAGGGACAACTTGTTTGTCATATCTCAGAATTGGCTAATCCTGGAACAGAGTCCCTCCAGTGTCAGCAAGACCCCAGATGTTGAAGCATCAGAACATAGAAAGTAAAAGACCTTGTTGATACATGCAGTAAATTGCATTTTTGGGAAAATACCAGTTTTTCCTGGGTTTTCCATTTTATTTGCAAATATTTGTGCATAGTAGTGTTTGGTTTAGTCTTTTCCCATTGCCCTTGTTTAGTTTGACTTTGCTCTTCTCCCCTGCCCCCCCCTTTGAATTAGTTTTGCTTTGCTTTGTTTTATTATCATTTAAGGAACTAGCTTTTAGGGGCACCTGGGTAGCTCAGTTGGCAAAGTGTCTGGCTCTTGGTTGTCTCAAGTCATGATCTCAGGGTGGTGAGATTGAGCCTATGTTGGGCTCCCTGCTCAGGAGGGAGTCTGCTTGGGATTCTCTCTCCCCCTCTCTTCCCCTTCCCCGCATGCATGTATGCTTTCACACTCTCTCTAAAATAAATAAAATCTTAAAAACAAACAAACAAACCTGGCTTTTATATTCATTCCTTATTTCTACCTTTTCCCT
The DNA here is from genome assembly GCF_020171115.1 of Neogale vison. Lineage (NCBI taxonomy): Eukaryota > Metazoa > Chordata > Mammalia > Carnivora > Mustelidae > Neogale > Neogale vison. The sequence goes on from NC_058093.1 coordinate 51,459,563, forward strand.
GAAATTTCAGTTTTTATCTTACTGCTTTCTTTTTTGGGGGGAAAAGGGTTTCATTTGTTCTCCTATAGTTTTTTGAAGTAGATATTTTCAGTTTTATGGGTATGTATTTATGTGATAAATTTTCTTCTTAAAATAGATTTAGCCCCGAGATGAAACCAGAGAGGGAGACAAACCATAAGAGACTCTTAATTGGGAAGCAAACTGAGGGTTGCTGGAGGGTCTCAGTTAGATGATTTTCATTTCTAGACAGGAGGGATGGGTGGGAAGTGACTGAGTGATGGACACTGGGGAGGGTATGTGCTGTGGTGAGTGCTGTGAATTATGTGAGACTGATGAGTCACAGATGTACACCCTGAAATAATGTATTATATGTTAATTAAAAAATAAATTAAAAAAAATTGCTTTAGCCCAATCTTAAATTTTCAGATGTTATATATTCATAGTTATTAACATAAAATTTTGTAATTTGGTTTTATACTTCCCTTTTCATTTGAGTTGTTTCATAGCTCATTAGAATGATTTTAATTTTCAGGGAGAAAGCTCCTTTTTTTCATTAACATTTTGGTCATTGAGTGTGGTATTTCTAATTCAGGATTTTTTTTTTTTTTTTAAGATTTACTTATTTTAGAGAGAGACTGAATGAGCAGGGGGGGATGGGCAGAGCAAGAGTGGGAAAGAGTCTTAAACAGACTCTGCCCTGAGCATAGAGCACAGAGCCTGATGTGAAGCTCGATTTCACCACACAGATCATGACTCCAGCTGAAACCAAGACTTGGCTGTTTAACTGACTGTGCCACTAAACATCCCTCTAATTTGCGTATCAATTAACCATTTCCTGTGGCTAAGATAATGGCAGTTTTCATAAATGTTATGTTCACCCTCGAATATGTATTGTCTACTATTGTGGTTTGCAGTTTGATATGCACCTATGTGGTGGTCTTGTTGTTTGGGTCTTTGGTATGCCTACAAATTGTTTCTCTATTTGATCTTAGTTTGAGAGGTATGTTAAATTCTTTTCTTTTGTTATTATAGTATTATCGACTATATTCCCTATGCTATATTTTTCATCATCATGACTTACTTTACAGCTGGAAGTTTTTACTTCTTAATCTGTTTTCTCTCATACTCCCTCCTTCTCACAACCACTAGTTTGTTTGAGTTGGTTTCCTTTTATCTTTTGTTTTTTAGATTTCACATATAAGTGAAATTTATGGCATTTATGGTATTTGTCTTTGTATAATTTATTTCACTTAGCATAATTCACTCCAGGTCCACCCATGCTGTCACAAATGACAAGATTTCATCTTTTGGGGGGGTTGAGTAATATTCTTCTGTGTGTGTGTGTGTGTATGTGAGTGTGTGTGTGTGTATGTGTGTGTGAGTGTGTGATATCTCATTTTCTTTATTCATTTATGGGTAGACATTTAGGTTGTTTACGTGCCTTGGCTATTATAAGTAGTGCTGAAATGAATTAGGGTTGCATATATCTTTTTGAATAAACGTTTTCATTTCCTGCAGATACCAGAAGTAGAATTGCTAGATCATCCAGGAATTCTATTTTTAGTTTTTTTTTCTTGAGGAAACGCCATACTGTTTTCCATAGTGGCTATACCAATTTACATTATACCAGCTGAGCACAGGGCTCTATTTTTTCCTACATCTGTATCAACACTTGTTATTATCTTTTTGATACTAGCCACTCTGACTGCTGTGAGGTGAGATATTATTGTGATTTTGATCTGGCATTTCCCTGATGATGAATGATGTTGAACATCTTTTCATGTGTCTGTTGGCCATTAGTATGTCTCTTAAAAAAAAATCTATATCTATATCTATATCTATATCTATTTAGGTTCTCTTCCTGTTTTTAAATTAGATTATTTGTGTTTTATGGTTTTTCTTTGTTTGGTATTGAATTGTAAGAGTTCTTAAATATTTTGGATATTACCTCTTTATTGTACAGATCATTGGCAAATATCTCGCATTCAATAGGTTGCTTTTTCATTTTGCTGATGGTTTCTATAACTGTGTAGAAGCTTCTTAATTTCATGTAGTCCCAATTGTTGTTACTGTTGTTGTTGTAGTTTGCTTTTGTTTCCCTTGCCTGGCGAGACCTATCCAGAAAAATTTTGCTAAGTTTAATGTCTAAAAGAGTACTGCCTATGACCTTGTTTTGTTTTTATAGGAATTTTATGGTTTCAGGTCTTATATTTAAGTCTTTAATTCGTTTTGAATTTGTGTATAGTGTAAGAAAGTGGCCTAATTTCATTCTTTTGCGCACAGATGTCTAGTTTTCTGAACAGCATTTATTGACAAGATGGCCTTTTCCTTGTTGTACATTTTTGCTTCCTTTGTCTTAGATTAATTAACCATATAAGCATTGGTTCATTTCTGGGCTTTCTGTTTTGTTCCATTGATCTGTGTGTCTGTTTTTGTGCCACTACCATACTATTTTGATTACTATAGCAAATGCTTTGGTGGTAGAGTGTGTGTGTGTGTGTGTGTGTGTGTGTGTGTGTGTGTGGTTTGTCTTTGGGGTCCATACAATTTTCAGGATTTTTGTGTTGTAGGTCTTTGAAATACTGTTATTTTGATGGGGATTCTATTGAATCTGTGTATTGCTTTGGGCAATATGAACATTTTAACAATATGCTTCAAATCCATGAGCATGGTATATCTTTACATTGACTTGTGTTATCTTTAGTTTCTTTCATCAGTGTATTAAGGTTTTCAGTTTATAGATTTGCCTTGTTAAACTTATTCCTAAGTATTCTTTTTGTACTATTATAAATGGGATTGTATTCTTAATTTCCTTTTCTGCTGTTTTGTTAGTAGTGTATAGAAATGCAACAATTTGCTATATATTGTATCCTGCAACTTTACTGAATTCATTTACTAATTCTAGTAGTTTTTTTTTTTTTTTGGTGGAGTCTAGGGTTTTCTATGTATAGTATCATGTTATCTGCAAATAAGTTTTACTTATTTCTTTTTTCTTTTTTTGCTTGTTTTATATATTTACATACTTTTCTTAATTTCTAAAATACAATATGATTTATACCTTTTAAAATATCATATGTATTTATATTTATTTTTTTAATTTAAAAAAAATTTTTATAAACATATAATGTATTTATCCCCAGGGGTACAGGTCTGTGAATCGCCAGGTTTATAGACTTCACAGCACTCACCATAGCACATACCCTCTCCAATGTCCATAATGCCACCACCCTCTCTCTCTACCCCCCTCCCCTAGCCCCCTCAGTTTGTTTTGTGAGATTGAGTCTCTTATGGTTTGTCTCCCTCCAGATCCCGTCTTGTTTCATTTATTCTTTTCCTACCCCCCAAGTCTCCATGTTGCATCTCCCACTTCCTCATATCAGAAAGATCACATGATAGTTGTCTTTTTCTGATTGACTTATTTCACTAAGTGTGATACCCTCTAGTTCCATCCACGTCATTGCAAATGGCAAGATTTCATTTCTTTTGATGTCTGCATATTATTCCATTGTATATATATACCACCTCTTCTTTATCCATTCATCTGTTGATGGGCATCTAGGTTCTTTCCATAGTTTGGCTATTGTAGACATTGCTGCTATAAACATTCAGGTGCACGTGCCCCTTCGGATCACTACGTTTGTATCTTTAGTGTAAATACCCAGTAGTGCAATTGCTGGGTCATAGGGAAGCTCTATTTTCAACTTTTTGTGGAACCTCCATGCTGTTTTCCAGAGTGGTTGCACCAGTTTGCATTCCAACCAACAGTGTAGGAGGGTTCCCCTTTCTCCACATCCTCGCCAGCATCTGTCATTACCTGACTTGTTAATTTTAGCCATTCTGACTGGTGTGAGGTGGTATCTCATTGTGGTTTTTGATTTGTATTTCCCTGATGCCGAATGATGTGGAGCATTTTTTCATGGGTCTATTGGCCATCTGGATGTCTTCTTTGCAGAAATGTCTGTTCATGTCCTCTGTCCATTTCTTGATTGGATTATTTGTTCTTTGGGTGTTGAGTTTGCTAAGTTCTTTATAGATTCTGGACACTAGCCCTTTATTTGATATGTCGTTTGCAAATATCTTCTCCCATTCTGTCAGTTGTCTTTTGGTTTTGTTAACTGTTTCCTTTGCTGTGCAAAACCTTTTGATCTTGATGAAGTACCAACAGTTCATTTTTGCCCTTGCTTCCCTTGCCTTTGGTGTTGTTCCTAGGAAGATGTTGCTGCGGCTGAGGTCGAAGAGGTTGCTGCCTGTGTTCTCCTCAAGGATTTTGATGGATTCCTTTCTCACTTTGAGGTCCTTCATCTATTTTGAATCTATTTTCATGTGTGGTGTAAGGAAATGGTCCAATTTCATTTTTCTGCATGTGGCTGTCCAATTTTTCCAACACCATTTGTTGAAAAGGCTGTCTTTTTTTCCATTGGACATTCTTTCCTGCTTTGTCAAAGATTAGTGACCATAGAGTTGAGGGTCTATTTCTGGGCTCTCTATTCTGTTCCATTGATCTATGTGTCTGTTTTTGTGCCAGTACCATACTGTCTTGATGATAACAGCTTTGTAATAGAGCTTGAAGTCTGGAATTGTGAAGCTACCAACTTTGGCTTCCTTTTCAATATTCCTTTGGCTATTCGAGGTCTTTTCTGGTTCCATATAAGTTTTAGGATTATTTGTTCCATTTCTTTGAAAAAAATAGGTGGGATTTTGATAGGGATTGCAATAAATGTGTAGATTGCTTTAGGTAGCAGAAACATTTTCACAGTATTTGTTCTTCCAATCCAAGAGCATGGAACATTTTTCCATTTCTTTGTGTCTTCCTCAATTTCTTTCATGAGTACTTTATAGTTTTCTGAGTATAGATTCTTAGCCTCTTTGGTTAGGTTTATTCCTAGGTATCTTCTGGTTTTGGGTGCAATTGTAAATGGGATTGACTCCTTAATTTCTCTTTCTTCTCTCATGTTGTTGGTGTAGAGAAATGCAACTGATTTCTGGGTATTGATTTTATATACTGACAATTTTACTGAATTCCTGTACAAGTTCTAGCAGTTTTGGAGTGGGGCTTTTTGGGTTTTCCACATATAGTATCATATCATCTTCAGAGAGTGATAGTTTGACTTCTTCTTTGCCGATTTGGATGCCTTTAATTTCTTTTTGTTGTCTGGTTGCTGAGACTAGGACTTCTAGTACTATGTTGAATAGCAGTGGTGATAATGGACATCCCTGGCATTTTCCTGACCTCAGCAGAAAAACTCTCAGTTTTTCTCCATTGAGAATGATATTTGTGGTGGGTTTTTCATAGATGGCTTTGATGATATTGAGGTATATGCCCTCTATCCCTACACTTTGGAGAATTTTGATCAGGAAAGGATGCTGTACTTTGTCAAATGCTTTATCAGCATCTATTGAGAGTATCATATGGTTCTTGTTCTTTCTTTTATTAATGTATTGTATCACATTGATTGATTTGCAGATGTTGAACCAACCTTGCAGCCCTGAAATAAATCCCACTTGGTCGTGGTGAATAATCCTTTTAATGTACTGTTGGATTCTATTGGTAATATTTTGGTGAGAATTTTCACATGTGTGTTCATCAAGGATATTGATCTGTAATTCTCTTTTTTGATGGGACCCTTGTCTTGTTTATCAAGGTGATACTGGCCTCATAAAATGAGTTTGGAAGTTTTCCTAACATTTCTATTTTTTGGAACAGTTTCAGGAGAATAGGAATTAATTCTTCTTTACATATTTGGTAGAATTCCCCTGGGAAGCCGTCTGGCCCTGGGCTTTTGTTTGTTTGGAGATTTTTAATGACTGTTTCAATCTCCTTACTGGTTATGAGTCTGTTCATATTTTTTATTTCTTCCTGGTTCAGTTGTGGTAGTTTATATGTCTCTGGGAATGCATCCATTTCTTCCAGATTGTCAAATTTGTTGGCATAGAGTTGCTCCTAGTATGTTCTTATAATTGCTTGTATTTCTTTGGTGTTAGTTGTGATCTTTCCTCTTTCATTCATGATTTTATTTATTTGGGTCCTTTCTCTTTTCTTTTTGATAAGTCTGGCCAGGGTTTTATCAATCTTATTAATTCTTTCAAAGAACCAGCTCCTAGTTTTGTTGATTTGTTCTATTGTTTTTTTGGTTTCTATTTCATTGATTTCTGCTCTGATCCTTATTATTTCTCTTCTTCTGCCGGGTTTAGGCTTTCTTTGTTGTTCTTTCTCCAGCTCCTTTAGGTATAGGGTTAGGTTGTATACTTGAGACCTTTCTTGTTTCTTGACAGAGGCTTGTACCACTATATATTTTCCTCTCAGGACAGCTTTTGCTGTGTCCCACAGATTTTGAACCATTGTGTGTTTGTTATCATTTGTTTCCATGAATTTTTTCAATTCTTCTTTAATTTCCTAGTTGACCAATTCATTCTTTAGAAGGATGCTGTTTAGTCTCCATGTATTTGGGTTCTTTCCAAACTTCCTCTTGTGGTTGAGTTCTAGCTTCAGAGCATTGTGGTCTGAAAATATGCAAGGAATGATCCCAATCTTTTGATACCAGTTGAGACCTGATTTATGACCCAGGATGTGATCTATTCTGGATCATGTTCCATGTGCACTAGAGAAGAATGTGTATTCTGTTGCTTTGGGATGGAATGTTCTGAATATATCTGTGATGTCCATCTGGTCCAGTGTGTCATTTAAGGCCTTTATTTCCTTGTTGATCTTTTGCTTGGATGATCTGTCCATTTCAGTGAGGGGAGTGTTAAAGTCCCCTACTATTATTGTCAATGTGTTTTTTGATTTTGTTATTAATTGGTTTATATAGTTGGCTGCTCCCACGTTAGGGGCATAGATATTTAAAATTGTTAGATCTTCTTGTTGGACAGATCCTTTGAGTATGATATAGTGTCCTTCCTCATCTCTTATTATAGTCTTTGGCTTAAAATCTAATTGATCTGATATAAGGATTGCCACTCCAGCTTTCTTTTGATGTCCATTAGCATGGTAAGTTGTTTTCCACCCCCTCAGTTTAAATATGGAGGTGTCTTTGGGTCTGAAATGAGTTTCTTGTAGGCAACGTATAGAAGGGTTTTGTTTTTTTATCCATTCTGATACCCTGTGTCTTTTGATTGAGGCATTTAGCCCATTAACATTCTGGTTAACTATTGAGAGATATGAATTTAGTGCCATTGTATTGCCTGTAAGGTGACTGTTACTGTATATTGTCTCTGTTCCTTTCTGATACTACTTTTAGGCTCTCTCTTTGCTTAGAGGACCCCTTTCAATATTTCCTGTAGAGCTGGTTTGGTGTTTGCAAATTCTTTCAGTTTTTGTTTGTCCTGGAAGCTTTTTATCTCTCCTTTTATTTTCAATGATAGCCTAGCTGGATATAGTATTCTTGGCTGCATGCTTTTCTTGTTTAGTGCTCTGAATATTATCATGCCAGCTCTTTCTGACCTGCCAGGTCTCTGTGGATAAGTCTGCTGCCAATCTAATATTTTTACCATTGTATGTTAAAGACTTCTTTGCCAGGGCTGCTTTCAGGATTTTCTCTTTGTTGCTAAGACTTGTAAATTTTACTATTAGGTGACGGGGTGTGGACCTATTCTTGTTGATTTTGAGGGGGGTTCTCTGCATCTCCTGGATTTTGATGCTTGCTCCCTTTGCCATATTAGGGAAATTCTCTCCAATATACCTTCTGCTCCCCTCTCTCTCTCTCCTTCTTCCCTGGTGGTCCAGTAGCTGTTTGTCCCTCTTTTGCTCAGCTTCTTTATTCTCTGCCATTTGGTCTTCTATATCGCTAATTCTTTCTTCTGCCTCATTTATCCTAGCAGTGAGAGCCTCCATCTTTGATTGCACCTCATTAATAGCTTTTTTTATTTCTACTTGGTTAGATTTTAGTTCTTTTATTTCTCCAGAAAGTGCTTTTATATCTCCTGAGAGGTTTCTCTAATATCTTCCATGCTTTTTTCGAGCCCAGCTAGAACCTTGAGAATCGTCATTCTGAACTCTAGATCTGACATATTACCAATGCCTGTATTGATTAGGTCCCTAGCCTTCGGTACTGCCTCTTGTTCTTTTTTTGTGTGGTGAGTTTTCTGCCTTGTCATTTTGTCCAGATAAAAGAATATATGAAGGAGCAAATAAAATACTTAAAGGGTGGCAAGGACCCCAGGAAAATGAGCTTTAACCAAATCAGAAGAGACCCCAAATCACGGGTGGGGGAGAGAAAGGGGATAAAAAGAAGTTCAGAAAAAAAATTAAAAAAATAAAACAAATAAATAAAAAACATAAAAAAGAAAAAAATATATATATATATTAGACTGGTGACTAGAACAGGGTCACCCCTTAATTTTGGGAATATTTTGGTCTCTTAGAAGAAACTACCTCCCAAAATTTCAAAGAATGAAAAAGATATATGAGGGTAAACACAATGAAGGGATGGAATATGCCTATAAAGTGGAAAATTTTTTTTTAATTTCTAAAAAAGGAGTTGATAAAGCAAGTTGGTTGAGAGAATAAAGAAAATGAAAGTGGAGAGAATTTTCTGGGGCTGGAGACTAGAACAAGCCTGGAGCTAAACTTAGGGTATATTTAGGGTATATTTTGATCTATTAGAAGAAGTTGTACCCCAAATTTTTTAGAAGAAAAAACCCTATGTGTATACAAAAAATAAAGTTAGATACAATGAAGGATGAAATATGACTATAATAATGAAGATTCAAAAAAGATTATTATTATTATGAAAGGTATTGTTAAGATAAGCTAGTTAAAAATGTTAAAAAAGGAGAGGGTAAATTTTTAAAAAAATTTAGCAGAAGAAAAAAAATTGAAAAAAAAATTAAATAAAAAATGAAATCGGGATGCCTGGGTGGCTCAGTTGGTTAAGCAGCTGCCTTCAGCTCAGGTCATGATCCCACATGGGATTGAGTCCCGCATCGGGCTCCTTGCTCTGCAGGGAGCCTGCTTCTCCCTCTGCCTCTGCCTGCCATTCTGTCTGCCTGTGCTCGCTCTCTCTCCCTCTCTCTCTCTGACAAATAAATAAAATCTTAGAAAAAAAATGAAATTAACTGCAAGACTAAAGAATCATGGGGAGAAAGCCATGAGTTCCATGCTTTGCTTTCTCCTCCTCTGGAATTCTGCTATTCTCCTTGGTAAGTGAGCTTGGTCTTGGCTGGAAGTTTTACTTATTTCTTACCAATTTGGATTCCTTTTATTTTTTGATTACTCTGGATAGGACTTGAAGTTCTCTGCTGAATAAAAGTAAAAGTGGGCATCCTTGTTCCTGAACTTATAACAAAATTTTTGTTTTTTGTTATAGAAAAGCTTTTTGGTTTTTTGTTATAGAAAAGGTTTTAGCTTTTTCTTTTTATATATAGCATTTATTATGTTGATGTATGTTCCCTTTCTACCTACTTTGTTGATAGTCTATCATGAATAGATACTGGGTTTTGTTAAATGTCTATACTGCATCTGTTGAGATGGTCATATGATTTTTATTTTATTTTGTTAATGGATGTCACATTGATTTGCATATATTGAGCCACCTTTGCATCCCTGAAATCTCAATCATGGTGAATTATCCTTCAGTGCATTGTGGGATCCAGTTTGTTAATATTTTGAGAGTTTTTGCATCTATGTTCATCAAGGATATTGGTCTGTAATTTTCTCTTTTTGTAGTGTCTGTCTAGTTTTGATAACAGGGTAATCCTGGTTTCACAAAATTCATTTGGAAGAATTCTTCCTCTTTTTTCTTTTTCTCTTTTTGGAATAATTTGAGAAGGATAGGTATTTACTCTTTAAATGTTTGGAAGAGTTCACATGTGAAACCATCTGGTCCAGGACTTCTATTTATTGGGAGTTTTTTGATTACTGATTCATTTTAGACTAGTAATCTGTTCTGATGATCTATTCCTGATTCAGTTTTAAATAGTTATATGTTTTTAGGAATTTATCAGTTTTTTCTAGGTTGTCCAATTTGTTGGCATATATTCTTTTTTCATTTGATGATGTCAGTTGTAATTTGTCTTTTCTGATTGTATTTAGGTCCTTTTTTTCTTGCAATCTAGCTAAAGATTTATCAGTTTTATCTTTTCAGAAATTTAGCTGTGAGTCTCATTGATCTTTTCTATTTTTTTTCTAGTCCTTATTTCTTTCCGTTCTGATCTTTGTTACTTCCTTCCTTCTGCTGACTTTGGGCTTTGTTCTTTGTCTATTTCCTTTTGGAGGTATGTTAAATTCTTAATATTTTTGGTATATTTTTATTTATTCTCTTTGAATATTCAATCATTTCTACTTTATGAAAAGTTTTGATGTGCTACTAGGAATAGAAATTTTAATTTTTCCTTTTAATGCTTTTTGTTCTGAAATTTTCCTCTTCAAATATGAACATTGTAAACACTGCATTTACTTGCATTTTTTGTCTATGTTGTTCATCCTTTTATTTCATTTAAAATTTTAAATATATTTCTTATATAAAGCATAGTGTTGTTTTTTTTTAATTTTAGGTTATCTGAGATCTATCTAGTTTAAATTCCATATTTTATACACACACCACATGAATAAAATATTTCACTATATGCTATATATTTTTCCTTTGATATTAGTAGATCTCTCTCACTTTCTTTTTTATTTTTGGTTCTACATTAAGTGTACACAAATCTTTTTCTAAGCTCATTTGTCAAATAATGAGTTTATTCTACTTTTCATGTAATCTCCCCATTCTTTCTTAATTTTTGATAGATGCACACTCTCTGTATTGCTAGACTATATTGCCATTACTTAACAGACCATCTCCTTTATAACCATAATTTAGTTTTAGTTCTTAGTTCTTCAAATATGTTTAATTCTCAGAACTAGTCTTTATATCAATGTTTGATTATTTTGATTTTCTTCAAGTTTATTTTTGAAAACTTCCTGAAGGGCCCTTAGAAATGGTATACCCTAACCTCTTGCTTATTCATAACAATTTGTAGCCTTTATACTCAAAGGCCAACTTATTTGAATGGCTGCTTTGCTTGTATCTTAATGCATTTCAATAAATCAAATACCCTTGTTCTTTTTTTTCTCTTATTAATATCTAAGTCTAAATATGAAATTGGGGCATATATGGATCAAGAGGAAGAGAAGTTACATGTTGTATATACCCCCAAGTAAGTCAATCCTGGAATAGATATAAAACACACTAAAAGTCTTTAGGTCTGTTTGAGTTCATATTAAGTGGTTCTTTAAACTTGCTGATTCATATCTTGATGAGAACAATTAATAGCCAGTTCTTCAGGAGATAGTTGGGTAAATTCTCAGTAGAAGGTCTTGGAATACTTTAAAAAAATCCTAGGCTTTCAAATTTCCTTCTTACCCCCCCTTCCCATTTTATTTAATTTTATTTCTTTTCAGTGTTCCAGCATTCATTGTTTATTCACCACACCCAGTGCTCCATGAAATACGTGCCCTGCATAATATCCACCACCAGGCTCACCCAACCCCCCAGGCCCTCCTCTCCAAAACCCTCAGTTTGTTTCTCAGGGTTCTTAATTGTAAACTTTTCTCTAAAATTAATCACTGTCATGTGTTTATAATTTTTCTTGCCTTACTTTATACTTCGACCACATGATTAGTTTTGACTTCTGAAAACTTTATAGAAATGAAGCCATATAGTATATATTTTTGGACTTTTTAAGAGTTTTTAAGTAAGCTTTATTCCCAATGTGGGGCTCCAACTCATGACTGTGAGATCAAGAGTTGCATGCTCTGCTGATTGAATCAGACACATACCCTTTAAGAAAGTTTTTTAAACTTCTCATTATGAGATTTATTCACACATCATTGCATATGGCTATAATTTATTGATTTTCTTTGCTATACAGTATTCTATAGAATACATATGCAAGAATTTATCCATTATATTGTCAATGACTATTTGGATATTTTAAATTGAACTTTTAAGCATTCCTAAACATTTTTCTCAGGGCAGAATTGACTGGGTGGATTTCCAGAATCACAGAGTATGTATAACTTCTATGTGATAAGGAATTTTCCAGAATGGTTGTAACAGTTTTAAAAGCAGTTTACATTTTCACCAGTAGTCTTTTCAATAGGCTCTTAGAGTTGGAAAAAGACTTGGAAACCATCTTTTTCAATCCTTTCACTTATAAAGATGAGTTTCTGTTATGTTGAGAATGATGAATTTGAAATTCCATTGCTAATAAGTCACCAGTAGGTTGTAGATTTTTTTTTCACTTTAGTTTTCTGTAACATTTTGAGAATAAAGGAATAGACTGAAAGATGACCAAAAGAGGTACAAAATCTCAAGTCTTGTACTAAGGCAATGCAGCAGCTTGAGTTATGTATAGCTCAACTGTGTTCTACTGACTCACAGTTATAGAAATGTACAATATTGCTATTGATAAACTGAATTGTTAAATGTTGATTTGGTATTGTATGCTGTTTTTAAAGGCAGAAAAATAAAGAATACATTTTAGAAAGTTTCATAAAAATGTTATAATTGAAATAACTGTACTTAAAGGAGAAATTTTAGTAGTTGATTATCTTCATATAGAGTAACACTATACAAAGGTATGGTTAAACTAGGTGTAACTCAGTGTTTTGTGGAGGTCTTTGCTTATTTTATTAGTTATCTAAATTCCAGTTTCTTTTAGAGTTGACATAATATCTGTTTTTCATTTTCCTCTTATTTTGCATAATATATGATGCCTTATATATGATTTTGAAAGAACCAAATATTCTGTACTTTCCCACAAGTATGCAGCAAGTCTGTATTCAAATTGTGGAAGTGACTTCAGTGCAGTTGAGTGTCATGCTATTTCGAAGGGTAGTTGAAAGTAGTGTAGAAGACATTTTCATAATTATAAGTTGAGAAAACTCAGTTTTGTAACCTAATAGCTATTTTTGTATGAGGTGAGAGAGTGAAGGAAGAGAAGTTACCAGGCTTTAATTCTCCCCTGTCTCTCATTCAGAACAAGTTCTAGAAGTATAAGTACTTCTCATTTAATAATATAAACAATAAATAGAAAATCCATAAAAAATTCTTTGAAAGGATCAAGTAGGTTCTTAAGTATGTCCTTACAACCCAGGGATGTTTGAAATCAAAGCGTGATGAACCTGAAAAGAAGGTGAGTTTTACCCCAAAATCAAAAACTAAACCGAAAAGAAAAAAACAACCCCAAAACTAAAAACAAATTCTCCAGGCTATAGAGAGTATGGCAGAACCTGGCATGTGGATTTCCTAGCTAATGAGCATATGCCATGAATTTCTCTGGCTCTTGTCCACAGAAACTATATGAATGACAGCTAGGAAAACATTCCCTTCTTATCAAACCAGAAACAATAGCAGATGTAATTACAGCATTCTGACAGCTGCCTGTGAAAATGAATTTCTACTTGCTGCTGTGCAGAGAAGACTATTGTGTTAATTTGGAGACTTTTAAATAATTGTACTTGGGGACAATTGTTGTGGAAGAAATGAACTATTCTCAAGTATGACCTATTGGGTGTATGACTTGTAGGATTATTAGTCTCATTATCTCATGCTCCAATGAAAATGAATATTTTCTTTGCTCACCTTCATTCTATTTGACCTTAAATGTTTATATATTTTATTTCATTAGTAAAAACTGAAGAAAGTATATATATCTCAACTGGCTGGTAGAAATATCTAAGGTCTGTGTATATTTGTATATACTTAGCTTGTATGTTCATAACATATCTTTTATGTGAAATCATTATATATCATTTGTATGTTATAGTTGTATATATGGTTGTATATGTATACGGTTATAGGTTGTATGTTCATAACATCATTTATGTGAAGTATATAAACGCTATGGTTGTGTATATACATATACAATTTTTTTTCTGTCAACAACTTATAAGGCATATAAAGAAGTATTTTTGATTGTGCATCAGTGGTATATTAGTAAATGTTTAACAGTGGGTTTTTTGGAGAAAAATAAAATCCTGATTTTTTTTTAGACTGTTCATCATGTCTCTTTTCTTTTTTTTAAGATTTTATTTATTTATTTGACAGAGTTCACAAGTAGGCAGAGAGGCAGGCAGAGAGAGAAAGGGGGAAGCAGGCTGCCTGCTGAGCAGAGAGCCTGATGCAGGGCTCGATCCCAGGACCCTGAGATCATGACCTGAGCTGAAGACAGAGGCTTAACCCTCTGAGCCACCCAGGCACCCCCAAATCCTGATTTTAAATATTTGCCTACTACCATGGGATGAATACTCTAACCATGCCTAATTCAAGCTATCAACACTTTTTGCTACTGAACATGGGGAAGAGCAAGGGTGCTAGCTCCTGTATCAAGGTGCTGGATACCTTGTATCTCATTTTAAGATAAAACTGAACCATAACAAATGATGTGATTTGTTTAAAAACAATAAAACTCCTATGAAGAACCCTACATAAACCCAGGTTTTTTATTTCTATGAGTATCTTTTTTCCATTAATTTATGTGATTCCCTTGTACAGCAAACTTCTAGAGTAGAAGTATAACATCTTTATCTTTTTGACATTAACCCCCCATACATAGCTATTATTTTAATATAAATATATATCATGTAATATTGGAAGCAAAATGCAGTAATTTGGACATACTTAATTTTTAAAATCACTTATCTGATATTTGCATTTAACTAGGGGTTCTGCATTTTATTTGGCAATCCTAGCTGCATCTTATATAAGCAGTGTTTAAATTAAAATGATAAAGTCCATTGCATACTGAGGGAGAAGAATGAACAAAGGTATAGAGGGAGAGTTGAATATGGTCTCATGAAACTCCAAGAAATTTAGTGCCATTGTATTACCTGTGTTATTGCTTCTGGAGGTTTTCTCTGTTCCTTTCTAGTCTTTGTTGCTTCTGGTCTTTCTTTCCCACTCAAAGAGTCTCCTTTGACATTTCTTGCTGGGCCACATTAGTGGTCACAAACTCCTTTAGTTTTTTTTTTTTTTCTTTTTGTCTGGGAAACTCTTTATCTCTCCTTCTATTCTGAATGACAGCCTTGCTGGATAAAATATTCTTGTCTGCATATTTTTCCCATTTAGCATGTTGGATATATCATGCTCCTTTCAGGGGCACCTGTGTGGCTCAGTGGGTTAAGCCTTTGCCTTTGGCTCAGGTCATGATCTCACAGTCCTGGGACTGAGTCCCACATCGGGCTCTCTGCTCAGCAGGGAACCTACTTACTCTCTCTTCCTGCCTGCCTCTCTGCCTACTTGTGATCTCTCTGTCAAATAAGTAAATAAATAAAATCTTAAAAAAAAAAAAATCATGCTCCTTTCTTCTGGCCTGCAAGGTTTCTGTGAAAATATCTGCTGATAACCTGATTTGGCTTCCATTGCAGGTTAAGGATTTCTTTTTCCTTGCTGCTTTTAGGATTCTTTCCTTACCTCTGTATTTTGCAAATTTTACTATAATATGTCTTGGTGTTGGCTGGCTTGTATTGATTTTGATGGCAGTTGTCCGTGCCTCCTGGATAGGGCTTTGTTTCTTACCCCAGATTAGGGAAGTTTTCAGCTATAATTTGCTCAGATAAATCTCCTGTTCTTTTCCCCCTCTGATTATTCTGGGACTCCTTTGATATGAGTGTTACTACACTTTATGGAGTTGCTGAGTTCCCAAAGCTTATATTCATGTTCCAATATTTTTCTTTTCCTCTTCTTTTCAGCTTCATTATTTTCCACAATTTTATTTTCTATGTCTCTGACTCATTTCTCTGCTTCTTCAATCCTTGTGGTCATTGCATCCACTATATTTTGTATCTTGGTAATAGCATTTTTTTATTTTGGCCTGACTAATTTTTAGGCCTTTTATCTATGTAGTAAAGGCTCTCTGGTTTCTTCTGGTTTCTTCTAGGCTTTTTTCAAGCCTAGCTAGTGTCCTTATGATTTCTGATTTTAAAGAAACTCATTGATAATAATACAATAATAGTAGGGTACTTTAATATCCCACTTACAGCAATGGACAGATCATCTATGCAGAAGATCAACAAGGAAATAATGGCTTTGAATGACACATTGGACCAGACAGACTTTGCAGATATATTCAGAACATTTCATTTTAAAGCAACAGAATACAGATTCTTTTCTAGTGCACATAGAACATTCTCTGGAATAGATCATGTACTGGGTCACAACTCAGCCTTCAACAACTACAAAAAGATTGAGATCACACCATGCATATTTTCAGACCACAACACTATGAAAGTTGAAGTCAACCACAGGAAAAAATTTGGAAGGGTCACAAATACATGGAGGTTGAAAAACATTCTATTAAGAATGGATGGGTTAACCAGGAAATTAAAGAAGAAATAAAAAAAAATACATGGAAGCAAATGAAAATGAAAACACAACTGTTCAGAACCTTTGGGATGCAGCAAAGGTGGTCCTAAGAAGGAAGTATGTAGCAATACAGTCCTACCTAAGCAGCAAGTAAAGTCTCAAATACACAACCTAACCCTACGGAGCTAGAAAAGGAATAGCAAATACAGCCTAAACCCAGCAGAAGGGAAATAATATAAAATATAAACTATAATCTCAACAATCAGACAATGAAAAGAAGTGAAAGGCATCAATATTGATTATAGTAATGTCTATAACCAGACATAAATTATATAGAAACAAAAAAACAGTAGAACAGATAAATGAAATTAAGAGCTGGTCCTTTGAAAGAATTAATAAAACTGATAAACCCCTACCCAGACTTTTCAAAAGAAAAGAAAAAGGACCCAAAGAAAGAAAATCATGAATGAAAGAGGAGAGATCATTAGCAATACCACAGAAATACAAACAGAATATTATGAAAAAATATGTGCCAAAAAACTGGGCAATCTGGAAGAAATGGACAAATTTCTTGAAACATAAACAACTATCAAAACTGGAACAGGAAGAAATAGAAAATTTGAGCAGACATTAACCAGCAAAGAAACTGAATCAGTAATCAAAAACTTCCCCCCAAAAACCAAAAGTGCAGAGCCAAATGGTTTCCCAGAGAAATTTTACTAACATTTAAAGAAGAGTTAATACCCATTCTTCTCAAACTGTTCAAAAAAATAGAGGTGGAAGAAAAACTTCCAAAGTCATTCTATTAGGTCAGTGTATTACTTTGATTCCAAAATCACACAAAGACCCCACTAAAAAGGAGAATGAAAAGTGAGTATCTCTGATGAACATGGATGCAAAAATTTTGAACAAGATACTAGCTATTGAATCCAACAGTACATTAAAAGAATTACTCACCACAAGCAAGTGGGATTTATTCCTGGGCTTTAGGAGTAGTTTAATATTTACAAATCAATCAATGTGATACACCATATTAATAAAGGATAAGAACCACATTTTCCCCTCCATAGATGCAAGAAAAACACTGGACAGAATATAGCATTAAAAGAAACCCACCTTTAACAAAGTAGGGTTAGAGGGAACATACCTCAATATCATGAAGGCCATATATAAATGACCCACAGCTAATAACATCTTAAGTGAGGAAAAAAACTGAGAACTTTTCCTCTGTGGTCAGGAACAAGACCGGGATGTGCACGCTCACCATTACTATTTAACATAGTACTGGAGGTCTTAATCTCAGCAATCAGACAATGAAAAGAAACAAAAGGCATCAATATTGACAAAAAAGTCAAACTCCCACTGTTTGCAGATGATGTGCTATTTTATGTAGAAAACCCAAAGACTCCAGCCAGAAATGACTAGAACTGATACAGGAATTCATTACAGTCACAGGATATGAAATCAATGTACAGAAATCTGCATTTCTATACATCAGTAATGAAGAAGCAGAAAAAGAAATCTAGGAAAAAATGCCATTTACTTGCACCAAAAACAGTAAGATACATAGGAATAAACCTAACCAAATAGGTAAAAGATCAGTACTCTGAAAACTGTAGAACACTTATGAAAGAAACTGAGGGAGACACAAAGAAATGGAAAAACATTCCATGCTCATGGATTGGAAGAACAATTATTGTTAAAATGTCTATACTGCCCAAAGCAATCTATACATTTAATGCAATCACCATCAAAATACCACCAGCATTGGGCACCTGGGTGGCTCAGTGGGTTAAGCCGCTGCCTTCGGCTCAGGTCATGATCTCGGGGTCCTGGGATCGAGTCCCGCATCGGGCTCTCTGCTCAGCAGGGAGCCTGCTTCCTCCTCCTTCTCTCTCTACCTGCCTCTCTGCCTACTTGTAATCTCTCTCTGTCAAATAAATAAATAAAATCTTTAAAAAAAAAAATACCACCAGCATTTTTCACAGACCCAGAACAAACAATCCTAAAATTTGTATGGAACCACAAAGGACCCCAAATAGCTAAAGCAGCAGAGTTGGAGGCATTACAATTATGGACTTCAAGCTATATTGCAAAAACTGTAATCATCAAGACAGTATGGTATTGGCACAAAACCAGAAATGTAGATCAATGGAACAGGATAGAGAACCCAGAAATGGACCCACAACTATATGGCAACAAATTTTCAAAAAAAGGAAAGTCTATCTAAAGGAAAAAAGACCATCTTTTCAACAAATGGTTTTGGGAAAACTGGACAGCAACACACAGAAAAATGAAATTGGACTACTTTCTTAAACTATACACAAAAATAAATTCAAAATGGATGAAAGACCTGAATAGGAGACAGGAAACCACCAAAATAGAGCAGAACACAGGCAGCAACATTGTGACATCAGCTGTAACAACTTCTTACTAGATACATCTCCAGAGGCAAGAGAAACAAAAACAAATTGAATTGCTGGGACACTATCAAGATAAAAAGCTTCAGCACAGAAAAGGAAACAATAAACAAACTAAAAGTAGCCTATGGAATGGGAGGAGTATTTGCAAATGACCTTCCAGGTAAAGGGTTAGTATCCAAAATTTATAACTTCTACAAAATCACCACCACCTCCCAAAAAAATCCAGTTAAGAAATGTGTAGAAGATATGAACAAACATTTTCCCAAAGACATACAAGTGGCTAACAGACACAAGAAAAGATGCTGAATATCACTCATCAGGGAAATAAAAATCAAACCAGGATGAGATACCATATCACATTTGTCAGAATGCCTAAAACAAAGGAAACAACAGATGTTGGTGAAGGTGTAGAGAAAGGGGAAACCCTCTTGCACTGTTGGTGGGAATGCAAACTGGTGCAGACACTCTAGAGAACAATATGGAGGTTTCTCAAAAAGTTAAAAATAGAAGTACCCTATAACCCAGCAATTGCAATACTAGGTCTTTACCCAATGCATACAAAAATACTGATTTGAAGGGGCACATGGACCCTGATGTTTATAAAAGCTTTAACAAGCTTTTATGGAAACAGCCCAAGTGTCCATCTACAGACGAATGGATAAAGAAGTGGTATGCATGTACACACACACACACACACACACAGAGGCATATTACTTAGCCATGAAAAAGAAGAAATCTTGCCACTTGCAACTATGTGGCTAGAGCTACAGTGTAGTATGCTAAGCAAAACAAGTCAGAGAAAGACAAATACCATATGATTTCTCTCATATGTGGAATTTGAGAAACAAAACAGGTGAACATAGGGGAAAGGGAAAAATAAAAAGAGAAACAAACCATAAGAGACTCTTAAGTATAGAGAACAAACTGAGGGTTGCTGGAGGGAAGGCCAGTGGGGGATGGACTAAATGGGGGATGAGTATTAAAGAGGACACTTGTGTTGAGCACTGGTGTTATATGTAAGCGATGCATCACTAAATTCTACTTCTGATACCAATAATACACGCTATATTAACTAGAATTTAATAAAAATTTGAAAAAAAAAAGGTAAATAAAACAAAGGGGGATGGAAAGAATCTCCAAGGAAACTCACTCGGCAGAAGAGAACTATTTGGAAGAGCTCTTTGGACAACAGCAACGGTATCTCATCTACTCCAGGACTCCGTCTAGTGCCTGAATATTATAGAGGGGTGATTAATAAGTCCTATTCATTGTGTAAATGCACAACTGCTCTGCAGCAGAGAGGAATGAGGCTGAATCTATGGAGTGAGGTCAGACTGGAGAGAGCCTGGAGAGCTGAGAGCTAGGGTTTTGAAGGAGGCAGAGCTAAGAATCAGCCTATGTGAGATTGATCAGAATCTCAACCAACTTACCTAGTTCAGACAGAACCCTTGAGAGCTTTCATACTTTCCCACTTGGAAAGTACCAAATTTTTCTATTGCTTCTGAATCTTATGTTGTCAAAGAACTAGGGGGGAATAATTAGGTTTTTAGGGTAATGAAAGGACCCAAAGTTGTAAGAACATATTCACTTAGAATTTAGGATTATTTCATAGTATTCTTTCCAAAAGTGGCTAATGAACAAGATGGATCAGCCCTGTCCTATCTTAGGTTTAGGATCTGTCTGAAAGACTGGTGAGCCGTTCCAAGGAAGAGAAATAGGACATGCACACCCCAGTTCTGGGATCAGCCCTGCCTCTCACGCGGATTGTCCTAAGGCACTCACACAGATGGCAGGGAGGAGAGAGGACTTGACTGTGGTCTTGGGAGTGTCCAGTGAAGGGCAGAGGCATCCATTTGGCAGTGACTGGTGGCCTTACCCTTGAGGCCTCTCGTGCCCTCAGCACTCTTAATAAGGGAGTCCTTGGTGTCCTCAGCTCAGGGCGTTCCCTAGTTTAGTGGTGACAGCAGCAGCAGCAGCATTTCAAGGCAGACTATTGGTTTGGGTTTCAGCAGTTACAGGAAGCAACATTACAGGGAGCAGGAGCTGAAGAAGTGGAAGAAGGAAAATTCAGTTACCAGGGCATCAGTTAAAGGGACTGGTTTATAGGGCACAGAGGAGACATGCCCTGAAAATCACATTGGGAAGAATTTGAGATAAGCTTGTGCTCTTAAAGAGAAGACATGGTGAGAAGCAGAGAATTTGCTTTGTGTCATTCTTCTTCTTCTTCTTCTTCTTTTTTTTTTTAAGGTTTCTGGCCATTGTTTCTTCTTTTTTTTTTTTCATTTATTTATTTTCAGCATAAGAGTATCATTATTTTTTCACCACACCCAGTGCTCCATGCAATCCGTGCCCTCTATAATACCCACCACCTGGTACCCCAACCTCCCACCCCCCTGCCACTTCAAACCCCTCAGATTGTTTTTCGGAGTCCATAGTCTCTCAGATTCACCTCCCCTTCCAATTTACCCCAACCCCCTTCTCTCTAACTCCCCATGTCCTCCATGCTTTTTGTTATGCTCCACAAATAAGTGAAACCATATGATAATTGACTCTCTCTGCTTGACTTATTTCACTCAGCATAATCTCTTCCAGTCCTGTCCATGTTGCTACAAAAGTTGGGCATTTGTCCTTTCTGATGGAGGCATAATACTCCATAGTGTATATGGACCACATCTTCCTTATCCATTCATCCGTTGAAGGGCATCTTGGTTCTTTCCATAGTTTGGCGACTGTGGCCATTGCTGCTATAAACATTGGGGTACAGATGGCCCTTCTTTTCACTACATCTGTATCTTTGGGGTAAATACCCAGGAGTGCAATGGCAGGGTCATAGGGAAGTTCTATTTTTAATTTCTTGAGGAATCTCCACACTGTTCTCCAAAGAGGCTGCACCAACTTGCATTCCCACCAATCCTGTAAGAGGGTTCCCCTTTCTCCACATCCTCTCCAACACATGTTGTTTCCTGTCTTGCTAATTTTGGCCATTCTAACTGGTGTAAGGTGATATCTCAATGTAGTTTTAATTTTAATCTCCCTGATGGCTAGTGATGATGAACATTTTTTCATGTGTCTGAAAGCCATTTGTATGTCTTTATTGGAGCTTTGTGTCATTCTGACCCTGTCATCTGTCTGTCCTATCCACCCTGATGGACTGCCATGTCCTGGGCACTATGGATGGTAAGGGATGATTTGGCCTGTATTTATTACTGAATATATTCTAAATTCTAGCATCCAGATAAATCAGCATGACCCACACTGAGGTCCATAGTATACTTGTGACATATGCAGTGCTAGTCACGTGTTGCCTCTAGAAAGAAATAACTGTGTAAATAAATGTGAGGATTTATGGGTTGAACGAAATAGTTTTCTCAGTAGTAAGAATTCTCAGAACCTTAAGATGTTAAAACATTTATTGTAAATATCCAAGAAGCAGATTTAGGATTAGTTTTTCCCTGATTTGACTACAACAACTTTCCCCTGGTGGTGCATCTTTTACAACCAATGTTCTATGGGGTACCTGGGTGGCTCAGTTCATTAAGTGACTGCCTTCAGTTCAGGTCATGATCCTGGAGTCCTAGGATCGAGTCTTGCATCGGGCTCCCTGCTTGGCGAGGAGTTTGCTTCTCTCTCTGATCTCTTCCCTCTAATGCTCTCTCTCTCTCTCTCTCTCTCTCTCTCATTCTCTCTCTCTCAAATAAATAAATGAAATCTCTAAAAAAAAACAAAAACAAAAAAAACCAAAACTGGTGTTCCAAGGAACATATTTCACGAAAAGTTCTTTCTACTCACAGTGATATGCAAATTACCTTGGAAAAATCACTCCAGAGACACAACTGCTTTGTTTGTTGTTTGTGTGAATCTTGTTGAATTAGTTTAGTGGGCAGAGGGTAGCCTTATTTAATTACATGCTCACACATTGTCTGGGGTACCTCGGTTTCTCTTAGGTTATTGTCTCGACTGAAAAGAACATCAGTAGACTTGCCTTTGGAAAACACACTGTGTTTGTAAACACTGAATCTGAGATTGCTTTTTTTATGGGCTCGGCAAAAGTAGAAAGGAACCTTCAGGGTTGACCATGTCCAAGGAATGTTACAGTGTTCACTGGTTATTTATCATCTGTCGTGGTTTTATGGCTGGAGAAAGGATTTTTTTTTTTTTTTTTGGCATGTTTGTGAGCTTATTCCCTTCACTCTCCATCATCTCAAATGCAATGTACTGCATTCTGGTTTTCTGTTTGTTTTATTTTCTGTTGTTGCTTTTTTTGGGGGGGTTTCTCAAAGCATTTGGGCTCAATAATGAAGAGGATTTGTGAAATTTAACAACTGATTACTTTTTACATGATCTTTTAAAACTGACTTACCTGGTCATTTGTCATTATCTTTTGAGATCTAAAAAAAAAAAAGAAAACTGAATAAGACTGACAAAAATATATTTTCACTTAGAATTACAACTACAAATATCTTGTCCCATTTTCTGCAATGTATGTGCATATATCTGTCTCCATCCAGTTGGAGATAAAGTTTATCTTAACCCCACCATCAATTTCCTTTTCTCTTTCCAATCTCAGATGTATCCATTATCAAGAACTTAGTACCCTTCCATTTTATACTTTTTCCTAAGTATGTGTCCCTAAGGTCTGTATGTTTACATAACACATGCTAGTGCACACATAAATGTTTATAAATTTCTGTATATCCATTGATAACATTGTACTTTCTGCATTTTAGGTTTTTACTAATCTGTATGAACACATACTAGATTTGGTTTATCTCTCTTGCTGGCTGTGTAACCTATCTTGTGTATTTATGCATCCCTTTTGGACGTAGAGTTTGTAGGGTTTTTTTATTTTTTCAATTATAAATATAACTCAAACATTTCTTTGTGTGCACTTCTGGGAGTTTCTGAACATTGCACCTTTAAGATTGTTGTCACTGGGGTATAGGATAGGGGTATATTTGCATTTTTCATGGATACTGCTGGATTATGTCTCAAGGTGCCTATAATTTCATTCTATTTTGCAAAGTGTGAAAGTAACATTTCCCCTAAATTCTTCCCACTGGTTTATTAGATTAAAAAATTTTGCAAACGTGACAGAAAAATATCACTGCTATTTTGACTTGTATTTCCCTGATAACAGGAGAATTAGCATATTTTCATAGTTGTGTTTTGAGTTACTGTTTTGGGAATGTTTATTCTGTACATATTGTCATTGTGATTTTTTTTTCTCATTGATTAGTTGAAGTTCTTCATATATTTAGGATATTATTGCTTTGGATAATACATGGCAAAAGTCTTCCATTTTCTATTTTAACTTTATAACTAAAAAATGTTTATTTAAAACAGTCTTTAATGTGTCTTGTTTGTAATAAATTATATCATAAATAAATTTTTCAAAATTTTAGAGGCCTCTTTTTTACATTTAGATATTTAATGTATCAGGGACTGATTTTTTTATGTTGTAAAGTTGTAAATCATTTTCTTTAGGATGGTTACTTTGTAAACATAATTTTTTAAAAATAATTTATTATTTAGGAGGGTCACTTTTGTTAAAATAATTTATTATAAACTCTATATTTTTCTCACTGATTCATACATACATTATGTATCATGTTCTGTATTTATGGGTCAGTTTCTGGGCTCTCTGTTTAATTCCATTGATTTACTTGACAATTATGGTGTCAAGATTGTATCATTTTAATTAGTATAGCTTTACATTTGGTAGGCAAGAAACTTCTTTTTCTTAAAATTTGTTTAAGCTATTTTGTTTTATTTAAACACATATGAAATTTAGAACTAGTTTAAGTTCCATGAAAATGTCATCATAATTTTATTTGGAGTTGCATTACATTTTATGTTTGTTTTGAGAGAAGGCGTTTAGTACACTTACTCCTCTAAGTTACTCAGGTCTTTATGACTTAAAAATAGTTTCATCCTTTTGTCCAAAATGGTCCCCTACATTTTTTCGTTAGGATTTTTCATATACTAACACTGGTACTGTGAACTGGATCTTTTTTCTTTTTCTTTTTCCTAAGTGGCTTTTGCTGGAATAGAAAAAGAAAAAAAAAAGAAAGATTAATTTTGAATGTTGATCTTGTATTGAGAAACATTATTAAACTCACTCATTTTCACAATGTTTTTTTCTTTTTGGCTTTCTTTGGAGAATGAACCCCAATAATGACAATATTTAAAGTCTTTCTGTGACAGAGAACAGTGTTTTTCCTCCAGTATCCTTTTTCTTCTTGAAGACAGCCCCACATTTTAACTGGGCATAGGTGATACAGGGTAAAGCCCATGTTCCCCTGGTGTTCTCATAGTTAGGTATGGCCTTATGATTAAGTTTTTTTTTATGATGTAACCAAAGGGGTGTATACATCTTCAGGGCAGTGCTGTTAACGGGAAAGCACATAATCTCTGACCACCCCTCACCTTGTAGGAAATGCAGAAATGATGGTAGGTGCTGCAGCTTTCATCCTGGGCCAGGAAGTGAAAACTATATGTCAGAGGTGACCAATCCTTAGGAAAAAGTAGATCCGGAATTTTCATTGTTCATCAAATCTGTCCTCTATCCAGCCCACTGAAGTTTATAGGAGGGGGGAAATATCCCCCAAAACCAAACTACTATCTTGATTCTTTGTGCTTTTTGTTACTTGAAACAGGACCTATTCTTTCCAATCCTTTCCATTTGTCTTGCTTTCTGGTTTTGGCTAGGCTATAGTTTTAGCGTCATATTTCACTGCAAGGCCAGCCTCTTCCTGAATTTAATGGGAATATATCTAAAGTGCCACCATATGTAAGAGGTTTATTATATGGCTTTAGCAGATAATCCTTATTAAGTTTAGGAAATGCCTTTCCATCCTAGTTCTTAGGGTTTTAAAAAATCCTATGATAGGGGTTAAATTTTTCAACTGCTTCTTTCTTTTTAGCATCTGCTGAAGTAACCCATCTGCTTTTTTCTTCTTTCATCCATTACTGCAGTAAAGTATGTTGATAAATATCCTAATGTGAAATATTCTGTCATTCTCACGATAAATTCCCTGTGGTAATGATGCATTGTTATTTAAAAAAAACTACTTTTGATTCTAGTTTTATAATATTTTACTTAAGATGTTCCACAGTTATTTTTATTTCATATATTTTCTTTCTCCTAGTTATCAAGATTAGGCTTGATTTATAATCTAAGTTGGATAAGTTTTCTTCGGGAGGAGTTTCTATAAGATAGAGATGATCTATTCCTTAGAAGTTGAGTAAAATTAAACTGTAAATGTATTCTGTTCAGTTTAAAAAAAGACTTTTGCATATTCTGTCAATGTCCTTAATAACTATTAGTCTATTTAGGTAACTGTTTCATCTTGGATCAGTTCTCTGTCTTCAGATATATGATTGGATACAGAACACGTCTAACTTCAGAAAAAAAAAATCATTCTTTCTTGATTTCAGGTAGACTTTAATTTTTACTGTGTCTTTTTTTTTTTAAAGCCCAAAAGTATCTTTATTTCAGTAGTTATATCTGAAGTTAGATTATTGAATAACTTTTATCCATTGGAGAGGGAATGTTTGCTATATTGGGGTTCTCCAATTTTCAGTATAAAAATTAAATAGTGACATTTACTTGGGGAAAATGTTATCAACATTAGAGAAAGAACGTAGTGAAAATATGGTTGTAGGAAGCTGTGAATTGCTATGTATTTTAGGCATATTATTTAAATTCACATTTTTAAATATTAATACTGAAAGTTCATAGCAAGGGTTGGGGTGGCATATCATACCTTTTCAGTTTTGTTTGTTCTTTGACCCATTCCTCCAAATGGCTATATATCTTCTAGTTAAGTCTTCAAGTTAACTTTTAAAAAAAAATAATTTTATTGATTTATTTGAGAGAGAGTGAGAAAGAGTGTACTAGTGGGATGGGCGGTTGAGAGGGGTAGAGGGGGAGAGAGAGAAGCAGACTCTCTGCTGAGCAGAGAGCCCGATGCAGGGCTTGATCCCAGGACCCCGAGATCATGACCTGAGCCGAAGGCAGAGGCTTTAACTCACTGAGCTACCCAGGCACCCCAGTCTTCAAGTTAACATAAATCAGTTCCTTAACTTGGTGTTTATCAGTTGGTGTGGCATGCCTTGTGGTATACCAAAAACCCTTCACTGGCATGCCACCAGATGCAAATCAGTATGAAAATATATTTTGCCAGTACTGTCATGGCAGTGTCTGTCAGAGGGATCCTAGACTGGACTTAGTCATGCAAGGAGGTGTGTTGCAGGCTACAGCCTCTTAGACCAAAAGGTAAGAGGCATAGCCTGTTGGCAGAAGGGATGGCATCTTTACTGAAGCACAGTCCAGGGCAGAATGCTGAGCAGCCTCCTGGCTGGCACCGGCCTTGATAGTTGCCCCTCATTCCTCACTGTCATCTTTCAAAGACCAATTAGGCTGACCTTTCTAAGGCCTAAATCACATCATGCTATTTTCCTGTTTAAAATCCTCCAGTGACTTTGCTCTGTACCCTGAAAAATCCAATTCCTCACCGTGACTTAAAAGACCATGATCCTTGCCACTGCCTCCCTCACTGACCCCAGCCTTTCTGTACTACATTTTGCTCACTGCTCTCACGAAACCGGCTTTCTTTTGGACCTTGAGGTATGTGAAGCTCATTCTCTCCTTGGGCCTAGTTCTTGCTATTCCTCCGGCATAGAGCAGTCTTCAGAACTACTTACGCCTGGCTTCCAAACTTACATGCGACTTCTCCAGAGACACTTTCCTTACCACCTTACATAGGCACCGGTACTGTCATTGCTGTATGTGTGATGGAAAGAATGTAAGAGATGTATTGAGGAAGTAAATCTTCTCTAGTGGTGACAGGGAATTTTGAGGTGAGCAGTACAAACTGTTATCAGGTGTAGGGTTGGTTTTTCAGGGCCCTTGAGTCCCCATTTGGATACACAGAGTGAATGATGCCAACCCTGTAAATAGAGGAGGAGGTCTACCCTGCCTGCCCCCTGGGTGATTTTCTTCTCAATGCTTTTTAGTGGTATTTGAAATCATCTTTTCTTGGTTTGTGTTCTTATATATTATTTGTCACTCCACACTAAAATGTGTGCAGGGCAGGATTTTGGGTGCCTCACTCATTGCTGTAACCCTTACACCCAGACGGAGTCTGAGAGGTGCTCAGTAGGTATCTGTCATCTGCTGTGGAAGGAATGATCTGGTCTCCGCAGCGTCCCAGTTGACTCATTCTTTGAGAGATCTTTTTGGATTTTCAATCCAAATATAAGTTCTCCTTTCCTTGAAACCTTATACATTGTCTAATGATTGCCTATTTTTCTATTTCTCTATTTTCCTGATTTCTGTTCATTTCCTCTCCTCCGCACTAAAGAGTAACCTTCCGAAGAGCAAGGATAATGTTCTACTCCTCTTCTCTCCTCTACAGCCCTGAGCACCATGCCTTCTACAGCTTTCCTGTCAGTGCATTAATTTGAGTTAAAGCAATATTAATTCTGTCTTAATTTAGGACTTTACATTTTGAATTCTGAATTTGAATTATATGACTCTCTATGTTAAATGGAGGTAAGAGTTTTACCTTTTAAAAATATGATTGTTTCTGATCTGGCCTCATTCCTTATGTTGTCTTTGCCCAGACATGCTCCACTTAGACATTACAAACTAGCAGCTCACAACAGTCTAAACTGCATATGTATTTTATTTGGCTCTCACAATGTTTTTAACATTTTGAATTAATTGTTACTATTTAAAAGTGAGATTCATCAAATTTTTCAGACTTGTGACTCTCCTGAAAAATAGGACAATCTGGCAGCCCTGTGTTCATATACCCTCATGAGAACAAATGCTGGAAATACACCTGTGCTCTGGTTCACCATAGTCTCCTCTGGTCTTGCCTCATTTGTTTGTAGTACTTGCCTAGACTCTTGATGTATTGGAGTCTGAGACTCCAGCTTTATCCAGTTTCTACAATGTCTATTTCATTTCAGCTAGTGATGATCTAATAGCAACTACCTAAAACACCTGCAATCCAACCCAGCCATGTTCGACATTAAAGTCTGTTGTATTTGCATTATCTACCATATTTAACTATATATAGAGGTATGGAAGCTGTTGAATGGAAAAGAGGATTATATAATCTCACAGATTATTTTAAGAGCAGTAAGAAGAGAGAAAATAAATATAGACATTAGAATGCTTGGATTCTTTTTATTACCTTTACACAGATTTATTTTGTGATCTTTTTGCCACCTTGGTCTCTAGTTCTCCTACAAAGTAGGAATGATATGTATTGATTCTTAAGGGTTCTTCTAGCTCTTACCATCTTATTTAAAAAAAAAGTTTTAAATTGTTTTCTTGATACATTGATTTCAATTATTAACCTAGGCATACATAAAACTGGCCAGTCTCTGTTGACCTGACATTTGTTCATAGAGCAGTGTCTTCTCTGAACACCTGTTCAGTGCTTTCTAGGCACCCCATGGATATTCAGAAGTGCTAATTACATTGAATACTATTATTCAAATAACTTCCCCAAAGACTACATTTGGTAGAGGTGAGCTCTGTGGTTACATATCCCTTGACATATACTTAGATTTCTAAATGAAAGGGGAAGTTCATGGCAACATGTATTTTGGCTTAAAAAAAAAAAAAAAAGATGGTGATAAATTATGCATCCTTTTCTACCTGCGCAGTTGGCATATCTCTAGAAAATGGATCACTTGGCCTGTGCTCAAGGGGATTCTGGCCTTTTACTGAACTTAACCTGTCTGAACTCCTCCTTGAAGCATTTGGTGCAGCCCACCCTCTCCCTTTGTGAATCTGTGTTAGACATGAGTGAGTGGTGTGCTTCATACCATGACTCTTCCTGCAGAAGCAAAGAGAAGTCACAGTACAGCGAACATCACACTTCCTTGCTCCTTAGGCAAATGTTGCCTTAACAAGGAATAAAAATGAGACACTCCAGGCTAAGCATGAAAGGAAACCTAAGACACCTTCACACTTGCTTTTTAATTAATGAGGTGGTCAGATGTTTTCTAGCTAGTGTCAGTGTGAAGTGATGTATACCCAAATATGAGACATTAAGAAATGTAGGCCTGAGCATATAGTATAATGAGTAAGGATGAAGGATTTCTTGATGACCTGCAAATGAATGCTAGAAGAAATACTTTTTTCCACTGATGTAAGGCATGGAAATTAGTGCTCACCTACTATTTACAGGAAATTTTTTTGTTAAAAGCTCTGGGACTTGTTTTCTCTGAGAGATGTTTGTAGCTATAATTAAGAAATCTGTTTAAATTGTGCTGATAATTATCCTAATTGGTATGAAAATCTGATTGAATACTTAGAGAAGTAAATTGCTCCAGCTGAGTTTTAAAAGCAACACACTTTTAAAAAAGAGAAGCTGAAGTAGGTAAATAGGTTTTCAAAAATAAAGACCCTGCTAACTTTAAGTAGGTCACATTTAGAAATCCTCTTTGTGGGTCTGTTTATCTTAATTTGGACAACTTGGTGGCCTTATAATATTTATATCCAAGACTAAAATAGGATCCAAAATAAAGTGCAGTCGAATTGCTTGAGATGCTGTAAGGTGAAATGTTCTTGCTGTCAAGATGCAGACACTAAAAGCTCTCAGAGTCAGAGGGCTGAGACAATGACCGAGTGAGTGATGGGATATAGGGACTTCAACGTGGGTCTCTCCTCATCTGCATGAGACCAGTGGTTTTCCAAATGTGTCAAAGGACTAACTGTAGTGTTCCTTAAAATGTATATTCCCGTTGATTAGCCTCTCTGGTAGAAGGATCTTCAAGACCTATTTTTTGTTTTTGTTTTTGTTTTTTGGTGACTCTTATTAATTCACTTCAAAATCAAGATCATCACTGCACAAATCTGGCCAAACAGTGCCAATTTCAAGGAGCAGGAAAAAGGCAAACTAAAGGGAAAAGACATTTGAACTAAAAGTAAAGTAGATTATCTCCCTGAAGAGGAACAGAGGAGTAAAAATGGATGACCTCAAATCATTTATATTTGCCTTTGAAAGATGTCCTGACCATGTTTTGGCAGCAGATTTACCATCATAACTTAATTTTGCTTAGGATAATAAATAGGTTTTCATTTCCAAAATACACACCCGAGAATGTGTGTGGGTGGAGAGAAATAGCTCCCTACGTTGTAGGGGAATGACAAAGGAAAGCCATTTTGGGATTTAAGGTTTGCCAGGGAAAATCCACAATGTGAACATTCCAAATATAGATAAGTGAAGGGTAACTGTTTATATACAACCCCTATATAGCACATACCATTACTAAAAAGGAGCAAATTGTCTTATAGGTGGCTCATGGCAATGTAACTTTCAGTACTTTTGTAATAAATGGAATGCAATAAATCCATAAAGTACAAGTATTTTTTTAATGTGATGGTTACTTTGTAACAAACCTTGAATTAAATGCTTTGTGCATTGCAGTTGGGGTAGTACTGTCAATGTGGTGGCCAGGATGTACTTTTTATGACAATTATTTTTCTAAATTTCATCTGTCTTCTCAAAGATTACAATCACTTAATCTGTGCCCATTTATCAAAGCAAAATAAAACTTTTAGATACTTAAGAGAAAGAAGGTATTGGTTCCATTTTTCTATTAATCCCTTTTTATTAGAGCATTGCAAATATATGTTCACACATACTACCTCATGTTAATGACCTTAATCCATCTCTCAGTGGACTGGGATGATCCTGTCACCTGAGGATATTCTTAATGAGATTCTTTTTTTTTAAAATTTTTAATTTTTTATAAACTTATATTTTTATCCCCAGGGGTACAGGTCTGTGAATTGCCAGATTTACACACTTCATAGCACTCACCAAAGCACATACCCTCCCCAATGTCCATAACCCCACCCTCCTTCTCTCAACCCCCCTCCCCCCCAGCAACCCTCAGTTTGTTTTGTGAGATTAAGAGTCACTTATGGTTTGTCTCCCTCCCAATCCCATCTTGTTTCATGGATTCTTCTCCTACCCACTTAAGCCCCCATGTTGCATCACCACTTCCTCATATCAGGGAGATCATATGATAGTTGTCTTTCTCTGCTTGACTTATTTCGCTAAGCATGATACGCTCTAGTTCCATCCATGTTGTCGCAGATGGCAAGATTTCATTTCTTTTGATGGCGGCATAGTATTCCATTGTGTATATATACCGCCTTTTCTTTATCCATTCATCTGTTGATGGACATCTAGGTTCTTCCCATAGTTTGGCTATTGTGTCTTAATGAGATTCTTAATGAGCCTCATGATTAAGTAACTCCCAAAGTTAAAAAGCAGTCCTAGAATCCAGTATCTTTGAACTCAAAAGTCAGTGCTCTCTATAGTGCTTTCCCTCTTTTGATATATATGTATATGATACATATGATTTGTAGTCCTGTGCCCATATAAAGACATTTCATTGAATAAACTAATATATATGGGAATTATAATTTAGGATCAATTATAAATGTGTATACAGAGATACTAAATATATATCTGGAACCTCAACTGAAGTAAGCAAAGTTAGACTCTGATAAGGGTAAGATAACAACATGATTATAGCCTTGGACTTTCCATGTCCAAGAGATAATAGGGATTTCTAGATGGACTTGCTATAGGACTGCTTAATATATCTCTTTTCTATCTTATTCCTTTACAACTCATAGGATTTTGATAATTCATATATATCACAGGTGGGGAGAATTGATTCTCAAGATGAGAAAACACACTCAGGAAGAGGTATCCACATGGATAATAGAATAGTCAAATCCAAGACTTGAAAGCAGGTCCTCTGTCTCTCTGCTCAGTTTTGGGAGGAACTTTGAAGATGAAATTTCATCATAATCATCATCACTACTGACAAGCCTTTCATGGGCTCCAAGCATTTGCTGGGCACAGTGGAAGCAAGCCACTACAAAATCTGTTCATGTTCTAAAGGAAGGTACACACTGTTCTCTTCATTCTGTTAACAGTTAGGGAACCAGACTTTCTATCCACTCTTGCAAAAAGGCCTTTCAGTGTTTCATGGTGAATAGGGAACAAGCTCCTGTCTCCTGCTGCAGCTGAGCTGGTATAGACTTCAGACTGGAAGGTGTACCACACCTGCGTTAGGATCTAAGTTGTCCTGTAGGAAGCTGTCCTGTGAATCTCCACTTCTGCCAGTTTGTTCCTCTTATCTGGACTGTTATGTTCACTGTTGTCTTAGGACAATAATTGGACATTTTCAGTAAGCCTGAGTCAATTTTAATTCCTTTAAAGTGTTAAAAATAAAGGCTCAGTGGTGATGTAAGTTTACAGAACTTGACTTGGGCTGTATCAGGTTTGGAAGTTAAACAATTTTATTTATAGGCTTGGGTTCTTCATGACATATTAAACTATAAAAGCACAAGGTAAACAGATTTATTTTTAATTTGTATATATGACATTCTAGACATCTTATCAAGCTTTAGAATGGACTGAGCAGTTCTGTGGTTTGGGGTTAGATATACATCTGTTTTCTCTCTGTCTTGAGAAGACAACTCATAAAAATTGATTTTCAACAGATGGTTGTAAATGAAGACAGAACTACCTTATTTGGATTAATACACATTCATGAAGAAAATGTTACTTTCTGATGAAACTAAGTCATCCCATAAATCCTATCGATAAACTGACCTGGAATTTCCTCAAAATGTGCCAGAACATGGAAAACAAGTATTTGGAGTAGCCTTCTATTTGTATCCCTTGCCCCCTGCCCTGCCCCACCCCCATTTCCCACATTTGATCACTGATAGCTTTGTAGTGAAGACAAAATTTTGTTCTAAAAGACGTAATTATAGATCTGTTTTACTGAGGCTGGAAAAACTGACTCATATTATGGACAATTTTCAGGTACCTAATAAACACTATCCAGATGTAAGTTTTAAATCCTTGGTAATGGCCCCTTTTTGGAAAAGCTCTTCTCTTAGTAGGGTTTCAGAAGTAAAACTTAACTGTTTGTTCCTTATTCTTCTGATGGTATTTAAGCCTCTGTTCTTGCTGCAGGTATGATAAAGGAAGGGCCACTCGACTTGGGTGAGACCTCTTCCTTCTAGCTCTGGCTCTGCCTTTCACCATATGGGACTCCAGGCAGGAGAACTTGCACAGCTACCCAGTTGTGGTATCCCAGTTTGCACAGCTTTCAAGTGAGGGCACCAAGTGGTCTCGGCCATTACAGTCTTGATGTTCTAAGATTCTTTATGGAATTGTAGTCAAGGAGTTGGGGCAAGATGCCTTGCTGTCCTCAGAAATATTATGGCTTTCTTTCTACATTTGAGCTCTACTTAGGGAGAGGACATGTGTCTATCACACACACTAAATCTTGTCTAGGCTCAGTCAGAGTCTTAGAAGAAATCACATTTCATTTTACTTACTCAACAATATTCTTTCATGGAGTATAAGAGAAGACAAAGCTTATTAAATCACTTATGAACACAAGTGACTTTAAGATTGAAATGATCCCACAGAAGTTTATAAAAGAACAACCACAACATACTGGTCCTTGCAACCTTCACCTCACCCATTCTTCCTCCCTCTGTAGTCACTGAGAGCAAAGAGAAGTAAGTAAGAACCTGTAAGTAAGTAAGTAAGTAAGTAAGAATGTGCTTTGTAAATGGCACAAATTATTTAGTCGCCATAATTCAATAGAGGTTTCTAGAATTGCATTTATCATTGTTACAAGTTTGCATATTGTTGAGGATTTTTAAAAAATCCTTTATAAGATTATGATCCTATTTCTTATTGAATTCATTAAAGGACATTAAACAATAAGAACTTAGTAATCCCTTTCAACATCTTTGATAACCAAAACCAAGTCTGAAATACTGGAATGACAATCATAAACAAAATTTATTTCTATTTAAAAAAAATTACACCTTTCATAATGCTGAGAATCCTCTTGGCTTCCATATGATCTTGTTCTGGATAAGGCCTTATAGTTCAGTTTTGTCACTATATTTACAGGTGAGAAGAGAGGTGTGACTAATTTAAACCTAAATGATTTAAAAATAGAGAAATTTACCCAGTGTGAGAGGAGTAATTTGGAGAGCTAACAGGATGGGAAAATGTGATTTTAAAGCAACATCACTAGACATGGGAATAGTTTCCTACCCAGATTGCCAACATGAATAATTCTCGGCTTCATTTGGGTGTCGTTTAGGTACACTCTCTCACAATTCATGTGGATAGCAGAGGAAAAAGAAAGTAATTTTAGTAGTCTTTTCTAAAAACTTCTTTGTCATAATAGACACACTAATACTAACCTTTCTCTGAAATTTGACCTCTCTGCTGCTAAAATAGCTGTTAGGTTCTGATCAAACATAAATGCCCCTGTGTCATCCGTCTCTGGGAGTTGACTGATACGTTGTGAGGCATCTAATTCTTATGATCTTAAGCAGTAATTTACATGGAACATTTTCCTAATGTCTGTTTAAAGGATTATATTGGGCAATGGGGATATGAATTTGCTACCTACCCCACCCCCAAACCAAGTGCCTGCCTGGCTTACAGTATTATTAAGGAGTGACGCTTCTTCCCCATTCCTAATGTGTCTTTCCATCAGGAGGGTCAGGGTGTAGCATTCCTAGCCTCTCTTTGCCTCTTTGCTGACCCTTTCCCTGGGTAATTGAATGCTATCTAATTGGTAAATTCGGCTAAAGTAAATGGGGCATGCTTGAATCTATTCTTTTCTTTATCCCCCTTGGGAGCCAGCTGCCTACATGGAGTATGTGCTCTATTCCTCACCAAGAAGTTCTACCCTTCATTGGCTGAGTGTGGAGGGAGAGCCTTGTCTGCCCACCCATGCCTGTGACTGGGTAGATTAGTCTAATTCTGGGTTCAATATTAGAAAACATCCTCTTCCACTGATTTAAGCCACCTTCGCCTAGTCAGCTACTTTAGTAATGACATTTTTTGCTGTCGATCTCTCTTATTTCTTAATTCCATATTCAAGTGGGAAAGACTATCTTAATTAGCACCTATCAAATACCAAGGATATGCACAGATTTTGACTACTATTATTCTTCTGTTCCCAGGCTAAGGTTTTGTTAGAGAATAAATAAGCACCAGAATTTAGAGAATGAAAGAGAGTATTGAACTAGGCTTATCTTTATGTTCTCAATTACAAAAACACATTGTGATACCCTTGTTTGAAGTTTTTAACTTCTCTTCTTAAAAACAAACATCTATTACCTGTTCAATAAAGTCGTAAGCAGTATGTGAGTTTGTAAATGTGCTATTCACTGTTAGGTGTTTGTGGCTTAGCTTTTATCCATGTAAGAAAGCATGGGGGAAAATATATACAGAGAACGACTTGTCAGAATCTAAGAGTTTATTCTCTCATGTGTGTTCCAATCAGGTAATCTGCAGTTAGAAAGAAGAGACAGGAGATACTTCACTAAAATATAAGTTCAGTTAGACCAAAATCCATTTAAGGAATGCCAGAGAAGAAAGGAAGAGAGATGTTTGAGAATCATGTTGATATGCATATCCCCACTTTAATTCAGTCCAATTATGGATTTCTAAAAATGTTCATATATGTTTTTACGTATTTTAAGAAACTATTTGTTGAGGACTTCAGTGTGCCTTTCTGTTTTAGCAAGAATTGTGGATGCTTGGTTCATGTGATACTGATTTTAACATCCTACCTCTTCCTAAGGGAGTATTGGATGGAGCTACAGAGAGTGAGAGTATCTTCTGTCCATCTGGGGAAGTAGACAAATCCTCTCTCTGTATTCTGGAGGTGTTGACTTTGGTGTTTCTGTTTCTTCATGGATTCCAGATTGCAAGCATCAGTAGTGTTGCAAAACCTTAGCAAAAGGTCCTAAATGTCTTTGTTCTTCCTGTAAGCAGTGCCCTGTTAAAATTTTAGGACTCAAATGCATCAAGTAATAGCATTCCTTAATCTTGTACTGCAGGGTTCTGATGATTTTTAGTGAAACACATGTGAAATATTGATGTTCTTATAAGCAGAACTGAGCCCTGTGAACTCACACTACCCGCAATACTGTATGGAAACTGATAGTGTTTCAAAGATAGATTCTGTCTTGTACTGTCTATAGGTCAGCTGATGTTTAACATTGTCACTTGGTAATCACCCTTCTTCTAAAAGATATGTACATCAATCAAAGCCATATATGTGGGGCACCAGAGTGGCTCAGTGGGTTAAAGCCTCTGCTTTCAGCTCAGGTCATGATCCCCGAGTCCTGGGATCGAGCCCCGCATCGCGCTCTCTGCTGAGCAGGGAGCCTGTTTTCCTTCCTCTCTCTCTGCTGCCTCTCTGCCTAGTTGTGATATCTGTCTGTCAAATAAATTAAAAAAAAAGCCATATATGTATTGTATATACATCCAGCCTCATATACCATTCAAAACAAAATACTCCCTTGCCCCTAGATTTTGAAAAGACCTAGATCATTCAGTTAGACATCACATTTATATTAGGAAGAAACTGAGAACTAGGCAATGTGACTTGTCTAAATTTGTTAGCAGTCAGTTCAGGATTAAAAACTTATAATTCTGATTGAATCCGGTGTGCTTTCCATTATATCACATTAAGTAGAAAGAAAAGGCATCATTTTAGACATAGTTTTGGGCCAGGATAAGAGGTTCTTTCCAAAGTTTACATTTACTATATTTGTATTTATCTCAAGTCAGAGGGGAGTGGGATAGCCTGATCTAAATAGTGAAATAGTGTTTGTCTGTTGACAAAAATTGAAACAGACAACTCTTGTCTTGCCACTTCTCTTAACTTTGGGTCTATTCCTAACACTTAGCCCTAGTGAGTCATTTTGTGGACATGTGCTTAGCATGAAAAATAATGGGCTAAGATCTCTGGATTCTTATCTTGGTCCTGCCACTGATGACTTGTGTGAGCAACAATCAAGAATAATTAAATTAAAAATTTAAATTTAAATTAAATTAAATTTAAAAATTTAAAGAATAATTAAATTAAAGAATAATCTTTAAATCTGTTTTCTACTGTAGTAAATGAGGATAACAGTTGTACCATTGTTAAGATCAAATGAACGAACTCACAGAGCTATCTCAAGGGAGTGGGATGGGCCTAGATCAGATTCGTGTCAAAAAGAGATACTACTAGAGTTCCAGGTTCATTGATTCTTCATTACGTGAGACTGTTTGGATTCCTGACACATACTTGCTAAATGCCAGTAGTGACCCCAGTCATTATTACAACTCAAAATGCTCTTATAATTTCAAAATGGATGATGTTTGAGAAACATCAACTTGTATGTTTAGTTTTCAGCACATAGCTTGATCTATATTAAATAATTACTCAGAAATATCATCATCTTCTTCTTCATCATCCCAGAAACTTCAGCAAAAGACTGTTTGGAATCCTTGACCTCTCCCAAGATGAGACTCATGCTATGGACTCAAGCAAGCTTCTCTTGTGCTATGAACTGTGTCCAAGGGGTAGGCTTGGTATATGTCAGATCTGGGGACCCATTTAAGCCTTCTGTCCATATAGTTTGGCTTATTTAATGATTAGATATGATGACCTGATTCTGGGTCTATCCATTGGCCATAATGAATAACATGAGGCTGCTATGATTGCTGAAGAGAGCTGAACGCTCTCTGAGACAGCTGAGAGCTTTATTTTAGCCACTTAGTTGGAGGCTTTCACCAGGGCTACATTGTTTCTGTCGCCCTTCCCCTACACCAAACTGCTCACGTGGGCTAATTATGTGGCCAGGACCTGACAGTTACCTTGCCCCAGTCTGAGCTTTTAGAGATGATACTTGTCCTGCATCATCCAAAATGCCAAGATTTGCTAAAACTGGATTACAGTTCCTCATTTTTTGGGACTTTATGTTTTATTGGCCAGCCCCTCCCTGGGACTGTGAATTGAATTCATCATCTTTTTTTTTTTTTTTCTCCCTGTGGAGGTTCTTTTCCTATTCTGCTGAGGAGCTGGCCCTATGGTTTTACTCCTCTTGACCCTAGCTCTTGCACTGGGAACTTCTGCCCTGACTAGAGAAGAAGTCAGTTCTCCTACTCGTCAGCAGTCTGATGAGAACACTAAGAGTTTGGAGTAGAAGCTATCAACTAAAATAATTATCCTCTCATCCTCAATCAATTTGAAGTTGACTTCAAAGAGATAGTAATAGCTTTGGATCTCAGTGTGCAGAAGAAGGTGAACACATCTGAGAACTGCCACCAGTGAGGACTTGATATTGAGATTGCTTTTGACAAACTCAATATGAGAAAGAGATAGCAGTTGAGATGACAGGCAAAGGGGAACCTACAGCTTACCTGGAGGCATAAAGTTGTATTTCTTCTTAGTTTTTCTAAGATGTAGGTCAGACATGAGAAGCTATTTCTATACTATCTTTCTCTTCTTCTTCTTCTTTTAATTTCTCTTTCTTTTAACTTTATTTTTCAGTGTTCCAAGATTCATTGTTTATGCACCACACCCAGTGCTCCCTGCAATCTGTGCCCTCCTTAATACCCTCCACTAGGCTCACCCATCCCCCTGCCCCCTCCCCTCCAAAATCCTCAGTTTGTTTCTCAGACTCCACAGTCTCTCATGGTTTGTCTTCCCCTCCGATTTACCCCAACTCACTTCTCTCCATCTCCCAGTGTCCTCCGTGTTATTCCTTATGCTCCACAAGTAAGTGAAACCATATGATAATTGACTCTCTCTGCTTGACTTATATCACTTAGCATAATCTCTTGCTGTAATTGGTTTGGCAATCAATTTAACCAGAATTGTCAAACCTGACTTTACCAATGAATTTCAGCAATGATCACCAGTAAACTTTCCTCTCCTCCCCCTTTTCTTCTTCATCTTCCTTACTGCTACAAAGCAGTATAGCATTGCAGTTAAGAATTGGGCTTTAGAATTGGACAGACATGAGTTTAAATCTAATTTCAAAGTACAAACTAGGTGACTTTGGGCACACTACTTCTTTGCGCCTTAATTTTGTCACCTGTGAAATAGGGAGAATAAGACCTACCTCATGGGATGGCTGTGACAGTTAAATGTAATACCCCAGGTAAAGAGCTAAGCACATCACTTCACAGTGACTCCTTGAAGATAAGAAAACCATTATCATTTGCCATTTCCAAATAGCTGGTCAAAATGCTGTCTTAAATCTCTGTAAAAAATGAAGTGGCAGTCCTTATCCTTTGAACCATACCTCTGTCATCTCTCTCTGCCCTTTACTTTTGACTGTTCCACATTTCAAATGTAGAAATTTTCCGTAGACAAGTTACCTTCAATGACTTACCCCTCCTTTCCTAAGTAACAGCAAAATACAAGATCAAAAACATCTGTTTATGATCCTGAAATGCAATAAAACAATGCCGCTCAGAAGAAATGGGCTGGTAAGGCACACCAGTGTATACTGTCATCAAGCTAACTCATGCTTTTATTAATTTAAGATGATTTAAGATTTTCTCCTATTATGACTTGATTTTGGTGTTCATACTTCAAGCTTTCATCAAAGTGAAATGTAAGTGACATTTGATCATTGTCAGTATCCCTTTTGATGGACAAAAGGGGGGTTAAAAATCTATGTAGAATGAGCATTGGTTCATGATGTGTTCCATGACTGTAAACTTTGTAAGGTTAAGAATCATGCTTGTGTTTCTCTTGTTTTCCACTATGTCTTTACTACATAGCATCATGCTTAATACATAATAGGTACTAAAAAACAAATTGCCTACTTTGTGTATAATAATATAAATCACTGGTCTATAATTATGCGTTTATAAAAGTAGTTGGTAAAAAATCTCAAGGTAAGATGACATTCACCCAAAGGTTTCTGTCAGATTTACCCTAACAAGACTCCTTTTTTATGTGGACCAATTAAACTTAGGTCATTTCTCTGCCTTAAGGGAATAGCATTCATTTATGATCAATCTGTGTGACCCTTTTCCAAAGGGTATTTTATTTTTCATGAAAAATTAGCTAGTGGTATATTTTAGACTTGTTCATTAACATTTTAGCTGTGTTATCTGAAAAGTTGATGTATGGTTAAATTAAGGTTGTGGTTTTAGGGGATAAACTAAAAAATACCAGGATATTACATTATATATAAAGGGCAAGAAGATTTAAATTAGTAATAAGCCAATTTAATTTGGGTTGCCTTGAAATCTCTAATGATGATTGTGCAAATGACTCAAGGTAAATATATTTTTTAAAAGTTTCAGCATCGGGCGCCTGGGTGGCTCAGTGGGTTAAGCCGCTGCCTTCGGCTCAGGTCATGATCTCAGGGTCCTGGGATCGAGTCCCACATCGGGCTCTCTGCTCAGCAGGGAGCCTGCTTCCCTCTCTCTCTCTCTGCCTGCCTCTCTGTCTACTTGTAATCTCTGTCTGTCAAATAAACAAATAAAATCTTTAAAAAAAAAGTTTCAGCATCTATTAAACTTTGTCTAAAATTAATTTCTTTGGGAGGTCTTGTCATGGGTATTATGGAGGGCACATATTGCATGGAGCACTGGGTGTAGTGCATTAACAATGAATTCTGGAACACTGAAAATAAATTAAAAAAAATAAAAATTTTAAAAAAGTATATGTCAGACAATAAACTAATAAACTTATTTCAAAAAAAAAAATCTTTGTCTGCCTTCAGCACAGATCATAATCCCAAGGTCTTGAGATAAAGCCCCACATCATGGTCCCTGGTCCATAGGGAGCTTGTTTCTCCCTCTCCCTCTCCATCTATCTGCCCCCCCCTTGGCTTGTGCTCATTTCCTCTCTCCCTCCCTCAAGTAAATAAAGTCTTTAAAAAAAAGAGAGCAAATCTTAAAAGTTCTCACTTTACACATACACAAAGTGACTATGTGAAGTGTGAATAGGTTCATTAATCTTACTGTGATAATCATTTATATATATTATATAACACATGTAATATATAATACATAAAATATATATATTTATATTTTTATTATGTATATTAATTACATATATAGGTATATATATTTAAAATCATTATGTTATTCATCTTAAATTTACACAATGTTATATGGCAATTATATCTCAATAAAGCTAGAAAATAAAAAAAATCTTAAAGAGTAGTGAAATACTAAGACTTTATAACAAAGTAATGAGATTGATTTTTTTTCCTTTTAATGAACAGACTAGAACATACGTTTGTTGTGTATTTCACTCCAAGTGGTCATTGATTCCAAGAATATAGTGAGGTTTAAATTTGTGTTTTGGATTTGCCTAGACAATGGGAAAGTAGAAGAAAACTATTACAATTTTATGATTGTATCACTTTCAAACTTGTTTACTTAATCACTTGGCTGCAAATGAACTTTAGTTGATCATAAAAATCAAATCCAACTTTAAAGAATGAGAAGTTGCTGTCACGAAAAGGACATCAAATAAGAGTGGCAGGCTTTGATTATCTTTTTTTATTTTTAATTTTTTTAAATTATCCTTAAAAAATTCTAATGTTTTGAGAGATGCCACCATCACTGGGGGGGGGGGGAATGTCTAGCCTCTTAAATGACCACTTCATTGAAGGTGAGAATACTTAGAGTTATATGTCCAGTTTTTTCTTAGGAGAACCAGCCGTGTCATCTTAGAAATCTAACGGAGGAGCAAAACTAAAGGCCTTAAACACAGGCCTCCTTTATTTAGGAACGTCTTTGTCAATGGCTCAATCTTGGGATATATATATTAACAAGGGAGGGAAAAGAGCATATATAGTAACAAGGGAGGGAAAAGAGCATATATATATATAAACAAGGGAGAAAGAGCTAACCAGTCTGTGAAATCACTCTTAGAAACCAAACGATTACTGATAGACTAACCTCAGAAAGACTGTATAATGAAGATGGCTCATATATGGTTGACTTAAGCTTTGGCTTGTCACTTTTAGAATGCATCTGTTGGAATAGCATCATGAAATGGAATGGCCACCTAACTTTATTGTAAACACAAAAGAGAAAATGTTATATAGTGATTTACATTTATTATTTACTCCTAGAAAATCTAAGAATGAAGATGTTACTCAGTTTAATAGATATACCACTTTATAGGTTTATTTGGTACAATTGAGACACCATGGTGTACTATAATTTTCTTTCGAATAGAGTAAAATTCTGGTTGAGGTCATCCATTTATATACTCACATGCTGACATCTTCCAAACCCAAAGATAACCAAACAGAAACTTTTGTCTGAATTTCCTGTAGACTCCTCCTACCTACCCTGACATTAGCTTGTCGTGGGTCCCTCCCCCTGGACCCACTAACTTGTCTTCTGTATTCCTTATGCCTGTTAATGCTGTGGCCCGCTGAGTTTCAAGACTGGGAAATCATAGTATCTTTTTCAGACCCACTCTCTTCTCTGCCCACACCTATCCAATTCGTCACCAACTGCTAAAGTGTCCTTCAACATGCCTGCCGTTTGCTCTCTATCCACGCTGTCCTAGTTTTAGTTACCTCTGACTTGGACTATCGCCATAGCAGACTCTTTGTTGCCTTCTTCCAGGCAGTTATTCACATTCATGACTGAATTCCTTTTTCCTGAGATATTACTTCATGCAATGACAACAAAACAAGCAACATCTCTGGCTTCTCTCTTTATAGAAGAAAGGTCAATATTCTTTATTTGGTGAAGAAAGACCCTCATGCCCTAGTCTTAATACTTCTTTGTGCACAACACCCTAAATGTCAGCCACCTTCTGATTTCTCACCTTTCTTCTAGTACAGTATGCAGGTCACAGATGCTCTTCTTTGCACAGGCTGTTCTCCCTTCCCAGAGCCCCATCCCCCTGCCAGACTGATGTCTCTTGATGTCTGCTTCCCCTCTAACACAGATTCCAACGATGAACTTGTCCCATCTTCATTCGCCCAAGTAGCTGGTTGCTCCCTGTTCTCTGCTCTTATGGTTGCTACCACCTTGTAATACAGTTACCTGATTAACTAGAATTTGTCTACCTATTTTAGTCTTTTTACTAAACTGTTGAGTTCATAGAGGGCTGCCATGTATCTTACTGATCTGCATGGTTACAGGGTCAAGAACAGCCTGGGCCACAGAGGGTAGGCCAGATAAATGATTGTTATTATTTCCTCATTTTTTTCTCAACAGACATTTATATGGGACTCAGTAATGAGCCAGGCGCTATTCTAGGTTATTTATATTAATTGATGAACATTACACTATAACGACTACAAAATAGGTAAAACTATGACCCTCATGTTATAGGTGAAGGCACTGAGGCACTGAGAGGTTAAGTAACTTGCTCAAGGTACACAGCTGATAAGTGTCTGAGCACAGTATCGAACCCAGACTTCAGACATGGGGTTCTTAACAGCCATACCCCCTCTCAGTGTAGCCCAAAACCAGAACCCCAAATTAATTTGTTTTTGTGAAATCTCACTTTTAGGGAAAAAAGGAAAATTATGAGGAGATTAAAGAGTTAGATTTATTTGTAAAAAGACAGTTTGAGAGTGGGAAACAATTATTTGCTATGACTAGAACATATCATCGTACTGAATGCATTACACATAAAAAATGATGAAAATGTCATATTTCCAGAGTTTCTTTGAGGAAGTAAGCTTCAGTTGCCCTGTGTGGTAGATGTCTTAATAATGGTTTGTTTTCTGGCTTTCTTCTCCTATATCATTTTCCCCCCTTATTTTAAAATATCACCCTTTTATTCCTTATATATTTCCTATATATCACAAACTATTTTCCTTGGAATACTTTTTTCAGAGTCTATTTCTGAGGAAACTCAGCTAAGATAATAATGTTTATAATTATTCATTGGTTGCAAAATACTGAATAAAAAAAGCTTTGGATGCGTTAACATATTAGGAAAAAAGAGGTAAAGCACATTGGGGAATATGTTTTATAGTCCTTAATTATAAACTCATCTCAGAGCCCTGCTCTGGGCCTCTGGCACTCTGCCCAGTTTACTGTTTTAATTCTAATTTAACCAAGAAGACAAAACAACAACCGTAACACAAGTTAGTTCCCTACCCATCCCTCCTCTTTACATGATAGATTCTTTCTAGTATAAAGGAAAATGAATTCTCCACAATGAGAAAAATGCTTTTTGTTGTCCACTAAGAGTCAAAGTGACCAGCACTAGAAAACAATTTCTTGGGGCTTCTCAAACTCCTCTCTGCATAGATCATGGAGTCTTGA
This sequence comes from Neogale vison, assembly GCF_020171115.1. NCBI lineage: Eukaryota > Metazoa > Chordata > Mammalia > Carnivora > Mustelidae > Neogale > Neogale vison. Next base: position 51,504,425 of record NC_058093.1, read on the forward strand.
GTGCGATTTATCTTTAGGCAAGATTTTTCCTGCTTGGGATCTTTGGGCATCTGGGGACAAAGTAATAGGTTGTTTTTTTGTTTGTTTGTTTTGTTTTATTTTTTAACACAGTTTTTTGTTTTTTGTTTTTTTGGCATGATCTTTTTTTTTTTTAATTTTTTTAAATTTATTTTTTATTTATTTTCAGCATAACAGTATTCATTATTTTTTCACCACACTCAGTGCTCCATGCAATCCGTGCCCTCTCTAATACCCACCACCTGGTACCCCAACCTCCCCCACCACTTCACAGTTTTTTTTTAATATTTTATTTATTTGTTTGACAGAGGGAGAGATCACAAGTAGGCAGAGGGGCAGGCAGAGAGAGAGGGGGAAGCAGGCTCCCCGTGGAGCAGAGAGCCCGATGTGGGGCTCGATCCCAGGATCTTGAGATCATGACCTGAGCCGAAGGCAGAGACTTTAACCCATTGAGCCACCCAGGCACCCCCAGTTATTTTTATTACTGTAAATATGGTAATGGAGTTCATAATTTTGCCTCCCAAAATCATTGTCCAGGATAACCAAAGGGTTAAACATGCTTGTACTCAGGAGGAATCTTACTATCTCATATTTGTCTAAAGCTCTGACCAGAAGTTGGTGTTCATCTTTAATAAAAATGGAGACAAATTATTTAATAAAAGCAATTTTATAAATTAACATCTTAGAAACTTGCGTTAGGGGTGGGGGAAGAGTGGGAGTGAGTGGGTCCTTGGTGAAAACTTGGTCTCATCAAACCCACAGCACATGGCAGAGAAAAAGCTGCTTGCTCATGTGAGTGAAGCCAAAAGGAATATACTTAGGAAGAATAATTCAAAGTCTAGTTATTGCATGATATGCTCCAAAGTGTCAGTTGTGATTAGGAAAAGGAATCTTAGAGTTACTTAGGACATTTCAATTCAGTCCTACAGACATAAACTGAGTTAGAAAGACCAGCAAAATCCTGGGCCCCCACAGGAGGAAGGAAGCATGCTGGCATGCTGGATACCAGCCCGGTGCGTCTGGTCTTGGAAGAGATTCCTTTGGGCTGCATGCCTCAAGGAAGACCTTACATACCTATAGGATTCTGGATCTACCTGACACTTGTAGGTCCACTGCCACACCCTGAGAGTAACCTGTAACCTGAGAGTATGCAACTCATTGAAGAATAGGCTTTTTTTTTTCCTTCTGATTCCAAAAGCAATTCCTCTGTTAAAAAAATCAAAACAAAATGCAAACTCAGATAAAGAAGAAATTAATGCTTCCATCCAGGGAGTATTAGGAAGAAGTCATTCATAAAGTTACCACAGTTTCATTTTGGTCAATGTAAGTCCATTTTCTCCCCTGTAATATATTTTTATTTTATTTTATTTTAAAGATTTTATTTATTTATTTGACAGAGAGAGATCACAAGTAGGCAGAGGCAGGCAGAGAGAGAGAGGAGGAAGCAGGTTCCCCGTTGAGCAGAAAGCCTGATGCGGGGCTTGATCCCAGGACCCTGGGATCATGACCTGAGCTGAAGACAGAGGCTTTATCCCACTGAGCCACCCAGGTGCCCCTATATTTTTATTTTTATGTATTTGTAATCATGGTGTACATGTAGTTCTGTACTTTAATTTTTATTTCATATTAGATGCATTTTTCCACATGACTACATCATCTTCATGCCTGCAGGGTGTTTCACTCAGTAGAAAAAAATTTTTCTATTGTTAGATATTTATTGTTTCTGTTTTATTAATGTTGTCATGAAGAGTTTTATGTTTATGATTGCTTTTAATATTTCAGATCATTTCCTTAAGTTATAGTTCATCTAGAATATGGAGTACAGGCTATGTTTGTTGTTCACTGTTGCATCCCGAGCGCCAAGCTCCAGGTTTGGCATATGGTATGTACTCCATAAATTTTTATTAAATAAATGGTGAATGAGAAGGAATTGCTGGATTAAATGGCACAAATAAATTTTTATTGTCACTTTTAGTTCTAATAGTATAATAATATTTTGAGCTGGGTAGATACTTTTGCAAACGTTAGTTCATTTATTCTAAGAAAAACCCAGTGATGCAGCTAAAGCATCAGGTTGAGGGACAGAACTACAGTCACCTGGCTAGTGTGGAGTCAGTATTCAGACTTCGGTCCTTTGATGCTAATCTCGGTGTCTATTCATTTTGCCCCACTGACCCTCACTTAAATTTTCTCATTAAGAAAATGAAGAAGACATGAGGAAGTGGAGATATAACATGGGGGGTTAGGGGGCAGGAGAAGAATCAATGAAACAAGATGGGATTGGGAGGGAGACAAACCATAAGTGACTCTTAATCGCACAAAATAAACTGAGGATTGCTGGGGGGAGGGAGGTTGGGAGAGGGGGGTGGGGTTATGGACACTGGGGAGGGTATGTGCTATGGTGAGTGCTGTGAAGTGTGTAAACCTGGCGATTTACAGACCTGTACCCCTGGGGATAAAAATATATGTTTATAAAAAATTTAAAAAAAAAAGAAAATGAAGAAGACAGAGCCTAGAGACTTTAATGTTTTTTGCCAACAGTTAGTGGGAAGGTCTAACTGGCTGACGAGTGGACTTTGCCAAAATGTGGCATGTGCACCATGGAACATGCCTGCAGGGCTTGTCAAACCAGCAGACCCTCATACCTTTCCCAATATTTAAAGAATCAGAATTCCCAAGAGATGCGAGGTTCCTGTGGGGTTGGAATCTGCATGTTTATCAAACACCCTGTTGTGTGTTGTGGTCCCCCCAAATGTGTTGGAATCCTAACTCCTGGTACCTGTGAATGTGACCTTATTGGGAAATAAGGCCTTTGCAGGTGTAATCCAACGAAGGTAGATGAAGTCCCATTGGTTTAGGGTAGTACTTAATTCAGTTATAGGTATCCTTGTATGATGAGGGAACTTTGGATTCAGAGGAGTCACAGAGAGGAAAATGACAAGCACCTATGAATACAGAAGAAGAGATGGGAGTGATGTATCTACCGGCCACAGAATGCCAAGCATTATTGGCAGCCACCAGAAGCTGGGAAGAGGCAAAGAAGGATTTTCCTCTAGAACAAAGAGAACATGGCCCTTTTAACACCTTGATTGCTAACTTCCAGCCTGCAGAACTGGAAGAGAATAAATTTGTTTGAAGCAGCTGATTTGTGGTATTTTATTTTTTATTTATTGTGGCAGCTCTAGGAAACTAATACACATCCCTACAAACATTTTCTTCCTGCTTAAGTTTGAGAGCCACTAGTTAACTTGATTGGTTTTAAGTCTTAAATTGATTATTAACTAAAAGTAGCATTTTAAAACCTGAAATGACCAAATAAAGGGCAAGATTAAGTGTGTCATATCATCCGTGGAAGCAAGGACTAGTAAGCATAGTACATTCAGATTACTGAACAAAATTCTATTTTGGTACATCTGAAATTGTGGCTACCTTTTGAAAAAGGGAAAAGCTAAATCTCAATGTGCATGTTTCACACCTGAAAAGAACCATTTATATTTGGGAGCTTTAGATCCAAAGCTTGATGCCTTTAATAACTGTTCACCAGTCTTGGGGCATCTGGATGGCATAGTTGGTTAAGTGTTTGACTCTGGGTGACTCTGGTTTGACTCTGGTTGTGATCTCAGAGTCATGAGATTGAGACCGTGTTGGGCTCTGTGTTCAGTGTGGAGTCTGCCTGAGCTGCTTTTTCTCCCTCTCCCTCTGCCCAACCCCCTGCTCACATTTTTTCTCTCTCTCTAAAATAAATAAATAAAATCTTCAAAAATTTTTTTTCACCAGTCTTTTTTTCCCTTTTTCTTTCTCTTTTATTATGTTATATGAGTCATCAAACACTACATCATTAGTTTTTGATGTAGTGTTCCATAATTCACTGTTTGCATATAACACCCAGTGCTCCATGTAATCCGAGCCCTCCTTAATACCCATCACCAGGCTCACCCATCCCTCCACGCTTCTCCCCTCCAAAACTCTCAGTTTCCTGGAGTCCATAGTCGCTCATGATTCATCTCCCCTTCTGATTCCCCCTTCATTTTTTCCCTTCCTTCCCCTAATGTCCTCCATGCTATTTCTTATGTTGCACATATAAGTGAAACCCTATGAAAATTGTCTTTTTCTGCTTGCCTTATTTTGCTTAACATAATCCCCTCCAGTCCCATCCATGTTGATGCAAAAGTTGGCTATTCATCCTTTCTGATGGATGAGTAATATTCCATTGTATATATGGACCATATCTTTTTTATCCATTCATCCGTTGAAGGGCATATAGGCTCCTTCCACAGTTTGGTGACTGAGGCCATTGCTGCTATGAACAATGGGGTGCATGTGCTTCTTCTTTTCATTACATCTGTATCTTTGGAGTAAATACCCAGTAGTACAATTTCTGGGTGATAGGGTAGCTCTATTTTTAATTTTTTGAGGAACCTCCACACTGTTTTCCAAAGTGGCTGCACCAACTTGCATTGCCATCCACAGTATAAAAGCGTTCCCTTTTCTCCACATCCTCTCTAACATTTGTTGTTTCCTGCCTTGTTAATTTTGGCCATTCTAATGGATGTAAGGTGGTATCTCAGTATGGTTTTGATTTGAATTTCCCTGATAGTTAATGATGTTGAACATTTTTTCATGTGTCTGTTAGCCATTCATATGTTTCTTTGGAGAAGTGTCTGCTCATGTCTTCTGCCCATTTTTTGTGACTTGATTATTTGTTTTTTGGGTGTTGAATTTGAGGAGTTCTTTATAGATCTTGGATATCAGCCCTTTATCTGTGGTGTCATTTGCAAATATCTTCTTCAATTCCGTGGGTTGCCTCTTTGTTTTGTTGACTCTTTCCTTTGCTGTGCAGAAGCTTTTTATCTTGATGAAGTCCCAAAAGTTCATTTTTGTTTTTGTTTCCCTTGCCTCTGGAGACATATCTTGAAAGAAGTTGCTGTGGCCAATGTCAAAGAGATTACTGCCCATATTCTCCTCTAGGATTTTGATGGAGTCCAGTCTCACATTGAGGTCAGCAGTCTTTTAAGGGCCCAAATACAGAGCTTCCATTTTAACAAATTATTTATAAATAGATGATAGATAGATGGATAGACAGACAGACTGATTTGGGGGGTTAGCTTTCAAGTTTTTATTTAAATTCCAGTTAGTTAACTTATAGTGTAATATTGGTTTCAAGAATAGAAATTAATGATTCATCACTTACATAGAAAATCCGTCACAACAAGTGCTCTCCTTTATACCCATCACCCATCTAGCCCATCCCCTACCTACCTCCCCTCAATTAATCCTCAGTTTATTCTCTGTAGTTAGGAGTCTTTTATGGTTTGCTTCCCTCTCTTTTTTTCCCCTTCCCCCATGTTTATCTGTTATAAATTAAACTTAACTAAGAATAGCTCTTCAGTAACTTTTCCAGAAAAACATTTTTAATGTGTGGTAGGTGGCATCTAAAATGGTTTCTAATGATTCCCAACTTCTGATACTCACGTTTTGTATGGTGCGCTCCCCTTGATGTGGTCTGTATCTGCTGACCTGTTTTTTAAGAAATAGAATGTGGAATTGTGGTGATATACTACTTGTGGGATTAGGTTTTAAAAGACTGTGTCTTGGTCACACTCTTTCTGGCTCTTCTTGCTTGCTTGTTCGGATGGAACAAGCTGTTATGTTATAAGTATATTCCATAAAGATACATGCCTTTCTTCTTTCTAAAGATCTCAAGTATAAATACTTGTGATGAATCCTTAATGGGAGACCCACAGCAAGGAAATGAGGGCCACCAATAGCCAGCAAGGAACTGAGACCATCAGACTAATAACCTGCAAAGTACGGAATCCTGTCAACAGACACATGTATGAATTTGGAAGTGTGTCTTTTTCTGCTTTACCCTCGAGATGGCTATAAAACAGCTAAAACACTTGCTGTAGTCTTGTGAGATCCTAAGCTGGAGGATCCAGTTACGCTGTTCATGGATATCTCACCCACAGAAATTGTGAGATAATAGATGTTGTTTTATGCCACTGAATTTTGGGATAATTTTTTTTTTTAATTTTTTAAAAGATTTTTATTTAAGAAAGAGCATACATGCATGAGGAGGGGGAGGTGCCAAGCGAGAAGAAGACTCCGCAGTTAACAGGGAGCCTGAAGTGGGGCTCTATCTGGTCCCAGGACCCTGGGATCACGACCTGAGCTGAAGGCAGACGCTTAACCAACTAAGTCACCCAGGAGCCCCAAATTTTGTGATATTTCTTATGCAGTCATGCAGCAATAGATAGCAAATACAAAAGCTTTAAAATACCTGAATATTTTTTTTCTCCATGTTTAGAAATTTTCAGAGATACTATATCCATCTCTACCATTAGATTCCGTGGTTTTAAATGTGAATAATTTTATGAATCTCTGGTTAATAATTAGGGAAAACAAATATGAGTTTTGTCTCTTGCTTACCTTTGAACCCAGTGTTTTTTTTTAATGGTGTCTCACTTGGAGGTCATTCTATCCAATCCCTGTACTTCTGAAATGATGAAGCCAACATTCGCTTGACCAAGTATAGTTGCCAGACTTAGCAAAGAAAAATATAGAATTGGTTAAATTTGAATTTCAGGTAATTAGTGAATCATTTTGTTTTGGGATCATATGCTTAAGTATTTTATTTTAAAGTTTTTTTTGTTTGTTTTGTTTTGTTTTTTAAGATTTTATTTATTTATTTGACAAATAGAGATCACAAGTAGGCAGAGAAGCAGGCAGAGAGAGGAGGAAGCAGGCTCTTTGCTGAGCACAAAGCCCGATGTGGGGCTTGATCCCAGGACCCTGAGATCACGACCTAAGCCGAAGGCAGAGGCTTAACCCACTGAGCCACCCAGGTGCCTATTTTAAAGTGTTAAATTTTAATTCTAGTATAGTTAATATGCAGTGTTATATTAGTTTCAGGTGTGCAGTATAGCAATTCAACAATAAGCTACATTATTCAGTGTTCATCATTATTGATATGTGCACTCTTAATCCCCTCACCTATTTCAGCCATTCTGCTCCCCCAACCTCCCCTTCAGGAACCATTGGTTTTCTAAAGTTAAGAGTCTCTTTCCTGATTCCTTTCTCTTCCTCTTTTGCTCTTTTGTTTCTTGAATTCTACATACGAGTGAAATTATATGGTATTTCTCTTTCTCTGACTGTATTATTTTGTTGAGCATTATATTTTTAAGCTCCATCTATGTTGTTGCAAATGGCAAGATTTCATTCTTTTTTATGGCTAATATATATATTACATCTTTTTTATCATCACATCTATATAACTCACATTTTCTTTATCCATTTATCTCTTCATGGACACTTGGTCTGCTTCTATAATTTGGCTATCTTAAATAATGCTGCAATAAACATAAGGGTGCCTGTATTCCTTTGAATTAAAATTTTTATATTTTTTGGGTAAATACCCAGTAGTGTAATTAATGGGCTGTAGGGTAGTTCTCTGTTTAACTTTTTGAGGAACTGCTATACAGTTTTTCACAACAACTTCTCAGTTTGGATTCCCACCAGCAGTGTAAGAGGGTTCCCCTTTGTCTGCATCCTCACCAAGTGTTTTTGATTTTAACCATTCTGATGGTATGAGGTGATATCTTTTTTGGTTTTGATTTGCATTTCCTTGATGATGAATGATGCTGAGCATCTTTTCATGTGTCTATTAGCTGTGTGTATGTCTTCTTTGGAGAAATGTCTATTCATGTCTTCTCTTTTTTAATAGGATTTTTTTTTTTTTAGTTGTTGAGTTGTATCAATTCTTTACATGTTTTAGATACTCACCCTTTATTGGATGTGTCATTTGCAAATATCTTCTCTATTTCTGTAGGCTGCCTTTTAGTTTTGTTGGCTTTTTCCTTTGCTGTGGAGATTTGATTTTGATGTAGTCTCAATAGTTTTTTTCTTTCTTTTTTTTTTTTGCTTTTGTTTCCCTTGTCTCAGGAGACTCATATAGAAAACTGTTGCTGTGGCCGATGGCAGAGACATTTCTTCCTATGCTCTCTTCTAGGATTTTTATAGTTTCAGGTCTCACATTTAGGTCTTTAATCCATTTTCAGTTTAACTTTGTGTATGGTATAAGGAAGTGGTCCAGTTTCATTCTTTTGCATGTTGCTGTCCAGTTCCTCAACACCATTTGTTGAAGAGGTGGTCTTTTCCCCATTGAATAATCTTTCCTGCTTTATGGAAGATTAGTTGACCATATAACTTGGGTTCATTTCTGGGTTTTCTATTATGTTCTGTTGATCTATGTGTTTATTTTTGTGCCTGTACTACAGTGTTTTGATCACTACAGCTTTGTAATATAAATGGAAGTCTGGAATGGTGATACTTCCAATTTTGTTTTCCCTTTTTAGGATTGCTTTGACTATTTGGGGTATTTTGTGGTTCCATACAAATTTTAGGATAACAGTAGTCTAAGTCTGTGAAAAAGAATGTTCCTGATATTTTGATAGGGATTGCATTAAATCTGCAAATTGATTTGAGTAATATGGACATTTTAATAATATTTTTTCTTCCAATCCATGGGCATGGGATATCTTTGCATTTCTTCATGTCTTCAATTTCTTTCATCAGTGCTTTATACTTTTCAGAAAACAGGTGTTTTTTTTTTAACCTCGATTAAGTTTATTAGTAGATATTTTATTATTTTTGGTGCAGTTGGAATTGGAATTGCTAATTTCCTTTTCTGCTGTATTATTACTATATGGAATGAATTAGATTTTTGTACATTGATTTTTGTATCCTGTGAATTTACTGAATTTGTTTATGAGTTCTAGAATATTTTTGGTGGAGTCTTTAGAGTTTTCTATATATAGTAAAAAATCATTTGCAAATAGTGAAAGTTTTACTTCTTCCTTACTAGTTTGGATCCCCTTTTTATCATACTTTATTTTATTTGGTGGGTTTTTTTTAAAGATTTTATTTACTTATTTGAAAGAGAGAGAGAGAGAGATCACAAGTAGGCAGAGAGTCAGGCAGAGAGAGAGAGGGGGAAGCAGGATCCCTGTTGAGCAGAAAGCCCAACGTGGGGCTCGATCCCAGGACCCTGAGATCATGACCTGAATGGAAGGCAGAGACTTAACCCACTGAGCCACCCAGGCGCCCCTTGGTGTTTTCCTTTTTTTTTTTTTTTTTAAATTTAATTTAATTTTTGTGTGTGTGTGTGTTCCAAAATTCATTGTTTATGCACCACACTCAGTGCTCCACGCAATACGTGCCCTCCATAATACCCACCACCAGGTTCACCAAACTCCCTATCCCCTTCCCCTCCAAAACCCTCAGTTTGTTTCTCAGAGTCCACAGTCTCTCATGCTTCATCTCCCCATCCAATTTCCCCCAACACACTTCTCCTCTCCATCATCTCCCAATGTCCTCCATGTTATTCCTTATGCTCCACAAGTAAGTGAAACCATATGACTCTCTCTGCTTGTTTATTTCACTCAGAATAATCTCCTCCAGGATCCCCTTTTATTTCTTTTGTTGTCTGATTGCTGTGACTAGTACTCCCAATACTATGTTGAATACAAGTGGTTGGGAGTGGACATCCTGGTCTTGTTCTGGATCTTAAGGGAAATGTTCCTAATTTTCTCTACTGAGTATGAGGTTTGCTTTGAGTTTTTCACATATGGTCTTTTTTATGTTGAGGTCTATTACCTCAAAACCTACTTTTTGAAGATTTTGATCCTAAATGGATGTTGTACTTTGTCACATTCTTTTTCTCCATCTATTCAAATGATCATATTATCTTTGTCCCTTCTTTTACTGATGTGATGTATCATACTGATACTGCAAATACTAAACCACTCTTGCATACTGAGAATAAATCTCACTTGATCATGGTGAATAATTTTTTTTTTTGATGTGTTATTGGATTCAGTTTGCTGGTATTTTGTTGGGGATTTTTGCATCTATGTTCATCAAAGGTATTGGCCTGCAATCTCTTTCTTTCTTCTTCTTCTTTTTTTTTTTTTGTGGTATCTTACTTGTTGTTCTTTGTTTGATTTAATCAGGGTAATGCTGGCCTCATAGAATTAATTTGGAAGTTTTCCTACTCTTCTAATTTTTGGAATTGTTTGAGAAGAATAGATATTAACTCTTCTTTAAATGGTAGAATTTACCTGCGAAACCATCTGACTCTGGACTTTTGTTGGGAGTTTTTTGATTACTGATTCAATTTTATTGCTGATAATTAGTCTGTTCAAATTTTCTATTTCTTCTTCAGTTTTAGAATGCTATATGTTTCTTGGAATTTGTTCATTTTTTTCTATATTGTCCAATCTGTTGGCATACAATTTTCCATAATATTCTTTCACAATTTAAATTTTTGTGGTGTCACTTGTTTCTCCTTTTCCATTTGTGGTTTTATTTATTCACATGCTTTCTCTCTCTCTTGTGAGTAGTCTCTCTAGAGATTTATCAATTTTATTGATCTTTTCAAAGAATCAGCTCCTGATTTTATTGATCTATTCTATTTTTTGTTTGTTTATTTCTGTTTTGTTTACATATAATCTTTTAAAAATATATATATTTATTTTTTTATTAACATATAAGGTATTATTTGTTTCAGGGATACAGGTCTGTGATTCATCGTCTTACACAATGCACAGCACTCACCATTGCACATACCCTTCCCATTGTCCATCACCCAGCCTCCCCATCCTTCCCACTTCCCTCCCTTTCTAGTCTTTGTTATTTTCTTTCTTCTGCTGTTTTGGGTTTTGTTTATTCTTTTTCTAGCTCCTTTAAATTTAAGCTTAGATTGAGATTTTTCTTCTTGAGGTAGGCCTGTTTATAGTAATATAAACTTCCCTCTTAAAATTGCTTTTGCTGCATCTCAGAGATTTTGGACTGTTGTGTTTTCACTTCCATTTGTTTCCATGTAATTTTTTATTTCTTCTTTGACTTCTTGGTTGACCCATACATTGTTTAGTAGCATGTTCCTTAAACACCATGTATTTGTGGTCTTTCCAGATTTTTCTTGTGGTTGATTGCTAGTTTCACAATGTTGAGATCAGAAAAGATGCATGGTATGACCAGTCTTTTGGAATTTGTTGAGACTTGTTTTGTGGCCTAATAGGGATCTATTCTTGAGAGTGTTCCATGTGCACTTGAAAAGAATGTGTATTCTGGTGCTTTAGGATAGAATGTTTTCAACATATCTGTTGGCTCTGTCTTGTCCAGTGTGTCCTTCAAAGCTACTGTTAACTCATTGATTTTAGTTGGATGACTTGTCCATTGATGTGAGTGTGGTGTGAAAGTCCCCTACTATTACTGTATTACTATTAATTAGCTCCTTTATGTTTGTTATTAGCTGCTTCATATATTTGGTTGCTCTTATGTTAAGTGCTTGGATATTTATAGTTGTTACATCTGCTTGTTGGATTATCTTCTTTATTATTACAGAGTTTTCTTCTTTGTCTCTTGCTTTAAAGTCTATTTTTGTCCAATATAAGCATTGCTACCCTGACTTTCTTTTGACATCTCTTTGAATGAAAAATGTTTCTCTAGCCCTTCACTTTCAATTTGCAGGTCTCTTTGGGTCTGAAATGAGTCTCTTGTAGGCAGCATATAGGTGGTCTTGTCCAGTGAGTCATGTTTTCACATAACTATGCTCCATATGATATTTAGGACACATTTATATTAAAATATAATTTGTTCCATTGAAATTGACTGGGTATCTTGTATTTTTTATGGCAACCCTATACCCACAGTAATATAAACAATATGTAACAGGGTCTGCACTAGCAGATGTCTGGTTCCCAGGCCAATATTTTCCCTTCCATATGACCCTGCAATGCTGATGAGAATGGTACTTTAGAAACTCATCTTGCAGTTGAACATGTTTGAAGTTTTAATGTAGTAACCAATACTGAGCTGCTTTTGAAAGGAGCTCATGGGTCATTAAAGGACAAAACTGATGTTCTTTGACACAATCGATGGGTCTCTTCCTGCAAATGAAATTCCAGTCTGATAGCATTAATGGAAGGAAGCTGCAGATCCTGATATGCCCAATCAAGCTGGTCTGTATGATGTTAGTTTTTTACTCGGTTGCATTAATACAATGATTTAATGTATTTTAAAGAGGGACAATTTGTCAGAAAAAAGCCAAATCAATTTCAAGGAGCTTACATATTTATATATTTAACATATGCAGACATACAAGCATTAAAATAATTATGTAAAATACATTACTATACATAGACATTAAGAAGCCCCTTATTAAATGGTACTAAGAGAAATTAAGCCCGTGTCTGATTGTTCTCTAATTAGAATTAGTGCTACTTTGCTTTGTTCTTTAATTTTGAATATCTGTGTAGCTTTGTTTAAGTACATTTACATGGTCAAGTCACATAATCTATTCTTCTTGACAATGGATTTATGCAATGCATGGTCTTTTTAGGATAACAAGTACAATGAGAGGATAGACTGGTAATGTGAAAAATAGGAAAGTCTGGTAATTAGCTGTTTGAGTGAATGACACCCAGGTTTTGTGCCTTTGCTTATTTCAGTTTATTTATTCCAACATATCCCAAGACCTAGAAATGCTTTACATTTTATGGCTTAAATAAAACCAGTTCTGGGACGCCTGGGTGGCGCAGTTGGTTGGACGACTGCCTTCGGCTCAGGGCGTGATCCTGGAGTCCCGGGATCGAGTCCCGCATCAGGCTCCCAGCTCCATGGGGAGTCTGCTTCGCTCTCTGACCTTCTCCTCGCTCATGCTCTCTCTCACACTCTCTCTCTCTCTCAACTAAATAAATGAAATCTTTAAGAAAAAAAAAAAAACAAACCAGTTCTTATTCATTTTTTAAATTTCGCTGATAAACCTTTAATAATTTTGTCTTCTTTGGGGACAAATAGCCTAGCAAAGTATGAGCAGTAACTTAGAGCTCAACTAAATGTTAGGAGTTTGTTTTTATGGGGAAGGATTGTATTTATATTTGTTTTATAACCAATACTGGGCTAGGCACACAACAGTAATTATATATATTTATGTGTGATGATCTTAAAGAAAATACACTAATATTAATGTAAAATATTTTCTATATATTAATAAGCATGAATAAATAATTCTCCCCTTTTAATATTTTCACTTACATTATTTCCCCAACTCTCCAAAACAACTCTGAAAATAGGCTTAAAGAAAAAAAAAATCTGCCTAAGGTCAAGCTGATAGAATGTGACACAGTCTGCTTTCAACACATATATTCTGACTCTGAAACCCAAGAATCTATCTACTATGCCATACTGTCTTTAGATTTCTGATACTGTTCTGTTAAAGACTGTATTCACTTCACAATAATAGAGGCTGTGTTGTAATGAAACAAGGATTTATTTATCAGGTACTCTAGAGCCTTGTTTCCTAGAATTTAGCATTTGAACCTCTTGAAGACTGAAAATGACTTATTTAGAAATACTAAAGGAGGAGGAATGGAAATTCACTTTTTCCATTTAGAATTCTTGTGGCTCCACTCCATTCAGAGTGGTGTGTCTCCCTGAATATTTTATTAGAGTTCTGTTGCAGCTGAGTTAAAGATGTGCCTGCCCCACTTCCCTGAGCGAGTTATGGGATATGTCCCATAATTTTTTGCCAACTGGCTAAGTGACCCAAAGCTTTCAGGATCGATGTGAGGAGTGCTAAGGTGGCTGAGAGAGTGCAGAACATCTCAGTAGCCAGGAAATGAACCAGAAATTAAAAGGATGTGAAATCTAATCTCTGAAGAAAATGAAGTGTGTCAGTGTTTCATTTTGTTGGCATAGAAAACAGAAAACTGAGTCTATTTTTTTTTCTTTTATCTTTAGTGGTAGCCCAGTACGTTATAAATCAATAATTTTATGATTTTATCTGCCATTCTACAATAACCATTAGACTTTACAGTATAGGCCCTGAACCCTGGTAACTGATTTTCCCCACCAGCATATTGAGCTGAGGAATTCTAGACATTTGAATATCAGATTTATTTGAATTAACTGCTTTAATGTATTGTGTAGCTTCTTGGATCCATATATTCCTGATGGGTGAAATTCTCAAATGAACTTGAAGTTATAGAATGTGACTCCAGTTTCCCTTAATTCATTCATTCATTCTTTCTTTTTTTTTTTTTTTAAGATTTTATTTATTTATTTGACAGAGAGAGATATCACAAGTAGGCAGAGAGGCAGGTAGAGAGAGAGGAGGAAGCAGGCTCCCCACTGAGCAGAGAGTCTGATGCGGGCTCAATCCCAGGATCCTGGGATCATGACCTGAGCCGACGGCAGAGGCTTAACCCACTGAGCCACCCAGGTCCCCCAAATTCATTATTTCTTAACTTACTCCTCTGTGTCTCCCTTGGCCCTATCATACAAAAATGCTCAGGAACAAGTAATAAGAATGGTATTGAGATGTCTATCTCTAGAAGAATTTGGAAACTATAATTTTGGTATCTAAACTGTAGTCTTTTTTTTTAAATTTATTTTTTATTTATTTTCAGCATAACAGTGTTCACTGTTTTTGTACCACACCCAGTGCTCCATGCAATCCGTGCCCTCTCTAATACCCACCACCTGATTCCCCCAACCTCCCACCCCGCACCACTTAAAACCCTTCGGATTGTTTTTCAGAGTCCATAGTCTCTCATGGTTCACCTCTTACCTGTCTTTTTGATTTGTCTTTTTATTTGTACTTTTAATATTGTTGCTATTTTTCATTCCTAGATTCACAATACAGCTCTGAAATATGTTTTATGGACTATCGTTGGGTCTTTATTCTATTCTGAGCTCTCTGTTTTAGGAGCTCCACCACCTTCCTGATGTATATTCTTTATTTCATGACTGTTTCTCCTAAGCCTTTGGTAGTATTGTATAATACTTTTTAATGTAAGCTACTTCTACCTGATAAAAAGACTAATGGGGAAGTTGAAGTTCCTTTGACCATTATAAGAGGTATCTGCTGAGTATCTACTATGTGGCAAGTGCCATACTCTGTTTAATACTCATTCAGTGATGACTACCACTGTAAGAGTTAAGTGTATATGTGATCATTTATGGATGAAGGGAGCAGGGTTTTATAGGCCTTACTAACTTACCCAAAGTCAACACACAGGTGTGAGGTAGACCCAGGCTTTGGATCCATGTCTTTCTGACTCCAGAGATCATGATCTTCACTAATACTGTGCATCTCCTGTTTTATTGTCTCTTATTGGGTATTGATGTCTAATCGGATTGGAAATCTGCCTTCAAACCATTGCAAAGAATATGTCCTTGTTATAATCAGAAATGCCATTCTATATATATGTGAAAGATAGCTATCTGTATCATTAGCTCTTCTGTGTATTAGCTTCTTGAGTATGTGAAGAGGGTGTGTTGGGGATTTCTTAGATAAGAGAGCTCTCTGAACATGTATGTGAGAAATCCATATACTTCTACTTCTGTTTCCCTCCAGATGTTGGTTAACCTGCACGGCCATTTATCTTGGGCCTTCACCTCACCAGAGTGAAAGCTAAATTTTCAAAATGCACTTCTTCTTATATGTGAAGGAAATGCAATCTGGTCTTGCTTAAGAGTTTGATTTGGGGAAGAAAGATGACAAGAGGCTAATCAAGGTCTTTCTACTAATAATTTTCTAGTGCCCTTTGCTCAAGGTGTTTTCTCTCACAAAATGAAAGTTCCAACCCAAGGCAAACAAAGTGATTTCTAGAAATAGTTTATTACTTTTCACAGATTAAGGCCTGAGATGCTTACTTGGTGTTTAGCTACTAGAGTAGGCAATGGAATGTGAATTGGATGGAGGTATATGTGGAGGTTCTTATTTATTAAGAACTATTTTGATGTTCGAATACCAACTAAAAATATAGATTCCAGGAAAGTATCTAAGAATGAGGTGTGTTAATAGCATTAAATATGTATTTGCAAAGTAAGTAAATTAATAAGAAGGTGCAAAGTCTGAGTTTAAGAATACTGGAGTCTAGGGGCACATGGGTGGCTCAGTGGGTTAAAGCCTCTGCCCTTGGCTCAGGTCATGATCCCAGGGTCCTGGGATAGAGCCCCACATTGGGCTCTTTGCTCAGCAGGGAGCTTGCTTCCTCCTCTCTCTCTGCCTGCCTCTCTGCCTACTTGTGATCTCTGTCTGTCAAATAAGTAAATAAAATCTTTAAAAAAAAAAAAAGAATACTAGAGTCTAAGTGGGTTTAGCAAAAGAAGACTGGAAGAAACTTTTTTAAAAAAGATTTTATTTATTTGTCATAGAGAGAGAGAGAGAGCACAAGCAGGCAGAGTGGCAGGCAGAGGCGGAAAGAGAAGCAGGATTAACCACTGAGCCACCAGGTGTCCCTGGAAGAAACTTTTTAAAACAATCATTTATTTTATTCAGGCCTTCAGAGAAATGTGTCCTGCAATAATCAAAGTATCAGGATGTAAGAATAAATGTACAGGTTTTTTTCAGTGTTTCTAGAGGCACCCCCCCAAAAAATGTTTATTGAGAGCTAAATGGTTGAATAATATTTCCATTCTATGAAATACTATAGAGCTACTTAAACATAGCTCCATATTTTCTGGTAGAGACATAAATGAAGTATTAAGTGAGAAAATAAGTTTTAGTGTTATTTTATGTATATATACACACATACATAAATATATACATATATTAATGTATTTTACATATTTATATATTTTATATATTTATATTTTCTAATATATTTATATTTTATATATTATATATTTATATATAAAATATTTTATATATAATCTATTTTATATGTCCTTATTTTATATATTTTATATATTTATTTTATTTTATATATTTTTATTTTTATACATTTTTATATTTTATTTTATATATTTATATATTCTAATATATGTACAGGCCTATATGATATCACCCACTTTGCTAAAACAAGCACAATCACGTATGTGGGATATTCTTTTTTTTTTTTAAAGATTTTGTTTATTTTTGTGAGAGAGATGGAAGAGAGAGAGTGTGCACACAAGCAGGGCGAGGGGAAGAGGGAGAAGACTACTCACTGAGAAGGGAGCCTGATGGGTGACTTGATGCAGGTCTCAATACCAGGACCCCAGGATCATGACCCGAGCCAAAGGCAGAGGCTTAATCGACTGAGCCACCTAGGTGCCCTGCGAAAGATATTGAAAAATCTATTCTGGCTTTTGTCCCCTTATAATCTGTTCTCCCAGCAGAGGGATTGCTTGAAAACCTAAGCGAGATCAGATACTCCACTGCTCCAAATCCCGGTTCTAGTGGTTTCCCATTTCAGTCAAAGTCACCTACAAGAGATTCTCCACCTTGGCTCACATTGAACATAACCTGGTGAGCTTTAAGGAAAAAACTCACGTTGGGGTCTGACTCCCCAAAATGTTGATTTCATTGGTTTTGTGGTTGGACATTGATACTCACTGAAAAGTCCTCAAATAATGCTAATGGGCATTCAGTGCTGTGAACCACTGTCCTCATTTTCCCTTCTTTCATCTCCTTTTCTTTTACCTCCTAAGTACCTCCAAACACACAGGCTTCTGGGCTGTTTCTAAAACAGCCCAGGCACATTCCCACCACAGAGCTTTTGTGCTGGTGGATACTTTCTCCAGTGAGCCTCCTTTAGGTTTTAATTTACCAAGCATCCTGCACAAAGATCCCTAGAAAACTGAGTGGAAGGACCTTGATTAGCCACTTGTAATTTATTCTTCTGAATCAAAATCAAGTTATACCAGATTGTATTTACCTCATATATAAGATCTGTCATTTAATAATTTAGCCTTCATTCTGGTGAGCTGAGGACTCAAGGTAAATGGTTGTGTTGTCCAAACAACTGCCAAAAGGAATTGCAGCTAATACTGATTTTCTTTTTTTTGCATGCATGCACAGAATACATTCTTATGTAACAAAAATCCCCATAGTCACATGTATAGATGCTCACATACATACATACAGGGAAAGTATGTGCACAAAGACTTTGACCGGATAACTTCTACATCTCTTCCAGCACAGGTATTCTATCATTCTATTGTTAAACATTAATACTAATACAGACTTAAAAATATTCTGGGAAAGCAGAATGAAGGAGTAGCTTGAAGCAATTTAGTTTTTCCTTTCCCCATCATCCATTAGCCAAACCTCCACTGATGCTGAATAACCACAAAATTTAGGTAAAAGCAGTGGTCTTGCACATTGAAAGTTCAAAATCCCCTCTCCTCACCCTTCAGAATACATTGCTGCCTCTGGAGTGCCCCGCCATGTAGAAGCCCCAATCTGTACCTTCTGGGTAAGCTTTTGGACTCACTCTTTTGAGTAATTCTACCTGTATATTTAGTGTCATATAATTTATTCATGTGGTTTAAAAAAACCTTGTTTTTTAAAAAATGTCCTTTAGAAGATGTATACTTTAAGCTTGATTATTTATATTTTAGCATATGGTGTTTATAAGAGTGCTTGGTACATAACAGGAGCTCATGAGCATTTGGAGAATGAATAAATTGATGGGTTAATTGATTGTTTTCTGTGGGACTGATGTTTCCATGTAGAGAGAGAGGCCTGGGCTGGGGTTATCTAAAGTTATGTGGAAGAAGACTCTAGAAGAGGAGCTGACCCCAGTAGTGGAAACTAGAAGGATTGCCATATGCCTAGAGATGAGGAAAGAGCATTTGTTGATGATGTGATGAACTCATTTTCATGTCAAGGGCAGCTGAGAGAGCTCTAGCTTTGTGTGTGTGGGTGAGTTTTTGTGTGGGTGATCTCAGAAGAACCCACAAAAAAGCCTCACCTTCAAACAGTTAAGAAGCCTGGAGAGGACCAACACCAGCTCACAAGAATATCAGTCAAGTGAGGTCCTTTTTGAACCTTATTACTTCTTACAGCTTTTCCAGTTTATGCTGGGGGTGGAGAAATAGAAGCACAAAATGGAAAAAGAGAGAAACCATTTGCCCTTCTCCAACTGTGTTTCCCTCCTGTAGCCTTTAGACATGGGAAAGGTGAGGTTTGACTTTATTTCAAGTTTGGACTTTGGCTTGTTATGGAATTAAGTGTGTTGTTGTTGTTGGCAATTTAAAGTGACTCTAGGACTTTTTATTACTTAAAAATACCCAGAAGAAGTAATGGGGACTGCTCAAGTTTTCATCTGGAGGCAATGGAAATCCTGGCCCAAAAGAATAAATTTGAAGAGACCGTGGGAGGTAAAAATGAAGTTGTTTATAATTCTACTCCATGAGTCATACTTGTTACATGTTGTCTGCTTCACAGCTCAGCTCTGATTAGTATATCGATTTTCATGTTAGCCTGAAAATATTTCTGTAACAAGTTAAGAATAGTGAAATTTGTGACAAACTTTATTATTTTTTTAGAAGATTTATTTATTTTAGAGAGAGTGAGAGAGCAATAAAGTGGGGAGGTGCAGAGGAAGAGTGGGAAAGAGAATCTCTAGTAGACTCTATGTGGAGTGTGAAGCCCAATCTGGGGCTTGATCTCAAGACGCTGAGTTGACAACCTGAGCTGAAACCCAGTTGGACCCTCAGCTGACTTCATCACCCAGATGCCCCTCACAAACTTTATTTTTAAATGGAATTATTAAACTGGGCTAATTTCTCTCAGACTTTAAAAGGAGAGCCTATCAAGGAAGTCTTTCCTCTGGAATGGCCAAACAATTGGAGTCAATCTAGTTTGTGTTACTGGGAGAGCTCCTCTAGTACCAGCCTCAAAGCTCACTTTGAAATCTCTGAGTCACACAAAGAGTACCTCATGCTGATTGGATCTGTGGAAATAACCAGTTATAAGATACTAAGAATCTTTTTTTCCTTTTGATTTTTTGTTGTACTTCTACTGGGGACAGATGGAGTCTTTATTTTATTTATTTATTTTTTTATTCTAGTATAGTTAATATACATTATTATATTAGTTTCAGGTGTACTGTATAGTGATTCCACAATTCTTTTTTTTTAAAGATTTTATTTATTTATTTGACACAGAGAGAGAGAGAGAGAGATCACAAGTAGGCAGAGAGGCAGGCAGAGAGAGAGGGGAGTGGAGTGGAGGGAAGTGCTGAGTGGAGAGCCTGATGCCAGGCTCAATCCCAGGACCCTGAGATCATGATCTGAACCGAGGCTTAACCCACTGAGCCACCCAAACACCCTGTGATTCCACAATTCTATACATTGCTCCATGTTCATCATGGCATATGTATTCTTAATCCTCTTCACCTATTTCACCCATCACCCCCCACCACCTCCCCTCTGGTAACCATCTGTTCCTTATAGTTAAGAGTCTGTTTTTTGGTTTGTCTCTTTTCTTTTTTGTTCATTTGTTTTCTTTCTTTAAATTTACATATGAGCAAAATCATTATTTGTCTTTCTCTTCTAATTTATTATTGTACCCTCTAGATCCATCCACGTTGTTCCTAATGTCAAGATTTCTTTCTTTTTATGGTTGAGTAATATTCCATTTTGTATATATATCACGTCTCTATCCATTCATCTATTGGGTTGCTTCCACAATCTGGCTATTGTAAATAATGTTGCAATAAACATGGGAATGCATATATCCTTTTAAGTTAGTCTTTTCATATATTTGGATAAATACCCAGTTGTTCAATTATTGAATCATAGGTTAATTCTATTTCCAAATTCTCATAAAACCTCCATACTGTTTTCCATAGTGGCTGCACCAGTTTGCATTCCCACAAACAGTGCACAAGGGTTTCTTTCTCTCCACATCCTTTCCAACATTTGTTTCTTGATTTTAGCCACTCTGACAGGTATGGAGTGATATCTCCTGTGGTTTTGATTTGCATTTCCCTGATGAGTGATGTTGAGCATATTCTTATAGGTCTGCTGGTCATGTGTATATTTGGAGAAATGTCTGTTCATCTGCCCATTTTTTAATTGGATTATTATTTTTGTGTATGCAGTTCTATTAGGTCTTTATATATTTTAGATAGTAACCCTTTAGTGGATATGCCATTTTTGAATATCTTTTCCAATCCCATAGATTGTCTTTTAGTTGATTTTCTCCTTCGCTGTGTAGAAGCTTTTTGGTTTGATGTGGTCCCAATAGTTCATTAATGCTTTATTTCCCTTGTCTTAGGGAGATATATCTAGAAAAATGTTGAGCTAAGCCTGATGTCAGAGAAATTATTGTCAGTGCTCTGTTCTAGGATTTTTATGGTTTCAGGTCTCACATTTAGGTCTTTGATCCATTTTGAGTTTATTTTTGTGTATGGTGTGGGAAAGTGGTCCAGTTTCATTTTTTGGCATGTAGCTGTCCTGTTTTCCCAACACCATTTGTTGAAGAGATTGTCTTTCCCCATTGCATATTCTTGCCTTCTTTGTGGGATATTAATTGACCACATAATAGTGGGTTTATTTCTCGGCGCTCCAATCCATTCTCTTGATCTATGTTTCTGTTTTTCTGCCCGTACCATACAATTTTGATTACTATAGATTTATAATATATTTTGAAATCTGAGGTTGTGATCCCTTCAGTTTTGCTCTTTTCAAGATTGCTTTGACTGTTTGGGGTCTTTTGTGGTTCCATTCAAATTTAAGATTATTATAGTTCTGTGCAAAGCGCTGTTGGGATTTTGAAAGGGATTGTACTAAATCTGTAAATTGCTTTGAGTGGTATAGACATTTTAGCAATATTTGTTCTTATAACCCATGGGCATGGAATATTTTTCCACTTGTTTGTTTCATCTTCAATATCTTTCATCAAGGTTTTCTGTCAGAATTAATAGGTCTTTTATCTCCATTGTTAAGTTTATTCCTGAGTATTTTATCATTTTTGGTGGGATTGTAAATGGGCTTTTTTCCCCTTAATTTCTCTTTCTGCTGCTTCTATTATTAGTGAATAGAAATTCATCTGATTTCTGTATATATTGATTTTGTATCCTGTGACTTTACTGAACTCATTGGCCAGTTCTTGAATTTTTTTGGTGGAGTCTTTAGGATTTCCTATATATAGTATCATGTTGTCTGCAAATAGTGAAAGTTTTACTTCTTCCTTACCAATTTGGATGCCTTTTATTTCTTGTCTGATTGCTGTAGCTAGGATTTCCAATATTTTGTTGAGTAAAAGTGTTGAGAGTGGACATCCTTTTCTTGTTCCTGATTTTATGGGAAAAGCTCTCAGTTTTTCATCACTGAGTATGATGTTCACTGTGGGTTTTTCATATATTGCCTTTGTTACATTTGAAGTATGTTCTCTGTAAACCTGCTTTGTTGATAGTTTTTGTCATGAACATATGTTGTACTTTGTCAAATGTTTTTGCTGCATCTGTTGATATGATCATATGGTTTTTATCCTTATTGATGTGATATATCCTGTTGATTGATTTGTGAATATTGGACCACTCTTGCATACTGGGAATAAATCTCACTTGATTATGGTGAATGATTTTTCTAAATGCATGGTTGGATTCAGTTTGCCAGTATTTTATTGAGGATTTTTGCATCTATATGCATCAGAAATAATTAGCCTGTACTTCTCTCTCTCTCTTTTTTTTTTCCTTTTCTTTATCTGGCTCATTAGTATTAGGGTAATGGGGATCTCATAGAAAGAATTTTTAATGTTCCTTCTTCTATTTTTCCAAATAGTTTGAGAAGAATAGGTACTAATTTGCTAAATGCTTGATATAATTTGCCTGTGACGCCATCTGGTCCTAGACTTCCGTTTGTTGAAAGTGTTTTGATTACAGATTCAATTTCATTGCTGGTAAATTTTAAATTTACTATTTTCCCACTTCAGTTTTGGGGTGTTATATATTTCTATGAGTTTATCCACTTTTTTCTAGATTATCTAATTTGTTAACATATAATTTTTCATAATATTCTTTTATGGTCCTTCATATTTCTGTGGTGTTGGTTGTGATTTCTCCTCTTTCATTTCTGATTTTATTTGAGTCCTCTCTCTTTAATGAGTCTGGCTAAAGATTTATCAATTTTGTTGATCTACTCAAAGAACCACTTCTCGGTTTTATTGATCTCTTCTTTTGTTGTTGTTTCTGTTTTGTTTATTTCTGCTCTCATCTTTATTATATCTTCTGCTGGTTTTGGATTTTGTTCTTTTTCTAGCTCCTTTATGTGCTAAGGTATAAGGTTAGGTGTAAAAGGTTAGGTTTAAGGTTAGGTTGTTTGTTTGAGATTTTTCTTGCTTCTTGAGGTAAGCCTGTATTGCCATAAACGTCCTTCTTAGAACTGCTTTTGTTGCATCCCAAAGATTTTGGACTCTTGTGTTTTCCCTTCCATTTGTTTTTATGTAATTTTTGATTTCTTTGATTTCTTAGTTGACCCATACATTGTTTAGTAGCATGTTCCTTAACCCCCATGACCTCAGTCTTTCTGAATTTGTTGAGACTTGTTTTGTGGTCTAATAGGGATCTATTCTTGAGACTATTCCATGTGCACTTGAAAAGAATGTGTATTCTGGTGCTTTAGGATCAAATGTTTTCAGCATATCTGTTGGCTCTGTCTTGTCCAGTTGTGTCCTTCAAAGCTACTGTTAACTCATTGATTTTAGTTTGGATGACTTGTCCATTGATGTAAGTGTGGTGTGAAAGTCCCCTACTATTATTGTATTACTATTGATTCGTTCCTTTATGTTTGTTATTAGTTGCTTTATGTATTTGGATGCTCCTGTGTTAGGTGCCTAAATATTTACAGTTGTTATATCTTCTTGTTGGATTGTTCCTTTTATGATCAGAAAGTGCCCTTCTTTTTCTCTTGTTACAGAAGCAGGCTTCCCACCCAGTGGGGAGCCCAATGCGGGGCTCAATCCCAGGACCCCGGGATTATGACCTGAGCCAAAGGCAGATGCTTAATGACTGAGCTATCCAGGCGCCCCCCAGTACATTTTCTTCTCCCTTTTCTCTTTTTTTCTCCTGGGATCCCTATGAAACAAATGTTGTTTTACTTGCTGGTATCACTGACTTCCCTTAGTCTATTTTCCTTTATTATTTTTTCTCTCTCCTGTTCAGCTTGGTTGCTTCCCATTACTCTGGCTTTCAGGTCACTGATCTATTCTTCAGTTTCTTCCAGTATACTATTTATCCCTCTAGTGTATTTTTTTTTTAATTTTATTTATTTATTTGACAGAGATCACATGCAGGCAGAGAGAGAGGGAGAAGCAGGCTCCCCACCGAGCAGAGAGCCCGATGCGGGGCTCAATCCCAGGACCCCGGGATCACGACCCGAGTTGAAGGCAGAGGCTTTAAACCACTGAGCCACCCAGGTGCCCCCATCTAGTGTATTTTAATTATAGTTTTTAATTCTTCATCTCTTATTTGCTGTTTTTTCTTCTTTTTTTTTTTATGTTTTCTATCTCTTTATTGAGAGTCTTACTGAAGTCCTTTACTCTTGTCCAGTCGAGTATCTTTGACTATTTTTTTATATTCTCTATCAAGTAAATTACTTATCTCTGTTTCATTTAGGTCACTTGCTGTGATTTTTTTCTGTTCTTTCATTTGAGAATGATTCCTCTGTCTCATTTTGTCTCTCTATGTCTGCTTCTATGTGTTAGGAAAGTCAATTACATGTTTTGTTCTTTATCTAGTGATCTTAAGAAAATGTGCTATAGGGGCACCTGGGTGGCACAGTCAGTTAAGCATCTGACTGTTTTGGCACAGATTGTGATCTCAGGGTCATATGGTGGAACCTTCCACCTGGCTCTGCGGTCAGCACAAAGTCTGCTTGAGCTTCTCTCACCATCTCCTCTGCCCTTCTCACTCATACTCTCCCTTTCTCTCTCTCACAAACAAATAAATAAATAAATCTTTAAAAAAAAGAAGAATAAGAGGGGGAGAGAGAGGAGGGGGAGGGGGAGGAGGAGGTCCTATAATGCCCTATAGTGTAATGTCCCCTATTCAGTAGAACCTGGCCCTTCAGCTCTATCTCCTATGTGTGTTGTATGTGTCCTACTGCTGTGGTTGAGCCACTTTGGCCTTCAATTTAGTCATCTGTGATGGCTCTCTTTGTCTGTTGTGGGCAGAGTTTGGTCCCTTTGTTGTTGTAAGCAGGCCAATTTGGGGCCACCTTGGACTTGAGTTGAGTCATATTAGGTGTTTGCCAGTAATGTAGTAGCGCCGAACTTCAGGATACTTTTCCTGTTTTGTCCCCTGAGAAGCTTTCATTGGTTGGCAAGGCCTGCAGTCAGACCTGATGTTTGCCCCTAGCCCATGCTTGGGTCACAGTTTTCATAGTATATGTGGTTATCATCTGCTCTTCCCAGGAAGAAGTCACTTGGGAAGGTGAGACACCTTTGAGGGCTGCTTTCACACTGGTAAGCTTGTGGTACTGCTCTGGATGTGTTCTGGCCAAGGGCATATTGGAGGGGGTATTTCTGCATAAGAATGTGGGGGAAAGGTACCATGATGCCAGCAAGGTTGGAGGTTGTCTGCTGCAGAAGGAGGCCTACAGCCACTTGGGGAAACTGCCTAGGATGGGATGGAGAGGGTGTTTCTGCAGGAGAATATGGGGATGAGGTGGGCCCTCTTAAAAAGCTAGGTAGAGGGTATTTACATTGCCCATGTATCTAGGCTGGGAGGCAGAGGAAGAAAATGGCACCCATCAGGTCTTTGGTTCTTGGAGGTGTCTCCCAAAGATCCCTGCACCTCTAGCACATACTGTGAGATTAGTAGGTAAATCTCTTTTCTGTGTACCCAGGCATTTTTCAAACTGCTGCTTCTGGGCCATATCTAAGTGGAGTTGTTTGTTATGCTCTCTCTTTAAGGATGGAGACCCCCTCTAGTTCCTCCCAAGCTGATCCTGCTGATTTTTAAAGTTCTGGGGGTTAAGCCCCAATGATTGTTAGGCCTGTCTGGTTTTCCAAGCTAAATTTATGGGGATTCATCCTCCCCATGTGGGTCCCTAGTGCCTGGGTTCCTGGCATGGGATCTGATCCTCCCCAGGCATCCTTCCCTCTTCTGAATAGTCCCGCAGGTCCATTTAGCTCCCTACCACATCTATACCCTTCCTACCCTTAATGATGTAGCCTCTTCTCTACATTTAGCTGTGGAGACTCTGTTCTGTCAGTCTTTAGGTTATTTTCTGTGTTATTGGGGTGTTGTCTAGGTGCATCCATGAGATGAGTGAGGTTTAGATTCCTCCAACTCAACCATCTTCCCTGGGGTGGGTGTTATCTAGGTGCATCCATGAGATGAGTAACGTTTAGAATCCTCCTACTCAACCATCTTCCCTGGAAATCACTAAGAAATTATTAGTAATGGGCTGTAGTTTTTTCTTGATCTATATCAAGTAATAGAAAAAATTGAAACTTTCCTAACAAAAATGAGAGTTAAAGTTTTCTGAAGTTAATTATTCTCTTTAATTTAAGAGAAAACCTTTACATTTATCTATAATGGAGATACAATTTCTGTCCTTAACGGTTGTTATCAAGTCTGACAAAATGGACTCTTGTGGGGATGGCCTCAGTCTTCCAAGTGTTTTTGTCTATTGAGACCTGCAGCCTGGTAAGCTGGAAGATAAGGGATGTCTTGTATTTCTTTTCTTTTTCTCAAACAGCAGCCAAGCATGGTGCTTCTCACACAATAGATGTCAAAGAATGCTATTGACCGAATGTCTGGGTGTTTCAGTCATTTGGAATGTGCATCGCTGCCTATTGTTCATATTTGAAATACAAACAGCATTAATACTGATGTTCTGTGGCTTCTGAATTCCTATCCCAGCTCTCTCCTCATTTCAACTAATTACTGTAATGGGCAGAACATCCTTTCTATTTTGACAGTTAAGATGGAAGAAATTGAAAATTCAAAAAGACCGTAAAGGACAGAATTTAAAAAAAAAAGAATCCATTAAAGTCACTTAAAAGTTATCTCAAATCCTCAGCATCCAATGTCCCTAACTTAAAATTCCCTATTTTGTTAAAGCTTAAATGTATTGGCTCCTTTTCCCATCCTGAAGATCACAAAACCATTTCACTTTGGATGATTCCTTTAGCTTTGTGTTGTAAGTGTACTTAAAATTTTATATAGGCATGAATAAGAATAGGTTATCTCTTCTTTTGTCATTCCTGGAAGTGAATTTTCTCCTTTTATCCTCTGAGAGGATGAATAGATAAGGGCATATGAAGAACTAATAAGTGGGGTTGTTTATCTGTCTGCTAAGATT
Organism: Neogale vison; assembly: GCF_020171115.1. Lineage (NCBI taxonomy): Eukaryota > Metazoa > Chordata > Mammalia > Carnivora > Mustelidae > Neogale > Neogale vison. The sequence continues at coordinate 51,531,533 of NC_058093.1, forward strand.
AATAACACACTAAGCAATTCTCACAGTTATTATATTTATGAACAGAAATAGCTTTAGGCAAAACTGAGAAAGATGTCTTTTGCTAGCAACATATCTTTATTTTATGTACTTTATTCATCTCTTTCCCAAACTCCTAGAACTTAGTGCCCAACCTTTCTGCTGTTCCTTAGATGCCCAATTCCTAACCCACCCCTCAGCATAAACGTCAGTATTCCCTCCAGAGAGACTTGACTCTTTTATCTTTGTTCTAATTTGTTCCTGTGTATTTCTTCCTTTCAGGCTTTGCTTGATATCTGGTTAATAATGTGGTCAGTTTCTCCATTCAAGGTAGTATTAATTAGTTATGATTCAGTATGTTACAAAAGATTTGCATCGTTTGCACATTTAACTTAAATCAAGCACAAGCATAGGTTTGAGGATTGAAGATGAGAGGGAGGGAGAGAATGAATTATAATGTGTTCCACATTCTAGCCAGTCAGTTCCCATAGATTGGGAGGCTCAACTAACAGACAGAACTCACAGTTCTGGGGGTTGGAAGTCAGAAATCAGGCTGCCATCATGGTAGGTTTCTGGTGAGACCTTTCTTCCTGGTTTGCCAATAGCCACAAACTTGCTGTCTCTTCACATGGTGGGGGAAGAGAGATTTCTCTCTCCATCTTTTTATAAAGCTACCATTCCTATTGGATTAGGGCTCTACCCTTATGATCTCATTTAACCTTAATTTCCTAACCTTAGTTTTCCTAAAGCCCTATCTCCAAAAACAGTCACAATGAGTTAGAGCTTCAACATATGAATTTTGGGGGACATAAATCAATCTATAACATCCATTCTACTTCATCTACAGGTGATCAGAATGACCAAAATGGCAGACATATCAGTATCTTATATATGTATGTATATATGCATTTCTCCTTGGTCAGTCTCAAGTTCTATTTTCATTGCATGGATGTTTTGCTGGGCTGAATTTGATTCTAAAATTTAGATATATGAAATTTCCTACAGTACAGCTAACTACTTCATTTGATGATTAAAGAAACAGTTTTTTATTCCAATAATATTGGGAAAGGAAAAACAATACTATGTTTGATTTACTGAGAAATGGTATATATACATGCTATACTTCCTAGGTAATTTAAGGGACCTTCATTTTATCTGAGTGTGATTTTTCACCTTAAGAATTGCCTTTAGATTTGAGCAGGACTTTATTATACATTTTAATTTTAGCAGGCTTTTATAGCACAACCTGAGGTCATGAGTAATCTGGAGATTACAGGTATTTGTTAAAATATATTTGTGTGAGGAGACCTAGGGGTACTTTGAAAACATGCACAGGCAGTGTTCTTCTTTGACTATAGATAAAAAACTAATTTTTACCTATGACTTTGTGATATAAAAAAGGCTTTTATAACCCTCACATGAAAAGTTAACGTGAGGTAAAGTACAAACCCCAGGTGACTTGTTGATTACTTCAGGATATATATTAACATGACTAAGAAATTGATGAGGGAGCAGGAGGCTGGCTGAGGACAGAGTAGAAGCTGGCGCCTTGCACCCCCTCTTCACCCGCTCCCCTCCATATGTGTGGCATTCCTAAGGCACCCCTGACTGCCATAAAACGATAAATAGTTAACTTGCAGGGATCGCAGTCCTGCAGAACAGGAATCTCCCTTGCTCTACAGGTATCCTGGAGATCTACGCAGGGAGGTTACCTTATCAATAGCACAAATTTCCAGAGGCAAATAACTCTCATTTCCTGAAGCCCTAATGTCCTCCTCCCCACCATAAACTGGAGGAGACTGAGGTAGAAGGGAATGTGAATGACAGCAGGGTCATAATGCCCCACTAAGAATCTCACAACTATCTTAATGTTAATGCCTGACCTAAAAACGACATTGATCAAGCCATAAGTGCAAGGACTCCCCCCGGCACCTTGTAGGCCCACCTTAGCACGTGAGAGCTCTGTCGAAATCTCCCATCCCTTCACCATCTCCCCCCAACCGCAAGGTATATAACACGCCTACCCTCACAACTCGGGGCGGCTGCATCTCTGCCTGCCCACGGGTCCTGTCCCCGTGCTCTAATAAACCACCTTTTTGCACCAGAGACGTCTTAAGAATTCTTTCTTTAGCCGTCGGCTCCGAACCTCACCCCACCGAACCTGACCTAGGTTCTAGAACTTCATCAGAAATGGTCAAGAAGTTCTTTTTATTATTTATTTATTTATTTTTTAATTTGATAGAGAGACCGTGAGAGAGGGAATACAAGCAGGGACAGTGGGAGAAGGAGAAGCAAGTTTGCAGCTGAGCAGGAAGCCTGACATGTGGGGCTCCAGCCCAGGACCTTAGGACCGTGACCTGAGCCAAAGGCAGAAGCTTAACAACTGAGCCACCCAAGTGCCCCAGAAATGGTCAATAAGTTCTAGTCAGTGAGACAGTCATTTTCAGATGAATGTCCCTGGAAATTTGTGCCCTTGTTATTAAAAGCTGATTTTAGAGAAAAATAATTCCCAGGTAGGAGGCAACTGTAGGAGAACAGTTTACTTAACATTAATTTATTCAGGAAGTATTTGCTAACTAAATGCCAGCACTGTTCTAGGTTCTAGGGAACACCTGACAACAAGAGGGGCAAACTTGTTCTAACGGTGCTTACATTGAGTGGAAGGAGATAAAAGCAATAGACAAATGCAATAAACACAATAGCAGCTGGTAGTAAATTGGGCTGACATGACAGGGTGTCCAGATTGCTGCTTTAGATTTAGTGGTTAAGGAATACCAATCAGATTTAAGGCAAGCTCTGAATGACAAGGAGCCAGTCATGCAAAGAGAAAGGAGAGCACCTTGCTACCAAGGGCATGGCTAGGACAAAGGCCTATGGTATGAATGAACTGCTGTGTTTGAAGACCAGGTTCAAAGCAGCATGTCTATCTGCAGCAAAATGGAAAAACGAGAGAGTGGCTAAAGTACTAGTTTTCTTTAAGAAGGTGTGGAGGAATTTGTGACAAATTAAAGATGGCAGTCTAGGGGCACGTGGGTGGCTCAGTGGGTTGAACCTCTGCCTTTGGCTCAAAAGGGTCATGATCTCAGGGTCCTGGGATTGAGCCCCACATCGGGCTCTCTGCTCGGCGAGGAGCCTGTTTCTCTGTCTCTCTTTGCCTGCTTCTCTACCTACTTGTGATCTCTCTCTCTCTCTGTGTCAAATAAATAAATAAAATCTTGAAAAATAAATAAAATAAAAGTTTAAAAAAATAAAGATGGTGGTCTATAGTTGATGGAAATTGTGTTTGTTTATTTATTAATTTACTTAAAATTTTATTTATTAAAATTTTATTTTTTTCAGTGTTCCAAAATTCACTGTTTATGCACCACACCCAGTATTCCATGCAATATGTGCCCTCCTTAGTACGCACCACCAGGCTCCCCTACCCTCCAACGTCCCTCTTCTCCAAAACTCTGTTTGTTTCTCAGTTTACTGTCCCTCATGGTTTGTCTCTCCCTCCGATTTCCCCCAACTCCCTTCTCTCCATCTCCCAATGTCTTCCGTGTTATTCCTTATGCTTCACAAGTAAGTGAAACCATATGATAATTGACTCTCTCTGCTTGACTTAATTCACTCAGCTTAATCTCCTCTGGTCCTATCCATATTGATACAAAAGTTGGGTATTCATCCTTTCTGATGGAGGCATAATACTCCATAGTGTATATGGACCACATCTCCCTTATCCATTTGTCCGTTGAAGGGCATCTTGGTTCCTTCCACAGTTTGGCGACCATGGCCATTGCTGCTATAAACATTGGGGTACAGATGGTCCTTCTTTTCACTACATCTGTATCTTTGGGGTAAATACCCAGTAGTGAAATTGCAGGGTCATAAGGAAGCTCTATTTTTAATTTCTTAAGGAATCTCCACACTGTTCTCCAAAGTGGCTGCACCAATTTGCATTCCCACCAACATTGTAAGAGGGTTCCCCTTTCTCCACATCTTCTCCAACACATGTTGTTTTCTGTCTTGCTAATTTTGGCCATTCTAACTGGTGTAAGGTGGTATCTCAGTGTGGTTTAGATTTGAATCTTCCTGATGGCTAATGATGATGAACAGTTTTTCATGTGCCTGATAGCCATTTGTATGTCTTCTTTGGAGAGGTGTCTATTCATGTCTTCTGTCCATTTTTGATGTAATCATCTGTGTTGTGTGTATTGAGTTTGATGAGTTTTTTACAGATCTTGGATATCAGCACTTTGTCTGTACTGTCATTTGCAAATATCTTCTCCCATTCCGTGGGTTACCTCTTTGTTTTATTGACTATTTCCTTTGCTGTGCAGAAACTTCTTATTTTGATGAAGTCCCCAAAGTTCATTTTCATTTTTGTTTCCTTAGCCTTTGGAGACATATCTTGAAAGAAGTTGCTGTGGCTGTTGCTGAAGAGGTTACTGCCTACGTTCTCCTCTAGGATTTTGATAGATTCCTGCCTCATGTTGAGGTCTTTTACCCATTTTGAGTTTATCTTTGTGTATGGTGTAAGAGAATGGGTCAAGTTTCATTCTTCTATACTTAGCTGTCCAATTTTCCCAGCACTATTTATTGAAGAGACTGTCTTTTTTCCACTGTATATTTTTTCCTGCTTCATCGAAGATTATTTGATCATAGAGCTGAGGATCCATATCTGGGCTGTCTACTCTGTTCCACTGGTCTATGTGTCTGTTTTTGTACCAGTATCATGCTGTCTTGGTGATCACAGCTTTGTAGGAAAGCTTGAAATCAGGCAGCATGATGCTCCCAGTTTTGTTTTTCTTTTTCAACATTTCCTTAGCAATTCTGGATCTCTTCTGGTTCCATACAAATTTTAGGATTGTTTGTTCCAGCTCTTTGAAAAATACCGGTGGAATTTTGATTGGGATGGTATTGAAAGTATAGATTGCTCTAGGCAGCATAGACATTTTATTCTTCCCATCCATGAGCACGGAATGTTTTTCCATCTCTTTGTGTCTTCTTCAGTTTCTTTCCTGAGTGTTCTGTAGTTCCTTGAGTATAGATCCTTACCTCTTTGGTTAGATTTATTCCCAGGTGGGAAACTGTGTTTAAACTGTATATGTTAAACTAGTGCAAAGAGACTGAAAATTCTCTGAAATTATCATGAATGCCCTCATAAGAGAAAGTGATCATTTCAAGGTAGACAAACCTGGACACTGAGAAAATGAGATTACCTCAGTGTGCTATACCAATATTACTACTTATTATGTGTGTCATGACAGTAGGGAACAGAAGAACATAGAACTGAGGATTTCACCAACAGCTTAGTGACACTTAGCACTCTCACTACCATCATCATAGTTACCATCTATAATATGAGAATGCTCTGTGTATGTATGTAAATATGTATATATATACACATATATAGACACACATACACAAATACATGTCATATATATGTATTATGTATAAAACATGCTTTTATGTGTTATATGTGCATTACTATATAACATATTATAAATGTATGTGTAATTATGCATTGCCTATGTAGGGTAGTTGATTCCATTTTGCACATTTGGGCATTCTCATCTAAACCTTATGTTGTCACTACATAAGTCAAGAAAATTTCTTCAGGAACTGTAAATGATAAATACCTGAATTTGGTTGGACCACCCAAGAAAATTACTCCTTTAAATAAAATGAAAAACCCAAAGAACAACAAAAAGTCTATTGCCTTTACACAATTATCTTGGTTTAGAGGTGACATCTTGGAACACTGAAAAAATAAAATAAAAAATTTTAAAAAGCTTACATAGAGGTGACATCCCTTTATATTCTCACAAACATGATTTTCACATAAGCAAGATTCATAAACCTTATTTTGAAGATAGCGATAGGGACTTGGGGGTGCAGAAGGCCTTATTGTCGAAGATGGAACTACCAACACTGCACCTTCTGTATGTTTCTTATTTGAAAATTCTGAGAGAATCTGCTTGGCCAGTGAATATGCTGCTTTCTGTTTTATATTTTGAATTTGGTCATCTATGATTGGGGATGGGCAAGCAGTGGAAACATGACTTAGAGTATGGCCTGTAGCTATTTCTAGAAAAGGGGGAGTGAGCAGTTACTGTAAAACATAACCCATGCACTTACCAGCAAGGAAGGATGTGGAAATATTTTTCAGCTACTCAGTAGAAAAAAATAAAACCTGCACTTTAAGAAGTAGATTTCTGACAGTAGCAAGTGAGTGTTTAATTAACATGGAAGTTATTATTAGAGATATCCATAACCAAAACTACTCTTGATCATTTTTTTTATTCTCTTTTGCATGGAAAGATGAATACAGTATAATGTGTTCTTGAATATTTCAAATCAATTAAGAACAGGTTCCACAAATAGAGAGAGTGTGTGGGTTATTTGTTTTACTCTTTGTTCAAACTATGGTATTCACACCATCCACACACTTACATCTGTGGTCTAGAAGTTAGGAATGGTTAGGGTGGCTTCAGTGGCTTCTCTAAATGGAAACAGAGCTACACTTGCCTATTCTGAGGATGTTGTTGGGTGAGACCCTCTCCCAGGTATATAATGACCACATTGCTAATATGTTATGAAATGGGAGAGTCCTAAAACAAAAGTAGATGGTGTTTCAAAAAAAATAAATTAAAATGGGTCTGGCTGTGTTTATTTTATTCTAACTGTACTAGCAAAATAATAGCAAGGATGGAGGAAAAATATGGGAAGGATGGATGAATTTCAAAATTTCAAGCTAAAAACAGGGCTGCATGTTTCAAAGAGAATTATTAATAAAGAGTAAAAAGAGTGGTAAGCAATGGAACTTCCTTTGATGTTTTTATTAAGTTCCAACAAAATGGCAAGAGCTTGACACCTTACTTTCTATATGTATAGCTGTGGCATTGACAAGTGGTTTGTGTTTTGTTTTGTTTTGTTTTGTTTTTGCAGAACTGAAATACCTTTTTTTTTTTAATTGTGTTATGTTAGTCACCATAAAATACATCATTAGTTTTTGATGCAGTGTTCCAAGGTTCATTGTTTATGTACAACACCCAGTGCTCAGTGCTATCATGCCCTCTTTAATACCCACCACCAGGCTCACACAACCCCCAGCTCCCCTCCCTTCTAAAACCCTTCATTTGTTTCTCAGAGTCCGCAGTCTCTCCTGGTTCATCTCCCTCTCCATACCCAACTTTTGTATCAACAGGGACAGGACTGGAGGAGATTATGCTGAGTGAAATAAGTCAAGCAGAGAAAGTCAATTATCATATGGTTTCACTTACTTGTGGAACATAAGGAATAACATGGAGGACATTAGGAGAAGGAAAGGACAGGTGGTTTTATCAAAGTTCCCTGGGAAGGCGCCAGACTGTCTGGAAAGTCAGGGATAATGTGACCAGACCAATAGCCTTTGAACTTTAAGAGTAGATCTTGACTAAGTCACTATTCTAGGTCTGTCTTGAAATGGTTCTGAGATGGCTGGGGCATGAAACAACCCCTTTCTAAAAGAGGCTATCTTTTTTTTTTTCTTTTTGGAAGATTTTATTTATTTCTTCAACAGACAGAGATCACAAGTAGGCAGAGAGGCAGGCAGTGAGAGAGAGGAGGAAGCAGGCTCCCTGCTGAGCAGAGAGCCTGATGCAAGGCTCAATCCCCGGACCCTGAGATTATGATCCAAGCCTAAGGCAGAGGCTTTAACCCACTGAGCTATCCAGGCGCCCAAAGAGGCTATCTTATAATTACTCTACAAAGCCAAACAAAACATTTGAAACCACAGGCTTTGAACCCAGGGAGATTTGGGGTCTATCTCTCATCATACCACTTAAGGCTGTATGTCCTTGGGCAAATTACTTTATTGGTCTATATCTGAGTTTTCTTTTTTTTTTTTTACATTTATTTATTTATTTTTATTTTTATTTTATTTATTTATTTATTTTTAAATTTGTATTTGTTCCTTTCTCCACACTAGCATGTATTCTTTTTTTTTTTTCCAATTTATTTATTTTCAGAAAAACAGTATTCATTATTTTTTCACCACACCCAGTGCTCCATGCAAGCTGTGCCCTCTATAATACCCACCACCTGGTATGTGCTTTTGGGTAAATTGGAAGGGGAGATGAACCATGAGAGACTATGGACTCTGAAAAAGAATCTGAGGAGTTTGCAGTGGTTTATATCTGAGTTTTCTTTTCCAAACAGTGAAAATAAAATTACCTTACTTGCAGGGCTGTTGGAATGACTAAATGATATAATGCATATTAGGTACTAATTAGTACATGATAGAAACTTTTTTTAAAATGGAGTTTATTACCCTCTTGAGTCCCTTTTGGGTGAACAACAATCTAGGTTTGTACTGAACGTCCTGGACTCTGGGTTTTAGCACCAAATTTCCCACATCTCAGGAACTACTCAGTCTTGGACAAATCAGAATACTGTTCACCCTAGTTGTTTGCCTTTTGGGGGAACTATCCTCTTGATTCTAGTATGAACTTATATGCTCTTTAATTTTTTTTTTTTTGGTGTTTCACTACCATGTATATTTATTTAGTAGACCTTTATATAATGGCTTGTATATGCCAGACACTGCTTTAAGCTTTCTTAAGTACTGCAAATATTTAACCATTATTGAAACTGAGGTAGGTATTTCCTATTTACAGATGAGGAAAGAGAGGCAGAGAGAGTTTAAGTGAGTTGCAGAAGGTCACACAGCTCTTAAATTTAAACCTTCAAATTCTGATTCTAGAGTCCATCCTTTTTACTACTGCCCTTACATTGTCTGCATGTGGTATATATATATATACACACTAAATAGTCATATCTGGAATTAAGATGAGAATTCCATTTTACTCTATTTCTTTTTTTAAAATTTTATTTTTTTTTCAGTGTTCTCAGATTCATCATTTATGTACCATACCCAGTGCTCCATGGTATGTGCCCTCCATAATACCTACTACCAGACTCACCCATTCCTCCGCCCCCTCCTTCCAAAACCCTTGGTTTGTTTCTCAGAATCTGCAGTCTCCTATGGCTCATCTTCCCCTCTGATTTTCCCCAATTTACTTCTTTTCTTTTCCTAGTGTTCTCCATGTAATTCCTTATGCTCCATAAGTAAGTGAAACCATATGATAATTGACTTTCTCTGCTTGACTTATTTCACTCAGCATAATCTCCTTCAGTCCCATCCATGTTGATACAAAAGTTGGGTATTCATCCTTTCTGATGGCTATGTAATATTCCATTGACATATGGGCCATATCTTCTTTATCCATTCATCTGTTGAAGGGGATCTTGGCTCTTTCCATAGTTTGGTGACTGTGGCCATTGCTGCTATGAACACTGGGGTACATATGGCCCTTCTTTTCACTACATCTGTATCTTTGGAGTAAATATCTAGTAGTGTAATTGCAGGGTCATAGGATAGCTCTATTTTTATTTTTTGAGGAATCTCCACTCTTTTTTCCAAAGTGGCTACACCAACTTGCATTCCCACCAACAGTGTAAGAGGGTTCCCCTTTCTCCACATCCTCTCCAACACTTGTTTCCTGACCTGTTAATTTGGGCCATTTCAACTGGTGTAAGGTGGTATCTCAGTGTGGTTTTGATTTGAATTTCCCTGATGGCTAATGATGATGAATTGTTTTTCATGTGTCTGCTAGTCATTTGTGTATCTTTTTTGGAGAAGTGTCTGTTCATGTCTTCTGCCCAGAGTTTGATGTGATTATTTGTTTTTTGGGTGTTGAGTTTGAGGAGTTCTTTATAGATCTTGGATATCAGCCCTTTATCTGTAGTGTCATTTGCAAATATTTTCTCCCATTCCATGGGTTGCCTTTTTGTTTTGTTGACTGTTTCCTTTGTTGTGCAGAAGCTTTTTATCTTTATAAAGTACCAAAAGTTCATTTTTGCTTTTGTTTCTTTACTCTATTTCACTGATTTAAAACTTGACTCTACTATATACCTTTGAGTTTGTTAAATCTATAACCGGACACAGATACTTTAATGAAGCTGTTAAGGGCTTTGAGCATCATGGGGGAAGGGATATAATATAAAAGGCAGGATAGTAAAATTGGCAAATTATATGCAAGGCTGAATTTCCCAGTATATGAGTCTTTGGGATCCCTGTTTTCAGCTTTCTTTTCTTTTGATTTGTCACATCAAAGATGAGAGATGTTTCTCCTTAGAATATGCTTGTTTCTTTGAAAGAAGGGAAAAAAAGGAAATTTGATAGAAGAAAATACTTAAAACATCAATCAAATCAACTATTTTGACTATGGAATTGGGTAGTCAACTAATTGTCAGATAAACATGGATTCTAAGTATTATTTATATTGTATTTTGAATTGAATAATTATTTTTTAATTGAAGTGTGTAATTCTCCTCCCCTCCATCCTGACACACCTCATCCCAAGCACATACCCACACAGTTTTGTCAGGCTCTTGACTACTGGTAAGTGGTTCTGCTACAAATTTCAATTAATAGTTGCCACAATACTCTGCAGCCCTTTAATATGATTAGTAGTGTAGATGGATTGAGGGATATGAAGAAGTCTTCTTCAGTCTTCTCTTCACCTGTTTAATTTATCACTTTTCCTGGAAATATTTGAGAATATGATAATCTTCTGTCTGTCCCCTTTTTACTGATTTATTTAGAATTCACAAATGCTTCATTCCAAGCATTTCTTCCTTTAACTTAAATCACAAATTTAAATTCAGCAGAAGGCACACTATCTTCACTTCATGTTATTTCATATATTTTTATGGCAGTCAACATGAGATTTCTGAAGGGTAAGACACTATTTTGGGCATTTTCTGAGATGAAATGGTGGTGCTTCAGGATTATTCTAGAACCATTTCACACAGCACATTCTGTTAGCCCCTAGAATATAAACCAGAATTGCCTCACATAGGCATGCTACCAAAAATGTGTTCATGATCAGCTTTTAAATTCATGTCTGGACTTTTGGAGCACCTATTATATGCAAGGCATGTTATTCAGCTGTCTCTTTTTGGATCTAACTTTCAGAAGACGAGGTCCTAACTTCAAGAAGTTGTGTCTGGAAGGACACAAAGTAGAACATTATAAGATTTATAATTGAAATGCAAAGCACTACTGAAAGGCAGAAAAAGAACAGATGTTTATATGGGGTAGGATTGGAGAGGGAGGCATCTTAGAAGAGGTGGCATCTGAGCATACTCTTGAGGGACAAATAGGTTGTGAACAGATATAGATGGGTAGGTAGGACAATTCAAGATTGAAGGAAAACAAAACCAAAAGCACATTAGGCAAGTGACAAAGTAGGGAAGGGTAAGTCTTCCAGATGATTGTCAATCACTCCATGTCGTCTGGCACAGAGGCATATGATTGTTGTACTGACAGAGAGATAGGAAGATATTTGGGTATAATGATGGAAGGTATTGGCATACTTTTAGTGTGGACTTTGTAGGCAAAGTGGTATATGTGCTCTGAGTGGTATATGTGATCACATCGTATATAACACAGAGCACAGAACAGTTGTTAGATGGTTTTAATTGTTATTATTATTATTATTATCCTCCTTATTTTGTGAAAATGCTTTTGATAAAGTTGAGGAAGATTTTGCCTGTTCCTACTAGTTTGTATATGGTTTTTTTCTCTCTCTTTTTTTTTTAATTATGAGAAGATACTAGATTTTGTCAAACATTTTTTTTTTTGGTATCAAGATGATCATGTAGCTTTTGTACTTTATTATACTGATAAGGCTTATTAATAGAGTTTTAGATATTGAACTAACCTTACATTCCTGAGATAATCCTACTTGGTATAGAGAAAAATATTTATAATGTGTTAGGTTTGGTTTGATAGAAATGTCTTGAGAATTTTTGCATTGATAGTGATCTATACGTGTTGTTATTATTTTGTGATTAATATTAGCCTACTCTGGGCTCTCACAGTAAAATATCACAGACTCTGTGGCTTATAAAATAGAAATTTATTTCTTGGAGTTCTGTAGGCTGGAAATTCCAAGATCACAGTGTTGGCTGATTTGATTCCTGGTGAAAGCTTTGTTCTTAGTTTGTGAATGGCCACTTTGTCTTCACATGACCTTTCTTCAGAGCATGTGGCAGACACAGGTACCAGGAAGGAGGTAGGAGAGAGAGAGGGACAAATCTTCCTCATTTAAGGCTATAAATTCTATTTATTTGGGGCTCCCCCCTTATTTCATTTAACATTAATTACATCTTTAGGCCCTATCTTCAAATATATAACACTAGGGGTTAGGAAATTTGGGGAGGATGCAATTCAGGTCAGAGTACTGAGATCTTTGTCAAGTTTGTGGTATGAGGGTAATAATAAGCTCATAGAATTGGGAAGTGTTTCTTGCTCTCCTGGTTTCTTGTTGTTGTTGTTTTGAAAGACTGCAAAGTTTAGTATTAATTCTTTAAATGATTGAGTTATGTTTTTCTTACTACCTATCTTTCACCAGTTTTACTGCGATGCCTTGGATGTAGACCTCTTTGTTTTTCTCTAACTTGGAGTTCACTAAAATTCTTGGATGTGTCAATGAATATTTTTCATCAAATTTGGAATGTTAATCATTATTTCTTTATTTTCTGCTACTTCTCTTTTTACCTCTTCTGTCTTTTCCATCCTCCCCTATTTGTGCATATATTGGTATATTTAATGGTGTCCCACAGTTCTGAGGTTATTTATTTTTCTTCATTTTTACCTCTCCGTTCTTCAGATTGCAAAATTTTTATTGATCTGTATTAAAGTTCACTGTTTTTTTATTTTTCCGGCTCAAATCTATTGTTGAGCTCCTCTAGTGAATTTTCCTCTGTTTTTCTACTTTTCAACTCCAGAATTCCTATTTGGTTACTTTTTTAAAAAAATAATGATTTCTTTATTGACATTTTATATCTGATAAGACATTGTCATCCTATCTTCCTTTGCTTTTTTAAGCAAAGATTTTTTTTTTTTTTAATTTGAACAGATCTCTAATAGCTGTTTGAAGTCTTTGTCTGCTATGTATGACATGTGGAACCTTTCAAAGGTAATTTCTGTTGCTTGCTTTTTTTTCCCCTGTGTGTGGGGTACAGTTCCCTGTTTTCTGTTTGTTTGTTTGTTTTTTAACGTATATTGTCTATTTTTGTTGAATATTGAGCATTTTAAATAATATAGCTACTTTCCCTACTCTCTTCCAAATAAAATCAGTTCCCCTAAAAAATCTTCAGATATTTGTTTTATATCTATTTACCCTTTGAGAAAAACCTCTCTTATGCACCAGAGCTGAGTATATAGATAGTGGCCTGCTTCTTTTGGAATGACACCCGTTTTTCAAGCAGAGTGCTGGGCTGGGGCAGCAGCCACTGGTCTTCTCAGCTTATCTCTCCTGGTATGAAATTTCTGACCTATGAATTAGCTACAGTGAGGGTGGTCTAGGCCCTCAGACAAAGGTTTATACATCTATGGTAGAGCTTCCACCCTGTGAGTGTTGGCTAATTAGAGGAAGAGAATCCCAGATCTCACAGGTGTTTTCATTTGAAATAGAACTCCTGCAATACAGATCAGGGTGAGTATGTAGAGATCTGTGGGAAATACTAGCAGTCTACCCCTCTTGAAGAAATATTGTAACCCTAAATTGGGAACTGAGACAAAGGGAGCCTATGTTCTTGGTTGCATCTGCCCAGAGTAGAGCTTCCATCATGCTGAAATGGAATGGGGATGCATATGATTAAAATGCCACAGACTCTTCCCATTCTAAGATTTTGTAGATTTTCTTCTCTCTTTTTTAAAAAGATTTATTTATTTTAGAAAGAGAGAGTGAGAGAACGTGAGCATGTGGAAGGGAAGAGGAAGAGGGAGAGAGAGAATCTCAAGCAGACTCTTTGCTGAGCATGGCGCTCGATCCTAGGACCCTAAGATTATGACCTGAGCTGAAATTGAGAGTTGGATGCCCAGTCAACTGAGCCACCCAGGTTCCCCAAGATTTGGGTAGATTTTCTTGAGTAAATATTTCCTCGTTTGCTGTATTCCCTTAAAAGTATTTCCAGAATTTTTGTTCATTTTTTTAAATCTTTTCCACCAGTTATGATTGTTTCACTGGTGAGAGGGTCTTAGAAGTCTTCATGCTGCCGTCCAGAAGTCATTTTTTTATACATTTAACTTGTGACCCTGTTATCTCTGTTAATCCTTTGAACAACCTAAGAATAAGGTAGTTACATATCAAGCCAGGATTTGAATCAAGACTTTACACAATACCTTCCTTGTGGGAAGTGCTTAATAACATTTGATGAGCAAATTAGTGAGCCAAAAACATCAAGCAATACAATTTAGGGAAGAACATGTTTTCAGATGAGGGATATTATAATAAGGACTATTGTAGTTGGGTTGAGAGTGACATCATGAAGCTTTTTTTTTTTTTTTAATGGAAAAATAAGCAATTCCTTACACTATGGGTCTTCTTGACTAAGAGATGATGTACAACCAATTATTCAATTCCACAGACACATAGTATTATAATGGTTCTTAAATTCATTGTGAGAGATGCTTCATTTGGTGATTTGATTCATTTGGTGTACAGAACAAAGCCCCTGGAGGGAAAGTGCTTACTTAATATTACACTATTAGCATTAATGGGACATGTTTGGGGAAGGGATTGGAAGTTTTATTTGCATGAGTGCCCAATGGTATTGTTGGAAATAATTGAGCATATAAGTGCATGGATGAAGTTAGGGAGAAAGAGCCTTTTTGAACATACCAAATAGTGTCCTAATGGCAGGGAACATACCCTGGAATGACAATAGGTTTAAGTGGTCATGCTGAATTAAAGGAAACAGGCTAATGATCTGGGCTGCTACTCTGTTGTATAATACATATTATCTCCTAGCCCAATACCTGAGAAGAATGTATTTTAAGACATCCAAAAGACAGTTTCTTGAGGAGCATGAAAGAATGGGAGAGGGAGAAGAGAAGAAAGGAGAAATGAAGTGGCATGAAGAGAAGAGTGGTAGCTCTAGGGATGTTGTAAGCTTTGTTTGCCTTTGTTATAGTCTTATATAAGGAGATGAGAATATTGACATGAGTCCTACAAGAAATCAATGAAGTCAGTGTGACAAAGACAAGTTCAACATTTTGTCTTATTGAGCTCATGCTATTAGATGTGAAATCAAAGGCATAAAACAGGTGGTGAGGTGTATTCTAGAGGTCTACACAGAATGAGAAGGAATGATGTTAATATGGTAACTTATGTGGAGTAGTAACTCAGAAAGGGTGTGATTTCTGAAGGAGAACATGGAGCCAGTTGATAAGTATGAGTAGAGACAGAAGTTAGTAAAGAGAAACTTCAAGAGTGTGAATGGGAAGTAACCCCCCAGCAATAATAAAGGGAAACTTTAGTGGCTGAAAAGAAAACCAAGTGGGTGATCATAGGAGATTGGGAAAGCTTGTGTTCTTTTTATTTCTGGTGCCTCTAGCACAGGGCAGGTCAAGTGTATTTCTCTGATTTTATTCTTTTTTGCAAAATGGCTAAAAGGGGAAAAGAAAAAAGCAACTTTTTAATACTCTGGTGATTTTTGTTTTTGTTTATATCTCGTATTTATTCTTTTGCAAGAAATCTTCTGGCTCACCCCTGTTAACACCTGAAGCCAAATTCCAGGATCTATGATAATTTTGTCTCATCTGGTTCCCCTCACAGCAGTTAATCTTTCTCTTTGGGCTATAATAACTACAGCACTGTAGTCTCAGAGCAATGAAACCAAGTTAGACTTAGGCTTGAGAACACTGCCTACACTGAATTGAAACCTTGAAAAGCAGCCATGGCTGTTTCAGTTCCATTCATCTCCCAAAACAAGTAGCAGTGTCTGCCAGATGGAAGTAGTCTAATTTGGTAGATGGAAACATTTCTAAGACTCCTGGACTGTATCACAAATGCTGCCAGTTGATGTCTCTTGCACAACTCGGAATTGTATTCTCCTAACTGTATCAGAAAGCCCAAAAAGAGTACTGAAGAAAAATAGAATGGAACAAAGTCCACTCCAGACAACTCTTTTAAAGTTTGCTGATGTCATTTAGAGCTTAAACACTTTGCTACCTATCTCTAAGGGTTAAAAGCTTTCAAAGGTTTTTCCCCTGCTCTCAGCACGTACTTAAATGACAGGCACAGATGTTTGCCTTCACTTCCTAGCATCCTCAACCTGGGCATTCATTGTCTAAGCAGCGGAGTTTTGGTCATCACATGAATGATTACAAAATACACAGCCAAGTCCCCTGTCCTTAGCCACCTTCAGCTCTTGTGTGGGTCATTGGATAATTAGATATTTGAAAAGCACCTTGAAATAAGGGCTATAAATAATTTCTTTTTCCAATTTTAGAAAGCTCCATGGAAAGAAGGGTCATTGGAAAAATCCTTGGATCCTCCTGCATAAAAGGCTGGTATTTGTTTGCCTGAGAGTAATTCAGGGCAAGAGGGATATGGTGTGCTGGAAACAGGTCCTGATGGAGAGAAGAATGGGGATTTAGTGTTGTTCTGTCACTAATTAGCCATGTAAGTTAAGAAAGTCCCTTCTGTTTATGAGCCTGTGTATGTAGAGTGAGGGCTGAACTTTGAGATGTTTTTTGAATATTCTGTGAACACTTGTTTTACCTCTGTACCACTTTTGTCGTCTTCTCGGACTATTTTACTGGTGGTTCCTAGTTTGTTACTAAGTAAGTGGCTCCTCTAACTTTGTAGAAAGCTCAGAAAGCCTGGTCTGAGCCGTTGAACACTTAAGGTTTAAGTTTTCCATTAAGGGAAAGAAGTTGGGGGGCGCCTGGGTGGCTCAGTGGGTTAAAGCCTCTGCCTTCGGCTCAGGTCATGGTCCCAGGGTCCTGGGATCGAGCCCTGCATCGGGCTCTCTGCTCCCCGTGGAGCCTGCTTCCTCCTTTCTCTCTGCCTGCCTCTCTGCCTGCTTATGATTCTGTCTGTCAAATAAATAAATATAAGGGGGAAAAAAAGGGGGGAAAGAAGTTGGTGTGGTGTACCAAGGCAGGGCAGAGATAGAAGAACTGGTATCTCAGGAAGCAGCTGGCCTAGTCAGCACATACAATTCAAGATGTTAGCTCCCTGCCTGGAATTCTGGAACACATTAACAGTCCTCTTCCACAAGGTCTACTGCTGACAGAAAACCAGAAGAGGGGTGTGTTCATAGCTAAGGGGAAAACAGTAATTAAGGCTGTGGCTTCTGAAGACAGACAGATCTGGGAGCTCCAGGGGCACAATTCATTAGCACATGGTACTTAACTGATGTCAGATCTGAGTTTGTAGCTCCAATTTGCCATTTACCAGCTTTGCGTCTTTTGAAAAAAGTCTTAAGCTCTCTAAGCCTTAGATGATTTGTTTGTAAGATGGGGGGATGTCTGAAATTATCTCAGATGAGTTTTGGGAAAATTATGTATGTAGAGTATGCTTAGCACAATGTCTGGCAAATAGAAAGTTCACAATATGCTTTAGCTATTCCCATTTTTATAAGTAAGGTCGTGGGTTGATGAAATTTAGGTTTGCTCTATGAATACCTATTTATGAATTAGTGCCTTTAATAAATACCTATTATATGGTTATCCTACCATAGATATAAAGAAGTTGGAGGACATGGTATTTTTTTCCTCAAAGAAAACTTTAAATTCTAATTTTAAGACAAAATGGTTGCCTAATTGAAGACTTACGAAAAAGATGTTTAAAAATTGTGTTAATTACGAAAAAAGTATAGATAGATACATTTTAATTATATAAAAAAGTTACCAAACCATAGTGAGAAATGTTCTAGTAAAAAGTGTATCCAATTGGATTTCCCTTCAAAGATTGCTGATTATGTAATAATAATAATCCTTAAAGTTTAAGCCTTTGAAAAATTAAGCTGAGTTCTAAAAATACTTAATTGGATCATTTTTGAAACCCAAGGTCCTTGATTCACATGTAATTTTGGCATTGGGGTTTCAGAGTGTGTGACCGTCAGGCACCTGGCAGAGATGGATTAAGTCCAAATCCAACCAGACGCTTAGTGGCAGATGGCTCCCAGTGCAGTTACTCCAGACTTGGAATGTGTGAGAAGTTAAATGCTCAGAGGCTGAAACCTAATTCATTATGGACATATGTACACTGAGTTTGGGGAATCTGTGGGCCACCAAAGAACAGTGTTGTGTACCTAATACTGAATGAGGATCTACGAACTAGCATGATATCGAATTATCAAAGTTTACTTCTCCTAGACTTCTAGGTGATGTCCCACAACAATGAAACATTTTTCGTGGGTGCTCCAAGGATGCAATTTAGTTTATTCTCATTCAGTTTATTTATTTACCAAATTTATTTTTTTTTCCTAAGATTTTATTTATTTGACAGACAGAGATCACAAGTAGGCAGAGCAGCAGGCAAAGAGAGAGGAGGAAGCAGGCTCCCCGCTGAGCAGAGAGCCCAATGCAGGGCTCTATCCCAGGACCCTGGGACCATGACCTGAGCCGAAGGCAGAGGCTTTAACCCATCAAGCCACCCAGGCGCCCCTTACCAAATTTCTTAATAAGCAGTTTAATCTCTTTCTTCCAAACCCAGTAAGGCAGATTCTCCTGTTTATTCTGGGTTAGAGAATCTCTTGACCTAAGAGCCTTCCCTAAAGGGTGGAGAAAGACACTGTCTCTAGTACAAAAAAACTCCACTTGACTGTGTTAGCCAGCCATTGAACTCAGTGGTAGGCACAGGTTCCCAAATATTTCTTATGACTGTGGGGCACATCAGAGAAACGTGCTCATTGACTAGGATGCCTGAACATCCTGTTGTCCTCTTAAGATTCACGTCAGCCAGTCTCCCTGCATCAGAGTGGTTTTTCTCAGGGGTTTCCTTCAGTCAGAAATTCCTAAAGCCCTAAGATTTTGGTTGAAAAACCATGCAGATGCTAGAGAAGCATCCTTTAGCATAGATGATCAGACAATAAATATTCAGAGTGTTTATTATATAATAGGAATAGCTGATGATATAGATATTTGCTCATGGGATTTATATAGTTCAGTGGACTGGTCCTTTCCCTAAATATAGGTCAGGGATATTTGGGGTTATATCCTTTAAGACAGACTTTCTCGATAGCAGCACTATTGAAATTTTAGACCCTATAATACTTTACTCTGGAGAGCTGTCTTGTGCATTGCATTGTCTGATTATCAGCATCCCTACTTGCTACCTACTAGATGCTGGTACCAATCCCTAGTTGTGACAAAGTCTCCAGACATTGCCCAATGACCCTTGGGGTCAAAAACATCTCCAGTTGAAGACCACTGCTGTAAGACCGTGCATCTTCCTCTTTGTGCTCCTCTAAAGTCACTTGGGAAGGGGCTGGTTTCTGTTTCCATTCAGGAATCAGGGTTCATATTATCCCATAAAACACGTTTAGAAGACTTTAAATAGAGAGTGCCTGGGTGGCTCAGTCAGTTAAGTTTCTGACTCTTGATCTCAGCTCAGGTCTTTTTTTTTTTTTAATTTTTTTTTATTTGGCAGTCAGAGATCACAAGTAGACAGAGAGACAGGCAGAGAGAGAGGAAAGCAAACTCCCTGCTGAGCAGAGAGCCAGATGTGGGGCTCTATCAGAGGACCCTGAGATCATGACCTGAGCTGAAGGCAGAGGCCTAACCCACTGAACCTCCCAGGGACCCCTCAGCTCAGGTCTTGACCTCAGGGTTGTGAGTTCAAGCCCCGCATTGGGCTCCATGCTGGGTGAGGAACCTACTTTAAAAAAAAAAAAAAGCTTAAATACTTTGTTATGGCTCTAGACCAGCTTTTCCCAAGCTGATGTTTCATAAACACTGTTCTCTAGAATGTCAGTTGTTAAAGGATTAAAAACAATGACTCCTATTATCAAGTACACTAGGCAAATGCTGGATTAAACAAATTTAAACAAATTTCTTTTTTTTTAAAAAAAGACTTTATTTATTTGACACAGAGAGAGAGAGAGATCACAAGTAGGCAGAGAGGCAGGCAGAGAGAGAGTAGGGGGCAGAGCCCAGTGTGGGGCTTGATCCCAGGACCCTGAGATCATGACCTGAGCCAAAGGCAAAGGCTTAACCCACTGAGCCACCCAAGTGCCGCAACAAATTTCTTTACTATAGAACTTGTCATTGTTTTTGAAATGCTCCTGTGAATTATAACTTTCTGCAAGAGGATATAGTACTTAACATTCCCAAACTTATTTCAACAGAGATCCCTTTTTCATAGAATGCTTACTGATATCCTTGAAAAGAGAATTCTAAAGATACCATTTGGGAAATGGTACTCAAGGACATTCAACATTAACTCCTGTTTTCACTGGAGCTTGTTGACCTAAGAAGTGGCCCCCTCTAAAGTCATCTGAAGGAAATTTAGCAGCAGGTATAAGCAGTGGGAGGTACAGTAGCAAGGTAGTTAAGTTCTGGAGTCAGTCTGACTCTATTCAGATCACAGTTCTACCACTTACTATTTCCATGTCCTTGAGCAAATTACTGAAGCTTTCTGTGCCTCAGTTTTATCTGGAAAATGCCCCTATGAATGGTGCTACTTCAGTAATCTCTGGAAGAGGATTAAATGAGCAAATAAATGTAAATCATTTAAAATACCACTTATCATATCATAAATCCTGAACTTACTAGCTGGCTAATGTCCTTATTAGGTGTTGGAAGCAATATAGTGAATCCAGAACTCAGCTATGAGGTCTGTGAGGTTAGCTCAAATGAGGACAAAGGAAACTATTCCAGCAAATCGAAAGAGTCTACTTGTTTGCCTGAGGCTTTGGGGCATTGGATAATTTCCCATATGTATGAGAACACTAAAAAACTATCCTGGCTGAACACTGTTAAGTGCTGTCTCAGGTATAGAAAGATCAAAAACAGACTGGAGAAGATATCCCATTCTGGTATCTTTTCTGGTATCTTAAAACCATTCATTGGTTTTAAATACTAGCTTGGAATCTTTCCAATTGAGCACTTCCTGTGAAAGGAGAAGGCCAGAACTGAGATGGGCTTTGATCTCTCACTATGAGTTTCAGAAACAGCACAGAAATCCAAAAGATGATGAGGGTATTCAACAAAAGGAGTAGGTAAAATTAACCAGTGATAGAGGGAATTATTCTCAAACTGTAATCTTCTCTAGCTGAGGAAGCCTTCAGTGAAAAGGTGATGTAACTGTTTATTTCATTCCCTTGATTAGAGGTATTTTCTCATAGCTGGAGCTGCTGAAACACCAACTATGCATTTAGGCCTCACTCAGATTTTTGGATCCATCATGTCCTTGGAAGATTATGTATTTAGAAAGCTTAGACCAGTGGATTAAAGACTGTCTCTCTAGAGGTCCTGTTCTCCCTTCCTTTGTGTCTGGCTTTCCAGGGATTGTGATCCTGTCTCCTCTCTCCACAAAACCCAAATTCCAGTCTTTTTTTTTTAAAGATTTTATTTATTTATTTGACAGAGAGAGATCACAAGTAGGCAGAGAGGCAGGCAGAGGGAAAGGAGGAAGCAGGCTCCCTGCTGAGCAGAGAGCCCGATGCGGGACTCGATCCCAGGACCCTGAGATCATGACCCGAGCCAAAGGCAGTGGCTTAACCCACTGAGCCACCCAGGCGCCCTAAATTCCAGTCTTTATCCTATTTCATAGCTACCTGTTTTCTCTGGGCCAGGGAGCCTACTTTCTCTCCTATAAAACCTTCTGTAACCTGTTTATCCTGAAGTGGTTAGATCTTTTCTGATCAGCTCATTAAAGCTAAGGTATTAGTACCTATTTTTTTCCTCTCTCAGGCATGCTGGGATTTTTAAAGGGCTCAGGTACTAGGGACAGCTTGATAGAGGAGGTACATTTGAGCATGATAGTTTCCATAGTTTTCCTTAAGTCACATGTGTTGGGCCATCCCTATATTTATTGAAACTCCAGAGCTTTTCTTGTGTACTGTTTTGTTCAGTCATTGTCTCCATCTTTTTTTTTTAAGATTTTATTTATTTATTTGACAGACGGAGATCACAAGTAGGCAGAGAAGCAGGCAGAGAGAGGCGGAGAAGCAGGCTTCCTGCTGAGCAGAGATCCTGATGCGGAACTCAATCCCAGGACCCTGGGATCATGACCTGAGCTGAAGGCAGAGGCTTTAACCCACTGAGCCACCCAGGCACCCCATTGTCTCCATCTTATATCTACAATGAACTTAACATGCCTTTCTTTTATTTCTTATTATTTTTATTTTATCCCAGAAATGAGGTAGCTGATTATATTAGATGAAACTATTAATCCATGCCTGAGTTATTCTGAAGGGTAGGTCAGGAAAATCTCATTTTGTGGATGAGAGACTAAGATTTGGAGTGGGGGTGGTGGAAAATATGTTGTCCAGGACATGCAGCAAAATAGACCCCTTGCCCTTCTAGGTTATAAAAGATACTTGGTACATGATGAGAATAGCTCCTTCTTGGTATGCTTATTATCTTAAGTTCTAAGATCTGATGCAGAGGGAGCCTTATTTATGGGTGAATGAAGAGGTCACTTAGAATGTGGTCAGAACTGGCTCTGAACTTCCCATGCTCAGAGGAGACAGCAGCAGCTGACATTTTAAAATCTGCTCAGGCCTCATACTCATTCTCAAAGTATTTTCTTAGCAAATAACATAGCAAAGTTAAAGGATATCTGTTTTATGGTGTCTCTTTTGACTTGTTCAGATGAGTGTAAAGAGGATTTAAGGAGGCAAGCAGGAGAGAAGGAAAGGGTCAGTCATTTCTGGGGAGTGACTTCCCTTCACAGGGAGTTGAAGAACCACAAGAGATTTTTTTTTTCCACTTTCCCTGCAAATTTTGAAGTCAGTCATGATAACGAAGAGCAATTCCTAGAGATTTCTATAATGAGTCACCTTATATAAGGCATAATTTAAGATTCAAGATGATTTTAGCATTGGAGGAGCTGAAGACAGTGGGTTTGTAGAAAATTTTGGTATAATTTCTTTGCCCTGCTCCTTTGAAATCAGGTCTTTGAATCATCTTTGATGGTTCAACAGCCCTAGAGCATTAGCTATTCTTCAGGTGGTTTGCAGATTATTTTGAACTTTCCTCCTAACTGGGCTGTGGATGGTAAAGGGGAAATTGAGATTACACGAGTGGTAGCTGGGAGCCCAGTGCCCTTCCCAGTCCTGGAGGACCCCCATGATGCATTGTGGAAGTCATGCATGCTCCAGCCAGATTTGTCTGCTAACTGAACGTATAAGAAGAACTAAGATTAGTGGATAGGTTCTCACTTTCTAAGATAATATTTCAAGATTTTTCTTGACTGAGGTTGATGTATGTGCAAGCACATTTTCAGGAACTCTAATAGAAGAAAAGCTGCTACTTCCTTTTAAAAAATTCATTAAGAAACACAGTGAAGATAATCCAGAAGCAGTCAGAATGCTTCATATTTCATTTTAAATAACTCCTTTGCGGGTGTTGAATGCTTCTTTGCGGTACCTCTGGTACTATCAGAAGTGATTTGTAACAAAGCACTGGAGAGAAAGTATCTATCTTGAGTTAATCCAAACCCTGCAGGACAACACACACTCCAGGAATAATATTGGTTTCCTAGTTAGGCAGCAGCTGCTGTCTCTCTTGCCACCGGAATGATTGTGTTGACAGATCTTTGTAGTGTGAATCAAATCTTAAAGGCATAATGAGAAAAAGCAACACCAGAGCTCTCATCCAGTCTTCTTGGTAAGGCTTTTATGTAGTTGCTTCAAAATAGGGAGTTGGAAGATGGATCTGTCTTTTCTGCATCTGGATCCAGCAGTGCTTAATGTTGAAGGTACATTCATCTATCTTTGCTAAATTGAGCTCTTTAATGAGGGAAGGCAAAGTTAGGGAAAGAATAAAAATATCACTTAGGTTCCATTGCTTATTAAGACATTCAGGGATCCTGAATCTTCCTCAACCTAGTTTCTGAAAACATAGTAAACCTTCAGAAACAAGATTCTATTGACAAAATGCTTCTTTATTTCTAAAGTTTTCAATCCATTGCTCCGAGGGAGAGACAGAAAGAGAGAATCAGAGAGAAAAGACACAGACAGGGGGATAAAAAGGCAAATACTTGAACCTCATAGGTTAACAACCAGGTTAAAAGCCTCAGGAATGTTGAAACTGAAACATTCATTAGAAAGCAGAGAAGATAGAGCTGTGGTGGATTAGATGTGGATGTTAGCGTGTGTAGGGTTAGGTCTGGTGCAGTACGCTTGAAAGTGCACAAACACAAATACATACCGGATGATTTTAAAGGCCAAATAGAAACTTATGGTCTGATGGTGCAGAACTCGAAATCTGCTTGAGCCTTAGGGCCAGTGTGAAAACCACGAACCACATAAATAGTAGTGACAATGGCTGCCGTATATTGTGAGCATTAAATTGGGCAGTTATGCAGATGATTGATTTCCTCATCAATCATCAACACCAGCCCTGCCAGGTGTTCTACTATTCCCATTTTACAGATGGTGAAACTCAGGTGAAGAGAGGTTAAACAACTTGCCCCAGGTGCCCTAGAGTTATTCCCTCATGCTCAACTCCAGAGCTCTGGCCTCTTGTGGCAGAGATGGTGATTTGTGGATTTCCCAGCCTCCCTGCTGGGAGACAGAATTCCAGCCAAGTCACTGCTGTGACTTCCAGGGGGATGCAATTAAGAGTTGATGTTCCTTATCCTCGTTCTCTCTTCTCCTTCCACTGGCAATGCAAAGTTTATATGTTTTCAAGATGTCAGTGGTCTCAAGATATAGGAACTCGACACCATTTATGAAAAGTCACCAAGGAGATCCTCCCAACACACATTTGTCTATGATGTGGGCAACAGATAAGCCTTTGCTCTGTGAAGCCACTTACATTTCGGGGTGTTTTTGCTACCAAAGCAGAGCCTATTCTATCCTAACTAATATATGTCACCATTTTCTTTACCTTCTTTAAAATTTGCTGTTAATACATTATACCCGATTTTTTATTCTGACTCATGAAGGGTTAGTAGATAATAAAATAATCAGATTGAACATAATGTTATCTCTAGAAGTGTCCTCTAAAATAAGAGAATAACACAAGAAAACTTAGAATGGCAGTTTTTGCCTGAAAATAATGCCTTTGGGGCTATAGTCAAATTTGGGGGTTTAAGGGCCTGCTCATCTAATTTATGAAGAATCCATCTGATATCTCTTATTCCATATGGCTCATGATCCCTTGTCAGCTTCACTCTAATCAGCCATTTATGAATAAGGATCAAATTGTGAATTAAACTCGTTCTCTTTTCCTTCAAATTTCCTTTAAAGAAAAGTCTGAAATACTGTATATTCCTTGGCCTATTTGACTCCTCAACACTTGGTTTCAGGAGATAGACTTAATGGAGAGGAAATTTATGGCAGACTGGTTCCATTAATGAGCATATATAAGAGGTTGGCAAGGGGCACTTGGGTGGCTCAGTTGGTTAAGTGTCTGCCTTCGTTCAGGTCATGATCCCAGAGTCCTTGGATCTACCCCCACATCAGGCTCTGTGCTTAGCAGAGGGGGTCTGTTTCCCCCTCTCTCTCTCCTTCCCCCACCCCCGCTCTGCTTTCTCTTTCACTTATACTCTTTCTCTCTCAAATGGGTAAATAAAATTTTTAAAGAAAAAAAAGGGAGATGTTGGTCAGCTGTTATGTCCTGAATGGAGTGGGTCTAACTAACCTCCATCTTATAGATGGGGAATATGAGGTCAAGGAAGAGAGCTATTGTTTTTAAAGATTTATTTATTTATTTATTTGAGAAAGAAAAAGAGCAAGAGAGTGAGGGGAGGGGCAGAGGGAGAGAGTATCTCAGGCCGACTCATGCTGAGCATGAAGCCCCATGTGGGGCTCAATCCCATAACCGGAGATCGTCATGACCTGAGCCAAAAGCAAGAGTCAGATGCTTAACAGACTGAGCCAGGATCCCCTCTGGAGGAGAGCTATTACTGAACTGTGACATTTAGCACCCTGCCCTTTGTTAGGTATTCTTTTTTTTTTTTTTTTTTTAAGATGTATTTATTTATTTGACAGAGACAGTGAGAGAGGGAACACAAGCTGCAAGAGTGGGAGAAGGAGAAGCAGGCTTCCCGCTGAGCAGAAGTCCAATGCCGGGTTCGATTCCAGAACCCTGGGATCATGACTTGAGCTGAAGGCAGGCACTTAACGACTGGGCCACCCTGTCGCCCCTTTGTTAGATATTCTGAAACCTGTAAGAAGAAACTCTCCCCAATTTTCCTAATTGTACAAATGACGGAGGAGGGGAACAGCTTCTCCCCAGGGAAACATCACAAATGGGATGTGAGAGTGGTAGCTGACATGGAAATGACTACATGCAACATTAAGTTCAGCTGATCATATTAGGGTTCTGTTGGAAAATCTTAAGAAATAGCTTTATGTCTTAGCACTTTCTTCTATTAATTTCATCTATCCTTTAGTGACATCTAGATCAGAAACACATAAAGCTGGACTTTTGATCTGAGATACTTTCTAGTCCGGGTTTCTCACTAATATCCTCACTTACGTGTTTTAAACACATCCTCCCTCAGCACATATGTCCCCAGAAAGGGTAGACTTAGAATATATCTTCCGTAAACACTGATAGAAGTTGAATAAAGTTGTATGATTCATTTATTTAGGGGGAGGGGGTATTTTGGGGAGAATAATGAAAGGATTAGGTACCCCCCCCAATATAGTTGTTGTTGCCATCAGAAACCTCAGGGTTTGATTCTTCTAATAGACTTTATATACATCACCTTTCCCTTCTTTTAGAGTTATGTTGGTCATTTAGCATTGAAATCTCAGTACCAACCTGACCATTATCCAAACCCCTGCTCAAGATTTATTTATTTAACAATTACCAATCCAGATTCTATGGCTGATTTATTTGACTGCGTATTTTTGATACATAATATGCAATCTAATGTTGATTTCGGGTGTGCAACATTACTCACTGCTCACCATGATAAGTGCAGTTACCATCTATTACCATATAACGTTATTAAAATATTACTGACTATATTCCCTGTGTTGTACTTTTCATCTCCATGACTTATTTATTGGACATTTGTACCTCCTTAGCCCCTCGATCTAGTTCACCCACCCCTTCTCTGTGGCTGTTTAGTAACTGATCTTGGGTTAAAGGCTCAGGGCATGGTACAGCTGTGTTAAAGGATGAAGATGTAAAGATGCTTCTTCCTTTTCTCTTTGTGCAGAGGTAGAAGCTTTTCTGGTTTTGATAGAAAGTAAAAGTTGTGCCACGTTGACAGGACAGACGAGGCAAGGCACAGCATTAACTGTTCCATCTGGTGTTTCTTAAGTAGGACAAACTATTCTTGGAGCTCTGCGAAGTGCTTGCTTCATCTCACAAGAGTTGGAAATGACTGGGCTTTTCAGTGAACTCAATAGGTGGGAGATGTGACTTGTAAAACTAAATGAAGAAAAAAAATGGAGACATAAGGCCTACAGAGAATAAATGTCTAGCAAATGATTCTGTTTCTACAAAAGCTCAGCAAACAGGAGGTTTTACGATAAGCACAGTTCTGTTCCCAATCCACAGGCCTTATTTTTAATAAAAAGCCTCCAATTTCTCTTTAGTAATCCTCCTGAGATTACAACTGCAGTTTATCATTCACGATGATAAGCTCACCAGTCACCAGGTTTTTAGCACCGGATTTGGGGAGGTGAGTAAAATTGAAATTTCAAAGCCACTATCTCTGCATGTGCCTCATAAAACTTTTGGCAACTGTTGCAGGAATAAAGCTTCCCTTCCATCCTCTTCCCTTGGCCCTGACAAAACTAGAACATTGCAATGAGCTCTGTGTAACTGGATGTTCTGAGAAGTTATCTCAGCTTATTTCTTGTTTTTCTGTCTTACAACTGCTGTTTCAAGCTCGATATAAACATTATTAGGTTGCACATATGTTTCTGATCAGGAGGTCCTGGAATATTTTGTTGGGATCACCATCTTCTTATGTAGTTAAAAAGACAAGTTTAAAAAAAGCCCTCCTGGATTGTGGCTTAACCCGATGAGTCATGTTGATAATCAAGTTCAGTAACATTAGATGTTACATATAATTTCCTTTGGTTTCTTGTATCCGTATGTATTTGCAGAAAGAATCCTTTTACCGTGGCACCAAAAACTTTAAGATACCTAGAAATAAATTCAACAAAAATTGTTTAAAGGTACATATTTTCCGAGGAATATAAATCTATACTGAAGGATACAGAAAATACTGAAAAACAGAAAGGTATAACATGTTTCTGTTGTAGATGATCTAGTATTGTAGCCATATCAGTTAGTCGGGAGTTAATCTATAAATTCAATGTAATAATTGTAATAAAATTCCCAATTTGACTTTTGATTACCTTGAGTACCTTGATTATAAAGTTCACATGGAAGAGAAATTTCGTAAAAATAGTTAAGAGAATGTTGAGGAGGAAAAAGAGGAAAGTGCCTTTTAGTTTTCTATTTTGGTGATTGTTGATATTGACAATAATTTTTTGGACAGTTCAGTTTAATAGTAACTCATAAGTTTTTTAAATTAGTGCACCAATTACTTTTTGATGGATTAAATCAAAAGATTAATGTCATACTTCATTGTTGCCTTCCTGGTTGAATTAATTCTATATAAGTCAAATTGCCCTTAAAATCTTATTAATAGGATTTTATGAGAATAGGACTATGGTATGCTTACTACAAAATAATGCTTTAAAGGTTTTATTCTTTTAATTATTTTACTATAAAAATCTCTAAGGCTAAGAAGTCATAGCAGTTTCAGTAATAAACTAAATATTGAAATTGAAGCTAAAATTATTTTTCTAATCTTCTGTACTCTGAGTGAGCCTATGACCAGAACAAATATTGTATTATTTTTGAGAACAGTGAATCCATGAAAAAATGGTCATCCGTTAATGGTCATGCTTAACTATAAGAAAATTAGTCTGTCCCAGTTTCTTAACTCTGTGTCAGTAACATCTTATAAAAGGATTCAAGCTGAGAAACAGATGCAGATTTGTGGTCTAATTCTCACCTAATGGAATGATGGGAATGAAAATGAATCCGTAAACTGCTTTGCTGCTTCCATGACCTATAACTTGACAGAAGGTATCCTGAAAAAAGCTCATGGTTTAAGAGCATGATATATTTATGAAATCTTCTATTGTATGATATCTTAAATTTCATCCTAGGCTGCTTCAATGAACCAACTAAAAATGGGACAATGTGGTATTTGAAATAATGGATGTTTTGCTAAAGATTCTAAGTCAGAGTCAAATTAAATCAAGCTGAGACAGCCTGATGTTCTTCTATATTAACTGAGTTTTTAATGATCACTGTGTTTGCATTAGAAATCTGTCTTGGGATGTGAAAAGAGCATAGCCACCATCCTGTGAGGCTCAGCCTTGTGAGTAAAATACAGTTAATAAGGAAGGATATAGAATTGGGATTTGGGCCAGAATTATAGGTAAGAGGAACTGCAATGATGTAATTGTACTCATTCACTTATTTAAAACTATTGAGCAGCCGCTATGGGCCAGGCATCTTGTTAGATATGGAGCCAGTGATGAGTAATATAAGCATGATAACTTCTTCAAGGAGCTTATAATCTAATTGAGGGAGTAAAACATATTCCATTTCCTGTGAAAATTCCTTGTAATGTTGAAATAAGGTAACATCTGTAAAGTAAGTGACATGCTGGAGCTAAGCAAATGTTAATTCTCTTCTGTTTTGTATTTTCATGTAGAGGAAACCTCACTATATTTAGTTGCGAAGAAGACTTAGCATTCAAGTGATACTGATTACCAATTGAATGTGGGTCATAAATAGTGTGAGTGATGCAGGGAAGAGGTCACAATACAAATGTATTCTCTGACTTGTGAGCAAATAAGAGGGGGAGGCCTGTATCCACAGAAGAAAAGCAGTCATTGCAAAGGTAGACATTTCAGAACTATTACAGAATAATTCTGAGGGAGTAAAAGAGAAGACTTAAGAACGTCTTCTGACCCAGTCAACTGAATATTAATGATGTAGATTTTCTTGCTAATATCAAAATGGTGCCCCTAGAGGTTGGTAGTTCAGATGAGAGTGAACTACCAAGTTTCAAGTTACTGGATTATTTATTTATTTAAGATTTTCTTTCTTGGGGCACCTGGAGGACTTAGTCAGTTAAGCATCTGCTGTGGGCTCGGATCATGTTTCCAGAGTCTTGGGATGGAGCCCTGCATCAGACTCTCTGCTCAGCGGAAACCCTGCTTCTCGCTCTCCCTCTGCCTCCTGTACTCTCTCTCTCTTTCTCTCTCTCTCAACTAAATGAATCTTTAAAAAAAAAAAATTCATTTGAGAGAGAGACAGAGCGAACCAGGGGAGAAGCAGAGGGAGAGGGACAAGAAGACTCCACAATGAGCGTGGAGCCTGATGGATGCTTGATCCACAACCCAGACTCCATGACTAGAGCCAAAATAAAGAGTCAGATGCCCAACCGACTGATTATTGTCGGCACCCCACAAGTTACTAGATTATTTACATTTGCCCTCTGGGTTCTCTATCCTTTCAGAGAAGGCATTGCTTCAAAGAGAAACGGAAACTGAGGGATTATGATCAGAGAATGACTGAAGAATCTTTAAACCAGAGGCAGTGTTTGTGCAGGATAGGATGAAAAGACTAGTGGGTTGACTAGAATGATCTAGATTAAAAAGCAGAAGAGTCCTTCAGGAGCAGTTACTACTGAAGTCTTCAAGTTCTTTTACTCTAACTTGGCCCCTGTTTGCTTCTGTGGCTCTGTATACTCCTTGTGTACCACTTGGCAGCTCCAGACCCAGATGTCCATCTCTGACCTGGGCTTGCTCTTACACTGCATAAAAAACCAATTTGCAGAACAGTGTTCATATCTTCTTGCTTTCATTTGTTTATTTAACAGCATTGGGTTTATTGAGTTTTTACTAGGCACTCATACCGGACACTCTTCTAGACACAGATGAGGCATCAGTGAAAAAAAAACAAAAAACAGATAAAAATTTCTGTCCATGTAGACATTACATTGTAATGTGTGTGTAGGGGCTTGGGATAGATAGGAATACATAAACACAATGGTTAAACTATATGGTATTTAAGACGCTGTTAAGTACTGTGTAAAAAATAGATCAAGGTAAGGTAATCAGGAATGCTGGGTGAGGGGATGGTGACATTGAGGTGATATTTGAACCAGACTTGAAGGAGCACAGGAGCAAGCCTCAAGGAGAGCTGAAAGGAACATTCCAAGCCAAGAAAACAAGTGGAGAGGCCTGAGACATCATTGTGTTTGGTGTGGAAAATATAATCCAGGAGGTGAACTTGGCTAGAGCAGGGGGAGAAAAGGAGACACTCACAATAAATGAGGCCAGCAAGGGACTGGGTTCAGATTTGTAGGGATTTGGAAGCCACAGTAAGGCTTTTCAGTTTCTACTCTTGCCTTGACTATGGACGGTGACCCTGATAGTTGATTGGTTGAACTTCTTTCAGTGCCTAATGAGGGTCCGCTCCTAGGTTCTGACTTGTAAGAAGATGGAGAGAACTATGGGAGAAGAGGAGGAGGGTTTGTGGTCCCACAGCTGATGACTGGCTTGAAGAACGCTAAGGCTGATTGTTCGTGTTTGAATATTGGTTTGTGATTGGATGTGCCCTCTGAAGCTGTGAATGTGCCCTTTGTGCTGTAGGCGTAAACCTTTGGCATGAAAGGATGGTCGGTCCTGCAGAGACTCTCAAAGCAGGAGTTCCCAGAGAGGCTGTCGGTCAGGATATACTGCCTCCACAGCATCTGAAGATGTCATTCACTGTTTAGCTATTTAAACACATCAAATAGTCACTTCTTGCTCAAGGGCTATTTTTGAATTGTTTGATTATGTGTAGTTTTAATTTTTAGTGGTTGGTTATCAAAATTTTCATCCATATTTTAGAATATTATCTACTGGTCTATTTTATTTAAAAAATCATAACCACATTTTAATGTTTTGCTTTTAAAATGAGGAATGAGGGGGGACACCTGGGTAAGTTAAGCCTCTGCCTTTGGCCCCCGTCATGATCTCAGGGTCCTGGGATCGAGCCCCGCATCGGGCTCTCTGCTCGGCGGGGAGCCTGCTTCCCCCTCTCTCTCTGCCTGCTGCTCTGCCTACTTGTGATCTCTCTCTCTCTGTCAAGTAAATAAATAAAATCTTAAAAAAAAAATAAAAATTGGGGCGCCTGGGTGGCTCAGTGGGTTAAGCCACTGCCTTCGGCTCAGGTCATGATCTCAGGGTCCTGGGATTGAGTCCTGCATCGGGCTCTCTGCTCAGCAGGGAGCCTGCGTCCTCCTCTCTCTCTCTCTGCCTGCCTCTCTGTCTACTTGTGATCTCTCTCTGTCAAATAAATAAATAAAATCTTGAAAAAAAAAAAAATAAAATGAGGAATAGGAAGCACCATAATAAGAGAGGAAGATCTGAGGATTTTATCTTTAATCCTAGAAACGTGAGAGACTTCCTCCTCCACCTCCTAACTCTGTAGGGGTTTTTCAATGATATCAAAACACATTTCTCATTCCAAACTTAGATGAAAAAAGGCAATTTCAAGAAGTCATCCCTTTAGGGAGTGTTGCAGATTCACTAAAACTAAATACAGCAGAACAAATAGCTGGAAACTTGAAGGAATCTGCAGACATATCTATTTCTTCATTTTTCTATTAACGCTTGCTACTTTGGAGCCCATAGAAATCTTGATATTAATATGAAGTTGCCATGTGTTCCAGGAACAATGTTCAGATACCATAACTTACACTAATATTGAATTCAGAGGAACCAAATCTAGTGAGATAAATATAAATGAATTAGTTCTGACCATGAGATTCAAATTCTTCCTAAAGGGTTAGGTAATTTACAAGATGAGGTAATGTGTATGTGACTTCGGTGACTTAGAGTACGCTGAGGTGACATGTTATCAACCCATATGAGTACAGATCAGGGCCAAGGAATCAGTTGCAGCTCAGAGAGGCTGGGTCATATGATGCTGTGCAAAATAAAAACTGTAGCATTTGAAAGGGGAATGAGGCCAGAAGAAAGGGCATTTGCAGGGGAACATTTTAAAACACTTTATTCAGAACAAAAATTTGTCCTACAAATTACTGTTTTCTCTATTTCAGCCTCCACTCATACTGCCAATTCTAGAGATTTGTCCCCTGTCTGATGGCCAGTTATATTATGTTCTTCATTTCTGGGAAGGCTGACTCTCTTTATGACAAAACAAGTCCCACTCCTCTGAATCCCGGGCTGCTGGTAAACAGAAAGGAAGCTCTCCTCTGAACTTAACCACCAGGGGGTAGTCTGAATCTAAGAGTTAGTGAATACACCAAACTGAGGTGGGTTTGGGAATTCGGATTTTTTGGTCCATTTTTGGTCTTCAGACTCTGGGAATCCAGTTTTTGGACTGCCTTCTTCCTTGGGAATAAAGAAACTTCTCAAAGCAGTTTTGCCTAATCACATTTTGAGAGGGTTCTTGACTCCTTCCTCAACAAGTGACTTCCTACCCTCTGCAGGGGTACAAACTAGGCTTTAGGTCTAGCCCAGATTACGTTCTTAACCCCAGAACCTCAACCCTTCAGAGTATGACCTTCAGAGTATGACCTTGACCCCAACAGGATGAATTTCTTGAGGTCATGCTAACCTCGAAGCTTTCAAAGCCTACATACTACACAGAAATCCAGAAAAAGCAATTAGCATTCTGAGTGGCAACCATCCTATCATTCATTTTGCCTCCTAAGGACATTTAAAATGTAGGTAGGCTGAGAAGCCAATGTAACTCCATAATTCTAATTAGCATATGACTTTCAGTGTATCTAATTCATTCAGATGAAGTCAGTTTCATTTTCTTATTTCTTTTTTCTATTTTTAATTGAAAAAAAGTGGAAAGGTAAAATTTTCAGATACTCTTAGAAGCTACAGATAAAGAGTAATATATATTTTTACTTCACAATTTGTCTTTCTTTGCTAGAGGTAAGTATTACTCACAGGTTTTTTTGTTTATCCTTCCAGGAAAAGGAAAAAAAAAAAGTGTGTACTAAAACATACATATATAAACCTCCCACTGTTTTGAAATCTCAGCATCTCATGTATATACACCTCTGCTTTGCCTTTTTTGAATTTTTTAATCTGGTATATTTTTGGAGGTTATCTTTGAGAAAATGTCTTTGCTCTGCTGTGTGATTGTAAATCTAAGCAGAACTGCTTGGTCAAGGTTTATGTGTATTTTGATTTTTTGATGGATATTACCAAATTGCCTGCCAAGGAGGATGTCCCAGTTTCTAGTCTCTTTAATATATCACGAGAGTGCCTGTTTCTCCACACTACAGCCAATACAGCACTTGCAAAACAGTGATCTTTGACACTATATTAGATGAAAAGTTATAGCTCACTGTTTGAATTAGTATTTTGCTAGTTAGATATCAAGTTGAGTATCTCCTGACCTGTGTAAAAGCCCAGTTCTCATTTGCGTTGCTGTGCTACCTTCCAGTGTCTTTGAGAACAAGAACAATACGCAACCTTTGAGATCAGGAATTCTATTGTCCTTGGTGTTGCCAATGTCATCTAGTAGTTGCATGTAAATATTTTGTTATGAAACTCTGTTGAGAGACAATGGTACTTTTGTTATTCAGTGTGAGAGACACCTTTTACTTCCCATCCAGCAGGTACGTTATTAATATACAATACAACATGACCTATGCGCTACAAAATGTTTGCACTTTCCTTTGAAATGAATTTTACTCTTTAAGTCAGAATATCCCTCACAATATATACATCATACACTGCTACAGATGGCCAAATTTATTGTTGCCAACTTATATTTGACAGTTTTTTTTTGTTGTTGTTGGTTTTTTTTGCAGCATTATTTTAGTTTTAAGAAAAAGCAAATTAGTTAACATATAGAAATTTCTTTTTGGTAAGCAAACATTTTCATTCAGTATGATCTCTGGCAGTGTTTTTTTATTTGAGCCGGTTGGCTTGCAAATACACAATAGACAATAATTGTGGAAACCAGGAGTCTGGCATTCTCTTACTTTGATAGAAGCTGCTTTGCATAGGTCTATTTATTAGCTATTTTCATGACACACATTGTCTGTGATGAATGTGGAAATTTAACTGATAGTTGATAAGAAACAGACAAAAGGATGTGACTCTGTTTAGGGTCAGTACATATGAAAAGAAATGCAGTCCTTTTCTGCAAACCAAGAGAAACAAAAGTAAAGTAGCAAAGATGTTCTTATCAATATATAGTCAAATATTTTCTTAAAACTTTCTTAAATGGTTTTCCTAGTAAATAAGGAATAATAGCCTCAGGGCAGGGGAGATAAGATGGGGTTGAAATGAAACTGGAGCCCTAATCTCAATGTCTAAGTAATCTTACATGTACAGGGTGCTATAATACAATGTTTTTGGTGAGAATTGGAATATTCTTGGCCATTTTTTAAAAAGATTTTATTTATTTATTTATTTATTTATTTTATTTTTAAAGATTTTATTATTTATTTGAGGGAGAATGAGTGAGAGAGAGCATGAGAGAGCAGAAAGTCAGAGGGAGAAGCAGACTCCCCAAGGAGCCGGGAGCCCGATACGGGACTCCATCCTGGAAGTCCGGGATCATGACCTGAGCTGAAGGCAGTTGCTCAACCAACTGAGCCACCCAGGAGCCCAATTTTATTTATTTATTTGACAGAGAGAGATCACAAGTAGGCAGAGAGGCAGGCAGAGAGAAAGGAGGAAGCAGGCTCCCTGCTGAGCAGAGAGCTGAATGCGGATCTCGATTCCAGGACCAATGATCATGACCTGAGCCGAAGGCAGAGGCTTTAACCCACTGAGCCACCCAGATGCCCGTTGGCATGGTTTTAAAGTGTATATTAACAGTATATTCCCTTGAGGGAGCCTAAAGTTCCCTCACTTATTATCTCTACCTGTGATGAAGAGACTTTAAGGTGGACCCCATGATCTCTGCTGGTGTTTACACCCCTTGTATATAATTCCCTCCCCTAAGTGTGTGTGGAATTGGTGAGTTGCTTCTAAACAAGAGAAGATGGCAAAGATAATAGTATGTTACTCCCATGGTTGCATTATGTTATATGGGAGTTTTTCTTCTTAGCAGACTTGTTTGAAGACTCTCTGGCTCTGAAGCAAGGCATCATACTGTGGGCTGCGTATGTGCAGTGGCCCACATGACAGGGAACCGAGGAAAGCCTGGGGGAAGCCAAGGGCCTCAAGTCTGCAGCTACAAGGAAATGAATTCCACCAACAACTATGTGTGAACTTGAATAGAACTTCAAGGCTCAAAGGACACCAAAACTCTTGATTTCAGCTTTTTGAGACCCCAAAGCAGATAATCCAGATAAACTGTTCCCAGACTCCTCACCTACAGAAACTAGGAGTCAAATGTGTATTATCTTAAGCTGTTAAATTTGTGGTGATTTGTTATACAGCATAGGAAATAACATACCACTAGATAAAAAAACACAGCCTGTGGCATATTGTATCTTTGTTCCAAATAGTCACTTCCCTGTTCTGGGGGCAAAATTTCCTTTCTTGCTCCATTGGCATCATGTAATATATGATGCCCATCCCAATAGGAGTGTTATACTTTCTTGTCCTTTGAACTCAGAAGTGATCATTTGATTTTCTTTGGCTGAAAGTATGTGGATGGAAGCAGAAATTTTAAGAGCCAGCTTGAGGATGTCCATCTTTCGCTTTTTCTTTCTTTGCTTAAGTACATCTGATCTACATTGGAGATATCGTAGTGCTAACAAAAAGTAAACATTTCTTTTTATAAGCCACTGAGATTTTATATTACTGCAACATAATTTAGTCTTTACTTCTGAGGAGGAATAATTCTGTCAGACACAATTGGGTCAAGTTATTGTGCAGAGTTTTAAAAAAATTTTGTCTCAGTGATAGACTCTCTTTAGATGCCTTCCCTCATTGTATTATCTTCCTTTGGTGATTGCTTTGCATTTCATTCTGTGTCTGTGTCTTCTAGGAACCATCTGGTGCAATAGAAAAGTCTGGAAATGGGTATTTTTAGGACCCTGATCTGGGAAGTCTTCTTGGGATTAGGACAGATTTCAAGGAGAAGGAAGGATGAAGTGCACTACTCAGGCTATTAGGAAAAGGCTCTTTCTGTGGGTTGACTTTTGCATCCTCCTTCTCACTTTTGTAGAAGAAAGATCTCAAAGATTAAGGTCAGTAAGGGATTCAGGGGAAAAGATAAAAGGGGATATTTTATCTGCCTCTTGTTTAGAAAATGAATTCCCAAGATCATAAATGGTGCAGCCAAGTTTACCAAGGCAGGGAACCAGTCTTAGTTGGTAATAAAGAGTGTTTCTCTTTCAAGAATGTCCACAATGCTTTGACTCCTCAAGATGTAGCCATGTTAAGGGGCTGGTCAAGGATTTAGATGGTTTTTTTGTTGTTGTTGTTGTTTGTTTTGTTTTGTTTTGAGATTTCTAGCATCTCTCTCTTTGGAGACTCAGTAATCATGCTGATGGCACTTAAATATTTAAGGGCAGGACAATAGAGGAAGGCAAGAGGATATGTTTCACTCAAATACTACCTTAAGTTGATCATTTAATGAAAGAGATGAAATTTCCAGAATTTGTGTTGTCTTGCCACAGAAGTATTTTACTGTGAAACAGGGTACAGAGGAATTTGTACATTCATTTCTACATGATAGTTCACTTTAGCTAATGTTGATTTAGGATCACCTTGGAATCAGACTTCCTGGGTTTAAATCCTCAGGCTGCCATTTAATTTGCTTTGTGACTTTGGATAAGATTCTGTAACACTCTGGTACTCAGTTTCCTCATCTGTAAGAGATACCGATCACCTGTGTTTATTGTGAGAATTAACTAGTACATGTAAAGTGCCTGCTTGGTTAACCTAACCTACTCTTAGTATTACCACACATGCTTCCTAATGGAAACACTTCTGGATATATAATTGAAGAAGAGGCCTCATATATCCAAAGTAACATTTCATTCATTTTCAGTTCTTTTCCTGTGTATCCAGATTGGCTATATCACACATGTATTAGAAGACCTGTAAAAATCACAGCTTTCTTTAAGCCTTCTTTCTTGTTATCATCCCCCTACCAGCTGTTTGCTCTCTAGCAACAAAGTTGGAACTACAGTTAAAAAAAAAATTCAGCTATGCTAATGAGGGGGGAGTTTTTTGCTTTAGACACAGTTACTTGCTTTCTTTGTACCAGCTGGTAGTGAGCTGACATTCATTTGCTGGCTATGAACTAAATGCAAGTGTCTGACATGCACCATTCCCATTTGTCGTTAGCAGGTCTGCCTAGCTGTGTGGCATAATACTGTTTCGTTCTTGAGCAACGGGCTTGACCTGGGAACAGGACAGAATTGATTATTAATTGGTGGAGTCTGGGGAAAGCTAGCCATTAGGAGAAGGCAAACAATCTAAATTATAGCCTGAAGTAGAGTGTGAAAATCGGGTTAGATCCAAATGAGATTAAAGTTTGAGAAGTTTCTGATCATAGTGGACAGGTATGGATTAATAGGAGGCCTTAGGAAGGCCAAAATCCTTGGTATTTGGTATCTTATATTCTAGATACCAAATACCAAGGATTTTGGCCTTCCTAAGAATAGAAGGTGTGGCTGAGATAAGAGAAAGGATCTGGAAGCATGGGCCAGCCCTAGAGAAAAAACAAACAAACAAACAAACAAATCTCTGTAGGAATTAAGAAAAACGTCAGGACCATAATTTTCCAGGGTAGACAGCTAAGCCAAAATAGGTTCTGAAGTCTTGAGTGTGTGGTAGGGATAGATGGGGAAGGCTGTTGGTCATTGATCATTTTGGAACCAAGGACCCTATTCACTCAGGGATGTTTACATATGCTAGAGAGAGGCTCAGAGAGAACCACCAGGAACAACTGCACTGGACCAGGGGCCTAGCTGTGGCTGAACTCCCAAGGAAAGTATTACTTCCCCACTATTGCCTCTATTACTGGCAGCTTGGGGGAGCCCGAGAAAGATACAGCTTAAATCTTTTTTTTTTGATACAGCTTAAATCTTAATGCAGTATTTTTGTTGCCTTCTCAAAGTAGACCTTATTTTATTTTTAAAGAGGTCAAAGGCACAACCTCTACTTTTGTTAGTGTCCAGCTGTTTGCTGACATGTGTGGAAATAGAAATTCGGAAGGAGCTGGTCCTCGACCTCATCAGCATGTATAATTTCACCTTTTTGTATCTAGAAAAGAATTTATGTAAATGCCCTTATCCAAAATTAGACTTGAATAGCATGTTTGTTTCTAACTAACTTTAATGTTTATTTAAGTAAAGCCAATTTAATGAACTAGTAAGGACAATTAACTGTTGCCTAATTTGTAAAATCTTACTAAATTTACTTTGGGGATTTAAGGAAAATGGTGTTTAAATCCTTAAATCTTAAGAGTATGTTTTATTAGAATCTACATCATTATAAAAGTTTAAACTAGGATCTTCTTAGTAAAAAATAGAAATGATAGAATAAATCTAATGTCTTCTTTAAATGTTTACATTTTTATACATGAAGACATTTGCTTTGAATGATAATATATCAAAAAAGATTCTTTTAAGCAATTTGTTTTTTAAATGGAAGAGTTTTTTCAAAAGAAAATCATACCTTCCTGGGATGTGAAGGATTTTACTGTTTATTAGGGGAATGAAAAAGATTCAACCTCTGACTTGAGGATTTTTTCTTTCTTTGAACTTTTAGTAGTCATAAAAAGAAATGTATGTATGGCTATGCAAACGTAAGTGGTATAGCCAAAGTCTGGAACAGGTGATTTTTGACAATAGACATCAAAATTTGTAATTAACTTAAATAGCTGGCTAAGAATCAAAGTGTCATACAGAAAAAAAAAAAAAATCTCTTATTGTAAGCCAAAGAACACTGCTAATAGCCAAATGCTGCATTAGTAGGCTAAACATAGATTTGCTGACTTTCAAATACATGTTGGTCATTAGCCAACTGAAACAACTGAAGTCAACATTATCATCTAACAAATGTTACCTCATTTGAAATTCAGACTATAGCTCATAACATTTTGGTGACAGATTGATTTTAAGTCAATGGGGAAATTGTTTTTGAAACACGCTAATGTGATTTCTCTTTTGCATTCCATGTACATGATCTTCTGACTAGTTAGTCTGATTTGTTCATCTGCCTAATATATCAGTCTTTTAGCTTTAGATTTATAAGGTTTTGAGTAGAGAAAATAATTATGAAAGGTGGAATTTATCAAGAGAGAAAATGATTTTATTTATTTAAATGGCTGGCTCAGTCGGTAGAGCACATGAATCTTGATTTCAGGGTTGTGAGGTCAAGCCCCACATTGAGTATAGAGATTACTTTTTAAAAAAAATCTTAAAAAGAAATAAAGTAATTTAAAAAATTCCTTTAGTGTAAATGTGTACTTTTGTTTGCCTATTCAATAACCAATAACTTTTCTTTCTTCTTTCTAACAGACTGTGATTTGGTGTAATTACCCCACTGGGCCATGAGCCTTAAGAAAAACATATGTCTGCACCAGGGCTGAATCATGACTAGTCTGAGCTGACTGTGGTATTCTAAAGATAGTTTAGGTATTGGCCTTCAATATAATTCAGAAAATGCTGAGGATAATTCTGATCAAGGCTTTCATTGCTATAAAAATTATAAAAATGTCATTTTAGCAACTAACTGAATTCATGAATTGGCTTATAATATACAAAATAATTATAGAGGAAGCACTGTGTATTAAATCTAATTAGCCTTAATTATTATTCAGGCAACACCCCCTTCCCCACCGCCACCACATCCATGGACACTGAGGTACTCCCTAGAAGGCCTAATAAAAAATAAGTGACATACAAGTATTTACAAGAATGTGGGACAACAGTTAATTCTTATATGCTGGTGGTG
The DNA here is from genome assembly GCF_020171115.1 of Neogale vison. NCBI lineage: Eukaryota > Metazoa > Chordata > Mammalia > Carnivora > Mustelidae > Neogale > Neogale vison. Next base: position 51,572,435 of record NC_058093.1, read on the forward strand.
TATATTATACTTCAATTTTAAAAAGCTTACAAAACAAAGAACACAATAGAAAATAAAGGACAAAATATAAGAAAAAGCAGTTATCTTCTGCTGCAAGATATTACTGTACCTGCCTGGGACACTTGGGATGGTGGTGGCTGTCATGTGGTTGTCGACCGGCTAAAAATGGCAGGGAAGAAAGATGTAGGGAACCTGTCCTCAATGATGTAGTTGAGCACTGAATTAACAAACCTGCAATCAACCTACCTTGGGAATAATCACATTGGATAATGCCGTTTCTTTACCATCTCGGCAGATTGAGTTGGCATCTTCTACTAATTGCAGCCGAGGGCATTGCTACTGGTAACTGTTCATTAACATATCAAGAGCCCACCTGACCATCTAGAGTACTGCTTCCATAATATAAAGAAGATAGCCCTATCATCATGAAGAAGGAGTGAGGAGGGTATAACATGAGGGGAGATCATTTGAGAAAGGAGAAACTTAACCATTCTAGTGCAAGGAATTATGGGAGTAGAGGCAAAGATGAGATGTGGACTACTCCTGACAGACTGAAGTCCTGGATAGATGGAGGCATAATAGATAGGAAATGTAAATCAGAGCATCTTTTGCACCAATTTATATTTTATATTCTAGGCTAAGATTATACTGTAAAAGACGCCTAGAACTACTTGTGGTAGAATGCATCAGTGGTAGAGATATGGTGCTGGCAGAGGGAGGACCTCAGTATGGCTCCTCTGAGCCACTTTGTTTTTCATATGGTGGACATAAGAAATCCAAACCCCAGGATTCCTTTGAGGTAGGGAGACAGGAAGTTAGTCAGGAGTTTGTTGGGGAGCTTGCCAAGAAAAGGTAGTGACTGCAAGGACAAAAATGTTAGTGACTATAGTGTCTCTCTAGGATATATGGCTGGCCTGAAAAGGTTTTGCAACACTGCTGAGAGATGAGATGGGTTCAGGTCAGTAGAGAGGAGCACCAGGTCCTGACCATGGTGAAGGACAATAGGTCATGATTTAGTTCTCTAGTGTAGATACCAGAAATGGGTACTAACAAGGGCCACTAGTGATGAGACAGATAAGGAAATATGAGTATTTTAAAAGCAAAGGGTGCTGCATAGGGCACCTAGTACAACTCTTCTTGTGCCAACAAAGGATTCATTAAGCCATGCTCCACTGACATCTTGGGAAGACCAGGGAGAAGGTGACTCCTCACCTTCTCAAAGGCTGAAAGAGACTAAGGACCCCTATGAGACCGTCTAAACCAAACATCATGTTTTCTCTGACCCAGTTATAGATAGTTCTTTGTTTGAATCATGGGACTGTGACTTACTAACTGCATGACTAAGGTAGATGATTTAAACTTCATGAACTTTAGTTGATTCCTGTAGAGAGAATGAAAATAATAAATTGTATACTGGGGCTATTGTGAGCATTACAAGTTACATATAAAGTACCAAACACAAACCAGACTAGGTAGATTACTTTAACATGGGCCATTTGAGCATGCTTTCTCTTGTGAAGACTGGGGTAGAAGTATATTCTTTCAGATGTTGCACACAGGTAGGAGACTGGTTAGTGGGGTGTCCTGTGAGTTAAAGATCAGAGCGATGGTCACCACTGGGCTGATCCATTCTGGTTGAACCTCGCAGTGAGAGTGACTTGATATCAAGCTACCCTTGTCTGGCTCTACTGAAATCAAGTTATGATGGGTATGGGACCTGGAAACAAGAACAGAGCTTTAAGATAAAGAGAAGAATTTGGCCCAGCTTTGGTGGGTTGGGGTAGTGTAGACAATATGAGAGGAGAAGAAACCTCAAAGGTAGTTGCATCCCATATGGGTCTTTCATTCCTCCATCATGAAGAAAATGTCCTTCAACTTCCCTCATACTTTAGTCCCTAACATGCAAACCCTATCCTTATTGATAGTAACACCAACCTAACACCTCCAAATATTTATCAATAGAAAATATTTCAATGTAGGAGTTGACTGACTTCTGCTTTCACTTTCTAGAAATGAGAATCTGGCCTAGTTGGGGTAGATTTAAACACTGGAATATTTGACCTAGTTTTCTGTTTTGTAAATTTAGTATGTGGTTTTGGCTTGATTGGGCAAATGGTGTCACTGGGACAAAGAATTAATTTTACTGTTTTATTCGTATGTTAGGACTGCTATAACACAGTTATTTAAAATTACAAAAAATTACTATAGAAACTAGAAATCTGAAATCAAAGTGTTGGCAGGGCCACATTCCCTCTGAGACTCTGGGTAGAATTTTCCTTGTCTCTTCCCAGCTCCTGGTGGTTCCTTGACACCGCTGGCTTGCAACTTCATTGATCTAATCTCTGCCTCCACCAGCCATGGCTGTCCATGTAGTGCCTATCTTCATGTCCAAATTTTCCCTGATAAGGACACCAGTCATATTGGATTAGGGCCCACTCTAAAAACCTCATTTTAACTTATTAGATGTATTAAAAGCTTATTCCCCAAAAAGTCACTTTTTAAGTTACTGGGAAGTACCTTTTGGTGGGGGCGGGGGTGACAGAGTTGAACATATAACAGTTGACTCTTTGGCTCTGCAAAATTCATGTCCATCCCATATGCACAATATATTAATTAAGCCCGCCCCAGCATTCCCAAAGCCTTAATCATTTCAACATCAACTCTAAGTCCAAAATGTCACTTAAACATCACCAGCTAGAAGTTCCATATCTTATTCTCTAAATCATCCAAATTAACTACAGGTGACACTTGGTTTATGATTCACCCTAGGGAAACAGTCTTCTCTGTCCATGAGCTTGTGAAGCCAAACAAGTTATATGCTTATGAAAAACAATGTTAGGATCAACATGGAATAGATATTTCTATTTCAAAAGGGAGAAATCAGAAGGACAAAAGGAGTCACAGAGCTGAAGAGAGTCTGAAATGCAGCAGGGCAAATACATTTTACAGTTTGAGAATCCTCGTGGGCTTGATGCTCCTATTCAGGCACATGAAGATGGCATCCTCAACCCTTGGGTCTTGGGAGGTAGCCATGACCTCTGGAACCTGGGAGATATATCTCTGTAGAGATAAATATCTCTGTAGAGAAAGAGAAGATGTCTGTTTGTCTGTTTATCTATCTATCTATCTATCTAATCTGAAGGAATTGGCTCACACAGTTATGATGACTGGCATGTCCAAAATCTGCAGGGCTGAGTGGCAGTTGAAAACCCAGGGAAAAGTTAATCATGCAGTACTGAGTCCAAATGCAGTCTGGAGGCAGAATTTCTTCCTCTTCTGGAGATCTGTCTTTTCTTTTAAGTCCTTCAACTGATTCGATTAGGCCTGTCCACATGATGGTGGGTAATCTGCTTTCATCAAGCCTACTAATTTAAATCATAATAAATGGCCACCGTCACCAAACTGTGCAAAAAACCAAGATGCCCTTCAATAGACAAATTGATAAAGAAGATATGGTCCATATATATGATGGAGTATTACACCTCCATCAGAAAGGATGAATACCCAACTTTTATATCAACATAGACGGGACAGGAAGAGATTATGCTGAATGTAATAAGTCAAGCAGAGAGAGTCAATTATCATATGGTTTCGCTTACTTGTGGAGCATAAGGAATAACACGGAGGAGATTGGGAGAAGGAAAGAAGTGAGTTGGGGGAAACTAGAGGGGGAGACAAACCATGAGAGACCGTGGACTCTGAGAAACAAACTGAGGGTTTTGGAGGGAAAGGGGATGAGGAATTGGGTGAGCCTGGTCGTGGGTATCTAGGAGGGCACATATTGCATGGAGCACTGGGTGTGGTGCATAAACAATGAATTTTGAAACATGGAAAAAAATTAAAAGAAAAGAAAAGAAATAAATCATAATCAGACTGAATAATAGCTTCACAGTAACTTATACTTGTATTTGACCAAACCACTAGGCAGCATAACCTATAGCCTAGCCAAGTTGACACATGAAATTAATCATCACAACTGTATAAAAATTTTTCTTTCTGACATTTTAACTTTTAATTGAGGTTGAGTCTAGCAAGAGAAGTATGATCTAAATTTTGCTATGCTTCCACTTAATTTTGAAGATGCCCTCTCTACTCATTACAAAGAAGAAAGTACCTAGATGCAAGTAGCAAAATTAGAATCTTTTGCCCTTAAACTTTGTAGTCACAGTAAAACGAAGTCTTTGTATATATGTGTGTAGCAGGGTGGTTAAGAGAGAGGCAGACTGAAGGAGAGAGAGTCAGAAAAAGAGATACACAGGGTGTGATTCGCAAGTTCTTAAAACAAGGTCTCTACATTTTCATTTCTTTTCAAAATTGAAGTTTAGGATTAAGTAAGTAGAGACCTAGGTGGGAAGCTGTGGAGAGGTGGGACAAAAGACAAAATGCTGGCTGTTTTTTCTTTCATACTATGGAAAGCAAGCAAGTCATTGCTAATAATTCATCAGTCATTAATCTTCTAAGTATTAGAGAAGTATTCATAAGCAGTGCCATTGCTGTTTCATACAGAAAGTGATTTATGTGATTTGGCTTTCAGATAGGGTCAGTAAGTAGCAGAACAATGCTTTTTATGCAACTAGAAAAATATGATAAAAATCGTGTTTTTGAATATAATGGAGAGTTGTGAAAGCAATGAGAACTAGAGGAAATGTAATTCAAAAATTCTAGAGAAGGGCGCCTGGGTGGCTCAGCGGGTTAAGCCTCTGCCTTTGGCTCAGGTCATGATCTCAGGATTTTGGGATCGAGCCCTGCATCAGGCTCCTTGCTCAGTGGGGAGCCTGCTTCCCCCTCTCCCTCTGCCTACTTGTAATCGCTATCTCTGTGTCAAATAAATAATAAAATCTTTTAAAAAAATTCTAGAGAGGTAAGCTGTATATTAATGACTTTTGTCTGAGAGCATTTGGTGATTCAGGATGTAAGGTAAAGATTGAGCATGACTTTGGTGGAGGTATTCTAATAGGAGGAATGGAAATCAATGTGGTCATAAGAGAGGAAGAGGCTGGGCTGGAAGAGATAGTGAAATCTCTACTAATCTCAGTGTCTCAGAAGTCAGTGTCCTATAGGAGAGAGAGGCTTCATCAAACACACTGCTGGTCCCCCCTCAAGTAATTTGCAAGAGACTAAAGAGTAAGCCAATATCTCTGATGGAAAGAACTGAATATTTTGAAATATTTCTGGGAAGAGGAAACAGACTTGACAAACTTTGAGTCATAAACCCAGAAGGGTAATTAACCTGAGAAATAGGGATAAATAAAAGGTGGATTGAGTCTAATTAAATTTGCAACCCAGTTCTGTTTATTGGATTCTGGTTATTAGACCCTTAACCTATTTGCCTAACAGAAAAAGATTAACCTTCTTTGGTATAAAATAATATCATCTGAGGTTTCTAAGGTTCTTTCATACACAGTGTCCAGCATATAGTAACAAGGTAAAGGACATGTGAATAGAAAATAAATGTAGTGCCACAATGACACAATGTGTAGTTACTCAAAGAGAACTATAGGGATGCCTGATTGCCTCAGTCAATAGAGCATGTGACTCCTGATCTTGACTCTTGTGGTTATGAATTCCAGCTCCATGTTGGGTGTGGAACCTACTTAAATAAAAAAAAAAAAAAAAAAAAAAAAGCACAACTACAAAGTAATAGGATTAATATGTTAAAGAGAATAGAAGGAAAGATGGACAAAATTAAAGATATCAATAGAGAATTGCTGTTTATGAAAATATAATGCATATCCTAGAGCTAAAATGTATAAAATCTGAAATTAAGAACTCATTAGAGTAGGCACAGAAATAGAGAACTAGTGAACTCAGTGGCAGGTCCACTAAATTATCAATGTCTGTCTATCTAATATGTATATAATTGAATCCAAAGCAGAGCAGGAGTATCAACAGTTGAAGTTAAATGATAATATTCCAAAAATGGTACAAGATTTTAATCCACAAATTCAAAGAGCACAGAAAATTGCATGGAGATTAAATACAAATAAAAGTACAGCTCAAATAGGAAATTGACTATAAGTTTGAATAAGGCTGAATTTTCAGCAGTTACCATAGAGGTCAGAAAATAAATGATAAACCATTTTTAAATGATAAGAGAAAGCAATTACAAGCCTAGATTTCCATAATTTGTGAAAATATCTTGCAGAAAGAAGGTGAAATATTTTTCAGACAACAAAAGTTCAGGGAGTATGTCACCAGCAGACACATTCTATGAAAAACTCTAAAGGAAATGTTTCAGTCAGGAGAGAAATGGTCACATAACAACAAAAAAGAAATAGACTCATAAATATAGAGAACAAATGGTGGTTGCCAAAGGGGAAGGGGTTGGGGTATGGGTGAAATGGGTAAAGTATATTAAGAGATTAATTTCCAGTTATAAAATAAAAAAGTCACAGGGATGAAAAGTATAGCATAAAGAATATAATCAGTATTTTAAGAACTTCATATGGTGATGGATGGTGACTATACTTATTGTGGTGAACATTTCATGATGTGTATAATTGTTGAATCACTGCACTGTACACCTGAAACTAATATGTCAACTATACTTCAGTTTAAAATTGGAAAAAGAAAAAAGAAATGAAATGGTCATAGATTGAAGCATAGAAGTTCAAGAAGGAATGAATAATAATGGGGTACCTCGGTGGCTGAGTTGGCTGGTCTCAACTTTTGGTTTGAACTCAGGTCATGATCTCAGGGTTGTGGAATCAAGCTCCACATTGGGCTCCGTGCTCAGTGGGGAGTCTGCTTCAGATTTTCTCTTTTCTTTTCCTTCTGCCCCTTCCCCCACTTGCACACTGGGAAGGGTGATTATGCAAACAAATGCAAATAACAGTGATTGTTTAAAACAAAAAAATGTTTTGAGGCTTAAAAAATAGTAGATGTAAATATATCAATAGTAGCATAAAGGGCAGAAAAGGAGTAAAACGTTAACTATCGTAGGATTATCATACTGGGGGGAGTGGTAGTTGTACTAATTAATCCTTCTTGGATAGATGAAGTATGTTTACTGTAATCTCTAGGAGAACCAATAAAATCAATATAAAAATGTATAACTAGAAATGCAATAGAAGAGGTAGAATAGAAAAATTAAATAAATTCTTGGTTCTTAAAGAAAAATAAAGGAATAAGTACACCTAGAATAAATTAAAAGCAAATGGTAGGATGGCATGCTTAAGTGCAACTATATAAAAGTTACACTAAAGGTAAATGGACAAAATATTCCAATTAAAGGGAAATGTATTAAAAAATACCCAACTTCATGCTGTATAAGATGCAGTTTAAGTATAAGGACACAGATAAATTGAAAGTAAAAGTATGGGAAAAAAATATGCCATGTGGTCACTAACTGAAATTGAAGTTGGTGGATAGACTTCAAGGAAACAATATTTGTAGAGATAAAGGGGAATGTTTCATAAAACTAAAATGATCAATTTTCTAGAGAGACAGACAATCCTAATTTTTTGTAAACTTATTAAGATTGTCCAAAACATAGATACACAAAAACTTACAGAACTAAGAGAAGAAATAGACATATCCACACTATGTTAGGTGTGTTAGGTTACGTGTGTTAATAAACCTCTCTAGGTAACAGTAGAGTGAAGAAGACATAATATCATCAAGAACATGGAGAAGTTCAGCAGAATAATAAGCAATTCGGTCTAAATGGACCTATTCAGAATACTGAATCTGGGCACTACAGAATACATATCCTTTTCAAGCAAACATAGGTCAAAATAGACCTTATGCTAAATAGTACAGTAAGTGTCAACAAATTTCAAAGGATTGCAATCACAGAATATGACAGACTACAGTGGATTAATCAAGAAGCCAAGGACAGAACAATAATGAGAACATTTGTTAATGCTTAAAAAATTAAGTATCACATTTCTAAATAATCCACAAAAAAGAAATAATAAAACTGAAAAAAGATTGAACCGAATAATCTGAGACCAGTTAAAACCCATTGGAATGATGCTAAAGTAGAACTTAGAGGGAAATTTAAACCTAGGAAAGTGTAAATAGAAAAGAAAAAAGATTAGGAACTAGTAATCTAAGTTTCTGTCTCAAGGAAATTTTGAGGAAATGTGATTTCACCTCCTCTTGGGGGGAATTTAAATCATCTTTTTAAATATAAAAATGATGGGTTTATCAAGAGGTCTGTTTCCAGAGGTAACTACAGTACTTTAAATACATTTTGAAATATTTAAGATTGAAAACACATTAAATAATAATGGCATTAAAGTAATCATAAGGGCAAGTCAGGTATAATTCTAAAATGAGTTAAAATTCAGCTTTAGTGTAGTAACAGAACAAGAAAGAAAATGTAATGTTCAAAATGTAACTCTCTCCATGGAATTTGCATAGGTGATGGATGCTAGTCCAATAACAACAGCTTGAAGCAGATATGTCCAGCTTTGTCCAGTTATGTCCAGCAATTTTCCTTCTGGTATGACTGAAAAAAAATTGTAAGCTCTACACAGGAATACTTATATGCCTAAAATTAACTTTTGAAATAATAATTTTTAAAACAATAAGTTTAATTAGGAGGTGGAAAAAGGCTGAAATGATGAAAAGAAGATATTGAAGAGGGGGAAATGTCTTTTTCAGTGCAATATTTGTTCTCTCCAGCATGATTATAATTTATCTCTTCCTTTTCTGCTATTTCTTTGCAGATTCATAACTCAGTATCAAGTTCCCAATACCTTACTTTCTTTTCTGCTTTTACTTTTTAGTGCCTTAGGCTTATTTTTCTTGATAGATCAAGAATAATAAAGCAAGACTATGGTAATTGCAGGTTTTGTCTTTCTCAGAAAGTTCAGGATGATAAGATCAATCATCAAGAATTTTATTTGCATATTCTGTTCTCATCTAGCAGTACTGCCCTTTGATCTAGGCAAGCATGGCATCTCTTTCTGAGGCATAGACCAGGGACCCTGAGCTTTTGAGAGTCTTTATCAAAATTTTCTAAGTCCCCTTTCAAAGCCTGGGACTGAATAGAGCTACCAGTGCCTTCTAGATGAGATAGCTCAGGAATTTTTTTAAGTCCATGCTCCTGCTTTCTCCCTTTAGGACATCCTCAGACCTCTATTCTGTAAGGATAGGTTAACCAGATTCCCAGAAATATTTGGGGGTCTGGACCTATGGGGTCATCCTTGGGTCCTCTGGCCTGGAACTATTTCCTGAAGAGCAGCCCAACAGGCAGATTATTCCTGCTGACTGGTGTGGTTTTTCGTACATGGGGACACATGTTATTGAGCAACAAGAATGGAGTAATCTTTTGGTTGGGTGACTCTCATGTCAGAGTCAAGATGGGTTTAGAACTCTGGGCTAGTAGTGTTCTACAACTTACCCTTTAGCTTGAATCACTTGTGTGAATCTGTGCATTAGGTCTGACTCCTTGTTCTGACCTGACTGCACTGATTCTGATCAATATTTCCCAAGGGATGGAGCCACTCAGAGGACTTTGAGACTCCTCTTTCCTCTGATTAATGTGCCATCAAGCATGCCTGGGTTGGTCTTTAGCCATGCTGAAGACAGGGGTGTGATGTGGTCAACATTGAAAGTGATCATTTTTAGGAATGATATGATTACTCTCTTGTACTCAAGAGAAAAGCTGGTTGGAAGATATGTTGCCTTATGTTTATGCTATAAAATTGAGAACAGTAAATTTATCAGTCTCAGAAAATTATCATTCACATTTTTCTGCATACTGTGACTAAAACTTGCATTTATGGTTGTCATCAAGGAAGCATAGTAACAACCTTTGAGGAGTCATTGAAAGTCAATATTCATGGGAAGCATGAAGAGTGATGCGCTGCCATAACTAATGATATAACTAGCATTAAATAAGTAATATTTATTTATAAGAGGGAACAAGATCTATGTTGTTTCCATATAAGCATGTTCTGAAGAGCCATGATATTATGGATAATAACAGCATTATTACCTTTTTCTTACAATGAGATATGTAAAATTAGACAGGAATGACGTATTTAACAGGAATGACATACTGACAATAAAGAACATGATGGAATGGTTCTTGGATTTAATAGGAGTAGGTGGTACCTGAACACTATGAAGAATCTTCTCTTGCACTGAACTGAAAATAAAAGAAAATTAAATACTCTTTCACTCATATTTTAAAGTCTTTATTGATAAGTAACCATACCTCATATGGACCTATACATATTATAATGCATTTTAAATAAACTTGCTTTTATAAACAGGGAAGCCCTGGCTGAGAGAAGCAAAGAGGACTTCGGAGTTGATGGTTAATTGCCTGGCCTCTGGGCTGCATCTGTATTCTGAGTCCTGGGGACAAAGTGAACCAGAAAGGGCATACCTAAGATAAACTAATGCTGTGTTGCCAGGGTGGCGGTGAAGAATTGTCACTCAGAAGAGCAAGATCATAACCAGGAATAGAGCAGTTTGTTTCAAAGACGTGATAGGGTGTCAGGCTAGAAATGTAAGAACTAGTGATGAAGCTGATGGTCATAAGAGTTGGAAGCAGGTTGTGCACTGTGATGGGCTGTTCATTTGCACAGTTCAGAATAGACAATTAATAGCTCTCTAGGCTCTATGAAAACTCTTTCATGTAGGATCTGGCCGATAGATGGAGCAGAAGAAGTACCTTAGAGAAACAATTATCAGTTCAACCTGGGACTTAAGTCTGTGTGCCCCCTAAAGACAGAGACTGACTTCGATTTCTCATTGGAATCACATGCTTTATCTTCATGCCTAAGATATAACAAAAGCTTAGGAGATGCTTGTTGGATGGATGAATAAAATCACTCAATAGAAAGAATGAAGTTTTGTCATTTTGAGGATTGGAAAAATGCAGAAGCCGCACCTACCAAAGCTGCCTTAAATTCCCATGGGAATATTTTCTTCTACTAACATTGGGAGGGGGGAAGTGAATTGATATAGTCAAATTGGAGTGTGACTACAACTGGGTCATGAGAGACAGATCAGTACAAAGGCACTGTCCTGAAGGAAAGTTAGGAGTTTATTTCTCCTGAGAGCACGCATTTCCACACACATGTACACATGCAGACACACTCACATACACATGCATGCATAAAATTGAATCCAGAGGCTTACTAAGATGTGATGTAGTCTCTTACCGTTAGTTGGACCATAATTTTTATTGTGTCTCAAGACATAAGAATTAACTACAACTTTCTGTTATGGTCTTCCTTATATTCCTCCCAGAGAGTGAACAGATCTAATTCCATTAGTAATTCCCCTGTTTTCCTGATTCTGTTGATAAGACAAAATCATACAACTTCATCTGGTCTGACATCTGCTTGTCCCCATCTGCATTTCCCTGAAGTGGGAATATTCTTGTTCTCTGCAGTGCTTTGTGTGGCTGGCTTTGTAGATGTGGCATAGAAGACCTTGCCTTGGGTTGTGCTGCTTGATACGTCTGTTATCATTTTGAGTTGGAATGAGTACTTATTTCCTATAGGATGGAGGTAAAGAATGGCTGCTTGTCTACTCTGACAAAGTGTTTAAAAGAGAGAACTATAGAGAAAGGAAAGTCAAAAAGTGAACTGATTTGCATGCTAATTCCCTCTACTCCCATACACCTATTTCTTTACTGGTGGTAATTATGGGTTATATCATCTTGGTGATGCTTTTAAGTTGATTTATGTTATCATAGAGTTAGTAGATGCTTCTATTTTATGTTAAAGATCTATTTCAGGGTGTGTGTTTTTCCCAAATGTACCTTAGATGGCATGTAGGGAACATGCCACTCTGTAACCTTTCGCCCACTCTTTTTTAGTCTATCTTTCATGACTCAACTTACTTCAAAACACAAGCAATGAGATCATTTTGCAACTTAGACTGAGAACTGTATTCTTTGAATGTGATTTCACGTAATAGTGTGCTTCCCCACAAGGTAGGTACTGGTCACCATCTTGTTCTTGCCCTGGGAAGGCTGGTGTGAAGCCAACCATTTACTGAACAATACTTCCCTTTGGAATGTAGTTCTTAGCTTACTCAAGGCAAAAGTAGCTGAAATTCTGGGACCTAAGACTATTCTCTTCACCTCACTCAAAATAGTTGTCTTTAAGATTGGGATTCCATGGAAGTGACCCTTCTTCTACTCATTTTTGGGTTATTTTTAAGGTTTTATTTATTCATCTATTTTAGAAAGAGTGGGAGCATTCATGAGTGGGGGGAGGGGCAGAGGGAGAGGGTGAGAATCTCAAGCAGACCCCCTGCAGTGCACAGAGCCAGATACAGGGTTCTACCTCATGACCCTGAGATCAGGACTTGAGCTGAAACTAAGAGTCAGAGACTTAGCTGACAGAGCCACCCAGGTACCCCAACTTCTCGCTTTCTTTATGAGAATCAGACTAAGTCTTCTATCCAATGCACCGATTCCTTTGCTATCTTCATTTGGCATCCACCCTCTTCCCCCTGATCCACACCCCCGCCCATAGCTCCCTAGGCTTGATGTAAATATATAGGTGTACCCTGGAATTTATAGAAATTTTTGAACACTACAGAGAATAAAACACTCAAATCACTAATCAAAGAAATGCAAATCTAGTTTACCTCACACCTGTTAAAAAAACTATTATAAAAAACAAAAGACAAATGTAGGTGAGGATATGGACAAAAAGAAACCCTTGTATACCATTGGTGGCAGTGAAAACTGGTTCAGCCATTATGAAAGACAGTATGGAGGTTTCTCAAAAAATTAAAAATAGAACTACCATGTGGTCTAGCAATCTCACTTCTAGGTAAATAGACAAAGGAATGAAATCAAGATCTCAACAATATATCTGCACCCCCATGTTCATTGCAGCAGTATTCACAATAGCTGAAACATGGAAATCACTTATGTGTCTGTTGATGGATGAATCGATTAAAAATGTAAATGCTTACAGTGGAATATTATTCAGCCTTAAAAAGAGAAGGAAATCCTGCCATTTGCAACAACATGCATGAACATGGGCATTATGCTAAGTCAAATAAGTCCGTCACAGAGGGACAAATACTGCATAATAACACTTATATGAAGAGTCTAAGACAGTCAAACTCATAGAAACAGAAAGTAGAATGGTGGCAAACAGCGGAAAAAGGAAATGGTGAGGTTAGTGGGTACGAAGTTTGTTATGCGAGATAAATAAGTCCTAGCGATGTACTATGCAACATAGTGCCTCCTTGATAAGACTGTACTATGTACTTAAAATTTTACCAAAGGGCAGATTTTATGTTAAGTGTTCTCATCACACACAAAAAGAGGGTAAGAGGAAACATTTGGAGCTGATAGATATACTTATGGCATAGGTTGTGGTGATGGTTTCATGGATGTATACTTCTTTCCATCTCATCAAGTTATTACGTATGTATAGTTTTTTGTATGTCAATCATACCTCAGTAAAGTGGTTTATAAAAAAATAGAATGCTGGGAAGCAGTACGGAAGGGCACCCTCCTTAGGCAGTGGGGTGTATAATCCCTAAACATGGAAATTGTCACACATGGTATCTGTGGCTTAACTGACAGAAGCCTGCCACAATCCTTGCTTAGCTTCTAGTTATATTGATCCTGGACTCCAGCCTTAACCTTCTGTGTTGACAATGAGAGCCAGTATGCTGTTTGTCACTCAGAGACAGTGCAAAAACATGTAGCTTCATGTTTCTGTAATGCTATCAGAAAGCACTTAATAAAGAAAAAAGGCTGTTTTTACCTTCAACTTGATTGTAAATTATGATCTCCAAAGAGTGTGCTGGATTTTTCTAACCAGAATTGATGAGAATATTAAGATTTTGATTCCATTTTAAAAACATTCTATTTTTTAATTTTCTAATAGTTTATTTAAATTTAAAATTCATATACATATTAGGAGGGTTCTCTTTAATAATTTACTATAATAAAATTCTAAGGTATAATCTACTTTCTCTATTTGTTTTTATCTCATAATCAATACTTTTATTTTCTATTGTTTTCATTTTGTGGGCCAGTATTGATTGCCCTCTTCTTTTATTTCCCAGTTGCTTCAAAGTTCTCCAGAGACTGGCCAGTGTGCTTTTTGGTGCCTCCTTGGTTTTCAGCCCCAAGGCCATCTTTTGAATCTGACTCAGAACTCAGGACGGATGTTACATGTCTACTTGTAGAAAGGTAAGGTCATGTGTTCATTCTTAGAACAGTAGGATTAATGATGTAGATTACTCTAGATGGTATCTTGAAGAACCTGAAACAGTACTTGTTGCTCTTATACCCTATCCAAATAGATTTTCTTTTCCTGATAGGATAAGGTCCATTGGTCTCTTCCAATTTCTGGAAACAGAAACTTTAGCTAGGATACTTTCACCCAGCAATTCCTAATAAATTACAAGCAATGTAATTTAAAGCAGCATCTTGACATAGATATACAAACTTGGCAGGCAATAAAGTTAACATTTCTTGAAACTTTGTTTTGAACCAAAACCTAGACTAAAGACATTCCATGGATTAAGTAATTTATCCTTTATTGGGGTGCCTGGGTGGCTTATTCAGTTAAGCGTCTGCCTTCATCTCAGGTCATGATCCCAGAGTCCTGTGATCAAGCCCCTCATCGGGTTCTCTGCTCAGTGGGAAGCCTGCTTCTCCCTCTGCTTGTTGCTACCCCTGCTTGTGCGTGTTCTCTCTCTCTCTGCCAAATAAATAAATAATATCTTTTTTAAAAAATTGTCCTTTACAGTGACTTTATGTGTAGATACTCTTATATGAATTTTACAGATGAGCAAATTGAGGGTTCAAGAAGTGATTTTGCCTATGGAAGACAGGTAATGGGTAGTAGGGTAGGGGTTCTAATGCAGGCAGTGTGACTCCTTAGCCACACTTCTAATGACTGTGTTATGTAGTTATCTTGAACTGTTGCCTGAGACTAATTTCCCAAGTGGATTAAGTAACTAGTAAAATCATGAGCAATCACTTAACCTAGCTGTGTCTCAGACTCTTCATTTATTACAGAGAGGACTGGTCAAAGCATTGATTTTTATCTCTCTCAGTGTTATAACTGTGTGAGGTATCCTAAATTAGAATCCTCAGAATTTATATCTGCTCTTCTAGAAAATTCCTGCCACACCTAGTATCACTTAGTTGCTGGATATGCTACTATGTGTGTTTTAGAACTAGAATATAGTACAGACCCTGGTGAAATACTACATGCAGATGTGTTACTTTGACTGTTTTCTTTCTTTCCATTGCAACTGTTCTCACAAAACATTTATTTAAAACTAAGGAAACAAGACTGTAATATGTAGAGTGTGAGTATACATGAGAGAGTGAAAAAGTATAAGAAAGTAAAAGACTGTATCTGAGAGTACAAGAGAGTTGGGTAAATAAGAGTGTGTAGGAGTGGGTGATAATGGGTGAGAGTGAAAAATAATGTGTGATAATGTGTGAGAGTGGAAGAGTGTGAAGCTGAGGGCGTAGGAGAGAATGTATATATGAGAAAGTGTATGTGAGAAGGAGTTCACAGAAGGTGTAGGTGAGTGTCCAGTGAAGGGTATGCACCAGAGTAAAGCATGAATCTAGCAGAGAATATGGAAAGTGAGGAGGTGGGAAGAACACGTGTAAGAAAATGTTGGACAGATCGCGGATATGAGAAAAGGATGGAGAACGGGTGTGAACATGAATATGTAAGTGTGTTTGTGAATGAATCTTTGTGTGAATGTGTGTGTGAATGTCTCACTAATTGGGCACAGGGATATTCCTGAGTGCTAGAGGCCATCCCCATCCCCTGCAAACAGGCACCCCCCCCCATATATGTTTCATCATTCTACACTAGGTCACATAGCCACCACTCCCTGTAAGGGGTGTCTGGGAAATGAGTACCTGGAAAATGGATTGACACAAGTGGCTTATATGAATCAAGATTACACCCCAGGGTTAACAATATTGCTGCCCTGAAACAAAGGCTTTTTTTTTCCTTCTTCGGTCGAGGTAAGGGATGGCCTTTGGTTTGTCAGTGAACAGAATGTGCCACAATAGGAATAACCATTTTGGGGAAGGATAGAAATGAAAGTATCAAGATGTAGGGTATGGGTTTTAGTTCACCATATATTCTCATGCATTGTTCGAATCTTTTATATGAGCATGCAATATTTTTATATTTGATAAATACAAAAAAGAAGCCTCATAGGTTCTTTTAAGTTGGTGAGTGATGCATAAGATCATTAATTTCTCTTCTGAAGCATACACATCTTCAATACTAGTTCTGCTACATTCAATTATATTTTACGTACCTTTGTTTTGGGTGGGAATCAAGGGTAATGATCGTTTTTCACATTTGGGTTGATGCCAGGATGGAGATAAAGTAAATGTTATAAGGCCCGGAGTAGAGAACAGAGATTCAGTTAACAGTGAAGAAAATCCAGGGGTGCCTAGGTGGTTCTGTTGGTTGAGCGTCTGACTCTTGCTTTTCATTCAGATCATGACCTCAGGGTCATGAGATTGAGCCCCGCCCCCACCCCATGTGTGCTCAGCGAGGAGTCTGCTTGAGATTCTCTGCCTCTCCTTCTTCGTCTGCACTCTCCTGCATGCACTTGTGCCCGCTTTCTCTAAAAAATAAATAAAATCAGGAAGGAAAGAAGGAAGGAAGGGAGGAAGGAAGTCCAAAGGTAATGGTAACAATGAGAGGCCAAGTACCTAGGAATTTGCAGATGTCTCAGAGAAGGTACCAAACTTACAATTCGAATTAACATTAGACACATCTTAAGGAGTGGCATCTGTGTTACAAATGATGGAATAAAAGCCCCGTCATCCACACCTGGGACTCATCTCTGTTTATTGTCTTGATTCCAGACACCTGGGTGGCTACAGATCAAACAACATTTCATTATCCCTGATTTTTAAAACATTTTATTTTTTTTCAGTGTTCCAAAATTCACTGTTTATGCACTACACCCAGTGCTCCATGCAGTGCGCCATTATTCCCGATTAACTTAACTTTTAAAATAAGGCCCAGATCAAACAAAGAGTATTTTGTTTTTATAAGAAGTATCCATGCCTTGGGGAGGGTATGTGCTTTTGGGTAAATTGGAAGGGGAGGTGAACCATGACAGACTATGGACTCTGAAAAATAATCTGAGGGGTTTGAAGTGGCGGGGGGGGGGGTGGAAGGTTGGGGTACCAGGTGGTGGGTATTATAGAGGGCACGGCTTGCATGGAGCACTGGGTGTGGTGAAAAAATAATGAATACTGTTTTTCTGAAAATAAATAAATTGGAGAAAAAAAATGAAAAAAAAAAAAAAAGAAGTATCCATGCCTTTCACATCTTCAACCAACTTCTCTAATCCTTACTATTTTTATGAAACAGTGCTGGTGTTAAGAAGTTAGTAAGGAAGAAGATTTTGCCCTTGCATTTGAACACAGAACAAGTATTCAAATATTCTAAGGGGCTTCCCAGGATACATACCAAATGATGAGCCTATGAACATTCAGAAGATGAGTATTTCCCAACAGGCTGGGGAAAATCAGAGACCACTTTATCAGAAAAAATGCTCATATACCTATTTTTAAGATTTCATGTTTCTTGCATCCCTAAATTTTAAATTGCAAGAAACAACCCAAAAGATTATAGATAACTACACTTTGAATATGTATTCACAGGGAAAAGTTGCATAAGATATTTTTACATTAAAAAAACTATATAATTCATTCAAAACATAGCGACTAGCAATGAACTCTGTAAAATTAGCAGTAAAAACGTTACTTACTGTTGTGATCTCCACCAGTTAGAATTCTTGCCAGCTGCTAGTATAGTCTTCAGGCTCCTCCTTTCAGGATAGAAGGATTATGTGACACATCCTGCTCCCCAAGAAAGACTTGGGCAAATAGTATATCATGGAATTCCTTTCCAGAAAGATGTTGTTGGAGAAGGGGGAGGTATTCCTGGAACTTGGGGGGTTCAAGTGAAACATAGCTAAAGCCTTATGTGGGAATGACAGATACTAAGTAAGGCCTGCTGTTTTTGAAGGCAGGAGGGTGGGTAGAAGTGGAAGGGCAAATGCATCACCTAGTGTGGCCCAGGAGAAGAAAGGAGACTCCTATAAAAAGGGCATGCCCTATAGCACCAGAACTGAGCAAAGCGTGAAAATGACTTTCTCTTTTCTAATGGGTTTTGTTTGCTTGCTTGCTTATCAAATAAAAGTATTGTACCAACATGGACTCTTACTGTTTTTCCATGGAGAATGTATAATAGTTCAAGCATACTATGGATTAAATAGTTTATAATGCAGTATACTAGTTAACCTAGAAATCAGTAACATTAGGTCTGTGGGTAGGTGTATTCGGCCAACAGTTGTAATAGAAATGTGTTCTTAAATACAACTAGATAGTAAGTCAGAACTACTTGTAAAAAACACAGTAATTCTGAGTAGCTTATGCTACACACAGTCCATTTTTAAACTCACATAGTGATTCTAGGTCTGTAGAGGCTTTAAAAATACTGCATGTATTTTGCTTTTATTCAAGATGTATATTTTACTTTATAGTAGAAACAATTTAGAGTGCTGGCATTTGTGGAAACATTCCATCTTTAGTTGTATCTTCTTCATTGGTCAGTTGACTAATAATCAAATACAAATAACTTCACTTATTTGAGTAATCATGTATGAGTCATTTGACTAATCTAATACAAATAACTTCATTATCTAGTATATATTAGATGTAGGGTTCCACTAAAACATGTTTCTTCATTATACACTAACTGCCTTCCATGGTGCACATATAAAGATATGTGCAAAGATAGGGAAAGAATACACAGATGAATAAATAAAAGCTTGCACATATAAAGAAATGATTAGATCTAGTTATAAGAATACAAACTGAATATTTGGGTTCAATTGTTCATTAAGTGTTCCTGGGAAAAATCAGGAAGGAATTGGGGAAGAATCCAAGCAAAATTCTGCTTTCTAGTCAAGTCCAGCCTAATTCCTCCTTGGACTCTGGAGCGTACCTTGCACATCCATTTTGCCTTTCCAGAGAAAGTGAATTGGATGTTAATAGTTAGCACAGGTTGGGAAGGACATCACGCTCCTAGACACCTTCGGTTCTCACCTGCAGGTAGCTCCAAAGTCCACCGACAGCCCTAAGAACAAATCTAAGGTTTTCATAATGACCAGTTAGCAGCAAAGCATGTAGAATCTGGAGGGCAGATGCCCAATGCCTCTGAGATGGATTGACAGGACCCAAGTGAAGTGGCAACAGTGTTTGTTTTAGCCAGAAAGTAGCATGGCCAAGATTCTAGAGTGAATCCTTAGTTTGAAAGAATGAGCTTTTAAAGGACATGATAGTGACCCATTTTAAAAAAAATCTAAAGTGTAACCATGTTATTGTTTGGTTAACAAGGTCTAAAACAACAGACTACGAAATTCATCTTTAAACACAAGTAGTTTCTATGTTTGTGATCTCTTTATTGTTGGGGAATATTTTACATACTTTTAACCAATATGCATAGACCATTCTGTAGTCCTTTTTTCCCCATAGTAACATACATCATAGTGCCTGCGACTTTTTTAAGTTTTAATTTAAATTCCAGTTAGTTAACACACAGTATAGTATTAGTTTCAGGTGTACAATACAGTGATTCAACACTTCCGTACAATATCCAGTGCTCATCACAAGTGCACTTCTTAATCCCCATCACCTATTTAATCCATTACCCTACCTCCCTCCCCTCTAGGAACCATCAGTGTATTCTCTGAGTGAAGAGTCTGTTTCTTGGTTTGCCTCTCTGGCTTTCCCCCCTCCATGCTCATTTGTTTTGTTTCTTAAATTCAACATATGCGTGAAATCATAAAGTATTTGTCTTTCTCTGACTAACTTATTCCACTTAGCATTATCCCCTCTAGTTCTATCCATGTTGTTGCAAATGGCAAGATTTCATCCTTTTTTATGGCTCGGTAACATTCCATTGTCCATATATACCACATCTTCTTTATCCATTCATCAGTTGATGGACATTTGGGCTGTCTCCATAATTTGGCTATTGTAGATAATGCTGCCTTAAACATTGGGGTGCATGTATCCCTTTGAATTAGTATTATTGTATCCTTTGGGTAAATACCTAGTAGTGTGATTGCAGGATAATAGGGTAGTTCTATTTTTAACTTTTGAGGCACCTCCATACTGTTTTCCAGAGTGGCTGCACAAGCTATCGTGCCAATGACTTTTTAACTAGGGTTTGCTGGGCTCTGCCTCTGTCCATCTCTGTCTCTCTAGTCTCAAGCCTCCTATCTCCCTACACTTTAACCACACTCATGCTCTTTTAGTTTCTTGGAATCCACTAACATTTCATTCATTTGGGTCCTTACTCAGGCTGGACTGAGCTGCTTCTTTCTTCAAATGACTGGCTCCGTCTCAGCCTGTAGAGCTCAGCTCACATGTAGCCCACTTCAAGAAGCCTTCCCTGAGTACTCTGCCTTTAGAAGGTCAGACGGAAGTTACCTACCACCTCATTTCCTTCTTTGACTCTGTGGCACACACTATTGATATTATGTATATTTTTTCTGGCTTATGCACCCATCATCTCTCCACTTTAGGCTCTGTAAGGGTAGACACCACCTCAGTTTACCACTTTATACCTAGCATGGTGCCTGCACAAAAGAGGTGCTCAAAAAACATTTGTCAAATAAATAAAAAGTAACTATCCATTGATATGACCTTTATTTAAACACACTGAAGCTTTGATCTCCTCCTGGGTGTGTTTCCATAAGTAGTCTCACTGAGATGTTACACATTTATTTGAACAACACTCTCATTGTTCAAAATGTTTTTGAAGCTCCTCTGTTAGAATTAATCTTTGGAGTATATCCCTTTGAATATCCTTAATAATAAATTATATCATTTGAAAGTTTTTTTTTTTGTAGGAATAGCCAATTTTCTTCAGTGCTCAAGACTGAAGAATAAAATTAATATTGTTTTTGGTGACATTTAAAGTACTGTGGCAGGTGGATATTTTTCTTTTGAGAGTCTCGGGAACTTATTCTAGAGGCTTTTCCTATGGGAAAATTCAGATAAGATTTCATGCAATGGTGAGTACTGGGAATGGTTCCTGGTATCTCTGGGTGAAGGATAATGTGCATTTGAACATTATTCTGATTTTTTGTTAAAAAGAAATTTCAGCTTCTTTATTTTAGAATTATAACTTTACTGAATTAAACTGAATAACTTTTAACCTGTCCTTTAGTGTTTAAGTCTATTCAGATGAGTAGTCCTCTTAATTAGCTTGAGAATCTAAATTAATTGTGGTTGACCAAACCTGCATAAAGGGAAAAAATAAGGTGTGGAATCTCTAAAACCCTGTTTAAATGCAGTAAAACAAGACTAAATTATCCTAATTAGAAGGAAAACCTGCCCGTTTTAGTGACAAGTTCACTTAGAACATTCATTTTTAAAATGCAGATTTATTATTTTTAAGAACCTATAGTTACATTGCTGACAGGGGCAGGGAAGGGAAAGTAGGCTGTACCTTAAAAATCATATCAGTGTATTTTTGGCAGTTATTTTATTCATGTTTGGCAGTCTTTACTCATGAAGTCATTTTATAATTATCTGAAAAGAATTTCTTGCCTTCAACCTTTATCAGGCTTAAATTAACTGCCTTTAATAGGTAGCATCCCTACCTGGCTATGTTTTAGATGAAGTAGAGTAAAATTTTAGCTGGTACTAGTTACAGGTCTCCAAATTTCTAAATGCATATGAAGGAAGCTTTTTTTTTTTTTTCCCCTTTTTAGTTTAGCCAGTAAATTCATTAGGAAAATCTCTGAAGCTTTTCTATGCATTCTTCTATCCTGCAATTCCGCTGTCCTCTGAATAACCCTATACTCTGTAGACGGCCTATTCACCCCCCTGTAAATATTTCTTGCTCTGTCTGATATTTGTGCTTTGTTGGGAGCAGGATTTGGGAAGCGGGGCAAAGGAGTTTAGGGTACTGAAAAAGAATAGTTGAGCTCTGGACTGGTTTAACTATGAGGTTATAGATCAATTGTGAGAGTATTTGAGTGAGCTTTCTGGAAGGATAGGAGAAAAGAGTGTGAATGGGGCATTTAAGTTAACAATTTTATTTTTTGGTCATGACACATTTCAACACTATGTCCTTCAGGATTACGGGAAGTCATAAAGCCAGTGGAGTGGAACTGATGGACGTTAAAGATGGATGACATGGCCAAGGGGGTGGGAGGTTAGAATACTGGCTGAGTTGTCTGTATGGGCATCACATTCAGTCAAGATAGTGGCAGGGTGGGTTGGAAGGGAACACTATGAATCTGGTATCACCTTTTTCATAAATGGAGGAGAGACAAGGAGATGGTAGGCGACGGCAGTAGAGAGGGTTGGATGGCCTTGAGGAGTGGGACTTTAATGACAGGTGTCAGTGTATTGGAAGTGGTACTGGAGAATGAAATAGGTCTGGCTCCTTCTCTGTGTGATCTCAGTAGTGTGGGGGATGTGGTATGTTTAGCCAGCTCCTGTTGAAAGGTGTGTCCTCAGGATATTCAGGTTTCAGGTGGGCAACCAACCATCAGTGAAGAGAGAAGACACAGAGGAGTGTGCTGACCGTTCTTCCAGTCCTCATGTAAGCAATGTGCAGATGGGAAAAGAGGAGAGGGAAGTTGGGCAAGGGGAGAGGAAATGAAGGGTGGTCTGGGTGTGACGAGAGTATTGGGAGTAGACACAAGATGGGAAAGCTATGTATTTATAGGATAGGCTGACAGAAAGAGGAATGAGATGGAGGGCTTGTGCGCATGACAGTTCCTTGGACAAAGGGGCATTGGGGACTCACTGAATTCTGCTGCAGTTGGGAGGGAGGTCTGCAAAGTTGGCTTTCATTTGAAAGAATGCATAGGTGGCTGTGGGAAGCTGTGGTCTACAGGGCAGCCACAAGCGAGCCTTGAGGTGTAGACTTCAGAGGAAGTCTGTGGTGTGGGTCAAATTCCCCCCCCCCCTTTTCTTTGGCTGCTTTGCTCTTCTAGAGGCAGGAATGGGAGAGTAGATGAGTCCTGGCTCTGCCGCCTACAGATACAGCCTGGTATTTGGCTTACAGCTGGTGTCCTGTCCCCACTGAATGTTTCTAACAGGCACTTTTCTTTCTTTCAATTTTTCTACAAAGACCTACAATGGACATGTACTACTTTTTGAAGGAGGGAAAATATTTAAAACAAAGTTAATTCTTTAACAAATGCTGGTGAATGGCTCCCATGCATCCAGGTTGGCCAGGCATGGGAATATAAAGACAAAAAGACAAAGTTTCTGCCATTAAAGAGTGGGCAATTTGGGAGAGAGAAGAGCCAGGGTATACGAGTCTGTCTCCTTTCTCCAGAGTGCAGTGGAGAACAGCAGTTATGTGAGAGATTCAGGCTGCAAAACAAATTAAAATCACTTAAAAAAAAGATTTTATTTATTTGACAGCAAGAGACACAGCGAGAGAGGGAACACAAACAGTGGGAGAGGGAGAGGGAGAAGCAGGCTCCAGGTCGGTGACCAGGGAGCCTGATGTGGGGCTCCATCCCAAGATCATGGGATGATGACCTGAGCCAAAGGCAGATGCTTAATGACTGAGCGACCCAGGCACCCACAAAATCACTTTTTAACATAAGCATCTTTATAATTAAAGAATGACAGCTGTTTGAAATATCCAGACTTTACCTCTGTCTTCTATATCACTGTGGAAACTTCAGCCTTAGACAACCTTCTTCAGTGTATCATTTGAATTTCTTTATAGGGTATTATTATAAAAATAATCAGAGATTTAGGAAAGTTATTAATCATGACACTGTTGTAACCTAAGAAAGTCTTTTCAAATTTTAAGAACTTAAGCTTGTTTATATAAATATATCTTCTAATTTTTTTCATTTTATTTTATTTTATTTTTTTCAGTGTTTCAGAATTCATTGTTTATGCACCACACCCAGTGGTCTATGCAATATGTGCCTTCCATAATACCCACCACCAGGCTTACCCATCCCTCTACTCCTCACCCCTCCAAAAGCCTCAGTTTGTTTCTCGGAGTCCACAGTCTCTCATGGTTTGTCTCCCCCTCCAATTTCCTCCAACTCACTTTTCCTCCCCATCTCTCAATGTCCTTCATGATATTCCTTATGCTCCACAAGAAAGCAAAACCATAGGATAATTGACTCTCTCTGCTCGACTTATTTCACTCAGCATTCTCTCTTCTGGTCCCATCCATGTTGATATAAAAGTTGGGTATTCATCCTTTCTGTTGGAGGCATAATACTCCATTGTATATATGGACCATATCTTCTTTATCCATTTGTCTGTTGAAGGGCATCTTGGTTCTTTCCACAGTTTGGCAACTGTGGCCATTGCTGCAATGAACATTGGTGTACAGATGGCCCTTCTTTTCACTACATCTCTATCTTTGGGGTAAATACCCAGTAGCACAATTACAGGGTCACAGAGAAGCTCTATTTATAATTTCTTAAGGAATCTCCACGTTTTCCACGTTCTCCAAAATGGTTGCACCAACTTGCATTCCCACCAACAGTGTAAGAAGAGTTCCCCTTTCTCCACATCCTCTCCAACACATGTTGTTTACTGTCTTGCTAATTTTGGCCATTCAAACTGGTATAAGTTGGTATCTCAATGTGGTTTTGATTTGAATTTCCCTGATGGCTAATGATGATGGACAGTTTTTCATGTGTCTGCTAGCCATTTGTATGTCTTCTCTGGAGAAGTTATCTTCACTACTGTATCCATCAATATGTATTGAATAAAAGAATCAAACTCTCTCCCATAATCCAGACCATTCCAATAGACAGTGATTAATTTTTTTCATGACTATTCAAAAATGCACAAGATTGGAAATTACTTTTAAAGAAAATTATAGCTCTTTTATTAGCAAGTGAAATATGGAAATCTCTTGAAATAATGTAAACAGATTGTGAATGCAATAGAATTTTTCATACTAAATATTTCAGAGTATCGATAATACTCTTGCATGTAGAATGTACACACATTGTTGGGGCACTCACCTTACCAAGGGGTTGGGTATCGCTAGTAAAGACCACATCAGCCACAAAGAGCATTATCCTTTACATGAGAAGCATTATATTGTACTGCTTTGAGCTATGCTGACCAGACATATGCCCTGATCTGTATTCCCAGTTACCACCACATTCAGCGCTCCTCCATACCTTGGTTCAGGCTTTCTTGTTAGTCCTTAGAACACACCTCCAGCAGCTCCCTGGGCCCACTGTCTGGGGCTCTAATCTGGCCAGATGATAGAGCCCCTCTTTGGCTGCAAGTACTAACTACATTTTCATGGAACATCCAGTGATGAAGGTATGTATCTCCTGTGGGGTGGAAAATAGGGCGTTGGCTGTCCAGGGCTCTGTCTACTGTGAGAAATGAAGGGATCACTATTTTGTGGCATGCCTGCAATTTATTCATTATTCACCTTATTGGCAGCTCTGTCTTTACTACCCAGAATCTTGCTGTTTTCATAGTCTGTAATGCCAGCACATGTAACTGTAGACTTTCAGATCTCTACTGGAGATTCCCTTCACTTCCCGTAACTTTAGGAGACCCCCAAGATTATCTAGCAAATCCTTGAAGCTCCCTGAAGCTGCTGTTGGTTTTACTGTTGTCCCTTAACCCTGGGCTATTGCTTGATCCCTCCTTTGGTTACTGTAGTCTGTCTTGACTCCACAGGGGTGCCTATTTTTACCAGTATTTAAGCTCTAAGTAATTGGTTCCCCCCACTGTTTCTAAGGAGAAAGACTTGGACACCAAGGTTGAAGACTAGACCCAAATACCTCTTTTATTTCTACTTACTGGCTTTTCTAAGACACACACTCCAGGATGGCTGGTTTAAGTCAAGTTCAGTAACAACTACCATGCTACACTATAAACTAGGAATGTCTTCAGACATACTTGAATCCAGTTCACCTGCCTAAGTCCTTTTTCCTCCAAAATGAATGGTCTCCCAAGAACTCTACAGTGGCCCTTGGTAGGGTCTCTTAGATCTTCCTTCTTTATGCTTTAACTACCAATATAAACTATTTTGAGCTCTTTCCCCAGGAAGCTTCTGTCCCCTTTGAAAATTAATGGATACAAAGAGAAATGGAGTCTGAAAAAGGAGTGTCAACTCTCTAGAATTCTGGGCTATGGCCCATTTCATACACTTTAAGGAGTATTCTTTGTTGAATAACTCTGCGTGTCGGTCCATAAAGAAAAGAGAATGGCCGGTTTATTTTATTTACTAGTGCTGACACCTGTGGTAAAAGATGACTTTAGCCTAAAATATTTACCAAGTAAACTGACTGTAAGATTACGTTAGTATTGATTGCTAGAATTTTACTGTAATATTTTTTGGTATAAAACAGAGTTTGGTATAAATCTGGTAACTTTGACTCCCTTGACTGAGATCTAACGTGGGTCTCAGTCAAGGGAGTTAAAGTTACTAAAACCCTGGCAGCTTGCTTCTCAAGACTGGCTTGGGTCCTTCTCTCTTCATGCCTGAAGGAACTCAAGGCTTTATTTTCGCTGATCTCTGTCACTTCAATCTGTTCCTCTTCAAGTTTGTCCTAAAGCAGCTCCCGAAATCATTTTGCTAAACCAGAATTATAAAGTTAATCGTGCCTGCTAGAATGTGCTCAGTAAATTTTTATTTAAATTTGAATCAAAGGTTTAGTTTTGTGAATCATAGTTTAAGAATGCATGGCTCTTTTCAGTGATCTGACAGCTAAACCCAAGCTCCTTGCTTGACTGTCTCATATGTACCCATCTTCCTAATCTCTTTACTTCCCAGAAAAGGCTCTTGCCTTTTTTAATTATACCAAATCAGTTAAACTCTAGCAACCCAGTCAATGCAATCAGTCTAATCAATACAGTTGGTCCAATCCAAGGCAGTCTTTTTCACTCTATTTCATCCCAATAAGACTTATCCAGCACATTGTACATCAGGAGTGGTTTCTTAAATTTTACTGATCTCCATTTTAAAATCTAGTACTGTTTCATTTTTCCATGAAAGTTGTTCTGATACATCTTCATCAACTGAAATAATTTAATTTTAAAACCTTGGGCAAGACCAGTTTTTTCCAAAGGTTAGCCAGAACCTTTAAGATTAGCTAAATTTACATATCCTTTAGACTAAGTAATGATTAAGTTACCAATATAATAGTTTTACAAATACTTTTCTTCTCTACTATCTAATTAAATTTAAAATAATGATTGCCTTCCTCTTCAGACCCTTCTCAGAACCCTCAGTAGATCCTGAATGTTGCTGGGTAAATGAGTGGAACAGTAATGTGTATTCTCATGGCAATGCCATTGACTAAGAAAGGGAAAAAAGAAAGAATAGTAGGCTCTTCATTACAAATGCTAGTAGTGCTTTTAGTTAGTAGAGCCAAAAGAACAATGTCACTGTAATAAGAAGCAACATTTGGGTTAATTAATTAAAGTTTTTATTTTGATTCTAATTAGTTAACATACAATATTATTAGTCTCAGATATGTAATATATAACAGTCCTGTACATCGCCTTTTGCATTTGGAATGATTTATAAAGAAATTTGAGGGTTTGTTGTGATATTTAGACATTAGAGCCCACTTCTTAGTGTAGACATTTTTACAACCAGTTGCATAAAACTGTTTAGTTTTATTACTAGCAGTGAGAGAGTAGGGTTGAGAAGCAAATTGGTGGCAGTAAAGGTCATTTTGAAGGGTCATCCTGAAGGACCTTGGTTTTAAAATATTGAATGATAACTGTTACTGAAGAGCTCATTTGTTACAAGATTAGAAAGGGCACAGAAAATTTATATTATCTGAAAGGAAAAAGTAATAAATGTCAAACCTCTTCCTACCTTCATGTGTTGGCTATAGTAAGGTTTGAAATTGTGGTGTGATTATTAGAGCCAGATAAAATGAGCTCAAGAAACATTTTATTTTTTCTGTGCATTTCTGTATCTCCTTAAAAATTTGTTTTTTTGGGGGCACCCGGGTGGCTCAGTGGGTTAAAGCCTCTGCCTTCAGCTCAGGTCACGATCCCAGGATCCTGGGATCGAGCCCCGCATCGGGATCTTCGCTCAGTGGAGAGCCTGCTTCTCCCTCTCCCTCTGCCTGCCTCTCTGCCTACCTGTGATCTCTGTCTGTCAAATAAATAAATAAAATCTTTAAAAAAAAATTTGTTTTTTTTGTTATGAAAAGTTATAAGTACTTAAAAAAGCTGTCAGGGTAGTTTAATGAACCCCCATTGTACCTATTGCCCAGATTCAACAGTTAAAAATATGCACCGATCTTACTTTATCTATATTCCCAGCTCTTAACTCTTTCATTCATTTCTTACATATTTCAGTATTCATCTCTAGAAAATAAGGACTTTTTATAATCATAAGTTCCATACAATTGTCAGACATCATTAGGAATACTTAATATTATCTATTGTTTACATTATCTCACAAATGTCACATTTTATTTATAGTTTGTTTGAATTATGACCTTAAAGTCTACACGTTGCAAATGACTGATATGTTTCTTAAGGCTTTTTCAGTCTTTAGATTATTCCCATTCTCATTTTCCCTTATAATAAATTTGTTTTCCACAAAACAAAAATTGTTTTCCACAGTCTAGATTATGCTGATTGCCCTCCCACATTGTGTTTTACAGATTCCTCACTTGCTTGTAGTGACAGAATCATCTGAGTAATGTTCAGATTGTGTCTGTCATGTATTTATTTTTAATAAGTATTTTCTTTTTTTGGGGTGCCTGGATGGCTCAGTGGGGCCTCTACCTTTGGCTTCAGATCATGATCTCAGAGTCCTGGGATCAAGCCTGGCATGGGACTCTCTGCTCAGCAGGGAGCCTGCTTCCCCTTCTCTCTCTGCCTGCTTCTCTGCCTACTTGTGATCTCTGTCTGTCAAATAAATAAATAAAATCTTTAAAAAGTATTTTCTTTTTTCCAGCAGCACATACAATTGCCTCTTTTGTGATGTTAAAAGTCATTGATGATAAATCCCTAGATTCATAACATACTGCTAAATGGTGATACTTTTAATTTTATTGTTCCTTCTTCATTTATCAGCTATAACACTTCTATTAAGAGAAGCGTCCTTTCATCTGCCTTTGAATTATCTAGGGTACTGTTCATATAGGAAAAACAGAATAAATAATTATATCATTTATTTACACATTCAAAATGATAATTTGGTTTACAGGTGTCTTCCATGGTGACTAATAATTTGCACTATCATAAACTCATTTGAATTTTATGAAGTGTGTCAATTCATTAGAGTTATTATCCTTATTCATGCTCAAGTAAAAATGTTTCAAATGTTGCTTTCATGACCTTTTGATGTATCATTCAAATATTTGGCGGCAACAAATATGACACTATTAAACAAGGGTTGTATGCAATTTGTATAATTTAGGTAACAAGAGAGCTAACCCTCCCCCCCATTCATATTCCTTCTAGAACTTTGAAGGATGTTTTGTTTGTATCAAAGGACTGAAATTTGTAAGCAAGCATACACTCTCAATGAAGGAATACCTATGACTTCCTAAAACATAGCAGCTTTAGGCAAAAAAGAAAAGTCTTTTATCATTTCTTTTTTAAAAGATATTATTTATTTATTGAGAGACATTTAGAGAGTGAGAGGGAGAGCAAGAGCAATGACAGCAGCAGAGGGAGAGCAGCAGAGGGAGAGAAGAAGCTGGCTTCCTGCTGAGCAGGGAGCCGCATGAGGGGCTGGATCCCAGGACCCTGAGATCATGACCTGAGCTGAAGGCAGATGCTTAACTGATGGTGCCAACCTGGTGCCCCTTTATCATTTCATTTTAAAAGCACCTTCATGTTCATTGCAGCATTATTTACAATAGCCAAGATATGGAAATAATCTAAGTGCCCATTGATGGATAAATGGACAAAGAAATTGTGGTATATACCAGATATATATGTGTATATATATATATATATATATATATATATATATATATAATATGTATAAATACAGCCTTAAAAGGGAATGAAATCTTCCTGTTTGAAATGACAACACAGACTGACCTTAATGGCACCATGCTAAGTAAAATAAGTCAAACGGAGAAAGACAAATACCATAAGATCTTATATGTGGAATCTAAAAATAAAAACAAAGAAAAAACACAAACAAACAGACCAAACTCATAAATAACAGAGAAGAGCAGATTAGTGAATGCCAGAGGGAGGGCTTGAGGGGTAGAAGAAATGTGTCAAGGGGGTTGAAAGGTGGAAAAAAAAAAAAAAAGAAAGAAAGAAAAAGGGATTAAAAAATTTACAATTTCCTCTTCCCTCCCACTTACTAGCCTTGGCTATTTGTACAACAGAAAAGAAATCTCTTAGTGGGTTTGCAATTCACAGACATTCAGTGTAACTGTGGAGCTATCCAGGATGGATTAACCCATTCCTGCCTGACAAGTCAGTGGTGACAGAGCCAACCTGGGAGAGAGGGTAAAGCTCTGGGGACCCTCTTAGCAAAATAGGAGGATAGTACACTGTATTAATTATTCTTTAGAGCCTCAGGAAAAACACAGTTAAAAAATAAATCAACATTTTGTTCCAGGTTTCTCTGGTGAAAAAGCATAGGAGAAAACAAAACAAAACAAAAAAACCCAACAGTGCAATTATTTAATTTTATCAGAGAAAACTCTTTGTCTTTGTAGTCCGAAACTACTTAAGACCATCAAGGAGAATGAATCTTTTCTTGGCAAATTTTAGGTCATACCAGATTCTTTGCCATGCTAGAATTTTGTGTCTAAAGTTAATGCAATGACTAGGCCCTTGACAATTGGAATTTGAATTTCTGGGAGAACCTGAAAAGATGGGTAAATCTAACATCTGGGCCACTCCAAAACTCTTCCTCTCCAAAAAAGAAAAAAAAGAAAAAAAGATTTATGTAGTGCATGTTTTAATGTACATGTCAATGAGTTTTAACAGTTTAAGTATATAGATTAACATTTGATCAGAGTTGTGTAATAACCACACCAAAGACAAAATATAAAAAAATTTTGTTGCTCCAGTGTTGTCCCAAACTCCTTCACAGTCTACTTGCCTACATCCCAGGTCCCTGGCAACCACTGATCTGATTTCTGTGCCTACCGTTTTGCTTTTTCTGAAAGGTTATATAAGTAAAATATAGAAACTGAAACTTTGAGCTTTTTTGTTGCCTTTTGTGTCTGGATTCTTTACCTAGCATGATACTCTTAAGATTTTTCCAAGATAGGGCACCTGGGTGGCTCAGTGGGTTAAAACCTCTGCCTTCGGCTCAGGTCATGATCCCAGGGTTCTGGGACTGAGTCTGCATCAGGCTCTTTGCCCAGCAGGGAGCCTGCTTCCTCCTCTCTCTCTGCCTGCCTCTCTGCCTACTTGTGATCTCTGTCAAATAAATAAATAAAATCTTAAAAAAAAAAAAAAAGATTCTTCCAAGATATTGGGGCGCCTGGGTGGCTCAGTTAATAGCAGCTGCCTTCATTTCAGGTCATGATCTCTGTGTCCTGGGATGGAAAGGGGGGGTCTGCTGCTCTCTCTCCCTCTGCCCCTCCCTACTGCTTGTTTATAAATAAATAAATAAATAAAATCCTCTCAAATAAATAAATCAATCTCAAATAAATAAAATTCTAAAAAAAAATTCTTCCAAGGTTTTGCACATATCAATAGATAGTCCCCTCCCC
Source organism: Neogale vison (assembly GCF_020171115.1). NCBI lineage: Eukaryota > Metazoa > Chordata > Mammalia > Carnivora > Mustelidae > Neogale > Neogale vison. The sequence continues at coordinate 51,604,100 of NC_058093.1, forward strand.
CTTTTTTGGGAACTATTGAGGAATATTCCATTGTATGGCAGCAGCGTATTTTGTTTATCCAGTTGAATGTTTAACCTGATTCCAGTTGTTGGTAATTATGAGTAAAGCTACTATAAACATTTGAATATGAGTCTTTGAGCATTAATTTTCATTTCTTTTGGGTACATATCTAGGAGTGAAATGAGTGGATCATGTAAGTGTATATCTAACTTTGGAGATAAGCTATTTTCCAATGTGGTTCACTGTTTTGCATTTGCATCAGCAGGATATGAGAGTTCTGTCGCTTTGCTTCACCACCAGCACTTGGTATTATCAGTTTTTTAATTTTAGGGATTTTATTAGGCTTGTAGTGATATCTCTTTGTTGTATTATTTGAGTTGTAAGGTTTTTTGTGTGATTTTTCCTAGAAGTTTTGTAGGTAGGAATTTTGTGTCTGTGTTCAGGAGACACGAACATGGTCTATACTTTTTTGTGGTGAAATTTTTGTCTGGTTTTGGTATCAGGATAATGCTGGTCTAAAAAATGAATTAGGACAATGATAATTTTTCAAAGGCTGTGTCTACATATAGCTAAATAGAGTTCTATAAATGTAGTGGGCAATTGTACATTGTGATCAAAATTTTTACAAGTCAATAGTGGAGCTACTTTTATTGTTGCCATGATGATATTTAGTGACATTATATTATATGATATTTGAGAAATCCCTCATCCTGGCCCTTCATTCTTAGTAGAATCTTGGTAAATATTAGCTATAGGTAATAACAGTGTAATAATAATTACACTGAGCTGACTACCTACCATATTTTACGCCTTGTGCTTTGCAGAATATGGTTTTAGATAGAACATCTCAGAGAAGACCAGATACAACATATTTATACCCAATTTATGTGGCAGTTTACTACATAATCATTTTGGCTTTAATGGAATTTTATTTTATTTTTTTAAAATATTTTTATTTATTTATTTGACAGATAAAGAGAGAGTGAGAGCAAGAATGCAATCAGCGGGAGTGGGAGAGGAAGAAGCAGGCTTCCCAGTGAGTCACCCAGGCACCCTGGCTTTAATGGAATTTTAAAGGTCAAAAACAACTTGAGTATAGCTCTTGGAATTTTAGCATTGACCATTCTTTTTGGAAACTTCTTCCAAAATGCAACATTTTTCTCTATAGCTATCATAGTGATAAGATAGTATAAAAGCCACGGTTTCCCTCTCCCCTTCCCCCACTAATATTAATCTTCATGAGGAGAAAAGAGTAGAAGTTGGAGCCCCAAAGCCTGGTACATTTCCTACTCCGCACTCCTGATAATGCGGTGTGCCACAGTGATCCTTAAGGAACCTGTGGCCTCCACATTGCCTCAGAGCTGTTAGCGATGCAAATCCATGTCCCCACCCTGCACTGAGAATCAAGCTTTTGACAAGCTCTGGACAAGCTCTCCCCGTGATTCTGATATTCAGTAAAGCTTGGGGAGCACTGGCTGAGTAGGCATTTGACAGCATAAGAGGTGGTGGGAAGCAGTAAAAATTAAATGCGGTGCATGCATTAAGAAGAGGGCTGGTTCCCCTCTATTGATTTTAAAATACACTCTGTTGTCAGCTGCACTGTGAACCATAGAAAAAAGGCACAGGATATTTGCAGCAGGCAGCGTGCTCTTGGGCACCTTCCTTCTTTATTACTCATTTATGCCTCCTGCCTAACGTGACCCTGAAAAAAAAAAAAAGCAGACTTAATGGAGAGCATACAGAAATTTTTTTTTTTCAAGACCAGATATTCAGGAATCTGGGTTCTGGGTCTCTCCTGCATTTTTCATAATAGCCAGCACATTCAACTGTCAAATGCCCACTAAATATTCAAAAACTTGCCATTATTTAATGGGCCTGTTCTTTTCTTTCTAGGTATACATTCTTCTCCACTCCCCTTCGAATTACTAGTGTAGTGGAATTTTTTAATTCAAAAATTCAAAACCTGACCTAGAAAGGAAAAGATGAATCATACTAAACGCCTCTAATATCAGCTTCTTGATTTTATCCCCACCCTCACTCAAAGCCTGTTCTTCATTTACCTTAACGTTGTCTAATGTCTGTTATTACTCTGTACTCTCTTCTGAAGATGTGTGATCTTTCCATGGTACACGTTGCATCATTATACTCACAAATTAAGTCAAAGGATTTTAAAGATCAGAATCCTTTAATTTAGGGAGAAAATACAAGAATAAAAGAAATGAAGGATGATTAATTCTTGCTAATAGTATTTGCAGTTTAAATGGCCTAAAAACAATAGCAGGTCATGTGTGACTCAGCTGATGTGAGGACCTTTACTAGGCAAATAACATATTTGAAATGATGGTAGGGAAAAAAACTATTTTTTTCCAGAGAGAAATAATATATAATGTCTTTTTATAATGAAACACAATAGAATCTGAAATCCAATCTCATTGGCTTTGGGCCGTGGGAGTCAAGGAGTCTCTTTCTTTATTATTACAATTATTGATCTGATAACCCTAATTAGATTACACTAGGGTCTGGCTGCTTGGAATAGAAAATGGATTTATTTACCTATTTATTCTGATAGAGATTACTATTCAGTTTTATAAAAGAGCTAGGGCATTTGTGTGTCTGCTCAGTCAGTTATATAAAGTTTTGTTACTGTGTATCAGAAAATGCATTCTCTGCCTAAGAAAAAATATTCTTTAGTGAAGTATCATAGCAGATTTTTAATGTGTCCGTGGTTCCCTAACTTGCAAAATACTGAATACTGCCTAACATGCTTTCAGAAGTCAATAGATAGCACACCTGGGTGGCTCAGTTGACTGAGCATCTGACTCTTGACTTTGACTCAGATCATGATTTCAGGGTTGTGAGATGGTTGTAAGATGGAGGCCTGCATCAGGCTCAAGATTCTCTCTTTCTCTCCCCTTACCCCTCCCCACTGTGCTCATCCTCTCTCTCTTTCTCTCTCTCTCAAAAATAAGTAAATCTTTAAATAAACAGATAAATATAAAAAGTCAACAGATGTATCTGCTATTGAGGGTCTGCAATTCTGTTCACTTACAAGCTAACAAGTTAACTAGCCACCTAAGACCACTGGGACTTTATTACTCAGGAATCATGAGCTTCTATCCTTGGTTATGTTTCCACTGGTTCAGTTCTACTCCACCCCACAAGTCCCATGGGGGACATGGGAAATGACCCAAATGGATGAAGCACACATAATGGTTTTGTGTCAAAGATTGAGGACAATGAGCTTAGGAAGGCTGCCCCCTCCATTGCCTCCAATCTTCTAAAAAGACTGCTAGCAAAACCTTGCTTACCTTTCTCCATAGGAAGACATAATCTCTATTATTCTGGACAGGAAACAAATATTCTTCTGCCCCGGAAGGAGACACTATCTGTCTTTTTTGTACAAGCATCATTAGAATGATAGTCCAAGGATGTACAGAAATGCCATGAAGAATTGTCTGTCAACATTATGTGCTTATAAGATCAGGAACTATAAAGGATAAGAAGAAGTCAAAAGACAGGTATGATGTGCTGGTCTTGAGGGAAGGAAACATTCTATATAGAAAGAACCTATTTTGAGAATCACTGAGATGGAAGTTGCAATCCTATTTCTCCTGTTTATATCTGTGTGATTTTGATCCATTTTCTTCAGTTCTCTTTTCTGTAAAATGGACACAATAGCTGTCTTCCAGAATTTCTTGGTGGTTGAAATGAAATAAACAGTGTACTCTGGAACATTCATTGGTTGGTACAATGGGAGTACTGAGATGTTACTGAGAATTAATATTCACTAAGAGGAGTAGAGCTTTCAAATAAATATAATTAGAGAAGGCAATCCTATGTTGAACATAATTCGGTATATTGTTGAAGGAGGGAATCCTTAGTTATGATGTAACACTGATGTCAGAGAAAATGAATAATTTATTTCTTTTCTAGTGAGAGAAGTTCTCTGCACATGATTATGTTCACTAAAGCATTTGTTATTGATTCATTTTTTTTTCTTTTGTTCACCAAATGTTGAATGGATGAAATGTTTTTAAATAGTGATGTGTCTGAAATAGCGTAAAATGTTGGACAGGACTCTAGATAAGGGAATGCCACACAGCATGTCATACCCATGAATTTCCTAGGCAACGGTAGACTTCAGCGACAAAATCTATATTGGCAGAGCTAAACCAGGAAAACATTTGCCTTGTTAGGACAGCTGACAATAGCTGACGAAGGGCAGCTTTCTATACAGTCTTCTGTATGGGAGCACTTCTGTGATCATTCAATGACAGCTTGAAATGGAAAAGGGAGGGTTTGCCAGGAGGTAATAAGAAGCTATATACTCTATCATCATAATTCCTATTGCATAAATCTGCCCACTTTTTGCAAAATCAATTGTTATGAAACCAGATGACATGGTTTTGACTGACCCACGGAATTACATTGTCATGAGAAATTACAGCATGCTACATTAAATGCCCATGTACTGTGTTATATGACAGGCCACCATGCTGAAATGCTGTCTTTTTTTTTTTTTTAAGATTTTATGTATTTATTTGACAGAGAAAGAGTGAGTGAGAGAGAGCATAAGCCCAGGGGTGAGGGTGGAGAGACAGAGGGAGAGGGAGAAGCAGACTCTCTGCTGAACTGGGAATCCAGCGCGAGGCTCCATCCCAGGACTCTAGGATTATAACCTGAGTGGAAGGCAGACACTTAACTTACTGAGCTATCCAAGTGCCCCTGAAACGCTGTCTTTTAATATTGCTAAAATGAAGTTAGGTTTTTCTTTACAAGTAAATGGGACTTTAAGTATTTCCTCAAAACTTTACGTTACAAGGCCAATATTTTAATGCTTAGAATAACACAGTTTGATTATTTAAGAATAAGCCTTAGAAGTTGATTTGTGGAAAAACATTTAATTAAAAAATAGATAATCTTCTGCTAGATTTCAAAAATGAGACAAGAGCAAAATGAGAGTAAAATGTCTGCTTAATAGAGATGTTCTTTTAGGGAAGTCTTGATTAGTAAATATCATTGACAGTTACCTAAAGGCTATGGAGTACCTAAATGATATCCTCCAGTGAGACTATACTCAGATTATTTTTTGTGGCAGTACTTGCATGTTAGAATGAACCCCCTCCTCTAGAATCCTGTGTAGACTAGCTTTATTACGGCAGTGCCCACTGCCACCACCACCACCCCTGGAATACGTTTTAAATGCCTTCTGAGAACCAGGTTCTGGGATGGCTTCTTTATTTCTTATCTATTTAAATTTTTATTTGTATTTTGGATATTTCATTCATTCACATTATTTACTACTATTTTGTTGTACGTCTCCCTCCTGTTCTTTGCTCCTTTTTACCAAATTCCAATTGTTTACACTTCCACAGAAGTAACCACTGTAATCAGTTTATTATCCATCAGAGATTTTTTATGTCTGATCAAATATAGAAGATGCCTATTTCTACAAATGGCCTCACCAAATACAGTGCATTAGTAGACTTCATTTACACATCAATATTTTATTGCCATTTTATAGATGAAAACTGGTACCCCATAAAGTTTCATAACTTTGTCAACATCATGTAACAAAAAATTGCAAGTTAGAGGATTTGAAATGAGGCCAGTTTATGCAACTGAAAAATCCATGTTATATCCCTACAAAATACTAGCAACTTATTTTACCGTGGATGAAACTGAGAGAGTCAAGGGATTTCTCCAAGCATACACAAGAAGGTGGCACAAGTTTAAAACTGAATCTTCTGATATTTTCTCTAATGGTCTTTCTATTACATTATGCAGTCTTTTTGGATATTTAATTTTCTGTTTGTATGGGTGAATTTCTATACAGTCTGCCTTCCAATGAGATTGAAAATTCAAAATTAATTTCTCTAGTATTTTTTTCATTCTTTGAGCCTTTAAAAATTACTTCATCTAATTTGATCTCTATTTACTTAAAAAATCTTTTTTAAATGTTCGTGATGGTAAAATTCATACTTTGTGGTGTATGACTCTATAGATAGAGCACTGTATTTATACAATGATCATGATACAGAACAGTTTTATCAACCCCTAAAATTTCTTCTGGCTGCCTCCTTGAAATCAGCACTTTTCTTCACCCCAACCCCTGACAACCACTGATATTTTCTAGAAAGTCATGTAAATGGAATTGCTCACTATGTATTTTGGTTGGACTTTTTTCAATTAATAAGTTGCAGTGAGATTGACCTATATTGTTTCATGAATCAATATTTCATTCCTTTTTAATTGATGGGTAGTATTCCATTGTATCAGTATTCCCCAGTGTTTTTTTTTTAAATCCATTCATTAGTTGCATCAGTTTTTAGTAATAATAGATAAAGCTGGTATAATAACTTCTATACAGGTTTTTATGAGAGAATGTTTTTATCTCTCATGGGTAGGCACCTAGGAGTGAAATTGCTGGGGTGTATATTTACCTGTATGAGAAACTTCCAAACTATTTTCCAAAGTGGCTGTACCATATCTTCCCATTAGCAGTACATGGGATTTCAAGTTGCTCTGTATCCTTGCCAGCATGTGGTAGTGTTGTCTTTTTTTTTTTTTCCTAATTTGATCATTTTAATAGGCATATAGTACTATCTCATTGTGTTTTTAATTTACATTTCCTGAGCTATTGATGAAGTTGAAGACTTTTTCTTGTGCTTATTCACCAACTATGTAACCTCTTCAGTGAAATGTCCTAATCATTTAACCATTTTTAGATAGGATTGTTTGTTTTCATACTGTTGCCTTTGAGAGTCCCTTATGTATTCTGGAGTCAAGCCTCTTGTCAGTTTTGTGATTGGTAAATATTTTCTCCCAGGCTGTGGCTTTTTTGCCCTGTTCATTTAATAATGTCTCTCACAGAGTAAAGGTTTTTTATGTTAGTGAAGTTCAATATTTTTCTTCTATGGGTCATACTTTAGTGATATACCTATGAAAATTTGGCCTAATCTATTGTCACAATAATTTCTCTGTTGTTCTCTCTTACAGAATTCTTTTGGAGTCTTAGCTTTTAGAGGTAGGTCTACAATTTGAGTTAATTTTCATAGATGGAATGAGGTAATGATTAAATTTCCTTTCCTTTTTTTTTTGCATATGAATATACAATTTTCCGGCACCATTTGTTGAAAAGACTCTCTTTATTCGTTCACTCGCCTGCATACCTTTGCCCAAAGTCCATTGTCCTTACCTGTGTGGATATATTCTGAACTCTATTTTGTCTCTTTGATTTGTTCATCTTTTTTTCAGATTCTGACTCAATAGATTTGTTTTATTTCTCCCACCTTTATTGAGATATTATTGACATAAAACACATTTTTAAAGTTTATTTAGTTAAGCAATTTCTACACCCAGCGTGGAGCTCAAACTCACAATCTTGAGATCAAGAGCAACATGGTCTACCAACTGAGCCAGCCAGGTGCTCCAGCATGTGTTCAGTTTTAGATGTACAACATGATGGTGAGATTTATATATATATATTACAAAATGATACCGCAATAAAGTTAGTAAATTGCTCTATCCCCTCATACCCCACACACCTTGTGTGTGTGTGTGTGTGTGTGTGTATGAGTTGTGTAACATTTAGGATCTATCGTCTTAACTTTTTTTTTTTAATTATTATTTTTTTATTTGACAGACGGAGATCATAAGCAGACAGAGAGGCAGGCAGAGAGAGAGAGAGAGAGAGAGAAGCAGGCTCCTGGCTGAGCAGAGAGCCCGATGTGGGGCTCGATCCCAGGACCCTGGGATCATGACCCGAGCCGAAGGCAGAAGCTTTAACCCACTGAACCACCCAGGTGCCCCTATCGTCTTAACTTTTAAGTATATGATATAGTATTGTAAATTATATTCACTCTATTGTGCATTAGATCCCCAGATCTTATTTATCTTATAGCTGGGAGTTTGATTTGGCCAGGGTCTCCCCATTTTTCCCCACCCACTCTGGAAATCACCATTCTGCAGTCTATTTTTGTGAGTTCAGCTTTTTTTAGATTCCACATATAAGTGAGAACATACAGTATTTTTCTTTCTCTGTCTTACTTCACTTAGCATAATAGTCTCAAGATCCATCCATGTTGTCACAAATGGCAGGATTTCATTCTTTTTATGGCTAATTAATATTCTATTTTTTTGTATATAGCACATCTTTATCCGTTTATCTGTCAGTGGCTACCTAGGTTGTTTTTAAGTTTTGGGAACTGTGAATAATGTTGCAGTGAACTGGGGTACTGATATCTCTTTGAGATGGTGATTTTATTTCCTTTGGATATATCTCAGAAGTGAGATTCCTGGATCACATGGAAGTTCTATTTTTAATTTTTTGAAGAACCTCCATACTGTTTTCCACAGTGGCTGAACCAATTTACACTCCTACCAACAGTGCACAAGGATTTCCTTTTTTCCACATCCTTGCCAACATTTGTTATCCCTTGTCTTTTTGATGTTAGCCATTCTTACAAGTGTGAGGAGATATGTCGTTGTTTTAATTTGCATTTCCCTGATAATCAGTGACATTGAGCAATGTTTCATGTACTTTTTGGCCATTTGAATCTCTAATTTGGAGACATGTCTATTCAACTACCTTACCCATTTTTAAATCGTTTTGTTTGGGATTTTTGCTGTGGAGTTGTGTGAGTTCCTTATATATTTTTGGATATTAGTCCTTTATCATGGCTTGCAAATATTTTCTCTCATTTAAGTTGCCTTTTCATTTGGTGATTATTTATGTTGCTGTACAGAAGATTTTAAATTAAAAATAGTCCCCACCTGTTTATTTTTGCTTTTGTCACTTGTGCTTTCTGTTTCATATCCAAAAATATTATGCCGAGACTAATGTCAAGGAGATTTTTTCTCTGTTTCTGATGGTAATTTTACACTTTCAGGTCTTACATTTAAGTCTTCAGTCCATTTTGAGTTAATTTTTGTGAGTGTTGTACAATAGGGGTCCAATTTTATTGTTTTGCATATGATTGTCCAGTTTTTCCAATGCCATTTATTGAAGAAACTATCCTTTTGCCATTGCATCTTTTTGGTTCTCCTGTCAAATTCTTGATTGTATTTGAGTGGGTTTATTCCTAGAATCTATCTTTGTCTTTCATTTTAGGCAGCTTTTTATGTGTCTCAGAGATCATTTGGGGTGAAATTTCAGGGTGACTTATCAGCTTCATGAACTTGGATGTCTCAACCTCTCCCCAGATTTGGAAAGTTAGCCATTATTTCTTCAGATAAGCTTTCTGCTCCTTTCTCACTTCTCCTGGGACTCCAATATATAGATTGTTTCTTTTGTGGTATCTTATTACTCATGTAGGCTTTTCTCACTCTTTATCATTGTTTCTTCTTTATGTTTCCCTGATTTCAAATAACCTGTCTTCTAGTTCATTAATTCTGCTTGAATTTGTCACTGAAGCTTTTTAGTGAATTCTTCAGTTCAGTAATTGTAGTCGTCAACTCCAAGATTCTGCTTTTTTTAAAAAAAAATGGGTTGTTTGTTGCATTTCGCAGATTCTACATTCATTGTTTTCCTAATTTCATTTAGTTGTCTCTTTGTGTATTCCTATATTTCACCAAACAATTTCAAGAAGATTAATCTGAATCATTTGTCAGATAGTTCATAGATTTCTCTTTAGGTCGGTCATTGATATTTTATTAGTTTTCTTTGGTGATGTCTTATTTCTTTAATTATTCATGAGTATTATATCCTTGCATTGGTGTCTACACATTTGAAGATGTAGAGACCCCTTCTAGTCTTTATAGACTGGCTTCTTCTGAAAGGAAAACCTTTTATCAGTCTGCCCATCTAGTGATTCTGGGTGGGCAGTTTGGTGATGTCCATGGATGGGCTTGCTGTTTTAGTCCATAGGTGGCCTGGTCCTGATACAGGTCAAACCCTGGGAAGCTGGTAGTCAGCTTGGCACTGGGCCCCTCAGGGACCCTGGAATCATAGGCACCGGCTGGAACCTGGGTTTGCAAATGTTGACTGGAAACCTAATGTCACAGGAGCCATTCAGGACTATGGGGATGTTGGGCTCCAGTAGCTAGCAGATGCCAGGTGAGGTAGAATTTGATATGCTCACCATTTTTAATTTGTTAAGATGAATGATAAAATTATTAATTTGGTAACTTTATTTTTTTCTCACATAGATATTTAGTGCCATGACTTTTCCATGGTATCTTATAAATTCTGATTATGTTGTATTTTCATTTTCTTTCAGTTCAAAATATTTTAAGTCCTCTTGGTGTCTTATTTAATCCATGGATTATTTAACATTTCACTGTTAACCTAACTATATTTCGTATTTAAAGTAAAATTCTTTTAGTTGGGTATATGCTAAAATTCTTTTAGCATATAGTTGGGTCTTGCTTTTTTATTCAACCTGAAAGTCTGTCTCTTAATTGTTATTTTTATATTAAATATTTTGTGTAATTATTGATATGCACTGATTAAAATCCACCATCTATATGCCATTTTTTTTCAACTTTTCTGCTCTTGCTTGGTCTGATTGAGTCATTTTTTCTTATTTGAGTTACTATTTTAAAAAAGTTCAGCTGCTACCCTGGACTTTACAAAATAAATTTTTAAATAATCAGAGATTATTTTCAAGTTGCATTATACAATCTTTCATATAACGTAAAGATCTTACAACAGTACATTCCCAGTTTCTACCTCTCATTCTCTATACTTATGTTGGCAGATATTTCACTTTTATGTATGCTATAAACACAGAATACACTACTACTATTTTACATGTTTACTTTTTAGAGACTTTAAATGCAAGAAAACACATTTCATTTTTATTTTCATTTATTATCTTCCCAATTCTCTTTATTTTTGTAGATCCACTGTTCCATATGGTATCATATTCCTTCTGCCTGAAGAACATCTTTTAACAGTGCAAGTTTTTTATAAATGTGTATTCTAAATTTTTGTTTCTTCAGAAAGTTTTCATTTCTCCATTTTTTGAAAGATTTTCTTCTAGGTATAGAATTCTGGGGTGGTAAATTTTTTCTTTGAGCTCTTTAAGATTGTGATGCCATTATCTTCTGTCTTTCACTCTTTCTAACGAGAAGTGTGCTATAATATTTCCTCTGTATATAATGTGTTATGTAATAGTGTCTTTTTCTATCTACTTTCAATATTTCCTCTGACTTTGTTTTTAGTAGTTTGAATATGATATGCTTCTGTGTGTTTGTTCATATTTGTACTTTTTGGTGTTCTTTGAACTTTTTGTATCTGCAGTTTGATGCATGTTATTAATTTTGGAAAATTCTATTTCATAAATTTTTTTCAAGTGTTTCTTCCACCTTCTTTCTTTCATCTCTATGATTCCACTAATGTGTGTTTTAGAATATTTGCTATTATCTCAATGCTATGTTTTATTTTTAATATTTTACTCTTTCTTTTTGTGTTTCATTTTATTAACCTATCTTCAAGGTCACTGATTCTTTCCTCAACTGCTTTCAGTGTAAAATTATCCATTTTATCCTACATTTTTTCCACTTTTTCCATTAAAGTTTTAAAATGTAAATTATAGTTATTTTCAGTTTCAATACTATTGGATATATATTTTCATTATCTGTGGTGTACATAAGTCTGATTCTATTAGATGTCTTTTCACATAGTAATGTGCTGGTTTTTCTTGCTTTTTCATATGCCCCATCACTTTTGTTGTTAAAATTTTATGTATTATTTATGGCAGTAAAGATTCAGGTAAATAGTTTTTATACCAGAAAATGGTGATGCTTTTCCTTCTGTTAACTCTGTAGTGTGGTGATGTTAGTCGATCTAGTTTGGAATTGAGCTGAGTTAGGGTTTGCTGTTGCTATGGATACCTTAAGAGAACCATGGTTTTAAATTTTTCTTAGGGTATTTTGTATTTAGGGCTGGAGATTATTTACCAGAGAAATTTTCTTATTATATAGTCATTTATGAACTCTGGGTCTTTCTTATGAGTTTTTCATTGTTGTTGTTGTTGTTTCATTTGGTTTTTTTGGAAAGAAGAGAGGGAGTGGGAAGTGGCAGAGAGAAAGAGAGAGAATCTTAAGCAGGCTGCACCATGTGGAGCCCTATCATGACCTGAGCTGAAGTCAAGAATCAGATGCTTAACTGACTGAGCCACCCAGGTGCCCTTATCTTATTTTTTTAAAATATGTTATTTATTTATTTGAGAGAGAGTGTAAGAGAGATAGAACAAGTGTAGGGAGGGGTAGAGGGGTTAGGAGAGGGAAAGCATATCAAGTAGACTCCTTGCTGAGTGGAGCCTATCTCAGGGCTCAATTTCATGACCCTGAGATCATGACCTGAGCCACAATCAAGAGTCAGATGTTTAACTGACTGAGCCACCCAGGCACCCTTTCCTATGAGTTTTGCCTCAGATAGCTTCTCTCTCCAACCTTTTGTCTCTCTCCTATCCCTCTTTCCGCAACACTTCGGTGTTGCTTGTAATATTTGTTTTTCTGGTGGTGGTGGAGAGGGGAGAAATAGTCTCTTGTTCTAAAGAAGTCTCAGCTTTGGGTAAGTGCTGTGCCCTTGGAACTCTGGAATGCAGCACTTTTGTGCTCCCGATCTTCTTCCAGCTATTTTTCTGAGTGTAGTGTGCATTTCTATCTCCCTCCCATGGACAGGATATTTTTGCCCCTATTTTCTTCTCCAGGTGGAATGGGTTTTACCAGTGTCCTGAGGGCAACAGTATTTGTCTTCCCTCCACAATCCAAAACATTTTTTCATTAGTGATGATAGGGAGAAAGAATCTAAGTAGGGTTTCATGCTCTCCTATAGTGCCTGATGTTACCCCTTTCTAAGCCTATATCTTTAGGGAATTGCCCAGCTCTTTCTGCTCTTCTTTCCTTCCCTCCTTCCTTTTTTAATTTTTAGTTTTTTGTAAGTATTTGGTGAGGTTCGTGAAGAAGAGATTATAAAAATTTATGAACTCATTCTGTATCTCTAGCCCCTAAGGTCTTCACACTTTCTCCAGCCCACACATGACCTCTGTCAGTTTGTTAACAGTTCTGACAATTCTTCTGTCTGTTTTGTAGCAACATCTGCCCCTTGGTAAGAAAATGCTCATGTTCTGTACTTTATCTCATTAGACTCTGGACTATTTGATTGTCCTGTGACCTCAACTCTTTGATTGGTTGAAAAAAAGTAAAATACAAAAACAAAAACTTTGTGCTTTCTTTGGCTTTTGTTTTTGTTGCTGTTATTTTAAAAGGAAGGAAGGGACGCTCTTTACAGCTTTCTACATTCTAGGCAGAAACTGCATGTAAGTCTTAATTTCAGTTTACAGATACAACAAAATATTTGTTAATTTCAGGGTCCCTCTCTGGGATGACCACCTAATCAGGTAATAAATAGATTATGCATCCCAAGGCATCCAGTCCAATAAGGAATTTATCCTTTACCCATTAAATCATCACTTCTGAATTTTCTTCAGGAAACTAACAGGGAGCTAGGTGCTCTGGGATAGTAGCATTGTATTGCTAAGCATAGATGGAAACTTAAAAATTTAGTTTTGAAGATGTTTTTGGTAAGACAATATAATCTCCCTGTGAATTGAATGCAATCTGGTGCATTGGCAGAAAATGGGTAACTCCCCTTTGAAGTCTAGATCATTTTTCTCACTCACTTCATGTCAAATCTATAACCTGTTTTTTCATTGTATGTAGAGTATTATGATCTTCAGTAAAGAGAAACTAACTGATAATTTAATTCATTATTTCCCAGCAGAGTAGCTATCTCAGAAATTTTAGAATTGCCTTTTTTGCACTGCAGATGATTTAAGTGCTGAACTGAGTCCAGTTTTCCAATTTTATACCCACTCCTGTCTATGTTGGTATTTTGACTCCTGTAAGATCAAGTTTCTCATTCATTTTACAGTGTACAGTCTATTCTCTACATTGGGTATGGTTCCGTTTAGAACTGGGAAAAAATATACTAGAACAACTAGTTATTGCAATATGATCATTTTTCATTGGAAACTTTTAGCTGATGTATAAAGCTCTAGATGACAAATTGTGTTTCAAAATAATATGGGAAATTTTTATCCTTTTCTGCTTGAAAGTGCTCTAAGATGAGTGATTGCTGAATCTTAGAGGAAAAAAAATACAATCTCTCATTTTGTTATATAGGAGTAAGAATATTTAATTTGAATCATTAGGAGTTGCTGTAAAATTTATGTGTCCTGAAAATTGTCTTTTTTCTTAGAGCTGATTGTAAGAACTTGGAAAAGTCAGTTGTCCTGCTTGATAATCATTTTTCTTAAAATGAAAATAATACTACTTGCTCTTTCTGCTTTTGAAGATCAAAATAACAAACTAAAGCTGTGATTAAGTATTAATAATGCCTTACCCCAGTGCTAGCCAAGTAATTGGGTGCTAGATCAATATTGGTTGGCTAATTTATTAATAATTTTATTAGGAAACAATACTTCAGACATTCCTGTTATACCTTTTCTTACTCTCTCCAGGCAGTTAGATGCAACTAGTATATATTATAACAATTATCATTATATTTATTTATCTGTTTAGATCTGTCTTCTGGACAGTCAGCTCCTTGAGAGCAGTTTTGGTTATTTATATATTCCTCAAATATAATGTAGGACCTTGAGCTGTTACTATAACAGTAAAATTGGCCATTGAGAATTATGTACCAGTAATAAGGTCAATGACTTAGGTACAGTATCATATATAATGTTTTCAATTACTTTGGGTGATAGCTTAATCCTAGGGCACAAAGGATGCCCTTTGTGTGGGTACCCCCCACACTTTCATCATCTCTAGCTCCAGGAATTCATAGTGAAGATCTGAGAAATATCCCCTTATGGCTGTGGCAAGGGAAACTAGTGAGGAGTATTTGAAACACATCCAGAGCATTCTCCTTAAATAACAAAGATGTGTGTAATCACTAGGCAAAAGAGAGCTGGGGAAAGGGAGTTGCTTCAATCCAAGGCCCCTCTGGCTTTCCTGGATCAACAAAGGGAAGAGAATAGTCAACATAGGTTAGGGCTTCAGATAAATAGATTGTGAATACTGCTGCCGGAGAAGTGGGTAGAGGGCTGGCACTGGAGAAGCACATGTGAAAGTCATAACCCAAAGATACGGGCCACAAAAGGACTGAGATTTGGGGACACCTGGGTGTCTCAGTCAATTGAGTAACTGACTCTTGGTCTTGGCCTAGGTAATGACCTCATGTGTTATGAGAGCAAGCCCAGCTATGGGCTCCACATTCAGTAGTGAATCTGCTTGAAAATTCTCTCTCTCTCTCTCTATTGTGGCTTCCCCATTTTCTCTCTCTAGAGTAAATAAATAAATGTTCCAAAAATATTTTTAAAAGACTGAGATTTGCTCAGATTTTGGAATGCTCACCTCCCCTATACCTTACCATCATACCAGCAGGGCTCTAGTATAAAAACAGTGGATTGTGGGGCTGCTGGGGTGGCTGAGTCAGTTAACTGACCAACTCTTGATTTCAGATCAGGCATGATTTTAGCTCCTCATCAGGCTCTGTGCTCAGTGGAGAGTCTGCTTCTCTCTCTTTCTCTCCCTCCTCTCCCTCTGCTCCTCCCCCACTAGTGCTCTCTTTCTCTAAAATAAATAAAGAAAGAAATCTTTAAAATGAAATGAAACAAAAACAAAAGGCAGTGGATAACAGCTGAAAGAGCTGCAAGATTCAGACTTTCTCTGAGGGAGGAGTAGTTAGGGAAGCCCAAAGTCAAGAGAAGACCAAAACCAAAAAAAGAAAAGGATTTGAGAGAAATTCAAACCCTCTGGCAAACATTAAACACAATTTAACTTATAGCCAGATTAATTTAAATCCTCACTGTAAAAGCCTATTTAGTTTGGGGTCCCTATAAATGGGATACACACACACTCACACACACACACACACACACACACACACACACCTTAGTAGCTTTACCACAGAAAATTACAAGGCATGCCAAAGGCAAGAAAAAACATTCTGAAAGGCAAAGCAATCATCACAATCAGACTCAGATGTTAAAGTTATCAGACAGGGTTTTAAAAATAACTACAATTTATGTGTTAAGGGCTATGATAAAAAAAAAAAGTAAACACCACACAAGAACAAATGATTATGCAAGCAGAATGAATTAAAAGGAATTCTATAAATTAAAAATAGTGTAACAAAAATGAAGAGTGCCTTCTAGGTTCACATCAGTAGACTTGATATGGCTGAGGAAAATAATCAGTGAGCTTGAGCTTGAAGACAAGACAATAGAAACATTCCAAACTTCAATGCAAAGAGAAACTAGAATAAAAGTAATCTAGGGGAAATATCAAAATGTATAACATAGGGGAGGCATCAAGATGACGGAGAAGTAGCAGGCTGAGACTACTTCAGCTAGCAGGAGATCAGCTAGATAGCTTATCTAAAGATTGCAAACACCTGAAAATCCATCAGCAGATCGAAGAGAAGAAGAACAGCAATTCTAGAAACAGAAAAACAACCACTTTCTGAAAGGTAGGACTGGCGGAGAAGTGAATCCAAAGCGACGGGAAGATAGACCCCGGGGGGAGGGGCCGGCTCCTGACAAGAGGCAGAGCAACGGAGCACAAAATCAGGACTTTTAAAAGTCTGTTCCGCTGAAGGACATTGCTCCAGACGCTAAATCGGGGTGAAGTCCACACGGGGTCAGCATGGCCTCAGGTCCTGCAGGGTCACAGAAGGTTCGGGGGTGTCTGAGTGTCGCAGAGCTTGCGGGTATTGGAACAGGAAAGCTGGCTACAGAGACAGAGCTGGCAGTGAGCTCACAGCTTGGGGTTACCTTGAACCAGTCCCAGGCTCGGTGAGCTCGGAGCACGGCCGGAGGTCAGGCAGACGGGAGATACTGGGCGCTGTTCTCTGAGGGCGCACTGAGGAGTGGGGCCCCTGGCTCTCGGCTCCTCCGGGCCGGAGACCAGGAGGCCGCCATTTGTATTCCCGTCCTCCCGAACTCTACGGAAAGCGCTCAGGGAACAAAAGCTCCTGAAAGCAAACCCGAGCGGATTACTCAGTCCGGCCCCTGGTAAGGGCGGTGCAATTCTGCCTGGGGCAAAGTCACTTGAGAATCACTACAACAGGCCCCTCCCCCAGAAGATCAAGAAGAAATCCAGCCAGGACCAAGCTCACCTACCAAGGAGTGCAGTTTCAATGCCAAGGAGAATAGCAGAATTCCAGATGAGGAGAAAGCGAAGCACAGAACTCATGGCTTTCTCCCTATGATTCCTTAGTCTTGCAGTTAATTTAATTTTTTTCTTTTTTATTTTTTTTTCCTCTTCTTCTGCTAAAATTTTTTTTTAACTTTTACCCTTTTCTTTTTTAACGTTTTTAAACTAGTTTATCTAATATATATATACATATATATATATTTCTTTTTTATACTTTTCTTGATTCGTTTTCTTTTTTTAATTCTTTTCTTTTCTTTCTTTCTTTTTTTTTTTCTTTCTTTCTTTCTGAACCTCTTTTTATCCCCTTACTCCCCCCTCATGATTTGGGATCTCTTCTGATTTGGTTAAAGCATATTTTCCTGGGGTTATTGCCACCCTTTTAGTATTTTACTTGCTCTTTCATATACTCTTAGCTGGACAAAATGACAAGGTGGAAAAATTCACAACAAAAAAAGAACAAGAGGCAGTACCGAAGGCTAGGGACCTAATCAATACAGACATTGGTAATATGTCAGATCTAGAGTTCACAATGACAATTCTCAAGGTTCTAGCTGGGCTCGAAAAAGGCATGGAAGATATTAGAGAAACCCTCTCGGGAGATATAAAAGCCCTTTCTGGAGAAATAAAAGAACTAAAATCTAACCAAGTTGATATAAAAAATCTATTAATGAGGTGCAAACAAAAATGGAGGCTCTCACTGCTAGGATAAATGAGGCAGAAGAAAGAATTAGCAATATAGAAGACCAAATGACAGAGAATAAAGAAGCTGAGCAAAAGAGGGACAAACAGCTACTGGACCACGAGGGGAGAATTTGAGAGATAAGTGACACCATAAGACGAAACAACATTAGAATAATTGGGATTCCAGAAGAAGAAGAAAGAGAGAGGGGAGCAGAAGGTATACTGGAGAGAATTATTGGGAAGAATTTCCCCAATATGACAAAGGGAATGAGCATCAAAATTCAGGAGGTTCAGAGAACGCCCCTCAAAATCAATAAGAATAGGCCCACACCCCGTCACCTAATAGTAAAATTTACAAGTCTTAGTGACAAAGAGAAAATCCTGAAAGCAGCCCGGGAAAAGAAGTCTGTAACATACAATAGTAAAAATATTAGATTGGCAGCTGACTTATCCACAGAGACCTGGCAGGCCAGAAAGAGCTGGCATGATATATTCAGAACACTAAATGAGAAAAACATGCAGCCAAGAATACTATATCCAGCTAGGCTATCATTGAAAATAGAAGGAGAGATTAAAAGCTTCCAGGACAAACAAAAACTGAAAGAATTTGCAAACACCAAATCAGCTCTACAGGAAATATTGAAAGGGGTTCTCTAAGCAAAGAGAGAGCCTACAAGTGGTAAATCAGAAAGAAACAGAAACAATATGCAGTAACAGTCTCTTACAGGCAATACAATGGCACTAAATTCATATCTCTCAATAGTTACCCTGAATATTAATGGGCTAAATGCCCCAATCAAAAGACACAGGGTATCAGAATGGATAAAAAAACAAAACCCTATATGTTTTGTCTATATGTTGCCTCCAAGAAACTCATTTTAAGCCCGAAGACACCTCCAGATTTAAAGTGAGGGGGTGGAAAAGAATTTACCATGCTAATGGACATCAGAAAAAAGCAGGAGTGGCAATCCTTATATCAGATCGATTAGATTTTAAGCCAAAGACTATAATAAGAGATGAGGAAGGACGCTCTATCATACTCAAAGGGTCTGTCCAACAGGAAGATCTAACAATTTTAAATATCTATGCCCCCAATGTGGGAAGAACCAACTATATAAACCAATTAATAACAAAATCAAAGAAACACATCAACAACAATACAATAATAGTAGGGGACTTTAACACTCCCCTCACTGAAATGGACAGATCATCCAAGCAAAAGATCAACAAGGAAATAAAGGCCTTAAATGACACACTGGACCAGATGGACATCACAGATATATTCAGAACATTTCATCACAAAGCAACAGAATACACATTATTCTCTAGTGCACATGGAACATTCTCCAGAATAGATCACATCCTCAGTCCTAAATCAGGACTCAACTGGTATCAAAAAATCGGGATCATACCCTGCATATTTTCAGACCACAGTGCTCTGAAGCTAGAACTCAACCACAAGAGGAAGTTTGGAAAGAACCCAAATACATGGAGACTAAACAGCATCCTTCTAAAGAATGATTGGGTCAACCAGGAAATTAAAGAAGAATTGAAAAAATTCATGGAAACAAATGATAAGGAAAACACAACAGTTCAAAATCTGTGGGACACAACAAAGGCAGTCCTGAGAGGAAAATATATAGCGGTACAAGCTTTTCTCAAGAAACAAGAAAGGTCTCAGGTACACAACCTAACCCTACACCTAAAGGAACTGGAGAAAGAACAAGAAAGAAACCCTAAACCCAGCAGGAGAAGAGAAATCATAAAGATCAGAGCAGAAATCAATGAAATAGAAACCAAAAAAAACAATAGAACAAACAAACAAAACTAGGAGCTTGTTCTTTGAAAGAATTAATAAGATTGACAAACCCCTAGCCAGACTTATCAAAGAGAAGAGAAAGGACCCAAATAAATAAAATCATGAATGAAAGAGGAGAGATCACAACCAATACCAAAGAAATACAAACAATTATAAGAACATACTATGAGCAACTCTACACCAACAAATTTGACAATCTGGATGAAATGGATACATTCCTAGAAACATATAAACGACCACAACTGATCCAGGAAGAAATAGAAAGCCTGAACAGACCCATAACCAGTAAGGAGATTGAAACAGTCATTAAAAATCTTCAAACAAACAAAAGCCCAGGGCCAGATGGCTTCCCGGGGGAATTCTACCAAATATTTAAAGAAGAACTAATTCCTATTCTCCTGAAACTGTTCCAAAAAATAGAAATGGAAGGAAAACTTCCAAACTCATTTTATGAGGCCAGCATCACCTTGATCCCAAAACCAGACAAGGATCCCATCAAAAAAGAGAGCTATAGACCAATATCCTTGATGAACACAGATGCGAAAATTCTCACCAAAATACTAGCCAATAGGATTCAACAGTACATTAAAAGGATTATTCACCACGACCAAGTGGGATTTATTCCAGGGCTGCAAGGTTGGTTCAACATCCGCAAATCAATCAATGTGATACAACACATCAATAAAAGAAAGAACAAAAACCATATGATACTCTCAATAGATGCTGAAAAAGCATTTAACAAAGTACAGCATCCCTTCCTGAACAAAATTCTTCAAAGTGTAGGGACAGAGGGCACATACCTCAATTTTATCAAAGCCATTTATGAAAAACCCACCGTAAATATCATTCTCAATGGAGAAAAACTGAAAGCTTTTCTGCTAAGGTCAGGAACACGGCAGGGATGTCCATTATCACCACTACTATTCAACATAGTACTAGAAGTCCTAGCTTCAGCAATCAGACAAAAAAAGAATTTAAAGGCATCCATCTTTGACATCTTCAGCAAAGAAGAAGTCAAACTATCACTCCTCGCAGATGATATGATACTATATGTGGAAAACCCAAAAGACTCCACTCCAAAACTGCTAGAACTTGTACAGGAATTCAGTATAATCAATGCACAGAAATCAGTTGCATTTCTCTACACCAACAATAAGACAGACAAAAGAGAAATTAAGAAGTCAATCCCATTTACAATTGCACTCAAAACCATAAGATACCTAGGAATAAACCTAACCAAAGAGGCTAAGCATCTGTACTCAGAAAACTATAAAGTACTCATGAAAGAAATTGAGGAAGACACAAAGAAATGGAAAAATGTTCCATGCTCCTGGATTGGAAGAATAAATATTGTGAAAATGTCTATGCTACCTAAAGCAATCTACACATTTAGTGCAATTCCTATCAAAGTACCATCCATCTTTTTCAAAGAAATGGAACAAATAATCCTAAAATTTATATGGAATCAGAAAAGACCTCGAATAGCCAAAGGAATATTGAAAAAGAAGGACAAAGTTGGTGGCATCGCAATTCTGGACTTCAAGCTCTATTAAAAAGCTGTCATCCTCAAGACAGCATGGTACTGGCACAAAAACAGACACATAGACCAATGGAACAAAACAGAGAGCCCAGAAATGGACCCTCAATTCTATGGTCAACTAATCTTCGACAAAGCAGGAAAAAATGTCCAATAGAAAAAAGACAGCCTCTTCAATAAATGGTGTTGGGAAAATTGGACAGCCACATGCAGAAAAATGAAATTGGACCATTTCCTTACACCACACATGAAAATAGACTCAAAATGGATGAAGGACCTCAATGTGAGAAAGAAATCCATCAAAATCCTTGAGGAGAACACAGGCAGCAACCTCTTCGACCTCAGCCGCAGCAACATTTTCCTAGGAACATCGCCAAAGGCAAGGGAAGCAAGGGCAAAAATGAACTATTGGGATTTCATCAAGATCAAAAGCTTTTTCACAGTAAAGGAAACAGTTAACAAAACCAAAAGACAACTGACAGAATGGGAGAAGATATTTGCAAACGACATATCAGATAAAGGACTAGTGTCCAAAATCTATAAAGAACTTAGCAAACTCAACACCCAAAGAACAAATAATCCAATCAAGAAATGGGCAGAGGACATGAACAGACATTTCTGCAAAGAAGACATCCAGATGGCCAACAGACACATGAAAAAGTGCTCCATATCACTCGGCATCAGGGAAATACAAATCAAAACCACAATGAGATATCACCTCACACCAGTCAGAATGGCTAAAATCAACAAGTCAGGAAATGACAGATGATGGCGAGGATGCGGAGAAAGGGGAACCCTCCTACACCGTTGGTGGGAATGCAAGCTAGTGCAACCACTCTGGAAAACAGCATGGAGGTTCCTCAAAAAGTTGAAAATAGAGCTACCCTACGACACAGAAATTGCACTACTGGGTATTCACCCTAAAGATACAAATGTAGTGATCCGAAGGGGCACGTGCACCCGAATGTTTATAGCAGCAATGTCCACAATAGCCAAACCATGGAAAGAACCTAGATGTCCATCAAGAGATGAATGGATAAAGAAGAGGTGGTATATATACACAGTGGAATACTATGCAGCCATCAAAAGAAATGAAATCTTGCCATTTGTGACAACGTGGATGGAACTAGAGCGTATCATGCTTAGTGAAATAAGTCAAGCGGAGAAGGACAACTCTCATATGATCTCCCTGATATGAGGAAGTGGAGATGCAACTTGGGGCCTTAAGGGGATAGGAGAAGAATCAATGAAACAAGATGGGATTGGGAGGGAGACAAACCATAAGTGACTCTTAATCTCACAAAACAAACTGAGGGTTGCTGGGGGGAGGGGGGTTGGGAGAAGGGGGGTGGGGTTATGGACATTGGGGAGGGTATGTGCTATGGTGAGTGCTGTGAAGCGTGTAAACCTGGCGATTCACAGACCTGTACCCCTGGGGATAAAAATATATTATATGTTTATAAAAAATAAAACATTTAAAAAAATTTTTAAAAATGTATAACATACATGTAATTGGAAAACCAGAAATTGAAGAAAGAAAGAAGGAAGCAGAAGAACTATTTGAAGTAATAATAGTTGAGAGATTTCCAAAATTTAGGATAGATAACAAACAATAGATCCAAGAAGCTCAAAGAACACTAAGCAGGATAAATTCCAAACCAAACCAAATCAAACATACCTAGGTATACTGCATTTACACTAAAGAAAATTAAAGACAAAAGGAAACTCTTGAGAGATGCTAGAATATCACCTATGGAGGAGTTAGGATAAGAAGCAAACTTCTAATCAGAAATCATGTAAGAAGGGAAGAGTGAAATATTTGGTATTTAAAAACATAAAAACCACCAACTTAGAATTCAACATCTAGCAAAATTATTCTTTAGAAGTAAAGATAGATACTTTCTCAGACAAAAACTGAGGGAACGTATCACCAATAGACCTTTCCTGCAAGAAATGCTGAAAGAAAAATTTTAGGAATATGGAAAATAATATGGGTCAAAAATATCGATCTATATATAGAAAGGTAGAGCATTGAAGAAGTAATGAGAAAAAGAAAGTATTTTTCTCATTCTTAGCTAAAGATATCTCTGTTTAAAGCAATAACAGTAATAGTGTTTTGGTGATTATAGGATAAGGATAATTCAGTGTCAACAATGTCATAACAGATCAAAGGGAGGAATTGGGAATATTCAAAGGTACTCGTACTACAGGTAAAGCAGTATATTATTATTTAGAAGTGGACATAGATCAGTTCAAAATATATATTGTAAAGTTAAAACTAAAAGTTTGCTTTTTATTATTGAAATAAAATTAAGTTCCATAGTAATTAAAAAAAATAAAATATATATTATAAACTCTAGGGCAATGACTAAAGTAATTTTTAAAAGTATAAGAGATTATGCTGAGTGAAATAAGTCAAGCAGAGAGAGTCAATTATCATACGGTTTCACTTATTTGTGGAGCATAACAAATAGCATGGAGGACATGGGGAGTTAGAGAGGAGAAGGGAGTTGGGGGGAATTGGAGGGGAGGTGAACCATGAGAGACTATGGACTCTGAAAAACAATCTGACGGGTTTGAAGTGGTGGGGGGGTGGGAGGTTGGGGGAACCAGGTGTTGGTTATTAGGGCATGGATTGCATGGAGCACTGGGTGTGGTGCAAAAATAATGAATACTGTTATGCTGAAAATAAATAAAAAATTTTTAAGAAGTGCATACACTAAAAAAAAAAGTATACTTGATAGACAAAGAAGAGATGAAATACAATTATATAAACTCTTCAGTTTAAAACAGAAAAAGAGGGAAAATAAATGAATAAAAACAGTAATAAATATGGTAGATATCCAACTATACCATTAATCACTTTAAATACAAAGGATCTAAACAAACTAATAAAAGACATTGTCAGTGTGGTTAAAAATAAGACTCCACTCACTATTGTCTATAAAAAAATAATTACTTTAAACATAAAGATGTAGAAAGGTGAAAAGTAAAGGGGAGATAAACATACTATGGCAACACTAATAAAAAGATAGTCAGAGTAGCTATATCAATTGTAGACAAAGCAGCCTTCAAAGATAAAGATGATCATGACATAATGATAAAAGAGTAAGTTCCACAAGAATATAAAACAATTGTAAAACTCTATGCCTTTAACAAAAGAACATCAAAATGTAGGAGACAAAAACTGATAGAACTGAAAGGAGAAACAGACAAATCCACTGTTACAGTTGAAGACTTCAATACCTCCCTGTCAGTAATTGATAGATCAAGCAGGCAGATAACAAGTAAAGATATGGGAGACCTGAACTTCACTATCAATCAACTTGATCTAATTGACACTATAGAATAGTCCACCTAACAATAACAGAATTAAACTTTTTCTCAGGCTCACAGGGAACACTCATCAAGATATAATACATTCTGAGTCATAAAATACTCCATATACACCATAAAAATTTAAGAGAAGGGGAATTATACAAAAGTGTTCTCAGACCATAATCGAAGTAAACTGGAAATCAGTAACACAAAGATAGGAAATCCCCAAATCTCTACAAATTAAACAAAACACTTCTTTTTTTTAATTAAAAAATTTTTTAAAGATATTTTATTTATTTGAGAGAGAGAGCACAAGCAGGGGGAGAGGCAGAGGGAGAGGGAGAAGCAGACTCCCCACCCTACGCGGGACTCAATCCCAGGACCCTGGGATCGTGACCTGAGCCGAAGGCAGATGCTTAACATGAGACACCCAGGCATCCCTAAACAAAACACTTCCAAGAACACTTCCAAGTCAAAGAAGAAGCCTCAAAATAAATTTTAAAATATTTTCAACTAAATGTAAGTGAATATACAAGTTAACAAAATTTGTGGAATACCATGAAAACATAACTCAGAAGGAAATTTTTAGCATTAAACAGCTATGTTAGAAGAGAGATCTAAAATCAATAACCCAAGCTTTTACCTTGGGAAAATAGAGACAAAGTTAGATGTCAAATTAAAGTCAGGGTTAGGAGTCATAAGCACCTAAGCAGAGTAAAATCATGAGAATGGAAAGGATTTCTCTGGAGACAAAGATCCAGTGGAAAAATAAATTGTGACACAAGACAGGTCCTTGGGGGAGGAGCAACATTTAAGGAACGGGCAGATTGGAACGAGACTATGAAGAAGACTAAGAGTAAATAGAGAGAATGAGAGTAAGGCAAGAGTAGATGGAGGTTATGCGAATCAAGAGAACAGGGAATTTTTAGAACAAGAAGTTGTCAATTCTAAAAATTCAGGGAGGAAGGCTAATAAGATAAGGATAGCAAAACACCAATTAAATTTGGATATTATATCTTTGGTAACCTCAGAAGGGCAGTTTCAGAGAAATGGTGAGGGTAACTGGAAGTGATTTATGACCTTTGTCAGAGAGGCTGCAACTGTGGAGGGAGCAAATCTGAGTGTAGCAAAGGGAATCATTCTTAAGGAAATGAACACAGTAAATGAAGACAATTTTAAGAAGTCTGTTCATTATAGGGAAAAAAAAGAGAGAGAGAGAAGCTTCGGTGGCACACAGGGTTAAAGGGTGGCTTCCCTTTCTAATAAAGTGTAAAAGAATGTGGATAAGCACCTATGTTCTTTTTTTAAAAAAAAAAATTGTGTTATGTTCGTTGCCATACAGTACATCATTAGTTTTTGATGTAGTGTTCATGATTCATTGTTTGCATGTAACACCCAGAGCTGAGGTAAAAAGGCTGAAGATACAGCAGGGGAAGGGATAACTAATATTGGAAACTCTTAGAAATGAGAAAGGAAGTGGGAATAGTAAAGAATTTTGGAATAGGAGCTGGTTTTGAACATGGCCACCTCATTCTCTGAAATTGGAGGGCAATAAGTACAAATCAGAAGTCTGATTTTTTCCCTCTGCAGGGGTAGAGGCACTGGAACAATTCAAGCCTGATTATCCTGCTCGTGTCTGGTTTCTTTGTGAAGTAGGAGGTTATATCATTTGAAGAGGAATAAATGAGAGAGTACTGGGTTAAGATACTTGGATAAAGTGATAAAAAGTTGTAGAGAAGATACCAAGAGAATGAGGATGGAATTTGCCAGAAGAGACGGAAGAAATTCTGTGGGCCACTAAAATTATAATTCTCAAGTCTGTCATGGCATCAGTCCAAGTGATTGCATGAGTAGGTGAATATGAGTATAGAGTAGGTGAATTGTAGGATTGACCTCTGGCTGGGGATTTGCAGGGCCATTACAGTGGAAGGAAGGGGTGGATAAGGAAGGTTGGATTGTGTGAGATGGCTGATTCCCATCATGCTTGGAGTAGAGATGAAGATCATTTGAGCTGTTGAGGTATAGGAACCATAAGGACTTGCATGAGTAGATCACATGGTTCTTGCAATCACTTAAGATGATGCCAGGAATTGGCAAAGAATTATGTAAATGTGGATGAGAGCTGGCATAGTTTAATTCTGTAGCTATTTTATTAAAATTTATTCAATTTTCTCAAAACCCACTTGAATGCAGTAACTAAGATTGTATCCCAAAGCCTTCAACTTTTCTTGTACTTTAATATATACTTGGCTGCATCTTTAGATGATATACTCATAGTCTAATTTTCTAGGAATCCAGGAGGGTTCAAGTCTTATGACAAAAGATAGTCCTGACTTTGTGGGTATTTCAGCTAAAACAAGATAATGAAGAATTACTGGGTGGTCCAATTTTCCAACATATTATGCTTTGATTGAATTATTAGTCAATCCTGGAGTAAATTTGCACATTCTATTGGCTCATATAGAATAAGTTCAGGATCTGAGAAATTTAAAATTCATTATTTCTATATATAACTTAAGGCCAATTATAGGACTGACACTATTTTCAACAGAGATTTGAATTCTATTCCTTACAAATTAGACCTGGATGTGGAATGGTATATTGTCTAATGGTGCTCACAAATAATAGTGTAATCTAGAATATTGAGCTTTGAGATACGGTACCTAGAGTTGTTGAAGTATGTAAGGCAAAAAGAAAACACAAGCTTGTGTGTGGTAGATGGATGTCTAGGATAAGAGTCATAAAATATGATTTTTTTCATTTTTTATTTGAATATAGCTGACACACAATGTTACATTAGTTTCAGGTATACAATGTAGTGATTTGACAAGTTTATACATTCTGTTCACCAGGGGTAAAGCTACCACGTGCTTTGTTACATCACTGTTACATTATCATTGGTTGTATTCCTTATTCTCTGCTTTTTATTCCTGTGACTTGCTCATTCCATAACCACCCACCTCTCCTCCCCTCTGTCAACCATCAGTTTGTTCTCTGTATTTATAGTTTTGATTCTGCTTTTTGCTTGATTATTCATTTTGTTTCACATTCCATTTATGAGTGGAGTTATATGATATTTGCCTTTCACAGTCTGACTTATTTCACAGCATAATACCCTCTAGGTCCCTCTATGTTGTCTCAAATGGCATGATATTTTCCTTTTTAATGGCAGTATAATATCCCATTGTGTATATATATGTACTACATTTTCCTTATCCATCTGTCTGTTGATGGGCACTTAGGTTGCTTCCATGTCTCGGATATTGTGGATAATGCTCTAGTAGATAGAGGGGTCATATATCTTCTTGAGTTAGTGTTTTCATTTTCCTCTGGGTAATTATCCAATAGTGAAATTATTAGATCATATGTTGTATCTGTTTTTAATTTTTTGAGGAACCTCTATACTGTTTTCCATAGTGACTATACCAATTTACATTCCTACCAATGACACTTAAAGGTTCCTTTTTTTCTACCTCCTTGCCCACACTTCCTGTTTCCTATCTTCTTGGTTTTAGCCATTCTAGCAAATGTGAGGTATATCTCATTGTGATTTTGAATTGCATTTCTCTGATGATTAGTGATGTAGAGCTTCTTTTAATGTGTCTGTTGACCATCTATATATCTTCTTTGGCAAAATGTCTATTTGGGTCCTCTGCCAATTTTTCAATTGGTTTGGTTTTTTGGTGTTGAGTTGTGTAAATTCTTTATATATTTTGGATATTATCCCTTATCATATATATCATTTATAAAACAACTAGAAAAGGAATTTTTAAAATGGCAGTACATACATACCTAATTACTTTAAATGTAAATGGCCTAAGTGTTCCAATCAAAAGACATAGAGTGGCAGAATGTATAAAAAACAAGACCTATCTATATGCTGCATACAAGAGTGTCATCTCAGACCTAAAGATGCATACAAATTGAAAGTAAAGGGATGGAAAAACGTTCACCATGCAAATGGAGGTTGGGGGGGGAAGCCCTGGAAATTCCATAAAATACAAATTTTGTGCTCTAGTTATTAAAATCCTGCCCGATCCAGAGTAAATAACACAGTAGTGGTATAGTTCTGTGGTTTATAAAGTGGGGGGCTCAAACAAAGATATGTTAGATCTTTCCTAACTTTGAAATTCTATTACACTTCTTTGTCAAAGAAATTTGACTTTTTTTTTTTTTTAATCCTGAAAATGCTTGCATTTACTTCTTTTGGGTACCTCCCTGACTGGCAGCTATACCACAATATGGAGAAACCAGCATTACAATTTCACTAATCTTTATTAACTTTCAATTCCAATCCAAACTTGGACATATTTTATTCCATCTTTAAGTTCTTAGTTTTTAGGTAGAAAACTTAAATTCTTGGAACAATGCTAGGACTTTCTGAGTCAGAGGTGGTTAATGATATAGAAATGACTTGTAATTGATTACCTTGTGTCCAAATCCAGATGTTTGAGGCAGAAAACTACTTTGACCAACTTTGTTTTCACTAAACAACAGGAACAAGTCTCTCTAGGATAGTTAAGAAGTGTGAACGGACATTTTGGTTGTTTTGGTTTTTTGCTTTTTTCCTCATTTTACCCAGTGCTTTCTCTGGGTGAGTTCATTCTACCAGGCTATGGTCTGCTCCTTTTTCTTGCACCAGAACCAGTTTTCATTATGGGTGGTTGCAAGCACCATAACACACGGCTTTCATCCTTCTTCATCTCACTTTCCAAGAATGGGAGCTTGAATTTGAGAGTTCTCCAGCTTTCTATCAGAAATGTCATCAGTCTCTCACCTTTCTCCTTCAAGACTTTAATCCCTCAAGTAAATAAGAAAACTGGTTCTAATATTGAAGCTTGTGACATTTGGCTGGTCACTCATCTCTGGACGAAACTGCTTCCTTACCCTCTGTACCTTAGCCAGGCTCTTTCCTATCATGTCAAAGGATCTTGAGTCCATATTTATTAACCTTCTGGGTAAACTTTATATAGTATTTAATCAGCAGCCTTTTGTAAAGTGCAAGTAAATTACAGACCACTTATCTGGGGCAATCACCTGCTATTTTTCAGGTGAAACCAATTATATTTCCTGAAAAATAATCATGGGTTGAATGGGTCCATACAGGATACACTTAATTTTATCTCTCATTTTTAGTCATTCCTTTATTACAAGTATGAATGGTATTTCTAGACTGGTATACATTACTTTTCTTTCTGCTGATGCCTTCACAGTAGTCTGAAAAGCATGTATTCAGTGAGGAGTAGTCAGGAAATAGTGCTTCCTAATTTCTGTCTTCCCAGAATGTACTTGACTATTAAACTCCTCTATTTCTGAAGCTGCCATGCCGTTTGACAGAGGAATACACACTGGGGTAGATTTATAGCATGGCAGAGGAAGATACCAGTCTTATAAGGTAAGAGAGCAGAGAACACTGGTCAAACTGTTCCTTTAATGGAATCTTATTCCCATTTATTCATTCAGCACCTTGAGTACTGAGATGCTTAGTAAAATCACTGTGCTGCAGTTGTCTGATGATATTAGAAGGCTTTGGACTGTCTAAGAAATTTGATAGAGGCATTAAATATTTGAGCAAATGAATTCATATGTGGTTCCTCTCCAGAAGCCTCCAAGTACATGCTGGGTGCCTATGGTGGGGATGGGGAGATATTGGCTTAAGCGATAAATTGTCAGGCCTGCTAATTTACTTCTATATGCTGAAGATTAGTATAATTTGTGGAATAGGATGGGATAATCAAGGACTTTAGTGGAACTAGGGAAAGAGTTCTTTTTTAAAAAAAATCTCCTTCTAAATAAATAAAGAACTTTGTATATGACTTGTTTTGTTGTTGTTTTTGTTGTTTGTTTTTGTTTTTGGATTAGATCAATCTGACATGCTGATAAATACAAGTATTATGATACAGAGCACTTTTATCCTTCAGAGCCAATAGTGGTGAATACTGTCTTGTATTCTATTCTATTGTATTCTCTATTTTTAAGCAGCTCTTCTTGTGACAAAGATATATCTTGCTGGCTTAAATGAGCCTCTGCCTGATGCTGAAATAATAATGGCATGAAGCCACAATTGTATTAGCTCTGATATGGAGGAGGCCCAAATAATTCATCATGATGTTATGACTAGTTTCTTTTTTGTTGCTCACAATGGCTGGATAGAAGGTGGCCAGATACTCAAGACTGAGGTAAAGCAATCATTTGCCCCAAGAATGATTTAGATATATTTGTATATACCTAGAAATAATTTTGAAAATTAAAAATCTATATCCTTCTTCCTCCTAGCAAGGTTACCGGCCACTCCCATATCCTTTTTATTTCCCCCTCTGATTTCTCCTTCTGATACTAAGAAAGGAAAATCATAGGTGTTCCCTCTTCATTAATTGAACTTGGGGGGTTTTCCCATCCCACATATGTATTACCATGAAATCCATAAGATAAGCTACAAAGCTTATGAAATTATATGAGGAAAACCCTGACTTTAAAATTCTTGCCTGAATTTCCTTTTGTTCATCCAAATTTCCTTTAGATCTGGACATGGAAACTTACCATGCTTTTCTCGATTGTCCTAACCAGTGGCTGATGGGAGATAATGATTAATGTTCCTCTACTATTTTGCATGTTGGTCCTTTTCCTTCTTCTCCAGTCTCCTTTCTTGGTTTAAACTATTTTTTAGCTTTTTCACCTCCAGCTAATGGAGATACTCCCAGGAATGTAGACTGATGATATAGAGGCTGGAAGCGTGCCAGCAGACGCATTAGGTTTCTTCTCCTAACCCAAACCAATTGTCTGAAGTTTTTAAGTGAGAATTTTGAAATTTGAACTCAGTTTGGAAAATAGAGGTAAATTAGCTCTAGTATATAGAGAGTTCACATCTTACTTGGGTTTTCACATCTGTCTTTTTCAGGGAAGAGTTTGCCAATAGCAAAGTGATTTGATGATGCTGTTAGTATGGAATAGAGTTCTCATTTGTACATGATCACAGTCATGTTCTTTTAGGATTCTACACTACATTTGTGTCTTATGCTTAAAAAGAAAACAAAAACAGTTAAATAATAGAATTTATAGGAAATTTAGACTGTTAGGCTTCTAGCTAACTGTATACACTAACAATTGATTAAGTATTCTCCAGTTACCTGAATAGGGTTCCTTTAAGTTATCTTGTGAAATAAATAGCATAAAATTATAAATTGTGAGCCATAACTCTAGTATTCTTTATCTGAATTTTTCTCTTATTGAAGGAATCACAAAGAAGTAGTTCATAATTAAAATCATTTAGAAATATAGATATAACAAATTTTATTTCTGGCTATTATTGTCTTAGACTTCAAAACAAGGCATATTTTTTCCTACATGGGGAGGAAGGGAAAATTTACATGTTCCTTATACAGAGGTCCCACTAGCAAGGAATTGTTTATTTTAGGGTTAAATTAGCTTGGTTTCAGCAATTGTACTTGTAATCCTTGAGGGCCTGACTCTTGGAAAAGATCTCTTTCCCTAGTGGTGTACACCCTGTTATTTTCCATGGTGTTGAGTGGTGCTTTTCAACTGCTTGAAAAAAAATGCCCAAAAAGGCACTGATTCTTGTCAGTGCTCAGGAAGGATGTCAGAATAACATTAAACTTTCATTCCAACTTTAGCACCTGTTTTTTTTCCCCAAATCAATTTCAGTGCAACACAAACATGATTCAATGTGTTCAGAAATTAGTAGATTTTAATAAAATAATCTGTGGTGAAGGCATAGAAAGTGGTAACTCATTCATAGTAACAATGTTGCAAGATTATAAAACCTAAACCTTAAATTCATAGTTGAACAAAGCAAGCTATTTTTTTTTTTTTAAAAACACAATTCCTTTGTTGATTAAAGACCTTTAGAGGCTTTTTGGACAGTTTTATTGTTAGTCACATTGTACCTCCTAGGTGAGACTGTTTTATTTCCATCATTACCTAGGTAGAAGTTCTAATAAAGTGAATTGCTCATTTTATATATATATAGCCTTCTTCTTTTGGGCCACACCTACCATAATGAAAATCTATATAATTAAGTCTTCTCAGTAATCGCAGGTAATCTTATTCGACCTGCTTTCTTATAAGGAAATTCATTCATCTCTATAGTAAATTGTATATTGGGAAATGGTAAGCCTCACAGCCTTCAGCTTTCAGTGGTGACTCATTCTGAGATGCTGGAGAGAAGTCGGGGAATAGCATATGAGAGGGCTGGTTGGCAGATTCTCAATATTGGGAATGAAGTTCCCCCACCTAACCCTCTTATCTACTATGCCCAAACTGCAGGGTATTTTTCTCCATCCCCCTGTCCAGCTATCCTCTGTCTAGGAGGCTCAATCTGAACCAGTGGCCCCTGGAGACTCTTCTCAACCCAAGTGCTCACCAGGTCATTGCCCTAGGTCATGGTGATCTCTCCTACTGGCCAACTTCATCTATGTCTCTTCAAAGTAGCTACTTCTAAAAGTCTTTCCATTATGCCTCCTGTGGGATCACAATTATCCCCTGACCTGCAGAGTAGTTTCAGATAGTGCCCAGTCAGAACTAATCAGAAATTAGAAGCTGTCGTTCTTGGGGCCCATCTGACCAAATTTTGTTTGGCCTATAGAATGCTTTAAATTTTTAAAATTATTAGAAAAGATTTGAAAGTTAGAGAGTTTCACACAAAAGTCCTGACTTCCATGATTTCTATTTTTTCTTGAAGAATTGAAAATTCTTGTAAAATCAGAAGATGGCCACCATATTCTGGTAGTAAGTGGCAGTTGCTTCCTTTAGGCAGGTCATAGTTGCTCCAGTTTGCCATAGATCACGTACCCCTTAGGATCACCTCTTAACTATTTCTGCTTGTGTTAATATTATTAATTCCTGTAACTATTCAAATCTCTGTATGACTTGTACCTAAATCTCTATCTATAGAGGGCAGTTCATAGGACCTCAAATCTGTGGACCCATTCAAGTCCTTGGACCTATTCTCAGTGGCCTATGAATTGAAAACAGGAGCTGTCTAAATCTCTTCATCTGTTTGGGCTTCTGTAGCAGCATACCATAGACGGGATGGCTGAGACACATCAGAAGTTTATTTCTCACTGTTCTGGAGGCTGGGAAGTCCAAGATCAAGGCACCAGAAAATTGAGTGTCTGATAAGGGTCTGGTTCCTCACTGACAGACCTCTTTTCGCTGTATCCTCACAAGGAGCAAGGAAGCTTTTACGAGAGCTTTTGAAAGAACACTAATTCCATTTATGAGGGCAGAGCCCAATCACCTCCCAAAGGCCCTACTTCCTAGTACCATCACATTAGGGCTTAGGTTTCAAAGTATATATTTGGTGGGGGATACAAACATTCAACCTGTAGGAGGAGTTTAAAATTTTTATTTTTTTTCTTTTAGTTCAGTGATTATCTATCAGTCATCTATCATTTGTCTGTCTATGAAATTATCTAGGTGATGCCTTTAATACCAATGTACTATTCCAAAACTACTTTAATTGCTACGAGTCAGTATAAAAAGAACAGAAGCAGATTTTTAGATGAATAATATATTCATATGAAATGAATGCCAAATGTCATACGATGTTCTATACACAAGGCTTCATAATAACTTAATCTGAAAGAAGGTTGGCAGAACTGAATCATCACATGACATTAGGATTGTGGAAGGTCACAGGATATCCTGCCTCAAAACAGTCGGTATTAGAGTCATATTGAAAGCAAAAAGTTATTTTCAATGAAATGACAGTAACTGTCACTTTATATTAAGTTTGTTAATCTAAGTTGTATTTATTTTCTAGTTTCTATTTAATTTGGTTTTATTTTTTTATTTTTTTATATCAGACATTTTATTTGTAGGGGATAAACAATGCTCTTTCAGTGGACCCCAGTTAAGGGCATTATAAATTTGTTCACATTTATAATTATGAAAGCAATAGTGATGAAAAGAAAAGTTTTGCTAGGGAGTAATTTTTATTTCAGAAAACTTCACTATTTTCCACTAGCAAACAAAGAAATGCCAACTAGAGAGCAATTGGGTAAAACAGTAATTTAAATTTGGCTTTATAGATGTTTAAGAATAGTTATAAAGAAGTATTTAAAAAAAGCAAACACTTAATTTCATGTCTGTACTTTTCATTCTATTTTTTGATGTCTGCACTTTTTAAAGTAACTTTCTATTTAAAAATAATTTGTCATGAGGCACCCGGGGGCTCAGTTGGTTAAGTACCTGCCTTTGGCTCCGGTCATGATCACAGGGTCATGGGATGGAGCCACCGCATCCGTCCTGGGATGGAACCCCCATTTTGCCTTCTCCTTCTGTCACTTCCCTTGCTTGTTCTTTTGCTCTCTCTCTCTTTCAAATAAAGACATAAAATCTTAAAAAAAAAATTTGTCACAGTTCAGGAAAATAAACATTTCCCTTTAAAAGTGTTCACTTAATACTCAAATTTGAAAAATTCTGCTTTGATGCTATTAGCCAATATACAGGATCAGGATTTAGTTTGCTTGACATGAAAAAGGTTTCCTTACATGGGTTTGGGTCTCCACCTAGAGCATAGTCTGAGAGAAAGAGGGAGGCCAGCTTCAGAATACGCCTGAGTTAATAATGAAGGACATAAGAAGAGTATGAATGAAAGCCAGACTGAGGTGGGAGGGACGGGAGTGATGCTCAAAGTCGGAGCCACAGGTGAGTTCGGGATCTAAGTCATGGGAAAGACATCAGTGAAGGTGGGGCCAAGCCTTCTGGACTACTGTTCTGAATACTAGCTGGTATTTGAGGTTCTACCTTTATGACTCATAAGATGAGAGCTACATGGCAGGAACAGTCGGGCTAAACAGCAGCAATGATGCTAACAGGTGCATCAGGAATAATCCTTCAAAGGGACTAATGGAGGTCTCCACCAAACGCATTAGTAAGCACCTCAGTGTAACACCATAGTGTCATCTGCACAAGGGATTTTTCATGCTTTCGTGCAGAACACAGATCTATTAGGCCTCCTCTTTTGCATGTGCTTTCCAGGGAGATCCTTCCTGGGTTTTTAGAAAAGAGCACAGGATGCTGTCCAGAGGTGGGGCATTTACATCTAATTTTGAAAGGTCATTGGGGCACAGGATAATCCTATCTCCTAATTGCCTAAGTCAAGCATGTAAAGCTAAATTTCAGCTATAGGAAATACTGAGATGCATGACTTGGATATTATTGCCTGATATCTATTTGAGAACAAAAGACAATAGGTGCTTTAATGAAATGTATGTGAAATTCTCAACTGAAATGTTGATTTGAGATATTTGGACCCATTAGGAAAGGGTACTGCTCTATGCCACTAAACAATTTCTTCCCCTTACTCAGTCCTAGAGTTCCAAGACAAAATTTTGAGTTGGAAAGAAGGGGTTCTTTAAAAGGAGGCTTAAGATAGTGAAATTGGAGTGTGGGTCTCCAGGGGTGGAAAAATCTATATTTATTTACATGATAGTTTCAAAAGACTCAGCTTTTGAGATCTAGAATTTGGTTTTGATAGCTGATTTTCAACTCCTTGATGCAAGTAACTGTAGTCCACTGCAGAATTGTAATAATCTGCAGAACTTCTCACTTTGGGTTTCCAAAGAAACATTTCAACACAAGATATAATTTCCAACCACCTACTCTGTGTCAGACATATTAGGTGCTGGACAGATAATTCTGAGCAAGACAGAACTTCTGTTCCCATGAACTAACAGGCATTAGTATTCTCTCCGTCCTCTAGCTTACTTCATTCCAGTATCAACCCCATGTCCTGGATGCTAGTTAGAGCTTTTGTAACTTGTCTAAGATTTTCTACTAGCAACTGATAGAGTAAGCTTAAAAAGGTGGGGGGGGGCAATTTGACTTCAGTTCCCAAACTCTTACCTACACATGTAGTGTCTACATTTTGGTTTGCTTTGTTTTGGCTCCAAATGCTATTTAAACTGCAGAAACAGGGCACCTGGTTGGCTCAGTCCATTAGGCATCTGCCTTTGGCTCAGATCATGATCCCGGGCTCCTGGGATAGAGCCCCACTTTGGACTCCTTGCTCAGCGGAGAGCCTGCTTCTACCTCTCCCTCTACATGCTACTCTGCCTTCTTGTGCTCTCTCTCTCTCTCTGTGTCAAATAAATGAATAAATAAATTTTAAAATTAATTGCAGAAACACACAGTGTGAAGTAAATAACTGTGAAATACACAGGAAAAGGAGTAGATTATATAAGGTAAAAATAATTAATTGGAATGGTGCCACAGAAACTGTTTGCTACTAAATGCTGTTCCTCTGTCCTTTGTCTGGAATCATATTTATGGTTTTAATTAACCTGATATAATGCCATTTACTCTGTACTTCCAACCTAACTGGAGTCCAAAGACTGGTCCTCTGTGATGGCTGGGTTTGTCATCTGCTCATTCTGTGCTATGGTGGTCCTAGTTATTATTATTAATTATGATAATTAGAAAGTGTCTGAAGAGTCACGGTGGTGCAGGAATATTATATATTGCTTAACACGAAATTTGGGAATTATAATGGCCTTGTTCATGAAAGCATCACGTGGAGGATTATATTAAGCTACTGCTGCTTTTCAATGACTGTCACAGGAGGGTGAGTTTTTCCTTTAATTGTCTCAACTGGAGAACAGTCAAATGTCATAGCTGTTGGTCAAATAATATGGTGTATGTGTGATTATATAGATTTTTTTTTCAGATCCTTAGTTTTATGTAATATCTGAAGCAAAATTTCATCCTTTTTATTTTTCTAATTAGTTCCTGAAGTGAGTGTCAGAAATAGTATGAAGATTAGCCGAACTATTTTCCTTTTAGCTTACTTTATTTTTTATTTTTTACCACAGCAAGCATCTGGGAAGACTCCTTGGGGATGTTCAGCAGGGATACCTCTGGTAATTCACATAAATGTTAAGATAATTTATCTAGTCATGACTTCCTTGCCATTATTTGAGATTTGGCCCACTGGGTCTTTATGTCAGTCTGTAGGAACACCACAGTGGGACAGGGACTGTGAGACTGAGGCAGGGATCATTTAGAAATGGCCACCACCCGTCCTCCTGTTCTTGCTGCTTTGTACCACGACATTCTCTAGGCGACTTCATTTGCTTCTAACAAGCTAAAAGGGGCAGAGTGAGTAACTGCAAAGGAGGAGATACTTACATTGGAGAAGTTCTACAGAGAACTGTGGAGAACAGGCCAGGAGAAGTTCTGCTGATAAAGGAAGTCTGGGACTTCAGTACCTGACATGAGTTGTAAGTGCACCATTTCCTGGCTTCTCTATAGTCTGGGGCTGGGAATACAAATGGGTCTAGTGGAATGCAACGCAACTCCCTGTTGTTGACACACTGTGCATTTTTTTAAAAATATTTTATTTATTTATTTGACAGAGAGAGAGGATCACAAGTAGACAGAGAAGCAGACAGAGAGAGAGGGGGAAGCAGGCTCCCTGCTGAGCAGAGAGCCCGATGCGGGCCTCGATCCCAGGACCCTGAGATCATGACCCGAGCCGAAGGCAGAGGATTAACCCACTGAGCCACCCAGGTGCCCCCACAATGTGCATTTGGATCCCTTCCTCCTTCTATCAGAAGTTCCTGGTTTTCTGGGTGTGGAGACCTCCTTTCTTTGTTCTAACTGCTTTGTTCTTTCATTTGTTACCAGGGGTTTGAATGCTATTAAAAACCTTATATCCTCTGCTTCCAATCATTCTCGACTTCATGTCACTTCTACCTCTTGTTGCCTTCAGGACAATGGATATTTAAGGTGTACATGATGGAGACTGTCTCGCAGTGCTCTCTATATTCCATTTCTATATGTTTTCCATATGGATAGCCAATGTTTTCTGCACACTAAATTGAACAGTGTCTCCATTTCCAATAATTTTTCCAATAATTCCAATACTACCTTTTCATGAATGAATATCTACATATGTATGAAATTTTTTATTGTTTTATTGCTTTATTAATATAGTCCCATTTCTCAGACACATTGTTCATTTAATTTGTAATTTCTGATGACAGTTTCAGTAAAGCACCTTTTCTTATGTTTATTGGCTAGTGGAATATTTCCCCTTTATGAGGTCTTTTGCTATTTTAAAAATTGGTTTTTTTTTTTATTGTTTATTTGAAGATGTCATTTATATATTTCAGGTTTAGGTCTTTTGCCAGTTTCAGCCATATGCACTGAAATATCTTCTCTCATTTTGTAGTTTAGCTCCTAATGCATTTTTTTAAAAAAGAAATCCTCTAATTTAACTTACTTTTTAAAGGATAAACGAGTCCTTTACTAGATAGCCAACAAATCACAGATCTGATTACCTTTAAACAACACTGTTATGATAAGTAGAATAGTGGAGATCACGTTTGTCTTCACATTCTTTTTTTTTTTTTCAATTTATTTATTTTCAGAAAAACATTATTCATCATTTTTTCCACCACACCCAGTGCTCCATGCAAGCCGTGCCCTCTATAATACCCACCACCTGGTACCCCAACCTCCCACCCCCCCGCCACTTCAAACCCCTCAGATTGTTTTTCAGAGTCCATAGTCTCTCATGGTTCACCTCCCCTTCCAATTTACCCAAATTCCCTACTCCTCTCTAACGCCCCTTGTCCTCCATGCTATTGGTTATGCTCCACAAATAAGTGAAACCATATGATAATTGACTCTCTCTGCTTGACTTATTTCACTCAGCATAATCTCTTCCAGTCCCGTCCATGTTGCTACAAAAGTTGGGTATTCATCCTTTCTGATGGAGGCATAATACTCTATAGTGTATATGGACCACATCTTCCTTATCCATTCATCCGTTGAAGGGCATCTTGGTTCTTTCCATAGTTTGGCGATCATGGCCATTGCTGCAATAAAGAAATTCTTTTTTTTTTTTCCCCCATTTATTTATTTTCAGAAAAACAGTATTCATTATTTTTTCACCACACCCAGTGCTCCATGCAAGCTGTGCCCTCTATAATACCCACCACCTGGTACCCCAACCTCCCACCCCCCGCCACTTCAAACCCCTCAGACTGTTTTTCAGGGTCCATAGTCTCTCATGGTTCACCTCCCCTTCCAATTTACCCAAATTCCCTACTCCTCTCTAATGCCCCTTGTCCTCCATGCTATTGGTTATGCTCCACAAATGAGTGAAACCATATGATAATTGACTCTCTCTGCTTGACTTATTTCACTCAGCATAATCTCTTCCAGTCCCGTCCATGTTGCTACAAAAGTTGGATATTCATCCTTTCTGATGGAGGCATAATATTCCATAGTGTATATGGACCACATCTTCCTTATCCATTCATCCGTTGAAGGGCATCTTGGTTCTTTCCATAGTTTGGCGACTGTGGCCATTGCTGCTATAAACATTGGGGTACAGATGGCCCTTCTTTTCACGACATCTGTATCTTTGGGGTAAATACCCAGGAGTGCAATTGCAGGGTCGTAGGGAAGCTCTATTTTTAATTTCTTGAGGAATCTCCACACTGTTCTCCAAAGAGGCTGCACCAACTTGCATTCCCACCAACAGTGTAAGAGGGTTCCCCTTTCTCCACATCCTCTCCAACACATGTTGCTTCCTGTTTTGTTAATTTTGGCCATTCTAACTGGTGTAAGGTGATATCTCAATGTGGTTTTAATGTGAATCTTCCTGAGGGCTAATGATGATGAGCATTTTTTCATGTGTCTGATAGCCATTTGTATTTCTTGATTGGAGAAGTGTCTGTTCATATCTTCTGCCCATTTTTTGATGTGTTTGTCTGTTTCGTGTGTGTTGAGTTTGAGGAGTTCATTATAGATCCTGGATATCAACCTTTTGTCTG
The DNA here is from genome assembly GCF_020171115.1 of Neogale vison. NCBI lineage: Eukaryota > Metazoa > Chordata > Mammalia > Carnivora > Mustelidae > Neogale > Neogale vison. The sequence continues at coordinate 51,644,433 of NC_058093.1, forward strand.
TACTGTCAATTGAAAATATCTTCTCCTATTCCGTGGGTTGCCTCTTTGTTTTTTTGACTGTTTCCTTTGCTGTGCAGAAGCTTTTGATTTTGATGAAGTCCCAGAAGTTTATTTTCGCTTTTGTTTCCTTTGCCTTTGGAGACGTATCTTGAAAGAAGTTGCTGTGGCTGATATCAAAGAGATTACTGCCTATGTTCTCCTCTAAGATTCTGATAGATTCCTGTCTCACATTGAGGTCTTTTATCCATTTTGAGTTGATCTTTGTGTACGGTGTAAGAGAATGGTCGAGTTTCATTCTTCTACATATAGCTGTCCAGTTTTCCCAGCACCATTTATTGAAGAGACTGTCTTTTTTCCACTGTATATTTTTTCCTGTTTTGTCGAAGATTAATTGACCATAGAGTTGAGGGTCCATATCAGGGCTCTCTACTCTGTTCCACTGGTCTATGTGTCTGTTTTTATGCCAGTACCATGCTGTTTTGGTGATCACAGCTTTGTAATAAAGCTTGAAATCAGGTAAGGTGATGCCGCCAGCTTTATTTTTGTTTTTCAACATTTCCTTAGCGATTCGGGGTCTCTTCTGATTCCATACAAATTTTAGGATTATTTGCTCCAGCTCTTTGAAGAATGCCGGTGGAATTTTGATCGGAATGGCATTAAAAGTATAGATTGCTCTAGGCAGTATAGACATTTTAACAATGTTTATTCTTCCGATCCAAGAGCATGGAATGGTCTTCCATCTTTCCAGCATCCGTTCCTGATTAAAACGCTTCAAAGTATAGGGATAGAGGGAACATTCCTGAACCTCATCAAATCTATCTATGAAAGACCCACAGCAAATATCATCCTCAATGGGAAAAAGCTTGCAGCCTTCCCATTGAGATCAGGAACAAGACAAGGATGCCCACTTTCACCACTCTTGTTCAACATAGTATTAGAAGTCCTAGCAATAGCAATCAGACAACAGAGAGAAATAAAAGGTATCCAAATTGGTTATGAAGAAGTCAAACTCTCTCTCTTCGCAGATGACATGATTCTTTATATGGAAAACGCAAAAGACTCCACCTCCAAACTACTAGAACTCATACAGCAGTTCAGCAGCGTGGCAGGATACAAAGTCAATGTGCAGAAATCAGTGGCTTTCTTATACACTAACAATGAAAATACAGAAAGGGAAATTAGAGAATCGATTCCATTTACTATAGCACCAAGAACCATAAGATACCTGGGAATAAACCTAACTAAAGAGGTAAAGGATCTATACTTGAGGAACTATAGAACACTCATGAAAGAAATTGAAGAAGACACAAAAAGATGGAAGACCATTCACATTCTTTTTTTAAAAAGATTTATTTATCTTAGAGGGTGTATGAAAGACAGTGCATGCACGTGTACACATGAGGGGAAGGAGCCGAGGAAGGGAATCCTCAGGCAGACTCCCAGCCAGCTGGGGAGCCGAACACAGGACTCTCTCCCATGACCCGTGATATGATCTGAGCCATAATCGAGCAACCAAGAATCTGTTGCTCAACTGATTGAGCCACGCAGGCACCACTGTCTTTACAATCTTAGTGAAATAAAATGTGAATTAAAACTGATGATCATTCAAATGATAAGTCATACTTTGAGGTACAATTGCCACCACAGAGCCAATAAATTTGTTTGTTTATTTGTAAATTGCAGGATGAGCAATTGTACTTGCTCAACTAATCTTTAGTGTATCTTTGTCGAATTCATTCTTTTTATGGCTGATTCATTGTTGAAGGTCAATCCTTTTATCTAAACAAATACTTGCAATAGCTTCTCACTGATTAAGGATAAATTCCTTTCTTTCTTTGATTCTTTTTGACACTGAATACTTATTTCTTTCTGAATTTATTCTTTCTAACTTGTATTTTTTTTTAATTTTTTACCCTTTGACCTCCTTTAGCCCTTTTCCCACCCCTATCATTCGCCATATCTATGAGCTTGGTTTTTGTTTATTTATTTTTTTAGATTCTAAGTATAAAATCATGAGATATTTGTCTTTCTGTGTCTGCTTATTTCACCTAGTGTAATGGCCTTGAGATTCATCCATGTTGTTGCACATGGCAAGATTTTATTCTTTTTATGTGTGAATAATATTCTCTTGTATATATGTATACCACAACTCCCCAGAAGTAGAATTGCTGGATCATACGGTCTTTCATTTATAATTTTTTGAGGATCCTCTATAATGTTTTCCATAGTGACTGTACCAATTTACAGTCCCACCAACAGCACCTGAGCATTCTCTTTCCTCCACATCCTAGCCAACACTATTTATCTTTTTTTAAAATAATAACCATTCTGACAGGTATGAGGTGATATCTAATTGTGGTTTTAATTGGCATTTCCCTGATGATTAGTGATGTGAGAACTATGGGTACCTTTTGGCCATTTGTATGTTGTCTTTGGAAAAATGTTTATCCAGACCATCTCTCATGTCTTAATTGGATTTTTTTTTTGTTATTGAGTTGTATAAATTCTTTATATATTTTGTATATTAACTTCTTACCAGATAAGTGATTTGTGAAAATTTTCTCCCACTCAATAGGCTCCATTTTTATTTTATTGATGGTTTCTTATGCTATGCAGAATATTTTAATTTGATATTGTCCCACTCTTACTTTTTGATTTTGTTACTTTAACTTTTGGTGTCAGATTCAAAAAATTATTGACAAGACCCATGTCAAGGAGCTTATTGCCCGTGTTTTCTTGTAGAAGTTTAATACTTTCAGGTCTTGTGTTCAACTCTTTAATTCATTTTGAATAAATTTTTGTGTATGGTGTAAGATAGTGGTCCAGTTTCATTCTTTTCTGTGTGGCTGTTCAATTTTACCAACACCATTTATTGAAGAGACTATCCTTTCACCACTGGCTATTCTTGTTTTTTTTTCATAAATTAATTCAATGTGTATGCATGGGTTTATTTCTGGGGTCTCTGTTCTGTTGCGCCATCTGTTTTTATGCCAATACCATACTGTTTTAATCATTGTAACTTCAGAAGAGTGTTTGAAATTAGGGAACATGATGCCTCTAGCTTTAATCTCCTTTGTCAAGACTGCTTTAGCCATTGGGAGTCTTTTTATGGTTCCATGCAAAGTTCAGGATTGTTAGTTGTATTTCTGTGAAAAATGCCTTTGGAATTTTTATAGGGATTACATTCAATCCATAAATTGCTTTGGGTAGTATGGAAATTTTAACAGTAATAATTCTAATCCATGAGCACAGAATATCTTTTTTTGTGTATTGTTTTCAATTTCTTTCCTTAATGTTTTATAATTTTCAGTATACAGGTCTTTCACCTCTTTGGTTATATTTATTCTAAACATTTTATTATTTTTGGTACAATTATTATAAATGGGTTTTTTAAAATTCCTCTTTCTTTTTTTAAATTTCTCTTTCTAATAATAGTTCACTATTGACATATAGAAACACAACTGGATTTTTGTGTATTGATTTCATATTCTACAACATTACTGAATTTATTCTAAGTTTTTTGATGGAATATCTAGGCCTTTCTATATATATTATGTCATTTGCAAATGGTGTCAGTTTTTCTCCTTTCTTTCCAATTTGGATGTCTTTTATATCTTTTTGTTGACTAATTCCTGTAGCTAAGACCTCAGATACTATGTTTAATAAAAGCAGCAAGATTGGATATCCTTGTTGTGTTCCTGATCTTAGAGGATAAGTTTCCAGCTTTTCACTGTTGAATATGGTATTAACTGTGAGCTTGTCATATATGGCCTTTATTATGTAAGGTACATTCCCTCCATGCCTGTTTTGTTGAGCATTTTTATCATAAATGGATGTTTAATTTTGTCAAATGATTTTTTTTTTGCATCTATTGAGGAATCATATATTTATCCTTCATTGTGTTAACTTGGTATATCACACTGACTAATTTGTGGGTATTGGGCCAGACCTATATCTCTGGAATAAATGCCACTTGATCATGCTGTAAGAGCTTTCTAATGTATTGTTGAATTTGCTTTGATAATATTTTGTTGAAGAATTTTATATCCATGCTCATCAGGGATATGGGCCTGTAATTTTCTGTGGCATCCTTCTGTGGTTTTGGTATCAGGATAATATTGGCCTCATAAAATGAGTTTGGAAGAATTCCATTCTCTTCCATTTTTTGGAAGAGTTTAGAAAGAAATGGTATTAATTTTCCTTTGAATGTTTGATAGAATTCACCAGTGAGGTCCTCTAGTCCTGGACTTTTCTTTGTTGGGAAGTTTTGATTACAAATTCAGTCTCCTTACTAACAGTTGATCTGTTCAGATTTTCTATTTCTTCATGATTCTGTCTTTGTAGGTTGTGTATTTCTAAATATGTATTTATTTCTTCTAGGTTTTTCAATTTGTTGATGTTTAATTGCTCAGAGTAGTCTCATGATTTTTTTTTAAGAGACAGAGACAGAGAGGATAAGCAGGGATGGGGAATGGGGCAAAAGAATCTTTTTTTTTAATTTTTTATTTTTTATAAACATATATTTTTATCCCCAGGGGTACAGGTCTGTGAATCGCCAGGTTTACACACTTCACAGCGCTCACCAAAGCACATACCCTCCCCAATGTCCATAACCCCACCCCCCTTCTCCCAACCCCCCTCCCCCCAGCAACCCTCAGTTTGTTTTGTGGGATTAAGAGTCACTTATGGTTTGTCTCCCTCCCAATCCCATCTTGTTTCATTGATTCTTCTCCTACCCACTTAAGCCCCCATGTTGCATCACCACTTCCTCATATCAGGGAGATCATATGACAGTTGTCTTTCTCCGCTTGACTTATTTCGCTAAGCATGATACGCTCTAGTTCCATCCATGTTGTCGCAAATGGCAAGATTTCATTTCTTTTGATGGCTGCATAGTATTCCATTGTGTATATATACCACTCTTCTTGATCCATTCATCTCTTGATGGACATCTAGGTTCTTTCCATAGTTTGGCTATTGTGGACATTGCTGCTATAAACATTCGGGTGCACGTGCCCCTTCAGATCACTACGTTTGTATCTTTAGGGTAAATACCCAGTAGTGCAATTGCTGGGTCATAGGGCAGTTCTATTTTCAACATTTTGAGGAACCTCCATGCTGTTTTCCAGAGTGGTTGCACCAGCTTGCATTCCCACCAACAGTGTAGGAGGGTTCCCCTTTCTCTGCATCCTCGCCAGCATCTGTCATTTCCTGACTTGTTGATTTTAGCCATTCTGACTGGTGTGAGGTGATATCTCATTGTGGTTATGATTTGTATTTCCCTGATGCCGAGTGATATAGAGCACTTTTTCATGTGTCTGTTGGCCATCTGGATGTCTTCTTTGCAGAAATATCTGTTCATGTCCTCTGCCCATTTCTTGACTGGATTATTTGTTCTTTAGGTGTTGAGTTTGCTAAGTTCTTTATAGATTTTGGACACTAGTCCTTTATCTGATATGTCGTTTGCAAATATCTTCTCCCATTCTGTCAGTTGTCTTTTGATTTTGTTAACTGTTTCCTTTGCTGTGCAAAAGCTTTTGATCTTGATGAAATCCCACTAGTCCATTTTTGGGGCAAGAGAATCTTAAGCAGGAACCACATTCAGCTCAGAGCCCAAAGTGGGGCTCAATCTCATGACTCTGAAATCATGGCCTGAGCCAAAATCAAGAGTCAGATGCTTAACCGCAGCCTAAGCACCCAAGTCTCATGATTTTTATATTTCTATGGAATCAGTTATAGTAGCTTCTCTTCTATATTTTATTTTAATTGAGTTCTCTCTTGGTGAGTTGAGCTAAAGATTTGTCAATTTGGTTTATCTTTCAAAGAAACAAAGGCAAATTAGTGACACAGAATTAAATAATAAAAAATAAAAATAATGCTTCTCAGTGCATATGAGACTTTAGAATATAGCAATTTCAAATCAGTAGTAAAATATTCAATAATTTATGTTGCGATAACTGTATATACAGTGGGGAAAAATTAAAATGAATTTCTATATCATTAGATAAGCCAAAATAGAATCACTAAGATGAAATATGTATGTGGAAAACATGAAATAAGTCATGAAAATAAATTTTTTTGAGAGTTTATAAATAATCTTGAGGGGTAAAGACATTTCTAAAAACGAACCAATATGCAAAATTCATAAAATGACTGGTAAAATTGGTTTTAAAATATTTTAAAGTTGTTAAGGACATAAATAACCTTTATAAGCACAAACAACAAAGGATAATGTAAGAAAATATTTACAATGCTTTGAAGGGTTAATTTTAATTTATTAGCGCTTCTTTACAAAGGTAATTTCCTGTATATATAAACATCTCTCACAAATTAAAAAAATGTGAAAATTAAGTTAGTGATAGTTCACAGAAAAAATTTACAAAGGCAAAAAAAAAATGTTTTCAGCCTGAAAAATGAACAAGGTAAAGCAATGAATTTACATTTTTGTATTCTCACATTGTCAAACATTATGCAGTATTGGAGAGATTATTAGTGAATAAACATTCATACACTATTGCAGGATGAGCCACTTTTTACAGTATAGTTGATAATACCTAGCACAATTAAAAATGACATTTTTGAGACCTACTTCTAGAATATATTCCAGAGCCAGAGGTCTAAATGTGCAAAAATTTATGTTTATTGTAGTATTCTTTATAATAGCTCAAAACAGTTTAAAGATGACAGAAAAATTCTGAATTATGGAGTAGTAGTACATAGATGTTATAAAGAATGTGCTGTATTTAGCATCAATATATGCATGTATGTGCATGTAACTATATAACATATATGTATGTCTCTCTGTGTATGTCCATGTCCATTGTGTGTAGCATTTTTGGGTGTGTATTTATATTTATGTACACTTATAGTCTGTTTTATGTAAATAGGTACATGTAAGTCCCAAGAAATGTGTGTGTGTGTGTGTTATCAAAATTCTTTGGACAAGAAAAGTAATAGGAGTATAAATGTAACCAGCAGTAATTATTTCTTGTTGGAGCTTTCAATCAGATAACTCGTAGTTCTAGTTTTATTAATCTTTGAATTTCTTTTTACCATAAGCATATATTCATTTTTATAATTAAAAATCTAGTTAAACATTGATTCCCTTTTCATTTAGCTTGAGAATATATTGATCTTACTCTTCCACTTTAATTAAGCTTCTAATCTGTATTCACAGTGGTGGGTAGGATCATACCCTGGAGAGAGAGCGGACAGGATCTTTATTATCTTATCTTCTGACCTCATTTCTTCATACACTGTTAACTTAGTCCTCAATCATTAAGACAGAAAAAAATTAATTTTATTGAGAATCTGTTAGATGACAGATATTCTGTTGGAGGGTTTATCTGTCTAATTTAAGCCTCACACCCCCCCCCATTGGAAATGGTAATACAAGCTCCATTCTGTTAAGTGCTGAAACCAAGATTCAGATGGTTTTAGAAACTTGTCCCAATGTAATCAAGTGAGAATCTGCATCAGAGCTGTGCGCTTTGCACCACTTACAGTGTGTTCCTTGATAGGTTATTTGTTTTCTAAGTGTCAGTTCTCATCCTATGGGAATAACCCTGCATCTCTTGTTAACCTTTTGGTTTATTCTGAGCAGCAAAGACAATATGAGAAGATACTTTGAAAATAACCTGAAATATGAACTATGTTATTTCAGAGGTTTCAACTCCTATACTGTTGGGCTCAGGCAGGTGAATGAGCTGGGGGCAGGAACAGCCAAATAGAACATATCTGGGGCCCAGCTTGGCACCCTGAGCTGACAGGTGGGGCCTCTCCACTAAACAAATGCAATGAAATATTCAGAAAAATGGGTGCCTGGGTGGCTCAGTCAGTTAAGCGTCTGCCCTTGGCTCAGGTCATGATCTCAGGGTCCTGGGATTGAGCCCCTCATCTGGCTCTCTGCTCAGCGGGAAGCCTGTTTCCCCCTCTCTCTTTGCCTGCCTCTCTGCCTACTTGTGATCTCTCTCTTTGTCAAATAAATAAATAAGATCTTTTTTTAAAAAGTGATTTATTCTCTAAGAAGTTATTAAAGATTTCTGGTGGCCCTGTTTACCAAAAGTGGCTACCTCTGAGTAAGACTCACTTTATTATGCATCACCACCAAAGTGTTGTTATTAAGCACCTACTGTGTTAATAGGACCTAAAGTAACATACCAGTCTCCTTATTTCATTTGTTTTGCACTTCTGTGACTTTCTATGACAGAACATTTTTCCATGTCCAGTACTCTCTATAGAGTAATCAAGAGAAGGACCAAGGTATGATTTTTTAAATTCCCACATCTTACACCCCCCCATCCCTTAAAAGCCTTATTTATCGTGTACCTTGCATGAAATTTCTGGATAGTTCTTTAGTAAAACTGATGATAGACTTCAGTGTTACAACTCTGTATGTAACAGAAATGCAGAACAAGGTTGATTTAGTGTTATCTATCTTTGAAAATATAACCTGATACTGCAATTACTTATAGAGCTATATAAACATGACAGAATAAATATCATCTCTGAATTATTAGCTATGAAATTTAGAAGATCTAAACGTAGACACTCTTTTCTGTTTCCTTTGCCTTTTTCACTTGTTTATTAGAGATTCTTTAAATGTCTTAGCCAAAAAAACTTTAAAAAATAAGCAGAATTGATTCTTAAGGATTTATTTGACAGAGGTTCAAGGATCCATTAATCTGGCTGTGGCTACCAGTCACAGTCATGATTGTTAAACAGGCAGTATTGATAGAAATACCAAGATTAAGATGAAAGATTCACCAGTTAGGTTGTAATTACAGAGTGATATAGTAGCTACATGATTTCAGAAAACAGCCATGAAGCTATTTTTTTCACTATTGCAGTATTTATATAAGATGCTGCATCTTGAGTTTTAGTTTGAAAAAGAAAAGATATCAACATCTGTACTGTGAAGAGAGTGCTCAAAATATCATCTGTCTTCCTCACTAACTCACTGGAGTTGGGGGCTGTGATTTTTCCATTATTTTACTCATAACCTAGGGTCACAGAGTGGCCCATGAAGCAATAGACCATTTTTTAAAAAGAATTCATATGTGAGCATTTCCTTTCTTTACTCTAGTGAGGGCCTGAGCTCTGCCTTTCTAAACCACCATCCCTGCAGCCGTGCTGTCTTGGAGGTTAACCCCAAACTGTAAGGTGACTTCTGCTTCTTGGGCTGAAACCCAAGGCATTACCAATTTCCTCCCGCTCTGAAGTTTCTGGCAGATGGTCTAGCCCATGGAATCATATCCATGAAAATGTTATTGGATATTTTCTATGCGCCTGCTTCAAAAACAAAACAAAACAAAACAAAAACACTTTTGTGAACCAGCAAACACTTATCAAATCTGTCAAACTTGTATTAAAAAATCTAATTATCTGGAGACGTAAAGAAAACACTACTCGACTGAACTCAGCAGTATGTGGGTGTGTCTTCATACATGTGTGTCATGCTCTGTCTCACTAGTTCATGACAAATGAACTCTCCTGAAAGGAGATGTATGAACCAAATTGAAAAGCATTTTAAAGATAGAAAGCTCTTACCTGTAATGTCACTACAGCAACAAAGCTATCTTGGATTTTCTAGAGACGTGTCTGGTGCTTGCTTGTACCACTTTTCATGTTTCACCTTACTATGATCACGGTTCATCCATAATTAGTAATTTCTGTGTTGTCTCAGTGATTGGTTTTCTGAAGCATGTCACTGTGGCTTTGGATGTGGACCAGTGTCCGTTGGGTTCTCACTATTAAGGTTTATTCTGGAAGCAGTAGCTGTGAGGAGGTTTTGGGGAGGGAAAGCAATCTTTATTATTATTTTTTAAATGGTACATTTACTTATTAAGCATATTTATTGGAAATTATTATATGCTGGGCAATATATTATACTGAGTATAACAATCTTTGCCCTTATGGGGCAAAAAATCGAGAGAGCATGAAACAGTAGGGGAGGTACCCAGGCTACTGTGGGAGAACATGCAGGTGATCTAGCATCAGGGATCATCACAAAAGTCAGTGTAGCTGAAGAAGAGTGTGAGAAAGTGAGCAGAGAGCTGAAGCTGGAGAAGCAGTGGGGGCTCAGATGGCAGATAGGCTTTTAGAATGATATTTGTGGATGATGCATGGAGAAGGGATTGAAAGAGCCACCATGATTTCACTCATATGAGGACTCTAAAAAAGCCAAATGAATAAATAAGCAAACAAACAAAAAATAGAATCAGACCTATAAATACAGAGAACAAACTGATGGTTGCCAGAAGGGAGGGGGTCAAGATCTGGGAAAAATGAAGGAGAGTGGGAGATATAGCGTTCCAGTTATGGAATGATTAAGGAACGAGGATAAAAGGCATAGCGTAAAGAATATAGTCAGTGGTCTTGTAATAGTGTTGTATGGTGACAGAGGGTAGTTTCACTTGTGCAGAGCACAGCATAATGCATAAACTTGTCAAATCACTGTGTTGTACACCTGAAACTAATGTAACATTGTGTGTCAACTATACCTAAATTTTAAAAAAAAAAAGCTTTTTTTTTTTTAAAGATTTTATTTTTTTATTTGACAGAGACACAGGGAGAGGAAACACAAGCAGGAGGAGTGGGAGAGAGAGAAGCCGGGTTCCCGCTGAGCAGGAAGCCTGATGCAAGGCTTGATCCCAGGATCCTGAGTCGAAGGGGACGCTTAATGACTGAACCACCAAGGAGCCCCTCCAAATAAAGTTTTAAATAAAAATCAAAGAGCAGGGGCACCTGGGTGGCTCAGTGGGTTGGGCCTCTGCCTTTGGCTCAGGTCATGATCCCAGACTCCTGGGATTGAGCCCCGCATTAGGCTCTCTGCTCAGCGGGGAGCCTGCTTCCCCCTCTCTTTCTGCATGTCTCTATGCCTACTTGTGATCTGTTTGTCAAATAAATGAGTAAGATCTTTAAAAAAAAATCAAAGAGCAAAAACATAAAAATAGACATTTTAGACGCTACTATAATAATCCCAGGGAGAAGAAATGTAATCTAGATTAGGGCAGTTCACAGCAGGAGTGGAGGATATTTAGAAGGTAGAATAAAGAGAAATGACAAAAAAATGAAGAAAAAATTACCTGCATGACACCACTGAAAAACAACTGGCACAATTTCCATTAGATATGTGTGTATATATTTCTGTATGTACATACATGTATATGTAGTTCTAAGATATTTGTGCCATTGTCTACATGTTTTTCATTTTGTAGCAGATCCTAAGTAAAACTATGAAGTAGATGAAGTTTGACTTCATCACTGTTCCTCTCCTTTGTTAGGGCATTTCTCCCTAATCTGGGCCTACTTTCTCTTTGCCAAGTGCTCGGTACTCAAGAACTTTCAGTGTCCCACCCGTTCTTTTCCATGGTTTGCCTTGTAACCCCTTTACATCCTGTGACCTCTTATCAAAACCAATGTCTTTATAAGATAATTTCTAGACACACTGGTAGGGAGAATAATGGACTACCAAAGATCTTCTTGTCATAATCCTTGAAATCATGAATATATCACCTTAAATGGCAAAATAGGTTTTAGAGATGTGATTAAGGACCTTGAGAAGAGATTGGCCTGGATTATCTGGATTGGCTCAATGTAATCATAAGGAAGAGGGAGGCAGAAGAGTCAGAAAAGGAGATATGAAGACAAAAACAGAGATCAGAGAAAGAGGTATTTGAAGCTATTATGCTATTGGCTAGGAAGGTATGGGCAGGAGCCATGAACTAAGGAATATGGATGGCTTCTACAAGCTGGACAGGCAAGGGAATGGATTCTCCTGCAGAATTTCCATAGGAATGGAGCCTGCCGGCACCTTGAGTGTGGCCTAGTGGAGCCCAGTTTGGATTTCTGACTTTCAGAACTATAAGATAAATAATTTGTGTTGCTTTAGGCCACTATATTTGCGTTAATTTGTTACAGTAGTAGTAGGAAACTAATACAGAGATCTATCTGAAAGGAGCACATTTACTCACATGATGAAGACAGTTGACAAAGTTTCATGTGGGTCTTTTCCTTTTAATTCCAAAGAAAGACTTTCTATGTGACAATTTCAGGTATCAGTCTGCTGGGGAAGATATTTGGGGTTTGGGTACAGGCAGATGAGTGGTGAGTGGAGGTGAAGGGAAGAATTTTCTTGAAGACCTTCATAGTACTCAGGTTCCTACAAGTCTTATCAAGGATCACCAATTCAGTTGAGCTCAGTGCAAGTTTTGCATGTGAAATTCTTTTGAGTTATGAAGGACTTTTAAAAGTTCTTGTACATATGTGTGTGTGTGTTCATGTTATGTGTATGTATCTATATTTTGACATGAATGTGGATTCAGATAACTGCAGTGCATTTTTACATATCCAATTGCACTTCTTTTTATTTTAAAAAATCAATATTCTGGATTTTGTATTGGCTCAGATAAATACTTCCAAGGAATTGTACATTTGTATATCTTTGAATTACCTCTTCCAAAAGGGAATTTTCTGCATCTTGAATAAACAACATATGTTAAATGCGAGGGACCTGGGGGTGGAGGGGACACCCTTGGAAAGATGAGAGGATAATTTCTGTTGGCTGCTGGAACGACGAAATTGAGTAGATGTTCGATCAAATGGAAGAAATAGAAGAGCTAGAGTATCACTTGACGTATGTGTTGTTTTCCATTTATCAAAACCCCTACTTTAGTCTGATGCAAACACCAATGATCGCTGGCCTTTGTTTTTTTTTTTTTTTTTCCTAGTCATGGAGGAAAAAATGTTTAATCACTGTATTTTGCAGGCCTCCTAAAGCTTTAGGCTCCAAGAACAAGAGAATATCAAAGATATTATTGAAGCGTGAAGAGAAAAGTGATCTCGTAGGAAACTGGGGATTTGTAGATTCAAATTTGCATGTGTAATTGTTCCTGACGTGAATGAGACCTGTCTCTGTGACTGACTCCCCTAAGTAAATGCTCTGCTGCATTTCTCAGCATCTGAGCCTTCCTGGTGAGGTTCCAGGACTCCCTCAGCGCATATTAGTGTGATCCTCTCTGAATATTTCAAAGGCTGAAAAAGCAGGGCTGGCGACACATCAGGAAGAAGGTGGTGACATCTTGGTATCAAATAGCTCTGGGAATGATTACAGAGGGCTGCCAGACAGCTTACCTTTGTAGAGCTTGTGAACATACACGATCCCGTTGGAATTTCATAGCAATGGCAGGATGCCAACAGGGCAGACAATACAGAACCTATTTTTTCTTTTTTTTTTTTTTTAGCCTTAGGAGCAATGCCTCAAAGATATTTAATTACTTATCTCAGAATCACAGACTTAGTAAATTGGAAAGCCAAGATTGGCACCTTGGACTGATGCTTTCCCCAGAGCTGAATGCAGCTAGCCCTGAGTTTGTCTTTCCTCAAGAATGATCTACTGATGCCCTCAAGCCTGAACATCAGGAGTACTTTAAAAACAAACAAACAAACAAACAAACAAACAAAACTGATGTCTGGGCCATGCCTGAGGAAACCTCAGCACAGAATTTGGGACTCTGCATTTTAACTAAGTCCTCCAGGTAATGCTTTTATACACCACAGTCTGTGAAATTCTAGGCTTTTGGAATCTCGTGTTTGTCCAAGTGTCATCTGTGAAGCATCATCAGACCAGCGTCACCTGAGAGATCTCAGGCCAAATCCCTGACCCACTGGATCAGGATCTACATCATAAGAAGATTCTGAGTCACAGGCCCATTAATGTCTGAGAAGTATTAATATAAACCTTGGCACCAAAGGCTAGTAAATGTCTTGTTAAAATCGAGGAAGACACAGTTGGAACTTAAAACATTTGACTTTTGGTTTTCCCTGAATGAAGCCTGAATCACCTGACTCTCTTTTCTAGGTCTGACATAAGAAGAGTGAGGCCCTACTCGGTCTTTGACTCTCCGTGTCAGGCTAGCTTATGGAAAATGTTGCTCCACTATCCAGACTGCTAAAGCAGTGGGGCCCATCAGATATGAAAACCTGAGCTATCTTGTTATCTCTGCATGCAGTCTGCTACACAAAACTGAACCCTGAGATAATCCTGATTATCTGAAACTTGAGGAGGGAGATTTTGAGTAAATGGAAAATTCTGGAAAGGGAACCCCAGGGAGGAATTGAAGTTAGGAGCAATGCACGTTGCCTGTACCTCTCATTCCTAGACAACATCTGTTTTCCAAACTATCATAGTGCATAGAAGGCCATCCACTTAGGTTAAGATCCCTGTGGAATGTCTTCTGATAATTGGCACCCACCTTACGAAATCGGCAGCTCCTTATCCCTTTGGAGAATTTTGATATTGGTTCCAGGAAATCCAAGTGTTTTCATCTCAGGAAATTCCAGGGTTTAATATTGTTTGAGCAATTAGAAGTTCATGATGGAGAGAACACAGCAGCTTTCCTGAACTATTCCCAACATGGGATTTGTACATAATAGGTCACCTGTGGAAAGTTACATAAAGTTGTCATTAGACTCCTATGGTGTGATGTATTCTTGGCTGATGCTGAGCAGATGAGTAAGATTTAAAGGGCCAGAGAAACAAACTGTGCCCCTCATAATTCCGTGCAGAGGTTGGGTAATTTTGACGATAGCCCATTTTAATGTCCTGACAGAAGAGAAATATAAATGTATACAGAAAGAAACTGGTACAAATATGGAGCAGAAAGGGATTCCGGAAAAAAAAAATTGTTTTATTAAGGAAATATATTGATTTATGTACTTATGTTAATGTTTTTATTTTTAAAAAATCACAACTATTAGAGTTTCCCCAAATCTTAAGAGGACCAAGTAATTATGTTTCCCAAAGGATTACATGTTTGATACTTAATTTCAAATAATTTGGTGCTTTGAGGCTGCTTTAAATTTAATCTTAAAGAACAGATACAGACAATGGGATGGATGAGGATATATTAAATCTACTCGGAGGGAAAGAATTCCTAACAAAGCAATCAGACTCCAGGACAGCCTTAGCACACCCTTGAAAAGCAAAAGCAGACAGTATTAAACATTTAAAAGCTTACTTTGAAGGAATGTGGAATTGGTTAATATCATTTTAGTGAGGAGGAAAGGAGGAGACTGTGTTACATTATTTATCCCAGGATCTTTGAAGGCAGGTTTTATTTTTTCCCCCTTAATTTAGTGTTAATGAGCATTAAGTTCGTGTAGAGAGAGAATAATAAACCCTTAAATGTCAACCTGACAGAGGTCTTTATTTTTCTACCTGCAACTGTGAGGCAGGGAAGATGAAAACTAGAAAAATTACATGAAAATATATAAGGGAGAAACTGGAAGAGGCATGAAATTGCAAGGTATTTGAAGAAGAAAGGATGTTCCCTGTATATTCAGCACACACTAGTGAGGGAAAATAATACTCCTTTAAAGAACTGACAGCATGGAATTAGATATTTGGAGTAAAAATTGGGAAATGTAGCCCTTCTATTTGTCTTTGAAGTGACAAATGTGAACATTTAGGCACTAACTTTATCATAATCTATAATGATGAGCTGATCGATGGCTTGGAACACGAGAGTTCTGTCCTGCACATGACACTAAATAGAAATGAAGGTAAATAATGAAGGGCCATTTAGGGTGCTGCTAAAGGACTTAAATCATTGTAGTGCAGTTGCTGAGGCTAACCGTAGTAAATGTGCGTGTTCAGGGCAGAGTAAAATGTTCCTTTCAGAGGCAGCAGGAGCAGCTGTGACCAAATGAGAGTGTCACAATGTGCCAGCTACAGAGAGGTTTGAGTTAGAAAAATCCTTCCAACTGAGTGATTCAACAAGTTCAACAGAGAGAGAAAAAGACCAGAATACACACCTGGGCATAAAGGAATTCTCAGAGAGACTGGCCTCAGCTAACCCAGGCTGGTTCGGAGCGTGGAACTGAGGAGGAGGTTGGAACACATTCAAACAAACAAGCAGGTTAGCTCGGAGAGTTAATACGCCTTCCTCTTCCCCCAGGGCCAGGCTTTCGTTACAGCTGCTTCTGATGTTGTTATTGTGGTTATTCTTGAGTCCTCTCTACTATGTGTCCTACATCGGATTCCTTTTTTTTTTACTTTCTTGAAACTTAGATGGTCTGGAGCTTTAAGCTACAGAGCATAAAAGAATCGAGCGTACAACCAAAGTGCACTTGGCAGAGGAGCAAGCAGATCATTGCCGATGCAAGGCAGACAGACATATCTGCAAGCTTTCTGGCCCCCTGTGGGATGGGACCGAGGACCCGCCCTTGAGGCTTTCTGAAGCTCAAACCTTCTCTCATCAGTACCGATATGGGAACATTAAAAATTCAATCCTTGAGGACTTTCCTAGGTTTTGCAGTTTCTCATTTGCAGGTAAAAACTGCAGAGTGACGAGGGTGGTGATCCTCTGTGTGCTTGTGAGGTTAATCTTTAGCAAGAGGTGAAAGAGCTATTTGTTTTATCACTGATAGGGAATAGCGAGCCAGAAGTTATTTCATAACTTAGCTTAGAGCAATGGACCCATGGGTTGCTACATGGATTTAAGGAAAGGCTTCAAGAGAGCTACTATTGGGGTGCCTGTCTGGCTCAGTGGGTTAAAGCCTCTGCCTTTGGCTCAGGTCATGATCCCAGGGTCCTGGGATGGAGCCCCCCATCAGGCTCTCTGCTTGGCAGGGAGCCTGCTTCCCACCCTCCCCCACCCGCCCGCCACCGCCTGCCTCTCTGCCTGTTTGTGATCTCTGTCTGTTAAATAAATAAATAAATAAAAATCTCGAAAAAAACAAAGAGCTACTACCTTCATTCCTTTTTTCTCTTTTCCTACTTTCTCTTTTTCTTCTTCCCTGTCTTCCTTTTTTTTTTTTTTTTGAGGGTTTTACTGAAAAAGTTGTGCTGCTCACATACAGAAAGATGAATTGTGAAGAACATGTTATGATCACGTAAAGCATCTCCACTCTGCTCTGCTCTGCTCTGTTTGCTGGGAAAAGCATGTTTAAAAAGGCCCTTTTCTCCTGGCAGCCCCAGTGTGTTCCTCTGGCTGATGAGAAGAACTGATAGAAAATTCTCTGTCAGAAGCACTTGCGTGACTCAGTCCGTTAAGTGTCTGCCTTCAGGTCATGATCCCAGCGTCTTTTTGAGATCAACTCCCGTGTCTGGCTTCCTAATCAGCGGGGAGTCTCCTTCTCCCTCTACCCCTGCCCCCTGCTCATGCTCCACCTCTCTCTCTTTCTCTCCTCCAAATAAATAAATAAAATCTTTTAAAAAAAGAAAGAAAATTCACTGTCAGCTGTTTGTGATTTACTGTGTGGCTCCTCCCATATACATGAATGCATGTGCAAAGAAGAGGTTAGAGAGAACATAGAAGAAGGCAATGCTTAACCAAACCCAAGGAATAACTAATGGAAGCCTTTCAAGCATCTAACACTTATAAGAAGGAGACAATTTGGGATTATTAGAGGGCCCTCTAATATTCTTCACACTATTCTGTTTCCATGTGAGGCTAACATGACTTGTGTTTATTAAGAAGTCTGTGTGTAATAAGGAGGTGAGGAGGATACTTTATTAAAATCACAGTCCTATTTTCATCTTAGCATAGATCTTTTCCTATAATCTAGCAGTCTTCTGGGAGACCATTTTATTCTCAACCCTCAAAGGCAAACTGAATTTGAGGTACAAACACAAGATGTCTTTGAAAACAAATGTATTCCCCATCCCATATAAAAAAGTAATGTAATACAAAGCCCAATAATATAATTTCTAATAAAATATTTTTAATTGTAAGTGCTAGAGTTTTTTTCTGTTTCTTTTTCATTTTTTAAAGATTTTATTTGTCAGAAAGCAAGAGAGAGCACAAGCAGAGGGAGCAGCAGAGGGAGAAGCAGGCTCCCTGCTGAGTGAGGAGCCTGATGCAGGATTTGATCCCGGGATGCTTGGATCATGACCTGAGCCAAAGGCAGACACTTAACTGACTTAGCCACCCAGGCATCCCTTGAGTTATTTTCTTTAGCTCAAGTGTATGAGGCTATATCATACCATAAAGAATATTGATGGGAGAAAATTTGGGGAAGTTGATCTATTCTAAGAACAAGGAAATAATTTGTTGGGAAATTATTTTCAGTGTTTAAGAGCATGGTAATCTTTGTTATTCCTTTTAAGAAATCTGAATTAGGTGCTATCAAGAAACAGTATACTTGAATTTAGTAATTTAGGGGAATTTGATAAAGGAACCAGTTTTAAAAGCGTGGGTGGGTTTTAGGGAAATCAGCAAGGGATATTGCAGTACCAAAAGGCTAGCAAGAATGGGCAAGTAAGAAACCAGAAAGAGTAACTGCATTGGCAGGGCTATCTCATAGGCCAAATCATGGTGACCTGGTAGGAGAGAGCTGGAAAAATAAAAATGTTGCAAACCTCCCTCTCTTCCCATCCACCTGTTTCCTGTCTCTACTTCTCTTTGACAAAAAACAAAAACACACACACACACAAACCCACACAAAATGAAACAACCAACCAAAAATAAGCCAAAATGCAAGGAGCTTGTGGAGAAAATCAATACAGATTAGCCCGTTGAAGCACAGAGCATGGTGGGAAAGGGTTAGGGAGTGGATCTGGAGAGCCAAGTAGAAGATATCCAACACAACTGTCATTAGCATTTTATTAAATTCAATTCAACACTTTTCAGTATTGACATTTGAATTGTTCATTTTCCCATCATCAGATCAGTTTCACTATAGTATTTCCCTCATCTGTCCATTGGGAGCTTTCCCTAAGATTTCAGATGATTTCTGTTCTCATTTTGTCCTTAACGATATCACAAGATTATTTTTTTTTAAAGATTTTATTTATTTATTTGACAGAGAGAGATCACAAGTAGGCAGAGAGGCAGGCAGAGAGAGAGAGGAGGAAGCAGGCTCCCCGCTGAGCAGAGAGCCCGATGCGGGACTCGATCCCAGGACCCTGAGATCATGACCTGAGCCGAAGGCAGCGGCTCAACCCACTGAGCCACCCAGGCGCCCACAAGATTATTTTTATTAACATATAATGTATTATTTGTGACTGGGGTAAAGGTCTGTGAATCATCAGGCTTACACATTTCACAGCACTTACCATAAAACATATCCTCCCCAATGTCCATAACCCAGCCACCCTATCCCTAACCCCCTCACCCCTTAGCAACCCTCAGTTTGTTTTGTGAGATTAAGAGTCTCTTATAGTTTATCTCCCTTCTGATCCCATTTTGTTTTGTTTTCCTCCTTCCCTACCCCCCACAACCCTCGCCCTGTCTCCCAAATTTCTCATATCAGAGGGATCATATGATAATTACCTTTCTTTGATTGACTTATTTCACTCAGCATAATACCCTCTAGTTCTGACCACGTCGTTGCATATGGCAGGATTTCATTTCTTTTGATGGCTGCATAGTATTCCATTGTATATATATTCCATTCCACATCTTCTTTATCCATTCGTCTGTTGATGGACATCTAGGTTCTTTCCATAATTTGACTATTGTGGACATTGCTGCTATAAACATTTGGGTGCATGTGCCCCTTCAGATCACTACATTTGTATCTTTAGGGTAAATGCCCAGTAGTGTGATTGCTAGGCCATAGAGTAGTTCTATTTTCAACTTTTTGAGGAACCTCCATGCTGTTTTCCAGCATTCCTACCAACAGTTTAGGAGGGTTCCCTTTTCTCTACTTCTCGCGAACATCTGTTGTTTCCTGACTTGTTAATTTTAGCCATTCTGACTGATGTGACATAGTGTCTCATTGTGGTTTTGATTTGTATTTCCCTAATGCTGAGCATCACAAGATTTTTATTGCTTCTCTCCAACTAGCATCATCCCATGTTGATGAGTGCAGTCATGATTGCTACTGGTAGATCTCAAATTGGGGCAGTATTCTGAGAGATATTCTTAGATTCCACAGCTTTCTAGAAATTGGGAGGACTATGTTCCATGAAATGTGCGATGATTTCTCAGATTGCATTTATTGAGATTTTATATCCAGAAAATGAAGTTGGTTAGTTGTTAAGGAAGGGTAAGTAGAAGAAGCATTAATTCAAATTGTACTTTAGTTTGGACTCCCTAGTGATGCAAAAAGAGTTGACATTGGCAAGTTCCCAGCTTTGCCCTCCCTCTCTAGAATCCTGTGTCCATAAGTCCAGTTTTGCTCTTCTCTCTCCTCTTCTGGAGAGAGTTTTTAATTGGTAGGAGATGTTAGATCTAGTTACTTCAGACAATGATGGATTATAAGAGGGTAGAAAAGAAAAAAATACTTGCATGGGGCTGGAAATGGAGGGGAAAGATGGGAGAACTGGGATGAAATTGTCTGAAATATCTGAAATATAAAGGAAACAGGAAGGAGAGCAAAGGGCATTCCTGAGGATTGTATATTTAGAGATCCATCATTGTTCCTGTAAGCAAATATTTTGATCTTCTATTAAAATCTCATTGGTTGCTGATTGTAATTCCTCAAACCATGCCACTCCTTGACTTAAGACTATGTAGATACCAAATGTATTTTAAAAAATACTCTTTTGAAGGATATTAGGATTTTAGACTTTACATAAACACGTGATTATACTTTAAATCAATTTTTCTCTCTGTACAAGAGTTTAGAAAGACTATTATAATTGCCAAGCTGTTGAAACACTTGTGGACAGAGGGTGTTGGTAGAAAGGGATATCATGCCTGCACTGATGGTTATTGGAATAGTAAAATCATGAAGGCCACACTGAATTAATTACAAAATTTTAAAACAACAAAACCTCTGAAAATTCACTAAATTAAGAGAGACATAGTTCAGGAATTGGCTGTTCTGGAGTCAAAAAATAGCCAGTATTCTTTGAAGAGCCAGCGAGGTCTGACACTAAAGTATTATATGAACACAAAGTTATGAAAACTGAAGTCTCTAGGGAGACTGACTCACTGCTCAGAATGACTGTATGTTAGGCTGAACCATTACTCATAATCAGTTGCCACAATTATTAGTAAATATTTGTGAGCAGAAGAATACTGTTCTATCTTTGTGTCCAGATGAGAACAAAGGCATGCCATTTGCTTAGAGATAGAATGAGAAATAGATACTTAAAGGCATCCAAATCAACTTCATCTGAGACCAATTTACAGAAATTAAGAACTGGAGTGTGTCTCCACTAAGCCTGCAAATTTCATCTACAGATAAACTCAATTGAGCTAAGGTAGAAAAAGAGGCAAATTTGTTAATTATCAAGGAACCAGAATGAAATTCAAAGTGGAGGTTCTAGGGCAAATGTGAGAAGCCAAAAGTTACCAAAGTGTTCCCGTGTTCCTAAAAGTGAACACTTGAACTGAAATCCCATTGGGTCGGTGAGGAGATCCACTCATTATAGGGTGTCCCTCAGCCAGGGACATAGGAATTAGGTCCACCAATATACTGCCGTCAAAGCATAAGCATCTTTACTATGACTTGTGGCACAAGTGGATATCTAGTGGCTAACTACTCCCATGCAATCTTTCCTCCCTATAACAAAGGCAAAGTCTTGGAGAGGGAAGTATTAAATGTTTGAGACTCATGTTGGTTTCCTGGGGAGTCACCCATTTCCCAGCTTCCCAAAGCGTGGCTGTACATAAATAATTAACAGGGGCATGGCCACAGGTTTCATTCACCTCTCCTCCACCCCACCAATAGTAATCCTATTGTTTCCAAAGCAATTTTCCTCCTTCCTTTCCTCTCCAAAAAAGGAAGGGTTCTTCCTTGAGCAACTGATAATAAAAGGATTTGCAGGGAGAGGGCTAGAAGCTGAAGGCACAGGAGAGAAAGTCAAGTAAATTAGGGGAGTGGAGGGACATGGGCCAGATGGAGACAAACTGTAAAATATATTTTCTGAAGATTATGTAATCTCACTTACTATTTTAGAAAAATGCAATTGAATATTTTGGGGTAATTCAGCCTTTAATTTGATCCCGTCAGTCAAAAATATGTGGTTTAGAAGTAGCCAGGGAGAGTAGGAGGGCAAAAGGCCCACCAAGTTTCTCTCAAGGACTTCACCTTGTAAGTGCTGGTATGTTGTGGTCTTTTCTGGTTTGCAGATTGTCCATCCTCAGTAGTATTCTGTGATGGACCTCGTGCGTTCTGGTTTTGTAACATTTACAGTAGGAACAACAAAAACACTGCAGGCAAAATTGTCTTTGGTGGCCTCCATCTCATTTTTTGTACCTGTTCCTCTTAGTTTCTTGGGCCTCTCTACTCAAACTTCTTAGATTTCTACACCTCATATTCTGCTTCCTCTTTCTGATTTTATAACCTGTACCCTGTGTTATTTGGGGGATGTTATTTCCTTTAAGACTTCAGAGTTTTTGATTTGTAAAATGAGGATTCTAATCTCTAACCTGTAATTCATTGTGTTGCTAATGAGGATCAAATGAGATAATGAAAGAGAACTTGTTTTGGATTGTAAAGGGCTCCAGAAATGTAATTAGGATGGAATTGTTTACAGGCTGGCTGTAAACCCTCACTAGACCTTAGAGTATAAGGAATTTTCACAAGTGCAATTTCCTGGGCTCCTTTGCCTGGAGATTCTAGTCCAGTTCATGTGGAGTCTTGGCATCAGACTATTTTAGAAGTCTCCCGTGTTTTGAACTCTTACACCATTGGTAGGAATGCAAGTTGGTGCAGCCACTTTGGAAAACAGTGTGAAGATTCCTTAAAAAATTAAAAATAGAGCTACCCTAAGACCCTGCAATTGCACTACTGGGTATTCACCTCAAAGATACAGATGTAGTGAAAAGAAGGGCCATATGGACCCCAATGTTCATAGCAGCAATGGCCACAGTCGCCAAACTGTGGAAAGAGCCCAGATAGCCTTCAACAGACGAATGGATAAAGAAGATATGGTCTATTTATACAGTGGAGTATAATGCCTCCATCAGAAAGGATGAATACCCAACATTTGTATCAACATGGATGGGACTAGAGGAGATTATGCTGAGTGAAATAAGTCAAACAGAGAAAGTCAATTATCATATGGTTTCACTTACTTGTGGAACATAAGGAATAACATGGAGTCCTCCATGTCAGGAGAAGGAAAGGGGAAGTGAATAGGGATAAACTGGAGGGCAAGATGAAGCATGAGAGACTGCCGACTTTGAGAAACAAACTGAGGATTTTGGAAAGGAGGGGGGTGGGGGGATGGATTAGTCTGGTGGTGGTTATTAAGGAGGGCACGTATT
The DNA here is from genome assembly GCF_020171115.1 of Neogale vison. Classification (NCBI taxonomy): domain Eukaryota; kingdom Metazoa; phylum Chordata; class Mammalia; order Carnivora; family Mustelidae; genus Neogale; species Neogale vison. The sequence goes on from NC_058093.1 coordinate 51,667,601, forward strand.
GGATGGAGCACTGGGTGTGGTGTGTAAACAATGAATCTTGGCACACTGAAAAAAGAAAAAGAAAAGAAGTTTCCCGTGTTTCTACTGAGCAGCCATTGTTGACCACTGGTTTATTCCTGAGAGTTCATTACTTCCTCATGGTAGGTTTTCGTTTCTGTACTCTAAGTCTTATTCTAAATTATGAAATTAGGGACTTCGTTTACTCTTGAAGGAATTTCAGCTTCCAGGAAGATATTTGCTAGATTACCCTCAATGAATTTTTCAAAAAGATTTTATTTATTTATTTGAGAGAGAGAGTGCAATCAGGGGGAATGCCAGAGGGAGAAGCAGGCTTCCTGCTGAGCAGGAAGCTCAAGGTGGGGTTCCTGGAGCCTGAGGTGGGGCTCTTCAATCCCAGAACCCTGAGATCATGACCTAAGCCAATGGCAGACATTTAACGAAATGAGCCACCCAGGCACCCCCTTCATATAATTTTTGATATCTCCCATAGGATTGTCTTTTGCTTCCACCTGTGAGGACCAACCTCGAAATTGTCATAGAAGTCATAATTAGGAAATGAAATGAGCAGATTACCAAATCAGGCACATACTAGGAAGGACTAATGTGTGGTGTATTTTAAGTCTCAGAATCCTAAACAGCAATAGAATCTGTGATAAGGGCTATCTTTATGACCCAGAGCTTTTAGAATATTCTGGTAACACATTTTCCTCCAGTAGTCCCTTTCCTATTTTGCCCACTCTCCCCAGCAAATACAGATTGTTCCCTGTGTCCTTTGTTGTGTGAAAACACTCTAGCCATTGGAACATCTTGGTTGGAATTTATTATTGCAGTCATAAGCAACTGTTTTGACAAGAGGTTAATTAACTTTAGCTAATTTTTCTTCTGCCAGAATGTATGTAGCATAAATTACTCATGTGTAATACAATATTTGATTAATTTACATATAGCCACATCTGTGTATATATATTTAGAATTTTATTTTCAATGTTAATCACATGACAGCTGACATCAATTTTCCAATTACTTTTGTCAAACATTTGTATGCTTAAATAGCACATTTATATTTTTCTTTGATAAAAAATATTCCTGTCTTTTAAACTGAATTTTTACATGGTGATCACCTGTTTGTCTTCCTGATGATTAAGACAAGTCTGAAAATTTCCAACAGACTTCAAAGCAGTTACTCTAATCATCACCAGCCATAACCATACCTGCAATTGTTGTGCTGCTATTTTTTTAAAATGATATAATAGTGATACTTTGAAGAATAAAAATAGGAATTATTAAGCATTGCAGAATGGTCTGCCTTCATAGAAAGTAATAGAGAAGTAATTCTGTATGTCAATGGCGTTGATTGTACAGTGGAGAAATTTGGCTTTGAAGCATTTATGTATGCCTTGACCTAAGATAAGCTGAAATATAAAGTGTAAACTAACACATCGATAAACCATGAACAACTATCTAAATTATGAAAATGATTTACCATAGAAGTCTTTTCAATTAGTTCTGAAACTGCTAGGCTCATACATTGCTGCTGACACAGTAAATTGAAACTAGTGATTCATTTGTGGAAAAAGTGTCTTTTAAGAGAAAATTTTAAAACCTTACAAATATGTACACATATTTGTTCATCATCATACTATGTAGGCTTCAAAAAAAAAAAAGGCTTAAATATCTAACAACCAGACAATAATCCTAAGGTAAGTGACATTACATTTACTAAATGAACAATTATAAAATTTTTTAAATGAACATTTAAAAAATCTTATAAATTGTCCAAAAAAATCTTTAAAATGGTTAGGATAGCAAATTTTGTTATGTGTATTTTATCATTAGAAAATATGGAAGCAATGTTTACTAGGTTATGATACTAGAGGAAAAGCAGAAAAGACTGTGAATAGAGCATTATTAGAACCACAGCAAATGTATGCACAGATGGAAAGAGACAAAGGATATATTCAGATATCAAAATTTATTATTTGGGGACACCTAGGTGGCTCAGTGGGTTAAGCATCTGCCTTCAGCTCAGGTGATGATCTCAGGGTCCTGGAATCCAGCCCTCCCACCCCAGGCTCCCTGCTCAACAGGGGGTCTTCTTTCTTCCCCTCTATACCTCCCCCAGCTCATGCCCTCTCTCTCAAATAAATTAATAAAATTAAAATTGTATTGTTTAACATGGTAAAATCGTATTAACTAATTCTTTTAGTTAATATTCAATATTTTTAATCATTATTTTATAAGAAAATAAGCTTTAACTATTCAAAAATAATAGTAAAATAGATTGAATCTATGTGCAGAAAAGGGACTCATTTCAAATTTAACTGTCATTAGTCCTATCATCTAATTAGTTGCGTAAAGGAACTCAGTAATTTTGCTTTTATTTTGGTAGTGCATGTTTCATGCAAGATGTTACTGCAAATAAACAGATTCTCAGATACAAACAAGGGGAAAACTAGATATATTGGAATTTGTGTGGGTGAGAGACAGAGGTAGTTATTCAGCATTTCATTTGAAGAACAAGACAAAAATAATTAAAAAATACCACTGGGGAAAAAAAAATTGTGTCTGTTTTTCTCATCTCTGGTACAAGAATGCCTCATCATTCTAATGCTGCTGAGTCCTGAGGGGTGCTTAACAAAGCTTCAACTTCTCTTTAAAGCATTAAAACTAAAGAGCAAATAAACACTAACAAATATTTTGATGAAAATCTTTCTGAGATGTATTATATACTTCCTTGACTTCCTAAGTGGTTTCCACTGAATTAAATTTGATCTTCTTTTGGTTACTTACATTAATTTACTTTCATTACTGGTTCTACACTGCCAAGTTTGTATAATTCTTCTGTTTTCATAGTTGTTTAATCCCTTCCCTTATTATCAAATATCACTTCTTTAACAAACGACATGAGATAGCTTAGTAGAACCATCTCCTGCTGCCATTTGAATTTCCTGTGTTCAGTTTCCTCCAAACAGATAAACTCTACAGCAAGCCTTTTTGAGCTTTGCATATTATGTGGTTAATAAGGTAAACCATTTGGCATCCTGAGAAGTAAAGGGCTTGAGTTTTGAGAAAGCTCTTTTGACAGCCCAGGGGATATGTCCTTAATTCTGAATGTACAGCTATATTCTGGAAGGGTTAGGCTTCCAAAAGTCTGGCTCCCAGATAAGTGTAAAGTTACAGAGCTATTATACAGAAGCAAAAGAAAACAGGGTGAAAATGCTCATAAGCAAATTATGTTTTGTCAATGTTATATTAATGCATAGAATGGAAGAAATAACCCAAAAAGAAAGCCAGGGATTGGGAAAATTCCAAATGGTCAGAAGTTGGTACATGGAATATTGAAATGTAGAGGAGAAAGGAAAAAAGAATCTTTATCATTAACCTTGCAATATTCAATCTGTATGAGGCTTTGCTCATAGCCACTGAATTCAGTTTTTCCTGAATGTCCAGTAATCCATACTGAAGGAAGGAGTTAGGACTATAATGCTTCCCCAAAACATGTGAAAGGTTAAAAAATTATAGTATCCTTAAATAAAACCACCACTTCGCATTGTAATATTCTAAAGCCAGTATTAGTGATACGATAGAAGACCCATCTGAACTCATAAAGTATAACAGTCCCATCCACTCTGGCCAGAATAAAACTCATGATTCTTGACCTGGGGCGGAAGTCACAGAACACAATCCCATTTCAAGAATTACCCTTCTAGGGAACCCTCCTACACTGTTGGTGAGAAAGCAAGCTGGTGCAACCACTCTGGAAAACAGCCTGGAGGTTCCTCAAAAAGTTGAAAATAGAGCTACCCTACGACCCAGCAATTGCACTACTGGGTATTTACCCTAAAGATACAAATGTAGTGATCCGAAGGGACACGTGTACTCGAATGTTTATAGCAGCAATGTCCACAATAGCCAAACTATGGAAAGAACCTACATGTCCATCAACAGATGAATGGATAAAGAAGAGGTGGTATATATATACAATGGATTACTATGCAGCCATGAAAAGGAATGAAATTTTGCCATTTGTGACAACGTGGATGGAACTAGAGGGTACTGTGCTTAGCGAAATAAGTCAGTTAGAGAAAGACAATTATCATATGATCTCCCTGATATGAGGAAGTAGAGATGCAACATGGGGGGTTTGGGGGGTAGGAAAAGAATAAATGAAACAAGATGGGTTTGGGAGGGAGACAAACCATAAGAGACTCTTAATCTCACAAAACAAACTGAGGGTTGCTTGGGGGTGGGGGGTAGGGAGAGTGTGGTGGGGTTGAAAACTGAAAGGTAATTTTTAGGAGCCAACATGTTTAAAAGCATCATAAACAATACTTATACCTTAAAGGTTCATATACAATGAAAGTTTTGATAATAAATAAGAACAATTTAAGTTTTAATACAAAGAAATAAAAACAATGTTAACATTTTAGCGTTTTTAACATCATCCTGATTTGGAGGAGTGGGAGTAGTACTTGGGACTTGCAAAGAGAAGAGCATACTTTAATCAAAACAAATATCCAAATATGAAGACATGTGTATCAGAAATGCATGTTAAGAAAATGTATGCGATTTCTATTGCCACATGACAAATTACTTCAAGCTATAGCAGCTTGAAGCAACATTTATCATTTCACAGTTTCTGGGTCTGGAATGTAGGAGCAGTGTAGCCGGGTGGCTTAGGCTCAAGGTCTCATGAGGGTGCAGTCAAGGTGTCGGCCACCATCACAGCTATCTCAGGCTTGACTTGGAAGGAGCCAGTTCCAAGTTCACTCACAGGGCTGTTGGCAAGCCTTAGCAAATCTGTTTCTAAGGTCACTGACATGTTTCTCTCCCCAGGGCTTCCTCACAGCATGGTAGCTGGCTTCCCCTGGAGCAAGTTGTCCAAGAGAGAGTGAGACTGCACTCAAGAAGGAAGTCTTTTTATAACCTAATATCAGAAGTGATATCCCAATATTTCTGCCATATTCTGTGCATTAGGAGCAATTCAGTCAATCCAGTCCATGGGTGAGGGGAGCATGTGACTACTAGAAGGTAAGAATCATTGGGGGCCATTTCAGACACTGCCTTATATAAAAAGTGTATACATTATGGAAATCCATAATTCTGAAAATGAATAAGGAAAGGTTCTGAAAGACAATGAATTGATAAAGGGCAACTCTCTCTTTTTGTTCTATATACATCTGTATTTTCAAATAGTTTTTAAATGACTGTATTCTATAACTACAGAATTAGAGTAAATAAAAAGTAATATAGATTACCAAGGTGATTTTTAAGGTCTGCTCTCATAGTAGGTAAATATTCAAATTTGTCCCATAATTAAATTATTTATCACTATAGGGATTGATAAGAATACGAAAGAACTGGTGTTGATCAAATGTCGCTCCTTTCTACAGGCCAGTCCTTCTGGACTTTTCTTGGTAAAGGGTCAGCAATAATGTAGAGGATCGTGTAGACTGAGCTGCAAGGTTAGTTCTGTGAGTTTGAATTAAGTCTTCCATGACTTGGGGATTCTGCCATTAGTTAAAAATTCTTCCCCCAAACCTTAACCTGCTGAGGGAGGTTTTAAAACATAGATAATTATGATAATAGTACATAATTTGGGAGTATTTTGGTTGAAAATGAAAGAAAATCAAATCAAGCTGGTTTTTAGGAAAAAAGGAAATGTATATGGTATCTAACATAACATTAAAAAAAAAAGAAATACATTAATTTAAATAAAAATTTCAGAGGCTGAAATGCAAGCATTACCAATAAGTTTTGTTTACGAAGACTGACTTAGGCCATGTCCATATCTGACTGGGTCACTGTGTCCAAGTGGTGGTATATTTACCACCAGAGTACTTTATATTTGAGCCTAACAGAGTCCACTCTTAAAGCTAAGAGTAGGGTCAATTTCACCTAAAACTCAAGGCAGAGGTGGGGGAATGAGTAATATTCTGAAAGAAATTAAGAGTAATGTTACCAGGGTAAATAAGAAATTGATACTAGGCATCAAACAAACAAACAAAAAAAAATGTTCATTACCTAGGGATACAAAATTATAATTAAGAATTTATTGTAAATGATTATCTTTTGCTTAAAATTTATAACTCGGTATTATAATTCAAACAAAGGTAAATAAATATTAATACTCATGTAAAAATTACATATGCATTTTAGTGCTGGAAAGATATAAGTTTACAGGTTTAAAATGCTTCTTTGGCTAGTTCCAGTAATATATAAATCTCTCTATATTCTTTCATTTCATTGGAAGTCATGGCTCTATTTCTCTATAATTCTTTCAGCTATGTCCTCTTTTGTGTGTTGATTCTTCTTAGCCTAGTTTCTCTCGTAATGGAAAAACAACTATGAAACTGGACAAAATAAATGAAAAAAGCTTGTTTAAGACAATGGACATCAAAGCAGGAGAGTGAGATCCCTATTCCCATTGAATTTTTGACTAGGGATTCTTCTCAAACTATAGTGTAGGGAAGTAGAGTCCAAAAATAAAGCAGCATTCTTAGTAGGTGGAAGAAACAAATCAAATTTGGAACTTCTGAGGTTGGTGGGTGGGATTTTTAGGTCAAAATATCAGAGGGGAAGTAGTCATATAGTAGAGGAATGCCAGAAATAAGTTATTGTCTCAACTTCAGATGCACTTGTTCAGGGACAGATTCTTTTGGGCCAGGCAAAAAACAATTCTGGGAGAGTCATGAGCTGAATAGAGGTTCCAGAGGTGGCATAGTGGTAGAAGATATTGGGATTTTGACTAGCCAGCATGGGGAGACATTGCCGAATATTTCAAGCATCATTTTGAGACCTCGGAAAGGCCATACTATTGGAATAAGACTTTTCTGCCTCTATGGTAAGGTTTTTGAATGATACAATTGTTGACATTTTGGGTAAGATAACTCTTCATTGTGGATGCTGTCCTGTGCATTGCAGAATAGTTAGCAGCTCCACATATCTTTATTGTATGAAAATAACATTTATCTTTCAGTTATTACAATCAAAAGTATTTTTGAGGGGCACCTGGGTGGCTCAGTGGGTTAAGCCGCTGCCTTCGGCTCAGGTCATGATCTCAGGGTTCTGGGATCGAGTCCCGCATCGGGCTCTCTGCTCAGCAGGGAGCCTGCTTCCTCCTCTCTCTCTGCCTGCCTCTCTGCCTACTTGTGATCTCTCTCTGTCAAATAAATAAATAAAATCTTTAAAAAAAAAAAAAGTATTTTTGAACAATGCCAAATAGCCCATCAGGAAAAAAATTCACCCAACTGAGAACCACAGCTCTTGATTAAGGGCTACTTTAAAGATTTTATTTTTTTATTTGCGAAAGAGGAGAGAGTGAGCAAGAGCACGCAGGAGTGGGGAGAAGGACAGACAGAGGCAGGGATGCTAACGCCAGAGAATCTTGAAATCAGCCAAGAGAGGAGACTCATCACATACAAGGGATCCTTCTTAAAATTAACAGCTAATATCTTATCAGAAACCATTGAAGACAGAAGACAACGAGATGATATTCTCAAAATACTGAATCAAAAAAAAAGCTATCAACTAAGATTTCTATATCTGGCAAACTGTCTTCAAAAATGAAGGGCAAATTAAGATATTCCTAGATAAACAGAAACAGAGTTTGTCAGTAGGAAACCTGCTGTTTAAGAAAAGCTACAACTAGTCCTTAAGGCTGAAAAGAAAGAATACTAGACGGTAAATCAACTGTGAATCCACAGTAAATACAAGGAATATAGAACACTGGTAAAGGTAACTACATAGGTAAATTTAAAAAGATGGTAATATTGTAATTTTTTTCTTGTAACACCTGTTTTTTCCCATGTGACTTAAAATACAGCTGCATAAAATAATTGCTGGTCTTTGTATAGAAATACAATTCATGAAAATACCAACATAAAGAGGAAGCAGAGCTTACAGGAACAAGGTTTTTGTGTACTACTGAAATTAAATTTATACTGATCCAAACAAGATTATTATAAATTAAGATGTTAATTTTCTCCCTAGGGCAATGACCAAGAAAATAACTCAGAAATATATAGTAAAAGAAATAAAAAGAGAATAATAATGGTATACTATAAAATATTTATACTGCAAAGAATGGCAGTAATGGAGAAAACTAAGGAACAAAATATATAATATATATGGGGGCACCTGGGTGGCTCAGTGGGTTAAGCCTCTGCCTTCGGCTCAAGTCATGATCTCAGGGTCCTGGGATCAAGCCCCACATGGGGCTCTCTGCTCAGCAGGGAGCCTGCTTCCCCCTCCTCTCTATGCCTACTTGTGATCTCTCTCTGTCGAATGAACAAATAAAAATCTTAAAAAAAAGTTATAATGTATATGGAAAATAAACAGTAAAATGGCAGAAGTGGTTCTAACTTATGGGTCAAGATTTTCAATTAACAAGCAGAAATTGCAAGAATAGATTAAAAAGTGATCCAACTATATGCTGTCTACAAGAGCCTCAATTTATATTCAAATAGAGTAAAAGAAAAATGATGAAAAAATACATTCTGTGCAAAGAGTAACCAAGAGAGCTGGAGTGCTGTATTACTGTCATAGAAAGGCTTTAAATAAAAATGATTATAAGTGACAAACAACGATATTGACAAAAGATTCAATACAACAAAAAGCCATAATAATTATAAATATGGGGCTCCTGGGTGGCTTAGTTGGTTGAGTTTCTGCCTTCAGCTCATGCCCTGGTCTCAGGGTCCTGGGTTTGTACCTCTCATTGGTCTCCCTGTTCAATGGGCAGTCGGCTTCTCCCTCTCCCTTTGCCCTCCCGTCACTCACATGCGCTCTCTCTCAAAATAAATAAAATCTTTTTAAAAAACTATAAATTCATGCATCTAGCAAAATGGGAAAATACATGAATTGAAAACAGAATTGAAAAGACAAACCAACAATAATAAGTGGAGACTTTAATACTCCACTTTCAATAATGGACAGAACTAGACATTAGATAAGCAAAGAAATAGTGGGGTTGAAAAACACTATGAAACAACTCGCCCAAACAGACATCTATGTACACATCTCTCAGTAACAGGGGAACGCACATTTTTCTCAAGTATACATGGAACATTCTCTAGGAAACAGTTTGTTAAATCACAAAACAAGTCTAAAAATTTTAAAATACTGAAATAATACAAAATACATTTTCCAACGGCAATTCTAAGTGAAATTAGAAGTAAATCACAGAGGGGCACCTAAGTGGATAATTTGGTTAAGTGTCTGCCTTCAGCTCAGGTCATGATCTGAGGGTCCTGGAATGGAGCCCAATATCAGGTTCCCTGCTCAGGGGGAAGCCTGCTTCTCCCTCTGACCCTCCTCCTGCTTATGCTTTCTCTCTCTCAAATAAATAAATAAAATCTTTAAAAAAATCCAATCACAAAGATAAATCTGAAAAATTCACAAATATGCAGTGACCAAAAAATACAATCTTAAATAACCAGTGGGTCAAAGAAGAAACCACAAGAGAAATAATATGATGTAATTAACAAAAGCAAAATCACAGCAAAGTAAAACTTATGGCATGCAACAAAAGCAAGGTACAGAGGGAAATTTACATCTAAATGCTTACATAAAATAATTAAATCAACCCAATCTTCCACCTTAAGAAACTAGAAAAAGAGGGCAAACTAAATCCAAAGTAATCAGAAAGAAGCAAATAATGAAGATTATTGTAGAGATAAATGAAATAAAAAGTAGAAAAATCATAGAGAATTGACCAAGTCATGGTTGGTTTTTTGAAAATATCAACAAAATTGACAAATCTTTATCTAGACTGACCAACAACCAAAAAGGAGAGATGACTCATTTTGCTAGAATCAGAAATGAAAGAGGAATCATTACTACTAACCTTATAGAAATAAAGGATTATAATGGAATACTATGAAAAATTATATGTTAACAAGTTCAGTTATCTAAATGAGATGGGCAAATTCCTAGAAACTCACAAACTACTAAAACTTAATTAGAAATAGAAAATCTGGATAAACCTATAGTAAGTACAGATATTGAATCAGCAGTCGGAAAAACAAGACAAAAAAAAATTTCCAACAAAGATCTTTTAAAGTACTTAAGTTGCTGTTTTATAAATGCCAAAGCTAAACAAAGATATCACAAGAAAAGGAAAACTATAGACTCATATCCCTTATGGATACAGAGGCAAAATTCTTCACCAAGCTATTTGCAATCTGAATCTAGCAGCATATTAAAAAGATAGTATATCATGACCACATGGAATTTATCCAGTAATGCAAGGGTTAATCAATGTACAAATATCAATCAGTCCAATATGTCTTGTATTCAGCATTGCAATGGAATATCTAGACTGTGAAATTACTCAAGAAAAAGAAAAGACATTCAGATTGGAAAGGATTTTTGCCTAAAGAACCTAAAAAAAATACGAAGTTCAGCAAAGTTTAAGGATAAAAATCAATATACAAAATACCAGTTATATTTCTATACAATAGCAGTGAACAATCTGAATATGGCATTATAAAAACAGTTACATTTATGGTAGCATCAAAAATAATAATATAGGAAAAAATTAACCAAAATATGTAAGACGTATAGATTGAAAATTATAAGATGTTGAAAGAAATTAAAGAAGATTTAAATAAATGGAAAAAAATCTTCTGTTTATGAATTGGAAGTTTTTGTATTTGGAGTTTCAGAAGAAGAGGAGGGAGAGATTAGGGTATAGAAAATATTTGAAGAAATAGTATCTAAATAGTTTGCAGATTTAGTGAAAAATATGTCCACACGTCTTCTAAATTTCAAGCAGAATAAACACAACCACAACTAGAACATTTAAATACTGCTGAAATTCACGGAATACCTGGGTGTCTCTGTCAGTTGAGCATCTGACTCTTGATTTCAGCTTAGGTCATGAGATTGAGCCCCATATCAGGCTCTGTGCTCGGGGGTGGGGGGAGGGGAGTCTGCTTAAGATTCTCTCTCTCTCTCAGGGCACCTGAGTGGCTCAGTGGGTTAAGCTTCTGTCTTTGGCTCCAGTCATGATCTCAGGGTCCTGGGATAGAGCCCCACATCGAGCCCCACACCGGGCTCCCAGCTCAGTGGGGAGCCTGCTTCCCTCTTTCTCTTTGCCTGCCTCTCTGCTTATTTGTGCTCTCTATCCATCAAATAAATGAATAAAATCTTTAAAAAAAAAAAGTTTTTTTTTCTCTCTCTCCTTTTGCCTCTCCCCCTTGCTCTCTGTCTAAAATAAAGAAATAAAATATTCAAATACTCCTAAAATTCAGTAAAAAGAAAACACCTCAAATGGGCAAAAAGTTACATTTTATAAAGAATGATATATATATGGCCAATAGACACATAAAAAATGCTCACTGTAACTAGTCATCAGGGATATGCAAATAAGATATGTTGTAGAGTGCTATAAAATTAAGCAGATTGTCAGTTCCCAGTATTGATGAGGATATAGGGCAACTGGATTTCTCATGCATTGGTAGAGGGAATGTAAAATGGAAGAATCACTTTGGAAAACTAGAAATTTCTTAGAAGGTTAAATTCCTATCCCTAATCTGACCCAGCACTCTTACTCCTAATCATTCATCCAACAGAAACAAAAGTGCGTGTTCACAAAAACACTTTACAGAAATTTTCACAGCAGTTTTATTCATAAAATCCCCCCAAATGGAAATAATCTAAGTAGCCACCCGAAGGTGAATGAAAAAATAGGAGATGCCACTCAGTAATAAGAAGGACCAAACTGGTGATATCAATGGGGCTGCCCAAGGCGGGATGAAAGGTAATAGACATGGGAGCGTTCAAGAATTAAAACTGTGGTTGGTGATGCAACATGGGGTGTTAAGGGGGTAGGAGAAGAATAAATGAAACAAGATGGGATTGGGAGGGAGACAAACCATAAGTGACTCTTAATCTCACAAAACAAACTGAGGGTTGCTGGGGGAGCGGGGTTGGGAGAAGCGGGGTGGGGTTATGGACATTGGGGAGGGTATGTGCTATGGTGAGTGCTGTGAAGTGTGTAAACCTGGCGATTCACAGACCTGTGCCCCTGGGGATAAAAATATATTATATGTTTATAAAAAAATTAAAAATTAAAAAAATTTTTTTTCAACCAGAGATAAAGCAAAAAAAAAAAAAAACAAAAAACAAAACAAAAAAAAACCCTGTGGTTGGGACGCCTGGGTGGCTCCAGTTGGTTAAGCTGCTGCCTTCGGCTCCGGTCATGATTCCAGCGTCCTGGGATCGAGTCCCACATTGGGCTTCTTGCTCAGCGGGAGCCTGCTTCTCCGTCTGCCTCTGCCTGCCACTCTGTCTACCTGTGCTCACTCTGACAAATAAATAAATAAAATCTTTAAAAAAAAAAAAAGAATAAAACCTGTGAAGTGACATAAATATACTACATGTTCATAGGCATTTGGGTGGCATGGGTATACACATTTGTCAAAATTAATTGAAGTGGGGGCACCTGGGTGGCTCAGTGGGTTAAAGCCTCTGCCTTCGGCTCAGGTCATGATCTCAGGGTCCTGAGATTGAGCCCCGCATCGGGCTCTCTATTCAGCGGGGAGCCTGCTTCCCCCTCTCTCTCTCTGCCTGTCTCTCTGCCTACTTGTGATCTCTCTCAAATAAATAAATAAAATCTTTTAAAAATTAATTGAAGTGCACTCTGAAAATCTATACATATTTCCATAAATAATAAAAAGAGAAATCCTTACTGGGACAAGATAGGTACAAATAATGTAAACTTGATTTTTTTCTCCCTAAGTATAGTTTATTTACTCTCTCTCACTTTTAAGGTTACACCAGAGACAGTATGAGAAATTAAAAACTCTTGGTTAAGTCAGAGAACACCTTAGAAATTCAACGTTAATGTTGTGCTCCTTTTGAATTCCTATAGTTTTATTCTGCAGAGATGGAAATTAGGATTTCTACAATGTGCTTTATGTTCCTAAAATGCCTGGTTATTGAAGAGATGCTTATCTTCATTCTCCAACACCTGCAGAGGCTCATAACGTACTCCATTTGTATTTTTAAAGTTCCTGGTGGGTAAGCAGAATGAGAAATATTTGAAAGCTCTATGACTTCCTTCCTGCTGATTTTAGTTTAAGGAGAATCTTTAGTCAAGCAAACTATTATTCTTTGGGGACAATATTTTATATATTTTTTGCTAATATTAAAGTTGTTTCTATGGAATTACCCTATTTTTAAAAATAAAAGCTGACATTTTGAATTAATCTTCAATATATTCCATGAGAATTTAATTACTCATAAAACATCTCTTACTGAAACAAAGCCTAGAAACCCTGAGGTTTGTGTTCTGGGATCTCTTGGTGGGGGCAGCTACCTGTCATTTCCACACTGACCCAGGATCTAGTTTCCACCCTCCTAAATCTTTCAGGTAAGACTGGATAAAACCACCTCCTCTTGATATTTTTAGTACAGCTGAGATAGCTTGCAATTTTCAAAAAGATTTTAGTTAATCTAATAATACAAGAGAAAAAGATCAATGAATGCAATAAATAAAAACAGGTTTTGGAATTCCATTCTCGGTAGTTTGACCCTGTGTCTTACCTCAGGAGGAAGATTATTTTTCACCAAGACCTTAAATTTTTCCTAGCATCTTCCCTGGGATATCTACTTCTCAATCCTTAGCTGGCAGTTGCATAATGAAACTTAGAGTTTACACAGTGAAATCCCCTATGCTGCATACAAAGATGTACTCTGATATAAAGAATCACCATTTTTATTTGGAAATTCAGCCTCTCTCCCCTCTTCACTCATGGCATCTGTGTGGCGCCGTGCTTACAGGGGCTGCAGATGGACATGTGAGACAGTTCTAAGCCCATCAGGGTGCTCCATTCCCTTGCCTGCACTGACTTGCTCAGAAATGGGCAGGTGACTTAAGCCATACTAATCAGAGTTAATCTTTTTACAAAATGCCCAGAAAAGAAGTATTGTATGAAGACTCTGCCTTTTTTTAGTTGGGTTTGACTAGGTTTACCAGTTCCATGAACTCTGCCAACTATTTTGCAGTCCTGAGAAAAGAGCCCTTTGGAATGAATGAAATTCTATATGGATGATGGTTGTTTTTTTTTTTTTAAAGAGACAGTTCTTCTTCTTTTTTTTTTTTTAAGATTCTATTTATTCACTTGACAGAGAGAAATCACAAATAGACGGAGAGGCAGGCAGAGAGAAAGAGAAGGAAGCAAGCTCCCTGCTGAGCAGAGAGCCCGATGCAGGACTCGATCCCAGGACCCTGAGATCATGACCTGAGCCGAAGGCAGCGGCTTAACCCACTGAGCCACCCAGGTGCCCCATATGGATGATGTTTTATCCTTTGTTTCGAGCAGGGCCTGATGTCAGAGATACCCTTAGACTATTCAGTTATTGGAACCAATGTATTCCATGTTCTTGCTTGAGGCTAGTTTGAATTAGGTTTTCTATACAACTGAAAGAATTTGTGCTGGTACAGGGACTATTATCTGTGACACAAAATTAGTAAGATGTATCACTGTAAGAATACTTAGGAAATAGTTTGTGATAGGATATGATAGGATGTGTTGGGAAGAAAAGTAGGATTTAAATTTTCCATAACTTATTATCTAGTTATCTTTTATGATAAATTTTATTTATCAAGCATTTATTTTCTGCCAGGCACTATGAGGGTAATTTTAGACATTTCATTAAATTTATTACTTCCAACTATGCAATGAAATAGTTATAATTATCCTATTTCACAAATAAGGGATCTAGGGAGTAGAGATGTTATGCAGTATTCTTCAGGTAATGTAAGTGGTAAATAGTAGAGCCACGATTTGAACTCTTATGTGTTTGACTCCAGATAAGTGCTGTTTAACTTTGTTGGGTGGCTTTCTATAAATTGTGAGCAATATTTCCCAGCATTAATATGCTGTAACCTTTCTTTAGGATATGACTCATATGACTATGAAGTATAAACCACTATATCATGTCTACACTTATTACAATGGATTTAAGAGCAGTCATTAGCAATATTATTTCCATGTTTAATTTGTCCTATATATGAGCTATAGGTAGATATCTGTGAGAGCCATTGTTAAATAAATCTATAATTTTTGACATCTGCTATACTCACCTTTGATTTTTGACCCTCTGACCTGATGATCACCCCATTCACCTGAAGTAAGGAGCACAAAAGCTTAACTAGTTTAAAGAACTACATTAGCTTTCATGGCCCCCATTTGTCAACAAACGGCTCAGGGATGAGGCAGGGAGATGAAACCAGGGAATTTTAGATTGAGAGATGAAGTGTGAAAGACAGAGTGGTGAAAAGGTTCTGTGATTCAAAGAGTAGCTGTTACTTTCATCCTTGGCTACACAGTGGAAGTGTAGCCATTGGTAACACCAATGAGTGTTTTACAAAATACCCATGCCTTGCTCTGGCTCACTCTGGACCAATGAAATCAGATTTCATGACTGATGAATCTGGGATTTGTCTTTAAAGTTCCACATTCCATTGTGCTGGCAGGATTGAAGTCCATTGAGAGAATGGAAGAAAGCGGCACTTTTCTTTCAGTTTATGCAATTATATTCATTTTTATGTTTCAATTATTAATTCACCTGTGAATTCATTAACTTGTTAGGTTGTGCATGTATTCATGCATTTATCCTTTCATTTGTTTGGTTATTCAATTCTTCGTCTATGCACTCAGTTACTCAGCCACCCATTTATTTATTCACTCATCCACCGATTTAGAGTCAGTCACATACTCCATCCAGAATAGTTATAGAGCATCTCAGCTCTTTGCTTTTGAAGATACAGAAGTGAATGCAGCAAGTAGGTCATTGCCCACCAAAGCCACCAGCTGGTACTGCAGTGTTTCTAAGAGTGTGTACTGAGAAACATTACTTCTCTGTCTAATTAAAAGGGATTATGAAAAACACTGGCTTATGGACTAATTCTGAAGTTATGAAAACTTCCCCTTTAATGTCATTTGCATGGAATGGTAATATCTCAGCCTCTCTGACACATTTAAGGATACTGAAAATTCTAATTTTAAATTTACTGAAGTGAGATGATGACTGAGGAAAAGAAATAAATAATGTTTAATTACCACTTCCCTCCCACCTTACACCAAATAAAGTTTAGTTTAATATCTTCAGCTGAAAGATGCAGAAAATGACTGTAATTAACTTTGGTTCTGTTCTAAGTCCCTTTTCTATTTCCAGATATTTCTAATTCCCACAAAAAGCCCAATTTATATATCTTTTAATCCATTCAACTAAAACTTCTTCAACCTCCCACCTTATCAAATTGAGCCAAATTTTGTGTTGATATGCTTTGTTTTGGTTCCTCCTTATTTATTTGTACTGATTCATTCAGCCTTAAATAGCTCCTGTTACAGTCTATGGTTGCTATTTATTTTTGAGTGAGAACAGGATGTAAGTACTACATGTTCTTGGACATCAATACCAATTTGATCTTTCTTGCTTGCTGAATCCTGGATTGTTAAGTTTTACTCCTGTTGTACGTTATACATTTTAATGTGATATTTGTGTTTAACATTAAAAAAAAAGCATTTGTCAGACTTCATCACCAATCAACATGTCCAAACTGTCAATTTTATACATCCTTGAATTTTTATACATTCTTGAATTTTTACAACTCTCAGGTTTCATATGCAATTACTTTGAACAGTGGTTCCCAGGTGAGTAAGTTATTAGAAATGTGCCTCAGAGGTGCAGTGGTCTTGACAACCTAAGCTCTTTAGAATTCTTTTGGTTTAACCTGCCTTTAAGAAATCATTATCATATATTTTTAAAAATATAAGTATTTGTTAAATTATTTTTAGCACAAATATCATATAAACACATTTTTCAAATGTCACAAAACGGGACAGAAAGGTGAATATATATTGCTTTTGTTTTCTCCTTACCAATCCTACTCCATAGAAGTTAACCAATGTTATTGCTTAAGAACCTCTTCCAGAAATTTTATATGTAAATTATGCTGTAGGCTGGGTTCCCCAAAAAGAGAGAAAAGAAGAAATGGAGGCTTTATCTAACTGCCTCTACCTCCAGTTGGTGAAAAGTTTACCCAAGAAACTGTAACTCCCTCAGACTTCCAGGTTGAGCACGCTGCAAGCTAAGCAGTACCTCTCCCGGAAGCCTCAGGGCAGGATGTGAGAGATGCTTGGTGTGGATCTGAGGTAAAATATTGCTGCGTTAAGTCTCCTCCACTTTCATAAATACTTGGCTTTTCCCTTGACTAGCTATCACTGGAAAAAGAGACAGTTGAGGCTGAGTCTGCCCGAGTGCATTAGAGTTGCTAAATGTAGTTTGTATGTAATTGGTGAGTGTGCATGCACATATGCATGTGCTTGTAGTTTTATGTATTGAAAAATCATGTCTTTTAATTCGTGACTTATGGTATTACATTTCATAACTTTTGGCAGATTAGATATTTTTCACTTTATAGAAATTCCCAACTATCATCCACATTGGTTGCCAGAAAAATTATAGCCAAGCTGAAGAAAGTTACTCATGGCCAAATAACTTCAAAGGCAAAATTATAAAAAATCTTCGAAACATTTTTATATCGAATAAAGAAATATGACTGTGTCATGTGGATGTATTTTAATGAGTTTGTTCTACCTCTTGTGGTGCCTCTGAAAGTAAGAATCTTAAGTTCAATAAAGATCTTAACATGGCCTTTGCGCTTACTGGGCCATTTCTGAACCCTAGGACTGATACAGATTTTCTTTGAGTCTTTGTTTGAAAATTCTCATTTTAGAAGACTCAGACATAATATTAGAAGAGAGATATTGACTAGAAATTAGGGGTATAGCTTACATGCATGTGTATATACATACATACATACATACATACATATATGAAAGAACATGTCTTGGGAAAAGTGGCAGAAACATGGAAGATCTAATACACTCAAAATATTAATGAAAGAAAAGAGAAAAATGAATCTTGATGACCCATGTAAACCTATGTGAATTGCTCAGATAATTTTCATTGGATTGAACTGAAAGATACAATGGGAAACACGAGGATATTTGCAATCTCAATTTTTTCTAAACCAGGGTATTTGTTGGTGTAGGTTGTTGCATCAAAGATAAAAACATTGTTCATCTAATGAGAATCTCCTTATTGGACTGGAACTAGAAACTGTGCTTCCAATGAGAGCTTATACTCACTATTCCTGAACTATGATAGTTCAGTGGAAACTTTCCTGGATAATCTTTGAAACTGATGGAAGCTAATTAAAGCTACAGACTTTTACTTAGCGATTGATTCTTCTCCAACTTTCTCCTTTATATACAAAACTATGGTTTTATAAGCCAATGGTGTGTAAACTGAAGTAAGAATCTTAGAAACAAACCAAAACTTGAGGTGATTTTTCAGAGTTTGTCTTCAAAATGTGAATTCTTTCTTTACATTCTAGCACTTTGAATTACAAATGAAATAACTTGACATGATAAAAATGCAATAGTCTTTCTGAAGTATTTTGATTACATATTTTTCTGAAGACTGCTTCTTTTTCTTTTTCCTTTAAATACAGGGTTCATCCCTCATTGCCTCCCACACTTGAACACTAGTCTCTGAATAATTAAGCTTGCTGTGTGCATGGCAAGTGTATGAAATATGTGGATAGGAATAAGAATTCCTGATTAACACAAGGTAGGTGTGTGTTAGATGTCATAATTTGCAAACAGCCCAAGAAATATAATTTCTTTAGATTTACAGTTTACTTAGGATCAGTGGGAATGTTAAAAAGCAGTAACTCCACTACCTTTGCCAATGCTCACTGCACTCTTCAAGTTGTCTCCGTTATTAAACTTTCTTTAAAAATTGCTTCGAGGAAAGTAAGTTCCTTTTTCTTTCACTAATGATTATAAGAAAATATCAATCTGCAGTTAAATGCTCTACCACTAGAAAATATCAATCTGAAACAGAGGAACAGCAAGGAGAAAAAATATGTACAATTTACAACACTCAGAATCTGGTAAATTCTGGATATTTAAGAATGGGCAACAATGCTCATCTTATTGTCTTATTTACTGTCTTATTTTTTAGCAAATCCAGTGAATATCATTATTGTTCCTTGAATTTAGACATGACAGTAAGTTTTAAAAATATTCAATGGACCTGATGATAATTAAGACATAATGAGATGGCAATCAATTAATGCAACCTACTTATTTACTACCCTTAATTTCAAAAGCAAAAATTCTCAGTGCTAGAGAGTGCTGCTGGAATATAAGTTTATCCAATCCATTTGGAAAGTGATTTGTCACTATCAGTCAGAAGCCTCAAAGATGTCTATGCTCTTTGGCTCAGTAATTGCACTTTTGGGATTCTAACCTAAGGAAAAAATTATAATAGTGTAAATAATCCAAATATAGACAAACACTTTTGTATAAAGATATTCATAGGAGCTAATCACCATAAAGCACTTATTATTACAATAGGAACAGTGATAAATGTTTTAGGTGTGTTAGCCTATGTAATCATTCTCAAAACAGTTCTATAAGACATTTACTATTATTGCCTCTATTTATTGGTAAGAAAATGAGCTAAGTGAGATTAAATTACTAATTATACAACTAATAAGTGGTGAAACTGGGATTAAAACCTAAGTGTGTAGAAGTTCAGGGTCTTCCCTGAATTTCTTCCCATTTTGAAAATTTTAGGTCTATAGAAGAATTGAGAGCTGAGAACAATGAACCATTCACCTATTCAATCAGATTAACCAGTTGTTAAGTTTTTGCTGTATCTGTTCTCTCTACATTACCTCAAAATATTTCAACATGTATCACAAAGAATAAGAAGATTCTTCTGCTTAAGCACATGTCATTATTGCTGTTGGACATTTAACATTAATTCAAAAATATCACTTACCATATACTCTATTTTTTAATCATGCTTCTCCCCATTTTTTGAAGGTAAGATTCATACTTTATTTCTCTGCTATACTGACTTCTTTACAGCAACATTGTGCTTTTTATAATAGCAAAAATAAGGAGGGGATGTGATTAGTAATTTAAACCATTTAAAGAAATTACAATATAGGCATGTGATAAATATTATACCTCAATTTTTTTTTTTTTTTTAAGAGAGAGAGAGAGGCAAAGAGAGCAGGGCAGGGGGAGGATTAGAGGGAGAGGGAGAAGCAGACTTCCCGTTGAACAGGGATCCCGAAGCAGGGCTCCATGCAGGGTTCAGTCCTAGGACCTAGAGATGACCCGAGCCAAAGGCAGATACTTAATCATCTGAGCCACCCAGGTGCCCCTCAAAAAATTTTTGAGTAACTTAATGACATGGAATAGTTCTTATGATATAATGTTAAATGAAAAAAGTTAGATATAGAATCACAGTTGAGGGGCACCTGGGTGGCTCAGTGGGTTAAGCTGCTGTCTTCAGCTCAGGTCATGATCTCAGAGTCCTGGGATCAAGCCCTGCATTGGGCTCTCTGTT
The DNA here is from genome assembly GCF_020171115.1 of Neogale vison. Taxonomy (NCBI): domain Eukaryota; kingdom Metazoa; phylum Chordata; class Mammalia; order Carnivora; family Mustelidae; genus Neogale; species Neogale vison. The sequence continues at coordinate 51,688,049 of NC_058093.1, forward strand.
CGGCAGGGAGCCCGCTTCCCCACCCCCCCTCTGCCTGCCTACTTGTGGTGTCTATCAAATAAATAAATAAAATCTTAAAAAAAAAAAAAAAGAACCACAGTTGAACTTACTTGTACATTTGTTCTTTTAACAATCCTGGGCTTAATTTTTATACATGCAGGGTACCTGGTATTAGGGCTACAAAGAAGAATTAGGATCTCTCTCATTTAAAATTTTTAGTAAAGAGGGATGAACAAACTTTTCAACAGCTACCTAGAATAAGATGCAGTAAAGAAGTGAGGGAAATATGAATATTCTGAGAGAGGAAGCTGTTTATTTATGGTGAAAAGGCTCCCCAGAGGAAGTATGATGTCCATTACTTAAAAAGTATGGAAATGATATGCAAGAATGAGGTAAATATTCAATATGTTAGAGACTATTTTTAGGTGGTGAGATTATGGGTTCTTCTTATTCTCTGTTTTACTTCTAAATTTTTAAAATAAGCATCCACGATCCTTGATAAACAGACAAAGTAACTTGGAGATTTATAAAAAATCGATTTTTAAGATTTACCCAAAGCCCATGGTAAGTTGGGTAGTTACAGAACAGAGATAAAACAACTCTTGATCCTGGGGTGCCTGTGTGGCTCAGGTGGTTAAGTGGCTAACTCTTGATCTCAGCTCATGTCTTGATCTGAGGGCTGTAAGTTCAAGTCCCGCCTTGGGCTCCACAAACAAACAAAAACCCCTTGATCTTAGAAAGTAATAGGTACTGTGGATAATGAAAATAATGGCTATTAGATTTCATTACCTTTTCTAATTGTTCAATAATATTTTAGTTAAGGATGTTGTGTTGATAGCATCTCCCTTACTACATGTCCTTATTTATGCAACTTGGTACATAGTGATATAGAATACAGAAATACATTAGCCCACAAAATAATGAGGCTTACTTAGATGCCTTATGATCATGTATGACTATTCTTCCTATAGCCACAGTGGTAGTACTGTGGAGGCTGAGAAAAATTAAGGCCATCCCACCTCAGGTTTAGCCTTAGCATAAGTACAGCCATCTTAGCTCTGACAGCCATCTCAGACCCCTGTCCCTTACTTTGCTTAGTAACAAGAACCCCCACCCTGCTTTGGTTCCAGAGACTCCCACCCCACTTTAGTAACCGGAAGCCCCACCCTGCTTTAGTTCCAGAGACCCCCACCCTGCCTTAACTAAGCTCGGGGTCCAAGTCCCTACTCCACTATGTCGGGTATACTTGGGCCCAGGCTTATGCTTGTTGAATAAACCCTCGTGTGCTTGCATTGGTATTGGCTCCTTGGTGGTCTCTCAGATGCAAAAACTCTGGACAAGTACTTCTACCAGCAGCTGAGTAGTCCAACTAGACTTAAAGTCATTCTCACTTATATTCAACAAATATTGTGATGGAAAATGCTATACATTTTGCAAGGAAACTTTCATGGAGTTATGAAGTAGTAGATTTTATGGCATGTAGATTTTTTTTACTTGCTTTCATTATTGGTTCATTTTAAATTTAGACTTTCTTTCTTTAGTCTTTCCCTTGGCATATGTTTAATGTTAATTTGCATAGCTGTTAAAATACATAGTACAAATAGCTCATGTTTAAAATATTTATAGTCTTCGATATGGAATGGGGATGTGCAAGTTTGAGTTAATGGAGTAACCTGGGATGTCTGTATAATCAAAAATGCCAGAAGCCAATTAGAACCTTGAACAAAAGCCAGAGTCAGCTTGAAGATCAGACATCTATATTGCTGTCAACTTAGAAGCAAATAGATCAGCTGATGGAGGGAAGAGGAGGAAGAAAATTGGAAAGTTGAATTGATCTCTCCAGTTGCTTCTTTACTACCTGCAATTAGTCAGACTCCTCCCCCTTATCACTATAATGTGTTTATATGATAAATCAAATGGCTCTTTTAATTTAGTGCCTTTTAATTAAGGAGACCTATTTTAATAGCGAGCACTTTGATACATGTAGTGCTCACAGCTCCCAACACATTGAATACAACCGCTCATTAGGAAACTCTTTAAAAAGTCATTTAGTGCAGGCAGTAGATTCTGCTTAGCAAAATGCAAACCTTTAAGTCAGGCTCAACATAACTGCAGTATTATTCACAAGCTCAATGACAAATATTACAAACGTCTAAAAAACTTAGGCCTATGTGTATAAAGATCACTGGACACATATATCTGGATATATCTTTAAATAGGCACTAGATAATACTTGCCATTTTAATTTTTCTTGCTTTTATTAGGGATCTATACACTGGCAAGAGCCTAGCATTATCTGGAAAATAATAAGTCATTGTTTCATTGCTTCTGCCTCTGCAAATGGCTTTAGATTTAAACATTTATTTTATTGATGAAAACAAAAGTCTGAACTCCAGAGGTCTAAATTAAATTTAATGACATATTCTCTTTGCTGAGTCTTTGTCTCACCCAGACAGGTTAAAGTGCATGGGGAATGATTTGATCTCATTAACTTGCTGCTGCTGGCGGCTGGTGGTTATCACAGATGGTGAGGGTTTTCATCACGGAGCTGTGCAACCGGAGATTCTGCACAAAGAGGGCCCGCCTAGCCTCCAGGTGGTCATTTCTGGTAATTAATGCCTTGGGGAAGGTTCAGCTCTGTAACAGTATAATAGTCAGTAAGCCTGCCAAGGAAGTGGCCCTTTTCAAAACATATATATGTATGTGTATATGTTTTGGAAAGGGTGTATGTGTATGTAGATATAGATATAGATATAGATATAGATATAGATATAGATATAGATATAGATATAGATATAGATATATACCTTTTTCCTGTTAGTTCTAACAGGAGTATACAAGAAGCCAGTATACAAGTATACAACAGATTTGTTTTCTAATAGAGGAGCCAATTAGAAGAAGTATTCAGTGTAGTTTTTCCTCTTGGTCTTGCTGACCAAACCCAGGTCTTCTTTATCTAGACCATTCAGTTTTATTCATTGCTTACCACTATCTGGATTGCACTGGGAATGGTTTATCTATTTGAAGTACCTGATTCGTGTCATATACAAAATGTAGTGGAGCTAATCACTGATACGCTGTGAAAAGGAGTATTTGCTTTAGTACTTAAACAGACTCTAAGAGCTTCTCTAGTTGCAAAGGGCTAATTGTATCAGGGACACTGTTTCCAAATAAGAAAGCTATTAATAACTGTTATTTCTCAATCCCAACTTGGAATTATAAATTAGCTGCTGAAAAGTCTTATGAGATATGGATAAGGAGGATTTGGCAGTTGTGAAGGGTTGTTAAGCTAAGTCTTTCAGAATGAACCATCCTGTGGCAATGCCTGCCGTTTGATGAATGCTTATTATGTGTCAATCTCCTAGCAGATATTACATTATGTAATCTTTTTTTTAAAAGATTTTATTTATTTGACAGAGATCACAAGTAGGAAGAGAGGTAGGCAGGAGGTGGGGGAAGCAGGCTCCCCGCTGAGCAGAGAGCCCCATGTGGGGCTTGATCCCAGGACACTGGGATCATGACCTGAGCTCAAGGCAGAGGCTTAGCCCCCTGAGCCACCCAGGCGCCCCATTATGTAATCTTTATGGCAAACTCATGAAACAGGAATTGTTATCCTTAATTTTGCAGAAAAGGAAATCCGTAAAGAGGTTAAATAATTTAACAAATAATTTAACAAATTCATAAAACCAGGTATGGACTGGGACTAGAACTCCGACCGTCTTGCCATAATTGGCTTCTCCCTCTATACTGGTGGTCCTCAAACTTTAGTGTGCTTGAGAATCACACGGAAGGCTTGTCAGATGTCTGAGCCCCAGTTCAGAGCTTGTGATGCAGAAGTTCTGGGCTGGGCCCACAGAATCTGCATTCCTTCCTCATCATGCCTGAGTGAGGCGGATGCTGCGCCTCTGGAGATCACACTTTGAAATCCAGTGCTCTAGACCACACTGTGGCTCCTAAGAAGTAAATCAAACTTAGGAAAGTGGGTTAACAGATCTCGAAGTTTAGGTAACGTTAAAAGATTTAGTTATAATTAACATTAATCAATAAGTTAATATAGGGGCTATTTTTAACATAATTGACAATGAAGAGTCTTTGCTTAGGGAGTATCAGTTCAAGTATGCAAGCATTAATCTACACCATACATGTATCAGGTGTCCAACCAGAAGCTGATACAGGAGGTATGATGATGAATTAGAAATGATACTTGTTTCTCAAGAGCTTAGAACTCTCAAGAGATATATATTTACAAATTAGTAGGCAGAACACAGAAATATAACAGAGGCAAAAACAATACACCTAAAAGCACCAAAATTGAGGATATTTATTCGAACAGGATATTAATTTCACTTTGGGAAAAATGATTTGTAAATATGAAATTAAAAAGAATAGGTTTATTCTTTTTAATTTCAGATATATTTTATGCCACACTTCTGGCACTTTTTTTTTTTTTTTTGCTTTCATCACACTGTAGGTAAATAAAAACCCTTTTTATGAGTTTTATGTAGAAGGTAGGCATTATTTAGCAGGAGATTCCATTTTCTATTCTAGTCTAGTGATAGTGACAATAGTCTAAAAATGAGTCATAACCTTCCTCTCTTGGAAATTTGGCTATTGAGGTAGGGGGCATGGAGGTGCACATTGGGCTCCTTGCTTGGCAGGGAGCCTGCTTCTCCCTCTGCCTCTGCCTGCCACTCTGTCTGCCTGTGCTTGCTCTCGCTTCTCTCTCTATGACAAATAAATAAAATAAAAATCTTAAAAAAAAATACCTTGGCTCATAATTTCTTAAAGTTCACATACTAGTTTAAAATGGATGTATTTTCAGTATTACTAAAGACCTTGGCATTTAAAGAAAAACCAAGAGAAACTTTCATTTAAAAAAGAGAATAGGGGTACCTGGGTGGCTCAGTGGGTTAAGCCGCTTCCTTCGGTTCAGGTCATGATCCCAGGTGGGATCGAGCCCCGCATCGGGCTCTCTGCTCAGCAGGGAGCCTGCTTCCTCCTCTCTCTCTGCCTGCCTCTCTGCCTACTTGTGATCTCTCTCTGTCAAATAAATAAAAATAAGATCTTTAAAAAAAAATTTAAAAATTTAAAAAATAAAAAAGAGAATAATTTACAAAATGAAGAAAATATTAGGAAACAGGATTTATTTAGCAAGTATTGCCAGAATGTCACTCACTGTGTCTGGGGACCACAGGGAGAAAGCATTTAATACAAAGGCTGTGGATTTAGCATGTCCAGCCTCAAAGAACTGCCAGTGCAGCCCTGGGTGAGAGTAAGCCCTCCATTCTCCGCTTTTAGAAGACTCTCAAGGGAAATATTTCATCCCGAACTGTAACTAATCTCTAAAAACAATTTGCATAGAGGAAATGGATAGTGGAAGAGAGCGTTAAGAGAAAGGATAAAAAGGATTTGCTAATTTCTTGTGCAGAAAAGCCAAGTGTCTCATAATTTGGGGGGAAGAATTTAAATGTGATTATGTCTGAGTATATCTCCTACTAAGTCCCAGAATTCATTTCCTGCTTTATCCCACCTTAATTCTAGAACAAAACAACTTTGCACCTCCATGCCCCCCACCCCACCCCACAAAGAACACATCAAATTCCTGAGAGGCATTTAGAGTGAACCAGACCCCCAGTCAAGACATTACCTAGCAGCAAAATTTGCAACCTCCTAGCTCACAGCGCTGGGCTCTCCCTGACTCCTGGCCACTGGCTCTTTGGAGACATTTGAAGGGCAAACTCAATAGCCAAATTTCCAAGAGAAGGAAGGTTATGACTCATTTTTAGACTATTGTCACTATCACTAGACTAGAATAGAAAATGGAATCTCCTGCTAAATAATGTGGGACTCGATCCCAGGACGCTGGGATCATGACCTGAGCCGAAGGCAGCCGCTTAACCAATTGAGCCACCCAGGCGTCCCTGGGCCAAAGTATTTTTTTAAGGTGGGGGTTGGTGAAGGGGCAGAGAGAGAGGGAGAGTGAGAAAATCTTAAGCAGGCACCAGGCCCAGTGCAGAGCCAATGTGGGGCATGATCTCACAACATTGAGATCCTGACCTGAGCCAAAATCAAGACCTGGATGACTAACTGACTAAGCTACCCAGTGCCCCCAAAATTATGGGCCAAAGTATTCTTAATATAGAACCTAGGTCTTCTGAGATATCCTGAATTACATTTGTCTTGTGCTAACACTGTGGTCTACAAAGGATGTGAAGTCGAAGTATGTTTTTGTTCATTTTCTAACTTTTGAAACTAATAATTGATATTATTAATTTTCTTACAGTGCACCAGCTTCTATGTTAAACCCTTTACATGCATTAAAAAAAAATTTATCCCCATTATAACTCTGTTATAGGTGTTATTATCATTCCTACTTTCTGGGTGGGAAACCTGAGGCTTATAAAGTATGTATGATTTGCACAAAAACATACTGATAAGCCTGGTTATATAACTTGTGGGGCCAAGTGCAAGATAAAAATGTGGGCCCCTTATTCAAAAAGTAGGAAAAAAAAGGCTTTTCTTTTGCAGTCTCTGTCTCAAGTTATCATAATGCTTTTTTACTTGTTGTGGAATGTTGCCCTCATTTAGGTATGAGGATGCTCAAAGGGTACATGCAGTCCCCAGGTGTCCCGAACCTTACTCTGCATCTTGTTGCACCGAGGATATAGGCCTCACCTGACTCTCCCTACCAAGCTCCACAAGGCACGGAAGACAGTACCAGTCACTGGGCAGAACCAGGACGGGGAGCCTGGGTGAGGTTTAAGGTCCTAGGGGAAGCTGGAACAGGCAGCTGAGAAGAACCAGCCCCAGGAAGGTGGGACTTTGTGGGAGGTAGGACCATATGTGAACCAGGTTCCAAGCCTTGGTGCATGTGCTGTTGTCTCTTTAGACCTTGCTTAACAGATCACAAATTCAGAGATAAATTTTTGAAAAATTTCAGGACAGTGGCTGTAAAAGACTAAATTCTAAACACAGGACCCCTTTCTGAACCTTTCTTTCAGTGGGAAAGAGTTCATAAAAAGGGGTAAAGTTCAAAAACTTCATTAGGTCAAACACCCATAAAGCTAGCACTTGTTAGTACCAAGAGCACAGATCTGAATTCAGCACAGTTATGTAGGACTCCAAAGCCTGATTCCTTCCCATCCTGGAAGTCACGTCATACAGTAGAGGGAATAGGAGTCATGTAAGTTCATTGGGGATCAAAAATGATCAGGACTCTCCTGTAAGTCTGATGTTGGGATGGGAAGACAAACACTCACCTTTCAAGCAATCCGTGCTGCTGTAGGCTTTGACTCTCAGTACTCATTATGTTTTCCTTCAGATGGTTTAACCTGCATAGTATCTATGTGAAAGCAAGGAGTATGAGTCATGTTAATGCATCATTATTATTGCTTACAAAAAGTTTTTCTATTATGGTGACCTGGAAACTCTCTTCCCTAGCTTGTTAATTAGGTTTTTCTGAAGCAATGCTTAATCTTGACCATATGATTCTCAGCCTCAGATGGTAGTCACCCAGGGATGTGATGACCTACCTCCCCACGAAGTTAGCCTGGAGTCCTCTGTTTGGAGTGGAGGCTGACACCCAGCCCCAACCCACTCTGCTGTTATAATTTAATGACAAATTTCCCTATTAAGTCTGTGTTCAAATTTCATCTGAGGAAAGAAAAGCAAATTCGCCACCAGACCTGCACGTTTCCCATTACCCTTAATAAAACATATTCCGCAGTGAGGAGTGACATTTTAAAAGAACAGACCTTTCAGCATACTGTCTCCATGTCATTGTGCATAACTGAAGCCTGCCAGGTCACAAAGGGAGATGCTTGGGAAGTGGATTAATATGTAAACCAACCTAGGCAACTTAAAATGATGAATTCTAAGGCACACTTTGTGAAATTCATTTCATTTGGAGAGCCGTTGTGCTCAGAAATGAATTTGTATTCATAAAACTCCCCCTTTTTCTCTTTAGAAAAAGAGAGGCTTTCTATTTGAAAAGTTTGTTTTTAACAATGTGGCAAATTAATTCTGTAGAATAAATATTTGTAACCAAAACATGATATAGAGAGTTATGGATAGAAAATAAAATATATTATCCAAAAATACATAGAATGTCCTAGTTCTCCTGTGGTACCTGACTTTAAAATGCAATAAATATAGTCTACTGTGTGTTTTTAGGTTTTTAAGGAACATATTAAAATTCATATATGTAAGCCTTGCTTATTTTAACATGATAGAAAAGCATTCCTAATTTTTAAACTAATCGCTGCAGCTAAGAGCACTGGGATTTAATTATTGCTCTGTTCTGAGTACAAGGCAATCATTCATATTAGATAAGAATCAGTGGGGGGAAGCATAGGGGTTTGAACAGGCTTCCTGAGGACAGGATCTTCATTGACCTGACGTTCTTCTAGAAGCTTCTATTGTTTATCACTCTAATCAGTATAGTTTCTTTCTACAGTATGGCAAAGCAGTATCTTTGAACTATAAATATTCAAGCCATTGTTACATATAGTAGTATGTCTATGATAAGTACATTACAAACTCCTAGGCCTTAGATCCCACCTAATGGATTGTCAGGAAGAAATATGGAGTCATGGGTCATGAATTTGTCAGCTGGCAACTCCTTAAATCTTCAGAGTACTGTCTTCAGAGGGGAAAGTTCATCAAAAAGAACTGAGCTCTGTGAACCATGCATTTTCTTTCTTTCTTTTTTTTAAATAGGAATAAAGGTGCCTCTGATTAATCAGCATAAAGGATCCATTTGATTATGTGACGAGCATGCAACTTTTGTTGATGCCATGACTCAGCTTTATCATTTTTCTATCCTGTAGTGCCTTTTATTAAGACAATATTTCTACAGGTTTCAAAATAATCCATTGACTAGAAAAATTTGCATCACAATGGCTTCAATGAGAAAAGTGTTCAAAGCAGTGCTTGGAATTGGTGTTTGTCATTTATCCTGCCTACACAAAAGGGAAAGAATTGCCAAAGGAAGATAAATACTAAGTGACAGCTCTTAAAGATGGCAGCAGATTCCCAGAAACAATGTTGAGTCAACCTGCATTTCTGAAAATGTACTCAGAGCTCTTTGCTCTTGTATACTGCCACAGTGAAATTGCTCTTAAATTAAATTTGCCTAAATAGCTAAATGAGGTTTACCTGCCCTGGTACTCCCCCCAAAGAAACCCTAATGTCAAATATGCTGTGAATGCAGGATATTCCTTTTTGCCAACTTCTCTGGCTTGCCTCCCATACTCCAGTATGGAAGGTGATAGACCATAGAGTCCAGTTAAACACAGAGAACTAAAAAAGCTGTATGTATTTTTCAAATGATAGGCAATTCAGATAGAAAGTATAACTGAAACATGGCGGTCTTCTCCAAATGCTTAAAGTACCAATTACGTCATGGTGATCCCTTACTTCAGGTACCTGCACCTCCTTTCCACACTGCCTACTGGCTTTCTCTTCTCTGGCCTGACTGCTGTATAGACCCTTCCCAGAGTTGGCCCTTCCTCTCTCTTCTCTGGTCTTTATTTATTCTACACAGTCTACAAGTGGTTGTACACAGTCTACAATTACATGAAATTGTATTGCAATTCTTTATCTCTCCAGTGCAGCCTAACAATTATGCCATAACCACACATGTTTTCCATAATCAGAAAAGTTTATTCTAAAAATAAAACTATAGTAAAATGAAGGGATCCATGAAACTGTTTAAAACAGTTTCCTTTGCAAGCTTTCTTTGCTTATAACAGAACTGCCTATTCACATTATCTCTTTTCAGGAGCATGTTACTAAGTATTTTTTATAGCCACATGTATCACAGGATGCTCTTCATTTACGTAAGCATCATCAGTTTTTTATCCACATTACCTCAACCATCCTTGAGCTGGTTGGCAGCACGAAGCATCTCTAAACCAATAGGTGAAAATTTTAATGTGGATGCACCATAGCTTCACGGTAATGGTAATGATGGTGGTGTCAGCCATGTTAAAAAGAAATAGCCGGTTCATATAGCTTGTTTTTTAAGCTCCTATTTATGTTCTGAAACACAATGAGAAAATCTTTGATTTAGTTTTCCTAATATAAAGGAAAAACCACAGTCCTCTGACTCAGAGTAAAAAGTATTACTCTAATTTTGTAATCTTGTGCTAGAAATGAACAGAAAAATAGATTTTTAAAAGATGATTTGTGGATTTTCAGGTGTGATAGAATTCCTCCTTTTAAGAAAAATTCTCTGGAAAAACTAGAAAAACACCATCTAACATTAATGTGTCTACAAGTTAGAATGAGGAAAAAGAAAAAGTACTAAACATATTTTTAAGATTATTATCTGGTGTGTGTGACTGTCCTTACTAAAGCTACTTGAACTAAATAATGTGTATGTGTTTTATTTTTTAGCTGATTTTTCTAGAAAACAAGTAATTAAATTATAGGGGGAAAAGGAAATAAACAGATAAGAAAGTATTTGACTTTTTTTTTTTAATCTTTTGTTTTGAAAGAGTTTGGCTGTGTGTCCTGCAATGCCAAAATTTGAGCAACCACCACCCAGGCGGTAAGTTCTCAAAGGAATGGGGCTAGTTTCTCTTCATAGTTATTACAGAGGTTTGTCTTTAATCCTGGGCCATTTTGTCAGGGTGGGAAAAATGTTAAACTGATTTATTGATATTCTGCCTGCAAGTTGGCCTTTCAGCTCACAGCAAAACATGATTCCATGTCCCAACAACTAATTAACCAAAGGGATGGTTTTTATTTTTGGAGGGAGGAAGGTATGTGCATAGTAAGATAACAATGAGATACAAAATGGTAGCATGCAACTATAGGCAGTATGTGAAAAGCTTTATAAGGGCTCTTGCATGACCGTAGCATTACTTGAGAACAACTGTAAGTCAGTGATGATACACTGTTGGTAAGATGGGCAGGAACAAGGCTTGTTCACATTTTACTTGCCTTTGGTGAATTGGACCGACCTGGTGTGTTTTGTTCCAGTCCTACCGATTGCCCTTGGGTAAACTCAGTTAATCAAGAAGATTGTAACCAGTTCAGTTTGTATTTTATAACAAAAGGTCAGTTTTTCTACCTATACCATTCATCTCAAAGATTACACTTGACATTTCAGGATGCCTAAGACTGTTTTGTTCTAACATTCATTGATAGGAATAGCTTTTCTGTAGGACCCCCTCCCTATGCCGAGATGCATGGGTTAGGACCCAAAATAAAGGTCAGTGTTTCAGTTGCTACAACAGAAGCACAAAGAACAGGTTAGTCAGGTACTTTTAGAACAGCAGTGTCCAAATATATTGGATTTTTTGATTCCCAATCTATCAAATCAACAGCATCCTCTAGAGAAGAATAAGTGGGCGGCTTGCTCTCATCCAGCACAGTCCACACCAAATATCACATTGTTCAGTAGAGGGAAAGAAAACTTTACTGATTTTTTTTCATGGGGAATGTGAAAACAGGCTAATAATTTAGCTAGAGTTGTCAGTTAATCTGGCAAAAAATTATACTGTGGAAGAATCTTCCTCTTAAAATTATTAAATCAGAGAAGTCTGGAGCAAAGATAATACAAGTTTTATAAGTATATAAAAAACATTTTTATGAAGGAGATGCTTTCAAAAAATATGATCTGTTTATCAAAAAGACTCAGCTCATATTTCTCTATTTCTTCACTATGGATTAGGTGTCCACCCGTAATTAATCTCTGTATATGTCTATCACAGAACATTGTGAATATTATTTTGCCTTCAATATAGCACAACCTTTTTTATAGAGATTTTTGCATTTTTGTTCTATGAACCCAGCACATGGTATAGTGTCTTATATAAGCAGTATTTAGTGAATAGGTGTTTTCTATTTCATATACAAATACGAAAACAATGGATCAAAGCAGGTGGTTGTGTAGTGCCATATCTGATCTCAGTCATCTAGTGGCTAACAGTGTGGGTTCCCCAATCAAACAGTAAGTAAGTCTAAAGTATTCTGTACTAACCCTGTGACCCTGGACTCTGGGGCTCTCTAAGCATTCATTTCTTGATGCATAATGAGGGAAATTGTAGTGCTTACAAAGTTTTCATGAGGATCAAATGAGTCTCAAAGTTTTCTTCCAGTTTTCAGAAGACTGCCTGACTCATGGTCAGTGTTCGGTGAATGTTATTTAAGTGCATCCTTTAAAAATCAAACATCACATTATCACTCTTCTTACAAATTATAGCTTTGCCCCTGTGAAATAAAATAAAAGGATGAATCTTGGAATTAAGACACTTGGCTTTGAATTCCAGCTTCGCCACTTCTTAGTAGCCAGAAGGATTAATAAATTGGCTTCTCTAAGTATTTTGTAGATTAAGGATATTAAAATTTAATTCACATGTTTGTTGTGAGAATTGAATAGAATGACATTTGCAAAGTGCCTAAAGCAATGTGGTAGCACCACATATAACTCACTTTCCATTTAGCTAACTTGCTGATTGGATTAGTTAGCTTTGCAGTGCAGAAATTATATACCAATTTACCAGAAATTCAGAAAAAGTAGACTTGAAGACCATAGGTAATAATGAAGTTACATAGAAACAAATTGTATTGCTGAGAGCAATGCCTAAACTTTGACATTATTATAGGTCAAAGGTACTTTCCCCACGTTTTGGTCGTTTTGTCTTTCTAGAAATATCTTTCTGTGGGATGGAAAGTTCACTTTTGCTTCAAGGTAGTAAGGCTTAAGGGCAGACAGACTGTGTCTGACAACTTGTGTTTTCCTCTCAGTGAGGAACACATGACAGGAAATCAACAAAGAATTTTTCATTAATAACTGATAGATTTGTGTTTTATTACACAGAGCAGCTGAAATGAGATACTACCCAATATGACCAATATACTAACTGGGTAAAAATGAGTAAAATCTCTTATAATGCCTAAAGCCCATTCTAGTTGCTGTTTGCAAGTGTATTTTTGGCATAGAAGGAAAACAGAGAAACCAGGTATATAGAATACAGAGAGAAGTAGAGAGCTAGGGATTTTCCAATTAATTTGATCACTGTAGATAATGGATATTTATTGTCTTTTTTTCTGTGGAGGCATACCCCTGTTATGCTGGGATTTGATGCATGCAACAACAGGGAATAGTTTAACTGAATACTTTCCATTTCATAAATATGTCATCTTGATTCAGAATTGGGAGCGCATTTAATGGAAAAATCATTTAGATTTAAGCACTATATCTCAGCAAGTAATTCAGATTAAATCTGATTACTGAAGGTGTTTATTTCAGCTTGATTATTCTTTATTACACTGCATTACCAATTTATACGGATTAAAATGCTAATGTTCTGTGTTAATAAAGGATCAAATTTAATTTTTTAATTTTCCTAAATTACCAAGACTGAAACATTTACAAAAAATTCTACTTGCCTGTGTACTAAATAATGGAATTATGAAATTTCAAAATAAGATGATTAGATGCAATTTAAGGTCAGAAGCAGTTCTGATGTGTTGTTTTTTTTTTTTTTTCTTGAGACATTTGTAAAGCTTGCTTGCTTAGAGACTTTTTAGATGCCACTTCTGTAAATATTAAAATATAGGGATGGAAGCAGAATCTTAAACTATCTGTAGCCACTTGAAACTCAATTTTCTGTCTTCCTTCCACTTAGGGTTTATTACGCTAGCCCTTATTTGTGCTAATAGTATCAAAACAGCATTGCATAGTAGTAGGTATTTTTGTCAAATTAGTACATTTGAAAGTAGCAGATATTTGTTATAATTATCTTACCATTATCTAATTTTAGTGGAAATTAATCTCAGCTACAATTAGTTTACTTAATTTATATTATTTTTATACTGTCACTTTAAATCCCCATAGTGTGATATCACTGCACATCCTAAGAAGAGATATTCAGGGAGATACAACTTATTTTTGATTGAATTGAATATTTATATATGCACATATAGCCAGAGATGTTTAAGAATTTATATGAACCAAGAAATGAGGCTTCCCAGTGTAAATGGAATGTACTCTCTTGCTTGTAGTTCTGCAGGCTACTTAAAAGGTCTATGAAAAAGATCTTTCTTTATATTTTTTTGTTTGTTTGTTTCAAGTTTTTATTTACATTCTACCTATACCACAACTGCTGAAGTTAAGAAATGGGCAGAAGACATTTTTCCAAAGAAGACATCCACATGGCTAACAGACACATGAAAAGATGCTTAACATCATTCATCATCAGAGAAATACAAATCAAAACTACAATGAGATATCACCTCACCTGTCAGAATAGCTAAAATTAACAACACAGGAAACAGATATCGGTGAGGAAGTGGGGAAGAGGGATTGAATCCCCTTATGCTGTTAGTGGGAACATAAACTGGTGCAGCCACTCTGGAAAACAGTATGGCGATTCTTCGAAAAGTTAAAAATAGAAATGCCCTATGAAAAAGACCTTTAGGGGCGCCTGGGTGGCTCAGTGGGTTGAGCCGCTGCCTTCGGCTCAGGTCATGATCTCAGGGTCCTGGGATTGAGGCCCGCATCGGGCTCTCTGCTCGGCGGGGAGCCTGCTTCCTCCTCTCTCTCTGCCTGCCTCTCTGCCTACTTGTGATCTCTCTCTGTCAAATAAATAAATTTAAAAATATATATATTTGGAAAAAAAAAAGAAAAAGACCTTTAGAAATAGGGTTGATCCTGTTGCATCTTCATATTTTTATCTTACTCTCAAATGAACTACTACCTAAGGCAAGTGTTAGGAACATACACTATGATGAAATATTTGAAAAATAAAAGAATTTAAAACCTAAATCTGGGAGAGACATCTTTATCACTTTAAATCTTTCTAAATTAACCAGGATAATAGCAACATAAAGGTGCCTCAGGGCACCACTATCAGAAGTTCCTGCGGAGCCACAACCACCATTTAGAGAACCATTTCCTCCATTCACAGGGAAGAGATGGCAGTGAACTTGACAACTAGGACTAACTGTTTCTACTTAATCTGTAGTTGGTGGGAGGTATACATACTAATAATGTCTTCATATACTAGTGAGTCTTAAAATTTCCCCTTTAATTTTTACTAAACTGTTTGAAAAACAGTTAGTATGAGCAGCTATTATCTATGATAGGTCTAAGTAGTCTGATATAAATTATCTCTAATTGAACCAGAACAATTCATGTGAGAGCAATAAAGACTAAATTCCTTTAAAAATATTTAATTAGGAGACCTTTTAAATATGTGGAAACATATATAGCAGACACTCATGTGCCCATAACCCATGGTTACCAGATGTTGCTATATACATGCTATGATCTAAATGTTTCTGTTTCCCCAAAATTCCTATGTTGAAATACTAACCTCTAAAAATGATGGTATTAGAAGGTAGGACCTTTGAGAAGTTTTTAGGTCATGAAGGAAGAGCCCTCATGAATGGGATTAGTGCTCTTAGAATAAACACCTCACAGAGATCCCTCACCCTTTCTACTATGTAAAGGTACAATGAGAAGGTGCCAGCTATGAACAGGAAGTGGACCCCCACCAGAACATGAACATGCTGGAGACATGATCTTGGACTTCTAGCCTCCAGAACTGTGAGAAATATGTTTCTATTATTTATAAGCTAACCAGTCTATGGTATTTTTGTTATAGCCACTCAAATGGACTAAGATTGTATTTTTTTAGAAAAAAGAAATATATACATCTAAATCACATTGTCTGTATTTCTCCCATACAACATTTTTTACCACCAGAGATTATGACCATTCTGTAGCTGCTGTCACTCATCCCTAAGTATGTCTTTATCTTTTTTAAATATACACATAGAACCATAAAGAACAAAAGTAATTGTTTTAGATGTTTTTCAGTTTCATTTGAATGGTATAGGAAACATATCCTTTTGTGATCTGCCAATTTAACTGAACTTTAGTTTTTGGGATTTATCTGTTTTAATGCACATATATTAAATCATTCATTTTAATGTGTATAGTATTCCATTGTATGAAAAGTCATTTTCTCTATTTCTTTATTGATAGGCATTATTAATGATTTCCATGCTATAAAATGCTACCATTATGTAAGCGTCCTATGCACATGTAAGAGAAATACTCTAGCATAGGGGTGCCTGGGTGGCTCAGTTGGTTAAGCATCTGCCTTTGGCTCAGGTCATGGTCTTGGGGTCCTGGGATCAAGCCCTGCATCAGGCTTACTGCTCAGCAGGGAGTCCGCTTCTTCCTCTTCTTCTGTGAGCTCTCTCTCAAATAAATAAATAAAATCTTAAAAAAAATTCTCCAATATAGTTGTCTAAAACTAAAATTGCTAGATCAAAAAGTGTACACTTTTTCAATTTTAATGAATATTGCCAGTTGCTTTCCAGAATGATTTTTTTCAAATCATACTCTCATTTTCAGTGAATTGAATAAAGCTCCTGTTACTTCACATACTAATCAACACTTTTAATTTTTGTCAGTGTGATAAGTATGAAATGATTGTTTTAAGTTACATTTCATGAGATTATTATACTTCAGAATCTTCTCATTTGTAATTTTTAAATTAAAGTGATATCAACATATAATTGAAGGATGAAGCAGTTTTTCTAGTTCTGTCACAGGATATAAAGAGCAGAGAGAAGCAACAATCCCAGCATTTCAATAAAAAAGAGCCAGACATACTTTAATTTCAATTTTTTTCCATATCCATTGAATACATGGCAAACAACTGGCCCAAAATATAAAGAGAGACAGTACCTATAGAAGAGAGGGGAGATGTAAGCACTTGCTCACCTGGCTGGACAGAAGGCAACACTAATATACAGCTTTCAACAAAAGGTTTAAGACCTTATGAGAAGGAAGCAAAAGACAAGCTGAGAAGAGACAAAGCAATCATTAGGGTTAAACTCAGATATGACACAGATGTTGAAACTATCTGACAGGAAATTTAAAATGATTGTGATTTTTATATTAAAGATGCTAAAGAAGAAGATAGAAAACATACAAAATTAGGTAGATAATTTCAGCATGGAGATGAAAATTATAAAAATGAGTCAAATGGAGGGGCTCCTGGGTGGATCAGTGGTTTGGGCATCTAACTCTTTGTTTCAGCTCAGACTGTAATATTCTACATGGTAGGATCAAGCCCTGTGTTGGGCTCCACAGTCAGCTGGGGGAGTCTGCTTGAAGATTCTCTCCCTCTCCTTTTCTCTCTACTCATGCATATGCTCTCTCTCACTCTCAAATGGATAAATAGATCTTTAAAAAATGAACCAAATTGGGGCATCTGGGTGACTCAGTGTGTTAAGCCTCTGCCTTCAGCTCAGGTCATGATCCTTTGGGTCCTGGGATTGAGCCCCATGTCAGGTTCTCTGCTCAGCAGAGAGCCTGCTTCCCCCCTCCCCCTGTCTGCCTCTCTGCCTACTTATGATCTCTGTCTGTCAAATAAATAAATAAAATCTTAAAAAAATAAAAATGAATCAAATTGAAATGCTAGAAATGAGAAACACAGTAATAAAGAATTTCTTTAAAAGACCCATCAGTAGATGTGGCATAGTAAAAGAATCAGTAAACTTGAAGATAGGACAATAGAAATGATCCAAAACACAGCAACACAAGAAGAAAAAATGAAAGAGAGAGAAACAGAAATGGGATATTAAGAGATACGGGACAATATTAAACAGTTTAATATAAGTGTAATTGGAATCCCAGGAGATAAGAAAGAAAATAAACAGAAGAAATATTTGAGGAAGTAATGACCAAAATTTTCCAGAATTAATGACAGACTCCAAGCCATAGATCCAGTAATTCACAGATCAGCCAGAAATAATCCCACCCATCACTTAAGACATGTCATATTTAAACTACTGTGCAGAAGCTTTTGATTTTGATGAAGTCCCAAAAGTTTATTTTTGCTTTTGTTTCCTTTGCCTTTGGAGACATATCTTGAAAGAAGTTGCTGTGGCTGATATCGAAGAGATTACTGCCTATGTTCTCCTCTAGGATTCTGATGGATTCCTGTCTCATGTTGAGGTCTTTTATCCATTTTGAGTTTATCTTTGTGTATGGTGCAAGAGAATGGTCGAGTTTCATTCTTCTACATGTAGCTGTCCAGTTTTCCCAGCACCATTTATTGAAGAGACTGTCTTTTTTCCACTGTATATTTTTTCCTGTTTTGTCGAAGATTAATTGACCATAGAGTTGAGGGTCCATATCTGGGCTCTCTACTCTGTTCCACTGGTCTATGTGTCTGTTTTTATGCCAGTACCATGCTGTCTTGGTGATCACAGCTTTGTAATAAAGCTTGAAATCAGGTAACGCGATGCCCCCAGCTTTATTTTTGTTTTTCAACATTTCTTTAGCGATTTGGGGTCTCTTCTGATTCCATACAAATTTTGGGATTATTTGCTCCAGCTCTTTGAAGAATGCCGGTGGAATTTTGATTGGAATGGCATTAAAAGTATAGATTGCTCTAGGCAGTATAGACATTTTAACAATGTTTATTCTTCCGATCCAAGAGCATGGAATGGTCTTCCATCTATTTGTGTCTTCTTCAATTTCTTTCATGAGCGTTCTATAGTTCCTTGAGTACAGATCCTTTACCTCTTTGGTTAGGTTTATTCCCAGGTATCTTATGGTTCTTGGTGCTATAGTAAATGGAATCGATTCTCTAATTTCCCTTTCTGTATTTTTATTGTTAGTGTATAAGAAAGCCACTGATTTCTGTACATTGACTTTGTATCCTGCCACGCTGCTGAATTGCTGTATGAGTTCTAGTAGTTTGGGGGTGGAGTCTTTTGGGTTTTCCATATAAAGAATCATGTCATCTGCGAAGAGAGAGAGTTTGACTTCTTCATTACCAATTTGGATACCTTTTATTTCTCTCTGTTGTCTGATTGCTGTTGCTAGGACTTCTAATACTATGTTGAACAAGAGTGGTGAAAGTGGGCATCCTTGTCTTGTTCCTGATATCAACGGGAAGGCTGCAAGCTTTTTCCCATTGAGGATGATATTTGTTGTGGGTCTTTCATAGATAGATTTGATGAGGTTCAGGAATGTTCCCTCTATCCCTATACTTCGAAGCGTTTTAATCAGGAATGGATGCTGGATTTTGTCAAATGCTTTTTCTGCATCAATTGAGAGGACCATGTGGTTCTTATCTCTTCTCATATTAATTTGTTGTATCACATTGATTGATTTGTGAATGTTGAACCATCCTTGTAGCCCAGGGATGAATCCCACCTGATCATGGTGGATAATCTTTTTAATGTGCTGTTGGATCCTGTTGGCTAGGATCTTGTTGAGAATCTTAGCGTCCATATTCATCAGTGATATTGGTCTAAAATTCTCCTTTTTGGAAGGGTCTTTGCCTGGTTTGGGGATCAGGGTAATGCTGGCTTCATAGAAAGAGTCTGGAAGTTTTCCTTCTGCTTCAATTTTTTGAAACAGCTTCAGGAGAATAGGTGTTATTTCTTCTTTGAAAGTTTGGTAGAATTCCCCAGGGAATCCGTCAGGTCCTGGGCTTTTGTTTTTTGGGAGGTTTTTGATCACTGCTTCAATCTCGTTATTAGATATCGGTCTATTCAGGTTGTCGATTTCTTCCTCATTCAATTTTGGTAGTACTGAAAACAAAATATATAGAGAAGATCTGGAAGATAGCCAGAGAAAAAAATAACATTGCTTACCAAAGAAAAAAGGTAAGATTTATGGCAAACTTCTCTTCAGAAATCATGCAAGCTGGGAAGCAGGAGATATCTCTAAAATTCTTAGAAAACAAAACAAACCAAAACAAACAAACAAACAAAAAAAACACCTGTCAAACCAGAATTCCAAACCTAGTGAACATAAACTTCCAAATCAAAAAATAAAAATAAAAATCTCAAAAAACCTAGGAAATTCATTGTCATCATATTTTCTCTACAAGAAATGATTAATGTTTAGGCAGAAGTAATATATGAGAAAAAAACTGAATCTATACAATGAAATGAGGAATACAAAGAATGGAATAAGTAGGGTCATGAAACAAGGAATGCAATTTGCCTCTACAGCCTATGAAAAGTAAGGAAACAGATTTTCTCTTCAGAGCCTCCAGAGGGAACTGGCCTTCCCAACATCTTGACTTTAATCCATAAAGACTGATTTTGGACTTCTGACATGCAGAACTGTAATATAACAAATTTACATTATATTAAACTACAAAGTTTGTGGTAATATGTTATAACATCAATGAGAAACTAATATAGATATATATTGTAAACCCTAGGGCAACCATAGAATATTTTTAAAGACATAAATAATAATAGAGACAATGAAATTATTAAAAATTCTTGAATAGCATAAGAGAAGGCAGAAGAAGAAAAAAGAAACAAAGACTGAATTGAATAAACAAAAAAAAACAGCTAACAAGATAAATTTTATTGCAATCATATTAATAATACCTAAATTTGACTGGCCTGAACATACCAGTTGATACTGAGATTGTCAAAATCGATTTTAAAAAAATACCAAATCACAAGATATCTATGTGAAACTGATTTTAATATAAAAATATGTAGGCTAAAAGTAAGTGAATGATGAAATATATATCATGCAAATACTATCCAATAGAAAGCTGGAGTATATTAGTAACAAAGTAGATTTTAGAATGAATACTACTAGAAATGAAGAGAGTCATTACATAATGATAAAGTGTACAGTTCTCAAGAGAACAATTCTAAATGTGCATATTACCTAACAACAGAGCTTCAAAATACATAGAGCACATACTGAAAAAACAATAGATGAATCCACAATTATAGTTGAATTCTTCACCACTCTTCTTTCAGTAATTTATTGAACAAAGTAGAAAGTCAGTAAAGATAAAGATGATCTCAACAATACCACAAACCAACTATATCTAATAGAGAACAGTCCATCAAGAAAAATATTTCTTATTTTCAATGTAAATGGAATATTCACCAAAACAGAGAATGTGGTAGGCCAAAAAAGAAACCTGAACAAATTTTTTAAAAAATCCTACAAAGTATGTTTTTTGAGAAATTAAACAACGTTCTTTATAAAACTTATGCATCAAAGAAGAGTGTCAAGGGAAATTTAAAAAAAAATATTTTGAACCAAATGAAAATAAAATGACATCGTATCAAAACTATGTACCTAATAGCAGTTCTTAGAGGAAAAATATATGGTTAAAAGCTCAAATTAGAAATGAAGAAAATTCTGAAATCAATTACCAAACTTCCAGCAGAATAAACCAGTAAAAAGCAAATAAACAGAGGGAAGTGATAAATATAAAATCAGATGTCAATGAAATTTAAAACAGAAAATAGTAGGGAAAATCAGTGAAACCAAAAGTTGTTTCTTTGAAAGTATCAATAATATTGATAAATCTCTAGTTAGAATGTCCAAAAAAGTAAGAGAGAAGAGATAAATTACCAGTATTGGAGGAAGATATATCACTATAGTTCCCACAGACTTTAAAAGGATAGGTGTGTAATACAGCCTGCCTCAATTCCTCGCAAAGATCAATACCTGTTGGTATTCATGCTCTTATGTAATACTCTCCCCTGACTGTTAGCTGGACTGACTTCATGACTTGCTTCTAATGAAGAGATTATTCTAGAAACAGTGGGCTGTATCTCCTAAGATTAGGTTATAAAATAAATTTGATTTTCACCTTGGGCCCTCTCACTTGCTTTTTTTTTTTTTTTTTTTTTTTTTAAATTCTTCTGTAGTCCTTTTCTCGGGGACTCCAAATACCACGTTGTGAGAAAGCTTTATAGAGGCCCACATGGCAAGAGAGTGACACCTGCTAACAAGAAACTGAGTGAAGTATATTCCCCCCCACTCCAGATCAAATTCAGATGAAACCATTGCCCTGGTCAACAGCTTACCTGCAACTCATAAAAGATCATGAGCCAGGAACATCTAGGTAAGTCAGTTTCTGTGGGGAAACTGAAACTGTGAGGAAACAAATATTTAATGGTGTAGCCTTTGTCTTTAATTTTTAGTGTAATTTGTTACCCAGCTAACAAATTCATTAAGGAGATAACACAATTCAATGCCCATAAATTTGACACTATAAATAAAATGAGCCAATTTTTTGAAAGACACAAACTATCAAAAATCATTCAAAAAGTAACAAATAACCTAAGTATTTTGATACCTCTTAAACAAATTGAATTTCTAGTTAAAAATCTTATACACATACAAACAATAGGCTCAGGTAGCTTCACTAATGAATACTACCAAAAATTTAAGGAATAAGTAACAATTAAACAAAATCTCTTCTAGGAAATATAAAGAGGGAATATTTTCTAACTCAGTTTCTGAGACCAGCATTATCCTAATATCAAAACCATAAAAAAATTTTAAGGAAAGAAAATTATATGCCCTCATGGATGTAGACACAAAAATCTTCAAAAAAAAACAAAAACAAAAACAAACAAACAAACAAAAAACTTAGCAAATCAAATCTAACAATGTATACAAACAATAATATATCATGACCAGTTTGGGTTTATCCCAGAAATGTAAAGCTCATTTATTGCAAAATCAATATAATGCATAATATTAACAGACCAAACAGAAAAAAATTAATTTTAATATATATATAAAAATTCAGTAAAATTAAACACCTGTATGTGATATAAGCTTTCAGCAAGCTAGGAATAGAAGGTAGCTTATCCTAATAAAGAACATTTACAAAACCCTACACATCACATCATTCTTATTAGTGAAAGACTGAATGCTTTCTCCCTAAGAGTTATAGCAAGGCATGAATGTCATTTTTCATGACTTCAATTTAATGTTGTACTGTAAAATCTATCCAAAGCAATAAGGCAAGAAAAAAGAAAAGCATCCAAATCAGAAAAGAATAAATAATTCTATTTGAAGAGAACATAATTATTTAGATAATCTCAAAGAATATACAAAAATCTCCTACATCTAGTAAATCAGCTTATCCAGGTTACAGTATACAAAGTCCACACACACACACACACAAAACACACAAAATTAATTATATTTAGATAAATTAGTAGTAAGCAATTATAATATGCAATTATAAGAACAGTACTGTTTATGATTACATCAAAAAATTTGGCATGGATATATAAATCTGAAGGGAAAAAAGTAATATGTAAGGTGAAAACTATGAGAGATTGACAAAAATTAATAATAAATAAATTGAAAGATATACAATGTCCATGGATTAGAAGACTCACTATTGTTAGGATATTAAGTATCCTCAGTTTCACTGAGGATGGTGAATTCAAGTCAATCTCAATCAAAACCTCAGCAGAATTTTTATAGATATTGATAAGCCAACTCTAAAATTTATTCTTCTCAAACATCTGGTGATAAAGTCTAAGTGTTAGGTTCTGTAAAGCTCACTGACACCTCTGTGTGCTTTGGTGAGTCTTGTCTATTAGTGGGCTACTTTCAATTGACTACTTTCTCTGAATCTAGAGTTTCTATAGTTCAATTTATCCCCAAAAAAGCTTTTGGTTTCCCCACAGGGAGTTGGCAGGGAAGCAAAGGAGACCTTGGTTTTAATTCCATTTTATGATCAGTTTAAATTGGCCACTATACTTTTCATCCCATTGTTCATCTCCTCTGGAAATAAATGGTGCTTCTATTCTGGCCTTTATAGGTGTTACTTGCTGAATTAGTGTTCTCTGTTATAGGCATCGTCTGTGCTCATATCGAGGCTTAAAGTCTTTTTACAATTTTATGTTAGTAACCATAATGTGTCCACTTTCAACAATATATCTTATAAATATTTATGGATATCATTCATTGACTGTGACTTTCTTTTTCATTGATACCCACTTACTGTTATTTTAGTGGAGTTGCATAAGGCAGTAAAAATAAATGAACATTTTAATTCAAGCCATGTAATTTTATGTCTGAGGTTTATAAGGCTTTCATATGATTATTGCTCATTCTCTTTTTCTTTTTTGAATTGTCAACTCATAGTCTTTTCCCATTTTTCTTTTTGGGTTGTGTATGTATGTGTTTTTGCTTTATTGTTTGTAGGCAATCTTTACTCCCTAGGAGATGAAAATAATTGGAACAAGAAAGAAAGTTGGGTCATAAGATACACAAATATGACATCCCTTTTGACTAAGAAAAGCAAAATATTTATTAAAAATATTTCTAATTATTTAAAAAAAGTATTATGAAGCTCCTACTACATATTACACACTGTGCTAAGATGTAGAAATTGCAAAACTTAATTTTCATTTTTTTCAAAATACAAGATTCATTTTCTGTGGCCCCTCAGATGCACTCAGCCTCATCTACCCATCTAGTCTTAGCTGTTTGTCTCTCCCCTAATCTGAGCAACCCTACATATAATTTTATTGAGATTGCTTCATATCCATAGGCCAGTTTGTGGAGAATTTACTTCTTTATAAAACTATATTTTTCAGAAATGAACATTTGCCATTTTAACCACTTTAAATGTCAGTTTATATGCATTTAAGTACATTTACATTGTTATACAACAATCACTACCATCCCTCTCTAAAACTTTTTCATAACTGCAAACTGATATTCCATATCCATT
Source organism: Neogale vison (assembly GCF_020171115.1). Classification (NCBI taxonomy): domain Eukaryota; kingdom Metazoa; phylum Chordata; class Mammalia; order Carnivora; family Mustelidae; genus Neogale; species Neogale vison. The sequence continues at coordinate 51,712,573 of NC_058093.1, forward strand.
AAACAATAAATCCCAATATCTTCCTTCTCACAGTCCCTGGCAGCCACAATTCTATTTTCTGTATCTATGAATTTGGCTATTCTAAACATCTCATTTAATGGTATCATACAGTATTTATCCTTTTGTGTTTGGCTTATTTCAGTTAGGATAATGCCTTTAAAGTCCATATTGTAACATGTGTCAGAATTTCCTTGTTTTTAACACCAAATAATATTCAATGTATGTATACACCACATTTCGTTTATCCATTCATCTGTCAATAGACACTTGGGTTGCTTCCCCCTGTTAGTTACTGTGAATAGTGCTACTATGAATGTGGATATACAAATATCTGTTTAAGACTCTCTGTTTTCAATTATTTCAGAAGTAGAATTGCTGGATCATATGATAATTCCATTTTTAGTTTTTGAGGAATGGCCATGACATTCTCCATAGCAGCTGAGCCATTTTACATTCCCAGTACTAGGACTTCCAATCTCACCACATCCTTGCCAACACTTGTTATTTTCTGTGTTTTTGATAATAACCATCCTAATGGGTATGAAGTGGCATTTCATTGTGGTTTTAATTTACATTCCCTAATGATTAGCTATGTTGAGCATCATTTCATGTCTTATTATCCATTTGTATATTTTCTTTAGAGAAAGGTCTATTCAAGCCTTTCCATTTTTAAATTGAGTTGTTTATGTTTTCTTTCTTGGTTTTGTTGAGTAGTAGGAGTTCTTTACTCTGGACATTAACCCTTTATAAGACACGATTTGCAAGTATTTTCCCCATTTTTGGGGTTGCATCTAATTCTTTTGATTATGTCTTTCGATGTATAAAAGTTTTAATTTTGATGTAGTCCAATTTATCTGTTTTTCTTGTGCTTTTTGTGTTACATCCAGGAAATCACTGCCAACTCAAATGTCACAAAGATTTTTGCCTGTTTATTTCTAAGAGTTTTACAGTTTTTAGGTCTTAGGACTATTTAGGTTTTTTATACATTTTGAGTTAATTTTTTAAATATATGGTATCAAGTAGAGGTCCAACTTCATCCTTTTGCATGCAGATATCCAGTTTTCCAAACGCCATTTTTTTCGTTCATTAATTTTTGAAAATTCTTGGACAGCATATGTTCAAATGTTGCTTCTGTCATATACTCTCTAACCTCTTTTTCTTTTAGAATATTTAACAGTGTACAACATACCTCTTACTCTTTTCTGATTTTTCACCCCTTCTTCTATGTTTCAATCTAGTATTTTACAGTGATTAATTCTATTTTATAGTGATCTTTGTTGTGTCTAATCTAATAAACCCATTTATTCTTAATTTTGGTTACTGTATTTTTTAGGTTTTGTGCCTCAAGAGAATGAACTCTATGGGTTGACCTAAGTTCCACCAATTAGGAGTACTGACACAGAAGAGTAAAGGAAGGGAGGAGAGCAAATTTATAACCCTGGTTTCCTCCCTCCATCCCTGAAGTGTATCCTCCATTCCTGCAGGATTATGTTCTGCTAGCCAGCTCTCTTAAAAATTTATCTGAGTCCAGTAGCTGCTCTTCCCTCACCTCTTCAGGCTTAAAAGAAATTATGTACCCCGCTAGTACCAGTTTTTAGGCAATGCACTAACTCTGGTGTTTTCCTAATAATCCTACACTTTGCTTTGTCCTTTCATTCAGCCTTCCTCAAATCACTCAATTTGGGTGAACTATTTTTTTCTACCTGGGATATTACCTCTAGTGAATTTTATATGTAGAAAGTCTTACTTTTTTCAATATTTTCTTTACTAGTTTCAGGAATTTGTCATACTTTCAAAGGACATTTTCATACAAGTATTGTATAAAGTGTCTCGTGTTTCCTTTTACCACTTTTTTTTTCATGGTGCATTATCTTTAATTAAGTGTAGAGAATTCCAGTCATCACCAAGACACCAATTCACCCACTGTTCTATTTGGTTACCAGTGTCTTGTCTATCTCTTCAGCAATGGTGAGGCAGATACCCTTTCCATGGGAAAGAGAAATCCATGGCTTACTGTCTTTGCCAATAACAAAAATGTTGGAGGGCTGGATGGCAAATTTGTTGCTATTGGTATCTTTCATGTGAACTATACTGAAAGAAGCCTGGGTCTCTCTTTCTTGGTGATTACACCAATTCTTCCCAGGTTAACACATTCAGTTACCATATACAAATTACCAGTATCGAACCTGATGGAATCAGTAAACTTTCAAGTCTCCAAATCAATGTGAATGATGAAGGGATCAGGAGAGTTGATGGTGTGAACATCAGGGGTCATTAGATGAAGGATTCCTTTTGTTTCCACAAGAATCTTTGTCACTTTGCACAACTTGGACTTGCCCTCCTCAGATGAAATACAGTGAATAGCAAAGTGACTCTTGGTGTCACAGATTAGACTGAAATTCTCTTCAGTCTTATTACGACTTGGGACATCCATAAAACCAACATGTAAGTTAGATCAGTTTGGACCTTGGCACCAATGAAGCATTACATGTTTATCTTCCTTACTTTATCTTCTTTTAGGGCATACTTAAGCCTATTCTTAGGAAAATGATGAAAGGGAGACAGTCTCTCAGACAATGGCAACTTGGAGATGGTTGAGGAGCTAACATATCAGTTTATCCAACTTCCAGTGTTTTAGAGTTACTTTCTGCTTCAGATGCTTCTTGGAACCATAGGCCATGGCTGTTCCAGGCATGAAAAAAACTCCTTTCTCAACTTCAGATATTACATTCAAATCTATGATTCATCTGGTATGTCTTATGATATTAGAAATGAGGTATTACTCATTTTTTCCTATAATTTTTGTAGCTATTTTTCTCTGATTTATTTTCTATTTGACTTTTTGAAAGTTTATCAAATTAAAAACACAATACTGGTATTTTTATTGAACAAGTATAAAATGTGTAGATTAATTTAGGTATAAGTGAAATCTTGGAATCCACTTACTCATGAATATAGTACTCTTTCCACTTGTTCAAGTCTTCATTTGTATTTCCTACTAGTATTTTTTTTTTAAGTTTTCTTTGAGAGTATTTTTTTTTAAGTTTTCTTTGAGAGGTTTTTTTTTTTTTTTTTTTAAACAGGTCTTGATACCCTAGATACACTGCACAGTTGTTAAGTTACTGTAAATGTCTCCTTTTATTATTAATTGATTTACATATTTGAAACCTAGTGATTCTTGACCCAGCTACCTTAATTTTGAACCCAGACACTTTATTGAGTTCTTTTTATGTTTGTAATAGTTATAAATTTTTTTAGTTTTCCTTTAACCAGCCTCTGGTAAGAGCAAAATAGAAGCAGCTCTCAGACTCTGTGTTCAACTGAAACTTTACGCAGGAAGTGACCTTTTAACTGAGTCCCCGGGTTCAAATGGGATTTTGATAGTTGCAAATAAAGGTGAGAGGCATATGGGTAGAATGTTCTAGATTAAGAAAGGAATAGGTTTTTACGTGTGGAATCACCATGGCAGCCGACACCCTGTGCATATATCCTGAAAACTGGAGGGCCTTCAAGTCTCTCATTGCTGCTCAGTACAACGGGGCTTAGGTCCAAGTACTCTCTGCAACCCCTACTTCCACTTTGGCCAAATCAACCACACTCCCAAATTTCTCTGTAAATTTCCTGTCAGCAAGTTTCCAGCATTTAAGGGTGACAATGGTTTCTGTGTGTTTGACAGCAATGCCAGTGCCTACTCTGTGAGCAATAAGGAGCTGTGGGGAGGTACTCCAGAGGCAGCAAAGCTCAAAGGTGAGCTTCGTTGACAGTGACATAGTGACCCCAGTCAGTACCTGGGTGTTCCCCACTTCGGGCATTGTGCACCACAAGAAGCAGGTGACATAGAATGCAAAGGAGGAAATAAGGCAAATTCTGGGGCTACTGGATGCTCACTTAAAGACAAGGACTTTTTTGGGCGTCTGGGTGGCTCAGTGAGTTAAGCCGCTGCCTTCGGCTCAAATCATGATCTCAGGGTCCTGGGATCGAGTCCCGCATCGGGCTCTCTGATCATCGGGGAGCCTGCTTCCCTCTCTTTCTCTGCCTGCCTCTCTGCCTATTTGTGATCTCTCTCTGTCAAATAAATAAATAAAATCTTAAAAACAAAACAAAACAAAAAAACAAGGACTTTTCTGTGGGCGAATGTGTGACACTGGCTGACGTCACAGTTGTCTGCACCCTGTTGTGGCTCTATAAAAAGGTCCTGGAGCCTTCTTTCCACCAGACCTTCCCTGACTCCAGCCACTGGATCCTCCCCTGCATTAACCAGCCCCAGTTTGGGGCTATCTTGGGGGAGGTGAAATTCTGTATGAGAAGATAGACCAGGTCAATGTTAAAATTTGCAGAGAGCCATCCTGAAAAGATTACTCCATGGAAAGAGAAGCGTGCTTGAGATGAGAAGCAGAAGCCACAGGCTGAGTGGAAAGAGGAGAAAAAGACTGCTGTCCCTGCTCCTGAGGAGAAGATGGATGACTGTGAGCAGGTGTTGACTATTGAGGCAAAGGCCGAGGATCCCTTTGCTCACATGCCCAAGAATACCTTTGTATTGGTTGAATTTAAGTGCAAATAATCCAATGAGGACACCCTCTCTGTGGTGCTGCCCTATGTTTGGGAGCACTTTGCTAAGGATGACTGTTCTCTGTGCTATTCTGAGGACTGCTTCCCCAAGAGCTCACCCAGACCTTCAAACTCACCACTGGGATGTTCTAGAGGTTGGATAAACCAAGGAAGAATGCTTTTGCTTGTGTCACTCCCTTTGGAGCCAACAATAGCAGCTGGTCTGGGACTTCTAAGGCCAGGATCTTGCTTTTCTATTGAGTCCAGACTGGCAGGTGGACTAAGAGTCAGAGTCAATACATGGTAGAAACTGGACCTTGGCAGTGAGGAGAACCCAAACACTGGTTCACTGGTTTCAGAGTTCTTTTCCTGGGAGGAGAACTTCTATCATGTGGGCAAAGCTTTCAGTTAGGGAAAGATCTTTAAGTGAACATCTCTTGCCATCACCTATCATCCTGAACCTGTCCTTCAGGGAGAGAGGCATCAGTAAAGGAAACTGAACATTGGAAGAAAAAGAGAGAAAGGAACACTATGTAATGGTTAAAAGAAACAAAGCACATGGTCAATTTGAAGACTTGCATGTCATTCAGTATTATGCGGCAATGGGTTATGAAGTGCAAAGTTGTGAGACATGAAAAAGATAGAGAAAAAATGAGTTCATTTAGGGCCCTTAAAGAAGTTTAGGAATCATGCTAATAACAGGGGAAGCAATTGAATTTTAGCCAAAGTCAAGTAAGATGACTATCGATATGGAGAATGAAATTTTGTGCTTTGTATGGCTGATATAAGTGCATTGCAATGATATGGGAGGTAAACTTTGTGACACAAATAAAGAGGAATGCATGGGTTGAAGGCCCATTAATGAGGTAGCACCTGCAAGAATTGATGACTCACTGGCAGGGAGAAGAAAGGAGAGGGAGAGGTGAAGCATTCTGGCTGGGACAGTGGTTGGAGCAGGAAAGGATTTGTGAGAAGGAGAGGAATTCAGATTTGTTGAGGTTGAATTTGAGAAGCCTGTGGAACATATACATACTAATTTACAAAATATGTCCATATGTTGGATCCAGTCATTCATTTTTTTAATGAATATTGATTAAATGTCCTCTCCAAATCAGATCTTTCTCCTTGAGCTATGCCTCCTGCACTATTATAACAATCAAGATAGTATGGTATAAAAATATTTGTTATTTATATATTTTATATCCAAAAAGAAGCAAAGTGATTGTTATGGGCTGAATTATGTCTCTTTAAAATTTATGTTGCAGCTCTAACCCCCAGCCTCTCACAATGTAGGCATATTTAGAAATAAGATCTTCAAAGGGGTGATTAAGCTAAAATGAAACTGCTAGATTTCCAACAACAGTGTAAGAGGGTTCCCCTTTCTTCACAACTTCTCCATCATTTGTTGTTTCTTGCCTCGTAGATTTTTGCCATTCTAACTGGTATAATGTGGTATCTCAGTGTGGTTTTGATTTGAATTTCCCTGATGGCTAATGATGATGAACACTTTTTCAGATGTCTGTTTGCCATTTGTATGTCTTCTTTTGAGAAAGGTCTGCTCATGTCTTCTGCCCATTTTTTGACTTGATTACTGTTTTTTTGGGTGTTAAATTTGAGAAGTTCTTTATAGATCTTGGATATCAACCCTTTGTCTGTAGTGTCATTTTCAAATATCTTCTCCCATTCTGTGGGTTATCTCTGTTTTGTTGACTGTTTCTTTTGCTGTGCAGGAGATTTTTATCTTGATGAAATCCCAAAAGTTCATTTTTGTTTTTGTTTCCCTTGCCTTTCAAGACATGTCTTGAAAGAAGTTGCTATGGCTGATGTTGAAGAGGTTACTGCCTATGTTCTCCTCTAGGATTTTGATGGGTTGATATTTTTCACATTGAGGTCTTTCTTCTATTTAGAGTTTATCTTTGTGTATGGTGTAAGAGAATTGTTGAGTTTCACTCATTTGTATATAACTGTTCAATTTTCCCAGCACCATTTATTGAAGACACAGTCTTTTTTCCATTGAATATTTTTTCCTTTTTTGTCGAAGATTAGTTGACTATGGAGCTGAGCTTCCATAATTGGGCTCTCTATTTTGTTCCATTGCTTTATGTGTCTGTTTTTGTGCCAATACCATGTTGTCTTGGTGACCACAGCTTTGTATATAACTTGAAATCAGGCAATGTAATGCCCCAGCTTTGTTTTCCTTTTTCAACATTTCCTTGGGAATTCAGGGTCTTTTCTGGTCCTGTACAAATTTTAGGATTGTTTGTTCCAGCATTTTTGAAAAATGCCGTTGGTATTTTGATCAGGATGGTGTTGGAAGTATAGATTTCTCAGAGAAGCATGGACATTTTAACAATGTTTATTTGTCCAAATGAGCATGGGACTCCAGGAGACAAACTGAGTGTTTTGGAAGGGAAGGGAAGGTAGGTGAGCTTTGTGATGGGTATTAAGGAGGGCACAGATTGCATGGAGCACTGGGTGTTACATGAAAACAATAAATCATGAAACACTACATCAAAAACTAATGATGTACTGTATGATGACCAATATAACACAATAAAAAAAGATGAGACTGTTAGAGTAGGGCTCTAATCCAGTATGACTAGTGTCCTTATAAGAGGAAGAGGTATCAAGAATGTCCACACACAGTGGAACAAATATATAAAAATTTTAAGAGAATGGCCATCTGGAAGCCAAGGAGGGAGTCCTCAGAGGAAGCTAACCTTGCTGACACCTTAATTTTGGACTTTCAGCCTCTGAAAGTGGGAAAAAATAAATTTCTAGGTTTGCTTTTGTTTTTGTTTTTATGACAACCAGTATGTGGTATTTTTAATGGCAGCCCTAGCAACAAATACATGCTAATAATTAAAACATGCATGTACATGCATACAGAGCAAATTAATGATAAAGAGAAATCAAGAAATAGACAAAGAAGATACATAAGAATTATTTTTTTCTAAATTTATTCAGGAATAATTGACAGATGTAATCATATATATTGAGAGTGTACATGATGATTTGATGTATACACACACACACACATCCTGAATTATTTCTAAGATCAAAATAAGTAACCATCACCTCAGGTTAGCTTGCATGTGTGTATGGTAAGGTTTAAGATATACTCTTAGTGACTATCAAGTACACTTCAGTGTATTATCAACTATAGCAATTTATTTGTCTTAAACATTTTTCAGAAGTAACTAAATATTTAAATGGAATATTAAGTTGGACTGTGTTCTCTCAGCAAAGGATATAATTTATTAATAGAACTTTAAAATGTTTGATTCACTTCTTTTATTACCATTTTCTTTGGTCAAATAACTTTGCATTATTCCTGAGAGTCTCAGAATGATTCAAATCCAGGGATAAAATATGGAAATTAAAATGTTTCTTATTCTGTGACATGAAGTAATTAGATGATTTGCTTCAGTATGTTGACCTTTCATTTATAAGCTATTTTTTGAAGCACATTCTTAATGTATTATACAGAAGCAATGTTCTCAAAAGGGTAAATAGCAAAGGTAATGATTTACTTTTTTTTTCTTTTTAGTAAATGCCAGTTCTTCAGCCTTTAACAAATTATTGCTAAAAACTAAGCTCATACTTCAGTGTTTCTGGAACATATAATTTGTGATATCAACATGAAAGCACTAGCAGTGAAAGAAAGCTGGCTCAGTAAAGATGAAAGCTAAGAGGATAGCGTCTGTGGACCACTTCAAATCAAGGTACTTTATTCACAATCACTGCCTCTCTTTTAGACTGTAGACAAGTTGTCCAAGAGAGCTCACCCTTCAGTGTTTCCAGAAGTTGAGATTTAAATAATGTTTTTGCACATTGGTAAATTTACTTTTTAAGAAGCATCACTCAGAGTATGGTGTTTTGGTTTTTTGTGGGGTTTTTTTTGTAATTTTATTTTTTTTCAGTGTTCCAAGATTCAGTATTTATGCTCCCTGCTCAGTGTTCCATGCAATACGTGCCCTCCATAATCCCTTCCACCAGGCTCACCCAACACTCCCCACAAAACCCTCAGTTTGTTTCTCAGAGAATGTTTTAAAAGCATCTGATTTTCTCTTTAAAGGCTTGAAAAATAGCATGATGGCACAGTTGCAGAGGTGAGACAGGCCTCAGTGACCCTAGGCCTCTGATTTGAGTAATTCAGTAGTTTGGAAGCCAATTCAAGTAGACTTAAGCAATAGAAAGAACCTGCTGATACACATGCTGAAAAGGCCAGAGTGTTGGCAGAATACAGGTACAGATTTAGGCTTCTACTCCATCTTTCAGGGATTCTTTTCAGAATTCCTCCTTAGTTTTTTGGCTATATTCCATCAAAGGCTCAAAGATGTTATAGCAGGTCCTGACCTCTCTAAATGAATTGTGGCCAGTCAGGACCCAACCCTGGAGCCTGGAGTGAGACTAAGTCCTACTAGTAACCCAAGGAAAGGAGATATTGTAAGGATCCCTCTAATCTTAGATGTGAATTTACACTGAGATCTTCTTTTTTATTTTAAATAAAAATCATCTGGGTTCATTTTGAAAGACCTCACTAGTTCATAAATTTGATTCTAATAATGACCAAATAATTTTGCTTTTAGAATAATATACACTCACCCAGTATAATACATTTTGCTCATAATGACCAAGCAAGTCTGTGACATAGATATAGTATTTTTATTTCCAGTACTGCTGTGCTTATTTTGAAAGTGTTAGAAGACCATCTTAAGCCTACGTTTTCTAAGGAGGACCCACTGGTTGATTTAACGTAGAGATCAGGCAATTACAAATCGATACTTACAAGGCTCCTTTAGGGAAATACATTTTATTAGGTGCTAATTTGGCTGATTAGGCAGCAATCAGACTTCTTTGTATTCTAAATAAAGAAGTTAATATGACAATATTGTTTCATTTACTCTGATTAGGATTCTTAATTAGGTCATGAAGGATATTTAAGATAAATGATGACAAGTCCAGGAAGAAGTTAGGAATCTGATTTAGAGTTGATCCTGTCTTCCTTAACTATACTTAATGCCACAGAAGAACTAAGGCAAACATTGTTTGTACTCATGTCTTAATATTTATTGCATGGATACAATATTATCTCTATGGCACGGAATCTCATATATACACTCATCCAACAATCATTTCCTTACATTCAAAGATCTTATGGCTCAATGGGGAAGATATATACATGGATGAACATAAGTCTAAATACTTAAAAGAAATATAAATAACATTATGGTACAGGAAGGAAGAAAGAACAATGCAAATGCCCCTAAAGATGTGGAAAGTCTTCCTAGAGGGAGAGATCTTTCAACTGGTGCTTGAAAGATGAGAGCAGTGATCAGAGCTCCACGTACCCCTGAAAAGAAGAGTGATGCCATAAAGGAGCAATATATGTGACTGTACATTGATTCCATAATGGAAAATGATGGTATGAAGGAAATATTCTGACCAAATTTATAATGGGAGGTCTTGAATCTCATGGTGAGAAATTTAAACCACATTTTATAGCTAATGAGGAACAATCAAAGAAAGTACAATGAGGGAGTAAAAGATTACATAGAATATTTATTATATATACCAGTAACTCTTATGGCTGCATGAAGCATTGAGCATTGAGAGACCTTCAATACTCAAAGGAAAAGAAGGCAGGAAAATCAGTTATTAACTGATTGCAGTAGTCTTAGTGAAAACTATTTCCTGAGTATCATTAGAGTGAAAGGAAGAGTCGGAATTGAGAGACATTTAGAAAATGACATTAATAAATTTTGATGATGCAAAGGATGAGATGAATGTGAAAATCAGACATAACTATCTCTCTGATGTGAGGAATTTGAGGAACAAGACAGAGGATCATAGAGGAAGGGAGGGAAAAATGAAACAAGATGAAACCAGAGAGAGAGAAACCGTAAGAGACTCTTAATCTCAGGAAACAAACTGATGGTTGCTGCAGGGTGGGAGGGGAGGGATGGGTGGTTGGGTGATGGACATTCGGGAGGGTGTGTGCTATGGGGAGTGCTGTGAACTATGTAAGCCTGATGAATCACAGACCTGTACCCCTGCGGCAAATAATACATTATATGTTAATATAAAAAAATCAGACATAACTGTGGCTAAGGTTGCTCATTATCTTTCAATATTGCTTCTCTTTTTCTTATTTTATAGCAGTGTCCCAAATTTTAGCTGGATGTATTACCATCCAACTAACAGATTGTATTTTCAAATCTCCATAGCTGGGTGTGGTCATAGATTTAAATTCAGGCCTGTGAGGTCTAAGTGCAACTTCTGGAATTTGTCCATGAAAGAGAAATGTTTCCCTCTCCCATTTTTTCCTTCCAGACGCTGTGATATGGATGGAATATGCTACAGCGTCACCGACCCATCCCGTACTCTGGAGTGGAAGCCAAGTGCTGCCGATGCCGCCTCTCCTTGTGAGGAGCGGGAAAGTGGGAGTGAGTCACTGATGATGGTGGGTCAGCCTGGGAAGGCTTGCTTCTGGCTGCTTTTCACCTGACACACAAATAAAGGTACAAGTATCTTTTTGTCATTCACGTTTTAACTTTTTATATGATATACACCTAAGCTTATTCCTGACTGACTCAGTGATGTCAGATGTCATATTGGAGAAATTACAGAGTTGTCAGAGTAGACTCAGTTGCATTTTAATCATAAACAGCCCCTAAATTTCAGTGGCTCAAATCAACAAAGGGGTTTTTTTCTTGCTCTGTCACAAGACTATGTCTTTCCTTAAGCAAATGTGGAAATGGCATCCTCTTTGTTCACAGAAGGAGAAGAAAACCAAAGATATTGGTGACCACCATTAGTATTTACCATAGATTTTTGAAAAATGATGATGTCGTTAACCAGAAAGAGAAAGGAAGGAAGGAGGAAGAAGGTAGAGATAATGAATTTAATTATGGCTATCTTGCCCATGGAATTCAGGTTCTTTGCTTTTACTGTAAAACTGGAAATATGGATCTGGAATCTGAATGTGAGTGGGAGAGAGGCTGAGATTCATCTGTATACATCTAGAATTTGAATCACGGGCTGACAGACTACTTGGAGCCGGAGAGCAGAGAGAAGGTGTGTGATAGTATCTTAGAGAATTCCTACATTGAAATGTACAAAGAAAAGAAAATCGTCTAGTGAAAGCATGTGAAGACTGGTCAGAAAAGTAGCAGGGAAGCCAGGGCAGAGTAGGGTCCCAGGACCCAAAAGAGAATTTGGCAGAGAAGGGATGTCAAACAAAAGAACAATAGATTATTCAAGAAAGCGAATTTCAGAGCAGTGGTAGTTGGAGAGCCAGATTGCTGTAAGTCATGAAGCAAGTGGGATGAGGTGACACATATTCTGTAAGTAGCAGTGAGGAGTTTGGAGAATGACAGGGGGAAAAAAAATAGATTAATAGAACACACCGGAGCCCAGCCAACCTTACAAATGTCTAGGAAGATGCAAATTTTAGGAATTAACATGTTATTGGATAGTTATATAAGCCTTATAAGCATCCACTTTAAACCAATATTAAGTATTAAAGCAGCTAACCCCCTCCCCTGCATTTATACTGTTATCTGTAAGACTTTCTTTGGCAGAAGCAAAATAGAGCTATGCAACGGACTCAAATCATTCTACCCCAGTAGGATGGTAGTGTGCCGGAAAATAATGCCAAACCCTAGTGGCCAAAAAAAGTGTGAAAACTCAGTGTAATCCAGAGAGAATCTAGAAAAAAGCAATGCCAGTAATCAAGATTGAATGGCTAAACCAACGGGAGTGATTTTCAGCAGGCTAATAAAGAACTCTCTGTGCTAGGGATGGTCTCTTGACAGAATCATTTTCCTCCCTGGTCCTGCCTTCTTCTTGTATTATCCACCTACCTTAGGACTAAATCATTTTTACTTAGCAACAGAGTAAATTTTCCTACTTCAGTTACTTTCTCCAACTTATTTTTTACTCAGCATATAACAGAAGTGTAACATTGTGGTCTTGAATAATAAATGTATAAATTATGGGCAAATCTGAAGTGGTTGACAGTAAATATACTTCCATACAAGTCCAAATTAAATTTTACTCACATATGGCAAAATCATGCATAATGTATGTGGCAGGCTGAAAAATCAATGATCAATGAAAAATTGGAAGTGTAATAGATTACTTAGTGGAGAACAACAGTTATAGACTCTAGGTGAATCAAGCTGAGTTTTCCATCTTTTATTTTTTTTTAATTTTATTTATTTTGAGAGAGAGAGAGCATAAGTGAAGGGGAGTGGCGGACAGAGGCAGAGGGAGAAGCAAGCTCACCACTGAGCAGAGAGCCCAGTGCAATAGGAGGCTTAATCCCAGGACCCTGTGATCATGACCTGAGCTGATGGCAGATGCTTAACCCACTGAGCCACACAGGTGCCCCTCAAGCTGAATTTTCTGTTTAATCTTATGAAAATCTTTTCCTGTTGAAAGCATTAAACAATATCATTATTTACATGTTACGATTAGAAGAATCATTTAAGAACTAATTTTGAGTTTAATTTCTGTACCTATCTATATTTTAACTTATTTGAGAAACTCACATATCCAGGTTCTTTCAGTAGCAAATTTATAAACTACACCCTGCCTTACTTTGAAGCAAATTTGAATTAAATAATTTTACCTTGTAAAAATAATGAGATCTTTTTTTACTAAAAAAAATTACAGTACATATTATATTAAGATAGAAGGAAATTCTAATATCTTCCGAAGTGCTTAGTAACCATCACTAAGGGAACAATTCAGAGAGCCTATTTGTTGAGCTAACAGAAATATGTAATAGTCACAAACACATACACATAACCCTAACAGGGTTATATGCAGTCATTCCAAATACTGCCACTCTGTAATATCCATATTTAATGCAGTAACTGTTCAGCTAAATTTATTTCCTAAATGAGAAATTCTCTTTCACTGGTCTTGAGAGTATTTAAAAAATTAACTGAAGTTAATTATATAGAAGCATGATCTTGAATCAGATTGGGAATGGTTGTATGCCATGAGCTAAATTGGTACCTGAAAACAACCTAAACAGTATATTGCTAAAGAAGCAGCTTATATTGGGGTTGAAAAAAGAAAAATACGGTATGCTTTCAGGTTTATCACTGATTTTGTGCACTGCCTTCTTCCAGTTGCTTCATTGGTTCATTTAGATTTGATTCATCCAAACTGTCATGATATTATGTATACCCTAAGAATAAATGTATCCCCTGATTGATTGCTCAGTAAAGCCTCTAAATTGCAGTGAAGATGTGCCATGGTATTAGTGAGAGGGGGACATTGTGTCCAGAACTAATATGAGCCCCTGATGAGTGGCAGGAAAATCAACTGAACTGCGATTCTTTGTAAGACAGAGGATAGAAAGAGCCACTGGGGAGGAGATACAGAGTGTGTTGTTGTGGGCTATGGTATTTCAAGCGGTATAGCGGATTAAAAGAGTGAATGTGGGTGAATATAAAAAATAAGACATGAACATGGGGAGAGAAGTTTTTAATTCTTACCAGAACTTTGGAAAGTATACTATGAGAGAATTTAGATAGAGGACACCCTTTCTCTGTTTCCCTGTTTGTAAATTAGCAGGCATATTTTTGTAGAAAAAGTACTTCAACTTTGGTGGTGGTGGTGGTTCCTGTTCTCATTCTTGCTCCTCCTCCTTCCCTTCCCCCCCAAAATATCGAATAGGATTGATTCTCTCTGGTAATTCTCTGTTTACAAAATCTTCATTACTGGGGAACTGATTGTGTCATTGAACAGGTAGGTGATTAATTACTGTGATCACATGAAATCTGAAGACAATCTATTTCTCCACAAAACTTCACCCTTGTAGGCTCTTTCTGGGTAATACTGAAAACAGATTGCATTTTTTAAATGACAAGTTTTCAAGTGATAGAAGAAATGAGTTACCCTTTGAAACAGGGATTCTTAATCCGGCAGGTAATGTAAATGCGTGAGACCGTCTGGGTGAGGACCACAAGGGACTGTAGACTGCAGAAAGTTGGAGAGGGTGTCCCTGTTCAAAGCAGATACCACACCAGCTGATTGTTGCCATAATGGAATTAAGTTCTGGTTTGCCAGATCTTCCAGTTTTTAAAGGCAAAACAAAAATCTGACTGTATGTAAAAATCCCTTGGTTTTTAAAAGAAAATTTTCCAAAAAATGTAAAACACAATACCTCATCCAAAGAAAATACATTTCTGCACCCAGTGTAGCCAGCTGACAGGCTGCTAGCTTACTACCTCAGCCTTGAAGACAATTTTGTTTTAGATTTTTTTTTTTTTAAGATTTTTGTTTATTTATTTATTTGAGAGAGAGATAGTGAGAGAGAACATGAGGGAGGAGAAGGTCAGAGAGAGAAGCAGACTCCCCGCGGAGCTGGGAGCCCGACGCGGGACTCTATCCCAGGACTGCGGGACCATGACCGGAGCCGAAGGCAGTCGCCCAACCAACTGAGCCACCCAGGCGTCCCTGTTTTAGATTTTTAAATACACTGGAAAGAGATCAAAGTCTCTTTATCTTCAATTCAAAAAGCAGTTATTAAATGTACAATTTAGGCATGACAGTGTCCTGTCTTAAAGTTACTAAGGTATTATGGAGTACATAAAAAAATGGATAAGGTTTGACTACAGGCTTTGAAGAATTTCTGAGAAGTGAGCCATACTTATCAAACTAAAAATATAAAATCATAAAAGGAATCCCAGCAATCATGTTGCCTACTTCACTATGTATTTTTCAAAAATTTTCAGTGGCAAACTGATCTGTTTAAAATCTCTTTTAAAAACATCTACTCTCAATGTGATCTTACACCCTATCATGTGGAAGCAAATGGCTACTTCTATATAATGATAAAGTTTCTTGATTCCAGGAATTTTTACTTTCTGAAGAATTGAAGTCAAATACCATCCTATCCCTTAAAGGAGGCTTGTCTGATTATTTTGAATTTGTTTTTTTAATGTATTTGAGAGAGAGAGAGAGAGAGCAAGGGTGAGCTTGGCAGTGGGGAAGGCAGTAGGAGAGAGAGAGAATCTTTAAGCAGACCCCACGCTGAGAGCAGAGCCCAATGTAGGGCTCAATCCCACTACCCTGAGATCATGACCTGAGCCGAATCCAAGAGTTGGATGCTCAACTGACTGCACTACTCAGGTGCCCCTGATTATTTCAACGTTCTAAAGTCAGTATTCAGTGTTCTAACATGTGCTAGATTTTTAGGAGATTTGAATAACTTCTAAGCAGGAAGGAGAATTACCTGCTGAGTTGACATGACAGCAAAACAGCGAACCCTTCTCTTAGTAAGCAGAAGAAAATTCATCTTAAACTAATTGACTTCAACTAAGGGCCATGACAATTGGTAGCTCATTTGTAAGTCTTTCTCTTTATAGTTAAGTAGGGAAACAGGATTAAAGGGGATGAGCAATTGTCAGGTGACCCAGAGAGTTGGAAGTGTTCGACGGACTGGGAAGGGCCTCTGTAATTTTTCTTCCCCCAGAATATAAAGTTTGAAGCATATCTAGGTGTCACTCCAGTTCTATGCTCTTTCTCCAAATTCCATCAGATAGCAACTTAATAATTAATTGCTAAATATCTAGTATGTGTCGAGGGTTTTGTAGGGTCTATTAAAATATGATTTCTAGAAAGAGAGTTAACATGTACCCAGGTAGGCGAAATGAGCTTTTAACAAAGAGTAAGACAAAGCATTGAAGAAAAGTAAAAGGCAAAAGCAAGTTGGTAAAGTGCTAATGTGCTTCTCAGTACTTGCAGTACTTGGCGAGCTATAGAAACGAGATGCGAGTGGGTGGCTTCGTGGTGGATATGGAATCTGATGGATTTGGAGGACTAGAAAGGGAGAACATTTCAGGTGGAGAAAGTAACAGGAGGGGAAGTGGAAAGGGTATGCTTATCCCATTTGCTCAAGCCTCCACTTTCAGTTTGAAATCTAACAGATTCATCAGTGCTAACAAGGCTCAAGGGCCAGGTCAATAATCCCTTCCCACATTATTTAATATCAGCACACTTCTCCTTGGCTATAGAACTTCATCTCCCCAAGTATCAGTGGCCAAGTTTCTAGGGATATATGTTTAGATTCAGGACCCCTAACAACTGTGCACTTTGCCTATCCCCTCCAACTCTGCCCTCCATCCCTACCCAAGCCTGGAACACTTTAGGTAAAAAAAAAATAATGATAATAGTAGTAGTAATGTCAAGCAACTAGCTCTTGTTTACAGCACTGAGCAAACTTTAACAAATATACTCCTGTCCTTCTCTCCCAGAGCATTTCATTGTCAACAATCAAGTCTCAGAAACTGTTATTTGGAGAGAGAAAAAGAAAAATGATTATATCGGTCATTACCTCATAGAATTTGGCTCTGGGTCTTTATTCTAGAGACTAAAAGAATAGACGTGTATTTGGAAGAGAAGACATGAAAGATAATCTTTAAAGCGAAACCATTTTTTTTTTTAACACAATCTGAGGACAGAATGGTGTGACTCTAGATCTTCTTCTAGTTATTTTGGGTTTTGAGCAGATTTAAATAATATACAATATTATGTTTATCTCATGATGATCAATTTAAATAGGCAGAATAGGAGCTTGTAACAAGTGTAATACACAAGCACACACACACACACACACACACACACATAACTAGGTTATACCTACGTGCCCATTCAGTTCATTACCAGTAGGTTCTTTCATTTAAAATATGCCCCCATTCTGTGCTCAGTGTCCTGGCTGCTGGGCTTCTAATCATTGCATTTCTGTCTGCTGCTTTGTTTTGTTTTCATTGATCAACTTTGTTTTAAACGAGTTTCATTTTCACTGCTTAAGGTATCAATGCATTTTCTTCCTCTTTAGAAGACTAGACATCAAGTATTATTGGTAAATTTATGCATTATTAGCAACTCAGTGAATTATTTTCAGGCTCTGAGATCTTCAGAGCTGTTTAAGATGCAGAAAAAAATGTTTATTTTTACTTATGTGCATAAAAAAAATCACCACAACTTTTAAATAGTAGCTGAAACTTTAAGTTTTATGCCTTCAAGGCTGTAAATTTCAATTATTCCCTTTATTCATATGTACAAAGAGATGAGTGAAGTGGTATAATTAAAAGCACCTGCCATTACAAAAAAAAAAAAAAAAAAAGGATCTACATTCTTCTCGTTTGAATGTGGTCTATGCATAGTCCTGCCTGAATCAGTAAAGAAAAAGAAGGCTAAAAGGAGTACTCAAAGAGAGTCATCAGGCAGTCCCTGAGAAGAAATGAATATTTATGGCCCATAATCATCTTTTCTAACATTCATGTCATACCGTATAGTTACTTTGGGAATTGTGGAATAAAAGGAAAGAAGAAACGGAGGCAGGAAATAGGGACCCTCGTCCTCCATTTGTCACTTCTTAATTTCTTAAACTTCCCCCAGTGTCTTTATCCATATGTGTAAAATTAGCTGAAATATGAACTCTAAGTTTGCCTTAGCTTCACATTCTCTGCCTCACTTGTTAATCTAAATACATGGTGGCAGTTTTTTCACATTTGGATCTGCAAAGCTCCAGTGGTCACGAAAAGCAGTTGATCATGAGAGGCTATGTATGTAAAAGGAATAAAGGGACAGGAGCTGTCTGAGAGTCAGACATCCCTGAGGCAATTTCTCCTCAGCCATAGTTATGTCAGCTGTGAAACAGACTGTTCTGGCCTCACAGGACTGAGGCGATGACTTGCGGGGAAGCATTTAGTTTGGTGTTTGGCACTGGGCTCATTATCAGGATTTTCGGCATATGGCACATTCCTGATACATGGAAAACCTTTATTAGAACTTCCAGGGGCCTAGCAAGGAAAGATTAACCATGAATTAGCTCGCACATAGATTAATTAGACGTTAGAGTTTGAAGGGAACTTTGTAATCTTTTGGTCCAACCCTCTTATATACTGAAGGAACAGGATCTCCCAAGTTTTGGTGACCTCTTAAGGTCATTCAGTGATTTATTTGCAAAGCCAGGAGTAGAAGTCTGACCTCCTAACTCCCAGTCCACAGTAGATTTTTTGATACAGCTAAATTTTTAAAACCTGGAAGGACTGGCTATAACAATGTAGCTTTGTTTGCTTCTATATCCTGATACTTTTTTCTATCCATGTAATACCTAGGGTTTTTATTGCTGTTTTGTTCTTTTTGTTGTTGTTATTGTTGTTTGCTTCTGAACAATTAAGGTGGTGCCTGGGGTCTACCTGGAGAGCGTAAAAGTAGCCCTTCATAGGGCTCCCAGGAATTTCCTCTTGACCCCAGTGAGAAAGTCTGAGCATAAGAAAATGGGTTAGGTCATTGGTAACATGGGTCATGGCCACAGAGTTCAGCTGATGCCCTGAGGGATACTGGCTCAACTCACTGCCTACACTCATGCAGTTGTTAACTTTGCTGATACTACTATAGGACTCTCCATATAAAGTGCCCACTCAAACTGCATTCTCTCTGTTCCTCATCTGTACAGTGTTTTTGTACAGTAAAGCCCATCTGGGAGCTATTGTTCACTGCTGATATTTGAGTTATACACTGGACTTGTAGGTTTTAAATTAGAATGCTCTCATTCATGATAGTTTGTTCAAGTTTGTCTTGCTATGCTCAGGAGGAACTTTCCATGCAAGCAGCATGGGATGGCAGGAAGATAAAGCTGGATAGTGAGCTGCCCAAGCCAGAAATCCAAAAGAAGGAAAGGCTCACATGGGCAGATCCTAAACCTGCACTCACCTCCTATGACTCTGAAGTGGGAATGCAGCTTCCAAAAGTCATAGGGTCCAGAGCGAATCACATAGCTTACCAGTTATGTTGGCACCTCTATTACAACACATTCTGGACTTCAGTGCCATCAGTCTGAAATAAAAATATCTCTTAAAGGATGAAAGAAGGCCCTGAAAGTCAACTTTTAATTCGTGAAATACAAATGTGAGAAAGTCTCACACATCTTGCCTTGATGATGGTAGAAGAGTTCTAAACCAACTTGTATAAATAAGACTTTTCTTCTTCACGGCAGCCTTTGGTAGAGGATATATTAGGGAGGGCTCAAGACCAGGAAGGAAATACGAGGGCTTATTTAAATTTAGGTAAATTTCTTATATTCAGTTTCTGAAACTCAGTTTCTGAGACTCAATTTCTGAGTAAAATGGTAATTTTTACTTCATTAGTTTATTGTATAAGAATAACAGTGCTTATAAAAACACTTCGGATATTCATATAAAGGGCTAGTGTCCAAAATCTATGAAGAACTTAGCAAACTCAACACCCAAAGAACAAATAATCCAATCAAGAAATGGGCAGAGGACATGAACAGACATTTCTGCAAAGAAGACATCCAGATAGCCAACAGACATGTGAAAAAGTGTTCCACATCACTTGGCATCAGGGAAATACAAATCAAAACCACAATGAGATAACACCTCACACTAGTCAGAATGGCTAAAATTAACAAGTCAGGAAATAACAGATGCTGGTGAGGATGCGGAGAAAGGGGAACCCTCCTACACTGTTGGTGGGAATGCAAGCTGGTGCAACCACGCTGGAAAACAGCATGGAGATTCCTCAAAATGTTGAAAATAGAGCTACCCTATGACCCAGCAATTGCACTACTGGGTATTTACCCTAAAGATACAAATATAGTGATCCGAAGGGGCACGTGCACCCGAATGTTTATAGCAGCAATGTCTATGATAGCCAAACTATGGAAAGAACCTAGATGTTCATCCACAGATGAATGGATAAAGAAGTTGTGGTATTATACATAATGGAATACTATGCAGCCATCAAAAGAAATGAAATCTTGCCATTTGCGACGACATGGATCATGCTTAGCGAAATAAGTCAATTGGAGAAAGACAACTATCATATGATCTCTCTGATATGAGGAAGTGAAGATGCAACATGGGGGTGTTAAGGGGGTAGGAGAAGAATAAATTAAACAAGATGGGATTGGGAGGGAGACAAACCATAAGTGACTCTTAATCTCACAAAACAAACTGAGGGTTGCTGGGGGGAGGGGGGTTGGGAGAGGGGGGTGGGGTTATGGATATTGGGGAGGGTATGTGCTTTGGTGAGTGCTGTGAAGTGTGTAAACCTGGCGATTCACAGACCTGTACCCCTGGGGATAAAAATATAAGTTTATAAAAAATAAAAAATTAAAAAACAAAAAACAACAACAAAAAAACAAAAATAAAACAAAAATAGACCACTTTGGATATTAACCCAAAGAATATGAAAATGCTAAATCTAATAGATGAATGGATAAAGAAGATGTGAAATACACACACACACACACACACATACGTGCACACAATATGTTTATACAATAGAATATTACTCAGCCATCAAAAATAAAATGTCAGATTTACAACAGCATGATGGAACTAGAGGGTATAAGGCTGAATTGAAAAAGTCAGAGAAAGATAAATACCATATGATTTCACTCATGTAAAATTTAAGAAACAAAACAAATGAACAAAGAAAAAAAGAAACAATCCAAAACAAACTGGACTCTTACCTGGAGAGAACAACTGATGGTTACCAGAGTGGAGTTGATGGGGGGATGAGTGAAATAGGTGGTGGGGATTAAGGAGGGCAATTTTTGTGATGAGCACTGGGTGAGATATACAACTCTTGAATCACTATATTGCACAACTGAAACTAATAGAACATCATATATTAACTTTTTTACTAGAATTAAAATTTACTTTTTTTTAAATAAAGAACTTCCATATTCCCTTTACCCATATTCCTCAGTTGTTAAAACTTTACTGGGTCTCTACTGCAAAGTGGAGTAGTGATTACTAGGGGTTGGGGGTTGAGGAAATAAGGAGATATTGGTCAAAGGATACAAACTTCTAGTTATAAGATTAAGAAGTTTTGGGAATCTAATATACAGCATGGTGATTATAGTTGATAATTTTGTATTATATACTTGAAAGTTGCTATGAGAGTAGATATTAAATGTTCTCACCAAAAAATGATATTATATGAAAAAATAAAAATACATAAATACACTTTGGAGATGATAAAGATCCATATAAATGTGAAAATTTATTCTCCATCACAACAAAATCAGTTATAGACTTCTTACTTTCTATAGCTAGGTTCTGGTTAGACTAGCATTCAGATCAGAAAACAATAATTAATATAAGTATTAGATTTCATTTATTGAAATTAATTATAATGGTACATTATTAATATTTCTTCCTACCAATAACTCTCGGAATCTCTGCCCATTCACCAGTTACTGCAGTCATTGTTTTCATCCAATATATATTTTTGGGTGCCTTTTTTGTATAGGTACTGTTCTAGGCAGCTGCATCACTTACCAGGACAACTACCCTCATTAAGCTAACATTCTAGCAAAGGAATGAAAATAGGGGAAGATAAGACATATAACAAACAAGAACATTTTACATCAGATAGTGTTAAGTTTTATTTTTTTAAAGATTTTATTTATTTATTTATTTATTTATTTGACAGAGAGACAGCACAAGCAGGGGAAGTGGCAGGCAGAGGGAGAGGGAGCAGCAGTCTCCCCGCTGAGCAGAGAGCCTGATGTGGGGTCTGATCCCAGGACCCTGAAATCATGACCTGATCTGAAGGCAGATGCTTAATTGACTGAGCCACCTAGCAGCCTCAGATAATGATAAGCTTTATAGGAAAAGGTATTATAGAAAAATTTTAGTATAAATACAAATTGTATTATAGAAGAAAAGAAAAAGTGGCACGGAACAGGGAGAATGAAGCGAGTCAGAATTGGGGGCAATTTTGAATATGGTGTTAAGAGGTGGCTTTTTTTATTAAGAAGGTGACACCTGAGCAAAACTCAAGTTGGTCAGGGCATTGCTGTTCTTATACCTGGGGAAGAGCATTCTAAGCAGAAAGACTAGAGAGGGATTACAGAGGTTTGGGTCATAGAAGATCTTATAGGTGGTTTCAAAGATGTAGGCCTTTATTCTGAGGAAAGAGGGGGTTGTTGAATGGTTTTTGCACAGGAATCTTGTTTTCATAGGATCACTCTGAATGCTCTCTTGAGAATTGACCTTTTGATTTTAGGGAGACAGGGATGGCCACAGGAATCTCTGTTAAGAGGTAACTGCAGGAATCCAGGAGCAAATGAAGGTGGCTCATCACGCCACAGAGGTACATATACTCCCAAATGGGGAACCTGTGGCAGCTCAGCTGACACAGTTGCTTTGCTAATGATTGCATCTTTATTTGGGGCTCAGTTATTCTTCAGACCAGGTTAAGGTTGACTTTTAAGGGTTGCTTAAAAGTCTAGGGTTGGCTTTTAAGGTATATCCTGAGATAAGAGAGATTGTAAGACATTTCTATTGGCAATACTCTGGGTAGGTAGAATCTTTCCCTAATTTATAACCTTGAATTTGAAAAGTTTAAAAAAAAAAAAAAGCTTTGTAATAGGGGTCTTGCCATCAAGTCCTTTTTCCAAACTACATGATCTTCTCTAAGAAAAGAAATTAGTGAAAATTAGTGGTAGAGTATGGCCTCACTATATACAATATGACTCCTATCTGTAAGAAATTGCAGAGATTACTTTTTTATGTCTGGGGCTTGTGTCTGTGCCTTTTTACTTGCAGATTTTATTGAGGAGAAAAAGACAGTTATATTGTTATATTGTTTTCGGTATTGATGTGAGTATAAAATAGAGTTATTTCAAAACTACTTTGAAATGGAAAAATCATAATTTCCAAGTCCTGTGTCTTCCAACTAAATGAGAGAGCTATGATTGTGAACCTACCTTTACCTTTTCAAATATGTATATATAAATAACATTTAATCATATGTTAAATATTCATTTTGTATATATTTATATTGTATAAATTAGATATATGCTATAATTTTACCATGAGATGATTTAAACATTATTATACTACTTTCATCAATTTTGTAAGTAACTTAATTTATTAGCATTATATACATTTTGTCTTTCAGCTTTTTAAAAGCAGTGAGAATTTTGAAGTGTTTAAATTTATCATGTTTAAATTTCTACTAAAAAGAAGAAGCCAAATTAAAAACAAACAAAAAAAAAACCTTGATATTTTAAGACATGGGACACAATTTTCCTCCAGTAAAACAAAAGTGCAGGAGGGCATTTATTCTCATGTCAAATCAGACTAACCTCCTGGTTAAAGGTCTTTATAAATGCTTAGGGAAGTATGTTGACTAGGTTTTATCAATTAAGAAAGAGCTATGAAAGTAGACATACCCTGTGAATTTCTGAGTGTAAATATTCCATATCCCTCTAAATCCCAGTTTGTCTGCCTTTTTTCTCCCCAATTAAATCACCTTCTTGAGATCTTCAAACAAACCTTGTGCCGGGTAACCATGAAGTTCAGAGCTGCATCTGTCCTTAAAGTTGGTCTATACATATTATGCCAGAATCTCTCTAGCTTCTCACTAGACATTTAATCTTAATTTAGTTTTAGTCCCAATAGCTGACTCATCAGTGTCTAGTTTTTTGTCCTGCTCAGGTCAGGGAAATAGATACATGGCAAAACAGGTCTCTCTAGCTTCCTTGATTGGTTGGATTTTTCTTTAGTGCTGTTCACCAAATGTTTCTAATTCCTTACCTTCCAAACCTATGGTAAAATTGTAGTTCCTTACTTCCTTAGAAATTAGTTGTGTGTGGCGGGGGGGTCATTGAAAGACCTAAGTGTGAGACAGGAATCCATCAAAATTCTAGACGAGAACACAGACAGCAACCTCTTTGGCCTCAGCTGCAGCAACTTCTTACTACATGCATTTCCAAAGGCAAAGGAAACAACAACAACAAAAAATGAACTACTGGGACTTCATCAAGATAAAAAAAAACTTTTGCGCAGCAAAGGAAACAGTCAACAAAGCTAAAAGGCAACCTACTGAATGGGAGAAGATACTTGTAAATGACATATCAGATAAAGAGCTAATATGTAAGATCTAGAAAGAATTTATCAAATTCAACACCTAAAAACAAATAATCCAGTCAAGAAATGAGCAGAAGACATGAACAGACATTTCTCCAAAGAAGACATATGAATGGCCAACAGGCACATGAAAAAATGCTCAACATCACCTGGCATCAGGGAAAAACAAATCAAAACCACAATGAGATACCCCTTCACACCTGTCAGAATGGCTAAAAATAACAAGTAAGAAAACAACAAATGTTGACGAGGATGTAAAGAAAGGGGAACCCTCTTACACTATTGATGGGAATGTAAGCTGGTACAGCCATTCTTAAAAACAGTATGGAGATTCCTCAAGAAATAAAAAATAGGGGTGCCTGGGTAGCTCAGTGGGTTAAGCCGCTGCCTTCGGCTCGGGTCATGATCTCAGGGTCCTGGGATCAAGGCCCGCATCAGGCTCTCTGCTCAGCGGGGAGCCTGCTTCCCTCTTTCTCTCTCTGCCTGCCTCTCTGTCTACTTGTGATCTCTCTCTGTCAAATAAATAAATAAAATCTTAAAAAAAAAAAAAAGAAATAAAAAATAGAGCTACTCTATGACCCAGCAATTGCAGTACCGGGTATTTACTGCAAAGATACAGATGTAGTGATCCAAAGGGGCACATGCACCCAAAGGTTTATAGAAGCAATGTCCACAACAGCCAAACTGTGGAAAGAGCCCAGTTATCCATCGACAGATGAGTAGATAAAGAAAATATGGTGTATATACACCCCTGGCCTCCACCCACACACACACACACAATGGAATATTACTCAGCCATCCAAATGATGAAGATTTACCATTTAAATCAATGTGGATAGAACTGTAGGGTTATTATACTGAGCAAAATATGTCAATCAGAGAAAGGCAATTATATGGAATTGCCTTTGTGGAATATAAGAAATAGCATATAGGATCATAGGGGAAGGAAGGGGAAATGAATGGGAAAGAAATTAGAGAGGGAGACAAACTGTGAGAGATACTCTTAACTATAGGAAACAAACCCAGGGTTGCTGGAAGGGCGATGGGTGAGGGCATGAGGTAACTTGATGACAGGCATTAAGGAGAACATGTGATATAATGAGCACTGGGTGTTATATACAACTGATGAATTACTGAACTCTAATGATTTACTATATATTGGCTAATTGAATTTAAACTTAAAAAGTTAGGTATGGGGGCCATGTGGTTGTTAATTTCATGTGTCATCTTGGCTAGTCATAGTCCCAGATATTTGGCCAAATAGTATTCTAGATGTTTCTGTGAAGGTATTTTTCAGATGAGATTAACATTTAAATCAGTAGACTTTGAGTAAGGTAGATTCTTCTGCATAATGTGGTGGGCCTTGTCCAAACAACTGAAGGCCTTAAGAGAAAGAGGAAATTACGCTAATAGACTGCATTTGGGCACAAGTTACAACATCAATTCTTTCCAGTCCGCCAGCCTATCTTGCAGATTTGGGACTCACCAGTCTCCACAATTGTGTGAGCCAAGTTCTTAAAATAAATCAGTCTCTAAACACACACACACACACACACACACCCTGTTGGTTCCGTTTTCTAAAGAACCCTAATACCGGCCACATGATTTGCTTTAACCAATGAAAAATATACAGAAATGATGTGTGTCTGTTATATTCAGGAACCTCAACCACCAGTGCATGTTTTGCCATGTTCATTTCCATGCCTCAGGAGATGTAGAAGTTGAGCAGAGCTCTAGCCAAACAATGATGGACCTAGCATTTGAGCAAGAGTTAAACTTTTATTTTTATAAACTATGAGTCAGAAATTTTATGTTACTACACTATAACATATATTTTCCTGACTGATACAACAACCTCTAAATTTATACTTCAAGGTCAGAATTTTCTTCCCTTTTGAGATTTTACCATTTGATTTGATACTATTTTTTTTTATTTGATACTTTTTTTAACTTTGGCACTACAAGAATTTATACTGGGCTCTTGCAGATAGCTGAACCACTTGCTTAATTGTCCATTTGACTCTGAAGAAAACTTGAACTCAAGAATATAAAACTGTCTTTCAGAGTCCATAGTCTCTCATGGTTCACCTCCCCTTCCAATTTCCCCCAACTCCCTTCTCCTCTCTATCTCCCCATGTCCTCCATGCTATTTGTTATGCTGCACAAATAAGTGAAACCATATGATAATTGACTCTCTCTGCTTGACTTATTTTACTCACATAATCTCTTCCAGTCCCGTCCATGTTGCTACAAAAGTTGGGTATTCGTCCTTTCTGATGGAGGCATAATACTCCATAGTGTATATGGACCACATCTTCCTTATCCATTCATCCATTGAAGGGCAATCTGAGGGTTTTGAAGGGCGGGGAGGTCGGGGTACCAGGTGGTGGGTATTATAGAGGGCACAAATTGCATGAAGCAGTGGGTGTGGTGCAAAAATAATGAATACTGTTATGCTGAAAATAAAAAGTAAATTAAAGAAAAACAAGACTTTGCAATTAAAAGCATAGCTGAATCTTAATCAGTTGGGATGGTCAAGTAAATGCTACATTTTCTTTACTAATCTGCCACTGAATGCAAACAGGCAATAAAGACAAATGATTTATATGAAAATTCATATAATATGATCACAACTTTCAAGGGAAACTTGAAACCAGCAATTGAAATAAGCTTCATCTTTCTCATCTACAAAATAAATTATTAATGGTGAGATTTGGGAAAAAAAAAAAAAATATAAAACTGTCTAATCCAAGCTACACAAATGCTAATCCATCCTCACTTCCTTGGCTCAAAAAAACCAGCTGACCACTCTACACTTACAGAGACTATGAACTTCTCTCTTGGGATATTCTCATCATAAAGGGCCTGATACTTGAGAACCTGAGGACTGTACATAGAATGTTCTACTTGCAATGATCACAGGATAGGTGCTGTCATTCCAAAGTAATGTCTTTCCAGCACTTACCAAGACTTTAAATAATTTTCTTTTTTTCCATTAACACAGTGTATTAGTTTTCTGTTGCTGCATAACAAACTACCTCAGGGGTCAGCTGATGAATATTTTAGGAAAGGAGTCAGAGAACTGACAAATTCATATATGTATTTTAGAACAATTTCCTTGGGGCCAGTGAAGAAGACACCTGTGGTATGAGTGTATAAGAGAAAAGGTAATGTAACAACAAGAGAGAAGAAAGAGAAATTAAGGAGTCAATTCCATTTACAGTAGCACCCCAAACCATAAGATACCTAGGAATAAACCTAACCAAAGAGGCAAAGAATCTATACTCAGAAAACTATAAAGTACTCATGAAAGAAATTGAGGAAGACACAAAGAAATGGAAAAATGTTCCATGCTCCTGGATTGGAAGAACAAATATTGTGAAAATGTCTGTTCTACCTAAAGCAATCTACACATTTAATGCAATCCTTATCAAAATACCATCCATTTTTTTCAAAGAAATGGAACAAATAATCTTAAAATTTTTATGGAACCAGAAAAGACTTCGAATAGCCAAAGGAATATTGAAAAAGAAAACCAAAGTTGGTGGCATCGCAATTCTGGACTTCAAGCTCTATTACAAAGCTGTCATCATCAAGACAGTATGGTACTGGCACAAAAACAGACACATAGATCAATGGAACAGAATAGAGAGCCCAGAAATAGACCCTCTATGGTCAACTGATCTTTGACAAAGCAGGAAAGAATGTCCAGTGGAAAAAAGACAGCCTCTTCAACAAATGGTGTTGGGAAAATTGTACAGCTACATGCAGAAAAATGAAACTGGACCATTTCCTTATACTACACATGAAAATAGACTCAAAATGGATGAAGGACCTCAAAGTGAGAAAGGAATCCATCAACATCCTTGAGCAGAACACAGGCAGCAACCACTTCGACCTCAGTTGCAGCAACTTCTTCCTAGGAACATTGCCAAGGCAAGGGAAGCAAGGGCAAAAATGAACTATTGGGACTTCAAGATCAAAAGCTTTTGCACAGCAAAGGAAACAGTTAACAAAACCAAAGACAACTGACAGAATGTGAGAAGATATTTGCAAACTACATATCAGATAAAGGGCTAGTATCCAAAATCTATAAAAAGCTTAGCAAACTCAACACCCAAAGAACAAATAATCCAATCAAGAAATGGGAGGTGAACCATGAGAGACTAAGGACTCTGAAAAACAATCTGAGGGTTTTGAAGGGGAAGTCGGGGTACCAGATGGTGGGTATTATAGAGGGCACAGATTGCATGGAGCACTGGGTGTGGTGCAAAAATAATGAATACTGTTATGCTGAAAATAAATAAAAAATAAATTTAAAAAATGGAGAAAAAAAAAGAAATGGGCAGAGGACATGAACAGACATTTCTGCAAAGAAGACATCCAGATGGCCAACAGACACATGAAAAATTGCTCCACATCACTCAGCATCAGGGAAATACAAATCAAAACCACAATGAGATACCACTTCACGCCAGTCAGAATGGCTAAAATTAACAAGTCAGGAAATGACAGACACTGGCAAGGATGTGGAGAAAGGGGAACCCTCCTACACTGTTGGTGGGAATGCAAGCTGGTGCAACCACTCTGGAAAACAGCATGGAGATTCCTCAAAATGTTGAAAATAGAGCTACCTTACGACCCAGCAATTGCACTACTGGGTATTTACCCTAAAGATACAAACGTAGTGATCCAAAGGGGCATGTGAACCCAAATGTTTATAGCAGCAATGTCCACAACAGCCAAACTATAGAAAGAACCTAGATGTCCATCAACAGATGAATGCATAAAGAAGAGGTCGTATATATATATATATATACTATGGAATACTATGTAGCCATCAAAAGAAATGAAATCTTGCCATTTGCAATGATGTGGATGGAACTAGAGGATATTATGCTTAGCAAAATAAGTCAATCAGAGAAAGACAACTATCATATGATCTCCCTGATATGAGGAAGTGGAGATGCAATGTGGGGGGCTTGGGGGGGGGGTAGGAAAAGAATAAATGAAACAAGATGGGACAGGGAGGGAGACAAACCATAAGTGACTCTTAATCTCACAAAACAAACTGAGGGGGGCCAGGGGAAGGGGGGTAGAGAGAGGGTTATGGACATAAGGGAGGGTATGTGCTATGGTGAGTGCTGTGAAGTGTGTAAACCTGGCGATTCACAGACCTGTACCCCTGGAGCTAATAATACAGTATATGTTTAAAAAAAAATTTAAGAATTTTTTTTTTAAAGAGAGAGGAGTTGATAGTGCTGGGTGAAAAGATGATTTATAAACTGTTGCAATTGACCCAATGTTGGAAAACATTTTCTATAAAAACCAGATAGTAAATATTTTAGGTTTTGCAGTCTAGATAGTGTTTTTGTCACAAAGATTCAACTCTGCTGTTGTAGTGTGAAAGCAGCCACAAATCCTATGTAAACAAATGGATGTGGCTCTGTTTCAGTACAACTTTATTTACAGAATCAGGTGGCAGGCTGGATCTAAGCCACAGGTTGCTGTTTGCTGATCCCAGTAAGAGACCATAATGGCACTAAAGCAATAACAGTGGGGTTGAACAAGTGGTGGAGGTGATTGACTTAATTACATGTGTTTTGAGCACCCAGTTCTCCTTTAGACACAGGAAATAGGCATGAACAAAATAGATAAAATCCCTTCCCAAATGGAGTTTTCATTTTAGGAAAATTAAAAACACAAACATTATACCGTAAGGTTTGCCTGATAGCAAGGAAAGATAAAAATAAGTCGGGGAGAGGGACAATAGTAAATAACTAATTCAATTCATGAAAATCCATTGTAGCTGGTCAAGGACTGTGCAAAGAGCATGGTAATTATTAGAGAAAGCTTCCTCAGTTATACATGGACTCATTTTTTTGTCTGCATACATATGTTATAGGGTGTTTTCTACTTGATTTAATATCTATAAAATAATTTGTAATTATTTTACATTTTACATTCAGCATTTGTAAGAAAATATTTTCATGTGAGTTGTCTAAAAGCTTCAGGCAGAGAAGGAATTTTGCACAAAGATGAATAAAATGGGCTGTATACTGAATTATATAAGGGCCTCTCAACAAAGAATAATAATACAGATGCTCCTATCTAGAGATATTAAACATGCAGTCATTCCTCTGGGTCAAGTGGAAATTTTCACAGAAAATTTGTGAAAAATCACAAGATGATTTCTTGTCCCTTTACGGAAAACGTGAAGAGAGTTTCAATTTGTTAGGAACATTAGATTCACTCTTTCTTGTTTACCTTTGCATTTGAGTTGTCCCACTTCCTGAGGTGACCGAATGTAGAGGAAGCCTGGAGAAAAATTTGTCACCACTGATGACCCTTAGGTTCGAATATTTTCAGTAAGGTGCTCCCAACCTGGTACCCATAATTGGAATTGGTATGAGAAATCATGCCATGTGGGGGGCAGGGGGGGAGGGTGGGGAGCACCTGTGGAGGTAGAGTAGGAAAGATATCATCAAGGGGGAAGAACTCAGAGTAAAGAGCTAAGAAGATAAAATTAGCTGTAGTTGCTACTACAACTAGACATCTGGGGTCTCTTCTGGTTTCCTCCATGCTATCTGAACTCCAAACTGTTGAGATATCTGCATGTACCTTTTTTTTTTTTTTTAAGATTTTTTTAATTTGTTTATTTGACAGACAGAGATCACAAATAGGCAGAGAGGCAGGCAGAGAGAGAGGAGGAAGCAGGCCTCTGGCTGAGCAGAGAACCCAATGTGGGGCTTGATCCCAGGACCTGGGATCATGACCTGAGCCGAAGGCAGAGGCTTTAACCCACTGAGCCACTCAGGTGCCCCTCTGCATGTACCTTTTAAGACTCAGAGAGCTGACCTCATCCCAAATCCAGTTGTGGATTCTTTTTTTTTTTTTTTTCCAATTTATTTATTTTCAGAAAAACAGTATTCATTATTTTTTCACCACACCCAGTGCTCCATGCAAGCTGTGCCCTCTATAATACCCACCACCTGGTACCCCAACCTCCCACCCCCCTGCCACTTCAAACCCCTCAGACTGTTTTTCAGAGTCCATAGTCTCTCATGGTTCATCTCCCCTTCCAATTTACCCAAAAGCACATACCCTCCCCAATGTCCATAACCTTCCTCCCTTTTCCCAACCCCCCTCCCCCCAGCAACCCACAGTTTGTTTCGTGAGATTAAGAGTCACTTATGGTTTGTCTCCCTCCCTATCCCATCTTGTTTCATGGATTCTTCTCCTACCCACTTAAGCCCCCATGTTGCATCACCACTCCCTCATATCAGGGAGATCATATGATAGTTGTCTTTCTCCGCTTGACTTATTTCGCTAAGCATGATACGCTCTAGTTCCATCCATGTTGTCGCAAATGGCAAGATTTCGTTTCTTTTGATGGCTGCATAGTATTCCATTGTGTATATATACCACTCTTCTTGATCCATTCATCTCTTGATGGACATCTAGGTTCTTTCCATAGTTTGGCTATTGTGGACATTGCTGCTATAAACATTCGGGTGCACGTGCCCCTTTGGATCACTACGTTTGTTTCTTTAGGGTAAATACCCAGTAGTGCAATTGCTGGGTCATAGGGCAGTTCTATTTTCAACATTTTGAGGAATCTCCATGCTGTTTTCCAGAGTGGTTGCACCAGCTTGCATTCCCACCAACAGTGTAGGAGGGTTCCCCTTTCTCCGCATCCTCGCCAGCATCTGTCATTTCCTGACTTGTTGATTTTAGCCATTCTGACTGGTGTGAGGTGATATCTCATTGTGGTTTTGATTTGTATTTCCCTGATGCCGAGTGATATGGAGCACTTTTTCATGTGTCTGTTGGCCATCTGGATGTCTTCTTGGCAGAAATGTCTGTTTATGTCCTCTGCCCATTTCTTGATTGGATTATTTGTTCTTTGGGTGTTGAGTTTGTTAAGTTCTTTATAGATTTTGGACACTAGTCCTTTATCTGATATGTCGTTTGCAAATATCTTCTCCCATTCTGTCAGTTGTCTTTTGGTTTTGTTAACTGTTTCCTTTGCTGTGCAAAAGCTTTTGATTTTGATGAAATCCCAAAAGTTCATTTTTGCCCTTGCTTCCCTTGCCTTTGGCGATGTTCCTAGGAAGATGTTGCTGCGGCTGAGGTCGAAGAGGTTGCTGCCTGTGTTCTCCTCAAGGATTTTGATGGATTCCTTTCTCACATTGAGGTCCTTAATCCATTTTGAATCTATTTTTGTGTGTGGTGTAAGGAAATGGTCCAATTTCATTTTTCTGCATGTGGCTGTCCAATTTTCCCAACACCATTTATTGAAGAGGCTGTCTTTTTTCCATTGGACATTCTTTCCTGCTTTGTCGAAGATTAGTTGACCATAGAGTTGAGGGTCTATTTCTGGGCTCTCTATTCTGTTCCATTGGTCTATGTGTCTGTTTTTGTGCCAGTACCATGCTGTCTTGATGATGACAGCTTTGTAATAGAGCTTGAAGTCCGGAATTGTGATGCCACCAACTTTGGCTTTGTTTTTCAATATCCCTTTGGCTATTCGAGGTCTTTTCTGGTTCCATATAAATTTTAAAATTATTTGTTCCATTTCTTTGAAAAAGATGGATGGTACTTTGATAGGAATTGCATTAAATGTGTAGATTGCTTTAGGTAGCATAGACATTTTCACAATATTTATTCTTCCAATCCAGGAGCATGGAACATTTTTCCATTTCTTTGTGTCTTCCTCAATTTCTTTCATGAGTACTTTATAGTTTTCTGAGTATAGATTCTTAGCCTCTTTGGTTAGGTTTATTCCTAGGTATCTTATGGTTTGTGGTGCAATTGTAAATGGGATTGACTCCTTAATTTCTCTTTCTTCTGTCTTGTTGTTGGTGTAGAGAAGTGCAACTGATTTCTGTGCATTGATCTTATATCCTGACACTTTACTGAATTCCTGTATAAGTTCTAGCAGTTTTGGAGTGGATTCAACAGTACATTAAAAGGATTATTCACCACGACCAAGTGGGATTTATTCCAGGGCTGCAAGGTTGGTTCAACATCCGCAAATCAGTCTGTGATACAACACATCAATAAAAGAAAGAACAAGAACCATATGATACTCTCAATAGATGCTGAAAAAGCATTTGACAAAGTACAGCATCCCTTCCTGATCAAAACCCTTCAAAGTGTAGGGATAGAGGGCACATACCTCAATATCATCAAAGCCATCTATGAAAAACCCACTGCAAATATCATTCTCAATGGAGAAAAACTGAAAGCTTTTCCACTAAGGTCAGGAACACGGCAGGGATGTCCATTATCACCACTGCTATTCAACATAGTACTAGAAGTCCTAGCCTCAGCAATCAGACAACAAAAGGAAATTAAAGGCATCCAAATCGGCAAAGAAGAAGTCAAATTATCACTCTTCGCAGATGATATGATACTCTATGTGGAAAACCCAAAAGACTCCAGTTGTGGATTCTGACCCATCTGCAGGTTTCTCAAATTCCCCAGATTTTAAAACTCACCTGAAAATCTTTTTAAATACATAGATTATCAGACTCTTCTATTGAAATTCTGATTTAGGTCTGAGTTGGGGGTCTCATAAATCTGTGTTTTTAGCAGACACATCAAGTCTTTCCTGCCATTAGGGAAGTTGTAATAGATGCGGATTTAACCTTACTAGTTCAGGGCCAAAGCCTGGCTTGTATCAGTTTGGGGCTGGGCTGGTGACTTAAATTGATCCAAGATGGCTGATAGGAAGATCTTTAATTTCAAACCTTTTGAGAGAGAATTTTTTTCCTACTATTCTTGCTGAACAAAGAAATATGTAGCCCCAGTTGTTGATAGCAATCATCTCAGGAAAGCAAAGGGTGACTAGACTTTGGATGAAGCTGGTGTGTATTTGTGAGAGCAGAAAAAGAAAATAAACAAGAGATCATAATAACAAAAGGAGCCATAAGTCAACTAGCTCTGAAGCCCGCCCTGCCTCTGGACTTTTGTTACATGACATTCAATAACCTTATTTGTTAAGTAAGTTGTATTTTCTATTCCTTCCTGGTAAAAACATTCTAATTGATACACCTATTTGTGTTTTTTTCTTTTCAAGATATATGCTCTTGACACTAGAAAGAGAAAAATGTAAAAATAGTATTTCTCAGTCTATTGCTATTATCACATAAAATGATAATAAACTATTAGTTTATATCATATTTCTCTGATAATAAATTTAGCACCTAGGGAAGAATTATCAGTTGTTTTTTTTTAAAGATTTTATTTATTTATTTGACAGAGAGAGATCACAAGTAGGTGTAGAGGCAGGCAGAGAGAGAGAGAGGAGGAAGTAGGCTCCCTGCTGAGCAGAGATGCGGGACTTGATCCCAGAACCCTGAGATCATGACCTGAGCCGAAGGCAGCGGCTTAACCCACTGAGCCACCCAGGTGCCCTGAATTATCAGTTTTTTACAATTATGTCATGAACACCATCTCAGGATCAGTTTCTACAACTGTTGTGTCTTTTGGTTAACTTGTTGGTTAATAAATACACAGAGGTGTGCCTATTTGAA
The DNA here is from genome assembly GCF_020171115.1 of Neogale vison. Taxonomy (NCBI): domain Eukaryota; kingdom Metazoa; phylum Chordata; class Mammalia; order Carnivora; family Mustelidae; genus Neogale; species Neogale vison. Next base: position 51,747,602 of record NC_058093.1, read on the forward strand.
AATAAGTTTAGAGATAAAACCAGTTAAATACTAAAGTAAGTTATCTCCAGTCTAAAGTTTTAAGGATGAGATTTAACTTCCCTGTAGCAAAGTGAAATGTTTATAAAAATATTCACATATACATGTGATGCTCATTTTAGCTATGAGACAGCTTCGAGAGCACAGTCTGTTGGCTCTGGATGAGATATATGTCATATTTCTATATCTGTATCTATAACCACAACATACCATTAGTGGGCAGAGTTTGTTGTGTCCTTTCTTCCAAATGTTTTGTATCCAGCAGATTACACATGAGACTCATAAGTTTCTCTGAGGGCAGAAAAGGACTAGAAATCTGACCCCTCCCCCATAAATGTTATATATATAAATACATCTGCGGGATGGAAGTGGCTGCCAACTGTGTACAAATTGCAAAGACAATATGTTCTACCTACGAATAAGGAGTCTGAACCTGTGTGCGTATGGAGAGGCAGAGTCTAAGGATTGGAAAGGAATGGTGGTTTTCCATTCCATGTAGAGCAGACACCAGGACCCACCCTAGTATCTGATTCATGTGTGCTTCCCAGGGGAAATGGCCAATGTGTACATGTGCATTTGCTCAAATGTTTCTGTATATACAGGTGACCTACAACACTTTGGGCCTGTGTAGCTTGGCTGAAGGACACCTTGACTTTGTACAACACAGAAGAAGAGAGGATCCTCCCTCACTTTGAAAGGCTCTGTAGGGTTGCCCCTAGCAGTTAACTAGTGCTGATTAGTTTCCCACACAATCATCACTGATGATATAGTTTTGAAGCCCAACCTCAAGGTGGGTACCTAAATTCCTACTCTCACAATGAGCACTGAGAGTCACGTGGGGTGATTTATAGGCATGGAATCTGAGAAATAGTTAAAAATGGAAACATTAAGAAAATACTGGAATTCTTGCCAAGCCAGGAGAGGACAGGGAAACACAAGATTTTGAAGGACTAATATAAATATGATTTTATTGGTATTATAAGCTGAGGAAATATGGGACATACTAATTATGCTTACAAGACAGGTTGGTACTGTGTGATACTACTCTGTGTAACTTTGACGCTTCAAGTTTTCCACAACTCAAATCTTAAAGCCATGAGCTAACACTGTTAGACCAGCAAACTGGCAATATCTCAAATCCCCATAAGGTTTCAGGTATGAGGTGGGTAAGATTGATAGGTGGTGTAATCCAGCGGAATGAGAACTTCTCATTCTGATCCCTGAATGAGGGAGGGGGAATAGCTAGAAGGAAAATGTTAGAAGCAGCTATAAACAGATATTCTAGCATACCTCTTTCCCAAACCCCACGAACAGTATTGGAAGAGGGGAAGTAGACATAAACACAAAAGAATCTCTCATGTAATTTGGGGGTTTCAGTGTAGGTGATACATCCTTGACAGTGGCATGTGTACACAGCAAATATTATCCAGAAGTTTTTTTTTTAAACTATTACTTGTTTCACTGATATTTTTAAATAAATCCACCTCTAGATTTATTATACATTGAAATCCAAATTACAAATCTTATAATTTTACTTATTTATATGTTTATTAGTATAGCAAATTTTAACATCAGTTTTAAGGGAGATTTTACAATTTGGTTAATTAAATTCTCTTAAGCAGTTTGAAACTGCACACATATATTTAGTATATTTGGTTTTGTCTGTAAGTACTTTGTCTAACAAGCAAACTTTCCCAAGTGCCAAAACACACCTTGAAAAGCTCATGAATTAAATGTATATGTATCTTAGTAATTGGATTGTAACAATTTTAAATCTTTTGAGTATTCCAATACTGTTTTCACACCTGTTCAAACATTCTTGTACCTCTCAACCTAAACCTTGTACCTCTAAGTCTGAATCAATAACTTAATTGCATATTTAAATTGGAAGCATAATGCTGATCTTTAGATGTTCTAATATTCTAAATTCTCTTAAAGATTACAAGCAATTAAAGACTATTCCCAAATATAACACAAAATATTAATATTAGTGGTTTTGTTTTTACTTCCATTTCTGCTTTTTAGTCCTTATAATGTGGACCCAGAACCGGAAGCATCAGCATCACCCAGGAACCTCCTCAATCTGAAATTGTCATGAGACTCAGGAGTTTATGGTTTTTTTTTTTTTAAGATTTTATTTATTTATTTGACAGACAGAGATCAAAGTAGGCAGAGAGGCAGGCAGAGAGAAAGAGGAAGGGAAGCAGGCTCCCTGGTGGCAGAGAGCCCGATGCGGAACTTGATCCCAGGACCCTGGGATCATGACCTGAGCAGAAGGCAGAGGCTTTAACCCACTGAGCCACTCAGGCACCCCAGGAGTTTATGTTTTAATAAGACCTGTAGGTCCTTCTGATGCATGCTGAAGTCTGATAGCTATATTTAATTCTAAAGCTCTTCAAGGGTTAGCCATTCACCATAAAATTAATTAAACTATCCCAAGTAGCTAAGGTTACATTTTTGAGTAAATTTTGGACAAAATTCTAAGCTTGCTGAGGTTGTACATTTCTTCTTTCTTTCTTTTTCTTTCTTTCTTTCTTTCTTTCTTTCTTTCTTTCTTTCTTTCTTCCTATCCTGGGAAGGAAATGTGAGGTATTAGGTATCTCAGGTGATTTTGCTAATGAAAATGTATTACACTCAGGCACAAATTCATAGTCCTCAAACATATTTAGTGCATAGCCCATATCTGCTGGACTCAAATCACACATTAGTTATTTATGAAATCTGATATAAATTTGTAATTTCCATCCAAACAGCTTTACCACTTGATCAGACTCAAATACTTTTTTACTTGATCTTGGTCTGGACTTTTGTCATGTATTTTTTTTTTCTTTTCACCTGCAGGGCTACAATTCTAATAGGTATTTAAATGATAAGTACTTTGATACTTAAGTGACATCCACTTTTTGATTCTGTCTGTCTCTAAAGCTTTTGTGTCTCTCTGGACCCAGCATCAAAATGTTGCTAGTAATGGGAAGATTCAAGAGTAAGGCTTGTAAGTTGCTTTTATCTAAAATTTTCTGAAGTGGAAGGGATAGTGGAGCAGGTGTCATGGCATCCAAAGGCATTATTTATAGTAAAAAAATAATGGAAATGGTACCTCCTGGAGTTGTGTGACAAAGCAGCCTTGTGTCTGAGCAAGAGTGGACAGAGGACCCAAATTTCCATTGGCTCCTAGTGAGTGCCTAGTGGACAGAGAGAGAACCCACAGGCTTGCCAGGAAAAGAGTCACTAAGATAGGTGACCTTGTTACAGAGAAAGAGGGCTTGTACCATGCACTGTGGAATTAGGAAGACAATGTAGCTCATCATAGAATTCCAGGTGAGGGAGCTGATAATTTCTGGTTATCATTATGGAGAGCAAGCAGGGTAGGTTGGAGTTGAGGTGGGGAGGGGCACACACTGAAGACACTGGTGCAGAATTGATGACAAGAGGAGCTACATCTGGAATAAATGACCAGCATATGAGCAAGCTAGAACAACAGCAAGAAGCAGAAAATAAACAAAATCTATGATCCAGTATGGAAAGAAGGAAGGAAATGGAAAGAACATAGTAAGCGTAGTTAGGTCTACTCCTTCCACAGTAAGTATTTCCTTATGTTGACAGTCAGAAGGTCCTGGCTCACTGGCTTGTTCTCACCACATACTCTAAAGGAAATCCATCTGATTGTGCTATCCCCATTTTCCCACAAAGCCCTGAGCCCACAGTTGACCCTCTCGTGCTTGGGACGAGCCTTTGTGAAAATGACATAGACAAATTCTGAGGAAACTCATACTAACTAGTTATGCCAATCAGCTGCTTATTTAATTCATAAATATGAATCAGTAACCAGAGATCATAAAATGTGTGGGGAAAAACTAACAGCCTGATGGAGAGTTTAAAAAAGAAGTCAAACAACCACAATCAAAGCAAAGATAACACAAAAGTTAAAGATAATTTTCAAAATTTAATTAATGCAGAGAAATTCAAGAAAATATTGCATTCATAAACACAAGAACTGACTGGTATGAAAAGCAGATAATCAGAAAGCAGGAAAGAGTACAAACACATTAAACAGGTAATAAAACATGTTTGAAAGAAAACACAACAAAGGCTGAGTTGATGGAATAGACAGAGCTGAGACTATCAATGATCTGGAAGAAATTTCCCAGGGAATAGAATTTTTAAAAAGTATGGAAGAATGATTAAGAAGAAAAATTGAAAAAACTAATTGATAAAAAAATATTTCTTGAACTGAACCCACACATGCATGCTGTTGGATGTGATGCTCGTACAACATGCCAAGCATATGTAAGGGAAACTGATCCAAACCTGGTTATTTCTTGGCAAGTGTTGTGAACTTCAAGGAGAAAGGGAAAAAAAATTCCTTGAAGTTTCCAGGGAGAAATACTAGACTATTTATAAAAATCAAAATCAAACTGGTTTTAGTGTCATATATAATTTAGGATATGAGGAGAAAACCTGGGTCAGACTCTTCAGAGTTCTTTTTTTTTTTTTAAGATTTTATTTATTTATTTGACAGAGATCACAAGTAGTCAGAGAGGCAGGCAGAGAGAGGGTGGGGGGAAGCAGACTCCCTGCTGAGCAGAGAGCCCAATGCGAGGCTCTATCCCAGGACTCTGAGATCATGACCTGAGCCGAAGACAGAGGCTTAACCCACTGAGCCACCCAGGTGCCCCGACTCTTCAGAGTTCTGAATGGAAATGCTTTTGAATGTAGAATTCTATACTCAGATAGTATAAAAAAGTAAGAGCTGTTAAAAGATAAAGTGAGGCAACTTAAGAATTTGAAGAGTTTATTTGAGTAAAAATTGATTTGAATCAGGCAGCATCTAATCTAGCAGAAGGGAGCTCTAGGAAGGTACACGAAATAAAGAGCTTCTATAGGCAGAAAGGAGCAGGAACAAGGCAGTTAGATGAGGCAAAAAAGTGGGTTTGTTATCGCAGGGTCACTTTCCTTTAGGAGATGGTTGGGTTCTGTGAGGCAGATTACATAACTAACTAGTATTGATCACGTACTTCCTGGTTGACTAGTTTCAGATTCCATTTCTGGGAGAGCCAAAACTGTAATTAAATTGTTTTGGTTTGGTGACATGAAACTTACAATAAGACACTTTATATTGGGCCTGTTGTCTTATTTTTAATAGAGTATAAAAGAGAATCTTTCAAGCATGCAGTGAGTTTTGGAAAAATTTGTTTTCTAGGCCAAAATCAAAGGATCAATCAATCAATCAAAGACAAAGAGAGGAAGACAGAAGAGAAAAAGCAAGGATGATAAAACTTGTAAAACTTATAAAATTCAATAACTAGATTAAAATATATTTGGTGTAATTGTCATTCTCTTGTTAAAGGATTTCTGAAAACATGCAGACACGTAAAAATGTTAATATCAATTAAAATTCTAGGTGGTTTGAATAAAACACAAGTGGAGAATAGAGAGTGAACAGGAAAAATCATGTGTTGATTATGCAGTCTTATGAAAAATAATTATACATTTTTTTATGTTTTTTTTTCCCAATTTATTTATTTTCAGAAAAACAGTATTCATTATTTTTTCACCACACCCAGTGCTCCATGCAAGCTGTGCCCTCTATAATACCCACCACCTGGTACCCCAACCTCCCACCCCCCCCGCCACTTCAAACCCCTCAGACTGGTTTTCAGAGTCCATAGTCTCTCAGGGTTCACCTCCCCTTCCAATTTACCCAAATTCCCTACTACTCTCTAACACCCCTTGTCCTCCATGCTATTGGTTATGCTCCACAAATGAGTGAAACCATATGATAATTGACTCTCTCTGCTTGACTGATTTCACTCAGCATAATCTCTTCCAGTCCCGTCCATGTTGCTACAAAAGTTGGATATTCGTCCTTTCTGATGGAGGCATAATACTCCATAGTGTATATGGACCACATCTTCCTTATCCATTCATCCGTTGAAGGGCATCTTGGTTCTTTCCATAGTTTGGCGACTGTGGCCATTGCTGCTATATACATTTTTTAAGAGAGGGTAATACACTCCAGAGTAATACCATAAATTCATTCACTCAGTTAATAATTATTGAATACTAGTTCCATACCAGGCACTGGGCTCCATACAGTGGATAAAATAGGAAGATGTGCCCTTGCCCATAGGAGTGTAAACTACATTTCAGTGAATCAAGGATCTGACACAGGAAGCTCAAGACAGTACAGGAGCATACAGACGTGGTCCCTGGTACAGACCTGGTAAGGTGTGGAACAACTCATTCCTTTAGGAAATGTTGGCTAAGATGAGATCAGAAAAAGTTACTCAGGGAAAGAAAGAAATAGTGACTTTCCGAGAGCTCATGGTGCTTTTAAAGAACTGAAACACACTCAGGCTGGCTGGAGTACAGAGTCAGCGGGATAAAGATGCCTGAGACGAAGCTGGAGACGCAAGCCGGGGCTGATGCATGCCAGTCTTTCTAAGCTATGTTGGACTAGTAGTAATAGCCATTGAAATATTCTTTAGCTAAGAGAAAAAGTGGCATGAGGATTTGCAAAGTAGAATGTTAACTCAGCCTCTGGGTAAACATGGTGGAAATACATGCTTTTACTTCTCCAAAACCAGTAAAATTTTGCTGTGAAAAATGCATTTTAATATAATCGAGTTTGTAATTTTGGGAGCAAATCTCACCTCTGTCATTTAATAGCTGTGTGATCTTGAATATGTTACTTAACCTCTTTGGGCCTTAGTTTTCAGCTTGTAAAGGAAAATACTGGTAGGTTCCCTGAAGGACTTTTGTGAAGTCAAGAGCTACGAATGAGAATTTAATGTGAAGACATTAAGCACAGTGCTGGCTAGATGTGGGATCTTCTGTTCCAAATAGCAAAAGCCCATCTTAAGCCCATCTTAAATTAGGTGTAAAGTCAGAGGGAGGCAATTATGAGAACACACTGGCACATCTCAGAAGCCATGGGGGAGAATGAAACTTGGGCCCCAGGAGCACCTGGAATCAGGGATTTGAAAACCAAAGATCCTGCACCTCTCATCTCATTGGTTTTCTTCTCATTCCCTAAGGGCTAAGTGCTTATACCTGCCAAGAGCTTGGGGTTATTGTTTCTTCTGCTCAAACTAATAGTCAAACTGAGTTGTAATTTATTAGTTTCATTTCCAGATTTCTAGAAGTGACTCTTCTTTGCTCATCTTAGGTCTGGTGTTTTTTTCCATACCCAGTCAACTGTGGCAGTGGATGAGTTAATGTACTAATAAGGTCATGGGGATATTTCCCAGGAAAGCAGTAATTCTTAAAAAGGAGGCAGAATAGGGCCTCAGCAGAAATCACATGACCCATACAAAAGATGATAACTCAGGAAAGGTTTCTATAAAAAGTGGCTAACCACAAAAATGTAGGTGAGATGTAGAATTGTAAGGGATCATGCCCAAACCTGGACTAGCCATATCTGTAGACTATTAAGGATGAGAGGAGGGAGGGTTTACTAGAGCCCAGAATGAAATCGCTGGGAAACTCAGGCTGCCTTCAGAGTTATGGTAACCTTCTGTTCAGAGACATGGCCATAGCAACCTCATGGGGAAAGAACCAAGAAACATACATCTTCCATACCTTCCCTCCCATACCGTGTCAGAAATCGCCGTTGGCTAAAACAACATGGAAGCCCAAGGCACAGAATTCTGTTGACGCACAGGTTAGCCTCTCAAGGGCAGATAACAGAGGGAAGAATCTGTCTGCCTCAGGGAGTTGTCAGACAGATGCAATAGTTAATGTCCACTATACTGCCATTTAGAATACATTTATTAAACTTGAATTTCTGTCTTCTCAAGCAAAATCTATGTTACATTCAGAATATATGTGTATGTGTATATTTATACATCTATACATATATGTATATTCTGCACAAACACATATATACTTACTGCACATTGATTAATTTCACCCATTGACTGACAGACAATAAACTGCATTTTTTAAACATGAGTAGTATAAGTTTCAGCTATAAAACTGCCAGGGTTGGCCTTTATTGAGTCAACTTTACATAAAAACTCATTCTTCTGGGGTGCCTGGGTGGCTCAGGGGTTAAAGCCTCTGCTTTCAGCTCAGGTCATGATCCCAGGGTCCTGGGAGTGAGCCCCACATCAGGTTCTCTGCTCAGCAGGGAGATTTCTTCCCTTCCTCTCTCTCTGCCTGCCTCTCTGCCTACTTGTGATCTCTGTTTGTCAAATAAATAAATAAAATCTTTAAAAAAAAAAAGAAAAGAAAAAAAACTCATTCTTTCAGATCCCTAATACTCAAAATATCAGAGGTTAGACTTCAGTAGGAAAATTTTGTGAGCAATATTTGTCTTTAAAGATAAGTGCATTAAGGCAAATGCTTATAAAAAAGTAATTTTCTGAGCAATTTCATTGCATCTTGGCTAACGTAGCTTGTATGTGAGAGAATGCTGTGTTTTATTCAATATTTCAATATAGACATTTTTGAGAATTCTAATCCCTCACAATTTAGTATCTAAACATTATTTTCAATTGATTTAGATTGTTTAAAAATATAACTTCGTTGTATACTTGGGACAAACCTATACAGTCTGTGACTATTCTAAAAATAATGAATTCATGAGGGAACATGGGAGAAAAAAGCCAAAAAACTTTAAAGTGATTTCTCTTTTAGAATAATCTTTATGAGAAATCTAAAACAGTCCTTCATTTTAAGTAATAAAGTGTCCTTTTTAATTAGATTGAACAAAATGGTGGGCATCTGAGGTAGGAACACTAGCAGTGTAGGAAGATCCTATTTTATTTATTTATTTAATTTTTTAGAGAGAGTGTGCATGCACTGGAAGGGGGAAGGGCAGAGGACGAGGGAGATAGAGAAGCTTAAGCACGCTCCATGTCCAGTGCGGCAGAGCCTGATGCAGGGCTCAATCTCACGTCTCTGAAATCATGACCTGAGATTAAGATATGGACGCTTAACTGACTGAGCCACCCAGCCATCCCCATCATCATTCTTGCATTGGTATTTGTAGCTACTGAAAGATTATAATGTGGCATTTTCCTTAGACTCATTGTTGATGTTTATAAACGAGTATTTTTTTTTAATGTTTTAGGTCAACCAGGGAGCAGAACCCTGGTAAGCACAGGGCAAAGTCCTTGGGAACAATGAGAGAGTTTTAGAGGCAGTCTATTATAACTGATTTGCTATTCTAGGTAGTAGAAATTCCAGACTTTTCTGAAAAGCACTGACAGTATATTACTTATGGTCTTGGTTTCTTAATATGCCAGTTTGGCCTTTCTATAATATTAGCTACTTATTTTAAAAAAATTCTTAAATTTCAGAAGAGACTGGAAAGGCTACTGGCTTGTTAATATATTCCAGATGTTTAAAAAAAAGTCACAAATAGTCTTGCTCATTCAGAGAGACCATCCAAAGCTAGGACTGGACATGTATGATTTCATCATCAAAAGGATGCCAGTTGGTTGAGCTAGAAGATATCACTATATTTGGGAGGCTCATTAGTTTACAACGTCTGATAAACAGGTTCCAAGTCTGAGCCAGGATTACTGAAGAGAGCAACAGGACAATGCTTGTTACGCAGCCTGACTGCATAAAGCCATTTAATGAAAATGTTCCTTAGCTCTGATTTCATCCAAAAGAAACCTTAAATTCTGATTACTTATAAACTATTGTGTCAGACCTTAGTTACATTTGGGTTTATATGAAAAAGGGATATGTGTCAGTTTTACAATATAAATAAAAATCAATAAATTTATAAAATTAAAACTATTGATAAAATAAAAAATATTTTAAAGTATAATATAAATATATTATAAAAAATAAAATTAAAAATTAAAAATTATATTCTTGAGAAACATACAATATGAGAAAATGCTCACAATATAAAATTGAATTACAAAATCAAGAAGCAAAATAATATTTAGGGTAAGATCCTAGCTTTGCTGAAATAAAGTTTAAAATTTACTATAAACTAAATATTTAAAAAATAGAGACTTTATATGGTAAGAATAGAGAAACATTTCTTCTTTATATTCCTTTATATTATTATTTGTTTTACAATGAATTAACAAATTATTTTTATAATCAGAGAAGAATTAAATAAATGTTATTTAAAAAAAGAAGAAAAGCAGAGAAATAGCTGTAACATAACCAATTTAAGAATGTTTAACTATCCTAGGTAATTGTTTAAAGAACATATGCTATAAATACACAAGTCTACCACCAATTCTACTGGAATTAGGGCTATATTAGAAAAAGTGTATGAATGTTGTTTATAATTAAAAACAGCGGTACAAAAGCAGCCCCCTGGTTTTGTAGCTTGTGATTCATAACCAATCATCTTCTATTCAACATTAATAAACACTCTTACAATTACTGTTGTATTAAGAATAGAAAAAATGTATTTGTCTACTCCTTGTGACTCCATGTGACTGCTTCTATTTTATCATAGTGGTCCATAGTGTCTCATCGGTCTGTTCCAGACACCCTGGAATAGAGCCAACATAAGAATATTAATAAGGAGTAAGTACTGAACAAAATAATTTAGTTATCAGTTGTTGGCCTCTTCCATCTAAGCTACATGAATGTTTATTGTAAGGACACAAAGGCATCATTTTATTAAAGCTGGCAAATACTGCTTACATAGTTTCCTATAGAATAATTAGAATTTGTGTCCATTTATGTGGACATATGTTTGTTTGTTTGGCCTGTTAAGGGTATTCAAATGTTGTCTTGTTGAGTTGTGGCAAATATTTTCCTATATTGCTGATTAACATTTAATTCTGCTTATTGTACTTTTAAAAATACATAAAGTTATTTCTTTTATAGGGTCATATCCATTGACCTTTTTGTGTTTTCTACTGAGTTTATTAATTGATTCAACAAATATTTACCCCCTACCATGCCAGGTACTCCTATGTGCTACAGATGCAGCAATAATCCCAAATGACAGAAACTCCTGTCCTTATTGAGCTTACACTCAGATGGAAGGAGACAGATAATAAACAAGGAAAGCAGATCCAAGTTTTATAGGCCTTGAAGCTTAAATAATTTGGGAGCTGTCTTTAAGAGGAAGAATAGAAAATAAGATGCAGGATCTTGGAAGAGACCTGTGTGAATAAAGGGTTTCTGAGTATATCACAGGAGAGTGAGTGCTGGGGAAGAAAATCAAACTGGTAGAGAAGTCTAGGAAGCACTAGGGCAGAGATGGACCTCATAACTTCTTTTTCATTAGTCAGAGAAGGCTTTACTGAGATCAAATTTAAACAAAGACCCAGAGAAAGCATGGGAGCATGTCAAGGGGAAAATCTAGGGCAGAGCAAACAGGGAAATTTTCTTCTTCTTCTGTAAATTTTCTTGTCTTTTGTCTCTGAGGGAGGGGAAGCCACTAGAGGTAAAATGATTTGGCTTATGCTTTCACTCAGGTTGCTGAGTTCAGAATAAACCATAAAAAGAAAGGATGCAAACAGGGAAGAGGATGAGGAAACTACAGTGTCCAGTCAAAAGATCATGATGGCTTCGACTAGCCTGGTAGTGGGGATGGAGAAATGTCATTTGTTACAGAATATGTCTTAAAGGTAGAACGGACAAGATTTTCTGGTGTATTAGAACACAGGTTGTGGGGGGAAAAAAATAACGGACTTCAGAGGAGAGTTATGGATTTTATCCTGAGTAAACAAAATTATAGTTTTAAAGTAATGAGATGAGAAACTCTCTCAGAATGAGCTTTTGGATATAACATAAATGAAAAATTCCTTTAGGGGTATACTGAATTTGATATGCCCATTGGAAATACTGGTGGAGATTGTCAAATAAGCAGTTGGGGTTCAGCAGAGAAGTCCAGATATGTACATTTGAATATCACCAACATATACCTGGAATTTATAAATCATGATATATGTGAGTTATTTGGGTCACTGTATCAACTAACCTAAGGAGTGTATAGATAAAAAAGAAAATGAGACCTGAGAATTGAGCCCTTGGAGCTGGCCAATGTTTAGTTTACAGAGATTTGGAAGAATCAGAGAGGGAAAATGTAGATAGATTAATGACACCCCCATAGAAGTCCACATCCTAATTTCCCAAAACCTGTGAATATACTAGCTTACATAACAAAAGAGATTTTGAAGATTTAAATTATGGCTCTTGAGATATGGAGATCTTTCCTGGATTATCTGGATGGGTCCAAAGTGATCACAAGTGTCCTTTTGTGAAGGAGGCAGGAAAGTCACAATCAGTGGAGAAGTGATGACAGAAGCAGAGGTCAGTGGGATGTGATTGCTGAAAGAGGCCACAGGCCAAGGAATGCAAACACCTCTAGAAACTGAGAAACACAAGGAAGCCAGTTCTTCCCTAGAGCCCGCAGAAGGCTTTACTTCTTGATACTAGCAAGGGAGCCCTTTTGACCTCCAGAAATGTAGAATTATAAATTTATATTGCTTTAGATTACTAAGTTTGTAATAACTTGTCATAGCAACAAGTGGAAACAAGTACAGAGACTACTACAGGATCAGTTAGTGAAATAAGTAGGGAAATAAGAGAGTGTCATGTTCTGATGACCAAATGAGGAAAGTGTTTCAAGAAGGAAGGAGTGATCAACTATTTTTCATGCCGCTGATAGGACAGGTAAGATAAAGCCTGAGAAATCACCATAGAATTTAGCAATATGGAAGTCATTGATGACCTTGAAAGTAGATTGGGAGAGACAGTGGGGAAATCCAAATTGGAGTTGGCTTCAATAAAGAATAGAGGGAACGAATTCTTTTCCTTCCTTTTGAATTAGAATATCTACTGTCTCCTTGCCACTGGTAAAAAAGGAAATAATATTAATATACACAACCATTTGTTTGGGTGTTAGGAATAAGAATTATGCTGGGTGAAAAAAGGCAAACTCAAAATCATATAGACTGTATGATTCCACTTATATGATGTTCTAGAAATGAGGAAATGATAGAAATGGAGGTCAGATTAATGGTTTCTAGGAATTGGAAGGGAAGGGGAGAAAGGATGGGTGTGGGTAGCAAGAGGAATTTTGGGGATGGAACTGCTCTCTATTTGACTGTGGTGGTAGTTACACCATCCATACATAAGATAAAACTTCATATGCCTGAAAACACAGACACACACACGAGCACATGTAAAACTGGTAAAAATTGAATCAAATCAATGGTTTGTATCACTGTCAGTTTCTCAGTTAAAGTATCATACTATAGATATGCTGATAATTATCATCAAGGGAAATCAATTGAAAGGTATATCTTATAACCTCACATCAATCTATGATAATCTCAAAATTCAAGCTTAAAAAAGTTTTAAAAGTTTTAAGAAACCTTAAAAAGTTAAAAGAATGGTAGAAATAAATCCAAAGTAAATTGACTAAATTTGCAAGTTAAATGGAAGGAATTCTTAGAGTAGATTAAGAAATAATCCATCTGCCTGTGTTTTATTTATAAGAGACCTACTTAAAACATAAAAGACACAAAAATGTGAGTGTAAAAGAATGGAAAATTATATTTGAGGTAAATACTAAACAAAGAAAGTTGATGTCACTATAATAATATCAAACAAAATAGACTTTAAAGCCAAAAGTATTCTTAAGGAACGAGAAGGCTACAGCAAATTAATTAAAAGGAGCAGTTCACCGGTATATACTCAATAGTGTTGCTCCAAAGTATATGGAGCAAAATTGGACTGATTTGCAAAAAATAAAAATCAAATCTATAATCATGAAGGTATAATCTAACATACTTCCTTACGCAATTTTCAGATCTACCATATAAAAATTATGTATATGTGTATATATACATTTATTTATATAAATGACTATAATATTATATGTATACATTAAGTACATAGGAGATCTAAAAAGAAGTTAGAAGGTTGACATATATATATAAACCTGTACCCAAGAATTAAAGTATGTTTTTTTCAAACATATAAGGAACTACTAAGAAATGGCAACATATTTAGGTATAAAATAAAGCATACGGATCATACATGCACCTACAATGCAATAAAACTAAAAATTAGGAAAACATAAGAAAGAAATCACCACATATTTGGGGATAAATTTATAAATAACCCCTGCATTTCAAGAGCTCATGGGGGGCACCTAGGATGCTCTGTTCTTGATTTCAGCTCAGGTCATGATCCCAGGGTGATGAGATTGAGCCCTGAGTCAGGCTCCATGTTGGGTGTGGAGCCTGCTTAGGGTTCTCTCTCTCCTTCTCCCTCTGCCCCTCCCCATCAGCTTCCTCTGATTCTCCCCACCCTACTCACACTCATGCAACATTTCAAATGGAAATGATGATGGAAATAACAAAATATTTAGACCTGAATGATAATGCAAATACTATAAATTAAATTATATGGGATTTGGTTGAAACCACTTTTAGAAAGTAAAGCCTTAACTGCATATATTAGAAAAGAAAAACATTAAAGTGGTGATAGTAGTTATCTCAAAAAAAAAAAAAGAAAAGAAGAAATACTTGAAATCATAGCTTTCAATTTACACAGATTTAAAAAAACAATAATGAAGTCATCTAAAAAAAAGTAAAGGAAATAAAAATGTAAGGGTAAGAACAGAAAAAATTTAAATAGAAAATAAAGAACCAGTAAAGGGGGAAAACAAAACCCAAAGTTAATTTTTTTTAGAAAAACTAATAGAATAGACAAACCTCTGGCAGGTTAAGCAAGAGAGAAAAGCTGTAATGAAAATTAGACCACAATTACACAACAGCATTTTGCCAATGATTTTAAAAATACAAATTTCTTAGAAAAATACTGTTTACAAAATAGATTCAAGAATAAATAGAAAAATCAGAATAATTCTGTTAAAAGACTTGAATCAACAGTTAATAATTTAACCATTGGGAGAAAAAACAATAACAAAAGAAAACAAAAGTCACCCAAATAAGCAAAAATGACATGAATCCTAACTATATTTACAGGATAATTTTTATTTTATTTTATTTTATTATTCTATTTTATTCACACTGTTTTAAAGATGAAGAAATAAGAAAGCTCTTCCACAATTTTGTGTTTTGGTAAAGCAAATATAACATTTGTTATAACCTGAATATAACCTGACAAGGACAGTTAATAAAAGAGAATGTCAGAATGTCTTTTGATAAGCACAGTTGCAAAAATCCTAATTAAAATAATACCAAATATAACAAAACTATGTGTAAATTATGACAAAGAAGGATTTTTTTTTCAAGAATGCAGGTTTAACAGAGTTAAAATATGTATTGGTATAATTTATCATAATAGGATTAAAAGTTTCAAAACATAATTATCACAATACTTGCAAGAAAATTATTCAATAAACTCAGAGCCCATTCATGGCAAACCCTCAGAGAACAGGAATAGAAGAGATACTATTTACTATGTTAAAAAGTTCACCACCCTGGGTGGCTCAGTGGGTTAAGCCGCTGCCTTCGGCTCGGGTCATGATCTCAGGGTCCTGGGATCGAGCCCCGCATCGGGCTCTCTGCTCAGCGGGGAGCCTGCTTCCCTCTCTCTCTCTCTGCCTGCCTCTCTGCCTACTTGTGATCTCTCTCTGTCAAATAAATAAATAAAATTAAAAAAAAAAAAAGTTCACCACCAAATACTACTTACATGAAACAAGATACCTCATAATAAAATACTAAAACATTGTTTTTAAAGTCAGGACCAAGACTTCAAGTAATCTGCTCAACATTATACCGGAACCTCTTTTAAATCAATAAGGCAAGCAGAATAAATTTATAGGGATTAGAAAGAAACAAAACTGTCATCACATGTAGATATTATAATAATGTATAAGAAAGTTAAAGAGTAGCTGTCAAGAATGATTAATATTTAAAACAATCAAAGAAATTATGGTATAAAAACAAACAATGTAGAAATATAATTTGAAAATATAGCAATCACTGTAATTTAAAACAAGGATGTATGAAATATTGTGACCACTTAAACATTTTGGTTCTACAGAACCACTGAGAACTACATGTGAAAATCAAACTATAAGGTTTCAGTGAGTGTGAAAAATGCCTTTGGATTTGCTGCCAAGTCATTTGGGGTGTGTGTGTATACACACACACCAGAAATTAATAATGGTGTAATTCTCATAGAAGTACATATTAAGTCCTGACTTATGATGTCTTCTCCATTCTTTGTCACACCAAAAAAGAAACATCTGAGATCCTGTATTAAGACAATGAGAAAATGATTCAGAGTACATATATGTCATTTACATGTAGGTTTCCAATAATGCTGTATATGTGGCATAGGTATACCTAACAGTAATGACAGTTTAGTAAGAATGACAAAGTGCCCTAATCTATATTATTTATGTTATATTTATATTATTTAAATTTATAATATATATATTTGTTTTACATTTATATTAATTATTATATTATTTATATTATTTAAAATGTTGCAAAGTATGATGGGCAGTTCTAATCAATACTTCTCCCATTACATTCTACTGGAGTTAAGTCATTTAAGTTTGGCTTTTTTCTCTCCTGAGTCATTCTGCTTTACTATCTCATCTTCCTTTAGCAGTCATTATTCTAATTGGTCATGGTGTTGCAGGGAAAAAAACCTCTTAGCTCGTCTTGATGCCCTAGATTTCCTTAGATTACACCAATTTTGTTTATTAGGTCACATAAGGCCCAATTCTAAATTAGATAAGTTTGTGTCGTAGTATTAATAGTGAGAGTGAATATGAAATATGAATGATGACTTGACTATTGCCTTATTCCATTAAAGTGGAAAGCTCTATAAACACAACCAGTTCATATTACTTTCATCCAGTCTGTCTTTGTTTCCATTAATCAGCACTGAAGATTTTGAGTTTTTAGATCATTGTTTTTTTTAGGTTGATACTTGCTCAATTTCATAGCCTCCATGACTTGAAAACACATGAAACTAAGATATTAAAAGTAAAAGACCACAGGGAACAGAATTTACATCACACAGAGAGCGCTGATTTTCATAAATTTTTATTTTGCTAACAATATAGATTCAGATTTTGTGCTAACTGAAGGTGGGATGCTTCACCTGTGGCTCTCCTGCATCCTCAAGTTTTGTGTGTAGGAAATACAGTGCTACAGATTAAAGCTAACGTTGTTAAGTCCTAATTCTTTACTCTGCTAAAATAGCTTTTAGTGAAAGAAACTGAAGTGGTAATCATTTATTTATATCATGTTCATGCAGCTTAATCCTTACAGTAATCTTCAAAGTTATAGTTGTTACTAGAATTCTTTCTGTAAACCCGAATCTGGTGTCCATTTGTCTCCATTTTGGCTGTTTGACCTGCTTCGTGAACAGGCACAGCTTGAACTAAGCCTGTGTCACGAAATTGAAACAAAACTCTGGGTAGACTTGAGCAATTCACAGAGATTAGTCCTCTAGTTCTCTGACTCAGTGGATTCAAATGTTTGAATACAGTATCCTGCATTGGGAGGGTAATTTTGTGCTTAAAATAGCAAACATTTTGAAGAAATAAGCTAAAATAAATTTTATTCGGAAATTGAGGTACTCACATGTACTGCCTTTCCTTTCGATCATCAATAATAGGAGTATTGCTCACTTTTGTGGAGTTTCAAAGTGTCTCAAGAATCAAACTACTAGGATTAATGAAAATCAACAATTATTTTTTTAGAACATCAAGGAAAAGTTTAAAATTCCAATGCATTTGAAATGTATTTGTTTTTGAAGATTTTTCAGTACCTACTCTATGAATGGTTAATTAGGTCCCAAGAAGAGATTAAACAGTAAATGACTCTTGTGTTGTTATCATGGAAATTACAGTATAATTGAGATGACAAGGCATATGCACAGGAAGAGTTAAAGAACAATGGGCCAGTGTAGACTAAATAACCATGAGACTAATAAAGAATATCTCCATTAGGAATATTCAAGACAAAAGAGGTTACAATAGGTGGGAATGATGAGGAAATCTATAAGATTTTGAGCTGTAGAAGTTTATGGTGGAAAAAAAAAAGGTTTTTAAGGTGAAACTTCTACAGAAAATACATTGAACAGGTTAGAAGGAAGAAGACTGGAGGAGAAAAGGAACACTTAAATAAAAGTTAGCTAAGAAGACAAGGTCAAGGAAAGTAAAGGAGACAGGAAATTAATAGGTAAAGTTAGAGGTTAGCCTTGGGAAAAAAGATAGGTATCTATTCCCTCAGAAAGATGAGAAGGAAGAGAAGACAGGCAAAAGTGTGGGATATTTGGAACTTAAAGGATTGCATCTTGTACATTGAATCATATGAAATTGCAGATATTAGACTATTTTTTGATCTATAAAACATCCAACCCAGGGCACCTGGGTGGCTCAGTGGGTTAAGCCACTGCCTTCGGCTCAGGTCATGATCTCACGGTCCTGGGATCGAGTCCCGCATCAGGCTCTCTGCTCAGCAGGGAGCCTGCTTCCCTCTCTCTCTCTCTCTGCCTGCCTCTCCATCTACTTGTGTTTTCTCTCTGTCAAATAAATAAATAAAATCTTTAAAAAAAAAAAAAAGTCCAACCCATATGGTTCACCTACCCCATCAGCACTCCCTGCTCCCTATCCTTCATACTAGGCCTCATTCTCCATTATTTTTATCACCACTTTATATATTATATACTTATTTATTGCCTCTCCCAGATAGAAAATTATTTTAGGAATGCAGAGATTTTTCTAATTTGTTATTGAAAAATTCTTGTACCTAGGACAATGCCTAGCGCTTAGAGAACTCAATAAATATTCGTTGAATAAAGGAACCAGTAAAGTTCTCTTTTTTTCCTTTTAATTTCCTTTTTTCCCTTGATTTATAATTAAAGAGGCATTTGGAATTATCAAAAAGATGTGCATTCATAATGGAATCAAGGATGGTCAAAAGGATTACTTCCTCCAAAAAGGCCCCGACTGAAACCAAAAAGCATGAATGTGTAGTGAGCAAGATGTTTGTATTTCTAGGATGATCTCAAGAAATATTCTATTATAAAAGTCTTTTGTAAAATTCCAATAATGGACAAAATATTGAATTGGAGTTAACTAATATGAGAAGGAATTGATTAGTATAGGAATCTGACAGATCCCAGGCAAGTTTTTCCAGTATAGCCTGGAGGCTAACAAACATGGTAGGCTGGAAATCAGTACACAATTGATCCTAGGAAGGAAAAGAAGCTTCAGGGGTTCTGGGGAAGGGGAAAATTATGTTTGGAAAAGGGAAGAACTAAGTTTGATGAGGAAAGAATGGTAGTTAAATGGAATTTATGGGTCAACTCTATAACAAAAAAGATAACATGAGTCTTCTTTACTATGAAGTAAATGTTGCCTGTATTTTAAGAAGCTAAGTTCCCTGGACATAAGCAATATTCTTTTTCAGTCATAAAACATTTCCTTCTCCCTAGTGAGATTAGCCACTGTGATTTACATATATTTCTTTTTAAACTTTAGTAACCCCTGTCCCATTGCACAAAGAATGTCTACATATGTTATTACATATGATCAACAGAATAATGATGTTGAAAAAAAATCATCAGATACCTCCTGGAGGTCCACTCATCACAAATTGAAAGAATAAATGGAAAAGTGGTTTTTATTTTTTAAATTCATTCATTTTATTTTCTGGTAGATATTAAACATTTAACTGTAACATGTAACTGTAAAGATTGAACAACATACTACTCCACAAACAATGGGCCAAATAGGAAGTCAAACAGCAAATCAAAATATGTTTCAAAACAAAAGAAAAAAAAAGATAATATTCTAAAACCTCTGGGATACAGAAAAAGCAGATGTCAGAGTGAAGTTTTGTGCTATAAATGCTTGTATTAAGAAAAAAAGTTCAAATAAACAACAATTACATCACAAGGAATTAGAAAAAGAAGAAACTCAGCTAATATTTAGTAGAGGAAGGAAGTAACAAAGTAAAATCAGAAATAAATAAAGTGGAGACCAGAATAAATAATAACCTAGCATTGAAAGTAATGGCCAGTTTTTCCAAAAAAAATAAACAAAATTGGAATTGCTTTAACTACACTAACAACAACAACAAGAAGACAAGACTTAAAAACCAAAATGAGAAATTGAGGAGAAAACAATACAACAGATAACAACAGAAATACATAGTATGATAACAGATTACTATAAATAATTATATACTAACAAATCAGATAACTTCAAAAAAATCCAAATAATTCCTAAAATTCTTTTTTAACTTTTTTATCTCTGTGTTAAGGGTCTCCCTGATGTCTTCTTTTCTTAAGCCCTTATGACTGTTGCTTTAAAGTCTCCATCAGGCACGTGGCAAGTTTTAACTAAGTGTGCTTGTGAAACGAGACCTGACATGAACTCCACCAGAACTGAGGCCCTGCAGAACTCTCTAGTAGAGAGACACAGTTGTGGGCAGGGGTTTGTTCTTCTGGGGAAGTATCCCACCATACTGGGACTAGGACTTACTGGGATTGGGAAGGGCAGTCCTGCCAGAGCACAAGGGGGTGGGGCTTAGAGTAAGCAAGTTAGGAGCAGTTAGTGCTGAGCTGCTTCCCTCAGGTGGCTTTGTGTTGATGCTAAAGGATGGTGGAGGGAATGGTGCCAAGTAACTCCTTTGTTCTCAGAGTTGTCTCCCTGAAGGCTGCCTTTCAGGGAAGTGCTCCTAGAATAGCAAATAATTTCCCTCCTGTGTGCCCTAGGCATTTTTCAGATTGCTCTTTCTTTTCTTTTTTTTTTCTTTTAAGATTTTGTTTTGTTTTGTTTTGTTTTTATTTGACAGAGAGAGAGCACAAGTAGGCAGAGAGGCAGGCAGAGAGAGAGGGGGAAGCAGGCTCCCCGCTGAGCAGAGAGCCCGATGTGGGGCTCAATCCCAGGAACCTGGAAGCCCAAGGCAGAGGCTTAACCAACTGAGCCACCCAGGTGCCCCCAGATTGCTGTTTCTAAGGGTTATTGCTTGCCTTCTCTTCAGGACAACAGAATGCCCTCCTGGCTCTATGCCAGCCAAAACCTGCTGATCTTTAAAACTTTAGGTTTTAGAGTTGGTGTGGGCTGAGGTTTGTGCTGGTCTTCCGGGTAGGGTCCTGCTATGCTGGGACTGAGGCAAGCTTGACTGAGAAGGGCAGTCCTGCCAAATCACAGATCGCAGGGGGAGGGCGCAGGGTATACCAGGGGTTGGTATAAGCAAGTTTAGCAGCCAGTGTTAATGTTGTGCTGCCTCTCACTGGTGGCTTTGTTTGTGCTGAGGGGCAGGGGAGGGAAATGGTGCCAGTCACCACCCCTGTTCTGGGAGAGTCCTCTCTGTGAACGTTGCCTCCCAGGGATGCTGTCTGCTCTCCGGAGAGGAGTAAATAATCTCCACACCCTCTGCCCCCCCCCCCCGCCCCGTTGTCTGCCTTTTCCCAGGAGCAGAGCAGTGACTTTTGGGTTCTATCCCAACCAAGCCTGCTGACCTTTAAAACTCTAGTTTTTCTGCCTGGCTGGTTGTAAGAACTCACAAAATTCAGCTGCTCTTGTTTTCCAAATGAATGGTTTTGGGGAAATGTTCCTATGCATTCCCTGTGTGCTCCTTATTCTTACCCTTTTCTGTGACCATGGCTCCCTCCCCTCCACAGCACCTGTGATCCATTTCTCCCTTAAACCATGTCTCTGCACTTTCTGCCTTCTTTGATGTGGCCTCTTCTCTCCCTCTAGTTGCGAAGGTTGTTCTGTCAGGCCAATTTCTGGGGTATTTAGGATGATTTGATATTTATCTAGTTGTGTTCATGGGATGAGATGAGCCTAGGGTCCTTCTATTCGCCACCATCTTTGATCTCCCTGTGTTTTGTTTTATATAGCAAGGATTTTAGTCTGACAAAAGGTTAAATTATTACTACATATTTTCTTTGTGGAAACATATGAAATATGCAAGATTTGTTGGCATAAAGTTTATTTTAGGAAATCAGAGCATATTTATTTGTCTTAAATGTCCTGGTTTTTTCACCTTACTAGTTGGGGTATCATACAGGTATAACAAATACCAGTCCTATGACCTTATCACAGACTTTTAGGAAATTGGAGAGTGTTAACATGATTTTTGTCTATTACAAAGACATAAAATTAACTATAGAATTTTTATGTCTTACAGGTTTGGAGTTAATTTGACAAAAATAATTGGCATATGTAAAATATCATGTTAAATATTCAGAAAACTAACTTTAAGAGAAAGCATGGTGAAGTTTATCTTACTAGATCATACTTTTATCGCCTTGGCAATGCTATTGTACGATATCAACTACCTTACAAAAAAGTAAAGAGCAGCATTAGTTGAAATCCCAGACCAAAATTAATCTCAGACTTCAAACATGAAAACAGAAGAAAAAATATCAGTTTTATTTATCAACCTACTGTTGGTACTTATCTAAAAAAAACTAGAATTTTTTGCATTCTTATTCATAGAATTACTTCATATTATGTGCTGCCTATTTTTTTGAAACTCAGCAATCTTTCCATATCATAAAATATTTAATAAACTTTTAAGTAACTTTGAAGTTTAAAACTTCTCTATCCTGAATTATTGCTAAAATAATGACATCTCATGGTTATAAAATACATTTGCCTTCTTTCAAATTTTTTGACATATATTACTTCATTTTGCTGTACAACTGTCTATTTTTGTCAAAAAAAAAACTGTAACAAGCACTTACTGTTACTTTTTAAGTCATCACAACAAATGTAAATTTTATCCTCACCAGGAAAGCAAGACACTAATAGATGTAAGAATATATCTATATACAAGAAAACTTACAGGAAATTGCTTTGTGTACATTTATACTGGTGGAAACTGCAGTCCTTGGAATTATGTGAATCATTAGTTTTTCGCACATAAGATATCTTGTTTCAATCTTGAGTGAGAAGTTTTGGATTGACCCATTAAATGTGTAATTATATACAGAGACACTAATACAGGTTATTGAGATTTGAGAAAATTTTCGCATGCTTCTAATCCTAGCATACATGCCTTCTAAGAAACAACTGGAGACATAATTTTCAAAATCAATAGTCAATTTTAATCTGTGTTTTTCTGCAGGGTAAAATGATTTTTAAATATTATAGTGAAAGCTTGTTAAAAGTCATAGCTCTTTTATTCTAAATTTTGTGTTTTTTTTAATTTTTTTAATTTTTTATAAACATATATTTTTATCCCCAGGGGTACAGGTCTGTGAATCGCCAGGTTTACACACTTCACAGCACTCACCAAAGCACATACCCTCCCCAATATCCATAACCCCACCCCCCTTCTCCCAACCCCCCTCCCCCCAGCAACCGTCAGTTTGTTTTGTGAGATTAAGAGTCACTTATGGGGGACGCCTGGGTGGCTCAGTTGGTTGGACGACTGCCTTCGGCTCAGGGCGTGATCCTGGAGTCCCGGGATCGAGTCCCGCATCGGGCTCCCAGCTCCATGGGGAGTCTGCTTCGCTCTCTGACCTTCTCCTCGCTCATGCTCTCTCTCACTGTCTCTCTCTCTCAAATAAATAAATAAAATCTTTAAAAAAAAAAAAAAAAAAAAAAAAAGAGTCACTTATGGTTTGTCTCCCTCCCAATCCCATCTTGTTTAATTTATTCTTCTCCTACCCCCTTAACACCCCCATGTTGCATCTTCACTTCCTCATATCAAGGAGACCATATGATAGTTGTCTTTCTCCGCTTGACTTATTTCGCTAAGCATGATATGCTCTAGTTCCATCCATGTTGTCGCAAATGGCAAGATTTCATTTCTTTTGATGGCGGCATAGTATTCCATTGTGTATATATACCACATCTTCTTTATCCATTCATCTCTTGATGGACATCTAGGTTCTTTCTATAGTTTGGCTATTGTGGACATTGCTGCTATAAACATTCGTGTGCACGTGCCCCTTTGGATCACTACGTTTGTATCTTTAGGGTAAATACCCAGTAGTGCAATTGCTGGGTCATAGGGCAGTTCTATTTTCAACACTTTGAGGAACCTCCATTGCTGTTTTCCAGAGTGATTGCACCAGCCTGCATTCCCACCAACAGTGTAGGAGGGTTCCCCTTTCTCCGCATCCTCGCCAGCATCTGTCATTTCCTGACCTGTTGATTTTAGCCATTCTGACTGGTGTGAGGTGATATTTTTGTTTTGTTTTTAAAGTAAGAAGTAGGTTGACAGTGAGTACACTGTCTTGAAAAGAGGAGTTATCAGTGAGTTCTATGTTCTTCTTTGCACACCCCTCACATATAAAAGGGATTCTATGTATCACTATAATGACAGATACAGGTTTACTGATTTTTGTGACAGTTATAAATTCACCTTCAAACGAATGTCTAATGGACTTCCAGGTTACTTCCTAAGTAATATTCCTTTTATTATTCAAATTTACTTATAATCATGTGATTTTCAGTCTTAACTAATCTTATGTTCATCTGCTTTCCAAATAAAATAACTAAAATTAGGCCATTCCTGGATTTGTTCCTTGGCTTCTACCAATTTTTACTCCTCTTTCTTTCTTCTGTTTACCCTCCTTATCTTATAGTATTTTGGGGAGGGGGTAAGGGGGATTTGTATATATGCTATAAAGTTAGAATATCACTTGTTTAAGTCCATTTATTGTTGACAAGAGACAAAATGACTTGCTGGATATCCTACTAATTAGGGACAGACTGTTATTACTCCTAATTGTAATAATTAATATTTATTGTCCACTTACTGAGGTCGCTCTTTGGAGCTGCTATCCTCTATCTCACTGTTAATATGCTCTAAAGAGGGCCTACCTCTGTCCTTGATGACTATAGATGCAAAAATCCTCCATAAAATATTAGCCAGCCAAATTAAACAATATATTAATAGCACCATATAGTATGATCAATTTATTCCACAGATGCAAGGATGGTTTAACATCTGCAAATCAGTCAAGATGACATACCATATTAACAAACTCGAGAATAAAAAAATCATATTATCGGGGCACCTGGGTGGCTCAGTGGGTTAAGCCGCTGCCTTTGGCTCAGGTCATGGTCTCAGGGTCCTGGGATCGAGCCCCACATTGGGCTCTCTGCTCAGCAGATAGCCTGCTTTCCCCTCTCTCTCTGCCTGCCTCTCTGCCTACTTGTGATCTGTCTGTCAAATAAATAAATAAAATCTTAAAAAAATTCAATAAAAAATAATATTATCATTTCAATAGATGAATGAAAAACATTTAACAAAATCAATATTCATTGATGACAGAAACTAATTAATTAATTAATTAATTTTATTTAGTTATTTATTTGACAGACAGGGATCACAAGTGGGGAGAGAGGAAGGCAGAGAGAGAGGAGGAAGCAGGCTCCCCACCGAGCAGGGAGCCCAACATGGAGCTCAATCCCAGGACCCTGAGATCATGACCTGAGCTGAAGGCAGAGGCTTAACCCGCTGAGCCATGCAGGCGCCCTGATGACAAAATCTCTTGACAAAGGGGGAAGGTACCAAAACAGTAGAGGACATACGGACAAACCCACAGCTAATATCTCACTAGGTGAAAAGCTGAAGGCCTTTTCTCTTAAGGTCAGGAACAAAACAAGAATAACAACTCTTGCCAACTTTATTCAACATAGTATCAGAAGTCCTAGCCAGAGCAATGAGGCAAAAAAAAAAAAAAAAAAGTAAAACTTCATCCAAACTTCCTGGGAAAGAAAAAGTAAAACTGTCACTATTTGCAGTGATGTGATATTATATATAGACAAGTTATAGCTTACTTTAAGGAAATAACATCTTAGTGATAGTCTTTATAATATCTACTGTTGTGACATTATAATTAGACATGGAAATAAATAGCATTTAATACTATAATGATTGACCTTTTATATTTGTGATTTATAAAGTTCTGGGATAATTGTATTCTCTTGAGAGTCTCATGAAAACTAGGGGCATGTGTCCCCTAAAATGCAGATGATAGATAGACAGGTAGAGAGGTAGATGGGTAGACAAAAAGACAGCACATAATCTAGTTTATAATTCCAGGGGATTCACAGATCATTGGAGTCTCTAAGTAGCCTTTGACCTCATATGACCCTTGCTTCAAACATTTGAATATACCAATAAGCTGCTTAGACCTTGGGTATAAAGAAGTCACCTGAAGATAGTTATATTACCTTGATACAAAACCCCCCTGATTTACTCAACCACTTAAATTTTTATGAATGAAATATACTTACTTAAATCTAAATTCTAATGAGTTACTATTACATTTTTATATAGAAGTTAAACCACTTAGGATTATAAAGAGGAACAATAATTTAGAAGTCTTGATACAATTAGGAATATTCTATTTTACTAGGACAGCCTTTATAGATGTTATTATCAATCCTAGGGTTACCTAGTTTAAATTAATAATCTACTTTCATCCTTCCTTTCATTTCTGGGGTCTCAAGCATTGCTCCAGATTTTCTTTGCTGAGTTCACTGTTATTTTGGCTTTGAGGCTTATCATGTCAGAGGTAACCATGAGGTATGTCATGTGTTTAGGCTTTCAACAAATAAATGATGGTCCTCACACTGAGTTTGTAATTAGTAGCTGTTTATATGAGGGCAGGGACAGAGATCAGACTTTCTGTCTGATTCCAATTATGATTGCCCACAAAGGTAAAGAAGATGGCAGCTGTTTTGCCCCTTGTTTCTTAATACCATGTTTACCCCATTAAAAAAGACACAGTATATGTCAATCATCCTCCCTTCCCTGTAAGGAAATTCGATTCCCTCATTGTTTGCTGTAGGTGAAAATGCTACTGAATAGATAAGTAGGGGGTCCTGGGTGGCTCAGTTGTTAAGCCTTTGCCTTCACCTCACGTCATGATCCCAGGTTTCTGGGATCGAGCCCCGCATCAGGCTCCCTGCTCAGCCCTGTATCAGCCCCTGCTTTTGTGCCCTCTCTCATAGTGTCACTCTCTGTCAAGTAAATAAATAAAATCTTTGAAAAGAAAAATAGATGAGTAGCATGGGACTAGAAGTTTTTCTCCAGCTTTCCACTTCTGCCAAAGTCATGGGGAAGATTTGCTTTAACCATTGTTTCTTAAAGGAGATATTCTAAAGGGGTCTCCCATTTCTTTTCTTTTCTTTTTCTTTCTTTTTTTTTTAAAATATTTTATTTATTTATTTGACAAAGAGCACACAAGCGGGGGGAGTGACAGGCAGAGGGAGAGGGAGAAGCAGGCTTCCTGCTGAGCAAGGAGCCCCATGCGGGGCTGTATCCCAGGACTCTAAGAACATGACCTGAGCCAAAGGCAGGTGCTTAACTAACTGAGCCACCCAGGCACCCTCACCCATTTCTTTTAAGTATCTAATACATTCCACATGCAATGGCTATGAAGAAGTAACGAGTTACATGCATAACACTGCTGCTTTCTCAACGATCATTGAAGACTGTTGGATTTACAACCAGAAGACAGTCCCATTATATTGAATGATACTTGCATACTTCATTTATTTCCCTCTCAAGCACTGCAGCTGGAATAGCTACTAAGAAGCTATAAAAATATGCAACCACATTTTAAACCTCTAGGAATACTCAGACTTCAAGCTACTTCTTCTTCTTCTTGTATAAATGTTTCAGTAATTATTTCTTTTGTTTCTTTTTCGGCCTTCTGGTTTGGGAAACATTAAGGTAACTGGAAATGGAAGGAAAAATACATAACAGAGGAATTTTTATTTGTGGATTTTCAATTTCCATAAAATCAATAACTTTCCTTCTGAGACTGCTAAAGTGGATTCTAACCCAGGTCAATAGTACACTTGTGTGTCATGAAAATTTGTTAGCACTCTCCTCTGGCAGCAACAGGACAGCCTCTGAAGCCTGTATGAAGGACAGTGCAAGGGATCTCCAGGGTTCTCAGTTTCTAGTACCACTAGTGGGTTTTTTTTCAGGCGCATTTTTGAGAAATGGTCATAAGCTAACATCAAATGGTTTGGAACGAATCTGTTTTGTTGGAAGAAAGGGTTTAATTAACTTTTGAGCCGCACAAATTAATCCGGACCTGAGCAAGGGCCTGAAAATTGATTAAACTGTGAACACCTATTCAGAAAGTATTTGACCAGGAAATAAATTCATTTCTTCAAGGTCAATGACCCTACAAGTTGGTGGGTGGTTTAGATTAATGCACGCTGGGCTTCCAGTTTCAACTATTGCTTGGCAGAGCTTCCTCACCCTCTCCTGCTGCTTGTCATCATCCACCTGATCTTGCTGTCACTTTTTTCTCTGGACCCACAGTTTCTCTCTGAAGTCCTTTTTATTGTCTTGTTTTATCTAGGGAGGCGGTGAGTAAGGCAATGCAATCAATGCTGTATTTATTTTAATTGTCTTATTTTTATCCAAGGATGAATCATAACATGTTAAGATTTAAAAATAAGACAAAGGATGGCCTTACCCAGATTAATATTTTCTTCTGAAAAATGTTAAATGACCATCAAACAGAATTTATTTATCAGTTTCATAAAATCCCACTTGGTATAATCTATTTTCTAGCAAGATCTTTTTTTTTTTCCCTTGAGGCTAATCGTACATCACACACACAGTGAGCCTTTGGAGACTCTCTTCTGTACCACTAGAAGACTTGGCTTTTGGTAATGCAAGCTGGGAGGTCAGGTATTAATTGTAAGAAAATACTGAAATGACTAGAGCAATTTTGTTTAAGGATGAGTGAAAAGATTCACTGCTCATTCCAAGAGGAGAGGAAATGGAAAAAGAAAGTCACATCATTGGCTTAAGAAGAGAATTTGAAACATGATTCAAACTTGCTACTCTCATTTATAATGTAATAAATTGTGGTCTTACGAGGTTCTCATCTACTACATTGTTTCATAGTTTATGTGAAGAGGCAATGGGATGACTTAAAGTGTCTCTGTTTCCACTTGATTTCATGTCAAGCATAATTTAGTGGACAATTATATGTAATCCCTCTAATCATTAATTTTCCATACCAAATTAGGGTTTAGCAGCCTTTCTCATATCCTTGTATAATTTTTCTTATAGAATAATCTACTCTTTCCTTTTGTTTTCTTTTTATATAAATTCTTAATTACTTTTGAAGAGTTACTACTCTGCATAATTTCTAAGTAAAATCTTCAGATTTTAATAATACATATGTTTTTTAATTATAGAGTGAAGAATGTACTCAGTAAAAGCAAGTTCATGAATACCTAGAGAAGCATGCCAGAGTTTACTAGAAGAGTTGTTCTTTAATTTTCTAAATTTAAATGAATTAAAACAATTTTTCACATGCTTTAACAACTTCTAGCTCTCCTGGAAGAAGAGTTTTAATATGGCAAATCCGAAAATACATTTGAAAAAAACACAAATAATGGCCTTATCAGATAGTGATTTTTATGTCTTTTTAAACAACTCAAAAAATTTTTCTGAGCAAAAGAGACAAATTGTAACTTTGTTTTTCATAGGATAACTTTTCTTCTGTTAATAGTAGCTTGAATCTCTGGCTCAAAGTATAGATTAAATACTATTTTGAACCTCAATTTTATTCCAAGTGTACGACTTGTGTCCCCAAATTGTGAGCTTAAATCAGAGATGGCATACTTCTTTGGATTTCCTGTTGCATTAACATAATACTCAGCAGATAACAGATTCTCAAAAAATAATTGTGAATTTAGTCGAGGAGGGTAGGACAGCACTGAGAAACAGGGAGCAGCTGACCAGATGGGTATCTCTTGTAGCTTTGGCCTCCAGAATGGCTATGCCAAGTGAAGAAGACTGGAGAGATACCAGATAAGATGAAAGGTGTCAGATTCTAACAATGTATTATTTTCATATAGCCTTTCCCCCCTAAGTATTAGATGGTCAATGTGGAAAATATGCATTACAGAGAAAAGTAGAAAGGGGGAAGATGGCATAATCCTAAAACTCAAAGGCAACCAAGAAAACCACTATTAACATTTGCTGCATTTGCACCCTGGTTTTTCATATAACATTGCTCTGATATTATCCTATATTATTTGTTTCATGTTATAAATTCTCTTTACAATCATAGTTTTTATTGGTTATATAGCAGTCCATTATATCTCTACCATGGCTTCTTTAAGCATTCTCATACTGTGAAAAATGTTAGATTATTTCTAATTTATAATATTACAATATTATAAATAATGACTTCATGTTACCTTTATTTATAAATCTTTTCTAGACTTTTTATTTCCTTCAATGCCCAGAAATGAAATCAATGGATCAAAATACATGAACTTCTAAAGGCTTTGAATATATATTGCCAGGTCTTAGGTTATTCATTGAGATCAAAGTTAAATGGGAAGGCATATATTCTAGGAAACCCCACTTAAAGAACCATTGTATTCTTTATATGGCTTGATTACTATTGATTTTGATTAACCATTTATATTCCTCCTTTGTTACCTGAAACAGTATCTGTTGAGTTGAACCTGAAAGTGTCTTGATTGATCTACAGAGCGGTTGTTGTTTTTCCTATGAAGGTTTGCAAAGCCAGTACATTAACTGGAAATGATGTTTGTACATTCATGTTTGGATTGTGTGTGACTTCTCAGACTTAGGATACTGATTGAGATGAGAGACTTACCCCTTTCGCAAGCAGTGATGGTAGACTTTCTTTGTCTTTTGATTCTATTTAAGTGGGAAGTTTTGGTTTTATTTGTCAACAGCATGTGCAACCATGAGAGTGGGTGGGATGAGGGATTAATAAGGAGATCTTGAAGCCAACCTATTTTTTTAAAGATTTTATTTATTTATTTCACAAACAGAGATCACAAATAGACAGAGAGGCAGGCAGAGAGAGTGAGGAGGAAGCAGACTCCCCACTAAGCAGAGAGCCCAATGTGGGACTCCATCCCAGGACCCTGGGATCATGACCTGATCCGAAGGCAGAGGCTTTAACCTACTGAGGCACCCAGGTGCCCCAAAGCCAACCTATTTTTAAGAGTTTTCCAGTTTATTAGATTATAATCTTATTTTCATTTTATTCCTATAGCAGGTTTTTTTTTTCCATCAGACAGATAAATTTTTGTTGTCTAGAAATAAAATTTCTATAATGCTTCAGTAATCATAAAACTTCAGGTTTAGGGGGAGGGTTTTTTTGGGCGATAAATTAGCCATTTTCTGTAGCCAAGAATTTGATCATGACTATTCAATCCCCTTGGTATATAGTGATCTGCCGTTATAGTAATTAAGGAATACATAATTCACCAAGTTACATTTAAGTCTGCTCAATTCTATTATTTGTTTTTCTCTAAGTTCAATAAAAATTCAGATTAAAATAATACTCAGGGATATTATACAGGTTAACTAACACCCTCAGATCTGTTCTACCTTCCCCACCTTTTCTGTATGTCAGGACATTCCCCAGGATCCCATGCCCATAGGCATCTCAGTAGATCCAGTCAAAGGCAGTATTAGATACTGTGTGTTTGTGTCTCCTCAAAATTCATAATTGAAGCCCTGACCCCCCCACTGTAGCTGTATTTTGAGACAGAGCCCCCAAGGACTCAAACAAGGTTAAATGAGGTCATAAGGTGGGGTCCTAATCTGATGGGATTAGTGTCCTTACTAGCAAGGGGCACTGGAGAGCTCTTTCTTTCTTCTCCCTTTCTTTCTCTTACTCTTCATGCCGGGAGGAAAGGCCGTGTAAGGACAGAGCAAGAAGGCAGTCATCTACAAGCCAGGAGGAGCTGTTTCATCAGAAACACTGATCTTGGACTTCTGGCCTCCAGAACTGTGAGAAAACAAATTTCTGTTTTGTAAGCCACCCAGTCCATGGTAATTTGTTACGGCAACCCAAGAGGACTTACACAGGCAGGCACTGGCCAAAATTAGAGGGCAGGAGAAAGAGGAGAGAAGTCTGCTGTTTCTGCCCTTTTCTTTCTGCCTCCTGTGTTGTCTCTAGCAGTGACTGCTGCTCTATAACTCTAGTTCTCTTACTGTGAGGTGCCAGATTTGACCAAGACATTTCTGCCATGGCTCTGGCTCCCAACAGATAGACAGCATTACCTGCCTTTGTCCCTCCTGCCCTTGAGGTAGTGATGGTTTCCTTCCGTTGCCTTACTCTCCTGTTTGTTCCTCAACAACGACATCATCTATGAAATAGTTTTTAACACTAAATCCTTCTAGATTAGAGACCTAGAGGGGCTTCAACTTTCTTGGATAAATTTTGGCTACTACAGGGGCATTGTGCTTAATAAGGCTTACTCTTTCAGAAGTTCTAGTTAGTCTTTTAGTTAATAATTGTTCGAAAGTCCTTGCAATCATCTCTGACTTGACAAGCTGGCAACGTAAAATCTGTTTCTGGCTTTCTACTAAAGTCCCCCCCCCCTTTTTTTTCCTCATGACTCATATACATTAAAAGAGCAAAAACAATAGGTTAAAAGTTTTCTCTAGCCTATTATACATTACAGCATTCACTTTTTATTTTCTTTCATGTTTTCCCTCCTTCTTACTTATTATTTTGTTATAAATAACAAAATAATTATAAATAACAAAATAATAAGTAAGTTTGAATTTAAAAAAATTCTGTCAGTTTGAATTAAAAAAAAAAAAAGAATGATGGAAACAAAGTGATCCATGATAAAACTGACTACTAAAAGCCTCCAAGAAATCATGAACTCAGACACTGATTTTGTCACTGTGATTGCTTCTCTAAGATCTTTGATGGTCCTTCAGATGACATATTAGGTGATGAGTTCTGATTCCCAGATAATTGAGTCCTGTATCCCTAGGTTTAAAATTTCTTTGTCCACCCTTAAAATTGTACCCAGAAAATTCCCTGGATGGAATTTGATTGCACATGTCTGTCATATTTTGATGAACTCCTATCAGTTCGATGATCCAAAGCATTTTCTATTAAAGTGAAGATGACCTTGTAATATAGTAGCACATAGGCCATTGAAATGTCTCTTGTGTAATGCTAGCTGGTCACAAATGACTAGGAGAAGGTGGATGGACATCCACTGGAAACTTCTCTGAGTATGTGCTTCACTCTGATTTCTTTCCTCAGGACCTTGAGTTTTCTGTAGCATATTTCAAGCAAGGGCTGCAGGAAATGTGATAATAAGATTTTAATGAAGACCCGATAAGTATCCCACAGAGAAGATTTTCTATAGATTTGGACCATAAGTATGAAGTGTTTATTCCCACCATTCAATATCCTACGTCAATATTTGTCAAACACCTCTGAGAGATATGATGTAGTTTTTTTCTCAGTTGCTATACACTTTCAGCCTCATTCAACTAAAACAAGTGTTGTGCAATTAAATATTACTGTGCCAATAATTTAATTGAAAATGTAAAAATAATCTAATTTATAACCCGAGAAAGTGTATTTTGATGTAAAATTATCAGCATTCATTAGCAAATTCAGTGTTCCTTCATTCCCCTTCCACATTTTCATCTAAACAAGTAAGGTTCTTTTCTCACCTTATCCTGGAATTAGCAATAGCTTGACCTCAGTAACCTCTCCCGACTTATATGTGACATTATCTGTTGTCACAAAGACCGATGTAGTTCAAGTATCTGTTAGAATTTATGCATTTACAGAACCCTTTTCTTCTTAAGCTTTATTGTGCATTCATCACTCTTATCATTATTAAATAATAATTGTTGCTATCCTCAAATGCATGATGCTGGATGGGAGACTGTGAAGTTGTATTCAACTCCTTCTGTCCCTTTTTAGAAATTTGCCCAACTGTTAAGTCGTATAGAAAGAGGTGAGAGTTAATGTCAGATCTAAGTCATGGGTTTGGGTGTGCTCTATCACAACCAGCATTTTACAGCAACTCGTGTACTGTATGTTTTTGTTCTGAGCTAAAACTGAGATGGGGAGAAAATTTCATTTTCTAAACTGTAAGTCTGCTGCGCAAGAAATGGGAAAGAATGTCCCCAGGCAATATTGGAATGGCTGCTGCTTTCTCTTCTCATTCCAATTAGAGTTCTGGCCCCAGGTGACTGGGTAGGTACAGATGCAGGTGACTTGTTTTGATTGACAAGCCCATGAAGTCAGCTGGATGAGGGATTCCTGGGACTACATGGGGGATTCCTTTCCCTCAGGGCTGGTTTTGGAATAAGCCCTTGAATCCCGACTAAACAAGAACTTGAATTCTTCTTCATATCACAATCAGACTTAGAGTTGGAAAGCACCTGAGAGACAACTTCCCAAAAGGCCAGCATCTCTTGCAAAGCTTCGAAAACAGACACTGGCTCCATCTCTGGTTGACCCATTTTCATGAGCATCTTGTAACTTCAAGTTTGCAACATCAGCCCTTGCTGCTCTTTTCACCTGCCCAGAGAGTTCTCCAACTGGTGCAGACCAAACGAAAAAAAATATATGGTACAAGAATATGTTCTTTTTCCCCTAACTGATATGTGGTTTTCTGACCAGATTGAAGAATTAAAGGTATGTACTTTCCATGATTTAAAAATAAAAGAATAGTAGTATCCACAGATATGAATTTAGCCTTAATAAGTGAAATACATGACTCTCACACAGCAGTGAGTCAATTCAAGATGGAAGTAGTCTCCTTTTATCCTGTAAGTGTTGTCATTCAAGCCATAATAGAACTGTATTCTTTCTTTCTAACTCATCCAAAATCCTACTTTAATTCCTTGTTCAGCTAATTTCTGACACTGTCCTTTTTCACAGTCTGCTGCAGAACCAACTTGGCAGCCAAGACTTGTTTCTTGACTCTCAGGCATTTATATCTAATTACTTACTTGCAGGCTTGAGTTAAGTGCTCCATGGACAACTGAAACTTAACATGTGAAATACTGAGGCCATCATTTCCCCCACTTTCCACTCTGTGGTATTCCTTAGTTCAATGAATGTCATCCTACATAACCATTTGTCCAAAAAAGAAATCTGGGAATTGCCCCAGACTTTCTTATTTCCCCATATGTTCCATTTTCTGTCCCTCCATTTTGCCATCTCAGCTGTCATTGATGCATCTCAGGTCTTCTTCATGTCTTAAAAGAAGAGTATGCCAAGATACAGGAATGTGTGTACATGTGAACACACTGTAACATTATTTGTAATGTCCAGCAATAGAGGATTTGTTACATAATTCATGTACGGATCGCTCATGCAATAGAATACTCTGCAGCCACTCAAATATTGATATGTATATATTTACATGTAAATTTTTACAGAAAAACACGCTTAGTATGATTCCATTTGTAACTAAAAGTACACACACATGTAGGGGCACTTGAGTGGTTCAGTTGGCTGAGTCTCCAGCTCTTGGTTTCAGCTCAAATTATGATCTCAGAGTCGTTAGATTGGTTCCTGATTTGGGCTCTGCACTGGGTGTGGAGCCTGCTTGGCATTCTTTCTTCCTCTCCTCCTCTCCCCACCATTTGGTTGTACACGAGTCCTCACTCTCTCTCTCTCTTAAAAAAAAGAATAAAAATAAAAATAATACCTACACATATATTCAAATAAACCTATTTTTTTTCTTTTTGTAAGCATATAACCTAAAGCTGAAAATGTGGTTGTATCGGGGAAAGGAATGAAGGGTTGGATGAAGAAAATTTTTCTCTTTTGTTTTATGCGATGCTTGAATTTTCGTCTCACATGTAGTTCTTTTTCAAATAATTTTTAAAATTCCAATGAAATTATTCATATTATGATAACTTACAAGGATTTACAAACAAAGGAGAAAGTTTTAGCTCAAGGAACATAAGTCTAGGAATAAAACACTTCAAATGAAATGAGTGAGATAGGAGGGAAATATTTGGAGATACTAAAATTGGAAATACTTCTTGGAAATACTAAAACTGCTTCAAAGTGCTCATCTCTTTTCTGGAGTCCTAAAGATGGCCCTATACAGGCTTTTTTGGAGCCTAGATTTGAGTCATCCTCTGGAGGAAAAACAGAAAAGATGAGTTAGAAATGCTTAAGATTGGTGATGATAATATGTAGCTGAGTATTGATAAATCCTGATTAAGAGAATCACAAGGGAATGAGTGGTAGTTACTTGGAGTAGCTTTCTGAGAATAATGGGACCCATGAAGACATTTATTTGTATGTACTAAAACCTTCAGAGGAACACCTAAGGAAAGTATCTACCCACTTCCTCAGTATGTTGCCAGGAACAGTAATCTGTTGTTACATATTGTGCTATGGGCTTTATATATGTTATGTCTTTAATCTGCATGACAACTTTTAAATAAAATATTAATATTCCTATATATAAATAATTTTTAAAAAAGAAGTTCAGGGAGGTAAGTCAAGCAGAGAGAGTCAATTATCATATGGTTTCACTTATTTGTGAAGCATAACAAATAGCATGGAGGACATGGGGAGATAAAGAAGAGAAGGGAGTTGGGGGAAATTGGGGGAAATTGGAAGGGGAGGTGAACCATGAGAGATTATGGACTCTGAAAAACAATCTGAGGGTTCTGAAGGGGCGGGGGGTGGGAGGTTGGGGTACCAGGTGGTGGGTATTATAGAGGGCACGGATTGCATGGAGAACTGGGTGTGGTGCAAAAATAATGAATACTGTTATGCTGAAAATAAAAAATAAATTTAAAAAAAAAAGAAGTTCAGGGAGGTTAGGTTAACTCTCCATGGTCAGGTAATAAACATCAGAGTCAGGGTTTGAACCCAGGTGGTGTCACTCCAGACAGCTTGGTGACTGGTGTTAGTGAAAGAAATGTCTGGACCATGCACTTGGATGAATGCAGGGTCCAGGAAGCTAACATAAGTGAACACAAAAGACAAGGTCTAAGGCATCAAATAGGAAGTAGTAGGAACTGTGAATCAGAGAGCTGAGAGCGGATCCCATGTTGTCGGACTGAATGGAAATTCACCTGTGTTTTGTGTGGAGACAATTTGGACAACTTTCATAAAGCAGATCAATAATTTTTTAATCTCAGTCTCAAAATTTATGTTACTATAGAGTATCCAAGGAAAATGCCTGCTTGCCTGGTTGGACTTGTACTTAGAGAACAGACGTAACTAATAAAAACCTCTGGAGACAAATCATCTCCTTCCCTTCTTTTTATTCCCAAATATCTGAAATAGAGACTGCGAAGAGCAGTGTATAAAGTTGCAGCTCAAACTGAAAGTGGGAACTTCTCCCTCCCTACTCTTAAAAAATAAAAAATAAGTGCTTATTGAACTAGACACTTTACCACATTATCCCATTTAACTCTCAGAAGAATCCTGTGAGTGGATACAATTTTACACTGTTAAAATGAGAAACCCAAAACTCTGGGAAGTAATTATGTATTTTTTAAGGTCACCAGGTGGTCGTACAAAAACTAGTGGTGCATGACTCCAAATGTCACTGTCTGAAGGTTAGTTACCCATTTTCTGCCCCTTCCTAACTTATGTACATTTCATTTTTTATTGCACCTCTTCCACTACTCATTTTCAGCTGCTTGCCACATGGGTCCATTGTCATCACTTGCATGTACCATCCATTCTCAATGACTGTGATCACATCCAGAAGAAACCTTATGACTTCCCCCCAGTTCCACACCCTGCTGAAGGGGCAGAAACCCTGGAAACATTCCCTGACACCTCCATTTCTTTCCTTATCCCACATGTAATTCATCTTAAAGCCTTATTGATTCTGCCTCCTAAATATTGTTCAACTACAAACAGTTCTTTCCATTTTGGTGGCCTGCTTCTCCCTCTCTTTCTCTGCCTGCATCTCTACCTACTTGTGATCTCTGTTTGTCAAATAAATAAATAAAATCTTAAAAAAATAAAAAATAAAAAAAAGAAAGTGTGTGTGCATGAGAGAGAGAGAGACTGAGAGAATGAGTGGGGGGAGGGGCAGAAGGACAAGCAGGCTCCCCATTGAGCAGGAGTCCAAAACAGGACTCCATCCCAGGACCTTGGGATCATGACCCCAGCCAAAGGCAGATACTTTACTGACTGAGCCACCCAGCTGCCCAAATCCTTACTCTATTTAAATATTTCAGTAGTGGTTTCCCATTAGTTGATTTTTTTTCCACATTGTTTTGTTTTTAATCATTTTTGATGCTCTGAAGATCACATTTAAACATTTCTTTTAAAGACATGAAATAATGTAGGGTTTTTTTTGAGGGGGAGTTGGGGGGGAGGTGGGTTTTTTTGTTCTGGTGGTGGTGGTGATGGTTTTTGTTTGTTCGTTTGTTTTTTAAGTACAGCCACAACTATAGAGGATCTTAAAATGACTAAGGCCAAGTCGGCTTCATACACAGGATGGGACAGTCTAATACACAACACAACATGGATCTTTCCAAACAAGTTTGCTAAGATACAACTCTCGTGTTTAGTGTTAGAAATAAAAAAATCATCTCATTTAGAAGAATTGAGACATCATTTGATTAATAAAGCCTATTCTTCCTCCATTTTTGTACTTGCTTGTCTTCATTTAGATGATGTAAATTCATGAGAAAGGAACAAATTGTGTTATGGTATAAAAATCTCAGGCACAACAATTTACAAATATTCAATTTTTTAAGAAACAAAAATATTTTCCGTTCCTGAATGTAAACACCCAATAAATAAAAGAAACATAGTATCCCAAGTATAGAACCATTAGTAACTGGTTTATGAAAGAGGTGTATTTGGTAACATTTTGGGGAACTTCTCCCTTGCAGCCTTTAGAATAAAGCATATGATCTGGGCTCCTGGGAGGGTTTGCTTCCAGCTTGAACACCTACGAGCAGCGCATCCTTGCAGGCACTCTGTGTGCGGTAATGTCGAAGCTCTGCAGCTGCCTGCAAGACCTTGATCCTCTCTATGCAAGCCTCCAGCTTGAGGGGCTCCACCGGGCATACAGAGTGTTCACGCTGGCCCAATAAGACGTAGCAGCAGCTCTGGGCTCCCAAGGCTGACGGTTTCCTATCACTTTAAAGACAAGGAACAAAAATCCTTAATCTGACCTAAAAGGTGTACTTCAACCAGCTCTGGTGGACCTCACACTGTGTCTCATGTCATGTGACATAATTGACATTAGGCAATCTCTCTCTCCTTTCATTCTAGTTTCAAAGAGAGGCAAAATAAGCCAAATTTCTCCTGCCACAGGGCCTTTGCATGCACTGTTCCTTCTGCCTAATAAACGCCTTCTCACCATCTTATATAGTTATAACCTACTCTTTCGTTTGACTTCAGTTTAATATTCTTACTTTGGAAAGTCTTTCCTAGCCTTCCTTAACCCAGTTTTCCCGCTGTCAGTGATCCAACATTTCATTTCTTGGTTATAGAAAGTAATTTTATACCTACTCAGGTGATAAAATGTCCTGATAGACTCATAGCTTCATTTTATGAAGCCATTTTTGTACACTATTGTATTCCCAACACCCTTTTCAATTCTTGGAAGAAGCAGTTGTTTGTTGAATTGAACAAATAGTTGAATGAGTGTTTTTTATTTATGCAATTCCTTAATAAAAAACTAAAATGGTCTTCCTTTCATGTGCTAAAAAGATCCACCAAGTTTGCTCTGACTATTCTAATAAGCATTCTCTTCCTTCTTTGAATATCACACAAATGAGAAGTTCCATATTACTGGCATTTACTTATTCTTTCTGTTTCCATAGGAGACATGCCCCTTCAGATCAAGTGTCATACTGTCCAATTTGAGTTGATTTACCCACTCCACTGCCTCCCTCCATCTCATGCTGCATCTTGTGCCGCAAATAAAACACTGCTAGTTTAGAGTAGGTATTAAATAAATGCTAATTGATGTGAGGTTTTATAAAGCTCATCGGGAAATTTGTGGGAAAAATATGAGAGAAGCAACATGGCTAGATTAACATCACTTTCTTTTTGAGACTTTATACCGACCTGACTTTGGAAGTTTAGAAAAAGAGTATGGCAAAACACGAAGATACGTTGAAAGGAGAAAAATGGAAAAAACGTAACAGAAAAATGCCAACAGACAAATTAAGGATGGAAATATGAAAGTTGTATGGAATGGAACTGAAGGAAAAGATTATTTGTGAATAGAAAGAAATAGTTTATAATGATGAAGAGCCAGTCCACCAAGTACCTCTTGTAGCTGTAACCTCACATATACCAAATAATATAAGATCAACATAATATAGTACAAACTGACAGAAATACAAGTAGAAATTGAAATAACAATAATTCTAGGAAGCTTTAAACTAAAAATCCTAGAGCTGGTAATGCACGTAGACACACTCACATACAACATTGAACCTAATAAGTAGAGACCTCTCATTATTTGCTAATGAATTTGCAAATTTGCTATTTGAATTTGATTTTTATAGAAGTTTTTCAAATGCTAGGGTCAACAGAAATTCCAATAACTTGCTAAAACTAGATATTAAAGCCGCACTGTATGGAAATAAAATAAAATAAATAGACAGCATAGTGAGAAGTTATCTAATCACTTAGAAAATGCATAAATCAATTTCTCAAATATTAAGTTATAGATGAAATTACAAAACTATATGGAATATATAAGTATATTTAATATAATATTGTTGCATAAAATATATTGTTGCATAAAATAGTTGCAAAAACATGATATTCCAGAGAAAATTTATTAGATCATGTAACAATTTTAAAATTAAGATAAATACACTTAAATATATAAGTTAAAAAGGACATAGGAGTAAATAAATAAAACATAGCTATCCTCCGTCTCCAAAGGCACTTGATGCCAATGGTTTTATGGTGAATTTTGTCTCTGCCTTCAAGGAGCAGGTAATTATTATTTATGCTGCTCTCAAGCACTGAAAAAAATGTAGACACTTCTAAAATTTGTTATATGACTTCAGTATTATTGTAAAAAAAAGGCTCTAAGAGAAAATACTCGGGAATTGCCAAGAATATTTGGAAAAAAGAAATGAATTCTGATTTGCCCTAACACATATCAGAGTATAAGAAGTAGTTATAGTAATTTAAGCATTTTGGTTTTTTTCTTAAATAGACCAATAGAGTCAATTGGAAAAATAAATTCTAACTCTTATTTCAAATCCATTGTGAAAATAGCATGTGATTTGAAAAGCTATTGGGATAAAAGGAAAACATGTTAGCATTCTACTTTACATCATGTCCAAAGAAATTCTATGAAAATTAGAGATCTAAATGTAAGAACCAAATATTAAAATAATTTTTAAGTGGAAAGCCTTTGGGGCACCTGGGTGGCTCAGTGGGGGAAGTGTCTGACTCCTGGTTTCAGCTCAGGTCATGATCTCAGGGTCATGAGATTGAGCCCCAAGACAGCCTCTGGGCTCAGTGAAGACTGCTTGAGATTCTATCTCTCTCCATCTCCCTCTATCCCTCCCTCTGCTATCTCTCTCTAAAATAAATATGTAAATCCTTTTAAAAAATAAATAAAATGAAAGGCTTTCTAATGCAGGAAATGCAATAGTTAAAAAGAAAAAAATAAATGGGTATGACCCAGAAATATGAAATTTGTATATGGGCCAAAACAGATAAGTAAGTGATAGGCCAGGAGAAAATATTCCCCATACATATAAAATGCCAAAATTTAATATCATTAACACAAGCATCTATAAATCAGTAACAAGATCAAACAGATAGGATAGAGAGGTAAATTTGAGAAAAAAGTGTAAAAGTGTCCTAAAAACACAAGCTTTGTCATATGAGAAATACAAGGAATAAAAATTAAAAGAATATTTAGCTAATATCCTTTACATGGAAATTTTTTTTAAAAATAGATAGTATTCAGTGCTAGCAAGGGTATGGATAAAAGGACATCCCCATACTTTTGGTAGGTGTCAAACTTTTCAGTCAAACTGGTAAAAACTTGGGAAGATTTTAAATGTTCATACAATCCAGCTCAGTTATTCCACTTTTACATGTCTATGCAATAGAAATACTGTGAAGATATGTGTGGAAATATGTACAAAGATGCCCACTGCCATGTTGCTTAAATCACAAGAGATTAGAAACAACCTAAGTGTCTATATAGTTCATAAGTTAAGGTACATCCAAAGGTGACAGTAGGACGATTGAACACATAGATAAACGACAATACAACATGGGTGCTGACCACTGTAGAATGAATTAATGGGCCGTAAATAATGAGCACAAAGAGCCCTGCTATGTTCTGGCTTGATCTCCGCCATAGGTACATCATTTTAGGCAGCTGCTTTTAAATTTCAGACTGATTTCTATGAATTGCCCTTCAAGGATACCCATAACATACTACTTAGGGGAAAGAGAATAAGTGCAGAATTTTCTCCATGTACTTAACATGATTTTATGTTTAACAAAAAATTAAAAGAAACAGAAAATCCACTGTTTATGTGTCAGAGTATGCTGTCTACACTTTCTAAAATATCCTGAAATATTTAATATTTAATTTGTTACTTCTATTAACATTTTCACTTATCAGCTGTTTACCCTTCACCATATTTTCCTATATGCCCTCACCCTTCTGTCTAATCAGCTGCTCTCTTTTCCTTCCTGCCTCTCAAAAGGGATGATATAACAAAAAGAAGAGGGAAAAAGAAGTAGTCAATTTTGAATTTCACAAAATTACTATGTGGGAAGAAATGGAAAGGAGCAGGACTGGAGAAGAGATTTGGAGTCAGACATGGCAAAGTCAGAGGGTGCCGCCTTCCACATTTCTCATCAAAGAGAAAGGAGGAGGACATTTGGGGGGTAAGCAATGAGATGATGATAGAAGGAGGTTTGTGAGGAAGACACTCTCGAATCCCATCCTTCGGGCATCTTGGAGCAAAGCCAGACTAAGACCGGGATAGGGTGGTGACAGGCTGCTGGAGGATTTGAGGGACAGAAAGGAGGACAGGGCCCCTCTGCAGAGAGGTGACTGTGCCATATGTCTGGGGAGATGGGTCTGTGTCAGCTTCACAAAGTCAGGACTTACCCAGTGGTGGAGGAACCGTGGCAGGAATCATGTACACCCAGGGGACGTTCCAGTGGTTCTTATTAGTCCAAGGACAGCATGAACTTGATATCAGAAGTCATCTGACTTCAGAGCCTCTGCAGAGAGGGACCTCAATGAATCTACCACCCAGGATCCTATTAGATAAAAGTCCTCTCCGTAGATGCCCAAATGGGAGGATAAGGATGAAAACAAGTTGCCTTGGCACTGTGTAAGCTCATAACCATGAGGCCAGCTCTGAGGAAGGAGGTAGGGTTTCATCAAGGGGAAGAACTGATTCAGTAGAATGGGAGCTCCTTCTATACGCCAAGTGGGTGCACGAAAAGAAAATTCTACTTTCTGAAT
Organism: Neogale vison; assembly: GCF_020171115.1. NCBI lineage: Eukaryota > Metazoa > Chordata > Mammalia > Carnivora > Mustelidae > Neogale > Neogale vison. The sequence continues at coordinate 51,790,755 of NC_058093.1, forward strand.
GCTTGAGTTTGTAGAGGGAAATTTATACCCACCATTACTTGAATCTCTGTCTTCTCTCTTATTTATTTGTTTGTTTATAAATTCCAGTACAGTTAAAATACAGTGTTGTATTAGTTTCAGGTGTATTAAAAATGATTCAATAATTTCATACAACACCCAGTGCTCATCATAAGTGTACTCCTTAATCTCCATCACCTACTTCCCCCATCTCCCCACCTCCCTCCCATCTCTGGTGATCGTCAGTTTGTCCTCTATGGTTAAAAGTCTGTTTCCTGTCTTGTCTCTCTCTCTCTCTCTCTCTCTCTCTCACTCTTACTTGTTTGTTTTGTTTCTTAAATTCCACATATAAGTGAAATCATATGGTATTTGTCTTTGTCTTCTCTCACATTCTTTAAATCCCAAACACTTACTGTTAGACCACCCGCCTTGAGAATTTTTAGGGAGCAGGTGGAGATGTTCCCTTTTTTCATTATAAACCTCTATGTTATGTTGAACGTTTTACAATGGTGCACACTTCTTCTGTAATTAAAAATAACAAGGAAAATAATAATTAACACACAGTCCCATCCATCAAATAGGGTAAATAAAAGAAAAGTCGCAGTACTTGTTCAAGGTTGAATGTTTCCAAAGTAAACATCCCCTTAATTTTTGGCTGCAGTAATCATTCATATTTTCTGCACCTAAATTTAAATTGATTGACCAAATAAAGTAGATGAAGGCTTTTTGTTTAAAGAACACTGTGAAATGTGTTGGACCTGCTTCTTTTCATGCCCCACCATTGCTCAGTAATTGAAGCAACTATTAACTTGGCTATTGCCTATTAAGGGCTGGCTGCAGTCTTTCAGAATTTCCTTCCTAAGACAGCAGGGCAGAATCAATGGCAGTTTCAGCTCTCCTGAAGATTGATGCAGGGTTGCAGTGCTTAGCAAAACCATGTGATCTTTTAATCAATCACTGAAATAAATCTATGCAACTGGTGTCAGGAATCAAAGTAATTTCACACTCACCTTCCCAATTCCCTAGAATCAAAGAAAATAGAATCCAAACTGACTTACTGAGCCACACTACTGAGCCTCCCCTCCCAAAGGGATTTAATATTTGTCACTGTTCAAAACACTTGTCTTGCAATAATTAAAACAAAAATGGAGGTTGGCATATTTATCTGTAAATATGAAAGTGATGGATCATTCCCTATGGTCTTGGTTCTTAGATAGGCTAAGCCAGAATGTTGTCACATGAAACCATAATTCCAAATCACTGGCATGTAAATAGTAGCTGTATCTTTTCATGGGATACTAGAAAGGTTTTGCAGAAGTCTTATGATTCACTCTCCTGACTCACATAAAATTTAATATAACATTTCTACACAGAAGATTGTTTTTTGCTCTTAAATATGATGAGGATAGAAGTCTCTCTACAAATACAATTGATAGCCTCATCTTCTTTACTTCTAGGAATTTCTTCCACATAAGATCAACTCTTGATTTAATCTACATAATAAGGAAGATAAGTGAACCAGTGGATACAGAATGATGAATAATTTAAAAAGTAATTTAACCTTGCCCTCAGGTATCATGAGAGCATTACATAGTGAAGAACAATGTAATGTTATCTTGGTAATGTTTTTAAGAGCTTAATAAAAACTGATGAACCCCCCCCCCCAAAAGTTGACCCACCCAAAATTCAAGTGTGTATCAAAGGAGCGGCCATATTCAGTGCTTCTCAAACTCAGGACCAAAATAGCATCTTGAATCATCTTCCTGGACTCTGTGGCTGAATACATAGCCTCTCTGAATACTTTGTTAGTTGCCTACAATCTCACTGGATATGCAGGTAGAGGAAGTAGCAGAAATGTACAGTCAACTCGAAGAGATGTAGTTCTCAGCCTTTTAGCTATACTTTAAAAAAATTATATTAATCAGCATAACATAGCATACAAAGCCTGGGATGAAAGCATTCCAGGGTCTTCATAGCAGATCTGGGGAATGGGAAAGGAAGAGAAAACAAGTGACCAGAGTTGAGAAACCAGCTCCACTGCGATGTAACTCCAACATGAAGGGATCCAGCATGGATCCAAATAGGTTAGGAGTATGGTTAACTTGAGCTTGAGCCTGACTCTCTTGAGTACCCCAAAACATCTGCTGTCATTGTTGAGACATGATAGTAGTTTCAGAGCAGCACTGCGCTCTGTATGATGTGATGAGGTGGGTGGCATCACAATTCTAGATGGTCCCAGCAATAACTAGGAGTATATTCAAGCAAAGTTCCAGTTCCCTGAGAGAGGAAAGTTTTGGCTGGGTAACAGGATCAGATGCCAACAAATACAGACAGAAGCCAACCATGTAGACTAGACAAGTGGACTTCAGAGGAAAAGTTGTGGTTCTCTGGACAAAAGATTGTCAAGGTGTTGAGCATGCTAGATATTGTAGGATCAGTCATATCTCACCAGCTGGCCCCATGGAAGCTACTATTAAACTCTTTACTATTAAACTCTCAGAAACTGGGCAGAAATGAGCCTTTGGTGAAGTTCCAAAGATATTGCAGAGCTGAGAAAATCGTGAGCTGGGTTAGTTAGACTTTGGGGGTCTTCCCCTACCAACTAACATGTACCAGGTGCCCCAGATAAACCACAAGATTCCCTCTAGGAAGTATTCCTCTCCCTGCTCAGATTTTAAGACCACGTAATTTGTTATTTTTAAGTCTAAATTTAAGGGTGATTTATTGTCATTTCAAAGCGTATGTTACTTTGTGTCTCATAAATGGAAACCAGGTAAAATGTATCCTTTGAAAGACATTCTTTGGGGCTATGTTTAATCAAACTCTTAACACCCAGATGATGGTGTTCTTGGCAGAATTTCAAAACAAAGGCCATTCTGAGGACAGGACATGAAATTGTATTATAGCAAGGAATATTCAAGCAAGATCCTAAGATGACAATGGCAATTACAGTGACTTTGGAATGCAGGACTGTGAGGTCACATGATCCTATGGAATTAGGTCAGGACATTTTTGATAATAAGATAATAATTTTTGTTTAAGAGCAGTGTCACCTAGAAACATAGACAACTCCTGTCTTAGGATTTCACAGATTTTCTCCTTTTATTATAAAACATAAAAACATTAAGAAGACATCTTACCAATGTTAAGTGTATAACATTTACCTTATTGAAATAAATGATTTTTAAAAAAGATTTTATTTATTTATTTGACAGAGATCACAAGTAGGCAGAGAGGCAGGCAGAGAGAGAGGAAGGGAAGCAGACTCCCTGCCGAGCAGAGAGCCCCATGCGGGGCTCGATCCCAGGACTCTGGGATCATGACCTGAGCTGAAGGCAGAGGCTTAACCCACTGAGCCACCCAGGCACCCCAAAATAAATGACTTTTTTTAAAAAGCAGATGATGTGTGGGGAGTATTGTAAACTTTCCCAAAAGTAGATCTTTACCTACTGTAAAACCCATATCTAGAGCTCTTCTGCCAGGGATCAGAGACAAGCAGCACAATGATGCAGTTCAATAGGACTAATTTTGATTCAGGACGAATGAGTGGTCTCCTGCTCAGTGAAACTTACTTCCTCATCTTTTTCCAATCTGCTTTCAGGAAGGTGGTCTTCATGTCTCCAGTGTCTGTGTGTACTAAGAATGCCTCTGCCATCTGGAGAGAAGTCTAGCCTAAAACATTACTGTTGTTGGGAAACTAATTAATTTTTTTTTTCCTTAGGAACTAAACTATAGTATTGTGGAAAGATATTTTGAAATTCTGACAGCACACTGGCAAAAACTCCCTATCCTTCAGAGCAGGGACTGTGTTCTTTCCAGTGCTATGCAGATTCTGAAGCACAGTGCTCTAATCACAGACTTGGATTCTGTGTGTGTTCTCTAGCCTTTGAGACTTGAAGGTATTAAGTTTTCTTTCCCAGGAACAATGTAGTGTTTCTTATATCTGATTATTTAGTGTGGCAGAGAACACATCTCATGCTGCATTAGAAGGAATGATTTATCCATTAATGCCTTTTAGCCATATAGTAAGGAAACAAAATCCTGTTAAATCCGTGAGTCTGTACCTCAGGGATCCTTTTGTTTTGGATAAATAGGTGCCCCCAGGCTAGTTTAATTTCCCTTTAGAGGCAGGGAGCTTAATGGAAGAACTAGCCTTTGAACTTGGAGAAAGCTGAGAGGCTATGTCTGCACCTGCCTCAGTAGAATAATTTCAAAGTCATTTTGAGTGTAACTTTTGGACAAATTTTGGAGTGGTCCCTTTAGAAATGAGATCAGAGGGACACCTGGGTGGCTCAGTGGGTTAAGCCTCTGCCTTCAGCTCAGATCATGATCTTAGGGTTCTGGGATCAAGCCCCGCATGGGGCTCTCTGCTAAGCAGGGAGCTTGCTTCCCCCTTTCTCTCTGCCTGCCTCTCTGCTTACTTGTGATCTCTCTCTCTCTGTCAAATAAATAAAATCTTAAAAAAAAAAAAAAGAAATGAGATCAGAATTTTACCATATTTATGGCCATGATGTAATAGAAGAAGATTTTAGTACAATGGAGAACTTGTAAGAAAAAGCAGGCATATGAGTGAGAGAGGAGGACTCAGCATTCTGATTTGTACCCCAGTCTTGCTGCTTCTGCCAAAACCCTGCAACTCCAAAGTCCCCAGGCAGGCTGCTGCTTGTTCCGGCCAGACAGAGAGCCACCTGCCAGGTGCCTGCGGTCTCCTATACAAAAGAAGAGTCAAGAATAATGAAAGCACAGGACAAGAAGGCACCTCCAAGATTTAGTCTGTCTAATTCCTGAGCCTCCTCCGTAGCATCCCAGAACGGGAAGTTTATTCTCCCCAAAGGCAGTTCACTTTATATTTGTATGGCTCCGGCTCTTAAATCTCACTGGTTAAGAGTTGAATACTCAGCATTGCCACTTCTCCTACTTGGATGCATATTAGATAAATGTAATCCCTCCTGTTTATGGCAGTTCCTCAGACATTGGAGCATGGCTATCCTATTAAACTGGATTTTTTCCCCCTTTCCTCAATGCTACTCCTTTGACCGTTTTTCATTTAACATGGTTTTGGAACCCTTGCCAGTATAGTTGCTTTCTTTGAATACACTGATTTGTTTACAACTTTAAAAAATATGGTGTTAGGACCAGAACCACTCTAAGATTGCAATAATCAAGAAACAGAAGAGAGCTGGCCTCTGGCTTGCCCCTGCAAGAGTCTTAGCTTCCATCGACACAGGCGAGGTTCATGCTTTCTTGGCCATCTCCATATTCCACTGACTAATCTAGAGCTTTCTTCTTGAGCAAAAGTTTACATCTTTGGTATTTATGGTCTGTTGATATACCACATATTCCCCCATTGGATACTTGCACAACTGCTTTAGACCCAAGTATAGGACCTTGTATTTTCCCAGGTTAAACTTTATCTTGTTAAAATCAGATCATTACTCAAGTGTCTCAGAATCTTTTGGAATCCAGATTTAGTCAGTCAATATATTCTCCCTCTGCTCTTCAACTTCCTCATAAATGAGAGTAAAAACTACAGTAGTAGTAGTAAAGACTGTGTGATCCAATACATGGAAAGTGCCTCAAAAGGGGACAAATACATAGTAAGATCTCCACAAAGTAAATTATTGTCATTTTATAAGCAAATCCAGTCTACCAAAATGTCTTTTAACTTGAAAAGACATTTGTTGACATCATGCAAATAAGCCCCAGTGTTTTAGAATAAAATATTTTAGTCAAAACTCTATTATAAGCAGAGTTTCAACCAAAAAAAAAAAATGTTTAAGCAACATAAGTGAACACTAGAGGCCTTTACAATTATAGAATTCAAGGAGAAAATAATTTTTTGAAATCTCTATTCATTTTCAAGTAAGAGGGCTATGTAATTAGACAAGTTGAGGCTCATTTTGAATTGCCTCCTAAAACCCACATTTCCACCTCCTAGAACCATCTGCTACTAGCAAAGTCTAAATCTACCCAAATGATAAATTGCTTTGCATCTCCTCTATGTGAAATCATTACTCAAAGCTGTAGGGGTGGATCCAAGTTTTTAATGACACAGCACTGTGTGTGAAAAAGTTGAAACTTTCCCTACTGTCATTCTGACACCAGAAGAATTAGCGCAATGACATAGTGGAAATTCTCTTGGTTTGTGATTTCTCAGATCTGGGTTCATATCTTAGCAAAAGAACATCTTAGCGATGTGACCTTGGATAAGTTACTAACCCTTAGTCCCTCCGTTTTCTCATCTGTGAGAGTAGGATAATTGTAACTTCTGGGGTTGTAAGAAATTCTAAGTAGTGTGTATAAAGTATCAGCTGTGATTAATACTATCAGTTACCAAACATTCATATGCATGGATGATGATGAGAGTAATCAACAAGAATTTGTTGATGCCTACCAAGTTTCTACGAACAGAATTTGAAAATTGGCCTCGTCAATAATATAATCCAACTAGAAGATAATAGTAAGAGGAGAATATCAAAAATAGGACGATATTATATTCTGATTAAGTGCTTGGGACTGGTGTGGAAGCAAAATCTATCTTAAAATAATAACTTTCCATTGGTTAACTGAAAACATAGGATAGAAGAAAGTCAGATGGGCTTAGAGAATGACCTAATATTCTGGCATATCATTTCGAAACATGGGGATATTAAAAATTTGTAACTTCATTCAACCTTTCTTAAGTGACTGATACATAACAGGTAACCCACACTCTAAGAAGACAACACCCTTGGTGGTCATAAAACCTTTCTTACAGCACTTCTCTGGTGTCTAAGCACTCTTTCTGAATCCACAGAATTATAAATTAAAAATATTTTATCTCAAAAATCATTGAATCATGGAACGCTGTTAATATTTTCTTTTTTTCTCTATACAGCACATTAAGCATGAAATCATGAATGAAGGTTCATCCTTTGAATAGCTTTTCTTTATTTCAATAGTCGGTGAAGTCTTTGCTTTGTAGAATGGAAATATGTTGTGGGGAATAAAAATACATTTAACAAATGCATAGAATTCAGTATAATTTAATCTCCGTAATATAATATTTGAGGTGTACGATCTCATACAAAAGGTAGATATGGGTTTACCTTAATTTTGAAGTAGGTATTTATCCCAAAGCTGAAGGAATCCTTTGGTAAATTCTCCTTGAAAATGGAGAATACATTCCAATTGTAAATTTTTAAATTTTCAATATTACTATTTGGTTCTTTAAGTATTACCACTTTAAAGTGATATACCTTGGGGTGCCTGGGTGGCTCAGTCAGTTGGGCATCTGCATTTGGTTCAGGTCATGGTCTCAGGGTCCTGGGATCTAGTCACACATTGGGCTCCCTGATCAGCGGGGAGCTTGCTACTCCCCCTGCCTGTGCTTTCTCTCTGTAAAATAAATAAATAAAATCATAATAAATAAATAAAGTGATATATCTTATATTTACCATGGTTAATTGCTTTGGCATCCCTAAAAGTTGCTACTTATAAATATTCTAAATGTTAAACATTTTAATAAAAGAACATTTTAAAATGTATTATTCATTGAGAAAACATTAAAAAAAACCTAGATTTTTTTTTTTTAAATAAAATCCAAATAGATCAGGGTAGTACACGATTCTCAAATAGACCAGGGTAGTACCCAATTTAGTATGTCATAATAAGAACTAGATTTTGCAGACCACCATGTAATGAAGTGTGCCACAATGGTGACATGTTAGGGTGTAATATTACCACACCATAGCAACTACCAATGCAGGAAATCATAAATCAACCAGAAGTGCCATAGAAAAACTATTACTGAGCAAAAACTGGGTAATCAGGCTGTTGGGTATAAAGCCGTCAGTCAAGAGTTAACCATAAAATAAATTAAATGTCTAGAGCACAGTGGTTTAGATTATTAACTATTGAAAATTGTTAGCATTTTTTTTAAGTTATCATTTCCTGGAAAAGACATAATCAAAGTATAGGAGGGCCACGGAGCTAAGAAAAAGAGGACCCATGACAAAACAAAATAAAACAAAACCAAAAAAAAGAAAGAAAGGAAAAAGGGGAGTGGTCTTATATTTGTACGGCTGTGCCTTAGAGACCATATGAAGGTGGCTAATGCAGGGACCCTCTACTGAGAACAGTGTGCTTCCCATTCTCATTCCGGCATTCACAGTTGGAAGACTGAAGATGAGACCAGCTTACCTATTGTGATGAGCTGTGTGAGAAACCATCTGCTAAACACCAGTCTTTATGGCTGACAGATTTCTTCTCCCAAACACACCATCAGCTCCCCTCCCCACTTGTGACTAAGAATGAGGAGGTTCTGCTAGTACAGGCCTCAGAGTGGGGCGAGGACACTTACAGAGCAGCTAGTCTGCTGGGTAATTTCCCCAAGTCAGAAGGGTGGATTAGGCGAAGCCACTGGAAACCCAAAGAAATGAACGATGATGGTTCAGTGTCTATGCAGATAAGGAAGCTAAGCTAACCCTCTGGGTTAGGATGAATGAGGGACTATTTGGAAACAGAATAAAGAAGGATTCAAAGAAAAGTAAATATATGTGTGTGTATATATATATACACACACACACATACATATATATATAATCTCCCATGTACTTACAGAGCAGCAGTCTGTCCAAGGAAGATGGGTCATGAGAGAGAGTTAGTCAAAGTGCATTTTTCAGATCAGCTTGGAAATACTAAACATTTTATCTATCCCATGGAGAGTCAGAAAGCTTAGAAGCGAAGTCCTGCAGCAAATAAATCTGCTTCATTTTGTTTAATAATTGATCATATTAAAGATTTTCTTATCATAAAATTTACCATCTCAAGGACATTTTTATGCCTAACCAGGTCTAGGAAGAGCAAATGATTGTATTTTCATAAACAAATGGAGATGTCAGATGACTGGTCGAAATTCATATCGCTCGGTGCCCCAGAAATCCAGGCCATTATCCGGGGCATGTGGTGTTACATCAACATAGGGAGAGAGTCAAGAAAGAAATGTGAAAAGGCTTCCGAGCCTTGCTGAAAGACAGTTGAAAGAATAAATAGTTTTTGGAGATACGGACCTAATTAGTTGGCTCCACCACTGGCTGGCTGTGTTGGTTCCTTTGAATTGGGTGAGAATCAGTTTAGGACAACCAGCAGCCTATTGCTTTTTCTGATAACAGATAGAATCTCTTCTGTGAGGACTCGCGGGCTTGTGGTTGAACAGAACTGACTCCACTTCCCTTTGTTCTCCCCTTCTCGCTGAAGGATGGCCGTGACCGAGGATACCCTTCTTCCGTCATCCAACCCAGTCGCTGAGATTCATTCGGGGATAAACACGTGGCCCAGACTGGGCCAGAGTTCACCCAGGAAGATGGTTTCTTTCTGCTACAGTCGTTAAGCTGGTAAGATGTGAGTGTGGGTCTAGACGGGAGATCCTTTTTCGTTGCCCCTTTTCTCACCACATGGAAGGAGCTTTACTGAAAGATGGAGATGATGGAAGAATGTAGACGGCATCATACATCAACCTCTCGTGCAGCTCAAGTAGCTGTATCCTTGGTCTTGCGAATTACACAAGTCAGTAAATTCAGCATCCTGCTTAAAGTTAGCTTGAGTTGGGTTTACGATGACAGCAACTCAAAGAGTCTCAATTAATATATCGCATTATAGGTTGGATGTTTTGTGAATTTAGAAGGTATTTATGTTACTCAAAACGAGGTTACATTATTTGCTTAGAAAGCTCATCTGTGGAATGAATGTGAGGGAGGGAAATTCACACTTGATCCTTTTTGTTAATTATTCAGTCCTTGAAAATTCATGGTGGAGGAAATGAATAAAACATGTATTCCCAAGCTGAATTTGTAGAAAAATATAGGTAGCCGCAAGAAATTCAGTTGGAGCACTTTCTTTAGGCCTTCCATATTCAAGCTTATCTGGAGCTTGAATATATAATGTACCGTGAGCCTTGTGTATGCTACCTGAAGGCATGGGGAAAAGTCAAATTAAGTTGTTTGAGTAGTTCAGGCCTCCACATTAATTAGAGAGAACAGAGAGTACTTCATCCATAAGGGGAAAAGTCACAAGCATGCAGAGCTCGTATGTGGCTAAACCTCCAAAGACACGTGGACACAAGTCAAGCAGAAGACAGGCTGGGATCACTGAAGGTCCCTTTAAATTCCATGATCTTTTGCACTCGACTTCCAACATCTCAATAGGTAGCTAGTACAGAGTCAGGCCTATACCAGATACTAAATAATAAATATTTATTGATGGTAAAGATAAGAAGATCTGGCAAGGCCTCTTTGACCTTTGGATATAAGAAAATTGAGCTAGCAAACAGGATGCTTGGATTTAGTGCAAGACTCTGCAGAGAGAGAATTGGAGAAGGAATTAACAAATTTTCCCCATTCTTCTCACATTACTTAGCACTTACACCCAGTAGTCTTTGATCCTTTTCTTCGTGTAGTCTTTCTTCCTAGTCACCATTTTGAGAGTTTATAATCTGCCTGTAAATTTCTAGAGACTTAATGAGTTATTTCTGTTTTCATTGATCTTCAAATTTAGGGTCCCTTCTCATTTCTCTTAACTTCGTGTTTAAAGATTTTTAAGCTTGTGCAATATATAATCTTTGACTTTTCTGTCCCTTGGGGTTTTTGCTTTTATTTATTTTTTTTTCCCCAGTTCTTGGGTGAAGATTGAAACATACATGTCAAGATCTAGATGTATTGTAAGACTCCAGGCACCTCCCATAAATCTTATTCACTGAACACTTTGGAACTCTTGGAACAACTTTTTCTATGTGTTATTTTATTGCAAACAAATAGTATAAACAACTGGGGAATATGTGATGCTTACGTACAGCCTGCAATAGGATGGATATGTTTCATCAGTATATAATATGGGAAACACAGTATGTGAGTGTGTGCATGTGTACCTGCCTTAATACTATTTAGAATAGGAACTATATGATCCTGCTCAATTTATCGGAAAATAAATAAAGCAAGAGAGACACTCTGGATCCCAGAGGAATTCTTTTCCCAAAGTAATCAGACATCTGGAGTCTCGGTCTGATAAAAATCAATGACTCTTTCAGGGCAGTGTATCTTTAGATGTGGACGCGGGAAGGAGTACACAATGAGAGAGGAGATGGCGAGGGTGGAAGGCAAATATGAAAAAAATTTGACGAGAAAAACTAACATTTGCTCCTTGTAATAAACTGTGCCAACATGTAGACTATAGCATAATTATGTGTGTATATTTATATCACCATGAATTCCGGAAATAGTAAATAGGAGCAATTTCTTTATTATTTGACTCTTTTGGGGTAGATCATATGCCTTCCCTAATGTGTGTTTATCGGTGCCTGTGTTTATGGCTCAAATGAATAGGAATCATCTCATTTTCTTGGTAATCACTTGTAATGTACCATGTATGCAAGAGGGCTTGACAAACACTATCTGTTTGACTTCCAAGTTCAGAAAATATTCTACCTAATAAAAACCAGCTTTGAAATGGGGACAGGGCAGAGTTTTGTTCCAGCATTATCACAGATGGCTTGACCTTTTATGTATTGATCACTTTGTGCCTGCATTTATCCACTCAAAAATGTTCCAGCAACAAGCTCTTACATATATTTAGGGAAGGAAGCTACCCAACATCCTTTCAAAAAATAATAAATAGACAAATGAATATATGCTTTGCTTATTCTCACTGAGTTATAGTATTTAGGTTAGAAGCAAGCCACTGTTTGCAAGCTTACTGAGGAGTATTTAAAAATGCACCTAGTTATTTTTACAACAGTCCTTGCAGAATCTCCCTTTGAAATATTTTGAATTTCCCAAATATAAGTAGTAAATTTAGACTATTTTGTTATGATCACCACAAATGATCTGTGACTTGCGGATAACATGACATACTTCAATTTTCCTAAACTATATTTTCTAAGACTTTTAAAAATCTGAGCTCATGCTATCAAATTAATCCTAGACTTTCAAACATTTCAAGCATGTGAAACAATACAAAAAGATTGGGAAAGGAAGATAGTGAGATTGGCGATGGAAGCAATTAACCATTGAGCATTTAAATTCAGAGATTAAGAAACAATTACTATCGTTGGAGCTGACTCTAAAACACGTCCCATCTGAGCTATTGTGCACATACCTAAATGGGATTTGGCAGGTGGATAAAAGATTTGTTGATTCCTGTTTGGGGATTGCTTTAGATTGCTGCTTCAATGGGCTTTCAAAGCAGGTTTGAGTCTTAGAGAACAAACTGAACCCTGGAATCCTTTCCTGGCACTGCAACTCCCCAAATGACAATTACAATAAGCCAAGGCTAACGCAGGCTCTAACTGCGTGAGGAACAGCTGCTGTGTGGTGTTGCAGAAGCTCAAAGGGGAAAATGCTTTGGGGGAGAAAAACTGGCTGTTGATTTGTCTTCAAACACCCGAGAAGTTTCTGTAAACAACAGCACATATTAGCTTGACTGCGTGTGATCTAGATGAATCACTTGCCAATTATTTGCTCCTTCATTCAGTGAAGGGCTTTGCTTTCATTGTGCCATCCAGTGAGAATATAGACATCTGGAATATGTAGGCACCATTAGATGATGTGTGATTTGTCAGTTTAGAAACTGTTGTCTACCCGGGCCTAGCTGGGTATCTGAAATTTTGCTTTGGTTATTGTAAATAGCATATCCTGAGTCAAGGAGCACTTGGCTCTTGGGAATAAACGTTTCTACCCAAAGGACCAAGATTGGAAAGATAAAATGTATTCCTAAGGTCACCTCATAAAAAGATGTATGAAACGTCATAAGAGACAAGGATATGGGGGGCACCTAGGTGGGTCAGTTGGTTAAGCAACAGCCTTTGGCTCAGGTCATGATCTTGGAGTCCCGGGATGGAGTCCGGCATCAGGCTCCCTGCTTGGCAGGGAGTCTGCTTCTCCCTCTAACACTCCCTCATCTCATGTTTTCTCTCTCTCTCATTCTCTCTCTCAAACAAATAAATAAAAACCTAAAAAAATATATATGTTTAAAACAAAACAAAAAAAAGAGACAAGGAAATGTTACACAGGTTAATTGAATAGAATCATAGAATGTCCTTTTAGAGTCCATCTTTTTCATTTTATGGATGCGGCCAATTAGCTACCCAGAGACCAGAACAAAGCCTTCTTCCATCATAGTCCAGTGTGACTTTCCCTTCCCCCACCTCACAATTAGCGTAAGCAGACAGTCACAGGACTGATTCCGGACCCAAGGAGAGGTCAGGGTGGCTTGAAAATCAATAATCAGGCACAGGGACTGTCCCCCAGGAGCAAGTCTGATCTTAGACCTAACACAGTGGCATGACCTTTATATTTTGTCTTCCCTCAAGCACCCTCAAGGTGTTCAGCATCCAAGTTCTTAATACAGTTTCAGAGGCAGTGAGAAGGTCTGTATCAGAACCTTAAGAAAAACAACATGTATTCATTCACTATTGGATCAGACCCTCACGCGGAGGCCACTCCGTTCAGCTCAGAGGCGTCAGTGGCTAGCTGCACAGCCTGAGAGGGGTCACGGCCTGGCTCATCCGCTTACTGAGTCTCACACAAACCTCTCCTGGCTTCTGCTGTATTTCCTGAAGGGTTTCAGGAAGCATCAAATACCTCCCCATGGACTAGGTCAGAGCCAGCAAGCTTTTACAGAAAGCCATCTCTCTCTCTCTCGGGGCTTCCCACTCATTACTGACCAAACAGTGGACTTCAGTATGGGATGAGATAATCTGCCTGTTTGCATCTCTCCCTCCCAATTCCCAGTCTCTTAAGGCTGAAATTGTTTTCTTAGGTCGGACACAGAGAGTGACTTTTAAAGCTCACTTTCCTTTACAGCATGACTGTGGGAAAGGATAGATGCTCCATACACTCTGGACAGGATTAAGAAGTTTCATTTAATGTATTTGTTGGAATCAGAGAAAGCACCAAAGGCAGGACAAGACAGGGAGTGGCATGGGGCACGAGAAAGTGGTTGCCGTGTGGCCAACAGGGAATAGGGAGTGTAAAAAGCTTCTTGCACACATCGCCTCATCTATAAAAACCAGAACCACTTGGCATCTCTCTAAGTAACAAATGGATCTAAGGGCTGTAGAGAAGAGTTGTTGGCAGGAAATGGTCCCCAGGGCTATGATATTTTCAGACTGTGTGCTTTTCCCTATAATGCATAGATCATGGATAACAGAGCTCTGCTCACATATCTTGTTTTACCTGAAGACTAAATTTTGCAGGTTCTGGTTTGTCTGACAATCACCATTTCTGGGAATAAGAGAATAAATTTGGATCGTTGAGGCAAGAAGAAGTTAAATTTTCTTTTGAGCTGCACGGAGGAGTAAAGAGGTGTAAAGAAGTATTAAGACAAACAAGCATGGAGGAGAGCGTCATGACAGAGGAGACAGGAGACAGAGGCCCCTCTTTCAATTTATAGGACTTTGGCTTTCAGTGGAAACGTCTGTTGTATACAAACAAGTGAAAATGGACCTGCATGTCTGAAACAGTTCTGTGTCTGAAACTCACTGTAAACATGCACCTTATATACCGCAGAGCACCTAGCAAGATTCCTACAAACTCTAGTTGATTGGTTTTTGATCCCAAATCAATTTCCGCCAGAACACTGAATTCACTGATGGGCTTATAAATCTGCAGGAAGAAGGAACCTTCAGCTGCTGTTGCAGCCACCAAAAAACAAACAAACAAACAAAAAACGGAGTTTAATTTTAACTGGTTTGTCCCAGAGTGAACTGGCTGTTCTGTCTGTTTCTCTCTTTGAAACATGGAGGCAGCAGCTTCACTTGGTGCCACAGACACTGTCTACAAAATGAAAAGTCTCCATTTCCGTCCTCTCTGTTAGCCAAAGTAAACTGTCTTCTGTGATTCACCCTTGAGTGCATGAGGACTCTGCGTCTCTCCCCAGAGAAAGAAAACAAAAAACAAATAAGCAAACCCTTACCAGCTGAGAAGACAGGAACAACAGGCAAAACTTCAAAATCCTTTTTTTTTTTCACTCCTGAAACCTATCAGCATTCAAAAAAACATGTGAAGTCATAATTCCTGGTGAGATTTACACTGAGTTAAATAGACACTTAACAGTAGAGAGGATGTCAAAGGACACTCAAACCTTTTGATCCCAATCTTTGAGTCAAATGACCGTGTTTGCACCAGTTGTGTTTCTTCCTGAGTACATGGGACATCTTATTGTTACTTAATTGTTCTCAGTCTTCTGTCTGCTATTGTGAAGTCTTTCGTTGCTATGGCATGGTAGAGGATCCTTTATGTTTTTGAAAATATTTAGGATCCCACCCCAAGTGTCAGTATGAACTGCTCTACACTTCTTATCAAGTTGAAGCCTGGAGTTGTTGTATCCTTTGAGTTATTTTCACAGTCACGGTTTTCTAGGCTCTTCTTGCTATCAGTGTTCAACTTCTAAAGTCCAAAATGCTCTTAGCACGAGCTATAGCTCTACCTCAGCCCAGCCTTCCTTGAGTGGGTTTAACATACTCACCCCCAGGCATTCAGGACCTTGGCTAACTCCTCTGAGCCTTTTTGCCTGGCCTGGGACTGGTAACTCCAGATTAAAAAGCAGGCCAAATCTTGCTTTTAATTTCACCATTCCTCTGGAAAATGTAATATGGCAAAGATAACGCATGTCATGTTTTAGCAACAGTGTTTTTAATTCTCCCAGGGAGAATTAGCATCCTTACATACTTTAGCAGCTACTTTTCCTCACATTTATTCATTAATTATTTACCTATTTTGGAGCAGCACCCTGACGCCTTCTTGCTGACGTTGGTCAGGGGAAAGATGCCCTCCCTGAAGGCTGGCCAAGCCATCCCTTCCTCTCATTAGCGGTGTAACCCTGTGTTCCCGCTGGAGCCCAGCACGGAAGTGTCATCTTCCCGCGGGGGCCTCCCGCTGTCCCGCCTGGCTCAGAGAGCTGAGCCTAAATGAAATATATAATATTAACTGTTAGAGAAAACAAAGGATGCCGCCTCCAGCATGGCTCCTGTGCCTGAGGCTTGGCCACGTCTCACTAGTCCCTAGGCCTCTCCTTCTCACCCGCACCCTCACTCGTCTATGAGATCCACGAGTTGAACTGCAGCTCTCCAAAACGAATTCCCCCCCGCCGGTAACCCGACTCTTCAGGACCACGCGTTCCCTTCTGCCCGGAGCTCAGAATGACCACCAGGAAGCCAGGAGCAAAACACTTAAATGTTGCATTTATTAAGGAAATGTTAAATAAGAAAAAAAAAAAAAAAGTCAAACCGGTGTCATGAACGTCAAGAGCACTTTTGTGGCGTAAACCGTGCAGTCATGAGCTACAAGTTCTATTCCAAGTCTTCGCCCCGGGGCTAATTAGGGCGTCAGCCTCCTCCCCCCACCCCTGCCCTACCACCCCCTAGTTGGAAATGCAATAAAAGAAACAAATCACTCGTTCAGCATTCGCAGGCTTTCCCCTCCCCCCCCCACCCCTTCTCCCAGGATAACAAAACTCTAACCCCAGGCAGGCAAATAGGCCACTAGGGCAGCAAAGGACTTATCAAATATGTGTATTCAAGCAAACAAACACAAAATCCCTTAAAACAGCACAGTTACAATCAATCAAAGGTATTTATAGTATCTCGCGCCAGGGCTGGGAGCAGCGGGAGATAATGGGCGCGAATCCGGACACTGATTTATGTGTCCGCCTTAGTTCTGTTGCGTGGCGTGTACACCGGTCACTTTTCGGGCCACCAGGCAATCGGTGCCGCTGGGTCTCTCCCCTGCCCGCCCGCTCCACCTGCCCCGAGAGCGTGGCCCACCTGCGGGTGGAGAAGGGCCGTCGCCGGGTCGGTCTCCCCGCATCCACGCCAGCGGCAGCTTCCAAAGTTCTGCGCCCTAATTGCCCTCTTCTTGCCACTTGCTGCTGAGTCCAGTCGGGGCCCTCTCCTCCTACCGCCAGGAATGGGGACTTTCAGAGGGCGAGCGAGAAACGGGTCGCTTCATCCCGAAAGGCAAAAGTCGAGAGAAATGATTGACTCCGACAGGTTTGCTTCGCCCGGTCTCGGATGATGAGGGGGCGCGGCCCGGCCGGCTAAGTAAGGAGGCGTTGGGGCGGCTGCCGCGGCGGCGGGAGGGCCGGTCAGTAGGGCCCCACGACCACCGCTTCCACCTCTTTAGACGGTCTCCGGTCTTTCACCAGGAAGTTGATCATGCCCTCGGACTTGATGAGGAGGTTGCAGCCGAGGAAGAAGATGCCGAAGACCACGGTCAGGGAGAGCACGCACATGACCGCGATCTGCACCACGCGCATGATGTACAGGCTGCGCTCGTCCGGGCCGCCCTCGGCGAAGCCGTCGTCGGTCACCACCGACGCCTGAGTGCAGCAGCGCACGGCGCGCTCCAGCGCCTCGCTGCTGTTGGCCAGGAGCAGGCCCGCCACATCTGTCTGGTTGTCCAGCGCCGGGTTCATCGCGGGAGGCGGCGGGCGCCCGGGGAGGCGCGGGTCCGAGGGGTGGGAAGGCGGCCGGCGCGGGAGGAACGGATCCGGAGCTGAGCGCTCACTTGGAGACTTGGCGCGCGCGGGGGCCGCTCGCGCTCTCCTCTCCCAAGTCCCCGGGTCGTGGGACTTCCCCAGGAGCCTTTCCGACGCGCGCCGCAGCCTGGCTGGTCTGCGCCGTCTGCTCCTGCCAGGGCGGTGCTGGTTCCCGGCGCTCGCTCGACTGGGGGCTGTTGGAACTTGGCGGGGCTGGGCCAGCGGGGCCGTGGGAGGCGCGGCGGCGGCGGCCCGGCGGCTGCTCTGAGCGAACAGCGGCCCCTTCCGGCCGCGCCACGGCTCTGCGCCCGCCGCGGCTTGGCGGTGGGGGAAGCAAAGGGGCGAGCGAACCTCTTCCTTCCTTCTGCCTTTCTCGCTTCGCCTCTTTTTCACCTCCGAAGACTAGGCAGCAGTCTGTACCTTTCTGTACCTTTCTGGCTAGACGGATGATTAAAGAGTTTCGGATGGAGGAGAGGTTGCGATCAGCTGAAAGTTTCCAAAGAACTGGGTCACACCAGCTCTGCCAGTCTCCTGCCTCCCGCCCCTCTCACCTCTGGGCGGATGAAAGTGGCGATGAATCGCAGGTGCCAGATGGTGCTGGGCGAAGGCACGGGCCCGCCACGTGTGTCTGATTCCGTCTTGCCTGCGACGGATTTCTGGTGGAGTAGGGATGAGCTGGGACTTTGTTTGTTTAAGTATGGATTTTAGAAAGAAAGAAAGCAGGGAAGGAGGGAAAGAAGGAAATAGAAGTAGGAGGGAGGAAGGAAAGAGGAAAAGGAGGAAGGAAGCCATTGGAAGACAGAGTAAGGCAGGTTTTAGAGTGATTTTTGAGGCGAAGGAAGGGAGGGGGTAGTAAGGGGAAAGATAGGCTCTTCTGTGGCCTTTGTGTGGGAATGGTTGCCAGAGGCAAGATCACCTCTCCCGTAAGGGTGGGCGGAGGGACAGAGTGGGCCCTCTTATAATCTTGGTTGCAGATGAGTTTTTGGAGGTGCTTCCAGTGTTTCTCTCGGTTGGCAGTATATCAGTCGTTTTATGGCTCATCAATATCCATCACCTAGAACACCGGCCAACTGCTGCAAGCTCTCCCCACTTTCCATAAACTGATGTATCGCATCTTAGTCATTTCGAACAAAGCTACAGATGTTTCAGGGGCCTGAATGAGACTTCAGCCCATTATGATTTTGCTACAGGCTTCAGGAAAATGTTATAAACTTGTCAGATTGTTTCTTAAGCTCCAGAAGAATTCTTCTGTTGTTGTGTTTTGTTTTTGTATTTCCCTTTTCTATTTTCTTTTCCCCCTCACCTTCCTCCTTCCCCTCTCCCTTACTCACTTCCTTTCTTCTTTCAACTGTAAAAGGCGGAAACCAGTAACCTGATGCTCAGTCCAAACTTTTGGTAGAATACATTTACATTTCTGTTAAAGCATAATAGCTGTCTTGACATTTTCACTTCTTTTCTTAATTCCATTCTTTTTGCTTGTTAAACGCTCTTATGTTTCTCTCCCCAAACATCATTTATTCCATGTTGAGAGGTTTCCTTATTTTTTCTTACTATTACATGACCACCATAACATAGAATGAACTATCCTTCAGTTAAGAGTTTTCAGTTTTTGAATGTTGATTATATATGAGCTTCAATAAGCCTAGATCCTTCTAAATAGCTATTTTTATTTTAGGTGTAGTTTCATAGCTGAAAATCCAGGCTTTTGGTTCTTATCTGTAATTCACCTGGTTTATGGCTCTAGTTTCTCGTGATTTCATTAGCCTTGAAAAATGCTCCACTCCCAACAATTTCTTCTTTGGAAGAATGTATTATTAGGTGATTGGAAAAAAAAAAACCTATTTAAATCTCACTATACAGTCTGTCTATCTTAGTTAAGATGAGTGATACTTAACAATAAAACAATGTATATGTGAAAAAATTACAGAAGAATTTAAGACATTATAAAGCAATACTATAATGAATTGTAAAGGCAAGTAGTAGAAATTTAGAAGAGCAAAAGGTAGAGAACAGAGGTTGACTTCCAGGGATGTTAACTTGCATAGGGTAGGATGTTTAGTAGAAGTTGAGTGAAATGGGTAGAGATAGATTGTTCCTTCTTTACGTGACAAAACCAAATAGAATCATACAGCATATTTGTGACGTCCAACATGGTAGGAGTTAATAAAAAAATGCCCTAAAATATCAATTGAATCATTATGAGGATTTGAGTGTGCTTATTGATATTAACGGTATTAAATGTTTTAGTTAGAAACCAGTGTAAAGATGATCAAATCTCAGAGTTTGGTAGGGGGTTGATATCATCAAACCTTTAAATTTGGGGATCACATTCTTACAAGAAAAAACTTTTTACAAGAAATAACTTTCTTTTCTTTGGGCATCATCTACTAATGAGCTGCAAAATTGTAAGAGGAAAATAGTTGTTCCCACCAGTTAGTTCATCTTTGGAATGTGGTTCTGTTTCCTTCATCTCCCTACTACCCTGCACACTCTGATTTTGTTAAATAAAATTATTTGCAATATTTAGATGAAAATTACCTAAAACCTACTGGAGATATATATATATATATATATATATATATATATATATATATGAAATTATTAGGGAATCTAAGGGAATCCAGCTAGGCTGCTAGATACAGTTCTGCAGAAACTTATTTATCCATTTTGTATTTTGAGTGAATATTTTTCTCTCAGCTTTACTCCTGTTATTCACCTGTTTCCTAGGAAAATCTTACAAATGTGGGGAGAAAAATCTTTCAAAAAGTGTGGATATAGAAAACTTAATTTCTAGAAAAATAGATGGTGATATGAAATATTCACTTCAAATAAAAAGTTTTGGTACATAGAAAGACTCACTGTTACATTTATTTAACTAGTGCCCTCTTCTACTTCACTGGAAAAAAGTTTGATTTTCAAAAAGTTAAATGCTCAGCACTTCACAATATACATGTTATACAAGGAAAGAAACATGTGTTTATTCTCTCTAGAAAACATACCTATGGCATATAGTAAGTACTACAAAAATATTCTAGGCTTATATTGATGGGCAGCTATCATCAGTAGTCACTAGATCTATAGACTGCATTGTCTCAATGTAGGACCAGACATTTTCAATGTCAAAAGACTTTTCCTAGGTGCCTGCCTGGGTGGCTCAGTGGATTAAAGCCTCTGCCTTTGGCTCAGGTGATGATCCCAGGGTCCTGGGATCAAGCCCCAAATTGGGCTCTCAACTCAGCAGGGAGCCTGCTTCCTTCTCTCTCTGCCTGCTTCTCTGCCTACTTGTGATCTCTGTCTATCAAATAAATAGGTAAAGTCTTAAAAAATAAAAGCCTTTTCCTTTTTGTTTTCTATCTGCGTGTATTATGAAAATAATAAGTAGACATTTTTCAGAAGAGCATATCAGACATAGAAAGGATATTTGCTATTTGGGGACAAGGTTTTATACAAAATAAATTACATTATATGAGGAGTAAGAGCAGGCACTCATGTTCATTCGTAACAGTAAACTCGGCACCTCGAACACAAGAAGCAAGCCAGGTAGAAGTAAAATATGTCCTCAAACCACAAGAATAGATATCATGAGAGCCAAATACCTAGAATCATATATTTTTACCCTTAGGATGACTCTCCAAATTCTCTCTCAAACCTGTGCACTTTGCTTTTCACACAGTTTTAACCCACCCTTCCTTCCTTTCTTTCTTTTGTTCTTAAAGGATTTTATTTATTTATTTGACAGAGAGAGAGAGAGAGCACAAGTAGGGATAATGAGGAGGGAGAAGCTGGTTCCCAGCTGAGTGTTAAGGGACAGGGGTTGCTACACAAGGCTCCATGCAGGACTCTATCCCAGGATCCCAGGATCATGACCTGAGCCAGAGGCAGATGCTTAACTGATTAAGCCACCCAAGTGCCCCTTAACTCTTTCTGTTTTTTTTTTTAATAACAGGATGTCAGTATCAGCACATGGATAGAGAAGAGAAAATGACTAGAGGTAGGTACTCCGATGACACAAGGAGTAACACCAGAAAGAAAAACAAAATAAAACATTGAACAACACCAACAAATTTTCCAAGAGTCTACAGTATTAGTTTGGGGACATTTAATATAGAGACAAACTTTCTCAGATGTCTAGGAGTCTCGCTAAATGTCTAAAGGCAAGGACTTTGAATCCTGCCATCTTCACTAACTAGCCGTGTGATTTTGGAGAAGTGTCTTTACCTCTGTGTACCTCATTTATTTTTTTGTGAAATGGAGATGATACTTCTCAGGATTCTGAAAGAATTGTTTCTCATCTGTGGAAATAACTGAGGATAGCGTCTAGCTCAGTGCAAGATCTCAAAGATCTATTGTAATAGCTTCTGAGGAGGCATCAATGTGTATAAGTCACTATAAGAAAAACTTCAAAGTTTGTTTAATATTTCCCTTTTGAAGGCTGAAAATGAGTGATAGATTTTAGAAAGATTTCCATATGAAGTGATTGGCCTTGTTAAGTAAAGAAATTTTAAGGATGTGGAGGAATTAGAACTCTTGTAAATTGCTGGTGGGAATGTACAATTGTGCAACCTCCATGGAAAACAGTATGGCATTTCCTCAAAAACTTAAACACAGAATTGCCGTGTGATTCAGCAACTTCATTTCTAGGTATATGCCCCCAAAACTGAAGGCAGGGACTTAAACATGTATTTGTATACGAATGTTCATAGCAGTATTATTCTCAGTAGTCAAAAGGTAGAAACAACCCAGATGTCCATCAATAGATGAAGGGATTTAAAAAAAAAAAATGATATGTTACATGCAAAAAAAAAAAAAACAATGAAATTCTGGTACGAGCTACAACACAGATGAACTTTGAAGAAATTATGCCAGTTGAAATAAGCCAGACACAAAAGACAAATATTGTATGATTCCATTTATATTAGATACCTAGACTAGTCAACTTTATAGAGACAGAAAGTAGAACAGTGGCTACCAGCAACTGAGGGAGGAAGTAATGGGGAGTTACTGTTTAAGGAGTACAAAATTTCAGTTGGGGAAGAAGTTCTGGAGATGGATGGTATTGGTTGTACAACAGTGTAGATAGATTTACTAAGGCTGAGATGTACACTTGAAAATTGTTAAAGTGATTAATTTTATATGATGTATATTTTATCAGAATAAAAATTCTAAATGGTTTAAATTATAGCTCATAGAAATATTATATAAATTTCTAAAATTCTGAAAAGTTAGAATGTAACATCTAAAAGTCATTCATCTCCCCATAGCTCAAAGATAGTGACCGTTAGTAATTTAGAACATGTTCTTCCTGTCTTTTTACTGTGCTTATATAACCTTAGTCTTGACCATGCACAAATTATAATTTATACCTTACTCTTTCCCCTTAACTCTGTATTTTCCCATGACATTAAAAACTTGTCATCTGCACATTTTTAATGAGTGTATAGCACTTCATACCATTGCTTATTAAACCACTACCCTGTAACTGGGCAGTTACATTACTCTCAAATAGTTATTGAATCATTACATATGAAGAACATTTTTGTTCACAAATGTCTTCTCTATTTAGATAACAAAAATTGGAAATTTACAAAATTGCAGTTTTACTGAACATGATACTATTTTTTAAAAAACAACACACAGCCAAACTGTTTGTAAAAAGGGTTGTACCAATCTTCACTCCCATTTGAAAAGCATATGAATACCAATTTATCATGTCTTCTAGAGTAGGCCTCCTCAACTTTAGCCACATTTTAGAACTACCTAGAGAATTAAAAAAAAATTTTTTTAATATCCAAATAGAATACATAAGGGTTAAATCATAATCTCTTAGGTTAGGACCCAAGTATCTACATTTCTTAAATTCTCCCAGATGATTCAGTAGTCCAGCCATGGTTGAAAACCACTGCTTGGAGTAATATTTTCAAGTTTGCCTTAAGATCACATAGGGTGGAGGGGGCACCTGGGTGGCTCAGTGGGTTAAGCCTCTGCCCTCGGCTCAGGTCATGATCCCAGGTCCTGGCATCGAGCCGAGCCTCACATCCGGCTCTCTGCTCAGCAGGGAGCCTGCCTTCCCCTCTCTCCCGGCCTGCCACTCTGCCTACTTATGATCTCCTTGTGATCTCTCTCTCTGTCCAATAAATAAGTAAAAAAAAAAAAAGAATTTCTGTAACTTGTTTCCTGGTTCCAACCACTGGGACTCTGCTCTGGTGGGTCTTGAATGGGTTCTATGAATTTATAGTTTAGCAAGTACCCCAGGAAATGCTTTTCTTGAGCAACGTGATTTTAAAAATAATCATTGCAAGTTTAATAAAGAAGAAAATGGTACTTTAAAATTGTATGGTTTCGTTGTGGGGGATAATATTTTCACATATGTGTTGTAAAACTGCATATCTTACTCTCTAGTCTTTAGGTTCAGACTCAGGTCCTTTGTGTATTTTTCATTTGACATTTTATCATTTGTACTGATTTATTGACTTATCGTAAGCCTTCTTTATCAAATACATTAACCCCATATATGGAATATTTGTAAATATCTTTCCAGTAGATTGGCCTTTTAAGTTGGGCTATATTCTTCTTGGGTATATGGAATTTTCGGGCATCAACATTTTTACCTGTGATTTCTTCCATTGCTTTATTTAATTTTTAAAAATTTTTAAATTTTTTAAAATATTTATTTATTTGACAGAGATCGCAAGTAGACAGAGAAAGAGGCAGGCAGGGAAAGAGGAAGAAGCAGACTCCCCGCCGAGCAGAGAGCCCAATGCGGGGCTCGATCCCAGTACCCTGGGACCATGACTGGAGCCCAAGGCAGAGGCTTTAACCCACTGAGCCACCCAGGTGCCCCACTTTATTTAATTTTTTAAAAGGGGAAAGCTCATTCTTACCATATCGGAGAAAGTTCTTTACCATAACCCCCTTCTTAGGGGCAGGTCTCTAAAACAGCTGCTTTTGACAAGTGGTTCATTGGGGAATGCACATTCCAACCTTGTTCTGCTTTAATCTTGTAGAAGGCTCCTATAACATTTGCCAAGGCATCACACTGGGACGAGAAATCATTATAAACTCTTGTGTAAGTTTTTCATCTTATTTAACAGTCTAGATTTGCCATCATAAAATTAACAGTTCTCCTAATAAAATACAACATTTACATTTTATATCCAATATCAGCCAGGATTGCTCTCTCCTCCTCAATACGTGCCAGCTACAGGAAAGCTACTCTGAGTCTCAGATTATATAGATTATACATCCATGTACCGGAAGACATTTAGAAACAATTCACCCCTGGAAACCTTTCACATTCATTTTCTAAATTGCCTGGTTGATCTCACAAAAGAATGGGTGAGCAGCGGATGGTGGAGGCTGATGGTACATTCACACTGGTGAACACATCTAAATTCTCATTTTCCTGGTCAGCCATAAAACCTCAGCATACAGAAGGAAGTAAAAGGAGATAAAATAAACTATAAAATAAATAAAATACATAAATAAATTTATTAAAATAAATGAAACTAATAAAATAAACAAAATACAAAGTTAAGCCAATCCTATTAACACACGAAACCCACCTTGACTAAGTGAAATAAGCCAATCAGGGGAGGACAAGCACTGTATGTATACGAGGTATCTAGAAGAGTCGAACTTACAGAAGTTATAAATACCATAGTAGTTGCCCGGGGTCAAGGCATGGGGAAACCGAGTTGTTCAATGGGTATAAAGTTTCAGTTAGGCTAGATGAGTAAGTCTGAGATATCCACCGTACAACACAGTGCCTATAGTTAGTGATATGGTAATGTGCACTTCAGAATTTGCTAAGTGGGTAGTTTTCATGTTAAGTGTTCTTACCACAAACCACACACCAAAAAAATACAAAACGAAGGGATACAAGAAAACCCTGGGAAGTGTCTCTTACTGTGATTGTGGTGATGGTATCATGGGTGTTTTTTATATGCCCAAACTCATCAAACTGTATATACTAAATATGCCAGTTCTTTCTGATAGCAACTATACCTCAACAAAGTTGTTGTTGTTGTTTTTAAAGAATGAATTAGTTGTCTGAAAGACAGAAAGAAGAGTGTCTTCTAGAATTCACTGCAGAAGGAAAAGGACCTTGAAATGTTTTGCATTTTGGCCTCTGACACTAATACAAAAGAATTATCTGGGATATCGCTCCCATTAGCAAAGCTAGTGTGTTCAGGAAGCTGTGGACTAAGGGGACATTTTTTTTTTCTTTGCTTCTAAACTTAGGAAGTTTACCCCTCATTCAGAATTTTATTTCTATGTTTTTCTTTAAAGCATTTAAAAATATTTGCATTGTTCTACGTTTAACACAATGGTCTCTCAGGAAAGTATTTTGGTATAAGATAAGTTTGCCCCCACCTTAAAGAGTTCATTAACAGGTAAATAATAATACTGACAAATTTTTAAAGTATAAGAACCTAAATAAAGGATTTTGGGTATTGATTTCTTTACAATGGGAAATATGTAAACTTTCATTTTTAATGAAATATTCAGACCTTAGACTTTTAAGTATAAAGTATAAAGACTGCTCCTGTCGAATTTATTCTTTGATTTTTGCATTGATTTTGTTAAAGGTAGTTCAGAAGAAAAGCAGCCAGCAATAAACAATAAAAATTAAACCAAGGGCCTGCCTCTTTCTCTCTTATTTAAATATACTCCCTGGATTCCTGACCTGATGCCATCTGGTGACTGTCCACTTCTTTCTGTGGGAGGAGAGGGAAGATTGTCCTTGTATTACACAGCTGACCTCTGTGAGTCAGAGCTCTCTTTCAACGCACAGGCACATAGAAGTATACAGGGAGTAGAGCCACTATGTTCTCCTCTGTTAATACCCTTTCACTGTTGTTGAAATAAAGGTCCAGGAGGAGCATGTAATAACTCAACCCCAAGTTTGATTAAAAAGCCCTGATCACTGAACGTGCAGAGAAGTTTCCAATATGATACATCATAGACCTAGACCATCCTATTTTTAGATGTGCAACATAGACGATTTTTGCCTCCATGAAGTGATGGTCATTATTTCATCCTGATTCTCTGCCCACCCTTTAAAGTCTGCATGATTTAGATCATAAAGTGGAAAAGGCGCCGAGCTGCATCAAGATTTTAGTGCCACCGGCGCATTCCTTCCCACATTAAAGAAACACAACTTGCACCAGCCTCAAAATGGGGAGAAGCAGGTGGCTGCAAGGGCACATGAGAGATGCAATTTCTCCAATTTCTCAGCTTCAGCTCAGTGAATCTGAGGCAGGAGTATATCTTCTGTTTCCATAGGACAAATGTGCTGATGCCCTCAAATATTTATATATAAAAATATGAAGGAGAAATCATCCTGGAAGCGAAGGAGGAAAAGAAGTCTTACTCATAGCATGCTGAATTTAGAGTAGTCTCTTTGAACTCATGAAGATATGTGTCTTTGGCAAATTCATGGCACTATGTAGGGAAACAATTAAGGTCACCTGTTTTCAGATAAGAAGCAGGAGTGGTAGCATTTTTATTTATACACTGATAATAGTGGCAACAAATAGTCCAACATTTACTATGTGTGTATCTGTGATTCTGTGGTTGATAAATCTGTCTTTCAAGAGATAGATTTAAAGATTGATAGATAGATAGCTAAAAATAGATATATAGAGAGATATCTTTAAAGAGATAAATCTATCTTTAAGGAGCTTTCAAAAGTCAATGTGATTATATAATTAGGCACGTCATCTACTAACATTACTGCTCAATTTCATTATCCATCAACCATTTCTCCTTGCCCTCCAAGATTTTTAGTACAAGTGATTAGCAAATTTTTTCAGGAAACGTTTATGGATCAATTTAGTGTACATAACACCATTTAGTGGTATAGAGCTTCTGTTAACTGAATGTTTGTGTCCCCCCAAAATCCATGTGCGAAATCCTAACCCCTCAAGTGTTGGATTAGGACGTGGGACTGTCAGTGATTAAGTCATGAGAAGTCCATTCTCATGAATGAAATTAATACCCTTATAACAGGGATCCCAAAGAGCTCTCTTGCCCCTTCCATTCTGTGAGATTATATCAAGAATAGGGCCATCTACGAACTGGGGACAGACGGTCACCAGGCACAGAATGTATTGGCAACTTGATCTTGGACTTCCCAGCCTTCGGAAGCATGAGTAATAAATGTTGTCTAAGCCACACAGCCTATGGTATTTTTGTTACAGCAACCTGAAAGGAGTTAAGAACCAAGAGAGGCAGTCTCTGTTCTCCAGTTCTTGGGAAGGCAGACTGACAAGGAGATGACCGTGGAAGGCCATGATGAATTCCATGGGAGATACAGGAAGAACAACTAATCCAGACTGGGGCATTGGGAGAGAGGTGGTGAGGACATGATACTGAACTGAGTCTGAAGGGGACTGAGCCACACGAAGTGCGCTGAATGGAGCAAGGTGTGAGGGAAGGTGTGTTTTACTTTCTTCATCTGCAAGTAGTTCTGTATTTTTGGAGTACCAATTACCACAAGATAGACAATGATGAAGGAGTTTGTAGAGGCCAGACCATGAAAGATTGTTCTTATTATCTTACAGAATTCGGATTTCCACTTGAAAGCTGTGAGGAGAAATGGAAGAGTTTGAAGCAACAAAAAGCCAGATTTGTATTTTGGAAAGAATCTCTGCATAAAGATAATTAAATTAAATGAAACCTCCTTAAAGAGCATAAAGTCCTGTGCCTTAGCTATGAAATAAAGGTCATCAAAGATGCCTGGTGCCCCATGACTCAGGGTGCTCCTCATTTCCAGAACTTCATTTTGTAATTCACTGAAGACAGTATCCAGTATTCTGGTTCCTGTTTCTTCGGTCGTGCTGGACACTTTTGTGAAAGAGGACATTGTCCCCACAGTGAACCTGACTGAAATGACCAGAGAAGGCATTTCCACCCAGCGAACTTCAGTGCTTCCTCTGGGATGACCGCGCCTCCTCTTGCTATGTGTCCCTGCATTCAATATGTCACATTCCAGTATAACAGTGGTGACTCTGAGTCCTTCTTGCTAGGGTGGTCTTTTAGGCACTCCTTATCTCACAGCAAATACTCTACTTCAAGTGGAGTTTTTGTGATGCTTTGTAATTTTTTTTTTAAGATTTTTATTTATTTATTTGACAGACAGAGATCACAAGTAGGCAGAAAGGCAGACAGAGAGAGAAGGAAGCAGGCTCCCTGCAGAGCAGAGAGCCTGATGTGGGGCTCGATCCCAGGACCCTGAGATCATGACCTGATCCCAAGGCAGAGGCTTAACCCACTCAGCCACCCAGGCGCCCCTGTAATTTTTTTTTTTTAAGGCTGCTGGGTACCTCCTTTGACATCGATAGTCACCAACCAGCTCCATGTCCTACTCACTAATGATGTCTGTAATGATGTGCCTAATGCCACAATCAACATAAGAATTCAGATATCTTTGGAGCACCTGCGTGGCTCAGTAGGTTAAGCATCCGACTCTTGATTTCAGCTTGGGTCATGATCTGGGTTGCGAAATCGATCCCCATGTCAGGCTCCCGCCTCAGTGAAGAGTCTGCTTCTCTTTCTCTCTCTCTCTCCCTCTGCCCCTCCCCCTGCTCATGCTCTCTGTCTCTAAAATAAATAAATGGATCTTTTTAAAAAAAGAATGCAGATATCTTTTCCAGATAGTGATTTTATTTCCTTTGGATTTATATATATCCTGAAGTAAGATTGCTGGATCATATGGTAGTTCTATTTTTAATTTTTTGAGGAACCTCCACACTGTTTTCCATAATGGCTGTACCAATTTATATTCCTACTAACAGTGTACAAGGGTTCCCTTGTCTCCATATCCTTTCAACACATTTTTCTTTGGACTTTTTTTAAAGACTTATTTCTTTATTTTTAGAGAGAGGGAGTGTGTGTGCAGGCACAGCAGGAGGGGCAAAGGAAGAAAGAGAGACAGAGAATCTTAGACAGGGCTCAGTCTCATGGACCCTGAGATCATGATGAGAGCCAAAACCAAGAGTCAGATGCTCAAACAACTTTGTGACCCAGGTGCCCCTGACTTGGAAAATAGCCATTCTAACAGGTATGAGATGACATCTCATTGTGGTTGTGATTTGCATTTCCCTGGTGATTAGTGATGTTGAGTACATTTTCACATGCTCGTCTGCCATTTGTATGTCTTCTTTGAAAATTGTCTATTTCTTAATGGGTTATTTATTTGCTATTGAGTTATATGAGTTCCTTGTATATTTTAGATATTAAACCTTAATCACACAAGTTGTTTACAAATATCTCTCCCATTCCAAAGCTGTCTTTTCATTTATTATTTCCTTTGTTGTGCAGAAGCTTTTTAATCTGTTGTGGTCCCTCTTGTTTTTGGCTTTGTTGCCTTTGCTTTTGGTATCAAATGCAAAAAAATCATTGCTCCAACCAATGTCAGGGAGCTTACTGCCTCTGTTTTCTTCTAAAAATTTAACCATTTCGGGCCTTACATTTAAGTCCTTAATCTATTTTGAGATGATTTTTGTGTATGGTGTAAGATAGAGGCCAATTTTCATTCAAAATAGAACACATGACCTAGAAAAGACTCTGGCATGCTTAAGAATTTGAGAAGGCAGAAGAACTATTACAAATCAATAGGAAGAAGGATGAGTTATAGACTAAATGGTGCTGGGAAAATTGTTTGGATTAAATGAAATCCATTAAGATTCCTATACTATGTCATATATCAAAATAAATTCCATTCCATAAATAAGTCAATATCTAGACTAAAATATAAATTGATTTCCCGTAAAAAAAGTAACAAAAACTGAATAAATAGCATTTGACTACAGTAACACTAAAAGAGTTTTTTTTTTTTTACTGCAATGCAATGTAATTATTATAGAAGTTAATTTAAAAGAATAATTTTATAAGCAGTGGGGAAAACAGGATAATTTCCCTCAAAATATATTTGTGTCCTGATCCTTGGAACCTGTGGCTATATTACCTTTCATGGCAAAGGGACAGTTACAGGTATAACTAAATTTGCTAACCAGTTGAATTTAGGAGGGGAGGATTATCTGGGTAGGAAATGTAATCACAATGACTGTAAGTGGGGAAGAGGGAGGCAGAAGAGGTCAGAGTGATACAACCAGAGAAGAACCCTAATCATTGTTGCTGGCTTTGAAGACAGGGTAAGAGGACCATGTGCCAAGGAATGTGCATGGCCACTAGAAGCTAAAAAGACAAGAAAATGCATTCTTCTTTAGAGCTTCTAGAAAAGAAAACAATCTTGCCAATACCATGATTTTAGCCCACTGAGGCCTATTTTGTAGTTCAAAACTGTAAGTTAATAAATCTGCGTGGTTTTACGCTGCTAATTGTGTTACAAGTTACTATAACATCCATAGAAAACTATGATCTAGAGAGAGTTTTCAAAATCCTAAGAGAATAGCACATACACATCTATGCAGATACATTTTAAAGGGTAAATGATTTGTTAGGGAAACATAAATTATCAAAATTCACTTAACCAGCAGGTTAGAAATCAAGAACTATATTAGAAAAATAATTTAAAATTTTACTCAAGAAAGATATTAGTCCCCTATCATGTTACTTATGAGCTAAGTCAGATATTCAAGTAGCAAATGATCTCATGTTCTATAAATTGTGCAAGATCATAGATAAAGGTGGACCTCCTCCTTAAACATTTTGTATTTTGAAAATATGTTCTCACCCTGACACTCCAGCCTTAGAAGGACAATACCAACAATAAACCACAGACTAATCTCATTTATGAAATAATGCAAAATTACAAAGAAAATATCTGTTATCTGTTAACTCAATCCACTATTATCTTAATACTATACAGTACTCATGAAAGAAAAGCCAGACAGGCATTTTAGAAGACTCAGAAACAGATCCAAATCATACTATGCTTATTTCTATATAAATTGAAAATTTCAATTCCAAATATGAATTTTATAATATATATAATATTATATATTTGTATATATTATATACAAATATAATATATATATTATATATATAATTATATAATATTATATAATATATAATTATATATATAATATATATATTATATTTGTATATAATATATACAAATATATACAAATGTATATAATATATAGTACAAATATTATATATTTGTATATAATTATAATATATAATATATGGAGCTAGGAAAACGGGTTATTTGGAGAAAAATAAAATTCTAATTCCAGGTCAAAAATTAATTGTAAAAAGTGACTAAAATGGTAAACTACACATAAAGGAGGAAACATAAGTAAAATTTTAAGAGTTGAAAGGATTCTGGGAGGGTGATGTTGGTGGTGAAATAGTTTATGTATCTTATCAAATTCCCCCATTAAAACAGAGAGCAATTAAAATATGAACATCTAACCCAAAGGCAGCATCTACAACAAAAAAAGGTGACAAAATATCCCCATTAACCCTAAATTCTGGGACAAACCACTGACAGCTATAAGACCAAGATAGCATTAGCATCTGTGCAGGAAGTAGCAGAGGAAAGCAACAGGGCATCTGAAGGTCATGAGAATACCAAATCACCTAACAGGTACTCTTCCACAAGTTCAGTATAGCAACTGGAGAAGATAAGCTAAGACTTTATGAATTGGTTTGCACAATCCAATAATGGGTGAGTACAAGTAGTCCACAGAAAAAACTAAAGGAGCTGGCAGGAGAGCC
Source organism: Neogale vison (assembly GCF_020171115.1). NCBI lineage: Eukaryota > Metazoa > Chordata > Mammalia > Carnivora > Mustelidae > Neogale > Neogale vison. The sequence goes on from NC_058093.1 coordinate 51,822,948, forward strand.
AGAGACCATGGGCTCTTAGATGCATCAACTAAATCTATTTTCCCAAGAGGGAATAGAAAATGAATTGAGCTGAACAAAGAAACAAAGGAAACAATGTTTGTGCCAAAGTGGAGGAAGTAGCAGAGCTAGGATACTCAAAAATTAAGCTGCAACCATATTGCCCCAATTGATATTTATAGAATACTACCCATAATAAGTATAGAATACACTTTTTTAGTGCATGTGATACATTCATTAAGATAGACCATATGCTGGGCTCTGAAACTGGTTTCATTAAATATAAAACTATTCAAATATTATAGAACATATTTTCTGGTCATAGGATAATTCAGTTATAATGAAATATCTAGTGAAACCCCAAATACTTGGAACTTGAACAAGCAGTTTTTAAATAATCATTTGTAAATGGAAAAACACTAAGAAAATGAAATTTTCAAACTAAATGATAATGAGAAAACAATGTATCAAAATATGTGGGATATAACAAAAGTACTGTCGAAGGGGGACACTTTAATGCTATTAAAATGCTATTAGAAAAGATGGGGCCAAAACAAATGACCTACAGTTCTATCAGAAGAAGTTAGAAGAATAAGAGCAAAATAAGCCCCAAGTAAGTAGAAGTCAGAATAAAGCTAAGAGCAGAAATCAATGAAATAGAAAGCAAAAGGAAAATTTAACACAGAAATCTGGTTCTTTGAAGATATCAACAAAATTGACAAATCCCAAGCAAAAATAATCACTGTTTTGATAAGAGACAGGGGAGAAATTCAGCAATGTTAGAAATGAAAAAATATGGGGCGCCTGGGTGGCTCAGTCCATTAAATGGCTGCCTTCAGCTCAGTTCATGATCCCAGGGTGCTGGGATGGAGCCCCTGCTCCATCGGGCTCCCTGCTCAGTGGGGAGTCTCCTTCTCTCTCTCTCCCTCTGCCTGCTGCTCCCCCTGCTTGTGCTTTCTCTCTGTGTCAAATAAATAAATAAAATCTTAGAAAAAAAGAAATGAAAAAATCCCACAAATATTAAAAGAAAAATAATAAAATATTGTTAACAGGTTTTATTCCAAAAAAAATTTTTAAAGATTTTATTTGTTTGTTTGTTTTAGAGATAGTGCATGTGAGTGAAAGAGCACAAGCAGGAGGAGGAGCAGAAGGAGAGGGAGAAGCAGGCTCCCTACTGAGCCGGGAGCCTGACATAGGGCTCAACCTCAGGACCCTGGGATCATGACCTGAGCCGAAGGCAGATGCTTAACTGACTGAGCCACCCAGGTGCCCCTTATTCCAAAATTTGTACAACTTACATGAAATGTACAAAATCTTTGACAAATCTAACTTGTCAAAAATTGACACAGTATGAAACAGAAAATCTTCCTAGGTCTCTATCTACCAAAAGTGAATTTATTATTGTTATTTTTTGAGACAGAGATAGTGCATCGGGCAGGGAGGGGAAGAGGGAGAGGGACAGAGAGAATCTTGAGCAGCTCCATGCCCAATGCAGAGCCCCACTCTGGGCTCCATCATGACCTGAGCCAAAATTAAGAGTTGAGCCCACTGAGCCACCCTGGCATCCCTAGAAGTCAATTTTTTAAATCCAAAGAACTTCTCACCCAGAAAATGTCAGATGATTTCACTGGTGAATTCTATCACAATTTAAATCTTACACAAAATCTTTCAGCAAATAGAAGGAAATAAAGAGGGAACATTTCCCAACTCATTTTATAAGGCCAACATAATCCAATGCTGAAACCTGACAAGACATTACAAAAAGTAGATGATTACAGACTAATATTCCTTATAAACATAGATGAAAAAATCATTAATGAAATATTAGTAAATCCAAGTCAAGAATATACACAATGGAAAATATATTGGGTCAAGTAGAGTTATCATCCCAGGAATGAAAGCTTGGTTTTAAAATTTAAAAATGTCATTGTAGTTCACCAGGATAATAGAATAAGAGAGACCAACATATTATTTTGAGAGTTGCATTAAAAGTACTTAATATAATATGTGTGGAATTGCCAGTTTCTAATAAAAACTCTCAGAAACTAGACATAAAAGGGTACTTTCTCAAATTGATACACGACATTTACAAAAAATTTATAGTCAACACTCTTGTGAACATTGTTCCCTATAACTGGAAACAAGACCAGCATGTACTCTCATGACTTCTATTCAATATTGTACTGCAATATTATAATAATAATTTTAGCTATTGTAGTAAAGCAAGAAAAATAATAAAAGTTATAAAGTTGACAAAGAAAGAAATAAAACTATTTCTTTAAGCAGATGAATTGTTTAATTTTATAAGAGCAGAGAATTTTAAAAACAAGTACTAGAAACAATAAGTGAATTTTATAAGATCAGAGGATCAAGGGTTAATATACAAAAAACAAACTTTTGTGTACTAGCAACAAACAATACTTAGGGATAATTTTAACAAAGACGAACAAGATCTCTTTACTTAAAAGCACTGAACATCACTGAGAGAATTTTAAAAGGCCTAATAAATGAACAGATATACCACATTCATGCATTTTAATTCTCAGTATTATTAAAATGGCACTTTCTCCAAATTTATAAATATATATTCAATACAATTCCAACAAGAATTCCTAGACACTTGTAAAATACAAACTGATGATTCTAAACAACCGAGAATACACAAACAATTTAAAAAGAGAACAAATTTAGTGGACATACACGATCTTATGTATGGTATTGTCAAAAGGGTAGACATAAAGAACAACAGAACAATTCATTCAACAAATGTTCCAGATGAACACGGTAGAAAAAGAAAAGTTTTCAAGAAGTTGTTGCTGGGCAGCTAGATAAATTTTATCCAATTTATAAATTATATGAGGAAAGGCAAATATTGAATCTTACTTTATAATATAAAAAAAAACTAACAAGAAATAGTCTATTGATCTAAATGTAAAAAATAAAATCACAACATTTACAAAAGAAAATATAGGAGAGAAATCTTTGTGACCTTGATTTAAGCAAAGAATTCTTTGGAAACACACTAAAAACATAAGCCACAAATGAGAGAAAAACGTTACATTGGACTTTATCCAAATTTAAAATTTTATTCTCTGAAAAACACCTTGAACAAAACAAAAATGTAACATAATGGGAGAAAATACACATATCTAAAATATATAAATACTCTTACAAGTTGATTATAAGAAGCCCAGAAGAAAGCTAATAAAAATAAAGAAAATTTTTAATAGACACTCCTCAAGAAAAATAGACAAATGACCAACAAATTCAATGAAAGAAGATTCTTAAGATCTCAGTTGGGACGATTCAAATTAAAATCACAAGAAGATATCACTAGACAGCCTAATCAGTCATGTCACAAAACAGATATAATTTTACTTCTTTTCCTGATTATTTGGCTTTCATTTTCTTTCTTTTCCTTCATGGAATGGCTAAAATTTAAAAGATGGAAAGTAGTCTTGATGAAGATGAGGACAACTAGAACTCTGACCATGCACCACCGGTAGGACTATACCATGTTGCAACTACTTTAGAAATAGTTTGGCACTTTGTGAAAATGTTGGACACTCTCCTACGATAGGACTAATCTCTTCTGATCCTTGGCATTGACCCAAGCCAATGAAACGCTTATTCACAAAAAGAGACTAATCCAAGAATACTAAGTTGCTTAAGTCATTGTAGCCCAAACCTAAAAACAATCCTAATATCCACCAAGATATGAATGCATAAATAATTTTTTTCTATGCCTACAACAGAACACTTTTCAGAAAACAAAACAAAAAACACCATGAACCCTATTGTTGCTAACAACAAATTGGGCAAATCTCAAAATGCTAAGTGGAAAAAAAACCCAATGCACAAAGAGTACATAATAATTAATTTTATTTATACACAATTCTAGAGAATGAATAATACCAAAAACAAAACAACAACAACAAAACCAGAACAATGATTTCCTGAGGCTAGGAGGGACTGATGGAATGCAAAGGGGGACATCCAGAATCTTTCGCTTTGGTCAGCAATGGTATGTTTCTGTGTATATATATTTGTCAAAACTCACCAAAGTCTGATTTGAGAGGAGCAATGGACTTCCACTGAGAGAAAAGTTGGTGTCAAGTTAACATTGGAGGGAGGGAGCCAGGAAAATAAATACCCTGACCTCACTTTTCTTCCTCTCTTGGTCTTTTGCCAGATAAAGCTCCATTGACTCAACTGACGGGAAACCAGAGGTTCTGGCAGCCCTGTTGCTGTTGTCCATATAAATCAGTCTGCAGCAGAAGAAAGCAAAGTGGAGAAGGGCTTGGAGTGGAACCTTATGGGGCAAATGGAAGATACCCAGCACTGATCAACCACCGATGTTCAGATAATATTTTAGAGTTTGACTCACCTCAAGCTTCATTAACAGCCTCTATTGCAAGACATAGCACCATCCTATTTTCTTTAGCTCACCAAGCTCACATAAACCATGGTTTCTCCTAGGAGAATGCTTCTCTGAGCCTTTTTGACAGACCCCTTAGGTGTAGAAGGGAATCAATATTTAACCATCAGGAAATCTGGGAGCATAGCTTAAAATTTACACTGCATATGATATTTCTTCCAGGTTTCTTTTGGTTTGTTTCAGCTAAATAATTGATATGAGTTTTGACCTATAATGCATAAAACATTTGTTTTTTCTTAAATTGAATTTAATTGCAAGAAGGAAAAACAAACTTAAAAAAAAAAAGATCTTAGCTCTTTAGAGTTTTTTCAGATCTGTCAATTTCCAGTAATTAAGTAAAAATAAGATCACGGTTTTTTTTTCCTGGAATCTATATGATATTAAAAGACATAAATCTTAAATCTTCACATTTCTCTCATCCCCTGCCATGTCTTCTACTGCTTTGCAATACAACTCTGTTCAGTGAGATGCTGGTATTCCCTAAGATGCTATCACTCATTAAATAAGACATGATAAGCACTCCATTTCCCTTTTAGAGACTTATAATCCACATTCAAATATTAGAAGCTAAGGAATTCTGCATTGAAAACAAGCCTGTTGATTTTTTTTTAAAGATTTTATTTATTTATTTGACAGACAGAGATCACAAGTAGGCAGAGAGAGGAGGAAGCAGGCTCCCCGCTGAGCAGAGAGCCCGATGTGGGGCTCGATCCCAAGGACCTTGGGATCATGACCTGAGCTGAAGGTAAAGGCTTTAACCCACTGAGCCACCCAGGTGCCCCCAGCGTGTTGATTTTTTTAATCAAATATTTATTTGATTAAATATTGATAAAAAATATTTTAGCCAAATATTTCTCAAACTTGCTTGACCATGGAATTCTTTTCTGCTGAACACCTATTTACATCTCTAAATATTTACATCATTAAATATAATAGATAAATGTCACTCTAGGCTAAGGAAGAACAAGAAATAAACAGCTGCAAATGTGTATATTCATATATGAGTTTTTCAAATGAAGATTAGCTCTATTTCTTTTGGGGCTGATGTTCATTGCCTGAATCCTTCATGAGTCTCTTTATGTTCCCACATTTTTTGTTTATAACTTCATGTTTAGAACTCCTGGTGCCTGCTTATGTTTGACACATAGAGAATATTTTGTAACTATGCTGAATTTGAAATATGTTAAATTCATTTCCTCATTTTTATTTTCTTCCAATCTCTCCCAGTATCATTTAACAGAGAGACCATTATTTACTCATCAAATGCAAACATTTCTGTTTGATATTAGAATTTGGGGAGAAGGGGAGTTGATGATGGAAAAAAAAGTACACTATTTTCTAGTTTAATGTGTCAAGAATTTGTTTTTATGGATACAATTGACCAAATACAAGCAAAGGTGCCTACTTTTTGGGAAACATACCTCAAGATTATTTTGTACCTTTGCTATCTTGCTTATAAGAATTATAAAGAAATAAATGAAATTATAGCTCATATTTCAGGTCACGCAGTGACATCTAGTGTGTGTAGGAGACAGCATGCTGTGTTCATATATCCCTGTGACTCTCGAAAGAATTTTTCTCCTTTGTTTTAATCTTTAAGGATTTTTGTCCTAAAATTGCAAAATAAAAAAGTAATAAACTTTGCTTATATTGAAGAGCTTGCAACTGTTGTGAATAATTAGATTAATGCACAGACAGTACAGAAAAGCCTGGATAAACTATTTACAGATATTTTGCAAATAAATTGAGTAGATGGAGCTTGTTAAAAGTATTGTTATAGAAGGTCATTTAGTTGTTAACATGTAAATGAGAGGTATCAAATTTCAGCAGCTTGCAACATTTAACTCTGTGTATATGTATGTATGTGTGTGTGTGTGTGTGTGTGTGTGTGAGAGAGAGAGAGAGAAAGAGAGAGATCTTAGTTTAGCCAAGGGATGGGCTAACTATGAGTAACTAATTACTACTATTTTTTTATTTTATTTTATTTAGTTGACAGAGAGAGAGCAGCAGAAGGAGAGGGAGAAGCAGACTCCCCTCTGAGCAGGGAGCCCAAGGAGGGACTGGATCCCAGGACCCTGGGGTCATGACCTCAGCGAACCAAAGGTAGATGCTTAACAGACTGAGCCCCCCAGGCTCTCTAATTGCTATTATGGTCTTCCTTTCTCTAGTTATATTGTGCAAAGCTTTAGCCCCTAAGAGAGTCTCAGAATTGGCCTTTCTTTTTTGGCTCTGTGGATTATAAAGTTTTTTAAGAAGTCCAGCTTCATGTCAGCAATGGGGGAATGGGGGGGGGTGGCGTTCTGCTTGTAATTTAAAATTTTTAGTTCAGGTACAGAGCTGAATTTGGCCTTTAGTGAGACATTTTTTTTTACAATCAAAATACATTTTGATGTCATTTTCCCCTTGCACTATGTTGTTTGATTTTACTTACCTGATGAATGTTTTGGTGCCCATACTAGGATTTATCTCTCCGGTGCTGTGGCCCCTTAGGGTCTCGGAGAATTTAGAAAAGAGACAGAGAGTATTTCAATGCAAGCAGAAAATGTTCCAGCCTCAGGGTGACTCAGAGAATGCAGATCTCACAATGATTTATTTTAAGCCACAGTAATGCAATATCATTTTTAGTCTTGTCCCAATTTCACTTTCCCACCCAAATCAAAAGGATAATTCTAATGAAAGGGGCAAGGGGAAGGGTTTCCGAGGTATATGTTGGTTCCAAAAGCCTTATCTTGTCCTTTGATGTTCCATTATTTACAATAGCACCACAGAAATTATGGCCACAAGACTTAGCTCCCCAGCTTGACTCAAATACTCAGCAAGTGATTACTGAGTATCTTTAACATGCCAAGAACCAATCGTGCTTAAAGATCCTGTCCTCGAGGAGCTTATGTTTGGTTTGGGGAGATAAAAAACAAACACATACAAAGCAAAGAAGGGTAATACTGAGTATAGGTAGAGAGGTGTTGTTTTACATCGGTTGGCCGAGGAAGGGCCATGATGATGAGACAACATGAGTCAGGGGAGTTACTTGGGGAAGAATGTTCCAGGCAGACGGAATGCCAAGTACAAAAGCAAGAGTGTATCTGGCACGCTTCAGGAACAGTACAATACCTGATTTGCTAGAGTGGAAACAGTGAGAGAGAGAGAATGGAAGGAACAGGGAGTCATATCGTGAAGGAAGTTCAGGGCCCTGGTGCCATTGGGCAGTTCTTAGCGGTGGGGGGTAACATGATCTAAATAACGCTGAGAAAGGATCACTCTGCTGTCCTGGTGAAGAGTAGCAGCGAGAAGACTGACATGAGCCATAGTAATAATGCAGAGAAAAAAGATAAGAGCTCAAGTTGGAGCTTAACATTGAAAGTGGTGAGATAAGCAATCAGATTCTGGATTTATTTTGAAGCAGAGCTGGCTGACGATTTGGAGACAAGACATAAAGGAAAGAGAGTCATAATGATGACTCCGAGATAACAACATTTAACTCTGCGGGTCCATGGAGCCGTAGACATAGACTTGCTACTTACTGAGATGAGGATGAAAGCAGAAGGACATGTGAACTTGGGAAAAGGAGATTAGACATCCCAAAGCAGGCGACAACACGGAGTTACAAATGGATGTCCAGAGTTTAGGAGAAAGGTGCGGGCTGAAGATAACATGTAGAAGACACCAGGTGTTGAAGGATCTGAAGCTGAGTTTGGATGGGATCACCTAGGGAAGTGCAGATGGAAAAGGTTCAAGGTCAGAGACAAGCCCTGAGGGAGGTACTGAGTACTTACTGAGGTACTTCTCGCCTGGGCTGCACATTGGAATCGCCCCTGGATGTTTAACAAAATTGCCTAAACCTCTCACCTTGCCCCCAGAGATTCTGATTTAATTAGTCTAGTTGAGACCTGGGAATTTATGCATTTTAAAAGTTCACTGGTTGATTCTTTTTTTTTTTTTCTTTTTGAAGTATCATTGGAGTATCATTGACACACAGTGTTACATTAGTCTCAGATGTACAACGTAGCGATTGAACAAGTTTATGCATTATGCTGTGCTCAACACAAGTGTAGCTCCCACCCATGCCCACACAATGGTACTACAACACCCTTGGCTGTGTTCTCCAGGCTGTACTTTTCCTCCCCATGATGCATTTTCTGTAACTGGAAGCCTGTACCTCCCCCTCCCCTTCGCCAATTTTGCCCAGACCTTCATGCCCCTCCCTCTGGCAACAAACAGTTTATTTATTTATTTATTTATTTATTTATTTATTTATTTTTAGAGTCCACTTCTAAGTAAAATCAACAGTATTTGATAAGGTCTATCATATGGCCATTCCCTGACTTATTTCACTTAGCATAATACCCTCTAAGTTCATCCAGGTTGTCGTAAGTGGCAACAGGTGATTCTTACATGCATCCCGAATTGAAAACTACTGGTCTAGAAGCTGGAGGGAGTGGAGTGGTTCAGCAAAGGAAAGGGAAACAGTGTTGTTAGTGAGACAAGAGGCAGATAAGAGATCTGTGTTACAGATTTCAACTGAAGAAAATGCTTCAAGCGGGAGAGGCTGACCAATCAAATACTGGGGTGGGGGGAGACTTGACCACTGTGGTTTGTAGCAATGAGGAGGGCCAGAGCAGACTCACTGGAGAGGTAAAGATAAAAGCTTTCCCTCTTTCCCTCCCTCTCTCTTCCCCGTACCTGCCTACCCCTCTCCATTTCTTCCTCTCTCCCTTTCTCCCTTCCCTCTGTCCTCTTTTAATAGGAGCTATTAAAGTATGTTTGCATGCTCATGGGAATGATTTGGCAGAAATAAAGACATTTGTGAGGCAGGACAAAAGGAGAAATTTCTGAAAGAATGTCCTTGAGTATAGACAAGGAACTTTTGGTATTTCTTTTGTCTCAATGAAATAGCCAAAAGCGAGAATGTGTTAGATATCTTAGGCAAGAGAGTATCATCATTCTAGGAGAGAGGGAAAATGAATGGACTGGGACCACATGAGATCAGTGGTCATGAAATTAAGCCAGTTATCATGGTTGTATGTTTTCACTAGCCACTGGTCGCTGTGTGAGTAGAAGTGCAGAGTAAATAAGACTATTGATTTTTTACCAGGGTTGGGTTCTTACCAAAACCATACAACAAAATGGAGTAGGAGCATGAATTTTCTGAGTGAATACAAGCAAGTGTTTATAATTTTGAACTACGTAGTGTCACATGGGTAACAGAGAAGCTAAGACAGGAAGGAGATGGAGGGGCAGGAGTAGGTGGTCGGATAAAATAAATCGGGTCCCACTGGGGTTGAGGAGTAATTGAAGTCCGGGTACTAAAATTAGTGTGCTGGAAACAAAGGCTGCGTTCTTTCTTCAATGTGAAATGAAGAAGGAGATGCAAAATCAATTGCTTGTTATAATAGGTTTTTTTTTCAAATTTTAAATTTAAAACTGGTCAATAAAGTAGCATTCATTCATGGGAACAAAAGGTGTGTGACCTACTGTATGAGAGGGTGAGGGGGGCTGAGATATGGCGGCAACAGGGTTGTTGGAGGAGTCCACAGGATCGTCAGGCTTATCTCTAAGGATCCTGAAACCACTTAAACACACAGCAGGAGCGTGGGAGAGAATGCCGGTGATCCAGGTCTCACTCCTTAAGGACAGGAGAAGGACCCTACAGCCTGTAGTTGACCGCCTTACAAAACAAAGCAGCACGTGGTGAAGACTGATGGTTTGAGCTTCAAAACTGGATTTTTAGGGAAGCAAAGGGTTCTCTAGTTTGGAAGGAACAATGTAGCGGTGTCAAGAACCCCTACACAACTATTAGGCATAATGAACAAAATCTGTGGAAGGAAAAAAACCACCCTGCTTGAGAGGGCTATGCAGTTTTTACAGCAGACGTGAATGAAAGCAGTGTTTGTAAATTTATCAACAGAGCAGTATGTAGTGACGGTAAAGACCAGAAGCTCTGGAGCCCGATTGTTTATATTCCAGTCACAACTCCTCTACTTACTAACTCTGTGCTATTAATGCCTTAGTGCTTTGACTTCCTAATCTATAAAATTGGGAGAATTAACAGCATCGTCCCATAGGGTTACGTGCTGAGGAAATGAGTCACTACCTGGTGAAAGACTTAGGACGACACCTGGCATGTATTAAGAACACGTCGTCAGATGTTAGTGGTGATGATGATGATGATGATGATAATTACTCATTTTTAACTTGCCTGTGAGGAGCAAAAAGATTATTACGGTGATGACGACATTACTCATTTTTAATCTGCCTTTGGGGAGAGGAAAAACAGATGCCTGGCAAAGAAGGAGTGAAACTGTTTTCTGCCCAGCTAAGTTTATTCCAGTGTTGTTTGAACATTTGGTCTCCATATGAAATATATTAGGTTTCTGCAGCAGCAGGCCTCTGTAATATTAATTAATAATTTTCAACATATGTTATTCGCTGATGTAAAAAATTTTCTACGATCTGAGAAAATCTCAAAGAAAAGAATTATCCGTGGGATGCCAGAGTCCCAGACGGAGGACTGAATTGTAATCCATAGGATAAAATGAATATCCAGTGAGTTCATAATGATAGAGCTACATAATTGGATAAGTACATTTCCGTTTGTTTTGTTTTTAGTCTCTCTGTATCCTTTGGGGTTAAATATATTTCTCAAAGACAACGTCTTCCTGGTCCTTTTCTTCTTCCAATTTGAGAGTTTCTGAATCTTATTTACTATTACAGATTGATATTTATTGAAACTGCTTCCCTCCTAGAACTTAATTTTGTCCTCCTATTCAGGGAATTTTATTTTCCATAATTCTCTCTTTTTTTTTTTTTTCTTTTCTTTTTTTTTTTTTCTTTTCTTTTTTTTTTTTATTTTCCTTCCTCATTCCCTTGAACAAATCAAATTCTTCTGCTTCTTAGGAAGCTACACTTTCCAGTGTATTGTCTGTGGTCATCCCTGTATTACTCAGACCAAAACTTTGCTTGTTTTTCTTTGTTCGTGTCTAAGCTCATCGATATCTGTATCTAGTGAATGAGAAGATAATCTGAGCCAATTTCACTTCCCTCAGGTCACTTGCTCCTACCCTCTTCTTTTTCTGAAAACCACTTCATTGAGGTAAGATTGACGTGTGAAGGGCTCTACATAGTTAATGTATACAATTCAGTGAATTTGGTGATGAGTATATACCCATGGCACCAACACCACAATCAAGGTCATGAATGGATCTAATATTCCCCCACCCCATTTCCTCCCACCCACTCCCTCATTTCCTACCCTCTTCCTTTGTCATGCCTGAGTTTTGGATTTATTTATATTTTCATTGGTCATGATTGATTTAGGCAACAAAACACTTTATTCAGTTACTCTTTTACTATCATATCTCTTTCTTCCTCCTGGACAATCTTTTCTTATTGCTAGAGTACAGTCCCTATATATTTTGTTTTCAAAGACAATTCACTTTGTAAATTACCCAAAAACTTATGCTCCAGAGAATAGCTTTACTTAACTTTTTTTTTTTAAAGATTTTATTTATTTATTTATTTGTCAGAGAGAGAGAGAGAGAGAGAGAGCGCGCACAGGCAGGCAGAGGGGCAGCAGAGGCAGAGGGAGAAGCAGGCTCCCTGCTGAGCAAGGAGCCCGGTGTGGGACTCGATCCCAGGACGCTGGGATCATGACCTGAGCCGAAGGCAGCCGCGTAACCAACTGAGCCACCCAGGCATCCCATCTTCACTTAACTTTTAAGGGAAATTTTAATTCTGCGTGAAGATCTAAGTTCAAAGTTTTTTTCCTTCAAAGCTATGAAGAGAATACTCCACTAGCCTCTTATATCCAGTGTTGGTATCAATAAATTTGGTAACTTTCCCTTATAAGTGATCTTTTTCATCTTGGGAAGCTTTCAGATGTGTGTGTGTGTGTGTGTGTGTCCCATGCATGTGTACTTGTATGTGTTTCAACAGATCTTAGAGAAACCGTAGGTTCACAGCAGCATGTACTGGAAGGGACAGAATTCCCATACACCCCCTACCCCCACTACTATCATTCTCCAGCAGAGTGATACATTTGTTTTAACTCAAGACATTCACTGACACATCATTATCATCCAAAGTCCAGAGCTTACATTATGGCTCACTTTTGGTGTTGTACCTTCTGAGGGTTTGAACGAATGTACAATGACATGTACTCACCATTATGGTATCCTACAGAGTAGTCTTGCTGCCCTAAAAATCCTTTGTGCTTTCACTGTTCCTCACTCCTCCTCTCCTAGTTTCTGGCAACCACTGAACCTTTTACTGTCTCCATAGCTTTGTCTTTTCAGAGTGGCTTCTTTCACTTAGTAATAGGCATTTAAGTTTCCTGCATATCTTTTCATGGCTTGGTAGATCTTCTCTTTTTAGCACTAAATAATATTACATTGTCTGGATGGACCAGTTTATCCATTTTGCTTGATCCCAACGTTGGGCGATTATTACACATAAAGCTGCTATATATTCCACATGAAGGTTTTTATGTGGACATAAGCTTTCAATTCCTTTGGTTGTTTTGAAAAAGGGTATGTTTTATTTGACGAGGGTCTGGGGTGGGTCATGGAGAGGATGTCTTTTATTCGGTTTTGCATTTGCAGTTAATCAAATTAGTGGACCTCTCCACATTTGCTTAGTCTTTCCTGTCCCTGGTCTTTGGCCACTTGCTTATTAGAGGGTCTGGACTCCACTAAGGCTGATGGCTGTCTCACAGTCCACTGATTAAGGCCATGGCTTCAGCATAGCCTTGAAGATGTCAACTGCTGTGATTTCAATGCTCAGGATAAGCCTGACCAGACGCAGGGAAGCTCTGAGTTTTCCCATTACTGTCTTGCTCAGAGGAAGCCCAGAAGTGTGGGGGTGTCTTCTAGCTGTTGGAGAGGCAGCCAGTCAGAAGGTGGGAGAGGTACATAAACAAATCAGAGTTTTAGGGAAGTTAACATCTTAGGAGGACAACTTCGACTAATGAAGGACAGAAGATGGGAAGAGGTGACAGATAAATCCTATTCCCTGAGACCCCGGGTCTCTGGGATAGGATGCATGTAACTGAGCACCCAACTGTGATTTATTTTGTAAAGCAGTGGTGAACCTGGAAACACACCACCTAGTATTTGCTTCCCTCTTTGTTTCACTTCCCTTTTTTCACTTACTCTCGCAGTTTCCAAAAAATCTTTGGCCTGGAAGCTTTGCTTCAGGTTCTGTTTTCTTTTTCTTTCTAAGATTACATTTATTTATTTATTTGACAGACAGAGATCACAAGCAGGCAGAGAGGCAGGCAGAGAGAGAGAGAGGAGGAAGCAGGCTCCCTGCTGAGCAGAGAGCCCAATGTGGGACTCGATCCCAGGACCCTGAGATCATGACCTGAGACAAAGGCAGAGGCTTAACCCACTGAGCCACCCAGGCACCCCCAGGTACTGTTTTCTAAGGGATATTTATGACATAGCATTACTTCTAATTTGAGGTTCTTATTTTTCTCTAATTCTGGTGAATTCTTTTTCATTATTTCTCCAAATACTCCTGTATGTTCTTTGTTCTCACTCTGGAATTCTTAGGTTGACATTTTTATTAAATTCTCATCTATCTGCTCTCCATTATTTCCTCCCTTTTATCTTTTGTTCATTCTTTCTTGAAGACTTCCTGGTCTTCATCTTCCAGCTTACGAAATCATTTTTCAGGTCTATTAAATCCTTTTTTTTTTAAAACACATCCACTTTGTTCCTTATTGCAGTGGAGATATTTTTCAAGCCCACCATCACCAATTGGCTGTTTTCAGACTTCATGTTCCTCCTCTATCTTGTTTGCATCTTCCCCATCTCTGAAAGCGAATGGTGATTTTGAACTCCCTTCTCAGTTACACAGCTCTGCTACTTCTGTTCCAGTTCTTAATGGTCCGACTTTTGCAGTGGCTGGCCATACCTATCAGCCACTTCTTGCTAATAACGTGCTAACTTTGAGGGTGGGCTGAAAGCCTGGGCTCTGGCTTCTGCTCCTCCAGGAGAGTTGGGAGGTTGGGGATGAAGTTCATGCATGAGCATTTCTACAGTTAGAGGCTAGTTCAGACCATCCCTTCTCATCCTTCAGCCCTCATTCCCAGAGAACTTACTAGGGTTTCTCCTCCAGGGCCTACCACTCACGCTGCTATTGCCCAGAGATTTGTAAAGGACTCAGGATGAGGATCATGCAAATGCCTGTTTCTTTATGCTATTGGTTACTGACACCATGCTATTGGATGCCTGCCAGGATTCTGCTACCTCTAGCCGAATGCTGCCTTCCTGTCCCCAACTCCTGGTCTGTAATCAGGCCAGGACAATGTGGGAAGAGAAAAACACACAGATGGAAGTCTTTGCCCTTCCCCCAATCCCCTGAAGATTTGAGAGTTTCTAAGTGTTATGGTTAGATGGTAAATATCACCCTAAGATCCATCATCCTTCCCATCTTTTGGTCCATTTACAGATTGAATATTGGGGAAGGAATACTGTAGCCCAAGCTGGTTTACTATTTTTTCTTTATTAGCATAATTAAAGGGCTTTAAATGCTTCTGTAACTTCCTATAAGGTATGCTTGCTTCATAGATCATAGACACCATCTTATTCTGGTCCATTTTCTTCCCAGCCAGATGTCCCCACTTTTCTGACCTCGCCCACTCCACTCCCACAGCAGGGAGCTGTACACTTGCTAGTCCTTTAGGCTTCTGAGCTTTGCACTTGCTAGTCCTTTTGCTATCAAGTCTTCCTGTATCTATGAAACTCCTAGAAATATTTACCCATCTTTTCACCATGAGCAAGCAATGAACTGTTCTGATTGTTCACTGAGTGAGCAAACATTTGCTGAGCAACAGCTATGTATCGAACACTGGGATATACACTAAGATAACAAGGTAAGCAAGATAATCTATGCCTTCTTAGAACCTCATTTGGTGAAAAAGCCAGGTTGGTAATGAATGGAAGTCATAAAACATGATAGGTGTTATGACAAAGTACACGATCCTATGGGGCCACCTAATGCAGGTGCTCCGTGTACTTTATCTAGGGGAATTGGGGGAAACTTGCAGCTTGAATTAACTTACATACTGATGAGGAGTTAGCTGGACAAATGGATGAAGAAGATATTTTCTGCGAAGAGGTTAGTAATTTACATTCAGAGATTCTAAGGTGAGAGAGAAAAGGAGTGTCTGAGAAATTAAAAGGGCTCATTTTGGTGGGAAGCAAGAGGCTACATGGGTTGGCAAGTGCCAAGCCACTATGATGACTCCTGGTAGGTTAGTTAAGGAGTCTTGCCTATACTCTGTCAACAGGCCATGTGTGACAGCAATTACATGATTAATTTTTTTTTTTTTTTTTGAGGAATCACTCTGGCTACTGATTGCAGAAAGAACTGTGGGGTTGGGGTGACCATAGAGAAAGACTAATGATGACCTGGTTTCATTTTAGTCCAAGGAAATGATATGACTTGAAATGGAGTGGTCGAGGGCAATATTCTCATTCCTCTATGCTACTTCTGGCTAGATATGTGCCAGTATTATATTACAGCATGGTAGTGCAACTGTGTCTTTATTTAGACTGGAACTGTTAAATGTAGCTGTTTGCTTGTTTTTTTGGAAAATATATTTTCAGTGCCTGATGTATGATAAATCCTCAGCAAATCCTGATAGAATGAAAAAGTCATTTATTTTACTGGATGATTAATTTGGCTAAATGGATTAAGGAGGCAAAGGGTCTAAAGACAGAGACCTAGTCATTTAGGAGCTGGGGGTTTGTAGCAGGTTGGGGGATGGAGAAGGATGAGTGTTGGCTTTTAATGGGAATAGAGACATTTTATTCATAGTAACAGGATAGAAAGAGAAGTGTGAATACAACTTTGGTAGATTGGAAGTAAGGCGCTGGGCAGAGAAGGGATTCCTCATTTTATTGTTTCTATTTTCGCAGTGAGATACGAAGAGAGGGCATCGCTTGGAGGATGGGTGTATATAGGATATTTGAAGTGAAAGGAGATGTGAAATAGCCATTTGAGAGACAGAGAAAGTGAACATACTAGAAAACTATAGTAAGGGTACAAGCGTTGAGTTTCTTTTATGTTTGAGAAATTGTTAATAACCTAATCAAACATAAATTTTATTCTTTTTTAGAAGATTTATTTATTTATTTCTAGATAGCACATGACCAGGAAGGGCAGAGGGAGGGGGAGAAAGATTCTCAGAGAGGCTCTGCATTGGGCTTGGAGCCCCCACATAGGGCTCAATATCAAGACCCTGAGATCATGCCCTGAGCTGAAACCAAGAATCCGAGACCCAACTGACTGTGTCACCCAGGTGCCCCAACATGAATTTTATTCTTTACCCAGATCTATGGAAGAACATAACAAAGGATCAAATTCAGGACCCACCAAATACTTCAGGATTCTCCTTACGCTTTTCTTTCATACTCAGTACTCAGTGGGAGCTCTTTTGTTTCCTTCTCACAATTAACAGCTTTCTCTCCTATGGGGTTTAGTTTTACCTTACTTTTCACCCCCTTCTCAGTTCTTTATTTTTAAGTTAGTAACTGTTCTTTTATCTTAGGTACTTAGCGTCTTTCTCTGCCAAGGCTTTGATTCTAGGACAGAAGAGACTAGTAGTTGATCTAGATAAGAGGCTGGGAGAACGTGAAAAAGGAGTTATGCTGGATTTATTATTACAGGAGTCTTTGCCAGAGGGCTATTTGTAGTGGATGGGTAAATCTGGACATTTTCAACTTCATTCTTTATCGCGTCATAAAAATAGCAGACGCTCTCCTTGCTTTTTAGAACACTGACTCTCAACCATGAAAATGTATATGCCTTAAAATGTATATGCTTATTTGTATGGCTTTTTAAAAATTCAGGTATCTGGGCAGCATCTTCAGAAATTCAGATTCAATAGGTCTTAAGTGGTTTCAAAAGCCCACAGGTGAATCTCATATGCACTCTTGAGTTAAGAATTATTTACCCAATAAAAGAAAACCAGAGGTTTTAGGAGAATTGGTTGGTTTCAGGGCTAGGATAAGAAAAAATTAGTATGAGAAAAAATTAGTATGAGCCTGGAACCCTTTGTGGTTCCAGAAAACAAAAAATGTTCAGCAATTTAAAAACAAAAAAATAGTTTTGTTGAAACAACACAGGGGGCAAAACTGAAGGGAGTAATGGCCAAAGCTGGAACAATTTGACCAGCACAGTAACGAATGACAATTTTATGAATTTTAACCCTAAAAACAAATTCATGAATCCTTACCCATATAAATAAAGAATAAATAAGTGGAAGGTAAGAGACAGCTCTATCTCACAGTAGAATTTCAATCCATACACGTAAAAGGAAAAAGGAAATAGAGAAGAACCATTAGACAAATACTACAGTGACAACTATTGCAGGAAAGATCCATCAATGAAGGCAAATCAGTGAGCAAAGGTAGAAGAGAAACAGAATGTGTGTAATCCCCAAGATACTCACCAACTACAGAAAGAAAATTAAATTTACACTAAAGTAACCCAGCACACAGCAACTTAATGAAGTGATCACAGTAACCATCACTGGTAATAAGATATATGAATGTCATGACACCCTTGCTTTGATGCACTGAGGACACCCCATTAAAAAAAAAAAACAAAAAACTATTCTTGACAGAAATGAATACATTCATTATAGTCATGAGAAAGCAGGATGGTGCCTTAGGGAAGTCACACGTGGGTGCTCTTTCTGGAATGTACTGCCTCTATTTCCAGATCTCTGCCCAACACATACACCTTGTACTCTTGATATATGAGTGGTTCTTTTCATCTTTTCCAGCTTCGTTCCTTTGTTCCTCCTTAATTTGAACAGGTTCTCTCACTAACCTATCTCAGTATTTATTTTTTTATCATAGTTCTTTCCTTGTGGCCCCTAATTATATACACACATTATATCCTAGTTAACATATATATTATAATATATATATTTTTTATCATAGTTCTTTCCTTGTGGCCCTTATCATGATTAGAATCTTAGTGTCTGCACTAAGTGTATGCTCCTTGATGGGAAGGACTACATTTATTTCCCTCATCAAACTACACTTAATGCCTGGCATGGTTCCTGAAATGTATATAGAAGACATAATAGTTGTTGAGCACGAGATTGAATGACCAAACAGAAAAAGTCCTATCTCTGAAATTGAAATAAAAATATATTGAGAGGGACACCTGGGTGGCTCAGTGGGTTAAAGCTTCTGCCTTCGGCTCAGGTCATGATCCCAGGGTCCTGAGATCGAGGCCCACATCGGGCTCTTTGCTCAGTGGGGAGCCTGCTTCCTCCTCTCTCTTTGCCTGCCTCTCTGCCTACTTGTGATCTCTGTCAAATAAATAAATAAAATCTTAAAAAAATAATTTAAAAAATATATTGAGAAAATGGAGTGTCACAATACATGGATTTGAATTGGACCTGCTACCTACTTACTTTATAACCCCTGACGAGTTTTTACTGCTTTGTGTTCTAGTTAACTGAAACTATAAAATTAAAGTTTATAGGAGTTCCTAGTATTGGGGAAAGATTATTATTTTAAATTGTAAAATTATTATTCTACTTTTAGCTCTGTAAGCATTTAATGGTTTCTAAAAGAATATTAAGACCTGTGGGCCTCATGTTGTGCCTCCCCAAGCTTTATTGAGGTATAATGGATGTACAACATTGTATACGTTGAAGGGGCACATGTATGGCTTTGATGCACTTATGCATTGCAAAATGATTACTCCCTTAGTGCTAGCGAACACCTCACCACAGAACATTTCCTTTTTGTGGTGAGAGCAATTGAGATCTACTTTTTTAACAACATACAAAATACAATATTTTAACTTAAACTATGGCTATATAAACTGTACATAATAGAACAATATTAACTATAAACACTATGCTGCATTCTGGAACTAAGCTCCAGAACTTGTTCTTCCTGTAACTGGAAATTTGTATCCTTCGACCAACAGCTCTCCATTTCTCCCATTCCCCCAGTGCCTGGTAACCACCATTCTTGTCTTTTTGTTTGTTTGTTTGTTTCCCCCTAGCAGTTTGGCTCTTTTAGATTTCATATGTAAGTGAGGTCCTAGCTTATTTGTCTATGTCTGTTTTGTTTCACTTAGCATAATGACCTCAAAGTCAGCTTATTTGTCTATGTCTGTTTTGTTTCACTTAGCATAATGACCTCAAAGTCCATCCATGTTGTTGCAAATGTTAGAATTTCCTTCTTTCTAATGGTTGAGGACCCTGTGCAATCACATGGAAGCTTGCTCCCCCAAGGGGGGCAGTGGCTGGGCAGTGGGAGCGGGTGGTGCTGGTGCTCTCATCTGCCCCTGTGAGGGCCTTGTGGCAAGAGGATGGGGTGTAGGAACAGTTGTAGTGTGGGATTCATGGAGTTCTCAGCTGGGTGCCCCCACCAGCTCTAGCAGGTAGATGAGATAGTTCCAAACTGGTACTGCAGACATGAACCTTAGCAAGGTAGAAAGTCATAAATATGGCACCTGCCCATAGCTCCATCCCTGGGGCAAGTCTTAATGGTTTCCTGCCTTTCTGACAGGTACTTAATTGGGTCTCCTTTCCATATGGTTAGGCACTTTTCAAAATTTTTTTGTTTTATTTATTTTTGTTTTTTGTTTATTTGTTTGTTTTTGTTATTTTTTGCTGGGTCCCAGGTCAAGTGAATCTGCACATGAGACCTTTAGAGCAGGTTCTCTTTTCCCTATAGTTATATAGTTTTCCTGAATGTAATTCCTGTCAGATTTCAAAGCCTGCCGTTTACAGGGCTCATCTCTCATACAGGATCTAAGGGTTGGGGTGCCTGATATAGAGCAAAACCCCTTTACTCCTTAGGGAAAAATTCTGAAATTTTGAGATCCCTCCTGATTGTGGATCGCTGGACCTCAGGGGGGGAACTTCTGGGAAGATGGTGTCTCTGCCTTTCCTACCTGTCTCAATGCTGTCCTTTTTTGGGTAGGGGCTCTGTTTTCCCAATTTTCTGGTCTTTTTTTTCCCCCAAGGAAATTATTCCATATCTAATTGTATATTTATTGTATCAATGGGAGGGAGTAAGTTTAGGATCTTCTCACCCACTGCCATCTTGAACCCAACTATGTTTCTTAATGTAGGTATTTATCCTTAGGAACTCCCCCTCTTCAAATGGTTTTTGCTGCATCCCATAAATTTTGGCATATTGTGCTTCCATTTTCTCCTGATTCAAGATAGTTTTAAAATTTCTCTTTTGATTTCTTCTTTGATCCGTTAGTTGTTGAGGAGTATGTTGTTTAATACATATTTGAGAATTTTCCAACTTTCCTCCATTATGATTTCTGGTTTCCTCCCATTATGGCTGATAAAGATATTTGCTATGATTTCCGTCTTAAATGTGCCAAGGTCTGTTTTGTGGCCTCACATACGATCGATCCTGGAGAATGTTCTGTGTCCACTTGGGAAGAAAGTATATTCTGCTTCTGTTGGATGGAATGTTCTGTGTACATCTGTTAGATCCATTTGACCTACAGTGTGGTTCAGTTCCAACGTTTCCTTCTTGATGTTCTGACTGTGGGATCTAATCATTCTTAAAAGTGGGGGTATTGATGGGGTGCCTGGGTGACTCAGTGGCGTAAAGCCTCTGCCTTTGGCTTGGGTTGTGGTCCCGGGGTCTTGGGATTGAGCCCCACCCTCTCTGCTGGGTGGGGAGGCTTCTTCCCCCCTCTCTCTGCCTGCTTCTCTGCCTACTTGTGATCTCTGTCAAATAAATAAATAAAATCTTAAAAATAAAAAAAATGGGGATATTGAAGGCCTCTGCTATTATTGTATCATTCATTTCTCCTTTCATATCTATTAGTATTTGCTTAATATGTTTAGGTGCTCTGATACTGGACATATATATCTTCTTGATGAACTGACCAATTTATCATTATGTAATGACTTTGTCTCTTATTATTCTTGTCTGAAAGTCTATTTGTCTGATATACTTTGGTTTCAACTTGCATGAAATGTCTTTCCCCATCCTTTCACTCTGAGCCTATATGTGTCCTTAAAGCCGAAGTGAGTCTCTTGTAGGCTGCCTAGAGTTGGGGACCGTTTTTTTGGTTTATGTTTGTTTTTCTTAAAACCTCAATCCAGTCTATTTATTTTATTGGTATATATTATAGACATAGCAGTCTCTTTTACACTAACAATTTAACTTTAATAGCATACGAATCTCTACCCTTCTACCCTCTGCTTATATGTTTTTGCGATCACAGTTTACATCTTTTCTGTAGGGTATTCATGAATAAAATTACTGTAGTTATAGCTATTTTTTTTTTTTAAGATTTTATTTATTTGTCTGAGAGAGGGAGAGAGAGTGAGCACAGGCAGACAGAATGGCAGGAAGAGACAGAGGGAGAAGCAGGCTCCCTGCCGAGCAAGGAGCCCGATGTGGGACTCGATCCCAGGATGCTGTAGCTATTTTTAATATTTCCATCCTTTAACCTTTTGAGTAGATTTCAGTGGCCAGGACACCATCACATGACAGTATTAGAGTATTCTGAATCTGACTCTATTACCTTTACCACCTAGTTTTATATTCTCATGTGTTTACATGTTCCTGATTTATGCCCCTTCGCTTCAGCTTGCAGAACGTCTTTCAGCATTTCCTGTAAGGCAGGAGTAGTGGTGATAAAATCCCTCAGCTTTTGTTTGGGAAAGTCATTATGTTGTCTTCATCTGTGAAGGACAGCTTTGCTGGGTGAAGTATTCTTGGCTGCTGGTTTCTTTCTTTCAGCAATTTGACTCCGTCATCCCTTTGTCTCCTGGCCTGCCAAGTTCTGTGCTGAGAAATCTGCTTGTAACCTTATGGGAGTTCCCTTGTATGAGAGAGATTGTTTTTCTCTTGCTGCATTTGATGTTCTCTCCTCATGTTTGATTTTAGGCAGTCTTATAATAATGGGTCTTAGAGAACATCCTTTTGTGTTGAAATCTTGGGCGACCTATTGGATTCTTGGAAGTCCAAATCTTTCCCTAGGTTTAGGAGGCTCTTAGCCATTATTTCTTTAGATATTCTTTCTACCCTCTTTACATCTTTTCTCCTGAGACTGGCGGCTAGAGCTGGTGGGGTGCACACACCCAGCTGCAGATGCCTGTATACTAGGGCCCATTGTGGACACTTGTATGGTGGTGGGGGCAGGTAGCAAAGTCAGTTACGGACTCACTAGCAGCTGCTGGGGCCCTGCCTATTGGCGTGCACTCCTGTGGTTTGCTGCATCTCATGAGAATGCAGGGCAGTGGAGGCTGGGTCTGGGCGTGTGCATGTGCACTGCTGGCAGAACTAGTGGCAGGTGAGCCCAATGGCACAGGCCGCTAACCCAAACAGGGACTGAACTGGACCCATAGGCAGCTTCATAGGCCCTGGCTGTTTGCATGATCTCCTGTGGCTGTACAGCCTCTTCCAGACATGCCCACTGTCGTGTAGGCCCGTTTTAGATGTCCGGCAAGTGGCATCCAAGTGCATAGGTAGAGGGGGTGGCCCTAGGCATGTGCATGATGGTGTGAGTCAGCCAGGGTGTCTAGGCTGGTGTCTTACTCTGCCAGAGCTACAGTGGTCTGCGCTGGCTGTAGTTTCAGTTTCTAGGCTCTAGTGAGGGGAGTCTGGGGAGGTAGTGGGGACTCAGAGGCTGGTGTTAGTGAGTGTGAATGCCTGTGGGGTGAAAGCTGATGAAATTTGCAAGGGATCCATGGGCCCAGTTGGCCGTTGGATTTGTCCACAGAGAAGGTCATGGTGAACCATGATTGCTTTTGCTGCATGGCTATTGCTGGTATCCCCTGCCTTTCTTCCTTCTTCCTGGTTGTCTCTGTATGCCTCAGCTTAGCCAGTCTGGGTCATATGAAATTGAAGCAGTACCTTTGTGTGGTGCCCCAAAAGGCTAGGCAAGCTGGTTACTCATCTTGCTCTTTCTTTCCCGTCAAGGGTAACTCTTCCTAGCTGAGAAGTTCACTGATGGTCCCAAGCAATGCCAGCCTGGGAGCCGGAATGATACAGGCAAAATTACACTGTCTTAATTCTATTCTTGTGTGGCTATTCTCGCTGTGTGTGTGGGGGGGTTTGTTTGTTTGTTTTGTTTTGTTTTGTTTTATTGTGGTGCTCAAGTTTCTTGAGTGGATTTCTAGAGCACTTGCAAACCCCCCCCCCCAGAGCAAGTGAGCTGGGTGGGGGTGGGAATGGGCAGAGGTAGAGAGAATCTTAAGCAGACTCCCTTCTAAGTGCAGATCCAGGTGGGGCTCCATCTCAGGATCCTGAGATCATGACCTTAGATGAAATCAAGAGTTGGATGCTTAACCGACTGAGCCACCCAGGCATCCCTCTGTTTTTGTTTTGTGATAGCTGTCTAAATTTTGATCTTTGTAGGAAAATGGAGGCTGGGGTTTCCTGTGTGGCCATTTGGTGATATCACTCTGCGCCTTATTTTTCTTATTCCTAGAGATGGCAAAATGGTATCATCTGTAGTGAGAGCTCATTGAAAAAAGAGGCTTATATTGGCAGTGAAATACAGTTCTGTAATTGGTAGTGATTTCTGCCTAGGATATATAAGGGTATATAAGACTCATATGTTAGGGGATTTTCATCCTTGCAATAAATAACGTTTCTTCAGTTTCTTTTATGTCCTCTATACATGATGAATTGCTTATGTCTATAAGTGTTCCTAAGATATATACTTAGGAGGTAAAGGGTGAGCCAGTCGGGTCCACGGTTCCTAAGACCCTTAGAGACCCTTTAGCCTAACTTTACAAGAAAGTGTGGCTATTTCACACATTTTCGCATTTAAATAGGATTCTTTTTATGAACTCTAAAACAGAGATTTTCCAAAGTTAAACGACTTTTTAAAATAACCCACAAGGTTGATAACATATTTTTTATGAAATATTGACTGTTGATATTGTTAGCAGAGTTAATCAATAAGTCCTGTGGGTCTAACAATTTCCTTTGAGTTCTTTGCTGATTGAAAACAATTGGGCACAACATGACATAATGCTCCAAAACATAGGAAAATTTCAGATAGGAAATTAGAGGTAACTAAACAGATAGTTCAAGTAGTTCTAAAGTCTCCAATTGGCTAATAATGATGGATTGCAGCGCCACCTACTGGCCAGAAGCATTGTTTTATTGCTGTTTTGTGAGTTTGTTGCCCCCTCCTGGGCTTTTTGCGTGTATCCTATCTGTGTGTGTAGGGCTTATTTACATAAAATTTCTTCCTCAATTGATTGAACTGACAATAGAACGGTTTGATTGATATTCTTGCTATAAAACGTACCGCAATAGTCTTCAGTGGGAAACATTTCATATGACAAAAATTCTAAATCCTGGGTTTTTTTTTTTTTTAATTTTTTATTTTTTATAAACATATATTTTTATCCCCAGGGGTACAGGTCTGTGAATCACCAGGTTTACACACTTCACAGCATCTAAATCCTGTTTTTTCTCCTATCTTGTATTACAAATAGAAAACCACTGTCCTAAGCTAAAGTTAAGGAATTCAGAAAAAGGAATGACAAGGCACTGTTAGATTCTATTACCTTTGATTGCTGTAGGTTTGCTTTAGCACTTCAAGATTAGTATTATTTCTTAGATGGATCTAGAGTAATTAAAATGTTCTGGATCTATCACAAATGATGGCTAGCGTTCCAGCATCACATAATGTGGCCTAAAGATCTTTGCTTTTTAGAGCATGACTGCCTTTATCGGCTATTACTATCCACAGATGTGTCCCATCTTTAATCTCTTTCCCTACAGGGTTGGCCACAAAAGCAGCAGATGCTAAATTAAACGATTAAACATGATCATGTTAACATGAGCTGGACACCCACCTGTCTTGCTAGAAGAAAAAATATCCACTCATTTAAAAATGACATATAACAACATATTTGAGCTATTATATGTTTTACTTACCTTGATAGGGATAATGACAGTAAGTCACCTAAAGGAATGCTAATTGTTGCTTTTTTTTTTTCCTGAGGTCATAAAAATAAGTTGGACACTAAGCAATTCAGGCTGGTTGAAATGCTGATTTGTTAAGAGGATTAGCAGATATATTTATCTACCCCAGGAGAGTCATTTGAAGTTTATAATTCTCCAGAATTTTCTGGTGATTAAAGACCAGAGATATTGGGCACCTGGGTGGCTCAGTGGGTTTAGCGACTGCCTTCAGCTCAGGTTATGATCCTGGAGTCTGGGGACCCTGTCCCACACTGGGATACCAGCTCCGTGGGGACTCTGCATCTCCCTCTGACCTTCTCCCCTCTCATGCTTTCTCTCTCATAGATAAAGGTTTTTAGGCCAAGTAAATAAATAAAGTAAGTAAATAAATAAATAAAATCTTAAAAGAAAAAAAAAGAACAGAGACATTTTCTCAAGTTTAGGTCAGGCCCTCAAAACTATAGATTGTCAGCTTCTTTGAGAATCTAAAGATGTATTCAGGGGCACCTGGGTGGCTCAGTGGGTTAAGCCTCTGTCTTTGGTTCAGGTCATGATCCCAGGGTCCTGGGATTGAGCCCCACATCGGGCTCTCTGCTCAGCAGGGAGCCTGCTTCCCCCTCTCCCTCTGCCTGCCTCTCTGCCTACTTCTGATCTCTCTCTCTGTCAAATAAATAAAATCTTAAAAAAAATAAAGATGTATTCAAAAACATAATCTTAAGGAATCTGAGCTTGGTCTGTCCTCAAGGATGCTACATTTCTTTTTTTTTTTTTTTTTTTTGAGAGAACTCACTAGTGGTTTCAGGCATGCGTTTCATGTCAGTGTTGGAGAAATAAATGTAAATGCTGAAGCATTGGCACAGAGGTACCTCCCATTTTCCTGGTATTGTTACCTTGCTGCTTTTCATTTCTCTTATTTTTTTTTTTTTAGATTATTTATTTATTTATTTATTCGACAGACAGAGATCACAAGTAAGCAGAGAGGCAGGCAGAGAGATAGAGAGAGGATGAAGCAGGCTCCCCGCCAAGCAGAGAGCCTGATGTAGGGCTCCATCCCAGGACCCTGAGATCACAACCCAAGCCAAAGGCAGAGGCTCAACCCACCGAGCCACCCAGGCGCCCCTCATTTCTCTTATTAAACACTCCTGTTCAAGACCATTTCTCTTCTATTTTGATAATTTCTAAAGTAGTTTAAGAACACATTTATTGACATGTTATCCGGATGGGGAATTATTGGAATAGAATCATCCAATCTGAATAATCCCCTGGTCACAGACAAAAGTAGTTGGACAGAAGAGACCATGAGATATGAAAATCACAAATAAGTTATTTTGTTCATAAATATGAACTCCGTGAGATAATTGAATAGAAATTGCTTTTAAACTGTACATTTTATTAAGGGATCTTTATGACTTCCATTACAGCTTCAAAAATGTTTCTTTGTTGTACAAGAGATTCGGTTATAATCCTGTTTCATAGTTTTAGATATGCTTATTTTCTTTCAAAGGAGTACATCGACATTTAGGAAACACACCTAAAGCTGCCACGGGAAGGCTGCTTCCATGTTAGATTTGGTTTACGCCGCAGGTGACTCCATGCACAGTGCTTCTTATTAAGGAACTCAGGCTTTCTAATGCATCCTGATTAATATATATAGGGGCACCTTGCAAAGTGGGTGATAAATACTTGAGATTATCTTCCAAACAGAGAAGTTATAGTAAGAAATTCAAGCACCTTGCCTCATTTATAAAGTTCGAGGGCACAAATTATATCAATTTTTAAACTGAACAAAACAGGTATTTGTTACTTCTGTTTTTGACTGTGATCATACTTCCCACTCTAGTTTGCCACTCATTCATTTATTTATTTATTCCATTAACAGACATAGAGCATCTAATAGTATAGAACTTCATCTTATCAAATAAGTGATGGTTCTATTCTCAGGAACTTACAATTTGGGACAACACACAGACATATAAGTCAAATTTTTGAATAGCATGATAAAGGTTTTTAGGCCAAAGATGTATATAGTCATAAAATTAGGGATATAAGACATAATCATCAATGTATGTAAAATAAAATTAATTATAAAAGGCATTACGTATAACATGGATACAGATACACTTATGGAACAGTATGATCAAGGATTTGACAGTATTTTGCATTCAGTTATGTGCATTTGGTTGAAAGCTAACTATATCTGACTGGGTAATGACTACACAACCTTTTTCTGCCAGTTTTATTGATCTATAATTGACATACAATGTTGGCAGTGAATATTGTGCTGCTTTTCAAAGGACAAGTAGGACTTAGTAGGCAAAATAGAGAAAAGGACAATTCAGTAAGAAACCAGTCACTGTGAATGTCTAAAGGTATGTGTTGCCTGCTGTGTTCAAGGAACCATAGGTAGTTCTCTCTGGGCACATGAGAGGGAGATATGGGGCTGCAGGGATGGGCAGGACATGAAATGGACACGAACTTGGACTTAAACTTTGGGAAATCATTAAAGGGTTTTTCAAACAGTGGCTGATTGGACATTCCCCAGAACACCGGCAGAGATAAGCCTATTTAATGCTTTCTCAACTACCAGGCAGGAGCCTACGCTAAGGCTGTGGCTGTCTGAATGAGCAGGAGGGATCTGTTCATAAGATAAAAGCATCAAGGTCTGTTTGTAGAGTAGATTCTTTGGTAAGTGGGTGATTGTGGGGGTGGGGCACATCTTCCATCTTGAGTGGCTGGTGGACTGTGGTGCTATTTACGAAGTTGGGGAATACATCAGGAGGCACAGATCTGACAAGGGAGATTGTGACTTTCACCCCACTGCCTGGCAGGAAACAGGTAGTTTTTTATTTTACGTTTTACCCCTTCTCAGTAAAAATAAAAGTCTAATGAAATTCTGAACTTGCAACTGACTTTATCAATGTTTATAATGACTTACATGCTTATACAATTATAAATAGAAACCTTAAACGGTGCAGATGAAAAAATATCCACAGAAGTACTTTCTTTCTACGTAACATTGACTGTTTTGTAAACTGCAGTTTGAAAGTCCCTGCTTTAAAATGGTTCTAAAGATGAGGATACCCTCCTCTACAGGAGGAACAATTGTTGAGTAAAATGATTGGAAGCGTGAAGGATGCTTGGCAATACCCACATTTAAGAATACACTGATGAGGGGCACCTGGGTGGCTCAGTGGATTAAAGCCTCTGCTTTTGGCTCAGGTCTTGATCTCAGGGTCCTGGGATCAAGTCCCATATAGGGCTCTCTGCTCAGCTTCTCTCTCGCGCTCTTTCTAGAGAGAGAGCCTACTTGTGATCTCTGTCAAATAAATAAAATCTTAAAAAAAAAAAAAAAGAATACACTGATGAAATAAACAGAGGAAGAGCGTCTGGGTGGCTCAGTCGGTTAAGTCTCTGACTCTCAATTTCAGCTCAGGTCCTGATCTCAGTTGCGGGATGGAGCCTCCATGAAGCCCCAGTCTGGGCTCTGCATCTGGCTCTCTGCTCATCTGGGAGTCTGCGTCTCTTCCTCTCCTGCTGCCCCTCCCTTTGCTCATGTGCATGCCTGCACCACCCCCCAAATAAATAAATAAATCTTTAAATTTAAAAAAAAAAAAGGAAGAAGAAGAAGAATTAAACAGAGGAAAAGGAGAGTGACCTGGGGTGGCCAGGAGGCTTAAGAACAGTCCCTGGGAAGCTAAAGAAGCCCAGGGTTCTCACAATTACTGTGCTGATCCACACCTTATAATGGAGGGTATGCAGGGGCCTAGAGACTCAGCGTGAAATAAGACCTTGCCCTGCCTGAGAGAGGCAAAAAGTAAATAATAACATCACAGATGGATAAGCGTTTTAACAAAAAACGTATGCACTGTGTCTCAAAGCACATGTTTATGTGTTAGGGAGGTGGGATGTTTCATGTTTCTCAGAAGACGTAGCAGCTGAGCTGACTTTTCCTCTGTGTGGTGGTTGAGCCAGGAGTTAGGTACAGAAAGCTTAAAATGTCTGTGACTTTGATTCTCTAGGAGAACAAAATTTTCAGTAAGGGAAGGGACACAGAACCATCTTCCTGGTGTCTATCATCATCCTGAACACATGCAAGTACTAGCTCATTTATATTCCTGCAGGGTATTACATTTTCGCAAACTGTTACAGATAACAGTACTCACATTTAAATGAGAGCTTTTAAATACCTTTCTCTATTTATAGCAGGAAAGGAAAGAAGTTCCCCAGTTCTGCTCCCCGGAGGCGTTCATTAGGGGAAGTTTAATGAAGCAGGCAAACAGGTGCTTTTTATGCTTCTTATAAAGGGTTGCAACAGCTCTTTCCCATCGCTTCAGCTTCCAACTGGGAGCACACGTCATCTGCTAAACTAATAGCTCACAGCAGGGTCCTTTAGTGTGCTCCACATAAATATCCCATTTTATCTTCCTCTGCCTGGTGATCGATCAGAAGCACAATAGACAAAGATGGAAAAAGTAAATACAGAAATGTATGACTTCCGGGTCATAAATCTAAAGTTAGCTTTGTTGTAGGAAGATCTAAGAAATAGATACTGAATATTAAGGTTGGTGCATGAGTTAATTAAAAACTCTGTGGATTATTATTAAAGATTCTCCTAAATCCTCAATACTCAGGGAAAAATAATTCTAGCTAGTGGCCATGTCTCTCTTCCGTTGCTTTTGATCTCTTTCCCTTGCTAACAATTTGTATGTCTGTGGGCATGTACAACATTTACTATCATTCTTAACAGGTTGGGCATAATGCAAATATTGTAGGAAATCTTTGTTGGTTTCACTTAAGTCAGGACATCAACTTTAATCACTTGGGTGTTTGAAAGCATGTCAACTTGGTAGTACTGTTTCCTTCTAATATCCACAGAGTGGAAACTCTTTAATTCATTTCTTAAAAACTCAACTAAAAAAATAACCTGAATGAGAAAATTAACAAAAATTATTGTCCAGTGGAGATAGTAATTCAGGATTCAAGTAAGGCTCCTCATTATTTAGGATTTATTTGGAAAACTTTTCTGAACAATTTTTAGTAGGATATAAAAATGAAGTGTTTATAGCTGAGAGTTCAGTCTCTTTGTTATGGTAGAGATTGGGTCAAACTGATGTATGTGGTCACTCTTAAGGGGTAAGCAATTGTTACCTCTTACCAGGGATCTTAAATTAATAAGATAATTTAAAATCATTTTGAGTTACAAAAGTAAAATAAAGCTATAGCAAAATGTAAACATTGAGGAATATCCTTCTCCAATAGTTTAAAGGGCAAACATTGGTAAGGCAGAGACAGAAATGAACACTGATGGTTAAATAAGTTATTGTCCCAACAAGGAACAGTGGTCTAAGTGACATAGCAGAAAACTCCAATCACACTTTATATGCTGTGTTTAGGATTACAGTCTGGCTATGAGCAGGAGACTCGGAAAAGGAAGGCTTTGAACAAGTTAGAGGCATGTATCTCTGTCCTGTAAGATCGGTGGAAAGCAGTCCACAGCTGGTGAGGTGGCTCTGTGCCAGGAAATCCAGAGGAACTCAATTCCTTTGAGCTCCCTGCTCACTCTTCCCTGATACGGTCTTTGTTCTTGAGGTTTTATGATGACATCTGGAGTTCCAGATATGCTATCCGTGTTCTACATAGCAGAAGGAAAGACAGGCAAAGGATGGGCACAGATGTTGGTTCCGTTTATACATCATTAGCCATGACTTAGTCATACCGCATAGTTAACTGCAAGGCAGACCGGAAAATGCCTGCTCTTCTCGGGTATCCTTGTGCCCAGCTAAAAATTGAGGGTTCCATACTACAGAAGAAGGGGAGAATGGATATTGGAGGGTAACCAGAAGTCCCAGCCCTTGTTGCCTCTATGGTAAGTGATGTATTAGCAAACAACACTAGCTCATGAACATGGGACCAGTGCAATGCAGAAGGCCCCAGGGATAGATTCTAGGTTGCCCATTTCTGTACATCCTGAAATCCTGGACCCTACCTGGCCTTTCCTTCATCCCCACCAGTCACTACTGCCACCCTGCCTTCCAGAGAGGGCCTGGGTGTAGGAATGGCAAGATTTGGGGCCATGCTCCTGCATCTGGGGAGAGGCAATCTGGTGGCATCCATCCCAACCCTGGCCTGGCAGCTCCCTAGGAGCCTGTCACCTACCCTTGCCTGGGGATGCAGACACTCCACGCTGAGCCTGCAAGGGCCTTGGATGCAGTGGGTTGGAGCAGTAGCAGTTTGGGGAGAAGATATGCCTGGCTCAGCTTCCTTGGCTGGCTGGATTTGGAACTCTGCTGTGGTCAGGTATCAGCACCTGTTAGCTAGCTCTGGGATGTGAGCCAAGTTCCCGGCAGCTGTGTGGGTCTGCACTTGTCCCATGAATATACAAGCTGACCTTGGGGGCCACTCTCTTTCTGAAAATCTAGCTTGAGGTCATCTCTCCTGGTCCGTTCTGTGCACTCTCAAGGGATAAGCCACAGAATTAGTCTTAATCTCAGTGGTTCATAATAGAAGTTAAATGCTCTGTTAATTGCATTTAAAACTGGCATTTCATCATATAAAGATAAATGGCAAAATTCATGCTAGTGATTTAAAATCTTAACATTCTTAGAATGAAATTAAGTAGTAAATATAGCATCATCATGACAAATTAGAAGAGAGACTGCAGAAGAAAGGAGAAAAGCTTTATATTTTAATGCCTTTAATGGCATTTCTTCCCCCCCCTCCTCCCCCCATGATTTGGAACAGGAAACCTTGCATTTTCATTTTGCACTAGGTCCTACAAATTATGTAGCTGGTTCTGGGGGTTAGTGTCTCTCGTTCAATAAGAATATCTTGCTTTTGAAGTTTTGGAGGCAAGTTTGTAAAATTTCATGAAAGGATTAATTAGAACAGCTGCCCTTTGGCTGCGCAGGTGTGCACCCTTCTTGTCAGGTGTCGAATAAGATTACATGCACCTTCATCTCATTACCTAGTTTAGCCATTTGCCATCCACAGTCAAATAAGATATTCTCATTAATGCCAATAAGACTTGTGTATGGATCAAGATGGGTATTAGCATGAGATGCAGAATAGCTTTGTCAATAAATCAGGGTGGATATTGCCTCAATAACCACAATGCAATTTTCGGCATGTCTGATAGGGATTTATATCCTAAAAAGAAAGGCTGGAGGTCTTCTGTGTTTTCCTCAGCATTTTTGAATAATTGTACACTTT
This sequence comes from Neogale vison, assembly GCF_020171115.1. Taxonomy (NCBI): domain Eukaryota; kingdom Metazoa; phylum Chordata; class Mammalia; order Carnivora; family Mustelidae; genus Neogale; species Neogale vison. Next base: position 51,855,534 of record NC_058093.1, read on the forward strand.
CCTACCTCTCTCTGACGAATTCTGACAGTTTCTGTTCATATAAATGGAAAAGACAGTTTCTACTCTAAAAGATGAGATTATATAAATGAATTTATTCTCTTGTTTTCCTTTGGCTATGGCCCACCTACTCAGGGTTCTATTTATAAAGCTAGCTTGGCATGTAATTGGTTTGCCTAATGGAATGGAGGTGAATAACAAGTAGTCCCACTGTAAGATAATCATGTGCAAGATGGATGAAGTAGAATGTTTGGTTTCAGGAATTTCCTGCACTATTAGTCCCTCGGGGAACACATCGAAACTTCTCCCAATGCATATCTCACCACTGTGACGCTGAGCATTTTCAGTTTTTGCAAAATGCACCAGGGTGCCCGGCTCAGACTGACATCTCCACCCTGATGTTTCCTAATAAAACAACGACTGACAAAATGCATTTTTAGCTGCAAATACAGCTCCTTCAAGGTTGTATGTGTCAAAATGCCCTGTGATAAGATGACATCGTGAGGAGTTAGTGCTGATGTAGAACACCATATTACTTCTGTTTTCATTGAAGATAAATGCTTCAGTGCCACAACGAACCAGCCATTAGCATTCCTATTACAAGTCAAGTCCAAGGCTGAGAAATTGAAAGAGAAGTGACTAAAGATGACATTTTACTCATTTCCGTAAGCCATGGGTAGGGTTTTGGTGCATAAATTAGTTTGGTCCTTTAACAAACTTAGTGAGGTTTAACATCTAGTAGGTACTATTCCAGATACTGGAGACAGAGCAAAGACAAGGTCCAAAATTCCTGCCTTCATGTCCTGGAGCTTTTGCTCTCATGGATAGAGAAGAACATATGTAAATTGTTAAGGAAGTTTATAAAAAATAGATTTTTTTTTAATAAGTTAGATTGTGGGGCTATTATTTGCAGAAATTGCTGAGTGCAAGAGAACAGCGGTAAGGAGCTTGAGCTGTAGAATCAGAAAAATTGGAATTTGACTCTTGGTTGGTTTAAAAGCTGTAGCCATGGGTAAGGAGCTTGAGCTCTCTGAGCCCTAAGCGTGCTAACTGTAAAACAGGACAAAAGTGATCGATTTGCATAAGAATAGAATGAGAAAATGCTTGGAAAGCACTTTGGAGTCCTGTCCTGCCTGAAGTGTAGTTGACATGGGGAATCATTCTCCTTTTTGTGGGTAATATAACTTAATGTCTACATTCTCACAGGAAGACTTTGGTTAGAAGACTGAGCCTCCAGCTTTAAGTTCTAGGAGCTCAGTGGATTAAGATGGTTCGATAGCACCGCCTCGCAAACCTTCATGTGCGTACGGAGTCTCGTTCAAATGCACGTTCTTAATTAAGTAGCTCTAGAATGGGCCGTGTACCCTGCATTTCTAAGAAACTCCTAGGTGATACCTGTGCTGTGGCTATTGCTCTGTGGATACTTCTGCAGTGAGGTATATAAAACACCGTGATTTCATGTGGGTGTGAGGTCAATGTGTAGCAAAGGGTGTGCCTCCAAACAATAGGGCTTATTAATGACCTCAACTCATGAGGCATATTAATAACACTAAAGACAGAAAGGAAAATACCTCGTTTATTGTAAGATATGCAAACAGGGGTGGTGGGTTAGGGATCATTTTCTCTGGCTACTGCCTCCGGATAATTGTTCCTAACTTGATTATCTTGGACAACAGTAATGAATTTGAACTTGGTGGGGAAAGAACCCCAAGCCTTTCCATTTGGCCTACCCTACAGGAAACGGATATCAAAGTTGACTTTTATTTTTACCTCTGTATCTTTAAGAATGCATCAAACACATTGGTGTGCCTCAATCAAGCAGCCATACAATGACGTAATATAGCATTACGTCAATATCCAACAATCCTACTTCTGAGATACACCCAAGAGAATTACATATTTTTTAATTCGTAAAAATTTATACATAGAGGGGCACCTGGGTGGCTCAGTGGGTTAAAGCCTCTGCCTTCGGCTCAGGTCATGATCCCAGGATCCTGGGATTGAGCCCCAAATTGGGCTCTCAGCTCAGCAGGGAGCCTGCTTCATCCTCTTTCTGTGCCTGCCTCTCTGCCTACTTGTGATCTCTGTCTGTCAAATAAATAAATAAAATCTTTAAAAAAAATTTATACATAGATATCCTATAACAGCATATTCATAAGAGCCTCAAAGTAGAAACAACCCAAATGTCCACCAATCGATGAATGGATAAATAAAATGTGGTATATTCATACAGTAGAATATTATATTCAGCCATAGAAAGGAATAAAACACTGATACATCCTACAATATGGGTGAACTCTGAAAGCATTGGGGAAAGCCAGACACAAAAGTCCACATGTTACATGATTTAATTTATGTAAAATATCTAGAAAAGGCATATCCATAGAGATGGAAAATAGATTAGTGGTTGCCAAGGGCTGTGGGAAGGAGAGAATGTGGAGTGACTGTTAATGGGTATGGGGTTTCTCTTTGGGGTGATAAAAATTAGATAGCAGTGAATGATTGCACAACTTTGTGAATATACTAATAATCACTGAATTGCACACCTTAAAATGGTGAATTTTATGGTACATGAATTATACTTTTATTTTTTACATTTTTATTGATATATATATCAAATGCCAGATGCTTTAGCAGCTGGAGACCTATAAACAAAATACTTGAAGACTTTACCCATATTCTTTAATTGTGGTTCTGAAGGGCTCAGTTTCATTATATGTCAGTGGGAGATTGAAAATAGGTACAAATTCTTTGTGATTCCTCAACTCGTGAGGTGGAGCCCATCTCACCAGTCCTTAAAACCAGGATGGTTTCTTGGCTTGTTTTGCCCAGTAGAATATGGCAGAAATTATGTGGAAGAGCTCCAGGCCTGGGCCGCAAGGACAACTGCCCCTTCCACTCTTGCTTTCTTGCAACACCGTGGGCATGTGGCAAAGAGTGAAGGAAGCCATGAGGAGAACGTTCTCAGCTGTCCTCACCATCCCAGCTGTCTCAGCTGCAGGCCCAAACTCTGGAATGGGCTCAGCCTAGATCAACTTGGCCTGCTGAGCCCAGTCCAAAATGTCTACCCATGGAATCTGGAACAAAGACGTGATTGTTTTAAATCACTAAGTTCGGGAGTTGATAGTTACATAGCAAGTTCTCTGTGGTGAAATAGTTACCATTTTGTGACAGGTCCTTGCTGATGACCACCTCAAAATAGGAAAAACTGACACAGCTGGCAGCATCTAACCCGAGTTTTCTTTGTATCCTATTTTCTCTCTCCAACCTTTTTTTTTTTTCAAGAATTTTTAGTTTTGTCTTCTCTTGACTTAATAAAGGCTTGACCTCTAAGAGATCATGGCAATATTTAAGAGATTTCATGGGATAGATCCAAATGGGCACCTGGTCTTATGCCAAAAGAATCTTGACCAAAATGTCATTCCTTTCCTGTTTCATTTCTTTTTTTTTTTTAAGATTTTATTTATTTATTTGAGAGAGAGAGAGAGAGCATGAGCGAGGAGAAGGTCAGAGAGCGAAGCAGACTCCCCATGGAGCTGGGAGCCTGATGTGGGACTCGATCCTGGGACTCCAGGATCACGACCTGAGCCGAAGGCAGTCGTCCAACCAACTGAGCCACCCAGGCGTCCCTCCTGTTTCATCTCTAAGAATACCATTTAAGACCCTGGCTCTAAAAGATGCCAGCTAACTAGTAGCAAAGTGATTTCTCATTTTACTTTCTGGGTTATTTCTGTGCGTATTTGCATATTGACAAGGTATAAAATGTCTTGGTGACTAATCTCCTAATTTTTTATTAAGCTGTTACAATGTGCAGAGCACTGTTCATTGGTCCTTTGGGCATTCAGCAGACATCACTATAATGCCCATCGCTATTATCATCACTAATAACAGGCACTTCTTGAGTTCCTAATACATGTAATGAACTTTATCTACACCCAAGCCTGTTTCCAAATACTTCTATCGTTGGTAATGCTTATTTTTACACAATTTATATAATTCTCTATCTTTAATGACACCACTGTCATTGCATATATTGAACAGTGATGGTATATAAATGAGTCAATTATCTAATTAGACCATTTAACAAATTTTTTTGTGTGTTACTACCAGGTCTTGGCAATTTTCTAGACACCGGGGATACTGCAGTGAACAAAAAGATCCTGCCCTCATGGAGAATATATTCCATTTGGGGTGGGGATAATAGTTAAGTCTGTAGAGTTTAAAGTGTGCCAGATAGCAATAAATACTATGAAGAAGAATTAAGCTGAGAGGGTCTAGAGAGGGCTATTGACTGGAATACTGTAATTTTAATTGGAGAAGTCAAATTGTGATATGGGTCAACAAAACCTTGAACAACTCAGTGGTCTGAAGCAGATGTGGCTCTTCAGAGTTGTCCCACCCCAGGTCAAAATGATGGGGCCTTTCCACACCTGCTTTGCTTAGTCACTAGATACAGGTGAGGTGATTTTAGCACCTGAGCAGATTCCGATGGGATAACAGCAGCCATAGCTGACTGCACTCTACATTTGGTTAGCAGTTTCCTCATTGAAAGGGCATCTGGTGGTGCATCTTCATGTTTGCCCCAGAAGCCAACAGAGATTTTGAGCAGAGAAGTCATGAGATATGAGTGGTATAAAAAAATGACACTGGCTATAAAAATGTGAATAGAGTGTAAAGAGACAAAGGGAAGCCTTAAGGGGAGACAAAGTCTAAGTGAAGGAGACAGGGTAGAAGACTATTGTAATACAGATGAGATGTGATTAGGACTTGGACCAAAATTGTAGCCATGGTGGTAGTGAGGAGTAAAATTCTGAATAGATTTTGAATTTTGTGCTGACAATGTTCACTGATGAATATCAGATATGAGAAAGCAAGCAAAGACACTTTTTTTTTTTTGACATGGTGAGCTACTAAAAAAACAAAGTTTTCATTACTGAGATAAGGAAGTTTGTGAGAAGGATACCAGGAATTATGTTTAGGACATGTTAAGTTTGTGATGTCCATTTAACGTCAGAGTATAGATCTTTGGTTGGTAACTGGACATACAAATCTATAGGTCAGGATATAACTGTATACTGTAGATGTACAATATAGACTTTCACAGTATGATATGTCAGTTATATCTTGATGAAGCTAGAAAAAAATGTAAATAAAAAGATTAAAAATTTAACACTAAATTTAACAACATGGATGTTATTTATGGACACTGAATGGAGGTTTCAGTGGAGTTGTAGAGCAATGGTTATGCAGACGAATTCAAAAAGAATGAGAGCAGAAGGCTTTAAGAGAGTAACAGAACTCTGGGGAAATTGACTACAACAAATAGAGAAACAGGGCAATAAGGGAAATGGGGGTCAAAAATATTTTTTAAATGAGAAACATTTCAACACATTTATATGTTGATCCAGTAGATCCTCCAGTAGATTGTTATCTGCTGGGAAGGATCCAGTAGACAGGAACAAATTGTAGAAGAGACAAAGGACAGTTGTGAGAGTGGTGTTCTTGAGCAGGAGAGAAGAGGCAAGATTGAATGCACAGAGGTAATAAAGCTGACAGAGAGAGTGAAGCATGACCAGTTCCTCCTTAATCTCCAGGGAGTAGTCAGGATTTATGAATATAGATGCTGATAGCTGAGCCGTGGTCATGGAGAAAGGCCTTAGGATTCATTTATTTTTTCCTCCATGAATTTGGAATCAATATTATCAGTGAGAATGAGGATGATGAGAACGAGATGTTGGAGGTAGAAGAGAAAGCAATGGTTAAAATGATTTTCTAGGAAGCAGGCAAACCCTTACTTACTTAATAATTACTTACTTTAATAATTACTGGATTGGGTTAAAAAGAAAGTTAGGAAAAGAAGGAAATAATGCTGGAAACTGAGATACAGAGGTTATGTTTATTGGTAATAACAAAGTTTAGATTGTGATCATGTGCATAAAATTAGATGTAAAGCTCATTGGACAAGATCATATCAGTGAACAGCTGGACTGTTTTCAGGATATTAAAAATTATTAAGAAACATGATAAGAATATTCCTGGAAGGTATGAAAGTGAAAGTAGACCTTGTCGAGGAATTAGGACAAGTCAAACAAACTCAAAAATCAAAGTTTTGTGATACACTCAAGTTAAAAGGAAACAAATTTTGGTCAGTTCTCAGATGCGGTAACTGGTACCACACAGGTGAGAATGCCCAGTGGTGACAGATGCAATTTCTATATGCTCTGTCACGCAGTTTCCTCTCTCCTTAACTCAGAACTTTCTGGATGGATTGTTCCAAAGCATATTTCACAGAAATGCATCCGGAGTTTAAACTAGTTCCTAACGTTACAAGTCAGTCTCTATGTTGAATCAAATATTACTAACATCTAAGAAAGGGCTTTTACCAAAACCAGAAGCCTGGGATGCCGTGTGCATGTGCACAGGTGCATGTGTGGGTAGACACACACACACACACACACACACACACACACCCCACACACACCATATCAACTATGCATACTGGCTGTATTTCTTGTACCTTACTGGAGGATTGAAGTGACATTTTCACTGTATGTTAATTCTTAGCTTTAATCAAGTCTTCCTGCCATATGATATCCTATACTTGCATTTTATGATCCTTTTTCAAAATGTAAAATTATTGTTTGTGTGTGAATGTGAGAGGAAAAGACGCTCCTCTGTATGTGTGGGTGAATGACAGAGACAGTGTTTATTTGATGCCTGTCTCTTTATTAGAATATAAACTGTGTTAGGGCAGGTAGAGACTGACATGTATCCCCAGGAATAATATATCACCTAACACATAGTAGATACTCACTAATATTTGGTTGAGTGAGTGAAAAATATGATTAAATTCTGTGGTGTCTTTCAAAAAATTCATTTGATTGTGTGTTTCTATAGTGTATATGTTTGGAATGGGTTGTATTATTCTCCTGTCTTGATCTTTTTGGGCTGTTAGAACAAAATATCACAGGCTTCAGGTAGCTTATAAACAACAGACATTTATTTTTCATAGATCTGGAGGCCAGGAAGTCCAAGATCAGGGCTCAGGGAGATTCATTGTCTGGTGAAGACCAGCTTTCTGATACATTTTTGCTGTATTCTCTCTTGGTGGATGGGGAGAGGGCGTTCTCTTCCTCCCCTTTACTCAAAGCATCAATGCTACTTACGAGGGCTCCACTCTGGTGACCTAATCATCTCCCAAGGCCCCAAGTCAAAGTACCATCTCTTTGGAGTTTAGGTTTTCAACATACTAAACTCGAGGGGACATAAACATTCAGTCTGTAGCATATCCCAAATATATTTTGGTATCCTTTGATTATAATTTTTTAATGGGAAGCAGGAGCTTCAATTTTATGTAATAATAACAAAAGTAATAACAAACAGTTTGTTAAATGCTAGGCATTATTCTAAGCACTTGTAGCAATTAATTCGATCTTCATGACAACCCCATGAGCTAGTTAGTGTTATTACCCCCTTTTCCATATGGAGAAACTGAGACATAAAATATTAAGAGTGAAAGAGTTGGAAAGCAGCAGTGTTTGACATCTGAACCCAGGGAATCTGGACCTTAACTGTGCATACTCCTAGCTGCTTTGTTATGGTGCTTCTCAATGATCGGTCTTAAGAACAGATTTAATTTTCTTTTAATTTAAAGTTCAACCAATTACAGTATTAAAAAAAGAAAGATGACAATTGCGTAAGATTGTAAGAAAATTATTATTAGCATATAACTTATTTGAATATTCATTAATTCAGTGCATTAAATACAGCATAATGCCTTTGCCTAAAGCTGGAGAAAATAAATTTATTGTGAAAAGACAAATGTCACTATAAATTTTTATTATAAAGGTTGCAAATGAATGATGATTCTTTGTCATGCTAGTATTTCTTTCTGCAGTTATAGTGAAATAACTTTTTTTTCAGTTAGGTGCTTCCACACATTTTCAATATTTTTCATTCCTTATTCTCTTTTCATAGATGGTGATGCTTGAAATTATATAATGACTTCCTAGGTTTTCAGAATTGTACCATGTAGGAATGAAAAATTACATATGATAGCCTAATGAAACAATTTCTATTATATTTAAAAGGCTATTATAATTAGAAAAAAATGACAGTAAGTTTAAATAAATAAAGTGTAAGTTTAAATAAATTTATACATCATTTAAATGTGTGCTTCCCCATTAGATGATAAACTTTATATCCTTTACACATCAGAAAAAAAAACAGGAAATTTAAAATGAATATACTATAGGGTATAATGATCATGGTTCAGATAATGCAAAATACATCTTTAGCAAATAATGTTATTTCATAATTTTATAAATTTTTTCCATAAAGACATAATGCCTTTTAAAAAGATTTCCGTCTAACCCTTAGCACTTCAGCTATTTCCCAGTCTCTTTTGCAGGCTTCATGGGTCTCTACCCAAATGTTCAATATGTAATGAAATTGCTCAAGACTATCCTATTTCTAATGAAATTGCTCAAGACTATCCTATTTGTGCTTCTTTCTCCAGCCATATTGCTACAACTGAAATACCTTTAAAGCCTGCAGGTATTGCAAATATATTAAGAGGCCTGGTAGGAAAGACAGAAAATTGTTAAAATGGAAAATACATGTAATATCTAAATATTCTTTTTTTTTCCCTTAAATATTCTTAAGTTCAGAAAAATTTAAAGCATTTGGCTGGTAAAAATCAAACAATCAACCTTCCCTGTTGGCTTGATTCAGCTCATTGAGGGTACTTTAGGAGACCTCATTTTTGCCTCTGGCTTCATTTACCATCTGGCTAATGACTCTCATATCTCTAGACCTTTCTTTGAGCTACATGTTTTTGCACTGATTTGTCCATTTGGCATCTCCAATAAAGTATCCTGCATTCAACATATCTCAGACCAACCAACTCCAAACCTAGTTTTCTTTGAATGTTTCCCATCTCCACAATTGTGGCCTTCACCCATCCAGTTGCACAAATAAGATACAAATAAGATGTACAAATAAGATGGAGGTTGCTTGGACAAATCCCTCTGCTATACATTGCTTGCCCCCTTCCCCATGCTCCCTTTCCCTCTTTAATCCCTTTCAAAGATCTATCAGACCTTCTCAACATGTCTCTTGGGCTCTCTCTCCATCTCTATTGCCACCAACTCCATTTTATTTACTGTACTATCTTGCTTGGACATTTGCAAAACCCATCTGCAATCTTTTTTTTTTTTAAGATTTTATTTATTTATTTATTTGTCAGAGAGAGAGAGATCACAAGCAGGCAGAGTGGCAGGCAGAGGCAGAGAGAGAAGCAGGCTCCCTGCCGAGCAAGGAGCCAGATGTGGGACTCTATTCCAGACCCCGGGATCATGGCCTGAGCTGAAGGCAGTGGCTTAACCGACTGAGCCACCCAGGCATCCCTGCAATCTTTCTTTCTATCCAATTTCTCTACAATGCATTCTCCACACTAAAGTTAGTGTGATCTTCTTAAAATAGAGAGATGATCTTGTTACTCTTTGCCTAATATTTTTTGGTGTTTCCAATTGCTCTTAAAATAAAAATCCAAACTCCTTAACATGGCTACAGAGTTTTTAAGTTAGGCTTACCTCATTCTCATCTACCCTCATTCTCCTCTTCCTTCTTGTGTGGTGGCCCATCTGGCCTCCTGGAGCTGCATGTTGACTTGTTCAGTCCCTCTGCCTGGAAAAGTTCCTGCCATGCCAACTTTGCCCAGGGCACACCTTTTCTTCCATCAAGCCTCAGATAAGTGTCATTCCCTAGGAAAACCTTTCTTGAATCCCTAGCCTAGAAAAGAATCTCATTGCTATATACTCATAAAGAAACTTATTTTTTTTTCCTTATCACAATCTGTGATTTTGTGTTTGTCATGCTCATCAATGTGATTATTTGGTAAAAGCGAGTTCCATCATTTGCCTAGAAGCTCTACTGGAGCCGAGCTTTTCCTGCTTTTGCTTAGAGTTTACTTGTGTAATAAATCTGTTTAAGTGAACAGATGTTTAAATAAATAGAAGTATAACTCAATCCTCAGTGCAACCCGTACTGAAAGACTTTCAGTGGGAACACCTAGCAAGCATCTGAGTCCCTGGTACATTTCCCGTTTGGGGGATGCTGTTATTTTCCACTGCTCTGCTTGAACCTGAGGCAACTCTATATATCCTTAGTGGGCAGAATTTGCAGATAGGCCTAACAGGGGTTCGCTGAGAACAGAGCCAGCAGCAACTCATGAAGAGTCGTTCTATCATTTGTAATGGCTCCTCCAGCTGCAGCCCACATATTTTAGAGATGGCATCATAAACATCTGCTGCTGACCTCCTCACTGTGGTTTCTAACAGTGGTTTGTGCTTTAAGTAGCAAATTGAGCTCTGCTGTCTTTTCCTTCCCAAGGTCCCTTGTAGGTTGACATTTTAAGTGCACATCTAGCACTATTGTTTTTAACCATAATCTTGAGACAGCTGCAGGAGCCATGAACTGCCATTGGGTAATGACCCTCCCAAAATGGAAAAATGACTCTCCAGTATTCTTGTACGTGGGTACCTTCTGTTAAAATACACTGCCTGTATGTTCTTTAAAGTATGTGTTATAGCTCCACTGAAAAATCCCTGAACTCCTGAGGGTCAGGTGATCACCAGTTTTGTCTTTGCTTCTTTCCCAACAGACAAATGCAATGTTTTGAAACCACGGACATTTTATGAGCACCAGTATCTGAAAACTTAGGAAGAATGGCCAGCGACACCAATAAGATATGGTAGCGTGCCTGGGAGGTTGGATATTTTGGCATAGAGAGATCTCATTATATTTTTGTGGTGATAAAAATGAATATTGGCAACTCTGAAAACCTTACATGTATTACTTTGTTTCCAGGAATATATTAAGGCAAATCCCAAGTATTATGTTATTTTTTTCACCCAGAAATACATGAGCATGCATCTCTAATGAATAAAGACATTTATTTTTGTAATATAATCACCATTATTATAGCTAACAAAATTAACGATCATACCCTAATTCTATTTAATATCCAATTTATTTTGAAATTTTCCTAATTGTTTTAGAGATGTCTTTTTTATAGTTAGACTATCAGCCCAAGCAGGATACCACATTGCTTTTTATTTTTATGTCTCTTACGCATTTTTATCTTAAAGATTTTATTTTTAAGTAATGTCTTCACCCAGTGTGGGGCTCAAACTTACAACCCCAAGATTAAGAATTGCGTGCTGTACTGACTAAGCCATTTAGGCTTAACCCGTCTCTTAAATGATCTTTATGCTCTAACAGTGTCTCTCATCCTTGTGTTATCCATGCCACAGTTGAGTTGGAGAAATTGAATTCAACACGCTTTGTCTGAGGGTTTCCCTGTGGTGTCATTTACCATATCTCTCCATCCCTTTATTTCTTGTAAAATTGTAATAATATATAGAGAGGTAATTAGATTCAGATTCAATTATTTGACAAGACATCCTCATAAGTTGTGTTCTGTACTTCCTGGTGCATCACATTAGGAAGAACAAAAATATCTGTTCATTTCACTTTTTACTAATGCTTACATTTAAGCATTAACAGCCTGATTCCTCCATTAAAAATTCCCATCAACTTTTTACTCAGTAATTTTAGAATCCATTGATTATTATCTGTATTCATTATTTAATTAACATTTGCAAAACGGTGATTTTCTAATTTAACCACTTTATCTATGTTGATTAGCTGGAACTATCTCTAAGGAACAGACTCTTTTTGGCTAACTTTTTCAATAATAAAAAATGATGCCTTTTTTGTTTTTTTTTCTTAAAAAGATCAATTCTCAAAGTCATAAGTTGTTTTCCGGCAAATTTTATAGTATCAGTCAGTTTTTAAAATATTATTTCTTAGGGTGCTTGGGTGGTTCAGGGGGTTAAGCCTCTGCCTTTGGCTCAGGTCATGATCTCAGGGTCCTGGGATCGAATCCCACATCGGGCTCTCTCCTCAGGGGGGAGCCTGCTTCCCCTACTCTCTCTGCCTGCCTCTCTGCCTGCTTGTGATTTCTCTCTGTCAGATATATAAATAAAAATCTTTAAAAAATATATTATTTCTTACAGACTTTACTGTATCAATTGTTTTCATCTTTGCAATGTTTAAACTTTTTAATGCTCAATCTCTTATAATTTAGGACAGTGGGAGTCCTATCATGTTAGTGCCTATAATCTTTACACATGGTGCTCTAGGGTCGTCTTGTATATTTTTCACCCCACATCTGGTATCAGCCATTTCTCCAAAGAGTACTAGTTCTTTTTAGTGGATAATAATAGAGACCACAATCTGGGTCCTGTACATATTCTCCAGTAGTGGGCTGGCATTGCCTTTTGGACTTTCCAATAGACAAAGCTAGAAAATAGATACGTACTCTAAAGGGAAGTTTTCCAGTATATATAGATGTTACTATTCAAGTACACAGTTAAAAGTATATACTTTGATTTTTTTTTCTTGTATCTAAGTCCTTTACATGGATGCATGGGTGGGTAGATGGATATATAGAAAAGAGAGGAGAGAATTTTTCTCTTCCACATTAAAAAACAAATTCACCAATGTTTTCCAATACTTTTATAATTTCATTTCTTTATTAAGAGATCTCAGATTCATTTGGAATTTATCCTCATATACAGTGGGGGGAATGGATAAAATTTTAGTTCCATATAGTTATCCAGTTGTTCCAATACCGTTTACTAAAAATTTGTCTCTCCTTGACTTTAGATGACCATTTATCATTACTAAATTCTAGACATACTTGATGTTTTGGATGTTCTAGTCTCATTAGTTTTACAGTTTATTAGTGAAATATCACCATACTCTTTCAGTTATAGAGACCTTAAAGTATTTTAATATTAGGTATGATAATTATCCCTACCACATACTATTTCAACCTTTACTTTGCTGGTTGTGCTTGTTTCTTTCCTTCTTTTTTTAACCTTTTCATTTATTTTTTTATTAACATATAATGTATTATTGGCCCCAGGGGTACAGGTCTGTGAATTGCCAGGTTTACCCTTCACAGTACTCACCATAGCACATACCTTCCCTAATGTCCATAACCCTACCACCTTCTCCCTACCCACCTCTGCCCAGCAACCCTCAGTTTGTTTTGTGAGATTAAGAGTCTCTTATGGTTTGTCTCCCTCCCAATCCCATCTTGTTTCATTTATCTTTTCCCACCCCCAAACACCCCATGTTGTCTCTCAATTTCCTCGTATCAGGGAGATTATAATAATTGTCTTTCTCTGATTGACTTATTTCACTCAGCATAACACCTTCTAGTTCCGTCCATGTCGCCACAAATGGAAAGATTTCTTTTGATGGTGGCATAGTATTCCATTGTATACATATATATACCACCTCTTCTTTATCCGTTCATCTGTTGATGGACATCTAGGTTCTTCCCATAGTTTGGCTGTTGTGGACATTGTTGCTATAAACATTCAGGTGCACGTGCCCCTTCGGATAACTATGTTTGTATCTTTGGGGTAAATACCCAGTAGTGTGATTGCAAGTCATAGGGTAGTTCTATTTTCAACTTTTTGAGGAACCTCCATGTTGCTTTCCAGAGTGGTTGCACTAGCTTGCCTTTCCACAAACAGAGTAGGAGGGTTCCTCTTTCTCTGCATCCTTGCCAGCATCTGTCATTTCCTGACTTGTTCATTTTAGCCATTCTGACTGGTGTGAGGTGGTATCTCAGTGTGGTTTTGATTTGTATTTCCCTGATGCTGAGTTATGTGGAACACTCTTTCATGTGTCTGTTGGCCATCTGGATGTCTTCTTTGCAGAAATGTCTGTTCATATCCTCTGGCCATTTCTTGATGGGATTCTTTGTTCTTTGAATGTTGAGTTTGATAAGTTCTTTATAGAATTTGGATACTAACCCTTTATCAGATATGATGTTTGCAAATATCTTGTCCAATTCTGTCAGCTATATTTTTGGTTTTGTTAACTGTTTTCTTTGTTGTGCAGAAGCTTTTGATCTTGATGAAGTCCCAATAGTTCATTTTTACCCTTGCTTCCCTCACCTTTGGTGATGCTCCTAGGAAGAAGTTGCTGTGGTTGAGGTCAAAGAGGTTGTTGCCTGTGTTCTCCTCAAGAATTCTGATGGATTCCTTTCTCACATTGAGACCCTTCATCCATTTTGAGTCTATTTTTGTGTGTGGTGTAAGGAAATGGTCCAGTTTCATTTTTCTGCCTGTGGCTGTCCAATTTTCCCAACACCATTTGTTAAAGATGCTGTCTTTTTTTTTTTTTCAATTGGACATTCTTTCCTGTTTTGTCAAAGATGAGTTGACTATAGAGTTGAGGGTCTATTTCTGGGCTCTCTATTCTGTTCCATTGATCTATGTGTCTGTTTTTGTGCCAGTGTCATACTGTCTTGATGATGACAGCTTTGTAATAGTGCTTGAAGTCTGGAATTGTGATGCCACCAACTTTGGTTTTCCTTTTCAACATTCCTCTGGCTATTCGAGGTCTTTTCTGGTTCCATATAAATTTTAGGATTATTTGTTCCATTTCTTTGAAAAAAATGGATGTCATTTTGATAGGGATTGCATTAAATGTGTAGATGGATTTAGGTAGCATAGACATTTTCACAATATTTGTTCTTCCAATCCAGGAGCATGGAAAATTTTTTCATTTCTTTGTGTTTTCCTCAATTTCTTTCATGAGTACGTTTTAGTTTTCTGAGTACAGATTCTTTGCCTATTTGGTTAGGTTTACTGCTAGGTATCTTATGGTTTTGGGTGCTATTGTAAATAGGATTGACTCCTTAATTTCTCTTTCTTCTGTCTTGTTGGTGTAGAGAAATGCAACTGATTTCTGTGAATTGATTTCATATCCTGATACTTTACTGAATTCCTATACAAATTCTAGCAGATTTAGAGTGGAGTCTTTTGGTTTTCCACATAAAGTATCATATCATCTGCAAAGAGCGATAGTTTGACTTCTTTGCTTTTGATGCCTTTAATTTATTTTTGTTGTCTGATTGCTGAGTCTAGGACTTCTAGTACTATATTGAATAGCAGTGGTGATAATGGACATCCCTGCTGTGCTCCTGACCTTAGCAGAAAAGCTCTCGGTTTTTCTCCATTGAGAATAGATATTTGCTGTGGGTTTTTCATAGATGGCTTTGATGATATTGAGGTATGTAACTTCTATCCCTATACTTTGAAGAGTTTTGGTCAAGAAAGGATGCTGTACTTTGTCAAATGCTTTTTCAGCATTTATTGAGAGTATCATGTGGTTATAGTTCTTTCTTTTATTAGCGTATTGTATCACATTGATTGATTTGTGGATGTTGAACCAACCTTGCAGCCCTGGAATAATTCCCATTTGGTTGTGATGAATAATCCTTTTAATGTAATGTTGGATCCTATTGGCTAATATTTTGGTGAGAATTGTTGCACTGGTGTTCATCAAGGATATTGGTCTGTAATTCTCTTTTTTGATGGAATCTTTGTCTGGTTTTGGGATCAAGGTAATGCTGGCCTCATAAAATGAGTTTGAAAGTTTTCCTTCCATTTCTATTTTTTGGAACAGTTTCAGGAGAATAGGAATTAATTCTTCTTGAAATGTTTTGTAGAATTCCCCTGGGAAGCCGTCTGGCCCTGGGCTCTTGTTTATTGGGAGATTTTTGATGACTGTTTCAATCTCCTTACTGGTTATGGGTCTGTTCAGGTTTTCTATTTCTTCGTGGTTCAGTTGTGGTAGTTTATATGTCTCTAGGAATGCATCCATTTCTTCCAGATTGTCAAATTTGCTGGTGTAGAGTTGCTTATAATATATTCTTATAATTGTTTGTATTTTTTTGGTGTTGGTTGTGATCTCTCCTCTTTCATCCATGATTTTATTAATTTGGGTCCTTTCTCTTTTCTTTTGGATAAGTCTGGCCAGGGGTTTATCAATCTTATTAATTCTTTCAAAGAACTATCTCCTAGTTTCATTGGTTTGTTCTACTGCATTTTTGGTTCCTATTTCATTGATTTTTGCTCTGATCTTTATTATTTCTCTTCTCCTGCAGGGTTTAGGCTTTCTTTGTTGTTCTTTTCTCCATCTCCTTTATGTAGAGGGTTAGGTTGTGTATTTGAGATCTTTCTTGTTTCTTAAGAAAGGCTTGTATTGCTATATATTTTCCTCTCAGGACTGCGTTTGCTGTGTCACACAGATTTTGAGCAGTTGTGTTTTCATTGTCATTTGTCTCCATGAAATTTTCAATTCTTCTTTAATATCCTAGTTGACCCATTCATTCTTTAGAAGGATGCATTTTAGCCTCCATGTATTTGGGTTCTTTCCAAATTTCCTCTTGTGATTGAGTTCTAGCTTCAGAGCATTTTGGTCTGAAAATATGCAGGGAATGATGCCAGACTTTTGGTACCAGTTGAGACCTGTTTTGTGACCCAGGATGTGATCTATTCTGGAGAATGTTCCATATGCCCTAGAGAAGAATGTGTATTCTGTTGCTTTGGGTTGAAATGTTCTGAATATATCTGTGATGTCCATCTGGTCTATTGTGTCATTTAAGGCCTTTATTTCCTCATTGATCTTTTGCTTGGATGATCTGTCCGTGTCAGCGATGGGGTGTTAAAGTCCCCTACTATTATTGTATTATTGTCAATGTGTTTCTTTGATTGTGTTATTAATTGGTTTATATAGTTGGCTGCTCCCATGTTAGGGGCATAGATATTTAAAATTGTTAGATCTTTTTGTTGGACAGACCCTTTGAGTATAATATAGTATCCTTCCTCATCTCTTATTATAGTCTTTGGCTTAAAATCTAATTTATCTGATATAAAGATTGCCACCCCAGCTTTCTTTTGATGTCCATTAGCATGGTAAATTGTTTTCTACTCCCTCACTTTAAATCTGGAGGTGTCTTTGGGTCTAACATGAGTTTCTTGTAGACAGCATATTGATGGATTTTGTTTTTTTTTTTTTTTATCCATTTTGATACCCTGTGTCTTTTGATTGGGGCATTGAGTTTCATTCAGGGTAACTATTGAGATATGAATTTAGTGCCATTGTATAGTCTGTAAGGTTGCTGTTACTGTATATTGTCTCTGTTCCTTTCTGATCTATGACTTTTAGGCTCTCTCTTTGCTTAGAGGACACCTTTCAATATTTCCTGTAGAGCTGGTTTAGTGTTTACAAATTCTTTTAGTTTTTGTTTGTCCTGGAAGCTTTTTATCTCTCCTTCTATTTTCAGTGATAGCCTAGCAGGATATAGTATTCTTGGCTGCATGTTTTTCTCATTTAGTGCTCTGAAGATATCATGCCAGTTCTTTCTGGTCTGCCAGGTCTCTGTGGATAAGTCTGCTGCCAATCTAATATTTTTACCATTGTATGTTACAGACTTCTTGTCCCAGGCTGCTTTCAGGATTTTTTCTTTGTCACTAAGACTTGTAAGTTTTACTATTAGATCACGGGGTGTGGACCTATTCTTATTGACTTTGAGGGGTGTTCTCTGTACCTCCTGGATTTTGATGCTTGTTCCCTTTGCCATATTAGGGAAATTCTCTACAATAATTTGCTCCAATATATCTTCTGTTCCTCTCTCTTTCTTCTTCTTCTGGAATCCCAATTATTCTAATATTGTTTCATCTTATGGTAACACTTATCTCTCAAATTCTCCCCTCGTGGTCCAGTATTTGTCTCTCTTTTGCTCAGCTCCTTAATTCTCTGTCATTTGGTCTTCTATATCACTAATTCTTTCTTCTGCCTCATTTATCCTAGCAGTAAGAGCCTCCATTTTTCTATTGTACCTCATTACTAGCTTTTTTGATTCCAGCTTGGTTAGAATTTAGTTCTTTTATTTCTCCAAAAAGGGCTTTTATTTCTCCAGACACGGTTTCTCCAATATCTTCCATACCTTCTTTGAGCCCAGCTAGCACCTTGAGAATCATCATTCTGAACTCTAGATATGACATATTACCAATGTCCATATTGATTAGGTCCCTAGACATCAGTACTGCCTCTTGCTCTTTTTTTTTGTGGTGAGTTTTTCTGTCTTGTCATTTTATCCAGATAAGAATATATGAAAGAGAGAATAAAATACCAAATGGGTGGCAAAGACCCCAGAAAAATGTGAGTTAACCAAGTTAAAAAGACCCCAAATTATGGAGGGAAAAAAGGGGGTAAAAAGAAGTTCAAAAAATTTTTAAAAAAATGAAAATATAGATATTAGACTGGTGACTAGAACATAGCCGCCCACTTAATTTGGGAGTACTTTGGACTCTTAGAAGAAACTACCTCCCAAAATTTAAAAGAAAGAAAAAAAAAATATATATATATATATACAAACAAAATAAGGGTAAACATGATGAAGGGATGGAATATGACTGTAAAGATGAAAAATTTTAAAAAATTTTATTAAAGGAGTTGATAAGATAAGTTGGTTCGGAAAAGAAAGAAAAAGAAAGTGGAGAGAATTTGCTCAGACTGGAGACTAGAACAAAGCTGTGTGTTAGATTTAGGATATATTTTGATCTATTAGAAGAAGTTGTATCCCAAAATTTTTTAGAAGAAAAAACCCTAAGTGTATATAAGAAATAAAGTTAGAACAATGAGGGATAAAATATGACTATAATAATATATATAATATTACATTATATATATATAAAATATAATAATGAAATTTCAAAAAGATTTTTTATTTTTTTTAATTTTTTAAAGATGTGAAAAAAAATTTTAAAAAATTTTTAAAAATTAAAAAAATTAATTAACTTTCCAAAACTAAAGAATCATGGAGAGAAAGCCATGAATTCCATGCTTTGCTTTCTCCTCCTCTGGAATTCTCTCTTCTCCTTGATAGGTGAGCTTGGTCTGGACGGGATTTCTTGCTGATCTTCTGGGGGATGGGCCTGTTGTAGTGATTCTCAAGTGTCTTTGCCCAAGGTGAAATTACACCGCCCTTGCCAGGGGCTGGGCTAAGTAATCTGATCTAGTTCTCTAGGGAGCTTTTGTTCCCTGAATGCTTACTGTAGAGATCTGGAGGACTGGAATGAAAGTGGCAGCCTCCCTATCTCTGGCCCAGAGGAGCTGAGAGCTCGGGGCCCCACTCCTCAGTTCGCCCTTGAAGAATAGCACCCAATCACTCCTGTCTCCCTGGCCTCCGGCTGTGCTTTGAGCTCACCTGGACTGTGATGGATCATCTCTGTCTCTGGCACACAACCCTGCCATTGAGTCTCCAAACTGAACAGATCACTGCTGCTCTTCCAGGGGGGTCTCCTCAGATCTGCCACTTGTGGGGTCCCTGCTCAATGAGCAGTGGTCTGACTGTGCCCCGGATCACAGTTTAAGGTAACCCTGAGCTGAAAGCTCACTCCTTGGCTCCGTCTCTGTAGCCAGCTTTCCTGCTCTAATACCTGTGAGCTCTGTGATACTCAGACACCCCTGATCCTTCGGTGACCGCACAGGACCTGAGACCACACTTTCCCTGCGAGGGCTCCAGCCCTTCTTAACCTCTGGAGCAATGTACCTCAGTGGAGCAGACTTTTAAAAGTTCTTATTTTGTGCTCCATTTCTCTGCCACTTGCCAGGAGCTGGCCCCTCTCCCCATGGTCTATCTTCCCGTTGGTTTGGATTCACTTCTCCACAGGTCCTATCTTTCAGAAAGTGGTTGATTTTCTGTTTCTAGAATTGCTGCTCTTCTTCTCTTTGATCTCCTGT
Organism: Neogale vison; assembly: GCF_020171115.1. Lineage (NCBI taxonomy): Eukaryota > Metazoa > Chordata > Mammalia > Carnivora > Mustelidae > Neogale > Neogale vison. The sequence goes on from NC_058093.1 coordinate 51,875,211, forward strand.
TGGATTTGTAGGTGTTCAGAATGGTTTGATAAGCTATCTAGCTGATCTCCTGCTACCTGATGTCATCTTAGCCTGCTACTCCTCCACCATCTTGACCTGTCCTTTTTCCCTTTGCTGCAAAAAAAAAGCTCATCATCTGAGACTTGTTTATTCTTTAATGAACTTTCTAATCAGCTTTTCTTGTTCCAAGAAAAACATCATAGTATTTTTATTGGGATGGATTACATTTCAAAATTAACTTAGAATTGACACCTTTATCAAGTGGACTTTTCATATTCAAGAATAAGGTATATATTTCTGTTTGGTCATGTATCTTTCACATCTTTCATGAGTATCTATATTTTTCCTTATGTTTTTTATTGCACTTTTTTAAAAAGTTTATACCTAAATATATTATTATTATTACTATTACTTATTATTTCATTGTAAAGAAAGCCTTCCTTTCCATTGTATCTGTAAAGGGGTTGTTGCTATTGCTTGTAAATGCTAAGGCTTTTGATTTGTGGATGTTAATTTTATATCCTGCCACTTCACTAAACTCTTATTGTTTGTAGTACATTCTCATTGATTCTTCTGGAGTTTGTATTATAATATTAGAGTTCTACATATGAAGATAATCTTCCAAATTTTTAAGCCACTTCCTTTTTCTTATCTATCATCTACCTACCTATCTATCATCATCTATCTATCATCTATGTACAACCAGTTGGATTAAATAATGCCTCCAGTTTACTAGAAAATACAATTGAAGTTACACTTGTTCTAGACTTCAGTGGTAATGTTTCTAGAGTATTTCCATCAATTGTTGACTTTTCAATTGAAGTAGTACAAATTTTATTATATTAAGGAAATGTCCATTAATTAATAATGAATTGTTTTTCTTCTTAAATCTAGTAATGTGTATCATATTAAAAGATTTCCAATTTTTAAAAATATTTTCTTTCTTTCTTTATTTATTAGAGGAAAAGAGCACGAGCACTGGAAAGTGGGGAGAGGCAAAGGAAGAGGGAGAAGCAAACTTCCCACTGAGCAGGGGCCCCATGTAGGGCTCGATTCTGGGACTCCAAGATCATGACCTAGATGTTTAACCAACTGAACCACTCGGGCACCCAAGATTTCCAAATTTTGAGTCAAGCATACAAAATATTAAGTAATTTTATAGGAAACTGCTGTTTTCCTTTTACCAGTATTCATTATCTTTTTACTTTTCCCTTTATTGATCTCCCTCTCCATCTGTGTGTGTGCGCACATGTGTGCATGTGTCCAGGGCACATGTATATATATTTTTCTGAACCACTTGTAATTAAGTTGGAGATATTATGCCTATTTACTGTATGTTTGTGTATTTTCTAATGGTTATCTTAATATATATATTTAGTTCATTGTTTTACTGATACTATTTACCACTTTTATAACAATGATGCAATTAGCAAGTCCTCTATTGTTCTCTCCCTTTCTCCTCGAATTTAATGGATATGATCATCTTTTGCACCAATTGACAACCTATGAGGTAGTGAATGTATTTATTCCACACACTCTGCCTTTCTTACTATTCATTAGTTGTAAAGTATTTCTTGTGTCAGAGAACATATTTATACTCTATTTGGTCATGTTATACCATTGATTGGTGTTAGCTTTACACTTACATTTATTTTAGTCATTGTTTTATAGTTAATATGCTGAAACTTCCTCTGAATTCACGGTGGGCTTCTCTGTTAAATTCTCAAAAGTAGATCTTGGAATCAGTGTTCTCTGTGCTCTTGCAAATTTATAATGTTATGATTGAAAAATCAGTTTGGCCTAATTTAAAACCCTGAGCTCATACTTCTTTGTTAAGTATTTATATCTCTGTTATCTTATGTTATGAAGTATTTCTGTTGACGTTGTTTCCAATTCAGTTATCTTTCTCTTATACCTGATTTGGTCTTTTTACTTAGATACTTAAGAATTCTTTCTTTAAACCCAATAGTTTTGCTGGCAGTTGTTGGAGTTTGACTCTTCTTCAGTAATTTTCCCAACTGCATGAGCACTCTTGCAAATATGTAGACTGCAGCCTTTCCTTTTCCAGGATTATATGAATTATATTAATCCTTTTCCAGGATTATATGCGTTATTTGTGATGATCATATGTTTTTCTCCTTAGGATCACCTATTATTTCTATGTTTTACCTTCTTTCTTGTTTTCTACATCTACGTAATCATCCTTCCATAATGCACATTATTTTTGGTTGTCATTTTTATTCCTTTTTATCCTTGTTATTCTGACTTTACCTTTCATGGACATTTCTTCATTCAAGTTTATTCTACGTGAGCTTTACTGTCCTGAAAAACAGTACTTTTTTTTTTTTCTTATTTCTAAATTGGTACATAGTTTTAAAAGCTCTATTTGCAAAACCTCCTTGTTTTGTAAACTTATTTTTGAGAATTTTCTATTTCTGATTTATATTTTTCATGAATCACTTTAGAATTTTCTTAACTTACATTTGTATCTTTCCTCTGTTTAATGATGTTCTCCTGTGTACTGATTTGTGGCCAGGCTTTTTAGTGAACGTTCATGTTTTTGTATTTGTGTTAAGTTTATTTTCTTCTTTTTTTCATTTTATGGGGTTTTCTTGGTTTTTTAAGGGAATGTTTTTGTAATGAGGAATGGATTCCTTGTGGAACCATGTCCACAATTCTAAGCAGTGCCTCCTTAGGACTTCCCTCTATCTATTACCTAGAATCTGACTTTTCTTTCCCCTTTATTCCTAGAGTTTTTGCCTTACTCAATTTTCCTTCTATTCACAGAACTTTATTATTATTATTATTATCATTATCATTGTTACTATTATTTTAATCCTTTTGGGTCTCCATCCTTCATCAATAATTCCAAAATCCTTCATGAATGGAATTGACTAGTACTCTTAACTAGTTCCTTATTTTGGAACTCACCCTCAAATGGGAGAGAGTATATTCTTACTTAGCTTTATAGACTATTCTTAGATCTGCTTGGCTGAGGATTCCAAAGAGAATATTCTCCTTTTGCATGTAAGTTTTTGGTGGAAGTTACTCATTGTTTCTGAGCTCTTAGTACCACTAGAGCTACCCTTTCTCTTCTCTACACTTCTTTTTTTTTTTTTCCTGTATAGATCAGGCTGCCAATGGTGGTTTGACACCACCAATCTATATTCTAGGAAATTGATAGAGATATTTTGTCACAAGATTTTTTTCCAAATGTCCATATTTGTTTGTTTGTTTTTTCTTTCACTATCCTGGTTGTTTGGCTTTATGAAAAGATTGAGGGAGATTTGAAAAGTATACTTATAAACCTCTTTATTCCATATGATCTACACTCTCAATTCTCTATACTCTTCACTTTCATAATTTGCTGTGAATACTAACACAGTGCAAAATAGTATTCACTTTGGTTTTAAAAGAGGTGGAGAAGTAGACATATATTTTCATTGTCATTATAAAGGAAAACAAATTTGGGAGGATAAATTTAAACAGAAAAAGTAATATTCTCATGAGAACCATGCTGTTCTTTGACAGCATGACTTTTATAAAGTGCATGTCAATCAAACATATCATAACAGTAGATGTAAATATTTAAATGACCCTGTGGATACAAAGTTCAAATGGGGTCAATATATTAACATTAATTTCTTTTTTGGAGTTAAAATATTGTTTCTGTTTTAAAAAAAAATCTTAACAGAATATGTTCTAAGACTGAAGGTCAGCAGTATGGGTAAATTTGATGAGTGATCTTTGAAAAAGAATTATTATCAAATTATTATTGTCAGAGTGTGGTACACACACACCCTGAATTGACTCCCACTGTGTCAAATCCTCATCACCTCCCTAGAGTAGGTTATATTGCAAGGGTGATGGAATGTTGCTCCTATGATTATGTTAATGTTGTATGTGACCTTGTAGTAGCAGAATGGAGTCAGAGATTCTTCTGTTGACCTTGAAGAAGCAAACATCCTGCCTATGGAGAAGACCACATGGCAGGAAGCTGTGGGCAGCCTTTAGCATGTGGGTGTCTTCCACCAGCCACAGGGAGTTGCATTCTGTTGACAACCTGCTGCATGAATGCAGATTTTTACCTAGTTGAGCCCTCAGATGAGAACCTGGGAAAAAACCTGAGCAGAGGGCACATCTGAGCTGTTATGCCTTGATTTCTGACCTGCAGAAACTGTGCGATAATAGATATATGTTGTTTTAAAGTGCTAAGTTTTTGGTAAGTTGCTGTACATCTGTAGACACCAAATACATAGGACATACAAATACAAAAAATGAAGGGTGAGGTGAAGGGAAAGCATAGAGGAAGAAGGGACACATTGAGGTAAATGCTTTGACTATGTGAACTTGGTAAGTGCTGGAACATCTCAAATCCAGCAGCTTTTCTCCAAATACATTAGAAAATGATTAAAAAAAAAACTTTTTAAATTAACACTAATTTCTAGGTGGATTTTTTTTCTTAGTTATTGGCAAATCTTGTGTGTAATGTCATTTCCTTCCAGATTAGTTTTCAACAAGGCGTGTGTGTGTGTGTGTGTGTGTGTGTGTGTGTGTAGATAAGAGCATGCATTTATTTCTCTCTTCTTTACATTATTTTGCAGTGCTTCTACATTGGTAAATATTTATTGAGTGCCTTTTTTGGTCCACGTATTGAATCATTAAAACACTATGGAGCTAACCCTATTATTATCCACATTTTATGACAAGGAGACTGAGGCTACTTGAATTTAGGTAATTGTCCAATGCCACATCATACATAAATGGGGGAGTGAGATTCCAAAATAGTTTGTTTGACTCTGGAATCTTGAGTATTCACCATGGTCCGAGCCGTCAGCCCTCTGTTCATTTCATTCTAACTAAGTCAAGGAAACAGCCTCTTTATTCTTATAAACCTTATGGCTTGAGCAAATAAGAGGGATTTTACTACCAAAAATACAGATAACTCTTGATTTAATCCAAAGAAGCCATTTTTCAATGAGAAAACTGAAAAGATTAGTGATATTTTTGAACACATATTTAGAATAAAGCTAAGTCAAGGTCTAGGATGGCCAGATTTTGTTCATTATAGTTTTTAAAAAGAATAAAGAAAAGATGATTGGATACACATTAACTGATTAAATAGAGCAAGGTCAGAATAAGCAAATAGTGGAGAAAGTGGTTATAGTGGTAATGCGGTCTACAAAGAAGACTTAACAGTAATAGTGGATGAGAAACAGTAGTATACAACTGGGCTAATATGTTCTTCATTTTATCTCATACTTTTCTGTTTCTTGCCTCTTCTTCTGCTTTTCTCAGTCTTTCTTATCTTTTAGTTCCATCTCAGTGTCGTAATGCATGCCCAAATGGAACAGAATTTGGTAAACATTGTCAGGGATGGGGAATCCTAGGCCATTTCTTGTCTTATTACATGCTGAGCCTGACTGAATAAAAAATAATTGTATTTTGCTCTTAATTTCTATTGCCTTCTCAGCCAGAGGAACCAGATTGAACTGCTTGGGGCTCAGAAGTGAGAAGAAACCACTGGGTCTGGACTGCACCTCAGAAATCAGAATTGTGAGTTTCCAGAGAGGCAGATGTATAATGCATGTCAGACTGTAGCTCTTTAGGGTGTCCTCCCAGGTGAGGTGAGTTGGGTGAAATAAGAAGCCTGAAAATTAGCCTTGGTGGTAGTCCAGGCAGGTATATGGTGGTCTGATGATGAGAAGTGAGTGGCAGCTCTGTCTGCCTGTGCTTGCTCTCGCTTCTCTCTCTATGACAAATAAATAAAATAAAAAAATCTTTAAAAAAAAAAAAGAAGTGAGTGGCAGGTCAGTGTCTTGGCTTACAGGCAGAACATGATTTCAGAAAAACTTGGGAACAGGCAGTCACTATCCAGGGACAGAAATGCTGGCTATCAGCCCCAAGAAAATCCAATGAGAATCTCATGGACTACAGGCCATGAGAAAGATGAGAAGAAGCACAGGGAGATTTCTGTTCAGAAAGTGCTTAGGTGTGAGGCAAGACACCATTAGGATATTCCTGTACCCATCACTCAAAACAGAAACCAAGTAACAGGAACTGGTTTGCCAGGCAAAACTGCTTAACAAAGAGTCCAGAGCTGGTTATAAAAATAGGTTATATATAAGAAAGCTAGTTATAAAAACAATGTTAGCCTAGGGAAATACCAAGAATGATAGGACTTAACATTATCAAATTACTGAATTACTGGATAGGATTTTTTTAAAATCCTAGGTATTTGATTCCAGGATCTGTGACAGTGCTGAGTGTGAATGGTCATGGAGCTTAATTAGCATTTGGTTTGGGCATCTGAGGAATGCAGGATAGAGAAATGCATTAGCTTCCTTAATGCTTCCATTAAATTGTTTTCTCTTATTTTAACCAGGTAATATCTGTTATTTATGCTATTTGCATTTCTAACTCCATGGAAGGAAACTGTCAAATGATAGACCGAGGCTGAAACTCTAATTTTGGATTTAGCCTCAAAGAGAGAAAGTTTATTTAACTTTAAACTTCACATGTTAAGCATAAGTTAATTTATATCATGAGGCCAAAGTGTCATTATTTCTTTGAATCTGTTATTCTGTATATTAAAATTTAAATATTTGATCGAGGTTTCTATTAACAACAGAATCTGAAACTGTTACTTGGATACATGATCATTGAGTGTACTAGATTCCTCAACAATAAAAGAAAGGATGGTTTTTAAAAAAATTCATATATCTCTTCCACAACAGTGAATTTTTATGCTTTATTGAATAAAAGTACAATTTTAAAAATAATACTCACTTTTAAGAGGACATTATTCTACTAATTGCATTGTGATCTATGTGCCTGAAAGTGCACATATCACAAATGTACAGCTCAATAAATTTCCAAAAAGCTGAGCATACCCATGTAACCAGAGCTCAAAGGGGAGCAGGGGAATAATACCAAACAATATCAGCCCCTAGGCAGTACACCATTCCCCCAAAGTGACCACTAATCTATCTACCTTGTAGTATCATGGATTAATTAGATTATGGATGAGTTTTTTTGTTGTTGTTGCAGTTGTGAGACATATCTCACAATTTCATAATCTAATAAAATAATATATATTATAATCAAGAATGAATATTAAAAATGAATATGTTGTTAGTAATCATAAAGAAAATACTCATCTTTATTATATATTTATTATATTGTATATTAATAGAATAAATATTCCTATTAATAAGGGTATTCCTGGAGTCTAAATTTTTCTATCAACATGCTTTGGAATTCATCTATATATTGAAAGGGGTTTATAGTTCATTTAATTCTCATTATTGTATTTCATTTGGTGAATATGCCACGATTCATTTATCTTGATGGATATTTGGGTAACTTCTGATTTAGGGCTATTTTGAATAGTACCACTCAAACATTTTAGTGTATGTCTTTTGGAAAATAAATATGTTATTCTTGTTGGGTGGAGGGGAATTCTAGTCCAAAGGTTATGCTTATGTTTGATTTTAGTATTTTAGTGGAAGCTGCCAACTTAGTATTACTTGAGGGTTTGAGTTTTTCTATATCTTTATCAACATTTATTTCTGGTTTTTCTCATTTTAGCCACTCTGGAATCTGTGTACTGATGTTACTTTGGGTTTTAACCTTCATTTCTCTGATTACAGAAGAGCTGTACAACTTTTTATTTGTTTATTGAATGGTAGATATACTCTTTTTAAAACTGTTCAAGGTTTTGTGCATCTTTTCATTTGGTCGCCTTTTTAAAATTGATTTTGATGGCTTTTTTTAGTGATGTTTGAAAAGATTTTATTTATTTATTTGAGATCGAGAAGCACTACTACTTACCCTCCTTTTGTTTCAGCTTAAAGAAGTCTGTTTTGTATTTCTTGTAAGGCTAGTCCGGTGGTGATAAAGTCCTTCAGCATTTACTTCTCCTGACGACTTTTTATTCCTCTTCTCTTTCAAAGATGTAGGACAGTTTTGCTGGGTAGAGTCTTCTTGTTTGCCAGATTTCTTTTTTTTTTTTTTTCCTGTTCTTTGAATGTATTGTGCCATTCCCTTCTGGCCTGCAAAATTTATGCTTAAAAATGTGCTGATTATTTTTTTTGGTTGGTTGTTTTTGTATGTAATAAGTTGCTTTTCTCTTGCTGCTTTTAAGATTCTCTCCTTGTCTTTAACTCTTAACAGTCATAGTGCATTTTGGTGTGGTTCCTTTTGGATTCTTTTTGTTTGGAATTCTTGGATTCCTCAATATGGATATCTGTTTTCCTCCCTAGGTTAGGGAAGTTTTCAGTTGTTATTTCTTTGGATAAGCTATCTGCCCCTTTCTGTTTTCTACCATGACCCCTATGCCATAAATATTGGTCCTCTGGATGTTGTACTATATATTTTGTAAGCTATCTTCTCACCTTTTTTTTTTCTTTTTGCTCCTCTGGATAAATTCCACTGCCCTGTTTGCCTTCACTAATCCTTTTATCTACTTGATCTAGTCAATTATTGAACTCCTTTATTGAATTTTTCAAATCAGTTATTATTTTCTTCAGCTCCATTGTTTTGTTTGGTACATCCTTATATTTTCTATCTGTTGACATACTCATTTTTTCACATGCATTGTTTTCCTGACTTCAGTGAGCATCTTTTATGATCATTATTTGTAACTCTTTGTCAAGTAAATTACTTATTTCCATTTAATTAAGGTTAATTTCTAGAGTTTTATCTTGTTCTTTTGTTTAGAACATATTCCTCTATTTCTTCATATTATTTGATTCTCCATGATGGTTTCTGCACATTAGATAAAATAGTCACCTCTCCCTGTCTTGACAGAGTGGTTTTGTGTATGACATGAAACTTTTAGCCCAGTTTAAGCTCTTAGTGATCTCTCAAACTTTTAGGATTGTCCAAGCTACCTTTGTTTTTAGTGGCTGTCAGTAATTGGGGGTGTGCCAAGACCTATCAGTATCCCAGTGGGCAATATCTCAATGAGCACCTAGGTGCAGGACGACTGGAAGCTGGAACCTAAGATAGCAATTTCTAAAGTATGCAAATAGGACTCTGTTTCAGGGAAAGCCTGGAGGATGGGCCTTCCTGTCTGCTCCCTACTTACTGAGCCTGGGGAGATACCTGGTTAAGAGCTCATTCATTTGCTACAGTTGTGTGGGACCTGTAAATGCAAGTCCTGCTGGTTATCAGAGCCAGGCAATCAATGGTATGTCTCCTGGTGGCTGTTGCAAAAACTGGGGTACCAGATGTATGCACAAGCTCCCTCTAAGGAGAAACTGGTGTCCTGTTGTGGGCCAGAGAGAGAACATGGAGATGGCACCTCCTGGGCTCCCCAGTTTCTTGGGGGGGTATCACAGCCTCTACATGTGTTAAATTAGAAGCCTGACCTTCAGGCAGCAGCTTTTGAAGTTGGCATATATGCCTCTTTCAGGGAAATACTGGGAGATGGATGTTTCTATCTGTTCTCTCTGTGCTGTGTCTTGAGGGAGAGACTGAGTGAAGTCTTGCAAACTCATCAAGAACTGTTACTTTGTTTGTTAAAAGTTGAGGCACCAGATGTTGCATCCAAACCCTTAATTTTTCAGGGAAAAGCTGAAGAGTTGGAAATTTCCTCCTGGTGGCATGTTTCTGTGCAGTATGGATGGGTTTGATGATGAGTATTTCAGGCTCTTTTGTCCTTTTCCATGTGGATATTGTTCATCCAATATGTGTAAATCTCTTAGCTAGTTTCTGGATTTCTTCCAGGAGGAATTGTTTCTTGTGTAGATTTGGTGTGTCCATGGTTGGAGGTAAGTTCAGGAGCATCCTATGACATCATCTGGGACTAGAACTCAAAATTTATGAAAATCAGAGAAAGCAATTTTGCATCTATAAGAGAAATAAAAATGGAAATATAATCTTTCAGGAAAAATCCTTTTAAAATTAAATCCAATGTATACATTTTTTGTGACAAATGGTTAAAAAGGAACAACTATGTTCCTTTGGGCACAGAATTACTATACATAGAAAGACTAACAGTAAAATGTAGTAGTACATTGCAGTAGTAATAGAAGTTACATCAGTAGGATATACTCTACTTATCCTTGCTTAGGTATATAGTTGTTTATAAAGGAATTACTTTAGTTATCATTTTTTTCTTAAAGCATTAGATATTGATGTTCAGGTGTAAAATTCCCATTCATCCTCCAAAGCTAATTCCAAAGGAAACCTCTAGGTTTCCTCTCTCGCCTCCATTTATCTAGGTTTCCTCTCTTGCCTCCATTTATCTAATCCTCTCTTAAAGCACCTTATTTATTCTTTATTACACCTTATTTATTCTTGTGTTGAAGAATTGATCATATGTCTTTGTCTTCATATCTTATGTTTATGACATGAGATGTCCTCATGCCTTGTATCTTCATTCAGTATTTGGACATTGTAAAGGACATTGATTTGCCCAATAAATGTTTATTATATTACTAAAAATTTTGGAAAAGGATTCTTCTCTAGAGTGGCACTAACTCTTTTTAAAAGATTTATTGATTTATTCATTTATTTGAGTGGGGGGCAGAGGGAGAGAATCTTCAAACAGACTCCCCACTGAGCTCAGGGTCTGATAGGGGGGCCCAGTCCTATGACCTATGAGATCAGGACCTGAGCTAAAATCAGGAGTCAAATGCTTAACTGACTGAGTCACCCAGGCACCTTGAGTGGCACTTGATTTTTCTTTCTTTGTGTGTGTGTGTGTATGTGTGTGTTTTGTTGTTGTTTGTTTGTTTTGAATCAGCTATTTAATCAATGAATATATATAAAAAACAGAATTTTAAGGCACTCTGCTACTATAGTGTGTTCACCATCAGTACCTTTTTTTTTTTTTAAAGACTTTATTAATTTGAGAGAGAGAGCACATGCACATATGAGGAGGGGGCAGAGGGAGAACCAGACTCCCTGCTAAGTGGAGTGCCTCATCCAGGGTTCAATCCCAAGACCCTGAGATTATGACCTGAGCTGAAGGCAGCTGCTTAACTAACTGAGCCACCCAGGCACTCCTTATCGACAGTATCTCTGATTTTTTTCTTATCTCTTTCATTTATTGTTTTCTGCCATGGTTCTTTTATTGGCAAACACTGAAATGCTCATTTTTACTTTACCTTTTTTCATATTCTCTCTACAAGTTTACATAAAATAGGTATCTCCAAAAAGAAAATAAAAGTTAATACTTCTTTACAAAAATAAGTATTAGTACCTAAAAATTTCTGTTATTGTGTGTGTGTGGCTCTTTCATCCTGTAATATTCATTCATATTCTATTCACTCTACCTGCAATAATTAGATGTCAGATTCTGGCTCTCCTTTGGATAAGAGAGAAGTCTGGTGTGTAAGAAAAAAAAAGGTGCATAGGCATTAATTCATTTACTCATTCATTCATTTAACAAAGATGTGTTGATGCCTTGCTGATGTGGGAAACAGAGGCAGAAGAAAAGTTGCTAAATTTCCTTACTATCTAGAGCCCACTGACAAGTCCTTGAAACAGGCAGAGTGACATTCCTCTAGGGACTCGAGTGCCTCCATTTTAATACTTTGTGGAGGGCAAAAGGCCATCCTAGCCTGACCATCCCCCAACCCCAACCAGGATCCTGTGGGTCTATTTTAACATAGAAAAATTCCTTTGGAAACTTCCTTTATCTCTAAACCCTCCAAGATACGTGCTGGCAATCATCCTAAAGCATATGGCCCACTGATATATATCCGAAGGGTCTCATGACTAAGGTTTTATTAGACGGTAATAAATGACCTTTTCCCAACAATAGCTAGCCACTCGAAGTCCTGGAAACCTTGCTCCCAAAATTCCTTAGAGACTTACACCACCATCCCTGACCCCCTCCCAACTCACAAGCATACAATGGACTCTCCTCACAACCCGGGGCAGCAGCTCTGTGTGCCCATGGGTCCTGTCCCCATGCTTTAATAAACCACCATTTTGCACCAAGGATGTCTCAAGAATTCTTTCTTAGTCATCAGCTCTGGAACTCACTCCCACCAAACCTCACTTATATTTTAAACTCATCATTGCTATTTGAAAGAACTATAAGCCTGCAAAAGGCCTGCATTGCACCCTCAGGGATCACTTTGATTCCCTGCCTCTCCTGTTTGTTTGTTTGTTTGTTTGTTTGTTTTTGCAATAGTGGAATATACAATAATTCTGGTTACTTTTATTTCTCCTCTCATTCCTTTGGTCTTCACCAATTTCTTCCTAAATAGAAGATATTTAGATTTTATTGTTTCTAAAAATGTGTTCTGGAAGGAACATTTAGTCTTCTTTTCAGCTGTCACTTAAAAGACAAAGCCTCCAATTCCTGTAAGAAGAAGGAAGTTTATATCCTGTGTACCTTTTAGTATCTGTAGTCTATTTAGAACAAACCCCTAGAAAAGCTGGGAAAATAGTCAAACTTTCCTAGATATTTGCCAAAATATTTCCAATTTCACTGTATGCTTATCATGCAATACAAAATCAGCCATTTTTCACTTTAGTCAAGAGGATATTTGTAGTTCCTAAGCCATTAATTGCATTCAATTTTCACTTGGCTTGATTAATGTTCTATATTGATGACCATCTCGGGAGTAAATACTGACTTGCTTAGACTGGCATATAATGATTTCTAAGGGACTTTACTTATCCATGTAAATAATTATGCTGTTATATATGTTATTGGATCTTGAATTATTTGAATACCTGTGCAGAATGTTTTTAAATTAGTCTATTAGAATTGATTATAACTTAGTAATAGTAAAACTCTGGTTATACAGACATTCAGTAACTTTAGGTACCAAAAACCGTTTAAAGTTTTTGGCCAAAAAGAAATATATTTATCCCATTTAAAGAAATCAAAATCTTATTTTAAGAACTAAAATTCTATTAAAATATTCTTAGCAGTCACTTTTTACCATTTTAATTACTTTAAAATTTATAAGCATATTGTGTATCTTTAAAAATTACATTAGTAGAATTGCTGTCTCTGATACAGATCTATAATTCACTCACTGTTCTTTAAGTGAATCAGATTAGTGCCACATATTTTTAAAATAAAGAATAATGGACTGGAAAAGTAAACTTCCATTTCCTAAGTACTAAGATATTTGAGAGTATATGGTGCTTTTAGCGTTAAATGCTACACTGTAACTTCATTGGTTATAAATTTTAAGTGCAGAATACCTTTACTGAATATGAAAAGAAATATATTTTTAAGATTATTTATTTCTTCTACCTCACAATTATTTGACATATACTGTATGCCAGGCATAGTACTAAGTACTGGAGATAACATGGTAAAAACAAACATGGTTTCTGTGTTCGTGTTACTTCAAGTCTGATGAGCAAAACAGATATTGATCAAATAACCACAAATATAATTGTACCATTAGAGCTGTGACACATGTTATAAAGGAAATGTGCATGAGTGTCTATGGTAGAGAGATTTAACTTAGTATGGAGGTTGCTATGGTCTGAACATTTGTGTTCCCATTTTGAACATTTGTGTTCAACATTTGTGTTCCCATTTTGAACATTTGTGTTCAAAATTCGTATGTTGAAAATGAATCCCCAGTAGGGTGATAATTTTGAGATGGGGCCTTTAGGAGGTGATAAGGTCATGAGGTTGGAGCCCTTATAAATGGGATTAGTTTCCTTACAAAGGAGACCCCAAAGAGCTCCCCTGCCCTTTTGCTTTGTGAGGACACAGCGAAAAGGTGGGTGTTAATGAGGAGGCAGGATCTCACAGGTGGTGAATGTGTCGGTGCCATGAAGTTGGACTTGCCAGCTTCCAGAAATGTGAGAAATAATTTTTCATTGTTTATAAGCCACCCAGTTTTTGGTATTTTTGTAATAGCAGCCTGAAAGGATTAAGAGGTCAAGGAACACTTCTAAAAAGAAGCATAGCTTACACTGAGACCCCAAGAAGTACTAGGCTTTCTGTGATGAAGAAGGTAGAAGGTGAGCTGCAGAACAAGGGATGGATGCTGTTAAGTGTGTGATGAGAATCATGGGAAAGAATTATAATTGTTTAATCATGAAGCACATGAAATTACTGAGATCTGACCATATTTGACATATGAAATGGCAATTTCATATTTGAAATAACCATTTCACATTTGACCCAATGTTAATGTAACAAGCATGGAACAATTAACAATATAAAACATCACGTATCACGTATCAATATCCATATTTAGGTTACTGTAAATTATACTGCCATAAAAACACAAGTGCATATATCTTTTCAAATTAGTATATACCTGGAAGTAGAATTACTGAACCAAATGACATTACTATTTTTAAAGATTTTATCTATTTATTAGTGGGGTTGGGGGAGAGCAGTGGGACAGAAAGAGGGAATCTCAAGCAGACTCCCGGTTGAGTGTGGAGCCAGACGTGGAGCTCAGTCCCACCACCCTGAGATCATGACCTGAGCCTGAAACCAAGAGTCAGATAGACGTCCAAACAACTGAGCCACCCAGGCACCGCTACATTTTCTTTTTAAAATATAGAACAAACCAACCAAAAATTGCCTCAGCTACTTGAGGTGAGCATAGTTTAAATATAAGCAGAAGTTCCTTTAAGAACCTTGTTAAGTTGTAGCTACAAAATTCATAGAAGGTGGAAAGTGAAAAAAATAGAAAGATAAATGTTGCAGTTAGATTAAAAGTCATTCAGGAGCCTGGGAGATGGACTGTATAATCATGTGATTGGCTAATCCTTTCTGCCTATTGTTTCAACAGTGTCATTTCTCTTCTCAAAAATTTGTTTGGCCCTGTTGTTTCTGTTTAGGTTCTTTGCCAAATGTTTCCTGTCTCAACAAAAGGTTACTTGCCATCTTTATAAACAATTTCTGCTTGGTGGAGTGAAGTAGGGAGTGAATGTGAGGGTAGGGGAGTTGGTGGCAGGGTGGTGGGGAAGGCACAAGAGAGTTTATACCCTTTCTTCCTCACACCAAACATTTCTAGAAAAATTATGCATCCATAATTTAATGTGCAATGTTCCACATTAAATGTTATACTAAAATGTAACATAAAATACTGTCACTGGATTTGATAATTCACTGATGCATTCTCTTGGGCAGTAAGAACTCTCCTGGAGGTAGTGACCATTCCATCTCTTTACAATCATGTACAGAGTAATGCTCCACAAGTTCGTGAACACTGAAGCTTTGTGAAATGGGTTTAGTTTTAGCTAAATAACTTTCCACAAAATCCTCTGGCCTGTATTGATAATATGCATCATAGATACTCTACTTGGCAATTATCTGTCAGAGATAGGCAATTCACATTAATCAGGCTAACTAACATTCAGTACAGCCAAACCAAACCTTTAGTTTACCTTTTTTTTTGGCCAATTATTTGGAATTTAAAAGTCAATTGAATAAAAGTCAGTTGAATATGGAAAAAATTTTCCCTGATGTTTGTATAGTTCAATTCTCTTGCATTTTCCCTTGGTCTCTCATACATAGTTTACTAGATATTATTTACAATTACAGTAGCCATTACAATCAGATTTTTGCCCATAGCCTCTACTAAATCTGTTGTAGTGAAGGTTTAATTTTTATTAAAAATTCTGGAACTTACTATCAGACTTATCTTAGAAGTATAATATTCGCACTGAGTGACCAGACCTTGCTTTTAGAAACAATTTCTTCTACTTCACCTCCATGACTCTGATTTCTGCTGGATATCTTCCTACCTTTGAAGGTTTTCTGATCTTATCACTTAAATTCTTTCTTGTCTACTTTCTTTTTAAGTGAACATATTACACAGACACTTATCAATTATTTATATGTTTATCTATGATAATCTTACCTTTTCCAATGAATTTGACTACTTATATGGTAACAACTCTAATACCTTTACCTTCTAAGTCTGATCTTTCTACAGAACTATAGATCTATATTTCCTATTGAAAATATCAACTGTGTGCACTAGGTAAAAATATTTGATCAAAAATTATTTTTTCCTCAAACTTTCCTCCTGACTATTTTTTCTAAAATTTTTATTTTCTTTGGGCAGATACCCAGTAGTGGAATTACTGGATCATGCAGTTCCTACTTTCAGTTTTTTGAAGAACCTCCATACCATTTTCCACTGTGGCTGTACCAGTTTTCTTTCCTACCAACAGTAAACAAGGACTCCCTTTTCTCTACATCCAAACCAACAGTTATTTCCTGTCTTATTGATTATAGCCATTCTGACAGGTACAAGGTGATATATCACTGTGGTTTTGACTGGCATTTCCTGGTGATTAGTGATATTGAGCATCTTTTCATGCAAACACAATAGTTTTATAAGCTAGAAGGAGTAGGGAATCCTTGATAACCCCTTTTGCTAATTACCTCTCTTGCCCTCATCCAGCTAAGAACAAATATATTCTCAAGCACTCAAAACCTCAGGTTTATAGCACCCATGAATACTTGAAAAATAAAACTACTTGATTACAAACTCAGCCAATCAAGAGGCAAATTGAAATCAAGGTCTCTGGAATGATGACGCTATAAAAAGCATGCTAAAATTCTAAGACTGAATAATAATATGAATAAATTTTAGATCTGTAAGAAATATAAATGACGTAAGTCTAGACAAAATATCAAATGCTGATATAACATACTGGAGGATGAAGAGAGGATGAGAGAATCAAGAAAATTTAAATGCATATTTTCTATTTTTATAATTTCATGTTTAAGGATTTTTTTAGAATTAATAAATTAAGAAATGTTCAATTACATAATTTGAAGAGTTAATAGTATTTATCAGAAAATTAAGAGCAGACTGTAAATCTTCCATATAATTTGATAGGAAAAAATTACATTCAAAAGAGATAATATAGGGCTGTCTGGGTGGCTCTGTGCGTTAAGTGTCTGCCTTCAGCTCGGGTCATGACCCCAGAGTCTGAGAAGGGAGCCCTGCCCTCCCTTGCTCTTGCTCTGGCTCCCTGCTCAGTGTGGAGCCTGCTTCTTTCTCTCCCTTTGCTACTCCTCCTAATTGTGCTCTCTTGCACTCTCGGTCAAATAAATAAATAAATAAACAAACAAATAACATTTTTAAAAGAGAGATATAATATAGATCATGTAACAAATATTAGGAAAAAACATGATTAAAAATATAAAACACAAAATGATTAAATTCAACCATTTTATGACATTATACATAAATAAGAGAAATAATCTATTTAAAAAGGGCTCTCAGATTGTGTAATAAAACAAACCTAATTATATGTTATAGAAAATAATTAATCAAGAATTATTATTCCAGAATGACTAAGCAAGATGCTTCAAAAAATTTAATAAACCTGAAGAGCTATTCCTGATACTTTAAAAAGCCATTTAAAAACTCTAAGTAAAAACAGAGGGAAATTTTTCTACAGCAATTATATTTAAATCCAGATAAGACACCTAGAAGTATTTTCATTTAAATCAGCAGTAAAATATGAACCCAGTATTGCCGCTGTATTTTCACCTTGTTCTAGATGTATTGACCAATACAACTAGACATGCAAATAAAATAAGTAGTATAAAAATACTCTGCAGATGATACGAATTTATATATGAGAAACCTAAAAAGTAACTTTAAGTCAGTCAAAAATAATATGACAATTCAACACAATGGATACTTAAAATTTTAATGTATAAAATAAATGTTAATATGTAAATAAATAATATATAGAAATAGCCTTATGATACAGACAAGTGAGGAAATAACATGGAAGGGATAAAATGGAAAATATTCTGTTTACACTAGCAATGAAAAGACGAATGCGTAGTGTTCCCAGTTATCCATTGCTGCCTAATAAAACACCTCAAAACTTAGTGGTCTAAAGCAACATATTTTTTATCTTTCATGATTTGATGTCTGACTGGACTTAGCTGGGTAGTTCTCCTTTGCTTCTAAATAATGGCCATTAGGAAGTTTCATCCTTTGTGCTCTGAGTACTTAACATTGAGGCAGGAGTCAATACAACTCTAATGGTAATTTTAACAAATAGCAATTGACATTATAAATGTTCCAGGCACTGTGTGAAGCCTCTAACATTTAAAATTTTATTGAGTCACTTTGTATTGGGGAAGCACTACTTTCTCCATTGTCCTAACTGACCCAAGGGTACATATTTAGTTAATGGTGGAGCTGGGATTTGAACCTAAAGCCTAACGTCTTCACTACTGCTCTCTGAGGCCCCATGACAGTTTCACCATATTCATTACCCCATCTTGAGAAGAAGTAAGGATCAAGATTGTGAAACGCCTCAGGAGATGTAATTAGGGGAGGATTTGAAGATATCTGGACGACCGGCTGTGATGGGTTGGATTTACATGATTGTGACTCTTTTCTTTCTAGTTCCTAAACTGGTACAGCCAAGAAAGGGTAATTTATACAGATTTCCTGATTTTATTCTCATTTCACAAAATCGGTTGTAAACAGGTTCTTGAATAGATCATTTTTCCCTCTTCTCTGCGCTGTTGCTAAAGCACCAAGGCTGTGTCAACTTTGCATTATGTAAGTGGCTACATGGCTCATCCACGTCTTGATGAGATAGCACAACTGGACCTCCTCACCCACGCCTGCCTCACGTCACCACCATCCCAATCCTTTAGGCAGAGAGGACTAGATGAATTCTTCCCCAGTCTTTAAAAAATATGCTTCTCTTTCTCTGGTGCATCAAAAAGAGGAGGCAATGTAGAGATGTTTTATGCATTTGCTTCGTGGATGCGGTAAACACCCAGCCTCTGTGTTTCCCTTTCCCAATTTCTTGTCTATTTCTATAGACTGTGGAGTAGAGCATTTTTCTATTTCACACTATCTAAAAGTAGCACTTTGTAACTGAAATATAAAATACAATTTCATTTTCTTCCAAAGCCCAACTGGAATGCATAAAAGGTATCAGTCAGAACCTCTGCTGCAAGTATCAGAAAGTCTATCTCAAATGGGTCTAAACTAAAAGGCAGTTTGGTTTGTGTAACTGAAGGTCATAGGTGTGGTGCAAGATGCAGATATGACTATCTACGTTTGAGCAACTGTTCTTTTTCCAGCTCCTGGCTCTGTTCCTGCTGCATGTGTGCTTCCTTTTTTTCAAGCTCTTTGGGCACCTAGTAGCTACCACTTTACCTTCTTCCAATCCTACACTCCCCAACGAGGGGGATATTCTTGACTGGAATTTAAAATATGAGAGATTTAAAGCCTGGCACCTTAATACTGTCACTGTTTCAAGACAACGGATGCATCACACACACAAAAAAACCTGACTTTTTTCCTGGACATCGTGGATGGTAATAGCAGGATATTATCTTTGGAATAATCAAGAATGTAGTCATTGAAACCATTTTCTGTGCTGTGATTCAGGTGCAGAATCCCAGCTGAGAAAGGCTGGGAGAATTCTAAAAATATCTAGATGTAACTTTTAATGATTTGAGTTATGCCACATAATCACCCATGATTCAGTTAGTATGGCTAGAGTGATGACTTATATAGAGATTGGCCAGCCCTAAATCATAAATACACAAGAAGATCTGTGTAGACTTGGTGACATAAAGTAGAGAAATTGATTCCTCCAAGCTCTGGAGGTGTAGAGTCTGAACTCAGGGTATTAGCATGGTTGTGTTCTAGTGAGAGGTCTCTTCCTGGCCTGTAGGCAGCCACATTTTGTGTGTGTGTGTTATTACATGATAGATCTTTTTCTCCTTCCTCTTTTAAGGACAAAGTCCCATATGGAAGACCCATCCTCATGACCTTATCAGAACTTATTTATGTCCTAAAGGATCTACTTCCAAATACCATATAATAGAGTTTTGGTCTTCAACATGTGAATTTTGGGACCACAAACATTCAGTCTATAAGAATCAGGGAAGGAGTCAAATTTAGCCATCATGTACAGATTGTGGATGGAGAAATGATAGTACTGGGGAAGTAATACAAGGCATTGTTAACCAGAGAAGGGGTGTTACAGGCTAAATAGAAAAATAAGTCTTTACTACACCATGTTTAGACACACTATCTTGAAATTTACTTCTTTTGTAAGGCTTTTTGTTCTGCCAATTTATAGTGCAGTATTGGTTAGAAATTTATTTCTAAATCAAGAGCTATTTTAAGTGCCTTGCCCACTGATGAGTTTTCATGTCATGATTTTAATATTACATGTCCCTGAAGCAGTTTATAGTAGTAATGATGGCAAAATATTGTCTTTAGTGATTTGAGACTGTGCAACATAGCAAACTCTATTAAGAAAACTATAATAATAAATAACTTGCAAATGACGCTGACGCTTTTAATTGTTAAAAAAACATGATATATATTTTTAAATTGAGGAGCAGAACAAATGACTTTTCTTCCCATTACAAATTTCACTGTTTTTCTTTTCTTTTTTTGGTTTCAACATTCCCACGTATTTCCTTTCACTTTCTGTCAAATGCAATTTCTCAAGCTGAACAGGAGTGAACGCTTTTCATTTCCACATTGTCACTCCTGTTCAGTTTGCTTATAGATGAAATGAAAGCATACTGTACAATAGACCTATATGTGTTGTAATGCTAGAAAATGATTTCAATGCACAGAAGCAAATGTTATGTGTATTTAGGCCTTCCATGATGTTTTAATCTCACATGGGCACACACAAGATGCACCTCACTCCAAGGAAAAATGCAAAAAAGGACTCCACCAGATAGAAGATGAAATATAAATGGAATGAGACTATACACCAGATAATCTTAAATATCCAGGCAAGGAAGAGTGCTAGAAAGTTGCATTATTCCTACATAATCAAAAGGAACTTAATCATAGTGAAGTACTTGATTCATTCAGCCACATGTAACAGGTCAATTAAAATGCATGCATTGGCAGATTCTCAAAAGAGCAAATGTTTAGTCTGATGTGGATCTTCATCCAGCTGATCTTGCTATTACATAAATAAAACAAAATTAAGGGAAGGAAGAGAGCAAACAAAATGAGGATTTATAGATCAGCAGATTTCCATTAACTATTGATCTGGCTTAGCAAACAGTAGATATGAGAAATTCAGATAAGCCATATTTTATGCTTTTTAAGCAAAGATACATCATGTTATTAATTTCTTTGTGACATAATTATTGTGCATCTTCTGTATTATAAACACTATGGTAGATACTAAAGATGTAGTGAGTAGAAGCCTCAAATCCCTCCTCTCATGGTACTTAATTCTGGTTTGGGGAGGCCAAAAATAAATATATCAATAGAAGTTGGTGAAAAGAGCTTAGGAGAAACATCAGGAAAGGGAGATTTAGACCTTTGGGTGGGTAAAGGGTTAATTTTAAATAAGGGATTATATAATACTCTACTTAGAAGGTGACATTGGAGAAAGCCATGAAGGAATTGAGGGAGTTAGCCATGTGGCCATATGAGGTGAGAAGTTTTGAAAAACAGATAATAAGTACAAAAATCCTTGACTTAAGACCATTCTTGATATGAATAAGGAGTAGCAAATAAACAGTTGTGGCTGGCATGAGGGAACAGAGAGTACTAGGAAATGAAAAGAAGTGATAATGGGCAACCTGATTATATAAGGCATTGGAGATCATAGTAGAGACTCATTCTCAGGGAAAAAAAAAAAAAAAGGAGACATCTCCAATATGGGACTGACATGATCTGATTTGTTTCAGTAAGACTGCTCTGACTACCATATGGAGATAGACTATGGGGCAATGGCAGAGAAATAGTGAAGGGAAAAGAGCAAGCCATGGCATTTAAAGATCAGCAAGAATCACTTAACTTTACAATAAACTGGGCTAGAGATGATAGTAACTTGGAAGAGGGTGATTATGATGGAGCCAGTGAGAAGTGGTCAGCCTCTGGATGGTTAGGGTGAGGAAACCAAATAATTTGATATTGGATTGGATATAGGAGTGGAAAAAAGAGGAGTCAAGGATGACACTAACGCTTTTTGGCCTGAGAAAGCTGGACTTGCTATTCATACAAACTGAAAAGACCACAGAGAAATAGTCTGGGATGAGGAGAACCAGAAGTGTGCATTTCGGTATGTAAGTATGAGATGCTTATTTGATAGTCAATAGAGCTATTGAGAAGGCAACTGGATATTTAATTCTGGAATTTAGGGGAGAGTTAGGCTGCAGATAAATATTTTGGAGTCACTAACAAGTTGTTTTTAAAGTCATGAAACTAGAGGGTATCACCAAGGGAATGAGTGTGTGTGTGTGTATACACACACATTTATATATAGGTAAGCAAAGACCCAAGAGCTGCATTCTGGGCCACTCCAGTGTCTTGTGGTCAGGGAGACAAAGTAAAACCAGCAAAGGAAAGAAAGAATGAGAGACCAGTGAGCAAAAACAATGACCAGGAGAGTATGGAGTTACAGAAAACAAGTGAGGAGTGTTCCTACTGTGCTAAATACTGCTGATATGTCGTGCCATTATAGAACTTGACACATACTGCCTTTTTGAATATAATGGACTCACTGGTTCTTTGTTCAAAGAATATTAATTTTTAAATGGTTGGCTTTGTTGTTGTGCAAAATTTGAAATTCTGACCTGGTTTTATGATTAATAGAATGCATTTATAAAATGGATTTGGGGGAATGTTTTCTTTTGAAAATAGAACCAAAACACTGACCCTTAAAAAGGCATGATGCCTTGGTATTAGTATCATTAACACCTCCCTCCATTCAAGGAACTTAAGAATGGGTTCAAATGTTAATGAGTAAAAGATGGGTCTGTATTCAACACAACTTGGTTGCCATATGAGGTTATTATGTCTTGGGTAGCTTTAATAACAGGATATGTTAACAACCAAAAGTGTCTTGTTATTCTAGACTTCTCCCTTATTCTACATATTTACAAGGATATATGGCTGTTTACATAAGACAGCATTTTCTAGCTATTTGCCATCAGATATAATCATACAGTTAAGTTTTGGCCAGTGCCACATAAGACACATTTCTAAGTACTGGCAAGTATCTTCTAGGAAGGGTCATATCCTTCCCTTTTCATTCCACACAGATGAAATGACTAGAGCAAAAGAAGCCATTTTGGAATATTGGGTAAACTTAGGAGTGGCAGTCTCTCATGACCTAGAAGCAAGAAGAAAAAGCTGGGATCTTGAGGAGTTTATGAATTAGAGCAGCCTTATATAGACAGCCTACATCAGGAATAATTCTAATTGAATTAGATCTATTCTGGAATGGATACCCAGATGTCACCATATGTTTGTAAACACATATAATGTGTTTAGAAAATAAACAGTGATTTGACTTACGGTGATAATAACCCCATTCTTTCTATCTTGGTATTCATGACTAGGGACTAAAAATGTTCAGTGTTTCTTTCATTTTCAGCCTCTTTTGGTAAAAGTTACTGTAGGTTTTACTGTAAAAATATTTACTCCTTAACTTTCCTTATGAGGAAAGAGAAAACTATGTCTCCTGTTATATTTTACTGAATCTTTACAAACCAAATTCCCCCTTAGGCTGTTTTAAAATTTTAAAAACAAAAGCTTAAGGTGAGATTATATCTGATGTAGAGAAGGTAAAACTGCATGTAGTCTCAGGCTTAGGTTTCAAGAAAGTCCCCCTGTTGTTTATAGAGTTTTGCTTTAACTTGTAAACCCATATTTAAAACTCTGGGTATAGGAAAATTTAAAGGAAATCATCTGTGTATGCATCATTATCTGTTATGTCTTTGTTAGGAGATTTTCTCCTTCCTCACAGATATCTTTGATGTTTATCTTTAATTATCTCTTTTATTGGTAAATAAATGGTTGATCACCTTACGCATCAAAGGAGTTATTTACAATGTAAGGATGGACAGAAGTCAAGATACTATTAACCAGAGAAAGCAGTTGGAGAAGCTGTAGTAAGGTTTTCCCTTTCCTTCTGTCATTGTCTCTCCCTGCCAACTTGTGTTCTGACTGCCTCCAAGACCATCACCCTATCTCCAGAGCCCTTTGGTTTTATGAAGTATGACTTAGCACACATACCCTATCTCTTTGAAAATTTGTGAGACATAAATGGCAAGGTTATGATAGGCATGTAGAAATTTTATGCAAATATTGTTTTTCCAAATCCCTGCCTTTCTTTCATATTCTGATGGGACTTTCAGAAGAAAAGAATTGTGTTTAGATTTCACTGCCACCAAATGATTTGGTTTCATCCTTCAGTTATGTGGCTTTGCACATTTTTATCATTAAAATCTCAGCAGAAAGAAATATCACCTCCTGAACAAGATAACTACTTTAACTGATATCCCGACAAGTCTAAGAAAATATTGGTCATACTTATTAGTTGGAGACTATGTCAAAGTGCTATCTAGCTCTATTAAACTTAATATTTCAAATTATGTTTGTTTCCCTCAGTTATATAACTTATTTTTTTAATCAAGGTATTTCTTTTATAAATTATTTTAACTGCTAATGATATACATGTATAAATATGATGTTTTTCTATTAAGAAAAATTTAATAAATAGTTTTTCTATTCAAACGAGGAACATTTATTAGATGTCTACTGAATACCAGGCTCATTACTGAGGTAAAGTAGAAACATGTAGTTTTTATTTTCTTGAAGTTCATGGACTAGAACTCAGAGACTATCTAGTTCAATTATTTATTTTTATGGGTGATGACTCTGGGGCCCAGGTAAGTTAAGTGACTTTCTTAGGATCATGCAATTAGAATCCAAGTCAAGACGAGAAGTCAGGTCTCCTGATATTCTTTCTGTCCAGTGTGATTTCTACTACAACTTTCTGACTCTTTTTGTCCAACCTGGGTGTTTTAAGGCACAGGTAGAGAAAAACTTATGTGTTCAGCCCATTTTACTCCATTCCTGAAATTCCAAATAGCTTTCTGGCCACCTTCTATTCTGCTCAGTCTAAATCGCATTCCTTTTACTCTTAGGTAGCAGAAATAGATAGGCTCTTTTACACAGAGCTGGTAATCACTTCTTGATTGACTCCAGACCAAAATTAAAGTCTTGCTAAGCAAGCTCATCTGGCTTTATGGATAGAGGCTTTTCAATTATCTAAGACCATCATACCTGCTCCTAAAATTATCTTGTTTACTTTATTAGCACAAACTGCTTCAACATACTGCAGTGAGCTATTAGCCCTCAGGAAAAAAAAATCATTTTTTTTTAAACTTCTTAAATATAAGGATGTTCTTTGAGAGACCATGGCATATCTGATGGAAGTTTTTTAGTAGAACTTTTTCCCTTGACTGATCCAGATTTAAACAGTCTAAAATCAATTCCCCTGGAGCCACTTGTCATTTCTTGTCTTCATTTTAGCAGTGTGGGTGAATGCGTGTCAGACCTAACTTTTACCTAGAGTTAAAAAAAAAAAAAAAAAAAGATTTTTCATTTCTTGTCCTTGCTTCTACTGCTATATAAAAATAAACTGGCTTTTTTCCACATATTTAAGCAAAACTATCTGAAAGAGAGGTTGGTCAGAGTTTTGAAGATAAGGTAAGCAAAGATTATTGCTACGTTTGAAGAATGAAATCAAACCACTTTGAAAGATTAAGCTCAGAGGAGAAGAGGGAGCCAAATTTGCATTAATGCTGAGATTTCATGCAGTGCCCTTATATACATGGACTTCATGAATTCTGGCCTGAGAGGGTTTGGGGATAAAGTGAGGGCACTCATAATTACAGCAGTAGTGAGGAAGAAGCCAGAAGGCCAAGTTCTAAATAAGGCAATATTCAGCCCCGTCCCCACCCCCATATTTATACTCAAATATCCATCTGGAGAAGGTAATAATAGTGAGGGAGCTTCATGCAAGAACAGTGAGCACCCATTAGATCCAAAGCAGGGCTGGGTAACCAGAATATATATCAAGTATATATACTGCTCTGTATACAGCTGAAGCCTGGAAGTCTGTTGATGGTATTGTTTCTAGAAGTTATTTCTGACTATTAGAAGCACAAGCTTCAAGAGGACTTTGTAACATCAGCCAATACACTCTAATGTAACTCAATATTTTGGAGACCAAGAAGACCTAATCTTCAACTCTCAGGACAAGCTGAATGTACTGAGTGAGTTTCCCATTGTGAAACCTGGTTTAGTGGTCCATAAAATGACATGACTTGGCCACATGCCCCAGAGTCAAGTCTTCTGTTTCTTCCTGAAGTAGGGAATGTGCCCCAGCTTTCCTATGCTGTCTCTCTTCTCACTTCTGTCCTCCTCAATTTCTGTTCTTCAGACTTACTGAGCTTCTTACAATTCTCAAAAATTCTGTGTGGTGTCTTTCTCTGGATTTTTTTCACACAGTTTCTTTTGCCTGATTCTTTTGCCTGTGTTCTATCTCCATGCCCTCCATCAACTATTTCTATCCTCCATCTCTCTTTGCCTGAGTAATAACCAATTATGCTTCAAATTTCAGTATATATCCATTTTCTCTTACCAGCGTGTGTGAGGTACCTCTCCGGAGGCCCTTGTAGCACTCAGTACTATCTCTGTATGAGCTGTTATTGGGGTTGCTTGTCACATTTTCATCCACTAAGATCCTATGTTCCAAAAAGTCACTGTAACTTCTTTGCCATTAGATTGTCAGAATTAACATATGGGAAGTGTCCTATACTTACTTGGTGTGTGACATCAAAGGTTAGGCAAGCTCTTTAGAGTAAATGTAAGGGTGACTCCATTCCTTCATTCCTTCATCATTGAGTAATATTTATTGGTGCCTTCTGCACACACACAAAAATTCCAGGACCTGGGGAAACAATTATGAATAAAAAATAATGTCGGACAGACAGTAAGGCAGACTTCCTTCATGGTATGTAGTCTTGTTTTCTATATATGTTATCAGAGAAAATTCATATTAAGTGAATTATTCTGAGGTTTAAGCCAATAATAAAAAATGTACTACAAATGTTCAAGTATGACTAAAGGCAAGAAAGTGTCCAATTAAGTACCTTTTATAATTGTAACTCTTAGCACACCAAAGGAAGACTTATAAAATTATCATTATCTTTCATTTCAACTGAAATAATATATGATAAATGTTACATAAATTTTTAAAAGCACATATTTTCCTAGGAAGTACAGAGCTAGACCCAGAGCCTAAGTTGAATGAAAGTATATATTTGCTTTGAAATATGCAAGGCTCTGTTTTCTCTTTGCTCCTTTTAATTTAACAAACTGAGCTATAAGGTATTTTTAGTAGGAAAAGGTGGTGCTATTTGCTATTAATAAAACTGTCAAATAGTTATTTGTAACTTTTGTAGCTATGGTCTCCATAGTTCTTAGACATATCCCTAAATTTTCTTGGAAATTTTCTTAGAAATTTTCATTATAATTTAGAAAATGATTTTGCAGAGTGAGAAAACATGCATATGAAACAAATGCACATACAAAGGTCTTCCAGAAAAAGTCATGAACACTCACCTGAAAGGGGATTATGCTATTATCTAATTTTAATTAGGCGAAAACGGACTTTTTTTCAACTCATATACATATACATTCATGTTTAAAAATAAGGTACTAAGAACTTCACTAGAGCAAACAACAAAATTAGGTACTTTAAAGCATATCTGTTATTTAAAGGATTAGCCACATATATTTACCTAGATTCCCTAAAACTTTCTTTTCTTTGTATCCAACATTTTTTTTTCTCCTTTAAAAATATTTTCCTTCAGTAGCCCACCGTCAACTTTCTGCTCTTGAAGGGGAGACGTGGCCACTGGGAGAATTAAGGACTTTTTTCAACAAGCATCAGGGACTTTAATCTGAAATGTTTACAGCAGAAGTGTCAGATTCTGAAAGCCTTCTAGATTGTTCCCTGTTTGGTGACAACATGCTGCAGAGGAGGTTAAGAGATTAATAGCAGATGAATCACATTTTAAGTATCTTCTAACAAACTGTATTTAAGCTTGTATCCGGTGTGTAACCTATTTAAAGATGTTTCATTTCTCTGAGGGCTTAATAAAAGTTCTTAGGACAAGTGCTATTTTTCACATCCCACAGCTTTTCTCTCCTATATCCCACCCATGGTGGCAGGCTGTATTGAAAGCAGATTGAGAAAGAAAGAACATTAGGTGGTGATTTCAAAACAGGTAAAAGATTGAAGGAAAATATTTTCTTAATTTTCCTTTTAAAAACACATTTACACACATCCTTGGTTTAATTGCTTCTGAAATTCTAAAATGATAGTGTTTTATGTTTTATAACAATAATTGTGTGATAAGAATGAAGGAACTTAAAGATGGTTAATTTAGTGCTTAAAATATGAAGGTATATATAATATGTAGGTGTATATATGATACATATGTATGTATATAAAATCTGAGAATCCCAGAGGTAATCACACACACATATACATGTATAAAAACATACACACACACACACACACACATATATACTTTATAGTACGCACACACACACACACACATATATATACTTTTTTTTCACAAGAACTTGTGTTTTTTTGCCAACCAAAAAAGAAAACAACAAAAAGAGAGATAGGGAAGGAGAGAAAATGGTCAGAAGCACAACACATAGGGTTAAGAATTTATATATATAAATTTTGTAATTTATATATATAAATCTGAGAATCCCAGAGGTATTTTTTTTAAGATTTTATTCATTCATTTGAGAGAGAGAGAAACAGAGAGAGCACAAGCAGGAGGAGAGGTGAGGGAGAGGGAGAAGCAGACTTCCTGGTGAGCTGGGAGCCTGATATGGGGCTCAATCCCAGGACCTGGAGATCATGACCTGAGCTGAAGGCAGATGCCCAACCATCTGAGCCACCCAGATGCCCCTATTTTTCTTTTCATAAGAACTTAGGTTTATTGCCAACAAAAAACCAAAAACAAATAAAAGAGAGATGGGGAAGGAGAGAAAATGGTCAGAAGCACAACATATAAGGTTAGGAATTTATGTATATATATAAATATATTTATACATATATGTTTAATATATATATATATATATATATATATATATATATATTTATATAAATCTGAGAACCCCAGAGGTAATTACAGATGAAATAAAATGTTCTTTAAACCATACTAATTATGCTAATTTCTGGGTCTTAGTCCTCAGTAGGGAGAAGTGCTGGGTGAAGGAGGTGATGAAGTAACTAATAGTCAGACATAATACCTGCACTTTGAAAGCTGTTCTGTGCTAGTTTGGGAACACAGCCACACTTCTGGTCTGCTGTCTGCTGTTGTGTGCTGGGACTGGGGTGAAAGTCCCAGAGAATATGCTCATATCTCATTATCTGTAGTGAAAGTTGTTAATATTACCAAAGTTGGTAAATAAATAAATAAATAAATAATATTTTAAGCATATTATATAAATTTAGCAAAATGGCTAGTTGAGGGGAGCCTGGGTGGCTCAGTGGGTTGAGCCTCTGCCTTTGGTTCAGGTCATGGTCCCAGGGCCCTGGGATCGAGCCCCAATGTCAGGTTCCCTCCTCGGCGGGAAAGCCTGCTTCTCCCTCTCCCACTCCCCCTGCTTGTATTCCCTCTCTCGCTGTGTCTCTCTCTGTCAGATAAATAAATAAAATATTTTTTAAAAAAAATGGCTAGTTGAACTGTAACCAGATGGAAAACCATCCAAAGTATCATACTAAACATACACATGCAAATACACTCAGAGAAAAAAAAAAAAAACTTTAGTTATTAAGGGAAAGAAAATAAAAGATGAGAAGCACAAAACATGACATAAAAGAAAATGTTTTAGTATTTGCAAATAGATTGGGTCAAAAACTAAACCCCAGTACCAGTCTGTGTATAATAAATGTAGCTAAATAAAGTGTTTCAGACGTATGAAAAGTAAACTAAAGTGAAAACAAAGACAAACTAGAGAGATACCAACAACAAGAAAGTATGAATTGTATTATCAAAATTAAAAAAAGGTTGATGCCAGGACAAACCTTTCCAATGAGAAAAAGAGGAAAAGGAAATTTACAAGAGATTATAGTTCACACTGAGACTCAAGAATTTTTAGGGACCAAGAAGCATGGTATTAAAATAAAAAAATACAGGAAAAACGAAGGAATGTGACAAAATAACCCAGAAATATATATATATCAGATAAAGAATATAGTTATGATAAAGGTCAAATTTCAAAATCAGAAAAAGAATTATTTTAATTAAGTGGTTTTTCAGGCAACTGGTTAACCATTAAAAATATAAAATTAACTCACTAAGTTGTACTATGTACCAAATTAAATCCGAAACAATTGAAACTTCACCTATAAAATATTTAATAAGAATACCAGAAGAATAGCCAAATATTGTGGGTCTTAAGTGATTAACTTCTTTTTGACTTAATACATGGCTGGATTGCACAAAGTATCATACCTAAAATGTAGCTGACCGAGATTTGAACCTGGGCAAACCAGCTCCAGGGGCAGAGCATTTAATGTATGCCTTGAGTAAAAAGCATAGGCAAAAAAACTGTATATAAATCTAGGATGTAGAGTGCATTTTAAGAGTAACATAGAAGACTGGGTCTACACAAAAAACTTGATGGATTTGACTACCTGAAAATTACAATCCTTTCTATGTGAAAAAATACAAACATAACAAAAATCAAAAGTCAACTGAGAAAATAGTTGCAATATATATGATAAGAATTAATATTCATAGTACATTAGAGGTCTTGCATCAATAAGAAAATAAATAGTACAGCATAGGGAATATAGTCAATGTAGTACATTTATCATGGTAAACATTTCATAGTATATATAATTATTGAATTATAATTGAATCACTGTTGAATCACTGTTGCCCACCTGAAACTAAGTCACTATATATCAATTATAGTTCAATTAAAAACTTTAAAAATACTAAAAATGAAATGCAATACAAATAAGAACATTGAGGAAAAAATAAATGAAAATAGGCAAAGAACACACAAAAATATACAAATGGTTAATAATTCTGGTAGTCACAAAATCAATTGCCATTCAGTCATTCAGTCAATAAAAATGATTGTGAAAGCATCTGTTCATTTCCATGATAAGATGAACAATTTTTTTTTTTTTAGATTTTATTTATTTATTTGACAGACAGAGATCACAAGTAGGCAGAGAGTCAGGCAGAGAGAGAGAGGAGGAAGCAGGCTCTCTGCGGAGCAGACAGCCCGATGTGGGGCTCGATCCCAGGACACTGGGATCATGACCCGAGCCGAAGGCAGAGGCCTTAACCCACTGAGCCACCCAGGTGCCCCAAGATGAACAATTTTTGATAAAAGAAAAAATGGCAGAAACAACCTAATCTTTTTACATTAATATTTTCAATGATGTATATGGCATCGAATACCTATGTGGCATAGAATACTTAAAGTATAGCTATTTGTAATTTTATCTCTCCTTGTCTTTTTATAGATGGTTATGTTTGCTAACTGGGTCTTTTGTAGGGCCAAATGGGAATAATGGTATATATACTGCAAGTAAGAGAAGACAAATAGAAAGGGCAGGTAATAGCTTCTGTTGGTTTCCTACTCAAAATTATGCCTCTTCGTTCTAAACAAATCAACATTTTCTCAGATACTTCCTGGGCTCTTCTTCAACGTCGTGATTGGAGGCTTGGTTAGATCAGCTAATCATGGTTCTTCTTGCCTGAGATTGATCTATGGCACATGACAAAATGCTAAGTAATGAGACATTAGAATATTGGTTGGCGATTCTGAGAAAATGTTCTTCATTCTTGAAAAGGACCATGAGTAAGGGTCTTTCTTTTCCTGCTTTGGGTGCCTTATGATTAGAATGTGATATTTTGGGGCACTGGGTGGCTCAGTGGGTTAAAGCCTCTGCCTTGGCTCAGGTCATGATCTCAGGGTCCTGGGATCGAGCCTGGCATTGGGGGTGTCTCTGCTCAGCTGGGAGCCTGCTTCTCCCTCTCTCTCTGCCTGCCTCTCTGCCTACTTGTGATCTCTGTCTGTCAAATAAATAAACTAAAAGAAAAAAAGAAATTTTTTTTAGGATGTGATATATTGAGTTGTTGCAATCATCTTATTGCCAGAAAAAGAAACAAAAATGGCAGACCAACCAAACTAAAGGCTTCACGTTGTTGAACTGCTAAGTAACTGCCCTGAATTCACCTTGTCTCTGTTTTTCTTGTGGGGGAAGATACGTTTCTTATTATCTGTGTGACTTTTCATTGACTCTGTATTTGTTTACCTGCAGTTAAAGGTATTCTGTTACAGAGAGAGAGATACTTATGGAAAGAATTAACTTGGAAGCTGACAGGAAGGACAAACAGAAGAAGAAGGAAATGTAATCAGTGCAGATTTGAAAATTTTCTACAGCATTTTAAAGGCAAGAAAACCATAGATTTTTGAGTAGAGAGTGTGAGGATTTGGCAGGGTATACAAATAGGTTGTGGAGGGTTTATAGAAGCTGTGCTGTATGTAAATTCAATGCCATTATCCCTGTGCTATCTATTTTGGAGAGTTCCATAAAGATGTGCATTACTTCCTGAATATTAAGTTTAGATTTGTTTTTCTGTTGGATGTAATGCCATGTATTGGGTGGCACCGGCTTTACTAGGCTTTAGATTAGATGGGAAAGTCTTTCCCTTTGAATACTAAGCCTAAAATATTCTGAGGGAGACAGATTTCAGATCAAATTAATTCAGAAAAATATACATACTATTATTTTCTTAGAACTTTAACCCCCCCATATTTTATTTAAAAAATATGAAATCTTGAAATAAGCAAAGCCTTTAACCAAGCATTTTCCAAACTGAAAAACGGTTAAGTCATTGAAGGAATTCCAGGAATTATCTGAGTAGCTTCGAGAGGAAATGAAGGGTGGATGAAGGAATGATTATTCTTTGACAGTGAATTATAAATGTAAATACTCATTGTCTAGGGTCACTCAACAGATAACCAATGCCAAATTAATAACAGCATTTGAGTGAGGTCCCATCTCATTTTTGAAGGCATTATATTTATAATATATATAAATATATTTATATAATATTTATATTTAATATGTAACATTATATTTAATATGTAACTCATACAATATCTACTTTTTAGGATTGTTTTGAGAATCAAATTAGATTATTATGAAGTTAATTAAAGAAAATATTCCATTTAGAAAGTATCTGGCTTATTAAAATGTGCTTTGTAATTATTATTAAAATGATTATCTCCATTGTAAGTATAATTTAATGAAAAGAATAGGAGAATGTGGGTTTCTCCAGAGTATTGGGGAAAGTAGTTTTGAGTCCTCTAGCAGAATGGAGTTTGATGACTTGAGTCAGGGGTCATCTTCCTACCTGAAGCAGAAGCATAGGCACCAGGACTTGAATGGTGACTAATGTGCCAAGGATGTCTTGGAACTTTATTTCTACTTACTTTTATACTAATTATATTGCTATGTTCTCAGAATATTTTTTGAATTTCCATTTTGGAATCTCTGTCAATCCTTGAACACTTTGATTTTAGATGGCAATAGAGTGAAATGTGCAAGGTAATTTTAATTTTTGGAAATAGCTGAACATCAATTAGAAGTTAGTCTGGCAAAATATGAATGACATTGGATTGTAATATTTTTTATTAAAATTATGTAAAACTACAAAGGAAGCCCAACACTGGTGAATATTTATACTGATATTTGTGGTATTTTGAAATAGGTAACATCATTGGAATTCACTTAAAGTGTTCAAGAGAACAACTGTGAAGAACAGCATTTCATGAATATGTAAGTCCTAATATGTTAATTACAAATAAATATTATTTTATAGTTCTGTTCTCAACCTCCATGAACACACTGTAGATTTTAATTCATATTAAGTATAAAATACGTGATTTAAATTTCACAGAAATCAAAAGGAATTATTTACAAAGATTTTAAGTGATTTTGACAGGGAAGTGAGTCATATAAATTTATACCCAAGAGGTAAGAATAAGGTCATATTTTAAGACATTCCTGAGATCTGCTAAAGTAGTTGCTTGAATCCTGAAATACTAAAATAGTCACAAAAGCACATTTTATGGCATTTCTTTAGAAAGTGAGTGTGCATGCCATCTCAAGTTTGAGGTGAAGCAAACATGATTTGTGCATTTAATTTATGGTCTAGCCAGAAGATCAAGGTACTATGATTATTGGTGCCAAAGGTACACATAATAGACATGGAAATGGACATTCTATAAATTTTCCTAGAAAAGGAGTTCAAATATCTCAGGAAAATGCAAGCGCAGTGTCATGTATCACCCTGCTGATAATCATATTCATTATTTATTATGTGTGCCCAGAATTTTTCACAAAATAAAAAAGTTCCTATGAATGAAAGTTCTGTCTTTAATAGGTAATTCCTGAAGGTCTCATCCTTCATAATTTTCCACTATTACCTTGTAGCAAACTACATTCTGCTTTTATCTTTATCCCCAATATTAAAATTACATTAAAAGACAGAAAAATAATAATAAAAATGTTTAAATACACACACACACACACACACACAGCTAATACTATATGTATATAACTAATACAGATGTAGTCTGGACTAAGAATGACTTCATGGTGAATGAAGGAATGATATGGCCACCCCTGTTGAGAATAGAAGAGCTTAGGGAAGTCCTGTAAGTTCTGTGATAATATAAAGTTTCTAGTTTTTATGTTTAATATATGCATTGAAATGATGTGGGTAATGTGATTATTCTTTATTAATTTTAATGCTCAGCTACTTAAAATTGCTTTCCCCATTGAAATAGGTTCCTATGACAAAGGCTAATCTTGCAGTAGAAATGCTGCAATATGAGGGAGTGGTTTGTAATTTCTATAATTCTCTTCCTCACTGTAACCTAGTAGGGGCCCATTCCAAGATCTGCTTCTGACTCCTTTGACATTGGACAAATTACTTTATACTCTTCCTGAACCTTTCTTTCCCTCATCTGTAGAATAAGAGTACTTAGCTCTACTTATCTCAACAGGAAATGTGTTTTATTAAAGACCCATTAGCTTCTTGGAGTATAAAATTGTAGTTTTGGTGGAGTTTGCTTTACTACAGCAGTTGGCATCAAATCTTTTCAAGTCTTTATAAATGCTTCAGCGTATAAATGTGCTTTCCAAGGACAAATGAAAAGTAGTTCATTCTGCTACAAAAGAGGACACTGCCTTTATTCTAACAGTAACAGCCTGAGCAGGTTCCTTCCAAAAAATGGCAAATATTTTCTAGGTTTTTAAAATAAAATAAAAATGGCATAATTATACAAGAAGAATAGAACTAAGTATAATGTAATTATCATGGAAATATATGACTGAGGTAAAGAATAATATGCTTCAGTTTATTTAAAATGTTCTCTAACAGGTTGCCTGGGTGGCTCAGTGGTTTAAAGCCTCTATCTTTGGCTCAGGTCATGATCCCAGGGTCCTCGGATCAAGCCCCATGTCGGGCTCTCTGTTCCCTTCCTCCTCTCTCTCCCTGCCTGCCTCTCTGACTACTTGTGATCTCTGTCTGTCAAATAAATAAATAAAATCTTTTTTTAAAAAATATTCTTTAACTTGGAGAAATCCTATAAATGAGAAACATTTGAATTTCTAGGACAAGGTAAATATAAGGGATGATTTAAAGACCGGAGATAAAATTTTATATATAAGCAAAAATTAATTTCCTTCTTGCTTTTTAAAATATTTTTATGATATAATTCTTATTTAGGAACCAGTAAGCCAGATATTTGTTTATAAGTAAGAAATTATAGGAACTTTTTAGGTACACTCCAAGGAGCCAATAAACAGATTGGCTTAAATATAACAGCTGCCAAAATTATGTAGAAGTCATTTAGAAATGCTCTTTCCTATTATAGGTCTCAAAATTTCTGTTTTAATCATGATAGTGCTTCTACCTCCTTTAAAGAAGATAGGATAGAAAAGTCGGGTGAGGAAGTTGGTTAGGAGAGTGGAAAAAGGAATTGAGATACCTAACTTATTTCAGACTCTTTGTTGATTATTTGAATGCATTATCCCCAAGGATTCCAAAGTTAAATGAAAAAATGTAAGGACTTAGCTATGATTCTTTCTTTCTTATTTAAGGGCTTTTATTGTGATCCAAGGAATAACTCATTCATGAAATGTAATCTCAGAAGGAGCCTCCTGTTGTACAGCATGTGTCTTAAACTGTATTGCTGGTATACTTCCTCCCTCCCTTTCCTCTCCACCCATTCCCTGTGACCTGGTGCCTCCCGCTGGTGGGAGATACTTCCCTATCCTTTTATTTTTATCAATGGATATGAGCAAATGTGGTGCACACTTTAAAAGAGATTTCATAATTCATCACAAGTTCCTGCATTTGCTCTCTGCCATAAGAACAGCATGTCGCAGAGACGGCACCTCCACACTGCGTCCAAGAATGAGAAAGAAGAGTCACAGCAGAGCCAAGTACTGTTGAACACTGACACAGCAGTCATAGCCATACCACAGTTTGCATGTAATGGGAGAGAAATAAAATGCTTTCTGAGGTAATCTACTGAGCTATGGGGTTATTTGTTACGGCAGCAAAAATGTCCAATTGAGAAATTGCTATTAAATCTTGTGGGCTGCTGTAACAAAAATGCCAAATATATGTGACAAAGATTTTTTTGGACACCAGGAGGAAGAGAAACGATTATTGGAAACTGGAAAAGTGTTGTATGGTGGCAAAATATTTTGTAACATTTTTGTTTAAGACCGTTCGGAAGGCAGTTGATATATAATAAAGGGTCATGGCCTTGGGCAAAAGGTTTCAAAGCAGTCCATTACTAGGATGAGCTGGTTGTTATTAGGTGCATTTGGGAAGGCTGAGATCAGAAAAGAAGTGGCGCCGTCTGAAAGTAGAGATGAAAGGACATAGAGATCAGAGCAATTCTGTAACTTGCAAAATTGGAAAAAAGAGCAATTTCTCAGTTCCAATCATCAGAACATAAAATTCGGAAATCTTTTGTCTGCAGTCTCAGGGTAAGTACTAAACATGATAGTACTGCATTCCACATTAAGACTTCTGAATGGATTCAGATGTTCTTTCCATTGGACAAAATATGGTAAAGAGAAGGGCATAATCCCACAAAAATCTGACAGTTTCAAAGAACCGAAATTAAGTCAGGAGAAAGAGCTACTTTCACAAGGCATTGTAGGGCTACTGATTGCTTATGGCACTGATGGTAATAAAACTGAATTTTAAATAATACTGTTTTTGAGAAATTTGTATTGGCAAAAGTAAGACAAGCCTAGAACAAGGTCAGTTTGACTCTTAAGGTATTAGGAAACCCTTGATCCTCCAACTTTTATTTCCACCTGAGGAAGAAGACTGAGAAACTTCTTCACCCTGGAGAATCTGAAGCCCAGAGAGGTCACACGGTCCCAGCAGTTCTGAAATTTGGGAAAACACTGTGAAAGGCCCTTCACTGGAGTGGGGCAATGATCTTTCACTGGGTCTCTGCTGTGCAACCCTATTCACTGTGGATTTTGGCTCTATGGTCTGGGAAGTTCTTTTTCTAACATCCTTCTTGGCTAAAAAGAGTAATAGAAAGTCTTTAAATATGATTGCTTGATTCATTTTATACTTTTCTCATGCCTCTGCTATGAAAACAAAATGTCCCCAGAATGGGTTCCAGAATGGGATGGTTTTGGAGAACTGATCAGTTCAAGGGAAACCACAGCCTCCCTGCAGAGTACATGCTACATGAGGGAAACTAAGTGAAAGTTAATAGAAGCCACCCACTGAAATTTTGAAATTGTTTGTTGTCCAAAATCAATTAGTACATCATTAATCCTTCCTTTTTACTCATAAACTTCTTACTAGTTTATAGGTACTCTTTCCATTTTGCAAATTGAAAAGCATGTTCCAAAGGGAAAACATTTTTCAAGAGTATGAGCCATATATCCTCCTAAGAGGTATGTACCATAGAGATACTATCCCAGCTGCCCCAGTATAATTACCAGTTTCCAAATTCCCACATAGGGAATTGGTCCCCAGTGCAGATGTGGGAATTCTTCCAACTCACTCAAAAGAGAGAAATATAAACTTATTCATGGGACACACAGAAGCTGAAAAGTGAAAAGAGGAAGATGCTAGCATAAAGATAAATGCTTTGTAATAGGAGCACATAATTCTTTGTCTTGTACATGAAGATAACCAAGGACCACATAGTAATTGAAATTCCTTTCAATTCAATAGAGAAATGTAAAATACATTTTTTCTGAATATGGGCTTTAAAAATAAGACTCCTGGATGTTCTATTCTTTTCAGAAAGGATCCTCTAGAATCTAAGTATTCACTATATTCAGTGATTTCCTCTGATTCTGTAATTTTTTCTCTGTTCAATACCTATAGTGTGAATATGAACCTACCTCACTTTACATGGTTGCATTTTCCATGTCCGGCAGAAAAGAAGTGCCCAATAAATATTTATTGAATTGAACTGTACTCATGATTTAAAACATGAAATATTGTATAGCTTGGCATCATTATTATTGAAAGCCAGTTTTTGCACAGACCTCCAGCTAAGGCAGTTTTTTTACAATTTTAAAGAGTTGTGAACAAAATCAAAACACATGGTTATGAAATAGAGATTCCATGTGGCCTACAAAACTAAACTATTTACCATTTAGCTATCTACAGAAAATGTTTGTTAACTCCTGGTCTGAATTCACAGTATTTCCTGGACTTAGTTCCAGACGTAGGGAACTTAGGCAGTGATAGAAAAAACCCAAATAAGTAAAGCTACAAATGAGAGTGGAGACATAACAACCAATGCCCACTACAAAAACATAAATAATTTTAAGAGACTATTATGAAAAAATATGTACCAACATATTGGACAACCTAGATGAAATGGATAAATTCCTAGAAACTTATAAATCACCAAAACTGAAACAGGAAGAAATAGAAAAGTTGAACAGGCCAATAACCAGCAATGAAATTGAGTCAGGAATTAAAAAATCCCAACAGACAGAGAAGTCCAGGACCAGATGGCTTCACAGACAAATTCTACCAAACATTTAAAGAAGAGTTAATACCTATTCTTTTCAAACTATTCCAAAAAATAGAAAAGGAAGGAAAACTTCCAACTTCATTGTATGAGGTCAGCATTACCCTGATACCAAGAGAACTAGAAGCCAATATCTCTGATGAACAGAGATGCAAAAATCCTTAACAAAATATTAGAGACCAAATCCAATAAGACATTTAAAAAAAATCATTCACCACAATCAAGTGGGATTTGTTCCAGGGCTGCAAGGTGGTTCCAATATGCACAAATCAATCAATGCATATGCAACACTAAAAAAATAAAGGACACAAATCATCATTTCAATAGATACGGAAAAAGCATCTCACGAGGTACAGCATCATTGTTGATAAAAATCCTCAACAAAATAAGTTTAGAGGGAATATACTTCAACATAATAAAGGTCATATATGAAAAACACACAGGTAATATTATCCTCAATGGGGAAAAACTGAAAGTTTTTCCACTACAGGAACAAAACAGGGATGTCCACTCTCACCACTGTTATTTAACATAGTGTTGCAAGTCCTAGCCACAGCAATCAGAGAAGAAAAGGAAATAAAAGACATCCAAATTGGCAAGGAAGTAGTAAAACGTTCACTATTTGCAGGTGACATAACTATCTGCAGATGGCCCAAAAACGT
Source organism: Neogale vison (assembly GCF_020171115.1). Taxonomy (NCBI): domain Eukaryota; kingdom Metazoa; phylum Chordata; class Mammalia; order Carnivora; family Mustelidae; genus Neogale; species Neogale vison. Next base: position 51,914,776 of record NC_058093.1, read on the forward strand.
AGAAAACCTGAAAGGCCACCAAAAAACTTCTAGAACTGATAAATTCAGTAAAGTCATAGGGTGAAAAATCAATGTACAGAAATCTATTGCATTTCTATACACTAGTAATGAAGCAACAGAAAAAGAAATAAGGAATCAATTCTATTTATAATTATACCAAAAGCAATAAGATACATAGGAGTAAACTTAACCAAAGAGGTGAAAGACCTATACTCTGAAAATTATAAACACTAATTAAAGATAGATCTGGGATATCAGGATTTTGGCTGATATCCAGGATCTATAAAGAATTTCTCAAACTCAACACACACAAAAATAGATAATCATGTCCAAAAATGGGCAGAAGACATGAACAGACACTTCTCCAATGAAGACATACAAATGGCTATCAGACATATGAAAAAATGTTCATTATTACTAGCCATCAGGGAGATTCAAGTTAAAACCACATTGAGATACCACCTTACACCAGTTAGAATGGCCAAAATTAGCAAGACAGGAAACAACGTGTGTTGGAGAGGATGTGGAGGAAGGGGAACCCTCTTATACTGTTGGTGGGAATGCAAGTTGGTGCAGCCAATTTGGAAAACAGTGTGGAGATTCCTTAAGAAATTAAAAATAGAGCTTCCCTATAACCCTGCAATTGCACTCCTGGGTATTTACCCCAAAGATACAGATGTAGTGAAAAGAAGGGCCATGTATACCCCAATGTTTATAGCAGCAATGGCCATGGTGGCCAAACTGTGGAAAGAACAAAGATAGCCTTCAACAGATGAATGGATAAAGAAGATATGGTCCATATATATAATGGAGTATTACGCCTCCATCAGAAACGATGAATACTCAACTTTTGTATCAACATAGATGGGACTGAAGGAGATTATGCTGAGTGAAATAAGTCACTTAGAGAAAGTCAATTATCATATGGTTTCATTTACTTGTGGAGCATAAGGAATAACATGGAGGACATTGGGAGATGGAGAGGAGAAGGGAGTTGAGGGAAATTGGAAGGGGAGATGAACCATGAGAGACTATGGACTCTGAAAAACAATCTGAGGGTTTTGAAGGGGCAGGGGGTGGGAGGTTGGGGGAACTGGGTGGTGGCTATAATGGAGGGCCCATATGGCATGGAGCCCTGGGTGTGGTGCATAAACAATGAATTCTGTTACACTGAAAAGAAATTAATAAAAAAATGAAATTAAAGATAAATTAAACTGGAACAAAGAAATGGAAAGATATTCCATGTTCATGGCTTGGAAGAAAAAATATTGTTAAAATATCTATACCACCCAAAGCAATCTACACATTTATTTTAACCCCTATGAAAATAACAACAGCATTTTTCACAGAGCCACAACAAACAATCCTAAAGTTTGTATGGGACCACAAAAGACTCCAAATAGCCAAAGCAAACTTAAAAAAGAAAAGCAAAGGGACACCTGGGTGCCTCAGTGGGTTGGGCCTCTGCCTTCAGCTCAGGTCATGATCCCAGGGTTCTGGGATTGAGCCTCTGCTCAGCAGGGAACCTGCTTCCCTTCCTCTTTCTCTGCCTGCCTCTCTGCCTACTTGTGATCTCTGTCTGTCAAATAAATAAAACCTTAAAAAAAAAAAAAGAAAGAAGAAAGAAAAACAAAGCTGGAGGCATCACAGTTGCAGACTTTAAGTTATGTTACACAGCTCTAATAACCAAAACGGCTGGCACAAAAATAGACACATAGATCAGTAGACTACAATAGAAAACCCAGAAGTGAACCCACATGAGTCTTTGACAAAGCAAGAAATAATATCCAATGGAAAAAGACTGTATGTCCAACATATTGTGTTGGGAGAACTGGATAGCAACATGCAGCAGAATGAAACTGGATCACTTTATTATACCACACACAATAATAAATTCAAAGTGGACTAAAGACCTAAATGTGAGACTCAGAACCATAAAAATCCTAGAGAACACAAACCATAACTTCTTTGACGTTGGCTGTAGCCACTTCTTTCTAGATATGTCTCCGGAGGCAAAGGAAGCAAGAGCAAAAATAAACTATTGGGACATCAAAATAAAGCTTTTGCACAGTGAAGGAAACAACAAAATTAAAAGGCAACATAGGAAATAGGAGAACATATTTGTAAATAACATCTGACAAAGGGTTATCCAAAATAAAGAATTTTTAAAACTCAATACCCCCAAAGTGAATAATCCAGTTAAGAAATGGGCCAAAGACATGAATAGACATTACTCCAAAGACATGCAAATGGCTAACAGACACCATGAAAAGTTGTTCAATATTCAATATCCCTTATTACCAGGGAAGATCAAATCAAAGCTGTAATGACATATCACTTTATACCTGTCAGAATGGCTAAAATCAACAACACAAGAAATAACGGGTGTTGGTGCTGTGGAGAAAGGAGAACCCTCTAGCGCTGTTGGTAGGAATGTAAACTGTGCAGCCACTTTGAAACCAGCATGGAGATTCATCAAGAAGTTAAAAATAGTACTATGTTATAATCCAGCAATTGCATTATGAGGCATTTACCCAAAGGAAAAAAATACCAATTCAAAGGGATACATGCACCCCAACTTTTATAACAGCATTATCAATAATAACCAAATTATGGAAACAGCCAAGTGTCCATTGATTGATAAATAGATAAAGAAGATGTTGTGTACACACACACACACACACACACACACTGGGATATTACTCAGCCATATAAAAGAATGAAATTTTGCCATTTGCAGTGATATGGATGGAATGGAGTATATTATGTCAAATGAAATGAGAGGAAGACAAATACCATATGATTTCACTCATGTGAAATTTAAGAAATAAAGGAAACTTGCAAAGGGGGAGGGAAGAGAAGAATAAATCAAGAAACAGACTCTTGACTTTGAGAATGAACCAGTGGTTCCCAGGGGGAGGTAGGTGGAGGGATGGGTGAAATAGGTGTGGGGATTAAGGCGTGTACTTGAGATGAGCACCAGGTAACGTACAGAAGTGTTCAATCACTATATTATATACCTGAAACTAATATTACACTGAATTTTAACTGGAATTTAAATAAAAACTTACAAACTAAATTAGAAAATGGGGGGAAAAACCCAACACACAGTATTACAGAATGAAAAGATGAGGAGAATCTGGGTCATGTTGTTGAGCCTCAGCATTACCAAACCTAGAAGTTTCATAATTATGTATCTTGCTTTGAGTGATAATATCTCCCTACTATTTACATCTATTAATGCAAATTTTATATTCCTTTCATCTGAAAGTATTTTGAATGATACTATAAACAGAATCTAATTGGGAAGACAAATGAAACATCTTTTCATGACCACAAAATTGACCCCTTTTCTGACTAATATAAATGACTACTATTTCTTTACTAGTGATATCTGTAGGTAGAGTATAATCCCTTGCTATTTGGGATAAAAATTATTAAGATACCCATTGTTCCTTAAAAAAAAGTATCAGGGTCCCTGGTGGCTCGGTCAATTAAGTGTCTTTCTTCAACTCAGGTCATGATCCTGGGGTCTTGGATCAAGTCCCACCTTGGGCTCTCTGATCAGTGCAGAGCCTGCTTCTCCCTCTTCTTCTGCTGCTCCCCCACTTGTGGTCTCTGGCTCTATCTGAAATAAATAAAGTCTTAAAATTTTTTGTTTTTGTTTTTGCCTCTGATAACATTCAAGCCAGTACTGACCCAAGTCCTCCATAGACCCTCTTTAAAATTATCAAGCTCAAATCAAATCCTATTATAAGCCCCTTTTAAGACCTTGTAACCTGAAGATCTCCCAGAGTTCTCTGGTTTTCTATTTCCTGTTTTTCTTGCTGTAAAAACCACAATAATTCTAATAGTTTTTACTATGAGTATTCTCCTGGTGGTCTTTTAACTTTTTAATTAATAGACTTTATTTTTCAGAGCAGTTTTCGGTTTATAAAAAAACTGGGCAGAAAGTATAGAGTTCCCAAATACTCCTTCTGCTCAGTTTTCGCATTACTAGCATCTTGCATTGATGTGGGATATTAATTGTAATTGATGAACCAATAGAGATGGACATTATTATTAACTAAAGTCCATAATTACACTAGGATTCACTATTTTCTTTGCACACTTCTCTGGATTTTGCCAAATGCATAATGTCTTGTACGCACCATTCATTATCATACAGAGTAGTTTCACTGCCCTAAAAATCACCTAGATGCCACCTATTTTTCCTCTCTACCCCATGCCCTAGAAAGAACTGATCTTTTTAGTCTCTAGTTTTCCTTTTTTGAAGGTTCATGAAGTTGGTCATGTATCATATAGCCTTTCCAACTCATTTCTTTCACTTACAATATACATGTAGGGTCATCATGTTTTTTCATGCTTTACTAACTTATTTCTTTGTATCAGTGAATAATATTCCATTGTCTGGGATGTCCCACAGTTTATATATCCATTCACCTACTAAAGGATATTTTTGTTGTTTTGAAAAGCAGTAGTTTTGCAAATTATTAATAAAGTTTCTGTGAATATTCTTGTGAAAGTTTTTGTGTGGACATAAACTTTCAACTTATTTGGGTAAATACCCTAGAATGTGTCTGTTAGCATGATAAATGGTTCTCCACCTCTTCACATTCTATCTGGAGGTGACTTTAGGTCTAAAATGAGCCTCTTGTAAGCAGCATGTTGGTGGGTCTTGTTTTTTCATCCATTCTAATACCCTGTATTTCTTGATTGGAGCATTTAGTCCATTTACATTCAGAGTAATTATTGACAGATATGAATTTAGTGGCATTATATTACCTGTAAAGTTGCTGTTCCTATAAATTGTCTTTGTTGTTTTTGGTCCCTCTTTTCTGCTCAGAGTCCCCTTTAATATTTCCTGCAGAACTCCTTTAGTTCTGATTTAGTGTTCATTAACTCCTTTAGTTTTCATTTGTCTTTGAAACTCTTTATCTCTCCTCTAGTCCGAATGAAAGTCTTGCTGGATAAAGTATTCTTGGCTGCATATTTTTCCCATTTAGTGATCTAAATACATCATGCCAGCCCTTTCTGGCCTCTTGGGTCTCTGTTACTAGCCTTATGTGTCTACTCTTGTAGGTTAAGGACTTTTCCCCCTATTGCTTTCAGAATTCTCTCTTTATGTTTGTATTTTGCAAGTGTCACTATGGTATGTCATGTTGTTCACCTGTTTTTATCGATTTTGAGGGAGTTCTTTGTGCCTCTTGTGTTCAAATGCCTGTTTCCTTTCCCTGATTAGAGAAATTCTCATCTATAATCTGTTCATATAAACTTTCTGCCCCGTTCCCCTGAACTCTTCTTCTTTTGGGACTACTATGATAGTAGTATCATTTTGCTTTTTGGAATCACTAAGTCTATATTTGTGGTCTAATAGTTTTCTTTCCCTCTTCTTTTCAGATTCATTATTTTCTGTAATTTATCTTCTTTTTTTTCTAATTTTTTAAAAATATTTTATTTATTTTAGAGATAGAGAACATGAGTAAGCAGGGGGAGGAGCAGAAGGTGAAGGAGAGGAAGAGTGAATCCAAAGCAGACTCTGCATGCAGGGTGAGCCTGACACAAGACTTGAATTCCCAACTTGGAGATCACCACCTAATCCAAAACCAAGAGATGGACACTTAATTGACTGTGCCACCTAGACACCCCCATAATTTTATCTTCTCTATCACCTATTCTCTCCTCTGCTTCTTCAAGCCCCATTGTGACTATATCCAGTCTCTTTTGTATCTCAGTTTATAGCATTTTTTTATTTCAGTCTGACTAGTTTCTAGATCTTTTATCTTTGCAGCAGGGTTTTCTCTGTTGTCTTCTATGCTGTTTTCAAGTCTAGCTAGTAGTCTTATGACTGTTGATCTAAATTCTTGTTCAGATATATTGCTTATATCTGCTTGGAGCAGGTCCCTAGCTGTTACAGCATCCTGACCTTTCTTTTGGGGAGAATTCCTCCATCTTGTCATTTTGGCTGAGTTTCTGTCTTTTGGATGTTTTGAAAGCTTGTTATGTTTCCTTCATCTCAGAGTAATGCTATATAAAAAAGAAGTCATTCAGTGCCAGGGCCTGGCACTTTGGGAAGTGTTTCTGGTGTATACCGTGTGCATTCTGCTGTTGGGTTTTGAGTGCTCTTTCCCACTGGTCTGTTCTCTGCAGAGTTCCCTCTTGTACAGAGGGGAGTGTTTAGCTAGGTGTGCTTTGACTTGTTTGTTGGGAAAAAAAAAAAAAAAACTAGAAAAAAAGGGGGAAAAAGCCTGAGAAAAAGGAAAAAAAAAGTTAAATTAAATTTAAAGACAATTTTTAAAAAGACAACTAAAAAAGGAATAAAAAAGAAAAAGAAAAAGGGATTAAAAAATTAAATTAAATTTAAAGACAATTAAAAAGACAATAAAAAAAGCAAACAAACAAACAAACTAACAACTGTAAGCCTGATTCCAATGGGAGAAAAAAGAAAAGAAAAGAAATACAGGCTGGGCCATTTCCACCAGCACTGAAGGAGACGCCGAGGCACTGCACAATCAGTACGCTTGGAGCATGTGGTGTACTGCCTCTGCTGCCCTTCTAGCAGTAGGCCCGCTGCAGAGGCTTGGAGTCAATCCTGCCCCCGTAGGAAAAAAAAAAAAAAAAAAAAAAGCACTTGCCAAGCACCTGAGGAAGGTGCTTGGTGAAAGCGACTCCCACATCCAAAGGGCCGCTGTGTTGCTCTCTGAACTCCAGCCGTTGGTAGTGAGGGTAAAATGGCACCACTCTACACTCTCCTGCTTGGACGGGGTCTCACACCCCTGCTGCTCAGGAAGCCCTCCCAGAAAAGTGAGAGCCATCAGCGCACCCGGAGCCCAGCTCTCCTGCATTTTATCTTTGGCGCATGTCTGGGATTCAAAACTCCTAAATCTTAGAGGAGCCGGCGCCGCTTGAGTACGCTCCGTCCTCAGGATTAGAGTCTCACCGCGCTCTAACTAGCGCTCTTTGTTGCACAAAAGCAGCAGTTCCACGTATGCTAGATGCACAGATTCTACCTGTGGCACCACAAAAAGCAGCAACCGGGGTATCCTCCCTCTGCGTGCTCCTTCGTCCCCTGCTGATGGAAGGCGTTTGCTGGCGCTTTAGTCCTTGGAGAGGAAGTATGCCGTCTTCAAATTGTACTGCAGAAAGGGAACCGATCCCTCTGAGCATGACCCAGGAGATCCCTGAGCCACTTGGAACACCTTCTGGGAACCAGAGTCCCCCCCCTTCTCTCCCGGAGTGCACGTCTCGGCCACGCCGTCTCCCTTCAGCCCTGGAGATCCCACTTCCAGTCCTCGGACGGATTTCCCGGGTGTTGCAAGTGATCTGAGCTCCGTACAGCTGTGTTCTAGAGACGAGGTAAGCCCCGGGTCCCCCCACTTCTCCACCATCTTAACTCCTCTCCCCCAAAGCTTCTTGGATAAGCCAAATACCGTAGAATGTGATTGCTGAACAGTGTGGTAGAGTATGTTTAGCTTGCTAAAAAGCAAATAAACAAAATAAACTATCAAACTGCCTTCCAAAATGGCTGTGCCATTTATTTTGCAGCCCCACCAGCGATGCATGCAAGTTACTCTTGCTCTACATCCTGTCAGCATGTAGTATTGTCAGAGTTCTGGAATTTAGCCATTTTAGTAGATGTGGAGTGGTATGTTGCTTTAATTCACAGTTCCCTACTGGTATGTGATCTGGAGCTCCCTTTCATATGCTTACTTGTCATCTGTACATCTTTTCCTCAGTTTTTAATTGGGTTGTTTATTTTCTCCCTGTTGAGTTTTAAGAGTTCTTTGCATATATTAAATGTAAGTCTTCAATGAGATATGTGCTTTGCACCTGGTTGTCTTTTATTGTTGGCCTTTTTAACAACAGAGAGGAGACTTACTTTCTGAACAAGACCAGTATCTCAGATGCAACAGAAATTGAGAAATTAGGAAAGAGGAATTAGAATTGGTAGTGAAGGAGGGAAGATTTTTTTTTTAATTAAGTTGTAACAAGTCTTAATAAACAAATGTAAAAATAGATCATTTTATTATTTCCACATTTCTAATGGGGATCAGCTAAAGTTTTTTCCAGGTGTTAGTTTCATGCTTAATGAAACTTCTTACCAGGCTTTTGATTCTATCATTAATAGTACTCTCCACACCTATTTATTACAGAATTGCAAGAAAATCATTAGGGTATACAGCTGTGTAGATTTGAGAGTGGTCATGCCTTTTGCATGTCATCAAGCCATGCACCCAAATTTCAAGGAAATTGCTAAATATACTTTTAATTTTTAACATAGATAAAAAAGGAAATATAAGCTATGTCCTCCCCCAGAAGGTTGAAAGTGTGTGTGGTTCAGTCCATATTTGTAAGTTGCACAGTTGAGAATATAAAATTTTCTTCTTAGGAGAAATGCACTTAAGTGAGGAGGAAATGAGGCATTGTCTCAACAAGTGGTCTTTAAAAAACTAAATTTATTTCTTTTCATCATTGCAGATAATAATAAACTTGAGTAAATATTAGGTCTTTTTCCCTTCCAGATTTTGAGAATGTTCCGATTATAGAGACTAGAAATATATTTGGAGACTTTCTGTTATTTGTAGATGGTTTTAAACCATAGTCTCTTCCAAGAAATGTCTTCTCTTTGTTTGCCTACTACAATATCCCCCTCCTACACCCACCTTTGAGGAAACATTCATCATTTGGTGGTGAGTTACCTGCTGCATTTTCTTAAGATGATGGTCCTTTTTGCCATGTTTTATTTTTTAAATTTTATTTATTTATTTATTTGTTTATTTATTAAAGATTTTATTTATTTATTTGACAGACAGAGATCACAAGTAGGCAGAGAGGCAGGCAGAGAGAGGGAGGAAGGGAAGCAGGTTCCCCACTGAGCAGAAAGCCTGATGCGGGGATCGATCCCAGGACCCTGGGATCATGACCTGAGCCGAAGGCAGAGGCTTTAACCCACTGAGCCACCCAGGCACCCCCTTTTTGCCATGTTTTAAAGGACTGGTTAATGAATGGGTCCAGTGGATAATCTATTTGTAAGTATGGTGTTTGTAGTGTATTTTCAGAACACTCTTATCTTTGGAATTCTGATGCTGTAGTTCTATGAAAGCCTTTAATATTTCTTTGGCATCCTTTATAACCCCTCCTGGATTTTCCATAGCAAAATATTTATAGTACTTTTTTTTCTCTAATGTTGTGGTTTTATAAATATCATATTGTAATCAATAAAGTCTGTGGACAGAACTGTCAATCTCTTTCCTTTTAATAATTCCTGATGTCTGACTTTTAAATCTTATATACCCTAAAGATTTAAAAATCTAATTAGCTACCTTTTGAGTGCTGTTGACTTAAAGATCATGATTTTCCATCATCTCATTGAAAGATGTCAGATGCAATGTAGAAGAATTTCCATAACTTTGTGTGGTATATTGACAAATTGTCAGGAAAATAAACAGAAGTTATGCAGGGACTCAGTAGCCCAGAACCATTGGGAAAATTCCTCAATAAAAGAGTCATACGTAATTTTAAGTTTTATGATTTTACCCAGAAGAAACACATGTTGAGCATAAATAAGTAACTCTAAATAATCAAACTAGAATTGTTACCTTGTATACTATCTACAGTTACATATTCAGAAGAGCATTTTTGTCGAAAGTAGAATGAATGTGTTGAAAGTAATAGAACGTAGTAGCTATTCATTCAGCTCATACTGTCCTCTGATAGTACATTGTTGGAATATTTTTATAATTGTTTTTTACCATATTTACTCCAAGAGGTGGCTATATGAAACGACTACTAGAGACTCTCTTCTTCAACTGTACATCTTTGGGAGAAGTAACACATTATGTCACTAACTTATCAGTATGATTTAGTGACTGAAAAACAAAAATGGAGATCTTTATTGAGCATAAATTACACATTAAGTATGATGATAGACACCTCCCCGCCAACGTATTGTTTCATCTCTGTTTTCTTTCTTACCTCCGGAAGGCAGGCGTCTTTAGCTCCAGTTTAGAAATGTGAAAATTGAAGTTGGGAAGTATTAGGTGCTAAAAAAAGAATGATTTTTAAAAAGCAGAGTGCCGAGGAAGCATGAGACAGTTAATTTAGAAGCAAGTGGATCTTGAAGGAGAGGAAAAAGAATGTTCCAAGAAAAGGAATGGAGGTGAGACTTTTTGAGTAAAATAGGTGCTTTATTTTTCTTTGCCTAGTTCTTTTAGTGGACCCAATTCCGGGTATCTGCCCAGACAAAACTTATTTTTTTATAAGAACTTTTACCACTCCTCAAGTGGTGGTCATAAGAGATAACACAATATCTATCACAGTACACTTCTGTTGCTTCAGATAGTTTGAAGGGAGTTCTCATGTTTGCAACCAAACAACAGTATACTGAGGAATTTTTTCTGTAACTTGTCTACCAACAGCATAGTAGAATTTTGTTTTGTTTTGTTTTCAGTTTACTTTTCCAGTCACCGAGATTAAAGGAAACTTATTTGATTGACTGTAAGAAATTCCATGAATAAAAGTCTTACTAAAAGTAAGCTAGGGCAGGAAGTTGGAAATGTACATCTTTAAAAATATATACCAAAGTATTTATCCAAAGGATGAATTTTGCAGAGTTGAAGGGGTGCTTCTCCCTTAGGAGGCATTCATATCTTCCTGTGGAAAGGTGTGGTGTTTCTGTGTCCATGCCAGTGCTATCCCAGATTCTACTAATTTTATGTACTGACTAGAGACCTCTGAAGACTGCTTTTGTAGTTTCTGTGTCATAGAAGTCAGTAAACTTCAAAGGGCTCACAAATCAATTTGGGGCTTTGTTTCTAGTATCGTATTTTTGTACATGTTTTAGAAAATGGGTTTTTAAATTTCAGATGCTTTCATTCAGGGAGAAAAAAGAAATGTAAGAGAAAATGCTTCATTGAATAACACTGAGCAGAAACCAGGTGTAAACGCAGGAGGGTTGTCTGTGTGTGTTGAGATGTGTTGATGTGTGTTGGGGGAGACTGTGAAGAGGAAATCCAAGCATTTCTGTATCACTTTTGGTGATTACATATGTAGCATACTGGGAAGGAAATCAGGCTCCAAACATCCATTATGTGAGAGTATTTTTTTCTGTCCAGTACCCCCTGCTCCCTAATGAATCATATCCATTTATGTTTAATTCCACACAATCAAAACATAGTAATATTTGGAAGGGAAAGAGTTTAAACCAAGACAAGCAGTTACCTAGTTATTTTCTAATATCTTCCTCTGCTCCCTATTACTTTATCTAATAAAGACATGAATAGCACAGTATACATTTTAAAAAATTAAATGTGCCCTGGTAAATAGGTTCAAAAGATCATATTTAATATTTTCAACTCTCCTTAAAAACAGAAATTTGGTATTCTCCGATGACATTAGTGTGTAAAAAATAATCCTGTAGCCTTTTTTTTAATGGTGAAAATTTCCTTTTAGACTGGTTGATAGGACATATATAGTTACAAAATGATTTATATTTCATGTTGCATTCTCCTATTGCAAAGAGCCCGTTAGATAAAATGGGATATTTCTCTGGTATTTAAAATTTGGAGAAATTAAGGCTCAGGGTGGTAAGTCCTTTCAGCAAGGCAACTCTAATGAATAATTAAAATAGCACTAGAATCCAGTCTTTTCATTTCTTAGTCCAGGGCTCTTACTGCTCCTCTATAATATAGTGTACCATTTACGGCCTCTGAAATGATGTGTCCAGTTATTGGTTCCCAAATTTCTAGGCATTTAAAAAAGAATGAAATAATAGGACTTACAGAAATTATGACAGTAAGAAATCAAAACCTGTGAAGGGAAGATAGAGCAGTTGACATAGTGTAGCCGGGAGAAGAGAAGGTTGAAAGGTGACTTGATATATGTGTGTTTGAGTAAAATGTCCCTGTGAAGAGGTATTCTATAACTCTCTCAAGAAGATGGTGTAAGTTACAGTGATGAACTACTGGGTCAGATCTAAAGTAACATTTATGGTCAAGGGGTACATTAAATTCAAGAAAAGGCAACAAAATGGGTGAAGTTTCCTTTTACATTGAAGTAAATAAAATAAACCTAGAATCCTTTTTGCCTGTTTATATAGTAACATTGTTTGTGGATATTCAAGCTTGTAATATTTCTCTGGTCATATACCAAATGGCGGAATTTCTAAAATGCTCAAATCTTATGTATAATCTATATGATATGTTAATTCCCTTTGAAGTCCACATTGCCTCATCCCAGTTGAATTAAATATTCTAACTAGAAGGAAGCTCAAGATATTGCTATCTACTACATGATGTTTAATTAAACAACAGTACCTCAGGGTAAACCCAAAAGATCTGCTCATGCAGTAGGAATTCCAATTCTGGCTTCCTCTCTTCTGCCTTTTTTTCTCCTTTCAGTTCACTTACTCTTCTTTTGCATAGAACACAGTACAACTGAGAAATCAAGATTTCCTAATGTGATTACTTCCTAGCTAACTTTGTTAAAAAAAAAAAAATAGCAGAAGAAGTGGGAAATATCCACAAATTTGTTACATTTTGGGGAGTGTTTAGATCCATGTTATCAATGAGTATTTTAATCTATATGCCATTTTTTATGAGCACTTGCCAGTAATTGAGAAGTAATTAAAGTACTGTGGCAAATTTAAAAGAAATTTAAAATATGGTTTCTGCATTGCACATGAGTTTAAACTAGTAATTATTGACAAAAATCTTTATAACTAGCAGCTAACTGACATGATACAGACATTGTTATAAAATCTTAGAAGAGAACAGGATTAATTGCATCATTTGATAATAATTGAGCATATACTATGTTTATTCATTTTTTCATGAATTCCATAATCTTTCATAGAGTGCCTACCAAGTGTCATACACAGAGGACAGAGCCATGAATTCTCACTCTCATGAAGGTTGAAGTGAGAAAGTTGAACTGAGAAGTTTTAATGAAGGTTGAAATGAGAAGATGTATAATAAATAAACATGAAATAAGCAGATATTGGTGAGTGTCATGAAGGACACTAAAGCAAATTAAGGGAGCTAGGGAATGTGAGAGAGGGAGGAAAGGTGACATTTTATGTAGGTAGCCATGGAGGCCACTGTGATTCCTTGAAGAAGCTAAAGGAATAACCCTTCTAGGTACTTAGGCAGAGTCATTCCAGGAAGAATGGTCAAAGTCAAAGTTATAGAGATGTTTGAGTAACTGAAATGGACTGAATTTCAGTCAGAGTCAGAGGAGAGATGAGTTGAGAGATGAGTCGAGGGGTAGAATGACAGACAAACCATCTGGGGCCTTGTAGGTGAGTGTAAAGACATTGGCTTGCTCTCAGAGGTGAGATATCATTGGAGGGATTTGAAGAGAGGAGTGAAATGATTTGAGTTATTTGTAAAGTAATCATCCTGGGTGCTGCATTGAGAATGGGCAGTAAGTAGGAGGGCAAGAGAGGAGGCAAGTAGGGAGACACACAAAATAATTATCACAATAACCAGGCCAGATAAAATGGTTGCCAGGGCATCAGGGGTTGTAGTAGCAATCATGAAGAGTGGTAGATTGTGGATATATTTTAAAGTTAGATTATGTAGCCATGCTGTTGATTGACTGTGAATTGGGAGAGAAGCAAAGACATAAAGAATAAACTTCAAAACTTTTCATATGGTTAAATAGAAAAATGAAATTTCAATTTGAAGTGATTGTAGTAATGCTACAAGGATCAGATTTGTAATGGGTGAAAAAATCAGAAATCTGATTTTTGAACATACGCAGTTTAAGAGGCCTACTGACCACTCAAGGAAGAATATTGAATAAACATATGTACATACAAGTTTTGAGTACAAAGAGATTCAGGCTGTAAATGTAACCCTGAAAGCCATTAGCTTAAAAATAGCTTGTATAACATAGGACTACATGACACTATCAAGGGTTTGAGTGTAGAAAGGGAAGAGGCCCATAGACTGATACACTGGGGAATCTGCAAGCAATGGACACTGAGAAGAAGAACCCAATAAAGTAGGATGAAAACCAAAAGAGAATGTTACCCAAGTGGAAAAAGTATTTGGGGGAATAATAGAGTAATTGATTATTTCAAATGTTGCTAATAAGTAAATAAGATAAAGACTGATCTTTATATTTAGCAATATTAAGTTCATTGATTATTTTATTATTATTTTTAAAAGGTTTATTAATTTTAGAGGGAGAGGGAGAGTCAGAAATATGCATGCACACTTGAGTGCAGGGAGGGATAGAGGGAGAGAATTTTCAGGTGGACTCTCCACTGAACGTGGAGCCCTTCCTGGGGCTGGGATCTCATGATGCATGAGATCATGACCTTAGCCTAAACCAAGAGTGGGAGGCTTAACCACGAGCAACCCAACCACCCATCATTGGTTATTTCATTTTATTAATTTTTTAATTTTTTATTTATTCATGAGAGAGAGAAAGAGAGAGGGAGCACAAGGTGGGGGGAGCAGAAGGAGGGGGAGAAGCAGACCCCCTGCCAAGCAGGGAGCCTGATGCACGGCTTATTCCAGGACCCTGGAATCAGGACTTGAGCTGAAGGCAGATGCTAAACCAGCTGAGCCACCCATACAACCCCTCATGGGTTATTCTAAAAGTAAGTATTTCAGTGAATTGGTAAAAGCAGTTTGAGAGAGAATTTGTGTTTGAGAAAGAATAAGGAGAGAAATGTTTGACATAATTATGAGTAATGTTTGAAGTTTTGGTAAATGGGGAACAGCTATGAGATGGTAGCTGGAGGAGGATCAAGGTTATAGTTTTTGTTTGTTGATGGGAATAATCATGTAGAGCAAGAGCAACTGATGAAGTAGGGAAAGGGAGACAAATTGCTGGAATAATAGATATTTGGAGAGGATGAAATCTAGTACACAAATGGAGGGTTGGTTGGTTGTGGACAGGGAAATGAGCAGTTTTTCTGTACTAAAAGCAAAGGCAGAATCCATGGAATAACCTTAATCCTAACCTTAAACCTAGTTTATATGGCCACAGTATTAGATAGAAAAATAGGGATGGAAAGCTATGGAGATTGTCTTTTGATATCTCTGTTTTCTCAATGGGAAAAGAATAAATATCATTGGCTAAAAGTAAATATGGGCAAGAGATTCTGGTGATTTGAAGAAAACGAAAAAAGTGCGAATTTTCCCTTAAAGAGAGTGCGAGGCTGAAACAACTGGTCCATTGGGCCAGGATTGCTGAGCGATATTAAAAGTCCACTTGAGGTTATTGGTCATGAATTTAACGTAAACTATAGAACAGTTTGTATGTTTTTCCCAGTCATGCTTAATTACATGGGCCTTGATAAATAGTATTTGGAGAATTAATCAGAATTGTGTTTTTGTCAGGCACTGTTGTGAAGAGAGGAATGCTGAAGGCAAGAATAAACATAAAAGGGCGATTATAATGATGGTACATGGTTTTTAATAGGTGAAAAAGAAGTATATGATGGGATGTTAGAACCAATGAAAAGGAGTTAGGATAGGGATTCCTGGCTGGCTCAGTGAGAAGCTCATGTAACTCTTGATCTTGGGGTTGTAAATTCTTTACATGTTGGGTGTAGAGATTACTTAAATAAGTAAATAAATGTTTAAGAAAAAGGTGTCAGGATTAATAGATCTATATCTTGGCTTAATTAAACCCTTATTGGAGTTGAACAACACAGTTGAGTGAGATAAAAGGCAAGGAGTTTGTAGGCAGAAGAAACATCCATGAGAGTGTGGTTCTGCCCTGTTTAGAAAGAGTTAATTATAGAGTTACTTTCTACTGAGCTTAAATGTTGACTACATTTGAGTATAAAAAGTCATTATCACTTATATGGTATTTATATTTTTAATCTTGTGAGGAACTTCCATATTTCCAGCAACGTACATTCCCAGGTTTTTACCCATAGAAAACAAAGTCTATTTTGAAAAGATAATGTGCTCCTATGTTTATTGCAGAATTATTTACAGTAACCAAGGTATGGACCTAAGTGTTCATTGATAAGTGAATGGATGAAGTTGTGGTATATATATACCCACACACACATACACACAATGGAATATCCCTCAGCCATAAAAACAATGAGATCTTGATATTTGTGATAACATGAATGGATATTATACTAAGTGAAATAAGTCAGAAAGAAAAATACCGTATGATTTCACTTATAGGTGAAATTTAAAAAACAGAGCAACAACAAAAAACAAAGCAGAAATAGACCCATAAACACAGAGAACAAACTGGTGGTTGCCAGAGGGGGCGGAGAGTGAGGGATTGACAAAACTGGGGAAGGGGAGTGGGAGATACAGGCTTCTAGCTATGGAATGAATAGGTAACAGAGATGAAAGGTACAGGATAGAGAATATTGCCAATGGTATTGTAATATCCTATGGTGACAGCTGGTAGCTACACTTGTGATGAGCACAGCATGACACATAGATGTGTGGCTTCACTATGTTGTACACCTAAAACTAACGTAACATTGTGTGTCAACTATACTTCAATAAAGAGGTCTCTATAGCTCAATGAGGAAACAAGGATCAAAGGCATTGGGGGAGTATGATCGGCTTGTCAGATATAAGGTGGCCTTTGCAGTGAAGGACACATGTTGGGAAGTAGTGAAAAATGATGGAGCTTAAAATGTGGTTAACTTTCTTATTAATTTTGAAACATTGTAATATGTAGAGAGAATAAAATAGCATTATTTCTCTCTAGTTCTTCATCATTATGGCAGAAGACCAAAGACTGTAAGAAATCTCTTTGGTGGAATCTGAACGGTATCCCTTTGTGCATTCCTAGCATAAGAAGAAAAGGGAAATGTGTGTGCTGGCAATGCTTCAGGCATTCTTTGCTGAAATAATCTTTTCTTCTATCTAAGCTTATATTCAAGGAACTATTCCTTAAAAACTTGAGGAGCATTCCAAATATTATCTATTTTAACCTTCGTTTTAATACTAGGAGTTATTATGCAGGTTGGGAACCTAAGGATCCACTCTAATGTAAATGTCATAAAAGTTGAAACTCTCTTATTATATTACATCTTGTGTCTGACAGCATCTTACAATTGGTAGATTCTTTATAAATATTTTTCTTTATAAATATTTGTTAATATTTAAATAAATAAAATTTAGTAACTCATCCAAATTCACACACAGATAGGAAATAAAGGAATATACAGTTTTCCATGGATAACCATTGATATTTCCATTGGTTTATTAAAAACATTATTATGTTAGCTTTGATAATATTATTCATATGTGTATTGCTTATTGATTCACACCCATTCTCTCTGTGCTATTTGGAATTGCCCAAATCAGGAAGGAAGAGTTATAGTTCTTATTAGTTAGGTTCAGTGTTAATGCTTGTATACTTGTGATCGGAGCCACAGTATGTTAAAAGAATATATTATGGGTATACCTCTCAGAGCAACCTTGATAATACACACGGGTTTCCCTTCTGATTGTCTGTGTCCATTGTTATACTTAGAAAATACATTTTCTTCTACTTACATTATTTTCTTAATTATTACTTTTGACACTCTAATAAATCTAAAATCTCTTTGGGAATATAACATAAGGAAAATTATGAATCAGATTGTGTGTTTCTTACCCAATTATTCAACCAGTTACTTCCATTAGTTTATCTAGCTATTGTTTATAATATCCTAATTATACAATTTATATCATAAAATTCTATTTAGTAGCATTTTCAAAGGGCTTAACATTTCACTTCAATCACATACCAAATTTTTATGCTTGTTTAGATTTTTAGGATACACTTTTTTGGATTTTTCTGTTTTCTTCAGTTAATTTTGTTGTTTATTCTGGTGGGGATACTGTTTTATCTTCATGCTATGCTTTAAAATCTGGATTTTTTAACACTTGCTCTTAGTCCCCCCTCATCTACAGTCTTGCTTTCTGTGGTTTCAGTTACTGGCAATCAGCCAAAGAAGCAAATGACCCTCACCCTGACATATTGTCAAATGATCTGTAGTAGCCTAATGCTACGTCACAGTGCCTACGTCATTCACCTCACTTTAGTTCATCATGTAGGCATTTTATATCATATCATCACAAGAAGGGTCATTATACTACAATAAGATATTTTGAGCAAGGCCACAGTCACATAACTTTTATTATAGTATAGTGTTAAAATTGTTCTATTATATTATTACTTATTATTAATGTCTTACTCTACCTAATTTATAAATTAAACTTTATCATGGATATGTTTGTATAGGAAAAACAGTGTGTGTGTGTGTATATATGTATATATATATATATATACATATATATAGTTTGGTACTGTCTACGGTTTCAGACATCTATGCGGGGGTCTTGGAATTTATCTTCCTCAGATAAAGGGGGACTACTGTATTCTCCAATATTGTCTTAGGTATTCTAGAAGATATATTCCTAGGCTTGTTGTCTTTTAATAATTTTTAATCTTCAAAGTTTTTCAAGTTTTCTATCAAATTCAGGTGCTTTTATTTTTGTGTCTGTATGTGTATATGTTAATTGTGACAAAACACATTTTATTCTAATTTTATAAGTTGTTTACAAGAGACACTCAATATACAGGAACATGAAAAGATATAAAGAAGAGAATGAAAATATATGTAGCAGGCAAGTACTATCTAAACACAAAGTAGCTATTTTAATCAGACAAAATAAATGACAAAAACAAAAGTCATTTCTTAAAAACAGAAGTAATTTTCACTACAAAAAATTGAAAGGTTTAATTCTCCAGAAAGATGTAGCAGTTCTAAAATTGTACATACCTAGTAACATGTCTTCAAAAGCAGATATGCAGAATTTTACAAGACTATAGGAAAGAAAAGAAATTCACCATACAGGAGGTGATTTCCACAACATTGTCAGTTATTGAGAGGACAAACAGTAATTACTGAACAACATAATAATAAGTTCACCTTAATCAAACCCACAATTAAAACACATACTATTATACTATATTACTGAAACCTTTAACAAATTGTCCAGTAACTCAGTAATAAAGTGATTTTCATCAGAATTCAAGTGCAGATCAGATCACACCAGTCAAATGCATTTGTATTAGAACTTGATTACATACAATAAAGTAAAATATTTGTTAAGCAACACACACCTAAATAATTGATAGGCCAAGAAATTTAACAATAGAGCATAAAAATTATTAGAATTTATTGGTAACTTAAATATTGCCTGTTATAATTTGTGGGGTGAAGGAGGCCTAAATTCTCAAATGTTAAATTGTATGTTTAAAAAGAAAGTTTGAATCAAGAAGTTAGAAAAGTTTAAGGGAAGGAACACAAAACAATTAGAAGTAAGGTTGTATAAAACTTAAAATCAGGAATTAATAAAATAGAAAAATAAAATATAAAAAGTAGACCCAGGAAGGAAAAAAAGTTACTTCTGTATAGAACCTGGTAAAATAGGCAACTCTCTAATAAGACTGATCTGGAAAAAGATGGAAAAGGCAGAAATAAGCAATACATTAGGATCTTTAAAGGAGTCAAACTACAGATACAGCAGTAGTAAAGAGTGAGAGGAATATCATAAATAGCAATATAGAACAAATATTAAAACTGAATAACTGGAAAAATTCTGAAGAAAATTCAGTTAAACAAAGCTGACTAAAAGTCAAAAAGATGTCTAGATAGTTCTATAAACATTATATAAGTTGAATTTATATTCAAATCCTTAGCTCAAAGAAACCACCAGATCCATATATTATCAAATTTTTGAAGAACAAGGAATTTCAGTCTTATGGAAAATTTCTGAATTATAGAAGAGTAAAATTCTAAAAATTATTCTTAGATCCTATTATCACCTAACAGTGATTAGAAAACAGTGGTTAGAAAAAATAAAAGAGGGTGGAAGTTTTAGTCTAATCTCACCAGGAATGTAGAAAAACATTTAAAAATATTCAGCTGTATCTAGAGCATATCGAAGGATATGTACATCTAAATTGGTTTTGTTTTATCCCAACAATGTAATGGCAATTTGGTATTACAAAATCATTTAATATCATTTATATTAGCCTATCATCTCAGTAGATGAACAAAATGTTTGATAAAATTCAGTAGTCACTCTCTATAAAAGATTTTGCCAGACTACAATAGCAGACATTTTTTTTACCTATATAAAGAATGTCTAACAAAAGCCTAGAATAATTATTCTTAAATCATTTTAACATTCTCTTTAATCATAAGGCAAAAATGTCTATTGTCATGATTTCTTTTTGACATTGTTCAGGACAGCTCAGCTAGTATTGTAAGACTAATAAAAACTGTGAGGATTGGAAATGAAGGAGAGACACTGTCATTATTTGTAGATGATACAATTGTTTAAATATAAGAGTAAAGTATCAACAAATAAATTATTAAGATAAATGGGAAACTTTAGTAACTTTGGATATAACAACAATATATAAAATAAATTTCATTTTTATACATAAGTAGTACAGATATTTTGTTAATATTGATATCATTCTATCTAATAGATGCAAAATATAGCAAATATATTCTGAATGAAATTTTCTTAACTTTTTTCTTTCCTGAGAAGAGAGAATACATTCTTCTTTGACCCTGTCAGTGTTCAACTAGATGTTACTTAGATTGCATTAAAATCCCCTCCTTATCTCTAAAGTTTAAAGGTGGAATAATTATAAAAGCAGTTCAGTTTTCATTGAGATTGAGGGAAATGGAAAGAGAAATGGAGCTGTGAGCAGTCCTAGTAGGAGGATCTCTAGATTTTTTTTTTTAATTCCTCTGATTGTTGATATCCAGGCTCCAGGAAAATTGCATGTAATGTATTATGTGTCCTGGCCTCCACTCCAGGTGTAAGGAGTACAACTGATACCCCTTCCTCACAGCCGCGTTACCACCACTGCCACCACCATGACCATCATGACCGCCACCATCACTACCACCACTAAACCTGGGCCTGCTTCTTGACTCACTGCCTATACCCTCAGTCTTATTAGTCCTGTAGATTCTTCCTACATTAAAATCCAACATGGTATATACGTGTATTTTCAAGATTAGGCAAAGAGTATAAAAATTCTACATTCAGATTGGGGCCAAGCCAATGATAGCACTAATTTGTGCTATTAAGATTCATTTCTTGAGCTTTTTATATTGTTCTTTCTGTCCACTTTGCTTCCTGAACAAATGTGTCCATGGGGCAAAATCCATCAGCATGATATCCTATATATTCCTTTGCTGTGCTTATATTCCCATTTTTACAATTTTAACAGTACTATGGAACATTTGTCAGTGTGCTGCTGCTTTTAACATTCATGTAAGAGAAAACTCTATCTGCATATGGCAAGTTCCCAGATCCTTCCTATAGTGAAACATTTTCCGTAATTAAAAAGATTTATAAAAATTAACTGTAAAGAGTTAGAGGCAAGGTTACTTCAGATTACATCCTATAAGAATATGAAGAAAAATGTGTGCTTCATGGTATAATGCTCTCTGCTGAGCAAGAGGCTGGATGTGTCTTTGCTCAAAGCTTGAGTTATATACTTAATTTTACACATTAAAATTTAATGGCCTTTTAAATGTAATATGCCTTTACCAAATAGACTTTTTTTTTCTTTTTTAATAGTGTAATTTCATAGTATTGTAATAATAATATTCTGGAGCATAGTTGACAGGTTTTTTTTTTTCTCCCCAGTGTACAATTAACTATTTTTCATTGATTTTCAGAAGCTTTTTCTTTAATAGCAATCTAATTTCTTTTAAGTTCTGACAAAATTCCGAGATAAAATGATTTAAAACAGAATAGTATGCTTCTTTTAACTTAGAGAAAAATTAAAATTTGGCACGTGTAATACTTTTCATTGACTTCTTATGTCTATCATCATATATACATATAGAACTGCTTTTTATTCATCAGTATTTATGGGTTTTCTAAATTAAGATAATCTTAGTTTGGAGAAAGCATATTTTGAAAAAAAAAATGTCTCCAGGTGTTTTTAGGGACAACTAGACAAGGGAAAGCATTTTTATAGGTGGGATAAATGCTTGTTTCACAATACACTTATTTCCAAATGTTTCTGACAAGACTTACACAAGATCTTAATTTTACATTTCTTTCTCATGTATATATTTTAATTTTCCACTGAAAAATGAAGAAGTGAAAAGACATTAGAGAGTGGCAGGAAGACCTGTTGTTGTACTAGGTATCTAGGCAACCAGCCCCCATTCCAGTGATTTACACAAAATGCTACTAAAATCTTAAATTTGTGGAGTTTTATACTTTACAAAATGAGTTCACATTTACATGATGACTTTTGACTCCAGCCTTATGAGGTCTTCAGGAAAAAATATCATTATTTCTGTTTTGTGGGAAATAATACCAAATATGGAGTAGACTGCAGCACTTTTGGATATCATAATAAATGGTGAAGATAAAATATGACTCAGGAATTCTGATGCCATATCTGTTCTTCCTCTGTTAACACATGGTGAACTACCAAATAGGTGTTGACTGACTGACCAAATAAAAATAATACTTTCTCAAGCTTAAAAGCATATATATGTAATTTTAAGAAAGTTTTAATAGCCTCTGAAAAATATTATTCACTGGATGGTTATAATTTTAAGATTTTGTAGGCATCTGTATTTCTAATGAAATTACTATTTATTCCAATAATATGCAGCAACTAAGAGAAAAAAATCTACAAAGTGAAACAATTTAGAACTCTGAACAAGTATTAGGGTAACAAACTTTTTTAACTCATGCACCGTGTTTAAACTATTTAAAACAAATTGTATTTCCCACCCAGGTTGAAGAAGTGTAACAATGGGAACTTGGGTATGGTGCACATTCTTACCTCCTGTGGTCAAATTTGTGCTGTTGAGAATGCCTTGAGCTGATGGCTAATTTCCAGAGGGAGAGCATTTATCTGACTGATGTGAGGTAACAAAAGATTCAAGAGACTCCCCCCCCAAAAAAGGCAGAAATTCTTTGGTATAGGAAGATAAAAGAGGAGTCTCAAGAATTGATAGCGATCAGAGATGAGAATTAAATTTAGGGATGGAGTCTGTTTCCAGGATGAGAAAATAGATTTAATGAACATGCGTAAGGACAAACTGAGTGAAAGTAGCCAGGAATCATACCAAATTACATGGAACGACCATTGGCACTTGTAACAGGGCCATGGTGAGTGAACGAAAAGATCCTTTAGGGGCCTTGGGTGGCTCAGTCGGTTAAGCATCTGACTTTTGGTTTCAGCTCAGGTCATGATCTCAGGGTCATGATCCCAGGGCTTTAAGATCCAGCCCTGACTTGAACCCCATGTCACACTCCTGTGCTGGGCATGGAGCCTGCTTAAGACTTTCTTCCTCTCCCTCTGCCTCTTTCCTGGACATGTGCACACACTTTCTCTTACTTTAAGAAAAAAAAAAAAAAAGATGCATTAACGGCTCAGGACAGAGTAGACAGTCTCTTGTCTGGCATTCCCCCAATATGCCATTCTCTTTCACTGGTGGAGAATATCCTGAATTCACCTGCACATAGGCCTTAAATACTCTTTTTCATTCTTAAGTTGACAATACTCTTGGAATGGAGAGCATTTTATACATGGGAAAGACAGTCATGACCATAGTGATAAGTATTAGTGCTGACCATGGTACCGGTGAAACATATGCTTCTAATTATGTACATAATTATGTACATTTTTTCTTTATGATAACAGAGTTAAGTAAGTGTTGAGAAATGGAGTGTGTGAGGAAAGCAGGATCCTAATAAGGTGAGCAGAAGTGATAAATGCCATTAGGTTGATGGCATCCATTACCTAAAATGTATTAGGTGGTGATCGTACAGTTTTTATCAAGGGAGAGGTTATGGTTATGGTACCTATATATCTGTTATGTGTATATATGCTTTGGATTACCAGCCTCAATATAACATTTGCATAATTTTTTTGCACTAGTGGGTATCTTTCTGTATGAATGACCTATAAGCTTCCCAGATATTATCTAGCTGATGGGGTTCCAAATGGTGAAAAAAGACTGTTAGAACCAAAGACAGAAGCAGGTGGAGTCATTTCAAAATCCTTTTCTTCCTCTTTTTGGTCTAGTCTATTATAGTTTACATATAAATCAATTTTTTTAAGATTTTATTAATTTGGCAGAGAGAGAGCATAAGGAGGGGGAGGGGGAGATGGAGGAGTAGATTCCAGGGCTCGATCTGGGATTTGATCCCACAGCTTTGGGATCATGACCTGAGCCAAAAGTAAACACTTAACTGACTGAGCCACCCAGGCATCCCATTAAAATTTTTCTTATATGTGTTTCATAGATCATGTATGAAGTTAGGTTTCCTAAATTTTTTGTTTTGGTGGTATCTCTGAGGGTTTAAAGAAATGTTATAATATGGTACACTGAAGTACCTTGAACCCATCATCAAAGGTCTAAAAGCACTTTACAATTAACTTGAACTTGATAATAATTGAATAAGACAAATTTACTTACCAATTTACAGGCAGAAAGGCCAGTAGTTATGACTGATATGTTTTACATTCTTGTCGTTCATTGAAAAAAAGGCAAAAATGTCACCAGTTTTTCCAAATTAGTTAGTCCTGTATACATTTTGAAATCCCTTCTATTTCCTTTACCATTTGAAGCAAAAATTTTGATGTTACTCCAAAAATTGAAACAGCTATATTAATATTATATTATCAAAGAATTCATGATGAGGCAATAGAAAATTTATGTTCACTTATTTTTTCCTTTTTAAAAAAACTTGGCATAGCTATAGTTAATAAAAATAAGATAGTCTAAATTTTACATATATGTATAGACCAGAAATAAAATAGGTAGAATATAATTTTGAGGGGCATCTGGGTGGCTCAGTCATTAAGTGTCTGCCTTCGGCTCAGCTCATGATCCCAGGGTCCTGGGATAAAGCCCCACATCGGGCTCCCAGCTTGGCGGAAAGGTGTTTCTCCCTCTCCCACTCCTCCTGCTTGTGTTTCCTCTCTTGCTCTCTCTCTCTGTCAAATAAATAAATAAAATCTTTAAAAAATATACTTTTGAGAGATTATACTTGCAGTTGGGTCAGGTAGCCAAGTAATTTTTAAGTAATTAAGATCCCAATTCATGGAATATTTATGCTATAGATTGGATTTCTTGGAAGCAGCTGCTGAAATAACAATTGAACCAGAATATATTTATTAGTAATCAACACATGTTAAGGGTAGGAGGGAGAAGAAGGACTGGATAGAGGAAAAACTGATTCAGGTTCAGTAGTCTCCATTTACCCACTGGAGAGTTTTGAAGCAGAATTTCCCTTTAGAGAGTCTCACGTGGTGATAAAATGGCAGGGCTTTTATAAACTTTTATCATTTGGTCATCAGATGTTGGCTTTCCTGGGCAAGGCATGACCTGGGATAAAAAATTATTGTGAAATTATTTGATTCTAAGTATTGTGCTTATATTTGAAAAAGGGTCTTTATTTTTTAAAAATTTTTGCTCTTTGCAATATTTATGAATGCAATTCTATGTTGTGTGAAATTAAGATGAAGTGGAAAAAACTAGAGAAATTCAATTTCAATGACTAAAGAGGGTATAAATTGAGCATGCCTCTCCCTAAAAAAGACCGCAAGACATCAAAACACCTAAAATATATATACATGTGTTCATAATAATATTTTAAAATGGCATCATATTAGGAAGTTGATTGGACACCTGTTCATTATTTTGAAAATAAATGAGAAAAACCTAGCACTTTTTCTGACTTTTTTTGTGCAAATATATTTAGAGTAACCAAGTATTTGAGAAAAAGTTCTTTATAAGAGAGTTTCAGATAATAAGTGTGTGAAAGAAAGAGCAATAGAATGGAAGAATTATCATTTAGCAATACAATAAAAGAATGGATTTAGGCAAAGATTATCAAAGACTGCTCAAACATTAGGCAAAAGATTGACAGAAAAGCTAAATGATTAAGGTTGAAACAAATGAACTGACTGTTCAATCTTGTCCAGTTGGACATTTATGTATTATATACCTCCTGATAAGATGCACTAAGATGTATATAGATCTCCTATACATTATTGACATTAATAGTTAAAACCTACATCTGATTCTTTAGTTCTGAGTTTACAGGAAATATGAGAGATAGATAAGCTATAGAAATAATAGTCAAATTCCAATCCCAAAGCACGAATGTGGGAAATATTATAAGTCACAGTCTTTCTTAGCAAATAACTCATATGAAAAAGAAAGGGAAGATCTATTACAAATTTTAAGACTTGAAAGATATACTAACCAATGCAATTATAAGGATATCGTTTGGATCCTGATTTGAAAAAAATCAACTATGTATGGAAATGTTATCATGGATTAAGTATTAGATTAACAAAACATTATTGTTAACTTCATATGTGTGACAATGTCATCATGGGTTTTTTTTTTAAGATTTTATTTATTTGATAGAGAGACAGCAAGAGAGGGAACACAAGCAGGTGGAGTAGGAGAGGGAGAAGCAGGCTTCCCACTAAGCGGGAAGCCTGATATGGGACTCGATCCCAGGACCGCAGGATCATGACCTGAGTTGAAGGCAACTGCTTAAATGACTGAGCCACCCAGGCACCCTCGTCATGGGTATTTTAATAAGGTTTTGTTAGAAATGAACACTGGGTTAGTTTTCCCAGTTTATTGAAATATATAAACTGTACAAATATTGTATGAGTTATTTATGGGTGGAATGGTAGATAGTGGTGGTGAATAGAGAAAGAAATGAAATAAAATTAGCAAAAGTTGAAATTATTAAAACTGAGTTGCATGTGTAAGTACATGGAAATTTATTATTCCATTCTCTTATATATGGTTGAGAATTTCTAAACTAACTGTTAAGACATTAAATTACTTGTGTGGACCCATAGAAAACATTTTTATCAAACCATCATACCAAAAAATGTCATAAATGACAGAAAATATGTTGAATGGCAAATCTGGATTCAAAGACATCTTGACAGTTATCATCATAGGCTGAATCCCATAAAATAAAATTTAACACAGATGCCATTGCAAATTGTCAGAATGAAGGTAAGCTTACTTAACTGTAGTTCGTGAGGAAGAGCCCACAGTGTTTATATGAAATGGGTAACACCATGTCTATGAAGATTGTTTTTTAAAGATTTTATTTTTAGAGAGAGAGAGTGTATGTGTATGCTTTAGTGAAGAGGGTTGGAGGGACAGAGAGAGAGAACCTCAAGCAGTCTCCACGCTCTATGTGGAACCGGACACAGGGTTGATCCCAAACACTGAGGTCATGACCTGAGCTGAAACCAAGAGTTGGATGCTTAATCAACTGATCCACCCAGGCACCCCTGAAGGTTTGTTTTTGTTTTAAACAGTGGAAGCACGGAAGTGATTTTTGTCCTCTCATTTCATAATAATAGGCTAATTGAGGTTGCTTAGTTCTGCAATTTTAGTTACATAATTAGTGAAGTTGAAAATTCTGTTGCTTTCCTATCATCTTAAATAGAGTATATTGAGCATAATTTGTGTATTGTCTTGATGTCTTGTGTCACTGTTGCTCATCAGAAGTACTTTCCTTAGTATACTTGACAATCTCTTGGATACTGAGTTGGGAAAGAGTTTGCTTTACAGTGGTAGCTCTGCAATTCTTACTGCCTCTGTAGTTCATTGCTGTTCTCACGTCTCAGTATTTCAGCTTTCCAGAGCCTACTCAGAGCATGCACCCTTCCCAAGTGCCCAAATAATGCAGCTATGCTGCTCTACTTTTCCAAGCTATAGTAGAGTTTGAGGGTAAATCTGTTTCATGAGGGTAATTAGATGCGGGATTCTTTGGAAAGGCTCTATTTTTTCAGGGTTTCCCATTATTGAAATAAATGCCCTCCACACCAAATTCTCTAAATTAGATAATGGTCAGCACAACTCTGATTTCTCTTGAGGAGTAGCACAGATTTAGATTGTAGAGTTGACTTATTTATTACATGTGCTTCACCCATCCCCCAACACTTGAGGTAGTAAACATTTTTGTGTTTCTTACTTGACAGAATTTAAGGGGCAGAAAGCAGATAATTTTCTCATTATTGAAAGTATTCAATTGACTTTTAACTAAAGCATGATTCTACAGATGCATTTTCCTGTATAAATTGTATTTTTAAATTTTGGTCTTTGCTAACAGTCATTTTTGATACTTATATTCAAGAGATTTTTGTGTGTATGTTTGCTGCCAAATGATGTTGAAATAAGTCAAGCAGAGAGAGTCAATTATCATATGGTTTCATTTACTTGTGGAGCATAAGAAATAACATGGAGGACATTGGGAGATGGAGAAGAGAAGTGAGTGGGGGGGAAATCAGAGGGGGAGACAAACCATGAGAGACTGTGGAATCTGAGAAACAAACTCAGGGTTTTTGGCGGGGGGTGAGCCTGGTGGTGGGTGTTATGGAGGGCATGTATTGCATGGAGCCCTGGATGTGGCACATAAACAATGAATTTTGGAACAATGAAAAGAAATTAAATTTTTAAAAAATCATGGTGAAATGATCTAAAATGAGAGAGAGATTTTTATGTTTACCAATAAGTAGATCCAAATCATGAACATAAGAATTGTACATAGCTATGGTTTTAAAAACTCCTACCCTAAATTAAAAAAAAAAAAAATGGCCCAAGTGAAGAAAGAGCAGGCACACAAAGCCATTTAGGATTGTTGGTGCCTTGAAGATCAGGGAATAGGGTATTTTTGTATTTATGTCTAGGAGGAAACTGAAATCTGGCATTTTATAAAGGCTGGAATGTAGAAGCTGGTAGCTTCTAAATCTTAGTTATTTCACAGAAGAAAAAAAATCTCACTATTATTAATAGAATATTTGATGAATGCTCATTTACTTGTAGTAGTATTTGTGTGATTGAGAGAGGGGACTGAAAACCAGGAGGTGAGAGTAAGGTTGATGCCACAAAGTGAGCCAATTAACAGCCAAGGGTATATAATACAAGAGATACCTAAAAGTAAGTCCTTCAATAGATAGAGGATTTTCACATATAAACATTTCCTATCCAAATTTCATTTAAGCTTTATCATTAGAATGCACTGCCCACTATGTTGAATAAAATGTAAGTGATTAAGTCTCACCAGTTAAACATTTTAATTTGCTTATGAATTAAATTTGAACTGTCTTAGTAAAAAGAGCTAAGTTTAAAATCCTGCTAACAGGTTTATTAATTCTGCATGTATTTTATTTAGCACCCACTCTATAGAAGAGGCAATGCCAAATCCTAAAGATTAAGATGAATACCAGAACTAGACAATGTGCCCACATTCCAGTTGTAGCAACTGTCACAGCACATTGAAACTGCTTTTTCTTGCATGTTTGTCTGACCACCTGTGCTTCTATTATATATGCATGTGTATGTGTGTGTGTGGTCATCATGTAAAGAAAATAACTAAATGGGAATAATAAAAAATATTTGAAAAATACTACACTTAAGTATGAATTGCCTGAACACTGAAAAGTGTGGGCTGTGTGAGAACAGAGACTATTTGATCTATTTTTCCTGCAACCCACACTATAGTTAGAATGTGGCAGACACTCAATGTTTGTTGAATCTTAGGCAAGATGAAAAAAAATGAAATATTGTTAGAATAGTGATAAAATTCTTCTAACCATTAAGCCTCAAGACAAATGATTCCATAAGCAATAAGGTTGGATTATTTTTTGTATTTGTTGTAAATGTCATCTAGATAATTCTAAGGCTACTAGCCAGGGTGAAAAATGTCAAGGAATCGTGGTAGAGAATGCTTTTTGAATATATTATTGCAACTTGCTCGGTGAACATGATCATGTTGGAGTAAAGAAGGAAAAGAGATATGTCAAATGTTGGGTCAAATTTTCTTGAAATGGGCAACAGTCAGATTTGGGGATGAAGTTTAAGAAGTGAGGTGAAAGCCTGAGGGGGTGGACAAAGAGAAATGCAGTTCCAGCTTTAAGAAGGTAGGGGCTTGGGAGTTCAGCAATGGAAAAGAAAAGTAAGAAGGTAACAGCAAGATCCCAAATCCTCAGCTGGATGATGGACAGATAATGATGAAGAAAATAGAGGAAAAAATGGAAAAGTGATGAATGAAACTTGCAGTAGCGTTGCCCGTAATGGTGACTCTTCAGATGGATCTCCATGAAGTTATCAGCTCTACCATAGCAAACCCAGAGCATATTGAGGAAATGTAAAATGTGCTCAATTTGGTAATATGAGAATATTCTAGAAAAATACACAGCAAAGACAAGTTTCAGAAAGTCCAAGGTAAAGAAGGGAGGATATTATTTTTAGGTACCGAGGGAATGATTATATTTTTGAACGGGAGAGTTAAAAAATCAGAAGTGTACACTTGGCAGTATCCAGAATGAGCAGAAAGGGAAACAGAATTAAGGTCGGTGTGGTGGGGAACGAATGCAATAGGAGTAGGAGTAATAACCTTTGCTAGGTGACAGGCTTGGCAATAAGAATTATATATGCATTGCTCCTATTTAATTCCACAATAATCTTATGAAGTAGGTACTAATTTTATCATCCACTTCACAGTGGCAGACTGCAGTATAGAGAGACTGCATGACATGTTAAGGTCGAAGAGCGAGAAGGTGAGAGGGTAGAGTCAGGAAGCAACGTCTGTTTGAGTGTGAAGACTGAACTCTGTTACCAAGCCACGTTACTTCCATAGATAGCATTCTACATCCGGAATTACATTCATTACACATTTTAGAATAAAATAGCTCTGTGAACCAAGTTTCTCAAGTTTAACTTAACTTCTTTTTTAATCTCCAATTAGTCTCTTATAGCATAAACCAATTAGGCATATGGTTGAGACCAACTTGGCAGATTTCACTATCATATAACAAGCCTGGGTTCTTGTTATCTCTTCCATGTGTACTGTTCAGAGCCTTACATACAGCCTCTGGCTGGCTTTGGGTATTGATTCCATTTTGCTGCCAACATCCTTCAATTGATGTAGAAAATCCAGGCTGATCTATTAATACACTCAAGTCTACCTTCTACAGCATAGGCTTGAAGCAACTTTTTAAAAGAATATGCTTGCAGGCAGCTGCATTTCTAGACCTTTCACATATAATCGTGTATATGTTGACTTAGACACTGTCTCATTCAAGACCCCTCTAAAATATTGTCTATAAAACTTCTCTACCCACATCTTTTCTGTTATTTTATATAAATCTTTCATTCTGTCATCTGCCTTAACTACCCTCTGTTCTTTGAATGCATCTTTTAATATACAGTCATTGCTTATCTGAATCCCATTCATTCCTTCCAAGTCAAGATAACATCCCACCTCTGCTAGTGGCCAATTACATAAGCCGTGGTGTTGCCTCTTTACACTTCCATAACACTTTTTGGAAGTAATACTTATTAGTAAAATCATCTCTGACTCTCTCATAGGGTTCATCATATTTTCATGTGACCATATGAGTCTTTGTACAATAGATTGTAGGTACTCCTCTCTCTAACTAGAGCAGGGTCTTGGCCACAACATTTATTTATATTTCCAAAAGCCATTTACCACAGTATTTTTTCCCATAAACCTCCAATAAGTATTTTTATTTGATTGGCATCTTTAAAAGTTATCAAATAATTCTTATTTTGTTATTATTAGATATAATAGTGTGTATTATATATGTATTATTGAAGTCCCAAACTCAGAACAAGATAGATAAAAGTTCAGCAAGTCATTTGGAGATAAAATGCCTTTTCTAAAATGGAAAACAACACATTAGTGATAAATTATGGCAACGTAGGAATGCACTTACAGTGTTAACAGACCTCGTTTATTTTTCAAGGCAATACAGAAATCCATGCTCGTGAAATTTCTTCAGTGTTGAATATTTGCTGAAACGAGTTTTAAACACCATGAAAGGCAAAATAAACCCATATGTTGGTTCATATTGTGCTTTCTGATGTATATCTGTCATTTCAATATATTTAGAACACTGTACTCACAAGCATGATCATCATAATTTAATGTATTAACATACACTATTTTTTCTTATAGACCACAATGTAACATAAAATAGAAAAGGACCTAGCCTTAGTTCAAAATTCCATTTCATACATATATTTCAATAAGATTTGATGAACAATTTCCTACTGCACAGAAATGCAGTTGTGTTGAGGAATGCAACCACCAATTCTAGCAGGAATTATTATAGTGTTCATAGATGTATTAGTATATACATTTGCCAGGCCCTAACACAACTTGCCAGAGTCTGTATCTGCAAAAATCAAACATTTTTGTGAAAACCCAAAGAATTATAGTTATTGCTCTCTGCTTTTTTTTTTTAATCTGGGTTTAGGTTTCAGTTCAATTCACACAACATATACCTCATAGTAAATGCTGTAAAGAGCACATAAAAATAAGTAGAATACTCTACCCTGTTTACACCTTTGCTCGCATCTTCTTTGCCTATATAAATTCTACTTATTCCCTCAAAGACCAAGTCTTTTTAAAAATTTTTTATTTAAATTCAGTTAGCCAACATACAGTACATCTTTAATTTCAGATATAGTGTTCAATAATTCATCAGTTTCCAAAGCCCAAATCTTATCCAGCTTCTCTGACAAGACAAATACTCCTCAAGTACAGTACCAAAGACACTGTAGTAAGTTCTTTAAAGGATATAACAAAAAGTTATCTGAGTGCATAAACATTGCAATATATGAAAATAAGATAGGGGAATAGTAAATGACCAATAAGAACTGAAAGCAACATTATTTAGGTTGGTTGTACAAACTCCCTTTGAGGAAATGATTCGAGCAAAGACCTAGTAGTAAGGAGTTAACCAGAAATATGACTAGCAGGGAGTCAGGCATAAGGCACAAACTCCTCACAGTCTGTGAGGAGAAAGAAGACAAGTGGGACAAGGGCCAGCATGAACAAGGAGGAGGGTAGTAGGAAGTGAAGGCAAATCACATGGAGTTTTGTTGACCAACATGACGACTCTGGAAGTCATTTGAAGTGTAATGTGAAGCTGTGGAAGAGTTTTAAGCAAGGAATTAATAGTATATACTTTACATACTTTAAAGATCACTTTGGGGGACGCCTGGGTGGCTCAGTTGGTTAAGCTGCTGCCTTCAGCTCATGTCATGATCCCAGCGCCCTGGGATCGAGTCCCACATCGGGCTCCTTGCTTCGCAGGGAGCCTGCTTCTCCCTCTGCCTCTGCCTGCCACTCTGTCTGCCTGTGCTCACTCTCGCTCCTCTCTCTCTGACAAATAAATAAATAAAATCGTAAAAAAAAAAAAAAAAAAAGATCACTTTGGCTTAAGTGGACTGTGTTGATATATTCGTTTGTTGAGACAGAAAAGGTTGTGGGAGCAACAGGCATAGAATATTTCAGTTCTTCTATGGTAACAGACCCCTAAATGGCCATGGTTTACAAAACCATTTCTCATTTATGTTATCTGCCAGTTGCTCTGGTTCAACGGATGGGATTCTGTTCTATGTGCCTTTGTAACACATGGCCATGTTAAGGGACCAGACCCTATTTGGGGCACATTTTTCTCAAAGCAGAAAGAAAAGAGCAAGAGTTAGTGCCTAATTTTGAAATTATTCTTAAAGTTTCTGCCCAGATGGGGGTGGGTATAGTCACACTTACTCCCATTGACTAAAACAAGTCATGTGGCCAAGCGTGTTGGCAGGATGGAATGGCATTCTTCTTCCATAGGGAGGTTCTGCAGGTCAAGCAGCAATACATAAGCACTCACAGTCATTTTACAGAGGAGGGAATGATTACTTGGGAGCAGTATTGTAATCCATCACAGGAAATTAAGGGGATAGACTTAAATGGGTAAATATAAAAGTGTTCATGGAATACCTTTAGAAGAATACACATCTTCAGCACTGGATTAGTGTGACAAGAGGAAGAATTATCTGGGATCTAACTTCGCTTTGTGGGTAATAAACAGTGACCCTTAGCAATTCACATACCCTATCTGAGCTACATTTTCTTCAACAGTAAAACAAAAAAGTTATACTAGAATTGTGGAAGATTATCTTTGCATTGGAGAGGTGTCCCCTAATATTGTAATCATGTAGTTATTTATCTTTATATGACATTTAAGTATGTACATTTTCTGGAGAAAGGAAAAAGGATGTTCAGCTGCTCAAAACTAGTGGGATGTGAAGAAAGTTACAAACACTAGGAAAAAAATAACTTCCTTGATTCACAGCTTTAAAAGTCTTGATTTTAAAAGTCTTTAAAAGTTTTGAAAAAGTTTTTTAAAAGTTTTGAAAGTTTTGATTTCAGCTTTAAAAGCCTTCAAACCTACCTTCTGAGGCACATAGAATCCTCAAGTTTAGTTAATCTCTTTTTTCCATTTCCATCTTTTTCAGTGAAGGTGTACTGATTATAGCAAGAAAAACAATACAAAAGAACAATTAGTGGTCTCCAAACAACCCTGTAAATGATTGGTGTTAACTCCCTGGTATGAATTCATCCATGCTATTTTCCATGAACATACAAGCATATATGGCCACTTGAAGAATGCATAATTTACACCTTGCTTACTTTCTACAAAAGGGATAATGCAAATGCATTTGGACCAAACCTATTTCTGCAACTTGCTTTTTTCTCTTACATAATATATTGTGACAGTTCTTCCAGAATAGTATGTATAGATCTGATTTGCCTTTGATGGCTTTAGAATTGTTCACAGTGTGGGTATACTGTAATGCATTTAACCATTCACCTATTTAAGCATGTTCATACTTCTATATAAAATTTTCATTATAAAAATGTTGATATAGGGGTGTCTGGGTTGCTTAGCGGATTAAATGTCTGACTCTTGGTTTCACCTTAGGTCATGATCTCAGGGTGGTAAGATCGGGTCCCATGTCAGGTTCCATGCAACATGGAGTCTGCTTGAGATTCACTCTCTCCCTCTCCTTCTACCCCTCCTTTTGCTCTCTCTCTCTCTCTCTCAAATAATTAAATAAATAAATAAAATCTTTAAATTTAAAAAATTTTTTACATATAATTATTTATATATTATTCCCTTTATTTTTTAATGATAGATTCTCCTAAGTCGGATTGCTGTGTCAAGAACATGTGTACTCAGTTTCGTTGAAGTGGTGGATGTTTTGATTTGTTGCACACATCTCTCCTCTGGAACTATGGTATTCATTTCCCAACTGTTGAGAGTCTTGTTGGCCAAGTTCTTTTAGCTGAGTTTCTCTCTGAATAAAAAAAAAGTTGAATAACTCAAAGATTCTTGAATTATGACCCAAGGGTCATTTTGTTATGAAAGGTCATAGGACATGGCCCATGGGCATTTCAGGAGGGCATTCCAAAGTGTAATGACTGGTCGATGGAGGAATAGGGATGTCTAGTCTCTGTGCTCCAAATTGGGACAAGTCTAAGGACCAACCAAGCTCCAGATTTCTCCTAATGACTGGCTAAGTTTTTGCTGCAACTGCACCAAAGTTCTACTATTCCTCTGCCCAATTCAGCTTTCTTCGTTCCCCGACAGGTGCTTATAGTTAGAGTGTTTCCCACTAGACTGATGCACATTAATCCCACTAATCTCCATCTTTGCTAGCCTGTGGCAGTGACAAACTGATTTCTGTAATGACTGTTTAGATCTCTCTGGTAATCAGGAAGTCAAGCCTAACAACATTGCTCTGTAGACTTCACAAAGTATAGCTTCCATAGGATGAAGCATCCTATCACTCAGATTTCCTCAGCAGCAATTTGTTTATCTGATTTTAATGAAAGTTCTCTAATGAACATACACTGCAGTAAATGATTTGTTCAGTTTGTCCAAATAATCATCATCTTCCATAATCAAAGTGCCTTGCAATATTTATATAAATCATTTATTTCAGGTGAGTTTTCCTCAGAGACCTTGAGTTTACTATTTAGCATAGATGAAGCAAATGTTTACAAAGTATTTACAAAGCCAGAATTATGTTTATTGGGTACAAAAGCAGAAGCAAAGTTTTTAGGATTGCCCTCATTTTCTGTGCAGAGCTAGATTTCTTCCATTTTGTCTGAAACCTCAATACTATTTCTGAGAGTAAGACTATTAAGTAGGAACTCTGAAGCAATCCATTCCCATAGCAACCCTTTGGAGGTGCTCTGTAGCTCACCCATCAGTATATCAGATCCACACAGGAGACTTAGGGAAAGAAGATGCAAGGACAAGAGCAAGGGTGGGGAGAAGGAACTTGTTAAAAGTGACAGTAAAAATAAACTCCAGGGGTTTTTTGTGTAAGAAATTAAATCCTGATAATTTTGTCAGAATATTTTATTTTCAGTAGATATGCCTGATTTAAGAAGTGTACATAGGCATTAAATTTTACCTTTAAAAGTCTAAAGATAATACAAACTAAGTGTATTCAGAAGCAGATAAAATTTGCTCCTCAAAATCAGCAAAGGAGTATGGTATGGTAACCACAGTGTTATAAAACCAGGAAACTAAAGGTTTCCGTTAGCTGGGTAAGAAAGGGCCAATATGGAAAGAATGTACTTTAAGGTGGTGAGCTTCCTTGTAATGCATTGACAATAAATCACTATTTAATTTTGGCCATGTCAGAAAAAAAGTGAAAAGAAAATGTTTACCGAGCTTTAAGCTATTCCGTGTGCTGCACAGAAATACAATAGATCGATTTCATTACCTGAAAGTAACTGATTGACATTTTGAGTGTCAGTTTGAAATATGGCTGCAACAAATCTCATCCAATTAAATAATTCCCCCGAAGAACAATCTTCTGCAGCTCTATATTGAGGGACAGTGTTGTGCTTAGGATAATAAAGTAAATGGCAGCAGCTGACAATGAGAGTGCCCCTCCTTCAATGTCGACATCCTGCCCTGCTAATGAGCTCAACTTCACCCTGGGGAAAGCTGTCTGTTCCGGGTAAGGGAAGTTATTCTTTCTCATTGCCAGTTTGCTTCTAATTCCTTCCTGAAAAGAAAGTGTCAGTCATGCTTAATTGCATTAAATTAGGTGTAATAGTTTGAAACAGCACACGGTCTTCTTAAAGCTCAATCAAATCACTCAAATTCTCACTTCTTTCTTGAGCCCCAGGTTGGGCTTTTAAGTCATGTCTAGGAAGTGTCCCTCTAGGGAATTAAATGTCATGTGTGTCCAAGGTCACCTAACTTCATTTTCTGACCGCATGTCATAATCATCATCAAGAGGGATTAAATAGCATCATGTGTATGGAGCTCTCCAAGGAACAAGCCAGAACAACAGGGGCCTGACATGGCTGTTCAGTAGAATTCCGAATCAGACAATATGGTTCATCACACACACAAGTGTAGTGATGAATATAAAGTCATTATTAATTTGAATTTGACTCATTTGGAATCACTAATCATTCATGCCACAGACTTTATCTCCTCTTCGAAGAAAAAATTTCTGAGGAAAGTACAACACAAGGATTTCACAGAGCAGGCTTGCCTACAGAAAGAAATATGTTTTCCAAACATGCATATATTTGTTTCTGCATTCATTTATGTATGAAATTGCTCATTCAGCCTTCATTCTGAGTATTCATTGTACGCCTTCAGAGATCATATAGAGATGTTGTAGGGTTTGAAATGATAATACACTAAAGGTGACACAGAGTCTTCAAGAACATGGTTGTTTAGTTAGAACTTATAGGCATTTGCTGTTCGTAAAATTGGCTTGAACTAACATGACATCCTTTCAAAGGTTTTTTTGTTTGTTTGTTTGTTTGTTTGTTTTTTTGCGTGTTTACTTTTGGGTTTAAAGTTTGATTTTATGGACTGAAGTTTTGTTTTTTATCTTAACCTGAGCTGATTCATTCTAGCTAATATTCAGAATTAGTTCCAAGAGAATATATTATCTATTATTATCTTATCTGAATTTTTATAGAAGTTATTAGCAGATTCTGAGTTAAACAACATTCACAAGACATATGTCTATCTGTCCAGATATAGGTATACATTAGCTTTGAGGGCATTTTGGTACTGGGCACTAAATGCATATTTGATTAGTGTATACTGATTTAGCCAATTAAAAAATGAGAGAAAAAAATACTTTATCTAGGTATTACAGTCAACTAGGTTAGCTTAACTTACAGAATTTTTCTCAATTTATTTTCCATAATAGACCTTCAACTTCTTCAGAATTCTCAATTCATTTTTAGCCTAGTCTTTCTGTCCCCTCTGGATATGTACCTGAAAAAGATGTGAGTTACAGGAAGGGGGTCATTATAGCATGTAGCCTCTATATTGTTGGTAAATATAGTTTCTAAGTGTGAATTTATACTACAGTAGCAAAAACAAAGCTATTTTTGATCTTTGTTCCTGCACATTCAAAGTGTTAAAAGATCTTAATTCCTACTGAGATAACTGAAAATGAAGTCATTCATGTTGCTTTTTAGTTCAGCCACCTATCAGTCTGCCCATCTATTTGTCCATCTGTCCAGCCAGCCAGCCATTCATACATACATCCAGCTATCTGTTCTACCCAACAAAATCTGTTCTATAAACTACCATGAATTTAGGAGTAAAAATACAAGATATATTCACTGTGTTTAAAAAAAAAAAAAATACAGGTGGGGTGGAAGGAAAACAGCATAAAAACTCTTATAATTGAAGACAGTGGATAAAGAGGACAATTTGAGGTTAATACATAACTTGATAGCTGAAGAAGGGGAAAAGTTCACCTTTAGTAAAAGGTATTTGGTTGTGTATTTTGGAATCTAAACCACCTTAATAAGGATTTGTTGAATGAGTGAATGAAGAAATCAATGAATTAGAATTAAAACTGAATCTAAAAACAATAGTATCTTGATAAGGAGAGATAGAAGCTTAAGCTTTTCTTTGAGGAGAAAGCCATATAAGCACCACTGCTCATACTTTGAAAAATACAAGGTAACTGTGTGTGGTCTAAGTGAACATAAGTGTAGAGAATATGAAAGGAATTAAAAACCATTATCATAGTTCCAGAAAATGTGGTTCCAGTTTCTTCAATATTCTTCCATCAGAAGTTAGGGTTGACATACCTTGTCCTTGAAACAGGTCAGTCTGGTGATCACTGACCAACAGAGTACAGTGGAATCAATGATATATGCAACTTCCCAAGCCAGGTCATAAAAGACCATGCAGCTTCTTTCTGGTTCTGTTAGAGTGTTCACTCTGGTGGATGCCAGCCACCATATAAAAAATACCACCTCCTACCCCACACTGAGACTGCTGTGCTAGGAAGGCCATGGAGAGTCATTGTGGTTGATAGCCCCCTGAACTGCAACATTACCTACCATCCCTATATGTAGACCCTTTTCTACAGCCAACCCAGACAGCTCACTGTTACCTTTGCCAACATTTGGCTGTAACCAGATGAGAATTTTCCTAGTGGACCCTTCCCAACTTCATGACCACATATGGCATGCAAATCAAAAGAGTTGTTATTTTACACCACTAAGTGAACCCTTCCCAACTTTCTGACCACATATGGCATGTGAATCAAAAGAGTAGTTATTTTACACCACTAAGTTGTTGCACAATTATATAGGCAGCAGTAGTAACTACAATAGAAATTTGGTACCAAAGATAGGATTCAAACTCACACAAATGTTGAATACCTGGTTGGTTTGGATTTCTCATTCCAGCCAACACATCAATAGTCAAGGAAGAGGTTTACTCTGCTGGGTAGCTTGATGGATCCTGACTTCCAAGGAAAAACTGGGATGCTTTACATGATGGAAGTTAGGAGGAGAATATCTGGGATGGACAAGCTCCCCTGAATTATCTCATTGTATGTCTTATTGTAAAAGTCAGAAAATCTATAATAACCCAATATAGGCATCACTTCTGTGTCCCAAACCTTTAAGAAATGAAGATTTGGGTCATCACACTGGCAAAGAGTCATGCCCAGTGCAAGTGCTTACTGAAGGCAAATAAAACCTAGAGTGGGTGAAGAAAATTATAAATACTGGCTCAACCACATGATCAGTTGCCAAAACCAGAATCTGCAGTAGCTGTCAGTATTCCTTATTTTATATGAATATATAGGTATAATGAGAATCAGTTGTCTTCCTCTACCACATCCCATTATTAACCTGAAAGGTATTAATAGTAGCTAATGTTATATCTCATTATTTTAATTCTAAAATACCAAAAGGGGACAGTGACTCCTAGAAGAAAAATTTGCATTATCCCAAGATGGATAAAGAGAGTTAGATACACTTTTTTTTTTTTTCCTGAGAGGGAAGGCAGGGAAGGGCAGAAGGAGAGGGAAAGATAGAATCCTGACATTGGGCTCCATCTCATGAGATCATGACCTGATCCAAAATCAAGAGTTGGAAGGTTAACCAACTGAGTCGCCTAGGCACCCTAGGAGTTGATACACTTTTTTTGGGGAGAGGGCCAGCATATTTTTAGTTGTAGTTGGTTGTATCATATTAAGTAGAAGCACAATTTTTCTATCTAATTATCTGGAAGTTTTAGGTGCAATTAGAAGACCAATTAGAAGGTTTAGGATGACTCAAAAATAGCACTAAGTTGCTAATGGATTGAATATGAAGGCTTTGTATTATGTCGGCATCATGGAACATATGGAACAACATTTCCCAATCCCCTTTCTCTGTGCTTCCCAATAAGCCACAAAATAAATTAACTCAGGGTTTGGAAAGTAGAAGTGAAGGAGCAACCATCTTTTTATGCGCTATAGGTCAGGGCAGAGCTACGCACCATTGAAGCTCACGTACATGGTTGATGATCTGTGGGTTCTCCTTTTTTTTGTGGGGCAGTGGTTGTTTCAGTAGCTTCTCAGTTCCTGTTGGATCTCTTCCTTTGCTTCTCGAAATCCTGAGCCAGTGCATGACCAGGTGTGGAGAAGAATATCTGCCTGCATGAGTATGATGGGAAGTTGTGAGAGATAGGCATTGTTACCATTTTGTCTTTGGAGGTTCCTGTTGTCCTCACAGATTCTAGCTTTTTCTTCCTTCCCCCTCCATAAATTTACATACCCTTCCCAAATTCCATCCCCATGACTTTAGGAAAACACAGTATGTAGAGGCAATGGCATTATACTTGATTACCTAAACAGCTATCATGACTTCATGAAGTCTAATGGCTATAATCTCTTGTTCTATAATACTCACAGTGATTTTTCTTTTTTTTAATCAAATTTCTGACTACTAGGACTTCAGAAAATTATAATAGTTTGATGAAGAGAATTCTGAAC
The DNA here is from genome assembly GCF_020171115.1 of Neogale vison. Taxonomy (NCBI): domain Eukaryota; kingdom Metazoa; phylum Chordata; class Mammalia; order Carnivora; family Mustelidae; genus Neogale; species Neogale vison. Next base: position 51,955,964 of record NC_058093.1, read on the forward strand.
TTGTGTTTTTCTCCTGTCTGTACCATTGACCCACTACATACATCATGGCATGACTCTGCCTCAATTTCTTCATTTGGAAGATAAGGATGAACACAATTCATACCAGAAATGTACACTTTTTATGCATAGTACATGGCATTCATTTTTGTATCTTCAGTTTTGACAAATCTGTCCAGTTTTGGTTCTTTTCTGAGATTGTCTTTACCTGGTTATCCTTCCCACAACATTTTAAAAAAGATTTATTATTCATTTATTTATTTTAGAAAGAGAGAGAGTGTGTGCAAGCTTGGAGAGAGGTAGAGGGAATGTGAGAGAATCTGAAGCAGGATCCCCACTGAGTCCAGAGCCCCAAAGTGGTGCTCAGGCTCAAGACACTGAGATCATGACCTGAGCTGAAACCAAGAGTTGGAAGCTTAATCCACTGAGCAACCCAAGTGCCCTTCCTTTCCACGACTTGAAAAGAGCATACCCAGAAATAAATTTAGGGTCTTCCTTCCCATAAGTCTTCTCTTTGTCTTTTAAAAAAACTGCTAAAAAACTACTCTTTTACCAGTAATTTAGACCTCAACAGATCTATTTAATTTTGCAAATTATTTTGTGCATCCTTTGGATTTGGAATATAATGTGGCAAAGTCTGTCATGTGCATTCTCTCCCCATTATCCCACTACCCCGAAACACCATTCCTCAATCTCATTGCAAATTCAGTTTCTCTCATGAATCTTGCTTAAACTTTCCTTGATATGGTTTCATGCTTGTAAAACAAATCCACTCCGGAATAATCCTTTGTTGTTTTGAACTCCATAACATAGTTTTTCTCTTATGTAGAATTTATCGTCTGCCCTAGATTTTATTGTTTTGTGTATTTATCACCCGTTTTTCTATGTCCATCCCACAAGACTATGGATGGAGACCATGTTTCATCTTCCATAAAGAACACTAAATAGATATTTGTTGGATGAATGAATAAATGTAGGAAAAGGTAAGGAAAGAGAAGTTTAAAAATAGGATAAGCGGAGTACATTGTGATGTGGGTAAATGTTGTGTCATACCATGTGATAAATGAGAACTGGGAAGATAACAGCTGTTTTATCTCTTGTCCTATAGAGAAAATAAATGTGCCTATTTCTACTACCTCAAAGAAAATCTTAAAAAAAGTTTTCACCCCCTACCTGGAGAAAAAAAAGAGAATTTTTTAAAAGTGGAGTACAGTAAACAGCAGGTATCAGTGTACAAATACACACACACACACACATACACACACACATATAATACAAATATGATCAGAGTAGGATTTGTATTAAAGAGTGAAAATGTGCTCAATGTGCAGATGGTGAGAATACAAAAGTATGGATTCCTCTCCCCACATAAACTGCACAAACACATATCTACTTTCAAAGAATCACAGAATGCCCATAGGCTATCTTAAACTTGATCACCTCTGATTTAAACATGAATAATGAATAAACATGAATAAATATGAATATGTATGAATAAACATGAATAAATGAATTTCTGGACTGCTGCATACAGTATCAGTACCATGAAAATTTTAGTCATCTATAACTATGGGTTTTTTTTTTTTTTCTACTTCTCTGCCCACATGACCCACACTCAGTGTCTTCCTAGGCCAGCCCCTCTCTCTCATTCAGGACTATGGTATTAACCTTTTCTATGAGAGGTGGCTGTGTATGAATAATTTACCATTTTGTTGTTTTCATCATGAGTCCATAGCATTAAAACACTGACTAGAGAGGTACACCTCACATAAAACCCAGGTACAATTAGTGTTAGTTTTCTAGGAATATTCTCTAGTGAAGCTAAATAATTTCTTCTTTTCTATCTTAAAGGAATCAGTCCAATTCCCTGCCTCTGATTCTGAGAAGACAAGGTTATAGAGACAAGTCTTCCCACAAAATGGCACAACTCCACCAAATTCCCTAAGGACATACATACTGCAGGAAACCCTTCATTAAGCTAGAAGACATGTTCCAACCAGATATGGATAGAGAAACTTTGTAAAGGGGGAAATAAGGATAAAGCCTCAATCCTGCAGGAATCACATTGGCATAAATTGGTAAAATTTCCTTGATGAATCATACCTTCCAGAGACAAACCAAGTCAATACTGGATTCTGTGCTCAAAAGACCTCATTGTAACCTTGGATTATGTCATCATAGCATTAGCCAGAGATATCTGGGAGATTAAGCTACTTCTACTTCTCTGTAGGTTTTTTTGTTACCATTCCTCTATCTCTGGAATATCCTTCAAGCTATTATGTCTGCTCTTTAATATTCTCTTCTTCAGTACTGATTATATCCCTTCAATCTGCAAATATGCATATCTCCTTGCTCCCCATTAAAAGAGACAAAAGCAAAATAATAAATGAACAAACAAAAACAACGAAATTTTCCTCTTCATGCTATCACACCATTTTCAGTTTCCCTTCTATGTCCCTTTTCTGAGTACTCTCCATTTTCTACCACTATTTCTTTGTTCTGCTCCTCCGTGACCTACTCTGTGACACTTTGCACTTTGTTTTCTGTTGTCAACATCCTATTAAAAATGCTTTTTATTAGTGGGAATGATCTTCCCCACTGTGAAATCTAGTGGCTATGTGCTGGGATCTGAGCCTCATTCCAAAAGTTCAAAACATTTAGAAGAGACATACCAAGGGTTTGGTGTCAAATTTTTCATCACGGGAAAAATGATCTGGGCTTAAAATGCCACAGAATGTGAAGTTGCTATACAAATATGCACAAGTAAGTTACTACCCCTCAGTCTTTATTTTCACGGTATAATCTCTGACACAGTCTTCAAACTGTTTCTCCTATGCACTAGGCTTGGTTGGTGTGGACCACTTTCTACTAAGTAAGATTATTATACATTCTTGTCCTAGCAACTAAGCATCATCCTGAATATTCCCTCTTACGACACATACAATATAGGCACGATGTACTATTTCTCTTTGGAGAATTATGTGGAGCTCATCAAAGCATATGTTTGGTGATTTACCTATCCCTATTTATTTTGTTTTTCTGCCTTATTTATGGCATTTACTTAATTGTGGAAAATGTTAGTATCACTGTTTTTGAGTCTCCAATTTCTTTTCTTTAAACCTCATTACTTCTGATTACCCAGATTTCTATAATTTCCTAGTAACATTTACTTCTCATTTTATACTCACTTCCTTTGCTATTCTGTAACTCAACTTTTACCTTTGTACATATTCCTAAAGCAGTATCTTTCAAAGGTCTTCCCTCCTGATCTCCAGCTCAGATTTCCAGCTGTACTTGACTTACTCCCATCCACCAGTGCAAACTATGCATGATTGTCTATCCTCAAAAGACAGTCAAAACACCTGTTCTCAAATAAATATTGATACAAATTGATATTGAAGTTCCTTAGAAATTTATATGCAACATTTTCATCAATGATTGGATGAGACCCCAAGTGACTTTCTCATGAAATTTGCAGATTACTAGATAGTGTGACATATGTTACATGCAGCTGAGTTGTTATCTTGAAATATTTAGTAGATAAAAATTTGATGTGCATAATAATATGAAATGTAATTGGGAAAAAGTTAAGTCTTACTCTTGGTTCTTACACATAAACACACACACATACATCCCTACCATTTCCATGGCTCGAGAGCATGCCAGAAATTGTTCTATAGTAACAAGACTCCTAAATGAAGGGGCCAGAAGGAATGACATTATTTTCTCTATGCTGAATCAAGTAGAAAATTGTGGATTTTCTGGATTATTGTATTCAGTTACAGTTTCTACACTTAGGAATCTTCAATAAATGAAAAGAAGGATGTAATGGAAGCCAGGTAAATGGCTAGGAAAAAAATAAAAACAAAACTGAGAGTATTTAACTTGAGGAAAAATCACAAAAGCTCCATTAATTGATTTCAGAATACGTCAAAGGTTTTTGTGTAGATCAAGGTATACAGCACACTAAGTGATGCTCAAGTTCAGATAACAAGCAAACTTGAATTCAAGTCTTGGCTATGAGATTCTATCACTCTGTGAAGTCTGAGAAAGTCCTGTAACTCTCTGGTCTTCAGTTTTCACAACTTCATTAAGTGACTGGAAGAATTACATAAATACAGGTGAAGTGTAGGCACAGTGTCTAACACAGAGTAAGTGGTCAGTACTTTTAAGTTATAATGATCAGTGGAAATTGGAGAAACAAATATTGGCTTAAAAATTTTTTAACAAAAGTAGTTTGCATGTCCATAATTGGACAGTTTAAGAAATTTCTCTTGATAAAGTCCAAAATGATCTTCATTTCAACAACTTCCAGTGTTTGAAAGGCATTAATTACTTGTCTAATGTCTGCTATAATTCCAAACTATCATGATTCTCTACTGTTATTTATGTAAGAAAGCATTTTTTTGGAAGGAATAAGTATAACAGTAAGGCCAGTGAGAAAAATGCCCTTGGCCTTCAGATGCCTCTCAAATTGTACCACTGCTCCAAGGAGGCTGTCTCTGCCTCCAGGTACACTCTGCTTATGTAGGCTTTGAACTAAATTGTAAAAATATCTCTTGCCACTGTCCATCATTTCTAATCTTTTCAGAGTAACTACTTTTTCTAGAATCTGTATATCTTTAGTGGTAAATGCTTTGATATCTCTTGGGAGCTTTCTATATTTTCATTTCAAACTAGCGATGGTAGAATGAAGCAAATAAATGAATAAAAGTGTGTGAAAAGAAACAATTACCCTTCACATCCAGCTACCGCCGTCCTTCAGAAACCAGAAGTCAGTATTTAAAAAAAAAAAAAATCAACTGGTAGGAGTTTTTGGTGAAATTGACAGCTCTCTCTGAAGTCTTACCTTGATATTTCCTCCTAAGGATGAGAATACGTGCATATCTTGGGCCAATAAAATAGTTAAAGCACTTATTTGAAAAGTTATACATCACTTTACAGATATCTTGGGAGAAGTTAAAATTGGATACAGGTAATACATAAGAACAAGTGATATTCATGGGAGCAATAGGATGAAATTTGTTATAGTAATTATTAGTATGAATTTATATCTATGTTTTCTGCATACTGTTTCACATTGTTCATTCTTCCTAGCCTATTTCCCTAAGAGTTGTGGGCCGCTGTGTCTGTATTATGCCATTTCTGTCTATCATTATGCATGAACTCTTAATTGCTTCATAGGGTAAAGCAGAGTATTTTATTCCAACTAAGTGCTACAAAAGGGGTAATTAACCTATTTTTTTCCTGCTTGAGAATCACATCACATTACATATTAAAATCTTTAACTTGGGTATCAGGAAGCTGTATTAAGCATTCAGCCATGCAGAATGGTGACAAGTGGTGTGAAACATCATTGGAACACACATTTATTCTGGCCCCACTGATTCTCTCAAATTATTTGTTTATTCTTGATTGATTTCATTGTTGGTGGTATCAGGAGAAGAAAGAGTCACCACTTCTTCAGAATTAATTTTCTTTCTTTTCCACCTTAAAACTTTTTATGTGGCCTGGCATTCACCCATATCAGTACTGGTGTTTTTGGTTTTGTTTTTGTTTTTTGTCTGCATAACAATTAATAGTAATTTGCTAAATCTTTGATCCTGATGGAGCTTCACTAGTTCTACATTGCAATAACTTGGATTCATGTGGAAAACACCAAATCCATCAAAACTAAGTTAAGACTTAGATATAAAGAAGAATCTCTCTGTCAGCTTCCAAATATAAGTACCTTCAGATACTGCCTGAAAGTAAAAATTGCTTTTATAAAAAAAAATAATAAATAAAGAATAGGAAATAGGAAGAAAAACAAGTTTTCAGTATGTTCCTTAGACATAAACTATTACATTCTATCTTATGAAAATTAACAGTTGCTCTTCAGGATTTTATATTTACAAAAAGAAAGGTAAATAGTACCTCCAAATGTTGAAAACATGTCAAAGTCACTGCACAGTTGTATTTTAATCTCAGTGAAATTCTCAGATTCTTTTCAAGCCATTACTTAGAGTAAAGATCAGCAAATCATGGCTACCACCTGTTTTGGTAAATAAAGTTTTATTGGAATATAGCGACATCTGATCATTTCCATGCTGCCCATGGGTGCTGTCAGGCTATGGTGGCAGAGTGGAGTAGTTGCAGGAGACTTTATGGCTTACAAAACCCAGAATGGTTGCTTTCTCGCCCTTTACAGAAAACGTTTACTTCTGATGGAGAAAATTCTCCTAAAGCAAGATTATCTTGAGGGACCATCATGCTCTCTGATCTTAACAAGTTGGTAGATTCCCAATAACACTAAATATTTTAACTCTCAACTTTTTAAAATGAAAACTTTTATTGAACTTTTTATTGGAATATGGTATATACACCAGAAGGGCTATAAATGAAATTGATGGAAAGTAAGTGTTGGTGAGGATAGAACAACTAGAAATCCCATGAATCCTGGTGACACTAAAAATGAGAACAGCCACTATGGGGAAAAAAAAATGTTTGGCAGTGTCTAATAAATTTGACCATATACATGTCCTCTGAGCCAGAAATTCCATTTTTAGATATATACTGAACAAAAAATAAATACTCTTATCTCCCAAAGACATGTATCAGAATGTGCATAGTGATGCTGTTTCAACTAGCCAAAAACAGGAACTAGACAGACATCCATTAATAGTAGATCAGTTAAATAATGTATAATATAGTTACATGATAGAATACGATACAACAAAGGAAATTACAGCAGTGTGGATCAGTCTCACAAATACAGTACTGAGCAAAAGAACCAAGATACACAAGCATACATTGTATATAATTCCTTTTCTATAAATTATATAAGCAGGGAAACTAATCTGTTTTTGTAGTGGTGAGGAGAGTTGTTAACCTATGGGATTGGTAGTGTCTAGAAGGGGGTACAAAGTAGGTTTTGGAGTACTAATACTCTTCTGTCATCTGGAAGCTGATTATATGATGAGTTCTTAAAAGTTTATCAAGAGGTGGGGCACCTGGGTGGCTCAGTGGGTTAAACCTCTGCCTTCAGCTCAGGTCATGATCTCGGGGTCCTGGGATCAAGCCCCGCATCAGGCTCTCTGCTCAACAGGGAACCTGCTTCTCTACCCCCCCCCAACACCTGCCTCTCTGCCGACTTGAGATCTTCTGTCAAATAAATAAAGTCTTTAAAAAATTTTATCAAGAGGTATACTTAATGAGCATTGTAGTTATATATATATTATAGTTTTTAAAAAATAGTGCATAGTACAATCCATAGATTGATTCCATCTTCAAAGACTTGAAAGCTATGTATATGATGATTCTTTTTGGCTAGTATAGAAGTAGAATGGGCCCTTGGAGAATGAGAATGTATTATCATAAGCATAATTAGATCTTGATTTAAGCTGTTGCTACTTTTTCAGATATTGTTTCTGTAGTTGGATTAAATCAATCCAGGCTCGAGTTTCTGGTATACAGCTATTGATCTGGCAAAAACTGTTTTCTCTCTATTGGTTAGCAAAGACCACCAGAAGCAACTTGCTTTCATTTAGTAGGACAGCAGCACACCTTCATTATCTTACCTCTGGTTGTTTGTCTTAATCTAGAACCCAGCGACATTGATCTGCCCATTATTCTACCTATATTGGGGACACATGTGTGGTCTACTAAATTGGCATTATTTTACAGTTTGAAAATGATGAATAGGTTTCTTGGGTGCTTGGATAAGACACATGTGCTCTAGAGGGTGTGGAAGATTAGGTCTCATGAAAACTCTTCTGCCACTACCTCAGAAATATCTACAGATCCACTGTTGAGGCTTATGTTGTAATATTACCTTCAGGTGAAGGACAATTTTCACATTGTATTCCCAACACTATGATCTTGGTGGGACTTTTGTTTGTTTGTTTTGTCCTTTTTAAAAAAAAATTAATTTTTCTTTTTAGGGACAGTCTGCAAATGGGGGAAGGCACAGGAGAGGGAGAGGGAGAATCCTGAGCAGGCTCCACACCCAGTGTGGAGCCTGATGTCGGGTCTTCATCCTATGACCCTGAGATCATGCATGATCTGAGCTGAAATGAAGAGTCTGATGCTCATTCGGCTGAGTCACCCCAGTATCCCTCTGGGATTTCTTTTTTTTTAATATGTGAGGCTGTATATGGCATATTTGAGTGTGTGCTACAGTCCATTCAATATTTAATTCAGCTTTGAGAGGTTCCAGAGCAGGAAAAGGAAAAAAAAATAAACAAACAAAAAACCTCTGAAGCTGGTCCTGGATACAGATAAGCTACTCTGCATTGGAATTTCTACCCAGTAGATTCAATGATAATTGATATTTTGTAACATTTGGAAATGCTCTCTACCGTCTCTTATAAACTCCAGTGGTAGAATCACAACACAGACCCTTTGAATTTGGTAAAAATTGATATCTTCCTCAAATAATAATTCTGTTTTGTGAAACAGATTTAGGTTTACTCCTGAGATCTGGGAGGTCCAAGAAGTGAATCATCAATGGGCATTATCTTGCTTATCATGTCATAAAATTGGGCATATATAACAGCCCAAGATCAAATGCATCTTAAATTGTGCCCAGGATCTCCTAAACATACAAAAAGGTTGCTTGTGTAGGTGGTTCTAGGATCCCAAGCATCTATATCTGTTATGCTGTCTATTCTCAAGCTAGGTATGTGACCTAGGAAGAATTTTATAAGGTTTGTTGATAGAAATTTAAAAAACTAGTGCTACATTTGATTCTCACAAATACAATGTGAATCTCACAAACACAGTGAGAAGCCAGAAACAAAAATGTACATTGTGTATTAATTCACTTACATGACTTTAAGAACACAACTGATCTGTGGTGCTAGAAGTCTGAAAAGTATTTATCTTTGGAGTGTATTGCTAGGATGGCACACCGAGGAACCTTCTGAGGGGTTAGAAATATTTATTGTCTTGATATGGGTGAGTTACACATAGACAGATGGTCCTTGACTTACAGTGGTCTGACTTCGGTTTTTTTAACATTATGATGGTGCAAGAGTGATATACATTCAATAGAATCTATATTATGAATTTTGATTATTTCTTGAGGCATTCATATGCAGTAGGGTACTCTCCCGTGATGCTGGGCAGTGATAGCCAGCCTTAGCTCCATTCATGCACGGAATCACAGCCACAGTAAACACACGATACACCTACAATTATTCTGTACCTATGCAACCATTCTGTTTTTTCCTTTCAGCGTAGTGTTCAGTACATTACATGAGAAATTAGGCACTGTTATAAAATTGGCTTTGTGTTGGATGATTTCACCCAACTATATATAGGCTAATGCAAGTGTTCTGAGCCCATTTAAGGTAGGTTAGGCTAGGCTGTGATGTTCACTAGGTTATGTTTATTAAATACATTTTTGACTTACGATGGATTTATTGAGACATAAGTACATTGTAAATCAAGAAAGATGTGCATTGCAAAAGTCATTGAGTTAAACACCTAAAATTTGATTTGCTCGAGTGAAAAAAATTAAGTATAATAATAAGAGAGAATTTTTGCAAATCTCCTAATTTCTATTTAAGCGGAATATATATAAGATACTGTGATTGGGGGCTCCTGGGTGGCTCAATGGATTAAAGCCTCTGCGTTTGGCTCAGGTCATGATCTCAGGGTTCTGGAATCGAGCCCCGCATTGGACCCTCTGCTCAGTAGGGAGTCTGCTTCCCCCTCTCTCTCTGCCTGCCTCTCTGCCTACTTGTGATTTCTCTCTCTCTGTCAAATAAATCTTTAAAAAAATATATTGTGATTGGACAGGAAGCTTTAAATATATTTTTTTAATTATGAAAGATTATAGCAACCTTGTAGGGGACCCCAAGACAACCCCCATGTTCATTTATTCACTAAGAGAACACACATGACACAGCATATAGTTGTACTCACATATGTGATTTATTATAGCAGAAGGATACAAAGAAAAATTAAGAAAAGGAAAAGACACATGGAATGAAGTCCAGAGGAAATCAGGCATAAGCTTATAAGAGTCTTGTCCCAATAGAGTCAGACAGGATGCACTTAATTTCTTTTTTTTTTTTCCCTTTTTTTTTTTAAAGAGAGAGATAGAGCACAAGCAGAGGGAGAAGCAGGCACCCCAGTGAGCTGGGAGCCTGATGTGGGGCTTGGTCCCAGGACCAGAGATCATGACCTGAGCTGAAGGCAGACGCTTAACCATCTAAGCCACCCAGGCGCCCCTGCACTTAATTTCTTCAGCAATGAGTTGTGACAACACATGAAATTTTATCTACCAGAGAAGCTTAACAGAGACACTGGGGGCTTATTGCTTATGCACCTTCTAGACATATAACAAAATTGCAAAAAGTTGCTGATATTCTGAATAAAGCACATTATTTGTACAAACAGTTTAGGTGCTGCCAGCCATTCTTATCAGGGAATGGTAGGAACCTTCCACCAAATCCAAGTTTCCAGACACCAAATGACCAACATTGCAAGCAGGCCTTCCTGAGGATGCTAGTTCCAGGCCTGAAGAATGACCTATTCTCTGCACAGCCACAAAATATAGGCAGGTCCACTACAATCTCCAATACTTCAGGAATGAGGATTTGATTTAGTCTACTAAATAAGAATCATGACCAGCTGAATTGATGAATGAAAAGTAAAGACACCCAAAAATATGATAGAAGACAAAAGATAAAATATCAGTTATGACCGCATGACTACTCTCAATTTCAGAAAGGAGGTAATTAGTAGTAGTTGTTATTCTCTTCCTGCTATTTTAATAGTGTTATTGTTGATTAAATATATAGATTAAATTGTATTTTTATAAATGTGGGTTATAACTAATTTGGGAGAAGTAACCTTCATGCAGAAAATGGAACTTGGGGTCTCCATTCTGAAAGAAGTTAAGTACATTTTTATTTTTTTTTTAATAATTTTTTTATTTTTTATAAACATATATTTTTATCCCCAGGGGTACAGGTCTGTGAATCGCCAGATTTACACACTTCACAGCACTCACCAAAGCACATACCCTCCCCAATGTCCATAACCCCACCCTCCTTCTCCCAACACTCCTCCCCCCAGCTACCCTCAGTTTGTTTTGTGAGATTAAGAGTCACTTATGTTTGTCTCCCAGTACATTTTTATTTTATAAGTTAATTGCATGATGTTAGGCAAAAGCATGTTCTCAATATTTTTTGTGCAAACATAATGTGAGAAATGAGAATATGGATGCTGAGTAACCAAAGGAGGGAACTGTGCTACTTTTTTTCTTGGCAACTTGATCCCTTTGTAGATCTACCTCCTTTTTCGATGGGCTGAAAATGTGGAATCTATGTGTCTTGGACTCTTGTCTCTAAGGATCTGGATTCTTTTTTATTTTTATTAAAGATTTTATTTATTTATTTGACACAGAGAGAGATTACAAATAGACAGAGAGGCAGGCAGAGAGAGAGGTGGAGGCAGGCTCCCTGCCGAGCAGAGAGCCCAATGGAGGGCTCGATTCCAGGACCCCAAGACCATGACCTGGGCCAAGGGCAGAGACTTAACCCACTCAGCCTCCCAGGTGCCCCTCTAAGGATCTGAATTCTGCCACGTTTTGCCAAAGAGATGTATTCTCATTAGAACTTACAGGAAGACAGGAGTCAGAAGCCATTTTCTAAAAGTGGTAACAAAGATTGGTGGACTCCTGCAACTGTGAGCATTTGCAGAAGACATTATGTGTTTCCCTGAAAGAAAAGGCCTCCATTGCTGTAGGACAACTGTGATTTCCAGAGGAGTTCCTCGGAAATCTAATGTAGTCCAGCGATTCTTTTCCTTTCCGCACCACAGTTGTGGTGGTAAACCCCAGAGCGAGCAGTGGTCTTCTCCTTGTTGCTCCTCTGACACTTACATTGGCTTCCCTCGATCTCCTACATTGGTTATAAAACCTAGTGTCATTTCTGTTTCACTTGGCCTTCTGTCTGTGCTTTCTTTAGCTCTATGTTCTGCAATCTTGTGACTTCCTCAAATCGACAGAATGTTCCCATATTCACGATAGCAGGAGAAATGAAAGACAAGGACTTCAGGCAGGGTTAAGCCCAGAAACAGTACCACTTTCACTCATATCTCATTGCCTATAACTAGTCAAATGACCTCAACAAACTGCAGGGGCCCTCAGACGTGTAGCTTTCCATATGCCGAGGAAGGAAGAGAGAACTAATGATCTGAGAGTATCATACATGAATATATTGGGGGGAATATTCTACACAAGGATGAAATGAATTATTAGGATCTGGAGGCAAGAAAATATCTGACACATTCAAGAACTAATGAGGATGCCAGTGTGGCTGGAGCTGGATGACAGAGGGGAAGTAGCAGGGGACAAAGTCAGAGGTAATGGTGGGTCAGCTCACGGAGTGATTCACAAGTCCTAATAAGGATTTTGGCTTCTAATCTGAGTAACATGCAATATACTAGAGAGTTTCGAATGTATGAATGATATAATCTGATTTGTATTTTAAAATTGACTGGCGTTAGTCACTCCACCAAGGAGATAAGCAGTTGGAATTTATTGCCATAATCCAGGGGAAGGATAATAAAGACTTAGACCAGGGTGGTAACAGTGGGAGTAGTGAAAAGTGATGAGCTTCTGGGTATATTTTGAGTCTGTAGTCAACAGGATGAATGGATGGACTGGACACAGTATATGAGAAAAGAAAGGAATGAAGGATCACTTCAAGATTTGGCCTCAGTAATAGCAAGAATAGAGTTACTAAGAACTTGGAGGGCATAGTCTCGAAGGAAGCAATTTGGGAGGATACTGGGAACTTCAATTTAGACATGTTAAGTTTGAGACAATAAATCTAAGTAGGAGGAATAATATATGAAACAGAATGCTGGGCTAAGATCTATTTTAAATAAGTACATTTTGGAGTCATCAAATATTACATAATAATTAGAGACATGAAACCAGGGATCACCTGGTGAGTGAACACAGATAGGGAAAAGGGGAAGAACAAAAACTAAACTGTAAGACACCTCAACATTAAGAAGTTGGAGAGTTGAGAAGGAACCAGCAAAGACACTGAGCATTAGAGGCCTGTGAAATAAGGGATGCATAGGGTATCCCTAGGCAAGGCAAGGCAGGGCAAGGCAAGGCAATGCAAGGCAAGGGTAGGCTTAGGGTATCCTGGAAGCCAAGTAGGAGAGGTGATTCAGTGGAGAGAATGAAAAGATAAGTGATGCTAATGGTTAAGGAGCAAGAGGCTAGGGAATTGACTTTTAGCTTCAACAATGTGAAACATTTTGATAATAGCAGATTATTTGAGATAGTTTGAGTTAAAGCATGATAGCTGTTTTCTGTACCTATTTTATGCTTTTGGAATGCTTTACCATCTCTTTCTGATCCTCATTTTAAAAAAAAATCTTAATTATTTTTTCCACTTTACTGACTCTATTTCTTACTGTATCTTGTGTATTCATTCTTTTTTTTTTAAGAACATTTTATTTATTTGACAGAGAAACACAGAGCAAGAGAGGGAACACATGGGAGAGGGAGAAGCAGGCTTCCCCACGAGCAGGAAGCCTGATGTGAGGCTTGATCCCATGTCCCTGGGATTTGACCCAAGCCAAAGGTGAGACTGAGCCACCCAGGTGCCCCTATTCATTATTTCTTAATGGTGTAAGATTTCTCATTAATTTGCTTTATTCTTCTATTCTCATTTTATAGTCTTTGGATTCTTTTTCATTGCTAGAAGATGCAAACTTAATTTGCATACAATTTCCTTTTGTTTCTTAAGGGTAAGTATTTTTTCTAAAACAGATTTTTCATCTCTTCCTTTTTTTTTTTTTTGCTTCCTTTTCTCTTCCTTTACTTTCTTTGCTATCATTCTGCCTGTCTTCTTAGTACTTTTGAACAGTTGCCTTTCATTTTATTTAGCTTGTTCATGAACATCTCAAGTTAGAATTTCTGTTTACCTGGTATGGGATGATTAAATGGTGCCTAAAATCTTTTTCCTATTTATCTGTCTTATCTTGTCATTATTTACGTTTATCCTTATCAATCCACACTGAAAGTAGAATTGAATTAAAGGAATCTTGCACTTTCTCTTATACCAACTATCGGACACACAGCTCATACACAGCAGTATATACCCTGCTTAGTTAGAGACAGTATCAAATAATGGAGAAAACATGGATTATACCACCATCATTAGCAGCAATCAAGTCACCAGAATCACTTCAGTACAGTCACTTCAGAGTAAAATAAGGAGTTCTCCTCCCCTCTCCTCCCCTCCCCTCCCCTCTTCTCCCCTCTCTTCCCCTCCCTTCCTCCCCTCCCCTCTCTCTTCCCTTCCTCCCCTCCCCTCCCCTCCCCTCTTCTCCCCCTCTTCCCCTCCCTTCCTCCCCTCCCCTCCTCTCACCTCCCCTCCTCCCCTCCCCTCTTCTCACCTCCCCTCTCCTCCCCTCTTCTCCTTTCCCCTCCCCTCCCTCTCCCCTCTCTCCCTTCCTCCCTTCCTCTCCTCTCCTCTCCTCTCCTCTCCTCTTCTCTTCTCTTCTCTTCTCTTCTCTTCTCTTCTCTTCTCTTCTCTTCTGTTCTCTAAGTATCAAGGGCCTAAGTGTTTTCTTATTTAAGACTTAAACCACTGGGAGTTAAAGCCAACAGCAACATTTATTAGAAGATGCATGGAAGAAATACAAGTGAGCCCCTGTCCTTCCCCCACTCCTAAGCCCCCAGTCAGTACTGTTTGTCAAATTGAAGCTATGCAAAAAGACAAAATGTATCTATAGCATTAGAACCAAGAATTTAAATCACCTTCATCATGGTGTAGTCTTGGCGTGAAAACCAATCTGAATTTGACTTTTCAACAAAGAGTTTTTACAAGCTGTTGGTATTTCAAAAGCTAAGTGGGAATAGTTAAGAGCCTGGTTCTGGATTCTGGCCGATCTAGGTCCCAGCCCTGCTGCATACTCCCAGTGCAACCCAGCCTCTATTTTCTCATTCACAGAATAGTAACTCCTTCAGGATTATTGAAAGCCTTGAGTGACAATAAGTCTCTTAGCATAGAACGCGGCATATACCAAGACTTGTTAGATATGAACTATTATGATTTTTAGTTCGTGTTAAAATAATTATTATTGTATAAGATAATGAGTTAATGAATGAGTTATAAGTATACTTGATTTTGTTTTTCTGCCTAGGCTTTGACTAGCTATCAGTGATTCTCAACTCCGGCTATATATTGGGACCACCCAGGGAGATTTAAAAGTTCTTTAGTCCCTACCGAAGAACAATTGAATCCCAGCTTCTGGGAGATGGCATCTGGGTATCATACTTTTAAAAATCTCTCCAGGTGATTCTAATGTGCAACCAGAGTTGTGAGTTACTGAGCTACACATAAATGAGGAGGATACCCTCATCTGTTAGCTAAGCTAATAGATAAAACTTCCAGGATGGAAAGGTCTTTACCACCCAGTCTGAAAATGAACAGAAAGATAACCAGGACCACGAGACATCTGACGTGGTCCTACACTTTGGTTTCACTTTTAGATTTAACTGACTCTTGTCCGGATCTGACCCCTTTTGTAGATTTCCCCTTTTCTAGAGGCTGGCTCAAGTCAGTAGATTTGATTATTTCTAAAGACCATTCCAGATGGGAATATTTATGTTTCTAATTACTTAAGCATATTCCTTGAAATATTAATATAGAATGGAATATTTAATTTTTCCCATTCCACAGATATTTTATTACTCTTCTCAGTATGTTAGGTCTTAAGAGCACATTTCTTTCTGATTAAGAACTTAACTTTTAGAGATATTAATATAATAAGAATCACAGGAAATGACTGACTTTTACACAGAATATATTATATTATCCAAAACTTTTTTCCCTTATCACCAAAACATTAAAACACAAATAGCATTCAGTAGTTTGATTCATAGGGGATAATATGTTGGTCCAATTACAAAAATTTATGATTAAATGCTAAACTATTTGTAGACATATTAAGTGGGATTTTTTTTTTACTTTTTTAAAGTTATAGTTAAGAAAAATATGCCATTCACTTGGCTGACACTAAGCACAACTATATTATTTGAGCATGATATTAACTTTTCCTAAAATGCCTTCAGAAACCACCTCTAATTTTATTCTAATTTTCAGTGCACAGTGAGTGGCATGAGTGTAATTTTCTCATTGAAAATACAATGCACTTCCCTTTTAATATACAAATGCACCTCAGTTTTCAATGTAGGAGCGAAAAATCTCTCTTCTTAAAGCTTTGGAGTTTATTGCAATTATAATAAAATAGGCAAAGTAACTTTTGTTTGAGTTTGCATGTGACTTTGGATAACTGTTTTGGAATGAATATATTTTCATTTTTGTGCTTCTTAGCAGTAGCCACCTCCTTTCTGGGATATAAATGCCATCTGAACCAATGACTTATTTCTAATCAGATAGCAAATATAGGCTTGCAGCTATGTTAATAGAAACCCAAATATTTTTACACAGACTAACAACACAAGGGATTTATTGCAGTATGAGAAAGGAGCATTATCTTTCTAATATATATTTTTAAACATAATAAACCAACCCCAGAGGACTGCCACCAAATAAGTTCTTGGATGCACTCCCAAGTCATATGATAAACACTAACTGGAAAGCTAGAATTGTGGGGGAAGTTCAATAATCTCATTTATACTGATCGAGTTAATTTTGGAATGGTTATGTCAACCACTGAACATTGCATACCTCAGCATTCTTTAAGGCAGCCAAGTGTATAAGACTCTACTAAATATTTTTGCTGTATGTGTAGATTTAGCAGCTGATGTTGATTTGGTGCAGAAATTTGTTCTTGTACCATATATACCTAACACAAATATTGACAAATAATAGGATTTGGAAGAAAGTACTGAATTGGGAGTAAAGGGAGGTTTTAAATTCTGACTCCTTCACTAACTAGTCTTGGGACAGTCACTTGACTTTCTTCAGTCTCTGTTTTCTCCCTGTAAATAAAGGTTATAATCCTATCCGCCTTAATGGGTCAGTAGGTTTGTTGATGAGAGCCATGGCAGCATTTTCAGGAGATTTTGTGAAGAAATTTCTGTTCTTTGGTGGAGGTCCCACTATTAAGGTGATAAAGCTATTGTCACTGATAGCAGACTACCACAAAACTCAGTGGTATGCAAAAATATACATTCATTCCATGCTCATGCATCTACAGTTAGTTGGGGTTCAACTGATCTAGGCTTGGTTTGTTGGACTTGGCTCCAAACTATAGGTTAGGTCCAGGTCTGTTCCACATGTCTCTTATTCTTCTTGGGTCAATAGTTTTCTGAAACCTATTCTTGTTAAAGGGAAAGGTGGGTTATGCCAGAAGGCAAACTGTACAACTAACTGTACAAACTGTACAAACATATTTCAAGCTTTTGATTCAAGCCTAACTGCTAAGCCAAACTGTACAACTAACTGTACAGACTGTACCAACATATTTCAAGCTTTTGATTCAAGCCTAACTGCTAACAGTATATGGTCAAAACAAGTCACATGGCCCAGTCCAACATCAGCAGGACCAGGAAAATGTCCTTCAGTTCTTATGGGAGGAACTGCAGAGCAGCATGGCAAAGGGGGTAGATACAGAGGGGATGAAATCATTGAGAACAATATGTATACTACAACAGCATTAATATTTTTTTCCTTAGAACTATTTCTCTTCCACTTAAAAATCCACTTAAAATAGCATCTGTCATAGTATTTTCCTCTTCAATTAGTTTTTACAATATATATATATGCTTCTTGTTATAGAGTAAGTCTTTTACTGTGATTATTCAAATGTGTTCCAAAAGGCTACTGTCCCAATGCTAGGACAACTGTGAAGAATATTCTTTAAAAATTAAAACCCACTACAAAATTGTCTTGAAATTGAGACTGTGAGAATAATCTTTCAAGTAGAGATTGGATGATTTAAATGTTATAAAATCACCTTAACATTTAATGACCTAGTGAGATGGTAGAGCAGGGTCCCACTCCTCAGTCATTTCCATTAAGTCATATGTGTGTGCACATACATACATACATACATACATACATGTGGGAACAGATTCAATTGATTGTCTCTCAAATAGACTTTCACATTCCTAAACATATATTCATATCTCTCCGGCTGAATGAATCCTTTTCTTTGCTTTTTTTCCCATCATTTTTACTGTCCTTATTTTTTACTTCTCTTCTCAAATATAATTTCTGTTGCAGTTTTTGTTCCTTCCCAATATAACATAGAGGAAAAGAGGATGGATTGTAGAATGAAGTCCTCTGGCATTTACTATTTACTCAATACTGAATGAACTACCTAGACTTTCTGTATGAATACATATTAACTATTTTTTTTTAATTGAAATATGATTGATATAACATTGTATAACTTTAAAGTGTAAAACCTGTTGATTTGATACATTTATATATGGCACTATGATTCCCACTGTAGCATCAGTTAACACCTCTATCATGCCACATAATTACCATTTCTTTTTTGTAGTGAGAACTTTTAAGATCTAGTCTCTTAGCAACTTTGAAATACATAATGTGTAATTGTTGACTATAATTACTATGCTATGCCTTAGATATCAGGAACTTAGTCATCTTCTAATGGCAAGTTTTTACACTTTGACCCACATCTCCTCAATCCCTCTTCCCCCAGTCCATAGTAATCACCATTCTGTTCTCTGTTTCTAAAAGTTTGGCTTTTTTAGACTCCATATATATGTGATATCCTACAGTATTTGTCTGTCTTTGACTTATCTCAAAGTAATGCCTTGAGGTCCATCTATGCTGTGGTAGCAGGATTTTCCTTCCTTATTATGGCTGAATAATGTTCCATTGTATGTAAATACCTAGAAGTAGAATTGCTGGATCATATGGTAGGTCTCTTTTTAATTCTTTGAGGAAACTCTATATGGTTTTTCATAATGAATGAACAAAGTTTCATTCCTTTCAACAGTGCACAGGGGTTCTCTTTTCTCTGCATCTTTGCCAATATTTGTTATCTTTTGTCTTCTTGATGATAGCCATTCTAACAGGTGTGAGATGATATCTCATTGTGGTTTTGATTTGCATTTTTCTGATGATAATGATGTTGAGCATCTTTTCACGTACCTGTTGGCCATTTGAATATCTTCTTTGGAAAAAAATTCTGTTCAGTTCCTCTGCCCATTTTTTAATTGGATTGTTTGTGGGCTTTTTCATTATTGATTTGTATGAATTCCTTTTAGTTTTTGGATATCAAACACTTATAATGGGTTTGCAAATGTTTTCTTCTCTTTGGTAGATTGCCTTTTCATTTTGTTGATTTTTCTTTTGCTGTGCAGAAGCTTTTTAGTTTGATGTAGTCCCACTTGTTAATTTATGTTTTTGTTGCTTGTGCTTTTGGTATCAGATCCAAAAAATCATTGCCCAGACCCTCTGAATCTTTTTTTTTTATCCTTAGAGTAACATTGGAAAAATAAATCTAAATTGTAGAGTTTAAGGACAAATGTCTTGATTTCTATAACATTGCTGTTGATCACAATTGAAAAGCCATATGTTTATCTTTATTATCACATACATCATTCTTCATAATGCTGAAGAAATCAAACCAATTTATAGAGGATCTTCATCATACTTGTAGTTCTCACCCACCATCCAAATTTGGAGAAATATTTGCCTTTTAAATTCATACCTCCTCAAATAGAAACCAAGATTTCATTCCCCCGCTTCCTCTGAACATGAAAGCAGGCATGTGACCTAGGTTCTCACTATTGCATAAAATAGTGCAAGACCTCAGGGTATATGCTATTGCATCTGAGCCTGCCTTGTCTCCGACTGCTGTGCTTCCTTGGTTGAGGGCAAGTTCATTTGAAATAGTCACTTTCAGTGGGAAGCCAGTTCCCTTCATGCTGCTCTTCTACCTCTCATTATTGCCAAGCCTATTATTACTAGAGTCAAATCCTGTCATGCTCTTTGTGACTAATCACAAATTCAGACTCAAGAGGAGAATATATACATGAGTAAAAACCTGGGTTATATGTGTTAGTGTGGCAACCATGGATGTCGATTCGAATATAGTTCCAGGAGTTCTGGATTGAATTTGAGCTCAAGGGAGTGGGGTTGTTGTATATCTTCTTGTTTGAGTAGACTAAAAACTGAATTACCATTGCCTACACTAAATGACATCAAGATGCTGAAAGTTTTTTTTTGTCTAAAGAAGGGAAAGGAATACACAGATATAGAGAGAAAGATAACAACATTAGAGTATATTCAGCATGTCTTAACAGTTCCCTCCATTGCCATTCTCTTCTCGTAGGGGGAGCTCTAGTTAACTTTTATTTCTATATTTCCAATTTTTGTATTCTGGATGAGGCCTTTCTTGGACAATTTTTATTTTTAAATAAAAAAAAAATGATTTCCTGTAGAACAGAAGAGTAGAGAACAGAGAGCTTCCTGCAACAAAGGGTGTATGTTTGTTCCCATAGAATAAAGAAGAAGTCTGGGTAATATCTGAGTATGAGTTTGATCACCTTCTCAATGACCTCAAAGAAGCTCTCTTATTCCAGACAATCCTACCTTTGTAGGGTGCGTGTGTATATGCTTGTGTGACTGAGTGTGAAATGAAAAACTACTATCCATTCCTAACCTCTATACACTACAGAAAAATTATGCATTTTGTTAGATGTGTATCATACTAGCTTTATTTTATGTATAATCAGCTCAAAACCTTTCGTCCTTTCACTCTTTCAATTTCTTAAATAACCTTAAAAACAAGACTATAGCTTTAATGTAAATCAATAGTACTCTGAACTACTTTACACTCCTAAATTTTTTTTTGAGGACCCGAAGAACTTTATCCAGGTTTATCTATTCATATTTACCAGTTAGAAATTAAAATTGAGATCTTTCTGGAATACAAAAATATGAATGTACACAATTTCATTGGCTGTCACAGAGGTGGTATCATCACACCTTACATAACCTCAAAAAAATTTCATATTCACTCAGGATGAAAATAAAACAAAATAATATCTGGTTATAATTATGAAAATACTTCTGACCTTGTGGATCCCTTGAAAGTTCTCAGTGACCACTAGGAGTTCCTGTAATACACTTTAAGAACAATTGGTCTAAATCATTTTATCCCTTCTGAACCCTAGTATAATTATCATCTGAAGTGAACACATTAACCTTTGAAGGAGAAGGACTGTATATTTTTATTTCTGAAGTATAGCTCCTAGAGGGCCTATCTTTGTTTTATGCTTTTTTTCTACTAGATAGTAGTAGGTATCCAACCATCCACGAATCTTGGTTCATTTATTCTATGTGTAGTTCTTTATTACCATTATTAATTTGTCAACAAAATGATTATCGTAGACAGTGGGAACTGTTTAAGTGAACTTTTTATGGTAAATGAATATGTAAGTCACATTGACAAGTCGATATGTTTTGTTTCTTTTCTTTCTTTCTTTTTTTTTAAGGCATACATTTCGTTCCTTATTTGTCATGGTGAATTTGATTATTTTTAAGAATCAGGTGGTCTTGGGGTGTCTGGGTGGCTCAGAGGGTTGGGCCTCTGCCTTCGGCTCAGGTCATGATCTCAGGGTCCTGGGATAGAGCCCTGCATCAGGCTCTCTGCTCAGCAGGGAGCCTGCTTCACCCCCTCTCTCTGCCTGCTTCTCTGCCTACTTGTGATCTCTGTCTGTCAAGTAAATAAATAAAATCTTAAAAAAATAAAAAAAGAAGCAAGTGGTCTTCAAGAGTAAAAATTTCCAAGAGCAGTGAGATAACATGCTGCAAAAGATCACTATTTTCCAGTCTCTTTTTATTCTTAATTTGTTTCCTTTAAGAATAGAAATCTTGAATAGAATATTGCCTGGGTGGCTCAGTGGGTTAAGCCTCTGCCTTCGGCTCAGGTCGTGATCCCGGAGTCCTGGGATCGAGCCCCACATTGGGCTCTGCTCTCCTCTGCTCAGCAGGGAGCCTGCTTCCTCCTCTCTCTCTGCCTGCTGCTCTGCCTACTTGTGATCTCTGTCTGTCAAATAAATAAATAAAATCTTAAAAAAAATAGAAATCTTGAATATAAGATTTGATGCTATTGAGAAAATAAACAGGAAATACTTATACAAGTGAAAAGACCTGTCTTAGAAACACTGTATTAAGGCCCTTTTTTCTGAGCTTTGCCACAGGAACTTTGTTGTACAATTACTCAGCTCTAAACTCAGCTCTCTGAACCATTTTCAGTCACTGCTAAAGCCAAGTTTTTGAAGGAGTCATTTATCAAAATTACTAAGCTCAGGATGCTGAAATGGATTCATAAAAATTGCTATTATAATTTGGCCTAAATCTGTAGCTTTATAACATTCGTAGTGTGCATGGGGTTACATTAGTGGAAACATTAAAAAAATCTGGCCTCAAGTTAAAACTTGATGTCATTGTAAGTAACCCAAAATAGCTGAATCTATAGTCTTCTCTAGGAGATAATTATTGTAAAAGCTGCCGTATATTGATTAGCTCAATATGACATGCTAGGAACTTTATATTTTTTCATAATAATTCATGCAGCCATCTTGTGAAGTAGTTATCATAATACCCATTTCATAGATGAGTAAACAGAAGTTCAGAGAGAAGTTGAAAATCTTAGCAATGTCACCTAGCTAAAAAGTGGTAGAACCACTATTTGTAATACAGTTTGCTTCACACTAACGCTATGTTTTCTAATAAATTACCAGGATTTCTTTAATAAAGAAGTTAAGTAACTATACCAATCAGAGAAGTTCAGTTAGTAGTGGCAAATAAACCCAAATTCATAATGATGTAATGCAACCAAGGGTTGTTGCTGACTTGTGCTATGTGTCTGTCATTAGGTCAGCTGTGGGCTCCATTCTGTGTTTTTGTTACTCAGCAATGGAAGTTAAGTGGGGTCCATCTTTTGGATTATTGCTGGTTTCTGTGATAGGGAAAGGGACACAGAATTGTACACTAGCTTTTAAAGCCCTCAATTTTATTCATATTTTATTTGCCAAGGCAAATATACCTACCTAACTTCAAGGGGATGGGGATGTTTAATCCTCCCGTATATGGGGAAGAAAGAAAGCATTTTGAAATTTTGATTAAAAAACTCACTCTCTAAACATCAGTTCTTTTGATACCACTAGAAATAATTGGTGTTTTGTGATTATTTTTGAGATGATAGATAATTATACTTTTAACTTTTTTCCTTCTTTAGAAACTTAAGATGAAAATATCTAGAAAATATCATAAAACATTGGGAATAATCTACAATTCTTATGTCTCCAGTTCTCATTAGCTAGTTTAAAAATATACTTCAATTAGATGTGCAATGTTTATATTATTTCAGTATGACAGTCATGCTACTGTATATGATATTCTTAGAAATTACGGTTTGCTTTTTGAAAGAAGCTACCCATTTATTTGTCCTTCAAAGAATAGGCTCATTGAGATTTAATAAATTTATCTTTTTTCCCATCTCCCTCTTCATCTCTTCACCGGTATCATTACAGTCTGTCTCCTATCTACCCCTTGGTTGTAATCAAAGCTTGAAAGTCACTGTAACACGATAAATCTTTTATCTACAAAAATAAATAATTAAATGAAAACAGGAATCTCATTATATCCTTGAAGTTGTGGCTCTGTTTGTTTACTTATTGTAATCAGAGAATAGTTACTGGGTTGAAGAGAACAGACAGGATATGTGGTAGCATAGAGAAGTCGTCGTGGGCTTTTTACCTGGTGAGTTGTTTTAAATCCTGTTCTCTTACCACCCACAGAGGTGAGGATGGACAGAGGCCTGCCACGCCATCACATGATTATTTCTGAATGCATTCACCTGCAACATTGAAGTGCACTATATGGAAATAGTCTTTTTTAAGTCACGTGAAGATTGCTCTCCTACATGGCCATCTCTTCTATCATCCCTTCTGAAAACTATCATCAGGGACAGATAATAAGTATCTACTCACTGGAGATGACACTTGAGAGTCAGACAGGGCAAAGGCCACTGTCTCTTAGAGATCAAAACATATGTTAGTCTACCATTTTGAAACGCTGTCACATTCTGCCCTGTAGGGGAATGATAAATAAATAGATCCACTTCAGCCCTCTTGTAAAAGAATGGGTGGAGTTCAACAAAATAAGTAGGCTGTACTGTGGGAACTTGTTATGTTCAAGTATATAGAACCAAGCTCTATAGAAGTTCAAGTATATACTACCAAGGCCAATATATAGATGAGTCACTGAAGGCACTTTATTAGTGGCATGAACCAAGATTTATGGTGGATATGGAATTTAAATCATAGAGATATATAGGTCAAATATTAGTGGGTAAAATAATATCATTCCTGAAACTGAAACAAGTACAACAGTGAAACGCTTTTATTTTTTAAATAAATGATAAAATGTACTTTAACATTATACTTTATTTGAAATAGATGCTCCTCTTACTTATTTCCCTTGGGCAGATTGGCTTGAGAACCAACAAAGCTTGAACAACCCCCATCACTGTGATACTGATTCTCCACCATCCACTCAGGAACATTCTAGAAGCTGCAAACATCCTGATTCTTGGGCTCCCCCCTTCTTGTTGAGAGCTCAGTGTATCTCACACTGCCATTTGCCTGAAGTCAGTTCTTTTCTGCTGGTCATCATCTGTCTCTATGGCTCTCTGCTCTTCTATGGAGAAGTTCTATCCTTCACAGACAGCAACTAACAGGAACAAAATCAAATATTAACCCCAAACTGCCAGCACCCTTACAACTATTCTGCCATCACCTAGACCCCCAACCTTCTTTCTTCCCAAAATACATTGTTTGATGCCAGTTCTATACGCTGCCTGCCAACATCTCTGAAGTTCTTACAGACTACTTCCTCCTCTCTAGCTATGAATACTGCTCTAAATAACTTGTTTTCACTCCTCCAAGCCACCTCTCTCAAGTTTTAGGGCCCTCTCCCTATGTCCTAGGGTGTAGACAGAAGACAGTGAATGACACCAGTGTTGCACTGGGACATTGTTTCTTCCTGCAGTGTCTGTATCCCAGAACAAAGTCCTTACATCTGCCCAGCTCG
This sequence comes from Neogale vison, assembly GCF_020171115.1. Classification (NCBI taxonomy): domain Eukaryota; kingdom Metazoa; phylum Chordata; class Mammalia; order Carnivora; family Mustelidae; genus Neogale; species Neogale vison. Next base: position 51,981,031 of record NC_058093.1, read on the forward strand.
TGGTGAATTCTTGCTAACCTGGGATTCTCCCCTGGAGATTTAGACACAGCTGTTGTCTTCTTCATTTAGAATTGATATTTCCAATGAGGTAGAACACACTTATCATTACCAAAATTTCCATTACTTGTTCACCTAGGAGGGCCTTCCCATGCAAATAAAAAGTCTGGAGATTGTTCCGTATCACATATCCCAAGGCAGGTTTTCAATTATGTAATTAAATGAAATACCTTATAGGAATATATGTGGCTATCATGTTTTAAAATAATGAATGAAATTCTGCCCTCACTCAACTATTTTATAACATGTCATTAAGGGAAAGGAAACTAGGCAGTGATCAAGTGCTAAATAAAAGACACTCCACGTATCTTTTCCATCTTCAAAAGAGCCCCACCAGCTCAAATGAAGCAATGAAAGTGAATATGATAATTTCATGTGTCCCCACAATTTGAGTTGTAAGGTTTATTTATTTATGCATCTACCATTTAGTCTGAATCTAGATCGTTAAGAAACAAACATGGTAATACTACTTTATATTTGCCCTTATTTCCTCCTTTTCATTCACTTCGAGTCTCCTTTATACCTTTCCCAAAATGCCAGTAGTAGGAAATAGTACCATAAGTTGTTCATCGAGAGCTAATTAAAATTTCAAATGCCAGCTGGAGACTTCACATTCCTTGTTTCTTTAGTTTATCTACAAATTTAAAATATATGTCAGATGAGGTGATTTCCCCTGTCAGTGTCTAACTTCTGCCATTCTATTCCATCATGGCTCTGGGGCCATTGCTCTTCGTGAACTATCAGCTTGCAAGGAACAGGAGGGTTCAGGATTTCACATTGGTTTCACCTCAAAATCCAATTGCTGCGCTCATACAGCTCAGATGTTAATTTCATTGAGATGTGTGCAATTATTTTTTTAAGATTTTATTTATTTATTTGACAGAGATGACACAAGTAGACACAGAGAGAGAGAGAGAGAGGAAGGGAAGCAGGCTCCCCACTGAGCAGGGATCCCAATGCGGGGCTTGATCCCAAGACCCTGAGATCATGAGCTGAGTGGAAGGCAGAGGCTTTAACCCACTGAGCCACCCAGGTGCCCCAAGATGTGTGCAATTCTTGTTTTAACTAATCTGTAAGGGCTAATTGGAATCAGGGGTGTGTTTTGTGTGCCTACTAAGTGTTAGTTGCTACCAGTGGCTTTGGAGGTAGTTAGATCTGGGGATGAAATCTAAAACAAACTGTCCCCAGAAGTACAGTGGCTTGATGGCTGTGCAGCCCTCCAGTCTCCTTAGCTCCCCAGGGTGTTGGCTGGCTTTGGCTCCTCTGCAGTGTGTCAGCAACTCTCTCAACTGTGACTGGTGCACTGACTTTTATCAGCCTTAAATGGTAGATGCTAATGGCTTTGCAGCCTTGCAGTTCTCTCAGCAGGTTTCAGTGCTTTGTATTACTTTAAACACAATGTACTTCAAAAACATACATAAATTAAGGCTGTAATTCCATCGCCAGTCTTTGGCATGTGCTACTTGTCAACTTCATAAGAAGCAAATGGCTGACGTAAGGCATTCCAACAAGCTTGGGTCAGAGTATTTGCTCCTTCTGCTTCCCATCTATGTCCTGGACCTTCTGCCTTTAATCTACCTATTGCTATTTTCTTGCCCCACATTAATACTCTCAACCCTAAATTAAGCATCTTTTTTTTTTGTTTCCCTTTTAGCTTCCTCTTCTGTTTCTCATTGTTTCATCTGATTCATGGATTGGCTTATCAGAGCTGAAAGTGACCACAATTTCAATCTGGCGTTTTGTCATTTCATACACATATAGGGAAAGATGGTGTTCTGAGTAAAGGACTTTAAAATACTTTTGAGTATTCCTTTTGTTCTCATATTGTTTAAAAGGCAGTGATAAGTGTTTCATTTATAACTAAGGATTGGGCATTGAGAAAAGATGGGAGAGATGCACAGAAAACATACATGCTTTCTTATTTTTTTTTTTTAAAGATTTTATTTATTTATTTGAGAGAGACAGACAGTGAGAGAGAGCATGAGCGAGGAGAAGGTCAGAGAGCGAAGCAGACTCCCCATGGAGCTGGGAGCCTGATGTGGGATTCGATCCCGGGACTCCAGGATCACGCCCTGAGCCGAAGGCAGTCGTCCAAACAACTGAGCCACCCAGGCGTCCCTATACATGCTTTCTTGAATATCAGTTGAGTTGGTTACTTTTCCCCTGTGACAGGACCTGCCACCATTACCTAGAGAAGTGACTGGGGACCAGGGAAAGAATGAGATGTAATTTAGTTGCACAGAGGAGTTCTGTTCTCATTTACTATTTCAGAACCTCTAAAGCACACTCATTGGGGAATGATAGTTCCCAGGCAGCCTGGACAGCCAGTCATAATATTTAATTCTGATGTTCAAAAACTTGTGTGAGTTGGATATACTCTGAATTGCACATAGCTCAGATTAAAATTTTTAAATGAGGTGTTTGTTGCACTGCCGTCCGCTAAAGACCTGGGTGGTAGAATGACTGAATTTAGGGGTCATTACAATACCACCAGAGACCTTCTAATGGCTCACTAATTATCTACTCAGCTTTGAAAACTATCCCAGTTAACACTGGAAAAGAGCTATTATATGTAATTAACACGCCTATGAGTACAAAATTACTTCTAACTCCATAGAAAGTGAGCTAAAAAGTAAAAAAAAAAAAAAAAAAAGACAAATAGCTTCAAGTTTCTCTGTTCCTAAACCAGCCAAATGGAAAAGTCTCTTCCTCAAAACATACAACAGAAGGGTAATATTTTCATGTTTTCATAAAGGGAGTCTATTCCTTTCGAGGTGAATCCTGAGTCCTGATAAAAACACTGATTCCAAGTAACATTGGTTTACCTACATCTCACTGGGGATACTCTGAACTACACCCTTGTCACTGGGCATATCGGGGTGAAGACAAAGAGGTAAGAACTGTTTTAATAACTTTATTCAGCATCACTGGGGCACTTTGGATGCAATGAACATTTCCCGCTTGGGTTGCAGTGTTCATTCCCCTGACACTAAAGCATTCCCTGATGAACCTCTGAAAATAATAAACATTCTGCTTTGCCTTTTTTTCTCTCGTTGGTTGTTTGTTGTTCCTAATTGCTAGCAATGTTGCCACTTACGGGAAATAAAAGCGCACATTAACAAGTTCTAGTCCCATCTGCCAGGATTCCACTCCACCAGTATTGTTTGGGACAATAAGTGAAGCAGACTTTCTGCTACTACTGGGGCGTTTTTAGCAGAGATTAAAGATTCTACAGAAGGAGTAACTTCTGAACTATTCTGGGACACCAATTTATGCATTTGTAGGTAGGATGATTTCTCAGGTCTTGCTCCAAATTATTTGGAATTTTCTTTTCTGGAAAAATAACCACCACCACCACCACCAAACTTAAACACGGTGTGATTCAGAGAAAGAACACAACTTGAATAATTATTTCAGTATTATCACTTACATAAAACAACACAAATTGAGTGCCTGTATTTAATATTTACAGCTCATTTTAAAATTTCTACATACAGATTTTAAAACTTTCTGTTCTAATAGAACATTTCATAGTAAGAGGAAAAGGAAGAAGCACAAATGTTTAATATTTTAATAGCGTGCTGAATTTTTAAAGACCAAGGATTTTGTAATGACTGTTAAGTTAATATAATAGCAGTCTGGTAGCTGGCTTACTTTGAGTAAAAATTGAACAGATTGTATAGCAACCAACCAGAAGTCTTATTTAAGCATTGAGTCAAAACTTTCTCAATATTTAGTGATCAGTCATCAATTATTTACTAGCTAGATTTACATACAAACTTATCAAGCCTAGTAGAGACAAGAAATAAGAACACTTTAAAATTAGTAAATTTTTTACTCAAAGCCACAGGATGTCTATAAACTTTCTCCTCTGACATTGCTCCAGAATCATTTGAAATTTCTGAGAATACTACTCACCTCTCCATTTCCTTTAACCATGTAAGATTCACTGTTTTTGTTTTGTTTTGTTTTGTTTTTTGTTTGTTTGTTTGTTTGATTTTTTACTGATGAAGTCCATAAATTAAAGGAAATGGGTTTGGGGGAAAAATGCAGTTTAATTATTATTATTATCACAATACAAACCTAAAATAGATGCTTAAAAATAAGGTAGGAAATCATATGAGAGATAAAGAGATCAAACTAGTTGTTCAGAGTAAGATACAAAATTCAACAGACAAAAAGAGAAACAGAATTAAGATGGTCCAAAGCTGGTACCAGGACATAAAAAATAAGATAGTGAAATTTGTCTTGAGGGTCCTTCAGTGTCTCTTATTAATGCTCTTTTTACTGAAATGTATTCTGGGTGTGGTTAAGGTTTTTAGTTTTTTGTTTCTTTAATTGTACAAGTTATTCTTAAAACGTTAGAGAACTGGGGCACCAGCATGGCTCAGTGGGTTAAAGCCGCTGCGTTCGGCTCAGGTCATGATCTCAGGGTCCTGGGATCGACCCCCACATCAGGCTCTCTACTCAGCAGGGAGCCTGCTTCCTCCTCTCTCTCTGCCTGCTTCTCTGCCTACTTGTGATCTCCTTCTGTCAAATAAATAAAGAAAATCTTTTAAAAAAATAAAAAAGTTAGAGAACTTTTAAGCTCCACAGAAATAAATCCCTGTTCTGGAGTCTGGAGCTCACAAAAGTCATGAAAGTGATGTTTGCACCTATAGGCCTCCTAGGTGTCCTTTAGATCTTGCCCCTGAGCCACTTGCACATTCTTATATCTCTGTGGTATGAAGAGGCAGCAACGTGTCGTCAGGACTGGACATGAGAAGAAATCCTGGGTGGGAGATTTACTTCCATTCCTTACCAGTTGGGAGAAATTGTAGGTTTTGTTTTACCTCTGTGAATGCTAGCTTTCTCATCTGTATATATGATAACTTGTATTCTGCTGACTTCACAGTCCTGTGAGGGTCAGGATTAGAATGCACTCTAAAAGCAGAAGGCTCTATACAAACATAATGTGATGTTACTGAACAGGACATTTGAAGTCTGTATCGAAACCATAGATTTTTACAGTAGATGTCTCATTAAACTCTAAGAGTCCATGTTTTTTTATGTAGGAAGGAGTGCCATGAGATTACCCTTGAGTTCCAGGGAAGGATTGCCTTTTCGTTGTAATGAGCTGATGAGGTTAACTCCCATTAGAACCCCTTCTCTGTTCTTATTCCAGTGAATCTGTGGGGGATGTCTGGGAGCCTAAGCCTTAGTTTTCTCTTTTTACAGTCGGTATTGATATTATCAAAAAGATATGCAATAACCATCTGATCAGTAGTGACTTAAAGAAGCTGAGAATGTTTAACTTGAAAAAGGGAAGACCAGAATGAGAAGTTGGAATAGTAATTATGGCTTGGATGTTGTATTATTCAGGGTTCCCCAGAGGAACAAAACCAATAGAATATTAAAGATATATGTAAGAGGAGATTTATTATAGGAATTGACTCATAAAGTTTTGGATGCTGAGAAGTCTGCTGTTTGGAAGCTGGAGAACCAGGAAAATTGGTGGTATAATTCAGTTGAGTAAGGCCTGAAAACTAGGGGGTGTGGGGGGAGGTGGGATGGGAGTATGGCGGGGGGGGGGTGCTTGTGTAAGTCCCACAGTCCAAAGTCCCAAGAATGAGGAGCTCTGCTATCCCAGCATAGGAGAAGACAAGTGTCTTAGCTCAATGAGAGAGAATTAGCCCTTCCTCCACCTTTTTGTTCTATTTGGGCCCTCAGATTGGATGGTGCCTGCCTTGGTTGAAAAGGGACCTTCTTTATTCAGTCTACTGATCCAAATGTTAATCTCTAATCTTTTCAGGAAATATCCTCACAAACACACCCAGAAACGATGTTTTACCAGTTTTGTGGACGTTTTGTTTTTGTTTTTGGACATTTCTTAATGCATAAAATTAACCTCTGCAGGTAGTTAATGCATAAAATTAACCTCTGCAGGTAGTTACCAAGTATTTGAATTCCTGCCCAATGAAGAGATACTGGATTTGTATGTAGTTCCCTCCTTCTCACTAGATGCTGTGTTCACAGGGCTAGCTTGCAAAAAAGGCTTTATCTGGGGGCTTAATTGGGATTGACTGAAAGATACTTCTTAACTATGTAATGGATGATGAAAAGGTATCTGTTTCTATATTTGTCCAAAGAGCCTCTAAAAGGACTAATAAAACCAAGATGCAATGTTATGCCTTTAAATTCCAAGATAATATAAAACCATGGGAAATTTTTAAAAAATGAATAAGGGTAGGTTGATAAAAGTTCAAGGAGACTGTTTGGGTGGGGAAAAAATATATAAAGCTTATAATACTATACCCCATAGTGTCCAAAAATCTATTCCTGTGCTGCCAGCTTCACAGATGTTACTTTTGAGGAAGATGGATGCCACTGGCAGGTAGTTCCAAAAACGTAATTTAAAACTTTAATTGGCATTCCTAATGTGCTGCACAGTTTAATCATACGAAAAAAGGGGTGTTCCTTGGGTTTCCACCCTACAGAGTATTTGCATTATGTTGAATGTTTGAAATGTCTTTTCTCCCCATTGTTAGGAGTAAATTATAAAACATTCTTTGTACTCTCTTTTGTGTGTATGTAATCTTAATTAGTAAGAATTTTTTAGTGTAAAGTGTTACTAGGAAATGCATAGAGCCTCTACTTTTTCTTTAACAATGACTTCTTTGCTTTGATATGGAGTTATTATTCTGTTGAGGAAGATTTTAATTCCAACATAATAAATCTTAAAATGAGAACTTCTGAGGAAAATGGTGACATATTTCATGTGTATTTGGAAGAGTTCTTGTCCTTTCCTGGAAGCACACACACAAACATAGGCACTCACGCACACACGTGGGAAATTTACCCAAATGTGGTGAAGATCTCCATGTACACGGACTTCATATATTAGTTATTCTCAGTTATAATTTGAGCCATTTGGGAAGGTTCAGTTAAAGTGATTGACTGGAATCAATGCAAGCCAATGCATTGTAACTCTCTGGTAATTCTCATTAATAGGACTGTAGTTTTTAAAAATTGCAAATTTACTTTTTTTTAATAGGGAATAAATGCTTTAGGTTAATTTTTTCTTTAGTCATTCCCTAACAGACATAATTTAAGTATTAAGAAATATGGCCCAGCTAGCCACACTTTAATGAGATTCCTGCAAAGTTATTTTGATAATGGTTATTCCAACGTAGGTGCTGACAGGCCAAATAATACTCATTCAGTGAAGACCTAAACTTCTACCTCTTCTAGTTTTCATATAAGAAATTTGTTTATCTTAAAGATATATATATATATAAAGCACAACATTTAGCTCACATACTTTTTTAATCTTTATTTTCATGTTAAGGAAACATGAAAATATATGAATGAAAAAATATGAAGTAGCTTGCTTCCTATTCAAAATGATTATTAGTAACTCATGGGGTCCCAGCTGCTGACACGAAATCACACAATTAGAGCTTCTCAATAGCAATATTGAGACCTGTATGATATTAGCTAATGATCATATGATTCCAGTTATTTGATATAGATCGAAAGCTTACTTTTCTCAGAAACCCATAGGCAAAAAGACCACACTTAGGGTTATTTTGAAGTCATCTATTTCTCTTGAATTATCTTAAATCCTGCTACTTTGCCATTATTATCTTCACCATGGGTAAATACTACTCTGATCTCTAACAGAATAGATTGGTTTTTTCTGTTTAGAAACTTTTCATAAAGAGAATTATAAGGTATTACTTCTGGCTTCTTTTGCTCCGTAAGTTTGTGGTATTTAGCCATAGTTTCATGCATAGTTGTACATCGTTCATTCATTCTCATTGTTGTATTATTACTCCACTGCATGTGTAGGCCACAATTTATCCATTCTACTGTTGATGGGTATTTGGTAGTTCGCTTCCAGCCCCCCCAGCTATTACAAATTGTGCTGCTATAAACATTCAACATTCATTTCTGTTAGGATTGGGGTAGAATGGAGTTGCTGGGTAATAGTGTAGGCACATGTTGAACTTTATTAGATAGCGTAAATGTAAATGTAAAGCGGTTTTACCAATTTCTACTTGTACACAGTCTATGAGAAATTTAGTTTCTCCAAGCCTAACACTGGGTATTATCTGTATTTTTTATTTTAGCCAATCTGGTAGGTATGTAATAGGACCACATTTTGGTTTAACCTTACATTTCCTATTGGCTAATGTAGTTGAGCACTTGTTTTGGGCAATAAGCATATAATAAGGTTATTTGGACATTTTCTTGTATGGATTAGCTATAAAAACCCTCACTCTTTTTTATTCTATTGGATTTTCTGACCTTATTGATTTCATGAGATATTTAAGATATTTTAGATATTAATATTTTGTCAATTGCATGTATTATGAATATCATTTTCCTCTTGGTGGATTGACTTTTCATTCTTTCAATGTTCTTAATATGTTCCTAATTTTAATATAGTCTAATTTGTTATTTTTAATTTCATGGTTATTGCTTATTGTATCCTGTTTCAGAAGTATTTGGCTAATGTAGTACACAGTTATTGTGCTGTGTTTGTCACTAAAAGCTTTGTAATGTCACCTTTCATATGTAGATCTCTGTCCCTCTGGAGTTAGGAGTTAATTTTCATATAGTGGGGAGTCAAGATTTACTTTTCTCCAAGGGACTGCACTTGACCCAGGACCATTTACTGGGAAAACTATCCTTCCTCCATGTACTGTGTTGAACCTTTGTCATGTAACTCAGGTGAATATATTAACACCATGATACACACACAAACACACACGTATATACTCACACATCTATATGCGTCACCTGTATTCAAATAACAAAATCTTAAAAATATTGTGGACACTGTTTTCTTCTATTGACCAGTTTTCTGCCTATGCCAATGAAATTCTTTGTTTCTTTTTTTTTTGTTGTTTCAGATTTTTATTTAAATTCTAGTTGGTTAATATAGTGTATTACTGGTTTCAGGAGTAGAAGTTAATGATTACATATAACACCCAAAGCTAATCACAACAAATGTTTTCCTTAATACCCATCACCCACCTAGCCCATCCCCCACTTACCTCCCTTCCAGCAACCCACAGTTTTTTCTCTATAGTTAGGAGTCTGTTATGGTTTCCCTCTCTCTGTATCTCTTTTTTTCCCCTTTCCATGTGTTCATCTGCTTTGTTTCTTAAATTTCATATATGAGTGAAATCATATGGTATTTGTCTTTCTCTGACTGACTTATTTCGTTTAACATAATGCACTCTAGCTCCATTCATGTCTTTGCAAATGGCAAGATTTCATTCTTTTTTCAATAATATTCTATTGTAGATATTCCACTCCTTCTTTAACCATTCATCAGTCAGTGGACATTTGGGCTCTTTCCATAGTTTGGCTATTGTTGATAATGCTGCTCTAAACATCAGGCTGCATGTGTCCCCTTTGAATAGTATTTTTGTGTCCTTGGGGTAAATACCTAGTAGTACAATTGCTGGGTTGTGGGGTAGTTCTATTTTTAACTTTCTGAGGAACTTTCATACCGTTTTCCAGAATGGCTGCACCAGTTTCCATCCCCACCAACAGTGTAAGAGTGTTCCCATTTCTCCACATCCGTGCCAACATCTGTTGTTTCCTGTGTTGTTAATTTTAGACATTTTCACCCGTGCGGAATTATAATTTTGATGTGTAATTCTCTGATAATGGGCAATATTGAACATCTTTTCATGATGGGTATATCTGTGATGCTGAGCACCCTGAAAAGATGCCAAAATTTTATAAAAGTTTTTGGTCTCTGGTAGATAAATCATCCAGCATTGTTCTTCTTCAAATTTGTCTTGGTTATTCTTGACCTCTGCTTTTCCATACAAATTTTAGACTCAGATTTTTAATTTCTACAAAAAAAATATCAGAAGGATATTAGTATGCATTGAATGTAAAGATCGGTGAACTAATTTAATATTGAGAGAGGCAATACATGAACATGTTATACTTCTATTATTTGTTTTCTGTAATTTCTCTCATGTTTTACAACCTTAAGCATCCTTTTGATGCATATGAGGTCCCCCAAATAATAATAATTATCCCTTTATGATTTGAATTTTGTAAAGAAAAATAAATAACAAAAACAAGATATGATATGTAAGAATTGAATTTTAGTTTTAGCTTTGCTTTCAAATGTGAGCAAGTCATAGTTGCTCTCAGTGTCCTCAGTTATAAAATTGAGGTTCAAATCTCAAATCTTGTCTGACTCTATTTTAAATTTATATATTTGGAAAGTTTTTATGAAGCTAGGAGGGGGCATAGGTGTTGTTTTATGAAGTATGCAAATGCTACAAATATCTTTTATTAGGTAAAGGAAGAATACATTTATACACATCATTCTAAGTATCCAGGTTGCCCTATTCAGGTCTAAACGTGGCAGAAGCAGATTGAGGCCTGAGTTTAATACCAAAATAATATGTAGTTTCAGTGGTCCCATTATCTTACACATTTACCAGGTCTACACCTGACTAACAGTGGAGGTTGGCATACTGAAGTATATGATATTGGCAGAGTGATACAAATATAGGATTGAAAGTTTACCATGGAGCAGGCTAAAACTATTTCTCTTGGTTAATTTTAATTTTATGATTATTAATTTTTACTATGAAACTAAGATTTCAAGTTAAGAATTGAGGTTAGGAGATAGTTTATATTGTTAGTTTCATATTTTGACATAATTTTGTCTCCAATATGTAGGTACTGTAAACCACTGTGAAAAAAATAGCCTGTAATAAAACTGGAGAACAGATTTCTTAGCCTGTAATAAAACTGGAGAACAGATACAAATGCATATAACCATTTTATGTTGTTTTAAGTAATATGCTTTTTAAGTAATATGTTTTTTAAGTAATATGCTTTACTGATATATGTATCAGCAACCATTGACATTCCCAGTGCTAATAAATAGTTATATAGTCCAGTGCTTCTTTTTGAAAAGAATAGAATGCTCTTTTTTCTCACTTTAGGAAAAAAAGAAAAAGGTGTATTATTGGAGTCCTTGACTTACCTGATACTCGATAGGGGAAACAGAGTAAACAGAAAATTCAATATTTTGAAAGTTTTACTGGATTGAAAATATCACTGGACTGTATGTGAATTTAGATAGATCATTTATCCTAAATCCATAGCAGTTCATTAAGTGCGGTTCAAGGATTTGTCCTTGAGTTTTTGAGACAGACATTATTATACCCTCTTGTAACATTTTTTTGATTTCATGTGTACTAGCTTTGAATCATTTGCCTAACTCATGTGAGCATGTGAATGTATATATTGAATGAAAAGGAATAGAACTTTATACAGCACAGTCTTGTTTGGCGCAGTTATCACAGTTGATTATCATAATGGGTTAATGAGACAGAAATCATGGGTTTAATTTTTGGATAGAGCAGTTTTTATGTTGTAATATAATTAAAACTCTACCCTAGCACCTCCTAGACTTAAAAATTAGTGCAATGGCTGAATCATATTTTTCTACCAGCAAATGAACAGGAACATATTCATGTAAGAAAAATCTATACCATTGAAGAGTCTGCATATGGGTATGAAACATGTGCAGAAACTATAGTCATTTATTTAAGTATTTCCTCCACCTTCACTGAATCAAAGCAATTATTTTTTAGGTAATAGGATGAAGGACTCTGTGTTTTAGGAAAGGTGGTTTTGGAGTCCATACTGTGATCCAGTACTAGTCAATTAAATATAAGGGTATATTTGTCAGTTAGGAATTCTGGAATGTATTGTTCCATAATAAAAGCCTAAAGATGGAGTTCCTTCTCAGCCGTGGTCACTCTCCTACCCTTTCCTTCTACCTTTTATGGTGTTGTATAATAGAGTTGCAGTAGTCACATTGCAACGACAAGCAGTAAGCCTGAGAGTAGGAATTAGAAATATAACATGGCAAAGTAGAAGAGTAGAAAGATGCTGGGATCCTTAGTCACTGAGGCGATGGACCAACGGCAAGTGCTGCTCACCTCTAATATCTTCTAACACGAGGAAGAACAAGCCCTTGTGTGACTAAGCCTGTATTTTTATGGAGGAAAGCATTCCTAGCAAACAAAATATAAATGTTATTGGGTTGTGGATAATCTATACTCTTCACCCATCATGTTTTCACTGATGCGGATTAGACTCTGCAATAAATTGAGGTAGTGAGGTTAGCCTGCCACTTAATTCATTCTGTACACTTCAAGAGGAGTTTTACCTTTATAAAGGTAAAAACATTTTAATATTTGTAAAATTATTTTCTTTAGGCACAGTGATGAGATTAGTTGGATACTACTCTTCTTTTTCCTAATTATCTCTTTCACACCTAATACCCACGTGCATACATATTTGCACATTCATGCTACCATGTTTCTTAATGGCCTTAATATCATTTTAAGGAAACTGTTTCCTGTTATTTCTAAAAGGGCTACTTTCAGCAACAGTGCAATTCAGCCCTTTTCAGTGAAGATTTTCAGAAAGAGTGTTACTAAGTCTCAAAAGTAGCTTTCTCTCTGTGTAAGGCACTTAGAGCTGCTATTGAGCCAATGGTTATTGTCAGTGATGCGGCGGTCTAAAGCGGAAGCCACTGCAGGCGTGTGGCAGCAAAGTATTTGTTCCATAGCAGGTGAACTTGTGAAGTGAAGCTCATTGTAAGTTAAATCATTCTGAGTAACACAGGAGTGTGAGCTTTCCAGTGACTGTCCATTTAAAACATCTTAATCCCTTCCGCCCCGTACTCACCAGCAGTGTCTTTGAGAATGTACAATTCATCTTAGAACCATCCTTTTCCATCCCTCAGTGTTTTTGCTTTGTTCCTTCTCAGGAAAGCAGTCAGGCTGCTTGATTGTCTTAGACGTTCTGGCATAGCCCAGGACCAGGGTCGGTATATATTTTATTGCATAGGTAGATGTTGTTCAAGTGACTAAGTCTTGTGACTGCCTTAAACCACGTGTGTCAGAGACTGTATTCCAAGTGCCTTAATTCAGTTTGCTACCACCATGACCTCCATGTACGCCCTAAAAAGGTACTTGTTTTTTGTTTTGTATTTGAGAGTCTTCTCCTCTAATCCTGTAAAACATTTACCAGGAAGGGATTTTTGCTTTTCGGTTTGATAATGTGTTCTAATTTGCATGCCTTCATACAAACAGTTGTTTGCCTTCTTCTCCTGTGGGTGAACCTGTTTTTCATCTCCACTAGAAAAATCAAAGCTGCTAGTGGGTAAACAGAAACAATCACCTGAATTGCAACTGTTTTGGCTTAATTTATCAAAACACAGTTCTGTCAAGTCTGGGCTCCTGAATTTACAGTAAGCCAAAAAGGTTGGAGAGGAACCAAGGGGGCATAATAAGCAAGGGCTCAGGCATAAGTTTGCACAATTAAACTGTGAAGAGCTGATGTAGTACACATGCACTAATATCCTAAAACCCGATGAGTTTTGATTGACTGCAAAAGGGATGGGTCCTGCCCAGTAAGAGTTGGGCTGCTTTTCTTTTGAGGTGCAGCCATGGCTCTGACATCTGCAGCTTTCATCCCTCTCTACTCTGTGACAATAAATGCAGTTGTATCCTGTGCCACTTTTGAGGTTGGAAGTTATACTCTCATCAAGCTAATAGTTTTCACTAAATCAGAATTAAACGTTTCAGGACATTTGTTTTGTTTTGTTTTGTTTTAATTTTTCCAGACATGTTGGCATTTTGTTTTTAAGCTTTTGCATTTTGGGAGGTGAGTTCCTCCAGGGCCACAATCAAGACCAGATCAGTCTTTTCTTTTGCACCTCCCTGAGTATCTGGTGGTGTGAACTTGAACCCTGAATCTCCATCAGTACCTGCAGCTCCCTGGCTGCTCTGCACAGTGACAAAAGACACTGCTTGATATTACCTAAAAGACAACACACGAGACTCACAGCTGCAGATGTGACCGTTTGTTCTGTTGTCATGTTTGGGACTGCCTTTCTGAATGTGTATTTTCAGGGAGTTTAATTAATATCCATAGGCATGTCCTACCTGCTTTTATTTATGACAGCAAATCTTGCTTACGGGAAATTTTAAAAATAAAAGAACTTTGATTTTGGTCTCCAGAGCTCACTGTTTTATTGTGGTTTTTTGTCGTTGTTGTTGTTTTTCCTTCTAAATTACTTTAGGTTGCTCTGCAGAGAGAATAGAACTTTTTCCCCCCACAAGCTCTCATGCATAAAAAGTATTACAGAGTCCTATACATAGAATGTTCCTGAGTGACACACAAAATAAGAAGAACTTTTTAAGAAGTTAACAATTTAAAAATAGGTAAAATTATGTTACTGGAAAAAATTCTAGAGTTGTTTGTTATTGTGTGTGCATGTGTGTGTTTATGTTGTGACGAGGCAGGAGCCTTGATGATGTCCTTGATGAGGACAGACATTGACTTTGCTTTTGTAATAACTATGATGTGGTAGCTATGGCTACTACTTTCCACAGACCTGATCAAGCCTCACCAGCTGTTTGGTGTTCTTCACACATAAAGGATCCAGTTCAGGACTATTGGCCACATTCTATTGTCATGTCTTCTCAGGTTTCCATCTAGAAGAATTTCTCAGTTCCTCACTGCGAACTTTATTTTTTATTTTTTTCTAAGATAACAGGGCATTAATTTTGTATAATGTGCCCCAATCCAGATTATCTGATATTTTCCTAAACTGAGGCTCAGACCATGAATTTTTGGGAGAGATACCACGGAAGCGATACTGTGATCATTTTATTGCTTTCTAGCAGGCAGTCCATGATTTTGATGTGTCCCATTACTCATGATGTTACCTGTGATCACTTGATTTAAGTTGGTGATTGACAATTTTCTCCATCGTAAATTATTCTTTTTACATTTGAAACCTGTAAGTATTTTGTGGAGAAGTGCTTTGAGATTATGTAAACATTCCATTCTTTGTCAGCCTTTTACTCACTAGTTCAAGCATCAAGTGGTGTTTGGGTTTTCAAATGAGTTTTCATTTCCCCTATCATTTCCTTTACATTTGTTAGTTGACAGTCTATCAGAAATAAATTTTCTTCCCTCGCCCTTCATTTATTCATCCATTCATTCAAATGCATTAGTTTAAAACCAAGTGAGCACAGACAGTGTGAATCTGATTTAAATGAAATCAGGCAGGAAGAGAATAATTTTAAAGGGTCAGAAAAGTCAGGACTAAGAGGTGGCCTAGGAAAGTATTTTTTACATTTTTTAATCATTCTTTTTTTGGAGATTTCAATTTTTATTTTTTCCACTCAGTATCTTTGTTTAAATATTTTGTTCTTCCATTTGGCTTCTGTATATTTGTTGGAGTATAATTAGGTCTTTTTA
Source organism: Neogale vison (assembly GCF_020171115.1). Classification (NCBI taxonomy): domain Eukaryota; kingdom Metazoa; phylum Chordata; class Mammalia; order Carnivora; family Mustelidae; genus Neogale; species Neogale vison. Next base: position 51,996,403 of record NC_058093.1, read on the forward strand.
AAATCCTACCATCAGTTTTTTGGACATTCTCCATATGATTTTGAAAATAAAGCACATTTTCTATTTGCATTGTAAAAAATTGATAAGTATCTATGGGATTTCAAATATTCTTTGATATCCAAATTTTTCTTCTTTATGTTAATCTATTCTGTTTCTAAAGACTTAAAAAGATGTATCAAAATTTTATATAAGTAGTTCTATTTCAATTTCCAATTTCTCCTTTAAATTGAAGTTTATTTATAAATTGAATTTATATAATATAAAACCATATTATTTAATACACAAAGATCTATGAGAATTTACCTACTGTATTACTTAACCCTACAGTTTCTTCATTTGTAAAATAGAGGTAATTATAATTACCTCATGGGTTTGTTTGCATTTAATTGATTAAAGTTTTTAGAGTAGTGTCTAGTTTTGAATACATGCTACTTAAACATTGTTATAGAAATAAATGTAAGTAATATGTTTATGGGGATATATTTCATAGCTATAACCAAACTATCTTAATTATTGTCCTACTTAATACCGTTCATCCTGAGGTTAATCTGATATAAATCTTTTTATCTCTTTTGTTTTGCTTTGCTTTGGTTTAGGTGTTTATTTCTCCAGTGTTTCTTTGTTAATATTTTAATTAACTTCATTTGCATGAATCTTTTTTCCTCTCTAAAAAAAACTTTATTTTTAAGTAGGATCCATGCCCTGTGTGGGGCTTGAACTCACAACCCTGAAATCAAGAGTCACATGTTCCACTGACTGAGCCAACTAGGTGCCTCCAAATCTTTTTTCTCTTATATGGAGCATTTATGGAGTTTTATTAATCACCTAGGGGTCTTTGACTTCAATATATGATTAGAGTATAATGTTCTTATTTTGGTCGCAACTATTTAAACTTCCTATTTTCATCATAATTTGCATTTTCTATTTTCATTCTTACAAGTTCTCTCTTTTCTGTTTCAGCCTTTCACCATATATATTATCCATGCTTTCTTGAAAGCAGCACTGCCCTCTCCATTTCTCCCACATAGCAATTTGAAAGTTGTGTAGTTCAAGTTTGTTAACCTCATTGTTACTTTAAAAATGTTATATAATTGCTTAAACTTATATTTTTATTTACTAGCTTCTGAAATCTAGTGTCCTTATGAATTATTTTTTTAAAAAATTAATTTGTGTTTCTTTCTTCTTTCTTTATCTGTGCCACCTGTGACTTCTTAATGATATACAATGAGTTTTTTGTTTTACTCTAATAGTTCTTACATTTATATTGGTTTATGTTTTTTAAATTGTAATATTTAAAATTTGTTTTATAATTACAAATGTAGACAAACATGAGAGCTATATAACTTTATCTTTCTTTTCCTTCCTTGGTTGGATTATATATGCAAGTTGATTTTTCAGGACAAATAAGTAATATAGTCCTTGGGCTTTTTGACATTTGAACATGAATATCAATTGCCTATATATGTTATAATTAATTTAGTGTATAATCCTTAAATCTTCTCTTTTACCCTGAAAACATTGTAGATATTGCTCTATTGTCTTTTTCCCTTAGTATTTTATTCAAACATAGAGCAAAGTTGAAAACATTTTACAGTGAACAGCAAAATAATGATTACTTAGATTCTACATTAGTTTTTTATCCATTCTTGTGTTATCATACAGTCCTCCATCTATTCTTTTATTTGTTCATAATCTATTTAATTTTTGATGATTTTGAAATAAATTAGAGATATTACTATGTTCCTCCCACCAAGTACTTCTCATGTACAACACTAATCAGATTTAGATATTCATATGACCTTTTAGATAAATAAATTACATTCAGTAAAATGTGCAGATCTTAATTATATATTTGCAACATTTTGACACATGGATACCTCTGTATAACCTAAACCTCTCTTTAGGTACAAAAGGTTACCCCTACTCCAGAAAGTTCCCTATTACCTTTCCCAAGTTAATCCCAACCCTATTTCTTGAGGAATATTTAAAAACCATTTTTTTAAAAAAGATTATTTATTTATTTATTTGACACAGAGAGAGAGACAGTGAGAGAGGGAACACAAGCAGGGGGAGTGGGAGCGGGAGAAGCAGGCCTCCCACTGCCCAGTGTAGGGTTCTATCCCAGGACTCTGGGATCATGACCTGAGTCAAAGACAGATGCTTAATGACTGAGCCACCCAGGTGCCCCCACTTTTTTTGTGTGTGTGTGTGAATATAGATTCAGTCTAAGTTTTTAAAAATGTTACAAAATATGGAATTACATATTTTACATTTTTTGTGTAAGATTTCTTTCACTTGGCATACTTTTCAGATTCAGTTAGTTGTTGCAAGTCTCATATGCCTTTATCTTTTAATCTTTTTAAAATTTAATCTTTTAAATTTAATCTCTTAAAATTTTTTATTACTAAGTTGTAAGAGTTTTTTTTTTATCTTGGATATTACTTTTCTTTGTGTCAGTCTGTATCTATATATCTATATTGGCAACACTGCTTATTCTTTTTCTTAAAGTTGTTTTTGAAAAACACAATACCAATCTGTCAGTTATTTCATTTGGTTATTGCCTTGGTTTTGGTCATTGTTTTCTGTGAGTTTTCTAAGATATCTAGGTCTGTCTCTAAGTCATGAAGATGTTCTCTAAAAAGTTTTAGACTTGGGGCGCCTGGGTGACTCAGTGGGTTAAGCCTCTGCCTTCAGCTCAGTTCATGATCCCAGGGTCCTGGAATGGAGTCCTGTATTGGGCTCTCTGCTTCCCCTCACCCCCCCCCCACCCCACCTCTGTCTGTCTCTCTGCCTACTCGTGATTTCTCTCTCTCTGTCAAATAACTAAATAAAATCTTTTAAAAAAAAGTTTTAGACTTTACATTTAAGAGAATGACCTATCTTGACTATTCTTCTGTATATGATGTGAATTATTATTATTGATTTATTGGTGTTATCATTTAAACTTGAGATTAACTTTATATGATCATAACAAATTATCATTTTTATATGTTGCTGGCTTTGACTTATGAATATTTTGATAAATATTTTTGCATTCATAGTCATGAGAGATACTGGTTGTATTTTGTTGTTGTTGAGGAGTGATGTCCTGGTCAGGTTGTGATAGTAGGTTTATGTTACTATCTCTGTTTTCTGATAGAGTTTGCATAATATCGGTGTTTTTCACTTATTAAATGTTTAATAGAATTCATCAGTGGGCGCCTGGGTAGCTCAGTGGGTTAAAGCCTCTGCCTTCAGCTCAGGTCATGATCTCAGAGTCCTGGGATCGAGACCCGCATCAGGCTCTCTGCTCAGCAGGGAGCCTGCTTCCCCCTCTCTCTCTGCCTGCCTGTCTGCCTGCTTGTGATCTTTGTCTGTCAAATAAATAAACAAAATCTTAAAAAAAAAAATAGAATTCATCAGTGAAATCATCTATACCTGGAGTTTTGTTGGAAAGATTTTTGATAACAAGTTCAAAATTTAATTTCTTTAATAGATATAGGAGTATTCAGACTTTTGTTTCATCTTCTGTCAGTTCTGGTAAATTGTATTTTACAAAGAATTGTCTATTTAATCTAAGTTTTACAATTTTTAAAATTTAAATTTAAAATTAAAAAAATTTTTAAATTTTAAAGTTTAAAATTTTAAATTTTAAAAGTTTTTGACTTTTTAAATTTGCCTTTTCACTACACTTGTGAAACCATTTTTTTAAATTAACATATAATGTATTATTTGTTTCAGGGGTACTGGTCTGTGATTCATCAGTCTTACACAATTCACAGCACTCACCATAGCACATATGCTCCCCACTGTCCATCACCCTGCCACCCCATCCCTTCCACCCCCTTCCACTTCAGCAACCCTCAGTTTGTTTCCTGAGACCAAGAGTTTCTTAAGCTTTGTCTCTCTCTGGTTTCGTCTTGGTGAAACCATTTGTAAATACATTTTTTGCCTGATTATTTATCTTTTCTCTCACTGGGGTTCTGATTCCATCTATGCTAGGAAATGCACTGATTCTTTTCTATCTCTGGTCTGCTATTAAACCCACTTCATGTATTTTTAATCACAGATATTATATTTGTAACTCTATAATTTTTATTATGTATATATCTATTTCTACACTGAAATTTCTTTTTTGTTGGCACATTTTTCTTTACTTAATGGCTGCTTTTAACTCCTTCTCTACTTATTCTAACCTCTAAATCATTTTGGCATTTTTCTTTTCTTTCTAGATTTATTAAAAATTTCCTAGTTTATTTATGGTGATAATGGTGATTATGGTTATTTATTATAACCATAATGGTGGTGATTATGGCTATTTATTATATCCTGGAAACTGCTAATGTTTTGCTGTGGAGAATTTCATCTTGGTAATCATCCTTTAGAGAGAGCTTTTGGGTTCAACTCTTCAGAGAGATTTTGTGTTATTCAGAAGGTTATTAACTTTGGTGAACTCACACTGCAACCACTGTCTGTCTCTTGGGTGACAGCTCAGATCTCAGTTGGGCTGCTTTGTGAATGCCCTACATATGTGTGGTTCAGGTTTAGTCAGAGACTTGAGCAGATGTTATGCATAGAATTGGGAATACTCCCTTTCTAGCTCCTTCTTTGCCAAGACTTCACTTTGACTTTCCAATGGCTCTGTTCTTAAGACCCAAAAGACTAGGTTTTTGCCAGACTTTTAACCTTCCCAGGCAGTGTCTCCACTTAAGCTGGAAGCATTAAAAGTGGGAATCTTAGTCACACTAGAAACAAAAGTCCAACTACATTGTATTTTGTCATTTAATATTGATAAACAGAAGCCTGCAAATATCCTATATTTTTCCTGTATGTTGAGCAGCTTCTGTCTAGTTTTCTTAAGATTATTTGTTTGGATTTGAAGTTTATGTCTCAGTATCATATTTTATTATTTTTCTGGATTACGATGAGCCAATTTAATCTTTATTCAGTCAGGAAAGTTAACTTGTATTATGTCTGAATGTTTTCCTATTTTAGTATTTCAGTTTTCTTCTCCAGTCATATCAGTAATTCATATTTTAATCTACTTTGCCTTTCCATTATCTCTGTCAGTTAGTATCTAATATCTATCATATCTTTGTCTTTTGCTCTGCTCTTTGGGAAGTTTTCCTTCAACAACTGTTACGTATAATTTTACTCCGATTCTCCTGGGGTTTTCAAATCCATCTTTTACACAACAGTTTTGTGTAAGATCTATGTTTATTTCCTTCATTCTTCATTCTTTCTTATGTCTTTATCTCCAGATAAATGCTAGGTGCTTAATACATTTTTGTTGTTGAATAAAGAATCCAAATTGAAATATAACTAGCTAATATTACTTACATTTATAATATGAGGATTGAACCATTGTCTGGTTTCAGTATTGATGTTGTATTTTTCTTTTTCTTTTCTTTCTTTTCTTTTCAAGCTATTTTATAAAAGGTATTAAGAATCTGCATATACATCATAAGTTCCCCCAGAAATGGGCTTGTGAACTTTTCATAGAGCATCCTAATTTGGATAGTTAACACTTTAGGTTTGATGAGTATTCAAATTTTATTTCTTTATTTAACTAGACTACATTTATTGTGGGTGGTTATTTTTTTTAAAATGTATCCTGGTAAGTTATTTATCAGTATCCTTTAAATATAATCACAATAAATGCCCAGATCCCCATCTCCCACTTACCTTTTTCACCAGAGAATAAAGTAATGGACACTTTCTGTAGCCTTAAGTGACTATTTCTGATTAATGTTTATACCATATTGATTTTGTAAGAAGTTACTTCCTGTCATTTACTGCCACATTTCCAACAGAGAAGTCCACTTATGTAGGTTGTTGGTAAAGTAAATTCCTACAAAAATTGTCAATTTACGAACCAAAAGAATAAGTTACAAGGTTATATAGTAAAGTTGGAGAAGTCTGATAATTATATATTTTATCTTTCTTAAGTACTTCGAGTTGATTGAGAACTAAACAGCATTCAAGATTGAAGTGTAAAACATGGTTTTCAGAGGCTAATCATAGAAATAAGGTCACATACATAAATAATTTACTAGGATCATTTTAATATCTTTTTTGGAAGAGCCAATTATTGAAATAAATATTTTGCCTTCTCTAGACCAAAAAGAGAAAAATGGTTGGGGACAAAATATATTTAAGCCATGCAAATAAATTTAGTAATTTAAGTGCTTGTATGCTGTGGTTTGCTTTGTTAAATGAATCATTTAAAGGTGACACATTTGGTTGAAATACTTGTCTCATAAAGTCAAGTACAGATTTCAGTTTACTTTTGTTTCCTTGTAGTAGAACTTAGTAAGACCAATAATTCACATTTTATCAGTTCAACCTATTTAAACTTGGTTTTGCTTTTAGTCACACGTGAAGATTGCCCTTAAAAGAAAACTATACAAACAAACAAAATTTGCATCCAGTACCTTATTTCTGTACATATTGGGCATATGAGTTTTTATTTCCTAACTAGGAAGGACATTTTCTATGTATTTCAAAATCTTTTCCTGCTTTCCAGACATGCCATTTTAGAACCTGCTGTTGACTAGACTTCCATTCTAGGTCAGCATCTTGAAAATGCTCAGTGAAATTTATCAGTTCTTTATCTAATCTCTCTGGGACCCATAGTGGGGCCTTCCTTAGCAAAAATATAAAATACGGGCTTAAGTATCTTAGACTTTATTTCTACTATAGTTTTATTTTTCTCAGGTACTTTTTGTTCCTCACCTAACCCCTGTATGTCTCACCCATTAAACACTCATGACACAATCAAATCTGGTTTTATTACATCATTAGAAATCAGATTAGTTATTGACCACTTTAAGTAATACAGCTAAATGACTTTTTTAAAAAACATTAAGTGTATTTGTATTTAAACTTTATGTAATATCCCTTACTGAAGTAATTTTGGTGTCAGGGAGAAAATATTTCTCTTTTTCTTGCTCTTTCCTTTCCTTTTTTATTCAAGAGAGGAAGGACACTCTCAGCATCCCTGAGGTCACGCCATGTAGATGGCCACCCCAATATTTAAAAATTTCAGGTATCTGAAAAGCCAAACCTGATAAATGTAATACAAGAAACTATTTTAATTTAACCTCTCTGGAGAAAGTATTTCTACTTTCACACTTCAGTGAGAGTGTCTGATCAGTTTTGTAGAGTGAGTGGCACCATAACAGGCTGCTGAAGGAAAAGTAGAGGGAAGGTCTTTGAAGACCTCAAACCACATCTTACTAATAGTTTAACAACTTTGTTTATGGTTTGCCTCTTTCCACTAATCTTAACCCTTACCCTATCTTAAAACTTAATGTGAATTAATAATTACACACATTTTAGAAACCATATTGGATCAGAAAACCGAAATCTATTAAGAATCTAAGAGTAGATTTGAATAACAAATATTTAGTGTATAATTAATGTTATAATTAGTTATAGTGTTATAATTAGTGTATAACACTAATTATACACTTGACTCTAATCTTAACTCTCTTATAGACCCAACTTTAACCATGAGTATTAATGTTAATGTATAGTTAAATCTTGAAGTAATCTAGAATACCTGTAGCCAGGAATACCAAGTATTTATTCATTTATCCATTCATTCTTTCTTTTATTTACAATTGATATTAGTTGCTATAATTAATTGATGATTGATTAATTTACAGTTAATTATACATTATTGGTAGGGTAGAATCTAATTTTTAACAAATCTTTATGGAAAAGTTGAAATACCTAAAAATGCCTATTATGTTATATAGATGAATATATATGTATAGCCTTTATATGTATAAATAATTTTTAATAATGCGGAGAGTAATCATAATAAGTCTAATGAATAATATATATAAATGCATTATAATAAATGTTATCTTGAAAAATAAAGAAATATTCTGAAATATACAACTTATTTAATAGATATCACTGGATGGTGGGCATATAGGTGGTTTCTTTTTTATCCTCCTTTCTCCTTTTCCAAATTTTCCCTGATATCTAAAAATTATTTTCATAATCAGGGGAAAATATTCCTTAATTAGGGAAGATTTTAGCAATTATCAAGAAAAATAGAGGATAAGCTATATAAGATATAAGATATACATTTGATTAGGTCTTACATAAAGGGAGCTTTTTCAGGTGAATGCAGAGTTTACTTGGTTGAGCAAAGCATTTTAAGTTACAACATCTACTCTTACATGTTTGCATGATCCCTTTGACAGGAAAAATCCTGTCTTCTATTTTTTAAAACTTATTCATGTAAAAATTTATCAAAAAACAAAATAATTTCTTCTTCTGTACTTCTGATGAAATTTTGCGAATGTTAATTATCTGAAAGTGGAAAGCATCTGAATTGTGTTCCTTTATTGCAGAAATAATTAATCCAGAGCATTTTTACAAAAAGGAATATTGGCTTATTGAGTCAAATAAGAAGGAATACAAAATTATTTTCCTTTTAATAACTAAATAGAGGAGAATGGGGAGAGGTAGAGGCAGTGGAGGAAGAGGATCCTGCACTCTTTAGAACACCTCATCTATTACTAGCATTATATCATATAGACATAAAAATAGATCAAAGTGTTTTAAGTGATTTAGGGGACACCCTGAGTGGCTCAGTTGCTTAAGCATCTGCCTTCAGCTCAGATCATCACCGCAGGGTTCTGGGATAGAGTCCTCCATCGGGCTCCCTGCTCAGTAGGGAGCGTGCTTCCCCTGCTCCCCCTGCTCATGCTCTCTCTCTTTCTTAGTCATTCTTTCTCTTTCAAATAAATAAATAAAATCTTTTTTAAAAAACTGATTTAGGACATTAATTTCGATACAATATACTGATAGAAACAAAGTCAAGTCAAATAATGATACTGAACATAATATCAAGTAAGTATTGATTTATTAAGATAATTTTGCAGTTTGGTTTTCTAATACATTATTAGAATCAACAAGGAAGTTGCAATCGTAATTGTAATCGCACACTGCTTCATTCATGTGTTGATATAGTCTACTCCCTTTTCAGATTTCAGCTAAGGGTTTAATTCCAAGTTATTACATGGAAGCACTTGTATTATCACACAAACTATTCACTTAAATAGTAATAACTTCCCTTTTTCCTGTAAACTTTTTTCATTCTTTTCCCCAATATGAACCTATTCTGGACCAAAACATATAATTTGGAAGTAAGATATAAGATATACATTTGATTAGGTCTTACATAAAGGGATCTTTTTCAGGTGAATGCAGAGTTTACTTGGTTGAGCAAAGCATTTTCAAGTTACAACATCTACTCTTACATGTTTGCATGATCCCTTTGACAGGAAAAATCCTTTCTTCTATTTTTAAAACCTATTTAAAACCTAAGGACACTAACTCTCTCTCTCTCTCTCTCTCTTTTTTTTTTTTTTTTAGGTTTTGTTTATTTATTTGACAGAGAGAGAGCTCAAGCAACACAGTGGCAAGCAGAGAGAAGCAGGCTCCTTGCTGAGCAGAGAGCCTGATGCGGGGCTTGATCCCAGGACTCTGGGATCATGACTGAAGCCAAAGGCAGACACTTAACCAACGGACTGAGCCACACAGGTCCCCCAAGGATACTAATTCTTTTTTTTTTTTTTTTTTTGGTCATCATGTAGTCAACACATATAATATTACTTAAACAAGTTTATGCTGCCTTAAAAATATTCAAAAGCCATATACTTATCTCCCCAAGACTAGGAATCATACCAACTTTTTTTTTTTTTAAAGATTTTATTTATCCATTTGACAGAGAGAGATCAGAAGCAGGCAGAGAGAGAGGAGGAAGCAGGCTCCCCGCAGAGCAGAGAGCCCGATACGGGGCTCGATCCCAGGACCCTGGGATCATGACCCGAGGCGAAGGCAGCGGCTTAACCCACTGAGCCACCCAGGTGCCCCCATACCAACTTTTTAAGGCCTTTCTTAAACATAAAGAAATGCACTGAATAATATTGAATGAATAAGTTCTGTACAGTTACTGGAAATTGTTCACACTAAATATCCTCTTCAAAGATTTGTTTGAAGTTTTTTTTTTTTCTTTTTTAATCCACTGTCTGTTTGTTCCTTTAGTAAAACCCTATGATTATTGATTAGAAAATTCGTTCATAATGAATTATGAAAACACCCTTCAAATGAGGTGGTGATCCCATAATTGAAAATAAAAGTAAACGAATAGGAAACAAGAGAAGAATAATTTTAGTATAGGTACTAGTATTAAAATAAGGAAAAATCTTTTGTGCCTGTCCAACCACTTTTAACACAGAATTTTGACATAGCTGAGAATATTAGTGTGGAAATCAAGCAAAAAGCAAATAACTAAATCTATTTCCATCGATGTGCCTTTGAAGAAAGTGGTGTAGATACTTCTGAACTTTGTATCCAGAAATTTTTAAAAATTAAGGTACCAAAGGGGAGAGTTTGTCAGAACTGGTTGTGTACATTTTCTGCAAACATCTGTATAAGGTTGGAGCTGCTCCTTTAACTCAGCGTTGAAAAGCTCTGAAAATTTCCCTTAAAATATGTGCAAAGAGCACCAACACTAGGTTTCCCCGGGGTATCTTCCCCATAGCTTTCTGTTAGCTTTCTCTAAGGACAAAACATCTTCAGTGCTTATTGCAACTATTAAATGACTTTTTGTAGCTCTAAAATGTCAATTCCAGCAAAGCATTAACGTGCAAGAGAAGCTTCTTTCAATTTTCCAGTTGCTCATGGCTTTCATTCCTGATGCTATCTATTGCAAAGATTTCTGAACTAACTACCTCTGAAGCACACGTTTACTGAAAACATTTGTAAAGTAAATGTTTTTTTAAAAAAAAAAAAAAAAAAAAGCCTGTCACTCCCCATAAGTATCTTTGTAGCTTCTCTTTGCTGTGCAGCCCTGACATTTCAGTAATTGCTTCAACCTTAGTGCAGCCGGGCTTTGTGCCTTCCCTAGATGAAACATTTCCTAGACTCTCTATTTTAGAAGTTCTCCGCTTTGATTACTAAGGCACTAAGTTTCTCCTCTGACCGGCCAAGGCTGCTTTTAGCCTGTCAACATGTCTGAATCAAGTTTTTCCTCAGTGAAAATGGAGTACCCACAGTGAAAAGTGGTTTTATCATTTCCTGTCTTCTTTAAACTCTTTTTGAGTGAACTAAATTTACTTGGGGGAATGTTTCCTTGCTTTGCAATTTTTTTTTTTTTGCTTTATTTTATTTTTTTTAAATGAAACCGATAGATATTTTGTAGTAACGGCAAAAGCACTGAAAAGAGGTACTTATAATGAATCCATCTGCATGTGAAGGGCTTTTTAAAAAGGATTGTTGACAGTCACGGTTGTTTCAAATTGAAATAAGACTCTGCAAGGAATTATAAATGAATGGGGAAGAAATAATCCAAAATTCAAGGAAAGACTAAGATGTCACTCCTGTATCTTTGTTCAATGCACCCAGCTCTTCCCAGTGTTTCTGTATTACCTGTTTGAATGAGAGGTGGTGGCAGGAGGGGTAGTGGAGAGGTCTTAGACGCTGTGCCTTTTAAAGAGATCATGGCTGGGGGCGCCTAGGTGGCTCAGTGGGTTAAGCCTCTGCTTTCAGCTCAGGTCATGATCTCAGGGTCCTGGAATCAAGCCCCACATCGGGCTCTCTGCTCAGCAGGGAGCCTATTCCCCCCCTCCCCACCTGCCTCTCCACCAACTTGTGATCTTGGTGTGTCAAATAAATGAATAAAATCTTAAAAAAAAAAAAAAAAAAAGAAAGATCATGGCTGGAATAATAAACTGGTACATTTTCTAGGGAGATTTAACGCAGTCTTCTAATAATGTGAAGGTTAAGAGATGATCCAGATACACAGTAAAGCAGATATAAAGCATGTGGTTGTTGGTCAAGCCTCCGATCCTTGCTCTCAGCTCAGGTCTTGATCTCAGGGTCATGAGTTCAAGCCCCGTGTTGAAAAAAAAAAGAGAGAGAGACCACATAAAATGTTATGTGAAATGAAAAAGACATAAGGGGCACCTAGGTGGCTCATTCGTTAAGTGTCTGCCTTCACCTCAGGTCATTATCCAAGGGTCCTGGGATGGAGCCTGGCATCAGGTTCCCTGCTCAGCGGGGAGTCTGCTTCTCTCTCTGCCTGCTGCTCCCCCTGCTTGTATTTTCTCTCTCTCGTTGTCTTTTTCTCTCTGTCAAATAAATAAATAAAATCTTTTTTACAAATGAAAAAAATATATCTACCTAATTTCTCTTGCACTTTATAAGTTTTGGGGGCACCTGGCTGGCTCAGTTCGTTAAACATCTGCCTTTGGCTTTGGTAACGATCCCAGGGTCCTGGAATGGACCCCAGCATCAGGCTCTCTGCTCAGCAGGGAGCCAGCTTCTCCCTTGCCCTCTCCCTCTGTGCTATCTCTGTGTCTCTCAAATACATAAATAAAATCTTTTAAAAAATAAACTATAAGTTCTTAAACAGTAAAATCTGTATCTTCTCCTTTGGGGCCCTGCTTCACTTAGCATGGTAATGAAACCAACTTTTTATGGTTTTCAGTGCTCTCCTTTTCTAGATTCTTTTATTATCAACTATTTTATAGATTTTTCCCTGTCCTTATTCTGACTTTAAGTTTCCCAAGCATTTACATCAGATGCATGCCTAATATTTACATGGAATTACCGTTAGGTGGAACTATCTAATGTACATTGAAACATTGGTAATTCATATATTTTTATGTATCATCCTTCCAAAGATGTTTATACTTTAAAGATAATAATTATAACAGTGCATGTCCTCTATTATGGTAGAATTTCAAGTATGATTTGTATATTGAAAGGATATTGTGTATCAGAGAAAGTTCGTATTTCCCTGAAATGCAGTCATATAAGAATGTCCTCATTTGGTTAGGGGTAATAATACCTGTATCAGTCAGGACAGGGTAGGATTTGCTATGGTAACAAAATGTGAACATGTCAGTGGCTTAATACAACAAAACATATCAAATCAGTTTCCTTGGTAGTTATGGCAGGAACAAGTGGGCTGGAGAATTGAGCAAAGACTGTTCATTGTGTTCATGCGCAAAGCTGACACCTTTTTCTCCCACTCACATTTTATTGGCCAACACAGCCATGTGGCAGGCCCGAGTTTAAGATGCATGAGAGCACAGTTCTCCCTCCAGAACCAAGAATAGACAGGTGCCTGGCTGGCTCTGTCAGTAGAGCACATGACCTTTATCTTCGGCTCAGGAGTACAAGCCCCACATTGGTGGTAGATTATACTGATGGAGAAGAGAACAGGATGTTGGCAACAGTGGAAATGTCTTTTAAAATGGTCATTTCTCTAACCTACTGAACTCCATTTCCAAGTATTTGATGACTGATAAAAGATAAAGTACAAAAATCATCGTATTAAAAGACTTTTTAGTCCTATTTTCTTTGCTAAATAATTCCAGCTCTTTTCCATCTCTCTTATAAACTCTATTTCTAAACTTTCAATTAATTTTTAAATCTTTTTTCTTAACTCTTCTTTGAAAGCCAGAAATTAATCCATATAGCAAAGTGAGAATATAGAAAAGAATAGAAGTAGGAAAGCAAGTATTTGAGGCAGATGTAGCCTCAACTCCCAACTCTAAAATTGACTAGATTTATGCTCTTGCAGTCATTACTTGACCTTTCTAAATTTGGCTTCCTCAGATGAAATTTGGGATGACCTACTGGTAGGGTTTTACAAAGGCCAAATGGTGTTTGTGAGTTCTGAATCTGGATAGCGGATAGTAAGTATACAATGAATGAATTGACTTTGGTATGGACACATACATAGGGTGATGACATTTTTTCCCCCTGTTTTCTTTGTAAACAATTTTATGCATAGAGATGAAGAATGCAAGTTCATTTTTGCTGTTTATTGAAAGATTTCCTTCTGCTCTGAGCCTATGAAAAGGTGCCGTTTAGTAGTTAAAGTGTAAGAAGTATGTTGTTTTTCATTGAAAACTGAGCCAGTGGCACTAATTTAATTTTTAAGTTATTAAAAAATTCAATATTTTGGTTAAGAGACTCTGCATCTGATTCTCTGGCATCTGTTTTTAAAATGCACCGTTGTGATTCAGATCTTAAAGTGCATATATTATTAGCACTTAGATTTTAAAATTTTGGTAAAACTGAATGAACAATTCAATTCAAATAAAGTGTATTTTAACTTCTACTACTGTAATACATAAAAAAGATTTTAAAAATAGTACATTTAATATTTCTGTGTATAGTTATGATCAGGGATGTTAATGTTAGTCTCAAATGCATTGCTATGTTCCATTTTTATATTATAAAAATAATCTGGAAGGCAAAGCTTGGGTGTATATTTCTAGACTCACAGTAAAAAGAAAAGGTGTAATTTCTCATGAGTGATAGTTTTACTAGAGATTGTGGTTTTCATAAAACATCTGGATTACAATAGCTAAGTTGGTTCTGGTTTTTCTTAGATGTAAAATTAATATTCATACATAGCACAACAAGAAGATTTTCAGATTTTCAACTTTTTTTTTCTTTTTGTCAGCCCGTGTAGTCTCTGAATAAATCAAGAACTGTTTATGTTTTGTTCACTGTCAGCTTCATTTCCATCTACTTTAACATGTGTGGTGAATGTAATGTATTCATTTTTCAAAAAAATTCTCTATTCTTCTGACACCATGCATGATTCAGCAAGACACCATCAGAGTCAATGATAGCTTTGGTGAACTGCCCTCCTATCTGTCTGACTACTGGAAAATAGTCTTAGAAAGTAGCCTGCATTTTTTCTCTTCCATGCCAGTGATCCATTCTATAATGGTTTCATCTAACACATATCTTAAATCGCGCCATCCTTCGTAATATAATCTTTTTTTTTGGACAGACTCTTAAGATTTATAAATTTGAAGCTATCTTTCTGCACATTTGACCTTAATCTAATTCCTCTTACACCTCAATGTAACCTACTTCTTGAACCATCAAAGTCATTTAAACCATCAGGGTGAGCTACTGATCTCTCAGTGCTGTTTACTGTAATCACACTGGGCAATCCTCGCCTGCGCTTAACCTCTTATTGCTACAAATCTTACCTACCTTCCAACTCTCGGTTCTGTGTTCCCAATTTTCAATCATATTTTTGGTCCTTAGGATTAAGTGTAAATCTTTGCTTTTACTAACAGACTCTTCTATAAAAGAATCTTTTGCTCTCCCTACATACAATCTTTTTTTTTTTAATGCTTACAGAGTGAAGCCCTGACACCAACAATGAGATAATACCTTGCAGATATTGATAAGAAAAATACTTCAGGGCAGGACTAGGGAACACAAAATGAATGCTCCTTTGGGAGACTTTTAAAATTATATGTTCAAAATGATAACCTACTTTCTACTCAAATTTGAGAGCAGCGAAATCTTGCCTGCTCACTCATGGTAGTAGTTTGAATCTCTGTCATGTGCCAAGCACTGGACGAGGTGGCAGAGATACAGCGATGGCTAAGAGACACATTACTTCTGCCTCCTCAGAGCTTACAGTTTAGTAGGAAAGATGGAAAGTAATACATGAGATTATACTACAGTAAGATAAAATCTATGGTAATTTGTTAGTAAACATATGGAATGGTCAGATGGATATTTTTAAAAGATGATCATATAAACCGGGATCTGAGAGATAAGGGGTGTTAGCTCAGTGAAATGACAGTGGTGTGGACATTTCTGACAGAGCAAACATCATATGCAAAGGGACTGAGGATTTTGTTCATTTGCTTCTGCAAATTGAAGTCTTGTTGCACAAAATATTAGAATCATCACATCACCTTAATCTTACATTTTGCCACTTAAGAGTGCAACATACTAGATGAAAACAATCATGATGTCAAACTGTATGAAGTTGTCCCATTAGCTTTATCAGGAGTATGGTGGCATGACTTTCTATTGCCTCATTTTCCTCCTCCTCACCCTGCCATCTCATATGGTTACAAGAAAATACACTTAACAGGGGTGCCTGGGTGGCTCAGTGGGTTAAAGCCTCTGCCTTCGGCTCAGGTCATGATCTCGGGGTCCTGGGATCGAGTCCCACATCAGGCTCTCTGCTCAGCAGGGAGCCTGCTTCCTCCTCTCTCTCTCTCTGCCTTCATCTCTGCCTACTTGTGATCTCTGTCTGTCAAATAAATAAATAAAATCTTTAAAAAAAAAAAGAAAATACACTTAACAGACTTTGTGGGGTCACAAAATTAAAATGGACACATCTGTAGATAATTAGTTTCCTTTCTAGATGAGGTATACAGCCTATACTGGAGGATGAAGCCTTGGTGTGCATGCCAGGTGAATGTAAGTAGGCTGTTATTTCCCAGAGCATGGATTCCCTCTCTGTGGCTAGAAAAAGTCTGTCACTTGAAAGGAAGGTTTTAGTTTAGCCAACACATGAAGCTGAATATTCTCCATTTTCACATATCTCAAAGAATACGAAAGATGGGGCATTTTTTTTTTTTCCTAGCAGAACTGCCTTCGAATGAAATAAAAAACAACAGTACAATCTGAATGTAATAGGATACCAGATGTGACATTTTCTGTCGTCCTAGAATTACTTAGTAGTAATCAAGGATGAGACAAAGAGGTGACAATTACAAACAATTGGGGATAAATCACTTCTAATGAATACGGGAAGAGTAACAGGGTATTACTTCCAAGATTAGGTTACAGAAAGACTCTGGCTTCTGTTTTGCTTACTTTTGAGACTCTTATCTTGCTCACTCTGAGGGAAGCCAGCTGCCAGGTTGTGAGGTATCCCGTGGACAGGCCGACATCTATGGTCAGCAGCTAGTAAGAACTTGAGGCCTGCCAGTATGGGCTGAATTGTGTTCCCATCCCCCAGATTCATTTCTTGAAGTGCTAACCCCAGTATCTCAGAATGGGATTGTATTTAGAAATAGGAACTTTTCAGAGTTAAGTTAAAATGAGGTCAATAAAGCCCAGTATGAATCCAGTATGAATAGAATCCTCATGAGAAAAAATATGGACACAGACCTCAGGGACAGAGGGGAGACAAGGTGAAGACACAGGTAGAAGGCAGCCATCATCTATCAGCCAAGAATAGAGGCCTGGAACAGTTTCTCCTGTATAGCTCCCAGAAGGAAACAATCCTGCCAACCCTTTGACCTCCCACTACTGGCCTTCCAGAACAGTGAGAAAACAAAGCCTGTGGTTTAAGCCACCCAGTCTGTGGTGCTCTGTGAGGGCAGCCCTAGCAAGCTAACACAGCCGCCAACAACCATGTGAGTTAGCTTGTTAGGAAATCTTTTGAGGTCTGTCATCAGCCAGGTCAATGAGTTTGGAAGAAGATCCTCCCCCAAATTGTGCTTTGAGAAATGCTTACAGAAACACTTGAAATAGACAAGTCAGGCAGAGGAACTTGGCGTGAAAAGAGAAATGCAGAGTATGTTGGGTATAGTGTGAAGGTGGAAGTAACTCATCCAAAGGGATCCTGGATATTTGAACCTAAAGTTTAAGAGTCAGCTACTTCAGACTGATATAAAACCCTGTATCATGAGACTAGATTACGTTACTGAAGTAGAAAATGCGTGGCAAAAAAGTCAACATGGCAAGAATAAAACTTTGGAAAATAAGATTGGAGTAGGAGGGAGAATCCAGTAGAAAAGCCAAAGAAGGAAATATCTAGAAGTTGGCTGGCTACAAATGTTTCTTAAAGCTGAGAGGAGATGGCCTAATCTTGAAGTTAATATAATAAAGGAGAGAACCTCTTGAGAGTAGATTTCAGTTTCTTTTCCTAGATGAGAGTATGTGCTAGAAAAATCTTTTACACACCTTGTTATCCTCACTTTCTTTCATCAGTCTCCTTCCATAGGAGGGTCCATTTTTTTTTAAGATTTTATTTATGTATTTGACACACAGAGATCACAAGTAGGCAGAGAGGCAGGCAGAGAGAGAGGGAGGGGGAAGCAGGCTCTCCCTGCTGAGCAGAGAGCCCGATGCAGGGCTCGAATCCAGGACCCTGAGATCATGACCTGAGCCGAAGGCAGAGGCTAAACCCACTGACCCACCCAGGCACCCCTGGAGGGTCCATTTTAATTGCAGTCTGGATTCCATTTTTATCAGTTAGTTGGCAAGGCCCACCTTTATATCTATGAGTGGATAATTCTTCTCAGGGGAATCCTTCTGCTCGGCTCATAGTGTCTCCTTATTACCCTATACAGTTTGCTAGTTCTAACTCTGTACCTCAAAAACTTAATACAGTCTAAATTTGAGTGTGTGCCATTTGTACTATTTTATCTACATTTCTGTTTGAAATATTTCATAAGTCATAAACTAAATTGATGAAAGAATATTTGGAAGCCATGGAAAAATTTTTTTTTATAAAATAAAAATTATTTCTAATTCCACTGCCTGTTCATAATCACTATAAAATTTTGGTCTGTATCTTTCCTGGTTTTCTTCTCTGCATGTCTATACATACTTACTTACATGAGTATTTTAATTATGTGGAGATGACATTTGATAGTATACTGTAACCTATTTTTATCACTTAAAATTCATGCAGAAAAGCTTTACAACAGCTTTAAATATTTTTCCAGGCAGGATTTTTGAAAGCTACATACTAAAGCTTTTTATACCCTAGTTTATGTAATCAGTCTGTTACTCTCGGTCATGAGAGTGATTTTCTTGTCACATAGAAATGCTTATTTGTATTATGCTCTGTCTTTGAGAGAAATTTCTTCAAGAAGATATGCATGTTCTTAAGACATTTGATTTGTATTGTCAAAAAGTTCTTCAGCAAAGTTGTGTAATCAATTTAAGAAGAATTGGCATTTTTACACTATATATATATGCTATTCCTACTAGAAACACAGTTGATCTCTCCATTTACTTAATTTGGCTTCCGTGATCTGAGGTAATATTTTATAGATTTTTAAAATATAATTTCTGTACATTTTTTTTTAAAATTTATGCATTTTAACATTGTTCTTTGAGATTAAATTGTTCTAGTATTTTCTGTCTGCAGTCCAGACCCACAGTGTCTTTCAGAAACTGAGCATAATATTCAGCAACCTAAAACCTAGCTTAACCTTTTACTTGTACAGCAGAGTGTTTCTCAATGATACTTTTTCAAATGACATGGCCAGATTTGCTACTTCCTATTGCTCTGCCTGTTTTCTTACTTCTGTAATCAAAATTTTAAAACTGAAATCTATTATTATTTTTAAAATATTTTTATAAAATATTTTTCCAAAGTTGGGTAATGGTGCTGTTAGTTTTCTTGGTTCTTTTCCACACCAGAACATAGTCTTCCCATCTTACAGGTTATGTATCAAAGGAAAATTCAAATCTTTGGATTTAAGGACTAATAATCTAACCTAGCAGGGAAAATGAATGGCTGAGAGCATTTTTTATATTTTATCCCAACAATATTTCATGCATCTGTGTAATACCTAAAATGCAAACAAAATGGAACACGTGTTAAACAGATGAGTGAAGACTCTAGAAATTTTGCAGTCACAAGAATTTAATTTCTGACAGTATATGTACAGTTTCTCTTATAAGGAAGTCAATTCTCTTAATGCTATATATATTGTGATACCTCTTAGTAGATTACTTTGAATTTTTCAGAAGGTGGGGTTGTCCTTTTTACTATGAAGTGTCTGTTTCAGCAGTCAGTATAAAAATATTGGGTTCCTTTTCAGTCTGGAAGCCAAGAAACGAAGATGGACAGTTCTAATCCTGAAATTAAAAATTATTTGTCAAAAAGGACTTATTTCTCTTTTTTTTATAAAGATTTTATTTATTTATTTGACAGAGACAGATCACAAGTAGGCAGAGAGGCAGGCAGAGAGAGAGAGGAGGAAGCAGGCTTTCTGCCGAGCAGAGAGCCCGATGCGGGACTCGATCCCAGGACCCTGAGATCATGACCTTAGCCGAAGGCAGCGGCTTAACCCACTGAGCCACCCAGGCGCCCAGGACTTATTTCTCTTTATTAAGTTCTAGGCTAATCAACTTTTAGATTAAATCTCACCTAAAATTCAAAAACATGCAAAATTTTTATTTAAAAAATCTATACCATTAAAACATGAGGTAATAATTTGGCTTCTTAACTTTTGTTGTTGTTGTTGTTAATTTAGGGCATTTAATTGGTGGTTTCCACAAATGTCTCTCCCTTCTAAATCTTTTCTCTTTTACAATTGGTTTATCAGCAGTTCTTCAAAAATATCTCTAGCATTAGGGGGGTGCTTGGGTGGCTCAGTCAGTTAAGCAACTGCCTTCAGTTCAGGTCATGATCTCAGGGTCCTGGGATTGACCCCACATTGGGTGGGGATACTCTGCTCAGCGAGGAGCCTGCTTCTCCCTCTCCCTCTCCCCCTCCTCCCTGGTTGTGCTCTCTCTCTCAAATGAATAAATAAAATCTTAAAAAAAAAAATCTCCAGCATCATAAACACTAATTTAATACAGTAACCTGAAGCCAAACACAACTGTGTTTAAAATTTTAAAAACCAACAAGTGGTAGCTGAGTTTCTGAGAAAATACTCCATTAAGTATACTAGGATAACTGTTTAATAATTCTATATTTCAGAGATTTTTTTTTAACGTAGAAATAAGACAAATTTAAGCAATGATAAACACAGTGAAAAGATTTGTCTTCCTACTTCTGTTAAGGAAACACTTCACTATAGATAAAATTATGATCCAGCACAGTTTGTTCTATGGGTTCCTTACCGCAGGTTCAAAGCATAGGCAGGAGTCAAATTAAAAATAAAAAGACCTAGCAAGTTGGACTTTTATCTGAGGGTGCTGTTGAGTAACCTAAATTTGTTTATTTGGACCTTTCCTTGCTGTATTAGTTTGTATTTATTTCTCTTTAAGAGAGTAACACTAGTAGTATCTTGCTATTGATGGACAATCATTTATAATATTGTAATTTATAGACAAAATAATGTTCCTGCATTATTTAAACTGTTCACTTTGGTTGGAAAATTGGCTGAAAATGGAATCAATTTAGGAAAATTGTTGCACATTAGTCAATTTTGTAGATACATTCCTTAACTAAGGTAGTAGAAAATGAGCTCTCTCTTTATTGAAAACATTATTCTCAGTAGAGGAAACAATAAGCTGAATACCTGACCTTGAACCTCATACACACCTGCCAATGATCACATTAACTACCTCATGATCTACTAGTCCCAAACAAGTGACATATTCAGGAAGACAAATTTAGCTAGGCACCTTTTTGTCCTATATCCTCTAGTTTCCGTTGGGCAAGATGCATCTCGTAAAAATAACCTGTGAAAGTTTGCTTTATGACTTCTACATAAAATATGCATAATTTCCTCTTGGATTCCACCCAATTTCAGGTTGTAATTGATTCCTTAAAGAGAGCTTGTCATGGACATTCACTATTGGAAAAGAGAATTTCATATATTTTCATCAGATCTATTTGTCTGTTTATTCCAGTTAATAAAAGGTTACTCTTGATGTCCTAATAAGCTTCTTAAGTTTACCTACTATATCAAGGACAAGGCAGCCAATTCACAATTATTTACTTAAAACAAACCACACCTGGGCATTTTATGCTTATAATAGTTATGTAGGTTAGAGTGCTCTCTTATTTTTTTTTTAAAGATTTTATTTATTTATTTGACACACTCAGAGGGAAATCGCAAGTAGGCAGAGAGGCAGGCAGAAAGAGGAGGGAAGCAGGCTCCCTGCTGAGCAGAGAGAGCGATGTGGGGGTCAATCCCAGGACCCTGAGATCAGGACATGAGCTGAAGGCAGAGGCTTAATCCACTGAGCCACCCAGGCACCCTAGAGTGCTCTCTTACTAGCAGATGTTTTTTCCTCTGCTTATGCCCTTGGCTGGCATGCATTGGCAGATCAATTCTACCAGAGTATGAGGAAGAAGAGAATCTACCTTTGTTTCCCATAGAGTGTTCTTATTCCAGATCAAAGAGTACAAATAATCACTTTAATTCCTTTCCTGCACATTTGCAACTTCAGCAATGAAGGCATTTCTTTGCAGATGGGGACTTAATATACATGAAATATTTAGTGCAGAAAGGGGCTCATCACAATGCATAGCATCAATATTGTCCACTTGACTCATTGCCCATGGACAGGCTTCTGGGATGCTACAGATTGGGAAGATGGGGGGAGGAATTATTGTGTAACGGAGGAGAAGAGAGAGGGTAGAGCGGAGAACATTTACTCCCTAATACAATGTGTTACATGCACATGCACACAAACCGAAGGTTACCTATGCTGTGATTCTGTTTATGAATTATTTAATAAATCATATTATATCTGTCATAACTCAACAAACTCTGATGTTTATATTCCATAGTCAGGTGACAGTGAAATGTCTTATGTTGGAGTAAGTAATATGAAGCTCTAGCTTATTAATTGCCATGGTAAATCGTCGCTTATAAAAATAATCAGTTAACAAAACATGTCATGAATTTACATTGAAATTTAAGGAAAATATTTTGCATAGTATAAAATGTTTAAAATTCAATGCATGTTTCCAAATAAGCATCTAAGATATTGACATAAAATACTTTTTTTTTGGTCAAAATTTTCCATTTTTAATGTAATGTGGTACATAATCATAGAAGTTTGTGTAGAATCTCATAAAGGTGAAAACAGCTTTGTCAATATTTTCTTTGGTGCCATAATTAAAACAAACAGATAATGGTAGGCCTTCCTCTCCTGCCTAGAGTTAGTCAGCCCTCCCATTCTAAAGAAAAACTATGTATTACAATTTCAGCAAATAAATTTAAGTGTTTAAAGGGAGAACGTTCTCTTCATTTACATATTTGATGCAATGAATTGAAGGGTTTCTTTCTAACATTTCATTTTAGTCACGATTTTTGATGAATGGAAAGAAATGTTTCAAGCTTTAATTTTGTGTGATCTCTATTATCAAAGGAAGAGTTAATAAATGCATTTGATGAGCATTAACATGAAAGCTAGTGCTTGGACCACAATTAATGCTTCCCTCGTCAGCAGACACAGAAGAGAAGTGAATAACAGCCTAATGGCAAGTCTGTTGGATGTGCCATGGAGAAAATACTTTTTTTTTTTTTTAACAGTAAAAGCATCTAGCACCCAGCTTCAATCTGAGAGAGAGAAATGCCCAGAAGCATTGCCATTAGGCTATAAATCACTATTGGAAAGAGGTGAGCTATGTTTCCATAAGTAGTTAGAAAAAAATGACTCGGCGATGTTCCTGGTCTTTTGAAAAGTGTTCGGTTGTCATCTGACCAAGGGTCCTTTTTGAACGACTCTCTGGACTGACAAAATAACATTCACTTTATGCAGGTTACAGAAGATCAACCATCCTAAAAATTAATCGCATTGACTGAACACGTTTTAATCTCATGGGATGCCTCTAGGACATTTCCTGTGACTCTGCTTCCTATTTCACCTCCAGTCAGCATGGGTAGAGATCAGAGACTCAAAGTCTTTCCCTGAAGAGCCCATCAGCAGCATTCTTTTTGGTCACTGCAAGTGCCTTATAAAAGAAATAAAACCCTTCCCTTGTGAACAGAGACAAGTACTACTGTGGGATTTAGTTTTGCCTTCAGACAAGAATCTTTGAAGTGAAGTAAAGATAAAATTACAATAAAGACAAGCAGTATATAATTGATTGTATAATTTAGTTTAGTGATAAACTATGAACAAAAAGTAACAAGTGCTATTTGCAAACAGACGGTATCTCTCTTTTTTCTCACAGTGGGAATGGAATGTACCATATGGGGACTGTTCCTGTGACCTATGTTGTACATAATGGGAGGGAAAAACAAGCATGTTTTTATTAGGCATTAAAAATTTGAGTGTTTGTTACTGTCGAATAATCTTGCCTAGGCTGGCCATTAAGGTGATTTGCTACTCTATCACTCTCAGCTAATTTCTCTTCCATTTAGTGCTCCTCCCTCTCCCTCTCCTCCTTGGTATATATGGTTTTTCCTTACTCATTGTGTTTGGGTAGTATCAGTGGCTTTATGACTTCTCCTATAGTGACTTCAGGTATTTTTTTTTTCTCTTATATCTTGTCTTTTCTACTTTTAACACTTACCTACTACCAGCCCTCTAAAATTCTCATTAAAATTCTCAAGAGCAGGGGTACCTGGAAAGCTTAGTGGTTAAACAGCCTACTGGTGAATTCAGCCCAAGTCATAATCTCATGGGTGGTGGGATGGGCCCTGCATCACTGGGCTCCCTGCTCAGCTGGGAGTCTGCTTGAGATTCTCTCCCTCTACCCTTCCCCCCACTCTTGCTTTCTCTCTCTGTAAAATGAATAAATCTTAAAAAAATAAAATAAAAATTCCAAAGAGCATAGGAACATAAGTCATTTTTTCATCCTTGCTGAGCAGAATGTCCATATACCACCAGTTAATTGACCACTAGTCAGCCTGTATATTGATACATATGAGGACTCTACTGTACTGTGTCATTTTCTCTGTGGGTAATATTTTTGTTATCAGTTCTCATGATTGAAAAAAATGTCACATGCCCTTAAATTTTCTTAGAAATAATGAATAGTTATTAGAATCTCTGTTTTAAAGACTCTCTAAAATTAGCATCTATTAATGGAGTAATTGTACGATTACCATGGAGTTTATTCAAGAAATCAGATGTAATCAGATACTATATTAAAATTGAAAAGAAAACTGAATGTTCCTACTGCGCTACTCTATATTAGCCAGAAGATAAATATTTTAATGAAAATCACATTAATCTCTTATTTTGGGATATTTAGTTTCCTCTAGTATTAGTTACCCTAGTATTAGTTGCAGGAGACAAATGATGTCATTTGATTCAATCTCTGTATTACAAACTTTGTCACAGGGAACTCCAGGCACTTCTCACTCTGCTGTGTTTATGAGTCTGTCTAATCCTTACAACCACCTTTCAGGTTGACAATTCTTAAAACATCAGTGGATATGGATGCCAATTTCATGAAATATCCCTGAGAATAATACATCCTGAGTTGTTTTTATGACTTAGAGAATTTATCCTGCAGAGGAGAAATAGCTTCAACATTCTTTTCATTTCTGTTCAATCAGTTTTCACAATTCGTATTCCTATGCAGGCCTATTTCATTTAGTTACAGCATTACAGAAACCAAAAGCTCAAAATACTTGTAAAACTAGTGAATGGAATCCAGTCAAAATAGAACCTCAGGCTCATGGCTTAACATCATCCTCAGAAAAACTGTGAAGTTTATAATGGCAACAGAGGGAGAGAGAATGCATTAGAAATAACAGTGGTGTTAACCTACAATGTTTCTAGAAGGAATCCTGATTCTCTTACTTTCTGGGTGTATGATCTCCACTCTCCTGAGCTTCAGTGCTCTCAGCCGTAACACAAATTAGATTCAGTGTTCATTGGAACCAGTTGGAGATTCCTGTTTTGGTGACATCTCGTTTTTCCCTAATTCAGTGTCTATAATTTCAGGATGCCCCTGGAAGCCTAGAATTTTCCCCGGGACCACTGTTACCCAATTAGGCGAAGCAGTGTCTTGTACTTTTCATCTTTTTCCAATCTTGTCTTTCCTCATCTTCCAAATCCAGGTGGATATTTTCATGTCTTATTTCAGATCACTAATTTATTTCATTATATCGATGTTATGGATAGAACTGTATCCCCATAAAATTCATAGGCTGAATCCTAACCCCCAAAGTGGCAGTCTATGGGGACAGAGCTGAAGGGAGATAATCAAGGTGAAATGAGGTCATAAGGGTGGAGTCATAATCCAGTGGCATTGACGGCTTCATAAAAGAGGAAGAGAAAGAGAAAGAGATTTCTCTCTCCCTGTGCTTACACTTATGAGCACAGTGAAATGGAGGCAACCTGCAAAGGCAAGAGAAGAGGCCTCAGAATGAAGCTTAGCATACTTGCACCTTGATTTTGGGCTTCAGTCTCCAGAACGATGAGAAATCAGTTTCTGTTGTTCAAGTCACCCAATCTGTAGTACTGGTTATGGCAGCCTGAGATGACTAATACAATTACCACTACCCTACTTTCCATCCCCCTAACCCACACCCTGCTGGAGTAGACATACCTCTTTTTGTCAAGAGCCTCTTTAGACATTCTTAAACCAGTGGAATGGCGTTAGTAGTGGAATGGAATGTCTGGCTTGAAACAGAGCAGTGGAATAGAAATCAGGTGAATCTGAACAAAATCAAGGGGCAGATACAAAGAAGATTCTGCCAGCAAAGGGAAGAGTGGGAAGTGACAAGAGTTACAAGCAAAAATCTAGTACGTGGTGGTTCTCCTGTTTTTCTTCCCACTATGTTTTCAAAAACCATAGTGACTAGTTAAAAGGAGAGTGAATGCATTTGTTTTTTTACTTAAGTGTTTAAAGCAAATGCTTTAATATTTTTTTCTCTGAAGAAGTTCTGAGGAAATGATTTGAAAATGACTAGACGAAAGAAATGTAACTGATTGCATGTAAAAGAGTAAAAAAGTGACCAGAAAGTATAAGGTCAAGTCCCATACATAGTATTATAATAAAAAAGAAAGTTAAGGGGCCAAATGATATCCACAGAGAATGGAAACACACCAGAAAGATATTCATATAAAATATGAAAATTTTTACGTTTTATTTCTCAATAAACTGAAGACATGAAAATGTTATAAAATAAGGGGAATAACTTCAATAAGAATTGGAAAAGTTTAAAATGTAAGTGAAAGAACTTAGGAAAACATATTAAATATTTAGAACTTAAAATTAGACAAAATTAAACATAAGAGCAAATGAACAGAATATAAAATATAGATGTAATAATGTAAAATATGTATCAAAGCATAGGAAACATGGTATATAAGGTATATGAATATACAAATTGAGATAGAAGATTAAAAGAAAAATAAAAAATCAGGGTGCCTGTGTGGCTCAATGGGTTAAGCATCTGTCTTTAGCTCAGGTCATGATCTCAGGGTCCTGGGATCAAGTCCCGTATTGGGCTCTCTGCTCAATGGGGTGTCTGGTTCTCCCTCTTTCTCTGCCTTCCCTCTGCTTGTGCTCTTCCCCTCTCTCTCTCTCTGTCTCTCTCTCAAAATAAATAAATAAAATCTTTTAAAAAAAGAAAAAAAGAAAAATCAACTATCAAAAGGAACTGCGTAAAGAGACATATATTCATTCCTAGTTTTACCTCCAAAGTTCAGAAACAATGATCAACTCAGGAACAATTAGAATTTCTAGCACCTAGCACCCAGGTTCTAGTTTTGAAATACTACTTACCATCAAAAGATACTAGGGTTTCTTGGAAAAGTATCTGATGGAAGATCTGAGGCAGAAATGTTCAAATCTAGCACACCTTGCTATAAAAATTGGTGGTGAAGGGGCACCTGGGTGGCTTAGTGGGTTAGGCCGCTGCCTTCGGCTCGGGTCATGGTCTCGGGGTCCTGGGATCGAGTCCCGCGTTGGGCTCTCTGCTCGGCAGGGAGCCTGCTTCCTCCTCTCTCTCTCTCTGCCTGCCTCTCTACTTACTTGTGATCTCTCTCTGTCAAATAAATAAATAAATCTTAAAAAAAAAAATTGGTGGTGAAGTTTTTTGTTTTTGTTTTTGTTTGTTTTTTTTTTTTAAAGATTTTATTTATTTATTTGACAGAGAGATCACAAGCAGGCAGAGAGACAGGCAGAGAGAGAGAGGGGGGAAGCAGGCTCCCCGCCGAGCAGAGAGCCTGATGCGGGACTGGATCCCAGGACCCCGGGATCATGACCTGAGCCGAAGGCAGCAGCTTAACCCACTGAGCCACCCAGGCACCCGGTGGTGAAGTTTTCAAAGATTACTTGGATCTTGTCAAAAGGAGTCAATTTGAAGAAGTTCCCATGACCAGAGGGACAGGACAATTTGTACTTTAATTAGCATAATTAAAATTTATTTAAATCCATCAATATGCTCTCTTAAAAATAGGTAATTAGGGGGCGAGAAACAAGCTTTTATCTTGAACCACAGGTAAATAAGTAATAGCTGGAATTGTCTCTTTGTAATAATATTCCAACTAAAAAATAAACAATAAATGATAGAATTGGAATATCATTAATTTGCGATCTCAAGGAATTAATGGATCTAGGCATTGAGTATCAACAACTGCCACCATTACACACACACACACGGAAACCATGCAGTCTATGCCTATATAGTCTTCTCAAAGGGACTGAACATGAGTTATGTTAAACCTCTGGATTTACCTGTCCATTTGGAGAAAATAGAGGAACATACATATCTTTCAAATGAGTGTGAAATCCGTAAATTCCAGGCGGTGTGAAATGCTGTAGGTCAAATGGCTCAGATTCTTCAACTATAAATTGTAAAGGCAAAGGAAAGGAGGGGATACTGGTAGACTAGAGGGACTGAAAAATCATACCAAAAAAACAATTTTTTTAAAGTTGTACAAAGCTACGACGTTTAGGGATATACACTTTGGTGAGAAAACTATAAAGAAACAAAAATGGTTACCATAAAAGCTAAGAGAGTAGATACTTTGGGGGGAGAGAGAGAGGGATATAATTGGGACTGGGAATGTACAGGGGCTTCTTGGTGGTTGGTAATCATCATTATTTAAATATGCACAACCCATGTTGTAGCATCCCAACGTAAAGTGAGTTTATTCTTTAAGCAACTCCTCTGTCTTCCCTCACCATTAGCTATTACTTTTAACACACTAGTATATATCCTCCTAGATATTTTTCTAACCTTTTACATTTATATTAGAGACATAGATAGATAGACAGGCATATCTAGGCATACACATGTAGTAGTAACTATAAATATAATATAAATATACATATAAACTTATTGAATTGTTTTGTATTTGCTTTATAGAAATGATATTCATATAACCCACTGACTAGTTTTTCTCACTGAAAAATATGTCTGTGATATGCTTTCCATTAACTCCTTTACCTGTATCCTCTTGAATGGCTATGCAATGTTTTTTAGAATGGCCTAAAATTATTTCATGGGTTTATTAATTATTATGTATTTATTAATTATTATGTATTTACAAACATTTGTAAAAATATGAAAGGTATGAAGAGCAGTGGTACAATGAAGGCTCATGCTTCCATCATCAAATTTTAAAAAATTGTCAATAACTTTGAAATTATCTGTATGTAGATATTATTTCATTCCTTTTCCTGGGTTATTTTACAGGTGAACTTGGGTATTTATCAAAGTTTCTTGTACTGTGCTCGTATCTTCAAGATTTTATTACATTTCTTTTAATATATCAGACATAATTATTTTAACATCTGCATCTGATAATTCCAGTATCCAGTTCTGAGATCTTGAGGTTATGGTATCTAATCTAATTTCCATTTGTCATGGCGCCTTATCTTCTTGTACATTTTGTGATTTGCTTTTACCTGAGTTCATAATTTGGGGATCTTTATTTATGGAAATACAGTTTAAAGCTTGGATTGGAGGTGGGTCTTTTTTCCTAGTGAAAATTTGCATATGATTTTGATAGATGACTGGCCCCACTACTAATCTGGAACCATCTTCAAATGAATTCTCAGCTTGAGGTTTTTAAGGTTATCCCACAAAGGTGAAATTTCTCATCACTGGTTCTTCAATGTCTCCTTAAGAGTGCATGGAACAAAGTAAAAAGTCAATACAAATAGCCAAAAGAGCTATATTTAATACCGTGGTAGGCACTTTACAAGGTGAGGTACAGGGATATGATTTTTTTTTGTTCTATTTATAATGCTGACAGTTTTCTTGTGTTTTATATGTTATCGCATTTTATCCTCAAACTAC
The DNA here is from genome assembly GCF_020171115.1 of Neogale vison. Taxonomy (NCBI): domain Eukaryota; kingdom Metazoa; phylum Chordata; class Mammalia; order Carnivora; family Mustelidae; genus Neogale; species Neogale vison. The sequence continues at coordinate 52,026,111 of NC_058093.1, forward strand.
TCTAGAAAGTTAATATTAGCAACATTCTACAGCTAAGGAAACTGAAGTTCATGAAATTTAGCTTTTTTTCTGTAGTATTCTCAGTTCCGCCTGTTTTGCTGCCACATCCCACAACCATGGGGCCTGGCAGGGGAATAATTGTTCTCATATTTCTCATTACTGCTGGCCACCCATTTCTCCTCTCTGTTTTCTTTTTCTTTTTCTTTTTTAATTTATTTATTTGACAGAGAAACACACAACAAGAGAGGGAACAGAAGCAGGGGAGTGGGAGAGGAGAAGCAGGCTCCCTGCTGAACAGGGAGCCCTATGTGGGGCTCGATCCCAGGACCCTGGAATCATGACCTGAGCTGAAGGCAAATGCTTAACAACTGAGCCACTCAGGTGCCCTCTGTTTTTTTTTTTTTTAAAGACCACTCTTTCCGGGAGCCTGATTTCAGGCTAGGTCGGCTAGTTCTCTGTCATCTAAAGTTTTCAAGATTCTTCTTTTGCGGGTTGTGTATCTTAGTACCTACTTCACTCCCTTTCTAACTTTATGTCTATTATTATTCCATGTGACTATACCGTCTATTTTATTGATGTGTCCAATACTTAGCCTCTCAAAGTCTTATATGTAAGTACCCAACTCTGACCACTTACATGCTCTCTTTCAAATTCACTTCAGCGTCTTCTCTCCAACAATTCTTCTGCTTCCATTGAAACATCCAATCCTTTGACCCAACCTATTCTTCACTGTCATCTGCCTTATCTTATTCTCAATTTTCTCCTTACTCATGCTGGCCTCCATGATTAATCACTTTAATCACTCCCTTGTAGAGGCCCTTGACTTCTTTGCCTTCCTCTAGTGCTTTCAAAACTTGCCTGGCAAAGTGTCAAACCTGATTAAACTCGTCATTCTGCTTACTCTGTGTGAGCCCCTGAATATCTGAACGTGCCTGAAGAAACAATGAACCATGCCAGCTGTTTTGCACTTTAAATTTATAGTCCCTAGTCTGCAGTGGGCACTCAGGAGTGCTAGGCAGTCTTGTATGTCCTTCGTAAAGTTACTTGCCTACTTATCAGAAAGACTCTCCTATTTCCCTTCTTTCAAATATCTTACACCCTCTAGCTTCCTTTACTGACAGTAAAAGGATTCTTGCTTCACTGATAACCTAGAAGCCACTAGGAGAGAATACTTTTGTCTTTTCATTTTATTTGAAAGAATTTACTTACTTGAGGGAGAGAGCAAGCAGAAGCGGGGTGAGCCGCAGAAGAAGAGGGAGAAGCAGGCTCCTCGCTAAACAGGGAAGCCATTGCGAGGCTCGATCCCAGGACCCTGAGATCATGACCGGAGCCAAAGGCAGAGGCTTAACCCACTGAGCCACCTAGGTACCCCTACTCTTGTCTTTTTATAATCAGGTCTTTCAATGTCCATTTACATGTATCCATTGCTCACAGAACCAGTTATGATGCTTTTGCTGGCAAACAGCAAACTACACTACTAAAACTGGTTTTAGTACTTTTAGAGTTTTAAATACCACTTTAAAGAAGACCAGAGCTATATGGTTTCAAGAATAATTAATTCCACAGTTCAAAAATGTTAGAGTTCTGGGTTGCTTCTCTATGATCCTCTTGATTGTAAGATAGCTGCCCAAACTCCAACATCGTGTCCTAATACACCCAAACGTAGATAGCAAGGGTTTCACTTTGAATGTTGCTTTTTTTAATCAAGGAAAAAAAAAATGTTCCCTACAGTTTTCAGTAAACTCTCTCTGGTATCTCTGAGTATACTGGATCATACACTGACCCCTAAACCAATTGTTATCAAAAAGGAAATATGATCGGTTAGTCCATTGAAGTGGGTCCATTGATTCTCAGCCTATCTTAGCATCATTTGAATTATGTTAGAAGGGATGAAGGAGGAAATAGCAGTTTCAGAGACAGCCAGCATTACATATAGCTCCTTTAGTATTTTTCCTTCACCACTGTTACAATGGATGGCCTGTCTCTACCTATTAAAGATCAGCCCCTCCACTTATGCATGGGATACCATTTCCTCTTGCTTGCTCAGGGATGTTGTGTGTCAAATAATTTCTGTTTCCTTTGCATCAACAATTTCTCTCTTTCTAATCAGTTATTCCCATTAACACACAGATGTGCTTTCATATTTCTTAGCTGAAAAATTCCTCTTTGTGACCTGATGACCCTCCTCCAATTACATCAAAGAAACCAGAATTATTTAAAGTGTTGTGTGTAACTGTCTTCAGTTTTTCTTTCTTCCCTCTAGTTGAGTCAATTTTCTTCTCTCTACTTAGAGTCAATTTACTATGTTGCATTGTAAGACATTTTATCTAATTAAAGTTATAATTATTGTAGTTTGCCCTCATCACAAGTGCTCCAAATGTGTTTCCTTATGTTCCATTGACTATCTCTTTTTTTGCTTATATTGTTGTTATTTTATTATTTCATTATTGCAGTCATTATTGCATTCATTCATTCACTTATTTCATTCATTATTTCCGTTAATGCCAAGTAGAACAAGGAGGGCTGGGGGGTGAGAACTGAAGAAAAAGGAGGAGATAATGAGGCTGTGTGAAAGATTAGCAGAATGATTGGAAGAGCATGGAAAGAGATGGAGTCAAGGGAAGACATTCTTCTATGACGGCATATCATGGCCAATGCCTTTAGAGAGTGGTGATACTTTATTAAATCAATATAGAACACCGTTTACATCATTGTGGACGCCAGTTTGTCCAGTAAAATGCTTTGCTTATAAAGAGGTACAAAACAGGTATTTGTGAATTTTAATTTTTCACACCGCACAGTATTTTCAGAAAGACTAACCAAGTATCACATGTGATTTGCCTAACTACTTAGTGAATTAGGTTAAAGAAGAATTATCTTCTTCCTTCTATTACCCATTGATTTGGAGCCATTTAACCTCTCTGAATCCTAACTTCATCATCAGTAAAATGGGTAGAAAGGCCATTGTTGATCAGGCTTTACTGAGGATTGAATTTAACTCAGCACCCAGCACACAGCAAGCATATTTACGTGATCTGTCAATATTATTATTATTTTAAAGATAGGGAAGCTGAAATTCATAAAGCTTAGAATCACCTAACCAGAGAGTGATGAATTCTTTTTTTTTTTTTTAAGATTTTATTTATTTGACAGAGAGAGGTCACAAGTAGGCAGAGAGGCAGGCAGAGAGAGAGGAGGAAGCAGGCTCCCCGCTGAGCAGAGAGCCCGATGCGGGACGCGATCCGAGGACCCTGAGATCATGACCCGAGCCGAAGGCAGCGGCTCAACCCACTGAGCCACCCAGGCGCCCCAAGAGTGATGAATTCTTGACCAAAATCCTAGTCCTTTCATTTCAGTTCAGTGATCTTTCTTTTTTTATTTTTTTAAAGATTTTATTTATTTATTTGACAGAGAGAGATAACAAGTAGGCAGAGAGGCAGGCAGAGAGAGAGGAGGAAGAACACTCCCCATTGAGCGGAGACCCCCATGTGGGGCTTGATCCCAGGACCCTGAGATCATGACCTGAGGCAAAGGCAGAGGCTTAACCCACTGAGCCACCCGGGCGCCCCTTGGGTGATCTTTCTACTTTACCATCTTGTTGGATTCAGTGGATGATTTAGACATAAACTTGATTCCAGACAAACTTTTATTTCCTTTGGGAGACTGATATTTGTCTTCTTTCCTGACAATGAGAATTAAAAAACTGATTAGCTTTACCTCTGTTCACTGGCTGCTGAGAAGCTGAATCAAATTTAAAGTGTAATCATAGCAATTATCTGCCTTTATTGCCTTTATCTTCATTGCCTTTATCCTTGTCTTATTTGTATTCTGCTTTTTCCTGGTAATTACTTTTTATATATATTTTCTTATTAGCTGTTCTTCTGAATTTCTTAAAAGAATTACTCACCATTGTTGAACAAATAGATCTCCGCAACTACCATTGTTGGAAGTTGCAACGTAGAGTTGCCCGTGTGAGAAGTAGATAAATTGCAAGGAAAAGCCCACAGTTTGGAGCTTCCACCCTTGTGGCTCTTTATTTAGGGCTCATAATTGAAACCACTATTTGTTTTCTCTGGCCGTGATGTCTTAATATATGCAGGATGGTTCTTCCAATTGTCAGTTACACAAACCTCTTTTTGTGTCTTAGGCTCAGCTGCTCTGGGGAACAACAGTCTTTCGTTTGAAGTGCTCACACCAGGGTTCTTCAGAATGAACACATTTGCCACAGAGCCTCTACATATTTTCCATCTCTATCTCTTGTTAAGTTGAGATATAATATACATAAAGTGTGTGAAGTAGATTGCTCTTAATTATGCAGTTTAACAATTATTGGTACATGTTTACAGTATTTTGACCACCGCCCAGATCGAGGTATAGAACATTTCTAGTATTCTGTAAGATTCTCTTGTGCCACTTCTTATGTATACCAACACCTCCAAGAAGGAAGTACAATTCTGGCTTCTAGCATCATCAACTGGTTTCACCCGTTCTTGAACTTTCTCTAAATGAAATGATACAGCATGAACTCTTCTGGGTGTCTGACTGATTTGGGTTTTTTTTTTTTTTCCCTACTTCATATATCTTTGAGATTTATCCAGGTTTTCCCTTGTGTCTATATTTGGGTGGTGTTGTCTGGTTGCTATATCTATAAGTGGGTGTATTTTGCTAATACCATAGATTATTCTTTTTTATTTTTGTGTCATATCCCATGGTATGACTATATCTCAGTGTATATGTCCACTCTTCTTTTGATGGGCATTTGACTTATATCCAGTGTGAAACTACCATGAGTAAAGCCACTTTGAACATTCTATATTGAGTGTAAATCCATCTAGATATTTATGCAAAAGAGGCAAAATTACAGAAACAAGATATTTTAGTTTCCTTCACTGCTGAGTTTTTCTTGCAAATCTTCTCAATTTTTTGTAAAAATATGATAAAGATGGAAGTCTTGCAAAGAAGGAAAAATGGAACTAAAAGTCCCAAAATACCAGTTAGAAGGATAAGATAGGAGAATCTTACTTGCTATTAAAAATGTTTCTCTATACCATTTCTTTATAATCACAAAGCAAAAATTTTAGTTTTCTTTACACACCATTCTTACCCTTCATACCCACTACAGGAAAGGCTTGTTTCTCTGTGGCCAGCCCCTACAGATTATTTTCCTCCCCAGTCCTAATTTATATTCTTTTCCCTTTAATACTGAGCTCTTATTTCTTTGATTATCTGAGAGAGAGGCAAAGGAAACCCAGTGCTGTTTTTACTCTGATATTATCTGGAGCGCACTGGCAATTTCTCTCTACATTTATATACTGCTTTCCCTGTGCACACAAAGTATTCCCTTTCTTATCTTACGTAAATTGTAATATCTTATAGGAATGTTGACTTTAAAAGATCCTCCAAGTTTTCTTCATCCTTACACGATTTCTGAACCATTTTACATACAGACATACAATTTTTGTGTTACCTTTTTCACCAATATTGCTGATAGTTGGAAATATATTAAAAATTTCAGGATGGTTTCCTCCCTTTATCTCATCTTCTTTCTTTTTATCAGTATGCTTCATTTCTTATCGACTTCTTATAGAGATCTGATTTCTTATTGGGTTCATCATTGCTTTATCATTTCTTACTTAGATTAAAGCCTGTATATGAGTTTTGAACTGTTACTGTTTTTCTTTCAGGGATTCTTGGAATCTAAGTATTCACTTCTCTATTACCAATGAGTGGAATAATATTATTGAAGTAGAGCTAGGAAGGTATGGGCAAGTGTAACACAGAGCTGACTTCTGGCTATGTGTTTTTACATCGCTTTCTTCAGGGCACCCACAGCACAGCACAGCACACAAAAGGGAAAAAAGGGGACGGGAGAGAGAGGGAAGGCGTAGGGAGAGGAAGAGAGGAACATTTTTTCCTCTTCTTTTAAGGCCACTTAAAAGAAGGCCCACCCTCATGACTTAATCTCACCTTAATTACCTCTCAAAAGACATCTCCAAATACCAATACATTAAGGGTTAGGGCTTCCACATATGATTTTGGGGGGACACAAACTGCCATACAGTTTGTAGGGGAAAACACACCTTGCCTCATTTTTCTCCTAAAAGCAGAGGAGCTGGAAGGAAGTTCTTATAGTATTTAAGTATCAGAAAGAACCTCAAAGGCCAGCTACTCCAACCTTAGCTATCCTGTGCATAGGATATCTTGAATATCACAGTGGCTGGAAATTTCTGATACAAAATATTTGCTGATCTTATACATCTTGTGTTTTGGGTAACCATAGACATAGCACAAATAATCCCTCAATTTGAGGGCTTTTAACAACAGTAATTTGTCATTTCTCATAATTCTGTAGATTTGAAATTTGGGCAAGAATCAGTGGGGCTGTCCCTCTAATCTACATACTGTCAATGGGGTCAGTCACTCAGTTACATTCATCCGGCAGCTGGTCTGGGCCTAAAGATTCAACAAGGTTTACTACCTAGCACTTTGGTGCTTTCCCCCATCAACTCTCTCTTTCCAGTGGTGTCTCATCCTTCAGGTTCTACATGGTCCTGTCTGCAGCAGGCTGATCTGTAACTCCTTATAGAATTACAGCTGCCTTTCAAGAAGGAAGACAAGAGCTGCCAGGCATCTTAGAGTCTTTAGGCTCAGAATGGACATATCAGTGCTTCTTCCAGATCTCATTTATTAAAAGTAGTCACAAGTCTAGATTCAAAGGATGGAGTGGAAGGAAACAAATAGGTTCCATACCTCAACTAGTGAAGCCACAAAGTCTCATTGCCAAAGTTGTAGGACTGAAGATACTGCAGTCACATTTGAAATCTCTTTGCCATGTCTAAAATGTAATAAAATCAGCTCGGACCACTTCTTCTCCTTTACTCTCTGCCAGTCAGTATTTCTGGTTGTTTTCATTCCCATATTCTCAAAGACCTTCTGACTCAGGTTTTATGAACTCTAACCTTGATCCCTAATGCTGGGCCAACTGAATTTAAAAAAAAAAAAATCAGTAGACTTTTTTTTTTTTTTTAAGTTTAGGTTCTTAACAAAATTGAGTGGAAGGTACAGTGATTTCCCATATACTTCCTGATATCATCCATGCATACCTTTTCCTTTTATCAACATCCTCCACCAGAGTGCTCCCTGTGTTATAATTGATGAATATGCCTTGAAACATCATTATTTGGTCTCATAGTCCATAGTTAACATGAGGGTTCACTCCTAATGTGGTACATTCTCTGTTAAGACAAATATGTATACAATGTTTATCTCCCATTATAGTATCAAATTGCCCAAAAGAATTCCTTAAATATATTTTTTCATTCTTTTCATTGTCTGAGGTAGAAAATTCAATGTCATGAAAGGAGGTAGAGAGGAGTATGCCTCATGTTATCTTAAGACACCTCTACCTGTCAGAAAGCATCTCCATTTGAGTGAATTAAAATCCGACTCCCGGTAAATACTAATTGTTCTTTGTTCTGCACATGTGCTCTCTTAAAGTACTAAAGATAGCTACCATGCTCTCACATACCTAATGTTTGGAATACATACCAACTCTTCTGTCATTGTTTCCAGATCTTTCACTAGCCTGACAGTTCTCTTACATATAGGCTACATTTGGCTAATAGATCTCTTAATGGGAATATAGTTCATTTGGGGAGTCTGAGCAGTCCAAAATAGATAGTGTCATTTATGTCCTAGTTCTGGACACTAAGAATCTATTGATACTGTTGTCTTATACTGAGCTTGTGAACAAACAAAATTGGGTTTTGTACACACTTTCTGTTCAGTCCTCTTTCCCTCAACCTAGAGTTAGTATACCCAGCTGTGTATAAACCTAGTGTGTATAAATTAGGGGAAGTGTCTGGGGACATTTGGGGAAACCATTTACAATGTACATTCATCTCATTCTATTCAGGTAGAGCCCAACAACCAAATTAAGGGATATAAACATCTTCAAATAAAGCTTCCAAATGAGAAAATCATAATTTTTAATACCTCTAAGATTTACTCCTTCAGACTCTATTCTTCAAAAATCCCGAATACTTTTAAGTAATAAGTATAAGCAGGGTATGCAGGTCTGGTTAAGTAAGGTCAAAAACTCTGCATGTCTTAAATTAAAAATGTTTTCATTCTTAATATTTTTTTCTAAACATAATGGAGCATTTAGAAAAATATCTTCTAATAGTTATTTGTCATAAAATCCTGAGGCAAGATTTTGTTATAGGTCTCAACTCCTATTATTGTGTTCCATTAAAATGTGCTGAAGGTTTATTCTTTTGTATTAAGAAACTGCTTCACACCTGAGAGTCTTTATTCTAATACCCACCCAAGTTTTTAATCCTACACACTAGAATACATTTATTTATTCAGTTAAAATGTCAGTTTCTTCTTTCCTTAAAATGACTATCCATGACAACTCATCTATTTTCTTCATTCACTCGTTCAGCAAAGTGTGCTAGATGGAAGGCATAGACCAGTGAGCCGGCAGGTAAGTTCCATGCTTCTGTATAATTTACATTCTTATGGAGGAAAATAAATAAGTGAATGAATAAATAGGTGCTATAATTTCAAATATATTTTCTATAATGAAATGAAATAGAATGGAAAAGAATTCAAAGCAGGGAGTGAATGGAGAGAAGTCTACTTCATAGGCAGTTAAGGAAGGGCTCTCTCAATCTGATGTGGAGGTGTTTGAACAGAGACATGACTCCTGGGAAGGAGCCAGTCTGAGAAGACGTGCTGGCAGAGCCTTCTGGATGGAGGCACAGAATGTGTAAAGGCCTGAAAATGGGTCAAATTTTGCAAGTTCTAGAAGCAGTTAGAAAGTCATGGTAAGCAAAAGGGAAGTGGTAGAAGCTGAGGCAGAAGTCAGTGAGGAAGGGCAGCTTGTGAAGTGATTCATATGCTATGTCACATTGTTCAGCTTTTAGTTTTAAATGCGATGAAAATGGTAGCCAGATTCACCTCTGAAAACGGTAGCTGGAGTCACCCTGACTCCATTTCTCTGATCCATTTACCAGGCTACTTAGAAGGGTGCAAGTTTTGAGTAGGATCTACAGCTAAAGACAGTTTTGTGGCAAGTTGAGATTGTGGTGCAAGCAGTCTTGTTGCTTGGTCCACGTGATCTGGCAAATTCCAGAGTTCTAGAAGTATCTGAGGTAAATAATGGCAATATGTTGAGTCCTAGGCAAGCCCCAGTAGAAGATTCTCAAAGAAGATTCTTTGGGTTCTGGAGCAAGATCATATGTTTTGCAGAAGATAAATCTTCACTGTTCAAAAAACATTTCCTGGTATGGCATTAGGCCCTGGTAGAGAGAGCGCCTTGATAACCGAACAGCAAATGTCTATGCAACTGGAGTTTCCATGGTAAGCTAGTTGTTGTCATCCAACAAGTTATAAGATCTGGCAGGAACAGTAACAATCCACTGTACAAGAAACATGCTACATTTGGGATCAGTTCTAAGCAGATGGCTCAGAGCTCTGTGGCATCTGTTGTACCATTGACTCTCCCTCAATGTAATTACATATAGGGTTTCATGGAATGTTTATTAGGACAGTCTGATGGAGGAGGAAAACCCTAGCCAGGTTCCAAGGGATATTGACCCACACAAAAATTGTATCTGAATGTTCATAGAACCATTATTCATTGTAACCACAGAATAGTGACAGCTCAAAGGCCAGCAACTAATGAACAGAAAAAAAATGTGGTATATCCATATATGGAATATTATTAAATCTTAAAAAGAAATTAAGTACTGATACAAGCTAGAACATAGATTAACCTTAAAAACTTTATGCTAAGTGAAAGAAGCCAGTCACAAAACCCACATATTTTATGATTCCATTTATATGAAATGTTCAGGGTCGGCAAATCCATAGAGACAGAAAGCAGATTAGTGATTGCCTAGGGCTGGAGGAGCTGGAAGTTTGGGGGATGATGGATAAGGGCTTTCTTTTTGGGGTAATGAAAATGTTCGAAAATGGACTGTGATGATAAATGCACAGCTTTGAGAATATACTAAAAGCCATTGCATTGTACACTTTAAATGGGTGAATTGTATGGTGCATGCTTTATGTCTCAAAAAAAAAAAAAACTGTTTTGAAAAAAAGATGGATTGACTTATAATGATGCTGAACGCTTAAAATATACTATAGCCCCAGGTAGTGGTGGTCCTCAAAGACAGTCATAAGGGGGATAGACACCCTCTCAGTTGGCAGAACATTGAGCAGGATACCTGATTATCAATTTAGAAGGAAAAGAGAAGTGGTTAAAATTAAGGTTATACACAGATTCCTAACAAGCTGAAAATAATTTGGTTGAATGGTCAGGAACCCAGAAGGGGAAAGCCTTAAAGATCCAGTCATATGAGGTCTGCGGTAGAAGTATACGGGTGGGTCTGTAGGAATGAGCACAAAATATGTAGATCTCTTTGTCTCACATTAGTGACTATCAGGACAGTCCATCATACTGAGTAGCTGGTGGTAGGGTATTCATCTGCTGAGGTCAGCCAGCTTCTTCCCTGAATCACTGCATTGCTTGTATAATGGGTCTAACATGGAGAGACTCTAGGAACAGAGAGGGAGCGTATGCATGTGTCCACACCTGATCTAACTACTGTTGCTGCTGAACATATAAGCAGCCTCAGAGAAAAACTCTGAGACCCCATTCTACCAGATTAACAAGAAAGTGGCACAGACGGCTTATATCAGACCACATCTACCCAAGGTGGGCCATCAATTCATTATATTTGGATGGATATGTTTTATAAGTATAGGTTTACTTTCATGCCAACAGTGACTCAGCTAGTGCTATTATTCAAGAGTTCACAAAGTGTTTGATTTGTCAAGATGAGAATCCAGCATAATATATTCTTGGACCAAGGAATCCACTTTTTTTGGAAGGAGGTGTGACAGTAGACATATGGTCATAGGACCCACCACTCCTGCCTTATACCATATCATGTAGAGGCTAGTAGATTGATAGTGGATTGGATAGAATTCTAAGATGGGTCTCCAAGATTCTGAGCCCTTGTATATATTACATATATACCTTCTCCCAGTTAGGCAATCAAATACTAATCTAAGTCTTGCTGTAAAGGGATTTTTTATATGTAATTAATACCCCCAATCAGTTGATCTTAAGGAAAGGTGATTATCTAAGTGGAGCTAATCATAGAAGCCTTAAAGGCAGACAATTTTCTCTGGCTTGTGACAGAAGGGGAAGCAGAGATGCAAAGTACCAGTGATTTGATGTACTGCCCCTGCCACTTGGCAAGGAATATGAACATTGTTGACAAGCTGAATGTGGTACCCAGATAACATTCAGCAAGGAAACAGGGATTTTAGACCTAAAACCACAAGGAACTCAATTGTGCCAATAACTTGAATGAGCTTGGCAGTGGAATTTTTCCCCCAGAGCCTCCAGATAAGAACTCAGCCCAGCCAATCCTTTGATTTCAGTCTTGTGATATCCTGAACCCAGTCAAACTGTGCTGATCTTCTAACCTACAGAACCATAAGATAATAAATGGGAATTGTTTGCAGCCACTAAGTTTGTGGTAACTTGTTACACAGTTATAGAAAACTAATATAGATGGTCTATGAGAGGTTTATCTAGAATGCCAATCTTATGGAGTTTGGGCATTCCTTTTCAAGTTGTACTACATATTTTGAAACAGTGGCTATCATATAGTGTTGTGTCCCAACAAGTAGAATAATTGGGTCTGGGAACAGAGAGATAGAAGTAAGAGTGAACTATCTCCTTTGTTGCTTTGTACTTTTTTCAATTCTACAACTTTAGGTTGTTTTGGACCAGAGTTCTTGGTTCCAGGCATGGGATGATGGAGACTTCCACCAGGAGACACAGATTGCATCCCACTAAACCTAAATTCTGGTGACCACCTGGTAATTCACAGATGCCTCATACCTGTAGACCTGCTAATAAAGGAAGGAATTACTGTACAGCAAGAAGAATTGAGTCTGATTTTCATGAAGAGATAGGACTGGTATTATTCAATGGAGGCAGATACAGTTATGCCTGAAACTCAGGGAATTCACTGGGTCTTAATTCTTTTATGCCCAGTAATGGCCATGATTTGACAGTTGCAACAGCTCTAGCCTAACAGTAAGCAGAGGTTCAGACCCCTAAGAATAGACAGTAATGATGACCCAGTAGGCTATTCACCCAGTGGTTCTTAATGAGTGTGGGGGTTAGTTCCCCCAACCCCTGCTCCAGGAATATTTGGCAATATCTGAAGACATTTTTGTGATCACGATGTTGGAAAAGGTGTGCTCCTGGCATTAGTCAGTTGAGGCCTGGGCTTAATATCCTGTAATGCACAAGACATTCCCCATAGCAAAGAATTTTCTGCCCAAAATATTAATAGTGCTTGAGGCTGAAGGTATCTGACTTAGACCAACAGAAACGCTGACCAAAGTTAAAGGGGATATAGAAGCAGTGACAGAGGAAGGAAATGATAATATATCAGTTATAGCCTTGGGATCAATTTTAGGAATGGACTGCTACTGTTTCATGCCTATATATGTGTAAAGAATATAACAAGTCATTTTCTTGAGATTGAGTAAGAGATGAATGGATCAGAGTGATACAAAAGTTGTACTCTCCCTTAGCTCTCAGTGTCCCATATTTAATCTCTTGGCACTAACATATCTAGGCCCTCAGGGCTGATTTCCATTCTCCAGTATCTATGGCTCTTGCCTGAGTGCTTGTCCACTCACTCTCTGTCCATTGTAGCCTGCTCCACCTGAAAGAACCCCAAACCAGAAGTGCTGGAGGTTTAATGCCTATAGTCCCATCTACCAGCCCTTAAAGGAACAGCCTCAAAAAATGAATAACAAGGGCGCCTGGGTGGCTCAGTGGGTTGGGCTGCTGCCTTCGGCTCGGGTCGTGATCTCAGGGTCCTGGGATCAAGTCCCGCATCGGGCTCTCTGCTCAGCACGGAGCCTGCTTTCTCCTCTCTCTCTCTCTGCCTGCCTCTCTGCCTACTTGTGATCTCTCTCTGTCAAATAAATAAATAAAAGATCTTTAAAAAAAAAAAGAATAACAAGAACTAGATTCTTTGGCCATCCAGTGGGATAGCTTGAAGGACATGTTCTACATTGGATTTTGAAATTCCCTGTGGGATTCCTCCCCACTTGCTTGTAAGTCGTAGTTTGCTTGGCAATGCACTGTTTATGACTTTCTCCCCTTTTCTGTCTTACATCCCCAATCTCCTATGGGTATTTTAGGGCATCACCTGTCACATAAACTCTTTTATTTCAGTCCTTATCTGCTTCTGGCAAAGGAAGGTCTACTTCTGGGGAAACCCAAATTAAGACAAAATTTGGAGATTTTTAAGCCAGAGAACGACACTACCTGTTATTTTTATTTATGCTTACCTAATTTTTTTTTAAATTTATTTATTTGAGAGAAAGAGAAGAGAGAGAGTGCCTATGAGTGGAGGGAGGGGCACAGGGAGAGAGAATCTCAAACAGACATCCCACTAAGCATGGTTCATGATGTGGGGCTCAGTCTCATGACCCTGAGATCATGACCTGAGCCAAAATCAAAAATCAGATGATCAACGAACTGACTCACCCAGGTGCCCCTGAAATAGCCATTATAGCTATTTTGTGACAAATGGGAAATTGGGAGGGCAAGCAATAGTGTTAAGTGGGGAAACTAGACAGGAAAGGCATTTCAGCGTCCAACAGATATGCTGGGGGCTTGCACCCATGGAGCACCAGATTAAGTAAGAAATGGATGGATTAAACATAGAGCCGGAGATAGAGAAAGATGTAAAATTTTGGCATGAACAATTAGATGTATTCTTAAGAAAAAAGGAGGATGGGGAAGCTGATAATACAGGGATGCTGAGCAGATCGGCAGGAGGAATAAAAATGTCTTTTTTACACGTGTTCACTTGGTGAATTTTATTGGACTTCTAAGGTTAGGTGCTGAGTAGACAATTAAAAATATTTCTCATTATCATCATTCTACCACCTCAATCCATTTATATCTATAAATACACTTGAGGAAAACGGATATCAGTTGTATCATTTACTATGCTGTTTGTTTTGTCAGTCCTCACCTCACTGGTCAATATTCAGGCTTGGGATGCTGGAGCTGAGGCTCTGGGAGTCACATGGCCTCTTTTTCAGTGGCTCTGTGTCAGGATCCGCGGATAGGGAGAGCTGGAGGGAGGCTGCAAGGCAAGAAGAAGGTCAGGGAACTTATTCCTTCTCATCTGCTTCATGCAGGCTCCAGGTAGACTTCTGTTCCTGTCAGCATCTCCCTAGCAACACCTGTCCCCTTGGGCAGTAGTAATTCCTTCTTGTAGCAGTGACTGCATCTCTTGGCAGAAGACCGTACAGTCACAGAATCAGCTTCTGTCTATACCCTCAGGAGCCCAGCACCAACCGCCAACACCCCTGCCTCAGAAGTCTGAATTTCATCTTTGTGAAACCCTCTCCGACTTCGCAGTATGAATACATCCAGCATCTTCCCTTTGTTTCTTCAGCCCTGGGGGTGGTAACTTCTTACGCAATTGCTATCTCCGTGATTCTGTAGAGTTTCCTTTTTACCTCTTCAGTCACCACTTTAAGAACTCTATACCTCCCTATTCTAATTGGATTGATTTCCTTTTTTAATGACTAGACACCGACTATAAACTGGAACATAGTATTTCTCCCCTGTATGAGTCAGAGTTCTCCAGAAAAACAGAATCGATAGGATGTGTATTTATATATTATTATACATGATTATGAGGTAGGCAAGTCCCAAGATCTGCAGGGTGAGTCAGCAAACTGAGGACCTTGGAGACCTGAGGGTTTAGTTCCAGTCGAAGGCCAGGGTCCTGAAAACCAGGAGAGCCAATGGGGTAGCCTCTGTCTGAAGGCTGGGAGGCTGGAGACCAGAAAGAGCCATTATTTTAGTTCAGATCAATCAGCCAGGAAGAATTCTCTCTTACTTGGGTGATTATTATCAGCCTTTTTGTTTTATTCAGCCCTTCAACTGATTGGATGAGTCCCATCTACATGAAGGAGGCAATCTGCTTCACTCAGTCAATTTCAAAGTTAATCTCATCCAAAAACAATCTCACAAAAACAGAACAAAGTTTGGCCAACTATCTGGGCACCCCATGACTCAGTCAAGTTGACACAAAGAAATAGCCATCGTATTTCCATTTATTCATTTCTTCTGCTAAGTTTTTTTTTTTTTTAAGAAGAATTTTATAGTTCTTGTTCTATGTTCGTATTACTCATTTCTAGTTAATTATGTAATATTTTATACTTTGCTGTTTGTATGCAGGGGGTAACTTTCCAATACACAATCCAGCTGATTATTGCTGAAAAAAGGAAAAGTTTTTATTTCCATTTTTATTTTAAATAATTATTTTTTTCTGAGGTTAAGGAAAGAAGAGAATTTATTTGGGGGGATAATCACTGGAGATATTTCTAAAAGAATATATATTAAAAGCCTATGACAACACTAGAGCAACCTAACTATCTAGGCAAACGTCTGTATCATAATACGTATTCACTGGGAAAAATGGAGAAGGCATAGTAGAGACCACTGAGACAAGAACTATCACAGCAGACATTACTTACAAAGGCACTAATTTTTTTTTTTTTAAATTTTTATTTATTTATTTGACAGACCAAGATCACAAGTAGGCAGAGAGGCAGGCAGAGAGAGAGAGAGAGAAGGAAGCAAGCTCCCTGCTGAGCAGAGAGCTGGATGTGGGGCTCCATCCCAGGACTCTGCGATCATGACCTGAGCTGAAGGCAGAGGCTTAACCCACTGAGCCACCTAGGTACCCCCAAAAGGCAATAATTTCTAAAGAAAATACTATTTATAGTGAATTACAAATGTTATTTATTGGTGATGTGATCTGTGAAGGTATAAAAGAAAATTACATTTTTTTCAGTATGAGAGTCTTGATAGGTCAATTTTGCAACGATCAAAACAAGTTTAAAAACAAATGATGTTTTTAATGGGATTTATGTTGTTCAGAGAATGAGGTATGTAGCTGTTAAAGGTCTTTATTTTGATTCAAATGCTTCTGTGGGGACTATGATTAGCAGAAAAGAAAAGTCAGGGATTTCAGTTTAAGAAAGGCAGAGTTGACTGCAAACAGATTTCCATGTGAATTAGTGTTATGGATGCTATTGCGTCGTAGTTCTGCATTTCCACCAAGGTCAAAATAAGGGAGTTAAATTGAGCTCAAGCAGAATTTATATATTAGGCAGAAGAGAACTTGCATTAAAAGGGCAAGTTTGTAATGTATTTTGGGAACCTACCTATGTCTTTCTTTAGGACAGGAAGAGGCAAACTTTTTTTGTGAAGTGTCAGGTAAGTAAAAATCTTAGACTCGGCGGGGCCCCACAGTCTCTGTCACAGTTACTCAACTCTGACCATGTGGGACGAAAGCAGCCTCGGACCGGACCGTAGTCAACAAATGGATGTAGTTATGTTCCAACAAAACTTTGTTTACAAGAGTGGACGGCAGGCCAGATTTGGGCCCTAAGTTGTAGTTTACCAACCCTGCTTTAGAAGATTAGAAGCAAGAGACTGTAAAATCAATTTTCCAGAAAGAAACATTTTGGGGGAGTTTTGTTTAGCAGCTCTCAAAATACGTGAGAGCTCGGGGGCTCCATACCACCAGCCTTTCTCTTCCATGTGATCCCCTTCTGAGGATCCTGTTGGATGGCCACACCCTTTCGGTTTTCGAGTTTTGATTCTTCTTCTTCTTTTTTTTTTAGAATTTATTTATTTGACAGAGAGTGAGAGGAGAGAGAGCACAAGTGGGGGGAGCAGCAGAGGGAGAGGGGGAAGCAGGCTCCCTGTTCAGCAGGGAGCCCGATGCGGGACTCGATCCCAGGATCCTGAGATCATGACCTGAGCCGAAGGCAGAGGCTTAACCCACTGAGCCACCCAGGTGCCCCTCGAGTTTTGATTCTTCTTTTTTTTTTTTAAAGATTTTTTTAAATTTTATTTGTTTGTCATAGAGAGTGAAGTGAGAGCAAGCACAGGCAGACAGAGTGGCAGGCAGAGGCAGAGGGAGAAGCAGGCTCCCTGCCAAGCAAGGAGCCCGATGTGGGACTCGATCCCAGGACGCAGGGATCATGACCTGAGCCGAAGGCAGCTGCTTAACCAACTGAGCCACCCAGGCGTCCCTCGAGTTTTGATTCTTAAAAGTGTTGTATGTGGGCGCCTGCGTGGCTAAGTTGGCTAAGCAACTGCCTTCGGCTCAGGTCACATCCCGGAGTCCTGGGATCGAGTCCTGCATCTGGCTCCCAGCTCTGCGGGGAGTCTGCTTCTTCCTCTGACCCCCTCCCCTCTCACACTCTGTCTCTGTCAAATAAATAAAATCTTTGAAAAAAAAATAATAAAGTGTTGTATGATTTCTGAGCCATGTTACTGATATAAGTTGTCAAATCCTCTTCTGATGGAATTTTTTATTTTGTTTTTATTTTAAACATATTCAAGTGTGTTTTCACTATAATAAATTAAATAGGCTAATGAACTGGCCGGCATATCCTCATCCTCTCGCAAGGGCACTTGCATCACCTGTAGCTTCTGTTATTTAGGTGGCTATATTTTCTGTTTTAAAGCTACCCTGACTTTCAGAATCAGTGGTTTGTGCTTTATTCCAGGGAAGCCCAGTAACACACTGGCCACTATGCTTGAATGTACTTGGTGTGCTAAAATGCGAGAGACCAGCAAAGACAGACTGGAAAGCTTTCAGAGGTCAGGCACATAATGTAAAAAACTGAAAGGGTCCAGTGACAAATACTGTCATTCATTTTCTGCTGCTTAGTGGCTTAATAAGCCAGTGCATAAAGACTCAGAGAAAAGAGAAAAGAATCTCAGTTTAGTGTGGGACACAGTTGGGAGTGGCCGCCACCTGGACTGCATTAGCACTCTGGGGCGGGGGTGGGGGGGCTAGAGGTAATCTGTTCAAGTATTTGTTACTGTGAAAATAAAATGCCTGGAGTTTAAGAACTTCTTTTTTGTTGTTATTGTTTTGTTGTTTGTTTTGCAAGAAGTGACAGACATTAATATATTTTTTCTTTCAGTAAAAGTTTCCCAATTTTTAAAAGTTCCACATTAATTCAATTTTTTAAAGATCTGTGAGGGGGGAAACAATGTTTGTACTTGAAACCAAACAGATCTGAATGCTTAAAATGAACTTTGAGCCATAATTTACAACTTCTGTGGAAGAGATCGGGTTTCTTTTCTTTTGAAGAGCTTAAATTTGAATGATAAAGAAGTATATAATAGGCTTATCTAAGAGTCAGAAAAGGCAGAAAGAAACTGACAGAAGATGAGACAGAGTTGGAGCTACTGGCAAAATGAAGTCATCTATCCCTAGAACACAGTCTGTGTCTAGTAAATATTTGCTTTTCAGATTGAATAAATTGAATAAACAAATCTTCAAGTTAAATATTTGAACTACCATGAGTATGAGTAAGCAGAGTAAGTGAATTGGGAGTAAATCAGTTGGGAGAAGAGCAGAAAAGACATACAAAAACAGTAGAAACTGAAAAGATCATTTAGACCATGAGAGAGCAAGGGAAAGAATCTGGTCCTGGGAGTTGACGCTTTTCATTCCAGTTCTAGACGTTTGCCACCTGTAACCTTATAGTAAAGTCTTCTTACCTTTAGCTAACCTGAGTAGATTTGTAATTTCTTGGTAGTTAAAAGAATCCGAACCAAACATATAGCATTATTGAATAATCTGGTTGTTGCAGAATCGGTGAATATGGGGACATGATGGCCAGTCTTACTGGTGGGGCCCTAAGGAAACTCATATGCAAAGTATGTACAGTTACAAAATATAAGAATTGTTCATCATTCGTGGCAGCTGGGTTTCTCAGACCTCAGGCAGCTGAGGTCTCAGTCTCAGACCTCAGCTGAGGTCTGCCTTTGGGTTCAGGTCATGATCTCGAGTCTGGGGTTCCAGGCCCCCAGTCCAGTCAAGCTCCCTGCTTAGTGAGGAGCCTGCGTCTCCCTCTGCTCCTCCCCATGCTCCCTCACTTTCTCAGAGAAAATCTTTGACCAAAAAAAAAAAAAAAGAATTGTTCATCATTCAGTGATGTATATTGTTGTCAGTTAATTTGCGATTATAAAGGTCATTACCTATCATTCAAAGGCTCTGCTACAATCTGGTTCAAGTGATACTTAGAGCAATTGGAAAATAATTCAAAGAAAGAGTGAAGTTCTAAAAAAGTTACGATTTAGTGAAGGAGTTTGGATGGTATGCTATACAAAATACTTTAAATATAGTTTCTGGTAAATTGGGATCTTGAGTTTTTTCCCATTTAAAATAATACTATACTTTTTAAATTGAAATTTCATAAAGTAGAATCTTGTTTTTCAAAATTCATAAATGCTTCATTAAATCCCAGTGAATCTAATGAGTCTATGCTTCATAATATAAAAGGGAAGTTTATCCACCTATCCCATGTATTTACAGGATTATTTTAGTACTCTCATTGATGTCATATTAAAATATTTTAAATATAGATCTTATGAACACTTTCAGATTTATAAAAAGAATCCCTATTAACTCTTAGTTTTTGATGGGTAATAAGGCCACTTTTTTTTTAAGATTTTTTATTCATTTACTTGAGAGGGAGAGAGCATGAACAGTGGGGAGGAGCAGCAGAGGGAGAGGGAGAAGCAGACTCCCCACCCAGCAGGGAGCCTGATTTTGGGGGGGAGCAGGGGTTCTATCCCAGGACCCTGACAGCATGACCTGAGCTGAAGGCAGGCAGAAGCTTAACACACTGAGCCACCCAGGTGTCTGAAGCCACTTGTTCTGCACAGCTTGAGGTAGTTTGGGCACTCTAAGGTTGATTATTAGATTAATCTGTGCTAATTAACACATGTTCATTGTAGCCATACCTCTTAAAGTAGTGAACTCAGCAAAAGCATTGAATTTGCCTTACTGTGCTGAATAATTTAATAAAAAAATAAGGATTGATCTTTTCCACTGACCCAGGGTTAAGATGAAATAATTTTAAAAACTTTAATCTAGACTTTCTTTTCCAATTGGCAAATTACCTAAAGATATCTGAAAACAACATGCTACATTAACTATGGCTTCCAGGGGTACCTGGGTGGCTCAGTGGGTTAGAGCCTTTGCCTTCAGCTTGGGTCATGATCCTGGGGTCTTGGGATCGATCCCCACGTCAGGCTCTCTGCTCAGCGGGGAGCCTGCTTCCCTTCCTCTCTCTCTGCCTGCCTCTCTGCCTGCTTGTGATCTCTGTCTGTCAGATAAAGAAATAGAATCTTGAAAAACAAACAAACAAAAAAAGACAAAAAAAACTATGGCTTCCAACACCTAGAACCAATAACACTTGGAGAATTTACTGATGTGACAAGACAAGGAGAAATATTATAATTGTCTAAACCATTTTGCAATATTTCTGAACTTCTACTCATAATTTGCAGCTTCATTAAATACTGAATTTTTCTTGACCTGTTTTGGAGTATACATATCTATAATTTTTTTTTTTTTTAAATCATTGACAAAATCAGACCCTAGAAAATCTGAGCCTATGCTAGGCTGGCTTTCTTTTCTAAACCACTAAGGAGTCATTGTGTGTTCATGAACTAAAAGACAACTTCAAAAAAGGGAGTAAGCAAAATATTGTTTTAAATGTATTTGTAAATATACTGCACAATCATGACAAACTAACACTATAACCAGCTAAATTGTCACCATATTGTTTGTTATGTTAATTAATGAAACACAAAATTCTAAGCTCTCAAAGATATGGTTTCTGTGTGCATCAAGGTCCAAACAGGAAAAAAATAAAAATTAAAAAAAGATAGTACATGCATGGGGTAATTTGAAGAATGCTTGCTTAATGAAGGGCAAAGCCACAGGTAAACCACAGGTATAGTGCAATACCCTGAGGTTTTGTAACAATAGCGGTAACAGCTATGTGATGAAGACTGACTGGCAGAAAATATAACCTTATACAAGAAATAGAGTCAGCCCAGAATTACCCCAGGGGAGGCCGTGGGAGGACTATATATACCCTCACCTCACTCTCCTGATTCCCTCTAATCTCTTGATAGTGTTGCCCATTGGATGAAGTCAACCAGAAGCCTTTTAAAAATAATAATAATGATGATAAATATATATATTATTATTATTTTTCTTTAGAAAGAGAGACTGTGAGGGGAATGGTATAGGGTACGTGTGAGAGAGAATCCTAAGAAGGCTCCAGGCCCAGTGCTGAGCTCATCTCACCACCCTGAGATCATGATCTGAGCCAAAATCAAGTCTGCTGCTCAACCGACTGAGCCACCAGTTGCCCCTTACAGCACAGCATAGGATACAGAAGGATGGAGAATACAACTGAAAAGGTAAATAAAAGGTCAAGACTTTTTTGTGTATAACCTTGGAAAGTTACCTAACCTTTCTACATCTGGTAATTCTTATCTTTTAAATAAGATCCCTTACAATTCTAAACTAGCCATGATTCTCCGAAAACAACTTCAGAAAAGGAAAACAATTTCATTTGTCCCTAAATTTGCAGGGTTTTACACTACTTAATGGAACATATTTTAAAGTCTCATAACAATTTAAAGGTTTACTTTCAATTACTTCTGGTTTTTATATGGTTTTAGGACCTTATTACTTACTCTTGGCAATTAACCTAACTTTTAAGTACAAAGGCTCTATAGAAAGAACTTTAGTTATTTAATATTTTCCTTCCTATGAAATAATTCTTTTGAACCTCTGTGCTATAATTCATTTTGTCTTATACATGAAAATTTTCACCTTTAAAAATATATAGGTATTTAATTTAAAATAATTTGTTCTTTTGTAATCCTAAAACCCAAAATTATAGCATAATTCTAATTTATTTTAGATATTACTTAGCATGGGAAATTGTTTTCAAAAAATATGAATGAGTAAGTAATATTAATTGAGTCCAGAAGATTCTGAATTAGATATTTATACATATTTTATTTAAACTTACACACTCATATTATATAAATATTAGAGACTGAATTTACAGAAAAGGAAAGTAAGGAGTAGAGATATTAAGTCCTAGGTCACTTAGGTAATAAATGGTCGTCAGGATTTGAGCACATATCTATCTCATCCCAAAGCTGAGACATTTCCTGAAATATACAACATAGCATTTATTCTCCCCTTCACTTCCTCTAATAATTTTTACTACACAGTATTTGCCTGTGTTTTGAGAAAATCACATGAGCATCTGTGTTATGGTTAGATTTCAAGTTTGAAGCAGAACATCTGTAAGTAGAGAATTATAATGAGGTTCTTGTTTAGTAAGTGGTCTGTGTCTGTAACAATGCATCTTTGAGATCTGGAAAGTTGAAGTTAACACTCAAAACAAAGTACACAAAAGATGGTGTTTACATTTACGATTTTCATTGTTGACATATTTCAGGTTTAAAATTTAAGCTTGTTGATTCAAGACAAATGAGGCAAGAATTGAAATCTTCGGGGATGTGCTTTCCTATTCAAAAGAAAATACATTGGGTGTGGAAAAAGAGAGTGAAGGTTTGGAGAGATTCTATTTCCAGTAATGGTAAAATAGCTTACTGTGGCACAACTTTGTTATTGAGAACAACCAGTAAAGTTGGGGGGAAAAAAACCCAAAAATCTGACCCACAACATCAGAGAACTGGCAAGATGGCCAGGGTGGGAAGGAAGGGAAATAAGTTGAAATAAGCCTGACGTTCTTTATCCCTTTTCCTTTTAAAATTATTTGCCAATTGATGTCATGCGCAGCTGAGGGGCCAAGAAGTTTAAAAACAAGAGGCACTTAATGGATAAGAAACTGAGCAGATTTTTGACAGTCTCAGAGGCTGGTGAGACAAATATTGGAAATCAAGTAGTATCAAAGAGCAGATGTCCTGGAAAATACTCAAGATCCATGTTTAGGAATCTGAAACTATTATAACCTAAGAGGCAGGGTAAACTGAAAATATACCAGTTTTCACAAAGGACGGAAAAACAACTTTAAACCAGCCTAAACTGAATATCTATCTTGTCTTACTCGGACTTCTTGGCATGAAGCAAAGATACATATTTGGTTTGTTTGTTTTGTTTTCCTGAAGAGATTATCACATCAGCTAGATCCTCAGGTAATCTTTCTTTTATTTTTTTAAATATTCAGAACTGGCATGTAATGAAAAATAAAAAATACCAATAATTCCAAAAGAAGGGCAAATGAATATATATATATATATATATATATATATACACAGCCCTCCAGGTAACCTAAATATTAGAATAATCATACCTGACTTTAAAATAACTGAGATTAGAGGTGCCTAGATCGTACAGTCAGTTAAGCATCTGACTCTTGCTTTTGGCACAGGTTGTGATCTCAGGGTCATGAGATCAAGCCCTGCATTGTGCTCCACCATTAGTGCAGAGTCTGCTTAGGACTCTCTCTCCCTCTCAATCTCTCCCTCTCCAAGCTCTTGCTATCTCTCTAAAATAAATAAATAAATCTTTAAAAAAAAAAAACAAAAACTGAGATTAAGATGTCCAAGAAAATATATGACAAAATTGAAAAAGTCACCAAGAAACTGAAATATATATAATAGAATACATTAAGCATTCTAGACCTGAAGCAAAACTGAATAAATTTAATTAAGAATTTCATACATGATTGCATGGAGCACTGGGTATGGTGTATAAACAATGAATCTGCTGTGAAGTGTGTAAATCTGGCGATACACAGACCTGTACCCCTGGGGATAAAAATATATGTTTATAAAAAATAAAAAAATTATTAAAAAAAAAACAACAATGAATCTTGGAACACTGAAAAAAAAAAAAAGAATTTCAAACATATATTTTAATAGCAAGTTAAACATAGCAGAAGAGAAGATTAGTGAACCAGAAAATATGTCAATAGGAAATAGCTATATTGAAGCGTAGAGTAAAAAGGATGGAAAGTACATAAAAAAGAGCTTATGAGACATGATTAAAAAGAAGAGTAAAAAAGATGGAAAGTACATAAAGAAGAGCTTATGAGACATGATAAAAAGATAAAAAATTGGTATTTTGGAGGTCCTCAGAAGGAGAGGAAAGAGAATGAGCAGAATAAGTATTTGAATAAATAGTGATGAATATTTTCCAAAATTGTCAATAGATAGTGTTACAGTTAATCTTAATGTGTCAACTTGACTGGGTCACAGACTGCCCAGAAATTTAGGTCAAATTTTATTTTGAATGGGCGGGGATTCCTGGGTGTTATTAACATTTGAAGAGTATACTGAGTAAAGCAAATTGTCTTCTTAAGGTAGGTGGGCCTCATCCAATCAACTGAAGGCCTGAATAGACCAAAAAGTCTTAGTAAGGGGGAATCTTCTCCTGCCTGATTGCTGGAGCTAGAACACTGGACTGAGACTGAAACCCTGGTTTTTCTTGGGTCTTGGATCTTTCAGCTTTCAGACTAGAACTTACACCACCAGTTCCCCTAGTTCTTGGGCTCTTGGACTCAGAGTGGAACTATATACATGGTCTTTCCTGCGTCTCAGTTTGCCAGCTACAAATCCTTGGACTTCTCAGCCTCCAAATCACTACATGAGCCAAATCCTCATACATACACATGTACATGCACATACACATACATCCCATTTGTTCTGTAAAATTCTATAAATACAGATATTAAGCTACAAATTCAAGAAATTTCTTTAAAACCCATTCAGCATAAATACAAAGTATCATTCTTATATATGTCACTGTCAAATGGTTATAAATCAAACACAGATCTTCAAAGCAGTCAAGGTGAAAGCATACTGTTTTCAAAGAAGAAATGATCAGATGGAGAACTGATTTTCCAATGGAAATAAAGGAAAAAATAAGACAATGAAATGATAAATTTAAAGTACTGAGAAAAATCATCAACATACAATTCTATATCCAGTAAAAATACCCTTCAAGAATAAAGACCAACTAAAGTTAAAGGCTTCTCTGGACTAACAACAATTTAGAATTTTTTTTTCAACAAATAGGCACTAAAAATAAATATTGAAGAGAGTTCTTCAGGCAGAAGCAGCAGGATTACTTATGAAAACATAGGGATACAGAAATAAATGATGATGTACAAAAAGGATAAAGATATGGAGAAATCCAAATGTATGTTTCACAAAACACCAGTAATTATTGCTTTAGAGTTTTTAATGTATGTAGAACTCAAAAAGAGGACGATAATAAATACAAGATGGGAGGAACTTAAGGAGATAAAGTTTAAATATTGGCATTGTCAGTCAGGGAAGAGATTGAAATAGAATGCATGTAGTAACATCTACAGATATTCACTAAGGAAAATTATAATGTGTATGGTATTCACTAAGGAGAAAATGAATGCATGATTAATAAGTGAATGAGTTTAAAAAGTGATGAAAATAGCTGATTAATTAAAAAAATGGAAGTGGGGGATAACTAGAAAACATCTTAAGGTGTTAGATTTAAACTTAAGCAAAAATTACATTAAAACAAATATTCTAAATAATTTAATTTGAAGATCATGATAGATAATTTTCATAACAAGTTAATTCATGATTTTTATGCAGAAATAACACTTAGTAAGTTTAACTCATACTTATGAGTTAAACCTATCATATTTATAACTAGTTCAAGAAAGAATCCCTAAGAACAGGCACATTTATATTTCAGGAATAATGAAATGAATTACTGAAAAAACTTTCTTCCAAAGGATGGGAGGGAAGGCAAATGAGTCTCCACAAATCAGACATAATTTATACATCTACAAATTTATGGGCTTACACAAGAGCTCAAAGATAATGAAAGGTTAGAAGTAGATAACCTGTAGAGATATGCACATTATGGCACTTTTCTCTCCAGTAAAGATTTCTAGAATGAATATAAAAACAAAACATAATTCATGTTCTTTGTAAGAGAAACATCTTAAATACAAGGATTCATTAAAGTTTAATGTAAAAGAATGGAAAAATGTGTTCCATGTAAAAAACTAACGAAAAATTCAGTGTAGTCAAATTATCATCAAAGACTTCACGATAAGGAACACATTTCACAATGATAAAAGGCTCTATCAAGATAGATTATTTATGACAATTCTAAATTTTAATGCACCTAATACTACCATCCCTTCAAATTATATAGAAAAAATGGACAGATTTGAGAAAATTTTCAAGCATCATAAAAGATTTTGAACACAAGTTTTTCAGTAACTCATACAAGCAGACCAAAAAAATCAATAATACAGAAGATTTGAATATCATGGTTAACAAGTATATGTGCTCTTAAACACACATATGCAAGACACATAATATTATACTCAAAATTGAAAAAGAGTACAAATATAATACATACCAAAATATCAACAAATTCCAGAAGAATAAAATCCTACAGAATATTTTCTCTGATCATAGTGGAAATAAGCAAAAAATCAATGGCAAAGAGATAACATGAGAATTCTTAGGTATTTGGAAATGTAAGCAAGATATTTCTAGATAATCCAAGGGTAAAGATGCAATTATAATGAAATTAGAAAATATTTTCAGCTAAGTGGAAATGAAAATAAGATATATGTTAAATTAGTTTTTTCCAGTTGGTATAGTATGTCTTAAGTTTGTTTCTCCCAGAAGGACTCCATAAATCAAGGATTTTTCAGAAAATGCTCCAGAGAAGCTGATGAGAGAGTGGAGAAATCAGGTTGCTGAAATGCAAAAACCCAGGAAATTTGTGATTTCACCTAAAAACTCATCCTGTCTGATCCTGTGGAGAACTCCAGAGCTAAAAGTGCACATTAGTGTGCACTTTCTAGGAGACAGAGAGCTAACTTTTCAGCCTCTGAATCAGTTTGTATCTCACTGTGGTCTCTTCCAGGAAGATGTAAATTCCTAGGTACCTCAAACTCTCCAAATAATCAAGGCTGCTCAAGAAATCCAAAGGTGAAACTGGGTGATTTGAAGGCAGGGTACAAGGTAGCTAAGGAAATCTACATGGCATAAATGGGAAATTTAAACTCCCAGGCATATAGAAATCTCCACATGGGTGAGGTAGTTTAAAGTACCTGATGTAAGAAGGTTGTAGCTACACACAAATAGGAACGAAAAACATAGAAATAAGGAGAAGAGAGCACAGCACTAGGAGATACAAGAGGGTTTGAGCAAGGCATCATGATGTCCATTAGATTGTTTTAGTCTGACAATTAATCTCTAAGAGTCCATCTCAAGAAGTCAGAAAAGCAAAAGTGTATTATACAAACAGTGTAGAAATATAAAAATAATAAATATGAGAGTAGAAATTAATGACTAGAAGGCAAAACAGAAAACCAGAATATGTTTCTTCTTAGAAAACACTAATGAAATTAATCTGGTAAAATCACCTATCAAAAAATTAAAGGAAATACAAATTGCCTATATCAGGAATTTTAGAAAAGGTGAATATCCCTACAGATCTTATGGATAATAAAAACATTGTATTTCTCATTTTATGTGAGAAAATAATGATAGAAATAACTATGCTATAAATATGAAAATATAGAGAAATAAATCCTTAGATCAAAAATAAACTAACCTCAAGTGGAAACAGTATGAAATAGACAATATGAAGTTTTCATAGCTACTGAAGTAATTGAATCTGTATTTGAAAACCTTTTCAAAGAAATTATAGGCCCAGATGGTTTCATTGGTAAATTCTACATATATGTAAGGAAGATATTACACTAATATGAAAACTCTTTCAGAGAACAGGAAAATTTATTTTCTTTTTTTTTTTTTTTTTTTTAAAGATTTTTTTATTTATTTATTTGAGAGAGAGAGACAGTGAGAGAGAGCATGAGCGAGGAGAAGGCCAGAGAGCGAAGCAGACTCCCCATGGAGCTGGGAGCCTGATGTGGGACTCGATCCCGGGACTCCAGGATCACGCCCTGAGCCGGAAGCAGTCGTCCAACCAACTGCGCCACCCAGGCGTCCCAGGAAAATTTATTTTCCAAGGCTAGCAAAATCTTGGTCACCAAAACCTGACCAGAACATTATAAGAAAATTATAGGTCTTTCTCTCTTATTAGTTTAGCTGCAAAAAATATTTAAATACAATATTAGCAATCAAAACCAATTAAATATAGAATAATACTGTATCAAGACCAAGTTGAATATATTCTAGGAGTGTACAATCATTTTAACATTCAACAATTAGTCAATTTAATTCACCACACTAACAGAATAAGGGAATAAAAACTACATTATCATATCAATAGACAAAGAAAAAGTATTTGAGAAAAGTTAAGATCCATTCATGATAAAACTAGGAATAGAAGAAATTACCTTAAACTGAAAAAAAGCATCACAGAATTATACAAAAAAAACCCCATAATAGTGAAATATCTAAAGCTTTCCCTTAGAGAATAGGAACAAGACTACAATGTCTGCTCTTAAACCTCGATAATGAACTCAATCTAATATTGTATTCTTTTTTTTTTTTTTTTTTTTCAAAACTGTCCCATATCAACTCCATTCTGTCTTTCTTTTTTTTTTTTTTTTTAAGATTTTTTATTTATTTATTTGACAGAGAGAGGGATCACAAGTAGGCAGAGAGGCAGGCAGAGGGGGAGAGGAGGAAGCAGGCTCCCTGCCGAGCAGAGAGCCCGATGCGGGACTCGATCCCAGGACCCTGAGATCATGACCTGAGCCGAAGGCAGCGGCTCAACCCACCGAGCCACCCAGGCACCCCTAATATTGTATTCTTGCTTAGCAGTGAAATGACACAGGAAAAGAGAATAAAAATAAAAGGATTAGAATTCTGCTTCTAGCAAAATATATCAAGCAATAGTTTTCAGACAATGATTATCAGCCAATGGTGACAGTGATCTCTGAGAAAGGAGAAACAAACAAGGTATGTCCCACAACTGCTACAGTTTATGACCTTGGGAACACTGGGAGGAAAAACCCTGGTGACTCACACCAATCTACTTGAGCTGAGGGGACAGAACTGGGAGGCCAGGGAGGCCAGGTTAAGTTTACAAGAATAGAGAGCTTTACAGAGAACTGCACAGAGAGCTGCACAGAGAACTCCAGAAATCAGTAATGGGCCTTTGAAGATTCAGTGAAGAACTAAGGAGCATGTGTATAAGAAACTACCTGAGGCCATAGAGACCATATCCTTGGAGTGGGCAAATGTCTGGGAATAGTTTCTGTTCCTACTAGGCAGATACAAATAGAATAACCAGAATGGTTTCACCTTAATGATGGAGGAGATGATGGGGGAAAAAAAGCCCTAAATAAAAATTATCTGGTCCTGCCTAATGAAGCTTAAAAGCTAGCCTTAAAAGAAAAAAAAAAAAAAAAAAAAAACCAAAACTATTTACCAAACAAATTGGCATTTTTCAGAACAAAGCCCAGAGACATTTATAGAAATACAGACATTTCTAGCACTATGTAAAAATTCATGATGTTTGTCAGCCAATCAAAAATTGCCAAGAAAGAAGCAGGAAAATATGGTTCAGAATGTGGTGAAAAATCACCCAGTAGAAACCAATGTAGAAAAGACATGTATGATAATTAGTAGATGTGGGCACTGAAATTTTTTTAATAATAATATTCCATGTATTCCATGAAAGAGGAAAGATTGTGTATAATTAGGAAATAGGAAATACGTATAAAAAAGAAGAAAATCAAACTGATAGAGGTGGAAAATAAAATTCCTAAGATGAGAAATACATAGGATGAGATAAAATAGAGATAAGACATTGTAGAAGAAAGGTTAGTAAACTTGAAGAATAGTAAAACGAAATTAAATGATACAGAAGATATTTAAAAAAAAAAAAAGAACATCAGGATTTGTGGGTCATCTTCAAGAAGGCTTGGTATAACTAGAGACCCTAAGTAAATGTGGAGGGAGGAAATAGAGAAACTGTTAATAATAGATTTACCAAATTTTATGGAAATTATAAATTCAACAGTTCTAAGAATTGCAACAATCGCAAGCACAGGAAACATGAAAATCACACTATGGATTATCATAATGAACTTGCTTAAAATAAGTAATAAAGAAAATTAAAAATAAGAGAAACAAGACATTATATTGAGAGGGACAGAGGTAAAAATGACAATATAAGAGAGTGCAGGAGCACCTTTAAAATACTGAAAGGAAAACACAATCTCAAATTCTGTATCCTTACCCTGTATATAAGGGACAATAGCTTTAAAAATAGCTAAAATAAGGAATTTTAAGGACAGAAATCTGAAAGAATTGGTTGCCAGCAGATCTCCACTACAGCAAATGGTAATGAAATCCTTTAGGCAGAAGGAAATGATTCCAGGTAAAAATATGCATCTATACAAATGAATGAGGAATATAAAATTTGTGAATATGCAGATATATATAAAAGACTTTTTCTTAGTTTAAAAATCTATTTTTAAGATAATGAACTATTTAAAACAAAAGTAATAACAATGTCTTGGGACCTTTTAACATATGAAGTAATAAAATATATGACAAGAATAGATAATACAAAGACTGGAAGAGAGGAAGTGAAGCATACTGTTACAAAAGTGTATACTTTGTGAAGTGATATAATATTACTTGAAGGTGGACTGTGATAACTTAAAGAGGTATGCTACTAACCTTAAGCCACTTGCCAAAATAACACAACAAAGAGTTACAGCTCATAATGCAAAAAAAAGAAGATATGATAGAGTCATAAATTTACTCAATCTAAATAGAGGCATAAATATAATAAAAAAGGAAACAACACATGGAATAAGAAGAAAACAGAGAGCAAGATATGGTAGATTTAAATCCAGCCATATCAACAGTCACATAAAATGTCAATGATCTAAGCACAATTAAAAGGCAGACATTGACAAATTGTATAAATTAAAACAAAAAAACAACAAAAGACCCAAGTATTCACTGCTTTCTAAAAAGACACTTTATACTATGTGAATATTAATCAAAAGAACATTGCAGTGGTTATATTAATATTAGATAAAGTAGATAATCAAGATTTTCAGAAGTTCAAAATGTATAAAGCAAAAATGCATAGACCTGAAAGGAGAAATGGAAAAAATTACAAACCGTTGGTTTTTCAACAAATGTCTCTAAAACATTGACAGAGGTACATGGAAAATCAGTAAATACGCAGAAGACTTGTAAAACACTATCAACTGACTTGGATTAATTGAAATTTGTGGAATACTATATGGAACAAACAGCAGAATACCCAATGTAAGATGGTATAATTACTGAGGAATTTAACTGAAGTATTTAGTGAAAGAAAGAAAAAAAGAATATATCCACACAAACATGTGTGCACAAATGTTCATAGCACCTTTATTTGTAAAAGCCAAAATCTGAAAACAACCCAGCTATCCCCAACAGGCAAATGGATCAACAAATTGTGATGTGTATGTGGAATACATCTCATCAATGGAAAACAACGAACTATTGATATGTGTCATAACATGGATGAATTTCAGAATAGTTGTGCTTAGTGAAATAAGTCAGAACACTAATGTATGCAGTGTGATTCATTTATATGAAATCCTAGAAAATACAAACTATTCTGTAGTGACATAAAGCAGAATAACTGTTGTCTAGGAATGAGAAGGGTGTTGGTGTGAGATTCATGAAGGAGTGATTACAAATACACATGAAGAAATGTTGTGGAATGGTGGATATGTTCATTACTTATTGTGATGATAGTTTTAAGAGCATATACATATGTCAGAATTAATGAGTTTATACATTTAAAATGTGAGTTCATTGTCAATTACACCCCAATAAATCTATCTCTATATATAAATATTGGGAAGAAAGAAATACAGTTGTCGTTATCACAGATAACATAATTAAGAATCTAGAAAATCCAAAAGTAAGGGCACATAAACGATTGGAATTAATGTGTTGTTAGATACAATACTGCTGGATATAAAATCAATATATAAAAATGTTTCTATATATCATAAATAAATAAATATAAAAATATAACTTATAGAATAAAATCAAGTCTTAGAATGTAATGAAAATGTATAGAATATTTACAAAGACAACTTCAAATATAATTGAAAGAAAGCAAAGGAAACATGACAAATGGGAGCCTTATCATTAACAAATAGAGTCAATATTTTACAGATTCAGTTATCTACAAATTAACATGTGGTTTTAATATAAATCAAAACCAAAAAATTTTGGGCAGGAATTGACACAGTGATTCTAAAATTTATATAGAAATGCAAAGGATGAGAATAACTGGACCAGTCTTGAAGAAGAATAGAAAGAAAAATGGACAACTTATATTACAGAAACCAAAACATTGTCATAGTACATTCATTTTGATAATGTGATGTTGCTATGAAATAGATTTTCCGTGAGTACAGACACAAGGAACATTCCTAATCTATGTAAACACTAACTTTGTAACAAATTCAAAATTTAAGAACAGTGCAAAATTGATTGTTTTTCCAGTAAATGGTGTATTGATTATATACTTAAACATGGAAAGAATTCATTTTGATCCATACCATTACATAAAGATTAATGCCAATATATTAGAAATTAGACTCAAAGACTATCTTCATGACTTAGGAGTGGGGAGAGGATTCTGAAACAGAATGCATTAAACATTAGAAATTTTTTCCTGAACTCTTAGAACTCAATAATAAAAAGAAAAATAATCTGATTAAAATGGACAAAGGAAAAATAAAAACTGGACAAGGGCTCTGAATAGACATTTCTCCAAAGAAGGTTACAAATGCCAATAAATACATGAAAAAATGTTCAACATTATTAGTTACCAGAGAAATGCAAATCAAATACACACAAAAATTATCACTTTATACCATTAAATGATGGCTCTAATCAAAAGAACATAATAACTAGTATTGTCAAGGATATGGAGAAATTGTAACTCCACATACATTGCTGGTAGAACTGTAAAATGGTGCAGCTTCTTTGGAAAAGAGTCTGGCAATTCCTCAAAATGTTAAACATGAAGTTACTCTATGGCTCAGCATTTCCACTCCTAGGTCTATACGTAAGAAAAAGGAAACCATATGCCAACACGAAAACTTGTATATGAATGTTCCTAGCAGCATTATTCATGACAGTCCAAAGATGGAAACAAACTCAAATGTTGAATGAATGAATAAAAATGTAATATATCTGTACAACTGAATATTGTTCAGCTTTAAAAAAGAATAAAGCATTGATTCAAAATGCCACATGGATGAACCTTGAAAACATTATGGTAATGAAAGAAACCTGCCACAAAAGGCCACATACTGTATGATTTAATTTATATGAAAAATGAAGAATATGGATGGACAGAAAGAAGATACATGGTTATCTAAGGCTGGTGAGGCCTGGTGGAAAATGGGGAGGCATTGAAAATACATATGGAGTTTATTTTGATAGTGATGAAGATATTCTAGAATGTGTCATGATGGCAGTTCCACAACTCTGTCAATATACTGAAAAACCATTGAGTTATACACTTAAAATGGGTGAATTGAAAGGTGTGTAAATAATTCTCAAAGCTGTGGTAGGTAGGTAGGTAGTCAGAAAGCCAGAGAGATGACATAGATAGAGAGATAGATAGATAGATAGATAGAGAGTTACCCGATTATTTTAAAAGACTTCTGATTATTAAAGAATTTCGCTGAGAGCATTAAGATGCAAGTACCTGAGTGGTAAAAGATATTTTTAGTACCTGTAATCAACACAGGGGTGGCATTTGGAATATATAAAGAACTGTAAATCAACCATACAACCTAAAGAAAGATAAACCCAAGACTTAAGTTGACGACTTCACAAAAGAGAACGTCCAGTCGTTCACTAAACATGAAAAAATGTGCACAATCTCACTAATCCTTCTGGGATACAGATTTAAATCAAAATGAGATATTGCAACCAGAATGAATATATTTAAAAAGACCCAAAACCCCATGCCTAGAAGAAGATGTGGAGAAACAAGAATTTCCACACACTTTAAACAGTGGTGTAAATTCACATCATCACTTTGGAGCCATTTTTGTCAGTTTCTAATAAGCCTGATACATTTATCCTCTGATCCAGTAATTCTTCTAGGAAGAAGTGAGTACTGTAGGACACTGAGCACCTATGTTCACCAAAGGAAATGCTAAGAATTTCCATGGCAATATTATAACCAATGATTATAATAATCATATAATAAACGATGAATAGAAACAAACTAAATGTTTACCAACTCTAAAAAATATACAACATTATACCATGATACCAAATACTATACTGCACTGAAAATGAATGATTTATCCCTACTTGCAACACATGGATCTATTTCATAAACACAGAGAAAGAAACCATATTCAAAAGAGTGTGTATTGCTCCTTTATATTAAATTCAAAAATAGATGCTGTGAGTCAGGGTGCCGGTTACTTGGGGTGAAGAGGGAAGTAACTATTAGGTGGTGGGAAATATGATAGGGCTTCTTGTTTTTTTTGTGATATGTTGCAACTGGCTTGCATCAGGTTGCAAGAGTTGATTGTTAAATGTTTGAAGTTCGCAAGCTGGTTGACATCAAGTCCCTAGCTTGAAATTGGCCATGCTGGGGTACGTAAGCCATGGGAATTGTGTTTTGTCAAGGTGTTTTTGTTTGGTTTTGAGGTAGGGCAGCTGGTTGTTACATACTTACCAGTGTAATACAGGTACAGGATGTTTTTATTTTGTTACATTCACAGAGCTATGTACTTGTGATTTGTGAACTTTTCTTTAAGTTATACTTCAAAAGGTAATTCATATTTCAAAGGAGGAGAAATGGAAGTCAGTAATTTCAAAAAAATATCTCTGTAGTATTGACTAACTCAATCCAGGGAAAGTAGAGCAGGAGAGCAAGGTAGGCAGCTGTGAGAAAAATAATAGGGCCAAAGTACAAAGAAAAACAAGACAAAAACAAAACCACTGGTTTCTACTCCATTTTCGCCACTTAAATCAAAGGGTCATGATCTTTTATTTTTTCAGAGGTCAGACTGATGGTACAAAAAATGAAGATAGCATATTTATTCACATAGCAACATATTGTACCTCCATGCAAAAATGTTATTTCTGCTTCTTTGAAAATCACATCTCTTCTTAATATTACAACCTGAGGCTCTAGAATATTGATTCCTGGTATTTGACTGCCAAGGTTTGAATGTTGGCTTTTTATTTTTTAGGTATGTGAACTTGGGCAAATTATATAAATATAACTTCTAGATTCCTCATTAGCAAACTAGCAAAAAATGGTACTCCATCATTTACTCGTTCAAAGCAATTTATGGAGTAAGGGCTATGCACAAGGAGTCTTAAAGCAGGGAATATAGCAAAAGTAAAATATACAAAGATACATGATCTAAAGTTGCTGATATTATAAGGGGGACACAGAACAAATAAGATATGTAAGTAAAATCTGTATGTGGCGTTAGCCATAGAGGAATGTCAACTAGGGAAGGGAGAAAGGGGTGTCAGTGGTATAGACAGTTAGTTTTCACTAAAAACATTTAAGTCAAAACTTGAAGGAAACAAGAGAGCGAGACGGAACTGTCTGGGGGAGCGTCATCATAGGCAAAGGGGACAGGAAAGGCAAAGGCCTGAGGTACAATCTTGTCTGAACTGTTTGAGAAATAGGAAAGAAATCATTACGACTAGAGCAGAGTGGTCAAGGGTCACAAAGAGAGGCCACTGTAAGGACTGTCTCTTACTCTAAATGAGATGTGAAGGTGTGCAGAGTTTTGAGCAGAATAGTGATGGAATTGAGCTTGCGTTTAATGGGACTAGTTTAACAGCTTCATTGAGAATATATTTGAGGAAAAGAAGAATAGAAAGAGGAGGCTGTTCCAATAATCCGTGTGAGAAATAATAGCTGCTTGGTCCAGTGAATTATGTCCACTTTGTACTTAATAAGGTGGGTTCAATTTTTCTTTATCTTCTAACTTTTAAGACATGCCAGATATCAAGGTTTTTATATGAGAAATATCTGATTTTCTAATATAGGATCAATTTCTTTTGTTCAGTTTTATTTTTTAACACATGAAGACACACATATACAAAATTCATATCCACAGATTTTTTTACTAGAATAAGAGTGTCACTGGAATACTGCTCCTAACCTTCATGACTGCTTTTTGTAGCTATTTTTCTATTTTTCACAAACGGATGAGTCTCCAGCCAGATTCTGGCTTGCTGTCTCTCCTTACTTGTTCCACATCTTTTGATATCGGCTTTCATTTTCCTGTACCAAGTCTTAAAATATGACAAATTGAGAAACAGAAGAAACAAACAGGAAACTGACAGTGCTCTTTTAGCCCCCAGGGAGCTATTTTTGACAATATTTTCCTTTGATACTTATCTCAAAATTTGAGAGGTTAGTAACTGACGAAAGAAATAGATGAATAAAACAGTGTCCAGCTTTTGCTTAACATTAAGATAGAAGCAACAGAGATTGGCTCTTAACCACAGGTAGTGACTATGAAATGCAAATTTTTGAACATTTCCTAAATGTTATTGAAATATCCATATAAGTTTCTATTTAAAGAGTGCACATTTATTTTAAAATCTAGAAATCATCATTTCTGTACTTCCTAATAGAAGACTTCGCAAAAACCTTATGGTAAATGCTGCAGTACTATTCAGTATCAATAGAATATGTGGCTTAGAATTCTATTCAGATAGTTCTGTAGGTGGTATATCATGGATGCAGTTCATAATTTGTATGTATAAAACTGGTTCCTCTTTCCACTGGCACTGATAACAAAAACTCAGTAGTTTGAAGGTAAATAAAAGAAGTGGGAAAAAGAAGTCCTAGATAATCTACTTCTCAATAGTGAGTAAATTATATGCCAATACATTAATTTATTCAGGGGTTTTACACTTTCTTCTGAAACTCTACAAATTGGACTGACAAAAGGCAAAAAAAGAAGAAAAAAAAGCCTATTGTGGTAAAATGGAAACTATCTCCCATAATGCTTTATAAGGAAAAGCTCTGAATTTGAAAATGTTGGAGTTACTATCAGAGTGTTTTTGAGTCCCAAGGAACAGATCATGCTTCTATTCCTGTTCCTTCTTAAGAGCGTCCTACATTTGTCACATCTTAGGCAGTTTAGGACATCTTTGTAGTTGCTAGAGTTGGCTAAGCAAAGTACAGGGCAAACTGGGAATATGAGACAGAGTTAGTTTTTTGAACTAGTCGAATTCTGTCCTCTACTTTATGCAAAGTTTATGGAGGATTCAGCAGGTGGTTGTTGGCAAGGTGATCTTCTCAGAGAAGAGCATCATTGCCTAATTGGAAGACTGTTAAAAAGATTGACAGGAAGAGACTGATAAAAAGCCAATTTCCCCCCATATGTAGGGGTTATTGAGAGAAGAATACAATGACCTGTGCTATTTATTTGACCCTTATTAAGTGGCCGGCACTTAGTTCTGTCTACTGGGATATTTCTGTGACTAAAGCAGACAAAGCCCATGGAACTTACATTTTAACGTGGGAAACTGTACTCATGTGAGCATACCTGGTTGTGCCTATGATGGGGAGTATTAGGGCTCCGAGACTATTCATAGTACAAATGCTTATTCTGATTCTAAGTTAGGGCCATTATTGAGTTTAGAGATTGCAGGAGGGGGGAAGAAGTGAGAGAATTTTTGATATATAGACAAATGGTGTTGATTATCTTGATTCCTTATTCTAAATTGTCCCCATTGCAGGGGAAATGAAATCTTCCTAGGTTCACCTTAAATCCCAATTATCTTTGAAAATCGACAATAGCATTTACAGTACAGGGAACACAAAAATAGAATGAGTTATTGAGTGTCTAGGATGAGTCAGGTATACATACTCCATCATTCATTTCTCCAAAATTCAATTATAATACTAGTGTATAATACTTCTGTCACCAAAAATGTGACTGCTTCTCAGAGAGGTACATTCCTAAGGTCACAAAGCTGCTAAGTGACAGAATTTGCCATTTAATCCCTGTCTAATTTGCTTCAAAGCCTACAAACTGTTTGGGCTGCCTGAGCCTAGGAAGAAAGATGATATGTAGATTTAAAAAAATGTGTACAACTTTGTATAGGTCAGTGAGTAAATATAAGTGTGACTTTCCATTTACTAATAGTATGGCTTGTTTGTGATGAAAATGGAAGCAGAAGCACCACTTTTGAAAAGCTGATTCTCACACAGTTAACTTCTGCTGTGCATTCCTTTTTTAAATGGATGCTTAGAGGCCATGCATGACACCAGGTTTTATATAAAATTTTTAAGTCTAATTACTGGAAGTTCACATATTTTGCAGATCTGTGTTTGTGGGGGAAGTATTATTTTCACTTTTTAAATTTTTAACCACTGTGAAAATCATTCAATATTGATTACTGAAGAATCTTTAAAATTTAGTATAATGCCTATATGTTGTATGAATACTGAGTCCCATTGTATGTTTAACGAGAGGTAGCTAAAAACATGATTTTTCACATTCAAGAAAGTAAAAGCAATTATCCACATGGATAACTTTGGGAATTCACTTCATGGAAAATGGCTGTACTACAGTTCATAGATTCACACATACACACACATGCATATATTCACATATGCACACATAATACATATATACATATATATTATGTATAATATATAAACTTCTGTTCAGAGAAGGAATACAAAGATGTCAGTCAAATTGATATAACTGAAAGTCTGGAAAGAACTTTAAGAACTGTTTTAAATATTCCTGGGGCAAAGATATGCTTAAATAGTTTAAATTCTATTTTCTTTGCAAATTTGAGTAATTGCTCAAATCTTAGAATATAAATTAAGAAAAGCCAATTTCCATGTTATGGAATTCTTTTTAGAGACTATATCATTAATGTCTTTATGGATAATAAACTTGATTGTTTTTATCTGATACTAATGACTTAATTTCAAAACATTGCTACATACTCTACTCTGACATGTCTTCTGTAAGTTGAGTTTAGAATCATGAAGGCTCTTGTTTCATCATTTTTTCCCCCAATTTATTTATTTTCAGAAAAACAGTATTCATTATTTTTTCACCACACCCAGCGCTTCATGCAAGCCATACCCTCTATAATACCCACCACCTGGTACCCCAACCTCCCACCCCTGTTTCATCATTTTTCTTGTTCTTAATAATCTGCTAAATTTTACTTTTATACTTATTATTATACTTTACAGTTATAAAATGCTTTCTACTTTTCAAAGGAAATATATAATACTTATATATATGTGTTTTCTTTGTATATGTCATAATATAATTACTACCTACTTCTGACTTCATGAATTGTTATACATTTCAGGCTGATGAAAGAAAAAAAAATCCTAATAGTATGTTCTCCTTTTATATGTAATGTTGTATAGTATCAGCTTCTATTTTTTCAAAATAAAAATATCTCCCTTTATTTATTTACTTAAGTTTTGAAAATTCCTCAGTTAGTTGGAATCATCTTTTCCTAGTGATAGCCATACTTCTATTCTTTGATATTGAGGCAGTTGCCTTTTCATATCAATTTGGCAATGCAGACAGATTTAAAATACAACAGGTTCTTTCCTTTTCATTCTGATTCTAATTAGGTGTTTAGTTAGAGTCTAATACCAAAATTTGTGACACTCCACTTAATACCTCCTACTTCCTGTTCTTTGTTAAGCTTTGAATAATTTATGAGTTTGCCTTGTTTAAATTGTCTTGTTCAGTACACACAAATTTTGTACATTGTGTAGCAACATAAATAGTTTTTTTTGAATGGGATAGCTGAAGAAAAGACTGAGTAGGAAAATTTCATATGAATCTAGGACTTTTTTTAAATGTTAGAATTTAAAAAGTGGTTTTAATACATTTCTTTATTCCTTGTACCTTATTTCCTCTAATTCTATAAGACAGTGACTTACATTTGTGCATTGATGGGGTATAGGCCTCTAGTAGCTATTTGTTGACCAAAGGATTTTGTGATTGTTACATTTTTTTGTATTTTGGATTTCTGAGTAAAGCTTCAAACAACTAATTAAAACACACTGGAAAATCCTTCATTACAAGAAGGTGATATTTTGAATATAATTTTAAAATATGAAAACCAATAAAGCTTACCTGCTCCGTAACTGTAACAATGTGACTTAATGCTTATTTTTGATAAGCACTCATACTCAAACTTGAAATAAAAATTACTAGATTCTTAAATACGTAAGTAGTTTTGCCAGTATAATGGATTATTCATGAGCTTTAATAAGCAAGTGAAATATTATTTACAGGATGATTTAATTTAATGTATATGATTAATAAATAAATGACTATTATCTGCCAAATGTTATATTCAGCCCTGGGAATCAGTCATATAGCTTCTGCTTTCTAGGGATTTGCCTTCTAAAAAAATATATATACCCATATGGTGTACACAAGTAAAAAAACTCTTGAGGTGGTGGATATGTAATTGTTTTATACTTTGAACTTAGATGGTGTTTAACATTTGCTTCATATTTTCATTTTGATTTAATGGAGATTCAAAGATGTTAAGTGACAGCAAAGCCACATTCCCTTATGTGAATGCCAGTGCTTTTCCACATTATTATGTTTTCCTCTTATTTACTTATCTTTGTTTATGAATGCTGAATAGTACCATAGTTAGTTTTTTACATGCCTTCTAAATATTTGCTTATCCCTGTTGATGTATGCTATATACTAGCATAGGCTGTCCTGGCCACAGAATCTGTTGGGAGATGCTTATGTGTTGCTCTCCGTGGTGCTGAAAATTATTATGAGCTGAAATTGATTGTTTCCTCTGTTTTTTTTTTTTTTTTTAAAGATTTTATTTATTTTGTGTGTGTGAGAGAGAGAGCACAGGGGATAGCAAGCAGACTTTGCCCTAAATGTGGAGCCCTATGCAGGGCTGGATGTCATGACCTTCAGATCATGCCCACAGCCAAAACCAAGAGTTAGGCGCTTAACCAGCTGAGCCACCCAGGTGCCCCATTTCCTCTAATTCTTTGGCACTAATGATTATTACCCAATCAAGAATTCAAAACAAAGAAAGGAAAAGTTTAGTGGGGAAAGGAGAGATGAAAAAGGAAAGTTCACAAGCAAGATTCAGCCATTGGTTAATAGATGGTTGGATTGATTAATTTATTTAACTTAAGTTTTTAAAAGGTATTGTGTCTAGAGTCAAGCTACAACTTTGCACCTCCACTGCTCCCACACAATTACATTTTGCTTTGGTGTATCCCATTGTGTGTTGGTTAAAACAGACATTAATCACACAAATGTGGAAAAATGTAAATTTTAAACTATGTTAGACGCTAAGAAGCTGTGTCAGATGCTAAGATGCTGCAATGGATCATGAGATAAATTAGAACAAATATGAGTATTTAAATATGGAGCTTGGTTAAAGATTAATTACCTTTCCCTCATATTTTTAAATTATTATAAAAATAGTATATTAAAGAAGATAAGGTCTAGTGAATCATGTAAGACTTCCAAATAAAATCTTAAAAAATATTTTAATGAGATCCTGCCTCCATGAACTGAACTTTTTAGTAACAGGTTGCATATTTGAAATAGCTCTGCTTTCTGATCATGAAATTTTAAATGATGATATAATAATTATCAACAAGGAAGAGAAAATATTTGCATAAAGTAGGTGTAAAAGATTTTATATCTTTATTTTTATGACAAAATGTTTGTCAATTTAAATGGTATTTAAAATATATCAACTCTTTCTTTCATATGAGTTGGGATTTTGAATTATTATGGATATAAATGGATTTCAAATCTATTAAAATTTTTTTTATCAGAAAATTGAATATAACTATAAAGCTTAAATTTGAAAAACACTCAAGCAGTATTAGGGCAGTCAATCTGCAGCTGACATGGCTATCACAAAAATAGCAAATCAGCATATGGCACAGAATTATAGTACATTTGTGTTGCTAGAGCTTTGGGTCATTAACTGAAAGTATACTAGCTACAATTTTCTGCCTAGGCTTCTTGTTTCCCCATGGGCAACGGGGTTGCATTATGAATTATATGCAGTGTTTCTTGACCCCTAAAATAAAAGTTTACTTTTTTTTTCTTTTAAAGATTTTATTTATTTATTTGACAGACAGAGATCACAGGTAGGCAGAGAGGCAGGCAGGGATGCGTGGGGGGGAGGAGGACAGGCTCTCCACTGAGCAGAGAGCCCAATGCGGGCTCGATCCCAGGACCCTGGGATCATGGCCAGAGCTGAAGGCAGAGGCTTTATCTCACTGAGCCACCCAGGCGCCCCTAAAATAAAAGTTTTCAAACCATTCCAAGAACCCTTGCAGACCACTGGGTCTGTAGCCGAATGCTGAAGTAGATGTTCAGATGTAGATGCTTCTTTATGTCACCTTCAGGAAGAATGGGACACACGCTCAGTCTTCACTTGTTCAGGCCATCCTACAAAGAGCCCTAAACAAGTTTCTTCTGAGCAGAGGCCACATGTCTATGAACTCTGGCAACTTGAGGCCACCCTACTTGGCCATTTCTGATGGTTGAGGTGGTCAGTATGTCATGTGATATCTGTTAACCATTTTTGGTACACTAGTTGGAAAGCTCAGCTTTCTTAGAATTTGTTACCATCTGAAATTAAGTACATTTTTTTTAAGAACATATTACACTAAAATGTAGCATTCATGAAAGTGGAGTCTTATCTTTTTACTCACTGTCCTATACTGAGAGCATGTTGTAAGCATTCAATACATATTCACTAGATAAAGGATTAGACTCTATCATGAGAGCTATCTTTATGTTCTTCTATATCTTTTAGTACCTTTCCCAGTGCTTAAGTCAATATATTGCACTAGGGTGATAAGAAGGGGCCAAATAAAGATTCTTGTAAGACTTGTTAGGGCTTTTAGACTATTTCCTAAAAACAATGAGAATCCACTGAAATATAATTCATAAGAAATAATTTTAGATTTTTATTTTAGAAAACAAGAGTTGTTGCTTCCTGCATCTCTTAATAATGGCATCTCTATTCTCCAACTCGTCCAATTTTAAACTCTCAATAATGTGACACTTTTGTCTTTCTTCCTCATTACTAATAATTTTTCAAGACCTGACAACTTACCTTCAGCAATTTCTCTCTCCTCTCTCCCTCTTTCTTTTCCTACCCCCCTTCCTCCCTTCTTTCCCTTCTTCCTTTCTTTCATCTATCTGGATAATATCACCCTTTGTTTTCCATTTGGGCCTTGGTTGATCACTGGTTGGTCAAGTGTACCTGCTGAATTTCTGTCTTTAGTATATTCTCCATCTAAATCACTTTATGCTTTATAGACGATTACTTGTACAGTTCTGGTCATCCCATTTACCTAAACAACTACTTTCAGTAAGTCTTCAATGATTAAATTTCTAGCTTTCTATTTGAAAAAAGTACAATATAAATTTTATTACTTTCAACACCCAGCCACATAAATTATTGCATTTATTCTTCTTCTAAGATAAGCAAAGATTGTTTATTTTCTCATTTTTAAATTAAAAAAAAATTTTATTTTTATTTTTTTTTAAGATTTTATTTTTTTATTTTACAGAGATCACAAGTAGGCAGAGAGGCAGGCAGAGAGAGAGAGGAAGAGAAGCAGGCCTCCTGCTGAGCAGAGAGCCTGATGCGGGGCTCCATCCCAGGACCCTGAGCCGAAAGCAGAGGCTTTAACCCACTGAGCCACCCAGGCGCCCTCTCTCATTTTTTTAAAAATAAAATAAATTCAAACTTTAAAAATGTTGCAAAATTACTACAAAAAATTGTAGTCCTGTATTCTTCATCCAGATTTACCAATTGTTAAGGTTTGATCACATATCCTGCATCATTTTCTCTGTACGTATTTCTGAATGATTGTGAATAAAATGCAGCCACTATGCCCTTCTTACCCCAAAATATTTTATTACAGTAACTGTAGTAAAGTTATAAAAATTAAGACATTTAGTACTGATACAAAATTAATTGTAATTTAACATAAATAAAAGGTCTAGATATTATAGACTTTATTCATATTTTGCCAATTGTCCCATAATGTATTTTTTTTCCAGTCCAGTATCTAGTTCTGGATTACACATTGCTTTTAGGAGTCATGTATCTTTAATCTCCTATAGTCCAGAATAGGTCTCCAGCCTTTAACTTTAATCAGAATGATATTTTTGACAA
The DNA here is from genome assembly GCF_020171115.1 of Neogale vison. Taxonomy (NCBI): domain Eukaryota; kingdom Metazoa; phylum Chordata; class Mammalia; order Carnivora; family Mustelidae; genus Neogale; species Neogale vison. Next base: position 52,070,281 of record NC_058093.1, read on the forward strand.
GTATAGACAAGATATTTTGTGGTATTTTCCTCAATTTGCACTTATCTTTTGCTTTTTATCATGGTTACAATCAATTATACTTTTTTTTTGGTTTGAAATACTAAAAAAACTACATTGTGTATATATACTTCCGCTTGAGGCTCATGATGTTACCTGGTCCCATTATTGGTGATTTTAACCTTGATCATTTAGTTAAGGTGATATCTACTAGATTTATTCCTTACAAGGATTTCTTTTTTTAAATTCCCTGGTAATTAGGAATCTATGACAGATTATAAAAATGGCTTCAAGTGCTTCCCATTTGTGTACGCATTCTTCTTTGTAAAATGATTTTGCAGTTTTTCCCATCAAGACGTGGAATATATTATTCCATCATTTGAATTGGACTTGTCCATGTAATCTCGTTGGGCTAATGGGACACTGATAAATTTGTGTCAGCATAATCTTGAGGAATACTCTGCCTTGCAGCCTGCACTCCATTGTTGTTTTCTGGAACCCTGAAAGTATCATTACTCAAGAAAACATGGCTAACCTACTGAGGATGACAGCAGTTTGAACAAAGATGAGCCATCCCAGCTGAGCTCTGTTCCCTCCTCCCTCAATCAACCTGACAACCAGCAGACAAATGAGTGAAGCCATCTTAGACTATCCAGCCCAAACCAAGCCAGTCAGAAGAGAGAATTACCCAGACAACCCATAAAACCTTGAGAAATTATAGATGTTTTATTATTTAAGCCATGAAGTTTGGGAATGGTTTGTTATAAAGAAAAGGGAGAGGGGTGCCTGCGTAGCTCAGGTGGTTTAGTGTTGGACTCTCGGTTTCTGCTCAGGTCATGACCTCAGGGTCATGAGAACAAGCCTACATCGGGTTCTGCTTAGTGCAGAGTCTGCTGGAAATTCCACCTGCCCCTCCCTTGGCACTTGTGCTCTCTCTCCCCCTCCCATCAAACAAACAACTAGAATTAAAAATAATAATAATAATAATACCCAGGTGAGATACTTTGGGACTACATAAATATCTCGTTCAACATACAGTCTTTACCCACTAGAATTACGATTCTTGCTTTAGTTAAATATTAGCACAAAACTTACAAGATAGCATTGCTACCTTTTTAAGAGATGAAGAGTGTAAGGATAGGGGATTATATGTCATCAAAGGACTTATGTCTGATAAGTGGCTATGCCAGCATTAGAACCCCAATCTTTAACTTGCTGGTTCATAGTTTTTTTCAATTTGCCATGCTGAGGTGGGTAATCTGATGGTAGAACTGGAAGTCACATGAGGGAGCAGTAGAGAGAAATTCCAGGGTGTCCCTGGTATTATGAATGACATCCTGTGTCCTCACACATACACAGAATCACCTCTGGTGGATGTTCCATCACTGAAAGTTGGAAGGGGTAGTAGGACAGAAAATGTAAGAGAAGATATTAAGTAAGGTTATCATACCAGTTTAGATAATAATTGATTCATAAAAGAGATAACATTTCTAGAAATCTCCTTTTGAGTATAGTCAAGAATGTCATTGACATTCTAGATAAAAATAATATGTTTGTACAACATGGCTCCTTAATATTTTTGAAGTAGCTGTTGGATCTTCCCCCAGTCTCACCAAATAAACTTAGAAGAGTGAATTAAGACAGGTGAAATGACACCGGGAGAGGAGGAAAGGACCTCTATTTTACTCTCATAAATAAGAAAACCAACAGTGAATAAATGGCAAAGGAGGGATTTTAACTCAGTAAACCCAATTTCCTAGAAGAGTATTTCCCTCATGGCATTGGGGGATAGGTCCCAAGTCTTCAGATGCTAATATATGAGTCTTAAGTCTGTGCCTTGTGCCAGGTATTGTTCTAAGATCCTTACATACATTTTAACCATTTAGTACAAGACCTTCTGCCACACTATACATTAACTTTACTTAGAAAGACTTCACATGAACTTTACTTTGAAATGCAAGCATTCAGGCACTTCTGGGTGTATGCGTGTGTATGTATGTGTGTGTATGTGTCAGAGACCATACCTTGTTGACTGAGAAAGGAATTCAAAGCCCCACTTTTTCTCTTTACTTCTCCCTAAAAAATTTATGAGCACAAGGAAGCCTTCCTTATGCGTTCCTAGTTCTCATATCCTGTGTAAGCTAGCAGCAGCTGTCGCCATCCAAACACTAGGACCTGTCAGGGTGTAAAAACTGTAATGGACAAGAGGCCAAACTCTTGTCTGTCCTTTCTGCTTCAAGGCTCTGAAACCTTAAGTCCCCCGCATCATTTCTCCACTGGAGACACTACGAAGGGGGTGGGGTTGCCCCAGCTTTTCCCCGAGGGCAGTCCCCGACCCTCCAGCATCCCTGTAAGAAGCTCACTGGTGCACCAGACTAACATCCTGTATGCAAGCCGGCTTTTGCACTACGGAAAACCTGGATGGCCAGGGGTCACGAAACGCTCTGTAGGGGAGAGGAGCCGACCCCACAGTTGCTCTTGGGGGCCGTGCCTGCCAAGTATCGCGGGACTTGTGCACAACGCTGGAGCAGCAGCTCTAGGAGCAGCTGGAGCGCGCTCGGTGCACACCGCCCCAGCCCGGGGAGGAGCGGGAGCCGGGAGGGAGGAGGGCTGAGGGGTGCTGGTTACGTAAATGATACTAGCCCAGTGAGAGGCCTCCAGGCTGGGGCTACGGGAGGGGGAGGGACCGCGCGAGGAGGAGGGACTGGGAGGGAGAGGGCCGGGGTGGGAGGGGGGCGGGGGCTGGGGGCGAAGTGACCAGGCGGTGGCGGCGGCGGTAACGGCGGCTCTGCCGAGGTGACAATGTGTTAGGAGCCCTCGTTCGGTCTCCTGCGCCTGTACGGCCTCGGCGCCCGCTCTCGCGGCGCTCGCGGAGCCCTCTAGCCCGCCGCTGCGCTATGAGGGCGCCTCTCTGGGGCTGGCCCAGGCCGGAGCCAGCTTGCTCCGCTCCCGGGGAAGTGTGAAGAGAGAGGCGCGGGCGGGAGCCGGGGCTGCGCGCGGCGTTCGCGGGCCGGCGCGGGTTCCAGGTGAGCGCGGGCTCGGCGCACCCGGCACTCTCGGCGCGGCTGACCGGCGCCTGCTGGGCTAGTGGAAGCTGAATCCCGCGTGTGGACTGCGGTTCCCTCTTCGCGGGATCCTTGGCCACGATAGCAGGTCTCCGTCTCTCTCTTGCTCCCTTTCTCTTCCTGGTAATTGTTTGGGGCGAGTCCTCTCCGGGTAGCCAGGGTGCCCAGGGTGCCCGGGTGGGTGCCGCAAAGTCCCGCAGCTAGTGTAGGGCGCGGAGTCGAGCGCCCGGGGCCGGACGGGGGTCAGGGGCGCCCGCGGACCCCGCGAGACAGCCCCTTGGGCACTCTGAGCGCGCTCGCGGGTCGCTGCAGGTGCGGAGGGAGGATCGCGAGGCACGGAACTTTCTGCCGCCGCCCGATCTCTACCCGGCTTTTTCCGCTATTTGGCTGAGCTCCGGGTCGCTGGCCACCCACTGCGCCTTGGTGGCTCGGCGGCAGGGGCAACTTTCTCCTACCAGCTGCGGGAGGCTGGGGCTTGCTGTGCGCGGACGCTTCTCGGCTTGACACCGCGGACGGTCTGGAGCTTGGGTGTCCTCTTCGACGATTGCCTTCCTTTCTTTCTGCCTCTTTCTTTCCGTGCGCCTCGGCCTCTCATTCTCTTCTGTGCGTCTCTGTCTCTGACTCAGTTTCTTTCTCTGACTTTCTCTCTGACTGGCCCCCCCTGCGCCCTTCGGGTCTGTTTCTTTCCCCTTTTCCTCCTTGTCTTTCTTGGGATGTCTCTTCCTGTTACTCTTAGGCTTGTCTCTCCTTTTTGCCATATTTTCCGTCTTCCTCTCGCTGCCTCTCTCTTGTCTCCTTTCCCCGCCTCTCCTGTCCTCCAGATCCCCAGACCCCAGGCGCCTTGGCCAGTGGAGCACGCCCCGGCCCATCATCTGGGCATCTCCAGGTACAGAGATCTCCCTGGTCAGAGCCAGAGGGTGTGCGGGGGATGCCCCTGTGTGGGCTCTCGTGGAGTCGAGGGGCTGAATGAGGGCCAGTCTCAAGGGCCAGTCTCCCAGCTCCGCGCGGCCGCGAACCCGAGCGCACAGAGGATGCTATGCTGGCAGCGAAAGCTGCGGGCGCCCCTCCCCTCACTCCGTTATTTGACTACGATCAGTTGAATTTCCTGGTAGATAGTCTCCATCTCTAGCTTTTAGAGGTAGCCCAGGAGAAGAGATGGATGAAGATTTTGGATCCAGGGAAAACTGACCTCGAAAGGGTGGGAGCTTTCATGAGGCAAAGGTGTTGCTAGCGGTGGAGAGGAGCATTGGGGGCTATATGCTTTAAACTGCCGTAACACTCAATCCTTGAGTGGTTTCCTTGTGAGAGGTCGTGGTCACTGTTCCCACGAACAGAGCGTAGAAATTTTATTTGCAGGGTAAAGACACTTGGCTGCCCTAGACGCCAGAAATTTCGGTTTTTCTTTGGGCCCTCGGATCTTTAGTTTTATATGAAGGCTGCCTTTGCTCAGGGTTGCTTCCCTACCGTCCCCGTGTGTGTGTATGTGTGGTGCGCGCGTGTGCGTGTGTGTGCGCGCGCTATTCCTTGCGTTCATGCCCTCTAGTGTTAAAGAAACCAGCTTGTTGGAGAATAGTGAAAAGTAAGGTCAGCCTATTTGGTGACATACTTCGTACCTTTCACTTTCCCAGATCGTTCTCCTTGCCTTCACCCATCCTTTCCTTTTCCTCATCTTCACTTTTGCATTGCATTTCTAATTTTTTCCTTTTCCCTGATCTTTACAAACTCCTTCTCTCCTGCAGAATTAGAATCTTAGTATTGAAACCCTGTTGGAGTGACTTCGCAGATGGATAGATTTGGAAAATCTTCATAGCCTAAGGCAGGCTTTGAACATGAGAAATGTGCATTTCTCTGTGCTGTTTGCCACAAGCCAGGATTTCACATCTCTTCCTTGTGCCCCTGCCCACCTTCAACTCCACTGAGAATTTTCTCTGGCTGCTCCTGCTTGTTTAAATAAATGCTTTTAATTCTCCGTGTGTGTGATGCTCATCCCATTCCAGGGCTTAAAGCTGCTTACTTAAGTAGAGGCACTGTGTCTGAGATCAGGTTCTGAGAGGAAGGAATGAAAGCTTTTGCAAAAGAGGTACAGTGCTGCTGGTGTAGATTAATTCTGGATTTGAGAGTGCATAGTGGAATGGGATGCTGCTTCAGATATGCAGACCCTAGCGCAGTGTGGGAAAACTAGTAAATGCTTAATAAAAACTTGCTAGTTGAGTGATTAGCATGCAACTAATTAAGGGCTTTGAAGTCACCCAGTTATGCTAATGAGCCTACAAACAAGAAGTTGAATTCTGCCTTTTTTTTTTTTCTGTTTCATTTAGTCTTTTATGAATGGGAATTGAGGACTAGTAGAAGGGATGTTGAAACATGACTCTTCTGTCCCTTTTTAGTTCATTCACTGCTTGAATTTGCCCCCCTCTGAAAGTCTTTAACTTGGCTGATGCTCTTTAACAAATCACTGCAAAATTGAAGAAATGATTTTAGAGGCTCTGATGGCTGACATCTCTTAATCTTCCTACCTGAAAGTAAACTGCAACATGACATCATTTGTTAGTGAATATTTTCATGTGGTCTTCTGCAAGTGAAAAGTTCTCTCTTTTAATATAAGGAACAGATCTGTCAGCTTAAAATATTTGGGGCCTATAAATTGATCTGCAAACCGAATCACTTGCCTTAAATAATTTATAGGCTTCCTTACTGCTTCAAATGTATATGAGAGGTGTGGTACTACATATATATGAGAATTTGCCAGAGTACCTGGAAATGTAGTCCTCCTGGCACAAGGTACTAGTAGGAATTCTTAGGCTGCAGTATTGTTTTGTTTTGGGGTCTTTTTTTTTTATATATATATTGTTTTTTTTGATGATAGGGTAGTCACTTCTCAAAACAGTTGGGGATTTGCCATGACTATTGTATAGGAGTGTGTTCAAGGCAATTTTGCTTTAAAAATATTGGCTTATAGATCACCTGACATTGTACCCAATGTTTTATATTTAAAAATAGTAAAGATACAGTGAAGATAGAAATTCTGATACTGGTTGAGATATGTTCTGATTTACTGATAATATTGAGGTATATTTAACTTTTTAATTTCATGTGCATTGATTTCACATTGAACAGTTTTGTCAGAGTGAAATACAATGTTTCCATTTTGTTTACTTGATTTTTAGAAGTGGTAGTTCTTTCTTTCCTTTCCTTTGTTTTCTTTTTTAGAAGTGGTAGTTCTAACAGGAAGATTTCATGGAATAGAAGTTGTGCAGCTTTTTAAACTTAGCATTTTAGGGAGAAGGTGAGAGAAGGCAATACATGAGTATTTTTATTCATTCTGGTTAAAAAAATGAAGAGGATACGGGTGTTTCTGAATAACATCAAGTGAAAGTAAAGAGTATGATTGAGAATAATGTATGAATAAAGTCCACTAGGTGAAAGAAATAACAGTACTCCATGTCTTTAATAAGTGTTCATTGTATTTTATGGAGATGAATAGTCTCTATTGGTATTTTTAGGTATCACCATCTCAAGTGGTATCTCTTGTAATAAACAAGAAATTCTTTTTTTTTTAATATTTTATTTGTTTATTTGACAGCTAGAGAGAGAGCACAAGTAAGCAGAGTGGCAGGGAGAGGGTGAGAGAGAGAAGCAGGCTCTCTGCTGAGAGCCTGATGCGGGGCTCAATCCCAGGACCCTGGAATCATGATCCGAGCCGAAGGCAGCCGCTTAACCAACTGAGCCACCCGGGCGCCCCAACAAGAAATTCTTGACTGTGACTTTTAATATATCACCTTGGGTTTGCATTGCCATCAGTAGTAGGAACATGTACATGTCTTAAATTTAATGAGACCTTACAGGATCACTGCTTTGAAGTTAGAGTGACCATATGCCTAATTATTCAAAGAATTTTAACTGGGTTTTGGTTCTCATTCCTTCCTTCTGCTCTTGTTACGGGAATAAACACATGTGAAACATCGAATTGAGACTCATACTGACTTTGACAGTCTATTTGATGTCCTTTCTTAATATCACCCCCCACCCGCCCACTCACACATATGTTCAAACACATAAATCACATATAAAGATCTGGTACTCTCTGCTCTGATAAACCTTTTGTCGTTTTAACAGATTAGACTTTTTTAAAAAAAGATTTTATTTTTAAGTAATTTCTGTACGTAAAATGGGGCTTGAACTCAGAATCCTAAAATCCAAGAGTTTCATGCTCTACTTAGTGAGTCAACCAGGTACCCCCAGATTAGACTTCTGTTTACAATTTCTATCTTAAAGCACATTCTTTAATAAAAGACATCTGCTATTCAGTTACAGATATGTGTTTTTGAAGAGTCCAGCTTTCTACTATGAAATTTAATACTTAGAAAATTAAAAAAGAAATTTGCAAAAGTGAGTGCACACAGTAATTCAGTAGTTGGTCATCCATTTGGGACATTATAAGCAATTGTATTTTAGAGAAAAATATAAACCAGATGGACTTTATTCATTTGATACTTGTTTTTTCTAGATTCAGATTTAAATCTATGTGTATGCTTCCAATGTAGTGTATTATAAAAATATTTTTAATGAGTCTGCTTGATTACCAAGAAATAACAGGTGATTAAAGATACCTGTGTGATGAATGTATGTTCCAGTTTGCTTATAAATGAATTAGCTAAAATTTATTTTTAGCCATGAGTTTTCTGGTTTTATTGTCTTTGTATGAGTCAGGACCTATGTATTTAAGCTGAAATTCTTAGTTTTGAGAATTTTTAACCACGGATTATTAAGAGATTTCTGGGGCCTACCATTTAAAATATAAGTGAAAGTAGGGAGATGTGCCTTTTCTCTATGGGGCCCAACTTCACTCGAATGTGCACATGTAATTGTCCTTATGAACTCTTGGGTTCTCTCTCAGCCTTTACCCTATCATAATTGTTCACTCCTCACAGTAGACCTAAAGCAAAATACAAAATATCAGTTGTTGAAAGTTGTTCCATGTTAATGGTAAATCTCCAACATAGCTTGAGAGGGATGCAGAGAAAATTGTGACTGTTAACATCATAGATATGAACACAATTGTGATCATATTTTCTGTTATATGAGAAAATTGAAATGCTCATATTAAATATTCAGACTTCCTTTGTATTATTATTGTTACTATTTTTGGAACTGCTTACTGTTAAGATAGATGGGGAACTATCCAAGATCTAGCATATCAGGGTTTTAACAGGATGTGGAATTAATTAGGATTCTGATACATTAAACTATATTGATATCACTTAAATCTTATTTAAGCTCTTGTAGAACATTATAGGAAGTGTGATTAAACTGTTAGTTGGCATTTTGGTGATCATAATACAAGTGCTGAGTAGCCACTGTAAACAGAAGAATTTAGAGCAAAGCCTGCATATTCAAAATCATCTAAATTATGCCTCAGAGATAGTAGTAAATGTCAACTTAATCTCTTGCCTAATATTAATTTCCTTGATATTATAAGCACAACACCTCTTTTTTTGTTAAAAAATGGATTTTGACATATGGGGAGGATTATGTTCTTGTAGATCAGAAGCATAATAACTCACTTAATTTCCTCTTGAGATTTTTTATTATATAATTAGTTTCATATAGGAGAGGATGAGATTTATGTGACTATCAAGACCCCTATACGATACTACCATTATTCTCATGAAAGAAAAATGAGAACAAATACTTGGAAACAAATCTGTGTGAAGGTACAGCCATTTCCATTTATTTATGAGGGAGTTAAAAATGGTGAATTAAGTTACACAATCAGAAAATAACTAAAATCTGTTGGATACTTACTTTGTCCTTGTACTGTGAATAAGTAAACATCTAATAGGTCTTGCCATGTTTTATCCTCATAAGCATATGAGTAAGTAGTATTACTGTCCCCATTGTGTCCGTGAAGACTCCCTCACTCAGAATTCCCTGGTATGAGCACCAGGGATCACATCAGTTCTTTATTTCGATGAAGCCAGTGCTCTGGTAGTTCTCAATCTGACATTTTCACTGACGAATAAATTGAAAAATAAAAATGAGTGCCAACCTTCATGTGAACATTTCCTTCTGTCTGGTAAGAATGATTTAAGAAGCCTACTTCTATCACCATTGTGTGAGTAGACATTTGTACACTGGGTACAAAGGGTAGACATTTGTACACTGGCTAAGATGGCAGAACTGATTATCAAAATGTAGTTCTTAAAATAGAATAAATTTAGCTTTCTATGCGTTCTTCTACACTGTTCTTATTTTTCAAATTTAACAAAGATTGATGAAAATTTTTTCACAGTCTGGTAAGTTTTTTCACCCTCTTCTGTAGTCTGTGCTTGGGAACCCTGCTTGGTGGAACCTCTGTAATATCCTATCTTACCCATGTACTTTGTGCCCATAGACAGCGCAGGCTAGTATGGTAGTCATATCTGTCACCTAATGAGAAACACACAACCCTTATAGCTATTCCATTTTCTTGCCAGTCGTCAGCCTGGGCAATAAAATTTGGACCCAATATGCTAGCAGTTGCTCTAGCCTCAGTTTACTTATGGCAGTGATTGTTGGAAGGATTATGGAATTGGAGGTGACTTGTTCCCTCATGGCAGTTAAACACAGACCAGTGTTTAACTGGGACAAGAGTTGAATGTTGGGCCGAAATAAAGGAGCATGTCTTAAGAACTTTAACTCCTCCGCCCTTATCCCAAACCTTTGTGTTCAGCCTTTAAGGATCCTTCTGTTCCTTTTTCACTTCTTTGTTTTTCTTAGTGAGGACAAAGCAGTTTTGCTTTAGGTAAGAGAGAAAATTGCAAAGGTAAACTTCTAACTGCTTTTGTAAAACGGACCCAGGCTGTTAAATGCCAGCTTGCTTTGGATAGAGACTACTGGGGCCATTGAAGAGGGAAAAAAATGCCAGTGGGGGTAGATGAATGTAGCAAAATTGACCTAAGGCATCGTTTCGTATCCTTGCTAACAAATCTGTCTGTCAGATCCCACTGATACAGATTCTCATTTGCCTGGGATGGGTTTACAGAATCTCTTTTTATTTTTTTATTTAAAGATTTTATTTATTTATTTCAGGGGGGAGAGAGAGACCACGAGAGGGAGGGGGTAGGGGCAGAGGCAGAGGGAGAAGCAGACCCTGCTGAGCGGATAGCCAGATGCACTTCAGCTTAGATCATGTTCTCAGGGCCTGGGATGTGGGCCTTGATTCTAGATCCTGAGATCATGACCTGACCTGCTGCCCTTGAGCTACCCAGGGGCCCTCAGATTCCATTTTTATAAATACTTTTCTAGATGATTCTAAATACAGTGACATTTCAAGCAACTGATTTTACTTCAAGTTCATTATTTTTCAAATTTACTTACTAATTTTTATTTATTAAAAATGGTAGTAGTTACTGCCCTTTTAGCACAGCCAGACTTATTCTCCATATCCACAGTTCTTTTTAAAATTGTGCATTCATTTATGTCCTAAATTACAATGACAAACAAATTGTTGTTAAAACAAATTAATGCTTATTTTTCTACAGAGCTTGTTCATAGGACTTCTGATGTCAGTGAGTCTTCACAACCACACACTTAACACATTTTAACATTCAGAGACTTGAACTATCACAAGAAATGCTAAAATCCTAGTAAACATAGTTGTGCATTTGATTTCATTTTCATGCTGCCAAAATTTCAAAATACTACTCAGAATATAAAATAGCCATAGATCTTAAAGGAAAAATAGAGTCAAATCTGAAGTCAGAATGTAATTTCTGGGCAAGCTGTTAGGACTCATGATTCCTCTTTCATTTTGAGCTTTTAAAGTAGTGACTATTCACAATAAAAGAAAGTAGTAACCAGCTATTTTAGAAACAATAAAAATGGGCAGACATTAGGACCTGGAGCCTAAAACAGATACCCTGGGAATAATAAAAATTTTCACTGCTACAAGTGTGAAGGGCCAGTAATCTGTAAGGGGAGCAAATAGAATTAAACTGAACCGTCAAGTCCGTGTCTCCATATTTAAGAAACAGGAGAGTTTCCTTTAATATTACTTACCAGTTATTACTTTTGTTATCAATATTAGTTTTAATATTACTTCTGTTACTCTATGCTTTTGAATAGTCATGCATTCTAAAATGGGCATGTGGATTCCTTATGATAGAAGCCGTTCAGTTTAGGGTAGATTAGTTGGGAAAGAACACCCCAGCATTATATAATAATTAAAATAGCTTCACATTACTGTAGACTCTTTCTTCCCTTAAAAAAGAAGTTACTATGTTATGGACACAATTCTAAGTGCTTTACAGATACTCGTTTTTATCATAACAGCCCTCCAAGTAGGTTTGATTAGTACCTCCATTTTACACACAAGGAAATTGGGACCCAGAAAGGTTAAGTAAATTGTTGCAGACTGAGCTGATGAGTGTGACAGGGCAAGGACTGCGCTCTTTTTTTTTTTTAAAGATTTTATTTATTTATTTGACAGACAGGGATCACAAGTAGGCAGAGACACAGGCAGAGAGGAGGAAACAGGCCCCCCGCCAAGCAGAGGGCCCGATGTGGGGCTCGATCCCAGGACCCTGAGATCATGACCTGAGCCGAAGGCAGAGGATTAATCCACTGAGCCACCCAGGCGCCCCAAGGACTGCGCTCTTTTGATGAGATGGTTAATAAAACAACTTGCTTTGCATCATGAAACTCCAAGTAGCAGAATTGAAAATGGAACCCAGATTCCTAGGTCTTGTTTCCTATTCAAGTTAGATTTGCCTTTAAAAGTGAAGGAAGAAAGCCTGACCAACAAATCAGATTTCTACAGTGGGAAACAAAAATGTTTACATTTTAGAAGTCATAACACTGGATTAAGAAAGACAAGCTGCAAGTAAAAATTGAAGTTCTCTCCTGGGTGGCTCAGTGGGTTAAAACCTCTGCTTTCAGCTCAGGTCATGATCCCAGGTTCTGGAGATCCAGCCTGAGCGAGTCCTGCATTGGGGCTCTCTGCTCAGCAGGGAGCCTGCTTCCCTTCCTCTCTCTCTGACTACCTCTCTGCCTACTTATAATCTCTGTCAAATAAATAAATAAAATCTTAAAAAAATACAGTTAATTATGTAAGAGAATAAATGTGGGAAAATTGGAATGGATTTCTTAACGATTTTGTTGTCTTTACTTAGATGCATACTGCCCCTACCTCCCCCAAAACAAGAAGAAATTAGCATATAGTTATACAGACAGGAGGAAAAATAACTAAATCCTTAACTAAGTTAGATTTCTCTATATAAATTATAATCTGTAACTGAGATATGTATCTGTAACCTAATAAAAAATAGCTTATTTTGCTGTGATATTACTGATAAAATGTTTAAATTACATTAAGAAATCTTTATGGAAGGATTGAGGAAATCCTGCTGAAATTTCTGGCTTTTTTTTCTCAAGTGTTTCAAGTTTTTCTTATAATGGCATATCTTTACTAATTTGTAATCACTAGTAATCTGTGAGAACTGATGTATTAATCTTTGATAAAATATATTTTTTCTTTATGACCTTTGGTTGATTTTCAGCAACTTTCTATTGCTTACTATTTTTGTTTAATGTACTAGGACAGTGTCTTAACGATTTTTCTTTATTCTTTTAAAAAATATTATTTTAGATTGACTGATAGTTGATTGGGTTATGTAAATTATTTCAATTACATACCATCAATAATGAGTCACTCCACCTGTCTGGTTTTTTAAAAGCTAAAATTTGTACTTAAAAACAATGCTGTTTTCAGAGTCCATAAATGAAATGAAGGTTTATGGGGTTATTAACTAGCTTAGTATCAAAACTTGGTACAGTTTTTCCTTTTTTCTCACAGCAAATTCTTTTTTTCCTGAATCTTTTTTTTTTTTTTTTTTTTCTGAATCCACAAGGCTTGTCTGTCTTTGATTCTCTTGATAGTTAAGTCCCAAATGGGACTATATGTCATTTGTCCTGAAAAATGGGAGAACCCTGAATATGGTTCAGATTTTATACCTTTCCTGTGGGTTGTCAGTGTGCCTCTGTATTTTCTTCTTAAGTAAATATGTGTTTATCATTTCTTGATACCCTCTTCTCCCATATCTTTTCCTTACTTCTCCTTTCCTTTATTCCTTCTTCATGGGTCTCCTTTACTTTACATGGTCTTTCTTCTGTGGCTTAATAAGTCCATGTGTAGCAGGATTAGACTTTTAGTGCTGTTGATTTGTTAAAAAAAATTATAAAAAGAGCTTTGTTCATTTCATCGTTAGTTCTGAATAGGTAAGAGACAGACGCTCTAGCTTTTGCATCTGGGTCATTTAGCAGGAGGCTGGGGATGCTAAATTCACATCTCATTACCTTTGTCTACTTTTAGAATTGTGTACTTGGGCCCTGTGGTCAGTTGGCAGTTGGCTGGCCCGTGGCTCCAAGGGAATGCTGTGTTATTTGAAGGGATGCCAATTTCAGTTGCCACATGGTTTATATATTTCTTGGTCAGAGTTTCCATACAAAACATCCAGTATGTATTTTATTGTTAACTCTTGGCTATTGACTTCATGTCAAAAATTTATTATGATATCAACTGTTAGGTTGTAATGAACAATTTTAATAATTTAGTTTCTGTGGCTCTCCCTGATTTTGGGTAGTGTTGACCCTATTTGATAAATGTAGAGCAGACATTTTTGTCACAGATTTTTTAAGTTTTATTGTTGTGCACTAAGTTGAGATGAATCGTAGGTAATTGGAGGGTGCAGCTGAATTAACACATTGAATTGCTAGTTATGAGACACTTCATTTGCTGTTGCAGACAACAATAGGCCCATTCTGCTTCTACAATGCACAGATTCTTACTATCTATATAAAATTCTAATTCAAGTGGGATAAAGTGTATGCATCATTTCCATTCCTTTTGTGAGGAAAAATAACCTTCACAAATATAAGATACTTGCAACTATCTCATTAAATAATTTTGAACTTCAATAAATATTTTTTCTGAGAATGTTAATCAGTTGTCTCATTCTCCACAAAAAGGACAGTATAAGACATTTCATAAATATGAAATCAGGAGTATTGCTTTTACCCTGTGTACCTTAAGACCTGTGCAGATGTGCAGTTCGCATTTCTTTCAACAGAGAGAGAAAATGTGAATCATTAAGAGCAGCATTGTTGCCATCATGATTATGTTGATATTCAATAGTATAGAATTTTGCTTTATTTTTTTTCTTCATTTTAAGTGTTTTAAGTGTAGCTTCTCTAGGTTGGTGGAATTCTTTTAAACAGGTGAGTATCCATTTTTAAGAAGAAGTATTGATACATATCTGTATTTATTATATTTTTTCTTGAAACCTCATTTATTTAAGCATAAATTAAAGAGTCAAAAAGATATCAGACTGTTAAAAATGGGGTAGAGTAAAGCAAGGTAGAGGAAAACTAAGATACAGGAGAGTGGCCTGAAATTGAGGAGGGAGCCACTGTGTTCCGAACAAGCCCCCAAAGGCTTGAAACTTCATAATGCCAAGAAAAACAGAGGAAAGAAATGAGATACTAGAGCTGACACAGAATAATGAATCAACCTGTATAGATGGAATAACCAGCTTACTACTTAGTAATTCTATTTCATATGCAAATAACCCTATAGCAAGTGTTTTTCACTAACTGTCTCATTATACCTCTTAGTACATTCTAATGATGTTACTTAAATGGCTGAGGAGCAATAAGGGCAATGAGGATTACATCCTAAACCATAGAATAAAGTCCCTTTTATTTTGAAACTTAAAGTCTTCAAGCCTAATGATCAGCATCTCGCTTATCCCAAAGCAAAGTCTTCTAATCAATAAGACCCATTCAAGTCTGGAGGACTCAGTACTTTCTGTTTCTTTGTTCTTAATTATAAAATAGGGACGCCTGGGTGGCGCAGTTGGTTGGACGACTGCCTCCGGCTCAGGGCGTGATCCTGGAGTCCTGGGATTGAGTCCCACATCAGACTCCCAGCTCCATGGGAAGTCTGCTTCGCTCTCTGACCTTCTCCTCACTCATGCTCTCTCTCACTGTCTATCTCTCAAATAAATAAATAAAATCTTTAAAAAAAAAAAAAAAAAAAGAAAGGGTGAATACCCAACTTTAATTATAAAATAGCAACCATGGAGTACCAGACTTCTAAGAAATAATTTAAGAAAAGATATTAAGAAAAGCCTACAACGTGAAAAAGAGAGACCAAGATAACTGAAAAGCCATTAACAATAAAATGACCTTGCAGGGAACAGATAATTGAAAGATCATAAGACAGACAAAAAACATTAGCATTGCGAAGAGGTGCAAGAAAATACTACATTCGTAAAACAATGGATGATATGGAAGAGACAATGAACAAGAAAATTATGGAAATTAAAGATTTTGAAATCAGTAGTTTAAGGGAAATTTTTAAGTTTCTAATAAGGAGAATACTTGCCAATGCAAAATGAAAAGACAAATAATGTAAAATATTTAAGATAAACATCCCTGAAGTGTGACTCCCTACTACGTAGGTTCTGTAAGAAAATAAAAAAACAGTGTAGAACAAATACTGAAGAATTAATATGGGAATTCTACAACATGGAGGCCTAGGAAGACCCTGAACTCCTCTCCTTCCATGGACACACCCAATCTTCAGTATATATGAATCATTTCCCTCTGAAAACTAGATGAACTTCTTCTCTATGTCAGAGGATAAAAAGACCACATTGAGAAAGGTAGGAGAGGCAGAGACTTGAGGTCACAAAAATAATACCCCAGCATAGCACTATACCATAGCATACTAATGCAGCACTTCTCCTGGAGGAGCAAGGGATTGATGCCTCACATCAGGTACCCCAACTCTCCATGACCCACACCAGAGAGATGAGCCCCCTAAATGTGAGTGGGGCTGATGTGCAAGGGAGCCAAAATACTGTGGGAGACTGAGATTCCCTTTTTAAATGGCTCATGTCTAGTCTCATTCACCTTAGACCCAGTAAAAAAAAAAAAAGCAGTGGTTTGAAAAGCACCTAGACTGCATATGAAGGAGGTTTAATTGCTGATCTGAAAGCATCTGCTGGAGGGACAGAGGACAGTTGGAACCCTCCCCAGAGATGAAGGTGCTGACAAATGCTGTTTCTGCATGTTCCACCTACCCTACTAGCAGGTGGGGAGCTCATATATAGCACTGTCTCACTGCCGTGCTAAGTCAGTCAAGGGCTAACAGTCATGACGCTATCCTGCCTTGAGAAGCCAGGAAGCATGAATGGTGGCAGCACTTCCTGCTCCCTGGCTGGGGCAGGTGAGTATGAATTGTTGTGGCATTCTCCTGTTCCCTAGCAAAAGTTGGTTAGCTGAGTATTTGTGATACTCCATTGCTTCTTGGCTGAGCCTGGCAAGTGTGAGGGATCATGGCATTCTCCTACTACCAGTCTGAAGGCAGTGGGGGTGCACAGACAAAATATTCTCAAGACCATGGACACACAAATGTTTTCATGCTGCCTTTTTGAAGTCAACAAGTGTGCCCTACCCCCTATACTCTCCAGCTGCCCATAAAGCAGTGGATGCATGCAGTCTGTAAAAGGGGAGGCCTCTTAATTGCCTGACCCTAGTGGCCAAGGGGACTGGCATTCCTGAACTCCATGGGAATGTAACATTCAGAAAGGCAGTTCTTGGCAAGCCGCAACCCCCCCCCCCCCCCCCGCCGCTGCCCCTTCAAGGCACTGCACAGAGAGCAGACTGAAACACAAATGCAGTCCTCCTGTGAAAAAGCCTTCTTAGTTAGTCTGGAGCTTCAACCAGAGGGACATGCCTAAGGTTTCATCCACATCTATAGCTTTAAAGAAGTGCTCCCAGGGAAGGTAAACAGGGAAACACCATCCTTGTGTTCCCTCTTGGCCTCAGTATAGCTCAACAAGACATCCCAGAAAGGAACTTACAAACTCATCTGGAGCCTTGATTTTTATAACTGTTTTCCAGGGACACCTGCAGATCTCTTAGACACCTGAAGATCTGGCCTAGAGGCCATCAGGAATTATATTTCTGGCCTCTCAGGACTGTACGTATTTGCATGCTTCCATAGCTACTGCGTGAGGGTCAGACTTCCAGTCAGTCTGAAACTCGGTGTTAAATGAGATTGCTTCCCTTGGAAAACTGACAGCTCTTTTCATACCCTCAAAAATGGGGGCATATCAAGAATAAGTTGGGTAGTTTAGAGAGTCAAGGATTTGAGAGGCAAGCAAAAGCGAGGGCAAGGTTGGATGAGAAAGTTCCTCACCTACACAAGACCACTCCTTCAAGATTGAGAGAGAGAGAGAGTTGTTTCAGCTAATACATATAAACAAACACAGTCAAGGGAAATGAGGTAACAGAGAAATATGTTCCAAACAAAAGAGTAAGAGAAAGCCTCAGAAATAGACTTTAATGATATGGAGATAAATAATTTACCCAATAAATAATTCAAAGTAAGGTTATAACGGTGCTTACCAAACTCTGGAGAAGAAGAATGGATGAATGCAGTGAGGACATCAGCAAAGAGGTAGAAAATATATGAAAGTATCAAATAGGGCGCCTGGGTGGCTCAGTGGGTTAAGCTGCTGCCTTCGGCTCAGGTCATGATCTCCGAGTCCTGGGATCGAGTCCCTCATCGGGCTCTCTGCTCAGCAGGGAGCCTGCTTCCCTCTCTCTCTCTGCCTGCCTCTCTGCCTACTTGTGATTTCTCTCTGTCAAATAAATAAATAAAATCTTAAAAAAAAAAAAGAAAGTATCAAATAGAAGTCATAGAGTTGAAGAATATAGTAACTAAACTGAAAAAAATATAGCAGAAGGCTTAAAAAGCAGACTGGATAAAACAGACCAGTGAACTGGAAGACAAGACACTAGAACTCACCCAACAAAGCAGCCAATAGACAAAAAAGAATTAGAAGATAAAGATGACTCAAAGGACCTTTGGGACAGTAAGTGGAATAACATTTGCTTTGTAGTGGTCCCAGAAGTAGAAAAGAGAGAGAAAGGGAGTGAAAACGTCCCTAATCTAGGAAAGGAAGAAGACATCCAGGTCCAGGGAGCCAAGAGAGATCCAAATAAAATTAATCCAAAGAGCTCCACACTAAGTAAGATACATTGAAATTAAAATATCAAAAGTTAAAGAGAAAATCTTAGAAGCAGCAAGAGAAAAACGAAGTATTGCATATAAGGGAATTTCACTGGAGTATCGGCTGATTTCTCAACAGAAATATTGCAAGCCAGAGTAGAGTGGGATGACATACTCAAAGTGCTAAAAGGAAGAAACTTCCAACCAAGAGTGTTCTAATTGGCAAGATTATCATTTAGAACTGAAGGAGAGAGAAATCATTTTCCAGATGTGCGAAAGGAGTTCATCACCACTAAATCATTCTTATGAGAAATGTTAAAGGAACTTCTTTAAGCTGAAAATGATGGTGCTAATTAACAATAAGAAAACATAAAGTAAAAATGTCACTGGAAAATGTAAAAATAAATGAAAGGCAATGGATCAAATATTTCTAAAGCTAGTATAAAGGTTAAAAGATACAAATAGTAAGATTAACCAAAGCCAAAATAATTAGTTAAAGAAAACATAAAATACAAAGATGTAAAATGTGACATTAAAACGTAAAATGTGCTGGGGATGGGGTAAAAGTGTGGTTTTGAAAAATGTGTTCAAGTTTAAGTTGCCATTAACTTAAAATAGATCATTATATATAGAGAATGATATATGTGAACCTCTTGGTAACCACAAAATAAGAACTTACAGTAAATACACAAAAGAAAATGCAGAAGAGCGGACAGTGTGGGAGAGATGCTTTCCCAAAGGAAATGATTGTGCTCTTAACAGAAGCAAGGAGAATGCTACAGAGTAGGCAGGACCTCAAGTATTCACAGCAATAATTAAGGTATCTTCTCTGTTGACAAGACTCGAAATACTAATTTAATGATCAAGCAGCCTGTTCCAATAGCCAGTAGAGAGAATCTTGGAGTTAAGATCAGAAGTCCTGGAGGAGAGGCAGGATAGCAGATGAACAGGGGACTTCTTTTCACCCAGTCCCTTGAATTTTGCTAGATATCTGACAAATCATTCCTAACACCTGTGAATTCAATTTGAGATCTAATATAAGAATTGCTGGGGGTGCCTGGGTGGCTCAGTGGGTTAAAGCCTCTGCCTTCAGCTCGGGGTCCTGGGATCAAGCCCCACATTGGGCTCTCTGGTCAGCAAGGGGCCTGCTTCTTCCTCTCTCTCTCTGCCTGCCTCTCTGCCTCCTTGTGATCTCTGTCTGTCAAATAAATAAATAAAATCTTTAAAAAAAATTGCTGCAATTATGCAAATAGAAAATCATCCACTTTTTGCAAGGTAGGAGATGTGGAGACATGAATCTGAGAGGATATATTGGAAAATAAACTATGGGGAGAGGGAGCTTCTGTAAGTTGTCTACCGGAAAGTGGTTTAGCAGCGGAGTGCAAAATTAGAACTTTTATAGGTCTCTTGCTGTGAGGGACTCCCCTGCCTGAAAGGTGCTTGGGTGGAAAAGTGGGGCAGAATTCTGGGTGGGACAGTATGGTCCCAGGATCCCCAAAGTCACAGAAAGAATGGAAGTGTTTGAATGCAGCAGAGTTCCCAAGCATTGGTGTGGGGAAGCCAGTTACAATTAGTGAGCCCCACGGTGGCCACTCAACTTGGTGTTGCCCTAAACCACGAACTGCAGTGAGATCAACTGACTACTTTCCATTCAGGGACCCAGCAAGCAACAACTGCTGTTAGACCCTGCTTCTTCCCCTGGGAGGAGTAGCACAGGAGTGTACATCATCAGACAACTGCTCTGGAGCAGGGGCCCAGGGAGTAGCAGTGCACAGTGAGACACCCTCCCTTCCCCTGCGAGGATTAGGGTCCTTTGCAGTGAAGGAATCTAAGGAGTTTGGTGCACACAAAAGGGACTGACTGCCTTTCCCTGAGGGTACATGAAGAGTCGGGGCAGTGATCCTTCACAGGGCTGGAGATCAGGGTGCTGCCATTTTTTATTTTTATTTTTATTTTTAAATTTAATTTAATTTTTTTTTTCCCTCCTCTAAAGGAGTGTGAAAAGTCTTTAGGGAACAAAAGCCACATAGAGCAACCCAGAGAACCTTATACTGAGCCCGGCCCTCTAGCAAGGAGTTGTGCACTTCAATCCAGGCAAAGATACCTGAGAATCAGTGCAATAGGCCCCTCTCCCAGAAGACCAGCAGGAACAGGAGGCAAATACTAAATTTATGGATCACACAGATCTGAAAAACTGCTCAGAGAAAATATATAGAATTTGAGGTTTTTTTCCTTACAAGTCATTCATCTTTCAGTTTAAAATTTTCTTTTTTCCTTTTCAACTAGTTTCTTATTTTATCAACTCCTTGTTTTTAAGTCTTTTTAATTTTCATGTTTACACTTAACATTTTATAGATACTCATTTTTGGCTTCCTTTCACTATATTCAATTTTATTTTTGTTTATATATGTTTTTCTTTCTTCACAATTTTGGGATTTAGGTCTTCTAATAAACAGACGAAATACACCCAGGATCAAGTGGATCACCCTGTTTTGTCTGCCTGTAAGATTATATTCTCCCTTTCCCCCCTTTTTTTTCTTTTTTTTTTTTGGTTTCTGACTTCTTCAGATTTGCCTAATGTGTCTTTTGCTGGGGTCATGGTTGATATTTTTTATTTTGTTCTCTTATTCATCTTTTCTCAGGACAAAATGACTAGAAAGAAAAATTCACAATAAAAGAAAGAAACAGAGTTAATACTCTGTTATAGATCTAACTGATAGGGATATAAGTAAAATGTCAGACTAGAATTCAGAATAAGGATTATAGAATTACTAGCTGGGCTTGAGAAAAGCATAAAAGACACTACAGATATCTTTAGTGCAGAAATAAATCTAATCAGAGCAAAATTAAAAATTCTTTAACAGAAATGAAGTCTAAAATGAATGTTCTAACAGCTAGGGTAAGTGAGGAATAAGAGTCAGTGAGATAGAAGACAAATGTTGGAAAGGAAGGAAGCCGAGAAAAAGAAAAACAACTAATAGACCATGAGGGGAGGCTTCAACAAAGCAATATCATAACGTGAAACAATATTAAAATTATTGGGATCACAGAGGAAGAAGATAGAGAGGGACACAAGACATATTTGAGTAAATCCTAGCTGAGAACTTCCCTAATCTGGGGGGAAAAAAAAGAGGCATTCAAGTCCCAGAGGCTCAAAATCAGTAAAAAGAGATCAACACCCGACGTGTAATAGTGAAGCTTGCAAATTTCAGTAATAAAGAAAAAATCCTGAAAGCAGCTTGAGAGAAGAGGATCCTAACCTACAAGGACAGGAACATTAGTCTGGCAGCAGACCTATCTGCAGAGACCTGGCAGGCCAGAAAGGGCTGGCACAATATATTCAGGGTACTAAATGAGAAAAATGTACAACCAAGAATATTTTATCCAGCAGCTGTCATTCAGAATGGAAGGACAGATAAAGAGCTTCCAGGACAAAACAGGAATATAAAGAATTTGTGATCACTCAGGCCTGCAAGAAATATTAAACAGGATCCTGTAAATGAAGAGAGCCCAAAAGTAACACAGCTGAGAAAGGAACAGAAACAACTTGCAGAAACAGTGTTTACAGGATACAACGGCACTAAATTCTTATCTTTCAGTAGTTACTCTAAATGTAAATGGGCTAAATGCTCTAATCCAAAGACCAGCCATTTCAAAGGAAATTGAAACAGTAATCAGAAATCTCCCAACAAATAAAAGAGTCCAGGGCTAGATGGCTTTCCAGGGCAATCTACCCTGGGAAGAAATAAAAGGCATTCACATTGGCAAAGAAGGTGTCAAACTCTCACTGTTTTGCAGATTACATGATACGTTATGTGGAAAACTCAGAAGACTCCACCCCAAAATTGATAGAACTTATACAAGAAGTCAGCAGCATGGAGAATTAAAAAATCAATGGACAGAAATCAGTTGCATTTCTATGCAGCAATAAAGAGAGGGAAGAGAAATTAAGGAGTCCATCCCATTTACGATTGCACCAGAAACCATAAGATACTTGGGAATAAACCTAATTAAAGTGGTAAAAGGATCTGTACTCTAATGAAAGAAATTGAGTAATACACAAAGAAATGGAAAAAAATTCCATGCTCAGGGATCAGAAGAATAAATATTGTTAAAATGTCTATGCTACCCAGAACAATCAACACATTTGATGCAGTCCCTTTAAAAGACCATTGATGCTTTTCACAGAGCTGGAACAAATAATCATAAAATCTGTATGGAATCAGAAAAGACCTTGAACAGCCAGAGGAATGTTGAAAATGAAAACCTAAGCTGGGGGCAGCACAGTGCCGGACTTCAAGCTATATTACAAAGCTGTAATCATCAGAGAGTATGGTACTGGCTCAAAAATAGACACACGGATCAATGGAACAGAGTAGAGAACCCAGAAATGAACCTTCAACTCTGTGGCCAACAATTTTCAACAAAAGCAGAAAAGAATATCCAACTGAAAAAGGGCAGTCTTTTTAACAAATGGTGTTGGAAAATTCGACAGACACATGTAGAAGAATGAAATTGGACCATTTCTTACACCATAACAAAGGTAAGCTCAGAACGGATGGAAGACCTAAATGCGAAACAGGGATCCATCAAAATCCTAGAGAGCATAGGCAGCAACCTCTTTTCACCTCGGGTGCAGCAACTTCTTGCTGGACACATCTCCAAAGGCCAGGGAAACAAAGGCAAAAGTCAACTGTTGGGACTTCATCAAGATAAAAAACCTTCTGCACAGCAAAGGAAATAGTCAACAAAACTAAGTCACAACTTATGCATTGGGAGAAGATATTTGCAAATGACATATCAGATAAAGCGGTAGTATCCAAGATCTGTAAAGAACTTACCAAGCTCAACACCCAAAAACCAAAAAATCTGGTCAGGAAATGGGCAGAAGACATGAACAGACATTTCTCCAAAGAAGGCATAAAAATGGGTAACAGAAATATTAAAAAATGCTCCACATCACTGGCATCAGAGAAGTAGAAATCTAAACCACAATGAGATACCACCACATACCAGTCAGATGGCTACAATTAACAAGTCAGGAAATGACAGATATTTGCAAGAATGCAGAGAAACTATTGTTGGACATGCAAGTTCATACATCCACTCTGGAAAACAGTATAGAGGTTCCTTAAGAAGTTAAAAATAGAGCTATGATTCTATCCAGCAATTGCATTACTAGGTATTTACCCCAAATATACAAATGTATTGATCTGAAGGGGCACCTGAACCCCAACATTTATAGCTGCAAGGTCCACAATAGCCAAAATGGAGAGAGCTCTGATGTCTGTCGACAGATGAATGGATAAAGAAGATGTGGTATATATATACACAATGGAATAGTACTCAGCCATCAGAAGGAATGAATACTTAACATTTACATCAGCGTGGATGAAACTGGTGAGTATTACAGCTTAGCGAAATAAGTCAGAGAAAGACAGTTGTTTAGTTTCACACATATGTGGAATATAAGAAACAGCACAGAGTATCATAGGAGAAGGGAGGGAAAACTGAATGGGATGCCATCAGGGAGACAAAACATGAGAGATCTATAGGAAATGAACTGAGGGTTGCTGGAGGTGAGATGAGTGGGTGGAATGGGCTAATTGGGTGATGGGCTTTAAGGAGGGCACGTGATGAGATGAGCACTGGATGAATTACTGAACTGATGAATTATTGAACCCTACATCTGAAACTAATGATAAACTGTATGTTGGCTAAATGAATTTAAAAAAATGCAAAAGTAAATCTAAACATAACACCGAATAGTCATCAAACCGTAAAAGAAGAGAAATTTAATATATAGATTAATTAAAATATATAGAATGGACTTAAAAAAATACAAAACAATGCCAATTCTATGTGCTGCTTATAAGTGACTCCAGAAATAAATACACACACAGATTGAAAGTTAAGGATAGGAAAAAGATATTCACTGCAAATGGAAATAAAAGAACGCTGGTATAGCTACATGCTCATCAGAGAAGATAGACCTTCAAACATGCTATGATAGAAGACGGAGGGCCATTGCATTATGATAAAGGGGTCAATCCAGCAAAAGATATAATATTTGTAATTATATGTGCACTCAACTTAGGAAGACCAAAATATATAAAGCACATATTAACAGACCTAAGAGGAAAAATTGAGAGCAATACAATAATAGATAATAGTGGGGAACTTGAACACCCTACTTAACATCAATGGGTAGAGCATCCACACAGAAAATCAATAAGGAAACATTTGTCTTAAAGGGCATAAGAGACCAGATGTACTTACTGTATATAAAATATCCCATTGATAAGTTACAAAATACACATTTTTCTCCAGTGCACATGGCATATTCTCTAGGATGGATCACATGATAGGTCAGAAACAAATCCTAATAAGTTCAAGAAGATGGAAACCATCAAGCATCTTTTCTGACCTCAAAGATGAAACTAGAAATCAATTACAAGAAGAAAACTAGAAAAACTACAAATACATGGAGATTAAACAACTGGTCATTGAATAACTACTGGGCCATAAAAGAAATCAAAGGAGAGGACATACCTAGAGACAAATGAGAGGAGGACATACCTAGAGACAAATCTGATGTATCAAAATCTATGGGATACAGCAAAGCAGTTCTAAGAGGGAAATTCGTAGAACAGGCCTACCTTAAGAAACAAGAGAAATCTCAAACATTTTAACTTTACATGTTAAAGAAGTAGAAAAAGAAGAACAAAGCTGAAGTTTAGTAGAAGGAAGGAAATAAAGTCACAACAGAAATAAATGGAATAGAGGCTAAAAAGATAATAGAAAAGATTAATGAAACTAAGCTGTTTCTTTGAAAAGATAAATGAAATTGGCAAGCTTTTAGTGATCACCAAGAATAAAACAGAGAGGACTCAAATAAAATCAGAAATGAAAGAGAAGTTACAGCTGATAACCACAGAAACATAAAGGATCATGAGACTACTGTGACCAGTTATATGCTAACAAATTGGACAGCTAGAAGAAATAGAAACATTTTTGGAAACTTAGTCTTCTAAGAATGAATCATGAGGAAATAGAAAATCTGAATAGATCAGTTACTAATAAGATTTTGAGTAGTAATAAAAACCTCCCAATAAACAAAAGTCCAGGATCAGAGTGCCTCAGAGGTGATTCTACCAAACATCCAACAACTTAATACCTAGCCTTCTCAAACTCTTCCAAGAAGTTAAAGAGAAGAGAAAGTACCCAAACTCATTTTATCAGACCAATATTATTCCTGATACCAAAACCAGACAAGAATATTATAAAAAAGGAAATTGCAGGCCTCATGAACATAGATGCAAAAATCCTTAATAAAATATTAACAAATCCAATAGGGCAATACATTAAAATTGTGATACAGCATGATCAAGTGGGATTTGTTCAGGGATTCAAGGATGTTTGAATATCCACAAATCAATTAAAGTGATAAACCATTTAACATTTAACATTTGTATGTGGAAAAGCATATAAAACATCGATGAAATCAAGACACAAATAAATGGAAAGGTATTATGTGCCCATATATTGGAAGAACTGATCTTAAATTAATATTAAAATGACCATACTTCCCTAAGCAATGTGTAGATTTAGTGGAATCCCTATCAAAATTCAATGGTATATTTTTACCACTTGAACAAATCATTCTAAAATCTGTATGGAATCATAAAAGCTTCTGAATAACCAAAACCAATCTTGAGAAAGATAAAAAAGCCAGAAGTATCACACTCCCTGATTTCAAAATATACTACAGGGATGTTATCAAAACTGCCTGGTGTTAGCATAAAAATAGATGCACACATAGTTCAATAGAATAGAGTAGAAAGCCCAGAAATAAACCCTCACATATATGGCAAATTAATTTATGGTAAGATGGACAAGAGTATATAGTGGGGCTAGCACAGTCTCATCAATAAATGAGATTGGGAAAACTGAACAACTACAATCAAAAGAATGAAACTAGGTAATTACCTTATGCCATATACAAAAATTAACTCAAAATGGATTAAAGACTTCAATGTAAGACCTGAAACCATAAAACTCATAAAAGAAAGCATAGACAACAAGCTTCTTGACTTATAATAAGTAGTGTTTTTTTTGACTCTGGCTCCAAAGGCAAGGGAAAGAAAAGTAAAAATAAACAAATGGACAATATCAAACTAAAAAATTTCTGCACAGTTAAGGAAACAAGCAACAAAACAGGCAGCCTACTGAATAGGAGAAGATTGTTGCAAATCAGATATCTGATAAGGGATTAGTATTTAAAAAAATAAAAAAATTTATAACCCAATAACAAAAAAACAATCTCATTTAAAAATTGGCAGAGGATCTGATTAGAAGATAACTACGAGCACATGGGAAAATGCTTGATGTCACTGTTCTTCAGGGAAAAGTAAATCAAAACCATAGTGAGATACCACCTTATACCTATCAGAGTGGCTGTTATCAAAAAGACAAGAAATAACAAATATTGGTGAGGATGTAGGTAAAAGGGAATACTTGCGTACTGCCAGTGGGAATGTAAATGGTGCTGGTACTATGGAAAGCAATATACTACCACTATAGAGGATTCTCAGAATATTAAAACTAAAAATGCCATGCGGTCCAGCAACTCCACTTCCAAGTGTGTACCCAAAGAAAACATAAACACTAATTTGAAAAGATACATGTACCCTAATTTTATTGCTATATAATTTCTGAAATATTAGTATGGAAACAACCTAAGTATCCATTGATGGATGTGATAGAAGATGTGATACATATATCTATTGTGTGTACAATAGTATAGTACTCAGACATTAAAAAAAAAAGTGAGATCTTGCTATTTGATACAATATGGATGGACCTTGAGGATATTCTTTTGCATATACTAAGTTGGACAGAGAAGGATAAATACCACATAATTTCACTTACATATGGAGTCTAAGAAACAAAACAAAATCCAGACTTGCAGAGAATAGATTGGTGGTTGCCAGAGGAGAGAGGGATTGGGCAAGCCAAGTTGGTTCCAGGGGGTCAAGAAGTACAAATTTCCCATTATAAAATCGTGGAGATATGATGTACAACATGGGGAAAATAGTAATACTGTGTTAACTTTAGCAGGTGGCAGGTGGTAACTAGATTTTTGCTCATCATTTCAGTCTATACAAATGTTGCATCACTGTTGTATACCTGAAATCAACATAATTTGTGTATTAGTTTTATTTCAATAAAAAGTAAGGATTAATAGAATAATCCTCAAATTTCTGAAGAGAGACAATTTGCAACTCAAAATTTGATATCCACTGAAAGTATCAATCAAGTGCAAGAGTAGAATAAAGACATGTCCAGACACACAAAAACTAAATATATTTTCCACAAATATGGCCTTTCTTAAAAAATTACTTGAAGTGCAATTCTAGCAAAGTCTAATTGAGAAAGAAAAAGACATGGCATGATCGTTATAAAGCAGTCCAAGACAGCAAAGGGGTTATGTTGCTCCAGTGCCGTGCAGGATTACTGTAAAAATGGAGTGCTTGGGTCAGTGAGTGTCTGACATAATCAGACATTATAGAACATTTAATGTTCAAGATGTATTTGAAAAGAAAATGAAAAGTTGTGCCAGGAGAAAAAGAGGAGAAGCTCCAGGAAAAAAAGAAAGAAAGAAAAAAAAAGAATCTTCAAGAAAGGAAAGTAATCTAATCATAGAATTTTACTTTACTCTTAAATAAACATAGTTTTAGGGGCACCTGGGTGGCTCAGTTGGTTAGTTGTCTGTGCAGGTCATGGTCTCAGAGTTTTGGATGGAGCCCTGTGTTGCACTCCGTGCTCAGTGGGGACTCTGCTTCTCCCTCTTCTCTGCTCCTCTTGCCCTGTTCATGCTCTCTCTCTCTTGCTCTTAAATAAATGAAGTCTTTAAAAATAAATGAACATAGTTTTATATTAATTAAATAAATGGTATTTAGTAATTTTCACTTTTTAGTATCGGTCTTTAGGTAAAATGTCAAAGATAATCATGACTGTACCATTGAATGCAAACATTATCAGCACTGGTAATGTTACAGTAAACATAAAGATGGTGAGGGCTGGGAGTTTGGTACAGGGTTTGGAGAAGGTGGCAGGGAATGGTAAGGATTGGATGATCCACACATTACAAAGTGGGGTCAAGAGATAGTGTCTGCAGTTGAGGACAAGAAATAACAGTGATGATGTATTCCTTAAAGTTAGAAAGATAAACAAGAGGAGGAATAATGAATATATTAAGAGGAAGAGTACAGAGAAGTGGGGAATGTGGCAAGTGAGATAATTTAGTTAATGTCTAAAATACTTTGAGTCCATTTGTGTGGTCAAAGTATGCCTCAATTTGATTTATTTAAAATGTGCCTGCATTGAGGTGGTTATGTACTCTCCAGATTTTTACAAATTCCAATTACTCTCTGTTAAATCACGCTTGTCTGTGAAGACATTTGATTTTAAGGCTTCTATTGTGGAAGTAATAAACAATTATGATTCTGAGGAGAGGAACTGGTTGGATTTCGGGATGGGGGTTGCACTATATAAAGAAATATAAATACTGACCTCATGCTAGCATCGTAGCCGTCATCCCTGACAGCATTATAAAGATCATGGGGCTAAGAGGAGGAGAACTAGATTCTAGTCCAGAAAAAACCATTCATAACATCTGTGGCATGTCATTTAACTTTTCTGGAACTGTATTTCTCTACCTTTAAAATAAAGCAACTGGTGGGTGAGGGGATGTGTTAGATGGGGGATGGGTATGGAGGAGGGCACTTGTGATGAGCACTGCGTATTGTATGTAGTGACGAATCATAAAATTCTGTTACTGAAATTAATATTATACTATATATTAACTCACTGGAATTTAAATAAAAACTTAAAAAATAAAGCAACTAGTTTGAAAAAAAAATACCTGCTATCACTCTATAATCTACTATTTAGTTTTACAGAGATAAGCCTCTTAATTTCTTTTGAGAATGACTTTTTGTAGGTATGATAGTTGTCAAGACTGACTCAGGCTTCTTACTTGCTCTAGTTGTCTATTAAAGGTATTAATTGTCTTTTTAACAGTGGTCCTCATTCTCTTTATTTCTTTACCTTGTGTCTAACTGAATTGACCACTCAAACCAGAATCATGCTTCTTTAGGCTTATTAATCTGTAATAATCACTTCCCAAATAGTTTTGATAGTTTTTTTCATTATGCAAGGTTTTCCTTATAAGTAAAACAATTTAACTTTTGTTTTCTGATGTAAGAAATGCAAAGCATTACTAAAAGCTTCTTTAAAAGATCTTATCTCCATTCCATTTCTGTTTTCCTGAACATTTTCATGGCACTGAGCAATAATTCTAAACAACATTTTGTAATGGCTTCCAGATAGAGATGACAAATTTTATAGTCCTCTGTGTTATTAAATTATACCAATTACTGTGATTACCTGATGTGCCTGCAGATTCACAGAAGAATTGATAGATGAAGGGTGGGCATTTCACTGTTACACAGATGTGAGGATATTGCTATCTTAGATTATTACTGGCTTGAATTTCTCAGTGCTGCTCATCATTTGGGCTAAAACTTTTAATTTCATAGCCAGTCAGAAATAGTTGCTTTAGAAATGCTAGCTATTCCTAATAAATGTGAGAGCACAGATGTGTTTCATGAGAGATTTCTAAGCTACTGATTGTTGGAAGAATTCTGTGTGTGGTACGTGTGTGTATGTGTGTTATGTATCTTTGTGTTCTTTAGCATCTTTTAACTATGAACATCAGTCAGCTCAGTAAACCAGAAGAAAATCTGTGGTAGTTTTAGAGGGAGAGAGAGTGAGAGGGAGGAATGAAATTTCCCAGTTTTCCTTCATAACTTGGGATGTATGTAGCACAAAAAGGTATTGTGGAAAATTGCAAAAAAAGTTACTTTTAATTGGTATGTTAATATATATATATATTCTGGAGAGAGAGAATGCACTAGCTGGGGAAGGGGCAGAGGGAAAGGGGGAGAGAGAATCTTTTTTTTTTTTTTTAAGATTTTTTTATTCATTTATTTGACAGACAGAAATCACAAGTAGGCAGAGAGGCAGGCAGAGAGAGAGGAGGGGAAGCAGGCTCCCCGCTGAGCAGAGAGCCCAATGCGGGGCTCTATCCCAGAACCCTGGGATCATGACCTGAGCCGAAGGCAGAGGCTTTAACCCACTGAGCCACCCAGGCGCCCCGGGAGAGAGAGAATCTCAAGCAGGCTCCACACTCAGTGGACCTGAGATCATAACCTGAACTGAAATCAAGAGTTGAACACTTAACTGATTGAGCCCTGAGGGCGCCTCCCAAATACAGTGCTTTTACGGTATGAAAGGATGGGGGGATTCTGAAGTGAGAAAAAGCAAATTACAAGGCACTCTCTAAAGCTGTGAATATCTTGTTTCTGTTGACAGCTTGTGATTATAATCTCTCTGGATCACCTCCTTTTACCATTTTTTGAGTAATCTGGTTTTTGGACAGTGATTTGGGTGCAGTGAGCTTTGTCCTGCTCTATCACTTAGTTTGTTGAATCAAATATCCATTTGATTTTCTTTTAAAGATGGCATTCTTGGCAGTTAATTAGAACCTTTAAGTATATGAATGACCCCTTGATTGTAAGGTAGAAAAAATGTAGACATTCAAGTTTAGAGGAGGCAGAGAAGCATGGTTGTGTTAAAGATACAAGTTTGACTGTGGGGTTTGCATAAATGCAGTTTAGAAACCATGACTCATCCAATTACTAATAGACTGGCAAATGACAGTTACATAGTCTCTGTGGAATTTAGTTACCTGATCTTAAAAATGAGGGTAATAGTAATAATAGCTACCACTAATAAAACCCAGGTCTCTAATGGGCATGAGGTTCCCTTTTAAGTGCTTTTCATAGATTAGCTCATTTTATTCTCTTGTACAATAGTAAGAGCTAGATACTTATTTTCACCTACCTAATAATTACAAGTATTTTAATAGGTTGTCATGGGGGTTGAGGTGACAATACAGGTAATGTATCAATTACTGTGCTTGGCATTTAGCAAGCACTCAACAAATGCTAGCTATTATTAATGTACCTCCTCTTCCAGGGTCCTCTGCTGGCATTTAGCATGACAGGTGCCTAGTAAATCTGGCCTGCTTAACCGATTTCTGAAATAAAATGATCAGACCTGGAAGAGTTATTGTGAAGAGTAACTGCAAAATCAGATCCCAGGAGACAATAAATAAATAGAAGTCCAAAATAGGATTGAAGTCAAGCAAAAGAGAACCACAGTTAAACTGTATTAGCAAAGCATTTAGAAATTTCATTTAAGAGAAAAGAGAAGGTAAATGTGTAAAGGCAAAGATACACACTGATGAATATTATAACTTTATTGAAATTGTACACAATGCTTAACACGGAAATGCCTCTTTGCAGAAAGTGCATGTAGTTTTGAAAAAGGTTGGTGGTAAGCTTCTATTTGCTTTAACTTTATTTGGAAGATTCCCGTGTCACTGCTAATTTTTGTTAGGTCTTCTTGTTTAAGTTGAACAGTCATCCTCCATTTTCTCTTTGGTTTTTTGATCAGCTTTGACTGGGTTATTTTTTTTTCTTGAGAATGATCCTAAGAAAACTGGAAAGATAAGAGCTTTTTTTTGTGTGTGAGAATATGAAAAATAGTAAAAATTTTAAAACATGTTGCCATCCTAGCCTTAGTCCCTGAATGAAAAAGATGTGACATATTATGTTTTTTTGTGCTTTAGAGAGAGATTTCATATTCAATATGTGATATCTACTTGTTTTTCTTTCTTTTTTTTAAATAAATGCTTAACTGGAGGTTTTCTATTTTTTATTTAGAAGAACACATAATTTGAAATAACAAACTATAATTGATATCTCACTTAGAAATATTTGACATCTGATTCTCTTTTCTTATCATATGAAGAAAATGTGGTGTTTTAAACACCAGTGGTTTGTAATTTCCTCTACAATAATTTGAACAAATGGTAATTATACATAAATTAATAAACTGTTGGTGGGAATCTAATGATGTGTCATGCTGTTTTTGATTTATTTGTGAATCATTTGCAGACGGTTGAAATGTTCCAGAGCTAATTGTTAAATGTAACTTACAAGTTCTTCAACTCCAAAAACATGTTCAGTAAAATAGAATAGTTACTTTAAGAAGTGACAAAGGACTAACTTACATTATGTTTTGTGAGACTTAGTCATATAAAAGTGGTTTTATAGGATATAAAATAATGCATGTGTTTTAAAAAATTCTTTTCATAGTACAAATAATGAAATTATTAAAATAACTTTTTATTGCTTTTTTCTCACTGTGATTCGAACAGTTTTCTAGTACTGCCTGGAAATAATGTGAGTCCTCAGCTGACATTTGCTCAGTATTCCTTTTTCCTCCCGTCATGAGGTTTTGTGTGCCACCTGAATAATATTTTAAGAGTTACTAAAAAGAAACCTTTATTATAAGCTTCAACAATCTTGTAGAGAATTTCTGCATAAGAAATACCTAAAATCCAGGGATGACTTCTGTGATGTGCGGGAACCATGCATGAGGTTAACAGTTTTCCATCAAGTTTACATTAGATCACAGATGATTTTCTTGTACTGTTACATCTGTCTGCCAAAATATTACACCACCTGTATTTTATAGTGTGATAGACTACTAATAATTAACCTGGTAAGCTTGCTTTGTGATCAGTTTTCATTTTATTTAACAAATGCTTCGGACGTTAGTAACTCACAAAAAATATTCTGCATCATTATAAAACCAAGATATAGGAAGTTTAGCGAAGATTAATTTTGCAGTGTGGTTTTAACTAACTCTAAATCAAAGATACATACTGTTTCCTGTCATAGGCCAGACTAATGCCCACCAGCTGTGTGCGTGCATGTGTGTGTGTATGTGTTTTTCCCCAAGGGCTTCTACTGAAAGTTGAGTTTTTGTTTTTATGTGTTCCCTGCAGTTTTTAAGTGTGGCCTTCATCATTTTGTGTTTGGGCACCACTCAAGCTAGAAAAAAAGTTCCTGATCTTATTTTTTGGATTATTTATTTATTTATTTATTTAATAGAGAGAGAGATCACAAGTAGGCAGAGAGGTAGGCAGAGAGAGAGGGGGAAGCAGGCTCCCTGCTGAGCAGAGAGCCCGATGTGGGGCTCGATCACAGGACCCTGAGATCATGAACTGAGCCGAAGGCAGAGGCTTAAACCACTGAGCCACCCAGGTGCCCCTTATTTTTTGATAATTCAAATTTATTTATTTTATTTTTTATTTTTTAAATTTTTTTTCCAATTTATTTATTTTCAGAAAAACAGTATTCATTATTTTTTCACCACATCCAGTGCTCCATGCAAGCCGTGCCCTCTATAATACCCACCACCTGGTACCCCAACCTCCCACCCCCCCACCACTTCAAACCCCTCAGACTGTTTTTCAGAGTCCATAGTCTCTCATGGTTCCCCTCCCCTTCCAATTTACCCAAATTCCCTACTCCTCTCTAACGCCCCTTGTCCTCCATGCTATTGGTTATGCTCCACAAATAAGTGAAACCATATGATAATTGACTCTCTCTGCTTGACTTATTTCACTCAGCATAATCTCTTCCAGTCCCGTCCATGTTGCTACAAAAGTTGGATATTCATCCTTTCTGATGGAGGCATAATACTCCATAGTGTATATGGACCACATCTTCCTTATCCATTCATCCGTTGAAGGGCATCTTGGTTCTTTCCATAGTTTGGCGACTGTGGCCATTGCTGCTATAAACATTGGGGTACAAATGGCCCTTCTTTTCACGACATCTGTATCTTTGGGGTAAATACCCAGGAGTGCAATTGCAGGGTCGTAGGGAAGCTCTATTTTTAATTTCTTGAGGAATCTCCACACTGTTCTCCAAAGAGGCTGCACCAACTTGCATTCCCACCAACAGTGTAAGTATTCTTGACTTTTAGTTGCTTTTTAACTATAGAGTTTATTTTGACCTTTATTGGACCAATTTAAATTCTTGTCCAACTTCTTTAAACTTAATTACCTCACACCTTATTTTCAGTATAACTATCTTAATCAGGTTAAACTCAGTAGTTTTAGTTTTTCACCAGCCTTAAAAATTTTCATGTACCCTAGCACCTTGTCACTTTTCTCCTTAATAGCACACCTAAAACTCGCACATTTAGTCACTTTTAACCGATGTCATTTTCTGTCCATCTTTTTATTCATATATATATTTATTATATGTACATATTATATATGTACTTACTTGCCTTGAAAAAATTATGTGATTTTAATCAAAATGTATTATATGCATCTGCATTTCATTGTAATTCCATAAATCTTATACACTTTTAATTAGCCAAAGGGCTGTATCTCACAATAAGTTGGTATAGACAATTGTGGGCCAATAAATTATCACATTTTAATACAGAAGTACCCTTGATTGGTGCACGAAATGATTCCTTCTTAAGCAGTCAGTGTACATAATCAATTAACAAATCTGGCCAGTGGTTTTTGGATCCATTTATTTTAAGACAACCTGTAAATGCAAGATCGGGTGCTTCCAAAATTTCATTAAAGGGCACATACTTAACACATGAGTTTTCAGCAATGGGTTCATGTTCACTGCATGCAATTACTGAGTGCTTTTGCAGTTCTAAAACCCTGGGGATCCCCTAGGCAAAATCCCTTTTTCTGTGCATCTGCTCTTCTTGCTTCCTGTCAAGTTTCTGCCTTACTGAAGTCTCATACTATTAAAAAGATGATTTTCTCTTTCCTGCTTCTAAGGATTATTTTCTTATTCAGAGTTGAACAACATCTGCAAAATAGAGCTACATATTTTCATAAGGCCATGTGTTCCAACAAGAAAAGGGCTTCATATCATAAATATAATTATCATCTTTCTGTATTAACATTATTAACTTACCATTTGAGTACGTTACTATATATTGGTATTTTGTAGAAATTTTACTTTTTCTTCTCTTTTTCAGCAATTGTGTTCATAGCATGTTATCCGTGGCTGTATTTTCTAGGAAATTATGCACCTCATTTGTTCATTGTGCAGGGGCTTGAAGGACAGTGAGTTTCTTTATTTCTAGAACTGCGATCTGATGCTATGCTTGGCTGATTGCCATCAAGCAAGTCATCCAGCGGACTTAAGAATTCTGATGTCACATACCATATATTTTATTTTTCAGGGGAAAAAATTCACATTGCCCTCCAATTTCTAACTTTCCCACATGTTACTTTCTCAATCCAGTTTCACGCTTTCTATTTACTAGACATTTTATGAATTCTTACGGTTTTGCTCTTATACATCTATAGCTCTCCCTCCTTAAGGCCACATGAGCTTGTTGGAATGGCTCAACGCCAACACCAGTGAGAAGGAAGCAAGGATAGAGAAGGAAAGGAGCTAGTACCCCAGAACTGATGCTGTGTCGTGGTTGGCCTGTTTCTCCTGCTTCACTGACCTTGGCTATTAGTGCTGTTAAAGCTGAGTAGGACCGAGCTTTCCTTTTTCCTTACAGCAAGTCTCAAGAGTGAGATCTGGTCCCTGGTATTTATTCTCTGACCCTTAGCTCTGCTTTCCTTTGAAATGGAACTAATCAAGGAGTTGTCCTGCATATGGATGCTTATGAAGCATTCAGTGGAAGTACGTGTGTTTTTGCCTATTCCTATAGGTTAATGAAACCTTTCTTCTATCTTCCTAAGTTGTAGACTTACATCTACATCTGTCAGTCTTTTGTAGATTATGAAATCCAAAAAGGCAGTCCAACACAGTTTTTTTTTTTTTTTTGTGCTGTACTTAGCAAAATGTCCTCCACAATTAAATCCTTACTACATGCATTTAATTAGACTGCACATGTACAGATAGGTCCCTTGCGCCTTCCAAAGTAGTAGATGCTACTTTGGAAAATGATGCAGGCAGAAAAGGATTTAGGTCACTCCAATTTTTATCTGGCTTTCCCAGTAGGATAGTTGAAAATGCCTTTCTACTCTGCTATGTTAATGTCTTCCTTGTGATTTTTTTTTTTTTTTTCCTTTTCCAATTCCGTTGTCAGCAAGTCAAAGATTGTAGGACTTCTTGTCCAACGCAATGGGGATTTGAAATGGTGGTGTCTTTTATTCTTTTTTTTTTTTTTTAAAGATTTTATTTATTTATTTGTCAGAGACAGAGGGAGAGAAAGCGAGCGAGCACAGGCAGACAAAGAGGCAGGCAGAGGCAGAGGGAGAAGCAGGCTCCCTGCCGAGCAAGGAGCCCGATGTGGGACTCCATCCCAGGACCCTGGCTGGGATCATGACCTGAGCCGAAGGCAGCTGCTTAACCCACTGAGCCACCCAGGTGTCCCTGGTGGTGTCTTTAGATTTTCATTACAGTGGCCTGAGAGTTTTGTCACCTCGGTCAATTATAAGAATTTGTCTTTAACTCCTTTCTTTTGCAAGGGACAGAAGTCACAGAGTTTAAGATTGAGAGGGATCTTGAGGAGTGATCCTGTCACCCCACCCTCCCTCAGTCAAGTTTGTACCTAGGCTAAACCCAGGCTCCTCATCATGTAGTCCTTTGCACACTCCATGTTGCCAGTAGAGGGATCTCTCTAATTCTGAACATGTCATTCCTCAGTGTAAAAACCTTTGAAAGCACCGTGGGGTAAATCTCATATTCTTTAGTATATCATTCAAGCTCATTCATAGAAATCTATCCCAAATGACCTTTGTAGCTTCACATTTCCTCTCTTAACCCTTCCAGAACTATTCAGGACTCTCTGGATTACTTCTCCGTTACCTGGACAGGTCAGAGCTGTCCAGGGCAGTTTTCTTTGTGCACACTGCTTTTCAGCCTTGAATTATTTACTTCCACACAGCACAAATCAATTCAAATGATCTTCTTTTAAGGAATTTTCCCAAGTCTTCAAGCCAGAATCATTGTATTCTTTTTTTCTGTTCCCGCAGCACTTTGTTCCTATTGCTGTTGCTAACTTTTACACCATGTTATTGTAGTTAATTGTGTCCCCATCTGTCTCCCATTTTAAATTATATGCTTTCTCACATTGGAGGCGTCATAGTTCTTATTGTTCCCCTGAGGTCCACCAAAGTCCATAACATTGCTCGTCATTCAATAAATGTCTTGAGAAATTGTTAAATATTGATTCAGTGGAGAAAGGGTTATGAATTTAACAATGCTTTATTGAATGAGTCTTTGTGACATTCCTGGTATCTTTTTCTGAAATATGATGGGGATATAAAAATATTAGTGTAATGTATTCCAAAGTAATCATCACAAATTTATCAAAATCATGGATTCAAGGGCTGTTCAAAAACCATTTAATTTCAGCAACTAGCCAGTGCTTGAATCTGGCATATGGACATTTAACTTTTACTTGAACTCTTAAGCCCTTTCTTTGGGCAGCCCATTCTCTTTCGGCATTCCTCATAGTAAGAGAGCTTTTCCTTGGCTAAGCTCAAACATGATTCCTTATAACTTTTCCCATTGGTCTCACTGGTCTTGCTTTGTTCTCACTTGGTTCTGCTTTTGGGGAGAACAGAAAACAAATTTACACCGCTTACCACATTTTCAGTTCTTTATATAGGAACAGCACTCAGGGCTCTGCTATATAGTCTATTTTATAAGCTGAAGGCCCTCCCCCCCATATACTATACACTATGAGTGTGTGTGTGTGTGTGTATGTATGGCCAAAAAAACCATTGGAAATAATTTTAATTATTTAATTAATAAGATAAGAAATAAGATAATTTGCATAGGTAGAGGTAGAGAGAGAGAGACCGAAAAATAGATTACCATACAAACAATTCACATTCTGGTCAGTATATGTTTATATATATATAATTTCAGATAAATAAAGGACATTAGATTAATTCATTATACTTCCAGATTTTAGATTCTAGGATGATCGCATTTTTTTCTGGTTATCTTACTGCTATGCAAGAAATTATCTCAAAAGTTACTGGCTTCAAACAGCAATCTATTTATAATCTCTCCTAGTTGTATGGGTTGACTGGGCTCAGCTGGGAGATCCCCACTTGGGGTCTCTCATGTAGTTTCCACCAGGTGGTAGCTGGGGGTGGAGTCCTCGAAAGGCTGATGAACTGGATGTCCAGTATGTCTTCTTTAGTCACGTCTGATGCTCGAATGCTCCCCAACATGGGAGAGTTGAGGGCTCCAAGAGGCAGGAAATAGAAGACACTAGGCCACTGAAGGGCTACTCATGGAAATGGTACCGTATTGCTTCTACCATATCCTCTTGGTCAGAGGAGTCTTGAGGTCTGCTCCGATTCCAGGAAGTAAAGGAATAGCTTCCTCTCATGATGGGTGGGATGTCTGGGTCACATAGCAGAAGAGCATGCTGGATGGGAGCTGTTGTGACCATCTTTGGAAAATACGAACTGCCACACCATGTGTTTGAATGGTGTAGTAGAGTAATGGGTGCATTTTTGATAAATACTAACTTATTCTCAAAAAAATTAATACAAATGTAGTATGTTTAAACAATAGCATATAAACATGAAGAAAACACAAATATTGGCCATAAAACATACAATATAAAACTAACAATCTCTGCCTACAGTTTATCATATATTCACACCATATTTCTAATTGGATTTCATGATTTGAAAGACATCTTTCCTGAATTTAGACTTGAAGAGGTTTAGGATGTTTGCGTGGCTCAGTTGGTTAAATGAATACCTACGGCTCAGGTGGTGATCCCTGGGTCCTGGGATAGAGTCTCGCATCAGGCTCCCTGCTCCGCACGGAACCTGCTTCTCCCTCTGCCTCTGCTTCTCTCTCTCTCTCTGTCTGTCTCATGAATTAATAAATAAAATCTTAAAAGATGTTTAAAAGAGTTTTTGCTTTAAAAAGTAGTATCTAAGTAATTTTTTGTTTCTGGAAATTCATTTTTAATGCATAATATAATCCCTTCTACTTTTATAGGTTTTTTAAAAAAAATTTATTTGAGAGAGAGAGAGCATGAGTGGGGCTGGGAGGGGCAGAAGGAGAGGGAGAAGCAGGCTCCCCACTGAG
Source organism: Neogale vison (assembly GCF_020171115.1). NCBI lineage: Eukaryota > Metazoa > Chordata > Mammalia > Carnivora > Mustelidae > Neogale > Neogale vison. The sequence continues at coordinate 52,109,451 of NC_058093.1, forward strand.
CAGGGAGCACGTCTCGGGGCTTGATCCCAGGACCCTGGGATGGTGAGATCTCATTTGAAGGCAGATGCTTAATTGACTGAGCCACCTAAGTTCCTCTTTTCTGCTACTTTTAGTGCTATTTCATTATTTGGATTTTAATTGTAAAAGCGTTCATACAATTCAAGATAAAATACTAAATATTTCCTTTTCTGAAATATAACTTTCTCTATTTGAGTCATCTTAATGTATCCTAATTTTTTAAATGTTAATTTCTTCCATTTTTCTTCTCTGAACTCCTTTAAATTTTTCTTCATTTTAAGTATTGAACCCTAAAATTTGATAATATATATGCTGATTAAATAATCATTAAATCCATCACAGAGAAACATTTTCTTTATTCTTACCTGCCAATTTGTTTTTAAAGATTTTATTTGTTTATTTGACAGAGAGAGAGAGATATCACCAGGAGGCAGAGAGGCAGGCAGAGAGAGAGGGGAAGCAGGCTCTCTGCTGAACAGAGAGCCCGATGCGGGGCTCGATCCCAGGACCCCGGGATCATGACCTGAGCCAAAGGCAGAGGCTTAACCCACTGAACCACCCAGGTGCCCCTCTTACCTGAAAATTCTTAAGTGATGTGTATCACTTAGAAATTGTGTTCAGTGTATAACTAGAGAGGCATAAAAAAATTAGTGATTTATTTTTCCCTCACAGAATATGAAGTCTTGATACTCGTAGTCCAAGTGTGACAAGAGGGTTCTATCGTGTCACCAAAGGGCTTGGATCCTTGTAGCCATCTTAAGATTCATATACTCAAAACAGGTGCCAGAATTCTAAGTATTATATCTACATCTCAGATAGGCAAAGGCCAAAGAGCGTAAAAGTGCACATAGCTGGGGAGCCTGGGTGGCTCCGTCAGTTAAATGTCCAGCTCTTGATTTTGTCTCAGGTCATCAAATTCCACCAGGCTCTGTGCTTAGCAGGAGTCTGCTTGAGATCTCTCTCTCCCTCTCCCTCTGCACCCATCCCCCCAACCCCCAGTCTCTCTCTAAATACATCTTGGAAAAAAAAAAAGTGCACATAGCAACAGAGGAAGGAGAGCATAGATGGAAGGGAACTGTCAGGTCTAGCCACATCACATTAAAAAAAAAAAGCACATTTTGCTATTTTTTTTGACAGTTTCATCTTATAATGCCCCAGTTTTGTCTATGCTAGTCTCCAGCTCTTTTAATGCTAGTTTTGTCTAATTTATAGCTGTGCATTTGGTTCTTACATATGTACTTTGTTGCTTTTCTTTCCACTGAGCTTTTATAAACTAGTATTCTTTTTTTTTTGGATTATAACATGATACATATTTTTGCAGAAGATCTGCAAAATTAAGAAAAGAATAAAAAATGAATACTTCTTACATTTTTATATCATTCACAGATAACTGTTAACATTTTTCTGTATAGTCCTTCAATCTTTCTGAATTTTATATATATGTAAATATAAATATATATTTGTGATACAATTGCTACCTTATCCATATTACTTTAGGAAAGTACATTGTTTGAAATATATTTAAGATTTCTGTATATAAATAAGTACTATTTGAGACATGAGTTTTGTGACTGCATGGAATTCTATTAGCTGCACAAATCACAACTTATGTATTTGATCTCTAATTGTTAGACACTCCAGGTACTTTTAAGGATTTACATAATGAAATTCTCCTAACATCCGTCTTTGCCTGTATCTTTAATTAGTTTAGAATAACTATATGCAGGTGAAATGGGTCAAAAGAGGAATATATAAAGGAAAAGGTAAAATTTCTGCAGACTAGAAATTAATGAAGTGAAGGTCTAAAATATGGCATGCTTTAGTGCATGTTTGCGGAGAGTGGAGTGGAGTGAGCTAAGCAAACCTTTTACAGCTTTCATCTCGGGAGAAAGGAGCCAACATTTTCTCATCTCCAGGTAGACAGAAGCAGTTGAGGAAAGGGAAGGTATTTAAAGCTCTTCGCATGGAGAGGCTGGTCAATATTTGGAAAAGGCACTTTGCCAGTTCCTTCAATATTCAACAACATCAACAACAGCAGCAAAATGAAAAAAAAAAAAAAAGGGAACAAAAGAATTGACTGAGAGCCTACTTGCCTTGGGAAATGGATCTTGACTTCTCCCAATTTGAGCAAGTAAAGAAGTTTTCAGTTAGAGAATGCCACAGTGTAAATGCGGTCTATGATGTAGAATACACTGTCAAAAATCAAAGGTCAGAGGTGTCCAGGAGCTTGGTCAAAGCAATACCTTGCATTTAGCCATAGAGTACAGACTGCACATGCAGTTACGCACTCATATAAGTTGTCCAATGGTCTTCAAAAGAATTATGTTTAAGTAATGTATAGTATCCAGAAGTTTCTGATTTGTCATGCTTTTCATGATTGAAATTATCATAGGATTTTTATCAAGTCATATTTACAATAGAAATGGTGCGAGGGAGTTAGTTTAGGGTTCTTGGAAGGCCACATGAAAATATAGGGGGCAGGAATGAGCAAGAGAGTGGGAGGGAGAAAGAGATGGGGAGCGAGGGAGAGGACCAGAACATACTAGTGATGACTTTAGAAGTTATAGATTAATCAGCTTGCTTTAGTATCTAGGAAAATAGAGGAATCAATAACAAGATAGTTGATTTCATACAACTCAAAAGAGCAAAACAAATGGGAGTAAAAACAACATGATTTTGAGAGAAGTAAATCACTTCGACTTAATCTAATTTTATTCACTGACACAGAGACAAGATTTAAATAGGAGTGGAAATAAGAGTTTGTGTATCTTCATGTTAGTGAAGTTTTGTTTTTGTCTTACATGATACGTGAAGGGAGTTACAACTTGTGATTATCCCTGGTTCAGTGCCTTGTCAGGGCAGACCAGCGAAGACTTCAGAGGGTACAGTGAGTGCTTGTACTGAATGAAATTTGTATTAATCTCCAGAATTAAAGAATACAAAATACGGAATCTCCAGACTAGAAAGTTGCTAAATCTATAGGGGCTCTGCAGGAATTCAGAGTGAATATAGGAAGAAAGGTGGCTGAAGGAGTAGAAAGTCATTGAGAACCATCAATTAGAATGACATTTAAGGGTGCCAGGGTGGCTCAGTCCTTAAGCATCTGCCTTCAGCTCAGGTCATGATGCCGGGGTCCTGGGACTGAGTTCCGCATCAGGCTCCCTGCTTGGCGGGAAGCATGCTTCTCCCTCTCCCACTCTCGTTCCCTCTCTCACTGTCTCTGTGTCAAATCAATAAATAAAATCTTAAAAAAAAAAAAAAGAAACAAAATGACACTTAAAAAACGGGTAATATCTGTGTAATAAGATGTAAATAGTAATGGCTAGTGTAAATAAAGTGGTAACATGCAGGCATTGGAACACATTGTTGCCGTAATTAGAAATGAGACCTGGGATTGCTGCCTGGATTATTCAAAAGAATCTGGAGTGTTTCCTGCCTTCCCCTGCACCACTAGTCATGTAACAATCCTGTTGCATGTCCCAGTTACAGGACAGTAACACATGTTCATCTAGTTATTTTCCTTCCTTAGGTCCTATAAAGTATAGACTGTTGCTTTGTAAGAGAATAAGGAATTGTGTTAATTCCTCCACCAATAAATAATTGTTTTACTAAAATTGCTCTGTTTTCCATAGAGATAGTTTTTTTATTTCAAGTCAGATATTTGGGTAACTTCTTTTGAAAGCATCTTAAAAGGTAGTTCAACTCAACATGTATAATACCCAGAGTGCATTGAAATCAAGTCAAGACATGACAATATGAAGAACTAGGGCCAAATCAAATTTTAAACAGGCAACAAATATTATGTCATGACCCCCACTGGCTGCGATGATTATAAAGTATAACCTGATTGTGGGGTTCATATATGAAAATTATGCTTATTAGTATTAATAAAATATGCCAAATACTATTAATATAATTATAATTACTATATTAATGGATGTCATATGATCTGACTTACTAATTAACATATTAATATAGTAAAACATCAAGTCTTAACAGTGCCATGCTCTTTGATTTAACAATCCCCCTTCTGGGTATTTTATCCTAAGGAAACATGCTGTAGCAGAAGATACATACAAAAGGATACCACAGTGTTTTTGTTCTTCATTTTTTTTGGTAATAAATACTTGATAACTTACGTATGAAAAAATACAAAATAAGTAATGGCATGTATGGGGTATCAGTGAGTAAAATTGTTTCATATTGCAATGATAAAAAAATGGTACTGCTACAGAAGGAAATTCACAAGTAAAAAGATATTAATTATAAAATAGTTTATATGATATAATTCTTTAAATTCATAAAAAAGAACTTGATAATTTTTTATTTAGCAAAACAGTTATATAAGGGGAAAAACCACTTATACTGATAACCTTTAAGACTATTTGATACTCTTTTTATTTTTTCTCTTTAACTGCTGATACCTTTTTTATGAATAAAATACAATTATTTAATTTTACATTTACTTTATATAATATTGTCTGTACTGTTTATTTAAAAATCCAAAACTCACGGCGCCTGGGTGGCTCAGTGGGTTAAAGCCTCTGTCTTCGGCTCAGGTCATGGTCTCAGGGTCCTGGGATGGAGTCCCGCATCGGGCTCTCTGCTCAGCTGGGAGCCTGCTTCCTCCTCTCTCCCTGCCTGCCTCTCTGACTACTTGTGATCTCTGTCTAATCTCTGATCTCTGTCAAATAAATAAAAAAAGTCTTAAAAAAAAATCCAAAACTAGATTCCACATTTATTTGCATTCTCCAGTAATTTATATATTTAATATGCGTATGTAAATACAGAAATTGTAAACAATATTTTAATTTAAATACAGGCATATTTAATATATAAATTATATATAGATATAAAATATGTAAAATACAGGAGGATGTGTATATAGCGATACATAAATGGATTTTTGTTATTTTAGTTGTCCAAACAACTTGCTTATTTTTTAACTTCCTAGTTTTTTTTCTTGATTTAAAAATGTCATTGATTTATCTGTTTGCCTCTTTTGTGTGATCCCAAAATATCACAGTGACTGTAAACCATTTATTTATTTACTTCTGTATTTTTCCTGTAATTTTAAATTTTTTAAGAGATTTTATTTTATTTATTTGAGAGAGAGAGCAAGAGAGAACTCTGGGCAGGTGGGGGAGGAGCAGAGGGGGAGGGAGAAGCTGACTTCCAGCTGAGCAGGGAGCGATGTGAGGTTTGATCTCAGGACAATGGGCAAAGGCAGATGCTTAATCAACTGACTGAGCCACGTAGGTCCCCCTCTAATTTTAAATTTTGATACAGTTTCAAACATACAGAAAAGTTGGAATTATTGTACTTAAGAATCCTAGATACTCTGTCCAGATTCATTAGTTATTTACATTTTGCTCCTTTATTATTTGTGCTTACTCTCCATATATTTGCATGTTTAGATACATGTGCATCATTATATATATATGCATATGTATGTACATATATTTGTATTTTCCCCTGATTCATTTGAGAATAAGTTACAGGCATCATGCTTCTTTATTTAATTATTTTAGTATGTATTTCCTAAGAATAAGAGCATTATCTTATATAACCACAGAATTATAAAAATTGAGAAATTATTATCAACAAAATACTGCTATGTGACAGTGCATCTAGGATCACATGTGCCTTTGGTTGTCATGCCCTTTAAACTTCCTTTAATCTGGAACATTTTCTCAGTCCTTCAAGACTGAATTTGAAGATATTTTTAGACTTGCCTCAGTTTGGGTTTGTCTGATATTTCCAAATGATTGATTCAGGTTATGCCTTTGGGCAGACGTGTGTACCGCGGGAATGATGAGTCCTTCTCAAGTGCACATGAGGCCCTTCATGAAGTTGAGGCAGGTGTTGTGTATTAGCTCTGTTATTGATGACGTTGTCTTTGATCGTTTAGGTAAGGTGGTCTCCGCCAAGTATCGCCCTTGAAAGTTTGTATTTCCCCCACTGTAATTAATAAGTGATTTGAGAGAGGATGCCTTAATACTGCGGAAATATCTTGCTCTTCATCCCACTCCCACCCATGAGTAAGTGTGAATCGACAGTGTTTTGTTGAGTGAATTGGTTAACTATAATGTTTGCTTAATGGTGATTTCCTAACTTCCTCAACACGCCTACATTTTTTGGTGGCATTCCAAGCAGAGAAGAGGTCGTCCTTCTTTCTTATATACTTCATTCATTTCTTTATTTATATTTACTGTAATGAATCTTAATTCTTTATGATTAATTATTTATTTTGATTTTCCAGTTGTCCTAGGTAAGACTGGTAAGAACTTCTTGAAGCTGAGGCCTGTGTCCTTTTGATATATTCCATCATTTTTAAATGCCTTACTTGCCCCCAACCCAAAATATCATCACCTTGAGTTTTATATATTCTGGTGGATTCCCTGTGTGCATGTTTTAAAATGCCTGGATAGTTTTTTCACATTTTCGTTGTTTCAGCAACTTTGTAAAAATGCCCGGGTAGTTTTTTCACATTTTCATTGTTTAGTAACTTTTTGAAAGTATTGTCTTAACTTTTAGACCTTTGCTTTCTTCTTTTCCTCACGGTTTTTCTGTACTCCTTAGATCTCTGTAATACATACGGTGGGAGCATGTAAGGTAGCTCTGTTAGAAGTCAGTGTTTAATTTTCTGTTCACAGATAATTTGACATTTTTATTATCCTCCAACTTCCAGTTATACTGAAGACCTAGGATTTGTATGTTTGTTTATGTTTTTGTTGGCTGTATATTTTTTGCAGCATGTGGGAAGAATTTCAGTTTAGGGTGGCTGGTTTTACCACAACTACCCAGAATTCCAGGTCTATGTATTTTTTTTAAAAGATTTTCTTTATTTATTTGACAGACTGTGAGAGAGGGAACACAAACAAGGGGGGTGGGAGAGGGGGCAGCAGGCTCTCTGCTGAGCAGGGAACTCAATGAGGGTCTGGATCCCAGGACCCTGGGATCATGACCTGAGCTGAAGGCAGATGCTTGACGACTGAACCACCCAGGCGCCCCCAGGTCTATGTATTTTAAGCATTATACAAAACATTTCAACATTTCAAGTTATTTGCAATATGCTATGATGCAACCAGAATTTATGGATTGCTGATCTTTACCTTCAGTGGTCTGTGTTCTCTTAATCTGGTTTAATTTAGTAAAATGGAAAGTTTCTTTAGTTTTACAATTATCTTATCAAGTAGTATACCTGTCGTTCTAGAAAGTATGTCTTTGGAAGATGTGTTCATGGTAAATGTAAAATCATTATTCTAGATCATTAAGTACCTTGATTAGTACTAATCAGTTGGGTTTATAAATTTCTCTCTTAGCTCTAAAAATTATCAAATATGGGGGCAGTTGGGTGATTCAGTTAATTGTCTGTCTTCAGCTCAGATCATGATCCTAGGGTCCTGGAATCAAGCCCCGCATTGGGCTTGAGTCTACTTCTCGCTTTCTGTCTGCCCCTCTCCTGGGTCATGCTCTCTCTTGCTCTCTCTCTCAGGTAAACAAAACCTTTAAAAAAATAAAAATTTTCAGATATGTATTTAAAAAATGGAAATTTAGACCTATGGAATTTTAAAACATATATACATTAAATCCAATCAAGAAATGGGCAGAGGACATGAACAGACATTTCTGCAAAGAAGACATCCAGATGGCCAACAGACACATGAAAAAGTGCTCCATATCACTCAGCATCAGGGAAATACAAATCAAAACCACAATGAGATATCACCTCACACCAGTCAGAATGGCTAAAATCAACAGGTCAGGATATGACAGATGCTGGTGAGGATGCGGAGAAAGGGGAACCCTCCTACACTGTTGGTGGGAATGCAAGCTGGTGCAACCACTCTGGAAAACAGCATGGAGGTTCCTCAAAATGTTAAAAATAGAACTGCCCTATGACCCAGCAATTGCACTACTGGGTATTTACCCTAAAGATACAAACGTAGTGATCCGAAGGGGCACGTGCACCCGAATGTTTATAGCAGCAATGTCCACAATAGCCAAACTATGGAAAGAACCTACATGTCCATCAACAGATGAATGGATACAGAAGAGGTGGTATATATACACAATGGAATACTATGCAGCCATCAAAAAATGAAATCTTGCCATTTGCGACAACATGGATGGAACTAGAGCGTATCATGCTCAGCGAAATAAGTCAAGCGGAGAAAGACAACTATCATATGATCTCCCTGATATGAGGAAGTGGTGATGCAACATGGGGGCTTAAGTGGGTAGGAGAAGAATAAATGAAAGAAGATGGGATTGGGAGGGAGACAAACCATAAATGACTCTTAATCTCACAAAACAAACTGAGGGTTGCTGGGGGGAGGGGGGTTGGGAGAAGGGGGGTGGGGTTATGGATATTGGGGAGGGTATGTGCTTTGGTGAGTGCTGTGAAGTGTGTAAACCTGGTGATTCACAGAACTGTATCCCTGGGGATAAAAATATATATTTATAAAAAATAAAAAAAATTATTAAAAAATATATACATTAAAACAAGATAATAATATCTGATTATAAGAATCCAGTGAAATGTGGTTATAAACAATGGCTTTATCAAATGAAGGAAGCTTTTTCCCCCAAACTAAGGAAAGTTCCTCCTCTCCAGTTTCACAGCAAAGAGATCTGATTGCAGTTAGCACGTGCGGATCAGGAACAAAACACTCAGGGCTTGCAAATGTTGGAGTAGAAGACAGCTTGCAAAAGTAGGCAATAGGTTAAGTGTCCAAAGCGTGCCACATCCAGGAAGGGCAAGCGTTTCTCTGTTCTCTGGAGGTTGTGAGCCCAGCCTTACAAAATCTTTGCTCTTTCAAAGAAGGTAGAAATGAGCGTCGTCTGAACGGCTCAATTGGTTGGACGACTGCCTTCGACTCAGGTCATGATCCTGGAGTCCTGGGATCGAGTTCTGCATCGGGCTCCCAGCTCCATGGAGAGTCTGCTTCTCCCTCTGACCTTCTCCTTGCTCATGCTCTCTCTCACTGTCTCTCTCTCAAATAAATAAAAATAAAATCTTTAAAACAACAACAACAACAAAAAAAGGTAGAAATGAGAATTCTTATGGGAAATCTCCTGCTTTAAAAAAATTATTTAAATGGTTTTAAAACCATGGTGTGGGATAAACAAAAATATGTCAGTAAACCAGATATGGTTATTATATCCCAGTTTGTACCCTTTACTGGGGATGCATTGTAGGGATTAGCAGGTGCCATGAAAAGAATCTGTGTCAGGAAAAGCTCATACGAAGCCTGGGATCACCTCTTACTAGCTGTGTCAAATTGGGCCAATCATGTGATTAGTATTAAGTTCTCTTGCCTATGAGGGTGACTATGCTAAGATCTGAAGAAAATACAGGTTCGCTAATTGTTATAACGTTATAATTCTTCTGAAGTTCTAGGTAGACATGAGTTGGCATCCTTTTTTAAGCTCTAGGTATTAAACTTAGAACAAAGAAATTTATAAAAATACGCAGTTCCTTAAAAATTTCTTAATTCACTTTCGACGTGTGATTATAAATTGCTAACCCTGTCTGGTTTCTTCTTCTGTGAGAGGCTCTGTGTTGGGGATTAGTAAAGTCACTCGTTCTTGTGAGAGGTAGGGGTTGGTGTCATCTTGTTGTCTCTCATACGCTAGAGGAAGATAAATGAGACTTTCAACTCAGAAGACCTGTTCTGCTTGTTGAACTTCTGATTTGATTACATTTGTTTTTGGTGAACACAAAAGTATGCCTCCTGCATCAGTAAGGTGATATTTCTATTTAGCACTTGAAACACAATCTTTCTGGGCAGAGATTCTGCTTCTCCCTGAGAATGCATGTTCCACTAAAGATGCTGGCTACTGAAGAGGATTTTTATTCGTACTGTCCATAGTGTGTTCAATCTATCTGAAATAACACATTGTACTGTAAAAAGTTATTTTGGTTCTCATTAGGTATGTTTTGTTTTATTTTGTTTTGAGCAGGTCTTTTATGGCACCCTATACCCAATAGAACAAAATCCATTTAAGTTGAAATATTTTGAGCTTTGAAATTAATGTGCTCTTCCCAACACCTGTCCTCTAAAACAAATTAATTAATAAAATCTGATTAACTTTCTCCTTATAAGTGACTTTCTGACAAAAAAGAAATGGAAATTTGTGTATTTTTATAAGGTGTGCAAGTGGCGTGCCTGCATTTTTCTCAGTGCATGGTTTTCAATTAGAATTGAAATGCAATTACAAAGTGAATTGGTGCAATTCTCTGGATAAATCAAGCAAAATTCTCTTCTAACTCAGTGATCTTCATATATCAGACAAAAGTACATATTAAAGCTTGAAATATTTTAATAACCACCTCAAATCTCCAGCCTAAATTTACTTATAAATATCTCATATTTTTGAATTGCTTTCATATTGTTCTGCCATGTTCTGGGTAAACTGTTTCTTGCATATATTTCTGAAGCCAGTGTGTAGACTTCTTACCACATAAGAGTGTCCTCCTTGATTGATGTGTAGAATATTTGCATATAGTTGGAAATATTTCTGTTCACCAGCCCATTATATTTTGCTAGATGTGTCATCTATATTTTGCAAAACCTTATTTCAGTATGTTAACGTATATGTTGTCTAAGTGTGTGTTGGCCTGGAATAGTTTTTCTGTGACCTTGGCAAATTGCTTTACTCTTTTGGATTTTGTTTTTTTTTCCTTTCACAGATGCATTTTGTAGGAGTATTTCGAGGATGAATGTTTGCAAATCATTTTGAAATTGCCAAATGCCACATACAGTAAGTAATATGTATTTTTATTTTTCCACTCAATTGCAGTCATGCTGAATGAATTTGGCAGTCATAAAAGAACACATTTCTATTTATGGTTCTTGATATTTGTGAATATTGAGGCAAAATGTATATAAAAGATAAAAATTTGATGAGCTATTTCCTAGTCTGAATTAATTTGTAGAAATTCAAGATTTCTAAGGACAGATTTTACTATTGTTCTACTTATATAACTTGCACATAGTACTTCTCACTTATATTTGAGTGAGATTTTTTTCTCTGAATCATAAATTAAGAAGAATACGGGAAACATTAGTGTTATTATCCAGTGCTGATATGGGGATTTAAAAAGGAGTATTGAATTAAGAATTAAGATTTGCCAAGTATTAAGACTTACTGTGAATCAGGCAATTTATATATGTTGCCTGTAATTCTCCCCCAGGTATTTTAAGATCATTATTTTTATCCCCATTTTATATATCAAAGAAACTGAGAGGAAGTTTTAACACCTTGCTCAATATCTATTCAAAGTAAGGAATCTGGTCTTTGAACACAAGACTTTTCAGATAACACTGCCTCTATCTCTTAACATAGACAAAGTTAAATAACTTCTCTAAGAGGATGAATATTTAAAGAGTTTAAACATGTTCTGATACTTTCTTTGTATTTCTGTTTTGCTTAAGCATTATCCTAAAATACTGTATTTTGTGCTGGATTGTCTGCCATGTGATTTCTTTCATTTCAAATGGTGTTTTCTAATTCCTTACTTAGACTGCTTTGAACTAGGATGGAAGAAGTGAAAATGTAGATTCTGGGAAAAAAATGTTTCTAAATCACCTAAGTTTATATATTTTTTAAAGTGTTTAGAATTAGAGTTCTGAAGTTCTCCAAGAGTTTTCTTTCATTCATTAAAAAAATTAAACTATATTATTATTTTGAGAGTTTGGAGGGGACGGATAGAATGCTCAGATTCTTTGTTTGATGAAATGAGATAATCAGGAGGACAGTTCTAAAGTAGAATTTACAAAAAATATGGAAGCAATAATGGCAGCATTGATGTTTTTATGTTGTCTCCCAATATGACTTAAAAAAGGTGGCCTAGTACATGTTTAGGAATTCAGACTCTGGATTCAGGTCACCTCCATTTGAATACTGATTTATCACTTAATAGCTTTGTGACTGATCAAATTACTGAATGTCTCTTTAAAATGGATGTAAGATTGGGAACTACTTAATTTGTAGTGAAGTATAGCACAATTCCAGGTACATAATAAATTGATATTTCAAGTATGTTTGTTAGTAAGCATCATAACTTCATAGTCATGTCACGTAAAGTATGCAACAAAAGTACTCAGTGAATGATGTTGATTGACCTGGTCCAAAAGAAACTGAAGTTCAGCCTTCTTTATGAATGTAGAGATCTTTACTAATTGGAACTTCTAGTGAAAAGACAAACCATTTAGGTAATCAGCATGTATATATACAGTTTATAAAATCAGCACATATGATATGTCCTTTGGTGTGTTGACTGTATATCTAGGCTGAAAGTATGTTTGTGTGGTTCGTGGAGAAAAGAAGGGGGCAGTTGTGCAGGGCTTACAGAGTCTGAAATGCTTATTTTGAAAGAGGACAAACTTATGGATATAAAATAAATAACTGACATGATGATCAGTTCACTTGAGGGAATCATCTCATCCAGTGCTTTATGAAACCATTCATGGAGATTGAAGTGATGTGGATGAGAAAACAGTATTAAGTATTTACTCTACCGTGTGTACTTTACATTGAATGTCTCAGGTAATCTAAGCAATACGATGATGAGATAGGTGTGTTACTATCTTTTTTTTTTTTTTTTGTATGAGGAAAATATACCAGAGGATGTTCAAATGTGTCATTTGTGGGACCAAAGCTTGAGACTGATGTAATTCTAAAGCCCTTTTTTTTCCTTTATACTCTTAACATGAGTGTTAAGGGCTGAAATTCTGTGGTTGATCTTTCTTTCATTTGCATGAAAACACTGCTGTCAAACCTCAGATAATACATATGAATTCTTTAGTAAATAAGTAATTGATGATTAAATTTTAACTAAATAAATGACAATTGTCTTAGCATTTGTAATCCAGCCCAAGCTGATTCTGTTCCTGCACAACAGGCCAGTAAGTCTAAAGGGAAGGTGTTGGGGCCCAGAAAGTGGCTTTATTCAGAAAGCCAGCAAACTGAAGAGATGGCATACTATTGTCCCAGAGAACCATGTTCCCTCAACCTGGAATTCGAGCTGCTTTTATATTGGCAAAAGAGGGAAGTGGGATGCGATTGTTGTCAGAAGGTGACTAATGTTTGTAGAAATCCAAGGAAGGTCATGTAACTTCTTTGTCCTTGGTCAGTTCATCTTTGTGTACAGGCGTCTGGTCATGTCATTCCTGTAAATCTTTTTTTTTTTTTTAAGATATTTTAAATTATTTTAGAGAGAGAATGTGAGTGGGGCTGGGAGGCAGGCAGAAGGTGAAGGAGAGGGAGAGAATTTCAAGTAGACTGCTTGCAGAATGTGGAGCCCTTCAAAGGACTTGATCCTATGACCCTGAGATCATGACCTAAGCCATAATCAAGAGTTGGACACTTAAGTGACAAGCCCTTCAAAGGACTTGATCCTATGACCCTGAGATCATGACCTAAGCCATAATCAAGAGTTGGACACTTAATCCAGGCTCCCTACCATTCTTGTAAATCTTAATCATTACATAATCATTTCTGTATTTCCTTATCTCCTGGGTGAAGTAGGTTTTGGGTAAAGAGTGGTTTTTGTAAATCATAGCTGTAGTATGTCTATGTGGTAGGGTTAAGCAAAAGTTTCTAAGCTATAGGTTGTAGCAGTAAGGGAAAGAGAAGCAATATGAAGTCAGGCTAATTTTCTCCCTGTTAGATATTAAGTTATAATAGAGGCATTCAGCAATCTGAAACAAATTGTCTTTAGAAAATGTTGTTTGGTGGGCGCTTGGGTGGCTCAGTTGGTTAAGCATCTGCCTTGGGCTCAGGCCATGATCCCAGGGTTCTGGGATCGAGTTCCTCATCGGGTTCCTTGCTTGGTGGGGAGTCTGCTTCTCCTCTGCCCCTCTCTCAAATAATAAATAAAATCTTAAAAAAAATGTTGTTTATGTCAAGAAGACTTAAAAAAGCTGCTTCTCCAAGGGCAGAGACTTTATGTATCTTACACTTCTCTGAAGTTGAGGTGACTGTGGTCTTTTCTTTCAGTCCTGCCGTTTCATGCAGTGCAGAGAAGTTTGGAATGAGGAGTTTAGCTTGACTTAGTTAATTAATCTCCTCTTTGTCATCTTCAGGTGTGTCATCATTGAGGGACATCCTTTATAATAACCACAGTGGCCACACTGATACTTTCCCTTTTTGTCTCTTGGGTGATCTTCATCTTCTTTCCATTTTAGTCATCCACTGATCCCAGTTCTTTTACACATAACTTCTTGAAACAGTCAGACACGTTTTACCTGAGGGATATTTTCAAACTTACTAGTATTTAAAATATTATTGCCTTTAAAGGGAATGGGTCACACCGTGTTCTCACACTACTGTTGGTTTTGAGAGGGAAGGACTTACAGAATGCTTCTCTTTTTAGTTTGCAAATCTGGTCTCTGAAATACAAAGCTAGGGATTGCATGTAGTGATTCTTCACTTAATTCAATAAATATTTATTGCATGCTCCTATATGAGGAGCACCATGCTGGTTTAGTACTAGAGCAAGTAGGAGGGAAAGACAAAAATGGCTCTCAAGAAAATTCCATGCTCAATTTAAGGAAATAAGACAGGCACAGGCATAAATAAAGAATAGGGTATTAGGATATGGTATCACGAGAATAGCCTAAGGTAATCAGATCAGTAAAGCTGTTTTAAATAATTTGAGAAATAATGAAGCAATTACATATATGTGAAAAAATAAAGGATTAGAAGAGATTTAAGAAAGATACAATTCTGGACTGCATTGGCTCAAGATTTCATCATGATGATTGCATTTGCACTAGATCTTGGTGCAGGTGGAAAATGTTAATAGAGAAGTCAAGGAAATGGCATGCTTGAGCTTAGAGTCAAAGAGACATACTTCACATTCAATGAGTGGTGAATTCATTAGTTTGACAACAGAATAAGTTTCTTGTGTTGGACTAAAACCAGGTAGCACTGGAAAATTAAGGCTGGAGCTAGGTTGTAGGAAATACTGAAAATCAAAGTAAAGACTTTGAATTTAATTGGTAGGCAATTGGGAGAAAAAGAAAAGAATATTTTGGGAGGGCCAATCCTGTGAATAAAAAGTTCCTCTTTGATATTAGTCTGGTGGTGTCTTCACAATGGATTCCAGTTGGAAGACATGTGGACAAGAGGATAGTTTTTAGGAAAATATAGAAGTAAAAGAATAAGGCATGAGGGTAAGACTTGAGGCTGTAGCAATGGGAATGGAGAAAAGGAATAGATGCAGGTAAGACTTTGAAAGAAATGGGGTCAGGGAGTAATAATCATCATCATTTGTGTGGCATTTACTTGGCCCTAGACTCAGTGATTTATATTATTTAATTCCACATCAGACAACTCTGAGAGGTAGATGCTAATACCATCCTCATTTTGCACAAGAGAAAACTAAGGGAGACTTTAGCCAAGTAAATTGTCCCAGGTCAGAGAGCTAGAAAATAACAAAGGTGAGGCTTGAACCCATTCCTCCAATCTCCAGAGTCTCTGTATAACCACAGTACATCATCTCTGTAAAAAATAACTGAGATTTCTAGGTTGACTGAACTGGAAAAAGACATTACCAATAGTCAGAGAAACATTTTTTTTTTTTTTTCCCAGAGTTTACCACTTCTTCGGTTAAGTCTTTGGGTGGGGAGGAAAATGTTTGGACTTTTAGGGAGAAATATTCCTTATGGTTCAGAAGGAATCTCTTGAATACATTCATTTCTATGCTGGGCAACAGGAACAGTGTAATTTATGATATTGCTCGATTATAAATTAGAATAATAAATATGTCATCTTAATATGATTTGTCTTCCTTCCTTAGAACAGCTTAAAGTGAAACAAGGATAGAGTGCTAAATTAAAGATTAAATATCTTGGGTGCATGAAAGACCAATATTTTAGAGTTAGTTTACCATCATACTAAACAATAATCTTGACAGGGGAAAAAAATCTAATTCCTAATATAGAGAGTATCTCTCTTTTTCTATAATGGAGAAGTAGCGTAAGTACTACTTAGGAGCTTGGGCTCTGGAACCATGCTGTTGCATGGGTCCAGATTCCACAATGAGTCCTCTTTAGCTGTGTGATTTTGTAAGGAGTGATTTTAGCTGAGTGATTTTTTTGTTTGTCAGTTATGTAAGCTCTCTGTCCTCAGTCTCTTCACCTTTGAAATGTGATGAAATGTAGTGTGTTTTCTGAATATTGTGAAGGTTAAAGGTGGTAAAGCACTTATAGTGGTCCCTAAAACACAGTAAATCCTCAGTGATGTTTGTTATGTTCATTGAACTTGATCTGATCTATCATAATTTTTAAACGTTATTGTGATTTTTTATGTGTTATGGGCACAAAACAGTGAATTTTATAAGCAAAAACACATGTAACTTCACAGATCAAGAAGTGGTACATTTTCTGCATCTTGGAAACCCTGGTTTTGTTTGTTTGTTTGTGTTTTGTTATCGCCCAAACATTACTCCCTTCTGCTAGTTCCATATGGATAACTTTTTCTTGACTTTTGTAATCACTTAATGCTTTTCATTATAGCTTTAACATTTAATCATGAGTCCTTAAATAGAAAATGCTAGCTTAACTTGATTTTTTATAATAGTCATGCATGACTTTGTGCTTGGTTTCCTTTCCTAACTTACATATTTAAGTTTTGTTAATGTTTTTCTGTGGTTCATTAATTTTCATTGCTATGTAGTATTCCATTGCAGAAAGATGCTACAAAGTATTTATCTGTGGTTGTTGATGGACATTTGGACTGTTTCTGGGTTTGGCAATTTTGAATAGTGCTGCTGTGAACATTCTTTTAGATGTTTCTTGCTGTACATATACATGGGTTTCTGTTAGTCATGAAATTAATCAGTTAAATTATATACAAATTTTCAATTTTAGTGGATAGTGCTAAACATTTTCCAAAGTAGTTATACTAATTATACTCCAGTCAGTAGTGTATGAGAGTTTCCATTGTTTTATCTGTATCAGTGCTTGGTGGAATCAGTCCTTTAAATTTAGCCATTCCGATGAGAATAAGGTTTACATTTCCCTTTGAATAATGTGGTTCTGTTATGTGGTTTAATTGCCATATGGATATTATTGTCTGTAAATTGCCTGTTCAAGTGTCTTGCCTATTTTTCTATTGTGTTGATTTTTTTATTGTTAATCTGCAGAAGTTAATTGTATTTGAATGAAGAGCCTCCTTTCAATTACATGTTGCAAATCCTTTTTTTCTCTCTGTGACTTGCCTTTTCAGTTTCTTAATTTAGTTTTTGATGAGGAAAAGTTTCCAGTTTTAATTATAATCATATTTTTACCTCTTTTTTTTTTTTTTAAGATTTTATTTGACAGAGATCACAAGTAGATGGAGAGGCAGGCAGAGAGAGAGAGAGAGAGAGGGAAGCAGGCCCCCTGCTGAGCAGAGAGCCCGATGTGGGACTCGATCCCAGGACCCTGAGATCATGACCTGAGCTGAAGGCAGCGGCTTAACCCACTGAGCCACCCAGGCGCCCATATTTTTACCTCTTTATATTTAGATCATTCCTTTTAAATTTATTTTTGTGGCTGGTTTGAAGTAGAAGTCAAGTCCTGTTTTCCTTCCAACTGGATGTCCAGTTGTTACAGAATCATACTGAAAAGTCACCTCTGCCCACTGCTCTTCAATGCCATCTTTATCATAAGTTTAATTTCCATCTATATCTGCATTTTGGGGGCCAACTCTTCCTTCTTTTAGGGCAGGACTGGCAGAGTGAGAATCTTAAGCAAGCTCTGTGTCCTGTATGGAGCCTGAAGCAGAAACTCGATCCTACCACCCTGAGATCATGACCTGAGTGGAAATCCAGAGTCAGATGCTTAACTGACTGAGTCCCCCAGGAGCCCCCCAACTACTGTTTTTAACTGGTTTGTTAATTTCTTCTTACTAATTATAACACTATTTTAACTATGGTCACTCTTTAATTATTTATGGTATCTATTAAAATGGGTTCTCCCACTATGTTTTTATTCCAGGTATCTTGACTTCACCTTATTTCAAACAAATTTTATAATTAATCTGTCGAGTTTGACAAAAGAATAATTGTTGGGAATTTAGTTGGGATTATATTCAGTCTATTGTTAAGTATGTTTTTAAAGAATTGACATACTTACAATATTGACTTTTTAAATGAGCATGGTATACATACTTCATATACTTAGGTCTTTTTTATTTCTCCTAATCATATTTTGTGGTTTTCTGCAAGATGTCTTATATATTATGGTTAATTTGTTCTAGATGTTCTATACAGTTAAATAATATTATATATTATTAATTTTTAAAACTTTTTTCTATTTGTTCCTTGAGTAAATACAGGTTTTTTATACTGTCCTTGCATATAGCAGATTATAAACTCACTGATTAATTCTAATATTTTTAATAGATTCTTTTAAATTTTCTACATAAATGGTTACGTTTTCTGGGATTAAAGATAATATTATTTCATACCTTCCAAGCTTTACAATTTTATTTCTTTTTCATATCTTACTGAATTCGCTAGAATGTCCAGAGCAATGCTGAATGAAAGTGGGAAGAATGAAAATTCTGCTTTTATTCCCAGGTCAAAGGGAACCCTGTCACCATGTTACTATTGAGCATGCTGTTTACTATAATGTTTTGACAAAAATCATATATTAGATTGAAAAGTTTGTATTTTTCTGGTTTTACTGGAATTTTGCATTATAATTGGGTTTTGAATTTTATCAAATGCTTCCTTTGTATCTATTGAGATTATCAAGTGATTTTTTTAAAATTTTTTTAATCTGATGATTTATATTGATTGATTTTTCCCCCCCAACAGACTTCACATTCAGCAGCAGAGCTGCTGCTTTCTTGGACTTACTGTGGGATTTAGAGTACCAGAGGATTTTTTTTTTTTTTCATTCTCTTCCCTCCCCTTTTGAGACATCCACCATTTGCATAACAGAGCAAGTTTCTTGTTGCACCCTTGTACCTTCCTAGATGGCAAGTGCTATTACTTGTTACTCGGCTTCTGGTAGGAACAGGAGGATCCTGTGTTCCGTTGCTCTAATCTCAACCTTAGACCTATTCTGGGCATCTGGACCTCCAGACAGTGGCTCTCAGTAATTTCTGCCCATTCTTCTCATGGTACCCAAACTCTTCCTTGACTCTCTGGGATTCTTTGTGGAAGATGGTCCTGTTCTTACACCCAGTAGTAGCAGATCTCTGCTTTGTGTTGTTATGCCTGAGTTTTTGCATCTGAGAGACCACCAAGGAGCCAACACTGATGTAATCACATGAGGGTTTATTCGACAAGCTTAAGCTTGGGCCCAAGTATACCCGACACAGCAGAGCAGGGACTTGGACGCTGAGCTTAGTTAAGGCCGGGGTATTTATGGGTTCCTGTTACTAAACCAGGGTGGGGGTTTCTGGAACCAAAGCAGGGTGGGGCTTCCTGTTACTAAAGCAGGGCGGGGGTCTCTGGAACCAAAGCAAAGTAGGGGAAAGTTCAGCCCTTGGGCACAGGGGTCTGAGATGGCTGCCGGAGCTAAGATGGCTGTACTTACGCTAAGGCTGAACCTGAGGTGGGATGGCCTTAATTTTTCTTGGCCTCCACAGTGTCAGTTTGAGAGTCTGGACACAAGAATTACCTGTTCCTCTAACAGAGCCAGATGAATTTTTCTTCTACCTCTTTCCCAGAAACTGTGGATCTTTTCCAGGGCACTGGAGATATGAGAGTTTTCGGTCCTAACAGGTTAAATTTTGCTTTGCATTAGAGAATGGTCTGAGGACTCAGAAAAGATTTTATGTTTTTGTGACACCAAAGTGCTCTTTCTGGTCTCTTGCCCTGACCTCAGTCTTTCTGTTAAGCAACTGGTAGATGTCTGAAAAAAAAAAGCGTATGAATGAGTGCATATTCCTTTGTGTCTGGATGTTCCCAGGGTGCCTGTATTGTTCTGGTGACCCGTTCTGCCCTTCAAGTATTTGTTACAAGTTTTAGCTGTTTTCTTCTTACCTACTTTCATAATGAACAACTATTCCTCTCATGTTCTGTCAAAGGTGAGAAGGTTCTTATGTCCTGTCTGTCCTGGGTGGCTGTTACTCTTTAAAATTTAGTTAATCTCTTTGTTTTGCAACTCCAGGTCTCTGGTGGGCTCAGAAAAAGTTATTATTTTATAGATTATCGGGCCTTTTATTAATATTAGGATAAGAGCAATATTTTCTGGTGGCTTTCACTTTCTAAGTAGAAGGAAAACTGCAGATTTTTTCACATGTATTTTAACTCGGCCTTTCAAGTTTTCCAAGAAAAATGATTTTTTTCCTTCACAGTGCCTAGTTTGGATTTACCAGAGCCAGAGTCCTAAATTAATGCTATCTTTATAACCTTTCTACACAAAAGTGAGTTGTTGCTGTCACAGTTTTGTGTGCAACTGAAGCTCATTGGGTTATGTGTAGCAGGAGTCCATTGTTTTAAACAAGGTAGAATTCAAATTTTCTCCTATAAAAGGAAGTCTGGCCATTGGCACTGTGGGGCCAGAATTGTGGTACCTTGCTCATTAGACTCTAGTCTCCTTTGACAGTTCTGTTCTACCATCTTGGCCATATGACTTCATCCTTAAGGGTTTTCCTGTAGTTTAAGATGACTACTGGACAGCTCTTTGTGTTATATGCAGCAAGAATGAAAAAAAAAAAAAAATGCAGTGGCAAAAGGGCGTACTACCAGCTGATTTAGCCTTCTTTGAAGAGATTCCCTGGAAACTACCCAGTATTTTCTACCTAACCATCATTACTCTTTGTTGCAAAAGAAGCTGTTAATAGTATTTTTGTTGTACACATAATGGCTCTGAACATGTCCCTAGTAGGAGAGGGGAAGATAAGTATTGCGTGGGCTCTTAGAAGTCTCAGTTACAGTTAGAGGATGGGGAATATATTTTGGTAATGTGATTTCTGACCTAGAATGGTGTGTGTTAAAATACACAGGTTCTATCTTAAAACAGAGCTGGCTGGATTCTGATATCAGCTCTGCAAATTGCTAGTTACATGACCTTGAGCCAAGGTTCTTACCCTAACTTGTCTTATTTTTTTAGCTGTAAAAGGGGTGTGATAATTACTATTTGGAAACAGTTTGGTGGGGATTGAATATGATAATATATGCAGAAGGTCTGTCACATAGGAATGGATCAGTAAATTGTATGTTTTATGCCACCCACCATATATTAACTTAACTAGAGTCAGTTATTTAAGGGAGGACAGAGTTTATTCAAGCCTGATACTGATTGATAAGGTAGAAAGGCCATTTACTTTGTTCCTCATGGGTAAAACTTTATCTTTTAGATGGGATTGAGAGTCTCAATTTCTACCCTTTAAATATATCATTTTGTACTTTGGATGATAGTGAATTATTGCTCAAAATTCAGGTTTATGATAGCAGCACTTTATGTATTGTCGAACCAAGAAACAGATAAGATGAGTTCCAGTTTGAATTCTACCATTAGAAGTTCTGAATCTTGTGAAAGTCATTCTGACCCTCCGGACTTCAGTTTTGTCAGCTGACAAATCAATTAGGTAGATGAGCTGACCTCTACCACTGTTTGACAGCTTTGAAGCTCCATGATTCCGTGTAGTTTCACTTGCCCCAGACGTACACTCTTGTCAACAGAAACATCCTAAAATGAGCAAATAAAGTGATAAAGACTTAATTTCTCAAACCAAAGTTGAATTTTTACAGGAACTGGTTTTATTGTGAGGTTTTGCCAGTTCTGAAGTGAAGTGATAGATGATAATTGAAAAACACAGTGCTGTATTTAAAAACTGGCTTTAGATTCTGCTTGCAGAGATTGCTGGGCTAGACAAAGTGTGTCCCTTTGGGCAAGTCATTTAAATTCTCTGCACCTTAGATTACTCATTTATAAAATAGGCAATATATGTTAAGGCCACGATGAGGACCAAATGAAATGACAATGTAAAAGTACTTTTAAAAAAACAGCACAATTTTTCAATGCTAAGTTCCTTAGAAAGTCCAGTGGGTTAAAAAAAATGGAAAATGCCTTCACGCTGTGGTGTGAAGATTATATAATAAAGTGGTATAAATAAAATACAATAAAGTAAAGCCACCAAGGATCTCTGTTTTAAAGTTCGTGTTAGATTTTGCCCACCTGTTTTTCCAACCACATTATGTTTTAGGAAGCTGTGGGTCTCAGGCACTTCAGAAGCAAGGCGAGCAAGGCATGTCTGTGATTTTGTGCATGAAGTGTCTCCTTGAGATATTTCTAGATATGATCTTTGCATCTGAGGCATTCTGCTGGAGATCCAGTGAGGCTGAAACAAAGAGTGAATCTTTTGCAGTGTGTGGCTATTAGTGCTGTCTGCTCTCCTCAATTTGCCCATCTGAATTGACAGTTAAAGCTCCTTCTCTATAAATAGCAAGTTATTAGTTAAAGCATGGTTGCCATATGGCAAAATGGTCTCTTTTGCTAAACTGATTAAATACAATAGCAATGTCCAGTCTTTAAGAAGATACTGTGTTCTGCAATACAAGCCTAGAGATTACTTTTGTTCCCTAACATGAATCAAGCTTATATAGTCTCTGTTTCTATATGTGTGTGTATATTTATATATTTATTTATATATGTATTAAAGTGTGTGAAGTGCACTAATATTATATCTACAGATGATGGATTTTTACATAGTTATATACTTGTGTCATTACTATGCAAGCCAATGACGCTCCCTGGTGGTCTAGTGGTTAGGATTCGGCGCTCTCATACTATGCAAACCAAGATATAGGGCACTAGCAATCCCCAAGACGTTCCCCTTATATCTCTTCCCTGGCAATAATCTTACGATTTTTAATAGTTAAAAATTTTTGCCTTATGGTAATAAGCTTCTAAAAAGGAATGAAAAATTTTTTAAAAAATTATTTATTTATTTTTTCTCAGGAGAGGAGTATTTTGAAGGGCCCTTCTGATTTTTTAAAATTTCTTGGAAATATTAATAATTATGACAAAAAAACCTCTGTACAATGCTGAGTAATGCAATGAAGTATAATAATGTAAGTAATAAACTTCATTATATGACCACTGAAATGAAACAGGATTGCAACGAGGAAACCTCGTGCAATTCTGTCCAAATCTCCCACCTGCGAACCAAAAAATAAGAGGTGCCACCCAGGCTGGTTAGTGTTCTATTGGTCATGTTGCCAGGCAACCTCAGTCAGTATCAGAGACACCCAATTGAGCAGCAGAGACTCAGACTGGAAGGTATCTTGGAAACAGAAGGGTCCAGCCGAAGGAGAGGGAGGGAGAGAGGAGAGAAAAAAATAAAGACTGCCACTTGAACATTTATCCGTGTTAGTCATGACCACAATTTTACTTTTTTTTTCCCTAGCAACATGCAGCTAGCTGAGAGCAAAATTCTTCGGGTTTCCGCTCCCTTCACTGTTTTCCTTCTTCACTGTGTCTACAGGTTAAGAGTGCAGAGACTTGGTAAACTGCATCATCATTAATTTGTAGGAGGGAAGGGTGTTCCATCAGTCATTTACAGCAAATTCAAACCATGTTAACTAAAAGTTCTCTGAGATTTTAATCATACAGTATTCTATACGATTCAGTCATGCTTAAAATAACCTGATTCTTACATTGATATACTTCTTTAAAAAAACTGAAGTAGAAGATTAAATACTTGCCACCTGGAGTGAACCCTCTTCGTGGAAGGAGAAGGTAAAAAGGAAGAGAGAGGGAGGCAGGCGTAAGCCCGTCTGGACGGGCATTAGAGGAGATGAGGTGCACCAAGCAAACAGGGAGAGAATCTGGGAGCATGACCTTGGGTGAGCCCTCCACTCAGATGCAACTTTTATGTATCATCCTAGAAAGGTATCTTCCATTCTCCGCAGTTTTTTTGTAAAACCTTTTTTACTGTACTATGCTCTCACCCCACATTATTCTCCTTTCTTCCTGTTTAACTGATGGCATGCAGAGAAAATCACTCACCTCTCTGAGATAGGAAGCTCCTGCTAATTTATCACTCTCCCTGACTTCTTTCGTTCTTCCCTTCTGATACTTCTTCCCTTATACGCCAATGCCTTCATGCATGTTCTGGATCTTAACACCTGTGTGTTTTCTAAAAGCCTTTACTTGAGTATTTTCTTTCTCTTCCATATCCTCAGCCTTCTTCCCCTCTCCTGATTTCTTCCCATTGACATTAGACCTGTCAAAGGATCTTTCCCCTTAAAAACAAACATTCACCTGTGTACAAATCCTCCCTTGTTCCAAGTACACTTTCAGCTACACAGAAACTCTTGTCTCTGCTCACAATTAGATGTTTCATAGCTATATTCTCTGTCTCAAATCTGCCTGTTCCGTTCACACCTCAACGCACTGACTCGCTTTTTCTGTTTGTCTGAAAGTGTTCTTTCCAAGGTCACAAAAGTGAGTCCTGGAGCTCTACATGGAATACATACCTTTGATCTCTTTGTGTAACTTTGTACCATTGAGCATGTCCTCCCTCGTACGATATCCTTTCTGTTGGAAATTATTACAATTATTATAATTATTCTTACTCTCCGCAAGAAAGGCTGCTTCTTAATTTTTCATCTGGTGATGGCAAGCACTAAAATCCTGACTTTGACAGAATAATAGTTACAATGCCTCAGTGATTTAAGTTGAAAGGAGTACATCACTACATGGCTCTTGTACTCAGTTATCAGGATTGTACAAATGTCTTTTTATTCAGAAATACAAAATGAATGATCTGTAGCATGGTCAGTGACAGCAGTAAAGCATGATGTTGTCAAATGAAACCAGAAACTGAGGCTTATAGTGATTTTCTTAAATATCAACTTTAAAAAAAAATTTTACTTATTCATTAGGGGATACATGGTGCAGAGGGAGAAGGAGAGAGAGAATCCTCAAGCAGACTCTCACTGAGCATGGAGCCAGTTGCGGGGCTTGATCTCAACAACCCTGAGATCAGGACCTGAACCAAAATGGAGAGTTGGCTGCTTAACCGACCAAGCCTTCCAGGCACCTGGCCAACCTTTTCTTCAGTCATTTTCTTCAGCTGACTTCTCTGAAGTTGTTACTGAGGACCTCTGCCTTGAGCTTCCTCTCACAGCTCATTAATAATGGTGAAGCATTATTCTAGGAAATAGAACCTGCCTCCTCCCACACCACCTCTTCCTCCACTCATTGCACCATTCCAGGGCCCTTTCCTTCTTGAGGAACTCCCGTGATTACAACTTCTGCTGTAGTTAACAGAGAGGCCACCTCAGCTGCATTCAGTAAAACAGTTCTCACAGTCTTGGTTGGATCAGTGGTTCCTTTTTCGACCACATTCACAGAGTCTCAAACATGGTGTCATAACCAACTTCTGAGGAACTTCATGTAATTTTCTCAACTGTCAGTGCTCTTTCAACACCTGAATTCTTAGCAGTGCTTATTGCAGGAATTTCGAGTGTCTTCTTCATAATTTCTGTACCAAGTTTTGGATCTTCATTAGGTGGAGTTATTGAATCCAAAGCTGGAATGTGCCAAAGTAGGGCACAACCCCCTTCCCAGAACACTGCCTGCTTCAACAGCAGCTACTCATGGCTCTGAGGGCAGCTGCAACCCTCCCTGTCTTTTCATGCACTTTCTTACCACTTTTCTCACCACTCTTCAGCCCAGCTACTCCATCGGAGAGTTTGCCAGATGTTCATTCAGCTTTTCCTTTTCACTGGTTGTCGTATCTAACTGCTCAATGATTTCTTGAATACGTTTCTCAGTTTGGGCCTTGTCATCTTTTCCTTTAAAAGCATGGCATCATTTTTGGCCGCAGTGACCTCTCCAAATTTTCCCGAGTTGTGAGGTTCAACATCTTTAAGATTCAGAGTTGATCCTCCTTCTGCAAACATTGCACCGTCAGTAGCAACAGCCACATCTTTAAGCTAGTTCTTTGTATTGTCTCCAAAACCTGGAGCTTTGACTGCTACAACCTGAAAACCCAACTTTTGACCTATTCAGAACCTGTGTACTCAGAGCTTCTCCATCAGTATCTTCAGCAGTTATTACCAAGGGCTTAAGATGAGCATTGGCAGTTTCAAGAGCAAGTACAATGGACTGGACATTAGGAATTATCTTTTCACTTGGTAGAACATAGGCATCTTGGAATTTACATTTCTGCCTTTTTTTTTTTTTTCTAAGTTTTATCTTAGAGAGAGAGCATGTGCACGTGCAAGAAGAGGGAGGGCAGGGGGTGAGTGAGAGCAAGATGGAGAAATACAGACTCCTCACTGAGTGCCAGAGCCCAACTTGGGGCTCGATCCTATGACCCTGAGATCATGACTGGAGCCAAAATCAAGAGGTCCAAAGCTAAAACTGACTGAGCCACCCAGACCCCTCCACATTGTTGAGCTTTTGATGTGTTAATAAGGTATGGAGAAATACAACCTCGATCAGACTTCATACCTTCAGTGATTTCTAATTCATCATTTCCATCCTTTACTATGATGATGTCCTTTTTCCTAAGCATTTTCACTGCATCAGAAATAATGTCGCCAATTTCTTTGTCTCCATTTGCAAAAATCATGGCAACCTGAGCAATTTCCTCAGCAGTTGTCACAGAGGCAGAGTGCCTCCTAAGTTCAGCAGTTACAGCAACCATAGCTAGCATTACACCGCTCCTGATGGCCACAGGATTAGCACCTTCACTAATCTTCTCAAAATCTTCTTGGCAGTCGAGCATGCCAGGGCAGTAGCAGTCATGGTGCCATCCCCAGCCTCTTCATTTGTGTTACTGGCAACATCTTGAACAAGTTTAGCACCAATATTTTTATATTTATCTTGTAAGTCAATAGACTTTGCAACAGTCCTGCCATCTTCTGTTACTCTGGGAACGTCCCCAAGTCTGTCAAATCATCACTGTTCTTCCCTTTGGCCTCATAGTAATGGCTGCAGCATTCACTAAATGGTCTACGCCTTGAAGCGTTAAGGCTTGGGCATCGATACCAAATTTTACATCTTTGGCATAGGCCCGAGTGAGATGAGGAGCCAGTGCCCTGGACACTGGCCTAGTTTGGCAAAGGACCATTGGTAATCGAAGCATTTCTCTGGAACGGTGGCAGGGTGTGCGGGCAGCGAGGCAGGCATTTAGAAGCCAGTGAAGGCATAAAATCAGTACTCTTAACAATGTTGGCCCCAGAAATCTTAATCTTCAACAGGTCTTTGATTTTTATCTAGAATTGCTATATTATAAGCTCAGTGAAGTACGTTGTCCCAACCATCTAGCACAGGGCTAAGAGCACTTCGGCACTTGAGTTTGCCAAATAAGTGAAATAGTTTATGTATGAATGAATCTTAAATACTTTTCTCTTTTCCAGTTGTATTAAATTATTTTGCTCATCATACTGTTGATCACAGTGTGCAGTGTTAGCAATGGCTAACATATATTGGTTGACTACCGTGTGCCAGTTCTTATGATTCTCATTATATATATATTATATGTATTATATATAGTGTATATAATAGAGTCAGACAGCTATATATATAATATGTATAATAGAGTCAGACAGTTATATATAATATATAACTTGTTAGGTTATGGTAAAGATTATATATATATTTATACTAGGTTATGGTAAAGATTAGTTATATATAAATATAAATAATCTAAATATAAATAATCTAATACAAGTAAGTATTGTGCTCATGGCCATTTTGCAGACATGCGAACAACTGGGTTTAGCCTAGGCAAATTAATCTCTCCAGTATCTCCCAATGAAAGGGCGGTGGAGTTGGTACTTGAATCAAAGTCTGCTGAATACCCCTAACTGTACCATATAGGGGTGGATTTCTAGAAAACAGCAGCAATAGCAATGCAACATTTTCTGTATTTCCAGCTCTTTGATACAAACGTTTATTGTTGTGATCCTTTTCTATTGTTTAGCCGCTTCATTATCTCAGAACTGTAACATGACTGTAATCGCAGTCTTTCTTAAGGGTCAGCAATTATCGTTGAGTATTTTCTTTAGCATATGAAGAGGGAACCGAGAATATGCATTCAGGGAGCACCTGGGCATCTCAGCTGGTTAGCTGTCTGACTCTTGATTTTGGCTCAGGTCATGATCTCAGGGTCCTGGGATCAAGCCCTGTGGCAGATTCTGTGCTCAGCGGGTAGACTGCTTGAGGATTTTCTCTTTCTGTTTCTGTCCCTCCCTTGGCCACACTCTCTCTCCAAAAAAAAAAAAAAAAAAAAGTGCATTCAGGTATTCAGGTTTGGGCTAAGAGAAAAGGAGCTTCTGTAAAATGGCAAGAGGAGATAATGGAGGAGTACTGGGATGGCCAGGAGATACGGTGCTGTCTCCACAGAAGAGAGAGAAAATACAGGGAGGTTGGGAAGAGAATAGTAGAACAACTGACAAATACATCCTGCAGAGCCAATTGCAAATTGAAAAGAAAAATCCTAGCTGTGACTTTTATAAGGGAAAAAAAAAGGGGAGAATATAGAGAAGAAGTGAGATGAATGAAAAAGGAGTACAAAAATGTGATGAAGAGAAGCATGACTTAAGTATGATCAAAGAGAACTATAACTTCATAAAATGAGAAGAGGGAATAACCAGGAATTAAAAATGGCATAAAGAAAAATATCCAGTGCATCAGTAATAGGTTTCATTGATTCAGATTGCTGCCTTTGTAGGTATCCGTCAGAAATGTGAAGCAAAAAGAAAAATAAAATGTTGATTGCTGTTCTGCTGGGGTGGAGCCTAATGGATGTGGGAAATCTGAGAATTTTTATACCGATGATGGATTTTTGCAGGGGAGAAATCATACCAACATTTTCTTTCTCCATTTATGCACTGTTTTATTCCGCTGAAATTAATAGATAAGAGATTTTGGAATGGAGTACACTTACTGATTTGTTTGGTTGTCAGTCAGTGGTTAGAATGTATTTACTATGCTTATCAGAATCAAAAGAAAACATTATAACCATTCAGCCGCATGTAGTGGAGCCTTTCCTTGGACAAATCAGATGTTATTGATCTTAAAGCTTTATGCTTTTGCTATTTGAAGTATAAAACTATAAAAGCTTTGCAGAAAATTTATGAGTTATTTGCTTTTGGAATTTGAACCTTGATTCAAAAATAAACTGTAATAAGGAAAACTGTCGATTAATAACTTGTTTCTCACTGCTCTAATGTAAACTCTAAAGATCTCATTTCTAGAAAAGAAATCTAACAATTAAAGTAAAATTGAAGTAGGGCGATACTCATTTTTGTCCTCCCCCACCCTGTTCCTCGGCCTTCCTCTGTATTCCCCATAGCTCATTTCTGCTAAATAATACTGGAAGAAAAATTGTCTTCATAAATTGATTTAATTGGCAATGATTGGTACAGAGTGATAAATGGACATACAATTTTATATGACCCAGGGACATAATATTATTTAATTATTGCATTAAAATGAGAATTAAGGTCATTTAAAATAGCATTTTTAGATTAGACATTTGAAAACAGACTACAGGATAGATTACCTTTCTTATATAGTGCATCTTCTCTTAAAATTTTTCTTTTGTCTGAATAAAAACAAGTAATGGGGTGCCTTCTTTTAACAGGGAGGTTTTTTTGTTTGTTTGTTTGTTTTTTGTTTTTTGGGTTTTTTGCTCATAGTAATTTGATTTTTGAATCTGATTACTTTTGTCATTAACTCAATAATTTTTTTTTTCCGGTTACAGTATACTATTGATAGGAGACTATGATTTTCTGTAGCAACAATCACTGTAGTTCTCAGGTACTTCAGTTAGTATGCTGTTTTAATCTAAATCATATAGAAGGGAAGAACCTTTTGGGGTTCAAGAAGGTATGTCTCTAATATATTAAAATTTCTTTACATATGTGACATAGAAGATTCATTTGTGTTGTTTCTTCTGTAAAAATTTAGTCGAATTTGATTAAATGTAGGCTGCAACAGTAACAGTGATAAGAGATGAAGTAGTCTTCCCTAATTTCAATGACTGCTTTTAAATACTGGGCCTGATGGTTTTGGGAAAATATTTATTTGATACAAAAACCATAAATCCAAGTGGAAGAAGATAGTTCCTGAACCTTGCATGAGACTCCAGGTTTGGAAGGTTAGCCAGTTTTGTAGAGTTTTAATAGAATTTGACATGGGTGCAAACTTTTATTTTCCAAAATCACATAGATTCTGTAACTCTGGAGACTTCTGGAAATAAGAGAGAAAAATCTGAAAACAGAATACTTAAATCAGACTTTATTTTATGGTATTTTAAAATTTTTAATTAACTAAAAAATTTATTCATTTATTTTAAGAGAGGGTGGGAAAGGGGCAAAGGGAGAGGAGAGAGAGAGAGAGAGAGAGAGAGAGAATCTTAAGCAGATTCCCTGCTGAGCATGGGCCTCCCCCACTCCCCACATGGGGCTCAATCCCAGGACCCTCAGATCATGACCTGAGCTAAAATCAGTAATCAGACATCTAACCAACGGAGTGACCCAGGCACCCCATAAATCAGCCATTATTTTAATAAAAATTTCTGCCCTTCTTTTCATTCTCATTTACTCTGTTTTGTGAACAACTTTTTGACAATCCTTTGAGTCTGATACTGTTTGTGACACTTCATTGTAACTGAGTATGTCCCCATGTACTCACATATGCATGTGCACAAGTGTCAGAGAACTAAAGATTTTATTCTTTATCACTATTACATGGTGCTTTTCTTACTTGTTTTCAAATAAAACACATATTTCCTATAATTCAGATAATATATGCTATTTCTGGATAATTCAAAAAGTAGAAAAAATGATAAGAAGTGTTGTAAAACAAAAAAATTCACACATCCCCACCTATTCTTCCCAGTGCTTTTATAAAAATAAGTAAAAATAAAAAATAGTTGTGATTATAGTGTTAAAACAACTATATATGTTAATTTGTTGAATTTTATAGTATCTTATAAGCTTTTTTCATGTTAGTGCAAAATTGCATAAGTTTCTAAAAGCAATATAATATGCTACCAATTGGTTATGTATCTATTTTGAATTCTTTTTAATAAATAATGCCATCATACCATCTCCCTTTAATATGGGGTTTGGTTTTTATTTTTTCCTTATTTATATATTTTTTTAAATTTAAATTCAAATTAGTTAACATATAGTATAGTTATTGGTTTCAGGAGCAAAATTTAGTGATTTATCACTTACCTACAACACCAAGTGCTCATCCCAACACATGTCCTCCTTAATGCATACCACACATGTAGCCCATCTCCCCAACTACCTCCCCTCCAGCAACCCTCAGTTTGTTCTCTATAGTTAAGTGTCTCTTATGGTTTGCCTTCTCTGTTTTTATCATATTTTTCCTACTCTTCCCCTATGTTCATCTGTTTTGTTTCTTAAATTCTACATATGAGTGAAATCATGTGATAATTTATCTTTCTCTGACTTGTTTCACTTTGTGTAATATACTCTAGTTCCATCCGTGTTGTTGCAAATGACAATATTTCATTCTTTTTTGATGATTGAGTAATATTCCATTTTATGTCGTACATATGTATGTATGTACGCTTGTAAATACCACTTCTTTATCTCTTCATCAGTCGATGGACATTTTGGCTCCTTCCATAATTTGGGTATTTTTGATAGTGCTGCTCTAAACATGGGGGTGCATATTCCCCCTTTGAATCAGTGTTTTTGTATCCTTTGGATAAATACCTAGTAGTGCAATTGCTGGGTTTTAGGGTAGCTCTATTTTTAAGTTTTTGAGGACCCTCCATATCGTATTCCAGAGTGGCTGCACCAGCATGCATTCCCACCAATAGTGTAGGAGGGTTCCCCTTTCTCTGTATCCTCGCCAACATCTGTTTTTCATGAGTTGTTAATTTTAGCCATTCTGACAGGTACAAGATGGTATCTCATTTTGGTTTTAATTTGTATTTCCATGATCGTGAGTGATGTTGAGAATTTTTTGTGTGTCTGTCAGCTATTTGTAGGTCTTCTTTGGAGAAATGTATGCTCACGTCTTCTGTCCTCTTCTTAACTGGATTATTTATTTTTGGGGTGTTGATTTTGAAGAGTTCCTTATAGATTCTGCATACTAGCCCTTAACCTGATATGTCATTTGCAAATATCTTCTCCCATTCTGCTGGTTGTTTTAGCACACTAAAACAAAACAAAACAAAAAAAGCTTCACTGTGCAGAAGCTTTTTAGCTTGATGGAGTCCCAGTAGTTCATTGCTGCTTTTGTTTCCTTTGCCTCCAGTGATGTGTCTAGGAAGAAGTTGCTATGGCTAAGGTCAAAGGGGTTGCTACTTGCTGTCTTCTCTAGGATTTTGATTGTTTCCTGTCTCACATTTAGATTTTTCATCCATTTTGAATTTATTTTTGTGTGTGATGTGAAAAAGTACTATAGTTTCATGCTTTTTCATGTGGCTGTCTGGTTTTCTCAACACCATTTGTTGAAGAGACTGCCTTTTTCCATTGGATATCCTTTCCTGCTTTGTCAAGATTAGTTGGCCAGAGTGGTGGGTTCATTTCTGGTTTCTCTGTTCTGTTCTCTGTGGCTGTTTTTGTGCTATTACCAAACTGTCTTGATGATTACAATTTTATAATAGAGTCTGAGGTCTGGGATTGTGATGCCTCCTGCTTTTCTTTTCTTTTTCAACATTACTTTGGTATTCAAGTTCTTTCATGGTTCCACACAAATCTTAGGATTGTTTGTTCTAGCTCTTTGAAAACTGTTGGTGTTATTTTGATCACGATTGTATTGAATTTGTAGATTGCTTTGGGTAGTATAGACATTTTAGATATATCTGTTCTTCCAGTTCATGAGCCTGGAATGTTTTTCCATTTCTTTGTGTCTTCTTCAATCTCTTTCATAGTGTTCTATAACTTTCAACATACAGATCTTTACCTCTTTAGTTACTCCTTGTGTTTTTTGGGGCAATTGTAAATGGGGTCAGTTCCTTGCTTTCTCTTTCTGCGGCCTATTATTGGTGTATTGAAGTGCAGCAGATTTCTGTATATTGATTTTGTATCTTGCAACTTTGCTGAATTCCTGTATCAGTTACAACAATTTTTCAGTAGAGTCTTTCAGGCTTTCTACATAGAATATCATGTCATCTGTGAGGAGTGAGTGACTTCTTCCTTGCAGATTTGGGTGCCTTTTATTTCTTTTTGTTGTCTGATTGCTGAGGCCAGGACTTGCAGTACTGTATTGAACAGCAGTGGTGAGAATGTACATCCCTGTCTTGTTCCTGCGCACAGAGGAAAAACTCTCAGATTTTCCCCATTGAGGATGATACTCACTGTGCGTGTTACATATATGGCCTGTATGATGTTGAGGTATGTTCTTTCTATCCCTGTTTCTTGCAGGTTTTGTATAAGGAAAAGATGCTGTATTTTGTCAAGTGCTTTTTCTGCATCTATTGAGAGGATCATATGGTTCTTATCCTTTCTTTCATTAATGTGGTGTATCATGTTGATTGATTCGTGGATATTGAACCACCACTGCAGCCCAGGAACAAATCCCACTTGATCATGGTGAATAATCCTTCTAATGTACTGTTAGATTCGATTTGCTAGTATCTTGATGAGAATTTCTACATCCATTTTCATCAGAGATATTGGTCTGTAATGCTCCTTTATAGTGGGGTCTTTGGTTTTGGGATCAAGGTAATGCTGGCCTCATAGGGTGAATTAGTTTTCCTTTCATTCCTATTTTTTGGAATAGCTTCAGAAGACTAGGAATTACTACTTCTTTAAATGTCTGGTAGAATTCCCCTGGCAAGCCATCTAGCCCTGGACTCTTGTTTGTTTGGAGATTTTTGATTACTGACTCAATTTCTTTGCTGGTTATAAGGTCTGTTCAAATTTTCTGTTTCTTCCTGTTTCAGTTTTGGTGGTTTATATGTTTCTAAGTATTTATCCATTTCTTCCAGATTGCCCATTTTGTTGCCATATAATTGCTCATAATATTCTTTTATAATTGTTTGTATTTCTGTGGTGTTCTTTATCTCTCTTCTTTCATTCATGATTGTGTTTATTTGGGTCCTTTCTCTTTTCTTTTTGATAGGTCTGGGTAGGGGTTTATCAGTTTTTTTAATTCTTTCAAAAAACCAGCTTCTAGTTTTGCTCATCTCTTCTACTCCTTTTTTGATTTCTGTATTATTTATTTCTTCTCTCATCTTTATTACTTCCCCTCTTCTACTGGATTTAGGCTTTGTTTGCTATTCTTTTTCCAGCTTCTTTAGGTGTAAGGTTAGGCTGTATATTTGAGAATTTTCCTGCTTCTTGAGGAAGGCCTGTATTGCTATACACGTCCCTCTTAGGATTGCCTTTGCTGGGTCCCAAAGGTTCTGGAGTATTGTGTTTTCATTTTCATTTGCTTCCATGTATTTTTAAAATTTCTTCTTGAATTTCCTCATTACCTGTTAATTCTTTAGTAAGATGTTCTTTAACCTCTATGTATTTGTGGCCTCCCAAAATTTTTTTCTTGTGGTTGACTTCAAGTTTTACAGAGTTGTGGTCTAAAAATGTGCATGGTATGATCTTAATCTTTTTGTACTGACTGAGGCCTGATTTGTGACCCAGTATGTGATCCATTCTGGAGAATGTTCCAGTTGCACCCAAAAAGAATGTGTATTCTGCTGCTTTAGGATGAAATGCTCTGGATATATCTGTTATGTCCATATGATCAAGTGTGTCATTCAAAGAGATTGTTTCCTTGTTGATCTTCTGCTTAGGCCGTCTGTGCATTGCTGTGAGTAGGATGTTAAAGTCCTTTGCTATTATGATATTGTTATTAATGAGTTTCTTTAAGTTTGTTATTGACTGATTTATTTATCTGCCTGCTCCCAAGCTGGGGTAAATATTTACAACTGTTAGATCTTTTTGGATAGACCCCTTTCTTATGATATAGTGCCCTTCTTCATCTCTTATTATAGTCTATAGTCTTATGGTTTAAAACCTAGTTATAGTCATATATATATATATATATATATATATATATATTCTTACAGTCTTTGGTTTAAAACCTAGTTTATCCTATATAAGTATGGCTAGTTCAGCTCGCCTTTGATGTTCATTAACATGATAGATGGCTCTCAACGCCCCCTTTTCAACCTGTAGTTGTCTTTGGGTCAAAAATTAGTCTTTTGTAACCAGAGAATTGATGGGTCATGTTTTCTCATCCATTCCGATACCCTGTGTCTTTTGATTGGAGCATCCATTCCATTTACATTCCAAGTAACCATTGATAGATAAGATTGTAGTGCCTTTGTATTACCTATAATGACTCTGTTCCTGTAGATTGTCTCTGTTCCTTTCTAGTCTTTGTTGATTTTGGCGTCTTTCCAACTCGAAGGGTTCACTTAAGTATTTTTTGCCAAGCTTAGTATTTAATGTTCATGATCTCCTTTAGTTTTTGCCTGTCTTGGAAACCCTTTATTTTTCCTTCTATTCTGAATGACTGCATTGCTAGATATATAGTATTCTTGGCTACATATTCTTCCATTTAGCTTGTTGAATATATCATTGCTACTGTCTTCTGGCCTGCCAAGTTTCTCTGGACAGGTCTGCTGCTAACCTTCTAGGATAAGGACTTTTTGTGCCTAGATTTTAGAATGACCTCTGCTTCTTTATATTTTGCCAGTTTCACTGTGATATGTCTTGGTGTTGACTTGTTTTTGTTGATTTTGAGGGGAGTTCTTTGTGCCTCTTGGCTTGAATGCCTATTTCCTTCCCTCAACTAGGGAAATTCTCAATTATGATTTGTTCAAATAAAGCTTCTGCTCCTTTTTCCCACTCTTCTTCTTCTAGGGCTCCTATGATGTGATTATTATTGCACTTTATGGAAGATCTAACAATTGTAAATATTTATGCCCCCAACTTGGGAGCAACCAGATATATAAATCAGTGAAAAACAAACTGAAATAAACTCATTAATAACAATTCCATAATAGTAGGGGACTTCAACATCCCACTCACAGCAATGGACAGAATATACACACACACACACACACACACATATATACACACACATATACAGATACATATGTATATATGTATATATGTGTGTGTATATATGTGTGTATATGTGTGTGTGTGTGTGTGTGTGTGTGTGTGTATATACTGGGTCACAAATCAGGCCTCTCTCAGTACAAAAATATTAAGATCATACCATGCACATTTTTAGACCACAACTTTGTAAAACTTGAAGTCAACCACAAGAAAAAATTTTGAAAGACCACAAATACATAGAGGTTAAAGAACATCCTACTGAAGAATGAATGGGTAATGAGGAAATTAAAGAAGTTAAAATATATATGACAATATACCCTCTTCTACTACTCCAGGAAGGGGACCGTTTGCTCCCAGTGTGACCCAGGGTATCCCCACACCACAGCATCTTGCCTATGTGCTGCTCTCTCTCCCGCTCTCTCTCCCACTCTCTCCTTCTCTCCCTGACTTCTCTCTGTGAAAAGGCTTTCCCTCTACGGCACTGAGGCTTTCCTCAATTCAAATCTCTGAACCTTGTTTCTGCCACATTCTTTCCTTGCAGTTGTGCAGATTGTTTTCTTAATGCTCAGATCGATTTCCTTGTTCAAAATGACTTGATGTTGACCTAGCTGTGGTTGAGGGATGAGGCAAGTCCAGGATCCCCCTACTACTCTGCCATCTTCTCTAATATGGGTTTTTTTACAGAGTTTTCCAGTAGAGAAATTGTTGTTTCAAAGTATATGGTTTTACAGAGGGTTTTCCAGTAGAGAAATTATTGTTTCAAAGTATATGATTTTCAGAGGGGTTTCCAGTAAAGAAATGATTGTTTCAAAGTATATGGTTATTTTTAAGAAGCTAGATAAAAAATCATTTATTTTTAATAAGCCAACTTCTTTCCAAAGAAGTTTTTATCATTTTACATTTTCACCCACAAAGTAAAAAAGGACTCATTTCATCCTAAAATTAATTTTATCAAAAACAGTATTTAATTTTAATGTACAGTTCTTTAATTCACACAATCCTTAATTAAATTAATTAGTAGTTTTTGCAGACAACAGGGAAAATGTTGCCTTGTGTTCGGGTTGGTTGTTCATTTGCTTGTACATGTAATGGTAATCTCTGCTCAGCTTTTAAATCTTGTTTCCCTTTCTCATGTATTTTTGGAAAATTTCCTTAATTGATAATGCTTCTATATTTTGTATTACTGGATTATATACTCCATTATATTAGATTGCTTTATACTGATAAACAAGTTTAGTCATTAACAATTTTGTAAGACAAGATTGCTTTGCTAATAAGAATATGAATTTTCATTTTCATTCTTTGAGTATATGATAATTTTACTTTACTGTTAATTAACTGGGGACTAATTAATCAATATTCTGATTTTTAATTCTTTATTTACTTCTTCCCTTTAATTGCCTGTTTTAAGGCACTTAATTTATGACTAATAACTTCACCAAGAAGGTTGCAGGAAATAAAAAACATAAACTCAAGCTGTAAATCGAAGTAATAAGTAAGTATATGGTAGCTTTATTAAGTTGTTTTTTTTTTTTTTTTTTGAGTGGAGGATTTTGAATATTTTACCTGTTAATACTTCTTCACTCTATTTTGGGAAGTATGTGCATTTCTTTCAGGTATCATTAAGGTAAAAAAAAAACACTATATTAAAATATTCAAGCAGGCAAATAAAATTTTATTTATGTTTGTGCATCTGTATGATAAAAATTTGGAAAGGAGCACTTGCCAGTTTTACTTCTGGGATTTCTTGTGGCTAAATCCCTGTTGCATCCTCTCCTTTGTGCTGTTGGCATCCTTTTGTGCCCTAGAGTTCTGGGCTTTTCTTTGACTTTACTTTCTTTATGTCTCCGGCTAATTACCAGCTGGAGCAGAGTGATTCTGATATAATTTTAAAGATGGTTTAATATGGTTTTTCATTGTCTTCTACAAATAAATGCTTTGGAAAGAAAGTCTAGACAAGGAATAGCTGTTAGCCTCCACATTTCAAATAAGGATCATTCATTCCTTACATGTTTTGTTATGAAGAATTCAAAAGTCTTAAGGCCAGCTAGGAAGCTGAGGTTAAGATTTTCTAATGGTTTAATGTCTCAGTGGAAACAATTATTTTCTTTTTAATCATGTGAGTTGTGACAAAAGAGGAACAGCTCACTGGCGGATGTCTGTTGGGAACTGTCTAAATGCTCTATTGTTTTCTTAAATCCCTAGGTCTTATATCCAGTTGAACATTTTGAATTTCTGTTTACCCCTCATGATAACTATTAATGAACAAACTTAAACTTCTGGTATGCCATTTTATAAGATGAATACTAAGCTGCTTAAATGCCTGAAACAAATAAATGGTGAACAACTTTTAGGTTGATGAATACATTTTTTTAAAAATATTTTATTTATTTATTTGATAGGGATCACAAGTAGTCAAGGAGGCAGGCAGAGAGAGAGGGGAGGAAGCAGGCTCCCTGCTGAGCAGAGAACCCGATGTGGGGTTCGATCCCAGGACCCTGAGATCATTACCTGAGCTTAAGGCAGAGGCTTAACCTAACACTGAGCCACCCAAGTGCCTCTATGAATACATTTTTAATTAATTAATTTATTTTATTTTATTTTTAAAATATTTTATTTATTTCACAGACAGAGATCACAAGTAGGCAGAGAGGCAGGCAGAGAGAGAGGGGAGGAAGCAGGCTCCCCGTTGAGCAGAGAGCCTCATGCGGGGCTCAATCCCAGGACCCTGGGATCATGACCTGCGCCAAAGGCAGAGGATTAACCCACTGAGCCACCCAGGCGCCCCATTTTTTTTTAAACTACTTAATTTCATTATCTTCTTGAGGGTCATGAATAGCTTTTTACAAGCTTTCTTCTTGAAGACTTAATTTCATTATATTTTATTGATAATCCATTGCTTGTAAAGTCTTATTAACATATGCTTTAGACGTTGCCACTCATGATATCTTCATAGAATGCATATTTGTGTTTACAATCATGACTACGAAGACCAATGTAGAACAGACTGTTTTGAGAAGTGGCATCTGCCTCCTCGTAAATATTCTGTATAGCATTTCATTCTTCTTTCAATCTCTACATGCTCAGTAATTTTGTTACTACATTGTCCTAACATTAATAATTATATATAATAACTACATTAAAAAGAGCTTTGCATTTTGAAATCATTCCTAGTGTTTCAGTTTTCTTTGAGTGATAGTACTTCTAGGGATACACTCAAGAGAAATGAATACATTGTGTCCATACAAATATTTGTGCATGAATGTTCATAGCTACATTATTCATAATAACCAAAAAGTGGAAATAATCCAAATATATACCTACTGATAAATGAATAAATAAAATGTGATATGTCATACAATGGGATATTATTTGGCAAGTAAAAGACAGGAAGTACTGGTATACACTACAGCATGTATACATCTTGTAAATATTATGCCAAGTGAAGAAGACAGTCACAAAGGAGCATATGTTGTATGATTCCATTTAAATGAAAGTTCATAATGGACACTTTGGTAAGAGGCTGAAATTAGATTAGCAGTTACCTAGGGCTTGGGGCCCTGTGAAAATTGGGAGGTTATAGGGAAAGGGAGCTGTTTTCTTTCGAGGTAATGGAAGTGTTCTAAAAGTGTTTGTGCAGAGCTTTGTGACTATACTACAAGCCAATGCATTGTAAACTTTGAATGGGTGAATTATATGGTTTGTAAATCTTCAGTAATTTTTTAAAAAAAGAAGTTAAAGCGGTGAGTCAAGGTGGTGATGGTGGCTTGGTCTAGAGCGGCAGCGAAGAAATCGGTGAGAAGTGGGTCAAATCTGAAAGCAGAGGCAACAAAATTTGCTGCAAGATCAAATAGGGGGTGTAAAAAAAAGTTGCACAGGAAACAACGGTTGTTGACAAGGATGCAGAAAAAGGGGAACCCTCTTTCACTATTGATGGGAATGCAGACTGGTGTAGCCACTCTGGAAAATGGTATGGAGGTTCCTCAAAAAGTTAAAAATAAAAACAAACAAACAAACAAACAAACAAAACAAAGCAAAACAAAATGACCCAGCAGTTTCCCTACTACGTATTCATCCAAAGGATACCTCAATTCTAATTTGAAGGAATACATGCACCCGAGTGTTTATGGCAGCATTACCAACAAATTATGGAAAGCCAAATTATGGAAAGAGCCCAAATGTCCATCAGCTGATGAATGGATAAAGAAGATATGGTCTCTGTCTATCTATCTATCCATCTATCTATCTATAATGGAATATTGCTCAGCCATAATAAGAACAAAATCTTCCATTTGCAGTGACGTGGATGGTGCCAAAGAGTATTATGCTAAATGAAATTAGTCAGAGAAAGACCAATACCACATGATTTCGCTCGTGTGGATTTAAGAAACAAAACAAATGAGCAAAGGGAAAAAAAAATAAGAGAGACGAATCAAGATACAGTCTCTTTAACTATGGAGAAAAAACTGATGGTTACTGGAGGGAAAGTGAGTCAAGGTTGCGTTAAACAGGTGATGAGTATTAAGGAGGGCACTTGTGATGAGCACTGAGTGCTGTCTGTAAAGGATGAATCATTGATTTGTATGGATGAAAGAAAAAAATAAGTACAATGTTTTTGGCACCATACCAAAAAAAAAAAAAAGTACAAGGTTTTTTGACACAGCCTGTGCTATGTCAAATCCTGCTTAGGAGTTACGTAAAATGTTGCTTAAGGATTGACCATTGAATTGGTCAATCTGTATTGACCGATTGGCTGTGATTGTGTCAAATAAGGTTTCCATATGGTGGCAGGGGCCAAATCCTTTTGGGTTTAAGAAAAAATTATGAGGTTAGGGATATGGGACATGTAGGCAGTGGGTATACATAATTCTTTCTAGAAGTTTTGTATTAAAGGTGAGCAGGGTGCTGGAGGAGCAGTTGAAGAGGGATGTGGGGGCAAATCAGTTTATTTTAAGGTGATTATTCATACAGCATCTTTGTATGAATAGCATTGACTTAGTAGAGAAGAAAAAATAATGCAGAAGAGACAAGTGCAATCCGTCAGTGACATCCTATGTGAAAGCAGAGGGTGTTGGACTCCTAAAGGGACAGTCATCCATTGTAACACCTGGACCTGCAGATTTAGGCTTGGCAGTCATAGAACAAGCAGGCTGATACATTCAACATGGCAGTAGGCAAAATACTTTTTTGATTGTTTATGTCTTCTCTGCTAAATGTAGAAATGTAATGATTGGCTAAGAGGAAGAAGTGTGGAGATGGCAGTCTGAGGAAGGCAGACAACGTGCAGAAGTTTCCTGATGGATGAAGATTGATTTGAGTAGGAACTGTTCCAAGATTGCAGCAAAGCACTGAAAGATACTTGTAGTGGGATGTGAGTTTATAGCGTGAAAAGGAGAACAGGCAGTATATGGGGGATGGGGGATTCTTTCTAGGTCATGTTTATCTGTTTGCAAGTAGGAGTGGAGTAGGAGAAAGTCTGATTAACCTGCTTATTAGTTTCGTAGAGCTGCCATAAGAAAGTATCACAGACTGTGTTGCTTATACACAGAAATTTATCTTCTCACAGATTTTAGAAGCCTATAATCAGTGTGTCAATGGACTTAATTTCTTTTTTTAAAAATTTATTTATTTGACAGAGAGAGATCACAAGCAGGCTGAGAGACAGGCAGAGAGAGAGAGTAAGGGAAACAGGCTCCCCGCTGAGCAGAGAGCCCAATGCGGGGCTTGATTGCAGTACCCTGGGATCATGACCTGTGCCGAAGGCAGAAGCTTTAACTCACTGAGCCACCTAGGTGCCCTAGTGGACTTAATTTCATTCTGAGGTCTTTCTCTATAGCATGTAGATGGCTGCCTTCTCTGTTTTCACATGATCTTTCCTCTGTGTCCTAATGACCTTTTTTATAAGGATGCCCATCATTTAGATTAGGACCAATGTGTATGACCTAATTTTACCTTAATTACCTCTTTAAAGGCTCTATCTTCAAATATAGTCATGTTAAAAAATATTGGGGGTTAGGACTTCATATATGAATTTTTGGGGTTGGCTGTGGCAAAATTTATAATAAACTGTAACAACCAGTGCTAGCGTTTTAAAAACTTAAATATATTTGAGTGAGAAATGGAATATGTAAGACGTTTGAAATCTTGTTCTCATATAACTTACTACTTAAGATGAACAGATAATAAACAAATTATAAAAACCGATTAATCTTTTAATATGTTTGGGGGTATTAGGTACAGAGAAGAAAGATAAATGAATTAAAGAAATACAGCATGACTGAGTTGTGTGTGTTATTTTACATAGGTTGATGGAAAGCTCTCCAAGATTTGACATTTGAGCAGGAAGTAAGGAAGAACTGAAGGAAATAAGAGCAGGGAGCCATGACCATGTCAGTGCACAGAGAAAAGAGCATATGCACGGGCCCTGAGGCAAGGTATATATAAGAAACAGTCTGGATACCCAAGTTTCTGCTGTAGAGAACACAATTAGGAAAAGAGTCAGAAAGATACTAGTCAGGGAATCAAATGATAGGTACACAAACAGTTTGCTTTTGCCTCAAGAAAATGGGGTATAATTTATACAGAATGAAATGCATAGCTCTTAAGTCTGTGATTCAGAGTTTTGACAATTGTCAAATCCTGTGTGACTCTTCCTGATCATAAACCCTACTAAATATATTTGTGATTATTAAATATAAAACACTATAATTTGTAATACAGTTATTAATATTAAATATATTCATGATGATGATGATCTTGTCTTCTGACCCCCTGAATACATACATACTGAATTTATACTACTTCTGAAGGAATGGGCTAAGAGAATTCTCACCCTTTATTCTCATTCTTTTGATCATGTTCATGATGTTGATAATATTATTGTTACTACTACTACTACTAACTAATGTATATTGAGTCCCTCCTGAGTGCCAGGCACTGTTAAAAGAGTTTTGCGTATATCAGTTATTCAGCATCACCATAGCCTGTTCACATTTTCTGATTAGGAACATCGAGGCACACATTTAAGCACATTTAAGCAACTTGAATTAAGCCATACAACTAGTGAGTACTGGAATGCAGATTCAACCCCTGGCATTCTAACTCTGCACTATATAATTTAAATTTTATGCTAGGTTGCCTCCCAATAATCAAATTTTATGTTATGAATATTCCGCTTTCCTTAGTTTAAAAGCAAGTGAGGGCTGTTCTTTCCTTTCTATTCCACTGTTTCCACACAGGCATTCGTTTAATATTATTTTGCTTCTTTCTCTCTTAGTATATATTCCCATGTGATTTTTGTAGTGGATCCTTTGGTTTAGGCTGGGGCAGATTCCCTTAGCTCATCTTAATTTTTGATTTTCATTCATACATAGATCAGTCTTCTTGTCAAGCATACCTGTGACTAATGCAGGGTCCTTTTTTTCAGTGCTTATACATTAGATTTATCAGTCCGTGATTTGTCCAGTCATCAGCTCCCAGAAGCTCCTGCACAGTTATTTAAAACATCTGAAGCATGTTGGTTTTTGGAACTTCTGGGAGAACTATTAGCAGTCTTCTGCTAGCTCCCAGGATCCTCTGGCAGCCTCACATATAGCCTCACAAAGTAGATTGGATAAATTTGTACCTATTATGAAATTTTCTACAAAATAAAATGAGTACAGAGAAACATGTCTAGTGACAACTAACTAGACTCTTTATGCAAGTAATAACTTCAATTCAAAAACAAAAAAAAAACTCTTTATCCTTATTTAAAACATATGTACCAAACTCCTAAGCTTTGTCTAGATTTTTTAATTTAAAATCTATTTTTGATAAAAAAAATAAAATGGTGCATATCGTCAAATTATGTAATATGTCATAGAATATCTGGCTGATAGAAGAAAAAGAGAAGCAGTCAGACTAACAAGATAGTACTTGATGGTTTTCTTTTATAAGTATTCCTACCTAGAGAAATACTATTACAGAGAGAAATAATCTGCTCCAGAGATACTAAAATGGTTAGGAAAGGGGCTGTGTTTTCAGATAGAAGAGCCTGTAGTTTATGCAAGTTAGTCCTGTTCCACATTCGCTTGGCAAGCCAGTGATATTGCAGAACTTGGATTCAGTCTGAGAAACCGAGAAATGTTTGCAAATTAATAGAGGCTTACTGGAATAAAAACATAATATAGATGCTGATTCTCTTAAATAAACCTGGGCCGCCAACTGTGTTTATGCTGATTACTGTTAACTGTGTATGTTGTACCTTCCTTCTGCTCAATCAGTTTTGTTCTTATGAAGAGTATTGGGATACGATACATGAGATTACTATTATACAAGGGTCAGCAGATAAAACTTACAAATGATAAG
Source organism: Neogale vison (assembly GCF_020171115.1). Lineage (NCBI taxonomy): Eukaryota > Metazoa > Chordata > Mammalia > Carnivora > Mustelidae > Neogale > Neogale vison. Next base: position 52,153,795 of record NC_058093.1, read on the forward strand.
ATTTAGTATTTTTTCAAGGTAGAGATGGAATTCAAAAGTTGAAATATATGAGGGAAGATTTTCACAAACAAAAATGTAAACAGCAGTGTCATTTTATCATTAAAATAGTAAGGAGACTTATCTCAGTGCTAATGGCTTGATATATAGCTCTGTCAGGCTATGAAATTAGATAATTTGAGTAATGCTTGAAGTGGCAATAAGATATGATTTCGACTTTCTATTATAACTAAAGTTTATATTAAATTCTGAATAACCTTAAATGTTAGGCTATTAGGAAATGTCTTATCTTAGACATTTTAATATTTAAGTGATTTCACATTTTTTATTATAATAATGCTTTTTATATTTTCTTTTAAAAATGTTCTCATACTTTATCTCACTTAAGCCTTACAATATTTTATGAGGTGAATACAACAGGGAATATGTTATAGTAAAGGCAACAAAGCACAGAGAGGCAAATGCCTAGAAGCAAATGAAAAGACATCTTTTCATTTTATGACAGAGCCAGGGATGGTGTTGTTTATGCCTTTTATTATAGATCTTTATATAACATATAGGATCTTTTATTACAGGATTTTTTAAGATATTCCTGTCTTAAATCTGGGGATGGCCATTTGGTAACCATCAGTGTTATGTATACTTTCCTGTGAGACTTTTTCCACAATAAACTGAAGGGGACTGCTTCATCATAGGACTGAAGAAAGATAAAATAGCTTGAATTGTTTCATATCTCATATTCAGTAAAGCATGCAGAAAGTAACAGGAAAGATACACAGGGGAATTATTCCCTTGTTATCAGGTTTAGAGGCTGAGTTCCAATGTTTAGTTATAATATTTACAAAAAGTGAAGTTAAAATGAAATAAAATAGATAATTAATGTGCCATTTTTTTAAGAAAAATAATAAGCAAATAGGTAAACCCCATAAGTCATATATTCCTTCAGTTTGCAGATTTTGCACCTTTCTTTCTTTAATAACTATATGCTGAATAAATATAAATTTAATGTAGATCGTGAAAATAGACTCTTATAATTTTTTCAGCTGTCACTTATGTAAATTTTGAAATCATTGTGAGTCTGGGTAGTTTGTAACAGGCAGCAGCATTGGTGTTGCTTTATCATGCAAAGTCAGCTGCCATTAATTTAAAGAGCTTCTGCTTCTGCAAATTGTCTTTGATGTTTTTATTTTGAGACAAATATTTATGAAATATTTCAAGTATCTTTGTATTTAACAGCTCTTCTTCCCAAATATCTTTCAAGGCTATGTTACTAATTCACATCAAAGATTTTATATTTAAGTTATTATTATATTTTATTTTATTTTTTTAGAGAGAGAGTGAGTAGTGCAGGCAGAGGGAGAGGGAGAGAGAGAATCCCAAGCATGCCAACATGGGCTCTATCTCATGACCCATGACCCTGAGATCATGCCAAGCTGAAATTAAGAGTTGGACACCTAAGAATGAGCCACAGGAGCCCCACAGTTGATGTTATTTTAAGTGTAACAGATGATCCGAGAATATTTTTGGTTTGTTATACTTACTGTACATGACTTAACTGTAACTTTATGTAAATCAATTGACCAGGCAGTTCCTGCTCTTTATAGTATAAATGAAAGAAATATGTTTATGATATTAATTCTACACTTAACTTTGAATATCTCTCAATATTTGTGCACTTATCTGTTATGCCTTTTAGAATTCTTACTTTGGTTATTTTAAGTCACTTTAAACTAGTATTTTGTTTCCCCTCTGATAATTTTTTTTGAACATACACGATCCTTTCTAAAATATACATTTGTTGTGGATACTTTCTGCTCAGTCCAGATGGGGTTTTTAAGGCTATGTAACTGATGACTAATTTCATGTAATGGTCCTTTTTGAGAATTCAAGAATTTTTGTTTTATATGTTAATATTAATAATTATCTGTTTTGCAAGATACTTTACAAGCATTATTGTGGTTAGTCCTCATAACAATCTTTAGGTTTGGCCTTGCTACTCTCATTTTATAGGTCAGGAAACAGAGGCTTAAAAGGGTCCCACAGTTGGGATAGGGAGGGAGACAAACCATAAGTGACTCTTAATCTCACGAAACAAACTGTGGGTTGCTGGGGGGAGGGGGGTTGGGAGAAGGGGGGTAGGGTTATGGACATTGGGGAGGGTATGTGCTTTTGGGTAAATTGGAAGGGGAGGTGAACCATGAGAGACTATGGACTCTGAAAAACAATCTGAGGGGTTTGAAGTGGCGGGGGGGGTGGGAGGTTGGGGTACCAGGTGGTGGGTATTATAGAGGGCACGGCTTGCATGGAGCACTGGGTGTGGTGAAAAAATAATGAATACTGTTTTTCTGAAAATACATAAATTGGGAAAAAAAAGATAATCTTAAAGTCCAGAAAAAAAAAAAAAAAGAGTCCCACAGAGGGGCCCGTGGAGGGCGCGGTCGGTTAAGTGTCAGACTTACAGTTTTGGCTCAGGTTGTGATCTCCGGGTGGTGAGGTCGAGCCCTGCATCTGGCTCTGTGCTCAGCAGGGAGTCTGCTTGAGATCTTCTCCCTTTCCCTCTGCCCCTCCTGCTTGTGCTCTTCCTCTCAAATAAGTAAATAAATCTTTAAAAAAATTTTTTTAAAGGATCCCATAGATAAGAGGTCACTAAACATAGGCCTGTCTGTGTATAAAGGTAGTTTTTAACTATTATTATATATTGTATTCCAGGATGATTTCTATTTCAGCAGTATTGGCTCCTCAAAAGTGCTGAATCAGGATAAATTCGGGGCTGCTCTTTGTGACAGCGTGGTGCTCTGCTGAATATCATCATAGGGCTTTTGAAGAAAAGAATACAACCTAAAGAAATCAGATAGTTGTCGCGCGCCCGGCAGAGTAGTGACAGATCCAGGATTAGCTGTTAGAATTTTAGCCACCTGGCTTGCTTACAGTTTTCATGTATTTAGGCTTTTCATTCGGAATTTGAAGGCTAAGTGCGGATATGTATATATGGAGACATTAAATAAATCATATATTTCATGTTATATTTCCTTTATATGGACAATAAACTATGCAATAATGAAATTTTCTTTTCCCCCTCCTCCTTTTTTTAATACAGTGGGATGCATCCTGCTTTTATCTTGGAGTTCACCCCTGTGGCTTGGAGTTATCACTGTAGCATCTGTCTTCGATCTGTGTGTTAACTAGAAATCAAAAGAAGACATGAGGAGGTTTGTTTACTGCAAGGTGGTTCTGGCCACTTCCCTGATGTGGGTGTTTGTTGATGTCTTCTTACTTCTGTACTTCAGTGAATGTAACAAATGTGATGACAAGAAGGAGCGATCCCTGCTACCTGCACTCAGGGGTAAGTGCTTCCGAAGCAAATGTTGCTTTTATAAAGATGAGAGTTGTGGTGACTCTTGATGGAACTGTGAAATAGGGATTTTGTAAGCTGTTGAGTTAGAAGAGCATTTTGGCAGAACTATTAGTGTACATTTACCCGTGGGAAAGCTACTTTACTTGCTCGGCCTCAGGGGTCTTATTGGAAGAAATGAGACGAGTTAGCTAACCTCTAAGGTACCCTCCAATTCTAATAATTCCAATGTTCTATGACTGTGTGGAAAGAACAGGGTAGTGAACATTCAAATTTGACAGAATTTAAAATTTAGGCTTCCAGAAGCAAAAGCCCTTAGAGGCTAAGTACATAACATAAAAGGGAAAAACTACTAAAGTGAGATGGTCGTGATTGTAACAAAATGTAAGGACACATGACACCCTTACAGACTTCTAAAAACAATAAATGAACAAAGAACTTTTTAAACAAAACACATATTGATGGCCAGATTTGATCTGGGGGTACCAGGTCATTGCCCCATAATTCCAAGTACATGATAAAGTCATGTTAACGTAGTATTTCCTTCTTTAGGAAGGAATCAGTTTCCATTTGATTTTTCCCTTCTTTAGGGACCAGTTTCAGTGACTACATAAGAAACAATGATTTTTATAAAAGGTGATTTATTAAGTCAAGCCATAGGGATTCATTTTCTGCAGTCATTCCAACTAATTTTCTCTATGCTTTTTGTTGACTTTTAGATTCATTAAAAAGTTTCCATAATACTCCTCGTATAGGATGCTTCTAATGTATATAGGACGCTTGAAATTAGTTTTATTACCATTGCCTTGGTTTTAACCAAAACATTGGTTTTCTTGAAATCTAGTTTACAGTAATTCTCTACTTAGCAAATTTTCTTTATAAATATGATAAAAAGTAGGCTTTCAATCCCATTTCGAATGTTTGTACCTTTTAGAAAAGTAAATCTAAATTACTGACTTGAGTTTTGCATTTGCTTAATGGATGTAGTTAGCTTTTAATGTGACAGATATTTTTGAGGTTATTAATCAAAATATGTGAATAAACAGAATTTTATTGTTACTATTTGGTTATATGAGGGTTAGGAAACACAGAAGACCATTTCCAAAAGTTAGTTTTTGGTAAGAGTATTTTGAACTTTTTTTTCACTTTAGATTGCAGTAATGCTTTCGCTCAGTTGGAGACATTCTGACTATCTTCTTTTCCAAAATGAGTTTCTCTCACTGTAATTTTTTTGACTGTCACAAAAAATGGAGAGAAAGTGCTTTCGAAGTGACAGTGCCTAGACCCATTTAGGTAGTTTATATACATATTTTATGCCTTTATACTAGAATTATTCAAAGATTAATGAGTCTATCAGTTTTTGATAAATGAACATGGGGATTGATATGCTGATCTTTGGTTAAAATCCCAGAAAAAAATTCGCCTTCTCTGCTTCTTTGTTGAATCAGTTGAGTTACTGGTTGGCCGAAAGTGGAAGTGTGTTTTGATGGATCTCATCAGTTTGGAATGATCGCTTTGTCATTTGTTGAATAGGGACATCTAGATTGGTCACAAAAAAAGTCATAATCTGATTCAGCAAAACTATGACAGCTTATTCTGCGAGTACCAAAAAATGTACAGCTTTGCTGATTTAAGCCCTTAATGCTCAGTCTTAAATCTCAAAATGTGAAATTTAATGATACAAGGCAAAAGTAGTAATTTTTCCTCATACTTAAGTTGTAAAATTAAACTACATTCTCCATATTTTTAAGGCTTGTTTAATGTTGTACATTAATATTTGTCTTGAATAAATGGAAATAGACTTTAGTGGTTTAAGTTTATTTTCTATTGTTACTTCTAATTTTAGAATCTTACTTTATTTAGGAATCGAGCCACATATTTAAAATGATATTTTATTTACAGGCAGACAATGCTGTACAAACTGTACTTGACTAAAAATTAAATGTTCTGCACATGCTAAAAACAAGCTTTTTGACTTAAAAGAAGTTGATGCTTCTGGACTTATGTGTCCCCATTATTAAAAAAAAAAGGGGGGTTTGGACTAGGTGGTTTCTCAGATCCCTTTTTATACTAAATTTTAAGCAATGTTAAGTACCCACTACTGGCATACACTATGAATTAATTTTTGAGACACGTTTATTCATTTATTTCTGAATTCGTCAGTTATTTAAGTGCCTAGTGAATCAACACTTTGTACATCTTAAACCTACATAGTGTTCTATGTCACCTATATTTCAAAAAATAAAAGAAAGGAAAGGAAAAGAAAAGAACATAGCCCAGTGAAGAGCAAAGGAAAGGAAGGTACTAGAATTTTTATGAAATAACAGAGATTATAGGATACTTCTGAATGAGAAAAATACAGAGCTCTTGTTAGAGTAATTAAGACTAGTATTGGTATAGGGTGTCACAATGGGTAGCTAAATTGCCCTAATGGAATAGCATAGAGACTACAGAAGTAGACTTACACCAAGTGTTTGGACATTCAAAATATGACAAGAGCACCACAGATCAGTGGGGGAGAGAGGGCTCTTTAATTAATGGATTTGAAAATAAGATGGCAATCTGTGTGGAAAACATGAAATTGGATGCCCAACTCATGTCATGAACCAAGATAAACTTTAGGATTTATTAATGTCAACAATAAAACTAAAACTTTTAGTGAAAATAATTTAGGCATTTATAAGACCTTGAATTAAGGAAAAATTCTAAAACACTACACAAAAAACATTGACCATAAAAGAAAATATAAATAAATTTGGCTATTTAGCTATATGAAAATTGAGAAAGTTGTTTCATTAAAATATACCTTAAAAGAGAAGTTACGAACTGTAGATGTTAAAAGATCATTGGGGTGCCTGGGTGGCCCAGTGGGTTAAGCCTCTGCCTTTGGCTCAGGTCATGATCTCAGGGTCCTTGGCTCGAGCCCCGCATTGGCTCTCTGCTCAGCAGGGAGTCTGCTTCTCCCTCCCTCTCTGCCTACTTGTGATCTCTCTCTCTTTGTGAAATAAATAAAATCTTTAAAAAAAAAAGATCATGCAACTGAGATATATATAAAATACACACACACACACACACACATACACACTATTATTAATAAGGAAAGTGCAAATAACCCAATAGGAAAAAATGGGTGACAGGAATGAATAGACATGTCTTAGAAAAGGAAACATACAGGAACAAAAACTTACGAAAAAATATTTAACCTCAATTGTGGTCAGGGAAACATAGACCAAGGCTGTAATGACATACTTATATTCATTCAATTGTCAAAAATTAAATTGGCTGATAATAACAATTATAAGGACTTATTTATTTATTAATTATTTATTTATTTGAAAGAGAGAGAAAGCGTGTGTGGGTGAGTGGGGAGGGTGGGGGGGGCAGAGGGAAAAGGAGAGAAAGTCCAGAGCAGGGGACCAATGACCCAGAGGTCATAACTTGATATGAAACCAAGAGTCAGTCACTTAACTGACTGAGCCACCCAGGTACCCCCATCTCCACATTTTTATAATAACTTCAGATAACAGTTAGTTATTTCTGAAATCTGAACATTCATATATAACCCCTCACTCATAGTCATACGCTCAGGATTCTTCCCCACATTGACAAATCTCTCATAGTACTACTGTTCATAATAATAAAAGCTGAGGGGTACCTGGGTGGCTCAGTGGGTTAAAGACTCTGCCTTCGGCTCAGGTCGTGATCCCACAGTCCTGGGATCCAGGCCCACATCAGGCTTTCTGCTCAGCAGGGAGCCTGCTTCCCTCTCTCTCTCTGCCTGCCTCTCTGCCTACTTGTGATCTCTGTCTGTAAAATAAATAAATAAAATCTTTAAAAAGAAAAAAGCTGAAAATAACCCATAGATCTATCAGTGGGAATGCTAATGAATGAACTGTGATAAATCATTGTAAGAGAATAGTATATATTAGTTAAAATGAATCTATGAATGAATTTTGGTAGTACAATAGTAAGTCATATCCCCCAAAGATGATAAATAACATGCAACACTAAATAAAATTTAAAAATATACATTTTAAGAATATGTAGAGATGCAACAAGACTCTATAAAGCAAGCAAGATTAATTATGATAATGGGATTTAAAATGTTTATTTTCATGTGTTGGGTGAGGCAGGTGTATGAGATGGGGAATGGACATTTTAACTAAATCTGGGGCATTAGTAGTTTCCCTAGATTTGTTTTTCATGTGGTTTTGATGTGTCTATTACATTATATTACATGGATAACTAAGTGAATAAAAGCCACTGATTGGATTTGAAAATTGAGAAGCCACTGAACGTATTTAAAAGACAGAGCATACATGATCACATTAGTGTTACGGGAGGATCACTATGGATTCAACGTGGAGAATGGATTGGAGAAGAAGCAGTCTCTTTAAGGAGGCTGGGTAGGATGCTGTGGTAGTGTCCCATGAATTCTCTGTAGGCAGGGATGCCTACTTGGGGCAGAGGAATGGTGGTGAGGTGTGATGGAAGTGGGTAAAATGAAGAGGTGTTTGAGATATGGGTGCTGGATATGTGACTGGCTCTGACAGGTGTGAGATATGGGAGTGTCAAGAAAGAGTCTTGAGTTTCTTGAGGGCATTCTTTGGTTCTGTTTTCTGAGAGGGGGAAAAGTGTAGGAATAGATGAGTTGAGGGTGGACATTGAGTTTATTTTAGACATGCTGAATTTTAGACATCTACTAGGCAACTGAATGGAATTGTTCAGTAGGAATTTGGCTACATTATTAATCTCCAAATATCAAACTTAAAAACCATTACTTCGATGGAAAATTTTTTTCTACAATGGATTGCATTTTTTTCTTCTTTATTGAAGAATGATCCATGTGGAATGTAATTGAATCTCTGTTACTGAGTCAGTATTATCATTTTCACACATCAATGATTCAATGATGCTGTTTAAAAAATGATTATTTCAGCGACTTTATGGGAGCACATAGACCTGTTCCAATATGAAATACAGACGTGTAAATCTTTTTTCTTTTCCTCTTTTCTAAAGGACTGCTTTTTGGTTACATAAGTACTTGTTAGGTGAGCATGTTAACTTTTTCATGCCAGTCTGGGGCCACCTAGAATTAAAATGCACTGAAGGATATTTCTGACTCCTAACTGGTATGGAATACTAACGAGTGGTACTCCCAAGCTGGAAGAATTAGATATTTGAGAGAAGAGGTTTTTAAAAAGACAAGTGCTGCTGTAGTCCACCTAGAAACACTTTGGACAAATTTGAGGTTGTGCACTAGGCTTGCATGAGCACTCTACCATGGTGGATCCAAATCTTGGCTGAGCCATTAAGGGCTTATGTCTGAGGGCAAGTTACTTAATCTTCCTGGGCCTCAGTTGCCATCTGTAAAATGAAATGAATGAGTTAGGACTTTAAAAATCCTGGTCTTCAAATGAATGATTACATGTTTCTAGCTCATTTTTTTCAATGAAACTATGACAAGTAAACTCTTTTACTATCTAACTTTTGGTCAGTTTGTAAATAATGTGTGATCTGAGATGAGAAGTAGTGATATCGAAGTGACATGATAGAAGGATTTTGCTTAGAAACCCCAGAGGTGGGGTATCTATGTGGTTTGGTTGTTTGAGTGTTGGACTCATTTCACCATAGGTCATGATCTCAGGGTGATAAGATCAAGTCCAGTGTCAGATTCCACACTCAGTGGGGCTTGAGATTCTCTCCCTTTCTCCCTCTGCCCTGGCCCATCTAAAATAAATAAATCTTTAAAAGAAAAAAAGAAACCCCAGAGGGGTTCCTGTCATCACAGAGAACAGAAAAGGCTATCTATAAATTTATGATACTCAAGATGGGAAGGAACCTACCTTTCTTTACCTGATCTGAGTCTTGAGCATATGGTACATACTTAGGGAATGAAATGAAATTTACTTTAAAAAAGGGGAGATATCTAAGAAAGAATTGTTGCTTGTATATAAACAAACATAAGTACATAGCCAGTAATGATCACAGTAATTATAGGCTGTCAGCTATTCTAAATTATTTCCAAATGTTAACTCATTAATTTTTTACCATAAAATCTGTGAACTGAGGCAGAGTGAATGTATGGGAAAAACACATCTGTGTTTTCCGTTACACATACAATGCCACTAATACTGGATGTGTGGGCTTTTTCTCCACACCAAGCAATTGTGTGCACCAGCTGAGTGTCCTACAGTTCCGATGCTCTCTACTTGGTATTAACATCAGATCTCACAAGATAAGGGCTCAGTGCCATAGGACTGCCCCCACTTCAGATACCAATTGCTAGTGCCAGATAATGACCTGTACTTCTCATCCACAAGCTATAAATTGGTGTCTCCATGACCCCCTCTTTAAGTTTGATGATTTTCTAGAATGTCTCACAGAAATCAGAGAAATGGCTATTTACATTTATCAGTTTATTATAAAAAATGTGATAAAGGACATGAATGAAGAGCAAGAAGAAGAGATACATAGAGTGAAGTTCAGAAGGGTCCCAAAGGAAGGAGCTTCTGTCCCCATTGGAACTGGGTGTGCCACCTCCTGTCAGGTTTACCAACTGAGAAGTTCTCTGAAACCCATACTTTTGGGCTTTTTTACAGAGGCCACCTCACATAGAAATGATTCATCATTAATTTAATCTCCAGCCCATCTCCCCTTCCTAGAGGGGAGAGGAAGGAGGCCGAAAGTTCCAAGCTTGTAATCATGTATTTGTCTTTCTGTCGACCAGTCCCCAGCCAGGAGTCATTTAGGAGCCCACCAAGAGTTACCTCATTAGAACAAAGTTATACACACACACACACACACACACACACACGTGTGTGTGTGTGTGTGTGTGTGTATATATATATATAAAATTTAAATTTGAGTTACTCAACATAAGGCATAGTATTGGTTTCAGGAGCAGAATTTAGTGATCATCATGTACATATAACATGCAGTGCTTATCCCAAGACATGCTCTCCTTAATACCCATCATTCATTTAGCCCATCCCCCAACCCCCTCCCCACCAGCAATCCTCCATTACAAAAGACACTTCTATGACACAGGAAATTGCAAGGGATTTAGGAGCTCTGTGTCAGAGACACAGATTATTAGAACCAAAAGGTGCTCCTAGTGGTCTTATCAGTTAGGTCTTATCAGTTATCAAGGGTCAGAGATGTTCTCTGCTAGGAGCTGGAGGCAGAGACCACACACACACACACACACACACACACACACACACACACACTTATGTATATATAAAATTTATTTTTTTCTGTACTGAGATTAAGGGGGAGTGCCATGCCATAATTTTCACAATCAGTAGAATAGGATTTGGTTATTCAGGTGTTGGTTATTAACACCTGTATTAAATAAAGGTCTCTCTTATCAATAAATGACAGTTTGTACTAGAGTTCCAGTACCATGCTTTCATTTGGATACCAGGATGGAATACATATTCTGAAAACTTGAAATGACTGTTTTGTCTTCACTCAGAGGTACTATGGACCATGCCAGATTTCCTTGGCTTTAGGATGTGTAAATTCCAGTCAGGAAGGTATTTCCTAGGGATCCTCTGATTTCAGATCATTTATAGAGCAGTATCACCTTCTCTGGCATTTTAAGGTTTTACAGAGTTATGGTTAACCACTTGTGTCCCTTAAGACCTTCTCACTGCGGCTCTCAATGGGGGAAATCAAGAAAATGAATGGAATTGCTGACCAATAACCCCAATTTGATATTTCCATGGTTCCTTTCATCCTGTCTAGGAGAACAGCTTTTTTTTTTTCTTTCCCTTCATAAATTTAGGGACACAAGTAGCCTTGTTCTCTTGGAATCTTTACAGTGGACTATTGCATCAGCCCTTTCTTTTATTTCTTTCTAGATAATCTCCTTATAACGTTAACACTGAGCCATACAATCATTTATTAAACAGTGAATATTCATTAATTTTGTTTGATTACTCTTTGGTGCTTCAGAGAAGAATTCCTGTGTGCAGGTATGAGGAAAAACTGAAAACCAGTGAAGTAAAATGTTAAAACTAACACCCAGTTTTCCTTATTTAAAAAAACAAAAAGACAAAAAACTATGGTTTCATCTTTTGGGGGCAGAGTAGATGAGTTTGATTGATTAAAATGTGTTGTCAGTATTGGAATTGCCCTTAATAAATTATGATGACTGCTGCAACTTTCAGGCAATAATATTTATAGTCATATGAAAAGTAGGGCATATAGACACAGTTTGAATAGAGAACATGTATTTCCCAGATAATTTTCGATCAAATTTATAAATAGTGTTCAAAAATATATGGGCCTTATAAAATTATGACCTTTGTTATATGCTTTGGCCTTCCATACTTTATCCATAAGTCACTCTGATTCCTCTTTCAGTCCACATAGACTTATTAATGTTAGGAATGAAAATGAATTTGATTTAATATAATCAATTATTAAGTTTGCTGTGTCAGATGTTTTATATATATTGTTTTGATTAAATCTCAACAGAGCATTGAGGATACATACCATTATTATCCTCATTTTCGTATGTGAAACTGAGACCTAAAATGGTTAATTAAATTACCCAGGTTCACAAAACTGGTAAGAGGGAAGAAAGGACTCACAACCTGATTTGTCAGACTTCTGGACCCACACTTTGAATCATATTCTGTGCCCTTGAATTAGGTGCACCTAGACTTTTTTTTTTTTTAAAGATTTTATTTATTTATTTGTCAGAGATAGAGGGAGAGAGAATGAGCGAGCACAGGCAGACAGAGAGGCAGGCAAAGGCAGAGGGAGAAGCAGGCTCCCTGCCGAGCAAGGAGCCCAATGTGGGACTCGATCCCAGGATCGAGATCCTGGGATCATGACCTGAGCCGAAGGCAGCTGCTTAACCAACTGAGCCACCCAGGCGTCCCCACCTAGACTTCTTTTAGGCGAAAACAATCACAACATTTATATGCTAATTTATGAAATATTTACACAAATAGGAATATTTCTGAAGTACATAGAAGGAGGTAGTCACTGACCTTCTGTAAAAAATATCTTATTTAATATACTTAAGAGGAAAGTATCCTGGCAGGTTTGCCTTGCCTTATTTCAGACTTTAGCAATTTGGCATTTATTGACCCTCTACAGTATACTGATTTATATTGCAGTGTTTTTCAGCAGTTCTCTTTGGGCTAAGCCTCTGAAGTCTTAGCAAGAATAGTTAAAAGTTGTGAGCAGCAGTGAAACATTATTTTTTTTTTCAAGGTTTAATAGGACCAATTGGTACAATTCTTTCATCAATTTTTTCAATAAAAGTACTGGACTTGGTATTCTGAAATATACAGAATTTCAGCAAATAGAACATTTGCCTTCAAGAATCACATCCTAAGGTGCCTGGGGGGCTCAGTTGGTTAAGCAACTGCCTTCGGCTCAGGTCATGATCCCAGAGTTCTGGGATTGAGACCTGCATTCGGCTCCCTGCTCAGCAGGAAGTCTGCTTCTCCCTCTGACCTTCCCCTTCTCATGCTCACTCTCTCTCATTCTCTTTCTCTCAAATAAATAAATAAAATCTTAAAAAAAACAAAGAATCACAGGCTAGAGGAAATATGACGTGTACATACATGATGTATACATACAGACCTGCATTATGCAATAGGAAGTAATGGCTTTTGTGAGAGGCATATCAAGTGAACTAAGAGGAGAGGCCTTGAAGAACATAAATTATGTGGACATGTGAAATGCAGGAGGAAATAAAATGCCAGAAGAAAGCTATTGCCTTTTTCAAAGTGAGGATATAAGAGAACAGTGAATTGGTTGATTGAAGCAGAATCAGACATAAAGGGGATTTCTAGATTTTAGGTTGAAAGTTGGGATAGAGATAGATTTTAAAGGACTTTGAGTGCTGGAGAAAAAAAAAATCTAACTTTGTTCTCTAGGAAATGAGGAACCACTGAAGGTTTCTGGAAAAGGAAAGGTGCGCTGATCATCAGCGTCATGAGGTTTTGAAGGAGAATGTAATGCTGTTAGTTACATAGGCAGCACAATAACATGAACACATTTTTATCTTTACATAAAGTCTCAGACATTAACGTTTTATTCATTAAAACTACCTGAATTTCAAGTTAAGTAAATGGAATATTAAGTCATTTAAATTGTTCACTTTGCAAATTAATTGGAACAAGAACATTTCCCATTTCCAAATTAAGATGTTTTAGAAACTTTCCTACTCAAAATCCTCACTAATTTAGTATTAAATAAGCTGAGACAATTCTTTCAACAAACATTGGAATGCTTGATTTGCATCAGAGCTTGGGATAGGAAGTCATTCTTACTTTCAGTTTAGAAAGGGAGAAGGGAGTTCAGGATTGTATCAAGGAAATGTCAACATATTAATAATGTACTATCAGGAGGAGAGAGAATATATGACATAAAAAAATCAGGGTGCCTGGGTGGCCCAGTGGGTTAAGGCCTCTGCCTTTGGCTCAGGTAGTAATCCCAGGGTCCTGGGATCGCGCCCAGCATCGAGCTCTTTGCTCAGCGGGGAGCCTGCTTCCTCCTCTCTCTGTCTCTGCCTCCCTCTCTGCCTACTTGTCTGTCAAATTGAAAGACCCTAGAGGACCCGCACCCAAGGACGCACTCACAGACCACTGGATGCAATAAGCAAGAGGATTTTATTCCGGCATGCTTGGGCTCCCAGGGACACTTGACCACCAAATCCACGAGGGATGGGTCAGTGTCTGAGAGCCCCGATCTGTTTCGGGAGTGACTTAATATAGAATTTTACAGTCCATTACGGCAGAGCTCTCGCTTTTCTAGCCAGTAATTTCAAAGCATTACAGCAAGGCCTACATACAGGTAGCCAATCCTTCAAAACCAACCATACATTCTGGCCAGTCACCGTTCAGGTAGTGTACAGTAGAGGGTACGTGTTGAATTTCACGTTTCTAACCTTTATCTGTGTACGTGCTGAACTGCACGTCTCCAGCTAGCGTACGTGCTGAACCGCACGTCTCCGGCTAGTGTACGTGTTGAACCGCACGTCTCCGGTCTTGGTACGGGAGACAACCTTTATCAATTTTACTTAGTAGTAGGGGAAATTCTTAACAGGGGAAGGGTATAACTTTATTTGATTACACAGCGAGCGGGGGTTTAAGCAATTCTTCATTTCTTAACAAAGCATTAAAAGCGTTATTATACAGAAGCCAGAAACAGCTGGGTTAAATACAGATTTTTGCTATTCGTTATCCTGTTATGCTGCTTGCTGACTCCCTTATCTATGGTCAGCTGGCTACAGTTTCTTAGTTAGCATAAGCTAGTTATAAAAGAATGTGTTAAAGACTTACAGGCTATACTATAGTTCTGACTTGGGGTCCTTCAAAATAAATAAATGAAATCTTTAAAAAAAAGATTAATCCATGCTATTGAGTATATCAGTGGTTATTGCTGAAAGTATCCTGTTACTGTACATACTGAGATTTGTTTACCCTTTCACCTGATGATGGACATTTGGGTTTGTTCCCTGGCTGTTATGCATAAAGCTGCTGCATTTATACAAGAATCTTTGTGTGGACATACGTTTTCACAACTCTTGGGTAATATCAAGGAGAGGTAGTGCTGAGTCATATGCTAAGTGTGTTTTAATTTGGTAAGATAATGCCGGTTTATTTTTTCAGGTTGTTAAACTACTTGGCTATTCCCTTCAGTGACATAAGAGAGATCTGGCTACTCTACATCATGGCTGACACTTCATAGCCAGTGCTTTAAATTTTAGCTATTTTAGTAAACATGTGATAATATCTCATTTGATTTGATTTGCATGTCCTGGTAACTGGTGGTATTCAGTAACTTCTCATTTTTTTTGTTTGTTTGTTTGTTTTGCTAGTCTTTTATGAAATGTCTCAAATTCTTTTGCCTATTTTGTAATTGAGTTGTTTGTGGCTTGCTTTTTAAAATTTTAAAAAAATTTTTCAAAGAACAGAGATTTTTAATTTTCATGAAGTCCAGTGTATTGTTTTTATTTCTTTTATTGTTCTTTTTGACTCCTATCTAAGAAATCTTTGTCTATGCTGAGGCCATGATGACTTTTTTTTTAAAATCTGTGCATTTTCCCAGAAGATTTATGGTTTTAGCCTTTAAGCTTTGACTTAATTTTTGTGTACAGTGTGAGAGGAGTCAAGATTACTTTTTTCTGAAATAAAAACCTAGCTGTTCCAGAAACATTCGTTTCTTGATAAAAAAGGCATGGATTTTAGAAATAAGCATGCTATTTTCATGTAATACTCCTCAGAATATACCTATAAATTTTCCTATTTCTTAAAAGATTTTAATTATTTGAGAGAGAGAGAGAGAGAGAGAACATGTATGAGTGTGTGAGGGGAATAGCAGAGGAAGGGGCAGAGGCAGAGGAGAAAGCAGCAGACTCCATGCTGACTAGGGAGCCTGATGCAGAGACTCAGGCCTAACACCCGTGGGATCATGACCTGAGCCAAAGGCAGACACTTAACCAACTGAGCCACCCAAGTGCTCCCATTTCTTATATGAATGATTTGATTGCAGATATTTGAGTTTTTTTTCAGAATTTACTGTGTATTATATGTAAATGATATAAATTTTGTTATATAACTTGAAAAGTACCCAAATGTTACTAACCAAATCTCCTTTAGACATTTTGATTTGAAGGCAAATGAAAGTCTAACATAAACTGTGTTTAAAAAAAAAGTTATTCCATCTCTCCCTTCCCTCCTCCCTTCCTTCTTTCCTTCCTTTCTTTTAAGGGTTCCATTTATTCATTTGACAGAGAAATAGAGCACAAGCAGGGGAAGCAGCAGGCAGAGGGAGAGGGAGAAGTAGGCTCCCCGCTGAGCAGAGAGCCTGATGTGGGGCTCAATCTTAGGACCCTGTGATTAGGATCTGAGCCAAGGGCAGACGCTTAATTGAGCCACGCTGGTGCCCCAGTAGTACCTTTTCAAAAAATAAAATTGATAAGTATTTATTGTAGAAGAAATTTAAAATACAAATAGAAATAAAGAAGAAAAATAACCAGAAATTTCACCCAGAAATTGGCATCATAAAATAAAATTTAATATTTTAACTTTTTTGATCAATATAGCATGAGCATTTTGTACCACGTGAAATATTTATTCAAAACATGATTTTAATGGCTGCATATTTTATCATATGTATATACTATAATTTTCATAATTAGCTACTTTTTATTTTTGTAGATTACTTCTAATTATTATTATTTTTTAACCACAGAATAATCTTAAAAAGCATTTTTAGAAAGGTTGAAAATATTGAAAATGTTGCTGATTATATTCTTAGACTAGACTCTTGGTTATGTTATTTACTCTTTTTTAAAGACATATATACTTTTAAAAGGTGCTTCATATTTGTATCTTTGTATCTTTGGTAAATACCAAAGTAGTGCAATATCTGGGTCTTAAGATAGCTCTATTTTCAACTTTTTGAGGAAACTCCACACTATTTTCCAGAGTAGCTGCACCAGCTTTCATTTCCACCAACAGTGTAGGAGGGTTTCCCTTTCTCAGCATCCTCACCAACATCTGTGGTTTCCTGACTTGTTAATTTTAGCCTTACTGACTGGTGTGAGGTGGTGTCACATTGTGGCTTTGATTTATATTTCCCTGATGCCAAGTGATCTTGAGCATTTTTTCATGTGCCTGTTGGTCATTTGGATGTCTTCTTTGGAGAAGTGTCTGAGCATGTCTTCTGCCCATTTCTTGATTGGATTATTTGCTCTTTGGGGTTGGGTTTGATAAGTTCTTACAGATTTTGGATACTAGTCTTTATATGATATGTCATTTGCAAATATCTTCTCCCATTCTGATGGGTCTTTTGGTTTTGTCAACTGTTTCCTTTGGTATGCGAAAGTTTTTGTTTGTTTGTTTTTCTAAGATTTCATTTATTTATTTGACAGAGAAAGTGAGAGCAGAACACAAGCAGGGGGAGTGGGAGAGGGAAAAGCAGGCTTCCCACTGAGCAGGGAGCCTGATGTGGGGCTTGATCCCAGGACCCTGAGATCCTGACTTCAGCTGAAGGCAGATGCCCAACGACTGAGCCAACCAGGCACCCTGCAAAAGCTTTTTTGACAAAGCCCTCATAGTTCTCTTTTGCCTTTGTTTTCCATGCCTTTGGAGACACGTCTAGCATGAAGCTGTTGCGGCTGAGGTCGAAGAGGTTGCTGCCTTTGTTCTCCTCTAGGATTTTAGTGGATTCCTGTCTTGTATTTAGGTATTTCATCCACTTTGAGTCTATTTTTGTGTGTGGTGTAAGGAAACGGTCCAGTTTCATTCATTGTCATGTGGCTGTTCAGTTTTCCCAACACCATCTGTTGAAGAGACTGTCTTTTTTCCATTGGATAGTCTTTCCTGCTTCATCGAAGATTAGATGTCCATAGAGCTGAGGGCCCATTTCTGATTTTCTATTCTGTTGCATTGATCTATGTGTTGTTTTTTGTCCCAAAGGGTCATCTGTCCCCCAATGTTTGTAGCAGCAATGTCCACAATAGCTAAACTATGGAAAGAGCTCAGATGCCCATTGATAGGTTAATGGATAAGGAAGATGTGGTGTATATGTCTATATCTGTATCTATAATGGAATAGTACACAGCCATCAAAAAATGAAATCCTGCCATTTGCAATGAGGTGAATAGAACTAAAGGTTATTATGCTAAATGAAATAAGTCAGTCAACAAAAGGTAATTATCATATGATCTCACTGATATGTGTAATCTAAGAAACAAAACGGTGGGTCATAGGGGAAGAGAGAAAAAAAATAAAACACGATGAAACCCAGGAAGGGAGATAGACCATAAGAGACTCTTAATCATAGGAAACAAACTAAAGGCTGCTGGATGGTGTGTGGATAGAGGGATGGAGTAACTGTGTAATGGACATTGGGAAGGGTATGTGTTACAATGAGCACTGGTTATTATATAAGACTAATGAATCACAGGCCTATACCTCTGAAACCAGTAATATATCATATGTTAATTAATTGAATTTAAATTAAAAAATGTTAAAAATAAATAAATAAAAGGCTGTAATGACTTCTTGGAAAGGTAATCTTCACATCTCATCGCTGTATGAGACCATTTATCTCACCACAATATTTATAATTTTAGAGTACCTTTTTTTTTTTTTTTAAGATTTACTTCTTTATTTGAGAGAAAGAGAGACAGACAGAGGGAAAAAGTGAGGGGGATAGGCAGAAGAAGAGGGAAAGAGAGACTATCTTGAGCAGCCCCCCATAGAGCATGGAGCCCAACAGATGCAGGGCTCCATTCCATGACCCTGAGATCATGACCTGAGCTGAAATCAAAAGTCAGACAAAACCGACTGAGCCACGCAGGCCCCTGATAAGATTACTATCTAATATATTTAAAATTTACCATTAAATACTAATCATAAGTATGCTGGCCTTAAGTACAGATTTTTGAAATAAAAAAGATAAATGGATGGTTGGCTAAAAAATGTGATATATTAGTCACTGTAGATATATTCAACAATGAAAAAATCTATATAGTAGTAAAATTCTGTCTCTGTACTATGATGCATTTATTTTTTTTTATTTTTTTATTTTTTAAGATTTTATTTATTTATTTGACAGAGAGAAATCACAAGTAGACGGAGAGGCAGGCAGAGAGAGAGAGAGGGAAGCAGGCTCCCTGCTGAGCAGAGAGCCCGATACGGGACTCGATCCCAGGACCCTGAGATCATGACCTGAGCCGAAGGCAGCGGCTTAACCCACTGAGCCACCCAGGCGCCCTACTATGATGCATTTAGTGGTACAAGTTAACTCCATGGAGACAGGAAGAAAAACATAAATCTTTGGGCTGCAGTTGGTGGAAAACACCAGTTCAGGAATGAATGGAGAGGTCCTTGTAGTCCCCAGTTTTTTAAGTTTTTCTGTTTTTAAACTTTTTTTTTAAATTGAATGATTTGATCCTTATGTATTTTATTTTTGCATAGGAATAAGGATGCATTGTTTTCACTAATTACCATATCTTTTCTCTCATTACTGATTGGTAATGTTAAAATGAACACATGGAAAATCTTTATATTTATCAACACCTTTGTATCTGCATATTTATTTGACTCCATTGATTTGTCTTCTAAATCATATCCCGGACCTAAACTGTTTTGATTATTTAACTTTATATTATCTGATGAAACACTTGACAAATTTGCAGGCTGCTTCAGTGTGGAGAATGAGAGACTGCAGTTTTGATCTTGGCTTTGCTACTCAGTGTGTTTCCCGTTATCATCCTGTCCTAATGAGAGGCTTGGTGCAGACCTGTTCTTTTTATGTATTTAAGAATTACAATTTTTTTTTCATGTTGACAAATGGGAAATACGTTGTTGTCATTGAATTTTACCATATTTAAATACAAACAGGTCTGATAAAATCAGGCTGTGGAAATGTACAGAATATGCATCTAAAAGCTATATTTGGCATTACTATAAGCAGTATCCTTTTTTTTGTCTCATATTTTTTGGAAATACATTCAGGTATGTTTTCTTATAGGACTGTCATACTGATTCCATTAGGTTGGTACAACGAATGTCAATATTGGACATAAAATATTATAGTGAGAGGAACATTGGGGCTGTGATTATAAGATACAGATTTCATCATGGTTCTGTACTTAACCAAGATAGTGTGACCCAGATAGAATTTCATTTCTCTCTTTAAAGGATTAGATAGATATATTAAAAAAAATTCTTAAAGGATCATAAAAAGCTCTATAGAAAGACATTAGTGCACAATATTTACTGAAGTTAATAGCTCTGAACCTTGTTCCTTTAAGTGAAAACGCTTTTCAAATATTGCTGTTACTATAATCACTTAAATATAATATATGGTTCTTTCTCTGGAAGATTAATTCTTCTTCCAAGTTACAGTAATGCATAATATTTATTTAAAAAGTGTTTTTTTCAGTGTAGAAAAATATAAGAAAGGATGTAAAAAACACCTACAGGCCAGCCACAGATAGACTGTTTTAATTAAAGTTTTGGTTTATTTCTTTATATTTCTAATAGGGATCCTACTTTAATTTATTTCATATATCCTGCTTTAATTCTCTCAATTTATATTTCACACATTTATCTGTATCATCAAATATTCCTTAAAACAATTTTATTGGCTATACATTATTCTAATACATCATAACTTATTTAAACATTTCTCTTTGTCCTTTAAAAGGGGAAAAATTAAAAATCGTTACTAGTTCCTCATTTATAACTGTCCTTATTATTTGCTGCCAGATAGTATGGTTCTTTTGTAGTTTACTCTCCTTTAATCTATGAATTGTAATTTATTTCATTATTAATGTGCCTATTCTGAATATGCCTAATTCTACCTATTATTTATTACATGAACTGTGAACTAGATCTCAAAAGATTCGATTCCAGGAGGTGAGAAATTGTTCTTGAGGAAATTGGCACTCTTGCTGAATTGGAAGGATTGTGTGCATTAACATCTTTGCCATCATTAGAGATACCACTTACTGTCTCCTTTATGCCAAGCCTTACACTCCCAAGTTCCCTGTGCCATATCATTAAGTCTTCAGATATCTCTATGGAGAAGTTAAGAGAGCATTATCTTGACAGAATTTTTTTTTTTTTTTTTTGGACTCAGTGTCTTTGAATTAATTCTCTTAAATACAGACTGCACCGGCCAGGTTCTTTTCCACCATGACTTCACCAAAAATTCTTTTATGAAGGCCACTCTATGAAGTCTCTATCTTGCTTAATCCAAATGCGAGATCTCAGCCTTTATCTTACTTGACTGTGAATAACATCTGAAACAGTTAATCATTTCTACTTCCTTGTAATACTTCTGTTCTTGCCTTTTAAGGGCTTCACACTCGTCTGATTTTTTACCTCACCTACGGCTCCTCCTCAGTCTCCTTTCTCCGTTGCTTCACCTTACCTGAGAATGTTGAGGGAGCCCAGGACATGGGATTCAATTTATCTGTTCTTTATCTATGCTTACTCCTTCTGCAAGCTCACTTAATCTGATCTCTTTGCTTTATAGGCTGTCTTACAAGTTTACTTCAAAATTTATATATCCATCACACACTTTTCACCTACATTTTAAACATTTATGACGAGGACTTACTTGATATAGTCTGTTGGATTCTAAGAGATACCTCAGACTGAGACCAAAACTGAACTTCGATCCGCCGCTAAAAGCTTCCCTACCTGTAGTCTTGTCTCTCAGTTTTTAGAAGCCCCAGCACTCCAGTTGCTTAAACCAAAACTCTTAAACATCCATAATTTTTCTTTCCTCCATTTAGCAGATCCTATTTATTCTTCCTTCAAATGTATTCAGAATTCAAACACTTCTCCCAATTCACTGGTTTTCCTGCTTCTATCCTTGCTCACCTATAATCTATTCTCAGCAGACCAGCTAGAGTGATTCTTTTAAAACCTAAATCAGATCATGCCATTCCTATGCCCAAACTACTTCATTGGCACTCTGTCATTCAGAGCAAAATGAAAGTTCTCAAATGGCCTAACCAAGTTCTATAACCCCTATACTGAAGTCACCACCAACCTCAAGTCCTGTTAATGTCCCCTCGTTCATTCTACTCCATTCACCCTGGCTTTTTTGCTATTCTTGGAATATGTCCCCTCATGGCTTTTGCACTTACTGACTCTTCTGTCTGTAATGTTCTGTCTTTGGGTGTCCTCAGATCTTAATTTTATCCCTCAGTTTTTGGGATATCTTCTCAAATGTAACTGGTAGAGTGCTGCCTCC
Source organism: Neogale vison (assembly GCF_020171115.1). Classification (NCBI taxonomy): domain Eukaryota; kingdom Metazoa; phylum Chordata; class Mammalia; order Carnivora; family Mustelidae; genus Neogale; species Neogale vison. Next base: position 52,175,900 of record NC_058093.1, read on the forward strand.
ATGGCACTTACTATTTGAAAATATAAATTGTTCCTTATCCCTGAACTCCTTATCTTTCTTTTCTGTTTTGCTTTCCCGTACTGCATTTTTTACCACCTGAAATATTACGTATTTTTCTTACTTACATTATTTTCTTTTATTTTCTCTTCCCTGCTGACTACAGTAACATCATTCTGTGTAGCTTACTGCTATGAATCTGGTGCCTACAAGTACCAGGCATGTCAGATGTGTGAATGAGGCAAGGAATACTGAGTTATTACTTGCTTTATGGTATCATGATAAAAGGATCTGTAGAACAAAAATTCAACTTTTGTTCCCAAAATAAATTACCGCTGGAAAGATTCATTTTAAGACTCTAACTAGAAATCTTTACAGAAAATAAATAGTATATAAACATGGTCAATATATAAAAAAAGCATGACATACTCAAATACTGGTTTTCCACAGCTGAAAGCATACTGCTTTTTATTCACATAACTTTATAATATTAATAAAAATGTGTGTATTATTATCACATCTACTATTTTTCATGTTTCATACAAATTGGTAGAATATTTCTAACAAATTGGTGTTGCAGGTTGAGTAGTGTCTGAAAAAATTCATACTTACCTAGAATCTCTGAATGTGCCCTTAATTTAGAAACTAGATTTTTGCTGATGTTAGTTAAAAGATCTTACTGATTAGGTTGCATCCTCAGTGCAATATCTGGTGTCCTTAAAAGCCTTAAAAAAGGAAGAGTGACCAGGGAGATGCACCAAAAGGAGACCATGAAAATGAAAAGAAGACCATTTGAACATGGAGGCAGAGATTAGAATTATGTTGCTCCAAGTCAAGCAATACCTTCCAGAGCTGGAAGAAGCAAGGAAAGATTTTTCCCTAGAGCCTTTGAAAGGAGCATGGCCCTGCTGACAGCCTGATTTTGGACTTCTAGCCTCCAGAACTGTGAGAAAATAAATTTCTGTTTTTTTAAGCCATGGAGTTTGTGGAAATTTGTTATGGCAGCCCTAGGAAACACAACCACTATTAACCATTTTTGTTTATTTTAATTTTTTATTTTTTATAAACATATATTTTTATCCCCAGGGATACAGGTCTGTGAATCGCCAGGTTTACACACTTCACAGCACTCACCAAAGCACATACCCTCCCCAATGTCCATAACCCCAACCCCCCCTCCCCCCAGCAACCCTCAGTTTGTTTTGTGAGATTAAGAGTCACTTCTGGTTTGTCTCCCTCCCAGTCCCATCTTGTTTCATTGATTCTTCTCCTACCCATATAAGCCCCCATGTTGCATCACCACTTCCTCATATCAGGGAGATCATATGGTAGTTGTCTTTCTCTGCTTGACTTATTTCGCTAAGCATGATACGCTCTAGTTCCATCCATGTTGTCGCAAATGGCAAGATTTCATTTCTTTTGATGGCTGCATAGTATTCCATTGTGTATATATACCACATCTTCTTTATCCATTCATCTGTTGATGGACATGTAGGTTCTTTCCATAGTTTGGCTATTGTGGACATTGCTGCTATAAACATTCGTGTGCACGTGCCCCTTAGGATCACTACGTTTGTATCTTTAGGGTAAATACCCAGTAGTGCAATTGCTGGGTCATAGGGCAGTTCTATTTTCAACATTTTGAGGAACCTCCATGCTGTTTTCCAGAGTGGTTGCACCAGCTTGCATTCCCACCAACAGTGTAGGAGGGTTCCCCTTTCACCGCATCCTTGCCAGCATCTGTCATTTCCTGACTTGTTGATTTTAGCCATTCTGACTGGTGTGAGGTGATATCTCATTGTGGTTTTGATTTGTATTTCCCTGATGCTGAGTGATATGGAGCACTTTTTCATGTGTCTATTGGCCATCTGGATGTCTTCTTTGTAGAAATGTCTGTTCATGTCCTCTGACCATTTCTTGATTGGATTATTTGTTCTTTGGGTGTTGAGTTTGCTAAGTTCTTTATAGATTTTGGACACTAGTCCTTTATCTGATATGTCATTTGCAAATATCTTCTCCCATTCTGTCAGTTGTCTTTTGATTTTGTTAACTGTTTCCTTTGCTGTGCAAAAGCTTTTGATCTTGATGAAATCCCAATAGTTCATTTTTGCCCTTGTTTCCCTTGCCTTTGGCGATGTTCCTAGGAAGATGTTGCTGCGGCTGAGGTCGAAGAGGTTGCTGCCTGTGTTCTCCTCAAGGATTTGGATGGATTCCTTTCTCACTTTGAGGTCCTTCATCCATTTTGAGTCTATTTTTGTGTGTGGTGTAAGGAAATGGTCCAATTTCATTTTTCTGCATGTGGCTGTCCAATTTTCCCAGCACCATTTATTGAAGAGGCTGTCTTTTTTCCATTGGACATTTTTTCCTGCTTTGTTGAAGATTAGTTGACCATAGAGTTGAGGGTCTATTTCTGAGCTCTCTATTCTGTTCCATTGATCTATGTGTCTGTTTTTGTGCCAGTACCATGCTGTCTTGATGATGACAGCTTTGTAATAGAGCTTGAAGTCCGGAATTGCGATGCCACCAACTTTGGCTTTCTTTTTCAATATCCCTTTGGCTATTCGAGGCCTTTTCTGGTTCCATATAAATTTTAGAATTATTTGTTCCATTTCTTTGAAAAAGATGGATGGTACTTTGATAGGAATTGCATTAAATGTGTAGATTGCTTTAGGTAGCATAGACATTTTCACAATATTTATTCTTCCAATCCAGGAGCATGGAACATTTTTCCATTTCTTTGTGTCTTCCTCAATTTCTTTCATGAGTACTTTATAGTTTTCTGAGTATAGATTCTATGCCTCTTTGGTTAGGTTTATTCCTAGGTATCTTATGGTTTGGGGTGCAATTGTAAATGGGATTGACTCCTTAATTTCTCTTTCTTCTGTCTCGTTGTTGGTGTAGAGAAATGCAACTGATTTCTGTGCATTGATTTTATATCCTAACACTTTACTGAATTCCTGTACGAGTTCTAGCAGTTTTGGAGTGGAGTCTTTTGGGTTTTCCACATATAGTATCATATCATCTGCAAAGAGTGATAATTTGATTTCTTCTTTGCCGATTTGGATGCTTTTGATTTCCTTTTGTTGTCTGATTGCTGAGGCTAGGACTTCTAGTACTATGTTGAATAGCAGTGGAGATAATGGACATCCCTGCCGTGTTCCTGACCTTAGCGGAAAAGCTTTCAGTTTTTCTCCATTGAGAATTATATTTGTGGTGGGTTTTTCATAGATGGCTTTGATGATATTGAGGTATGCGCCCTCTATCCCTACACTTTGAAGGGTTTTGATCAGAAAAGGATGCTGTACTTTGTCAAATGCTTTTTCAGCATCTATTGAGAGTATCATATGGTTCTTGTTCTTTCTTTTATTGATGTGTTGCATCACATTGACTGATTTGCGGATGTTGAACCAACCTTGCAGCCTTGGAATAGATCCCACTTGGTCGTGGTGAATAATCCTTCTAATGTACTGTTGAATCCTATTGGCTAGTATTTTGGTGAGAATTTTCGCATCTGTGTTCATCAAGGATATTGGTCTATAGCTCTCTTTTTTGATGGGATCCTTGTCTGGTTTTGGGATCAAGGTGATGCTGGCCTCATAAAATGAGTTTGGAAGTTTTCCTTCCCTTTCCATTTTTTGGAACAGTTTCAGGAGAATAGGAATTAGTTCTTCTTTAAATGTTTGATAGAATTCCCCTGGGAAGCCGTCTGGCCCTGGGCTTTTGTTTGTTTGGAGATTTTTAATGACCGTTTCAATCTCCTTATTGGTTATGGGTCTGTTCAGGCTTTCTATTTCTTCCTGGTTCAGTTGTGGTAGTTTATATGTCTCTAGGAATGCATCCATTTCTTCCAGATTGCCAAATTTGTTAGCGTAAAGTTGCTCATAGTATGTTCTTGTAATTGTCTGTATTTCTTTGGTGTTACTTGTGATCTCTCCTCTTTCATTCATGATTTTATTTATTTGGGTCCTTTCTCTTTTCTTTTTGATAAGTCTGGCCAGGGTTTTATCAATTTTATTAATTCTTTCAAAGAACCAGTTTCTAGTTTCGTTGATTTGCTCTATTGTTTTTTTGGTTTCTATTTCATTGATTTCTGCTCTGATCTTCATGATTTCTCTTCTCCTGCTGGGCTTAGGGTTTCTTTCTTGTTCTTTCTCCAGCTTCTTTAGGTGTAGGGTTAGGTTGTGTACCTGAGACCTTTCTTGTTTCTTGAGAAAGGCTTGTACCGCTATATATTTTCCTCTCAGGACTGCCTTTGTTGTGTCCCACGGATTTGGAACCATTGTATTTTCATTATCATTTGTTTCCATTATTTTTTTCAATTCTTCTTTAATTTCCCTGTTGACCCATTCATTCTTTAGAAGGATGCTGTTTAGTCTCCATGTATTTGGGTTCTTTCCAAACTTCCTCTTGTGGTTGAGTTCAAGCTTCAGAGCATTGTGGTCTGAAAATATGCAGGGAATGATCCCAATCTTTTGATACCGGTTGAGTCCTGATTTAGGACCGAGGATGTGATCTATTCTGGAGAATGTTCCATGTGCACTAGAGAAGAATGTGTATTCTGTTGCTTTGGGATGAAATGTTCTGAATATATCTGTGATGTCCATCTGGTCCAGTGTGTTGTTTAAGGCCTTTATTTCCTTGCTGATCTTTTGCTTGGATGATCTGTCCATTTCAGTCAGGGGAGTGTTAAAGTCCCCTACTATTATTGTATTATTGTTGATGTGTTTCTTTGATTTTGTTATTAATTGGTTTATATAGTTGGCTCCTCCCACATTGGGGGCATAGATATTTAAAATTCTTAGATCTTCTTGTTGGACAGACCCTTTGAGTATGATATAGTGTCCTTCCTCATCTCTTATTATAGTCTTTGGCTTAAAATCTAATTGATCTGATATAAGGATTGCTACTCCTGCTTTCTTCTGATGTCCATTAGCATGGTAAATTCTTTTCCACCCCTTCACTTTAAATCTAGAGGTGTCTTTGGGCTTAAAATGAGTTTCTTGGAGGCAGCATATAGATGGGTTTTGTTTTTTTATCCATTTTAATACCCTGTGTCTTTTGATTGGGGCATTTAGCCCTTTAACATTCAGGGTAACTATTGAGAGATATGAATTTAGTGCCATTGTATTGCCTGTAAGGTGACTGTTACTGTATATTGTCTCTGTTCCTTACTGATCTACCACTTGTAGGCTCTCTCTTTGCTTAGAGGACCCCCTTCAATATTTCCTGTAGAGCTGGTTTGGTGTTTGCAAATTCTTTCAGTTTTTGTTTGTCCTGGAAGCTTTTAATCTCTCCTTCTATTTTCAATGATAACCTAGCTGGATATAGTATTCTTGGCTGCATGTTTTTCTCGTTTAGTGCTCTGAAAATATCATGCCAGCTCTTTCTGGCCTGCCAGGTCTCTGTGGATAAGTCAGCTGCCAATCTAATATTTTTACCATTGTATGTTACAGACTTCTTTTCCCGGGCTGCTTTCAGGATTTTCTCTTTGTCACTAGGACTTGTAAATTTTACTATTAGGTGATGGGGTGTGGGCCTATTCTTATTGATTTTGAGGGGCGTTCTCTGCACCTCCTGAATTTTGATGGTTGTTCCCTTTGCCATATTGGCGAAATTCTCCCAGTAATTCTCTCCAGTATACCTTCTGCTCCCCTCTCTCTTTCTTCTTCTTCTGGAATCCCAATTATTGTAATGTTGTTTCGTCTTATGGTGTCACTTATCTCTCAAATTCTCCCCTCGTGGTCCAGTAGCTGTTTGTCCCTCTTTTGCTCAGCTTCTTTATTCTCTGTCATTTGGTCTTCTATATCGCTAATTCTTTCTTCTGCCTCATTTATCCTAGCAGTGAGAGCCTCCATTTTTTATTGCACTTCATTAATAGCTTTTTTGATTTCAACTTGGTTAGATTTTAGCTCTTTTATTTCTCCAGATAGGGCTTTTATATCTCCCGAGACGGTTTCTCTAATATCTTCCATGCCTTTTTCAAGCCTGGCTAGAACCTTGAGAATTGTCATTCTGAACTCTAGATCTGACATATTACCAATGTCCGTATTGATTAGGTCCCTAGCCTTCGGTACTGCCTCTTGTTCTTTTTTTTGTGGTGAATTTTTCCGCCTTGTCATTTTGTCCGGATAAGAGTATATGAAGGAGCAAGTAAAATACTAAAAGGGTGGCAACAACCCCAGGAAAATATGCTTTAACCAAATCAGAAGAGATCCCAAATCGTGAGGGGGGAAAAAGAGGATAATAAGAGGTTCAAAAAGTAAGAAAGAAAAAAAAGGAAAAGAAAATAAAAGTATTAAACAAAAGAAAACAAATAAAGAAAAATATAAAAAAGAAAAATATATATATATTAGATAAACTAGTTAAAAAACATTAAAAAAGAAAAGGGTAAAAGTTAAAAAAAAATTTAGCAGAACAAGAGAAAAAAAAAAGTGAAAAAGAAAAAATTTAAAATAACTTCAAGACTAACAAAATCACAGGGAGAAAGCCATGAGTTCCGTGCTTGCTTTCTCCTCCTCTGGACTTCTGCTGCTCTCCTTGGTATTGAAACTGCACTCCTTGGTAGGTAAACTTGGTCTTGGCTGGATTTCTTGTTGATCTTCTGGGGGAGGGGCCTGGTGTAGTGATTCTCAAGTGTCTTCGCCCCAGGGGGAATTGCACCGCCTTTACCAGGGACCGGGCTGAGTAATCTGCTCGGGTTTGCTTTCAGGAGCTTTTGTTCCCTGAGCGCTTTCCGTAGAGTTCCGGAGGACAGGAATACAAATGGTGGCCTCCTGGTCTCTGGCCTGGAGGAGCCGAGAGCCTGCGGCCCCACTCCTCAGTGCGCCCTCAGAGAACAGCGCCCAGTTACTCCCGTCTGCCTGACCTCCGGCCATGCTCCGAGCTCCCCGAGCCTGGGACCGGTTCAAGGTAACCCCGAGCTGCGAGCTTAATGTCGGCTCTGTCTCTGAATCCGGCTTTCCCGTTCCAATACCTGCAAGCTCTGCGACACTCAGACACCCACGATCCTTCTGTGACCCTGCGGGACCTGAGGCCACGCTGACCCCGCGTGGGCTTCGCCCCGGTTTAGCCTCTGGAGCAATGTCCCTCAGAGGAACAGACTTTTAAAAGTCCTGATTTTGTGCTCCGTTGCTCCGCCGCTTGCCAGTATCCGGCCCCTCCCCCCGGGGTCTATCTTCCCGTCGCTTTGGATTCACTTCTCTGCAATTCCTACCTTTCAGAAAGTGGTTGTTTTTCTGTTTCCAGAATTGCTGTTCTTCTTCTCTTCGATCTGCCGATGGATTTGCAGGTATTTGCAATCTTTAGATAAGCTATCTAGCTGATCTCCTGCTAGCTGAAGTAGTCTCAGCCTGCTACTTCTCCGCCATCTTGACTCCTCCCCCCACTATTAACCATTTTTAAAAAATGTTGCACAGTTGTAAAAGTACAAGAAGAAGGAAGATGTGGCTTGTCTCGCATGAAAATGATATTAAGAAATCTTTATCAAGATTAAAGATGGTACACCAAATACACTTCTCCAGTCTTTCTGACTTTAGCATCAGGATAAAAATAAGATATTTTAGAGTTCTGTGAAGATATGAAAATATATTTCAGAAATCACCTATACTAGAAGAGAAGTTAGGAAATATTGAGAATATACAGACTTCTCTCAACCTACATAAGCAGATTTCTTGAATGATCATTTATATTATACAATTTGAAGTTCTCACTTCTCATGACCAGAGGAGCTACAGGTCAACTGGAAGCTATGTCATAATACATACATGTAACTCTTTGTAGGAAGTACACACAATAAAACTTAGTAGTATGGATCACTCAATGTGATCTGTGAAGTGGACTTATTGATAGAACTTATATCATATAACATTTTAGAATTGATATCTGTATAACAAAGAGCAAATGAAAAGGATGGTGTAAAGGTAGTTATTGAGTTCTCGAGCTTGTAATTATCTTAGAAATCATCTAGCCTATTTTCAAATTTCTCAAAATTTTCAATGACATAGCATACATTTTTCCAAATAAAATCTTACATAAATATAATGTATCAATCAGTCAAATAAAATATAAGACTCTAATGTGTAAAGGAAAGGTTAGTGGTCCATAGCCTTTTTTGTTGTGGTGGTGGTGGGGGTGGTTAAAGGAAATGAAGATCTAAGAAGGTGAATCAGTTACCAAAGGTAGACCAGTAGTAGAAGCCAAGCTAAATCTTTTGAGAGCCTTGAAGATTACAACCTAGCGCCCTGTTCAGAAATTATAGACTCTGTGAAAGGGCTTATACAGTTTGCAACCTTGCTTTTGCCCTCATGAGTTTTATAATATTTTTTCCTGAAATGTACCAGTATCATTATATCTGCTATACCGAATATCATTAAAAGTTACTGATATTTACCCCAAATTACCCCAAATCCATGAGTACACTATGTTTGATGTGCTCTGATGTAATATATTTTGTAGTTCAGTTAGTAGAAATTCACCCAAGATTTCTGCAATCCTAAACTGAAGGTAACACTTTTCCCCTTTCAATCTACATAATACTTTATCTAAACTCCTTCCATTATGATCTTTTAATTTTCAGGCTATTTGTGTGCATTTTTGTTCTCACTAAGGACACTTTTGATCTAGGATTAAGATCCATCTGTGACTCAGGAAACCATCTGCCAGAGTGTCTTTCATAAAGCAGGTATAGAACCAACATTTGGTGAATAAATAAACTTTGATCTAGTTTGGATACCCTTTTCTCCTTTTACTTTATAGTGGTTCTTTGAAGATGTGTAAGTTGTCTGTGCTATTCTCATGCCCATCAAGTAGAACGAAGTGAACATGGCTATATATAGATGAACTTATCTTATCACTTGACATAAAATGTCTGGAAGAGTCTGTTGATGGTTGTTATGAACATTGTGTGCCCTCAATAAATATTTGTTGAATGAACATTTATAATAGGTCTGCATTTCAAAGCTGAAGACTAATTTGATGTTGCCAGTGATTTATAGACTTGACTTTGACTAGTTCCTGAAATTATCTTTGGCTTGTGCTTTTTTTCTTTGAACTATCTTTCTGCTTTGATGTTCTTCTCCTTCCAATCTATTCCACACACTGATGGCAGATAAATCTTCTTGAAACACTACTTTGATGCTGTTACTTGCCTGCTCGGTGTCCTTCAATAACTTCCTACTAATGGCAGCTCAAAGTCATAACTCCTTAGGCTGGCTCTAGAGGTTGTGTATAGTCTGACCACTGCACAAAATTCTAGTCTTAACATTACAAAATACTTAATGTGTGGGAGTTAAAACATGGATCTTAGTCTGAGATAGATAGGCATTTTAATCCTGAATCTGTCATTTCCTAAAGATGTGACCTTGTACAATTCATTTGCCATCATGAGCCTCAGCTTCTTCATTTTGAAAATGGGAATGATGACTGCATTACTTTCGTTCCTTCCTTCAGTATATGTCTTTTGGGTGCTGACTATGTGCTAGGCACTTCTCTGGGTACTGGGATAAATCAGTTAACAGAATAGACAAAATTATCACGGAGCTTGCATGCTAGTGGGGAGAGTAGAAAATAAATAGAATAAATGGATAAGAAACCTATAGAGTATTCTAGAAGGTAAAGTACTACGAAAAAAATGTAGGTAAGTATCAAGAATTGTGGGTGGTCTTGGTGAAGAGGAAGGATAGAAATCGGTCTTGGACCAACTGAGGTATTTTTTCTCCCTTGCTTTCCAGAAATTATAGAGCTCCCAGAAAAATTCAGATTTTTGAGATAAAACTGATTCAAGCTTTCTATTACTTGTTTTGTCAGAAGGTCTTAGGGAATTGTAGTTGTGTGTAAGGAAAAGAAGTTGGTTTTGACAGTTTAATATTCCTAGGCCTTTATAATGTAAAATAGTCTAGATGAAGAAGTGAATTTTTTTTTCTTATGTGATGAATGAGAGACATTCAGAATTCCTGATTAGTATATTGTATGGGTATCACCTTTAGAATAGATAATATTTTATACCATTCTGTGCTTTTCATATGACTGTCCTTGTTGTTTTCCTTTTGTTTGTGTATAAATGCACAAATCAGGTAAGGGAAATGGAGAATTTGGGCAATGTATTTATTCTGAATTTATATTCAAGGCAATATACATCTTCATGACATTATTGGTTTTCTTATGATTATAACCCTGTCATGGCATTCTGTGACAGTAGACTAAAACCCTGAATTTTACCGGATGTTTTGAAGTATGTAGATCATTGGTTGACACTGGATGGATATCAAATTCACTGGAGGGCTGAAAAACATATGCTTGTGTTTGAACACCACTTTGCTCCCTCTCTGCTGATATAATTGCTCTCTGATGGAACCCAGGCATTGGTGCTTTCTAAAATTCCTCAGATGATTTAATATGCAACCTGGCCAGAGAACCATTGATTTAAGTAATTGATCTAGCCCTGCCTCTCTCTCCAACCTCATCTCCTATCATTTGTTCCATAACTTACCTTTCTCTGCTCATAGGCCTTGATTCCATTCCTCCACATTGCAGATTGTACACTCATCTCAGGGTCTTTGCATTTTCTGCTTTACTCAAAATGCTTTCTCCCAGAGCATTCATTTAACATTTCAATAAATATTTATTGATCACCTCCTCACTCTGCTTGGATAGAACTGAAATGAAAAATAATATTAAAAATAAGATAAAGTAAAATAATAAAATAAAATATCCCTCTCAGCCTGGCTACTGGCTTCTTTTCATTAAAGGATTCAGTTTAAACACCAGATTCTGGTACACTTTTCCTGACCATTTCAGCTGAAATAGCTACTCCTAATCTATTCTCTTTGTCCTTACCCTACAGTTTTAATTTCATGGCCCTTATCTTATTATGTAATTGGACTTGTCTTATCTATTTTTTCTCCTACCTATAGAACTATGATGATGAAAATTTTATATTTTATTCAAAATTTCATTCTCAGCACCTAGAATAGTTTGGCTATTCTATGATTTTGGAACATAGTAGGTACTTAATAATTAATCAGTTAATCAACTATCTCATGTAAAGAATATGGACTCTATAGTTACTAAACGGAATCTCACTTACCTTGAAGCTATTGGAGCATAAGCTTTAGGGTCCCATATGATCAGGAACCAATTTCAATTTTGTATTTTTTGTAACAAGATTCCTTCAAATAATAATAATAATAATAAGTTTCAGGGCTCATAAAACATGGATGTCTCCCATACCTAAACTAAATTTTCCTCTAAGCTAATCAGGTATTTATCAGAAGAGTATTTGTATTGTTTTAGTTAAATAAGTAAAGTAATTTTGCTGTGAAGAACAGGCTATGTTGGAATCATGTGAGCTGAGTGAGTAAAACAGTTGGACCTAATAATAAATGTTTGAGAAAAAGCTTGTTTTGGAAAACAAGAGGAATTCATTTTAGCTTTTATTGCAGAAACAGAGTTTTCTGTCAGTCTTCTGCATTGGGCCATTTACAATAAGTTGTATAACAATATATTATTTCCATACAATTAAGTAATTAATTGCTGCAGAACATTTGATGTTTACATTTCTAAGAACATTTTTGATAAAAAATGAATAACATGAAAATATATCATTGGCAATATTCAATGCTCGATTGAAAGTGGTGTGAAATTAGACTTTCAAAAAATTACAGATTTGAAAGTACATTTAAATTAGAATAAAATTTTGAAATAATTCCATCTCAAGGATATTTTTAAGGGCATATTCTTATAAGAATGGAGGGCATGGTAGCCTTAATTAAATTAAGTCTTTATATTTAAGTTCTTTTAAACATGCTCTTTCAATTTGAGGGGATGCTTTTCTTTGAGAAAGCCTTGGAAACAAGTAATGTATTTGAAATAAAATCTCAGAGTAGTAAGCTGTTATTGAACGTCCTTCATAATTGGACTTAAATATTCCTTTCCAACTGTTGCTTCCCTAGGGTAAGAGTGCTGTTGGCTGTGAAAACACAGATGATTCTTTCTTGCCTTGTAGATTTGCTCATGCTATTTCTAGACTCATCTTGCTTTGCAAAATGTGGCCCTTACACCAGTGGCGTTGGCATTACCTTGGAGCATTGTGGAAAGATGCAGAATTTTACGACCCACCCCAATCAGTGGAATCAGAATCTCTGTATTAATGAGATTCCCAGGTTATTCATGTACACTTTAAAAATGTAGAAGTAGGTCCAATTTTTGAGATTCTATTTTTTCTTCACATTCATACCTCTATCTCTTGATTTCTTCCCTGAATCCTCCAGAGAAATATGATGTCTCAAATGTGGGGGGTATTATAATTTTAAAAATATTGCCTTTAATTGTTATTATTTGTGTACAAGCTTCTTCCTTGAGGATATTATTCATGCCTAAACCATTCCCTAAGTAAATGGATTTCATGGATCTTCCAACATGTTCTGTTAGTAATTCTATCCATGCTTCCCAGAATATTACAAATGGAGTACTGAATTTAATAAAAACTAAATTTCTCTGAGATAAGAAGACAGATTATTGTCTATAAGCTCCCTAAGCCATTATTTAATTGCTGGCATTGCTGGGTCTCAGAGTCAGAAACTTTCCATCTTCTCACTCTAAGATGGTAACAGAGGGAAGGAAAGCTGAAGAACTTCTCTACATTTTTCTGAATGGCCTGGATTATCATCTCTGCTTGCACTGAGGCAGCCTGAGTGTGAACTCCTTCTTTTCTTCCTTGCTTTGTGTGAAATTTAGCAGGTATCTTAGCTTTCTAAGTTTTCAGTTTCTCATCTGTTAAATGAGGGTAATGATAATATAATAACAATACCTACTTCATAGGCTTATCATTATGTTTTAAAATTTTGCATAGTTTTAGCATATAATGAACACTGAGATGACCATCATTGATATTATTACTATTATTATTATTATTATTTTAAATGTAGGTTACTTCAGTGTACCTAAAGGAAGCACATAGAAAATTTCTTAAAATTGAATTATTTAATTTATATTTACCTTTAATACATTGTCCCAAACCAATAGTTTTGAACTTTAAATATGGATATTTTCATGAATCTTGTCAGTAATTCAGCTAGCCACACTTATTTAAGTGGTTTGCCAGGTTGTTGAGGGGCATAGGATTAAAAATTAATGTAGCAGTAAAGGCTTGCTTGCTTTTGAACAGATCAATATCTATAAGTGAACCAGAGACACTTACAAGTAAATATCCAGGAATAAATTAAAAATAGATTCACTGTTGTTAGATGGAGTTAGGGATCTAAGATTATGGTCTCTGCCAAAACTTAGTGACCCGAATACATATTCCTCTTCTGTTATCCTCTCTTTCAGTAATGCTTGTCAATTTCAGTAGGTCTTGATGTGTCTGGATGCTCAAAAGGAAATTAAAGAGTTGAGCTCTTTAGTCAGTAATAGCTTTGAAAATACAAATCAAATCATGATCATTCTCTAAAGGAAACTTTTACAGAACATATGTTGTTTTGTATACATGTATGTTTGTACAGAATTACCTACATACAAATACAACATTTTATATAGGTGATTCTAGACATTTGTCAACCTCATTAAAAGTATAAATAAGCTGAAAAAATTGAGAAGAGCAATTACAGAATCTAAAATTAGAACTTATCTGCTTCTTTAAAAGAGACTTGAAAAGGATTTGGTTTTAAATCTGGTCAAAAGTCTATGAAAATCAGATGAAAGGTCAGTCACATCCTTACCCAGATTCCAGATTATCACTTACTCACTCAACCGAGATACTCACTCAGCTCTGTTCTGGACAAGACATTATACGTGCTGAGATATAAGCATGAGCCAGAGAGTCCAGCCAATATGGAACATAAACTTCAAAAATAGAATTGCATGTTGATTTACAGTTATGGTGTTCCCAGTCCCAAATGATATGACAGCATGTAAATGGTGGCCTGATCTTTCTGTGCCAAGGCCCTGGGGCAAGGAAGAATTACCAGATTTGAGGGACAGAGAAAATGCTAATAATTGCTGGAGGACAGAGACCAAGGAAGTTAATGGTGTGGTCAAATCATTCTAGGCTATATTAAGAGTGTTGCTTTTAATTCTAAAAGCAGCGGGACACCACTGAAGGATTTTAAACAGGGAAGCCCAAAGGTCATAACTAACTGCCATGTGAAAAAATAGATTAGAAAACCTGAAAAGTGGGTGGGAGGGAGGATCTTTTGGAAGGTTACTGCAGTAGATTGGAAGATGACATAATGGTAGCTTGAACCAGTTTACTGGCAACACAGATGGAGAATCAGAAGAATAGATGGGACTGAGAAAGAAAGCTTTAAGAAGGGTAGTGGGCTTAGCTTAGAGACAGTTGCAGATTGTTAGGGGATAAGTGAAAAGGGAGGTAACTAAGATGATTCCAGGTTTCGTGCTTAAGTTATGGCATAAATGAGAGTGATCTTTGCTAATAAAATGAGTTTAATCTTGGATATGTTGCCTTTGAGTCGCCCTTGGGAGATTCGTGTAAAAATGTTGAGTAGGCATGTTTCTGAAACTTAGAGAACCATGAGGCAACTTTTAAAATTTGAAAAACTATCATTTTAAGGCAAATGAAAGGAACTACTTTTGCACTAATCATATAAACCTAAAAAACTTGTCATCTTACCCTTCTTGAAAATTTAAAAAACAGAAGAATTGCAAAGGATTTAGATGCAGGCAGGGGTTTGCAAGCTTTGTTTCTCAGAATCCTAAGATACCAGGAAGGAGCCTCAGAGCATCCTGTGTACTGAGGAGGTGGTCCTTAACCTCCTTCTCATGGAAAGGAATTTTGCTTTTTTCTACTACATAAGCTGCAATTTCAAATTATATTTTACTTTTAAAAGGATTCACTTTTTAAATTAAAAATATCTACATCTATGAATGGTAATTCTCTGATACATTAATAAAGAATAGTTAGGAATCGGAGTTCACATAGGGCAACTACTCTTATCTTCTACACCTAACATTGGGTTGGAAGGACTGTTCAGTTCTTATGCATAATTATTCTCATCTCTGTGATATGTTTGAAAAATAATTTTCAGAAATAAGAGGGCAAAAGGTGCTTCAATCCACGGTTTTATATTGTGAGTTTTTCATTGTTACCTGAGATCAGCAACTGGGTGAACCAGATTATCTCCTTTTAGCTTGCAGATTTTTACCAGTTGCTGGGAACGCAGACTAGTGATCCATTTCCAATATTCCTCCGATTGAGATGGAATAGACTGAGATACATTTTCTCTTGCTGGTCCCTTTCTCTGTAGTCTTGTTACTATTTTACTATATATTTTATCATGTCTGTTACTGTAATGTCATTTTCTGGATTAGGAAGTGGTGTTGCCCTTTTTCTTGCTGTGAAGGACAAATAATTACCACATGCAGAATGCCCCTGTACTACAGGAACTGAAAAGGTGTAATTCCAGCTTTCTGAGCTCTTTCAGACTGACACTCAACTGTAACAAATGTGTGCTGAGAGAAATTAACATTTTTTTCTCTCATATTTCACCACAATTCACAGGAACAAACACAGTTCCAACACTGATCATTTTAGGCCAGTGAAACGTTAAGAATCAAAGTGCCAGGCTCCGAGAGAAGTTATACTGTGGAATTAAACTTTATGATCCATTTGCAAGGATTAAAACGTACTTGGCTCATCCTAGTAAGTAAATACTGCTAAATTTATTTAAATATTGATCTGTTTTCAGTGGAAGGATTAAATGGATTTCAGAATGTGGAGGTTATAAATGTATGCAAAGCATTTTCTACTGTGATACAAATCCTGAGCCATTTCACTTTACAAGTCTGTAAATAGGTTGGTGATAACTGCAAATTCTGTTGTAAGTTGTAGCCATCATCTGTCACCAAGTTGGTATGTGGAAGACAGGGACAGATTAGTTTCTGCATAGCATCTGTCAATGTAGATAGCTACTTCCTTTTGTGGGTGAGAAGCTTTACTACCTTGAGCAGGTAATATAGGGCCTGTTCTAAGATTCACTCTGTATTTCCCTTAACAAGTGGCATGATGAAGCTATAACTTCTACCTTGACTTTCAGAAATATGATGAATGATCTTAAACATGTTTCATTTCATTTTTCAAAATAATTTGTACATGATCTTATAAATATAACTTCATACAAAAAACACGAAACAAAACAGATGACAATTGTTTTTAATCTGCCTAGAGGAAAAAAAAGTGTATATTCAATAAAAGTTTTATGTTTTCTGTACCAGAGTGCTGAGAATATTTCAGGTACTAGATGGTGAGAATTTTGTTAGCATTGGAAGAGGGGGTGAAAAAAAGATGAAATTTACTGAAAGGAAAACTATGTCTGTCTGGAAATAATTTCAGTGAAAATTCGATATATTTTATAAAGTTAATTTGTCAGAAACATGAAAGCAAACTTGGTATAAGCAGTTCTATTTATAAACTAATTTTTCTTTGTTATGTAGCTAATGAAATTCGGTATCAACAGTGTGTAGTGAAATTTGCTACAGCTTTTTCAATTCTTACTATATATATATATATTTTTAATAAATACAAGTGTTACTTTAGTCTTTACCAGTTCTGAGCTGGAGTAGAACTTCCAAATAAATCTGATGCAGGTTATTATAGTAGTTTAAAAATAATAATTATTTATGGCATTGGAATGTTTTCTCCAAATTAAATAATTTTAAATGAGAAAATAGTTTTCTTTTTTCTTTTCTTCTAAAAAGTATCTAATTTCTTGTTTAGTGTCAAGTCAATACTTGTTAAACGTCAAGTAATTTCTTGTTAAGAAATTAAAGTTGAGGTAAGTGTTAACTAGGCCAATACAGGTATTTATTTATAATCCCTGTACCTATTGGAAACTATGACTTAGAATGTGCATTTAAAATAATATAATTTGGGGGCGCCTGGGTGGCTCAGTGGGTTAAAGCCTCTGCCTTCGGCTCAGGTCATGATCCCAGGGTTCTGGGATCGAGCCCCGCGTCGGGCTCTCTGCTCCGCAGGGAACCTGCTTTCCCCCCTCTCTCTCTCTGCCTGCCTCTCTGCCTACTTGTGATTTCTCTCTGTCAAATAAATAAAATCTTTAAAAAAATAAAATAAAATAATATAATTTGGGTGCCTGGGTGGCTCAGCGGGTTAAGCCTCTGCTTTGGGCTCAGGTCATGATCTCGGGGTCCTAGGATCGAGGCCTGCAGCGGGCTCTCTGCTCAGTGGGGAGCCTGTTTCCCCCTCTCTCTCTGCCTGCCTCTCTGCCTATTTGTGACCTCTCTCCATCTGTCAAATAAATAAATAAAATTCTTTAAAAAACCACGAAAAATAATATAATTGAATTCTCTTCTTCCTCTTCTCTCCATTTATTTTTTGGGCTGGTTAAGCTTATTTGATAAAGTTGGTCTGTGACCAAACACTGACGCGTCCAATGGATGATTTATGTTCATAGTAATGAAAGATTTAGGCTTCATTCTCTCAAACTGATTTCTAAATATGACAAACTAAAATGAGATTTTATTTGCATAAAGAAAGAATTTGAGTATCATTTATTCCACTGCAACCCTTTATGTCTTTGGCATTCTATTTTAATTTTTAACATGCATATAACATGTGGCAGTGTATATAGTCTAAATGAACATATTTCATTCTGTGCCCTTTGTAGTGTGACATAGTGGCAGTTTCCAGAAAGGTGTGTCACTTACCTTGTTCCCTTTAGAGAAAATGTTGAGCTTCTTCTAAAGGAAAGGAAAGATAATGTGAGGATAAAACAGGTAATATTTTATGGTATCACAAAACTACAATAAATTTTATTGGTTAGCTTAAGGAAATATCTTTCATATTTGATTATATCTGTCATCTTTAATTTTAAAGTTTTATTTTTTACAATACAATGCTTCTTAAAGGAAATCCATTGAATGCTGATTTTTATTTTAGGAGCTACAGCTTTCAGAGTTTAAGGAAATAACTGTATTGTGGTCAGAGATGATTACAATAATAGTGTAATGCTTTCATTTGAGTTCTCATGTTGTAGGATTTTTGTGAAATTTGGAAGGAGAAGAAATGGAGGTCAGTTTATGAAAACCTCAAATTGTTTTTGTAATTGACCATTTGGATCATCAGTGATAGTTCTGATGTGGAACACAACCACTGTGTGTGCAGTTTCACCTAGATACTTGGAAGTGTATTTGGGAGGCTAGTGTAATAAAGGATATTATTATAGCTCTAGAAGACTTGGATATACTAATAGCACCTAGAGAAATTAATATTCACATAGAGCCAAAAAGTGAAATTTAGAGAAAGTTACCTTTAATGTTACCCAAATAATATTAGTACTATTATTAATATTACCATTAATATTACTAATTCTTTAATATTATTTTTACCTTTAATAATACATTTTATTTGAATTGAATAAATTCAAACCTTTATTTTCATGAAACATGCATGTTTTTTTCAGCCAAATGGTGAGTTTCTTGCCATTCATTTTTTTCTTTAATCAGCTTTATTGAAATATAATTTATAAACAGGTACATTCACCAGTTTTAAAGGTACATGATGATTTTTGACAAATACATACAGCTGTATAATCACCAACATGATCCTTTTCCCTCAGCCCCTGGAAACACTGATCTGGTTTTTGTAACTATAGTTTACTGTCTAACATATCACTAATGCTTCTGTTCACATTTTTAGGGTTTTTTTCCCCCCTTTGTTTTATTTTTGTTAGTGTGCATCACTGTTAAGGTAACTGCTGTTATATTCTGCAGTATTGAATCTACTGTTAATTCTACCCAGTTCTGTTGTCCACTTCTGTAAGGACTTTCTATAATAAAATATGCATAATTTTTCAGTTGGCTATTCAAGATCAAATCCTGCTTTTGATGTTTGAACTTTCATCTGCAAAATGGAAAAATAATTATGTGTGCCTCATAGGATTAAATTCAATTATCTGTGTATAGCCCTTAACAGTAAATAGTAAGCTCTCAGCAGGTACTAGCTGTTATTTTTATTATAACTTAGTCTTTGTGACTTATTAAAAATGCCATTTCTTAGGTAATTAAATATGCTCATTATTTCTAGTTTTCAGCTAAGAGCATCACTTTCCCAGGAAAAAAGACTTTTACTTCCTTCTTAACTTCTCTTCCTTACAAAATAAGTTCAGAGGGCAGTTTCTTTTGAAGTCCTCTTGACAGCATCCTGCCTGGGCCCGTTTTCTCACCTTCATCCATACGGTGTACCTTCTCAATTGGTAGTTTAGTTGTACGAAGAATTCCTTTCCTGTTTCTTGCTATTCCTCTTCTACATAGATTTTTACATTAAAAGATTTATTCATGAATTTTTCTTTGGGAGTTCCTGGAGGAGTGGGTTTTCATTTTATTTGTTGTATTTTCAGCACCAAACCCAGTAGCTTGCATTGTAGTTACTTAATATTGAAGGTCAATATACAAAATGATAAACAAGTTCTAGGAAAAAACTATTAACTTTTGCAGGTGTCATTTTAGCAGTTTTTATGGACTATATCAGCTTGACACATTAATGGCCTGCCTTCTCACCTATCTTAGCAAACTGTAGAATATGAAGAATTTACCCTAACAACTACTTGACAATACGTGAAAACATGTTCTGACCAAATGTCTCCAGAAGACTTCTAGGCCTGTTTTGCCTGATGCATTTCCTTGTTTCATTATTTATTAAAATGCTATTCAGGAAGCTGAATTTGGTGGTGGTTTGCAGTGCTGCATTTTTATTGGAAATCTTTGGCTATATCTAGTTTCCTTAGTATAAGTTGTTATGTGATCTTAGCACAGTTGTCCAGGTCAGAGCACTTTTGTACTTTCATGGGAGTTCTAAAACTGGCCCTTGGCCAGATTATCAAGAATTATGTAAAAATAATGTGAAATTGCTAGATAGCATTTCAACTGATAAGTTACTGAGACCCTGATCAGGAGCCCCTAAGAGCTGACTTTCTCCTATAATTTGATGGTAGCAATAAAAAAAGACAACTATGTCTCTATGACTTTGCCTCTTTTCTGTATCATTACCTTGTATTTGCTTTTTATAGTAAATAGTTGGCTTCCAAATGTCAAAAGCTATATGCATTAATATGGAGGTTTGTTTATTCTGGAAGAGTATCACTTAGATTACAGTATTTTCTTTTGAATTTGCACCTCCAAATTAGAGGAAAGACATGCAGTACTCAAAAATGTATATTACTTATTACACTTGATCTTAGCCAAAAGGCTGAGAAGCGATTGTATATTACTTATTAAAACAAAAGGGAAATATCATTAATTTTCCAAATGAAATGTCCTAGTTTTAATTACTTGTAATTTATAGTAATCAACGAGAATTAGAGGGTTCCTTCCTGGCTCAGTTGGTAGAGCATGGGACACTAGATCATAGTGTTGTGAATTCAAGCCCTATGCTGAGCAGACAGCTTACTTTAAAAAGAAAAAAAGGAAAAGTAAGTACTAGGACTACAGCAGTATATTTGATTATATAGCAAACATTAACTAGGATCTGGTAATCACACATTTGAAAGTCACTAACAGGGAGATACACTCTTGACATTCCAATTTAAACTTATGGACACTTAAAATTATAGCTTGGCATTTATTTTTAACCTTTCCACTTCTAAAACCTTTTATTTCAAGTTTATCTCAATCACTTGTGACAAGATTTCCATGTCAGAGTGGAAGACTCAATGTTCTGTATTAGTATTTTGAAAAGTAAAATACCCTCTAATTGTGGAAGTTTCTAAGGAGCTCAGGATGTTCAAGGAATTAAGGCCAAATTGGGTTAGCCATATAGGTGAAGGGCAGAATTTATAAGAGACTTCTATAGAAAATTAGTCAAGAGGCAGCTATACAGGCTAGCTCTTAGAGAAACTTTGGATTTTTTTCTGAAGTAGAGTGGAAGCCAATGAAAATGATCAACAACAAATAGAGGAGGGGCTTGAGAGGGAAATAACACAATTAGATTTACACTGAAAAAAAAAATCTCATTGTGGATATTGTTGGGCAAGTAGTTTGGAGGGAAAGAGGAGAAGCATGAGGACCAATAACTAGTCTAGTGCTAACTGAGGGTTTTGGAGGGTGAGCCTGGTGGTGGGTATTAAGGAGGGCACATATTGCATGGAGCACTGCATGGAGTGTGGTGCATAAACAATGAATCTTGGAACACTGAAAAAAAATAAAATTACAAAAAACCCCTCAAAACCCACAAAAAACCTCACTAGTCTAGTGCAGTAGTCCAAGGGCGGAAGGGAAGAGGGTTTGAGCTTAGGAGGAGGAAATGGAGATGGGGAGAAATGCATGGAGTTGAAATACATTTATCCATTGAATGAACATGTCTTGATAATATATTGGCTCTAAAAGATGAAGGATTGGGAAGAATCATGATGAGGTCCAGAACTCTGGCCTAAGCAGCACATAAATGCTGAGGTCATTTACTTAAAAATTGGACAAGGTAATGGGGAGAGGAATTGTTTGGGAATAGAAAGAAAGGGGGTTCTTATGAAACCAGGGTTTGGTGTTAGCTATTAGATTTGAGAGGCTCATAATCCATCTCAGTGGAGTTGTTAGGTAAGTGGTTGAAAATTAGTCTAGTATCAGGGAATGGGAACTTCGCTGCCTCTACCTTGGAAATAAAACAAATACTTAGTAAGAAAAAGGTATCTGTCTATGCACTAAAGGGGGCAAATATTATTAGATCTAACCCTGAAGCTAAAAGACCTTGCACTTTAATTGGAGATACCAAATGCATATACACAAGTTTAAATGGTCCCAGGATTGAGCCTATTCATATGCTTATTATAAGGATTTGGGCATGTTAGCTTATGCCAGAGCAGGACACAGGGATTATATTCTGCAGACTATTTTTGGAAGAATTTTACTCCTGTGCTGAAAAGAGATCTCATAGACAATCATAGGAATAGATTTTGCCCCTTAATTAGATGGAATGGAGCTCACTCTGAGCTTCAGGATACTTGACATAAAGGCAATGAAGATATGCTCTTTGCAGAGAAGGATATTATGGAATCATTCATTTGTTTCACTGACAAACCTATGTTTGCAACAAAATTAAATAGAAAGGATTGTAAAATAAAAAGAGTTGTAATATTAAGGGCCTTACAGATATCCATGAAGTCAGCATTAAGCTCCTTATCAGTGTGATGGGAAGGAGCACCATGAACCAGGAATTTAAAATATGGGTGGTACTGGAATAAAGCCCTGGCAGAGTGATGTCCACATCAGCTGACATCATGAGTTTGTGGGAAACAAGGATAATAGTGGCCCTCCTGAGTAACATGTGTCCATTCTATACTAGAAGAAAATTTAAAAATTTGAGAAAATGGCAAGAGCCTAAAGTGCTGATATTAGTAAAGGCTATAAAAAGTTGCTGAATTATTTATGTATTAACTTTCTTACTGAACTCAGGTGACTAGTTAAAAGATAAGTATGATTTATTAATAAGTTGGAAATAATAGTGAGTAAAAAAAGAGTAATTGCTAGAGATGGTAGTAAAAGAGGGATGATTTCCCTGTTCTCAAGAGAGTCATCATGTTGTATTTAAATTGAAATTTTGAAAATGAGGTAATTTATGTCAAATTTGGGAATCATGGCCATGCCACATGCTTGCAATGATAGATAGAAGTGCAGTTATGGAGTGACAATTAGTTGTTATTCTTAAAACATCTTAGGCCGGGCATTTGGGACGCCTGAATCCTCTCCTATTGAAAGTTTGCTGGGAGTTTTCTAAGGAATTAATGCATAATGATTTAAAACAAGGTGAAGTAATACTTTATGATGGCATATTTGGTTCTGTTGAAAACTCTATTATTTAGCCTCAGTATTCAGAATCCGAATACAGTGATAGGTCTGCATCATATATTTCAAGCCCTAAGTAGAAACCTGAATCTCAAATTAACATTCCTCTGTGCTTAAAAGGACACATCCTTTAGGGCCAAGGGATGAAATAGAGTGGAGAAGGCTTAGTGTTTGCCTGATTATTTATATGCCTTCCTCTAAGGTATCAGTTTTTAAATATATATGGCCCAGTTATGATGATAAAAGTCAGCCCATTTAATTTTAACCATTTGGGGTGGTTGCATGAAGGTGAAGAGTACTCCCTTCTCTTTGAAACTAATGGATGGGTGGAGTTGGAGTATCTGTAAAGATGTGAAAAATATTTCTGGCAAGGTAGATTGTGGAAGGAAATGTATATGAGTGTGGCAAAGTCCAGGGCAGTTTTAGAAGAAGAGTGAATATGACAGAGAACTATTTGTTAAGGATTTTTTCATATTTATTCACATTACAAACTACTGCAGCAATAAAAAGATGTGCATCCCTTTTCCTGCCTTCATACATCTTAAGAATTTAGTGAGAAGTGTTAAGGAGTGAAAGATATTGATTGAAGTGATATTTTAAGGCATATTGATATGATATCAGAACACCTTTTGGACACAGTTTGGACAAAGAAAATTCTAGAGGTAAATAAACTTGTCAGAGACAGTGGTATTTGTAGATCTAAGAAGGATTATATTAACCTGCAGAAGCTCCTTACGTACAGAGGAAAGCCCATCAGAATAACATCAGACCTGTACACAGAAACCTGGCAAGCCAGAAAGGGCTGGCAAGATATATTCAAGGCACTAAATGAGAAGAACATGCAGCCAAGAATACTTTATCCAGCAAGACTGACATTCAGAATGGATGGAGAGAGAAAGAGTTTCCAAGACCGGCAAGGCTTAAAAGAGTAAGCGACCACCAAGTCGACACTGCAGGAAATATTAAGGGGGGTTCTTTTTTTTTTTTTTTAAAGATTTTATTTATTTATTTGACAGACAGAGATCACAAGTAGGTAGAGAAGCAGGCAGAGGGAGAGGAGGAAGCAGGCTCCCTGCTGAGCAGAGAGCCCGATGCGGGGCTCGATCCCAGGACCCTGGGATCATGACCTGAGCCGAAGGCAGAGGCTTTAACCCACTGAGCCACCCAGGCGCCCCAAGGGGGGTTCTATAAAAAGAGAAAAATCCTAAGAATACCATTGAACAGAAATATAGAGACAATCTACAGAAAGAAAGACTTCAAAGCTAACACGACGTCAATGAAAACGTATCTATCAATAATCAATGTGAATTGATCAATCTCAATGTGAATGGCCTAAATGCACCCATAAAGCGACATAGGTTTGCGGATTGGATAAAACGACAGGACCCATCCATATGTTGTCTACAAGAGACCCATTTCGAACCTAAGGATACACCCAGACTGAAAGTGAAGGGATGGAGAAGCATCTTTCATGCCAATGGGCCTCTAAAGAAGGCCGGGGTAGTGATTTTCCTATCAGATAAATTAGATTTTAAACTAAAGACTGTAGTCAGAGATACAGAAGGACACTCCATAATTCTTAAAGGGACTATCCACCAAGATGATCTAACAATTGTAAATATCTATGCCCCCAATATGGGAGCAGCCAATTACATAAGAAAACTATTAATCATGATAAAGAGTCATATTGATATGAATACATTACTAGTAGGAGATATTAACATGCCTCTCTCAGTAATAGACAGATCATCGAAGCAGACAATCAGTAAAGAAACAAGAGCATTGAATGACACATTGGACCAGATGGACCTCATGGATATATAGAGAACATTCCACCCTAAAACAACAGAATACTCATTCTTCTCAAGTGCACGAGGAACCTTTTCCAGAATAGACCCCATACTGGGACACAAATCAGGACTCAACCGATACTAAAAGACTGAGATTATTCCCTGCATATTCTCAGATCACAATGCTTTGAAACTGGAGCTCATTCACAAGGAAAAGTTTGGAAGGAACTCAAACACCTGGAAGCTAAACACCACCTTGCTTAAGAATGCTTGGATCAACCAGGAGATCAAAGAAGAACTTAAACATTTCATGGAAACCAATGAGAATGAAGACACTTTGGTCCAAAACCTATGGGATACAGCAAAGGCGGTCCTAAGGGGGAAATACATAGCCATCCAAGCCTCTCTCAAAAATACTGAAAAATCCAGAATACACCAGCTATCTCTACACCTTAAAGATCTGGAGAATCAACAGCAAATTAAACCAACTCCACATATAAGAAAGGAAATAATCAAGATTAGAGCAGAGATCAATGAGGTAGAAACTAGAGATACAGTAGAACATATCAATGAAACTAGAAGCTGGTTATTTGAAAGATTCAATAAGATTGATAAACCATTGGCCACACTAATCCAAAAGAGAAGAGAGAAAGCTCAAATTAATAAAATTATGAATGAAAAGGAAGAAATCACAACTAACACCAAGGAAGTAGAAACAATCATCAGAAGTTATTATCAACAGTTATATGCCAGTAAGTTAAGCAGCCTAGATGAAATGGATGCATTCCTGGAAAACTATAAACTCCCAAAATTGAACTAGGAAGAAATTGACAACCTGAATAGACCGATATCTAGTAACAAGATTGAAGCAGTGATCAAAAAACTCCCAAAAAACAAGAGCCCAGGACCTGACGAATTCCCTGGGGAATGCTACCAAACTTTCAAAGAAGAGATAACACCTATTCTCCTGAAGCTGTTTCAAAAAATAGAAGCAGAAGGAAAACTTCCAGACTCTCTTTATGAAGGCAGCATTACTCGGATCCCCAAACCAGGCAAAAACCATACCAAAAAGGAGAATTTCAGACCAATATCACCGAAAAATTTGGATGCTAAGATTCTCAACAAGATCCTAGCAAAGAGGATCCAACAACACATTAAAAAGATTATCCACCATGACCAGGTGGGATTCATCCCTGGGTTATAAGGATGGTTCAACATTTGTAAATCAATCAGTGTGATAGAACAAATCAGTAAGAGAAGAGAGAAGAACCACATGGTCCTCTCAATTGATGCAGAAAAAGCATTTGACAAAATCCAGCATCCATTCCTGATTAAAATGCTTCAAAGTATAGGGATAGAGGGAACATTCCCGAACCTCATCAAATCTGTCTATGAAAGACCCATAGCAAATATCATCCTCAATGGGAAAAAGCTCTCAGCCTTCCCGTTGAGATCAGGAACACAACAAGGATGCCCTCTCTCACCACTCTTGGTTCAACATAGTATTAGAAGTGCTAGCAACAGCAATTAGACAACAAAGAGAAATAAAAGGTATCCAAATTGGCAATGAAGAAGTCAAACTCTGTCTCTTCACAGATGACATGATACTTTATATGGAAAACCCAAAAGACTCCACCCCCAAACTGCTAGAACTCATACAACAATTCAGTAACGTGGCTGGATACAAAGTCAATGTACAGAAATCAGTTGCTTTCTTATACACTAACCTGCAGAGATGAAACAAAACAAAAAGATCCACAATATATCAAAATATGGTTATAGAAATGAAGCAAAACTTCAGAGTTTGATCTGTCTAGATCTCAGAGAACCATACTATTGATAGCATAATAACTAACATTTACTGAAGGCTTCTAATGAATACATAAACACACAATCATATACCCCATATATATTACATATATAAAGGCACACAGAGGTTCAATAACTTGTTCAATATCACAATTAGTAAATGGTGTAGGTGGCATTCTGCATAAATCAGCTATCTTTTACAAAAAGATGGAGAAGAGAAAAAAATGTAAAAAGGTGGCATTGTCACAGAAAAGCAAGAGAGAAAATCTATTTACCAACCATGTGTTCTTGTATCATAATTTGTGTTTAGAGACGTTCCACACTTAATTATATGGATTGCCAATGTTAGAATCCTAAATCTCTATTGAATAAGGCTTACTTGTAATAAATAAATAAATGAGTAACTAATATGCACTTCCAGTTTCTTAGAATAAACTCTTTCCACGCTTAATGCAGAAATGAAAATGAGTCACTGGAGGATGATAAATTTTAGAGTTCCTTGTTATAAGGGAATTAGGCTCACTTAATCATATTTAAAAATATGTTTTGGAGTCTGACATGACATTCATTACATATAGTAGTGTTCTGTTACTGTGGAAAATAAAACAAAAGAGTAGTTAGAGAATATGGAATGATAAATATCCTGGAGCTGTGCTAGACACAAATCTAAGTGAATAATGTAATGTGGAGTTCCCTAGTCATATAGCTTACAAAGCAGAACTAAAAGCTTTCTTCTGCAACTTCGAGCTAGTCCAGACTAAGATTTTAGAAAATTGGTGTACAAATGATGATAGCTATTGTCTCAACATTTGATAGGCAGACTGAAACACAAAATTGGCTATTAGCCTAAAGCCCAAGTGCTTTTTAAGAAGAGGAAAACAACTGAAGCTAGCAAATTGACTTCCATTTGGGGTGGGT
This sequence comes from Neogale vison, assembly GCF_020171115.1. Classification (NCBI taxonomy): domain Eukaryota; kingdom Metazoa; phylum Chordata; class Mammalia; order Carnivora; family Mustelidae; genus Neogale; species Neogale vison. The sequence goes on from NC_058093.1 coordinate 52,203,217, forward strand.
GCCCAGAGTTCTGACTAAATTCACTTGTGGTGACTTTCAAATCTCTGGGGTCATAGGTTCTACTGACCTTTGGGAAATGGAGCAAAGAGAAACAGGGCAGCTTTAACAAAACCACCCTTGGAGTTTCACTCAGCAAAACCTTCTCCAGGATAGTCAGCCAGAACAAATCATCAAATAACTTGCATAAAAATTGAAGCCTTGCTGGGAGAGGGGCAGAAAAATTCTTTCATAATGTTGGTAATAGTGTAGAATTCATTCCAGTAAGCTCTTAGCTGGGGCTGAATTGCAGTAGGCCAGAGAATGTGAGAAGGAGCTAACCCTTGGCTGAGTAGAAAGGTTGGGGTGGAGAAGCCTAGAAGAAACCCAAATAGGGAACTAGAAGGAGGGGCCAGGAATCCAGAAAATCAACCCAAATGAGATAGCTTGGGAACAGTGAGGCTGTACTGGAGGACAAGGGCAAGACTCAGAAGAGAAAGGGTAGAATTGTCCCAAGGTCCAAGTCAGAGGGGAGCCTGTGGTGGGGGAGTGTACAGAGCATTTTGCCCTCAGACAGGGTGTCCCTTTTCAAATGAAGAAGTACTATTGAAGCCTTTTTGGGCTATGTTACAAGAAGAGAAGGAATTTGGTACAGTTCATGCTATTGAGGGAATTATAAACTAGACCTATAAGCAAATAATTATTATATAATGCATTAAACAGAGATACTGTGCAGTGCTTAAGGGGAAGGTGTTGACCTACATTTAATTCTCCTTTCTGCCATTCCTGGCCACGTTAACCTTTAGAGATTATTTAGTGTTTAGGCTTCCATTTCCATTGTCTTGTAAGTAAGTGATTACATTACTGATGTTATTGGGCTGCAGTGGATTAATGTGCTGATCCACAATGGGGACAGGATTGGACTAAATGGGGACATAGATTGGACAGGGATAGGACTGGACTAAATGACAAAGAAATAAACAATGTGGAAGGCTAATGGCTTCAGCAATGTGTTTGAAATAACGGAAAGTAAAATCACATAAATGAAATAATAATTTGATAATTGTTACTCTGTTCTGGGAGGCTGAACTTTTTAGAAACATAATACTACCTGATTATTTTGTTCTGGAATTTGATAAATGAGTGAATTAGCATTGCTCTATTTTTATGCTATGCTTTCAGTCTGTGAGTTCATCTAAATAACTAAAATATCAACCATTGTGTTTACTTAAATATTTGAATATCACAAACTGAAAGAACATGAAATGAAGTGGTAATTAACATAGTTCAGTGTATCTTACTATCTCATATGCATGTCTAAAATTAGTGTGCTAGGATAATATATACTTGTTCAGTTTAATTTCTAAGGCCAGAATTCTAGGCACAAATTGCACTTCGATGAAAATAAAATAACCATGAATGTCAGGAATGTTTATTGCTACTTAGAATGCATGTTGCAACATACATTAGTCTGTGGACGTGTATCTGGAACTAAAGTGGAGTAGGACCAGATAACTTAGTATTCAGTTATTCATTTTATATATAACTCATTGCAAAATACATGTATGGATAAAGTTGGATTCACCCTGAACACTGAATGGTCTGCTTGTGTAGCTTGTTTCTGGGCTTCTAGGACCACACAACTATATCCCTAGCAATAGTGGTAGGTGGTTCAGAACTGTGGATAGCTCCTCCTATAGCTCTACTAAAAAAGACAAAGTGCATTTATAATATATTGTCTTGGGTTATCATTTACTCTGGGAAAACATTATGGTACTCATGTTTCCTTCCACAGCCCCTTATTTTAGAAGAAAAGGTGGAATAAAACAGAAAAGGCATGGCAGCAATAAGTGCTGCCTCATTATTCAGACCTATTAGGCAAATTAAATATTTTCATCGAGGCCAATAGAAGTAAACTAATTTTTATGATTTTTTTCTTGCATAACTTATGTCTTTCCCTAATGCTCAGTTTTCTTCTATCATTAAAACCTTAAAACCTTAAATATGTCTGCTTTGAGAAAAAATGTACTGTGAAATCATATACGGTAGAGTCTAGGGAAGCATTTATTTCCTTAGGAAAGGTTAGTCCAAGATTTTCTCTGGGAAGTAATTTTGAGAAATTCAGAAGGTGCTATATATATGACTAATATATTTTAAAGTTTTAGCAACTATGAAAAGTCAATTTATAAACATACCACAAAAAATGTAGATAATTCAGGGGTGCCTGGGTGGCTCAGTCATTAAGTGTCTGCCTTTGGCTGGGGCCTTCATCATCAGGCTCCCTGCACCACAGGAGGTCTGCTTCCGCCTCTCACACTCCTTCTGCTTGTATTCCTCCTCTCGCTGTGTCTCTCTCTGTCAAATAAATAAATAAAATCTTGAAAAAAAATGTAGATAATTCAAACACCTAAGTGTACTATTATATTAAGTTCCTATATTTAACAACAGTAGATATTTGCTGTAAATTAAATACCCAGTTTACACTGAATACATGGCATAAAAATTTAAAAAGTAGCTATAAATTCACTAAATAAAACAGATTAAATATTAGTATTATTTAAGATATTAATAGTAAAATTTAAAATACTCTTTTTATAGTAAAATTAACAAATGATTTCTTGCAAATTCAAATTCACTATAGAAGCCAGTATTAATATGATCAAATTCTACTAACATATTGGAAGATAGAGAAATGCACACCACAGAAATGCAACATTTCTGCAAACCACAGAAATGCAAACATTTTTGTGGTGGTGCTTTTTCTTGCTTTTCAAAAGATGTATGTAAGCCCACTGTATATCCATGATTATACTTTAATTACTGAGAATAAGGAAAACTTGTATTATTTAACTCATATTTTCAACAAAACATCTGTTGCTGTGTTTTAATAGCACTATAAATTATCTAAGATCATCTAAGAAAGTTGAAATGTTTAGTAGAATGAGCTCATACATTTCTGAATATGATAAAGAATATTGTCATGGATACCCTTTAGTATAGACACATTGAGCTATTTGCATATACAGAAGTTGTTTATCAACTTTTAAATAGATTAGTTATAAACATTTACATATCTGTATTGGAAATTTTTTGTTTTTCAAGTTCATTTACATATTTAATAATTTAAAAATTCACGTATTGATAACTTGTTTAAAATCTGTAAATGAACTCTTGATTTGCTTATGTGGTAAGAAAAGTTTAAACAATTTTCAACTCATTTTGATTTAAACATGTATTATGTTTACTCTTCTAAACTTAGTGCTGAGTCAGATATACAAATAAACATCAACTGCATATTCATTTGGAAGCCGTGAAGGTTTATATATAAGTTAGTAATAATTGGGCACTGTTATTGCTCTCAAGGAGCTTAGAGGCAACTTAGAAATATTTTCAGTTATTTCATTACTGATATTTTGATATTTTTAAGTTGTGTTGAATAAAAAGTCTTGTTTTGTAGTTTTTTATTTTTTTCCATAGGATTATTCCTCAGGGTTACTAGTTTACTATGGAATATCCAAATAAAGGGTCAATTTCCCTGAAATACTAACCTGTTTATTGTGGACCTGACGTCATAAAATGGAGTTAAATATAACACATTGAAAGACAGAGTTTAGTTCCTGACAGAACATGGAACTCAAAATAATTTAGGGTAAGCCTGTCTTACTATTTATTATAGATTGACCAACCACTCAGTGTTTTTATTTGCAGCTAATATCTCTGAGTCCATAGATGGGTACTTAAGCTTTGGTGGTTTCATTGCCATTCATGACCTGCTGTCTCTCAATTAGCTCCGATCATCTGATCATCCATGGGACTAATGTTAGTAACAGGTATTAAAACCTTTTCATTGGTGAGAATACTTTGAGCATAGATGTCTTTCAAATATGTATCCTTGATTGCAAAGAGAAGAAATTTTTACACTAATAAGCAAAATACCAGGTAGATGTTTGATCAGTAATATCAGCATTTTGCATATTATTTTATTGCTTTAGTGTTAGGAAAATATTTAATCACTAAAGAGTGCATTAAAGTTAGAAAGAGTGGGATGACAAATTTAGTAATTTTTAATACAGGATTTCCATAATATGTGGCTTTAGAATTCCATCTATGCGAGGGAAGTGGATCACATTTTGTGCAGGTTTCACTTTTTGACCTTAGGTTTTTCTGCTTTTAAGTTCCGTGAATACTATAAATTTATGATTTTCATCTTTTTCAACCATATTAAATAATTAAACTTTAAAGTCATATCATGGTCTTATTGAAAGTCACTTAAAATTGTTGGTTAGATGGGTCAGTCATATTGATATTGATATACAAGCAGTAATTATCTCACATTTTAGAAGAATTATAAGCAGGATACTCCAATAGTAAAGCTTTGGAAGTTTGCATTACTTATATCATGCTTTTTGTTGGTTGTAAATTTTATTTTCAGGGCTGTGCTTTTATTCTGAGTGATTTTTGGAATGTTGGAAACTTGTGCCCACTGTTTTATTTTTAAAAATCTCCTTTTAAATTGCTCACTGCATAATCTGCAAGGCTGAAGTGCTAGTATCTTTGATTTATTGTTTAGTTGTCTGCCCTGTGATGGAATTTATGGTCCCAAACCATCATGTGGAAATGAGAAATAACATTGGAACGTTCATTCAGGCTCTGGCCCTTTGCCCTTCATCCCAGAGGCCTATCCAAATATAGGGTGGGTTTGTTGTTCCCTTCTTTGTTGATGAGACAGGTTATCGACTGATTCGAAGATGAGTATAAATAAAAGGGGAAAATTTCACATATGTATTTTGATCTATTTGTTTTGTTGGTAAAACTTGTATTGCTATCAAGATGAGCTAGATAAAAGCTTGTCAAACTTGAGTGTGGATTAGAATCACTGGGAGAGATTGTTAAGACCCATTCCTGGCTATCACTTCAAGATTCTGATTTAGTAGGTCTAGGAGTAAGGTGCTTTAGGATTTTCATTTTGGGTAAGCTCTCAGGTGTTGCTAATGCTGTCTGTACAAGGACCAAATTATGAGTAGCACTGAGGTGGATAATATTAACCAGAGATACTAGCTGAATGTTTAAAACTTGGAGGAGAATGAGAACATTTATTAATTAGGCACACGGAAGACTTCCACATGTTTGAATGTTACTAATTAACAGAGTGTAAGGGTGAAAATTTGGTGGCAATTATGCTGAACATCTATTTTGTTCCATAAATTTTTTATGTTACAATAATTCTGTGAGATTCTTAATTCCCAAAGCTCATTGAGAGAGTTTAAGCCTCAAATGGAAACTGCTTCCATTAATGATCATTTATTAAAAAATAATAACATGAAAATTAAAGGTTATTTTAGAGAGGACATTTTCAAAAATATTATTTCTGATGGCATATACTAAAATTTTTGCTTGAAGTCAGTGGTGTACTGTTAATAAGAATTACGTCTAAGTAGAATGATTAACATTAAAAGCTGACTTTTAAAATTTATTCTCTAATTAATTCTTCATAGATATTAATGATTAAAAAAAAGTTAACTTTCTTTCAAACTAAACCAGTTGCCAGCTTATTACTGTTGTGCTGTATGTTATAAATCTTCTTTTTGTGAATAAAATCTCATAAACTATTAGAGGTATTGAGTTCCAATAATGGTAGACTGGCTTGTTGGGGATTAACATTTCTAATAACAACCAGAAAACCTGGATTCTATTTTTTAAAATAAAATAAAAAATAAATTTAAAATACCCCACAGCAAACATGTGTTTGGAAGTCAAATAGTTACCAAGGTAGGAAGCACATGAGGGGTCAAGGATCCTGGAAAGAAGGGAAGCAGAGATTGGAGTCCAACATTCAGCACAGATTTATTTTTCTGGTAACTGCCAATTTCTAAGTCAGAAATACTGGTTAAGAAGCCAAGCAGAGCTTCTGGTGGTTTTCTAGGGCTATGGGGGATACCAAGGAGGAGCTGTGGTAGATTCCCAGGCTTTCATTTGATAGCACTGAAGGGCTACACATTAGATAAAGGGATCTGATAGGATTCTAAGCTGATGCCCCAACCAGGGTCAGGAGAATTCTGAGATTGCCCTCAATCACCATACTCATATCTGGGTAACATCCCTTCCTCATGAGTGTTGGAGGACCTCAGAACATGATGGGATATCATGCTGTGATTAGATTCAACTCTGTGACAAAGGTGAAGGGATTTTGCAGATTATTTTGAGTTAATTACAAAGGAGGTTATGCTAGGTGAGCTGGCTAATTAGGTAATTTCTTAAAAGAGTGACTGGGACTCTTTCTAATGAGAGAGGTTCTCTTACTGGCCTTGCACTACTAAGCAGCTATTGTTTGAGAGGGCCCTGTGGTCTCTAGAAGTTGAGAGTAGTCACTGGCTGATAGGCAGCAAAGAGAGAGGGACCTCACTCCTATAACTACAGGGTACTAAAGTTTGTCAACAATCATGTGAGCTTGCTACAGAAAGTGACATGGCCGGGCCAACACCTTGATTTCAGCCTCATGAGACCCTGACCAGATGGCATAGCCAAGCTGTGCTTGGATCCCTGACACATGGAAATGGTGAGAACTTTCAATAGTACCAATAAAACGTTTTGATTAGAAAACTTGAATAGTTCCTTTCATTTCTAAATATTATATTCCCAAATTGTGTTAGTATCATATTCTGAACTGAGTGTTTTGGAATTGACTCTGGATGATTTGTTTTTTGTTTCATTGAAAAGGATTTTATATAACTAGGAAACGTACTGTAGGAATGTTCACTAAATTCTTAGTGTTTAATGTTTAGTAGCTGTAGTAGGATTAGGAGATGGAGGGTGGGGGAGAGAGAGAAGGGAGCTTTGATATTTTCTTTATGCACTTACATACTTTTGATTTTTTTGTGGAAGGATGCTTATTCTTCACTCTCTTGCATCTTGATATGAACTTTGATCTTCATAGTACAACGCACCAAATTATTTCTGTGTACAGTCTTGAGGAAGTCCATTACCAACTGTAGCCTCATCTAAACTGAATGCTAGTGGGGAACCCTTTCTACATTCAGGGAAAAGATAGAGTGCTCATGTACCCACTTTTTCCCGACATCTACTACTTCCTTGGTGCTTCCCAGTTACTCTCATGTTCTTCACATTTTGGTCTCTGGATGTCCAACCTCAGTTTATAACTTACTTCATTATGCTTTACTAGAATCTCATTATAGTTAGTAGGGTCATCCAAAATCTTTCTCTCTCTCGACACAGGGAATCAAATCAGGTCACTCAACTTTCCTTTAAGGACATTTGGGTTATACATTATCTTGCAACATAATACCACATTCTTTTCTTATCTGACCTTATAATGATTTCTTTCTGTTTGGGGTCAATTTTCTAGTTGTTTTTACTGCAATCTTTCTGACGGTTCTCTATATCTATCTGACTCTAAATATACCAATAGAGAAATATATAATTTCCTTTTATTAACATATATATGAAATAGAAAATAAAAGCAAAACAGAACATGTGCTATCTACAGATAAATATATATCCAGTCTTTATAGATAAATATATATTTAACAGAGGAAACAATGCTTTATACATGTCAGCACAAGAAATAAAGGAAAGTGATAGTGCTTTTCCAAATATTTGCTACAGTAACTTAAAATAAAAATTCTTGCCACTAGAATATATCTAGTTTAGCAGATTTAAGCAGTTTTATTTTTAAGTCATAAGGGGAGAGTATGAGAAAAAATAAAATTAGTTACTTCCTGATACTAGATAAGACAAAGGCAGGGCTTCATTGATGAATTTTCAAGAAAATCCTTTTGCAGAAGGAGACGTTTCTGATCGATAGGTACGATTTCTCTCTCATTTATATCAATAAGAGGGGTCTAGTACATTGTGGCTGGTGAATCACCAGGTCGTCTTCCCCTTAGCGAGCTCTCTTGAGGCTTCTCCCGCATTTCTTTGGGAGAAAACACAGCTCACTGTGAGCAACTTTTCTTCTATCTTTCTGGATTTTAAAAACTATTTTTCATTTTTTGTCCTTGGGAATATGTATTACTGACTACACTGCATTCTCTTACACTGGCTACTCTAAAGCTTGGAGGAAATGAACAAAAGCTTAAATTTAAACAAGAGAATATCTATTGGGTGGATTTTATTTTCGGATACTTTGAATGTTCCTAATTGTAATCAGTTTTTTCCTCCAATATTTAGCCTTTTAGTGCCATGATCTTGTACTCTCCTACCCGAAAAAGAAATCCTATATTATTTCTCTAAAGTTTCAAATCTTTGTAGTCCCCTAATGTTTTATATAACAAAAAACAATTAACCTGGAAGCAGTTGAATGCTGATGTGAAAATCTGAAGGTTTAGGTGCCATGGCCACACAGGTGCCAACCAGAATGAAACTAATCAGTATCTACTTGTTCTAGGCAGTTTACCAGCACAGATGGTAGCAAATTAGCTTATTCTTTGGCTTAATATATATATTAATGAAGCATAATTATATGTGTTCCACTCTGGGCAAACACCTGACCAAATGACATGGACCATTTTAGAAACATGTGCCCTTGATTGATAAGGGTGAAGGAATACTTAATATTAGATGGCTCCCTCTCTATTTACTATGAGCGGTCTATCTTATTTTTCAAAATTTGAAGTTGGGACAAAGTGAGCAAAAGGGAAGTTCAGTGTGTTTGTTGAGTATATGATTAGAGTATTGGATCGGTCATTTATAAACATGGAGGCAAGATTTACAGATGCAATTTTGGATGATTAGCCTCCTGGAAGGAAACTGAGCAGATTTTCTTGGGGCCAGACCCTTAAGTCAACAAATCAAGACAGCCAGATAATTTGAATGGCTTATTTGAAACAACCAGAAAACTGAATAACAATCATACCTTTTACTTTTGAATGATAAGCAATCAACATTTGAATGCTAAAAGGTGTGATGTAGATGCTCATTATCGAAAGGAAAGTGCTATTAGTCAAAGGGAAGTTTTTCTTAAGATATGGGAGCTTAAGAAGGAAGGATATGGAATTAATAAGAATTTTCTGGGAGTTTGGTTAGGAAAGAAAGTACAAGCAGAGACTTGGAGAAGGTGTAACATACGTGAGCAGAAAGGAGCTATTCTTCCCGGCAGGATTATCATGTAGATCTAAAAGATTATGAGGAACCCATGATTTGGGGCAGAACAAAGAATAGTGTATCCACAGACGTGCATCCATGGTACCCAAAGAAGAGCACTGGATTAGGAATCTAGGGATCTTCTTTTTTCATCTACAAAATGGAAATTATTGATTCTGCTTATTCTGACAAGTATGAAATTTGTGAGTGTATTTTAAAATTGTAAATTACTAAATGTTATAGTTGCTATTAAGTGTATATTAACTATAAAGTGAAATTACATCCACATATACTTTTCACTTACCCATATGAGCAGGAATGGGGAGTGTGAAAATACTAGCTTTGGAGCCATTCTATATTCACTGGATTTTAAAAACTATCAAAAGCCATTCTCTTAAATAAATGATTGCTATGATACTACAATATAAACTGAAGAACTCTGTCTTTGGAATCATTCAGTGGGCACAGTACTTTACTCTTTATTTAAAGTTTTGTTTATTTGTAAATCACTAACATTTTATTTATAATATTAACATTCAGAAATCTTCATAATTTCCACGTAGTTTGGGAAGTCTGTAATGTCCAGTTTTTTATTGTCTGAACACTCGAAAATTAATTTGCCCTAGTTGATGAACAAAAATACTCAGATTTCTCTGCCAAACATGAGCAAAACCTCAGCCCTTCTCTGAATTATAGAGTTAACTTTTCTTCAAAATGAATGACTATTTTTATTATTTTTGAAATAGTTACTATTTCTATCTTAGCACTGCATCTTGACGTGCACATTGTGGACTTTATTTTGGTTCTTGATATAGAGGATATTTGGCATTACATCATATAGCTAACTTCTAAAGTGCCGAAATGAACCTAGTTATAATAACTGTTGTCTTTAAACTCTTATTTATGTTTTTAGTATGCAGGAAAATAAAGTTCTTTGTTGACATTTGTCACTGTATATTGCCGACTTTTCTGCCCCCAAAAGTTCATTTTTATTAGTGTACCTTTAATCCACTTTAATCTTCACAGCAATACAAAGAAGAAAACATGTCAGATTTCATTCTCTCCATTTTGTAACTGTGGAAACTGATGATCAGAGAAATTAAGTGGTTCAAGGAAACTAATAATCAGAGAAATTAAGTGATTTGAGGAAACCAATACTCAGAGAAATTAAATGATCAAAGATTGTCATATATATATATATATATATACACACACACACACACACACACACACACCAAATGGAAAACTGGAAGCAGACTCAGGTCCTCTGATGTCATGTCTGGTGACCTTTGCTATAGCTCTCTACTTTGTTTTAAGGAAATTTGAATGATTTTTAGAGAATCAGATACCTGTGTAGTCAAACAGAAGAGCAAACAGTGTATGCAGACATAAAATTATTTTTGTTAGCAATATTCTGTTGTTCCTGTCTATTTTTGTATTTGGATAGTCAAGGGTAAAAAAACCCTAAGAACAGCTCTTTTTGAAATATCAGATGGTATATTCTCAGTTATAAATTCATAAACCTAGTAAATATATGATTGAAAAAATATTTTATTTTTTTACTTATTTTACTGCTACTATTAAGAACTATTAATTAATTGGGCGATTAATAATTACTTAATTAATGATTAATTAATAATTACTATTAATAGCTATTAATTAATAATTTTGCTGTTACTAATAACTATTTATTCTCTCCTTTAAAGTGCCACTCACAGCCATGTGAGAATGAACTGTGTTCTAAAATGTAATTCTTTTTTTTTTTTTTTTTAGGATTTTATTTATTTGATAGACAGAGATCACAAGTAGGCAGAGAGGCAGGCAGAGAAAGAGAGGGGGAAGCAGGCTCCCCGCTGAGCAGAGAGCCCGATGTGGGGCTCGATCCCAGGACCCTGGGATCATGACCTGAGCCGAAGGCAGAGGCCTTAACCTACTGAGCCACCCAGGAGCCCCTAAAGTGTAATTCTGTCAGACCCTTCTCAGCAGCCTGGACACAGCTGATTGGCCACGTCTTATACAAGCTAAGCCAGTCAGGGTCTCTCAGATGTTTGGAATTGGGTTTCATACAATATTTCTCTGTGGTCACTCAAACTAAGATGATAAAAATTCAGGATGAAAGGGTTCTCTACACATTGGCCTATGTGTGTAGATATCAGAGAAAGCCAACCCCGAGGGGAGAGAGGAGAAGGGGAGATTGTAGGAAACAGATGTATGAAGAGCAGGATCAAGAGATTAGGTGTCTTCCAGGAAATAGAGATCCAGGTCATAACCATCTTTTTATTCCCTGATTTAGTTCCCAGAATCATGATTACACCTCATTGTTCTTTCTTAGCTTCCTTGAGATCCACTCCTATTGTTTGTTTGTTTGTTTGTTTCATTTATTTTGCTTCATTTTTACACCTTAAGAACTTTGACTAAAACATAAATAAAAGCTTTACCACTCTCATGCTTTGAAATCAAATAGATAGTTTAGATTTTTAAACATTTAATTTCATTTAACATACTGTTTTGCTCTAGGAATAATACTTTTGTTTGCCATATTTTAAAAATGCACTTGTGTTTAACAAAAATAAAATAAAGTTTACCTCTAATCCCACCATCTGGAAGTAGCTTCTGTGTATGTTTCGGTGTATTTTCTGGTAATCTTCTGTGTATGCCAGCGTGCATGCACGCATACACACACACATACACACACACATTCTTTCTGAACGATAATCAGCAGTCTGTATGGTTTTAAATTCTACTATTTTTATTTAACAAAATGATTTTTGGAGATTTTTTTTATTTACTATAACATCATTTAGCCATTTTCCTGTTTATAATCATTCTGTTTTTAACTTTCACATGGTGCTCTGTTGGAGCTTTGATTCTTTTTATTCCTTCTTTCATTCAACAAATCTTTATTAAATATCTCCTGTGTAGCAAACACGTTGATCAATTAGGATGTATTTGCTTACTTTGAGGAGATTAGAGCCTTAATGTGAAAGAGATTTGTAAACCAATAGGTTCCTGGAATTCAGGTTAGTAAATTCTTTGAGAAAAGGGGTTGAAAATACTTCTTGGGGTTCTGGGTGGCTTAGTAAGTTGAGCTTCCAGCTCTTGATCTCAGCCTAGGGGTCCTGAGTTCAAGCCCCATATTGAGATACATGCTGGGTGTAAAGCCTACTTAAAAACAAACAAACAAAAAAACAAAAACAAAACAAAACAAATGTTTCTTAGAGGGAATCTCAGTCTTGAACTAAGTCTTGACATATGAATAAATGACTGGAGAGGAGAGTATGTATGAAGCAACAAGAGTTAAATTAGAAGGGTAAGCAGGACCCAGATGATGATAGAGGAAAGTATGTTTTCCATTATATAAGCAATGGATAAAACTGAACGTTTTGAGGTAGGGTGAGGGATTGGTAGATTTGCGTTTTCAGTTTTTGTTGTTTTTTTTTTAACAGCAGAAGATGGATTGCTTGAGTGTAAAACTAGATGTGAGGAAGCTACTTCAAGTGAGAAATCTACTGAAATAGTCCACTTAGGAAATGAGATCTAATATTATCACACTAGTAGTGGAGAGTTATTAAGTTATGGTGATATTGAAAAGATAATATATAGTATTTGATGACTGGTTGGCATTCAGAAATTGTAAGGGTAAGGAGAATCTCAAATTGTTCTCAATTTTCTGGCTTCTACTATTAGATAAAGAATACAAGAAGAGGGACAGGTTTAGTGGAAAAGTAATGAATTTTATTTTAAACATATTTGGCCTGAATTACCTGTTGAATATCCTGGTAGAGATGACTAGTGGTCATCTAAGGTGTTAGACAGCTCAGATAGCCATTTAAAAAATACTGTTAGCTGGGGGCGCCTGGGTGGCTCAGTGGATTAAGCCGCTGCCTTCGGCTTGGGTCATGATTTCGGGGTCCAGGGATCGAGCCCCGCATTGGGCTCTCTGCTCAGCAGGGAGCCTGCCTCCCCCTCTGTCTCTGTCTGCCTCTCTGCCTACTTGTGATCTCGCTCTCTGTCAAATAAAATAAATAAAATCTTTAAAAAAAATACTGTTAGCTGGGTGGCTTAAACAACAGAAATTTATTTTCTCACAGTTCTGGGGGCTGGAAGTCCAAGATTAGAGAGCCAATATGACCACGTTTTGGTGAGAGCTTGTCTCCTCGCTTGCAGATAACCACCTAGTCTCTGTGTCCTCACACGATGGAGTGAGAATAAGTGGTCTCTCTCTCTCTTCTTCTTATAAGGACGGAGTCCCACTCTGTTAGGATCCAGCTTTTATGACCTCATCTAAATCTTAGTTAGTTCCCAAAGACCCTATCTCCAGATTCTGATTACCTTGGGGGTTAAGGCTTCAGCATATAAATTTTGGTAGAATACAGTTCAGTCTACAGAAACTACATGTTAATCTGGAACTTAAGTGACATCTTGGAACTGAAGATAGAGTTGAGTATGGCTCGTCATGAAAATAGATGAGTAAGCCCAGGGGGACATCTAGAATAGGAAAAGAAAAGAGTCACACACTCCTTAACATTTATGTTGTACTCAGAAGAGGAGATAGCCAGGGAGACCGAAAAGGAAAGGTCAGTTGGAGGACAAGAAGAAGGCAGGATGTCTCTGAATTTAAAAAAGTGGAGTTGAATATAGAGCTGAAAATTCAACAGTTATCAAACAATACGTAGAAGTCAAAGAAAATGAGTCAGAAACTATTTTACCTATCTAAACAAATCTTTAGCTCTTGGCAGCACACAGCAGTGGTGACATTCACCCACTCCCCGCTTCTTCCTTACTCCTAGTTTGTCTTTGGCTACTTCATTTGTCCTATTTTACAACAATTGTCTGTCACATTTCTTGTAACGAGCAATGTTAATGGTATAGCATTAGACTTCTCAACTATATAGAAGTTTTTGCTTGGTATCTATTCCTCTGTAGAAAGCTGATTGTAATTTTTAATGTTTTTATCTTAAAGTCATCCTTGATTAGAGGTTGCCTGGGATTATCAGGGACAGAGTGTTGAATTGACAGAACATATCTAATTGGAGAAAAATTGTCACAGGTGAGTCCTCCTTTAGATGTCAGACCATGCTGGTTCTCTATTTGGAATCATTTGAATGATGTAAAAGATTTATAATGCAGAAGACATAAGCTTAGAACCATTCAAGCATAATGTTTCTTGGGAGAAATAAAATTTTTTCAAAGAGCTACTTTTTTCCAGAAGGAAAGATACTGAGACCTAATATTCATAAAACTTAACATTCCCATTGTTAAGAAAAGAATATTAGGAAAAGATGAACAAAATAAGTTTTGTATAATATCTAGAAATACCATGGGAGAATAAATAGAGACTGGGAATTTATCTCCAGATGTTTCCATGGCAGAGGCATTTCCATAAGCTTAAATTTGACATTATTTTGTATTAAAAACAACATAAAATTAAACAGAATATTTGTTGTAAAAGTGTAGTTTTTGATATGTTATTACATATTATATATCAGAATATTTGTGGGAGCAGCTGGGTGGCTCAGTTGGTTGAGGATCTGACTATTGATGTTGGTTCAGGCCATGTTCTCACGGTGGTATGATCAAGTCCTGTGTGGAGTTCTGTGCCCAGCGTAAAGACTGCTTGAGATTCTCTCTTACTCTCCCTCCCCCACTCACTCTGCCTGTGACATAAATAAATAAATAAAAATTTTAAGAAATATTTGTTAATGAAAAAGATAGTATATAATCTCCTTTTTTGGTAAATTTTGCCTATGAAAAATATAAAATTGGAGGTTTTTGTCATCAGAAACGAACCTTGGTCTTCACATGGTAACAGCTGCATCTCTAGAGCATCGTAGCCGAAGAAGGAGGGTAAACTTTTAGGTATTGCTGAACCCCCTCACATGCAAGGACATTTATCATGACAGTGATATGAATTGAAGGAAATAGTGACATTGTCCTAAATAACATATTTTGAATTTTTAAAATTATTTCATTGTGGGCAAAATCTGAAGTCATATAAGGTCACAGTATATTATAGTTTATTATTTTGCCTGTGCTGTTTTGCTTGGGAAATAAATTTGATTAGTCTGATAAATTTATTCTTTACAAGGGCATTTTTTTTTAACTCAATAGCCTGTAATTTTATTAGAGCTCACGAATTGATTTTTTTGCTTTATGATTTGTATCAGTATATTCTCAAGCATGAAGTTATAGATAAGTATGCCTATCCTTTTAGGATTATTTTTTAATATACCCCTTTCTATAAATATGTATTTTTAAAAAAGGCAACATAGTTGCCCATTTCCAATCTCCGAACATTTTAAAATGTTCCATGTGTTAAAATAAATAATAGATAACTTTTCTGTGATTATTTTAGCCAATTCTTTAGGGTAATTGAGGAGTGCACATGGAACATTCTCCATGATAGACCATATTCTAGGACATAAAATAGAACTTAATAAATTTAAAAGAATAAAAATCATAGAAAGCATGTTCTCTGAATATAAGTAATTAAACTTAAAACAAAAGTAATCTGAAAAATCCTAAATACCTGGCAATTAAGAACAATAATAATTAATCCACAGAAGAACTTTCAAAGGGAACTGAAAATATATTTAAGATTGAAATTACAAAATGATAACATTTGTGAAATGGAACTAATACCACTCTTAGTGGAAAAGTCATAGCATTAAATGCTTATGTTAGAAAAGAAGAGAAGACATAAATCAGTAATCACATTTTCTTCCTTAAGGTATCATAAACAGAAGAGCATATTAAATTTATGAGAAGCCGGAAGAAAGAAAAGAATAAAGAGCAGCAATATGAAATTTAGAACCATAATAGAGAATAATAATAAATAATATAGAAATTTAATTGAGCTAAAAGCTGATGTTTGTTTGGCAGGGGGAAGCACTGAATTTGATAAACCTCTACCCATACTAACTAAAAGGGAATAAAAAGAGAAAGAGATGGCAGAAACTGTCAAAACTGGAAATGAAAGGGCAAAGACATAGAATACTAGATTTAACTCATGAAAACATAGATTACATGTATAGTAGTATCTGTAGTTAAAACTGCTTAAGAAGGAAAAAGTCTAGACTCAGATGGATTAACTTGTAAATGCTATTTAAGGAACATTTAAGGAAGAAATAATACAAATTCTACCCAGTCTTCCAGAAAATGGAAGGAACACATTTCATTTTACGAAGCCAGGATTTATCTAATGCCAAAACCAAACTGTAAATATCACTGAACAAACAAACAAACAAAAAACCCCAAACCAAAACCAAAACAAAAGAAAACTACCAACAATAGGTGGTAATAGATGGGAAAGTCTTCAACAAAAACTTAGGGGAAAAAAAAGTCCAACAATATATTAAAAGGAAATTATGTCATTAACAAGTGGGTTTATGTAGATCATCCTGAGCTTGTTTAACATTTGAAAATCAAGCAGTGTAATATACTTTTGTTAAATTTCTACTTTCAGATTCATTCTCATTAGCAATATTGCATTTTCAAGTACAGCTTTCAGAGGCTTGTGACCTAACTAGAACAAAGCCAATAGGGTGTGATCTAATGGACCTTCTCAACTTTAATACATAATATATCTCTGTTCCATCAAGAATTGAGTATTCCCTCAGGCAAAGGAGATTAATTGAAATCTAATTTTTCTTTTTCTTTTTCTTTTTTTTTACATTGACCTTGTAGCCTGCAACCTCAGTAAATTCACTTTGTAATTCTAGGAGTTGTTTTGTAGATTGTTCAGAGTTTTCTACATAGAAAACAATGTTATCCAAATAGGTCTTAAGGGAAAGATAGAGTCCATAACTAGACCTACACCAAACTGTCAGTTTTTCTAAGCAGTGTGAAGTAAATGTAGTAGAGAAAGATAATTTTTTCAATAAATGGTGCTGGAAACTTTGGGACAACTTACATGTAAAAAAAAATGTTGATCTGACACCTACACAAAAATTTTCTCAAAATAATTATAGGCTTAAATGTAAAGCATCAAATGGTACAATGCCAAGAAATCATACGAGAAAATCTTTGTGTCTTGGATAAGACTAAGAGTTTTTAGATATGATACCAAAGTTATGACCCATAAAAGAAATCATTAATACATTTAACTATATCAAAATAAATTTTTGCTCTGTAGAAGACTCTGTTAAGACAGTGTAAAGAAAGCCACAAATTGGGAGAACAAATTAATAATAAGAAAAGCTATCCAATTAAAACTAATGAGTAAAAGATGAACAAGCTCTTCACCAAAGAATATATGTGGATGGTATATAATCACATGAAATGTTGCTCAACCTCATTAATCATAAAGGAAATGCAAATTAAAAATAAAATGAAATATCACTACATAGCTTTTATCATAGTTCAGATAAAGGAAAAACTGACAGTAATGGATGCTAAAGAGGATATGGAAAAACTGGTCAATATAGAACAGTTCTCACAGTGCTTGTGAGAATATAAAATGGCCCAGTCACTTTGGAAAACAGTTCATCAGTTTTTTTTTTAACAAGTTCAACATAAAAATTACCGTACAACCCAGCAGTTGCACTAAATAGGTATATACGTGAGAAAACAAAAATTTATGTTTATGCAAAGTCTTATACATAATTATTTGTAGCAGCTTTATTCATAACCACCAAAGAATGGAAATGATCAAGATGCCCTTCCACCAGTGAACGGATAAACTATGATGGAATCGTACAGTGGACCCTCAGCCCTGAAAAGGAATGAACTATTAATATACTGATATACACAAAAACATAGACAAATCACAAATGTATTTTGCTAAGTGAAAGAAGGCAAATGTGAAAGACTACGTGCTGTGATTCCATTCATGTGATATTTTAGAAATGACCAAAAAATAAATTTTCAGAATAAAATTAGTGGCAGTAGGTGAAGTTTCCCTTGGTTTGCTTACTGCTCATCATTTCTCTATTCCCATTATGCAGTGGTGTGTGTGTGTGTGTGTGTGTGTGTGTGTGGTAATTTTAGTAGTAAACATTTTACATTAAAATATTATTAGCCATCGAGATGAATGTGAACAGCCTGTAGCATAATTCTTTTCATTTGATATGATGGTCAGTTGGAAGCCAAATGGACTTTAGGATTTAGTGTAATCTAGAACTTTAGCCCTATAACTAGGTTATTTTGTCTTCACTGGTTAATGTTACTGCAAATTGTTTCCCCATCACTGAATTGCAAATAGGAGTAGTAAGGAAAAAAAAAAAATCAAATATTTATTTATTTATTTTGGAGAGGGAGCAGGAGCAGGGAAGGGCAGAGGGAGAGAGAGAGAAGCTCAAGTGACTACCCTCTGAGCATAGAGCCCAGAGGTGGAGCCCATCTCACTCCCAAGATGATGACCTGAGTAGAAACCAAGAGTCTGACACTTAACTGATTGAGCCAGCTAGGCACCCTACGAGTAGTAAGAAAATTAACAGATGTCTAGCCTGCTATTATTAAACAATAATTTCTTTCAAGTAGAAAACTCTCAAATTAGAGTGGTTTAAACTATTAATTGAGGTTTAAGTTTAAACAGTATGTTAGATCCGTGAAGACAGACATGCTTTGATCACTGTTTATTTATTTATTTATTTATTTATTTATTTTTTTCCCAGTTCTACTTAATTTTTATTTGAAAGCTTCATAGCATTAAGGTTATAGAAAAGTTAAATTTGGTCATTTGGGATCCTCTTGTTTCCCCTAAGGTTGTGATTATGTTCTGGAGGGCTTAGTTTGAGACAGCAACGTTTCTTGAGTTCTTTGTTTATTTGGTGTCTGCCAAGATGGGCAGTGTGTCATCTGTTTCTGATCTTGGGTCCACAGAGGTCTCCACTGAGGCACCACATCCCAAAGCGACAGGGATGTGATCACTGTTTATTTATTAATGCCTAGAGCAATGATTGGGACATAGTACATCTGATAATATTTGTTGGATAATTTGTTGGATAAGTGAATCTGCAAAGAGAACATATCATAACTAAATATAACAAAACATTTTTCTAAGATATTTTTAGCAAAGTCTAGAATATATATACCTTGAACATATTTGGGATTTTAGTATTATTATATTTCCGATATGGTCGTTGAACTCTTAGTCACATTTGGGGAGGGTAAAAATGAAGAACAAATAATCCTCTTTGAGGTGAAGATCTCATTCCATGCCTAATATCAAAGATACCTAGTAAGTCTTCACTGTTGACAGATTTATAAACCTGACTTTAAAAAAAAATTTTGTTTATTTTTAAATTTCTTTTAATTTAATTTTATTTTTTCAGTGTTCCAAGATTCATTGTTTATGCCCCACACCCAGTGCTCCATGAAATACGTGCCCTCCTTAATACCCATCACCAGGCTCATCTAAACCCTCCAACCCCCCACCCTTCCAAAACTCTCAGTTTGTTTCTCAGAGTCCATAGTCTCTCATGGTTCGTCCCCCCTCCGATTTCCCCCAATTCAGTTTTCCTTTTCTTCTCCTAATGTCCTCCATGTTATTCTTTATGCTCCACAAGTAAGTGAAACCATATGATAATTGACTCTCTTTGCTTGACTTATTTCACTCATAGTCTCCTCCAGTTCTGTCCATGTTGATATAAAAGTTGGGTATCCGTCCTTTCTGTTGGAGGCATAATATCCCATTGTATATATGGACCACATCTTCTTTAATCATTTGTCCATTGAAGGGGATCTTGGTTCTTCCCACAGTTTGGCGACTATGGCCATTGCTGCTATGACCATTGGGGTACATATGACCCTTCTTTTCACTACATCTCTATCTTTGGGGTAAATACCCAGTAGTGCATTGCAGAGTCATAAGGTAGCTCTGTTTTTAGTTTTTTGAGGAATCTCCACACTGTTTTCCAAAGTGGCTCCACCAACTTGCATTCCCACCAACAGTTTAAGAGGGTTCCCCTTTCTCCACATCCTCTCCAACACATGTTGTTTATTGCCTTGTTAACTTTGGCCATTCTGACTGGTATAAGGTGGTATCTCAGTGTGGTTTTGATTTGAATCTCCTAATGTCCTCCATGTTATTCTTTATGTTCCACAAGTAAGTGAAACCATGTGATAATTCAGTCTGGTTTTTTTTCATACGTCTGTTAGCCACTTGTATGTCTTCTTTGGAGAAGTCTCTATTCATGGGAGAGGATATTCGCAAATGACACTACAGACGAAGGGCTGATACCCAAGATCTATAAGGAGCTCCTCAAACTCAACACTCAAAAAACAGATAACCATGTTAAACCTGACTTTCTATTACTTACTAATTTTTTATGATATTTTTTGTTTTTATATCTTTAACTTATCCATAATAAGAGTTCTTTGGTTATTTCTCCTCAATATATATAAATTTATCTATTCTGAAGAATTATTTATTAAGACAAATTGAAATTTTTGTGCCACCTATTGATAATGGCCTGCTGGCTATTAGTGTGCAATTTAAGAAATACTGCTATCACAACGTGACTTCCTTAGAGGCCTTCTTTAGTCATAAAGTGGGAATATTTCATATTATAGCCCTTTTGTTTAAATTTATATATACCTAAAATTGCAAAATTGATCCCTTGATATACCTGATATATTCTAATTGTCTTGTATGGGAGCCACAGATTCTGAATTGCAGATACCATCGTAGCAAATGCTATTTAACTTATGCAAAATTTATACAATGGTGGCAAACAAAAGCTTCTGGGAGAATAATTGTTTTACCACAAAGCAGTTTATACATCTCAGGCTCAATTCCTAAAATGTAAATCAGCCTTGACTTAGCATTAGTTCATTTGATGCACACAAGTAATGGGAAGAAAATGTTCTTAGTGGCCCATGGCTGGCATATGGGTGTGAATGTGTATCTGTGTGTATAAATCCAAACAACTTTTTTCACACACTTTCTTCCTTTAACTAAAACGACTTTTTTCACTTTTTTTACACCATCATGTGATGTTGCTTTGACCTCTGTGGACAAGGAAAGCTGCCCTCTGTTCCAGTAAGGGGCTGAAAAGAATACTGCAGGGATCTAGAAGTCTGAGGATGGTCCGCAAACTTGGCTAGACATGGAAACACTTGTGGAGCTTTTTTAAAAAAGTACTGAGCCCTTAGATCTAGCCTCAGGGCTTCTGATTTAAAATGTATTGTGGGTAGACTGGATATTAGGATTAAAGGAACCAAAACAAACAAACAAACAAAACCCTGACCCCCTGGAGGACCCTGATGGGTAGGTAAGTTTGAAAACCACTGCTCTAGAAAACGTAGTTTCTATACCTGCCTAAGAAACAGAGATACTTGTATACTTAGAAACAGAAGCAACCATTTTATTTAAAAAATGAATATAAGTTATTTTCTTGAGGAATTTAAGGTGATTTGATGTACCCATCAATCTTCAAGAAGGGCTATGAATAGGGGCACCTGGGTGGCTCAGTGGGTTAAGCGTTTGCCTTCGGCTCAGGTCATGATCCCAGCCAGGGTCCTGGGATCTACTCCTGAGATGTGGTCCCTGCTCATTGGGGAGCCTGCTTCTACCTCTCCCTTTGCCATTCCCCCTGCTTGTGCTCTCTCTCTTTCTGTAAAATAAAATAAAATTAAATTAAATTAAACTAAATTAAATTAAATTAAAAAGATAAAATAAAATAAAATCTTAAAAAATAAGGAGTATGAATTAAGGTGTAACTTGTTCTTTTTGTGGCATGTACAGAATGGAAAATGAGTCAGGAAACATGTCTTTCAGTGGTGATTCTGCTACTTCCTAAATATATTGCATTAGCTGGGCTTCTTAAGAAATTTAGATCCTACGTATAAAGTACAGATAGCAATGTAGTCCTTTTGGGATTTGGAAAATTAAGCGGTATGTGCGAAGGTAATTCTTAAAGTTGTAAGCACTGTGAAGATTTCAGGTGTAATTATTCACTGCTCTCCATAACCTATTTCTGGCCTTTCATGTGCATAGAGTATGATTTTTGAGATCATTTTACTGAATAACATATTTACTGTTAACCCATTCATGTTTTTGTTCATTAGAAAATCATTTATTCAAATGTCGGTTAAGTGTTTTTCATACACTTGTAAGTAGATACATAGTGCTTATCTCAGTTGAATCACCACTCAGTGCAGAAGAAAGACATATGCGCATACACACACACATTTGTATTTTGGATGGCAGGGATGAAAATCTAGAATATGCACAACTAAAATATGAATAGATCAAGAAGGTCTTTTTGGAGTCCTTTAAAGCCTAAACCCCAAAATATCAACTTTCAGGTATCTTTCTAATGCCTCTTGGGCATTGGCATTTTGGTGCATGGAGTGAGATACACTGTGATTAAAAAATGTTTTTATTGGGAGGTTATAAACTAATGGATAAATGTTTAGACTCTGAAATCATACTGTCTTACCTCAAATCTTTGCTCCACCACAAGTTAGCTGCACAGTCTTGGGCAGATTGTCGACTTCTGTGTTTTACTATCACCTGTAAAGTAAACTAATAATGATAACTGCTTCTTGGAGCAGTTATGGGCTTTAAAGCAGTAATACCTTTAAATTTCTTTGAATGATGCCTGACACAGAGGGAATGGTAATAATTTACAAGTCATCGTAAGATTTCTTTGATGATCACTTACTGAAGAAGAATATTCTTTCTGACATTTTATGCATCAAAATTGTTAATTGGAAATCCTTTACTCTTATGGTAGGTGCTTGTCATTACTCTACTGGAGAAAAAAATGATTTCATCAATAAGTTATAGGAGAAAGCAAAATAATTTTATTTTAATTCATTGTATCAATATTTTCTTCTTCTGTTTCAGTCTCAAATCTAAGAATTGTTATTCATAAGACATTCTCATCCTCTGGGTAATACCATGTGGCAGTTTTAAAGGGAACATCTGTATACATAGAAAGTGCTGCTATAAAGCTTCATCAGTAGAAAAAATAGCAAACATGTAAGAAGCTTGGGACTGCAGCTAAGGCATGGGATTGTGTTCATTTGGTTTGACTGTTTATCATGAGTAGGACATGATTACAAGTTAAACTACACATTTCAGATGGATTGGTACTATAAATCCAGTGGTTATCTTGTTCTTTGATAAAAATGTTTATTTTATAGATTTCGGGGCCTGTGAAGTGGTTTATAAAATGTGGCTTCTTCCATGACTGAATGTATTTTATTGTAGAAATTACTCACACTAGTTTAAATGGGGAACCTTCTGGACATTTTTTAGATTGCGGTATTTTGCTTGTTTTTTTGCAGTAAGTACATTATTACTTTTTAGCATTCAGCTCTTGTTCTGAAGCCTGAATAATATGTATATTTGTAAATATATGAATATTATATTTATATTTGCATATTTATAAATATCTAAAATATATAAATTATGTATGTTATACGTAAATTTTAAAGAGTGTTTTGATAGGAAATGCAGAATTTTCACTGCCCTCTAATTGTATTTTTTTTAAAGATTTTATTTATTTATTTGACAGACAGAGATTACAAGTAGACAGAGAGGCAGGCAGAGAGAGAAGAGGTAGCAGGCTCCCTGCTGGGCAGAGAGCCCGATGTGGGGCTCGATCCCAGGACCCTGGGATCAATGACCTGAGCCGAAGGCAGAGGCTTTAACTCACTGAGCCACCCAGGCGCCCCAATTGTAGTTTTAACTTTAGAAAATGTGCTGTGTTTTCTTTCTGGGCAAATATGATGACAGACTTGATCAAAACCAATGTAAACACCATATTAAATTCACACACAAGAGAAAAGGTCCATGAATTAATTTATATAAATCAGTAAGATGACCATAAAATATATTGATTGACAAATGAAAAATTCAGAATTCCTTCAGCCTGGCTTATCTTATTGAGAGTATATTTTTTTAAACAGACATAAGAATTTATACAGATACTATAAAATTTTTCTCTTAGGATATAAAATGTGATTTGTATTTAGTTACTGTTGATATAGGAAACTGCTAATGTCCTTTAAAATAATCATGATATTGGAGATGAGGTTTATAATGCATATCTAATTCAAATACACATTTTACTGCATTTTTCTTTTTGTTTCTGTATAATCTTTAAAACCAGCCAAAAGGTTGGCTAAGGTATGATATTTTCCACATTCCAAGGCTGTGTTTAAGACTTTATATTAAGTCACCATGATTTGAGTCAGCCAAAAATCAGCTGCTAGTTTTTTTCCCCGATTTCTAAGAAACAAAGAGAAAAAGAAAGAAAATTGGAGAGATGAAAATATTTTGCCAGTTTAACAAAAAACACCTAATTCTTTGAGTTAAATAGCATATTGATGATTTTTTTCCCTTGGATTGTAAGCTTCTGTAAGACTCTAGGGAAAAGGCCTGTGTATTTTCTTCTGTTCTGTACCTTGAACAGTCCTTAAAATATCTGGATGCTGCCGCCTCTGTGTTTTCATCAAGTTTCATGCCTTATAGTGTGGTTTAGAGTGAGTTTTTCTCATATCTGTATTTCTGACTAGTTTGTAAACCTCCTGACAATAAACAGTATGATTAATAACATTTGTTTCTTCCCATGGCGTTGTGTAAACTAGGTGTTTGGTAAATTTATTTTGTATTTTCATCCCTAATAATTAAAACTGGGGTGTTTTATAATTGATTTATAAAAATCATAATACTTGATGTTCTTTCTACACAGTGACTGTAACTTACCCACTCTAAAAATACCTACTCTGTGACTTGATGCAGCAAAGTTACTGACTGTATATCATAGCTCTTTAAAGGAGAACAAGGTCAGGATTTTGATGGGTGGGAAGAGCATTGGAGGAACTCAAGTCGAACTTGACTTCTTTGAGTGTCCATTTTCATTTCACTTCTTTGGATCTGTTACCTTGCACATAAACTGGAAATGATGACATTTACCTTATTAATCACAGTTTTGTTTTTTTCCCAGCCACCTTAGAAATATGTACTGAGTATCTGTTATGTGCGTCTCATGATTCTAAGTACTGAGAATTTAATCCCTGCTTTCAAAGAAGTATGAATTAGTGTTCTTGCACTAGGAGGAGCCCACAGTCTGTATGACTTACTGTTCGCAGGCTTGAATCAGGCTGAGTGTACACTGAATTCCTTGGTCAGGTGAGACCCTCAGTTTGCTCTGCACTTGAGGGAAGCCAGAGGCTGTGCTCTCTGTTCAAGTGCCACAGTCACTAGGGCTGATGCATGGGCTTCCCGGTTTGCTGTATGCTCTGGTTAGGATCTTTGGTTAGAATTGAGGCTTGCAGAAGGGAGGTGGGTGGGGGGATGGGGAAACTAGGGCGATGAGCATTAAGGAGGGCACTTGTGATGAACACTTGGTGTTATATGCAACTAATCATTGAACCCTACATAAAAAAATGAATGATGTACTGTATGTTGGCTAATTGAACTTAGGTTAAAAAAAATAAAATGAATGAAGGCTATGTTCAGCAATAAGTGGGAGCACAAATTAGATTGTCTGCCTGGTTGCAGTGGGGGAAGCCGCTCTAAAGCCAATGAAGCTTTGTTGTCTTAACTCAAACTGACCTGCACCCTAAGTTCACTGGCCTAACAGGACCACTGACGTTGTCCTGCAAACGGTTGGCTCTGCCTGTCCTTGTCTCTGCTAAAGTGCTAAGGGGCAACACTGCTTTGGTGTTTTCACGCTTCCTTCCTGTCAGATGGGGCTGGAAGCCACATTGTAACTTACCTGGAAGCCAGATTGTAACGTAAATCCCAGCCGCCTTGCTTCTGTGGGAAAGGGAGGGGCTGCTGCTTGCTACTCTCAGTTTCCCGAATGGGCTCTCTGTTCCGGAGGGCCTGGGAGCTGCTCTTGGCCTCAGGATGAATTAATCTGCCTGACTGTGCAAGTCATGACAAGCCCTCATGCTGGGTATTAGTTTTGCTGTGCAGGTGATTAGCTCTGCCTGTCCACCTCTCAGCTTGAACGCCACTGGGTAGCATAGCTTCCAGAAGTTGTTGCTAACCTTTTGGTTCACATGAGATGAGAAGACTCTTTCCCCTCTCTAAGGGACTGTGATTTAGCACCTTGCCCGGGCCTGGGCAAACTGGGCTTTAAGTCAGGCAAAACTCATCATGTGAGGATCCTCCAGATCTGCATCCCTCCAAACCCCCAGCTCAGAGTGCATCTCGACCTGGTACTGCAGATGAGCGAATCTGCTGGTTGGGCAATGCAGGTATGAACTTGGTTTGCCAAGGTCCATGTGCTGTTTGTTGCAAGTCCTTCCCTCATTCTCCATCACAGTCAGATTCCCAGTGCTGAGCTCCATAGATTACCCTGCAAGATCTTCATGGTGCAAGATCAATGTGGGACATTCCACAAAGTGACCCCCATTCTGGAGGAGGTTGGCTGTCCCTTCTGGTTTATCTGTAGGAACCAGAGGCTCACCTCTACCTGTGGTGCTGTGCTAGCCTGAGGGAGGGACAGTGCGGTCAGTGTGTAGTCCCTTCTCTTATCCTTTTAATGCAGTCTGTCCCGATCTCTCAGGTGTACAGGGATGCTTCCAACCCCACATTCTTTGATTCCCTCAGTGGTGTCCTGTTCTTGAGTAGATGTTAGTTGTTCTTTTTTTGAGGAGGCACAGCATCAGGATTGACCTGTGCCACTGTCTTGGTGATGTCACCCCCCTTTATTCACTTCTTTCCCTCACCTTTTAGAATTATGCTTCATATGCATAAGGCTTCCATTGACTATTAAATAAATGAGTAAAAGGATATTTAAAAATACTTGGGCCATGGCAGTATTGATAAGAAGACTTCATTCATTTCGTAGGTGTTTATTATGTCTCCACAGTGTTCCAGAGGCATAGCACTTGCTCCTGCGAATGCTTAATCTTAGTTGGGCGGAGAGACATCAACCAATTTTGTAATTACAAACAGTTGTAAGTACTACAAAGGAACAGTCTAGGGTGAAGTGTGTTTGTCTAACAAAATTTTTAACCTGATACAGAAGTTCATAAACCTTTGAGGATGCTGCATTTGGGTTACTATCTGAATGATTTGAGTTAATTGTGCAAAATCAGGCACTAAGATGTGCAAAGGCACCATGACGGTGGCAGCCAGCCTCTTGTGGGTAAATGGAGGACAGTGTGGATGAACTCTGGGGAGTATTTGGGACGGTGGGAGAGATGTGACTGAGATACTGACCTCAGAATTTGTACAGCGTTGAGTTATGCTCTGTGTTGATTGTTGACATCAGAAAACAAATTGAATCTAGAGGGAATAGTGTGAGCAAAGGGAGAAGACAAAAAAGAGTCAGTGACACAGTGCCCTTGTCCTGGTATATCACTGCACTATCCTGAAATACCAGCCTTTTCTACGTATCTTCTCACACTTTTACTGTAAAGATGTGAAATGTTACATGCACACAAGTAAGATATCTAGAAAATAGTTGTCAACAGTGACAGCACATACAGGTTGTTAAGAAAATAAAAAGCTATCTGTCCAGCTGGAGTAAACTGAATTGAATACCAAAGTAAAGTGTGAATAATAGAGAATCGAGAATTATAAATACATGAATAATTAAGTAAAAATATTTATTGAATGCCTGCTTTGCATAAAAGAAATAGGAAGTCTAGTCCTACTTTCAAAAAATCAGCTGAGAATTAAAATTTATACATGTGAAAAGTATCAAAGCAAATATATGACTGACACATAGTTTAAAAGAGAAGTGATGAGGAAGGTCTGGGCTTGGTTAAAGATGTAAGGCTTTACTGGGGACTAGATTTTAATTAAATTTTGAAAACAGAACAAGATGTATATTAATAAGTAAATGGAGAGAATGGGAAGGATGTTAACAACAAAGGCACAAAGTCTAAGTCATAAAGTAAGAATTAATAAAATTTGTGAAGTTACCATACAAACTGATTTTATGAGAAGACTGAGTTCAAGAGTATAAAAATTAAGTCTGTAGTTGAAAGCTACCTTGACAAAATCATTTTAGTGAAGTAGATATCGGACTCTGGCTTAAAAAGGGAAAAATAATTCAACATCTAGTTACTATTCTGGAGAAACTGCCTAATCATTCATGTACAAGTATTTGGATGATTTTCAAGTGCAATGTAAGTTGATATCTCTTAAAAATATTGCCTTAAATGATACTTTTTTCTATTTTTGAAGTATCTTGTTTTATTGACTTGTTTTCTAACATTCTACATTTTCATTTTCAAATAATGTTAAGGGTAAGTAATATTTTTATAGAATTTATTTATTTACTTGTTCATTTATTTGGCTGATTAATTGAGGGAGAGGGAGCAAACAGGGGGAGGGGCAGAGGGAGAGGAACAAGAAGAATCTGTGCTGAGCACAGAGCCCAACATGGATCTTGATCCTGTGACTCTGAGATCACAACCTAAGCTGAAATCAAGAGTCGAATGCCTAACCAACTGAGCCACCCAGGCACTCCAGTAATAATTTTTGATAAAACATATTCAAAGACTTTGTCAGAAGCTTTGAAAAGAGCAAAATACTGCTTTTCTTTCAGTCGAATTGATTACAAACTTGTTATTCACTAATACAATGGATATTAATTTTCAGTTTCCCATCTCATATAATGGTAGTATATTTTCTTGTGTTCTAGGATTTCACTTTGTGTTAGAATTAGAATTTTAATTTTAATTCACAAAGTGAAATCCTAGAACATGTAGTAGCCCATTGATTTTACTTAAAATATTATTTTTATATTGTTACTAACATATTTCCACTTATTTTTTCTAAGATTTATTTGCTTATTTTAGAGAGAGAGAGAGCATGAGTGGGACCTATGGAGAGAGGGAATCCTCAAGCAGACTCCCCTCTGAGTGCAGAGCCTGGCACAGGGCTCGATCTCAGAACCCTGAGATCATGACTTGAGCTGAAATCAAGTTGGACAGTCAACCAGCTGAGCCACCCAGACTCTCCACTTCTGCTTCTTTTTCATATAAATCATTAGATACTAAGGCTTACCATCTTATTAAGGCTCAGAAGTTAAGTAATGCTTTAGGTTTTTAAGTAAAATGTCAAGGGTCACCTGGGTGGCTCAGTTGGTTAAGCAGCTGCCTTCGGCTCAGGTCATGATCCTGGAGACCCTGGATCAAGTCCCACATCGGGCTCCCTGCTTGGCTTGGAGTCTGCTTCTCCCTCTGACTCCTCCCTTTTCATTCTCTCTCTGTCTCTCTCTCAAATATATAAATAAAATCTTAAAAAGAATTGTACTTGCATCTATAAAAATATGGTGTGACTTATCTTTTTAAAATGTTTTTAACTAACATGTTACTACTACGTGTAGTAGATAGTCCTTGTGTGTTCAGTCACTTATCATGCATCTACTTAAAATGTGGAATAATTACTCGGAGAGGGCATAAATAAATGTGAAATAATTATTCTGGGAATGCATAAAAAATGCATGATCCAAACCAAACTGTTCATAGGCTACTTGCAAGAAGAATGTGTAACATTATCAGTGTCAAAACAGAGTTTGTACAAAATACTCTAGAATTGTGAGGAAGACATGACCAAGTCTGCCTGGTGAAGTCAGGGAGACTTCATCAAATAGGTGCATTTGAACTGCATTAAAGTCTGTATCAGAATTTATCTGAAGGGAAATGGAAGTAAGGACATTTCAGATAGAGAGCTGCTTTATGCAGAGGCTCAGAGATATTCATCATCAGTCGTGTGATATGGTGATATTACTGGCTTGGGGATTTGGGAGAGATAGAGGCTGACCACCAGTCCAGGTGCTAGATCAAGACGGGCCTCAGTTGCCCTGCTGTAGAAGTAGAGTTTGGTTCATGGAAAAACTTAGAGTGACAAGAAAGATAAGTTAGGACCCTGTGCAGTAGGCTAGGTGGGAGATGGTGCATACAGGGTAAAAGATAGAAGTTTGACGAGATGTTAGTGGCTTCTAAGAGGTCAGTTCTGGACAGTTCTAGTAAATGATTAGATGGGGAGTTGGGTGAAGAGGAGAATAAAGGATGATTCTCAAGTCTGTCTTGGCCGAGTATTTAAGGGAACTCTGGGGGCTGGAGCAGCTTTTTGGAGGAGATAATGAATTCAGTGCTAGTTATGGTTAATGCGAAGTAACTGGGGGAGGTAACAGGGTAAGATATCCAGAGAGTAGATGGATATCAGGTCTAGCTTCCATTTGGAAGCCATCACTTGGAACAGATCAGATATTAGGTGAGCCTCAGAATATGAAGTGTCTAGTACAGGGGAGAAGAGAAGACATTCTGGCCTGACTGGTGACCTGTTCTTAGAATAATGAGGAGACAGAGATTATTAAATTCAGGGTGTTCTGGATATTATTAAATTCAGTGTGTAATAAGGATGGATCATGGAGCTGTAGGGTGAGACTAAATTATGGGGGGAAGCAGTGGAATAATTAAGAGCTGATGTGCCTTTTAATTGAAAGGTCTTTTAGAAAAGGGGAATGACATAACATGATGAAAAAGCTGTTTAAGTACCACTAATCAGGTAGAGTTGAATGGGGAGACATTATTACATTCAAACCCACGTGAGTCTTGGTTCCTGTGGTTAGAAGAGACAGGAGGGAGGAACACAATAGCCATGATATAGGAGACTAAAAATGAGTGAAATGGAAATTTATGTTTGAATGATTAATAGTTGTCTTAGTGGTTTGCTTCCACTTAACAAATGTTTTTTGTTGTTACCATGTTGCTTCTTATCTTTTTTCTGCTTAGCCATGTTTTCCAAGAAATTATTCCTCTGTGACCCCTGTTTCAGTCCATTTGGTCTTTTCCTTCTGTTCTGCTTGACTCTCATCTTTTTCTCTTTGTTTTTGCTGACCTGCTGAGTAGGCAGACAGCTCTGAAGGCAAGTTGTGTTGCTTCATGAGTGGAGGGGAGAAAAACATGTTCTGCAGTTATGATCTGCTTTCTTGGCAGGCAGAGAGAAGCAGGCTTTAAATTGTAGTGAAAACAACTGCCTTAACTTCAAGGTAGCCTTTTTGATATTACTGTGACTTTAAAACCAAAGACAGCAAAAAAAGCAATAACGAACAGAAAAGAAACCTAAGAAAAAGCAAGGGAACTGTAGATTGCATTTATCTCTTTCTCTCACCAATAAAGACAACGATCTGTACACTTTGACTGACATGCATTCTGGCCATCAAAGTTACTTACTGGTGTGTTTATATGTTTGCTTGTCTGTCTTGTAAATGGGAAAATATTGAAGGACTATGAATGAGATGGTGATTGCCAAGCACTTTCGCTTGTAGATACAGCAGATTTCAAGTTGGGTCTGTCAGGGTGTTTGTCTTTTCATTTAGCAACTGTGGTGCTGTCTTGGACTGACGCCGTTCTATTTATTCTCATAACTATTTTATAGATTAAAAAAAAATCGAAAAACTATTAAAAGTAATCCTCCATGGAGGAGTTCTTGACAGGTTAAACCCATGTCTTCTTAGGAACTGTCCATGCCGTATGTTTGGTGGAATTAAGTACTTTCAGATTTTAATGTTGTAGTCTTACTCCCTGATCCCTCAGAATATACAGTATTTGCAAATATACAGTCTTTAAAGGGTTGATTAATTTAAAATAAAGCCACAAAGTGGGGCCATACTCCACTATGACTGGTGTCTTACAAGAAGAGGAAGAGACAGCAGGGTTACAAACATAGAGGAAGGGCCGTCCGAGGACACTGGGAGAAGGCAGCCATTGGCAAACAAAGGAGAGGGGCCTCAGGAAAAGCCAGATCTGTCCCCACCTTGCACTTGGACGTCTAGCTTCCAGAGCTGTAAGAAATACTTGACTGTTACTTAAGCCACCCAGTCTATTGTATTTTGTTATGGCAGTTGTAACAAATTAATACACCATACTTTCTAGTTATTAAGTTTGTATTTTCCCTGAGTGAATTTTTGGTAGCCTATAACTTATCTCTGCTGTACTTGAAAGTACGAGGTGTCCTGATGATTCAGTGAATCTCTTACTCTAACTTGCTTTTATACTTGTAATATTATACCAAGGCTAAGTGCTTTCTGTTCTCATTTTCTTGTTAGTGTGATATGTTTCACTTAGTTGCATTTTTCATTTTTCTAGACATTTTGAGTACATTTTCTAAAGCTGAAATGAGAATCTCAATAAATTAATAAATAATGATTTAGTGACATCTGCTGTGTGCTTGAACTTTTATTATTTGTCTTCAAGAATGAAATTTTGCAGTGGAGAGTAATACATCAGGGAATTTTATAGATCTTATTAAATACAATTTTTAAAAATCTATATCAGAAAGCAGGTTCCTGATCACCGTGAAGATAATATAGTGATGTAGTCAAGAGTCTGTGACCTGGAGTTAGCACACTGTAGTTGAAATCCTGGCTCAGCCTCTTGGAAGCTGAGTAGCATTGAGCAAGATAATTAATTAAATTAAAGTCTCATTTGTTCATCCATAGGATAGTAATAGCAGTAGTAGTGCCCAAATTATAGGACTCTGATTAATGCTGAGTAAGCTAGTTAATAAAGCAAGCACCTGGTTCCTGGTAAATAGTCCCGACATCTGTGCCATTAATAATAATATAATCATAATTATTATTATCATTTTCTGAATCTTACTGCTTACTAATCTGAAAAATCACTTTGCATTAATACTGTTCATATTAGAACCTTATGTTTAGATACTGATTTCAATTAGAGTTTCTTACCCTTGGCTCTATTGACATTTTGGGCTGGAAAACTTTATTTATTTATTTATTCATGTCTTATTTATTTATTTTTGACATAGAGAGAGGGAGAGAGAATGAGTGGGGGGTGGGGACTGCTGAGCAGGAAGCCCTATGTGGGGCTCCATCCCAGAACCCTGGGGTCATGACCTAAGCAGAAGGTAGCGGTTTAACCTACTGAGCCACCCAGATGCCCTGAGGGCCAGATAATTCTTTGTTGTATGAACTGTCCTGTGCATGCAATATGTTTAGTAACATGGGGGAAATCGGAGGGGGAGATGAACCATGAGAGACAGTGGACTCTGAGAAACAAGCTGAGGGTTTTGGAGGGGAGGAAGGTGGGGGTTTGGGTGAGCCTGGTGGTGGGTATTAAGGAGGGCATGTATTGCATGGAGCACTGTGTGTGGTGCACAAACAATGAATCTTGGAACACTGAAAAATATAAAATTAAAAAAAATTAAAATGTAATTAAAACAGATCACCTGAAATGTAACACATAATTTATTATAGGCAAAAACATCTTGGTATATCTTTTTTTCTAAAATAAAATAAAATAAGATAAAATAAAATAAAATTTTCTAAAATAAAATGTAATTAAAACAGATCACCTGAAATGTAACACATATTTATTATAGGCAAAGACATCTTGGTATATCTTTTTTTCTAAAATAATGTGTAGAATGGAAAAATATACTCGCCTTAAAAAATTGATCACATACATTTTCATGAAGATTTGCATTTGGATGAAACGAGTTATACCTACATTTGATCAGAACTAACTCAAATATCATCAGCAATGGAAGCAATTACTGCCTGATATTTTTCGTGTACTTTAGAGCATTTTGACTAAAGTAGCATTGGGGGCAGGAGAGAGAAGTTTAAGTATTCATCAAAGAGTGCTGCTAAATTTCATTGTTAAATGTGTAGAAAGATGAAGTGTGGGGGGAATTTTTAAAAGTACCCTAGAGGCACTATTTTGCTAGAGAAATAAAATACATGGCAGTCAAATGTATACCATCCTTCTAAATTACAGTATAAGTGGAAATTATTGTGGCTCCCCAATAGAAAGTTTTAAAAAAAAAGCTCAGTGTATATGTGGGTATTCCAAAGTTAATGATAGATCAGATCTTATGTCTGACATCTGTTTAGGATCAGTCAAAATGATCAGCACCTGTTAGTTACTATTAGTCCTTTGCTGCTTAAAAATTGGGGTAAATCATTACTGATACACTAGTCTGTAAAATAGGTGTGTGTGTATGTGTGTGTGTGTGTGTGTGTGTGTGTGTGTGTATCAAATCATAGCACAGTGGAAAAGTCCAGAGCCATAGTACCAAATGGATCCAGAATTCTAGTTTTACCAAATATAGTGAGAGATTATCTTCCTTTTTTTAAAAAAAAAGTTTATTTAGTTGTTTGTTTATGTATTTGAGAGAGAGACAGAGTGAGAGATAGCGTGAGAGGGGAGAAGGTCAGAGGGAGAAGTTGACTCTCCATGGAGCTGGGAGCCTGATGCGGGACTCGATCCCGGGACTCCAGGATCATGACTGGAGCTGAAGGCAGTCGCCTAACCAACTGAGCCACCCAGGTGCCCAATGATTATTTTACTAATGAAAAAAATTACAATTTTAGTAATTTTTAGAGCCTAATGGAGTTTTTCAAATGTTTACTAGTTACTGTAGCAGGTTTTTGTGTGAAGAAATTACATAATCTTTTATGGGCAAGGTGACAAGCCAGAAAAGAATGGCGTACCTCTTTATTGGTTAATGTGTAAGAAAAAGTTTTCCTTTGTTGCCACTTTGCAGATGGTATCCCAGAGTTTTTTCATAGGATTTTTTAAACTACCTCTTTTGTTTGCTTTTTGTTGGATACTATTTCTCTTTGAACAATACCTGTAAGCCTTTCTAAAATAATAATATAATTCTATGTAAATATGTACTTTCCTTCCTCAGTTAAGTGTTTATTATCGACTTGGGTAATTTTCTTTTTTTTTTTTTTAAAGATTTTATTTATT
The DNA here is from genome assembly GCF_020171115.1 of Neogale vison. Lineage (NCBI taxonomy): Eukaryota > Metazoa > Chordata > Mammalia > Carnivora > Mustelidae > Neogale > Neogale vison. The sequence continues at coordinate 52,237,942 of NC_058093.1, forward strand.
TATTTGACAGAGAACGATCACAAGTAGGCAGAGAGGCAGGCAGAGAGAGAGAGAGGAGGAGGAAGCAGGCTCCCTGCTGAGCAGAGAGCCCGATGCGGGACTTGATCCCAGGACCCTGAGATCATGACCTGAGCCGAAGGCAGCGGCTTAACCCACTGAGCCACCCAGGCGCCCAACTTGGGTAATTTTCTGTCAACATGTTATTTTAAATATGCTACCTAAAAATTAATGCAAAATTTTTGTCAACCCCACTCTCTTTTTCCTTTAATTCTTTTTGTCTTACAGAATCAAAATTGAAATCAAGAGTAGAAAGAGAAGCGTTTTTAGACATAATAATAATTGACAGTTGTATACTTTTACTAGAATGATATTTTAAAAATTAAAATAGTAGGGTGATACAGATGTGGTGGGGAAATGGGCCTTTGGGTGGACAAGGGCGTGGTAGGTGGAACAGTGAGTGGCAGAAGTGGTACTAATCCTAGTTCCTTTGGCTCCAGGGCCAGGGCCAGTGCTCTGTGCTCAGTCAGTGTCTGCTGGATGAACTTTTCTCACATCTGTTGCTGAGGAAATGAATAGTGACTATTGGAATATGCAGTTCCCTTGGTGGAGTCTTTCAAAGACTGATGAAGACAACCAAAAGGTTTTGGAAAATGATGAAACTCTGCTCCCCATTTTTTTTTTTTTTTTAAGAAAGCCTTGAGGATCTCTCCTCTGATGCTGAAAAATACCGCAGTCAACTTAGGACGGCAATAGTATGGAAATATGAATCTACATTTTAATAGCAAAGTATAAGATATGTTGAGATGCTCAAAGAGGGAGTATGTGAATAGATTGCTGCTTCCTTTTTGAAGCTACATAATAATCATAATATGATATTCATAATATCATAATGTATATATATACACATACATACATATGTGTGTATATATACACACATGCACACAAACACATAAGTATAAACTATACGTGCATGTGACATATATGATATGATAATCATATATGTGACAAATATGATAGTTTATATATAGATACATAGTTTATATACTGCATATATAGTAGAGAGGAAAGTTAGTTATGTTAAAATAGTGAAATATTCTAATACTTAGTATTTTACTGTTTTCTCCTACAAACTCATCATCTTTAAAATAATTAATATTACTTTCAGAAATACTGTCTTTATATTGCACTGTACTAGGAAGTAACAATATATTGTAGAAAAAATTAAAAGAAATCACATGTTACTTGTTTCAGTAACCAAAGCTGAGTATTTTATGTCTGTTTTCTGCCACAGACACAATATTTGACCTCTGATTCAAGGACATAGGGTATTATAAACTCCGGAATAGAATATCCTCGCGGAAACTTGGGGAGCATTGTGTCAGACTGAGGAGTGATGCTCAGATAAGAGCCAACAGTAGTTCTAACTCTCAGTAACAATATCTCTTCTATCATCTCATGAATCAGACATTGTCTGAGTGGAAATCAGAAGATAATGCCAAGGAGACATCAAATGTGCAGAATGTTCTATTCTGTAGAGTAAAACTTGTTAAATTTCACCCCAGTTTAAATCTCAATTACTGAAAGAAGCAAATGGTGAAAAATTACCTCATTCCTTCTGGAAGCTGAAGCTTTTAACAATTAATTAATAATAAGGGTTCAAATCAAGTCAGAGAATCTATTTCATTAAGCTTTTTCCTTTTAAACAATATACATACTCATTGATACAGGTATCATTGGATGGATGGATGTCATTAAGTGTATAGATACAAGAAATATTCCTTTCTAGATCACGTATCATAAATTCTACTCCAACATACGAATTCTGTGCTGCTTATATGTAGACCACGTGATTCTTATTCAGTGTACTGAATCTTACCCAGTAAGCATCTTATTCAGTATACTGCCCTATCCTATGTCTAAACTTCCAAAGACCTATTTAGAAATTATTTTCATTTGTAAAACATTATGTATTTTTCAGTATTCACGCTTTTTAGCAAAATCAAAGTTAGGATGTAAAAGAAAATTGTTTGAATATTGTTTTTTACCTGTTCTCATGTTTATACTAATACCTGACTGCTTAAAAATCCTCATTAATTATTAATTATATAATTACTTATCACAATATATTACATGTTATATAATATTAATATATTATATAATTATAAATAATTATATAATTACATAATGATTAATTAATAATACTTAAATGAAGCCCAAATAAAGGCCAGACTCCTAAGCCTCAAGACTTTAAGGTCCATAAGGGCAGACAACTTGCATGTCTTCTCTGTGGCTGATATGGTCAGTACTTGCTGTTGTGCTTGTCTTCTAGGAGGCACACAGGAAATATCTGTAAAAAGGTAAATACTGCAACACAACCCTGAATTGTCTGAATACAGTCTGCTTTACCCAGGTTATCTCCCATAATTGATCTTCACATATTCTGTGTTTTAACAAATGAGCTATTTTTTTCTCTGTTTTCTACATATGCCCCCACTTTCTTCACGTATTTTATGTGCTGCTTCTCCTTAAAATGGCTTGCCCTCATATTGGCAGGCTCCATTTTTCCTATCATTCTAAAAACCAGCAGTTCACGTGTACTCTGCTCCTAGGGTTTTTCTAATCTTTTCATTTAGATTTTTTTTTTTTTTTGGTTTTCTAAAAATTCTTTAGCACTTTATTTGCATTTCTTTTACTAAATTTCTTTCTTTTTCCTGTCAAAACATAGTTACTGAATATATCTTTTCTCCCTTCTTGTGGAGAGTGAGTGTAAGAGCTACAGAGGGTCCTAATGCCTCTTTCTTTTAAAGCATCCAGCACAGAACCTTCGATGTGCTGCTGTTGTTCATTAAATGGCTGTTGAGCGAATGGACACATGGCTTCTTTGTTCACACTTAACTACAGGATTGATTCTTTTGGTTATCGCTTTTCCCCATAGGTATCTTCAAAATTCCCCACAGCTGTTGTGATTGGTAGGAATCCAACAGAACTTGGCTCCTAAAGATATCTGAAGAATAACTTTTGGTTCCAGGTGTATAACTAGATCGAATTTGAATTAGGAGAAAAAAATCTTAACTTCTCTGACTGGCTTCTCAAAAAACTGGTTGAATACATTTGCCTCAGAACAGATGATTCAAAAAAATCCCAGTATCATATGCAAAAGCATGTAATATGGTACATGCATAGTAGGTGCTCAATAATTGCTCCTGTTTTCCATTTCCTAGTATTATGCCCTTTCACTTTCCTCTTTTCTTTCCTTTTCCTTCTTGTCTTCCCTTTTAAAAATAGTAATTTTCTTAAATAAATCTTAATTCCTTTAAAACTTTCAAGCCCTTTTGAAACTTCTATGATCTGAATTTCATATCCGTTTACCCTTTTCCTTTTAGGGTGGTTGATTTCTCGTATGCAAAAACTGGAAGAAAAAATCTGTTTGTTTTGAAAAGCAGAAGACTAACAATAGTGTCTTAAGCTCCTAGGAGGAAGTGTATACATAAAAACTTAAATATAAATAAAAATAAAGACTAAAAAATATTATTGTTGGCAGTATCTAGATATGCTGCTAGCATTTACGTCTTACATCCTTTTCAGAGTGAAGTGCAGAGAGAGGCCAGGTATGGACACACATACATGGTTAATTGATTTTCAAAAAAGGTGCAAAAGCAATTCATGGAGAAAGGATAACCTTTTTAAAAAAAAAATGGTTTTAGAACAATTGGACATCCATATGCAGAATAAATGAGGATTGATACATACTTTGCACTGTAGACAAGAATTAACTCCAAAATGGTTCACAGATCATCTGTCTATAAAATTTAAAACCCTGAGACTTGGAGAAGAAAACATATTGGAAATTTTTGTAACCTTGAATTAGGCAGAGGTTTCCTAAATACAACTCCAAAGCACTAAAAATACTGCAAATTGACCTTTATAAAAAAAAAAAAAAAAAAAAAAGAAAATACAATCAGCCGACTTGTGGAGAGAAATTGAGAGAAAATAATTCCAAATCATATACCTGATGAGGTTCTTTTATTCAGATTACATAAGAAATCTCTATAATAATAAAAAAAAAACCCCTACAACCCAATTATAACAAGGACAAACTATTTGAACAGATATTCAGCAAGAAAGATACATGGCTCATAAGCATATTAAAACATGCTTAACATCTTTGGCCATTAGGGGAATGCAAATTAAAACCATAATGTGACACCACTCTATTCCTGCTAAAATGGTTAAGAACTGGGGCACCTGGGTGGCTCAGTAGGTCAAGTATCTGCCTCTTGATTTTAGCTCAGGTTTTAATCTCAGGGTTGTGAGTTTAAGCCTTATATTGGGCTTCACACTGGGCATGGAGCCTACTTAAATTAAAAGAAGACTTAAAAAATGGTTAACAACAAAAAAATGATGATACCATGGAAAACAACTCAATCCATACATTGTTAGTGGGGTGCAAAATAGTATAGTCACTGAGGGAAATTGTTTGGCTGTTTATTTTAAGGTAAACTTATACTAACTACATGACCCAACAATTCCACACTGGGTATTTACCCAAAGAAAGTAAAAACTTATGTTTACCTAAATACATGCATGCAAATGTTTATAGCAGCTCTGTTCAAACAAGTGTCTTTCATCTGGTGATTGGATACCAAATTGGGGCATCCATATGATGCAATACTTCTCAGCAGCTGCAATGAACTAACTATGGATAAGTGCAGTGACATGGATAAATCTCAGATTCATTATGCTAAGTGAGAAAAACTAGACTCAGAGGGCTATAAGCTGTATGTTTCTTTTTATATGACATTCTGGAGAAAGCATAATTACAGAGACAGAAAACAGATCAATGGTTGCCAAGGGAAGGGAATAGAGGGTAAATTTTCCACAAAAGGGCACAAGGAAAATCTTACGGGATGATGGAACTAATTTTATGTCTTGATTATGGTGGTAGTTACATAGTCTTGTGTGTTTTCCAGAATTGATAGAGCTATACCTTAAAAGGACAACTTCAGTGTGTTGAAAGTATTTTATATCTTGATTTTGATGGTGGTTACATGCTTGTAACTCATAGAACTGTACATCGAAAATAGGGAAATTTACTAAATGTAATTACGCTCAGGGCGCCTGGGTCATGCAGTTGGTTAAGCATCTGACTCTTGAGTTCAGCTTAGGTCATGATCTCAGGGTCCTGGGATGGAACCCTGAGTCGGGCTCCTCACCCGGCACATTCTTCTCACCTCCCCCAGCCTACAGCATGTACATCCCTGGGCAAATCAATTAACTGCTTTGTACCATGGTTTCTCAAAATAGTTGTATGGATAGTTCTTATCCCATAAGATCATTATTAAATAATGCATGTAAATAACAGTGTTTAGCACATAATTACTCAATATATTTAGCTTGCTTTTAATTAAAGTATTTTCTGTTTCTATAAGGCTATCGCCTCACAGGCTGAGACAGGAACCATATCTAACATTTTTTTTGCATTAGGGCATTTAGATCTTGTATCAGACAGTAGAGTGAATATTTGTAGTTAATGGAAAACTTGTAAAGGGGCATAGGTAGTTTGTGGCTTTGTTGTTTAGGTTTTACATTAGTAGAATTTAAAGAAATCTACAGTTTGAATCTGGGCCAATAATGGATGAAAGACCAGTGTGGAGAGTGGTTTTGATTAAATGCTCTTTTTTGTTTTTTTTTTTCTGACTTCCTTTCCTTATAGAAACTGATAGTCCATCTGTCCTACTGTGTTTTCTATGATGATAAATACATTTAACAGAATTGAGAATTGTTTTACCTGCAGATAAGCACCAGGCACTGGACACTTAACTTCTTTTGTCACTTTTTGCCTGAGGAACTTTTTGATTTATTTTCTCTTTATTTTATATTCAGTATTTTTCTCCTTTACTTTTACTCTCTACATAGGAATACAGTGCATTTTTTTTTGCATGGAACTTTAAAAAATTTTAATTCCAGTGTAACTGACATACGGTGTTACATTAGTTTCAGTATATAATGTAGTGATTCAGAAATGCTATATATTACTCAGTGTTCATCATGGTAAGTGTAACCTTAATCCCCTTCACCTATTTCACCCATCCCCCCACCTGCCTCCCTTTTAACCATCAGTAACCATCAGTTTGTGCTCTATATTTAAGTGTTTTTTTTGTCTCTTTTTTTAGTTTGTTCATTTGTTTTGTTTCTTAAATCCCCTGTATGAGTGAAATCATTTGATATTTGTCTTTCTCTGACTGATTTCACTTAGCTTAATACCCTCTAGGTTCATCCATGTTGTTACAAAAGACATGGAACACTTTTTTCAAATAAGTTCACTTTTAATATTTTCTTTTGAACCTGTACGATGTTGAGGAAGTTTTCCATATATGATTGTTTCCTTTTTATGGTGCAGGTTCAGTTCTTTTTTTTGTTTTTCTTTTTTTATTTCCCTACCCACATACCCTACCCCACCCCACCCCACCCCTGCCCCAAATGTTAATTAGGCTTGTTCCTTAATTTTTTCCAGAATACTTTATGAGCAAGTGTATTGTTAATTTCAGATAATTCGTTTTTATTTTCATGCTCTGACATGACGTTCTCTACCTTTGCTACTATCTACATGCAGAGCAAAGGTGGAAAAAAATTATAAACTTCACCATTAACGTTACTGCCAACTGATTACTTATTCTGATGTTTAAGAAATGTATTCATAGGATGGGGTGCCTGGGTAGTGCAGTCAAACATCCAACTTTTGATTTCAACTCAGGTGGTAATCTCAGGGTCATGAGATCCAGCCCCATGGAAGGCTTCATGCTGAACATGGAACCTGCTTGGGATTCTCTCTTTCTCTGTCCCTGCTGCTCCCTATTATGCATGTGCACAAGCTCACAGTCTCTCTATTAAAAAAAAAAAAAAAAAAGGCAGAAGGAAAACTAAATTTATTCAAGAAATACTTTGCTTTTGCTTTTCTCTTAAGAAACCTATGTTAAATAGGAAAAAATGTTCACTTCCATTTTAAAAAATTAAGTGTGCAAGCATATGCATAATCCCTCAGTATCTTTCTGTGTGCAAATATTCAAAAGGTAATTTCCTTCTTTCTTTATGGATTCCTTTCTTGGCAGAGAGGAATAGAGGTGCCTTATTCTTTCATTTGTAACATCCTTTGAGCAATGTATGCTAGTAGCCAACAGAGCAACTTGTAGGTAGGAGGGGAAGAAATCAAGTTGACAGCAAAATTATTGGTAGAAGTATTTTCATGGGAAGTTTTATGAAGCAAAAATGATATCCAAAATAAAATATTTAATAAATTAGAAATTATGAGCACATCTTAAAATGTTCTTTAAATATTCTGTATGATTTCAGTGTACTGCATGACATATTCAGTGTCTAATTATGTTGGTAAAATATGATGTGGGACATAACTTTGTTAAAAGTAAAAAAATTCCTATTGTAACTCTTTGCCCTTGTATGACAAATTACTCTCTTTAGGCAAAATTAATTGGAGGTTTGATCAAGGATCTAGACTCTCTAGTTCCCTAAATCCCACATAGTCATTTTTCTACTCCTATGATTTCCCTCATAAGTATGGATTTTTGTCATGTAATGTTTTATTTTGCTACTTAGCTTAGGTAGATACAGCTATCACTTGTAAGCAGCAGTTCGCTCTCTGAGAAGGCAGAAGACCCTTGATGGGTTTGTTTACAGCAGGGGTCCTTTCTCTTGAGCCGTGTTTTCCAATATGTAGCTATTTTTCTTTTTAATTGAACCAGTATTGTTCATGGTATTATAGTTGTGTATGAATTGAAGTAAATACAATGCCTTTTTTGTGGGAGTGTGATGAGTCCATTACTCATCTAATATTTATTATCTGACCACTATGTTCACAACAATTTAAGCATATTCCTGCCTCTGCACTGTATACAGGTTTTTGGAGACAAAACAAATGTATAATCATTAAAACAGAGATAAGCACATAATTACAAGATTGCATTGAGCTTCAGCTATAAGAGTGGGAGTCACTAATTGGAGGAAGTATCCCGAGGTGCATTTTAGGGAAGAAAACTCTAGGGATAGGAGGAGGGATGCTGTTCCATACAATTAGAATAGTTTGAGAAAAGTAAATGGGGTTCAGTTCTAAAAAAAGGAGTTAACTACAAAGACAGCACTAAGGCAAGCTAGTGCCTGTATTCACAAATAGACTTTTGTTAAATTTCTAGTTTCAGATTCACTCTCATTAGGAATATTGCATTTTCAAGTATAGCCTTCAGGGTCTTGTGACCTAACCAGAACAAAGGCTATAGGGTGTGATCTAATGGACATTCTGAACTTTAATACATAGTATATCTCTACTGGACCAAGAATTGAGTATTCCCTCAGGCAAATGAGATTAATTGAAATCTAAATTTTACTCTTAAGTAAGCCAATAAGAAGTTTTATCTTTATGTTCAGTTCTGTGAAAGGATTTTTTTCATGGGAGAATTCCTGATCTCCCATAAAGATAAAAGCTCAGGTACGAAAAGTATGTTAAGCTGATTTTGTTCTATTTCTTAAAGCTGTGAATTTTTTTATATTGCCAAATTGGAAGGAAAAAAAACGAATTACTTTTCCCCTATGAAAGATAATTGAAAACGTGTTGGCCAAAAGTCAATATTTTTCTGTTAAAAAAAAAAAATCCCAAGTCTTACAATACATTCTATTTGCTTATAATAATTTAAGTATTACTGGACAGCTAGGCTTATCTTATTCATCATAGAAATATTTTAGTAACATCCTTACATTTTTAATCTAAGGCAAAATATTGATGAGTCTATCCTAGGATATAGTTCATACATTAGTTGATCAATTTAACTGTCCTGATAACTTCAGATTCATACATCAAGTGCTTTTTATAGTACTTAAAAAATCCTTGAGTTCTTTGTACTTGAATTAATTTTCAGCCTTTCTTCTTACTATACTTAAGGTTATTGATGGGAGAGTTAGCATTAAATAAATGGGAATTTGGAATGAAGCCTATAGTTGATACTGATAATAAGAACAGCTCAAATTTTACATAAACACTTAACTGTGTCTTTGCTTAAAGTACTATGACCTACGTTCCCTGAATTTGTTACATATTTCATAGTATTTTAAGAATAAAGAGTGTTAAAACAGTGCAAGTGTTAGCATATTCACATGACATTTTGAAAATAGTCAGTTACCCACATGTAAAACTAAAACATTACAAAAATTTGAGGATTATATGAATTAATTCTTTTTAGGTTGAGTTTTTATTCTTACTGGGCTTGTGTGTGGGTTTCTTTTATCTAACTACTTAAAGAAAACAGTAAGAAAAAGACAAGAAGGAAAGCTTTTTTTTAAAGTTCTGAAACAACTAAACATCGATAGTTTGCAAAATAGATGTACAGTGCACTTTCTTATTCCCTTTTTGTCTCCTTTTTATTCTTTAAATTTTTATGTAATGCTGACTTTAAGTGCTGGAGAAATTAAGGTGAATATAATAGATACTGCCCTGGAAATTTTAATAAACTGTTGTGGAATAGACACATTAACAGATAACCCCAGTTAAATATATTAAGTGACACGGTGGAGCAAAGAGAAGGAAGGCCACCTAATCCAGCTTGGAGCTAATATGGGAGTGCAGAACAGAGACGAGAGGGACCTGTGACAAGGAAATCTTTTATTTATTTATTTTTTTAATATTTGAAATATATGTACGGAAACATTTGAAGAGGATTTATCAAAATTAAAAATTCTCTTTTTGTGTGTGATAAAGTCATATATTATGATTTCCATATCACTTAGACTTTGTAGTTAATCTACAGAATAAATGTTTATTGAAAAATCATTCTGGGGCACCTGGGTAGCTCAGTTGGTTAAGCAACTACCTTTGGTTTGAGTCATGATCCCAGAGTCCTGGGATTGAACCCTGCATCAGGCTCCCTGCTCTGCAGGGGAGCCTGCTTCTCCCCTTCCCTCTGCCTGTTGCTCCCCCTGCTTGTGCTCTCTCTGTGTGCATCAAATAAATAAAAATCTTTAAGAAAAAAAATTCCAAAGGCACTCAGTACACATGGGTTGAATGTATTAATTCATCAGTTTATTGAACAGATATTTATTGAACATTTGATTAGTGCCAGTCATTGCAGTTAAGTCACAGGAAATAATGAATGCAGTGCATAACTGATATAGAAAATTACAAGGCAATGACCCTCGTGGAACAAAAAGTTAGAAAAGAGAGGGGATAGGAAATAATGGGATGAGAGACATCTAGCCAATATTAAATTGGAGGTCTGGGCAGGCCTCATTGAAAAGTTGACATTTGAGCAAATACATCAAATTTGTCTTATGGCGTGTGGGTAGTTGATCATATGGGACAGTGAGAACAGTTTGTGTTGAGGTGGCATCATGCCTGCTGCATTTGAGGAGAAGCACGGAGGCCAGTTTGGTGAGAGGAGAGGGAAACTGTTGGAAATTAGTAAACAATAATTTTAAAGAAGTAATGGGAACACGATTGTACAGAGCCTTTTAAGCAATTGTAGACTGTGGGGTTTACTTTGAGTGAACAGAGGAACCATTGTTGAGTTTTGAGAGTAAGTGTGACATAGTCTGCTTTACTTGTGAAAGGATTATCTGGCCACTGTGTTAGGAAGAGACTTTGATAGAGGCCAGATAGAATTAATAATACCAATTAGACTACTGTAGTAATTTAGGTGAGAGAAGAAGATAGTTCACAGTAGGGTGGAGCAGTGAAGGAGGTGATTAGTCAGGTTTTATGTTTCAAAGTCAGAACTAATAGTTTTTGTTGATGGAGAGGATTTGTGGATGTATGATAGGATAGGATTTTGTTGATGGATAGGATAGGAGGCCAAGATAAGAATCAAAGATGGCCATAAGGTTTTGAGACAAAACAACTGGAAGATGGAGTTCCCATAAACTGAATGATAAAAAAAAAAATGATCATTTTCCCTAACTTGTTGATATTAATATTCAGTGGTAGAATTCAGGTGGATTTGGTCATAGAATATGGATAGAATGTTTTGAGAAAAGAAATGGAGGGAAGATAAAGAGAAACTAGGGAAAATAGTCAGGGTTTTGTACTTAAGTTAGCTATTTTGCAACTTCTTTTCCCTTGAATAGTCTTTGGGGTCTTGACCATGGCTGCAAGTAGAGTGATAAAAGTTCAGTGATAATAATTTACAGTATAAGGACTTGATCAGAAATAGCATGGACTCCACTTTGTTTTTAAGGCATTTCCTCTGGTATCCTCATATAAATATTTAATTCCTACCAAATTGTATATGCACTATTATGTTAGACTAATGTATGGAAATCTTTTGAGAAACATGTTATGCTTTTTTAAGATGATTAAATTTGTTCCATCTACTTTTCATCTGAGAAACAGCCCATGCAGATACTTCAAAATGATTAATTTTTCATACTATTTCACTGCTTCTCCTAAATTGCATTCTTGGTAAGATACTGTTTCGAAAATACTTTCGGTATTTAAATATACTACATTTTTCATAGTTTTTCTTTTTTTCCATTAGCATTATGAATCAGACAACATTCCTGCAAGAGAAAGATAACACACAGAAAAATGATTATAAAGGAGATATTTACAAAGGTGTGGGCTGGATTAAAGGAAACCAGAAAGAGATAGTGAAGCTTAGTGAATAGACGCAACAGGGCTAAGGTTGGTGTTATACTTCTAAACAAAGGGAAAGAATACCCAAAGCATAGAGTTTTAGCTCTTAGTATAGTTGTACCTATACTAAGATATGTATCTATCCTAAGATATCTACACTAAGATACAAGATGGCCGCTCAAAAGAATCGGTAAAGTTAGGTAAAGGAGTAGAGCTTGGAACAATGCAAACTTGACCTAACTTGTTTTACACATGATGATACTGTTTAAAATTTAAATATGTGTAAAAAATCAAATGGGCATTTTAGAACTGAAAAATGCAGTATGGGAAATTAAAACTTCATTGGCTGCAGATTACCTGAAATCTAGATTCAGCAGAAGACAGAATTAGTGAACTCATATCAGGCTATTGGAAAACATACACACTGAAGCGTAAGATTTAAAAAAAAAAGGTAGAAGAAAAAGAAAAATATATTGTAAAAGATGTTTCATGCAACCAAGAGAGACAAAAATACTAATGATTAAGATCTTAGAAAGAGAAGAGAGAGAACAGGACAGAAGCAATTGCCAGAAAAATAGTGCTTGAGCCTCATTTCCAATCTAATGAAATACATCAATCTACAGACTTAAGAAAGATGAAAATTTAGAAAACCGTCTACAGTAGCATAAAAAACATAGACTGCCCAGGAGTGAATTTAATATATGTGTGAGACATTCTATACTGAATGCTTTAAAACATTACTTAGAGAATTTAATGAATAAATGGAGAATGTACTTTATCTATAGATTTGTTATTATTATTATCAATTATTATTCTAATTTTTATCTAAGCACTTTTTTACATTTTGATGTACAGTAGATAATTTTAGTATGTACAAAGAAATTCAAAGGATGTAGCATAGCTAGAATAGTCTTTAAGAACATGTTATCAGACTCTGAAAAACAATCTGAGGGGTTTGAAGTGGCAGGGGGGTGGGAGGTTGGGGTACCAGGTGGTGGGTATTATAGAGGGCACAGCTTGCATGGAGCACTGGGTGTGGTGAAAAAATAATGAATACTGTTTTTCTGAAAATAAATAAATTGAAAAAAAAAAAGAACATGTTATCAGATTTTAGAACTCATCATAAAGTTAGAGGAGTTAATAGTGTATGGGATTAGTTACAGGATCAAAAATTCTACCAATAGGATAGACTATAGAATATATAAATATATCAACACATAGACATTGGGGAAAAAATGGTCTTTTAATGAAAATGGTTATTCCTTCTTTCCATACATAAAAATTAACTTGAAAATGACCATTAACAGAAATATGTAGTATTATTCATTTTCTAATTCAGGTGCCTTGCACAATTCGTGGCATATATTGGAATTTCAATATGTAGATGACAAACCTGTGGCACTTAAATCTCATTTTATGAATATTTTATTGAAATTCATAATTAGGACCAGCAACATGACTGACCCAGAATTTAGGACCATGGAACTGTCCCCATTGAGGGCAGAAGGAATATAAATGAGCGCTGTTGCTATAGGTACTTGACATGTGACTCTACATTTGAACTTAAGGGGATTCACAACTGAGCTGCCATCCAAGGATTTAGAAATCTACATTTGTGGAGCCAAACACAAAACGGAGTTCTTTACTTGGTGTTGAAGGAAAGAAGAAATGGAAGGATGGTCTTTCATGTTCCCTCTGTGTCACTAAATAAGGGAAACCTCATTATAAAATGTGATTTCTAAAATTTTGGAGAGTTAACATTGATACTGTCATACGGTTCTATGTATTGATAGCCCCATACAAAATACTTGGCTCAAAAAGACTCCCAATTAGAATCAAAGCCAGACATAGGAGAGACTGTTGTGGATGAGGTAAAAGGCTGGCATCCTTTAATGAGGAATATGAAAGGACTTGGGAAAACAAACAAAGAAATTGTTAAAAGTCAACAAAACAAAAGAGAAAAATAATAATCTATTACCTTTCCTCTTAACTATTGTGATAAAGATTCAAGTTTGAGGTAAGAAAAGTTTTAGCATTTAGCTATTAATAAAAAGATCTTAAAATAGTTATGGATCTTTTGAAATGGACAATAATGATTTTTTGCAAGTTGTATTTTTTTTTTTGCAAGTTGTGTTTTTATACTTATTTGCCTTTTCTAAAATTTCTATAATCAATCACAGTCAAGGAAGTACTAGTTTTTCAAAAATGAATTTTTAAAATAAAATTTAATGCTTCAGAAATGCTTTCTAACAGCTTTTTTGTTGCAAGTTGGCACTTTTTTTCTTTATGAATTCAAGCATCATGGCTTTTCTACCAATATTTAATTCAATTAAAAGCTGAAACAATAGGAACACATGGGTGGCTCAGTTGGTTGAGCATCTGACTCTTGATTTCTGCTCAGGTCATGACCTCAGGGAAATAGGATCAGGCCCCAAATCAGGCTTTGTGTTCAGTAGGGAGTCTGCTTGGGATTCTCTCTCTCCCTCTCCCTCTCCCCCTTCCCCTCTACCACCCTAAATAAATAAATCTTAAAAAAAAAAACCCTATATACAAAAAACTGAAATAATAACAAATTTATTTTCTTTCACTGGACCCATATTGAGAATTGATGCCATTTGGATGAAAAGCTCATATTTAAAATTGTCTAGAGTTTCTGAGTTTTTAATTTAAACCATGTGTAACAAGCTACTTTAATATCTTTATTTAATACAGTGTCATCTGTTCCTAAAAAACAGGAATTTATAGATGAACACTTTTCATTTTTGACAGAAAAAAATACACTTGAAGTGTTGTCTTTGTTTTTGGTTGTACCACTTTTGTACTTCCAAATACCTTTGAACTTATGCTGTGTTAGTGCTGTCAGTCCTCATTATTCATGGATCATTTATGTTTGTGAATATACTTACTCACTAAATTATATTTGTTGGGGCGCCTGCGTGGCTCAGTGGGTTACAGCCTCTACCTTCAGCTCAGGTCATGATCCCAGGGTCCTGGGATCGAGCCCCGCATGGGACTCTCTGCTCAGCAGGGAGCCTGCTTCCCCCATCTCTCTCTCTGCCTGCCTCTCTGCCTACTTGGTATCTCTGTCAAATAAATAAATAAATAATTTTTAAAAAGTAAATTATATTTGTAACCACAAAATTAATACTGAGGACTTTTGCAGTCATTCTTGCATATATGCAGAACAGCAAAAGATCCAAATTACCGAATGCACACATTGCCACCTGAGAACAAGGTAATGCTCTGTTTCAGCTTGTATCATGTAAATGAATATCCTTTTAGTAGTCTGTGTGGTACTTTTTTTGTTTTTTTGGCATTTTTGTGGGTGTTTTTGGTGCTTTCACTATTGAAAATGGTCCTCATGCACAGTGCTATAGTGCTATCTAGTATTCCTAAGTCTAAGAATAGGCTGTGACGTGCTTTAGGGAGAAAATAGGTGTGTTACATGAGCTTTGTTCTGGCATGAGTTATAGTGCTATTGGACCTGGGTTCAATGTTAATGAATCAACAATATGACATATCTAGCAAAAGGAAGAGGGAATTTGCTGATCTGTACATGAGGTCACTCTGCAGAGTGCTAAACTAACATTTGTAGTGAATGGTGAAACTAGGAAGTTGGGGAAGTGGCTAAACAGGGGTTCATGAGATGACAACCAATAAAATGCATAGTGGACAGCATTGCTGTGAGGCCAGTAGCAAATAAATTTACAGTCACGTTACTCAGAGTCAGGAAAATGTTAAACCCTTCTCAGGTAATGATGGCTGGTTTGCACATTTCAAAGGGTAATACGGCATGAAAATCTTGGACTTGCAGGTGAGGCAGGTTCTGCAGATAGGAGGCTGCAGAAGAACTTTAAAAATGCATGCCGAGTGGTGCCTAGGTGGCTCAGTTGGTTGAGCATCTGCCTTCAGCTCGGGTCATGATCCCATGGTCCTGGGATTGAGACCCATGTCCAGCTCTTTGCTCAGCAGGAAGCCTGTTCTCCCTCTGCCTGCTGCTCCCCCTGCTTGTAGGTGCTCTCTCTTTCTCTGAACAACAACAACAACAAAATATTAAGAAAAAATGCCTGCTGAGGGGCACCTGGGTGGCTTAGTTGGTTAAACATCTGATTCTTGATTTCAGCTCAAGTCATGATCTTGGGGTTGTGAGATGGAGCTTTGCAGTGTGTATGGAGCTTGCTTAAGATTCCCCTTCTCCCGAACCCTCCTACACTGTTGGTGGGAATGCAAGCTGGTGCAACCACTCTGGAAAACAGCATGGAGGTTCCTCAAAATGTTGAAAATAGAACTGTCCTATGACCCAGCAATTGCACTACTGGGTATTTACCCTAAAGATACAAACGTAGTGATCTGAAGGGGCACGTGCACCCGAATGTTTATAGCAGCAATGTCCACAATAGCCAAACTATGGAAAGAACCTAGATGTCCATCGATAGATGAATGGATAAAGAAGAGGTGGTATATATACACAATGGAATACTATGCAGCCATCAAAAGAAATGAAATCTTGCTATTTGCAACAACATGGATGGAACTAGAGTGTATCATGCTTAGCGAAATAAGTCAAGCGGAGAAAGACAACTATCATATGATCTCCCTGATATGAGGAAGTGGTGATGCAACATGGGGGCTTAAGTGGGTAGGAGAAGAATCAATGAAACAAGATGAGATTGGGAGGGAGACAAACCATAAGTGACTCTTAATCTCACAAAAAAAACTGAGGGTTGCTGGGGGGAGGGGGGTTAGGAGAAGGGGGGTGGGGTTATGGACATTGGGGAGGGTATGTGCTTTGGTGAGTGCTGTGAAGTGTGTAAACCTGGCGATTCACAGACCTGTACCCCTGGGGATAAAAATATATATTTATAAAAAATAAAAAATAATAAAAAAAAAAGATTCCCCTTCTCCCTCTCATTCTGCCCCTCTCCCTTTCTCTCTCTCTCCTCTTCTCCTAAAAAAAAAAAAAAAAAATCCTTCTGAATGTTATACAGGAAAGAGCAGATTCAAGGCTGATTGGCTAATTTTTTAAGGACTTTGATAAATGAACCTGTATAATGCAAATAGTATTTTGTTGACAAAAATGTTAGACCAGAGACTTGCAGGAAGAGAACTCTCTTTCCCCCAAGAACTATAGTTCATTATTTGTTAGTTCAGCTTTCACAGCAACTTTATAGAACACAGTTACTGCAAATAATGAGAATCCATTATACTTGATCTACATTATGTGTGTAGTCATCATTCTTGCAAATGAGACTTGTATATGAGACTGGGGTTTATGTTTGTGACTCACATGTAGCTTATACTCCGTTGTTTACCATCAAAGAGACTGGGTCTCACTGCAGTTTCTTTCCTCTTCATTACTGTATATTCAAGACTTGGCTTAAAAGTCACTACCTAGGGGTCCCTGGTTGGCTCAGTTGTTTGAGTGACTGACTCTTTTTTTTTTTTAAAGATTTTATTTATTTATTTGACAGAGAGAAATCACAAGTAGACAGAGAGGCAGGCAGAGAGAGAGAGAGAGGGAAGCAGGCTTCCTGCTGAGCAGAGAGCCCGATGCGGGACTCGATCCCAGGACCCTGAGATCATGACCTGAGCCGAAGGCAGCGGCTTAACCCACTGAGCCACCCAGGCGCCCCGTGACTGACTCTTGATTGCAGCTCAGGTCATGATCTCAGAGTTCTGGGATTGAGCCCTGCCATTGGGCTCTATGCTTGCTGGGGAGTCTGCCTGAGATTCTCTCCCTCTCTCTCTGCCCCTCCTCTTGCTTATTCTCTCTCAAATAAATAAATAAATCTTTTTTAAAAAGATGACAATCTAGTCCTGCCCCTCATAACTGGTTGCCCAGAGCCCACATGTATATTTCCTTGTTTAATGCTCCCTCGTTCACGGTGTTTGACCCAAGAGACGAAGAAGTGCTTTGCAGAATCAATAGAACATTGTTGCCTGGTCATAAGTACTCAAAAACTGAAGCTACTCATCCCTGAAGAGCCTTACAGCAGGTGGCTGCCCCTTCAGCATTTAAATAAAGCTGATTGATGACACTGCAATTTGCTGCCAAATTTTTTATTAGAAGATGTTCACTACTTATCAGAGGGAGAATAAAAAAAAGAGTTAAATGAAAGCAGAAGTTTCTTTTTTTATTTTTATTTTTTATTTAAATTCAACTCACCAACATATAGTACATCATTAATTTTTGACATAGTACTCAGTGATTCATTAGTTACTTATATAACCCCCAGTGCTCATCACAGCACATGTCCTTCTTAACACTTATCACCTGGTTATCCCATCCCCCTACCCACCTCCCTTTCCTCAACCCTCAGTTTTCTCAATCCTCACTTTGCTTCCTGGAGCCAAGAGTCTCTTTCTGATTTCTTCCCGTTCAGTTTCTCTCCCTTCCCCATGATCCTCTGTGCTATTCCTTATATTCTACATATGAGTGGAACCATATGATAATTGTTTCTCTCTGGTTGACTTATTTCACTAAGCATAACACCTTACAGTTCCATCCATGTCAGTGCAAATGGTAGGTATTCATCCTTTCTGATGGCTGAGTAATATTCCATTGTATATGTGGACCACATCTTGTTTATCTATTTATTTGTTGAATGACATCTTCGCTTCGTACAGAGTTTGGGTATTGTGGACATTGCTCCTGTGAACATTGGGGTGCAGGTGCCCCTTCAGATTACTACATTTGTATCTTTGGGATAAATACCCAGTAGTGCAGTTGCTGGGTTGTAGGATAGCCCTATTTATAACTTCTTCAGGAACCGTCATACTGTTTTCCAGAGTGGCTGTACCAGCTTGCATTCCTACCAGCAGTATAAGAGGGTTCTCCTTTCTCCACATCCTTGCCAACATTTGTTGTTTCCTGTCTTGTTAATTTTAGCCATTCTGATTGGTATTAAGTGGTATCTCATTGCGGTTTTGACTTGCATTTCCCTCATGACAAGTGATGTGTGTATTGGCCGTTTTTATGTCGTCTTTGGAGAAGTGTCTGTCCATTTCTTGAAAAATCAAACTATAACAACAGTTTTACCAGCACTATTTGTTGAATTGACTGTCTTTTTCCATTGGATATTCTTTCTGGCTTTGGCAAAGATTAGTTGACCAAATATGTGGGTCCATTTCTGAGTTTTCTATTTGTTTCTTTGATCTATGTGTCTGTTTTTGTGTCAGGACCACACTGTCTTGATCATTAGAGCTTTACCATATAACTTGAAGTCTGTAATTGTTATGCCTCTAGCTTTGCTTTTCTTTATCAAGCTTGCTTTGGCTATTAAGGGTCTTGTGTGGTTCCATAAAAATTTTAGGATTGTTTGCTCTAGGTCTGTGAAAAACACCAGTGGTATTTTGGTAGGGATTACACTAAATGTGTAGATTGCTTTCAGTAGTATAGGTATTTTAACAATATTTTTTCTTCCAAGCCATGAGCATGGAATGGTTTTCCATTTCTTTGTGTCCTCTTCAATTTCTTTCGTAAGTGTTCTGTACTTTTCAGAGATCAGGTCTTTTGCCTCTTTAGTTAGGCTTATTTCTAGGTATCTTAATGTTTTTGGTGCAGTTGTAAATTAGATCAATTCCTTGATTTCTCTTTCTGCTGTTTTATTTTTGTTGTATAAATGTCACAGATTTCTGTACACTGATTTTGCCACAGATTTCCTGCAACCTTACTGAATTTGTATATCAGTTCTAGCAATTTTTGGTGGAGTCTTTTGGGTTATCTATGTGGAGTATTATGTCATCTGCAAAGAGTGAAATTTTGACTTCTTCCTTGCAGACTTGGATGCCTTTTATTTCATTTTCTTGTCTGATTGCTGAGGCTAGGACTTCTAGTACTATGTTAAATAGTAATGTTGAAACTGAATGTTCCTGTCTTTCCTGAACATTGAGGAAAAGCTCTCAGTTTTTCCCTATTGAGGATGATATTAGTTGTGGGATTTTCATATATGGCCTTTATGATGTTGAGGATGTTCCCTCTGTCCCTACTTTGTTGAGAATTATTATCAAGAATCGATGCTCTACTTTGTCATATGCTTTTTCTGCATCTGTTGTGAAGATCATATAGTTCTTTCTTTTCTTTTATTAATGTGGTGTATCATGTTGGTTGGATTTTGAATATTGAACCACCCTTGCAACCCCTGAATCCTCTTGATCATTGTGAATAATTCTTTTAATGTATCATTGTATTCGATTAGCTAGTATCTTGTTGAGAATTTTTGCATCCATATGCATCAGGGATATTGGCCTATAATTATCTTTTTTAGTGGGGTCTTTGTCTGGTTTTGTAATCAAGGTGATTCTGGCCTTACAGAATGCGTTTGGAAGTTTTCCTTCCATTTCTGTTTTTTGGAACAGTTTGAGAGGAATAAGTATTATCTCTTGTTTAAATGTTTGGTAGATTCCCCTGGGAAGCCACCTGGCTTTGGATTTTTGCTTTTTGGGAGATTTTTGATGACTGATTCAATTCTTTGCTGGTTGAAAAGAATTCTTCACTCTGTTGAAGTTTTCTTTTCTTCTTAGCTTTTTAGATTTACTTATTTTAGAGAAAGAAGGAGAGACAGAGAGACCATGAGTGGGAGGGGTAGAGGGAGAGGGAGAGAGAATCTCAGTCATTCAAAATCTCAAGGTTCCCACTCAGTGTGGAACCTGATATGGGACTTGATCTCAGGACCTGAAATCATGACCTGAACTAAAACAAAGAGATGCCTAGTCAATTGTACCACCCATGGTCCCCTTTTCAAGTTTTCTGTTTCTTCCTACTTCAGTTTTGATAGTTTTTAATGTTTCTAGAAATTTATCCATTTCTTCCAGGTTGTTCAATTAGTTGGCATATAATTTTTCCTAGATTCTCTTATAATCATTTGTATTTCTGTGATGTTGGTTATGATCTCTCCTCTTTCAGTTGTGATTTTATTTTTCTGGGTCATTTCTTGTTTTCTTTTCTTTTCTTTTTTTTTTAAAAGATTTTATTTATTTATTTGACAGAGAGAGATCACAAGTAGGCAGAGAGGCAGGCAGAGAGAGAGGAAAGCAGGCTCTCAGCGGAGAGCCCGATGCGGGACTCGATCCCAGGACCCTGGGATCATGACCTGAGCGGAAGGCAGCGGCTTAACCCACTGAGCCACCCTTATTTATTTGACAGAGATCACAAGTAGGTAGAGAGGCAGGCAGAGAGAGAGGATGGGTAGCAGGCTCCCTGCGAAGCAGAGAACCTAATGTGGGGCTCGATCCCAGGACCCTGAGATCATGACCCAAGCCGAAGGCAGAGGCTTAACCCACTGAGCCTCCCAGGTGCCCTGATTTCTTGTTTCTTTTTGGTAAGTCTGGCTAGGGGTTTACAATTTTATTAATTCTTTCAAAGAACCAGCTCCTGGTTCATTGGTCTGTTCTACTATTTGTCTGTTTGTTTCTGTGTCATTTATTTCTGTTCTAATCTTTATTATTTCCCTTCTTCTACTGGCTTTGGGCTTCATTTGTTATTCCTTTTCTAGTTCCTTTAGGTGTAAGGTTGAGTATTTGATATTTTTCTTGCTTTTTAAGGTAGTATTGCTATATATTTCCCTCTTAAGACAGCTTTTCTGCTTTGCAAAGGTTGGACCATTGCGTTTTCATTTTCATTTGTTTCCATGTATTTTTAAAAATTATTCTTTAATTTCCTGGTTAGCCATTCAGTATTTAGTATAATGTTCTTTAACCTCCATGTATTTGTGGTCTTTACAAAATTTTTCTTGTAGGTGACTTCAGATCATAGCATTGTGGTCAGAAAATATGATCTGAATCTTTTTGTTCTTTTGTTGAGGCCCAATTTGTAACCCAGTATATGATCTACTCCAGAGAATGTCCCTTATGCACTTAAATAGTATGTGTATTCTGCTGCTTTAGGATGAAGTGTTCTGAATATATCTGTAAAGTCTATCTGTTCCAGTGTGTTATTCAAAGCCAGTGTTTCCTTGCTGATCTTTTGCTTAGATGATCTCTCCATTGATGTAAGCAGGGTGTTTAAGTCCCCCACTATTTTTGTATTATTATCAATTAGTTCCTTTATATTTGTTATTAATTGTTTTATATATTTGGTTGCTCCCATGTTGAGGGTATAAATATTTACAATTGTTAGATCTTCTTTTTGGATAGTCCCCTTTATTGTGATACAGAATCCTCCTTCATCTCTTGTTAGAGTCTTTGTTTTAAAATCTAGTTTGTCTTATATAAATATTGCTACCCCAGGTTTCTTTTGACATTTATTTACATACCAAATTGTTCCCTATCCTTCCTCTCACTTTGAATCTGCAGGTGTCTTTAGGTCTAAGATGTCTTACAGGCAGCCTGTAGATGAGTCTTTTTTTTTTTTTTTTAATCTATTCTGATACTCTCTGTCTTCTGATTGGAGCGATTGGAGCATTTAGTCCATTCATAGTCAGAATGAATGTATTGAGTGCCATTTTATTACTTGTTTTGTGATTATTTCTGGAGATTTTCTCTGTTCCCTTCTTGTCATTGTCACTTTTGGTCTTTCTTTCCCACTCAGTGAGTCTCCTTTAATATTTCTTTCTTTTTTTTTTTTTAATAAGGATTTTATTTATTTATTTGACAGAGAGAGATCACAAGTAGGCAGAGAGGCAGGCAGAGAGAGGAGGAAGCAGACTCCCTGCTGAGCAGAGAGCCCGATGCGGGACTCGATCCCAGGACCCTGAGATCATGACCTGAGCCGAAGGCAGTGGCTTAACCCACTGAGCCACCCAGGCGCCCCTCCTTTAATATTTCTCACAGGTCTGGTTTAGTGGTCACACACTCCTTTACTTTTTGTTTGTCTGGGTAATTCTTTCTCTCTCTTATTCAGAATGATAGCCTTGCTCGATAGAGTATTCTTAGCTGCACATTTTTCCCATTCAGCACGTTGCAGAAATATCTTCTTGCCTGTCGAGTTTCTGTGGAGAAGTCTGCTGCTAACCTTATGTGTCTTTTTTTGTAAGTTAGGTACTTGTTTTGTCTATGGCTTTTAGGATTTTTTCTTTATTTCTATAATTTGCAAATTTAAGTATGACGTGTCTTGATGCTGGCCTGCTTTTGCTGATTTTGATGGGAGTTCTCTGTGCCTCCTGTATTTGGCTAAGTGTTCCCTTCCGCAAATTAAGGAAGTTTCCAGCTATAATTTTCTAAAATAAATGTTCTGCTCCTCTTCCCTTCTCTTCTTCTGAGACTCCTATGATGAGATTCGTGGAGTCACGGAGTTCCCTAAGTCTGTATTCATCATATAATATTTTTCTTTTCCTCTTCTTTTCAGCTGCATTAGTGTTCATAATTTTATCTTCTGTGTCACTTACTCATTCCTCTGATTCTTCCATCCTTGTGGTCATTACATCCTGTCAGTTCACATCTCAGTTATAGCATTTCTTATTTAGGTCTTTTATCTTTGTGGTAAGGGACTTACTGGTGTTTTCTTCACTTTCCTCAAACCAAGCTAGTATCCTTATGATTGTTGCTTTAAATCCTGGATCAGGCATGTTACTTATACCTGTTTCAATTAGATCCGTGGCCATGACCTTTTTTTGTTATTTCTTTTGGGCTGAATTCCTCTGTTTTGACATTTTGTCTAGGTCTCTGTCTTCTCTGTGTTAAGAAAGCCTGTTATGTTTCCTGCTCCTGAGAGTAATGGCTGTAGTAAGAACAGGTCATATACTGTCCAGGGCCCGGTGCTTCAGGAAGTGTCTCGGGTATATGCTGTGTGTATTCTGCTGCTGTGTTTTGGCTGCTTTTTCCCTCAGGTCAGTCCTCTGCAGTTTCTCCTGCCTGCAGTTGGGAGTGTT
This sequence comes from Neogale vison, assembly GCF_020171115.1. Lineage (NCBI taxonomy): Eukaryota > Metazoa > Chordata > Mammalia > Carnivora > Mustelidae > Neogale > Neogale vison. The sequence continues at coordinate 52,261,378 of NC_058093.1, forward strand.
TGGACCTTAGCCAGAGTGTGATGAGTTTCAACTATGTGTGCCCTGTCTGTTTGTTAAAAGAGACCCAATTGTATTTCCACTACAGGTGAAACTTTGCAGAAGTCTGTGTTCACTAGATGTGGTGCATGCGGGGGCTTTGTGCTGATCTTCTGGGAAAGGAGCCACTGTCCTTGTTTTCAGGTACACTTGTCCTAGAAAAGCAGCACCTACAGAACATAAGGAGACAGGACTTGGTGTAAATGATTTCAATCACCACTGTTGGTGCTGTGTTGGCTAAAGAAGTCAGTTTATGCTGAGGGTCAGGGGAGAGAAATGGCACCTACCACCTCTTTTGTCCCTGAGAGATAATGCCGCCTCTCCAAGATGTACTCCAGGAAGGGGGAACTGTCTCTCCCAGTGCATCCTAGGGAATCCTCAGATGATTCTCTGCCCCTTGGCTGTCTGCCCTCCTTCTCCATAGGAGCACTGCAGTACCTTCAGGGCTCCACACTAGCCACACCGTGGACCTCTAAAACTCCAGTATTTCAGCCCTGCTGGTTATAAAAATACATGAAAATCAGCCCTTCTCATTTTCCCAGTCAATCTTAGGGGAAGTGTTTTCTTTGCACGATCCCCTTATGCTTCTCTCTCTTCCTCTCTCTCTCCTCTCCATGACTAGGGATCCCTCCCCTCTACAACACCTGAGATCCATTTCTCCCACAAACCATATCTGTGCACTGCCTGCCTTTCATGATGTGGCTTCTTTTCTCCTTCTGGTTGTGTGTTTGTTTTGTCCATCTTCAGATCGGTTTCTTGGGTGTTCAGAACGATTTGGTATTTATCTGTCTGTGTTCAAGGGATGAGGCAGGCCAAGGGTCCTCCTATAACTTCATCATCTTAGCTCCTCCTGCCATGTGCAGGTTAAAAACATATTCGTTAACTGTTGAAATCTTACTAGAAGTAATCATTAGCAACAACACTTACATATTAATTACTGTGAGCCGGGAACTGTTTTAAATGCTGTGTGTGTGTGTGTGTGTGTGTGTGTATTTTTTTTCCCTGAAAATACTTTGAGATAATATATTAGCTAAGCCAAAATATGCTGGTGCAACAAACAACCCTCAAATCTCACAAGCATACTACAACTACAGACTTTTATTTCTTGCTCTCAGTATATAAGGATTGTTGACCAACAGCAGCTCTGCTTTACCTTCTCTTCATTTTAAGACCCTGGCTGAAGAATTAGTCCCTAGTCAATGTTTTGACAAAGAGGAAAGAGAAAGGGCTTAAGCACGCAGTGATTCATAAAACCTCACTGTGTATTGGGTATTCACTACTTTTGTTCACATTGCTTTGAACACAAAAATTCAAATGGCTACATCTGTCTTAATGGGATAGAGATGTGCAATCCTTCCATACTGAGGGACACCACAAGTCACAGGATCTGTCATGTTTTCAGTGGTGAACAGAAAGCATTACCTTCTTACAAGAAGGGATGCCAAATGTTTAGGAGCTGAAAGTAAAATCTATCACATTAGATACAGTAATTTTCCACATTTTATAGATGAGAAAACCGAGATACAGAGAGTTTACATAGCTTATCTATGCTCAGAAATTTAATAAATGGTGGAGCAGGGCATAAGCCCAAGCACTCTGGTTTCAGGGACTGTTCTTTGACCCAATGATGGGAAATAAATTATGTTCAGTAAAATCACCTTGCACCTTATGTGGTTTTATAAATACAATGGCTCTGTAATTTATTGTCTAAACATGGACTCTTTTTCTTTGATAGATGCTTAATCTAATGGGATTCATTGACTACTTTTCACCTGGGACTATATCAAAGAAATGAAGATGAGTGGTTAACCTCGAAGCAAATTTTATAAAGTACTGTATTGTTTAGTAATTAAGGGTGTTGGTAAATGTGCGTAAAGAGGACTAATCGTGTAAATACTTACAGAGACTTCTCTGCCAAATACATGAAGTAATACCCTCTAATGCATAGTAAATTTCTAAGTTGGGTTTGCTTCTTTGCTGCATACTATAAATGAAACTTACTAATACTTGTAGTGTTTCCCAAGATGGTCTCTAAAATCTGTTCTATTTTAGTTCATTTTAGCTACCTTTTAAAGTTATAAATATTTTTAAAAGAATTCAAATAATAGTTCTAAAGTTTTAATAGCTAGAGTAGAATGAATAATAAGATGTGCACTAAGAATCGGTTAGTGTAAGATGAAAAGGACCAAAATTTTCTGATCTTGGATTTTGTGCTTATTGTTTTGTGTGAGCAGTGAGGGAATTTATAAATGCCGCTGAGTATACAAATGACAAAACCTCATTAACTTTAACATTGCTTATTCATGTACTAGAAACCTTTAGGGGAGTTTTGGTTTATAAGCTTTTGTAAGTTTACCAGAGTCATTAGCTGTCTGGTACAACTTATATTTACGAGGTTCCCATTGGTTTGTATCTAACATTTGAAAATGGAAAACTTAAAAATGAAATATAAATTCCACATAGAGAACTGATCACAGGATCCAAGGTAAGCAGGTATCCCTCAAAGAAATATAATGATAAACAAAAATAGATGTCACATTATTTGTGACATTACTTATGAGTAAACACCCTTTAAATTAAAATGAAAAACCATTTCATCTATGAAATGGGCAAAGATTAGAAAATAGCATTCATTACTGATGAGGGTTTGGGCAAATGACCATTCTTTTATACTGACCCAACTTTTATCGAAAGTGATAAAAAAAAAAGAACAAGGTTTTATAAATATTTTTAATATTGAAATCAAGGAATTTGTCCATTGGAAATACTCATAAATTTTAATGAAATGTTTCTGTTCCAGCATTATTTCTAATATTGAAAAACTTGAAATAATAATGAAGTTTAAGTAAATTAGAATCTATCCATATGAAGGAAACTTATGTAGTAATTTTTTTAAATGCCTTCAAATAATGCATCAGAGGAAATACTAATTTTTCAATGTTGAGTGAAAACAGTCTATAAAATTGTTAAACAGATGATGACCACAATTTTAAAAGTAAAAGGAGGAGAAAATATAAATATGTAGCAAATTTTTAACAGCAGTGTAGCTATGAAACTGTACTGTGGGAAAATGGGTAACTTTTGTTTCCTTTCCCAAATTGTGGAGTTTTCCAAATATTATGCAAAAAAATTTTATTAAATCAGTGTTACAATAAAAATAATTTACCAAATGAATTTGAACCATTAGAAATTTAAATTTATTAGTGGAATGTTGCTTCTTGGAGGATTTTTTTTTTTTAAGATTTTTTTTTTTTTTTTAATTTATTTGAGAGAGAGAGAGCACAAGCAGGGGGATCCGGAGAGGGGGAAACAGACTCCTCGCTGAGCAGGAGCCTGATGTGGGGCTTGATGTCAGGACTCTGGGATCATGACCTGAACTAAAGGCAGACGCTTAACTGACTGAGCCACTGAGGCGTCCCAAGGAGGAGTTGCGTAGGGATTTGGGAGGTTGTTCTTGACTACCATCTGGTTTGCTAAATATCTTTAAATCCATAACATATTTGTGTAGTTCATTAACTCGATGTACAGTCCTGTCATTTGTGTTACGATAGAATTTATATTTAATGAAGTCAGTTTATACCATAAATCCAGAAAATTAAAATGATTTTCTCATTTCAGTTTCATATATTTCCTTCCTCAGATAAAAGTATGTTTCTCAAATTGTAATTGTGGGCAGATGGGTGAATGGATGGATGGACAGATAGGTAGGGAGGAAGGTAGGTAGATAGATCGGCAGACTGACAGACAAATTAAGGAAGTTAGCAAGCAAGTAAGCAAGCTACAAGATACCCAAGTAGAGTGAATGTAGGTTGGAAGAAGTTTCCTATTTCATCCGTCTTTATCCCTAAATAATGTTAGACTCAATGGAAGGATCTTTCTGATCACTATTGTTGCATCTTAATTGAGAAAAGTCATTTTGCCTCATAGTCATTTAAATGTACTTCTATTTTTCCCGTTTGTTTTATGTATTTATATGATCAACTTTTTGTGGGTAGGGATCTTAATTTCCTTCACTTTTCTATCTGTCTAAACTACCAAATACATTGCGTATATAAACAACAGACAAATTACTAAACATGTTTGCTTTCACACAGAGAAAGGCAATGAATGCAGTGGTTGAGAGAGCAGACTCTAGAGTCAAATTGCTAGTGTTTAAATCCCAGGATTGCTATGTAACCCAAGGAAGTTTACTCAACTGTGCCTGTTTTCTCAAGTGTAATAATAGTGCTACCTATCTTTAGAATTTTGAGAATTATATGACTTAATGCTTATAAAATGCTTAAAATAGTTCCTGGCACATGTGCCAGGATATATAACTATGTATATAGTTATATTGTGTGTGTGTGTGTGTGTGTGTGTGTATATATATATATATATATAATATAACACAGTAATAACTATGTGTAATTATTACTATTTCAAGATAATTTTCTTGTTTAGTGACTATAATGATTAAACTCATGGTTATCACATTGAGGAATACATAAACATATTCAAACCTGGGAATAATTTTTGGGGAGCTGTCTTGTTACATAGAGGGATATAGAAGATAATCAACATATGTAGAGTTAATCATCAAGAGATTTCTAGTATAGAGAAATGCATGATAACTAGGATGTTTATTGATGAATTTATAATTAGAGAGATAACAATTATGAATGTTATGGGATATCATTAAAGAGCTCTTAGAAGAGGAAATTCTTATGGAATTCCCAAAACAGTATGGTGATAAGTATTTGTGGACAGAATAAAAGCAGGTCTTTCAATTCTGACAGAAGGCATTTTATATAAGTAGTTCTCCTTAATTGCAATTTTCTTTTTTTTTTAAGTTTGGATACCTGATAAAAAATAATACTTTTAAGTACATAAATAACTTTTTAAAATATTTACAAGTGATTACACTGCTTTCCTTATTAATAATAATCACCATCAAACTTAAAAATTTGAAACTTACATAAAAGTAAAATCAAATTAGTCTGAGCCCTCTTTAACAACATTGACAATATTGAGAAAAAATGTTGAGCAAAATAAACATTACATTTTATCCTGTTGCTTGTAGTTTTTATAGGTTGTCAATATTTTGGACTTGAGTATATTTGGATATAATGTACCCAAAGACTTTGAACTCCTTTCATCCCTTTGTTTTCTCAAGGTTCTTTATTTCATAGAGTTGACACCCTGTGTAAGTATCACCTCCACAAAGAGTGCTGGGAAGGAGGTATTCTGCGAAAACCTTTAAGTAGGCAACTTGGCTGCTTTGCTTACAACATCTGTTCATTCTGTAAAAATTCACTGGACATAAACTAGAATACAGCTAGTCTTTCCCAGTCTTGTCCCCTGATGATTGAATGAAGCTGGCAGCAGGAAAGGGAGAGAAGAGGAGGAAGGATTAAGTATTACATTACTTTTATAACCAAGGTGTTGAAGTAGTTCCTTTAGATTTTAATGAAGAAAATAAAGGGAAAAGAGAGTTAAGGAGCAAGAAGGAAAAGTTAAAATGCACTTAGGTTAGGATATCAATCTGTGAATATAATTAAAAGGTAGACCCAGCAATCAATAGAAGGAAGTTTTGGAATGTTTTTCCTGGGGGATCATTTAAAAACATTATTTCTCTGCAAGGAGATAGCAAGGGAAGGAGTGTTTACTTGACTTCTAACTTGGCATTTTTTTTTAGGTTCTCCTGATGTATTAACATTGGCCAGATTCCAGGATATACAGAACCCAAAGCATCATTCCATGCTCTAGAGACACCTGTATTTCTCCCTAATCCTTTGGCTGTTTAAGTGATGTGAACAAAGCAAGATGATTTCAGCTCTTTTTCCTAATAAATTAGGACCTTATATCAACTGAAATGTATCCCTCATCTTATGCTGAGAAATTTCACAGTTCCTTGGGTAAACTCAGAGGTTAGGATCCCTTAGATTAAGTCTCTTGGATAAAGGACAGGAAATATTAGATTTTGAAGAAAGCTTAGTATTTCATGTTTTCCATGACCTGGAGGATAAGTCAGCATGCTACGTGGTCACACTGAAGCATTCGGTAATATTTTATGTTACTGTGCATCCAATATTCACATATACTTCTCACACAGAGGCCAAGTTTTATGCCCTCACTATATGGATACACCTGGGGAATGTCTGTAATCCAAGCTGATTTTAGTACAAACTCCACAGGGAAGTTATGAAGCCTGCAGACTCATCTTTTATCTAAATCTCACCTTCTTTTCTGTGCACTGATCACCACCTTAGCACCCTTCTCTTGATATTTTTTCGCTTTTATTTTCCTCCTTTCCATTTTGAAACTACCACAATATTGGCATACAAATCTGTCTTCCTGAGACAGAGAAGAAATTCTTTTAGCCTACTACCTTCTGCTCTGTGTTTCATAGCTACCCCTCTTTATGACTTATCTTCTAGTGACTTGCATCACTTTTGATCGAGCAGTACCCTTGTATCCTCTTACTAGATAAACCACATCACTCCCCATCACTTTTTTCTATGTGGCAATACCAGCAATTCTATTTTAGTCCTTCCTAAAGTAGTGATAGTAGTAAAGTGGGCTATGATGGATCTAGCATTATCATTCCAAAGACACTTGTACCCAAAACTCAGACCATAGTCCCCAAACACACTCTGTACAAGGGTCTTTTTACTATAATCCATACTCATGTGTTACCCCATACTGCAATGACTTCCCACACGCTACTGAGCAACTTCTCATAGATGTTAATGTTATCAAGATCCAAATGTAGTTTGCTTTGAAGGTAGACCATTGTCAGTGACCATTGATTTATCTTATTCATGCTTCAACAGTATGTCTGGTGTTTGACAGTATAAAGTAGCCTCAACCTTGAATGGACACTGTGGTTAAACCACAATAAAGAAGTATGCTTGAGCTTTGGGTTTTCTTAGTCTCTAGGCTATAGCTCAAGAAATTTCCTATTCATACAAGCAAATAATTTAAAACATTTTATGAATATGACAGATTTCTTCTAAAATAGTGTAGGTTATTCGTACCTTGATTCTAGGTTAAAATTTAGAAACCTCTTTACTTTCCCTATCCTGTTAGATTTCTTAGTTGTATAGGCTTTTTCTTAACTTTCAGTTCCTTATATCCATGGGCTAGAGAGTTAAGAAGAAGGAGGAGGAGGAGGACTTAATTATGCTTTTCTTTTCTTCTTCTTCTTCTTTTTAAAGATTTATTGTAGAAAGAGAGTGGAAGGGATGGGGGAGAGGGAGAGAATCTCAGGCAGACTCCCTGCTGAGTTTGGAGCCTGATATGGGTCTTGACCCCTAGATACGACCTGAGGTGAAATTGAGATTTGAACATTAATTGACTGAGCCACCCGGTGCCCCTATGGTTTTATTATATATGTTTATTAAATGAATTAGCTCCTTTGTTTTATAAACAATATAATATACATAAATTTTATTTTCATCTTGTACAAAATGAAGATGAAGTAAAATAAATAACTTCCGTAAGGTCATAAAACAAAGACAACTGAGCTGACATTTGGCCTGTTGCTTCAAAGCCTGAACTTTACTTTATGTACCAGAGCAGTTGAAATTTATGTATGATATTTAAACTCTCTTTATTCATTTCATAAACCTTGAAAATTAATTTAATTGCCGATTCTATTAATTTCTTTATACCTATGTTTCCTCACTTAAATTAAGGATGTTAAACATAATGGTGTCTACAATTCTTTAACACTCTCATTTTCTGAATGAGCAGGGATGCTTGTGTTTTGAGCATACCTTATGTGCAGGTTGGTTATGATGAATATGATGAAGTATAACAAACAGTACCTTCCCTCTAAAGAACAAATGATAAATATGCAATGGTTGGTTCAGGAAATAAGTGTCGTTGTTAATCTTTGAGCTGGAGAAGTAACAGGCTTTCTTGAGTGGCTTGAAGGAATGCTTGAAAGATACCTTGCTTCCATCCTCTGCTCTCTGATGCGTAGATACATGTGTTTAGGACTCACCTTTATGTAAGTAAGTTCTTGCGCCACTGATAATGAAGCTGTACCTGTTTGTCCTCTCATTTGGTATCCACATTCTTGCCTGCAGTTTCCTTTTGTATGGCAATCACAGGAGTTCTAATTTGGTCTCTCTGGAAGTGAAGGAGGCGACAGAAGTGATGTTACGGGAGAAAGGGTGATGGCGACAGGCATTAGTAACCAAAGGAGATTGCCCGTGCTGAGCACTAAGTGTCATGATGAATAACTCAACCTTGCCGTTTCCATGGACAACAGGAACGGAGAAGGGCAGTATTCTGAACCTAAGGACTAACGGGGCAGGTGTTTGGAGACTGTCCATCTGGTGAAAGTGGAGGGCAGATTGAAAGGTTTGGGTGAGTTACTCTGTATGCAAATAGGCTGCGTCTGGAACACTAGAAAGAAAAAAAAAGCACTTTTTAATTTTTATTATTGGAGATATTTAGCCTAAACACTGTCTGATGGTTGCTGATTTTAGAACCCCAAGGAATAATGGTCTAAAATTAGTACTTTAACTGTAAATGTCACTTTGTATTAGAAGTTAAAAAATGTTACAGAATTACTTTTTATTAAGTTCCTTACATTTGTTTTCCTGGACATTCTCTCTACAATAAGCTGATTTTTAATATGGGAAATTTGTTGCTGAACTGGTAAAATTCTTGACTTATATAGTTTCTAATATACAAATCCTATCTGAGTTTTGTAATGATTAAATTGATATATCTTGAACATGAAAAGGACTGTTTAAAACTAAGTTGTAATCCACAAAACAGTATTACAAGTCTAAGGTAAACTCACTAAATTTCAGGGAATTGATTATAGTTTAAGTAAAATATAATCCCTAAATTATTTAAATATACTCAGAGAGATCTAATGTTTTCACTTGCGTCTATCACAGATGCTGACAAACTTATGTATTTAAAACAGATCTTTTGGGGTGCCTCGGTGGCTCAGTGGGTTAAGCCACTGCCTTCGGCTCAGGTCATGATCTCAGGGTCCTGGGATTGAGTCCCACATCGGGCTCTCTGCTCAGCAGGGAGCCTGCTTCCTCCTCCCCTCTCTCTCTGCCTGCCTCTCTGCCTATTTGTGATCTCTCTCTGTCAAATAAATAATAAAATCTTTAAAAAAAAAAAATTAAAAAAAAAAACAGATCTTTTGGGGTGCCTCGGTGGCTCAGTGGGTTAAAGCCTCTGCCCTCAGCTCAGGTCATGATCCCAAGGTCCTGGGATCGAGCCCGCATTGGGCTCTCTGCTCAGCGGGGAGCCTGCTTCCCCCTCTCTCTATGTCTGCCTCTCTGCCTACTTGTGATCTCTGTCAAATGAATAAATAAAATCTCAAAAAAACAAAAACAGCAACAGATCTTTTGGGACACCTGGGTACTCAGTGGGTTAAGCCTCTGCCTTCAGCTCAGGTCATGATCTCAGGGTCCTGGAATCTAGCCCAGCATTGGGCTCTGCTCAGCAGGGAGCCAGCTTCCTCTTCTCTCTCTGCCTGCCTCTCTGTCTACTTGTGATCACTCTCTTCCTGTCAAATAAATAAGTAAAATCTTCAAAAAAAAAAAAACAAAAAACTAAAGCAAAAATAAAACAGATCTTTCATGTCCCCTATATTACAGGTATTTGTTTTAGTTAAAATAATAGGGAAGTTCTATGTTAACATTCAGGTAAGAATTCATGGTATGAGTACTAAGAAAAATCTTGTGTATAATAAACATTTCCTTCTTCACTGTAAATGTCATTCTTTTGTAAATGTCATTCTTTTGTTTTTACTCCTCAACATAAAATAGTTACATTGTATTTGAAATTGTTTAGAAATCTTTTTTTTTTATTTTGAGTAATTGACCACAAGCATCAGTTCACATTAAATTTCTTGCTTAAGAAATTCCTATATTTTCTGCTACTGTTCACTTTTCTCTTGCTCATTAAGGCAATCTAATTGCTTTCACGTAATTTCAAGGTCATGCTTAGTTATTGGTCTTCTGCCTGTTCCTACAGAACATTTTCTGTAATGAGAATGCCAGAGACCCCAGTTGCACACAGTTGATCTGTATTTATATTCTTGCTGAGCTGATCGAGTACCCTTCACCCTCCTACTCCCACAACCCAGTTTACGAAGTAGAAATATTTGGGAGGGCTAATTTTCAAAAGGTAAGAAACACTCTAAATGAAAGAAAGGTACCAATTGAAATTATTTCTTTGAATGGAGAAAAATGTTCTTAATTTTCTGCCCAGGTTTGAAATAGTGACAATTGAAAATTGTGAATTGGAGCTAATTGCTGAGTAAAACAAAGTTCAATGATAATTTCAGTGTAAGCTGTGTAGGAGTAGTGTGAGAATGACTCTTCTTTGTTCGTGTGAACCTTTGCTGTTTTCAGGTGCAGCCTACCCTCACAAAGCTAGCTGTAGAGCTAATGGCATCCAAATTCACGAATCAGGGGAGACACAGACAGAAGCTTCATTCAAAATTCTGTGGCTTTATGAGAGACAGGAGAGTGTGGATGAGTCTGTGTTCTCTGATGAGGTGTGTTGTAAAGGAAGGACCAAAAGTTTGGTAGTCCTCGAGTCTTGGATTTGATTTCTGCTTCTGTCATTTATTTGAAGCACACCTCAGGCAAGTTACCTGAATCGGCCTTGGTTTCCTTTTGTTCATACAACAGAGCATTGCGCCTGATAATGTATTTTAAGCTTTATGCATTAATGGACTTCATCTCCCACCTTCTGAATTTCTTTTAATGAATTAATTCATGAAAATTATATATATATATATATATATTTTTTTTTTAAGATTTTATTCATTTATTTGACAGAGAGAGAGATCACAAGTAGGCAGAGAGAAAGGAGGAAGCAGGCTTCCTGCTGAGCAGAGAGCCCAATGTGGGGCTCGATCCCAAGACCCTGGGGTCATGACCTGAGCCGAAGGCAGAGGCCTAACCCACTGAGCCACAGGTGTTCCAAAAATTATATTTTCTTAAGTACTTTGTAATTTGACTTCTTCGATTTTATAGTGCCGCTAGTAGTATACATCGGGAAGTTACTGTACTGTGGTTGCTGCCCATTGTCATTAGACACTATTACACCAAGCTGTAATAGGAAACCGACAGCATCCTTTTACCCTTTTTCTTTAGTGGTCTATATATATTTTTTTCTTTGCATAGAGAAGTCTCTCTCTATATATACATACATATATTATTGTGGGTTTGTCTTAGCTATAGATACGAGTACTTAATGGATTTATAAATGTAATCAGTATTCTATATACTCATCTATAAACTTTTAATTATATGCATCTGTGTTCAGAACAATGATTTTTTTCACCCAATGAATGTAATTTTCTCTCCACAGAAGATTTACCTTTGAACTTGTTTTGGTGATACTTTAAAGCATGGGTTAACTTTCACCAATAATTAAAGTACAACTTGGGAACTGAATATTTACCAAAGCAGAGTATACCTATTTATACTTTTAAATTTTATAAATAAAATATAGAAGGACCCTACAGATTGATGCCCTCAAAAATGTAACATTTTGGTTAAAGAAAATTAAATGAATTTATAGATATATCATTATGCAAAACTAAAACATCTTTCTGGGCAAAAAAAGAAAAAAAAGCAAATCTAGCTTGTGATGAAACAGATGGAATTTAGTTCACCACATGCACTGTGGCATCAATATTTGTTTTTTATAAGAGGATTTAGTTATTTATACTGAATGTTTGCAGGTGCAAACTCAGGTCCCTGATAGGGAAAAGAAAAAGGTAAATTGTTACCTTTTGAAAGGAAATGGGGATTGTTGACATTGTGTAAATTTTGTACTACTGAGAAAGTAGTACAAAAGTAGTAGACTATCAAAAAAAATGTTTTTATAACAATGCCCTGTATGCCATTGGTCCATAGGCTTATTTTTCAGACTGATGTTCAGATTGGTGGAAACTTAGATAAATGCTGTGGTATGTGATTTTTAAAAAAACTTCTCTGAATCATTGGGCCTTAATATATATCTCATATTATCTGAAGGCACATGTGTGTAGAATTCATAGCACATACTGTATTCTGATTATATAGAGCCTTTTTTTTTACAGGGTTTTTTTAAATTATGACATTCATAAGTCTGTCTTGGAGTTTCTTCAAATTAACTTTATTTTAGTGAGACTATGATATGATATCATAACCCATTATGAGTTTAATTGTCGAGGTCTAGCTGTCTATTTGTCTACCTTCATCACTTCATGACTTCATATAGTTGAAAGACTTTATTGCTCTCAAGTATGGTTATGTTAGCTTGGTCAGTAGTTCCCAAATACATTTATTTTGTACTTTTGGAAATAATGGGAAAAATGGCATAAATTCAATAATGTTCAGAATTGATAAATTTGATCTAGGATGCCGTTATATGTGGTCCATTTTCCTGTCATTATTCCCTAATACCAGAATAAGTACATGTGGGAGATGTTTCTATCAGACCTTACTGCTAGAATAATAGGTTGACCTTCTGAGTGACAGTGTACTTTTCTTAGAATAAAAATGTGAGGCTCTAACTATTCATATTTTTCTCATTTCTTTGTCAAGGGAAAAATACAGAGAATTAAATTTGTATCCCAGTTGTGGTAATGCTTACAGCATTTATGTGAGACTTATCCATGGCTTTATGGTACCAATTGTGTTTCAGTTCCTGGCAGTGGTTTTGTGTCAGGAAATTGTAAATGTTTCTATAAATTGCCTTATATGAATGAAGCAGATTATAAGTAAATAAGTGTACAGATAACTATAATACAGTGTGAAAAGTTTAAACACAAAGGGCCGCAGGCTATGTCCCATACACTATAATTCTTGATAATAGCCTTCAATCTCTTATTAATATTAAGAAAGGAACTATAGCCTTCATCTCTTCTGTTTATATTCTCATATTCTTTTGTTTTCTCTTTAGTAGACCGGAAGAAGAAACTATTGTGTGCTTTAATTTTAACTAAATTAAGACACTATTTTCTTTTGCTCATTTATCCTACTTTAGGGCCCTCCATAATCTATATATTCTTTAAAATATTTGTACGTGATTTCTAGAAAAGCACTCTATACACCGTTAAGTATATCTATCTACAGTTAAAAAGTAATGGTAAGAGTGCTTTTTTAAAAAATAAAATATCAGAACAGTTTGAGGAAGCATTTTGCACAAAAGAATCAGACCTATTTTGGTTCTTCAGCCCAGTTGTCAACTGATTGCTCCATTGTTTTAGATGAGCCTGGGGATATAAATTGCTCCAGAGTCTGAACCAATTAAATTCAGACATCTTTGCAGGAATAATGTTAGAGACTGGTCTTTGAGATTTGTCTGAACCCAGGAGGATACTTATTACTGTGTCTTTACTTGGTTCTCTGTGGTGAACTGTGAAGGATCTAGAGTTCAGCTTGTTACTCTCATTGAGCTACCAGTCTTCTCTTAAAGCTCACTTCCAAAATCCTAGTTGTTACAGAGAAGAACATGGTTAGACTCAATCTTCCTCAGGTTCTGGTCCAAACAATGTCCATTCCTTTGGGGAGAACTTTGGAAGATTTATTTGTTCTTACAACCTGTGTTACTCCTGTACAAAAAGTCTGTGCTTCACTACTCTACAGCTGAGTGGGACAGTGGTCTACTTTTCTTAAGAGTGACGCCCCTGCTTCATGAGCAGGACATTGGGAGGGCATGGTGTCTTCTTGTCTTCTGGGTTTTCCTCTCCTAGCATAGAACTTCTGCCCTTCAAGTGTGATTTGGAGCAAATGCTATCAGGGCCCCACTATTCTTTGTCCAGCAGGTGTTTACTCAGCCTGTCATACCTGGGGTATATAAACTACACCTGTGAGTGGAGGCTAGACAAGAGGAAAGCCCAGGTCTCTCAGGCATTGTTATGTGGAATAGAGCTTCTGCAATACAGACCTGAGGTGGGGGATGAGAAATGCTGGCTGCCTGCAATATAAAATGTATTTCATCAATGCAAGCCCAAAATACAAGCCCGTAGAAAATAGCAAACTTAATTTACTCATTCTATCCTTTTGAAAACCTAGATTTCCTGTCCTACAAAATGTGTCTTCAGCACTTTTTCCCGGTCTATTTTAGAATAACCTCTGTGATTGTGCTTCTCCCGGAGAGTCAGGAAGCTGTTCCATAATTCATTTATTGTTCCTAGTTAGGAAGTCGCTCCAGATATTCAACTCAAATTTCCTTTACCTTTATAAAAATAACTTTTCTCAATTAGGATGTTTCATATCCTAATATTGTATTTATCCTACTCATTTACATGACCCTAATTTTTTGTCCCATTTTACATAAATATGTGTGTCACAATTACTCAACAGAAATATCTATATGTCATCATGTTTTAAATCTTAAAATTCTAAAATGCAACAACAAATTTAATCAACTATTGGATAAGATTTCTTAGATACAGGAAGAAACAGCAAATGTTTTTATTAGAAGCTTTTGCATAATGGCTTAGGGTTTTTAATTTGATGAGCCAGACTAATTATTAAATAAATTATTAAATAGAGAATTATCAATATTATTAGTAGGAATGAAAAAAAATAATTCAGCAAGAGCCAGCTGTTGTCACCATAAAAATTGCTTTAAATGCCTTAGACTGCATGGGGTGCTTGGGTGGCTCAGTCAGTTAAGCTATTGACTCTTTATCTCAGCTCAGGTCACGATCTCAGGGTCATGAGATGGAGGATCAGATTCTGTCTGTCTTGCTCTCTCCTTCTGCTCGTCTGCCACAGTAACTAACTCCATTTTATTGCTAAAGTTGCATTTGAAGTCCAGTGCTCAAGATATTTGATAGAATCTCACATATTTTTGTTAAGAAGATCTCCATTTTGGGATGGAGGTAATAAATCTATGCTGAATGGTCCATTTTAAAACTTAATTTTTCTTATTTTGTTGACTGTGATAGGTTTATTTTTGGTATTGACATATTTTATATACTTTTATAAATGCAGAATTAAGTTTGATTTATCTTCAGTTTTTTCTGTACCTGTCAGTCCCCTTTATCTATTTCAGTATATATATTATCCTATGTATATTATCAGTATAGATAATTTAGAATTATTTATTTTCAGTTTTTAATCCTTTACTCATCTTGATTAGAGTGAAGACAAACGGGCATGCTTCTTGTATGTGTACAAGATGGTCGACTTGGAGAATGTATTGATTATAATGGTTCAAAAACTCAAGACCTTCAAAACAATCTTCACAGGCTGAAGCAAATAATCATATAAATATATATAGTCTGTATCCAACATTTTAAAGTATGCTAGATAAAAGGGACGAGTTGCCTTTTACCATTTTCATGGCTTACATAATAATTTCTGATTATATTTTATAATTAAACTATAGTTTCAACAGTCTCTAATAGAAAAATTTAAGGTCATTAATCCAAATGTGTATGTCATTTTCGCACATCTTTTGTAATGGGGATTATTGTATTAAATTATTTTAGAAACACGGACCAATTAAGTGGAATCTCATCATTTTGTAAATTATTTTAAATGATTTAGTTCATCTCTAAAAATGTTATTAAACCCTTTTTCCTCAGAATTGCAGTCATTTCTGTCAGAAAATGACATATAGTGGTTAGACTGAGAGTTTTTATTTTGTACTCTATTGAGGTAGTTTTAAATTTTCATTTAGGTGCTAATTCATGGCTTGATGATACTTACCTAGTGACCAGGAAAGGCTCTATAGTCAGCCACTAAAAGGACCATTTAGATTATGGAACTGCTTTGAAATAATCAGATATTTAATGATACCCTGAGAGTTTATTATCAAAATTTAGATTTGATTTTGGTAGTCCTATTATCACAAGCCAAGAATAGGGAATCTTGCTGCCAGTGGAGGCATTTCATGCTTCATGTCTGCAAAACGTGCTATAATTTGGTTTTGTATGGTTGTTCTGATGGTTTCAAGTCAGTGCTTTGACAGTCTACATTCCCGCTGCTCAAGCCTGGGAGTCCTCTTGTGAAAAATTGTAAACGCCCAGCCAAGTTAACTGCAGTTGATTTTGATAGATCTCATCTACATTGATAAGAATTACTCTACACTGCTCTCTTTAAGACTAATTTGCTTCTAAAATAAGAACTAATTAAAATTATTAAGAAGAAAATTGAGGCAAATGTTTGACATTTTGTATGCATTGGAGGACCAATCTTTTCTGGAGAAGGTGTTTTGCTAGACTAAATGAGATATGCAAAATGTGTGTTAGAATATGAATCTTTTGGAGTTTAAAAGCAACTATTCAATTTAAAATGTGGGCTTCATGTAGGCTGTAGCTCCTGGAATGCTGAAAATATCTTCTCCAATTAACTTAATTAACTGAAAACTGTCACTACTGGAATTGCACTGGCATAGCCAAATACTTAAAATGTACAATTATTCTTGCGACTATCAGAATCCGCTTTAAGTATACCTAGGAATGTACTTAGGGGTACTTAGGGACTAGTTAACAGTATCTAGACAAAGAGAAATCTACAGTTGCACAGAACATCAACACTAAGAATAGTAACTATGTGAGGGCAGGTGAATGAGCACCGAATTTTCAATGAGAAAAATATACCATGTGTACCTGGTAAGAGGCATGGAATATGAGTACAGGGAATGTTGTGAAGTGTCGGCGGCTGATGGTTCTTGTTTGTGGAAAAGGACTCCAGGTAGAGAAAAATGACTCTAGTTTCTGTGTCATACCCCAGTGAATACTTGGATTGTGTCCTGTGCTTGTTCAAAAAATAGAGTGCTCAACACATCTACTTATTTTTTTTATAGCTATTTTTTTTTATTTATTTATTTATTTATTTATTTTCAGCATAACAGTATTCATTATTTTTTCACCACACCCAGTGAACACATCTACTTTTAAAGCACTTGGGGCACCTGGGTGGCTCAGTGGGTTGGGGCCTCTGCCTTCGGCTCAGGTCATGATCCCAGGGTCCTGGGATCGAGCCCCGCATCGGGCTCTCTGCTCAGTGGTGAGCCTGCTTCCTCCTCCTCTCTCTCTGCCTGCTTCTCTGCCTACTTGTGATCTGTCTGTCAAATAAATAAATAAAAATTTAAAAAAAAGCAAACTAACTATTTAAAAAAAAAAAAAAAAAGCACCAAGTACAAAATTTTAAATATACATTTAGGTACTTAAAGGCTCAGATTTCATGTCCCGTTTAAATGAGCATAATATAGTCCTGCTTGTGTCTTGAGGGAATCTCAGTTGTGGAAGAAATAAAATAATATGAATAAAGACAATGAGATATGACATAGGTAGTAAATGGTGAATATATGTTTTAAACTGTATTTTTTATAAACTAGTTGAGTGTATAGGATTTTTAAAATCTCTTTCTTTTTGCTTTTTTTGCTGATATCTGTAACCAAAACATCAGTGATTGCAGAAATCAGTGATTGAGAAACTCCAAGATATTCTTATGTGTAGTAAAAAAACATGTCCTTAAGCATTTTTAAATTAAAAAATATATATTTAAATTCCAATACTGTTAACATACAGTGTTAGTTTCAGGTATACAATATAGTGATTAAACAATTCCATACAACACCACATATTCATCACAACAAATGTACTCCTTAATGCCCTTTTACCCACCCACCTACCCATCTCCACTCTTTATTTATTTTTTGGTGTTAATGCTTCATCCGTTTATTTCATCAACTTCCTTAGCTTATATGCGGCAGGGTGACCAATAAGGGGCCAAGCAATGGGGAGAGCCAATGAGAGTCCTGTTACTATGCTGATTAAATTTGAAACAACCAATGACTATGTCCTCCTTTAGGCGGGCTTCACCAGAACGTTCGTTGTTTACTTGCAGCGTATTTTGCTGGCAGTGAGCCAAGCGCCATCTTGTAATGGCGGGGACTTTCCTGGCCGGAGGCAGTCCCTGACATCTCCCCCTTTTTTGTTTTATGGCAGGGATCGTGCCTGTCTTAGGTCGTCAGTAGCAGAAAACATCCTTACCCGTCATCATACACAAGATATCAATGATCTCTATCCTGTCTTAGGTTGGTATGTTTCTCTACTGATCTTACCCGTCTTTGACTACCGATTTAGAATGCTTAGCCATATCTGGGGAGATGTCCCAGCCTCTATTGACATCAGTTTATTCTCTATAGTTAAGAGGCTGTTTCTTGGTTCCTCTCTCTCTCTCTCCCTTTGTTCTTTTCTCCTTTTTTCCCCCCCATTTGTTTTGTTTCTTAAGTGCCACAAAGAGGGAAATCTGTGTTAATCTGTGGTATTTGTCTTTCCCTGACTGACTTGTTTTGCTTATATTGTACTCTCTAGCTCTGTCCACACCATTGCAAATGGCAAGATTTCATTCTTTTTTTGTGGCTGAGAAATATTCCATTATATGTGTGTGTCTGTGTCTGTTTGTGTGTCTGTGTGTATATATCACATCTTCTTTATGCTTTCATTAGTTGATGGATATTTGGGCTCTTTCCATAATTTGGCTATTGTTGATAGTGCTAATATGAAGATAGGGTGCATGTATCCCTTCAAATTAGTACTTTTGTATTTGGGGGGTAAATAGCCAGTAGTGCAATTATAGAATTGTAGGATAGTTCTATTTTCAACATTTTGAGGAAACTTCCACAGTGACTGTACCAGCTTACATTCCCACCAATAGTGCAAGAAGGTTCTTTTTTCTCCACATCCTCACCAACATTTATTCTTTCTTGAGTTTTTTATTTTAGCTATTCTGACAGGTGTTTGGTGATATCTCATTGTAGTTTTGATTTGCATTTCCCTAATGATAAGTGATGTTGAACATCTTTTCATATGTCTGTTTGCCATCTGTATGTCTTCTTTGAAGAAATGTTTTTTCATGTCTTCTGCCCATTTTTAATTGAATTATGTGTTTGGGGGTATTTTGATGTATAAGTTCTTTACTTATTTTGGATGCTACCCCTATAGCAGATATGTTATTTGGAAATACCTTCTCTCACTCAGTAGGTTGCCTTTTACTTTGTTGATTATTTTCTTTGCTGTGCAGAAGTTTTTATTTAGATACAGTCCCAATAGTTTGTTTTTTTCTTTTATTTCCCTTGCCTCGGGAGACCTATCTAGAAAAATATTTCTATGACTGATGTCAGAGAAATTATTTCCTGTGCTTGCTTCTAGGATAGTTATGGTTTCAGGTCTCACATTTAGGTTTTTAATACATTTTGAATTTATTTTTGTGTATGATAAAAGAAAGTGGTTCAGTTTTATTCTGTTGCATGTAGCTATCCAGTTTCAGCAGCACCATTTTTTGAAAAGATTTTTTCTCATTGGATATTCATTCCTCCTTTGTCAAAAATTAATGGACTATATAATTGTGTGTTTATTTCTGGGTTTTGCATTCTGTTCTATTTATCTGTTTGTCTGTTTTCATGCCAGTATCATACTATTTTGATCATTACAGCATTTAATGTATCTTAAGCTATGGGGTTATGACAGCTATAGCTTTGTTTTCCTTTTTTAAAATTGTTTTAGCCATTCGGGGTCTTTTGTGGTTCCGTATAAATTTCAGGATTCTCGTTCTGTGAAAAATGCTATTGGTATTTTGATAGGGAATACATTAAATATGTAGATTGTTGTGTATAGTGCAGACATTTTAACAGTGTTTATTCTTCCAACCCATGAGCATGGAATGTCTTTCCATTTCTTTGTGTCCTCTTCAGTTTCTTTTCATGAGTGTTTTATAATATATAGAATACAGCTTTCACCTCTTTTGTTAGGTTTATTCTTAGGTTATCTCATCATTTATGGTACAGTTGTAAATGGAATCATTTTCTTAATTTCTCTTTCTGTTGCTTCATTATTAGTGTGTAGAAATGAAACAGATTCTGCTGGTTGATGTTGTATCCGGTGACATAAATTTACTGAATTCATTTATTAGCTCTAGTAGTATTTTGGTGAAGTCTAGAGTATCGTGTCATCTGCAAATAGTTATAAGTTTTACTTCCTCCTTACCAATATGGATGCCTTAACAATTTGGGTGACTTTTATTTCTTTTTGTTGTTTAATTGCTATGGTTAGGACTCCAGTACTGTGTTGAGTAAAGGTAATGAAATTGGACATCCTTGTCTTGTTCCTGACCTTGAGAAAACTCTCAGTTTTTCCCCATAAAGGATGATGTTTGTTCTGGGTTTTTTACATATGGCCTTTATTTTGTTGTGGTATGTTCCCTCCAAACCTACTTGGTTCAGAGCTTTTATCATGAACTAATGTACTTTGTTAAGTGCTTTTTCTATGTCTATTGAAATGATAATTTTTTAAATCCTTTCTCATATTGATGTGCTATATCACATTGACTGATTTACAAATATTGAACCAACCTTTCACCCCAAGAATAAATCCCATATGATTGTGGTGAATGTGTTTTTTTTATTTTTAATTGTGTTGTTGGATTCTGTTTGCTAGAATTTTGTTGAGGATTTTTGCATCTATATTCATGAAAGATATTGGCCTTTAGTTCTCTTTCCTTTTTTTGTGTTGTCTCTATCAGATTTTGGTATTAAGGTAATGCTGGCCTCATACAATGAATTTGGAAGTTTTACTTCCTCTTTTATTTCTTGGGATAGTATGAGTAGAAACATATAAACTCTTCTTTAAATGTTTGGTAGAATTCGCCTGTGCAGCTATCTGGTCCTGGGCTTTTGTTCATTGGGAGATTTTTGATTCCTTTTTCACTCTCCTTGCTCATAACTGGCCTCTTCAGATTTCCTATCTCATTCTGTTTCAGTTTTGGTAGCTTGTATGTTTCTAGAAATTTATGTTTCCTAGGTTATCCAGCTTTGTTGGCCTGTAGTTTTTCATAATCTCTTACAATTGTTTGTATTTCTTTTTTTTTTCCATTTTTTAAAAATTTCTTTTCAGCGTAACAGTGTCCATTGTTTTTGCACCACACCCAGTGTTGCATGCAATACAAGCCCTCCTTAATACCCACCACCTGGTTCCCCCAACCTCCCACCCCCTGCGCCTTCAAAATCCTCAGGTTGTTTTTCAGTAGTCCATAGTCTCTCATGGTTCACCTCCCCTTCGGATTTCCCTCATCTCACTTCTCCTCACAATCTTCCCATGTCCTCCATGCTATTTGCTATGCTCCACAAATAAGTGAAACCATATGATAATTGACTCTCTGCTTGACTTATTTCACTCAGCATAATCTCTTCCAGTCCCATCGATGTTGCTATAAAAGTTGGGTATTCATCCTTTCTGATGGAGGCATAATACTCCATAGTGTATATGGACCATATCTTTCTTATCCATTAGTCCATTGAAGGGCATCTTGGTTCTTTCCAGTTTGGTGACCATGGCCTTTGCTGCTATAAACATTGGGGTACAGATGACCCTTCTTTTCACTACATCTGTATCTTTGGGGGTAAATACCCAGTAGTGCAATTGCAGGGTCATAGAGAAGCTCTATTTTTAATTTCTTGAGGAATCTCCACATTGTTCTCCAAAGTGGCTCCACCAACTTGCATTCCCACTAACAGTGTAAGAGGGTTCCCCTTTCTCCACATCAGATGTCCTATCCTCTGAATTTTTCTTCTGTTGGGCATTCCTCCTCCTCCTCTCTCATTTTGGTGAAAGATGGCTGAATGGATGTAGCTGGATGTATTGACCATGGTACAGTCAAGGTGCATCCTGGAACACTTCTGAGCAATCAGGAGTCCCCGCCCAAATGAGAGAAAAAGGAAAAGAAAAAGAAAAAAAAAAGAGAGAGAGAGAGACAGGAAAAAAAAAGGGAAGATAAAAGAGAAGGCTCAGCCCAAATGGGCCCCAAGGTAAGATTTATGAAGTATACAAACAAAAACAGACAAACAAAAAGACTGATAAAAGTATATGACAAGAGGGGAAAAAAAAATATATATATATATATAATATATGAAAGAAGAAGAAGGAAAAAAAAGAAGTTCATCAAAAAGAACCCCAAGCATCAAAAAGAACCCCAAGGTTAAGATTTATATACTATCAGGACAAACACAAATACACAGAAATACTGGAGGAAGAAAAAGATGGGAGAGTGTTTATAAATCCTTAGTGTGGGCAAGGAAGGTTATTTTGATTCTTCCTGGGTATATCTTGGTATCTTTGTTAAAGGACTCAACCTTCCTAAGATAAAGGGGGATTAAAAATTCATTTACCTATAGGGCTAGCATTGATTGGGGAAAGGGGATTACCTTGAAGTTTAACTCTATATGAATATTAAAAATAAAAATAAAAAAAAGAATAAACTAAACTAAAATTTAAAAAAATATATTAAAAAATAGAAAAGCAAAAGAAAAACAAAGGTATATGTATCAAAAAGTTCAGGTTAAAAGGTTATTATGGAATTTGATGTCTGGACATCTCACTGTGATGGTAAATAGGTTAAAAAATTATCTAGATAAAATTTTAAAAATGAACGAAAATAGTGGGAATGAATTAAAAATAAAATTTGTATCTCTGAAGTAGTGGTGGTGGTTCTCTTTGTGTTTTTTTTTTTTTTTTCCTGATTGTTTTTCTGGGGGAGGGGCCTGCCACGTGGGTTTTCAGGCAGTGTTCCCTGAGTTAAGTCCTCCCACCCCCTTCAAGAGGGTGGGCTCTGAGGAAAACGGTTTTTCAGGCTTTTGTTTTTGGAGGTTTTTATGTTTGTTCATTTGTTTTCTCTCGATTTGACAGCTTTTGATGGTTTTTGGAGGTTTAGAGGAAAGCAAACTGCACCTCGACCTCCCTCGCAGAGAGAAGCCTCAGTCTGTTTCCCCCTGGGTGCTTCAGAGCACATTAAGTTCCCCCTCGGCCCCTGGCAGAGCACGGTCCCAGTAACGGTCCCTGGGGACACAGGAACTCCTGCTTGTACCCAAAACCAGGACAGTGGCAGCTGTCTGGGCAGCTCCAGAGCGCCAGAGAAGTTCCACACTGAGATTTCTCTGCTGGCCCAGGCTGGAAGTGCCTGGTGTTTCTGGGTCCCAGAGCTCGGGCCTGGCACCTTCCCGCATTCTCTCAGGGGAGGGCGTGGGGCCCGCGCATCTCAGGCCCAGCGCTCGCATGGAGAGTGCAAAAAGGCTGTGCTTCTGCCGTCTGGCAGGGCTCCCAGCCCCTCATGGGAGCCGGACCCTATGTGTTCCCTTGTGCACTGGCGGCTCAGGGACCAAGACCTGGTTTCTCCGCTGCACTCTCTCTGGCTCAATGCCAGTGGTGGCTGGCTGGTTTCGGGTACTTAAGCCCCTGTCCTTAACGGCCCGATTCCCACAATTTCCCCCCACGATCCTTTGCTCTTTTTGAGTGCTTTCAACCAAACTCCAAGTTAATGCTGGTCCCCAGAGGTAGAACATTCTTGTATTGGGGTATTACTTTCTAATGGGTCACCTCTGGTGGTTCCCCGCCCCCCACCGCCCCGTTTTGTTTATCTTCCGATGTCAGTCCGACATTCCCACTCAGCTTTACCTGCCCAGTGGCGTCTTCTGCCCCCATAGAGATCCAGATGTATATAATTCTGATCTCAGGCTGACTGAAGTTCTTTGGTGGGTGATCAGCTCACTTTAGGGTACAGATTGAAAGGGCACCTCCTCCTATTTCCCCAACATCTTCCAATTTTATTTCTGTGATGTTGGTTGTTATTTTTCCTCTTTCATTTGTAATTTTACTTAAGTCTTTTCTCTTTGTTTTGTGGTGAGTCTGGCTACCTGGTGAGGTTAATGGATTTCGTTTATGTTTTCAAAGAATCAGCTCCTAATTTCATTTATTGGTTCTGTTGCCTTTTTTAGTTTCTAGATCATTTATTTCTGCTCTAACCTTTATTATTTCCTTCCTTCTGCAGGTGTGTGTGTGTGTGTGTGTGTGTGTGTGTGTGTGTGTTTTCTTCTTGTTCTAGCTCCTTTAGGTATAGGTCAGGTTGTTTATTGGAGATTTTTCTTGCTTCTTGAGGTAGGCCTCTATTACTATAAACTTTCCTCTTAGAACTGCATCTGGAACTTAGAAATTTTTCTGAAATTTTTGGAGTGTTATGTTTTATTTTCATTTGTTTTTGTACTTTCAGATTTCTTCTTTGATTTTTCAGATGACCCATTCATTATGAAGTAGCATGTAATTTAACCTCCATATATTTGTAGTGTTTCCAGAATTTTTTTTGTGTGTGTGTGTGGTTGATTTCTAGTTCATAGTATTATGGTCACAAAAGATGCATGGCATGACTTTGATTAATCAATTTGTTAAGACTTGTTTTGTGGCCTAATATGTGATCTGTTCTGGAAAATGTTCCATGTGCACCTGAAAGGAATGCATGCTCTGCTGTTTTAGAATGGAATATAATAAATATATCTGTTAAATCCACCTGGTCCAATGTGTCACCACCCAAAGCCTTTGTTTCCTTATTGATTATCTGAATGGATGATCTTTTCCTTGAGGTAAATAGGGTGTTAAAATCCCCTACACTGATTGTCTTATTATCCATTAGGTCCTTTGTTATTAACTATTCTATTTATTTGGGTGCATAAACATTTATAATTATATCTTCTAAATTTGATTATCCTGTATATTATTGCATAGTATCTTCTTTGTCTCTTGTTAGGGTCTTCGTTTTCAAATTTATTTGTCTGATTAAGTACTGCTGCTCTTGCTTTCTTTTGACATCTGTTTGCATGATAGATGTTCCTCCATCCACTCACTTTTAATCTGTAAGGGTCTAAAATGAGTCTCCTATAGATAGCTTAAAGATGGTTCTTTTTTTTTTTTTAATCCATTTTCTCACCCTATGTCTTTTGACTGGAACATTTTGTCCATTTACATTCAAAATAATTATTGATAGGTATGTATTTATTGTCATTTTATTGCTTGTTTTGTCGTTTCTGGAGATTTTCTTTGATTCTTTCTTCTTTTTTCTTTCATGGTTCATTTTCTTTCATGGTGTGTTTGGATTTCTTTTTCTTCATTCTCTGTGTATCTTTTAGTGGTTTTTAATTTGTGGTTGCCAGTGGGTTTGTGTATAACATCCTCTGCATGTAGCTGTGTATATTAACTTGATGATCATTTAAAGCTCAACCCATTCTTTACCCTTCTTCCCACATTTTAGCTCTATGGTGTCATGTTTTATGTCCTTTTATTCTGTGATTTCTTGACTGATTCTTTTTTTTTTTTTTAAATAAGTATCTATTGTTAGTACTTTTGTGCTTCCTACTTCTCCTACTTTTATACTGTTACTTTTAGTCTTTCCAATCAGAGAGTCCCCTTTAATATTTCTTACAGGGCCAGTTTAGAGGTCTTGAACTCCTTTAGTTTTTGTTTGTCTGGGAAACTCTTTATCTCTCCTTCTAATCTGAGTGGTAGCCTCGCTGTTTATAGAGTATTCTTGGCTGTAGATTTTTCCCTTTCAACACTTTGAATGTATCATGTCATTCTCTTCTGGCTTAAAAAAGTTTTTGCTGAAAAATCTCCTGATAGTTTTATGGAGTTTCCCTTGTATGTAATTGTCTTCTTTGAATTACTGCATTTATTTATTTATTTAAGTTTATTTATTTATTCCAGAGAGAGGGAGAGGGAGGAGAGGGAGAGAATCTTCAGGCAGACTCCCTGCTTAGTGGGGCAACTGTCGCAGGGCTTGATCTCATGACCCATGATATCACAGCCTGAGGTGAAACTAGGAGTCAGATGCTTAACCACTTGAGCCACCCAGGTGTGCCTTCTATTACTGCTTTTAAAATGTTTTCTTTATCACTACATTTTGCCATTTGAATTACAATATGTTTAGGTATAGATATAATTTTGTTGATTTTAATGGGGGTTCTCTGTGCCTCCTAGACCTGGATGTCTGTTTCCTGCTCCAGATTAGGGAACTTTTCAGCTGTTATTCTTCAAATAATTTTTCTACCCCCTTTTCTCTTCTTCTTCTGGGAGCTCTGTAATATGAATGTTATTATGTTTGGTGCAGTCACAGATTTCCCTAAGTCTATTCTCTTTTTCCATAATTCTTATTTCTCTCTTTTGTTCAACTTATTTCCCATTATTCTGTCTTCAAGGTCATTACTATATTCCTCTGCTGCTTCTAACCTGCTCTTGATTCCATCAAACATGTTTCTCATTTTGTTTATTGAACCCTGTATCTCTGGTCTGTTATTCTTTATCTCTGTGTTAAGGGTCTCACTGATACCTTCCACTCTTCTCAAGTCCAGTAAATATCTTTATGAACATTTCTTTGAATTCTCTATTGGGCATGTTACTTATATATTTTTCACTTAGATCTCTGGCTGTGGCTTTGCCCTGTTCTTCTGTTTGGGACAAGTTCCTCTATCTTCTCATTTTTTCTAAGTCTCTGTCTTTTTCTCTTTGTTAGAAATGTTACCTGTGTCTTGTGTTCTTTAGAGTAATAGCCTTATGAAGAGTCATCGCTATAGTGCCTTGCAGTGTAGTGTTTCCT
The DNA here is from genome assembly GCF_020171115.1 of Neogale vison. Taxonomy (NCBI): domain Eukaryota; kingdom Metazoa; phylum Chordata; class Mammalia; order Carnivora; family Mustelidae; genus Neogale; species Neogale vison. The sequence goes on from NC_058093.1 coordinate 52,287,807, forward strand.
GTTTCCAGGACCTAACATTTTAAAGTATGTCTCCTGTTAGTGCTGAGTGTTCTCTCCTATTGTGTTGTGACTCCTTTGTCTTTCAGGCCAGTCATCTACGGAGGTACTCTTTGCCTGTTGTGGGAAGTGTTTGGTCCCTGGACCAAATGGTGGCACATTTTAACTAGATGTGGTGTGGTGTGTTTGTGAAATACAGCCTGTCACTACTGCCACCAGAACATAGGACCCTCAAAACTCTTCAGTCAGGAATCACAGCGTGTGCTGGGGGATTGGCACAGTCTGGGGGAATATACTTAGACTGAGGCAGGTGTTACTGGGAAAGGTTGTTCCTTCGGAGTGTGTGGGGGCAGGGCTTGGTGTAAGCAAGTTAGGTAGCTAGTTGGCCACCAAGCAAGTTGGCATTGCTTTAGTTCCTGCAGGTGGCTCTGTGGTTATGTTGAGGGGTGGGGGATGGAAACTGCCAGTTTCTTTGTTCCTAGAGGGGGTCCTTCCATGAATGTTCCTTTAATGGGACAAGCTCTGAGCTGAGTAAATAACCTCCCCCTCCCATTGCCTTGCTTGAATCACTCTTCAGAATACTGTTTCCACACTGTATGCCTGTGGGCTGTTTGCCCTGCTTTTTCTCTAAGAATAGCCCACCAGTTGGGGAGGGACACTGACCTTTAGTACCCTGACCTTTAGAATTCTAAGCTTGAAGCCCGAGAGTTTGAAGAACTCATAAAATTCAGCCCCTCTACTTCCTAAGCTAATTACTATGGGAATTCGCTTTCCCTATGCTCTTCCCTGTGTGATCATCTATCTCTCACCCTTCTCCATGACCTTGGCTCCCTCCCCACCACACCGGCCATGACCTAGTTCTCTTTCAAACTGTGTCTCCATACTTCCTATCTTCTTTCATGTGGCCTCTTCTTTACCTTTAGTTTCAGAGCTTGTTCTACCAGTCTTCAGGTTGACTCTGGGTATTTAGGATTATCTGATAGTTAGTAGTTGTATCCATAGGACAAAACAAGTATAGGGGCCTCCTACTCTGCCACCTTCTTTGCAGTCCCTCATTATTTTAGTTTTTAATTTTAGCTTAATCCAATTCAGCAGTATTTGTTGAGCATGTCTAATGTACTCTGCTCTACAACTACAAAAATGAATAGTACATAGTTTCTGTGTGTGTTTGGTGAGGAAGATGAATTAGCTATATAAATATTCTTGTAAAAATTTGCGCAGGGGAGTATGTAACCACAAGGAAGGATAATATTTCAAACTAAGAGTTTACAGGAGACTTCTTCTAAGAGATTCCACATTAAATATAAAATAGTTAAATAAACATAAATACATAAAATCATTTATGAAATACCCTGTAATGTGTAAAGCATTTTGCCAGATGTTATTTCATTTGAATCTAATGGGGATTTTAGGCATTTCACAGGATATTTTCCTAATTTTGCAAATGAGAAATTTTATGGTAAGATGGTGAATATCTTTGCCTGATATACATGTACTTTGATATACAATTAATATATCACAGAGCATGACACAAACCCAGATAATTAAATACTAGTCTCCTCCCAACACAAGAAAATGTTAAATTGACTAAAAGCAGTATGTAAATATAGCCATATAAACAATAAATGGAACTTCCTGTTGATGTTGTAAAAGTCAAATATTTTGATGTGGTGATTTGTGGCTATTTCCTACATGTAAAGCCTGCCACTGTTTAGTGTTTGCATTGCTTTTAGGTGTTGCATGAAGAGTTATCTCATAGTTCATAAATGTAAAGTACCTCTAAAACTAAGCATATGTTTTGTATAGATAAGTTATTATTATTGTCTTCCAAGCTTGTTTCTTTTGTGCAAAACTCAGTGCTGTTCAATAGCCCATTAAAGTCAGCTGGATGAATTCCTATAAAACTAGGCCACCAGGCAGTTTCCAAGGTAGCAAAGTGTAGTGCCTTCACAAAAAGGAGAGCAAAAAAGTTCAATCACGAAAGGAAATATTTGAGTGATGTCTTGTTCCCCACTGAGGTTATTTACTGTACTCTCAAAGCCTTGGTATAATGCTGCATAGCTTCACCATCTTCTCTTATCATCCTTTATTACCCTAGGCTCTTGTGATTAATAAGGCATTAGTTTTAAGACAGGATAGTATAGCAAATATGTAAAAATTATTTTCCAGCAGTAATTCTTCCTTAAAATTGCCTAAAGATCTATTTGGTTGAGGAAATAAGTTTCTGTTCAAATAAAAATTAATACTTTTCATTTAATCTGTATATATTATAATTTTATAATCAATTTTTCTCATTCTCTCTCTGTTTCTCTGTCTTGACAGTCTCTGTTTTTCTGTCCCTTCCTCCCTCTCTCTTTTTCTCCCTGTTTCCCAATAATGTATTTCAATAGTTAACTTGGCACTGAGTAGTTTTGTATGATATTTAATTGGCAGATTGACTTCACTGTCAAAGGAAAATATTATTTATTCAACACATTCTCTTGGTTTAAATGTAAACTATTCCTTTCCCAGTTAACTAGCTTGCTGACCTTCTCTTCAATATTTTGCATTTCCAGAACTCTCCGTGTCACATAACCTGTGTCTATAAGACACTAATTTATTTGTTAGATTAAGGAGAAAAGATAAAGTAATTTTATGTTCAAAATAATGTAATGCATGTTATTTTTGCCACTGTGTAATGCTTCCTATCACTTAATTTCTCAGCGCCTATGCATATTTCATTGACTCTAGGTACAGTTTAAAAAGTTGAATATATTTTGTTTTAATAGAAAAATAGACTTTTATTTGGAGGATGAATGTCTTTACCATCTCCACCTGATGCATAATTGACGGATGTGAGAAATGCTTTTACAGTGAGAATTCTATTGCAAATGGCTACGACTTAAGAGATTCACCTATGCTGTTCATATATAGCCAATTTAATGTTGCAGTGACATTTTTAGTGGCTATTCTTTTTTGATTCCTTCATCTGTCAACATATTGTCTAGATGTTCTAGTATCTTTCAAGTATCATTTAGTTTCATCAGTACTTCATAAATATTGGAGATAATAGATTTGCTACTAGAAGATGTTACATGATGTGTTAGCAGAGAAGAATCCATATTACCGTATCACACATTTTTAAAAACATTTTATTATATTTTAATAGATGTGTTTCTATTGAAATCCTATATATTTTACCTGTTTAAAACATTAATTTGGGGGGCACCTGGATGGCTCAGTCATTAAGCGTCTGCCTTTGACTCCGGTCCTGATCCCAGAGTCCTGGGATCTAGCTTAGCATTGGGCTCACTGCTCTTTGGGAAGCGGCTTCTCCCTCTCTTTCCCTCTCTCACTCCCCCTGCTTGTGTTCCTGCTCTCACTCTCTCTCTCTCTGTCAAATAAATAAATAAAATCCTTAAAACAAAACAAAACCATTAATCTGAAAAGAGCTAGAAGAGCTTCACTAGAATATTAAAGGGATCTATTGAGCAAAGAAGAGTCAAAAATCCCATTTTAAACCCATTTTAAAAGGTTTTATTTTAATATTTACTTTCAGATCATTGCTAAAAATGAGCTGATTTTTGCATTCCACCCCCAATTCATTCTTGTCCTCAAATCTCTTTCATTATGCATAATGCATATGGGCTCTCTGCAAGAAGAAAAAAGAAAAAAGAATTGTTTTTCTTAATATGTGAATGGAATGCAATTCTGTTTAGTCAGTTCTGTTTATTCATGGGTTATACCCAAAAATGTTCCATTTATTAAACTTAAAGTGAATAACATGGATTATTTATAGGGTAATTTAGAATTGTATAATTTCATCTGAATAAATCATTAGAAATTAAATAATTCACATAATTTAAAATATACTGGCTTTAATATTTGTAATATTGAACATAATGGTTCTGATTTTATACCTTATAAAGATTTAAGAACCAAACATAAACATTTAAAACTTGAATATTGTCATTTATTTTATTTTATTTTTTTAAGATTTTATTTGTTTATTTGAGAGAGAGAGACAGTGAATGAGCTGGTGGGAAGGACAGAAGGTGAGGGAGAAGCAGACTCCCTGCTGAGCAGGGTGCCTGACACAGGACTTGATCCCAGGACCCTGGGATCATGACCTGAGCTAAAGGCAAATGCTCGACTAACTGAGCCATCCAGGTTCCCCGAATATTGTCATTTTCAAAGTGCATTTATGAGTTTCTACAAACCACGAAATATGTAGATTAAAATAATTGTTTTCTCTCTCTCTAGGTAACATATCTATAAAACATGGTAATGTCTTCTTATTAGCATGGTGCTAGACATGATAATGATTTGAGGCTCCTTGCCGTTCTAAGATCTATGTATTATTAGTATATATATATAGTAAGGGAGAATTATATTTATTCTGCAGGTATTACTTTTAGTAAATTATGTATTTTCTTTAGACAAACAAATCAAAATATAATTTTAAGTCTTCCAATTGAATTTATATAGCCTATTCTAAGAAAATAAAATCACAGGTTCTAGATAGTGTTTTTCATCTCTCAAACACCCACTCCCCTGTTTCCTAGTGTTAAGTACATGCCACTCCCCTTCTGGCTTCTGGTTCTGAAACATAACGAGATATCATAATTGATAGAATGGAGAAAAGAGACAAATACTCTTACTGTGAATCAGAGGTATTTCATAAGAAGCATGCCATCTTTCCAACTGGCTATGGCAGTGACATTGAAATGGTTTATAGTAATCTCAAACTCAGTTAAAAATAACAGCAGATAAAGTCTCAACACTGAAATGGTTCTCAAAGCCTTTTCATCTCTTACATATACAGAGACTTAGAGAGTTGTATACACAAGAAATGTTTGTTACCTCATAACATTTTCTTGACCAATATTCCTGCTTCTCATTTTTATCATAAATAGCCATTTCCTTTGCTACTAGTGATTAGTTATAAAATACCATACTTACACCCTGTGATTCAAATACTATAAATGACTAATTATTGCCTCAAGGATAAATCCAAACTTGGTAGCATAGGTATCAAGTCGTTGATGGTAAGGACTGTGAGGAATATTAAGAAATTCCAACTTTCTTTCTTTAAATTAGTTCTAAAAAATTGAAAACTGTGAAAAGATGTTAGCAGCTACAGGCTAAAATAGTAGTTTTATTAATAATAAAGATTAAATTGCAAGACATAGCGTACTTAGTATGAGAACCAAAAGGTGCTCTTAATTGAATCAGAGAATCAAACATGTGACATGAGGTATTTGGGGAGGACATATCCCATATGTTCAAAATAAATACAAAAGAAAATAAATGAGTAAATTAATAAGTAAATTCTTTTTTAAAGCATTAAAACACACAGCAGATCACATCTTGTGTTTCTTACACTCTAAGAAGACTTTATGTTCACAGGGATTTGCCACACGATACATTTTTTTTTTCAAATTAATGTTAGGTTATTATTTTAGTGACATTTTATTAAGTGCTCACTCCATTCAAGCATTATATATTAAGCTTTATAGGAAAACCTGCTTTAGGTTTTGGTATTCACCTATAGCACACTTTCACAGTTTAGAAGCCAGTGGGCCAGATGGACACATAAATGAAAGCAAACAATAACACAAAACCTCTGGGATGACACTAAATACAAGAAATAGTATGAAGGTGAATGATGTGCTGTTGATGGTAGGAGGGAAGAAAAGATACCTTTCTATCCAGCAACAAATTGTAGTTAAAAGAGAATGTTATAAATAAATCAGAAATAAGAAAAGGCCTGTTTCTGTATTTATCTTGATAAACCTGACCTGGAAGATAATATGCACTGTTCATTAACATCATCAAATTATTGAAGTATCTCACCAGAAATATTCTGAAATTTGAACCTTTAGTAATCATTTCATTAAGACCCTTCCTTCATCAGATAAGGCAGTACTCCCAATCTTCATTAAATATGCCTAATACAATAACTGTTAGGCGTGAAAGTTTCTTCAGAGTTAGAGTTTTACTAAGAAAAAATATAAGGACCTTAGTAAAACTTTTATTTTTTTTGACATTTGTAAAGAACTTTGACAGGATAACAAAGTCTGTGTGTATTAGTATAGATAATCTAGAAAGTGCTGTTTCATAGAACTCATTGCAGTGATAGAAATGTTTAAAAATTCTCACTGTCAAATAATACAGTAGCCACTAGTGCATGTGGATTTCGAGTACTCGAAATGAGGCTGTGGCAACTGAGGGGCTAAATTTTTATTTAATTTCAATTAATTTAAATTAAAATAGCCACATGTGGCTGGCAGATACCATATTGTATAATGCAGCTCTACAATGAATTTCTGAAAATTATTGGTTAATTGATGAGGTAAGGAATCCAAAAACAACAAACCACAGTAAATCCTATTGGAGCCTCTCCTAGTTCCTGAAGCCCATTCAGTCTTCACTTTCCCCTTCAATGCATGCAACTAATGTGGCAGTCCCACCACTTAGTATTAAAGGAGCAAGTGATCCCGACCATCAGAAGTATGACAAATGATGTATCTAGGAGCTGGCAAAGTGACTCCACCTCCATCAGGAGAGTTGTAGTGATGAGTTCCGTCATTTCCTTTCTAATAATGTGTGTCCAATAGGAAACAATCAATAATTGCCTGCTGAGTAGATCATCAAATAAAGTGAATTAGCAATACAATTGGAAAGGAGTAGATAAATAGGAGAGATTGCAAATGTAGAATGTATAGTACTTGAGATTTTGATTGAATTTGTTTTGGGTTCATAGATCAAGTTGGGAATAATTGTTATTTTACCAGTGTGTCTTCTAATCCATAAAAAAAAGGAATATTTCCTATTCCTTTATGTCTGATTTGTTTCATCAGAGTTTTATAATTTTCCACATATATAGGTTTTGTACATCTTGGCTTTTAGTTTGATTTCATTGTGGTGAAAACATACTTTGTATGCTTTTTATTATTTTAAAAATTTTATGGTGCATTCTGTGGCTTCGAATGTGTATCCTGTGGAGTCTGCCATGTGAGCTTGAGAAGAACATGTATTTTGCTGTCATTAAATGGAGTATAAATGCAATTTGATTAAGGTGATTTATAAGATTCTATATTCTACTGATTTCAGGTTCAGGTCATCTATATCCTTACTGATTTTCTGCCTGCTAGATCTACCAGTTATTGAAAGAGAGGTGTTGAAATCTCTAATCCTACATTTTAAACTAAACTGAGTATACATTAAAATGATGCTATACCACTTCACATATAATATAAGTAACTTTAACAGAGTGTTACCAATTCCTCCATCCTAAGCCTTATGACATTTCTTTCATTCATTTCACTTGTCTCTATGTGATACCATCTACTAATATATTACTATTATTGCTTTAGACAGTTATTAGTCAATTGATTTTAAACAACTATGGCAAGGTAATTCGGTAGAGATAGAATAGTCTTTCCAACAAGCAGTGCTAAAATAATTGGCAATCCATGTGTATATACATATATACTTTTATATATATTTAAATACTTACTTATTTAAAATTAATTTGAAATGGATTATAGAGCTATATGTAATAGATACAACTATTAAAATTGTAGAGGAAAATATAGGAGAAAGTTCAGTGACTTAGGGTAGGTGAAGATTGCTCAGGCAGGACAAAACTGAGCAAATCATAAAGAAAAAAGACATTGAAAAGTTGGACTTCATAAAAATTATGTTCTGTTTTTTATTTTTTTTTAATTTTAGACATTTTATTTATTTGACAGAGAGAGAATACAAACGGGAAGAGGGAAAGGGAGAAGCAGACTCCCCACTGAGCAGGGCTCCCAGTGCAGAACTCGGATCTCAGGACCCTGGGGATCATGATCTGAACCAAAGGCAGATGCTTAACTGACTGAGCCACCCAGCTGCCCTAAATGGTATTATAATTTGTAAGAGTTCTTTATATATTCTGGATAAAATCCATTATAAACTACATGTTTTACAGAAGTTTTCTGCCGCTTTGTGGTATTGTTTTTTGTTTTTTCTTTTAAAACAATACCACAAAGTGGCAGAAAACTTCTGTAAAACATGTAGTTTATAATGGATTTTATCCAGAATATATAAAGAACTCTTACAAATTATAGAGATAATAGACTACCCAAGTAGAACAAATAGACAAAAAATTTGACCAGACATTTAACCAAAGAAGATAATGTGATGCAGATATGCATATAAACAGATGCTCCACATCATAGCATTAGGGAAATGCAAATTAAAGCCAAAATAAGAACACACATCTACTAGGATGGCTTAAGCCAAAGGGCTAAAAATACCAAGTTCTGGCTAGAATGCAGAACTAGAAATCTTATTAATTGCTGATGGAAATGAAAAAAGATAACAGACACTTTGGAAAGCAGTTTGGCAATTTCTAATAAATTTAGTTATATACTTTATATTTCATCAGTCTAATTCTTTAATATTTAACCAAGAGAATACATCCAAAGATCCCTGTACAAATGTTCAAAGCTGCTTTATTTGTAGCATGCAACAATTGAAAGCAATCAGATTCCCATTAACTGGTGAATGATAAAGCAAATTTGGGTACATATTGATTGAGAACTACTACTTACTAAAAAGGGCACAAATGGATGCACAGAAGAACATGTCTTCTTCTCAGAAACATCATGCCAAGTGAAAGAAGCAAGACACACCAAAAACGCAGAAAACTGAATGTTGTAAGATTCTATTAATAAGAAATTCTAGGATAGAAAAAAAAATTACAGAAACATAAGACAGTTACAGTGATTATCAGGGGTTGATAGTATGAGGAGCAGATTGTCTGCAAATGAGTGCAATGAAACTTATTGGTCTGGAAATAGTCTATATTTTGATTTGGTGGCAGTTACATGCTGTCAACATTTGTCAAAAATAATCTTAGTAAGAATGAATTTTATTGCATCAAAATTATATTAATATATATAACTTTAATGGAATAGAATAAAAATCAAACAGCCCAACTCTTAGCCAGATGATCATGAATTTTCACAGTAAAGGGCTGTGTACTTCAGTATCTATTGCCCTGTACAAATTTCTCTTTCAAGGAAAAATTAGAAGGCGTGCCAAAAAGCAATATAAAACAGAATGTGAAGCAACATAGTCATTATCAAAATTAGACTCAGATATTGTTCAGGTGGTGGAAGTATCAGATGTGGAATTTAAAATAATTTTAGTATGTTTAATGTTAAATTTAGTATGTTTAATAGTTTTAATATGTTACACTCTAATGGAAAAGGTAAACCACATGTAATACCAGACTGATAATGTCAGTAGAGATATGGAAACTATGAGAAAAAATTAAAAGGAAATATTAGAAATTAAAAGCATAGTAATAAAAAGGAAGAATACACACAAAGTGTTCATAGCAGATTTAGTATAACCAAGAAAAGAAACAGCAAACTTGAACATAAGGTAGCAGATGTGACCCAAACTGAAATGCAAAGAGAATGAAGACTGGAGAAGAAAACAAAACACAAATCAACACCATACCAAAGACTGTGGCACAAAGTAAAAAATATATTGATGTAATTGGGATAGCAGAAGAAGAGTGAATGAGCAGATGAAATATTTGAAAACATAATGATTTATTTCCTCAAATCACAGATCCCAGAAGCTCAGAAAACACAAATGAGGTAAGTATCAAAACCATAACCTAGGCAATTCCTATTAGAATTGCAGAAAACCAAAGACAAATACAAACCTTGAGGGCAGCCAGAGAGAAGGAATCTCATCTATGGAGGAATGACAATAATTAGAGCCAACTGCTCATCAGAATCCATGTAAAAGAGAAGAGACTGGAGTCAAAACATGTTTAAAAAAACAAAAAACAAAAATCACACTACCAGTGTAGAATTCTATATGGGATGAAATTGTCCTTGAGTAGTGAAAGGGATATAAATATTTTCCTGAACACAAATTGAGGAAATTTATTGCTTTCAGACTGTACCATAAAACATTTGAAAGTTCCTTTAAAGGAGCATGGTAACATGTGAAAAACTTGGGTCTACATAAGGAAAGGAAGTGTATCAGAAAAGAAATGTGTATCTGTATTTGATATTCTACAAAAAAAAAGGTCTCTTGTCACAATTAAGGACCATGAGAAATACCGGGGACATCCATAGAAACTTCTGAGATCAAAAAAAGATTAGAAATAGGACCATGATTAACTGACACATAGAGATGCGTAAGTCAGTGTCTATAATGTCAACCTAGAGAAAAAATTTCAGCCATGATAACATCAGGTGTGTTTGTTTCTCCTCCTCTTCCTCCTCCTGTCTTCTTCTATTTTCTTCTTCTTCCTTTCTAAAATTTATTTATTTGAGAGAAAGCAAGTGGACGAGCAGTGGGAGGGGAAGAGGGAGAGAATCCTTAAGCAGACTTCATGCTGAGTGTGAAGCCCAATGCCAGTTTATCTCACAACCCGTGAGATGATGACCTGAGCCAAAAAGCAAGAGTCAAATGGATTGAGCCACCCAGGCACCCCAAGGTGTATTTCTATAAAGTCTTCTCTAGAACAGTGTCGGGGATCAAAAGTAACTGTTTGACGGCTACTGCCTGTACAATGCCTCAGTGTAGGCTCAACTTCAAACATTGGTCGGATGGAGATCAAGATAATAGAGATACCACATCATTTGTCTAAATATTTGCAAGTTACGAATCTGTAGAAAACTATTAAATAAAATACTTCTACTCTTAAAAAATTATATTGAAATATCATAATGAACCCATTTTTAGAACCAAATAAGAATGGAGACAATACCTAGTAGTGGTGAGGATAGGGAGCAACCAGATCTGTCATGCATAGCTGGTAGGAATGTGATTTAGAGGAAGGTTTGCAATTTCTTGTAAAGTTGTACCATGCCATCCAGCAGTTTCATTTCTAGGTGTTTACTCAAGAAGAATGGTTACTGATGTATTCAGTAGTATAGATGAATCTTGATATACTGAGGGAAATAAGACAGACAGAAAAGGGTACATACTGGGCGCCTGGGTGGCTCAGTGGGTTAAGCCGCTGCCTTCGGCTCAGGTCATGATCTCAGGGTCCTGGGATCGAGTCCCGCATCGGGCTCTTTGCTCAGCAGGGAGCCTGCTTCCCTCTCTCTCTCTCTGCCTGCCTCTCCATCTACTTGTAATTTCTCTCTGTCAAATAAATAAATAAAATCTTTAAAAAAAAAAAGAAAAGAAAAAAGAAAAGGGTACATACTGTATCATTTTTATTCATACAAATGCTATAAACACAAATTTGGACTATAGTGGCAGAAAATATATGAACAAGTCTGAGCAGTTGTGTGACTGGAAACAAACATGGGGACTTTGAGAGTAATAGATAGTCTGTTTTTGATTGAAATGGTTGAACATATATACATTTATAAAAAATTGAACTGCACGCATGAGTGTATTACATTTAAATAATACATCATTTAAGTTAGTCTTGAAAAATATATCTTAACTATGAGGGCCAGTTATTAACCTTAAAATGAGTAACATATCTGCATTTCCTTCTCTTTCTCTCTCTCTTGAAGATGGGCATAATTAGAATCTGCTTAATTATCTTAAGAGATAATATTGTTCTCTTAGGAGAGCAATATCATTTATATGCCAGATAAGGAAGCTATATATCTAATAATTTTACGGGTGTGATAAAAAAGGGAAAAAAAGAAAAGAAATATCCACCATTAGCAAGTTTCTAGCCAGGAGGAATATGCTGACCTCCTAGAACAGTGGCTCCAGAATAAGAACCAAGTACATTTGTCATTATGTATTAAATTAATTTATTTAATCTGATGCAGTAAACTTTGTTCTTTTGTATTTTGTTATAGGTCTTCGCTGAATGAACAATGTGCAGATAAAGTCACTATCTAAAGATACTCTATATTTGCTGCAGAAATAATTATACAATTATAGAATCATTTGTCCAAAACAAAATATTTGGAAATGTAGATAACCTATATTTTGTCACAACCCAGAAAAATCATGGTATTAGGGAGTAATATACATTATTCTGTTAATACAATATATCTCTCGCTTGTGGGGAAAATTTAATTATTTTTAACAGATATGAGTTCTCTGAATTAATATGAAGAATGATTAGTTCAGAATTAAAGAGGAAAATTTTAAATCAGTAACCATAAGATTAAGTTAAACTGATTAAGAATGGGAAAGATTACTGCGCTCTGAGACTTATTCAGTGGAATTTGATGTCTGTAAATTGACTTTAAATATACAGCATAATTTCAGCTAGATCAGAGATTGTGAACTAAGTTTTGAATTACTATGGAACAGATAATTAAGGTAACCAAATTAAAAGAAATGCTACATAAACTTTTCTGGAGAGATTTTGGAGACATGTGCAAATAGCACAAAATCTGAGCTTATGCTGCCTGGGTTTGATCAGGGCTTCGCTCATTAACTGGCAAGCATGGAAGTTATTAAAGCTTTCTCTATTTTTGTGTTTCCCCTTCCATAAAATTGTGGTGATGATAAATAGTGTCCACCCCATATACTTGTTACAATGCAGATTATATGAGTTAACGTATATAATACATTTAGAACAGTGCCTAATATATATATTTTTCCAATTTATTTATTTTCAGAAAAACAGTCTTCATTATTTTTTCACCACACCCAGTGCTCCATGCAAGCCGTGCCCTCTATAATACCCACCACCTGGTACCCCAACCTCCCAACCCCCCGCCACTTCAAACCCCTCAGATTGTTTTTCAGAGTCCATAGTCTCTCATGGTACACCTCCCCTTCCAATTTACCCAAAAGCACATACCTCCCCAATGTCCATAACCCTACCCCCCTTCTCCCAACCCCCCCCCAGCAACCCACAGTTTGTTTCTTGAGATTAAGAGTCACTTATGGTTTGTCTCCCTCCCTATCCCATCTTGTTTCATGGATTCTTCTCTTACCCACTTAAGCCCCCATGTTGCATCACCACTTCCTCATATCAGGGAGATCATATGATAGTTGTCTTTCTCCGCTTGACTTATTTCGCTAAGCATGATACGCTCTAGTTCCATCCATGTTGTCGCAAATGGCAAGATTTCGTTTCTTTTGATGGCCAGTGCCTAATATATAAACACAATTTAAGTATTACATGTTTTTTTGTTTGTTTACTATTTTTATTGGACATTAGCACAAGTGCTCACTGAAAGCTTTCCCGTGGTACTAATGTGAATGAGTAACAGAAGGAAATGGAAACTGTTGGTGGGTGGAACAGAACTAGAGAATGTATATTATAAGATCTCAGAAGCACTAGAGTAGGAACTTTTTTCCGTAGTGTTCACTGATATATGCCAAGTATTACAAGTAGAGTGGGGCAAATAAAAGAAAAAAAGTGCTTGTTAAATTGAATTGTCTTGAACGTGAAGAGATAATTCCATCATGTTCAACACTTAATAAAAGTTTAAACATCTCAATTACATCTGAACAATTACAACTAAACATGTAATGCACATGAGAATAAAATTTGAAATTGTTTCATGAAATACTGTCCCGAACTTGAAAAATGAAATCTGCATGAGGTAGATAATTTGCTGCTAGGAGAAAAGGCTACAAAATGCTTTGATAAGTCATTGGCATCTGACAGAACAAAGAGAAGATGGCAATAATTTACATTAGCTGAGGAAAAAACTGGGAGGAAATGGAAAAAAACTCTAAGGAGAACAAGTTTTCGTTGATCAAGGAATTCCTTAGTTGTATTCTGTGAGGAATGCATCACACTGAACCTTACCCAGTTAAACTTAACAAAGTTTGGTTTCATCTTCCTCACTTCCTTTTGCTATTCTATATGGTTTAAAAATGACCAATATGAACGAAGTTTCCTGAAATGATTATCGTGAAAACTAAACTTTTAATTCTGCCTTGGACCTCCAGGTGTAGCTTGCTTTAAAGTCTTAGGGATATCTTTTTATATGAACAGAATGACTTTACCTAAGGATCTCAGATGCTTTGTTGCAAGAGAGATGTGCACCTTTGTCAACATCTTAAACTGAGGATTCCTGACTACTTTTCAGTGAGTGAGCAAATTATGTCAGTTAATAGGCAAGTCGCTACTATCATGGGATTCTGTTTAGTTTGGTGTGATACTTAATATGAAGAGGAAATTTACTACATTGCTTTACCTTTTCTATTCTCCCAACAGTCTGTTTTTCCTGAGACAAATACTTCCAACCTTTAAATTGTCATAAACTATTGGTAAGATCATGGATGATTTGCACGACTGGCCTGCACACTAAACTCAGCTTTATTTTGTAAAAAGCTAATGCAAAAAGAGATACTCTGGCCCTAAGCATGTCTCTGTTCAAAACACTTTTGTGCATTTAGGCAAAACACCTAAATTTCCAATCTTGAGATACTGTGAGTCTATAATCTGAGAAGATATGCAGGGGAGTGGGTTTTGATGAATGCAAATCAATATGGCCATACATGTACCTGTTGTCAGTCTTTTCACCCAACTGGTCTCTCATTGGAGTGTTTATGAAATAGGACAGTACATAAGAAAAATGAGGTCAGAGTGAAGAAACAGAGCTGAAAGGAAACAAATTCTAAGGGGTGGTGAAATGTTTTTGCTATGCTACAATGGTAGATGAACTAACATATGATCAGTAAGCAATCTGAAAGGTCATTTCTAAAAGAACACTCATCTTATAGCTGCACTTAAAAAAAAAAAAAAAGCACAACTCATTTTGAAACCACTGGAGTATTTTTAACTTGATGGGCTATAAAATAAGAAAGAAAATAATTCAAATTAGTTCAGTGATGCAGAAGAGTAAATATAAAATAACTGTGAAAATAAAACAGTATAATGATAGATATTAAATTAGTTGTCCCTTCCTAGTAGCATGAATAAAGAGCTATTAACCCTAAATTGCAATGGAATTAACTATTGGATGACAAAACCCTGATATAAAGAGATTTTAAAACTGTTTCCTAAAGTGACTACTACTTTTTATTCCTATAGAGAGCTGAATCTGTTTGTAAACATTGGCAGGCAACTGTGCCAGAGTAAACTGCTTTTTTCTTCTGGTTAAAATAAATTAAAAAACAATTCCTCAAAAGGTGCATAGTTATCTTGGAAATCAAGGTTGAGTCCATGATCACTATAAATAAACTTTAACCTATCATGATAGGTCTTAAGTAGTACAGGATTTAAATTATCAGTGCATACAAAATGAAAATTAAACAGTTTCATATGTAGTTATGAAAAGGTGAAAATAATCAAATATGAAAGAAAAAAGTAGAATCAATAGGTATTTTAAATATTACCACAAAAACTGTAAAGGTATGTGTTTATATAATTTTTTGCATAAATATAAGCATATATATGTGTATATACATACACATACATCCTTATTATATAGTCAGGTAGAATGTTAATTAGAGATTTTTAAGAAGAAACTATAAAGAAAGAAGGAGGAAGAGGTTATTGCTTATCCTTAGCTTTAAAAGACTGTTATTTTGTATTGGTTCACTAATTTAACCCAAAGCTTACCTAGATGAGTAAGTACCCCCAGTATGCCTTTAACCTTATGATATAACCAAAATTCTGTTTAAAAAACAAAACAAAACAAATAAAAGCAAGGTTTAGATAACAAAAGCCAGAGTATATTTGATAATATTTGATGTAGTTCTGATGAGTTTTAAGAAAGACTGTTTTCATTTAAATTTGTACCTTATTGTGGTTGAGCATCTTGATTTTTATGACAACATTTAGATTTTAGAATTATCGTATGTCTTTGGCACAGACAGTAAATGCTTATTGAATGAGTATTGATTTAGGTCTTGGGTGTTTTGAGTGGTTGAGTTTCTGGGATGTTTGGATACTTTAAAAATGGCAAAAGTATTTGTATATGGTGGATTTCTGAAATTTTAATGACATATTTACGTTATTCAGCTAGTATATTCAGTTTAACTTTTGACTTATATAAAGTCATCCTTTATTATAGCACATTATTAGTATCCTGGTTGCTCTTAATATTATCTAACAAAAAATGCCCAGAGGCAATAGAAAATTCAAAACTCAATATAAGTTAGTGTTAAGCAGTAAGATTTATCACAACTATGAATAAATACGAAGATCAGCAGCTGGTTTATACAGATGGCCAATAAAATGTTGGAATGCCCCAAACATAAACATAAGGAGTGACGGTAGGAGGCAGGTAGTGATTAGATATGTGATGGCTGAGGTTAGCTTTTGGTTTGGGTAGAACACTGGACTTTTTTTTTTCTTCCAGTAGAAATTTTCTCTGAAAAAATAATTATCAAAATGTTATGTTTCCCCTTTTAACAAATTTACATCATTTTATTTTGATAGTCTGAAATTATCGCTGGAACTTCTGAAAAGGATTTGATTTAAAGATCAAGTAACCATTTACGTAATAGGAAATCTGAGTCCATTACTGGACAGCCAAATTGAAGAACTGATATAATTTCATTTTTATAAGTTTACTGATGAAATATCCAAGCTTTCTTTTGGGATTATATCTGGTTATTCAGAAATGTAAACCTTACAAACCCTCATTAACCTCATGATATTTTTAATATCATAAAAACTGACTGTATTTTAACCTGACTCAAAGGAATACATTCTGATTAATATTTAGAATAAAACTAGCAAATTATACTTTCTCATGATTCCACTCTGTGTGTAGAATTCTAAACTTTTTCAGTTTTTGTATTCTGCCCAAGCCCGCTTTACCACACACCACATCAGAATATACACATATATACAATACCTTAACATATTTTACTCCATGAAATGTGGCAATGTTGTTATCACAAAAGGAAGAAAAGCACATCTGCTACTTGAACCGGATCCATGCTTTTTCCTAAGAAGTCCTGTCCATTAACTTTCTCTTTTTTTGTTGTTATGCCATGAAGGATAATCAGTAAGAAGGTCAAACCCATGCTCAGCATCAAGAGGTGAATACAGAAATGAAATAGTATCGGTATAACAGCCAACCAACCAGCAATGTCAACAACCTATTTTTGATGGCAAAATGTCTTGAGACAAGAAGAAATGCATGTTATGATTGATTTATTGACAGTGATTTCCAGAATGTACCAGAAGCACCTCAAGGATGCATAAGATACTCTATTGGGGTGGAAAAAGAAAATGTTAGGATTGTTTTTTATATACTTCAAATTTTCTATTTTTGGTTTGCTGTAATACTTCTATTAATCATCAACAAATAATCATAATACATTACAGGAATGTAGTCATATATTTTGTAATTGGTTGAAGAATATGACCCCTCCAAAATGTTGACTTTTAGGAAATCATATTAGAGAGTTAAGTTGAAAAGTAGAGTTGAATACAGAAAAAATGGTGAGTTCAGTTCTTGTTAGAGTCATTTAACTCTGAACTTTATCATGAAGTGGGGTATCCACCATAGCTCTCACATACCTTCCTAAATTTTTTTTTATCAGCAGGAAAGAGATGGCATACTTCATGCAAGTAGCCAAGGACAGTATAATACAAGAAGTATTCACACAGGAATTCACACAGCCCTCAACAGAGTTTAGTTAGTGCAAAAGGAATGGTTGGTTGTGCACTGGGCTGGTAATCAGGGATTAAGTCATCATGACTCCTAGACCTTAAATGGAAGGGGAGGAGGCAATTATATGAACTCTTAAAAAATATCTTTTTGCAGAGGGTCAAAGAGTCTGTGGTCTCGGGACAGGGGAGGGCCACTACCCAAGGAAGAGCCAAGGAAATAGATACCTTGACTTTATGTTTTGCCACTCTCCAAACTTTTACTACTGATTTCTCCTATTGGCCAGATCCAGTCTGATGTCAGAGAAGTGTACAACTGTAATCCATACAGGCCAGCCTCCTTGGGCATAGTTTGAGAAAGAGTGGAGTGTGGATCTGCAGGAACAAATTGAAAATTTTCTGCATTCTGCTCCTCTTTATTCTCAGCATCTTTTCTCTTCCAGAGGAAACATAATGTGTCTCAATACAAGGGATACATGAATCCCATTATCTACCATAGCCTAATGAATTAATGTCAGTTTAGTCATATTCCCAAATAAAACCTAAAATATTAGCAGAGTTCAGTATTCTTTATATAAGATAATATAGAAAAAAGACGGGGAAAGAAATTCTTAATTAACATAAAATATAGCTGCCATAGTCCCATGACTTATGTAACTTCCCATGAGACCTTAAATGACAATCACATGTCCTTTCAGATACATCCATTCAGTGTGTATTCAAAGTTCTGTCAGCGAGTGGGCTGGAGCATTCTTGACCTGGTTTTATGATCCTGTGATAGGAGCCTTTGATTGCTTCTGCCTTGATTAGATCAATTCATTATTCGGTTACCTGCCCTTTTACAGAAGTGAGGCAATCTAGAGAAACCTCTAGGTTCCAGAAATAGTTCTTGCTTCCATTGTGTGGCAGCAGTCTATTAAGTAACATCAGTCACCTCTATCATTATTGTAGTCCCTTTCTTTGCCAGTGAGTTTACTGGCTTGAGTTTATGATGGCCAGAGGGCATACTTGGTTTCCAATTTGACAGAGACTGTGTTGTCTAGTGGAAGCATTTCTTCTTTGGAAACTAGTGCACTTCTACCTATTTGCTGGAAGAAGCCAGTCTCAGTTTCTGGACATGCACATTCTGTCTATAGGAGAGATGAATCAAGCATTGGATATTGGTGTAAGGTCTGTAACATCCATTGGAACATCATTCGAAGTCCACAAGATTGCATTTCCCAAAAGACCCTATAGCAGCCTTTAGCAGATTATTCCAGTCTATCAAGTCTTCTGCTTCTAGATGTTGAGACAGGTGGATTTTTTTGGGTGAGCCCATGGACACATTTCTTTTTCTTTTTTTTTTTTTAATTTTTATTTTTTAAATTTTTTTCAGCGTTCCAGAATTCATTGTTTATGCACCACACCCAGTGTTCCATGCAGTACGTGTGTCCACAATACCCACCACCAGGTTCACTCCACCTCCCACACCCCCTCCCCTCCAAAACCCTCAGTTAGTTCCTCCAATTTCCCCCAACTCCCTTCTCCTCTCCATCTTTCCATGTCCTCCGTGTTACTCCTTATGCTCCACAAATAAGCAGAACCGTATGATAATTGGCTCTCTCTGCTTGATTTACTTCACTCAGCATAATCTCTTTCAGTCCCATCCATGTTGATACAAAAGTTGGACACATTTCTTTTGTTACAAATTACTTCCCCTTGTCTGAGGTAAGATTATGTCAGAATCCAAAGAAAATAAGGATTTTGCAAACCTGCAAGTTGCAGTGCTGACAGAATTGTGACCAGAGAAGACAGTTTCCAGATACATTTCTTCCTGCAAGAAAACATTTCCCCATAGAGATAAAAGGAGTCCAATAGAATCAACCTCATACCAGTTACTCGAGAATGTGCCTATCAATGGCTTTGTGTTGTCTTCTGCTATTGGCAAGCTGGTTGGCCATAACCGTGTCAACTATGGTGAGAAGTTCGTGTTGTCAGACCTAGGCATAGTCTTTCCTTTTGTTATCCTGGCCTGCTAGTATCTTTCCCATTGAGCAAACACTTGATTTAACTGAAAAGAGAGACTAACAGCTATAGGACAGATAATGTTGTGCATCTTATTATTGAGAGGTCCTCTGCAGCAGAAGCCTTTGGAAGATTAAATGGGACACAAATATGCCTACTTTATGCTCTTTTTAAGGGAACCACTCAGATACTTCATCAGAACTTTTTGTCAGTTTTCTAGTTGGGTTTTTCTAAATTCCTCCTTACCTGGGGCCCAGCCTGTCAGCTTCTGCTCAAAGATTAGTGTAGATCCTTACCTCACGCTATCTTTTCCTTTATGCTGGGTGTGGGATAAGGGGGTGGGTGAAGTGGGTATGTTTTTGCAAACTTGAGGAATCGTGTGTGATGATATATAAATTTAAGAGTTTATCTTTGTGAATCTTGGGAACAATGTATACTGAATGTTGGGCTGTGTAAGGGGCTTCTTCTAAAAATTGTTGGGTGCCTGGGTGCCTCAGTTGGTTAAGCTTCTGACTTTGGCTCAGGTCATGATCTCAGGATCCTGGGACTGAGCCCTCTGCGAACCCATACTAAACGGGGAGACTACTTCTCTCTCTCCTCCTTTCTCTGCCCCCCCCCACTCATGTGACCTCTCTCTCTCAAATAAATAAAATCCTAAAATAAAATAAATAAAATGACTATTGTTCCATCTGAAATGTGCCTTTACAAAGGGCTTCCCAAAGCAGCTGACAGCCCAAATTGGTGCTTTTGTTAACAAAGAATTCTTTTTTTCTTGCCTTGCCCTTGGCCTTTGCCTTGCCTTTCCTTTTTTCTTTTCTTTTCTTTTTGGCAGTGTAGGGGAATGGGATTTCCTACTTAAAGCTCAAACTAAAGCTATTACTAGAGCCATTGCAAGATGAGGGCCTTTTAAATACTTTTAATGAGGAAGCTCATTCTTAATGTAGAAGGAAATAATTTCATATTTCAGCATTATTTTATTACCTCAGTGAACACTTGAAATGCTGGGCCAGTTGTTTCCAGGAAACATTTATGACTGTAACATGTGCCAAACAACCTCTTACAGTATGTAAGAATAGCACTGGCTTAATAAATGTGTAGAATCTTCTGTAAGGATGATTGTGGGGAGAAAAAAGTAAAACATTTTATGCTAATACAAGAATTTGCTTTGTCCTATAAAGAAATGAAGAATTTTGCTACTTGTCCTTGCTCAGGTGCTAAGTGTTTTCTTCCTTAGCTGCAAATTGTAGTGAAGCTCCTGGGAAGAACTTTCCTGCTGGAAAAAACACAATTCCTGTGGGTGATCTACCTGCTTTTCATCTTTTACGTGCACTGAGAGGCTTTCCTTCTTTCAGGAACTCCACCCAACACCCATCTCTCTGTTTTCATACCCCCAGCATCTACTGTCTTTTCTTTGTACCTGTCACTGTCACAGTTGTGTCTGTCTTGACTAAAGCCAGGTTTCTGGTCAATACATGGCTGAAATCACCTTATGAGGTGATGAATTGATTTAGAAAATACAGATAATGCTAAGGGAAGCATGTAAAATCTTCTTGAATGAAAGGAACCACTGCTAGCCTTCACTGGAGACATGCACATATACATCATGGAACTTAATTTTTTATAGAAATGAGTTTATTTTGGTAACATTATTCATGATCCTTTTTCTCATTTGATTATAAAATGAACATCTTCCATATCATTACATACTTTTGTGCAGGAAATTTGTAATTACTGCAGAGTTTTCATTGTATCTAACAGTTTATAGTATATACTATGTGTACATATGCATATTTACAGAGAGAGAGAGAATATACATTTATTTTTACCTGAAAATACTACTTTAGTCATTGATGTAGGTGTAACTTTGGACATATATCTCTCCTTCCTTAGAAATACATTTTTTAAAAAGGATTCTTTTTTAAAAAAATTATTTATTTATTTATTTATTTGACAGAGAGAAATCACAAGTAGATGGAGAGGCAGGCAGAGAGAGAGAGGGAAGCAGGCTCCCTGCTGAGCAGAGAGCCCGATGCGGGACTCCATCCCAGGACCCTGAGATCATGACCTGAGCCGAAGGCAGCAGTTTAACCCACTGAGCCACCCAGGCACCCTAAAAAGGATTCTTGAGTCATAGTTTATAAGCTGTGTTTCATTTTCGTGTATGGAACATTATAGAAAGTGTGTAATGGGCATCCACTGTAGTACTTATGTGCATTGACATATAATCATTCATTTATTAATTCATTCATTTTGTTTCCAGCTTTACTGAGGTATAATTGACAAATAAAAATTTTATAGATTTATGATGTACAGTGTGATTTTTGATATATGTGTATTTTTGTAATGATTACAAAAACATATTTTGTATGTTTTTGAAACTAATTAGTATACCTGTCACCTCACATAATTTTTTTTTTCTTTCTTATGGTGAGAACATTGGTTCTCTCTTAGCAAATTTCAGGTATACAAAATAGTATTCTTTAGAGTTTTTATTTAAATTCTAGTTAATAAACTAGAGATTTTTCATTTTTTTAAATACCACATGGATAATTTCATGCATCTCCGAGATGTGGAAAACTTCTATTTTAACTCCTCTGTTTCTCAGTTTTCCACAGAACTACATTGTCTGAAAATTTTCTTTTATCTTTTTCAACTTGTTCACTGGTTGAATGAACAGTTTCTGGCACCGGGTTGAGGCAAAATGCATTGATGAGTCTTCATAGACTAAAGGGGGAAAGTATGAGGCGGATTAGGAAAAATAACACTATCAGGTAGAATAGGTCCAAAACCCCAACAGTTTGGCAAAATAGAGTTGTTTTTCTTTTATGTAAATTATACTATATATCTATATATCTTATCAGTTAGTGGCTCTCCTCCAAGTAGTGATTCATACACCCATGTTACTATCTTTTTATTTTGGCACTGTTTTCTCTCTCTCTCTCTCTCTCTTTTTTTTTTTTTTTAGGTGGGGAGGGGCATAGGGAGAGAGAGAATCTTAAGGAAGCTCCACACCAAGCGTGGAGTCTGAGGCAGGGCTTGATCTCACAACCCTGAGATCATGACCTTAGCCAAAATTCAGAGTTGGGCACTTAAGCAGCTGAGAACACCCAGGTGCCCCTCCGCCCCACCATTGCTGCTTTCCACATGGCTTCCAGTATTGCTGTATTGAGGGAAAGAGCATGAAGAATCACTAGGCCTGGGTTTGGCTTATATCATTTCTGTCCTCCGTTACAAAACACATTTAACTACAGGGGAGGCTGGGGAATGTTGTATGGCTGTGTGTTTAGGTAGGAGAGAAAATGGGCTCAATAGTTAGACTCTCTGCCATAACATGTGAACAGGTAGTGATAATTTAGTATTATGAAAGGATAATGGAGTGAAGTTAAAGAGCTATAAAATCATGGAGGAGAGAACAATTACCTTTCCTTAAAGTTGAAATTGGTGAAGAGGGACTGTTTTGGTCATCAGAAATAGAAGATACTTCCTAGCCAAAGGGATATATGGTAAGTCAGAGATTATAAAAAGAATAATCCCTATATAGCATGATAAATATATAATTTCTTCATTAAATTTCTATCACTTTTTCAAAACAAATTTTCAGACATTTGTAAGAATTGATTCACAATGAAGTATATTAATTGAATCATGATTTATAATAGGAATTTTTGACAAAGAAATGTTTAGTGAAAACAGATTGATTAAATAAATCATAGTATAGCCAAGTTATGGCATACTTTGCAGACAATAGAAAGTAGGTATGGATTCATATATATATATATATATATATATATATATATATATATGATTCCCACAATTGATTTTTAAATGCTAAAAGTAAGCATTAATCATAATGATCATGCTAAATGAAATGATAAAATTCGGTGTATATGAATGATCCCATTTTAAATACATAAGTGTGTTTCTCCAAAGATCTAAGTTAATCATCCATGCAGTCATTTCATTATTCACTTTCTTTTTTATAGTGCCTGCCTACCCCTGCCTTTGTCTCTCCTCTTTGTCTATCTCTACCATCTTTCTTTCTTCTTTTAAATGAGTGTATTATTTTTATTTGTCATAAAAATAATGTACTTTTTATTTAAAAAGAAATGAAAGTTTGGCAATTAGTGTCCCCTTCCTTCTGCATATGATCTCCCATTTAGCTAGCTGGTAAAAATACCACCTTATTAATACCTACCGTGAGGTCCTCCTGGGAAACAGTAGCTAATGCTATTTACAACATTTTTGCCACATAAAAATCTAGTTACTGAAAGGTAATAGGCAAAAATCAGAACACCACATATGGCTAGGATAAAAAATGAAAAAAAAAATGTTATTGCCAGATGTGTTAGATTTATAAAAGTTGCATATATTTTTCCAAGAGATAGTAAGTGAATTCATGTTTATGCATTAGTCATTTTGATTGTTTAATATATATTAAGCTATATGTTGTAATATCAGTACTGTAATATTTATATTTGAAGTCTGTTACTGTTTCTAACAGAAATGGGCCTAAGTAAGTGAATATAAATTTCCTTGTTCCTAAACAAGTGTACCTTTGACAAACAGGGTCTTTAGATTGGCAAAAGAGCAAGGTCCAGGGAATCCTGAAGGGAGACAAAATGGTCTGGATGGTGAAAGTGTATCCCAGTGATGGTTTGATTTCCTTATCTCTGAGTCCACCAAATACATTTATGATTGGCAAGATAAAAAGCACTGTCTTAGAGAATTTGATTTATTAGCAATGGAGTATGAATATTCAAAGATGAAAGAGGTTGAAAGTCAGGGTTTTAAATTTATTACAGTTGACAAATCAGAAGTGATACAAGTGAGAGAAAAGCTGTAGTGTTACCAAAAAGAACACTTTTAAAGGCAAATATGCAGAAATTAATAATTGAGTAAATTTGAGAATGGAAATACAATTTGAAGTAATTTCCTGGAGGGCATGGCACCTGGAATAACATTAGGTTTTGGTTCAAAATTATGCTTTTACCAACATACATTATATATTAATGTGCTCTTTAACTGAATCAAGTTATTACTTTAAAATCAACTTAATGGGCACCTGGATAGCTTAGTCAGTTAAGTGTCCAGCTCTTGATTTTGACTCAGGTCATGATCGCGGGCTCCTGGGATTGAACTCAGCGATGGCCTCTGCGCTTAGCATGGAGTCTGCTTGGGATTCTCAGTTTCCCTCTTTCTCTGCTCTTCCCCCCATTCATGCTCTCTCTCTGTCTCTCTCTGAAATAAATAAATTTTCTAAAAAGTATATGTATATATATGAAATAAAAGAAAATAAACTTGAAATTTTCTTACTCGGGATTTTTTTTCCCCTACATATAGATTGTCTTTTTACATATCTCTCTTTTTTCAAATAAATAATGCTCATTGTCCTTGGGACATTTCTGCAACTTAAAAAAAAATGATCATAATGGAACCTACATAACCAATAATGAAATTAGTACATAGTGTTCCTTTGGTAGATTAATTGATTGGTTGGCTTGTAGTTATATTTTTATATTTTGGTAGTTATCCTTTTAATCAGTAGAAATTCTAAGATTAAAGTGAAATCTCCTTAAAATCTTTGTAGTATGTACTGTGTTAAAAAATGAAATAAATATGTATATACATACACATATATAATTCTGCTTTCATATTTCTACAAGCTTTACAATGTCATTTTGAGTGAAGTTACTATTTTTTAATGATTTCATCATGTAATTAGAAAGAAAATAACAGAGCACAGCATATTATTTTTGCAGTTCAAACTAGCTTTTGAATTGGGACATTTCCATTCCTGTTCAAATTAATAATAATCAAATCATAATATAGATTTTGTTGCCTTTTGTACTACATTTGTTGCCTTTTGTATTTACATTTATATTAGAGGAGAAAAGTTGAATCAATACTTCAATGATTTTTTTTTTAAAGTTTGGCTATGGGGGAACATATTGTTTGGATGTAGGAGGTCCTTTTTTTTTCTTTCCTTTTCCCCCCCCTTCTTTTCTTTTCTTTTTTAGCTATGTAGAGGGGAGAAATCATATAGGTTAGAAAAAAAATAGGAGTTGCTTTTAAACAAAATGCAAATCAGAGATAAGCCACATATCCAATCATTTAATCTTTCCCATTTCCTATTTATATAACTGAAGAAAAAATATGTTGTAGTGCGTATTTTCTAACAAGATGAATTCTTCCAGAAAAGACCCAGAAAAAGAAAAAGGCTAGTTCTATGGTGTAATTACCTAGTGTTCTTTCCCATTTTTGCTTGAACAAGGTGAAAAACACCAATAGGTCTGCTCATTAAAAATTTATAAATTTTTAATTTATAAAAATTTAATATTTATAAATTTTTAATTTATAAAAATTTAATTTTTATAAATTAAAAAATTATAAAATGTCAAATATGCATTTGTTAATGGCTGTTATAGAAAAAAAATATTTAACTTTAGGAACGAGAACTTAACCTGATAGACATTAAGTTTTTATCTATTCTCCACTAAGGAAATGAGAATAATTAAGAATGATAATAGGTGCTTGCTAACTGGTTCTAAGTGTAAGGATACTGTTTATGGCAATTTTGTTTTTATTGATGATAATTCTATAACATGATCACATTCATTGTTACTAACACTGACATGTCATCCTCAGAATGCTAAGCAAAGCAAATGGCTGCATCTTTGAACATATTGCAGAAACCAAATACTTTTGTGTGCAACTTGATCTTCATGCCCTAAGATGTAGCTGAGTGCCCTGTTTTCTCCACATAGAATAAAAGGTTATAACCCTGTCTGGTTCCTAGATGTTGACTCTGGTGCATTTTTCTGGAATGTGATATGCTTTTGTTGGAGTATACAGAGGGACTTTTTAAAAAAACTGTAAATGGTGAATTGCTTTCTTAATTTCTAAAAATTCTTAACCTCCAATTCTTCAATCACTTTATTTTCTGAAGAATTTTTAAAAATTTTATTGAAGTAAATCATTTTGAACAGCTGTTCTTTTAATGCTGTTTTCTTAGTTTTTCCCTTGAGCTCTCTGCTCTCTTTTAAAAATAGCATGTATGTATGTATGTATGTATGTGTATATGTATTTATTTTTATCATGTTACTTTAAAAAAAAATTTCTTCCCTCTTCCCATAACTGCCATCATCTTTACAAGAAAAAGTCAACTTTAAATGGTATATTCCCATTTTCTCTTATCAGTTATCCTGCCAACTCCTGTGATCTTAGCTGATGGTTGAATTGAATGATGGGAATGTGCTGGTAGCATGGCACCTGGTTGTGTTAAACACAGAAAGGATTTCCAAAGGCATTGAAGAAAGAAACAAAACAAGGAGTTTAGATATATATGACAATAGAGAAAACGAACAAATACTAACTAAACAAGGAAAAAAAAAACCCACTTTCTCGGGGCGCCTGGGTGGCTCAGTGGGTTAAAGCCTCTGCCTTTAGCTCAGGTCATGATCCCAGGGTCCTGGGATCGAGCCCCACATCGGGCTCTCTGCTTAGCAGGGAGCCTGCTTCCTCACCTCTCTCTCTGCCTGCCTCTCTGCCTACTTGTAATTTCTATCTGTCAAATAAAATAAATAAAATCTTTAAAAAAAAAAAAACCCACTTTCTTGAGAATGTTAAATGCCGTTTCTCCAATTTCCCCAAACCAGAAAGGATAGGCATATAGTTATAAAGCAATAGCTGATGACAACAATGATATTTAAATATATACATTTTACTACCAAAACAGTGAATTGCTGAAAAAATAAAAATTGAAACAGCACTAAGATGTGATTATTTTGCCTATCATATTGGGGGAAAAAGATGATACTACGCAATACTGGCACGAATATGGAGAAAGTGTTGATCTTCTGCAATAGAGAGTGCTAATTGGTTCAACTTTTTGGTGGCCAATTTGAAAATCCATGTTTAAGTTCAGATATTGCATAACCTTTGGCTCAGCAATTTTGTGTTGATAAATGTACCATGCATGCACTAACACAAGTTTATAAAAATTTATGTACAAAAGTATTTTCTGAGGGAATGTTGAGATTTAGTTCTAGAATCAGACAGACCTGAGTTGTAATCACTGCTTCATCACTTTCAAAGTATATGAGCTTGGGCAAGTTACATACCATGTTTAGATGTTTAGATACCACTATACTTTGATAATTAAATGAAATTCTGTCTATAAAGTGTGTAACAAAGTATTTGGCACCTTGTAAATACTTTATTACTCTTTGTAGTGAAGATAACATTGTTATAAATATTATGCAGTGTGGTTTAGTATAGCAAAGATCTGAAAACAACCCCATTATTCATCAACTAGGATATCAGCTAAATAAACTTAGGTTCATTGACTAGAATACAACAGAGTCACTAAAAAGAGTAAGATCAATCTACATGGAAGTAGAGGCAAGAAATACTTTGAAAAAAAAAAGCAAGTTTTAGAATTAATGGTATTATTCCATGTGTATGAAAAGACAGAGTAATATATTTTTATTAGTATATATAAACAGAGAGAGAGAGAGAGGAAAAGAATACTAACCAACATATTAATAGTGATTCTCAGGGAAGTAGAATAATGAGCCACTTTTATTTTTTTCTGTATTTTTTAAAATATTTTATGTTTTTAAAAATCATTCTTTATCCAGAAGTCAAAAAATTTTTATCACAAAAAACTAATCCTATTTTTTGGCATTATCTATCTATACATATGTATGCTGGTTCCAGACCAGAATATATAATCTAGCCATATCTATATCCATAAGCATAGATTACATATTATGGCCTATAACCTTAATGCCCCAGAAATAGGGTATACGTACACACACATAAAGTATCAGTGGTAACTAAGTATCATGTAGCCTGATATGTATTTTACTTGAAAATTAGAGGGAACTACAGAAATTCATTTTTAACCCTTTTTATGGAATGAATACTTAAAAAAGAAACCCTAGTGTGGTGAAAAAATAATGAATACTGTTTTTCTGAAAATAAATAAATTGGAAAAAAAAAAAAAGAAGAAACCCTAGAAATGGAAGGAAACTTAGTATCCAAGTCCAGCATCTCACCAGGAGCACAAAGTCAGTGAAAGCCAACTCCATCAACTTCATCTGATTTGGGGGATAATAAACATATTAACTCCCAAAGTAAAATATTGCTGTTAGAATTTTATTTCTTAAATTGACAAAATGTGCTTTTTCATAAAATTTCTGCTATTATTTCTATTTTTGCTTCATGAAGTGAATGAGGCTCTTTAGAAACTCTTTAGATGACCACTTTTTAAATAATTTGGGGTTGGATACATACAATTTTTTCATTTAAAATTTTCCCAATTCTTAGTATTTTTCTGTATGTCAGAGGATTTCTGGGCTTGTTATCTTCTTCTCATATCTCATACTCCTATCTGAAAGTCCTTAGAGATGCTTATTCTCTTTTATAGTCTGACTCATGCCATTCCAAAAAGAATAATCAACTGAATGATCCCATTGTTTATTAGTATTAGTAATATCAGGCTAGATGTTCTCTAACTATAAATATCAAGGCAGACAAAAGTTTTCTTATTATGTTCTAGTTTCAAACCTATTCTATTATTTTGGAATTTGTATTTTTATGAAATATTTCACAAATTATTTTCACAGTCTTTATATACCTTATAAATTTTACAATTTTTAAGGTAATCTGGCTCCAAATATTTGCCCCTATGTGGGAAGCTAATTTCAGTAAGATTAATGTGTTAGGGAATAAAATAGTAACACATTGAAAGAGTCAAGACCAGACCACATTCCTTTCATTTTAACTTAATTTAGCATCATTATGAAGAGTAAATTAAGGATCCATTAGGACTGACTGGAATTTTTAAAAAATGATATATTAACATTCACATTCACATATGCACACGTGCACACACACATACACACACATACACACAAACATTGAAAGGTATTTTGGAGCAAGAGGGGATATTAGTGTAGTGATAACTTGCAGGGAAATGACCTGTATATGGAATCCTGAGTTTTCTTGATAAATAGTCAAGTCCAGAATATTGTTGAGAGGTGCCAGTAATGGAGCATATAGTGTCCAAATCCAACTTGGCATTTGAAAATCTATTTCACCACTGTGAAAGTTCTTCTATTTTTTTAAAAAGCTTTGACAGAGGAATCAAATTGCAGTTGAGATGGGTTATCAACCTTGCTTTCTTTTATAAAGGTGCACTGGGAGTAGATATGTGAAATATCAAAACATTTAATTGAATGAAAATAAATTTATGTTGGTATATTCTCAAAAGTTCTCTTTGATTTTGCACAGTTTTGTCTGCCTAAGTGTTCAAGTTCATCCCTTTTCTAATTTATATTAAAAATATGACAGGGACGCCTGGGTGGCTTAGTGGTTTAAAGCCTCTGCCTTTGGCTCAGGTCATGATCCCATGATCTCTGTCTGTCAAATAATAAATTAAAAATCTTAAAAAATATATGACAGAGAAGTTTTCAGTTTTGGTACTTGGTATTGCTTAATTCTCAAGTCTAGATGATTAGTCAAATCATATAATATGTTTAGACTTAAAAGGCAACATGCAGCATCGAGATAATGAATTAAAATAGGTTGTTTCATTAGCGTAGTGTATGGTTTGTAAGTAAGCAATAAAGACTTGATGTTTATATTATTAAGCCAGTCTCTAGATTATAGACTTCAAAATCTAATCTAACATATGAGTTTATTTATTCAGTTCATTATCTGTGTGTTTGTATGTGTGTGTGTACCTGTGTGTGTCTTACAGCTGTTATTTCAAGAAATCAAGAAGGGCCAGGAGAAATGGGAAAGGCTGTGCTGATTCCTAAAGATGACCAGGAGAAAATGAAAGAACTGTTTAAAATCAATCAGTTTAACCTTATGGCCAGTGACTTGATCGCCCTTAACAGAAGTCTACCGGATGTGAGACTAGAAGGGTGAGTTTACATGTGTCCTATAATCTTATATATTGCTAATCTCTATATCTCACAATATCTCAGAACTTCTGAATCTCTATGGTTCTGAATACCTATGCCATAGTGGGGATGTACTGTGCATCATATGATAAGAAATACTATTTTCTTCCCTGGCAGAGCAAAATAGTATGCTTGCAAAGACACCACAGAATATGCAAGCCTAACAGGTTTCTCTTCATGAGATGTTTTTTGTTTTGCTTTGCTTTATCTTCCCAAATACAGAATAAACATGCTATTTGATAGGTTATATGCTTGCCTGCCTAGAGAGCTCTTACACTTTGTATTGAAAAACTATATGCTTTGCTTCCAGTGTAAAAATGGCCAATTGCTTGTATGATTCTTTGACCCTTTAAACATTATTTATTATGGATTCCAGCGATTTATGGTACTATTTGTAATTAGAATGCTTAGCTATCAGCCATGGAAGAAATATTCACTGGGAAATAGTAACTCCATGCAGGATGATGTTGAAAAATTCAGCTTGTTTATGATTAACTGTAAGCTATGCTCTAGATAGTTGAACATGTTTTAAATGGGTGTAATAAAAATCAGAATATTTAGTGGCAGTATTGTCATCCTAGTAATACAGTTCTTACAAAGCAGACTCTTGGCGCTTAGAAAAGATATATCCTGAGACTTTAGAAAATTTCCAAGTTTACAGATATGCTGCAGATCCCACTTCCATGGAAATAGAAGTTGTTCTTTTAGACATGTAATGACTTTTTCCATATAGAATAAAATTACAATTGATGCAAATAATGGCTGCCACTTATAATGGTTATATTACATTAGTAGCATAGTGATGTTAACATCATATTAAATAAATCTGATTTTTTTCCTTTCTAAATTACTACATATGAGACCAAAACAGAATAACAAATCTTGTTGAATAGGTGGGACTGGATTGTCAGGTTTATTTGATAGCTAGCTAACTAACTGGGCTTGTATACCTTCATATGCTTTTGAAATGTCTCTCTCAACCCCCCCCCCAAAATCCCAAAACCAACCACAAATAACTACATATTATGGACATCTGTGGCCTCTAATAAATGACTAAAATGTTGAATATTACATTTGTGCATTCCAAAGACCTATATCATTTTATAGGTAGTTTTATCCATATTTGTATGTTTGTACATAGACACATTTAAGATGTACAATAAGCATATTCTTTGGAAGAATTTTGAACACTTTAGATGCTGTTTATACCATTATAATAATGCATTTCTTTGTTTTATATATCATGTTGTGATAAAATGGATAAATACGATGCCTATTCAGGAAAAACAAACACTATTTCAAATTTTTAAGAATTCT
The DNA here is from genome assembly GCF_020171115.1 of Neogale vison. Classification (NCBI taxonomy): domain Eukaryota; kingdom Metazoa; phylum Chordata; class Mammalia; order Carnivora; family Mustelidae; genus Neogale; species Neogale vison. The sequence goes on from NC_058093.1 coordinate 52,319,610, forward strand.
TCACTTTCAACTATAAGAACATAAATTTTATATGAGATCTGGGATAATTAAGCTGACAGCTGTTTTAGTACAGAACCATCACTTCAAAAAAAGAATGAAAATCACCAAACATTGTTTAAAATATTTGTGGCCAATGTATTTCTTCTTTTAAGAATCACTTAGTAAATTAAGTACTTGAGTAATTAAGCCTTAAAATATAGAACAATTTAGCATTTTAAAATGGAGATTTCAAATGGATTACTATAAAAACTACACAAAATGCAATACTTACTGTGTTTTTATCTATTTATTTTGTGTGTGTATGAGGTTGACACATTTTATTACACACACACATTTTATTACACTCACAATTTATTACATACGCAATTTATTACAAGAATTTCTATACACCACATCCCTATCTTTAAAGTTGAGGTATAATTGATGTATAAGATAATACTCATTTCAGGGTACAAGGTAGTGATTTGATATTTGCATACAGTGTAAAATGATCAAAACAATAAATTCTAGTTAACATCTATCAGCATACAGAATTACAAAATTTTTTTCTCGTGATGAGAACTCTTAAGATTTACTCTTTTAGCAACTATCAAATATGCAACACAGTATTTTTTACTGTAGTAGTCATACTGTACATTATATCTCCATGACTTAGTTATTTTATAACTGGAAATTTGTACCTCTTGACCTCATTCACCCAATTCTCCCAGCCCCCAAAGATCCTCCCCTCTTCGACCAGCAGTCTGTTCTCTGTATCCGTTTTGTTTATTCATTTTATTGTTTTTTAGATTTCATCTGTAGGTGAAATCATACAGGGTTTGTCTTTTTCTCTCTGACTTATTTTACTTAGTGTACTACCATCAAGGTCCATCCATATTGTTGCAAATGGCAAGATTTCATTCAGATTTATGGCTGAGTATTCTATTGTGTATATATACTACTTTATTCATTTATCCTCCTATGGAAACTTAGGATATTTCCATATCTTGACCACTGTAAATAATGTTGCAGTGAACATAAGGGTGCATATGTGACTTCAAATGTGTGTTTCTGTCTTTTGGGATAAATACCCAGCAGAGGAATTTTTGTATCATATGGTCCTATCCTTAGTATTTTGAGGAACCTACATACTGTTTTCCATAATGGCTGCACCAGTTTACATTCCCACCAGCAGTATATGAAAGTCTTTTCTCTACATTTTTACCAACACTAATTTCTTGTCTTTTTGATATTAGCCATTCTGACAGTTGTGAGGTGATATGTCATTGAGATTTTGATTTCCATTGCTTGACTTTTTAGTGATAATGAGCATATTTTCATGTGCCTATTGGCCACCTGTATATCATCTTTGGAAAAATGTACAGATCTTCTGCCCATTTTTTAATTGGATTGTTATTATTGTTACTGAGTTGTATCAATTTTTTGCATATTTTGGATATTAACCCTTATCATATATGTGATTTTCAAATATCTTCTTTCTTTTGGTAGGTGGCCCTTTCATTTTGTTTCTGGTTTTCTTTGCAGTGCAGGAGTTTTTAGTTTGATGCAGCCCCACTTGTTTATTTTTGCTTTTCTTGTTTTTAACTTTGGAATCAGATCCAAAAATTCATCACCAAGATAGATGTCAGGAGCAGACTGTGTCTGTTTTCTTCTGGGAGTTTTATGGTTTCAAGTCTTAACATTCAAGTCTTTAACCCATTTTGAGTTAATTTTTGGGTATGGTGTAAGGTAGTGGTCTAATTTTATTCTTTTGCTTATATCTGTCCAGTTTTTCTAATACCATTTATTAAGAGAGTGTCTTTTCCCCATTGTACATTCTTGCCTTCTTTTTCATAAATTAATTGATCATATATGCATGGGTTTATTTGGGGGCTCTCTATTCTGTCCCATTGATCTATGGGTCTATTTTTATGCCAATAGCATACTGTTTGGTTACTGAAACTTTGTCATATACTTTGAAATCAGGGACCGTGGTGCCTCCAGCTTATTTCTTCTTTCCAGATATTGCTTTGTCTATTTGGGATCTTTTGTGGTTCCATACAAGTTTTGGGATTGTTTGTTCTATTTCTGTGAAAAAAGTCTTTGCAATTTTGAATAGAAATTGCATTAAGTCTGTAGATTACTTTGAGTAATATGGGCATTTTAACAATACTTACTCTTCTCATCCATGAGCATTCAATATCTTTCTATTTATTTGTGTCTTTAATTTTTGTATCATTATCATAGTTTTTAGTATAGAGGTCTTTCATCTCCTTAAATTAAATTTATTAAATTTATTCCTAAGTATTTTATTCTTTTTGATATAGTTGTAAATGGGATTGCTTTCTTAATTTCTCTTCCCAGTAGTTTGTGTTTAGTGTATAAAAACACAGCAGATATTTGTGTATTGATTCTGTATCATTCAACTTTACTGAATTAGCTAGCTTATTAGTTCTAACAGTTTTTTGATTAGTTTTAACAGACTCTTTTTGATAGAGTCTTGGGGGATTTTGTGTATAAAATTTTATCATTTACAAATAGTGACAGTTTTACTTCTTTCTGTCCAATTTGAATGCCTTTTATTTCTTCTTCTTCTTCCTCCTTCTCTTCCTGCCATCCTTCTCCTCCTCCTTCCGTTTCTTTCCAAATTGCTCTAGTAAGTACATCCTGTGCTATGTTGAATAAAAGTGGTAAGAGTGGGAATCCTCAGCATTTTCCTGATAATGGAGTAACAGCTTTTCACCAATGAGTATGATGTTAGCTGTGGGCTTGTCATATATGAGCTTTAGTATGTTGAAGTATATTTTCTCTATACCCATTTTGTAGAGCATTTTTATTTTAAATGGATGTTGAACTTTGTCAGATGCCTTTTCTGCATCTATTGAGATGATTATGTGATTTTTATCCCTTATTTTATTAATGTGGAGTATCACATTGATTGATTTGCAGATGTTGAATCATCCTTTCATCCCAGAAATAAATCCCACTTAATCATTATGCAAGTTCCTTTTAATATTGAATTGGGTTTGCAAATATCTGTTGAAGATTAGATTTTGCATTTATGCACATCAGGGGTGTTGGCCTATAATTTTCTTTTTTGTGGTCTTGTCTGGCTTTGGTATTAGGGTAATGACGACCTTGTAAAATGAATTTCTTTTTTTTTTTTTAAGATTTTATTATTTATTTGACAGACGGAGATCATAAGTAGGCAGAGAAGCAGGCAGAGAGAGAGGAGGAAGCAGGCTCCCAGCTGAGCAGAGAGCCCGATGAGGGCCTCGATCCCAGGACCCTGGGATCATGACCTGAGCTGAAGGCAGAGGCTTTACCCCACTGAGCCACCCAGGCGCCCGTAAAATGAATTTCTAAGTATTCATTCCTCTTCAATTTTTTTGGAAGAGTTCGAGAAAGATGTGTATTAAATTTTTGAAGTTTTGGTAGAATTTACCAGTGAAACCATCTGGTCCTGGACTTTTGTTTGTTGGGAAGTTTTGATTATTAATTCAATCTCCTTTCTAGTAATTGGTCCATTTAGATTTTCTCTTTCTTCATGATTCAAGAAGATTGTATGTTTCAGGAATTTATCTGTCTTTTCAGGTTGTCCAATTTGGCGGTGTATAATTGTTCATAGCAGTCTCTTTTGATCCTTTGTATTTCTCTAGTACTCGTTGTAATTTCTGGTCTTTCATTTCTGATTTATTTGTTTGGATCCTCTCTGTCTCTCTCTCTCTCTTTTTCCCCTTGATGAGTCTAGTCAAAGGTTTATCAACATTTTTTTACCCTTTTACTAGCTCTTTCACTGATCTTTTCTGTTGCATTTCTGAATGCATTTCTTTTGCATTCGTTTCTGCTCTGATTTTTATTGTTTCTGTCTTTGTTCTTCCTTCTCTAGTTCTGTTAAGTGTATAACTAGATTGGGATTTTTCATTTATTGACGTTATATCACTCTGAGCTTCCTTCTTAGAACTGCTTTTGCTCCATCCCATAGATTTCGGTGTGTTCTCTTTTCATTTACATTCTCAAGAGTTTTTTGTTTTTTGGTTTGCTTGTTTGTTTTAGTTCCCTATTGATTTCTTCATTGACACATTAGTTGTTCAGTACCATGTTGTTTAATCTCCATATATATATATATATATATATATATATATATATATTTTAAATTTTCTAGTCATGATCTTGTAATTGGTTTCCACTTTCATACCATTGTGTTGGAAAAGATGCTTGATAGGATTTTAGTCTTCTTAAATATATTTAGATTCATTCTGTGGTTTAACACATGATCTATCCTGGAGAGTGTTCCACATGTACCTGAGAAGAATGTGTATTTTGCTGTCTTGGGTGGAATGTTCATATTTTGGAGTCCATTTGGTCTAATGTGTTGTTTAAGGCTGATGTATTGATTTTCTGTCTGGACAGTCTATCCACTGATGTATGTGAGGTTTAAAAAACCCTACTCTTACCGTACTGCTGTTCTGCTGTTAATTTCACTCTTTAGGTCTGTTAATAAATGCTATGGATATATTGGGTGTATAGTTATTTATAGGTTACATCTTCTTGCTGGATTGATCCTTTGCCATTATGTAATGCCTTCTTTATTTTTTATTATAGTCTTTGTTTTAAAATCTAATTTATCTGATAAAAGTATAGCTACTGTAACTTCCTTTCATTTTGCATTTGCATGATTGCAGGATTTTTCCATATTTCACTTTCAGTCAGTGTATGTTCTACAACTGAAGTGAGTTTCTTCTAGGTAACATACAGATGGGTCTTATTTGTTTTTTCTTTTAATCCATTCAGCCAGTCTTTGTTTTTTCCATTGAAGAATTTAGTCCACTTATATGTAAAGTAATTATTGATAGTTATGTACTATTTGTATAACTAGATTGTTTTCTGACCCTTATGGTTTTGTAATTATTCTTTCTTTTTTCTTCTTTTTCTCTCTTCCTTGGTAGTTTGAAGACTGTCTTTAATGTTACGCTTTGATTCTTTTATCATTACCTTTTGTGTATCTTCCTACAGGTTTTTGCTTGGTGATTACCATAATGCTTACATATAGTGGCCTACATATACAACAGTCTATTTTAAGTTGATAACAAGTCTGAATATATTCTAAAACTACATTTTCACTCTACCAACCCCCTGCACTTTATATTTTCATGTCATATTTTGAATCTTTTTATTTTGTGTATCCCTTAACAAATTATAGGCACTTATACTACTTTTGTCTTTTAACCTTCACACTAATTGTGTAAGTTTTTTTTTTTTCCTAGATTTTTATTTATTTATTTGACAGACAGAGATCACAGGTAGGCAGAGAGGCAGGCAGAGAGAGAAAGGATAGCAGGCTCCCTGCTGAGCAGAGAACCCGATGTGGGGCTCGATCCCAAGACCCTGAGATCATGACCTGAGCCAAAGGCAGAGGCTTTAGCCCACTGAGCCACCCAGGCGCCCCCTAGCTGTGTAAGTTTAATCTGCTACATTTCTTAAATATTTGCCTTTACCATTGAGATTTTCACTTTCATATGTTTCTTGTTACTAATTAGTATTCTTTCTTTTCAGCTTAAAGTAGTCCCTTTAACATTTCTCGTAGGCTCGTTTAGTGGTGTGAATTCCCTTAGCTTTTGCTTGTTGGAAAACTCTTTATCTTTCCTTCAATTCTGCATGATATTATTGCTGGGTAGAGTATTTGTGATTGGAAGATTTTTCCCTTCAGCTCTTTAGGTATACCATGTCTTTCTTCTGACCTGCAAAGTTACTGGTGAAAAATCTGCTTATAGTTTTATGGGGGTTATCTTACACATATCAAGTCCTTTCTCTCTTATGACATTTAAAATTCTTTATATTTAACTGCTGACATTTTAATTATAATGTGACTTGGTATTGATTTCTTCCAGTTCATTTTTTTTTTTTTTTTAACTTATTGGTTTCCTGGCTCTGGATATCTGTTTTCTTCCCCAGGCTAGAGCAGTTTTCAGCTATTACTTCGTCAAATAAGTTTCCTGCCCCTTTCTCACTTTATTCTCCTGGGACCCCTAAAATGCAAATATTGCTTTGCATTTTGATGTTGACTCCTTAACCATCTTCACTTTTTTAAATTATTATTTTTTTTTCTTTCTGCTACTGTGCTTTAGTGAGTTCCACTGCCCCTTTCCAGACCACTAATGCTTTTTCTGCTTCATCTAGTCTATTGTTGAAAACTCTTGTGTACTTTTTAGTTCAGTTATCTTTTTCTTCAGCTCTGTGACTTCTGTTTGGTACTTTATAATATTTTCTCTCTCTTTGTCAAAGCTCTAGTATGTTCATCCATTCTTCTCCTGAGTCAATGAGCATCCTTATACCATTACATTGAACTGATTATCAGATAAATTACTTATCTTCCTTTCATTAAGGTTTTTTCCCACAGTCTTGTTCTTTCATTTGGAACATATTTGTTTCCTCAGTTTCCTTGATTCTTTGTGTTTATCCACATGTATTAGGAGAAACACTTACCCCTCCCAGTCTTGAAGAAGTGACTTTATGTAGAAGATGACACTTATCTTTCAACCTTGTCCTAGCTCTCGGCTGTCTCTCAAACCTTTGCAGTTGTCTAAACAGCCTGATTACTTTTGTCCATCCCTATTTTTGAGGTTGTATCAAGACCTGTCATTGTTTCAGAGGGAGGGATCTTAGCCCCCAATTTCAGGCTGATTGGAAATCAAATCCTCACGCAAAAGCTTTTAAAGTATGCTAACATATACAGTCCTGCAGGACTACAGTTGTAAATCCAGCTGGCCTCCAGACCAAGTTTTTGGGAAGTATTTCCTTAGCAACAATTGCAAAAGTCAAAGCTCTAAATGACTACATAAACTCCTTTCTGGGAGGTACTGGCTGGCTGTAGCATAGCCACAGTAGAGCACAGAGATGACATCCACAGCCTATGCCTTCTAAAAACAACTCTGTGTCCTTCTCTTCTCCTTCTCCTCCTCCTCTTTCTCCTTTTCCTTCCCCTTCTCCTTCTTATTCTTGAAGATTTTTTTTAAATTTATTTGACAGAGTGAGAGAGATAACACAAACAAGGGGAGCAGAAAGCAGAGGGAGAGAGAGAACCAGGTTCCCTGCTGAGCAAGGAACTGAGGCTATGGGGGGCTTGATCCCAGGCCCTTAGATCATGAACTGAGTAGAAGGCAGATGCTTAACCAACTGAGCTACCCAGGCGCCCCCCAGGTGTTTTAGCCTTCTGTCTGTGCTGAACCTTGGGGTTGTAACCCTGCCAAAAACTGTCACTCCAATTGTTTCAGGACTGTGGGGCCCAAAAATGCAAACCCCCCTTGCCACTATAGTTGAATACTCAAGAGGCATCCCATGTATGAACTGTACACACACCCACCAGCTTTAATGGTGGCAATGGGGATCAGGGGATCAGGTATTTCCACTTGTTTTCATGGTCCTGTGGGGTAGTATAGGACCTGGGCCTGCCTGCCAGCTTTAGTGAGGCTGTAGGAGAGCATTGAAGTGGGATGCAACTGCCGGCATTAGCAAAGCCATGGGAGAGTACAGGGTTGGGGCACACTCACTGGTACTTGGAAGAGTGTAAAAAATGTCAGCCACCATCACTGGCTCTACCAAGTAGAATGAGAGCCCCCAAATCTTGTTCACCAACATCTCTGTCTCCAGAGTTCCATCAGGCTCCTGCCCCTCCAGCAGACACTGGAAGATTAACAACTGAATCTCTTCCACACATGGTATAGTGATTTTTAAACTAATGCTTTTGTGCTGTGTCTTGGGGTGCATGAGGCTTCATGCAATCCCTTTAGGAGAGAGTCTCAGCTTCCTACATCCCTTTGGGTTTGTTGAACAGAAGTTTTGTTGATTTTCAAAGCCAGCTCTTCTGGGGCCTTGTCTCTTCAGTGCAGGTCTCAAGGGTTGGGAGTCCTGATGTAGAGCAGGAGCCTCTTGCTCCTCAGGGAAAAACTGTATTTGTAAGACCTGATTGTGATCAGATTGTAAGTTGATGTGTTGGGTGGGGATTTTGGTGAGACCAAGTGTCTTTCTCTCCCCTCCCCCTATTCTAATGTGACCCCATTATCCTTTGTTGTGGAGGAGCTGATCAGCCAGTTTCCAAGTCTTTTTCAGAGAATTGTTCTATATGTAGCTGCAAATTTGGTGTGTCTGTGGGAGGAATTAAGTTGAGGATTTTTCTATATCACCATCTTGAACCACCTCCTGTTTACTGTGAGGATTACTGCTCAAATTTTGAGATTTTAAAAATGACCTGTGAAATAATATTAATGAAATGAATAATTTTCTGTTTTATTTTTATGTACCACCATAGTGTGTACTATCAGTAAGAAAACATAAAACCATCCAAACTTTCTATACAAATCATAAAATGAATGTGAGTTTTACTGGAGATATTTGCAAGTCATGTTGAATGACTCAGTTCTGTGACTTTCTGGGAAAATCTAATGTTGAAAAACACATTATGAATCATATATCCAAACTGTTATTTAAAAGAAGTAGAAATCTGCCAATACTCATCTGATGTGGAAAACTTTCTTTTTTTCAATTTTGGTGTTCATTACTGCTCAATTTTTGGATAGTTATATCTTAAAACGATATGAACATATTAAGTTAGTCTCAGTGATGACTAATAAATTACATAAAGGTGTACAAAATTGGTATTGAAAAATAGTTTTAAAAAGAGCTTAATTTATTTTAGTGGAAAAACAGAGTTGATATTTACTTACAAAGTGTCTGAACCACACAGGCAGTTCATTCAAGTATCTCAGCATATTTTACTAGAATATAGCCTTAAACTGGCTTGCTGGAATTCAGAAAAATTATCCTATTAGTTTAGTGTTGTATTTGGCCTTAATATCCATCTATAAATATTTGAAGATATGTTCAGAGCAAAAAACTTTTAGTAAATATCCCATGTTTTCACAGAGAAGAGAGTAGATAAAAATATTTTTTTCTTGAGGTGATTGTGATGAAACATCAGGACAAGTTAGGGTTAAGTTCTGGAATGTCCATTCCTAGTGAATTTGAATGTTGAATAGTGAATAGTAAATATTGAATAGTGAATAGTGAATATTTACATTAATTAATTAACTTATACTTAATTTATGACTTATACTTAATAACTTATTAAGTATAAGTATAACTTATTAAGTATAAGTATAACTTATTATTATTATAATTATTAACTTATACTTAATTTATTATGTAATACATTTGTATATACTGTTTAATTATTTGGGCAAATAAAATAATAGTATTACAAATAGTCATGGTAATAGGATATTTTAAGGACAGTTAAGACTGAAGATCTTACTAAATTTTTTATTCTTTAGGTCCCTCCATTTCTAGGATTCTTGTTATAGTCTACATATACATATAAATAAAATTACTGATGGTCTTACCACCCCTCTCTCTCCTTTGCTCATAAACTCCCTCACTTAAAAAACAAACGTGAAATGTCATAAAATTCTGATTCAGAACTTTGAGGAAAATGAATATTAGCTTAATATGTTAATGATCAGCATTAGGTATTTGTTACCATGTTTTTCAATAATTGTGGTTCTAAGATTTCTTAAATTTATGTAGTTTGTATATAAAAATAGGGCCTAAATATTACTGTTTTCAGAAAACAAGTAAATGGATGTCATTTTGTTTAGGTTTTTAACATAAGATTTTTATGTTAATATCTGGAGAGAGAAATTTAAAGAGTTATCAAATTAAAAATTCCATTAAGAGACATTTAATGCATTATTTTTGAGCACTTAGTATGCTAATATGTGCCAGATATTGTTCTGTGTGCCTGGGATATAACAGTGAACACAAAAGTTCCTGCTTCATGGAATTTAGAATGAATAAAAGACCTGAGAATGGTAAGGTGTGGTGAATAAAGTACTGAGGGAAAGCCTCTGTGAGAAACCCACATCTGGGTAAGTTGATGGAACTTTAAACACCTAAATATTCTAATTTCTTTTTACTAATACATAGAGATGTTAAGTATTTACTGAGTGCCTGAAACAGTCAGTGCTAGAAATATAAAGAATCTATGGATGTGTAAAACTCCATAAAAGTACAGAAGTAAAGGAATAATCTTTAAGTAAAAATAAATCATTAAGTAAAGGAATAATAATTAAGTAAATTAAGTGTAGATGCATGTGTGTTTGTATTATTTTTGAAAATAGCATTGAGTTGCATATTCAATGAATGACAGCAAAAATCATGCTTTGGTTTGCTTGGGCATCAGTAGTCAGTGTTATCTCATGGATCTGGGCTGTCCTAGAAGTAGAGAAAACATGACTATGACCATAATCAATGAAGTTTAGATACATGGTTCTATGTTATTATATGTAAAACAAATGTGGGAAGAAAAAGCCAACTGTGGAGAGAGCTTTTTCAAGTAATTGAGAAAAATCTCTAGGTATAGAGCTGAACACAGAAGTTTAAGATCTGTCTCTATGGCTAACTTTAGGTCTTGGGCAAGACATTCATTTTCTAAGCCCCAATTTCCTTTCACCAATTAAACCAGCAAATTGGTCAACCAGCCAAACAGCCCCTGTCACGTACTTACCATAAACTTAGCTTTGAGAACAAATTAATGCACATAACAGCCCCTGTCTATGAGGAGGTAAAAGGGCTATATTTACATAAACAACTAATTAACAGTATTGTGTGAACACACCTATAATTGCAAAAATGACAAAGTAAGAATAGGATTGCCATGAGTTCCTGGTGAAATTTTTATGTTTATTATTATTATTATTCTGTCTGATTCTCTTATGCCTTAGGCTCCCTTTTTCAACTAAGTGAGGAAACGTTTTAAGCAGTAGGCTTTTCCCTTTACTCTGCAATTATTTTTGAATAAGAAATTAACAGTAATTATTGGGTGAATATTTATAAAAAAGCTATGGGCAATTAAAACAAAATACTAAGGTTCTTTAGCATTTACTTGTATTCAGACATTTAATAGCACTTCAAGTTCTGGTATTGAGTTATTTGAAGGTTATAATGCAGCTGGCATTTAAATATATTTCATCAGAGGAAAAAATGAGGAAATTGGAGATTTATTTCAGCTATTTATATCCTAGACCAAATAACTGCTTCTTACGTATGCACACATGCAAGCTGATAAAGAGAAAAAGACTGGAGCAGTCTTGCATTATTAGTGGAAGAGCTGTAGCATACAAATTCTGAATAAGTTGCTCTCAGAGGACAACAAGTGTATTTACTACATAAAACAAAAATAAACCGTAGTATACATTTTTTTCTGTGTTCAATCTCATAAATGTACTTGTCCATTTATATGGATGGCCTTTCCCATGAATTAAAAAGTGACAAATACAGCATTGATTGCACAAAGAAGAGAGAGAAAATGAAAACGTTAATTGGATTTCTCATCTCTGTTCCATATCTTTTATTTTTAATTTGAGAATTACTACAACTTTCATATGCTGGCAAAAATTTTGATAATCATAATAATTTCTACAATACTTGATTTATGTAATGTGCTCATGTGTGGAATTAATTTCACTACTCAGATAAAAAGGGGATTTGTGTATGTTTATATATGCATACAAATACATATTTGACTGAAATGGAGATGATAGGTATTACTATCTTTGGGATAATAATATTACACTATAATTTTTCTTTCAAATAAGAAAGTGGAGTAAAGCATTTCTAGGTATGTTCTCAGGGACGCATTTATGTACCACTGTAAACAGAAAGCATACTGCATAACCCAATTTAGACTTGAACTACCCCTCAAAAACCTCTTTATTTAATTTTTTGACACTGTTACTTTGAATTTTAAAAAATTATGGTAAAATACATGTAGTATAAAATGTGTTATCATAACTATTTTTAGGTATACATTTTATTAGTGTTAAGTATGAAGGGGATCAGAATATGGTACCTCACGCCGTACCATTTTGACATAAAAATTATTTTAAGTTGAAGGCAACTGAGAAACTGCAGACAGGAAAATCTCTCTTATGCTCTTATGCTTCCAGTCTGCTTAAAAGCAAGGCATACATTTCCATTTTGAAAGTGTCCCTCTCTCTTGAACCAGGAAAGGCACAACAACCTTTTTCAATAGAGATAGATATGGCACTGAGATGATTATGCATAAACTAAACTAACTAACCCTTATCTGCCACTAGTTTCTCACGTATGTTTGCTCTTCTACAATTTACCAACCCAAACATGGGCCCAAACATGGTTGTTGTTGGGTTGTTTTGTTTTGTTTCTGTCTTGTCACTTCTTCATAATTGATCACCTTTTGTTAAAAGATGTAAAGCTGCCAGATTTAACCACTTTTTTGGGTTTTCAGTACTTTTCTATGAAGGCCTCCATATACATCAAAATAAAAAATATTAATATCAAGTAAAATTTATATGCCTTTTTTCCTGTTACTCTTTATTTTGTCAATTTAATGTGCAAGGCTCATGTTCCCAAAACGAGAGGGGAGAGAAAGTTTTTTTCCCTCCTCTGTAAATACTGTCACGTTGTTGTGCAATGTCCAGAAGTCTTTTCATCTTGCAAAATTGAAACTCTATCCATTAAACAGCCATATTCCCTCTCATCCCTGGCCCCTGACAATCAGCATTCAAATTTCTGTTGCTATGAATATGACTACCCTTGGTACTTCATATAATTGGGATCATACAGTTTTTGTCTTTTTCTGACTGGCTTGTTTCACTTAGCTAATGTCTCAAGGTTCATCCATGTTATAGTGTGTGTTAGAATTTCTGAACTTTTAAAAGTTAAATAATATTTCATTATATATATATATATATATATATATATATATATATATACACTACTTTCATCCACCCATCTATTGGTGAACACTGGGTTTCCTTTACTTTTTTTCTTTTAATATATTTTTTTAAAATTTTACTTATTTGACAGAGAGAGCACAAGTAAGCAGAGGGGCAGGCAGAGAGAGAGGGGGAAGCAGGCTCCCCGCTGAGCAGAGAGTCTGATGTGGGGCTGGATTCCAGGACTCTGGGATCATGACCTGAGCCAAAGGCAGAGGCTTGACCCACTGAGCCACCCAGGTGCCCCACTTTACTTTTTTATTACTGAATAATACCTCAATGAACAGGGGTTCACAGGGAACTCTTGAGTTGTGTTTTCAGTGCTTTTGGATATATATACCCAGAAGTGGAATTATTTATTCATATGCTAATTCAACTTTTAATTTTGGGGGGAAGCACTATACAGGTTATCACAGTAGCTGTACTAGTGTGCAGGGTTCCAGTTTCTCCATATCTTTTCCAACACTTTCTCCTTTCTTCTTTCTTTTGAGTAGCCATTCTTTTAAATGTGAGGTGTATCTTATAGTTTTAATGTCATTGATTAGTCATGTGCTTTTATTTTTTCATGTGCTTTTTAGTCATTTGTATATTTTCTTTGCAGAAATGTCTGTTCAAGTCATTTGCCTGTTGTTTTTTTTTTAAGATTTTATTTATTTATTTGACAGAGAGAGATTACAAGTAGGCAGAGAGGCAGGCAGAGAGCGAGAGAGGAGGAAGCAGGCTCCATGCTGAGCAGAGAGCCTGATGCGGGACTCGATCCCAGGGCCCTGAGATCATGACCTGAGCCGAAGGCAGCGGCTTAACCCACTGAGCCACCCAGGCGCCCCTTGCCTGTGTTTTAATTGGATTGTTTGGGTTACTTTGCTGTTGAGTTGTAGGAAGTTTTGTTTTGTTTTTTGTTTTTTGTTTTGTTGTTGTAGTTTTTTTTCAATATATTTTTGTTTTATTTATTCATTTATTTTTTAAAAGATTTTATTTATTTATTTGACAGAGAGAGATCACAAGTAGGCAGAGAGGCAGGCAGAGAGAGAGAGGAAGCAGGATCCCTGCGGAGCAGAGAGCCCGATGCGGGACTTGATCCCAGGACCCTGGAATCATGACCTGAGCCGAAGGCAGAGGCTTTAACCCACTGAGCCACCCAGGCGCCCCCTTTTTAATATATTTTAGATATCAACTCCTTATCAGGTATGTGATTTGCAAATATCTTCCCCCATTTTGTAAGGAGCATTTTCACTCTGTTACTTTTGTCTTTTGATCAAAACCAGAAGTTTTAAATTTTGATATCATCTAGTTTATCTGTTTTTACCCTTTTTGCCTGTGCTTTTGTGTCATATCCAAGAAATGATTGCTAAATCCAATGTCGTAAAGCTTTTTTCCCCTATTTTTTTTTTTAATAAAATAAGATTTATTTACTCCTTTGAAAAAGGAGACACAGGGAGAGAGAGAGCACATGGAATGGGAGGAGGGGCAGAGGGAGAGGAAGAGAGAATGCCAAGCAGACCATCCCCCCACCCTGCCCTATTGCAGAGCCTGACATGGGGTTCCATCCCAGGACCCAGAGATCATGACCTGAGCCAAAATCGAGTCAGCTGCAGAATCAGCTGGGCCATCCACATACCACACTGGTTTTTTTTTTTGTTTTTTGGGTTTTTTTCCTAAGAGTTTTATACTTTTAGCTCCTCTACTTAGGTCTTTGATTTATTTTGAATTAACTGTGGATTTAGTTTTACTAACATAATTTCTTGAAAAGAATATTCTGTTCCCTTTGTGTTATCTTGACACCGTTACTGAAAACCATTTGACTATATATGTAAGGGGTTATTTCTGAGCTTTCCATTCTATTTGATTGATCTATACTTCCGCTTTTATGGCAGTAACAGTCTTACTGTAGCTTTGTAATAAGTTTTGAAATCAGGAAGTATGAGACTTCCAATTTTGTTTTTTGAACACTTTGTGTTTAATGATAGGTGCTTTCTCCCAGCATTCCAAATAATAGTTTTCAGTTTTCATTCCCAGCCTGATCATTCTATAAAATAATTTTTAATTATCTTATATATTCATCATTTATCAAAATCTAATTGTGTACTTATGAAAACAGATACAGTTCTTCATTATAGAGCATTATTAATTCAAAATAGAAAATATCCAAAAAATTATAGTACACTTGACCTTTGAACAATATGGGGTTAGTGGCACCAAATCTCCATTCATCAAAAATCTGTATGTAACTTTTGACTCTCCCAAAATCTTAACTAGAGCTAGCTTATATTAACACATATTTTATATATGTATTACCTACTGTATTATTACAATAATGTAAACTACAAAGAAGACAATAAGAAAATCATAAGGAAAAGAAAATACATTTATAGTACTGTACTATATTGATATTTAAAAAAAAAAAAAATCTGTGTGTAAGTGGACCCACACAGTTCAATCCTGTGTTGTTCCAGTTGGACCTGGAAGTGTGAATTTAGAAGTACCACTGTGTGGAGGTGAGATGAAGGAAAGCTTTAAGTGAGTATATTTGAATCCTGGCCTTATAGAATGGATGTGTATGGAACCAGGCTTAGAAAGAAAGAAGACAGCTTCCTGGATAGGGATAGAAGCACTTGAGAAGCAAGCCATTTCTTTGTAGAACAGAGCCAATAAAAGTACTTGTTAATTAAGAACATGGATTATAGGTCAACTTGGTTATGTTCCCTGGCTATTTGTTCATTTATCTCTTTAACTTTATATATTGAAGTTGACCAATTATCTTTTTCCTTTTATTTTGTGAATTGTTTATTTTATTTTATATTTGAAAGAGAGAGTGAGCATGAGCAAGGGGGAAGGACAGAGGAGAGGGAGAAGCAGACTCCCCACTGAACAGGGATCCCTGGATGCAAGGCTCAATCCCAGGACCCTGAGATCATGACCCAAGCTGAAGGCAGATGCTTAACTGACTGAGCCACCTAGGTACCCCTTATTTAGCAAATTATAATATAATAATCAGGTAATTTAATTTTTAGTTTTAAAATCTAGCATGTCAATTATATTTTTACTTATATTTCTCCTACTTGAGGTGTTTAGGATTGTAAGTGTTTTTATATTTATCCACTTTGTTTTTTTGGAAGATTTTATTTATTTATTTGACAGAGATCACAAGTAGGCAGAGAGAGAGAGAGAGGAGGAAGCAGGTTCTCCACTAAGCAGAGAGCCTGACATGGGACTCGATCCCAGGACCCTGAGATCATGACCTGAGCTGAAGGCAGAGGCTTAACCACTGAGCCACCCAGGTGCCCCTATTTATCCACTTTTATATCCATTAATGTTTCCTTATATTTCTAATTTTGAATACCTCAAATTTTTATTCTGTGTGACTTTTGGCAGAATCTTTATTAAAGATAATAAATCTTCATTAATCTTTATTAACGATTTTGTTAAAATCAGGGCTCATCTCAAAAAATGTGATGGATTGCATTCTAAAAAAGTAAAGAAAAAAAGGAAAAAATTTTTCAAATGCAGAGATTTTGGATAATTGGGCAATAGAAAAAGATGATAGGGTTTAGACAGTAAGTATATGAGGCCTTGTGAGGAAACAACCCAATGAGAATGGAAGGCTAGCCATTCCAGATCATTGGCCTAGGAAGAATGTTGAAGAATGTTACAAACAATGCCCCTTTATTTAGACATGTCTTGGTAGACAAATAGAAGGTATTAGAGGAGAAACATGATATGAAGGAAATGATATTTAGGAAGAAACATTTCTGGCATTTTATTTCTATGAGGGATATTATAGATAGGAAAAGCTTAGATTTAATAGGATTTCTCCTGGCTGTTACATTCATGTAGATATGATTTGATAAGGAGCTTCTCTAGGATAATTGTCTTAGAAATATAAAGCAATATGTAGTAATAAGTTAAAATGAAGGGGAAAGATAAACACCAAATTCAGGAGGGCTTCAGGAAGGATAGTCATGTAGTTGAATTTTCAATTGCGTGTGTGTGTGTGTGTGTGTGTGTGTGTTTTAAACCTGAGGCAAATTAAGGGGAGAGAAGGGAGATATTCCAAGTATATTTTGAAATGATATCCAGTGACTGACTGGATACAAGAGAAGAGAAAACAAAGGAATCAAAAGATGATTCTAAAGCTTCACAGTTGGGTGACTTGGAGATTCGTGGTATTGCTGATTTTACACACAAGCATGCACACACACATACACACAAACACATACACAGACAAAGTCATACTTACATATCAATTTTAATCGGGTAGTGACATTAGTTCCACAAATGAACACATGAAATAAACCAAAGTATTGTGGAAACTATTGTTATCTTTACAGGCAAAGTTTTTGCCAACACATAAAAATTGTAATTTTTCTCAAATTAGAAAGGAAAGATGTGGAAGAGAGATGAGAAATCCAATTAATATTCTCATTTTCTATTTCTCCTTTGTGAAATTGATGCTACATTTATCTGCATAGTGTTAGCGTAATTGGGCAAAATATAATTTAAAAAAAAAATTGAGATTCTACTATTTCTAAAATTAGCCCTTGAAAGGTAGACTTGGGGGTTACAAATGTGGAGTTCTTAACTTACCATCTGAAAAAATCCAATTTAAAAAGCAAAGATGATTTTTTAACAAATATTTGCAAATTGACTTACCTTAAGAAAATAGAGTTCTGCATTTGCTAGAAAAATCCTGTGTGGAAGGAATATTTGACTTCTGCGTGAAATTTTTCCTTACTATTTTTTTCCAATGACAGATGTTTTCTGTACACATATCAGTGCCCTACAGGAAGCCTAAATTGTTTCTGATGCCAACTTCCGCTAGTGTTACTTTGCTGAGGAAGATGTGATTTCATAGTCAATATACTTTAATATAGTTATGACAGTAAGTCATCATTTTACTGACATGGAAGATGTTGGCAGATGCCTAAAAATTCTCATTGTATATCATAATATTTTCATGACCTTGCAAAGTCTCCTTGCTGAAGCAAATATACTTTCTTAATGATAATTGCTATATAAGTGAGAAAACTTGTGTTCAGTCTTCTAATTTTAATATTTAATACCTTAATATTCCTATGTAATTTTGTTGCATTAAAACATTAAAACAGTGTCAAAAATAAAACATATTAAAGCACTGTTAAAAATACATAAATTTCATTTTGTACACTTCATGTCCAACTTAAAATGTATGGAATGTATGATTTATATGTATGGAACATATGATTTTAGTAGAAAAAATATATTGTCCACTATATATTATTTACTGCATTTATCATATCTTGATTTATTTTTCCTCTGAAAAAAGACATTCTTTCTGTTTGTTTGTTTTTTTTCACATCTTTATATTTTTAAGTAATGATGTGGTGGAGATTAGATAGAGACTTTTTTTTTCTAAAGTATCATAGGAAGCTAGCTGGTTATATTTAATGGGTTAGTTAATTTTCTAAGAAATTCAAATGGAAAGATCCAATATAAAGTAACTATTATTTGCTTTTTAAGATTTTATTTATTATTTTTAGAGAGTGAGGAGAGGTCAGATCCCTGGATCTCACAACCCTGAGATCATGACCTAAGCTGAAATCGGTTTCACCTAGGTGCTCTGTAAAGTAACTATTGTATCATCATACTCTGTAAGATAAAGTTAAATTTTACAGTGCAAGTTAGTAAGTAAAATTCAATTTTGTAAACACTCATCCAGTGTCTCCTTTTGGAGCACTGTTTTGTGAGAAACTTAAAAGTAAATATAATACATAGTTCCTATCCTTAATGGGCTTACATATCATAGTGATTAAGGGAAGATTCTTCCCACGAATATTTTAATATACATAAATTAATAAATTCTATAATAATAGTAAATGTAACTAATTGTCATTGTCAATATTTGTGGAACTTTTGCTGCTTAGCGGGCATTATATTAAGTAGTTTAACTGCATTATGTCCTGGAATTCTCAACAAAAACCCTTGATGTATATCCTGTGTTTTGTTTTGTCTGTTTTATGGATTGGGAAACATTCTCAGAGAGGATAAGGAACTTCTCCAAAGTTATACACGGGACATCTGAAACCAGGCAGTATAAAAGTCCCAGTATGTGCTCTTAGTTACTAGAGAATGCTAGTAAATATAAAGAGGAAAATAAGACAGAGTCATGTTACTAAAAACTTCATAGATAATACGAACCATGGGTTAGCCCTTAAATAATGGGCACAACTTATACAAGGGGGAACATGGAGATGCCATCGCGGATGGGGAGATGAGATGAGGAGATGTACAAAATGGGATGACACAAAATGGCGTGTTGAAGAGACTGATCTAATGTAATAGATTATTTTGAGGACTGTTCATATGGTCATGCTGGCCGTCATTCTGACTCACAGTCATGATCGCTACCCTCAAGCAGGCAACAGTCATCTGACATTTCCCTTGTCTATTCTCTCTTCCACTTTGTAACTTATTATTTCATAATTTTAGCACTCCCCTCACACCTCCAGTACATCCTCTCGCTCAGTGTATGATCTTACTATTTATTTTATTGAGCAAACCAGAAGCAAATAGAAGAAAATCCCCATTGGTCTCACCATCACATCTCCTTCTTCCTTGCGTTTGTAGCCCTACACTCTTTCTGCCTTCTCTCCTGTTGGCTATGAATGCATTGTCCGTGCTGCTAGTGACCACTAGCCTGTCTTTTTGCAATCTGATGCTGTCCCCTCATACTCAAGCACATTATGACAACAACTCTGCACACCTCTTCCATCAATCAATTCCCTTTTCTCTCTTGAGTTATTCTCAACCGGAGGCAAGCATGCTATTTATTCTTCCTTAAAAACAAACATGTAAACAAAGTGTCTCTTCAGACAACGCTTCTCACAGATACGTCTGTTTTTCTTCCTTTTCAAAATCTTTTTGAAAGAATTGGCTGTAGTCACTGTCTTGAACCACTCCATACCTCCATGTTGTCTTAAACCCACTTTGGTTAACTTTAATTCTTGCAGTAGCCGCAAAACTGCTCCTGCCAAAGTCACTAATGAGTCCTACATTGTTTTATTTAATTGTAAGTTCTCGGTCCTCATGTTTCTTGGGTTATCAGCATAAAAATATACTTGATTCCTGGGGCATCTGGGTAGCTCAGTGGGTTAAAGCCTCTGCCTTCGGCTCAGGTCATGATCCCAGGTTCCTGGGATCGAGCCCCACATCAGGCTCTCTGCTCAGCGGGGAGCCTGCTTCCCTCTCTCTCTCTGCCTGCCTCTGCCTACTTGTGATCTCTCTCTGTCAAATAAATAGATAAAATCTTTAAAATATATGTATACTTGATTCCTATCTTCTTTTTGAAACAAAATTTCACTTGGCTGTCCAGTCACTGTGCTGCCCGAATTTTTCTTGTACCTCTCTTGGCCATTCCTTCCCTTTGTTATTTCTTGGTGCCTTTACTTCTCCATAACTCTAAATATAGGTATGTACCAAGGATGAGTCCTTGGAGCTGGTCTGTTTTCTGTCAGCATGCACTTCCTTGCTAATTTCAGATAGTCTCTTCATTTTGAATATTATCTTGATCTCCAGTCTAAACCTCTCCCCGTCATCCAGAATTGAGCACCAGCAGTGTTCTTGATTTGTTCTTTTGAATGTTGAATACTCATCTGAAACTTAACGTATTCAGAACTCAGTACCAGAGGAGATCTTTATAAAACCTCCTCTTTTCTTGGAATTCATCATCTTGGGAAATGGAAACTCCCTTCTTCTAGCTGCTCGTGCCAACCCTGATGTCTCATTGGAGCAAGCTCTTGCACTCCACATCTGATGCATCAGCAAATTCAAAATATTGGCTCTTTTCATTACCTCCACTGCTGTCATCTGAGCCCAAGCTTCTGATATTTTTTTTTCAATTTATTTATTTTCAGAAAAACATTATTCATTATTTTTTCAAATCCTTTTTTTAAATCCTTTTTTTTTTAAGATTTTATTTATTCATTTGACAGACAGACAGAGATCACGAGCAGGCAGAGAGACAGGCAGAGAGAGAGGAGGAAGCAGGCTCCCCGTTGAGCAGAGAGCCGGATGGATGCCGGGCTCGCTCCCAGGACCCTGGGATCATGACCTGAGCCAAAGACAGAGGCTTTAACCTGCTGAGCCACCTAGGCGCCCCCTGATATTTTTAAATGAATTTTTGTGGTAACCAATTAAGTGTTTCTGTTTTATTTTGTTTTGTTTGTGTTTGTTTGTTTGCTTTTCCTTTGGTACTCTACAGTCTCAGAACAACATAATAGAATGATCCTACCACACTTTGTGCTACTACTGGCTTATATCTCTTCAGTGCTTTGCATCTCTTTCAGTGTAAAATCCCCTCTTTTTCATGCCTATAAAGCGTTGGATGATTTGACTTTCCATACTTCTTGCACATTCTCTGTTAGCATTCACCGGATTTCTCTCTCAGTTCCAGATATAGATGAAAACTGGAACACACCAAGAACACTACTACTTCAAGACATTTGTACTTTCTGTTCCCTCTGCCTGGGATGTCTGTACCCTGAATATTCACATGGTTTGTTCCCTTCTTTTCAAGATTTTTACTCAAATGTCATCTTCTCTCTGAGGTCTTCCCTGACACATTATATAAAATTACACCCATCTATAGCACTTTCTATTGCCTTTCTCTGCTTTATTTTTCCCCTTTATACTACTGGCTACCTAATGTTGAGCATGTTTTACTTTAATTATCTTCTTTATTATATGCTTCTTTCATTAGAATGTAAGCTTGTTGAGCGCAGAGATGGATGTTTTATTCACTGTTATATCCCTTGCTCTTCGAAGAATCTCTATTGTATGATGGGCACTTGATAAATATTTGTTCACTGAGTTTATAAATTGATGAATAATGATATATATTCTGATAGTATTTTGAAGATGAGACAGACAGAAACGCTTGACTTTCATAATAAGAAAAAGAGCCGTTACTGGTTTTCAGAGGGATACTGACATGATGATAGAAGCATAGATCTGAATTGGGCTAAGTTAGTTAGCACTTTTGTCATTTTATTTTATTTATTTATTTATTTATTTTTCCCACCTGGACAGTTTAGCCTGAAGCAGAATAAGAAAAAATGGACATTGGAAATTATCTGATATTGGGAATTACTAAAATACGCTTAGTATATTAGAGCAAAATAGGAGTAGTTGGAATATAATGACAGCTAAGAGAAGACTGATAAAAATGTTAAATATGAAGTTGGGGTCCTTTTTTGCTTGCATTTATTGAGAAACTAATAGCTACAAATCACTATGCTAGGTGCTCAAAAACACTCAACCTTAGTCCACCTCTCCAACGTTCAAATTAGCCTTAAAAAGTAAATGGCATTATTCCCATTTACAATTTAGGAAACTGAGGTCAAAGGAGCTGAACTATTGGAAATGGCTTTCTTCCATAATTTCTTCCAAATATGATGCAAGATCTCCCTTCTCAGGCTTTGGTTGACTTATCTGCATTTTTCTGGCTATGTTATGATAGTAGAAAAGTCTCATTTTCAAATAGTAAATGATGCAGCCTAGTGTAGGCTAATAGTGGATGGCCCTCATACCCTTCAGTGTGACAGGAATCCATGTTTTAATTTTTAGTGAGGGGCATTTTGGAGCTTTCTTCACTGTATAATTGCCAAAGACCAGCAAACTTCTTTCGATCTCCTCACCCAGTTCCTGCTTTGGGTCATGTGCCACCGAAGCACTTGCTTCTTGGGCTCCCTTTCCTAAGCAGACTGCTCTGTAGAGCAGAACCCACTGAGAGGCTGTGAGTCCAGCTACTTCCTACCATGTCCACTTGCCCTTTGAAACTCATGGCTCCATGCCACACATAACATAATGCACTTAACCCACATAATGCACTTCCATGACCACTGACTACTTTTTCTCACCCCACCCTTAAAGACTCTTCTAGAATGCTTCCTGCCTTGCATGTCTACAAACACCAAGGAGAGGAGATCACAGTTCTTCAGGTCCTTTCTCATTGCGTTCTTTTATGGCTCCAAAACATCATTTCAGTTTAAAATTAAACAGCCAGTAAACATCTGTTCAAAAAGGGGAGATGCTGATCTCTTAAAGATAGTCACAACCCCTGAGAATGAATATTTTTAGATTTCTGTCATTTGGCTTTAGTTAAAAGTACTTTTCTCCCTTTTCTTAGATGTAGGAAATAGCACCACACCCTCAATACCTTTGAGTTCCCTCACTTCATTGAATTTTTCTCCAAATTCCTAATCTCCTCTCATAGAAGCTGGGGGTGGGTGATCTTCAGTCACAATATCAGTTCCGCTATCTTTCCAGCATTAGTTGGCTTCAGTTCTGAGACTTGCTGAAATTGCCAAACAATTTTTTTTAATCCCATTATACCTCTCCATGTTTGTCTGTTTTCAGACAGTCTACAACACGAGTTGCATAGGCAGAATTTGTACAAGTCTCTTTGGCTCCAAAACTGTACCGTTTCTGATATTCTTACTCGAGTTTTGTGAGAAGACAGAGGACACTGAAAGTGTGTACAGTAGGGAGGAAGCAGTGGTAAGAAGACTGAGGTCTTAAAGGCAAGCAGACTTGTCTGTGAACTGCTGGAGTGTACCTTGTTCAATGAATGTATTCCCAAGGTCCGATGATCATGGGCTGCCCTATTACTGAGCGTTCAACTAGAATGAATACGTCTGCATTTAAAGCATGAGAAGTCCATGCCAAATGCATTTCCAAATCAGATGATGGGAGTGGACTCTGGAGTAGAAATATAAATGGGAACCCTACTGCGGTGTCATTTTAGGGAGTCCAGAATTGATATGCATTGTGGTGGGAGTGGGGACAAGAGAGAACAACGGGGATGATTAAGTGGGTGGCTGAGACAGATGGTGTGGATTTCAAATAAAGAAACCCAGAGGGTGGTGGATAAATAACCATACGAGTAGCATTGGGGAGTAAGGAAGGAAAGGAGAGTCCTATCCCGAGAATTCAGAGACTGTATGATGAGGTAAGACCCTTAAGTGGTTAATACCTTTGAGAGTGAAAATTATGCAACATTTTTTTTCAGTGTTTTTGTTAAAACCTCTTGTTACAGCCAAGAGGATCCGTTTATAAGAAAAGATGAGGCTGAGCAATGTAACAGAATCAAGTATGTTTTTTCTTTTGAAAAATTTTGTTGCAGCTTTCCTTCCTCACATAGTCTATATCAGAAGCAAACAAACAAAAAAAGAATGAAGGAAGAAAAGTGGTCATTTACCAGAATTTAAGTAACGATGACATTTTTACTGGTAGAAGGGTGCCAGTGTTTATTTGTGGGGAGGTGTCAATTTGACTATAAAATTTTTGTGTCCTATACAACTCCAAAACAACATGATAATTTTCAAGAAGACATTTAGTGACTTTCATAAACAGTTTTGGTTTTCTGAGAGTCAGTTCAGCTGTGAGTGATTTTAACAGGAGTGAATTGCTTCAACTGTGTGCTTAATAGACTGTGTCATAAAACTGCAGCCCCAATAACAGGAGGGCTGAAAGGCATGAGGTATCTGTGAGATGAGTTTGTTTCTGTCATGGCCTGGCTATGGCAGATGCTTTCTGGGAGAACTCAGCTGAGGCCACACAGTTAACACATTTTCATATTTGTTCTTGATGAGAGAGGGGGTAGACAGCGATTGGGTCTTCCTAATAAAGAATATTCATTTGGGGCACCTGGGTGGCTCAGTGGCTTAAGCCTCTGCTTTCGGCTCAGGTCATGATCTCAGGGTCCTGGGATCGAATCCCACATCGGGCTCTCTGCTTGGCAAGGAGCCTGCTTCCTCCTCTCTGTCTCTCTGCCTGCCCCTCTGCCTATTTATGATCTCTCTGTCAATTAAATAAATAAAAAATCTTAAAAAAATACTCATTTATTTTTATACGTACATCAAATATCTGTGCCTTGCAAAGAATATTATTAAAGATAGAAATAGAGTTAAATGACAGAACTTTACCATCCTCACTATGCTTAAAAGTGGCAACCAAAAAATATCCATTGTGAATTATTAGTTTCATCTTCATGAAATTATGATGATAAAAGAGTTAATTTGGTGCCACTTTCAAGTATGTGAATAGAAGTCACACTGTCTTTATTGTGTTTATAGGGACCCACATATAATTATTATAAGAATTATTGTGAATTATAGTTTCCACTCAATATTTTATTACAGTGGATACACAGAACACCAGATGAGTTAGTGTCATCGTCATTGCTTACAGTGGTTAGTGGAGGTTCTAAAATCATTTATGATAAAGGACAAAACTATGTCTCAACTCAAATTCTTTGAATACGTGAGTGTGTCACTATTCATCTCACTGCCATTGTTTGCGTGACACCCAGGCTGTGGTGGCTGTGTGATCATTGGTGTGGTTATGTATTTTATACTTTTGTTGTTGTTGTTGTTGTTTTGCTGTAACTTTTTCTTTTTCTTTTTTTTTTTAAGTGTTTATTTTTAGAGGGCCAGTGGTTATACAACAAAATCAAGGGTAAGGTACAGAGGTTTCTCATATCCCCTGACCCCCACTCATGCAGTTTCTCCCATTATCAACATCTCCAATTAACATTTGTTTCAACTGATGAACCTATTTTGATGCATCATAATCACCCAAAGTCCATAGTTTAAATTAGGATTCACTCTTGGTGGTGTACATCCTATAGGGTTAGACAAATATACACTGACATGTAGCCATGATTGTAATATTATGCAGAACAGTTTCACCCTCTACCCCCAAAATATCCTCTGTGCCCTGCCTGTTCAACCCTCCCTCCATACCCCACAACTCTTGGCAACCATTAATCCTTTTGCTGTCTTCACAGTTCTGCTCTTTCAGAATGTTGTAAAGTTGGAATCTTACAGTACATAGCCTTTCCAAATGGCCTTCTGTCACTTAGTAATATACACTTAAGTTTTCTCCATGTCTTGTCATGGCTTGATAGCTCATTTTGTTTTAGCACTGGGTAGTACTCTGTTGTCTAGATATGCCACAGTCTGTTTCTCCATTTACCAAGTGAAGGAGATTTTGGTTGTCTTCAAGTTTGGGAATTATGAATAACCTATAAACATCCATGCGTAGGTTTTTACATGGATATATTCTTTAGTTTAGACTGGTGTCTACACAGGAATACCGAAGGTGTCATAGGAAAAGGAAAAGGAATGGTAAATACAGATGAATATTGTGAGGACC
This sequence comes from Neogale vison, assembly GCF_020171115.1. Taxonomy (NCBI): domain Eukaryota; kingdom Metazoa; phylum Chordata; class Mammalia; order Carnivora; family Mustelidae; genus Neogale; species Neogale vison. Next base: position 52,345,592 of record NC_058093.1, read on the forward strand.
AAGATCATAACAATGGGAAGTTAGTAAAAATGGGGCACATAGTAAAACCTATTTTAAGTTATTTTTTTTAAGGTTCAAGTCTTTCTTTCTTTCAAGGATTTTATTTATTTATTTGACAGAGAGACAGCGAGAGAGGGAACTAAAGGAGGGGGAATGGAAGAGGGAGAAGCGGGCTTCCTGCTGAACAGGGAACCCAGCACAGGGCTCCATCCCAGGACCCTGGGATCATGACCTAAGCCAAAGGCAGACACTTTATGGCTGAGCTACCTAGGTGCCCTGAAAAAAGTGTTTTAAACTGGGGTCTAAAAAACACCATTGTGTAAGAGTTCAGAAATCATTTAAAAAACATCCTCTGTCATTAACTCATTATGCCATATCATATATGTTCTATAGGTTCTACAAGTTTCTCATTTATAAAAGTTTTTACCTTGATGTCATTAGAGATTTCTTTCAGCTCTAAGATTCCTTTGTAAAATGAAGATTTTGTTAAGATGCATTCTCTGTCTAATAAAGATCACTAGATCATTTGGCATGAGAAATAGTGCACAGCCTTTTCATTACACTGAATTACAGATGCTGTGTTATTTATTTATATAACCTATACTTAGGTTACATTGATTGCGTTTGAGATTTGGAGGTCTAACTTAAATACTTAAAGTATTTTTATGGTTTCAGCAACTAAAAATGTTTTTTTTTAAGCAAAAAGTAATAGGGGTATGAGGTTCCAGCCATCCAAATGAAAAATATTTAAGTTCGCTAAAATGTACAAGAAACCTAAACTTGGCATTCCTGACAACAAAATACAGGGTTTGGTTTGTTCAAGAATAGAAACTGTATTGACTAAATAAAGAACTGTTGTATTTGCTTAAAAGATTTACTCAACTTTGGGGCGTCTGGGTGGCTCAGTGGGTTAAGCCACTGCCTTCGGCTCAGGTCATGATCTCGGGGTCCTGGGATCGAGTCCCGGCATCGGGCTCTCTGCTCAGCAGGGAGCCTGCTTCCTCCTCTCTCTCTGCCTGCCTCTCTGCCTACTTGTGATCTCTCTCTGTCAAATAAATAAATAAAATCTTTAAAAAAAAATTTAAAAAAAAAGATTTACTCAACTTTATCAAAAGTTTCATGTAATTTTAATATTGAAAAATTATTCATAAGGAACAGAAAGCACATGATGTGTCAGCTTCAAATACAGTAATTTAAATTTAGAATTTTAAATATCAAATAGATACTTGGATTTGAATACACACACACACACACACACACACACAGAGAAACATTCAAATTTAGAACTGAGAATATCCGAAGGTTTGGGAAAAATCAACCATGTTATTTTTTTTTTAAAGCAAAAAGGTTTGTTTATAATAAATCTTAAGTTTAAGGGGGACAGGGGCTTGGGCTTATTTTTTTCATTACTAAAATTCTGAAGTCTAGCAAAGTATTTAACACATAGTCTATACTCAGTAGTAATTATATATTGAATAAATTAATAAATACATGCAGAAAAAATAAAATCCAAGTGAAAATTCCACACCAAAATGAAAAGTGCTAATTGTTTCAGAGTTCCCAAAGAGAGCTCAAAGAAGGAAAGTAAATAATAGGATGCTACTTTTTTCTTTTAATCAATGTTAGTGTGAAAGGAAGATCAATAAAAATATTAGTCTTTAAGCAGAGGAAGTTTGATAATTTTGTTTGGAGATTTTTCCCTCTTTTCTGTTGACCAAAACAGAAAGCATCAATAAATGTGGATGGAATCATCCTATTTCTATTTGAGGAAAGGTCTTTTCAATTTTCAGAAATTGGTAATTAATAGGACATATGTATATGCTTACTCAGTGGTATTATATCAGCAAAATGCAAATAAAGTCAGCTAGAGAAAGGATAAAACTTTGATTTGAGTATTTAATCATTTTAAGATATGACTAAAATGCTATGAATGAATATTTACTTACAGTTTATTATGTGAGGGTTTTTTTTTTAAATTCAGTTTTCATGAGTATTCAGAATTATTGGAATGTAACTTTCTGGGATAAAATATAACACAGGGTTCTAATTCCTTACAGTGAGAAAATCTAAGGGATGTCCTGGACGTTCCTGTTAGATGAAGAAGGAATCTGAAAGAACCATTACCAGGGGCTACTGATTGTATTTTTGGTAGAGAAAAGTGAAATTAAAGCAGTATCTGGGTTCCAAGCTGAGAAGAAAATTACACAAAGAAAGAAGCTATTAGAAGAGCTCACTCAAGAGGGTATCATTGGGTTATACTCCACAGGTGGCAAAAGGCTTTCAGTTGATTATGAGCTCAACAGAGTAGTGGGCAGAGGTGTATTTTGCTTGAGATCTTTGGGCCCAAGGCAGTTATTATTTCAGGCTCTGTGTGAGATGTTTGGATGTCATAGCCTAGGTCTGCTATGCCAGTCAGTTTCTCCAGAAGTCTCATGACCCTAACAAAATAGCTTTCTATTTGTTCTGAAAGACTGGTCTAAAGGAACTCAACTAACTCGTTCACTAAGCAATATTGATGCGGTCTACCAGATGGCAGGAACTGTGCCAGATCCTGTGATTGCAAGTTTAACGTGCAGTTAAACATGTTCTCCACATTGTGGAATTTGCATTTTAGCAGGAGAAAGAGTGAAGAGTACCCAAGAAATACCTTATATGCCAGAAAACTTAGCAAAATCAATTGATAGGTTTCTCCAATACATATAGCACTTTAAAAAATTATATTCTTCTAGGGCTAACAAGGGACTATTAGCACCAATTGAGTCTTTGATATGTAAGCAGCTTTCAGGAATTAGTTTAAATGTCTGAAAGGTTAAAAAGAAAAAGGCAACTTCTTGAATGAGCCGTTGGGAGTCACAACAGCAAACTTTTTCACATTCAAAATAAAGCACAAGGCTTTTTTCCTTTTCTTTTTTCCTTTCTTCCCCCCTCTTTCTCCTTTTTATTTCCCTTCTGAAATCCTAAAGATTTCAGTCTAGAAGCCATTAGGTGGGGCTGATCCTTGTGGGAGGACCACACTTAGCTGATCAGAAAGCCAGAGCTCATTTTGGATAAAGAAGGCCTCTACGCATCCATGTGTGATAGAAGGTGTCAGATCCTGTAGAGTACAATGAGGGCAACCACATGGCCATGAGATCCTAAGCTGGATGAAGGGAGAGTCTTCCTTGAATGGCAGATTTGCACCAGGTATCAGAATCTTTGCAAATCTAGCATCCATTGAGAGGTGGCCTGGCATGGCATGTCAGAACAAACAGCATGAGGAAGATATCTGCAGAGGAGGGCTTCCCAGAAAAGGATTTTAGAGCCCGAGTGAGATGAAGAGTACTTTCTCATGAGGGCCAGCCAGTTTGTGGTTTCAAAGCCAAGTCAGGTATACAGGACATTACTATGTGAAAGAGAGGCATTTAGCATGAGCAGCTGGACTCCAAGTGGTATGACTAGGTTGTCCATGCAATAACTAGACAGGGAAGAGTGTTGGAACTTGGGTCGTGGAAGGAAGACTGCTGTGTGGCAGAATAGCCCAGAGCTACATGTTGGAGCATGGGTAGGGTGAAGAAACTGATGACATAGAGCTAGGGTGGTACCCTTTCTGAGTTTCAGAGCTCATTTGTGTGGGGAAAAAGATGATTGGAAGATTTGTTGCATATGGGGGGGTGTGGAGCAAATAAAGCAGGCTTCTTACTGTCAGAAAATGGAGGTAAAAACATGGAAATTAAAAATTAGAATGAACCCTGTATTTTTGAGATGGAATTGGGGATATCAGTGTTAACTTCTGGATTTTAATAAAAAGACAAGTAAATTTTAAAAGTAAGTGTGCAAGGGCATGCATGAATTTAGTTATGTGCACACACACACACACACACATACACGCACCCCTACTGCAGAGAGACTTGGGAACAATGATATAGCAATAACTAACAGTGAACATATCTAGCTACCATGTCTTGGATTTCTTAATACCACTCCACTAGAAGAAAGAAACCAAAGTTTCTTAGATAAATGACTAATTGCTGGCCTGGGGCAAAGTAAAAGATGATCTTGGAACATATTGTTATACTGGAGGGTAAGGGGGAGTGCATTAAGAATGATGGGGAATGGGGCGCCTGGGTAGCTCAGTGGGCTAAAGCCTCTGCCTTTGGCTCAGGTCATGATTCCAGGATCCTGGGATGGAGCCCCGAATCAGGCTCTCTGCTTGGCAGGGAGCTTGCTTCCCCCTCTCTCTCTGCCTGTCTCTCTGCTTACTTGTGACCTCTGTCTGTCAAATAAATAAGTAAAATCTTTAAAAAAAAAATAAAAGAATGATGGAAGACATAGAAGCCAGTTGAAGGGATTCCAATTATTCAAACTTGGGACAGATACAGCATCGCAACAAATAATACTATAATGGACTATCACCTACTGAATAAAATAAGATTTCATGACTTTATACTGTTACAAATAAAGGAATATATAAAGAGATAAGCAATGGAGAGTTGTAAATAGTTTCAAAGTTCCCCTATACAAAAATATTTTTAAATTATAAGGAAAAAAAGCAGTGGACTGCCTTAATCACATGATGAAAGTGAACACCATTAGCAATAGGAGGAATCAAAAGCTTGCCCCACAAGGGAATAAATGAAACAAGATGGGATCGGGAGGAAGAGAAACCATAAGAGACTCTTAATCTCACAAAACAAACTGGGGGTTGCTGGGAGATGGGGGTAGGGAGAGAGTGGTTGGGTTATGGACATTGGGGGAAGGTATGTGCTGTGGTGAGTGCTGTGAAGTGTGTAAACCTGGCCATTCACAGACCTGTACTCTAAGGCTAATAATAAACTATATGTTAATAAAAAATAAAAAATTCAAAAATTCAAAAAAAAAAAAAAAAGCTTTTTCCACCTGATAGTGTGTAATAGCTTTTCTGCGATGTTCCCATCTGAGGTGCATAATTTGAATATAATCATGAGGGACATTAAACAAATCCGAACTGAAGGACATTAAACAGCAAAGACAACAAAAAAACTGACTTATAAACTTCCAAATGTCAAGGTCATAGAAGTCAAGGATAACCTGAGTTTGAAGAAAACTAATAAGCTATGACAATAATATGTAACTCACAGTTTTGAATTTGAGCCTTTTGCTATAAAGACATTATTAGAGCAATGGGTGAAATTTGACTGGTATCTGTGAATTAAATAATAGTAATGGATCAATTCTTATTTCTTTATTTTAATTGTTATATTGTAGTTACATAAAATAATACCCTTATTTGTGAAAAATTCTAATGTATTGGGGTTGATAGCCCACCATATAGCAACTTAGTCTCACATCGTTCAAAAAAAGTTCTTTGAAATATAATACAATGAAAATGAAAATAAAATTTTCATACAATGAAAATATAATTGAACAATTGAAAATATAATTTTTGAATTCTTGACTTAAAATTGGCTCAAAATTATTTCATAAAATGATTAAAATAAATATGTAATATCTTAAGTATTACAAATTAGGGGTGTGTGTGTGTGTGTGTGTGTGTGTGGTGCGGGTTGAAAGATCATCTTGCAGTAGGTTTGCTAGAGAGTGCTCTTGGGTTCTATACTTTTCAGAAGAAAAAGAAGGAATCAAGGATTAAACAGAAGGAGAATTCCAGTGGTTTGCTGATAAATGCTTATAGCTGGCTCTCTGAAATAATAGTGATTTTTTTAAAGTCCTGATTTATAATATTTATCCTTTTCCATGATATAAGTACTCTCAGTATGGGTGATTTTAAGTTCACCACTTAATATCACTGGACATGTAGTAGAGAAGAGTTGGATGCACAAATCAGCTCTGCAAGATTGATTCCAGCACATCACTGAGTCATGTTGTGATGCAGCCTGAATGGAAGCTTCAGCTAACCCATGGAGAGTTTTGAGGATAGGGGCCCCTATCTAGGATGCCCTTTCTCAGATTGACACAGGAGGGCCAGACCACTATACCCCTGTGTTGACCAATTATTGATTGATTGATCAGTCAATCCCTTCCTTCCTAAGGGATTATGGCTTTTAGAAAGGCAGCCCACTTGAGTCCAGGCAGTCTTTAAGCCCGGGCTGACAAAGCTATTTGCCTCCAGCCCTCCCCAGTTTGGGTAAATTCTTTTTTTCCTGGATGAGGAACTAGGCAACAAACACATTGTAGCAACCATCTTGTTCAGTGATATATCCCAGTATTTAGGTCTCACCAAATTCATAAGAAGCCCTTGGGGACAATACACATAGAGAGAGACTCTAACATTGAAAAACTCTCCTTAGTCCCAACTCTGTATCTGTTCATACCATATCAGGAATTCCAATCAGTGTTGTTTAAAACTTTTGACTTTGGTGCATTAAATGACATATAAGAAAAGCAGCTTTGAAAGTTACCATTTTTTTTTTTTTATTCTGAAGAGTCTTTATAAATAGAATGATAATTTGGGATAGAAAGAAGAAAAAGTTTTTTTTCCTCTTTGGAGGTAGCCTTTTCCAGTGGCAGTCTATCATTCCCATGGCATTTCATTAAGTATTAATAAATTAAGTATTACGTATGCCAGCTTTGATAGGCTGAATAATGCCCTTTCCCCTACCTCTGATGGTACATGTCTGCATCCTAACCCCCAGAATTTGTGAATATCATCTTCTATGGCAGTAGGAACTTTGTAGACGTGATTGAGTAGTTTGAGATGGTGAGATTATTTCAGTGGCAATCCTGTGGGTGTAATCAGTGTAATCATGAGGGTGCTTTAAAGGGGTGCAGGAGGAGTTAGAGAGAAGGGCATCTGACAGTGGGAGCAGAAATTGGAGGGATGGACTTTGAAGATGGGGGAAGAGTCCACAAACCAAGAACTGCAGTAGTCTCTCCAAGCTAGAAATGGGGAGGAAATGGATTTTCCCCTCAGAACCTAGAGGAGGAATGCCCCTCCTGATACTGACACCTGGACTTTAGCTTAGTGAAACTGTTTTTAAACTTCTGGCCTCCAGAACTATAAAATAATACCTTTGTGTGGTTTGATGCCACCATGTTTGTGGTTATTTGTTATAGCAGCCATAAGAAACCAATATACCAACTCCAAGGAGAGCCCTAGAGTTCTCAAGTGTTTTATGTTTGGCATATAAGCTCTATTTCAGGTTTATAAGCACTTTGAGATGCTAATTGTAGGTGACAAGCAGCTTTTATGTATGCAGTCCTCTAGGTTGATCTTTGTACCAATTATGTTTCCTTGGTTTCAAGAAGGAGAATCCCTCTCTAACTGACTTAACCCAAAAGTAAATATATTGATAGTGTATGAGGTAACACACAAAATCCAAGGGGAGGTGGAAGATGTGAATGTCTGAATACACAAGAACCAAGTATGTTCAGAGACTCAGAAAGTAGGAGGATAGCTTCTGGATTGAAAAAAGTTCACTGGAGTTTTAGGCAGATGGAGATTTAAATTAAAAACAAAAACAAGGGGGGGTGGGAGGTTGGGGTACCAGGTGGTGGGTATTATAGAGGACACGGCTTGCATGGAGCACTGGGTGTGGTGAAAAAATAATGAATACTGTTTTTCTGAAAATAAATAAATTGGAAAAAACGAAAACAAAAACAAAAACAGAACAAAAGGACCTAATGGAATTAGTCCTTAACCACAGAAAGAGAATACTTTTAACTGATAGACTCACCAAGACTATAGCCAATTGGGTAGAGGTAGGAGATTTGATTCTGGACTTCTGTTCACTTTGTTTATGTAACCATATACTGTATGTCATTTACTCAGGTCTATACCTTGTTGATTATTAATAAATAAGAGCCTAGTATGGATAATCACATAGTTATCCTAATTCTGTTGCTTCTACCAGAGAGGCAACATAATAGCATCATGGCTAATGTCACAGACTTCCTCTCTCATCTGTAATGTGGAAATAATTATACTAAGGCCTACCTTTTAAGATTGTGGTTAGAATCAAGAGAGCTAAAATATGCAAAAATATGTATGCTAAATTACTAGATTAGCACCTGAGTATTACTACATTTTCCTGTGATGTCATTTTATATTTCCCTCAAATGAATAAGTAATAAAATAACCCTACAATAAAATTCCAACATGAAAATTTTCAGCACTGATGATAAAAAGAAATATTTGATTTAACAAGAGAATCTTCTGGAACAACTTGGGTAGTTTTCTAGAGAAGCTTTGGTTTCAAAAGACTTCAGTCAGCTCTAAAATCTAACAAGCATTGGAGCCTTGAGTAATTTGCTTTAACTTCCCAGCCTGGCCTTTCTCCATTGTGTTGTTAAAGATCAAAAAGGATATCTTTAAAGCATACAGTATCTGTCTGGCTTTATCCCACATTCATCAATGTCAGTTTCCTTTTCCTGGCTGAAAAAAGTGACTGAGGTTAGAAATATTTTTGAGACTCAACAACTACCCATTGGGCATGAAGAGAGTTTTCTCAACAAATTTCCCAGAGTCTTCCATCCCCAGCCACTCCTTATCAAGTTATAAAATTCTCACTCACAGGTTGGAATGGAAAGGGGTTAGCACTACTGCTACTCTAGGAACTTTTCCTCAGTTCCACTTGCCTCCTCCCATTCCACTGTAACTTGAAGCACAAGAACTATACTGTAAATGTGTATGCTTTCAATATATATAAAATGATTTCACCTATTAAATTTCAGTTGAACTTCAAGGTTGAACATGGGCTGGCAAATGAGGTAATAATCCCATTTCACAGATGGGAGATATGTAATTCCAAGAGATTAGTTGACTTACTCTAGACAATACAGCTAATAATTGGAAAAGACGGGCTGAATATGAACCTTGTTTTCTTGACTTCGAAGTGTCTGTCTACTTTTTGACACTCTGAGGTCCTTGACTTTAAAATAGAAGCTTGGATGTCTTATTAAGGCAAGTATCAGTGAAGTATGAACACATAAGTGCTAAACTGTTTCTCAGCTTCACAGTTTGTTTTATCAGCTATTTCAAAATTATTCCACTTGAGAGTTTTTGTACTTCTGGCCTGCTGTGAGTCACTAATGATATAATCCATTTGTGAAAGTGGTAGTAAATTGTGGGTTATGATAACTCTGTTATGAGTTTCATATTAATTCTTTGGCCTCACTTTCCATCTGATACTTTGTTGTTTCATAGACATGATATTTGTGTTCAATACAAGGATGAAATATATCTTTCATATATATATGTATATATGTGTATATATATATACCCAATGTTAAGCTAAACAAGTGAGTTTTAACTTTACTTGACCTTGAGTTTGAATATCAAATATGAACCTGGATTCCTGAAAAACTGAGTTTTCAACTAAGTTTGCCAAATAGGGAAAACCCAGAGAGGGTGTTTGAAGATCAATTTCAAGTGACCATGCCCAATTAAAATGTTCTTTGAACTTAAATTAGATAGGTGTAAATTTTTTTTAGGATTTTATTTATTTATTAGACAGAGATCACAAGTAGGCAGAGAGGCAGGCAGAGAGAGAGGAGGAAGCAGGCTCCCTGCTGAGCAGAGAGCCCAATGTGGGGCTGGATCCCAGGACCCTGAGATCATGACCTGAGTTGAAGACAGAGGCTTAACCTACTGAGCTACCCAGGTGCCCCAGGGTGTAATTTAATTGCAATAAGTTTCCAATGCATACCTAGCTCATTAAGTTTTCTTAACCTAGCTCATTTAGCGTTTTCTTGGGATATTATCTTTGGAAGAAAATTTAAGATACATTGCAATTGTGCAGTCTCCATTTTTTCATTGATACATTGGATGGTCTAAGAGAGCTCCAGCTAGATAGTACCTCAAAGTGTTTTGCAAACCCTTCATCAAATACCGGTATTCCTGTGAACGGGATGTGGACTGGTGTGCTTACAGCCACAGTCCAAGCCTGGATGAGCAGTCCTGCCCATGGGCACAAAATCCATGGGGCTACACTGAAAGTAGGCACTTGTCTACAGAGTCAAATAGCCTGAGAAATGGTGGGGATGGGGTGGGTGGTTGCAGTGTAGGGAAGGTATTATTAAATAAGAAATTCAGTGAGATAAATCTGAGGATTGTGTAAGGATGCATAGAGTCCCATGGGGATGTTGGAAAAATATTTAATGGAGTAGACAGACATAAAGTTTGAAAAATGAGCATTAACTTGTCTAAAATAACCTTTTCTAATCAAAGGAAGTTTTTAAGCCAGACTGGTAGAAGTGTTTGACTTTTTTTAGATTTACCTAAAGAGATAACCTTCACTATTTTTTTTCCCTCTGTAAGGATATATAGGAAACTTGACTTTTGGTTTACTAACGTTTTAGATTTGACATTGAGAAATAAAGCAGAAGCTTTTTGAAAATTTTAAGCAATTGTGGAAGTGGGACTTTTGTTTTTGCTTTTGCCATCATTTTTTATTGGTGACTGTAATAGATCATCACCACATTTTTCTTGCTACATATCTATTATAATATGGAAATGTTTTAAGTCTTGGGGAAATAAGGAAATTCTTCTTGTCAACAAAACTATATTGCTTCCCATATGCTTGATTAAAAAGTTTCTGCATATTAAAAAGAGATTTATCATGAGTTCTTATGAAAACTTGAGCTGATATTAATTCATTTCATTGCAGTTATAATAACCATTTTCTTTTTCCTGAGAAAATCATGTATAATATTCCCTATAATTTTGTTAGTTTGATTAGAGAAGTTGTAAATTCAGATATTCCAGTTCTTGAAAAGAACAAGTAATCTGCATATCCTTAAAATAAATACTATCAGGAAGTTAACTAGTAATTTGAACAATTTTACTTTAGGTTTTTTTTTTTTTTTTTCTTTTTACCTTCTGGACCAGCTAACTTATACAACAAATATATCAGTATTTGGCATAGCTAATCTGTTCATGTCAGCTGTTTTCCTGATCGATACTGTGGACAATTCAATTTATAGAGATCCACATTGATCATATAAAATGACCCTTCCAGCATCCTGAGGTTCATCCAGAAAGAGCTGAGTCTTTCTATGGTCTTAGTAACCACATCTCTAATGTCAGCTCTGCATATGAGAGACACTAGTCAGGTGGCAAACTGAGAACCATTCTGGATGGCATAATTCCAGCCAGTAGGATCCTTAGTACTAATAAAAACAGGAAAGATTTTTTTTTTACCAAGTTCTATAGCTTCTCTTAAACTTTCAGGGTCGTGGACTCCTTGGAAAATCTGCTTAAATCTATGGACCCCTTTTCAGAATGTACAAAATATGAAAATAAAGAAGCCATTTATAGTTGATTCTTGAACAACATAGGTTTGAGCTGTGTGGGTCCACTTACATGTGGATTTTTTTTTTTTTTTTTGAGAAATGCAGTATTAAGCTGTAAATGTATTTTTCTTCCTTATAATTTCCTCATTGATAATTTCTTTGCATTAATCTGCTTTATTGTAAGAATACAGTGTATAATACATATAACAAACAAATATGTATAATCCACTGTTCATGTTAGCGGTAAGGCTTCCAGTCAAGAGTAGGCTATTAGCAGTTAAGTTTGAGGAGTCAAATGTTATATGTGGATTTTTGTCTGTTCTAGGGGATCAGCACCAGTAAACTTTGCACTGTTCAAGGATAAACTGTATTTCAAAATAGAGTCACCAACATATTTTTAAAGAATTTTTATTACAGTAGTGTGTCCTACCTCTAACTTGAGGTACTTCCAATACTATCATAATTTCAAAATAGTGATAACCACAGATAATAACCCCAGATACCTGCAACTGTGATATGCTTATGAAAATATCTATAATTGCTAGTAGTCTCAAAGTAACAGGTACTGCAATATGTCCATGCATTGCTGCCTATGTGTGTACCTAAAGTAACTGCTGTCTCCCATTTAGAAATTAATGAAATATGTATTTTTTCCAACTAATCTCATGCACTCCCAATTTCTATCCATGAATCCCTTTGGGAAAGTAGAAACCAGAGTAAGAAACCCTGTGTCAATGATTCCTCTGAGAGATAGAAATGAGAATAATAGCCTTGGACAATGCTACTTAAGTTATATATGCACACATACACACATAAAGGAAAAAGGAACATTTCCCATTTTGTATTAAATCTTCTATCCCTTTGGTTGTGGGAATATGTGCCTTTTGGAAGTTAGCATGATCCAGATATTTGTTGTTGTTGTTCAAGTTATAGTAGAGGAATGTAAAATTTAATGAATAACTCTTTTTTGTGAACTCCTAGAGGAGTATGGCTAAAAGAAGAGGTTTTGTTGTTGTTGTTATTGTTTGTTTGTTTCCAACCCATTATTTATTGACATGTTGCCTTTTTTCATATTGGTGACCGCGTCACAACTTTTTTTTTTAACCCATTATTTATTGACATGTTGCCTTTTTTCATATTGAAAACTTGAGGTTTTTTTTTTTTTAAAGATTTTATTTATTCATTTGACAGACAGAGATCACAAGTAGGCAGAGAGGCAGGCAGAGAGAGAGGAAGGAAAGCAGGCTCCCTGCGGAGCAGAGAGCCCAACGCGGGGTTCGATCCCAACCTGAGCCAAAGGCAGAGGCTTTAACCCACTGAGCCACCCAGGTGCCCTGAAAGATGAGGTTTTTAACAGATACAAACAGTGGTAAAAACAGTAGCAACAACCTGGATTAGCCAATGTTTAAACACTGAAAGACCTCATGTTAAAATAATTCTAGCATTCCAGTCATATAAAAAAAGCAAAATTTATGGTACATCCATGCAATAGAGTGCTATTCAACAACAAGAAGAGGGTGTCTCAGTCAGTTAAACGTCTGCCTCTTGGTTTTGGCTTAGGTCATGATCTCGGGGTCCCGAGATCCAGCCCTGAGTTGGGGGTCTGTGCTCAGGGCAGAATCTGCTTGAGATTCTTCCCCTCTCCCTCTGCCTCCACTCTCCCTCTGCTCTCTTGCTCTCAAATAAATAAGATCTTAAACAAACAAACAAAAGAGAAACAATAAAAAGAATGAGATTTCAAGCCACCAAAAAGACATGGAAGAAGCTTAAATGCCTATTGTTAAGTGAAAGAGGGCAGTCAAAAAAGGCTACAGACTATCTGATTCCAACTGCATGATATTCTGGAAAAAGCAAAGTGATAGAAATAGTTAAAAAAAAAAACAGTGGTTGTCAGGGATTAAGGGTTAGGGAAGGAGAGGAAGCACAAGGTATTTTCAGGTCTGGGAAACCATTCTGCGTGGTACTGTAATGGTAGATACATGCCATACATTTGTTAAAATCCATAGAATGTAACAACAGAGAGTGAACCAATGTATACTATGGGCTTTAGTTAATAATTAATTATGCATCTATATTGCTTCACCAATTGTAAACAAATGTACCATCCTCATGCAAGGTGTTAATAATAGGGGAAACTCTGTGGTGAGGGGAGAGGATGTAGTGGGACATAAGGGAACTTTATATTTCCTGATCATTTTTTCCCTTAATTCTTAAACTACTCTAAAAAATAAAAGCTGTTTTGTATATATGTAGATGCCAAATGAAAAAGCAGCTGGCCATAATGGGTTAGGTTTTTAGCATAATAAACCTCCACAGGTGAGTGGTGACCACTCTCTTTTGAAAGGCCAAGACATATCCATTTGCCCCAATGCCTAATTCACCATGGAATTTGATTTTTATACACCAAGCTCTCACACCTTAATCCCTCAGATCATCCACAGGTAAGTTTAAGAGCAGAATTGCCATTTACTTCATCAATATTTAAAATCTTTTGCTCTTCAGAACATTTGGTGAAGGGGGCCACTGGTACAGTATCTTCAGCTACTCCTGTGCCTGTCCTTCTTTTTAAGGTACAGTGCCCAGTACCTTACATATTGTAGCTCATTTACTCCTGGGTTCATATCCATGAGATAGGGGCTAAGAGATGGAAGCAACGTGCTTGAGGTGACACAAGCACTAAATGGAGAAGTAATAACCCTTGTCTACTGGCCTACCAACCTGCAAAGCCGATACTCAAGAGTCACCAACTTATACCAAAACGTCTCTGACTGCTTTTACATTTGACAGATTTGACAGGGAGTTTTCAAAAGGGAAATAGAATATAGAGGTGAGAAACGATATTTAAAACATGGGAGCTGCTAAGTGAGAAAATAACTCAGAATTTCACGTGTCTTCCCTTGTACTTACCCTTTGTATCCAGATAGTCACAGTGTCTTCATTCTGTCAATTACGGGTTCCACATTCTTCCAGTGGCACTGTCCTCATCTTGGCTGCCCGAGGGTTTGCAATAGCTTCCTAATTTATCTCCTTGTCACCAGCTCTGCGGTCAGCTTCGTTCCCTATTCAGCCAGCTCCAGTTGCTTTCTCAAGTCTGCCAGAATTATCTTCTAAGTGCAAATATGGTCATATGGCTCTCTTCCTAACACCTTTCACTGACATCCTAACTCTAAATGCCTTGGCATCATTTAAAACTCCTTCAGACAGCCTTTCTATGTTCTTCTGCAACCGCTGCCCCAAAGGTCCCTTATGATACAGACAAGCAGAACCACCTTGGAGCTCTAGAACACTCAGTTTTTTCACAGGGACATTCCCCTTTACCACGCTGTTCCCTTTTCTAGAATTCCCTCCCCGACCAAATCCACCTGATAACCTCACAGTCGCTTTTCATGGCCCAGCAAAATCACCTCCCTCCTCTGAAACCGTTTCTAATCCCTTCCACCCCTAACTGTATCCCCAGGTATGGTAAGCAGTACCCCTCAGCAGAGCGGTCTGTATACACCTTTGGGAGCTTACTACACAGCTCATTGTGGTTAGTTTTTACACACCGGTTTTCCTCCTGGAGAGTGCAAACTAAAGACTGTATTTTCTTCCTCTCTCTTTTCCTAACATGGAGTAAATATTCAGTAACTGATCAGTGAACAAAAAGATACATGCATAAATGGGTGAAGGAATCTGCATGTGAAATATATAGTTATTTTTCAGCCTGATTTCATTACATTAAGTTACAAAATGGGAAATTGGGTGGTAAATTGCACGTATGATTTCACTTCTTCCCTTGGATTTTCTCATAGTCATTTAAAAATGTTAAGTATGCATAAAGTGTTCTAAAGTGAGAAGGTGGGAGAAGTTATGTAAAATGTGGAAAGTAATCCCTTAAATGCTTCCAGGGTTGTAGGACTGAGTGTCAAAGGACTTTACTAATATTCACTATAAAATAAAATTTCTTGCATTTGTTCTTCTTCTGCAATAGGCCATGAAGACATACTAAATGCTAACTTTAAGGGCTGTTCTTCCTCTGACATTTATAACTTAAAGAGGCTTCAGCTACAATTTCATATCCAGGCAAAGTAGCTTTTCAAGAAAGGACATAAAAGTGTCAGTGTTTTGGGTTTGGGGGCTCTCTTTCATGATGAAAATTTTCAAGAATGTTTGCAGCTAACTTTGACATAATTCTGTTTGTTACTTGACTGCCTATCCAATTAGATATTTTGGGAGGCAGATGTTTTTGGACACACATTTCTCTATAGCTGACTTAGAGCGCATTTTATTATGTGCTTGATTTGAAAACAAATTTCACAGCAAAACTTACAGAAATATGCTGCTTATTTTGTACTGCAGTTCACATACTCAGCATGAATACCAATTTATGAAGGTGTCATCAAGTTGTTTAAACCAACCCAAACACACATAACACAGATGGCATTGAAGGCATTAGTGCCTGAAAAATAATTTGTGACATCTGTAGCCTTCTCATAATCATTTCAGGGTTTTGTGCTTTTTGCTCAGTGACTATTTTAAGCTATTTCAAAATACATGCAGACTCATGGCAACATGGAAATTGTTTTCCTGAGCTTTAAAAATAAAAGCTGATTATATATCATTATTGTTCTTTTATCTTCCATTACTTTTGCATAACTAGAGTGTTAAATATGTTTTGGTAGTAGTTAAATGACTGGCATCAGTTTAGAAGTCAGACAGAGTTCTCTTTTTTGGGGGTGTGTGTGTGTGGTGCTTTTCCTCAGTTAAATAAACCACTTATTTAAAAAATCAGTGTAAATACTGCTTTTCCATATCTACATTTATAATTTCCTAATGAAAGGTATGCATTTCTATAGTTACATGTATTTGTTGAAACAAATAGCCTTATTTTCTTTCTGATTATAAATGTAATAAATCCATTTGGAAAAAAATTCCCCCAAAATCCTAACTGTGTAATAAAAATCTAAAAGTCACTTCCACAAATAAGAATAAACATTTGCTATTCATATTACCAAACTTTTTAAACTAATATCCTTATATAGATATCTCAATCTATATATATAGCTGTGTATATATATATATATATTATATATAATTCATCTGTGTGTTACTTAGGCAGATTTTATGGATTTTTTTTTAATCAGCTCTGTGTATTTAATTTCAGCTATCTTTCAGTGTCAATAACTGTAGATCTTCCTATGGATGTTAATGATAAAACAAGTGTTCAGTAGATATACATATTTCTATTTAATTAACCTTTCATTGTTATATATTATATATTGAGTCATTTTTATTTTTTTGCAGACAATATTGACAGTAAAGAATTTAATAGGAGAATAGGTCTTAGAACTGAGATCAGAATAAGTATCTATTCCTTAAAAGAAAAATATTTTATCCTTGATGAGAAAATATTCTTGGACTTTACTATCCATAATGCATTTATTTAGTGCTCATATTAATAGCATTTTTCCTATTTACATTAACATTTTCCTCTCTGCTAAATACTTTAGTAAAATAATGATTTTAGGTTTTATTGCTTGATTTAAAATGGATATGTACTTTCCCTAAAGGGATAATTAAAACTTCAAGATGAAGCAATACCATACTGCATTTTAGAGCATTGAGTTTGGTCAGCTTCCATAGCATGAGATACATACAGCCTTTTAAAGTTTAACTATAAAGCATACCTTTTTTCAGTTCACTTTGAAATAGTTACTGAATTTCATAAGTAAAAATAGAAATAATTTAGTTTTTATTTGATCCAGATAACAGTGTTATATTTATATGACTCTTAGAAATTGTAAACAATGATTTTTCTTTAAAAAAAATGAGTTACAGATAAGTACTTAATATTAAAAGTATTTTCCCATTTTAGTCATGTCCTTAATATCCAAGTTAAGTATATTCTTTAAGAACATTTTAGACTTTCTTTTTTTTCTTCATATATTACTGAAATTATTTATCTCTCCTCTCTCTAAGAAAGTCTTTCAGTCTGCTCATCTAATAAGAATAATAGTAACTGTGATAATACAGTTTGAAATACTGACTGGTATTTAGAGGATTCTTACTAAATGTCAGATATGTGCTAAATACTTAATATGCATTGTTTACTTAATCTTCTTAGAACCTATTGAGGTTGGTGCTATCATAGCTGTCTTCCCTTATAAAGAAGCAGATGCTTATTACAGAGGTCAAATAAATGGTCCAGGTTAACAGAGCAAGGAAAATGAGAAGCAGATTTTCAAACTCAGGCTGTCTGACTTCTAAACTTATGCCAGTCATTTAACTACTAAACTCATTCAGTATTTTGTTTCTCCTCAGGATCTCTAGTTGCACAACTGGCAAAAGCATCAATTCTACCATATTTCATGAAGTATCTCTAGAGTTTGAAAATTGTCAGCCTGTTCTGCACACCATGATCAGAACCGAGCCTCAGAGGGCTGCTTTTTTTTTAACAGTGATGTTGTTTGTATTCTGAGGTCATTAGAGATCCTCCTTTCTCACTATTAATATAGAGAATAAACCAACAGCACTCAAACTTTAATCTTAGAAATTATTGAACAACCTGAAAGTTGTTCATATATGTAGATTATAACAAATGATATTTATCACATTTGAAGTTCAAACAGAATAATTTTAAATATATATTTACTGATTCATTAAAAATAACAGTAAGCCCATTATGTATTAAATAAGATATTTTTATGAAAAGTAACTGTATTTTACAAATTTAGAAACTTAACAAGAGTAGTATTGATTTCATGTCAGTCTTAGAAAACTGCTGAATTCTCGTATGTGCTTATGCATTCAATCTGTTGGAAATGGTGCTGTGGTTTAGGTATATGAAGAATATTAGATCTCACGGAGACATATAGGTAGAAAAGGAGGATGTGTTTTAACGTCCTGTAAGAGAACTATGGGATTTTTTTATACTATACCAAAACCTTGCAATGGTAGTTTCTTAAACATCATCTGCAATGTAGAATCTGAAATCATATCAGTGCACTTTCTATTCTGATATATTAAAATCTTTTACTCAATGAAACTTGGTAACATCATCCATTATTTGTTTGGAAAATACTTATTTACTAAATTTTACTAGTCTTCCAAATTTAGTGCATTTGCTATCATAAAATTTGACAGATTTATAAATAAAACAATCATATTGGCTAATAGCACAACTGGTATCATCAGAGAACTTCTACATAGCTGTAGGGCTCTGTACAGAGCTCTCAGGATCAAAGTAAGGATTTGAGTTTTCCGAAATTATAATTTTTGCTTTAAGTCTTGAATTTGTATCATTGATGAAAAATCCACTACTGTCAGTTGTCTTCCTTCAAAAAAACAGAATTATTTTTGTTATTTTTCAAGAAAATGTCAAGCAGATTTCTTAATTATTAAATGATAGTTTGTCTAACAAGGGCATTCCATGGAACAAATAACAAGTTTAGCTTGTGACTCAGTCTCTTGGGTACTCTTCTTTAGACAATTATCCTGTTTGTCTATGCAGTCCAGGTGGTTTAGACATTGTAGTATCCAGGTTTCTCTAGAGAAATAGAACCAGCACATATAGATGTGTGTAAGATAGAGAACCAGGAATCCCAGTGATGTAATTCAGTCCAAATCTAAAGGCCTGAGCTGGTGGGGTGGAGCGGAGGCTGATGATACAAGTCTCTACTTGAGTCCCAAAAGCCCAGGAAGTAGGAGTCCTAATGTCCAAGAGCTGGAGGAGATGGTTGTCTCGGCTCTAGCAGTAAAGAGAGCAAATTCTCCCTTCCTCTACCTTGTTTTCTTCAGGCCCTCAACAAATTGAATAAGGCTTACCCACCCTGGGGAGGGCCATCTGCTTTACTCAGTTCACCGATTCAAATGTTAATTTCTCCTGGAAACATTTTCTGCAGACACACCCAGAAATAAAGTTTTACCAGCTATCTCTCGGTGCCCCTCAGCCCAGTCAAATTGCTATATAAAATTAATCATCAGAAGTCTCTTTCCATTTCATCACACAGAATATTTAAAAGGTATTTGTTATCACGTTGCTTTTTTGCTTGGAGATGTATTTCTATTGCTTTTTACTGGGAGGTATATTGGTGAAGAATTTAATTATCTCTAGGACAGTTTAGTGCTGAAGGGGCCAGCACTTTACCCACCATTGACTTTATACCATCAGTGCAAATGTCAACTCTGAAATTAAGGCAGATAACATCCTAGTTTTGCTTTGAAACTATTTGGGAAACACTGCAGTAATGCATTCACATTTCTTTACCTGATTCCTCCTATTTCAAAGATGTAAGTTTGGGCTAGAATAAGTCCAGTTGTACATTTATAAACATATATACTTAGGTAATCCATCCTTTATCATTACTACAATGCATTACTCATTAATCATGCTAAAGGTTCTAGGTACTCTACTGGGGTAGAGAGACATATGGGTTCAAACTTGAACAACCACCTGAGGAAGAAAGAAGTACAAGTAAGTTGCAGTATATTTTGAAGATATTAAAGATGGAATTTTATATTAAAATTAAAAATAAAATAGAAATCCTCTCTGTTTCTATGGCATTTTTATTAGGGTTCTTTAGACTGTAAGTAATAGAAACACAACTCATATTAGCTCACCAAAGAGAGGTAAATCATGGGCATTATTCTCTTCTATTAATGTTGATGAGAAGAATTTCCTTATTTTGCAGAATAATTAAGCCAGGGAAAGAGTAGTGATGTAGCCGGGAATCAGACCTCTTTCCCTGTGTCTCTCACTTCTGCTTTTCTCTCTGTATTAGCTTACATTTCCTTACTGTTGTACAACTCCCAAATACTGGAAACATGGCCTCTTATAGTAACTTGACTCCTCTGGACAGACATCCAAAAATCACAAGGAAGGGGTTCATTGGCCCACCTTTGGTTAGATGAACACTCTAGACCACACAAAATAATGACCAGAGTCATGGCAATCCCCACTTGACCTAGATAAAGTATGGGACAATGACAATCCCCAAATCAAGAGTAGGATTTATCTGAAGAAGGGAGTGGCTACTAAGCAGACAAAGTAAAGTTGTATATTGTAGAGATTCATTATTAGGTTTTAAAACTAGGTCTATTAAAAGTTACTATAATTTATAGTTACAAAATGTATCCACGTTGAATAAAAATGAAATCCATTACTAGGCTGACTGCCAACTGGGGAAACAAAACACAAAAAGATGCAGTGATTATGAGCCCAGCTGAAGCCTTGCATGTAAGTTAATTAGTATTTATTAATGTTAGAGCAGGAAAGATAAGCATATTAATCTCCTAACAGCAAAGAACATTTGATAAACAACAGACTATTTCTAAATTAGATTGGTGAATATTTTATTTGTACTTGTTTATAACAAATGGAGTAAGATATGACTTTTCTTATTTTTGTTTACTTTAATATTATGGTGGAAACAAAAATCATCACAGAGAAAACAAGTATATTTTATTTCATTCTCAAAATACCAAGCATTATCTTTCACTCAAATACAGCCTTTAGTTTTTCTGTACCTTAACCTAGATTTGGAAATATTTTTTAAGTCCCTGCTCCTTCCACTGACTGTCATAGCCCTGAATCAGTGTTTAGACTAATGTGCCTCAGTTTCCGTATCTGAAAACAGCTTTAATAATCCTGTCTCGGAAGATTAAAAGTTATGAATGAGATGATGTAAAAGAGAAATATTTTGAACTGGGATAATTAAAGTGTTTCTCTTATTTATATAATTATACTTTCTGATCTTTTTGACAATAGCATGTAGAAAGAATGAAGATGTTCTCAATCAGAATTAGGACGTATACACTAAAAAGTGAGATAAAAATTAGAATTGGGGGCCTGGGTGGCTCAGTCATTAAGCATCTGCCTTCGGCTCTGGTCGTGATCCCAGTGTCCTGGGATTCAGCCCTGCCTTGGGCTCCCTGCTCAACGGGCGGGAAGCCTGCTTCCCTCTCACACTCGCCCTGCTTGTGTTCCTTCTCTTGCTGCTGTCTCTCTCTCTGTCAAATCAATAAATAAAATCTTTTTTAAAAAACTAGAAATTAATTTAGAAAAAACAGACTGAATTGAAATGCTGGAGTGATGTCGGCTTCCACCTCAGTAAATATTATACCCTAACATTTACTCTGCCACCCATTCTTGCTGAGGTGGGGTGCAGGGTGAATGCTTTAGTGATAAGTAAAGCTGTTTTACCAGTGTCAGTGACAATTGCCTCACCTCATAGTAAGATTCACATTCTTACACCTGTAATAGCGTTGCTTGAATTTTTCTGTCATGAGTTTTAACATGTCAAATGCAAGTGGTTATCAAAACCATAAAAAGATATGAAAATAAAAGATTGTTCAGCCAGAGTGTCTGATCCTAAGATACCTTATTTGGTTTCCTTTTGTGTGTGTGTTTCTTTTCAGTGTCTTGTCCTCGATGAAATTCCCTGAAACGCTCCTTAGAGGCAGGCTTGCTTACAGCAGGTTCCATGGTGTGAGAGGACTGTAACTCAATTTTCTGATTTAATAGTGCAGGGCTATTCAAGCATGAAATTACCTCCTTCATGTAGAGCAATCCCCTTTGCCTGGCAAGTCAGGGCTCAAAAACTTGATGTCTACTGTGATTACAGCTGTTGACCCAACCAATTGTTGCTGGAATCCAAGTTAAGCTTTTCTGTATACCCCACTGAAGAAAATATGTCTCTTCGGACAGTTAAAAGGTGAAAATAGGCATGTGGCTCTTCTTATAATCTCAGCACTGTGTGATTAACGTGCTGGGTTAAAAAGAGCCAGGTAGGATTATAGCACAGGTGGAAAATACCGTATTTTTTAAATTGACTTAAAAAAAAAATGCTTTCAGTAGATCTAAACAAGTTCCTTTTAATAAAACTTCTACCAGGTCTAAAAATTATAGAGGAGGCAAAGTCTAGCTCAGCTTTGTCTCTGACCATCTGCTATGCAGGAAATAATCAATTTGTTTTTTTTTCCCTCATTAACTTAAGCAAATACCGTGAGTGCGGCTGTTTTGCCTAGCAGCCTCTGAAGTCTGAGAATGGTAATAGACTACAGAACTGTCCCGTAGTAATCGAAATCTGACCACAAATGCAAGCCACAGATGTCATTGTATTTTTTTCCTAAGAGTCACTTTTAAAAATTAAAAACAAAATGGATGAAACTAATTTCAATAGCATCTATTTTAATTTACCCGACAATAAATATGGTAGTTTCAACACTTAGTAAAAAATATGCTGGATGATATATTTTATATTGTTTTTTTTATATTAGGTTTTTAAAACCTAGGACCTATTTTATGTTTAAAGCACATCTCGATTTGGGGTAGCGAGATTTCAGGTGCTCCATAGCCACTCGCTTCTGTCATGGAGCAATGCAGGTCCACCATCCTTAACATCCTGAGATGAAGTCTGCACTCAGGGGTTTGTGAAGCCCTTTTATAAGTGGCGAATACTGGAGATGTAAAATGATATTTACAGGGATGCATACGATTATTTGCTTTAGTGAGGCTTTTTCAATATGCTAAGACAATAAAGGATAAGTTTCCTTGCATAGACAATGGGAACAGTAGCAAATATTCACACACACACACACACACACACACACACAGCATTTATTTTCTCGGCTTACTGACTTTTCTTGTCTTGAGCAAAGTATGAATTAAGTTTAAATTTATTTAGATTTTAAGGGATGGAAAATTACAGTTTGTAAAGCAAAAACACAACTGGGAAGGCTGCAGTTAGGAGCAAGAAAAGTGTCATTGTTGAGTGAGATTCAGGGGAGAGTGAGAGAGAGATTGAAGATCTCCCACTACAAGAAGAGAAATGCAGAAAGGTAACTTCCATTGTGTGATAGGATGTCACTCACCATGTCATCCATGCCCGTGCCTTTGGTAAAGATTTAAATCTCCTCTCAGTTTGGCAAGATGGTGAAATAAGGATTTTTAGAAATGTGACATGATATGAGACCTAGATGGGCCACGAGGCTAGTTATGTTTGTTTAGGTTCCATTTATAATCACAGGGGCTTGGTGACCCAGTGATACAGCTTCTTTATTTATTTATTTTTTAAAGATTTTATAGATTTATCAGAGAGAGAACACGAGCAGGGGGAGTGGCAGGCAGAGGGAGAAGCAGGCTTAATGAAAGTTGAAATTTGTTGATGTCCTTAAATTGGGTGTAAATTCTATTTCTTGAGGAAAAGAGCTGTTGACATATATTAATTAAAATGGTTAAAGAATAAATACCATACCACATGTGCATTAAAACATTTTGACGCAATGTGATGTGGGTATGCGTGTGTTTCTGAACAAAAAAATATAAGCATGCATGTGTTTTGCTTCTCTTTCTGGCTATTTCTGAACAATGACAGCAAATAATTTTATTCAAAAATACCTGTAAATAATTCACAGTTGTTTTGCACAGAACCAAATGAGCATAATTATGTGTATATGGCCATATGATTCACTGCTTCTTCTCTCCTACAACCTTATATGGCACTGATATCTCTTGCTACTTTATTTTTCACTATTATTAAATAGAACCCATAAACTCAGGCTGGGAGGCATGCAAGTTTGTGCCTTCCTGTTGTGTTTCCAGAATTGGGACCACTATCTTTGGGGGAGAGTAGATGGCCTTCCTCAGACCTGATCAGTCTGCTATCGGGCAGTTTGTTCCCAAAGAACCATGACCGTGACTACGTATCACTTGAATTTAGGAGTGTTTCTCCTTCTACAGTTTTCCTCCGGGAGCCTGATTTCCTATAGACACCTGGTCTGTGATAATCACAGTACGGACCTTGATAGGGTCTGACAGAAGCACATGGCCCTGTCCCAAGGAGCTCCTGCTGTAGGGCTGCACAGAATTCCCATTTGCCGTAGAGATAATAACTAATGATAATTTCCATCATCTCATTTGTCCGCACTAATTCCTTGAGAGCAAATGTCGAAAGTTTGCTTTGCTTTCTAATATTGACAGGCAATAGATGGCTTCTGG
Organism: Neogale vison; assembly: GCF_020171115.1. Lineage (NCBI taxonomy): Eukaryota > Metazoa > Chordata > Mammalia > Carnivora > Mustelidae > Neogale > Neogale vison. The sequence goes on from NC_058093.1 coordinate 52,369,776, forward strand.
AGCCAGCATTCCTGGATTTCAGTTCCCGCTGCACCTCTTACTAGCTGTGCTGCTTTGGGCAAGTTACTGACCTCCCTGTGCCTCAGTTTCCTCGTCTGTGGAATGAAATAACAATAGCAGCCTGCTTTTTAAAATAATTGTGAGGATCAGGTGAGCTGAGAGTCAAGTGTATTAATCCATGTAAACCACATTGAATCCTGTCTGGCACTTGGTAAGAACAGATAGGTATTAACCGGTATTAGCAATATAGGATGGTGTCTACTCACAGCTATGCTTCTAGATTGCTCACCAGAACTCCTCAACAAAAATTTTTTTTTAAAGATTTTATTTATTTTATTTGACAGAGAGAGATCACAAGTAGGCAGAGAGGCAGGCAGAGAGAGAGGGAAGAGGAAGCAAGCTCCCTGCTAAGCAGAGAGCCCGATGCGGGCCTCGATCCCAGGACCCTGGGATCATGACCTGAGCCGAAGGCAGAGGCTTCAACCCACTGAGCCACCCAGGCGCCCCTCAACAAAATTTTTAAAAATAGTGATGCTTTAGCAGTCAACCTAGACTTACTGAACTAGCATCTTGTGTCCTGTCCTGGGTCCTCCTCCTCCTTCTTTTTTTAAATTATGTTATGTTAATCACCATACAGTACATCATTAGTTTTTGATGTAGTGTTCCATGACATGGATCCTTCTTTAAAAAAAGAAAAAAAATTATAAGTGTTTTTGATTTATAGCCAAGTTTGAGACTAACTATTATAAGAAGACATTATCAGTCTGTTTGATGATGAGTTTTGATTCGTTACAAACTAACTATATGCTAACAGTGGCCATGGTGTGTTTGGTTGACTCTAGACCACCTTTCAATGTTAACATTCTCCTGGAGATCTCAAGTGGGAGGCTGAGACTAATTCTGTGCCATTCACATGCATTTAAAAAAAAAAAAACGAGTTGGAAAGAGAAGCACAAAGTGTCAAAGTTCAGCTATGAAAATACAAGGTAGACAAAGAGAGAAATCACAATTTTTGTTAAGCTCCTTAGAGTGAACACTCATTTTTTTGTGGGATTGGTGGTGAACTGGTTGTGTCCATTTGAACCAAATCATGCATCTGAATGTCTTTGGATCTTTGTTTTCCCCAAGATTTCCACTGCTCCTTCCAGAGCAGAACTGCATCCTACTCAGGATAAACTTGCCAGGGGACCCTTAGTATTATTGTTTAGCTAAGATTTACTACAGGCCCTTTGGGAATCAAACACTATTCCATTGGCATTGCATGAGTTTATCACAAAAATGTAATGAACTAGTAGCTGTTCATATCACCATTTTACCTATAAGGGACCTGTGGTCAAAGAGATTAAGCAACTTGCCCAAAGTCAGAAAATTTATAAGTGATACAGCCAGGATTTTAAGTATTTTAACCTTAAAGAGTCAACTCCAGAGCCACATTCTTAACTACTGCTGTTTGCTGCTTCCCCCCTACAACCACAGACTTTTGGCCGATGCTTTTGAGAATAAACTGATCCCTTTATATAGACTACTTTTTCTGGGAACTGGGAATACTCTTACCTGGGAATTTCTTTCTCTCTCCTGACTTTTATCTTCAGCCACCCAAGGTGGCCATTACCACACTTCCTTGGAGGAAATTGCTGTTCTTAGCATTTCAAATTTGAGTGCAATGTAGAGCTGCTCTCCGTTTTTTCCTAAAAACTTACCTTGGGAGAAATGTAACCATTTCTCCTTAAGGGTTCTTTCCTTTAGACATGCTTAAATAATCCATATCAATAAATGTATTCAACCAGCAAAACAGAGAAGTCCTAAGAAATCATAATTCTCCTTAGTTTTAAAGCCTGCTCACTTCAGGTTATTGAGATAAAACACTTCACCTTAAAACACTTTAATCCTACCTTCCTGATCCTCTACTGCCTCTAGCACATTTCAGATTTTCAACCCTTTGGCCTGACGAAGAGGGTGGTTTGTTTTGATTTTTTTTTTTAAGATTTTTTTCATTTGACACAGAGAGATCACAAGCAGGCAGAGAGGCAGGCAGAGAGAAGGGGAAGCAGGCTCCCACTGACCAGAGAGCCCGATGTGGGGCTTAGTCCCAGGACCCCAAGATCATGACCTGAGCTGAAGGCAGAGGATTAACCCACTGAGCCACCCAGGCGCCCCAATTTGTTTTGTTTTTTGAATCCTTTTGTTTTTTTTCACTGTTTTGCAATCAAGGCTTTCCACACATACATGAGAGAGGGCTCGTAGTTTCTTCTTAGTGCTAATTAAACATGAACCTCTTCAAATTTCAAAAAAGTTGGCAGATGGGGGGCTTTAATGAATTACTCTGTCTCAACTTAAGGGACCATTGGAAAGCCACAGGCAAACCTACCCTGCACAACTAAGCTCTTGTAGTGAAATGATTTGGCCTCTGGCAAGCATCCTTCCTGCTACCCTTCCCTGTAACTATAGCTTCACTTTGAAGAATTCTATGACTCCTATTCCTAGATCTATTATTTCGGTAATATTGACCAGGCAGGCTAGAGGCTGAACCTGTCAAGTCCTTTCTCCTGCCCACATTAATTTCATCTGGCCTGAGCTTGTGAGTCGGTTTGAACCAGTGCTACATTACAAATATTTGTCGTTGTCTTCTGAGTAAGAAACTTCCTCTTTCTTCTGAGAACTGTGGGGAAATAACAGTCTTTCTTCTGGACATTAGAATAAAAAATTGTAAAGCTTGGGGCTATTGCAGCTCTTTCTGATAGAGAAAAGCCAGTCTTTAGAAGGATAGGGTGCTCAGAAAAGGAAAAAAAAAAATCTCTAATGACATTGTGAGAATTCAGATTGAAACATATGTATCTGAAGTCAGAGAATTCTGAACTTTTCAAATCCCTTTCATGCTTCAGGCTGTGTTGTCTGGGATTTTGATTGTATACAACATAAAAAATTCTAATGATACTTCAAGAGAGAAAGAAAAAAGTTTATTCTTAAATTTTATAATCCTTTAGAGTAGTTATTTTATTTTCATTTATTTATTTTTAAATTCACTTGCGTGAGTCACACCAGAGACACAGGAGAGTCAGTTTCTTAGCTAATCATACACTTTGTAATATAATGACAGAAATTAAAAAAAAAAAAAAAAAGAAGGTATACTAAAACTCAATTTCATTGAAAGGCTTTGATTCGATCAATATGAGGACTAATGTGTATCTGAAAACAATGATGCTAGTAATAGGAAGCTACTACTGGTCGTTGTTGGTAAATTATAATTTTATATAAACTTTGTGATAATTATAAATAAGGACATGTTTGAAGAGTTGAATTTGAATTATAGATGTAGACTTAAAGAATAAAAGTTATTGTTCTTTTGATGCTCTTTGTATTCCAGTTTCAAAGAATTAGGTTCTCTTAATAATCATTTCATGAACTTTCAGTTGAATGCCTTTTGGCAGTATATTTGCTAAGTGGTCATTCAGCCTGCATTTGAGTCCCATGAGTTCTAACTTTGATTTGTTCTGTTATTTCCTGCTTCCTACATCAAAACATGATTCATTCTGTTACTATCCTATTCCCTTGGTGCCATATAGAAATTCTATTTACACATGAAAGCCTTTTAGAAATTTAAACATATTTTTCATACATCTTTTTTCCTCCCATTCTCCAGCGTCTTCTCTAGGATATATTCCCTCAATATCCTCAACTTACTTGATTATTTTCCCAATATGTTATAAATATAACAGTGTTTTTCTCTTAAGCATGTGACTACTGTCTTGGTACAGGAAATTGGGGTAGAGAAGGTACTGATAAAAGATTGTAACTTCCTTCACCACTTTCATGGAGTGAGACATGAGTTCTAAGGGATACCTCTGAGCTAATAGGTTTTTCAGCTGAGATTACAGAATAGGAAATAAATATTATTGACCTTGACAAAATAAAAAGTAAAATGATAGCAATAGATAAGGCAATGGAAGTGGGAAGAGTTGAAGGGTTGAGGAGTTAATAGGGCTTTTCTGAAAAACTGGGAAATCAAGACATACTTTCTGTAGTTGATATAGCAAGAGACAGATTTAGATATGGTATTTACAAATATACAAATGCAACTAACAGAGTAATTAACAATCATATTGCATCTGTATTGGGAAGAGGAGCATGATATAAATGAACATAGATGGTTGATATTAATCCAATAAAATGAGCAATATACAATAATATGTTCAGATTTTTAAAAAAATAGTTTATTGTTTATAACTATGGAAAAATAACTCTAAAAAGTTTCCAAGTGCATGCACCTGAAAAGCTGGACTGAGAGTGGAGAGGTTAATCAGGCGATTATATCTTTTAATTCTAAGTTCCTCTGTATTTTTCTTTGACCATTTGCATGTATTGCTTTTACTAAAAAATAATTATCCTGTTAGGTTCAGCAAACTGATTCTGTTCTTTCACTAATGTCTCTTAAATTTATGTTCTATCTAAATTTTAATATTTCACTGTTAATGGAATAGTATACCCATTATTGAATTGCTCTAAAAAATTGAGTGCAAGAGGATAGGAGAAACGTTTTTACCCTAAGAAGTAAACTAAAACGCATTGCAGATGATTTTTTAGGTCTAGTAGACTTGAAATAAAAATCAACCTTGATTTTAGGGAGGATTTTAAACTGCATTATGCTTTCTTCATAATCAAATACAAGCACAGAGTGGGCACATTAAAGTTCAGGAAACTTGAGAGTTAGTCCTTTTCTTCCTTAACACTATATCCATTATCACAGTGGTTTCATTAACTGTATTTCGTTGTTCTTTTGTGCAATTTACCTGTAAGGCAGGGTAGTTAGTGAAGGGTTTTAAGTTAACAGTGGAAGCTAAACAAAATAAGTCTAAGTGGAGTAATTTGTTGCCTCTTGTGTGTTACAAGTTTTTACTAGTACAAAAATAATCAGTCTCATAATTTTGTCATATAATTTGATTAGGGGCATAAAACTGCAGATGGTAATACCATTAGTGTACAGAGAGTCTGCAAGTTTCTTCCTTTCTTTCTTTCTTTTTTTTTTTTTAAATCTAATTTTGAAACGTGTCTCTTTTGGACGCCAAAGACAAGACTTTTTGACCCTAGGGTAAGAAGTTTTTTATTTGAACTCTGTCTTGAATTTTCTAAGACTTAAAACAATCAAGGCTTGGATTAAAAGCATAATACATTATTCAGATACACATTATGTCCTTGAACTTGTAATTGCAGAGCAGGAATCTCAAGAGATGTGCACAGTTGCCATATTCTGCCTAGACTCCTCAGAAATTGTAACTTCAACATTTGTAAAATTGCTTCCACTAGCAAGACATTTTTTGTTTTGTTTTTTTTGGTGGTGGATAGGGGTAATTAACTCAAAGGAACCTATTTTTTTTCTAAATATTTTATTTATTTATCTGACAGAGAGAGAGATCACAAGTAGGCAGAGAGGCAGGCAGAGAGAGAGGGGGAAGCAGACTCCCTGCTGAGCAGAGAGCCCGATGTGGGGCTCGATCCCAGGACCCTGAGATCATGATCTGAGCCAAAAACAGAGGCTTTAACCCACTGAGCCACCCAGGTGCCCCAGAAACCTAGCTTTTAAGGCATTAATGTTATCTATAAATTATTATCTCTCTAAGCTTTGACTTTAGGGGTCATAATGATATGTTGGACCATGAACAGAGAATTAGATGTTGTCCGTGCATTGAAGTCAATTATCTAGATATTATTATTTAACTTACTTATGAAGCATATTTCTTCCTATCTCCCATACTTCCAGTTAAAAGCCCTGCTGCTTTAACTATGGGGGGTGGGGTGGTGAATAAGGAGAGGATCCTACCAAAGATATGGATGTATGGTCTGGAGGGCATACAACAAGAGGAAAGGCGGGAAAACCAGGGCACTAACTTGTAGATGCATTTTCCTATGGAGACTCTGCTATAAAATTTGGCTAACAAATATGATGATGCTTTTCATCTTTTTAGCTATATTGTGAGCTAAAGAGGCTTTAGGGGCTAGCTAGCCTGGAAAATTAACATCTTATATAATTTTGTTTTTCTAGGAAAATACAATCCAATTTCACAACAACTAAATGAACCTTTAAAAGGCATTTTGGAGTATTATCAGTGCTTACATTTAAGGTCACTTTAGACGTGTATATGTATGTGTGTGTGAGCAGTCGTACTGGTTGGTTTATGTATAAATAATAGTTGTATTATTATTTATATGCTTTATTATTGTATGGTATTAGTCTGTGAGAGCTGTTACTATCAAGTTCACTTGGCTAACTGGAGAAATCTTGGGCAGCCTATGAAGAATTGTTCTAAGTATTAATAATGTAATCTGAATGACTTCACTGTGATAAAATTATAATGTTGGTAGTTAATAAAGGCGATAGAAAGTCCTGCGTGAATGTATGTTGAGGACGGTGTGGGAGAATAATTCTTTCTAGGTGCAGTTTGAAATCCTGCCATGTCATAGAAGCTTTGTCTGATTTGTTGCTGTTGCTTTCTTGACAGAAATTCAATTTAGGAAGGAAGCCCTGAGACCCACGCATCTGTGACCTGCTTTGTGAAGCATGGCATGGAGAAGTGTCTCACACCCGTTAGCAGTCATGATGAGAGATGTTAGTGATGCTGGCACACGTGTATATCATCATCCTCTAACTTAATTTAGGGTGACATGGGATTGTGCCCCTCCAATAACGACTCCGAATGGGCTTAGATAATTCTTCCACTTAAACATAGAGAGACAATCAAAATCATAGACCATATAATGTTACTCCTTAGACCACATTTTTTAAAGACTTTTTTGTTGTCTACTTCTTTCGCAGGCTTCCTTTATCTTCATTTGTGTTCTGATAATGGTAAGAGTCAATTCTAAATGTTTTTCGCCATAAACTTGTGTTTCTGAGAATTCTTTGCCTCTCACTAAGGAATCGGCAGCCGGTTAAGCAAGATATGTCCAAAAAGATTGATTTGTCTGGCATTGCTTCCCATTCACCTAAATTCTTGTTCAGTTGGAGTGATCGTATTGATGAATACTGGTACACTCTGTGATTTGTCCTTGACATCTTAAAGACTCTGAGAGATTCCCCTAACTTTATTATTGCTATTTACAGTTTGTTGTTTGACAATCACATTTTCGTAAACTAAGCTACATTGGTGAAAGTAACCCTCCGGCATTTATACTGTTTATACTGCTTATGCTAAGATTTAGCTCAATCCAAAATAGTTTTATGAAAAACTTGCTGAATGTCTGGCTGCAGGAGAAGTTGCTCTTTGTCTTGCAGGGAAAATAGATAAATAACTGTATGACAGAATAATGCAGACATATATAAAGTCTTAATAGAGTATCTATAGTGGAGAAAAAAAAAACTTGGCCTTTTGTAGGAAGAGATTGGATCAGAGTAGTCATGGAAAATACCAGTAAGGTAATATTTGAGCTAGAATTTGAAGGGGAAAAAATGCATTTTCATTGCATATAGTAAGCACTGTATGTTTTCTATTTAAAAAAAAATTTTTAAGGGAAAACTATTTTGCATGTCCTTGAGAACACGATCCTGCTTTTGTATTAGTGTAAACGTGAAGGAAGTAGTGGGGTTTTCTTGCTGTTGTTTTTTCAGATGTGGATCCGTGAGGTGGGATCCTTTATGTTAGGATAATGACTACCAGTGTCCTTTTTCTTCAACCATGGTGCAGGAATCCAGAGTAACTTAAAACCACAAAGTAATAGATTGGTGGCCTGAGAAATTTAGTTTTATTGGATATCCAATGGCCAATACCAAGGTCCAAACTTCTGTCACTATAAAGATTTTATAAATTGAAATACTCACTAATTTTCTTATAAGTCTATTCATCTTTCACTCCCACGGCTATTAAATTAGTAAAAATAAATTTGTTTTTGTTTAAAATCTTTTCGTATTCCATATAGGCTAAGACCATATTCCTTAGCACTTTAAGATACATAATCCCAGTTGATCCCTATCAAGGGTTTCAGCCTAAGTGGACATTAGGTCCCCTAAGGAAATTAGTAAAAATGAAGATTCCTGAACTTAGCATTGGATGTTTTGCTGTAGTAGGTCTGGCGAACAAAAATAAAATACTTTAAATATGTAGTTTATGTGATTATGATTCAGTCTGTCTATGAAATGGGGCCTGGAAATCATTGTTTTAGATTTTGTACATCAGCTAGTGAAATATACATTTCTTACATTTTCCAGTCTGTTCTTTTGTTCTCAGGGGGCTGTAGCTGACCCCCAAGCAAAAGTATCTCAGAATTTAAAACTTACTGCAACCCAGCTGGGGGTAGGGAGAAACATCATAATGAAATTCATTATGTGGACTCATAACGAGTCAGCCATTTTTGCCTTGAGCAGCCCTGGCAGAACATGATGGAGAAGTAAATGTGAGTGTTTTATATTCCTCCTTGTTAACTTCCAGTTTTTTTTTCATGTGAAACATCTGGATGATTAATAACTTATTAATATTCTGCAATAGGAGAGTCTCAATTTGTCAAGGTTGAAAGTCTTACTGTCAAGGTATCAGGATTGGCATCCCCACTTATAACTGAATTGTCCTATGATACATCTCACGTCACTATACATATACATATATATATATGTGTATATAACAGTATTATATATAATATGTTATATTATATATATAAATATATATAAGAAGTGTATATATATTGTTGTGTATATTTTTCAATATATGTATTTTTAATGTTAATTTCCCTTTTTCCTACAAAACCTCCTCCTAGTCCTATAATTCCTTTCAAAGTCATTCACACTAGACACCTGGAGGCTCCCCCAGCTCTTGGTTCCCAGGGAACCCCCTTCTTCTGTTCCTCCTCTAGTCTTGCCTGCTGAATGTATGACAACACATTCTATTCAGTGATTTGGAGAAAAAGCCAGCAGTCTTTAAGGTATTTCTCTTTCACTTGTAACCTGCTTTCAATTTCAGCTGTCTGAAACACTTATTCATTTAATTCCATAATGTATCCTGAATCAACTCACTTCTCTCCAGTAGCCTGCCACCATATGCCGCTGCCATTGGTTGAGTTTCCTTTTTTGCCTACCTCCAGTCCATTATCCACAGAAAAGCAAAAGGAGACTTCATTAAAACAAAGTATGAAACTGTCATTGCCTCAGTAGTGACTTTCAATGGATTCTGATTGCATTAAATAAAATAGAAATTCCTTACTTTACCTGCTAGGCCTTCAATAATATGGCCTCTGTCCATCTCTTTGACCACATTTATACTATCACGTTCCCCAAAAGCCCGTTTTGATCCAGAAATATGGGCCGTAATTCTGTTCTTTGGACATTCAAGTTCATAACCTCTGGACCACGGCTCTTTGCTATCTTCTGAGGCACTTCACTCCTGACTGACTCCTTGTTCAGTAGGTCTAAGTTTGAGCATCAGCCACCTCAGAGAGCCTTCTCTAATCAGCCTAACTATAATTCTACCGCTCCATTCTCTCTCTCAATACTTTATCCCATTTAATTGTTTTATGGAACTTAAAATAATTATTTATTATTATTTTTTAAGATTTTATTTATTCATTTGAGAGACAGAGAGAGTACAAGCAGGGGGAGGAACTGAGGGAGAGGGAGAAGCAGACCCCTGCTGAGCTGGGAGCCTGACATGGAACTCCATCCCAGGACCTGGAGATCATGACCTGAGCCGAACGCAGAGGCTTAACCATCTGAGCCACCCAGGTGCCCCTTAAAATATTTTTTAAATTATATATTGATTTAAGGACACCTCGATAGCTCAGTTGGTTAAGCATCCTACTTAGGCTCAGAGTCCTGGGATGGAGCCCCATGTCGGATTGTCTGCTCAGTGGGGAGTCTATTTCTCTCTCTCCCTCTGTGCTCTTTCTCTTTCTCTCTCAAATTAATAAATAAAATCTTCTAAAAAATTCTGTATTGATTTAATAAAAATTTGCTCCCAGTAAAATATAAGATTCTTTTTTTTTTAATTTTTCCATTCCTCACACTAGAAAAGTACCATAGTTGTAGTTATGCTATAAATATTTATTGAATAAATACATACATTTCAGTGCATGGTAACTTGAATTCTTGACTTTCTTTTTTTCCATCAAAACCTCCTGAATTGGGGCGCCTGGGTGGCTCAGTGGGTTAAGCCGCTGCCTTCGGCTCAGGTCGTGATCTCAGGGTCCTGGGATCGAGTCCCGCATCGGGCTCTCTGCTCAGCAGGGAGCCTGCTTCCCTTCCTCTCTCTCTGCCTGCCTCTCTGCCTACTTGTGATCTCTCTCTCTCTCTCTCTCTCTCTCTGTCAAATAAATAAATAAATAACTCTTTAAAAAAAAAAAAAAAAAAAAAAAAAACAACCTCCTGAATTGTGAGAGGACTTTAGTATGGTTTCTTTTTTAAGCTCAGTTAGAACGTTCTAACAATTCTTTCCCCAGTTTTGATTTCACTACAATTCATCTTCCACAGAATTTACCAAAGTTAAATTTCTGAGCCAATAAAATGATATACTTTTACAGTTTCCCAAATCAGTAACATAAAGTCAGAAGTCCTGAGTAAGGCCTACAGGCGTTTTATAGTTTTGTCTCCATCTTTATTTCTACCTTTATTTTCTGCTACTTCTCCCATAAGAACCCGACTATCCAATCACTTAAAACTGTGAATAGTCTCAGGCATAACATCATATTTTGTTTTTTTATGTCTTTGCTCTTGGTTAGTACATTACTCCTTTGGAGGTTCTCCTCCTATCAGTTCTTCCCTCTTTGTTTTTTGTTTTGTTGTGTTTTATTTTTGGTTTTTTAGTTTTTGTTTTTGTTTTTGTTTTTGACACAGAGAGAGAGAATGAGCACACAAGCAGGGTAAGTGGCAGGCAGAGGGAAAGGGAGAAGCAGGCTCCCCGCTGATTAGAGAGCCCCTTGTGAGGTTAGATTCCAGGACCCTGAAATCATGACCTGAGCTGAAGGCAGATGCTTAACTGACTGAGCCACCCAGGCACCCCAGTTCTTCCCTCTTTGTAGGTAGCTAATGGTTTATACAAGTCTCTATTTAGCACTTATTACACTATATGGTAATTATTTCTTTATAAGCTATTCTAGTCCCACAGACTAACATAGTGATTGGCTTATGTTCTATTTGCAAACTGGAAGAGTGATGGATGGATGGTTGGAAGGACGGATGGATGGATGAATGGACAGATGGCTGGATAGAAAATATCAACCTTCTAATCCCTAATCATCATGTGGACAGGACCCTTTCTAAATCATCTGGGTGTCCCCTTGACACAGTGCCTTAAATATGCTAAGGGCTTAGAGCTATTTATTAAATGAATGGATAAAGTGTCTAAGTACTTAATAAATAAGTGGCTAAAGAATAGTATTCTCATACTTTTCTCTAAAAGAGATTTATCCTCCTCTTAGAGAAAGTATAGGGTCCTATGTTCTACACCTGTGTCCTCTAATGTCATAGCCACGAGGCACTTGATTGTACAGAATACTTGGAATATACTTAGTCCAAACTGAGATGTGCTATAAGTATAAACTACATATGTGGCCTTAGTAGAAAAAAGGAGTGTAAATTATCTAAATAATAACTTAAAATGGATTAAATATTGAAGTGTTAATGATTTGGATATATTAAACTATATTAAACTATATAATTAAAATTAATTCACCGATTTCTTTTCGTGTTTTTGATGTGGCAACTAAATTCAGAATTACATCTATGACTTGCATTTTATTTTATTTTATTACATCTGTAGTTGTAATAACTATAGTTATTACATATTATTATTAATATTATTTATTAATATTTATTAATTAATATTTTAAAATAAATTAATATTTATTAATATAATATTTATTATATTATATTGTAATAATATTTATTATATTATTTATTATATATATATTATATAATATTTATTATATTATTACAATATTATTATTATATAGTTCTAACATGTATTGTTTGTTATTAGCAGTTATTTCTAATTTTCACAGTGCTTATACCAGTGATGCTGTTCTGTTCCTAGGAGTGCCTCCTTCTGTCACATTTTTTATTATTCTCATTATTTACTTTTTGCAGAATAAAATGGTTAAATCAGATAAGTGCCATGTAACTTTTTGTGTCTCTAATTTATCAGTAACCCTCCCAAGACATAATTATCAAGTGACCCCTTCTCTGTTTTATCTCCACTGCCTGAAAAGTCTAGGGATTATTTATTACAAATTTTTGGAATATGCTCAATGTTAGTACCAGAAAAAAAATCCATTGCTTTAGCTCTCTATATTTAAACTTCATTCAGTTTATCTTTAAATGTCTTCTTTTGCATTGCATTTTATTTAGAAGCTCTGTTTTCAAGGTTTGAGACATTTACGAGTTTTATGTTTACTGGTTATTTATGGTAAGGCAAATTCGATTCTTGAAAACTTTTATTTGTTGCTTTCTTGAGTTGAGTGAAAGTTGTGGTTCTAAATAAGTCTGCTTATTTAGACGCAGTTAATTACCTTCTAAACTTCTGAAGTTTAGGACCATATTTGTCTTGGGGTGTAAGAGGAAGAGGATTTGGGAATTAGGGGTTAAGTCCAAGGTCAAGAATAAAGAGGCTACTACTACACACTGCAGAATTGGCTATTGGGGTATATTTATCAAATCTGTTCATCCTCCTCACTTCTAATACCATGTCTTTTGCTGGGGCTTTATGATCTCTTACCTGAATGACTTCAGTAATCTTTCAACTACTTTGTTTTCCTCCAGTACTATCGCCATCAAATCCATTTTCCACATGGCTACCAGAGAGATGATTAAATATGTATCATCTAAAAATACCACTTTCCTAAGCAAGAACCTCTGTTAATCATTAACTCTGAGCTCATTAAGTTCAGAGATGAAGTCTAAACCCTTTGAAAGGGCATCCATGGTCCCTGTGTAATTGAGCTTTTGGCTGCCTCTCTAACATTGTGTCTTGCTTACTACTTTCTATTTCCTGCCATATTGTCTAGCAACAGCCGTTATGTCTTCCTTTTTCTCCTCTCCATGCTCTGTTCCTCTGTCTGCCTTTGCTGAATACTTTTGTTGCCCCCCCCTTAATAACCTGTAGATTAGTTATCATTGCTATACCACGTTTTATTGTTAATTTGTTCATTATAAATCTCACCATTATACTGTTTTGCCTGTAAGGCTGAGACCATGTCTTCTTTTATGTGGCTTACTTTCCTCATCAGAAAAATGAGAATGACATATTACTTTGTTGGAGGTTAATTGTGTTAAAAGTGTATGAACTCAATCAGTAGTCAGTGTTCCTGGAGTATTAGTTATATTGTAATTATGTTATAATTATCGGTAGTAGCAGTAGTTTGTTATTATCACATTAATAGTGACACATAGTAGGCACTCAGTAAAGTGTGTAGACTGAATAAAGACAGTTGATCAACTACATTGAGGAATCCAGGAATAATGATAGGAAGAGAACTGAACTGAATTAAAAGCAAAAAACTAAACAAGAAAGCCCGAGGCCAGAAATTTCCAACTGAAACTAGCAATGCTGCATCCTGGCCTGAACCTTGATCACTCGATTTGTCCCCTGAGCAGTCATTTTTTTTTTTTTTCCTTTTTTTTTCCAAATATATTTTTTAAAGATTTTATTTATTTATTTGACAGAGAGAGATCACAAGCAGACGGAGAGGCAGGCAGAGAGGGAGATAGAGGGAAGCAGGCTCCCTGCTGAGCAGAGAGCCCGATGTGGGTCTCGATCCCAGGACCCCGAGATCATGACCTGAGCCGAAGGCAGTGGCTTAACCCACTGAGCCACCCAGGCGCCCGAGCAGTCATTTTTCACATAGTCATTGTAAGTCCTCTCATAAACCGTAGTCTTAGGTCATGTTAGGACTAAGGGAGCATATTCAGTGCTAACATGGAACTTTTCAGTGAAGCCTCTACAACAATACTCTGATTTACTTCCTATAGTTCTGTTCTACTAATTTAGCTCTTTTCTACCTACACAATAGTTAGGGTATTTTTTTTTTTTTTTTGCAACAAATAAGGAGGTTAGCAACTTTTACTAAGTTTCCAATTAGATGAAAGAGAAGATATATCATGTAGTTTCTAAAAACTGAATTAACTGAAAGATCGTTCCAGAAAAAGCTATAAAAAGAGTGGGAATAATACCATAGTGTTTAGTAGTTGGTTTTGTGCCTGGCACTTATGATATTATTCAGTAAACATAACAAATATATTTACCTAAAGGATGGACTGAGTTACTGGGCTTTTGACTATTTATTATGAGAAAAATGGGATATAGAGTCAGAAAATAAATCTGGATATTGCATTTATATAAAATTAAATATAAAATTATTTCATGCATAGTCATAAATATGATGTGTAACAATGTGTAAAGCCTAATAATATTAGATAATACTTACTGAACATTTATTATGTTTTCATGCTTAATCCTCACAACAATATAGGGCTAAGATTAAATATGTTTCCTGGAATCCTGAAGTTACAAACCACTAGATTCAAGCTAGATCTGCTTGACTCTGGAGTCTTATATCTGAAGCACTGCAACCTCTTGTTTTAGTCAATATGTGTATGTGTGTATTGCTTATTGAATATTTATGCCTATAGTGCACTAGTCATACTTTAGATGAGTTTCATATATTTTCATTATTTCAAATGCCCTCTAGTGTCATAGTTTTCATAATCATTTATCCCAGTTTGACTTCCTGCTTCCTTTGAGTCTGTATGTATTTTAATTGCATGTGAATACTCTTTATAATGAGACCCATACATGTGTTAGCTGGTTGAATACTAAGAAGTAGAAATTCTTTTTATTTTAACTAACTTTGTCTCTGTTGTGTTGCAAGGGGTACCCATAATAATAGTAATTAATGATTTGATATGTACGTCCATGTATCCTCTTTACATTTTCTGATGACTTTATAGACAGTGATCAAGTCCCTTCTAGACTGTCCTAGCTCCTGATCAGAGCCAGAATTTTCAATGTGTGGGTGTAACAACAAAAAGAGGAAGAATGATGACTTTCTAAAAGAAAAAGAAGAAAGAAAAATGGTTTGTGAACGTTCAGAATGAAAGAAAGAATATAATAAATGAAAGTAAATTATCTTTTCAACTGAAAAAAATGAAAATACCCAAATCCTTCATGAAAGCCAATTTAATTACATTTTGGGATATAGGGGGTTTGTGGTTATGGTTGTTAGAGACCTATTTTTAGGTCACAAACCTTGAGGGAGCATTTAATGAAAGCAAAATTTCTCTCAAGCAAAATGCATGTATGCAAATAAGTACAAACTTTTTTTCATATAATCTCAGAGAATAGTACCCAAAGGATGGACCTTAGGTTAATAACTTGTGACTGAATCTATAAATTAGGATTCACTTTACTGAATTGCACTTAGTTTCTACTATCTCCTGCTGAAGATTTTTTTTTTCTAACCTATAACATTTCTTACTGCTTCAGCATTGAAATTTTCTCCCATCATTTATATAATGCTGATGCTAAGCTCTCCAATGCTGCTGAAAGTTTCTTTCCAGTAAAAAAAAAATTAGGAAAAATCCAGCCTTTCAGAAATTGTCCTACATACCAGCACATTATTTGGGCATTGTTTCAGAGTGATCACTGCATATTTGTTCAGTTCCAGTAGTGTGTCTATATATCTGTAGTGACAAAATCAGTAAATGTAAGCTTCTTGAAGGACATTATATCAACTTTCTATCCTAGTTTTTAAAATAGAATGATGCAAACTCTTTCTGTATTTTAACTCTCTGACATGTTCAACATAAAACATTTTATTGAAATTTCTTTAAGATTTGGATGATATCTCTTAACAGGAGTGTGCATAATTTCTCTGTGTTTTATATTTTCCCCAATTTTTATGAATTTTTCAATTATTGGAAAATGCCACCAACCTTTGGTGATAAGATATAAAATGCATTTTCATTATAACATTTTATTCATTGATTTATTGAATCTATGTGCCCCAGAATTTGTTAGATGTCTGAAGTACAATGTGACTGATCCAAAAGAGATTCTACCCCAGTATGGCCTACAGTTCAGAAGAAGATACCTAATAAAGTATCAAGCTATAAAATGGTCCTGTAATTGGGGCGCCTGGGTGGCTCAGTGGGTTAAAGCTTCTGCCAGCTCAGGTCATGATCTCAGGGTCCTGGGATTGAGCCCCGCATCGGGCTCTCTGCTCGGCAGGGAGCCTGCTTCCTCATCTCTCTCTGCCTGCCTCTCTGCCTACTTGTGATCTCTGTCTGTCAAATAAATAAATAATATCTTTAAAAAAAAATGGTCCTGTAATTATGATTTGTGATAAACGGAAAAGAGGAAAAGATAGGTAAGATAGAATAATTTATGAAAGGGCCCACTTTTTTGAGAGATACATATTTGGGGTAATATTTATTTGTGACACTTAGAGGAATATGTATATTTAAGCTGTATATAACATGTATATTTAAGCTGAAGACAATAAAATGAAAAGGGTCTGACCAGATGAAATGAAGAATAAAATTCCCATCAAAGAGTAAAACCCGACTTAGTGCCGGAAAGATGTTGGCACCTTACCAAACCGAATGAAAGCCAATGTGTTTAAATACATAAGTCACTGGGGAAATATCAGCCAATGAGGTCTGAGAGGTAGGCATGGTCTGTATCATGCAGGGTCTTGAGGGCCATGTTAAAGAGTTTATTTCATTTAAATGTGATGGTGGCCATTTAATGGTTTCACACCAAGGACTTATATCATCATAATTCCATTTTTAAAATATCATTTTGGAGACACCTGTGTGGCTCGGTTGGTTAAGCATCCGACTCTGATTTCGGCTCAGGTCATGATCTCGTGGTCGCGAATCAAGCCCTGCATTGGCTTTGCACTGGCATGGAGGCTGCTTAAGATTCTCTCACTCCCTCTCTTTTTGCACCTCCCCAGCTCATGCACATGTGTGCACTCTCCCTTTCTCTCAAATATATAAATAAAATAATTTAAGAAATGAAATAACTAAAATAAAATATGATTTAAATTATTTATGAAAAATTGAATTGGGCAAATATGGTGGCAGGGAAACCATTTAAGAGGCTATTTTTCTATTACTGACAAGGGAATTATGGTGATTTAAACTATGAAGGTTTAGTGATGATTGATAGAAGGTGGATTCATGATATATTCAGAGAGTGTAGTTGACAGACCAAAGGTGGGGACACTGTTAGAAATGACTCCTAAGTTTCTAGTTTAAGTAAATTAGTGATTATGGGCATCCTTAATGGAGATGCTGAAAACGAAGAGTGGTAGTTTTGATAGTTAAATTTTGAATATGCTAATCTTGACGTGTCTTTGAGACACTCAAGTAGATATATCAAGTTGATAGGCCAAAGAAGAGATTAGGGCTTGATACAGAAATGTGTAAGTGTTACTGAAAGCCATGGTCCTAGATGAGAATTCCCAAGGTGAAAGTATGAAAGGAGAAATGAACTCAAAGGGGCCCTTGAAGACTTTGTAAGCGTAGGTCAAGGAAGACAATACAGAAAAGTAAATTGAGGAGAACTTACTAGATAGTTAACAGGATAACCCAGAGACAGAAGGGCAAAAAAGTCAGGAGAAACCAGTAGTAATCTATGAGTGATTTACCAAGGTGAGGACTGCAAAACGTCCACTGAATTTAGAAAAATGCATCATTGGTAATACTCTCCAAAGCAATTTTGCTAAAATGCTAGGTTCAGAAGTCAGATTGAATTGAGATTAAAATTAAATGAGAAGCAAAAAGGTGGAGCCAGAAAGTAGGGCAACTTTTCAGGAACCTTTGCCTTTGAAAGGGTACAAAGTATTTGGGGAGCAGGTTCCATTTTGGAGATATGCAGTGAAGCAAATGTTTTAAACATATATTTCCTTCCTCCCCCATCTCTTCTTTAATTTTAAAGTCAATAGATACTACTAGAGCATGTTATTTTTTTTAGGAGTTTTCCTATTTTTTTAATAGATTTTATTTATTTATCAGAGAAAGAGAGCACAAGAAGTGGGAATGGAAGGCAGAGGAGAAAGCAGGCTCCCTGCTGAGCAAAGAGCCCGCTACGGGACTTGATTCCAGGACTCTCCAATCATTACCTAAGCCAAAGGCAGGTGCTTAACCGACTGAGCCACCCAGGTGTCCCTACTAGAACAAGTTTAAATGCATAGAGACATAATACAGTGGAGTATATATAAAGAGTTTGCAGGTGTAGGTAGTATAATCCCTTCAATAAAATACAATGATGATTAAGAATTGGGGATGTTCCTTTCCAGATTTTTCCATTTTGATACCTACTTTTTTTTAAAAAATCACAATAGTAGAAATAAAACTGCATAAATACCAAAATATTCTACAGTCTTACAATATACAGAATGTCTTGATGTTCGTTTTGGATATTGAAATCAAAGGACTGAGCCAGTAATTGAAGATTGTTTTTCAGATTTGTTTAAAGAGTAAGAATGGTGATAGTTGCTATAAAGGTGAAGAAGTATGGATTTAGGTGCAGAAACAATCAGTTTTCTATATATTGAGGCTGAAGTTGCCAAGTGACTTTTAGTTTGAAGGTAAATGTTGCAGACAGACTAGCAGAAAGCAGGTTGCAGATACAAATGCTAAAACTCTCTTTAGATTCAAGTTAATAAAATAAATATATAGCAAATTATATATATAATTATCAGATACCAGACTAAATTCTGCGAAAAGAACATTTAGGCAGGTGTGGGGAATGAGGAGGAGAGGAAGATAATCTTTCTTTATAGGGAGAAAGGAAGAGGAATAGGAACAAGGCAGATGGTGAGAATTTGGGTGTTGATCTACCAGGAGGAGATGGTAACTGAACTAAACCTGGGGAGTTCTCTTCTGAAAGAAAGAAGAAAATCATGTTTGTTTGTTTAAGATTTATTTGAGAGAGAAAGAGAGAGAGAGAATCTCAAGCAGACCCCTTGCTGAACATGATGCCTGACATGGGGCTGGATCCCATGACCATGAGATCATGGCCTGAGCCAAATTCAAGAGTCAGTTGCCTAACCAACTGGGCTACCAAGGCACCCCCAAAATCATGTTTTTATTACAAGATGGCTCATCTTTAAATGACAAGATAGATGAGACCAAAAAATATTCAATAGTATTTATTTTATATTTACCTAAAATTATTCACATATTCCAGTTTGTTCATAATTCTTTGAGAAGAGTTAGAGTAATAGTCATTCGTGTGTGCCCTCTCCCCATCTGTTAATATTCCTGTCTTTTCCCTCTTTTTACTTCCACGATTTTTTTTTTTTTTACTTTCTCATTCAATTAAACAATTTTAACTTTCACTGGTCCAGATCTCTCTTTTGAGGTCCATCTCAAAATATCCCACTGATACCCTTACATAATTTATCAATCCCAGTTATGAATCCACAATAGGATTCTTTCTCTGTGACTAGCTCTATGATTTACACTATTCACTAAGATGAGGTATTAGGATATCTCCCTTCTCTTTCCTCTCTCTGGGAACCGATAACCAATCCTTCATCAAATGATGTCAGTCTTTGATTTTGTCCGAAACTCATCTTGAATCCAACCCTAATCTCCCATCTTAATTTAAATCCTCATCATTTACTACATGCTGTACTGAAGCATTCTACCTAGTGATCCAATATGTTGACTTTGCTTGTTGTGCTGTTGTTTTTGCTTCTCATCCTCAGTCCCATGTTGCTTAAATAATATTATTCCAGTTCATGATTAGGGGAACCATCCTTTCCCTACTCTCAGTCTATGTGATAGGAATGAAATTTCTGCCAGCTTCCTACCCTGAGGGATGGGCTTGTGATGGGTGTGCCATTAACAGCAGCCTGCTACCCCAGTCACAGTATTGGATTCAGGAATGGCACATGACTAAAGATGATCTGTGAGACCCTCACTCAACTTAATTTCAGTTGTTTGGGGAAATGTCAAATTTTCAGAAGTATCACTGAACTGGGTAGAATATTCAATCCAAAAATTTCTGGTGGCTAATTCTCCCATCATGTGTAGAGAGAGAAGTTAACATAGAGGAAAAAGTGAACCTAGACAGTGGAGAAGGTTTCAACTTTCAGCCCCATCCCCTGATCTCCATGGAGAAAAGAGGGACTGGAGATTGAGTTCAGTCACCAAAGGTCAGTGATTCAATCAACCATACCTATGTAATGAGGACTCCATAAAAACTCAAAAGAACAGGGTTCAGAGAGCTTCCCTGTTGGTAATCACATGGAGATGTGGAAAGAATGGCATACCTGGAGAGAGAATCGCTCAAAACATCTCTTCTATCTGCCTGTTCCTAAATTATACTCTTTTATAGTATAAGGGAAATCCAGTAAGCAAACTGTTTTCTTGAGTTCTGTGAGCTTTTTTAGAAAATTGATCAAACCTGAGAAGGGGAATGTAGAAACCTCTGATTTCTGGTGAATCAGAGAGAAGCACAGATAACAACCTAGACTTATGATTAGTACCTGAGGTGGGGGGTAAGCAGTGTTCTGGAACTGAGCCTTTAATCTGTGGGGTTTGATTCCAACTCCACGTAGATACAGTCTAATTACAGATACAGTCTAAATACAGATTCCAACTCCATGTAGATACAGAATTAAGTTGAATTTTAGGACACCCAGCTGTGTTCCAGAATGGCTGGATACGTGAAAAACTATCACCCACTTTTTGGTCAGAACTAACAAGTGAAATAGAGTATTGAGAGTAGAGGATCCCTAAGTCTGTTCTTGTTTTCCATAATTATTCTTTCTCTCTTTTGTTCAGCTTCATTATTTTTCATTATTTTGTCTGCTGTATCACTAACTCATCCCTCTGTTTCTTCTAGCCTGCTGTTTACTTCATCAAGCCCATTTCCAATCTCATTACGGCCTTCTTTGTCTCTGATTGATTGTTCTTTAACTCTTTTATCTCTGTAGTAGGAGTTTCCCTGATGTCTTTTCTCAAGCCCAGGGAGTATCCTCATGATTTTTACTTTAAATTTTCCATCAGGCATGTTACTTATATCTGTTTCATTTAGATCTCTGGCTGTGACCTCATCTCGTTCTTTCATTTGGGACGAATTCTTCTGTCTTGGCATTTTGTTTAAGTCTTTACCTCCTTCTATGTGTATTAGAAAAGCCGGTTATGTTTCCTGCTCCTGAAAGCAGTGGCTTTATGAAGGAGAGGTCGTGTAGTGTCCGGGGCTTTGTGCTTCAGGGAGGGTCTCAGGTCCATGCTATGTGAGCTCTGCTGCTGTGTTTTCACTGCACTATCCTTCAGGCCAGAACGTCTGCAGAGGCTCGCCTTGCCTGCAGTGGGCAGTGTTTGGTCCTTGGTCCTTGGCCAGAATGTGACAAGTTTGAACTAGATGTGTTCTGGTCTGTTTGCTGAAGATGCACTGGGGGAGTGTTTTTCCTTTATAGTTTGATATTCAAAATAGATTTAGAGTATGCCATTATTATGAACTGCCAGCTGAAGGTGTGACTGAGGGGTCTTTGTTCTTACAGCCTACAGACCTAATTATATAGCATAATGGAATGTTAGAGAGCCATTCCCCTTACGTATTTCTATATCTATCATTTTCTAGGTATAAAAATTTACTGGCTTTTGAGTATTTTCATTCAGTAACATTCAAGAACTTAGTGAAATAGAGGAGCCACTTTTCTCCCCCCCCCTAATTTTTTAAAAATTTTTATTTTATTTTATTTCTTTTTAAAGATTTTATTTATTTGAGCAGCCACTTTTCATATGAGACCATCAAGCACTTGAAATATAACTAATCCTAATTTGACATTCTATAAATATAAAATAGACACTGATTTTGAAAATAATACAGAAAAGGAATGTAGAAAACCTCAATAATTTTTATATTGTTTATATGTTGAAACATGATATTTTGTACATACTAGGGTAAATAAAATATATTAAAAGTAAAAATAAAAAATAAGCTAGTGAGGATGTAGGTTTTTTTTTTTAAAAGATTTTATTTATTTATTTGACCGAGAGAGACACAGCAATAGAGGGAACACAAGCAGAGGGAGTAGGAGAGGGAGAAGCAGTCTTCCCACTGAGCAGGAAGCCCCACACTGGGCTTGATCCCAGAACCCTGGATCATGAGCAGAAGACAGATACTTAACAACTGAGCCACCCAGGCGCCCCAGGATGTACTTTTTTGTAGGGTCTGTTCCCCCTATATGAAGCATAGTTTTTTGTTAGTTGTTTTTCTTATTATTGATTATGATAACATTATGAATTTGAAATATGACTGGTTTAAAAATGCTCCAGATGTTGCCCTTAATTTATTAAAATGAGGTCAAATAAGGATGATCCAAAATATTATAATAGAGTTTGTTTTTACATTTGTTTGTTTTTAATGCATTGCAATTTGGTATAGGTAGACTTTCAGGATAATCACTTTTTTTTTAATTTTTTATTTTTTATAAACATATATTTTTATCCCCAGGGGTACAGGTCTGTGAATCGCCAGGTTCTTTTTTTATTTCTTTTTTGTAATTAAGTTACTCAGGTTTCTTCTGTCTTCCTAAAATGCTTTCAAATTTTATATTATTAGCGGGTAAAAACAAACAAACAAAAAGAAGGTACTCATTTGCTTTACCTCTTATAAACACCATCTCTGAAGAACATAATAAATAAAATTTAAACTTCAA
This sequence comes from Neogale vison, assembly GCF_020171115.1. Classification (NCBI taxonomy): domain Eukaryota; kingdom Metazoa; phylum Chordata; class Mammalia; order Carnivora; family Mustelidae; genus Neogale; species Neogale vison. The sequence continues at coordinate 52,392,429 of NC_058093.1, forward strand.
TTTCCAGTGATGAAATTTTCACTGTTTAGTACATAACTCACATGTCACTTCTTATTTGGAAACATAAAAGTGAGCAAAGTATTATTTCTGGAGGGAATTACATCTGGCTGTACATTTGGAAACCAGCTTAATGTGTTTGAAGGGAAGATATAATTGTGTAAATTAGTGAGAAGAAAGGTTATCAACATTTTTACATTTATATTTTAATTTTGTGTCTCAGATGTTCTATTTTAATTTATATACCTCTTGATTTCAATGGCATCTAGTGATATACACATGTTCTGGCAGTTGTTAGTATCATGAATTTTACAGACCATGCTGACTTTGATGATTCCCTTATGTACACAGAGCTTTAGAAATATCTATCAAAAACAAAAACCAAAACAAAAGCCATGGCTGAAGAATCAGCATTCTAGTAATATGAGAATTATGCAGTGTTAAGATTAAAATAATTTTCCTTTTTCAGGGCTCTAAGAGAAATTGAATGCCCATGGCTAAAAGCAAAACCCAAAACAAAACAATAACACTAAATTAAAACTGCATAGAAGTATTTAAATAGAAAGTGAAAAAAAAAAAAAAAAGCCCTTCTCGGGAAAATATTTTAGAACTTATTTTCAAAAGAGTCTGTGTGAACATAATTTATGTATACTAAATCACCTCTAGAATTCATTAATAATACACAAAGTCATGCAGAATAAGATCCTAGATAAGCGGTAGGAGTTTAGGAGTTAACATACAGCAAGGGAAGACTAGGAATATCTAGTGAAGCAGGAAGCGTCCAGCCGGGACATGGTATGGTACCAAGAGGACATTTTGGTTTCCAGGACACCAGGATACCACAACAGATACACATAAGATACTACATTCCAGGAAATAAAAAAATAAAAAATTGACAAAAATCCTAGCCAATAAAAGGTCAAATACATAGATCAGTAAATCTAAAGAATGATCTTTCATTAGCATAGTTTTGGTGGTCATTTGGGACATTGGCATTTAACGAAGATTGTATGTACTCATTTTAGTAAGTCTGTGAAAGGTGATTATCTACATATTCCACTCTCAGCCATAGACAGAAATGTGGGGGTAACCACATGTCTTCCTCAGTCTTCATACCTTCCCTGTCTACTGACTCTTTCCTCAGCCTATGAACACTTTCACATCACATCTTTCATATAAACAACCAGGTAAACCAAACTCCATACAAGAAATAATGCCCTCCTTTGACCCCAGATCTTCCAGTTGCTGCACTATTTCTCACTTTTTCTTAACAGCAAAAATTCTAGAGAAAGTAATTTTTAATTGACTGTCTGTACTTACTTACCTTCAGTTTATTATTCCAGCTAGTATAATCTGTCTGTGCTCTAAGACTGTCTGTCGAAATTCCTTTCAGTAGGATTACAGAGGGAAGGACTCCTTATTGGGGAATCCAAGAGATTTTTAGTCTTTCTCTTACTATGCACTATCGTCTATGCCTTCCATCAAATCACTTTATCTTGGATCTTATATCCATTCTGGACACATATTTTTTCATTCATTATTATTAATTTTGTGAACGATCCTCTGTTGATGATTTCTCATATCTGTCTGAACTTTTGACTAACCCCAGGGCTTTAAAGTCAGACATTTTATCTTTTGCTTTCCATACTTCTTGCATCTATCAAAGTCAATATAAAACCTAAAATGATGCATAATCTTTCCCTTTGTATCTCCCATACCAGTTCCTTTTAGAGCATTGCTTATCTCTATTTTGTCTCTTTTTGTGAATCTGAAGTCATCTCAGACTGCTCCATATCTTTCCCCACTCATCATAATCAACCAGAAAGATGCAAATATCTCTTAAATATATCTTTAATTTTTATCTGTTTCCTAGTCTTACTATAACTAGTGATAACTAGTAACTAATAAATGGTAGCCAACATTTATTGAGTGCTCACTATGATGTAGGCACTATGCCAAGTGCCTTTTTATATATCAATTTATTTGATCCAATACCCTTATAAGAATAGAGGTTATAGCTAATTTCATTTTAAAGATGAGGACATTAAGGTGAAAGGTGATGAAGTCATTTTCTCAAGGTCCCATCTATAGTAAATGATGAAGTCAGGGTTCGAGTCTAGACATTCTGATGCCAAAGCTTACCTCCTAATTTCATTACCTGTCTTTATCTTTCCAGTATTACCACTTCCCAAACCTAAATCTATATATAAATTTGCTATCCATATTTTCTTTTTAGGAGCACTAGTTTGGTGTCCACATGAATGGTATATATTATATGCCACTAACGTGACTCAGATTTGATTTCATCATTTCAGAAGTCTCTTACAAATAAGCCACTTCAGCTTATGTTTATAATGAAGCCACATCTCACCAGCCCGATCCTGCTTTCAGTTGAGCTGTTTGCAGATGGCCTTGGCCTTGGGTGTTTTGGGGGAACTAGAACTGTTAAAGTGCCAATATAGTTTTGTGGTTGCTGATCCTAGATGTGTCATGGTCAGGCCCTGTTTTCCTGCTGAGGTAGAAGAATGCCACTCCCTACCTGGGAAGTGGTAGTTTTTAGCAGAGTTTGTGGTTTGATAAAGCCTTCAGTTTGTGGGCCACATATGGTGTCTAGATGTCTATGCACTGAGAAAAGATGGTCCTCAGCAAGCAACAAGCTAATTTCTGATAAGTGAAGAATGAGGAAATATCTTATACAATCATACTCAATTTCCAGGGCAGGTCTTTGTTTGTGGGGCTTGGAACCTACACTCATTTGGGGTCTTTGCAAAAAATAAAAACATTTGTAGAGGCACCTGAGTGACTTAGTTAAGTGTCTGACTCTTGATTCACCTCAGGTTGTGATCTCAGGGTTGTGGGATCGAGCCCCACGTCAGACTCTACACTGGGCATGGAACCTGCTTCAGATTCTCTCTCCTTCTACCTCTCCTCCAACCCCTCCCCATCCCTCTATAATAATAATAATAGTAATAATATTTGTGATCATAAAATTGGTTTTGATTGTGCTGAATGGGCTGTGCTGTGGGCTCTGATGCTTGATCTTCTTTGGTTTTATGATACATCTGCTTCTATCTATTTCATTAAATACCAGAATCATGTTGATTCAACAGTTCCCCCCCTCTATGAGTGGATATTCCCATATGTTCCGAGTGTAAATTTTATCCATGAATCATAAGTGAAAAGTTTGAATGTATAGTACACAGGAAAGCTTGAAGTGATAAAGATTACAAAGTAGAATAAAGAAACTGAAAACAAATCTTACAATTAGTAGAAGTCTTAAAGGTTAAAAAATTGAGAAGAAACTAGTTATTCCATGAGGTACCAAAGAAAGAAATCACCCAATTTCCAGTTTTTACATTCTCTTAGCAATTTTAAAGTCACTTTCTTCTGCATTACATGATCTTAAATTAATTTCTTTTTAAATCCATTTCTTCACTTCAGATCTTAAAAATAGTGTAAATATGTGTACATGTGTGGATGCATAAATACTCTCATGTATATCTTTGAAGAGTCAAATGTTATTTTAACTTGAATATTTTACATCATGACCTTGAGATAGGAATTCTTAAAATTTTGATCTCATACAAAGTTCTACACTTGAATATCTTATTATGAATTCTACTATTCTGGTGTTAATGACACTAATAAAGCAAGTTGTAACATTAATAATCAAGAGTGAATCATCCTCATCACTGTGTTTAAAGCCAGTATCTATTGTAATTAGGATTCTTATGAGAAAAACTCCTTGACTTGTACTTCACCTAATTGAACAGTTTTGTTGAGCAAGTAGGTATTTCTTTTGACTTTTGGCTTGAGGTTGATTTAGTTCCCTGAGATTGGCATCCATGTGCACCATCTGACATCTGAGAGAAGAGTAACCTTGAGCATATAATAATTTGACAATCACAACTGCAATAATTTCTCCTTGGAGAATGAAAGGAAACACTATTTGAAGCTACTAGTAACGAATTCCAGTGATAACTCATTCCTCCCTGCAACACATGGAAAAAGGAATTAGATTGCAGACAGTAACTCTATTCACTCTCTACTCTTAAATCCTTTCTTATGATGTGAAAACATTTTCTTTTAGAACACGAAGATTGACATTAAAATGAAGTTTGTTCTTGCCTTGGCTGAAAACATCTCTTCTTTCTCTTACTATAGAAAGTCAGTTGTTTTATTTTTTATTAGTACTTGAAGTATAGTACAAAGTGAGTGACCTAGCCTCTTTCCCAAGAGACCAAACTACATAATCCTCCAAGAGATGGAATCACCACAGCATTTCTTTATAATAGTTAGTAGTTCCTCCATAACTCTCTCAATTTGAGCTTTGTTTGATATATTGGGAAAATTTTTAAATGCTGTGCATGATTGCCTTTTCCTAGCATTTCAGAGGCAGCTACTATTTTTGTCTTTTCTTTTCACCATCTATTCTCTACGTATTACCTGTATTCTGTTCCTACCTGCTCTCTTTGTACATTTTACAGGTTGATCCCATTCCCCCTAGAGAAGAAAGTATTGGGTATTTAGTCTATAAGCCCTATGTACAACATCTTAATAAAATCAAATATTTAATCTAGATAAAATTTAAATTCCTGGAATGCTATAATAAATTCTATAACGAATTACATAAATTAGTTGTCAATGAGAAAGACTTCTGAAACACTTCACTGCTTTTCCTCTTCTGTACTCTGTTGTTTCACTGAAAATATATATTTAAGCAGCCAACCTCATGAAAGATACAGAAGGCTTAAGAATAAGAAAACCAGACAGGGATAGACTGTACAGAAATGGGAGGGGGAGTCCCTTATATTATATTGATCCCTAAAATGATTTTCAGTAAACCACTGAATGTACTTTGACCTGGCCACTTTCTTTTGTTTTTAATCTGTTGTTAATATGCTTCACAAAATGTGAAATATATAAAGTCTTTGTGTTTCATGGGGAAAGTTCCCCCAGTAGCTCCTGGACACACTGTAGAGGGAAGGTCACACTGTGCAGGGAGTTCAAAAACCTAGATTCTGGTGACATCACAGCCACCACGTATTTGTGAGCCTTTTCCAGGTTTTTTCTTCATCTGTGATACAGTTTCTCCATCAATAGAATTGAAGGTTATTACCTCATCTATGATTCTGTGGATACTAAATAAATGTAAAACCAGGAAAATAGAAAATATACACATAACATTGCTCAAGATGGTGAGAATCGTGGCTTCTTAAGGGCTTAGGTTCCTTACTGTGTCCCAGACATTGTATCAGTCACTTCCCTCTCCTCTTTTGCCAACTTCTTCCTGTCCTGCCTACATCATGGTGCTGGATGTCTCTATGGTTATAGTTCTCCAGAAAGGAAATTGGGTGAACTGTCCCAGGGAGTAAATTCTAATGCTGGTACCAGGAGGCTAAGCCATTTAGAAACTAATGAAATTGGGGTTGCAATGAGGAAACAGAAGCTAAGTCTACCCAACATAAATATCTCTCAGGAAAAGAAATTAGGAAGAAGAGTTGATGTGCATATGTTGTCTCTTGAAGCATGGACTTATTCTGCAAGTGTGAGTACATGGAATGGGTCGGATTAGCATGGGTGCATCATTGAAGTGGTAGGAGCTATGGAGCTGTGTGAACAGAAGAGAGGCAAACAGGTTTTCTTTGTTTTGCTTGTTTTATTTATTTATTTTTGTTTCCACTTCATTCCAGAGGATATAAAGACAAAGGAGAATAGCATGTTGATTAAGAAGACCATATTAAGATTTTTCTTTTCTTTTTTTTTTTTTTTTTAGGTCTAATCCAGACATTACATTTGCAGAGGAGAAATAGTTGGTTTAAGTAGTTGATTTCTATTTTTTTAAAATCAAAAGATAATATCTAGAATTTATTTAGCATATAGAACAATTCACCTTTAGGTATTTAATCAGGTAGTCTTAAATCTTTAAAAGAGAAAACAATTATACTGATACACAATTTATTTTTTTAAGTCCTTTTAAAATCAAATACAGATCCAGACTCTTTTAATAATGAATTAAGTAAATACATACCATTTTTTAAGATAGCTCAATGGAAGAGATATTAACAACATGCAGCGGTTGCTGGATGGATACCAAATCTATTTGGCAGTCATTATATTCACTATTTCTCTTCACTATGTAATTGTAGATGAATAACTGGTGTACTTTGCTAGAATTCATTACTTCATTTTTTAATAAATCATTTGGGAATTATCTTATTACAGGTAAAAGTATTTATCACCCAGGGTTCTCGTTCTTCAATAGTAATGGCTGCTCTTAACTAACATTACACTGAAATTAAAAACAGATATATTTGACATTTCGATATTGCTTGCAGTCACTGAAGCATGGTATTTTATGTTACATTCAGCAATAACAATTGAGGCTCAGGGCATTTATGAGGTGTAAATGATGGAAAGGGAGGAGTTGATATACAGACTGCTTTGACTTCAGTTATTCATTATAGTTTAGAAAATGCTTTAGTAAGGTTGTTTTTCACATTTTTTTAAGTAAAAAGAGTTTGCATTTTTTTTAATTGTGTGTGTGTGTGTGTGTGTGTGCAGAGAGAATGAAATGTCTTATATACTATACAGTAGCATGGCAGAGTAATTATATGATTAAAAAAAGGTAGTTAAGTGGTTGATTTGGAGGGTGAAAACTTGTTAATGAAGAAGTTTTTCTGCTGTTATAATGTATCATAATTTGATTGGAGTTTAGGTTATACAAGTGCATGCATTTATCAAATTAACATTTGTGTACTTCATTGAACTTTAATTTTACATTAAAAGAAAAAACAGAATAAAATTCAAACTCTAGTTAATAAGCATGCTGCAAAATTTAGGGAGGGAGAGTGCACTGATACTTTGAAATGCATTAAAATAAGATGGATAGTGGACCTCACAGGGGGCATAAACATGCCAGAATAACTAGGTAAGCAAAAGAAAAAAGCTACAAAAGAGAACTGAGAACTTGTCTTACCAGATATTAAACATAGTATAAAGCTCTATAAGTTAAAAAAAAAAAAAAAAAAAGTGTGGGGGCTCCTGGATGGCTCAGTCGGTTAAGAATCTGGCTCTTGGCCTCTTCTCAGGTCCTGAACTAATGGGTCTTGAGATCATGCCCTGCCTTGGGCTCGGCAGGGAGTCAGCTTGAAGATTCTCTCCCTCTGCCCCTTGCCCCTCTCAACCTTTCTCTCTCTCTTTCTCAAATAAATAAATAAATCTTTTTAAAATAAAAGTAGAATAATGTGATAGTGGGGTGTGGGTACACAGACAAGTTGGAATGAAATGGAAAACATACAGATAAATAAAAGAGTAATTTAGTATATGATAAAAGTGACATCTGAAATCACTGTCCTAGTGCTAATAAGTAAGGCTGAAACAACTGTTTAGTCATTTGGAAAAGGAAATAATTAGATCCATGCTGCACACCCTACAAAAGAATTAAGTCCCATATGAACCAGCTTTCTAAATAGAAAACAAAACAAAACGATCTCTCTATAACCCGGTGAAGGGAATACTAACTGCAATTATCATGTGCATACAATAAAAGAAAATATTGAAACATTTGAATACATACAGTAAAATTTACATAGCAAAATATAAGTAAAATGAAAAGACAAATATCAAATAATAGAAAATAGTGATAAAAGTTTAATATCATTATAATGTGAAGGTCTGAAAATTTGAGGGGCAAAAGCAAAACAAGAGAAAAAAAATGGAAACCTTCAATACAAAAATGGATGAAGAATTAGAAGAGATATTTACATACACACACACACTCACATACACCCAAACACACACACACAGATACAAAATTGACTACTAAACATCTTGAAATATATATGACTTCATTCCCAATTGGAAAAATGCAAGCTAAAACTACTTTGAGTTATCTTTACTCACCGCTCAAACTGGTGAAAATTTAAAAGTTTGTTAATAAATTCTGTTTGCAAATCTATGGGAAAACAAAAATTGTCAGACATTGTTGAAGGGAAAGCAAATTGGTACAACTTTTACAGTGAGATATTTGTTAATATCTACTGAAATTCTATAGGCATTTACCTTTGAATCAGCAATTCTTCTTTTAGAAATTTACCACAAGAATATACTTTCATATGTATGAAGAATTGTGCGCACAGATATATATTAAAGGCAATAATCATCAATAGATAGTGTAACGGGTAAAACATTGCTTTAAAAAAACCAAAAAAATGTACAAAATCTTAACTTATCTTCTCACAAATCATTTATTAAATGAGAAAAATACTGTATTTAGAAAAACCTGGCAGATACCACCCTACTCAAGTGATCATTGTTTCCATTAATAATGGCACATTGCAACATGCTGTGCTTTGTGTGATGGTACACTAAGATTGACACAACATTATCCAAAATGGTTACCTGAGCCTGAGTCTGATGATGTGGAAACATCAGATAAATCTCCCTTCCCGAAAGATGGTGTTCCTGATGTTGTCTTTAATAACAATGGCTGTACTCAATGACAAATAATGTGAAGAAAAAAAATTTCTTTTTTTTTTTTTTAAAGATTTTATTTATTTATTTGTCAGAGAGGGAGAGAGAGCGAGCACAGGCAGACAGAGAGGCAGGCAGAGGCAGAGGGAGAAGCAGGCTCCCTGCCGAGCAAGAAGCCCGATGTGGGACTCGATCCCAGGACGCTGGGATTATGACCCAAGCCGAAGCCTGGGTGGCTCAGTTGGTTAAAAAAAATTTATTTCTTATTTAAAACCAGGTGTGGAAAAACATACAAGAAGAAAAATTCATGATGCATACAGTCTTTTAATTGATACTTAATTTGGCAGAAATTAAACCTTGCAATTATTATTTGGTATTTTTACACTTACATTTTAGTAGGTAATGGAATTTGATTTCTATGCTTTAATTTCGTCATTGATTTCACACATGGGACTTTGATCTTAATTTTGTTCTATTCATGAATTTAAATAGTTTTGTGAATATATATAATGTAGAGTATTTGAATTCTATGTGAGGAAACAAAATATAGTTCCCTGAAGCATTTCTATGTTAGAAATCCATGATATTCAATTTCTTTGAATATTATTAAGTATAACTTAAGTTGATTTGTATACATATATATTTATAGATACAGATATAGATGAATATTTAGTTATATAGTCCTTTATAGTAAACAAACCTAGAAGTGAATGAAAACATGGTCTGAGTCAAAACAAAAAAAATTATCACAAAGCCTGCATGCTTGACTCTGTACATGTAGACACTTCACATTGACTCTATTCAAATAAAATACATTTGCCTCCCTAATTTTTCCCCACATTCATTCTATTCCAAATTCTTAATCTAAAGATGCAGCTGTGCCTCTGGAAACGGTGCTAATTATCTTCATATGATAATTCCAGGATTTCAAGGCTTAGGGCATTCTTTAGAGTTGCCCATTGTGTGCACTGTACAAAGACAACCAGCTAGAAGGGTAAGTGGATAACTCTGTTTATGATGCTGTGCACCTTGGCAAGGGGCTGGAAGGAATGCCTTTTTCTGGGCACAAAGGCCTAATTTGCGTTTAAGTCTTTGGTAGCAGGACTCCACTGTCCAGAAAGAGCATATTTTTCTAATTATACAATGGTTATGATAGGCTGGTTGTGGCCCTGATTCTAGTTCAGCATGTCCATTTTACATCTTTCCTAATCCTGTGTATCTCTTTCATTTACCATTTTGATTCTAAAATCTAGTTCCCATTTTATACCCTGCTCCATGAACTGAGTGTGTTTTTATACTTGTGTATGAATATCCTTGATCTAATAAAAACAGAACCCTAGTTTCTTCGTGAGTGAATTCTTTACTTTCTCTGACCTTTCAGGGACTGAAGTCTTCTATTTCTGAATTCATCCATAAATTTTGTCCCTATTATCTGATACTAAGTCCTGTAAATATCACCAATTTCTCTGTTGGTATACCTTCATTTTGCTTGTTGCTAGGCCTCCCATGGTGATGCTTTCACCCCTTGCCAACACCTGGCTGTTCTTGACAGACTTTTACTCTGAAACATCATCTGTCACATGACAGACTTTTACTCTGAAACATCATCTGTCACAATTCACTCTGGATTTAGAGCTTTGCTTGATCAACTAAAAATTTCCTTCATTCTCTGTAATTCCATCTTTCCTCAAGAATGTATGATTTACAACCAGTGTATTGTTTAGTATATATAAATTCTCATGTATTTGATGAGTAAGTACTTTTTATATTCAAATAATTCTATAGCTAAAAAGTCTTGTTAGAAGAATACTAAGATGAAAGGGATCTTTTCAGGGAACCTTTCAGGTCTTTACTTACTTTCAGGTCTTTACAGTAGCTACAACATAAGAGGGAGAATTTTCCATACATTCAGAATGACTCCATTTCCTCAATGTGTTGAATTATCTATTAACTTATGTATATGAGAAGGAATGAAAAATAAATATATAAAATATACTGGTATCTTAAGACAATGAACAATTGAATATCTCTGGAGAAAACATGAAACATGACTTGAGTGACACCTTGAACGGTATGTGTGATTTCTTCAGTGAAGAAGGTGTTTCAAATACAAGGAATTCTAGAGATAGAGAGAGATAAAGGCATGAGAAAGATTTGTTTCCGGAAGGAACTCTGAGATGTTCAGCATTGCTAAGAGTTAAATGCCATAGTGAGAGGAGAAAGTAACTAAGTAGGCTGAGCCAGATCTACAGGAGCCTTTATATTTTAGCATTAGGCAACGAAGAGGTATCAGAAACATTTGAAGAAAAAAGTGGTTTTTGGATCTACATTTTGGTTGGGATTAAGAAAGATATACTTTGGGAATCAAGAATATTCCAAAATTGCACCATATTGACCCCATGCATTAACTAAAAGGAGAGGTGATAGTCTATGGAAAGGGCATATTTTCAGGAAAGCATAATGAAGCTATGGGAACAATCATCAGGATTTGGTGGCTGTATCAACCTCAAAGTTTCTGGCTTTGAACCTGGGTGGATGGTGGTTTCATTATCTCAGAGAAGTGAAAAATGTGAGTTCAGTGTGGTCAGTTAACTTGACATAAATGATGGCCCAAGCAAAGCTTGGTTCAGTCAGATCCAAGCCCCCGATACAAAAGTTAGTATTATTTTTACTTTCAAATGTAAGAACTTAAACCTATGAATGGCAATAGTAAATAATTTTGTTGTAAAGTCACTTTAATTGTATTTATCATACTCAATAGCATTGACTTGTTTTCATTGTTAAAATACTTTCAGTAGCATGAAGGAGTTACATTGAGAGGCCACAGAAAGGCCTGATAAATTCATGTTCCAAAACCACAAAGACTACACATAGCACTTACTCAAATATATTCTTTTTACTTTTAGCAGAGAGTTGAATTACAGTTCATTACCAAAATTCAGAATTCTTTACAATAGAAAGGATATAAAATTTATTTGTAGAATAATCACATTTATGTCCTTAAAAAAAAAAAAGACTATTAGCTTTATAGAAGTAACTCCCACAGGAGTGTATGATTGCCATTTATTTGGTAGAAATTAGATCTACAAAGTTTTTTGGTTTTCTTCATATAAACCAGATGTCAACTGAGTGTTATCTAATCTGTTAAGGTCAAAATCAGGTTAGTTTATACTCCAAAAGAATAATCTGTGGAAGTCCAGGGCCAGCTCAGCAGGGAGTCTACCTAGGAGTCTCTCTCCCTCCCCCTCCGTTTGCTCTTCTCCCTCCCTCTCTTTCTAAATTTAAAAGAAAAATAAAAAAATAAAAAAATAATCAAATTTTAAAAATCCTTTTAAAAAGTATATAAATAAATAAAGTATGTCACATCACTGAGGAAAGTCCACTGGACTCTTGAACTTCTCATCATTTTACTTGCTATCTCCTCTCCCTAGTCTCTTTTTACTTCTTCCTTTAGTGTTTTCTACTTCAAGCTCCAATCTCCTGGAGTGAAGCAAAGGCTTGTGTATAAGTGGTTAATGATTTCCTTTGCTTCCTGGGAAATCCTTCAGGCTCAAACCTGTTTCCCTTGGTGCCTTATCTCAGTATTCTCCCGAACAAAGGCAGTTTCTTGCTAAGGATACCTATAGTAAAAGAACAGTCAAGAGTTCCAATGTTTGAAATCCGGTTCCATCACTTAGAAGGAAGTTGCAAGAGTTTGTAGTTGAGCTTTGCCCACCTGAGGCTGACTTTAAATACCAAAGCAAATATTCCTCCCTCTGTCCTATCATTAGAAGGCCAGTTGTAGCCTGACACTAACACTAGATCTTGGTACCTTTGTCATCCCCCCAACTTGATCTCATCATATAGGCATTTTATCATCTCACATTATCACAAGAAGGGTAAATATAATACAGTAAGATATTTTGAGAGAAAGAGACCACATTCACATAACTTATATTACAGTATATGGTTACAACTGTCCAATTAGTTATTGTTAATTTCTTACTGTGCCTAATTTATGAATTAAAACTTCATCAGGGGTATACATGTATAGGAAAAACATAGCACATAGAGGGTACAGAGTTGTCATGTCTTCAGGCATCCACTGGAAGGGTCAGGGAAGGTATCTTCCACAGGTAAGGGGAGACTATTGTATTTAACTGATCTGAATAGTAGGTTCTGGACTTAATCATCACCAGATGGGAGTAACAATATAACTAGTTAATAAGGAATATTATAAGGATTATCAATTGCTGATTCCATAAAAGGCCCCAAGAATAACCACCACAGGGGCAGGGTGCTAGCAGTCTTGCATGGAGGAGGTGAAGGTAGACATTTATAGAGACTGGGGATCTGGACTTCTGTGGTTTAAGACTGGTCTGTCAGTGCTGGAATCTTTCTAAGATCAGTCAAGGATGTGATGTAATAGTTTAGGATTGCTGGACATAATGAAGAGTCTCGAAGTCAATTGATAAGCAAACAATTTGTCTAGTTAAATTATTTTTCATCCTGAGAAGACAGCTGAGCAACTTATTCTCCATAGAAGGGCATAGTCTGAGTATTTTATTGGTGGAATCAATTTATTTCCTGAAAGTTCTTGAGGCATGCAGCAAAGCTATTTATGAGTTTATAGCCTTGTCATAGTTCTGATAGGTAACCTGTTTCTTTGCACAAGGTTTCAGTTCTCAGGGTCAAATGAGAATAAAGCATATAGTACAATGTCTGCTGCATAATTAAGAGTTTAAGAAATGTTCATCAGTTAGTACTGGTTGTTTATTCTGATGTTTCTTAAATCAGGACTTGACTGAGAGGAAATGGCCTCACTCTGGCTAAGGAATGCAATATTTGATAATTGGACAAAACCACAGGGTAAAGCAAGTAGTGGGTTAGTAGGAGGGAACACAAGTTGCTAGATAGTGAACTCGTGGATATTCAAGAGCAGGCAAGAAGCAGAGATCTCATCAGGAAGGCAGAACAGGGCCCTCTGAGATTTCCAGCAGAAAATAATAAGAAGAGATGAAGGTAAGTAAGCAGGAAGATTGACAGGCAGCCAGAGAAATTCAGGATTAGGGCAATAAATGATTTAGAAGCACTAAAAGAGAAAGAGGCAGGACCTGTATTCTACACCACTACACTGGACAAATGAGTAAACCAGTTCTTAAGCCACAGTAGTCTAGACACCAGATGTGTTATTGAAACTATACCGAAGTCAGGAATCAAGTAGCAGATTGGCCACAAGAACTAAGGACAAAAGACAAGTTATTAGAACAAGGCAATTGTCAGAGTCCTATTGGCAGCAAAAAGCTGACTCAAATAATTCTAGAGACTTTATCTGTAATATTCTATATGGTGCTTCGTAGCATAAAAATAGCATAATAAATTATATTCACCTAATCCCTTTATAATTTCATTTGTTTTCTGTAAAAGTACTGCGATATAGAAATGGCAGCAGTCTTCCTTCTGTTTAGTTGATGGCAAAACCAAAATTTAATGACTTTGCTCACAGATCCTATATGGCAGAAGGGGGAGGCAAACATAGGTTTCCAGGGACAGAGCTTGCTCCAATATGCCAAATAGGAATGATGTTACCTATGTTCAAGAGAACTGTGTTATAGTAAAATGACTTGCAGCCCAGTTTTCTTATACTCTTTCCCTTCCCTGTCCTTAGCTCATTTAATTGCCCTGACTCGAGAAGCTGGAAAAACAAAACCAACTGAAGATACCCCTCACAAAAAAAAAAAAGGGTAGACAACTGGTATTTCTGCACCTCTTGTTCAGACTATGACCATGCAGAGCTATGAGCAAGAAGTCTATCTGATGATTCATAAAAAGCCTGCCTTATTGTGAAGTTTTCATGCATCGTCCCCTTATTAAATGTATTTTGTGATATCCAAAATACTAAATTCTGGAAAGGCAGAGATAAATAATATTAACCTTCCTTCTTCTTTTGAAGAATCCCCTAATCTATTGAATTAGATAGCTATATTGTAAAAAAGCATAATATGTTCAGGTACAAGGCTAAGGAAGGGGGCTGAGTGGTCTTCTCTGAGATTAGTGGGAGACGTAGAAAGAAATCCCCTGGCTTTCTGTTCATGTTTCCTACAGCATGGCAGTCTCCCACCTGAGATCCCAGTGATGTATTTCAAACAGAAGCCAACAAGCAAGGGATTTTGGAAATGCTTCTTTCCCAGTAACCTTATTATTCCACCCATCCCAACACTTAAAAAGAGAACAGAAGGTTCAAGGAGTGGATCTGATAGCAAATAGGCCAAGAATGTGTACAATGTCCAACTGGATATTAACACAAAGGTGCTTGGGACATGGGAACTTTAAAAACATTAGTCAATAATTATGACTTGTAGTAACTCACTCTTGGAAGGCTGAACACAATATTAATATAAATCAACATATAGTAGTAACCCATGCAAAATTAAGTGCTTCATTTTACTTGAGGCCCCAAGCTGTTCAGTTATTATGAAAGAATCACTTTGCTGTTGCCCAAGTTTTCTTTGCATGGATGCATTGGCAAAAGATGAAAATTCCCTCTGTGAATATGAATTTTAATGATTGGGAAACAAAGAAACCACACATAATTCTGCAAGGTTCAAGGCAATTCCCATAGCTGTTAAAAATAAGAAGTATATAGAGGACTTGTATTGTAAGTCTTTATTTTTAATTACTATTATTAATCTTCTTGATTGAGGCAGTAAAAGGTAACCACTGACTCACTGAGCAGCAATTCAACAAGTCATGCAAACTACAATGTTGACAGCCTTTGTAGTCCTAAATGGATTGTGTCTAACTAAACCACTGTTTAATTATGGATCCTTTGTGATTTCACATTCTCATCTTATAGTCAATTTTTCTTTCTTTGATGTGGCATATTGTGTGCAGTAACTTACCTGAAAACATCAATATGGTTTTGAAAAGGATAAAATCAAATTGTAACAGTCTATGTTCCTATAATGTATGCATAGCCAAGGGGAAAGATGGTAAATAGGTATGCTGTCTCACCGTTTTTCCATGTTCCAGACATTGGAAAGAACGATCTATCCCCATACACTCTCTAAATAAGAGCAGCTAGATTTATTTCTCATATATTTATAAATCAACAGCTGATACACAGAAGACTGGGCCAACATTAGTGTATATTCAGATGATAGAAAAGATTATAAATGGAGTGGACAAGACTTTCTGACTCCAGTGCTGACAATTACAGGAAAAAGGGCTTTATTAATTTCATCTGATACAACTGCAAAAAAGAGTTGTATTAACCTTAAGCATCTTATTTTAAAATGTTGATGCGAGCAAAAAGGTTATATCTACACTGATATGTGTACACAGACACACACAGATACACACTCGTGCACATATTTAAAATCAGTGTTTCTAGGCACCTGGGTGGCTCAGTGGGTTAAGCCTCTGCCTTCGGCTCAGGTCATGATCTCAGGGTCCTGGGATCGAGCCCCGCATCGGGCTCTCTGCTCATCAGGGATCCTGCTTCCTGTTCTCTCTCTGCCTGCTTCTCTCCCTACTTGTGATCTCTCTCTCTCTGTCAAATAAATAAATAAAATATTTAAAAAGTAAATAAAATCAGTGTTTCTGATAAATAATTTTAGACAAACTCTTTCAGCTTTGGCTGCACATTGAGATCCCCAAGGGATATATATATATATATATTTTTTTTTTGAAATCTCATTGCATCTGGCCACACCCTGGACACCTAAATCAGAATCTCTGTGGCTGAGACCCATGCATCAGTATTTTTTTCCAGCTCATGGGATTAGTCCAATGTGCGACCAAGTTTAAAAGCCATAGATATATTATTACAGAATTAAAAAAGAAATAAACTTTCACTTCCTTTCAAGTATTACAGATTTAGCATGTCATAATATAGTGTAAATATGAAATGCTGCTATAATAAAAGAGTGATTTTACTAGAATACCAGATTTCAGGAACTTAATTTGAGTAGTGGGCATCAGATATTCCTTTCAAACTGATGAAAATTGCTATTGCAGTCTGCCACTTTTACTCCCATAGTTAATTACATATACGTTGTGTTCCCACAGTAATGTCAACTTTTGCCAATTCCATTTAGATTATTACATAAAAGAAAACTAATATCTTCACAGGACAGATTGCTAAAAGAGCATTTGGTCTATATGCACATAATTTCAATGAAAGCTGTTCTCTGTGCTTTGTTTTAATCAAATGATTCTAGGGGATTCTCTGTTTTAAAGATACATGTTTGCGTATAAGATTAAAGCATAGTTTTTAAGTTCAGATGTTTTTTTCTAATATTCCAGGCACCAATAATACCACTTAAAACATTTGATGTAGCATATAATGTGGGGCATAAATCTTTACTGTTAACTAATATTATTAAAGAATAAAATATATTATCATTACTTTATTATGCAGAATACTGAACCAGTTCTGTGACTTGAGACTTGCATTCTGTAAAATGAAGATTTTAATTAGTTAACTTTGACAGCTGTTTCCAAGTCCCCCATTTGGAGATTCTGAGCTTAATTCTTCAGTGTAGCCCAAGCAATGTCTCCTACACATTTCAAATTACCTACTTTAATCTTATGTAAAGGATGTAAAAGCTGAGGTGGCCAGTGGTGAAATAATTCTTATAGTATCACAAAGAAGTTGTTTGCCGTGTATCAGGAGAAGAGGTTATTAGAGAGGTCCAATCCATTTAAGTACATACCTCCCTCCATCATATAGGCCTCTTGTTTTGGTTTTGTTTTTAATTATGTCTTGAAAAAGCAGTGAGTTGAAACTGACAGCTTAGACACCTAAAGTTCTTCAAAAACAATACAAAACAAAACCCTAAACTAAATTAAAACTAAAAACCCTGTAAATACTTTTTCTTGGCTAAACAAAAAATTGTTCTATTCACCTGTTGTAAAATGCACCCTTTTAGTTTTCTGTGTCTGAAATCAGGATGAGGGGCAGTGGTTAGTTACGATCATCGTCAACCAGCAATAGCAGTTGTTACAAAGAACGATTTCTCAAGCTTGTATAAATGTGGTCATGACTGTTCACATAGTCATGCTTCACCTAAGTTATTAACCTGTGTTTAAACCACAGGTGCAGAGTTTAATTGTCATTCAACATTCCTTCAGAAAAGCTATAGTCTGATTCAGTATTAGAACAAAAGTTATTGTGTGAAAAGAAAGGCAAGGAAATGGTGACAAGTATTAAATTTCATAAGACAAAGCAAATATTTATTGTCAGAGCAATGACCACAACTATGTATTTTCCTGTTAATCAACAGCTGACTGATTTATATAGCCTTTTTCCTTATCATGTCAACCAAGCGACAGTATCACCAGGGATCTCATTAGAAATGCAGAATCTTGGGGTGCCTTGCCTCAGTGGCTAAGTTGCTTAAACATCTGATTCTTGATTTCAGCTCAGGTCATGATCTCAGGGTTGTGAGGTGGAGCCCTGTTGGGCACCACATTGGGCGTGGAGACCGCTTAAGATTCTCTCTCTCTCCCTTTGTGCCCCCTAAAAAAATGCAGTGTCTTGGGCCCACCCCAAATTTACTAAAGCAGAATCTGCATTTTATCAAGATGCCCATGTAATTTCTTTGCACCTTAAAATTTGAAAAGCAACTTTATAGTTCCAAGGAAGATACCCACAAGTAGATGAAGGTGTTTTATATTTTGTTATTGAGATATGTACTTAATGTATGCCTCTAATATGTTAAGCAGTGCAACATAAAGCTGGAGAAAGCCTCTTAGAAAAGATGAAAGAAACTTCAAAGTAACAAAAAGCTGGTGTGACTGATTCATAAGCAAGCATGACAATATTGATAGAAATCTATGTCTAAGTAATTTTAAAAGCTTGTTCTGTAAGCTCTATTTAGGTATTAAATGGATTCTAGTGATAAGAAAGCATATGCTATGGTTTATTTGACATTTTTTTTTCTCTCCTAGCAACACTTAAAATGACCATGTATCTTACAATAGGTCAAACAATAGATGTGATGAAATACAGAAAATGGTAATAGAACAGTGTATCACAACCCCATTAGAAACCATGGAAATAACTCCTGTTCAGGAGCCGCTTGAGATAACAGGACAAACTGACATTGAAAATAATTAATTTGTATAGCTTAAGAATTATTCTAGAAATTATTTTATCATCATACAAAGTTT
This sequence comes from Neogale vison, assembly GCF_020171115.1. Classification (NCBI taxonomy): domain Eukaryota; kingdom Metazoa; phylum Chordata; class Mammalia; order Carnivora; family Mustelidae; genus Neogale; species Neogale vison. Next base: position 52,411,056 of record NC_058093.1, read on the forward strand.
TCTTTGCTAAATAATTATTTACGTAGGAAGAAGGGGAAGAATTAATTAAAATATTAGCCACATTTTATTTGTATGCTACATTAAATAATGACATAGTAGAAAATTTTTCTAAACATAATACTTGCATTAATATTAAATTAGTTCATTATAACTTTGTCACATACATTGAATATAAAATTAACATTTTTTTTAAAGATTTTATTTATTTATTTGAGAGAGAGAGACAGTGAGAGAGAGCACGAGCGAGGAGAAGGTCAGAGAGCGAAGCAGACTCCCCATGGAGCTGGGAGCCTGATGCGGGACTCGATCCCGGGACTCCAGGATCACGCCCTGAGCCGAAGGCAGTCGTCCAACCAACTGAGCCACCCAGGCGTCCCTAAAATTAACATTTGTGATTAGATTTTTTCAACTACAAAAACAAAGCAGTATAGAAATATTTTATGTAGCTGGATTTGAATATCTGCTTTTAGTTTGGTATTTTAAAAGGTTCATCTAAATATCTCATTCATTTTTTCTTTATTGGCATTTAGGATACAAAACGTACAATGTCCATGCATATATAACATACCAAAAAATTTAACTTGAATTTTTTTTTTTCAAGTGATACTGGGTAGCCATTAGAGACTGCTGTCCTTGGGTTAAACCAACCTTTGTGGACTGTTGGACTGCTTTCAGCCTGATTTTCCAGTTTTACTTCTTTATTGATGCTGAGCATGATGGTCTTTAACACACTGTTTGCTCAGCTTGCTATTTTGTTGAGCAGAAGAATGGAGGTTTGAGGAAGATCATGGTGAGGACATTTTTTAATTTGCCAAGATGGCTTTCTGAGTTCATTTAGTGAGAAGGTGCTGCGATGCCCAAGTCACGTGATGATGAGGCATATAGAAAACATTGGAATCTTGCCACCAGAATGGGAAAAGATGACTATGAATCAAAGTACTTTTTCCCACTACATTTTGACTTTTCTGTATACATGATATATTCTATAGGGTGGATGATTAATGAATGCTTTTCAAATAAATATACGCAGAGAAAATGTCATAGTTCAGGTATAGTTCCTTCTTATCTGGCTGCACTACAGAAGACTTCACTGAGTAGATGAAATTTCAGACTGTTTTAAAGGATGATTAACATCTCAAAAGTCATACTATCAGTATTTGTTTAATTATATACCGTTATGTCCCACATTTTATTGAATTTTTTTTCACTTGCCTGTGAAAAAGGCTAATTTTAACAATGCTTATTTTGTGTTGTGTATGAGATCATTCATGAGTGGCAGGAAGTATCTAGTTCATTTTATTTTGGGGACGATTTTAATTCTCTAGCTCTTAAGAATATTTTCCATGAAACTATAACCTAAGGTGAATAAACTCTGCTCCTGTTCCAGATACCCAGAGATATTTTTTTTTCTAAAATTTTATAATTACATGAGTTAAATGTCTGAATGTTGACACGTTGATGGAGGGTGAGGACCAGCTACATGTTAAAGTGAAGGTGATCACCTAGAGCACTACACATACTATTTATCCAAATGTACCTTTTTAGATTTATTTCTCGAAAAGTAAAATTTGTGCTTCTTTGGATTTATAAGCAAAATTTAAAAAAAATTTTTTTTTCTCAGAACAACAAGTTCTAAAAGTGATGAGAATTATGGTGTGGTTTGGGAGCACCTGGGTGGCTCACTTGGTCTAAGCGTCGGTTTTTGCCTCAGGTCATGATCCCAGGGTTCTGGGATCCAGTTCTGCACTGGGCTTCCTGCTCAGCTGGGAGCCTGCTTGTCCCTCCCCCTCTGCCTCTCCTCCTTCTGTACTCTCTCTTTCCCTCTCTGTCTCTCTCTCTCTCTCAAATAAAGAGTTTAAAAAAAATTATGGTGTGCTCTGTGTGACTGGTAGCGTTTGTATCACCTGGAAGCAAGCTTTTTTTTCAAAAATGGTAATCTTGGGGTACACCCCAGACTGACTGAATCTGAATCTGCCTTTTAAGAAATCTCTAGGCGGTTCCTGTGCACGCCAAAATTTGGGAAGTGCTAGTAGTCTATTCCTCTTCCTGATCTCCAATTTTGATTATGTAGTGCTAACTGAGAATCTGCAAAGTAAATCCTAGCCCCTAAGTGTTTCCTTCAAAGTAGTCATGGTATGTAGCATTCTCAAACAGAATGGAAAACACATGACTAGATTTTAGAACAGAAAAATAACATCAGCTTTATATGCTTCAGAACTCTGTGAGCATGTCTTTTCATGTTCTTATGACTTTTTGAGTTATACAATAAGTTTTTTTTTTCTGAACAAGGAATAAAATTATATCCACTAAATGAATTCATATGTCCCTGTTGTACTGTGGTCTTCTGTTGATAGTGTCAGAATGTTATTTTAGCTTTCTTAGACTTGTGGAAATCATTCTGCTTGTTCCCTATAGGAATTAGAATAAAATACTAACAATTATTCATCTTTAATTTTCAAAATGCCAAGTAATTACTCACATTTACATAAAGGAAAATTATTTTAGATAATCGTAAGGTATTTCCTTAGTAAGGGGCAGTTAAATCTAAAGTGTTACCGTGAATATTTTTATTACAATAATCAGAATGAAAAATGAATTTATAAGCTTGCCTCTCTTCTTTCTTTTCCAGATGCAAGACAAAGGTCTACCCTGATGAACTTCCAAACACAAGTGTAGTCATTGTGTTTCACAATGAAGCTTGGAGTACTCTTCTTAGAACTGTTTACAGTGTTATAAATCGTTCCCCACGTTATCTGCTCTCTGAGGTCGTCTTGGTAGATGATGCCAGTGAAAGAGGTATGAATATTCTTCCCTCTATATAGTTTTTTAATCAAAAAAACTTCATTATGGTTGAAAAGATAGCGGGGTAATGATCTGTATTTTCCTTAAAATTCTACTAGCCTGGAAATCACCTATCAAATTTCATCAATATACCTAGCCAGTGCCAATTCCAGGAGTCTGCGACTAATTCTTTCAGGTTCTCTCATGATTCCATTTGGTCCATACTAACCTAAGAAATCAGACAAAGTGATATTCAAAAGTGTTTATTTTTTTCCCAACTTAAATGATCACATGATTGAGCATTAATACGACTTTGTGGACTTCTGTCTTTTGTGTGTGTATGTGCAGGTAAAAGCAAAATAACTTGCCATTAAGAAGTCTCCATTTACTCTTGTGGCCCAATTTCTAAATTAAAGTCCGGTATATTAACTTCCTATTAATGTCCTTATCTTTGCCAGTCAACTGATAGAGTTATTGTGAAATATACATTAATTTACTGATAAGATCTCTCTGTATTTATTTCACCTAGTGCAAAAAAATGATGGGAGTTGGCTTCCATTTCTGTGTGTTGAATTCCTTCTGGGCAGTAGTAGCTCTGCTGTGTCTTCGAATAGTTTCAAAACTTTATAAATTTTTATTGCACATTACAGATTTTCTCAAGTTGACATTAGAGAATTATGTGAAAAATTTAGAGGTGCCGGTAAAAATTATTAGAATGGAAGAGCGCTCTGGGTTAATACGTGCCCGCCTTCGAGGAGCAGCTGCTTCAAAAGGGCAGGTCATAACTTTTCTCGATGCACATTGTGAATGCACCTTAGGATGGCTGGAGCCTTTGCTGGCGAGAATAAAAGAAGACAGGTAAGAATTCATGTGTTATGTCTGCCTGGGTTTTGACTGAACCTGTTAGCACAGTTCCAGGTACCCGTCAAAACTTCCTTATAAATTGCTATTTTTAGAAGGTTTATTATCTAGCTTTTAAAAAGCACCCCTCCCCCATTCAATATAGGCTGATTCATACGGAGTACTAATATTTGTTTAAGAAACAGTTGAGCAATTCAAACAGTAAAAATGTGTTGAATATTCATTTTGTAGGTGATAGAAATGAGCCCAGTTTGGAATAGTGTCATGTTTTATAAAATTTTAAAGCACCTCATTGTGTCCCCACAACCACCCTGTGAGGAAGGTAACATGGGTGTTCTCGTGTACTAGTACTAGGGAGGAACAAAGAATTAAGTAGCTTGTCCCAGTTACTGGAAGTGTTGGGAATAATAATTTACTTCTTCCCATTCCCAGACCAGTCTTTTCTCTACTGGGTCACTGCCCTTATTCAAAATCTGGTTCAAAACCACCTAGAGGATCTTAAAAATGAAGACACACACTCACACATTCCACTGGAATGAAATCATGGTTAAAAAAAACAAAAACCAAAAACAGAGCACAGCTATCAGAATTTTAACTATTTAAACAATGGTGCCAGTTTGTATACACAAATTGGGAAATCTGAAAAAATTGAATAGTACTTTATAGGAATTAAGAACCCTCACACTTAGCTGAAATTCCATCTGATAATGATTCTATCAAGTACAAGTTTTCTTGCAGATATTTGTACGCACTGATGATAAATGATTCCTAATTCCTAAGTACCTAATGAAAACAGCTGTGTTGAATGCCCTGGTATAATGACAAAGCATTGCATAACAGCATAACACCTTGTTTGCATAGTCATTTCACCTACCCCAGAAAGGTCTTCCTAGAATTGAAGTTTTTAATTAAGCATCCAAGACAAGGGCTGCTTAGGGTGAGCTAGTCCAACTACATCATGTAAACGGCAGGATTTGGTACTTGCCAGGAAGATAGATGGAGGTTGTCAGTAAAATGAACCATAGCAGTTGAAGAAAGCAGTGGGAACCTTTTAGTCAACTGAGTGTAGTACACAGCTAATAACATTTTTCCACTCCATGTATTGTACAGTATGCACTGGAGGGTAAGGCTGGCAAAGTAAAATGAACTTAGAACATCTTAAATGCATTTCCTGGCAACTTTTCCTACATTATGCTGCTCTTTTAAACATGTGCTTCATATTCAACTTACTGAATTTTTAATATAATGTTGTTCAGTATCATCATGCATAGATCATTTATTTTTTAATCTAATCGTATGTTTATATTGTATTTGCATGTAATGAATTCTAATGTCTTGTCCTGCTTATACGTTCAAAAGTTGCCATAACTAGATAATAAAGTCCTATTCGAGGTTATCAGAACTAATTTTGCCTCCTTACAAATTAAGCCATTAAATTTAATGAAGAAGGAGAGAAAAATACTGATTTTATAAGGACCAGAATTACCAAGAAACTTTTCCAAGGCTGGATGAATCCTATTGATTTTAGAGAACTCGAGACTTTGGCTAATTGTGTGGAGTAGAAGACCTAGTTGAAAGTGAGCATTTGTGATTACTGGTATTACAAAACCAGAATAAATTATGGACAACATTTATTTGCTTTCCACACTTAAGGGTGATTCAAAAGCATACTTATATTTATCCCCTACAAAATATGAAAATTAAGCTCTGGTCTTTGGAATTGGCTACAAGCAATGCAAACTTGAGTAGACCTGAACATTCATTGTAGAGATGACAGACTGATCCTGTCATAAATCGTATAAGCCAGGAATAGAGGAAGACTGGAGGAAGCACAACATGGATTAAAAGAATATCCAGTCTTCTGGTGGAAGTTTCTTACCCTAAAAAGCCACCATCAAGAACACCCAGTCTTTAAGAAGAAATAGATCAGGAGATCAAACACCAGAAACTTAAGTTGCTTATCTTTACCTATTTTAAAAGATGTATATTGTTATGGTAAATTCTGAGATCTAGGACAACACACTTAGAAATCGTCATGTCCCTAATACTTTCAGAGGAGACATTTACTTACACTGATGATCATGATTTTCACGTTGCTCTGTTTGTTGATTTTTACTTGTTTGTTTCTATAGTAGGTATTTTCTCCAGGAAAAAAAATGCAGAACTCTTTAATCTAACCTGCCCCCTTTGAGATTCAAAATACCAGGTCTAATTTGCCATCATCCACTCTCTGCTTCTGCGTGCTGTTTTTTTTGTTTCTTTCAGTGAGCTCTAGCTAAAATGATGCACAAGATCAAAGTAGAGCTACTAATCATGCTGTGGGAGGAGGTTTTATGAAAAATAGACCACGTTCATCCTGCTGAGTTAGTACTTAGAATGCGTTTGGAAATCAACTGGAAGACCAATTAGTATATTTGATTAGATTATAAATGATAGAATGAAGTAGAGACTATAAGCAAGATGTAGTAAAAGGAAATGACTTCCATTGAGAAAGAGAATAAAATGAAAATAAAGTCATATTAAAGTCACAAAATGATTGAATTTCAGCTTAATATCTATACTGAGTCTGAAGAAGTTAATGTAGTATTTAAACTAATACTCATATGTAAACTGGTTTTGCTTTTTCTGCAGGAAAACAGTTGTATGCCCCATCATTGATGTGATTAGTGATGATACCTTTGAATATATGGCTGGGTCAGACATGACTTATGGGGGTTTTAACTGGAAACTGAATTTCCGTTGGTATCCTGTTCCCCAAAGAGAAATGGATAGGAGGAAAGGAGATAGAACATTACCTGTCAGGTATGTAGTGTATATCTTCCAAAGGATAGTATGTGTGTTTCTGTAATAATTAAGGAGTATTGTAAATCTGTGCTCTCATTTTTAAGTCTTTTAAAAGCATTACTTTTTGTTCATATACACATTTGCATGATCATTGCTTACATGATAACCTAAGAATCAGTGACAATATTAAATTTAGTTTAAATTAGCACAGGCAAATTTAACTATTGGCAGAAGTGCCAGATTTCTTTGGAAACTTTGTATATTCTGATACATAGAATATATTTATTGTGGATTTTCTATCTGAAAGTCTTGATGCTTCCAGTAAATATGTATCTTACCTAAATGCATATGCTTTATAAATAGAGATATTCTCAAAATTGAAATAACCAAAAATGTTTTGTCAGATACTCTAAATTTACCAACCTCAAAGAACTATCTTCCCTATGGATACAAAAGAAAGATCCATTTGGAAAATTCTAATATATTAACAATTATGAAGGATTTATTTTTGTTCTAAATTAAGTAAAAATAGCTACTTAATTTGAAGTATTGATTCATAAAATATGTTTGCTATTAATACAAAATAAGAAATATCATGTGTATCTTTAATTGTCCAGATAAGAATTACTCAGTGTCTTAACATAAAATGATCACCTTCTTATTTTAACATATTATTGTGTACCTCTTACCTGCAACCAAAAATTGATTTCCTAACAATATATTTGAGAGGGAGGGTCACTAGTTTTGCTCTTTAAAGATTAATTTGGCAAATTGTGATTTAGTTTCATTCCAAAACAATATATATGACCCATTATCTAAACAAGGATGTCTCCTAACCTACTGAAAAAATGACTTACCCATTGGCAAGACTGATTACCTAGTGAATGAATTAAAGTTAACTCTAAAAATTGGCTCATGAAAGAGAACAGCTATTATCAAACAGTTAAAATTGGGATAGTTAACCCTCTTAAGGAGATAATTACTACATCAAAGAGAAAAAAATGTGGCTCTGAACAGTTTCATAAAGACATGAAGTTATTATGTCAGTGTTTAAGTATAACTTAGTGGTCTTTAAATCTTGCTATAACCTTCACATTCACCAAGTCTTAGCGATCATTGCTTTTAACAACTTGAGGAAAGACAGGCACTTTTATTACCATTGTTCATTAGAAATCCTATTTTTCCAGATCATGGTTTCATTTAGTGTTAGCTGATTTTTCAGCTTTTAAACCTATGTCAGAATTTTCAGGATACTTGACCAGTACACTCAAATATAATGTGTTTATTCATTTGAGAATGAAGTTTGAAAGAATGTAATTTTTTAAAACACATTGGCAAAAGACATGCTTTATTTAACTTTTTTTTCTCATAAGAGTGAAAAGGTAGATAGATATTCAGAGTTACCCAACATTCACAGTAAGAAATTGTTGATCTCATACACAAAAGTAAAGATCTACATAGAAATTGGCCATTATTTCTCATCTTTCACCAGTTAAAAAAAGGAAATATCCAGCTTGCTGTGTTTTAACCACAGTTTACATGTTTTTACTATAGTAACATGGAGACCCAATAAAATTGAAGTATACTATATCTGTTTTTCTCAGTAATGACACAGTATTTCACTTTATAAAGTGCTGAGGGAGCTGAAACAAGAGAAAGAGAGAAACCTCAGTCTTTGCTGAAGTTCCAGATTTTTATGGCAAAAGGTTAATTAATTCACAGCCTGTGTTGTAACAGCCTGCAGGTAATTTTCATCAGCATAGCTGTAATGTGAACTTTCTTTGTACTTGTAATCTATTACTCGAAGACGTGATCATTTTTCTCACATTCGTACAAACAGATAAATCATTCTAGGTGTTGAAGATGATTTTTTTCCCTACTTGATTAACAGAATTCTGAATAGCTAAAGTGATTAAAATGAGGTTGAAATTTTAGCTTTTTTAGCAGAATGCCTCATTTAAAATGTCAGTTATGACAGAACTTTCGAGTGACTATAATTGGCTAGTTAGTCATCATTTAGAAATACAGTCATGCATCTGCATACATAGAGAACCAACTTGAACTTGTGACCTAACCTTAGCTATACCACATTTAAACTAAACTTTATAATGGTTATACATATTATTCTATTGTCAACTTCTGGGCTTTGATATTTTCATTTTGATACTAAGTGAAGTTTGTAAAATACTTGGTATTTGTGAAGTTATGAGTTTGGAATAATAGCACACATAACCGTGAACATTTAGTTTTCTTAAATCAGTAAACTCTTCCTTGACATTTTAGCAGTCATATTATATGATTTTTAGTAATATCTCAATTATATGTGCAACAATAGAGTAATCAAATTGTTAAACCAGAGGTCATAAACCAGGAGCTTATGTATCAGACATGCTGTGTAGATGTGGGTTTTGTTTTTTGGGTTTTTTTTTTTTGGCATACATAGTGTTTTACATTTTAAAATATTACCAATATTAAAAAAAATGTTTTATTAACATACAGTGTATTGTTTGTTTCAGGGGTACAGGTCTGTGATTCATCAGTCTTAAACAATTCATAGCACTCCCCATAGCACATACCCTCCCCAATGTCCATCACCCAGCCACTCCACCCCCCCACCCCCCTCCCCTCCAGCAGCTCTCAGTTTGTTTCCTGAGACCAAGAGTCTCTTAAGGTTTGTCTCCCTCTCTGGTTTCGTCTTGTTTCATTTTCTTTCCCTTCCCCTATGATCCTTGTCTTGTTTCTCAGATTCCTCAAATCAGTGAGATTATATGATAATTGTCCCTCTCTGATTGACATATTTCCCTTAGCATAATACCCTCTAGTTCTAGCCACACCACTGCAAATGGCAAGATTACCAACATTGTAAAAATAAGATGTTCTAAGTAAATGTATGAATTTTTATCTATCCTTGAAAAGTCAGATCTTGCGATAGTGGTCTTGTTTTCCTACTTTGTCACCATCAGGTGGGGTTGAGTAAAAGTTACCATTTAGAAATAGCCTAAGGGGTGCCTAGGTGGCTCAGTCAGTTAAGCATCTGCCTTCAGCTCAGATCAAGATTCCAGGGTCCTGGGGTCGAGCCCTGCATGTGGCTCCCTTGCTCATCAGGAAGGATGCTTCTCCCTCTGCCTCTGCCTGCTGTTCCCCCTCCTTGTGCTCTCTCTCTCTCTCTGGTATGTCAAATGAATAAATTAAAAAAAAAAAAAAAACTTCGAAAATAGCCTAAGGATTTACCTTAGTCCCCCAACCCCTTTTCTTGTGTGTTCCTGAGGTTGAGGCTGAGGATCAGTGTCCATTTGCCACCATTCTTTTTTTTTTTTTTTTTAAGATTATTTAGTTAGTTAGTTAGTTGACAGACCAAGATCACAAGTAGGCAGAGAGGCAGGCAGGGAAAGAGGAGGAAGCAGGCTCCCCACTGAGCAGAGAGCCTGATGTGGGGCTCTATCCAAGGACCCCAGAATCATGACCTGAGCTGAAGGCAGAGGCTTTAACCCACTGAGCCACCCTAGTGCCCCCATCTGCCACCATTCTTGCTTAAAGAAATGTTTCTCGGTAACTGTCCCAGTCAAGCTTGTTGCAACTAATCAACTTCACATGTTGACTTTATTTGCCTCGCTATAATCTTTTAAATTTGTGACCTTGACTTAGAGGCTACTGCCTGGGAAATGATTGACTTGGAAGCTCATGAAACATGTTAGCCCTGCATGAATATGCATCTCCATGACCTAATGGATTAGGGAACCAGTAACATAAGTTACATGGTAATGCAGATAATTCCCTAAATCATTTCATTACGTTGGGGGTGTATTATGCATTTTGCTAGTATGTATCTTTTTTTGAGGTGATATGGTTCAGGCTACTGAAGTGAGTTGGATTATGTATGCAAATGTGCATGCCTCCCCACTGTGGAGCCCTGTGCTAGGTTCTGCTCATACAAAAATGAATCTGGCTATCTCTGCTCTGAAGTGGCTCTCTGGTGCTGGCCATTAGATGCTGGACAAGGGAATGGGGAGAGCCTAAGTGGCCAGAGCGCGGATGCACAGGAGTTACACTACATCAACTGCTAGAGCGGTATGTGCTTCTAGAAGAATCTGGCTTTAATCTTACTGATTGATTTAGTTTCTTAATTATGCCCTGTAGTATTCCTCAATAAATAATTACAAAGATAATAGTTTCTACTTTAATTTCTCATTGATTAAAATAGGTTACTTTATTAAAAAACCTACTAGTTATTTATCAAGTCTATATAGCTTTCTTTACTCTTTCTGTCTGCCTTATGGACTCTTGTACATTTAGTCATTATTAATATTCTTGACATGACTTTTTTCATTCTTATGTGGAATACCATATTCAGGATCTTCCTCAGGTAAAATAAAAGTGTTAGATTTGCTTCTAATATTTGCTCTCATAACAAATCAAACATAGATATAATGATGAATTTTATTTCTTACACATTTTACTTACTTAGAGATCCCTTTTTATTAACATTTGTCTGATATTATATGTTTATTTTTCTCTCAACTGGAATTAGGAATTTGTAAAGAAGATAAAATTAATTAAACATTATTAATAACATCTCAGATTATAATTATTGTTCCTTATTTTGAAAAACTCATAAGATGTTCACATATATTAGTTCCTGTAACCTTCTAGTGTGATATCATAGAGGAAGCATTGAGGCTGGCTTAGAAGGATCTAGGTTTTATCTGAAGCTCCTTCGATTGGGAAATTACCCATTCTTCTCAGCTATGAAAAGGAATATTATTCCCTGTTTTGCTTAACTTGTGAAGTGTTAACATGTTAAATGAGAAATATATTTGAAAGGAGTTACTTTAAATTTACTTCTGAAAATGTAAGTAACAAATATATGTGTTCCTAAATAAATGTGACAAGTATCTAAAGATATAAAGAAGCAGAACACCAATGAGCCACCTCTTTTAGTATTTCATTATATTTCCTTCCAGAGAGTTTCTTTTCAGATAGATAGATTTTTCCATAATTGTTTTTATTTATTTATCTGAGAAAGAGAGCAAAAGACCAAGAGAAAGCAGGAGCAGGGGGAGAGGCAGAGGGAGAATCAGGCTCCTTGATGAGCATGGATCCCAATGTGTGGCTTGATCCCAGGACCCCAAGAACACAACCTGAGCCAAAGTCTGATGCTTAACCAGCTGAGCCACCCAGGTGCCCCAGATTTCTCCACAATTTAAAAATTGATATATTATTGTTTTTCTTCCAAGCCATTAATTTTTTTTCAAAAATAAAAAATGTTAATGGCTGCTAGCATCTCAATTATTTAGCTTTTTAATTTTTTAAAAAAATTTATTTATTTATTTTAGAGAGAGTGAGGGTTGAGAGAGAGCCGGGGTTGGGCAGAGAGAGAGAGAGAAGGAGAGAGAATCCTAAAACCGACTCCCTGCTGAGCATGGAGGCATGACATGGGGCTCAATCCCAGGACCCTGAAATCATGATCTGAGCCCAAATCAAGAGTCGGTCACTCAGCAGACTGAGCCACACAGGCACCCCAGCTTTTTTATTTCTTATAAACCCAATTGAGAGGTTTTTTTATGCTTAATTTTGCCAATTTTGTCTTCTGATTTTTTGCATATAATGTGGTCTTTTTAGAATTATTGCAATTAAGAAATATGAAATTTGTTTTAATATGTTGATACCTTTTGCCAGTTTGAGTCCCCCCCCCAAAAAAATTATCAGGCCCTAATTTATAGTTCTTCTAGTAAGTATAATTTTAAAAAAACACACTTATTTTATTCTATAAAATGTTTTACAAATGAGACACAATATTTTCTATAATTTAATAGCAACTAAGAATGTATTGCTGGGGCTCCTAGGCTAAGAGGTGGGACATCAGGTGGCTCAGTCAGTTAAGCATCTGCCTTTGGCAGATTGGAGGGACAGCAGGGACCCATGATCACCAGGTCCTAGGATCCAGTCTCGCATCCAGCTCCCTGCTCAGTGGGGAGTCTGCTTCTCCCTTTCACTCTGCCTGCTGCTCCTCCTGCTTGTAGTCTCTCTTTCTCTCAAATAAATGAATAAAATCTATATATATTGCTTAATTTTTATCTGTCAGATGTTCTCTATTAGATTTTTCCCAGGCCAATGAAAATACATTTTACATTGGAGGAGAGAAGCAAAGAATAATCTCAAATCCTGTGAAACACTTTTGTACAATAGAAGATACTAACGCAAAGCACAGGGAAGGGTCAAAATTATGGGATGAACAAAAACTTTGAAGGAAAAAGTTTGAAGGAAAAACTTTAGAATGTTCCAACTGTTCAACATTCTTCTTTAACTCATGTTAAAATCTAATGTACATTCATTTTGAAAGAAAAAAATTGCACCTTATGTGGAGTATATGAATCTATGTTTTCAAGAAAATAGCACATGTATATTATATTATTTCCTAATAGTTTAGAAGATAATTTATAAGACTTTCCTAGCATTCTGTTGAGATAAGATGAAAACAAGGTATTAACCAAAACATTTAAAAACATCTGGCCCCATTGTTTATTTTGACTCTTCCTACGCATAAAATGAAAGTAAAGGAAAGATAACAAATTTGCACCAATTACTGTACATCCTCGTGGAAGCCTAGGGTTTTATCAGGTTGTGAGGATTATGAAAAAGGATTAAGGAAAAAGGAAAAAAATAACTTTTGCTTTCCTGATATAGAGGTCTTTAAGCACAAACTGAAGTATTTCATTCCATATACTTGTTGGTAAATGGGATCTTCGGCAGCAAAGCAAGCCATTTGCCCATACTAAGCAGAACTTTTCTCTTCTTCTTTTTTTTTTCTTTTTCTTATCCTTTAAAAATAGCTTTAAAACTGTTTGTGTGTTCCATAGACTAAAGGATTGAGTAGGTTTCCTTGTTCAGAGCTTAAACCAGGGTGGGCTCTTAAAGTGGCAGTTTCTTCTCTACCAAAGCTGCGTCTTCTTACTCAAGTCTATATTCAAATGAGTATCATGATGTGCAGTATTTCACTAAACCCCATTTCTGTTCTCTATAAAAACCTTGAAATACATTCAACATTTGATTACTCATCACTCTAATAAAATCATAGTTACACTTTTACTTCCTTTCTGTCTCTTCTGCTTTCTATACTGGGGATAGTAGAGAGAAATTCACAGCATCTAATTTTCCTTTGGTTTCTAAACCTGCAAAATGGCTAACCAAATTATATTTTATAATTTTAAAAAAATGGAGATTGTATGAGTATTTCAGCTGTTTATGCCTCACATTTGTGTAAATAATAAAATTTTTATGTCTATAATTTCTCTTTATTATGGCTTATAATATATATGAGAAATGTTATTAACACAGAGCTAAATACTTACAGGCTAGATGTTGTGTTATTTGATCATTGAAAATCACAGCTTGAAGCTGACCTATAGTCTCTCAAATCTTTAGATTTTTTTTTCCACAGAGACCTTACTTACTTGCCAAGTAAGATGAATAGAATCCTAATATATTAAAGGGAAAGACTAGTGAGAAGATATGATGTTTCAATAACTTTGAAATAAAATGCTCTGAAGAGCAGTGCTAAAATTCATAGGAAAACACGGTGCATATATTTGGGCCTTGAAATCAGGAAAAGTGTATATCTAATTAGCTACTTCAAATTCTTTGGTGCATATGGATACATTGAGAGATGACTAATTGGTAGATAGGGAGAGAGGTATGTAGGGAGAGGGAGAGAGAAAGGACGGAAAGAAAAAAGAAGAGATGGGAAGGAAAGGAAAGAGAGGAGAGAAAAGAGAAAACAGAGGAAAAAGAGAAAAGAAAGATTGTTTCCTTAATTGGGCTACTGACTATTTGGAGGCTCTGGAACAAGTCATTTGAACACATTGCAACTAAATTTGGTTGACCAGATCTATACGAATTTTAAAGTTCTAAAATACTATAATTCTATTAAAATTAATTAGATTCTGAAAGTAATTTTTAAAAAGCTGATTACAATCCAGCCAAACACAAATGTTGTCTCTTCCTTATTAAAATTAATATTTAAAATGTATTGTTCTTGTTTTGTTCTGGTACTACTCTAATAGTGTTATATCCATTAATACATATATCCTCCTTTTATAGATGTTCCTATTAATAGCTAAACACTTTGAATACAGGAAGATAGTTAATAATAGATTAAGCTGGAACACAGAGTTTAAGTGGCTTACCAAAGGTCACACTGTGGGGTTGAGTTTTAACCCTAGTCAGTTTAGATACAAGTCTGTGCTCCTAAAAAGTAACCTTACCCTCTCTTGAGTCTCCTGTGATCTCCGCTTTTTACACATGTGGTGTTGATCCTAGTGTGATATAATTGACTTACCATCTTATTGGTGAAAATGTAGACATCACAGTTTAGCATTAATGAATAATCAGATGTGTTTTGTCATAATTTCTTTAACTTTGCCGACTTCTGGTGAAATACTTCACTGTTTTTCCATGCCAAATCCTTACTTTTTGGAATCCTTTCCTATAGTCTACATTGTGACAAAAAACTTTGTGTCTTTAATTCTAAAATACTACCAAGCTCAATCCCCAAAACTTCTTCTAGATGATAAAATCCTGGAATGACCTCAGGCATCTTTGTTACTTATCAGTTTAGTAGATGTGAAGAAAGAATTATTTTTGTAATTTTGGAAATGAAGTTGCAGGTGATTTTAACTTGCAAATAGTTTGCTTTGTGGGTGTGGGGATACATGCTTATTTGTTTATTTTACTTATTTAACAAGTATCTATTAATAGTCTAATAATATTAAATATATTAGCTATATATATAAAGGTGGCAAAATACATGCAGAAGTAAATGTAATACTCAAAAAAAAAAAAAAATAAGTGCCTTGAGAGAGAAAGAGACTGAGGGCTATTGAAGGAGGCAGAAGGGGAGGATTATATCCAGATTGGAGGGACAGCAGCTGTACTGAGGGCAGGCTGCATGGAATAGTAGTCTTTGGCCTAAGAATAGAGCAGGTTTGAACATACACGAGAAATTTCCAAAGGGAAATCCAAATGACAAGTGGATGTGGATATGTGCACCGGAGTGGGAAAGTTCCTGTTAACAGCTAAACACTTTGAATATAGGAAAATAGTTAAAAAGAAATGGAGATGATCTTTGGGTGGCAGCACATCACTGATGTCACCATAAGGAGCTGGGATTTCTATTTTTTAAGAGAAAGGGCATGCGTGAATTAGGGAGTGGGGAGGGTTAGGACCATGGGAGGCAGAGAGAGACTCTCAGATCCAAGATGAGCATTGAACCCAACACAGGGCTTGATCTCACAACCCCAAGGTCATGACCAGAGCCGAAATCAGTAGTCGGAAGCTTAACCAACGGAGCCATCCAGGCACGCCTGGAATTTATTTGATAAAATAGATACTTAAGCATCTCGTAAACAGTTTCAGAAGAGTTTTGATTTAGAAAGATTAATCTGGCTATGGTTTGTTGAGTGAATTTTGGAAGCAGGAGACTCCAGAAGCAAGAGGATTACCTTAACAGAGTTAGAAGTAAGAGGACTAAAATTGGATAGCGACCGTGATAACAGAGAGCAGAGAGTCAGAAATACTTTGGAAAAAAAAAAAAAAAAACACCAGGAAGTATTTGGGAAATGATTGAATGGGGCACAGAAAAGAAAGTTGCTAGAAAGGGGTTTTATCCTTTCGTATTGAGATTCTAGAAGGAACTAGAGGACACTGTAGGAAAAGCATACATGGAAGGATAGCACAGGTTTAGTACTATTTTGTATTCCCTGAGCAGACTCAATGGGATTTGTTTTTTAAGAAAATATCTAGAAAGTAATTAGAAAAACACAAACAATGCATAAAGAGGCAATGAAAAAAGAAAACACGGGTTTGGACTCTGCCTCACAGAGAGCACAATTAAAGGCATACAGTGAAAGAGCTCCTATAGGTAAGGAGTATAGGAAGGGGAAAGCTCCACTGAGAGGTCCTTAGGAAGACTACATATTCGGACAAAAGAAGATAATTATTAAGTACACACATCTACAAAACAGTATTCTAATTGTATATAATACTCATGTCACAAACATGGAATTAGGAACTTGAGGCAGCCAGCAAGGAAAAGGAAAAGGAAGGGATAGCAATTAGAATCATAAAGTGAATAAGGAAAACCTCTCTGGGATAAATGCAGTTGGAGTCAGGGGTGAAATGTGTTTTAAGCAGGGAGGCCGAATGTGTTCAAATGCTTCCAAAAGAAGACATTTGAAGGAAAGCCTATTGAAGTTCAGAATCAGCGGGGCCTTTTCAGAAAGAAGTTATTGTAGAGTTGGGAGCAAGATCCAGATTCCAGTTAGAAGGTCAAGAGGAGTTGAGGGAGTATGTGAGAGCATCCTTTCAATAAGGTTACCAGTGAAGGGAATAGAAAATATGTATCCCTCGTTTGAGTGAGTAGTAGGGTGGGGTGAAGAACTATTCTGGTTTAGAATAGAACTTGATTGAGTAGTACCATAAACTCTAGGGGACAGTCTAGAAACCAAAGGCGTAAAACATAAATGTAATAGTCAATGAGCAAGTGGCTGAAAGAATAGTCAGAAAAGAGCTGGCTGAGGGCAGAAGAGTGGATGTTAGCTCACAATGAAGAAGGAGATACTCTTTGCTCTGAGGCAGGAGTAAGGAAGAGGCCATGAGAAGACACAGACACATACTGAGACTGAAGGAGTTTGGAGTTCATGGCCGAGGGAATTTTGATTTTATGCATTGCCTTAATCTTCAGTTTTTTGAGACGAGTCCAGAACTTTTAGTTAAGAGTCAGTTAAAAAATGAGACAGGTGAGCAAATTAACTCAGATAAAAGGATTAGCTGTTCATAGGCTAAGCCGAGAGAATGTGGACTTGATGTATTACCAGTTGACCTCATCTTAATACTTTTTCAGTAGTTCTCTGGCTCCGAGGAGCAGAAGTAGATAACGCAAGGGTAGGTTTACCCAGACACTGAAATTTACAAAAAGAGAATTGGGTCAGTTCAGGGAAGGCCAGAGAACTTAGGATGCTAAGCTGTTTTTTTCACTGACCTGGTAGAACTTGGGAGAGCGAGTGAGAGGACAGAAAGGAGCAATTCCTGAAGGGGGTTATTATGTGAGAATGAGTAGATAAGGAACCCTAAACACAAATGTGGAATAAAAAAGTGACTGTTGCAGGATTGAAATAGGAGCAGTTAAAAAATAGAAAGTTATGTTCCTAGAGGCAGATTTCCGAATTCAACATCTTGGATCTGAAGTAGATTGAAATGGTTTTGAAATGAAATGAGGGTGTGTGTGAGAAGTCAAAATTAAGTGAAGGACACTCAAGACCAATGAATGATTATCAACAACAGTGATGACAGATTCAAAGATATACCACCTAACCTTATTAACTATTTGTTATATGCTGGGAATTGTGCTAAGTGCTTTACTTCTACTAATTCCGTTCATCTTCACCTACTGACTGTGTGGTGGGCAGTAGTCACAGCCGTTGGGCTGATTATTTTCCCCCTCCCCAGCCAATGGGTTAAATTGATTAATAGGGCTAGTCCTTACATAGGTTTTTAATTTCCTAGGTATCCTGAATGCTTAAGGTTCACACAGGCATATGCAAATAATTCATTAGGGACAGTACAGAAGAGTTAACTTAGAATAGAACATGTTGCATAACACCTGGGTATGGCTGTAGATATTATATAAGGCACAGTCTCTGGACTGTTTGAGAGAGCTGACATTGCAAATCCAAAAAAAAAAAAAAAAAATCTCCCTAGAAGCATCTGTCTTCAGAAAATACAGAACCTTTTTTTTTTTTTGAGGAATTGTGACTTAATGTTCTTATTTTTGTTACTTTTTAAGCATAAGTGAAACTTTTGAGTCATTCTTATGGTTAAATATATAAATTATTTTTGTCATTTATTATACATTTCTCATATATTTGTAGGAATTATGACCAACATTAAAATGAAATTCAATGCATTTATTTAAGCTAAATGTGTCAGTACTTGATTAGTAAATAGAGAAGTGGGTAGGCACTCTGAACTGATCATTAAAAATGCATCACTTAACATTCTTAAGCACTTGGTTGCATTATGATAAGATAATTGCAGCAATTTTTGTTCCTAGTTTCATTAAATGGACTACCCAGCACTATTACACCTTGTATAGTTATTACTGCAGAATTCCAAAACCCCAATCAGGTGAGGGTCATGGCTACTCCATAATTACCATCTGTTTGGCTGTGTTAGTGTTTCTCATTATAACTCAGAAGGTCAATGATACTGTTCATGATAGCAAGGCAGCAAGACCAGAAGTAATAAAATAGTTCTGAGACTAAGGAGGCTCTGCTACTCCAGCTGATGGACAGTTAATTGCTTGAGTATAAAACAGTGAGAGCACTGGGAGAAATAGAGAACTTTGCAATATGGTCGATATCCAAGTACAATATTATTTGGTGTTTTTTCAATAAACTACATTGTTCAGTTAGAGGACACGAGCGTATCCTGTGGCAGAAGAGAATATAATCTTGAGAAAAACGTTTGTTCTTGTTTTTTTTTTTTTTTTCCCACAATCTCAGACTATTTGGATGAGCATTCCAAATCCCTTAGACCTGCATTTCTCCTCTTCAGCAGCACATTAGAATCACCAGGGGACTTGACGCATTATGAAAGATGGCGCCCCACCCCAGGCCAATTAAATCTGAATCTGTGGAGAGCAATACCCAAGCATGGAAATGTGTTTTTTAAAGGTGTTTCGGGGGCCTCTAATGTGCTAGGAAGGTTTAAAACCTCTCTTCTAACAATTAACATTAAAAAATAATAATTGTCAGTATAGATAGATTCATTTGTGAAAAACTAGAATTTTCTATTTTAGTTTCAATTTATATGGCTTATATAGGAAGACTTGCATAGTTCATACATTAACCTTTGATTAATCTCTTAAAATTAATTAAGTAATCCTTTATAAACTTAACATCTGATGTCTCAGTTCCTATAGAGAAATTTCAAATGTGAGAGTCGAAAGATATTTATTCCTAGGAAAAAGTTTTAGATGCTGTGCAAAATGTTCTTTTTAATCAAATGGGATTTGTGTCTATCCATAGGGTTGTGTGATTAACTTTATCATTTTACTTGAGTAAAGAGAAAAATAAGTGAATAGATGTAAAGCTCTTACCTTTAAAAAAATATTTCTGTAGCTATTGTTAGATACTTATTGCCTATAAACATTTTATAGTGTTTAATATTTTTATATTTAAATAGATTATAGATCATTTCATAGAGAAACCATTCCCACAGGTTTCTAGGATTCACATTAAAATTATGTCTAATTAGGTGACAAAAGATCACAACTGGTAAGGCTAAGAGCAGTAACTTCTCTTCACTATGCCTTTCGGAGGGAATATAGATGCCTCCCTCTTAAGTGGTCAGTGTACCTTCCATATTATCTATTTCTCACTGGTAAGAAAAATAGAGACTAATCTAAATTTAGTTTTATAGAAAATGTGAAATAAAATGCTACTTACCAATTTTAAAACCTTTGGCTCCTTGGCTTTATGTTTCCAGTTTGAGATTTTTGAGTACTATTTTTTTTTTTTATTTAAAATGTCTCAAAACTATTTGCTATAGTCTCATTAAACTCCACACATTGTTTTCAAAAAATATTCTTTTCTTTTTGTTTTTTTCAACTAGGACCCCTACTATGGCTGGTGGCCTATTTTCTATTGACAGAAACTACTTTGAAGAGATAGGAACTTACGATGCAGGAATGGATATCTGGGGTGGAGAGAATCTTGAAATGTCTTTTAGGGTAATTCCATTTTACTTTATTTTTTTAACTCTGAACACACTATGCTGTAGCATGCACATATAGACCCAGTAATTTACTGTCAAATCTTTTTTTTTTTTTTTTGTGAAGTGATGCAAGTTACTGATCAGTTGGTCATTTTGATACTTATTTAGAAGATTTGCTAGAGTCTTTTTGCATGCAATATTTACTATTAAATGGGAAATTATAGCTCTTTTTAAAGTTTTCAAAAATAATTCTTTTATTCATGTGCAAAGACATTAGGGTTTTCAGTTTTTAAAATAAAGAAGGGCTTTATTTTTTTAAATAAAGCATTACCCTTTAAAATCACATTGTGTTTTTGAACTGAAATTTGGAAGTATTTATGTTACCTGAATTTGCAGGTGCTTCCTGAGGTTATTTTCAAATACCTTTAAGAATAACCTGTGGTCAAAGGAACTCGGGATAATTCTGCAAGTAGCATGATTGATTTCACAATTATAGACATTAGTGTTTGATGATTCAGTTTGAATAATGCAAATTCACTTATTAAAAGGCCTTCCAAGCAAATGAAAAGTTAAGGATTAATCCTTCATGCATATGATATTGGAAAGCATATGAATAATTTTTATATTTTATTATATATAGAAATCTAAAAAGCAGACACATAAATGTGCCCTCATGCTAACAGATGATAAGTGCTAGAATACTGTTTTTTCTTCAAACCACATATATTATTATTTTTAAATGAATTCAGTTAATAATACTGTTGTTTTCTTTCTTCGTTGAATTTAACATGAAATATTCAAAACACTGTATTGATTTTGCCAAAATCATGTAATAAAATGATTAGAGTTTAGATATAATTATCTGTGAAGTGCAAGAGTTATAGCTTTTAGTTTCTCATTTAGAAAGTAAAGTTTGTTTTTCACTAACAAAATATAATTATATGATGTGTAAGAAAAGTAAAAATTTGAGAATAAGAATTACTTTGAATTTATGTAATGCGGAATTTGGTGGATCTCAGTAATCTGAATTATTTTAGAACCACTAGAATGGCCTTCTTATACAGTTTTTTTTGCCTATAAACCTTCCTTATAGCCAAATGTCTGAGAACATCATTAGCTAATGGAGTTTTGTTCTTTCCATATTTGCTTATGTACTTACAGTCAGATTAGAACTTGCCCCACGAGATTTAGCACCATACTCAGGAATGTCTTCTTGACATCAGGCACATTATATATCTTTGCATAACCTTTAGGGACATTTGGGGACCCTTTTCACTTGGTGTAGTTCTCAAAGTGCAGAAAATAAGAGATAACGGTTAAAAAAAGAACAGAGGAGTGGAAGGAAGGAAGGAAGGAAACAAGGAATGAAGGAAGGCAGTATATTCAAAAGTTGAACAAAAAATTTTCTCTTACCCTGAGATGTAGGAATGAGAGTATTTACCCATTCATTAGCTGATGTTCCTTTGATGTTGTGCTGGGATTATATAAGGGAAAAAATCAATATAGCAATATTGCTATTATCTTTGATCCTATTACCTACCTTTTCTCCCCTTAACTATTAAGCTTGAATCTCTGCCAGTGGACTCCCCTTACTTTCATCACATAGCTTCCATATCAGATGGATGTTCTCTATCCAAATAATTGAAAGCTATGTTAGGGAGCAGCTTAGTGGAGTAATATGAAAAACCAGGAGAACATGATCAGAAAAGGCAACAGATACATAAATGCACCAAAAAGGAGGATTGGGGAATATGGTAGGTGAAACAGATACCAGGGGGACAGACAGAGTGAATGCAACTGGTGGCTGTAGGAATGATCAGATCCCTGGAAAATGACACAGGAGATTAGTTTTGATTGGTTGTATGAGATTACGAAGAAATAAAGCACAATAACATCCCCTTATATGTGGTTTTGCTTTCCGCGGTTTCAGTTACCTGCGGTCAACTGTAATCCAGAAGCAGATGATCTTCCTTCTGATGTGTTGTCAGAAGGTCAACAGTAGTAGCCTAATGCTATGTCACAATGCCTACATCATTTACCTCACTTCATCTCTCATATAGATATTTTATTATCTCATATCATCACAAGAAGAGGGGTGAGTACAGTACAATAATATATTTTCAGAGAGAGAACATAGTCACATAAATTTTATTACAGTATATTCTTACAATTGTTCATTTTATGATTAGTGATTATTGCTAATCGCTCACCATGCCTAATTTATATATTAAACTTTATTGTACGTATGTATATATAGAAAAAAGCATAGTATGTATAGGGTTTGGTACCATCCTTGGTTTCAGGCATCCATTGGGGGCTTGGAAAATATCACCCATGAATAAGGGGAGACGACCATAAAATGTGACTGATTCGAATATTTTTAAATGAACCACTGGCTTCAGTTTCCATATACTTCTTATAGAAACGAAGTATTTATTTTGCTTTCTATTAGACTCTTCTCTTTCTATGACTTGAATGTAAATGTGTTTTTGATATTTAATACTCTAGCTGAGGAAGATACTGAGTAAGAGAAAATGCTAGGACAGTACATTACAAAAAAATGAGATTCTCCCTTCAGAATAATTTCATGAAAAGATATGTGACCTAATGAAATGATAATATGTTGAGGATTTAAAATCAGAAAACCTGAGGCTAATATCCGGGTCAATCATTATGCAACAGACATATGTTTAGCATGTAGTATGTGCTATACACTTTTCAGATGCTGAGGCTTCAAAAATGAATAAGGCATGATGCTTTTACTCTCCAAGAACCACATTTCCTTGACAGAGATAGATAGGTATTATTGACAGTAAAATGGGATGATTCGTTTTTAAAAAATCTGCATGAGATTTTCTTGACTTTGTCATATTAGTATAGGGAAATCACTCAACCTCCATTGTGAAAAGGTGAATAAAATAATAGTGAAGTTAATATTTTGTAGCTCTAGTCTGTGTAGGTAGGATAAGTAAAAACCATAGAAAAATTAAGAGCTTATAAAATATTAGCATTTTATCTGGCCCTAAGGAGTTCAAGATAATCCAAAAGAATGTATTTGTGTAGATTTATTTATAACAGTAGCACTTGGCTTTTGATACCCTAAGTATTATAAGTACTGAGAGGTGTTGAAAAGGAGATGAAAACTAGAGACCTCCTAAGAAAGATACATCTTACCTCTTATACACAATAAATTTGAATATGGTTTCAGAGGGTTGAAGAATCCCTTGACTTCTCAGGATGAATCTCTTTAGCATAAAATAATAGTGACTTGTAATACTTATAAAGCTTATAAGTGGAATAGCTGAGAATTGAACTCTGGCATTCTGAGATGAGTGGCTATGTTACTATCATATCACTACTTCTCCATTAAGATTTATATTTTCACATTGGGGAGGGTATGTGCTTTGGTGAGTGCTGTGAAGTGTGTAAACCTGGCGATTCACAGACCTGTACCCCTGGGGATAAAAATATATGTTATAAAAAATAAAAAATTATTAAAAAAAAGTTAAATAAATAAAATCTTTTAAAAAATAAATAAATTTTTTTAAAAAGTAATAAAAAAAGATTTATATTTTCATAACATGACAGTCTTAACAGCTGATAGTATTATCAAGAGAGAAGGGAGGAGCTAACAAGCAAATGTAATCTTCCTCCACAGTTCTGAGATGGTTGTCTCATCTAGTGATCTTATCTTCCTCTTACAGGCTTTAGCCTCTAAGCATAGATGATACACATCCAATAGGTATGTGAATGTGTACAGGTACATCCTAATGCTTCTGAAAACTTGGTCTCATATAGTGCTCTCCACTCCATTATATAACAATCAAAATAACGTAAATCTTAAGAATACTGTTTAAGCATAAATGTTAATTTATTTAGCCAATGTTTATTGAGTTCTTATTCATTAGTTGTAGGGGATTCAGTTGTGAACAAAACAGACAAAACTTTGTGTCCCTATGGCACTTATATGTTAGTGGAGACAAATAGTAAACAAAATAAATAAATATATTAAAATTTTAGTGGTAAGTGTTAAAGAGAAAAAATAAGGGAAGAGGAATATGAAATGGTAGATGTTAGAGATGGGTAGGGGTTGAAATTTTAAATAGGAAGAACTCAGAAATGAGTATCCATATAACTGATGACAAAATGAACCCAGTATGGTATAAATTCACCCCTATCAAAAGAGTCATCTATCTTTAAGTGATATTCCTGATGCCACCATAAGCACTACCCAATAAGCATTATCCAAAAAAAGTCCTTGCTTTTCATGAGCAATAACACAAGAGCAGTATTCCCAAGAGTGGACAATGTTTTGTCCGTTTTAAAATGAAAAAATCTGCCATTGTTGAACCAATTGAGGTCATGGAAAAAGGGAGTAAGAAGATAGTCAGGGGATCATCTCACTTCTATGAGAAGTAGTCTAGTGGTTCTAAGAATGTGGACCAGGCCACCTGGGTTCAAGATGTCTGGAGCACTTCCCAGCTGTATAAATTTTGATAAGGTAGTATGTCTTCGAAGCCCTGGTTTGTTTATATCTGAAACAAGGAAAATTCTAACACTTTTCTGATATGTTTTTGGGAAAGATTAAATGAGGTTGTATAGATAGAGCTAAGCACCCTACTTGCCACACATGAAGTGTGTCATATATGGTGGGTGTTATTCCTAAGTAGTTGTAAACTCTGCAACTTCGAGCAAGTCACGACACTCCTGAGCATCACTTAGTAACAACCATAGCCTTAATAATCTGACCTTGACTACAGATAAGCAAATGAGAGAATATATGAAAATCCCTTTAAAACAAGAATATGGAAAAAAAAAAAAAACAAGAATATGGAATACCTACACAAAGTGCTTCTGCTCTAAGTGTTAGTCAAGATGTGGTTCCAAACCTCCTACCCAGAAAAGAGATTACATTTTAGAAAAGAAAAAAGAAAAAACGTTCTTTTTAGACTGCTGCAACATCCTTTAAGATAACTACAGACATCCTTTAAACATTTACCCATACTCATATTATTGAAGTAAAACACTGAGTTAGAAAGTGTCATCAAGACTTGATGTAACAGG
Source organism: Neogale vison (assembly GCF_020171115.1). Taxonomy (NCBI): domain Eukaryota; kingdom Metazoa; phylum Chordata; class Mammalia; order Carnivora; family Mustelidae; genus Neogale; species Neogale vison. Next base: position 52,436,316 of record NC_058093.1, read on the forward strand.
TACAGGGTTCACACACAGAGACACACAAACACACCCAAATCAATCAAAAATGGAAAAATATATGAAATAATTATTTCAAGGCATTGGATAGCAGGTCATGCAGGACAATGGTCTGAGAGAGGGGAAAGAAAAAGGAGAGCCTTTAAGTTTGCCTCAGCTTATGGCCTTGAGAAAGTGTCTAGATGTCAGCTACAGAAGGGGGATTTCAGCAGATCCCAGCTGACTCCTGAGTTGAAAAGATGAAGCCAAATGTTTGGGAAGACTAGGCAGCTATAATTTGGTGGACAGAATATGGAAAGGAGAAAATTGCACAGACAGAACTCAGGAAATACTGAGTGCTGATCAGTGCATATGTGTGAGAAAACAATGAAGATTAAGGGAAAAACCATCAGCAAGATTAGAGGTCTCATTACACAATGCTCACATAGGACCAGCAAGAGTGCCTGTGTACTCTGCAGCCAGGGTGATTCATGGAGCATGGGGAAAGATCAATACTGGGAAACTATATAATACACTTCTAAACAGCCCATGGATCAAAGAAGCAGTCAAAGTGAAATTAATCATATTTTTTAACTGAATGAAAATGAAAACACAGCATATTAAAGTTTGTGGTACGACTAAAGCAATATTTAGGGGAAATTTATAGCACTAAACATGTGTATTAGAAAGAAGAAAACGAGATTTAAAATTAATGACTTCAGCTTCCACCTTCAGAAAATAGAGAAAAGGGGAGTAACCCCAAAATATATAAGAAAAGGAAAAAGCAAAGATTTGAAGAGGAGATTATGAAATATAAAAGAGGAAATTTTAGATGAAAGGAGTGATATCAAAAGCTGTTTCCTTGAGAAGATCAATAAAACTGATAAATTTCTAGCCAAACTTAATAGGAAAAATAGAAGAGACAAATTACTAATATTGAGAATGAACAAAGTAACTTTATTATGGCCTCTACAGATCTTTAAAAGGTTATAAAATAAGACTGTTAACATTATGACAATAAACTTGACAATTTTGGTAAAGTAGACTCCTTTCTGAAAAGACACAAACTATCAATGCTTGCAAGAAAAAAAAAATATAACAAGCAAATACCCCAATATCTAGTAAGGAAATGAAATCTGTAGTTTTAAAAAAAATACTTTTTACAAAGGAAACTCTATTGTCAGCTGACTTCACTGGTGGATTCTACCAAATATTTTGGGCAAAAGAAGAACATTTCTACACAAACTTTTGGAAAGTTGAAGAAGGGATACTACCTCTCAACTCAAACTATGAGGTCAGGATTACTCAAATAGCAAAGCTTGACAGGCATTACAAGAATAAAAACAAAGCAGTAGAGAAATGATAGTTTTTCAGTACACAGTGCTAGAACATCTGGCTATCCATGTAGACAAAAATATCTTAGATCCACATCTCACGCCATATAAAAATTAATTCAAAATGCAAAACTTAAATTATAAAATTATAAAAGAAAACATAAGAGAAAAAACTCTGACCTCTGAAAAGCAAACCATAAAAGTACAAATTGACAAATTAGAATTCATCAAAATGAAAATTGTTTGCTCTTCAAAGCCACTGTGACGAGACTGAAGGGATACGCTTCTGAGAGGAAGAAACTGGCAACAAATAATTTATCTGATAATGGGCTTGTGTCCAGAAACAAACAAACAAACAAACAAATAAAAGCCCTCTCAAAACTCAGTGATAAGAAAAAAAAAAAGAATCAACCCAATAAAAATGACTCAAAGATTTGAATAGATACTTCACGGAGGCAGACCAAAAGATGGCAAGTAAGCACATGAGAAAATCCTTAATATTATTAGTTACTGGATAAATGAAATTAAACCCATAGTGAAATCACATTACCCATCTATTAGAATAGCTATGATCAAAAAGGACCGTGTTGGTAAGAATTTGGAAGACATGCAAAAGAAGTGGAAATGTAAATGGTAACAATAACTCTAAAGCATTTTTACTCCTTTTTTTAAAAATATTTTATTTATTAATGTGACAGGGAGAGGGAGTGGGAGAGGGAAAAGCAGGCTACCCACTGAGCAGGAAGCCCAATGAGGGGCTCCATCCCAGGACCCTGGGATCATGACCTGAGCAGAAGTCAGATGCTTAACCAACTGAGCCACCCAGGCACCTGGTTTTATTCAAGATTTCTTTAGCAACTCCTAGGTATTTGCTCAAAGGAAAGAAAATCATATGTCCATACAACGAGTTGTATAGTCATGTTCATAGCAGTTTTATTTGCAATAGCCAAAAGCCAGAAACAATCCAGATTTCCATTAAAAGGTGAATAGATAGGGGCGCCTGGGTGGCTCAGTGGATTAAATCCTCAGCCTTTGGCTCAGGTCATGATCCCAGGGTCCTGGGATTGAGCCCCACATCGGGCTCTCTGCTCGGCAGGGAGCCTGTTTCCTCCTCTCTCTCTGCCTGCCTCTCTGCCTACTTGTGATCTCTGTCAAATAAATAAATAAAATCTTAAAAATAAATAAATAAAAGGTGAATAGATAAACTGTGGTATGTCCATACATGGAATACTACTCAGAAAAATAAAGGAACTATTGATAACACCATATAACATTTTGAATTTTGAAATAATTGCATTGACTCATACTGACGTCAGACAAAATACTTTACATGCTGTAAGAGTCAGTTCATATAAAATTTTAGTAACTGCAAGCTAATCCTTAAGTGACAAAAAGCAGATAAACTGTCTAGGAATAAGGTATTGGCAGGGGAGAGAAGAGGCAGGTAGAAGGAAGGGACACATGAAAACAGTTGGGGGTAATGGATATATTCGTTTATCTTATTGTGATGATGGTGTCAGTTATACAATTTAAATTACACAGTTCGGTGTATGTTAATTATACTTCAGTAAAGCTGTCAAAATATTTACACACACACACAAACTCTCTCTCTTTCTCTCTCTCTCTCTCTCTGTCTCTCTGTCTCTCTTTCTCTCTGTCTCTCTGAATGGATCCACCAAGGAGAAAGAAATGAAGAGAAAATGTGTGGATGGTATCTAGTCAACTGTATACCTATATACTTTAGATTCTCAGTATATGTTAGTCCAGTTACTTTAAAATACCCTTTTGATGGGAGTCTAACAATCTATCTCTCAAGACAGTTGTGTGGATTAAATGAGACATTGAAATTTTTAATAAGCTGTATTGTACTATGGAAATACTAATTTTATTGTTTTCATTACCTTAAAAATATTAGCTATTTTTTCAATAACCAGTATTTTAATCAGCAGGATGAAATAAATGTTCTTTAAGTGCCCCAATTTTCTTTTTCTTCCAAATCACAATGAAAACAGTGGTATATTTATCTGAAGGATATAACCAAGTGAAATGTCTTATGATGTGAAATCCATTTATTTCCAAATTGCACAAGCAATGAAGTGGAAAGGAAATGAGAGCTGGCATAATAAATAATGGAAAAATGAAAGGCAAAGGTTCTTACCGAGCAGAAGAGTATGGTAAATGAGGCAAAAAGTTTGTAGACTTTTGGGGGATTATAGTATACAGGTTCTTGCCAGTATATAAAGAAAGTAAAGAAATGGGACGCCTGGGTGGCTCAGTAGGTTAAACCTCTGCCTTCAGCCCCGCATTGGGCTCTCTGCTCAGCAGGGAACCTGCTTCCTCCTTTCTCTCTGCCTGCCTCTCTGCCTACTTGTGATCTCTCTCTCTCTCTCTGTCAAATACATAAATAAAATCTTTAAAAAAAATAAAGAACTATCTAGAAATGCCCATACAGTTCAAATATTGACAAGCAAAAATATCAGTTATAATAATTTGTTAGGCAGAAATAAATTTAGACCCTGAGATCATGACCAAAGCTGAAGGCAAAGGCTTAACCCACTGAGCCAGCCAGGCACATATATTCTCACATTCTAAATCTTTAGGATCACAAATATCCTAATGCTTTAGGATCACAAATATCCTAAAGCTTTCTTTTTCCAGGGTTAAGAAATCTTCATTCTCTCAGAACAATATTTGGTTGATTGATTTATTCAGCCAATAATTAACATGTACCTGCTATGTACTAACCAGTGTACTGGCTACTAGAGGTAGAGATATGGAAATGAACAAAACAGGCTGCCAGGCCATGCTCTTGAGGAGTTTATTTGTTGATGAGGCTTTACATTTAATAGCACTTTACAGAATTCTTTTATACATGTGATTATAATGCATCTCAACATGGATTAAAATATGAGGAACTTTTTCCCCGATTAGTTTTATCTTTAATGCTTTTGATAATGTCTGCATTATACTTCAGATTACCTCTCTATAACAGCCAGGTATCAATCTAACCTCATTTTACCCATCAATCAATATAATAGTTACATACTTAGACCTGCATTAGACACTGTGGGTAGTATATATGAGATGTAGCTCTTCCTCTCTCTTATAAAGTCCAGAATGGTCTAGGTGTTCTCTGAAAGTACAGATACAAAGTGCATCAAGTTCAAAAGAAGGAAAAATTTCTGTGATCTAGGATAGTCTGGTAAGAATTTATAAATTAAAAACCCAAGGATCTTGTCGTGTAGACAGCAGGGCAGGAGAAGAACAGGGTCTAGAAAACAGCAAGCTCTGTTTTCTCTGTATACTCCTATGGTGCTCCTTTGTGCTTTCGGCCATACTTAAGTTTAGGCTAAAGTATCTGGTCTCCCCACCTTATGTTTTCTCTCTTGAAAATTACATGAAGAACATGTAACTAACTCATGAAATACGTATTTTGCAGAACTGGGATTCAAGTGACAGAATTAATAAAGTATTCATTAAAAATGATGAAATGAACCAATTATTTTTACATACCTATATCAGAACCCTTAAGGATTTCTAGGACAGAATTCCCAAACTCTTGTTTCTATATATGCGCATTCAGTTGGGAAACCTAATGCTCTTTACTAGCCAAAATTAATGCATTCAAAATTAAATTCATGCACTTTTTATTAAAGAGCTAAATTTAAATCTCTATGGTAACCACTGCAATAAATGTGCAACATCTTAAGCTATGATTATACTGTCACACTTAGTGATATCTATCTTAAGTACATGACTACCAATCGTTTTACTGTTGTTCTAGTCAACCAGAAATGTAGTTAAAAAAGGAAACCAATTATGACATTTATTTAAATAAGGCTGACTGATTTCAGCAATAACATTCTAGATACTAGGAATGATTCCTTTGAAGGTGTGAAATAATGTGGAGGGAGGACTTTGATCTAACTGTTCACAATTTGAGTATTAAGTACCAATAAAACTGAGTTTTTAAGTATTATTTAAAAGGTAGTAGATTTTTTTAAATTTCATTAAGTTTTTTATTTAAATTTATTTGGTAGTTATAGACTTCTAATGTGTAGTTTTTAAATTACCCTTTAAAAATAAATCCAAATGAACACTCCTTCTCTGTCTGCAAAAATTCAAACTTGATGAGTTAAAAGTCCTTAAGATCCTTTATAATCAAACTGCTCACTGGTTTACAGTGCAAATAGGATAAAATTGAAATCAAATTTTGGTATAGAATTATTAACACTTCTTGAATGCTAAAATATGTTTCTGCATTAACTGTTTCAATTATGAGAGGTTTGACTGCATGTTTCTACTCATTCCATTACTTCACAATCCTGTAATATGCAATTCTAATTTTTTGGGTTTTTTTCTCTTAAGAGATCAACCAAATTCTTTGTGTTTATATTTAAATCCTGGACATCTAATTTTATAGTCTATAACTTTTCATTGGCCAAACAAAGCTATTGGGGTTTGAGCAATTACGATACCTTCTATAACTTTTGAATTAACATGAGAAGATTTAAATAAATTTTTCCCCACACTAATTCTGTAATAATGTAGTTGGATAGTGATTAGGACTGATGTAAGTTTCGTTCCTTGATCATTTCTCTGACCCTGCATGAGAAAAACCCCAGAAAGTACAAATTTTCTTTTTACAGTTGGAGAACAGAAGGGAACGCTTGGCTCTTTAAGGTCATGGAAAGTTAAAGATGTACCTGAAGAAGCTGGAAATGTGTTGCAGTGTCGAGGTAAAGTATAGGGAAAGTGAAAGATTTGAGAGTTAGCGTTACAGAATTTATAATTAAATGAGCGTGTGAGAATCGATGAGTTTGCCAAGAAAGAAAATAGGGAGAGCAGAATAGCAAGGCATGTCCTTAGGTGGCACCAACATTTAGGGGCGGGAGAAAAAAAGAGAAACTGAATGCTAAGTCAAGGCTGTCAGAGCAGAACAAATATATATCACAAAAACTTAGAAAGTTATGGTGATTGTCAACAGTGTCAAATGCTGCAAAGAAGCGAGAAAGAATAATGAGAGCCCGTCAAAAGCTTTATGAGCAGTTGCAGATCATAGAATCAAGATACTAGAATATAAGTTGTGAAGAAAATTGAATTGCGAAGATATGTAGAGAAAAGAAAAACTTTAAGACGTTTCCCAGTAAGTAGGAAAAAAAACATATAGTAACATGAAGGGTAAATATGATAAAAATGATTATTTTATATTTGTTGTTCTTTTATTTTGTCATAAAATATAAGCTGATAGAAAGTATTATTAGAAAAAGTAGGTGTTATTGAAGAAGAAAGAGGAAGGCACAATTGATGAGATAAGTACTTACAGGAGCTGAAAAAATATTATAGATACTAAAGGACATCTGTGTAACAGTTTATAGTTTGTACCAGTTTTATGTTCATCATATTTTCCTGTGCCCTTACCAGAATAATGTGGGTGAGTTGTCATTACTGTCTTTAATTCTCTAAATAATGGTTTTGAGTTTCAATGAAACTAAGTCATGCGGCTAGAAATTGGCAGGGCTGAACATTAACCCCATGTCCTCTGCTCCTAGTTTAGTCCTCCTTTATTCTGAGTTCAACATCCCAAGGGCAGGGTTTAATTTTGAAGAGAAAAGCTTCCTCATTTTCCTAAAGAAGAAACTAAGGCAGTGTGAGATGTCTCGAGGTGGAAATGCATAGAAAGTCAGGTCAGCTGTTCTTAAATTCAAAAAAAAGTAGAATAGCAAAAATTCTCCACAGAGACAATGGTCTTGATATCGAGGTTTGTTAAGAGGAGCAAGGTTTGGATAAACACATCTTCTTCTTTAGCAAGCATTTTAATGAGCATTGATGTTCTCTATTAAAAAATCTTTAAATGTCACAAGAATGACATCTTGCAATTCTAGTAAAGAGAGACTGGAAACTTACCTTCATTGTGCTTTAACATTGTATCTGGTCAAATAAACTTTGCCAAACAGCACTGTCCTTGTTTGTGAGTTAAGTGAGCAAAGTATCAAGCTAATGTGGTGATTTTTTTGGTCACTTCTCCACTCCTCTTTTAAAGTATGAGATAGCCAACATTGACTACTACCAATTTATTTTTAAAAGACCAAAAACTGTCAAAGTCGAATATTATCTTCCTTCATAGTGGGTCTTATGGCTATTTGTAATGAGTGCTGGAAGTGACATCAATATGGATATTTTTATATGTTTCACATTTATCTCACTAAGCATTTTTATGCCCCCCCACCAAAAAAAAGATGCCTGTAAGATGATTTTTGGAAAGGAATCATAGTTTTCCATTGATAGCATTAGAGCTTTATATGGGCTCCCCAGGGTAAGTATTTATCTGAAGCAAAACTTATAGCTTCCTATAAAAATGTCTCAGGTCCTTGACAAGAAACAAAATGTCTCTTGCTGACTAAAAACTAGGAAAAGAAAATTCTGTCCATGAAAGGATTACTGTTAGGATAAGTACCTCTTAAAACAGTTCTTTTCTTGTAGGCATGAGAGACTACTCTTTAACTGTCAGATGCAAATTGATGACTGGACTTTAATATGTCCTGTACTAACAGTCACAACTAGATGGGCTGTGAGCTACTTGAAGACAGAGAGGCATGCTTTTTTATTCTTCCTCTATGCCCCAGAGCCCTGCATGGTGCTTGACACCAATATAATGGCTAGTATATATTTGCCGAATGGACACCAGCCAAGGCCTGAAGAAAAATGCTTGAGAAGGGAGAGCTTATTTCTTCCTCTCAGGTTTGTCCCAGGGCCTTACATTGGAAAAACATTTGACCACGTTCCCATTTATACGGGAAATTTCATTTAAACTAAAATGCTATGGCCACAGTCAGGTGAGATGGACAGTTTTTAGATGGGAGATTCGCTGAAGGATAACTCTTTCTGAGGTACCGAGTTTTCTTCCGTCACCCCACCCAAGTTCTTTTTAAGTATGTCTGGCATCTGCAAGAGAGCAGGAGATGTTGTCGCACACTGCAGCTGGGTACCCAGGTGGTCTGCTGATATTCAAAGAGGACTGTTCTGGCATGAATTCTAGGGCAGCATCACACAGCTGTCACGAGCTTCTCTGTGGCTAGAAGCAGCAGATGTTACTGTTATCTGACAGGCAATCAGATCATCAGACATGGGAGGACACCAGTGTAAAATGCAAAACATCTGACCCAAATATCATTTAATAAATCACAGACCCTTTCCATCCAGTTCTCAAAAATCTCACCTACATACAATTTTTTTTCACAATCAAGATTTATTCATAGGATTAATTGTATAATGCGGACAGCACACTTCCAATAATTCTACTTTGGTCTTGGTTAATATTCCCCTAGAATGTACTGAGACTACTTCCAAAACCTCTAGAATTTATCACACTTTAAAATTATTAATAATTGAAAAATGAAAAAGTATGACTGCCTCACATATTATTTGTCTTGCTCTTTTTTGTATGAATTATCTGCTTGCACCAGTCTATGCTAATATAAAAAGCAATATTTTTTTGTAAATATGAAAAGCTAGACGCTAATTTTCTTAAGCAGAACCACCTTATATTACGTAGCATTTGCAATATCCGGTAGGCTGCTTTATGTTCTTCATTTCTTGCCTGCTCTACTCATACATGTCATTAGGCAGAAGATGGAAGATTTGCCATAACACAGTCAGGATCTAAAGGAGAATTGGGAATTTCTCCAATATCAGCAGCCCTGATAAGATGTGGAATAATGACAAGTAAAAATTCTCCTGATACCAAGAAATACAGTAGTTATAGTGTGTGGTAATTCTGAAGGTCAGAAAGCTCCAAGGCAAAGAAAGTCATTGAGAGGCAAAAAGCAAAAAGTAATAGATAGTAGAATGTACATTACACAATGTTGCCATATATATATATATATATATATATATCTCCACTATGTGCTTTAACTGCAGGGCATGATGGGGATGGGTGTTTGAATTTAAGGACAGTGGAAAGGACAGTTCGATCAGGTCTGTCACTACTGTCACCACACCATACCTCTGATGCCCATTGGTTCATATGCAGACTGTCTCAGTTCTGTTTCAGAACAGTTCCCACTTCAAACCACACTCAGTAGAAGCACACCTTTCTATTCTTCTGCTCTATTTTCTTTTTCCCTGCCTCCCTTGTACTCTTGTCGCCCTTCCTCCTACCCCTAATTCCCAAGAGTCATTTGCTAAGTCTTTGGCAAAGCAAAAAGATAAAGCTGGGTTGGGAGATGTCCCTTAAAGAAATTTATTATAGAATTAATATGTCAGGTCCCATAGAAAATGAGTAGGTATAAAAGGGTTTGTTTCAAACTCAGGGGTTTCGGGAAATTCATTTCCAAGTTGAAAAGAGATCACAGATTCAAGATGCCCAAGAATGAAAGTATTTAGTATCTTATAACTGGATATTTCAGTAGCAAATTGATGGGATATATGAGATAGTATAAGTTTGACTCAGAATTGTCTATATTTCATGCCAATATGAAAATAAAATCTTCAGATTACTTTATTATATAGTGATTTCCTGAAAAATTCTCGTTCTCTGAGAGAACAGACTTTTGTGATTTCTCTTGTTTTTATAACAATTACGACCTTTCTAAAATAGGTAACTCCCAGATCTGAGGGGGAAGAAACCACATTGATTGCCTCATAAGTTTTACAGTGTTCTCTCTTTCATACTTGCTCATGTTCAGAGAATAACATCTACACAGCATGTACTTCTAATACAGCTAAAGCCAAGTCAGCATGCCTGAGTAGGAAAATTTTCATTAAATTTTTGAGAGATGTATTATTCCTATCTAAAAGTCTGTTATCTAGGGGTGCCTGGGTGGCTCAGTCAGTTAAAGATCTGCCTTCAGTTCAGGCCATGATCCCAGGGTCCTGGAATCAAGCCCTGCATCAGGCTCCCTGCTCAGTAGGGAGCCTGCTTCTCCCTCTCCCTCTCTGTATGCACGTTTTCTCTCTTTCTTTCAGATAAATAAAAAAATCCTTAAAATAAAAAGAAAAATCTGATATCTAAAAGTGGTCATATGCTCCATATAAAGAGACCAGTCTGAATCCTAGAAATCTGGAAGAAGATTTAGCCATTATCAAGTTTAGTTCTTTTTCTTTTACATATAAATTTTCTGAGGACTCTCAAGATTAAGTGACTTATTCCAAATTCTGCAATCAGTTTGTTTTGATTTCAAGTCAAGAGTACAGTTTTCCTATTTCAAATCTGGTACCTTTTCTTTTTTATCCAAACAATAATTTTTGTTTTAAGCGTTAAATTACCAAGTACTGGATACATTCCTTGGGCAGGTTAGCTCTGTGATTTCTTGCAACTCGGGTACACACTTAAAGACCACAGCAGCTTGATTTACAAGAGTCTTTATCTTGAGATGTTATGATACCAGATATGACCCCAGCTCTAGAGCCCCCTTCCAGACCACATGGGTCTCCCCAATTACATTGTGAAGTGAAAATGAAGTCAAGAGTCAAACCAACCAATTAAAGAAGACATCACCCCAATCAAAACAAGTGTAAGGAATAACTGACAAATTTCATGTCAAGAATGAATAGAAAATGCCTACTGTACCCCTTGTACCCACCCCTTTTAAATAATGACTTCTAGGTCTCTTTTGTTTGTGCCAACCCATTAAGGATCATAAGTGCCTTCAGGATCTCAATGAGGTCTCTTTTAGACTTTGTTTCAGTTATTAAAATTAAAGAATTTGTCATCAGTTTGAATATGTATAAACAAGGTGGAGAGTTGAAGTGCTGAGAGGGGTTATTACAAACAAACAATAAATAGAATGAAATATTATGAAAATTGAATCATCATTTTCTTGTTTCAGTTTCCCTTTGCCAGAACTGGAAAAAAAAAAATCACTTTTGTTTCTAATTCCATCTTGTAGTAGACACATTTTCTGTATGCTGTGTAATTTTCCAGATTTCTCTGAATTAATATGAATAATAGATTAATAAGCCAGTCAATACTGAGCACCAGTAGCAGTTATACATTTTTTAAACCTTGCAAACCCTGATTAAATGGTATATTTAAGTTCTGATTTTTTTCACCATATGCAAATTATGCCAGTTTTGTAAAGTAAAACATGAGATGATGAAATTCAATTTTACAAAGTAAATTTTAATTTCATGTGATGATGAAATTCAATTCATAAAGTGAAACATGTGATGCTCTTCTCAAAGAGATAATAATGTGACTGGGGAGATCAGATTAATATATGTAAATAGTATATATACAGAAATACACATGCACATATATATATATATGTGTGTGTGTGTATACATATGCACACACACACACACAAGAACATCTTACTAAATGACTATATAGAATTCAGAGCTGTAAGGGGAGAGGTGGTTAAGTAGCAACTGCTATGAAGCCGTAGAAACAGATCCACGAAAGCTGGCAGACTTGAGGACTGTTTACCAGAAGAAAATGGTATGTTGGGTCTAATAGGGAAAACCTAGGTAAGGGAAAGCACGGACAGTAATTCTTAATTCTCATTCCCCCAATTATATCAAGTTACTACATTCCTCTGTTTCCATTCCCATAAATCTGGTCCAGGTCATTATCATTACTTTCCTAGATGATTGTGATAACCTCTTTAATGATCCTATTTGCTCCATTTCTATCCATTTTCCCCATAAAGGCAAAGTATCTTTAGGAGCGCTGATCAGCCTCAGTCCTCACAAGAACCTTCTGAGGTCGTTTCTGCTAGTCTCATGTTACTGCCTGAAACCTGAAGCACAGAAAGATGAAGTCACCAAGTTCACCCTGCTAGAAAATGGCAGCGCTAGGATACAACCTATACTCTATAACCATGGTGCTCCGTGACCTCAACAGTAGATTGCTGTTGTTGTCATTAAGGCCATATTAAACAGTGACTTTGTGCCAGAGATAGTATGTGTGTGGGCTGGCACTGGGGGATAAAGATTAGTATAAAAACAAGCAGCTGCGTGAATTTGGCACAACAGCTGTAAAATTAGAAACAGTAGCACTAGAACTGAGATTGCAGGGCTGGAGCTTATGAAGTTTATGAACCTTAATTAAAATGTCACTGATGTAGGTGCCAAAAAACATGAAAAGAATAATGTATGTTAGTTAATTGTCTTCTAGCTGGGGGAAGAAAATCAAGTAGATAATCAAATGAGCAATGGGCATTTTACATTTTGATTAATAACCTTCTCCATCATCAAAAGACTCTCATAAAAATATCTGGGAAAGAAAACAAGTAACTGGCTAGCTTCAATCCTCTGTGGATAAAAGGACAGTTTGCCTTTCATACATGGTCAGATTTACTTGAGAGAGATACAATAGACAAATATTAATCTGTCGGAAGCCTGGAAAATAACAGTCAGATATGCTCTGTGATGCAAAGTAATTCGGACATCACATGCTCTTGTGAATGAGACATCATGTTTTATTCAGTTTCTACTGTTTGTTCAGACACTGTAAAATATTTTCAGAGAATGAAATGTAGTGTTCTAATTGGAAACTAATTGGCTATTCTTTTAAACTCTGAACTGTGTACCTAAACTCCTGGAAGTTAATACTGCAATTCTAATAAGAGGCAAAACTTACCAAGTTTAAATAAAACACTTTTTTAAGGAGCAACAATAAGCTGATTCACTACAGATGCTGGTTTCCCTCAACAACAATAAAAGTTAAGTAATATACAGATAACCTTTTACATCTTGCCCTATGAAGGAAGAGTCAGGCACAAAGCTTTATATGTGCTATCTTATTAGGGTCTTAGGAAGTAGTTGTTATATCCTTATTTTTCAGAGGGAAAATGGAGGCCTTGAAGACTTAAATAAGTTTTGCACAGATAGTGATAGAACTAGAAAATCTCTGCTTGCTTATTTGTAAGCCCAGGTTCTTAATGACAGTATCATATTTTTCTTTTTTTTTTTTCTTGCTTCCTTCCTTCCATTTTTCTAAAATATTTATTGATATTGAAGATACACTAAGGAGGATTATCATGTAGTTATTGGGGTCTCCACTCAGTTTGAGTTCTTCATACTGTAATATTTAACCATATAGTTTTCTGGGAATTCTTCATGTCTCAATTACTTCACATTACCAAAAATGTCTCCTAAGTACACAGTAACTATTTGGTGAGCATTTGATCAATTACATATTTTGTTTTCACATTAACTAACTGGGTATTATTATGACCAGATACCAGCCTAATTAATGCATAATGTTATGCATTCTGACCTTGATCTCTTCATTTTCATGCAAATTTTGAGGAGAGGCTTTCCCTGGGTGATCAATATGAATGAGTGTTAACCCACACATTCTGTGAGCACTGATGGCCATGGGAGAAGAACTCATTTATTCCAGGAGTCAGTAGGCTACCTATGGCTCACAAGCAGAACATGGGCCAGGAGTCACTGAGTCATGGAATAGTTACCTCTACCTATGTTACTGCTCCTAAATATACTTCAGAACTGCTACCATCTTTGAGAATCCAAGTCAGGGCCAAGTTTGCCTTCTGTCTTGTAAGTCAGCATCCATTACTGCATTATGCCTGTACATGCACACAAAATCTTCTTGAAAGTTAACATGTTAATCAAACATCAGCACTTGCATTTACCCTTACTTTTGCCGATGAGGCAGGAAAGAAGAGAGACCATTGGAGCTCAATTTTTGAATGTTTTCAAATAGGAATCCTTCTTTTTGTGTACATATTCAGGACAAAGAACCCAAAGGCCTCCAAACCAGGCAAGGGCCAAGAAGTGACAAGTGGAAGGAAATAAAGTTCCCTAATTTACCCAACCACAGTGCTAATCCGTATTTGCAAAAAGGCAAATTGTGAACTCAGAAGACAGTTGTCAGTCACTGGTTTGTATGCAACAGGGTTTATTGTACAGTCTAAATTTAGAGAAGCACAAACTTAAAACGATTTTTTTTTCTCCAATCCTTGTATAATGCTCTGAGGAATAGTCCTTTCCAGTCCTGATGTCATTTAGGATATACTCAATAGCTTTCTAGTCACTTTTGGTTCTTAAAAATACTCGTAATGTTCCAGTTTAAAGCTTTGGTTTCATAAGCAGTGCATGCCTCAAATTCTCTTCTCTCCCCAGGCCCATGCTGACAGAAGCACTTAGAAGAGGGAAGGCAGGGTTTTCCAGGCTCCCACTCCCCCAGTGTATGTCAAATAGGAGGGCTACAGAAACGTCAGGTTTCATCTGATTTCATGTTTTATGATGGTCGCCTGCTGTTGGCTCAGTTTGATTCCACTTTCTACTAGTGGCCTCCATCCGCAAGTCTTCTCTACACAGTTTCATTGTTTTCTCAGAAGTGTTCTCAGCTTTACCTTCTATTGCCTCTGTTATCCAAGGGCCTTCTGCAGAGGTTTAAATCTTAGCCTCTCCCTTAGCCTGAATGGTCTCCAGCTGCCTTTCTCAATGTTACCTCTCCTTGCTGATCTGCCATATTGCTAGTCTCACAGCTCATTTTCCCTCTTCTCTATTCCATGGTCTACAGAGTTTGGGAACCGCTAAAGTCTTACCCGTTGTCTTCAAAGACTACTCCTTCCCAGGAGTACTACATGACTGGATAGGCCAATTCGGCTACCAACAAGCTGTCCAGTATACCCTAGCCCACCTTAGGGATTCACTAGAAGTGTTTCCTGTCCTACTAGGAACACGTTTTTCCACAGTCTCACTCTCTACGTTCTGCTGTGTTGTGATGGTAACACCAAGGTAGTCTGCTCTGCAAGTATCCAACAGGGAGTGAAATGCCAGGCTTTCCTTCACTCGTGCAGTTGCCGTATATGCGTTGGGTGAAGGAAGGAAGGAGGTGTTCAGTCATGCCTAATCCATAGACGAGGACGGGGAGCTCTACCACTACTAACACAGCGCAACGAAAAGAATATCTGAAATTCCCTCTTCAGTGGAACACATGATGTGCTCTTTCTTCTGAATCTGGGGCGCTTCGCTGAGTGGCCTGGTACAAATACCTGAGTATTTACTAAATTGTGTTTTCAAGAGAGAGATAATGTGAATTTGACTAAATGGTTACTTTAGTAACATTAAATATTAACATTGTGTCATTTAGAAACCTTGTTTGTTATAAGCCATCAACCATTTCTAATGTTTATCTGTTGTGCTGTGACCTCCAAAGAACTTTGTCACTTCCCAAAGCGTGTGAAATAACAGTGACGTTTTACTAGACTACTGTGCTTAGTCTGGTACTAAAAATATTTCCTTCATAAATGCTGTTTAAAACCCCTTCAAAATATGTCTGCTTAAATCTCATCATTCTGCCAGGGATGCTTTTCTTTAATACTAATTTTGGTAGCTAATTGTGAGTTACTCATTTTTTCATTCAACCAACATGCAGTGACATCTCGTGTGTAAACAAGCCCTGGGCTTGGGGGGTGGGGAGGGAAGGGGGGCATGAACAATGATCAGATAGCTCCGTTGCTCTTTTAGAGTCTCCATTCTAGTTGGGGGGAAAAAAGTGTGCAGCCAAACGAATAGATAAATTACAAATTGTGATAATTAAAGAAGGAAATAAACAGGGTGCTCCTGCAGAAAATTAATTGGAGGGGGACACTTTAAATATGGACATGAGGAAAGAGCTCTCTGATGCAGCGATGTTTTGGCAGAGATGAGAAGTATGGGAAAGAGGCAGTCAGATGCAGGGCAGACAGAATTGTATTCCGGGTATAGGGAGAGCACTTGTTGAGGCTTTGGTGTGTGAAAGAGTATATGAGTTATTCTAAGAAATGGCAGAGGGCCAATATCCCCAGTGCTTACTGACAGAGGGGGAGAATCATGTAGGGTCTACAAGGCCCTGCTAAAGGATTTTGTTTATATTCCACAGATCAGTAAGAAACCGTGTAAGTATTTAAACACAGAAGTGAAATGAAATGATTAAATTTTTAAAAGACCACCGTGCTTTCTCAGCACAAAACAAATTACAGGAGAGCAATAGTGAGCGTAGCAAGACAATTTAGAGTGTATTGCAATTGACCCGCAGGAGATGTTGGTGATTAGGACAAGGATGGTGGTGGAGAGGCAGAGAGAGATAGATATACAGAGAATTAATTTTACAGCTAGCAAAGCCAGGATTTGTTAACAGATTAAATATACGTGATGAAAAAAAAAAATGAAGTCAATAATGACTTCTAGGATGTAGCAAGGGGGAGAGGCTTCTGTTTCTTTCTTTTTTGGGTTGGTTTTTGGTTTTTGGTTTGGGGGTCTTTTTTTTTTTTTGGATTGACCACCAGAGTTAGTGAGGCACCATTTATAAATGATTAAAAGGACTAACAGGAAGTAAGACCTGGCTGGCTGACAGGGCCAGGATGAATCAGCAGTTCCGCTTGCAGACGTGTTTGTTTAGGTGTATCTGAGACATGGCAAGAGGAGATGCCAAGTAGATGTTTGGATCCACAAGAGTGGATCCCAGAGGAGAGGTCCGGGCTGAGGTGTCACTGTTGAGGTTGTGAGTATTCAGATCACGTGCAAAATAGTAAGATGAATAAAACCACCTGGTGAATGAATAAAGGAAGGTAGGAAGGTAGCGACTAACATTTAAATATAAATTTAGGGTGAAAAACATAAACAGTGAGGTCCTGGGAGGAAAAGCAAGATAATTCAAGAAAGGAGTCTACTAGATATTCATTAAGGGAAAAATTTGTGTTTTTCACCATGGCAATTTTGGGGGAGCTACAAAAATAAAGAGCATTTCATTATGAGGAAGAGAAACAACATATGTCTGTAAAATTTTATGTTAATTTACAGTGAGGGGAAACAGAGAAATGAGATACTTTGAACCTGGAGAATATGGGCCAAGGGAAGAACTTTTTGTTGTGTTTATAATCTTTTTACTTGTTTTCTATTTTAAAAATCTATTCGAAAGATAGGAGCTTTTAGGAGATATTATGTGAAGGTAAAACACAATCTAGTAATGAGCAAAATCATTGATGTTTCTGGAGAAAATCAAAGAACCAGACTAGTGAAGTTCTTAAGCTATGGTCTAGACTGACATACAATTATAGATTTACCTTTCGTAGGATAAGGGTCAACTTCCTCCATTTTAATGGGGTGGAAGGATGTAAGGATTGCATAATTCCAAGAAGGTTTATACATTTAATGCTACAAAGATGAAAGAGTTACCAATCAATTAAAAACTCTGATCATTTAAGAATGCTCTATCCTGTCTTTTGAGGGTAATAGTGAATTCCATTCTTTTGTATTTCATTTATATTTTATACTTACATTTTAGTGTTAGGTTGAAATTTCTTTACTATTCACATTATGCTCTTGGGACGCCTGGGTGGCTCAGTTGGTTAAGCAGCTGCTTCAGCTCAGGTCATGATCCCAGGGTCCTGGGATCAAGTCCCACATCAGGCTCCTTGCTCAGCAGGGAGCCTGCTTCTCCCTCTGACTCTGCCTGCCTCTCTGTCTGCCTGTGCTCACTCGCTCTCTCTCTCTCTGTCTCTGACAAATAAATAAATAATTAATTTAAAAAAAAAAGAAACTTAAAAAAAAACTATTCACATTATGCTCTTTAAACCATTAGAAAATGAAAAAGAATAGATTGCACAAGTAATGCACAACTCAATGTTGATTAATATAACTTGTTATTTACCATCTTCCATCTTCTGATAAAAATGAATGTCTCCTACTGCTACCCAAGCCCAAAGACCACCCTCTTCTAAGATGAAAGTTGCTTGAGAGGTCCGCTGAAGGAAACTTTATCTTTCAAAATAAGCAGCTCTCCTTAAAATAAAAACAATGTTAGCTACAATATAAAATCCAATCTTTCCAATTACATATAGCAATAACTATGGCTCTTGTTTATGGGGATAAACAATGTGTTATATGTATGTAATAAACATATATGAATGTGTGTTATATGTGTGTATATCTACATATATACATATATAAAAGCATACACATATGCTTTTAGTATAACCTGTGGCTAAACCATGTAATTTTATAGAAATAAATGTGTTTGGGATGCCTAATAACTAGCCTGAACTCCACAGTAAATCCAGGATACCAGGAAGGATATAACATATGTTTCTTAAGAGTTTGTAGTTTTAAAGGAGAGATAGTGAAGTAAACAATTGCTTACAAGACAATGTAATCAGTTCTTCATGAAAGGATGTAAAGGATCGCCTGGTTGAGTGCCAGATTCTTGGTTTCAGCTCAGATCATGGACCCAGGGTTAATGGATCCAGCCCCAAGCTGGGCTCTGCATACTGGGGAGTCTGCTTGAAGATTCTCTCCCTCTATCCCTGCCCCTACTCATGTGTGCTCAATCTCTCTCTCATAAATAAATAAATCTTTTTAAAAAATGGATGTTTAAAGTACAAAAGTCACAAAATACTAAACCTCTCCACATAGCTTTCTAGAAGAAGTGACTTGAAGACAGATTTTGAAGATGCATACGTGTTGAGCAGATGTAGAGTCCTAGCACATTTTAGTAAGAATGACATATCCAAAGATGTAAGACACAGTGAATGTAGGAAAGCTGAGAATTAATGGTCATTTAAAATTGCAGATGAATAGAGTACAATTGGTTTTTCTCCAAATCAAATTTATTTACCATGGCATCTAACATGTACAAATTCATTAATTCATAGCAGATTTTAGATACTAAATATCTATTAAATAGTGATTAGGTTAACTACTAGAAACTGAAAATTTGGTAGTCTGCTAAAGACACATGAAAAAATAAATGCATCTTACTTCCACAAATGCAGTGCTACAATATTTACATAGATAAAGCTATTCTAAGTTGAATCTTTTGCCAAGCTGAGCGTACCTCTTCTAAATTTTGTGTCCATCCAGTGTTTTCTTGAACCATATAAAATCTAAGATTTGGCCTTAGTTAGACTTGCCAGACAGTATTTCTGCGTTATTTGCAATGATTGTGATAGATCGATTGCTCCTTTTCTCAGATTTGGCAATGTGGAGGCTCTCTGGAGATTGTGACTTGCTCCCATGTTGGTCACGTTTTTCGGAAGGCAACTCCCTACACTTTCCCTGGTGGCACTGGTCATGTCATCAACAAGAACAACAGGAGACTGGCAGAAGTTTGGATGGATGAATTTAAAGACTTCTTCTATATCATATCCCCAGGTAAACATGGTTTCTTCCTCTGCAGGGGAAGATAAAATTTTAAACATGCTGAATTTATGTTTCATTATTGCTGAATTTATGTTGCATTATTGCATATAGCTTAAATAAGAACATGTTTATCACCATAATACTACAGAAAATCATGTTTGAAAAAGTTATAATATGAAGTCATTTTTCATCTTGATTGAGAAAGACTACACTTATGTCAGGTGCCTAAATACTCTTCTTAGTTTCCTTCTTGGCTCAAGAATTATGCTAGAAAAGTGGAGTAAGCAGTATATAGTGAGATCCAAATTTAGTTAATATATATTAGCTCAATTTAAGAAAAACAGTTTTTTTAAGGAGAAGTAAGCCTGTATTTCCTTGTTTCACAAATAAAGCTGGCTGAGTTGGTAAGAAATTTCATTAATGTTTAAACAGAGATATTTTCTACTGCCTGATGATTTCCTGAAGATATAGGCTGGTAAATTATGGAGATATTAAAGTGTATATTTTTAAAGAATATTAAATGACATAGTAAATTACTCATTAATTGATATGTGGAAAAGCGTAATATAGGATAATATAATACTACCCTACTTTAGTTACAGAGAGTAGATATGGAAATAGAAGTAAAATTTAGACTATCACTGGGTGGTGGGACTGTGATTTCATTATTTTCCTTAGAGTTTTCTAAATTTTTAAAAATAAAGCATACTACTTATTTTTAAAAAATTAAAGGAATCTAAAAGGAAAATAAATTTTAATAGAGAATTTTTTAAAATTTTAAGAGTTAAAAAGAAAAAAAATAATGGATGAGAAAATTCCATACCCGAGTGCTATAATTATGAATGATCTCATTTTTATAATTTTCTGGTAGTTTTTCAAAATATTACTTATTAAAAAAACTCCTGAGACATTACATTGTTTTTTAAGGAAATAAGATATGACATTGTGAGAAGCTACAAACAAGGAGAAGACACAAGGGTCTGTAACATCTCAAAGTTTAGACAAAGAGACCAAAAGATAAATTAATACAATGGGAATTCAACTGTACCGATGAAATAATTTTTCAAGTTTTGTTTTGATAGTTTATGTTTATACCATGTAGGCATCAGTGACATTATTATGTAACCCCAAGAACAACAACAAAAATTCATGCTCACCTCCTCATTTTTATATTAAAATATATTGCATGGTTTGGAAAAACTAGTTTGGGTTCTGACTGACATGCTCTGATTTCTGAAAGTATATATGAGGCTGTGAAAACTCTTCTTTTATAGATAAAGAGGCAATAAGTAGTATGAACTTTCTTATTAAGATTCAGTATTACTATAGAAAAGAAAAATGAGGGCAATGCATGTATAAGCGTGTCATTAGGTAAAGGATTTTTTTTCACACGTTTTCAAGCTTTTTCTTTGTCAAGAAGCTATTGTCAGAAACACTATTTCACGCATAGATGTTGTTTTTTTTTTCTTTATAGTAGAAAGCCAGTCCAGATATTCAAAGAGTTGAGTTCAGCAAGAACATGTAAAATTCGTAGCAAGGCAGTGACATTTATGTAACCTTTTCATTTTCTTTTGATAATACTTTCTGAATTCAAATCATTACTTGTAGAAACACGTAAGCTCAAATATGAAGAAAGAAGTAATGGAAGAAAGAAATGTGTTATGTGTGATTATATACAACTTATACCAGGGAATATAAGTAATTGAGAATAATTGCCACCATGTGTATTATTAGCCATTCATGATGAATATTATTTGTAAAAAGTGATGTGTTAGTCTTCTTTTGTATAATTTCCCATTGAATGGAAAAGGCAGATAAATGGTAGAACCATTTCTCAAACTGTAATGAAATGACAGTCTTTACAGTTTAAAGGGTAAGAAGGAACGCTTGCTGTCTGGAACTATTGACTTTATGTTGCTCAACAGGAATTGTTTATATATTCTGGAAAGTGTAGTTTTTGTGTTACAATAAATATCATTTAGAAGCTTACTGTTCTTATGAGATGGGCTCATTTAGATCTGGAAAGGTATTTTGGAATGCAGAAAAAGGACATTTGGGGAATATGCTGAAAATATCTGAGAACTTCCTAAGGAACATTATAGTGTCTCAGAAACTGTCAGCATTGCTGGACATGGGACCTGCCTGCTGTAGTATGGGCAAACTGAAAACACCAAAAACACAAAACAATTAATTGTTTCTCAGTAGAAAAGGAAAGGAAGTAAGCTGGAAACCAGAGCTGGACTTCAAGAATAATTCTAGCCCCGGGCAGCTTTCAGATCATCCAAAAATAGATAAAATGGGTTGTATTGGAAAATCAGGAATCTGTCACTTGTATGGTGTTGAGCCTTTTTTGAGTGAATAACTACTTAAGTCATTACTGATGGTTTCTGATACTCTTATAATCAAAATCATGGATTTCTTTGCTATCATCTAGAATTTTGGGGATTCTATTTTTCACTGCCTTGAGTAACAGGAAAATTTTTAAAGAGAGTAGTTGGTGTACAGGGATGGGTAGGGGGTCCATGCATGGACATCTACACTTAGACTTACATCCTTTGCTATAATATACATAGACACACACAAACACACACATGTATTTATGAAAAATTCTAAAGAGCTTCTGTTGTGTTCTGTTTAATTCTCCAGACCTTCCTTGATAATCTAGCTAAGGAAATTGCTGTGATTCTTTCTAGAAGGACCTCCATGTATCTGTTAATTTGCCCAAGATGTTGGGCATCTTCTGTGAGGAAAACTCCCATTTTTTACACCGGGGCTTCTTATTCCTGTATGCAGCTGCTCAAAATGCAGTCTTTAAGTACTGAGCCTTCATGAGTTGAATTCTGACAACTTTGCTTCTTCTCAATATGGCCTATACAATACTACTTACCTATTTCATTGTTTGATCTCTGCTTCATCTCTGTCCTAGAAAAAGTAGGTATTCTTTCTCTCTCAATAAGGTATTCCCTGCTGTTGTGATACCATGGCCAATCCATTATTACCACATAACACATTGTTTAATGTTTATTACATGTCTCTGTATCCAGAGACTTGCAGTTACAGTGCTTAGCAACTTTCCTGTCACTTTGCAGTCCTTGAAAAAAAAAAATATGTGTTAAATAATTAGAAGAATCAGTGAGTGACTAAATGAATGAATGCCTTTGAAAAGGAAGCCGCTTATGTTTCATCTTTTCTGCTGAATTCTCCATGGATGTCTGGTCTGTTCCAGGGGATCTCACAAGAATTGCAGCAGATTGGGAGCCTTTCCCCTCTTCTCTGATCTAACCCCTGATTGAGGATTCACTGATAAAGAGATGTGAAAAGGGCTCTTCATGTAGCCATGATGTCATTCCTGTGTGTCTGCCCCCAAAACAAATGTTCCCCTGGCTTACCCGTGTTCTTAGGGTATGATAATTACACCGTAATTAGAGGCCCCCACCGTGATACAGTCTTACCTCCCAGGACTAATATAAAATCAAACCGACGCAATTTAGGTGGACAACATTTTTTTTTTTTATAAAGATTTTATTTGACAGAGAAATCACAAGTAGACAGAGAAATAGGCAGAGAGAAAGGAGGAAGCAGGCTCCCCGCCGAGCAGAGAGCCCGATGCGGGGCTCGATCCCAGGACCCTGAGATCATGACCTGAGCGGAAGGCAGAGGCTTAACCCACTGAGCCACCCAGGCGCCCTGACAACAACATTTTGTACTAGAGCAGCATAATACAAGAGCCCAAAAGCTCAAGATAACTTTTTACACATGTTGATTTTTATTTTCCTCATGACCCCCATTAATTTAAAGTGACAATGGGTTGTATAAATGACTACGTATGTGAAATTACCTTTATCTGATTTTATTTTTTCAAAATATTTACTGTGTGTCCTAATTGTCTGAGCTATGCCCATTAGCTTTAGACAACTATTGATTGAGCTGGCAGGGTCTAATTATGTCTCTCAATGGGTATATGAATGAAGAGTAGAAATACTTTGAAATAGTGTTGAAGAATACATTTCCCAACATTTGTTTAGTTTGGCTTTTGGCTGCCTTTTTTAGGATGCAAATACTATAGCATCATTGATTTTTTAAAGCCCTATGGACTCTTAAAGTCTGAGGCAGTTTTTACTAGTAATTGGGCTGTTTCAGCTTGAGGCAATCTGATTGTTCTAGCAAATCCTTTGAAATGAAGTGATGTAAGCAGAAACCACTCTTCACCGAGCACCCCATTATAAATGGCAATGATTTTTCCTGTTGGGTCGCAGGTAAAAAGCTTAAGAACTTCAAAATAGAGTGTAGTCATAACACTAACTGTATATTCGAAATGCTGGCCGTTCTATAAATACTGATTTTCTTTCAGGGGAAGGTAGATTTCTAACCGTGTCTCAGTTGACACAGCGATTAGAAGCCGCTGTCCTTCCGTAACCTCCAGTTGCTCTTCCTTTTCTTTTCTTCTTCTTCTTTTTTTTTTTTTTTTTTTTATTTGACAGACAGAGATCACAAGTAGGCAGAGAGGCAGGCAGAGAGAGAGGAAGGGAAGCAGGCTCCCTGCTGAGCAGAGAGCCCGATGCGGGACTCGATTCCAGGACCCTGAGATCCTGACCTGAGCCGAAGGCAGTGGCTTAACCCACTGAGCCACCCAGGCGCCCTGTTCTTCCTTTTCTTAATGGACAGCTTGTGCTCTTGTTTTGAGCAGAAAAAAACAAATAGAAAATAGAATTTAAAGGTCCCCAAAACATACATTAAAGGTATTTGTATGTAACCGGGAAAATAGCTCATTTTCCTCTGGAAATCCTGTAGCATTTTGATCTGTATTCTAGATAAACAGAAACCACACATTTAGAAACACACCCTTGAACTTATTTTGAAGGTTAACTCTATTTGCTAACCTTTTAATACTTCAAAAAGATCAGTCCATCGAAGGCAGCCTTTGTTAAGCAGCATCTTTGGGTCATTATTAAAGTTTAAGACCTATGTTCATTTCTATCTCTTGAAATTTTTATCTATGAAATACAGATGTTTTTCAGCCTGCTGATTTTTTTAAAGATAAAATATTTAATAACCAATCCTTTGAGTGTAGGGCCTAATTTTTTTTATAAGTCATAAAAATGTGGTTCCAGGTAGATTTCATAAGGACAGGTTTTGATGTTCCCTGCAAAATGTGCAGCATGCAGATTTTTTTTTTTTAATAATCGAGGGATATCAGTTTTTGTTTGGTTAACATGAACTCATCTGAAAAGTGTGCAGCAATTCTGAACATAAAGTACATTTGCATCTATGAATTTTGTATTTTTATTATTTAATAAACAGTTTTTCAGCAACATCAACCATGGTATCACCAAGTGAATATGATATGATGAGAAAGAAATTCTAAATAATTTTAATAGATTATATTGTGATAACATGTAATTCATATATCTGGTTGATACCATGAAATGCTAAATGTGGAAGTAAGGGATGACAGCTGTTCTCGATATTGTTGATATAATGGATAGACAACTTTTTCCTTGGTTAAAGGCTTTTGAATTCTTTAAGACATTAGGTCAGTTTTTATCATTGGTATTTTATGGGTGTTTATCTGTATTTTTAATACTAATGATACTTCCTTGCTTCTGTCTTCATTGGGTAAGTATTCATTAAGTTCCTGATCTGTACTATGCCAGGTAGGGGGGATACAAACACAGAAAAGATGTTGCCTTTGCCTTTAAAATGTGAACTGTCTACATCATCACATTTAATTTGTTTAAATGAAAAATGTTATTAAGTGCTTGGTACATGGGGAACACATTGTCAAGACTTTAAAGGGTTACTGATGTGAACTGCCAACATTTCCTTTGATTTCTCCTTCTCACTTACAAGCATCAAAATCAAATGAATCTCTAAGTCTTTTCTAATCTACCTGCTAAGTTTTCTCAAATGTCTTCAGGTGTCCTCATTCTTCAGTCATCCCACATGCAGAGAAACCCCTGATGGGCCTCTGGCTTCAAAGCTTGCGCACTTTTCACCCACTTTTACCATATTGCTGGAGGACATTCCTAAAACTAAATTTCACTTGATCTCTCACTTACCTAACAACGTTTTATTTTTTTATTTTTAAATATTTTATTTATTTATTTGACAGAGAGAGAAAGAGAGCAGCGAGAGAGGGAACAGTGGGAGAGGGAGAAGCAGGCTTCCTGCTGAGCAGGGAGCTCCGTGCAGGGGTCCTTCCAACTCTTGAGCGCTTAGAATGTGCTATCACCACTCTAGATTTTCAGCACTTTTTTTTTCGCATGTATATATGCGTTTGCACATATATGTGTATATTTATTTATATTTGCATATAGATATACTTATGTATCTAGTTTTTTTTTTCATATTGCTACTAGGAATGAACATCTTTTTCTTATTACTTGGATTTCTTCTTTTTAGTCAAATCATTTTTTCACTTTACTATTGGATAGCTTTTGTCCTTTTACATATCAGTAGATCTTTATGTATTCTGGTTACTCTGCTATATCCACTGCAAGTGTTTCCTCCCAGACTACTACCCATATTGTAAAAATTGATACATAAAAAGATTTCTTAAGAAAAATTTAATTGTTGAAGTAAAATCAGGCTCGTTTAAGCCTTTATGGCTTTAGAGATTTTTTTTTTTTTAAGATTTTTTATTTATTTGACAGAGAGAGAGAGAGCACAAGTAGGCAGAGCAACAGTCAGAGGGAGAGGGAGAAGCAGACTCTCCACGGAGCAGAGAGCCCGATGCGGGGCTCGATCTCAGGACCCTGGGATCATGACCCGAGCCGAAGGCAGACGCTTGACTGAGCCACCCAGGCGCCCCGAGATTATTTTTTGTAAAAACATTGCCCTCCCATCCCCTCACCCCCTAGGGCTTGGAAAATTTTAGGTACTCCAGAAGTGTTTGTGATTTAATTTAAGTTCTAGTTAGTTAAATGCATGGGATTTTTTTTTTTTCTTTTTTTTTTTTTAGGAATTCAGTGATCTCTCTGGGTCGTAATACAAGCAGAATGCCACAATCAGATGACTCTCCTTATGGAAAGTATTAGTATCTTTATCCATGGAACATAAATAAAATATTAGCTTCAACAGTTACATCAGCTATAGCTAGTTAATCAGCTACAGCAGTTATAATTTTAGAGAAGTCTATTAAATGAGTATATCAGTTCCCATTACAGTAATTCTTTCCAAGTATCTTGAATTGTATTCATGGTCCATAAAATTTATAAACAGATGCTATAAATTATATTTATTGAGTGTTACAAAAATATTGAATTGGAACAGTAAGTGTGGATCATTGTATCCTCAGTCTTCGATTAACAACTCAGAAATTCAGATAATTAGCCCCTCAAATGATTTTGTCATTACCAAATCTAGGTAGGTTCTAGAGTGAATAAATATCACTTAAGTTCTAATATAGATTTATTCACAGAATTATCACTACCTTCTAGGATTTAGATACCAAAATTATTCATACATTTAGTTTCTACTTCTTCTAACGAAACATGTGTAGCTCTAGTGTAATCATGGTGTGTGTGTGTGTGTGTGTGCGCGCGCGCACACACACATACACACGTGCACCTTCTGCACTATTCTAAAGTTTCCAGTAAGTCAGTTCTACCCCACTTAGATTGAATGTGATAATTAATTTTCACTTCCTTAAGGCATATTCAGCTAGACAAAGTAGAAAATTGCAGTGTTTTTCAAATTGGTATAAATGATCAGGATTAGATGCGTGGATTTTTACTGTTAGGAATTGGCTAAGAGTTTTTATTTGGGGTAAGAGCCTTTAATATGGATCAGATAGGACCCAGGTGCATACAGAGGCTTTCTCATACCTACTTTCATCTTGTCATCTTCAGAGTGCCCCAATTTCATTATTTAATTTTAGCATAACTAAAATTGAACAGCTTAACACTTATATAATCGGTTACATTAAATTTCAATTCTGATTCTTAACTCAATTGAATGGCTTACTCTGACACTCAGCAGCAGTCATTTACATAAAGTTACTGATGGTCAGATGGTTATAAATTGCAGATTTCTTATTTCAAATACTCTCAGGCTCAGTTCCTCGCATTAGGTATTCTGGTGGATTATCTTTGCCTGGATTTCTATGTTATCATCATCTTGTAGCTATTTTAAATAAAATATGAGTTCAATTTTGGAGTTATTTATTTGCATTAACTCTGTGGAAAGTAAACAGAGTCAAAGATAATCTTTAGAGAATTAGGAAACATAGTCTTTTTCAGATCCAATAATGATAGAAGGTGGATTAAACTCCTCACTGTGCTAAATTGAGACTCCTTAAAATAATCCTTTGCAAAAATAAAACAGTACAAATAAAAAGACTAGCCATATATTTGCCTACCAAATATTAAATGCCAATGGCAGATTACCTCAGCATCCTAATAATTTACAGTTTTTGGGAGTAGCATGTTAACACAAATTATCTAGAGAATAAAAACTCTATTATTAATAGTTACCTTTATCCAATAGGGTAGTAAGTTAGTGAGAGCTCTGCAGCAAGTCTTTGGTAGAAAAGAATGTGGGGCAATAGTTATAGGCCAGGATGGAAAGGTGTACTGGGGAGACAGGGTTAGGGCTTTGCAAAGGAAAGTGGAAACAGTTTTTGAAAAGGTAAGATGCCTGTTTGACAAATAAGCTTTTTACGTGCTTTTACCAGAAGCAGCATTAATATGAAGTAGTTACTGTTAATGTGGGATTGTCAATGCCTGAAGAGCAGGTGGCCGCCATATTGATAACTGTCTATAAGGCACCTGATGTGAATGCTCTACTTTAGACCATATGCACACATACACATTGATTCATTAACACATAGTCAATGAAATAAGTACTAATTCATGTTTTAATTGCAGGAAACGTGAGCCCAAATTAAGAGATTGTTATATTTTATATATAAAGTGACAAAATAATGAAAAACTAAGATTAGTATTTATCTTTGGTTAGTTTGGCTTAGCAAGTGAGTTTATTATTTATTTATTTAACAAGAAAATTTTAAATAGTATATATTAGCAGTTTGACTTAAGGCATATTCTAAATATAAGGAAATATCAATAAAATATATCAAACAGTTAAATCTTTGTGATTTATATGGTTGAAAATAAGATAAATAAAGTTATAGTGATAGTGTTCTTTTAACTGAAAGTTACTGTCAGAATTGTCATTACTAAAGGAGCTCCATTATGACATTATTTTAATTTTTAAACTGTTTTGTATTATAAATTTTGTGTATTTTTGGTGCAACATTTCAGTTAACAAAATTTGAGAACTTTGACTAATTAGGGATTTTGTACAACTTAATCATTTAGGAAATTCTGTTATTTCAGCATAATTTAATTGAATTTCCAATAAAAATTTCTCATTGGAATTAAAGAATATAGATCTCGAGTGTCTGAATAAGTTATTAATTGTTCAAAATGAACACCAAATTAGACATAACTATATGTAATCAGCCTTCAATCTATGATATATGAACAATAGTGGAAGGAAGGGGGGCTTTGATTGGGAAATAAGGTAAGAGAGGGTGCAAAGTTTTTACTAAAATGGGATATGATGTGGAAGGGCTTAGACACTTGTACAGATTCAAAAGTTAAGAAATTAAAAGCAGGCAATTTTAAGTTCTCAGTCAGGAAGCTTTCCAGAAATATAATGAATTGATTTGTAATGCAATGAGCTTCTTGTCTTGGGAAATATTCAAACAGAGACTAGATGTCTGTCTTTTTGAGATGCTTTAATGAGAATTGAATAAGAGGTTGGATTTGACTTCTTATCAGATCTTTCTAACTCTAAAATTCTGTCAGGGAAACTTACATATCAATGAATTAAAACACGGTATTAATTAGCACCTGGTTTAAAATTGAAAAAAAAAACTGGATTTCAACTCAAAATGAAAAACTTCTAATAAATTTTTCAACCATGACACAAGAAGCCTTGAAGAAGGGTGACTATATATAGTTGTTTGTTTGGGACAGTCATGGTGCATGCCTGTTATGTGGGCATAATTATTAATACCACCCCTTTCACTCACAACAGTGTCCTGATTTGAACAATAATTATTTAGTCATTCTCCTTATAAGCATTGAATAGCTGTAGGTGGAAGTGATTATCTCTGAAAGAGGCCAAGTGGTCTGACAGAGGTAACAATCATTATGGCATTGAGCTTGGAATGTAGACTTCTGTGGAGGCAAATTTTTGTCTTACCAAAATCTAGGGAAAATCCATAAGTCTTTTAGGCTTCTGGACTGTCAGTTTCAAGTAAATGCTCTAGTTCAATGACTTCTCTGACCCAAAATAAATGTCCTTCTTTGAAATTCTATCTACAAAGAGACAATTAGTTTTTTAAAAGCTATCCCTTTGAAGATATAATAATGTCACTGAATTCTCACTCATCTTGGTAATGTATTGGCCAACATCTTCTTATTAATTTGTGTGACTATAGTAAGGTTACTTTTTCTGTTTTTTTATGTACAGTAATTTTATACTTTCATTTACAAAATGAAAGTATAAACTTACTCAATTTCTTGGTTATACCAGCAAAAGAAAAATTGTGCTAATATACATATATGAAATATACCTTGTGATATAAGAATATATATTTTTCCACATAATAAAATGTATGTATGCATGTGTATATACATATTTATGTATATATATTTTTCCACATGAGAAAGAAAATATGTATATTTACATATATGTGTGTATATATACACACACATACACACACACACACACACACACACACATACTTTTGTGTGCATGTGTATTTTTTTCCCCAGATTCATAATTGTTTGGGAAATACTAATTTCAATTTCATTTTGGCTGTTTATTATATTGTATTTTCTCTAGCAATAATAAAACTGCCTTACTTTTAATATGCTGGAAGGTAAAGCCATATAAAATTCTCATTTTGATTGAAATATCATTATAGGTTACAGTCTAATAGCAGATTTCCCTACATGTTTGGAAAACTAAGTAAACATGCCATAATAATATTTGCCAGCACCCTTCTTTCCAAACTCAGAAGTTCTCCTATAAAATTATTTTGTAACTTCAGACTATTATGAAATCCTTCTCAAGAGAATATGTATAGCAGACATCCATGCACTTTCTGACTCCTACTATTAAAATCCTATGGCATCTATTGTAATTTATATTCCGTCAACCCCAGAATTATAAAATACATTTTTTTCTTAACTGATGTTTATGTCTGCTGGATCGTTGCACTGCTAGTAGACATCTTGATTATTGTGTGTTCAACAATAAAACACATAAATCAGATGAAATAATTACCAAAACCAAGTATTTTTCATAGTCATGGGTCCTATTTTTGAGGAAGTCTATGGAATATCAGGGTTAATTATTATTTCTCTGAGTACTGTGAATCTGTCTTTGAAAAATGGACATTTTCAGGAAAAGTTGTATATTGAGGTTGGATTCCATCAGTCTATAAAGTACACAATGAGAACATAATTTATCATCTCGAATTAATAGTTCACCAATCTAGAGTCTCCATCTTTGACAAGGAAAATATAATTTCCTTCATTGTCAAATAAAATAAGAAAACTTTGAAGCCAGTGCTTATGGGCTAAAGAACAATCTAAGGAGATTTCGCGTAGGCTGTCCTTTACTCTCTTCCGTTGGACTTCCTGTGTTTAGAGTCACTATATTTTATGAACAAAGAAAGCATGGCAGCCTTTCTCCCCATGGCTGTCAGTAGAATTGTAGAGGAGTAGGATAGTTATTGGAGAAAAGTTACAAATACATATTCTAATAGGAACCATAGCATGAAAGCTGTGTTTTATTTCTAAATACACCAGCATCTTCTGTGACCCACCTTCTTCATTCTCACTCTCCACAAAATTTTTCTTAGTTTTTGAAAAATGTTTAACTTTTTTTTTTTTTTAAAGATTTTATTTATTTATTTGAGAGAGAGAGACAGTGAGAGAGCGCATGAGCGAGGAGAAGGTCAGAGAGCGAAGCAGACTCCCCATGGAGCTGGGAGCCTGATGTGGGACTCGATCCCAGGACTCCAGGATCACGCCCTGAGCCGAAGGCAGTCGTCCAACCAACTGAGCCACCCAGGCGTCCCAAAATGTTTAACTTTTTATTAAAGTTCAACATGATTCAAAAAAGTGAATATTTTCTAAGTATATATCTCAATAGATTTTCATACCCCCACACATCTGTGTAACCAGCATCCAGATCAAGCACCAGCACATTCCAAAGCCTCCTACTTCCCTGCCCCTAGAAGTCCCTCATGCCACTTCTGGTTACTACCCTTCCATTAATCTGATTTCTGAGATCATAGACTTGCCTGTTCTTAGACTTTATAGAAATGGAATTAGATAGCATGTGCTCATCTGTGTCTGGCTTCTTTTCCTTGGCATAATGTTGTGTAGATCAGCCATTCTTACTGTTACATAGAGTTCCATTATGTGACTATAACACTTTATATTTATTTTTTGTTGATGGGCATTTGGGTGTTTTCCAAGTTTGGAGCTACTCAAGAACAGTCTTGCTATGAGAATTTGTGCTATGAGAAACGCATATGAATGAATTTGTGTTGGTATGTTCCCTGGAATGTAATTGCTGTATCATAAAATTTGTAGTTTCTTTTTCACATAAAACTTGTTGGTATTTTTTTTTTCACATTATGGGTTTGGTTTTTTTTTTACTTTCAGTGTAGTTGACACATAGTGTTACATTAGTTTCAGATGTACAACTTAGTGATTTGACAAGTTTGTACATCATGCTATGTTCACGACAGAGCCACAGTCGGTCCCATTACACTGCTATTACAATATTGTTGATTGTATTCTTTACACTCTGTTTTGTATTCCTATGTCTTTCTCATTCCATAACTGAAGACCTGTATCTCCCTCTTCTATTCAACCATTTTGCTGAACCCAGTCCCCCTCCCCCTGATATCCATCTGTTTGTTCTTTTTATTTATTATTCTGATTCTGCTTTTTATTTTTTGCTTTCTTTAAAGATTCCATTTATGAGTGAAATCATAGGGTATTTCTCTTTATCTAACTGACTTATTTACTTAGCATAATACCTTCTAGGTCCATCCATTGTACCTCAAATGGGACAATCTTATTCTTTTTTATATTTGTGTAATATTCCGTTACATATATATACCACATTTTCTTTATCAATTCATCTATTGATGGGAACTTAGGTTGCTTCCATATTTTGGCTGTTGTAAATAATGCTGCAGTAAACATAGGGGTGCCTATATCTTTTCAAGTTAGTGTATACTTTTACCCTGACTTTAGAGGGAAAGCTGTTTTTTAGCATTGAGTATGACGTTATCTGTGTTATCTTTACCCTGAGTAAATTAAATACCCAAAAGTGAAATCACTGGAGTATATTGTATTTCTATTTTTAATTTTTTGAGGAATTTTTTGAGGAAGTTTCCTCAAAACTATAGTGTTTTCCTTAGTGGCTGTAGCAGTTCACATTCCCACCAGTAGTGCTTGAGGATTCTTTCTCTACATCTTTGCAAACACTTGTTGTTTCTTGTCTTCTCAATTTAAGGCATTCTAACAGACAGGAGGTGATACCTCATTTTGGTTTTAGTTTGCATTTCCCTGATGATAAGTGATGTTGAGCATTTCTTTTTTTAGTGTGTCTATTGGCCATCTGTAGGTTTTCTTTGGGAAAATGTCTATGCAGGTCCTCTGCTCATTTTTAACTGGACTGTGTGTGTGTGTGTATGTGTGTGTGTGTATGTGTGTGTATTGAGTTGTATGAGTTCTTTATATATTTTAGATATTAACCCCTACTGGATATATAATTTGCAAATATCTTTTCCTGTTCATTTCATTGTCTTTGTTTTGTTGATGGTTTCCTTTCCTGTGCAGAAGATTTTTATTTTGATGTAGTCCCAACAGTTTATTTTTGCTTTTGTTCCCATGGCCTTGGGAGATGTATCTAGGAAAATGTTGCTGTGGCTGAAGTCCTAGAGATTACTGTCTGTGTTCTCTTCTAGGATTTTTATGATTTCAGATCTCACACATAGGTTTTTAATCCATTTTGAGTTTATTTTTGTGTCTGGTGTTAGAAAGTAGTCCAATTTCATTTTGTACATATAGCTATCCAATTTTCCAGCTATTAAAAAAAGACTGTATTTTCCAGATTGTTTATTCTTATTTCCTTTGTCATAGATTAAATGACCACATAATGGTCATTTATATGGGCTTATTTCTGGACTCTCTCTTCTGTTCCACTCTTCTATATTTCTGTTTTCCTGCCAGAACTATACTGTTTTGATTACTACAGCTTTGTAATATATCTTGAAGTCTGGAACTGTGATACCTCCACCTTTGTTCTTTCTCAGCATTGCTTTGGCTATCTAGGGTCTTCTTTGGTTGCATACGAATAAATATTACTTCCTCTAGTTTTGCTAAAAAAAAAAAAGGCTTTGATATTTTGATAGGTATTGTATTTAATCTGTAGCTTCCTTTGGATAATGCAAACATTTTGGTGATATTAATTTTTCCAATCCACGAGCATGGAATATCTTTCCATTTGTTTGTGACAGCTTCAATTTCTTTGATCAGTGTTTTATAGTTTTCAGAGTACAGGTCTTTCACTTCTTTGGTTAAGTTTATTCCTAGGTATTTTATTCTTTTTGGTGCAATTATAAATAGTGTTATTTTTTCTCTTTCTGTGACTTCTTCATTAGTGTATAGAAGCCCAAGAATTTCTGGGTATTCATTTTGTATTAATTAATTAACCTGGTATTAGCCCTGCCATTTTACTGAATTTGTTTATTATTTCTCATAGTTTTGGTGGATTCTTTAGGATTTTCTATGTATAATATCATGTCATCTGCAAATAGTTTATTTATTTTAAGTATTATAAGTTTATAGTCTTATTTATTTTTCCTGTCTCATTACAGTGGCTAGGACTTCTAGTATGTTGAATAAAAATGGCAAGAGTGAATATCTTGTTCCTGACTTTAGAGAAGAAGCTGTTTTTTAGCATTGAGTATGATGTTATCTGTGTGTTTCTCATATGTGGCCTTTATTATGTTGTGGTTTGTTCCCTCTAGCCCCAATTTTGAGAGTTTTTATCATGAATGGATGTTGAATCTTGTCAGATACTTTTTGTGCATCTGTTGAGATAATCATATGATTTTTATCCTTTTTTTGTTAATGTGGCATATGATGTTGATTGATTTGTCAGTTTTGAACTATCCTTGCATCCCAGGAGTAACTTCCACCTGATTCTGGTGAATGTTCTTTTTAATGTATTGTTCTCTGTGGTCCATAACTTTCTTAATTATCTTTGGTGGCCAGTCTAGTCTTCCCCAAGCATGGACCAGAGAGGCTAAAGAATACTCTTATAATCTTCTGCTTCCAGATGCCATTCCATTTTGGTACCGAAAGCCAGATCTTTCTGTCACAAACCTATATCATCCAAGATTCTACATTTAATTCTAAACTCCATCCCAGATCAGACTCCTGGGGAGATTAACACTGAAAGGAGGTGTTTTGTTTTGTTTTTGTTTTTGTTTTATGTAGAACCTTTCTAATAGGAGTTAAAAGATGGTCTGATTTCCCTTTTTTTCCTGGTATTTACTAGATTCACTTGGAGAAATCCTCACAAATATGTTTAAAAACAGTAAGTAGAAAAGCACCTGAAGGAAAATGTATTAGCAACTATCATCATAAATGTGCTTTGCTTAAGAATTGTCGAAGTAAGTGGAAGTAACAGGGGATGCCAATTATGGGAAAAGTGGACAGGAATGAGTAAAGGTGGAAAAAGAGAAAGAGCCCTGGATTGTAAGGAGTCAGCCTGGTTTTATCATGGTAAGGGCAATAAGGTTCAATGAGGAAAGACTTGGAGCAATAGTAACTATCTCCCACAAGGCTTTAAGCATGTTATCCATTGTCTTCTTTTCTCCTATCCTAGGATCTTTGCCTAATATCCCCTATTTTTCCATTCCTGCTTCCAATTTTTTTTTATTCTACCGTCTTTTAAAACTCTCCTATTACTTGAATATACCAATAACTGCTATCCCTTCTAACCCTTGTCTTCTATGTAATGAAAACATTAACACAATAAATATTTCAAATTTTTGATCAAACATATATGAATATATTAATCAAAAGTAGAGTCATAATCCAGTACTAGGTAGGTAACCTAGGATAAATTATGTAATCTCTTTATGTCTCAGTTTCTGCATCTGTAAAGTAAGAATTTTAATAATGTTTATCTTACAGAATCTCAGATTTTTGACGTTTTTATTTATTTCACAGATCCCATTTTTGTTATCATAAATGAGATAAAGAATACAAAGATATTGGAATTGTATCTGAGACATACTAAGAACTTAATGAACTATGAGTAATAATAAATTTCTGAGGAAAATAAAATAAGGAAACACAGATCTAGGGTCAAATATTTTATTTTCTTTTATTTTAAAGTTTTTATTTATTTGAGAGAGAGATAGGAAGAGAGATAGCACAAGCAGTGGGGAGTAGAAAAAGCCGGCTCCCCGCTGACAGAGAGCCCTATACAGGACTCCATCCCAGGACCCTGGCATGATGACCTGAGCTGAACACAGACACTTTACCAACTAAGTCATCCAGGCACCCTGTATAGGGTCAAATATTTTATACATATATGCATATTCTGTTATTTTTAGAGAGGTCATTATTTAAAATGTTATTGATTAATAGCAGATACGTGACAAAAACCTTTACATAATAAAATTACATTTTTTTTAATACAAGAATATACATCTGGCTTTCCTTAAGGCATTGTTTCTTAACTTGGAACAGCTATCACAAACAACTTCAAAAAAATATGATGAAGTGTACAAAATCATTCCCAATTAGATACATATATACACAACACTATTCTGCTGATTTGGAATTCATGGAAGATTTAGTTCTCATTTATGGAATTCACGGGAGCCCAAAACTCCATGTCTAGAACGTTAGCTTTTAAAGGCAATAAAATAAATTAGAAATGTTGAATTTAAGATATAAATATGTAGACTTTTTCTTCTGGGAAAGTAATAATATCTTAGGTATTGAGTATGTTCATTAAATTGGCAATTGAAAATGATGGTCTGTAATTTCAACTCTAACATTCTATATTCTTATGAAATAACTAGCTTCTCCAATTATTTTAAAATATGAAACCATTTTCTATCACCTGCTTAGGTAGATAAGAATGGGATATTTCAGCCACACAGACTAGGGAAATATACATTCCTCCTCTGACTTTCAATTTTTAAATTAGAGCAAGGCACAGAGGGTAAGAGCGAAAAACAGAAAGGATAAGAGGTTTGCTCTCAAAGACTAGGGGAATGATTAAGTAGAAATATAACTGGATATTAGTAGCATTCTTATTTTGAAGAACTCTGATTCACAGTATGAAGCTGCTTCAGAATGTAAACCATTTTGTTTGTCTTTTAATCCTTCAGTCCTTAATAATTTTATCCTCGATTCCTGGTATTTTAAAGTTGGTAGTAGTCAGATTTTGTTATCTGTTTGTCTTAATTCCCATTTTCTATTACTGCATAACAAATTATCCCTAGACTTAGTGGCTTAAAACAGAACTCTTTTTTTTTTTTTTTTTTTTTAATATCTCATGATTCTGTGGGTCAGGAATTCAGGAAGGGCTTAGCAGAATATTTCCTTTGCTTCATATGTCATTGACTGAAGTCACTCAGTGGTATTCATCTGGCACATGGCTGGTCTGGAGAATCCAAGATGGCTTCTCATCCATGTCTGGCACCTTGCTCTGATGGCTGAAGGGCCAAGCTGTGCTGTTAGTCAACTGAGGTACTTATCTATGGGTTCTCCAGTAGAGTGGTCTCAAGATACTCAGAAAACTATCAAGGAAGCTCTGGGGAAATCTTTAAAGCACATTTTTCCAGAAGCCTCAGCAAAAGCTGCAAGGGTTCTTACGACCTAGGCGTGGGAATCCCAACATGCCTCTTTAGCCATATTCTACTAGGTAAGCAAATCATCAATGCAAACTCAAAACCAAGAAGAGATTTTATACCCTATCTCTCAAAGGAAGGAGTAACAAAGTATTTGCTCTCATTTTTAATGTGTCACAAGCAGATCCCCCCCTAAACTTTGGGTCAAGAAGACTCAGTTAATCATATTTTTGGTTCATGGCTATGGCCTGTCTATTTTGCTTTTACTTTAGCCATTCTGATGATGTGAGGTGACATCTTACTGTGGTTTTGATTTGCATTTCCCTGATGATGAGTGATGTTTTTCATGAGTCTGTTGGCCATCTGTACGTCTTCTTTGAAGAGATGTCTGTTCATGTCTTCTGCTCATTTTTAGTTAAATTTTTTGAATATAAGCTCTTTATATATTTTGGATACTAACCCTTTATTGGATATATCATTTGCAAATATCTTCTCCCACTCAGTAAGTTGCCTTTGTTTCCTTCGTGGTGCAGAAGCTTTTATTTTGTTGTAGTCCCAATAGTTTATTTTTTCTTTTGTTTCCCTTGCCTCAGGGGACATATCAAGAAAAATGTTGCTATAACCAATGTCAGAGAAATTACTGCCTATGTTCTCTTCTAGGATTTTTATGGTTTCAGGTCTCACATTTAGGTCTTTAATCTATTTGAATTTATTTTAGTGTATGGCATAAGAAAGTAGTCCAGTTTCATTCTTGTACATGTAGCTATCCAGTTTTCCCAACACCATTTATTGAAGAGACTATATTTTTTCCCATTGCTTATTCTTGCCTTCTTTGTCTAAGATTAATTGACCATATAAATGTCAATTTATTCTGGACTCTCTTTTTCTGTTACATTGAGCTGTGTCTATTTTTGTATCAGTACTACACTGTTTTTTTATTTTTTTTGAAACCGCTTTTTTAAATTTTTATTTTCAGTACATTAAATTAGTACTACACTGTTTTGATTATTACCACCTTGTAGTATATCTTGAAATCTGGGATTATGATGCCTCCAGTTTTTTTATTTTCAAGATTACTTTGTTTATTATCTTTTGTCATTCCATAAAAATTTTAGGATTATTCCTTCTAGGTCTGTGAAAAATGTTGGTATTTTGGTAGACAGCTCATTAAATCCATAGATTGCTTTAGATAGTATGGACATTTTAACAATATTTATACTTCCAATCCAGTAGCATGGAATAACTTTCCCTTTGTTTGTCATCTTCAGTTTCTTTCATAAATGTTCTATAGTTTTCAGAATGCAGGTATTTCACCTTCTGGATGAAGTTTATTCCTAGATATTTTATTATTGTGGGGGCAATTATAAATGGAATTGTTTTTTTTAATTTCTCTTTCTGCAACCTCATTATTAGTTGTATAGAAATGCAGTAGATATCTCTATATTGATTTTGTATGCTACAACCTTACTGAATTCATTTATCAGTTCTTGTAGTTATTTGTGGAGTCTTTTTGTTCTCTATATAGTATCATTTCATCACTTTACTTATTTCTTCGCAGATTTGATGCCTATATTTCTTTTTCTTGTCTAATGGCCATGGCTTGGACATCTAGTACTATGTTGAATAATATTGAGTGAGAGAGACATCCTTGTCTTAATCCTCATCTTAGGGAAAAGTTCTAGTTTTTCACTCTTGAAGATGATACTAGCTTTGCTTTTGCATATATGGCCATTATTGTGTTGAGATATGTTTTCTCTAAACCTACTTTGTTAAGTATTTTTATCATGAATAGATGTTGTTCTTGTGTAAAGCTTTTTCCATATCAAAATGATCGTATGGTTTTTATTCTTTCTCTTGTTGATGGGATATATCACATTGATTCATTTGTGAACACTGGACCACTCTTGCATCCAGGAATAAATGCCACTTGATCATGGTAATTACTTTTTTTTTTATTTTTTAAAAGTTTAAAAATTTTATTGAGATATAATTGACATATAGCATTATATTATTTTCAGGTATAGAATGTAGCGATATGGTATTTGTACATATTTCATAATGATTACCACAATAATTCTGGTTAACATCTACCACCATATATAGTTACAAAGTTATTTACCTTGTGATGAACATTTTTAATATTTATTCTTCTAACAACTTTCTAATATACAATAAAATATTATTTACTGTAGTTACGATGCTGTAATTACATCCCCATGACTATTTCCTTTATAACTGAAAGTTTGTACGTTTTGACCCCTTTTACCCATTTTGCACCCCCCCACCTCACAACCACTAGTCTTTCTAGTCTCTGTGCCAATGAGTTCTGTTTTTTTTTTTTTTAATAATTTTTTATTTTTTATAAACATATATTTTTATCCCCAGGGGTACAGGTTTGTGAATCACCAGGTTTACACACTTACAGCACTCACCAAAGCACATACCCTCCCCAATGTCCATAACCCCACCCCCCTTCTCCCAACCCCCCTCCCACTCAGCAACCCTCAGTTTGTTTTGTGAGATTAAGAGTCACTTCTGGTTTGTCTCCCTCCCAATCGCATCTTGTTTCATTTATTCTTCTCCTACCCACTTAAGCCCCCATGTTGCATCACCACTTCCTCATATCAGGGAGATCATATGATCGTTGTCTTTCTCCGCTTGACTTATTTCGCTAAGCATGATACGCTCTAGTTCCATCCATGTTGTCACAAATGGCAAGATTTCATTTCTTTTGATGGCTGCATAGTGTTCCATTGTGTATATATACCACATCTTCTTTATCCATTCATCTGTTGATGGACATCTGGGTTCTTTCCATAGTTTGGCTATTGTGGACATTGCTGCTATAAACATTCGGGTGCACGTGCCCCTTCAGATCACTACGTTTGTATCTTTAGGGTAAATAGCCAGTAGTGCAATTGCTGGGTCATAGGGCAGTTCTATTTTCAACATTTTGAGGAACCTCCATGCTGTTTTCCAGAGTGGTTGCACCAGCTTGCATTCCCACCAACAGTGTAGGAGGGTTCCCCTTTCTCCACATCCTCGCCAGCATCTGTCATTTCCTGACTTGTTGATTTTAGCCATTCTAACTGGTGTGAGGTGATATCTCATTGTGGTTTTGAATTGTATTTCCCTGATGCCAAGTGACGTGGAGCACTTATTCATGTGTCTGTTGGCCATCTGGATGTCTTCTTTGCAGAAATGTCTGTTCATGTCCTCTGCCCATTTCTTGATTGGATTATTTGTTCTTTCGGTGTTGAGTTTGCTAAGTTCTTTATAGATTTTGGACACTAGTCCTTTATCTGATATGTCGTTTGCAAATATCTTCTCCCATTCTGTCAGTTTTCTTTTGGTTTTGTTAACTGTTTCCTTTGCTGTGCAAAAGCTTTTGATCTTGATAAAATCCCAATAGTTCATTTTTACCCTTGCTTCCCTTGCCTTTGGCGATGTTCCTAGGAAGATGTTGCTGTGGCTGAGGTCGAAGAGGTTGCTGCCTGTGTTCTCCTCAAGGATTTTGACAGATTTCTTTCTCACATTGAGGTCCTTCATCCATTTTGAGTCTATTTCTGTGTGTGGTATAAGAAAATGGTCCAATTTCATTTTCCTACATGTGGCCGTCCAATTTTCCCAACACCATTTATTGAAGAGGCTGTCTTTTTTCCATTGGACATTCTTTCCTCCTTTGCCGAAGGTTAGTTGACCATAGAGTTGAGGGTCTATTTCTGGGCTCTCTATTCTGTTCCATTGATCTATGTGTCTGTTTTTGTGCCAGTACCATACTGTCTTGATGATGACAGCTTTGTAATAGAGCTTGAAGTCCGGAATTGTGATGCCACCAACTTTGGCTTTCTTATTCAATATCCCTTTGGCTATTCGAGGTCTTTTCTGGTTCCATATAAATTTTAGAATTATTTCTTCCATTTCTTTGAAAAAGATGGACGGTACTTTGATAGGAATTGCATTAAATGTGTAGATTGCTTTAGGTAGCATAGACATTTTCACAATATTTATTCTTCCAATCCAGGAGCATGGAACATTTTTCCATTTCTTTGTGTCTTCCTCAATTTCTTTCATGAGTACTTTATAGTTTTCTGAGTATAGATTCTGTGCCTCTTTGGTTAGGTTTATTCCTAGGTATCTTATGGTTTTGGGTGCAATTGTAAATGGGATTGACTTCTTGATTTCTCTTTCTTCTGTCTTGTTGTTGGTGTAGAGAAATGAAACTGATTTCTGTGCGTTGATTTTATATCCTGACACTTTACTGAATTCCTGTACAAGTTCTAGCAGTTTTGGAGTGGAGTCTTTTGGGTTTTCCAAATATAGTATCAAATCATCTGCGAAGAGTGATAATTTGACTTCTTCTTTGCCGATTTGGATGCCTTTAATTTCCTTTTGTTGTCTGATTGCTGAGGCTAGGACTTCTAATACTACGTTGAATAGCTGTGGTGATAATGGACATCCCTTCTAATACTACGTTGAATAGGTGTGGTGATAATGGACATTTCCTGACCTTAGCGGAAAAGCTTTCAGTTTTTCTCCATTGATAATGATATTTGCGGTGGGTTTTTCATAGATGGCTTTGATGATATTGAGGTATGTGCCCTCTATCCCTACACTTTGAAGAGTTTTGATCAGGAAGGGATGCTGTACTTTGTCAAATGCTTTTTCAGCATCTATTGAGAGTATCATATGGTTCTTGTTCTTTCTTTTATTAATGTGTTGTATCACATAGACTGATTTGCGGATGTTGAACCAACCGTGCAGCCCTGGAATAAATCCCACTTGGTCGTGGTGAATACTCCTTTTAATGTACTGTTGAATCCTATTGGCTAGTATTTTGGTGAGAATTTTCGCATCTGTGTTCATCAAGGATATTGGTCTATAGCTCTCTTTTTTGATGGGATCCTTGTCTGGTTTTGGGATCAAGGTGATGCTGGCCTCATAAAATGAGTTTGGAAGTTTTCCTTCCATTTCTATTTTTTGGATCAGTTTCAGGAGAATAGGAATTAGTTCTTCTTTAAATGTTTGGTAGAATTCTCCCGGGAAGCCATCTGGCCCTAGGCTTTTGTTTGTTTGGAGATTTTTAATGACTGTTTCAATCTCCTTACTGGTTATGGGTCTGTTCAGGCTATTTATTTCTTCCTGGGTCAGTTTTAGTTGTTTATATGTGTCTAGGAATGCATCCATTTCTTCCAGATAGTCAAATTTGTTGGCGTAGAGTTGCTCGTAGTATGTTCTTATAATAGTTTGTATTTCTTTGGTGTTAGTTGTGATCTCTCCTCTTTCATTCATGATTTTATTTATTTGGGTCCTTTCTCTTTTCTTTTTGATAAGTCTGGCCAGGGGGTTATCAATTTTATTAATTCTTTCAAAGAACCAGCTCCTAGTTTCGTTGATTTGTTCTATTGTTTTTTTGGTTTCTATTTCATTGATTTCTGCTCTGATCTTTATGATTTCTCTTCTCCTGCTGGATTTAGGGTTTCTTAAAGATTTTTTATTTATTATTTATTTGACAGACAGAGATCACAAGTAGGCAGAGAGGCAGGCAGAGAGAGGAGGGAAGCAGGCTCACCACTGAGCAGAGAGCCCGATGCGGGGCTCGATCCCAGGACTCTGGGATCATGACCTGAGCCGAAGGCAGAGGCTTTAACCCCTGAGCCATCCAGGTGCCCCTTAGGGTTTCTTTCTTGTTCTTTCTCCAGCTCTTTTAGGTGTAAGGTTAGGTTGTGTACCTGAGACCTTTCTTGTTTCTTGAGAAAGGCTTGTACCGCTATATATTTTCCTCTCAGGACTGCCTTTGTTGTGTCCCACAGATTTTGAACCGTTGTATTTTCATTATCATTTGTTTCCATGATTTTTTTCAATTCTTCTTTAATTTCCCGGTTGACCCATTCATTCTTTAGAAGGATGCTGTTTAGTCTCCATGTATTTGGGTTCTTTCCAAACTTCCTCTTGTGGTTGAGTTCTAGCTTCAGAGCATTGTGGTCTGAAAATATTCAAGGAATGATCCCAATCTTTTGATACCAGTTGAATCCTGATTTAGGACTGAGGATGTGATCTTACTGGAGAATGTTCCATGTGCACTAGAGAAGAATGTGTATTCTGTTGCTTTGGGATGAAATGTTCTGAATATATCTGTGATGTCCATCTGGTCCAGTGTGTCATTTAAGGCTTATTTCCTTGTTGATCTTTTGCTTGATGATCTGTCCATTTCAGTGAGGGGAGTGTTAAAGTCCCCTACTATTTTTGTATTATTGTTGATGTGTTCCTTTGATTTTGTTATTAATTGGTTTATATAGTTGGCTGCTCCCACGTTGGGGGCATAGATATTTAAAATTGTTAGATCTTCTTGTTGGACAGACCCTTTGAGTATGATATAGTGTCCTTCCTCATCTCTTATTATAGTCTTTGGCTTAAAATCTAATTGATCTGAGATAAGGATTGCCACTCCTGCTTTCTTCTGATGTCCATTAGCATGGTAAATTCTTTTCTACCCCCTCACTTTAAATCTGGAGGTATCTTCGGGCTTAAAATGAGTTTCTTGTAGGCAACATATAGATGGGTTTTGTTTTTTTATCCATTCTGATACCCTGTGTCTTTTGATTGGGGCATTTAGCCCATTAACATTCAGGGTAACTATTGAGAGATATTAATTTAGTGCCATTGTATTGCCTGTAAAGTGATTGTTACTGTATATTGTCTCTGTTCCTTTCTGATCTACCACTTGTAGGCTCTCTCTTTGCTTACAGGGCCCCTTTCAATGTTCCCTGTAGAGCTGGTTTGGTGTTTGCAAATTCTTTCCGTTTTTGTTTGTCCTGGAAGCTTTTAATCTCTCCTTCT
Source organism: Neogale vison (assembly GCF_020171115.1). Classification (NCBI taxonomy): domain Eukaryota; kingdom Metazoa; phylum Chordata; class Mammalia; order Carnivora; family Mustelidae; genus Neogale; species Neogale vison. The sequence continues at coordinate 52,480,485 of NC_058093.1, forward strand.
ATTTTCAATGATAGCCTAGCTGGATATAGTATTCTTGGCTGCATGTTTTTCTTGTTTAGTGCTCTGAATATATCATGCCAGCTCTTTCTGGCCTGCCAGGTCTCTGTGGATAAGTCTGCTGCCAATCTAATATTTTTACCATTGTATGTTACAGACTTCTTTTCCCGGGCCACTTTCAGGATTTTCTCTTTGTCACTACAGCTTGTAAATTTTACTATTAGGTCACGGGGTGTGGGCCTATTCTTATTGATTTTGAGGGGCGTTCTCTGAACCTCCTGAATTTTGATGCTTGCTCCCTTTGCCATATTGGGGAAATTCTCCCCAGTAATTCTCTCCAGTATACCTTCTGCTCCCCTCTCTCTTTCTTCTTCTTCTGAAATCCCAATTATTCAAATGTTGTTTCATCTGGTAATTACTTTTTTAATGTAGTGTTGGATTCTATTTGCTAATAACTCATTGAAGATTCCTACATGTTTATTTATCAAATATATTGGTCTGTAGTTCTTTTATTTTTTTTAAGTATTTTTATCTGGTTTTGGTATTGGTAATGCAGGCCTCATAGAATGAATTTGGCAGTTTTCTTCCTCTTTTTTTTTTTTTTGGAATAATTTGAGAATAGGTATTAACTCTTATTTTTTTTTAAGTGTCATTTATGTAAGTAATCCCTATACCCAATGGAGCTTGAAGTCACAATCCTGAGGCTAAGACCTACATGCTCCTCTCACTGAGCCAGCTAGGTACCCCAGTATTAAATCTTTAAATGTTTGGTAGAATTTGCCTGTGAAGCCATCTGGTCCTGGACTTATATTTGTTGGTAGTTTTTGATTATTGATTCCATTTCATTCCTGGTAATTGTTCTGTTCAAATTTTCTATTTTTTCCTCATTCAGTTTTGGGAAGTTCTTTTTTTCTAGGAATTTATCCATTTCTTCTAGGTTGTCCAGTTTGTTGGCATAACTATGTATTGTTCTTTCTAACTTTAAAACCATATGCAAAGGTACAAATTTGCTTTACTGTTTGTTAATAGATTAAATCTCATCTTGGTCTTGTAGATGTTATTGAGCAGTGCAATGCCTGAAGACTTGTGTTTTTACATTGTGTTATATTTAAATGACAAATTTCAAAAAGCTTTTCCAGTAACTTGGCTGATGCTATCTCAGCATCTTCTACAAAGCTCTGATCTGTGGAGATAAATTAGATTGATTTGCATGAGGGGCCCATGGCCTTCCCAAAGGAGTCAATCTTCTTTCAAGTTCTATATTTATTGGGTTAAACTAGCATGGCCATAAGAAAGTAAGTAGGTTATAGAGATGATAAGGAAGACCAGTAAGCCAGTCCTGATCCTGAAACAGAAAAGGTGGGAATGGATACAGTGGTTCTGGTGATGGATCAAACGTAAGGCCGCCCATTGTAACAGAGTAATCCAGAGATTGATTGCTCCCTGCAAGTAATATGTGATTACTTGGGACTATCTGGGGGAGGGAATACTTAAGTTCTGCCAAAGCACTTTGGACATGGGCTCCACAAGTAGTAGTTAATTTCCAATGAAGAGATCCAACCTTATCTGTGACACATTTTAACCTATTAAAAGTGTTTGCCTCATTTTTATTCTTGTCTCTTTTTAAGAGACCCAGCCACCATACCCCACCTTATATCCTGAAACTGGTGGTTCCATTGTAATAAAAATCTCCACCATTGCGTCTGTATGAGACCAAACCCTGACACACATTAGCTCCCCGTGGAAGTGATTGGGTGAGAAAATAAAAAATGTTTCCTGTTGGAAATCCTATACCAATAGAATAGGAACATCCTCATCCCCTAGGCCTGAGAAATGAGCCAGGCCAGCCTTACAGGAGAGCAAGGTACCACCTCAGGGCTCATGGCCATGCCAGAACAGAACACTTTGCTCTTGCTCTTAATGTGACACACAGTTATTTAAGGCTAGCTTGAGATACCAGTCTATGGTACTTTATTATCGTAACCCTAAATAAGACACCACTGTATCAGAATCTGCTTTTTATTTTTTTTTAAAGAAGTATAATACATATACAGTGTTACATATACAGTTTCAGGTGTACAAAACTGATTGAACAATTCTATACATAACTCAATGTTCACCGTTCTAAGTGTAGTCACCATCTGTCACCATACAGCGTTATTACAATATTACAATCCCCTTCATCTATTTCTCCCACCCCCACCTCCCCTCCGGCAACTACCAGTTCATTCTCTGTATTTAAGAGTCTGCATTTTAACAAGATATCTGTTGATTCTTGTGCATGTTTATGTTTGAAACAATTATTCCATCTCTCTCTTTTTATTTATTTATTTGACAGAGAGAAATCACAAGTAGATGGAGAGGCAGGCAGAGAGAAAGAGGGAAGCAGGCTCCCTGCTGAGCAGGGAGCCTGATGCGGGACTCGATCCCAGGACCCTGAGATCACGACCTGAGCCGAAGACAGCGGCTTAACCAACTGAGCCACCCAGGCGCCCCTCCATCTCTCTCTTTTCTTTAGTATCCTCTGGTAGGCCCTCTGGTTTCCCTCTGACCCCTGTAATGGGTGCACAGGTTTTTCCAACCTTAATTCTAAAATTATTAAGCTTTATAATGTGATTACTAAGTGAAAATAGAGATCCAAGCCCAAGATAATAATAGTAATACAATACTATTAAATTTGAATGTAGGATCAGTAACCAAAATTCCTCATTTACATCTCAAAGGAACTAGATTGGACTCCTCTGGATTCAAGCAAGCAAATTCCCTAACGGTAAACGAGGTAAAGTATTGAAGGCAATAGATCTTGCTACTATTGGCACTGGCTTTAAGATTTACAGTCTAGGAACTAAAATTTCCCTTTAACCTTCTTTTTTTAATTTATTTATTTTTTTAAAAAGATTTTATTTATTTATTTGACAGACAAAGATCACAAATAGGCAGAGCAGCTGGCAGAGAGAGAGGGGGAAGCGGGCTCCCTGTGCCCAATGTGGGACTCAACCCCTGTATCCTGAGACCATGACCTGAGCTGAAGGCAGAGGCTTAACCCATTGAACCACTCAGGCATCCCTATAATTTATTTTTAAAAGCATGCATTTTCTTTTAATTATGTGTGATTTGTTTTACTTTTTCAATATGGTAGATAACTAGTTTAGACATTTAAGAGATCAGCTGTGCAGGTAAACTCATTATCCTGGGCTTACTGCAGTGTGGGTCCAACCAGCTAAATGAACATCACCTGGCCACTCAGAAATGAACTCTGAGGACAGTGCCCAGGGATCTGTGTTTAAAAAGCCTCCAGCTGCTTCTAATGTGCACTACAGCTGAGAAGCACTCTTATAAACCCTTTTTACTCCATGTGCGCCAGGTACCGACGCCATCCCTTGTGCTTGTCAACAATGCAGTTTCAGTCTTCATTCCAGACCCTCTGTTATGGAACTGAATGTTTGTGTGTTTTCAAAATTCATATGTTGAAATCCAGACCTCCCCCCCACCAGAATGATGAAATTGGGAGGTTGGACCTTGGGGGAGATAACTAGGTCATGAGAATGGAGAGCTCATGACCGAGATCAATGCCTTTATAAAAGGAGCCTAGAGAGCTTTCACGCTTTCTGTCTGTCATGTGAAGATATAACAGGAAGTTGGTAGTTCACGACCTGGAAGAGGGTTCTCAGTGGAACTGGACCCTGCTGCCATCCTGATCTCAGACTTCAAGGCTCCACAACTTTGAGAAGTAAGTATCTGTTTCTTATAAGCCCCCATTGCTCCCCAGTCTATGGTGCTTTTTTAAAACAGCCCTAAGTAAGACACCACTGTAACAGAATCTACATTCTAACAAGATCTCTGGTGATTCTGGTGCATGTTAAAGTTTGAGAAACACTGAAATCTAGTGAAAATTGCTCAGGCTCATGTTTATCTTCTCTGGTTAACCTTCTTGCTGCTTTCTGGCCCCTGAAATAGATGCACAGGTTTTTCCAACATTGAGCCCTTAAATTCTAAAATCAAACCACTAAACTTTATGATTACTCCATATAGAAAGGGATTTCAGCCCTCTCTCCTCCATCTTGTGACTTCCTGTCAAATTTGAATGTAGATAAACAACAAGGAACACTTAACATTAAATGTGTGTCCCATGCAATATATGATACTTGGGATATATTTATACTGAAAAATTGGACATCCTATATTTTTATTTGCTACATTTGGCAACTCTACATATAGCTCAAAAAATCATCCCAGAAACTGATAATTTCTTGCAGCATCAATATGGATATTTGCTTAAACAGCCATATCTTTTTATATGGCAATTTTTCAGTTCCTTTTAAATGAGACAGAAGCTGAAATTCTGATCTCTACCCTCTATTAAGCCAGCATCTATATGACTTTGTTTACCTACAAAAGATAACATCATTGTGCATAACCTTATAAAGTCAGAATTGGCTTTAAAATACAAAACCCCTGGGGCGCTGAGTGGCTCATTGGGCTAAAGCCTCTACCTTTGGCTTAGGTCATGATCCGGGGTCCTGGGATCAAGCCCAGCATGGCATGGGGCCTTCTGCTCAGCAGGGAGCCTGCTTCCCCCACCCCTCTCTGCCTACTTGTGATCTCTGTCAACTAAATAAATAAAATCTTTAACAAAAACAAAAAACAAAAAACCCTGCCATCCAACATTTGTCAGCAGGAGAGATTTCAAATTAACTATGAAAATAGAAAAAAAAATCCTTAATATCTCTGTCATACAAAATTCATTGTCCACAATTCTTTGCAGTGGGTTAAGTCTTTCAGGTGCCAAGGGCACATTTGCAGTGAGGTCATTGGGGCTTGCCCACTTCCTATGGCTTTCAATTTGACACTCTGTTGGTTCACTACTAAAGGTTCCTTTAGTTTTGGAGGGTAGCTGGTAATGCCTGCTTTGAGTGCTTTTTTTAGGTTAAAATTGTCTCTGCTATAATCTATGTTGGGGATTTGCCGTGAAATTTTAGTTCAGTGCTGGGGAATAACTAAGACACTTTCCTGAAGAAATTACTTACCAGTTGTCCTTGGGCCCAACTCCATTAGGAGATGAAGTGTACCTTTATTTGGATGAGAGTACTCTTTAATTTCAACAATGTACAGTCTGTCTCTGTTCACCGAGTTTCCAGAACTTACATAAATGACCTTAATCAGCAAAATCATTTTTGCAATTTAAACTCTCACTAAAAGAGTACTGTTGTTGTTTAATTTGTGGTTTCTACCAAAAGTCTTATTGAAGTTATTTAAGGGATACGCTAATGACCATGTGCTCCTCTGTATAAAATCTATTGTTGAGATCAAATTAGAATGCTAGAGAGCTGTAAATTTTATCATATCACATTGGCAGAATTCTCTTTTCTGAATTCTCTTTTAAAGTTTTGCCTTCTAATTTTATCAGTCATTATATAGTCCATGCGTTTTGTTTTCTTTTGTTTTTAAGATTTTATTTATTTGAGAGGGAGAAAGAGCATGAGCAGGGTGGGGTGGAGGGAGTAGAAGGAGAGAGACAAGCCGATTTCCCACTGAGCAGAGAGCCCGATGCAGATCAATCTCAGGACCTGGGATATGATCTGAGCATAAAGCAGACAACCTACTAAGCCACCCAGGCACCCCAATTCATGCATTTTGATTTCCACTTTTTTGTTATTTTGTTAACTTCCTTTTCCTCTTTTGTATTACATTGACATTCTATTAATTTATATTTAATTGGGAAAATAGTACAGAAGACTTGTTTTTATTATGAAAAGCAGCATTGGCATGATAAAGTACAGTTTAAAGAAAAAACAAACTAAATATACTTGTATCCAACATGCTATTTTAAAACTAGGTACTGATTGTGCCTTACGAGAATCTGTGCCTTTTTCTTTCTTTCTTTTCTTTTATTTATTTATTTATTTTAGAGGGATTGAAAGAGAGAGGGAAAAAGAGCATGCTCCTTTGCACTGAGTGGGAGAGGGACACACAGACTCCACACTGAACACAGAGCCCATTGTGGGGCTCAGTCTCGTGACCCTGAGAACATAACCTGAGCCAAAACAAAGAGTTGGATGTTTAACCAACTGAGCCACCCAGGCACCCTTGGGTACATTTTCTTAATTGTGTTGTCTTTACCATCTTGCTGCCAGAGTTGAGTACTATCCTAAATTTTGTGATAGTCTTTTTCTTCCTTCTCTTGATGGTTTTACCACATACTTGTTTATTTGCTTGCCTTTGATCTTTTACATAACTGGAACTATTTTTTAGGTATTCTTCTGGAATGCATATTTTTGCTCAACGTTATGTTTCTAATATTTACCCATACTAGTTCATTTGCACTGCTGCATAGTGTTTTACAGTATAACTGTGTCATGATGTTCATGTCATGTCATGAAGTGTTTATTCCTGCTACCAAATATGGATATGTGGGTTGTCTTCAACTATCACTTACTGCAAGCAGTGCTGCTGTGAACATTCTTTTACAGAACGCCTGCTGCACAGGTGTGAGAGATTCCCTGGGGCTTGGGACTGCCAGTGTGTGGTGCACAGACCAGCAACAGCAGCATTACCTGGAGCTTATTAAACATAGCCCACCCTAGAGCCACCGAATCATAACCTACATCTTGTTCTATCCTTCTCTGTCTAGTAAAGTTTGAAAAGCACTAGTCTGTGGTATATACCAAGGGGCAAAATTATTGAGCAAGTAATTTTTTTACAAGATAAAGCTCAGTGTTTTTCCGAAGTTGTTTGCCAGCGTATAACTGCCCACAGAGTTACCTTTGCCCCAGTACTGTCACTAACAAGAGTATTTCCAGGCTTTAAAATAGTGTAACATGGAAACGTATTTATATTTTGCCAATTATCAGTACCGTGTAAAAATGCAATCGATATTTATCAATTTTCTATGCAGTCATCTTTTTAACGAGGTTAAGCATCAATTACTTGTTGGCCATCAATACTTCTTCTTAAAAGCTTGTTTATAATCTTACTAATTTTTAAATTTTTTGATCCCTTATGGATCTTAAGGTGTTCATTGTGTATTCTACTGCTCTTTGTTGTTTTATAGGTATGGAAGATATTTTCACCCAGTTTATAGCTTATGATTTTAATCTCTTTGAGGTTAACTGAAAGTTTTGTTTTTTTTTTTTTTAATGTAGTCAAATGTATCAACCTTTTCTTAGTGGGTAGCAGGTGTTTTGTTGTTGTTGTGCTTGTCCAGTTTGGTTTCTCTAGGCATCTAGTCTTCCACGTTTTTGGAAGGAGAAGTCATAGTGAAGGTCTTATATCTAGACCTATAACCCCCTTTATAGCCTAGCTTATTATGTCCCAGGAGGAATGTACAAACAAGAAAAAAATAGCTAAATGAGAAACAAAGATTACTTATTACAGCCAGGCAGATCTAATTACCCATCCTGAAAGTAAGATTCCAGAGAAGATGCAGTCTTACCTAGGAACCCAGTGAGAGGAAATTGAAACACACACATACTTTAAAGCAGAAAGAATGACCAGCGTGTTCACTAATCACAAGCAAACAGGCAATGCTAGAGAGACTAGATAGAGCCGCTGTTCCTCCTTGTCGGGACTAAGAAATCCGTCATTAGCATAACATGCTCAGTGAGTGTTTGGGACTGATCCCAATCAAATTTGCAGTGCCTGCCTCCACAACTGGGGGTGAAAAAAAGCCACAAATGCAATGTAATTAACATAAAATTCTCATGTTCCTTCACCTGTTGGCCAAAGAGAAAATAGTAAATTGACACAGACATTAGTAACCTTCTTCCCCCAATATATACATCTGTTTTCTTTTCTCTCTATGAACCCATTGTGCTAATGGTCAATTAAGAGTGAAACTACTCTGATTCCCAGCTTCCTCTCCTTCTGTGTATCCAGGGACCAGCAGTTTAGGATTTAGCGCTCCCAGAAATCTCTGAAATGTATCTCAAAAAAATTTTAATTTTTTTCATTCAGACCATACGACACCATGGATCAAAAATTCATGCTTTATTCTAACCCCCACTGACATTAAGTTCAGATGTGTTACGCAGTATAGTTCACATGACATTACACAGGTTCAAATAACAAAATGACCTAAAGTATGACATAAATGACAAATATAACCAAATTTGAACAATGTAATTTATCCCTCCTGTTACCGTCCTTACCATTGTTTTAAATCCTCCTCCCTTTGTAATAATGTAAATTCAAAAGAATTGCCATACAAATGTTTTTCTTCCACAATCTAGGATTTCCCTTGTCTCGGCTGGAGGAGTGACAAGGACAAAAGATAACAAGACAGAAGTAGGATTGAAGGAATTAACATGCCTGGGCACTTTGTTGTTTTGTCATTTTGAGGACTTAAAGAAAAACTTACAGCTCATAATAAATACTCCCTTTATAACAATTTCTTTATTACATGAGGTGCAAAATAAAACTTTAATCAAGGCATTGGCTAAACATGAAACAAAAATAATGTAAGGTTTTGAAAATGGAGAGAAAAGTATGTGGCAATATTTTGGTGAGGTTATCTCTGAAATAATCTATGTAGAAAAAAAATACATTAAAAAATTTTTTTAAATTTAGAAATGTCCCTGTACTTCTATTTTTCAAAAATATCATTTTCATTACAAATAGAAACTCCTCTAGAATTTTAATGAAAAGAAATTTCTAGGAGCACCTGGGTGGCTCAGTCAGTTAAGCGTCTGCCTTTGGCTCAGGTCATGATCCCAGAGTCCTGGGATGGAGCCTTTCATCATCGACGGGGCCCTCTGCTCAATGGAAAACCTGCTTCTCCCTCTGCCTGCCACTCTGCCTGTTTGTGCTCTCCCTCTCTCTGTCAAATAAATAAATAAAATCTTTAAAAATAAATACGTAAATTTCTAGAAAGTTTAGGAAAAAAATGAAGATATAATCAAATGTTGACAACGTTTATGCATTATTTTTTACACTCTGAGTGATGCCTGTCTTTACCAACAACATGGAGGTCTTAACATGTGGCCAACTGCCCCTGAATAATGAGAACTAATTTGAAATAACCTTTAATTTTTTCTTTCAAACCACAAACCTCTAGCTCCGCAATAAGTTGATATCCGCTTGTTGCTAAAGACATAGAGAAAGGTAGATGTGTTATTTGTGAAGGAGATGAGAGCTCTGGAGGCAAATGCCCAAGGCAGTCTTCATTAAGGAAGAATTCATTTGACAAGTTTGAACAATTTAAAATATTAGCTCTGTGTTGATCTATTTGGGGCTTGAATGCAATAGTAATGGGGTACATAATTTATTTTATCTAATGAAAAATATTTAAAATGATTAATTTTTGGATTTAGCATTCAAAATATCCATGCTGCTCACTCTTGACTAATAGTCCAGACACATGTAGCCTCTGTATCTTTATGCATACTCTTATTTCAGCCCAGAATGCCCTTATCCTTTATTCATCTGAAAAATGCCTTCAAAATTCTGTTCAGCTGCTACCTTTGTGCTGAATATTCTCCTATGACACTTAATGTAGGTCTCTAAAGTTGCATTTATAACTATGTGCTTTTCTTTATATCTTTTACTTAATTAGGAGATCCTCAAGGATGAGGACTTTGATTTATTCATAGATCTTTGCCCAGTGCCTGGCACAAATGCTCTTCTATGTGTGCACAGGAGATTAGGCAAGGGATAAATGAATAAATGAATGAACAGAAGAATACAAATAGTATTTATTGATTCAAGCACATTTGAACACTGTGAATTTATAATTTGTCTAATCACCCAATATTGCCCAGCAAAAAAAATTGCTTTAGGCATTATGATCTATGAGAAAAGCGAGTGTTTGGAGGCATTAAAGAGAAAAGAATTGAGTTTGTTGCTAAGCAACTATAAACATGAATGTTGTATATGTATATGAACACTGTGTTAGAGATAAAAATATACTTTGCCAAGTCTAGAAATGAGGAACATAGACACAGACTTTGTAGCTAGATAGTTCAAGTACTGGTTTTACCAGACATCTCTAGTTTTGGTAAATCCTTGACTCTTACTGAGCCTCAGCAATTTATCTATAAAATGGGAATAATCAAGTCTGCCCCTGCTCCCCACAGAAAAACTGAGTATCTAACCAAATAAGGTATTAAAGAAATTCTGTACGGTCTGTGAAACTCTGCCATGTGGTTAGCAAAGGAGATACTTTTTTTTTTTTTTTTCTTTTTTTTAATGTCGTATTCTTCACCAGACCCAATTTTCCAGATGCAGAGAGTTCAGACAAACAAGCTAAAAGGCCTCTTTACAAGAATATACTTACTTCTTCTGGGTGCTCACCCAGCAAGAGAAATCATCAGAACATGGTTTGGGATAGTTATCTTGTGCTCAAACTTGTCAGTAGCTATGCCCTGTGCTTCCCTCCCCCAGACCCAGATTAGTGGTGAGGTGTCTGTTGAAACTGGGGAAATTTATGAAATTATATTTAAGCCTAAAGGCAAATGCAGAAAATTCATTAGGTTTTTTTTTTTTTTTTTTTGCTTTTTTTTAATCTGACAACAGGAGAAAATCAAAAAAATAAGGACTCTATTTACTCATACATGTTTTCAGAGCACATACGGATGTGCTGCCTGCTTTTGGAAGCCTTCCTACCTCACCCAGTTCCCTTTCCTAATTTTTCCTGAGCAGAATCACTCCATTCTCCATGCTTCCTTGAATTTAAAATGCCACATGGCTTGGAATTATCTGTTTATGACTCTACCTTCCTGCCTCTCTTCCCGTCAGCCTCCAACAAGGAAGATTCATAGGAGAGTTATCTTCTCATTTTTGTATTACCAAGACCTGCCTAGCTCCGCACCCAAGACTTAGTAGGACCTCAAGAAATACTGACTCTTGAAAAATGATGCTGTTTTAAACTTTTCCTTCAGACCCCTTAGTGTTAAGTATGCTCTGAAAGAGGCCAGGATAAAAGAGGGCTTGAATACATGGCAGAGAATAGGAAAGTGTGGGAAAAGAAAAATCACTCAACTTTATTTTTCCGAAACTTTGGTAGTAATGGAAGGCTATATAGCTGCTTCAGCCTGGTGCTGAGCAAATGAGGATTTTTCATTTGAACCAATGCTCCCTATTCGCATGGATGCATTTATGGAAGGGATATAAGAAAGAGCTGTTCCAACAAAGGCCATTATGGAGAAGGGTCCTAGGAGTCTGTTATTAAGCTTAATATCCTTGGTGTTTTGGCATTGGAAGGAGTGGGCTGTAAAACAGATAGGAAACTTGTTTGTGAGAGAGAAATTGATTTTATTTATACAAAAGGCAGAAAAATCTCAGCCTCTGAAAGGAGAGGGGGAAAAAATGGGAACAATGTAAGAGAAGTGTAATGTGTTTGGAATGATGACATTATTTAAAGTACTCAAGATACGGGTAAGGAGTTCAAACCCCTGAGCTGGAAGAAAATTAGGTAGTTCTAATCATCTGGCAATAAATTGGAGTTGTAATGAAATGTATATGAATAATTTTGTCTGTTAAATCTTAAATCAGTCCCCCACCCTTTCTAACAAATTTTAAACAAATGTCCTACTCCTATTCTCAATGTTACCCCATCAGGGTAAATAGAGGCAAGTCAAGAAGCAGTTAGCATGCAGTTGAAAAATAGGATATAGGCTGGAAGAATGCACAGAAGAACACAGAAGAGGCCTTCAGAAAATGGTTTTAGTATGTCAGAGCGGTCTTTCTGAGTGAAGTGATTTCTAAGCAGAGACCTGAATGATAAGCTGAAGTTAGCCAGGGAAAAAGGAGACTAGTGGGAAAATGGAGTTTTTCTGACAGAAAGATTAAAGTCTGTCACTGCAGAGAACTAAGAGAAAGCATGATGCTTTCCAGGAACTGAAAGTGAGAAATTTGATACGGTTGGAAGAGTTACAGCAGCGTAGAATTTATTCACAGGGCAACTGGGTGCCATTGAAGAACATAAGTGGAAAGTGAATTGATTTTATTTTGAAAGATCACCTTGGCTGTTACATGGTAGAAGAATTGGAGTGGGCACGAGGTTGAAAGTCGCAAGGTGTGGCGTGTTCCACCAAGGGCAAATGGTGTTGATGGCCTAAACACGTACAGAAGTGAGAATAGAGAGATGTGTGTAAAGTCCAGGAATAATTTGGAGGTAGAACCAACAAAATGTAGTGATCGTTTAAAAGCTTTAAATTCAGAGAGGGGAAAAAGTCAACGATGACTGCCAGTTTCCTGTTGCAAACAAGTGGGTGGGTGGTTACTGCCTTTGTTTGAAATGGGGACCCCAAGGAAGAGTTCTGGTGTGGGGATTGTGGGGCTTAGATGATAAGGACTGAAAACCCACATAAATTTTCAACATTGTTTACTGTGTCATACTCATTTACAGCTTAAATTTTTCCAAGGCTGTGAATGCTTGTAGTTCCAATTCAGTTTAAAGGTTGTTTATTGATTTCTTGGACGTCAGTGAATTATCTCAGTGGATGTTCTAAGAATCCATAATGACCTTAGAGTGTGTAGAAGGCTACGGTATCCTATAGTTCTTTATAAGTGCAGGCAGAAAAAAAAAAATTCTCAAGGTAATAGTGATAATGATTTTAAAAATTTGAGAATAGCTTGAAGAGTCCTATCTTGAACATTAGTGGAATGAAAAAACATCTTATTTCCCTGTTTTGGCAAAGAAAACCTTATGGGGATCTTCTGGAATGTCATTTGTAAGGATATAGAATGGAATGTTTAAACATTCTAAGAAAGAGCAGAGAAAAGAAATGTCCATGAGGAACCATAACAATGAAAGTTCAAAAGCGGTATAAATGACTGCCTATGTGATTGGCAGCTCCAACAGAATGAACTCAGCTGTCTGTGAAGCTTTGCAAGTTACTACAATTGTAGATAAAAGCCTCCCTGATATTATCTTCCATAGTTCGTATCCAGGCAAAGACACTAGATTAGTTTCATTTGTGAAAACAAAAGGCTGGTTTCAAAGGAAGCATCCGCTGCCATTTGCAGATTTGGGAGAACAACTCACTTTTTCCTTTAACAGGGAGAAATATTCAGCATTTTAATTTGTCTAGGGGAAGGGCTAATAAGTTGCTAATTGCCTTTACAATAGCAGGAGATACTGATTTAGCACTATTAGTAGCCATTGCTGAGTACTGATATTTTAAGAAACTTTTTGGCATTTCTTTTATAGTTAAGCAGAGATAAAAAGAATTCATTGCTATTTTAAATGAATTCACAAGTAATATAATATAAAATAACGGGGGAAATAGCACAATTTTGTGGAAAATATGTCCACGTAATTAGAGACTTGCAAACCTGTTCTTCCTTCAATGAGTATGTTCAACAAATGGCAAATGCTAAACACCATTATTTTGAAACTGAAAATATAATTGTATTTCTTTCAAAGAATAAAGCTTTCTAGACAAAGCATTTATGCATTTAATGCAGCACTAGAGCAACTGGCTAAAACAATCACTTTAATCACTAAACCACTTCATTTGATCATTTTTAATAATTCATATTTTATCATACAATGAATGTCTGTGTAGAAAAATAGAAATAAAAAATGCATTTTTAAAAAGACAGTGAGAAATAACTCTAATACCAGTGATAATTGCTGTGAACATTTTTGTACATATTCTTCTAATCTCTAGATAGAAAAAAGGAAAAACAAATAAACTTACAAACCTTGAGCATTTTCTCATTCAGAGATTATATTTGTCCTTCATTAATTATGACTGCATTAGGTTAAATTATATAGATTAATCAAAATTATTTGAACTCTAATGATTGGGATTTTAGGTCATTTTAAATATGCTAAAAGCAATATAGCAATGAATATTTTGGAACTAAATCTTTGCATCCTTAGTCTAAGACATTAGAAGTTACAATGTTGAGATAAATGGTAAAATAAAAAAAAATTAAGTTTTTTCATGATCTGACAACTTTCTTTATTCCTTATATCACCTTTAAGTTTACATTTATGTCTTGTAGTGTCTGTTCACTAATTTTCTACCTGGTACATTAATTTGTTAGAAAGCCTTAGGGATTCTGAGCTGAATAATGTATAGATAATAGCTGTAAAAGAGCATGTATGTATCAAGATGAATGACAGATATAATACAAAAGGGCTGAATAGCATGGGTGGTGGATAGGAGAAGGGACTGAATGCCACCATATAAAAGCTACCAGGCACATCTAGAGATCTAATTGGTTAAATGAGCTCCTGCTGGATTTGGGATTAAAAGAACAGATTGTAGGGGCTACTAGAATGGTTGGTGGTACAAATATTTTAAATAAGAGATACAGTTTGTGAAGTCAGGAGCCATAAACTTTTTTGGTTTTCTTTTAAAAGTGGCCGCTGCCCAGCCAGCCCATCAGGAAAAGAAGAAAGCTTTGTCCACCTAGGCACTGGGAACCCATGCACTTGGATAATAACTGCTGTACTCTAACGAAGGATATTCTTGGCTCTCATTTGTGAGACCACGGTTTAAATTTCCAATCATCAGCTGGCTTTGTTTCACACACAGAACTTCAGAACTTCCCCTATTAAGCACGAAAGGAGTACAAAGTTACTCTATAGATGGAACATTTTATTTAAGATGAGGTTATATTTAACGGCTGCTTTTAGAATTCTGATTAGAATTTGGAGATCCTGGATAATTTCTTTTACCCAAGCAAACTTAATAAAACCACAGGTCCTTTTCAATATATTTGTAACATTAGTTTGAGAATGGTCAAATTTATTTTTAGATTAAAATTTCTTGGCAGAATTACAACTTGGCATTCAGTTGTTTAAAGATGTTAACGTTCCAATATTTATTACTAAGGGAAACTACAGTGAATGAAATTATTTCAGGTTAACAAAGTCATTCCCCCAGAATGGATTGTCTTTTTTTTTTTTCATTTTATTTTATTTTATTTCTTTTCAGTGTACCAAAATTCATGGTTTGTGCACAACACCCAGTGCTCCATGCAATACCTGCCCTCCTTAATACCCACCACCAGGCTCATCCCCCCCCACCCCACCCCCCTCCAAAACCCTCAGTTTGTTTCTCAGAGACAGAATGGAACTTTTTGCTGCAAGGACTTTACGCTCTACCTAACTGGTAAACCCCTGGGGCAAGAGTTCTAATTAGTTCAGGATATTGAAGTTACTTTCTGGTTTGATGCTATAAATGCCGTCCAGGCCAAAGTGTATAATCAGTAACTTCCTAAATCTACCGTTTTTAGCTACTAATAAATGAATATACATTTTATTTTATTTTTTTTAAAGATTTTATTTATTTATTTGACAGAGAGAAATCACAAGTAGGCAGAGAGGCAGGCAGAGAGAGAGGAGGAAGCAGGCTCCCTGCGAGCAGAGAGCCCGATGAGGAACTCGATCCCAGGACTCTGAGATCATGACCTGAGCCGAAGGCAGTGGCTTAACCCACTGAGCCACCCAGGTGCCCCTGAATATACATTTTAAATGCTTAAAAGATTTCTCTATAAAGAAATACATAAATATGTACCTCCATCAAAGGATCCCTGATAGTGCCTGGCAGTCTCTGGTAGAGTGTCAGGACCCATACAAAAAGTTAAAGCCAAGGTTTAAGTGGAAATGGTACCATTTTAAAAAATAAAATATTGATGCAGGGTAACATTAGTTCAGTGTGAAGAGACGTTACAGTACAACACCAAAAAAATTTAATACAGGTTTCCTCATTCCAAAGTAATATGTATTTACTGTAAAAACCTTAAGAATACATAGATATGGAAGATAATTGCTTTATAAGTAAATTATGAGGAGGAACGTAAGGAAGAGGGTTAGGTGGGGCTTTTAGCTGTGTTTGTAATGGTTTATTTTTTTAAAAAGATATCTGAAGTTAATACGGTAAACTGTTTGCCTTTGTTACACCTAGACTTACAGGTACATAATTTAATATCTCTATTTTTTTATATTTAAAATTTTTATATAAAAATATTTGAAACACCCATGAAGTCACTACAAAGGATACTCATTCAGCATTGCACTGTTTAGCCTTCCAGCCTTTGTTATGTGAATAAGCAAATACATATTTTGTTATAAATGTAGAATTATATTTTTTATATTTTTCTTTGAATAATATACATTTTCACAGAAGATACAGTAAGTGTTCTAGATTAATATATATTATTAACATTGTTCTATTTTATTAGGCATTGTGGCTAGGTTTTGTTTTGTTTTTTTCCTGTGAAAGTTAATTTTTGCAATATTGATTTAAGTGTTACCAAAATGTCTTACCAGAGTAGTAAGCACAAAATTACACTAGGAATGACCAATTTAAAAATCTTTGCTAACTTCATAGGTGAGGAGTCTCTCATTATTTTCATATGAGATCATTTCCTTTTCTCAAATGTGGAGTTTATGTTTCATTTGCCCACAGTTTGAATGGAAACATTTTCTAATAGCAGTTTGTTTTAATCAGGTGTGATAAAACATGTGGGCATGGAAGTGACTGTCAGAAAGGAAGAAGTTTGTTGTACTCACAGATCCCTGGAAACAGGCACAACATGGAGGGGTCAGTCGGAGGCAGAGGGAATGGATGAGGCTGTGTATCTAAGAGCCTCTAATTGTGGTTTTCATGGGACAGAACAGGCAAGGCAGGTGAGCAGTCCTAGGATTGCCTATTTTAATGTTTTCAGCAGGCTCTAGTATACAGGGACTGTCCCTTATTATCTGGTACCCTGTCCTGGGTGAGTAGGGTAAGTGGGTATTTGGCCCCTGCAGAACCGTATAATAGTCTGAGGGCCCTATAGGAGAGTTCCTGGCGGTGTGAGCTTTCTATCTGTTGGTTTACACTTGAAAGGCATGCTGCCTCGTAGGTTGTTTGCTATCTCGAGATATAAACTAATTCTGGAGGGATTAGTCCACTTAGGGTCAGCAAGCTCCCAGACATTAAAGCATCAAAATACAGAAAATAGAAGACATAGTTAATAGAAATTGGTTATTACATATGATGCTCTTAATGAATGAGTGGAAATGCGTAATGCATGAGACGATGAAGGGAATAGGGGCAAAGATAACATGGTTGTGAAAATTAGTCATTTATTAGGCAGATGTTTTCTGAGCGCCTACCACAGGCTAAGCATTCAGTCAGGCAAAATCAGGCACAGATCTGCTTTCACTTAACTTACACTCCTGAACCTAATTTTCAAATGCATCATACTAATGTAGCTTTCTCATAGCTTATATTAACACAAAACGTTTCAAAATCAAAGAGTATTTAATATGCAGATGGTATATCTATCATTATTTCATTATCTTCTGTGTATTCTGTATATGATAGTTTGTTTAGGCTTTCAGGCTTGCCTTACTCTTTAACAGAGATAATAGTATTGTGTAATTTGATCATAATTTGAAGGAACTTTGGATAATTAGCAAGCTTTTTTTTATAGTGAGTCTATAAAATAATAAACATATTTTAAGCTAGCATGAAAACGTGCTGGTACAGTTCAGTACTTACCACCCTCCCTTTGTAAATCAAGAAGTGTGTTGGCCAAATGGAATGTTTGAAATATCTCACTATTTGGAATGAAATTGCAGGGTTTCTTCTCTAATTCTTACACAGGCATATTTGACTGTAGATAGTGAAAATAAGAATTCAAATTTGCTGAGGACATGGGTAGAATTTTAGCTTTGAACTGTGTTCAGTTCATATACAGAAATAAATACACACTTTAGTGACAATGGATTTTAAATGATTAGATTTTACCAAGGACTATTTTTTTTTTTTTTTTTTTTGGCAATTACTGACTTAAGTTCTGATTGCTGAGGAATGATTTGAGCACTTATTAGTGGTAAAAGTTTGTTGAGAGTCAAATTTTGGGACCTGAGCCGCCTTTCTCTGTGTACACCAGAGTTTCTCAGATTGATGACTTATTTCCCAATGGTTGGAAGGAATTTTTATGTTTAATCTACTGGAGGTTTATTGTTAGATAAAATATACTTTCAGTTGCAATAGGTGCCTTGTAAACATATATTTCATGTTTATGACAAGAATATTTTGCAGGTACATCGGGCGATTATTATACAAACTGATTTTAAAACGAGCTCCCATTTCTGTCTTCAAATGATAGATGTGGAAAGCACTGGAATATCGTACGTGGCTTTAAGTAATAGAACTTGTTGAGACTTAAACCATCCAGCATGTGTCACTCCCATTGCCCATCTCTTAGCAGATTTATTTCCATTGTCCCAACTGTCTAACTTGTTAGGAGACCAAGTTTCCCTCATCCCCCATCTTCTATTTGCAACTCCACTAATCAACCTTGAACCCCTTCATTCCTTCTCAGCTTTCTTCTTTGATGTAAGACACACAAATTCTTTAAATGCAGCACATGAAAATTATTTGGCCTTTAATGCTATTTGGCATTGTTTCATTAATGATTTCAACTTAATAAAATGGCTTTCCAATTCATTTCTTTTTTATTGTTCCTTGTGTCACCCAATATACTGTATTGATGTTGATGGTAAAATTGAATTTTTTTCAAGACTTCTCTTTCTTTTCTTCTTCCATAGCTGGAGAAAAAAAAATCAATATACCATCAAACTGAATTTAGATTCAAAATGAGTCCATTAAATTCAGATTATAGCATCCATGAAACAGAAATAAATATGTGAATATAATTGGGTCTATTGCTTATCCTAAAATGATTAGTAGAAATAAATATAATAACCTCTTTATAATGATCTCATGTTTAATAGCATTTAATAGTTCAAAAATACTTTCAAAAACATTTACTATATATTATCCTCAAAATAATCCATATGAGGCAGTCACAGAGTATCATTTTACTTTATTATACATGTATATATACTTTACACACAAAGATACATGTATTCACACAAACACACATATGTAAAATATATCATCTTATCTTGTTTTAGTCATACAGATAAAAATTCAGGTGACACACTTTTGAACTTATCCAAGTTCCCACAGATATAAAGTGACCTATCCAAGGCTAAAGCCCAACATTCATGTCTCCTGATCTGAACTTTGTTCTACTTTTTAAATAGGAAATACAGGCATGCACAGAAGGGGTGGGGGGATCTACCACAATTCCAGCACTAAAATGTCCAGCTATTCCATAACTATATTTTTGAGTCCCACTATGCCAGGTACCATTCTGTTTTAGAAGGGAGAACCGCCATGAAAAAGAAGCAGATGAGCATCACTGACCTCATAAAGACTGCATTCTAAGAGGCTGGTGTAAGTAGTTAAATGATGCAGTATATGTGAAGTAGTAACAATGTGATGGAGAAAAATAAAGCAACAAAGTGGAGATTGAAGATGTGGGATATTGGATGAAATCAATCAGTAACAGGAATATCTCACTGAGAAAGTAACATTTGAATGAAAACCTACATTATAAGCATCAGGTACAGTATTGCAGACAAAGGTGTGACTGTCTTGCTTGAAGTACAGCAAGGAGACTGGTGGGGCTGCAGCAAGTAAGTATAAGAGCTGAGGAAGATGAAGTCAGCAAGTTGGGGGCGGGGGGAAGAGAGGAAATAGGGGACTGTGAGTGAATTGTATAGGACAAGGCAAGGACTCGAGCATTTTCTCTGAGTGAAACCAAGCCATTTTAGAAGGTTTTGACCACAGGGGCGACATGATCTAAATTAGACTGGAACAGATTACTCTGACCCTTGTATTGGGAATAGAATGTAGAGAGTTGAGGGTTAGGGGGTGGTATTGGATAGTGGGACCAATTGGGGGCCTATTGCAATATTTCAAGTGATAGATAATGGTAACGTGAGATGACATGAAATGATTTTATTTCGAATATATTTTGAAGATAGAGCCAAGAGGATTTGCAGGTAGACTGAATATGTATTGTAAGGGAAAGAAAAGAATCAGGATGACTCAGTTTTGGGCCTGTACAAATAGAAAGAGGAGTTTCCATGAATTAGGCCAGAAAGGGTATGAGAGAAACAATTTTAGAAGGAAGATCATGAGTTTAATTTTGGGTGCATTAAGTTTGAGATCAACTTTAGACATCCAGGTGGAAATATTGAAGAGGGTTTTGAAATATGAATCTAGGGTTCAGGAAAAAGTTCAGGCTAAAGATACCTATAAATTTGGGGGTCATCAATGTGCAGATGATTTTCAGGTCAGAACACTGGATGAATTCACCAAGAGAGTAGGTATAGAGAAAATGAGATCTAATAAGGGTACAAATGCAGTCCAGAGACACTAATAATAACCATTATTCACCTCTAAAAGATGGTTGAGTTATTAAGTTAGCACATAAGGGAGAAAAACTATATAGTAAACATAATCTTGAAAATTTCCTAAATCACTCACAAATTCAGTGTACATGGCTTGGTTTATACCCGGAGTTGGCAAACTATGGCCATGGGACAAATCAAGCCTGCTGGCTTTTTTGTTGTTGTTGTTTAGTTTCTTGTTTGTTTTTATGGCCTGTGAGCTAAGAATGTTTTTTCATTTCTAAATGACTGGGGGAAAAAAATCAAAAGAATAATATTTTATGACATGAAAATTCTATGGAATTCATATTTCAGTATCCATAAATAAAGTTTTATTACAACATAGCCATGCTCATTTGTTGATGTATTATTTAGGGCTGCTTTAGTGCTATAGTAGCAGAGCTGAATATTGCAACAGAGACCATATGTCCCACAAAACCTAAAATATTTACTGTTGGCTCTTTCCAGAAAAATATGACAACTCCTGGTTTATACAGTTCTCTACAGTTATATGTATGTAAAGTGCATTATATAATTAAGAGTGTATGTGTGTGTGTGTGTGTGTGTGTAAGATATTTGGAATTTTTAATTTTAAAGCTATTTAAAACTTTTTTTTTGTTTTAATTTTATGGAACATGCATTTAATTTGCCCCCGTTATGCTTGCTGAACCTTTACCATATCTTGAGCATCTGCTGTGTTGCAAGTGCTTTGTAAATTTTTCACATTTGGTATTGATGAAGTTCTAGAACATAGGTGAGGTTCGGTGGGGTGAGGTCCAGAACTGATGACCAAGAAAGAATTCTTGAGACATCTTTGGTGCAAAATGGTGGTTTATTAAAGCACAGGGATAGGACCCAGGGGCAGGAAGAGATGCTGCCCTGGGAATGTGAGGAGTGGTCTTTTATATACTTATAAGTTGGGGGTGGGGGGTTAGGGATGGCGTAAGTCTCTAAGGAATTTTGGAAGCAAGGTTTCTAGGACCTTGAGAGGCTAGCTATTGTCTAGGGAAAAGGTTATTCATTACCAGTAATAAAACCTTCTTGTGAGACCTTTTAGATGTATATTAGTGGGCCATATGCTTGGGAATGGTTGTCCACACTATCTTGGAGGTTTTAGAGATAAAGTTTCCTAAAGGAATTGTTGAAGTAGACTTACAGGATCCTGATTGGGGGTACGGGGTTGGTCAAGCTAGGATTATCCTTTGCCCTTAGCAAAGCCTTAAAGTGGAGGTCACTCTGCCTGTTTTAAGGGCTTGTCAGTAGGTAAGGAAATTTAATTATTCTTCTGCCTCTGTGTCCCACATCAGTGTGACTTTGGTACCCCGTTTTACAGACAAGAAAGTTGAGGGTCAGAGAGATCAACAAGGATATCAGAATACAAAGTCAGTTTTAAGTCTGGGATTTCTTTTACTCTACCACAGTCCTAACACGTGGAACTGCATATATGGGGTATTAGCACCTGACGTACTACATGCAGCTCCAGCAGTTCCTCTCAAAGAAGACACCAGAGATTTGGAGAATATTCAAAGTTAAGAGAAAGGCAAATAAAATGGATTTTTAGAAATACAATATTAGGGGCACCTGGGTAGCTTAGTGGGTTTTAACCTACTAAAGCCTCTGCCTTCGGCTGGGGTCATGGTCCTGGGGTCCTAGGATCGAGCCTTGCATCAGGCTCTCTGCTCAGCAGGGATCCTGCTTCCCCCTCTCTCTCTATGCCTGCCTCTCTGCCTACTTATGCTCTCTCTCTCTCTTACATAAATAATAAAATCTTAAAAAAAAAAAAACCAATATTAAAGACTATTACCCACTTTAGAATTGTATGTATTTACTCTGAATCTGGAGATAAAAAGTCACCTTCCTTGACTCGAAGAAAATTTCAAAACCAGTGGTCAGATAAGAGGCAACTTTACTATAAAGGAGATACAAAGAGGTGTGATTTCATAGACCTGAACACTAGAATACTAGAGCTATTTTAATTTTCTATTTTAATTTTTATTAAAAAATACTTTGCTCTTGGGGCACCTGGGTGGCTCAGTGGGTTAAAGCCTCTGCCTTTGGCTTGGGTCGTGGTTCCAGGGTTCTGGGATGGAGCCCCACATCGGCTCTCTGCTCAGCGGGGAGCATGCTTCCTCCTCTCTCTCTGCCTGCCTCTCTGCCTACTTGTTATCTCTGTCGAATAAATAAATAAAATCTTTAAAAAAAATACTTTGGTCTTTATGCCTAGCCTCTAAAATTTATGTCAAAAAAAAAAAAATCAGTCAATAAAGTACAGTCATGGCCTTCCCTAATGTGCCTTTTGTTGCATTTGTCAAAGGGTATTCTGACTTGAATGAGCCTTACGTATGATGAGATCCTGGAAGTTGTAGGTCATCTTGAATATGCTATCCCAAATCATGGATACAGCGCTGTGTGCAGTGGAGCCAGTTCAGTCGCAATTACTGGTATGATTAGAAAAAGAGCATCAGAGATTTTTGGCTGCATTAAATGAGATAATTCTGAAAACATGCTTTTTAAAAATATGGGCTATTCGGACTTGGGAAGGTAGCGCTGTTACTGCTTTACTGGGCCTGATAGAACCCCTGAGAAGAACATTTTGCATTTTGAGAAGACATGATTCTGTCACTTACTATTTATAGAAAGAATACTTCAGTGTTTTTGAGTGGCACCTCAATGGCTTGGAAATAGGAATATGGCTCCAAATATACACTATTTTCTCTCCCCTTTGTAAGTCTTATGACCCATGACTTGATAGACTATTTCTAAAGAAGGGTTTTATGCATCCTGTCTCTGTGATCTTTACAAATCCTTTATCAGGCAGTGACATTAACCTCAGTTCTAAAATCTTCTGCTTTTAAAGCACAAAAGACTTTGTTTGCAAACTGCATAATTACATGGTATAAATTTACAAAACTTAAAGCAAATTAACTCCTACAACACAGCGCACAAATAGAAGTTCCTGTTTGTTGTCTGGCCTGACAAAGACTTTTAACATGCCATTATGGTGCTGTTACTGTCATCCTTTTATCTTCAGACTAACAAATAACATTCTGACAGTGTTAAAGGACATCTGAATTTTTCTGCAGAAAACAGCCCTTGAGCTGACATCAATGCTTTCACAAAGGAATAAAATAAAACCGGCAAAGATATTAACTTGACATCATGGGGGAAAATTGTTAGAATGGATTTATATCCAGACCCATTATCCCATTTAATCTTTGCAAAAGCCATGTGTTGTAGGTATTACTGTCCTCATTCTTCATATGAAGAATCCAGCTCAAGATAGTTGGATAGTTGAATACTATGCCTGTAGCTACACAATTAAGAAATGGCAGAGGCAGAACTAAATCCAGGTTGTCTTAGTATTTTTCATTCTCTTTCAAGGACACAGTCTTGCAAAACTAGCACCCACACATGAAATCCAAGTGCTCTTATTTCTAGGGCATTCTCTTAATGCCATCAGCATTAGTCATTAACTACACAGAGAAAAATTAAATAATACAATAAGCTGGAGAGAATTATAGAAAGGTATATTTTGACAACAGATGGAGGGATAAAGGAAGCAGGATAAATTTTGAGCTTGAGAAGTTACCTGGGATCAGGTAATGGGTGCCAGGACCATGAGAAGATGTGTTAAAGGCTCCAAGCATACTGTGGTTAAAAATATGGAAAGATAGGCTCAGAACAATATGAGATTATTGCTAAAAACAAACTCCATACAACTTTGCTTCAAATCGGAAATGCTTGAAGGTTTGCTATTTGGGGAATGAGGTCAAGAAGATTAGGATTTTCCATGAACAACTTTTGTATATTTCCTGAGATCAAAGAAACCTTAGATAAGTATACAATCACTGATCACTTGACTCCTAACAATGCTATTGATTGATGTGATTTCTTCTAGCCTTTGTTACTCTTTCCCAAGACCTTAGTAAGTGGAAAGTACATAAAGAGTCCCCATGAGGCGCCTGGATGGCTCAGTTGATTGTGTCTGACTCTTGTTTTTGGCTCAAGT
Organism: Neogale vison; assembly: GCF_020171115.1. NCBI lineage: Eukaryota > Metazoa > Chordata > Mammalia > Carnivora > Mustelidae > Neogale > Neogale vison. The sequence continues at coordinate 52,504,685 of NC_058093.1, forward strand.
CATGATCTTATGGGTCATGAGATGGGCCCCTATATCATGCTCCATGCTCAGCAAGGATTCTGCTTCCAGATACTCTCCCTCTGCCCCTCCCCCTTCCTCCCTCTCTGTCTCTGTCACTCTCTCTTTTTCTCTCTCAAATACATAAATCTTTAAAAAAAAAAAAAAAAAAATACCCGAACACCTGGAGCATGAGACAAATGGTTCTCTGAGATCAAGAACAACCCCAGGGAAAGAATTCAACCTCACCGAATTGTTCAACTTCCCATGTTCCCAGAGTTGAGAGTTTTCCCCTCACAAAGAAGTAGCCAGGCTCTAGGAAACCTGTTACTCAGTAGAATATTCTGCAAGATTAAACATGTTCGACAGTTTTACACTGTTCAAAAAGTAACTATAGCTGTATTGCCTATTGGGCACTTGAAAAGTACCTAGAATGATTAAGGAACTGCCTTTCACATTTTATTTTATCTTAAATAATGTGGATAGCACAGCTCCAAAGTACAGAGAGTAATGCCTGACCCAAAGCAAAGCCCTAAAATCAAATCACCTTTGAGACCTGGTTAGGAATGCAGTAGTGGCATAAACTCTGAGTAATAATGGAAGTTATCTCTGCTGGGATCACTGTTGACTCTGGGTGGAGATCCTCAGAGCTGGTAACTATTAACAGAGCCTCAGATGCAAATTCCCTTCTTTGTTGAAAAGACTTTCAAGTTCAAGTTTCTACCTCTGGCCTTCCTGGCAGTTACTCCAGGAATCAGCAGAACCTTTTATCCATTGTTCTCAAAAGAGTAAAAACTTAAGAAAACTTCCTTTGTATGTGCTCATCCTCTCCCTGTGCACCTCGTTCTCTGTCCAAAATCTCCAGGAGAGCCTGTTTGTTCTTTCTCAGTGAAGCTCATATATTAATACTTATTCCATCCAGGCTGGCAGAGTGGGAAGTAGAAAAATAATCAAGAGACTGAGTCAAGCCCTGCTGAAGTCTTTGTTGGCCTTGGTATTTGAAAAAGGAAGTCATCTAACTTCTTTCAGTCTCTGTATCCCCATCTGCAACAGCACAGTAATATATATCTTATAGACTCATTGAAGGGATTGGATGAGAAGACATGTATGACAGCACTTTACAAAAACAAATGTTAGGGGAATGTCAAAAATTACAATTACTTTGTCAGTTGTCCATTCTTTCTTTGATAGACTTACCCCTTCCCATTTCTGAAGTTTCACCTTCAATAGCACATATTTACAGCAGACATTGTATTTTCCGTTTTTAAATATAACACTGCATGCATTTACTGCCTGATGTATGTATTTTCTCTTGGACTCTGATCATATACCCATGGTAACTGAGTTTCCAGAAATACTCTCAGAAAAAGATTTAATATGTAGTTGTTGTAAATAACAATGAACTGTAGGTTCCATAGGTCTCATTCTGGTGTGAAATTTCTGTCAACTACTCCAAACCTGTTCATCTAGTATCCAGTTATTTTATGTAAAAATTATTTTAGGAATAAAATATCATTCCAAAAATTTGAAAGGTAAGGGAAATTTAATGTTTGAACATTAGAGTTTATTAGACATCATGACTTTTTATTGACTATTCATCAAACTTTAAAATAAGAGATTAATCCTGTCTCAGTATTTTAGTTTACATGCCTGGATTAAGAAAAATTCTGGATATTTTATTTTATGTTTATTTAATAGTTGTATGTCTTCTTTTGTAAAGTCTATTTTGATTTTGCCCATTTACTTATCAGAGTCTCAGTATATTATCAGTTCATGGGAGCATATACTATATGAGAGAAATAACCCTTGATTTCTCATATCTGTTATAACATTTTATTCCAAATTTTTTCCCCTATTTTGGTAATGTACTTTGAGGGCATGACTTTTTAAATACTTATGGACTCAGACCTGCATTTATTGTTCCTTGTAACTTTTTTCTATCTGTTCTGAACTTTGTAAATCTTTCTTCCACTAGTGGTTTCGCCAATTATTGTCAAGTTTGTTCTCTAGCCATCAATTGCTTATATATTTTGTTTGTTCTTACCTCTGTCTTTGCTCATAATATTGAAGCTAATACATTTACAAAGTTGTGTTGTCAGAAAAGAGGTCATAGTGTCAAACAAGAGTCATGAAAGAAACATTTAGTCTTTTTGATTCTGCCCAACTAAAATGATGGACTGTGATTATAGCCATGGATTTCCCATAAAGTCCAAAGGGACTAGCGAAGTACTACAGTAGATACTTGGGGCATATGTGAGCTTATTTCATGTTAAGTACAACTTTCAGAAATAAGTATTACTCTTAATCACAGAGGAAACCGCAAAGGTTCTGAGAGGCTAGATGCTAAAATCATATACCTAGACATTAGTGGACCTGGCTTCTGATCCATATGCAGCTTCTGTAGTCCATGTTTCCCTCCCAGAATATTTCTAAGATCACTTAACCTTACCAGGACTTTTCTTTTTATCAGATACATTCATGTTAACAATGATTCAGAAATGCCTAATAATTACTGAGCCTTCCTGGGAAGCAGGTGCCCTGCTCAAGACTTGTCATGCTTTATCTTAATTTGGTATTGATCATGATACTATAGAGTTGTATCACATCCCTGTTTTAGAGATAGGAACACAGAAGCTCAAGGTGACATAATTACCAAGTAGTAAGTATTTATAATCTTGGTTAGCCCTTCACCTCTAGAGTCAAATTTACTCTATCCTGTCTCATACTTTAAACGATCTCCCAGTGGTTTCAGAGTGGAATGAATTGCTGCCCAAATTATTGTTGTTGTTGTTGTTTTAGCACATTTGCTTGATTAGGCACTTAATATATTCACTGCCGATTTAATAGTGTCAGTAGTGCTTCATAGTTTCACGGTGTTAAAAATTTGGTTTCCTTGTTTAAGTGTACTTTCTATTATTCAGAATTGAGAGTTCAGAGAGAAGAAACACCCACACAAGTGAGGTTGCCTAGCATGTACTAGAGCTTCTTTGAAAAACAGTGTGGATTCCCTCCTGACAGGAGTGTTGACCCTGAAGTCTGCCATATTCATAACAAAGCCACAGAGTCTATTTCATGTTTGGGCCTGGCCTGTCTCTGATGTGCTGTGAGTTGCTTTCCAACTGTGTGTCCCAGCAGGGGCATCTATTTGAGGAAGTCCCAATACCATTTTATACCAGACAGTAGGAAAGCCTTCACAAAGCAGTCCTTGACACTTTTATTCGGCAAGGTCCTGGAAATGCACTTGAATATGTGGCTCTCTGGAGTCTGCACATTATTCAGAGGTGAGCATTATGGATTAAAGGGTATAGTCAGAATCAAACAGAGCCTTTCCAGAACTTTCTAAAGGGTCATGGAAATGAAAAGCCTAGTAAATTCCTTCTAATAATTCTGCCTTTCTCTGTTTTTCACAAGATTTTTAGAAATGAATACTCTGATTTCAGGATCACCTCTGTTGCTGATTTATTATAATACTTTAAATATCAGAGTATCTCAAATTACCATAATATTTGAAAATACCATAATTCATACTTGTTCTACTAATCAAATGCAATTTTAGAGAGAACCAAGAACGTTCACATGGGCAGTCATCAGTAAACAGGTTTGTATAATCCAAGGAGAGAACCATAAAGTAGGGATCAAAGGATCTCCATTTAATTATCATTAATAATCAGGCACACGAATGAGGGAATGAGTCAGTGAATTTACCCTGTTACAGCTTCCTGTCCATGACATGTGGATAAAATACAACCATCGTATCTTGTTTATGGAAACATTGCAAGGTTAATCTGAGTACCATGTGAAACAGTTTAAGGAAGTTTTAACAAAAGGGACTGACATGCAGGTTTTTCCTTAACCAAAGTATAGATGAACATGATAAATGTTTTTAATTATAAATATTTCCCTTAGAAGGTAGAAGAAACCAAAATCTTCTTCACATTAAATCAAGTTATTCACAAACAACACTGCTGTTAGATCCAAAATTAAAGCTATCCCAAGCCAGTCTTTAAGATGCAGCTCACCATGGCTTAATTTACCATGTAGTCATTCATATTGGGAAAGGTCAGGGAACAGATGTAAATCCAAACCCTAGGGTGACACAGGTGCAAAGAAAAAAGCCAAGAGGGAGGAAAATGGGCATGTCCAAAAGCTACAGTTAGGGAGATGTCCAATTCCTATGTCTGTGGACACGGATAAGAGGTGGCCATCTAAGCCCTCAGTCCATGTAAAGTGAATCCGGTGTTAAGTAACTTTGAGTCCTTCTCATGATTGCAGAGCATGGCAATGCTGGGTGAGGTGCAGAAGGACTGTATCAGTCACATCTGCTGGAAGTATGAGGGCTCTGCTTATTAAAGTGGGTACAGATCAAAAACAGATGTCCATTCTCCTGGGTGTTGCTAAGAGCAAGAGAGATTCAGAGTATATGAGTATATGGGATTCAAGGACAAGAGAATAAAGCAGAAGTAACTGTATTATAAAACATTAATTTAGAGTCAATAGTAAGGGTGATTTTTATCTGTTCACTTCATTCAAAAAATATTCATGGAATCCCTACTAACCCTACTGCTTCTAGAGATATGGATATGGACTTAAAAGGTAGAGTAGCCTTCATATACTTGTATTCAAGTTAGGAGACGTGTGTGTAGACAAGCAGAGAAGAGTATTATATAGCAGGGAGCACAAGGGCGTGGGGACAAGACAAAGGCTTACCAGAGAATCTCACACTTGAATCCTATCTTAAATGACCAGTAGAAACTAGTAGTTCCACTTGAAGAAGAATATGACAGAGGAAGAGTGTGTGTGTGTGTGTGTGTGTGTGTGTGTGTGTGTGTTATTAAGGTCTGGATTGTTAGAGAACAGTAAATAGCTTATTATTGAAGATTAAGCTATGAATATGGGAGTGGGGTTGGAGCTGGAGGTGGGGAAGGTAGGGATGTGGATTTGAAGCTGAAGAGAAGGGAAGTTTATCGTTTCGTGTATGTTCATGTATGCTGCATCTATAGCTCTAGTCTCTATCATGAAGAACATAGGGAGGCATTGAAGGACAGCAATGACTTAGCATGGTTTAGTTCTGATTCAGTCTAAGTATTAATGGCAAGGCCATGGAATTTCTTTTCGGAAATGGTGTCATAAACATGATTTCATTACTTTGAAAATTCTCAGATTAAATAAAACTGAGGAAATGTGTGTTTGAAAACCCAAGTTGTTATTATAATATTCTTGCATGTTGTGGAAGTTTGCAGTTGTGAACTTTTAGAGCTGAATTGAAAAAAAATTCAATAAAGTCCAGAGCTCTATTTTATGAGATCACTCAGTCACTAGTACACAAATAAATCTCTTATAAGATTGTATTGATCCATGCATCTCTATCACAAGGAAAAATATAGGTTCTAACTGTTTTGATCAATAAAGCAAGTAGTTCTATATAAGCTTATAAAAAGGAAAAAGTATGATACATATATTAATCAACCATAGATTATAAAAGCTTCACATAGAGCTTGTTTTTCTTTGAGACAAACAATTTACTAAATGCACCATCTCTCAGAAAGTCTAATTATTTCATACAATTTTTTCTACATTTCAGTTCTGTGAGGAACATTTTTAAATACTTTTTCAGTGCTGTTTGATAATAATACAAAGCTAGTTTCCATACCGCTCCCCTTTAGGGAGTATAGTCATACAGTTTTAATTGGTTGTGATCCCCATAACAGGCTATGAACTAAATAACACTACCCTTTTTAATAAATTAACAAAGTGAAGCCCGAGGGGTAATAGAGATTCACCCAGTATCACTGTACTTGCCTTAGCCCCATTTTTAAAGGTCAACCTGCCTTGCCTATACTCTGATAACCAAGAAACTAAACCACAGACCTGCCATTGCACTTGGCCTTCTACAGCGCTATACAACCTGTTCCTCTTGTGGGCCAGTTTCTCCCTCCCTAAAACTTGGCTTTGATTCTCAGGTAGATGGAACAGGTATTTACTTTTTAACATCTTCTGAAAAGTAAAATGCATGCCCTTCCAATCAACAAATGCTACTCTTTACGACTTCCTCATCATTATTAGACATAGTTCTCAGTGTTGTCCATGCGTTATCTCATTTAAGACTTATAACCCATGAGGTAGGTCCTTTTATTTTTCTCAGTTTACAAATGAGAAATTTGAGGCAAATTTGAGGTAAAATAACTTCCTAAAGTCTGTGCTATAGGAAATGGTGGTGCAAAGCTTGAATTTAATCCAAGTCAGTCTGACTTGGTGGCTCATAACCTTGCCAACAATTCATCTCCCTTTCCTTTCTATGGCCACCATTGTAAGAAATGATTCCCAATTTTATCAAAGTTCCTTTGGTGTACCTACTAGTATAGGAATCGTCACTGTCTCCACTTGATCTCCTCCAGCTCTACCTATGAAAGCTTATCTTCTAGCATTCTGAGAACTTGGCAAGTCCAAGTTCTAACTGGGAGATCTACCTATGAAAGCTTATCTTCTAGCATTCTGAGAACTTGGCAAGTCCAAGTCTAACTGGGAGATCTTCTCTGAGGAGCGTTCAGTTGGTCTTAGTAGTAGTATCTTACTAATCTCATTCTTCTGGTACCCTGGCAACCTGAGTCTAACTTTGATTGTCAATTACTCAGGAATGGAAAACTGGCCTTTTTCTCTGATGACTGGGTAATTTTCTTTTAGAAAGTTATGGAATGATCATGAGTTTTGCACTACTGCGATCCCATTTCAAAGGTCAACTCAGCCATTTACTAGTTGTATGACTTTTGTCAAGTGACTTAAACTCTTTAAGCTTCTTTTTGCCATCTGAATAATAGGTATATAATGTATTTCTCATTGGGCTTTTTGCCAGTTCAAACTAAATAATGGATATAGAGGGCGTTAGCATAATGCCTCCTATATAGTTAGCATTCAGTAAACCTGTCTTGTTAAAATTCTTAACCCTGTCTCTCCAGGCCAGTTCTTTCTTTTGGAGTCCAGCTCCTTCATGTCTGGACTCTTCTACTTGCATGCTGGTGTTTCCATGCCTGGGACTTCCCATTTGTTTCTATGATACTGATTTTCTTCTTATCTGGATCTTTGCCATCAATCCTTCCCAGGCAAAAATTAGACTTAGTTGGAATTTAATAACAAACGTGTGATTCCCATCTTCTGTGGGCTGGTTTTGAATTAACAAACAACTTTAAGCTTTAGTCCCCACTCTCCTACAAGTAGAATCATGCACCCTAAACTTCCATCCATATCCAGCCCCACATCTTCCCTCTCCCCAAATGCAAGTGGTATTGCCAAAGACGTATTTATAGCGTACTAAGTATTTTCAAATTTGCCATCTCATTTGATTCATGCAGTAAGTCAGTTGAGGAATTGTAACTGGTCAAATGAAGAAATGGGGACTTTCTTTTTAAAAATAACATTTAGTTGAACCATATGAAATTGCTGATACTTGAGCATTATTGGCCTATGCAAATAGTTTATTATGATTCAATCTAATACTTAACTAAATATGTAGCATATGAGTTCTTTTTCTTAGATTAAATAGTTTTGGTTCTTGAAATGTATCAACAGAGGTACATGTAAATGTCACTCTTCATTCTGACATTATGCTATTGGCCACACTGAAATGAGAGAAGCCATGTTTAAGCTTTCTCCTTTGGCACAAAGGGTGGGATTCTATGGGACAGATACTGCCTTGACATCATCAACTGACACAACATGAAAGCTCCTCAGTTTCTTCCTTCTCTCTAGAACTCAAACAGCTAAATTCCTGGTCATGCTTGGAAGGTGGCCTTGATCTTCTTACTGGTGTTACATCCATTAATGCTTCTTGAGTTATGTGTCCTATAGAAGACTGGTAACCTTTTGTGGAAACTTATAAATCCAATATATCCCTCTTAGCACAATGACTGACACATTATAGCTGCTTAATAAATCTTGTTAACTGAATTGATAAATTGCCTAAAATAATTTATCAGGTACTACATAATGAATAGCCTATGTATATTAAATGATTATTTTTTTTCTCTTTGAGAATAGTTGACACACAATGTTACACTAGTTTCAGGTATACAACACAGTGATTCAGTAGGTTTATATATAATGTGCTCACCACAAGTGTAGCTACAATTTGTCTCCATACATGGCTATTAGATTATTGTTGACTATATGCCTTATGCTGTCCTTTTATACCCCCTTAATTCATACATTCCCTAAGTGGAAGGCTGTATGTCCCACTCCCCTTAACTCATTCTGCCCAATCCCCACCTCCCTCCCCTCTGGCAACCATCAATTTGTTCTCTGTATTTATAGGTTTAATTTTGCTTTTTGTTTGTTTACTCATTTTTTTAAGATTTCACTTGTAAATAAAATCATGTGGTATTTGTCTTTCTTAGTCTGACTTATTTCACTTAGCACAGTACACTCTAGGTTTCCATGTTGTCTCAAATGATACAATCTTGTCCTTTTTATGACTGTGTAATATTCCATTGTGTGTGGTAATATGTGTGTGTGTGCATGTATTCATGACATGCACACAATGACATCTTTATTCATTCATCTGTTGATGGACACTTAGGTTGCTTATTTCTAGTCTACTGTTAAAAATGGGAACAGAAAAAGAGGAACTTGAAAATAAATGGTTTTTAAACTTTATTCATTGAGATATCTTCCTATATGAAATCAACAAGCTCGTTACCCTTAGAACATCAATTTTTTTCAAAATAGATAAAATAATATACTTCAATGAAACTGTGCCTTGGGCACTTTACTTAAAAGAGGTTAAGTGTTTTAATGATTTATAAGCACTACTCAAAAATATTGTCGAGAGACTCAGAATGCAAATAATAATTTTGATTATATTTGAATTAAGCTCAAAGCTTTTAACATGAAAGAGAAAGATAGTTGTTCTGTGAACACCCCTTCACAGAAGTTGTTATCAAAGATGCATGGAAATGTACTACAAAAATACTGCTCTACCTTTAGTTTGCAGAAACCACCCGCTGCCTCTAAACTTCCTTTAAAGATGTCATTCAAATGATTTCTAAAATCTTGTTGGTAAGTGTGATGTTTGGTGAAGAAAACAGAAGTTTTTAATCTGTCATTATCAAACCAATTTTAATGTGTAAGATTTCACTGTCTATATATACTCCATATTAAGGTGAAACACCCTAAATAATTGTGTTTCATGGGGCTATAATGTCTTATGTATACATTTTTAAAGTTCTAGCAGTAATGTGACTTTTCTATTGTTCTATGGGTAAAACAGTAAACCTTTTCCTCAAAAATTTTATGAAAATTTTAAACATACAGCAAAGTTGACAGAACTTTACAGACAAGTGTATACTCAGTCACCTGTATTCTCCTATTTACATCTTACTGTGTCTTCCTTTATCACCTACCTAACCTTTTACGTATTAATCCATTTTATTCTTAATGCATTTTAAAGCAAATTGCCAACATCAGTACACTTCCCGTGAATACTTAAATATAATACTTTATGTAAATACTAAATATTTAAGTATTTAATTCTTAATATTTAACATTAAATATTTAATACTTAAATACTTAAACAGCACTAAATACTTAAAGAGCACAGCTATAGTCAATATTTGTTTGGAGGGTTTTTTTTTTTAGGTGAAACTTACATACAATGAAATATAAATATTGTGCATATTTCTGAGCTTTGACAAATGTATACAACTGTGTAACCCAAGACTTTATTCAAAATATCATACTTTACCATCACTCCAGAAGATTGCCCTTTGCCCTTCACGTGTCCGTCCCATCCTTCCAAAGGCAGCTGCAGTTCCAATGCAGCTCTGATGTGTGGTCTAGAACTTCATATTAATGGAATCATATAGTATGGACTCTTTTGTGTAAGGTCTCTTTGACTCTGCATTTTTTTTTTAGATTTATCTCTGATATTGCATGCATTACTGGTCTTTTCTTTCACTAAGTAGAATGCCATTATATGAATATGCTACACTTTGTTTACCCAATTAGTTATCCTATTAATGAATGTCTAGGTATTCCCTGTTCAATTTGGTTTCATTTTACTATTATGAATCAAAGCACTATGGACATTTATGAACAGGTATTCTTGTGAAAATCTGCATTCATATAATTTCCATAAATATTTAGAGGTAGAACTTCTGACATAGGAGAGATACATGTTTAAGTTTTATGAGAAATAATCAGGTTACTTTATAATCCCACCAACAATATATTTAAGTGATGGTTGCCACATCTTCATAGAAATTAGATGTTATCAGTCTTCTTAATTTTTACCAATCTGTGGTATGTATGGTGGTATCTCCTTTTTAATTTTCATTTCCCTGATAACTAATGATGTTGAATAACTTTCGTGCACTTATTGGCCATTCGAATATCCTTACTTAAAATATCTCTGTACAAATACTTTCCAACTTTTAATAATTAAGTTTTCTTTTTATATTACTGACTTGTGGAGGACTTCATATATCTTTCGTATTAGCCCTTTGTCAGATATATTTTGCAAGTATTCTCTCTCTGTGATTTGCTTATTATTCATTTTAATAGGGTCTTTTGGTGAGCAGAATTTTGAAACTTTTGATGTTTATTTTAAATGTATTTGATGTTTATTTTAAACTCTTGATGTTAACTTATCAGTGGTGATTTATGATGTCCTAAGACTTCTTTGCCTACCTCCATGTCACAGCCATTTTCCTATGCTTCCTTCTTTAAAAGCTTTATGGGTTTAGCTTTTATATTTAGGTCTGTGGCCAATCTTAGATTATTTTTTATGTGTAGTGAGGTAGGGTTTGAGCATTTCGTTTTGTCTGTACAGTTATTTCAGCACCAATTTTGAAAATATTTTCATTTCCTTATTGTGTTGCCTTGGCATCTTTGTTGAAAAGCAGGTATCTATTTAAGTGTATGTTTATTTCTGGACTCCTCTTATTGTTCCATTTATCTATATGACAGTTCTTTTGCCTATACTATACTACCTTGATTACTATAGCTTTACAGGTCTTGTAGTGAGATAGTATTAAGTCTTTCAAATTGGTTCTTTTTTAAGATTGTGTTGGGTAATATTAGTACTCTTATTCTAATAGACCTATTAAAAAGTAAATGCCTATTTTACCCTGTTGGGAGGCACAGCAGGGGCTGGAAAAGAGTATTCACTTTAATACTTTCTAAGATAACAACTCAGTTTTTGTTTTTCTTAAATGTCTCCATGTCTGAACGTTTAACTTGAGTTTTATCATTCATGGGTTGGTCATCTCACGAAAATGCAGTGTTTCAAATATTTCCAGAGAGGGTAGAGATTCTTTGAAAGTTCCTAATAAGAAAAAAAAAGAAAAAACAAGTTCCTAATAAGATACATTTCAATTATTCAAACATAATTTAAAATTAAAGTGCATTTCAATTATTTAAACATGATTTAAAGCAATGAAATATGTAAAACTTCTCAGAGGTTGAAAGTGACATGATTTCTGTTTAGAAATGGTTACATGAGACTTCTGATTGCATGAATTTGCCCATTCTTGAAATGTTCATGGGTATCTGGACTATTTCTCATTTATTCTATACTCTAGTAACCCCTAATATACCTTGGAGTTGTCTATGGACTTAATTTATCAGTGTGTTGTTTATTTTCATTGCTGAGCCTGAAAGAAGATGCCATGTAGTCTTCATGAAACTGGTGGGAGAACCATGGTTGTGAATGAGACGTGTTTAATTCTGGCACCTGATAGGTATTCATTGTGTTTTCATAGCTGCTGTTGAGGAGGGCCCCAAATCTTTTAAACCTTCTTAACTACTACATACATTGAGAGGTTGGATGTCTGTTATTATTTTAGACAATGTGATTATTGTTTCTTTTTAGGCAAATGTAGTTTATCTTAAACCAAATGAGATGAGTCGCAACTCTGGTCGACATTGTTTAAAATTTGTCTTGAGGTAACATGTTTCAGATGTTGGTGGCTAATACCTCAGAATGTATATTATAGGGGCACCTGGGTGACTCAGTTGTTAAGTGTCTGCCTTTGGCTCAGGTCATGATCCTAGGGTCCTGGGATCAAGCTGGCATGGGGTTCCCTGTTCTGCGGGAAGACAGCTTCTCCCTCTCCCACGCCCCTTGCTTGTGTCCCTTCTCTCTCTCTCTCTGTCAAGTATATAAATAAAATCTTACAAAAAAAAAAAAGAATGTATATTGCATATTACATTGCCCCTGCTTTAAAAAAATCATCTACATGAAACACAAACATAAAATGCGTATCAGAAAAGTTTATTACAGAATTATGAAGCATCGATTTTCATTATTACTGATATCTGAGCTGATAACCCTAGAGTGTATTTAGAAACATATCATAAAATCTCAAAGCATCCATAGGACTGCTTTTTGTTTAGAAGACTGCATAAAATAAAACTTTCCTCAAGTAAAACTATCTAATAATGTTCTAGAACTTTAGACATTATATTCTAAGATCAAATTGTTTTTGATAATAGATTGTGAGGTCAATTTTTCCTCTTGCTACCAGTCTAACAGAGGGGATTTAAGTTTCCTCATTAGTGGTAGGAGTCAGAGTCTCAGCACTGTTTCTTCCTGCCAATATCTTTAATTGCTGTTTATTCTTACTGAGACCAAAATTTCTTGTTTGTCATCAGGTTCCCTTTGAAATTAAAATGGTTTCACACATCTCAATTTGACTTCATTTGGGTCTGCTATTGTTCACGATATTTCTGCTAAACTCAATTTCTAATGATTTCTCTTTGATCACCGTTTTATTACTATTTGTGAGCAAAGCCTCTCAGAATTGGTTTAAAACCTGTCTTGTCTGCTTTATTTTCAACAAAGGTATCTACAGATCTTTCCGTTAGCGCTCCGTTATTCATCAAATAAATTTAAATCTAAATGCTAGTAAGTAGATTTTTCTTAGCACTCTTTGGAATAAAACCTTGAAGAAATGTGCCTCCAGTGTATTATTCTGATTTTCTAAATTCAGACTCTAAAATCCTGTGTTTTCACTTAAGAGCCTGGGAATTGCCAGTTTTCAGTTTGCTTAGATTGGATTTTAGTTATGAGAAACGTAGACCCATGGAAAAGTGCTTTTTAATCAGTTCCTGAAATCAATACAGCAATAAAGCAATGCATGAGAAATAAATTATTTTTTTAAAAAAACCTTATAAGATGACTATCATGGAGCATTCGAGCTGATTTCATATTTAGGTGAGGTATTTCATCACTTACACTAAATTATTCTGTTTAGGAAACCCTATACAGCTTTTGGTAAAGAACCACTTTCCTCAATTTTCTATGTTAATATAGTCTGCTTTAGACCAGTATTTCCCAAACCTGTCATTAATTTGCGTTGCTTATTATTTTTTTGCCATATCCTGACCTATATTTATTTTTTTATTTAAGTTGATCTCAAATCTCATCGCAATTCAACTGAGCCTTAAACTCTGAAATTATAGATTGATGCACATTAAGTACATATTTAGCTGTTAAGATTTAAATTGGTATCTACCATATCACCTAGAAATCATGTTTTCCACTAGTGACACAGGTATCTGTTTAAGAAAAAAAACTTTTGGTTTCCTGTGCATCCTGTATAAATATGGATATTTGACAAGACCTGTTTCTATGAATCTGGGGTCGACTGAAAAGAAATAGAGGTGTGGAGACTCAGGCAGTATGTTCAAATTCTTTAGTTAGTTTAGTTATAGCAGGAGGCAATCATGAGGCTTTGTGTTGATGGAGAGGAGTTGGAAAAAGACGACTTTGATATTCTCTATAACATGGGGCAAGCTACTCAAATCCTCTGATCTTCTGTGTTCTGCACCTGTTATGGATCTGCAGTTATTTGAACTGACCAGTACTGGTCAGGGAGAGCAGATCATTTGGTAGAGGTGATCAGGACATTCTCTAACACAGGGATATCAGTCATGTTTGACATTCGGCTGGTGCAATGGTAGGACTAGATAGATATCATCTATCTTTTGGTGTATGCCTTGCAGCAGACAAAAAATGGCAGGATTCAGCTCTGTTATGTTTATGGCCTTGTAAGATAAACTACTGGTTAAGTGAGTACTAAACAAAATGAAACTGGTAATATTTTAACTTTCCTCATTTATTTGCCTCTAATGCTCTTTGGTCTTCTATACTGAAGTTCTGACTTCACAGATTTTGAGTGTATCTGAGCTTTACATGGACTATGTATGCCCTTAAAACTATAAGTATTTCTGTAGAATGTGAACATTTTTGTATATTGCCTAATAGAGTTGCTTAATGGAATACCTCTTGAAATCATCTTATTTGCTTTGCCCTCATGGAGATGACATGGTGCACTAAATAGGTACACTAAAACCAAGAAGACTTCTCTTCCAAGCAGCAAGTTCTGTTACCATGGAAGAGGGATCCAGTATCTTGGATGTTATATTTCTTCCCTCTTCCTTCTTCTAGTGAATCACTCATTTAGATAAGTCTGCTGTGTTTATCATAAAATGATTATTTCAAGTGAATTTTGGTATTTCCTAAGGAAGTTTTTTTCTCTACTCTTCATTATGTGAACTCACAGTTGGTTACATTTTGTGGGATGCTTTGGTGAAAGAGCACATCATTCTATGCCAGTTCTGGGTACAACCAGAAAACTGTGTTCACTTTTCTTTAAATTTTACAGTGTCTTATATATTAAAACAGTATCTATGTTCAAAATCACTTCCCTTGACTTTCCCATGCAATTTAATAACTTACACCTACAATGAGAAACTTTATACAATACCACACAAAAGAATCTTAATTGGGGGCTGTTCTGGTTTTGTTTGTCTGATTGCTTCTTTTTTCTTTTTTGCGATTAACATCTTACCATTTTTCAAAGTATGTCTTTATTTGCTGATTTGATTCACAGATTTGCAGGATCTTTGAACAGGTACTTGTCCATTCCCTTTGTGTGATTCCAATTTTTATACATCTAGCTTTACTACTTAGATACTTGCCAAGTGCAATCTCCAGCTCTTTTAGTCTATAAGAAGCTACACTAGAAGAGATGTGTGACCTGCATTCATCGTACTATGATTTTTTTTTTTTACCTCACTGAAATTCACTAAAAACAGAACCTATTTTCAGCCATTCCTTATTTCAATTTGCATTCCTTGCCTGAATCACTGTAATAAAATAGGACAAAACAAATTTTGATGGGCAATTTCATCCCAGTCCATCTGTTCGGTTATGCCGTGTGGCAGAAACCTAGGCTTAGGTTAGATGCTGTCTAAGGCATCTCTCCTGCTGCTCATAGGACTGCCTTACTAAAGTGTGGAGAATCAAAACAACAAGGTATTTCATTTGCTTCTGTCGCTGTTGTTTGACTCCTCCCTCCCACCCCTTTACAGTGGGCCTACAGCAGCCATCATGTAGCTCGTGGCACCAGAGATGGGAGGTCAGATGGAGTTGGAACTCGGCCAGGTATCCTGCCAGAGGTGGTCATGAGGACAGAACACTGGCAGGATGAGTCCAAGCTGTACCCCACTAGGGAGAATAGATTCAGACAGTAGAGAGACCTATTATATACTCTAGGTTCAAATAATTAAAGTGAGGGTTCAGAGCCAAGAGTGAGCAGGTAGGCAGAGACCAGACCTACACTGGAGCTTGTTGTAATCCAGCAAAGAGGACTACGGCTGGGAGCCATTGTGCCTGGGACTGCTGTTTACCAAATGAAGGGCTCCTGAGACTGAAAGACCATGCGAACATTGACAACTACCTTGGTACTTGAAGGCTAAAACTAGGCCATGCTGAAACTTATGACTTTCTCCTTACTTTTCTGGTAAAATTCCTCAGATCTCCTACTCAAAGGAAGGGAATCTGCTTGTGATTCATGGGTCACTTGTTCTTCCTCCAGAATGGCCTTGCACATTTTATTATATTTTATTTGAATGTAAACACAATTACTGAGCAGTAAATAATGATTTTCCTTACCCATGGATTACTTAGTGCATGTTGATGCATTGATTTGTACAAGTCCAGCTTAAAATGGAGCAGATGGGTATGTAAAGGTTTATTCAAAATCAATGTGAATTAGATTGCTACTCCCCAGTAAAATGGATTGTAAGTTAGAATGGCTATTTTCTTAAGCCTAATGTGATAGAATGCTGTCTAAGGCAATCTGTTAAGGTGCACTGACTGAAAATGCAGCTCTTGATCTCAAAAATAAGCATTGCAAAAGATACTATGATTTAATGAGCATAGATATAAATATCATACGAAGGGACCATATTGTGTCTCGGAAAATGTAGTTAATGAATTTTAGCAAATCTCTGGAAAAAAAGAACTTGGCAATAAATCTTGTAAAAAAGAAAGATAATCATATTCTTTTGAGTTATACAGTATTACATCGACTGCTTTTCTTCCTAGATTGGGTGTTTGCAAATATTCCCGTATACATATGTTACAGTAGTTTAATCATTACTCTGAATGCAAGAGTGCTGACGGGATGGCTTCAGTTAAAGAAAAATCATTAACATTTATGTCCTCATTATTGCTGTTGCTTACAATGTAAAGAAAATGATAACCCATATACAGTCTGTTGGTTCTCTATTCAAGCTTGTTCTTCAACACAAAAACTGTCTAAACATTCATGTTCCTGATTATTAAGGGAATAGGCAATTCTTTGTCTAGCTCCTTTTCCTAGGTAGATCTTGGAGGTTTGGAAAGCCCAGGCAGGAGAGGAAGGTGTCAGAGACAGTATAAAAGATGGGTTTTATTCCAGTATAGGGTACCACTTTGGCAGAAAACAAAACATATTCTAAAATGAATGTGGGCTTTTGGATTTCCAAAAAAAAAAAAAAAACCAAAACAAAACAAAACACTGGAAGTGTTGATCAATGGGTTGTGCTTCTGATTCCTTGTCCATTTACAGAGCGGTAGATTTGCAACAGTGTACCTGCGTGTGGCTAGATGTCCCAAAGAAAGCCTATTCTCATAAATGAGTTTACTCAGTAATCTTTTATTAAGTATATAATTTGTACCAAGTAGTACACTGTGCACCAGGGATTTAAAGAAACATAAAGCAGACTTCCTGCTTTCAAGGAACTTTTGGGTGTGAGATCCTGATAACTATCAGGCAATGTAAGCCCTAGGCAAGCGGGGTGAGTGTAATGCTCCATGAACTCAGAGGAGAAAGGGTGAGGTGACTCCACCCAAGGGCTGTTATGGCATTTGAGTTGGGTCATAAAGATGAAATTTGGAGCATTGGGATAGCAGGGTGAAGATGGGATTGGTGAAAAAGCAGGGAATTCGGTAAAGCAAGAGCAATGAAAACACGGTGCCTAGTTTAGAAGGGTAGGGTATGTAAAGTAATTGGAGCACGGAGCAGTTGCTGGGGAAAGAAGATAGATCTTTAACAGACTGTTTCCTGTGTATTTTTCAGACTAAAACACCTAAAAGAGCATCTTACTTATTTTTGTCAGATTATCTAAGTTTAGGGAGGATGGTATTGAGGAGAATGTGGTCAAAACTTCTGGATGTATCAGGGAATGGGCATATTTGTAGGTCAACAGATAGAACAATGTATCTATACACTGTGTGTGTGTGTGTGTGTGTGTGTTGTAAACAGTCCTTTCTAGTTCAGTGTATGTGTGACCTAAATTATATTATAGTTCCAGTTCTGACACTGCCCAAATATGTTTCGGCTTAAGTTATCAAACTTTCTGAAATGTAACTAGGTGGCCTCTAGTATTTCTTTTGGCTGTAATCTTCTTCTTCTTTTTTTTTTTTAAAGTGTTTTTTTTTTTTTTTGACAGACAGAGATCACAAGTAGGCAGAGAGAGAGGAAGGGAAGCAGGACCCCCACTGAGCAGAAAGCCCGATGTGGGACTCGATCCCAGGACCCTGAGATCATGACCCGAGCCGAAGGCAGCGGCTTAACCCACTGAGCCACCCAGGTGCCCTGGCTGTAATCTTCTTTAGGGTGACCATACAATTCTGTTGTTCAAAGCAAAATATAAGGAGTCAGACTGTCTTGGGTTCGAATCTTAGTTCTAATACTTACTAGCTGTGTAAGGTTTTTCATTTTGTTATAATACAGGGTATACTCTAATCCTGATTCCTCTTGCATAAAATTGAAGTGATTTATAAAATTTAATATAATTTAATATTAACTTAAAAATAGTGCCTACCTCACAAAACTGCCTTCAGATTAAATGTAAAATACTTACTTAGCTCATTTTCTGTCATGTAATGAGGTACTTAACAGATGCTACTGATTAGTATTATACTATATTGATTAGTAAAATAGCAATGTCCACTCAATTTCTTAGCCTTTGAATGTAGAAAATCAGCCTTTTTATTAACATTATTCATCTTGACCTTGGGCAGTGACTTCTAATCCTTGAATTTTAGTTCTAGCTTTTCTAGGACTTAATGGTTTCTCTTCTAGTACTCCCCTAAGGCCTGATTTATTTTTAGAAAACTAATTAGACCCATTTCTTAAGGTAAGTCTTCCTTGACTGCCAAACTTGATTTAGTTTATTCATAGTTCTTAGTAAGAAATGCCACCACTATTCAGCCCAATCACAGGGAATTGACAGTGACTGGGCTATCACTGTAGAAATAGGAGACCAGGGGTAAGGTAAGCAGGCAGGATATGTAAAGACCTGGGTGGCCACAGAAAAAAAGATGGCACTCTATTATTATTGCATAAACATAGGCAATAAGAATCAGAAAGCTCCTTAGAACTTTCTACTCTAGTACTCAGAAAATGGCCACAGATGCATCCCTCCCATCAAGAAATGAGTCCAGTTTTCCACCTCTTGAATCTAGACTGGTCTTATAATTTGCCTTTGTGGCCTAAGTGACATAAGGCAAGTTCTGAGCCTGGGACTGAAGAGGACTGTGCACCTCATTCCTCTGTCTTGGAAGAGAGAAGGCTTGCCATGTGAGCAAGCCAATTCTAGCTTATCGAAACCTAAGACACTTGGAGAGAGGTTTCACTTCATTGCAGCCTTCCCACTTGAAATCATCATAAACAAGCCAGCCCCTATCAGTTCAGCAGTTCTTCCCAAATGGAACATACCTCAGTATCATAAAAGCCGTCTGCAAGAAGCCCACAGCGAATATCATTCTCAAAGAGGAAAAACTGAGAGCTTCCCTCCTAAGGTCAGGAACACAGAAAGGATGTCCACTATCACCACTGTTGTTCAACATAGTACTAGGAGTCCTAGCCTTAGCAATCAGACAACAGGGGCGCCTGGGTGGCTCAGTGGGTTAAGCAATCAGACAACAAAAAGAAATAAAAGGCATCTGAATCAGCAAAGAAGTCAAACTCTCACTTTTTGCAGATGACATGATATTCTGTGTGGAAAACCCAAAAGACTCCACCCCCAAAATTGCTAAAACTCATATAGGAATTCAATAAAGTGTTAGGATATAAAATCAATGCACAGAAATCAGTTGCGTTTCTATACACCAACAGCAGGACAGAAGAAAGAGAAATTAAAGAGTGGATCCCATTTACAATT
Organism: Neogale vison; assembly: GCF_020171115.1. Classification (NCBI taxonomy): domain Eukaryota; kingdom Metazoa; phylum Chordata; class Mammalia; order Carnivora; family Mustelidae; genus Neogale; species Neogale vison. The sequence continues at coordinate 52,524,170 of NC_058093.1, forward strand.
GCGTAAAAGCCATAAGATACCTAGGAATAACCTAATCAAAGATGTAAATGATTTGTATTCAGCAAAGTATAGAACACTCATGAAAGAAATGGAGGAACACACAAAGAAACAGAAAAACGTTCCATGCTCATGGATTGGAAGACCAAATGCAAGATGAAACTTAAACCAGAAGAGAAGAGAAAAAAGCCCAAACTGATGGCCTGTAGAGTTGTGAGCCAAATAATGGACTATCGTTTTAGACACTGTGTGGGGTGGTTTGTCCTGTAGCAGAAGTTAACTGCTATCCTTAGCAATGTGGGAATCACCTCTAAAATATCTCCTACAAGCTTTTGCATTAAAGAAAAGATTCCAGCTTTCATTTTCTCCATATTTATTTTCATGTGGGCTCAATAATTAGTTTAGATCAACCTTTAAAGTCTTTAAAATATTAAACACATTAATTGAGTTTTCACCACAACAGACTTGAGTCACAAATAAAATCATGGTCTGTTTTTGAGGTACTGAATTTCATTATGCATCTTTTAAATCGTCAAGAATTTTTTTTTTATTTCTAATTTACTTGAACTCAGTGATATTTTCTAGGCTTAAGTGCATCTAATACTTGCATTTTGTTTTTGGTTTTTTTTTCTTACCCAATGTAGCTGATGTCTGGGATTTGCTGAAGTTTTCTGAATCCAGTTTTGGTTTTTGTAACTCTCTCTAGCACTTGTTATACCTTAGCTGTGTCAAAGACGGGGGACCTGGGTGGCGCAGTGGGTTAAAGCCTCTGTCTTCATTCAGCTCAGGTCATGATCCCAGGGTGCTGGGATCGAGCCCTGCATCAGACTCTCTGCTCAGCAGGGAGCCTGCTTCCTCCTCTCTGTCTTTCTCTCTCTGCCTGCCTCTTTGCCTACTTGTGATCTCTGTCAAATGAATAAATAAAATCCTGGAAAAAAAAAAAAAAGACTTGGTGAGGCAGATGTGCACCTGTCCTACCAGCTCACCCCAGTTTGAAAGATGACTCTTTCATCATTCCTGTCTTCCCGTTATGGCTTAGATGTTCTCAAACTTTGGCTTGCCTCCAGTCTTCTCAGAGCAGCACTCTGAATTATGTCTATGGCATTTGTTTTATCTTTTTTGGGGTAAATGTCCTGATCATTTATTCTATGGATTTCTGTGATGGACCTAGTGAGGATTCTGCCAGCCATAGTTATCTCTATCAATCCATCAGCTAATTGCACGACCTTTTCTTAAAAATGCAATTTTGCTGCAATCACTGTTCTGCACACTCTGACCCATTATAGTAATGAAAGAAAATTAAAGCACACTCCAAAATATGAAAAAAAGCAAAGAGCAGCAAGATGAAATGAAATGGTTATGTCTATAGCCTGAAATTTAAATGTGGGCAAATTCTTTGTCTGGAGGGAGTTTTTATGTGAAGCTCTTTTAGAATAAATATAAAAGATAAAGACTAGAGTTAAATAGAAGTGTTGAATTCACTCCCTAGACCTGTGCCTTCCACATCATGTTTATGCAATTGTGTTTTTAAGTCAATGTCTTTATTCATCTGAAAATATCACCCAAGTGCTTTATCCCAGCTACAAAGGAATCACTTTCAGTACTGCTCAGTGGGTTGGCATAAAAGTTTTAATCCCTTCATAGTCATCAGATGAAACTAACTAAAGGGAGGGGTATCTAAAAAATGAAACAGTCTCAATCGTTTACCTTTCAATAATTATTTTTTGATGTTAAGAGCATTTAAAATCCATCATCCTTCACCTACAGATTGCAAAAGCCAAAAGTCACACAGGTTATGTACTGACTGGAATACAAAGAAAAGTATCTTATATTGAGTAGAGATGAGAGACTGTTGTCTCTCCCATAGAATTCAAATTATCCCAGAATACTTATTTGTAGGCAAGTGATATTGCACTGAGAGACAAAGAAATAATTTCCAACTCTTACAATTATAGAAATTTGTAATTTTATCTCATGGAGTTAAAATAGAAACAATTTTTAATTAACATATTCTGGAAACTTCATAATGCAACCTCCTTGTTGGCAAGAACACATTTAACCTAACTTTATAAAGCATTAACATATTGTTCAATATTGCTTCTCCTATGGGAAATCAGCAAAATTTGATGATTACAGAGGAGTGGCCTTGAAGATTAAAGGGTGAACATATCATTTCTAGGGACTCTTATCAAGACTCTGAAAATGTTGTGATAGCAATTAGAAAGTACAGCAAATTAATATCATTAGACCATTTTTTGGGCCCAGTAAAATTATATCTCACCTAAATGCTGTGTTTTAGAAATTAAATTTTTTAACCCATCTTTTAAGACTTAAGTATTGTTATACTATGCATGTATGTTTTTATATTTTGCATAACAATTTATGTATGTGTGTGTATATATATATATATATATATATATATATATACACTTATATTTTCTGCAGAATTATAATTGCCATTTTAATACCTGGATAATCTAGTTCAATAATCCTTACTCAGCACGTGAGAAATAGAATCCACTTAGCTGGGGTGGTTTCTCAGTCTTCTCTACTGCTTTATTCTTTTTGAATGGCTCTATTTGCTCATTTTTTCCCATTCTTCAAGCACCTTCATCAAGTCTATCTATATCAGGCTCTGGGGATAAAAAGTAGGCATGTTCTTCTAAACCAGTCAGTTGTTAGATATAAATATTTTTATGAACATTGTTCCCAACTGTAACCTTAAGTTTAAACAAACCAGAAAAACACAACTATACCACCAATAAAGAATAGAAAGAATATATTTGTTCAGTTTTTTAAATCCCAATATTTAAAAAAAATTTTGAAAATCAACCCTAAAGAATGTGACATTTATATTATACAAGTTCCACAGTCTCATGTGTGCATTATTTTAATGATTCATACCAAAATTGCTTGAAAGAGTAAGTTTTCCCAGTAAAGTTAAGATTCAGTTTATAGAAGCATATTTATTCCATAAAGTAATGTGGGTTGCTATGATGTAGTCATCCTATGAATGGACCCAGATTTGCCATTTTGAGTAAAACAAGGAAATGCTTCTCTACTGGTTTTATTTAGAGCAAATAGAAACATCCATTGCCTGTGTTCTTTCCTGTTAGATATTCAATAAATGTAGTTAGATTGATTGACTGACTAAACAGTCTTATTTACTTCATAGAAGGAACTATCACTATAAAAGGAAATACCCCTTGATAGACAAATCTTCTGAAGGATATCTTCAATGCAAAAAGTAATGAGTATTTCTCTCCAGAGAAAACTGACCTAATACCAGCTTGGTGAAGAGACCTAGCCCTGTGTCCATTAGTGCAAAGTCAATGCTATTGATAATCATCTAATGCTTTTATGCTTTGCAGTAGAGTACTTAAGAAATAAATATTATTGATGAGAACTAAAGGCTGTTAATGTGTTCCTGTAATTAATCTTAATTAATAATACATTAAATATTTTCCTGATTGTGTGCACATACATCATTTAACATTGACTTACGCCAAAGCCATTAGGAAAGATTTAGTGGCATATCACAGCCAGGGCTATTCTTTTACTTATTTTTCTTCTCTTTCTCAGAAAATGCACCAGTTACCAACAATGATATTGTCATTGATACTAGTGCCCTCGTTTCCAATCAGATACTACATTTGAAACAATTGTGAGGTTCCTGTCTCCTTTAAAGAAAAAAGTTTTCAAAATTGTCTTTGTCTAATGTATATAGCTTAGAAAAATAAATGTGTATATATACATACGTAAACACAATACCTATATATGAATATGTGTATACCTCTATATAAATATGAATATAAATCGAAATGTATGTATGTCTATGTGTATATATATGTGTGGATGTAAGAGACCTCTCTTTTGAACTAATAAGATAACAAATGCAATGAGTTAAACTGCTTAATCAAGTTCTTATCTCCAAACCAGCATTAATTTCCAAAATGTGTTACATACTGTCAAGACTTCTGAGTAGTGTTAATCAGGTGAAAATTAATCGGGTGAAAGTGAGGATGATCTCTCAAGGAACTGGGCAGGAATTGGCATACAATAGGAAAAATCTTCTCTGTGAAATAGAGACTGTGGTGGAATTTAGCAATAATTAACATATGAAAAGAGGTCACCAGGGAGGAGAAAAGGAGGAAATAGTTACACAGAAGAAGGAGTGTGTCCCAGTTTGAAGTGACGTGGTCTTATAGGAGTCAATTCCAAGATGTCACTAAAGGTGCAGGAATTCCAATAAACTGGGTCAAGCATTGAAAGTAAGTGTATGTGGACTGATTAGACTGTACTATGAGTGATGTAAATCAAGAGATGCCATGCAGTGCTCTTTCCCTTATGCCTAGTTGGTCGGGAGAAGGAATTTCATTGCTACTATCTTGTGGCTTCATTTGTTTAGGTATCCTGGGCACTGTGATATCATTCTTAAAACTAGGCTACCCATAAGCAAATTATGTATTCTAATAGAGCCCAAAATTGATTTGATATATGATATAACAGAATTTGTTGACTGTATCCAAAAATAGAGTAGTTAAGAGCACAGATCAGAAATGCCTACCTTTAGATCCAGATTCTATCAATTATTAGTTAATGTTACATTGAGAAGGTAGTATTGGCCTCTGTTATCTTCAGTGTCTTTTTATAGAAGATGGAGAAAAAAATTTATCTCAAGTTACTGTGCACATAAGATTTTACCACAGAGCTTAGAATGTATTAAAATCTAAACAAATGGTTATTATTGATGTAACCCTCTGAGTTATGCCAACGTTTCAAAGATACCATTAAAAATACAAGTTAAGATTAAAGAAAGGAGGATTGAATCCTAAAAGAACAGGAGAAAATAATGTGTTGCAAATCAAAGAGAAACATAAGCATGTAACGATGGAGTTTGAAGGCAATAAAACTAAGAAGTGAACTTTTCCTTTTTTAATTAAAATTGCTGTAATGGGATAGAAGTAGAATCTGCTTTATAGTGTGGAAAGTTCCTGCTTATAAGACAACCATGCTATAAAGCATGAATGAAGAGATAAAACACAAATGACCTAAGCCAGATCATTCTGACTGGCAGGGAACAAAAGAATAAGGCAACATTTTTATGACCTTGTCAATTTCTCTATTGATAAAGCAAGAATGGGAAAGGTAGAGATATCTAAAAGCATTTTCAGATGACAAGCAGGGATAAAAAATTGTCCAAAGTAGAATAATAATGGAACTAAGACAGTTAGAATAAAAACATTTGTCATGGGAAATGGGAATGCTGGGGGGAAAATAGAAACTCGAGAGGAAGGTATAATAATTTATGATAATAGAGATTCTCAATATTTTCTGATTTGGGGTTGAAAAATGAGTAGTGCTAGGTTTTAAAGAATCAATAGGCCAGTAATATAGGTAGGAAAGATTGGGTTTCAGTAAAAAATGAATTTTGAAATCTGGGTTTTTTTTCCCCTTGGAATAAACTATTTGTATATGTCTCCAATTAATTCATTTTGATTAAAAGAAAATTCAATAGATAATACATTGGATAAAAATGTGAAAAATATTTCTGGTCCTGATAAAAAATGACCATCTCACAGATTTGCTACTATAATTTTATAATGAAAAGTCCATAGTAATATTTTTCTGATACTTTTACTGTGAGTTTGTTCCCATAGCAGATTAGACAATGCATAGATCAGTATTGCTCAGACAAAGCTGGCTACAGCATAGAAATCCCCACCAACATTGAGATAATAGCAGAGCCCCCTCTGGGAGAGTTGGTCCACCAGCTGCAGATCAGTTTTTCTCTGAAAGAACCATAGGTGCTTCTTGGGATCATGGCAGTTCTCCTACGGAGGATATTCAGTGTCTCCCTAATACTACTAGATTGTAACTTTAGAGGACTTGACTAATGGAAGGCAGGGAGCTGGGTTGAGTTGGCCTAGAGAGCCAGAGCTCTGGAGTCACACTTGTCGTTGAGTCCCGATTTCTACCATTGCCTTATTGGATGCCTCACAGTTAGATCATTTTTCTGAGCCTCGGTTTTCCCATTCCTAAAATGGTGTATAACACTTGCATCAAATGGTTATGGGAACAGGGCCTGGGAGAGAAAATACTCAATAAACCTTGACTATTGTAATTATTACCTCAGTGGAACATCCCAGAAAATTTTCTACAACTTCGTAGTGCCTTGTAAGGTATGGTGACAGTAAGATGCTACTGAGGCATCATTCTCTTTAACTTCCTTCACAAGTCTGAACTCACTGGCTTTAGACCACCGTTGATCAAGTGAAGGTTCCATTATATTCTAGAATCATAAGCATCTGGTAGAGACTTCAAGGGGCCACCAAGTTTATATTCTTGCAGATTGTACTTAATTTATCCAAGACAAAGTTTCCCTTAGGGAACTTTTAAAGCCAGAGACAAAATTTCTTTCAGATGACGTTGTGCCTAGTTGTATCTAAAGGGACTTGGAGCATGACACCATTGAGAGAGTAGAGATTTTTAAACAGACTGGGCTAAACACTGCTTACTTTATAACTTTGGTTAAAGTTCACTTAGATGAGCTTCGGTTTTCTTAAATGAAATGAAATCATAATCCATATGGGTTTTGTGAAAATTGTTTAAGAAATAGTACAATACCCATGCAGAATTTCTAGCCAGTCACTGCCATGCCTCAGGAGAGGAGGAAAATCAAAGACCTCTGTTTAATCAATGCCTGTTTGCCGCTACTGTATCGCTACCTCATATAGCGCCTTCAAACCACTTAAACACTTCTCAGGTCGCGTAGTTTATCTTCTTTTGCAGAAATCCTTTGGGCTTTATTAAATTTTCTCATGAGTTCTAGGTATTTATTCATTCAACCAGCATCCATTAACCTACTACTACATCCTAGGCACTGTTCTAAATGCTAGAGGTACTACAATGAACAGGACACATGCAGTTCCAGCTCTCACAGAGCTTCAATTTAGTAGAGTAGATGAATAATTTACAAGAAAATAAATATGACAATTTCAAAGGCAGAGTTCTGTGAAGAAAATAAAATAGGGTAAGAGCAACTGGAGGAGATGGCTGCTTTATATTAAGGATTCAGAAACATCTTCCAGTGAAAGAGTCATCCGAAGCAGTGACTAGGTGCAGCAAGGTAAGGAAGAGAATGGTCAAGGCAGAAGACATAATGCAAAACCATAAGACCAGGATGGGCTTGATGTTTCTGAGGAAAAGAAAGAAAAACTGTATTAGTCTCCTTAGCCTGGCATGACAGAATACTACAGACTCCGAGGCTTAAATACCAGTAATCTATTTTGTCACTACTCTGGAGGCTGAGTCATCCAAGATAAAGGTGTCCGTGAGATAGGATTTATGCTGAGGCCTCTTCTCTTGGCTTGTGGGTGGTCAGCATCTCACTGGGTGCTCCCAGGACCTCTTCTTTGTGGATGTGTGGAGATCTCTCTTTTCGCCTCTTTCTATACCACTGATCCTATTGGATTAGGGACCCACACTTATCACTTTATTTAACCTTAATTACATCCTAAGGGCCCTAGCTTCAGATAGAGTCATATTGAGGGTTAGAGTTTCAACGTATGAATGTAGGGGAGAAGGTTGAGGGGTACATATCAGTCCATAGAAGCTACTAAGGCATAATTAGGGAGTGATTGTTACAAGATATATATAAATGGTCAAGTAGAGAGGCGCGAAATCATGCAAGGCTCTAGACTATTCTAAGGAGTTTGATTTTATTCTAGGTGCTAGGAACTCATTAGAGGGTTTATAAAACATATTAAAATTTGACTTAGGGGCACTTGGGTGGCTCAGCGGGTTAAGCCTTTACCTTCGGCTCAGGTCATGATCTCAGGGTCCTGGGATCGAGCCCGGCATGGGGCGCCTACTTCCCCCTCTCTCTGCCTGCCTCTCTGCTTTCTTGTGATCTCTGTCTGTCAAATAAATAAATAAAATCTTAAAAAAAAAAAAATTGACCTAGGTTTTCAAATAAATTACTATGGTGGCTCTTTGGGGTGTTGAATATAAAGAGGAAAATGTATAAGCAAGGAAACCAGTTTGAAGGCTACTTTTACAGTCAAAAGTGGAATTCAGGGTAGTTTTACTGGGATAGTGGTAAGCGGGATGTCATAATGATCTAAACTTGTATGTATCATAGAGTCAACAGGCTTTGCTAATAGACTGAATAGAGGGGAGTGGTAAGAGAAATAGAAGTAGCTATCTTAATTTTAGCTATGAGCTGCTGAGTTGTTGGAGGTGCCATTTGCTAAGATGGAGAAAATTGGTGGTGGGGGGGTATGGGGTGACTCAATAACTGAGCGTCCAACTGTTGGTTTTGGCTCAGGTCATGATCACAGTGTCCTGGGATTGAGCCCTGAATTGGATTTCATGCTCCGTGCAGCGTCTGCTTGTCCTCCCTCTCCCTCTGCTCATCCCCTCACTCATGTTCCCTCTCAAATAAAATCTTTTAAAAAAAAATAAAATAAAATGGATAAATTTGGAAGAGAGCAGCTTCAGGTTGAGTAAAATTGAATCCAGAGCTTTTTCTGTTTTGTTTTGGTTTTGGTTTTGGTTTTTTGGGACTTGATGAGGAGGCCTCCTAGATAGTCAAATATAGGTGTCAAATAGGCAGTTGAATTTGAGTTGTCTGGAGTTGTCAGGATTAGCGTTAACAGTTTGAGACTCAGCTATGTGTAGATAGTATTCATTCATTTATTTATTTATTTATTTATTTATTTATTTTTAAAGATTTTATTTATTTATTTGACAGACAGAGATCACAAGTAGGCAGAGAGGCAGGCAGAGAGAGAGGAGGAAGCAGGCTCCCTGCCGAACAGAGAGCCCGATGCGGGACTCGATCCCAGGACCCCGAGATCATGACCTGAGCCGAAGGCAGCGGCTTAACCCACTGAACCACCCAGGCGCCCCTGTAGATAGTATTTAAACCCTTTAGACTAAATGAGATTCCCCAAAGGAAAATTTTAGATTAAAGCAAAGCATCTCAGAATGGAACCTCGGGGTGTAACATTTCAAAGCCCTGCAAGGCAGGAGGCACCACAGATAATCTAAAGTGGCTGTGAAAATAGAAAAATCCAGAAGACTGTGGTGTTGTGAAAGCTGAGAAAAATTAATATGGCAGGAAAGGAATAGTCACTTGCACTAGATGCTGCTGAGAATGGAAGATGAGGACAAAATGTGACTGTTTTATCTGGTTGGGTGGAAGTAACTAGTGACCTCAGTTAGCAGGGTTTCTACTGGTATTGAACACCAGTGTCCCACCTAGAGTTGATGGGAGCCAACTAGAGCAGATTGAAAACAGAATGGGAGGTGTAGAATTGCAAACAGAAACCACTGTCTTTCAACCCTGGATTCATCTTAGAATCACCTACGGAACTTGGGAAATTCCCAGTGAAATTCCCAGTGTTTAATCCTACACCAGTCTAATCTCAAATCAGTTAAACCTGAGCCTCTGGGAGGGAGGGGGGTAGGGAATAGAGAATAGAGCTTAGCAGTGTTATTAGAGCTTGGAGTATGTTAAGATTTCCTCAAGTAATTCTAATATGCTGCCAGCATTGAGAAACACTTTTATAGTCTGATGTTTCCTTCCAGAAGTTGTATTGTATGTATGAAAGAAGGTAAGAGAATGGCAACAAAAAATGTCTGCTGCCATTATTGTCATTGTAGCTTTAACTGTGTTGTTGTTGTTGTTGTTTTTTCAATCAGAAATACTAAAGGGTATTTATGCACTAATGAGAAAGATCTAGTAGAGAGGGAGAAGTTAATGATTAAGGCTAAGATAAACAATAAAGCAAGAAGAAAGGAGGAGGAGGCCAGAGGGACCGAATACTGTGTAATTTCGATTATCTTATGTTAGCAGAAGTAGACATTTTTACTTTCTACCACTGGAGGAATTCATTTTGCCTGACTTGCAGCTATGGTCTGATCATGAGTGGAGAAAAGATATGATGGTCCTTAGATTTAAAACACGAGTTAGTGTTCTTTCTGTTTAGAGAGAGAGCACGTGTGTATGGGGAGGCAAAGGGAGAGAGAGACTCTCAAGCAGGCTCCACTCAGCACGCCCCTCCCCGCTGCCTCCTCAACACACATCTGGATCTCACAACCCTGAGATCATGACCTGAGCTGAAATCAAGAGTGGGAAGCTCGGGGCCCCTGGTTGGCTCAGTGGGTTAGGCTTCTGTCTTCTGCTCAGGTCATGATCCCAGGGTGCTGGGATCGAGCCCCGCATCAAGCCCCGCATCGGGCTCTCTGCTCAGCGGGGAGCCTTCTTCTCCCTCCCTCTCTGCCTGCCTCTCTGCCTACTTGTGATCTCTCTCTCTGTCAAATAAATAAATAAAACCTTAAAAAAAAAAAAAAAAAAGAGTGGGATGTTCAACTGACTGAGCTACCCAGGTGCCCCAAAGGAAACTTGTTTTCAAAAGCAATTTTATGGGCACCTGGGTGGCTCAGTAATTAAGCATCTGCTTTCAGCTCAGGTCATGAGCCCAGGGTTCTGGGTTCCAGCCCCAAATGGTGCTCCCTGCTCAGTGGGAAGCCTGTTTCTCCCTCTCACTTCTCCTCCTTGTGTTCCCTCACTGTGTTTCTCTCTGTCAAATAAATAAATAAAAATCTTTTAAAAAATCTTAGAAAACTGCCCCAATTTTTTATCTTTTATTTTCTTAATAATTAGAAAAGACAGTCCTCATAGCATGTTGGTGCTTTAGTTAAAATTTTATTTCCCACAGAAACATTAATCTTTTGGGGTCATGATTAAAAGCTTTGGCAAGACATGTCTAGAAATACTTACCCATATACATACCCATATTTACTTAGAATGAACAATTTATTCAATACAGAGCTTGTCTAAGTTTAAGGGAGGAGGTTTGTAAGTGCCTACACCTGGCATAGACAAATACAGTAAGAAAATGGAACTTTATTGCTTAAAATCATATTCAACACATTATTAGAAAGGAAGAGATGTTTTCATCAAGATTCGAGTGTATAGAAGGCTACTTTTTGGTGAATAGTTCAAACGTCTTTGAAAAGATTCTAAAGTTAAATTGCTTTATAAAAAGCAAAAAAGCCTGTTTTTAGATTGCAAGAAATTTGCTTGGATTTACACAAAATGAATGTGTAAACTTATACATCCATTCAAAAGTCAGAACTTAAAAAAAATCATCACACTGAGTAAGATTTTACTTCACACTAACTTTATCTAGAGAGAAGACTAGAACTTGCTCAAACTAATAGTCCAGTGGTCCTCAAGATCTTAGGATGTGGAAAAATTCACTATTTCCTCTGCTTTGCTGATTTATTTGTGTGGTTGTAAATTTTCCCTAGCAACTAGAGACAATAGAAAAGAGATTTTTGGTCCCTGGAGCCCTATTAAGAAAAAGGCTTACGGGTTATTACAAAATTCATGCAAATATTTTTGCACAAGTGTATTTATCACACTGTTACTTATAATATTTTACAGAGATAAGATCTATCAACAGTAGGGACTGAGTGATAGTATCTCAAACAGATTATCATGTACCCATTAAAATATTTATAAAGTGTTTTTCATCAGGAAATTGCTTAGGAAGTACAATAAAATATTTTTAAAAACCCCAAGTGTAAAATGTGGTATATTTTCAGTTAGATGAAAAATACATAGAATATAAATACTGAAAAGAAAGTTTACATTTACAAAATTTACAAAATTAAAATTTACAAAATGGTAAAATTAACTTTTGCTTATTTCTGGATAGTGAGGGTTGTATGTGATTTTTACATTTTTCTTCCTTTTCTGTATATTTGAAACTTTTAGTAGTAAGCATATATTTGTCTATATTTTTAAAAAAATGCCTTTTATAGGTGAACTCAAATAATAAGAATGTTATAAAACTCCATTTACTTATTTTTTATTTTTCAATACATTAAAATAAGTTAAAAATGGACTTGGTCTTATATATTTTTTTTAAGATTTTTTATTTATTTATTTGATAGACAGAGATTACAAATAGGCAGAGAGGCAGGCAGGGAGAGAGGAGGAAGCAGGCTCCCCACTGAGCAGAGAGCCCAATGCGGGTCTCGATCCCAGGACCCTGAGATCATGACCTGAACTGAAGGCAGAGGCTTTAACCCACTGAGCCACCCAGGAGCCCCAACTTGGTCTTATATTTAATCAGATAAATCTATCCATAGATATCTATAGATAGGTACATATATATAAATGTTTTTTAAGGAACATTTTTAAAGGATACTATTACTAGGAATTAAGATAGGCTAAATTCAATAACGGCTTTAAAATTCAAAATATTTTATAAGCTTTTTATGCCAAAGTCAATTAGAGTCATAAAAACATTTTGAAAAATGAATAATGTGCAAAAAGAATTTCTCATTTTGTAATAATGCTTCAGCACTTGTAATTTATTATCAGATGCTGATGCTGAGACTGAGACATCTGGCATAATATATGAGGAAACACACTAATTAAAAAGAAAAAAGGAAAAGAAGCATTGAACTTAGCTGTTTCAATCATCCTAGTAAATAAAGGAACGACATGAAAAAATTGAAGCCATACTACATGTATGTCCTCAAAATTTAAGTTGAGAGTTGAGGGGCACCTGGGTGGCTCAGTGGGTTAAGCAACTGACTCTTGATTTTGGCTCAGGTCATGATCTAAGGGTATAGGATGGAGCCCCCCAGTATCAGCCCCCCTGAGCTCTGCACTCAGGGCTCAGTCTGCCTGAGGTTCTCTCTCTCCCTTTCTCTCTGCCCCTGCCCCCAGCTCACACACTCTCTAAATACATACATACATACATACATATATACGTGCATACATTAAATAAATAAATAAAATCTTTAAAAACATTTTAAAATGTTTTTTTGTCTTTATTTTTTAAAAAATATGCCTTTTATAGGTAAACATTTAAAAAAATGTTTTTAAAGATTTTATTTATTTATTTGACAGAGATCACAAGTAGGCAGAGAGGCAGGCAGGGTGGGTGGGAAGCAGGCTCCCTGCTGAGTAGAGAGCCCAACGCGGAGCTCCATCCCAGGACCCTGAGATCATGACCTGCACCGAAGACAGAGGCTTAACCCACTGAGCCCCCCAGGCTCCCCTAAAACATTTTTTTAAATAAAAGTAAATTGAGACTCGAATCTGAATGATACCAGGATTTTTCTATCCCTTCTGGATTTTGTCTGTCGATATCTCTCTCTCTTTTTTTTTTAAAGATTTTATTTATTTATTTGGGAGAGAGACAGTGAGAGAGAGCATGAGCGAGGAGAAGGTCAGAGAGAGAAGCAGACTCCCCATGGAGCTGGGAGCCTGATGCGGGACTTGATCCCGGGACTCCAGGATCATGACCTGAGACAAAGGCAGTCGTCCAACCAACTGAGCCACCCAGGCGACCCTTCAATATCTCTAATAATTCCAAACCTTAAATGTAATTTTCAGATCATCTAGTCCAACCACCTGAGAAGAAAAGCAGTGTGCAAAAAATACATATTCTCTGTTGACGATCACAAAGACAATATGGATAGACCAAAGAGCCTCATCACTGGATGAGGATAAAAACCATACCTGCTCTTAAAATAAATGAACATCTCATGTACATTTAAAAAATTTAATTAACAAAAAATTACTTTATCTTACAAACTAGCTAAGTCAAAAACACAAAATCTGTTTTGATCTCAGAATGATTACAAGTGCTTTTCCATCAGGGGCACAAATCTTACCTTGACCTTGTGATCACAGTTTACATGTGTAACAGGAATACTGCATTCAGGACTTCTAAAAATTTTTCAGGGGAGTGTGGGTAATAACACAGATACTCATAGCTCTGTAGGTTTTATGTTTATCGTGTCTTGTTTTGTTTGTTTAGGCGGAGTTCATACATCCAAGTGCTATTTTTGGTCTTGTGAGTTGTAAGGCTAGTGTTGTGTTCAAATATGTGATAACCCCTCAAAGCCTTTTGTGAGTTTCTCCTTGACACTTGTCAACTGAAACAGTTCACCGGTTATAACAGAGTATTTCCTTTACTTCTGGGCTTCTCTGGTTTCCTGTTTCTTTCTCTCTTGGTTCGTGTGCAGTACGGAAATAGAGGCTTGACTGGAATACGAAACCCTTCATTTTGCAAATTGGAAAATTATTTAATTGCATCGCTGTAAGCCATTGAGAGACATGATGAATTTCCAGTATTCAGGAAACATAATTCGGATATTTTATCCAGATCTCTGCCGGTTGAAGAAAGAGTGCTTACATACTACTAACCTAGAGAAGTCATTGTAGCTGTTGTTTTTCAAATCTTAATTAAGTATATTGCTTTTTTGTCCGTAAAAGCATATGGGAGATGGTTAAATGAGATTTCAATGAAATGTGAGCTGATGACTCTTGCTTAGTACAAGGAAAACTGATGAGCAGTTAGAGCAGTTGGGAGCCATTACCACAGATAAAGCTCTAAATTAAGGCTTAACTATAAACTTCAAAATTGAGTAACAAAAGGAGCAGGAACCATTAACTAATTGTGATGCAATTCAGTGGAAAGTAGGTAGTGTTGATTTCAAGCACCCTGGCTGTAGGAGCAGAGGTTGCCATTTTACATAATGGTTTCATTAGTTTGACTTGTAAACACATGGAAAAACATTTAAGAGCCCCATTTAGAATTAAAGAAAAGTGTAGGTTTCCTGCCAAAGTGTTAATTCCATATTGCGATTTGAGCTGACAAAAATACCCAGCTTACGCTGTACAGTGAAATGCTCCAAACCCAGACATTTTAACTATCCCAGACATTTTAACTATTAGTTTTGAATACCTTTCTAAGAGACAAAGAGCTAAACAGCCAATCGAATAGACTAATAGTGATTTAATTCAGCTTAATAATTAAATATGATCAATTATTTAGAATGCAATCATTTATTCCTTGGACAGTCAAGTGTAAGAACAATCTATAGATGTCCTCAGAGATAGTGGGACTCTGGTAAGAAGACAGAGGTCACCAGCCTGATAGAGGAAGACGGAGACCATTCCCAGGGACTGAGAGAAATAGCCAAGCTGTGCATTTGAGCATTTTCTCTCAGGAGAAACCCTGAGCCATTTTCTCCTTTGCTCACCCCAGTGGAGCCCAATTCAGAAGGTCCTTTGTTCATCAGCGTCAAGAGCCATAATGTAAGGAAACAGGTGGAATGAGTAGCCTAAGGAATTTATCACTGAGGGAGGGCAATAAGAGCTTGGACACTAATGCAGGAAGAGAAACCAGACTACAGCCACCAAGAGCCGGGCTTTGGGAATCAAGTCGATTTGTTTATTCTTCCTTTCTCCTTCACTTCATGGGGGTCAAAACAGCTTGACTTTGATAATGCGATTTTCAAACCACTTACAAAGCAGGTAAATTGTGGTCTTTTCTGATATGCTCTCAGGAGAGCAAGTGTTTCCCCCCACCCCCAAGCCCCCACTCCAACCCCCAGCTATTTCCAGCTCCTCTTTCATCAGAAATAGCAAATAACAACCACAAGCTTTTGAAGCAGTTTGAATTTTAAAAGGGAAAGGCTTCCATCTACTGGATTCTTTGAGTAATAAAGACTCTGAGTCCACATTAGATTTTCTTTTGCTGTTGGCAGTGCAGAACCCAGCATGTCCACTTAGAAGTTTCATAATTCATTTTTTTTAAGATTTTATTTATTTATTTGACAGAGAGAAATCACAAGTAGATGGAGAGGCAGGCAGAGAGAGAGAGAGGGAAGCAGGCTCCCTGCTGAGCAGAGAACCCGATGCGGGACTCGATCCCAGGACCCTGAGATCATGACCTGAGCCGAAGGCAGCGGCTTAACCCACTGAGCCACCCAGGCGCCCCCCATAATTCATTTTTTTAAAGATTTTATTTATTTATTTGACAGACAGAGATCACAAGTAGGCAGAGAGGCAGGCAGAGAGGAGGAAGCAGGTTCCCCGCTGAGCAGAGAGCCCAATGTGATGATGGGGGGCTCTATCCCAGTACTCTGGGATCATGACCTGAGCTGAAGGCAGAGGCTTTAACCCACTGAGCCACCCAGGCACCCCAAGTTTCATAATTCATTTAATCTGCATTTCATTTTAAGACTCTAGTGGTTAATGAATACATTCAGATATTACAAAACATAACCACCCCCCTTATGTTACACAAGGGAGTCAAGAGAAATATATGACTTGCCTTTTTCTTTAAAAAAAAAAAAATGATATGAAACAGTAACATACCCAGCAAAAAAGTTCTAGTAATAAAATCCATAATGACAATGACTTTAACTTGGAATATCAAGCTGATTGAAAGTAATGGAATGTTTTGTTTTATTGTACAAATAGAGACCTTACTTTTTTTCTTTTCTAAAAATTGTCTTTTACCAACAAACTTGATCTCCAGTTAGAACGCCCCTAGTTTGAGTTCAGTTTATGTTACTTAATGACATATCTTCTTGCTGATTTGTTGCATTACGCAGAAGATAGCAGGGGTCCTTTTGGGGGGCATACTTTGAACTACACTAGAGGCTGTATATGCCATTTGAGAAAAGTCATGTAATACTCCTTTTCTATTGTCTTTCACCACTGAGTCAATACAAAGAGGTAAAGATCTATCCCCATCAGCAGGTTGGATTTTTTAAAAGAACATTAGAAATTAAGGCTTTTGGGGCACCTGGGTGGCTCAGTGGGTTAAGCCGCTGCCTTTGGCTCAGGTCATGATCTCAAGGTCCTGGAATCAAGCCCTGCATCGGGCTCTCTGCTCAGCGGGGAGCCTGCTTCTCTCTCTCCCTCTCTCTCTCTGCTTGCCTCTCCATCTACTTGTGATCTCTCTCTGTCAAATAAATAAAATCTTAAAAAAAAAAAAAGAAATTAAGGCTTTTATTTAAAACAAATTCAGTCAATAGAATGCAGCATTTTTCGGTGTCTATCTCATACTGAACTCTCTTGAATTTTTTTTCCAATCTGTTTATTTTCAGAAAAACAATATTCATTATTTTTTCACCACACCCAGTGCTCCATGCAAGCCGTGCCCTCTATAATACCCACCACCTGGTACCCCAACCTCCCACCCCCCCCGCCACTTCAAACCCCTCAGATTGTTTTTCAGAGTCCATAGTCTCTCATGGTTCACCTCCCCTTCCAATTTACCCAAAAGCACATACCCTCCCCAATGTCCATAACCCTACCCCCCTTCTCCCAACCCCCCTCCCCCCAGCAACCCACAGTTTGTTTCGTGAGATTAAGAGGCACTTATGGTTTGTCTCCCTCCCTATCCCATCTTGTTTCATGGATTCTTCTCCAACCCACTTAAGCCCCCATGTTGCATCACCACTTCCTCATATCAGGGAGATCATATGATAGTTGTCTTTCTCCACTTGACTTATTTCGCTAAGCATGATACGCTCTAGTTCCATCCATGTTGTCGCAAATGGCAAAATTTCGTTTCTTTTGATGGCTGCATAGTTTCCATTGTGTATATATACCACATCTTCTTTATCCATTCATCTGTTGATGGACATCTAGGTTCTTTCCATAGTTTGGCTATTGTGGACATTGCTGCTATAAACATTCGGGTGCACGTGCCCCTTTGGATCACTGCGTTTGTATCTTTAGGGTAAATAGCCAGTAGTGCAATTGCTGGGTCATAGGGCAGTTCTATTTTCAACATTTTGAGGAACCTCCATGCTGTTTTCCAGAGTGGTTGCACCAGCTTGCATTCCCACCAACAGTATAGGAGGGTTCCCCTTTCTCCGCATCCTCGCCAGCATCTGTCATTTCCTGACTTGTTGATTTTAGCCATTCTGACTGGTGTGAGGTGATATCTCATTGTGGTTTTGAATTGTATTTCCCTGATGCCAAGTGACGTGGAGCACTTATTCATGTGTCTGTTGGCCATCTGGATGTCTTCTTTGCAGAAACGTCTGTTCATGTCCTCTGCCCATTTCTTGATTGGATTATTTGTTCTTTCGGTGTTGAGTTAAGTTCTTTATAGATTTTGGACACTAGTCCTTTATCTGATATGTCGTTTGCAAATATCTTCTCCCATTCTGTCAGTTGTCTTTTGGTTTTGTTAACTGTTTCCTTTGCTGTGCAAAAGCTTTTGAACTTGATGAAATCCCAGTAGTTCATTTTTGCCTTCGCTTCCCTTGCCTTTGGCGATGTTCCTAGGAAGATGTTGCTGCGGCTGAGGTCGAAGAGGTTGCTGCCCGTGTTCTCCTCAAGGATTTTGATGGATTCCTTTCTCACATTGAGGTCCTTAATCCATTTTGAGTCTATTTTTGTGTGTGGTGTAAGGAAATGGTCCAATTTCATTTTTCTGCACGTGGCTGTCCAATTTTCCCAACACCATTTATTAAAGAGGCTGTCTTTTTTCCATTGGACATTCTTTCCTGCTTTGTCGAAGATTAGTTGACCATAGAGTTGAGGGTCTATTTCTGGGCGCTCTATTCTGTTCCATTGGTCTATATGTCTGTTTTTGTGCCAGTACCATGCTGTCTTGATGATGACAGCTTTGTAATAGAGCTTGAAGTCCGGAATTGTGATGCCACCAACTTTGGCTTTCTTTTTCAATATCCCTTTGGCTATTTGAGGTCTTTTCTGGTTCCATATAAATTTTAAAATTATTTGTTCCATTTCTTTGAAAAAGATGGATGGTACTTTGATAGGAATTGCATTAAATGTGTAGATTGCTTTAAGTAGCATAGACATTTTCACAATATTTATTCTTCCAATCCAGGAGCATGGAACATTTTTCCATTTCTTTGTGTCTTCCTCAATTTCTTTCATGAGTACTTTATAGTTTTCTGAGTATAGATTCTGTGCCTCTTTGGTTAAATTTATTCCTAGGTATCTTATGGTTTTGGGTGCAATTGTAAATGGGATTGACTCCTTAATTTCTCTTTCTTCTGTCTTGTTGTTGGTGTAGAGAAATGCAACTGATTTCTGTGCATTGATCTTATATCCTGACACTTTACTGAATTCCTGTACAAGTTCTAGCAGTTTTGGCGTGGAGTCTTTTGGGTTTTCCAAATATAGTATCATATCATCTGCGAAGAGTGATAATTTGACTTCTTCTTTGCCGATTTGGATGCCTTTAATTTCCTTTTGTTGTCTGATTGCTGAGGCTAGGACTTCTAGTACTATGTTGAATAGCAGTGGTGATAATGGACATCCCTGCCATGTTCCTGACCTTAGTGGGAAAGCTTTCAGTTTTTCTCCATTGAGAATGATATTTGCGGTGGGTTTTTCATAGATGGCTTTGATGATATTGAGGTATGTGCCCTCTATCCCTACACTTTGAAGAATTTTGATCAGGAAGGGATGCTGTACTTTGTCAAATGCTTTTTCAGCATCTATTGAGAGTATCATATGGTTCTTGTTCTTTCTTTTATTGATGTGTTGTATCACATTGACTGATTTGCAGATGTTGAACCAACCTTGCAGCCCTGGGATAAATCCCATTTGGTCGTGGTGAATAATCCTTTTAATGTACTGTTGAATCCTATTGGCTAGTATTTTGGTGAGAATTTTCGCATCTGTGTTCATCAAGGATATTGGTCTATAGCTCTCTTTTTTGATGGGATCCTTGTCTGGTTTTGGGATCAAGGTGATGCTGGCCTCATAAAATGAGTTTGGAAGTTTTCCTTCCATTTCTATTTTTTGGAACAGTTTCAGGAGAATAGGAATTAGTTCTTCTTTAAATGTTTGGTAGAATTCCCCCGGGAAGCCGTCTGGCCCTGGGCTTTTGTTTGTTTGGAGATTTTTAATGACTGTTTCAATCTCCTTACTGGTTATGGGTCTGTTCAGGCTTTCTATTTCTTCCTGGTTCAATTTTGGTAGTTTATATGTTTCTAGGAATGCATCCATTTCTTCCAGATTGTCAAATTTGTTGGTGTAGAGTTGCTCATAGTATGTTCTTATAATAGTTTGTATTTCTTTGGTGTTGGTTGTGATCTCTCCTCTTTCATTCATGATTTTATTTATTTGGGTCCTTTCTCTTTTCTTTTTGATAAGTCTGGCCAGGGGTTTATCAATTTTATTAATTCTTTCAAAGAACCAGCTCCTAGTTTCGTTGATTTGTTCTATTGTTTTTTTGGTTTCTATTTCATTGATTTCTGCTCTGATCTTTATGATTTCTCTTCTCCTGCTGGGCTTAGGGTTTCTTTCTTGTTCTTTCTCCAGCTCCTTTAGGTGTAGGGTTAGGTTGTGTATCTGAGACCTTTCTTGTTTCTTGAGAAAAGCTTGTATGAACTCTCTTGAATTTATAATCCCAATTCATGTCAAAGTCATAGTGACTATCTTTTACACCAAATGAAAATGAATGAGAAGTGATGGGTTAATGTCTGTGTGTAACTATGGTAGATATCTGGCAAATAAGATAAAATTTAAAAATCATGGCAAAAATTCTTTTTATGAGAACTCATAGATATTTAGGACATAATTATCTCTATGTTTTCCAGTCCCATAAGTCTTGAAGAAATAAAGCAGAAAAATGTTGATTTGTCTCCTAAACTACAACAATCACCTAAAGGTTTGCAGGTGCGTTCCCCATGACTTCAAATTCCTTCCTTTACAAATTAGTGAATATATAATTCCACATCTATAAAAGAATTTGTCTTGCTAGAACAAAATTCATTATTGAATTCTGTTGAATGAAACGTTGCCATAGACCTCATTTTGAATACTGGTAGCATCAGAACCCGGAATACACTAGAATGTTAGAATCTACCCAGTTGAGATATGACCTTATGTTTGTATTTAAAGAGCTTCCTAAAATAGGATTTTTGAAGATTGGGAAATGATTTGCTGAGAATAGTAGATACTCTAGTTCAGATTTAAATATATATAATAATAGCTTGGTAAGTATATTCAGCAAATACCAACTTACAAACAATGATGTGATAGTAATTCTCTTTAGTAAGGACCTATTTTAGTCCTGTGGTTTCCTCTTTTTGAATTGTCTAGGTTCTGTTCGTTATCTTTTTTATGGCTAACCTTTATCACATATCTATAACCCATGCTAATTGACACGGAGAACTTTTTAGTTTTGCATCAGAAACCTCCTGCCATTTGAGAGACAGTCAAGCAGAAATTAGCTTTTCCTTTGCACTTTATTCCCTAACAAACTCAAGCTCAGACATTCTAAATTTAGCAAGAAATAAAAGAATCACTCTGCGGCATTAGTCTATGCATTAACCTTTAGTTATTTAAGAGAGACTTTACAAGGGAAACAAAAATGAAAAGTTACATAGAATTAGTTGATCTGACCAAAAAGGAATAATTTTGTTTACTTGATAAACATTTATTATTTCTTCTAGGTCCTGGGGATCTAGAAGTGTATAAAATAGGCAAAAATCTTCCTTATCTTCCTGGAGCTTACCTAATAGTAGGAAGACAGTAAATATGATAAATAATTAAATAGTATGTTTGATTATGATAGTAGCTAAAAAGATTAGTAGGTCATGAAAGAGGACTGGGCCAGAGTCGCTGTGCCATTTTAGATAGGGTAGTTAGGAAAGGCCTCCTGGAGAAAGTTTAGTGTTTTAAGCATACTTGGCACTGTGGCTTATAGGTGAAAAAGCTCAGGGGTCTTTGAGGACATAGTTTTTATCTAGGTTATCCTGACCTACCTCCTTGTGATGCCATGATCTGGGAGTACCCTTAAGCCTAAGTAGACTCCTCAAATTTCAGACCCACTGACAGCCAGGGAACTGTCCCAGGGAAACCCAGTTCTCTATAAAGGAATCCCATCCCAATACACCACATTTAAAAATTAAAACCCCATTTAAGAAGTTCACAGGGATCATAGCAGAAGGTTGCTCTGGTATACTTACTCCATATTCACAGAAGAATTGTTCGTTTGTCACAGATGTTACTAAAACCTCCTGGTTGACTACCTTGTGAATGATCTGAAATGCACTTTTGTGCTTCTTGGTATAATGAAGCAGTGTATAATGACTATTTTATGTTAGGGAGAAGGACTTCTGCCCAAACTACCTTCTCATAGGAAAAGCCTGAACTCTAAGAAACTTCTTTCAAAACCGTTATCCCACCTCTGTTGTAGATGCCTTATCTAAAATAGTTCACACTTGCATAAAAATTGAATTGTATTTTGTCTGAATGAAGCAATGCAAAGGTCAGGTTGGCTGCAACAATTTCTTGTATTATAAAAGTATGCATTAAAAGTTCTATCTTACAAAGTAAAAAATACATTTCCCTTGGATTAACCGTTGATCTGCACCATTTTGTCATGATGTTTCTGCTTTGGCATGCATAATTAAGAAACTACTGTCTGGGGGCACCTGGGTGGCTCAGTTGGTTAAGCGTCTGCCTTCAGCTCAGGTCATGATCCTGGGGTCTTGGAATTAGGCCTCAGATCCGGCTCCCTGCTCAGCAGAAAGCCTGCTTCTCCCTCTTGTCTGGCCCATCTCCCCTCCCACGCCCGCTTGTGCACTCACTCTCTCTCTCAAATAAATCTTTTTTTTTCAAATAAATAAAATCTTAAAAAAAAGAGAAACTACTGTCTACACCTAAAAGGTGAACTATAACTTTAAAAAAATGTTTAAGACACAGTCTCAGGAAAATGTCTTACTATACTATAAAAATGAAATCATAAAAATAGCATTTCAGAGAACATATAATAGGTGACTGGAAATACATAATGTCTGCTTAATAAATAATACCTAGCTCTTTTTAAAGTAGAAAAGAAAGCCACATCAGCAACTTTTTTTTTAAAGACAAATTTTATGTCTTTAACCCATTTTGGTAGGACAGTTGGAAATTTGGTTATTTATGTATAATAATATATATTTCATATGGGGTATGAATTACATTCTAATGAAATAAACTCACCATGTAAAATGCGATGAAACTTTCTCACCTTTTTTAAGAAAGCCTTAAGTTGGGTTTTTATTAATAAGGTTTGTTAAAATGTTCTTAACTTTTTGGTAATGTTATTATTGACCTTATTTAAGAATAGAGACCTTGGCTATGAAACTTTGAGTAAAAATTAAAATAATGCTTTAGCATAGATAATTTTAAAATAATTCATATTTGGTCTATTAACATTGTCTAATATTTCCCCCACATAGTCTACTTCTTAGATGGCTTTTTGGTTCTCGCGTTGCATATCTAAAATTTTAAAAAAACTTATAAAAGTTAATTATCTAGAAACTATTTAAAGTGTAAATTATGCTAATATGTTAATAATTACTGGATCTGCATTAAATCCAACACTGTTTATATTCTGTAAAATACTGAGACAGCATTGGTTTATTGTCAAGTAGAAATCTGTAATTATACTAAATGGTAGCCATGCAATTTTAATGTTCCTATAAATTTGTGATAAAATCTATACCTTTGCAGAGTACTTCTCACCTCAGTAAACACTGAACACTGGGCAGGAGGCAAAAAAAAAAAGTAAGATTAAGGACTGCATAAAAATATTAAAGGGATTAAGATCGTTGAGCCCACAGTAAAGCACTGTCTTAATCACTACTATCTGCGGTAACAAATATCTTAATCTATGACTAAAATCACTGAAAGTTGCTTTAAAACTGTTGCAGTCAAGCAGCAGGAATGTAGTCAAATGTGAAATTTTTCTCATTTGTATTTAAAGATTCAAAAAATGAAATAATAAGATGATAATTTTTCATTAGGTTATGAACTACTTCACTGCAAAGTCTATATCACTGAACAAAAGGCATTTATAATTGTTTTTGGCATTGTAGGAGTCACGGTTTTTGAGTTCTCTCTCCATGCCATGATACTTTGTGTGTATTACCTTATTCATTTTCTTCGAGTCTATGGAGTCATTACACTTACTATTTCTATTGCGCCTTCTGCAAGTAAAGGAATTTATCCAAGGTCATATGGCTAATACATGATGAATCTGGAGTTCATCATCAGGTGGATCATTCACATGTGAAACCCTGCAGTTAGTTACCCAAGTCTCCATTTCTCTGCAGTTTTCAGTCTAATGCTTATTAGACTATAGTAAAACATTTCGAAAAAAAGGTGGTAGACTATCTTTATGTATTTTTAAATGAGATTCTGAATGTTTAACTCTAAAAGCCTTTTTAAATGTATATAAAAAATAATGATACAAATAATTTTAGACTATTATCCCAAAGAATTTCTTTCTTTGTTCTCTCGGAAATTTTTTTTTTTTTTTAAGATTTTATTCATTTATTTATTTTGGTGACTGAGAGAACAGGGGTAAGGGGAGAGGGAGAGAGAATCTCAAGCAGACTCTGTCCAGATGCAGAGCCCCATGCAGGGCTCCATCTCACAACCCCGAGGTCATGACCTGAGACTAAACCAAGAGTCTGACGCTCCCAACTGTCTGAGCCAACCAGGCGCCCATCTAGAAAAGTTTTCTAAAACAGGATTTAATGCTATCAGTACCAAAAAGGAGATATTTTAAATACAATCTGAAATGACACAAGAGGGTAATATATTACGTATTTATATGTAGTAAATTAACGCAGACTTAGTGGCTTGAAACTATGCACATTTTTTATGTCACAATTCCTGCAGGGCCAGGCACACTCTGGCTTCAAGGCCTCCCACGTGGCTACAATCAGCATGTGAGCCAGGGCTGCAGTCACTTCTCAAGGCCTGATTAGGGAAGGATCTATTTCTAAGTTAATGTAATTGTTGTCAGAATTTAGTTTCTTCCAAGTTGTTAAACTGAGAGGTTCCGTTGCTTGTTGGGTATTAGCCAGCAGTTTCTTGCGATCTGAGTCTCTCCACAGGCAGCTTACAACATGGCAGCCTATTCACCAGAGCCAACAACGGAAAGACTCAGTAGAGAATCTGCTACCAAGATGTAAGTTACAGTCTCTGGTTAATACAGTAGTGATATCCCCTCATCTTTGTTACATTCTCTTCCTCAGAAGCAAGTCACAGGTTCTGCCTACGTTCAAGGGAAAAGGCCCACACAGGGGCCTGAATAGTGGGAGGTGGGGATAATCAGGGCCATCGCAGAGACCATTTGCCACAGAAAATAATATAGAAATAAAGAAGTGAGTAGGCACTGGTAGGAGCTAAAGAAAAATACCCTTTTTATCAGTATGTTCCTAAAACACAAAACCAGGTGGCATTTCCTGTAGTGCCCACCCACCCAATTCACTGTCTCATCTTCCCCACATTTGATTACTGTTGCAGCTGAATGACCACTTCTTCAGAGAAGCTTTCCCTGACCTACCCCTCCCTAACCACCAGAGGCTCAATTGCCTGTCTCGTGCTTTTACACTCTGAACATCTCTCAAACACATTTGTGATTTTTACATTTGGCAATTTTCATTTGTGTTGGCTATTTGATGTCTGATGAAGCTGTGAAGGAAGAAACCCTATATCATTTTTGTTAGCATTTTACCCCTATCACCCAGCGCAGTATATAACCCAGAAAGAGGAACTATGAAAACAAGTTGACTGAAGGAACAGATGTTAAGGGCACTGACCTAGAAATCAAGAGACCTAGGTTCTAATGTAAGCTCTTTCACTTACCAGCTGTGCTCCTTCCCGTCCAATCAGCTTTCTGAGCCTTAGCTTTTCCAACTGTGAAAGGTCAATTATAACTCAGTGTTATATATATATTATTATAACAGTTAAAATTTTGATGCAGTTTTGTGATTTTATACAGTTGTTAACCAGTAAATTTCCACTGCATGGAATTTGTTGCCCAGAGTTTTCAGAAACTAGTCCTCCATTTTCTGATCAGTGATTTTGAGGTTTTAACCTGTTTGCAACAAGTCAACAGTTATTTCTCTCATCCCCAGAATTCTGGGGACGGGAGAAATAACATGAGAAGCCTAAATCACCATCTGGAAGAGGATTTATAATTTAAAGAACACTCCTGATATTCTTCAGAGTTTGTATTTGAATACCATCGCTATGATATGATTCAAAATGCTTTGCTTTCCTCTAGACAAACCAAACTCTCACCAGAAAACAAAAAGACTACCTTGCAAGCATGCTATTCTTTTAAGATGTTGGCCTTCTGCCTTTCCTGTCAGCTGCCCAGTCCCCCGTATGGACCCAGAAGGCTTGCTGAATCAGATGGTGGCACAGACTTAGACCAGTGACATCCTGAGAAAAACACAAAGCTCTAAGAAAGAAGACAGGCGCGTTAGAATTCCCTGTGCTAGAGTAGGAGACCATTATGTAGACCGTATTAGCATCACAATAGCACAGCTGACACACTTGGCCTGTTTCCATCAGTACTGAATGTTGCCCTTCTTTAGTAAGTGCTGAGAAGTTCTCCTACCAACCCGTGTTAAGTCTGGTCTGTGAACTGCATCTGATGTATGCAATAAATAAACTTGGCGTTGTGTTCAGTATCCAGTCTTTGACATGACCAGTGCTGGAGGAAGATAAATACTGCATGGGAACCCCAGGAGCAATATGTTACTCTACCATTCCCAACATCATAAGTCAAGCTCATGCTTATTGAAATTTTTGTCATTGGTTGTTTCGCTAGAACGGCACAGTGTCCTGGGGGTAACTAATGGCTCTCCTTCAGCCTTTCCCGGCTGGCTCATTTATAGTATGTTTGGGACAGAAGGAGAAGTCCGCTGACAGTGGGGACTGAGTATATTTTTGCAAGTTTTCTCTCAAAACAAATCAATGGGTTCTCTTAGAACAGTTTTTTTGTTTTTTTGTTTGTTTGTTTGTTTAATCTGAATTCATGCTGTACTTAGCTTCTACACTGAAAGACCCTGATTATGGAATTTATGTTTTCCTGTGTGGCCTACACGTGAAAAGCACCACAGTGCACAAACATGAACAGGGGGAATGGCAAGTGAGAGATGGGGGGGCACGTCGGCTGCATTTTATTAGTAGCTTGGGTTTAGAGAAATGCTTGAGTCGAGACCTTGAATAATACCTATAGTAGTGCAATTCTGAGGAGTCTTGAAAGTGATGTATGATATGCTTCTCCCTGAAAGGACATCTGGACCAAAGTTAAGTTGCTTATTTCCCATTTTGTTCATCTAATCTACAGCAGAGGTGCGCAGGCTCAGAAAATAACCAGGCTGCTCTGCTATGGGGGGTGATGTGCCCCTCGACGTCAGTATCCACAAACTTACTACGTGTGATGCACTATTTAAGTGTTTTACATGTTAACTAAGTGAATAAGCACAATGACCCTCTGAGGAAGGTGCTAGTATCATGCCCTTTTAATAGAGGAAAGAACTGAGGCCCCATGAGGTACATATAATTGCCCAATTTCACCCATCTAGTATGTGGCAGAACAGAATTCACACCGAGGCAGTGGGAGCCAGTCTCTAAGTGCACTGGTGTGATCTTAATCTTCCTTAATCATATCTGCATATAATCAGAATTCTTTCCCTTTGCTGCATAAATAGAGATATTAAAATGCTATGGAAGTCATTCCTTTTGAGAAGAATTATGTACCCTACGTTTACATTGTTAGACTGGATTATTAATAATTGAATAACATAATTGTTAACATGTTCCATAATATAATCTCAGACATTGTTTGAGTTAATAAGACGGGGTTGCCAACTTACATTAGTTTTTCTGGGCTGTGTTTTTTTCCTTTGTAACTCATAATTCAAAAATATAATTAGATTTTCTTGTTGGCTTTGCAGACAAGAATGCTGAATAAATATAGACTAGGAAGGTGCATTTTAATAAATACTGATAATTATTAATGAGACCACGTAGGACTTTGGAAACAAATTTTGCATAAACTTACTTTCTCCATATATATATATATATATGTATTTATCCACATATATATAATACTTCTAATAAGTATAAAGTGGTAATTCTAAGTCATAAAAGCAAATTATATAGTAATTTCTTATAAACAAGTATATGTAAGACAAAGAGAGAATGAGATGGAAAGCCCAGAAGGAAAAAGAGTATGTACCAGACAGTCATGCAGCTAATATCTAAAGAATGTCAGCTGGTGCCAGATAATGTTCCAGGGACTGAATGTAAACACATCAACAAGTATGTGTTTGTATTTCATGCCATTTTCTTGGTTTAATTAAAATCTTAAGATGGAAACTGGTTAATGAAAAAAACTGAACAGCATATTTATTTTTTATTTATTTATAAATTTGTTCATTAAAAAAATTAAAAATTGAGGGGGGCATTTGGGGTGGCTCAGTTGTTTAAGCATCTGCCTTCAGCTCAGATCATGATCCCAGGGTCCTGGGATTGAGTTCGGCATGGGGCTCCCTGCTCAGTGGGGAGCCTGCTTCTCCCTCTCCCTGCTTGTGTGAGCTCTCTCTGTCTCTCTCTTGCTCTGCTCTCTCTCTAATAAAGTCTTTCTAAAATGTTTAAATTTTCTTTTTTTAAATCATGATGGTCCCATTGAAGGAAGTCTTTCAGATAAACTAATTCAGACAGCTTTTTGGTGTATCTTATTCTTATACAGACATAGAATTTTTCTTTCAATAAGCAAAATGAATTAATCAAGCAGCTTCTTCACATTTGGAGATTGACGCTTTCGAATCACTTTTCAGTGCAGATTTGCTGATATAGTTGCTAGTTTTCCAGCCATCTATTCTCAGTGCCGTCAAGATGATCAGTGACACAGGCTTTCTGAAAACATTTTCATCTCTGGGATTTTCATTCAAATTCCCACAACCATTCAGTAAATTTTCATTCTGGTACTTTCTGGATTTTACCAGAAGTACCAAAGGAAAGTTTTTCAGACAATAATCGGGACATATTTAAATGTCCATTGATTTAAATGCTCATCAGTTAATGAATAATTACTGAAATTGCAATTGGCTAGTTATTACACAAAGAGGAAAAAAAAGTTTGCATGTGCTCAAGCCATGACAACTACAATATGGTTTTCTCTCTAGGAGCAAAGTAAGGTGATACTGATTATAAAATATATCACTGTTTCAGAGATAGTATAATAATATCTGTGTCAAGAACTGAAGGAACAGTTCTATTTGGCCTCGTATGGAACTAGTGAGGGATAGCACACAATTTGTGAAACACTTTGTGGAAATATGTTGGTAGGCTAGTCAGTTGCCCACCGAAACTTCCTAGCTTGTACTTGTCAGGTGAGTAGAATGAATCCGAGTGATGCTGGACTGGTGAACGTGATTGTCTTCCCATGTCCCCGGGCAGAGTCACTGTGGAGTGGTGCCAGCCCCTCTTCGGGCTGCTTGCACACTATTGTATGTGACACCACTTTGGACGGGCTCCAACCTAGAGCATATTGGAGGAAACAGGTCTACAGGAGAATGTGGGGATGGGGCACGGGGTGCCAGCAAAGTTGCACAGATCTGCAACTGTGAGGGGACCTGGAGCGGAGGCCTGGCTGGAGGGGGCTGTCAGCAGGAGAATGCTGGGACTGGGCACACTGGTGCCTGCAGTTGTCTGTGTATCTAGGCTGGGGTTCAAAGGAGGGATGTGGCACCTGCCAGCTTTTTTGTTCTTGGAGGAGTATCCTAAGGATCTCTGTGCCTCCAGCACAGGCTCTGAGATTAGTAAATAGATCTCCCTCCTGTTTGCACCAGGCATTTTTCAACCTGTTGCTTCTATGCTATATCTCAGCCTGCTGATTTTTAAAGTTGCATGCTGTTAAATTGTTAAGCCCTGCTGATTATAAGAACTTTTGAAATTAGGCCCCTCTGGTTTTCAAAGTCAAATGTTACGGGGATTCAACTTCCCTTTGGTCTGCGGCTTTCTGTCCGCATGTCTTCCCCCTCTCCTGTGTGCAATCCTGTGAGTCCGTTTAGCTCCCAACTGCCTCTTGAACCTTCCTACCCTCTTGATGTGGCCTCTTCTCTACAGTTAGCTGTGGAGAGTCTGTTCTGCCATTCTTCAGGTTGTTTTCCAGGTTCTTTCCAGGCATGTGGCTGTTACCTAGTTGTATCCTTGTGATAAGGTGAACTTAGCATCCTCATACTCTGCCATTTTCCCTGGAAGTCGCTAGTAAACAGTTTTAAATAGTAGTATGATAACATTTATCTCCACATAATAAAAAGTGGTAAACAAAATCATAAATTAAAATAGTCAGTGTTTTGGAAGGGAAATAAGCTTCTTATACATTAAGATGGTATGTGAATTTGAACAACTTTCTGGAAAGCGGGTTAGTAATAGGTATTTTTTAAAGTCTTGAAATCAGCATACAATTTATGAAAATATTTTGCTTCTAAAAATGACCTTCTTGAAATAATCAAGGGCATAATAAAAATGTACAAAGATGTTCATTGATTTTAAAGTCCAAAATTAGAAACAACTTGAATGTCCAAGTATAGGGCATTGATTAAATAAGCTATTACCAATTAGTAAAATGGAATACCACAGAGGCATTAAAAACAAAGTTACAGGAGAGTTTAGAGGACCTGAAAACTGTTCATGACATACTGTTTTAGGGAGAAAGTAAATTGCAGTACATATTACAGTGTGAATCATTTTTTGCAAGAAAAGTACGTTATAGTTATCCTTAAATAGAAGTCCAGAAAAGTCATTACCATAAGGTAAATACAGTCATATTACAAGTGATTTTTTTTACTTTTCTTAGTTGTTAATGTTTTATAATTATTTGCAATGAATACATATTTTTCAAATAATTGTAAGAAGTTTTTTGAAGACCAATATACAAATTGTACACAAATTTTTCCTTACTACTAGGTGTTAAAAAAAACACATATAAGTACAGCAGTAGTATTTTTATTGGCTCGGTATGTCCTTTAGATTTTCCATAGAATTCATGAGTTATAGAGCAAATGTCTACATACTCTGTTCTAGCTTCTGAAAGATGATAAACACTGCCTTAATATCCTTACTTGGAATTTTTTTCCTAGCAGTTACAGATTTTATACTCCATTTGCTTTAACTGATACTAAATTGACCTTTATTTTTAAAGGCCATTGCAAAGATTCATTCTTCTTGTTTCCCATATTCTCATTGATTAGGGATCAAGCAGTTGAATATGAGACTTCTGTTGCCAAATTGAACTGAAGTTTGAGGCAATTACCTAGAAACTTTAGCCTCAAGATATGCCCAAACTTTTGACTAAGGGATCAGACAGACTTAAATAAATTGGCAAGTTGTCTAATACTTGCAGCTTCTATGTAATATACATTCTCAGTAGAAGCTATGATCTTTGTACCATTCATTATCTCATTTTTACTCCATTAAAACAAAATTGCAGTAATAATAGGAAATGATAAATTCAACAGATAATCACTATATATTATTAGCTGGCATGTGCCATCAGCCTCTTAATGTAATTCTGTCCAGTAACTTCCTAATGAGTGGTTATGAGCATGGGTAATTTGTGTGCATGTCAAGAACAGAAAAAAATTAAAATGGTGATTTAAAAGACTAGTTTAAAATTAGAAAAATTTTTGAAATAATCTGCTAAACCTCTGACACAATGTAGTTTTTAGATATTCTAGAATACAATAACCTCTAGGTAGCTTAAAATGATTTTTTATTATTACTTCTCTTGAGGAGAAAGAAAATACAGATCCTTATCCATAAAGCTCCTGAAGATAGATTTTTCAAAATAAATAACAAAGAAGGTGATTTTCTCTTAATAAAGAATTTTGCAAATATATTTAAAAATTCTGAGTTGAAACTATGTATAATGGTCTACTATAATATATAAGGATATCATTAATATGATATCACTGTATCTAAAAAACATTGATTAGCTACATAGTTTTAATTGTGCTTAAGGAAAAATAGATTCTTTTTAAAGATTATTTATTTTAGAAAGAGAGAGAACATGCATGCACATGAGCGGGGTTAGGGGTAGAGGGAGAGAATCCTCATGCAGACTCTAATGAGTGTGGAGCCCTGAGCTGGGGCCCAGGAGATCATGACGTGAACTGAAATCAGGAATCAGACGCTTAACTGACTAAGCCACCCAGGTGCCCAGATAGGAGACTTTTTATTTTAATTTTCTTTATTTATTTGGTAAGAGTTAGTGAGAGAGGGAATACAAGCACAAGGAGTTGGAGAGGGAGAAGCAGGCTTCTGCCGAGCAGGGAGCCTGATGCAGGCTCGATGATCCCAGCTGCAATCGTGACCTGAGCCAAAGGAGAAGCTTAATGACTAAGCCACCCAGGTGCCGCAAGTGGAGACTTTTTAAAAAAAGTTTTTTTCCGTCGCTCTCTTTTTTTTTTTTTTTTTTTTTAACTACTAGCAAAGGGAACATGCTGTTTTCATTTTTCTCAGTTATTTTGGGTCTTCATATATATTTTATTTTATTTCATTATAATGTCAATATAATAAAAATTTATATTTTTAGTAACATTTTCCATGTTCTAATACAGACCTAATTGTTTCAATATATGTATTTTTGATAATTAGATATACCATTGATATACTTGAGCATTCCTGATTAAAGGAAATCATTTCCCCTCTTCTCTCCATTAAGCTATGCTGCAGTTCTGTGTTTTTATGAGAAAACTCTAAGCCTTGGCCTAAAAACAGGCTATTCTGTCATCAGGTATCTTGATTATGGGGAACCAGAACTATAGGCCTCTTAGCCATCTAAGTTCAAGGAAGAACTTGAGATTATCATGATCTTCAGTCTGTTATCTTTTTAAAAATTTAAAACAGGATTACATACATAAATTTAATACTGCCTTAAAATAAATTTCTAAATGATGAAAAAAGGACAGGTTATTAAATAAAATATATAACAAACCTGTATGTATTATCATTTACTTATTAAACACACCTGCAAACTGGGAGTTAATTAAAATACCTTTTTAACTTATGAAGCTTTATCTGATTGTCAGAGCTTTCTCAGGGTTTGTGCAAGTCCTGCTGAAAGACTTATCTTAAAAACTTGAAGCTTTTATAAGTTGCCTTTGAGTTAGATTCATTCTATTGCAACATTCCTCCCTCCCCCAACTCTATTTTTGTCATAGCATTTATCACCTTCTGATGTATTCCTGTATATGCCTCCCTCTTCTAGAATGTAAACTCCATAGAGGAAGATATACATATTTTTAAATTTTTTAATTAACATATAATGTATTATTAGCTCCAGGGGTACAGGTCTGTAAATCGCCAGGTTTACACTTCACAGCACTCAACCTTAGCACATACCTTCCCCACTGGCCATAAACCCACCACCCTCTCCCTACCCTGCCCTCGCAACCCTCAGTTTGTTTGTGAGATTAAGAGTCTCTTATGGTTTATCCCCCTCCTGATCCCATTTGTTTTCGTTTATTCCTTTCCTATCCCCCCAACCCCCCACGTTGCCTCTCAACTTCTAGAGGAAGATATTTTTAAATTGTTTTGTTCACTGATACATCCCAAGTGCCTAGAAAATGTGTCTTGTATGTGGTTGAAACACATTAAATATCTGCTAACTTAATTCTGTCTTGGCCTCTGCTCTGCATTTTTTCTTTTTTTTCACTTTCTCTTTCCGTCTGTTTGTTTATCTCACTCCTATATTCGTGTCATTGTCTTAGGCAGTCTCTATATGGCACCCTCCGAAGTTCCAGGCTTAAATCATCTTTACAGCTAGCAATTCCAGAGGAAATAGAGCTTTAACTTCCTAGTGGTCCTAGCAAATTCTCAGAGTATATACTTTTATTAAACTGGCTGGTCCATAGGCCCATTCCTGAGCCAACCATTGAAATGTGTTATGTGTAAGGTGGAAACAAGGAATGCTTTGATTGTCTTGGGTGTTACTTGCAATTTGGCCTGAGCAACAGCAGCATCCTCTGGGAACTTGTTAGATATGCCGTCTCAGGCCTTCTTCCAGATGAACTGAATCAGAATCTGCATTTAAACAGATTCCCTGGTCATACCCTTTTATGCCCCCAGTTGGAGCTAGAAAGTTGGGAAGGATAGTGTGGTCACCAAACCACAAAAACGAAAAGTGGGAGAGGAATGGTTGCTCAAAGAGAATTTGAATGCTCTTATCAGAAGACAAAATGGATATTGGGCATGCAACAAGAAGAGATACCCATTACAATTTACATGTACTCAGCAATTATTATGTATCAGGCACTGTACTATGCCTTTTTCAGATACTATATAGTATTCATAACATCATATAAGACATTAACAGATAGCATACCCTGGGCTTCAAGTGACCAAGTAATTTATCCAAAGTTTTTGTTGTGGAGGCAATAACAGAATTAAACTATAATAAAATGTCAAGTAGTTTTAAGTACCCTGGAGAATGATCAAGCAAAATGGAGGGATAGAGCAGTGACCCAGAATGATGGGAACAAGGGATTGATTTAGATAGGAAGGTCAGAGTGAATCTGAGGAAATGAATTCTTAGCAGACGCTTGAATGTAGTAACGGACGGCTCATGGAAGTTTCTGGTTAATACCACTCTAGACAGGAGAAAGGACAAGTACAAAGCCATAAGTAAGGAATGAACTTGGCATGTTTGAAGAAAAGCAAAGAAAAAGGGACCTGGGTGGCTCATTTAAGTCATTTAAGTGTCTAACTTGGTTTCAGCTCAGGTCATGATCTCATGGGTCATGGGATTGAGCCCCACTTTGGTCTCTGTGCTCAGTGAGAAGTCTGCTTGAAGATACTCTCCCTCTGCCCATCTCTCCATGCACACATGCACTCTCTCTCTCTCTCTCTCTCAGATAAATAAATCATTAAAAAACAACAACAACAAAGGAAAAAAAAAAAAAACAAAAAAGCCAGTGTGGCCACAGTAAAGTAAATACAGATGGTTAGATCATAGATATAATCAAGAACCATGTCATGAAGGATCTTAGGCAATAGTTAGGATATTGTCAATTATTCCTAGCACAATGAAAAAGTCATTAGAAGCTTTGGAGCAGGGTAGTGACATGACTTTCTTTTTATTTCAAATATATTGTCCAGGGAGTAGGCAGTAGTGAATAAAGAATAGATGGAGAAATGTAAGATGTCAGGGGCACTAGTTAGAAGCCTATTACAATGCTGGTTTAGTCAAGAGAGGAGGGATTATGCACCCAGGATGGCAAAGGAGATGTTTGATGGACTGAGGATATATTGTGAGTATGGGAGTATTGAGTTAAAGATAATTACTTTTATATTGTTTCCCTGAGAAAATGGGTGGGTATTTGTGGTGATTGATGAAACAGAGAATCTTGGAGATGGTGAAGTTGAAAAATCAAGAGGACAGAGGACTGTTGGAGACATATCAAATTTGAGACGCCTGTTTAAGACCCCAGGAAAATAGCTGGGTCAACAATTGAGTAACTATTTTGGAGAGGCTTAGGTTGCAGATAAGAGTTTGGGAAACATGTGAGAGTGTATTTCAAGCCATGGAGCTGAATAATTCAGGCTCTACTTCACAGTCTTTCAGTGACACAGGCTAACAAAGGCCTCACCATCTTGAAGCCATGCCTGCTGTGGTACAAGGCTTCCTCAGTCCCTGGAGTAAAGGAAAAAAAGAGCTAGAGGGTCTTCCCTGGGCTTCATACCCGGTTATCCATCTTTAAGACAAGACTACTAGATATTTTCCCAAAGGATACAAAAATACTGATTTGAAGGGACACATGCACTCTGATGTTTATAGCAACATTATCAATAATAACCAAGCTATGGAAAGGGGCCAGATGTTAATTGACTGATAAATGGATGAAGAAGAAGGGGTATGCATCCACAAATATTACTCAGCCATAAAAAAAAAGAATGAAATCTTGCCATTTACAATGACTTGGATGGAGCTGGAGAGTATAATGCTGAGCAAAATAAGTCAGTCACTGAAAGATAAATACCATATGATTTCACTCTTAAGTGGCATTTAAGAAACAAAACAAATGAGCAAAGGAAAAAAAAAAAAGACAAAGACAAACCAAGAAACAGATTCTTAACTATAGAGAACAAACTGATTGTTATATGTAAGTGATGAATCACTAAATTCTACTCCTGAAACCAGTAGTTCACTATATGTTAACTAACTAGAATTTAAATAAAAACTTGAAAAATATATATATAATGAGATGTAGAGAACTTAGGGGGCACCTGGCTGGTTCAGTTGGTAGATCGTGCAACTCTTACCTCAGGGTTGTAGGTTCAAGCCCTACGTTGGGTGTAGAGATTACTTAAAAATGAAATTTAAAAAAAAATCAGGAGACATTTGTACCTTTCCCCTATAGTTTATTGGCTAGCGACAGTCAATGCCCTTGCCTAACTGAAGGGGCTGAGAGATGTGGAGAAATATATGAATGTTGGGTGACTACTGCTGTCTCTCACATAATGTCTCACTTGTTTTTTTAGGGCCCAACTAATAGTTGTTTTTATTTATTCTTAATTCTTTTTTTTTAGTTTTATTTTAATTCCAGTACAGTTAACATACAATGTTACATTAGTTTCAGGTGTGTAATATAGTGGTTCAACAATTCCATACGTTACCCACTGCCCGTCACAACAAGCACACTCCTTACTCCCCGTCTCCTATTTCACCCATCCCCAATTAACCTCCCCTCTGGCAATGATCAGTGTGTTCTCTGAACGGTTAAGAGTCTGTTTCTTGGTTTGTCTCTCTCGCTTTTTTTCTTTGCTCATTTGTTTCCTAAATTACACATATGAGTGAAATCATATGGTATTTGTCTTTCCTTGACTGTCTAGCTCTATCCAAGTCATTGCAAATAGCAAGATTACATTCCTTTTTGTGATTGAATATTTCACTGATCACACACACACACACATGCACACCCCATATCTTTATCTACTCATCTATCAATGGACAAGTGGGCTGCTTCCATAATTTGGCTGTTACAAATAATGCTGCAGTAAACATAGGAGTGCATGTACTCCTTGAATTAGTATTTTCATATTCTATGGGTGAATACATAGTAGTGTGATTACTAGATCATATGGTAGTTCTATTTTTAACTTTTTAAGGAAACTCTATACTGTTTTCCACAGTGGCTGCATCAGTTTGCATTCCCACCAACGAGGGTTCCTTTTTCTCCACATCCTCGCCAACGCTTGTTTCTTGTGTTTTTGATTTTCATCATTCTGAGTAGTTTTGATTTGCATTTCCCTGATGATAAATGACAATGAACAACTTTTTATGTATCTGTTGGTATAGCTTCTTTGGGAAATGTCTGTCTTTGCCTTCTGCCTTAATTTTTGAGTGTTGAGTCTTATGAGTTCTTTATATATTTTGGATAGTAACCCTCATAGTATCTTACTTCTAAGCAGGAAAATAGAACTACAGAGGGAAAAAAACCATCCTCACCAAAATATTAAGATAAGCCCACAGTATTTTTGTGCTTTTCTAACAGTAATTAAAGTAATTATCTAGGACTAAGACAAAACTCATGTTGTAGTGGCAATGCTTTGGGGTAGCTTAGGAGTCTTAGGGTGAGACGGTTTTAGCTTTTCTCAATACTAACTGCCATTTTAGACCAACCAAATCTTTGCCAAATCTGATGTGGGCAATTAATATTTTCTCTTACTTAATGTGAAATAGATGCAAATGAATCTTCAAACTCCTTCCAGTCAGAAAACTGCACATAAAAGCCTCCTGAGAAAAAATTCTGGAGCCAGGACTATTGCCTTTTAATGACGAAAAAGGAAAGATACTAATATATAAATAAGATATCTCAAATTTGCTTACCTCAAAAATGAAATAGAACAGAAAAGTAAAACTGATTGTTGAATGAAGTCCTCTGAAGCTACAGTGCCCTTCTTTTTCTCTTTTCCCTGGATCCAGTGGAATCTCTTTAAATGATTTTTAAGACTATGTATTAGATCACTGCAGTTGATAAAACCCTTAATAGAAAGAAATTCGTGTAGTGATCTCTTTGAAAATGTTTTCCAGCTTCTTCTTTTGAAGGTTGCATTCCAGTTTGCAAGTTCTGAATAGGATTATTTTGAAAGCAAATATTTATGTGTTTAAAAAGCCCAAAGACCTTGTTGTGTTCTGTCCAAACACGAGCTAAAAAAATCAATATTGTCTTTTAGAAGGAAATGGTTTGGCTGTTTAAGCATTGTCAGAGTGCTTTCTAGTAACACTAAGGCATTTAATTTTGGAAAAACAAAAATTAGGAATTTTTAAGGAACAGTGGGGGAAGGGGGAAGCTAAGAGGTGGTGGGCTTTGAATTGTGTCACCACACTTGAATAGAGTGACTCAAATAATGGCATTAGTTACAGACATCTGCATTGCCCAAGCAATTATTCATTGTTTTATAGAATGGTTGTTAGGTTGTGCTGTTTGGCTGAGATAGAATGTGCCAAATACTGGGCCTTTTTTTTTCCTGTGCCCAACTCTGGTTGCTTACTCATCTTAAAGAAAAATGTGAAACACAGACCTTGTAAAAAATAATTTAAGAAAAGCAATCTTCTCACAGTTATTTAGTCATTTCAGTCAAATCATTTTTAATATTGATAGTAATGAGCAAATCACGTCACCATGGTATAGAAATTAGTAGCATTGCTGTTTTTAATTCTCAACTAAAAAGCATCATTTTATGATCATCAATGGAGGGATGCCTGGGTGGCGCAGTTGGTTGGACGACTGCCTTCGGCTCAGGGCGTGATCCTGGAGTCCCGGGATCGAGTCCCACATCAGGCTCCCAGCTCCATGGGGAGTCTGCTTCGCTCTCTGACCTTCTCCTCGCTCATGCTCTCTCTCACTGTCTCTCTCAAATAAATAAATAAAATCTTAAAAAAAAAAAAAATAAAAAAATAAATATGATCATCAATGGAAATATTCCTTTTAATTTCATATATTCTGCTATTACATGAATTGAACTTAAGTAGTTTTAATGTACACATGTGAGTATAAGCCATTTCTTTATTTTAGCTTATTTATTTACTAACTTACTTATCTAAGAATTTGGGGTGGCTCACATTTAACTCATAAAATAATACAGAAAAATAAGAAAAAATCAGGTCTGTGGTAAACCTAGATAGACTAAAAGTTCAAGAAGAAGAGATGAAGTTAGAACCCATAAATGTTCATTGTGAGGATCATATTTATATAAATTTATCATGAAATCTGCGTTGGTGAATAAAAGACACTCGGAAAATACAAGGATTGGAATTTTTATGAAAGAGAGACGGCCGTATTATTGCACAGCTCAGTTAAGCTTTGATTATGAGATACTAAATTAATACCAATTTACACTTACTTGATTAATTATTCCATGTAAGAAGTTTAAGTGTTTGGTGATAAATATTTGTGCTTGAAAAGTCATAACCAAAGGAAAAGCTGTTTTTTCTATCCATTTCATGTACTAATTGGTTGCTAGTAAGAAAATCAGTGGAATTGAATTTGATGGAATTGTAATTACAGAGGGGAAGAAAACTGACAGCAAAGTAAGCAGAGGAAACCCATACTAAATCGAAAATAGCACAAACTGATTTGTGTGTTTCTCTGAAAAATTCCAGGTGTTGTCAAAGTGGATTATGGAGATGTGTCAGTCAGAAAAACACTAAGGGAAAACCTGAAGTGTAAGCCCTTTTCTTGGTACCTTGAAAACATCTATCCGGACTCCCAGATCCCGAGACGTTATTACTCACTTGGTGAGGTATGAATTATTTATTTTGGTTAAGTTATAAATATATTTTGCAAATGGAGCAATTCCGAAGGAGCTCAATATTTTTTATGTTGTGAATAAAATGTTTTCAGGGTTTTTAAATGGATCTGTTTTAAATAACTTCTCAAGTCACTTATGGTCTCAAGGACCAATAAAGGTCTTTATCATTGGGATTTGCAAAAGTAAGGGGATAGTTTAATACTAAACAGTATTTTCTTGTTTCTTTACCAACAGTTCAGAAACATTTTGTCATATGGACCTTGCTCTCTTAAAATTTACTGTGAACCCCAAGAGCTTTGGTTTAGGTGGGTTAAAACTATTCATACATCATGTATTGAACCTAAACCTGAAAACTGTAAAACCCATTTATTAATTTATTAAAAATAATGTTCTCCATTACACGTTAATTTAAGTAATGCATTTTTAAAAATAAATATATTTTCCAAAACAAAATCAAACAGTAAGATTAGCATCAGTCATATTTTTGTAAATTACATTACTGGCTGGCCTGATAGAAGTTAACTGGAGTCTGTTTTGGTATTTAGTCTACTGTAATATCACAAACCATGTAGCCTCTGAGAGACTCCTTGTACTTCATGGGAAGTGAAAGTGCAAACTGCAAGTAATTTCTTAGTGTTACTGTATAATTCTGTTGACTTTATAGGCCCACTGAAAACCATTGATCCTCTACCACTGTTTTCCAAAATACCTATTTAAATTTTTTTTTAATTTAAATTCAGTTGATTAACATATAGTATATTTTTGGTTTCAGAGGTAGAGGTTAGTGATTCATCAGTCTTACTGTATAATACCCAGGGCTCACTACACCATGTGCCCTCCTTAAAATGTTTTCCAAAATATCTACTATCTGTAAAAATAAATAGTTGGCTTCATTATGATTATATAAATGTATTCATAATAATATATTCAGCTTCTCAAAATAAGAACTGTTCCTTTATGAATTATATGTCTCAAATTGTAATTTCTCAATAGGGATCAGCTTAGGGAATCAAAACTAATTTAATATTGGTTGTAATTAAAGCATCTTGACAGAAATGATACAATGCACATGGAAAATAATTATTAATAAAGTATGTCTTTATGTTGAAACTGCTATTTTCTTAGGTCATACTAGTAGAATATCTGAACATGTGTGAAAATGTCTAATACTTTTTTGGTTAATTTGCCAAAAATAACAATCTGTAACTTTATCCATTCTGTCACTTTAATCCATAAACATTATTTATGATTAACTAGAAAATAATTGAAGCAAAAAATACTGAGACTGAGTGGATTCCTAGCACAATTGGTTTTTTTGTTTTTAATTTTTAATTTTTTTTTTATAAACATATAATGTATTTTTAGCCCCAGGGTACAGGTCTGTGAATCATCAGGTTTACACACTTCACAGCACACCCCCCCCCAATGTCCATAACCCCACCACCCTCTCCCGACCCCCCTTCCCCCAGCAACCCTCAGTTTGTTCTGCGAGATTAAGAGCCTCTTATGGTTGGTCTCCCTCCTGATCCCATCTTGTTTCATTTATTCTTTTCCTACCCCCCAACCCCCCCACGTTGCATCTCCATTTCCTCATATCAGGGAGATCATGATTGTTGTCTTTTTCGGACTGACTTATTTCGCTGAGCATAATACCCTCTAGTTCCATCCACATTGTCGCAAATGGCAAGATTTCATTTTTTTTGATGGCTGCATAGTATTCCATTTCTTTTTCCTTTTTTAAAGATTTTATTTATTTGACAGAGGGAAAGATAGCAAAAGAGAAGAGTAGGGGGAGTGGGAGAGGGAGAAGCAGGCTCCCCACTGAGCAGAGAGCCTGATGTGGACCTTGATCTCAGGACCCTGGGATCATGACCTGAGCTGAAGGCAGGCACTTAACAACTGAGCCACCCAGACACCCCAAAAGGCTGATTTTCTGTGTCCACATCCCTGGTCTAGTCGTCAAATCTTGTTAGCCACATAACATCTTTTTATAGAATCTTTCAGTTTTCATCTATTTAACATTAATCTGAATAATGTAGTGCAAGGATTTATGTGTAATAACAGTGAATGTATGACCTTTTTTTAAGATTTTTTTTTGGGGGGGAATAGCATGTGGGGGGACAGAAAGAAAGGGAAAGGAGCATCTCTCTCTCTCTCTTTCAAATAAATAAATAAATCTTTAAAAAAGAAAAAAAAAAGAAAAAGAGGAAAGGGAGTGGGAGAGAAAGAAGCAGATTCCCCACTGAGCCCAAAGCCCATCTCAGAATTTGATACAAAGACCCTGAGATCATGACCTGATCCAAAATCGAGTTAGTTGCTTAACTGACCGAGCCACCCAGGCACCCCTGTACAACTTTCTAAGTGTGACTCTAGTTACTTAATAGTCCTGTGCCTCAGGGTGTTTTGTTTTGTTTTGTTTTGCTTTGGTTTGCTTTTATTAAGGGCAAGGATTGTTGCCATTGTTTTCAAATAATGTAACATTCTATGTAAGCACTAATGTTACAGGGATTTATATTCAATACATACATTACATGAGTGCTTTTTATTTTATTTTTTTTAAGATTTTATTTATTTATTTGATGGAGGGAAAGAGACAGCAAGAGAGAGAGCACAAGCAGGGAGAGGGAGAAGCAGGCTTCCTGCAGAGCAGAGAGCCTGATATGGGACTCCATCCCAGGACCCTGGATCATGACCTGAGCCAAAGGCAGATGCTTAACAACTGAGCCACGCACATGCCCGCATGAGTGCTTTTTAAGCTAGAACACTGTTTACATGCTGATTATTATGATCTAGTGCTTCTAAAGATCCCCAATATCTAATACTTTGATTTCTTTACTGAAAAATTTGTTTCAACACTCGTGAACCTGACTTGTGCTGTAAGAAGAAGAGCATGTTTCTGTTCCTGTTATAGAGTGCTGCTCCTGCTGCAGTCAGGGGACTTAGCTGATGAATGAACACTGATTACTTTTTCTACAAGGAGATAAAACCAGGGACTATAATGAAACAGATATGAGTAAGGAGGAGTTTTTAGAAATTTTCTGGGGCCACCAGAGTGACTCCTGAAAAGGACTCTAAAACAGAATCTAGATGTTTACTTCTGTGTTAAAAATCCAATTTTATGGTTTCCTGTACTACATCGAGGAAACCTAATTAACTGATTTCCTGAAAAGGGAAAAATAGAGTGTGGGCAAATTCCTTTGTACAACCCACAGATTTTGAATTAGCTGTCTTCTGTGATGGATCGGGTGGCCATATTTTAATGTACAGAAATCGTCTGAAAGAAAGAGACGGTACCTTTTTGGGTTTTTAAATCATATCCAAGAAGAGACAGCTTGTATTAAACAAAACAAAACAAAACAAAATGAAACACACACAAAAAAACAGGCCTTGGAGGCGTGCAGAGGAAGGTTTAAATCCTGACCTCACAGCCTAACTCTGGAGTGGCTCTAGGTATCCTGTCTGGCCCCTATTGGTGGTGTGGAGATAATCAGAAAGGGATATAATGATGACTGAAGTCCTAGAGTACTTTCCTAGAGTACTTAGCCCAATGTCTGGCAAGAAGTAGTAGCAGCAGTAGTAATAGTTATTGTATTATTGTTGCTACCATTTACTGTTTTCTTATTAAGTCAACTATTATGCTAGATGCTTTATAACAATTACATTATTTAAAAATCTCAACTCCAAAAATAAAATAAAGATCTCAATTCCATGACTTCAGTTTTGTTAGGATCCCAACTGAAAATGGAAATTGACATGTAGAAAGTTCATGTGATTTACCTGTGGGTCATTGAGCTCACTATTAAAGTCAGGATTAAAATAAATGTTAGTCTGACACTAATGCTCATTTTTTCTTTAAGCTAGAAGGACAAAATAAGTTGCATTATTATAGTTTATTTATTCAGATCGCTTTCTTTAAATAAGAGGTGGAGTTGGAGCCTATATGTTACGTCCTAAGGATAATAATGTCCAATAATGAAGCCCTTTACTCTTAAGCTGTTCGACTGAAATGGGGGCAGATGAAATGGGGGAGAGATGGCAAAAAAGAAACAAATAGTTAAAAAATTCAGAGAAATAGGGGAGTCTGGGTCGCTCAGTTAGTTAAGTGTCCAACTCTTGATTTTGGCCCAGGTCACGGTCTTGAAGTCCTGGGATCAAGCCCTGGGCTGGGCCCCACACTCAGCAGGGATTCTGCTTGAGATTCTCTCTCCCTCTCCCTCCACCCGCCCCCCGCAGCCCTCATGCTCTCTCTCAAAAAAATAAATCAATCCAAAAAAAATTTTTTTTCAGAGTAATTAAAGATACCCTACATGAAGTATAGAGTCATGCTACAAACTGTTGCTTTAAAACCCCAATAAATTAAAAAAAAAAATCTGTGAGATATGTTAAATTTTAAACTTTTGGGATATTATTGTGCTGTAGTTTTCCACTTTGAAACCAGCCTTAAAGAGATGCAACCCAGCATCTGTTTCCATGGAAACAGAAGGACAATTTTACCAAGCACTACTTCCCAATTTGATTTTGCATAGTCATGTATACATAATTTAAGACGGACATTTTGATAATGAGTTTGGGTTGAATTGTTAA
The DNA here is from genome assembly GCF_020171115.1 of Neogale vison. Lineage (NCBI taxonomy): Eukaryota > Metazoa > Chordata > Mammalia > Carnivora > Mustelidae > Neogale > Neogale vison. The sequence goes on from NC_058093.1 coordinate 52,568,193, forward strand.
TGGACAACAGACATTTACTTAAAGATTTTCTTTCTTACTGCCTGCCATTAACCATTTTTAGAAGAAAGTAAAAAGCTATCTTTCCTTATATATGAGGGCATTTTTTTCTTCCCAGATAATATCTCAAAGTGGTATCTGATGTCCAACCTACTTATCAAGATAACAAATTATTTCTTTGTGATATGTATATTTTTCATATTTACTCATCACTAATATAAAATGAATTTGGTAGGATTTAACAGTTCACAATTTCCTTAAGTTTCAATGGTGTTCAAAGCCTATTATTTAATATTGCAGTGTATTGGTGAATAAAAACTCTACTCTCTTAACTTCTCTTTATAACTTTTTTAGCTATATTGAAAGATGCGAATATGATATTTAGTTTCTCATTATCCTATATCATCACCAGAATAATCATTAGGAAAATTATTGATATCAGTATCTTAATTTGTTATGTTTGAATTTTACTCGGGTAATGGAAATATTCTTTAACCAGCCCATGAATTACATGCAATTTCCAATGGGAAGTTAAAAGCTGTGCAATTGCTTTGAACTAAAACCTTTAAGTAGCTTAATGAAGCATGTGCCTTTTAGGCTCAGTAAGCATATCATAATGGAATAAAGAAGTCAAGTTCTTTCCAGCATTAAATTCTTTCCTAACCAGCCCTTTAGCTTATATAGATTTAACGTGTCGGGTTTTGATCTTGTAAATATAAAGGCGAATTCAAGTATGATAGGATTGAAAAATGGGGATTCTAAAGTCTTATTTGGGGGCCTATGACAGGCCAGCATTTTGAGGAAAAAAAAAATATTGTGAGCTATGTAGGGCAACAGGGAGAAGTAGATTTCTTTAACCAAATGACTTAACTCTTGGGGCTTAACAGCTTACATTTGCTTACGATTTACATCTTGCTTCAAAGGTGTTTAGACATTAGTCTCTGCGTTTCTGATTGCCTACTCAAGCTCAGAACTCCTTTTCCTTTTGTATCTTTTACCCGTAACAACTAGTTAAGGTTCTGGTACATGTTGGTACTGTATTCCATCAATTTTGTTAAAAAGCAAATTTATGTAACTAAAAATAGGCACTTGAAGCCGCTGGGCCGCAGGGATTAAGGGTACCATCAGTGACTGCCAAATTCAGACATGAAAAGGCTTAGAGATTTACCCTCAGTTGGTAATCAGGAGATCTATTTATAGATTCGCAAATTCCTGACCTTTCACTAGGATAACCAGCAAGGAAGGCTCCTTTTAGACGACTTACACAAATCAGAGCATTCTCTTTGCCCACAATTCTATTTCACAAACTCTTTGTGATCCAGTAGCTAATTTTCAACCTAGCGTAACTGAACAGGCTTATGTACAGGAAAAAAAAAAAAAAAAAAAAGATGTTACTCTTCATCAAATGTTAACTTTAAAGACTTCTGGGCTGTGTAGCCCACCTGTGAACAAAGTTAGTGAGTTTATCACCTGAAAAAATATTTTTTTACTTCACACTGCTGATCATTAGACTAGAATTAATTCTCATTTTATTACTCAGGTAGATATTGGCACAAACAATTGGTAACATACTCTTTGCTAGTTGGGCATTTACTGAATTCTCCCAGTATTCTTGTTGCTTGTTTTTGTTATCCACTAAAGTAAATGTAAATGTTCAATTTTCCATGTTCTTTACTTTGTGTGTGTGTTGAACAGGGCTTAGTCTATCATGTAATCAGAACTTTTAAATCTTGTAGTAATTAATCACGGCTTTCTATTTTTATTTATTTTTTTATTTATTTGAGAGAGAGCCCCTGGGGTGGGGGGTGGGCAGCAAGGCAGAGGGAGACAGAGGATCCTAAGTAGATTCCATGCCAAGCACAGAGCCCTATTCAGGGCTTGATCTCACACTCCTGAGATCATAACTTGAGCTGAAATCAAGAGTCTAATGCTTAACTGACAGAGCCACCCTGGGGCCCAAGCAGGGCATTTTAAACCTTGGTCTGCATAAGCAATCAGCTTGCATTTGTTAAATACATAGATACTGCACCCATCCTTCTGATTTATGCACAATTTGGTAAAGAGAAAATATACTTAAATGCATATTCACTAGAGCAATTATAATATGGAAACATTAACATTAAACTGGAATTCACTGCAAATGTGCCTATTTTCTTCAAGTAAAGAGAAACCGAATGAGGTTGACATATGTAAAATAATGATAATGAGTAACATAATGTGCAATTGAAGGATAAGCATGTGTTGGAGTAATTAAAGCAAAAAAAAAAAAAGCTAGTTTAAGTTTAGATTATTATCTTTAGAATGGATTTTACATATTGCTTTTGAAATGCAAAGGTATGAGGCTGAGGGGGAGTATGTGCCTCTTTTTTTAAATTGAGAGTTCTCATTGTTTCTTGCTGTTACAAACCAGCAGAGGGAGCATGAGCTAATGAACAAACTGTAAATGGTAAGAACATTACCAACGATGCTGCCGAGTAGAAAAATTTAGAAAAAGGCTTGCTGATTTCAAACATAAAAACGCAAGTGGGAAAAATATCTCAATTTTATGTCATTAAAAATTGTTTTCAAGCAATAAAAAATTATGTGTAAACAAAGGCATCTCAAAGTAGACAACAATTAAAGTTAAAACTAAGCTGGCCCTATGCCACATAGTCAAATCTATACCATAACATAAAGAATGATTCGAAAGAATTTAACAGATCTGAGAACTACCAATGTGCTCTACTTATATGGATACAGGTCATAAAACAAAATCTGTAAGGGATTTCTAATGAATGAGAGATCATCAGTTGTTGTTTGCCTAGATTTTTCTCAGAGTTACTGGCGTGGCCAAGTAATTGGTGTTGTCGGATAAGGTACCAGTGACAAGATCAGGGTCTTTCCTAAAATTTGCTTTTTTGCTTAAATAACATTCTGTGAGCTCCCAGGGTATTCTTAGAAAGGTTCTGATTGGAAAATCACATGAGATCATCCTTTGCATCTCAAATATAAGGAGCATAGACTGAACCTTTCTGCATGCCAGTATCATAATTTGCAGTAAGATTGCTTGATGAGGATTGTCAGTACACATTTATGACCATTTTTATATTTTGAAGACAATATAGAAGATTCCTATAGTTTTGGGTTCATTGACTTGAGAACAACCTAATGTACACTAACCTACCTTCTAAGTGTGCATGCATTTTTTTTAAAAGTCTGAATATTATAGCTCCTGTGACATAAACCTTTTTTTTAAAGATATTATTTATTTATTTGACAGAGAGATAGTGAGAGAGGGAACACAGGAGGGGGAGTGGGAGCAGGAGAGGGAGAAGCAGGCTTCCCACTGAGCAGGAAGCCTGATGTGGGTCTCGAACCCAGGACCCTGGGATCATGACCTGAGCCAAAGACAGACGCTGAATGACTGAGCCACCCAGGTGCCCCGACATAAACCTTTTGACATTGTCTCTATTTAGATGAAGTGTCTCTTTTATTTATTTAATTAGTTAATTAGTTGGCTTTGATAACTCCTGTTCCTGACATTCTATGTCTTATCCTATTGTGTCTAATGTCATCCTGGCCATAGCCAGAAATTATTTACATGACCTCAGCCCAGGAGTGTGGCACTTAGCATGTAGACTTGGTCCCCTAGGTCTGATCCTAGTCTTCTTTCATGTTCCTTGTTCCATGTGTCTTCACTGTTGTCTGAATGACCAGTTGTAACCTTTACTCAGGTTAGCTACAACCCAGCCCTTCTTGCTCCTTCCACACCTCCTTCCTGACAAATACTGCCTGCCTGTCTGGATGTCAGAATTATAATAACTTTCAGTTCCTTATTTGGGCAAATTATTTAACTTCATTGTATCTTAATGTTTTCATTTATGAAATGGGGTAATAGGTTGGTGGTAAATTACCTATTACATATAAGTGCTGAGAACAGCACATAACACATACAAGTACAATTGCTAATTATTATTATTGGTGGTTGTGGTAGTGTTAGTCACCTCATCTCATTCTGACAATTATCCTGAACCCCTGACTCCTATTTGTTTTTAGCTCAGATCCCAAGTCTAGCCAACCTCACCAGCTTTGACTTGAGTTTCTGTTTTGTATCTTCTTAGCCCCTGCTATATCCTAAGGAGCAGAATATTACATGGCCAGACATGATCAAACCATTTTGTGGAATAGTTAGAACATATCCAAAATAGCACAAGATTCTTTTCATGAAGTCCCTAAATCAGTCTGTCTTGGAAAAAAAAAAAATTATATATATTAGCAGCAGTGACATAGTTGAAACAGAAAGTGCATCCAGGATAGCAAACCAAAAATCAATGAAAAACACTGACCACAGAATCAGGGGACAGGTATTCTCACAAATCCCAAAATATGAGCTGTCAATTTCATGGCCATGTGATACTCTGTGGAAGGAAAGCAAAAGAAAGTGATGAGATGCCTGATGGAAATGAGACCAGCTTACACCCAAATTGCCAACAGATACTCACGAGAAATTGCTTCAGGCCAGTTTGAGAATAGTAGGTGAAACTGGGAGGTGTTTTCATAGAATCCAAGTTGTAAGTCAGTGAAGTCTCCTTTCTAATGTCTGAAAGGCCTGAGCACCCTGAGACCTGTGTGGATGTCTTCAAATTCACTAGTGGAAATTCTTCTTAGGAGAAACTTCAAGGAGTAAAGCACCATCGAGACAATATTTATAGAGACTATAGGGGCAAAGAAAATGGGAGGTCCAGATGAAAATAGGAGCAATGAACAGAACAAAAAATAGAAGGCTTTTTTTTTTTTTTTCGACTCTTCAGAAAAGTGCAAGAGCAGGAGAGCTAGACTTGCAAAGTTAGAAGTGGTCTCCTGTGTAAACGTTTCCTGTCAGGGACAGCTGGAAACCTTTGCCCTTCAGCTTCCCCACTGGGTACAAAAGGAATCAGCTTTACTATGAAAACCTCCCTTTCTTTCCACCAGCATCCAGAATTTTCAGACTGATTCACAAAATAGCTAAGCCTTCAGCTAGCAAGTACTCCGTTGTATGCTCTTGATGGGGGGGGGGGGAGGGTTCCACCCTGAATATACATTCAGATCATTTGAAGAGCTTTATGCTCTCTCCTGGTCCTACTCCAGACCATTTGGATCATAATCTATGAGGGTGAGGCCAAGTGGAAGTATATTCTAAAAGCTTTCCCAGAGGGACCCACGGAAAAAGAAGTTACTTTAAAAAGGAAAAGTGATTGTAATTGTAATGTTACCATTTAACATCAAGACACTGTACACCTCCCTCCAGAATGGTAATTGCTAAACTTACTGCACATTAGAATTACCTGTGGAGGGGCACCTGGGTGCTCAGTGGGTTAAGCATCTGCCTTCAGCTTAGGTCATGATCCCAAGGTCCTGGGATCAAGCCCCGCATCTAGCCTCCTGCTCAGTGGGGAGTGTTTTTCCCTCTCTCACTCCCCTTCCCCCTGCTTGTGCTCTCCTGCTCTTTCAACTAAATAAAATGTTAAAAAAAAAAAAAAATACCTGGGGAAGAATTTAAAACCCCAATGACCAAATTACACCTTCTACCAGCTAAATGGGAATGCACGGACTTGGGAAGCAGGCAACGGGATAATTTTAAAGATGCCAGGTGATTGCCCAAAAAAGAAAAGAAAGAAATGGTCTCCTGATCAAACCCGTCTCTTAAAAGACCAGGAGAATCGGATGCATCCAACAATAAGAACAGCAGTGATAGTGGAAGAGACTGGACACAATAAGAAAAAAGAAAATAAGGAGGAAGATGATCTCTCTACAAACAAGGCAAGGACATCAAAGCTTTGTGCTCATATGATGAAGTTCTAGAACCTAGGTGAGGTTCGGTGGGCTGAGGTCCGGAGCCGATGACCAAGAAAGAATTCTTGAGACATCTTTGGTGTAAAAAATTACCCAGTTTCATAGCTATAAGTAGTCTGTAGAAGACACTGACAAGAAACAGTAAAGACTGAAATCCATCATGGTCTATGCGACATTCCAACACATGTGGTCCTTACAGCCAACTTGCCTAGGAAACGTCCCCGGTTGCATTTTAATTCAATCAGGTACTGGTTTTGGCTGGCTCCCAGTGGAGGTCTCTCAGCCAGAAGTGGCTAGACCAGGGATATGGAGGGGATCACATTAGATCAATCAGGAGGAAACCTCACACGGGAGTCTTAAGATTGGCAGCCGTCCTGGTGACTTAGGTGGCTGTCCCGTGCCCAAGAGAGACAACTTCATATAAGAGCAGGAATAAAGAGAGGCCATCAAGTTTCTGGGTCCTGTTGCCATTCCGGCCAGGGTACTAACTTACAGCCAAGAGGCAGACGCTCTCCTCCCCATAGAGTAGCCACGGGTTAGAGGATTACAGCCTGAGCAATTGACATGCAAGTGTTCCAATAAGACCATACTCCTTGAAAAGCCCTGAAATGAGCGTAAAGGAAAAGGAGAGAAAGTACTCACCAATTTTGCACCGAAGCTCAGAGTCCAAATGTAAAGACTCACAGCCCCACGTTCGGGAGCCATATGAGGAAGTTCTAGAACCTAGGTGAGGTTCGGGGGCTGAGGTCCGGAGCCGATGACCATGAAAGAATTTTTGAGACATCTTTGGTGCAAAATGATGGTTTATTAAAGCACGGGGGCAGGAAGAGCTGCTGCCCCAGGTTGTGAGGGATGGCAGGTTATGTACCCTGCGGTTGGGGGAAGGTGAGGAAAAGGGAGGTTTCAACGGAGTTTTCCTATACTAAAGAGGGCCTACATGGTGCCAGGATACCGGAGGCCTTGCCCTTGCGGCATGATCAATGTTGTCTTTAGACCAGCCATTAACATCAAGATAGTTGGGAGACTTTTTGGTGGGATGTCATAATCCTGCTATCAATTGTCTTTGTTAGTGAGAGTTAGGACATTTGTAAGCCAAGGGAGACTCCTGTCTTGCAGGATTGTGATCCCTGCAAGTTAACTATTTGCTTATTGTCCATGGTAGTCAGGGCTGCCTGAGGGATGCTACACATATGACTGAGGGGGAGTGGATGGAGAGGGGGTGCAAGGCGCCAGCTTTTGCTTTGTCTTCAGCCAGCCTTGTGCTCCCTCATCACATAGACGGGAAAAGGGCAATCTAATATTTCAGAGCAAGCTAAAAGAAATTGTGTAGTGATAAAATGTACAAAAGAACACTATAAATCAAATTTAGAAATACCTCTGAAATAAGGGCCAGAAATGCAGTAAGGATTTAGAAATTAAAGAATGAATTCATTTAGAAACAAAGGCTAAATTTGAAACATCACATGAGTCAGTAACCCCAAAACCCCAATAATCCACTTTTAATAGAAGGTGGCATATAGAGAGATAAGCAACAAGATCCAAAATAATAGGATTTCCTAGTGAGAAAAATCAAAGTAACAAGACAAAATGAACATTAATACTTATAATTAAATAAAATGTGCCTGAAATAAAATTGAAACTGCATATTGAAAAGGAATGCTGGGGAACCTGGATAGCTCAGTGGGTTAAAGCCTCTGCCTTCAGCTCAGGTCGTGATCCCAGGGCTCTGAGATCAAGCCCCTCATCAGGTTCTCTGCTCAGCAGGGAGCCTGCTTCCTCCTCTCCCTCTGCCTGCCTCTCTGCCTACTTGTGATCTCTTTCTGTCAAATGAATAAATAAAATCTTAAAAGAAAAGGAATGCTGTCTATCTTAAAGAGTGATGCAGAATGAATAATATTAAGATACATTGTGGTAAACCTATTGAACTTTAAAAAAAAAAAATAAAACCAGTTTGGCGTTCAAGCAAATAGAGATTTGTAAAAAAGACTAAGGTAAAGAAAACCAGATTATCATCAGACTTTTCAAAAGCAGCTATTTGTGTTAGAAGTAAATAGCGATAACATTTTAAAGATACTCAAGGAAATAGATGGTGAGCCAAGGATTTCATATATACCAAATTGATTTTCTAATACAAAGGCTACAGATATATTTATCAATATGCAGGAAATCAGAATATTGTTCCTATTAAATGGAAAATCATTTGTCCATTTGCTCAAGCAAAACCTGAGAATGCTTCTTGATCTCTTTTCCTCTTCTCATAGCTTATGTCAGATTCAATTGCAAGTCTTACTTGGTTCTATCTTAAAAACATCCCAAATTGGGACATCTAGGTGGCTCAGTTGGTTGAGCGTCAGGCTCTTGGTTTTAGTTCAGGTCATGATCTTAGGGTCCTGAGAGCATGTCCCAACCACCACCCCCTACCTCACCCCAACCCTTGGGCTGCAGCTCCAGGCTCTGGGCTCCATGCAAATCTACTTGAGATTCTTTCCCTCTGTCCCTTCCTCCCCTTCTGCCCCTTCTCCCACATGCACTTGTGCTGTCTCTCTCTCTCTCTAAACTAAATAAATCTTAAAGTAAAAATATCCCAAATTTGACCTGTCCCCCTCTGCTGTTATTCTGTTAGTTCAAGCAGCCACCATCTATCTCTAGCTGGCATGACTGTGAGAGTCCCCTTAAGTGTTTCTCTGCTTCCATTCCTGCCTCCCTCTAATCTGCTCTCCACACAGCAGCCAGCATAAGCTATTAATAGTCATCCTCATGTGTAGAAACTTATGATTTCCTATGTGATCTGGTCTTGGATACCTCTCTCCTCCACCCTTGTTCACTACATCCTGCCCCATTGCTAGCTTATTTCAACCAGTTTTCTCAGCTGCAGAGAGCATCCGTTGGCTATTCCCTCTCTCTGGAATGCTGTTCCATACACATGGAAGTCCGGCTGCTCTCTCAATTTACTAAGGTATCTTTTCAAGTATTGTTTTCTCCAGGTGGCCTTTCCTAATCCCCTATCTGATATAGTATAGTACTTTGTCTGCCCTTACTGTGCTTGATAATTCTTCACAGAAGTTCTTGATCTTCTGTTGTATTATGAATGTATTTTTGTATCACACTCTTTTTTTATTATGTCTTTTGATTATCTTTAATTTTTTTTCCAATTTATTTTTTTTCAGAAAAACAGTATTCATTATTTTTTCACCACACCCAGTGCTCCATGCAAGCTGTGCCCTCTATAATACCCACCACCTGGTACCCCAACCTCCCACCCCCCCGCCACTTCAAACCCCTCAGATTGTTTTTCAGAGTCCATAGTCTCTCATGGTTCACCACCCCTTCCAATTTACCCGAAAGCACATACCCTCCCCAATGTCCATAACCCCACCCCCCTTCTCCCAACCCCCCTCCCCCCCAGCAACCCACAGTTTGTTTTGTGAGATTAAGAGTCACTTATGATTTGTCTCCCTCCCTATCCCATCTTGTTTCATGGATTCTTCTCCTACCCACTTAAGCCCCCATATCACACTCTTTTCTTCTAAAATACAAACTCCAGGGAATGGACTAGGTTTACTCTGTTCACTTCAGTATCCTCAGTACCTTAAATGGTACCTGAAGTACACATACTCTCAGTAATATTTGTTGAGTGAATGAGTACATTCATTCATAAGAGAGGCTGTAGACCAAGTGTATCTATTCTAAAAAATAGATAATGGGGGGGACGCCTGGATGGCTCAGTGGGCTAAAGCCTCTGCCTTCTGCTCAGGTCATGATCCCAAGTCCTGGGATCAAGCCCTGCATGGGGCGGGGCGGGGGAGGGTGGTCTCTGCTCAGCAGGGAGCCTGCTTCCTTCTCTCTCTCTGCCTGCCTCTCTGCCTACCTGTGGTCTTTGTCTGTCAAATAAATAAATAAAATCTTTAAAAAAAAAAAAGGTAGTGGATACCTGGTGGCTCAGTTGTTAAGCGCCTGCCTTTGGCTCAGGTCACAATCCTAGGGTCCTGGGATGGAGCCCCCCGTCACTCCGCAGGAAGCCTGCTTCTCCCTCTCCCACTCCCACTGCTTGGGTTCCCTCTCTTGCTGTCTCTCTCTCTCTGTCAAATAAATTAATAAATTCTTCAAAAAAATAAATAATAGGCTCTTACTGGGAACAAAATACTTTGGAAGCATTCTTGTTCTGTGCTTAATTTGTCAAAAAATAGGATGATATGAATCTATCATGTCTCTTTGAAATGCTTCTGTCAGAGTATGTACTGGCTTGAAAATGGCTTTGAATCTTCTGTCATTCAGCAAAGAGACAAAATTTTATAAATGACTCAGCTTCTAGCCCCTGTAATTATTAACTAGTATCTTTTCAAGTACCATGAATCTAGCCAAGGTCCTTTGAATCAGATTGCATAGATTACATGTAAAGGTGAATTAATCATTTTATGAGATATTTATTCCTGTGTTATAGTATTACACTCTCCCATACTTTTTTTAGATAACAATAACAATATGTAATTAACAATATGTAAATAACAATACATCATTTTACTGTTACTCAAGAAGTCTGTCTTTTGTGAAATGTTAACAAGAGAAGTTCATATAAAGGACTTAAAAATAAACTTGTATGTGACATACTGATTAGATTATGTGAAACATAAACAGACTGATACATGGCATCATCTATCAGTTGTTACCTTTCTCACTCCTGTCCTAGCTACAGGTCCCGAAAAATCTTTAACCTTTGCGTAAAGGCTCGGTATCCTCCAGTGCCTGAACCAACCTACACCAGATAACCCAAACTTACCAGTATGGAACTTGAACATCATTTTTCTTCTTGAAGCTTGTAACTTTTCTCTTTATTTTTTTAAATATTTATTTATTTTAGAAATAGAGAGAGAGTGCACAAGTTGTTGGGTGGGGGGTGGTGATCAGAGGGAAGGGGAGAAGGGAAGCACATTCTCTGCTTAGCAGGAAAAGGGATTCTGTCCAGAACCTGAGCTGGAACCAAGAGTCTGAAGGTTAAGCTACTGAGCCACTCAGGTCCCACCCCCTTTCTCTTTAATAGTCACGGTGTATTCTGTCCTTTCTAATGGATTGCTGCTCAGATTTCTGCATGGGAGCATCTATAATCCTGCTCTAAATCTCAGGGCATTGGAACAAGGCTTGACAGTTGTGCTCAGTTCTTTCCAATCCTTGCAAAGTATGAACTCCGGTCCCCACTCTTCTCAGTTGCTGACTGGGGCCTTAATGCAGATCACACCATTTTTCCCAAATCGAGGAGCCATTACTTGACTTTGGGGCTCTGCATCATACAAAAAAGTGATTCATATATACCATTTGCCAATATGAAGAAATGAGTGCTTAAAGCGTAGATAACTAAACAGATACATACAAGTAATGTATGAGTGAACAGTAAAATATGCATGTTCTAAGAAGAGTCAGAGATAAGAACTTTTCAGAAACAGAGTAAACAGATATCAATACATACTTGGGGTTTAAACTAATAGAAGAAATTAAACATTCCATTTTTTAGAAATGCCATTTTTATTTATTTGTGCTTGATTTAGTAATTTTAGCATCTTTAAATTCAGTGAATGGCTTTTGTAATTACATGTGTCTTAAATACATATTAACATTATGTTAATTATGGAACTAATGCAGTATTTGAGTATAAACCAAGAATCTTATGTTTGCAGTTGGCAGTTTAATCTTGTTTTTAAGGGGTTTTTAATGTGAGATTACCATTTAGTCTTGTAATAGCTTTTCTTAGGGTCAACTCTTTTCCATTAAGTTTGGCATTAGGGATGAAAAAAGATGCATGACTGTGTTTCAGCTACAGAAATAAACAGTAATTAATCTTTACTAACATAGGATGGAACATCTAGTAATAAAACAACCTAAAAACACATTAATTTGAATATTTAACAAATTTGTTTCAATTCCTTTGCATATGGTACCATAGGAGTTCAAGAATAGCCTCGTTTTTTTGAGTGGAATTTGGCAACTGTCCTAATTTTAAGAGGATATGGAGAAGAATGACTAATTTGTAATGTTTCCCCTTTCTCTGATACTGTGCTATAAACGAGGGGTGCCTCATGATTAGATGCTAATGACAATGCCATTGCTGTTCACATTTACTACTGTAGGAGATAGAAATTTACACAAAATTAAGACTGGACATGGAAAAATAAATATTTAAAACAGTGTGTTCTTCTAGGGGACATTTCCTTGAAAACATGCATCATCTCATTATCAATATACAATTTGATAACACCAGGAAGATTTTCTCATTTAAATCACTATCTGACTTCTGTTTTTGTGTGTTTCCTTTAGATAAGAAATGTTGAAACCAACCAGTGTTTAGACAACATGGGCCGCAAGGAAAATGAAAAAGTGGGTATATTCAACTGTCATGGTATGGGAGGAAATCAGGTAAACTCTCTCTCTCTCTCTCTCTCTTTTTTTAATCAACTTCATCTTTGGGGGGAAAGTATTGCTGTGAAAACTGTCACAGTAAACCATGACTCACATGCCAATAACAGTAAAGTCTTAGCTTAGGAAATTAATGGACATTCAAATCAAGAACTACTTTGGCTATCTTATTAATACCACTATCTTAAGAAAACACTACAGAATTTAATAAATAAATACTATAGCATTTAAATAAATATAATTTAATAAGTGAGCCCAATTAATGAAGATAGCCAAATATTTTTGACTGATCTCATTTCACCATAGATGAGCAAATGAATAGTATGTTTTATTCTATTAACCAAGTAGTATAAAATAATCCCTCAAGAACAGCAATGTTTTCCAATAGTGATTATTCTAAATTTCTTTTTTAAGTGTTTATATATATCATGTTTTCTATAAATTTTTGAGGTTCAGTAAAATTGAAAATGCCTGATAAGCACATCTGTTAGATTTGCACTTTGGCTCTCTGAAGATGCCCTTTGAACCAGGTAAAAATGAAATGTTTAAACAAAACTGATGGTTGATTAAAAGTCTAAGCCAAGAGGCACCTGGGTGGCTCAGTGGTTTAAGCCTCTGCCTTTGGCTCAGGTCATGATCTCAGGGTCCTGGGATCGAGCCCCACATCGGGCTCTCTGCTCAGCGGGGAGCCTGCTTCCCCCTCTCTCTCTGCCTGCCTCTCTGCCTACTTGTGTTCTCTCTCTGTCTATCAAATAATAATAAAAAAAAAAAGTCTAAGCCAACCTTTTTGTGTGTTGCTGTCCAGTTATCAGAGACCTGTTGGACTATAACAGGGATCCTTATACTCTCTTTAATAAAATGTTTGACAGTGGTTTGGCAAGGTGGGTTGTGTGGAGGCTGCCTAGCCCTGAGCCTTCAGGTGGAGCAGCCCTACTGTCGTGGCCATTTTGAGAGACAGAATTTAGAGATTGTAGGAATTCATAACAGAGTTTGAGGTAGCTAATCCTCTATAGACAAGTTGTCCAAAAAATTGAGGAGAAACGTATCAGTGAGTTCTTCATGTAGTGTATTAGAGTGAGATTAGAAAGTAAAAATTATTCTGTGCAACACAACATCATGGTTATATTGGTAATGCAGCTGAATACAATGGAGTACTATGCAGCCATCAAAAAACCTGAAATCTTGCCATTTGCAAGGATGTGAATGGAACTAGAGGGTATTATGCTAAGCAAAATAAGTCAGTCAGAGAAAGACAATTATCATATGATCTCACTGATATGAGGAATTTGAGAAATAAGACAGAGGCTCATAGGGGAAATGAGGGAAAAGATGAAACAAGATGAAACCAGAGAAGGAGACAAACGTAAGAGACTCATAATCTCAGGAAACAAACCGAGGGTGGTTGGTGGGAGGGTGTTGGGAGGGACGGGGTGGCTGGGGGATTGACACTGGGAGGGCATTTGTTGTGGTGAGCACTGTGAATTGTGTAAGACTGATGAATCACAGACCTGTACCCCTGAAACAAGTTAATACATTATATGTTTAAAAAAAAAAAATCTTTAGGCAAAAAGCAGTAGCCCTGTTGTATTTTGACCTGTGTCAAATACTTCAAATAGGACCTGTGTGATTAAATGAAGAACATTCAAAAATTAATTTTCCTCTTAAAAAAAAAACAAAAAAATTATTAAAATCCTAATTAGTGTTCTAAAATTTCAACTTAAGCAGAAAAATATTTAAATCAAACTTTCTAAATTACAGCATGGAAAAATAACTTCATGAAAGAGAATAATAGGAAAAAACAATAAAGACAGAACAATGGCAGAGCATTCACAAATGGTCCAGCTTTTATATTGATTCACAATGAATATGAGAGACCTCTACTACCAAAACCAATAGAATCCCAATGAATTCATTTGGAAATGGCCAACAACTTAACTGTTCGTGGTCTAACTATGCAGAATTTAATTTTTTCACAAATGGAAGTAAGAGATCTGAAGGTAGTCAACTCTTGACATTTGTTCTGGTCTTCAGTGACTTTGTCAAGAAATCAAAAACTTTCTAACTTTCCATTCTTCAGTCCTTAAAATTAACATTTATCATCAGGTGGTCACATGAGGGCTGCTGAAACTCCAGACATCATGTCTACATTCAGGGCAGCAGGAAGTTGGGGTAGAGAGGAACTGCAGGAGTCATGACTGACCTTTTACTGGGAAAAACAAAACTTCCTAAAGGCTTTTTACCCCCTTCCCTGTAAGTCTCTTTGGCCAGAAATATGTTATTTGAATACCTGTAGCACAAAAACACAGAATATTTTACTACCCTTCTATGTGTAAATGTCCTTACAGTTCATTTACCATGGATACTGGGTGGACATATAGAACTGTCTCCAGAATGTGTTTCATCAGCTGATGAAAAAAGTCAACTGATTGTCAGCACCTTGATGACCTAGAGAATTCCAAAAAAACACAGTATTTATGATTTCATCCTAATCTAAGGCAGATGAAAATGAAGATAGGAAATGAAAATGAGGATAATCAAGATGAATTATGCTCATTAGTTTTTAAGTTGCCATAATTAATATTAAAAAATACAACCAGGCAGACTTGTATTTGTCTACAGGACACAAAACACCTGGATCATAAATGTTAAAAACTACATTACTCATTTACAAGTGTTCAAATACCTAGAAAGAAGTTATGCCACTCTACCATAATCTTCTTATTAGCAGGGACTATGTCTTATTCTTCTCTTCATCTCTAGTACGTGGCCAAGGGCCTGGGATATGGTAGGTAACTAATAACTAACAGTAGGTAAATAGATGAAAGAATTCACAGTCAGAACAATAGACTTGGGGCACCTGGTTGGCTCATTGGGTTAAACCTCTGCCTTCGGCTCAGGTCCTGATCTCAGGGTCCTGGGATTGAGCCCTGCATTGGGCTTCCTGCTGAACTAGGAGCCTGCTTTCCCCCTCTCCTTCTGCCTGCCTCTCTGCCTACTTGTGATCTCTCTCTCTCTCTCTCTCTCTCAGATAAAAAATAAAATCTTAAGGAAAAAAAAAAAAAAAAGAACAATAGACTTATACCATAGTACTATGTAGACATTGTCATAGAATACTGTTATTGTCATGGTAACTGGAAGTATATAAAGACACCAGTCTTAGGGATTCATAAATAAAGTGAACAAACAATAAGTAAAAACCCATACCTACATATATTCTAATGATTCTACACTGTCAACTTAATGACAAAGTAGAAATTAAAACCAGAGTTTTTCCATCTACATGATTAGTTATTGATGCCTACAGATAAGCATAGAAGAAAGTTTATAGGACCCCTTTTTGCTGTAACAGAGCAATGGACACAGCTAAATATTTACCAAGACAGGAATGTTTAAATAAATTGTGGCTCATCCATAGTACTGAAAACTCCAGTCACCAAATTGAGTGAAAGAGGTCTCTAAATATTGTCATGGAAAACTGAAAAAGAGGGGTAAAATCCATAATAAAACTTACTTTGAATTACCTCATTTATGAACAATGTATGTAAATGTTTTTCTCTATAAAGTATCTACAATATCTGTATTGATGCCATATAATCTGTGAGAAATGCATACAAATTTCTCTGCAGTATAATCACCTCTGGTGAGAAGAATGAGTTGGAATGGGAAACTTTACTTTTTACCCCACATTTTTCTGTATATAGGTATTACTTTCAGAGTTAAACAAATAAAAATAGAGAAAATTAAACTACTGAGAATAAGAGAGTATCATTTTATTTTTCTAAGATTTTATTTATTTGTTTGTTTATTTATTTATTTATTTGAGAGGGAAAGAGAACACGAGTAGGGAGAGTAGCATTGGGAGAGGGAGAAGCAGGCTCCCCGCTGACGTGGGGCTCCTTCCCAGGACCCTTCAATCATGACCTCAGCCGAAGACGTTAACCACCTGAGCCACCCCAGTGTCCCCAAACAGTATTATTTTAGAGCATTGCCCTGACCTGATAAATTGTGTCATTTATGGTAAATTACTTAATATTTTTTAGGTTTACTATTATACTTATAAAATGGGTTAAAGACTTTCCTCCAATTTTCTTTTTTTCCTCTAAAGATTTAGTGAAATTTATATAAATACTAACACTAGCTTGCCATATACTGGACACTTGGGACATACACTGGTCTATTGACATTAATTATTCTCTTTACGTATTTCAGTTTCTTTTCTCAATTGTTTCTCTTTTCTCTGTAAGAAAATAGAAGTATTCGTTCAGTAGCTAATGCCAGAGGCAAGGTAAATGCACACACTTCCTATGATATTGTTAAGCTTAATAAAATGAACTGCCTCTCCTGTTGTTTTAATATATATTATAAAAAAATTAAACCTTCACATAAAACCTTACTATGATTTATACTTTGATGGAATTCAATATTTCTTGGATGATTGATCCTAGTTCGTCCCTAATTAAGGACATGTTTACATTTTTTACTTAGTTTAGAAAAGAACAGATTTTGGGATTTTATTCTTAGAGCTACCTTCCCTGTGTTTTATTGTTAACTCTTATGTTACTATGGAAGCTGTATCTATTTTTATGGTTATTTTGTTTAAAATTTTTTAAAAGTAGCCCCAACCCATATAAAATATTAAAGTTTCTCACTCTTGCTTTTGCACAAAATCCATGAGATGTTAACACTGTTTTTTTGTTTTGTTTTGTTTTGTTTTTAGCATTTCCACTTGGTTTCATTTCTAAATGAAGGTGTTTTGTGTTTGTTGACAACTATCCCTTAACCATTTCCCCTTGCATGGGAGTTTTGTTATTATTATTTTTTTAATGTTCTTGGAGATATCAGGAAGAAGCTTACTTTTCAGTAATTACCAAAAAACTTTTCTTAAACACTTAAACACTCAAACACCCAACATGCTCTCCCTCCACCCTACCCAGGGCTTGGGATATGGTAGGCACCTAATAAAAACTAGCCAAGAAAATGAAAGCATGCTTGGAAGTTTCTGTAGCAAGAATACTGTAAAAATAAGATACCAGGTGTAGAATTATTATTACATTCAACATTTGATCATCTTGAGGTACTCTTTTTTTTTTTGAGGTATTCTTTTAGAACCTTAGTAATAAAAATCTTCTGTCTCAAACAATAATCACATAATTAGAAAGTCCATTCCTATCTGTTCTTGAAATGCTTTCATTCACAAATAATGTGATGAACATTAAACACTTTCAAAAGAATGAAAATAAATAGGAATTTGATTAAAACTTGAATATATATTTATATACGTGTGTGTGAGTTTGTGTGTGTGTGTGTGTGTGTGTGTAAGAAGAACTCACAGTTTCCTAGTAGAATATATATTACTGGAAGTTATGGGATTGTCTTCTCTTTACTTCTGAAAAGATGAAATTCATTCCTGGAAGCAGTACCATGTCCCCTACAATGCTGATGCCTCAGATTTATATCTTTATCTCCAACCTCTCTTCTAAACTCTGGAATCTCTTGCCAGTTAATTATTGGGAATCTCTGCAGGCATCTCAAACTTAGCTGTTTTCAGAATGTGCTCATTTTCTTCTATTTCACATAAGCATCCAAAATTTAAACCCCACATAGACATTTCTGAAGTTGGGTTGGTCACCCAATCCTGATATTAACTTGAAAATCATATACCTTGACTCTGATCTCTAAGACCGTTTATAACTAGGGCCTCTATCTTCTTTGACCTATGTGATCAGAAAACCTCATTATTACCACACATCATATGGAATTCCATGCTTACATTCTACATATACCACTTTATAATTAAATTTGATGAAAATCTCTAGCAATTCTCCACTGCCCTATGAATTACATAAAAATTCCTTAGTTATATGTATAGTTATGTATTCCTTAGTTATGTATATATACAAAACTCCACATAGTTTCATCCTCATCTGACTTCCCAGCAGAGTCTCCTTTGATGTTCTAATAGTTTGTGTTTTCTTTTTTTTGTCCTGTAGACATATGTCTGATACTTTTCCATTCCCTGTAGGCTCTGTGCATTTTCATATCTCTGCAGTTCACTGACACTGTTCTGTGTACTTGCACTGTTGACCAAATACTACTCCATTCACAAACTTAAGACATACTGTTTAAAACCCAAATAATTTAACTTCTTTTTGGCTATCCATTGGCTAACAACTTCTTAACCTGAACAGGGTATTTTTGAATGGATACACTATAACTTATTTAATTAATCCCTATTATTTAATACACAGTACCATTAGAGAATTTTTACTGTTACAGGTGAGGCTCCTCAATAAC
The DNA here is from genome assembly GCF_020171115.1 of Neogale vison. Classification (NCBI taxonomy): domain Eukaryota; kingdom Metazoa; phylum Chordata; class Mammalia; order Carnivora; family Mustelidae; genus Neogale; species Neogale vison. The sequence goes on from NC_058093.1 coordinate 52,586,700, forward strand.
CTTGTAGCTAAAATCTTGTAAGCATCTCTATTTACTTCTTTAGAAATACTGTCTGGGGGCGCCCGGGTGCCTAAGTGAGTTAAAGCCTCTGCCTTTGGCTCAGGTCATGACCCCCTGCATCAAGCAGGGAGCCTGCTTCCTCCTCTCTCTCTGCCTGCCTCTCTGCCTACTTGCGATCTCTGTCAAATAAATAAAATCTTTATTAAAAAAATACTGTCTGGAAGTAAATCGGACAAGTCAAAACTTCTGCAACATTATAAGGCTTTGAATTCATGGTGACAAGTTGTTCCTTTTAAGGTTTTACTAGTTTAATGGGACTAATTGCTAAGCTATGAAGAGGCACTATGGTAAATATTTTACGTACATAATCTGCCTTTCATTCCCACTACAATCTATGAAGTACGTACTATTACTATCCTGATTTTACTCATGAATCTAATGGGAACTCTGAGAGACTGGTAATATGATTAGGAGGTAAAGCCAGTTTGAATCTAAATCTGGCTGATTCCCCACCACATATATGTTCATTGCATTTATATTGATTTCCAATCCTGCTCCCCAGGATTGTGATCAGACTGAACAACCCTAAACAGGCATTGTATTTTTGCTTTATTCTGTTTTCATCTTTGCCAATTTAGTGTGGGAGAAACATTTTATCTTTTTAAAATCGTATCTCTAATGCTAATGAATTTAAGCAATTTAAAAATTGACGTCCATACTTTGTAGATTTTCTAGTCAGCTTTTTGCCTTTGGAATTCAATATTTCTTGGATGGTTGATCCTAGTTCGTCCCTAATTAAGGACATGTTTACATTTTTTACTTAGTGTAGAAAAGAACAGATTTTGGGATTTTATTCTCAGAGCTACCTTCCCTGTGTTTTATTGTTACTCTTTTATGTTACTATGGAAGCTGTATCTATTTTTATGGTTATTTTGTTTAAAATTTTTTGTCTTTTCTTACATTTTCATTGGTGGTTGAGGGAGCTCTTGTTTCTCTTCTCCACTTATAAAAATACTTTATTGAGATTATTACCTTCTGTGATACGTGTTCCAGATTTTTTTTTTTTTTTCAGATTTGATATTTTGTTTCTGGTATGTTTTCATGTACAGACTTTTAAAGAGTTTATATATTTCAATCATTGCTTGCTTTTATGCTTTCTCTTTTTGTTGCAGAAGTACCATTCTTTTTTAATGAGGTACTTTTAAATGACATTTACATCTGCTTTAAAGAGCCAATATCAAAATTGGCAAATAGGTCTTAGTCTTATTGGTCATATATCTGACACTATTTTTTATTCAAAATTTATATAAAATATACCTGTAATTAGATATAAGATTAATATATTTATAAAATAACCATTTTACTTTAATAACAAGTATCAGTATAAAATTTTTAAAAAATCCAGTGGTGAGTATTTCCCTTTGAATTGCAATATCTTTTTAATCAAAAGGGGGGAAAAGCATGCGTATTGTACTCATTATTTCTAAAGACAAGAAAATATATAAAATGATGGAAAAATACTCATATTTTAGCAAATGCATTTATAATGTTCTCTTTCTCCCTGGAGCCACTCATTTGGAGGCAGCTAGAAAGCATATGGAAACATTCCATGTAATTTATTGTAGTAAATGATTCACAGCCATTTTTCAAGGTAGGAAGCCTTTAGGGAAGCTTATGCTAGCCATTTATTTAAACCGTGTGTTCTGCCAGGGTAAAAAAGACATCATTAGGTCTTATCAATACTTTCAAATAAATGTCTCCTCCTCTAAAATGTGACGAGTTATATTTAAGAAGAATCTAAGCTTATGATAGTAAACAAATTTTGAGGGTAAAAAAAATACTTCCTGGCCTTATTACAGACCTTCTCCTAGAAAGAGTTTTATTATTTTAGTCATGCATTCTGATGTACTCACAGATTGTAATGAATACATTCATTCAACAAAAATGAATTGACTTTATGGTTTGCATTTTTATCAGTATTATAATTACTTAGAAGCCCTTTCTACATTAATTTGGTCCCCTTTTAGTAAAGTTTGCACAATAGAATTAAAATCACCAGGGTAAATTTGCAAGTGAAATGAAATGGCCTAAGAGGAAAGAAGGAGCATGTCCCATTCATTAAATGTTTAAATGAGCTGGATACTTGCAAGCTGGAGGAGAGCAGCATTATTTATGTTAAAGGAATATCTGGTAAGCCTGGAAATGATTGAACTTTGCAGGAACTTAAACGTAGGATGTGATTCTGCCTAGTTTTCCTGGTTAGAATGTTTCCTGGCATAAAAACAAAGAGCAAATCTGTTGTGTTCAACCCTTTTCTTTTCCAGGTAGGAGTTACTCAGAGATGGCGAAATTTTTTTTCTTAAGGTTTCCTATAAAATGAGCACGAATATTGGCCATTTCTTAGATTTATCTTTTCTTCTGGGTGTAATCTTACATATCTCTACATAATGATCATTAATATCTAGCACCTGACATTTTTTTCAAAAGCTCTGGAAGAATTGGCAGTGCAAGTTAACCTAGAAAGCACTTTTACTATTTTACTGTAAAGTACTTAAAATTAATTCCCTGAAATCCCACCTTCATTTAAATAAACCAAACCTTTGGCTTTGAGCTTTCTAGCTAATAAGTACAAAATTGGTTATATGATTCATTGTGTAAATAATGTAAAAACAAGCCACCTTCAAAAAGGTTCAGTTATTCCTAGTGTTGAACTGATAAAAATTTCTACTCTGATTCCTGGTAAAGAAAGCAACAAGGAGGGACACTAGACTAAACTTGAAGGGACACCAGTCTCTGAGAAGTCATCTAGGGGGCACCTGGGTGGTTCAGTCCCTTAAGCATCTGCCTTGGGCTCAGGTCATGATCTCAGGGTTCTGGGATCAAGCTCTGTGTCAGTCAGGTTCCCTGCTCAGTGGGGAATCTGCTTCTCTCTCTTGCTCCTTCTTTCTCTCTCACTGTCTTTCAAATAAATACATAAAAGCTTAAAAAATAAGTCATCTTAGGAAACGACAATGATATCAAAGTATGTCACTGCACATAGCAGGACAAAAGAAATATTTATCTGTTGATTAATCAATTAATTATAGTGTATCATATTAGCCTGTGCTCTAAAAAGCTTGAAATTAAATTTCTATAGGGCTTAAATGTTAAAATACTTTTTTTTTTTTTAAAGATTTATTTTATTTATTTATTTGACAGACAGAGATCAGAAGTTGGCGAGAGGCAGGCAGAGAGAGAGGAGGAAGCAGGCTTCCCACAGAGCAGAGAGCCCGATGCGGGGCTCGATCCCAGGACTCTGGGATCATGACCTGAGCCGAAGGCAGCGGCTTAATCCACTGAGCCACCCAGGCGCCCCAAATGTTAAAATACTTTAAGCTCTTTGGGAAATCCATGTAAATTTATATTCATTTTACTAATGAGTTTCCCAGATTTTTTTTTAAAACCTCCCTTAAAAAGTTAAATATCACAATTTTCATAAAAAGAAAGTTTAATACTAGTTTAATGAAATCCCAGTACACACACACACACACACACACACACACACACACCCTTCTGTTATCTCACACCATCAGTAGAGCTTTTCTTACTGAGAAGGGTAAGCCATTAACACAAAAATCTACCAGAAGAAAAATGTTAGGAGCATCAGTCTGTTCCCTCAGTTCACCCGTTTATCTCCTCTGCAGCCCATGTTAAGTAGACACACTCCAAGCTCTCCGCTAACATTACTAACATAAGCGTGTCTGCATTCAGCCATTCAGTCCCAGCAGAGCTTTTTCCCCTCTGCACTGTTTCAATCTTCAGAACCTCATTCCTCTCTCCGTTTTATCTTTAAGTGCTTTTCTCCTGATTTATGCATAATTCTTCTTGACTCAACACCTTAGTCTTATCATTACTCTGAGCTGCTTCCTTGTTCAAGTAATCTTCCTCCTGACATTTCTATATTTAATATTAAAAGAAATAATAATGTGAATGCATGAATCTACTATATATAAAGAACATTAAGGTCCTTTGAAATGATCTCCTATTTCTCCCCCCTAAGACCACATGTGTACCTAAATTTCACTGAGGATGTAAATAATTATTTTAATCTATCATTTAAAGCTGTTTATAGCAGGTCATGTAATAATTTCATCTTGGCTCAATCTAGTAGTAAAAACCATTTTATTAGCTTCTAAGTAAGGTAAATAATGTCTATGATTTCCAAATTAACAGTGTGGTCTAGCCTATTTTTATATTAACCGTAAGTGAAGCAGAACCCATACTTAAAATTACTTGCTTTGCTGTACCTAAGAAACTCCTTTTCTTAGAGTTTTTATTTATTTATTTATTTATTTATGTTTAAGATTTCATTTATTTATTTGACAGACAGAGATCACAAGTAGGCAGAGAGGCAGGCAGAGAGAGAGAGGAGGAAGCAGGCACGTTCCCTGCTAAGCAGAGAGCATGATGCGGGGCTCAATCCCAGGACCCTGGAATCATGACCTGAGCTGAAGGCAGAGGCTTTAACCCACTGAGCCGCCCAGGTGCCCCGTTTTTCTTAGAGTTTTTAGTTCTATCATAGTTATTAAATTCTATAGAAGAGGAGTAACAGGTAAGGGTATTTCTAGGTTTCTGTTTTTCTTTCAACTATGAAAGCTTGATTTTTCCAGGAAAGAAAAGATAGCACAATAAAGCATCGGTAACAGAAAGCTAAGAAATTCATATTCAGCTACTTGACTAACCAGTGCCAGGGAAGGAAACATAACGTTTGGGAAAAGGAAAAATTTATAAAATCTGTAAATATTATGGCCAAATAAAATGCCAAGTATAATATTTTTGTAGCACCAAGATTCTTAGAGCGGTCCTTAGTTAATACTCACCAGTTTTTGAAAGGAGTTATCAAGGGCACTTGGGTGATTCAGTCAGGTAAGTGTCTTGGTTTCTGCTCAGGTCATGAGCTCAGGGTTGTGAGATCAAGCCCTGCACTGGGCTCCAGGCCGACTGTGGAGCCTGCTTAAGATTCTCTCTCTCCCTAACCTTCTGCCCCCCCCATCCCCTCTACTTGATCTCTGTTTCTCTCAAAGAAAAAAGGAAAGGAAAGGAGTTATCATATATAAGATATTATGGGACGCCTGGGTGGCTCAGTTGGTTGGACGACTGCCTTCGGCTCAGGTCATGACCCCGGAGTCCCGCGTCGGGCTCCCAGCTCCATGGGGAGTCTGCTTCTCCCTCTGACCTTCTCCTCGCCCATGCTCTTTCTCACTGTCTCTCTCTCAAATAAATAAATAAAATCTTAAAAAAAAAAAAAAAAAGATATTATGAAGATAAACCAACTAAAGGCAAGCTTAGATATCTGTGTGACAGAAAACAAAATGTTTTAGAGTAAGTATATATTCCATAAATATTTTGCATGGTTAGAAATGTAGGCATAACAGCAGTGACAAAATATCAACAAAATGCCTTTCATATTTTAATGGTCCAAATTCTATATTCTTTGTGTCAAATAAATAAGAATTGTGTCTCCGATATCATGGGAATGTCATTGCTTTTCTGTATAAACCATGAACAGTTCTCTCTCATTTTATTAGGCAGTCCTAGTTAATAATCTATTCTCACCATTAAAACCTATTATTTTTATTTAAATAGAAATATACCAATAATTTCTTCTTTGCATAAAATAATATTTTTCTAAGATTAATTGCATTCTACGCTAAATTAAAGCACAGATCAGCAGCACGAGTTGGTTTAGTTATTTCTGTTTTTAAAGCTTTTAAGAATAGAGCATGAATTTTTGATCTGAGTAGCCTATGACAGTGAGGGGGTGAATCTGTTCTATATTGAACACTATTCCCCTAATACACCTTTACCAGATGCTTTAAATATATTAGAATTTGATTCTCAGAGTAATCCTAGTAGGTATCATAAATGGGTTTCATTTTTCATATACCTTATTATACTACATCATGCTTGGTCTGAGTCAGTTTTGGTAAGAAGTTAAGATAACATCAGAAGACCTGGTGTCAAAATTGCTCTCTGCTTATCTTAGTCTGCTCAGGCTTCCATAACACAAGATCATAGACTGAGTGGTTTCAATAACAGACGGACATGTCTCTCTCAGTTCTGGAGGCTGAAAGTTCCAGATCAGGGTGCCAGCATGGTCAGGTTCTGGCAGGGACACTTGCCTGGCTGGTATGTTGCTACATTCTGGCTGTGTCTTCATGTGGCAGAAAGAGAGCTAGCTCTGGTCTCTCCTTTCCTTTCCTTTGCCTGTAAGGCACCAATCCCATCATTGGGGCTCCACCCTTGTGACCTCATCTAAACCTAATTAATTCCCACAAACCTTACTGCAAATGCCAGGGCCGCTAGGGTCAGCATAACAATTAGTGAGAGGGGGAAATACAAACATCCAGCTCGGAGCAGTGGTTGTACAGAAGTTCCTTATCTTTTCAGCCTTTAGTTTCTAATACTGTAATTGATATGGCTGAACTAGATGTTCACCAGTTCTAGTATTCTTTATCCCTATTGTTAGATAAGCAAGAGCAGCAAGTCCAGATGATTTGTGAAATCTTTGTTCCAAGGGCAGACTCATGAATTTAGAAAGCTAGAATTTTGGAGGGGGGGAATAAATAAATAAATAAATAAATATGTATAAAATTTTATTATATATTATATATAATTGCTTATATAATTGTTTTATTATATATAAAATATATAATATATATTATATATACTATAATTGTTTATATAAAATGTCTTAGAACAATGTGAAAATTTTAGGCAATCTGTCAGACACCAAAACTTAATCATTTAAAGAAAAAAAAAAGAAAAAGTCTGTTAATCAAGAATTCCTTGAACACCATACGTAAACCCAGCAATGTATGGGCACCAAGAAGAATATGAAAATATGCCCAGAACTCAAATTCTTTTTTTGTGTATAGGGAAGTTAGTAAAGATGCTATTTGTTACATAACATAGAGTTCTTCCATGAGTGTCCCTAAGAGAATTTCATACTGCATTGAGTATTAGGAAGAGTTGGTTGTCTCCTGAGAAACAGATTTTTCCTTTTCTTTTTTGCTGCCAGACACATGGTTTATCCAGAGAAAATTAATAATATTTTGGTTTATTCAAAGAAAATTAATAATATCTTATGGGAAAATATTTATATTGGCCTTATTTGAATTCTTTTGTTCTTTTAAAACATTACCATTTTTATGCAGATGAATTTTTTTCTCTTATTTCTCTCTGTGTGTATGTTACATATATATGTAAAATTCTGTTTAAATCTACTTCTACTTTTTTACAAGATGAAATCTAAATACACAAATAGGCACACAATCCCTATACTCAATCCCAATGAGAATACAAAACAGTCATTGTTGAAACAACAAGTCTGTGTACTGCTACCTCAGGGGGTATTCAGCGCAACCTCTGGTAAGAACAGGAGTGGGTCTGAAAGGCTTCACAGAGCTGTCCGTAAGCACAAAGAATGGAGTGTCTGCAAGGACAGCGGGGATACTGGTCCAAACGGAAGAGAAGGCCTGGACTGAGGAGAGTGGAACATTAAGTTTTATAAGTAGAGGAGCTAAGATTATAATAGAATGTAAATGTCAAGCAAGGGAATTTTGATTTGAAGGGACAAAAGAAGCAAAGAGCTTTCAGACTGCAAAGGTTGTCAAAAGAGAGCTTGTAGCCTCTTCCTAATACAACCTCATGAAAATACTTGGACGTGAACTTCTGTTATTAAAAATGACATGGTGAATACAGGCAAAAATGAAAAGGCCTTTTTATTCTTGTTATTTATTACCCAAGTATAATTTCACCACAAGCAGGGACAGACTATATGACTTTCTTTCAGTTCATTTCTTTTATTCTTTTATCAAAGGACTTGATCCAATAGAGAGCAAGGAGCCACATGTAGTATATACAGAACTGATACCTTTCCATTAAAGAAAAAAGGTTTCAGTAGGTTACCATAGAAACAGCCTAGCGTCCATTCCAGTTTTTAATAAAAGACCTTAGTCTTCTAATGAAAACCTACCAGATAGGTATATTCCTACTCCAACTTTCTAGCTGCTAACTCTCTAAATAGATATGGGGATGCTCTTTATATTTAAAAGAAGTAAAACATGTGCATCTGTTGGGGAAATGCAGAATTTTTTTAAGAGACACTCCTTTTGCAAAAATATAAAATAAAATAAACCTGACAAATTCAGAAGCGCATTTTATGCTTATTACAACATCAAGGAATGATCAAAGTGGTCTTTAAAGCTCTCAAGGGCCAGTGTTCAATCCATGTCTTATACATGGCTAAGAGCAAATGCCACTTCTGTGTGGCAAAAGTGGTCACATTATAATTCCATCTACTAAAGAGAACTTGTCTTCCTCTTGCCAGTGAAACAAGTGGCCCAAATGAGATTTATTACATGAGTCTTAGTGTGTTACAGACCAATCTAATATAAAGATATGGTCCCTAATTTTAGACTCAAGTTTTTAGAGACATGTTAAAATTGATTTCTAAGATCTCCTGTAAAAAAGAATTCCAAATAATTTAGGTCAATAATCCCCCTTTCAGAAAGTAGAATTTAACTCTGTTGCCCACCTTGCATGTGGACTCTGCTTATTGACTTGCTTTCAAACAGTAAAACATGAAAGCTGGTGGTGGGATTATAACTTCATGGTGGAGAAACATGGCCAATACTCTCCCTTGGGTAAGTGACCAGGGCTATGCATCGTGAGTCATGTTGGCACCCTTTACCTCTGATATGATGCGATGAGAATGGTCCTTCACCTTCATGGTCATCATCTCAAAAACATTCGAACCACAAGATAAACATTAGACAATCCCACAGAGAGGGACAGTGTAAAATACCTAACCAGTGTTCCTCAAAACTCAAAGTCATCAAAAAGATGACAGTCTGAGCATCGGTCACTGTAGGCTAAGGAGACCTGATGGTTAAATATAATGTGGTATCAGATGAGATCCTGGAAAAATATGAACATGGGATCAGATGGACACTTTAGGGAAAAGCAGTGAAATCTGAATAGTCTAGAGTTTAATTCTTTAAATATCCAAGAAGCAGGTGTTAAGTGTGTGGAAGAGCATGGGATTTGGGGTCTGATGACTGTATTTCAAAGACAGGCTCCCATAAACTGAGTGAAGTGGGGGAATCTGTTTGATCTTTTCATGCACCCTGTTCCTCATTTATAAAGGAGGATATACAATGCTTACCTTGAAAGGTCACTAAAAAACCTTTAACATATGATATGTGGTCTATCATATCTCCATATACAGTATACTTAAAATGACTTCCATCCTCACAGCAGGTACTCTCCAAATGGTGTGTACTTTCTCTCCTTCCATTTGCTTGCATCATAGCATCCAAAAGCCAGACAGAACCTCTGTCCCTTTGCCTGAGCACCTGTCAGAGTAGCCTTTCACTGCCAGAGGCCACTTTGCCCACCTAGTTACTCCTGGGGAATTAATTCTATCTGGAAACACACCTCAAGCCAACGGGGGGCATATGTTATCCCAGCTTCTTCACCCTTCCATGGGACTGCTTGTTCTCTACCAGAGATCCCTAAGGTTTAAACTCCAGTTACCCACAGCATAATTAATCTGTAATGTACCCTCTGTTAGTTCTTTCTCCTTCCCTGTTCACCTACTAGTCTTTTCTGGGATCATTGAATGGCCAGACTACTTGCACTTGAATCTTTGTTTCAGTTGCAAACTCAGGAGAGCCTGACCTTGGTTTGCAGCCATGAGGAATGCCATAAATCAAAAGGACTACTTTAAGGGGCACCTGGGTGGCTCAGTGGGTTAAAGCCTCTGCCTTTGGCTCAGGTCATGATCCCAGGGTCCTGGGTTGAGTCCCGCATCAGGCTCCCTGCTCAGTGGGGAGCCTGCTTCTCCCACTGCCTGCTGCTCCCCCTGCTTGTGCTCTCCCACGCTCTCACTCTTGCTCTCTTTCTGACAAATCTTTAGGAAAAAAAAAAAGAGGACATTTTACCAAAATACCAGTAAAATTATATTCATAAAGGATGGCACAAAGTCTTTCACCATGAATTTGTGGCTGATAAAACACTAAAATATACTAGCTTATATAGATGTTACATGAATGATATATGTTATCGCTGCTATGTCTATTTTACATTTGCAGGCATAAATCAATCAGAACCTCAAAGACCAAATATCTTGGTGCTGCATGGTACCAGCCAATGAGGTAGAGATAGAGAGAAAGTAAATATTAAATTGCCTATGACTGAAAGAAATTATCCCATCCAATAATCCCTTTGACTTTCCTTACAGTCTATATGTGTGAGGGCAAATTCTTCAGAGAATAAATATTTAAGGAATGATATGATCAGAGGAAATATAGCAGAGAATACCATCAAGAGGAAGATAATCCAGAAAATCATTACAATGAGAACATGGAGAACAAAGCTCAAGGCGGTTTGGAAGAGTGGAGGAAACTTTTACAAAAATATTGTCACCCTATTAGGTGTTGGTGTCTTGAATTCAGTTTCATGAAGAGCCTATATGGTTCAGATAAGGTCTGAAGCATTTAACATGCTCAAAAGTATGTGTTGAATAAATAGATGGATGAACAATTGAATGAATAAATGATAGGGACATAGCACAGGAGAAGATACTCCACATGGTAAGAATAATTTTAATTTTTGTATGTATTTCCTTTTTCCTGATGGTCACTCACTGTATCAGTTCTCTGCCATTGTATAGCAAGATATCACAACTTTAGTGGCTTATGACAACACAAAATTACTAATCTCACAGTTCTATGCATCTAATTCAGGCACAGCATGGCTGGTTCTCTGGTTAGCGTCTCACAGAATTAAAATCAAGCTGCTGGCCAGATCTGAGACCTCACTGGAGGGTCAGAGTCCGAGCTTCCTGGTTATCAGCAGATTTTAGTTTCTTGCGGTTGGAGGACTGAGCTCCAATAATTTTGTGTTATGGTGCATGGCTTTTTGTGCTTTTTTGTTTTGTTTTGTTTTATTTTGTTTTTCTGGCTCTCTGCCAGTTCCTCCTCCCACCAGTGGGGAAGCTCTTCTTCGTTTCCTTCCTATGCTGGCCCCCTCTAAAACAAGACTGTGTGTTTCTTCAAGGCCAGTAGGAAAATCTCACTCTTTAAGTTGGCTAATTCTAGGTCTTATGTAACATAAAGTAATCATGGAGTGACTTTCCTGTTGTGGTAGTCTCACCCACACTCAAGGGGAGGGTGTTTATGAAGGGCATGTATATTGGATAGGAATCTTGGGGCCATCTGAGAATTCTGCCACAGTCACATAAAGAAAAACATCTGCACATTCAAATGTATCCAGTGGGATATCCAATTGGGCTTAAATTTGCAGTTTATATTCTTTAGTACTACAATAGTTAAATGTGAATAGCTGGAACATAATGTTTATGTATTAGATATCTTGAATTGTAGACTCCCTTGAAAACCCTTCAAGACAGAGTAAAGTGGGATGCCTGGTGGCTCAGCCTTAAGTGTCTGCCTTCAGCTCAGGTCATGATCTCAGGGTCCTGGGATCAAGCCCCACATCAGTCTTCCTGCTCAGTGGGGAGTCCCTTCTCCCTCTCCCTCTGCCCTTCCCTCTGCTTGTACGCTCTCTCTTCCCTGCCCCACCCCCCATCAAATAAATAAACAAATCTTTAAAAATAAATTAATTAAATTCAATAATTAAATTTAGAAAGATATACACAAATGATGCCATGCCTGCGATACAATGTGGGCAAGTAGGTGAGAGTAGTTAAAGTGATACAAGAAGAAAGTGAAAAAGGTACTAGAACTTCAGGTTGGGTAGTAGCCTTTTTCTGGGCAAAGTGGAATTAGGATAGTTCTTGTGATGAGAGCAAAACATACCCAGTCAGGGATGGAAAGATGAGGTAACTTGCTGATAACCAATTCGGAAATGTAAAGTTGTAATATACAGTTATATCAAAGTAAAAAGAGAAAGAGTTAATGCATCCTGGACGATGTTGAGGACAGAATGGGAATACTGAACATGAGATGCACACCGACATCCCATTTTTTTTTTCTTTTGAGATTTTGTTTATTTATTTGAAAGAGAGAAAGAGATCACAAGCAGGGGGGAGGCACAGAGAGAGAGGGAGAAGCAGGCGGGGCTCCATCCCAGGACCCTGAGATTATGAGCTGAGCCAAGGCAGATGCCCAACTGACTAGGCCACCCAGGCACCCCACATCCTACTTTTAGCAATAAAGTTTGAGAGCATTAAATCTGTAAAAGACCATAGATACCATTTAGACACAGAAGTCAAGATAACACAGAAGCTACCTACTCTCCTTACCTACCTACCCAGACCACTGAGCTGACAGGCCAGAGGTGAAGCCTGAAATCAGTTAAGGCAGAAAAACATCCTACTTGGGAGCAGAAGTCTCTTTCCTTGGCAGCTCCTTTGATGAACTCAACTCCATCTACGCATTCCTCATGCTAATTTCACGATGGGATGACAAACAGAACATTCTCAAATAAAAATCACATTGCTGAAGGTCTAATTTTTGTTGTTAACTAATTTTTCTTATTATTTCAATACCAATTTACATGGGCCATTTTTACAGAATGAGGGGGGAAGTAAACTATTAGAATGTATGTGAGAGCTTTTTTTAAAATAATTTATCCTTCTGGATTCTTGTTAACAGAGTTCTCAAATTGACTGCACTTCATTTACCTAGAGCGATCTGCTAGAGGGCCCAAAGTTCCAAATAACAAAGTGATGGGATGTAAGAGGCAGTGTAGTAAAGTGAAAGAAAAATAACCAGTGAGCTTGGGGTCCAGAGAAACTTCTGTCACTAAATGGCTCTGGCCAAGTATGTGAATCCTGTAACTCCATTGGCTTAAGGTTCTTCAAAGAGAAAGCAAAGCAGTTGACATATAGTGACACAGCCCCTTTAAACTGTGAACTTTTACAGTAAATTGGAAGAACTCAACAGAAGTGCTTTATAAATTCATAACTAAATCTAGAAAAATCACCACCTCTATAATAAAGCTGAATCAAATGCACTTATGAGGCTTTTAAACACACATAGGATATATATGAGTGTAATGTGAATATATGAAAATTAGTGTGTGTATTGCAAAGTATTTCTTCCTGTTAAGATGGAAGAACCCCTATAGCAATGCAGAGCCAGCAGAGGGCGTTTGGTTCCTCTTCACAGAACAAGTGAACCAGCTCTGATCTTGTTTTGCTTTGACAGTTTTGCCAGCAGCTGCTTATGCTACAAATCTGAGCAAAATTTGCTTGCAGTTTTTCAAATTTCAGATTTTTCAAAGGGGTGAACATAAATGCCTTTGAACATACTCCCCAAAGTGAAAAATCCAGAACAAACTACATGCGTATGTGAAGTAATGAAAATGCTTCCGTCTCTAAAAAAAATGTTAATATTGACGACTGCCTTCGGCTCAGGGCTTGATCCTGGAGTCCCGGGATCGAGTCCCACATCGGGCTCCCAGCTCCATGGGGAGTCTGCTTCGCTCTCTGACCTTCTCCTCGCTCATGCTCTCTCTCACTGTCTCTCTCTCTCTCAAATAAATAAATAAAATCTTTAAAAAAAAATGTTAATATTGTAAAGAACTGAGACTGAAATTGGCTGTCACCTTTTATATGTTAGGAATTGTTCGTAAACTCATTTGAGTACATCAGTTCAGAAACAGAAATTAATCTGGTCCCTATAAAGTCTACAATAAAAGCAGGTAATTTGGGGCGCCTGGGTGGCTCAGTGGGTTAAAGCCTCTGCCTTTGGCTCAGGTCATGATCTCACTGTCCTGGATTCGAGCCCCGCATTGGGCTCTCTGCTCAGTGGGAGCCTGCTTCCCCCTCTCTCTTTCTCTTCCTGCCTCTCTGCCTGCCTGTGATCTCTGTCTGTCAAATAAATAAATAAATAAAATCTTAAAAAAAAAAAAAAAGCAGGTAATTCACCTCATCAAAGTCAAGAACCACCTTATGAAGATACATTTCAATAGAAAAATGATTGTAAAAATGATTGATGCTTTCAGAGATCATAATTGAATGTTAAAATTTCAGCCCAGATAGCAAGATAAAATAGATGTGAAATCTAAAATCAGACTTCCCTGTGCAGAATTTGCAGACACTTTGGAAACTGCTTCCAAGACTTTTAGACCCTTCAGCCATCATACGGAATCAAAGGAGGCGTGTACGTTCCTTAGGGCACCATAATAAACTCGCACAAACCGTGTGGCGTGAGCAATAGAAGTTCATTGTGTCTCAGTACTTGAGGCTTCAGTCAGAAATCACAGTGTCAGGAGAGGCCTATTTCTTCCAAAACCTAGTAAGGGAGAAGCATTTGTTGCTGCTTTTAACTTGTGGTGTTCACCTGCAATCCCCATGGCCTGTGATGATGCACTGCTCCGACGGAGGCATTTTTTTCTGTTAATGTCTCCATCTCTGTGTTCTCCTAAGGACACCAGCCATTTCGGGCTAAGCCTCCACCCTCTCCAGTATGATCTCCTCATCACTTACCTAATCCCATCTGTAATGACCTTATTTCCAAATACATTCACCTTCTGAGGTGCTTACAGGTGAAGGACTTAAGCATTTCTTTTGGGGGACACAATTCAACCCATAACAGGAGGTATCACAAGATGGAGAGGATTTGGGTTCTCTGAAAAGAGCAGTTGCCCTCCCTCTAGAGAAGAGGGGGTGGGATTCTAGTTTCCAGGGACAAACCTTACTGAGGAGGACTCAAGGCAGGGGCACCTTCCTGGCTGTGCAACCCATGCCCTCAAGCAGAACCTTACAATTGGAAAGCCTTAATAATTTTTGAACAGTAAATTCTGCATTTGCATTTGGCACTAGGCCCTGCAGATTACACAGAACACCATTTTAAGCGCTTGTTTGCTGTGTGCTTGGTGCTCTTGGGGAATGTGGCAGGCTGTGACTTGACTCACACATTGTAAAGTTGGCCTGTGACAACCAAAGTGACTCCACCGCCTGAGTCAGCTTGCCTCCCCAAGTTGCTCAAGTCGCAAGAAGTAGCCCACTTACAAAACACGCATTGTCATCTTCTTAGCACGCAGTGAGAGGTGCTTAGCAATGAGAATCTCCCAAGAACCATAAATGCTCCCAGGAGAAGGAGCTTGAAATCTCTGCCATGCCAGAGATCCGGAAGGAGTTATCAAGAGACAGTTTAGGTTAAGACCTCTTACAGAGGCTTTTATGACCCTGGGGGAATCAAATCCCAGTTAGCAGCCTGGGGGAATATGGGAGTAGGCAAGACAGATAAAAAAGAAAAGAAGTTCTCAAGATGGTAAAATACAGAAGTTGACCAAGCCCTATCCCACTGCAGGCTTCCAGCCTATAGCACATCCAATTTCAAGAAAAGGAGAAGATTTGGAATTACATTTCATTCAGAATTTCAATTAATAATGTTAAACAGATCATTCTAATTTCTGAACTGAATTCCTAGGGGTCCTGGACAAGTAACCAAAAAAAACCTATAGTTTCCATCTAGGAGTAGGGAAAGATGCATTATTTTCTTCAATGTAAGGGTCTTAGGGGCTGAGTTGTGTCCCCCTCCCCATTCGTATGTTGAAGTTCTAATCCCAGTATCTGAGAATGTGACATTTGGAGATACAGGAGCTTTAAAGATGTGACTGAGATAATTAAAGTGGTCCCTAACCTAATATGGATGTTGTTTTTAAGAAGAAGTGATCAGGACACAGGCATCAAAGTAAGACCATGGAGGACACAGGGGAAAAATGGTCATCCACAAGCAAAAGAGAGAGGTCCACAAGAGAAACCAATTGCACTGATAACCTGATCTAGAACTTGCGGCCTCCAGTACTCTGAGGAGATTAAAAGCCATCTAGTCCAAGGTACTTTGTTCTGGCAGCCATAGCAAACTAAATGTAATTGGAGACAATAAAAACTGCATTGTTATAGTCATCAGAGTAGTTTTGGAAGGGCCCACAAAAACGGAACAAAGGATCTATCACTTCTTATAAGATAGCTGAACCTAGAACAATTGAGTAAAATTGGCCTTTGGGTGGTTGTTTCTAGAGCAGGCGTGACCAGCAGACTACAGAAGAAGATGTGTAGTGCTAGATGGCTCGTAATTTTATGTGTTAGAACAAATGGGAAGATTAGTACAAAACGGAATACTCAAAGCACCATAAATTACTGCATCTATACAGTTCATGATAAAAGCTCTGCTTACTACGCTTTGCAATAATATTAAGTTGGTACACATAGGAATATGAATGTAATTGTACAATGGGACAACAGGGCAAATTTATTTAATATGATATGTATGAACTGTGTCACATGCGGTTTCTAACACATATAGGTGCTCAGTTAATGTTAACTTTCTCCATATTCCTCTTTTATAAAGGATGGAAGGACACTGAGATTGATTATTTTACTCTGCTTCTAGTCCCCTTTGTTTAAAGTGATGAGACTTTGATTTAATGCATTGTTACTAGAATCATCCTGACATTGAAGCAACTGAAATATGTGCTAAATCTAGTATTTGTGTAACTCACTTCTGGTTTTTGTGAGAATCAGTATTGATAACCAGTGATAAAATTTGAGTGGTAACTAGAAAGGGGGGAATAGTGTCCAATTTTTGTAAAAGAACATTCAAGTAGACTTCACTAATGAGGGACTCTATCTTGTAAAGCCATCACCATGTGTGATGATTAAGTTAATGTGCTTCATATGTGTTCAGAATTGAAAATCTTACCTTATAATCAGGCTTAAGTGTTTTAACTGCAACAGGAGAGCAGGTCAGGCAGATACTCTGCCAGGAACTACATGTACCAAACTGAGATGTGGGGTACTGACACAGGCAACGGCTGTAGGGAGTTCTCACTTCCTGGAAAATCTAAAATGAGATGTGAGGTTGTCCCCAAAGTCGTAAGAAACTCAGTAGAGGCTGACTATATATGCTGCAAGGGTCAGGACAGTCTGTCATTGGTATGAGAGCCCCTCCTCAAAACTGTGTGCCTAGGGATCGGCACACAGAGGCAAGAGCCGAGCCTGGTCGGCTCCTGTTCTAAAATTCTTTGGGAAATGGACATACTATCAAGGCAGGAATCCATATACAAGGCGACATCCTGGGAGCACCTCTAAGCCTGGGGTAATAAGGCTAGCTGTCAGCCACTGCTATCTGTGTATCTAGATCTCTACAAAGTACTTTGCATGTAAAATTTTCATCTGTCCCAAAGTGAGTTCCATGAACCTCCTGCGGTAGGAGATATAAAAAGCATGAAGATGACAATTATGGGTAAAAAGATAATAGATATAAAGGGTAAATAATTGAGATCAAGCCTAATAATTTCCAGGTAAAAATCAAGAAAGACGTATGTATACTGATGCACTTTTTATTCTTATACAGAATATAAACAATCTTAGGAACACCTCCGCATAAAAATGAGATTCTCAGGTATGAAAAATAAATTAATCCTGTTAATTATTCATTAGGATTTGTTAACCAATTAATTAATGCCAGAAAATAATGAAAGCAGTATATACAGACTTTTGTTAAAGATTTTATTTATTTATTTGAAGAGAGAGAGTGAGAGCACAAGCTGGGAGACGGAGACAGAGAGGGAGAAGCAGACTCCCTGCTGAGCAGGGAGCCCAACGCAGGGCTTAATCCCAGGACCCCAGGATCATGACCTGAGCCAAAGATAACCGCTTAACCAACTGGGCAACTCAGCAATCCCTATACAGATTTTTTTAAAGAAAAATTATTTGTGAGCCAAGTATTTTTTTTCAAGTGCAAAGGCCAAAGAAAGATAACTTCAGATAATATATATAAGCTCAGAAAATATTCTACAATTATATCTTTCTTGAATATAAATCACTTAAAATAGCTACTGATTGACCATAAATGAATTACAGTTAGGAATTAAGGAGCAAAGAATGTGGTTGACTTCTCTCAACAGGTAAAGTCTCCAAACTATCGTAAGAGATCTGAGGAGAAATCATTGTTCAGGCCATAATTATACAAAATTAGTGGCAAATGTGTACAAAATTAGTGACAAATGTGGATACTTTGGTGTTTCCATTTACATTGGCATCTGTACATATACAACTAAAAGTATAATTTCTATGTGGAAAATTACACTTCACATTAAAGCAAAAGATTAAAGAAATTTCTCTAGAAATTTCCCTCCTTCAAATTAAGGTCTATTACTAGATTCATTTACTTAAATATGTTTATATGAAATTAAATATTGTATTAATGAAGACCATGTTTGGAAAGGATATAGTACTAATTATCTGATAGGTGTTTCTTTTATTCTCTTAATTTAATCATAGTTTCCATTAAAAGTGGGAATATTAAGGGCACCTGGGTGGCTCAGTGGGTTAAAGCCTCTGCCTTCAGCTCAGGTCATGATCTCAGGGGCCTGGGATGGAGCCCCACATCAGGCTGTCTGCTCGGCAGGGAGCCTGCCTCCCCCCCCCATTCTCTCTGCCTACTTGTGATCTTTGTCTGTCAAATAAATAAATAAAATCTTTATTAAAAAGTACTAAAGATAGGAATTCTTTTTTCTGAATGCCCTACATGAGATCTATATTTTATATAGTTTAATTAAATGAACTTTATATATTCTCAAGTTTTTACATCTTTGTGAAGAATTTCTTTTGCGTTTTTCTCCTACCACCTATGATTTTCAGGGAAGCCCCTAGTTAGTTCTGGAGAGGCAACCCTTTCAAGACTAACTCGTTCAACTTACATACTAGGGCTCCAGAGTTTATAGGGGAATATTGAGCTGACTCCCTCTAATTTTACCAGTCTGTTTTGGGAAACTAAAAGATCCTCAAATAACCTTCCTCATTACACTACCTCTTGACATTGTAAGGAAAAAAATACCCACAGAATACTGAAGCATGCTTATCAGAGCAAACAGAAGAAAATAACTTCCATAATTATTAAGTTAATAACTCTTGTGACCCTTTAATAGTCAATGTTATAAATAAAATATTCATACCTGGAGTTTAAAAAATAGAGATTATTATAGTATCAGTTCAAGTTAGCTAACAATGAATCTACAATCCACTGTAACATTTCTTGGCTATTTTGAGAAGTACTGTAGCCAAAACCAGCTATAATCATATGATAAAGATAAGTATAGAGCCTACCTTTTTTTAATGAGGTCTCTAGAGAAGCTAATTCTACAATGTTTGGAAACACACTGACAGTATTTAATAAAATTTGCATGATGTTCTTATGGAGACAAAGATTTAAATGTCTTCATGAAAAACATCGTTCTCTCTATAGAATTAGGGAATTGGTCATGTGGTGAGAACAAGGGCTGTATAGTTACATCTATACATATATATACATATATATAACTATATCCCTATAGTTAACTTTATTTTACTGAGTCTGTTGTGAGATACATAAGGCAAGTACAGGGCAGGAAATACGGTGCCGGCAAATAATGTGTTTAATAATTTGTTAAATTGAGGCTTCACAATAACAGTGTTATCTGTGTTATACACTGTCCCTATTTTCCAGTTGAAGAAAGGGACTGAGAGATGCGAACTCACTTTCTCAAGATCACACAGCATAGACCGTTTGAAAACACAAGTTGATATGAATGTTTCCACAGAGAACTCTGCTATACTGTGACTTTTTTGTTTTCAGGGGATTATTTCATCAGTTGAATTTTATATTTTCAGGTATTTTCTTATACTGCTGACAAAGAAATCCGAACCGATGACTTATGCTTGGATGTGTCTAGACTCAGTGGACCTGTAATCATGCTAAAATGCCATCACATGAGAGGAAACCAGTTATGGGAATATGATCCTGAGGTATAGTCTTTTCCTTAATTTACTTACTATTTAGTGCTTAAATCCAGTTATATATTTCAAATACATTTCAATTCTGAGCTCTTTTTTCTGCACTAGAAAAACTGTATTTTCAAGCATGCATTCCTCTGATAGCATTAGAATGGTATAGTATATAAATAGGGTTTTTTCAAACGCATTCATTAGTATAAAAAATGAATAAGGAAAATAGTCATTTTTATGTGTTTAAAATGTGTTAGCACGTGTACATGCTTAACATAAATTAGGCAAAGGGACCAGCTATGGTTATCTGAGAGGTGTGTATGAAGATGCACATTATAGGACAATATCAACAATATTTCCATTTTTCAAATTTTATACTGTTTTAATCGGTGAAATTTGTCCTTCTCAATTTAAGGGGAAAAAAAGCAGGGAGGGGAAGCATGAATGCTTTTTATAATAGTAAATACTTGGCAAAATTCAATAAAGTAATTAGGCCCATAATCAACTAAACAGCATTTTCTCAATATAGCACATCTTTCTGATAGAAGAGTGGGAGAGAAAACAATAAAATTACAGTTGGGAATTTATAGCCGGGCAGTGTGTAAAAACCAGATCAGCCATCAGATGGAGCTAATAAAAAAGAAATATCTTCTTTATCTCCATAAAGAAGTTGCCTTGAAACAGCTTCATTTCTTTCAGTTCCCTTGGCTTAGCAAAATGAATTGGGTCATCTGTGTTACATTTTCCACATTATTAAATGGTTGGTGACTTATTTAAGATAAGAAATAAACTACTCTTGCAAGATAAATAATACACTAGAGGCAAATGAATTTCACAAATGTAGTGTTCTACCTCAGCCCAAGATACTCCACCAGTGTAACATTTTAAAAACCAATCTACAGAGTCCTTGGTATTATTGATATTGCAGTAAGGCCTTCTTATTTGAATGTCATTTCAAATTGCATGATGTTGTAGTTTCTTAATAGGAAAACTTATTGAAGTTTTACGTAATTTGAAACTGATTATGTAGGGTTAAAATTTGACCTTAAGATTTAAATAATAGAACTGAGTTCTTTGGACATACAGTGCTCTTCTGGGACATAAGGAAGGGTGAACATCTCGAATCTTTCCTATAATAGACCAGTGTGTTCTGCTCAGACTCTTGTCTCCCCGGTACCTTGTTTACCTCAGTCTGACCCGCATATTTTTTCCTCTTGAGCTCTCTTCATACCACCCTTAATATTAAGACTGCAGAAGATACTTCCTTCAATAATATACGGAGGTAAACCTGGAACTTTGGTTCCCTCCCTCTTCTATTAGGAAAAGTACGATAAATGTTCAGATAAAAGAAAAATCTTGAAAGTAGTATTTTTTTAAATAAAATTTTTTGTTGTTGCTGTTGCCCTTTAGTTTTCACCAGGAGCTCAGGACTTTGTTGGGCTTGCATGAAAAATGAAGAAATCTACTATATATTTCTAAGGGAAGGGGGATGAGTGTATATACATTTTATAAGATGAAGCAGTGTTGAATTTCAGGATACCACTTTAAATCTTCAAATTTTTCTTTAATCTTTGAGTAGATGATGGCTGCTATAGTCATAAGTCAGATTCTTTAATTTTTGAACTAACCATATTGTTAGTATATAGGTGTATATTTTATGTTTTTACCAGCCAATAGAAAGATTTTTGAATACTAAGGGATTTTGACAGTCTTAAAAGAGGAAAAAAAAATAAAGGTTGCTTCACCTAGGACAGAGAAATGGTTTTTGTAAATTTACTATTTTTGATAACTAGTAGTTATCTGTTGTAGGATTTTTCAAGCATTGCAATATTTTAGATCATGTAAGCTTTGTTTCTAGAATACGCATGAAAAAAGCTTGTAATATGTATAAATATGGAGAAATGGTTTTTAAATAATCTGATCATTGTGATGATTATGTAACATAGCTTACTCTACTCTCCTATATGTTTATGTTTTCAAAATTAAATGGTGGGGATGCCTGAGTGGCTCAGTCATTTAATCATCTGCCTTCAGCTCAGGTCATGATCCCAGGGTCCTGGGATCGAGTCCTGCATCAGGCTCCTTGTTAAGTAGGGAGCCTGCTTCTCCATCTGCCTGCCGCTCCCCCTGTTGGTGCCTTCTCTCTGACAAATAAATCTTTAAAAAAGTTAAATGGTGATGTTCAGCCTGCCTAAATTTAATATTTTAAATCATAGTATAGATTTTTTTGCCAATTTTATGAATATATAAATCACGATGTAGAGAAGTCACAAAATAATCAAATAATTGTAGGAATAATGAGTTGTCTTTTTAGAAATTTCAGCTTTGAAATAAGACAAATAAGATTTTATTCGTGGAAAATGTCAGAAAGAGACTTTTTTTTTAAAGAGAAATGAAAATATAATACACGGGGTCATTTTAGTCTATAGAATAGTCCCAACCCTCGTCACCTAAAAGTGTGATTCTAGGACTAGTAACATCACCTGGGAACTTTTTGGAATTTAGGAACCTGAGAACCCTGTATCAGTCTGCCTTTTAACAAATCCCCAGGTCATTTACATACATATTAAAGTCTGAGAAGGGTAGGTCTAGACAGTGGCCAAACATCTACTTATCTTTCTTAGTCTTTTTATACACTATTGGAATTATTGCAAAGTTAGGAAAAGGGCATAAATACGCTGTGGAAAACGACAGGCCTCCAGGAGAGATGGGGGAGACATAGGGGGCCCAAGGGTGAGAGATGCTGAGATGAGAAAGAAGAGTCATTGCCACGTTGGGCTGGTCGTCTGGTATCCACCCTGTGGGAAGTAGGAAGTGCTGCCTGCTACTTTTTAAATTCAGTTCTTTATCTGCTGCTGTCAAAGGCAAAATTACTTTTCTTTGAGAAACCTCTGAGGTGGTGTACTATCAAAGCAGAATAAAACTTGGTGGAGGTCACAGAATTACAAGAGCTGAACTTTTCTTAAAGTTCTCTTCTTTCAGCCTTTATCAGGAGAAAAGTAAGCACAAAGATCACACTGCCAGCGGCAGGGACCGGTGTTCAATTCTAAGGAAGTAATCAAAGAAAGCTCGTTACCAGGACAATGCAAAACTCGGTGTGAACAGCTCAAATATTCCAACACTTTGTCACCTATAGTACTTTCAGTTTTAGAAAAGCAAGTCATAAATAGCAGCAGAATTATTGGAATATGCAGAGAAAAACTGAAACCGATTCATAAAGCCTCTTCTTAGGTGAGGGGTAGGGGCAAAGAAAGGGAATGAAATTCATTGTCCGTAATTCCATCTGTTTTCTCAAGCAGTTCTAACAATAGGCCTTTAAGATTATTTTTATTCTTTACATTATTAAATATAAGAGTGTTTAAATAGCTTCTCTAGGTTTTAGACCCAGGTTTCTGGCACAGAATTTAGCCGTGTTTCTATGCTACCCTCCCTCTTGAGGTCATTGAGAAACAAGAAGCAATTAGGCATTTTATTTTTTTATTTTTAATTTTTATTTTTTAAAAGATTTTATTTATTTATTTGACAGAGAGAGATCACAAGTAGACAGAGAGGCAGGCAGAGAGAGAGAGAGGAAAGCAGGCTCCCTGCCGAGCAGAGAGCCCGATGTGGGACTCGATCCCAGGACCCTGAGATCATGACCTGAGCTGAAGGCAGCGGCTTAACCCACTGAGCCACCCAGGTGCCCCCAATTAGGCATTTTAAATGATGCTGACCTGATAAGTTAAATGTATTACTATAATAAATGAAAGGAGTGATTAAATATTATCAGTTATTTGTGGTACCAAATTTTATTCACATAGAATTTCTCCTTTAATAACTGGAAAGATGTTCTGCAATAAACATTGTCTACTTAGTTGAATAGTCATAAAACCACTTTGTCAGTATGGTCTAATTGCTAAAAATTGTCTGTTTTGTTGAATAGTCATAAAACCACTTTGTTAGTATGGTCTAATTGCTTACAAACTTTACACATATTCATTATGATCTAATTACTTCTTCTCTTTGAATGAAACTGAGCACATGTTGGTAATAAATACATGTCTTTGGCCAACTTTGATTTGAAATATAGAGGTTCCTACTGGGTTCCTACTTTCTTAGCTAAGTATTTTTTAGCACGGTCATGAATTTAATTCAGTTACCACTTTATAGCTGGCTAAACATGTTCAGTTTGGGGGCAACTGAGCATCATTAGCAGAACTACAAGACCCTCACCTGGTCTAGAATCTCTTAAATAAATTACCTGAACATTTTGTTGCCATGAAAGCCATTGCCACAGAACTAACACAGAAAAGGAACCCTAAATTGTGTCTCACTGAAACATTTTTAAGGATATTTTTAGGGGCACCTGGGTGGCTCAGTCAGTTAAGCATCTCCCTTCAATTCAGGTCATAATCACGGACTCTTGGGATCAAGTCCCGTGTTCCGCTCCCTGCTCAGCAGGGGAGTCTGCTTCTTCCTTTCCCTCTTCTTCTTTCTCTCAAACAAGTAAATAAATAAATAAATAAAATCTTTTTAAAAAGATTATTTTTATAAAGTTCTGTCATCCATCCATTCTGTTTTATTCAGATTTTCTCATATTCTGTTTGAACACTGCAGTTGTGTTCCAATCCATCTGAAATTTACATTTTCTGACAATAAGTGCACATAATCACATTTCTTTTAGAACATCCAAGCAGCTATATACAGTGTAAGAATCTAATTTTAGAACAGAACACTTATGCTCAACAAACACTATGCAACAAAGAAAAAAAAATAAGGGAGCAAAATATGATGCTAAAAATAAGTCTTGTTTTTCATGTGACTGAGCAAGTTGACTGAGAAGATGAATTCAATATCCATCTGTATCCAGTGTTTCCTAGAGTCACAAGATAAGGGATTTTTTTCAGTAGGGAAAACATGTCGGATTGATATTTACTGAAATCGCACAAGCTTATATTTAGACTTTACTTAATACCTCCTCTTTTATTTACCTTTATCAGAAAGCAGGTAAATGGCAGTATAATTTCAAGGTAAGTAGTCTATAATGGCAACACGGCTATTTCCCTGTGTAGCACTCCTAATGAAAACAGTGGCTCAGTTTACCTTTAGAAGGCTGTATATATCTGATTAGTATTACCTTTCTGCTTTCCCACTGACCCATAGCTGTGGTTTCTTACGTAGACTCAAGTAGTGAATAGGAACTGTGGTAGTATAGTATGTCAGTTTTAGTTCTTGTTTCTTAAACATTTACACTTGGTCTTTAGCATACTCATATTCTGTTCTAATAAAACATGGTTCACCTTGTCAGGAGATCATACTTCATATTTTGAATAACAACTTTATTATATTTTTTTTTAAATTACGATTTTGCACTTAACCAATAGGGAAATTTTTTCTACCTTGGCTATTAAAGGTCTGTAACAGTCTGTTTTTTTTTCTTACTTTGTTCATTATCATATATAATAGTCAATTGAGTTTCATTTTAAACTTTTTAACTCTTTAAACTTGATGTTAGTATGGCATCTTTTACACAGAGGCCAATATGATTAACTCTTTAATCAGCCATGCAATCATTTCTGTTCATTAAATTATCAGGTTTTTCACTTAGTGCTTTTTAATAAAGGGACAAAAATATGACTTGATTTTATAATTTTGTACGTCTTACTTAGTCATGAACCTTGTTTTCCTAGCCTGATTTCCATAGTCATTGCCTCTTCAAAAGGGTAGATGGAGGGATCCTCCATGACACATCTTGTCTTAGATAGCAAAACATACAGGTGTGTTTAAAGGCAGGAGTTACGAATCATTTTCTTATATATCTTAAAGCAGTATGTCTAAAATTCTGTCAGAAATACTAGGGCTTTATACCTCAGAGGAGAAAAATAAAGTAATATTATATAAAAAACCAATCTAGCTTAGGGTTCATATTACCCTGTTTTCTAGAAAATATTTTAAATGAAGCTATAGGAAGAGATATGTGGCCGTATTCTTCCTGTCAGCTGGAATGTCACATTACCTTCAAAACTGAGTGAATGTGACAGTCTTCCAAAGTTGTGAGAGGCCTTAGCAACAAGTATGGTAAGGGCTGTATGCTGCATAAAAAGGAGTTAGAAGAAAAAAAAGTGTACACCCAATATAAAAATAAGCAAAGTCTTCAGCACAGGAGAAATATTTAAATTAACCTTATTTTTCCATTTTCATGGGCGATTTGTAACTATTAAAAATACGTAAAAAATCATTTCATCTGTGTTCTTTTCTCTCTTTATTATCCTGTCTATGTCAAGAAATGTTTTCAGTGGGACACACATTACTGGTGTAGGTGTAGTAAAACTGACACACATACAGTACCCTGGCATATAAGCACAAGAAATGTTAGTTGCTACTGCTATTAGTACCAAATAATTATTACAGATTTTTAAAAACTTTGCCATTATATATTACAATGTTCATACCTTTTGACCTTGTGATTTCCCTTCTAAGAATCATTTCTGAATAAATGGCTGTAGGTGTGGAGAGAGATGATCAGAGATGTTTGTGATAGCATTACTTATAATAGCTCCAAATTGGAAAAATACTCTCTCTAAATGGAAAAGTGAAATGACTTTTGGCAAATCTACTTTGTAAAAATTGTGCATTTCTTATGTTTTTAGATTACTTTAATGATAACAAAGGTGATAAGAATTGATAAGAAAACCCACAATAAAGTGGGAGTATATTTAATTGGATGACCACAGTTAATACATTTGCATAATATAAATGCTAGAAATAACTAGAAAACACATAAAATATTAGTAATTTGTATCTTTTCTAGAAAGAATATTCAGAAGAATAAGTAAACTACATTTCTTTTTCAAACAAATAAAAATGTTAAATGTTTTTCTGGGTATTTTGTAAAATGAAAAATACCCTTTATCTCAATGAAATTATTTGAGATTTCTAATTTTTCTTCTGGTTTAATGGGTTTTAGAAGCAGCAGGAGTGAAATTTCTTTGAATTTTTTTCATGGTAATTCCCATGATAATATTTTGGGGGAAATATTACAAATGTATTTATGAAAAAAAATTATAGTGTGTTTATGTTCTGGAGTTCTAGTTCCTGAGTATAAGTAAGACCAAGTTTTGTTTCATTTTAAATCAAGAGCAACTTTATAATTTGTTTTTGTTTTTAATAACAGATGAAATTCACAATCACTAACACTGGGGTCTTTGATGTTAACATGACATTTACCAAGAAAAATTTGGTTTAAAAAGAAACATCACTGAAGGTAGAGGATTAGCAAGCTTAGGAATTTTAAACAGTATAGATAGGAAATTCAGGTATGGCTAAAAAAACAAAAATGAAAACAAAACTAGCCTCCTTAACAAATCAGACTATGTAGTGAACATTATCATTTTACAAATAAAATCATATATGATCTTACCTTTCATATCTTTATAAATCGTTGTCTACCATTGTCCTTGAAACGGAAAATCTAATGATTTGTGTCCTTTGAGCTGCCAAAGGAATGTAGTCCAATTTTATCAGAATTTATTTTCTGCATTGGCTATTCACCATGTGTTTCAATCAAAACTTAACAAAGAGCCTCCCGTGGGCAGGCACTGGGCTTGATGACGTATGCAGTCATAATTCCTGGCCTTCCTGGAGCTCAAGCTTCTGAAGAGGAAATATATGAAAAACAAGAAACTAATTAATTACAAATTGTGTTTAGAAGAATTAGGCCAAATTAAGAGCCCAAGTGGAGCTGACCTTTTTCTTTTTCCGCTCTTCCTTAATGTTTTAATTGACATTTAGCTCATCGTGGCCGTGCCAACATGCAACCCTGGTTAGACCCGTGAAAACATAATGGAAACAGGTTAACACAGGTTAGCCCTGTGAAAACATTATGGAAATAGTTCAAGTACCACACTGTACAAAGTGAAGCAAAGAGTTAAAGCTAAATCATCCCCTAAATTTTCCACTGGGTCCACTCAAATTTAGGTCAAAGGAATGAAGCAGCCAAAAACCATAACTGAAAACTAGATAGCCAACAGTTTTGAATATCTCCTCACAAAATAACCCATTTAGCACTTAAAAATATATATATCACTAGAATGAACACTGAGAATATACCTTTTCTGCCCAAAATAACCTTTTGCTCAAAATGTCTCACCATTTGATCTCAGGCTCTTCTCCAGCTTCCCAGGCTTATCTTCATTTACCCCTACTTAATACAGTTAATACTAACACCATCTAAGAAGAGGTGGCTCATACTTCCTTGGGTGCAATTATTGTGATGTGTGCTTGCCATCCTTATCCAGTAGAAATTGTATGTTGCCAAGAATGATTGATTTATTATTGCCTTTGTACTTGATTTTGTCATTATTCATTATTTTCTTTGTCAAACAGACCCACACTCTTCTTCACATAATCACCCAGTCCTGTCTCTCAGTAAGCAGAGTAGCTGATGGCTCCCAGCAGCCCACTGTGGAAACATGTAATGATAGCCCTTTGCAAAAATGGCTACTAAGAAACTATACAAGGATGGAAGTTTTTAGGAATATTTTTAAGAGTCCTACTGATTACATTCTCTAATAAGTTTTGGAAGTTTGTGTTGTAGACTGTGCTAAAATTATTTTACTAATTTTGTCATGTTCTGTTACTAAAATCTAGAAACTTCTTTAAAATGTACTTAAAAAAAATCTTTATGTGCTATTTCTCCATGGAATTATTTTTCTGTCTTTTACTTCTTAGCTGTGTGTTAATTTGGAAGCTGACTATATTAAGTAGTGTTTGCTCTATTATTAATTAAAAGTATTTTCCAGTTTTCACTTTATTTCAAATATTTATACATGCATAAATATAATTAACAGAATACATTACCTTAGCTCCTTTTAAGGCTAACTATAGCCATGTTTATGTAACAGTAGATTTTGCATTAGAGCTGAGAAAAATCAGTTAAAAAAACTAACGTAGCCAAAAAAAGGATTGGTTTTGGAACATTAAAATTAATTAATTTTGTTAATTTTTATTCCAATACTTCCACTGTGTGCACATTTAGGACAGCTTTTCTAGAATTTATTTTAACCTGAGACTTTAAGCAAATGCATTTTTGAAAACTAAGATGTACTTTTCAGTAACTTTATAAATTATATCTAAGTATTTCTTTGTGGTTGGTGAAGTGATATAATAATAAAAGCTTTTTAAAAATTTTACCTCTTATCACTTGTGTGATTTGTGAATATCTCCTCAGTAAGCGATAAAGTGAATCATTATTCAGCTGAAGTCAAAAAACTGTTATGGAATTTTTATAAAGAATGCAAATAAGAATATGTCCTAGTTCTTGATCTTAAGGGGATTATTGTCCTGTAAATAAAGGATATTACATTGTGCAGTACCTTCCTGTGACAACACATGGGAAGTTAGGGCATTGTTCTGGTTCCAGTGAACCAGGTAAAGGTTGTCAGTAGAAGGCACAGTTGAGCTTGGAATGCTCCTGACAAGGCTGAATGAGGTATAGAGAGGTGCGGAGAGACATTAGAACTACATTGGAGATGTGTTAGAAAGCTGGAAAAGTCTGGACTCCTTGCATACAGAACTGTGTGTACAAGGCAATTGACATACATTATGTTTGTTTCCAAAGCATACTTGGTAGTGTAATGCCTAACAAGGGGTCTTGTTAGGCTTACCTAGACATTTAGTCTCATGAGTTTATTTACAGAATTCTCGGACAAAAACCACAACTTAACTTCTCTCAGCAGACCTCTTAGCAGTTTGTATTAGCTTAGGGGAGCCAGCTTTTCCATAGGTGACAGCCCACTGGGAGGGGCTGAGAGCCATATCAGGCTGATGTGGCTTTAAGACTCACAGGAGACATCTCTGTAACAACTCCATAGCCCAGCTCCTAAGACCCAGAACATAGGCAAAATTCAAGTCTTGACACTTTTGAGAAGTCCACAATTGAGTTTCCTATCGGTTATTTATAATGTAGTTGATCAGATACAGATGCAGTTTATTCTTCAGAGGTTATTTTTACCATCTGCCATGTTGCCTAGAAACATGTTAACATCGTTACTCTTATCAGATTGCTAAGGGATCACAGTTATATAGTTGACTAAAGGTTAACTTCTTTAAGCGGAAGAGAAAAAGGCATTTTTAAATACTCCTAAGTATAATTAAGCATTTTCTGACAAAGAATCTGATTCCTCAGAATGATTTGGTAGCTTGCCCAAATTTTCATGGCTAGTAAATGGGGAGCAGAATCTCTCCCCAAATTCTGTCTAATCTGACCCTATCTGACCCTAAGCTGTCTAATCTGTTTATTGCACTCCATTAAAAAGGGGAGGTTTTTGGTGAGTTGCTTGTTATCTTTACAACGGTGGCTTTTGAGGAGTGAATTCCTTCAAAGAAAATACTTGTTACCAAAAAAAACCTAATCTTTTTAAAACTATCATTATTTGTGTACTTAACACATAATTTGATCTGATCCTTAAAGTCATATACATTTGAAAACAAAAAGATCTAATCAAAGCAAGCAAAGGCAAATGGCTTTTTTTGAAAGAAAACATATATACACAAAGGACCTCAGGTACATAACAAAAATAAAGAACATTTTGTTGATTTTAACTGAAATTTTCTAGAATAAGTGTTTTGTTCTGTATCCTTTTTTTCATGTTGGTTGCTGGTTCATAAGCCAATAGCATCATCCCTGGCACCATAAGCGTAAATTAACCATCTTCTTGCCTATCTTTGGCCTTTGGCCATTTCATCCTCTCTCTCTATCTCTACCTCTCTATCTCTCTCTCTCTCTCTCTCTCTCTTTTTTTTTTTTTTTAAATAAATAGCTTGATTTCATGTATTGGAAGAACAACAAAGGCCTCAATCTTGAAATCTCCTTCCTGTCTAATAGCCTTGTGCTTTTAATTTCCTGCTCATTGCCAATGAACCATCCCACCACAATCCTATTTTCCTTTCAGTCTTTCCTCAGGATAGTGCAGCCCAGGATATGCAGTCCTAATCCAAACAAATTAAAATTGTCCAGGCAGTGTTTCTCCACCGTTTTTATTGCAGGCATCCACTGTGCATTTTTTTTAACCCAACTTTTTTTTTTTTAAAGAATTTATTTATTTGACAGAGAGTGAGAGAAGGAGAGAGAGCACAATTGGGGGGAGCAGCAGAGTGAGCGGGGTAAGCAGGCTCCCTGCTGAGCAGGGAGCCCGATGCGGGACTCGATCCCAGGATCCTGAGATCATGACCTGAGCCAAAGGCAGAGGCTTAACCCACTGAACCACCCAGGTGCCCCTAACCCAACGTTTAGTGTTATTTCTAGAGCTGCCTCCTGCAAAAATGTTTTCCTTTTAGTATTGGCTACAGAAGTATAGGGCATGCTCTTTTTTGAGATACACCTGCAAATTACCCTGCATACATTCAAACAGTTTTCTTCTGATTTAAGGTGTTTCATATAAAATGGTTCTAAGCATTACCCATGAAACTGAGCAGAAATGTATATAATACATATGCATAAATTAATACACATAAAACACATGGACTTAAAATGTCTATCCAGAGGTGCATGAGTAGCTCAGATGGTTCAATGTCTGCCTTCAGCTCAGATCATGATCTCGAGGTCCTGGGATCAAGCCCCAAGTCCGGCTCCTGGCTCAGTGGGGAGTCTGCTTCTCCTTCTCCCTCTCTCCCCTGCTCATTCTTTCTCTCTCAAATGAATAAATTAAAAAAACAAAAATCTTTCAGATGTTCATTTGAAAAGTTCAAAAAACAGGATTTCTAAATATAAATGTAAACTCAAAAGACAAGACATGTGACGACTGGTTCACATGCTAAAATTACTGGAATTAAATTTCAGCATTCGGGTACTGAAAGGATGCTTATTAATGAATATCATTATTACGCACAAAGTAAAATACACATATGATATTTCAAAACATATACCATAACATCTCTTTTTATGTTTGGTTGGATATTTTTTAAGATTCTTAAAATGAAAACCAAAATACGGTGAGCATACGATCAAGTAACACAGGTCTTTGTTGCTATGATAATCATTCGTCTACACTGAATGTCTCTTAGACACAGATACTATGGAGTGCTTAGTATTTTGAAATGGGAACATCTCTACCGGTTTTGTTCATTTGGGTCACAGCTGTGACATCTCTTTGCATGTTTACCAAATGGTTACTGAATTCACACATGCCTAAGAAAACTAAGCTTTTGTGAAAGCATGTTAATATTTGCAGCCCTCAAGTGAACTCCGAGCTCACGAGTGGCCTTTTTGCAAAGGAGACTGAATTCTTGGAAATGCATGATAAATGTCAGCCAGTTTCTTTAACCATCTGCAGCAAAAGGTGCATTAGGCAATGGATGAAACTGTAACAGTGAAATCTGTGTAATAATTCAGAGCCACGTGCACAGTTCATTTTACAAACCTATCACTGTGTGTACTAAAAAAATTATGAAGAATTTTTAAGATTCTCTTTTAAATCTCTTTAAAATTCTCTTTAAATCTCTTTTAAGATTTTATGAGATGAACTAGTGAAGTTAAAGATAAAATAGGTTGCACTGATTATTTGTTATCTTTTACAGAGACTCACCTTGAGACATGTTAACAGTAACCAATGCCTCGATGAACCTTCTGAAGATGACAAAATGGTGCCTACCATGCAGGACTGTAGTGGAAGCAGATCCCAACAATGGCTGCTAAGGAACATGACCTTGGGGGCATGAAAATTGTTTCCCCAAAGCCATGAAAGCATCTACACTTTTGTTTTTCCATTATTTCAATTAGGGAGATATTAACTTTGCTGAATTGAAAGTTTTAAAATCCTTTTAGTATTCTAAAATACAGTTGTTTATAATTCATTTTTAGGAATGTTTGCTTATTTCCCTACTAAAATTTGTATCTGATCAAAAGAAGCACATACCATATATAAATAATAGCAAACTGTTACTAAGCAAACATCAGAACAACTTGAAAAATAAATTGTGTTTGCTTTAAAAAAAAAAAAAAAAGAATCTCTATTGCCCTCATCTCATAAGATCAGTCAGGGCTTACTTTAATTTTGTTTTTGTAGTAGTGATTAAAAGAGAGACAATGTAAATGCCTTATAAAATATCTTCATTGTGATATATATTATCAATTGTTTTAAAAACTCACTGTTTCTAATGGACCTTCGTGGCAACATGTTGAATTTCTATGTCAACAGCAAGGCCACATATTGAATTATTTCTGAGCAGTGAATTCATCGTACAAGATAAGTTTCAATTTTGTAGGAAAAAATTAAATTGGATATTGACTTCTCATAGAGTCCTTACAAAAGCATCACCATTAAACAAAATAGAGGAGAGTTTGAAAGTTCAATTTCAAGTACATGAAATCAGAGGAAACTAGCTAGGCATTGAGGAGAGCAAGATGAAGTGAAACTGAAAAAAATAAATCATTTTAAAAGACATTCTCTTCGGGTTCCAATCACTTCTAACACAGGTTGAGCATAACATCGTCTTGGTCCCAGAGTTGATGCTGGAAACTCAATTCTTAACCACTGCCTCTGTCTCACAGAAACTACACAGGCCCTTTTCTCTTCATGCTAGAGAGTGACTTGTCTCTTACACTGTACAGAATTATAGGTGAAGGGTATAGTACTTTCCATAATTTTTAATTCTTCTGCATTTGAAGGTTCTAGTTAGGTCACTATTACCATTTTAATTGTATGTTTTAAAAAATAATGTGCTACTATCAGAATTTCACTGCCATCCAATAGTATCTAAAGTTTTCACCAGGAGCATGAACTCAATACACATCCATTAAAGTTTTATTTTAATTAAACTGCTTGAAATCATGCCATAAACTATAGTTCAAGGAAGAATAATAATTAGACCAGCTTCACGTGTTCTTTTTCCATCTTAAAATCTCCTATGTTCAAAATACATGAGCAGAAGATGTGAAAAGGAAAGAAAATTTATCTGAGATTCGTGCTAAGCCTTTAGTTTTAGGATCTGACACCATTTAAAATGCTCATAAAGTTGTTCAGCATATGTATCTTATTCATTATATGTGCACTAGGCTGCTAAAAGAAATTTAGGGGGAAAATGGAAGAAGCATCCTCTAGAGAAAAAGATGCTACATTTTTGGCCCCATCTTTTCTTAAAAATCCCTGAGAGAAACTTTTAATAGTATGGCTACACAAAAATTTTCTTTGTCTCTATCTCTCTCTCTCTCACACAGAAACACACACACACACACACACACACACACACACACACTGCTTTATAATGGAAAGGAGGACACTTTCTGAAGGCCAGTAAAATCCTGTATGATTTTCCCAGCTAGCATCCGCTTTCTGTTTTGGCTGTACACTGGTAAAACTCTAAAGAAGATTTCTACAACCTGAAGCATTTCAGGTTTACTCCTTAAAGTGTACACACCCCTCACCTCAACATGGCTGAGAATCCATCAGTCTTCTAAAATTTTAAACAAAAGTTTGAGTGTTGGGGCCTATTGTTTTGAGGAAAGAATCTATAGCTTAGAGCAAACTTCAAAGGAAGCTATGCCTCCCAAGGGTTAGTGAACCACTGCCTTAAATTGATAAAGGCCTCACAAGACAACCAAGGCTTACCTTAACCATCACATTTTCCACTTTGCTCTCTTTTCTTCCTGTCCTGACTAAAATACAGTAAAATGTCCCTGCACAGCATTCTTCCTTAAACTTGAGTTCAAACCCGCAAGGACTCTTTTATACTATCTGTTCCACTTATTGTGGACTTGCCAATCAAAATGCTTACGTTATCTATAAAATGGTCAATGATAATTTTTTTTTTTTTTTTTTAAGAATACAGCTGCTCCATGGAAACTGCCTTTGACACATTTCAGCAGCATTTTAAACATTTGAAAGTCCATTATGGTCATAGCAACAATACAGGAAAAATCAAAACTGGAAGTTTCATGTCAGAGATTTTCAGAGAACCCTCAGATGGTTTAAACACATTGTTTAAATGTGAATTAAGAGTGTTTAATAAACAAACAAAAAATGCCATAAAATAGAAAACACCAAAACCCAGAAAGCAATGGCTAACATTCAACTTAAGCAAAAAAGATCTACTATATTCAGTACAGAACATTAAAAATGATGGCTGGCTTCACAATGGATTCGTCTTAACTGTGGTGCTAGACTAACAAATATTTCAAATGATTTCAAAGTTCCCCTTCTGATGTTTTCCCCACAGCAGTTAATGCCAATTCCATCTTTCCAGATGTCGAGATCAAAAACCTTTAGTCACTTTTGATTTCTGTTTTTTCTCTCAACTTTTATCTAATCCATCAGCAAATTCCCTTGATTCTATATTTGAAATATAACCAGAAGCCAAGGACTTCCCACTTCATCCACTGTGTGTCACTACCTCTAATTTTTTTTAATTGTGGTATGCTTTTAATTTGGTTCCCCTGATTGCCCAACCCTTGCCTCCAACAGTCTGTATCAGTCACAGCAGCCTTAGTGATTTTGTTAAACATCAGTTTGATTTTGTCACTTCTTTGCTCACAACCCTCCCATGTCTTTCCATGTTTAACGAAATCTCTTAGAGTGGTCTTCAAGGGCCTCTCTTTCCACGCATGTGCGCGCAAGTCCCCCCCACCCCATCCCCGCAAGGGCTCCTTTCTGGGCGCATCTCCTTGTGCCTCCCCTTAACTTGCTCCACTCTGGCTGCCAAGCAGGTTTTAGTCTCCTTGTTTTGCTCTCTCTGCCCCACAGAGTTCTGTCACCTCACTTTCTTTAGGTATCTCTCCAAATACTGTCTCATCGGTAAGGCAAACCGTTCTTCCTCATGCCCTCCCTATCCCATGTATGTTCTCTGACAAACTATAAATTGGCTTTTTTTTTTTTTCCCTGTCTACCCTTCTACCTCTCCCCCGACCCCGCTTCCCAACATTCTGATCACACACCCTAGAATGAAGCACCATAAAGGCCAGGCTTTGCCAGTTTTATTCACTGTGGTATCCCCAGCATCTAATATAGTTCTGGGCTCAAAGTAAGTATTCTTTAAATATTTCTTGAATTAATGAACTGAAAAATGTGTGTTAAAGTTGCTAAGTGCTACTGTATCATATCTCTTTTTTTTTTGCACAGTATTTTAAATTTTAAAATAAAACCTAGTAATATATTTAGACAAGATTTGCATAACTTTGTCTCCAAATGATAATTTTCTTCCTAATATTCTTTACGTTAAAGTATGGACTATATTTTGTTCTCTGTGGTAAAATAGCCTGCCTTATGGAAGTGAAATATGACATTTTATAAACATGCTGCTATATTATGTAAGTTGCTTTATAAAGATAAAATTTTTATTTTGATTTTCTGGTTGTATTCAATCGCTACCTAAAGAAGTGAGATTTTTTACTTTTTGAGTAGAGACGTATCATCCTCTTAAAAGTCATATGTATTTTCATAGTTTCATAGGCGCTATTACTAATTTATTTTCTAAGTACAATTCTATAAATGGAACACAAACACAGTAACTTTGAGAGAAATTTACAGATGATCTATTCCTTCTCCATTTACAAATTTTAAGACCAACATCCAGATATGTAATGTGGCCTGCCTAGGGATCAGATTAAACTATAAACAGTGTTGCCAGGAGTCATCATTGTTAATATAACCTAATATTGTCTTCAATTAAAAAGCATTCAAAAATAAAGTAGAAAGTGTATGATAATGAGGAAGAAATGTCTTCATTAAACATGTTGTGATAAGTACATTGATTTTTTTTTGAGATATATTACTTCTCACTACCTTTCATATTTAAATAAGATTAGTTCTACAAAATAATACCACAGGAAATAAAGATCTATAGCAGAAATAAAGAAATTAACAGGAAACAGCATGATTACAGAACATCCTGGCATTACTGGGCAAAATGGTTTTCCGGGAAGCAAAGCCTCTTGAGCAATAACAATGGAGCATACCCTCCCCTCACTTCTATTTTCCATATAATTATGTTCAAGTTAAAAATGACTGGCCTACAGCTTGCACAGAACATTAGACCCATCTATTACTGTGAACACTGGATAGATTCTAAGCTATGCAGGTTTA
The DNA here is from genome assembly GCF_020171115.1 of Neogale vison. Classification (NCBI taxonomy): domain Eukaryota; kingdom Metazoa; phylum Chordata; class Mammalia; order Carnivora; family Mustelidae; genus Neogale; species Neogale vison. Next base: position 52,623,540 of record NC_058093.1, read on the forward strand.
AAGACCACAGGGTAATCAGCAGAGAATTCTAGGCTTCCCGGTAGAACTCTCTAGACTCTAGTCAACACAACCCATAAATTCGATTTTGCCATGGTTCTTAGAAACAGCATAATAAATAAAAAGGGGGAAAACAGCAAAGAGAAAAAGTAAGAAAGAACCACTAGAGTAAAACAACAGGCATGATTTTACCTTTTTTTCTTTCTTTCTTTCATTTTTTTTTTAAGTGGGAAGTTAAGAGAATAGTATGAATTGGTTCAGTAAACCTTAAAATATTGGCTGCCTACCTACATTATTTTTTACCACTTGAGAAATGATGATCATATGTGATCACAGACATTTTATTTGCATCTTGTTTGTAGATGTTCAGTCTCGTCTCAGAGGAGGCAAAACTTTCATGCATTCATAAAATCATGGAGTAAGTCATAAAATCTGCTGATTTAACAAATATGAAGAATTCAAGAAATTCAAGATCTTAAGGGATGTGTGATCATCCACAAAGGGTCCTTCTGCAGAGCAGATACCTGCAAACCTTGAATAAATTTCTAATGCTGTAGGACAGCAAAAGTTTATTTAAGTCTTAAGGCAGTTTGTGTTTCAGGATTCAGCCACTACCCTCCACTTCCTCCTTATTTTTCCCCAGTAGGTCTAAGCATGGAATAGATAAAATCAGCACTCTTCTGTACAGCACATGAACACATCTGGTATGACTACACCATGCTCAAAATGCTATTAAGTATCAGTTGTTGTAGGAATTTAAGGTGTTGAATGAACACCAGCAATGTATTTTAAATAGTTTGTGTACATTTGTGTCCAACTTTTGTTTCATATTGTTCAATAAATTCTAAAGGCAATGTTCACTGTATGTGTTCAAACAATCTCTCTGAAATACTAGGGGTGCAGGGCAGCTCTTTCGTTAACCATCTTTTAAGATAAAGGCCATTTCTATGTTAACCAGTGTCGTCATTATATAAAATTATTTTGTTTTTGTTTTTATCTGGGGAGAACAAATCTCTTAATACTGGGTATTTAATGAGTCCAAATGAGAATGGAACATTAAATGATTAAGGCTACATCTATAATGGTTTTAAAAAATGAAGTTTTCATCATGCACTTAATTTGGTGTAAAAATGAACGTAAGCTGCTGCTTGGTTTCAGTTGTACTTTCTGCTAAAAACAGCACAAGTGAAAAAAGAGAACTTGATTATTATATGATTTTTCTTTTCTTTTGGAGCTTTGTTTTTCTGTTGAGTGTAGCCACAGCTAAAGCGAAATAATTTCAAAACTCTTTTAGATACATGCTTGGCACACAGTTCTTTAACATTTATAAAAGTAGCTTGTGCATAAGGAATTACACATTTTAAATATTGTAAGCATTACTAAATGGTATAATTGTTCTTTTGCTATAAATTTAAATATTTATATGTTTTTGTAGAATTAAAAAATACCAATTTAGTTTTCCTTGCTATATGTTGTCTTTTTTTAAAAAAAAAAAAGTTGTTAGCATTTTAAACAGATAAGTTCAGTATTTTATGCTTGTGCTTCATTTTGTAGATTATTTAAATAAACAAGTGCCTATGGATATCTCTTAGCAGTAAGAAAATATTGTGATCCTAGTACAATTTTGATAGCAAAAATATATATAAATAGAAACATTAAAATGTGCATGATTTTAAGAATTTATCATTTTATTTATTTTTGTTCTAAAATGATTTGAAATCGATATTTTTTTCTCTTTCTGTTTTATAAAAATGACTTGAAACAGAAAAGCTAAAGTGTTTCATATTATATGATAAAAGCTATTTCCCAGACTGCTGTGAATCCTGGCCAGTTCCCTGGACCTGATACTGGAATTCTGCAATACCGTCCGTCAGGGTTAGGAGGCAAGGCTGGAGGAGGCTGAGAACTCCAAGGGCAGTGAGTCCCCAGAACCAACCCTGCAATCCTAACCACACACAGACTCAAGAGAGAAAACGATAGATCATTTTGTTTTCTAAGTTGAAAGAAAGAAGAAAGAAAAGAAAAGAAGGAAAGGAGGAGGGTGGGAGTATTCTAACACTATTTTCATATCTTATTTTGTTCTAAAGAAGACTTACCTAAATTATGATTCAGAAGCTCATTGATTTGCAAACATCTTGAATACCACTGGTTTTCCGAAATTTTTTCTATGACTGTCAGTAAGAGTGATAAGGAAAATCTGTGTTCTGAGGTGGCTGAGGAATCCAGCAGGGGAATCCCAGTCTTGCCCCAGGGTCATTGTAGGCTTTCCCCCAGCCCCACTGGTCACAGCTGTAAGAGTGGCACAGATATGGAAGTACAAGTGCGTAAGATACTCCCTTTGTCTGTGCTCAGGCTCAAACCTTGCAAGGTTACTCTCCTTCGGGCCCACTAGCATGAAATAAACCTCTGATCCTCCAAGGTCCAAGTGCTGCTTGGTTTTTTAGGCCAGGATCCAGTCTATGTTCTGTAACATTTGGTTCCCTGACTGGGAACCCCAACCATGCTGGCCCATTATTGCCGCCGGTTTGACGGCAATGGTGGGAACGAGGGGTCCTAATGGAGAAGGTGCACCCTGCATAATCTTTGGCAGTCTCCCTCCCAGAGGCTTTGGACCAGCCTCACTCTGCTGTTCCCGCCAGACTCAAAAGACACTTGGTAGGTGAGAACCTGGTTCAGACATCAGATTCCGGTAAGGTCCTCAGGACCAGTCAGACCCACCCATCCCTGTGGAAGCGGGAGCTTGATCACCTTCCAGAGGCCCTCCTGTGTGCCCCTTGCACACTCGGGAGGCTAGGTTACTCCCCTTTCAAGTTAGTGTATGGAGGGTCTCCCCCGTTGCGGGGAGCCTTCCAGGAAACTTATATCAGATTGGGAATAAAGAAATAGACAACTTCAGGCCCTGGGAGCAACCCTAAATAAATTACAAATGCACCCCATTAAGAGGGCCCTGATCTCCTTAGGGTCCCAGGTATACTCCTTCTAGGCAGGAGACTCAGTCTGGGTCAAAAATTGGAAAAGGGACCTCCTTAAACCACAGTAAACAGGGCCTCTCTCTGTTGTTCTAACCACCCCTGCTGCCCTCAGGGTCTCCAGTATCACCCTGTGGGGCCACCACTCCAGAGTAAAAGAGTGCATTACCTGGATGAGAAGCTGCACCGGTGAAAAGTCCGGCCAAACCCTGCAGACCTGCTCTGGCTGCACCTCGGACGAGACCCCACTAACGGACACCTGCTTGCCATGGTCCCTAGTTCTCACCGCCACGATATCCCTCATCTGAGGGGTCAGACTCTACACTGTTGCCCCTTCTGACTGGACTTTCCCCCAGAGACTTGCTATTGTTACTATTTATTGGATGACTCTAGGGTGTTTTACGGCCCTTACTTGTCCACGGGTCAGGCTAGCCACAATGGCTCCCTCTAACTAGGCTTGTGGGCCCCCCTTTTGTTGGCCCTCTGCTGTCTACTCCTAAGGGCATTTCACTACGGTTTCCCTGACCCCAATCAGTCCTGGTCTTCTGCTACCTGGTGTATTGTCCCTGTTCACTGCCTCTAGCTTGCCCGAACAGGCAGAGGGTTGTGCCCAAACACCGCACAGAATCATTAATCATGCATGCCTGTCAGTCCCTTACCCAATCTTTCAGTCCACCCTGGGAGCCACGCTCCACTTACGTGAAAAGCTCCTCACCACCCCTGACATTCCCCCACGGCCATTCCCCTTCTCGTGAGCCTGTTGGCTGTGTCGGGAGCTGCCCTTAGCGCCACTGACGTGGAAAAGTCACAGGTTCGGTCCCAGGGGCTAACTCAACAACTCGGGGCAGATTTTTCCACCCTCCCTCAGTCGGCCCTGGCCCTGCAGCAGCTCCATTCGCTGGCCTCAGTGGTCCTCCAACATGGGCTCGGACTCCACTTACAGCCACACAAGGGAGACTCTGCCTCTTCTTGCAGGAGAAAGTGTTGTTTCTGGGCTAGTACATTGGGTGGAGTCCAAGAAACTCTAGCCCAGTTGCCAGAATGAATAAATCGCCGGTGGGAGGCACTCCCAACAGGCGACTTTATGAGATTTCCTCTCACCAGGGTCCTCTTGGTTCACCACCCTCATTGGCCCCCTCCTATACTCCTCCTCACAGTAGCATTTGGTCCTTGTATATTTAATGACCTCACCGGGTTTATCCCTGCTATTGCCAAGGTCACACGCCGGGTGCTCCTCACTCAAAACTGCCCCATAAATAATAAAAATGATGCCCTCTAAACCACGTGTTTAAAGGGCATCAAAGGGAGGAATGATAAGGAAAATCTGGTTCTGAAGTGGCTGACCAGTCCCGGCCCCAGGGCTCTTCCAGGCTTTCCCTTAGCCCCATGGGCGGCAGCCGCAAGAGTGGCACAGGTATGGAAGCAAAACTGTCTGTCTAACCTACCCCTTTGACTGTGCTTGGGCACTCAGACCTTGAGAGATGACTCTCTTCTGGCCCTCTAGTGTGAAATAAACCTCTGATCCTCCAAAACAAGAGTGCTGCTTGGGTTTTTTGGCCAGGATCCAGTCCGCATTCCATAAGAAGAGTAAAGGATATTTTCTTGCTACATGTTGTCTTTTTTTTTTTTTTTAAAGATTTATTCATTTATCCCAGAGACAGAGACAGAGAGAGAGAGGGAGAGAGAGCAAGGGGAGGGGCAGAGGGAAAGGAACCCAAGCAGGCTCCCCACTGAGCACAGAGCCCCATTGGGCTCCCTCTCACGAGCCATGAAGTTATAACCTGAACTGAAATTGGGGGTCAGACACTAGATACTCAATGGACTGAGCCACCCAGGTGCCCCAATAGACTTTGTATCTTACATACACTAAGTCCCTTCTTAGTGTGTGTAACCAGATGGGACCCCCTATTACACCTACATTTTTCTGCTCCATTCTGTTCTTTTAACTCTTGCCCCACAGTACAGCCTTGCATTTCAAATACTAAGCAGGTTAACTCAGTAAAGCAGCTCCTCCCACCTCAGGTTTTGGTCGTCCTGTGCCTTACCCTGTTCAGCTTCTCTTCAGCTCCTGATAGAAACAAAACGGGTCTCTTCCGCTCAACACCTGCACATTTCTGCCTCCTCAGTGGGAGGAGCTATTTGCAGGCCTTCCGCCACCTCCCTCTTTCCTGACATAACAATTATTTTTTTTCCACATGATAGAAGATATTAATTACCAATCTCAGGTTCGACTATTAGAGTTGGCAGATAGAGAGTTGACTGAATTTCTGCTGACAAATCTCTTCACCAAGTTTGTGGCGTGGAAACCTAGATAAACATGCAAACATCTGTTCACAATTTTCTCTGCTAGTGAGACACAGGAGTGTGGTGCAGCCAGCACCCTTCGTAGACCACGTGATAACTTATTTAAGGCAGAGACTAAGAGATCAAGATGGTCTAAACAAGTGAAATTGGCCTTCATAGAGACGAGTGGCATGTGTGCCTCCAACTCCTGCCCTGACCGCCACCCTCTTGATTCCCATGTCTTAACTATTGGACCATTCCAGTTGTCTCTCAGCTGCACTCACTCCCTTGGGGGGGTCTCTTCTAGAACTGTGGATTTCAATACATGCCATGTGCCGCTCACTACAGATGTCTCTCCCGAGGTCCAAACTCTTTCAAATCCAACTATCTCTTCGTCATCCACTGGAGGACTACTACCCATCCCAAACTTGATGTGTATGAAACTGAATTCCTTATTTCACCCTACACATATGTTCAACCCAAAGAGATCTTCCAGCTCAGTTGATGGCAACTCCATTCTGCCAGTGGCTCAGTCCAAAGATTTTGGTGTCCTCGAAACCTCCTTCTCAATTAGAAAATCATACTGATGCCGCTTTCACAAGATTTCCCAAGTCCGACCACTGATGGCACCTCCACTATCCCATGCCGGGTGGGGTTATCATCAGATTTTCTGTTCTTGCAATTGGTTGTACCCTTGTGTCTTCCACAGTCTATTCTCAACAGACAGCCAGAAGGATGCTCTAAAATGTTACCCGGTAGATCTCTCCTCTGCTCAAAATCCTCCTGTGGCTTCCTGTTTTACACAGAGCAAAAGACCGTGGCCTCACAGGAGCCTAAAAGGCACTTCATGATCTGACCCCTGTTAGCTCTCTGAACTCCTTTCCTATGATGCTTCTCCTTGTTTGCTTCATTGCAGTCACTGTCCTTGCCGTTTCTTTGAACATGCCAGGTATGCTCTTGGTTTAGGGCCTATGCTGGAAGTAGTTGTTCTGAGATATCCACACGTTAACTCTCTCGCCTTGATCACAACTTAGATTCTCAGGGGGACTCCCTTCCATGCATTTTAATACCGTAGCCTACCTCCCCTCTCTCGCCAGATGAACCAATCCGCAAACCCTGTCTCACTTTTTTGTTCCATAGCACTTATCACCTGCTGATGTAGTATCTAATTTACTTATTTATTATTTTTAATGATTAGTTATTACCTCTTTCTCTCCACCCCCCACCCCACCCCTACCAAGCATTCACCACTTTAAGGTACAAAAGAGCATATCATCATTGTGATATGTTACATGTGTCTAAGACAACGCCCAGCATGTACTAGGCATCCAACAAATATTTATTGACTGTTAAATTAATTTTCATCTTTTCTCCCCTCTATTTGTGTGCTATATTCTTATATGCAGAGGACAAATGGGAGGCAGAGAGAAGGAAGGACTTTAAGATTTGTCTTGTTATTTTTGTGTTGATATTTTAACCTCCCCTTTACTTTTTAAATGTCCTCCTACTGAAAGGATTACACTGTCTTTCTTCATTGCAAAACTATTAATTTTTAAGATAATGGATGCATTTGGAACTTGAGACAACTCCATAATTATATGAGTATTAGAGTAATTAAATTTGATATGACCCAGATGAGCATTTTTCCTTTAATAGAAGCATGGTATTTTGTGATAAGATAATGGAATGTTAGGATGACAAGGCAACAAGAGATGTGTTCAACCCCTGAAACATAAAAAAAAAAGTTTGCTATCACAGACTAACTTTATTTTTACAAATTTATCGTAATTTCTAAGATTTATTTCTGCAAACTATATACATACCACTTAGACATCCCTAAAGATGTGTGTTTATGAAATTAAAGGAAATACACAGTATATACATTAATAAATTTCAAATTTAAAAAAATACTGAAAATTTAATTTTTCCTGCTGTGCGCTTTATCAGAGTCAAAATTTATGTGCACAAGTCCCTGAAGATGGGCAAGTAGATGGGGCTTTCCCTCTTCCATTTCTCAATTCTGAAGTGGTGTCACCTCTGCACTCCGACCCCTCTGTCCTCTTCCATGGCAGATCCAGGAGGCTCTCCCCACTGTTTCACCTACAGCAGAGGGTGGGAGTCACGGGTTCTTGTTAGCTACATCATAGCCAGCCGACTCTGAGGATCTAATGACAATTGCTTGCAACTGACAGAAATCTTTTTCAATAACCGGTCAAGCACCAGAAGAGCTTTTCTTGCTTAGATAATAACCATGGAAATGAGCCCTGACCTTTTAATCCTGTAATCAGAGTGCAGAGGGAAGAATGCAGTTTTGAAACCAAGTGATTTGTGTTACCATCTCACGTGGGCCACGTATTCTCAAAGCCGGCAAATGGCCTGGTCGTTATCAGCCAACGTGCCCACCTGGGGCATATGTACCTCAAAGTGCTGTTGGAGGGTTAGCATGATTCAGGTAAGTGCTTCCTGAACAAAATATAAGGTACACAGGGCAGGTTTATGCTGTGTCTGGCATGTTCATTGTTGATTCCTCCATCTAGTAGAAGAGCTGACACAAAGGATGCTTTTGATAGAAAAGAAATGGCCAGGCATCCTGTGTTTCTCTTATCCCTCCACCACGTATGGAAATTGGCTTCTGTTTTTCACAATAAGCCGCTAAAAACCCTGTGTTTATCCCTGTGGCCCCACAATCAGTGGAATAGAATTTAAACTAGAGCACCCTGAGGCAGACACATTCTGGAATTTAGGAACTTTATGTAAGAAGCTCTTCAGATCAGCTTCTCTGAAAAGAAGCAACTTAGATTTGCAGAAGCCAGAATGCAAACATTTTTAGCTGTTCCCCGGTAGCCTGCCATACTAAAACACAAAACTCTTTGTGAGAAGCTCTACTGATCCCTGATTCTGGGCTCTACAGATAAATATTTTTGAAAGATTTCCGATGTTACTGGAGTTACTGCTGCTTTGTTTTTCAGAAGATGCAATTAGCAGCAAAGCTCAAGTTAATGTACATGTGCTTATACATGAGTCATTATAGAAATTAGTTGTGACTTTATGAAATGAAGTGTCCTGTAGCATTGAACTTAAAAATACCATTATTATCAAGAACTAAAAATTAGAACCATTTGTCTTCCCCACAGTAACTTGTTGGAATATTTTCTATTTTTTAAAAAATTTTTAATCTATTTACAGAGAAAGTCACTAAGTCAGAAACACTTGTATCGTTTGTGATTCTGAAACTATTTGGTTTTGATCAAATGCTGGATTCTCTAAAAGGATAAATTCATTTTTTTTTTTTTAAAGATTTTATTTACTTATTTGACACAGAGAGAAAGAGACAGCGAGCACAAGCAGGGGGAGTGGCAGGCAGAGAGAGAGGGAGAAGCAGGCTCCCCAATGACCAGGGAACCTGATGTGGGGCTCGATCCCTGGACTCTGAGATCATGACCTGGGCTGAAGGCAAACGCGTAACCAACTGAGCCACCCAGGTGCCCCTCATTGTTTTTTAATACTCTGAGTTTTGCTAGGAAGCTTGTTTTAAGGATACTTTTGTGCAAGTAAGTGATCGCAGTGTGGTGTGTGAGGACTTGTAGTGTGCATCATCATTAAACATCAAATAGTTACTACATAATTAGCTATATAATGTCACTCTTCAAAAATTAGAGAAAGGTGAAAAACATCTATCTGCACTTTTTTCATAGTTAAATTCAAATTGGCTCATCAAGTCATGAGCATCAAAGAGGGTAAGGGACCCAGGAAACCAGAAGAAATCTCTTCATTCTTTACTCTCCATTCAGACAGAATGTTTCAATCTGATTTCTCCTCCATTTTCCCATTCAGCTCCCTCCACTTACATGCCAACCAAACACACAATTAGAAGGATGATGTCTTTTTGGCATTCTGGAAATTTGCCAAGATCTGAGGCAATGGAAGGTAGGATTAAGAGAAAAGTTGTTGAAGAGCAAAGTGAGAGTTTTTTTTTTTTTAATTGAAATTCTTATAAGTGTCTGTGAAAAAAATATATATATTTCCCTGATTAAAATAACATGCACAGCTTATGAAAAGTGTGATCTGCTAACCTAAGTGCACTGAAAACAAGAATAATATATTAACATGCGTCCTTATGCTTATATGCTAGTATTCCATGGTTAGAGAATATGGTTAAAAAATCATTCTCGGGGTGCCTCAGTCACTTGGGTGTCCAATTCTTAATTTCGGCTCATGTCATGATCTCTGGGTCCTAAGATTGAGCTCTGTGCTAGTGGGAGGCCCACTTGAGATCCTCTCTTTCCCTCTTTCTCTCTCTCTACCCCTCACTCACATGCTCTCTCTCCAAAAAAAAAAAGAGAGAGACATTAAATAAATCTTTTTAAAAAATCATTCTCAAATTAAAGCTCTTGAGCTAACATGTAATTAGGTAAATCTAGTTTCTGACTGATGCTCTGTGATGAGACTGCAGCTTGAATATTAAGGTTGTGATGAGATGGGTAGACAGAAATGCTCACGCATTCGCTGTGATATTGATTGACTTGTTTTGTGACTTCCTGCCTATTATAACTACTGCTTATTTTATTGTTTCAAAATAAGAAGTGTCCCTTCTAGGTCAAATCTGTGTATAGTCAAAAGAGAATGTGATGTTCCATCAAAGTATAGTTTGATTCAACTTTAACTTAAAACTTCCATAATTACATCAATTGTATTTTACAATAACATGGTGTATTAGAAAGGACAGCCTTGAAGTTGATAGATCACAAATAAATTGACAATTGCAGCACTGGAAAAGTATCTTAAAAATGTTGCTTTCAAGGCTGACCACAACCACCCATCTCCACCCCATACCCTCTTCTGATAGGAGATCACAATCCAAAACCACAGGAGTGAGTACATGAACCAGATTGAGCCAATGGAACGCTTTTTCCCTGACTGTAGTGATTATTCCAGAAATGGAGTTGTGATAGAAACTAAGCCAATTAGATTTTTTTTTAAAATAAGTGTTCTATTTGGAAGTATTGGGAAATATTCTCATTTTTCCCTAACAATCAATTGAAAGAGCCTATGTTCCAGCTTCATGCAGAAATAAGTTGAAAGAAACTACAAAGAGAGAGTAGAGGATAATGAAAAAGTGAGTTTCAGAATGTCACTAAACATCGCTAAATCCAGTTCTACCCTCATCATTTCTTTTCTTTGACTAATGCATCAATAACTCCCTTTTTTCCTTAAACTAGTTTAGATTGGGTGTTAGGCACATGCAAATGGGATTATGCTAACTAATCGATTATATCAACTGGCTGAGCCTGTTTCCTTATCTGTACAATCTAAATGATAAAATCCATATCATGTATTTCTTACATGCAAAGCATCCAATTGTGCAGGCGTTAAGAGGGTATACAAAAGAAACTAGATTTTTCAATCTGCTCTTATTTCTAATACACCAAAGAAAAAGAGCATGCACAACAGACATTATTACATAGCCAAGTGAAATTCCTACACATTATTAATGTACCTAGAGTATAAGCTAAATGACTGACGTTTTTTCTTTTATGTTCAGTGTTTTAGTAAAAGAAAAAAAATTAAGTCTTAATAACACAATTTCTCTCAATTGAGATTATTTTTTAAAAATTTTTATGAAAATAAAACTATCATATGGAGTATATTTCCTACTTTTAAAATGTAATGGCTTGAAATATAAAAATGTGTTTATTAAATATAGCAATTATAAACTATAATTCCACCTGTTTAAAGCCAAAACCTTCACTTCTGTAAAACCTTTTATAAAGGAAGCCATTATAATTCTGTCTCCCATAAAATAGATCCCCCAAATCTAACATCCAAGGAGAAAGTCTTTTTAAAGGCAAGACACGACTAGAAATAAGATGTAGCAATGACTGACAAGGGTTATGATTGGATCAAAACAATGATAAAATTTACATTGGAAAAGAAAAGATAAATCATATTTGTATTTAATTAAATCAAGTGAATAGTTTCATCACTTAAATTATCAAAGATCAGCAATAGTATGATTAATATGAGTAATATGAATATTAAGTAATACTCATCACTTAACCTATTTTAAATTATGAGTAGTCCTATGAATAACATAAGTAATATTATGGAAATTAATACTCATCACTGAAATTATTTTTAAGCCCCTATCTTCTGAGGACTTAAAGCTAAATACTTCATGAATGATTTTAATATTCCCAGTTTCTACTTTCTAGGAGCATATCAGTAAGATAGTTAAATAATGGTATTATGAAAAGCCACCAGAGTTATTGTCACCTTTGCCTACCTTCATTTGTCATCTGAGAGTATAACTTTCTAATTTTATCTAGGATAATGGAGTATATGCAATATTACAATAATATAATATCATTTAATATATTGTCTGTGGAAAAGGTGTGGTACTGAGTCAGGGTTTGCAACAAAAGTAGCTTTATGATAGTAAGAATGAAATCTCAAAGGTAATCCTTCAGAGGCTAAAATAAATGTTTTCATGATGGGTTTTCCTAGTAAAGATACCTAATAGCTATAAAAATGTATGTCTAAAGTCAATACACAAAATTATAACTTAATAAAATATTCTTTTTTAAAGTTTTTAAAAATTAACATATAATGTATTATTAGCCCCAGGGGTAGAGGTCTGTGAATTGCCAGGTTTACACACTTCACAGCACTCACCATAGCACACACCCTCCCCAATGTCCATAACCCCACCACTCTCTCCCTACCTCTCTACCCCCAGCAACCCTCAGTTTGTTTTGTGAGATTAAGAGTCTCTTATGATTTGTCTCCCTCCAGATCCCATCTTGTTTCATTTTTTCCTTTCCTACCCCCAAACCCCCCACATTGCCTCTCAAATTATTCATATCAGGGAGATCATATTATAATTGTCTTTCTCTGATTGACTTATTTTGCTCAGCATAATACCCTCTAGTTCCATCCATACCGTTGTAAAAGGCACAATTTCATTTCTTTTGATGGCTGCATAGTATTCCATTGTATATATATACCACATCTTCTGTATCCATTCATCTGTTGATGGACATCTAGGTTCTTTCCATAGTTTGGCTATTGTGGACCTTCCTGCTATAAACATTTGGGTGCATGTGCGCCTTCGGATCACTACATTTGTATCTTTAGGGTAAATATCTGGTAGTGTGATTGCTGGAATAACTCTATTTTCAACTTTTTGAGGAACCTCCATGCTGTTTTCCAGAGTGGTTGAACCAGCTTGCATTCCCACCAACAGTGTAGGAGGGTTCCCTTTTCTCTGCATCCTTGCCAGCATCTGTCATTTCCTGACTTGTTAATTTTTGCCATTCTGACTGACATGAGGTGGTATCTCATTGTGGTTTTGAATTGTATTTCCCTGATGCCAAGTGACGTGGAGCACTTTTTCATGTGTCTGTTGGCCATCTGGATGTCTTCTTTGAAGAAATGTCTGTTCATATCCTCTGCCCATTTCTTGATTGGATTATTTGTTCTTTGGGTGTTGAGTTTGATAAGTTCTTTGTAGATTTTGGATATTAGCCCTTTATCTGATATGTCATTTGCAAATATCTTCTTTCATTCTGTGAGTCGTCTTTTGGTTTTGTTGACTGTTTCCTTTATTGTGCAAAAGCTTTTGATCTTGATGAAGTCCCAATAGTTCATTTTTGCCCTTGCTTCCCTTGCCTTTGGCGATGTTTCCAGGAAAAAGTTGGTGTGTCTGAGGTCAAAGAGGTTGCTGCCTATGTTCTCCTCAAGAATTTTGATGGATTCCTATCTCACATCTTTCACCCATTTTGAGTCTATTTTTATGTGTGGTGAAAGGAAATTGTTCAGTTTCATTTTTCTGGATGTGACTGTCCAATTTTCCCAACACCATTTATTGAAGAGACTGTCTTTTTTCCATTGGCCATTCTTTCCTGTTTTGTTGAAGATTAGTTGACTATAGAGTTGAGGGTTTATTTCTGGGCTTTCTATTCTGTTCCATTTGTCTATGTGTCTGTTTTTGTGCCAGTACCATGCTGTCTTGATGATGACAGCTTTGTAATAGACCTTGAAGTCTGGAATTATAATACCGCCAACTTTGGCTTTCTTTTTCAATATTCCTCTGGCTATTTGAGCTCTTTTCTGGTTCCATATAAATTTTAGGATTATTTTTTCCATTTCTTTGGAAAAAAATGGATGGGATTTTGATAGGGGTTGCATTAAATGTGTAGATTGCTTTAGATAGCATAGACATTTTCACAATATTTGTTCTTCCAATCCATGAGCATGGAACATTTTTCCATTTCTTTGTGTCTTCCTCAATTTTTTTCATGAATACTTTATAGTTTTCTGAGTATAGATTCTTTGCCTCTTTGGCTAGGTTTATTCCTAGGTATCTTATGGTGTTGGGTGTGACTGTAAATTGGATCGACTGTTTAATTTCTCTTTCTTCTGTCTTGTTCTTGGTGTAGAGAAATGCAACTAATTTCTGTTGTATTGATTTTATATCCTGACACTTTTTACTGAATTCCTGTACAAGTTCTAGCATATTTGGAATGGAGTCTTTTGAGTTTTCTACATAAAGTATCGTATCATCTGCAAAGAGTGGTAGTTTTACTTCTTTGCTGATTTAGATGCCTTTAGTTTCTTTTTGTTGTCTGATTGCTGAGGCTAGGACTTCTAGTATTATATTGAATAGCAGTGGTGAAAATGGACATCCCTGCTGTGTTCCTGACCTTAGTGGAAATGCTCTCAGTTTTTCTCCATTGAGAAAGATACTCACTGTGGGATTTTCACAGATGACTTTGATGATATTGAGGTATATACCCTCTATCCCTACACTGTGAAGAGTTTTGGTCAAGAAAGGGTGCTGTACCTTTTGTCAGCATATATTGAAAGTATCATATTGTTCTTATTTTTTCATTATTAATGTATTGTATCATATTGATTGATTTGCAGATGTTGAACCAAACTTTCAGCCCAGGAATAAATTGCACTTGGTCATGGTGAATAATCCTTTTAATGTACTGTTGGATCCTATTGACTAGTATTTTGGGGAGAATTTTCACATCTGTGTTCATCAAGGATATTTGTAATTCTCTTTTTTGATGGAGTCTTTGTCTGGTTGTGGGTTCAAGGTAATGCTGGCCTCATAAAATGAGTTTGGAAGTTTTCCTTCCATTTCTATTTTTTGGAGCAGTTTCAGGAGAATAGGTATTAGTTCTTCTTTAAATGTTTGATAGAATTCCCCTGGGTCGCCTGGGTGGCTCAGTGGGTTAAGCCGCTGCCTTCGGCTCAGGTCATGATCTCAGAGTCCTGGTATCGAGTCCCATATCGGGCTCTCTGCTCAGCAGGGAGCCTGCTTCCCCCTTCTCTCTCTCTGCCTGCCTCTCTGCCTGCTTGTGATTTCTCTCTCTGTCTAATAAATAAATTAAAAAAAAAAATCTCTAAAAAAAAAAAAAAATCTCTAAAAAAAAAAAATAAATAAATAAAAATAATAAAAAAAAAAATTCCCCTGGGAAGCTGTCTGGTCCTGGGCTCTTGTTTTTAGGAGATTTTTGATGACTGCTTCAATCTCCTTACTGGTATGGGTCTGTTCAGGTTTTCTATTTCTTCCTGGTTCAGTTTTGGTAGTTCCTATTTCTCTAGGAATGCATCCATTTCTTCTAGATTGTCAAATTTGTTGGTGTATAGTTGCTCATAATACATTCTTATAATTGTTTGTATTTCTTTGGTGTTGGTTGTGATCTCTCCTCTTTCATTCATGATTTTACTAATTTGGGTCCTTTCTCTTTTCTTTTTGATAAGTCTGGCCAGGGGTTTATCAATCTTATTAATTCTTTCAAAGAACCAGCTCTTAGTTTTGTTGATTTGTTCTACTGTTCTTTTGGTTTCTATTTCGTTGATTTCTGCTCTGGTCTTTATTATTTCTCTTCTGCTGGGTTTAGGCTTTCTTTGCTGTTCTTTCTCCAGCTCCTTTAGGATTAGGGTTTGGTTGTGTATCTGAGATCTTTCTTGTTTCTTGAGAAAGGCTTGTATCTCTATATATTTTCCTCTCAGGAATGCCTTTGCTGTGTCCCACAGATTTTTTTTTTAAGATTTTATTTATTTATTTGACAGACAGAGATCATAAGCTGGTAACGAGGCAGGCAGAGATAGAGGAGGAAGCAGACTCCACGCCAAGCAGAGAGCCCGACGTGGGGCTTGATCCCAGGACCCCGGGATCATGACCTGAGCCGAAGGCAGAGGCTCTAACCCTCTGAGCAACCCAAGCACCCCTGTCCCACAAATTTTGAACAGTTGTGTTTTCACTGTAATTTGTTTCCATGAATTTTTTAAATTCTTCTTTAATTTCCTAGTTGACCCATTTATTCTTTAGTAGGATAATCTTTAGCCTCCATGTATTTGGGTTCTTTCCAAATTTCCTCTTCTGACTGAGTTCTAGCTTCAGAGCATTGTGGTCTAAAATATGCAAGGAACGGTCCCAATCTTTTGGTACCAGTTGAGACATAATTTGTGACCCAGGAGGTGATCTATTCTGAAGAATGTTTTGTGTGCACTAGAGAAGAATGTGTATTCTGTTGCTTTGGGATGGAACATCTGTGACGTCCATCTGGTCCACTGTGTCATTTAAAGCCTTTATTTCCTTAGATGATCTGTCCATTTCAGTGAAGGAGGTGTTAAAGTTCCCTATTATTTTGTATTATTGTCGATGTGTTTATTTTATTTTATTAATTGGTTTATATAATTGGCTGCTCCCATGTTAGTGGCATAGATTTTTAAATTGTTAGATGTTTTTGTTGGACAGACCCTTTGAGTATGATATAGTGTCTTTCCTCATCTCTTATTATAGTCTTTGGCTTAAAATCTAATTTATCTGATAGAAGGATTGTCATGCCAACTTTCTTTGGATGTCCATTAGCATGGTAAATTATTTTCCACCCCCTCACTTTAAATCTGTATGTGTCTTTGGCTCTAAAATGAGTTTCTTTCAGACAGAATATTGACAGGTTTTGGTTTTTTATCCATTCTGATACCCTATGTCTTTTGTTTGGGGCATTTAACCCATTTTCTTTCAGGGTAACTATTGAGAGATATGAATTTAGTGCCATTGTACTGCCTGTACGGTGACTGTTACTGTATATTGTCTCTGTTCCTTTCTGGCCTACTACTTTTAGGCTCTCTTTTTGCTTAGAGGACCTCTTTCAATATTTTCTGTAGAGCTGGTTTGGTGTTTACAAATTATTTTAGTTTTTGTTTTTCCTGGAAGCTTTTTAATCTCTCCTTCTATTTTCAATGATAGCCTAGCTGGATATAGTATTATTGGCTGCATGTTTTTCTCATTTAGTGCTCTGAATATATTGTGCCAGTTTTTTCTGGCCTGCCAGGTCTCTGTGGACAAGTCTGCTGCCAATCTAATATTTTTACCATTGTATGTTACAGACTTTTTGTCCTGGGCTGCTTTCAGTATTTTCTCTTTGTCACTGAGACTTGTAAGTTTTACTATTAGATGGCAGGGTGTGGACCTATTCTTACTGATTTTGAGGGGCATTCTCAGCATCTCCTAGATTTTGATGTTAGTTTCCTTTGCCATATTAGGGAAATACTCTACAATAATTCTCTCCAATATACCTTCTGCCCCAATCTCTCTTTTTTCTTCTGGAATCTCAATTATTCTAATATAATTTCATCTTATGATATCACTTATTTCTCTAATTCTCCCCTCATGGTCCCATAGTTGTTTGTCTTTCTTTCACTCAGCTTTTTTATTCTCCATCATTTGGTCTTCTGTATCACTAATTCTCTCTTCTGTCTCATTTATCCTAGCAGTAAGAGCCTCTATGTTTGATCACACCTCATTAATAGCTTTTTAAATTTCAGCTTGGTTAGATTTTAATTCTTTTATTTCTCCAGAAAGGGCTTTTTTTTCCCTCCAGACATGGTTTCTTTAATATCTTCCATGCCTTTTTTGAGCCCAGCTAGCACCTTGAGAATCATCATTCTGAACTCTAGATCTGACATACTGCCTCTTGTTTTTTTTTTAAAGAAAGGTATTGTTAAGACAAACTAATTGAAAAACATTAAAAGAGGAAAGAGGAAATGTAAAAAAACTTAGAATAAGAAAAAAATAAAATTAAAAAAATTAAAAAAATTAATTAACTTTGCAAGACTAAAGAATCATGGGGAGAAAGCCATGAATTCTATGCTCTGCTTTCCCCTCCTCTGGAATTCTGCTGTTCTCCTAGATCAGTGAGCTTGGTCTTGGCTGGATGTTCTTGCTGATCTTCTGGGGGAGGGGCCTGTTGTACTGATTGTCAAGTCTTTGACTGAGGCACCCTTGCCAGGGGCTGGGCTAAGTAATCTGCTCAGGTTAACTCTCAGGAGATTTTGTTCCCTGAATGCTTTCTGTAGAGCTGTGGAGGATGGGAATGAAAAAGGAGACCTCCTGATCTCTAATCTGGAGGAGCCAAGACATTGGGGACCCACTGCACAGTGCACCCTTGGAGAAAAGCTCTCAATCACTCCTATCTCCCTGGTCTCCGGCAACACTCCAAGCTCACCCGGCCTGGGACCGAATGTTTCTGTCTCTGGCACACAGGCCCATTTGGCTTCTCCAAACCCATTAGATTTCTGCTGCTCTGCTCTTCCAGGGGGATCTCCCTGGCTCTGCCACATGTGGGATCCCTGTTCAAAGAGCAGTGCCCTGACTGTGCCACTGATCACTCCTTGGCTCTGTCTCCATAGCCAGCTTCCCTGCTCTAATACCTGCAAGCTCTGCTATACTCAGACACCCTCAATCCTTTTGTGACCCTGTGGGACCTGAGACCACGCTGTCTCTGCGAGGTTTCCACACCCGCTTAGCCTCAGGAGCTATGTCTCTCAGTGGAGCAGACTTTTAAAAGTTCTGATTTTGTGCTCCTTTGCTCTGCCACCTGCTGGGAGTCGGCCCCTCCCCCCACCATCTATCTTCCTGATGATTCGGATTCACTTCTCCGCAGGTCCTACCTTTCAGAAAGTAGTCGATTTTCTCTTTCTAGAATTGCTGCTCTTCTCTTTGATCTCCTGTTGGATTTGTAGGTGTTTGGAATGGTTGGTAACTATCTAACTGAACTCCTGTGAGCTGATGTCATCTCAGCCTACTGCTCCTCTGCTATCTTGACTCCTCCTCCAATAAAAACATTCTTAAACCCTATTGAAGAAAAACCTTTCAAATCACTCATCAATTAGTGTGTACATATGGGTCTGTTTATGTGTGTAGACTTCTGTTTAAAAGAAAGAAAGAAAGAAAGAAAGAAAGAAAGAAAGAAAGAAAGAAAGAAAGAAAACCATAGACATCTTACAGGCTTGGAACCAGGCTAACACTATCCTTCTGTGCTCCCCTTGGTTTCATGGACTAGATTTGGAGTTTGAAGTTGAGTAATCTGAATTTTATCTTCTTCCAAACTTCAGAAAACAAAGCTTCAAGGCCCTTTTGCCATTGTGTATAAGCAGAGCAGGGGTGGGAAGAACAGCTCTTTGAAGATTCCTTTCCTGTCATTGCTGATCTAACCCTGTTGGTTTGCAAGATTGCCATTCTCTTTCATGGCTGCCCTCAGGATGCTTTCTCTGTGCATTCAATTCCCAGAGCTGTTCTAACAAAGTAACAAACTGAGTAGCTTAACCCACAGAAGTTAATTCCCTCACTGTTTTGGAAACTGGTGTCTGGAGTCAATGCATTAGCAGGGCCAGGCTCATTCTGAAGGTTCTAGGGGAGAATCTTTGCTTCCAGTTGAGGCAATCCTTGGTGTTCCTTGATTTATAGAGAAGCATCACTCCAGTCACATGACCATCTTGTCCCATATTCTCCTTTTTGTGGATGTCTGTCTCTGCATTTAAATCTCCCCTTTTTATAGGCTGGTCATAGTTAGGGCCTACACTGATGATTTTATTTTTCTCCCTGTAGAAGGACCTTATTCCAAATAAGGCCACATTCTGAAGTACTGGAGGAATTCAAACATACCTGTTAGAGGAGACACAATCCAAGCTGTAACTTTTGAGGTTTGCCTCTTCCTTTGAAGCTCACCCACAAAAAGAAGAGTGCTAAAGGGCAGTTGGGTGACTCAGGCATTTAAGCATCTGACTCTTGGTTTTGGCTCAGGTTATGATCTCAGGGTTGTGAGTTTGAGCCCCTGCATCAGGCTCCCTGCTCAGTGGGGAATAAGTCTGCCAGAGATTCTCTCTATTCCTCCTCCTCTGCCCTTCTGCCCTTCACACTCTCTCTCAAATAAATAAATAAAATTTTTACTAAACAAACAAACAATCAAACAAAAACATTCTCCTAAGCCCCCAAGAGTGTTAAGGAATTTTTGAAGAAACTTCAGTCACCTTCAATAACTGCCATTCTTATCCATGCTCTATACCTTATGCATGCCTTGTCCTTCTTCCTTCATACCCCCCTTTTCTTCCAAAAAACATAAATATTGTTTTATTTTCCCACATTTTCTCTGTAATACTCTCCTCTATCATCTACTTCCTCTTTACCAATGCTGATGATCATCAATCCAAACTTCCTCTAAGAAACCTTAAGGGGTAGGCAATGTTATTTTCTTTAACTAACTCTAAACTTACGTGGTTCGAACTTCCACGTGGATAGAATTCCATTAATAAGAGGGCCTGTCAAGCTAAAATAAGAAACACTACAATATCGCTGCAGTCGAGAAATCTCTGTGGGAATATGGTAAGATGAAGAGAGCTGTCCCTTTCACTCCTTATTCTGTCTGTGGACAAAGAAATATATTAATTAAAGAGATGGGGGATTTGAAGTGCAATGGGGTGAAACTCCTTTAAGAGTCAAACATTTGGTACCAATGTGTAATATCTTCTCTTCATTAGGAAAGGGGTTCTGATGAAGTCTTTGATTTGTTAGGTGGGAGTTTATATACAGGATTTTTGGCAAGAGTAATCTTTTCCACCACCTCATCATTTTTCCTGAATCTCCCATTAGAACTCTTCACAGTAAGGTTAAAGGTATGCTGAGTTGTTGCTATATCTTAGTCTTTAAGACAGGTGATGCTTTTTGTTTTGTTTTGTTTTGTTTTTGTTGTTGTTGATGTTGCTGCCAGACCGTGCCATAAAGCATTGCTGTATAGTGATGAAGCACAGTATCCAGAGACAATGAGAAACACATCCATTGTCAAACAAAACTGTAGCTATTAATGTGTTCCAGCAAGAAATATATCATGCTGAACCCTGCGATGGCTCAGTGAGAGAAAGTTGGTAGGTAAGGAGGGAGAACTATCTGAGGAAAGGAAGCAAAATATGCAATGCAAAAAGATGTGAATTTTAGTGGTACAATTTAAGGAGTTCTATGAGGTTTCCTATGACAGGAGCATAGAGCTTGTATGGGAGCAAACAGAAATAAGGGTCAGGTGATAGCTCTGCATGTTTGATGAAGATTTGGAGCTTTTTTTTTTTTTTAATATATAGGCAATAGGGAAATCATTGAAGGATTATAAGCATCCTAGTGACATGGTTATGTCTGCATTTTAGAAATACTTCTTTAAAATCAGAAGAAGGGATGAGTTTAGAAATTGAGACTTTTTCAATAGTTTAGGCTTGAAAGGATTAGACCTTGAAATAGAACTGTGACATAGGAGTGATTTGTGGGTTGTGTCAGAGATGAAATTGTATGACTTAGTAGGTAATGGGGGATGGGGATGAAATGGGAAGATTCAGAGCAGGAACAGCAAATAGCTTTCAACACAGGGTGATAACTCTGATGAATTTAAAGTGCTGCCAGGAGTGCTCAGTTCAGCGTGATTGGAGGGATATTTGAACATGTTCTAGAAAAGTGACGGATTCAACAGTTGCTTGGCGTGAGAGGAGAGATGGGACACATTTGTTATGTGAAAATGGCATTATTGGTTGCCTAAATAGAAACCTCATTTCCCCATTCTCTCTTCCTTCCAGAATTTTAATTTTCCCTCAGACACCCACTCCTCTGAGATATAATTCATGTTCTTTGGGAAAAGTTGATCACATAAGGGAAATTCAGTAGGTATTCATGATAAGGTATCCAGTCTACCTTTGCAAATGGATTGGTTTATGGAGCCAATTAGCACTTAACTCTTCCCCAAACACAGAGGTTAGTTTAGAAATGAACATGTCACAACATGGAGCCAGGGAGGGAGACGAACCATAAGAGACTCAGGAAACAAACTGAAAGTTGCTGGGAGGTGGGAGGAAAGGGATAGGGTGGCTGGGTTATGGACATTGGGGAGGGTATGTGCTACTGCAAATGCTGTGAATTGTGTAAGACTGAGGATTCACAGACCTGTACCCCTGAAGCAAATAATACATTATATGTTAATTAAAAAAAATGAAAAGAAATGAGCATGTCAATAGAAGTCAATTAGGTGCCAGAGAGTTTTTCCATGGGGTTCTAGGAAAGCAGTTTCTTGCTTTTAAGAGTAAGCCAGTTTTAAGCCAACCTCAATGACCCAATAAGTCTCCTTATTGTTTAAATCAGTTTGAACTAAAATTTCTCTTACTTGTAGTTAAAAAACATTGATTAATGATTTCTTTCCTTTTTTTTTTTTTTTTAAAGATTTTATTTATTTATTTGACAGACAGAGATCACAAGTATTTGGAGAGGCAGGCAGAGAGATAGAGAGGGAAGCAGGCTCCCTGCTGAGCAGAGAGCCCGATGCGATGTGGAACTTGATCCCAGGACCCTGAGATAATGACCAGAGCCGAAGGCACAACTCCCAAATTTCTACTTTCAGTGATGAGTTTGAAGTTGGTTCCATTCAGTAAGGTGGAAAATAGAAAAGGTTTTAATCTGAAGTAGTTGGATTTAGGAGGTGTATAGGGCATTTATAGAAAGACATCTATAAATACACATAAATGCACATATAGACTTCAAGAACAAGATCTAGGTTGGAGTTTCAGATTTGGAAATCCTTAGTGTACAGTACATACTTTAAGGCATCATGCAATATTAGGTATAATATCCACCTATTGAGTAGAAACCAGCATTCTTTTTTGGTAACCTAGAAATAGAGTATCGAGGGTTGGATAGAATACAAAATATGAGCATATATTGAATGTAATGGAAGAAAATATTTTTTCTTAGAGCTTTTACTTCTTTACTTATATAGATTTATATCCAGGATGATAATATAAAATATATTTATTACTATAAGTAACATTCAAGAAAGTTTCTAAAACATTAATGTAGACTGAAAAACTGAGAAAACTGACAACAAAACCTGGGAACCATGTAGAGAAAGGCATGGGAAGAGAAATCTGAAGAGGAGGTGCCTGAGAAAGTAGAAGGGGGCCTGGGAGGTAATGAGTTAGAAAGCCCACATGACATGATCTCATCCCTTTTCCACATATAGTTCCCTTTTAGTGAAAATTTCTTATTTTTTTTCTCTTTAATTAAAATTTCTGGTATAACCACAGGCTGATGGAGTGTCAACTTTGGGTAATTCAACATTTGGTTTAGTGCCTATTGTGTGTCTTATCCGTCCTGCTCCTACCAAAAATCTGTCTTTTCTTTATGTTCCTGATCCTATGAATGACACAGTTAGTCTCCTATCTCTTGAACCCTCATCTTTTCTCAATATCCCATTTCTTTTTCCATAATAATCTCTGAATTTTCATCAGCTTCAAGCATTTTTCAGTATCCTTCATACCAGCTTAATAACACTCTACTTCAGGAATGCCTGGGTGGCTCAGTTGGTTAAGTGACTGCCTTTAGCTCAGGTCATGATCCTGGAGACCCAGGGTTGAGACCTACATCAGGCTTCCTTCTCAGTGGGGAGTCTGCTTCTTCCTCTGACCCTCCCCCTCTCTCATGCTTTCTCTCTCACTCTCTCTCTGAAATAAAAAAGTAAAAAAAAAAGAAATTTTTTTTTTTAAAGAACCCTCTACTTCAGGTGTTTTGAACTTCTTAGATAACTCCACACTTTAACATGACTAAGCATGTAAAAAATAAAACAAAAAAAGGAAAGTCATCAGTTCAATTCTTAGAGCTGAATTATCTCCCATAAATACGATATTTTTCAATGAAAAGTTTAATGAAATTGGTGCTTGTGGACTTAGACTTGACAGACTGAATTGTTTTTTTTTTTACTTGAATTGTAGGAAAAAAAATCCTCATTTTCACAGAAAAAACTGTAGTGATGTTACAGGAAATCCCCTCAGA
Source organism: Neogale vison (assembly GCF_020171115.1). Classification (NCBI taxonomy): domain Eukaryota; kingdom Metazoa; phylum Chordata; class Mammalia; order Carnivora; family Mustelidae; genus Neogale; species Neogale vison. Next base: position 52,646,946 of record NC_058093.1, read on the forward strand.
TTTAGTTGGATCACAATTCAATTCTGCTTTTAAATAGATCTGAAACAGCATGGATCACTGTTTTCTGCAGCATCTCATGTAGTGATAAAAATTTCATGCTGGCACCTAACAAATCAATTTTTTTTAAGACTTTCTCTTTTTGTAGACTTGTTTGAGCAGCTAGAAGGATTAATTTGCTTTCTCATTAAGGTACAAACCACACAATACTGAATAAAGAATATTTTAATACACTATCCAATGATTGTTTCTTTGTTATATAATGTGTACTATAATTTCAAAATATGTCTGGAATATTATTTCGTTTTTATTGTTTAATGTTAATCCATAGTCCCCCAATGCATTCTTCTAAGAATCTATGACTAAAAGGGGCTCATTTCCAGAAAAGAATAGAATATTTTGCTCCTCACTGAATCTGCATCAAAAAGCAAAAATAGAAAAATTTTAAGTGCATATTTTCACTTTGAAGACACACAAAAAATAAAAATAAAAAGAGTAGCTTTTGCACAGGACTATCCAATACAGCATTGTTTGTGTAACAATTAATTTTGTATAACAAAACCTATTTTCTATGCCAAAACAAAATATCTATCAGTAGGGAGCCAGTTGAATGAGCTATGGTATAATGACATAATGAAATATTATGCATCCATAAAAATAATACCATCTATCTATATTATTCTGTAGTGATTTCAAAAACCTGTTCTAGATAAAAAATCAGTTTATAGAAGAATAGCCAATTATATTTTTCAGGAACTTTGTAACATATTTTTCATCCAAATCAACATGTTCATGTTCACCTCATTAAGAGGTGGAGTATATAAATTGTCTATCTTCCTCCCTTTGAAACTTGGGAGATTTTTGACTGTCGCAATTAATAAGATATGGTGGAAGTGAATTATGTCACTTCCAAACCTAGGTTAATGGCAATTAACCTCTGCCAGTCACCAGGTTGATTCCTTTTGACCATATTCATCATGGATAGGGCAACACTCTATTTTTAACTGGAATAAGTGCTAATTCCAGAGGTGGATTAACCTTCCTTCCCAAAATGCTACCCAAATCACCATCCTTGGATTTACAACATGACTTATTTGTCTTCATGATTTCCTACCATAACATCACTTCTGACCAAGAAACTAATTTTGTAGCAGATGCTACAATGACTTCACACTTATTGGGTGGATCAGCCTTTGCAGACATAGTAAAGGAACCAGCTTGTTTGCTATATGTCATGGGATGAGAGGATATATTTTCCAGGATGCTGTGTAAATTCTAAATGAATGACTAATGTATAGCATGTTTATTTCCCCATAGTTAGGATTTATGGATCTGGGAATCAAGGAATGGGAATAGGAGTCACTGTTCTGCCTGTAACATCAGGGATATAGTAGTTGCTTCTTCTATCTGTAACACTGGGCTCCATTTATATGGAGGTCTTAGATTACAAGGGTAGAATTCTTCCACCAGGGAATACAGGAATGAATCATTGAATTGGAAACAAGAGACAAAAGGGGACTTATTGCACTTGTAGGTTAGATTGATCCTAAATATCAAGGGAAAATTGGGTTACCATTATACTATGGGAGTAGGGAAGAGTGTGGCTAAATTCAGGAGATCCTTTAGGGTACCTTTGTGAACCCCCCTGTCCTGTCATTAAAGTCAGTAGTAATTAGCATGATTGAATAGAGGTAGCTATCCCAATGGTCTAGACCTTCAGGAATGAAGATTTAGGTCACCCCACTAGGCAAGGAATCACCATCCATGAAAGTGCTTGCCAATATCATAGGGGATATGGAAAGTATCAGTTATGACCATCTGTCAAGTTAAAGAAATGAATTGGTAGTCTTGAATATTTCTTTCTTACTTTGATATAAATATGTTAAACATATCGATGTGTATAGGTGTATCATATATACATCGGTCAGATTTTTCTTACTCTCTACCATTCTCTACTATCTAATGTGTTAATAGTAGGAAGCATGATTCCATATTTAAGTTATAAAATACCAAAGGGGAAGCCTGCTTCAGCAAGAAGAGGAATGAATGTCACACAAAATGAATAAAAGAACTTTGTGTCCTCTTTTGGGAAGAGGGTCATATGTTTTTGGTTATATGAGGTATAGCTGCATTATGTTAAATGGAATCATGATTTTGTTATTGAATTTTGGAGGGCACTTAATTATGATTAAAAGAGGGGTATATATTGGATAACAAGTTGACAGAGGATGGACTGTGATGGCTTTGTATTCTGTCAGCTAAGTTGGAGCTAAGTTTTCTACTGTTCTCTTCCATGCACAGCTCTAGGTTAGGGTTGGCCACAGGTAAAGCTTGCATGGGATTTGAAGACTGATTGGAATCAGCTACTAGATATGTACTTAGATCAGTGTGAGGTCAGGCACCGATTCCATTTACTATAGCACCAAGAACCATAAGATACCTGGGAATAAACCTAACTAAAGAGGTAAAGGATCTGTACTTGAGGAACTACAGAACACTCATGAAAGAAATTGAAGAAGACACAAAGGGATGGAAGACCATTCCATGCTCTTGGATCGGAAGAATAAACATTGTTAAAATGTCTATACTGCGTAGAGCAATCTATACTTTTAATGCCATTCCGATCAAAATTCCACCGGCATTCTTCAAAGAGCGGAGCAAAGAATCCTAAAATTATGGATTCAGAAGAGACCCCGAATCACTAAGGAAATGTTGAAAAACAAAAATAAAGCTGGCGGCATCACCTTACCTGATTTCAAGCTTTATTACAAAGCTGTGATCACCAAGACAGCATGGTACTGGCATAAAAACAGACACATAGACCAGTGGAACAGAGTAGAGAGTCCAGATATGGACCCTCAACTCTATGGTCAATTAATCTTTGACAAAACAGGAAAAAATATACAGTGGAAAAAAGACAGTCTCTTCAATAAATGGTGCTGGGAAAACTGGACCATTGCAGCTCATACAGCCTGTGTCATTGTGGTGGTGTTGCAGAGGGAAGCAGCTCAGCAAGCAAGCTCCTCCAAATCCTCCTGGATTTCCTCCTCCAGCTTCTCCAAATATGGTCATATTGGGGGCTAACACTGTGGCAAAGCATCCTATCTCTTTTGCAGGTCCATCCACATCATCAGAGTCAGAGGCTTGGAGGTGGAGGTGGCTGAGATACCATTGCCAGTGCAGAGAGGCAGGAGGAGGTTCCAGTGCACCTTCACAGGTTGTAGTTTGTACTTGTTCTCCCTTTATGTGTGCATCCTTCCTTCTGGACTGCTGGGCCAGCTGACTTCAAGCCCAGAACTGGATGGAGGGGCACCAGCTTACAGAGACAGCTTAGCCATCCTTCTTGATTGCATAATGTCTAATCCCTACAATAAATCCTTTATATCACTTATAGTGGTTCTCCTTCACTGATCAAATCCTAATAGATTTAAGAAGAGTTTGTAAAGTATGCTAACTTTTTTTTTTTTTTTTTTTTTTTTTGGTGGAAAGATAATCTGGAAAGTAAGAAAAATCGTTTCTCTGTGGGAAAGAGTAAGGAGAGAAGAGGATTAGGCTGGGAGCTGAAAGCATTTTAGTTCATGTTTTTTTTTTTTTAAATATTTTATTTATTTATTTGACAGACAGAGATCACAAGTAGGCAGAGAGGCAGGCAGAGAGAGAGAGAGGAGGAAGCAGGCTTCCCGCTGAGCAGAGAGCCTGATGCGGGGCTCGATCCCAGGACCCTGGGATCATGACCTGAGCCGAAGGCAGAGGCCTTAACCCTCTGAGCCACCCAGGCGCCCCTAGTTCATAGTTTTGACTTTAAAATCATGTCAATATTTTTCATGAATTAAAAGTTCAAATTAAACAAAAGTAAACAGAAAAATGAAAGTAATTCCTTAAAATGGAAAGAAACCAACAATGGACCTCTTAGTATATAAACTTGGTTGAATAACCAGGTACAGAAGTTATTTGAAATGAATTTTAAAAACACAATACTTTGACCCCCAAATGTAGAAGTACATATTCTAAGTTCTGAAAAGAACCACACAGATTGTAAACTGCTTTTAGTCACAGACTTATTTGAATGACAATTTTAATGGCAATGACAATGCCAATTTAATGACAAATAATTTAATGACAAATTTAATGACAATAATGACATTATTTTTAATGACAATTTCATGACAATTTGACAATTGTATTTCAAAACTATAAACTATACATGTACAAACTATGTTATGTATATGTATATATATCATAAAGCAAAGAAAATATAATTATGCTAACATTATTTAGAATCCTAAATTTTTATTTATTTTATTTTTTAAGATTTTATTTGACAGAGAGAGATCATAAGTGGGCATAGAGGCATGCAGAGAGAGAGGGGGAAACAGTCTCCCCGCTGAACAGACAACCAGATGCAGGGCTCCATCCCAGGACCCTGAGACCATGACCTGAACCAAAGGCAGATGCATAACCAACTGAGCCACCCATACCGCTAGAATCCTAAATTTTTAGAAGGACATAAGTATATATATTTTAAAAATCATGTGAAGTTCTACACATTAAACTCTGTGTTGCCAATTCCAAATATTGGTATGAATTCATGCATGTTTTGTTTTCCTACAGTTGGTGTATGTGTTTTCTACAGTTTGTATATTTTCCAGCTCTAAAAAGTTCTAGAAGCAAGAAGCATCCCTAATGCACATACTGTCATCCCTAAATGTAACTTACTATTGAAAGAAACCACTGTTCTTGGGAAATGGCTAATTCAGAGTCTAGGGAAGGAAATGTGCAAGATGAACTTGAAATAGATTGTTGCACCTAAAAGCAAGAAACCTATCAAAGAAAAAGGAGCCAGGAGCCACTGGCATTGATAGCATAACCTGAATACCAAAATTATAATATTAATAATAATAGTAGTAGTAGTAGTAGTAATATTGGCTGCAATGGACAAATCATAAAATGTGTTAAAATCTATAGATTCCTAAAATAAAACAAATAACAAAGCAGAGAAAAAAATTATTGGTCTCCTTAAGAAAGGGAACAAATTCAAATTATTTTGAAAATTGAGAAAGTTCAAGCATTATTCTATCTTCAGTAAACTTTAAGAATCATCAAATTGTTGATAAAGATCTTCCTTATGTAAAAATTGCGGTTAATCAATGCAGGAGATATGCTGAAACTAGAAAGTCCTATAAGTCCAATATCTAAAGGAAAAATATATCTAGGCAATACCATTAATAGATGTTAAAATCCTTGGTGCAAATTTGATAGGGATGTAAGAAATGGATGACATTGTAGGAAACTATTGATGAATCTTTATAATATTAAATTCAAGCAACCCATACAATGTGTCTCTTGATGGAATATAATGGAATGCTCAATACAATATTCCATAAATAGATCTAGCTACCTATATACAGAAAATAAAGAAAATTGATGAACTAATAAGCAGAATGTTGATAATTGTTGAGTATTGGTTACAGGAACATGGGAGTTTATTTTATTCTCTCTTTTTCAAAGTATATTTGCAATTTTCCATAATTAGAGTTATATATTTCTTTAAAAAATTGTATATTTTGGTTTCTAAAAGTTATGAAAGCTCAATTATTGGTGAAGAAAATTTCTTACGAGCAAGTCTAATTTGAAGCTCTTTGAAAATCTGAAAATTATGTAATTCTGTATGTTTCTTCCTTTTCTATATATCCTAAGGGATAGAATATGTATGTATGTTACTCTGAAGTGAAAACAAAGTATTATAATAAGCAGGATGCTGCTCTTGAAGTGAGAATCCAGCTCAGCAATATTTCTAATATTTGTCCAATGTTTAATATTCAATGACTAAAAAGAAAGTGAAACACTCTTCTGGGCTTTTCAAAGATTTTATTTACTTATTTATTTCAGAGGGAGAAAGAGCATGGCCAGGGGGTGGGGGGTTGCAGAAGGAATAGAGAGAGAGGGAAAGAAAGAATCCCAAGCAGACTCCAACCTGAGCAGGGAGCCTGATGCAGAATTCGATCACATGACCCTGAGATCATGACCTGAAGCAGAAACCAAGAGTCAGTCCCTTAACCCGTTGAGCTACCCGGGCACCCCTACTCTTCTGGCTTTAGATGTTTTTAAAGTAATGTTTTGTAACAGAGCTTCAGAAATGAAAGTATTTAGCTTTGTAAATATTTAAGAGAGCTTAAACTATGAATTAAAAGTTCCTCTTTAGGAGTTAGTACTATTCTTTAGCTCTCAAATTCAGATTTTTATTACCTCCTCCTTTTGGTGATTTCTTGAGACGGGTGATCTAGGGGATTGGTAATGGGCCACCAGGGCCAAGGTTCCTAGTAGTGGTCAGAGTGCCATTTGCAAACCCCCTTTCTCAAAAGAAACTGTGCCCTAACAATTTTTTTGTGAGAGTAGTATTTGTGCCCTGATGCTTGCCCTCTTTGTTCTCCAGCCCACCTGAGCCCGAGTGCTTAGTGGGTGGGCAATTAATGAATGGATGCAGCAGTCTGGGAGAAAATAGAGAAAGAATGCTTAATCCAGCTCTAAGAGATTAAGAAACCAGAAAGGAAAGCAAGAGCTGCTGAAAAAGCTGCTCATTGGAGCCCTATCAAGGGGATGTTTTCCAAGGCAGCTGCACAAATATACCCACTAGAGTAGGGCAGCTTTCACCCTGCAATGTTTGGAAAGTACATCCTCTAGGCTTCTGCCTGCTGCTGTAGATCTGTAGGGTATATTAATGGCTGGTGGACATCAGTAGGCTGTGTCTGATTGCTCAGGGCATTATTTTTTTCCTCCGAAGTTTGCATCAGAGAATATTTTTCAGAATGTTTCTAAAGGTCATTTGGAATCTTATTGAAACTGAGAAAATAATGAGATGCCTGGAAATGTTGAAACGCTTCCTTTCAAACTGGTAGCTGAAACACAATGAGCCTTGATGTATATGGCATCAGGACAGCCTTCATTTTCTGCAGAGATGCTCTCTCCCAAATGAAGCAGAAGTTCTAAACTCCGTACTATACCTAAACTTGGCAGAGTTCAGTCTCATCTGTGCTGAAGTTTTTGGATATATATTGCTAAACTTCTAAAACATTTTGCATATTTCCAAGAATATAATTTTATTTCTGTAATTATTTCCAATAATTACAAGAGAGTTACTAATGTGCAGAAGAGCAAAATCCTCACAAAAGGGCAGCTAACCATTCCCTTTATGTTAACATTCCTAAATATAAGTCTCACTTGTTTTCCTAGCAAACAGCAATACCATATAATATAAAAATGTTGTGCAAGCAATGCTTTTTAATTCTAATGAAATCAATAATGTTGATGTTGATGATTAAAACAATCATAATGGTCAGAATCCACATGTTTCCATTTGGGAAGTACAGTTGTTTACTCCTGAACAAGTTGGTGATGTTTATTGCATGTAAATTACAAGGAGATAGCTATAAAGTTGTAATTATTAGCCAAAATAAAAATTTTACTTAATTTTGACACTAATAAAAATCATGTCAAAATAATCCCTTCTGAGGAGAGTGTAAGAGGTAAGGCTTATAAAATTATGCAACTTTCAAGCTGAAATGAAACACAGAGATCATTTCTTTTAACTTCTTTATCACAGGAGGAAACAAAGAAGCTTAGGCTGCTGAATTTTTTTTACCCACAACAATTAGTGCAAGTGTTGGAAGTAGAACCCAAATTGTCTATCTCCAAACTGAGGGGGCAGAAAAACAGTAAGGTTGGCAGGCATTGCTACCTTTTTTGGAGCTGTCAGCCTTCAAAATAAAACACCAGTTATTTACTAGCAAAATGAGTTTATTCTGAAATAGCAGAGGGATAACAAATTGGGACATGCAAGCTGTACTGAGTCATAGGCAGATCTGATGAGACAAAGGGAAGGTCAGCTTTTATTAGGTTTTATGAAGAAAGTGGGAAGGGTTGTCTTAAAAGTTCACTGGAGAAGAACGGAAGTTCGAGGTTGTGGAGATTCCTCATTGGCTGCAATTGATTAGTGCATTGTTGCTGGGGTACAGAAGTCTCTTCCTTCTTTTTCTTAAAAACAAGAGATAGATTTCCTATGCAAGAAAATCCTTCCTTATCAAGATGGTTTATCTTTCTTTGCTGGTTGATGCAGGCAGCAGCCAGGGGTACGGGTGGGACAGTATTCCCTTCATGGCTTCTCTAGTTCATGTTAAATGAGGTTTCCTGGGGGCACTGGGTGGCTCATTCAGTTAAGCTTCCCACTGTTGATTTGGCTGACATCATGATCTCAGGGTCCTGAGATTGAGCCCCACTTTGGACTCCACACTGGGCATGGAGACTGCTTAAGATGCTCTCTCTTCCTCTCCCTCTACCCACCACCTCCCGACCCCTTGTGCACATGCTCTATTTCTTTCTCTTTCTTTCTTTCTTTCTTTCTTTCTTTCTCTCTCTCTCTCCCTTTAAAAAGAAGAAGAAGAAGAAGAAGCAGCTGTCTCTGTTTATTTCCACAGAGCATATAAATTGTGGACCTCCAACTTGGGTAGAATAGTGGCAATTCCTCTCCTTCCTGATTTGTATACTCCCTTCTCTCAATTTTTATTCTTTATGCATTTCCAAGGACATGGCAAATGCAAGGGTGAAAAGGGTTGGATGAGGAACCTTTCAGTTAGGGTGGATCTGCTCTCTCAATACTCCCTCCGATTCTCCCATATGCAACTGAAATGTTTCTGGAAACCAGAGATCCTTCCATATCAGGATGAGATGGGACAGATGTAACGTAGACAACAACTTACTATGGACCCAATACAGTCCTAATGCCCTTATATGGATAATCTTAATTCAGCTGCCTGCAACTCCATGAGGTAATTAACACAGATGATGAAAGCAAAGCACATAGATTATAAACAATTTATACAAATCTCATGGGTAATAAGTGTTGGAGCCAGAATTTCATTCCAAATCCTTGACTCTAGAGAAGTGTTCTTGATAGTTATTCCATGCCAGATATGAAAATTATGCCAATTCTATCATTACAGATTATATAAAGTTATAGTGAATGTTTTAAAGTTTCATTTTGATAAATAATTTCAAACTTCTACAGCATGTATTTTATTGCAACTGACAATAAGTAAATATCGTTGATAGGATTTTTAGTTCTGAGATGCCTGGGTGACTCTGAGTCATTAAGCAGCTGCCTTCAGCTCAGGTCACAATTCCAGGGTCCCAAGATCAAACCCAGCATCAGACTATCCACTCAGTGGGAAGCCTGCTTTCTCTCTCTTCCTCTCTCCTGGTTTGTGTTCTCTCTCTCTCTGTCAAACAAATGAATAAATAATCTTTTAAAAAATTGGATTAAAAAAAAGGATTTTTAGTTCTTTGATCTTGGGGACAAGAGGTGATTCCCATGAAAACAAAATTCATCAGTCTATTTAATAAATAGTGCCTGTTCTGCATATCAGGCATGAGGCATGGAGATATAATGGGAAGCAAGAGAGGTGTATCGAAGCTGAGTCACGTAATACATAATGGAAAACAAAAATCCAAGATTTATATTACTTCTGTTAGATTTAGAAAATTTTCATGAATTCTCTTAAACAAGTGGAAGAGATGGTACCTTGATGAGTAGGAGAAAGAAAGCAAGGTAGTTTCAAAAAGCTGAACTGTGAGGTATGATTTCTAAGAAGTATCGAGTGCTGAAAAACAGTGGATGTCAAGGACCACCATTCTCCAGTATTGATTATAATAGAGTGAAGACCAAACTGCCTTTTGAGGGTATTAACTTTCTTGAGAGATATTTCACTGGGGCAAGTAAGTGAAGAGAGACGGGAACATCTCTTTCTTTAGCTCTCACAAGAACATCTTACCCATTTTTATTTGTTATTCTTCTCTGAACTAACAATGAAAAGGTCAAGGGAATTTTTTTAAACCTCTGCTATACACCTACTAAAAGAAGTTTCTACTGTATTTAAGGAATGGCAACAGGATTAATAGTAAGATCTTCCAGAACATAAAATGTGGAATATGATTTTAAGTCTTTTCCCCTGCAAGATAAATCAGAATATTAGAAGATAAAAAAGAAATCTCTTTTTAACCCTGAAATGGGAAACAGCAATGAACTTGCTTTGCTGCTGATTTTTATTTATACCTATTTTCTAACCCAAGGTACTTCCCCTTGATCAAAATTAGAAGCAAACATTTTCATATTCATGTAATTTCTGTTTCAATTTGATTGAGGGCTTCTGGGCTGTTTTCTTACAAAATGTGTGTGCCTATCCATATTAGCATATTAGTCGTAGATGGAATATCTGCTGGGTTAATTCTCTTTGTTCTATGCTAGAACAACACATGTAATTACCCCCTTAATTAAAGCTTGCCAAGGAGGGTGACTCATATTCAAATATGTCTTTGCTTCTAGTGTGCAGCAGTAAGAAAAGTGGTGATCGCCTCCAGCTTCTGCCTTGTGCTTTCACGGTCATTCCCTAAATAATGAGGAACTAAAGATTCTTTCTTATGGGCCATTATTAATTGAATCTTTATAAAATAAGCCATCTTAAGGATATCAAACTGGTTTTACTTGCCATGATTTGACTGATAGTGGGTAGAGCCTTGATTCAAAAAAAATTTTTTAATAGCTTGTGTCATGTATCATGTTTTCACATTTAGCAACAATTCCTCTACGTGGCAGCTACCTCACAAATATTTGTGGAATGAATGGCTGAATCCTTTCCGGTCTAATAGTTTAGAAGCACCCTATCAAAATGAGATTAGAACTAGCTGGAATGAAAGCCCTTTGTAAATGGAGCAGGTCAGGCCTTTGGGTCTGTAGAGAAACATTGAGTGGAAGGTCTGGAATGATTCAGAGGTCAATACAAGCTGAGGAGAAAGTCTCAAACTCTCCAACTAACTGTTTTGCACAGCACCTTGGAAGAAAAGGCTGTAAAATTATACATGTGGACTAAATTGAAAGTATTGGGTGATGATGCTGGTGTTATTATTATGTAAATGGAAAGTATGCCAAATATTATTGTTTTGGGAATAAAACTAGTGATGAGTTATCAGAAATGACATTTGATAATTAGAAAAAAATGGGGAGTAAATCTCTGTATTTTAGGCACTGCAGAAGAGGCAAAGAAATCTAGGATACAGTTTCCACTCTGTAATACACATTATTTAATGCTTGTAAAAATAAGTGAGCATTATTTGCCCTTATGTTACAGATGGGAAATGAATCTCACGTTAACTACTTTCTTTACTGTCGCATAAATAATAAGAAGCTAAGCTGAAAATTAAAGCAGAAGTGCCTTTCCTTTTTATTATTCTGTTCTGAAAACTCATAGTAGAAGTTAATATATAGTATGTACGACTACCTTGTAGAAATCCTAGCAGCATGCCTGACCCGTAATAGGCTCACCTAAGAAGTTAGTAAATGAGTAACATATTTAGCATGTTGGTCATTAAAATCTCCTCCTCCTCCTCCCCCTTCCCCTCCTGCTCTTTCTCCTTCTTCTTTACTAAGCTAGTACCATCAGAACAACCCACCCAATCTCTAACACCCCTGCTTTGTCTAAATTAGCTGAATGGTGGCTTCTGTTATCTAGTTTCATATCAGTTGAAGAGATTTCGTGTATAGGGTCTTGTTTTCGATTACAGAATTTGCAAATGCTAGCCACTGAGGACTGAGATATTTAAGGTCAAATTAGAAGTGTTTCCTTATGCTCTGTTCTTTAAAGAATTTTAGATTTGAAACTTCAAACTCAGAAACCAAGCTTTGCAATTTCCAGTTGCAGGAGAGCATGGAATTCAGTCTTTAAAAGACAAAAAATGGGAAGAGAATGTATCCTAATCTTTAGAATATTCTCAGAGGTTTATTAATGTTTCCCCTAGCAAGTTGAAACTGTGGTTTCAAATGCCCTTGAGGAAATGTGTTTAAAAGGCAGGGAACTGGGTGTGGAGTTTGGTCTATTTTTATTCTGCACCCGAGATTCTGTATGATTCTCACACAAAGAAGTGCTGGAAAGGATGACACTGCTAATTAATTTATTCCTGATTTCATATATAGGTATATAATTTTTTTTCTTCATATCCTGAGTCTGCTAGATTAAATTTCTTAGGTGAAAATAAAACACATCAGGGCTTAAGAGTTGTGTGAATATCTACCTGGAGTTTCCTTTCAAGATGGCAGACTTGAACAAAAGAACCAAACTTGAACAAAAGAACAAAAGAACCTGGAATGGGTATATTGCTTGTTATCTGAATTACTTCCTGTTAGTTATCTGGAAAGGTGAGGGCACTGAAGAATGCTACCTGGGAAGTTTCTTGCTGTCAACATTTGAACTTCAAGTTTATAAATAGAAAAAAAAAGACTTTACTGAGAATTTACCTTGCAATTTGGTATGCTAAATCTTTTTTTTTTTTTTTTTAAGGTAAATCCAGCTGTAGATAAAGAGTTACATAATTTGTACTGAGTAAGGAGATAATCAGAACACAGATTCCAGAAAAACATACCAGTTCTAACACATATTAAATGTATACCCTTGAGAAGTTTGGAGTTATTCTCTCCAAGCCTCAGTCTGTATTCTGTAAAATGGGCTAGTAATAATAAGCAGTTCTTATGGTTGTGAAAATTAAATGAGATAATTCATGTTTACTGTTTAATAACAAAAGGTCTGACGCACAACAACTGTTAAAAAATGGTGATGATGATGATAATGACATTCTTTGAGAGCTATCGTTGTTTTTACGCCTTTGATCTTATTTTTCTTCAAACTGCTACATGTATGTAATAGCCTTGTTTCCTCACATGGTTGGAGAGCAAGATTTTATGAAATCAAAGAAGGAAATACTTCATTAATTTAAAAACAAAGTAAACAAACAACCAAAAATCCCCTAACATCAGGAAGAACAAATTAGAGAAGGAAGATGGGTACATTCAAAGTTGTATTCGTCTACCCTTAAAAGTTAGAAGGAGAGCAAAGTAACAAACCTCTCTGTTAATAGGGGTGGGAATACTTAGTAGACTGAGAGTAAGTGACTTTCAGGATCACCAAGTGATTTTGCCACAGTTGGGAGACAAAAACTTTCTGAATGTAAAATCCCCACAGTCACATCTGCATCTCTGCATCTTTTCTAGGCTTTTCCATTTTTATGATTGCTCTTTTTACACAGTGACATGTTTAAAACACCAATGAATTTCTAAGGCTTAGAAGATTTCAAATTTTACTACATACGTATGTGGTAAGGTCTGTCATCACACAGCAGTGATGACACAGATGACAGATAATGGTAGTTGCTGTTCCTCGTGGAACTAAAGAGAATGAGAGGAGACCAGGGCCCTATGCATGCACACCAGGTTTATCTGCAAGCCTGATGGTCTGCAGTGGAGGGGAATATCATATTTACTTATTTGTTTACTTGTTTGTTTGTTTGCTTTTTAGAAAGTGGGGGAGGGGTAGAGGGTGGAGGAGAACCTCAAGCAGGCTCCACGGTCTGAGTGGAGCAAGAGGCGGGGCTTGATCGCATGACCCTGGGACCCTGATATGAGCCGAAATCAAGAATCAGACACTTAACTGAGTCAACCCGACACCCTGGGAAATCACATTTAATATAATAGTATTGATTGTGAGGAAAGTTCCTGAGGCATATCTGCTACATGAACAACATTTTCCTTCTCTCTAATCTTTTAGCTCTGACCTTTTATAGTGCGTGTGATTTTAAAGATCAGACTATGGCTGACAGCCAAACTGCATCTCTTGCCGTTTGTTCTCAGACTGCAGAAGTTCTGGTGAGCTGTTTAGTCACTTTGGTTTAAATTAAAGTGGAGTTAATCTCACCTGGTTAACTTCTTTAATCCCCGCCCCCCCAGTCACTTCCTTACAGAGTTCTTATCCAACCTTTAGTCAAGGCCAAGCATCTAGTTATAAGTACAAGCTGGGATCCTTTTCCTTCAGGGCACTTTTGTTACTGGGCATATTTCCTTAATGCTCCACAATCTCTACTAAGATGTAATTCCAGCCAGAGCTATGCTTCGTTTGCTCACCAGTGTTTCTCCAGTCCATTAGGGTGGTGGGCACCAAGTGATATACAGCAAACATTCATTTGGTCAATGAACCCTTGTTTTGAATCAGGGAAAATGGTTCCTGGACTCCTCATAAAAAAATTTACCCAGGTTCATTTTTGGAGAAAAGATTTATCTGGAAATAGTATTAATAGTTCTGTTTTAATCTTTATTGAAAGTTCTGATGAATGAAAATTTTTAGGCTTTTCCCAAAAAGTAGATGTTTTATTTTAGGTGGACAGAGTCAATGAATTTGTCTTTACAGTGCACTCAGAAAATGGATAAAGTGATCTGAGAGGCAGTTGGCTCCTGACTTTTAGCCAAGGTTGAAAAGATATGTAAAATGACCTCATGAGATACGTGATACCTAAAATTACCTCATGAGTTTTGTGTGCAAGACCAGCTCTGAAGAGCTTGGTCCTTCCTTGTGTACTCTGCCCACAGTTTTAATGGCAAACAGCTCGGTCTAGACATGGTTATCTGAGAGAGAATAGTGGCTACTATAGGATAAATTTTTGTAAGCCCTTACAAGAAAAATGAGCTTGCAGATGTTTTTGGTTTTGCTAGTTTATTTTAGTAGTTATAGTTTTAACTGAGAAGTCTGTTGTTTCTAACACTACCAAAGGGTGCATTGCCTGTACCTTCAAATCTTTTTGTCAACTTCAGTACCAGTACAGTTTCTTCCCATTCTGGTTTGATTTCCTCTTGGGTCTTGTTTGATCTTGTTGAAGAAATTTTTACTACCATGACCTATATGAGAATGCCAATACCCATGCCAGAGGATGGTGTCTTTGCCTTTGTACTGGTAGTTAAAGTGCTAGACAGTCTGATTTCCCTGCAGGAAGAGAAAGAAGGTTCTCTCCAACTTCTAAACATACCTTCTTGGATGAGACCTGAATTTTCAGAGTCTCCAGGGAATTTGTTCCTGCAGATCTGGCCCATACTCCTCACTCATAGGCAACCAGTTCTATAGTCAGCATATGGCAGACATACTGCCCTACCTTGAAACTGAAGAAAGGAGTAGCATTCAGGTTCTTATGTCATCAGATATCCTTTTGCTTGATCCTTTCCTGCTATAAAGAGGGAAGGATTTGAATGTCGAAAATTGGAATTTAGCTTAGGGTGGTTTAGGCAATTGATTTATTTTACTTTATTTTATTAAAGAATTTATTTATTTATTTGAGAGAGAGAGAGAGTGAGTGAGTGAGAGGGGGAGGAGCAAAGGGAGAGGGAGAAGCAGACTCCCTGCTGAGCAGGGAGCCTGACATGGGGCTCAATCCCAGGACCCTGAGATCCTGACCTGAACTAAACGCTTGTCCAACTGAGCCACCCAGATGCCCCAGCAACTGATTTATTTTAAACAAGTCTTAATGTCTTCTCACCTTAGGCAGCAGTGTTCATAGCAAGAATTTTCAAGGGCACCCCCAAAATAGAGTAATTTTATACTTGTCTCTCTCTTTTCTCCATCTCTTATCCTTCCTTCCTCCTTATGGGAATTAGGAGCTTTTTAGTGTTAGAAGTCTAAACATTGTCCTCCTGCATCTTTCTGGCCACCCAAATAACTTTATCGTTTCTCCCCCTTCCAAAACAAAAGATGCCTTTGTTTCAGTCCTTAACAAGGTAAACATTATTTTCATGTTAATAATTCACAGTAAGGGATAATGGACAGTGGTAATGGAGGGTGGATATTCACATGAGATATTTCTTTTTAAAACAACTAACAGCACCAAATGAACTTCAGATAGAAGAATATGTGGAAAAAGTCATTCTGCCAGTTACTTCCAGGGACTCAAACTTGAGCAACACAGTTCAAGCTAGGTTCTTGTCATTTCATCTCATTGTGTAAAACTCAAGTTATGGTAAAGGAAAGAAGACAAGCATTAGTTATTAGATGGAAAATTCAATAAACTGTTAGATTTTGACACCTATAAACATAACTTTTAAAAATATAAAAGCCTTTCAGTATAAAGAAAGGTACAATTTTAAGTAAAATTAAAAAAAAACAGAACTTCTCAAGTAGTAGTAACTGTAAGCCTAATTTTCTTTCTGGGGAGTTAAATTTTTCTCATATATGTCAATAGAAAAAAAAGTTTATTGGTAAGTATTAAAATTCCCTTATATAGTAGTGGGATAAATCATTTATGTTCTTTTTTTTAAAAATTTTTAGTTTTTTTTCAGTGTTCTGAAATTCATTGTTTATGTACCATACTCAGTGCTCCATGCAATATGTGCTCTCCATAATACCCACCACCAGGCTCACCCCAACCACCCCTCCCAAAACCCTCACTTTATTTCTCAGAGTCCACAGTCTCATGGTTTCTCTCCCCCTCCCATTTCCCCCATCTCACCCCTCTCCATCTCTCCATGTCCTCGTGTCCTTATGTTCCATAAGTGAAACCATATGATAATTGACTCTCTCTGCTTGACTTAATTTCACTCAGCAAAATCTCTTCCAGTCCCATCATTGTTGATACAAAAGTTGGGTATTCATTTCTGATGGAGGCATAACACTCCATTGTATATAAGGACCATATCTTCTTTATCCAATCATCTGTTGAAGGGCATTTTGGTTCTTTCCACAGTTTGGTGACTATGGCCATCGATGCTATGAACATTGGGGTACAGATGGCCCTTCTTTTCATTACATCTGTATCTTTGGGGTGAATACCCAGTAGTGCAATTGCAGGGTCATAGGATAGCTCTATTTTTAATTTCTTAAGGAATCTCCACACTGTTTTCCAAAGTGGCTGCGCCAACTTGCATTCCCACTGACAGTATGAGAGGGTTCCCCTTTCTCCACATCCTCTCCAACACTTGTTTACTGTATTGTTTATTTTGGTCATTCTAACGGGTGTAAGGTGGTATCTCAATGTGGTTTTGATTTGAATCTCGCTGATAGCTAATGATGATGAACATTTTTTCATGTGTCTGTTAGCCATTTGTATGTCTTCTTTGGAAAAGTGTCTGCTCATGTCTTCTGCCCATTTTTTGATGTGATTATCTGTTTTTGTGTGTTAAGTTTGAGGAGTTCTTTATAGATCTTAGATATCAGCCCTTTGTTTGTAGTGTCATTTGTGAGTGACTTCTCCCATTCCGTGGGTTGCCTCTTTGTTTTGTTGACTGTTTCCTTTGCTGTGCAGAAGCTTTTGATCTTGATTAAGTCCCAAAAGTTCATTTTTGCTTTTGCTTCCTTTGTCTTTGGAGACATAACTTGAAAGAAGTTGCTGTGGCCAAAGTCGAAGAAAATGTTCTCCTCTAGGATTTTGATAGATTTCCTGCCTCACACTGAGGTCTTTTATCCATTTTGAGTTTATCTTTGTGTAATGTATAAGAGAATGGTCAAGTTTCATTCTTCTACACATAGATGTCCAATTTTCCCAGCACCATTTATTGAAGAGACTGTGTTTTTTCCACTGTATATTTTTTCCTGCTTTGTCAAAGATTATTTGACCATAGAATTGAGGGTCCATAACTGGGCTCTCTACTCTGTTCCACTGGTCTATATGTCTGTTTTTGTGCCAGTATCATGCTGTCTTGGTGATCACAGCTTTGTAGTAAAGCTTGAAATCAGGCAATGTGACACCCCCAGTTTTGTTTTTCTTTTTTGACATTTCCTTATCAATTCTGGGTCTCTTCTTGTTCCACACAAATTTTAAGATTATTTGTTCTAGACCTTTGAAAAATGCCACTAGAATTTTGATCAGGATGGCATTGAAAGTATAAATTGCTCTAGACAGTATAGACATTTTAACAAATGTTTATTCTTCCAATTCAAGAACATGGAATGGTCTTCTATCTTTTTGTGTCTTCTTCAATTTCTTTCATGAGTGTTCTGTAGTTCCTTGAGTATAGATCCTTTACCTCTTCGGTTAGGTTTATTCCCTGGTATCTTGTGATTCTTGGTGCTACAGTAAATGGAATTGATTCTCTAAATTCCCTTTCTATATTTTCATTGTTAGTATATAAGAAAGCAACTGACTTCTGTACATTGATTTTGTATGCTGTCATATTACTGAATTCTGTATGAGTTCTAGTAGTTTGGAGATGGAGTCTTTGGGTTTTCCATATAAAGTATCATGTCATCTGAAAAGAGAGAGTTTGACTACTTCTTTGCCAATTTGAATGCCATTTGTTTCTTTTTGTTGTCTGATTGCTGTTGCTAGGACTTCTGGTACTATGTTGAATAATAGTGGTGTGAATGGACACCCTTGTCATATTCCTGATCTCAGAGGGAAGGCTGTCAGTTTTTCCCCACTGAGGATGATATTCAATGTGGGTTTTTCATAGATAGATTTTATGAAGTTGAGGAATATTCCCTCTATCCGTATACTTTGAATTTTTTTTTTTTATTTATTTTTTTTTAAGATTTTTTTTATTTATTTGACAGAGAGAGATCACAAAGAGACAGAGAGGCAGGCAGAGAGAGAGGAGGAAGCAGGCTCCCTGCTGAGCAGAGAGCCCGATGCGGGACTCGATCCCAGGACCCTGAGATCATGACCTGAGCCGAAGGCAGCGGCTTAACCCACTGAGCCACCCAGGCGCCCCTACTTTGAATTGTTTTAATCAGGAACGGATATTGTATCTTGTCAAATACTTTTTCTGCATCAACTGAGAGGACCATGTGGTTCTTCTCTCTTCTCCTATTGATTTGTTGTATCACATTGATTGATTTGTGAATGTTGAACCACCCTTGCATCCCATGGATAAATACCACCAGGTCATGGTAGATAATCTTTTTAATGTACCGTTGGAACCTATTAGCTAGGACCTTGTTGAGAATTTTGGCTTCCATATTCATCAGGAATATTGGTCTGAAATTCTTTTTGGTGAGGTCTTTGCCTGGTTTGAGAATCAAGGTAATGCTGGCTTCATAAAAAGAGTCTGGAAGTTTTCCTTCTGTTTGTTTTTTGAAAGAGCTTCAGGAGAATAAGTATTATTTCTTTTTTGAATGTTTGGTAGAATTCTTCTGGGAATCCATTAGGTCCCAGATTCTTGTTTTTTGGGAGGTTTTTGATCACTACTTCAATCTCGTTATTAGATATTGGTATATTCAGGTTATCAATTTCTTCCTGATTCAGTTTTGGAAGTTTATAGCTTCCAAGAATGCATCCATTTCATCTAGGTTGCTTAACTTATTGGCATATAACTGTTGATAATAATTTCTGATGATTGTTTCTATTTCTTTTGTGTTATTCATGATATCTCCCTTTTCATTTATAATTTTATTAATTTGGGTCCTCTCTCTTTTCTTTTGGATTAGTTTGGTCAATGGGTTTATCGATCTTATTGGTTCTTAAAAACAAACAAACAAACAAACAAAAACAGCTTCTAGTTTTATTGATGTATCCCTTGTTTCTATCTCATTGATTTCTGCTCTAATCTTGATTATTTCCCTTCTTGCGTGTGGGGTTGGCTTAATTTGTTGTTGATTCTCCAGTTTTTTAAGGTATAAAGAGAGCTGGTGTATTCTGGATTTTTCAGTTTTTTTGAGGGAGGCTTGGATGGCTGTATATATCCCCCTTAGGACCACCTTTGCCATATCCCACAGGTTTTGGACCAAAGTGTCTTCATTCTCATTGGTTTCCATGAACTGTTTAAGTTCTTTTTTGATTTCCTGGTTAATCCAAGCATTCTTAAGGAGGGTGGTCTTTAGCTTCCAAGTATTTGAATCCCTTCCAAACTTGTGGTTGAGTTCCAGTTTCAAAGCATTGTGGTCTGAGAATATGCAGGTTATAATCTCAATGTTTTTGGTATCAGTTGAGCCCTTATTTGTTACCCAGTATGTGGTCTATTCTGGAGAAAGTTCCATGTATACTTGAGAAGAATGAGTATTCTGTTGTTTTAGGGTAGAATGTTCTGTATATATCTATGAGGTCCATCTGGTCCAATGTGTCATTCAATGTTCTTGTTTCTTTATTGATTTTCTGCTTGGATGATCTGTTACTGAGAGTGGCGTGTCAAGATCCCCTACTGTTAATGTATTCATATCAATATGACTCTTTACCTTGATTAACAGTTGTCTTATGTAGTTGACTACTCCTGTATTGGGGGCATAAATATTTACATTGGTTAGAGCTTCTTGGTGGATAGAACTTTTAAGAATGATGTAGTGTCCTTCTTTATCTCTAATTACAGTCTTTAGTTTAAAATCTAATTTATCTGATATGAGAATCACTACCCCAGTTTTCTTTTGAGGCCCATTGGCATGAAAGTTGCTTCTCTATCCCTTCACTTTCAGCCTAGATGTATCCTTAGGTTCCAAATGGGTCTCTTGTAGACAACATATGGACAGGTCCTGTCATTTTATCCAATCTGCAACTCTGTGCTGTTTTATGGGAGCATTTAGGCCATTCATGTTGAGAGTGACTATTGAAAGATACATTTTTATTGACATCATATTGCCTGCGAAGTCCTTGTTTCTGTAGATTGTCTCTGTAAATTTCTGTTCTATGATACTCTTGGGTTCTTTCTTCTTTCATGGAACTCAAGAGTGTCATATTTCTTATAGTGCCAGCTTGGTGGTCACACACTTTTTTAAACTTTGCTGGTCTTGGAAGCTCTTTATCTCTGCATCCATTTTGAATGTCAGTCTTGCTGGATAAATTATTCTTGGCTGCATGTTCTTCTCATTTAGTGCCCTGAATATGTGTTGCCAGCCCTTTCTGGCAAGCCAGGTTCTGTGGACAGGTATGACATTATTCTGATAGACCTTCCTCTGTATGTAAGGAATCTCTTCCCCTTAGCTGCTCTAAAGAGCTCCTGTCTAAAATTATGATTCATCAATTTCACAATCAAGTGTCTCGAGATCTTTCTAGATTCATTCATCTTGGAGGGTGATCTTTCTGCCTCTAGGACATGAACTCTAGTTCCATTCCCCAAATTGGTAAAATTTTCATGGAGAATTTGTTCAACTATATCTTCTAGTCTTTTTTCTTTCCCCGCCCCCTCAGGGATCCCAATAATTCTGACATTGGAACATTTCATAGCATCATTTATTTCTCTAATTCTGTTTTCATGGCTTCTAAGTTGTTTGTTCCAGGCCTCCTCTTGATCCTTTTTCTCTATCAGTTTGTCTTCTAGATCACTAATTTGATCTTCTGCCTCAGTTACCCTAGCTCTTAGAGTATTTAGGTTAGATTGGATCTCATTGATAGCATTTTTAACTTCTTCCCGGGCAGCTTTTACTTCTGCCCTAATCAATTCCATGTTGTCACTAATGGTTTTCTCCAACCTAGCCATTGCCTGGATAATTGTTGCCCTGAATTCTCTTTCTGACATACTGTTTATGTCCATATCCAATAGTTCTGATGGAGAGGGCACAGTCTCTGAAATTTTCCTGTTGGGTGTTCCTTCTCCTAGTCATTTTGGTAAGAGGTGGTTGAGGGGATGTGTACCTGAATATATCAACTGCAATCCAGGCAAGGTGTACCCTGGAATGCTTCTGAGCAATCGGAAGTCTCCACCAAAAAGAAAGAAAAAAGAAAAAAAAGAGAGAAGAGAGAGGCAGAAAAAAAGAGAACACCCAGCCAGAATGGACCCTCAAAGCAAGATTTATAAGGTATATAAACAAAAATGGACAAACAAAAAGACTGACAAAAGCAAATGATAAGAAAATAAAAAAGAACCCAGCCAAAATGAACCCCAAGGATGAGATTTATATAATACCAGAACAAAAACAAATACTCAGCAATACTGACAGAAGAAAAACATGGGAGGGTGGTTATAAATCCTCGATGTGGGCGAGGAAGTTTATTTTATCCTTCCTGGGTGTATCTTGATATTTTTGTTAAGGGACTCTACTTTCCAGAAATGAAGGGAAATTAAAACTGGTTTATATATAGGGGTAGTATTGATTAGGGAAAGAGGATTACCTTGAAGCTTATATCTATATTTTTAAAAAATATATAGCTTATATCTATAAGCTTATATAATATATATATAGATTATATATATCTACAAGCTCATATCTATATATTTTTTAAAAAATAGAAATGAAAAAGAAAAATATGGGTATATGTATGAAAAAATTTCAAGTTAAAAGATTATTATGGAACATGTATTAAGCCTCTAGTTATAATGGTAAGTAGGTTAAAAAAATAAAAAAACAAGAATAGTGAGAATGAATTAAAAATAAAGGTTGTATTTATGAAATATACAGGTTTTAGGGCAATACCAGGAGCTTAATATATTGTTTTCCCCTCATGTTGGGGTTTTACAGATTTATGGGGACTCTATGGTGGTTGTCCTCTTGTTCTTTTGGCTGACTTTATGGGGGAGGGGACTGCCACATTGTTTTTCAGTCACTCTTGCTTGGGTTGAGTCCTCATGCTCCCTATCAAGGGGCTGGGCTCTGTAGAAACTGGTTTTTCAGGCTTTTGCTCTCTGGAGGTTTTTGTCCTTTGCCAGCTTTTTGGAGGTTTAGTGGAAAGCAAACTGCACCCAGACCTCTGCCTCAGAGAGAAGCCTCAGTCTGCTCCCCTCTGGGTGGTCCAGAACACACAGACTCCCCCTCTGCAAACACTTCACTGAGCTGTGCAACCTCCCAAAGGCAGTGCACGTCCCTAGCCACTATCTCAGGGTTTGTCCAAAGCGCCCACTTGTCTTTGCACCCCCGTGCCAAAACCATGAGTGGGACCCAGCTTCCAGTGGCTGCTTTGCCTGGACTGCTGTCTGGGGTAGTTCCTTCAAGTCCAGGCTGGGAGTGTTCAGACTCACAGTTGCTTCTAGAGACCACTGGCTGGCACCTGCATGGAGCACTCTCAGGTGCAGGTGGGAAGTGCAGTTCAAGTCCCTGGTCATGCAGTGACTGCAGAATGCAAAAGGCTGTCGAGAGAGCACCCACCAGACTCCCTCATGAAGGGTTAGGAGTGCACCCCAGCTGAACTGTGGTACAAGCTGCACAACACTGGGGGCTCTGGGACCAGGAACTGGTGACTCTGCTGTACTCTCTCTGGCATGGGTGGTCACCAGCGGTGGCTGTCCTGGGTCCATGGCCTTAGGCCCATGCCCATGACTGCCTGATTCCACGAGTTGCCCTTTAAGATCTCTTGCTTTTTTTGAGTGCTTTTAACTAGACTCCAAGTTTATGTTGGTCCCCAGTCACAAAGTATTGGGGTATTACTTTCTAATGGGGTGCTTCTGGTGGCTCTCTCCCCCTTCTATTTATCCTTTGATATCAGTCTAATCATTCCCAGTATGCTTTACCTCTCCACTCATGTCTTCTGCCCCTGTAGAGATCCAGAAGTGTATAATCCTACATCTCTGGCTGGTTTCATGGGTGTTCAGAGTGTTCTGGTAGGTAATTAGCTCACTTTAGGGGACCGGTTAAAACAGGGTTTCCTACTTCTCTACCATCTTGCCCCTCCTCCTCATTTATGTTCTTTAATCCCAGAGGTCTATAGCTGAGGCCTTGATTTACATCAGAAGGCAAACTTTCTATCTCCTCATTAGGCTTGGCTGTGAATGAGTTCATTTCGACAGGACCTGGTGAGTCCACTACCAAACTCATCTCCTTAAAAGATTTTGGAGTCAGGGGAAGCTTTTATCTGACAACTACCTTTATCCAGCTCTGATACATGTGTATCACAGTCCACCACATGCTCAGTCTTGGAGTAATGAATTCTAACACAGAGAGACAGGGTGTGGTAAAGAAAGCTCTGGGACTAGTTGTTCTGTGGGAAAATGGCACCGTTGCTCCAGATGCTGGAAATCTTGCAGCCTAGAGGCTGGAACAACATCAGCAAAGAGTTCACCAATAGCTCTTAATCTTATTCAGCAGTTTTCTTCAAGTATACCCCAAAAGTGTAAATACACTCTTCAGGACATAACTAAAAGACGGTCCTAGCAATATTCAAAAATTTAGTTAGGCAGGTGGCTTAAAGAAGAGAAGTAAATAAGGCTAGGGGCCTGGAGGTTGATATTTAACCTGATATTTTCATGAAAGCTAGAAATATAAAGGTATGTTAATTACATATTTTAGAATATGTTAGCATGGCAAAGTAGAAAATATACTGACCTTAGAGTTAGATCATTGGAATTTCATCCAGTGACTTCCAGCTGCCACCTACTTGTATTTTGAAAAGTGATTCTGCTTTCAGTTTCTTCATTTATATTAGGGTTTATGTGGCCTCCCTTGCTGATAGGGAATGAGTGAGGCTCAAGAAAGGGATGTAAGCAAACACACATGTGAAGTTAAATGCTAAGAAAAAACAGAAAGGTGAAAATAAGAAATAGAAGAAAATAAGAAAGACCCCAGCATTAGCAATATGATGAGAGACAAGCAAGAGGGATTAGAGGGTGATGTCCACAGGAAGAATTTAATTCTATATTCAGATATAAAGGTAAGTAGAGACACAATGAAAAAGATGGTCAGGCCGCATGAATATTCTTTTGCAGGCAGGAGAGCTAACTCCCAGATATATAATATAATGACTTCCCACTGTCCTTAAAATGCAAATCAATTAACTCTTTATCGCGGCTCTTTAGTTTCTGTATTCTTAAAACATGAGTAATAATGACTGCATCAAAGCAGTCCCTATGAAGCGAAATTAGTTTCTGGGTGACTGCATTGACAAATAGAGAAAAGAAACTCTGTAGACATATAGTAAATAAACTGAAGCCTATGGAAGTCAGCTTGTCTAACTCTCAGCCATGCACCTCTTTTCCCAAGGGGAAGAAAGAAATTCTTGAGTGCCCCCCTCACCCCAGGTCAGGGAATATGCCTATCTCACCTACTCTCTACAGCCAATTTATGAGGAAGGTGCTATTTACACATGGGGAAATGAGCGTCTATTGACTTAGAGAAAGATCTTCTAAAGCCACTTAGATATTCATAACTGTGATATGCTAACAGAACAAGTCACACTGGTCAGGGTGGGCAGACAGAAGTTGATTTCATTTCTATACTATTGTCAGCAATAGGGGTGAGGACAGGTCACAGCCCAATCTGTTGGGACAAAGGGCAGAAGGGGTTTTATGGGCTGGGGTGACCTAATGGAAAAGTACTAGAGGAGGTTAGGGGGATGTTCATCAGTGGGGTGTAGCGAGCACACTGAGTTATTCCTGAGTTTACAAATGTTCTTGGTGTAGGGCATCTGCCTTCACTAACAGGGGCCCATCCATCTAAGTCAGACTTCTACACTCCCACAGAGACTGGGAAATAGGGGGACTATCTCGTTGACACTTCCTGGATTGTAAAACTAGCAAGAGACTGGGAATAGATTTGCATACATTTCAAAGGAGCACAGAGAAAATCGACAAACTTTCTAAAGTAAGTGCTTTAAGAAAAGGAAAGCAGGGAACTACAGTGGGGAAGAAATCTGTTTTAAGTTTAATCAAGCTAAGGGGAACATTAAGACTGTCTGGGTCAGTTACACTTTAGAATTGCCATGGAAATGTACAACCAACCAACGAAAACACAAACCCAGAAAACTCCAGACTCTAGCCCATACAAACTAAATCTGAAAATCAGTATCTCAGTGACAGGGGCAGTTATATGTGTTTGTGTGTGTGTGTGTTTGTGTATATACATGTTTGTGCACATAGTCATGGTAAAGAACATATAGCATGAAATCCACTTTCTTAATGAGTTTTAAAGGGTACAATACAGCATTGTTAACTATATGCTCATTGTTATATAGCAGATCTCTAAGACTCTGGAACTTTTTCACCCTACATGATTAAAATTCTAAGCTGTTAGAAAATGTGGTATATATACAAAATGAAATATTATTCAGTCCAAGAAATAAGGCACTTCTGTCATATGCTACAATATGGATGAACTTTGAGAATATTATGCTAAGTGAAATAAGTCAGCCACAGATGGACAAACTGTATAATTCCACTTTAGTGAGATATTGAAAGTAGGCATCAATACTTTTAAAAGCAGCTCAGGCTGCTTTTAGATGTGGCTTAAGAATCAGGCGCAGGGGCACCTGGATGGCTCAGTAGGTTAAAGCCTCTGCCTTCAGGGTGCCTGGGTGGCTCAGTGGGTTAAAGCCTCTGCCTTCGGCTCAGGTCATGATCTCAGGGTCCTGAGATCGAGCCCCGCATCAAGCCCCGCATGGGGCTCTCTGCTCGGCGGGGAGCCTGCTTCCCCCTCTCTCCCTCTTTCTGCCTCTCTGCCTACTTGAGATCTCTGTCTGTCAAATAAATCAATAAAATCTTTAAAAAAAAAAAAAAAAAAGCCCCTGCCTTTGGCTCGGGTCATGGTCCCGGAGTCCTGGGATCGAGCCCCGTGGCGGGCTCTCTGCTCAGCGGGGAGCCTGCTTCCTCCTCTCTCTGCCTGCTTCTCTGCCTACTTGTGATCTCTGTCTGTCAAATAAATAAATAAAATCTTTAAAAAAAAAAAAAAGAATCAGGCCCATAGGTGTTTGTTCCTTAAGGTCACACGCCAAGACCCTCTGATGGAATAATGAGCCTGTTCCTCATCATCCATGATATTACCTTCCTTATCCCCATGATACTTTTGTCAGCAGAAATTATTTTAGATTTGGTGATGGTGTAGTCATTTCAGTCTTAATGACAATGTAGTTTCTGAGATTTGGTTATATGAATATGTCCCAGCAGACTCTGCTGGTCATCAACTCTCTTTTCCTCCTTGTTTTGGTTCACACATTTTTGGATTTGTTTGGGCAATGACAGGCTCAGGGAAAGCAGGCCCCTCTACAGATTCAGGAAATGAACAATGATTGCTCAAAGACCAGGAAGATGGCTATTTTCCCTTTTGCTAAGTAATTCCATTAGAAGTAAACATGACCCAGTACTGGCAAAGAAAATGTAAGAGAAATATCCTGGGATGTTAATGGACAGGATTTGTGTCCCTGTTATGAAGAAATAGCGACAAATCTTACTCCTTTCTCCTTGTTTTGGATTGATCGGATAGCAAACGATATTTAAGCTGCCGCAGCCCTCTTCCAACCAGGAAGTAACAAGCTAAATAATAAAAAATCAAATACCGAAGTTGGCTGAGTGCAGAGCCCAGGTCCTTAATGATATCCTTCAGTTACTATACCTCACTTAGAAATCACCTATGCTAGACTATTTTTTTCTGTGTGTGAGATTTCTTTTTCTCACTAAACCAAGGCTAGGTAATTATTATTGTACTTGTAAGTATTCTACTTGGTAATATGTCATAGCATGGTGAGCAAAAGCTGAGTCAAAGCTGAGTCGTCTAAGAGGAGGTTGCAAAGGTCATGAATGGGAGGAAAGAAAGTGCTCTGTCTAGTTCTTTCACAAAGCCAGGAGTCACCTTTTTTTCTACAACCTGATAGTAGAAACACTCATCAAAGATCCCCTTGTTTTAAAATTATTGATGTGCATGTCTCTCCTCTCTATTGGACTGTGATCTCCTGGAGGGTAGAGGCTATGTTCTATTTATCTTGGAATCCCCTCAAGCCCTAATTCAATGCTTGGCACGTGCTAGTTGCTCAGTAAGTGTTGCATTGAGTGAACTGAAGTTTAGAGTCAGCAGCTGAGTGATTTTTGAAGAGTGGGATGATGTGTGAGCTGAATGAAGCTCTCCAAGGACATCAAAATGTTGGTAAGATTAAGCATGTCTTTAAAAACTACCCCATGAAATGAATGTCAAGAGATTCCTTAAACAGGTCTTTGCACTGTCACCATTATCCCACCAACACTCGAACTGTTGGATGTGGCTGGAATAATCAAATTAGAAAGTCCCTATAACTTTTCATTTGCTGGTATTCCTGAATAGTTCACTAATATAGCTGTTTTATTATTTGTTTTATTTCAATTGTCATTCTTTTTTTGTGGGGCTCTCCACTACACTAAGGAATCCTGTGAAACCACTGGCTGCGCCCCAATCTCTCACCTCAGCAATAGAAACATCCTATCAGTGTGGCTCACTTGCCCGGCAAGGACAGTCATGTGCACCGATAGTGGAGTTAAAAATAACTTTGTTTGGAATACAGGATGGGTAGGAGACTCATCAGTCTCTGAGGCTATAGCCTTTCAGAATTGTCAACTGCCACTCAAGGGAGCTAACATAGCTGCGAGGCATTTCAATACCAAATAATTTCCCCACAGACTAGTTGATTCAAGATTGTGCACAAGGGAAAGAAATACACTTAAGACTTGAGCTCAAATAGTCTTCTTTCTAAAGTCATGTAGATTCTCTTTTAACAATATTATTTAATTGCACATAGAGCTCTGGGCTGTCATAGGAGGCTCTATAGGTTGTAATTTTGGACTCAAGGTGGTCAGTGTCTATACCATTCATCACAGGTATTAGCTATTTAATTTTTTTTTAAGATTTTATTTATTTGACAGACAGAGATCACAAGCAGGCAGAGAGGGAGGCAGAGAGAGAGGGGGGAAGCAGGCTCCCTGCTGAGCAGAGAGCCCGATGCAGGCCTTGATTCCAGGACCCTGGGATCATGACCTGAGCCAAAAGCAGAGGCTTTAACCAACTGAGCCACCCAGGTGCCCTAGCTATTTAATTTTTATAGAAAGCTAGACACAGGGATTTTACTAACATTGGACAGAACCAACCTGGTGTTGATCAGCATTAGAATAAAGCAGTTATTTCATTCTGATCATATTGATACTGCAGTAAGTAGTATGTCTATCTGATCCTGCCGAGGAGACATGAGTGGACATTATAGACCAGCCTAAAAATATATTTTTTAAAAATTTCATCACTAAAACAATTTTTTTCAAGATTTTATTTATTTATTTGACAGAGACACAGTGAGAGAGGGAACACAAGCAGGGGGAATTGGAAAGGGAGAAGCAGGCTTCCCTCTGAACAGGGAACCTGATAGGGGGCTTAATCCCAGGACCCTGGGATCATGACCTGAACTGAAGACAGCTGCTTAATGGCTGAGTCATCCAGGTGCCCCTCATCACTAAAAAATTGACAATTATGTGCACAACAGAGTCCTAGACTTTATTCTCTCATTGACTGTCATCTCATTCTAAGTCCTCAACAAGGCTCATTCTGATCATAAGCCTGCCACCACCCATCATTTTTGCACTTAGCAGCTCTAGCAAAATGAAGCAGTCATTTTTTCAGGGGAATCTATTGTCTTATTTTATATATAACTGTTTGTGTGAAGGCTTAAAGGTAACTCCTTGCTTTTTCTATAAAGGGAAGACTACAGCTCTCATGTCTCAGAAAACTTGTTTTTATTTTTTGTAGTCACTCAGCCAAGTAAAGATAAATTGGACAAAAGATATGAGGTCTGTATATACACTGAAATCTACAGAATCTTGCTGGGAGAAATTTCAAAAAATCTAAGTGAATTATCTTTTCCCACTAGTCAAAAGCTCAGTATCATTAAGATTTCAAATCTCCCCAATTTGATCTATAGATTCAATGCAATCTCAATAAAAAAAACCAAGCAGGATTTTTAGTAGAAATTGACAAGTGCATTCTGATATTTGTATGGAAATATAAAGAACCTAGTATAGCCAAAACATTTTTGAAGAATAACAACAAAGTTGAAAGACTGACACTATCTTATTTCAAGGATTATTCTAAAATTACAGTAATTTTCAGAGTGTGGGGTTGATGTCAAGACTGACAAATATACCAGTGAAATAGAACAAGGAATCCAGAAATAAATCCATATATATTTGGACAACTGAAATGTGACAAAGTTGCAAAGGTAATTGAATGAAGAAAGGATAGTTTGTTTATTTTTTCTTTAATGCTGAGTTAGCAATTATAGCTCTATATGCAATAAGAAGAAAGAGGAAGAAAAGAAAGAACTTCATAGCCCTCACCCTTTACAAAAATTTAATAGTTGTGTAGACTAAAGCTATGCAACTTCTAGAAAATAAGGAGAAAAATCTTTGTGACTTGGATTAGTCAAAGATTTCTTAGATGTCCATAAGATGACACTGAAGTTACACTAAAAGTATAATATGTAAGAGAAAAAATAATGAATTATATTTCATACAAATTAAAATCTGCTTTTCAAAAATATTAAGAGAATCAGGAGATAAAAGATTGAAAGAAAACATTTTCAAATAATAAATCTGACAAAGGAATTATATCCAGGGTATAAAAAGAACTTTCAACCTCACTTATAAGGGAGGGTTGCTAAAAACCTTCGAAAAAATCTAGGGGCACCTGGGTGGCTCAGTAGGTTAAGCTTCTGCTTTGGCTCAGGTCATGATCTCAGGGTCCTGGGATCGAGTCCCGTGTCAGGCTCTCTGCTCAGTGGGAACCTGCTTCCCCCTCTTTCTCTGTGTGCCTCTCTGCCTACTTGTGATCTCTCTCTGTCAAATAAACAAATAAAATCTTAAAAAAAAAAAAAAACCCTCAAAGAAATCTGAACAGATCCTTTGCCAAACAAGGTATATGGATAGCAAAACTCAGTATCATTTGTTGTTCTTATGAGAGGAACTGGAACTCTCAAGTATTGCTATTGGTAATGTAAGGTCCTACAACCACTTTGGAAAATATTTTTGGCAGCTTCTTAAAAAAATGCAGCTACCATATTATCTAGCCACTCTACTCCTAGGTATTTATCAAAGAGAACTTATACAAAGACTTGTATAAGAATGTTCAAAAAAACCTTATTTTGTGTTAATCTACAAATAACCTAAATGCTCATCAACAGATGGCTGGATAAGCAACTTATGGTATATTTATCCAAGAAAATATTACTCAGCAACAGAAAGGAACACATTATTGATACATACAAAACTGTAAATGAATCCCCCCAAATTATGCCATGTATAAAGAATCAGACAAAAAAGACTATATACTATATGATTCCATTCATATAAAATACAAATTAATTTATATTGACTGACAGTAGAATGTCAGGAGGGAGTAGAGGGAGGAGTCATATGAAAACTTTTGGAATTGATTGATATGTTAATTATCTTCACTGTGGTAATGATTCCTTGGGTGTGTACATATGTTAAAACATAGCAAATTGCACATGTAAACATGTGCACTTTTTTCTATGTAAATTAAACATCATAAAGCTGTTTAAAAGAGTAAAAGCTTGTCCCCAGCCATATGTGAGCAGTGAGCTTACTGTCCTAAATTTCTGTTAAAATATTTGAGTCTGCAGTAATGCATGTAATTAAAAACAACAACAGCAACAAAAACAGAAGGGTAGTTGGCAGTCATATATGAATGAATGAATGTATGAATGAGTGAATCTCAAATATACTCATCCCTTGCAGATTTCATTTGAGAGCAAAGAGCAGAGGAAAGGGTGCTAAGGGGTATCTTGCCCTTACTGGTCCTAGTTATACAGCTTTGGGCAAGGCAATTCATTTTTATATACCTCAATAAGAAGAACAATAACCTCTTCGGTTCAATAAGAAGAACAATGATATCTACTCAGGCATCTGAAGTTTTTTTGGTCACGATCAAATATGATAATTCCATAAAGTCATTCTATAAGCTGTGAAGTACCCCATGATGGGAACAGTGAAAAATGGGTTGCCAATTTACTAATGGATAAGTGAGAAGAATGCAGCATAGGCCATATTAGAAAATGAATTTATCATTTTTTTCATTACTCCATTCCAAAACTCTTGTCAAATCCTTTTTCTCTTTTCTGCTTGTTATCTCTCAGATGCCTTAGAATTTCCAGACATTCTCAGGAATTAATTAATAATCTCCTTTTTCAAGATATAAATATATTAGTTCAATCTAAATAAAATCTTTTCTCTCTCATTTGATTGAAAGGTTGCATTTCCCACCATCCTGACACCAGCCTAGGCCCAGTAGGCTGGGAAGCGTGAGGGAAGGGCATGGAAGGTTACTTCACTATGGATCTATATCATCTTTTCTACTAGCTAGTTCCCTGTCTTGGACCTCCAGTTGCAAGCAGGGGGTTGACCAATTCTAGCTTGAATGCTGCTCTCTTAATTTGTCTTTAGAGTTGTCTCTGTGAGATGCCTTAACTGCTACTTTTCTCACGGGGCAATTTTGTGACTACCTAGAAGTTCCACCCCCTTGTGACCTCTCATACATAGCAGCCTTGCTTTTCACAGGTGACACCTTCCTCTTTAGGCTGCTTATGACTTCTTCAGCTCTTGGCTATTATAGTAAAAAGACACTGTATTGAGTTGATTTTGACCATCCATTTAGGCCTTATACATGGGGTTTCCTTTCAAGATAAGTCCATTCCGAATCAGTTCTGCAGATACCAAAGTTGGTTCTTGGAAACAAGCATCTCTGCTGTGTCACTGGTAAAAGCAAGGCTCATTCCCATTGTAGACTTCTGTTTCCCCTGTTACAGAGGCAGCTCCAGCCAGGCTTTGACCATTGGCAGTTGTTTACATATGAGGAAGATATGGACACCCAACTTTCAGGTTCTCAAGAGGGTTCTTTTGAGCACCACCTGGCTTGATTGAGAAAGACATAAACTCCTCTCTTTTCTGAGCAGAGGGGCAAGGAAAAGAGTACAATCCTTTAAAAATCTTTGCAAAGAAGCTTCTCTAGGTTTTCTTCCTTTTGGTGTTTTGCAGCCTTTCTTTCTGTAGCCTGGAGGTAGAGAGAGGGCAGCTTTTGACATATGCTTTAGAAAATGAGTATTCTTTGGCACATCTTGTACTTCGTTTACCTCAGTCAGAAATCCCAAACAGAAGAGTCTTGTTTTTCCCTCCTATTAAAAAGCCCAAGTTTGGGGGCACCTGGGTGGCTCAGTGTGTTAAAGCCTCTGCCTTCAGCTCAGGTCATGATCCCAGGGTCCTGGGATTGAGTCTCTGCTCAGCAGGGAGCCTGCTTCCCGCTCTCTCTCTGCCTGCCTTTCTGTCTACTTGTGATCTCTGTCTGTCAAATAAATAAATAAAATCTTTAAAAAAATAAAAATAAAAAGCCTAAGTTTGATCAAAGAATGCAGCAAAAAAAAAAAAAAAAAAAAAGAAGCAAGAAATCCTGTGTTGAAAATGTTATGTTGATATAGTTTTCAGGTCCTGGTAATAAAGCAGTGAAAAGTGTATCTCTTATGAGCTCAGTTTTTGGAAATAAATAAATCACCTCTCTTCTTTTTTATTTAAGAAATATTATTTATATATATATTTTTTGCCTTTTAGGTCTTTTATTTTTAAATTAAATTAAATTAAATTTTTTTTCAGTGATCCATAATTCATTGTTTATGTATCACACCCAGCACTCCATGCAATACCTCCCCTCCTTAATACCCACCACTAGTCTCACCCAATTCCCCTCTACCCTCCCCTCTAAAACCCTCAGTCGGTTTCTCAGATCGAGGGTTTGGGAGG
The DNA here is from genome assembly GCF_020171115.1 of Neogale vison. Lineage (NCBI taxonomy): Eukaryota > Metazoa > Chordata > Mammalia > Carnivora > Mustelidae > Neogale > Neogale vison. The sequence continues at coordinate 52,680,175 of NC_058093.1, forward strand.
GGAGGGGGATGGGTCTGAAAAATAAATCATCTCTTTGCATACTGTAACCATTTGTAAATCAGAATATTATTCAAGGACTATTGAGTACATAATTGTTTTCTATTCCAGAATATAAAATGGAAGGAGATTAATGATTATGGGAAGAGATGTATACTAGTAATTATTAATAGAGCTGACATGCTTTTGTACTCTTTTTAATAAAAAGGGGAATGACTCCCCTGTTTAAATTTGAGAATAATCCTGGGCAGTAAAGTACTTATCTTGAAAGTTAGAAATTATAATGATTATTTTGCTTATTCTACTCATAGTTTTTTAAAGAGCATGAAATAATGTAGGCCACTGTCAACATCAATAATCACTATAGCAAATAAGAATATTCATCTTTCTTATCCTTTTCGTGTACCAGAAAGTTTTCTTATGAATTTAATGCACCAGAGGAGTATACCAATGATTGGAAGAAATTATTTATGTTCAGTGTTTCCAAATCATTATATATACATAACCTTTTTTTTTAAATTTATTTTTTATTTTCAGCATAACAGTGTTCATTATTTTTGCACCACACCCAGTGCTCCATGCAATCCGTGCCCTCTATAATACCCACCAGCTGGTACTCTGACCTCCAACCCCCCACCCCTTCAAAACCCTCAGATTGTTTTTCAGAGTCCATAGTCTCTCATGGTTCACCTCCCCTTCCAATTTCCCCCAACTCCCTTTTCCTCTCTATTTCTTTATGTCCTCCATGCTATTTGTTATGCTCCACAAATAAGTGAAACCATATGATAACTGACTCTCTCTGCTTGACTTATTTCACTCAGCATAATCTCTTCCAGCCCCGTCCATGTTGCTACAAAAGTTGGGTATTCATTCTTTCTGATGGAGGCATAATACTCCATAGTGTATATGGACCACATCTTCCTTATCCATTCATCCGTTGAAGGGCATCTTGGTTCTTTCCACAGTTTGGCGACTGTGGCCATTGCTGCTATAAACATTGGGGTACAGATGGCCCTTCTTTTCACGACATCTGTATCTTTGGGGTAAATACCCAGTAGTGCAATGGCAGGGTCATAGGAAAAGTTCAGAAGAAACTCAAACACCTGGAAACTAAAGACCACCTTGCTTAAGAATGCATGGATCAATCAGGAGATCAAAGAAGAACTGCAACAATTCATGGAAACCAATGAGAATGAAGACTCTTCGATCTAAAACCTATGGGATATAGCAAAGGCGGTCCTAAGGGGGAAATACCCAGCATTACCCTTATCCCCAAACCAGGCAAAGACCCTACCAAAAAGGAGAATTTCAGACCAATATCACTGATGAATATGGATGCTAAGATTCTCAACAAGATCCTAGCAAACAGGATCTAACAGCACATTAAAAAGATTATCCACCATGTCCAGGTGGGATTCATCCCTGGGCTAGAAGGATGGTTCAACATTCGCAAATCAATCAATGTGATAGAACAAATTATATACATAACCTTTAATAAATTTACTTAACAAAACAGAATGACCATGCTTATATATTTATTTGTAAATACTTCAAAATATAAGCATTCTCTTGTTTTAATTATGTATAATAAGAACTAATACTTTGAATAACTTTATATATAATAATTAAATTTAAGCTGTTATTCTTCAAATCTGCTAATGTGAAAACTGTGACTTGTTTACTTGCATTTCCAGTCTTTCAGGAAGAAATGTTTACAGTTCAGTTACTAAGAAACTGTCATTCTGTATTCTTAAGAGGCCACCTGTTGTCAGACAAGTAATTCTAGGAGGATAAAACATATGCTGAAAAAAAGTGACACCCAAACAGCATATTTGTTTGGTAGTTCTCACAAATTAAGTTACATGGTATTAACATCTAATAACTCTGACTTCATACAGAGTGTTGTAATGTCTTTTCATATATTAAAAAGAAGTCAAGCAGGAAATTACAAAAGATGTTACATATGATGGTAAATATTTTGTAGGTGGATCTAGAGTTGAATCACATACCCAAAAACTGCTTGTCTCTACATCCTAAAAATGTGTCAGTAGGTTACGTAGTATTTTGATTCATTTGGCCAGTGAAGAATTAGGCAAGTAAAACTGACTCAATATTTTACATGCTTTCTAAAAAAACTTAAAACAACCAAGCTTGAGATTTATTTTATTTTTGGAAGGTTAACAGTGATTAAACCTCTATTAAATAGTAATAATAATAGATTATTAGTGGCATCTGGGTGACTCAGTCAGTTAAGTGTCTGACTCTTGGTTTTAGCTCAGGCCATGATCTCAGGGTCCTGACATCAAGCCCCATGTTGGGCTCTGCACTCAGCAGGGAGTCTGTTTGAGCTTCTCTCTCCCTCTCGCTCTGGTTCTCCCATCTCCACTCACAAGAGCTGCATAGAATCCTCCTGACTCTTGGAGTTTGTTTGAAAGAATAACCTTCTTTAGTAGTGATCTATCACATTTATTAGAGTTTGAAAAGCAGTGCAGTAAAAATGTGAACTCCAGTTTGGAGATCTGTGAACAAAATGCATTTATGTATTTCACTTATACTCTCTGAGGTCTTAATAAGTTTAGGATGAGAATTTCAGTACAAAATGACTGCCAAGAAAAATAATTTAGGAAGTTATTATTATTATGACCTAAAAATCATTAGGTCATTATTATGAACCTAAAAGAATGGAAACTGAAAGAAATAAAAACTTCTAGCTCTGCTGATGATGACCAAAAATTATATAAAACATCAGTCTTTAATATATTAAGTTCTAAGTTTTGATTGATAAACATATGCACAATATTTTCCAGAAAAATAATGGATTGTAGCATATTAGGTAAATTAGATTTAAAGATAAAATATCTTAAGAAATAATTGCAGATGTTCTTTCCTAAAGTTTAAAGTATTTGTCTAAGAGATACTATTACAGTTAAATTATAAGCTATGAAAAAATGTATAATTGAGGGAAAAGCATTAACACCCATATTACATAATAAATCCTACAGATAATAATACAAACTTTCAAATGCAAAATAGGCAAAATAATTATATTAGGAAATTATAAAAATTGAAATATAAACAGTCAACAATTATATGAAAACCTTCAATTTTGCTATTAGTCAAATAAATAAAAATTAAAAATACCAATAAGATATACCTTTTCAGCTGTCACATTGGTAAAATTTTTGAAATTCTGGGGTAGCCAGTATGAAGGCTCATACATTGCTGATAAGAATATCAACTGATGCCACTTTATTTTAAAAAAGAACAATTTGTAGGTAAAGCTAGAATACCCCAGAAATCAACTATTTGCAGGTGACACAACACTGTATATAGAAAACCCTAAAGACTTTGTCAGAAAATTTTTAGAATTGATAGATGAATTCAGTAAAGTTGCAGGATACAAAATCAATGTATAGAAATCTGTTGCATTTCTATGCACCAATAATGAAACAGCAGAAAGAGAAATCAAGGAACTGATCTCATACAATTGCACCAAAACAAAAAAAAAGATATCTAAGAATAAACCTAAGCAAAGAGGTAAAAGATCTGTAGTCTGAAAACTATAAAATAGAAATAAATTGAAGATGACAAAAAGAAATAGAAAAATATCCAATGCTAATGGATTGGAAGAACAAATATTGTTAAAATGTCTGTATTACCCAAAGCAATCTACACATTTAATGCAATCCCTATCAAAATATCACCAGGATTTTTCACAAAGCTAATAGAAACAATCTAAAAATTTGTATTGAACCACAAAAGACCCTGAATAGCCAAAGCAAACTTGAAAAAGAAAAGCAAAGCAGCAGGCATCACAATTTCAAACTTCAAGTTAATATTACAAAGCTGTAATCAAGACAGTCTGGTACTGGTGCAAAAAGAGACACATAAATCAATAGAATAGAAAACCCAGAAATGAACCCACAATTATACAATCAATTTTTCACAAAGCAAGAAGGAATATCCAATAGATAAAAGACAGTCTCTTCAATAAATACTGTTGGGAAAGCTGGATAGCCACGTTCAGAAGAATGAAACTAGACCACTTTGTTATACTAAACACAGAAATAAGTTCAAAATGGATTAAAGACCTAAATGTGAGACAGGAAGCCATAAAAATCTAAGAGGAGAAAATAGGCAGTAACCTCTTGGACATCGGCCATAGCAAATTCTTACTACATAGGTCTCCTGAGACAAGGGAAAGAAGAGCAAAAATAAACTATTGGGACTTAATCAAGATAAAAATCTTCTGTACAGCAAAGGAAACCATCAACAAAACTAAAAGACATTCTGTGGAATGGGAGGAGATATTTGCAAATGACATATCTGAAAAAGGCTTAGTATTCCAAATATATAAAGAACATATAAAATTCACCCAGAAAGCAAATAATCCAATTAAAAATGGGCAGAAGACACAAATAGACATTTTTCCAAAGAAGACAAGCAGAAAGCCAGTAGATACATGAAATGGTACTCATCTTACCTCATCATCAGGCAATTACAAATCAAAACTGTAATGGATATTATCTCACACCAATCAGAATGACTAAAATTAATAACACAAGAAACACAAGTGTTAGTGAGGATGTGGAGAAAGGAAAACTTTCTTACATGTTAGTGGGATTGCAAACTGGTACAGCCACTTAGGGAAAATAAGTGAGGATGTTCCTCAAAAAGTTAAAAATAGAACTACCTTATGATCCAGCAACTGCACTAGTAGGTATTTAGCCAAAGAATACCAAAATACTAACCCAAAAGGATACATACACCCTGATTTTTATAGCAGCATTACCAACAATAGCCAAATTATGGAAAGAGCCATATTTCTATTGATTGATGAACATGTGAAGAATCTATGGCATATATAAAATGGCTATTACTCAGCCATAAAAAAGAATGAAATCTTGCCATTGACAATGACATGAATGGAACTAAAGTGTCTTGTGTTCAGCAAAACAAATTGAACAGAGAAAGAGAGATACCATATGATTTCTCTCATATGTGGAATTTAAGAAACAATAGAAATGAACACAGGGGAAAGAGAGAGGAATAACAAGAAACAGACTCTTAATTATAGAGAACAAACTGATAGTTGCCAGAAGGAGGTGGGTGGAGGGAGTTGTGTTAAATAGGTGATGGGGATTAAAGAGGGCACTTGTGATGAGCACTGGGTATTGCATATAAGTGCTGAATCACTAAATTCTACACCTGAAACTAACATTACACTCTGTGTCATCTAACTGGAATTTAAATAAAAACATGAAAAAAGAAACATAAAAAAGAGCAATTTGGTAATTGATAAGTGTAAGATTAAGTGTATCCTTAAATGTATACCAAGTAAGTTATCCTTAAAGATATTCACATTAGGAAATATGTGTGGAATGATATGGATTCAGGATACTTTTTGCAGCACAGTAATGGCAAAACAAAATGACACAAATATTTATCCATAGAAAACTTTTCTTTTTACAATATGGCTCCATACAATGGACTAACTGTAGCCATTGAAGTAATGGCATAGATTTTCACATCCTGACACTAAGATATGTTCATAATTTATTATTAATAGAAGAATGAATGGTACAAAATAACATGCTTAATATAACCTCAATTTTTTAAAATTAAAATTATATAAGTGATAGATATAGAGATAGGTCACCCCCTAAAGACTTATCATCTTGCATAATGATGGTTGTTTCTGGAAAATAAAATGGTAAGGACAAGGTTGGGAATGGTTTCAATTTCTGTTTTAATTTAAGCACCTCTGTATTATATAAGTAATCCTGTATTAGTTTTATATCAAAAGAGGAATTTTCATATTAAGAATAAACTAATTTTGGAACCCCTCTCTGGCATTTTCCATTTCATATTGTCACTTCTGTTTGCTTCCCCAGTTATTGTCTGTCAAAAAGTTGCCATTCCTAAGTCATTCAGACATTTTCCCTGTACTGCTTCTTTGAAAAGTCAAGTGGAATTACTTACTGATATATTTGGAAATGTCTACTATCTGAAACTTTGATTTTGAATCCGCCAAGATGGTAACATAGAAAGTAGAAACAAGGTAGTCAATTTTTCAGAAATAAATTTTGGATGGCTAACAATGGTGCTGAACTGACTCCAGAGAAAAAGGTAAGAAGATAGAGAAGGTCGTGGGTGTTTATTTCTTCTTAGATTTATGAGCTTTTGAGCCTTGTTTAGCCAACCTGAGTGGATAAAATGCTATTCCTGGTAATTTCCACCTGAGGATGCAACCACCACTAGCTATAGTAATCCCACCAGGTAATTTCCTTACCACTTCCTTGTTTTGCCATACAAGCCCAATGGCATAAGCCCTCCTGCAGATGGAAGGTATGGTTGAGTTCAGGAAGATATGGTTGAGTCAGGCATTCAATGGGGCTGAGTTTAATTCCCAGTTCTTACAAGTAATAGCTCTGCGATTTGAAGCAAGCTGTGGGAACTCTCAGGCTTGGCACCCAATCTGAAAAACTGCAATAATATACCTACTTTATAGAGTTATTGTGAGGGGTAAGTAAGATAACACATGCAAAGCACTTATCAGTGCCTGTACAGAATAACACTCAAAATACTGGGTCTTAGTATTAATACATTTTACATTAGTATTAATATACAGTATTATTATATAAATCATAGTACAATGGGACTTAAAGTGCTTACCAAATATTTTAGTGTTTATATAAATCCCTATGAATCTTGTCAAAATTCAGATTATTATTGATTAGGTCTAGTGATGGACCTGGAAGTCTGAGGTCCACAGTCAACGAACAAACCATTAAGGGATAATAACGATCAGCTGACTAAAGAAAAACATTCATTTCTTAAATCCAAAAACAGTGTCTGAAATCCCTAACACAATATAAATTTCTTTAGGTTAATTGTCCCTAGGAGATCTAGATTAATTTTTACTGAAGATGGATGATATTTTACCATGGAGTTTTATGAACTAATTAGCATTTGAGTTCATCAGATTAGCTAATTTTCACTAAAACATGGTTTTAAGAAAATGAAACACAGAAAAGTTATATTTACATTAGAATTTGAAAAAAGAAGCAGAGATCTAGAACACAGGTGGCTATCTAGGTAGAGGGCTAGCCTACATAATAAAATGACATCAGAGTCTTCATGGTCTGTGCATATGGTGTTGTAAAGAAACAAAGGGCGTTATTAGAAAATGGAAAAGTGTTGGAGAGGAATTATCCTTGCAAACTAAGCACAGAGAGAGCTATGAAAAAATATAAGCATGATATAAATAGTGGGAGTTTAAAAAGTTAAAAAAAAAATCCCAATGGCACTTGGTCTTAGAGATGGATG